>NC_087342.1:100353520-110353520 GCF_030014295.1 Loxodonta africana
TCCACAGGGGTCTTCTTAACTAAATGTTCAGACTCAGAAGACCCAAGCAGGGTATACTTGGCTTCAGAGTCACCCTAATAGAGAATAGGAAACACAGCATGGCATCAGGACAGCGGAAGGCATTTTTCCACAGTGGGAGTCCTTGTAGCAGTGTACACAACTGCCCAGAAGCTATTCTTTATGGCCTGTAGGCAACAGCTCAGGTAGGTGTGTATAAGACTCACGCTGCACAAATATGGAATCACTCTGGCTTAGAAGCCTCACATTCCAAAGAGAAACTAATATTTCTTGTAACAACTCCAAAACCATGGTTTCCAGAGTCTTCACAAGGGACATGCCCAATTACAAAAGTCATTGCACTCAAGGAAGTCCAAAGGTATGGTTCCTTACCAGGTATTTACAGTTTATTTATAGTCCTCTCAGGTCAGATGCAATTTACCAACTGGGTAATTTTTATCATAAGTGATACTGCCTAATAAGACAGCTGACATTCCATTTCTTTCAGGTTTCCAGGGGAAAGATCTAGAAAAGTAACGGAGCGCGAGGTCAACTTCTATGTGAAGGGAAAATAGCTTACCCCTTTACCCACATTCCACAAAAAGAAAAAAGAAATCCAAGAGACAGCAGAACCAATCTAGACAGGAAAGAAAAAGAAATTTCAGGATCACAGATGTAAAGTAGGCCTAGGCAGCAGTCTGTTCAATTAATCAACTAACGAACAGTATTCTTTAGAAACTTCTGTAACAAGAAAAATAGGCAATTAGAAACTCCGGAAAACAAAAATCTGCCTAATATAAAGCTATTTAACATATGGAATGATTCTGAGCATGTGTAAGAAAACCCAATCGGTTTTATCTGAACACAATACAGTTTTTGCAAAAGGGACACAAGTTTAGTGACACAGAATACGTAGAATAACGTTTCCCTCACCTTACATCCAACAAATGACTAGATCTGTAGCAAACAATGTTTACATAATCATATTATGATGATGAAATCTTAGTGGTCTTCCCTTTTCAGAGTCTGTTTATAGTTAACATACAGAGGATTGAACTATAAGTTATAGGACAGACTATAAAAGTATCATCAATCTTCACAATGTCAGTGCAGGCATAGCTAATAGCAGATGGAAAGTAGAAAGGGTAAAGATAGAGGAAAATATAGGGGTGGTAATTTCTTCATCAACATAGCTGGGAGTCAAGAAACACTGTCTACAAAAAATAGAAATTTAAGTAAATTGAGTAATTTTAAAAGATTACATAACAGTATAACTAAAAAGAAAAACACAACTAACAAAAAATGGAGAGTGGTTAAATCAATTAAATTTCTTCATTTTTTTGTAGCAAGGAATTAGTAAAAGTGATGCATTAGTAAGTAGTCACAAAAACATTATTTATAGTTGAGAATTTATAAAAACAAAAAAAGAAATGGTCAAAAGTAGTAACCTCAGAGCCATGGAACAGAAGATGGGAAGGTAAAATTTTGTCATTGTTTACACCCTTCTAGAAACCCTGCTGTTGTAGTGGTTAAGAGCTACAGCTGCTAACCAAGAGGCTGGCAGTTTGAATCTACCAGGCGCTTCTTGGAAACCCTATGGGGCAGTGTCTACTCTGGCCTACAAGGTCACTAGGAGTCGGAATTGACTTGACAGCAACAGGTTTGGGTTTTTTTTTAATACCCTTCTGAATTGTTTAATTTTCCATGTACATGCTTCACATTTATAATTTAAAAACTGATGTTAGTATCTTACTGTATTGACACAGATTTAGGGTTCAAAATTTAAAAGACAGCAGAGAAAAGGAATCAATGATGGCATAGTGAGGTTTGTGAAGGACGCTTAAAGGGTAAAAGGCTAATTTACATGAATAAATAGCGGTAAGAAAGTAATTTTTAAAAATCAGTCAATACAAAAATAAGATTATCTACAATAGAAAATTACCCTTTCCCCTGAAGGCAAAACAAGAGAAGCTCCCACTGTGGAAAGGACTTAAGATGGATATAAAGGGAAATGGTCCACCCCCGGAGCAGAGAGACTTAGAAGGAGACACTGGAGAATCATTTCCTAGAGGTTTTTCCGAGGACAGTAAAAATCTACCCTCTGATTTCTTGGTTACGAAGAATACTACCAAGAGGCAGCGCTGTGATCTTTAAAGATCCTAACTAATTTCATTTATAACGTGACTCACACACTTTATTTCAATGAAGCAAAGGCTACAATTCTTGAAGCTAACAGAATCCTCTCTTGAGGTCTGCTCTGGGGTATATTAAGTTAGAAAGGAAAAGCTTTCTGTTTTTATTATCTGCATATCTCCTGCTATATTTCTTAAGACCTAACTAGAAGACGGGATACACAACAGATTCAGGTTACTCTTATAAACACGAAATCATCACCTTTGGTCCCACTGACTCTTAGACTATTAACAGACACTTTGCCTTCTTGTTACTAGTCTTGTTCTTCTGATATATTATTTATTAATTTGTAAAACACGCATCGCTGTAGCACCTAAGTGCTAAAATACAAAGTTGAAAACATATAAATTATTTATATCTACCAAGGAAAGGAAACAAAAATAAAAAAAGAGGAAAAAAAGGTGCTGATAACTTAATGCAAAGCTACTGGGAGAGGATCTAATCTAATGAGTGAACAGGTTTTTTAATCAAGGAAAATTTATTTAAATACAAAATCATTATTACATGTACGTGGTCAATAGTCAGTCAGTTCTTGTTAGAAACCCACATTATATAGCATCTCCAACAGGGGGACATAAAAGAAAGAGATGAGGATCGGTTCTCTCCCATGAGGAGTTTACAATCCAGTTTATGTTAATGAAAAGACAGAAGAGCTAGGTGGTGGGAAAGAGTAAGCTATGGAGATGGCGGTGAGCTCTGAGGAAACAGAGGGTCTGTGCGCTAGATACCCAATAAGAAATTACACTGTAAAGATAAATGGGCAATTGTTCATGGGCCTTGACAGACTTCCTATCACATAAAAAGTGTTCCAGCAGCTTGGAAATGTTAGCCTCTCCATTTCCCCCTTTTGTCGTACAGCTTGGTTTCACCCTCTTTAGCAATGCTTTGGGTAATAAGAAGCAATGTGGTACAGTAGAAAGGGCCCTGGGTTAAATCTTGGCTCTCTGTTCCTTGGAAAAGACATTTAGCCTCTCTGAGCTTCATTTTCTCCTTTAGAAAATGAAGATAATTGTTACAAGGTGTTCTTTATTGAGGACAAAGTGAGAAAAAATTCCTGAACAGTGCTGCCATGCAAGTTACTGAATAATTGTTAAGTTTTCTTACATACTGTGGCAGAGATAATCACAAAATCTATGCTCCACTGGGTAGTGGCTGTCTAGCCAGAGACTGACTAGATGTCTCAGTCCTGCTAGTTCTTAGATGTGACAAAGTGACTAGTTCTCTCCAGTGGATGTAAGTAGAAGGGATGTGCACCAAACCTAGACCAGGGCTTCTCAGAAGCAGGCATGTCTTCTTTATGTTCTGCCAGCTTAATGAAGAGACCCAAGGCGATGGCAGAGCCACAAAAAGGAAGATGCCTGGGTTCTTTAATCACTTGTGGAGAAGAGCCACCTAACATCCAGGAACACCCTCACTGGACTGAGAAATGTTACTATGTTAAGCCACTGAAATATTGGGGCTTTGTTACAGTAGCAAATGTTACCCTAATATAAACATGCTATATGATAATTACTGTGACAACAGCATGAGGCTCACTCTAATGATGGTGTCAGACTGTACATTAAACATGCTACCATTAATGCTATTAAGAAATCATGGCCCTTTGCTATAATCTTGCTTCCCGGAGAATCTAGCTCTGCTCGTAAAGATAATGAACTCTTTTCATGTACTGTTATTCTAGCCTGGTCAGAATCCATACAATCCTCCCTCTTAGCTTCCCTTGCAACCATGTGAGCCCGATGCCATAGGGGTTAAATATCTCTGTCTGCCTATGGAGAACCTAAGGTACAAGGCATTTCCTTAGTTTAGATGACAGCTTGGCTAACACTGTGATGAGATGAATATTTAAAGCTAACCCTGATAATGATGTGAGGGTGGGGAGTAGAACGGAATCCCAGAATAACTACTGAAGTGTGTATCACTTCAGCAAATTTCTCCAAAGAAATAAAAAAACCTAACAGGAGTAACATGGAGTGTGGGGGGACATAGGCTTGTGTAAGTGAAGTATCTTTCTTTCCTGCTTAGGTACACATGTCCTTTCTAATAGTGTGAGTCAAGTTCAAACCATGAGATAGGGAAAGCTTGTTTGGTCACATAAAGTAAATTCTTATCTAAGTATTTAATAGTCAAAACAGAAATAAAGTCATAGGAATATGTTTTCAATCTCCAAATATGAACGTAACTTGGAGTTTCGTGAATATTCATTGGAACCTTCTGAATCCATAGGAAAAGAGTCTGTCTTTTCAATTGGAATAAATTTCTGAAAGAAAGTAACTTACTTGCAGGAGACTTTAGTTCTGTCAGCCACCATGGTCCACTGTTGCTGGTTGGTAGAAACCTCAACGTAGTAGCTATAGCTTCGATCATCACAGTCCCAAAGTAATAACCTGAACAAAGAGAAAAACATAAGGATGGTACAAATGTTCTAACAGGTTGTATCGTTAGGCTGTAGGTGTGGGTGAGTCTATGTCTACTCTATCCCTCCCAGCTGTCCCCTATGCCCTATCACACTTCCAGTACTAGAGAAAGAAAGTGAATACCCAATAAAAGTATTAAGAGAGCAAGTAGAGTCAGTCTACAGCGAAGGTTTGTTCCTTTATCAGCTTATTTCCCAAGTCACCTGATCCCAGGCAGCCTCTGTCCCCCAAGTGGTAAAGCTTTTCAAATGGGTTTGGGAGGGAGAAGATGTCTGCAAATCGTCCTTCCCAATTCTTCAAGCTCTCATCCCCAAATGGCTGGATTGACAGAAGGTACCACCCTTGGGAACATTATTCATGGGAGAATCTGTGCTTTCTAATTGGTGATAATTAGCGTGCCCCTACGACCTTTATTATCATGTTTTTATATAACTTTGTTAAGATTATCTGATTTGGAGACACAGGCAAACATATTATTAGTAAAATGTTATTATTCAGAGATTATATTGGTTCTGTTCTTCTTCTCCCCTTTTTCTGCCCAGATAGGAACCTAAGTATTGACTGTATGGTTCCATTTACATGAAGCTCAAAAACAGACAAATTTTATCTATGGTGCCAGGAATATGAATAGTGATTACTTCTCAGGGAGGTATTACTTCTCCGTGAGAAACAGCAATGAGGGAACCTTCTAGGATGCTGGAAATGTGCTAATATTTTTTTCTTCTTGAAATGTGCTAATCTTGATCTGACTGGTAGTTCCATGGATATAAAGGCATTAACTGAGCTAAGATTTGTACACTGTACGTATGTCAGTCCTCAACTTAAAAAATAAACAATAAAAAAATCTAAACATTGCAATATGGAATCATACTTGTGGTTTAAGTGGTCTAGAGTTTTGCTTCTAGAAGGCAAGTGCCACAGGGAGATATATCACTATTCTCCATAATTTCAGCCTCAAAAGTCCTTCCTGTACAAGATATCTACCTTACTGCTTGATAGTTGGCCATGGATATTTGCTTCCTCCACCAGCTAGAATAGAGTGGGCTCCCTGAAGACAATGCCTATCTCTTACTGATTTTGATACACCCAGTAGGTAGCACAGTGTTTCACACAGGGACTACGCTCAATGAATGCTGAACGAATGCATTATTTATAACAACAATAACAATGATATGATGGCCAACATTTCCTTAATGTTTACAGTGTACCAGGCTCTGAGTTAAATGCTTTATATAATTTATCTTATTAAATTCTTCCAAAAATCCTCTTAGCAAGCATTATTATTCTCATCAAATTATAGATGGTGAAATTGAGGCTTAAAACTGAAAACTTGCCTAAATCATACAACTAGTGAGTAGTGGAGACAGGGTCCAACCCTACAATACCAATCTGGAGCCCATTTCTGTGATCCCTCGCCATATGTTTCTGTTACTCTCCGTTCATGTACCTGGGTCATAATTTACAACCTATATAGCCTATCTCCCTATAAAAGTAGCTTGTATTATTTTCCCTTAATCTTGCAACTGACATCAATGAAAATCCCTTGCATGAGTGCAGCCTATAAACCTATTATTGAAGATTAGGAATGGCTCTCTCCCCTCACCCTTTGTTACTTGTTTCCAATTGTAATTCTGTTTGCTATCAACTAGACCAACAATATCTAATATTTGGAGATTCATCTTTTAGTGTATAAACTGTTATAAGGTTTTAAGAAAACAGATTACACACACTGATTCCCTTTTATTCACCTGAGATTTTAATCTCTCAAAGTATTCTCAGAAAGGATTCTACTGTGTTGTTTTTAAGTGTTCAGTAATTCTACTCTTAGACGACACCAGCTGGCTTGGTAAGAAAATGAATCATTTCCCTCATTAGTCTTTTTCTGAAATATTATTCTAGAGCTCTCAGCACTTTTATTCAGTTAAACCGGTTGCCATCAAGTCAATTCCAACTCATAGCGACCCTATGAAACAGAGTAGAACTGTCCCATGGGGTTTCCAAGGAGCTGCTGGTGGATTTGAACTGTTGACCTTTTGGTTAGCAACCTGAGTTCTTAACCACTGTGCCACCAAGGCTCCTTTATGCAGTTAGCTTATGCTAATTTATATTTATCATGAGTAACTTTTTTGGTATGTGCTAGTCTTTTCTCCCCACTTTCAAAAATTGTGGAGGTTATATATAAGTATATATATGTGTGTGTATACATATAATTTGTACATATAAAATTTGCCATTTTAAGTGTACAATTCATTGGCATTAATTACATTGACAGTGTTGTATAACGATCGCCACTACCTATCTCCAAAACTTTCTAATCACCTCAAACAGAAACTCTGTAACCGTTTAGCAATAATTCCCCATCCCCCCTCTCCCTCCAGCCCCTGGTAACCTCTAACCTACTTTATGTTGCTAAGAATTTGTCTAGCAAATAGAATATTTGTCCTTTTGTGTCTGGTTTACTTCACTTAGCATAATGTTTTCAAGGCTCATCCATGTCATAGCATGTATAAGAACTTCATTCCTTTTTATAGCTGAATAATACTCCATAGTATGTACATACCAAATTTTGTTTATCTATTCATCTTTTTTTTTAAACAATATTTTATTGTGTTTTCGGTGAAGGTTTACACAGCAGTTTAAGTTTCCACTCAACAATTTATGCACAATTTGTTAAGTGACATTGGTTTCCTTCTTCACAATGTATAAATGTTGTCATTGTTTCTGCTCCGGTTGTTCCATTTCTATTAATCTAGCTTCCCTAGGCCCTTACATTCTCATCTTTGTTTTAAAGTTATTGATGACTACTTGATGTCGCATAGGTAATTTTCAAAAGCAGCCCCATACTTATTGGTGATAATCATTATACTTTGAGTCATTTTGTTATTTAGTTACAAGGTGACCTGAGGGGTTAGTTTCGGTTCAAGGCTTGAAGAGTATCTCAGGGCAAAAGTCTTGGGAAATCCTCCAGTCTCAACCAGTCCAGTAGGTCTGGTTTTTTTTTTTTTTTTTTTTTTAAAGGATTTGAGCTTCTGTTCCACATTTTTCTCCCATTCTATCAGTTTCCACCTATTGTGGTCTTGATGATTAAAATGGTCAGTAGTGGCAGGCGGGCACCACCTAGTTCTTCCGGTCTCCGATTAGATGAGGTCATGGTTCATGTAAACTATTTCTGCTGCAGGCTAGTTTGTTCTTTGAGTCTTTGGTTTCCTTCCTTTTCTTTTGCTCTGGACGAGTAGAGACCAATAGTTGTATCTTAGACGGCTGCTCGCAAGCTTTTAAGACCCCAAACACTACTCACCAAACTAGGATGTAGAACATAACTGACCAACCTGTCCCAAGAGACTATGGTCAAACCCAGAAATCCAATCCTGTTACCCATTCATCTCTTGATGGACACTTGAGTTGTTTCTACTTTTTGGCTATTGTGAATAATACTTCTATAAAATTGGTGTATACGTATCTGAGTCCTTGTTTTCAAATCTTTTGGTATATACCTAGGAGTGGAATTGCTGGGTCATATGGTAACCCTATATTTAAAGCTTTTGAGGAACTACCAAACTCTCTTCCACCGTGGCTGAACCATTTTACATTCCCACCAGTGGTGGAAGAGGGTTCCAATTTCTCCATATTCTCACCATTACTTGTTTTTTTTTTTTTTTTTTTTAATATTTTGTATAATATAGCCATCCTAGTAGGTGTGAAGCAGTATCTCACTGTGGTTTTGATTTGCATTTCCCTAATCACTAATGATGTTGAACATTTTTCACTTGTTTATTGGCCATTTGTATATCTCCATTAGAGAAATGTTTATTCAAGTCCTTTGATCATTTTTTAAACTGGGTTGTTTGTCTCTTTGTTATTGAGTTGTTTTATATAATATCCTACAATATTAAACTCTTATTGAATATGTGATTTGCAACTATTTCCTCCTATTCTGTGGGCTGTCTTTCCACTCTCTTGGTAATGCCCTTTGATGTACAAGTTTAAAATTTTTATGAAGTCCAATTTATCTTATTTTTTCTTTTGTTGCTCATGCTTTTGGTGTCATATTTAAGAAATCACTGCCAAATCTAAGGTCATGAGGATTTGCCCCTATGTTTTCTTTGAAGAGTTTTATGGTTTTAGCTCTTTCTTAAATTTAGATCTTTGATCAATTCCAAGTTATAAATAATTTTTTAAAGTATATTTTTTTGTGTCTATGTTTGTCTGGCTCTGAGTTTGATTATAAGCCTCTTGAGAAAGGCCTTCCGTATTTCTCTTTTTAAAAACTCTACTCTAACCACCTGGGCTGTGTTCTTGACATATGTTCCATGTATGCTCTGGGCTGAGATTATCCATAACTTTGCCAGAGTAAAATAAAACCAGAAAACAAAAACTTCAGTTTAATTAATAAGTATCTTCATTTAACAGTCCTAGTAATAAGTTTGTTGGGAGACAATGTTAAAGCTATTTTCCCAATGAGATTTTGGATTATTATGGAAAGCTAGGTTTATCACCTTCCGGATAAGCATGAATTAGTGTTTTTATCAGAGTAACCAGTCCCCTTTTGGATAGAACTTAAAATATTTCATGGAGAAAGACTGCCCTGGGGATTTCAGATATGAGGAAGATAAAAAAGGAAGACCAATTGTAAGTATCATAAATGTTCTAGTAGAGACATATATTAAAATAATTTTTTTTTAAGTTGTACATATCATGCTCTAAAGTAGCTTATTCTATAAAGTCCTCTAATTTGTTTTAAGGCAAGTTATTATTTTAAAATGAAAATCACCTATAATTCCAGTAATTTTATAAACTCAAACACACTGTACTTGCTGTGTGTTTGTGACTTGCTGACTTGCTTCTTTTGCTTAAAATCTACTATATTGTTTGTGACTTGCTGACTTGCTTCTTTTGCTTAAAATCTACTATGAGCACCTTTTTGTATCATCAAATATTCTTCTACATTGTATTTATTGGCCTCTTAATATTTTGGTGTATGGTTACCCTATAATTTATTTAATCAATAGCTTATCATTAGACACCTAGGTAGTTTATAATCTTTCACCGTTAGGAAAACTCTGATGAACATTCTTAATTCTGTGATCACTGCCTTTGAAAGTCTCTATAAGTGAAAATTTTGGAGCAGGACATATAAGCATTTTGAGGCTTTCATATGTATTACCAAATAGCTGCACACTTCCCCAAACAAAAGTCTGTACTAATGATAGTCAGGAATCCCCGAGTGGTACAAACGGTAACATGCTCGGCTGCTAAGTGAAAGGTTGGAGGCTCAAGTCCACCCAGAGACGCCTTGAAAAGAAGGCCTGGTGATCTGCTTGTGAAGAATCAGTCACTGAAAAGCCTATTTTACAGAGCACAGTTCTACTCTGACATATACGGGGTTGCCATGAGTCAGAGTCGCCTTGATGGCAGCTGGTACCAGCAGAGTATGAGAATGCCTGTTTCCACGCGTCATCACCAATACTGTTGTATTATCTTTTAAAATACTGTCAATTTGATAGAAGAAATACATCTCATTTTAATTTGCAATTCTTTAGTTACCACTGAAATTGAATATTTCATCCATTTTCTACCGGTATATTTATCTTCTTGTTAATGACTTACAAAATGCCCTCTGTATTCAAGGATATTAATCCACTGCCTATCTCAGTTTGCATGCTGAAGATATTAATTTTTATTAGCCTAGTCCATCGATCTTTACCTCAATAATTTCTCCTGGCATGAATTTTTGTTTTCTGAACAGCAGCCAAGTGCACAGACTGGCTGAGACATTGCCTCTCTAGTCCTCTATGAAGAGTCTCTGGGGTATAGGGTCGCTGTCAGTCAGAATCGACTTGACGGCAGTGGGTTTCGTTTTTTTTGCGGGGGGAGGACCTTGCAAGGAGTCACTGGGTGGTGCAAATGATTAAGCACTTGACTACTAACCAAAAGGTTGGTGGTTTGAACCCAGCCAGAGATGCCTCGGGAGAAAGGCTGGTGGTTTGCTTCTGAAAGGTCACAGTCTTGAAAATCCTAAGGAGCAGTTCTACTCTGTATACGTGGGGTCGCCATGAGTCAGAAGTGACTTGACAGCAACAGGTTTGGTTTTTTTTTTTTTTTTTTAGTTTGGGGGCTTGCAATGTGGGGTCATAGTGACTCCAGGATGGAAAAGGGACATTGAGGGATCTCCCGTTATAGAGCCTAGGGCTCAG
Organism: Loxodonta africana; assembly: GCF_030014295.1. Classification (NCBI taxonomy): domain Eukaryota; kingdom Metazoa; phylum Chordata; class Mammalia; order Proboscidea; family Elephantidae; genus Loxodonta; species Loxodonta africana. The sequence continues at coordinate 100,364,322 of NC_087342.1, forward strand.
ACTCACTACGCTTTGTAATTTTTAAGATGGATTCTAATTCATGTGCCAAGGTGCATATTTGCTTGGAATTCAGGCTTAAGCTGGAAAGAATACCCCTTTGTGGATTCAATGGAAAAAAGCAAGAGCAGCTTAAGGGCACTAAAGGAAAAGCTGACTCAATCTCCCCCTACTCACCCGACTGGAGAGGAATTTTGCTCTAATAAGGCACAACCGAAAATCTCACCAACTCCTTTCACTTCTTTCCCTGCCAGCGAAGCTGTCTCTCTGCCTTTGTACCTCCAACAACACAGACATAATTCTGACTTTTAATCTGGCTGAGAATGTTTGCCCAGTGAGCTTGTTCAGGACAGTCCACACTCCCTCTGACCTTAACTGAGAGAAGCGCCCATATACTCACATACCTCCACCCGTACATTCGAAGCCATTTTCAAAGACAGTGGAATAAAGCAAGCTGCTGGCCAAGATCTATCGATGCAGCTCGGGTCTCCGTTTAGCTGTTGCTACAAACCCTCTACCTAATGAGCACTGCGTGAAATACCTGGTAATACTAAATGTCCTCTCCTCCATCTTCCCTATTCTCAATGTGACATTTCCCTTAAAAGCAGTGAAGTGCTGGGTTTTTTTCTTTTTAATTGATTAGCAGACGTGATTTTGCTTACATCTTCCATAAATGCTCTGGCTGGCTGCATACCATTGATTACTGGGGGTTCGGTTTACAGCAACTAATTGCTCTCCTTGCTGGTGTTTTTATACAAAATTCAATAGCAAATATGTTTTCAAAACTCTTGTCTTTGCGGCCTGAGTCAGAAGTGACTTGAGGCAAACTCAGTGGACTGAGTTTTCCCTTCTCTAAAATAATTGCTCTCTCATCAGTCTGTGAAGAAGTTTCCAAACTGTAGCATTCTAATTGGAAAGTCTGCATTATGCATGCGATGACAAACTATGTTGTGCTGAACGGCATTTTTTTCATCCCTTTCTTAATGGATTGATTCTGTGCCAGACTGAGAACAACGGCTGAGGTAGAAGAGTTGAGATCAACAGCTTCTCCACTGGGCTGGTGCTAAGACCAGGAGCAAGTGCCTGTTCTGTCTGGTTCTAACCGTCCACCGTTTGTGGGAGTCTCCACTGGAAGGCCCGGAGTCCCGACTCCTGCTGTTCTAATACTTTTCTCATCTGGGTGAAAACAGGCAACTAAAGGAAGATCACCTGCCAGGATTTTAGCAATACAGTAATAATTTATTATCAAATCCATTCCTAATCTCAGTCAAAATCAGATATGCCTGACCTCAAAATTTTATATAGATTTTTCTTTATTAAAGGTTGTGGAAAGTCTTCAGAAATGACTGTTCTTCCATTCAACAAGTCACTATTTACTAAGTACCTACTAAGGAACATTAGACAAGTCATTTAACTCATCTATACTTCAGTTTCATCCCTTGTCAAACGAAAGGTCTGGATTTGATGATTTCTAAGGGCTCCTCCCGTCCCTATAGTTTATTATTCTGTTACAGCACATACAGCAGAGATTTGGGGGCAGTACCTGTCCACTGGATAGTAACTCTTCTTTTCGAGGGCTGTCTCCCAGCCCATCCCCTAGGGAGAGGTGGAGTGAGCTCCAACTTGTCCTGCAGACCTGACTGCAGTCAAGGAAGACACATGACCCGTTTACTGTACCAGTCAGATTTCCTCTCTCAGAAAGTTAGACATATGTGAGATTCTAGCTTAACTGGCCCTGTTCACTTCAGACAAAATGATGAAAATGCAGACAGAATAGTCTGTGGTGACTTTCTTTCATCTAAGGCACAAAGAAGCAAAGAAAGCCATCTACAGTGAGGAGAGAAGACAGACAGTGTGGCCCCAGGAAGGGCTGCCTGGGCTTCTAACAGAATTCCAACATCTGGTTTCAGTCCTTATGAGGGCCACTAGAGTTCCCACCCTAGCAAACCCTATGAGGCAGTTCTACTCTGTTGTATAGGGTCTCTGTGAGTTGGAATTGACTCAATGGCAATGAGGTTTTTCTTTTATTCTATGGGAAATCAATCTCTCAATCATTTTAATAAAGTCACCATTTATGGCTTAAGCTATTTTTACTTGTTTTCTGCCACTTGGAATCAAAAGGGCCTAAGATAAGCTCTTAGCAGACTGCGTAGGACAGAGAAGGCATGCCCGCTCAACGGAAACCCTACAGGGCAATTCTACTCTGTCCTATAGGGTCCCGATGAGTTGGAATCAACTTGACAGCAATGGGTTTGGTTTTGGTTACAACAATGAGGATGATAAGGAAGACGATGATGACGTGATGGCTATGGGACCAGGAAAACAGTGAGGTGAAGAATAGAGATGGTGAAAGAACTCAATTTTGATGACAATCTTTTCATTCGCAAATGAAAGAAGATTCTCTGTAGAAGCTGAGGGTGGCAGGACTGCAGCATGGGGCTTGGAAGGCAAAACAGGCTTTGGAATGGGCTCCGTGAGGCCTGCTGAGATGGAACAATCATTGTAGTTTATACCTCTCTTCTGCAGTGATACCTGGGGAGCAGAGAGAAGGCCGAGTCGACAGAGACAAGAAGGATACAGTGCAGGGTCAGGGAAATGAAGGGCAACTAAGAGTATCTACCAGCTCTAGACTGGTAAGGAATTAAGTGGACTCAGAAGAGGGATGACTAACTTTCAGAACAGAGGGAGCAAGGGACAGGAGGTCATGAAGCAAGAACAGATTTGGCGGACATGAAGGTGAGGGAGAAAGGTAGGAAACTGTAGCCAGAAAGGGAATTTGCAGCACATGTCCAATTCTCACTCTTCTGGATGAGCAGCAGAAAGACAACATATCAGAGGCTCTATTCCAATCTCTGCTATCAAGAGGCAGAAGGGAGCCTGTAACAGCTGCCACAAGGAATTAATATAGCTTCAAAGAAACAACATTACTGGTGAGAAACTGGGATTTTCCCGAAGATGAGAAGGATCTTTATTGTCAGGTATCACAGGGCTCGATTATGTAGCTTCATCCTCAGGTGGGGAACAAGATCAAGCTGAGAAGAGCTGCTGGAGGACTGCAAGCCCAAAATGAGATTCTCAGCAGGAGGCTAGAACCAAGTAACAATGTTTTATCAAACGTGTGTGAAGTGGACCAGGTGGCTGCTCTGCAGATTGCAGACATGAGAAGTCACGAGGAGCTTCCACAACAGGAGCCCTGCCTCTCAATGGGACACGACCTTTCAGGACAAAGGCGACGCCAGCTTTCTTCTCACAACAGGAGCAGGGAAATACAGGCTGCTGGCCAGATGGGATGGGTTCTTGGGAAATACGTTAGACAACATCAGAAAGTATATGTACTGACTAATCCTGTTTAGTCTCTCATATCTGGGACACAGATGGTGATTTCCTTAAGAGAAGAAGACGCAATGAAACTGGTTAAGAACATCTGTTTCCAGCTGGCCAGGGAAAAGACAAGCTCAGGCTCTCAGATACCCGGTATATATACATTCTGTGCTTAGTCAACGAAGCCCCAGGATGAAAACAAGGTGAGGAAAAGGCAAGGTATACACTTGGACTCCACTGTGTAGGCTGGCTTATAGACCAAGGGGCTATGAACAAAAGGAGGTTTTCTCTCCCTGTCAAATCTTACACTTGATACAGTATAATCCAGGCAGAGGAATATCAGTGGTGAACATGTCTGCAGGACACAACTATGGGTAGCTGGATGAAACAAAAATTTACAAAACTTTGAGACAATGCAAACCCACTAGCCTTTAACAGCTAATTGAGACCATCTTTTTACTCCTTGAAGGAATGAAGTCTTTAATTTCAAGTTTTGTGTGATAACGTAAAAGCTAGCACCATGCCACCAAACAGCATGGCTGCAACTGTCATGTTTAATAAGTACTGAGTGTGGAGTGAATGGTGAACAACTAATCATAATCCCACCTCACATTCACACAGACCTTACCGCTTTCAGAATGTTTTTGCATACATTATCACATTTGAAAACATCATAAAAAAAATTATCAGCACATTTCCTGCTTTCAAGGCAAATCTATTTTCGCAAGTTACGTGGCTAATTTTCTTACGTGGCTTAAGACTGCCCAAACAGTCTTTTACAGATTATTCAATCACTTGGTCAACTCTTTTTTAACAAATATGCTTTGGCCAGGCTTACGATCTAGATTTCATGCTACACAGTTCAATTTGATGAAAATTCTTTCAGTTTATGCTTTCAGCGTAGATGTAAGAGAAAATCTTGTCCAGGCCAAGAAGCCCTTCAGAAAAAACGCCATTTTCTTCTCTTTTTCAAGGTGACTCATTCCAATATAGCCCCTTCCTTAAGCAAGATGTTCACACTAAAATATTGGGAACCATTCAAATGGTCTTGTTGTGTTTTAAAAGGTAAAGTCTCATTATATTACAGACCTTTCAGCAATGCCACACCAAGCAGGCGTGCCAGCTCTTACAGAACTTTCCCTGTGTTTAAATTTGGCATCATCAATTCCCTCCTCCTCCGCAAGGCCATCTTCCTTGATCTCAGCAGCTTCCTCTTCATGATGCGTCCACACAATCAGTGAGGCTGCCTGATCTGGCTCGCCAACAGGATCAGAGAAGGACGTGCAAGAGACAGAAATGGCAAGGTCCTGCCCAAACCACAGGGCTTAGCTCCCTAGGTATCAGGTTCAGCACACTTTCAGCTTCATTTGCCAGGAAGGCTATTAGGGGCTGATGTGATTAGAAAAGGCCAGAATCTCTGTTAAAAGCAGAGGGCAATATGCTGTTGTGTGAGCTTTTTGGTCCCGTCCCCAATTCTATGAGATAATAAGGAGGGTGAGAAGAAGAGACAGGCATGTTAAAGAGCTCAGGGCTCACTAATCTATGAGCTGAGTATTAAAGATTTTATTTCTTGATTTTTTACTTACATTTATGACTCTTGCAGAATAAAATGGCCCCAATGTGGGCCTATACCCAACTAGTCGGGGAGTAAAGTTACCTGCCTCCGGGTTCCCTGTATAATACCTCTCCTAGTGGTCCTTCCCTTCATCTTTCAGGACTAAGTGCAGCCAGGAGGAACCACCCTGATGTCGCTTCTTGAGTGTAGGGACCATGGCTGAGGGCCCTGGTATTCCTCCTGGTACCCCAACACAGTGCCTTACGCATCATATGCTTTACTGAGTTAAGTGACGGGGATATAGGGAACAGGACAGGAAGGACAGGGAAGAGGAGAGGGACCTACAGATAAGCCACCCTTCTCAAAACCCAGGTAGCTCATCACTGGACAGCATCTTTAATATTCCATAAACTCAATTACATTGCAATCCAAAAACACTAACTGGTCACCCCATCAGCCAGTCTACCACCTCTACCCCTCCCCACCAATACCATTTTGGAGAGTCTCATTTAAGAAATAATTTAGGAAATGCATCAAATCTGGCTGCTATTTCATCTCTTGGCTTATTCTCCTGCCCCTCCTCTGACCACATGCTAATACGTGCCCACATGCACACAGCCTACAAAGCACCAAGAAGCAGAGCCAAAGAGAAATTTAAATAAGCTACTCAGCTCCTCTCTATTCCCCTGGGTCAGTTCTCACAGGAATCTGTGTCTGTGGGGGGAACTCACAATTTACCTACAGGCAGATCTTTGTATTCTCTCAACCTAGTGATAAAGAGAGAGAATGGAAGGGCAAAACAAGGCAGAAAGGCTTGACTGAATATTACAGACGAGAGACCATTCCAGCAGGGATGAACTACAAGGCAAAACTCTTCCTGTTAGAGCACAGGATCCCTTTTTGTTCTCACCAAATCTCTTCTCTTGGTCTCTCTTAACACAGCCAGTGCTATCTTCCCACACCTCGTTCTCTTTCTTATCAGACTGACCTTTTTGCCCAAATCAAGGTTCTGGGTTTCAACCTTTGCTCCAGCTTTCAATCATCTTCTTTTCCCCACAGGGCACAGTCTACGCGGTCCTCAGCTCGTGCTGAAAATGATTCTAAAGCACTTGCCCATCCAATTCAGACCCTGTCCTCCTCCAACAGGGCCACCTGTGCTAGCTGTTGCTCATTCTTCCTTGAGGTTCTCTCACGACTGAGTGCTGCCTTCCTCCCATCGCCTTCCCAAAGCTAGTATTTATTCTGTTATGTCCTGTACAATGAAATTCAGTCGGTCTGTCTCTTTCATATCTATCTGGTCTTAAATCTCTTCCTTGAAGTCCCTTCTCTGGTGAACTTCTCTGTGAAATTCTTGTATGAAGGCTTTCATATAATAACAACCACTCGCTAAAACAGAACAATAAAACTATAATAAGTCGCAAGTGCTATAAAATTCTTAAACGCTTGGAGATTATTCTACTTGAAGTCTAAGGTGACAAATCACAATCTTCCATGTGGTACATAACTTACCATTAAAATAAAGGCAACATTAATGAGAATAATAATAGTAACATCTCTACAGATACATAAAGGTGAAAATCCTAACAATGATTTTAAGTTCTTATAAACAAAAGATAATTAATCAATTTAATATGTAACTGTCTGATAAATCTTTTGAAGAATGGCCAAGAAGCAAGAAAAGAAGGCAAGATTTTATGTAAGTTTTAGTAATGGCTAGAGGGAAAAATGGCTAATTATGTTTCTCAATGGAATTCTTTTGATCACTGGCCACTCAGTATGGTTTTCTTGATCCAAGTCTTCAAAGCTGGGATCACAAGTTTGAATTCAAATGTTTTCAGCTGAACAGTAATAACCCTAGCTTTCCTCTACTAAACAGCTGTAATTAAACCAAATTTATGTAGGTTACAGGACCAAAGGCTAAATGGGCAGTTGCCATTTATTTTCTGGAATCACCTGTACTTTTCTCCCCAAAGCCAGAGGTCCAGACAAAAGCCCCTCATGGGGCATGGTCAAAGCTCTCCCCACTGATACAGAAGATGAGAGGAAGCTGTTCCTGTCTCAAGAATACTCAGCAGAATTGCAGAGTTGCGTCCCCCCACCCTCTCACGTTGGTTTGGTTGAAGAACTGTCAGACAAGAGAGAAACACTCCCTCCTTGGAATGTATTCTGCACGAGCTGCCTTTTTAGAAATAACCCTCCCAGGTGCCGACATGAATATTTACCAGAGTGTACCAGGCACAGAGGCCGGGCTCCATGCCGTGTACACTAATCCTTCAAAACGTATTCCAGGCAAGCTACCCAGGTAAACTCCTGTACGGAAGATAGGCTTTCTGGAGGTGGACGCTGGATGGCTGAAAGAAGAAAATCTGAGTGAAGGAGGCAGAGATAAACAAATCCCCCCATATCTGTGTGAGACCCCGCTGCAGCTAGACCAGTCTACACTGACTCAAGGACAGAGGAGGCTGCAGCAGAATACTGCACTCTGTGAATTAAACTATGTTTATTTTGGTCAGCTGCTCAACCTTCCTTATTAAAAAAAAAAAAATCTACCTCCCCTACGGCAGCACAGTGGTTAAGAGCTTGGCTCCTAACCAAAAGGTCGGCAGTTCGAACCTACCAGCTTCTCCTTGGACACTCTATGGGGCAGTACCACTCTGTCCTGCAGGGTCGCTATGAGTTGGAAACAACCTGACAGCAATGGATTTGTTTTTGTTTTTTTTTTTTAATACGCCATAACGCTACCTGCTGGGACCCCTTTTTACTTTCTTCTTATCATTTTTTAGCTGATAACACCTATACAGGCATCCTGAGAACTCTGCAGTCACCAAAACACACATGTACACACCACATCCCTCTATTATCACTGCCCTGACTCACACTCAGACATTCAGAAAGGTATAGACAGAAAAAATTAGAAATGTTCACAAGTTAGGGAAGAATCATGCCTTAGCTAGGTGAAAGCTCAGATTTCTCGGAAACCTCCCATTCTAGCCCTGAATCCCCAAAATCCAACGTTGAGATTCACGCTGAGGGCAGAAGGAGACCTGGCTAATGCAACATACCTTGTTCTGGAGCCAGGGCAGCCTGAATCACACAGGAGACTGTTGTAACCAATACTCTTCACCAATTCAATGTTTGGGTGTCAGTGGCTGGGAAACAGCCCTCAGGTAACCTCCAAGGAACTGGTGCTAGAAAAATTCCAGCTTCGAGCACAGTCTACACCCTAACAGCTTGGGGGCATTAAGGAATTTGGGGCTCCCAGCAGCCCCAGGGAAGAGGACGCATGAGCAAATAAGAAGAAAATGGTGAGGCTTCAGTAACCTTCTGGTCAAGTTATCTCCTCAGCCTATTTGGACTATGAAGGGCTCCAGTGACTCTCCCTTTAGCCTCTGATGGACACAGAACATTCCAAGGCAATTTGGTCTAAGGAGCAGCAGTGCTATCACATGGAGACAGGAGTCCCAACTCTATCTCTGTCTTGCTTTACAATTTTATCCTCTCAGATTTATAATCTGTTAAATGGGAGCAGAATGGTAGAAGAGAGGGAGATGGATTTCAATTTAGATTATTTGCGGTTCCTTTTTTTGTCTTTCAGTTACAAAGTTTAATACATGGTCAATCCTTTGGTGCTTCTGCTAGGACTTCCTATTGGCCCCTCCTTGTGGCAGCCCCCAAAGCTCATCCTCTGTAAAACACAGTAGAAAAAGTCCTGGGTCATGGTATGTATCTTGTCCCTAAACTAAATGCTGATTTCCATTATTCATATCATACACATTTTTTGAAACTATGAAAGGCAATGGGCTTCCCTAACTCTTTACTCTCATCTGTATATGTGGGATATGTTAGTGAGGAGGGGAGCTGAAAAGATCAGAGGTTGGGAAACTATGGCTCATGGCTGCCTGTTCTTGTAAATAAAGCTTTACTGGACAAAGCCACACCCATTTGGCACAGTTGAATAGTTGTAGGAGAGAATGTATGGCCTGCAACCCCTATAATATTTACTACTTGGCTTTTTACAGAAAGTTTGCCAATCTCTGAAGTAGAAAACTAAAGTTGCTCTTACTAAGCAGTAAAGAGTTATTGCACCAAGGTAGGAAATAAAGGTACAGTCTAAACTAAAGCTGGGCTTAGCCTAAAAATGTCTAAAATCTTTCTTCTACTGAAAGTGTTTCTTGCAGTGAATTCCATAGAGTTTTTAGATTCTGCTATAGTCATAATCCCATCTTTGTTACTGTGACAACTGTACTGACAATACTTGGCTTGCCTTTCACCCCAAATTTCTGGTATTTTCCCTAAAAGAACTAGAGAGAAAATGGAACCAGAAAGAATACCACTCCATTTAAAAATGAAAGCCATCTCCCAAATCTTCAGAACCAATGAAATGCCCGGGAGCTACACTCTCAGGCTAAAGACACGCAAATAGGATAACCACTACCCCACCTTCCCGAACCCTACTAAGGGGATGGAGGTAGCAAGCTAGGGTGAAGAAGTTATAGAAACCTTTAAAGTCAAAAAACATTATACAAGAAAAAAAAAGTTATATATTGTTTCTCTTTGTATATGGCCCTTCTGGCCCTGGGTTTGTAATTCTGCCAAGATGATGTACTAGGCCACAATCTTGCAAAGGGATTGGACAGTTTATTATGCAAATAAGGCAGGCAAAGACCCTTGCAGGGATTGGACAGTTTACTATGCAAATGTTGTTGTTAGTTGTTGTCTGGTTCATTTCGACTCATAGTGACCCTACGTAAAACAGAATGAGACTGCCCGATCCTGCGTCATTTTTACAATCGTTGCTATGTTTTAGCTCATTGCTGCAGACACTGTGTCAATCCATCTCTTTGAAGGTCTTTTTTTTTTTTTTTTGCCGAACCTCTACTTTCCCAAGCATTATGCCCTTTTCCAGGCACTGGTTCCTCCTGATAACATGTCCAAAGCATGTGAGACGAAGTCTCTCCATCCTTGCTTCTACGGAGCATTCTGGCTCTATTTCTTCCAAGACGGATTTGTTCATTCTTTTGGCAGTCCATGGTGTAGTCAATATTTTTCACCAGCACTACAATTCAAAGGCATCAATTCTTCTTCGGTCTTTCTTATTCATTGTCCAGCTTTCGCATGCATATGAGGGGACCGAAAATACTGTGGCTTGGGTCAGGTGTACCTTAGTCCTCAAGGCGACATCTTTGCTTTTTAACACTTTAAAGAGGTCTTTTGCAGCAGATTCACCCAATGCAATATGTCATTTGATTTCCTGACTGCTGCTTTCTTCGGCACTGATCATGGATCCAAGTAAAATGAAATCCTTGACAGCTTCGATAATTTCTCCATTTATCATGATGCTGCTCACCGGTCCAGTTGTGAGGATTTTTGAGGTGTAATCTACACTGAAGGCTGTGGTCCTTGATCTTCACCAGTAAGTGCTTTGAGTCCTCTTCACTTCCAGCAAGCAAGGTTGTGTCATCTGCATAACAGATGTTAATGATCTGCAGGTTGTTAATGAGTCTTCCTCCAATCCTGATGCCACATTCTTCTTCATATAGTCTAGTTTCTTGGATTATTTGCTCAGCATACGGATCAAATAATGCAAATATGGTACATAAAACCCTTATGGGAATTGGCCAATTACTAGGCAAAACAGGTGACTGTGGCTACTGTGGAAATTCGTCAGTTTGGAGTCTTGGTGGGAAAAATAGGCTAACAAAAGAGCCAATTCCACAGAGGTTGAGGGGGACTGCACTACCATCAAGAAGAAGAGCCAGGAGTGGGGCACATCTTTTGGACACAGGATCCCTGTGCTGAGAACCTCCTTCCTAGACCCAGGGGACAGAGAGCTATAACACTAGAAATGGCACAAGACAGCACAGCAGTGGCACGAGCTGTAGCATCGCAAGATGGTGGGAACCAAGAGACCAACTGAAGGCGGCTGAGGTGGGCTTGCCTGCACATGGAGCAACAGAGCTGAGTGGCTTCAAGCAGGAGGCTTGCTGGCAGAATGGGGAGCCTCCAGGTACTTGTTGATAGAGATGAAGAGCTGTAACACTTACCCAAGCAGGGCAGAGGCCAGGCTGACAGGGGCCTGGCCTGTGGCACAGCCAAGAGAAGGGCCAAAAGAACGGTCATCAGCTAGCAGGGCTGAGAAGCACTGCCTGCCCGTGGGCATGGCCAAGGAGCTGAGAGCTGTTCTGGCTTGAGACTCTCCTGATTGATGAACTGTATTCTGTTACTTCCAAGTTGATCCTGATCCTGAGTTGTTCATCTGTTACTTCCCTAATAAACCCCATAACTGTGAGTATGGTCTGTGAGTTCTGTGTGGCCACTGCAACGAACTGTCAAATCCAGCAGGGAAGTAGAAAGTGCCGTGGGGAGGACGGCTGGTGTCAGAACTGGTAAAAAGGTTGGGAGGGTGGAGGTATGTCTGACCTCCACCTCCTAGGAGTCAGCTTTGTGCTGATGATGGTTATTCTCATCCCTCCCCCTGAAGTTAGAGGGCTCCTGACGCCACTAAGATACATATAGTCGTTGATAAGGCAGCTAATATGACAGTAATAAAATAATAATGCATCAGTTACAGAGAAAGATGACACCACAGACTAAACCACACCAATTAAGTCAAACAGTGTTGAGTTGCTTTTTTAAGTCATCAACAGAAAATGGATTTGTATGGATCTATCCCCTTGCCGTCTCTCCAGCTCTGTCTATTGGGATTATAAAAAGCATTTTACAAGATAGCTGGCCAGGCCAGTCTATGACCACAGAACAATAAAAATCTTACAGTCTTGGGGTTTTAACAGAACTACTCAGTTGGAATCTTTAATGAAACCAATTTTAAATGGATGACTCTGTTTAATATTTTCCTCCCAAACAGTTCCAACTAATCTCTGTGAGAATAACAGAAAGATGTTTACCTGTGCTCTACTATGCAAAACCATTTGACTGTGTGGATCATAACAAATTATGGGTAACACTGCAAAGGATGGGAATTCCAGAACATTCAATTGCGCTCATGAGGACTGCTCAAGAGGCAGTCGTTTGAACAAAACAAGGGGATACTGCATGGTTTAAAGTCCAGAAAGGTGTGCATTAGGGTTGTATCCTTTTACCATACTTCTTCAATCTGTATGCTGGACTATATGAAGTAGAATGGAGCATCAGATTGGAGGAAGATTAACAACCTGCGATACGTGGATGACACAACCTTGCTTGCTAAAAGTGAAGAGGACTTGAAGCACTTACTGATGAAGATCAAGGACTACAGCCTTCAGTTTGGATTACACCTGAACATAAAGAAGACAAAAATCCTCACAACTGAACCATAAGCAACATCATGGTAAATGGAAAAAAATATTGAAGGTGTCAAGGATTTCATTTTACTTGGATTCACAACTAACACCCACAGAAGCAGCAGTCAAGAAATCAAAAGATGCATTGCATTGGGCAAATCTGCTGCAAAAGATCTCTTTGAGGTGTTAAAAAGCAAAGATTTCACCTTGAAGACTAAGATGCACCTGACCCAAGCTATGGTGTTTTCAACCGCCTCGTATGCATGCAAAAGCTGGACAATGAATAAGGAAGACGGAAGAAGGATTGATGCCTTTGGTGAATTATGGTGTTGGCGAAGAATACTGAATATACCGAGAACTGCAATAAGAATAAACAAATCTGTCTTGGAAAAAGTACAGCCAGAATGTTCCTTAGAAGCAAGGATGGTGAGACTTCATCTCACATACTTAGACATGTTATTAGGAGTAACCAGTGCCTGGAGAAGGACACCATGCTTGCTAAAGCAGAGCATCATTGAAAAAGAAGACCCTCAACGAGATGGATTGACAGAGTGGCTGCAAAAGTGGGCTCAAGCATAACAATGATTGTGAGGATGGCACAGGATCAAGCAGTATTTCGTTCTGCTGTACACAGGGTCACTATGAGTTGGAACTGACTCAAAGGCACCTAACAACAATCTCTGTGAATTCTCTACTTGTCTCCAAGTCTAACATGTACAACTAAAATCTTACTATGTGAACACAATCATGACAAAGCACTTTCCTACTCCACCAAGAAGGGTGTATCAACTAAATACTATTTATTTGGTTACACCAATTCTCAAAAAAATTCTCTACAGCTAAAGCTTTATCTGTTTCTAACAGGGTGACTGTGAACTTCCTAATAAAGCCAGTCCTTGAGTACATGCGCTTTATTATTTTTTTAACCTCAGGGAAGAAATGAATTCAGAAGGTTTAAATAACAAGAGAAGAACTGACAAGGCTTGTATTAGAAATGAACCTTGGTAGCACAGTGGTTAAAAGCTTGACTGCTAACTCAAAGGTTGGCAGTTCGAACCCATCAGCTGCTCCCTGGGAGAAAGATGTAGCAGTTCTACTCTGTCCTATAGGGTCACTATGAGTCGGAATTGATGTGACAGCAATGAGTTTGGTTTTTGGGTATTAGACACCAGGGATACTGGATGTTGTTATCAGATGGTATATACCTAAGGGACTCAGGAACAAGATCTAGCACCAGAGATCACAACCACCCCTTCTTACCACAAGGTTCCTGAGATAAGCATATGCCAAGAAAAATTCTGGCAAGTGAGGAACAATGAGACGTTTTATTACTAGTAGAATTTTTGCCCCTAAATCTTAACATACAGTGCTATAGCACATGGAACGCTCCGTCTTCTCAAGTTGGCTATGTCTGAATAGCTTCAGATCAAAGCAAGCCAGGAGGCCTGTTGTCCCTTCTCCAACACCCACAACTTATTCTTAGTTCTTACCACTACAATTTTTTTTCTTTTTTATTGTACTTTAGATCAAAGTTTACAGAGCAAACTAGCTTCTCATTAAACAGTTAGTATACATATTGTTTTATGACATTTGTTAACAACCCCACAACATGTCTACACTTTCCCTTCTTGACCCTGGGTTCCCTATTACCAGCTTTCCTGTTCCCTCCTGCCTTCTAGTCCTTGCCCCTGGGCTGGTGTGCAACTTGAGTCTCATTTTACATTATGGGCCTGTCTAATCTTTGGATGAAGGGTGAGCCTCGGAGTGGCTTCATTACTGAGCTAAAAGGGGAGCCATACTCTTGGGGTATCTCCAGTCTCTGTCAGGCCAATAAATCTGGTCTTTTTTTGTGAGTTAGAATTGTGTTCTATATTTTTCTCCAGCTCTGCCTGGGACCCTCTGTTGTGATCCCTGTCAGAGTAGATGGGCATAAACTAGCTATACTGGACTCAATTTGGTGGAGGCTGTGGTAGATGTGGTCCGTTAGTCCTCTGGATTAATCTTTCCCTTGTATCTTTAGTTTTCTTCATTCTCTCTTGCTCCTGAAGAGATAACACCAGTGGAGTATCTTAGATGGCCACTCACAGGCTTTTAAGACCCAAGATGGTATTCACCAAAGACTTACCACTACAGTTTAAGGGAAAATTAATCCAATAAATATTCCAGTGCCAGGGAAACAGTGAATATGGGAGGGTGCATTGTCCACTAGGGAGTAGCACTGAGCTGGCCCTGTTCTGAGGCACTAATCTTAGCCCGGCTACCCTAAAAGATAAAAAAGTAAGAGTATCCAAAGAGAGAAAAGGATGAGTCTACTTACTACTTTGTTGTGAGGACAAAAGGGAGGAAAGGGGTGAGAAGATTTGGGGGAGAGGTAGGAATAAAGGAGGAGAAGGCCGGCAGGGCCTCCTCCTGAGCAGTAGTGGTCCTGGCCCACACCACTGAGGCCCGAAGGGAGACAAGAGACACAGAGGCAATTACACTCTCAGTCCTGCGAACTGAACAATCTGAGCAACATCTCCTCTGGAGAGGAAATAAATGCCTTGACCATGGCCACCATTTTGTGGAGGAGTGAAAACGGGTATAGGGGAAGGCACAAAGAAACAATGTAAGGAAAAGCAGAGGGTATTTAAAATCATGACATTGCTCTAATTACCCTTCAACTGACTAGACTTCTCATTTCAAATGTTCCAAAAGCTCCTGCCAGAAATGCTCGTTATAATCCAAGAAAATAAACCATCACATTATCCAAGAACTTAGATGAGGAAAAGGCTGGAGGTGATATGAGAATGTCATTGGCAAATATCCCCTTTGAAAGTCAGAGGTCTTTTTATGTGTCATTTCACTACCAATGGACAAGAATGCTTTCACCGCAGATCTTAAAGACTGAGAAGGTTATTTCTAGTAGGGTTTCCTATAATTAACCTGCCACTATATGACAACGTGGATATGCACGGAAGTTTCTGAAACTGGGATTTTATTCCTACAGAAGGATAGTGAACTCTCTATAACTTGGTTAGGTAATGAGATGCTTTGGTTAATCAAATAATCCTAGTTAATAGGTGGTTCATACGGACTGCCAATTTTAAAAGCGTTCAGATATGATAAAGTACACTTAACTATAGCAAAACCACACCAAATAAAATTTATTCCCCCTTTGATCAATCAGAAGGTACTTGAGATCTTGCCCTGCCTCCTGAATTTTATTAGGCACATCAATTATCACTGTCTTGATAAAGCACAAGAGACTAGTTACAGACGACCCGTAGATTAAATGCTAGGTAACAGTTTGTAACAGAAACTCATAGATTTTTCTAAGAAGTAAATTTCATGTATAAGAAATCAAACATATATAATCAGTAATGGCTCTCGTTTTGGGTTAGAATCGCTCAAAAAGCAAACATAGGCTTTTTATTTAGAGAACATTTTGAAGCTGAGAATAATATGAAATACAATCACTACAGTACTGTTTTAGACACATCCAGAAGCTGTGGACTTAAGCGATCTTTTAAAAACAAAAGGAACACGTATGAAATATGGAGATTTGTAAAAGTTTCAAAGCAGATCTGAAATGTCAAACAAGCGGTAGGGTTCTATGGCAGACACCGTTGGATGGATAACCCAACCCCTTGCCACAACCCTCAATTTTTAGCTAACCTTGCTTCGGGTGACTGAATGACATTTTTTTTTGCCTAATTATTATAAGTGGAGGTCTGCTAGGTAGGGCATCAAGTAAAGCTACAGCTTTTCCTAATAAAAAGAGACAGACTTAGCTGGCAGGGCTCTTCACCCTTTACCCCTCTGCTCTTCTCCCTTCCTCCTGCCTAAAATTACAGATATGGTACTTACAGCTGGAGCAGCTGTCTTGTTTCTCTGAGGCACAAATACACGTGAAAAAGACCAAGAAAATTGCAGAGCTCAATGAATTGCACAATCAATACCAGCAGCCACCCACCTGTGGACCTTTTGTTACCTGAGACCAAAACAAACAAATGAAACAAACAAACAAAAAACATTTTTTAAGTCTTTCTTAATCAGGTTTTCTGTTATTTGCAGCCAAATGCAACCTGGGAAAACTTCTTTTGGACAAATGAGTGCTAGTAAGAAAAATTAAAGTTGTGTCATTAAGTCTTAGTAGCAGCCTTTAACAAAGGTTTCCACAATGTATGCCCTTAGGAAACCATGGTGGATAGAAATGGAAGGTGGCACACCTTCTCTCATTTTCTTCTTAAGCCCATAGGGGGCTCTGTAGGCTCATGCAGCAACTTGGATTATTTGGAGCTGGAGTTTAAGCACTGGTCCCACTGCCATGTTCATGGTAGAGAAAAAGAAAACTCAAATTATACTTTGTTTTTTTTCCTTCATCTTGTAAATGAAGATAATGAGGGCAGCTAAAGTTTCTGAGCTACCGTAAGACATGGCAACTAAAAGGACGATCAGCCATTTCTAAAACATTAAACTATATAGAAAATCTAAACAGTCTTGACTGGTGTTCAGTTACAGTAAAAGAATGATGTGGTGAGGCTGGTAATGTCATAATCACTGAGGGATGTGGTTTCAGGCATCACAGGGTAAAAGGAAGAAATAGTATCCTTAGGGGCAGCAAGGAAAGGAAATCCAAGAAGTAAAAGCACACTCTGCATTTATCTCTGTAAACAATATTCCTTATCCTGAATCTGATACAGCGTTGAAAGAAGCAACACAGCAGGAAAAAAATGACTCCTCAGCTAGAGCCGAGCCCCTCAGCGTCCGGCAAAGTTGCTGAAAGAAGTCCTTGAGGGGCACCGAACGGCCTATCATTATGATCACTCTCCTGCGCGGGAGGGCTCAGAAATGGAGGTGGACGGAAGAGGAGGCAAGGAGGGACTAGAAGAGTTTTTCTTCATTTCACGGCTTCTGCTTGTTCTTAACTAGATATGCAAGAATGTTTTGGTCAAGTGCCTCTGTGGTTGCTAGTTTACAAAGGGATAATCTTAGAGAGAGAGAGAGATACACTGATGTCAACTGCTACCAAGGTTCACCAAAAGCATCTGTCTGATATCAGTGATAATATTGGGCTCCTGGAGAAAGAAGTCTCTGATTTAAGGGTAACTGGGAAATCTGAAGATTTTCCAAAGTAGATTACTGCTTTGGATTAATTCAGGGATTAGCCTTAAATGATTGTGGCTGGCCCTTCATCAGTTTTCAGAATAGCTTTATTCATTTAATACTCATAAGACATATTAGGGCAATTTGACAAATTAAATTTGTAGAAATCTGAGTTAATTTGTTAGAGTGCTATGCTTCTGTGTTAGGTCTCCTGAGAACAGCTGTGACCCTCTATGGCCTATCCCGGGGGCGGCAGTGTATAAAACAGCTGCCGAAGTCAAAACCAGAGGAGCAGCCAATGCTTTCACTTCATCTGATCTTCCAAGGTCAGTCAGCCTGACTTCTAAAATTACTGTTTAAATCACTGTTGGTAAAGTGAACATTGGTTTTAGAGGAGTCTTAAATAACAATTCTGGATAATTACTAAACATACCTTTGGGTATCAATACTGGGTCAAATGAGGCTGATACCCTCTGTGAAAATGTCTTCTTGATGGGTTAATCTTTGAAAACTACAAGATTTTTCTCTTCATGTATCTAGCTTTATTTTATGGTGACTAGTTGCAAGTTTCACAATCACTCAAGAGGGGTAAACGGCTCACATGGGAGGTAAATTACATACACAAACACACAAATACATTTTTTTGGCAGTTAACCTTTCCTGCTTTTCCAAAGAACATCTGAAATCCGACACCCCTCCTGTATTTTTAACACACACCTTAGTTGCCATAGCAATACTTTCTGGTCGTGAAATACCTCTAGGATGAAATTGGCTGAGGCATATTTACCATGCCCCGAACTCCGCTGTTTCCAGGCACTAGGATTTCTGGTCCCCTAAGCGTTCACACAGCTCAGACTCCAGAGGCAACTGGAAACCACAGATAGGATTTTTTATTTTACGATTTTTCTGGGAACCAGAGCTCCGAGGTCTGAGGGTGATAAGACTTCAGTGCCACGTAGGTAGGCTCAGAAAGAAACAACACTTAGTAAATAAATCATGGATCAGTAAGACAAGGGAGAATTCCTTGGTTCAGGGCTGTGACAGACAATGCTCAGCATGACTGATACGAGGCAAATTTTGCAAAATGTCTTTCGAATTTCCACTAGAACTATAGGCAATCTTAACCCAAGCCAGAGGAGTCATATATTCAGATGTTTGTTGTATTCCTTAGGCTATAAAAAGGAAACATCTAGCTTTGCTTTTGTTGCAGTGGCTGCAACAATGGGCTCAGACAGCAATGATTGTGAGGATGGAGCAGGACCAGGCAGTGTTCCGTTCTGTGGTACATAAGGTTGCTGTGAGTCAGAACTGACTCAGTAATACCTAACAACAACAACTAGCTCTCTAGGTTGCAAAGAAGGCTTTCCTAACGTAAATAGATGTGCTGCTTGCCTGTGTAGCACTCAGACAGAATGAAATGGAAGCGGCATGGAACGTGTGAGGCAAGCGTCCTTACCTGTGTTAACGTCAAGCGCCTAACTCCAGAGCTTAATCTCAGTCATTTGCTGGAGATGCCAGATCTTTAACAGTTTCCTCACATACGCTTCTATCAAACACACTGAACAAATATGATGTCCAATTTAGCTGATAGATAGAGCTCACTTAGGTGCACTAACATACCATGTTGTCAGTTCAGTCAATGAGTGTTTATTGAGTACTCACAGAGCAGAGTTCCATTCTAGGCAGCTGGAAACTGCTGCAAAGACCCAACTCCTTCTCAATACTATAAATCCATTACTTTGGATTTGAGATTATCTGCAGCCCTACTGGAGACTGAGGGCAGCACAGGTGTAGAAAATACTCGAATAATTACAAAACAGCATTTGAGTCATGAGCTTCAATTCCTCTCCCCACCCTTCCAGACTAACTCATCATTTAGAGTTATTAAACAGGAAAAATGGTTTGTGATGCCTCTCTTTTTCTTTCTGTGCCTATCCTTTGGGAGCGAAGTAGATGAGCAATAGTTTGGCAGGGTGGTAAGCAGCAGGAAGAAGGAAAAATAGCAGTCAAAAAAGGATCTTGTTAATCTACAAACTGAATAGATAATCTGGAGTTGGTTGTAGCCTCACAATAGTGAAAGGGCAGCTAAACCCGCCATGGGCTTGATAGCTCACAGAGTATGAAAAATATGGCAGTGAATAAGGACTATAGTGGTATATCTAGTTTTTTTTTTTAAAGGATAAGCTTGCAATTGCTTCTTTTGACCTATATTTAATAACTGCGAGACATAAACTGATCTGTGGTCCAGACATTCTCTGCCAGATTAACATTTATAACTGGTAAAAATGCTTTTTTTTTTTTTTTCCTACTGCAAAATATAAAAAGCGTCATCCCCACAGACTAAAAAGATCATGAATACACATCAAGAATGTATTTTGGGGTAGACCCACTTTGCCCTTACATATTATATTCATTTAACAATTTCCAATAGAGGAGCTCAAAATATTTTTGTGTCATTAACTCCTTAATCCTCCTAACACCCAGAGAGGCTGTGGGTTTATCTAGCTGCATCATATTCGTACTGTTTCATCTTTGGACAGCCCACTTACTTACAATTAGGATTGTTGGTTAAAGTATAATGGGTATTTTACTTACAGTACTGTGCATATCAATAACAAAACCATCATTTTCAAGCTAATGTAAAAATAGTTAATTTAATTGACTATCTTATAATTGGAAACCCCAGAAGCTCTATGGGGCAGTTCTACTCTGTCCTATAGGGTCGATATGAGTCAGAATAAACTCGAGGGCACTGGGTTTTATCTTATAATTAGGGTTTCAACAAAGTGCTGTTACTTATTATCTGGAAAAGACTGGGTGGTAGGCATACCTAATGCACAACATATTTGGTTTCGATACTAACCTGAAAACACTTTCAGGAATATTGTGATTAGCAAGTAGAAGGATAATAAGTCTTAAACTAAGGCGACAGAGGGACTATAAACTCAGACATTAGGTAGATTTGGTTAGTTATTATGACTCTACCCTGGTCTTTTTATGTGGTCAGGCCTCAGAAGATTTCTTGTTATTTAAGTTTTAATGTTTTTAAAATGGCATGAGAATGATACAATTACTACTCAATTACCCACTTTTAAGGCACATTCCAGGTAATTTCTCTTTTTCTTGCAAATAACTTTGGCTGTGCCTGTAAACCTAGCAACAAGGAGGATAAACTCCTTATTTCCCAGTCATGCTGCCTGCTGAGGCTCCTGGGAAAAAGAAAGCAATGCAAAAGATGGAGAGACAGCTCCCTATTAAACTGCAAGGACTGGGGCACCTCCTGCTGTTTTCTTTTCCAGGTTCCAGGAGCTGGTTGGATCACTGTGGGTCAGGAGCAGAGAAAAAGTGGCTTCTAAAGGCCTCTCCACCCCCACCCCCCCCCAATCCTAGGCAAAGAAAATGTTCTAATGGTGCTAATGAAACATTGGGATAGCAGGTGGGATGATCTGGGGAGAAGGTGAGTGAATACAGAGACAACAACAAATGTCTCAGGTCTGTCACCTTTCAGAGTTGCCTCTCTTACCTGGCCTCTTACTTGCCCTCCCTCACACTGCTCCAGCTACACTGGCCTCCTTGCTGCTCCTGTAACCTGCCTGGCACTTCCCCACCTCAGGGCCTTGGCACTCTGCCTGTGATGCTCATCCCCAGGTCGCCAGATGGCTTGCTCTTCCAATCCTCAGGCCTCTGCTCAAATGTCTCCCTTCTCAGTGAAGCCTCCCTTGACCCCTCAGTCTAAAACAGCACTGATTCTCCTCTCCAGGCCTTCCCCCTTGATTTGTTTTTCTCCGTAGCATTTCTAAATATCTGACATATTACAAATATTATTTGGTTACTGTTTATCTCTCCCCAACCAGAATCTCAATTCCATAAGAGCACCAGTTTTTGTTTTGCTTATTCATTGCTGTATCCCCACAGTGTCTAGGACAGTGCCTGGCACTGAGTCAGAGGCTCAGTAAGTATCTGTTGAGTGAATGAAAGAAAACAGGCGGTGGGGAAGAAACGGTCAGAAATCATTTTCAGGGCCAGCCTCTGCAGGATACCTCAAGGGCACTGGTACCTGAGACACTAGAGGGGTTAGGCTCCTGCCGACTGTGGTCAGAACCAGGCATTTTCTGTTAAGAAAGAAGGTTCTGCTTGCCTACCCAGCTACAGGGTAAATGCTCTGGAAGGGAAGAAAATGGTTTCTGTGGATGAAAACAAAACAGACAAACAAAAGGAACCTTTATTCACAAAAAAATTATGTCCTCTTTCAGGAGTAACGAATGCAGCGACCAAGATGAATCAATTTGTGTTTGAAACCTTTGTCTCTGTAGTCACTAATTACAAAGAAACTTGAATTTTAAACCAGTGTATGACCCGATAAGGCCCCACCTCCAAGAGGGTGCAGGAAGAGTTTCCAGAATTTCTCCCTCTTCCCTCCTAGATGGGAAAGGGTTAGTCACTCATCTTTGTAATGCTCTCCCTCTAGGTGTTGATTGAGAATCACTGTGCTTCTTGGATACAGTGACTAGGAAAGTAAGTCAGTCATCACAAGCAATAGAAGCTTCAGGTCAAATGTCACTGGCTAACCAACCTGTCATTGGTCAATTACTCATCTCCATGAAGAGGTGCCACTGATTTCGTTCCCTACCAATAAACATCTATCTGGGCACATCAGCTAACCACAGCCTGCCAAAATACCCAGCATCGCCCGTGGTCATTGGTGGTTAAGAAATCTCTCTCCCTTCCTCTTGATCATGTCACAGAAGAGGCAAATGCAGTTCCTGACAACATAATGTTAGATTCACAGAGACGTGTTTCTCTGGACACTCGGCCAGTTATACAGGGCTTCACTAGCATGGATTTTCTTACTGCAAAAACAATAGCTGGCCGTAAGGAAGTTGGACGTGTCATACTGTGCTCAGATATACATCTCTGCCTTTGGTTACGTTCATGCTCATCATCTTCCCTGAGTCAGGAAAAGAAAAGCTGTTTGGGGGAGCCATTTGTATTCTACATTTAAAGAAAACCAAATGGGCTGTGTTCTCTCCTGCCTTAAGCCCCAGGGACACCTTTTCCTGGAGTCAAATTCAACATCTCAGATTCTTCGGGTAGAGCTAAAGACCAAGGTGGCCTTGCCACATGAAGAGCTTGTCTCTCTCTCTGACGTCACCTTGGCAATGACCTCAAGAGGTCCTTGTTGGATCTAATATTCTAGGTCTTCTACTATATCTGCTACAATTTTCCCTACTATTTTGACAGACTACTTCATCTGTACATTCAATTTGCCAAGGGAGGCTTATCCTGAGTCATCACAGGTTTATATATCAGGGAAGGCTGGGAGGAGGCAGCAAGTAAACAATTATAACACAAGAGTGACGAATGTTCTGATAGGAATTAAATACCAAATAGTAAAAAAAAAAAAAAAAAAATCCGTTGCTGTTGAGTAGATTCCAACTTATAGCGACCCTACAGGACAGAGGAAAACTGCCCCACAGGGTTTCCAAGGAACACCTGGTGGATTTGAACTGGTGACCTTTTGGTTATCAGCCGTAGCTCTTAAACACTACGCCACCAGACCACTGAAAAGGATTGTCTCAAGCAGTTCAGGAGATGATGAAAGGTCGGAGAAGAATTCCCAAGTATTGAAGGGGAAATAAAAGCCAGGTGAAAACAGAGTAATGAGCAGGTACTGAGAGACACAAGCAACGAAAACAGCATGTTCCAAGATTTGATAGCATGGAGGTAAGAGAGAGTATGGCACATGTGCAGAACTCAAAGGAGCTGGACAGGCTGGGACAAAGTATGTGTGGGGGAGTGGGTGGACAAGCAGGAGACAAGGCTGTATAGACTTGTCAGATTGTTCTTAAATGGCCAAACTTTCTCCTAAAGGCAAACAGTAGCCAGGAATCCTCTTAGGAAGGGGAGTAACAGTGTGGGGAAGGCTGCAGTTGGGGAAGGAAGGGCCAGG
Source organism: Loxodonta africana (assembly GCF_030014295.1). Lineage (NCBI taxonomy): Eukaryota > Metazoa > Chordata > Mammalia > Proboscidea > Elephantidae > Loxodonta > Loxodonta africana. The sequence continues at coordinate 100,387,510 of NC_087342.1, forward strand.
CTGAAGTCTGAAAATCAGACAAGAGAAACCGCAAAGGTGCAACCATGGTAATGGCGATGGGGGTAGAATTGTGAGATACTTAGCAGGTGGTACTAAAAGAGCTTCATGGCTGACTGGTTAAGGAGGCAGATGAAGGAATTTTGAGAGATTCCCATGTCTCTGGCTCAGAAGAGAGATGGTGGTGTCACTGAATGAGACGGGGAGTCACGACATGACGCGACTTGGGCAGGGGAGGGGGAAAACAATGGAATTCCATTTCACACATCTTGCTTTGAGATACCCATGGAACACTGTTGTGTACTGGTGGGGAGGGGGTATGGGGTGACTAGTAAGCAGACAGTATACACAGAACATTAAAAGAGAGTGGGCAGAGCCACTGAGCTGCCAGTTTGCTTCCATCTTCATTGGCAAGAAGATTGGTCTTCAAATTAGGAACGGCAGAACAAACATAATAAAGAGAAAATTGAAGCCCCAAATAGGTGAAATGAAGGCAAGAGAGTATCTACTCAATTTAAATCATTTCAAGTCTCCTGGCTCAGATGAGTTACACCCCAAGCCTGCTGAAAGAAATTGCAGATGTAATCTCAGAGATGCGATTCGTAATCTTCAAGAAATTGTGGAGACTATAAGGAGTGCAAGAAGACGAGAAGGACAACAGATTTTTAAAGTGACATGGGATAGATTGTAGTAGGAAATATACAGATAAACTTGACACCATTTATGATAATTCTAGAATGGCTTATTAAATAGATGGCTTATGAGTACTTTAGTCAAGGCTGCAACTGAGAAAAAGGAAGGGGGGTTGTTGCTGGCTATGTGACGGAAGTATATTTGCACTGGTAGGTTACCCAGACTCATTTTGGCTTGTCTCATCCCCTTCCTAAGCAAAAAGTGAGCTGCCTGGGCTGCAGTATGAACTCCAGGCTTCTCTATCTCTGATTTGCCTGTGGTACTCAGCCTGTTATGCGGTCCTTTAGGAAAAGGGGCTGACAATTTAAATGAAGAATTTCACAGTCTGAATTCTTTAAGAAATCCAGCATCAACTCCTCAGGGTGCCCCAGGGAACTGGCAAGCAGCATTAACCTCTGTGGTTATCAGCCTAAACATCAATAAACCTTTTCCTATTACAATCCTACTACCTTATTTTTTGTGCTGGTTCTTTCTGTATATATACTGACTGTTTAGGAAGCAACAAAGCAGATGTGGCAGAGTGTGATGCAGCACAGACAGCCATCTCCTGCCAACACTTCTACACCAGGCAGGTGGAGATCGGTTTCTTACATTAGTGCTTCAGAGGCCTTCTTAAAACCAGAAAGAAAGGAAAAAGAAGAAAAAAAAAAAAAAACGGAAAGGGAGGAAGAAAAGGAGAAGGAAGAAAGGAATAGGCCTACTTAAGACTCAGATTTTCACATTTAAAAATTACATAATCCTTTAAGTCAAGCAATACTGGGTTAAAGTCCCCTTCTTAAAACAAAACCAAACAAAAACTTAGCCACAAAGGTCACTAAGATCCTTTAGAAGCAGGTCTCATATTCAGATCTGTTTGGTTCACACAGAAAGTCATTTGTTAAGGTTGAAACATGATTTTTCATTCCATATAACCTCTCTTGACATTTTCCTATAAGCCCCTAACTAGTCCAAATTGAGACTTGAGAGGAAGTCAGCAACATCCAGGGAGGGGCCGCTAATTTAATCCCTCCACAGATCCAATTTTGGTGCATCTCCCCCCTCAGAAGATCTAAGCAAGCACCCTATATAAAACTCTTTGCCTCTTGCTTTTCTTCCCTAAGGATATTTAGAGCAAAGGACAGTAGTTTCTTCACTGAAGTTACTGGGATCGTCAAAAGCAATTTGCACGTGTGTTTTCCATTCTAAAAGTAATGAATGAAAAGCCATATTCTTACCGTATTGACCCGATCATGTACGGCTGTGCCAGCTGAACCACAATCGCACCGCTTCCCAGCTGATGACACGTGTAGCCAGAATCCCAGTCGTAATTTTTGGTGTCTCCATTCAGCAAGGCATTTCTGCTCCGACTGACACCTTCAATCACGCTGGCACAATCAGCAATTGTTGCAACATTCTCCATGGGAACTAAGAATCCAAACACAAAATTTGGCATTAGGATACCAAACCCAGTGCCGTTGAGTCGATTCCGACTCATAGCGACCCTCTAGGACAGAGTAGAACTGCCCCATAGAGTTTCCAAGGAGCGCCTGGTGGATTTGAACTGTTGACCCTTTGGTTAGCAGCCATAGCACTTAACCACTACGCCACCAGGGTTTCCCTAAGAGAAGCCAAATATATCCTGATAATGTGCTCAGAACAAAATTACTGTCCCAAATCAACGATAAAAGGGAAATGAAAATATCTTGATTACTTTAAGAGATAAACACAATTTTGATGCCAAATAGTTTGTTTTTTTTTTTTAACTTAAAACTTAAGGTTGGAACAAACGAACTCACAAGCAGCAATTAATCCTAAAGCATTTTATTACAGAGAAATATGATACCCACAAAAATGTAGAATGGGTAAATACATTGAGGGATATAACTACAACAGGAAACTACACAGCAATTGAGATGACTTAACTACAACTATATTCAAATGGCTGAATCTCAAAACCAAATGTTGAGTGAAAAAAGCAAGGTACAGAAGAACACAGAGTATGAGTTTATTTACACAAAGTTTTAAAAAAGGCAGAACTAATAATATGCTTTGTTTAGGGATATACACACATATGTAAAACTTAGAAAGGAAATCTGGGCAATTATTTACACAAAATTGAGAATAGTTATGTCTTTGGAAAGAGAAGAGGAAATCTTAGAGAGGTCCCTGGGGGCTTCAAAAGTACCGGGCTTGTTCTGCTTCTTAAGCTAATGATGGGTACAAAGGCATTTATTTTACTAGTATTCTCTAAACTGTACAGATTTATTGTATTTACTCTTCTGAAAATTTGTTTGAAGACATATGACATATATAAACAGGATTTTAGAATTCATAAAACAGGGATGCAACTTAGGACATGGTACCAATCCCTTTTCAGAATATACAGTTGCCTTCAGCCATGATTCCTTTTCTACTTTTTGTTTAATACTTATGCATTCTAACACTTATGCACTTTCCTTTGTTCACGAACTGCTAGATTTTGAAATACCAGCTATGTTTTGATTGAGTCTCTCTTTAAGTTCATATCAACCTGTTCATTTATAAAAGTCAAGGACTCTCAGAAAATGATGACTGTCCAAAAATGATGCAGATTCTCTAAACACCAAGAAGAGAAGGATAAAAGGTGAAGGCCTTTTAAGTCTCCCAGGACCTTTCTGTTCATATATTAGCACTGGGGTTTTCTTCTGACATTTAAGTTATTTAACCAATTCTAAAATTAACCCTAGCTATTTACATTCAAAATTTGTAACCTACTTTACATAATCTAAAAATGGATTGGGGAAAAAAAACTCTTACTAGATATATAAACGTGCTCTACTTTTCAGTACTCTCTGAAAAGGGAGAGGGTGAGCAATACTACTCCTCCTACCAAAACACTTCTAACCTTATAATGAAAGTAAGTAAAAACAGAAGACCTCATGTGGAGTAAATAATTGTATGTATATGTGTCTTCTAAACAATGCATTTATTTTCCAAAGTTGGGCACGCCTAGACTTGAGCTCTGATCTCATATACCTTCACTAATTGTCTGGCATTCTGAAAATGAGGAAAGCTATCCATACATAAGGAAGAAAGGGAAGGAGGGAAGAACAAGGAGGGAAGGAGGGAGGGAAAAATGAGGGAGGAAGGAAGAGAAGGAGGGTAGAAAGGAAGAAGGAAGGAAGGGAGAGAGGGAGGAAGGAATGGCTTTTTGGTCATGAATCCCTTGACTCTAAGCTTAACTACAAAGCGACCCACAAAAATACTGGTGAAATAATCTGTAAGGACAATCTCCTAGCAGAGAAGAGGCTCAGAGAGAAGCTCTCAATGACTTTGGAAAAAGACAGACATGAAGGACTGTATTTAGAGGGCAAGTCATAGTTCTTTTTTGTCACGGAAAAGGGGAAATATTCCATACTTTGGAAGACAGAACTTAAGGAAGTGGCACAAAATACAGAGTAAGCTGAGCTGAGACATAAAATAATACTATAGGCAGGTTATGCTGCAGTAATAGATCACTTCTGATACTCTCAGTGGCTTAACATAGCACAAGTTTATTTTTCACTCACTCTGTGTATTCAGTGATGGTTGGAGATGTGGCTCTGCTCATTTTATCAGTCACGGATCAGAGTGCCAGGGACTTCTTATTAACACATGTTTCCACAATCACAGCAGCAGTAGGAAAAAAGTGAGCTGGGGACCGGCTATTAAAACTCTCCCCCATATATTATAGCCGATTGATTTTCAACAAAGGTTCTGAGATAATTCAATGGGCAAAGAACAGTCTCTTCAACAAATGGTGCTGTGACAACTGCATTCTACATGCAAAAGAATAAATGTGGACCCCTACTTCAAATCATACACAAAAATTAACTCAAAAGGGATTAATGACCTAAATATAAGAACTAACATCATAAAACTCTTAGAAGAAAACACAAAGGTAAAATCTTCATGACCTTTAATTTGGCAATGGATCCTCAGATATAATACCAAAAACATGAATAATAAATTTTATTGAAATTGAAAACTTTTGTACATCAAGGGATATTATCAAGAAAGTGAAAAGATGACCTACGGAACGGGAGAAAATATTTTCAAGTCATATATCTGATAAGGATTTTTTTTCTCAGTTCATTTTCTTCTCTAAATTTTATTTAGTTGTGGTTGTTGAGAATATACTCAGCGAAACATACACCAATTCAACAGTTTCTGAATGTACAATTTAGTGACTATGATTACATTCTTCGAGTTGTGTCCAATAAGGATTTAATATCCAGAATATATAAAGAACTCCTACAACCGAACAAAACAAAACAAAAACCCAAACAAACCAATTTAAAGGTGGGCAAAGGACTTGAACAGACATTTCTTCAAAGACCATATATACAAATGGCCAATAACCACGTGAAAAGATACTCAACATCATTCCCCTCAAAAAAATCCATCAGCATCGAGTTGATTCCAACTCATAGTGACCCTACAGGACAGAGTAGAACTGCCCCGTAGGGTTTCCAAGGCTGTAAATCTTTATGGAAGCCGACTACCACATATTTCTCCCACAGAGTGGCTGGTGGGTTCGAACTACCAACATTTCGGTTAACAGCCGAGAGCTTAACCACTGTGCCATCAAGGCTCCTTTCAACATCATAAGTCATTAGGAAAATGCATATCAAAACCATAAGGAGATATGACTTCACACCGACTAGGATGGCTATTAGAAAAAAAGGAAAATTGTAAAATAGTAAAAAATTGAACTCTCATGCTTCACTGGTGGGAATGTAAAACGGTGCAGCTACTGTGGAAAACAGTTTGGCAACTCCTCAAAAAGTTAAACATAGAATTACCATATGACCCAGCAATCCCACTCTTAGATAGATACCCAAAATAACTGAAAGCAGGATCTCAAACAGATATTTGTACACAATGTTCACTGCAGCATTATTTACAACCGTCAAAACGTGAAAAAAACAACAAAAAAACCAGTGTCCATTACAAATAAATGGATAAACAAAATGTGGTATATACAGTTTATCTTCACTATTCAGAGATTCAGTACTTGTGAGTTCACTTACTAAAATTTATTTGTAACCCCAGTATCAATACTTTCAGTGCTTTTGCAGTCATTCACAGATATGCACAGGGTAGCAAAAAATTTGAGCTGCCCGACACGCACATTCCCAGCTAAGGTCAAATAAGGCGATGTTCTGTCTTCTTGTTTCAGCTCTCATATTGTAAACAAGCCGTCCTTTTCATGGCTCTTTAATGCCACATTCTCCACATTTTTGTGCTGTCTGTTGGTGACTTGGCTGTTTAAAATGGCACTCAATTGTAGGGCTGAAGTGCTGTCCAATATTCCTAAGTGCAAGACGACTGTGATGTGCCATACAGAAAAAACACTTGTGTTGGATAAGCTTCCTTCAAGAATGAGTTATAGTGCTGTTGGCTGTGAGTTCAATGTTAACAAGTGAAACATATGCACATCATAAATAAGGTGTCTTTAAATGGAAACGCAGATAAAGCAAGGTTATATATAGATGGAGCTGATGAAAATGATGTGACCAGAGGCTCACAGGAACCTAACCCTTTATTTCCCCTAAGAGCAATGGTTCAGTATTCACTAATTGAGTGCTCATGATAGCTTTATTGAATATAACTACCATGGATAATGAGAATCGACTGTTCATAGAGTAGAATTATTCAGTCATAAAAAGAAATAAGAAGGCAGTTCTACCCTGTCCTATACAGATTCTGTGAATCAGAATCAACTTGGGAAAAAAAAAAAGAAATGAAGGTACACAACATGGATTAACCTTGAAAACATTATGATAAATGAAATAAACTAGACACAAAAGAACACATATTGCATGATTCCACTTATTTTGAAATACCTAGAAAAGGCAAATGCATAGAGACAGAAAGGAAATTAGAGGTTACCGGGACTTGGGGGTAGGAGGGAGGAATGGGGAGTTATTACTCAACAAATACAGAGTCTGGAGTGATAAAAAAGTTTTGGAAATACTGTTTAGGGTTGCACAATATTGTGACTATAAATAATGTCACGGAATTGGTTGCTTAGAAATGGCTAAAATGGCAAATCTTGTTATATATATTTTACCACAATACAATTAAGAATAAAACAAAAATTCTCCTCCCAAAGTAACACACATAACTTTACTTAAATTTCACCAGTCAAGGCACATCACATGGCCTTGCCTAACTTCAAAGGGATGAGAGAGGGCAATCCTGATGTATGCCTGTGAGAAGTGCCCACCAGAAGAAGAATATTTGGAGAACAATATTAACATCTATCACAAATATTAGACCAGAATGAAGGAACAGTCAATAGATAATGTATATAAAGTATTTAATGTATGCATATACTAAAATATATCTAGGCTTCTGCTAGGGACATTTAGATTGTTACCATTTTTTAATTTGCTTTTACAAAGATGTTATGAACATTCTTATACATTCTTGCATACACTGTAAGAGTTTTTTTCCAAGGAATATACAGGATATATACAGAGAGAAGTGGAATTACACATGACTATGAATTATCTTTATCTTTCCTAGACATTGCTAATTACTCACCAAAGTGACTGTAAAAATTTATACTCTCATCCCATTGCACCACATCCTCACCAACTCTTGTTAATGTTGGAGTGTGAAATGACACCTTACTGTGGTTTTAGCTTTTAATTTTCTAGTTAGGTAAAGCTGGGCTTCCCCCGGCCCCTTGGAACCATTCTCAGTCTGTAAACTGCCTATATCTTTATATTTTGCCTAATTACCTATTTAATGTCTTTCTAATTGATTTGCAGGAGTTCTTTAAATATTCTGGATACTTAAGTTGAAGTACTTAATCTTTTCCTTTATGATCTGTGCTTTTCTTTTTTACAAACTCATTTCTACCTCAAATTCATAAAGATATTTCCCTATATATTTTCTTCTAAAAGCTCTCAAATTTTTTTCCTCCCATGTTTGGTTCTTTAATCCATTCAGAATTTATTTTTGGTATGCTGTGAGACAGGGATCTATTTTCATTTTTTATTCACGAGGATGGCCAACTTCCTCAGCTCCATGTAATGAGCAGCCCATCCTCCCCACTAGTTTATGTTACTGTAGTCCCACATCAAGTCTGCAGCTATACTGGCATCTCATTTTAAGATCTGTGCTTTGTTTCACTGACTAATTCGCCTAGGCTTGTGCCTTTGCCATGCTGTTTTAAATAATCTACAAAAATCTGGTAAAGTGAATACTTTCCATTTTTTTTCCTCTGAAACTGTCTTAGATATTTTTGACCACGTCCAGAAAACTTTTCATTTTGTTTACTGACATGAGATTTGTTTTTCATTCCAAATAATGCTTATGTTTTTTTTCCTTCGTCAGTGTACTTTATGGGTTTGTCTACTTACAGCATCAACTTTTTATTTTGTTGATTCTCTATTTTCTATTTCACTAAAATTTGCTTTTCTTTTCATTAGTTTCTTCCACTGACTCCTTTGGATTTACTCTTTACTCTTTTTTTTTTTTTCCATAAATACGTGAAGTAAATGCTTAGCTTACTAATCTTTCTCCTTTTCTAATAAATGTATTTAATGCCAAGATTTTTAACTCCAAATCTTGTTTTAACTTTATCCTCAAGTTCTGATATACAGGTGTGTTGAAAAGTATTGGTCTGGTGTTGTGTAGAATGTCTCTCAATTTGAGCTGGTTTGTCTGATCTACAATGTTCTGCATTGATCACTTCTAAATATGTTCCAATTTTCATTATGAATTTTTCTTTGACCCATAAATGATTTGGAAGTATGTTTTTAACTTTCTAAATATAACTTTTAAGGTTGACTTTTTGCTACTGATTATTAATTACATTGTAATGTGGGTATACAAGTGTGGTGTGTATGATATTGACTCTATGGTGTTTGTTGAGATATACTTTGTACACGAGTACATGGTCAATTTTTATTAAATATTACATGTGCCAGAAGAAAACGTGTACTCTCTAATTTGGAGGATGGAAGAAATACAACCAGATGCAAGGGTGGTGAGACTTTGCTTGCTTACTTTGAACAAGCCATCAGGAAAGGCGAATCACCAGAAAAAGACATCATGTCGGATAAAGAAGCGGGTCAGTGAAAACAAGGGAAACCCGCAATGAGATGGACTGACACAACAGCCACAACGATAGACGCAGACATACCAACGATCATGAAGAGGCCACAAGACCAGGTAGTGTTTCCTTCTGCTACATACAAGGTCACCACAAGTTTGAGTCAATCGCACTACAGCAGCATGGTTTTATACACGTCTATCAGATCAAACTTGTCAATTCTGTTGTTCAAATCACATATATGCTTACTAATTATTGGAAGAAGTAAGTTTATTAATTACTGGGAAATGCATTATAACTGTAGCTTTGTCAATTTTTTCTTGTAAGTCTGTCAATTTTTGCTTTATATATTTTGAGACCGTGGAATTTATTTCATTTCATTTTAGGAATATTCTATCTTCCTGGTGGACTGAACTTTTTATCATTATGTAGTATCCTTCTTATCCCTAACAATGCTGCTGCCCTAAAGTCTATGTCTGATATTCAAGTAACTATAGCACTTTATTTTGGCAACCATTTTCTTAGTATCACCCTAATTTCAACTTTTCTGGTCTCTTGTAAATAACAAGAGATTTTAAAAAATTCAGTGTCTTCTTTTAACTCACAGAATTACACAGCTTACATTATTATTCCTAATATATTTGGATTCATTTTTACTTCCTGTTCACATTTTTTTTTTCTTTTCTGTTTCCCCCATCTTTCTGTTTACTCTGTTCCTGTTTCTAATAGAGTGATTAAAAAAAAAAACAAAAAACAAAAACCGGTTTACCATTGAGTCGATTCCAACTCCTAGCCACCCTACAGGACAGAGCAGAACTGCCCCATAGGGTTTCCGAGGGGCAGCTGGTAGATTCGAACTGCCGACCTTTTGGTTAGCAGCCAAACATTCAACCACTCACTGACTGTCCCCCATTACTGATTTGATTTGGAAGTTATTCTATTTCTACTCTTTTACCAATTACTCTTAGATTTTGGACATGCATATCAGACTTATGTCTAAAATAAAAAAAATCACAATTTCCTTTTCCTGAACAACATAAAAGACCTTAACATTTTTTAATACTAATCACTCCCCTCCTAGCTTATCTGTCACTACCTACCTAACATTTTTGTTCCACCTTGTTTTACTTTCTAAATCAGTCATTATTATTATTACTTTATACAACCAAGATTTAACTACATTCACCAATTTGTTAGCTCACCATTACTTTTTTTTTTTATAACTTTTATTAAACTTCAAGTGAACGTTTACAAATCCAATCAGTCTGTCACATATAAGTTTACATACATCTCACTCCCTACTCCCACTTGCTCTCCCCCTCTTGAGTCAGCCCTTTCAGTCTCTCCTTTCTTGACAATTTTGCCTGCTTCCCTCTCTCTCTATCCTCCCATCCCCCCTCCAGACAAGAGTTGCCAACACAATCTCAAGTGTCCACCTGATATAATTAGCTCACTCTTCATCAGCATCTCTCTCCCACCCGCTGACCAGTCCCTTTCATGTCTGATGAGTTGTCTTCGGGGATGGTTCCTGTCCTGTGTCAACTGAAGGTCTAGGGAGCATGGCCGCCGGGATTCCTCCAGTCTCAGTCAGACCATTAAGTTTGGTCTTTTTATGAGAATTTGGGGTCTGCATCCCACTGATCTCCTGCTCCCTCAGGGGTCCTCTGCTGTGCTCCCTGTCAGGGCAGTCATCGATTGTGGCCGGGCACCAACTAGTTCTTCTGGTCTCAGGATGATGTAGGTCTCTGGTTCATGTGGCCCTTTCTGTCTCTTGGGCTCTTAGTTGTCGTGTGGCCGTGGTGTTCTTCATTTTCCTTTGCTCCAGGTGGGTTGAGACCAATTGCTGCATCTTAGATGGCCGCTTGTTAGCATTTAAGACCCCAGACGCCACATTTCAAAGTGGGATGCAGAATGATTTCATAATAGAATTATTTTGCCAATTGACTTAGAAGTCCCCGCAAACCATGTTCCCCAGACCCCCGCGCTTGCTCCGCTGACCTTTGAAGCATTCGTTTTATCCCGGAAACTTCTTTGCTTTTGGTCCAGTCCAACTGAGCTGACCTTCCATGTATTGAGTGTTGTCTTTCCCTTCACCTAAAGCAGTTCTTATCTATTGATTAATCAATAAAAAACCCTCTCCCACCCTCCCTCCCTCCCCGCCTCGTAACCACAAAAGTATGTGTTCTTCTCAGGTTTACTATTTCTCAAGATCTTATAATAGTGGTCTTATACAATATTTGTCCTTTTGCCTCTGACTCATTTCGCTCAGCATAATGCCTTCCAGGTTCCTCCATGTTATGAAATGTTTCAGAGATTCGTCACTGTTCTTTATCGATGCGTAGTATTCCATTGTGTGAATATACCACAATTTATTTACCCATTCATCCGTTGATGGACACTTTGGTTGCTTCCAGCTTTTTGCTATTGTAAACAGAGCTACAATAAACATGGGTGTGCATATATCTGTTTGTATGAAGGCTCTTGTATCTCTAGGGTATATTCCTAGGAGTGGGATTTCTGGGTTGTATGGTAGTTCTGTTTCTAACTGTTTAAGATAACGCCAGATAGATTTCCAAAGTGGTTGTACCATTTTACATTCCCACCAGCAGTGTATGAGAGTTCCAATCTCTCCGCAGCCTCTCCAACATTTATTATTTTGTGTTTTTTGGATTAATGCCAGTCTAGTTGGTGTGAGATGGAATCTCATCGTAGTTTTAATTTGCATTTCTCTAATGGCTAATGATCGAGAGAATTTTCTCATGTATCTGTTGGCTGCCTGAATATCTTCTTTAGTGAAATGTGTGTTCATATCCTTTGCCCACTTCTTGATTGGGTTGTTTGTCTTTTTGTGGTTGAGTTTTGACAGAATCATGTAGATTTTAGAGATCAGGCGCTGGTCGGAGATGTCATAGCTGAAAATTCTTTCCCAATCTGTAGGTGGTCTTTTTACTCTTTTGGTGAAGTCTTTAGATGAGCATAGGTGTTTGATTTTTAGGAGCTCCCAGTTATCAGGTTTCTCTTCATCATTTTTGGTAATGTTTTGTATTCTGTTTATACCTTGTATTAGGGCTCCTAGGGTTGTCCCAATTTTTTCTTCCATGATCTTTATCGTTTTAGTCTTTATGTTTAGGTCTTTGATCCACTTGGAGTTAGTTTTTGTGCATGGTGTGAGGTATGGGTCCTGTTTCATTCTTTTGCAAATGGATATCCAGTTATGCCAGCACCATTTGTTAAAAAGGCTATCTTTTCCCCAGTTAATTGACACTGGTCCTTTGTCAAATATCAGCTGCTCATACGTGGATGGATCTATGTCTGGGTTCTCAATTCTGTTCCATTGGTCTGTGTGTCTGTTGTTGTACCAGTACCAGGCTGTTTTGACTACTGTGGCTGTATAATAGGTTCTGAAGTCAGGTAAGGTGAGGCCTCCCACTTTCTTCTTCTTTTTCAGTAATGCTTTGCTTATCCGGGGCTTCTTTCCCTTCCATATGAAATTGGTGATTTGTTTCTCTATCCCCTTAAAATATGACATTGGAATTTGGATTGGAAGTGCGTTAAATGTATAGATGGCTTTTAGTAGAATAGACATTTTTACTATGTTAAGTCTTCCTATCCATGAGCAGGGTATATTTTTCCACTTAAGTATGTCCTTTTGAATTTCTTGTAGTAGAGCTTTGTAGTTTTCTTTGTATAGGTCTTTTACATCCTTGGTAAGATTTATTCCTAAGTATCTGATCTTCTTGGGGGCTACTGTGAATGGTATTGATTTGGTGATTTCCTCTTCGGTGTTCTTTTTGTTGATGTAGAGGAATCCAAGTGATTTTTGTATGTTTATTTTATAACCTGAGACTCTGCCAAACTCTTCTATTAGTTTCAGTAGTTTTCTGGAGGATTCCTTAGGGTTTTCTGTGTATATAATCATGTCATCTGCAAATAGTGATAACTTTACTTCTTCCTTGCCAATCCGGATACCTTTTATTTCTTTGTCTAGCCTAATTGCCCTGGCTAAGACTTCCAACACGATGTTGAATAAGAGCGGTGATAAAGGGCATCCTTGTCTGGTTCCCGTTCTCAAGCGAAATGCTTCCAGGTTCTCTCCATTTAGAGTGATATTGGCTGTTGGCTTTGCATAGATGCCCTTTATTATGTTGAGGAATTTTCCTTCAATTCCTATTTTGGTAAGAGTTTTTATCATAAATGGGTGTTGGACTTTGTCAAATGCCTTTTCTGCATCAATTGATAAGATCATGTGGTTTTTGTCTTTTGTTTTATATATGTGATGGATTACATTAATGGTTTTTCTGATATTAAACCAGCCTTGCATACCTGGTATAAATCCCACTTGATCAGGGTGAATTATTTTTTTGATGTGTTGTTGGATTCTATTGGCTAGAATTTTGTTGAGGATTTTTGCATCAATGTTCATGAGGGATATAGGTCTATAATTTTCTTTTTTTGTAATGTCTTTACCTGGTTTTGGTATCAGGGAGATGGTGGCTTCATAGAATGAGTTGGGTAGTATTCCGTCATTTTCTATGCTTTGGAATACCTTTAGTAGTAGTGGTGTTAACTCTTCTCTGAAAGTTTGGTAGAACTCTGCAGTGAAGCCGTCCGGGCCAGGGCTTTTTTTTGTTGGGAGTTTTTTGATTACCGTTTCAATCTCTTTTTTTGTTATGGGTCTATTTAGTTGTTCTACTTCTGAATGTGTTAGTTTAGGTAGGTAGTGTTTTTCTAGGAATTCATCCATTTCTTCTAGGTTTTCAAATTTGTTAGAGTACAATTTTTCATAATAATCTGAAATGATTCTTTTAATTTCATTTGGTTCTGTTGTGGTGTGGTCCTTCTCATTTCTTATTCGGGTTATTTGTTTCCTTTCCTGTATTTCTTTAGTCAGTCTAGCCAATGGTTTATCAATTTTGTTAATTTTTTCAAAGAACCAGCTTTTGGCTTTGTTAATTCTTTCCATTGTTTTTCTGTTCTCTAATTCATTTAGTTCAGCTCTAATTTTTATTATTTGTTTTCTTCTGGTGCCTGATGGATTCTTTTGTTGCTCACTTTCTATTTGTTCAAGTTGTAGGGACAGTTCTCTGATTTTGGCTCCTTCTTCTTTTTGTATGTGTGCATTTATTGATATAAATTGGCCTCTGAGCACTGCTTTTGCTGTGTCCCAGAGGTTTTGATAGGAAGTATTTTCATTCTCGTTGCTTTCTATGAATTTCCTTATTCCCTCCTTGATGTCTTCTATAACCCAGTCTTTTTTCAGGAGGGTATTGTTCAGTTTCCAAGTATTTGATTTCTTTTCCCTCGTTTTTCTGTTATTGATCTCTAGTTTTATTGCCTTGTGGTCTGAGAAGATGCTTTGTAATATTTCGATGTTTTGGACTCTGCAAAGGTTTGTTTTATGACCTAATATGTGGTCTATTCTAGAGAATGTTCCATGTGCGCTAGAAAAAAAAGTATACTTTGCAGCAGTTGGGTGGAGAGTTCTGTATAAGTCAATGAGGTCAAGTTGGTTGATTGTTGTAATTAGATCTTCCGTGTCTCTGTTGAGCTTCTTACTGGATGTCCTGTCCTTCTCCAAAAGTGGTGTGTTGAAGTCTCCTACTATAATTGCGGAGGTATCTATCTCGCTTTTCAATTCTGTTAAAACTTGATTTATGTATATTGCAGCCCTGTCATTGGGTGCGTAAATATTTAATATGGTTATGTCTTCCTGATCAATTGTCCCTTTTATCATTATATAGTGTCCTTCTTTATCCTTTGTGGTGGATTTAAGTCTAAAGTCTATTTTGTCAGAAATTAATATTGCTACTCCTCTTCTTTTTTGCTTATTGTTTGCTTGATATACTTTTTTCCATCCTTTGAGTTTTAGTTTGTTTGTGTCTCTAAGTCTAAGGTGTGTCTCTTGTAGGCAGCATATAGATGGATCGTGTTTCTTTATCCAGTCTGTGACTCTCTGTCTCTTTATTGGTGCATTTAGTCCATTTACATTCAGGGTAATTATAGATAAATAAGTTTCTAGTGCTGTCATTTTGATGCCTTTTTATGTGTGTTGTTGACAATTTCATTTTTCCACATACTTTTTTGTGCTGAGGCGTTTTTCTTAGTAAATTGTGAGATCCTCATTTTCATAGTGCTTGACTTTATGTTAGTGGAGTCGTTACGCTTTTCTTGGTTTTTATCTTGAGTTATAGAGTTGTTATACCTTTTTGTGGTTACCTTATTATTTACCCCTATTTTTCTAAGTAAAAACCTAACTTGCATTGTTCTATATCGCCTTGTATCACTCTCCATATGGCAGTTCAATGTCTCCTGTATTTAGTCCCTCTTTTTGATTATTGTGATCTTTTACCTATTGACTTCCATGATTCCCTGTTATGTGTATTTTTATTTATTTTTTTTAATTAATCTTAATTTGTTTGTTTTTGTGATTTCCCTATTTGAGTTGATATCAGGACGTTCTGTTTTGTGACCTTGTGTTGTGCTGATATCTGATATTATTGGTTCTCTGACCAAACAATATCCTTTAGTATTTCTTGTAACTTTGGTTTGGTTTTTGCAAATTCTCTAAACTTGTGTTTGTCTGTAAATATCTTAATTTCGCCTTCATATTTCAGAGAGAGTTTTGCTGGATATATGATCCTTGGCTGGCAGTTTTTCTCCTTCAGTGTTCTGTATATGTCGTCCCATTCCCTTCTTGCCTGCATGGTTTCTGCTGAGTAGTCAGAACATATTCTTATTGATTCTCCCTTGAAGGAAACCTTTCTTTTCTCCCTGGCTGCTTTTAAAATTTTCTGTTTATCTTTGGTTTTGGTGAGTTTGATGATAATATGTCTTGGTGTTTTTCTTTTTGGATCAATCTTAAATGGGGTTCGATGAGCATCTTGGATAGATATCCTTTCATCTTTCATGATGTCGGGGAAGTTTTCTGTCAGGAGTTCTTCAACTATTTTCTCTGTGTTTTCTGTCCCCCCTCCCTGTTCTGGGACTCCAATCACCCGCAGGTTATCCTTCTTGATAGAGTCCCACATGATTCTTAGGATTTCTTCATTTTTTTAAATTCTTTTATCCGATTTTTTTTCAGCTATGTTGGTGTTGATTCCCTGGTCCTCCAGATGTCCCAGTCTGCATTCTAACTGCTCGAGTCTGCTCCTCTGACTTCCTAGTGCGTTGTCTAATTCTGTTATTTTATTGTTAATCTTTTGGATTTCTACATGTTGTCTCTCTATGGATTCTTGCAACTTATTAATTTTTCCACTATGTTCTTGAATAATCTTTTTGAGTTCTTCAACAGTTTTATCAGTGTGTTCCTTGGCTTTTTCTGCAGTTATCCTAATTTCATTTGTGATATCATTAAGCATTCTGTAAATTAGTTTTTTATATTCTGTATCTGATAATTCCAAGATCGTATCTTCATTTGGGAAAGGTTTTGATTCTTTTGTTTGGGGGGTTGGAGAAGCTGTCATGGTCTGCTTCTTTAAGTGGTTTGATATGGATTGTTGTCTCCGAGCCATCACTGGGAAACTAGTTTTTCCAGAAAATCCGCTAAAAAAAAAATGCAGTCAGATCCCTATCAGAGTTCTCCCTCTGGCTCAGGCTCTTCAGATGTTAATGAAGCCGCCTGGGGAGGGTGGGGGAGGGAACAGAGAGACAGGAGAGTAGCACCTCAGAATATAGCCAGAGTTGCTTGTCTTGCTTGGAATGACTATTATATCTGAGATTCCCGCGGGCGCGTCGCCTATGTGTGCTGGCTGTGTGGAGATTGCTCCCGGGGGGTCTGGCCCGCTGGAGTCACGGTCAGATCCTCCGCTTCCAGCCCCACGCCCAGCGTCAAGGCTCCCCTACTGGGACGGTGCACTCTCGACTCCAAAATCAGTCGCTGCCTCCCGGGGACTTCTCGTCCCTCCAGCCGCGTGGCCGTCCCGCCCCGAGAACCAGTTGAGCCTCCTCCCGGGGTTAGTTCAGATGGGTGGAGCAGGTCCCTGTGCTTGTGCCGTGACCGAGTGTCCCAGCTGGGACGCTGTTCTCCCCGCTCCAATACCAGTCGCTGCCTCCCGGGGGCTTCTCCTACCGGCTGCGTCCCACGCCACCCGCGCGACCCGGCTGGTCCCCTTCCCGGGGTTAGTTCAGGGGGGTGGAGCAACTCTCCGTCTTTATGGCGTACCTGCGTCCAGTCCAAATCCCTGCGGGACGGTTCCCCGGCTCGGATGCTGCTCTTTCTGCTCTAAAACCAGTCACTGCCTCCCGGGGACTTCTCCTACCGGCTGCGTCCCACGCCGCCCGTGGAACCGGCTGGTCCCCCTCCCGGGGTTAGTTCAGGAGGGTGGAGCAGGTCTCTGTGCTTGTGCCGTACCTGACTGGAACGCTGGCTCCAGGCTCTGGAAACAATTGCTGCTTCCCCGTATTAGTTCGTTCTCCGTCTCTAAATCTGTGTTTGTTTTTCAGGGTTCGTAGATTGTTATGTATGTGATCGATTCACTTGTTTTTCCGTGTCTTTGTTGTAAGAGGGATCCGAAGTAGTGTCTGCCTAGTCCGCCATCTTGGCTCCGCCCCCTCACCATTACTTTTTGTACAACCTTCTTTCTTCTTGGTTCAATTTTCTTCTTTCTAAGGAATATTCCTTAGTATTCAGCAAAGTCTTCGTCTGAAAGTATCTTTTTTTTATTGTGGCAAAATACATGTAACAAAACTCTTGCCATTTTAAGTGTACAAACCAGTGACGTTAATTACATTCACTGCGTTATGCAGCCATCACCACCATCCATTTCAATGTGTTTTGTCACCCTAAACTGAAACTCAGTACTTCTGAACAGTAACTCCCCATCTCCTTTTCCTCCCAAAACCAATTAGCCACTAACAAGCTTTTGTCTCTATGCATCTGCCTAGTCTACATATTGTCTGAAATTGTTTTTATTTTGTAGCCATTCTTGAAAAATAGTTAACTAGGTATACAGTTCTCAGTTAAAAGTTGTTTTTCTTTAGCATTTTGAAGCTATTATTCCATAGTCTTCCGGCCTCTTCTGTTGCTAAGCTTTGCTATCTCTCCAATTGTTGTACTGCTTTCTTCTCTCCAGCTAATTTTAATTTTTTTCTCTTTGATTTTGGTGTTTTTCAATTTTATAAGGTATAGATTAAACTTATCCTGCTCAGGACTTGAGATTCCTGAATATGAGTGAGGATTTATGGCTTTCATCAATTCTGGAAAATACTGGCCATTATTTCTTTGAATATTGATTCTCCTTTATTCTCTATTTTCTATCTTCTAAAAAAAATAAAATAATTTTTTTTTTTAGAATGTCTACTACAGTATGTTGAAACTTTTCATTCTATCCTCCATGTTTCTTAGCCTTCCTTTTGTATTTTTTTTCCCTTTATCTTCCTTTGAAGCCTTCTGGGTAATTTCTTTGTATCACTATTTGTGTTCAGAAACGCTGGTGGCATAGTGGTTAAGAATTCAGCTGTGAACCAAAAGGTCAGCAGTTTGAATCCCCCAGGCGCTCCCTGGAAACCCCATGGGGCAGTTCCTATTCTGTCCTGTAGGGTCACTATGAGTTGTAATCGACTCGATGGCAACGAGTTTATTTGTGTTCACTAATTCTCTTTAGGTATATCTAACCTGCTGTTTAATCTGTCCAATAAATTTTTCTTTATTTCACTGCTAAACAAAAAATACACAGTTTTGAAAATACCTAGAGCTGTATGTATCAACAAAGGTCAACCTCACAAAGAAAGTTGGGTAAGAAGGGCAAGTCACAGAAGAATACAGAGCATGACACCACTCATATTGCTTAGTGATACATACATATGTGGTGAAATTATAAAGAAAAACTAGGAAATAGCAAACACAAAGTTCAGGCTAATGATTACATCCGGGTAGGGAGATAGTGGGGATACAATTGGGAAGGAGCACACCAAGAACTTCAAGCTTCTGGTAACATTCTATTCCTTAAGCTGGGTGGTGGGTACGCAAGTGTTCATTTTATTGGTGCTCTCCCAAACTTTACATATGTTATTTCTGTTCTTTTACACATATGGAATACTGGTGTTTTAAAATTTACCAAGTTTTAACACTGTTTTTATAAAAACCAGAAAGATGGCAATCCTCTGAAAGGATATATTTTTTTTCTTTTTTATTTATTTATTGTGCTTTAGGTGGAAGTTTACAAATCAAGTCAGTCTCTTATACCAATAGCCACACCCACCCCACCATGCACTCCCAGCTGCTCTCCCCTTAATGAAACACAACATTCCTCCTCTCCAGCCTGTCCCCCTCTTCCTTCTTATCTCACCACCAGACACGAGTCGCCCACATAGTCTCATGTATCTACGTAAGCCACGAAGTTCACTCCCGACCAGCATCATTGTCTATCTTATAGTCCAGTCCAATCCCTGTCTGTAGAGTTGGTTTCGGGAATGGTTCCAATCTTGGATTATCAAAGGGTCTGGGGACCATGACCACCAGGGTCCCTCCGGTCTCAGACAGACCATTAAGCCTGGTCTTTTTACGACAATTTAAGATCTGCATCCCATTGCTCTTCTGCTCCATCAGGGATTCTCTGTTGTGTTCTCTGTCAGGGCAAGGATTGGTAGTAGCTGGGCACCATCTAGTTCTTCTGGTCTCAGGTTTATGTGGCCCTTTCTGTCTCTTGGGC
Source organism: Loxodonta africana (assembly GCF_030014295.1). NCBI lineage: Eukaryota > Metazoa > Chordata > Mammalia > Proboscidea > Elephantidae > Loxodonta > Loxodonta africana. Next base: position 100,406,917 of record NC_087342.1, read on the forward strand.
TCATATTTACCTTGTGTCTTTGGTGTTCTTCATTCTCCTTTGCTGCAGGTGGGTTGAGACCAATTTATGCATCTTAGATGGCCGCTTGCTAGCGTTTAAGACCCCAGGTACCTCTCACCAAAGTGGAATGCAGAACGTTTTCTTATTACATTTTGTTATGCCAATTGACCTAGATGTCCCCTGAAACCATGGTCCCCAGACTCGCATCCCTGCTACTCTGGCCTTCAAAGCTTTTGGTTGTATTCAGGAAACCTCTTTGCTTTTAGTTTCATCCAGTTGTACTGACTATTCCCTGTGTTATGTGTTGCCCTTCCCTTCACATACAATTTTGTCTACTATCTAGTTAGTAGTTAGTGAATATCCCTCCCCACTCTCCCACCCCCACAACCATCAAAGAATATTTTCATCTGTGTATAAACTAGGATAAAGCCTTTTGTGATTTTTTTTCGGGGGGGGGCACTGATATCCTCTGTGGCATCCACTAGTCTTATCAGTTGTCTTTGCTTACTCTAAGTTTGTCAATTCTACCTTACTGCTTCACATTTTTATCCCTAGATAATCTGACTGTAACTAGTGAGTGGTCAATTAGTACAACTTCATCAGAGACTATCACAAAGTCATTACTGATACAGTTTCAAGATCCCTGGGAAACAAGGCTGGGATAAGTGTTCAGAATCTCTTTTCTACAGACATGTTTATAAACAGGCTAATTAAAGAAGATTCTTTTTGGTTACTAACATCTTCTCTAAACAAAATTGCTCCAGTAATACCAGCCTCTGATTCTCTAAGTCTTGAGATAGTCTAACATAATATGCTAATTAAAAATTTGGCCTTTGTAACAATATCTGTATGTGCTGGAGAACAGTATACCTTATTTTCTACTTTGATCTCAACAATTATTCATTACTGTTTTTTATTCCAAGTCTTTGTCTACAAAGGGTGCCCCAACACACACACACACACGCCCCATCACATAGTAACACAGAGATTGACTAATCAATGAAATCTACCCCAAACCCTAATCTCCCTTCAGGTACAGTTTTGCTAGAAACTCTAACGATCAGGCATAACACCAAAAGACTACCACTGCCTTCAATTCTCATTCCTACTTTTTTTATAGTGAGTCAAAGTAATGATATAATGACCAAATGAAGCCAAGAAGTGGAGGAGGACAGAGACACCTAGATACAAATCCAGTGCATAATGACTTCTGTAAACCAAGATGAGACAATCGTTCTAGCACTGGGCCAATTCTTAATATCCAAACCAGTATTTCCATACAATCTAAATTGATAATCAGATTTATAATGTGAGTTTCATGAAAGCAGTCCTTTTCATTCTTTTGTTCACTGCTGTATTTCCACTGCCAAGAAACAGTGTCTTGCATATAGCAGGTACCCAATAAATATTTGCTGAATGAATGAATGAGCAGAATAGAAAATGATGCCTATATAGGTTGTGATACTTAACCTTGCTTATCAGCAAGTTCCTTACCAAAAATTAGAGAATCTAAAAGTTACTGAATAAAGCAGAAGAAAAAAAAAATGCTTTCTCAGTGAAAGTTTTCTTAGAAAAGTAAAGTATGCTCAATCTTTGGGTCTTGACCTAAACATTAAAAAGAAAACAAATATGCCCACAGCAAAAGAGCTGCTATATAAGCACTATCCCTGCTCTCTCAGCTTTTCCTTCCCTAAAAGCCTGTCCCACATATGGAAAGTATGGTCACTCATGGTAGGTGAAAATCTCTTTTGAGAGAAAAGCTACTTGGGGGGGGCGGGGGGGGGCGGCAAGAGAGAGAGAGGGAAAGTGTAGAAATGTTATCTGCTTCAGTCACACTTTCCAGTTCTGACAGAAAAGGTTAGTCCTAAATGTCACCATGGGGTTTACTAACACATATAGACCACTTCCTCCATTTCAGTGGGAAATAACTCTCTTATTGATTCTTCTTCCAAGAAACAAAAAAACCTCAATCTGCCTAGCTGGACTGCCTAATAAATACTCAGTGGGTTGAATAAGTTCTGTGTTCTTCTCTTACTGGGAAAAATTAGGGAGTGATTCTGACTGACTGAAAGGCACAGAAGGTACCACGCTGTTCTTCTTCCCGGAGGGCTGGGGCCACTCCCCATTTTGAATGTTCATTATGGTCTTTCATATGCATCTGATAAATTTATTAAAAACACCATCTGGACGGGACTCGGCTTTGTGCTGTATTTCCAGTCTTCAGTTTCCTCCCTCATCCCAGTGGAATTTCTGCCCCAATTTGTGTCACTTTGTTTACAAAACCACATTGCCAAAACCCTGCTTCTCGCGTCTGTCTCTTTCGGCTTTTCTTTTGCCATCTTTCAGCTACATACCTATTACAACAGCCTGTTCTATGAGCAAAAGGCAGAGGGGAACTACCTGGGCAGAGATTACTTTTCCCCCTCCATGCACATAGCAATTCTGCTCAGACAAATTTAATTTGCTGCTTCTGAATGCAAAAGTTGCATGTTAACAAAGTGTGCACATAACTGCAATTGTATGAATATTGGGAGACTCAGACTGTGGGGAACTGTGGGAAAAGTGATCTGAAAACAATTTTACTACTCGAACTTCTTACGCAACATCAGGGTGGCCAACAGCTTGCCAGTAAATTTAATTCAGGAGCAATAAATTTTCTAAAAGGCAGTATTACTTCACTAGGACATGACCTGAGGGCCACCTGTACCAGCTATATTTAAAGATAAGACTGACATGTTATTTAACTGTCTCCAGAGATCACCTTTGAGTAGGAGGGGAAAAAAAAAAAAAAACCACTTGAAGCAGATTTTTAAAAATGAGGTAACACTTGGCGCTTACAGACAACTGCCATCTTCAAAAACTGTGTGTGCTTGTGTTCGGCTTTATTAATATTTCCATTACAACATTGTTTTCTAACAGTGCAGTGGGTCCTGTAGCAAACAAGTACTAAAGAGTCAAGCAGATAGCAAGCAGCCATCTAAGATGCATCAACTGGTCTCAACCTACCCGGAGCAAAGGAGAATGAAGAACATCAAAGACACAAGGTAATTACGAGCCCAGAAAACAGAAAGGGACACATGAACCAGAGACTACTAGATAGTGGCCAGCTATAACCGATGACTACCCTGACAGAGAACCCCTGAGGGAGCAGGAGAGCAGTGGGATGCAGACCCCAAATTCTTGTAAAAAGATCAGACTTAATGGTTTGATTGAGACTAGAAGGACCCCAGAGGTCATGGTCCCCAGACCTTCTGTTAGCCCAAGACGGGAACCATTTCCAAAGCCAACTCTTCAGACACGGATTGGACTGGACTATGGGATAGAAAATGATGCTGGTGAAGAGTGAGCTCCTTGGATCAAGTAGACACATGAGATTATATGGGCAGCTCCTGTCTGGAGAAGAGATGAGAAGGCAGAGGGGGACAGGAGCTGGCTGAAGGGACACAAAAACAGAGTGGAGGGAAGGAGTGTGCTGTCTCATTAGAGGGAGAGCAACTAGGAGCAGATAGCCAGGTATATGTAAGTTTTTGTACGAGAGACTGACTTGGTTTGTAAACTTTCATTTAAAGCACAATAAAAATTTTAAAAAGAGTCAAGCAGATTCTTCTCTATTGCCAAATGTTCGGATAGACATTTCCTTCAAAATGACAGTTAAAGCTATTAGCTGAAGAGCAAACCTAGATGCCCCCCTCCCTTCCCCCCACAGACTTACATGCTCAACATGCTTAGTAAGTCCTTTAAAAATTTTTAAGGGGGAAACACCTAGGAGACTACCCCCAGGCCTATATAGGAACTCGCTGCTGATCAGGCAAACTTCCAAACCAACTGCAACCCAACCTCCTGTCAAGTTATTCTGAAGGAAAAAATATCCACAGCTGTTACGTCTTAACAGCTGTAAAAGAACAATAGCTAATTAGAGCACAACCCATCTTTCATGGAAAACTTTCGAAAAGCTGCAAAAATGTATTCTCTAATAGGCACTATGCTACATTACTTCCTAGTTTTATCAGTCAGGTTAAAAAAAAAAAAAACTCAATTATATATGACATCACATCACAGAAGAAAAACCACCAACTATATATGCCAAGGAAACCCTCGTGGCATAGTGGTTAAGCGCTATAGCTGCTAACCAAAAGGTCGGCAGTTCGAATCCACAAGACGCTCTCAGAAACCCTACGGGGCAGTGCTACTGTGTCCTATAAGGTCCCTGTGAGTCAGAATCAACTCGATGGCAACGGGTTTGGTTTGGTTATATACAACAAATAACTTCTAAACGTTCCCTTTCCAGAAGTTTCTCTCAGTTCCCAACTCCACAAGTGGACTGCTTCCTAACAATTCCAAAGGACTCAGTCATAACCACCTCTGTGTGTCTGCTGGAGAAGCCTGTGGGAAGAAAACAGGCCATGCCTTTTAAATGCTGGTCCCCTTTCCCCGAGCCCCTTCTTCTTCTCTCTTTTTCACTTTTATCTGTTTTAATTAGTATTAACCTCAGTGTCCTGAATGTTCCTGTCCTAGCTCCAATTCTGACCTCACCAAGTTTGTCCAAATCACAACACAGTTTGAGATTATTAGGGCTTTCACAAGGATGCAGGGCTCCATTTACAGAGTGATAGGAGGAGCGAACACTTATCCAAACTTCAAATGCTTGTTCCCACCCCCAGCCCCAAATATATGTGAACTTCATGAAGCTATAGCTCTAAAACACTTTCTAGAAGATAAGAAATCAGAGGAGGTTGTCCCTATGGGTAGACGTGAATGGGGTAGGGAAAGTGGATCTCAAAAGTTTAGGCTCATCAGGATCTGTGAATTCTCTCCCCTTAGGCTGGAGCCTTTGAAGAAAGCACTTTCCAGAACTCACTATGTGGTTGGTTTACTCTCTTATGTGCAGCTTGACAATCCTATAGTTTCAACGCTAGAGGTTTTAGCTGAGAAAATCTTCAATTCAAAGAGGCCTTAAAGAATCAAGCATCAGATGCTTAACAGCAGTAACCATTGCAGTCTATCAAAGAGGGATTCGCTCTGTAGGCAAGGCCTTGATACATAGGACAAAGGCATTTCCGGGTGTAAGAAAAGAGGCATTCCAAATATTCAGTTCTGTGTTTGAACCATCAGGCAACATCTCACTGGGGTGATTTTTTCCCTTTTCTCTGGGCATAATCTGTCAGAGAAGGAGGCTCTACATCTGCCCTCTAAGCACACTGACAAGTTATTCAGGCTGAAACAGGAAAAAAAATACCCAACAGAAAACAGCCATTGAAACTGGTGCCAAGTTTTAGAAATTCTTTCTCAAAAAAATTAAAAAGTTATGATGTAAAGGGCATCTGTTTCTATCAGCAGTATCCTAATCATTTTACATGAATTTATTTTTCCTTATAAGTCCCTGGATGGAGCATATGGTTTGCACTCAACTATTAATCTAAAGGTTGGCAGTTCGAACCCATCCAGAGGCACCATGGAAGAAAGTCCTGGCAATCTGCTTTTTTAAAGTTCACAGTCGAGAAAACTCGATATAGCATTTCTACTCTGTAACCCATGGGGTCGCCACAAGTCAGAACTGACGTAACAGCAAAGGGCTTTTTTTTTTTCCTTATGTCCTGAAAGACGGTGAAATCAGCAGAGTTGTCTTTGTTCCACACCACTGGCTTAAAGGTCTTGTCAGGCCACAATAATTTTGTGACCCAAAAGCAGAGATGTCACCATAGCTTGGGGAATATCTTTTATCCATACTGCACACAGAACAAAGGATGTGCAAAAGTTGTTGAAAGCCCCACAAAAGAAGTGCTCGTTTCAACTTGTCCAAGGCAAGGTCATGGAAGCTCCACAGACACATCCAAACTCCCTAAGGGACCCAATTACTGAGCTGAGGGCTCTGGGGACCATGGTCTCAGGGAACATCTAGCTCAAGTAGCATAACATAGTCTATATTGAAAATGTTCCACATTCTACTTTGTTGAGTAGTGTCTGGGGTCTTAAAAGCTCATGAGTGGCCATCTAAGATACTCCACTGGTCTCACCCCATCTGGAGCAAGAGAGAATGAAAAAAACCAAAGACGCAAGGCGAAGATTAGTCCAAAGGACTAATGGACCACAAGTAACATAGCCTGTACCAGACTGAGTCCAGCACATCTAGACGGTGCCCAGCTACCACCAATGACTGCTCTGACAGGGATCATAATAGATGGTCCTGGACAGCGCTGAAGAAGAACATAGAAAAAAATTCTAACTTTTACACACACACACATACACACACATACACACAAAAGTCTAGACCTACAAGTCTGGCAGAGACTGGAAAAACCCCAAGAGTATGGCCCCTGGACACCCTTTCAGCTCAGTAATGAAGTCACTCCTGAGGTTCACCCTTCAGCCAAAGATTAGACAGGCCCATAAAACAAAATAAGACTAAATGAGCACACCAGCCCAGGGGCAAGGACGAGAAGGCAGGAAGGAACAGGAAAGCTGATAACAGGGAACCCAAGGTCAAGAAGGGAGAGTGTTGACATGTCATGGGGTTCGCAACCAATGTCACAAAACAATGTGTACTAATTGCTTAATGAGAAGAAAGTTTGTTCTGTAAATCTTTATCTACAAAAAAAAAAAAAAAAAGTGCTGGTTGAACATTTTTTGGGAAGAAAAAAACCTATCTTTTTAAATAAAGTAATAGCTTAAAAAAACAAGCCAGATGTATCTGGTTCAAACTAACAATTTTAAGTCAGATTGATTCTGGGAACATGGATAACCCTTGAGTCTTGAGACCTTGAATAATATTTCTTTAAAACGTATCAACAGTTTTCACTAAAAGTTGTATTGGTAGTGAGGTTTTCAAACATTAAATGGCACTCTGTACACTGGACAGAAAATGTTCCAATCAGATCTGTGGCAAGTATGCTCCTACAATTCCACTTTGGCAGAACCATCCTGCCACATTCTCGGGAGAAGAGAGAATAAGGCCAAAGATGACACCAAATTCTCATTCCCACAAACCATCCTCTAAGAAAGAAAGAATCTCTGAGCACCTCAAGGGGACAAGAGCGGAATTTAGAAGAAACACATGGGTAGAGTTGAGTCTGAACTCCTAAACACTGACATCTCAAGATGGAGGCTGCTTAATCCAAAGTGCACAGGATGCGTGAGGGAAAAAGCCGTCTCCCCGGGCAGTCTCACAGTTCTAGCCTGGGGGACTAGCCCTTGACTATGGGTAAATGGAGCAATCCCCTGTGTGTGACTAAGGTGATGCCTCACAAGGGGTGAACTCAGGGCACCTGGGGAACTGTGGCTACCCAGCTTCAAAGGTTGACAGCCTGAGTCTTCCACATGACGTGGAACAACTCTACTCACACTTCTGAAGTAGAACAGTTATTAGGAAAAAATAAAACAACTCAGCAAAACATACAATTTATACTACCTCTGGAGGTCAAAGTTCATCTAGATGGACGAAGTAGAATCACGCTGTTTTTCAACAGAATTACAGAATGTGATGAAAAAAGTCTTGTCTAAGATACGATAAAAGGCAATTGAAAATGAATCTTCTGCTGCTATTTTCAATTAATTATTCTTTTAACGGTTTATACTTACTGCTTTGGAAAATGAAAAAAAGACGCAAGTATTTTTAAATGGCACTTTATTATAAATATTTCTGTATCTGCCCTTTAAGAAGTATTTTATTTCTGAGTCTTAGTTCTCCTTACATCATGTCTATGTACTCGAATTCTGAGGAAGGAAAATGCTCGCTCTCCCCTTCCTGCCTCCAACTCTAAGGACCACTGGACAAGGCAGTGGGTTGGAAGCAGGTACGTTAAGAACTAACCTTAGTTCTGTCAATGGTTTACCAGGCAATCTCACCTAGGCCATTTAGTCTCCCTGGAACTCAGTTTCCCTACATGTGAAAGAAAAGTGAATAATCCCATCTTCTTCCTACTTCTTAGGAATAGTGACAGAATAAATTAAAAAAAAAAATTAGATGATGTTTATAAAAACATTCTGACATTTTCAGAGAAACATAAGACCCAGGCTTAGTACTTCCCCAGCCATGCAGACTCAGATATTTCCCCATGTGGAATAGGTAAGTGGGGCCTGCATTTCAAAAATCTGGGTGTTATACAAACATGGGAGACTTATTCCCACAAGCCACCTAGGTAATTGTAAAAGGATAGGGGGCAAGGGAAGGAAGAACCAATAACAATTCCACTGACCTGCAAAAATTATTAGCACCTGCTGGTTGGGTTAGTATCATATGCAGCTAGCAGTTTCAGAATAACAGAGAAAGCAGTTCGTTCTGGTCGATATTTGCTGGGGACAGCAATTTCTGACCTACTGAATTAGATCAAGATCATCTGAGTCATTAGACCAAAGAAGCTTTTTGTGCTTACCATACAGTGGCTAGGGGTCTCTTTTCATTAAACAAAGGGGTCTGCTCACAGCCTGCCTTCTAAGATAGTCACACTGCTTTGGGGTTTCATGAGCTATCACAATGGAATCAGCAAACCAACCACACTAAAAAAAATTACAAACACAAATGGGCTTTTATCAGTGAAACAGACAGTGGCAAATGCCATGTGGCTGCCCCATTCTTCCTGAGGGGAAGGCAGGAGGGAGAGGGGGAGAAAGGGAGAGGAAAGGTTCCCTATAGTATTTAGATGGTCTTCAAATGTTCATAATTTCCTTAGGGTGTGCTCGTTGCCAAGTTGACAGATGTTGCTGGGAAAACCTGTACTATTCTAAAGTAAGGCTAACCTTTCAAAGTGGGAGAAGGGGAGGGACGCAGCCCATGCATACGGTGAAGAGATGACATTAACCTGGACAGCAAACCACCCTTAGCGCACTGGATCTTTGAAAGGCTGTGTGACAACACTGCCAAAGAGAACTGTCCTGGGAGAAATCTCATTTCACTATGGTTTTCCTTGCCTCGTGTTTAAACTTGTTTGTATAACTAAACATTAGAGTATCCTCAGCAAGTAATGATTATTAATCATTCATTACTTTTTTTAAACTACCATGACTTCCAGTGATAAACTACACAACACCCCCACTGAGGGAAGTCACGGATATGCCATTTTATACTCTCTCCTACTCTTTACCCGAGCTTTTTTTTTTTTTCATTCATTCTTCTTGCTGTACTTTAAAGAGACACAGGTTCTTCAGAGCAGACTGCTAACAATTTCACCCTGGGCTTCCTGACTGGGTGCAAACTTACAGGACTCCTCTGCTTACTCGGTCCTTCCAATAGAGGACTGCAAGTGCCAGGGTGTTAATTTATGAGACAAAATGGGGGCTCTGCAAAGCCCTAGCCCTTTTCCATCAAACAAGAAGGAAGGAAGCAAATTAGGGCCTCCTTGTTTAAAAAGGTTCAGCCTGTAAAGTCCGTCATTGCAGCAAAATCAGCATTCTGGCTGATAAGAGCTGGGAATGGGGAGGCAGAGGAGTGAGCCAAGCATGGCAAGGCCTCTGTTTCCAGAACACACTGCCACTGCCCTCTTCCTAAAGAAGAGTGCATCTCCTCTTTATTGGCAAGATTCTTTTCTTGCATTTCCACCTCTAAACCTCCCGTTTGAAAATCTGCTTGCTCTTGCTCATTTGTGTGACCACTAGTCATTTCTTCCCGTCTCCTAGTTACACCCAATGTTTTTGTCAGCTCTGATAAGTGGTGACTCACCTAATATCTTCTTGTGGAAGGCAGATTAACCAACCTACCCATTTCAAGATTAACAGTAATGTGCCATAAGGAAAATTATACCTCTAGCATCAAGATCTGCAATCGGGGAACCATTTTACAGGCTCCCATTCATTTATATCAATTAGCTTGTTTATCAAAGACAATGAAACACAAACAGGTAGTAAAAAGGTACAGAGTGCACTGTGAGGAATAATTAGGTCTCACCCTCCTGGAGGCCGACAGCCATTTACCACTTCACTTTGGGAGGTGATGTTTACAGTGTCTGTTTTATAACTCTTTCCACATTAACTTTCAAATGTCAAAAGCAGGCAGTTAATTGTTTATTATACAAAATGTCGCATATGTAAAAGACTGCAACATAAAATTATTATAACCTATCTACCACCACCACATGAAATCATGCCTTTAGCTTTTATAGCTTGTTTGTCAGTCTCTGGATCTCAGCTTAACTGCCATTATGTAGACTGTGCATGCCAGGTAGTTTACTTGTCGGATAAATAATCTGCTTCGCATGTACTGCGTCCTGAGCCAATTGAAAAATAAAAATAACATGATATGAAAATTACTATTTTTTAAAAGAACCATTTACAGTGAAACCTGTGAGAGCCGGAATTCAGTGGAACTGCCTTGTTTTTCTGGGTTTTGCAAGTTGTCTGCCTTTGACAGGGCGCAAAATTGCTTGTTTTAGTAGAAAATATTTGAGTTTTCCTTCTCTGACAGGTTCCTGCCTTACACAGGTTCTGGCTTTTGCAGGTTTTACTGTACTAAGAAGAATGAGAGATGTCTGAATAGCAATGTCATCTGTTCTGATTTTCTAGCTCTGAGACTCAAAGAATCAGGATGCAAAACTTATCAAAGGAGTTTAATAAGACTGGGTGTCCACCACCCAAGTTCTCCAAAGCCATGATGTGTCAATACCAATATCATGTGTCTATCCCAAAATCTCTGGATCATGAAATTACTTACCAACCTAAATTTTTTTTTAATCATCTGCCAAATTTACCCTCCATTCCAATGTTGTGTTCCCCACCCACCCATTCTGGCAATCTTCTGGTCCTTAGGCTTAGAAAACCAAATTTCCACTCCCACTAAGCCATAAAAATCAGAAAGGAAGGAGAAGGGTACAGCAAGAAAGAAGAGATGAAGTAGGCATATATTTGTATGGGGAAGGGAAGGAGAAGTTCAAGGAATCATTGGGGCTGGAGGTGAGGCCAGGAAGGCAATGCTCATTTATATTCTAATAGACACAACTTATGCACCAAAATTTTTGTGGCTAAAATTGAATAAAACAAATGAACAAATGTAAACAGGACCAGGTGACTATGGAACTTTTGTTTACAGCTGTCAACGGGCATACAAGAGAAAACACATCATTTTATGCCCACATTAGGTTAACCCCCTCTAAGATCAAGGTCTTGGATATATGTTAATTTGTTTTGCTAATCCATACAACCAGGGAAGCCCTGGCATGAAATCCACAGCAATGATAATTCATTAAATCATCAAATAAGTTAGAAAAGAATCCTGAGGACTATTTAATTCAAAGAATAGTTAATTTACATCTTATTATATGTTGATCCAGAAAACAGAAGAAGGAAAACTGCGCAAGTGATTTTAATATAACTTTGGCTATAAAATGACTTAGAATGTTATAGGCCCATTTAAAGAAAGCAGGTGCACAAATTCTAAAATAAATATCGGCCTATCAAATCCAATAACTATTTAGAAAATATATCATGTCCAAGTAGTAATTATCTTAGGAATACAAGTATGGTACATCTTTAGAATATCTATCATCTTAGTGGATCAAAGAAAAAAAGCCTCTGTCTTTGCACCTCAGTGTGATTTTAAACAAAAAAATTGTTCTGATAACGTGACTCTGGCTAGAGCGTGAAGAACAACTAGAAGGGCTAGAGAGGATGTGAGGAGACTGGTCTGGAGCAGCGCAGAAGGGATGGTGGTGGCCTGCACTAGGGTGGTAGCAGCAGTGGTGGCAAGCAGGGGACAGATCTGTCATTTGGAATATAATGTCAATATAAAAGTTACTTCCATAATATAAAAATATCTCTCATCATGTATATTTTAGTGTGCTTCCACAGCTCAATGAGGTTTTACTGAGGTGTGCTTCCAATTTTTTATAACAGGCACCTCCTGAACATTAATTCATCAGAGGACCATTTGAACAATGTATAGTAATTCTCCTAGGGTGACTAGTCCCCTGGTTTTGAGCAAGAAGGAAGGAAATCAGGCTCTAAGCCCTTTCCTGAACTGCCATTTCCCACTAAAGACCATTTTTCTGCATTCTAGCTCCTCTGACCATTAGCAAAATAGTAGCTGCCCAGTCTAGGGGTGGCGGAGAGGGAGGCTCCACGTCCTCTGCTTTCCCCACAGCCAGAGGTCCTGCCTGACTGCTGAGAATCAATTCATACTCGAAATTTTACAGAATCATTTCCCGAAGATTCCAATTCGAACATTCCAACACCTTCTGCACTTTTACATCTCACTTGAGTCTCTCACTTTTACACTCCACTTTATTACCATTTTAGTTGATTTCATCACAGCTTCATGGAAAACAACTTCACTGACGACCATTTCCTGTCATTATGGGAGAATTGAAGTAATCCCCTGCTTGAGCACTAGGTAGTTTTTATGATAATTTTACCACAGGTAATGTTGTGATTTTTAAGTATATCTCTCTCGTACCACTGTACTGATTCCTGTCTTTAAAGAGATAAGTATGTAGTATGGCTATAAAAGAAACATACCCATCTTCACAATATTAACAAGCCAATAAACTCAAAAAGATTGCTCCACCCCAGACAGACTCACCTACCAGGCATCCACTATCATACAAGCATTTAATTTTACTCAAATCAGTGATGCGCCTATGCCCTGTTACAATGGAGCATGAGGCAGGAAGGGGCCATCAGAGTTAGTGGGCCTCTCCCCAAACATTTTATATACCTGTCTGCTCCAACTGCCTCCAAATCCTAAAGGCTTTATTTGATTCACAGAAGCATAGCCCCCAAATTACTACTTTAATAAATAACACCAAAATGTCCAAAAGGTTATTAGAATCTTTCCTTCTAGTCGTTTTCCCCATTTTGTAACACCTTCTTGCGATATAATTGATATATAATAAACTGCATAAAGTATATCATTTGATGAATTCTGACATATGTATATACCCATGAAACTATCACCACAATCAAGATAATAAACCTTTCTGTCACCCCCAAAAGTTTCTTGATGCCCCTTTTTAATTCCCTGGCCCCTGACAACTACGGATCTGCTTTCTGTCACTATAGATTAGCTTGGATTTTCTAGATTTGTATATGAATGGAATCATATGCTATATACTCTTTTTTGTGTGGCATCTTTCATCAAGATTCTCTGGGGCCCTTGGTTTCCTCAATGGAAGCATCAGGTAAGGAAATTACCCTACATAACCCAGAAATAGAACTTTTCTTAATTTAGTGAGCTTTGTTTGGGAGCACCTGAGTGCTGAGGTGCATGGGCGGCATGGGTGCTGGCCTTGCCTACTCTCTCTCTTCTCTCACTCAGGTCAGGGAGTATGGAAACAGCTTGATTTGAAAAAGAAACATTAATTTTTTTTCCTGATTATAGAACATATGTTCACTGAAGAAAACATGTAAAATGAGAAAAATATAATTAAAATAACTAAAATCACCTGTAGCCCTATCACTCAGAAAGCCTCTATCAACATTTTTTGATGGTCTTCCTTATTATAGTCTTTTTTAGGCACATTATACATATATTATTTTTTAATTTTTAAAAAAATTGGGATCAACCTGACTAAACACATGGTATTCTACTTCTTCTATTTTACATTATGAGAATTTCCCTTTATTATAATTACAGATATTTTTACGTGTGAATGCGCTATAATTCACTTCATTATGCTCTCATTGTTGGATGCTTGTAGTTCTTCCCTATTTATTGCTATTATAACACCGTGCTGAATATTTGTATAGGAAAAATGCTATCTCTACCTGAATATTTCTTTAAGTCACTAAATGTAGAAATAGCAGATCAATGAGTGTCTTTAAGACTTTTAATACATACTGCCAAGCTGTCTTTTGGAAAAGGCATACCATCTACGCTCCACAGCGGAGTATGAGAATGCCCGTTTCCCAAAAGCCTCACTATTCTTAAGTATTCTCATTCAAAACATCTTTGCCAGTAGTAGTTTAAAATCAAACAACGTCAAGAAATAAAAGACTATTTTAAACTTAAGAAGATAAAGGTAAATTTCAAGGTAACCACAAAGAAAGTCAAATCTACTCATCAAAATAAAAAAGATGAAAAACATAAAGACTTGGTAAGCACAAAATCGACATCAACTAAAGAAAAGAAAATCCACAAACAAAAAGAACTCCACACAGAAAATGAAGTGGAACATAGAAACACCACCACACACACACAAAAAGTACAACAAAATGACAGCAGTAAACTCATACCTGTCAATAATCACGATGTATATAAATGGCTTAAATGCACCAATAAAGAGAAAGCATGTGGCAGAATGGATTTAAAAAAAAAAAAAAAAGGAAACCCATCAATAAACTATCTGCAAAAGATACACCTTAGACACAAAGACATAAATAAACTAAAACTCAAAGGATAGGGGAAAAAAAAAAAAATCAAGCAAACAATAACCAAAAAACAGCAGGAACAGCAATTATTAATCTCTGCTAAAACAGACCTTAAGGCAAAATCCACCATAAAAGATAAGGAAGGACATAATGTTTAAAGGGTCAATCCATCAAGAGGACATAACCATAATAAATACATACGCATCCAATGACAGGGCTCCAAAATACATAAAATAAACTCTAACAGCATTGAAAAGAAAAACAGACAGTTCCACAATAATAGCAGAACATGTCAATGCACCACTTTCAGAAAAGGACAGAACAACCAGAAACTCAACAAAGATACAGAAGGTCTAAATGCCACAATCAACCAACTTGACCTCACAGACATAAACAAAACGCTCTACCAACAGCAGCAAAGTATACATTCTATTCCAACACACATGGATCATTCTCCAGAATAGATCACATTTTAGGCCAGAAAGCAAGCCTCAATAAAATCTAAAATATTAAAACAATACAAAGCATTTTCTCTGATCACACCACTATAAAAGCAGAAATCAGTAACAGGAAGAGCAAGGGAAAAAAAATCAAATACATGGAAACTGAATAATACCTTGCTTCAAAACCACTGGGTAACAGAAGAAATCAAAGATGAAATAAAAAAGTTTCTAGAATCAAATGAGAATAAAAGTATAACATACCAAAACCTTTGAGACATGGCAAAAGCAGTGCACAGAGGTCAATTTACAGCAATAAATGCACACATCAAAAAAAGAAACACCAAATTCAAAACATTAACCCTACAATTCAAACAAATAGAGCAGAGAAAGAAACCCAATCACCAGAAGAAAGGAAATAATAAAGATTAGAGCAGAAATAAATGAAACAGAGAACAGAAAAACAAGAGAAAAAATCAACCACACCAGGAGTTGGTTCTTTCAAAGGATCAATAAAATCAACAAACCACTGGCTAAATTGACAAAAGAAAAGCAGGCAAAGACGCAAATAACCCACGTAAGTAACGAGATGGGTGAAATTACAACAGAATTTACTCCAATAAAAAAAATCATAAGGGAACACTATGAAAAGTTATATCTCAACAAATTTGAAAACCTAGAGGAAATGGTCAAATTTCTAGATACACACTACCTACCTAAACTAACACAAACTGAGGTAGAAACACTAAACAGATAGAAGCAATTAAAAAAAAATCCCAACAACAAAAAAAGCCCTGGCCTGGACAGCTTCATTGGAGAATTCTACCGCACGCTCAGAGAAGAGCTCACACTAATACTACTCAAACTATTTCAGAGCACAGAAAAGGAAGGAATACTCCTGAATTCATTCTATGAAGCCAGCATAACCCTGATACCAATGCCAGGCAAAGATTCCATAAAAAAAGAAAATTATAGACCAATATCCCTCAAGAATATGGATGTAAAAATTCTCAACAAAATTCTAGCCAATAGAATTCAACAGCATATCAAAATAAATAAATAAATAAATAATACGTTATGATTGTGTGGGATGCATACCAGGTATGCAAGGATGGTTCAACATTAGAAAAACAATCAAGGAATCTACCACATAAATAAAACAAAAGAATCACATGATCATCTCAACTGACAAAGAGAAGGCATTTGATAAAGTCCAACACCCATTCCTGATAACAACTCTCAGCAAAATAGGAATAGAAGGGAAATTCCTCAACATAATAAAGGGCATTTACACAAAGCCAACAGCAAACATTATTCTCAATGGAGAGACTGACAGCATTTCTGTTGAGAATGGGAACCAGACAAGGATGCCCTTTATTACCATTCTTATTTAACATTGTACTAGAAGTCCTAGCTACAGCAATAAAGCAAGAAAAGGAAATAAAGGGCATTCAAATTGATAAGAAGTAAAACACTCCTATTTGCAGATGATATGATCTTACATATAGAAAATTCCAAAGATTCCACAAGAAAGCCACTGGAACTAACAGAAGGATTCAGCAAAGTAGCAGGATAAAAGATTAACACCCCAAAATCATCTGGATTCCTCTATACCAACAAAGAGAACTTCAAAAAGGAAATCAGAAAAACAATACCATTTACAATAGCCCTCCCAAAAGATAAAATACTTAGGAACAAATCAATCCAGGGACATAAAAGACCTATACAAAGAAAACTACAAGATACCACTACAAGAAACCAAAAGAGACCTACATAAATGGAAAACATGCCATGCTTATGGATAGGAAGACTAAATACTGTGAAAATATCAATATTAGCCCAAAGCAATCTATAGATAAAACTCAATCCCGATCTAAATTTGAAACGTCAATACATCAAGGACAAAAAGACAAGCAATCCAATTAAAAAACAGGCAAAGGATATGCACAGACACTTCATCAAAGAAGACATTCAGGTGGATAACAAACACACGAAGAAAGGCTCACGATCATCAGCCATTAAACAGATGCAAATCAAAACTACAATGAGATACCATCTCACCCCAACAATAATGGTACTAATCAAAAAAACAGGAAACAACAGATGTTGGTGAGACTGTGGGGAGATTGGTATTCTTGTACACTGCTAGTGGAAATGTAAAATGGTACAACCACTATGGAAAACAGTATGGTGCTTCCTTAAAAAGCTAGCAACTGAAATACCATATGATCCAACAATCCCACTTCTAGGTATAAACTCTAAAAAAATAAAGAACCATGACACAAATAAACATATGTACATCCATGTTCATTGCAGCATTATTCACAATAGCAAAAAGATGGAAACAACTTCAAAGTCCATCAACGGATGGATGGGTAAACAAACTGTGGTAAATACACAAAATGAAATAGTATGCAATGATAAATAACAACAATGAATCCATGAAACATCTCACAGTATGGATGAATTTGGAGTATATTATGCTGAGTGAACGAGGTCAATCACAAAAGGACAAATATTGTATGAGACCACTATTATCCATAACCCAGTGCCGTCGAGTCGATTCCGACTCATAGTGACCCTACAGGACAGTATAGAACTGCCCATTAAAGACCACTATTAAAAAAAAAAAGAAAAAGTTTATACACAGGAAAAAAAAATTCTTTGATTGTTACCAGGAGTGGGAGGGTCAGGGAGGGAAATGTACTAACTAGGTGGAAGACATGTGTTAATACTGGTGAAGGGAAAGGCAATGCACAATATGGGAGAAGTCAGCAAAACATGACCAAGGCAAAGGAAGACACTGAGAGGAATGCAAGAATAAAGGGCAACTACGGTAATTACTATAACACAGACAATCTTGCAACAATAGTGTTAACAAATAATAATCTATAAATGGATACACAGGTAGATAGATATGTTAAAGGACACCCACCTGCAGATACAGGTTTGGTTGCAGATATTTCTATATACGTAATTACAGGTGCTGCATGTATATTAATACAGACAATAAAGCACAGAAACAGCACTGTCATGGAAGCTTAGACATAACCAAATGCCTTGCGGGACAAAGTTTCTAGGCTCAAAGGTGAAGGACCATGGACTCGGGGGACATCTACGTCAATTGCACAACACAGTTCATGAAGACAGTGTTTTGCATCCTACCTTGGTGAGTAGTGTCTGGGATCTTAAAAGCTTGCAAGTGGCCATCTAAAATAAATCTATTGGTCTTTTCCTGTCTGGAGCAAAGGACAGTGAAGAAAACCAAAGACTCAACAGAGCAGTCAGTCCAAAGGACTAATGGGACCACGTGAACCACAACCTAAACGACTCTGAGGCCAGAAGAACTAGATGGTGCCTGGCTACCACTAACAACAGAAGATCCCAAACAGAGTGGGAGGAAATGAAAAACAAAAAATCAAATTCACATGAAAGACCAGACTTACTCCTCTGACAGAGGCTGCAGGAACCCCCAAGAGTAACTACCCTAAAAGGCACCCTTTTGACCTGGAACTGAAGCCATTCTCGGAGACCACCTTACAGCCAAACGATAAATAAAATCCAGTGCTGTCGAGTCAAATTCAACTCATAGCAACCCTATAGGACAGAGTAGAACTATCCCACAAAAAAAGCCCATAAAACAAACAACACCACCCAAGAGGAATGGGCTCCTTACAACAATCAGTAATACTAGATCAAAAGGACAGTGTTTGCCCAAAAGCAAAGATGAGAAGGCAGAAAGGGGTAGAAAATCCTGACGAAAGGAAATGGGGAGCCCAGGGCAGAAATGGGGAGATGCTGACACATTAAGGGGAATGCAACCAATGTCATGGGAAACTTCATGTACAAACTATCAAATGGAAAACTAATTTGCTCTGTAAACTTTCACCTAAAGCACAATAAAAAATTTTAAAATAGAAAAAAAAAAATTCCAGCTAGTAATGGGGGGAAAAAAAAGAAACTTGGCAAGCTGATTTTCAAGTTCATTGGAAAAGAAAATTTGAAAGAATAGCCTAAAATTTTTAGAAAAAGTAAACATGAGTACGGATTTGTAGTACTAGGTAGCAAAGTAGAGTGTAAAGCTGTAGTGATTTAAATGATGTGACAAAGAAGACGGAATACACACATACACATACACATCTATCTCCATGGTACACACTATCTCAGATCAGTAAGGAACGGATGAAATAATTAAGGGTTTCAGGAAAATTGGCCACATTTTTGGGGGAGGCAGGGGAAGAAACTAAACCCCTACCTCATAACGAATACAAAAATAAATTTTAATACATGTTAAAACAATAAAACAAACAACAACCAACTACCAAAACTACCACAGAGGATCGTAGTTTTAAATATTTGGGCTGGAAAGGGAGTTTCTAGGCAAGTCATAAAACCCAGAAACAAGAAAATGACTTGCAGATATGACCAAATTAAAATTTAAAACTTCTGTACAACAAAGATACCATAAACAAAGTTAAAAGGTAACTAACAGGCTAAACTCGTTGCGGTCAACTTGATTCCGACTCATAGTGACCCTATAGGACAGAGTAGAACTCCCCTATGGAGTTTCCAAGGAGCATCTGGTGGACTTGAACTGCCGAGCTTTTGGTCAGCAGTCATAGGCATTTTTACCACTAGGCCACCAGGGTTTCCAACTAACAGTCTAGGAGAAGGTATTTGCAATGTATACAACAGACAAAGAAATGATACCCATAATCTTTATATTAATCTATACATAACTTATACCTTAACAATACAGGAGCACTGGTGGCACAGTGGTTAAAGCACTCGGCTGCTAACTGAGAGGTTGGTTGGTTGAACCACCAGCCACTCCTCAGGAGAATGATGTGACAGTCTGTTTCCGTAAAGATGACAGCCTTGGAAACCCCTATGGGGCAGTTCTACTGTCCTATAACAGGGTCGCTATAACTTAGAATCAACTCAATGGCAGTGAGTTTGGTTTATACATTAATAATAAAAAAGACAAGCAATCTACAAGAAAAGTTGGCAAAGAATATGAAGAGGTAATTCATAAAAAATACAGAAATGGCCAAGAAATAGAAAAAATATTCAATTTTAGTAATAACTAAGCTAATGCAAATTAAAACAGAAATATTGTATGTACTTCTATACTGTTTGATATTTGATGAGAAATGACTGTTGTATTACTTGTGTAAATAAAGTTTAAATTAAAAATATGTGCCAATAAAACAGGCCGAAAAAGGCATATTGCTTCAATTTGCATTTCTTTGATTATTTATCAATGGGGCTAAACTTTCAGTTTATTGACTATTATGTTTCCCTTCCCTCCCCTTCTCTCCTTCCTTACCTCCCTCCTTCTTTCTTAAGAAATTGCTCTTTGTGTACATTTTCTATTGGGGATTCATTTTGTTTTTCTTATTTTTAAGTACCTCGTATATATTAAAGACAATAACTCACTGACATGTATGTTGCAATTATTTTTTCCGAGTTTGTCAAACACCTTTGAATTCTGTTTATGGTCTCTGCCTTTGCTTATATGCCGAAAGAGTTGTTACTCACCTTAAGATCGGATAAACACTTATTAATAGTTCCCTACAGCTCTTTTCTGAGAAGTATTCTGGCTGTACTTCCTCTAACAGTGATTTGTTCCTTCTTCTGGTAGTCCCTGATATATTCAATATTCTTCACCAGCACTACAATTCAAATAGCAAGCCTTTGGCTGGCTACTTTGGGTATATCATCGGGAAAAACCAAGTGCTAGAAAAGGACATCATGTTTGGTTATGAAAAATGAGGGAAACCCTCCAGGAGATGGACTGACACAATAGCTGCAACCATGAGCTTAAACACACCAACAACTGTCAGGATGGTTGGGAACAGGCAATAACGTTTCATTCTGTTACACATAAGATCTTCATGAGTGGGAGCCCATTCAACTACAACTAACAAAACACAGTTTTTTTGGACTAACACTGTAAAATCTCTTTAACTGAAAACTATTTTGGTATATAGTATGAAGAAATAATCTCATATAATTGTTTTCAATTGACAACCATCTCAGTACCATTTGTTGTATTACCCTTCCATTCTCAACTGATAAGAAATGTCATCTTTATCTTGCACTATATTCTTACATGGAAGCCCTGGTGCCATAGCAGTTAAGTGGTATGGCTGCTAACCAAAAGGTCAGCAGTTCAAATCCACCAGGTACTTCTTGGAAACTCTACGGGGCCGTTCTACTGGGTTCTATAGGGTCACTATGAGTCAGAATCAACTCAACAGCAACAGGTTTGATTTATGGGTTTATATTCTTACATGTACCATTGCAGTTGAGTCGATTCCAACTCATAGAAACTTTACAGGATAGAGTAGAACTGCCCCATAAGGTTTCCAAGGCTGTATTCTTTACAGAAGCAGATTGCCACATCTTTCTCCCCTCGAACCACCAGTGGGTTTGAATGGCCAACCTTTTGGTTAGTTGCTGAGCGCTTAACTGTGGCACTTTGACTCCTTCATAAAAAAAAAAAAAAAAAATAGTCATTTTGAAATATGACCAAGGCTGAGTGCAGTGACTCTGGTACCCATAGACTGTCCATCCTCTCCAAGTTTATCAGGATTGACGGGCTCTTTGGGGTTCTAGATACTTGGAAATCCTGTGGGTATTAGCTTTAAATTCTCAAAGTGCTTACAATGCCAGCTTCTTTTCAGAGAGAGCAATTTTTGCATATTCATAGTGCAAAGAGAAAATTGTGTTGGAACTCCCATGGAGCAGTTGTTGAGTTCAAACCACCCATCTTTTGGTCAGCAACAGAGCACTTAACCACTGCGACCCCAGGGCTCCTTATTCTTATTACACTGGGATCTAATTCAGTGTTTCAATGATTGCTTAGCCTATCTACTAGTTTATTCTTGCATTAATACCATACTACTTTAGTATGTAGTACTAATTTTATACCTAGTAGTAGTAAAACCCCCCCCCCTTTTTTTTTCCATTTCTTTTGGAAGGGTGGGGAGTTCCCATTTATCTATTCTCCTGTAAAAATTTTAAAATAATGTAGTCAAAGTTTTTTCTTGAAAGAAAAAAAATACAACTGAGATTCTGGATAGTCCTGCATTAAATCTGTATATTAAGACAAGAAGAACCAACATCTTTAGTATATTAAGCTTTCTCATTCAGGAATATGTCTTTTCAATATTCTGTGCTTCTTAAGGATTTGCAGATTTTTTTTTTTTTACATTTGAACCTATGGCTTTACCAACTTTATTCCTAGGTACTTATTTGCTGCTTATGAAAAAAAATGTTAAATATTCTAGCAGATCTCCCTGGCACGTGGTCCAGGAATGGGTGAGCCTCGGTAATGCGGCTGGGGATGGACTAGATACAACGCAGAAGTACAGCTCATGGATTGCAACTATGTATTTTATAGTCTTGTTATTATGAATGGAATTTTTTTCCCCATTATCCCAGTGCCATAGATATTCTTATTGGTTATTGTGGGTATTTGAGAAAACCATTGAATTTTGTACATATTATTGTACCTGGTTACCTTCCTTAGAGCTCTTACTAGTTCTAATAATTTTTCAGTTCATTTGGGTATTCCATTGTATCACATCTGCAAATAATATTTGGTTCCCTTTCTCCAATACTTATCATAACTATTTCCTGGTCCCCCCTCCACCCTCCTCCTCCTCCTCCTCTCCCCACCCCTAGAACTTCCAGAGCAATGTTAAATGCTCTACTGACAATGGAGAAAGCTGTGGGGAGAGGCGATATGCACAGTATGCATGTCCATCCTCCCTTGCCGGCCCATTTCCCACGTAGCACTCGGTAGATGCTCCAAGAGCAGCGATTTCAGAGAATGCACGGAAGCTGAGCAAGACGCAAGGGAAGTGCGGGGCGTGTATGTCTGCAGCTGAGACTGAGGGCCCTGCTGCCCGTCAGAACCGGGACTTGCTTCAGATGTAGTTAGTTTTCTGTTGTATTTCCACTGCATTGATGAGAACGAAATATATATGCATGAATGAGCTACAAAATATGAATTGTGTAATTTTGGAGGTTCTATATATGAGATAAACGCTCTTGTATTTGCATTTAAAAACTGCCATTGCACAATATAAAGAATGGTAAAATTCATGCTAATAATTTTAAAACGCTTATTTTTCTTTACTTAGAATGATATTAAATAGCAAATAAAAAAATACACCATGAAATCAAGAGAGACCACAGAAGAGAGGAAAACTTTTTTTCTTTAATTAATACTTTTAATGACACTTTTTTTCCTGCTTTTTGAAGAAGTCTCACATTTCCATTTCACACTGGGCCCTGCAAATCATGTAGGTGACTCTGGGCATCATAATGGTTATTTCTGTTTGTTTGTCTTAGGCTTTACTGGAATCACCTCTGATTAAACCTCACTATTTTATTTATACAATGGGTCACTGTATAACTGTGGCTTATAGTAAAATACTGGAAACACATGTCTATCAAAAGGAACTGGTTCAATAAATTCTGGCACCTCCATTCTATGGACTAGTGCACAAATGAAAAAAGAATGAGAAAGCTATACACACACACACACACACACACACACACACACACACATACTGATAAGATCTCCAAGAAGCACTGTTGACTGAAAAAAGATAGAGACCATGTGAATATGCGTTACCTCTTAAATAAAAGGGGAGGAAACGAATATATACTTGTATTTGGTTGTAAATGCATAAATCAAACTCTCCAAAGATGTATGTGGAACTAATAACAGTAGTTACATTATATACCCATTATATTTATATCTATATATCTATCTCTCTGTCTCTCCATATTAAATAAATTAAAAAAAAAAACAGTGCCATCGATTCGATTCTGACTCATAGCGACCCTATAGGACAGAGTAGAACTGCCCCATAGAGTTTCCAAGGAGCGCCTGGCGGATTCGAACTGCTGACCCTTTGGTTAGCAGCCGTAGCACTTAACCACTATGCCACCAGGGTTTCCTGTCTCTCCATATACATATATATATGCATTTGAATTATGTGTGAATATGGTACTTACTCAAAACATTATATTAAAAAAATATTTACCAGGTTTTGGGGTACTAGGTTAGTGACTAGGCCAACAAAATTGAAATTTACTTCATCTTGACCATCAGGACATCCTTCCATAGTGACTGCCACAGAAACATCTTGCCCATTTAAAAGCTGGCTATTCATAATGCCACTTTTAGGCAGAACCATGGTTTGTGAGAAACCACTGCTGTCATATAATCTTTGAGGTACAGGTAGTCCCTGACTTATGATGCGTTCCAGTTATGATGAACTGCCCTTATGACCATCCCGTTTTTTTTTTTTTTTAATTTGGTACATCTTATCGTTAGTAATATGTACTTCAGACAGGCTGCAGTGTGTAATTTGCTGATGTCATCATATCTGAAGTTCATATGTAATGTTTCCAACCCCCAAAGACAAATAAAGATTGGATTTATAAAGGTATCGACAATAAAAGGCAATAATAAAGAAAACTTAAAAAAAAAGTATTCGACTTATGTCAGAACCAACTTACCATGTAGTCATGTGAATGGAACCCCGTCGTAAGTCTGGAACTACCTGTATACTCCACAATGTTCAATTTAAAAATAACTTGTGCACATTCACATTTACCTGGGCACACATACATACACCCACGAGTCTATAAACTCCTGCTATAATGGGGAGATATATAAGTAGGTTTTAAAATTTAAGTCAATTGTGTAAAATGTAGGGATGCAGTATTGAGAGTAGTAAAAACTTTTTCAGTAAAGCTCTCAAAAAAAATTAAAAAAGGCATAAAGGGTAATGGAACTTAAAGGTACACAACTAACTATACACTAAACCGAGAATCCCATATGATTGTAAAATCACTTTGTAATCACCTGCCCTTTGTACCCTCCACGTAGAACTGCAGCCCATTCTTGCTGGAGAACAGGGGATCCTTGGGTAGGAGCCCAACAAATACCAACTGTGTTATATTCATGTATGCATTATTGTGAGGTCTTTTTTTTTTTTTTTTTTAATTCTTTAAGATCTCTTCTCCAGGGACAGTAGAAAGAAAAGAACAAGAGACTATGAATAACCGCATCTCCTATTCCAGTCCCTCCACCAGATGCAGCATGGTCCACTGGAAGAGGCATCGGCTTTGAGGTGGGTCAGATACTGACACATGGGGCACGCTCGGATCATTTCGCCTGATTCTCCCCTGAACCTCCACCTTCTTCCCTTCCCTTAAGGATTAACTCATTTATTACCTCCAACGGGAGGTCTTCCCAGATACCATTCCCCCACCTCAGGTTAGGTACCCCGTTCCAGTGTTCCTATAGCATCTGCTGAAATTCAAACACACAACTTATTTTATACTCTCATCACCTTTTGTTTTAAACATCTTTTTCCTCCATTAGCCCGTACCATCCTCCAAGGCAGAAACTACACCTGTGTATCTTTCTGACCCCAGTGCCCAAGACACACTTGGCAGTCTCTTAATAAAAGTCTGCTTAATGCCAAGCAATTTACAGTAGATAAAGGAGCTAAGCATCATTGACAATTAGAACCAGCCTTAATATCTGGTTAGAGAAATAGGTTTGGGAAAAGTAGCCTCTTGGTCTAGACTAGTCCAGACTCACTAGTGCCATCTTGGGAAACTGCCAAGCCAGCAAGCATGCTTCTTTACCACAGTCTAACACCTTCACTCCTTAGCGAGCTTCCCGACTCCCAAATCTCTGTTTCTGCTCTAGAGGACACTGAATTTTTAAACATAGTAGCCAAGCACAGAAGTCATATTATATCCCTAGTTCAGTGGATGCCAAAAGCTCTTCACAGCTCAGATTTCCCACTGTTCACTTTCCCAGAAATTTTACTGAATACTAAACACATTGTCAGAATCTCAAAATACTTTTAAATGACAAGAGTAGTCACAGACCACCTATTTCTATTTCCTGCCTCCAGCTCCTCCCGAGAGCAAGCACCATCCATTTTTGTTGCTTTGTAAATTAGCACTATTGTAGTGCTCTGAAGTATTTAGTGAATTCTTCACGACCCAGCTCAAAACACCATTCTTCATGAAGCCTTATCTGCAGGCTCCTTCACAGCCCAACTAAACATTTAGTCTTTCCTCACGTCCTGCTTGTGCCTTTGTGAGTTGCTCTCCACTCCACTTATTTCCACACCTTACCATTGTGCTCTCCCTGCTACTCTGAATCAGATGGTGAGTCTCCTGATGGCAGGAGCCCATTTTACACGGCCTGTCTTTCTGTCTTCGCATCAATCATCTGTCTGTCTGCTTTCAGCTTCATTCCCTCCCTTGCTCTGTACTGTATTTTGGAGGCTAAAGCATTGCTCGCTACATTTCCCAGACTCCCCTTGCCAGTGTGGCTTCTGGTGAGGTTTTGCCAATAGCAAGAACTGATGGGAGATTGGGAGACGCGAAGAAGAAAGAAAACGTTTTTCTTTTCCATTGGCTTCTGGTGGTCCTGCAGGTAGCAAGCAGCGGGTGACTGTGCGTTTCAGTGATCCTGGCCGGACAGTGCAGTTCCAGCGGTGGCGGCTGCAGTTTCGACAGCTTCAGCAACAGTTCCTGCGCTCGTGCTGCCATTTTGGTTGCCCTAGATCAATTACTGACAAGAACCTAGAACAAAAAATCCACTAGTCTTCCTGGATCCGTGCTGGCAGACGCACAGTAACACTTAGTAATGGCCTAAAGCTGATAATGAAATCTTCTTCCCATTCTTTGAAAGGGTTAAAGAACCCTGACTTTCTAGCCTACCACTCCATGCTCTAGTTACTATCTCTTAAGCAGAGAGGAAGAGCCCAGGAAAAGGATGGAGAGGGACTTATGACAGCTTATGATTTCCAGAAGAACAAGGAGACTTTATGGAAGGGAAACCAGACTCCTGTAACGCTAACTGCCACATTCTAACATCAGTGTTCAAGTGTTTACTGTGCCACCAGGTGTTACAAAAGGCATATTAGAAAACTCGTAACAAGAGAGCAGCTATCTAAAAAGGAAAAAAGAAATGCAAACGGATCTTAAACATATGAAAAGATGCTCAACTTCTCTCATAATAAGATAAATGGAGTTAAATCTACACTGAGATACCATTTCTCACCTATCACCCTGGCACAAATCCAGAAGTTTGACAATATGGTCTGTTGGCAAGGCTGTGGCAACACTGCCACATACATCGCCAGTGGAAATAAAAAATACTACAATATCTATGGAGGTAAATTTGACAATGTCTAACAAAAATTACATGCACATTTACCCTTCAACCATGCACTGCCTCGTCTAGGAATCTCTCCTAAAGATATATTGGTAAAAACAGGAAAAGGTGTAGGCACCAGGCAACAGCACTATTCTTAGTAGCAGATGACCCAAAATGGTCCAAATGGTTCATCAACAGAGAACCGGTAATAAACTATGGCACCTCTAGACTAATGAATACCACACAGCTCTAAAAAGAAACGAATAATATCTCTCTACAAAGCTATCTCTAGGATAAGTGTTAAGTACAAAAAAGCAAAGTGAAGTATGTATAGTATATGTAGCTACCAATTATTTCAGAAGGTTTTACCACTGCTATTGAGTTGATCCTGACTCATAATGACCCTACAGGGCAGAGGAGAACTGCCTCATATGGGTTTCAAGGGGCACCTGGTGGATCTGAACCGCCAGCCTTTTCGTTAGCAGCCTGAGCTCTTAACCACTATGCCACAGGGCTCCGGGGATGCAAAATATAAATATATGTTTATATATATGTTTATTTGTTCTCCAATTTTTAAAATAGAAGGATAATGTAAAAAACTAAAGAAGAAAATGGGATTACCTACAGGGGTGGAAAGTACAGGAATAGAAATTGATTTCTCTGGATACAGCTCTTTTGTAGAACTAATTTTGGAACTATGTAAATATGTAAATGTAAATACATACTTATAAAACAAAACTTTTTTAAAAAGGCAATTCCTAAATACTGAAAGCAAAATGCATACTGAACTGGTGGCACGCCCACAGAGAGAATTATTTCAAGCGACTTTAAAAGTCATTTTACTGTACATTTGTAGTGGGACACACCCTAAGGACTTGAAAAAAAATTACAAAAAAAATTGCCCAAAAATATTAAACTACTTCCAGTAATCAAATGGTTCATGGTAGTATTGGTGGTGTTATTCTGAGACTATTTTGTATATACTATGAGATAAAGCAAATGAATTATTGTATTGTGTCACAGAGAACCAAGATTTTCGGTGTGGAAAAAGGGAGATGAAAGCTCAAAAGCCTTGCAGTAGTATGTGAGTTAGAAATGTCAACATGCACTCAGGAAGTATTTTATCTGTTAAATATATGATATACAAATAAATAAATATATGTAAGCGCTTGACTACTAGCCAAACGGCTGGTGGTTTGAGCCCATCCAGAGGCACCTCAGAAGACAGTCCTGTGATCTGCTTCCAAAAAGCCACAGCCTTGAAAACTCTATGGAGCAGTTCTACTCTGCACATATGGGGTTGCCAAGAGTCACAAGTGACTTAACAGTAACAACAGCAACAGTGTAGTTTCTAGTTCTATCCACTGAAAAGAGCTACAAACAGTGACCAACCCAATAGCAAAGATCATCTATAGTGCTTAGAATGAGGTTTCCCAATGTCATTTTCCAATAAATAGAAGCAAGACTTCTTGAAGAAATGGGTAAATCCAGATCAAGGGCAGGAAATTTACAAGATGAACCTGGTATATCTTATTTAGTGACCCCAATACTCCCCAGCATGTTTTCTCCTTTTTCAAAATCGGTGACTGAAAGCTTGACATAACTAATGCCATGATGAACCTGTAAGTTCTTTTCCTTGCTCTGCCTGCCTCCTCTGTTAATGACTTTGTTTTGACCAAATGTTAATACCTTTGTACTTTGTTTTAAACTGATGCAAATAACCTTTTGTTATGTCCAACCACCTGTGGCCTACAACCCTCACAGGAAAATCAGAGCCCAGGTAACTATATGAATATCTTTAGCCTAATAAAGAAATGTCTGGCAGGGGACTACAAAGATACCTGTAACCCTTTTAAGATTCTATATAAGCTCTAATGTAAAACTGCTCTTTGGGACTCCATAGAGATAGCCTGTGTTGCTGCTGGGCCCCCGGTGATGTATGCATCTCCTTAATAAACTTTCTCACTCAAGTTCTGACTTGAAGTATGTTTCATTGGCTCGGCTGCTCCAGGGCATGGACCCTAATCAGGTAACAATTCCCCCCCCCCAAAAAAAAGGACCTATCAAGGATTATTGAGGTCACATGAGAATGACTCAAGAGCCAATCTGAAGAGGCTAAAGATGGGGACAATTTGCATATCAATAACTGCAAGTGATTAAAAGATGTCAAATGTGTTTAAACCCATAAATTCATAATGTTAATTACCCACATTAAAAACACACACACACACACACAAATTTCATTAGTCTCTTTTAAGGATACTAGAGAACCAACTCTTTCTTTTGAAAACTAGTAAATAAAGGGAAAGAATCTAATATTTATCCTGCTTTTTCAGGACAAATTGCATCTCAGGGCGACCAAATGCGTGTTGAGGGAAATTTTCATTTTCTAGCTACTAAATGAAGAAGGAATGACAGAATTAGAATATTGTCAATAAATTGCAAATAAATACATAAATTACAATACCAAATTAAATAATGGATCTAGGAAATAATTATTAATGGGTGTGAATATTCAAAAGAAGAGAGATAACCAGATTTCTTCATGGTTTTTAATACATTCACGTAAACACCTATTGAGCTTTCTTACCAAAAAAAAGGGACTGTCAGACTAAGCCTCTATCTAACTAGCAAGTTACAAGAAATGAAAGAGAACATGTTCAATGTTACCATGTGGATTCAATCACCAAAATTCAGACCATTAGAAACGCTACAGGACAAACAACCTAATTTCTTCAACAAATAAATTGTAATTAAAGAGAGAGACAGAGGTAGATAAACACAGGGAAGAGAATCTGAATATTTACAGATTTAAGGGCCATAACAACTATTTGCAATATACAGACCTTATCTAAATCCTGACTAAACAACTTGTAAACACACACACACACACACACACACACACACGCACGCTCTCCAGACTTTGAGCCAATTAGGAAAATTCGAATGTGGACTGGATGTTTGATATAACCAGTCACCACAGAGCCGATTCTGCCTCACGGCAACCCCATGTGTGCCAGAGTAGAACTGTCCTCTGTAGCATTTTCAAGGTATGACTTTTTGGAAGGAGGTTACCAGGTCCTTCTTTGGAGGCACCTTTGTGTGGACTCAAACCTCCACGCTTTAGCTTTAGGTTAGTTGTGCTTTAATCGACTGCACCACTTCTAAGGAATTACTGTTCAAATTTTGGGGTATTATAATGATAATGTGATTATGGCTACAAAAAGGAGGTGTCGGTTTTGGAGATACATATTGAAATACTTATGGATGAATGATAAAATGTCTGGTACTGGCTTCAAAATAATCTGATGGGGAGAAAGTAGGTTGCACATAAATGAAACTAAGTTGGTTGTGAGCTGATGGTTCTTTAAACTGGTTGATAGATACAATTCTCTCCATTTGAGTAACCAGTACAGTATTCGAAGAAGTGAGTTTAAACACAAGATTAAATGAAAAGGAAGATTTGGCAATTATTATGAAAAAATGGAAGGACTTGGCAAATGTTACACACGTATCAGAAAGTGGAGTGCTGACAGAGACTGGAGAAACCCCGAGAATATGGCCCCCGGACACCCTTTTAACTCAGTGCTTAAGTCACTCCTCAGGTTTTCTCTTTAGTCAAAGATTAGACAGACCCATAAAACAAAACAAGACTAAGGGGGCACATCAGTCCAGAGGCAAGGACGAGAAGGCAGGAGGGGACAGGAAAGCTAGTAATGGAGAATCTAAAGTCAAGAAGGGGAGAGTGTTGACATGTTGTGGGGTTGGCAATCAATGTCACAAAACAATGTGTATTAATTGTTTAATGAGAAACTAATTTGGTCTGTAAACCTTCATCTAAAGTACAATTAGAAAAGTGGAGTGGTGGGGCAAAGCAAACACATTCTTTGAGAGGTTAAACACGAATAAAATAACAGTCACACCTACTCTAATTAGTCCTTCCATACCTCTCTGGTAAGACAGGTTAAGATTGCCTACAAATGCCTCTTAACACAGGGAAAACAGTCATCACAGGCCAACTCTCCCAGGTGAGAATACCTTACAGAAAGATCCAGAAGCAGCCACCAAATGAAAAGGGGCTGCGGTGGCAGCAGCAGATAAGGTGGGAGAAGTGCTATGGGGAGCCTGAAGCCAGCCCTGCGCAGTGTGGTGGAGTCAGGGCCTTCTCCCACGGCTTTATGAACCTGGAGGGCTCAGAGCTTCCCCAGGAACCTGTGCATGTGAAGTGTGCTGTCAACATGTCAACAAAAAAAGAAAAGCCTCTCGTGGGAAAAGAATAGATGTGTACATAGGCTGATGTGATCATTTTTATTTGTTATTTTCTGGCACCGTTATCCATTTTCAGTATTAACATTAAAATCTGATTTTAAAAAATATGAATACTTTAAAAGTAATTTTTAAGGCTTATGAGGAGAATAATTACAGTAGCCTGAACTATGAAAGGAAAATCAGGAACTGTGGAAGAAAGAAGTTCTAAATCCTTGGAAGCATAAAAGTAGACTTTGATACCCTACTAGTTACTCATGATGACATTATTTTAGTTTCACTTTTTTTTTTCTTCATGAAAATCTGGAGTTTATATTAGTGGTTCTCAAAGGGGTAGTGCATATTTTACAGGATACAGGAAGGAGTACGAAGTAGGCATCTACAATTTACAAACAACTCTGGGGGCGACTCTGAAATATTCTGCGTCCCCACTAGAGGATGACTGGGAGGTCACTGTAGAGGCCTGGCTGAGGGCCTGTGTGCAGCTAAAAAGCATCTGAGATAATCAATATGGAAGGCTGGCCATTACTATCACTTTGTGGACAAGCTCAAGCTTTCAGATGCCCCTTTAAGCTAAACAGAACTGCAATGTCAGACAGAGGAGAGTGAAATCCCCCTGTGCTCATCACAACTCACACCACTGCCCGTCTGCACAGCATGGGGGCAGCTCTGAGCTGTGAAGATGGTCTGAGGAGGGCCAGAGGGGATCCCATGGCAGACCATCTGCTGGCAAGTGCACTCATATCCATCTACCTGCTTCCTACTGGCACCACTGCCCCCATTCTGTTGAGGGACAATGACAGGCAGATGATTGCAGAGCTCTTTGCAGTCAAATGTGTGAGCATCACAGGAATGGGCTCAAAGACAAGTGTTTGCCCAGACACCAAAAACACTTCTCACATCTCTGCAATCTTCTTTCATTCCCTGACATGCCTGGGGCTCTTATGGCCTCTGATAATGCTGACTAGTTCAGTTTGGACAAAACATGAAGACCAACAACAGCATCCCCTCACTGCAGCTGGCTCTGGGTTTCATTCCTGTAATGGCCTCTCATGCCAGATAGGCCTGTTTCTTTAATAATTTCAGTTTCAACAAACCTGTTCTTCCTCCACTAAGAACAGGGAAGTGATTTAAGCAGCTGGAGCCTTTATGTAGCACGTTCACGAATGCAGTGCACAGGGCTGAACTGAGTAGTCAAATTACACGCCTTGTGAGTAAGAAGGTGGTCTAGTTTCTAAGAACCTTCTCAGTGAGGACTCTTCAACCTACAAAGTCACATACACAGCAAGGCCTACAGTCTACAGAAGAACGTGGGCAGCAGGTGAAAAGGAGTGTCCTCCCTGTTTTCCTCCATCCGCACAATCCTACACAGCCCAGGGGATTAAAAAACTTGGTAGCAGGTAATGCCTCAGCATTCTTAACTTTCAAATTCCTTAAAAGTCACAAATTATTAACGTTTATATTTGATATTAAAAATTGGAAAATAGTAAAATTATATCCATAACGAAGTTAAAACCAAAATATTTATTTTCGTTGAGCTCTAAACGCTCTCTATACATTGAAACAATTGCTCTCCTGCTACTTTATTAACATTACTCTCCCACATTTCCCTAAGTCAGTGACTGAAGCAGGTGTTATGAAAATTTAGGCTAACGTCCACTCAAAGAATTAGCAAACATTTGCAAGTTATACTCATCTTCCCCGTTCTGATCATTACCATGATTTTAGGACATGAAGTATCCCAGCTTGAGCAGGACTTGAGAAGAGAAGAGAAGTGAGTTCCTTTGTAAAGGCACAGAATTCTGTTTTAGGTACTGCCTGGCCGGGGCATCCTATTCTCCCCACCTGAACATCCGGAGTCACTTTTCAAAGAAAGCTACAGTAAAGGCATAGAATCGAGGGTCTAATTAGTCTAATTTTGATCTTTATAGGTGAGGAAAAATCTGTGGGCCTGAGAAAAAGAGAAGAGGAATAACCAGTCTGGATGGGAAAGGGTATTCATGATATCTAGAATGTCAAGGGCTGCGATGGATTGAGTGAACGCAACTCTGAGAAGTAGCATTACCTAAAACAAAACCAAAATACAACAAGACAATTAACTAAACAAATAAACCAAAATTAAAAATACCCTCCTGAAGGATCAGCCAGGCAGTTTTTCTCAGCCAATATTTAAACTGACTTCCATAATGACAATTCAGTCACTCTGTCTTATTTAAATTACATTTAGGCACTATCTTGAGGTGAACTTAAGTAAACAGGGCAAATATGGACTGATGAGTCCATGAAAAAAAGACACATCCCAGCTGAGCACACCATTTATCCATTCATATCCCATCAAAGGCCAAAATACCTGCACAGCCTTAGAAGTATGAACATTGGATCAGTAATACTCAGACCTACCATTAAATACAGAAAAGCCTTTGGTATAAAAGGCTTTGTCAAACTACCATAAACATTCTCCACATAGCAAATCTGAATCAATCACTAAAATGTTTTAAGTTTACTGGAATTATTATTCTAACTACTTCTAAAAATACCATCCCCTATGTCACTCAGCCGTAAGGATTCAAATCAACCAGAGTCCTTGGTCAAAGGTGGCTAAAAGGTGGATTAAAACAAGTTGATGGACTAACAAAATATTTGAAGATAAAAATATCTAAGTATATACACAAAAATGCAATAACTTACCAATCAGCCCCTTCTCAAGAGTGAAGGTTTTGTTTGTAAACATACACTCAAAAGCCACAATGTGGAAAATCTTGTTCACTGTGTTGTGAGTTCCAACTATTCGAATATACCTGAGGATAAAAGGAAAATCTGTTGAAAAAACCGAACTTCTATCACAATCAATATAAGGATAACAGAATAAGCTATATCATGTAAAACTACAGTATGCCAGGACACGGACTAAAGGAAACTTTGAACCTGACTTCAGACCCTGTACCTGCTCCTTAGAGCTTGCTCCAACGGAGCCTAGGAGAATCACAGCAAAATCACAGAGCTGTCACTTTCCGGAGAATTAAGTAGAACTTAGGTGTGATTTACCTAGAAAATCAAACCAGGTTCAGGTCAATCCCTGAACATCAGTACAATTACACGTCCGTGAGACATTTACACAGGAGAATAACAGACAACTTCTACCCTCGCCTTGTGGTTAGGAGTGTGCCCGTGAATACGTGCACACACACAAGTCAAATGCTTTCCAATTCAAAGACTTCATTCATGGAGACGAATGTATACAATCAGTATTGCTTTCTTGTTAAAAAAGAAGAAAAAAAAACAGAAGAAGATACTACTGAACAGTCACTCACAGTTTCTTTTACTTTAATATTGCTCCTAAATCCTTGTGAGGAAGTTAACCCTGTATACTTACGCCAGCCCCCCACCTGACTGCTGGGAAGCCTTCTCCTGACCAGAGGAAGTGATGTGCAGAGAAGACCCAGCCTGCTCTGCAGCTCCCCTCCTGGCCTTGCGGATCTGGCATCTGCACACAGTGCAGAATCTCATAGGGTAGGTCTTGAGTATCTCGGCCTTTCACCCTCTGCTTCTCCCTGGAGGCTTCACCTCTGACAAACAAGCATTAACCTTGGAGAGACTTGCTCCTTTCACTCTCCAAAGGGACCTGACAGTTCACAGGTTAATGAACAGACAAACTTACTCTTTGGAGTGTCACACAGTTCCATGGGGAATGTGCTATATACTTTCTCACTGGCATTCAGAAGGGGAAACTGGGAAAAATAACTAACCGATCACCCTCTTCAAATTATTAACTATGCACGCTGAAGGAGGGGGCATATTAAATGAACAGATTTCAATTAGGAAATGACAGACTGGACAAGGTTTTTATAATACCCTTCCTTGCTGGGTGGAACAACCTTCAACTTCGATGATGTAATTTTACTTCTGAGTTAATCGCTGTTCACTAACTCGGTAATTTCCTTCCATTTCTCATCGCTCCAAGTTAACTGTATAATGTAAATGCTGATTTTAAAAATTCACATTAAGGAGACTTTATTTGGGAATTTTATATCATGGGCTGTTTTCCCTCCTGTTTTTTCAAGCCTGAATCTTACAGCAATCCACGTGCACCTCATTTAGCCATCTGTTCCTTGACACCAGCTGATCGCTCATCTTCATAACCAATATTAATGCTATCTCCTGCACTGGCTGTTCCCTGTGCTCATACCCATCACAGGCAGATAGCACTCTTGCTGTGTGGTAAGACCACAGCAATGCTGAACTCACCAGAGCCCTCTGGGTAAGCAGGAGGTTGGCTCTGATCTGTTTTCTCAAGCCCTCAAGGCAGACAGAAGGTGCTGATTTTACTGGGTTTTGGGTGGGGGGGTTCATTTGAAGTAAGTTCTTAATGGTCTGGATCGACAGACTGTACCATCCTTTGCTGTGGGTAGTGACAATCTCCCTGATGCTTTCTGGAAGGGAAGGGGTGTGCTAAACCTGGCACCTTGGCCTGAATCTAATTTTGTCAATTTCCTTCCCACAAGAACTCAACTGGCATAGCATTTTCAACCGCACATGGCCGTGAAGGCCAGAGTGCTGCTGTCTGCAAC
Organism: Loxodonta africana; assembly: GCF_030014295.1. Classification (NCBI taxonomy): domain Eukaryota; kingdom Metazoa; phylum Chordata; class Mammalia; order Proboscidea; family Elephantidae; genus Loxodonta; species Loxodonta africana. The sequence continues at coordinate 100,442,694 of NC_087342.1, forward strand.
CTTGGAGGGAATGAAGGAATGTGGCTTGGTGGAATTTGATCAGATCATTTTCCCTTCCCTAAGTCGAGATTCTTCCAAAAGAGAGGCAATTCTCCAACCACTGTGCATAGTAGAGGGGAGGGGTGACTAACAGGCCTCCCCAGGCCCATGTTATTAAGGTTAATCGTCCAGGCTGCCCTAAAGACCATGATCAAGTTCCCTCCCTCCCTCCCTTTACTCCTCCCTCCCTTTCTTGTTCTCTTTTTTTCCAAGTGTAGATAACAGTCATTTCCCAAATTTTACCCTGGAACAATCAGGAATAGAAGGCAAAAAAAAAGACACTCCTTCCACCAAATTATAAGCAACTGAAAATGAAAAGTTGTACTGGAATACATTTTACAGCCTTAATGATAGTGTTTGTGATAGCAAAACAAGATAATATGTATGACCAGAAAAGTACTGAGAGATGCCTCCAGATAAAAAGTTCTATATTAATGAAGATAATGTTATCTCTGCTGCAAAATCCTGAGGTCAAATTAGCAATTCACTACTGTATATCACAATTCTTGATTAGCCTGTTATATGTAAGGCTTATAACAAGTTTAATTATTCTAGTTCTACAATACTTTCTGAGTCTCCACAAAACTACAGCATAATTTACAAAAATGGCATGAAGTCCTTACTCAAACACATTTAGAAAAAAAAAAGGTAACAAAGTCAGAAGAAAGAAGCCATTTTCCTTTTTCTCAAGCAAGAAGGACTGTTTAGTACACTAACAATTTAGACTAGAGATGGCAGATGGGCTTCAACTAATGACTCAAGACTGATGACTGGTAGCAGCCAACACAAGGTAAGAATTCAGAGGCCCTGTCCAGCCTGGGGAAACCCTGGTGGTATAGTGGTTAAGTGCTACGGATGCTAACCAAAAGGTCGGCAGTTCGAATCCGCCAGGGGCTCCTTGGAAACTCTATGGGGCAGTTCTACTCTGTCCTATAGGGTTGCTATGAGCTGGAACTGACTCAACAGCAGTGGGTTTGGTTAGTTTTGGTCCAGCCTAGGTGGTGCAAATGGTTAAGCGCTGACTACTAGCTGAAAGGTTGGCAGTTCAAACTCATCAAGCGGTGCCTTGGAAGACAGACTTGGCGATCTGCTTCTGAAAGGTCACAGCCTTGGACACCCTATGGAGCAGTTCCACTCTGCATACATGGGGTCACCAGGAGTCGGAAACGACTCCACAGCAAATAACACCAAGGACAGTCCAGCTCAGGGGAAGGAGCGCCCCAATTCATGAGTTAGGTCTGGAGAGGGGAGGGAGGCAGGATGGGTACCATCCTTGATTCTAAGCATATTCTTTTGATGGGGCTCACAATGAAGCACTTCGAAGGCAAAAGACAGCTAGTGAAAATCCAATGGACGGGAATGGCAGCGAGTCCTCTTTCTTTACTTTTTTGAAAAATAAAGCAAAACTTGGCTCTGGGTCATGACACCTAAACTGGAGAAGTAGATACCACATTTTCTCTGTCATGAGATGCTGAGTAAGAGGTAAAGCTTATTTTTTTCTGCATTTTCAGCTTCATCTCTTAAATGTAGGGATTCTGATTTAACCTGATATTAAGGGCACTGCTGGCTAGTGACTTCATCAGTGTGTAGAAAGGGGCACTGCTGAAAAATATGACAGATATCCTTTGTTCTCTCTGAAGGCCTTAACAGCAGCTCAGACAGTTGGAAGATAATTAAAACTTAAACACTACTGAGGAAGGCAGATATGCAACAGATTGGCCCTTTCTGATGAGGATGAATGTTGACCACATGAGCCCCAGCGTAACAGTCTGTTTCCAACATTCTCCTCCCTTCCCTATGTTAACTGTCTTCCAGTCAATGACAAGGACTGGATCATGAACGCAGTTCAGAACATGATATTTCAATATGGAAGTTTCTAGGAGTTATAATATTGTGGGTGGAAAGACAGTCTGTCTTCTTTAATAAAATAAAACCAAAATCCTCCTAGGATAGTACTTCAAAATGGAAAGGCACTACAGAGTTTTGGAAGGACATGTGTTCAACAGAACCAGGTATGAACAGAACCCAGCCCCATCATCTATTAGCTGTGTCACTTTGGAAAAAGTTCTCTTAAACGAACAAAAAAAACCTTTTTGAACCTTAGCTTAATCCTGTATAAAATGAGGTAAACAACACAAACTTTATAAAATATTAAAATGAGGTTAAGTATTTAAATCTAAATACAGTCCTTGGCAGATCAAGCTATCATTAAATAGAAATTCAAAGAGTAGATCATTTGGATGCAGAATTTCCTAGTTTGTACTTTGAGGATGCTGGTTGTCTGGGACAACAGTCCTGGCTGTGGTGTTGAAATGGTGCGTCCACGATCGGGAAGACTTTGAGAAACCCAGGGAGGGCCTAGCCCCTCCTCTTAGGGCACCACAGTATAGACAGTGTAGTATACGTGCTGGATTCCTGGACTTCCTATCTGTTTGGGAATAGGGTTTTTCTTTTGTTATATTAACGAAGTCATAGCAATGCAGGGTGGACCCTAAACCTAATCACTTCGGCATTATAAAAAGACCAGAACACAGAGACACATACACAGGGGAAAACACATCACATGAAGATCGTCTACAAGCCAAGCTACAGCAAGGAACCAAGAAACGTGTGGGGCTGCTGACAAGGAACGAATCAACATGGTCAAGACACTGGTCTGGACTTTGAGCCTCCAGAACTGTGAGAAAATAAATTTCTGCTCTTTAGAGCCACCTACTTGTGTTTGTGTTAAAGCAGACAGGGTAACTGTCACAAAAAGCAAGCTATATTCTGAATGTAGATTACCTGGCCTCATGGTATTTCCTATCTTAAGTTCCTAGTCTTTAGAAAAGTCTTTTAAAAATGTTTTTGACTGTCTCGGCTATGATGAGGAAGCAAGGAAAGAATCTTGTGCCCAATTTAAAATCCCCCTAGCCCAAGATTCTCTCCTTGGCAGAGGCATAGTAAGCAGCAAGGAGGAGAGGAGAGGGGAAATCCAGCAAAACTGGTCATGGCCCTGTGGTCCAGCTACCCATACTCTTTCTTTGTGCAAACCCTGAAGTTTGGGGGTTTAATTTATTATGAAAACTAGCATTTCCTTGCAGAGAGACTTTTTTTTTTGGTTTGGAGACTTGACTGCATTCTCTGCCTGTCCTGGGAAGGTACAAATCCCTATTCTTAAACTATCTATCGTTTTTTGTCAGGATGCTGCTAGATTTTATTTCTAAGGCATATACAATATAACTTTAATGTTTTAAAGAAAATGCAGAAAAAGCAGCAACTTATACATTCATACTTTAGCCCACTGGTATTCCCTAGTCTTTAGTTCCAGTGAACTGCAAGCCTACTTGTGATTATAGTTAATTCTTAACCTTTGCCTCTAGTTATAGGATCGTCTGACTTCTGTACTGAACAGATTCTATTGTGAAATAAAATTAAATTCAATAAAAAATATTTAAATTAGCTCTCAAAAAAAAAAGGGATCAACTAAAGCCAAAATCAATCAGAATTATATTCTTTGGTAAAAAAAAGTTTTATTCTCAAGTTGAACTCCATATTCTTGAGTTAAAGAATCTTGAAAAACACCAGTAGCCTAAGACTGGTGGACAAGAAGAGATTCTTACAACACTTTGGCTCTTTCTCCAAAGTAGCCATGGAGAAATCTGAGGTGAAAAATGGTTCTTTGCTGTGGCCAGAGGCAGTCACCTGACAAGAAGTTTAGCTATTGAATTTACTAGAGACTTGGAACCACTGGGGTTTGCATTTGCCATTTCCAAGATTTCCTATTTGATCTTCCCCTTCAAGGATATACTAAGAATGTACATAAATAATATTCTAACCCAAGAAAGAGGTAGCATCTGCCAGTTTCCCGGATATATTTTCTTCTAGTTCTGGGTACAATGTTAGTGTTCTTATAATCAAACCACAGACTGGAGGGGGGAATGACTTCAGGTCTTGTTGCTAAGGCAGCAAGTGGAGAACAGTTTACTGCCAGAATGACAAAGAGCTTCTAGACAAAGCATGTTGCAACAGAAAGGATTTGTTACTCTTAGAAATCCTTCCCTCTGGCTGATCCGGTGGAGCTATAGATTCTCCTCTACTGACTTCAGCGAAGGCACCCAGCAGCATTTGCTTATTTGAGAGAGGAAGAATTACTGAAAGGTTTAAACACTCTTTGTCCAGAGTTAGCCTAAGCAAAACCTACTGTCTCAGAGAGCAACCTCGATGCTGTCTGATCAGTAGCCCTATGGAGGGAGCGATCATACTCCAGCAACTCCACTGTTCAACCTGAAGGGCAAACAAAACGAGAAGTCGTCTTGTATTTCAGAGAAAATCGATACTATATAGAATCAAGTATGTAAACGGATACGGTGGGTAAATCGGTACATCATAACCCAGTGCTACTCAAAACAGAGTACACAAAGTCATTCTGGCATTACAGGTAAATATTTAACTGTTTTATTTGGGGGAAAAATGAATTTTGAATAGTATGGCTTTTCTTTTTTTCCTTTTCAAATATGTAGGACCTAAAACTTGCCATAATAATCTGGCCTCAACTTATGAAATTATATTTGGAATCAACATCACACAAAAAAAATGACAATATTTACATCATCAACTATATGAAAACGATATAAGCTCTAAAATTTATCTAAATTTCCTGGTCGCACATTTACCAGTCAATAGCCCTCATAGACGTATTGGGTAAACTGGCTATTAGTCAAGATTTACCAAACACCTACTTTTTGTTTTTGTTAGATGCCATCGATTTGGAGTCGGTTGATTCTGACTCCTATGTACAGCAGAACAAAACAATGCCCAGTCCTGCACCATCCTCCCAAACACCTACTAGGTATATGTAATTACGCTAAGTACTGTGAGGAATGGACCAGAAAGACAGGACATAAGCCTTGACTGAGAGGTTTATGGTACAGTTTGGAAGTCGAGATTAAAATATTTCAAACTATATGAATTTTGACAGAGCTGAGTCAAAAGAAGCCCTGAGTTCTAGTTAGAGCTTCACAACACATTACATAAAAAACATGAGGAAAGTTCCTTAATTTCTCTCATCTCAGTCTCCTCATTGGTAGTAATGATGAAGGAGAAGGATATAAGAACTAATGATCTAATCCACATGGCAGTTTATCTTTAAAACACTGAATCTGGCAATTTCCTGCAAAATGTTCTTGGTCCAAAGACCAAAACAAAACAAACCTGGCTAAAAGAGAAATACCCAATGCTCCCCCATCCCCAATACACACGTTTGTACACACATGTACAAACGATCACCGACTCATTCAACAAATATTAACTGAGCACTTACTATGTGCCAGTAACTGCTGCTGGGTACTGAGCATAAGGGATTAAACAACCCAGACAAAATCTCTACCCTACAGAGGCAGACAAAGAATAAAAAACCAAATCATTATCAGTGGGTTAGCAGGTGATCTATTTAGCACAGAACTTTACAGACAAACTCTCTAAACCAGAAGGATAAACCTCCATGTGCAGGAATAAAAGAAGGGTCAAGTGGGAGGGCACAAGTAGCCCTTTCTAAGAGCATGGATATAGTGTACATGAGTCCAAGTTGTAGACACAGTACACTATAGATATTTAGCAGGAAACAGGCAAAAATCTAATTAAGTGGGCTTCTTAGGCTCTGGAAACAGGAACTGATTTTAATTTCACACAAAGAAATGTCTTATTTATTTCATGGTTAGATTTCTTTTTATCTTTGCTTTTTTTTTCAGATTTTAATTTTCGAGGGATTATATAGAGAGAAAATGGAAGGTAGAGGGTATAAAATGAAAAAAGAAGAGAGGGAGAAGCAGGGGGGAGGGAAGACAGTAAGAGTGAATACATAAACCAATCCCTTCTTGTGCTCTGTTATGTGTTAATGCGAACAAATCCCCATGTGGGAATAACGTTAACCAATTTTATTACTCAATAAAACATCTGAAACCAACACAGAGTATATTTTAAGAAATAGAGCTAAATTACCAAAAGTTCGACATTTGCATTTTTTCATTAACTTTTCCCCTAGCCTAGCCCAAGATGTTGGGGTGGGGGGAGAGAATTTCACTAGTTTTATCTTTAAAATGGCTGCATAATCTTTTTTACTTTATCCAATAGGCTGTACATTTCCACGAATGTAGACAAATGAGTCTAATGGAATTGTGCACTAGAGAAAAAGCAGAAGAAAATTAAATTTGTTAGTTTCCCAATGAATCTGTAAGAACTCATTTGCTGACTATGACCTATAACAAGTCTGTCTTAGGATCATGGTGGGTAAGGAAAGGTTTTCTTTTTTTTTGAGCCTAAGACTATGGTAGCTATATGCCATTTATTGTAACTTAAATTTTTAAGGGTTGGAGTAGACTTTTTTTTTTTAAGAGTAGAGGATTAAATAGAGAAGGCAGAAAGGCAAGCAAGAGGAAGAATTTGCCTCTCCCCGAAGAAAAATTTAAGAATCCTCTTAAAATGTAAATATTTGGCATTCTAAGAAATAAGACAGGAATTGTCCAAGATGGCCTGAAAAACAAGAGTGAAAACTGAACATCAAAACCAACAGAGCAATAAAGAGAACACAGGGAATAAGGAAATTGCCAATCTTCACTCCGGACTCCTGAGAATCTAGCACCAGCATTAAAATAAACACTAACAACTTCTGAACACAACCTGTGTGCTAGGCTGCTAAGGGCTTTATATGCATTATTTCCTTTAATGGAAAACCCAAACCCCACATACTCATACAACTAACTGAATAGTTAGTTAACACAGGTTCATCTTGAGGCTGGAAACTCCAGAGCTCAACAGAACATGCGGCCCCTTAAAGTCTCTGTGTTATTTTCAAGCTATGTAAAGAAACCTGTTTTCCAGGCAACAGCTCCTCAGAGAACTAACTAAAATATATTTGGGGAAAGCAAGGCCAATCCATAAAGTACCACATACAAATGTCACCTACTATCCCCTGACTGCTTCAATGCTCTCAAAAAATTTTAAACACCTGCCTTTTCTCTCTTGGGAAATTCTGGACCTCTACCCAGGGAATTGATCAAAAAAGAAAAAGACCCAAACACTTACCTAGCATGTAATTCAAGCATTAGCAAAACTATATACAAAGCTACCAACCAGAGGGAAAATGGTCAAATAAAAATACTAGTACAGAAACCTTGAGAAGTATGCTCACCACCAATACCACAAGTATTACAAACAGTAACAAGAGAGAGAAGACAGTTTTTTTTGCCCTGGGTGCCAAAACTGGTATGGATATGTATAATGTACCATCTCAAAAACCAAAAAAAAAAAAAACCAAACCCGTTGCCATCAATTCCGACTCATAGCGACCCTACAGGACAGACCACCTCAGGGATTGTTAAAGCTGGAAGTGTATGACTGATTTCATCTCAGAACTCTGTACTGCAGTTTCCAAATAGCATGCAGGATTACTAATCTCAGCATTTCTGGTATAAGAGATTTTGCTGCTAAAATGTGTTAGAACTTTAACCTAAGCACAGGAGAAAAGAAAATAGCAAGATGTTCCAAGTGGCACTATTTGGTGGTCTGCAGAGTCTGCATCTTGTAGTAGGGGCTGGGTAGATGAGACACGTTCAAACCTAACAGTCTGCCCAATCATTTTAAAAGACATGTCCCTGTACCCACACATGGACTGTTAGGAGTCCTAACTCCTGTTAATGTACAGTTTTGAAGGCTGTTCTCAGCTTATACTTCTGGTGGATTAGCAAGAAAGTTGGGAGGCGGAGTACTTTGGCAAGGTTTTTCTCCCCAAAGCTGCTTGAGAATTCAACCATTCATGACCTAGACTTTACTGGTACAGCATTAGTGCTAAGCCAGTGATCAGAAAAGAAAATGTCAATCCCTACAACACTTGTTTCAGAAATCCAAAAAAATAAAAACTTATGAGTGGGATAGAAACAAAGTAAAATGTGTAAAAAGATTTTCTTAAATAAACAAAAGACGAATCTGTTACTTATAGCCATTCCTTCTGCTGTGGTGTTTGGCTTTTTCATTAAACAAAACTGGTTTAGCTATTTTTCTTTTTATATGTTTAAAATAACCAAAGCTATACTGCAAATAATTTAAAAAATCAAATAGTCTATAAGATTTATTATGAAAAACACTCCCCTGTGCTTCATTTCCTCTCCAGCCTCAGAAGCAACAATTTTCCCGTTTTAATTATCTTAGGAATTTATCTCACATCTATAACTAATATGCTTCAAACTGTGGATGACACTGTAAGGAATGGGAATTCCAAAACACTTCATAGTGCTCATGCAGAATCTATACATAGACCAAGAGGCAGTTGTGGGAATAGAACAAGGGGGTACTGTGTGGTTCAAAATCAGGAAAGTTGTGTGTCAGGGTTGAATCCTTTCACCATACTTATGCGATCTGTATGCTGAGCAAATATCCGAGAAGGTGGACTATATGAAGAAGTGTGCGCCATCAGGACTAAAGGAAAATTCATTAACAACCTGCAATATGCAGGTGACACAACCTTGCTTGTCGAAAGTGAAGAGAACTTGAAGCACTTACTGATGCAGATCAAAGACTACAGCCTTCAGAATGGATTGCACCTCAATATAAAGAAAACAAAAATCCTCACAACTGGGCCAATAAGCAACATTATGATGAACAGAGAAAAACTGAAGTTGCCAAGGATTTCACTTTACTTAGATCTACAATCAACGCTCACAGAAACAGCAGTCAAGAAATCAGACAACAGATTGCACTGGGTAAATCTGCTGCAAAAAACTTCTTCAAGGTGTTAAAAAGGAGTGACTTGGAGGACTAAGGTACACCTGACCCAAGCCATGGTTTTTTCAATCACTTCATATGCATGCAAAAGCTGGACAATGACTAAGGAAGGCCGAAGAAGAACTGAAGCCTTTGAATTATGGTGTTGGTGAAGAATACTAAATATACCACGAACTGCCAAAAGAACAAACAAGTCTGTCTTGGAAGAAGTACAGTCAGAGTGCTCCTTGGAAGTGAGGATGATGAGACTTTGTCTCACATACTTTGGACATGTTATCAGGGGGGACCAGCCCCTGGAGAAGGACATCATGCTTGGTAAAACAGAGGGTCAGCGAAAAAGAGGAAGACCCTTGATGAGATGGATTGACATCAGTGTCTGCAACAATGGGCTCAAACATAGCAACGATCGTGAGGATGGCACAGGACCGGGCAGTGTTTTGTTCTGTTTTGCACAAAGTGACTATGAGCTGGAATCAACTCAACGGCACCTAACAACAATACTACTTGATGTTTCAGTTTTAGGTTTTATCTACCAATCCACTACTATAAACATTTCCTGTTTCCCCAATTTAGAATGTATTGTTACTTTACTGGATCAATATTCAGTGTTTACATCATGATCATATAAACATTATTTACAACTAAGCCATGAAGTACTTTCCCTTCCTGCAAATTTTTTTTTCCCCAGAGTTAAAAATAGTCTTGATTTTTGTTTTGTTTTGTATGAGCTCAACACTAATTCATCTCTCAACTATCCATTAACTGACTAAAGCTCATCTCAAGACATTCAGATACATCAGGTATTCTAGCAATTTACTCTTGAAGAAGCCTTCCCAGGTCTTCTGACCAGCGCCAATCAAGTCCAGTTACCCTCTGCCCCTGACAATGCAAGCCGTCATTCTGGAATCTCCCTTCACTGTCATTCCAGGGATTCCTTTCATATCCCTCCTGTGCTAAATCATCTGTATATCTCATCCTTTCTATTTTCTTGGTTTACTTATTCATTTTTGTGGAGTACATTCCCAGTAGCTTCCTGAGAAAAGGTATCTGGGAGGTAAAAAAATTTTAGACTTTGTCTGAATATATCTTTAGTCTACCTTCATATTTGATTGGCAGTTTAGCTGGGTATAGAATTTTAAGATGGAAATAGTTTTCTTCAGAACTTTGAAGGTAATGTTTACTGCCACCTAGTTTCCAATTTTTCTACTGAGAAGTCTAGAACCATTATAATACTTGATCTGTCATGTGAGCATTTTTCCCATCTTCCTTGCTCTGGAAGCAAGTAGATTTTTCTTAACAATATCTGGTACTCTGAAATTTTATGATGATCCGTCTTGGCGTGGGCCTGTTTTCTTCCACTGGGCTGCACTCAGAAGGCACATTCAATCTCAAATCTCATCAACTACTACTTGTAATTCAATCTTCTTGAATTATTGTTATTGAATTTCTTCCTCTGAATTTTCTTTATGAAACTCTTAATTTTGGATATTGGGCCTCTCCAATGTGACCCGAAATTTTATACTTCCTCTACTTGTCATCTTTTTCCACTTTTTGTAGTTCAAAGTGATCATCTATACTTTCTACTGAGTTTTTCATTTCTGTTGCAATATTTTACTTATTTTTTCTGTTGCAGTATTTTAAATTTCTAGCTGTTCTTTTTGTTCTCTAAATGTTTCTTTTTTATAGCATCTTCTTCTCAGTCTAGGATTGCCATATCTGCTCTAATCTCACTGAAGATAGCAATGATTTTTTTTAATTTTAATTCCCCTATTCCCCTCCCCCCCCCCCCATTTATTTTGGCCTTTATGTTTCTTACTATTTTCCTCAGATGTCTGATTGTCAAGAAGGTTTTTGGGAAAGAAACTAGAAATATGATTGAAAACTGAGCATATAAGTGAGGTTTACAGACTTTTAGCTTCACTTTAGGGTTATCTGAATGGATCAATTTTTAGGAAACCCTCACTTGCAGAATCCTTAGCTCTTTCCTCTTGAGCTTATCAGACTACCTAGGGAGATGTTTCTAGTATATGTTTCCATATTCATTAAGGATATGGGCCTGACTCCAGAGTTCTGGAAGCTAAGCGGTAAAAAAGGCAGGGTGTTTGTGTGTGGGGGGGTGGTACTAAAGGGTGTGGGTGTCAACATGATGACCATATAGTCCTCCTGTGATACGATCATTCTCAACTGTGTATAGTATCCCCCTCAGTTTAAAGAACCTCTACTTTACCCTCAACAGAGAGTAAATTTAAGTTTTCCTTCAGGGTAGGGGAGAAGCCGTTTAAGTATTTGAAGTGGGAGAGGTAATTTAGAGTTCTCAATTGTTTCATAAACACACAGTTAACCAATCTTCCTCGTTTTAGCCCCCTCTCCCCCACCTCATTCATCACAGCTTCAGAGACGTGCGATACCTCTAATTCCTAAGCCTCTGAGGATTCTGTGGCTTAGGAATCAGTTTTCTTGAGCTGTTAAATAATTTACCACTTGTTCATCTGCTTTACAGCTTCCTTTCCCATGTTGTTGCCTCCTTTCCTATTTTCTTTATGCTTATAAGAAAATTCCTTTACTGTCATTTTAGTGGGGTTTTTTTCTAAAAGGAGTGAGAATCGACGGGTGTTCAATCTATCAACACTACCTGAAACCTTAACTATGTTTCACAAGTGTATATTCATTCCTGTGGTTATTCCTGTAAGGATAAAAGTTCAAGCAGGGATCTTTGGTGGAATTACTCATGGAGTCTGAGGCCTTGTCTTTCAAGCTGCTATGACCACAAGGATACAACTTCTAAAGCTGTATGGTACTTAAGACAATAATACAGAAGATAATAATCATTCTTCTCTATTTCCTTTGCCATCTTCAGCCCAAGGGCAACAACTCTTTATTCCTTCTTATCTTATAATATTTTCACCTTGGTGCTGCTCCTCCATCCCTTCCCCTTGTCCTATTCCTTCTACCTGATGTTCATATGGTTGTCTCAGATTACTTGGCTATTATATGGTCTGGACTGGTTTTTCAGTAATGTCCGAACAGGAATATGTCAAGACGATCCCATAAATTATCACCATTCTGCAGAAAAGATTCAAATTATCCAGTGATTTTGTTAGCCACAGTCTCTCTCTCTCCAAAAGAAAGGGGGAGAGTGTTAATTCCCACCGAGTAAAAATAAAATAACTCAGCTCATCCTCACACTGGAACAGCTGCACAGACAGCACTGGCTGCTCTGTTTATCTTGGTAACTGTGGAAAAGCATCATCTCCTCCCCTTCCTGCTCTCTCCAGAACAACTGCCATGTGCCACATGCAGATGGGGTGATTTAGGCCCTCTGGTGCAGAGAAAGGCTTGTCTGGTGTTCTTCCTGCACATTTGCACTGCACCCTTCCTTGGCTGTTGTCGGCACAACCAAGTTGGTTTAGATAACAGCTGCTGTGGGGGACCTGATAGATTCAGCTGTAGGTCCCCTGGAGGCTTCCCAATGCCCCAGCTCAGCCAGCTGCATCTAAGCAGAGCCATGGGAAGCAAGTGCTGAAGTAGGAGAAAGTACGTATTGTACCTCCTCTTTAATCCTTGGAGTTACTACAGCAGCAGTGAAAGGAGAGGAGAGGAGGAGCAAAGAAGTACCTCGCAGATACAGGGAGCACGACGGCCGAGAGTTCTAACCCAGACAAGTGGAGAACAAGGCACAGGTGGTGTAAGAAAAAAGCTCTCAACGAGGATACGTTCAACTCTACTGCTTACTCCAGGGAGTCCAAGGAAACTCTCAAGTTTTTTGTTTGTTTTCCTGGGTTATTCAATGAGTCAGACAGGATTGAAAGACAATAGAAAATGATTTCAACGGCTTGTGGAATTTTTTTGTTAACCTTAAGAAAGTTAGACATATAGGATGATCAACCATTCAGTTGTGCCCAGGACAGTCTGGTTTTAGCATTCAAAGTCTCACATCCTGGGAAACTTCTTGGTTTCGGGGAAACCAAGACAGTCTGTTACCCTAGGCCACCAGCAGCCATTTCCTATCGTGGGGCCTGTGTGAAGCTGGGCTGTATTCATATTCTCCTCAGCACTTATCTCCCAAGGCCGCCCCTGCCACAGAAATGCTCCTCAGCCTATATCATGTACAGTCTAACAGACAAGGGCATTAAAAGGCCATTCTGTGTTTGACTTTCAGTGAAAAAGGGAACTGTGTCACTCAGAGTTCTCCAAGCTTCCTTCCTGGAGTCCCTGTCAGAGCACAAGACTGTCGGCCCACACAGAGGAATCAAAATGATCATGGCAGAAACTAAAAATATGGCTCATCTCAGTGCCTAGAGAAACAGTACATCCCGCAATGACTTTAAAATGCTGAACTCTGAAAAGAAGGAAGCCAAAGAAAACTCAATTAAGCAGGGGCTGCTAATTCAGTGTGTGGATTACTCAGGCTCTTTATTCTGCTTTCCCCTCCCTCTTGCACCACTCATTAGCAGGGAGCAGGAGAAAGGAAAGGGGCAGGAACATTGAACTAGCCAATTTTACTGTTTATGAGAAGGTTTCCTGGGGAGGGTGTTCAAACTATTGGCTCAAGAGGTTCTTTGGTGTGGAAACAGGGTTGGGAGAAGGGGGTTGTAGAACTATCTGTTGATTTTAATTGTTTGTTATCTCCTAATTCACAAATAGAATGAACTGTTGGTCCTCTCTTTTCACTGGAGGACTAGAAATGTTACATTAGGGCAAAGAAAAAAAAAATTACTAGTTAAACCACACAAGATCTCATCTCAAAAAAAAATGTTTTTTAGCAAACACCAGAGACACCTGGTAATGCTGCCGATTTACAAGAAATATGATTGGATGGGAAACCCTGGTGGCGTAGTGGTTAAGCGCTACAGCTGCTAACCAAGAGGTCAGCAGTTCGAATCTGCCAGGTACTCCTGGGAAACTCTATGGGGCAGTTCTACTCTGCCCTATAGGATCGTTATGAGTCTATATATTATACCTTCAAATTCTACAGCCTAAATGAAAGAAGTTCCCCCCCTCCCAAAAGTCTGTAGTCTGTAAAGGTGAAAATAACGTACCCAATGTTTAGGGCCTTATGGGATTAAAAACGTGTGTAAATGCTCAGTACTTCACTAGGCATATACTAAGTGCTCAGTAAATGATAGCTAGCATATAGTAAAAAAAAAAAAAAAAAAAAAGGCACTGAAAAATGTTAAATGAATATATTTAACATAATTTAGTTAGCATTTTTATTGAGCAACTACTATGTGCTAAGCTCTGCTAGACACTAGCTATGGGAACAGATATGAATAGGTCAATTCCTAAAAGGTCCACTGGTTTAAGGAAGACAGGTAATTAAAATATACACTGATAAATGTTATTATACAAATTCTATACAAAATAGCACAGTAGCACATAGGAATGGCAGCTAACCCAGATGCGGAAGACCAGCGAAGGTTTCCCAGATATGATCACTGAGTACCGGAGGATGAGAGGGAGGAGGGCTGTGCCAGAAAAAAAAACTTGAAGGGAAGGAAATCTAGGCAGAAGAGTAGTGTGTACAAAGTCCAGGAATGCGAGACCCCAGGAGGCTGGGAGGACTTCAGACAATGCAGTGGGCCTGGGGTCCAGATGATCTGGGCTGGAGCCGAAGTGCAATTGCAAGCACAGGACATGTCTGTGACGAGCACAGCGATAGTAAGGGAGACCGGAGGGTCAAGAGAGGAATTTGTTTTATTCGTTAGTAGGTGGAAGCGACCTGAGCAAGTTTTAAATTCTGCGGAGGAAGAATCAGTGAGTAGAGGGTGGAGCGGATTTTGACTAAGGGCACCTCTTTCCAGTTTTAATGAATCCGGGCCTCCTCCTCCTTTGAAAATATATGGCAGCCTCGGGCCCCAGCCCTGGGGACTCTGATTTAATTGGAATGAGGTAGAGATTCTAATATGTAGCCAGGGTTCGGAACCATTAGTCTAGATCGTAATAAACAACTATAATCACATATAAATAAAAACACACATTCCGAAAGTAAAGATTAATCACTCTGGGGTTAAAGCTCTTCTGGATTACTGAGGCTGCTGCTGCACTTTTTTGTTAGTGCCCTTCTACTTATTTTTCTGGCTCTACTGCTAGCAACTTGTATCATACGCCCCGTGTTTGAATCATGGGTGTCCACGCCCCACTGACACTGTTTCTGCTCCTTAGCCTGCCACTCTGTCCTCACTCCTTTAATGAGCCCTTACTTCTCCTGTTAAGCCCAGCTCAAAGGCCATATACTTCATGCAGTTTCTCGTGAGTACTGATTCATCCCAAGAAGCATTAGTTCTTCCCTCATTAGCGCTCACCCGACTTTTAGTACAGCATGTCTCACACTGGATGATGGCTACATGTCCACTTTCTGCCTCCTCTACTGCTCTCTGATTGTTGCTCCTTGTTCATTTTTCTTCTCAGAGCGCCTAGTAGAGTGTCCACTCCATTGAATGTACTCAAATGTTTGCTGAATGAATCAATCAGTATGGATAAACAAAAGGTGAGCATTGTAAGATCTGCATTTAAGGATTTAAAATACTATTTAAATTCATCAAAGCAAATAATATTTATGTGAAATTACTTCTTAGAGGAGAATAAATCAGTCCCACGGAACAGAAGACAAAGAATTTTCCAGTGGTGTTCCAAAGAGTATGAAGCTAGATGCTTAGGCCCGGCACATATAAATGTCAATTTGACAATGTTTCTTTTTAAAAAATCCTTTTTCTAAGATAGCCACATATTGGTGGCATAATATCACAATGTACAGCTGCAGGAATGAGGCAGAAGGATGAGATGAGTGTAGAAGAGGAAAGGAAAACCACCAGTAAGGTTTCTAAGGGACAATGTCTGCAGGTTGAAGAAGTGCTTATACATATAATACAATTAAATAACCATGGGATACGATGGCAGAATTGCTCAAATATCATCACAGAGGAGAGATAAAAATTCCTCTTTACAAGGACTGTATTACTGAAACTGGCCTTCACTGCTGGTAGTCTCAGTAGTAGGAGAGAGTGGCCCTGAAATGACAGAACTGGTTGATCTAAGAGAAGGTGATGGAAAAATTAAGATCAAAACTATCCTAATCGTTGCTGTGGGAAGGTATCTATTGCCTACTTTTACAGGATTCATCAACATCTACTTTTAAAAAAGTTACTCTAACTCAGAAAAGTCTATATGTAACACACTCCAATTCTATTGGCAGTATTAGGTTTATTTTGAATATTCTGGACAAATAACTGGGAAAAAGAGAAAGGGAGCAGATAAAACTACTTATGTAATGAGATAAGTACAAAGAGAAGAATATAAAATGGCTTGAGAGGTATATTACTAGGAGTAATGGGAAGAAATTAAGAAAATGGCAAAATTAGGTTGCATATCAGACATTCTCTCAGCATGATTTTTACTGCAGTGTGAAAGCATCTCCTGGAATAATAATGCTAATTTTAAATGCCCTCTTAATAAAATGTTCAGGTTGCTATAGCCTATTAGGCAGCAATTAAAACCCTGTGAGCTCTGCCACCCCTTTCTCAGGTCTGCTGCAATATGGCTGCCACAGGGAATGAGGAGGGCTTCTGAGTCCTGGGCACTCAAGGGTTACACTGGCCAGGTAAAAAATGGAAGGCCCATCACTCAAGTCATTTAAAATTGGACACAACATTAGAGAAAACGCAATGGAGCTGAGTGGGATGAACTAGAAAACCTAATGTAGCATTAATAAAAAAAAAAAAAAAAAATCACACATTCACTGGTGCCAAGGGACATTTGGAGGACACTGTCTAAATTTTGGGCTCATTTTGTAGGAACGAGTGTAAACTGTCCTTGATTTTGCAGCTGACTCTACACACACAGGAACTCCCTTCTCAAAATATCAAGAAAAGCACTGATGACCTGACAGGGAACAGTTTAAATCTTCAGGCCACAAAACGATTTTTCTTCCTTCTTTGGTTCAGTGGTGATGATGTCATCATGCGTCTGCGGCTTGTTACTTTTATATGGACATAAAAACAGACAGAAAATACATTACACTGATGTGCAATTTTCCATGCAAATGCTTTGAGACTAACAAGAGTTGTGCTTCACAATGAAGTGGAAATTTATGATAAAGTGTTTAGAATTATATTTAAGCAATTCAAGCCATGAGGTAAAAAAAACTCTGCAATATTCCTTGCCTGACCTGGGCAGCTAATGTGATATGGCATCTACGTTATACCTTGAAGGGCTCTATGTAATAAATCACATCCACAAAAAGCAGTCAAAATTGTTTTGTGCCTAGTTTTGCCACCAAACCAAGGTAACCTAGAGCAACATCTTAACCTTATTCTTTTTCAGCTCTCCTAAAAAAAAAAAAAATTTTTTTTTTTTTTTTTTAACAGGATACAATGAGAAATACTGACATACCACAGAATGGAGAAAAACTAAGCCAAACAGTTTGATGAACAAGGCAAGGTCCTCTAGATATTGAGAGGAGGTGGACTGTCTCTATTTCAAGACCTCCCCCAGAAATTCCTCAAAATCATGCAGCAAGGTACCAGTTTTGTGTAAATTAACCAAACACTATCGTTGTTATTGTTGTTAGGTGAGTCAGAGTCGATTCGGACTCAGAGTGACCCTATGTACAAAAGAAAAAAACACTGCCTGGTCCTGGCACCATTCTCACAATTTTTGCTGTGCTTGAGCACGTTGTTGCAGCCACTGTGTCATTCCATCTCGTTGGGGGTCTCTTCCTCTTTTTTGCTGACCTATCTTACCAAGCATGATGTCCTTCTCCAGGGACTAATCCCTCCTGATGACATGTTCAAAGTGCCTGAGATGAAGTCTCGCCACTCTCACTTCCAAGGAGGGTTCTAACTGTACTTTTTCCAAGACAGATTTGTTCATTCTTCTGGCAGTCCATGGTATATTCAATATTCTTCACCAACACCATAATTCAAAGGCATCAATTCTTCAGTCTTCCTTATTCATTGCCCAGCTTTTGCATGCATATGGGCGACTGAAAATGCCATGGTTTGGGTCAGTTACATCTTAATCATCAAAGTGATAGCTTTGCTCTTCAACACTTTAAAGAGGTCCTTTGCAGCAGATTTGCCTAATGTAATACGCCATTTGATTTCTTGACTGCCACTTCCATGGGCATTAACTGTAGATCCAAGTAAAATGAAATCCTTGGCAGCTTCAGTATTTTCTCCATTTATCATGATTTTCCTTATTGCTCCAGTTGTGAGGATTTTTGTTTTCTTTATGTTAATCAACCCCAGGGCATCTAAATCCTATGACAACAGAAATTCCAAAGTTCTTGAGGAAGACTGTGAGCAACCCAGTTTAGGAACATGCTAAACTAACATTTTTAACATCAAGACTAATGCTGAGTGGGTCATAATGCTAACATTATGATAATTGTGACAAGTAAAATAGTTAACATTTATTGAGTACTTAGTCTACACTAGGCACTACGATAAACACTTTACGTGTTTTATCTCATTAAATCCTCATAACTTATGAGGTAGACATTATCATCATCCCCATTTTACAGATGAGTAAACTGAGACACAAGTGCTGTATTTAACTAACTTGTTGCAGCTCACAAGCTTGGAATTAAAGAGCTATGCTTTGAGCCCACTTGAAATAGCAAGGTCCCTGTGTCAGTACAGTATTGTACTGAATTGTCCATTATTGCTTGATTGGCCAGCACAGCAGAGCACATGGGCTAGAATGTTAAAGGTTTCTTTTTTATTTTTTCCTTAAACTTGCACTTGTCCATAAGTCCCAGACCATGGACCTGGGCTAATCTGCATAGCTTTAAGAACTGGACTAAAACAAAGTGAAAATCTGACACACTTACAATCATGCCACCTATACCAGCAAGAGTAACAGAATACTACAACCAACTACACAATTCCTCAAGGCCAAGTCAAGCCATAAGTAACATTTTTGTGTGCTAATTTGAAAAAATTAAAAAAAAAAAAAAATACAGTGAAACCCATGAGAGCTGGAACTCAATGGGACTGTTTTTCCAGGTCTTGCAAGTTTTCCGCCTTTGACAGGGTACAGTCTTCTCTATTGCTTGTTTCAGTGGAAAACGTTTGAGTTCTCCTTCTCAGACAGGTTTTCACCTTATATAGGTTCTAGCTTTTGCAGATCTTACTGTATAGTTTATATACTTACAGAATGGGAGGAAAGACTCCTCACAAATTAAACAACTACAGGTTTCCAGAAACAGGGTTGGGAAGAAACAATAGAAAACAGACTTTTGTTTCCATGCTAACTGCACAACTCTAACTCCAAAGGAAGACACTACATTGAACACCCACCGGCTCTCTCACCTTTGTTTCCTTAGGTATTTGGTTCTCTACTGCTTAAGGGTGAGAAACACCACCTGTATGTCTTCAGAATTAAGAGTATGATCTGCCTCAGAAGTGGAAACGCTTGATTTATCAAAATATACAGAACTTACAAGTTAAATACTAAAAAGAAAAACACTGGCTCTGATTTTCACTTGTCTAGAAAAGAGGGTCACTTTTAATTTGTAAAAGAAGCACCTCCCTTTCCTTCCCTCCATCGTAGCCGAAGTGCATCCTTAGAATGCGGTGCAGGCATGGCTCGGCAGTTCCCCCAGCTTCCTCCCCAGGAAAACCTTTTCCGGTCTATAAAATTAATCCTGACAGCTATCTGGAATCACCAAGGAACCACTCCATCTCCCCAGCACTGCGGGTGCCAGTCAGCTGACAGAAGAAGCAGGTTCAAAAGAGGAAAGCTGTCCCTAAAGCGTGTCACGCAAAGCATGTATATACTGTACACCTCCTTACCCGGTAATGTAACGCAAAAGAGAGGCCTGGCCTTCCCTTATCAAAACAGGCCAAAAGATGTACTTAAAACTAAGTATTCTGGAAGCTGCTAAACATCGAAATGTTGCTAAATATTTTCAACTGCACAATTGTGATCAAGTCCATGAAGGAAAGTGGAAAAGTATGATAAATGGAATGGTGATCTATCTTATGGGGCCTTTTTGCAAGAATGAGAAAAGATGATCTCCAGCTTTATGACCATTCAGTAGGAAAGGAAAGAAGAATGATCTTTTCTTCTAATGATATATGCTCAGTTTCTTCTAGCATTCCTGTGTTGTTGCTATTCCAATTTTGTGGCATTTGGTGGTTGGCCAGGTAAGGTAAGTACACAAAGCATGCTCTCAATGCCCTGACTGAAGAGGCCTGGCAACACCTCCATTTTCAGTAATAAAGTTTCCGGATGAATACAGGTTCAAAAGGCTGAGTTGTTTTCCTCAACGTGTACAAAGCAGACTCTTACCCTGTGAAAACCCTCACCCATATATTTAAAATGTGAGCACTTGAGAACAAGAGTTAATGCAGATAAACGATTTCTGACTTAATGAACCACAGTGGCCAGAAACCTGCTGATCTTGCGTTCCCCTTCTAAAACTTGCTGCTCTCAGCTCTGGCCCCAGGGGTAGCCAATCATTTACATTAAAATAATGGAAAGGCTACTAAAATTTGGCTAATTTGACCATCTTTTTCCATAAGCTACTTATAATTCAGATTAGAAATACACATAATACCTTACACAGTGAAGTGGTAGCCTCTTGATTCTTTAGAGAGACAGGTTTTCTGGAGAAGCGCCAGCATGACTTCTGACAATTACACAGCCACAACATCTCACTCTAAAACACACTGCTGTTTTGTGGGGAAGAAAAGCTTCTTAAGGACAGGGCCAGGTCCTCTTTGAATTCTGGAAAGGTACTCAACATTCAGCTCTGGTGTGATGTATACAGTAAGGGCTCAATAAATATTCAGTGGGGAAATTATTACCTCTAGAAGAGGCGGCAGAGAAGAAGCCCAAAGGAGTGTAATTCTCAGAAGCTTCCAGCTCCCCCAGACCACAAATGCTGCTTTCTTTATCAGTCAGCACATAGGTTAACTGGACGTATCTATCAACGTGCAAGACTGGTTTTAAAAATGTGCTCCTAACTCTAGATATTCTTAACAGTTGCTGCGTGCATCATCTTGAAAGAATGCTGCACCAGAAAAAGCAAAAAAGACCTCTTTTTTAAGTGTGTTTTTAGCTCCCATTCCCTTTTTTCCTCTATATCCTCCATAAACTCAGCTCAAGGTAATGTAATTGTTCGGAAGGTATATGTGTATCGCTGTGTGTGTGGTGGTGGTGATGCGATAATAGAAGGAGGAAAAGGTGTGGTATAGCAATATTGCTGTCAGCAATAAAAACTATAGATTTTTTTTGTCCTCCGCTTTTATACACTGATAGTAAAACAGATGAGAACCACTGCTTCTCTTATTCTGCACCAGTGTTTTGCAACCTTTTTTTCATTCTCACCTCCCTAAGGAGACTTTTTAGACATTTTTTTCTAATACTCCTCCCCATGAAATTTTAACACCACAGATATACCGTATATCTATTTACGTGCTATATGTATGCCTGCATTTTATCCAGTATGCGTCAAATATGTCTGCATTTTATACATGAAAAGAGTATGACTTTTTTTTTTGCCCCCTAAGAACCAGTTCTCACCCCTGTAGGTGACAATACCGCCCCCGTTGAGAATGCATGCTGTACATGGGAACTTCCTATCCTGTTTGGACTCAGAGACCCCTCTGAGAATCTGATGAAAGCTACGGGTCCTTTTCTCACCCACCAAAAACAGACACGTCCAAAATTTTATACACAATCAGAGCACTCACTGGACCCTGTGGAGCCCATCCATGCACCCCAGGCTAAGCATCCCCGTTCTGTGTGCTCTCTTGGGGTGACTGCATACGTTCTCATCCCTCTAAGTATTTTCCAGTCCCAATTCATAGCTCTGAGCACTGATCTCCAAACTTCACACTCAGGCATCTTCATTTAGCTGTCCCACAGATACTTCAACCTCCATTTATCCAAATTTGGACTTATTGTCTTCCACTCACACCTGCTTCTGGATCCCAACTTAGTTCCTGCCACCATATCTTCCCAGTTACCCAGGCAGAAATGTGGATTATCTTTGACTCCTTTCTCCTCACTTCACAGCCAACTTATCAACAAGTCCAGCCCCCTGTATCTCCTTAATATTTCTCAAATTTGTCCCTCCCTTTCACTACCTAGCTTAGGCCATTATTACCTCCTATCTGAGACACTCGAATGATGTTTCTGCTTCTACCTCTTGCCCTCTTCCATCCAATCCATTCACCAATCTTCGGGCCAAATAAACTTGAGAATGCAAAATCTGACTGTCAGTTTCTGCTTAAAATCCTTTGATGACCAACTCCCCCCGCCCCACCACCACCAAAAAGACAGATACACACATGGCCCTCCAGGCAAAGTCCTACATTCCTGCCCCTCAACTCTCATTCTCATGCCCCTCACACTTCCCACCTGATGCTTTGCTAATACCAAAGAGCATGCTGTTTATTAGTACACTGTACAGTTCGCGTTCCTGCCATTTCCTCTGCCTAGAACAATCTCTGCACTTTTTGTCCCCTTCTGCAGCTTGTAAAATTGTTGCACCAAAAATGTTTGAGAGGTAGATATGAAGGGGAAGGGAGGAGGAATAACAAATATTTTAGGCAAAATTGGAGCTTCAGATCTGGTGTCCTTTGACAATGAGTGACCCAGTCCTCTTGGTAATAGCTCTTTGGGTACCTGACCAAGCCAAGCCAATAAAATTCTATTTCCAGGGTTTTGGAGTTAGGAATCAGGTTCTAGACAGTTTGTTGGTGTTTTCAATTTGGATGTAATATAAATCTGAAATGAAGGCAGCCATGGTTGGCCATGTATTCTCACTGAGGAAGAAAAGGTGTATCTGTAGATAAAAGCGGCAGTGAGACAGCAGACAACAGCCCTGGAAGAACACCACAAACAGTGTGGGCTCGTCACCACTTTCCAGTCCCTACTCTGGCCCGTAGGAGTCCCTGGGGGGTGCAAACGGTTAACTGCCCAACTACTAGCTGAAAGATTGTCACTTTGAACCCTCCCAGAGGCACCTCAGAAGACAGGCCTGGCAATCTGCTTCTAAAAGGTCACAGCTTTGAAAAGCTTCAGGCGCTGCTCTACTCTGCACATACGGGGTTACCATGAGTTGGAATCAACTTGACAGCACTTAACAACAGCAACAACTCTGGTCCCTAACTAGGCCTGCCTGATCACATTTCCTTCCGTGGCTCCATGAACTATCTCTGCATCCTGATGTAAATTTCTAGTTTGTTTCAGCCAGTCTGAGCAGATTTCTGTTCCTTGCAAGACAAGGGACTTGATTATATCCGAGCACTATAGCAGAGAAGTGATTGTTCCCAGTATGGAACTCAGATCGCCTTCTTTTGTTTCATAGCCCGTACTACTCACTCATCCTGCCTCTTTGAAAATAATATATTACTTTCTGTGTAAATAGGAGGGCAATCATATTAAAAGTCATAAATGTACCTCATTTAAATAAACTATCCAAGCTTCAATGCTCCCAAAAACATAAAACAGAATTGAAAGCAAATGAATCTTTGCTTTGGGCTTTAAGGCTTATGAATTAAATCAGCTATTAATCAGACTTGGAAAAACACTGGCTTCTTTCCCATGGTCATTACTATAGAATTATTTTAAAGAATCAATAGAACTCACTAACCTACATGACTTTCTGGTACTTTCACTCTCTAGTTTACTCCAGAACTTATTGCTAATTACTGTAGGTCTAAGAGAATCCACACACAATTGACAAAAGACATAAATTATTTACAGGGCTATTCATCTGCCATGGACATCTCATCAGATTCAACCTTGTAAGTGTCATAGGACCAGTTATTTTTAAATCAGATTGTATTTTATAGGAAATAATAAAGATGCTATAGCAGCACAATAAATTCACACTAACAGCAGATCTACATTTCATCGCAACAAATGTCTCTACTCTATTAAGCAAGTACTGAAATTTGCCCTTAACACAGCACAGAGTCAAGGGTTTCCCTGGAGACGTTCTGCAGACTTGCAGGTGTCTGAGGCTGAGGGTCTGGTGTGGGGTATTTTTTTTTTTTTCCCCTAGTTTCCATAGGGGGAATGAGACTCTTGGATCTGAAAGAAGTTGCTCTAATCTAAAAGGACCTTGCTCCTGGCATTTATTTTTCTCATCTGAAACATTTTTTCTTCTCCGCTGTGATCCATTTTATCTCTGCAATAGAACCATGTTTATCATCCAGGACTTATCGCATTGCTCTTGCTGACTGACTGAGTGGTCAGCAAAAAAAAACAAGTTGATGAGTCTAGGATGTGAGTACTTGGCAGCCCCCCATTGCTTTAATGGATCTCAGCAGTATTAGTTTACTGAGAGGCCATCCAGTCTGCCGGGGACAATTTACCATTCCAAGTATTGTGCACAGATAAGACCTTTTATTTTTCTAGACTTTAGCATTGGCTGTCTCTCCAAAAGATAGAGAAATTTAAACTCTGAAAGTGTTCCAATAATCAGGCAGCTATGAAGAAATTCAGCCCGGTGTGATGGTGACAGATGCTAAGAACACTTACGACTACCAGATGATCACTGGCCAGGAGGACTGGGGCATGAACTGGGACCGTTCCTTTCCAGAACCTCACCCAGCACATGACAGACAGGCCCGCTTTGCTCAGGGGTGTCTGTGAGACACAGCCCCGTACAGAGGCATGGGGTGAAAGAGATGGATGACTTCTCAAGGTCACTGCCATCGCCATGATTCATTAATGTTGGCCAGGCTGCTCTGAGCTGTGTGTTTTCCTAGAGCAATAGACTATATTGTCCATCTTCTGGTAAATAATAAATCTCTCAGCTTCCCAATCTTTCTGTAATCTGCACACCGGCATACTGAAAATAACGTAAATAAAGTTAGCTCACAAAATAAGGCACATACCCACAGTGAATCCAATAGTATGATGTGGCTGTTCTTCTTTAATGTCGCCAAGCTGCTATATTAGTATCGGACTTCTGACTACAATCACGATGATTAATAAAATTTTAAAACCCTTGTACCTTTTATGGCCTCAATATTTATTTCTAATTTTTTACGGAACTGAAGGGGAGACTCGTATATAGTTTTAGACAACACAAATAAAACAAGACAATTTTCTCCATAGATAAACAACAAAAAAAATCACAACAACTCAATGTAAAAGGAGGAGGTTTAATTAGATGCCCTCTCCTTATGAATCCATGGGAGTCATGCAATGCTCACACTCACCATCTCCTGGGCCATCAGTTACATGTGTCAACAATGAAACAAGTGTCTCTGGGCCTTGAGCAACAGAATTTTCAGCCATACCTTCAGCTCAAAACTCGAAATCTAAAGCGATTAAAATTTAAATATCACCAGAATTCCCTGGAAAATACATCTTTGTAAAAGTTGCCAGTTTATTCTCTTACCATGAGTAGTCACACTCATTATTAAAAAACACTAAGCTTAATCACAGTATAATGAGGTACACTAATTTGTCATTTCCTTGGGCTATTTCTACAGCTGTGAGTTGGGGTTTCAGTGGGTTGGTGTGGACTGACATAACCGACTTTCTAAAAATCACACAGTGCTATAGCAGCTAGAAGAAAATTCTGTTCCATCAACCAACAGATCCTTCAAGAAAAAAAAAAGTTAACACTTTGAAGTATGAAGCTAGAAAGGATAAAACCCTTTTCATTGCTATTTTCAGGAATGACAAATTTATCATTTTCTGTGTTTATGTTTCCCTTTGAGAGTATATGTTCTCGGTGTTTGCAGCATTGAGGCCATTGCCCACCCATCCAGTGCTACAAAGTCCTAAAACAGGCTGCTCGGACTCAGTGACTTTCTCCCTGCACCCAGACCACATTAGCCTTCCTTTCCAATGACATCCCCAAACCTGGTATGGTTTCTACCACTTCTTAAAAAAAAAAACCTATGATATATCCAAAAGTCTTCTCCCCTAGCCATCAGAATCTTATTCTTACCATGAAACAAGAATAGCAAAGGTCCAGCAGATTGAAAATTCTAAGCTGCCCTTCCTCCCCCACCTGTTTCATTCTCCATGTTTTTCCCCATTATCCCTCTAGGTTTCTCTGTATGCCACACATGCATGAATGTTTCTTTCTCTTTGGGAAAAAGGATATAATTAGGTCCTTCTATTATCCTTACTGTAGTTTGAGGACTGTGGGCTATTTGTGTGGTCACGAGCACCAAGAGCTCAGAAACCACCATTTTACAAGGACCATGGTGCTGGTCCTTGGTGGCTACTCTCTCTGGGGCCACATACCCACTAAAGATAAAAATGTGTCATTCTGCTGTTTTCAGCGATGCCCCATACACCACTGATAAAATAATTTAGAATCCAGAAAAAGTTCTTGATTAAGCTGGTTAGTAGACCAACTGTGCATCAGAGGTAGTGTTATATATAATTACTTATAGACTACTCATGTCGGTTTGTTGCTTTGGGAAGAGATTATTCTGTACAACATCTACTTCTTTCTATTGGACCGCAATCAATAAATTTTAAATTCACTGACTACAGGAGTCATGATTAAGTCATCTCTGCATTTGCCACATTGTTAGTACATTACTTAAATACCCAATATGCATTGAAGGAAACTTATTGTGATAGTTTCCTTTTTTAATGAGACCATAAAATATGCCCTTCAAAAGCATTCTGCTATACTTAGTGTTGGGAGGTACATATAAATTTAATACTGGTCTAACATTCAGATTTTAAAAGTTAATATCATTAAAGTGAAACTGAAAAAGGGAGTGTATAGATATCAAGGTAAAAAAACATTTAAATCTGCTTCAATGCCTAGCATCTTTCAAGACATTCTGAAAAATAAGCTTTTTAAATACCAAGACTTAAGCTACGTAAGAGTGAGAAGAGACAGCATACTGTGTATGAGACAGTTATACTGTATAAACTTCAGAGCCAGATTTATTAATAATCAGAAATTTCTAGATAATCATAAGTACTGTTAGGTGAAAATAAAGTGTTTTAACTTATCATGTTCAGACAAGGAAACTATTTCCCTCAGACTTTTCATCGTTAGCACCGTTAACAGAATGAACAAGCCAATTAATGAAATGATTTTCATTAAAACAAATTCTTTGGGGAAAAAAAAGTTCTGTATGCATGCAGACCCTCCCCCCACCCCCAACACACACATACACACAATAGAGACCTACAGAGAGAACTAACCGGGCAAAGAAATCAGCATGAAATCAATATCTTTTATGTGGTCCTGAAAGCACTGACAGACCTATGGATATACCTACTGTGTCTAAGAAAAGTGTCATTGGCTTTTTTCCCTGCCTATAGTGACAAGGAAAGGGATTCAGAGTTAGCAGCGACATTTTAGTGATCTTTGGAACACAATGTCCAAAAAACACGAGGCAGTCTCTAGGAGCAGCTTAGATGTGATAGCCATGACTCTAGAGATCTGAGGAGGGAAAAAGAGGCTTACAATAATCTTTCATATGTTCTTGCCTTTAAGGCAGGAGTATAAACTGAATCACCTCTCAACATTCCTTCCACTTCTGGGATTCTAAGTCCCTTGATAAAACCAGCATTGAAGAAGAAGTCAGGACACAGGATGTGCCACGACTGGATAAGAGCCAGGAAAACTAAAGGAAGAAATAGTGTTGAGCTGTCTACATGCACTCTTTCTCAAAATGCCAAGCAGTGACCATCAGTGTAGTCACAAAACATAAATATAGTCAAAATCATGTTTGACAGGAACAGCGGAAAAGCTGATGAAGGCAACTGAACCGCTTGCATATAGCTTATTATTAATATCAAACATTTACTGAGCAATCATAGGATGCATACTACTGTTTTAGGAGCTTAGCATTAAGAAGCTGTAGTCTGAGTAAAAAAGTCTGTGCCCTGAAGGTGCTTACAATCTTCAAGGCAAGCTAAAGCAGTACCAAATGTCAATCAGTCACTCCAGTGGATGGAAGTCAGCAAGCATCTAACGTCAGAGTTGTGGCTGGGTATGACGTGTTCCAGATTGTTGTCTATTATCGCTAACCATAGCACGAAGGATTACCAGATATCTTAACTCTGGCAACAATACTAGACCTTTCCTGGCCCAGAGGAATTTAACCATTCGAATTATTGAACAGACTTCTTCAAGAAAGACAGGGTCTGTAGGAAAGGTCAAGTTGGAAAATTGAGCCATGCCTGGGTTGCTAGGAATGAAGACACACACATGCACACACACACACACGCACGTGCACACACACACTGCACAACTCTAGTTCTTTTCAAATAAAAATAGTATGCTTTGGACATCAGTTAATTACTAAAAATGTAAATTTAGACTTAGCTAAAACTTCCCCAAAGCAATTAACATTGAGCCAACCAAAAAAAGTGTAAGGGTAACGATGACAGGAAAATAAAGCCAAGTCTGCAACCTTATATGTCTTGTTCAATACAACCAGAAAGTATACCCAAGATCCAGGGGAAAAAAGACAAACTGCAAATTATCCCCTGCTGCCTAATGAGCATCGGAGGCCAAAAAGGAAAAGTTCTCTGTGTTTGGTTTTTTTTTTTTTTTTTTTTTAATGAAAGTAAGATATTAAACAAAGCGAAGACAATTTAGGGAACGCCATGTATGTGCAAAAAGGCTCAGAGGGAACAATTTAAGCAGAAAGACTGCAAGAGCTAAGTACATACAGTTTGGCTAAGGTCTGACTGACTAAAATAGGGGACTGTTCTCTGCAAATAATGCTGAATGATATCCCAGGAAAGAAGAGAATTTTTTTTAGTATGGTGGAAATTTCCTCTATATCTTAACATAGAGGAAAAACAGGAATGAAATTAAGGAAGAAAAATTTATCTTAACTATCAGAACCTTTCTACAATCTATGTAATATAAATACCATGTATGTAGGTTAATGTATAAAATACACATATCTAAAATGATGAAAGCTTGTATGTAATATATAGACATTCAGGTTAAACAGAATGAAAGCTGTAACAAAATTATTCTTTAAATCCAGAAACAAATGCTGCATTAACTCTCCGATAAAAGAGAAATCATTATGTAAATCATTAACCACTAAGAACCCTCCCTAACACCCTGCAATGCACATCAAATTTTATTGCAATTGTGTACAAAGAAAATTGGAGACACGCTGATGTATCCTGATATCATTCATTTTACGTAGTCTCTCCACTCTAGCTACTCAACAGCGCTGTATGCTTATTACCTTATATTTGTCCTTCTTCGAGCAGTTATAACCATAAAAAGCTATCCAGTATACTGAATGGACTGGATAATTAGAATTACAATGACTGCCATCTGAATAATTTCCTTTAAGCGCATTATCCTACTTGGTGACCCCCTTCCTCTTTACTAAAGGCTGCTCTCCAAAGCAGACGTAAGTTCTTTGAGCAAAGTTGGCCTTATCAAAACCAATTTCTTGAGTTGACAGATGAAGTCTCCAATATTTCATCAGGTTCATGTGCCTGAACTCTCTATATTTCTTTTATAAACATCTTATTCTGTTCAGAAAATACATAAATTTTTAGTTGAACTTGTTACCAGTCTATTTTGCTATACAGATAAATGAAAAGTAAACACTTTACATATTGCTTTCTCACTCCTTTGTAGAAGACGTATTTTTGTATGTAACTATATACTGCTGTCTAATATCTGCTTCTCAGAAAAAAAACATGTCAGGCACAGCAAGGAAGCTACTCTGGGTCTAGGACTGGTGTTTCCATTGGAAACAATTACTCATGATCAAATGAAATCTTCTTCCCTATTTAGGAAGGAAGGGACAGACATTATTTATTATGATACCTCTTAAGATATCAGAAACCAATGATAGTATACAACTCTTACAGCTGAGGCCAAAGCAACTATTGTCCAAAGATGACCAACAAGATTTAACCTCTACTCTGACTTTTTGTTTCTCTTGGGTTAATAAAAATTGAGAACATGTACACACACACACACTCACACACATACACCTTTAATGATGTTTACGGAGAACTACTCCTCACTCACTGTAGTCAATTCTGGCCTTTCCTGGGAATTTCTAGTTAAAATATTTGAGAACAGTAATTGTCAGTCAAGATAATCATATTCATTCAAAACATTAATTTTCCACATGGTATGTTTTTCATTTTAATACAATTTTTAGAGTTTCTAATCTATGAACAGAAAACTTGGTGGCATATTAATCAAAAGGTCAGCAGTTCGAATCCACCAGCTGCTCCTTGGAAATTCTGTGGGGCAGTTCTACTCTGTCCTATAGGGTCACTATGAGTCGGAATCAACTCAATGCCAATGGGTTAACAGATTAATCTGTGAAGTGTTATATAATCAACAAGGTGGTACAAGGAAAGAGTATAGTAAATTCTTCCCCAAAAAAGAAATCTTCAGACACCTTCTTGGAAAGTATCTTTTTTTTAAAAGATAGAAGCAGGACTTCCATTTCCAGAAATATCGCTGACCATATATGCAGAGAAATCCCTCCTCATGAAGAACACCTAAAATTAAGCATAGTTTCAAGTTATTTTGAAAGTATGGTAAAGGTGGCAGGAAAGTATGGGAAATAATTGGAAGCCAGAATATTTGAAAAAGAACCATTCCCTTGGAATAAGCAAGTCTTTGAACTCATGTTCCACCTGAGGTAGGTGACCATATAATTTATTGCCCAAACCAAGACACTTTTGAGTGATTAAGCTGCAATCAACTTGTACTCTTCCAGGCACACCAAGATGTATGTGTACTTTTCCAGGCACACCAAGACGTATGGTCATCCTACCCTGAGGTCATTTGCTGATCCCTGGTAGTGACTTGGATTTTAACAGGTCATATGGTGGAGGGTGGGAGGGACAAAGGGAGAGGAGGAGACAAATCCTGGAGCCTCGGCAGGGTAGGATGCTGAATCAGAGACCCTAAACAAAGCCCAGAGTCCCAAAGGGTGACACAGTTAGTGCTTGACCAAAAAAAAAAAAAAAAACTTCTCTCACAAAAGATGATAGACTTGCTCAACATAAGCTTGATCTTGCATAGAACAGAAAAAAATATACAGGGGGAGAAAAAAAGAGAACAAATTCATTTGAGAATTACTAATCAAAAGCTTACATTCATTCAGGTTTCAGGCCAGAATCCATGCTAATTGGTAGAGTGAATAACCAAGAGTAAAAACTAAGTTTCAAATGATCTTCAGTTGACAGTCTGCCCTTGGGCACCTGAGAAAAGCTTATCAAATCATCCATGAGGAACACACATGTAGAACCTCAAATAATTTCCACCAAAAAAAATTCCAAGGGACATGAGCTCACAATAAAAAGCATCACTTTGAACACGAAAAACAAGCTACACTGAGCAAGAGTCAGCAGAAACAATGAACTGCAGAATCAGACTAGCAAATGCCACAGATACAGAATATAAATGAATATGCTTAATATATTTAAAGAAATAAAGAGAAAACTAAAGTATGAAATGCAACACACAATTATCAAAGCTGACGAAGCATATTTAAGAAAAAACCTCAGCACTTACAGAAATACAAAATATAATTTACATTAAAATCTAATGAATGAATTAATGAGAAGATCTAAGAGAGCTGAAGAGAATTAATAAAATAGAAGAGAGAGGTAAAGAAATTACCCACAATGCTGTATAGAGACACAAAGAAATGGAAAATATAAAAGATTAAGAGATATGAAAGATAGAGTGAGGAAGTCTAACACATATCTAATCAAGGTTCTAGAAAGAACAAATATAAACAATATTCAATGGCAATATTCAATGAGATAATAGTTGAACATTTTCCAGAACTATTGAGACATCAATCCTCAGATTCAGAAATCTCAAAGAAACCCAAAGATGATAAAGAGAAAGAAATCCATACCTAAACATATAGTAGGAAAACTGCTGAAGATCAAAACCAAAAAGTAAATGTAAAAAGCAGCCAGAGAAAAAGGACAGATTATATATGAAGGCTTATTAGACCATCAGACAGCTGACTTCCAAACAGCAACAACGGAAGGCAGTAGAATATCAAAAGCTGAGATGCAAATAGCAGTTGACCCAAAATTTAATCCATTTAAAATCCCAATGAAGTGTCAATAAAATGATTTTTTTCCTTAAGTTAAAGCCAAGGAAACCCTGGTGGCATAGTGGTTAAGAGCTACAGCTGCTAACCAAAAGGTCGGCGGTTTGAATCCACCAGCTGCTCCTTGGAAACCCCCTGGGGCAGTTCTACTGTGTCCTATAGGGTCACTATGAATCAGAATCGACTCGACAGCAATGGGGAAGAAAAAATTAAAGCCAAAAGGATAGAAAGGAGAAAAGATAATAAAGTTTCCGAGGCTGGAAAACAGATGAATGAATGGAGACTGGCTTAACAGATCTAAGAAAGCTGATTCCTAGCTAGTTGTTGTTGTTAGGTGTCGTCAAGTTGGTTCCAACTCACAGGGACCCCAGGTACAACAGAACGAAACACTGTCCGGTCCTGCACCATCCTCACAATCATTGTACATTTGAGACCACTGTTGTAGCCACAGTGTCAGTAGCAGTGGGGAAAAAAACCTATTGCCATTGAGCTGATTCCCACTCGTAGCAACCCTATGGCAGTGGGGGAAGGTAAGAATAATCGAAATTAGGCTGCAGAATCCTGTAAAGTCTTAGAAACCAGCAGCCCTTGATTCCTCTGGAACTGGGGGTGAAAGACAGGTGAGGATGGGTGAAAGCTATTAACTAATAAAGCAGGTAAATGTCTAGACCCCTCCACACTCCATGCCAGTGTGTAAGCCCATCTCCTATCTCAGCAGAAACCTAGGTGGTACAAATCTATCCTTTAGAAAGCATAAAACAGTCTTTGGAGTGGAAGCTGAATTAGGCAGTTGAAGGCATGTGTATCTTACTGAAATCAGGGGATTAGCTGACCATACATACTGACTGAGGAATGCTGAGATACCCAACCTTCTTTCCCTCCTCAGCTCCTAGAACACTGGCAGCTAGGCTTATTCTCTACATAGAAGATTCTACTCTGGGGAAACTGATAAGCTTGTGGGCTTGGTGGGGGAGGGACCCTAATAATATTGACATAGGGATCCCATAACAAATAGCTCACCCAGATCACCCTGTATCAATGGTTCTCAAAATTGCCTGCCCACTGGAATCACCTGGGGGCTTTAAAAACTAGTGATACCTGGGTTCCGCTCCTGAGAGTGTCTTAATTAGTGTTGGGTGTGGGTGTAGCCAGGAGCTGGGATTTAGGTGATTTTAATGAGCAGTAATGGTTAAAAACCACTGCCCTGGTCATGCTCAAAGCTTCCAATCAGTTGTTAGTCTTCTACTGTTAATAACAGGACATTCAAAGATTACCAGGAATCTGAGGAAAGCCTCCAAAACAGACGTGGGAAGCAAAATCAAACAGCAAAAAGCAATTTGTAAGAAAGAGAAACTTTAAATATAGAAAACTTTAAGACAATTATCTAAGGACAAAACTGAGCCCTTGAAAACTAAAAACAGGATAGCAGAAATTTAAAAATAAAACTAAAGGCTGGAATATTATATCCCAGAAAGTATAGCCAGAAGACAAAGAGATGGTAAAGAGGAGTGAAAAGAGAAGAAAATTAGAGGACCATCTAGGAAGGACAACATTCAAATGGGAATTTAAGAAAGAAAAAAAAAATGAAGTAGACAAAATTATTTTCTATATAAAAAGCCCCAAAGAATCTATAAATTGACAAATGAGTTTAGCAAGGTTTCCAGATGCAAAATAAGAATAGAAAAGTCAATTGCATTTTTACCCATTTTATAATAGGCAGAATATTCTGAGTTAAAAGATAACCTTTACAACAGCAACAGAAATGTTACCTGGAATAAACCTAATAAAAGATATGCAAGATGTGGAAAAATTACAAAATTTTATTGAATGACATTAAAGAAGATCAAAATAAATGGAGAGACACATCACGTTCGTGAACAGGAAGACTCAATATTGTAGAGATGCCAAAAGTACCATAATGTTTAATCTCTGAATTTGGGTGGTTAGTAACAGGTCTTTATTTTATTAAACTTTTTAATTTAAGCTGTACGTATGCAATACGTAGTTCCTGTATGTATGCTGTATTTCACAAAAAATTTACCATTTACGTAATGATGTTCTAAAGAATATTTTAAAGGAATATTCTTAGTATAAAGAGAATTATTTTTTAACTCAAGAATAATCATGCAAGTGTATCAAATGTTTGGCAAAAAAAACTCACACACACACATGCATGTGTGCACACGCAACATTCAATTCATGAGAGCAGAGGAACTAAATTTAAAATCAAAAGGTACACCTACATATAGAAAACCCCAGAGTCCACAAGAAAATTTCTAGAGCTAGAAGAGGAATTTAGCAAAGTTGCAGGGAACAAGGTCAACAAAAATCAGTTGGGTTTCTATACACCAGCAATGAGAAACCTGAAAGGGAAATTAGGGAAAGGATTGTATTTATAATAGCATCTAAGAGAATAAAATACCTAGGAATAAATACAACCAGGGCTGTGAAGGACCTATACAATGAAAACTATAAAACACTACTGAAAGAGATTAAAGATGGCTTAAATAAATGGAAAGATGTTCCATGTTCTTGGGTTGGAAGACTTAATATTGTTAAGATGTCAACACTACCCAAAGCAATATACAGATTCAATGCAATCCTGATCAAAATTCTAACAGCCTTCTTTACAAAAAACAGAAAAACCAATCCTCAACTTTATATGGAAGGCCTTGAATAGCTAAAGTAATGTTGAAAGAGAATAACAAACTAGGACGACTCACGCTTCCTGATTTTAAAACATACTATACAGCTACAGTAATCAAAATAGCCTGGTACTGGTATAACAATAGACACACAGACCAATGGAATAGAATTGAGAGTCCCAAAATAAATCCACACATCTACGGTCAAATGATTTTTGACAAGGGTGCTAAGTCCATTTGATAGGGAAAGAGCAGTCTCTTCAATAAACGGTGCTGGGAAAACTGGATTTCCACATGCATAAAAATGAAACGGGATCCATGTCTCACACCATAAACAAAAATGAATTTAAAATGGATTAAGGCCCTAAATGTGTAAACTAAAATGATAAAATTTTAGAAGAACAGAGGTAACACTGTCAGGCCTAGCTTTCAACAATGGATTATCTAATACATTAACAAAACCACAAATGCCAAAAAGCAAAATAAACAAACAGGACCTCATAAAAATTAAAAACTTTTGTTCATCAATAGACTTTGCTAAAAAAGTAAAAACACAAGCTACTGACTGGGAGGATATCTTTGGAAACCACATATCTGACAAAAATCTAATAACCAAAATATATATAAAACAACTTAACAATAAAAAGACGAATATCCCAATCATAAAATGGGCAAGGAACCCAAACAGACATTTCACCAAAGAGGACATTTAAATGGCCATAAAACATATGAAAAGATGCTCAGTGTCATTAGCCATCAAGAGATACAAGTCAAAACCACATAATAAGATACCACTTTATTACCCCCACTAGGATGGCTAAGATTAAAAAAAAAAAAAAAAACAGAAAATAACACATACTGGTGAGGATATGGGGAAATTGGAACCATTACCCATTGCTGGTGGAAATGCAAAATGGTACACCCGCTGTGGAAAACTGTGTGGCTCCTCAAAAAACTAAAAACAGAACTACCACATGACCCAGCAATTCCATTCCTAGGTATATACTCAAAAGACTTTAAAGCAGAGACTCAAAAAAATACTTGTACACCATGGTCACTGCAGCACTATTCGCAATAGCCAAAAGGTGGAAACAACATAAATGCCCATCAGCAGGTGAATGGATAAACAAAATGTGGTACATATATACACTGTAATACTGCTCAGCCAGTAAGATAAATGAAGTCTTGATACATGCTACAGTATGCTGAGCGAAATAAGCCAATCACAAAAGGACAAATATTGTATGACCTAACTTACAAAAAAAGACAAAACAAACCAAAAACGAAATCTGTTGCTGCTGAATCGATTCCAACTGATAGTGACCCTACAGGACAGAGTAGTACTGCCCGTATCATTTCCAAGGAGCACCTGGTGGATGTGAACTTCCAACCTTTTGGTTAGCAGCCGTAGCTCTTAACCACTACTCCACCAGGGTTTCCATAAAAAGACAAGAAAAGGCAAATATATACAGTTCAAAGTTTATGAGGTTACCAGGGGCAGGAGGAAGGAGAGCAAGAGGAGTTAATGGTGATGGAAAAATTGCATTGATTAAGGATTGAGTTGCACAGCCAATTATTGTAATTGCTGTCAATAAGTTGTATACCTGTTAAAAGCTGAACTGGCAAAAGTTGTGTAATACATTTACAACAATGACAAAAAAAAAAAAAAAAAAGAGTAGCTGCTGAGGCTGCTTATGTACAACCAAACACCTAATGGGATTTGGTTCCTTGGCTTGGGGATCATGGTTTCATGGGGCATCCAAGTTAATCAGCCTAATAATGTGTTTAGCGCTTCTGTCCTACTTCCTAGCTAGTTGGTAGTGCCTGGGGTCTTAAAAGTTTGCAATTGGCCATCCAAGGCACAGCTGGTCTCTACTCACCTGGAGCACCAGAGGAAGAAGGAGAGTCAGGAAAAGGAAGAGGCTATGGAATGCGTGGCTAATTATCTCCATGAACAACCACTTCCTTTGACATGAGACCAGAAGAACTAGATGGTGCCTGGCTATCATTACTGAACATTTTGATCAAAGATTCCATAAAAGAATCCTGATTAAAAAGGGGAAAATGCAGAACAGAATTTCAAATTCTCATGGACTCTAGGCTTTCTGGAGCCATGGAAGGTAAATGAACACCTGAAACTATTGCCCCAAGATAATCTTTAAACCTTAAACCAAAAACATCCCCTGAAGTCATCTTAAAACCGAACAATAGTTTATCTTAACCAGCAAAAAACACCTATCTTGAGCATTATGTTCTTTTAAGACGTATCCATATGGGATGAAACTGACAACAACTCGAAAGGTTAGATAGGAACCTTAGAGGGGAGTGAGTTTATGTTAATGAAGAAAGGAACAACTCAGAAAAGAAGGGTAAGAATGGTTGTACAACTTGAAGAATGTTAATCAATGTCCCTACATTTTACACATAGAAATTGTTGAATTGGCATGTGTTTTGCTGTATATATTCTCAATAACAACAACAAAAAAAACTTAGAAGAAAAAAAACCCAGAAGATACAAGGAGATAATGACAAAGATGTTGGTATCCAACTGAAAGCCTGAGAAGATAAACAGGGGCATGGACTTTGGGTGGAATTTTGCCCAAGTCTAGGGATGACAGAGTAGGCTGTAGCAGAAACAGCATTTTTTGTACTGAACAACTGGTAAGCTGCACTGGAACATAGTACCCACCCCTTCCTCATTCATACAATATTCCCCTTTGGCTGGCTAGCAGTATAGGGCTCAGTGAGAAACCCTTAAGCCTAATTTTAATGGCAGCGCATAAGACACAGCGACTCTTGACTCAGTTGTGAGATAAGTGCAAAATTAATATATATCCTGTCCTTAAATTTCACCTTAAAAGTTTCATTTTTTTTTTCTTTTAAGCTTGCAATTGATTCTTTTTTAAAGTATCTTGTGATACTGTGAATTAGGCTATATAAAAATAAAGCACAGCACATTATACAAAGTTTTACTGCTTCTCTGCTATAACATCAAGTGTGCTTGATTCGCTAGGCCTAATTTGTGTTTCTTAGATTCACTGAGTAGTTTTCACCTTATGAAGAATTCAATAAAAGGGCATTAAAAGAGACAAAAATTGCTGTCCGGTACAAATCCCTTGTCTTTTCTATGAACCTTGGCCTTTGGCAAATGGCTGTTTTGGATATGTATAATGCATCCCACCAACAAAGGTCTATTTACTTCACATAAAAAAAGATCAGATTGCATTTACAAATTGGAATAATCCATCTCCAAAAGGCACATATTAGAAGGTCTTCCCTACTAGTACTTCCTAACAGTCCCACAACTGATAAGAAAAACCACGGTGTTTTTAGGCCCTAGAAGGCTGGGAAACAGTTTGATGGTGGTACATTTGAAAACTCCTGAATAATCCAAAATTTCAAAGAAAGCAATGCTTGAATATAGCGACCAATGGAAAATATTCCCAGGAAAAACACCTCCAAGTTTCAGGGGGAATCTTGTCTCATCTTGTATGGAATATTGTTGGGAAAATGGGAACGAAGTCTATTGCACAGCCTTCTGACCCCCACCGGGACTGCCGAATCAGAGGCTTTGGGCCCTCTGATAATGGAGAGTGGGTATACAGCCTCTCTCTCCCAGTTTCTTCTCATTATTGGGAAAACTGCCTCCCTGTTACAGTAAACTTTCTCTTTGCTCTGTCCATGTGTGCATTATATGGCACCTGGATGATCCAATTCCTATATCTGTTCCTGTCATGGATTGAATTGTGTCCCCCCAAAATATATGGCAACTTGGTTAGACCATGATCCCCAGTATGGTGTAGTTGTCCTCCATTCTGTGACTGTAATTTTACATTAAAGGGGATTAGGGTAGGATTTTAACACCCTTAGCCAGGTCATATCCCTGATCCAATGTAAAAGGAGTTTCCCTGCGGTGTGGCCTGCACCACCTTTTATCTCTCAAGAGATAAAAAGGGAAGGGAAGTAAGCAGAGAGAGGGGACCTCATACTACCAAGAAAGCAGTGCCAGGAGCAGAGTGCGTCCTTTAGACCTGGGGTCCCTGCACAGAGAAGCTCCTAGTCTGGGGGAAGATTGATGAGAAGGCCAACAGAAGCAGAAAGCCTTCCCTTTGGAACTAACATCCTGAATTTGAACTTTAGCCTACTTTACTATGAAGAAATAAATTTCTCTTTGCTAAAGCCATTCACTCATGGTATTTCTGTTATAGCAGCAATAGATGACTACGACAGTTCCTGATGGGGAAGAAAAGGGGTCCCTCACCTGCAGTACAAGGAGTTGCGTGTGCAGAACACCGGCCCGGCACTGGCGTTGGTGGGGACGGTGCTCGCTGGCCAAGGAGGACTGGCACCACAAGTGAAGCTGACCTTGCTCTGTCTCTTCTCCCTGTAAGTAGAGTGCTGTTCCGCTGCCTGTGTAAGCGCTTTACGTTGGAGACTCCAGACAGCGGCTTGACAAATACACTGACAGAAGCATGCTTGCTCCTTATCAAGCCTAAATATTCAAGATTCTTTTAGCATGAATCTGAACGCGAAGCCAAGTTCTGCCCAATGTTAGTGCAGAGATATATTCAAGTTTGACACTGACTCAGCTAGCTGCTATCTGACTTTAGCCCTCGGCCTTTGGAAGATTGCAGAGCCATTTCTGGCATCCCCAAAAGTACCATCATCAATGAGTTCTCATCACACCCAATCAGCAAAACAAACACAGTAATAGGAACAAAGTAAGCCACTTTCAAACGGAGGAAAGCATTCTAGGTGCAACTTGATGGGAAAATTTCCTTATGTACTTCTGATATTGAAATTTTAACAGTGAGTTGAACCTTAATATTTATTATTGCAAGTGTAAACATGCTACAATAACAATAATGACTGTATGAAATTTATTAATTTTATACACACAATAAAAACAAGAATGGTCAGAGAAATGGAGACACAGGTTAAGAATGTAAATATTAAGAGAACAGTGGATTTGCTAGATATCTTTGGGAAGAACATTACACGCTTTTGAGTCAACATATGCCAATAATAATAATAATTAAAAAAAAACAGGCAGATTATTAAAGACTAAATAATATTATAATTCTAGTCTTCACTTTTTGGTCTACTATTATTCATAACTTTAAACAAAAAAAAACCTTCTATAACTATTCTACTTTAATTATTTTATTCCATCTAGGCTATGGGTTTCAAGAAAAAATTCTACTCATATCATGTGAGGATAAATTTAAGCAGAATGCCAACTTTGCCACCACAAAATTTTGTAAGGATAAACGACCCAATCAAAACATGGTCAAATGACTGGAACAGTTCATCAAAGAGAATATTCAAATGGTCAACAAACACATGAAAGGATGCTCAATGTTATTAGTCATTCAAACTAAAAACCAAACCCAGTGCCATCGAGTCGATTCGGACTCATAGCGACCCTGTAGAACAGAGTAGAACTGTCCCATAGAGTTTCCAAGGAGCGCCTGGTGGATTTGAACTGCCAACCCTTTGGTTAGCAGACGTAGCTCTTAACCACTACACCATCAGGGCTTCCTATTAGTCATTAGAAAGATGCAAATCAAAACCACAATGAGACACCATCTCAACCCCATTAGAACGGGAATGATCAAAAAAAAAAACCCAAAAAGGGAAAAACAGGAAGTGCTGGATAGTATATGGAGAAATGCATATGGAACCCTCATCATTGCTGGTGGGAATGCAAAATGGTAGTCACTATGGAAAACAGTCTGGTAGTTCCTCAAAATACTGAACATGGACCCAAAAGCAATCCCAATCCTAGGCACATACCCAAAAGAAATGAAAACAGGAATCCAAACAGAGATCTGTACACCAATGTACAAAGCAGCACTTTTCACAACAGTCAAAAGAAACAATCGAAATGTCCATTAACAGATAAATGGGTAAACAAAATGTAGTACATACATGCAATGGAATACCACCCAGTCATAAACAGAAATGCAGTCCTGGTATACGCCACAACATGGATAAACCCTGAAAACATACTGAGCGAAGTCAGTCAGTCAAAAAGGACAAATACCATATGATCTCACTTATATAACATAAGCAAATATATAGAAACCAAAGCTTTTTAGTGGTGAGGGGGGGAAGAGAGGGACTGTTGCTTGAGAGGCCCTGAGTTTATATTAATGGTGGGAAAATGATCAGGAAAAAGATGGAGGTAAGTGTTGCACAGCATGACAAAGGGAATAATATCACTGAATTGCACATGCAGAAACTGCTAAGCTGACGAATGTTCTGTTGTGTACATTCATACCACAATTAACATTCTTAAGAAGGAAAAACTCCAAACTAGCATGCACCAACATCTAAGAGAATCTTCAATTTAAATGGAATAAATATTAAAAGAATGAAGAAAAGAATACAGGACTAGAGAAAATAAGTTGCCTCAAAGTATCTTGTTCCTCTCCAGACTTGATTTGAAAGTGAATGTCTAGTATCACGAATGTGCAAGAAAGTGTTCACGGGATCAATTTACCAGGGGATAGTGCTGAGAATTCTTGTTCCTGCATTATAAAGTCAGATTTTAAAATTCTGACTATTAAAAATATAACCAAATTATAAGGATATTTATATTTGGGATACATTTTCAGATTTATTTTTATGCTGGAGATATTTTTGGCCTCAATTTTCCATTTAGCCAAAATGTATATTTGATAGACCTCTAAAATGATATTCTACATTGTGTAGTAAGAAAGAATACTTGCAAATAGCACAAATTTAAGAATTTACTCTTAGACAGCCCCCTTACTAGGAACTTAAATAATCAAACCGCATTTCTTTTTTAGCCACTGTTATGTTTTTGACTGAAAATCTTTACGCACTTGTTTGTAGTAGGGAGAGAGTACACTAAATGTAGAATCCTAAAACAAAGGCACATGAAGGATCATGAACCTAATACGCTGCATCCGGAGCCTGCACCTGGTCAGTGTGATAGAGATCATGAGTAACGGCCACAAGCTGTAACATACAGGCTTGGGGGAAACCTTCTAAAGTGTCATTCATTTTGTTCCATCTGTACTCAGTGGAGAAATAAACCCATAAATAAGCTATTCCACTAAAACCTTGGGAAAAGGACTTTCCCGGTTGCCAAATACATTCATGTAGAATCATAAAGGAGAATAGCGAATTCACGGTGTGTCAGACATTTCTAGTGAAGAGTCCTGAAAATCAAGAGAGTAAAATAATGGTCGGTTTCATTAGCATTCCATGCTCTCCGGACTAGGTAGCAACTCTCTGATTTGAGATGCATGTGCTCACCTCACACTGATAGCAATGTACCAGTTCGACTTCTCAGATACTCTTTCTAATCACAGTCCACAGGCTTATCGTCTAAAGTGAAATGTAATCTCCAAGTGAAAAATAAAAAATGGTGGAGAAAGCATTTTCCTCACTCAATTGAAATCTGGTTTATGATGCCGCTCTTGCTCAAGAGACAGCTGTTAGCACAGTTGGATTTAAATGTTCAGATGTGTGCTTTGTGCCAAAATAAATAAATAAAAACGCTTCTAGTACAACTGTCCCTGACAAGAAGTCTGTTTTAGTAAAACCACTTTGTGGCTCATGGTTTAATTGGCTGGAGCCGCCCCATATTGAGGGAAACTAGGGTAACTCTCCTATTTGGTGTACACAATGACAACAGCATCGCTCTCCAACACTGGGGGCTGCTTTTTAAGAAAATAAAGGAAGATGGTATAACTTAGTATCTGTATTAGCTGTTAGAATTACAGTCTACTAGACTTTTATACTGACTTGTTTTAAAGCTTTATGTTTTTCACTGAGAAGAGGGGGAAAAAAGATGCTTTGCATTAGTGAGCTATTTGTTCATTTTCTGCACAAGCTGTATTAGCTTTTTCCTCTCCACTGTATTAACAAGAGTTCATACTTACTGAAAAGGAACAAATCAACTGGATTTAGTGTGTTTAAAGATTTGATACGGTCCTTTTCAAACGCAGCGTGTTGAAAAAGGCAGTCCTCATCAATCCTTTGGCCTGCGGGGTATGTGTGTGTATAAAAACACCTATTCTGTTTCTGAACTCTAACCTTGAAATGACTGTTTCTAATAAATACTAATACCAAAATCCCAAGAAACATTTAAACTGGAACTTAAAGTTAAACCTTCATTACTTCTGAAATATTAAAATGTTATCATAAAAGCTACATTTTTTAAGGGGTTACATAAATTGTGTTTTATGATGCATTGTCTTATCCCTTCCTCAAGAATGAAATCTGAGTTGTGTTAGACCACAAGTTTTACACTAGCAGAAGAGCTTTTTAAACAAAGGGGGGAAATGACGATATTGCAGTAATTTATTTTTAGGACTAGGTAATGATACCAAACTCTTCACTTGATTTTTTAACCATCTTTAACTGAGCAGGAAATCTGTGACAATTTATAGTATAGGGATTAATTAATAAAGGTGAGGATCCAATAGACATCCTTTTTAACTTATTTTCACACATTTTTAAAGACATATATTATATCTAGAGCCAAATTTCTTTCTGCTTTCCCTTGCTGGGCAAGTTTCATTTCCTTTGACTCAATACATAAAATCTGCACCTTTGTCTGCCAGAGAAATATGCCCAAGACATGGTCTGTTTCATGGCTTGATACACCACAATAAATTGTTAATGATACATTACTGCACCAAAAAACAAGCAAATGCAATGCCATGTTCTTGGTACATTTCAAACAGAGCAGGAAATTTCAAAATACTTTCCCTTTAACCCTTCAATGTCAATATCTCCACACGTAAACATGCACTATACTTATAGCACTGTGTTGGATGTCACAGGGTGTTCACATCCATTTACAACTGACTGTGCTTTACAGTGACTTTATAGTATACACCGATTTTATGAAATGTCCTGTAATTATTCACCACAGTTTTCCAGAACCAATCATTCCAATGCAGAAATACCCAAACTGGTTATCATCAGCAAACATGATAAAGAAATGGGATAAAGGATTAAAAAAGATAGATTCACCTGAAAAAAGTAAATATTGAATTTAAAAAAATTAGATGCTTTAATCTGGTTTATAATTGTTTTAAAATCTTGGGCGCTATGAATATGAAACTATGTCAGAATGAAACATTTTATGGGTTATATTTTCTCTCTGTTTCTGGTGCCTCAGTTTTCACGTTAGTGATTTATATTGTCAGTCAAAGTTCTTAATAAAAATACAGCCTTATGTCATGCATTTGGGAATTCGATTTTTCCCTTCTCTCTCTGTAGAGTCCCACATACATAATGAATATATTCTAGCAGTGATTATGAAAAATGAGGTTATAGGGCCATAATTGATTGTCATCATGTGCCACTCAAATTTCTTTTCTGATGGTACAATGAAGTAACTGGAAATACCTTCTGCTGGTGCCATCTCATACCTCAGAGTGCACCAGGCCATAAGAACACAAAAGGCT
This sequence comes from Loxodonta africana, assembly GCF_030014295.1. Classification (NCBI taxonomy): domain Eukaryota; kingdom Metazoa; phylum Chordata; class Mammalia; order Proboscidea; family Elephantidae; genus Loxodonta; species Loxodonta africana. Next base: position 100,486,617 of record NC_087342.1, read on the forward strand.
TTCATTCTTTAGATGTAGAGGCACTTCTGGAGATTTTCACAGGACAATCGTATCAGGTTCCTTGGTCGTGGGAAACCCAGCCTTCATAGACAGGTTTGCCTCACACCCGTTAATATCTATCATATGTCAAAAGAGGCCTCCAAAGGATTTGCAAGATTCTGATTCATTGGTTACAAAAAGAAAATACTGGAATTCTAATACCATTAATCTTATCGTATTCTTTTAAAATGTGTATTTTTGTATGTTTTATAATGCATATATTAGTACAGGAGTACATGTATATAACTTATAAATAAATGAATGACATATTGGGGTGTCCACTTGAAATTTTTTTATAACAACCTTACTGAGGTAATTTATATACCATAGAGCTCACTCATTTAAAGTACACGATTAGAGGCAGTCCCACACGGTGGCATACTCAGATACCTCATAACGTCCCTCTAAAATAAAGACCTGAGAAAAAAGTGATTCAGACATAACATGACAGCTTTGAAATCCTAAGCATCAAAAGTAAGGCTAAAGAATCACACCAGGTGCAAAGTGGAAGGAGAGACTGCACAGCAACAGAGTACACGGAGAATTACAGATCTCCTGCGCTCTGCCAGACAAACCTGCACAGTGTGGCCACATGAAGACAAAGCAAGCACTGTTCCCAGCCAAAGCCCCCATCACCTGGTGAAGCCACATTCACAGCCAGGCAGGAGTGCTCCCCCACCTCGCAAAAGTTAAGTACACTCACTTCACCCACTGCACCCCTCCAGCCCCCTGTGCTGAAGGCCCATGGACCTACAGTACCCCCCACTTCCCTCATCCATACTTCTTGCATGTGGTTGCTCTCCAGCGGCACCCACCACCACTCCATCTCTGGAGCCGGGGCCCACAGAGTGGCAGTGCCTGCTCCTTCATCAGCCACTCGTGCCGGGGACTGGTGGTGCCCACTTCTCCAACTAGCCACCTACATCGGGAGCCCGTGGCCCGGCGACAGTCCCTTTTCTGTCCATCCACCCACCCATACTGGGGGCCCTCAAACTAGCGATGCCCACTCCTAAGCCCAGCCACCTGAGCCAGGGCCCACGGACTGCCAGCATCCACTTTTCTGCCTGGCCACCAGCAACAGGGGACTGGGAACCAGTAGCACCCCCTCTTCTGCCCAGCCAACTGCACCGAGGGCCTGAGGACCACCAGTGCCCACTCCTACACCCAGCCACCCACATCAGGGGCCCATGGACCAACAGCACTGACTGTTCCACCCAGCCACTGCCACTGGGAGTCCCTGAACTCCTATGCCCCGCCACACGTGCTGAGTGCCCAGAGACCTGAGGCACATCCTACTCCCTCTAGTCATTTAGGCTGGGGGCCTGAGGACCAGCAGCACACCTTTCCTCTGCATCATGCACTAGTGGACAGGGGCATGCCCTTCTAGTGGGCATCCATGGACTGGTGGCATCTTCTCTGTCTCACTCCCTGCATCGTCCCCCCTGCAACCGGACACTTGTGTCCACTCTGCCCCCAAGCCGACCTGCCCGCCCAGAAACATTGGTGAGAGTTTCTGTACCACACCCGCAGTGACCCATGACCCAGGAACCTGGCAACTGGCAGTGTGCACACACAACACCCAACCCAGCAACCAGTAAGAACGTTCCCTGTACCAATACCCAGGTGACCAGCCAGAACACACACATCACCTCACCCGCAAGGCCTGCTACATCCTTAGTTACCCCACAAGACTAGCAAACAGAGGCCCACACTCGCGCACCCAGCTGCTGCCCCAGAGACAGGTACCCCCGCTACTCAGAGACAGGTAGTGAGAGCTCCAATGCAGTAGACTAGTGACCAGAGTAGCACCCACGCCCCTCCAAGTCAGATATATCAAAACAAAACAAAAAATCAGGACACAGCAATCAATCATACAATAAATAAATAAATATAACAACATCTTAATGTCCCAAAGAAAACAGTATCAAATCACATAAAGAAGCAGGACAAGCTGCCCCCAGCAAGTGATCAAAATAAAGAACCAGAAAACTTCCCAGAGGAAGAAATGGTAATGGAACTACTTGATAAGGAATTCAAAAGACTAGTATACTGAGCTCTCCAAGAGATCAAGGAAAACCTAGACAAAGCCAAGAAAACTCAGACAAAATCAAGGAAAACACAAAGCAATACAAGAATTCAGAAAAACAATACAAGAACAAAGTGACAAAATTAACAATTAGAGGTCATACAAAAACAGCAAATAGAAATCCAAAATATTAACAATAAAATTTCAGAAACAGACAACAGAAGGACATAGGAGCAGAATTGAATTAATGTAAGACAGAATCAGCAAAACAGAGGACAAATACCTTGACACCAATTTGTTTGAGGAAAAATCAGAAAAAAGAATGAAGAAAAATGAAGAAAGCCTAAAAACCAGTAGGACACTATCAAGAAGAAAAATGTACATGTGATCAGAATTTCAGAAAAGAGGAGGCCAAAAACAACCAGACAGAATTGTCAAATACTTGCTGGCAGAAAACTTACCTAATATCATGAAAGATGAGAAGATACCCATCCAAGAAGCTCAAAGAACCTCATACAGGAGAGACCCCAAAAGAAAGTCACCAAGACATATCATATTCAAATTTGGTAAAAACAAAGACAAAGAAAGAATTCCAAGAGCAGTTTGGGAAAAACAAAAAGTCACCTGTAAACGTGAACCAATAAGACTAAGCTCTGATTACTCGGCAGAAACCATGCACACAAGAAGGCAATGGGGTGCAATGCATAAAACCTTGAAAGGAAAAAAATGCCAAACAAAAATTATATATCAAGCAAAATTCTCTCTCAAATATGATAGCAAAATTAGGACATTTCCACATAAACAGAAATTAAGGGAATTTGTAAAAACAAGAACAACCTTACAAGAAATATTAAAGGAAGTCCTTTACACAAAGAGACAACAACCTGAGATTAGGGCACAGGACAGCATCAGCCAGATACCAACCCAGACAAAGAACTCTCAAAAATAAAACAGCTAAAAGACTGAAAACAAGAAACCAAAGACGTCAATCTGTAAATGAGGACAACGTCAGAACAAAAAGGGGGAATAAATGGCGTAGCTACAGAACTTTCACGTGAAGAGGAAGTCAAAGCAAAATCAAGAAATAAAAGAGTGCTTTAAACTTAGGAAGATAAAGGTAAATTTCAATATAACCACAAAGAAAGTTAACAAACCTACTCATCAGAATAAAAAAGAAGAAAAACATAAAGACTCAGTAAGCATAAAAACAACAATAAGGAAAGAAATGGTTGGGGTAAGAAGAGAGGACATACAGTTTTTGAAGCAGACATCTTAAATTGTTTAACATTAAAGGTTCAAACAACTGTCTTTTTTCAAGTTCCAGTGACAGTGTTTATTTAAAGGAGGTCCTGCATTTTTCCCCAATAAAGCTATAAGAAGAAAAAAAAGCAAGTGATTGTATGGTTTTTACTACATTCACAGAGTTGGTCAACCATCACCACAATTAATTTTAGAGCATTTTCATCACCTCAAAAAGAAATCTCATGCCCATTAGTTAGCATCCCCCAAACGCTCTCATCCCCTCAGCACTAGGTAACCACTAGAAATCTACTTTCTGTAGATTTTTCTATTCTAGATATTGCGGTCTTTTTTCGGTTAGCTTCTTTCACTTAGTATAATGCTTTCAAGGTTCATCCACGTTGTAGCATGTATCAGCTTTTAAGTTGAATAATATTCCACTGTATGGATATACCACATTTTATTTATCCCTTCGTCAGCTGATGGACCTTGGGTCGTTTCTACCTTTTGGCTATTGTGACTAATGCCACTATGATCATTCATGTACAAGTTTTTATAGAGACATATGTTTTCAATTCCCTTAGGCAATATCTAGGAGTAGAATTGTTAGACCTATGGTAACTGTTTCAGTTTTTAAGAAACTACCAGGCTGTTTCCCAAAGTGGCTGCAGAATTTTAAATTCTCACTGTGTATGAGGGTTCAGATTTCTCAACATCCTTGCCAACACTTGTTGCTATCAGACTTTTTTATTATAGCCATCCTATTGCCAAAACGGTATCTGTGATTTTTATTTTTATTTCCTTAATGACTAATGATGTTGAACATCTTTTCATATGTGAAGTTTTTTTTATTAACTAAGTACATGATCAAAAGAGTTGTGAGACAACTGATACAAAGTTCTCTGGTAATTTCAGCGGCAGCTATGCAAAGAAAACCCCAGAAAGCATTCTGATATAACAAGAGTAGCACCTGTTCAAGACATTTAGCTCTTCATGGAAAAGAAAAATGGGGCACCCACAGATGACATATAAAACAAGCTGAATAGCAAGAGAGACTAGTAGGAAATCAGGATCAACCAGATGTAGACATCTATACACCACCTCCAAATCAAAAATGTTCTACAACTCCGAGGAACATACGGAGTATCACCTACACTGTCTCCGCTGCTTAAACTGACGCATGGCTCCACCCTCGTTAGAAAGCGGTGGTGTTGGCAAGGCTTCAGTCACTTCTTTGGCACACCATGAGGGGCAACCTTAGTGATAACTCGGAGGTGGCACCATACAAGGACCAAGTCATTGGAAGTCAGTGCCTGCGTCTGTAAAACGAGCTCTCCTTAGTACAGACCAGAATGACAGGTTTTTTTTTTTTAATATAACAAAATATAAACAATTTTAAAAACTGTCCTTTTTGCCCAAATTTATATTCACTTTATATTTTGGTATTATGGAACAACAGTGAGAGTCAACATCTTTACTTGGCAAAATTATTTTTGGAAATCGTCTGTATGAAATCCAAAAATCTGGGAACTCCTGCTTTAGTACGTACCTTCCACTGTAGAAAAATCCTAGTCTTTCTAATTTACTCTCCCGGTGTGTGTTTACATCCTTGCTTCTGTTGTTTCCCAAACCCTAGAATACCATCTTCAAATCCTACCCACTTTTCAAGACCCTGAACTCATTCAGCCTCTTATTCATTCAGTAAGTCTGTTTGTCAAATATTTACCAAGCATCTAAGTAGAAGGCATCATGGTGGGGGAAGGAATTAGGGGGAGGAGTGTGTGCAAAGGTGATTAGCACACAAACCCTACTCTAAGGGTTTTATATTCTATGCTCTCTGTCAAGCCTTCGGCGATGGACTGGTTAACAACTACTGAACAACATCATCTGTCAATGGAATGATGAGGGGGTCGACTATTTTACAGTAGAGCTGCTTTGGAAAACCAAGCACATATAGGTCACAGTACATAATACACTATATATGGTCTCTTAGAGAAGGCCTTATGGATGAGCTTTAAATAGTAAAAAGGACAATAATAAAGGTATGTACTTTAAGTCAGATGAGCAAAGCAGAGTTTCCCATCTCCCTAAATCTAAGAACTAATGTCAAGAAATCTGATAATTCTACCAAGAAAGAAAATGCTCAAATGATTAATTCTTTTTTAACTAATCCTTTTTATTTAAAAAAAAAAAAAAAAACTTTTTTTTTTTATACCTCTAACACCGGAGTGGTTGTTTTCTGAATAAAAAGTCTCTTGTTTCTCTTTTTCCACTGCCTTTCTCTCTCTATCCTCACCCTGCTGAATTTAATTGCCTTGGCAATGCCGAAACAATGTCTGATCCTAATAGGTCAGCATTGATCGCTCTAAACCAATTGGTTCCTTCATTAGCAAGAAAATGAAGTAAAGAGAAAAGGCAGGTGGCTCCCGCACAGGCAGCTGGGCTTTTGCTCCTCTTACAGTGCCTCTCTCTCATTAAGCAGTAGCTGATCGATTGGCAACTTGCTCAAAATCCACAAAAACTATTCATCACTTGTGACACAAACCTGTTTTAACAGGCCACTCAATTCAAGATTTGGATAACCCCGACAGTCTATTTGTGGGGCCCATCATGTTCTTCCCAGACAGATCTCTCTGAAGATCATATGGAGAAAAAGGAGGACACATCATCCAAACAGCCATTTCCTGGCAGGGCACCAAGTAAAGCCCAGAGTGGCCAATCCCAGCTATGTCTTAGGAGCAAAGACTTTCCAGGAGGATCCTTCCCCGAGTCTAGATGCCATTGCATCTAGTACAGGCAAGTGGGGTAAGGAACTAGTTTTGGTAATATCAGCAAGAAAAAGCAATCAGGGAATCTAAAACTATCAATCGTTACTAAAAGGGAGAAAAAGAAAACAGGGTCACAGAAGAGGGAAAAGGAATGCAAAAAAAAAGGGGGGTGCGGGGGGAGGTGGGAAAAAGGAAAACACACATAGGAAGAGCACATTACTTTGGCTGGTTGAGAAGAAAAGTGAATTAAGGAAGACAGCAGACTAGTAGTTTTGTTAGATGGTCTAGGAAACTACCTATCTTCCAGAATCAATGGGTCAACCATTCCTGGGGCAACGTGAATCTGATCACACACCAAACTCTTTTTTGAGGTAAGTAAAACAGCCTAGGGAATGGGGATATCTACTCAATGTCCTATGAGCATCTTCTATATGCCAAAGACCACATTCCAAAAAACCAAACCCAGTGTCGTCACATCGTCACATCGATTCCAACTCATAAAGACCACATTAGGCACCTTAAATAAGATATCTTATTGAGCCTGATAACAATCGTATGAAGAGGTCATTTTATACACTAAAGAAAAAAATAAAATAAAATTTAGACATATAAAGTAACTTGTCCAAGGACACATAGCCAGTCAGGACATATGGCAGCCAGAATTCAAATGTACTTCTGTTCAATTCTAAAGCCCATGACCTCTTAACGAATCTCTAGGAAATCTAAAAACAAACAAACAAAAAACAAATACAGAAATAACTTATAAGGTATAAAAAAAACAAAGTAATTTTTTAAAGGAAGGAAAAGACTGGGAACACACAGTCACGTTTTATTTACCAGGTTATTGCTTTCACCCCAGTGTGTTCTCAGTAATTGACCCCAGGTTCTACACATTCTGAGGGGACGAGGCAGGGCCAGTGTTGTTGACAACAAGCTTCCCTTTCACTTGCTGCCCTTCTACAGCAGAGTAGTTGTAAAGAACTGGCCTTAAAAACAACTGACTGCTATATTAGTACTTCAATTTTCTTCTAAATTTCAAAGCCACAGACAGCAACAACTTATTTCAACCTGCATGTCAGCAAGTAATTCCTAGTGTTAACAAAATCAAGTTCCAAGAAAAACTATCCCCTTCTCAAACAATGCGAAACCTGACCATAGTTACTCAATAAAAACTACTTATCTATTAAAAAAAAAAAAAAAAATTTTCTATATGTAGCATTTATTCACCAATCATTAACAGAACACCTTCCATGTTCAAGGAACTCACTTAAGCCCAAATGAACACTGTTACAGTTATTAAACCCTCTCATCAAAAATATAACTTACCTGAAATCTATTACAACGTTGACTTGTAGGGGAATATCAGCTATGTTAACAATAGGAAATAATCAAGAGGTGAGTTTTTATAAATAGTCAGATTCGCTACTAGTGACAGACCCACAGAGATGTTGAGCCTCTCACTAAAAGAAATGAGACAGAGAAAGAAGGAGAGAGGGATATTTATTAGGGGTCTAATTATCTTCTGGGCACTACGTTATACCCTAGGGATATAGAAATGAAATGAATGGGGCACTGTTCTCTACGACTTTATAGTCTAGTAGAAAAACAAAAACATAAAACCAAACCCATTGCTGCTGAATAAATTCCAACTCACAGCGACCCTACAGGACAGATCAGAACTGCCCCATAGGGTTTCCAAGGAGTGGCTGGTGAATTCTAATTGCCAACCTTTGGTTGGCTGCCAATATCTTAACCACTGTACCACCAGGGCTCCAGAGTCCAGTAAAAAAAAAAAAAAAAAAATGCCATTGCCATAAAGATGATTCCTACTCATAGCGACCCTACAGGACACAGTAGAACTGCATATATGGTACCCGAGGAGCGGCTGGTGGATTCGAATTGTTACCTATTGGTTAGCAACCGAGCTCTTAACCACTGTGCCACCAGGGCTCCTAGAGGAGATGATATGTCTAATCAGTCATTCATCCATCCATTTGCCCATCCCTTCCTTCCATCTTTCTAACCAACAACCATTTACTAAGAACCTGTGATGTGTTGCCAAGCTCTGTGCTGGGCGCAGGGGATACAACAATGGACCAGAACCTGACTTCATGCCTCAGAGTCTAGTGGGGAAGAAAGGCCAGGAAATAGGCAATCAGGATAAAATGTGATAAGGGCTAAGGTAGAGGAAAGACAGGGTACTCTTACAGCATGGAATGAGGGTGCCACTGAGGGTGGCAGTGTGGGTAAGAATGCTTCTCACAGAAGTCACGTCTAAAGTGAAACTTGAAGGAAAACTAAGAGTTCAAAAAGTGAACGAAGAGATGAGAAAAAGGAGGGAGAATTCCTCTGTGGTAGGAGAACAGAGGTGGATTATCCAATAGGCAAGGTAAGCACAGTGCTTGCCTTGCTTATCAGATCATCTGCAGTGAACAATTTCACATTTTTTCACAACATCAAAGATTCTGCTTCTAGGTATGGCTGGCATCAGTCTCTCTGCCAACCTCACACCTTCCTACAGAATTAAAACCTCTTTTCAAATTTACAATCCCTGACAGGGGTGGATAACCCAGTAAGCAAAGTAAGCACAGACTTACTCATGCTTACTTACTAATCTGTAGCGAACAACTTGACATAGGTTTCAATGTGGAGAAACCCATGTGAAACTGTTCACTACAGATGAGCTGGTAAATACTGTGCTTAGCTTGCCTACAGGATAATCTGCCCCGAGAGAGAATGATATGTGGGAATGCCCAGGGACAGGCTCCACACACACAAAAAAAAAAAGTGTGAGTTCATTCCAACTTATAGAGACCCAACGGGACAGAACAGAACTGCCCCACAGGGTTTCCAAGGCTGTCATCTTTATGGATGCAGACTGCCACATCTTTCTCTTGTTGAGCAGTTGATGGGTTCCAACTGCTTAACTTTGAATTAGCAACTGAGTGCTTAACCACTGCGCCATCAGGGCTCCATAAGAGCACGCTAAAGGGGCTTAAAGAACTTCTATAGATACTGTAAGGAGCCCTGGTGGCACGGCGGTTAAGCGCTCGCATGTTAACCGAAAGGTTGGTGGTTTGAATCCACCAGCCACTCTACTCCTGTGAAGATTACAGCCTAGCCTTAAGGGCAGTTCTACTTTGCCCTATAGGATTGCTGAGTCGGAATCAACTTGATGGCAACAGGTATAGATACTGTGGTAGCCACCCTCCAAGATGACCCCGAGTGGTTGTCTTCTGTCATTGATGCCCTTATATAGTTCCTTCCCATACCAATGTGAACTTTGTAAACAACAGAATACTGTGGAAATGACAATGCTGACATGCAGAACTAGGTCATAAAAAATAGTGTGGCTTCTGCCTTGCTCTCTCAGATCGCTTGCTCAGGGGGAAGCCAGCTGTCAATGCTGTGAGGACACTTCAGCAGCCAATATGGAGAGAACAAAAGCCTCTGCCAACAGCCGGTGTCAATCTGCCAGCCACACAAGTGAGTCACCTTTAAAGGGGAATCCCCAAGCTTATAGTCCAGCCTTCAGATGACCACAGCCCTGGCTGACATCATGACTACAACCCTGGGAGAGGCTACACCTCAAGCCAGAACCACCCAGCTAAGCTAGTCAGGAATTCCTAACCCACAGATATTGTGAGATTATAAATACTTGCCCCTCCCCCCTCCACCCTTTTAGCTCAGTAAAGAAGTCACTCCTGAGGTTCATCCTTCAGCCAAAGATTAGACAGGCCCATAAAACAAGAAAAAACTAAATGGGCACACCAACCCAAGGGCAAGGATAAGAGGGCAGGAGGGGACAGGAAAGCTGGTGATGGGGAACTCAAGGTCAAGAAGGGAGAATGTTGACATGTCGTGGGGTTGGCAACCAATGTCATAAAACAATATGTGTATTGTTTAATGAGAAACTAATATGCTCTGTAAACCTTCATTTAAAGCACAATAAATAAATACTTGCTACTGTTTTAACCCACTACATTTGGGGAAATCTGTTAAGCAGCCATAGATAACTAATAGATGCGGGAAGAGTGGGGGCTGAGGGACATGGCTGACAACAGCTGAAGAGGTAGGCAGGGCCAGATCTAGCAAAACTTGGAACAAAAGGGAGATTGGACTTTATTCTCAGAACAATGGGGAGTCATTGAAGGAATGATAAAATCAGGTTTGCATTTTAAAAAGAACTGGTTACAGTACGGGAAATGGACCTGGGAGACAAAATCAGTGTCAAAAACCTCAGTCAGTATATTAGATACAAACCCAGGGCATCTCTAAGATTCTACATCTCCAACTTCCTCTTTAACCCACACTGAGTAACTGTCTTAAGTTATCTACGGCTGCTATAACAGAAATACCAGAAGTGGGTGGCTTTAAAAACAGGAATTTATTCTCTCACAGTTTAGGAGGCTAGAAGTCCATATTCAAGGCACCAGCTCCAGGGGAAGGCTTTCTCTCTCTGTGGGCTCTGGAGGAAGGTCCTTGTCATCAATCTTCCCCTGGTCTAGGAGTGTCTCTGTGCAGGGACCCTGGTCCAAAGGACATACTCTGCTCCCGGCTGTGCTTTCTTGGTGGTATCAGGTCCCCCTGTCTCTCTGCTTGCTTCTCTCTTTTATATCACAAAAGAGATTGACTCAAAATACAACCTAATCTTATAGACTGAGTCCTGCCTCATTAACATAACTGCCTCTACTCCTGCCTCATTAACATCATAGAGATAGGATTTACAACACATAGGAAAATCACATCAGATGACAAAATGGTGGACAATCACACAATACTGGTAATCATGGCCTAGCCAAATTGACACACATTTTTAGGGGATGCAATTCAATCCATAACATTAGCCTTTCCACTTGTGGACTTGGATAAAAGCATACTGCTTTCTGAACAACTGTTAAGGGATCGGAGGAGGTACAGAGGAGTTTCCACTCCACTGGGTGAGCCTTGACCAATGGGAAATGGAAGATGGATGGGAAGGTGCCCTGTCTGCCAACAACCTGCTGTGTGTCTCTGCAGTGGTGGCCAGCATGGTAATACACTGCATCACACTTCTTGTCTGACTTTCCTTCTTCCTTTCCCCTCACCACTCTGGGTCCAGAGTTGCCTAGTTACAGGTACAAATGTGATAAATACAAATTGAGATGTGCTGTAAGTGTAAAACACACACTGAATTCTGAAGATTTCGTATTAAAAAAGAGAATTAAAAAGGCCTCCTTAATATTTTTTATATTGACTACATGTTGAAATAACACTTCAGATATATTGGTTTAAATAAAATAAACCCATAACCCACTGCTGTTGAGTCGATTCCGACTCATAGCAACCCTGTAGGACAGAGGAGAACTGCCCCATAGGGTTTCCAGGGAGCACCTGGCAGATTTGAACGGCTGACCTTTTGACTAGCTGCCTGTAGCTCTTAACTGCTATGCCACCAGGGTTTTCTTAAATAAAATAGATTATTAAAATTAATTCCACCTATTTCTTTTCACATTTTAAAACAATGGCTACGAAAAAATATAAATAATGACTACTTCTATTGGACAGTGTTATTCTAGAGGACATGGACTAAGACAGTAAGTAATTTAGGCAGGAAAAGAGCGACTAGTTGCAATGGAGATGTAAAGGAGAGGATGGGTTGGAATGGAATTTAAGGGGGAAGAAATGCCTAAACTGAAATGACTGACTATGGAGGAAGGGGAAGAGGGAGGAACGAAAGGTGGTGCCCAACTTTCTTAATGAGCCAACTGGGTCTCATTCACCTAGAGGAGAACACAGGAAGAAGAACATGTTGAAGGGCAGGACTAATTAGTGTGAGGCATTTGGCTGTGAATTCAAGGTGTTTATGCATCGCTCTGGAGCCCTGGGGGCACAGTGGTTAAGAGCTACAGATGCTAACCAAAAGGTCAGCAGCTGGACCCCACCAGCAGTTCCCTGGAAACCCTATGGGGCAGTTCTACTCTGTCCTATAGGGTCACTACGGGTCTGAATCGACTCAATGACAACAGGCTTGGTTTTTGGTTTTTTGTTTTTGTCAGTCTATTGAAGCTGTTCAGTGGCCACTTCGGTGTGCCGGCTGAGCGTGCAGAGCAGAGATCTCGGCAGGAAATGAAGAGCTGGTATTGACTGATGCCATGTGAGGCCAGGGAGAGTGAGGAAAGCAGAGGACACGAGTAAACAAATATATTTATGGTATCATTTTAGACTGTGATCAGTGTTATACAAAAATTAAAAGAGGATCAAAAGATCGTGAGTGATGGGATATGGCTGGGTGGCTACTCAAGCTTGAGGATAATTATGATGGGAGCAAGGAAGCTTGCTGGGTCACAAAGAGAGAGGAAGGGCACTCTAGGCAGAAACAGCATCGCGTGCAAACAAGAAATGCAGAACGGTCTGGCAAGTTCAGGGAAGAGATAGGCACCTGGTACTGTTGGAATATAAAGTATGAGAGATGGAAAGGAGAAATTGAGTGGGCACAGAGTGGCCGATCATGAAGAGCTTTATAAGAACCTTGGACTTTATCTCACAGGGAAAGGGGAGCCCCGAAAGGTGTTTAGTAGAGGAATGATGTGATCTCATTTACTGTTTACAACTTTCTTTAAGGTGTATGTTCCTAACTCCAAGGAGCCCCCATCCATTTGGTCCTGACATATCACTGGGTTCCCTGGAGCACAATCTGAAAACCACTGAACTAGATGACTTCCCTAAGCCTTAAAACAGTCTATGACTAAAGGACTGGTGAGAAAACTATAATACTGTATTGTGTTTCACAAGTCTGTCTCTCCCCTCCTGCCTTCCCTGACATTCACTCACTCGCTCTGAGGTAATTACATGCATGGAAAGCCAGAACGTTAGAAACATGAGGCCACAACAAGAAAGCAATATTTGTGTTGCAGAAGCATATCACATTTTTCAGGCAAAATAACCAGAAAGAAGGAAGTGAATACCTTCTTCAGGGTCATCACTGAACAACCCAAACTATAAGGAGACAATAAAGTCACAGCAATGGCCCTTTGACCACCTTCCATCCACCTGCTCTTTTGTTTTTAATGATTCTGTTGCCCATAGGGAAACAGGTCAGGAAAAGAAGAAAACCACCAAACAAGTTGATTATGACAATTAAGAAGAAAATTAAGCTAGTGGCTGAAATAGTGTTTTAAATTTAAGTTTACTGTATCTGTTTATTTCAACTGTACAAATTTAAGCACTTGCCATTTTTTCCCTAATTTATTCTCATGTTCTTTTTTTTTTTTTAAAGTCATTATTTTATGGCTAGGAAAAGTGACTTGTCCGATCACATATTCTCTACTTATTGGTTCAGAGTATTTTCTTTACTTACATTCCATCATGGGTTTTCTAAGATGAAACACATTTTAAAACACTAAGACGGAAAATACATTTGTTTTTTTATCAGGAAAACGTTTTTAAAGTAAGTGATGGTCAGGAATAGCCTTCACCATATAACAGCAGGTCATATTAAAAAAAAAAAAGTCCTTGCTGTTCAGTCAATTCCAACTCATAGCGACCCCATAGAACAGCCTCACAGAGTTTTCAAGGAGCATCTGATGGATTCAAACTGCCAACCTTTCACTTAATCACTATGCCAGCAGGGTTTCCAGCAGGTCCAAAAGTGGGAAGAATTTACAAACACTTCGTGAAACACCGAGAAACGGCTGTGTCTCAAAAGCCAAATGAGCTACTGAACAAAAACTAAATTAAAGCCATTAATAAAAAGCTTTTCGGTGGACCACATCTAAATCCCACTGACTTCTTAGTCTTTCTATATTTTAATATAATGCACCTAATATACCTAGATTTAGAATATCTTGAAGTAAAGCTATAAATCTTAATACAGTCCATTAGTTGAACTAGAAATACTATACACATGCGATCACATGAAAGGCAATAGTGTAACAGAAAAGAGGGTTGGACTTGGGAGTAAAAAAGCTCAAGTTTCTGTCACGCCACCTACTCATTTTTGAACTATGACAACTTACTTAATCTTTTTGACTGTCAGTAAAATAAGGTTACTGGTGAGTAGCACATAATTTTAATTCCCCAAATAGGCTCACCGACCTGCTTAGATGGGTTTGGTTATTTATGGCAGAGACTGCTAGTTACCTCCTCTAGAACCCATTTTCCTCTTATTAACAAAATCTTTTTTTTTTTTTAAGATGGGCACATAGCTGCATGAAGTAACAGCTACACTTTCTCTAACTCCCTTAAGCTAAAAGTAGCCATTTGACTACATTCTGATCAAAGAAATATAAGCAGAAAGGTTGTGTAAAACAACCAAGAAGGTTCCTTAAAAGGAACGGACTCAGTTGGGAAATGCACTCTTCCGCACTTCTTACAATCTTTGTTCCTGCTGTCTGGAATTCTATCGTGATAGCTGGAGCTCCAGCAGCCATCTTGGACAAGGAAGCAGTCTTGAGAATGGAAGCTACGTACTCATACCGGCAGAGCAGAAAGATAAAAGAAACCTCGATCTTCATTCTTCACGGAATCATCATTGCTGGGACTGCCTATATTCAATCTTCTTTTACTTGAGAATATACTCTTGTGTGCTTAAGCCATTATATTATTCTGGGTTTTCTGTTACATGCAACTGCATCTAATTCTAGCTGATACAGTATCCTTCCTATGTGGTCTCATAAAGTCTTATATTTCCATTATAAAACTTATCATGCTGTACTGTAATTGCTTATTTACTTGCCTGCTTCCCTAACTAGACTTTAATTTTGATGAGGGGAGTACTGTGTCTATATCACTTGTGTTGAATCCACAGTGCCTAATATACCCTACCTGTTGCTGTCCACTTGATTCTGACTCATAGCAACCCTACAGGACAGAGCAGAGCTTCGCCATAGGTTTTCCAAGGCTGTAGTCTTTATGAAAGCAGACTGCCACATCTTTCTCCTGTGGAGCAAATGGTGAGTTTGAACAGCTGACCTTTCGGTTAGCAGCTGAGTGCTTAACTACTGCACCACCAGGGTTCCTTTTGCCTAATATACCAAAAAACCAAACCCACTGACGCTGAGTCAATTCCAACTCATAGCGACTCTATCGGACAGAGTAGAGCTTCCCCGTAGAATTTCAAAGGAGCACCTGGCAGATTCCAACTGCCAACCTTTTGGTTAGCAGCCGTAGCAGTTAACCACTACGCTACCAGGGCTTCTGCCTAATATACTGTAGATACTAAATAAATACTTGTACAATGATTGATTATTTTCTCTGTAAGAAAAAACAAGAAAGAATAAAAGACAAATCAAGGTGTAACAATCAGTGCATCTAGGGATCTGTCTGTTTGCCCGGGTTGTCGGAAGGCAGAATAAGACAGTAAATGTGAAAGCGCTGTGAAAATTATAAAGTGTATACATAAATGTGGTTCATTACAAGTGAGAAAAACCATACGACCATAACAAGGCCATTGAAGTTGTTCAATAATGTTTTTTTTTTTTTTTTTGAGGCTTCTCTTCTTTATGAGAACCGTTATAAACCTTTACCTCTCTTCTAAAGTACTCTACCCAACCCCTGCCCCATTTATCTCAGAGATGACCCTGCCTCCTGCTTCAAGCAAACAATGGAGGTCAATGACATAGTATTTTCCAACTCCCCTCCTGTTCACTCTCTTCCCCCTTAGCTCATACTCTTTCTTTCTAAGGCCTGCATCTCCACCTGAGTTCCTGACCCCATCCTGTCCTGATTCCTTCATTAGTTACATTCCTTCTATCTAGTATCTTTAACAGCTCTCTCTCCACTAGCCACTTCTTCTCAGCCCAGATCCTTAAACAACGTATCTGTTTTTACCCTGTTTACTCTGTAAGCAAGTACCCTCTCTCTCCTTCCCTATCTTACCAAATTTCTTAAACCCACAGTTTATACACACTCTCCTCACTTCTACATTTCAGATTCAACTCTTCAGTCTGCCCTTTTGCTCCTCCACTCTACTGAATCTGCTGTTAAAGATCACCCAACAGCCTCCTTCAGGCCAGACCCAAGGCCTCTTTATCCCACTTGACAACCTTAGGAACATCTAGCATGATTAACCCCTTTTTCCTCAAAAGCCTTGCTCCCTCCACAGGTTCTTCTACTGCCATCTGACCACTCCTTTTTGGGCTGTTTTGTGCCCTTGAACTCCTCCACTTACCCCTTAATGGTCATTCCCTGGGATACCATTGGATACTCTCTTGTCTCAGCAAATACACTCTCCAAGGCTAGTTCATTCTCTCTCAGAGCTTCGATTATTTTAAACAAAGTTTATTTGGACTTCTCCTGATAAAGGTATTTGTGTTCACTGTAACCATTTTTTTTTTTTTTCCAAACATTTCTAAAGCATCTACTTTGTGCCAGGCCTAGTGTGGTGCAGTGAATTGCTTTAACATGGCCCTTCTAGGCCTGAAGTTAGGCTTGGTCTCACAACACACCATTTTTACAGTTAAGAATTCTCGGGTTATTTATTTAATCTTCACCATAATCCTGTGAGATAAATATCTATTATTCCTCTGCCCAGAATGCTTCTTCCCCACTTTAAGATGGGCAAATTCTTATCACACTTCAGGTATGGCAGGGCTCGAGTCATTTCCTTCCCCAACCCCTCTTTATAGATCAAAGCTTTGTATTACTTTTGCACAGCACCCTTTTACTTCCTTCCATAGTATATGTCATAAGTGAGATTTATATTCTTTCTGTTTACCATGTCTGTCTCCTTTAATGGACAGTAAGTCTCATGAAGATGGGGACCATATTCATTTTATTTACCATTACACAATCAGCAAATTATTTATTGAATATATACATTAAATAACTTGAAGTAATAAAATAGGATAGAAATCAAGCTATCTTTCTACTGCACTATAATCTTAAAATCCCAACCTTTACAGCACCAACTTCCTTCTAACACTTCTCTCACTGAACGAATCTACCTTCCAGCAAAGGCCATCGCTTATTCAGTCATTAAAGCTAAAAACCTCAGTCATCTTTCTTTTGCTCCTTCTCCATATATAATTGCTTTCTTGCTTCTGTGTTCAAAATGCCTCTCAAAGCAATTCCCTTATCTCTCACCTCTGTTGCTTGAGAGAGCCTCTTGCCTCCCGGCTCTATAATGGCTCACACATTCTTGCTGAAGGACCCCGCTGAAATTAAAATTTCCCAAAGGAGAGAGAATCATCATGGTACAAAATTGAAATGATCAACCTGGGTAAGAGCCTAGAATTAGAGACCTGGAAAAAAATTTCCATGTTACTTAATCTATTTCCTAGCTTCCAAGGTAGAGCTATCATGACTCATTCCAAAAAGACAAAAAGTGGTAAAGAACAGAGGCTTTGGGGTAAGAGACCTGGGTTCATGTTCCAGCTCTGCCATTTACTTATTAACAACAGGACTATGGGCAAAGACTCCTCATTGTAAAATGGAGTTCAGTATTAAATGAGAATAATTCAATATATAGCTTAGTTCATGACACGTAAGTGTTAACTATACATATTCTCCAAAAGAATTCCCCAAAAGACTAAATCTGCTTTATCAACTAGCTCCAATATATTTGAGATTATAACAGGGAGGCCAATATCAACTAGACTCAGGAGGCATGCTTTAGCCTATCATGCCGGGCTGGCTGATAAAAACCCTAGACAGGAAGGTTCAGAGAGCTTCCTGGTTGATGAGAACATCTGCTCTTCGTAGGGCAGTGTGTCCCTTGGAGCACAGAAGCTCCACGTTGGGAACTCTCCCGAACTTCACCCTATGTCTCTCTTCATTTGAATCCTTTTCGACTATAATAAATCTGTAGTCTTAAGTGTGGTATATTGTCCGTGAATTATCTAACCCAAAGGGGCAGTAGGAGCCAACGGGTCAGAAAGTAAGGGTGTTGAGCGGACTCCCAAGCTTGCAGCTGTCATCCCGAAGGGGTAGTGGGAAACCAGCCCTGAATTTGTGGCCAGCACATCAGAAGGTTGGGGTGTCATGTGGGCTCCTCGAACTTGCAGCTGGTGTCTGCCTGTGTGGCAGTATGAAGGATGGTGTCTTTATGGCTTGAGAGCTCTGATCTAGCTCCATGTGGCTATGGTCAGAGAGAGAGTGCTGCAGGTGTGGCTGGCAACAAGGGTGGAAAAGTGGGAATGTGAAGACTGGATCAATCTCCGCATTTTGGGGATTGGATTCGTGCTGATCCTTACTGTGCAGATGGAATACCCCCATTCCTCCAAAGCAACCAAAGCAATCCCTATCAACCTTCAGCTGGCTTCTTCGCAGAAACTGACAAGATGACCCTAAAATTCAAATGGAAATAACCCAGAATACGCAAAAAGAGATCGAAGAAGAGCAAAGTTGGAGGACTCATACTTCCTGATTTCAAAACATACTACAAAGCTACAGTAATTAGGACAGTGTGGTACAGGCATAAGGACACAGATCAATGGAACAGAATTGAGAGTCCAGAAATAAACCCATACATCTATGGTCAATTCATTTTCCACAAGTATGCCAAGGCAATTCAATGTGGGAAAGGGTAGTCTTTTCAATAAATGGTGCTGAGACAACTGGGTATCTACATGTGAAGACCTTACCTCATACTATATATAAAAATTAAGACAAAATGGATCAATGACCTTTTTTTGTAGAAAGGAAACCATAAAACTCTTAGAAGAAAACATAGGCATATATTTTGTGACTATGGATTAAATAGTTTCTTAGATACAAAACCTAAAGCCCAAGCAAGCAAAGAAAAAAAATACATAAATTGGGCTTCACCAAAATTTTAAAAACTATGCTTCAAAAGACATTATCAAGACAGTTAAAAAAAAAAAAAAAACCCACAGAATGGGATATTTGTAAATCATATGTATAAGGGTTTAGTAATCAGAATAAATAAAGAACTCTTACAACTCATCAATAAAAAGACAAATAATGCAATTTAAAAAAAGGGCAAAGGATATAAACAGAGATTTCTTCAAATAAGAGATGCAAACAGCCAATAAGCGCATGAAAAGATGCTCGGCATCACTGCCCATCAGGCAAATGCAAATCAAAACCACAATGAGATATCACTTCACACGCACCAGGATGGCTATATCAAAAAGATGGGAAATAACAAATACTGCCAAAGACATGGAGTTGGTATTACCATACGTTGCTGCTGGAAATGTAAAATGGGACAGCCAGATTGGAAACCAGTTTGGAAGTTCCTCCAAAAGTTAAACATAGAGTTAGCATATGATCTGGCAATTCTATCCTTAGGCACATACCTAAGAGAACTAAAAACGTGTCCAGACCAAAACCTGTACATGAATGCTACTAGCAGCATTATTTGTAACAGCCAAAAGATAGAAACAACCTCAATGTCCACCAACTAAAAAATGGAAGACAACATGAGACAACATACAATGAAATTCAGCCATAAAAAAGGAACGAAGTACTGACACATCCATCCATATACACATGGATGAACCTTAAAAACAGTATGCTAAGTGGAAGAAGCCCGCCACAGAAGACCACACATTGTATGCTTCCATTTATGTGAAATGCTCAGAACAGGAAAACCAATACAGACATAAAGCAGATTGGTGGTCGCCAAGGGCTGGGGAAACGATGAACAGGGAATGACTGCTTACGGGTATGGGGTTTCCTTTTGGGGTGATGAAAATGTTCTGGAATTAGATGGCTGTACAACCTTAAGAATCTACTAAAAAAAACCACTGAATTGTACATTTTAAATGATGAATTTTAAGATATGTGAATTATACATACCTCAATTTTTTAAAAAACTCAAAGTAGTAGCTACAGTTCATTCCTTTATAGCACTAGCTTCTTTTCTCCCCTCGACAGATTAAGAGAGCAAGAATTCTTCATTTACCACAGGACAATTCTGTGAGTCTTTTTAATATTTTTGTAACAGTAGTAGGTCAAGCTGGGTAACCTCGCGAGATGAAGAAATAAGATAGATGAATTTGCATCTTATCCAGTACAGCTGCAAAACAGAGGATACTGATAGCACAGCTAGGACAATGGGAGAAGAATCAGGCATTTTGAAAGCTTCAGCCCAGAGCAAGTCAATAAAACATTAAAAAAAAAAAAAAAAACCCAAACTGCTAAACACACCCCTGAGCCTGCCTGGCATGCATGGGGTTTTATTCTGCCAAAAACCAAATTCAAAACAAATACCAAGATTCTGGAGAGGGCAAAGCTCAAACAAGCAAAAGCATTTCTTGTTGTTACCAGCAGATAAGGGAAAACAAACAGACGTGTTTCATTCTGGGCTTGTTATTGTCAAAGTGGCCCTGGACAGCAAGGCATGGGATAAAAGACTGTTTAACTCCAGGTGAAAAGGTAGAGCGCAGCTCCAGAACGGCGCCCACTTGAAACACTTTCTACCGCAATTAATTCCCTCAGGAAAGAGACAAATTCAGACACTGCTTAGATTACAGCCCTAGCCCTTTCGTTTCAGTGTTTTTAAATTCATATTGGGAAGCAGCTGAGGCAGGAAATACTGCTATAATCACTGAGGCTTTTAGTACTTATTGTCAATCGCTACAAAGCGATCCTTGTCAGATTCATACCTCTAAACAACCAGAAAGAATCAAAGTCACAATGTCAGAGTTCCAGGAACAAATACAAAAATTGCCTGATGGCTGTGGCTTTGACTTCTGCAATTCTAGAAATGTACTGTGGTCGCTGGCTTCTTTCCAGAGTGCTAAACAGAAAGTCTGTTTCTGAGAAAGGGTCTGTCCCTTCACAACTGACCTGTGCAGGGCTGTCACTACATGTGTATCACCACTTTGAACAGTGCTCACCACTTTGAAAACAGATGCTCTGTAACTGAAGATAATTTGGAAATTGGCACAAGAGTTAAAAAATAAATAAATCTATTTGGACAGTCGTTGTAGGGTTCCTGCCAACTTCTGGTTTCTTGCCATAGAGAATAATGATTCCTGTCAGTCACTTAGAGAAAGAAAAGCTTCTAGAAAAGCCAAATAGCCATGACCTAAAAACAGCAACCCTGTATCAGCACATAAAAACTTATGAAAAGTTGGAAGTCTGAAAAATTGGATTCAAATTCAGAAATGTAATCTCTGCTCCAATACTGAAGCTATAATGAGAAATAAGCTCCTGCAAAAACATATATTAATCATTTTATTGGCTCTATTGTAAAAAAAGAAAGAAAAACACAGCTAGTGTTGCATTCCCAGTGCAAATAATACATGGCTTTGTGACTGCATCTTAAAATTATTTTATCCAGATTTGTTCTATGGTCTCTAAAAACTGAATACCCTCAAATAAACAGAAGTCAGTGCAATCACGAAAAGTATCCATAAAGCCTATTTGAATTTCCATATTAATCACATTCTAGTGATCTTTAAGATGCTAAACAATTGAGCACTTATAACAGTTTGACAAGTATGTGCAACAGTTACAAATTAAATTTTAAGAAGTCTCTGGGGGAGTAAGATCGTGCAGATGTAGGGCGAGGTATAACCCACTAGTGTGGGTATTTCAGACTGAACAGTGGAAAGCGTGCCAGAGGACTACAGGACCAGCAGAGAGATGTACTGGCAAGCTACCCTCAAGGGAGCTACATTTCAGGCCTCTAAACCCAGACCCTGAGCTTCGACCCAACAAGTGTTCACAGGTCCTTAGGTAAGGAACACAAGGTAGGGGAAAAAGTCCTTTGTAACTCTGTGGAAGCAGGAACCAGCATCTTCTTACAAATCGTTGGCCCCTACACAGCTTTAGAAGCTTAGAAAATAGTAACTTTAAGGAATATCAGCACAGGCCATAGGTAAAATTCTTTGCCAAGTCTTAAGTACTGTTAAGATTTTGATCTACAGCCTGAAAATTGATTAAAAAAAAAAAAAAAACTCCAAATTCTACTATCAGCAAGTTTAAGCAAGCTCCAAATCACACTCTATGGGAATATACATACATTACCATTCCATTAAATTTCTTGTCATAATTGGCACTTGGGAAGACCTCTTAGATTAGAGAATCGTATTTTCTTACAGTAAGGGCTTGGCATTTCCAATTCCAGAGAATTCAGTGGTGGTGGATGGACTGGGAAAACAGTTTTCTGATACCTCTACCCCAAAATATAGTGTCAGAAGATTATGTGTGATCTCAATAAGAAAAATGACATTAGGGGACATTAAAGTTTCTACATACATCATATCATCTGAAATCAACGATTGCCCTGAGATAGAACAGGTACTTTTATCATCTTGCTCAAGGAAGCTAAAAGTGACCAGTCTAAGTAGGATTCACACAGCTGGTAAGCGGCAGAGCCAGGCCCACAACTGAAGTCTTCCAAATTCCTTGTTCTGTTTCCACTATCCGACTGCCTTTTGTAAATAAACGTACGAATATAGTCAGGATGGCAGAGACAGGAGTGAACAAAG
The DNA here is from genome assembly GCF_030014295.1 of Loxodonta africana. Lineage (NCBI taxonomy): Eukaryota > Metazoa > Chordata > Mammalia > Proboscidea > Elephantidae > Loxodonta > Loxodonta africana. Next base: position 100,509,074 of record NC_087342.1, read on the forward strand.
AAAGCGCAAACAAAAATCCATGTTGCAGCCGAGCATTTCTTAGACCAATTTCAATTCTATTTTCATACAGATCTGGAAAAGTATTTGATGTCCACATTTTAACTTTTTAAAATTTATTTTCATTTTGATTCCAACTTGCAACACATCTGTTGATCAGATAATAAAATGAAATTGCCAGAGATTCAGCAATGAGTTGTTTTCAGTAATTTTCAACATTTGTTCCTAGTCCAATTCAAATGGCAGCTTTCAAAATAAGCTCAAATTGAAATATCATTTCGGAGCAGTAAGAGAGGAAGCTCTTTTGGTAGGGGATCAATTTTGAATTCTGCTTCTTTGAAACGTTATGTTAATAACAATTAATTATGAGGTATGTTTACCCTTTTGAATGATGGGACTGTGCATAAGCCTGACTGTGCCTGAATCAGGGCAAAGAGCAGACCAGCCACACTATGTCCATATGCTTCTGCTGCATACCCTTGTGTAGTTTGGCTGGGGCTCTGAAGAATTCCTGTCATGCATTTAAAGTCATTTATCCAACATGCTAGACTTCAGTTCTAACTTAGAAAAGGAGAGGTGGGCAATTTAAAAAATAGTTAAAGGTTAAATTTGGCGAAATACGCAGAACAGAATCAGTTAAGGGGCTGTCTTCAACAAAAAGCAAAATAATGTTTCATTTTTCCAGGGTATTCTTTACAATGTTTTCCTATGTTCATGGCTACAAAATGATCAACAGGAAACCCTGAAAGAAACTACTCAATTAATTACCCTAATTGGACTCAATTAGAAGACTAACAAAATCCATGATACCTGTCTACCCATCTAAACTGTCTCAAGAATCCTTGCATTGAAGGACCTGAACGGGTCCACCCTGATGTATGATCAAATGAAAGCTGCTTTCTGCTTTCATTTTGGAGATAATGGATTTTTTTTTTTCCCCCCAAAAAAGGAGGTCCCAATGAAACAGCTAATATATAACCTAAAAGTAAGCTTTTCACTTATTCCCACCTGAAGAACATGATTTAAAATTATGGCCCCTAGTCTGGGGTCTTAAATGCTAGCAAGTAGCTATCTAAGATGCATCAATTGGTCTCAACCCACCTGGATCAAAGGAGAATGAAGAACAACAAGGACACAAAGTAATTACAAGCCCAAGAGACAGAAAGGATCACATAAACCAGAGACTACATCAGCCTGAGAACAGAAGAACTAGATGGTGCCCAGCTACAACCGATGACTGCCCTGACAGGGAACACAACAGAGAACCCCTGACGGAGCAGGAGAGCAGTGGGATGCAGACCCCATGTTCTCGTAAGAAGACCAGACTTAATGGTCTGACTAAGACTAGAAGGACCCTGGTGGTCATGGCCCCCAGACCTTCTGTTGCCCCAGGACAGGAACCATTCCAGAAGCCAACTCTTCAGACATGGATTGGACTGGACAATGGGTTGGAGAGGGATGCTGGTGAGGAGTGAGCTTCTTGGATCTGGTGGACACTTGAGACTATGTTGGCATCTCCTGCCTGGAGGGGAGATGAGAGGGTAGAAGGGGTTAGAAGCTGACGAAATGGACACGAAAAGAGAGAGTGGAGGGAGGGAGCAGGCTGTCTCATCAGGGGGAGAGCAATTAGGAGTATGTAGCAAGGTGTATATAAGTTTTTGTGTGAAAGACTGACTTGAAATGTAAACTTTCACTTAAAAATAAAAATTAAAAAAAAAAAACAAACAATATCTAAAAAAATCATGGCCCCTTAAGCAGCGAGTGAACATGCTTCCGTTTGGTGGCCCCATAAGAGAGGACTAGCAGTCAACTTCTGTCACTGCTGCCTGGGAACTTTCTCTCTTCAGGCTGTCCCCGTCATGGCAGTCTGTGTAGTTAAAAGTCACGAAGATGCAATATTCCATCCCTTTTGCCAACATTTTTTAATGTTCTCACATTCTCACATTCCTTTTTCTCCACTTATTCTAATGCCCAAAAGTTAAATGTATTGAAAATGAAAGAATACAAAGCTTTGCAACGTGGATAGGGTGATGGTCCCTCAAAGTATGATTTTCTTTTGCCTGGGTCAAAATAATTCTAAGACTATTAAATTCACACCTTAGCTCTGTGTCAAGAGATGTAATTGTGAAGGTCATCATGCTTGCCTACTGACTTAACAAGAAAAATCCCTGGAAAACCATTCAACATAAAAACACACAAGCTATAAATACTCCAAAGAAAACAGCTACTTTGTAGAACTGATAGAGAAAAGAGACATACATGCGAAGAAGACGTAATAGGTTTTATTCTTCCCTAAGTCTTGCCAGCAATGGGACTTCCAAAATAGTTTTGTCTTTACCTCTCTAAGCGAAACTAAGGCTAAAGGTAGTAGCATTTGTAACATTTCTCCCCAGTCCATTCTCCACACACATAGAGCCCAAAACAAGTATGAAGAGGGAAAATGATATGAAAATCTGAAATTTTATTGCTTTAGGTACTACTGCAGGTAGTGGTGTTATAGAATAATAAATACCTAGACAGCTACTCAATAGTGAAATGGGTAGTGGTCTACAATTTAAAGTGAATTATCTTAATTCCTTAAGCAAGCTTTGTCTGCAACATCATGGCGCCACTTTTCTGAGATGGTCTATTATAAAGGTTTAATAGCTGCTAACCTGTTACAAAACGGAAGATGAGGCATAAGATAGATCAGCCAGCAGGTTCACGTTGAATTTTGATTCTTAAATCTGTAAAATATTTCTAAAATGCAGAAAAACAGGTGTTTTATAAACTTCTCCTTACTTTTCTGTTTAAGGATTTTTCTTTTTTTAATGGTTTTAGCTCTAGAATGTGTAACCTTATGGATGGTTGTACGCATGTATAATTTCCTGAGTATAAAACCAAAAAGCAAGGCATAATTCAAACTAAGACACCTACTCATCTCCTTATGGTGAACTCAATTCCATAACTATTAAGTTCTCAACCTAAATCATTACATTTTGTAGACTACAAAACACCAATGGGTTTTTATTAAAAAGCACTGCTACTTCCTGTGCTCTAAGACACGGTTTAAATAATGTTGAGCATTTTCCTTTAAACATTTTTGTATAGTTGATAAAGTTCAAAACATCTTTTCATCTTAGAATTAGAAACAAAAATTTAGCCAATGAAACAATCTTTAAAACTTAGTTTTTTTAGACCATGAAACTGAGGAATTGTGCTGCACAGGATTTAAGAACAAATAGCTCTAAAATATTTTTATTGACAAGAAAACATGAAAACGATACCTGGTAATGTATCTCTTATAGACTAAATGTCTTCAGTGAGGGACTTCCTTATTAAATGACTAACTTAAAGATGTTCAGTGTGCAACAGTAAAAATGTTATTTTATGAAATCACATATTATTAATGAAAATGGTTCCCAGCATGTACCTCCAGCACAGCCTCCCTGTCTCTCTCCCATGACCTCCTGCCCCATATTCTGTCTGATGACCAGATACTTTCCATTTGGATACCCCTAGTAACTCTTCAGATTCAACCCTGCCAAAACTGAGGGACAATATGCACAAGAAAGAAGGTAGAAATGTTTAAGTACTTGGACAACTGGAAAGACATACTTGGAGAGGAAGATTCAACATCATAGGGTGTCACTACTTCCTAATTCTAAACTTAATATCATCCCAATAAAAACACCAACAGGTTTTGCCCTCCTTGGAATTAGACAGGTTGATTATCAGGTTCATTTGCAAAGACAATCAAGCAAGAACATCTACGAAAACCATGAAAAAGCAAATATTAAAACTTTAAAGCCGGAGGGCGGAGCCAAGATGGCGGACTAGGCAGACGCTACCTCGGATCCCTCTTACAACAAAGACATGGAAAAACAAGTGAATCGATCACATACATAACAATCTACAAACCCTGAACAACAAACACAGATTTAGAGACGCAGAAGGAACTAATACGGGGAAGCAGCGATTGTTTCCAGAGCCTGGAGCCAGCGTACCAGTCAGGTATGGCACAAGCACAGAGAGCTGCTCCACCCCCCTGAACTAACCCCGGGAGGGGGACCAGCCAGTTCCACGGGCGGCGTGGGACGCAGCCGGTAAGAGAAGTCCCCAGGAGGCAGTGACTGGTCTTGGAGCAGAAAGAGCAGCGTCCAAGCCGGGGAACCGTCCCGCAGGGATTTGGACTGGACGCAGGTATGGCATAAACACGACCAGCCGGGTCGCACGGGCGGCGTGGGACGCAGCTGGTAGGAGAAGTCCCCGGGAGGCAGCAACTGGTATTGGAGCGGGGAGAACAGCGTTCCAGCCGGGACACTCGGTCACGGCACAAGCACAGGGACCTGCTCCACCCATCTGAACTGACCCCGGGAGGAGGCCCAACTGGCTCTCGGGTGCGGCACGGCCACGCGGCTGGAGGGACGAGAAGTCCCCGGGAGGCAGCGACTGATTTTGGAGTCGAGAGTGCACCGTCTCAGTAGGGGAGCCTTGACGCTGGGCGTGGGGCTGGAAGCGGAGGATCTGACCGTGACTCCAGCGGGCCAGACCCCCCGGGGGCAATCACCACACAGCCAGCACACATAGGTGACGTGCCCCGCGGGAATCTCAGATATAATAGTCATTTCAAGCAAGACAAGCAACTCTGGCTATATTCTGAGGTGCTACTCTCCTATCTCTCTGTTCCCTCCCCCACCCTCCCCAGGCGGCTTCATTAACATCTCAATAGCCTGAGCCAGAGGGAGAACTCTGATAGGGATCTGATTGCATTTTTTTTTAGCGGATTTTCTGGAAAAACTAGTTTCCCAGTGATGGCGCGGAGACAACAATCCATATCAAACCACTTAAAGAAGCAGACCATGACAGCTTCTCCAACCCCCCAAACAAAAGAATCAAAATCTTTCCCAAATGAAGATACAATCTTGGAATTATCAGATACAGAATATAAAAAACGAATTTACAGAATGCTTAATGATATCACAAATGAAATTAGGATAACTGCAGAAAAAGCCAAGGAACACACTGATAAAACTGTTGAAGAACTCAAAAAGATTATTCAAGAACATACTGGAAAAATTAATAAGTTGCAAGAATCCATAGAGAGACAACATGTAGAAATCCAAAAGATTAACAATAAAATAACAGAATTAGACAACGCACTAGGAAGTCAGAGGAGCAGACTCGAGCAATTAGAATGCAGACTGGGACATCTGGAGGACCAGGGAATTAACACCAACATAGCTGAAAAAAAAATCAGATAAAAGAATTAAAAAAAATGAAGAAACCCTAAGAATTATGTGGGACTCTATCAAGAAGGATAACCTGCGGGTGATTGGAGTCCCAGAACAGGGAGGGGGGACAGAAAACACAGAGAAAATAGTTGAAGAACTCCTGACACAAAACTTCCCTGACATCATGAAAGACGAAAGGATATCTATCCAAGATGCTCATCAAACCCCATTTAAGATTGATACAAAAAGAAAAACACCAAGACATATTATCATCAAACTCACCAAAACCAAAGATAAACAGAAAATTTTAAAAGCAGCCAGGGAGAAAAGAAAGGTTTCCTTCAAGGGAGAATCAATAAGAATATGTTCTGACTACACAGCAGAAACCATGCAGGCAAGAAGGGAATGGGACGACATATACAGAACACTGAAGGAGAAAAACTGCCAGCCAAGGATCATATATCCAGCAAAACTCTCTCTGAAATATGAAGGCGAAATTAAGATATTTACAGACAAACACAAGTTTAGAGAATTTGCAAAAAACCAAACCAAAGCTACAAGAAAATACTAAAGGTTATTGTTTGGTCAGAGAACCAATAATATCAGATATCAGCACAACACAAGGACACAAAACAGAACGTCCTGATATCAACTCAAATAGGGAAATCACAAAAACAAACAAATTAAGATTAATTAAAAAAAAAAAATACACATAACAGGGAATCATGGAAGTCAATAGGTAAAAGATCACAATAATCAAAAAGAGGGACTAAATACAGGAGGCATTGAACTGCCAGATGGAGAGTGATACAAGGCGATATAGAACAATACAAGTTAGGTTTTTACTTAGAAAAATAGGGGTAAATAATAAGGTAACCACAAAAAGGTATAACAACTCTATAACTCAAGATAAAAACCAAGAAAAACGTAACAACTCAACTAACATAAAGTCAAGCACTATGAAAATGAGGATCTCACAATTTACTAAGAAAAACACCTCAACACAAAAAAGTATGTGGAAAAATGAAATTGTCAACAACACACATAAAAAGGCATCAAAATGACAGCACTAAAAACTTATTTATCTATAATTACCCTGAATGTAAATGGACTAAATCCACCAATAAAGAGACAGAGAGCCACAGACTGGATAAAGAAACACGATCCATCTATATGCTGCCTACAAGAGACACACCTTAGACTTAGAGACACAAACAAACTAAAACTCAAAGGATGGAAAAAAATATATCAAGCAAACAATAAGCAAAAAAGAAGAGGAGTAGCAATGTTAATTTCTGACAAAATAGACGTTAGACTTAAATCCACCACAAAGGATAAAGAAGGACACTATATAATGATAAAAGGGACAATTGATCAGGAAGACATAACCATATTAAATATTTATGCACCCAATGACAGGGCTGCAAGATACATAAACCAAATTTTAACAGAATTGAAAAGCGAGATAGATATCTCCACAATTATAGTAGGAGACTTCAACACACCACTTTGGGAGAAGGACAGGACATCCAGTAAGAAGCTCAACAGAGACACGGAAGATCTAATTACAACAATCAACCAACTTGACCTCATTGACTTATACAGAACTCTCCACCCAACTGCTGCAAAGTATACTTTTTTTTCTAGCGCACATGGAACATTCTCTAGAATAGACCACATATTAGGTCATAAAACAAACCTTTGCAGAGTCCAAAACATCGAAATATTACAAAGCATCTTCTCAGACCACAAGGCAATAAAACTAAAGATCAATAACAGAAAAACGAGGGAAAAGAAATCAAATACTTGGAAAATGAACAATACCCTCCTGAAAAAAGACTGGGTTATAGAAGACATCAAGGAGGGAATAAGGAAATTCATAGAAAGCAACGAGAATGAAAATACTTCCTATCAAAACCTCTGGGACACAGCAAAAGCAGTGCTCAGAGGCCAATTTATATCAATAAATGCACACATACAAAAAGAAGAAAGAGCCAAAATCAGAGAACTGTCCCTACAACTTGAACAAATAGAAACTGAGCAACAAAAGAATCCATCAGGCACCAGAAGAAAACAAATAATAAAAATTAGAGCTGAACTAAATGAATTAGAGAACAGAAAAACAATGGAAAGAATTTAACAAAGCCAAAAGCTGGTTCTTTGAAAAAATTAACAAAATTGATAAACCATTGGCTAGACTGACTAAAGAAATACAGGAAAGGAAACAAATAACCCGAATAAGAAATGAGAAGGACCACATCACAACAGAACCAAATGAAATTAAAAGAATCATTTCAGATTATTATGAAAAATTGTACTCTAACAAATTTGAAAACCTAGAAGAAATGGATGAATTCCTGGAAAAACACTACCTACCTAAACTAACACATTCAGAAGTAGAACAACTAAATAGACCCATAACAAAAAAAGAGATTGAAACGGTAATCAAAAAACTCCCAACAAAAAAAAGCCCTGGCCCGGACGGCTTCACTGCAGAGTTCTACCAAACTTTCAGAGAAGAGTTAACACCACTACTACTAAAGGTATTCCAAAGCATAGAAAATGACGGAATACTACCCAACTCATTCTATGAAGCCACCATCTCCCTGATACCAAAACCAGGTAAAGACATTACAAAAAAAGAAAATTATAGACCTATATCCCTCATGAACATTGATGCAAAAATCCTCAACAAAATTCTAGCCAATAGAATCCAACAACACATCAAAAAAATAATTCACCTTGATCAAGTGGGATTTATACCAGGTATGCAAGGCTGGTTTAATATCAGAAAAACCATTAATGTAATCCATCACATATATAAAACAAAAGACAAAAACCACATGATCTTATCAATTGATGCAGAAAAGGCATTTGACAAAGTCCAACACCCATTCATGATAAAAACTCTTACCAAAATAGGAATTGAAGGAAAATTCCTCAACATAATAAAGGGCATCTATGCAAAGCCAACAGCCAATATCACTCTAAATGGAGAGAACCTGAAAGCATTTCCCTTGAGAACGGGAACCAGACAAGGATGCCCTTTATCACCGCTCTTATTCAACATCCTGTTGGAAGTCTTAGCCAGGGCAATTAGGCTAGACAAAGAAATAAAAGGTATCCGGATTGGCAAGGAAGAAGTAAAGTTATCACTATTTGCAGATGACATGATTATATACACAGAAAACCCTAAGGAATCCTCCAGAAAACTACTGAAACTAATAGAAGAGTTTGGCAGAGTCTCAGGTTATAAAATAAACATACAAAAATCACTTGGATTCCTCTACATCAACAAAAAGAACACCGAAGAGGAAATCACCAAATCAATACCATTCACAGTAGCCCCCAAGAAGATAAGATACTTAGGAATAAATCTTACCAAGGATGTAAAAGACCTATACAAAGAAAACTACAAAGCTCTACTACAAGAAATTCAAAAGGACATACTTAAGTGGAAAAACATACCCTGCTCATGGATAGGAAGACTTAACATAGTAAAAATGTCTATTCTACCAAAAGCCATCTATACATTTAATGCACTTCCGATCCCAATTCCAATGTCTTATTTTAAGGGGATAGAGAAACAAATCACCAATTTCATATGGAAGGGAAAGAAGCCCCGGATAAGCAAAGCACTACTGAAAAAGAAGAAGAAAGTGGGAGGCCTCACCTTACCTGACTTCAGAACCTTTTATACAGCCACAGTAGTCAAAACAGCCTGGTATTGGTACAACAACAGACACATAGACCAATGGAACAGAATTGAGAACCCAGATATAGATCCATCCACGTATGAGTAGCTGATATTTGACAAAGGACCAGTGTCAATTAACTGGGGAAAAGATAGCCTTTTTAACAAATGGTGCTGGCATAACTGGATATCCATTTGCAAAAAAATGAAACCGGACCCATACCTCACACCATGCACAAAAACTAACTCCAAGTGGATCAAAGACCTAAACATAAAGACTAAAACGATAAAGATCATGGAAGAAAAAATAGGGACAACCCTAGGAGCCCTAATACAAGGTATAAACAGAATACAAAACATTACCAAAAATGATAAAGAGAAACCCGATAACTGGGAGCTCCTAAAAATCAAACACCTATGCTCATCTAGAGACTTCTCCAAAAGAGTAAAAAGACCACCTACAGGCTGGGAAAGAATTTTCAGCTATGACATCTCCGACCAGCGCCTGATCTCTAAAATCTACATGATTCTGTCAAAACTCAACCACAAAAAGACAAACAACCCAATCAAGAAGTGGGCAAAGGATATGAACACACATTTCACTAAAGAAGATATTCAGGCAGCCAACAGATACATGAGAAAATGCTCTCGATCATTAGCCATTAGAGAAATGCAAATTAAAACTACGATGAGATTCCATCTCACACCAGCAAGGCTGGCATTAATCCAAAAAACACAAAATAATAAATGTTGGAGAGGCTGCGGAGAGATTGGAACTCTCATACACTGCTGGTGGGAATGTAAAATGGTACAACCACTTTGGAAATCTATCTGGCGTTATCTTAAACAGTTAGAAACAGAACTACCATACAACCCAGAAATCCCACTCCTAGGAATATACCCTAGAGATACAAGAGCCTTCATACAAACAGATATATGCACACCCATGTTTATTGTAGCTCTGTTTACAATAGCAAAAAGCTGGAAGCAACCAAAGTGTCCATCAACGGATGAATGGGTAAATAAATTGTGGTATATTCACACAATGGAATACTACGCATCGATAAAGAACAGTGACGAATCTCTGAAACATTTCATAACATGGAGGAACCTGGAAGGCATTATGCTGAGCGAAATGAGTCAGAGGCAAAAGGACAAATATTGTATAAGACCACTATTATAAGATCTTGAGAAAGAGTATAAACTGAGAAGAACACATACTTTTGTGGTTACGAGGCGGGGAGGGGGGAGGGAGGGAGGGTGGGAGAGGGTTTTTTATTGATTAATCAGTAGATAAGAACTGCTTTAGGTGAAGGGAAAGACAACACTCAATACATGGAAGGTCAGCTCAATTGGACTGGACCAAAAGCAAAGAAGTTTCCGGGATAAAATGAATGCTTCAAAGGTCAGGGGAGCAAGTGCGGGGGTCTGGGGAACATGGTTTGCGGGGACTTCTAAGTCAATTGGCAAAATAATTCTATTATGAAATCATTCTGCATCCCACTTTGAAATGTGGCGTCTGGGGTCTTAAATGCTAACAAGCGGCCATCTAAGATGCAGCAATTGGTCTCAACCCACCTGGAGCAAAGGAAAATGAAGAACACCAAGGCCACACGACAACTAAGAGCCCAAGAGACAGAAAGGGCCACATGAACCAGAGACCTACATCATCCTGAGACCGGAAGAACTAGTTGGTGCCCGGCCACAATCGATGACTGCCCTGACAGGGATCACAGCAGAGGACCCCTGAGGGAGCAGGAGATCAGTGGGATACAGACCCCAAATTCTCATAAAAAGACCAAACTTAATGGTCTGACTGAGACTGGAGGAATCCCGGCGGCCATGCTCCCCAGACCTTCAGTTGACACAGGACAGGAACCATCCCCGAAGACAACTCATCAGAAATGAAAGGGACTGGTCAGCGGGTGGGAGAGAGACGCTGATGAAGAGTGAGCTAATTATATCAGGTGGACACTTGAGATTGTGTTGGCAACTCTTGTCTGGAGGGGGAATGGGAGGATAGAGAGAGAGGGAAGCCAGCAAAATTGTCAAGAAAGGAGAGACTGAAAGGGCTGACTCAAGAGGGGGAGAGCAAGTGGGAGTAGGGAGTGAGATGTATGTAAACTTATATGTGACAGACTGATTGGATTTGTAAACGTTCACTTGAAGCTTAATAAAAGTTATTAAAAAAAAAAACTTTAAAGCCTCTATAAAGAAAATAATGTGGTACTGGCTCATGAAAAGACAGCTCAATGGAACAGAGTAAAAAATCCAAGAAACACAATCAATTGCATATGAAGATTTGTTATACAATAGAAGCAACATATCAAATCAAGGTTGGAAAAGATGGACTTTTTAATAAGTGATGTCAGGTTAACAGGATAGCCATATGGAAAAAGGTAAAATCAGATTCACTCATCACACCGTACGTGAGAATGAACTTCAAATGAATCAGAGATTTAAATGTTAAAAACGAAAAGAAAAAAAAAAAAAGTAAATACTAGAATAAAACAGGTAAATTCTTCTGCATCCTAGGAGTGGAAAAACCTTTCCTAAGTGACTCAAAATCCAGAAGCAAAAAAGAAAAAGACTAGTAAATTTGACTACATAAAAAACAAACAAAATTCTACATGGTAAAAAAAAAAAAAAACATAAGCAAAGCAAGAGTACAAATTACAGACTGAGAAAAATAACCTGCAGCTTCTATCACACACAGAGGTTAATATTCCTAATATATAAAAAAAAAATCCTAAAAATAGAAAATAAAAGGACTAAAAACCATGTAAAAAACAGAAAAAAGAACTGCCAAGCGTCCCAAATGCATGCTCAACTTCTCTTCTGACAGTAGAAATGGAGATCTATCACCTAATAAAAAAACCAAACTTGCTGCTGTCGAGTCAATTCTGATTCATAACGACCGGACAGGACAGAGGAGAACTGCCCCATGAGGTTTCCAAGGAGCGGCTGGTGGATTCCAACTGCCAACCTTTTGGTTAGCAGTCAAGCTCTTAACCACTGTGCCCTAATAAAAAAAATGGATCTGCAAAAATCTGAAAGTTTGAAAAACGTACTGTCGGCAAGGTTGTGGGCAAAACAAGGCCTCTCACACATTGTGGGTAGGAAGTGGGAGACATTTGAGGGAGGGAATGAGGTCTTGCTCCTATCTGTCAGGGCGCTATGGAGACAGTAGCCACTGGTGCTATATAAAAAATTTCATAGTTGGAAATTGCATAACCTGCCTTAGAAATTCCCAACCTGGCCCACTGCATACGGTTGTGAAGGATGGGTCTTTACTATCCCTGGGGATGACTTTTGGCAGTACTATCAATTGGTGTCCACTGGATTATCCAGTGTGTGGCTCTGCTACCAAATGCCTAACCCCTAGAAACTAATTTCTTCTACCAAACTCTTATTTTGACTCAAATTAAGTTCCTTCCTTTCTTCTCTATCTCCCTTCCCTCATTTTTTCTTTTCATTTTTCTTAAATGTTTCTCAAGGGGGAACAACTGTTTTAAACAGCACTCATTTCCAGAGTTAGATGCCTTTCCCACCACACGACTTAGAGTAGAATGGCGGCCTGAAATGCCCGGGTGGGTGGCATGGGTAGAGGACTAGGGCACGCTGGAGAACATCTGCTTCTCCTCCCTGTGGCCATGGGGGAATGCGGATCTGGTGTCGACAAAGGTTCCTATTTTTCAAGAGCAGCCAGTGATTTGGATTTTTATGTGAGGTTTTCTAAGTTTTATAAGAACTGGCATGCAGTTCAGATTTCCTTAAACTGTACAGGCCAAACAAAAATGCCACTGTTTAGACCTTCAGTTTAAGTCTTCTCAGGGGCTTTTTTTTTTTTTTTAATTTTGTATTGTACTTTACATGAAGTTTTACAGAACAAACTAGTTTCTCACTGAACAGTCAGTACACATCTTTCTATGACTTTGGTTAACAACCCCACAACATACCAACGCTCTCCCTTTTCAACCTTGGGTTCCCTGTTACTAGCTTTCCTGTTCCCTCTGGCCTCCTAGTCCCTGCCCCTGGGCTGGTGTGCCCCTTTAGTCTCGTTTTATGGGCCTGTCCAATCTTTGGCTGAAGGGTGAACCTCAGGAGTGACCTCATCACTGAGCTGAAAGGGTGTCTGGGGGCCGTACTCAGGGCTTCTCCAGTCTCTGTCAGGCCAGCAAGTCTGGTCTTTCTTTTTGGTTTAGATTTTTGTTCTATGTTTTTCTCCAGCTCTGACCATCTATTGTGACCCCCTCAGAGTGGTCAGTGGTGGTAACTGTGGTAGACGTGGTCCATTAGTCCTTTGGGCTAATCCTTCCCTTGTATCTTTAGTTTTTTTTCATTATTCCTTGCTCTGGAAGGGGTGACACCAGTGGAGTATCCTAGATAGCTGCTCACAGGCTTTTAAGACACCAGATGCTACTCACCGAAGTAGAATGCAGAACATTTTCTTTATAAACTATGTTATGCCAGTTCAGCTAGATGTTCCCTGACACCACGGTCCCCACAACCCTCAGCCCAGCAATTCTGTCCCTCAGGTGGTTTGGATGTGTCTATGGAACTTCCATGACCTTGCCTTGTACAAGCTGTGCTGGCTTCCCCATTAGTATGTGCTGTCTTACCCTTTACCAAAGTTACCACTTATCTACTGCCTATTTAGCATTTTTCCATCCCCACAGGAGCTTATTTTTTAACCAATTAATCATCTGAGTTGTTCATCTCTAGACATACCAGTTACTTACCACTTTTCAAAATACAGAAATCAAAAAGGGACACAATTCTTTAAGAACGTGATGTAGTTGGTGCATACTGTGGCATCATAGTTCTACATGTCATTTTCCTGTATAAATATTCCAGGGTAGCATTCTTTAAAGAATAAAAAACCAGCAACGCACCACTCGCACAGCTACTTTTTTTTTTTTTTTTAAAGCAGAGTTCAGGAGCCCTGGTAGTGCAATGGTTAAGAGCTGGGCTGGTAACCAAAAGGTCTGCAGTTCAAATCTACCAGCTGCTCCTTGGAAACCCTATGGGGCAGTTCTACTCTGTCCTTTAGGGTTGCTATGAGTCGGAACCGACTCAACGGTACATAACTAAAACAAAGCAGAGTTCAGATTAGAGGCCAGCTACCTTGATGCCCAGATCAGCCTTTTTGTCCCAGCAACTTATTGTATAAGTTAGAGGAGTCCCCATCCATGTAAAACGGGGACAATCCATAAAGTGGAAATAATATCTACTTGATGGTTTTGTTGTGAAGATTAAATGACTTGATACATGTAAAGTGTCTGCACAACGCGGGGCCATAGATAGCACAATGCCAGGCACATACATAGCACTTACCAGTTACTGTTACCTATATTGCAGCTACTATGGCCAGCTTTGTGCATGTTTAATATTCACACAGTTCAGAACAGCCCCAAAAGTTTCACCAAAGTTTAGATGTTACATATATTATTTCCTTTTTGTTCGTGGCTTGTCTGTCACTGAAGGAGACTTAACAACTGACAAAAATTGCCATTTGCAAAAATACAGTCATTGCTATTCAGTGCCTCGTGCTTGTCAAGGTGCTTATTTTAAGTGGATTGTTTGATGATATGTTGTAATATCCTCCCTGCTATCTGGAATAGGAAGACATCCGTAATTACCAGGGTCATCCAGAAGCTATTCTCTGTCTTTTGTGCTCCATGGCATCTCAAAAATAATAGCTAATAGTGGCTCTACCAATAAATTTTAGCAATTCTTTGAATAATGGAGAATGCAAGTCACAGGGTCCTGCTGATTTGAATTCATCATTTTTTCCCAGCTATTTATTATTTAAAAAAAAAACTTTTCTCAAACCTATATCCTCCCTCTGGCTACTGCCCTTTCTCTTTTCTTCCCTTCACATCAATCTCCACTTCCCTCTTCCCATTTATTTCTCAGCATGTTACCAATGGTCTTTTGCCTTACTCCACTGGACCTGTTCAGGTATTTTTCAGTCCCACTGACTTCTGGATCCTCTTAATGTGACTGACTACCTCATTCTTTTGTGTCACCATTTTCTCCTTTTATTTCTCCTGTGCTCCTCACCAGTGTCTTTCTCTTCTATGCACTGTCCTCTTCCGTTATTCTGTCCCTTAAACACAGGTGTTATCCAATGGTCCTGCCCTGGCCATTTTACTCTATATATGCATCCAAGACAATCTGATCTATAATCATAACTTCAGCTACTATCCTTGAACTAATAATGCCCAAATTAATAATTACTACCAAGCTCCAGACCCATACTTCCAATTGCCTCCTGGACAGCTGCCCTGTAAGGTTTCACCGGCACTTTAAAACTCAAATATCTAAATCAGAAATTATTCTCTCAATTCCCCTACCCCAAACTATTCTTCCTCTTTTTCCATTTTAGCAAATGGCACAACTATCTAGGCTCCTGTGGTAGGCAGGATAATGGCCCGCCCAAAGATGACCATGTTCTAGTCCCTGGAACCTGTAAATAAGTTATGTTACATGGCAAAGAAGAATTAAGGCTGCTAACCAGCTGATCTTAAAGTGGGATATTATCCATCCTGGATTAGCTGGGTGGGTCCAATGTAATCATAAAGCCCCGTATGTGTGGAAGAGGGAGGCAGAGAGTTAGTGTCAGAGTAATGTGATGCGAGAAAGACTCATCAGTCATTTTTTATTTTAAAGATGGAAGGGGGGCATGAGCCAAGAAATGCGGCAGCCTTTAGAAGCTGGAAAAGGCAAGAAAATGGTCTTTCCCTTAGGGCCTCCAAAAGGAATGCAGCCCTGCTGACACCTTGATTTTAGCCCAGTGAGGTCCATTTTGGACTTCTGACTTCCAGAACTGTAAGATAATAAAATCTGTGTTGTTTTAAGGAGCCCTGGTGGTACAGTGGTTAACAGCTACGGCTACTCACCAAAAGGTCGTCTGAATCCATGAGGAGCTCCCTGGAAACCCTATGGGACAGGGCTACTCTGTCCTATAGGGTCCCTGTGAGTCGGAATCGACTCAACAGCAGTTTTTTGTTTTTTCTGGTGGTGTAGTGGTTAAAGCATTCAGCTGCTAAATCAAAAGGTCAGCAGTTCAACCCCACCAGTCACTCCTCGAAAGAAAGGTATGGCAGTCTGATTCCGTATAGGTTTACAGCCTTGCAGACCCTATGGGGTCACTATGAGTAGGAATTGACTCAACGGCAGTGGGCCCGGGATCTGGCATTGTTTTGAGCCACTAAGTTTGTAGTAGTATGTCATAACAGCAACAGAAAACTAATACAGCATCCAAGACAGATGCTAGGGACTTATCCTCTATTTGCTAAGCACCGTTGCATTTATCTCCTAAATAACTTTCAAATTCAATTCCTCTCCTTCATCTCCATTACTACAACCTCATCCTATTTTGTCTAAACTATGATCACAGTCTCCTTACTGGCTTTTCTGTCTTTAGTTTGGTACCCTCATCCAAGTTCACTCCTATCCACTGATCCTCCATACTTGCTGCCTGCCAGAGAAATCCTCAAAAAAGAAGAATCTCTCCTCTCTTCATACTCCTTCAAATGGCTCCTCATTAACTTCAGGATCAAGTTCAAACACCCCAGCAGAGTCTATAAAGGCCTATCAGAACAAGAAGATTGGTCAGAACCAAATATGTTGGCCCTGTGGAGCATTAAAACATTACCGGGGTACTATATGTTGCTGGAAAAGTAAAGAGATGCACAGGAAAACTGCACTTAACAGAATCCCACAATACTAAGCAGTATACGAGGTCGCAGGAAAACACTTCCGATAAGCCACTAAGGTGTAGGTGGGATGGAGCGGGTGAAAGCACGAAGAAGCATTCTTCAGTGGCACAGGCAGCAGCTACGCTGCCATCTAAGGTAAGTCTGCATTAGCTGCTACGTTAACTACAGACTGCGACTGGGCAGATGCAACCCGAGACACAATGAACAGAGGGCTCAGCCCTTTTCCTCTACAGCACTTGGCATCTCTAAAGTAATAAACAGTATTTCTAGAAAGCATGCCAAATAACTAATCTGCCCAAGACTTGGGAGTTACATTCCTTCACCCTCTCTCTGTCTGCAGTACCACGGTTCTGCCCCTTTCCCAAACACTTCATCTATCTGTAAGGGCAGCTTCTTCAAGGCATTGCTTGAGTTAACTCCACACAGCTGAGTTAGATGCCCCTGTCTCCACTCTTAAAGTGCCTGGTATATTTTCTATTGTTGCACTTATCTCACTGAGCTATAAAGGTTGATTATTTTTTAATCCATTTCTCTAACTAAAATGTAACCTCCTTGAGGGTGAGGCTTTGTCTTTTTCACGTTTGTGCCCCAGTACCTAATAAATTCATTGACATAAAACTGGAATGCAAACATTTGTTGAATAAATAAGCATATAAATATTAGTTTTAGTTGACTTTTCATTTTCCCATATTATGAGTAACATTTGTTTTGGGTAACCGATCATCACAGCTTATTTTTTCCCCCAAAGGGGAAGATTTGAAAAAGAAAAACCTTTTTTAAAGTCATTTGTTATGACCTTTCTACCATGGGAAAAGAAAGCAGCTGAACAATGTACCCTAGAATTCTTGCCTTCTATAATTGAAGAATTTTTTTCTATTATCATTTATGTCTTTGCTTATGGCCCATAAAGAGTCAGATTTAACTGCACTGAAAATTTAAGGGAAAAATATAAAGGATCTTGATGAAACAAAAGTGTTGGTATGATATGAGCCTTCCAAGGGAAATAAATTACACAAAATCACTCTTTCTGATTCTAAGTATAGGGAGAAGTATGTTCAGGGTTGTCCAACTACCATTTAAATGTATTAAGACCCAGAGGCAGAAATTGGCCTGATTGTATATAAGGCCCTCCATTTACAAAAAACAGGTCATCACCTAAAACAAGATTATAAAATATATACATTAAAAGAGTAAATTAGCAGTATTCCTAAATAGATAAATCCCATGCTTAAAATTCATCTGTTATTTTCTTAAATGCAAATATGCAGCAATTTTATAAGAATGAGTTTAGTGATCTTTGGCCTGCCTTGTTTAAGAAAGAACTATGGTTATCCTATTCATATCCTCTAACCTATGCATTCTCATTGAGGATGATATCCCCCAAGGGGTGGAAATTTATGGGGGGTGGGAATTAGCCTTTTTATGTATAAAGCATAGATATACATCTCTCTCTCTCTATATGTATACATATACACACAGTACTTAAAAATATATACACTATAGTTGTGGTATTTAAATTTCATTGGTGGTACAAATCAGACAGTCTGGACTTATCTACCCAAGTGTATTCTGGTCCGTTCCTACTCCTCATCTCTGTTCCCTAACCACAGAGAAAAAACAAAACAGGAGGTGGAGAGAGGAGAGTGTAAGTATACATGAATGTCAGTGATCAGGTGAGTTTCCAGGGTTGCTACTGGGTATTCTCAGGAAAACTCCCAAATGAAATATGAAACTCCTGAAGTGCCTCTAGAGTAATGGTTTTCCTTCTTATGAAATTATTTCTCAATCTTTTTTTTTTTTTTTTTCATTATCACTCTCCTAAGGAGCGTTTTTGGAGTCCCTTGGTGGGTACAAGCAGCCCTGGTGGCGTAGTGGTTAACAGTTCAGGCTGCTAACCAAGAGGTCAGCAGTTTGAATCCACTAGCTGCTCCTTGGAAACCCTATGGGGCAGTTTTTTTTTTTTTTATAGGATTGCTATGAGTTGGAATCAACTCGATGGCAATGGGTTTTTTGGGTTTTGGGTGGCGCAAATAACAAATGTGCCTGGCCACTATCTGAAAGGTTGCAGGTTTGAGTCCACCATCCAGAGGTACCTAGGAAGAAAGGCCTGGTGATGTACTTCTGAAAAATTAGCCACTGAAAACCCTACAAAGCAAAATTCTACTCATATCTACACAGGGTCACCATGAGTTGAGACAGACTCAACAGCAACTGGTTCTCTTTTAAGGACATATTTTTGGACATACTTTTCCCTAATCACACCACCAGTGAAATGTAAATACCACAACTGTAGTGTATATCTTTTTAACTATTATATACATATCTATGCTTTATACATAAAAAGGATAATAATCCCCCAGAATGAATTTCCATCCCCTTGGGGGATATCATCCTCGGTGAGATGGCACAGATAGGATAACCACAGTTCTTTCTTAAACAAAGCAGGTCAAAGATCACTAAACCCATTCTTATAAAATAGCTACATATTTGCATTTAAGAAAAATAAACAACAGATAAATTTCTAGCATGAGATTTATGTCTATTTAGGAACGTTACTAGCTTACTCCTTTAATGTATATTTTGTAATCATTTTAGGTGGTGACCCTGTCTTTTTACTTAAGGCCTATGAGATTAGACTTGCTGACAGTCTAATGTCACCACTAATCTGTCGGTTTTTCGTACTGTGGGGGTTACACATCGCTGTGATGCTGGAAGTTACGACACCAGTATTTCAAATGCCAGCAGGGTTATTCATGGCCGACAGGTTTCAGTGGTGCTTCCAGACTAAGACACACTAGGAAGAAGGATCTGGTGTCTACTTCTGAAAAACCTGGCCAGTGAAAACCTTAGGAATAGCCATGAACACTGCCTGGTAATAGTGCCAGAAGATGAGCCCATCAGGTTGGAAAGCACTCAAAAGACAACTGGGGAAGAGCTGACTCCTCCAAGTAGAGTCAATCATAATGATGTGATGGAGTAAAACTTCCGCGACCTTCATTTACTGATGTGACATTGCCCCAAATGAGAAGAAACAGTTGCAAACATCCACTAAGAATAAGAACACGGAATGTATGAAGCATGAATTTAGGAAAACTGGCAATTGCAAAAAATGAAATGGAATGCATAAACATCGATATCCTAGGCCATTTTGAAACAATCATATGGTCTACTATGCCAGAAACAACAAACTGAAGAGGAATGGTGTTGCATTCATTGTCAAAAAGAACATTTCAAGATACATCCTGAAGTACAACCATGTCAGTGATAATATCCACAGTCATATTAACTGGTCTTCCTTGTAGGCCTATTATTCAAATCAATGTACCAACCACTAATGCCAAAGACGAAGAAATTGAAGATTTTTACCAACTTCTGCAGTCTGAAATTATCAAACATACAATCAAGATGCACTGATAATTACTGGTGATTGGAAGGAAACCCTGGTTAAGAGCTATGGCTGTTAACCAAAAGGTCGGCAGTTCAAATCCACCAGGCGCTCCTTAGAAACCCTAGGAGACAGTTCTACTCTGTCCTACAGGGTCACTGTGAGTCGGAGTCAACTCGCCAGCAACAGGTTTGGTTTGGGTTTTTTGGTGATTGGAACGCAAAAGTTGGAAACAAAGGAGGAGCATCAGTAGTTTGAAAATATCGCCTTAGGGATAGAAATGATACTGAAGATCATATGATAGAATTTTCAAGACCAACAACCTATTCATTGGACATACATTTTTTCAACAACATAAACAGCGACTACACACGTGGACTTCACCAGGTAGAATACATAGGAATCAAATTAACTACTTTGGTGGAAAGAGATGATGGAAAAGCAGGGAATACCAGAAAGATGTTTACCTGTGTGTTATTGACTACGCAAAGGCATTTGACTCTGTGGGTCATAACAAACTACAGATAACACTGTGAAGAATGGGAATTCTAGAACACGTAATTGTGCTCATAAGGAACCTGTACATAGATCAAGAGGTATTCGTTCAAACAGAACAAGGCAATAATGCGTGGTCTAAAATCTGGAAAGGTGTGCATCAGAGTTGTATCTTTTCACCATACTAATTCAATCTGTATGCCGAACAAATAATCTGAGAATCTGGACAATATGAAGAAGAATGCAGCATCAGCATTGGAGGAAAACTCATTAATAACCTGTGATATGCAGATGACACAAACTTGCTTACTGAAAGTGAAGAGGACTTGAAGTACTTATGGATGAAGATCAAAGACTACAGCTTTCAGTATAGATCATACCTCAACATAAAGAAAAGCAAAAATCCTTACAACTAGACCAATAAGCAACATCATGATAAACAGAGAAAAGAATGAAGTTGTCAAGGATTTCATTTTACTTGGATCCACAATCAATGCCCATGGAAGCAGCAGTCAAGAAATCAAACAATGCACTGCACTGGGCAAATCTGCTGCAAAATATCTTTTAAATCGTTAAAAAGCAAAAATAACACTTGGAGGACTTAGGTGCACTTGACCCAAGCCATGGTATTTTTAGACACCTCATATGCATGGGAATGCTGAACAGTGAATAAGGAAGACCAAAGAAGAATTGATCCATTTGGATTGTGGTGCTGGTGAAGAATACTGAATATACCATGGACTGCCAGAAGAACAAACAAATCTATCTTGTAAGTAGAGCCAGAAAGCTCCTTCAAAGTGAGGATGGTGAGACTTTGTCTTATATACTTTGGACATGTTATTAGGAAGGACCAGGCCCTGGAGAAGGACATCATACTTGGTAGAGGGTCAGCGTCAAAGAGGAAGACCCTAAACAAGATGGACTGACACAGTGGCTGCAAAAATGGGCTCAAACACAGCAATGATTGTGACAATGCCATGGTACCAGGCACTGTTTATGGTTCTATCTATTGTATATGTGATCAATATAAGTCAGAGCCAACTCAAAAGTACCTAACAACAAACAACATATTCAATAAAATTTTACCAATTTTTATTATTGACTTAATAGGATTTTTGTTTTAACACTCCCCAAATGTTTCCAGTGTACATCTGGTGCTGAGAAAAATCTATACCAGGGGAGTAAGAACAAGTACATAGTGCATGGGTTAACCAAGCTCAGAAAAGACACCTCCCTAGAAGGGAGAAGAAGGAATCCAGGCAGCTGGAAATGCTAGCCTTTGGTTTTTCTAACCTGTGTGTCAAAGTAATTGTGTG
The DNA here is from genome assembly GCF_030014295.1 of Loxodonta africana. Classification (NCBI taxonomy): domain Eukaryota; kingdom Metazoa; phylum Chordata; class Mammalia; order Proboscidea; family Elephantidae; genus Loxodonta; species Loxodonta africana. The sequence goes on from NC_087342.1 coordinate 100,530,901, forward strand.
TATGTTTATGAGTGTATGAAAAAGGTTAAATTATACTGGTCTGAAGAAAAACTGACAAGAGCAAAGATAATTATAGGTAACAACTAACTAGAAGAGAAAACCCACAAAAACCTATTTTCGCTGTATTAAAAGAAATACTAATTGCATTCTCTTAGGTCAACTATTCTCTATTTGACTAATTACAATACAGCACCGTAATGATGAGGTACATTATTACATGTGTTGGGTTAACTAGAGTAATAAGTTTTATTTGATTACAAGATTAAACTGTTCTTGTACACTTAACCTTCATAGTTTGTTACTCCTGAACAGCATAATGTTTGAGGGAACATTGCTCCTGGGCACAAGGAAGTGTTAATGTTCAATATTTGCATAAGTGAAGGTACTTTTCTATATTTGCATAAAAAGAGGTAACTAGGTCCCTTCAAATGTATGAGGAACAAAGAGCAGCTTCTCCCAAGGTGGAGGTTCTGGGAAGGGTGCTTTGTGGAGGACGGTGGGGGTGAGGGGAGGGCAGAAGAGGACAAAGATTAATGAGATACATTCCTGACATTTAAACATCAAGAGATGCTTCACAGAAAACTTTTTAAAAAGGGGTAGAGGAGTTTGAAGTGATGCCTCTTCTGCAGGAGTTGGGTAGTTGGAAGGAAAAACAGCATGAATAGACAGAATGGCGCACCCTGGGTAAACTGACCATCCCATCTTAATGTTCCAAGGGACCTCCGTACACACTGCCATGTTAACACCCACTACACTATTGCGCTCATTTAGCAGTCTCAAAAAAAAAAAAAAAATTTTTTTTTTTTTGTGGCCCAGAATGCTCCTTAGAAGCAAGGACTTTGTCTCACATACTTTGGACATGTTATCAGGAGGGATCAGTCCTTGAAGAAGGACATCATGCTTGGAAAAGTAGAGGGTCAGCAGAAAAGAGGAAGACCCTCAATGAGATGGATTGACTCAGTGGCTGCAACAGTGGGCTCAAGTGTTACAGTGATTGTGAGGATGGCATGGGACCAGGCAGTGTTTGACTCTGTTGTACATATAGGGTCGCTATGAGTCAGAAGTGACTAGACAGCACCTAACAACAACATAACATTTTTCTAGATTCTCAACTCATTGTAAAAACTTCAAATCCCACTTCCTTCTCTCTCACTTTCTGAAGATTTCATTTTACACTTCATTTAAAAAAAAAAAAAGGATGCAATAAAACAAAAGCCACCATAATTCCATCACCAAATTCACTTTCATACCTGTGGTTGTGTCCATACTCTGCTTCTCTCCATTTACAATGGAAGAAGTGTCCCTGCTTTCCTTCAAAGTAAACTTTTTCTTTCTTACTCATGGATTTTGTTCTTAAAATTAGCCCTTCTTTCTTGTATCATTCGACTCGACGGCACTGGGTTTTTTCTGGGTTCTTGTATCATAAAATTCTCTTTCTCTAATGAATCATTCTCATTAGCACAAAAAACATGTTTTAATACTCTCACATTAAAATAGCTTTCCCAAAATCTACCCCTGCCCCCCAAAGCTAATTACTGCCTTATTTCTTACCTCCCCATTCTTTCCAGCTCACTCCAATAGGGCTTTCATTCCCAACACTCCACTGAAATGGCTCATGCCAAGGTTACTGTCAATTTTTGCCAATTCCAAAGGTAGGTCTATCTTCTTCTTACTCTTACTTTTCAGCAACATTTGATACAGTCAACTTCTGTCTTGTGATACTTCCTATAATTCCGTTTCCTTGATGCCACATCCTTCAGGTTTCCTTCCTGCCCTTTGACAATTCCTTCTCAATTCTCCTTTGCTCCTTTCCTAATCTCTAAAGGTTGGAGGGCCCCATTCCTTAGTCCTTGTCCCTCTTTTCTTTATTTACTCTCTCCCTAGGCAATCTCATCTAGTCCCATGGTTTTAAATATCCATCTATATGCTGATAACTACCAAAGTTTATCTCTAGTCTTAATGTCTCTCCTGGGCTCCAGACTTATATATCCCATTGCCTATTTAATGCCTCTGCTTGGACATATACTATTACTAACAACAACAATAGCAATATCAGCAACAACTAACATTTACTGAGAACATCCTATGTGTGAGATCCTGTTATAAGTGTTTCAGGGGTTTTAATTCATTTAATTTTCACATTAACATTCTGGCATTGGTACTATTACTACCCTCAATTTACAGATGAGAAAAGTGAAACGAGTTGTCCACTATTCCAGAGCTAGTAAATGTCAGAAGCGTGAGTTTCAAAATTGACATAAACAAAACTCTTGAGGCCTATCCCGCAAACCTGCTCCTCACCATGGTTTTCTTAAGTACCACCATCCACTTCATCAAATAAAAAATTTCTCTCCTCTTTCTATATCCACTCCATCAGGAAATCCTGAATATATCCTAAATCTGACTATTGCTCTCTACTTTCACTATTAGCACCCAAGCCCAGCCACCATCACTTTTTCCCTAGACCATTCTAACTCCTCACTGGTCTTTCTGCTTCTACTGGTATCTGTCTCCATCTCCACACTGCAGCAAGAGTAAAACAAAATTTAAAGTATAAACTGGATTATGTCTTTCCCTCACTTGAAATCGTCTAATGGCACTTCCTCTCACTGGCATAAAATTCAAACTCCTTGACAAGACCTACAGTTCCCTACCTATCAGCTCCTGGCCACATCTCCTGGCCACCTACTACCACTTCTCTCTTTTCCACTCCAATCTTCTTTCTGGTCCTTGAACGTACCAAACTCATTCCAACCTTGCAGCTTTTGCAGAGGACTCTCTCAGCCTGGAATACTTCTACCTGAGACTTTTACATAGCTGATTCCTTCATGCCATTTAAACTTCAGCTCAAATTTCACCTTCTCTGACCACCCACTATAAAGTTGCCCATCCCTCTGCTATGTTTTATTTTCTTCTAGCACTCATGTCTAAAACTGTCATGTCTTCCTTTTCTCCACAGTGCAATATAAGCACCACAACAGGGACCATGTGTGAGGAATTCACTACTGTATCATCAGTGACTGGAACAGTGCCTGGCACTCATTATTTGTTGAATGAGTGACTCCAAATTCAGAGCTTTCTATTATGCACCTCCCCAGTGTAGTCTGCCACTAGGAAAGTCTGGATCATACAAAATTGTAACTCTTTCTTGTATGTATATTTTTATGAATTTCTCCATGCAGGCACTCTTAAAGAATAAGAAATAATGGCTCTTATTTCATCTGTATTCCCAAGGTTCTGGGAACACATATAATGCATAATACAGGTCTGACTTGTTTTGTCTCAGCTAAGTGGACTGATATGCTCTTTTTTGGCTCACTGTTAGCCCAGAGAAACGCCACAACCTCATGTTGCACACACAGTTTTCCTCTAAGTCCTTCACAAGCATGAGACATAAAAAACTTAGCCCTATAGGAAGCATGATTAAAACTTTGTTCTTTAAAAAAAAAAAAATACTGTCAATATAAACAGCAGAGTGAGAGACACCCAAGAAGACACATTCTAATTTCCTGTCTTAAATCCAAGCAACCCACTCACTTCCCCCCAAATATTTTATCATCAGACAAGGCTAAGGAATTTTCTGTAGGTGAAACTAAAGAAGTAACAATATTCATCCAAATTTTAATCTGGATAGAGTTAACATCAGCATTTTCACTCATGGAGTTCTTCATAAAAAGAAAGAAAGGTGAAGCAAAGACAGGTTTAAATGCCTTGCTCAAGCTCCCTAGCCCTGGGCTTTTCCTTCAGGAAGAACCAGCATCCTTGACTGCTCAAGTCTGCTGTCGGCATTATTCAAGTCACAGAGTGAGCCCCTCTCAGTATCTGTCAACAGGAAGCGCTATAAATTACAAGTCTATGACAATATGGTTGTAGTCACAGGACTAACTATATGTGCATCACTCTTCAAGCACCTAGCTTTTCCCTTGATTTCCTGTGATACTTAGAGCAAACCAGTTTCTCCTTTTCCTCCCAAAGATGCAGAATGAAACACGGTATCAAAAAGAGCTGCGTTGGGGATAATGTATATTAAACATTTAATGGATATAAATTACAATAAATCCAAGGCTTCAAAAATCAAAAATCCACTGCTTTGGAGTCAATTGTGACTCATGGTGACCCTGTAGGACACAGCAGAACTGCCCCACAGGGTTTCCAAGGCTGTTAATCTTTCTCCGTTGGAGTAGTTGATGGGTAAAACGCTGGCCTTTCAGTTAAGCAGCCAAGCACTTAACTGCTGCACCACCATGTCTCCTCAAATCTAAGGCTTAAGAAGTAGGAATACATAAATGCAGAGGCAACTATGACCACCCATACATGTTTAAGATCGAAAGGTCAGGATGATGTAAAGTCAGGGAGGGAACAGGGACAATACTGGCACAGCTCTCCTGGATGTGCCCCGCCATCCCAGAACAGCCATGGGAAGCTCACAGTAGCCAGTCGCTCCTCACAAGAGGGAATGGGGTCCTAGTCAGTATCTTGCCCTGCCCCTCATGGCTCTGAGGTTTATCAGTTGTAAGATATGACAGCTCACAACAGCTGCAGAAAGAAGAAACTGAGGGGAAGATGCAAGTACTTTTTTATTTGGATTCATATTCTTTTTCCGTTACTGTTAATTTTTACTTCTATTCACTGAAGAGAAGAAGTGTGAAAGTAATATCTGTTCTTTTTCTGGGTTTATTGTTATTTCTTTGAAAAAGACTGACATCTTGAGAAGGACTGTGAAAATTGTAATATCCTCTCCACAAGTTTTCTGACGCAATCATCTTTAATCTTATATCCAAGACATTTCTGTCTTACTTTGCAATGCTTGTAATGTGAAGATTCTAGGCTTTGTGCTCAGTACACAGACCACGTAGAGAAGACTATTTCATTAATAATAATTAAGGGGGAAAGATCACACTGAAAAGTAGCAGGCTAACCCAGAATACGAGGCTAAAGCCGGGGACAATGCTCAATGGGGAGCTCTACATTTACGGGTTGAAAAACCCAGCAGCCAAGCCTCTTTCTCTGGGTGGGAGCTGGGAAGTGAAAAGGAAAAAGGTGCAAATAAGGCAAAACGAAGTAGCCTGTGTTGAAAAATGACATGTTACCCAAGTCTCAGATTTTAAGTAACCTTTTCAAGGTCACAGAGCTGGATGAGTGTTGGAGCTGGAATTCTAATCTAAACACAACTCCTTGGCTCCAAAGCCCAGTTACCTTTGAGGGCAGAGAAGGAAGGACATTTTCACCCACATTGACAGCACTGACCCTGCAGTTCTCACTCAACGGCAGAAAGGATCCGACTTTAAGAATGCTAGGGCTTTCTTGATATTGTATGGTAATTTAGTACATTAAGCACCGTTTTCATACTCTGGATGCGCATATAAGCTTGACCAGCAGAGAAAGAGTTGAAGTAGAGAGATGGTGATCACTGTACAAGGTACAGACCCGAGCTAACAGCCTCTCAGAATTAAAATGGTAAGTGTTGTTGTTGTTAGCTGCCACTGAGTCACTCTGACTCACAGCTACTTTATATACAACAAAATGAAATGCTGTGCAGTCCATCATGCTCATAGTTGCCAGCATATTCAGGTCCATCAGAGCAGCTACTGTGCCAATCACTGAAGGTCTCCTATGCCCTTGCTGGCCCTCTCCTTCACCAAACGTGCTGTGCTCCTCTAGCAAGTGATCCCTCCTGATGTGTCTAGAGCAAGAGTCAATGTTCTGTTGTGATCCATAAAATTTTCATTGGCTAACTTTCAGCAGCAGATTCCCAGGCTTTTCTTCCTAGCCTGTCTTAGTCTGGAAGCTCCACTGAAATCTGTCCACCATGTGTGACCCTTCTGATATTTGAAACGCTGGTGACATAGTTCCCAGCATCACGGTAATACACAAGCTACCACAGTTATGACAGGTGGTCATACTGACAGATGGGTGTGGAGATGGCAAGTCCGAGAGGTATGGGACACCAGATAATGTGGAGCCTTGTGGGCTTCTGTAAAAAAAAGGCAAAACAAAACCCATTGCCATCCAGTCGATTCTGACTCATAGCGACCCTACAGGACAGAGTAGACCGGCCCCAAAGGGTTTCCAAGGAGCGACTGGTAGATTCGAATCGCCAGCCTTTTGGATTGCAGCCAAGTTCTTAACACTATGTCACCAGGGCTCCATGTGCTACTGTAAGGAGTGTAAATTTTAATTTGAGTGGATGGGAAGCCACTGTAGAAGAGGCTGGGAGTGTTATGTGCAGTGACATGATCTGTCATATTAAAAGGATTAATCTGGCTGCTCTGCTGAGAACAGACTCCAAGGGACAAGGATAGGAGCTCAGGTAGCAGGCTATTGTCATAATCCAGGCAAGAGATAAAGCTGTGTTGGATCAGGGTAAGAGCTGTTGAGATGGAGAGAAAAGATCATGTTTTGGAAATATTCTAGAGGTAGAACTAACAAGACTTACTGACTGACTAGATGAGGGGGATATGGCAGAAAGACAATTCCTCCGTTTTGCCTGAGCAAAAGGATGGAGATGCCATTTACCAAATTGCAGAAGACTGCAGGAGAAGAGAGATTTTAGAGGTTAGCTCAGGAGTTTGGCTTTGTTTATGTTAAGTTTCAGATACTTATGAGACATTCTGGAGCCCTGGTGGTACGAAGTGGTTAAGCGGTCAGCTGCTAACAGAGAAGTCAGTGATGTGAACCCCCCAGCTGCTCTGTGGGAGAAGATGTGGCACTCTGCTCTCATAAAGATTTACAGCCTTGAAAAACCTACGGGGCAGTTCTACTCTGACCTATAGGGTCGCTATAAGTCGGAATTGACTGGACAGTAACGGGTTTGGGTTTTTTTTGTTTTGTTTATTAGACATCCAAGTAAAAGTGTCGAGTATGCAGTTCAATTTATGAGTCCGGAGTTCAAGGGAGAAGTTTTAGTTGGATATATAAATTTGGGAGTCTTCGGCATAGAAACGGTTTAAAGCCCTTGAGACTGATGAGATCACCAAAAACATAATATAGGGTAGAAGAAAAGGGAGTCAGGGACTGAGTCCAGGGCACATCAATTTTAGAGGTTAGGGAAACAAGGAGAAACTAACAAAACATACTAAGAAGGAAGAGCCAATGGGGTACGAGAAAAACCAGGAGAAAGTGGTGTCCTGGAAGTGTCTGATGCAGCAGGGTATGGTCAACTGAACCAAATGCTGCTGATAGGAACAGTAAGACAAACACTAAGAACAGACCACCGGATTTGGCAATGGGGAAGTAATTGCTGATGTGGGCAGGAGCAGCTGGGTGGTGTGATATGAGAGAAGGCATGTTTGGGGTAGATTTAAGAGCGAATAGGACAACTCTAGACAACTTACTTAACATTCCTGGTAAGTCTCAAACTTTCTCATACAAGTTATTCAAATTCCTTCCATCAAGTCCCTTTCCCATGTAAAAAGGAAAGCAACATTAGTATCATCTAAGTGTTTAGTATATACCTATAGTGAACATTTTACTTTTAGGTATATCAAATTTAGGACAGAACAGATTTCTCTTTCTAAGGTGTTGAATATCCACTTTGTAGTACATTAGGGTCTTCAGTACCACACATACTAATTAACATTTATGTATATCTTATAAAACTTTTAAAGGAGAATAATGTGATACAATAGATAGGACATTGGTCAGAGGACCAGGAGATCTGCATAAAATTTGGAGGTTTTTTTAGCACCTCTGGGGCTCTTTTAATATCTGTAAAATGAGTGGGCTAGACTAGATCATTTCTAAGTCCTTTGCGACTTTAAGGAAACCCTAGTGGCAACAGTGGTTAAGAGCTATGGCTGCTAACCAAAGGTCAGCAGTTCAAATACATCAGCCACTCCTTGGAAACTCTACAGGGCAGTTCTACTCTGTCCCATAGGGTCGCTAGGAGTTAGAATCAGTGCAATGGCCAACGGGTTTTTGGTTTTTTTGTTGTTTTTTTTTTTTTTGCATCTTTAAAATCATGACTTTTAGCAATTTTAAATAAAGATCTTCTAAGTCCCCGTGTGGCACAAGTGGTTTGCGATCGACTACTAGCCTAAAAGGTTGGTGGTTTGAGCTCACCCAGTGGTGCTGTGGAAGCAAGGTCCGGCAATCTACTTATAAAGATCGTAGCCAAGAAAACCCTATGAAGCAGTCCCACTCTGTAATACATGGGGTCACCATGAGTTGGAACTGACCCAACAGCAACGGGTTAATGATGTTTTACTTGCTGTGTCTTTGTTTTTCCAATTTAGTGTTGGTCAAATCTGGAATTTATTTGATACTGAGTCCTAAGTTAGCAAAGTAATTTACATGTATATTTCTCCTATTAGAAAACACTGTGGCCATGGAGCCACCCTGACTCACAGTGACCCTACAGGACAGAGCGGAACTGCCCCGTGGGTAGCGACCCTACAGGACAGAGCGGAACTGTCCCATGGGGTTTCCGAGGCTGTGATCTTTACAGAAGCAGACCGCCACGTCTTTCTCCCTCAGGATGGCTGGTGGGTTCAACCTCTGAATTAGCATCCGAGTGCTTAGCCACTGCACCACCAGGGCTCCTATTTTTCTATAGGAAAATATAAACCATTTTATTGGGTGCTTCCCAGGAACGCCCTGCGCAGAAGCAGAGAAGCTGGCTGACCGCCTTTGAAGGTAATAAAGAGGATCATAACCCCAAAGGTAAATATCACTGTTCTACAGAACTAAGAGCTATCACTAAGGTAAAAGAGAAGCCTCCGAAGGAGCAGAGAAATGCTGCTCCACCCAAGCCCAGGCCCAAAGTGCTGTGGGGCTGCCAGCCAGGTAGCCCACGACTTAGAAGGGGCTAGTTTAGAGGCTGATTTTCGCTTCTCTTGGGTGGCAGTGGTTCCTTTGGATGTATCCAGTCCCTCTGTGCTTTGCCAGTTTCCACGATTTTGTTGCTGTTTGCAGCAGGTCACAGTGGGGTGCGGAAGGTGTTGCAGGAAGTTTCAGAACACAGAATCCTGCATTAGATGCTATAAGAGTTACAAAGAGGAAAACCCATAAAGTGAAGGCAATAATAACTAACATTTATTAAGTTCTTGGAAACCCTGGTGGCGTAGTGGTTAAGAGCTATGGCTGCTAACAAAAGGTTAGCAGTTGGAATCTACCAGGTCCTCCTTGGAAACCCTATGGGGCAGTTCTACCCTGTCCTATAGGATCACTATGAGTCAGAATCGCCTCGACTGCAATGAGTTTTAAATGGTTTTATTAAGTTTTTACTATGGCCCAGATACTATTCTAAATGCTTAACATGTTATCTAATTATTCTTCACAACAACCTATGAACTAGATATTATCAACAGTCTAATTGCATATGGCAAAAACAAGAATTAAAGTTATATAGCCCAAAGTTATTCAGCTGGAAAGCACAGTGGTGGGAGATAACCTAGACAGTGTTGTTCCAGAGCAACTTTCTTAAGCCTTCCTCTGGAAAATTCCCCAGAGAGAGCAGGAAGTTCCTCTATTATAAGGACCCAGGCAAAACATGGCAAGAGAGCATATCTCACCTGGACTAGAGCGTATAGAGGTACATATAACAAAACCATGTATACCTAGTCTGGCGCCTTCAGAATGCTGATGTTGGGGAGCAGGCTTTTGATAGACCCAACTGTTATTTTGTGGGGACAAGATTTAGTCTGTAATAGATCTGAATTCATATAATAACAGAATCTTACTGTATCTACAGATAAAATAAAAACAAATGTCATTGAGTACCTAGAGAGGGGAAAGAAACCCAAGGGTGCTAACATGATGATGGTATCAGAAGCTTCACCATATCTGCTCTGCTCAACAACAGACACCCCTTTCCTGTGAAGAAGGAAAGTTAGAGGAAGTAAAGTAGAGCAGTTTGACTTGTGAATACAGGAGAGAGAGTAAATATACAAGTATCGAAGCTTTCTTTTTTTTTAAATACTGCAAGGAGCTGAAGCTGGACAGAATCATCCTGATTTCTGTGTTGTGAGGCAAATATTTACTTAACAGACAAATGAATTGTGGTGATAAGACCTTGTGGCACAAAGGGCCACGTGAGCAATTTCCTAAACAATATTGGACGGCACCCCTATCCTGACTTAATCAGAGAACAAAGACTCAGATCTCTGTGAGGCATACCTATGGAAAATGAAATCCTGGCACTGTGTATGAACATCCTCTATAAACAGAAAAGTAAATAAATAGAACACTATTAATTTAGGTTGGTCATGCTTCTAGGTGACGAGAGGAGAAAGTGATTCTTCTTTAACTCCTAACTCAACCTTCTCATGCTTTCGTCCTAAAGGTGTGTCACTGCCTAGCAGTTCATTTTTGTTTGTTTCCTATGTTTTCATTTGCATTTACCCAAGGGTAGAACACTAGAACAGAACAAAAAGTGACGTTATCTTCATAGTGAAGGTTCCACTCACGTGGCTAACTGTGAATCTGTCTCTATGTAACAAAAAATTATTTTCCTAGCTGAAGACACATTAGATTCAGTCAGTGTAAGCCATCACAATGGACTGACCATGGGAAAGTACCCCCTTAAATGTACCCCATACTTTTTCTATGTAGCATCCAAAACCAAGCCAAATCCACTGCTGTCAAATAGAATCCAACTCATAACAACCCTATAGGCCAGTAAAAGTGCCCCATAGGGTTTCCAAGGCTGTAAATCTTTATGAAGCAGACTGCCACATCTTTCTCCTGTAAAGCAGCTGACCTTTTGGTTTGCAGCTGAGTGCTTTAATCATTGCACTATCAGTGCTCCTCTATGTAGCATACCCATATACCCGCTACCATCAAGTCGATTCTGACTCATAATGACCCTATAAGACAGTGTAGAACTGCCCCATAGGGTTTCTGAGGACCACCTGGTGGTGGATTCGAACTGTCAACCTTTTGGTTGGCAGCCGTAACTCTTAACCACTACGCCACCAGGATTTCCTCTATGTAGCATAAAAAAATATATACATATATATATAGGTCATCATAATTAAATAACTTTATATAAGGTTTTTTTGGATAAGGATTTGTTTAGTGGCTATCTCCACCAATAGACTGTAAGATGCACTGTTTTCATGGAACGGTCTTATTAACCACTGATGCCGCCAGACACTGTCTTTACATTTATAATTTCATTTAATCCTGGCAATAACCCCATGAGGTAAGGTCTAGTATTAGTCACATTTTATAGATATAGAAGTTGAAGCTTAGAGAAGAGTCTTACCCAAGGTCACACAGCTAAACATGAACACAGGTCTGTCTGACACCTAGGTAAATATTAAATAAAAAAAACAAAAACAAAACCACAAACATTGCCACTGAGTCCATTCTGACATATAGCAACACTATAGGACAGAGTAGACTGCCTTATAGGGTTTCCCAAGCGCTTAACCACTGCGCCATCAGGGCTCCAAATGTTACTACACTAAATATCGAAGCAGAGCAGAACCAATCACTCCAACACCTAAAGTCAAATACTGCACAAAAGTCTAGACAAATTAAACCAAAACCAAACCCACTGCTGTTGAGTCAATTTCGACTCACAGCAATCATACAGGACAAGTAGAACTGCCCCATAGGGTTCCTAGAGAATGGCTGGTAGATTCAAACTGCCAACCTTTCAGTTAGCAGCCGAGCTCTTAATCACTATACCGCCAGGGCAGGCAAAAATCCCGTGCACCTGGCTAGTTAGAAAGCCTGAATGATCCTTAAGAACTCCTTGGTTTAAAAAAAAAAGCCAATGGACCAAAGGAGAATGAAGAAAACCAAAGACACAAGGGAAAGATTAGTCCAAGGGACTAAAGGATCACAACTACCACAATCTCCACCAGACTTAGCCCTGATCAACTAGAAGGTGTCTGGTGACCACCACCGACTGCTCTGGCAGGGATCACAATAGAGGTCCTGGACAGAGTAGGAAACAAATGTAGAACTAAATACAAATTCACCAAAAAAAAAAAAAAAAAAGATCAGACTTACTGGTCTGACAGAGACTGGAGCGTATGGCCTTAGACACCTTTTTTTTTTTTAATAACTTTTATTGTGCTTTAAGTGAAAGTTTACAAATCAAGTCAGTCTGTCACATATAAACTTATATACACCTTACTACATACTCCCATTTACTCTCCCCCTAATGAGTCAGCCCTCTCCCTCCTTCCAGTCTCTCCTTTCGTGACCCTTATGCCAGTTTCTAACCCTCTCTACCCTCCTATCTCCCCTCCAGACAGGAGATGCCAACACAGTCTCAAGTGTCCACCTGATACAAGTAGCTCACTCCTCATCAGCATCTCTCTCCAACCCAATTGTCCAGTCCATTCCATGTCTGATGAGTTGTCTTCGGGAATGGTTCCTGTCCTGGGCCAACAGAAGGTTTGGGGACCATGACCACCAGGATTCTTCTACTCTCAGTCAGACCATTAAGTATGGTCTTTTTATGAGTATTTGGGGTCTGCATCCCACTGTTCTCCTGCTCCTTCAAGGGATCTCTGCTGTGCTACCTGTCAGGGCAGTCATCGGTTGTGGCCAGGCACCATCTAGTTCTTCTGGTCTCAGGATGATGTAAGTCTCTAGTTCATGTGGCCCTTTCTGTCTCTTGGGCTCATAATTATCTTGTGACCTTGGTGTTCTTCCTTCTCCTTTGACCTGGATACCTTTTTAGCTCAGTACTGAAGTCACTCCCAAGGTTCACCCTTCATCCAAAGATTAGACAGGTCTATAGGGCAATCAATAACACGTGTGAGGAACATACTTCATAGTTCAATCATGTATATAAGACTAAACAGGCACACCAGCCCAAAAGCAAAGATGAGAAGGCAGGAAGGGACAGGGAAACTAGAGAAATGGAAACAGGGAACCCAGGGTAGAGAAGAGGAGAAAGCTGACACATCATGGGGTTGGCAGCCAATGTCACAAAACAATTGGTGTATTAACTATTTAATGAGAAACTAACTTGCTCTGTAAACTTTCACCTAAAAAAAAAAAAAAAAAAGCACAGTATTAAAGAAAACTAATAGTCCTTCCCAGGGTAATTCACATTTTTCTTCTTCATTAATGGCAATTTTACAACTCACCAAAAGAATTGTCACTGCTCCGATTTTTGCCAAGAGTATAAAACTGCAGCTTTTTTAAAAAGCACGTGAAAATATATCAAGCTCTGAAAACGTTGACTAGTACTGAGACAAAATGTTGCAGAAGATCATAGACTCAGGAAAATTCTGCTGCTTTGACAACCCTCATGGAAGTATGTATGACTCACCAATTAGAGCTACAGAATTTGGGTCAGTGTATAGAGCAATTTGTTACAATTCAGCTGTCAATTTTGGGATCAGAAAGACAGGAAGAGGCTCAAGAGACTTTTCAATCACCCGGTATAATACTCAACAAACAAAAGATGTAGCAAATCATTTGGCAAAGTCAAAAAGAACCTTAAATGTTAGTAATATCTGGAAACTGTGATTGAGTCCACGTAAAGCCCACTGGCATCCTCATTCTAGAAGAAAAACACCAGCAAGAGAAGAAACGAGCTGTAAGTCATCAACGAATTTAGGATGCTGCTAAGGGCAAGAAAGTGGAACAATTAAAGGATGTTAGAGTACAGACTTTTGTCCAGTCATCCTGAACTTTGACTTGAAAGACCTAATTCCTAGACATTTTTTCTGAATAATTAAGACTACAAAACAAGAAAAAGGACTACAGAGCTGCCTCAGGAAAACACTGCATCTTGCCTTTTTCCTACCCACAAGCCTCCTTTTTGGAGGAAGCCTCTATGATATAGTTTACCTATCATGCTGGAAAAGCTCCCCATCTTGAAACAACTGATAGTCTGGCTTTTCTAAGGGTAAAGTCAAAGAAGTTGATGGGATGCAGAAAACAAGTTAAAATTATAGCCATATGAAGAATGGAGCCTGCAGAAAGCTAAATGAACGTTCTTCAGTCCTGGTTCAATAGCTTTAAAACAGACCTACAGACCTTCATTTACATAACCCTCCACAAAGGCAATTTATGATTTAAATTCAGCTTGTTCCTCTGCAGCCCTGGTTAACTTAATCCCAGTATCCAACCCTGAGAACTTGTTCTAACAACCAGGCTGTGTCATGGGACGGTAACAGCTGTCTTTGCTCTGTCACCCAGTCAAAGCCCCTCCTCTGCTACCAAAATTCTCCAGGTCTGCATTACACTTTGCCCCACCTGAAAGTACCAGGAATGAGAAGAAAGTACAGATAACCTCTCTAACCCGAAGTATGCAAAATTCTTAACACAAAAGCTAGGCAAAGGAAGAAGAAAGGGGAGGGCAAGAAAAAGCCCCTAAGAGGGGAAAGGGAGGTGGGAGATGAATACTTTTAGAAGCCAATATGTAGAGCAAATTAAGCCAGGATGGGAGGGGGTGCGGGGGAGGAAGACAAGGACAGTATTCTCTCTCATTCTATACCATTTCCAAAAATTTAATGGCTGACAACTACCAAGCACACTACACACCAACTCCCATCGCTTTCTTTTCTTGGTGGCATAAAATCTCTTAATAAAGGTTATTCTAATCAACCCTTGTCCCCACACTTACATTATGATATTTATGAGGACTATATGAGAAAATAATTGATAAAACTACACAGCCCATCTGGGTACTATTCACTTACAACTCAGAGACCATGCAGCAACAGTGCTTAGTTCTGGGTGCTACACTTTACAAAGGTCACAGAAAAACTGGAATGCATTCAAAGGGGAGCATCTAGGACAAGGAAAGGACTCAGAACCAAACCAAATGAGGACCTGGATGTGTTCAGCCTACAGAAGACAGGCCTTCTAATGCTTGAAGGGTTCTCACGAGGGAAAAGGCCTAGTTTTGTTTTCTGTGGCCTTAAGGGGGACAAGGGCTAAAATCAATGGATAGAATAGACAGAGAAATTTCAGCTCAATAAAAGGAAAAAACTTTCTAGCTAGCAAGGCTATTCAAAGACACAATAGGATGCCTAAGAAGTCGGAGTCCTAGTTCATGCAAAGGGTAGATAACCACTTAGCAGAGATGCTTAAAAGGGATGTAAGTACTGACTAAATGTTTGGGATCCAGTCAGTGCTTCTCTAAGTGTAGTTCAAGGACAAGCTGAATTAGAACTACCAAGGTACTTATTAAAAAGGTAACTCCAGAAAATAATAAAGTTCAAAAAATAATGCAAGTTCCTGAACCACTTTTTAGGTTTCATGACTCAGGTGTAGTACCTGGGAATGTGCATTTAAACAAGCTACCCGAGGTCATTCTAATAGACCCTCGACACTGAGAACTAGAAGAGGTGATTTCTGAAACTTCATCTTTCACTTATTCTCTAACATAACTTGGCCTGTCCAAAAAGTTTCCCCTCTTTGATCATTTTTTGTTGCCTCCAGGGCTTTGAATTGGCTCTTATTGGTTCGGTCATGGCAGAGGAAGTGAAACTCAAATAGACCCACATTTTCAAAATTTGGGTGAATCGAAACAGTAACTAGAACAGGGAAAATTACAGGTCAAAGCCCTGCTGGAAACATAATCTCCCTCTTAGAAAACAAGGACAACGTACACATCGCATAGCAACTGAACCTCTTGCCTGTCAGAATTTGAGCAGAGTCAGATACAGCAATGCCCCCCTCAAAGATGGCAGGCCATGTTGCTTTGAGCATGTATTGCTCTCCACAATCCTGCCAATAATCCAATCTCACCATCAACCTCCTGAAAGGGCTTACTATGCCTCTTCTGAGTCTCCCAACCCAGGCCTTTCACTCATAATTTTTCCCGTTCCAGTTACCTTTCCAGATCACCGAAACTTTAAATATTTGCATCTGATCTGGTTTCTCTTCACTGGCCATTACTGAGCTGGTCTGAACCAGTTCAAACCCCTGGTTGCCTGTCAGAAATCATCCGCAACTCAGGTTCCACTAACTCCCTCTCTTTGCCTACTGAAAGTCTACCCACTCCTTCAAAATCCAGTTTAAACAAATGACAAGTGATTTCTTTCCTGCGTTTCCAACCACATGTAATCCCTGATTACTCTAAACCCTATGTATCCCTACTTAGTACTACGCTAATGGAAATTGTTCCTGCAAAATGGAGTTAATTATATACACTTGTAGACTGTTACTACTTGTGCCTCATTTTATCCATACTGCCTAACACAGAACTTGGCACACTGTGTTATAAACATAAATTTAACAAATACCTGCTGAACATCATATATAGTGGATATTTTGTGCTATCTCACCAAGATGTACCCTTACTTAAGAGTAAGCTCTTTGAGGGCAAGAGCTCATCTCCAGTCACTGAGGTCCCAGCCCAGTGAGTGCTAAAATAGGCCAGAAAGTTTGATAAACCTTAAACCAAAAGAACTGATGAGTAACAGCCGCCATTTTCTGCCTGGGTTTTCAGGCAATAAGGCATTTTACCTGGTTGCAAATACAACTGTCACATCTAATGCCCACCACCAATTCTTGTAACTCTCACTGGCCTTAAATGCATATATTAAAAATGTTCTGTAAATAGGAGTTTAGTTCAGATTTCTCAGAGGGTACAATAATTAAGAGTTGCAGAAAAGGGCAAATGAGTAGCAGGCTCCATTTCTTCTATGGTACACAGCATGACATTAAGACAATAGTGCCCAAGAGAGCCCAAGTGCCATCTAAGAATAAAACAGAATCATTTAGTCTTTCCATCTCATGGGGTCCTTGCTTCCACACTTATCCTCCACATTGGTTCCTTCCTCTCTTCTAAATACTTTGTCTCCTGTCCTGTGGTGACGATCATGGGGATGACACAGGACCGGGCAGCGTTTTATTCCATTGTACATGGGGTGGCCATGAGTTGGGGTCACCATGAGTTGGGGGCTGACTTGATGGCAACTAACAACAATATCCTGTGGTGAAAAAGCCTGCCCCTACCCCTGCTGCCTCCTGTTTAATTCCTCTTCTTTTTACCCTAAACTTATGCAAAAGGTCTACCACTCTCTGCCTCCATCTTTCTACCACAATATAATCCTGGCATTTGTTGCCAAGTTCTCTTGATTCATCCTTGATCATTTCTCTTACATCCAGTTCCTTTTCATCCCCATCTGGCATCTACTGTTCCATATGAAACTGTAACCTGTAAAGTCAGCATTAAGTTCCTAATCATCAAAGCCAATGGCCTTTGATCCTTGGGCTTGCAACAAAATCTTAGTTCCTGTATTCGAAAAATGTATGGTCTATTTGAGGATGGTGTAGGTGACATATTACTTAATATGTCACCTGGACATATTAAGAAAGTAAACATTGTAAGAAATTTCTTTTAATTTAAACATTTTTTTTTTATAAATTTTTTAAAAATCCTCATTCTTTCAGAACCATCTGCCAATGCAGAAAGGCTCTTTTGCCTTATGTTTCTCATTGGGGGTATTCCCACACCGCCAGGTTCCATCCTCTGTCCTACAGACAACAATACTTCTACTAATAATATTTACCATTACAGAGCCCACTAAGCAAGGCATTTTACATATTGTAGTTATTCCTCATAACAACCGTGGTATTATTCTCCCTATTTTTAAATGAAGAACCCAAGGCCCAAAAAAGTGAAGTAATTCACTCCCTAAGGCCATACTACTACTAAGGAAATTTGGGATTCCAATCTATGTCTATTTGGCTCCAAAGTCAATATACCACTGTACTATTCTGTCTCTTAATAACACTAATGGCTTGAATTATTATTACAACCATTTCCAAACTTTCAAACTGGTAAGTTTAAGAAAAATCATGTTTTAGTAAGATAAATCTAATGGCAATGCAAGGATGGACTTGGAAAGGAATTAACTGGAGGTTGGGAAACCAATTAGAGATGTAATAATTTAGGCATGAGGCCATAATGGCCTGCACTAGGATGCTGGCAATGGAAATGGAAAAAAGAGACGGATGTAAGAGAAATTCTGAAAGACGAATCAAAAAAATTTGGCAACTGCTTAAACATATGACATAAGAGAAAAAGAATCAAAGCTGACAAATTATACGCTCTGTGACCAATGAGGGAGGAAAAAGGGGTGCCATGAACTGAAATAGGGAAGACAAGGGCAAGACCATAGTTTGTGGAGGAGGAAATGGCAAATTTCTTGTTATAATTATTGAAAAGTAAAACAACTATGTGACCTAGATATAGGAAAGTGACCCCGCTAGAATACATTTATCTTAAAAATAAGTATAACAATGCTTTCTGCCTTTCCTTAACGTGACACTAAAACTGATAAAAAGAACTTCAATTCCAACCTCTGATTGGAGTAAATACTCTTGTGTTCCTTGTATTCTTGTACTCTATTCCATTCTTTTTCCAATTTGTAAAAAGTGCATTGCCTGCAAATTCCAACACCATTCATTCAAAGATGGTTAATAGGTCTCATCTGTTTAGCTGGAAAGCGTATAACAGTTCCTTCATAAGAAGACCACAGACAATCGTTTGAGGGAAAATTTATGCAAAGTAACAGATTAGTAATAGTTCTATACCAGCAGGGCTTCATGTCTCATTATTTTATACTGACTACTAATAGAGTTTAGTATTAGAATTTGAAAAGGAACAGAAAATGGAAAGCTCTCCCTGCAGAATTTATTGTACTCTTTCAGCTATTACGGGTTTCATTACAGATTTCTACTCCAAGGCGATATTCTTTGTTTTATTTTCAAAATGTGGCTCATCCTTTAAAAGTGGCTTTCTGGGAAACCTCTACATTTGCAAGAATTCAAATGAAACTCTGTTCTCTGCTGTCATCATTCTGTTCAGCAGCTTGTTACATATTTTATAGGGTTAGGACATGATTAGCAATGGACTCCTCCACAGCATTCCATAAAACAACAAAATCAACAGTAAGGCTCAGCAAAGTAAACATCCAGAGTGTTTTTAAATATTTGGTTTTATAGGTTTTAAATGACAAGTTTTAAAAGAAATGCAACGATGTAGATGAGGATGTAGCTATTGTGCCACCCCTATGGTTGAGGACAGCCTGATAACTGGATGGATTCCGTATGAAGAACGGTCCCTATTTAGCTCTTCAGCATTCTCTTATGCTAGCCACTGGAACGTCAAATGTCCCTTTGCATATTGCACATCATCCCAAACGGAGAGAGAAGATGACAGACGGAATTAAAATGCTATGACAGCAATAACTGCTACATGAATCAATCCAGTTGTTTTCTGGAAGGAGAAGACATCGGAAAATAGAGTAAGTTTCAAACGGTGCAGGAATGCTGAGGACAGGATGGGTTCCAAATCCAACCTTGTATTCTATATACTCGTGAAATAGCTATACACACCGGTCACGCATCAGTAGGACAAAAAGAGTTTTCCTTTTGTTGAGGGAGATAATGGAAAGATAAATGCTGGGAAGTTTTTTAAAGGAGATCAAAAGGTACAATGAATAATGACTCTGATGTACTTCAAAATGAAAATTCTTCAAGCAAGCAGGTCCGGTTATCAAGTAATTAACCTAACACTTGCACAATGGATTGCGACAAAATATAGTGAAGTTGGCGTACAAAACACCATCTGGTAAATGTTAACTTGATATTCATGTCCTCTGGTGGACACAGCTGTTTTATCAGAGGTGAGTACAAAGTATTTAAAAACGGGGGAAGACACTTTATTATATACCTTATTAGCCTAATTATTTTTTAGGTTAAAAAGCTTAAAGTTTGCATATGGAATGCTGGGTCCTAAAGCACTGAAAATCACCCCGCTCTTGCAAAAATGCAAGTTTAAAAAACATCTTTTCACAAGTTGCTCTTAAAAAGCATCATTGCCATAAAATTAAATACTGGAAATAATAATGCGAGTTCATAGTAAGAAAATAAAACCTCACTCAAGAAAAGCTAATAAAACACGAGGTAAACCAATAGAGCATTATCAGCTTTAAAAATGTCATTGTCATCGGGGCTGCCCAAGGTAAAGAAACACTTCCTGTAATCAGATACCTCTTTTATGGAAAAAAGAATAAAAACTAAATTCTGTTGCTTGGTAGCACAGCAACCAGCATAATGAAACAAAAAAACAAAATCAAGGGTTACCTAATACTTCACAGAACGCTGCCCATGATCTTTGTGTTATCATTTTAAGTTTATTTTTAAATTTATATACAGCAAAATTTACTCTTTTGCGGAGGGGGGGAGGGTGTATCATTCTACGAGTTTTGACAAATGCCATGATTCATGTAACTGCCACCATAGAAATCACAGAACAGCTCATCACCCCAAAACAAGTCCTTGTGCCATCTCTTTGTAGTTAAATTCTGCCCCCCCACCCTACCTAAATCTTAGCAACCACTGATCTGTTTTCTATTGCTATAGTTACATTTTTTATGAAATGATATATAAACAGAATCATATACTATGTAGCCTTTTGAATCTTGCTTCTTTCATTTAGCATAATATATCTGAGATTCATCCATGCTGTCGTGTGTTATCAGTAGTTCATTCCTTTTTATTGCTGAGTAGTATTCCATTATATGGACATACCACAATTTGTTTATCCACTCGTCAACTGGAGGACTATTTGAGTTGTTTCCAGTTTTTGCCAATTATTAATGATGTTGCTATAAACATTCTTATTCAGGTTGTTGTGTGGACCTAAGTTTTCATTTCTGTAAGATAAATACCTCGGAGTGGAGTGGCTAGGTCATATGTAGGTGTATGTTTAACTTTATAACAAGCTGCAAAACTTTTCTAAAGTGGCTGTTCCATTTGCATTCCTACCAACATGTGTGAGAATTCTAGATGCTCCACATCCTTGGTAGCACTTGGTATTGTCATTTTTTTTTTTTTTTTAGCCATTCTAATAGGTCTGTAGGTCGCTACAGGGTCGCTATGAATCAGAGTCGACTCGACGGCACTGGGTTTGGTTTTTTTTGGTTTTTAATAGGTCTGCAGTAGTATCTTATTGTGGTTTTTGATATCTCATCATTCGCATTTCCCTAATGACTAATGATGTTGATCATCTTTTCATATGCTCACTTGTCATCTAGCTGTCTTTTCTGGTGAAATGCCTGTTCAAATCTTCTCCTCATTTTTTAAATTGGGTTGTCTGTTTTCTTAAAGCTCTTTATATATTCTGGGTACAAGTCCTTTTAGATACACGGAATTTGTAAATACCTTCTCCCTACTCCTAGCCGTTTTTAGATTGTTGTTGTTGCTTTTAGGTGCTGTCAAGTCAGTTCTGACTCATAGTGACCTTATACACAACAGAACGAAACACTGCTTGGTCCTGTACCATCCTCACAATTATTGCTATGTTTGAGCCCATGGCTGCAGCCACTGTGTCAGTTCATCTCGTTGAGGGTCCTTCTCTCTTTTGCTGACCCTCTACTTTATCAAGCATGATGTACTTCTCCAGGGACTGGTCCCTCCTGATAATATGTCCAAAGTACGTGAGACAAGTCTTGCCGTCCTCACGTCTAAGAAGCATTCTGGCTCTACTTCTTCCAAGACAGGTTTGTTTGTTCTTTTGGCAGTCCATGGTATAGTCAATGTTCTTCGCCAACACCATAATTCAAAGGCATGAATTCTTCTTTGGTCTTCCTTATTCATTGTCCAGCTTTCACATGCATATGAGGCAACTGAAAATACCATGGCTTGAGTCAGGCGCACCTTAGACCTCAATGTGACATCTTTGCAGCAGATGTGCCCAATGTAATATATTGTTAGATTTACTTTTTTTTTTTTAACCTATCTTCCCAAATATAAGTTGGTTTTTGTCATTCCCCAAGCTCAAAAAGTTTGCCACTGCCTTTCACTAAATTATCTTGCTTTGCATATTAATAAGCACTATGAAGGAAATGAACACAGTGAGAGGATTAAGTAAGATCGGGTTATCAGGAAAGACCCTGAGTAGGTGATTTAAACTGAGATCCAAATGATGAAGAAGCAGAGGGAAGAATATCTAGGCAGGGAGAAGAGCAAAGCAAATCCCCTGTGACAGGAAAGAGTTTGGCAAGGTCAAAAAAGAAAGGGTAGGAGCTTGGTTGGAGCTTAGCAAGGGAGGTAGAATGAGGTATGAAACAAGGAGAGAGAAGCAGAAGCAGGAATCAAATCATGTAAAGTCTTTCAGTCCTCGGAGGAGTTTTAAAATAAGATGCCACTGCTACATTTTAAGCAAGGAAAATAACTCCATCTTCTTTAAGAAGATGTGTCTGGCTACATAAAGAATTAATTGCAGAGCCAAACAAGGAGACCAGTTGGGACGCTACCACTCTCTGGGAAAGAAATAATGTTGGTGTCAACTAGAGTGGTGGCAGTGCAGATGGACTGCAGTGGGTGGATTCAAAATGTGTTTTAGAGTTAGAACGAACAGAACTTGCTGATGGGCCGAAATGTGGAGAAAAAGAAAAAGATCAAGGATGACTTCTAGGCTTGGGGCCTAAGCAAATGGGGTACAGAACAGGCTGGTGCAGTAAAAACCAAGAGTTCTGTTTGGGACAAGTTTGAGATGCCTATGAGACAACCAAGTACAGATGTCAAATCAGTAGCTGGAACATCATGGCGAGACCTGGACCAGACAGTAAACTTCAGAACTAGAAGCATATGCATGGATGAGAATGGAGAGCAAAGATAGAGAAAAGAGGAGGGGGCTCAGGATCAAGCTTTAAGCACTTCGACATTATATTGAAACCTTAGCTTACATGTCTGCCCCCTGCCCCAGTTGAACTGTAAGTTGAAGTGAATAGATCACGTGTTTTTCATATCTGCATCCAGGAAATAATGGTGCCTGAGTCCCGGTGGCACGGTGGTTAAGAGCTTAGCTGCTAACCAAAAGGTCAGCAGTTCGAATCCACCAGACACTCCTTGGAAACCCTACGGGGCAGTTCAACTCTGTCCCATGGGGTTGCTATGAGTTGGAATCAACTCCACGGCAACAGGTTTGGTTTTTCTGATACTTAGAAAGTGCCCAATCAGTGCCTGTGGAACTCCAATGCACACAATGTGTGAGGAAAGATGACCTCAGGATGTCCAAAGTGTACAGGAGTGGTGAGGATGAACAACTCCGTGGAGACTGTAGTCCCACAGTGGGAGCTTCAAGTGCCAGATTCTGCAGTGCCTGTGACTAGCAACTAGTGGGTCCTTCAAAACAGCAGATTAAAATGCTTGTTTGCAAGTAAAGGAGGTCGGTTTTCACCCAGAACTTTTCTGAGGATTCTCTTCTTTACTGTTTAGCTTTCCACTTGAAAAATAATGAGGGGAAACTGTATGGGGCAGTTCTACTCTGTCCTATAGGGTCGCTGTGAGTCGGAATCAACTCAACAGCAACGGGTTTGGTTTAGTTTTGGTTTCACCTATATCACCCACTACCGTTGATTCTGACTCATAGCAACCCTATAGGCCAGAGTAGAATTGCCCCATAGGGGTTTCAAAGCTGTAATCTTTAAGGAAGACGACTGCCACATCTTTCTCCCACCAAGTGGCTGGTGGATTCGAACCACTGACTTTTTCAGCTAGCAACTGAGTGCTTAACAACTGCACCACCAGAGCTCCTTTTTCCTTGAATAAAAAAAAAACCACTGCCGTCGAGTCGATTTCCTTGAATAGCATTTACAAAATAGTAGGTCAGATGACTGGACTAAATTGAGATAATATCTTTGGATTTGATAATCTGCCCATAAATAACCACCCTGATGTTTCTAAGAATGCAAAACGATGCTAATATCCCTGCCACTGCTACCCTAGATTCCTTCCGTATTTTTGATTTATGCCCCCAAAGACTTAGAAAATAGCCTAAATAAAAACTCAGGGTAATATAAGATTCTCCTCCTTAACTCCTACAATGGTAGCATTATTGGAGATGAAAAAGCAAAAGCTGAGATCAAGAAACTCCTAACCAAAGATACTTGAAATCACTCTAAATGTCGTCAAAATATATTGTGACTTTTTACTGTAGCAACTTATTTCTATATAAGCACACATGTAAAATCCCACCTTGTGGTCAGGAGCAGTCGTTTGATTATTTACAAAATGGAACTGGCAATTTACCATTTATATGAATAATGGTAAAGTGAAAAATACATTGATCTTTTTCCCCTCCTTACTAACAAATGAGAATACACAAAAAATTTAAGTATGGCATAAAAAGCCATTTTACAAGCATCTTTACCAGTTAAATATTATTTCAGAGATGTCAGGCAAAGCAGAGATTATGTTATGTAAAAATCTAACAATTTTATAGCAAAGACATTTACTTATCTCTGAATATTCATATCTACTTATCCTCCCATGTCCCTGCTACTTTCCAGCCACCTTGCGATGAAGAGGAGCCATGTTACTGATTCTGGCCAATGTACTGTGAGTGAAACAACATACCGCTTTCATTCTGAAGCATTTAAATGCCAGTGCGTGGCCTTCAACTCTCCCTTCCCCTGCTGCTGTGACTGAGGAGGCCTCCATCAGCCTAGGTCCCTGAGCGACAACATGAAACAGAATCTCAGATCTATGGTAGACTTGTAGTATGAATGAGAAATAGACTTTTGTTATGTTAAGTTACTGAGATTTTGCTTTTGTTGTTGTTACAACATAACTCAAGGAGCCCTGGTGGCACAATGGTTAAGTGTTCCGCTGCTAACCTAAAGGTTGGGGGTTCGAACCCACCAGTGGCTCCATGGGAAAAAGACCTGGAGATCTGCTCCCATAAAGATTACAGCCCTGTCATACAGGGTCACTATGAGTTGGAATCAACTTGACAGGACACAATAACAACATAACTTAGCTCTGATTAACATACTTTCATAGTTGAAAATCATGTTTATAATTATAACCTGGAAGAGATAAGTTTAGGACTAATTTTGGTTACAGAATCTATTTCATACTACCCAAATGTACATTTAGTTTTCCAGTATAATGATTTGCAAAGACAGATCCTTTTAAAGCAGAAGTCAAGATGAAGTCTTCGATTTTTTAAAAAAGCCATTTTATTTCTTATCTTTACCTCCTGAATTGTTCTATCTATCGTAGCTTGCTGCATGCCTGATAGAGTTTAGCTTTGTGTTGTTTCCTTTGCCTCATCATCTTTCTGGATCATCTCAAGCTAGTTTATGGTACAGATTATCAGCTCCCATCTCTATCCAATTCCAGAAAATCCTAACAAAGCAGTCTATTTAATAGATGGGGAGTCGCTGCAAAACATAAATACTTCAGAGAGACATTCTGTTTGTTACATATTAACATATAAGTTAACAGACTGCTCAGTTACAACGCTAAACTTCCAGAGATCTGCACTGAAATTTTATACAGTAAGAAAATGCAAAATATCTTATTTCTACATGAGTTTCTCTGTATATTCAAGTTCTGTGTTTCCTTCTGTTCCAATGTAGTAATATCACAGCAATCATCAAACAGTTGGAACCGAGAAACGACAAAACCAGCCTGCCCCTTAAGTCATTTCTACCCAGGAAGCTGACAACACATTGCTATTTGCTTTTTGGTTGGTAACAACAGTAGTCTGAACATCATTACGCATGCTGCAGTTGCGTATTTATTTCCCCTTGCAAGAGAAAAGAAAAAAGAATTTACTGGTGTAATATAAGAACAATTGGACATTCTAAATAGCTAGTGAATTTATAATAAATAAAAAGAAATGGTTCTTCATATACCATATAGGCAGCCAACCAGTGGAATTTGTTACAAATAATTTCATAGTGAGGGCTTTTTTTTTTTTTTTAAGCTAGATAACTTAATCACTGAAGAAATCTTTTTATTTTTGTCACCTAACTGTACAAGCTTTAAATCTTGTCCTTTAGAAAATCATCTCCCTGCTCCCAACTAGAGATTTCACTCCCACTACTGTATAAGCTCTGGAGTTGAGGAAACAGTAAGTTTTAGACCCACAGACCTCGGTGTCTGCATCGCGAATATCTCAGGCAACTGAGTACCCCAAATCCTAAAAATCTCTCCTCCGATGGTTAAAATTCTGAGCTTCAAAATTCCATTTCCCTTTGTAAAGCAGAGAAAGTGGGTCTAAGGATTTTTTTGGGGGGGTGGGAGGCATGGGAGGAGGTTGTTTTTAGCAGTTTTATTGAGACTTAATTGAAAAAAACCGCACATACTTGAATGTAAAATTTGATAATTTTTTGACATATGAAATCATCACTACAATCAAGATAATGAACACATCTATTGCCCCCAAAGTTTCCCTGTATCTCTTTGTGATCTTTCCCTCCCTTCTCTCCCTACTTTCAATCTGTTGTGCTTTCTGACACTACAGATTACTTTGAATTTTCTAAGATTTTATATAAATGGAATCACACAGTATGTACTCTTTTTTGTTTGACTCATTTCACTCCACAATTATTTTGAGGTTCGTCCGTGTTGTTATGTGTATCAACAGTTCATTATTTTTATTGCTGACTCATATTCTATGGGAGTCCTTGGGTGGTGCGAACAGTCAGTGCACTCAGCTGCTAACCGAAAGGTTTGAGTTTCAAGTCCACACAGAGGTGCTCTGGAAAAAAGTTCTGGTGACCTATTTCTGAAAAATCGCCACTGAAAACCCTATGGAGCACAGCTCTGCTCTGACATATGAGGGTCACCGTGAGTCAGAACTGAACTAGTTCTAGTGCTCTATTACATGGATGTATCACATTTTGTTTATCCATTCATCTCTCGGTGCACATTTGGGTTGTTTCCGCTTTTTGGTATTACAAACACTGCTGTGGCATTCGTGTATAAGTCTTTGTATAAACATATGCTTTGCTTTTTCTTGGTTAAATTCTTCTTGGGTAAATACTTAGGAGTGGAATGTCAGGATCATATGGTATCATGTTTAACTTTTTAGAAAGCTGTTATCCATTCCCACCAGCAGACCATGAGCATTACAATTCCTCCACATCCTCGCCAACACTTGATATGGTCAGACTTTTTAACTTTAGCCAATCTAATAGGTTTTTTTTTTTTTTATAAACATAGGTTAAGTAGCGGTGTCTCATTTTGGTTTTAACTTACATTTCCCCAATGACTGATGACGTTGAGCATCTTTTCATGTGCTTATTTGCCATTCATATATCCTCTTTGATGAAGTATTTGTTCACATCTTTTGCCCTTTTTTTAACTGTTTCTTTTAATTATTGAGTTGTAAGAGTTCTTTATCAGATATATGATTTGCAAATATCCTCCCTACACCAGTTTGTGGATTATCTTTCCATTCTCTTAACTATGTCTTTAGAAGAGCTAAAGCTTTTACGTTTGAAGAAGTTCATATCAGTTTTTTTTTTCTTTATGAATCATGACTTTGGTGCTATATCTAAAAATTCTGTGTCTAAGCCAAGGTCACAAAAGTTTTCTCCTAGAAATTTTATAATTTCAGGTTTTATGTTTTTATCTATGGTGGTACAAGGTATGAACTGAAGTTCACTTTTCTGCATATGGATATCCATTTATTCCAGCATCATTTGTTGAAAAGTCTTTCTTTTCTCCACTGAACTGCCTTTATACTTCTGTTGAAAATCAGCTGTCCATGATTATATAGGTCCTACTTCCAGACTATTCTGTCTCATTGATTCACCTGCCCATTTTTTCTTTATTAAACCAGCTTTACAATAAATCTTAATATCAGGTACTACTAGGTCTTCAATTTTCTTTTTCTTTTTCAAAGGTGTTTTGACTAACCTAGGTTCTTTGCATTTTCATACCAGTTTTAGAATCAACTTATCCATTTCTTCCAAAATAGTGCTGGAATTTTAATTGGAATTGCATTGAATTTATAGATGGATTTGGGGAGAACTGGCATCCTAACAATATTGAATCTTCTAGCCCCTATTTATTTATTTAGGCCTTCTCTAATTTTTCTCAGCATTGTTTTGTAGCTTTCGCCGTCTTACATATCTTTTGTCAGACTGCTCCCCTAACTAAAATTTTTTGATGCTATTGTAAATGGTACTGGTTTTTAATATTTAGATTGCTGATATATAGAAATACTATTGATATTTGTATGCTGATCTTGTATCCTACAACCTTGATTAAACTTGCTTAATAGTTTTAATAGCTTTTTTATAGACTCCATCTTCATTTTCTACATAGACAGTGATGTCTGAGAATGAAAACAGCTTTACTGCTTCCTTTCCAATTTTAATGCCTTCTATTTCTTTCCCTTGTCTTACTGCAGTAAGCTAGAACTTCCAGCACAACGCTGAATGAAAGTCATGAGAGTGGATATCCCTGACTTGTTACTGATATTAGGGGGAAAACATTCAGTCTTTCACCATTAAGTATTGTTAACTATACATTTTTCATAGATGCCCTTTTTATCAGCTTGAGGAAGTTCCCTTTTATTTCTAGTTTGCTGAGAGTTTTTTTTTTTTTTCCTTTGGGAATGGATGTTGGAATTTATAAAAATTTTCTGCCTCTACTGAGATGATCCCATGATTTTTCTTTTTTAGTTTGTTAAGGTGAATTACACTGATGGATTTTTGAATGTTCAACTAGCTTTGCATTCCTGGTATAAAATCCACCTGATTATGATGTATTATCCTTTTTAAGGATTGTGGGCTTCAATTTGCTAAGATTTTAAGAATTTTTTCGTCTATGTTCCATGCGGGACATTGGTCTGTAGTTTTCTTTTCTGGTAATAGCTCTGCCTGGTTTGGGTATCAAAGTAATGCTGACCTTATAGAATAAAATGGTAAATACTGCCTCCTACTTAAGTTTTCTGGAAGAGCTTGTGTAGAACTGGTGTCATTACTTCCTTAAACATTTGGTAGAAATCACCAGTGAAGCCATCTGGGCCTGGAGTTTCTTTGTAGGAAGGTTTTTAGCTGTAAATTCCAGTCCTTTCATAGATACATGGCTAATCTGGTTTTCTTCTTGAGGGAGCTTAAATGGTTTTTGTCTTCAATAAATTCATTTCATCCAACTGGTCTAAGTTATTAGTGCATAAGGTTGTTCATAACATTCTCTTATTATTCTTTTAATATCTATAGAATCTCTGTTGATGTCAATCTTTTCCAGGTTGATTAAAACTCTGGGCTCCACATTTCCTTTTCCTTTTTAAAGAGAACGTAGATTTTTTTGTTTGTTTTACTTGTGGTCTTAAACTAAAACCTGAAAATATATCTCTATAATTACAAAAATGCATAAAATATTTTAATTTGGGGTATGTACTTTTACCCTTAAATGCTTAATATTTTAAAAACACAAAAATCAAAGTAGAAAAGCCAAAAGCAGATGTGTGGGACAGGGTAGTGCTAACACTTAAAACAAAGAAGGATCACCACGAATGAATAGATAGGAAAGAAATACCTGTCACTCACTTTAAAATCTGGCATTTTTCAATTCTATTTTTAAGAAAATTAGAAAATTCTTGAAATTTGGAAGACCCCTCTGAGCTGTATTATTGGTAAATATAAAGACTGACTTTCAAGAGCAACAAATCAATGCATAACCAAACACACATACAGGATGCACTAAACTTCAGTCAATAAATCAGGGAACACTTACATTAGAATGTGCTAATGAGAGTGCTGATTAAACCAAAATGTAAATGACAGCTTTTCCTATATGAAGTCTTGAATTAAAAAAAAAAAGGATTACAGAATTAGTAAATGTTATTAAGATGGTTTTCCAAAACCCATAGACAAAGGATGCTATGGAAAATGATCTCATTCTATCTTTGTCCCCTTCAGTTCTGGTTTCCAGAAAGAGGCACTTCTTTTCCTCAAAGCCCAACCAGTCCCCCTCACTCCGCCAACACACACGGAGGGAAGAGAATGCCTGTCATTTTTACACGAACCCCCTCACCCCACCAACACACACCGAAGGAAGAGAATGCCTGTCATTTTTACGTGAACACACATAAACTACTGATCCATTTCTGAGTTTATGCAGCTCTAAACGTCAGCATCTTTGTATACAGACACCTCAGGTATAAATTCAAGGTAGAAATCCCGGAAGCTATCTCCATCCTACCAACAGGATATCAAGCCGTAACACCAAATTAGATTTTAATCAAGGGCGTCAGGGGTAGTTTAACTCAGGTCACAGAAAGTTAGAGTTAAAAGGAATTGCTAGGGAATTTCTTCCATCCATAACCATAGCTTCAGCTTGTGCAGGGGCCAGCTGGAAACCTGACCTACCCCAAGCAACACTACTCCACGTTTTCACCAACCTCCTGGACAAAGCCACTTTGCTATCTTGCTGGCACTTTAGCTTCAATGTGTCCAAGAGATTCAGCTCATCAGAGAAGCTTTCTCCTCCCACCTCTTGACTTCTCCTATTTCTGTTCTGGCTCCACAATTCTCCTAAATTACCCAAGCTTAAAAACTTGATCATCTTCGACTCCTACATCTTCATTCTTCTTCCGCCTCCAGTTCTTCACAATTGCCAAGTACATAGATTCTATTTCCAAAATAGAATCAAATCTTTCAAATCTGACCTTTCCTTTCCATTTCCAAGTTCAAGCCCTCATTATTGTACCTTAGCATTTTTTGCTTTTTAAGGAACTTAGTTTTTCTTTAAACACCTTTACTGAGGTACAATCAGCATATAATAAGCTGCACGTATTTAAAGTGTACCTACCTTCTTTTTTTAACAAGTTAATTCCAGAAAGGCTTTCTGAATTTCAATTTCTCTGTGCTCCCCATCCCTCATTCCAATCTACTTTACTCATGGCTTCCCAGTTCATCTTCCTAAACTGCACTAGCTGGTTTCCTAGTTTTCCGTTCTAATGACCAGCTGTCATGGAAATTCAACCTCGCTTGCAATGGTATCCAAACCCAGCATAGTCTGACTACAACCTAGATGTTAACCACATTTCTTACTATTCCCCTATATATACATTATAATCATCATTTCCTAAATAAGTCCTTTCCCACCCCATTACTTTTGCTGCGAATACATTTCTCTGCCTCCTCTAGCTAATGAAATCCTAGGTATCTCTCAAGGCCTCGTGTAAATTTTTTTTTAGGAAATCTTTCTTGATTATTCCTGCAAATACTGGTTTCCTTCCTCTGAGTTCCTACAGCATTTTGCTCTTCTATCTCATTTAACACACACTACTTTATTAAAGTTACTTTGAAGCCCTTTGAAGGCAGGGATCATGGGATCTCTAATTTCCTAGGTTCCTTGGGATACCAAAATCTAACCCACTGTGGTTTAGTCGATTCCGACCCATATTGACCCTGTAGGGCAGAGTAGAACTGTTCCATAGGGTTTCTAAGGAACACCTGGTAGATTCAAACTGGCGACCTTTTGCAGCCAAACTCTTAACCACGATACCACCAGGGTTTAGGATGGAGCTCTAAAATTCAACCCATCAAATACTGAACCCTCTAGTTATGTCCAGGTGGGATAAAGATGTGGCAGTCCGCTTCTGTAAAGATTTACAACCTAGAAACCCTATGGGGCAATTCTACTCTGTCCTGTAGGGTCACTATGAGTCAGAATCAACTTGATGGCAATGGGTTTGGTTTGGTTTTGGTACTATGTGCAGTATACCACTGAGGCCCAGAAAAGACACTCAGATACTTCATGAACGAGCCAATGAATGAATAGCCCAACCTCAGTATGTTTTAATAAAAAAATTTATAGGTAGAAATAAAGTTTCCACACACTTCCTCAAAGGTTATCTGATTACCTCTTTCAGAGTGAAGTTCTCCCTGGCCTGCTGCCCCTAATAACGGTCTAAGATATCTAACTTTGTTTGACTGTGTAGGGGAAATCCCAAGAGGATGGATTTGGGGTTCAGAAGATTGTCAAAGTGTTAAAATATATATATATATGAAATTCCATTCCTCAATAAGGAAATAAAACACCAATCTGTCAGGTCTACTCTTCTTGTTTGTATAAATCTAAAGTGGCATTAAAAAAAAAAAAAGCAAGCCTATTTAGAAATGTTACACAAATGGCCAACAAGTAGTGAATCTTCAGACTGAGACAAAAGCAGTGAGTGGCACATCTCAACACATTCACCTGACTTTCAGCAGTGCTTCTAGATTACCAGTCTCCAAATCAAGTCTCTGAAACCTGTCCGACCATGTATTGTAAGGAGAACGGAGAAGGGGGGGCACGAAATTTCTCAGCGTATTATCACAAAGTCTACTCTTAAAAAACCACGTCTGATTCTTTTAAGGAAGACTTTGTTAGAGACCTATTACACCAGCAACATGATCATTTCACCTGAGTAATTTTTATCTAAATTCTATAAACGATCACTCAATATTCACCTTGAAATGTATCACTTGTATTCCATACTCAGACCGTTGCTGTTTCAACAGACTCTCCACCACTCGTATTCATTACATGTGACGGACTCTTTACATCTTAAGACACTTGGAAGTCATACATATTTTTGTATTTAACACAAAATCACCCACATACATCAGACTTTAGAATTACGTCAGAATTTTCTAACTGGCAAGAAACACTATAAAATTGTCCTCATCAAGAACAAAAGACAGACAACAAAACACATTAATGTAATATCCTGCAGACCAAACTGTTTCACCCACCACGGATGATTTCTAAAGAGGATGAACACAGACGGAAAATTTATTTAGTAAGTTGTAAATTTCAATTCCTTATTAAAGACATAAATATGTTTTGGTGCTAGTAATCTTTAAGGCCTCTGCAGACTGTGTCCTTTACAGCTGTTAAATGGGCTTTGTTTTCCTTTCTGTAAGAACAGAAGAAATAACCGGGGCAGGAGAGAAAACGACAAAGTGGAGAACGTGGCCATGAAATGCAGAACAATCTCCACACTCATCACCCCTCCCAGTGCAGGGATGCGTGTGGTCTGGCCAAACTCACAGGAGAGAGTGACCGTGAACCTGGCCACAGAATTTTCACATAGCCAAAGGATGTCTTGGTCTTTAAAATGGCAGCATGGGGTGGATTACAGCTCAAGGAGTTGGAGGCAATGTCATGTCTGTGGATACAAATGTTGATTATGGACTGTTCGTTTTATGGCAAAATCAGGAAACGGGGTCTTTCTGGGTAACTTTTATTACTCAGATTCTACCCCACTTATCCTGATGATCAAGGGATCAGCTGTTGAAAAAAACTATCATTTTAATCTGCATGTTTTTAAAGTTTCTAAGTAAAAGACAACCAACGAGAAGAGCTGGTAGGGTTTATGCTTATGCAGACCAAGGTTCTAACAAAGGCACCGCCAGCAGCAGACCGTATAAAGCAACCTTTCCTACTTCGTCTGCGGTTCAGAAGAAGGCAGCTTTTGGAACACCTCCTGCCTCAGAGTCCGACAGGCCAGGCGAAATGCTGGCGAGTATCAACTGGCAAGTATCACCTCAGAGGGCTTTAAGAACACATTTAATTATACGATATACTGCTTCTTCTTTAACATGCACTGAACAAAGGAGTAAATCAGAGAGCGGTTTTTAAGATTCATTTGCTACATTAAAATTCTTTGGGGGTTGTTTGTAAAAATCATCATCGGTGATGGCTTTCAGAGCTCCTGGGAACCATGTAAACACAGGATGGTAAAACCCTTCTCACAGCATCATTATTTTAGGGGCAGAGCCAATGGCCTTAATTTTCTGCATATGTATGTTAAACAAGTCATAAGATTTTCCGTTTATGAACATTGCTATCAAATCTCAACATCCCCTTGAAAGGTGATAGAAGCTCAGCTCTGAGAAGCTTAATTGGCAACTTAAATCAGTCTGTTTCTGAGACACGGTCATCTTTTCAGTTGGCCAACAAGTTAACAACTCTGGGTTCACCAGGTGATGCCCAGCTGTGATGTTCCTGTCAAAGCAAGGGAGAGGGGGGTTAGTGCAGGGGCTGCCTCCCACAGGGAGTCAGACCCTTTAAATGGGCCTGAGGAACAAAACTAAACTCTTATAACTAAAATGAACTCTCAATCTTTCTCTTTCCTCATTTTTACTACAAAGGACAGAAATTAGAGCTCACAATTGAATACGTTCAGGTAACCAGACGAAGTGACTAGAAGTAACAGAAGAAACTCTTCCAATGTCTTAAACCTTCCATCCCCTAAACCTTCCCCTCCCGTTAAAGGACACTTACAAAAAGAAAAAGAAATGTCAATCTTTGGAATTATTTTTCTTCGCTACCAAACTACAGCGCTAATACCTATGGATGCCCTTAAACATTAATTATTTTGTCCAGAGAAGATCCAACTTACGTTATTTCACGCCCATTTAACAAATATTTTTTGAAAGTAAAAACATGGTCATTAAAGCAATAATGACTGCTTCTTTTAAACTAAATATATTTCCCATTCCAATTATCTATAAACCAGTTAGAAATATGGAAAATACATGAAATAACAGAGCTTCCCAGAACATTCTGCAAGATACCACTTTGTCTTTATAGAAAACGTGGGGATTGTATGTAGATTTTGTGCCAAAGGCCCTGAAAATTCCATAAATCCCATCCTGCAGGGGTTTCACTTTTCTGTACCCTTCCAACATGCTTGTGTTCCTATCCCTGTAAATATATGTCGCAATGCCAACATTTCCATAGACAAAGCACCGCAAACTAATAAAATACAAGACTGTTTACATACAGTGCAAATATATAACACATTTTTAGCAGAGGTTACGAGCAATATTTTTAGATGGATGGAGCCTGCAGTGATATTAATAACAAACTTCTACTGTAAATTAGTGGCCTAAATAGAAATTTATGTTCCATAAAACCCAGCATGAAACAATAAGTTAGATATATTTAAATAACATTTTACAGAGCGTTAAGCAGCAAGTACGACTGTGTCAGGCTGAGTCGGTTACTGAAAAGGCGAGCTGAGCACTGATACAGAAAGGTGCCCATGCCGCAGAAGACAATTCCTTGGTCTTCATAACTTCTAAAAATTACGGATGAGCTCCAGAGTGTGCCTTACTAACATGTCAGAGGTAACCTAAATCTTGAGAACAAGTAAAAAAAAAAATCTGTCCAGAGATAAAATTTTGTAACTTCTATAAACACAAGGCTAAAATGCATCTACGTGAGATTGGGTTTTGGTTCACAATTTCATTCATTTTCTAAAAATATGCTTAGGGCCTATAATATGAAAAGGTAAATTTATATCTAGGTTTGGCTTTCTAAGATCTATAGTCCTGCTCGAGTCATAATCAAGTCCACTCTTGCATTACTCACATTTCACAGAGCACAGACTATTTCTATTATTTCTTGGGAAATATCAGCTTCCAATTTAAATATATCTTTGCAACTCTGCAAAATACCAAAACATGATATTCAAAATCTAATACTGCAAGTCTGATATTATGGTTGGGTCCAAATCAGTACGCAAAAACATTACAGAAGCTCCCCAAACTTGTGCTTTAGACTTTTTTATCAAAATAACCAAAGTGGAGGTTGATGACTATAGCTGGGGCAGATGGGGGAAAGAAAAGTTCCAACGTCTTTTTCTTCTCCAAAGAGAATGGGATATTATCAGTGCTTCAGTAGTGAAGATGGCAGAGTACAGTGTCTTCAAGTGAGAATAAAATGTTGACTTTATTCTTCCTATTTCTTTATTTGCAATTTAAAAGGATAATGCAATATTCTAAAAAAAATAAAATAGGCCCCAGGACCTCAGTCTAAAAATATGAGTTCTCTGAGTCATGAATAATGTCCCCAAATTAAAAAATGAACAACAGGTTTTGATTCGGGCTATGTTTTTACTAAAGCAAGACAAGAGATTGGTATTGGCATGCTGTATATTTCCAATGGATTATCCCATTTTCATCCTAAAATTCCACATGCCTAAATTTATCCTTTCTCTCGTAAACTGATTTACCCTATAGCCTAACCATTTCTGTCAACGACATCATGATCCTTCTAGCCATCAAAGTTAAAGCCCTCATTCATCATTTCTGATTCCTCTTCTCTTACCTTCAGAGTCTCAATATGGAAGCTCAGCAGAATTACAAACCCCAAGAAGATTGGGCCTATGTCTGTCTTATTCATTTTTCATTTATTCTTTCACCCTTAGCATATGACAAAGACAGTGACAGGTACCGGGCACACATGAACAGGACAGCCATGGTCCCTGTCCTCGTGGAGCTTACAGTCTAGTGGGGGAGATGCGTTATCACTGTTGTTGTTAGCTGCCATCCAGTCAGCCCACAACTCGATGCTCCATGCACACTGGCATCAGACTGTTGTGATCCATAGGGTTTTCACTGGCCAATTTTTGAGAACTAGATTGCCAGGTCTTTCTTCCTAGCCTTAGTCTGAAAGCTCCACTGAAACCTGTTCGGCATCACAGCAACACTGCAAGCCTCTGGTGACAGACAGGCAGTGGCTGTGCATAACGCGCACTGGCCAGGAATCAAGCTCATGTCTCTCTCATGGAAGGTGAGAATTGAACTACCAATGCCCCCAGGATACATTAAATAAATCCACAAATAAAGGTTTAGTTACAACTTGTGATAAGTCCTTTAAAGAAAAATACCTGGGTTCTAGGAGAGGAAGTATGCAAGGATACTCAGTTAAGATACGAGAACCCGTGGGCAAAAGATTTCTCTCAGGTAGTGACAACCAAGCTGAGACAAAGGATAAGTATGCGGTAGCCAGGTGAAGAATGGAGGAAGAGTATTCTAGGTAGAGAGACAAAATATGGGAAAACTTTAGGGTAGGAAAGAGCTGGGCACATTTTAGGAAATGCAAAAAAAAAAAAAAAAAGTGGGCCAGAATGACTGGAATTAATAAACAGGCAATGGAGTGGTCTTGTAGGGTGTATTAAGGAGTTCGGTTTTATCCTGGATATGAGAAGCCAAAAAGAACACCATGCCTCTGAAAGGAAAGAGGGAAACTAGTTAAAAGCCTACTGTAGCAATTCTACAGCGAGCTGACAGTGATTGAACCAGCCCAAGCTATCTTATTCCCCAGGGTCTAGTACAGTACCTGGTTCATATAAATGAAGGAATCAATAAATCGATATCAGCATCAGTTCTTGCAGCTCTTCTTTCATGATGCTCCAGCTGTCCCAGCATAGAGGCATCTATCAGTCTCTTTCTTAGACCCAACTGATGTATCAATTACATTTACTTTCTAGAGTCAAATTTTAGTTATCAAAGGCAGGAAGGGACAAGAACGCTGAACAGAAGGAAAGGGCAAACTCAAGGTCAAGAAGGGGAGAGTGCTGACATGTCACAGGTTTGGCAACCAACGTCACAAAAGATGTGTATTAATTAATGAGAAACTAATTTGCTCTGTAAACCTTCATCTAAAGCACAATAAAAAAAAATTAGCATCATGATAAAAACATTTAGATAGTTATCTAATGCGTACAATTTAAAGTTCAAACTTTTCAACTGTCACTTTAAATCCTATATGGAAGAAGTATAATCTTTGAACTATCAAATAATCAGATAAGTAAGCAAAAATTTATGTACACGAATATTCAGCATTATTTACAAGAAACACTCTATATGTGCTTCAATATAGAAAAGTTAAATTATGGTACCTCTATGTAATAAAATGGAGCCCTGGCAGTGCAGTGATTAAGACCTCAGTTGCTAATCAAAAGGTCAGCAGTTCGAATCCACCAGCTGCTCCTTGGAAACTCTATGGGGCAGTTCTACTTTGTCCTATAAGGTTGCTATGAGTCAGAATCAACTTGATGGCAACAGGTTTTTGTTTTTTTTTTTAAATATATATAATAAAATATACAGTCCTCAAAAATGTTTTCAAAGGATATTTAATAATATATGGAAAACACGATATTAAATAAAAAGAGTAGGATATAAAATATACTTAATATGACCTGTTCATTTTTAAAAAGAACACGAACACAGACACAAACCCCAAATGAAGTAGATCAAGATACCAAAGAAGTGATCTATAGATTGTGAGGTTATGAGTGAATTTTACTTTCTCAATATGTTTGTCTATTTTCCAAGTTTTCTACAATAATAATTTTATTCTCAGAACAAATCTTCCAGCATTGGCTACATTTAAAAGGAATAAATATCTTCCACCTAACTCCACACTAATCTTTGTGCTCAGAAGTCTGTGTATTAACTCTGGTGAAGGGAAAGGCAGTACACAATAAGGGGGAAGTCAGCATAACATGACCAAGGCAAGGGAAGACACTGAGAGGGAGGCAAGAATAAAAGGCAATAATGGTAAATACTGTAACACATACAAACCTGCAACAACAGTAATAAACAATTTACGAGTGGATACATAGGTAGATATGTATGCTGAACAGGTGTGGGAGGGCGTATGGGAGTACACCCAAACACATATATATGTTTGGCTGTGGATATCTCTACGTACATATTTATATGTGCTGCATTTATATTCATATATATAATAGAGCACACAGGGGGCAGAGTCCTGGAAACACCCTAGGCATAACCAAACACCTCAAAGGACTGAGTTATTACTGGGCTTGAAGGCTAAGAACCATAGGGGACATCTAAGTCAACTGCCATAAAATAGTTCACGAAGTCAATGTTCTATATCCTGCTTCGGTGAGTAGCATTGTCTTAGGCTTGGTTCTCTAGAGATGCAAAACCCTTGAAGTGTATATAAACAAACAAACAAAAAAAACAAACCCACACACATGTATATATGTATATGTTTGTTTAGATAGAGAGAAAAGGGTAGGGTGGGGGGAGCGAGAGATTTATCTCATGCAGTTGGCTCATGTGGCTGTAGAGGCTGTAAGTCCCAAGTCCGTGGGACAGGCATCAGGCTGGAGGCTTCTCCTGACTCACGGGCTGTGGAGCCTGATGAATGCAAGAACAGCACGTAATACAGCAAACCACTGGCTCAAGTCCAAGAACCAGAGGTCAGATGATGACAGGCCTGATGCAGAATTCAGAGTAAGCAAGCGAGCTTCGCCAGAACATCCATATATATATTAGATGCAGGCCACGACCCCAAGGAAACTCCCCTTACAACTGACTGGCTGATCACATCAG
Organism: Loxodonta africana; assembly: GCF_030014295.1. Lineage (NCBI taxonomy): Eukaryota > Metazoa > Chordata > Mammalia > Proboscidea > Elephantidae > Loxodonta > Loxodonta africana. The sequence goes on from NC_087342.1 coordinate 100,569,735, forward strand.
ATCACATCACAGAGGATGACTACATCATTACGTAATTGCCAAATTACATTATGTGACTTGCAAACTACATCATTACATTACTGCGGAACCACTGAGAATCATGGTGCAGCCAAGCTGACAAACAACCTTAACCATCACAAGCATCTGGGGTCCTAAGAGCTTGTGAGCAGCCATCTAAGATATAACTATTGGTCTCTTTCCATCCAGAGCAAAGCTGAATGATGAAAACCAAAGACTCAAGAAATACTTAATCCAAAGGACTAATGGACCACAGGAACCACAGCCTCCACCAGACTGAGACCAGAAGAACTAGATGGTGCCCAGTTATCACTTACCAACTGCTCTGACCATGATGACAATAGAAGGTCCCAGTTCAAGTGGGAAAAAAAATGTACAACAAAATTCAAATTTATAAAAAAGACCTGATTTACCAGGCCAAGAGAGACTGGAAGAACCTCCAAAGCTATGGCCCTTAGACACCCTTCTAACTTGGAACTGAAGCCACTCCCAGAGATCACCTTTCAGCAAAATTATAAACAGGCCTATAAAACAAACAATAACGCCTTTGAGGAAAGTGCTCCTTAGAACAAACATCTATGAGACCAAAAGGGCAACATCTGCCCAAAAGGAAAGATGAAAACGCAGGAAGGGGCAGGAAAAACTGGACAAATGGAAATGGGGACCTCAGGGTGGTAATGGGGAGAGTACCGACATATTGCTGGGATTGCAACAAATGTCACGGAACAATTTTGTATAAATTACTGAATGGAAAACTAATTTGCTCTGTGAACTTTCATCTGGACCACAATTAAAAAAAAATAAAAGTCTGTGATACCCCGTTTCCCACATACCTACACATGAGCTACTCCTGCTCTGCAGCTGACAGTCTGAGGGTTTCCCTGAGAATCCCAATTCCTCTTCTCAACACTTACTACTGAAAGCACTCATCTGACATAGCATTTATTGTCTTAACCCATCAATTTTCTTTCTGTGCCTTTAACGCTCATCTTCTCCAACAAATTAACTATGTTTTTTTTCTTTTTTTTTAATCCTACCCCACGGCACCAAGCACTGCTTCCCCTATTCAGGTATTTAAATAATATTTGAAGAAGTTACTCCAATATAGGGGTCACTATTTGGCTCTCAGAGCCCTGGTGGTGCAGTGATTAAGAGCTCAGGCTGCTAACCAAAAGGCTGGCAGTTCGAATCCACCAGGCACTCCTTGGAAACCTTATGGGGCAGTTCTACCCTGTCCTGTTGGGTCACTACGAGTCGGAATCGACTCCATGGCAATGAGTTTGGGTTTTTCTGTTTGTTTATTTGGCTCTCAGAAGTATAGCATGGCCGTGATCTCCTGGGACCCTGACATTTTTTGGCCAAAAGCTACTGCCATACTTCCCTCTTTGAATCACAGCCAGCTAGAGCAAGGAAAAGACCTGAGATAGGGCCTAGTCCAGCTTCTGAAATTCACAAAAGAGAAAATTGAGTTCTGAAGGTGCACAGAGGCTCTCTGCTCGGCAATGGCAGTGACAGTGGCAGAGGCAGGTACACACACAGAATGGCTCCAGATTCAGTGGTCTTATCACCAGTCCATCCTACAGCAGCTGACTCCGAGAGCCCCTCTCCCTAACTCTTCCAAGAATGTAAACTGGCAATTAAGTTTGGAAATGCCCATTTAATTTCCTAAATCTCCATTTGGTAGTCTGAAGAAAATTAATTTGGGATTGCCATTGTGTTTTTCTCTCTATATAATCTAACTGTCGAATATCAAAGGTTCACTGACAGTCGTTTTTAAGCTTAACCATTAAGCACTTTAAAAAATGTTTTCAAAGCAGCACGGCACAACGGCCAGAATAATCTCGTCACAAATTCCTCTCAGGGATATAAAATTAAAAGCATAATTCAACGTACTTGTAAGGTTACATCTTCCCTCCTTACACCCCTAGAATGAATGAATACAGGCCTGAGTGAAGCCAGGATGTGTGATACGTGCTTACAATCTGGCATGGAAAGTATGCTTTTAACAACCCCAGGAGACATATTAAAGTCACTGATGAGTAATTATTCTGATAAAGCACCAAGATCCTGTGAGGTTAGGCTGTGATGGGAGCTGACAGCTTTGCTTATAAACACTGGTTCTGAAAAATACCAATTAATGACTCATTTGAATCCTGCTCTGCTCTGATACTGTCCAAATTCTGGCATCTCATGTCATGCCATCGTCTTCTACCACACGGATTTCAGTTTTATCAAGGCACATGGGGTAAGAAATACGTTCAAGTGAAAATAGTACAAATAACAAAGGATCTATTTTACTGTAGCAAACTGACAATTTCCTCTTTGCATTAAAAAAGATAATAAGTGTCAAACCAGTTATTACAGCACATGACAGCTTCAGAATAGAGACAGCATATCCAGCTCTAGAAAACTCAGCTTGGACACACGGGAAAAGAGCAAACAGTTTTTCTAACAGATTTCTCTGCCTCAGTGCCAATATGGCAAATAAATAATCGTATGAAAATGTTATTACTCTACGTAATCTTCCATGGGAGCTTTTAAATAGAAACTTTTGTTAACTGATTTTTTAAAACGTACACAGGGAGGGAGGGCAGTGAGCACCATATGAGGGGTCCCGCCCACAACGTCCAGGCTTAAGTGAGCAACACCTGGGATGGGTGGCGCTTTTGAAGATGATTAATAAGGGCTGAGGTCCAGGGGAAGCACGACAAAGACAGATGTCTTTAGTGAAAAGGCAGAGCTCCTGAAATGGCATCAACTCCACAAAGGCAGAAGTTGAAGAAAGGAAAAGAGAAACGTTAACCTGTGCTCTCTTTCTCTAATCACTGGGGATGACAGCCAAAATTGGAGGACAACAAAGCAAGCCAGAGGTAAAAGGAACAGAAGCAAAATAATATAGTTAAAAGGTGGGAACATTTTGAGACTGAGATTGATTCAATTCAACTAACCTTTACCTAATACCTACTATGTGCTAGATGTACTGTCTGAATAAAATCAAATAGACGTGGCTTATTTTATAAAAGCAAACTCTTGTCTATAGGAACGCCAGAGGCAGAATCATGCTTATAATAAGATGCTCAGAAACAAGACTGCATTTTCCTTTACACTTCAAAAAAAGCTTGTTTAGCACATAAAGTTATCTTTATCTGAAACGTTTTTTAAAGCCTGCACTTTGTATTTATGCCCATATGTTTTAGATAAGACCTACCTTAACTGTTGCCAATTCTCACATTTTAAGGATCTACTGAGCAGTGCCTATATTTGCTGATTTTATTTTCCGTCACCCTAACGTTATCATAACTTAATGCTATCAGGGAATAAGAAACAATCAATGCTGGTTATAGTTACGAAAGTAAGGAAAAAAGCAACACTAACTGGCGATACTTGGTTTTTGTAAAGTCTCTACAGGAGGTCTTTTACCCCAGAGTCATTTAAGAATCACTAACTTGACTCAAAACCAGGCAAAGATGCTACAAATACGTCAAGTAAAGACATCAGTGGCTCTCTGCTGAGACAGCATGGTTAAGTGGACAGAGAATCCACGCAGGTCTTTGGAGTCAGGCAGACCTGGTTTTGAAATCTGGCCCCAGCCACTTTCTTTAACTGTGTGACCCCTCTGAGCTTCAATTTCTTCACCTATAAAGTGAAAACACCCCTGCTGCATAGGGATGTTGTGTGGGACTAGGTGAGAGAAAAACATGTGCAAGTGCCTAAGAGGAAGCAGCGAGAGGTCAGCATGCACTGTCTCCTCTCTGTTCCCGCAAATGCTTTCTACTAGGGAGGGGTCAAAGGCTCAAAATGTTACTACCTGTCTCTGCCTCTGCCTGCAGTGGAAGGCTATATATTTGTGAGTACTGTGCTCTCATGAGCCTTACCACCTTTAAAATATCTCGCTTTTACTTTATTGATTTGAGTATCATATTAATTTACCCACATATATCAGCTGACACCTCCATTTACTGGTCTTTTTGGCTTCTCCAGGCATATGGATGCTTGAAAAATAGTCTATTAGTGTGATTTGACTATCTTTATCCTGTCTTCCATTTTTTTAAGAGAATTACTTGGTTGACAGTGAAGATGGCACCAAATTTCATCTTTCATCTATAACTACTTTCTTCCCTTTCTGCATCATTGAATCTGACCTGTTCTTCCCATTCACTCCTCAAGGACCACCTTTCGTCTCTCTTCACAGACAGGAAATGCAAACAGGAAGACAAAGCAGGAGACTAAAGGAGGCAAGAAATGTGGCTTCTGGGAGGGCTCTGACCTACTTCACTTGCCCTCAAACTTTGTGTGAATCTGTTTCAGCAACTGCAGGAAACTGTTGAGGAATTCCATTTTCCTTGAAGAAAAGAATGAAGATTCACCAGATTGAAAATCAGTGGAGATTTTGGAAATTACCAGCGGGGCCCCTTTTGTATAACGATCAAGTTGCCTTGGTGTAGTTTTGTGGGCTAAAATTCCATTTCGTTTTCATCAACACGGAACCAAAATTACAGCTCCAGGAAGAGCTACAAGTTGTGTTCCCTTTGGTCCATCTGAACATCCCAAATAGTATCACATTCTACCTAAAGAAGTGCCCTTGAAATAGACCGACAATGCTTCAATTATTCTGGCTGCAGGCAAAGACAAAATAAGTCTCAGGAGTTCTCAAAAAGCTCAAAATGTTCTCCATAAACTATGTTGCTCTCAGATGGAAAACAAAAGAACACAACCAAAACTGTAACAGTGGCGATCTCCCTGGGCTTTGCTCTGGCTCTAAGAGAGCGTCCAAATACGCAGTGAAAGATGAGTGGAAGCCAACAAGGGCCCAATGAGGAGTACGCCAAAGTGGCGGGAGTTCAGATGCACAACCTGTCCACCTCCCCATCTGGACTGGACTGCTTCCCACTCATTCGGTGTTATCTAAACCCTGGTAAGCCTAGCATTAACCTTTTTATGTAAGTTTATCTGAAAATCCACAGTGCAGATGGGAAAAATACAAAGAAGAAAGCATAAAAATGCTGTCCTTAATGTTAGTAAAAACATAAATCAGTTACATGACAAATGTGAGGCAGTCATTAAGTTAACAAAACAATGGCAAGGTTACTACAATCTGTGGAGAAAAAAAGACACCGTCTCTTCTGTTTTTTCCAACATTTTAAAATCCAGGCCTGAGTGTGAATCACTGCAGTACCAGGTAACACGCCCTTTCTGAACCAGAGCTCTGTGACCAGACCGGCAAGCCAGCTGATAGATGCCATTCTTGTTCTACCTGCGCACTCTGGAACGAGAATTTTCATATCCAAATCCAAGACCCAAGTATGGTAAGGGGCACTGAAATCTTCAAATGAATGTTCCTCAATGGATTGCTAAGGGAAAGAGGGGACGGGGGAAGCAATACTTAAGATTTACCCGAGAAAGAGCAGTCTTTGAAACCAGGCAAATATAATTCTGAAGTCCTTCCCTGCCCCTTCTCAGCTGTATGACTCTGGGTAAGCTTCCTCACCTAGAATTGGGGGAGTAATGCCTTCCTCTATGGGGCTCTGGCTGGGAAGACAGACACTGTGCATCCAACACCTCGCAGAGTGCCTGCCCTTCGTCAGTGCTCAATGAACAGTAGTTTATTCCTACCATTCCTGGAGTTAAGAAGAAGAACCACAGCTATTCTTACAGCACTTTGGTCAGGAGCTTTTATGAAAGTGAACATGAGGTTTGCAAAAGTCCTGTCACATGGACATCAGCAGGTTCTCATGCTGGGCCACAGCCTCCCGTTTAAATTAAGCATGGGCAGGGAAGAAACTATTTTCAGAAAATCAGTACTTTAAGCCTTGATACTGTCTCCATGCTAAGTAACACAAAGGTAAAAGGCTCTAGTTTCACCTGCAGTTCAGGTACAGAACAGGCCAGAATCCCTTTTCAAACCCCTTGAAGTAATGTGAGTATACTCTGCGATCCATCTGAATGGAAGCCTGACAGTTTGTCTGTTTTACTCCCCACCTGCCATAAACCTTTTCTTCCTCCGAGTAGGTGATTCCAGCGCCAGTTTTAGGATGTTCATCCAAGATTCAGTACTTCCTGAGCAGGCTGCTCTGCGGGGAAATCTCAAGTAGCCATCACAGGAGAGACAATGCCTCTAAAGTCAAAGATATGGGAGTGAATCTGAGCTCTGTTCAAAATCCTCCTGGGGAAATCAGCTAACCTCTGAACACCTGCTGCGATGTAAAAATTCTCTTCTTTTACTGCAGCAGTCTTGCGTTTAGGGCTCAAAATACCTTTCCACCTGTTACCAGCTTCTCTCAGGTAAAAGGAGATAAAGACAGAGTAGTAGGTCCTTGGAAATTCATTAATTCAGGAGAGCTAAAATTGGAAGATTCATTCTAACATTAGTGGGACCCATGATGACAGAGTCCCTGATGGTAAAAACAGTTAAGCACTGGGCTAACACCGAAAGGTTGGAGGTCTGAATCCACCCAGAAGTACCTCGGAAGAAAGGCCTGGCTATCAATTTCCAAAAGATGACAGCCACTGAAAACCCTATGGACCGCAGTTCTACTTTGAAACACCTGGGGTCGCCATGAGTCAGGACCAACTTGACAGCAAGTGGCTGGGTGTTTTTGGTTTTTTATGACAATATGAAAGGGGAAGAAAAGAAAAGAGAAATGGCACTTAACTGCAAGATTCAAGTATATTCAGATAGCTACTCTCCCAAGTGGTACAAGTATCCAGTTTTGTTTTTTTTTTTTCCCCCAAGGAAACAACCACAGCATCGTGGAATTCAAATTAATTCCTTTCTGAATGAGAGCTGAGTAACAAAGACAGAAGGTGGCATGATGGCACAGCACAGTGACTGCAGAGTTGCATTCCCAGCTGGTACTTAGTGAGATGTTAGGTTGTCAGCTTAATGTAAAATAAAAATGAGGCTGCACATTAGAAAGTGTTTTGAAAAGTACAAATCCAGGGGAAAGATGAAGGGAAAATATTAACGAGTCTGAAAAAACTCTGTGGGAAGGGCAGCTCTGACACTGTCTTAGTCATCTAGTGCTGCTGTAACAGACATACCACAAGTAGATGGCTTCAACAAACAGAAGTTTATTCTCTCACAGTCTAGTATGCCAGAAGTCCAAATTCAGGGTGTCAGCTCTACTGGCTCTGAAAGAAGGTCCTTGTCATCAATCTTCCCTTGGACTAGGGGTTTCTCTGTGCAGGAAGCCTGGGTCCAAAGGACGTGCCATGCTCCCAGCACTGCTGTCTTGGTGGTATGAGGTCCCCATGTCTCTCTCTGCTTGCTTCCCTTTCCTTTCAAGTCTTGTAAGACAAAAGGTGATGCCGGCCACACTCCAGGGAAACTCCCTTTACACTGGATCAGGGATATGACCTTAGTAAGGGTGTTACAATCCCACCCTAATCCTCTTTAACATAAAATTACAATCACAAAATGAAGGACAACCACACAACACCAGGAATCATGACCTAGCCAAGTTGACAGATATTTTGGGGGGACACAATTCAATCCATAACAGACAGTGACCTTTCTTGCACTTGTATGGCTTACGTCTCGGAAGGGGACAGACATGATGGAGAGGTTGGTACCTGAGCCCAGTGGCAATGGCAGCACCACGCACCATTCATGGGTACCTGGCAGCAGAATGAGAAAGAAAGCCTGGTGTGGAGACCTCCCATCCATTCAAAGGTGAGAAACTGATGAGTGGGAGGGAGAGTTCCCAATATCAACAGTCGTGACCTGGGGTCATGCAGTAAGGAGTTATAAAGGCATAAAAGCTTCTTTATTCAGATGGTTCCTTTCAGGATAACTCATTTCATGATACTTAATGCAGGTGGTTAAAAGAACAGCTGGGATGGATATAACTTAGAGGGCATCCCTGAAATCTGGAGCGCCCACAGAACATTAATTTCGGGGCATGCACTGAGATTACACTCTTACAACCAGCCTCTTTGCCAGGGGCAGCTTGCAACTCAGAGTCACGTTTCATTTAGGATGTGCTGTTTAATACTAAAAAAAAAAAGGGGGGGGGGAAGTAATTATTTTCTATTGTTGCGTTTGTCCCCAGTCCAAGTAGAAATCATTTGGGAAAGAGCTACACATACTAAACTCAAACTTCTGTAAAGTTGTTCTCGTGGCATCTCGGCATGAATCTGCTTGGGCCATAGCTCTTTGAGATTTATTCTTGCCCTAAACACTTACCTTCCTCTGCCACTCTGGGATCCCCACAAGCAGGCTGACCACACTGGGAACTGCTTTTCCCAGACACATTTGGTTCTCAGTAATCCCACCTTCTTTCAAGTGGTAGTGAGGTGGTCTTTATTTTTTTTTTTTAAACCCTTAGCTATTCTTCAGCTCTGCTGAACAGTAACAACTAGCTAAACTTAAAAAAGAGGAATTATTTTTTAGAATTTTTCTAAAATTCTTTTTCAGCATCTTTTTCATCAGAATTCTACCCACTGCAAATACTTAATTTTATTCATATTCCTGAATCGCTTTCCTCTCTGCTGCATGTCTGTGTGGCTGTTAGATGAGTCCTCTTACTGATGTAGCTGTCATTCCTTCAACCCGGCTCTTGCGAAACAATGAGCTGTGTCTGGAGATAGAAGGATAACCACTCTTTTTGAAAAGATGCCAGTTTAATGGCAGAGACAGACACGTAAACAGATCTGAACCTGAGATACACGGCCTGAAGAGCAAAAAATACACAGCACAAATAAATCAGCAAAACCACACACACACAAAAATCTAGAAGACCATAATATACCACCGCGAAGGCTCCGCAAACACAAGGATTGTGAGCATGAAGGTAATGCTCCCATTTTTGCCTCATTCAATCTACCAATGTGCATCCATTGTATGAGAAAAGAAGTAATCTCATTCTTATCTAAAGCCTATCTCCCACTTGAGCTCGGAACCCAGCCTCCCTCCCATAATCACGCCATGGCCCCTGCAATTATCTGCTTTATCTGCATTATCAAATCCTCCCTTCCTTTGAGATCATTCCAGTTTGCATACAAACATATCCTGGTGTCATCCTCTCTTGGGTCCTCCTCCAGCCACTTCACCATTTCTCTGCTCCCCTTCTCAGTGATATTCTTTGAGTCTTCTAAGGTTATTGTTGTCTTTATTTCCTCATTCCCATTCTCTCTTCCCACAACTCCACTGAAATGACTGTCAGCAAGGCTATCAATAAGCTCCATCTTGCTAGATTCATTTTCTTACCGATCTTGAACTCTGTGTAGCATCTACTGCCCCCTCTCATCTCCTCTCTTACATTGAAAGTGTCTTCTTTAGGCCTCCATAACAATTCTCTCTTTGTTTTCTTCCTACTTGACTAGAGAGGCTCCATGGTAGTCTCCTCTATGCGTGTTTCCTTGCCTAACTTCCTGCCTCCCGTACAGTTCATTCTCCTCTCAGTAGCTAGAGTGATTTTTCAAAAATACAAACCAGGTTATTTCAACCTCTGCTTTAAAACCCTCCAATGGCTTCCCATTGCCCTTGGAATAAATTCCACACTACCAAGGCCTGTCAGACCTGGCTCCTACCAACCTTTATTCCCTCATTTCTAGCCATACCGCCCCCATCACCTCAGACTATCCACCTACCTTATTTCAGACACGTGTGCCATTCTTTCTGTTCCTCAAATTCCCCAAGTTAGTTCTCACTTCACAGCCTTTACCATTGCTGTTCACTAGCCTGGAACATACTTTGTTCACCTCTCTGTATGGCCAAATTCTTATAATTCAAGTCTCAGCTCAATTAATCTCTTCAGAAAGGCCTTCCCTGACCATCCTGCTAAAAAAACAAGCATCTCTTCCTCGAACACAGACACCTGCTAACTCATTATTCCATTCCAATTTCTTTAAAACACTATCAGCAAGCACCATATTTATTTACATCTTATTTGACTGTCTCTCTTATTAGAAAGTAAGCTGCATGACGGCAGGGACTTGGGCTTGTTTCAAGCTGTATGTCTAGCTCTGGACAGAGTGCTGAGTGCATTGTAAAAAAGTGCTCTGTAAATAGTCACTGAATGTTGTTTAAGATACCACACCCAGCTCTCTGCTCTTCAACTGCTGAAGGTCACAGGAAGGGTAAATGTGAAACATAAAAATAACTAGTGCAGAGGAAATCGGACCTGTGATGAAAGGTTAATGGAACTAGAATTTTTAATCTGAAGTTACTAGGGAGCTGTTTTATTTTCATTCTTCAGAGAGTAATCACTAGTTGCTTCTTATGTCTAACAAGGATTAAATAAAAGAAATACCCTACAGGCTCAGTAGATTGAGTATAAACTCTAGAGTAGATGAGATGTGGGTTAGAATTAGGAAAACACTTCCTAGGATTGATTATTGTTTGAGATTATAGTTAGTACCTGAGGAAGATCACTGGGTAAAACAAAAAGGGATAATAATGACCTTATACTAACTGAGCGCCTAATACATATCACGAGCTATGTTCAATATTTAACAAGCCTGATCTTATTTAATACTCGTGGCAACCCTATGAGATAGGTACTACTATTATACTCATTTTAGGGATGAGGAGACTAACTTGAAAAGGTGACACAGTTGACAAATGACCAAGTGGGACCAAATCCAGATTAATCTGACTCTAAAATCTACATTTGAACGTAGCCCTGCTCCAAGCATGTTGGTTAACTTTGAGTCTTCACCTACTTCTAGGGTTCTAAAATATTTCCAGGAGTATCATAAAGGACATATCCGAAGAAGAACTTAAACAGTTCTAAAATGCAGATTCCATCTCTGATCTTTTGGTTATGCAGACATTTGACAAACTGAACAAAATAATGTGCTTTTGGTTACCCACTATATAAATTCCATTCTGTCATCCTGGAGGATTATTTTATTTATAGTCTGAAGACCTGTCCTAGAAATGCTGAAAAAGGAAATCAAGTTTGCAAGTGTTACCAAGTATGGCAAAATAGTTTTTTGTTCCTATAAGGTATGGAACAGGGGTTGGCAAACTACAGGCTTGCTTATGGCCTGTGATCCAAAAATGGGTTTTACGTTTAAAAAAAAAAAAAGTTGTTTTAAGAAAAAAACCAACACGCAACAGAGTCTTTGTGGCCCACAGGGTCAAAATATTTACTATCTGGTCCTTTATTGAAAAACTTTGTCAACCCCTGATCCAGAACTTAAAAATGGATGCAAAAAGTATGAAATAGCTACAATCAAAAAATAAAAATCCCTGGTTAGAAACACTGACTCCCTGAAGGTTTTCGAAAGCGTCCATGGAATTTTTTTTTTTTTTTTTATCACGGATAACAAAACTTCCCAAAGTCAGATTTTAAAAGTGGGCCTGGCTTCTTAATCGAGGATCAACAAGATGATATTAGTGGACATAAAAAGAAAAGCAAGATGCTAAAGTGCTTGGGAAAAAGTCAGAATTATCCAATTTTAGAGCTGCAAGGGACCTTACAGAAACGATAGACCAAGGCCCTCACTTTATATAAGAAGAAAGGCCCCAGGGGAGGCGCGGTGACCTCTTCAGGCCACAAACAGAGTGTGCTGCACCGGCACATCTCCTGGCTCCTAGGCCAGGACTATCCGCACTGTGCCACGTGGCCTTTTCCTCACTAGGGAGACAGGCTCTGCAACTGAGGAGGGGTGGACAGCTTTTTAAAAGGTCAGACAAGAACCAGCAGCTCTGCAAAGAATGTGTGATCTAAAGGTGAGGTCCTAGCCCTTTCATAAAACAGTCTTCATTTGTTTCTTTTTTTATACTGCTGATTCTTCATTTCAGAAAATAGTACATATTCATTATAGAAATTTAGAAAATGAAAAAATTTTGAAGAGAATAATCACTTATAATCCCGCCATTCAATGATAAAACACTTTTAACATCTGTTGTATTCCTTAAGCTTGTTTTAAAATGCATATACACATGTCATTTAAAAATTAGAATATTGTTTATTTTAGTATCTTTTTCCCCCTGCTTAATTCGTTGTGAGCATTTTTGTCATATAAAATTCTCCTAAAACACTTTCATTGGTTTTACAATTCCACCGTTATATACTATGACTTCTGGAAGTAATTAACCCTTCCAGGAGCAGCATGTATGAGAGAATTTTGACCCCGTTCTCACCAACACTGACTATGATTATTGTTTAAAATATTTTCCCATTCGATAACCACAAAACGGTTTCTCTTTGTTTCATAATGAGGTTGTTCCCTTCTTCATATGGCCATTTATTTATATGCCTCCTTTGTTGAATTATTTATTCATATCCTATTCCCATTTTTCTTTTGGGGTGTTAATCTTTTCTTTTTTGATTTATAAAACCCAAGTATTAAAGATTTTTAACATTTTTTTTCTGTCTTAAGTACCGTATTTTTCTCACTTTGCCACTTGCCTTTTTAATTTGTTGTTTTTAATTCCAGAAATACAGCATTTCTGGCTAGTCAAATCTCTTGCTTTTATTCTTTGTCATCTTGACAGAGATCAGCAGTAGCCCAAGGTTGCTGTGCGGCCATGTAAAGGATGACCTTTTGGGGCCGGCACTGGCCAATGATCTATTAGCTAGCCTCTAAAGAGCAGTCAGTGTAAGGCTCTGAGTCTGCACAGCCTGCAGAGGTTCTGCTCAATGGTGGCCAGAGAGAGGAATGTGTAATGGAAACACTCCAGATGGACTAAGAGTCTGGAGGTCTGGCTGCTAGTCCCAGGGCTGGGTTCACTGCTGCATACCCTCAGGCAAATCATAGTCTCTCTGGGCACCGTGTACCTCATCTACAAAGTAAGAGGCAGGGACACTACAATCTCTCAAAACACATCCAGTTCTAAGGCTCATTCTCACTTGACACTTGATAGAAGGGAACTCCGAATGAGATGTTCCAGACTAGTTAGGATCCACAGTCCCACAGAGACCTGTCAGTGGGTAGAGTGAAGGTGACAGACAGTAAAAGTAATGTCCGACAGGAAGAACTTGTAGTTCTTCTGACATGTGGGTTCTAGAAATCCATTTCAAGTAAGTCAGCATGCCGTGCCGGGTCCAAGGCAGCACAGAATCAAAGCTGGAAAAGGACTCGATATTAGTCTACAGGTTTTCTCAGAGATGGCACCAGGTTGCCTTGTTGAATGTTCCTCTGAGTCAGCTGGGGGACTAAAAGTGTTGAAGCTGGACATAAAAAGACCCAAAAAAGGGGGCTGGATGAGACAAAGTGATGGAAGTTTTGAGTTTAAAGGGAAAAGTTGTGATTGCGGGTCATCACGTTGAGAGAGAGTTCTTCAAGACCAGATATAAACTAGATCATAGAGACGAAAAGAGACAAGGGACAGAGAAACTCAAGCATACGTGAGGAAATGGTCTCAAGAACAGGTTGGCAGGATTGTCTTTTGTCTCTCTGCAACACCTGCACATACAATATTATAATAAGTGCTCTGAAGTCACTGATTAAACTAAATTAGCATTGTGTTGTGTTGCACTGCGCGTGCCACCAACAAAGTCCCAAGTCGAGATTACACAGGGTCGTGAGAAATCACATTAATGAGCTAAAGCCCTTAACATCTCTAACGAACTAGTATTTATTTGTGTATTTAACTAGTAATTACTTTTTTTCTTGCATAATATTAAGTAGTAACACCTGTTGGGTTTCTTCACTTTATTACTACTTCAATAGTCATTTATCTTGTTCATCTTAGCACTGATTAAAACAAAATGTCTTTAGGGAATGTTATGTCTTAATTTAATCTCGGTAGTCAAATACTGATAACATCGAACCTCTTAAAGAAATCAGTCTATTATCACACACCAACAAATACATTTAAAAGAAGATCTTATTCTCAACAAGAGAAACAGCAAAGCAAGGAAGCAATGAAGGAAGATAAAACAAAATCCTGAGTCCTCTACCTGGCCCAACTGGGTATATGAAGAATAATTAAAGTAATACTTCCCTATGTTTCTATGATGGAAGACACACAATACCTCATCCATCTGCTTGCTTCAAATACTTTCTTTTTCAAAACTGTTTAATGTTTTTCATGTAAAGAAAAAGGGGCACTCTACTCTTCTAGAAACAAAGAAAGTAAAACTACACTGCAAATAGCTTTTAGTCCTCAATAAATTATTATTTACTATCTTGGATAAACTTGGAAAAAGGCTAACCAGATCCCATTTCAGAGATGACAAGGCTGACACACAGAAAGTGACATTTCTAAACAGCCTTAAGTAAGTCTGTAACACGCAGGGAAACAAAGGCCAGCCTATGCAATCAAAAGACCTCTCCTTGGATCTCTGCTGGAAACTCTGGTAGCGTAGTGGTTAAGAGCTACAGCTGCTAACCTAAAGGTTGGCAGTTCAAATCCACCAGCCACTCCTTGGAAACTCCATGGGGCAGTTCTACCCTGGCCTATAGGGTCGCTATGAGTCACAATTGACTCGACGGCAACGGGTTTGGTTTTTTGGTTTAGATCTCTGCCCTCACAGCCTGCCTTCAGGGTTGTGTGCCGAATGTATAAAGGAAACAGCACTAACTAGGAGCCAGGAAACTGAAGTTCAGCCCCAGCTTTACTCTCATGCTAATTCTGTGATCTTGGGAAAGTAATTTTAATCTTCCTACACCTCTATTTCCATCATTACAAAATAGGGGTGATATTTGTACTCCCTCCCCAATAATGGAAAGAAGAGCTCTTTATAAAGTTCTGGGCATTCTTGTTACTGTTGAATTTAAAAAAGAGGAATGAAGCAACTAAAATAATAATTTTTAAACTTGCATAACTCCATCTCCTAGAAGTGCTATATGGCATCTATTTTAAGAATTAGCGTAATTCTGTTGCGATTATTTTGTTTTACCCAAATGAGATAACTCATGTTTCTGTATGTGTGTGCCTGCATGTGTACATGTGTGCATACACACACATATAATGTTTAAAATTGTGGTGAGGAAAATTATGGTGTGGAACAAAAATTCTTTAAAAAAATTGTTGATAATTAAGCCAGAGCCAATGTGCTAAATAAAAATAAGATTGCATTTTGCCAGCTTTTAACCACTTTGCCACCAGTGCCCCAGATAAAGATTATATCATAATATAAAATACTATGAGAAGTTCACAAATTCTATTTGTAGGTGATTCTTTAAAACAAGACAACAATTCTAATCTAGAATTTAATCTAAAAATAATGAAATACTTTTGTATTTTTAAGCCTTAAAAATTGTCCACATTATGGACAAAATGTCCCCAGAGTTTAGAATACTAAAGCATTCTGTGACCTAACAATTACTTTGAATAAGGAATATTTATCAACAATTACAACGGGTGGAAATGTTCTTCTGTCAGGCACCCTGGAGGAGCAACGTTTAACGAGAAAGAATTATTTATGCCTACAAACCGAGAACTGTAATGGGCAGTTTTAATACAACACATCACAGCAGTACAAGCAAGCTGCCAGAGACGTGTTACCCCGTTTTGACTTACACGCATCTGATTTCTAAGACCAGACTAAAGCCTCTGAAAACAGCAGGGGCCTTTGGTTTTGTTTTTCCTTATTATCGCAAGTCAATGACAATAACAGCTGTGCTGATGGGGTCTTGTGGCAGGAATACTGAGGCTCTACCTTTTTCTACTGAAAATGAGGACTCACAGACTGCCAAGGCTAGTGATGTCAACACGTACTTCCATCTTTCCTCTCTTTTTAAGTGTTACAGTAATTTAGTGATTTCAACCATTGACGACTACGCTCATTTTGGAATAACAAAAAGCCATTAGAAAGTTCCTATTGTAACGCACTGCAAAGACAAGTTTTAAGGGGAAAAAGGTCTACAGTTAATCAGTTTTGCTACCAATAGTGGCGTCGGTGAATGAAAATCAAATTAACTACCCAAATTACAGGGAGAAGGTAGGATGTACACAGGGCAGAGAGCAGGGCTGGGGGGAGAAGAGCCCTGAACTGAGACCAGCCTGGGCCAGAGGGAACCTCTCTACAGTCTGATCATGGGAAATTGGTTTTAGTGCTTTTAACTTCAATTAGCCATATTAATTAATGCTAAAAACAATGTTAACGGTATATTATTTTCATCTAGTTAAATAAAGGATTACACACGCTGGAGTAAATTACATAGCATTAAACATTTAAATAACTTGAAATGAAGCCATTACTGTCATTCAAACAAGTTTCCACAGTTAAAGGCTGAATGTTAAGTATGAACTGATTTGGCATTACAAGAATATAAATCCTTTATCTTTTTAGTGAGAATAAATGAAAAGATTTGACTTCTGACTTAAGTGGTTTGTAGTAGCACAGTGCTCTCCAGTGGCCAACATTCAAACTGCAATTTCAAAAGCCCAAAGTTCAGAGATAATCATCTCTTCATATTGATTGATAGTAACTGATAACAGAACATTAGCACTCTACTTCCATTTTTAAAAAATACAGTGGCTTATCTTAGTACATATTTTTAATATCAGACCACCTCTCCATTTTTAAGTTTCCCTCACCAAAATTAAATTTTTTTATTTTATTCTAATTTGTTCCACCTAAGAAATATTCTAGAAAGCAAAAAAAGAAAAAACAAAACACCCTTACACAGGTAGACATAGCTGCAATGATGAGTGAATTCTTTACGCCCAGGATAATGGCTTATAAATAATACCAGCACTACAGCGGCAATAACTAATTTTTAAGTGTTAAAACCTAAACTCTAGAATGAGATTATAAAAATTATGGAATTCTATTTTGGCTGTTATACAGCATGGTGAGCATATATGGCAAGTTCAAAATTATAGAAATATCTTTTATTCATTGTTTCTATATGTGAACAATTTGTTTTTAAATAACAGTATAAAAGTTCATTATATGCACATTATTTTTCATCACTCCAACTCCTATTAAAATGGATCCAAAGTTAAGAGCTCCAAATCTTGTTCTGAAGAGATGGGGAAAGATATTTACTCTGACAGGTCACCAAAAAGGCTCTCCTAGACCAATCTATACTACTACCATTCTTGAAAATATATTGATTTCTCCTATGAACAGGAACCAATCATAATTCTATTTAAAATAACAACTGGATACAGGTCAAAAGATTATAATATTGCTGGTTTTCTACTCAATAAAAGCATCGAGATATGAAAGCACTGCTCCAGACTTATGCCAAAGAGTTACTAGGTAGAATGAGGTAGGTATTTTTGAAGGAATAATAACCTTTTTTTTTTCCTCTCCAGCCTACCAAAGAACAGGAAAAGTCTGAACATGTTTGAAAGATCATTCCTTTCATTTTTCGGAACCAAGGAAGCAACTCTGTATAACGTACAGAGTAATAATGGCTTTGGAGTTGTCCACGGTTTGAATCTTAGCTCCACCACCATAGAGCAACTTAGGCAAATAACATCTCTGTGCCTTAGTTTTTTCATCTACAAAATGAAGGCAACAGTTCTCAATCTCATGAGACTGTTGTGAGAATTCAGTATAATGATGTGTGTGAAATACTCAGCCCAGGGCCCAGCACTCACATCAGAAACCCTCAAAAAATGTTAGTTCTCTTCTCCATTCTCACCACTGAAAGAATACAGTATACCTATTCTCACCACAGGGAGAACTGGACCCAGAATTAAGAGATAAGGAGTCACAAGGATGAACAAATAAAACCCACCTGGAATTTCATCTATCCTGTCCCTCTTTGCTATCATACATTAGAGAACCCAAAGATGATTCTGGAAGCAAAAATATTGTGAATTCAGGGAAAGGAAGGGAGAAAAAAGAACAAGCGTTTGTTACATGCTTCATATGCTACACATTGCACCAAGCCTCTCCATACACTATCTTATTATTTAAGGCACCACAGGTATACAGTAGAATTATTACTGTGATGGAACCAGTGCTACTGACTTATTTTTGTCAAAGACTGGAGGCCAGGTAGATCAGGGGGAGGCTGGGACAGTGAAAAGGAGGAGCAATAACTCAGACAGCCCCACAGGGATGGTATGGTGACAGGGTAACACGGATGTGCTCATGAATAAGAATGTCTTAGTTATCTGACCTTAATTACTTTCATCTGTTTCTCTCTCACAGTTAAGAATTTAAAGCAGTGAGCTGGTGGAAGATGATGGTATGGGAGTCATATAAAAATCTTTGTGGGGGGAAGTGGGAGCCTGTGCAGTTCAAAGTACTTTTTCAGAATTACAATAAAATATACTACATGTGCAAAGCAGGATCTCTGCCCTGGTGACCATAAAAACAAAGCAACTAAACAGGCGTGATGTGAAAGTGACCTAAGCTGTGCTCTGTCACTAGCAAGAGCAGAAAAAACGCTTGTGGCAAGCAAGCAGATTCCACTTTCAGTGTTCTCGCACCCTTCTAAGATTGCCATTGCCTTGATTTTTTTGTCACCAGCCTTACACTTTTTGATTGACATTCTAAATAACATGAAAGGAGGTGCATGGTTTCTAAGTTTATCAAAAAGGGCATGAGTTTTACAATGTTAGGAAACTTTTTTTTTTTTTAATGTAAATCAGCTTTGAGAAAATGAGAGGGAGAAAGGGCTCTTGGGACAACTTTTAAAATTTGGGCCTTAGGCTAATGGTCATGCCAATTAAAATGCAAATGGATGAGGTCTCTAGGCTCTGGCCAGCTTGCTAACTACCCTGACGACTTACTAGTGGCAACAGCTATTACACTGCACCAGTGTCCTGAACAACGCCCTAGAAGCTTGAGAGAGCTAATGCCAAATCCCACAGTGGGCAGGACCTGGCACACACGCACACATACCTGCACACCCCCATACGCACACACTCCCCCTCCCCCAAGATCCACCCTGAGGGCAGAAACTTTCAACCAAGGCAGCAAAGGCACTAAGGCACTAGTAAGTTCCCTCATCAACACGGGAAACTTTTCTCTTAAAAGGCAACTATCACAGTACAGAACTAGGACCACCAAACAACCAAATGACAGAAGTGTCTAGATATATAGATGTCGGAATTTATTGTAGTGACTCTCTGAATATTCACAGAGTCTATAAAAGTCCAATTCTTTCAAGACGCAGTCTGTTACAAATGAATATGCAACTGTACCAAATAAAAATACCGTTTGTCTCAAAATGTCCACATAGAGGGAACATTCTCCCCTCCCACTGCTGTCACATACAATTTCTGGATAAAGTGTTATCTGAACTTTAAATCAGTTCGTGATTTATATTCTCTAACTGTCCTATAGGGTCACTATGAGTCGGAATCGACTTGATGGCACTAGGTAATGTCCCAAGAACATACTTTTTCCCCCTAAAATTATATTCCCCCTCTGTCATCATTTCACCCACCACAAAAGATGCTACCTTCGGTAAGAGGTTTCTTAAGTACGGTGTTAGAACTGGCTAGCTCTTCAGAACGATCAGGACTCCTGGACCTCATACATAGCATTAATAAGGAGTCCCTTTCTTCAAGTTTATCAGTTCATGGGTATGCGAAGAGACAGAGAGAGAGAACGGGAAGAAAGGAGAGAGTAGGGGAGAGAAGAGGGGAAGAAAAAAGAAAGAGGTACACTTCCTCTGTATGTAGATACTCGGCAAGAAAGAACTTATCAATACAGATGACGACTCCTTCCAGCTAGACATATTACAACACTGCACACTAGAGGATTCCCAAATCTTGTTGCTGCAAAACTCCAACCAACTGGCTGAGTAACTCGTACACTTATTACCACAAGCAAAGGCTTCAGATCTGGCTGTTCTCTCAACTCCCAGGCAAGACTGAGTATTTTTCAAGTCTTAACTTAACAAGCTTGGCTAGAGTCAAACTGCAAGCAACCAACCAAGGTAGCAACAGCGAGGTCTGCAGAAAGAGGTATTTAATAAGAATAAAGTGTGTTAGGTAGGCTAAAAACAAACAGTTCTAAGGCTAAGGTGCCCCTTAGTCTCAACGCTGCTTTGTTTGGATCTTGTTGACTTTATAGAAACACTAACTATAAAGTTACTTTCTTATTAATAAAAATCTCTAGCAAGATCAATATTTAAGTGATTCTCAATAAATTATCAGAGACAGAAATCTCATTTATAGAAAGTGGTTTACTGTATGAATTTGGCTGCCTGAGGCACCTGTCTACAATACCCACTGCCGTCGAGTCCCTGTCTACAATACCTAAAACCAAATTCAACCTATCCTGCTTTTTCCACAATGAGGTTTCTCCAGAACTCATAGCAGGTGTCAAGGACAAGTCACAACGGCAGAGCTATTCTGTCTTCCCCATTCCACATTCATGGAGAAGATGTTGTGCACACTTCAAATAGCAGACTGTGTCAAATACATATATATCACATGAGCTGAATTTTAAAAAATTATTTAGTGGCACATATGTATCTTAGTGGTTAAGTGCTACAGCTGCCAGCCAAAGGGTCGGCAGTTGGAATCCACCAGGCACTCCCTGGAAACTCTATAGGGAAGTTCTACTCTGTCCTATAGGGTTGCTATGAGTTGGAATCGACTCGACAGCAACAGGTTTGGTTTGCTTTTTTTTATACATCTCAAAGCTTGTTTTGGTTGTATTATCTAGTATTAAAAAAAAAAAAATACAGAGTAGGCAGTAACCCAGGAATGCGTTTGTGGAAGAGATTAAACAATTTATGATAAAAAAAAATCAGCCACAGACAACATGTGAAACGATCAACCCACTATGTAAGCCATCTACACTCAAGCGTCTCCACTTCGCCATCCTCCCTGGCAAATCTTGCAGCCGGTGCTACCTGAAAACTCACTGCAAGCCATTCTGATCTCTCATTAACACTTTGTAGTTGGGCTCTTCTCCATCCACTTCAGACAGAATACAATGTTGACAGAAACCCTATATACAAGAATTCATTTAACAAAGGAAGTCTATTAACAATGGGAGTAGAGTGAATGGGAGAGAGTTTATATTTGTGTTGGTAGGAGGATTAGCCTGCTAGCAAAAGCAGGGTTTAAGAGTCTAACAAACCAGAATCCAGCTTTTCACTTTTTATTTACTTGACCTTGGTAAATGAGTTACCTTCATCATCCTTAACTATGAAAATGCATACTACCACTATAGGCAGTCCCCAGGTTACGAATGAGATCTGTTCCTAAGTCTGTCTTTAAGTTGAATTTGTACAGTATCTTTGTTTTCCTCCATGCCTTAGTTTGTCTATTACAAAGGCTACCACACACTGAGTTCTATTCTGTTTTATTAGTTCTGAAGCTAAGGGGAGGTACTGTGAAGAAATTTATAAGACCCCAACTGTACAAATCAGGGCAATGTTAGGCTATGCTGTGGTAACAAACCCTAAAATCTCAGTGGCTTACTACCCACAAATTTATTTCTTGCTCACACAAAATCCAACGTGGGCTGGTAGGACTCTCTTTCATCTGGAGACTCAGGGACCCAAGTTCCCTCCATCTTGTGATGCTGCTATCTCAATTGGGACCTTCCAAGGTCACCAGGGCAAAGTACATGGAGGTGATACACTATCATTTAAATGCCTGAGCCCAAAAGTGGCATACATCCTTCTCACTCACAGCTCATTGGCCTGAGCTAGTCACACAGCCCAATTCTGACTGCAACAGAGGCTGGGTACACAAAGGAACACATGAAATATTTGGTGGGCATTACTGCCTCTGCATACCCTACAATTTTAAAATCCTTTTATTCTAAAAATCAAAAAGCCCCATACCATCCCTCTTTTAATCTTCACTTTCCATGAAAGGATTCATGTGTTATCATCAACTTTGGTAATTTCTCCTTGTTACTGATACTGGGCCAGTTCTTGGTTTCACATTGATTTTCTCAGAAAATTACATCCAGAATGGAGGAGGCCCTAAGGATGTAAATTCTACAGAACAGAGACCTGTGTAATCAAGTTAAATTCCAACACATTTTTATCCATAGCAATTAGATACCATATTTTTTTTTTAAATCAAAAGACACTAATGAATAATCTAGTATATTTGGAGTCTAAACAATGCCTGTCAGCAACTGCTAGAGGTCTAACTCGTACCTGGCCTCTGCCGAGCCTATTTTCTCTCAGCTTTCTTATTTTCTCTTTAATTCTGCTAAGTGAACACTATTTGGACAAGGGGTTAAGCAATACACAAAAAGCAGAGAAAAGATATTAACAAATTAAGCACTTTTGTTTCATCCTCCTCAGAACACAGTGCCAAGTGCTGCCCATTCCACACTGCAGGCTCAGAAAACGCCGCACAGGGACCACATGCTTGGCATTCAGCACGCAAATCACTTTGACTATGATCACACGCATTTATCTTTATTTAAAAAATTTCCTCATTGTTGCTAGTGGCACTTGAACATTATTATTACTAATCCAGCTACTCCTAATAATAGTATTTAAGTAACTTGTCATCCTGGGACCTTTATCGACAATAGCTAATTAATTGTCAAGCATTTAACATAACAGGATTCTAATCTCCAACCCCTGAAGCAGGGTATTTATTTGCTATAATGGTAAAACTTTTGTTTGAATTGCTTATTTATGCAATATATATTCTCTATCACCCCAATTCTAATTTTTATATCTGCTTTGTAAGCAAAATAATCACATGCAGAAAGACACAGACAGCACACTTCACAAACAGTAATGAATCTCTTGTGACTCCTTTTATTCGCACTACAATAGACTCTATATTACCATGCAGAGAAAAACAAAAACAAAACACCATAGATTATTTCCCTTGTTTGCAAGATATGCTCACAGTATTCTGATAGGAACCAGAGCTTGAAGCTGCAGCATGCTATGTCTTAGGAGTATAAGTAAATATGATGCCCTGTTGACATCCTGTTCCTCCTTTGAAACAACCAGGTATGTTACATGTGAACTGTCAGAAGAGCTAAATAAGTTTTCCTGTCTAAATGTGCCCACATTCTTTGCAGAGACCTCATCTTAAATGAAGCTCCATATCTCAGTTGAACCCTGTGGTAATAATTTCTTAACTTGAAATAGTCATTGCAAATTAGTATTTAAAAGGTATGAACACCACCACTTTTATCTGCTAGCCTTAGACACACACACTTTCCATGTGACAATGCAAATGGTCTGAATCCAGCAGAAAACAGAAAGGTGTCAAAGAAAGAGAGATAGAATCCCTTTATTGGGCTCTTAATGAGGTCTCCAGAGCCAAAGGCAAACCAATAACAAACTGTACTTTCCACATATTGGAAAAAAAAAAAAAATGTGGGGGGGGGGGCCCTGGGGCTTGTCATCTGAAATTAATTTAACTTAGTCATGCCAAGAAAACACTGGTAATAAACCCACCCCATCTAAATTAAGAGTATTATACCATGAAAAAAATAAAATAAAAATTTATGGCAGTAATTTCATCTGGGTTTCTCAAGAAGTGCTTGCTGATTTTCTTGTACTCAGTAGAAAAATCCCCAAGGAGCAATGCAGACTGCAATAAGGCAGACTTCTAAAAGATACCATTTAATTTCTCACTCCTCCCCTTGCACTATTACCACATTTCCACTTTTTCTCTAACTTGGTATTAACTCTCTCAACACAATTCTCTTCCATTAGTTCTCAGCAACATCTCACAGGGCAGGAGAGATATACTCGATCTACAAGCACCCAGCCACTGCTTTTAGCAACGGAAATGCAAGAAAAGAGAACCAGGAGCCCCAGAAGCACGCACATTCATCTTTGGCTTTTTTTATGATACCTACCTATCTTAACTGAAGGCACCAGAAGTCATAATGGCTAATAAAAACCCACAACGATTCCATCACTCCACATCTTTAACGCTGGTGACAACTGACAAATGGCTTCTGAAGGAAAAAAAAAAAAAAATCACACCTGGAACTGTGGTTCCGAACCTGTGGGTCACATGTGGTGGGATGGTTACATGGGTCAGGCACAGAGTTATTTGCAAGAGCTCTGCAAATCCCCAGGGGCACCAAGCACTGCCTGTACACCAACTGTATAATGTATAAAACAGAGATATAGTATTCACGTTCTAATGTCCACAGCTTTCATTGTGATGAGTAAAACACAAATTTATTAAAAACCATAACTAAAACCACAACTGCTTTCTGTCATTTTCTCAAGTAATGGATATTATTATAAGTAAAACTGCCAATGTAAAGTTCTAGAATATCTTTTGACATCAAAATGAGCCTTCATATTGAAGAAGATAGGGAACAACTGATGTGAGCATTAGTATTTTCAGTGCTTTGTATTTGGGCTTTATGAATGTGTCAGCACATGGTAGTCACGCGAGACTTGTCAATCACACGTGAGCACATTTTTCTTGGCCCCCTTTGTATATATTCTTTCATTCCAGCTCCTAAGAGTTTACTTCACCAATTCATCCCATCTCTTGGTGTCTTGCAGAGCAGCCGTAGCCTTGGTATACAGACAGCTATCTCTGCAACGTCCTGGTAGCAACGCAGAACCTGGTTCGTGTTCTCAGAAACTCTATTACTGATCCTTAAAAGTATACAAGCAGATGCTGGACACCCAGCTGGTGGAGTGCTGAAGAGAGGATTGAAATGTTGGATTAGGTGGATGGACCAGCTATTCTACGGTCCTTTCTAACATGAGATTCTATTAACTCTTTATCTTAGAGGGAATCCGAGGAAGCCTCCTTCCAAAGCTGTGGCTACCGACATAGAATAAGAATACGTAATGCTTAATGTACCTTCATCTTACTAACCACAAAACAATACGAGCATGTTAATGGGTAAATTAATATTTTTCCATGGTTCTACGCTCCTCCTGTCAGTACAGTATTTGCAACATTGTGGAAGCCAACTGACTTTAATTTTGCTTGTTAGGTTCTTTTTACAAGAAAAGCTCTCTCTCTCCTCAGTATCCAACCTACAGCTTTCAAGTCACACAGCATAGTACCATTCACTCTGAAAGGAAAGGCTGCTAGAGAAAGGGGGCTCAGAGAAATATGGTCATTCACCATATTCTCAAAGAGTGTCCTCACGGCCAAATACCAATAGGTCAATAACAAAGCAAATAAACATTCTGCTGAAATTCCCAAGGCAAATAAATTAATAACAGATCTGTACAGACAAGTAGGATATCTTAGTCTTCTGCACAAGCCTTGCTCTTGCATAGCAAGGAAATAGGATTAAAAAAAAAAACTACTGCCATTGAATTGATTCCAACTCATAGTGACTCTATAGGACAGAGGAGAACTGCCCCACAGGATTTCCCAGGCTATAATATTTACAGAAGCCCAACTCATAGTGACCCTATAGGACAGAGGAGAACTGCCCCACAGAGTTTCCAAGGAGCGCCTGGCAGAGTCAAACTGCCCGACCCTTTGGGTTTCCAGAAATAGGACAGCTTGCCCTTAATGAACACACTGTGCCCACAGAAAGATAAGTAGTTTAGAATATACAGTGCTGTATCAATGAAGGAAAAGAGCTATTAGGAAAATAAAATGACCATTCTCATTCCCCATCGCTACTCCAAAACAGCTTCTTACCCGTTCTGTAAATCTCCCTGCTCTTTTGAAGCTCAAGCTCCACTCCCCTCCATCACCCTCATCCCACCAAATTGGAAGCTTGTACCCTTGGGTCACAGACTTCCACCCCACTCCTGCTTCTGCCATCATATGGCAATAATAATCTACACTATGCAAACAAAACCCTGGTCTCCCAGTTCCTTGATATTTTCATCTCCAGGGACTATTTCTTCCACTACACCTCAGTGCCTGAATCCACAGACAACTGCTTGACTGGGTCAAGAGAAACCATACCCCTTCCAAAATTCTAAATTTAAACATCCCACTCTCTAACACTGCTTCCCATCCATTTTCTTAAGTATCCCCATTGTTGAAAACTCATCCTCTTCATTAAACCTTTTAATCATCTCACCACAGTCTCACAGCCCCTTTCTGTCCACCTTTGTTCAGCTTAGATCCTGTGTTCTACTGTATAATCGTTACCATGCCCAGGACCCTTACTTCCCTTGTGCCTCTTTCCATCACACTTGCCCAGCAAACTCTAGCTATAAGTGACTCCAACTACCCACCTTCTCTGAAGACAAACCAAGTAACTGTATGTAGCTAGAGAAAAGCCACACAATCAAGCTTCATTTTAAATTCATTATGGCCCAGCAATCCTACTATACTTCCTTATCTACTTTCTGGGAACTATGTCATACTTTGACCTTTCCAAGTCCTTTCTTTTCAACTGATGATTTCATATCTTATTTCACTGAGACTACAGAACGTCCTCATGTTACTACCACCAAAGCTATGGGCATCTAAAGTCTTTATTTCTCCCTATTACAATGGAGAAAATGTCCTTCTATCAAAGTCTAACCCCTCCACATGTACTTTAGACCCCTTCTTCTCTTACCTATTCAAGGACTTTGCACCTTTAGTTAGATCCCCTTTCTCCTGTGTCATCAATCTCTCATAAACTGCTAGTGAAAATGTGAATTGTTAGAGCCTTTTGGGAAAGTAATCTGCAATACCAGCAAATTACATAACATACATATATCCTTCAACACATCAAGGCCACTCCCTATAATCTTTCTCCCAAAATAAATTCATCAGTGTGCAAGGATGGATATTCTCTCTCATACACACACACACACGGATGGTTACCACAGCATTATTTTCAGTAGTAAAAATGAAAACAAAGTAAATGCTCATCAATAGGGAAAGGTTGAATAAATTACGGTGGAAGCATACCTTGGACCATCATACAGCCCTTAAAAGAATGAATCAGATCCATACCAGTCAAACTGACAGGATTTTCAGAATGTTAGCTGTACTCCTCACTTCCTTTCACTTTTATCTTCTGTCCCCACCACAACACTAAAAATGCTTTTTCAATGATAACCATTAATCTAGATGATGCCAAATCCATAGACACATTTTTGACTGTATTACACTCAAGAGAGTTGCCTACTTCCTTCATTCCTGAAACACCCTCTCTTAGCTTCTGCAACACCACCTTCTCCTGAGCTTCCTCTTACCTCATTAGCTGCTTTCTCAGTTTCTCTACAAGCTGTCTCCTCTAACTCCTGGCATTCTTCAGGGCTTGGTCCTACATCCTCTCCTTGGGTGATCTCATTTATTTTCATGGCTTTAAACATACTTACTTACATGTCAAAAAGTTTTAAATGTCTATCTACACACCTAACCTCTTCTCTGAGCTCCACATATTTACATTTAAATCCTACTTGAAATTTCATATGCAACTGAATTTTTTAAAAAATGAATTTTATACATGAATTTTAGCATGTATAAAATGGGATTCTTAGTTCTGCTTATTCCCCTCAGCCCCACTCCACATTAAAAGCTTGGGCTCTTCCCGGTGTTTCCCACCTCAGTAAATGGTGTCATCATTTATGCAGATACTAAAACCAGACACCACAGTGTCAACTTTCCCTCCTCTCTATTCCTTAACTCCTCACACATTCACCAGCCAAATCGTGTTGATTCTATCTTCACGATATATTTCACTATCCATCCTCTTCTCTCTGCCTCCACTGCCGCCATGCTAATCCAAGCAACGACTGGCTCTAACTGATCTCCCTGCTTCTACTCTTGACCCACCTTCATTTATAACCCATTCTCCACAAAATTACACCATTCTCCTGATTAAATTCTTCCAATGGCTTCCCATTGTTCTTGAATAAAATACAAATGAATGCTATGGCCTACGTGACCCAGCTGGTCTCATAATTGCCTAACTCTCCAGCACCATCTCATACTACTCTCCCCTAGCTCACCTCATGCTGGCCACAAAAACCTTTGTTTCTGCTTCTGAAATTCTGTTTGTGGAATACAACAAACGCCTTCCAATCTCAGGACCTACGCACTTCACGCTCTCTCTGCATGAAATACTTCCTAGACACTTTACACTCCTGGCTCCTTCTCATCCTTCGGATCTCATTTTGAAACCACATCTCCTTAAAAAGCTTTTCCATGACCATGCTGTCTTATGTAGATTCCCACTGTTACTCTCAACCACTATATCCTGCCTATTTTCTTCACAGCACTTCTAGTTAGTTTTATCTGTTTGCTCTTCATTTATTAAGTAGTTCTTCCACTAGAATTAAGATCCATAAGGACCAAGCTCTATTCTCAGCATACAGCACAGAGTCTGGCTCACCAAACCCACTGCCATCGAGTTGATTCTGACTCATAGCAACCCTGTAGGAGAGAACAAACTGCCCTATCTGGTTTCCAAGGAGCACTTGGTGGATGCAAACTGCCAACCTTTTGGTTAACAGCCATAGCTCTTAACTACTGGCTCTTAATTAATATCACTCTGGGAGGGAATAAACAGAATAGTCAGATTTCTCCTATCTTAACAATTTGCCCTCAGCTCCTCTACCCCTAGTTACCACCCATCCATCCTATCTCTGTTATCCCAAACTTCTCAAAAGAAATGTTTACTTATGAATATGTTGTTTTTCCTGACACCTTTTACCCTATTTTTTCCATACCACGTACCTGCTCTTCCTTGTTGAGAAAGCAGGTGGACGTTTCTTACTGACCTCTTTATATTTATGATATCATAAATATTTATGATATTTAACTCTATTGATCACTCCCTTATGTGACAATTCATCCTCTTGATTTTCCCCCTACCTTTACCACTTCTTCTCAGTCTCCTTCTAAGGTCCTCCCCGCCCCGCCCCCACTTCTCTTTTCCTAAAATGGTGGTGGCTTCCAAGGGTTCCAACCCAGACCTAAATCTCTACACAGAGTCATCTCATCCACTCACATAGTTTGTTATTATCTATACACAAATGTCTTCCAAGTCTTTATCTTTAGCCAGAATCCTACCCCCAAGTTTCAGACCATTTGCCTAATTATCTAGTTGACTTTTCTGCTCTGATATCTAACCAGCACCTCAACCTCAGTATGTTTAAACTGAACTCATCACACCTTTTCCTGCCAAATCTAGCCCTTTTTCCATGTTTTCCCCTCCACCAACCCTGATCCTCCAAGACTATGCTAAGTTTTCCGCCTTTGTGTTCACAAACCACCCTATAGACCCACTTTAGAGAACTGTAATTGCCTACTAGCTTGTTCATAATCCTACTTACCCACCTCAGACCCACTGAATCAGAATCTGCAGGGCAGGGATCCTACCATCTGTACTTTTATAAAGCTTACATGTATATCTGAGGACAAGGAGCATGAATGTTTACTGTTCTAACCCAACACCCAACATGGTACTGACACATGGAAGTTACTCATTGAACATGTGGCAAAGGAAAGAAGGGAAAGGAGCAGTAGTGGGGGTGGGGGGGAGGGAAAGAATAAATTTAAAATATACTTCAAAATAGGTTTGAATGCTTTTCCACACACAGGTAAGAGGACATGTTACCAGGAGTACAATCTTTAAGGATAAAATCCCTATTTTGCTTTTTTGGTTTTATTCTCCCCACCCCCCCTCCCTTTTGCTGTGTTAATTATGTTCTCTTTGCCTCATACTGTAAGTAAAGAAAGGCAGCTAAGACACCTCAGCCCTAAAAGGTTCAGTACAAATCAGTTTTTACATCTATAATACTGCACACTCCGCTTTCCTGACCTTATAAATACTGGCTAGGAAGGCATAATACGTAGGAAAATGCCAGCCATTTGAACGCCTGTGCTCTCCTCAAAACGCAGAGTGAGAACT
The DNA here is from genome assembly GCF_030014295.1 of Loxodonta africana. NCBI lineage: Eukaryota > Metazoa > Chordata > Mammalia > Proboscidea > Elephantidae > Loxodonta > Loxodonta africana. Next base: position 100,599,314 of record NC_087342.1, read on the forward strand.
TCTGAAAGAAAGCAACGGAGTGGTTTAAAATGGTTCCAAACCTTTCAAAGAGAGCAGTAACGACACAGTACTTTAGTAGCAAGCATGCATAAAACACAATAAAATGACATAGAATTAACACTTCATAAAAGAAAAATCTAATAAAACCCGGAATTTGGGGAAAAGGCACTGCACAAACCGGGCAGAAACATCTTTATATCTCCCTTGCTGCCCTGAGCGCAGCAGCCTCAGCATACATTTACTGAATGAACGACTGATGAGTGATGAATGAATAAGGTTTTAAAGGATTATTCACATTTGCCTCCCCTGATCAAAGAGCCAGCAACCGTTAGCTTCATATGTTTCATCAAAAAAAAAAAAAAACTTATCAAATTCCTAAACACACCTAAGGAGCCCTGGTGGCGCTAACAGTTAAGCACTCGGCTGCCAACTGAAAGGTTGGCCGTTGTACCCCACCCAGTGGCTCTATGGGAGAAAGACCTGGTGATCGGCTCCTGTAAGGTTACAGCCTAAAACCGAGACTCAAGGGCCATGCCAGCCCTGGGACTGGGCCTAGAAGGCAGGGGGAAGACAGAAGCTGGTAACAGGGAACCCACGGTCGAGAAGGGAGAGTGCTGACATGTCGTGGGGTTGTTAACCAAAGTCACAGAACAATGTGTGTACTGTTTCATGAAAAACTAGTTTGCTCTGTAAAACTTCATCTAAAGTAGAATTAAAAAAAAAAAAAAAAAAGATTACAGCCTAGAAAGCCCTATGGAGCGGTTCTACTCATCACATGGGGTTGCTGTAAGTCGAAAATTGACTCAAGGGTACGTAACAGCAACAACAAACACATCGGGTAATGTGCCAGCACACAGTATATTATAAGAACCACAAAGGCTTGGCTTTTATATTTCGGAATTCATCACACAAATCCTGTTGGCGGCATTATCTCCCAGCACCAGCACCACAAATAAACGTACACATAATAGCTGAGCCACGTTCCCTAACATGCCGTGTTCTTTTATGATACCACAGCTTTTCACATAATACTGTTCCCTCTGCCCAAAATAATCTTCTCACCTGGAAAACTCCTACTCATCCTTCAAGACCTAGACAAATGTTATCTTCTTTTATCCGAATTCCCCAGAATAATTAATCATTCCCTTCTCTGTGTCCTGCTCTCTGAGTATTTTGTAAATACCTCTGGTATAACTTGAATCCCATCTGAATTATGATGGTTAACTGGCATGTCTATTTCATACTCATTATGCACAATTCAAGGGAAACCCTGGTGGCATAGTGGTTAAGTGTTGGTTAAGGGTTGGCAGTTCGAATCCGCCAGGTGCTCCCTGGAAACTCTATGGGGCAGTTCTATTCTGTCCTATAGAGTCGCTATGAGTCGGAATTGACTCGACGACACTGGGTTTTTTTGGTTTGTGCACAATTCAAGGTATGAAGGAAAATCATTCACTTTCTTTTCATAGATTTGGAAAACTTCCACATGGAGGGGTGAAAAGCAAAGATAAATGATAGGAAGAACATCCCAAATAAAAGGGGCTCTCCTGGAAAAGATTTAAACACAGAACCTTAATAATGTATATAAATAGAAGAAGAACAAATGAAATGGTCCAGGGTCCTCCTCAAAGTTCAGAATGGGAATTCAAAGCTTGATCCACAGGGCAATGAACAGCTACCAAAAGTTTTAAAGAAGGAAAGAGATGGTATGGTCCGCATCACTGGTTTCATCATGGAGGGCCCATGGAACACGGCCATTCCAAAAACCATATGGTGACTACCAGGTAGATGTCATCAATTGAGACAACCCATTTAAAAATCACTCTCCCAGTAAACCGGGAGCTGTTAAGAACAGGGATGCGGTTTCATTCGTCACAGGATCCCCAGTCTCTAGCAACGGCTGGGAGCTTGCTTACTGAACTGAATTGAATTCTCCTTTAACAACTTTGTTTAACATGCTCTGTAAAATCTTTATAAACTTCCCTAACAGGGCAGACTGTATTGCTGGCAGGTAAACCAACGGTGCCTAACTCTCAATAATAACAACAACATAACAAATAATCCTTTTAGAGGCAGTCTGCAATCAACTTACACCTTGAAATTTCATGTTTAACAACCAAAATTATTTTCTAGTTTCATGCATTTCAGGAAATACCTTCACCACCCTCAAGAAACAAGTGAGTTTTTAACACTGAAGGGGTAGATTTTTAAAATGAAACCATATATAAACCATTCTGTATATAAATATGTTCAACTCGTTACCATACTGATAGAATTTTGTGGTTGAGGCTTAAGTGTTTCCATGTAGCCTAATGCTAAAGTTGAACATATAAAGTAAAAAACAAAACCAAGGTGTTAAAATATGTATAGTCTAATAATATCAAAATTAACAAAGGTATTAACAAGAACCCAGTTAAAAAGCTGTGTTTACAAGTTTAGTGGTTCTTAACTGGGTCAGACCATACATCTAGGCATAAATGTGGAAGAGTACATAAATTTCGAGAGTACACGGTACCCACCCTTACCCTACCGCCTAGCTACGGATCCCATTAGACTCCAGGAAATCCTGGGGTTTACTTGGCTTACAGAATTTTTCTTATAAGGTTCACAATTTAATAAAAACATGTTTTAAGAAGTGCCCTTATTGTGAAAAAGTTCCAAGATGCCTTCAACAACCCTGATGTAAATAGAAAAAGAAATGCTCCTGTGCTGACATTAAAATCAAATTCAGGGTTCTGTTCATGAAAATAAACCCAAGCGTCATTTCGCTTTGGAGAAAGCAATTAATAAGAACACACACACACACACCCCTATTTGTAGATATTCTCACAGTTTACTATTGATTTGTAAAACTATCAGGAGAGGAGGGGTAGACAGCAGAAGCACCAATGCCATCAGGTGGTGGCTTCTGGGGAAGGAGGGTACAGGCTGTATGTACCAACACACTGTAGCTCCCCAGCACCAGTGAGGTACTCATTCAGATAGATATTTTTTATTTTTGTACCCTTAGTAACATATTCCAGGTTCCAAAATGCAGTATATTATGGGCTTTGACTGTAGAAACAAACCGCCAGCTGTCTCATAAAGGACAACCTCATCTAGTAGAGGGCAAACGCTAGCATAGAACAAAAATAAATAAAGATGGCCACATACATTCTAGTTTTCAAACTGGAAAGTGACAGCAATGAGAGAAGCAGAGGAGAGAAAGGATTAAACATGAAGAACAGCTGCCACCTATAGCAGACTATCTGACTATTCAATCAGTCCAATAATACAATGCAGGAAGAATGCCAATCAAGGTTGCTGGTGGAAAGGTTTGGATCTGAGGTCTTAAGGCTAAAGAAACCATGGAAGTCCAACCAATCCACCCCCTGCTATTCATAAGGCCACACTAAACTTGGATGAAGTGTGAGAAAATGCTTTGTAAACTGCAAGGCTCTATAGAAACATATGGTACTGCTGTTACTTCTAACACAGTTTATTCTTCTTTAGATGTAACTTTATAAAAGTCTGAAATTCTTTGTGTTTTCTCACTTCCAGCAAACAGAGTTGTAGTTGTTAATAGTATTGCTGTTGTTATATTACTTTTTATTTTCTTGAGAACCTTCAAACAGTACATGCTGCCCAAAATGAGTATCTTGTACGTGTAAAGCATGAATGGAATATGTAGTTTACGTTAAGAATGAAAAATGAACAAAGCCTACCTCTTTCCACGTCTTACAGACACTTCCGCAGACTGTCAGACCTATTAAAAGTCATGTCCTGGGAGCCCTCACACCTTTACAAAACCAACCACTCTGTAAAGGTTAGGGCAGGAAGGGCAAAGGGAACAGCCAGTCTTCCCTGACAAAGGAGGAGGGCTCCTGATTTGCTGTCAGTGGGTGGAATGAAAAAGGTTTTAAAAGGGCCAAAGGGAAAGCTTGAACAGAAGCTTAAATGTTTGACTTCACTACCCATCTTAAAAGGACTACTTCAACTGAAAACTAAAATGGACCACCACTAGCAATTAGAGAACCATCTAACAAAGAAAGAATTTCTACAAGTGACCTCTGGTTACCCTTCAACACTGCAGTCCTTCCAAATAGACTGTCACCAGAGTAAATGCAGCCAAGAAGAATCTAACATTTATATCTCACAATTTTACTTCAGATTTTCATATAGTTTTCAGTAGACCTAGTTCTTGGATATAATTTAATTCTAAAGTATTTGGGAAATACATTTAGTCCAGTTGTGCCTTAAAAAAAAAGGGAAAGAAAAAGTAATTTGCCAATTTTACAGATGCTTTCAGAATTCTGTCTGAAGGTGGATTCATCTATAGTCACTGAGCTGCAGAATATCACTTCTATTTCGAAGACTGTCTGTGAACTATTAAATCCATTAGGTCGACAGCAATTCTTCCCACCTACTCTTAAAGAACTGATTTAATGAGAACATCATTTTCTTATTCAAGACTTTCTTTTTTAAGGGAACACAGTCCTATGTGAACACAGTCGACATTTCCTCTTACGTCCTAACAACTTCATATAAACAGAGCCTGGGGCAAGGCAATGAGGCAAAAACGCTGGGTGGTAAATCAGTAAATTCATTTAAAAGACACCATTATGGAATTTGAGCTTAAAACTGGACGTGACTTCAAAAGGTTAAGCTATGAGAAAACTAACATTAATTCTCAGAAACTCTTTGAAACAGACAGAAGCTACTGGCATCACAATATAAAAGAAGAAAGTGCTATTTTCTTACTTCCAAGCACAAAACTGTTTACCATTAAATAATTTATTTCAATATCCTCTCTCTCTAACCCTTCTTCTGCAACCAACGGATAATAGTGTAAAGAGATTTACCCTTTTGTTCTCTCTGGATCTGTGTATTAACAGAGATGACAGAAATATTATGCCTGTTGTTCTTGGAATAGACAATATAAGCAATGGGAGGCCTCAAGATACAGTCATCAGCTACCAAGGTTTCTCTTCTTTCTTCTCTAAGCCTTTTATATATAAAAAGCATTGAATAAATCATAAGGTACTACTTAATATACCAAAAATTAAAAACGGAGCAAGAGGGTGGATCAATGTGCATTGTCTCACAAATATAGTTTCAAAGATAATTGGTAATGTTCTCTTTTTACAAAGAAGTGAGGGTTAAATATAGTCAGTCTGTACAGAGGCTGATCTTCAGGGTATGTAAATTATACATTACAGTTATATAACAGACTAAATCACAGTCATCAACACAAGAAAACTTGGCACAATTCTTGAATTTTTATCATTCTAGTTCATAAGCACAGCCTCAAAAATGGAGAAAATATCTCACCTTAAAAAGCAGTCCTACAAAGAGCCTCACACCTCAGGGCAGGTTACAACAATTTCCCAAGGTGACAGAAGAGAAAGGTGATCATCTTCATTGGACTAGAATATGGCGAGGAGGGTCTTTATTTTCAAGGTTATCTTAAAAAAAATCAGTAACACTCATTCATTCCAAGAATTAAAAATAAAGCAGAAGATGGGCTCAACTAGCCAAATACAGGCAGGACTGTGTGCTTCACCACCAATGGATCTAGTGTGACTTTATGTCCCTAGGTTAAGTCCAGTAACTGATTTTTTTTATCACTTGTTTTGTTTTAAATAATATTTTATTGAGTTTTTGGTGAAAGTTTATACAGCAAGTTAGGTTCCCATCTGACAATTTCCATACAAATTGTTCACTGACATTAGTTATATTTATCACAATGTGTCAATGTTCTCTTTGTGTTCTGTTTGTTCCCTTTTCAGTACTCTAGTTTCCCTGCCCCTAATCTTCTCATCTTGCTTTTGAGGACTTGTTGACCTTTTGGTCTCATACTGATGGTTTTTAAGTTAGGCGTTGATCTGGCAGGTAATATCCTTTATTCTGTGTGCCACTCTGCTATTTCACTAAAAGGCGATCTCAGGGGATAGGCTCAGATTTAAAGAATTTCTCAGGATGATAGTTCCAGGGAGTTGTGTTCTCTACTATTCTGTTTATCTGGCTTTTTTTAAATAAGAATTTTGAGTTCTGCTCTACATTTTCCCCCAATTCTATCCAGGACCATGTATTGTGACCCCGGTCAGAATGGTCAGTGGTGGTAGCTAGGCACCATCTATCTAGTTCTTCTGGTTTCAGGGTAGATGAGCTTGTTGCTTGTGGAGACTTGTTTCATCCCTGAGATTTTGGTTACCTTCTTACTGTTTTGCTCCCGGCAAGTAGAGACCCATAGTTGTGTCTTGGGCAGTCACTAATGTTTGGTAAAAGAACACAGATCCTTTTAGAACACTTACAAAAATCTGGAGAGCACAAACCAGAGCAATGGCAAAGAACTCTCATGCCTCCAGTGCAAGGGTACATGGCCCTACATTGTCATGCCAGTGCTGCCCACTACAGGCAATTCAGAGCAAGTCAAGAGCTCTCAGCTGGAGACACGCTAGGGATGTCCAAATGCTCTGCTTCAGTTCCTATGACAACACAGAAGTAATAAATCTCCTTAGGCTTATTATTATTGGATGTACCCAATTAACATTCATCTCTGACAAGCTCATCTTTTTATCTCCCACACAAAAACAGCTACCATTACTCTGTAATATCTATTAAGCAGCCGTGGTGATCTGAGTAAAGTACATTAATACCAAAAACAAAGCAATACTTAACCCAAGAAAATGGAAGACACAGATTAAGAATGCAAAGACCAACCAACCCAGAAAATACATACATTCTTTCCCTCATTCCATAGGATTGAGCCTCTTCTGCCACCAATCTGACACAATTCCCTCTTTGCATTATGAATGGGCAAAAATTGCTCTCTTTAAAAAGAGGATGGCATTGTAAATACTTCGAGAATTCAAAGCCAATACTCACAGGATTTCCAAGTGTCTAGAACTCCAAAGAGCCCATCAATCCTGATAAACTTGGAGAGAATGGACAATCTAAGGGTACCAGTGTCGCTCCACTAAGTAAGAATCAACTTGACGGCAATGGGTTTTTTGGTTTATGAAGGAGTCAATGCTAACCTAGGTTCACAACAATCAATATGATTTGTAACCTTTGGAACACTGCCAACACTTCTTATAAGAGATTCCCAGACCACAGAAAAGTAAAGCATTTCACAAGGTGATTATCTTAAACTTTACAGCCTTGGATAATATAAGCAGTATGTTACTTTCTGAAACCAATATGTTTTCCCAGTAATTGAATATCAAAGTAATCCTACCACAAAAAAGTTCATCCTCAACCTTCTTAGGTTGTATTGGAACATAAGCCTTGGGCACCTTCTCAGATACCTGCAACCACCTCCTTTTCTCTGTCTCTGTTTCTTTCTACGTTATGCCCCATCCAAATCACTTTAGGACTTGGATAAGATACTACATTGCAGGGCATGGGATCTAGCATCCTGAGTAGCCACACAGGACCTGGATGATGCAGCTTAAGTGCACGGGAGTTAGGTCCCCATGCCTGAACCTCAAACAACTAGGAACAGGAGACTGGGGGGAACCACGCAGATCAATTCCCCTTTCTCTTTTCCAAGGACTGCTCCAAGTGTTCTTCCTTGTAACCTCTCAGAGTAATCCTGTTGGCAAATGAACATGTCTGCTGAGTGACCTGCTATGTCTCTTAATTTTGCTATGAAGCAAAAACTAGCTCTAAAATACATCCTGTCAATTTCTTCACTTATTTCCTTGCTTTGCCTCCTTTTTCCCTTATTGTTACAGACCTGGACCTGCACCTCCCAGTAAAGCATCAACATCTTAATCCTTGCCTCAGGCTCTGTTTTCACTTAAATACTAGGTTTATAAGAATTAATTCCAAATGAAATAAACAGCAATTAAAATGTATGTTATCAAAATACATTAAGAGTTAATGACTAACAAATTCTAGGAAAAAGTAGAAAAAATATTAGGCACTTAAAACCTAAAAGACCTGGGCAAATGCAGTATCAAATGTCACTGACTGAGAAAGCATTCAGGCAGCAATGAGAGTTAAATATAGAATTCCTTTAATGCGTACCACCACTACTACCAACTTCAGAGGACAAGATCAGGCATTCTCATTAAAGAATAATGCTATGTAACAGACACCACCCTGTTGCCTATACATTGTTTCCTTTCTTCTTTCTTAAGAGTAGAGTCCTGATTTTATTAATGTCCATTCCTCCCCCATGTAAAAAGGGGAAGATGCCCTATTCAGAGAGAAATCTTCATCAGTAATCACCACAGTTTCATTATCTTCACCAGTGACCGGTTTGGGATTGATAATTTCAACTCATTTTAGCCAATAATAAATAGAGGTCTGTTAAGGGACTTTAGGAAAGGTCTTAGCTCTATGCAGGGACAAAAAGGAAGAGATATTATAATAACCAGATGTGATGCCTGCATCTGTAACAGCCATCTTGTGACAATGAAAAGATCCAGCCTGAGGCAAAGCTGACACACCAAGGAGGGCAGAGCATAAGAATCAAGAAATCCTAGGTTCTTGACAATGTCATTAAGCCATCAACTTAACCAACCCTGGACAACCTCTGGACTTTTACATGAGTAAAATATAAAACTAATAAAAACCAAACCCATTCCCATCGAGTTGATTCCGACTCATAGCGACCCTAGAGGACAGAGCAGAACTGCCCCATAGAGTTTCCAAGGAGCACCTGGCGGATTCAAACTGCCTACCTTTTGGTTGGCAGCCACAGCACTTAACCACTATACCACCAGGGTTTCCGAGTAAAATATGTCTATTTAACCCAGTGCCATCGACAACGGCAGTAGGTTTTTTATTATTTAAGCCGCTTTGAGACAAGGTCTCCTATTGTTTGTGGCTAAAAGCCCTTCACTGACGCATAAAGCAAATGGTTGGCTGGAGATACATTTAAGTACCTACCATCACATGCCACTGTACCAAGAATAAGGTTAGATTTGAAAAGACCTGCTCTTTGCCCTCAAGGGCTTACAATCTATTTTTTTTAAAGATATACAAAACGAGCTGAGAATCAAAAATAATCAATTAAAGAAGTAACGATGATGCACAGGTACACAGAATCAAGAAATCATCAGTGTGGGACATTAGAGGCTGCTTTCTAAAGGAGATGAAACCAATATCCATGCTTTTTACACATCAGAAGGGCATGCTGTCTAAATTCAATTAGTGTAATTCAACTTCCAGGAAGCTCTCTCTGCAGATATCTGTGGCTCTATCTGTCCAATATAGCATCCCCCTGCATGCAAGAAATGCTGCTTCCTTCCCTCTAACCCTGTTAGCTCAGATATGGGCACCAGATCCAATGCGGGCTAGTCAGAGCCTCGAGATTCTTGATCTTGGCATCATAAAAAGGTTTGGGTCACACAGGTGTACGGTTTTGTCAAAATTCAGCAATTTAAGATTTGTGGTGGTTTTTTTGAATTTTTTTTAATTGTGCTTTAAGTGAAAGTTTACATAGAAAGTCAGTCTCTCATACAAAAATTTATATACACCCTGCTATATACTCTTAGTTGCTCTCCCCTCTAAGAAGACAGCACACTCCTTCTCTCCACCCTGTATTCCCCGTGTTCATTCAGCCAGCTTCTGTCCCCCTCTGCCTTCTCATCTCCCCTCCAGACAAGAGCTGTCTACACAGTCTCATGTGCCTACTTGAGCCAAGAAGCTCACTCCTCACCAGTATCATTTTCTATCTTATAGTCCAGTCCAACCCCTGTCTGAACAGTTGGCTTTGGGAATGGTTCCAGTCTTGGGCTAAGAGAAGGTCTGGGGACCATAACCTCCGGGGGTCCTTCTAGTCTCAGAACATTAAGTCTGGTCTTTTTACAAGAATTTGAGGTCTGTGTTCCACTGTTCCCCTGTTCCATCAGGTATTCTCTGTTGTGTTCCCTGTCAGGGCAGTCATCGGCTGTAGCTGGGCACCATCTAGTTTTTCTGGTCTCAGGCTGATGTAGTCTCTGATTTATGTGGCCCTTTCTGTCTCTTGGGCTCATAATTACCTTGTGCCTTTAGTGTCCTTTGTGCATTTCTTTTGTATGTGAATTTTACATCAAAAGAAAAGCTGTAAACAAATACTGGACTCCCAATTAATGATATGCGTGCTGAAACATTTCAGGGGAACTGTACTGATGTCTGCAATTTACTCTGAAATGTATTTTTATAAGATGCATTAATGGATAGAGGATAGATAGATGGATATGTGATAAGGCAAGCATAGTAACATATAGTAAACACTTGGTCACTTTAAACTTCTTTCAATGTTGCTTTTTGTTTGAAAATATTCATAATAAAACTGGGGAGGAAAAAGTGAGTCTCAGTCCCACTCTGCTGGCAGTGCTGTGAGGCTATGGCTCAGGAGTTCTCCATGGTCATGTTTCTGAAAATGAACAAGCAGAAAGAATAAGGAACAAGAAGTAGAGGTGCTTGGAGGTGTCTAAGTTGGCCCTGGCTGCAGATACCCTGAGAACTAGTAGCATCCCTGCCCCTTGAGCAGTTACATAAACCAAAAAAATGATGTTTTCACCTAAGCTACTTCCAGGTGGTTCCTATCAGTTATCACCAAAGAGTTCTAACTGATATACTAGCCTAAGGTAACAATAAGAATTGTAGACAAAGAAAGGTGGCCACTGAAGCATTATTTATAAGAGCAGAGTAAAGAAATTACCTGATGGTTCAATAAAAATGGTAAAAGTTTTATGCTATATTGTAGATGACACTAAATACTCCTGATAAAATTTTAAATTAAAATCTCACAAAATTATATATGTATATATGTATGTGTATCTATACACCTACACATTATGATGCAACTTTATAAAAATAAAAAAATGAACTTAGAAAAAATGACATGAAAATACACAAAATTGTCAACGTTGATTACCTCTGGGTACAGGACGATTTGTTAAGTTTATACTTCTATTTCCTAAGTTTTCTTCAATAAGCATGTATTTAAGAACAACCAAAAAAGAAGTAATCAAAAAAAAAATTCAGTAATATTGGAATATATTATTTGATGGTTACGAGGGAGGGAGGGAGAGAGGAATTCACTAACTAGGTAGTAGACAAGAATCACCTCGGATAAAAGGAAAGACAGCACACAATACAGGGCAAGCCAGCACAACTGGACTAAAGCAAAAGCTAAGAAGTTTCCTGAACACAACCAAACACTCTGAGGGACAGAGTAGCTGGGGCTGCGGCTGGGGCCCATAGTTTCAGCGGACAACTAGGTCAACTGGCATAAAAAACTTTATTAAGAAAACGTTCTGTGCATCCCACTTTGGTGAGTGGTGTCTGGGGCCTTAAAAGCTTGCAAACAGCCATCTAAGACACGTCAAATGGTTCCAATCCACTTGGAACAAAGGAGAATAAAGAACACCAAAGACATAAGGAAAATATTAGCCCAAGAGACAAACGGTCCACATAAACCAGAGACTCCATCAACCTGAGACCAGAAGAACTAGATGGTGCCTGGGTACCATAAATGACTGCCCTCACAGGGAACACAACAGAGTCCCAGATGGTGTGGGAGCAAAGTGCAGAGCAGAACTCAAACTCACATAAAAAGACCAGACTTAATGGTCTGACTGAGACTCTAGGAATCTCCGAAGCCATGGCGTCTGAGTGCTCTGTTAATCCAGAACTAAAACCATTCCCAAAGCCCACTCTTCAGACCAAGATTAGACTAGACTGTAAAACATAAAATAATACTCGTGAAAAGTATGCTTCTTAGTTCAAACAGATACACGAGACCAAACGGGCAGCTGCTGTCTGGAGGCAGGATGAGAAGGCAGGAAGGGACAGGAACTGGTTGAATGGACACAAGAAACCCAGGGTGGAAAGCGAGAATGAGCTGTCACATTGTAGGGACTGCAACTAACGTCACATAACATAAAACCACTGCTGTTGAGTCGATTCCAACTCACAGCGACCCTAGAGGACAGAGTAGAACTGCCTCATAGAGTTTCCAAGGAGCGCCTGGTGGATTCGAACTGCCGACCTTTTGGTCAGCAGCCGTTGCACTTAACCACTATGCCACCAGGGTTTATAAATTTTCATATGAGAAATTAATTTGACCTCTAAACTTTCACCTAAAGCACACACACACAAAATTCACTGGTATTAATGGTTTAAAATTTTTTTTTCTTATGGCTTGGTTCCTGGGCACCATTCCCACCATATACGTTCTTAACATTCCATTCATTCCCCAGAACCTGTGAAGCAGCAGCCCAATGGTCAAGAGCATGACCTGTGAAGTCTTACTATCTAGGCTAAAATCCCAGCTCTGTCTTTACTAACTGTATGATTTGGGGCAAATTAATCCTTCTTGCCTTAATTTATCCATCTATAAAATGGAGAAACAGTACTTACAGGTTTGAGGAATACATGAGACACTACATGTAAAACAGAATGGTGCTTGACACATAGTAGGTGTTAACTGTTATCATTCTTATTTATACCTTGTCTGACAATCTTGCTTCCTACCTTAGTAACAGAATTTAACTCATTCATTTTTGCTCCCTCTCTACTTCTAAATATCTGTTTTTACACCTAGCCTGCCTCCCTCCTTTTTCAGTCATGCCTTCATATACCATCTCCAAGTATCTGCTAAGTGTCTAGCACTGTCCCAGGCACAAGATATCATTTCAGTTGCCCAACAGTGCGGGCCTCCTCCTTTGTGAAGCTAAACCTACAGGCTCCATTTTACCCTTCCCATATTTTTTTTATATGCTCTAGCTCCTTGCCAGTTCATGTCACCTCCCTCTCCAAAATCTTCCATCTCTCCCTCTCCACTGGCTTCTCTTCCTCTGTCTAAAATTGTACACGTCTATCATTTTAATATTTCTTCTTCCTTTCACATCCCTACTTCTCCAATCAATGTCACACAGTCTGGTTCTGGTTTTCTATATTCTACTGAAACTTCACTTACCAAGATTACTGATGGCCTCCTTACTGCCAAATCCAACAACTTTTTTAGGCCTTATTCTGTTTGCTCTGCAGTCTCTGACAGTGCTGACCACGTACTGTTTGCGAACTCTCTTCTTACATGCAAATACTGTTAACACCATCTTGGTTCTTCTCCAAATTCTCTGGCTGCTTTGTCACATTCCCCCAAACCAGATGAACCTCAAGGAATAGGTCCAGCTCTTCCTATTCTCTCTTGTGAAGATCTCGGCTTTTCCCACAGCTTCAAATATTAGTTCTAAGGAGATGACTGCCATATTTCTCACTCCACCCCTGACTTTTCTCCTGATTTTCAGTCCTTCATTTCCACCTGCCTGGCAGGCATTTTTAACTGACCTTTCAAATCTAAACATATCTGAAAATCTTATATTCCACCCAGAAACTGCTCCCTATTCTGATTTTTCTACTGTAGCTAAAGATGCCAAATCAGAGTGTACACCATGCAGGAGAAAACTCCTTAAAAATAGAGGCAGACCAGGACAGGAACCATTCCCGAAGCCAACTCTTCAGACATGGATTGGACTGGACAATAGGTTGGAGAAGGATGCTGGTGAGGAGTGAGCTTCTTGGATCAGGTGGACACTTGAGAGACTATGTTGGCATCTCCTGCCTGGAGGGACGATGAGAGGGTGAAGGGGGTTAGAAGCTGGCAAAAAGGACACGAAAAGAGAGAGTGGAGGGAGAGAGCAGGCTGTCTCATTAGGGGGAGAGTAATTGGGAGTGGGTAGCAAGGTGTATATGGGTTTTTGTGTGAGAGACTGAATTGACTTGTTAACTTTCACTTAAAGCACAATAAAAATTATTTTAAAAAAAAAGAGGCAGATTAGACACATTCTTTCAGTTTTCCATGACAATGCCTCTTCCAGGCATCTCTTCCTGTCCACTTTTCTTTTACCTATCCCAACTCAGGCCTGTGCCACAGTCCTAATGTCCTGACTGGTGATTGTACTAATACTCTTACCACCCATCTCCAACAATCTTGCAAGCAACCTCACAACTCAAAATAACTTACATGGAATATCAGGAAAAAACTTTTTAATGATTATATATTATGAAATGTAAAACTTCTCCCTAAGATCCCTAAGAACAAGAAATGCCTAGAAAAAAGGAATTTTGCCTGAAAGTAGAGAAATAGATTAGTATGAGAACAGTGAGCACATAGCAAGAATTAAATCAATGTTTATTTAATAAATGAATGAGCTACCATGACCACAAAATTACTAAGTTGTCTCCTGTAGAACACGACTTTTATGCAGAACTCTCTGTCTACATGTAGAAGGGGTGGTAGAGTCAAAAAAAGTCAGCTAAATCTGGCTATCATGTATGTGACAGGGTGATCCAGCTTTTAAACACAGACCCACTCTAAGAAAAAGTCATTTAAAATGGAGATAGCCATTAGAATGATTTAATTTATAATAAAAAATATTTTGTCACATGGATGAAAGCACAAATGCTGGCATGATTAGCACATTCTATCCCTGTAGTTAAACCACTTCAAGTCAAAATCATAATCAGAAACAAATTTCCTAGGAAAGGAGGGAATCACTACGATCCCAACTACACTTTTTTCTTTTTTAATAATGAGAAATGGCTCTCATGGAAATCAGAAATACTTACAATGTCTATGGATCAGTATATCTTCTCTGTGTACAGAAAACTGCACTGTATTCAGGAGGGTGCTTGATGAGTCCATAATCCAAAACGGAGAGTTAGATGACTCAAATTAACAGACATCAAGCTACAGTGGCCTTACTATTGTGGCGGGAAACACCTACTCCCCTACAAAGAGTTTGAATACGCTCTCCCAGAATTTATCTCAGTGAATTTCCTTTATCCTTCCACAAGTGGCCACAGGCCTTCTGACTGACGTATCATTTTCAATATGTAAATATACCCAGGTTATCGAAGACTTCCGCAGGGCAGGGGCAGTTCTACCAATCTCTGCTGATTCTGCAGACCTAAGGTGTTGGGTTAATCTTCTGTTTTAACACAAGAGCGAGCATCTCTTTCATTTTTAGTTCTTTTGGAGAATAGGGATGGGAGAGAGTTGAAGGAAACGCTTCAGCCTGCCTTCCAAGAACTGACACACAGTTATGCATTTTATGTTATGCACAAAGAAAATATTAAATGCGAAGCGGAATGGCGTAATGTTAGCTGTCCTTCAAAATTTGTCTTCCTCTCTTTTAGAGCAAGTTTTAGCTAGTACGCGATTATCTAACTTGAAACTACATTTCTCAGCTTCTCTTGCCAGTATGTGTGGCCAAGCGGCGAAGTTTTCAACACTGTAATATGAAAGTGATGCCTAACACTGCCAAGGCTTGGTCTTAATACACCAGGCATACGCTTCTCAACCTCAGGAACCATGGAAATCACACGGGAATGATGGCAGAGCCACCCTGCCAGCCTGAGTCCCTGTATGAGGTTGTGAGAGATAGCTTGCCTACCACCTCTAGATGGTTAAGTGAGAGAAAAATAACTTGTTTTTGACAAAGCCATTGTGTCTCTTTGATGCAGTAGCTTAATCTGTACCCTTAATGACACAGATATGGATAAAAGTAAACATCAGAACTACGTATTAGAATCCATAAGCACTCTTTGCAAATTCCTAGTCCTGAGGTGCCAATCTGGCAGAAAAAGCCACCCAGTACAAATCTTTTCCTACACACTTTATACCCAAGAATTCATTACTTTCCTGAGATAAAAAGTAATGGTTGAGTACATAGGATGAAACCCAAGAGAAAATTGAAAATTACTTTGGGGAAATTAAGGGGGTTCTGAGGTACACACGCACTGTCAATACTAACAATAAAAAGCAAATGGGAGTAGGAGGAGTGGGAGAAATGATAAAAGTATTCATTTTAACTTTGAAATCCAAGTACGTTTTCAGAGTGACAGGTGTTATCTTTTAAAATTTCTTATACATAAGGAGTAATTTCAATATTCAAAATTATATAATTTTTCAAAAATTTAATCTAAATAGACTGTCTATAGCCATTTGTTTTCCAAATTTTTAATCATTTGTGCCACATTTAATGTCAACAACTAACTAATGTAACACGAACTGATGTCTGTAACTCACCAAGTTTCAAACCAATTATTACCAACATCAATTTTATTTGAGTGATTTATTCTAACCAAAGAACTCAGGATTAACACTAATTTCCAAAATGGGTATAAGTTGAGTAAAAAATCTGAGCCTCTGGTGCCTGAACTCCTTTAGGACAGATGGCTGGTCCTGAAAGTATTTATAACCCAATGACCACTGCTCTGTTCCAGAAAGTTGTGCCACAGCCAACTTTTGATTATTTATGTTAACCGAAGGCAGAAGCACAGATGATCAAAAACAATCTGCAAATCACTTCTAGCTGGCTTTGAAATGCCTATTAATTTTTAAAAGAGATTTATCTGATTATCTTTTTCTCAGGCTAATATGAAAAGTGACTTGCATTCCCCGGTTATAAACCAAATGATGGAAGTGTAATGGGTAGCTGGATCGATCTAACTGGGGTATAAAAATCCACCACATATAAAATGGAAAGTAGACCAGTTATAAGATAGAAATGAAATTTGACAACAGGTATTAAAAATAAAGTATTTTTAAACATGATTCTTTGTTAGGCTTTACAGGGAGTTAGGCTCATAGAGATGGATCTAAAAGAAAAATTTTGTGCCTTGTCAGAGTTCACAAACCAAAGGAAATAAATATTTCTAGAAACCCCTAGGCAGCTGGATTATCAATCTCAAAGACTTCTCATAGAATGGAGGGCAGGAATGTTGATGTTACTTGTGCTTTTTCTCTTTGACGTTAAGGTTCTATATTAATACCTGTAATGAACAGGACGTGTGGGTCATAGGCACTTTTAAATGTCCTCCAAATTTAAAAATAAGACAAATGGTTTAGGAGTCAAAGACGCAGTCACCAAAAGGAGAGACACAAAGAAAGGCAGGAATTTTCCTCCTCTACCCTGCTCCTGTGCCAGACGGTCTAACGTTTTCACCTAGGTCAAGTTGCATTTTTTTTTTTTTAATTTTGTTCAGTGCCAAAGAATATGTTGGTATTTAATAAGTGCTCTATTTTTTTTTTAAGTGATAATACACATGCTGGAGGTATAATAAATTAATAAGAAGAAATACTCCACAGTTGGGACCACTTTATGGATCAGGCTAGTAATCCATGAGCTGTATTTTTGATAAACTGGTTTGTAGTACAATAAACCTTATTGTATTACAACAGATTCACTGACTTACAGCGTATTACACACTTGCAAATCCCAAATCTATAAAGCATTTATTTTTTATTTAAGATTTATAAAATCATGTCCATCTTAAAATGCCTCTGGGCACTCATATGGTATAAAAGCCGATACAAAGTCTAACAAAAAGCTTGGCTCTGTTCAGATTTACTTTTTGATCCTTTTTTAAAGAACTAAATAAAACAGTATGTCTTATACCTGAAGGTCAACCCAAAGGGCCAGCTTTATAAAGATTTATAAAACGAAAAGTCTATCTCAAGGAATCACCGCTATGTCTGGACACCAAAGACTTCTGCCAACGAGTAGGAGAGCTTCGGTGCACTGAGGGTGCCTCGAAGGAAGCGATAATTGAGATACCCAAAGGTTTAAGCATACATTTTTTGTTTTCTTTTTTAAATGAAATCACTACTCTGAATTTAACTCCAAAGCAAAGCAGAGCTGTGATGTATTCCACGCTGTGTTCTGCGATACCAAATGCTGGAGTGGCGATATTCTGCAGACAGCATCACCTTCGTGTGGTCTATGCTGAGCAAGGCCCTTCTCTTTCACATAAATTCACACCCGTTCAGAGGCACGGCACGTCAAGAAAACACAATAGTCATCTTAATGTTGGACAAAGGCAAAACTGTAGATAGAAACTTAATGATAAGATTCCTGGTGGTCTCAGGTGAAACACTCCCAAAGTAAAATGCCTATTAAATTTATTTTTATTTTTAGCCCTCCAACTCCCCCCCATAAAAAAGCAAGAAAAATTACAAAATCGATTTCAGAATTAGAGAATACTATTTTTAGGGTTTTTTTTTTTCCATTTTTATTATTACATTACCAATACTTACACGGTACTTTGCATACAGTAGATGCTCAAATACTCGAGAAAGGAAGGAAAGGAGGGAAGGTGACTGAGAAAGAGGTCAGGGAGAAAGGAAGGGAACGCTGTAACTACAGCATGGACACAGAGTCCGACTATAAAATGGCCACTCTGGGATTGGACCCACACACTGAAATCTCCACTCAGAGTAAGTGAAAGCCCTGCTTTCTTCATCTATTTCTAGCAAGTTTAATATAAAACCAGCCATTTCTGCTAGTTGTATATGATGAGGTTCATAGCATCATTGTCACATTTACTAAAAAAAGAGGACAGTATTTATTTTCCCAAGTAGGAAACTTATAAATTTAACTACATGTTTAATCCATGAAGTTTATAGAGAGAGAGAACAGAAAGCAGAGATGGTCATCAAGAGAGTACAGTTACGGATGTAAGGCTGGACACAGGGTCTTCTCTACTCTCTCTCAGCCCATCACGCTAGCTGACCTCATCTACCCCACAGCATCAACCCACCTATGTCAGTAACTACCTAGTGTATCTCCAGTCAAGACCTGTTTTCAGGTTCCAGGCCTGTGTATTCAACTCTTTCATTCAACAAATATACATTATACCTGTCCAAGGTGCTAGGATTATATCAATGAACAAAACAGCCAATAATCCCTACTCTCAAGGAGTTTATATTCTTATTAGGGAGAGACAGGCAATAAACAAGTTAGTAAATTATATAGTACAGTAAAAGCCGTGAAAGCTGGAACTGTATAACATGGAAACTTCCCACTAAAACAAGTGATACCGAAGTGGTTCAGACTGCACCCTGTCAAAGGTGGAAAACTTGCAAGACCTGGAAAAACAAGGCAGTCCCGTCAAGTTTTAGCTCTCACTGGTTTCACTGTATATCAAAACCAAATACCAAACCAGTTGCTGTCGACTCAGTTCTGACTCATAGTGACCCCATATGTGTCAGAATCAAATGGTGATCCATGGGCTTTTCAATGGCTGTGATCTTTCAGAATTAGATTGCCAGGCCTTTCTTCCAAGACACCTCATTCTTCCAAGGGTGGATTCAAACTGCCAACCTTTCAGTTAGTAGCCGAGAGCCTCACTGTTTGTGCCACCCAAGGACTTCATATAGTATAAGTGATAAAACTAAAGAAAATAAAGGTGGGAAAGGAGCATAGGAAGTGGGTGGGAATGTGTGTCAGTTGGTGTGCAAGTGTACGTATATATAGGGAGGGTGGCTGCAATTTTAAATAAGGTGGTCAGGAAAGGTTCCACTGAAAGGGTAACATCTGAGGAAAAACCAGGAGGAAGGGGAAGGAAGAAGTTGTACAGAAACAAGAGCACTCCAGGTAGAGGGAACAGTAAGTACATAGGGTCCCCAGGTAGGAGCTCACCTGGTGTAGAACAGCAAGGAGGCCAACGAGGTTGAAGCAGAGTGAGGAGGGGAGTAAGTTATAGCAGATGGGGTCCAAGACGTAACAAGCAGCCAGATCACGTAGGACTTTGCAGACCACTCTAGAACTTTGCCTCTTACACTGAGTGAGAAGAGGAATCATTGGGAGGTTTTGAGAAGGTTTTGACTTATGTTTATAAAGAAACACTCTCTGGAGTTAGATAGTGGTGATGGTTGCACAGCCTGTGATACACTAAAAACCACTTAATTGTACTTTAAAAGGATGAATTTTATGGCAGATGAATTGTTTCAATAAAATAAAGGAACACTCCATGGGTTGAGAACAGACTACAGGGGTGTAAGGGTGGACGCAGGGAGACAAGGTATTAGGCCACTGCAGTAATGTGGTAGAGATGTTGGTGGCTTGATCAGGACAGCAACAGCGGATATGGTGAAAAGTGGTTCCAATTCCGAAACAATTATGAAGGAAGGGCCAACAGATTTGCTGGCTGGATATTTTATATGACCAAAAAAGGGTGTAGGGTGACACCAAGGTTCTAGCCAGTGAACTTTTTCTTTCCTGACAGAGGTGCTGCCCCTTCCTGCCAGTCCTCCTCCTTCTTCCTGCCTGGAACATTGTCAAAGGGCTAGAAAGGGAACAGCCACTTGGTGATCTGCAGAGACAAGCATGAGGACAAAAGCCAACACACTAAGGATATCAGAGTGGAAGGGAGAAATAGCCAGGCTCCTGGAGGTACTGTTGAGCACCAGTACCAGACTGCCTACCTCCAGATTTCTTACCGGTTGTAGGGTTTTCTGTTGTTTGTACTGAAATACATTCCTAACTGATATACCTGATAATCTGTTAAAAATGCAAACCTGCTAAAAATTCTTTAATAGTTTCTCCTTGCTCTCAGAATAAAGTTTGAAATTCACAACACGACCTACAAAGACCTATTCCAGGTTCATTTTGCACGGTTCAGTGGTAGAATTTTCGTCTTCTACTCAGGAGACTGGGCTTCAATTTTTGGCCAATGCACCTCAAGTGTAGCCACCACCCATGTGTCAGTAGAGACTGTGTGTTGTAATGATGTGGAACAGGCTTCAGTAGAGCTTCCAGACCAAGACAGGCTAGGAAGAAGGGCCTGGTGAAAGGCCCGATCATCCCATTGTGCATGGGGCTGTGCCATGAACTGGGAGCTAACTCCACAGACAGCTAACACCACCACCCTTGTTCACTTGGCTCCATCCACACTGCCCAACTCTCTGCTTCTCTCGGTTCTTCTGTCAGGCTCCTTCTTGCCTCAGGGTCTTTGTACATGCTGTTCCTTCCTCCTGCATCACTTTTCCTCTTACCTTCACCTGATCACCTCCTCATCATTCCTTAAGGAGGACCTCTCAAACACCTGAAACTTCTCCTTATCTTCTATCACATAAGTGAAATGATTTAATTTATATCTGCGTGATTGCTTATTTATTATCTCTCATTTTCTAGAATATAAGTTCCTAATGGCAGGGACTTTTTCTGTTTTATTAATAAACCTAGCATACTGTGGGCTTTCAATAAATACCTGTTAAATGAATACATGAAGTTTCTTTCCCGTTGTGAAAAATTTGCTAAGTTCTAAGGAGTTTAGAAAATATTCATACCCAAAAGTAATATTTCAAATTTTTAAATTTTTCAGTATAAATGATACAAAACACTATTACACCTTTACTTTTGATACTCGTTTGGTAACCTCCAAGTCAAAATTATGTTTCCTTCCAGCAAATCTACATTACTCTCTAGAAACACATCAAAAACATTAATGTTTTATTTTCAGTAAGGAGGGACCGAATTACTTCAATTTTGCTCATTTTTCCTCCACCACAATGGTAGAGATTTGCCAGGCTGAAACAATTCATTTCCCTTTCATTTACACAGTTCTCTGTGAAGGCAGCATGAAGTGTGCCACAGGAATCATCTCTCTCTGAAGCCTATTACGTATGCTTTGTAATTTACTGGAAATTGAAATCATCAGTAATCATTTCTTCCTGTTCTCTTGTCAGGCTGAAATCCTTTTTTTTTTGTTTGTTTGTTTTAGAGTTTTCTCTTCACGTTTTGCCAACACATTTTTTAAAGTCATTTTTCCTCTTCTTTTCAAACGAAAATGCACCTACAAAGATCAAAATTTTAAAATAGTGCATTTCTAGGTGGCACCTTGAAAAAAGAACAGAGCAATTTCGAAGCAAAATTTCCTTTTTTGCCCAACTCTGGCATTTATCTTTCCCTAGAGATATGTAAACAAGTAAAGAAGCAAAGTCCACACTAGAAGGAAAACAGTGCACTCAGATGTTTATCTGAAAGCCACATTACAATTCAAATACTGTTAAGGGTCACTGTCAGCATGTTCAGGCCAGGAGCACAATCCACCTTTAAATTGTTGTAACCTGATGGAAGGGATAAAAGTTTGACACAATATTCCTCTAAGGAGAGCAGGCTAAAAAGATGAGCAATAAATCCATGAGGAAATGGATATGGCCAGGCAGACATTGTAGGAAAGGCACCAGAAAAGAAATCAACAACTGCAGAAAGGGTTATGGTCAGAGACAAGAGAACCCATGGGTAAAGGGAACCTGTAAATTTTAAGGATTTAAGATCTTTTCGAAGATTTTCATTGGAGTGCTTTTCCCCAAAACCTAACCTTTCAGCTTAAAAGTTTATCTTTTCAAACAGAAGTTCATAATATTTCCTAAAAGTAACTTGCAATGTGACTCCTTTTAATGTCTCTGTGCCCAGTCCCATAAGTGTGCCTGGCACTTCATAAACCAAACCAAACCAGCTGCCCCCAAGTCGATTCTGACTCACGGCAACCCCATGTGTTTCAGAGTAGAACTATCTCCACAGGGTTTTCAATGGCTGTGGTGTTGTGGAAGCAGATTGCCAGGTCTTTCTTCCAAGTCACTTCTGGGTGGTTTCAAACTGCCAACTTTTGGTTAACAGCCGAGCACGTAACCATTTGTACCATCCAGGGACTCCTTTGGCATTTCATATACATCATAAAACATCCCTGGGCATTCCAAAGAGCTACTGAAGTTGCACGACACTACGTGGGTTGTTCCAAATCCCAGTTATTTACCTATAAGGTTATCTTTACGAAGCTGTGGCACCCCAAGTAGCTATGACGGTTAAATGGGTCGTGCACACACAGCACCTGCACTGTGCCAGCACAGAGGGAGCACTCAGTAAACGTCAGCAATCCTTTATGCACAAGGCCCTGACCCAAGCCGGAAGAAATGTCTTGTCTCCAAACTGACACTCCCGCTAACCTGCTCTCAAGAGGAGTATCTTTGTCCCCAAAGATTGGCTCAGTATTTTTGCATCCTATTTGAGGATCAGAAAATAAGCAAAATTTTAGTTGGTCCTAACTTAGGCATTGCCAGCTTAAAAGAGGAGGGAAGCAACCCAAAACGACAGCTGTCAGGAGACAAAAAGGTCTTAATGGTAAAAACTAGGTTTCTCCAAAAATAACTTTTCCCAGACAGTTGATGGCAGAGGTGACTGTAGCTGAGCCTCCAGAAAGCAGGGAACCACTACCTTACTTTCTTTTCTTTCACAGTTAAACTTCTCCAAAATGTTGTCTCTACATGCTGTTTCCAATTCCTTTCTTCTCTTCTGAACCTACTCCAGTCAGGATTTCACCCCACCACTTCTTCAAAACTGCTTCTCAAGGGCGTTGAGGATCTCCATGTTGCCAAATCCAACAGTCAGTCATTAGTCCTCACCTTACTGGATATCTCAGCAGCGCAACATGGTCGATCGCTCCTTCCTTTGGAAAGGCCTCCTCCCCTGGCTTCCAAGATGCCACTGTCACCTGACTTTGCTCCTGTCTAACCAGCAGCTCCTTCTCAGTTTTGTGTGATGGGTCCTCACATTCTCAGCCTCTTAACACTGGTGCCCTCATCCAGTCTCACAGCTTTAAGGAGCACTCAACTAAAAGTACAGATCCAGCTCTTTTCCCTTGGACTCTAAACATATATTCAACTGCCTCTTCAACATCTCCACGTCAATGTCTAAAAGGCACTTCGGATTTAAATATTCAAACTGAGCTACTTTCAAACCTCCTCTTCATACTCCTCCTTATCTCAGTTCACCGCAAATCCATCCTTTCAGTTGTTCAAGCCAAAAATCTTGGTGCCAATCTTGATTCCTTTCTTTCTTACCCCATATCAATCCCATCAGTCAGTGCTACTGCCTCTACCTTTGTAACAGAATCTAAAGCATTTTCCCCCACCTCTACTGATTCTACCCTGATCCAAGGCACCACCATCTTTTTCCTGAATTACTCTCATATTCTGCCTCCTAGACTGTGTCTGCTTTTGCCCCTCTATTGCCACAGCAGCTAGAGCAATCAGATGAGAGGAGTCCTCTGCCCAAAATCCTCCACCAGCTCTCCGTCTCACTCAGCCAAGCTCTATGTAATCTGGGTCCCATTTCCTCTCTGTCCTATACAACTCTCCCTTCTGCTCCAGCCCTATCGTCTCCTTACTGTTCTGAAAGCATACCAGCCATGTTTCCATGTCAGGCTAAGTTGCTCTTCCCTCAGCCTAGAACACTCTTTTCCCATGTTGGCTTATTCCCTAGTCTTCTTCAGGTCTTTACTCGGATGTCACCTTTAAAATGAGCTTGTTATTTGAAATTGCAAATCCCACCCCATAAATACCCTAAGTCCTACGTCCCTGCTCTTATTTTGTTTATTGTATGTCTCCCCCATTAGAACATAATTTCCATGAAGACAAACATTTTTATACAATCTGTACTTTGCTGAATCCTCAATGCCTTACCCAAAAACCACCAAACCCACTGCTGTTGAGCCGAATTCCAACTCATAGCAACCTTGGAGGGCAGCTGAAAACCGTCCCATAAGGTTTCCAAGGTTGTAAATCTTTACAGAAGCAGACTGCCGCATCTTTCTCCTGTGGAGTCACTGGTGGGTTCAAACCACTGAACCTTTCGGTTAGCAGCTGAGCACTTGGCCACGGTGCCACCAGGGCTCCCCCAATGCCTTACGGTATTCAAAAAATATTTGTTAAAGAAATGGTTGTTCAGACTGCTCTGGGAAATCTTCTTAGGAAAAGCAATGCGCCGGCTATGTGAAAAGACAGATCAGGTGGGGCGAGGTTCATTCAGGAAAAGGGCATATTATGTTAAAAGATACAGAATAATGAACTTGTTAGAATAATGAACTATGAGCAGTTTGGTTTGGTTGAAACTTCATGTTTCAACAAAAGTGAGACAGCAAAGTAGGCAGGGGACTAACACTTACTACACATTTATTATGTGCCAGGCACAGTTTTCAGTTTTTTATACTGGTTTCAAGCAATTTAATCATCATGACAGTCCTTCTCCTACAAAGAAGTCACTGTTATCACCTCCATTTTATAGGCGTGCAAATTGAGGCCAGAGAGGTGAAGTGACCTGGGCAAAGCCACTCAGTTAATAAATGAAAGATGACACTGACTGCAGTTTGGAGAATGGACTACAGAAGGCCAAAGAGATTAACAAGGTCCAAGCTAGAGACATTAAAGACAGGATTCAAGGCAGGGAAGACGACTAAGGGAAGGTGCTTTTTAGAAATAACACAGAATGTGGAAATTATTAGGGGTTTTGATAGTGTTGTGGCTGAAGACCCAGGAAATCCTGCCCTGCTATTTATCCCTCTTCCCCATGGATTCTCGGGAGAACGAATGTATGTATGTGTATATCTCCAAATGGGTATCAAAGTATCACCGTATCATTAATTGGTACATCACCCAATACCATAAAACAGGAATCTAGTAAGCCTGGAATGAGGCATTTGGCTTAAGACCAAGATGTAATTAGGTCTTCCACCTTTCCTTATAATCAATTCTATACCTTGGAATTTTCCCAACAGTATCAGTGTACTTACACTTGTGTGCAAGAGAACAAGAGAGAGTGAGGATGAGACCATGGGATGAGCGCCTGGGTTGCAAGTATTCTGGTTCAGCTTACTACACTGACTACATGGGAAGAGAAAGTAGAAAAAGAGTCCCGACAAGAAAGTGATGGCAGAACGTGTTTACCTCATGGAGACAGGAAACCCTAAAGAGGGAGAGCAAAATGGCAAGGTCAGTCCAACGCCAAAGATTAAAAAAAAAAAAAAGTGAATACTGTAAGGCTGCATGATTATTTAACACCCTCCAACCTTAAGTCACTGGTAAATAGAGCCTGATCAATGTCTTATACTCTGACCAATTAGATTAGCATAATGTTAACATATTAGAAAAAGCCACCGGAAACTAAGCTTGATGAAAATGAAGGGGGCAAAAGACAAACAGGATTACATACCAGGGTCTGTCAATCTGAAAGCAAAATTAACACCAAGATAGTGGTGAAAGGACTATAACTTTTACCCAGTGTTGAATATGGAGGGACACTGAAACAGATCAAAGATGAAGGTTGTCACCTCTCTACCAGCCATACCTGAATTCTAGCATCTGTAAGTCTGACATTTTGAGTGTTGGAAAGGAAAAACTTGGCCTACCTTACACCAGAGTCCATGTATCAACTGACAGTGGGATGCATGGCCTCACTTGAAGATCAAGAGCAAAAAGACTTTTTAAAAAGATTCTAGATAATGTCTGCCATAAGAACTGACAGACTTTATCCTTACACCCTTGAAAAAACAGACATAATGACAAGACTCCCCGTTAGTAATCTAGTTAAATGATACAGCTTAAAAGATCTACGACTGAATCCTAAAGCTTTGGGAAGGGGAGGTTCCAAGTTCAGTTGATTTCTATACCATCCTTAACACTGGGCATATGTAAGACATTCAACAAAGTACATCCGTTTACTGGTTTAGTCTTCTTAAGCGTCAATTTTACAGGGGCTTACCTGTCCCTATCACTTGTATCAAACGATTGCCCTGGAAAATCTCATTAGTCTTATCAAAGAAGTATGTCTTTTGGTTACAGAAGGTTAATGATTTTAAAACAGTCTTCTTACCTAAAAAATATATAATACCAAACAAACTGAGAATTTACGAACATATAGACTCAGGAGAAAAAAAAAAACCCTTCCGACTATGACAGAAATCACCCACATTACTTCACATTATTTCCTTTAGATTTCGATTGATCAGAAAGAATCAAACCAAAAAACAAACAAAACCTATGCAAGTCTACTTTAAAATAATTATTTTTATAAGTTAAAAAAAAAAAAAGCTTTACACAGTACCTAATAAATTCGGTGTTTAGATAATATGGTAAAATTAAGCTACGTATATATTTTTTAATTTTTATAATAAAATATAAGGGTCTATTTAGATTGAAAAATCACAGTTTTTGGCATGTTTCATTCTGATGCATCTATGTACATACATGATTGTTTCATATGTGATAGAAGAATATTTTTGCTATTTATAAACCTAACTGTCTTCTGAGCAGGGTTAACTGAGTGCTTTCTGATGTACCTGGATATGCAGCCCCCACTGGACTGGGAATTCCTTGAGGGTTATGCCCCCAGCCCCTGAAGAGCAACTTGCATAGAACAGGCACTCAATAAATATTTGTTAAATGAAAAAATGAATGACATTACCAGCCTATGTTTTACCCCCCTTGATCTGGGGGTGAAATCTTGGCAGGAGCATGGAATGTTTCATAGAAATTAATTAGTTTGAGGATAGGACCTGGAGATAACAGAGTTGCTCTGTCTAACAGAGGGAGAAGAATTTGAAGTTCTAAGAAGAAATCCTGCAGGAGAAAAAAGGCAAACAAGATTGGGCACTGAGAGATAACAAGAGTCTAAGAGGAAAATCCAGATAGCAGTGTTGTGAAAATGCCTTTGCCTCTTATTCTCCCCACACCCTCGCCCTGCTTTGGCCAGGTAATCCCTGTTAATCTTCACCCACCCCTTTCCCCAAGGAGGTCCAAACTCTCCAATAAATGCTCTGTAGTACTGTGCACCTGTTTTTCAGAGCATTTATCACAGTTAGAATTTTACATTAAGCTGTGTGGTAGCTTGATTACCTGCTCCCCCCGCTAGTCTATACGCTCCATGGGGGCCTGTCTATTTTTTGCTCATTTTTGACTACCCAGGGTCCAGCATAGTACCTGATCCATTAAATATCTGTTGAATAAATCAGAAGAACGTCTGATGCAGATTTTTAAAGGTGTTAATAATGGGTAAAATGATGTTAAACCTTTCCTTATCTCACCCAGTAAGAGCCTCCGAAGAGTCTACCACTGATCACTAATGATTCCACTGGAGAGGATTTTTCTGGAGGAACTGGAAGCTGTGCAGAGTTACACATCTGGGATGACATGATGCAATACAGAGACAACACATGAGGATAAAAGAATCCACAGACAGAGGGGCTGTGAAGAAGTTAGTCCTGGGATTTCTCAGATATTCTGGGAGAAGTTTATGACTTTCCAAGGCCATGGAACTGGGGAGAGTTCAAGGCACTCCTCCCCAAACTTCATTGACTGGAAGACTCCAAGTGACTCCTAGGTTATACATATATAAATTGGATCCCTAAAGGCTCACTTAAAGACAGAGAGGATCTTGGCGGTAAGAACATTACCTATGAGCTTCAAGGGAAAGAATAACAAATAAAATAAAACTGGATAAATAGAGGCTTAAGTAATAAATATTTTAAATAATTAACAAATTGTGTTTTTGAGAATATCTCATAACCTTTATTAAACACTCTAAAGTTACTACAAAGAAAATCTTTTCCAAGTTATATTCTTGCAAAATTATTATAAAATGTTATAATAAATATACCATTTTTCTTAAACCTCATTGAGTCAGACTAAATTAGCCCAGGGTTTAGTTAATTTATTAGCTAAGTCAATAAATAGTCATTGAATGCCAACTCTAGGCCAGGCATTGGACCCAGAACAAGAAACAAGACATCAGTTGTCCAGTCTGATAAATAAAAGACCAACCAGATAATTTCTGTAGTTTTACGATATAACAAAACACCATAGTTACAGATAACCTTGCTTCAACAAATTTTCTGAAGTTTTATTATATATGTGGTATAATACAAGGTATACGTGGGACAAAGAGATGGCTAAAACCTGGCCTTGGTGAGCTTATTACTTCAATACATATTTCTTTTAGTTTTCTAAAATATTTTCTAAATAATCCAATCTAAGATTTATAATTTTTAAAGCCAACTAGATGGAGGTAAAAAGGAAAAATGAAGTAAATATATCGATGTATTTACTATTTCTTCTTATAACAAACAGATGGTACAGTTTGATGAAAACATTCTTAATCATACTAATAAAAAGAAACCATATGGTATGGAACCTTTTCAGCTTCTAGGAAGGTGAATCTTGGAGTAAAATCCACTGGACAAATATAAATTAAGATTGACGGTTACCACGATATATGAGCTGCATGATCTGCCATAAAATGGAGAAGGAGTCAGTCACACATGTCATATTTTTCAGTGAAAACCAATCTCACAACTATTAAGAGATTCATGACATATATGTCACACAGGTGCTATAGACGGCACCACAAATCCTGGAAATGTTTTGTCCCCAGATCAAGAGGCTTATCTAAACCACACAATGATAAATTCAAACTCTCTCAGAGGGATGAACTTTTCCAATAAAGGAAAAATAAATTGAAATGCCAGCTACTTTAAATCAAGCACTTAACTAACACGTTGTTACTTAAATTGCACAAATAAATATTCTGGCCTAAGTTCAAGGGAAGCAGGAATGTAAATGGGGGTCATAATGAATGAGCTCTATCTGGAGAACGCCTTTAAGATATACATTTACTTTGCAGGTCTCAAAAAAAGCAATCTTCTGATATTTGCTTAGACTAGGGCTTGCATGTTGGCAGTTACCAGAAAAATCAACTATGCATTATACTTTCAACTGATTTATGTTCTTTACACATATTTCAAAAGTGAGAAAATACTGAATTCTCTGACACCACCACTATACCTTGGGGCATTCCCCAGACTCCAAGGTGTTAAAAAAAAATTTTTTTTTCTTTTTTTTTTTCCAAAAAAGAAATGTCATCCCAAGAAATAATTGGCTTCCAGTACCTTGGCTATAAGTAGAAGCAGCCAGCAGCGGATATTAGACTCCAGTCTTGCTGTTGCAGCCAAGTCTACCAGTGGGCCAAATTAGGGCTGGTAATGTTACAAACCTGTGTTTCTTTTCAAATGGATTAGGAAGCTCCAAGAGATATTCATCTTGGAGTCTGAGTAACATCAAAGCTATGGGCGATGCCACTGAATAGAAACAAAGACTTCAAAAACAATACTATTATACTCCCCTCCAATACCTCCAAGCCGGCATATCTTTATTTACGTAATGTCTTTTGATTTAATGAGTGACCTAAAGGCCTTTCTCCAAGTTAAAAGTGTAATCTGCTGGCTAGCCATTCTTCTAGAGAAGACTACTGTTCATCAAGGTTCTCTTTGCCTTACTGGTTAAAAGACATTATTCAGGATGAGTCACCCCCATCTCTAACTGAGCCACGCTAGTGTTTGTGCTTCTGTTCGTTACCAGCATAACTGGAGAGGCAAGACATACATACAGATAAATAAAGACAAGTATATAACCCACTATAGGAGGTTCTCATTATTTGAAGACAACAGTTATCTGAAAAAGGACATTTAATGTGAATTTACTTAAAATAGAGGCCAGATTTTCATAGTCAATGTGGAAAGGAGTTTCATTAAGTTAAACAAAAGATCAACTATAAGTTTATCTTATATTTAGTAAAATCTAAGTAATAAACGCAACTATGTGCTAACCAAAATAACAGTGATGATGATGAAGATGTGATAAACAATTGTTACATACCAGAATATTTCGTGACCAACTTTCCCAGCACAATTACACTGAGGGACATTTCTGCAAAGACACCTGGACATCATCAATTTTCCCTTAACCTTTAGTCAGATTCTTCTCCTGAAATGCCTACCACGTCATCATTTTGGTGGATTTTCTCTTCTTCAATCATTCATTGATTGAATGATATTTATTATCCTCATTTCACAGAGCCTCAGAAATGTTATCTACCAGAATTTTATTTGCCAATGGCTTTGCATGCAAGTCTGGCAGTTCTTCAACATCACTTTTCTTGAGTTCATAAAATCTTTATTTCCTGCATTTTTGCAAAATCTGCCATTTGACTTTGCAATCAAGTATACAGGTTTTTATGTCTTCCCAACAATGAGTGAAACACTGTAATTAAAGGGATGGGCACGGACGGGGTTCATCAAGGATGACTATTTGAGTGGGAACTAAATTTCACTCGTGGACAGTTCATTAATGGACATTTTTGTATTATGATGACTTCTGCTTCCCTAACAACCTTTGCAACTGCAAGGCATGAGAGAATGGATATTCAGATAACAAGGGCAGCCATATACGAAAGGCCACAGTCATCACAGAAACACTGTCTTTGGAAGCCAGGAAAGCTTCTCGGGGGACTGGAAGCATGTCCCAGAAGCATATCCATATTTTCATATTGCATGTCTGCATGCCCTATCATCACAGTATAAACAGGCTGAATAAAATAATTATCTAGTATGAATCTCACTCTTTGCTAATGGAAATGATTTTAATCTAGCACCATTAACTAACTATACCAGCAAAATTAAAATTTTGACTTATTAAATTTAAGCATACAAACATTCATCCGGCAGCTGCCAGAACCCAGACCTGTGAAGGGCACTAAATGCTTTTAGAAGATTATACAGCATATAGATATTATACCTGTCTTATGAAGTATGTGCATGTTGTGGGTGTGTATTTCATCACCCTGCACTAAAAGCTATTACTTCAGGATCCTGAGGCCCAGAATAAAACAATTTGTATCTCTGAAGCCTCACCAACAAAGATAATGCCACAAGTTGATAAACCCAAATGGAAAAGACAGTGCTATGTGTTAAAAAAGACCTTTTGCATCAGACAGACCTGGGCTTCAATCCCATTTGTTATATTCTAGCTTTGTGACTGTAAATTCAGTATACTCTTTAAGCCTCAGTTTCCTCATCTGTGAAATACAGCAGATTGACAATAACGCTTACCTTCCAGGTAAGGACCAAACGAAATACTCAAAGTATCTGGCAAATTGTGGGCATTACCTGTGCTATAAACCATATCTTAGTTAATAAACAATAACTGTCCTGCTTCTTCCAGGCATTGTTACAGTATATAAGCCTCCAAAAACAAAGAGGTGAGGCTCTCCTCACCTATAAAAACAAGGTATTATGATACCATTATGCAGACTTTGTCAGAATCCTTTGATAAAGCCATTATTACATAAACAAAGCTTCCAAATAACAATGAGGTCCTAGACCCAAGCATGTACCTGCTGAGCCTTAAAATAAGAGGGAAAAAACTATTTAGATATGTGAATGGGTTCCTTCTCAGTGACACTGTATTATATAACTGGCCTTGAAGCCAGATATATCTGGGATAGAATTCTAGATCTTTCTGGCTTTGAGATCTTGGGCAAATCATTTAACATTTCTGAGGCTGTGTAAAATGAGGGTAATAAATATCTACCCCCAAGAATTGTAAGAACTGAAAAAAATAATTTATGTAAAAGCACCCAGTACTCAGAAGGTACCTGTCTTTATTTCCCACACCCCAGAGAGACTGTCATTTTAAAAACAAGTCAGCAACAGTACTTAAAAACAAAAACAAAACTTCTAAAGATCAAGATGTGAGTCAGAATCCTTCAGATCCAAATTCTGTAGAGGATATTTTAGAACACATTATGACAGCAATAAAACAAAGATGCCACATCATTTGGTCATGTCTTCTCCAAGATGACAACATAAATAACAAACCGATAAAATCAATGGTGTAACAGTCATATAATGAGTACTTTTCGATGAGAACGTTCAAAATAATCTCTCAATTGTCAAAGCAATTGAAAAGCCTGCAAATGCTCCACCATCCTTACTACATTCTCGGTAGGATACAGGCAATGCCAATGAACACCATGCGGGCCATACTCTGAGTTTCAGTTTAACCTGCCACTTTTTCTTTGTTTGATTTCTTCCCAGATTCTGGGCACACACATATGTTTGTACGCCTTAAGATAAGCCCTAGGACCTATGCTTTCAACAGCTACTAGAAAATAGGTACACACTGATCACAGTTAATAATCAAATCAAAATAGCTGCTCTTTATTTGCATTTAAGGGGATATCACTGCTGACAGCAGATGGATTTTGGCTGAAAGCAGAGAATACCAGAAAGATGTTTACCTGTGTTTTATTGAGAACGCAAAACCATTCAACTGTGCGGATCATATCAAATTATGGATACCATTGTGAAGAACGAGGAATTCCAGAACACTTAATTGTGCTCATGTGAAACGTGTACACAGACCAAGAGGCAGTCATTCGAATAGAACAAGTGGATACTAAGAGGTTTAAAATCAGAAAAGGTGTGTGTCAGGTCAGGGTTGTATCTTTTCACCATTCTTATTCAATCTGTATGCTAAGCAAATATTCTGCGAAGGCGGACTATATGAAGAAGAGCACAGCATCAGGATTGGAGGAAGACTCGAGAACAACCTGCGATATGCAGATAATACCACCTTGCTTGCTGAAAGTGAAGAGGACTTGAAACACTTACTGAAGAAGATCAAAGACCACAGCCTTCAGTAGGGATTACACCTCAACATAAAACAGCCCCCAGACACTCTGCTAACCCAGAACTGAAGCCACTCCCAAAGTCCACTTACCAGACAACAGCTAGACAGACTGATAAAACAAACAATAACACAGGTGAGGAATGTGCTTCTTACTTCAATCAAATATATGAAACCAAATGGACAACTCCTGCTCAAAAGCAAGATGAGAAGGCAGAAAGGGGCAGGAACTGGACGAACGGACACAGGGAACGCATGGTGGAAAGGAGGAACTGCTGTCACACTGTGGGGATTGCAACCAATGTCACAAGACAATATATATATAAATTTTTGAAAGAGAAACTAACTTGAGCTGTAAACTTTCACCTAAAGCACAATTTAAAATAAATTTTATACACACACACACACACACACATCTACAAGGCTGAAAAAGAAAGCAAAAATCTTCACAACTGGACCAACAAGCAACATCATGATAAACGGAGAAAGGACTGACATTGTCAAGGATTTCATTTTACTTGGATCCACAGTCAACGCCCACAGAAGCCGCAGTCAAGAAACCAAACAATGCACTGCATTGAGCAAATCTGCTGCAAAAGACATCTTTAAAGTGCTAAAAACCAAACATGTTACTTCAAGGGCTAAAGTGCACCTGACCCAAGTCATGGTATTTTCAGTCACCTCATATGCGAAAGCTGGACAATGAATAAGGAGGATTGAAGAACAACTGATGCCTTTGAATTACACTGTTGGCAAAGACTATCAAATATACCATGGACTGCCAGAAAAATGAACAGGTCTGTGTCGGAACAAGTACAGCCCAGAACGCTCCCTAGAAGTGAGGATGGTGAGGCTTCATCCCACATACTTTGGACATGTTATCAGGAGAGACCAGTACCTGGAGAAGTACATCATGCTTGGTCAAGTAAAGAGTCAGCGAAAAAGAGGAAGACAGTTAATGAGATGGACTGACACAGTGGCTGTAACAATGGGCTCAAACAGAGCAACAATTCTGAGGATGGTGCAGGACCAGGCAGTAATTCACTGTTGTACGCAGGGTCACTATAAGTCGGAATCAACTCAGCAGCACCTAACAATAACGTCAACAACAAAAATGCATTTTAAAGTGGTGCTAGCATAAAACATAGATAGAAAGTGGAAAACAGGACCTGGAGGTGAAGGGCTTATTGAGAAGGAGAAGTTCTCTTCCAGTAGCCATTCTCTCTCGAGTTTGCTTTTTTCTTTTTTTGAGTCTACAAATACACTCCACTTTCTTGCCCCTCTAACCTTCTACTGCCAAACTCCCACCCTAAACGAACCCAAGCACTTGCTTCTCTGAACATTAACCTAAGCAACTGCAGCTCACCAGAGGGCCACACAGAAGGCAAAAGGAGTAACTATAAATCCATGCTTACCAATCTCCAGTGGAGTCAACCCTGCTGGCGTTCTACAGTTTCCCTAGTGAGCTCACTCTCCCAGTCTGCAACTATTTCCTACCTTTCTCCACTCTCATACCTACAACTCCCTCTCACTCTCAGCTGATGATTGTATTCTATTCATCTTATAGAAAACAGAAGCCCATCACATCTGCACTTGCAGTCTGGAACCGAATTTGTCCTCTCTTTCTTTTCTCCTGTTACACAATGAAAGTGTCTCCCGTTCCAGCGGTTATCTTTCTCTCTCCCTCTTCAACATCTTCATCCTTCCCTTATCTCACATGGTGAGAGCCTCAGCAAAGTCTACATCAGTCATCAATACTTCCATTGGAGAGGATTCTTCTGGAAGAACTGGAAGCTGTGCAGAGTTGCCCATTGAAGACAACATGATGCAGCATGTCGAGAGCATTTAAATGCTCTTCTAACCAGTATTTCAATGTTTCCATACCTCTCATCTTAAAAAAAGCTACACCATAGCCACCCCCGGCTTCCATCCTGCATCAGTATTCCCCTTCACAGGAGTTTGTTTTTCAATAGAGTTACCTTCCTTTCTCCATTTTCTCATCTCCCAGAGCTTTTTTTTTTTTTAATTCAACCTTTTTTAATCTCAAAAATGTTATAAACAATTATAACAAAGATAAATACAACTCTAATACTATTCTTCTTCCTTCCCTTACCACATATTCATTTTCCTGAAGGAATTAATATTAACGGTTTGTTGTGTGTTCTTCCACACCTTTCTCTGTGTTCATATAAATCCACACAAATATTTGTTCACATACGTAAGGCTGTTTTGCTTGTTGACAAAAGTAGCATCATAATTTGCAAACTATATGCAACATGTGTTTTTCATCCAACAATCTTTCATGAAAATTCCCCTAGTCAAGTCATATGAATATAATTAATTCTTTTTAACTTTAATTAATTCCCTAATTGATGGGCATTTTGATTGCTTACAGTTTTTTGATACAACAAATGCTGCAACAGGCATCCTTACACATTTCTTTTGAATGAATTTTACCAAAAGGGAGATTGCTGGCGCACTGCATATGTGTATTTTTAATTTTACTATAAATTACACATTTATTTTTTTAACCTAGCCTAATCTGGTTTCTACCCGCACCATGTCAATGAAATTGCTATTGCCAATGTGACTAGTATACTTACACTATGTTCCCAGGGCCAGTGGATACTTTCCATTCCTCATCTACTAGATTTGTCAGCAACATCTGGCATCATTGACCCGTCCCTCCTTGAAACCACACTTCCCTGCCTGTCCTTCTCTTGCTGGTTGCTCCTTCCTCATCTCCTTTGCTGGCTTCTCCTTTTCTACTTTAGCAAATTTTGGAATACCTGAGACTCAGTTCTAGGTCCTCTTTTCTTCTCACTCTATAGGATACTTTATCCCTTTTGGATCTCATCATCAAGTCCTATGGCTTCAAATATCATCCTCTATGTGGCATAGTGGTTAAGTGCTACAGCTGCTAACCAAAAGGTTGGTAGTTCAAACCCACCAGGTGCTCCTTGGAAACTCTATGGGGTAGTTCTACTCTGTCCTATAGGGTCGCTATGAGTCAGAAGTGACTCGAGGGCAATTTTTTTTTTTTTATTAATGACTCTTAAGTTTCTATCTTCAACCCAGCCTTTTTTTTTCAGTTCCAACCCTGCATATCCAACAGCTCTCCTTGGGAAAGGAATCTCACAAGCTGAAGAACGCATCTCAAATCTGTCCATTTATCCCTAACTCCACTGCCACCACCTTTACACAAGCAACCACCAGAAACCACCCAAATGGTCTCCCTGCTTCCACTCCTGCCTACCTACATCCATTTCCCACAAAGATAAGATCTTCTAAAAACTTTAATCAGATTATGTCACATCCTCACTTAACACTCTTCCCATGGACTACGCTTTGGACAGATTAGACCACAAGTTCTTAATGTGGCCCCCCAAACCGTGAACAACCTGGTTCTTATCTACCTCTCCCTCTTCTTCCTTACTGCCTCTCTCCAGCCACACAGATTTTTCATTTCCTTAATCAGGCCAAGTTCTTTCCTTCCTCAATCTTTCCCATCTGCCTCTGTTCCAAATGCTTTCCCCTGTCATCTTTGCCTACCTAACTCCTAATCATCACGTAGGTCTCTACTTACATATTACTTGGCTAAAAGACCTCCCCTGACCTTCCAGTTTAAATTATATTCCTGTCATAGCTCTAATACCCACCCATGCTTTTATTTCTTTGCATTTATCACAGCTTATAATTCTTCATTTACTTATAATTATTTTGCTTACTGGCTCTCCTGCTAAGCTGTAAAACTTCATGAGGGCAGCACAGTTGTCCAAACTCACAAATAATCAAAAATATGCACAATAAAACAAATGAGAGGCCATGGTTTGCTTGTCAGTTTGACAAAAATTAAAAATAATCATAATGCTCATTGTTGATAAGGATGTGGGGAAATGTGTACCATCATATACTACTGGTGGGAATAATGTTTTAGGATGGCAACTTAGCAATATGTTTCACATTTTAACATGATCATACCCTTTGACTTTACTTTTATAAACAGATAAGCACATAAGTATGCAAAGACTACACTGTTCCATGTGAGCAACACTGGAAGCATCCTAAAGGTTCTCAGCAGAGGCTGATTAGGTAAAAAACCAAAAAACCAAACCTGCTGCCATCAAGTTGATTCCGACTCATAGCCACCCTATAGAACAAAGTATGACTGCCCCATAGGGTTTCCAAGGAGTGCCTGGTAGATTCGAACTGCCAACTTTTTGGTTAGCTGCCGTAGCTCTTAACCACTGAGCCACCAGGGTTTCCTGATTAGGTAAACTACGGTAAATTTAGAATACTACGCTACTATTAATAAAGATAAGGCAGACTTCTATGTATTGACATGCAATGACAGTCACAGTTAATATAAAGATATATGTACAAGGTTCTTAGTATATACTGCATGATACCATTTTTGTAAAAGTATGAGTACATGAAGAAGAAAGACCAGATGAATATATGTCTAAACCAGCAAAAATTTTTAAATCAAATTTTAAATGTGTTAGAGGTACTGTTAAACCTTTAAAAACACTTAGAAAAGTGAAATTTATGATTTACAAAAAAACTTCTAGAACTAATAGGAGGGTTCAGCAAAAAGTATCAGGATATTAAGAGAAACATACGTAAATCAGCTGGATTCCTCTATGCCAACAAAGAGAACGTCAAAGAGGAAATCGCCAAATCAATACCATTTACAATAGCCCCCAAGCAGATAAAATACTTAGGGATAAATCTAACCAGAGATGTAAACGTTCTATACAAAGTAAACTAGAACACACTACTGCAAGAAACCAAAATAGACCTACATAAGTGGGAGAACATACCTTGCTCATGGATAGGAAGACTCAACATTGTGAAAATGTCTATTCTACACAAAGTGATCTATAGATACAATGCAATCCTGATCCAAATTCCAATGGCATTTTTTAATGAGGTTGAGAAACAAATTACCAACTTCATATGGAAAGGGAAGAGGCCCCAGATAAGGAAAGCATTACCGAAGAAAAACAAACTGGGAGGCCTCACTACTATTGTACTGCCACAGTAGTCAAAACAGCCCGGTACTGGTACAACAACAGATACACAGACCAATGGAACAGAGTTGAGAATCCAGACATAAATTCATTCACCTATGAGCAGCTGATATTTGACAAAGGTCCAAAGTCAGTTAAATGGGGAAAAGATAGTCTCTCTAACAAATGGTGCTGGTATAACTGCATATTCGCCTACAAAAAAATGAAACACCACCCATACCTCACACCAGGCACAAAAACTAACTCAAAATAGATCAAAGACCTAAATATAATATCTAAAATGATAAAAGATCATGGAAGAAAAAACAGAGACAACACTAGGAGCCCTAATACATGGTATAAACAGTATACGAAATGTTACTAACAATGCACAAACACCAGAAAAGAAACCAGATAACTGGGAGTTCCTAAAAATCAAACACTTAAGCTCACCCAAAGACTTTACCAAAAGAGTAAAAAGACAACCTACAGACTGGGAAAAACTTTTTGGCTACGACAAATCCCATCAGCGTCTAATCTCTAAAATCTACAAGATACTGTAAAAACCCGAGTACAAAAAGACAAATAACCCAATTAAAAAATGGGCAAAGGATATGAACAGACACTTCACCAAACAAGACATTCAGGCAGCTAACAGATACATGAGGAAATGCTCTAGATCATTAGCCATTAGAGGAATGCAAATCAAAACTACAATGAGATACTATCTCATCCCAACAAGGCTGGCATTAATCCAAAAAACACAAAATAATCAATGTTGGAGAGGTTGGGGAGGGACTGGAACACTTATACACTGCTGGTGGGAATGTAAAACGGTATAACCACTTTGGAAAATGATTTGGCGCTTCCTGAAAAAGAAGAAATAGAACTACCATAGGATCCAGCAATCCCACTCCTTTGAATGTATCCTAGAGAAATAAGGGCCCTCATACAAATAGATATATGCACACCCATATTCACTGCAGCACTGTTTACAGTAGCAAAAAGATGGAAACAACCTAGATGTCCATCAATGGGTGAATGGATAAATAAATTATGGTATATTCACACAGTGGAACACTACGCAACAATGATGAATCCGTGAAACATCTCATAACATGGTTGAATCTGAAAGGCATTATGCTGAGTGACATTAGTCTGTTGCAAAAGGACAGATATTTTATGAGACCACTATTATAAGAACTCAAGAAAAGGTTTAAACACAGAAGAGTAGATAAGAATTATTTTAGGTGAAGGGAGGGACAACACACAATACAGGGGATGTCAGCACAACTGGACTAAGGCAAAAGCTAAGAAGTTTCCTGAATACAGCCAAACACTTTCAGGGACAGAGTAGCAGTGGCAGGGGTCTGGGGACCATGGTTTCAGGGGACACCTAGTTCAACTGGTTTAACAAGGTTTAGTAAGAAAATGTTCTGCATCCCACTTTAGGGAGTGGCACCTGGGGTCTTAAAAGCTAGCAAGCAGCCATCTAAGATGTATCCATTGGTCCCAACCCACCTGGAGCAAAGGAGAATGAACAACAACAAAGACACAAAGAAAATATGAACCCAGGAGACAGAAAGGGCCACATAAACCAGGGACTCCATCAGCCTGAGACCAGAAGAACTAGATGGCACCTGGCTAGCACCAACGACTGCCCTGAGAATGAACACAACAGAGAGTCCCTGATGGAGCAGGAGAAAAGTAGGGTTGCAGAACTCAAATTCTAGTAAAAAGATCAGACTTTGACTGAGACTGGAGGGACCCCAAAAGACATGGCCACTGGAAATAAAACCATTCCTAAAGCCAACTCTTCAGACAAAGATTAGACTGGAGTATAAGACATTAAATGATACTGGTGAGGGGTGTGCTTCTTCGCTTAAGTAGACATGTGAGACTAAGTGGGCAGCTTCTGTGTGGAGGCGAGATCAGAAGGTAGAGGGGGACAGGAGCTGGATGGACATGGGAAATACAGGGTGAACAGGAGGAGTGTGTTATCACATTACAAGGAGAGCAACTAGGGTCACATAACAATGTGTGTATAAGTTTTTGTATAAGAAACTAACTTGGATTGTAAACTTTCACTTAAAGCACAACTAAATAAAAAGGAAAAAAAAGTGAAATATATGAATCCATACTTTAAAGTTGGTGTTCAGTTTACTTTAAAGCAGGCTCATACATTTACCACTTTTATTTCAGGCAAATATCCTGATTTGGAATATTCTGTTCTAAACTGTGTTTTTGCCCTAGAGAAATCAATGGTAAAGAGGAAATTTAGGAGAAAAATATATTTTTGTGCATG
Organism: Loxodonta africana; assembly: GCF_030014295.1. Taxonomy (NCBI): domain Eukaryota; kingdom Metazoa; phylum Chordata; class Mammalia; order Proboscidea; family Elephantidae; genus Loxodonta; species Loxodonta africana. Next base: position 100,639,692 of record NC_087342.1, read on the forward strand.
ACAGTTTACCGGTGTAATGCATCCACGAATCATACTGAAAATATGTCCCTTGAATTCAAAGAAAACTATGTTTATAGGAAGAATGTGCCCCAAAGTTCCACAATAAATAAAAACGTTTAATCAAAATATTTGTTGACAGCTGGTTAGTGCTGATTCTAAAGCAGAAAAAGAAATCAGTGTCATTGTAGTCTTCCGTTTTGTGTGCAAGAACTGAATATGCCAATTAGCCAAAAATGGAGACTCATTATCTGTTTTACACTTCAAGTGTGATTTTGAGCACTGTAGGTATATATACACACACACATCCAGAACACACATATATCCCCACAAACCATGCCCATCATCTGTTCAGAACTGGGAAACGTATGCAAGCTTCTACAACATTAAACGGAAGGCAGATGGTAGGTGCTGACCACCAGGAATAAAATCCTTTGGAATCCTACTCCCTCTAACAGTGCTTCTCATTTTTTTCTTCAGAAAAATACCAAGCAGTTTTTCATTACTGTTGATTTGCAACTCCAAAAGTACAATGGGCAATGTGAAAGAGGATTTCAAAGAGGGAAAACATGTCTTTGGCACAGATTCTCTTTCATAGTCTTATGCAGGAGGTAACAGTAACTTTCAAACTCATAGCATACTGTAGTTTTTATCAGTATCTAATGTGTAAATTAGCTCTTTCTATAACAGGAGGTTTAGCATTCAAAATACATAATTACTGATCATTTTCATCTGCATCACATTTCTTTTGCACGGGGAAATGAACTAAAACAGCTGTTACATCCTAATAGCTTCATAATGTGCACAGGATTGCTATGATTGTTAGAAATCAAACCCACAGCTTCCTATCGGGCAGAACATATTCATGGATATATATGACCCACATTATGTGGAAGAACAATTATTAACTTAAATTACACTTTGAGACATAATGAAATAAAGCTGCTAAAGAAAATATTACAGCTCTTAAATGAGGTCAGAGCCACCAGTCCACACTGATTCGTTCTTCCACCTTTCCTTGTACCAATAGCACTTTGGGCTGAAGGAAGTCCAAGTGTTCATGTTACCATCATTCTTTGCAAGGATCAAGCCCTCTATTTTCATACTGGGAGATGAATTTTTAGAAGGTGAACCAAGACTGGCACTCTGCCCAGAATCTCTGGCAGCTGACAAGCAATCCGGTTTCACTTCTGGTCTACTGTCCCCTGAGCGAACCCTGTATCCACAGAGAGTACTCTGATCCAGGGAACTTGTGCTGTTTATAATGATCACTGAGAAAGCTCTGATGATTTTATTAACTATGAGGCTTGTACACAAAGTTCTCGTTAAACATTTTGTGTGGAAAGAAATATTATAAAATATTCTTGTTTCCTAGTATCTCTTTCTGATAATGGAAAAAAATACCAGTGTGAAAAGGATTTTCCCAGAAAAACTTATTATTATCCAGGTACCTGCATTCAAGGATCTTAGAAAGAGATCTGCAAAGATGATGAGGAACTACTACCAAAGGAATATAATGTGAGGTCCAAGAACCACAAGTTAATTAAAGAGACAAGATATAAAAGTAATGACTAAATTGGATGATTCAAGCCATAAACGCTGTAAAAGGGCAGAACAATCATTGCTAGGCAGTGTGCACGTGAAATTTGAATGTACAGAGGCCTAACTCTACATTGAGAGAATTATTAGTTACTTAACCAATCCCTTTTTCAGATTACTATTTCTAAAGTAAATAGACTGGAAAATAACTGTAATTCACAAGTAAATCTGTGTTGTTGACCTCCCAGATCTAGCTACCTCCCCCCCCCCCCTTTTTTTTTTCCAAAGAGCAAAGTCAATGAGATTTACTCCATTGATAACACATTCTTATTCATTCTGGAAAATCGGCTGAAGGTCCTGGAAACTCTTGCTCTCCACTTCCATTAATTCCTGAGTTCCTGTTCCCAGTCCCATAGTTCAGCTTTGTCTCCGTTCCCTACGTTGGAGGCCCCAGCTCACATTCGGGAGCCCAGAGTCCAAGGCATCTTTGCACTCTATTCCTGCCTTGCTTTCCACTTGATAGACCCACAGCCCCCTGACCAAGTAGGTCAGTACCTGACTTCTTGGTTTGGGATTTTCTAAATTCCATAAATAATTATTGGGAGAGCTGTAATGCCAAAACAGATTCCGAAAAGAGAACTCAAATAGGAAAACTCACATACTAATTTCTTCATGTGCAGCATGTAAAAAAGTACCTATGAAAATATATTATTTTTCTAAGCAAAAGACACACTGGCTCAAATCCTAACTCCAAAAGAGGGACTTTTTTTTTTTTTTTCTTTTTACTTCTTGGGACTTTTTACTACTCTCTGAATAACACTTGTGACAATTAACCTTAATTTACAGTTCTTCACAGGGAGTCTTTTAATCTTGCTGAAAGAAGTTTAAAAAACATAGTGACAAAAGACAAGTTAAGTCCCAGATACCTGACACACTTATATAGGGCAACATGAAAAGAGATGATTCTCATTCATGTTCTTTCTCTGAGTCTAGGGACATAGGGAAGAGGTATGCTTAGTTAGATGATAAACAGATGATTTTGATTAGTGAGAACCAAAAAGTATTTTTCGTAAGAACTAAGGATGAAGGTGGGGGAGGAGAGGACCCAATGATGGTGAGGGTTTTGAATGAAGAGTTTAAACTGGCTAAGTTCAAAGGAGACTCTGCCAGAACATTCCTTCTCCCTTATTTTGCCTTCTCGACCTCTTGGGTCCTTTAAGACTCAGTTCAAATCAAGGCCTGTTGGTATAATGGTTAAGAGCTCAACTGCTAACCATAAAGTCCAGCAGTTCAAATTCACCAGCTGCTCCTTGGAAACCCCATGGGGCAGTTCTGCTCTGTCCTATGGGGTTCGTTATGAATCAGAACAAACTTGACAGCACCTAACAATGACAACACACTGTTCTCCAAAAGCCCTTAGCTGCTAACCGAAAGGTCAGTGGTCTGAACTCACCAACCACACTCTTCTGGAGAAAGATGTGGCAGCCTGCTTCCGTAAAGAGGTACAGCCTTGGAAACCCTATGGGACAGTTCTACTCTGTCCTGTAGGATCACTATGAGTTGGAATCAGCTCCATGGCAATGAGATGTTGTCCTCCTACACATCCTATATATACCTTTATTATACTACCTATCCTATTTTGCTTTAACAATTTTTAGAAGATTGTCACCCCCATTACATCAGGAAATTCTCAACCAGGTACCTGCAGGTGTTCAATAAGTGTCTGTCGAATGGATGAATGTATGTCTAAAGGACTAAATCCTTTAAGGAATAAAGTGAAGAAGGAAGGCACAAGAAAAAGGATGTTTGAGAAAAAGGAATTTGATGATCAGCTAGGGAAGGTATAATCTAAACTTAATCTTGGACCTAACTGTTTGGGAGGCAACTGTTAGCAGAACCAAATATAGTTCTTGCCTTCCCAGAATGAAAAACAAACGCTGTTTATAATAACAGGTCATTAGACGGCACTGGGTTTAGTGTTATTAACATCGTCTCACGCAAGAGGCTTATTAAAAGACACTAATTTATGTTCTAAAATTATAAAATAAAATAAAGGACAAGGCTGTTCTATTTTCCCATGTCCCAATCCCCCCCACTACATACAAAAGAGCTCAACATCTTATTATCCTTTAAATAAAACAAAAAAGCCTGCATTCAACTGAATAACTAAAGCACAAACAGCCATGTCTCAAAGGTCTTACTGAATATAAAACAAAGAGCGGCTGGATTTTTTCCTCCCTAATAAAAGGATTCTAGGTGAAAATGATAAATAGAAAATTTCTCAAATAAATAAATAAAACACAGCAATTCAAGATGAAGAGATTTTGTGAAGAGATATTCCGTAACATATGTCATATTTTCTTCCAAAGCTGAAGCAAAACCAGTTAAGAACATTAGGTTCACTCTGTAATAATAAAGGCTCAAACGATCTTATGGGGAACTAAAATGCAGGAAAATTCAAAGCTCTATTGACAAAACTGAAAAAACACCTTGATAAAAGATCGCCACACTCCCTTGGAGCATCTCAAAAATGAAAACTTTCCCATCTGCTCATCATCATCATCATTGCTATCCATGCACTTGTAGTCCAGGAGCTACAACCCCCATGGGTAGAACTTGGCCATATCAGCCTTCTCTTACAGCACTCCTGGAGGCTGATCTTCCCACCAAGGCAGCGAGGGCTTTGTCAGGGCTTCATGTCTTCTCCTACCCTAAAGCAGAGCTATTTCCTTATCTCACATCCTGCAAAGGCAATGTGAGACTATAATGTCAACTCTGGGACCACACAGGCCTGGCTGCAAACTTAGCTTATCTATATGGCCTAATTTCCTCATTTATAAAACTAAGCTAGTGGTATTTCTCTCATATGGCTACTGTGAGACTCATGTATGGTGCGATACGGGCCTGGCCCACAGGAGATACTCAAGAAACATTAAACTGTGTCTCTGTCTTTCCTAGCCTCTCGTGGAGTCCTGTGACCCTGTCTCTCTTGATCCTCATTTGTCCTTTTTTCTTCTCCCTGCTTCCTCATGAGTATTTCATGAATCTATCTCCTTTGAGTTTACTCATCTATTTATTTCCAAATTCCAAAGGAAGGCAAAACAAATGCTGATTTATATGAAACTGAATTAAGCACACTACAGAAGCCTACGTATCTGCAATACTTCGCAGACGATGAGTTGAGAGCTAGCTAGCACCTGAACATACATCTACAGGCTTTAGGCATAATTAATCCTCCACATCAGTACAAAGACTTAAACGGCACAAATAGCTTCACATGTTATTTCACAAATCACAGATTTCAGGACCATTTATATTTAAATATGGTTTTACAAAAAAGGCAATTTCAAATTCTCTTTGGCCCCAACAAAACTGTTATAATTTAGTGACACCATGTGGTTGTGCTTTGCTTTGCATTCTTAGTAGAAAATGTTCCTCTGCAGCGAGGACCGCTCTACGCAAGTTCAATCATGATGTCAAAGGTGTTGGTAGAAACACAACTTAGACTAATTATGAACTAAAAAGATGACTTTTTTTTTTTAAGGGAAACTATTCCAGTTTCTTTTACATCTGAATAAAGCCATTTCTTGAACTGTGAAGCCCTCTAAACACAGAAAGTAAAACTCAGCGTAATTCTAGCTACAATTCTAAAGCATCCTAGTGAACTGCTGGATAATGTAAAGGTGTCTACCTTTAAAATAAATATATTAATGGCCAGTCGTTTGGGGTTGGGGGAGGGCTGAACACAAAAGGAAGAAGACACACATGCTTTTATACAACATTCATATGGTAAGGAAGAAATGCTTCCATAAATACCAAAAAACCAAACCCACTGCTTCCATCAACAGCATTGCTTATTTTCTCACCTGTTTTATGGCTTGTAAATCTATGGCACTGTGAGTACTATATTCTAATGAGGATGGGTAAAAAAGAGTACGCTGCAGCTGATGATGCCAGGGATTGGAGAGCAGGGCTGGAATGTATGACAGCAGTAAGAGATTAATGTGCCCTATACCAACAAAGAGTACAGTTTTAGTATTCATCTAATGAGATCTCCTCCAGTAGACCAGCTTCTCCTGAAGAACATTCAGTGCCACACCAAAGAAAGCCTAAATATCTAAAATAATGACCAGAGACTGGCACCCCCTTCATCTCAGCTTAAAAACACTCATCTCCCCTAATTACTCTGTTTAAAATGAACACTCTCCTCGCCCTGACCCCAGTCACTATTACAGCACCATCTTCACAACACTTAAAACCATACCTGATCGTGCTGTTCTTATTTAGTCATTTATTATCCTTTTCTCCCACATTCCAAGAGAGCAGACACTCTGGCGATCTTCTTCAGTGTTTCGTCCTCAGTAGCAAGCACAGTGCCTAGCACAAAGTCAGGGCTGATTTGTTGAATGAGTGAATGATGAGTAAATGAAGAAAAATCTATTTCCTTGGGTAGTCAAGCATACCTAAATTTCTTGTAACTGAAAGCAAAACCATACTAGTAGAGATGTTTATCATCCCTTATGGCCTTTCACGTGACCACTGAGACCAGAAGAAAGGCTAGTAGATGTTCTATAAGACCCTTTCTTTTTTCCACGATACTCATTTGGCACCTGTCATGGATTGAATTATGTCCCCCCAAAAATGTGTGTATTAACTTTGTTAGGCCGTGATTCCCAGTATTCTGTGGTTGTCCTCCATTTTGTGATTTTAATTTTATCGTAACACCACCCTTACTCAGGTCACCTCCCTGACCCAATGTAAAGGGAGTTTCCCTGGGGTGTGGCCTGCACCCCCGTTTATCTCTCAAGAGATAAAAGGCAAGCAAGCAGCAACTTGGGGACCTCATACCACCAAGAAAGCCGCACCAGGAGCAGAGTGCGTCCTTTGGACCTGGCGTCCTTGCACCTGGGAAGCCCCTCATCCGGGGGAAGAGTGTTGACAAGAAATCTTCCTCCAGAGCCAACAGAGAAAGGCTTCCCCTGGAGGTAACAGCTGAATTTGGAATTGTAACCTACTAGACTATGACAGAATAAATTTATCTTTGTTAAAGCCATCCACTTGTGGTATTTCTGTTACAGCAGCACTAGATGGCCATGACCATACCTTACAATTTCTTATTTTAAGAAAATAAGGAAAAGGAGGGAGGGGAACTACAAAAATTAAAGTACTTTCAGAAATATCAATGAAACAGTAGTGTATATGCTAGAACTTAGAATATGATAAATATGGCCATTCATACTAGTGTGGGAAGAAAAGATTAATAGTTGGCCTCAGTCAATTGATTATGCCAACCTGAAAATATACACAAAATATCTGGATAGATTTCATATATATATACACACACACATATATATATAATACACAAATAACAAGTAGCAGAAAAAAATATATGAAAATATAAAATTCTTTAATGTTAGAATGAGGCAGACTTAGCTAAATATGACACCAAACCAGAAATCATAAAAAAAACTGACAGATTTGACTACATTTTTAAAACAGTAAATTTCTATATGGCAAAAAGTAACAATAAAACATTAAAAACTAACAATAACAGTAACAAATTAGATAATACATGACATTCACTATGATTGTTGGCATGATCAGTCTGGTTTTGAAGCATTAACATTATCCTTGCTGCCATTAGATAATGCTCAGTATCTTGGGTTATATATAGTCCACAGGATATATGAAAATTACTGGGAACATAACAAATGAAATGAGATTATTAAGATAATGGGAAATGTTTTGCTTTATCAAAACATTTGCTACGTATGGACTAGCAATATTATATGGCTGCCAAATTACCAGCGCTATGTTGAAACACAGTCAGAATATGACGTATCGATATAAAGTTCTCACAGACCAAAAAAAGAAAATCACCCCAGGACAAAAATATGCGGAGGATAAAAAACAAGCTTTTCATAAATGAGAAACAAATGGCCAGCGTTAAAGATATTCTATCTCACTGATAACCAAAGAAATAAAAACTAAAACGACGATTTTTTACAAATCATAAATCACAACTGGCAAAATGTTGACAACGCCTGTATTGGTGAGGGTTCTGAAGAAGAGGCATTTTTAAGTGTCATGGTACAAACTGGGCACAACCTTTCCAGATGACAAGCATTATCAACATTTAAAATATGTATCACAAAATTTTATAATGAAAATACCATTAAAAAGACATTTCCACCTTGATAATTAAAAATGAAAGGAAAGAAAGAAAGGTGCTCGGCTTTGTAGGAACTGAGTTCCTTCCACCGGTCCCACATTCTAAACTGTCACCCTTCTCAGCCCCCCTTTAGGCCTTTTCTTCAGTAAACCCTGCTCCTCCTAATTCTTTAATCTCTCTGACCAGCCCCTGCAGAAAATACATCTGTCACCTATTCTTCCCTCCCTCAATAGGCATATCCTTGAGTGCTTCCCTTTTAATCCCACTATTTCGCTCCCTCAACCCCCAGGTGTCACACCAAGATCCCTGTGTTTCCAGCTCCCAGGTGTGCACAGGCTCTTAAGTCTATCTCTGCCCATTCGCACCGTTTTCAGTCTTCTCATTTCAGCAACACTATACGGCTGCCAAACTACCAGCACCATGTTGAGACACAGCCAGAAGTTTTTAACAACATCCCCAAGAGCACTCCATATTTACCATTCCTTACTAGTAGCTGTGGAAAGAAGTTGGAGAAAGCTTATCAGATAGCCAAGAAGACAGTTTGAAAATCGGAGAATTCATGAGTGAAGTGAAACTGCCTTTCCTGAGAAAGAGAAGGCTGAGAAGACATAACATGGCTCTGGCTCTGGGGGCTCTGGGGGCACATGAAAAGAATGTACAGAAATTGACAAGTCACGTGTCCTCATCCCCAGTTGGGTGGTGGGGAGCCACTGATCTAAGTTTTTTGGCTACCTAAGGGCAGTCAGCAGTTAACCCACGATGTATTCCTAAAAAGGGTCCAGAAAGACAGAGGAGATCATTCTCCTCCACCCTCATTCACTGTGATGGCTGGAACAATTACTCCGGTTTTGAAGCCTAACATCCTTATTGCCATTAGATAATGCTGACTGGGTTACATATAGTCCACAAAATACATGAAAACGGCTGGAAACTCAAGTGAAATGAGTATGTTATTAAGAAAGAGAATTATTAAGGTAAATTGTTAAATGTTTTAGGCATGTTTTGAATTGATATGTGTAGACTAACAACATGCGACATGCCAAGAAAAAAAGGCTCCCGAGGGAGAGCCCCCATGGCCAAAGAGGATGGCTGGGATGACTATCTCTGAAGGTCAAACACCAGTTGAGAATCTCAGAAATTAGGAAAAATAATAAGAACTACTACTACTTACTGAGCCTCTACTTTGGGCCAGGTGCACAGCTCAGTACTTGTATATATAAAACCAAAACCAAACCCTGTGCCATCGAGTCAATTCCAACTCATCCACCCTATAGGATAGAGTAGAACTGCCCCATAGAGTTTCCAAGGAGCGCCTGGTGGATTTGAACTGCCAACCTTTAGGTTAGCAGCCATAGCACTTAACCACTATGCCACCAGGGTTTCCACTTGTATACACATGCAATGTTATTTAACACTCACAGCAAATACTTCACAAAGGGGGTGTTGTTATTCCTATACTTTACTGGCGTAGAAACGAGGACTCAGAAACAATTTTCTTTCCCAAGATCACAATGCAAACATGAGGAAACCAGGATTTGAGAAGAGTTCTACCTCACACCACAGGCCATGGTTTATCTACTACACAATGCTGACTTACATGCTTAGCCTAGACTCAGAGAGGGAACTGGTTAATGTCACATTCCCCAATTCACAGAGAATTTTTTTGTGAATGTGTTAGATATAATCTTTCATCAATAATGACACTTATATCCTTTAGGATTAACCTCAAAATTCAGTTTCTTAAAGAAAGAAAACAGAGGAAGTAACCTTTGCAATAATATGTAACCATTTACCACTCCAGAGTTTTCCAGCACTTATACGAGTATATAGATAAAAAGTACCAATGAATACACATACATATTAACATTAAATCATTCTCTCTCTTCATTACCCATTCAGCACCTTGACATCCTAAAGTCTGTCCTAATATTTACAGAGTACCTACTGCATACAAGCTCATAACTTGAATACCATGCAAGAATACTAAAAGATAAGAATCCATACTCCTTGCCTCCAGAAGATTATAATTTTAGTATCAGGCAAGGCAAACACAAAAAGGACGCTGAGGAACAAAAGTGACACACGATCGTGCAAATTATCTGACGTAATGCAAACTGAAAGCTTACGTGCTAAGGAAATGAAGAGTTCATATGTGCCTAGTGAAGCTCCTGGAAGGAGTGTATTTAGAATTGCTTAGGTAGTCAATAAATGACTGTGAACATAAGAACCAGCAAGTATAAGGCATGCTAGGATAATCAATACAGACTTCTTAGGTGGTTTTTAAAATGCTATCAAAATTCCAACCTATTACAAAAGGCAGAGTTTATGAAGGCATATAGTAGATAACATAATAAATTAAAGTGGCTATAAATTTTTTTTTAAGTCTCACTAATGTGGATATCAAAACTCCTTCCTTTTATTGTTCATCACTATCTCTAACACTACTTTTGCTCAGTTCTTCTAGACCAGATATGGAAGCTGGCTACACCGAGACAAAAACTAGCATCATGAATACAGCCAGGCTCTATAACACATACAAAGCTGCATCAACAAAGGCAAGGCCAGAAGGAGAGACAAAATAAGAAAGCGGGAAATATAAATAATAATGTCCATTAATAAAGAAAGAGGAAGTATACTTTCTAAAAATCAGACTTCGTGACTACAGACAACCATCTCTCTCCACTCATTGAGCTTTCGGGTCAGTAAAGCACATAGGTCCTGTCATGGCTGGTATTCAGGGATTTGTTCTGGGGGCCACATTCCTATTATTTCAAATTAAATACAAACAGAGAGTCCGTCTGTCCACATCAGACACTTTGGTTGTTATGCTGCTTATTTTTCAATCCACACAACCATAACAACCCGAGTCGATGCAGACTCAATCTCCCCCTCCATGTCAGGGCCCCTGTTGCTCTCACAGTATCGCTAGACAGTGCTGAGTACAGAACCTTCACTCAGTTTCTTGTCTCTCTCATTTTAATCCATTCGAAATTCCTCTGATAAAAGAGCAACTGTCAGACCTAAGACACTTTAGTCCCTCTTTGGGGAAATGAAATTGATTTTCTTCATTTTCGCACAAGAGGATCCCTGGGTAACAATATCGTGTCCAGTCATACCCGTAATTAAAAAATGTAGGCAACATTCTTTACTGTACCAGAGGCTGAAAGGTATTGTGGGGTTTCCTTGCTGGAGATAAGAATTCACCCTTAGGCTGTTAGATCACTCGTGCAACAAGGATAAGGGGGACTTCTGACCAAGAGACTATCCTCATCTGCTCCCCATCAACCACAATGGGAGGTCAGTTAGGGTCACGAGTGAGGATGGGGAGGGGCAGCTAAGGATGGAAAAGGGGCAGGTGAGGGGCCAGCTCCTAGTTCTCCTTGGTTTGTATCTGCCACACCTCTTTCTCTCTCTTCCTGCCACACCTGACTAAATGAACCTGTCACTTTCTATCCTGATCTCTTGACTTTAAGGTAAAGGATATCTGAGGGCATTTCCAGGGGCTCCTGTGAGTTGCTGTTCAGTGAGTAGAATGAGAGTGAAGTCAGAGAAGTCATGTACGGTTGCAGGAATCATAAAGATAGGAGCCAAGTGCCTCTAGGTCTCAAAGGCACAAAACACAAGCAAAAAGGCAAATGCTATCATCCAGGGGGACACTCACACAACAGAATTTCAGAAGCCTTTAACCACTTTTCCCAACTTCCAAATTCATTAAGTTTTATAGGTTTTGCAGAATTTCAGAAAGAAAGTTAAAAAGAATATGAAATATTACAATGGTAGCTTTTCAATGCCTTTTCAAAACAATCTTCTATGGGGCTACAATCCATACCAACAATAAAAACTAAGGTGCTTTGGTTAGAGAGAGGACGTGGGCCTGGAGCCCCACCAGTTTAACCTCCTCCCTTGCCCCAACCCCAACCCCACTTGAAACACCTGTTCTGTCAAACTCCATTTGAAAACTGCTGACCTAGGAAAAGAACACATACCCAGAACATGCATCCAAAATCTCCTGGCTCTGGGGACTACCAGGGAAGTCTCCAGAAACATCTCCCATGGCTTTCACAGGAAGGATACACCCTCTCCCTAACAGTAAATCTGTTATCAATGTATAGCATGGAGTTAAAAAAATACATCCACTGCTCAAGTGTTCCCTGTTTTTTCTTGTTCATTTACATGTCTACTACATAAATACAGTATAAAACGTTTTAGATGAATAGCTCCACAATACACTCCTAAATATTAAGATCCATAATTTCCCATAGCTTCTCAAAATTTTTCAGTTGGCATGTGTTTGGTATGTGATACCCTAAAAAACTCTTCTTCCGTAAGATGGAAAAATACAGTCTGTTTCTCAAAGCCCAAATCTCCTTATGTAAAAATCAAAATAATTTCTTATCTATGAGAACTAACCTGCAGACACGGGCTGGAAAATACAATTTTTGCCAAGAACGACACAGATACTGTGAATGATCGATCACTCTGATCCAATCAAGTTCATCCATGGACACTTCAATGAAGTATGAATAAGACCTTTGAATCAGAAGGAAAAAGGCATAAAAATTACCATATTGAAACAATACAAAGTTATGCTTTAACAAAACCTTAAAAGGTACAAAAAATAAAATTCACTAATTGCATTTTCTATATAACACTCAAATTCTGGTAACAATGAAAGCTGTGTCTTAGTTATCTAGTGCTGCTATAACAGAAACACCACAGGTGGAAGGCTTTAACGAACAGATATTAATTCTATCACAACATAGGAGGCTAGAAGTCTGAATTCAGGACTTCAGTTCCAGGGGAAGGCTTTCTCTGTCAGCTCTAGGGGAAGCTCCCCGTCATCAATCTTCTTGGCTTGGTGGCAACGAAGTCCCTCTCCTTTCTGCCCAATTTTCTCTTTTATACCTCAAAAGAGATTGACTCAAAACACAGCCTAATCCTGTAGTTTGAGTCCTGCTTCATTAACATATCTGCCTCTAATCCTGCCTCATTAACATCATACTCAAATCAAACCCGTTGCTGGCCAAGTCAGTTCAAGGCATAGTAACCTGAGAGGACAGAGTAGAACTGTCCCACAGAGTTCCCAAGGAGTGCCTGGTGGATTTGAACTGCCAACCTTTTGGTTAGCAGCCGTAGCACTTAACCACTACGCCACCAGGGTTTCCATTAACATCACAGAAGTTAGAATCTACAACACATAGGATAATCACATCAGATCACAAAATGGTGGACAACTACATAATACTGGGAATCATGGCCTAGCCAAGTTGACATACACTTTTGGGGAACACAGTAAGATCCATAACAATTTGTCTATACCCCTCTGTTGTAAAATTCACCACAACGTACTGTAATTATCTCTCAGCATGTTCGTTTCCCTTACTATGTCATAAGCTACTTAAGAACAAGGACCATGTCACATTTAATCTTCACATCCTCAGAGCCTAGCATGCGGTTTGGCACCTATCAGGTACACAAAACATTTGTTCCTATGGGCCAAGATGCTTCTCTCATACCACACTGGCAGATTAATAAAGCATGAGAGTGAGGAGAGAAAACAGAGAGCAAACAGTGAGCCTTCTTCCCCTGCCTTCCCTGGCCTGGATGCTCAGCCTTACCCTCTTAGGAGGAAAGTCAACCTGGAATGGTTCCCGATTCCAAGCCACTTATCTCCTGTCCCTCCCAGTCTCCTAACATCCCACACATACATGCAGCCTGCAGGAAAATAAATGATGTGGGTGAAGAGATAACATGTGTTTCTTTTGGGCACAACTTAAAATTTGCCAGCAAATAATCTGGCAGTAATGAAAACAGCCTATCACACTCCTCTAGTCAGCTGCCCTCGACCACTACATGCTGGTCCCATACTGAACAAATCTATATTCCTCTGTCATAACCGAAATTTAAATTTGAGATGCAGTTATTACTTCTACTGTAATAGCAACAGGAACAATCTCAGAAGATTTAGGTGACCATAAATGTCAGCCTGCAACCAACAGTTGTGACCAGAAAAGGTCAGCTTATTTTGTGTCATCCCCTCATTTTCTGCAGTCCCCTCACTCCCATTCATTTTATCACTTAGTCTCAAACTGGTTATAACCTTTTATTGAACCTCTCTGGGTTATCGGTAATGCAGGATATAATTTTACAACACATGTCAGAATCTTTTTGGCTTAAGATTCTGAATTTTTCACCTTTGCTTAGAATGATAGCTTCTGTGAGAAAAGAACATTTATGTGGCAAAGTCAAGTCCTCCATGAACGTAAAGCACATACTAAGACAAAGTGGCCTATAAATATGTAACGCTGTGGAAATGATAACTACTTTCAGTTTTAAACATACCACCCTTTTATTATTTTTAATAACTTCATTATTAATTAAATCAGTGAATATACATAAAGTTTTTAGAACTGTGCCTAGCATATAAATAATAAAAAGTGCTATGTCAGCATTATTATTATATTGTTATTATTAATCAGACTCTCCGAAATGATATATGTAAATAAGCCCCATCTTGCCCAACTGAACATCAACTTATATCCAACAAGATAGAAATTAGGAAATACATTCTTAGAAAGAAACAGGAGAGATAACCTGGGGACCTCAAACAGCCATGCACATGAGAAGTGATGACTCCCATTTCATAACGCTTTCCTCATACTTGGCTCAAATGGCCTTAAGGATCAGGGTGGCAGCCAGTGGTACTAACAGGAGAATGCACTAGCCTATAAGATTTGCAAAATATCATCACTGTTACTATTAAGTCCTTCACACTCAGACCCAGAGAGGCAGGACCTAGGAGGCCCTGCGCACCAGTTTCTGGGTACCCAGAGCTTAGGGTAAAGATAAGCAGCAACGAGAGAGAATTCTTGGATGCACATACTGCTCCATGCTTGTGCCATCATCACTGGACCCTAGAAGCAGCCATGAATAACAGATCACAGTGGCTGGAAGGAGAGCAGAATCCTAAAGCCAATGTTAAACTGGGCGGGTTTCTAGGCTGCAGCCCCCCAAATCTGTTCACAGAATTTATTTTATTTTGAGGATGATATTAAATCCACACACTAAAAGACATTTTTTTCCTTTATCCATAGGATAAAATGCACTTAAAAAGTTATAATATTCAGTAAGGAAATGAGTAAATAAAAAATGGTAACTCACAGGGCAGAATACCAGAAGACCACTGAAAAAGGATAAAATATTCACAATGTATTACTTAAAAAGTGAAGTTACCTTTTTGTACATTTAATCTATTTTGTAAGTATATGTGTGTAGGTTTCTGGAGTGCATGTCTATACATAAAAAAGGCTGGTTAGGCATATACATTACTAATGAGTAGTAAGATTCTAGCAATTCTTATTTTCTTCTTTGTGCTCATCTATATTTTCCATAATAGATTTTGTTAAGAAAAAAATAAAGATGTTATTTTTTAAAGGACTACGCCCTTGAAATCTTCCCCCAAAACTAAAACTTTAAGAGAAATAGCAAAGTGATCACAAAGAAAATAAACCATCGAAATCTAAAAACTAAAGGAGAAAACCTCAAAGTTAGATCAATTCAATCAAACAATGTCAGTGTCTATGCCGTGCTAATGACTCACCGGCTATCTCGGTCCCACAGGAGTATCCGTATGTGATTGATAATGGACGGCTGACCTAACTTAATCTCGATGCCAGAACGAAAGTCATCATCAATTGGGTGCCTGGAAAATCCATGATCCAAATCATAATTTTGAGTATCACCATCTAACAAGGCAGACTTCAGCTCCCCTTTTACAACCTGGGCTCCATACTTCATGGTTGCAATGTTTTCTTCTGGTACTACAATTAAAAAAAATTAGAAACAGAAAAAAAAAAAAAACCTGCAGTGTTAATAATTACTTAGGAAACAAATCTGTTTTAGGGGGGAAAAACTAACTTTCTAGTTGATTCCAGTATCTGCATTTAATCTAAAAATGGCAGAGACACATTTATGGAGATGCGAGATATGGAATGTCTACAGGGGTTAAGATACCATCCAGTCTAAATTAATAATACTATCACAGCCACAAAGTACCCAGGAATAATGTTAGTACTAAGAAAAAGCTAGTAATCCTAGAAAAAAGCATGTATTAGGAGAAACGAATCAGCTCTGCTGAGTGCATTCCAATAGCTTTAATATCTACTGGACAAAAGTAGAAGCCCTGGTGGCACACTTGGAAATCCTGGTGGCGTAGTAGTTAAGTGCTACAGCTCCTAACCGAAAGGTCGGTAGTTCAAATCCACTAGGTGCTCCTTGGAAACTCTATGGGGCAGTTCTACTCTGTCCTATAGGGTCACCATGAGTCCGAATCAACTCGATGGCAATGGGTTTGGTTTTTTTGGTTCTGGTGGTACAGTGGTTAAGAGCTTCGCTGCTAACCAAAAGGTTGGCAGTTTGAATCCGTCAGCCGCTCCGTGGAAACCCTATAGGGCAGTTCTACTCTGTCCTACAGGATCGCTATGAACAGGAATCGACTCAATGGCACAGAGTTTTTGTTTGTTTAGACAAAAACAACATGTAAGATGATCTGTACCTGCCATCTGGACTTAGGACAATGTATAAATGCAAAGCAGATAGGTCAGACATCTGATAAACAGAAATAGAATGGTTCCAATCCAGCACAGCCATTAGTCATATATGGACGTACTAAGTCAATTTATCTAGCTAAAAAACAAGAATGCGTTTGAAAGATGACTTTTTTTTTTTTCAACCTAACTGGAGAATTTTTAAAGGTGAAAATTCAGTCTGTTATCAAAATCACTATTATGGTTATTATTAAGCCCCCCTCCTCTCCAACATTAAAACAGATTTAAAGGTCAATTTTTGCTGGGCCTCTGAAGCCCCCTATGCAATGTTAGCTCATGCTATGGAACTTCCCTCCAGATACTAACATCCCACAACTGATGCTATCCGTGCAGAAACAAGAGGCAGCACAGAGTAGATGTTAAAAGCTTGTGCTTCAGTCAGACTTTAAACAGTGGCTCCCATTTTGACCAGCTATTATCACTTTGGGGAAGTTACCCTCCCTGGGCCCCAATTTCCTCAATAGGGTAATAATATCTCTCAGGTGTTTTGAGGTTTTTTCTTTTTTTTTTTAAGGATTAAATGGTATGATGTTTGTAAAGTACATAGTAAGTTCTAAAAAAAGCCATTATTATTATGAAAAATATATAACAAAGCACACACTAATAGGAGAATTACGTTTACAGGATGTAAATAAATATTGAATTCTCACAGCACATATACATCTTGGCTATGTGATCTGAATAGGAGAAAAGTTTGAGCTATAACTAGGCTTTTAAGGGACGGGTAGTAAACAGTTCATCATCGCAGATTTCTTAGAAAACGTGGGGTTTAAAACAAATTTCAAATGAAGACAGGAAAGCAGCTCCAGAATAGGAGACTATGTAGGCAATACAGGAACAAACAGGAGTTCAGGTAACAAAAGATTGAGGCAACTCATCAAAAAACCCTAGTGGTGTTCAGCTTCTAACCACCAGAAGGCTAGGGGCTAAAGATATGTAGCTTCCCAAGTTCTAAGGAGCCCTGGTAGTGCAGTGGTTAAGCGCTCAGCTGCTAACCAAAAGATTAGCAGTTCGAACCCACTAGCTGCTCCTCAGGAGGAGGATGTGGCACTCCGCTTCCATAAAGATTATAGCCTTGGAAACCTTATGGGGCAGTTCTACCCTGTCCTACAGGCTCACTATAAGTCAGAATCAACTCAACAGCAGTGCGTTCGGTATTATCCATTTCATAGATGCGGAAGTGGAGGCAGAGAATGGTTAGATGGATTTACGTGCCCAAAGTCACACAGCCAGCAAGTACCAGAGCTGAGATTAGAATCCAGGCAGTTTGTCTGCTGGGGCCCTGCTCTAACACAATACTTTGCCACGTTCCTCATCAAGGGTTTTTGATGGGATGACGATATATTTTCCCTCTTCCCAATTCTTTCCCTCTAAGGTTGCCAAAGATGAAGAGGAAAAAAAAATGTTGAACTTAAAGTGAAAGACTTAATTTTGAGACTCAGGCTCTATCACTTACTACTCCTGAGTGGGGCCTCTTAGTCTCTCTGAATGTTTTCTCATCCAAAAATAATAATACTTTGCCCAACCCACCTCACAAAGCTATTATAAAGGTTTTATTGCAAATAATATAAGCTGAAGTACTATATAAGTACAAAGCATTCATTCAGCCACAAAAATTTACTCAGGACTCATTCTGTATCAGGTACTGTGCAAGGCACTAGAAATACTTCAGTGAACTACACAGAGACAGGACCTGCCTTCCTGATGTCTCCAACCTAGACGTGAAGCGCTTTACAAGAAAGCAAACGAACAAAAGCTACTACACAGACTAGTTTAAATCTGTGCTTTTCAGTTAACAATGATGCATAACCACCTGGTGAAAATAAATATTTGTTCCCTTGTTACTGCGTACAAAATGGGGGGACGGGAGCAAAGTCTATTACTGCTCATCACTGCCACCCCATCTCCTCTATTTTGATACCACTAGTCAGGACGAAGCCAAAAGGGAAACATTAGGCTTTCAGACTTAGAAACTGATGCTACCCTTTGATTTTCTCTAAACATTTTTCAACATACAAATAATAAACTAGGCACAAGAGTTTCACATGACTAACTGATGTCTAAAATGGAAATGAAATTTCTACCACAAGTTTGTCTTCTTTTGAAGTTTATTTTAAGAGGACTTGAGAACTTTCCTAATCATTCTTAATATAGATAACATGAGGGTATCTTTCACCAATAAAGCCTACTTCTCTGATAAAAATCACCAGGAGTCCAATCCCCCAAATGTGGAGATTAACCCAATCACCACTTTCTCACCAGCGCCTCCCCCCCTTTTCTCTGTTAGGTTAGATAATTCACTGAAACATCTCATAGACCTCAAAAACTATTAATTAGTTATGTGGTTTATTATGGTAAGAGTATACCTCGACCTGAACAATTGTATTCAGGTGTAAAAAGATATAACTCAAGAGCAAAAGGATATCAGCGTTAGGAAGAGGAACACGACAAGGTTTGGAAGGGTACCCGAAGCTGAGCTTCCATTTTCCCAAGGAGAGCGCATCTTTCCCTTCGCCAACCACACAGCCCTCAAGTAGAAAAGCTCCCAGAACCCCCTTGTTCCAGGCCTTTTATCAGTCAGTTCACGTGCTCATTGTCAGTTGCTAGGTAGGCTCCCTCACCAGGCCGGGGCCCAAGTAATTCTCAGATGCAGTCAATACACCTTAGTTACTTAGGAAATCACCTAAGGTTATTTTTCCAAAAACCAAGGGCAGAGGCCAAATACACTACACCTACAAAGATCACCTCTGTCTTCAAGGACCAAGACAAGTAAACAAAAATGCTTGAAACAATGTGACCAACATGATATTGAGGAAGAACACATTAATAATGATACGATGAAAACAATTTGCTTCATGTATAGTATTTGCATACATTATTTACACACATTATTTCAATTAGTCCTCATAATAACACTAGGAGGCTAGCAGTGTTATTCCTATTTTATAGATCAGAAAATTAAAGCTAAAATTCCTTAATAATTTAACACTAGGTCATACAACTAGTAAGTGGCCAATTCAGGATTATGAAATCAAATTTGCCTAATTCTAAAACCTATGCTTTTTTTTGCCTATGCTAATGAAAAGAAACCTAGATCTGATGAGTTAGGAGAGAAGTCCACGTTAAGGACGCCTATTTAAGATTAATCAGTATTTAAGAGAGTATGTGAAGCCATGGTTGAGAAAGAGATCACTCAGGGAAATGAGTAGCATGAGACAGAATTTAGATGCCCCATAATCCCTCAAACTCAGTAAATGTGAGAACAAGCTCAGCACCATCTCCAAAGAACTGCAATTCATTAATTCTAAGACATGTGTTTTTCCAATTATAACACTTCTGAAATTGGACTATAGACATGATGGTGTGTCATGGTTTAATTGGCAATTTTTTTTTTTTCCTTTCTTAGTGGTACACAAAATAACAGTATCTCTAAGAATTTCTGGCTGCTTAGATTTGATAAAAATACAGCAACTTTCTCCTCAACTTAATCCTCAAATTTAAACCCCTCTAAATCACCAAGATGTAATCATTCCACAATATCCCCTCTATACATCTAGTATTTTCCATTTTCCCTGCCACCACTCTAGTCTGAGGTTGCATCAGCTGTGCACAGATTAAATACCCTCCTAAATGTTCTTCCGGAATCCAGTTGTTCCCTATCCCAATTTGTCAAGTGCAGACCGTGGATCAATCTTTCAAAAACACACTGCGCTCCTGCCACTCCCCTTCTCTAAAATCAGTTCCTCACTGCATATAAGTGAGAGTCCAACCTAGCTTTCAAAGCCTTCCATGATTTGGCCTGAGCTGACCCTTACAGACCTTCTTTGTTCTTAATCATCCTAAGCCTTCTACCTACCACCCATCTGTCAGTTTGTCATGCCGGGATGGCTTACATGTTGCTGTGATGCTGGAAGCCGTACCACAGATATTTCAAATACCGGCAGGATCACCCATGATGGACAGGTTTCAGCAGAGCTTCTAGACTAAGACAAACTAGGAAGAAAAGCCTGGCGATCTACTTCTAAAAATTAGCCAATGAAACCTCTATGGATCCCAACAGAATATTGTCCGATACAGTGCTGGAAAATGAGGCTCTTAGGTTGGAAGGCACTCATAACACACAGTGGCCACAGGCAGGGATGGATTACCCACTAAGCAAGGTATGCACAGGCTTACTTGTGCTTACTTACTTATCTGTAGTACGCAGTTTAACGTGACAAAAAAAAAACGTTCAAACCTATTGCCGTCAAGTCAATTCCAACTCATAGCGACCCTATAGGACAGAGTAGAACTGTCCCACAGAGTTTCCAAGGAGGGCCTGATGGATTCGAACTGCATAGCACTTAACCACTACACCCATGTAAAATTCTGTAGTACAGATTAATAAGTAAACATGATTAAGCCCAGGAAAAAAAAAAAATTTTTTTTTTTTTTTTTCTGTAGATGTGGTGAAAACCATGTGAAATTGTGCATGACAGATTTGTAAGTAAATACAAGTAAGCCCGTGTGTATCTTCCATACTGGTTAATTCACTCCTGGCCACAGCAACGGACAAGTATGCCAATGATCATGAGGACCAGGACCAGGCAACGTTTTGTTTTGTTATACACAGGGTCACCATGAGTCGGAGCCGACTTGACTAGATGGCACTAATAACAACAACAAAGCCTTCTACTCAAGCCCTGATTAAGTTCTTCTATTCATGGTCCCCTAAATATCAGGGCTTTGAACCAGTTAGTTCCAGTTCAAACCCCTGCTGAGAATTTGCATTTCTAACAAGTTCCCAGGTGACATTATTGCTCTTGGTTAGGGACCAACACTGAGAACCACTAGTAGCGCAGTGGTTCTCAAAAGGTATCATACATGAGAATCACCTGGGGACCTTTTTAAACTGTAAATTCTGATTCAGTATATCTGGGGTAGAAATGCAAATTCTCAACCGGAGTTCTAACCTGAAGGAATGGGTTTAAAACCCTGCTAAATACCCTAACCTCTATTAACATTATCAGTCCTGCCATCTGAAATGCACCCCAACCTGATTCCATTCAAATCAAATGTAAAGGCTCACCTCAAGCTTCATAATCTCAATGAAATCATCCCAAGCCACTCCTTCTTATGAAGTTCCATAACACATGCCCATCTTAAACACTGTGTTTTAACTTTTCATGAAGAATGTCTTACTTCCACAATGAAATTAAAAGGATCAAAAGTCAGCAACCATGTTTTGCACTAAAGCAGTATAGCACAGTGGTTAGTTACACAGCCTCTGGAGCCAAACTACATGGGTTGACTCTCAGCTCCACATCTTTCTGTGTGACCTTAGGCAAGTTACTTAACCTCCCTATGCTTCAATTTCCTCTTTTGTAAATGGTGCCTACATTAGTACCTACCTCAGAGGGTTGTTATGAGGATTAAATGAGCATGCAGATCTATGCCTGACACATAATAAAGCACATTATAAGTGTTAATTACTACTACTTTCATTAATAAGAAAATTACCACATGTGTCTGAAATGCTATATAAGTATTAGCTATTTTTTTTTTTTTAGAATCTCCATGTTCATGGTACCTAAAATAAGAAGTACATAGCACTTCCGGCCAACATAGTACCATAGACAGAAAGCCACACCGTCCTCTACAGCAGAGACCCAAAAAACATTATAAGTGTTAATTACTACTATTTTCATTAATAAGAATATTACCACATGTGTCTGAAATGCTATATAAGTATTAGCTATTTTTTTTTTAGAATCTTCATGTTCATGGTACCTAAAATAAGAAGTACATAGCACTTCCGGCCAACATAGTACCATAGACAGAAAGCCACACCGTCCTCTACAGCAGAGACCCAAAATTGACAGTTCCACAATAATAGGAGGAGATTTGAACACACCACTCTCAGTAAAGGATAGAATATCTAGAAAGAAACTCAACAAAGATACAGAAGACCTAAAGAGCACAATAAGCCAACCTGACCTCATAGACACATACAGAACACCCAACAGCTGCAAAGTACACATTCTTTTCCAAAGCACACAGAACAATCTCCAGAATAGATTACATCTTAGGCCACAGAGGAACCCTCCACAAAATCCAAAACACTGAGATAATACAAAGTATCTTCTCTGACCACAATGCCATCAAAGTACAAATTAACAACAGGAAGAGTAAGGCAAATAAATCAATTACATGGAAAGTGAGTAACACCCTGCTTAAAAACCACTGGGTAATACAAGAAATCAAAGATGGAATAAAAAAGTTTCTAAAATCAAACAAGAATGAAAACACATCATACCAAAATCTTTGGAACACACCAAAGGCAGTCTTCAGAGGTCAATTTATAGCACTAGATGAACACATCAAAAAAGAACAAAGAGACAAAATTGAAACATTAGTTACACAACTTGAACAAATAGAGAACAGCAAAAGCAGCCCACAGCCACCATAAGAAAGGAAGTAATAAAGATCAGAGCAGAAATAAATGAAATACAGAACAGAAAAACAGAAAGAATCAACAAAACCAAAAGACAGTTCTTTGAAAGGCTCAGTAAAATCGACAAACCACTAGCGAAATTGACAAAAGAAAAACAAGACAGAATGCAAATAACCCAAATAAGAAATGAAATGGGGGACATCACAGCAGACCCAACTGAAATAAAAAGGATCACAACAGAGTATTATGAAAAACTATACTCCAACAAATTTGAAAACCTAGAAGAAATGGACAAATTCCTAGAGACACACTACCTACCCAAACTAACAAAAAATGACATTGAAAATCTGAACAGACCTATAACAAGAGAAGAGATTGAAAAGGTAATTAAAAAAGAAAAAAAAACTCCCAGCCAAAAAAAGGCCCTGGCCCAGATGGCTTCACTGGAGAATTCTACCAAACATTCAGAGAAAAGCTTACTCAAAGTATTTCAGAACAAGGAAAAGGAAGCGATACTTCTGAATTCATTCTATGAAGCCAGCATAACCCTGATACCAAAACCAGGCAAAGACACCACAAAAAAAAAAGAAAATCACAGGCCAATATCCCTCATGAACACAGATGCAAAAATTCTCAACAAAATTATAGCCAACAGAATTCAGCATCGTATCAAAAAATAATACACCATGACCAAGTAGGATTCATACCAGGTGTGCAAGGATGGCTCAACATTAGAAAATCAATCAACGTAATCCACCACATAAACAAAAGGAAAGAAAAGAATCACGTGATCATCTCAATCAATGCAGAAAAGGAATTCGACAAAGTCCAACACCTATTCCTGATAAAACTCTTAATAAAATAGGTGTAGAAGGGAAATTTCTCAACATAATAAAGGGCATCTATGCAAAACCAATGGCCAAAATCGTTTTCAATGGAGAGAGGCTGAAAACATTCCCCTTGAGAACAGGAACAAGACAAGGATGCCCTTTATCACCACTCCTATTTAACATTCTGTTGGAAGTCTTAGCTAGAGCAATAAGGCAAGAAACAGAAATAAAGGCCACCCAAATTGGTAATGAAGAAGTTAAACTCTCCCTATTTGGGAATGATATACTATACTTAGAAAATCCAAAAGACTCCACCAGAAAACTACTGGAACTAATAGATTCAGCAGAGTAGCAGGACACAAGATCAGCGTACAAAAATCAGTTGGATTCCTACACACCAATAAAAAGAACACTGAAAAGAAAATCAGGAAAACAATACCATTTATAATAGCCCCTAAAAAAATAAAATACTTGGAAATAAATCTAACCAGGGATGTGAAAGACCTATACGAAGAAAACTATAAAACACTACTGCAAGAAACCAAAAGAGATCTACATAAATGGAAAAACATACCATGCTCATGGATAGGTAGACTCAACATTGTGAAAATGACAATTCTAAACAAAGCGATTTACAAATACAGTGCAATACCAATCCAAATACCAACACCATTCTTTAAAGAGATGGAAAAACTTATCGTTAACTTTATATGGAAATGGAAGAGTCCTCAGATAAATAAAGCACTACTGAAGAAGAATAAAGTAGGAGGGCTGGTACTACCTGACCTCAGAACCTACTATACAGCTACAGTAGTCAAAACAGCCTGGTACTGGTACAATGACAGATACATTGACTAATGGAACAGAATTGAGAACCCAGATGTAAATGCAACCACTTAAGGTCACCTGATCTTTGGCAAGGGCCCAAAGTCCATCAAATGGGGAAAACACAGTCTTTTTAACAAATGGTGCTGGCAAAACTGGATGTCCATCTGCAAAAAAATGAAACCAGGACCCATACCTCACACTATATACAAAAACTAACTCAAAATGGATCAAGGACCTAAATATAAAGCCAAAAACTATGAAGTTCACAGAACAAAAAACAGGATCAACACTAGAGGCCCTAATACAGGGCATTAACAGGATACAAATCACATGCAACAACACACAAACTCCAGAGGATAAGCCAGATAAACACTTATGCTCATCAAAAGACTTCACCAAAAGAGTAAGAAGAGAACCTACAGGCTGGGAAGAAATTTTTGACTATTACAAATGAGACAAAGGTCTAATCTCCAAAATCTACAAGAAAATCCAAAACCTCTACAACAAAAAGACAAATAATCCAATTAAAAATTGGGCAAAGGGTATGAACAGACACTTCACCAAAGAAGACATTCGAGCAGCCAACAGACACGTGAGGAAATGCTCACCATCTCCAGCCATCAGAGAAATGCAAATCAAAACCACAATGAGATACCATCTCACCTCGAACCAATAATACAGAAAATAACAAATGTTGGAGAGGCTGTGGGGAGATCAGAACTCTTATGCACTGCTGGTGGGAACGCAAAATGATACAACCATTTTGGAAAATGATATGGAGCTGCCTTAGAAAGCTAGAAATAGAAATACCATGTGATCCAGCAATCCTACTCCTAGGAATATACCCTAGAGAAATAAGAGTCGGCACACGGATATACGTACACCCATTTTCACTGCAGCATTGTTCACAATAGCAAAAAGATGGAAACAACTTAGATGCCCATCAACAGATGAATGGATAAACAAACTGTGGAACATACATATAATGGAGTATTACACAACGCTAAAGAACAACGATGAATCTGTGAAACATCACATAACATGGATGCCTCTGAAGGACATTATGCTGAGTGAAATAAGTCAATCACAAAAGGGCAAATATTGTATGAGACCATGACTGTAAATACTCATGAAAAGGTTTACATACAAAAAGAAACAATGTTTGATGGTTACGAGGGTGGGGAGGGGAGGGGATGGAAAAACACTTAATAGATAATAGATAAGTGGTAACTTTGGTGAAGGGTAAGACAGTACACAATACTGGGGAAGCCAGCACAACCTGTACAAGTCAAGGTCATGGAAGCTCCATAGACACACCTAAACTCCCTGAGGGGCCAGACTGCTGGGCTGAGGGCTCTGGGGGCCATGGCCTCTGGGAACATCTAGCTCAATTGGCATAATAGAGTTTATAAAGGAAATATTCTACATTTTACGTTAGTGAGTAAGTGTCTGGGGTCTTAAAAGCCTGTGAGCGGCCATCTAGGACCCTCTACTCACCCCTTTGGGACCAAGGTAGAATGAAGAAAACTAAAGACACAAGGGAAAGATTAGTCCCAAAGACTAGTGGACCACATCTACCATGGCCTCCATCAGACTAAGTCCAGTACAACAAGATGGTTCTCAGTGACCACCACTGACTGCTCTGACAGAGATCACAACAGAGGGTCCTGGACAGAGCTGGGAAAAAACGTAAAATAAAACTCTAACGCAAAAAGAAAGACCAGACTTGCTGGCCTGACAGAGACTGGAGAAACCCTGAGAGTATGGACCCCGGACACCCTTTCAGCTCAGTAACAAGGCCACTCCTGAGGTTCACCCTTCAGCGAAAGACTGAACAGACCCACGGAACAAAACAAGACTAAAGGGGCACACCAGCCCTGGGGCAGGGACTGGAAGGCAGGAGGGAACAGGAAAGCTGGTAATAAGGAACCCAGGGTTGAGTAAGAGAGAGTGCTGACATGTAGTGGGGTTGTTAACCAATGTCATACAACAATGCGTGTACTGTTTGATGAGAAACTAGTTTGTTCTGTAAACCTTCACCTAAAGTTCAATAAAAAAGAAAAAAAAAAGTACATAGTATGGACTCAGTACTGATTTGATGGAGGAAGAACGGGGAGAGGAAAGGTCTTAGAACAACAACAAACTTATCAGGAAAGTGTCTAATTTTTACACTCTAGGAAGTAGCTGGAGAAATCTGTCCAGGAATAGTATGAAATGCCTATTTTGGAGTCTACGAAGGTACCTGATTTCAGGAAGAATCAAGAGGACAGTGGTAAAGAAAGGTATTCCAGAGGAAGCAAAGTTACATGTTCATAAATCCTAGAGCTCTGCAGCTGAGACCAGCGTGAGATACCAGCAAAACTTCTTGGTGAGTTTAGGAGAAATGGGTACTTACTGAGCATGCCTCTGTAATTGAGGTCCATGTCCCGGCTCTCTGACCGTACTTTAATAGCATCCAGAATGGCATCAGGCGACAGCAGTCCCGAAGGCCTCACAACATTCAGGAGCTCGGTGAGGCTCATCAGAGGTAAGCGCACAGCCTGCATGATTTCAGCGTGATTCTCCTTTGAGTTGTGCTTACACCAGTTTAACAAGGCTAGAAAAATATCCTTTTCAGGAGCTGCAAATGAATCTCTTAATACGATATTTAAAAGTGCTGTCTGAAAAGGAAAGAAGGGAAAATTCCAGTTATTACGGAGCTCAACCATACACGTGGCCAATCAGTAAAACCTTAAAAAGTGTGCTTATCACTTATATTTAGACAACTAACTCTTTTTGACCCTCTTCTTTGCTTATTTTTTGTGCCATATACTCTCCTGCCCGTTATGGCTGAGTGAATAACAAGAAAAGATGGCAGCACCTTTCTTTCCTCTCCAGGCACGTTGTACCATTACATCAAACATCTAGTCTTTCCAAATACATTTGCACCCATCTTCAGTAACACCGTGAGAAGACAAATGGCAAAGTGAAGTGCTGTCAATATACATGGGTACTACCCAAACCAAACCCACTGCCATCAAGTCAATTCTGACTCATAGTGACCCCAGAGCACATAAAACTGCTCCCCTATAGGGCTTCCTAAGCTGTAAATCTTTATGAAAGCAGGCTGCCACATTTTTCTCCCATGGAGCACCTGATGGGTTGGAACCGCCAACCTTTTGGTAGCAGCCGAGCGCCTAACTATTGCGCCACCAGGGCTTCTTTCTATAGGCACAACCAAAACCGAAAGAACTCATTGCCACCGAGTCCATTCTGACTCATAGCGGCCCTATAGGACAGAGTAGAACTGCCCCATAGACTTTCCAAGGAGCACCTGATAGATTCAAAACTGTTAACCTTTTCGTTAGCAGCCATAGCACTTAACCACTGTGCCACCAGGGCTTCTGTGGGCACCCCAGGAGAGTTGCAACTTGTCAGTCAGTAAGACATGTCCGGCATTTAAAATGCAAACCCTTTTGGTCTACCGTACTACTGTACTACCATGTTTCAGATTCTCAGATCTCCAGCCTGCCCTCCAGCAACGCCTCAAAGACCCTTGCCCTTAAAAACTAAGTAGGATTATAAAAATCATAGTTCATATTCAAACCAAAATATGTAGCTATTCAATAATCTTCCCACTGTAAATATCCAGGTCCTAGGGAGAACACAGAACGGGAAAAGCAGAGAGAGCCACCAGCTGGGGTTCAGAGAAAGACTTGAGTAAAAGAGCCTTACTCTAGCTACTGCACAGTGTGAGACAGTTTATTATAGTAGTTTGTGTGCCAGAAAAAACGCAGTGACTCAAAGACATCCAATGACACATCAGATCTCCTTTATAAATTTTCCTTCTTGCTCTAAGGAATTATTAGTTGCACTCTCTTGTCAGAAAAACATAAAACCCCAAAGTAGTATGCAATAGCACAAAGGACCCTATTTCACTGTCATCACATTGAAAACAACCACCCAGCAGCACAGTCCCTTTCACACGTAAAACTTACCAGAAGAACCTTTTAAAAGCGACTAGAGCTGATCTGCCTCTCTCTCATATGATCTAGAGTCCCAGCTGCCAGAGGCAGGGGGCTAGCCAAGCTAACCTCTTCAACACCAATGATTTTCCTTTTTTTACTCTTAGTCCATTGCTATACTGCTACTGTACAGGTATAAATACAACAATGTATGACTTGCAGGCAATGGCACACCTTAGAAAGGGAGAGGAAACCTTCACTTGAGAGCACCTCCTGAGCATTTCTGTCCATAAACATGCAGCACATACAAGTTAACTTGGGAAGCGCGTAGAGGCTGGCAACATCAAAAGTCATGCAGACGTTCTGAATGTTAAGTATGGTGCAGAGATACTCAGAGGTAGAATCCTCCAGCTCTGGAAATCCATATTTATGAGCCAGGCTCAAAAAGTCCAGCAGCACCTCCTCCTTCTCATCTGTCAGTGTCGCTCGCCCAGTGTAGATGTACTTAAGTAGCATGGCGAACGCTTCTGCAGTGGTGTCCTGGAGAGGGATTTCTGCCTCAGGCTGAGACTCTCGCATGCCACCATACAGTAGTGCTCTGCACATCAGAGAACAAAAGGAAATAAACAGAATGAAAAGAGGAAAAACTCAAATAGGATTTGCTACAAAAATATAGGAAATATCAGCTATCACCATTATACAAACATAAATTTAAAGACACAAAGATCCAGGATAAAAAAAAAATACAAATGAATCCTTGTAAACAGTTCTGTAAGGAAAGTAAGAAAAACAATTTAACAACAATTTTGCATTATCTCTATAAACAACTGAGCTAATAAGATAGCCTGAGAGCTCAAGATACATAATAGACATTAAATAGAAAGATGAAAGAGAGCATTTGAGAGGAACAGGTGAAATCAATGTAAAAATATTAAAGGCCAATAAGCCAGTCTGAAAATTAAAACTACAGAGAAATATGTAATCAGATACACAAAATTAAATGCCAACCAAATGCCATTCTTCTCTGTCAGATTGGCAGAAATTTTAAAAGCCTTTTGATACCCCTTCTTGCAAAGGCAATGGGAAAACAGGTACTCTCACGCACTGTTTTCAGAGTATAAAGGGGTGCCCCATTTTGGGAAGTAATTCATCAATATCTACTCAAATTTAAAATGTACATACCCTTCAACTCTGCAATCCCACTTTTAGAACTTAATTCTAGAGAACTAGTTCAGCAGAGTATAGATAAATATATGAGAATACATACTGAAGCCCTGGAAACACTGGGAAAAAAATCTAAATGTCTATCAGTAGGAACAGGGTTGAAAACACTGCGATACACACATTCTACGCAGCCATTAGAAAGATCAAGGGAGATCAATATGCAGTATCTTGGAAAGATGTTCAGGATATAATAGCTGAATAAGTCAAGCTGTAGATCCATATGTTCCGCATGGAAAAAAAAGTATACAGTTACACACTTATATGTGTATGCATATAGGTATACACAGATTTATCTGTTTAAATCTAGAAAAATCAGAGAAAAGTTATATTTAACTATAAACAGTGGTTGCTACTGGGGAATAGGATTAGATGGCTGGGAGGGAAGGACTTTGATTTGTTACTCTACATTAAAAAGGAAATTGGTGATGGGATTATGAATAATTTTGACTTTTTTTTTTTGGCTTTCAGTGTTTTTTAGATTTAAGAAGCGTATATTACTGCTCATCGGAAAAACTGAAACTATGTAATCAAGGCAGGTAATGAATCTAAATTTCTACCTCTATTACTCTAAGAGGAATAAGAAGAACCAATTAAGCCTCTAATCCTACAGGAAAGAAAAAGGACAGAGGAGGAAAGGAGAGGGGTGCAGAAAAGGGACTGAAGAGTAAAGCTTAAGAAAGAGAAGAGGCAAAAGCAAGAGCAAGAGAGCAAAAAAGAGAGCCCTTCTGTTCCTAAATTCTCAGGGCAGGACTGGAATTTCAGGGGTTCCCTCCATACCCACGTGGAACTTCTCCCGCCCTCCCTCAGGACCTGGCATTCTTGCCTGCCTAAAGAAAATAACTAAAACTACTTAGCACAAGATTCACGAATATTCCCAGCATACTGCTCCACTGAGTTATGCAGAGCCTAAAAACATCCTCGAAGGTTTTCATTTATCCAGAGAGCATCCAACTATAACCTTAAAATTACCAAATTAAAGAACTCCTTCCTAGGGCAACTCCACAAGACTTACACCCACTCCAGTGGGCATTTATCTGGATTCTCAGTGCTTTAAAAGTGGTTATGAATCAGCTCCCTCGGAGCACAAAACATAAACCCCCAATTTTGACAAGGAGGCAGGGACAGAGGCTGACATTTACTGGGAAAAGTCCTCTCCTATACAGTTAAAAAAAAAAAAAAAAAAAAACCCAAACCCAGAGCCGTTGAGTCGATTCCAACTCATAGCAACCCTATACAGTTAACCTGTCCTTATCTGGGAATTTGGAGTACCTAGGTGGTGCAAACAGCTAAGTACATGGCTACTAACTGAAAGACTGACAGTTTGAACCCATTCAGGGGTGCCTCAGAAAAAAGGCCTGGCAATCTGCTTCCAAAAGGTCATGGCCATGAAAAGTCTATGGAGCACAGTTCTACTCTGCAACACATGGAGTATCCATGAGTTGGAACTGACTCTAGGGCAACTGGTTTTATCTGGGAATTGATTTGCTCTTAGGACAGCACCCAAGCCTCTCCACTGCTGGCAGTTAACTTTCCTTTGCATGAGAATTGTCAACGAGGGGACTTTCTCTAAAAGAGCATTGGTAGTGACCATGAGTGTAGCCTAACAAGCCATCAAAGATTACGAAGATTCAACAGTGTACTACCCACAAAGAGACAACAAGAACAAGGTCGATTAAGGCAGGGAGCATATCCCATTCACTCAGGATGATCTTCAAATTTCTGAATGTATCTGAGTTTCTTTTAAGAATATACTGATTATCTCAAGTGATATTTAAAAGAGAGTAAGATATAAAATATTAACAAATATTAAACGTAAGGTTGAAAAGCTGTGATTTAACAAACAGTGGACTCTTAAAAAATACTTCAGTGGTAATGAGTGGACCAAAGGTTAAGAAAAGAGAAGGAAACAAAAAAGCGAAATTATGCTGAGGACCCGCCTGGTATCAAATAATGACAAGACTAAGGCCAGGGGCCTTGGTAGAGCTGACCACTGAGAGGGAGCTTGAGGAGGAAGTGTTAGCTAGAACTCTTACCAACTCTTTTCTCAGCTTCTGGTTTCCTCTACAGTGACATGTTGTATGTCAAAGGCTGAGACGTTCTGATAGAAGTCCTAACTAAAGAGCAGATATTTCCAAGAGACACACTTGACCACGATGTCTGCAACTCTAAGTGTTGCTGTCCTGCTGTCTTGGTTAATTCTGATTGTAAAAACTAGACTACAGTTTCACTGCAAGGTAACTGAAAATTTCTCTAGGCTATCTGTATCTCCGTTTTTTACCTATTAAGTTTGCCTGAGTAAATCAGTAACTCTGTGGACCATCTTTATCCTTGTACATAGAAGGATCATGGACACATAGTCCATGATCAAAGTTAAATTATCAGTCAGGCAATAATTCAGTGATAATTTCTTTAACTAATATTAGTTAAAATGCAGAGTAATTAGAGATCAATTTTATATTCACAACTCTGGAAACTAAGGGTTTGAGTACCAAACTATATTGTTGTTAGTTGCCATCAAGTTGATTCCAGTTCATGGCAACAAACTATAGCTGCATATAAATACATGTAGGAGTTTAATATTAATTAAATACATAAGTATTTCTTTAGTCTTAGCTGTAATATGGAAACTCTGGGGGTGTAGTGGTTGAGTGCTATGGCTGCTAACCAAAAGGTCAGCAGTTCGAATCCGTCAGGCGCTCCTTGGAAACTCTATGGGGCAGTTCTACTCTATCCTATAGGGTCGCTATGAGTCGGAATCGACTTGATGGCACTGGGTTTGGTTTTTTTTGGTTAGCTGTAATATAACTATGAAACTTAGTCTGAGGCAATACTAAGTTTCCTTCAATCTGGAGTTGCCATGGACTGAATTATGTCTCCCAAAAAATGTGTTTATCAATTTGGCTGGGCCGTGATTTCCAGTATTGTGTGGTTGTCGTCCATTTTTTTATTGTAATTTTATGTTAAAGAGGATTAGGATAGGATTGTAACACCCTTACTAAGGTCACATCTCTGGAGCCAATGTAAAGGGAGTTTCCCTGGGGTGTGGTCTGCACCAGCTTTTCTCTCTCAAGAGATAAAAAAATAAAGGGAAGCAAGCAGAGACTTGGGGACCTCAAACCAATAATAAAGCAGTGGTGGGAGCAGAGTGCATCATTTGGACCCAGGGCCTCTGTGTGGAGAAGCTCCTAGTCTGGGAAAAAATTGATGAGAAGGCTGACAGAGAGAGAAAGTCTTCCCCTAGAGCTGACACCCTGAATTTGGACTGTTAGCCTACTTTACTGTGAAGAAATAAATTTGTCTTTGTTAAAGCCATCCACTTGTGGTATGTCTGTTATAGCAGCACTAGATAACTTAGACAGGGGTCATCAAACTTCATGTCTTAGAGAGATCTTTTAGGTTATCTACAGGTCCCAGACTTCAGTAGTCTGAAACCAAGAGGGACGGTAAGTCTGGAGGTCGGTCTACCTATACAAGAAGGATCCAATCTGCCCAGTAAATCAGTTCAACTCCTATTAGTTATTGTCTACGAGGAGAAGGGGAGGGCAAAAAAAGCTCAGCCAGAGAAACACACTTGAAACTCTGAAAAATGATTGACTGGCATTGTGTGGCCTGGGAAGCCTTCTAGCTGCATAATTCTATGATGGCTTCAGAAAGAAAAGGTGATCCTCAAAAAGTCCACAAGGATGAAATTCTGATAGATATTGAACGGACAGATTTCTAAGATTTGTTATTATACCTGGTTACAATATTTTTCATAGAGTAGAAAATACCAGTGTTTTCTACAAGTGACTTGAATCTTGAAAAAAGTATTACACACTTACCGAAAATATTGGCACCTGGCTGCTAAAATTACCCTGTGTGCAGCAAAGCGTTTCTTTTCCACAACAAATGTGACGTCACCATATTCTTCCCCAATTAACAAGGCACCAATATGTTCAGACAAAATGTGCACATGATCAATTTCCCCCACTGCAGTAAAGGGGCGGAGCGGGTGGCTGTTACTCATCTTGTGGAACAGATGGTAGTCGTTGATCTATTATATAAAGAAGGGATGACCGTTAGCAGGGAAAGGGGAGCACGCTTAGAAAAATCACATACCATCAACAGAGCTAAATCAAAGATTTCACTAACCCATTCCTTCTGGGAAGCAATTTAACCTGTTTCCATTAACTCCAATTGGAGCTAATATCTCTACTGCTTTATCACACTAAATAATATATCGCACTAGGAAAGCAAAAACACTGGGGTCTTCAAACACTAAAAGGCTTGGAACCATGACAAGGTTGAAAAGTGCACTAAATACAGGTCTCTTGTTCCTCAGTAACTCAGGAAAAGGAAAATCAACAACCAGAAGAATCCCTCTTTTAGCACAGATATATTTAATAAGGTTAGATACAACTATACGCAGTAGAAAAGTCACCCAGTGATAGATCTAGACCTAAATTACAAACGGAATACATACATTACAAATGACTACATAACCATAAAAAAAATTAATTTCAGAGGTTTTGGTCTGAAACCATCTTATTTCATAAAAGCATTATAGTCTTCAGAAGTCATAAAAATAACCTGACATTTAATAATGAAAGTTTATAGTAAGCATCCTAGCCCCTCCAAAAATCTAATACCAATATTTTTCTCAAGACGGTAATTTTCATTCCAAACTTGCAGCAGGGATGATCAGGTTGCCAGTGTCTACTAGGAGATGATTACATTTTATCTTATTTACAGGCACATAGGCACTTCCTTGCTTTGTATGCAACGCACATCTATAAACGTAACTGAAAAATCAAAGGGCTAAAAGTTGATTAACAGACTCACATGTTATAAAGACAAGTTATGTTTTTAGAATGGGGCAGTGCTGGTCCAGTGGTAGCATTCTTTATTTATTTTTTTTACTTTTTTAAAAATTGTTCTTTAAGTGGAAGTTTCTATTTTAAGTTAGTTTCTCATAGAAAGATTTATACACACATTGTTATGTGACCTAGTTGCTCTCCCCACAATGTGACAGCAAACTCCTACTTTCTAATCTCAGATTTCCCGTGTTCATTCAACCAGCTCCTGTCCCTTTTCTGCCTTCTCATCTCTCCTCTGGACAGGAGCCACCCATGCAGTCTCCTGTATCTACTTGAGCTAAGAAGCACCCTCTTTATGAGTATCATTTTATGTCTCATAGACCAGTCTAATTTTTGTCTGAAGAGTTGACTTCTGGAATGGTTTCAATTCTGGGCTAGCGGTCCGGAGACCATGTCTTCCAGAGTCCCTCCAGTCTCAGTAAGACCATTAAGTCTGGTCTTTTTACATGAATTTGAGTTCTGCACCCCACTTTTCTCCCGCTCCGTCATTAGTAGTAGCCAGGCACCATCTAGTTCTTCTGGTCTCAAGCTGATGAAGTCTATGCTTTACGTGGCCCTTTCTGTCTCCTGGGTTCATATTTTTCATTGTGTCTTTGGTGTTCTTCATTCTCCTTTGCTCCAGGTGGGCTGGGACCAATTGATACATCTTAGATCTCCACTTGCTAGCTTTTAAGACCCCAGACACCACTCACCAAAGTAGGATGCAGAACATTTTCTTAATAAACTTTGTTATACCAATTGACCTAGAAGTCCCCCAGTGGTAGAATTCTTGCCTTCCATTAAAAAAAAAAAAAAAAATTTTTTTTTTTTTTTTTTTTTTTAAGGAAGATCCAGTTTTGATTCCCAGCCAAAGCAACTTAGGTGCAGCCACCACCCACTCATCTGTCATTGGAGGCTTTTGTGTTGCTAGGATGCTGAACAGGCTTCAGAGAGACTTCCAGACTAAGACATACTAGGAAGAATGGCCCGACACTCTATGTCTGAAATTCAGCCAGTGAAAACCCCATAGATCACAGCAGTCTGATCGTGTTGTGCATGAAG
Organism: Loxodonta africana; assembly: GCF_030014295.1. NCBI lineage: Eukaryota > Metazoa > Chordata > Mammalia > Proboscidea > Elephantidae > Loxodonta > Loxodonta africana. The sequence goes on from NC_087342.1 coordinate 100,675,162, forward strand.
TCACAATGAGTCAGGGGCCGGCTCAACAGCAGCTAACAGTAACAACGAATGTTCTTAGAAAGCTAAAATTGTTTTCAAATCCTTGATGTAGTACTGCTTTTCCAGGTGTCATGGACTGAATTATGTCCCCTCAAAAATGTATCAACTTGGTTAGGCCATGACTCCAGTTTTGTGTGGTTGTCCTCCATTTTGTGATTGTAATTTTTATGTTAAGAGGATTAGGGTGGGATTGTAACAACACCCTAACTCTGGTCACATCCCTAATCCAGTATAAAAGGAGTTTCCCTGGGGTGTGGCCTGCACCACCTTTTACCTTAAGAATAAAAGGAAAGAGAAGCAAGCACAGAGTTGGGGACCTCATACCACCAAGAAAGAAGCACCTGGGGTTCCTGCTCAGAGAAGCTCCTACTCCAGGGGAAGATTGACGAGAAAGACTTGCCTCCAATGCTGACAGAGAAAGCCTTCCCCCGGAGCTGATGCCCTGAATTTGGACTTCTAGCCTACTAGACTGTGAGAAAATAAATTTCTTTGTTAAAGCCATCCACCTGTGGTATTTCTGTTATAGCAGCACTAGATAACCAAGACACCAGGTATAGATAACCCATGAAATGGGTGAGAGTCTTAACTAGCACTCAGATATCCCAGGTAGGGAGGAGGCTGCTAGCTCAGACATGAGCCAGCCGCCCCTTTGTTGCACCACAGACTCAGAGAACTGAGCCAGCGTATCTTTCCTCCACTGGACTTCCACACCTTCTTGAACACTCCATTTGTACAACAATTAAAGATTGAATAGCTCCTAATCCTTAAACTTCCACACCCAGATCCACTATTAGCAAGACGTGTGAAAAATGGAAACTCCTTACGGGCCAGTTTCCCTAGCTACCTGCCTCAGTAACCCGCTACCCCAACCCCACCCCCAGCAGCGGGAGCAACAACAAGGATGTGATGTAGAGGGACAGGAGGATGAGCTAAGCAAGGAGACACCCCACACCGTAAGTGAATAAGCTTCTCGCCCCCTGGGAGCATCAGAGGGCTAGCAGTATACCCTTCTCATTGCTTAGGCAAATCTCTCTCCTTCAACTGCAGTCTCCATTTGAAAGCCCTAAAAACTGAATTATCTTCAGTCAGCTGTGCATGAAAGACGAAATTCAGTTTAAGAAGATCTACTTAAAAGTGTAAGCAAAAAATGTGTGGTTCAATAGTCTACCATGCAATACAGCAAATACTATGTAATACAACAGTCTAACACAGGAATCAGCAAACTTTCTGCGAAGAGTCAGACAGTAAATATTTTGGGCTTTTCAGGCTATACAGTCTCTGTCCCAACTACTCAACTCTGCCACTGGAGCTCAAAAACAGCCATAGCAAGTAAATGAATGAGCGTGGCTGTGCTCCAATAAAACTATTCCCAGAAAAGGGCCAGGTTTGGCCCACCGATTGCAGTTTGACAACCCCTGGTTTACCGTAAGATCAAGTACTGACAGTGTGTAAAGAATCAGACCGTTTATTTGGTCTCTAGCTGGATCACCAAATTGATGTTCAAAAACAACATGGTCATTTGCTATGTCACCTATGAAATTCTGAGAGCTACTGATACCTGATTGCAAATCCCATTCCTCTTCAGCACAACCTCTCACCTCATCACTATCTAATAGCTCAACGATGGTACATGACTCTAAACAAAACACTCTCATTCTCCGGCTGAATGATTCAATGCGTATGCCCAGTGAATATATATTCTCTGGTACAAGATCCTCTTAAAATCTCTATCCAGGTCCTGGGTAAAACCCAAATTACTGCGTAAATGACTCTTGATGAACAAGAAAACTGATTTTTGGCTAACTAGCTCAGAAGGGAAATTTATAATTCTTCAACTGATACATCGTAAGTATTACTACACATGTAAATATCTAGTTTTTCATGTCAGAACATATATAATTTCACTTTGTTAAATTTACATTTTAATTATGCTTTTCCAACTGGGGACATAAAGAGAATAGTCAGGTACAGAAAATAGCCACTTAGTGTGAAACAGACACAATTTTTATTGGCATATAGAAATAATTTTAATTAGACCAGTGATTCTCAATAAGCTTGCCACACATTGTAATCCCACGCACAGCTTAAAAAAGGGAAAAAACATGCTTGAGTCCCACCCATCAGAGGTTCTAATTTCAGTTGGTGTGGAACGGGGCCCAGGCACTAGTATTTTTCAAATTATTCCAAGATAAGTCTAATGAGCAGCCCCAGAAAAAAGCCACTGATTTAGACTCATGTTGCTGTAGGTTCACAACCCTTACTTAGGCCCACAAGTATACAAACAAAATAAAATAAAAACCAACCCAGTGCCATCGAGTCGGTTCTGACTCATACTGACCCTACAGGACAAATAAACAAATAAAATATTCACATTTATTTTGGATATGATTTTATTTTGAATCTGTATTGCAAAGAGGCAAATGGTGCTAACGAAGTCACCCATGCACAGCTTGTATACAGAAAATGAGTATTTTCACTCATGGGCTATCTTATCTAGAAAGCAGTAGCCTGGATCCACCTACTTGCATTCGAAAGGCATGTTCTGGAAACCATACATCAGTAAAGTTAATTTTTTTAAATCACAAACTTAATTCAGTAAACAATGAAATTGATCTAAAAAAATTTTTTAAGTCCATGGAGTGAAAGTTTATTGCCTTCCTTCTTAACCTTTAAAAACTTACTCTCTTATTAATTACATATGTGATCTTTGACAAATTTGCTAAACTTCCATGAAGTTGTTTCTACATCTGTAAAATGATACGGTTATAGTAGGTTGTTTTTTTTTTAATTATATTCTATAACTCTGCCACTGCCTTTTAATATTTCTTTGTTTTGGCCTGTCATATGAATTCAAGATATTTCAGCTCTAAAACAAGAATACAACATTTAAAATGAAAGTTTATAAAGAGAACTGAAACTTTTTAAAAGTTTATACAAATACATTATTATGGTAGACAGTCCCAAAGATGGCTGCCTTCAATTCGTTTCCCTCCCTGTACATGCTACCTCTCTCATGAGAAAGGGAATCCATTTTACCTCCCCTTGAATCTGGACTGGCCCTGGGACTGCTTTAACCAACAGAAATGAGGTTCTGCGCCTGAGCTGCCACTGACCATGCATGGAGGAGAACCAAGAAACTCAGGTGACGATGAGAACCAAGGCCCCAGACACATGATCTCGATCAAGTCATTCCAACCACTCCCCACCATATGAACCATTCTACTTGAGGGACCAGATATGTGAAGATACTCCAACCCCAGAAGATCACATGGCACAGATACAAGCCACCATCACTGGGCAGAGTCCAAATTCCTGACCTTCAGAATTGTATGCATTACAAAATGGTTATTTGTTCAACTCATTTAGTTTAAAGGAATTCTGTTACATATTAAGTGATAACTAAAACAATTATATGAAAAGCCTTTCATTTTCTTTAAGAGTTTCGCAACTGTCAGTAATTTCAAAATTAGTACACAAGACATTTTAGAGCTGGGTCTTAGTCACTTGCAACAAGGGGAAAAAATAAAAACAGTTTTTTTGTGTGCTCATTCATTTAAAATATTTCTTGAGATCATACCACGAGCCAGGCACTGTGCCAAAAGCTAGGAATATATCTAGAACAAGACAGGCTAGCTCCATGCCTCCCAGAAGCTTCTAGTTCATGGGGCAATGACCTATGAGATGCTAAAGATTTTGTAGAAATTTTACTTAAATTATAAAGACACAACCTATTTCAAGCTGAGAAAGTATTTACTCCATCATTCCCCAATTTAATATCACAATATCTCCTAGTCTTTTCCCCAAGAGTAGAGGTTATTTGTTCAGTTAGAAAAGTTGTGGTAGTTGAGCTGGGTGTAGGAAAGGAACTTCAGTTCTGGGGAAAACGGAAGTTTTAAAGCCTGTGCAGTCTCTTCAAATGTCAAAATTCTACAGTACTGTGCTGGGGACCCCCAAGACCATCTCCAGGTTTGATGGTTCTCTAGGAGGGCTCACGGAATTCAGCACACAGTCATACTCATAGCTATGATTTATTATGGTGAAAGGATACAAAGCAAAATCAGCAAAGGAAAAAGGGGTATGGGATGAAGCCTGGGGGAAATCAGGCACAAGCTTCCAAGGCTCTGTTTCCAGTGGAGTCACACAGGACATCCTTATTTTCCCCAGCAATGAGTTGTGACAACACATGTGAAATGCTGCCATCCAGGGATGCTCACTAGAGACCCAGCGCCCAGGGTTTTTACTGAAGGCTAGTCACACAGGCACCCTTTGCCTGGATATGTGACTCCTTGAAGGAAAGCAGGTGTTCAGCATAAACCATGCTGTTTATACAAACAATTTAGGCACAGTAAGCCACTCTTACTAGTTAACAGTGGAAACCCTCTCAAAATCTAAGTTCCCATACACCAGCCAAAGGCCAATCTCGTAAGCAAGTCTTTCCAAGGATAGCAGTTCAGACCTGCTACGGTAACACTTTTCTGAAAGGCACAAAAGCAACCAGAGAACACAATGGTGTTTAGCAAAAGCACTGAAAACAAAGAGTCTAAAAATCTGATATACTTACTTTACCTTAGCTTTGAATAGGAGAAAGGCATACTGAGAAAATAATCAACCCCATCTGCCCAAACACGTTCCTGAACCCTGATACGCCCAATATGCCAGGTGCCAATAGTTTTATAGGCAGGTTTCTTCAAAATTTCAAGGATCCAATAATTCCAATATTATTTAAACTGCTTATGTGCACACAGGAAGAAGTAAAGTCTTTTAATTCCTCTTATTAAGCCAATATAATCCTAAGACTAAGATGTGACCACACACACTCAAAAACCAATAAAAATGCAAAAATCCTATGTCAAATATAGGAAAACAGGATTAAGCAGGATTCAAGACAAAGTGAGGTAAATTCCAAGGACGTACGAATATTAGGAAAAATAATACAATGAATTAATAGGTCAAAGGAGAAAAAAAGCATATAGTTAGCTCAATAAAAGGTGCTAAGGCTGCTAACCAAAAGGTCGGCAGTTCAAATCCACCAGGCGCTCCTTGGAAACTCTATGTGGCAATTCTACTCTGTCCTATAGGGTCGCTATGAGTTGGAATCGACTTGATGGCACCGGGTTTTTTTTTTTTTTACTAAATGTTTTTTAAAAAGTTTAACTGAATAGGAATAAAAGAATATCTTCTTAACTTGATACACACCCTAGCTATAAGCACCTGGTTCATGATAAAAACATTAGAAAACATCCCTAGAAAGCTCAAAAGATGTGGACACCCACTTTTATCACTATTAATATTTTTTAGAAACAAAAGACAATTCAATTAAGGAAACTAAATTAAAGGTAGATGGATTAGGAAACAAAGAGGCAAAATAATTGTTATTTGCGAATAATCTGATTGTCCATATGAAAAACCCATAAGAACCAACCAAAAAAAATATTAGAGCAAATAAGGGAGGTTCACTAAGGGAATGACATAAAATAATTATCTGAAAATATATAGCATTCTTCCATGTCAAAAACAACCAATCAGAAAATACGAGAAAAAAGAGTAGTAATTTATAATGACAAAACACTGCGAAAAGAACGAACAAATCTGTCTTGGAAGAGTACCTAGGAATAAACTCATGGGACATGTAAAGGAAATAACAATACTGTTTTGAAGAACTTAAGAAAAATAAATGAAAGACACATAAAAATAAATGAAAAGACTGAGGACAGAATGACCCAATATTGTAAAAAGATCAATCTGCCCTAAATAATTCAGTGAAAAATCCATACAAAAAAAGCATATTCAATATTTTACTGTACTTTATATTGTGAACAAAAAGTATTTTAGTAACAGGAAGTTCAGAAAGCAAAATCCAAAAGAACATTACTGGTAAGGATACACAGAAAAAAAGGTCTGTCAGAGGAGCACACGTATTAGAAAATTGAGGGTGAGAAATGAGAGTTTTATATGTATCAAGAGGTTTAAGCAGAGAAACACAGTTTTAATTAATCCAGGAATTAAAAGTAATCCCAATCAGACTCAAAGTGTTATTGCTGTTGTTGTTGTTAGGTGCCATCAAGTCAGTTTCAACTCATAGCGACCCCTATGTACAACAGAACGAAACACTGTCCAGTCCTGCACCATCCCCACAATCGCTGTTATGCCTGAGCCCATTTTTGCAGCCACTGAGGGTTTCCTCTTTTATTTTATTTTTTTTTTTTTTCTACTTTACCAAGCATGATGTCCTTCTCCAGGGACTGAGTCCCTCCTGATAAGATATTCAAATTATGTGAGATGAAGTCTTGCCATCCTTGCTTCCAAGAAGCATTCTGGCTGTACTTCTTCTAAGACAGAGTTGTTCATTCTTTTGGCAGTCCATGATATATTCACCAACACCATGATTCACAGGCATCAAGTTCTTCTGTCTTCCTTATTCACTGTCCAGCTTTCACATGCATATGAGGCGACTGAAAAAACTAGGGCTTGGGTCATGTACACCTTAGTCCTCTAAGTGACATCTTTGCTTTTTAACACTTTAAAGAGATATTTTGCAACAGATTTACCCAACGCAATGCATCGTTTGATTTCTTGACTGCTGCTTCCATGTGCACTGATTATGGATTCAAGTAAAATGAATGAAATTCTGGACAACTTCAAATATTTTCCCACCCACTTGTCATGATGTTGCTTATTGGTCCAGTTCTGAGGATTTTTGTTTTCTTTATGTTAAGGTGAAATCCATACTGAAGGCTGTGGTCTTTGATTTTCATAAGTAAGTGCTTCAAGTCCTCTTCACTTTCAGCAAGCAAGGCTGTGTCATCTGCATATGGCAGACTGTTTGTGTCTTCCTCCAATCCTGATGCCGCATTCTTCTTCATATAGTCCAGCTTCTCAGATTATTTGCTCAGCATACAGACTGAATAACTATGGTGGAAGGAAAGAACCCTGACACACACCTTTCTTGACTTTAAATCACACAGAATCCGCTTGTTTTATTCAAACAACTGCTGCTTGGTCTAAGTACAGGTTCCTCATGAGCAGAATTCAGCGTTCTGGAATTCCCATTCTTCGAAATGTTACCCATAATTTGTTATGATCCACACAGTTGAATGCATTTACATAGTCAATAAAACACAGGTAAACATCTTTCTGGTATTCTCTGCTTTCAGCCATGATCCATCTGACAATACCATGGCTTGGGTCAGGCGCACCTTAGTCCTCAAAGTGACATCTTTGCTTTTTAACACTTTTAAAGAAGTCTTTTGCAGTACATTTTCCCAGTGCAATTCAGTATACCAAAACCAAATGAAATTCATTGCTGTCAAGTCAAATTCTGACTCATATCGACCCTACAGGACAGAGTGGAACTGCCCCACTGGGTTTCCAAGGAGCGGCTGGTGGATTTGCACTGCAGACCTTTTGGTTAGCAGCTGAGCCCTTAACCACTGTGTCACCAGGGCTCCCAATTCAGTATGTGTATATACACACACACATACATATATACAATTTTTTTTACATGTTACTGTAAAAAAATTGGCATAGTGTGCTTATGAAAATACTTTGCAGGGGAGGGCACAGGTGACAAACGTAGAAGGTACGTGACATTTGTGTAAAAATACAATATTACAGTAAGATCCCATTTTGAAAAAAAAATTAATAAATGAACACCGAAAAGGTAAGAATATACACCAAATTGTTAACAAGTGTGAACCAAATGGGTTGTAGTTGTGGGAAAATTTTACATAGAGAACTGTATATTTCACACTGTTTTAAATTTTCATAAGCATGTTTTTTTATTGTCATAAAATACACATAACATGAAGCATGCCATTTTCACCACTTTTAAGTGCACAATTCAATGGTATTAATTACATTCAGAATGTTGTGCCACCATCACCACTATCTATTTCGGAAACCTTTTCATCACCCCAAACAGAAATGATTTACCCATTAATCAATAATTGCCCATCTCCCCTCCCCGGCAGCCCCTGGTAACCTCTAATCTAGCTTCTGTCTCTGTGAATGTGACTAGATATTTCCTGTAAGTGGAATCATACAATGTTTGTCCTTCTGTGTCTGGCGTATTTCACTCAGTATAAGGTTCTGAAGGTTCATCCATGTTGTGGCATATCTCATAACTTTATTACTTTTTTATGGCTGAATAACATAAGCATGTTTTATTTATAACAAAACTATAAACAAATATTTCGATAAGTTTGCCCACTAAAATTACAAAATAAATTAAGTTTGTGTATGAGAGAAGAAGTGTTTTAAATTTGCCACAGCCAGCCGTAACTGATTTAGTGACTAAGACAGAAACAGTAAGCAGAGGGACTATATATTATCTCCACAGATAAAAATCAATTAACAACTTGAAGGCAAGGACAAAAAGTTCATTACACTAAGACAAGCAAAAAGTAATGAATATCATACACCTGAGTAGCATGGCCTATTAGGACACTCTATCTGATACATCCTAACTAAAGAGCTTCACATTACGTATTTTCAGTCTGACTTCTACCCTTAAGCAGGTTTTCTCAGATGCCAAGTGCTCTGAGATTTGATCCTTTTGACAATCCCAGAGAGTCTAACATGCTGATTTTCACAGGACAGGGCAAGGTTAACCAATTCACTCAAGCTGCTCCTTCAGAGTAAACCAAAAACCAAACCCATTGCCACTGAGTTGATTCCGACTCATAGCGACCCAATAGGCAGGGAGGAACTGCCCCATAGGGTTTCCAAGGAGCAGCTGGTGGATTTGAACTGCCAACTTTTTGGACAGCAGCCAAGGTCTTAACCATTGCACCACCAGGGCTCCTCCTTCAGGGTAGGAGGAAGCAAAAGAGTAGGAGGGCAGGGGAACAGATACTCTTTAGAGAGTAGGAATATCTAAATCATAAAAATGCCCATCAATGCAGTGAGACCACCACATGTAGTTCATGATGCTGAAACACTATAATTGCCTCTTACAGAGGAAAATATCAACTTGACCTAAATATCAATTTCTTTACCAACAGCTTACTTTCACCAGGCCTGTTTACAAACTTTATTTTAATAAGGCCTAACTACCTTTTTTGTTAGAATTAAAGTTTATGCTCCGGGATTTAATCAGAAAGTAGACAAAGTGCAAAGTTCCACAAGGTGGAGCTGTCAATGAGTCCTTGCATGCCGTATTCATCTCCCTTGGGAAGCCCTGTGTATTTCCTGACTGAAAGGCCTTTATGGGAAAAAAGACCTTCTGCTCTTTAATTGCAAAATATAAATGATCTTTCTCTTGAGGAAAGAGATGACACTTACAAGCATATGGTTTAGCAATTTCTTTCTGCTCTTGGTACCCATGTGGTGTGTAATTTGAAGTGGTATTCCTTAAATTTTAAATTAATATCACTTGGGGAGATAAATGGTGTCCCGTCTGCATCTTAAACACTCTCAAAAAATCACATTCTACTTTCCTCGTGGGAAGCATACTTTACACCTTTCGATATATACTCTACCCTTGTCAGCCAAAAGTTTGAATAAGCAAGTGTAGACTGACCATGCTGGCAGGTGTAACCTTGATTCTGATATTCTGCAAATGCAGTGCTAAACCTTGCAGAAGACTGATATCCCAAGGACAGTAAAGTGCCACAGGGAAGAACATGACTGGAGTTCACAGGCATTTTCTAGTCTGACAGGATTCCTGAAATGTCTTTCTGTGGGCAAAATTTAATGATTTCAAACATTCAGTCCAGCTCCAAAATCTTATCATTCCATGATTCTGTATTTGTAATAAATGTTTTTAGATATGCTCAGCTTTAAACACTAAAGAACTATATTGCAACAAAAATATTTGAAAAGATTGCTTTATTGAGAGTGTTTTTTTTTTTTCTTTTTATGTAACTCTAGTTACCAATTACTACACTGATTCTCCACTTCATTGCCAAGGGACAAACCAGTTTCTGAATCTTTACATAATTCTTTTCATACAAGATTTATTGAGCTCTCTACAGTACAGACCCAATTCTAGGTGACAGAAGACAAAGTCTCTACCTTTGAGGAACTCATTGTCTACTGAGGGATGTTGGACTAAATGACAAATAATGTCTATTCCAGAACTAACGGGCCATGATTTTTAGAAAGTCAAATATAATTAACTTCCACGAACACCACCAGAACAACTACATCTATGCTAAACAGAATATTAAATGCACAGGAGCTCAGAAAATTATCAGTTACACTCCTGTATCAGAATAAGAGTTAACATTCAAATAATTGGCTACTTGCTCTCCAAAATGGGGTGGTCACATCCCAGGGAGATTAAAATACAAACCACAGGAATTTGGGAAGAAATAATTAAATGTCTGCTGATATTTAATTTTGACCTACAAAAGTAAGAAAAATTAAGCTTTACTAATATTTAATATGTGGATGGACACTGGCTCCTTCTCATGATCTTCAAGTCAAAAAAAAGTCGCTGCTCTCAGAAGGTAAATAAGATGTCTGGACAAAAGAGTGGGAATTCCACAAAGAGACAGGACCGAAGGTAGTGTCCTCACTTATTCACATTAAGTACCAGGCTTACATGTGCCTGGTTAAGGGTATTTTCCAAATATTACCTATCGTTGTCAGTTGCCATGGAGTCACTTCCCACTAATAGCAACCCCATGTGTGCAGAGTGGAACTGCTCCATAGGGTTTTCAAGGTTGTGACCTTTCAGAAGCAGATTACCAGGCCTGTCTTCTGAGGTACCTCTGAGTGGGTTCGAACCGCTAACCTTTTGCCTAGTGGTCAAGCACTTAACCATCTACACCACCCAGGGAAATTTCCGTCACCTAGCTTTATTTAAATTATTGTTCACAAAATGACAAGTAGATAAAAAAGGTTCCTGCAAAACTACTGATTAAAGATAATTTTTTTCTTTAAGAATGTCAACATACGCAAACAAGAAAATGGCCAACATGACAATCATCCTAATCATCAGATTTTATGTGGCCCCCCTGAATTTGAAATAAAGATCATACTGGAAACAAACTATTATTAACAATGAACCTCATCTTTGTGCATAATGGGCTTTGATACATTGGCTGATAAAATAAAACTAGTTAGCAAGACTTTAGATCACAAAGAAATACTTCTATAATTTTTAAAATGATGCTTAAAGTTATGCAATTCACAAAACAAAAAATTTATAAAGTACCACTAAATTTAATGATAAATGCTTAGAATCACCTTTGACGTTTCTTCATATGAAGTAGCAAAAGACAAAGAGCTACATTCCACTGAAGAGGCACTTGTTCTTCCTGCAACAAACGTAGCTTCAAAATAAAGAGACATAACATGGAGGCACAAGCTTTTTTTTTTTTTGAACTGCTAAAGCACCCAACCAAAACAGTATGTCGAGATAAGCTGGACTAGGGGAAATTCCAAAAAAGAATATCCCACTCACCCACCCACTGCCATCCTGTCCATTCCAACTCATAACGACCCTATAGGACAGAGGTGAACTGCCCCATAGGGTTTCCATGGCTGTAAATCTCTTTACAGAAGCCAACTTCAGCATCTTTCATCTGGCGAGTTCAAATGGCTCACCTTTTGGTTAGCAGCCAAGTGCTTCAACCACTGCGCCCCCAGGGCTCCTTACATAAATTCCAAAAAAGAATATCAGCCCTCAATTATCCAAGTTAATATGGGGTATGGGACATGGCTGGCAAGTGAAAATACCATGAAAATCTCTCCTACTCTGTCACTCAACGGATGATGTGTCCCTTCTATCAAAGGCCATCCACTGATGCTGCTTAGAAGCTCATCTTCTCTCACTTTCTCATACTCTAGCCTGCAATTACTCCTCCCTTCCCCTGTGTCATCAATGCCTCTCCCTCTACTAGATCAATCCTATCTGTATACAAACACGAGCTAAAATAGCCTATCTTAATAACAAAACCAAACTCCCTTGATCCACGGTCTCCGAACCGTTATTGTCCATTTTTCTGTCTACTTTCTAACAAAAATATCTTGAAAGAGCTGTCTATAGCTGCTGTCCCCATTTCCTCAATTCTCATTCTCTTCTCAACCCACTCCAGTTGGACTTCGGTCTCCACTAGTCCACTAAAACTACTCGTCAGGATCACCAGTGACCTTAGAAGGTCACTTCTCTGCCCTCTGACTTGGCTTCTCAGCAGCCTCTGACACAGCTGATTATTTCCTTTCTTAAAACATTCTAGTCGCTTGGATTTTATACTTCACTCCTGGTTTTCTTACCATCTTCACTGGCTGCTCCCTCCCAAGTCTCCTTTGCTGGCTCATCCTCCTTCATCGAGCCTCTCAATGTCAGGGTACCCCAGTGCTCAGCCCAGGCCCTCTTCTCTATTCTCACTCTCTCCCTAACAGATCTTGTCTACCCTCATGCCTTCAAATCAATCCAAATGTGGACATTTCCCAAATTTGTATCTCCAGCTGTAAACTACCCTCAAACTACCAGTTGTCAAACCAGCTGTCATTGACTTAATTCCAACTCGTGGCGACCCCGTGTGTGTCAGAGTAGAGCTGTGCTCCATTTGGTTTTCAAAAGCTGATCTTTCAGAAGTAGATCACTGGGGCTTTCTTCCAAGGTGCCTCTGGGTAGGCTGAAACCTCCAACCTAGCCAACTGTGTTAACCATTTGCACCTAAGAGACTCCATCCTCAAAGTACAGACACATCCAACTGTTTGCTTAGCTGAAATGCCTGATAGTCACTGTAAACTTAAAACAGCCAAAACAGAACTCTTGATTCCTAATTCTAAAAGCTGTTCCTTCACAAAATCATCTAAATCATAATAACCTTCACCACCACGTACCTGGTTGCTGAAGCCAAAATGTAGACATCACATCAGTTTATTCTTTCAACAAATATTCACTGAGCACCAATTAAGTGCCAGGCACTAGAAATACAGCCTTGAGCAAAACCAATAGAAACCCAGCTCTCACAGAGCTCACATTCTCTTTCCCTCAGCACTCACATTCATTCCATCAGCAAACCTTGTCAACTGTACCTCCAAAATATATACCAATCCATCCCCTTCTCTCCACTGCCATTACCCCATCTTGCCTCATTTCCTGAAATTGCCACCTACCTAGTTTCCCTGTTTCTACTCTTAACTCGCTACAAGCTATTTTCTACCCAGAAGTCAGGATGATTTGTTAAAAGACACAAATCAGGTCACATCACACCCTTGCTTAAAATCCTCCAGTAACTTCCCAGTTCCTTGAGAATCTAATCCAATAAACTTTTCATGGTCTAAAAGGCCCTATAGAAGCTGGCCTCTGCTTCTTCCTCTGATGTCCTCTCCTACCAATCACCCCAACTCTCACAGCACCACAGCCAAATTGGTGTCTTCCTATTTTCCCACATGCCAAACATTCTGGTTGTCTCCTTGGCAAGGGAGCCTCTGTGTCTTGATCGCTACATGATGGGCTCTTTCTGTCATTTAGCTAGTAGGTCAAATGTCACCTTCGCAGAGGTCTTTTCAGACCTCCAGTATGAAGTACCCCTCCGCACTATCCAGTCACTCTCTATCCAATCAAATTGTTTTATTCTCCTTTTACCATTTATTATCTAAAATTATCTTGTTCATGCATTTGCCTTGTGTAGCTTATTGTTATTGTCTCTCTCAACTAAAATCATTAGTTCATGAAGAGACCTCATCTGCCTTGTTCACTGCTGTATCTCCGGTCTTAACACAGAAAGGTATTCAAATATTTGCTGAACAAATAAATCTTTATTGAATGTTTTAGCCTCAAAACAAGTTTAAAACAAAATTACAATCCGGTAGCTAATTAACTATTTTTTGGTAAAGACACAGTATCTCTCACCTAATAATAATGAGTACTATTTATTGTAGTTTTTTTTTTTTTTTTAATTGTAGAGTTACTATACGGCGGGTACAATTCTAAACCCACAGCATCTTATTTAATATTCAAAGAACTGAATGAGGTAGGTACTATTTTTATTTGCATTTTACAGATAGAAAATTGAGACACAGATTAGGTAACTTGTCCAAGGACACAGCCAAGAAATAGCAGAATTGAACCAAGGTCTGTCAATATCCTGAACTTAGAAGAGCTATGCTCTAGTGAAGTGGAAGAAACCAGAAACGATTCTAACTCTGACCCCTAGATCCATCAACTAGTTCTCTGACAACCAGTTCTCAAACTTAACATGTCCCATTCAGACCTGGTAAAATATGCACTTCCCACATACAGGGTGATAAGAATGAAGTGCCATCCCACTTTGCAGAGTGGCATCCGGGGCCTTAAACACGTGGCCATGTAAGATGTATCAATTGGTCTCAACCCACCTGGAGCAAAGGAAAATGAAGAACACCAAAAACACAAGGTAATAATGAGCCCAAAAGACAGAAAGGATGACATAAACCAGAAACTACATTAGCCTCAGACCAGAAGAACTAGATGGTGCCCAGCTACAACCGATGACTGCCCTGACAGGGAACACAACAGAGGATCCCTGAGGGAGCAGGAAAGCAGTGGGATGCAGACCTCAAAACTTCACAAAAAGACCAGACTTAATGGTCTGACTGAGACTAGAAGTACCCCTGAGGTCATGGTCCCCAGACCTTCTGTTAGCCCAAGACAGGAACCGTGCCCAAACCCAACTCTTCAGACATGGATTGGACTGGACCATGGGATAGAAAATGATACTGGTAAAGAGTGAGCTTCTTGGATCAAGTAGACACATGAGACTATGTGTGCAACTCCTGTCTGGATGGGAGATGAGAGGGCAGAGGGGGTCAGAAGCTGGCCGAATGGACACGAAAATAGAGAGTGGAGGGAAGGAGTGTGCTGTCTCATTAGGGGAGAGCAACTAGGAGTATATAGCAAGGGGTATGTAAATTTTTGTATGAGAGACTGACTTGATTTGTAAACTTTCACTTAAAGCACAATAAATATTTTTTTTTAAGTTCAGACAAAAAAAATAATAATTCTTCAAGTGAATAAAGAACTTTAAGCAAAAAAAAAAAAAAAAAATGAAGTGCCAGCTTTTCAAGCCAACTTTTTGAGTATTACACATATATTTGCTTTATTAATAGGGGAAGAATAATTTATATTTAAACTGCAATGCAATTAAAGTCAAGTTATTAAAAAATTACAGACCAAGAACAATTGTTGATATAAATACACAGTAATATATATGAGGGTTAACTGATCAACCTAAACAAATTAAATTGATAATGATGAGATTAAAATAGTAATTTATAAGGAAAAATCAAGAACAGAAACAAATGAAAAGCACAACCAACTCAATACAATACAGATGATATGCATCTTTCCAAAAATTTACAATAATTCTAACTTATACACGTTCGTAAGCAGAAGAGGTGCTTTGCAATGTTGTTACACACTACCTAGTAGCCAGACTTTCAGTAGAATGCTGAATCAGAATCCTTTATAACCTGTAGTATTATCCTAATCTGGATTTATGCATGCCAAATTTGCATACCTTTAGTATTTCACTTCACTGGTTATTAGCAAGGTGCCAGAGGATATATACACACACACACATATATACATATATATACAAATGAAAGATTATGGTATCGTCAGTCATTTGCCAATAGTTTCAGATTTGGGACCACTAGTTGCCTTGGGCCATCTTTCGAGAAGTGTTTGGCTAAACTAGGCAATGCTCCAGGCTCAATTTGGCAATGACATTTAATACTGTGGTGGCTGGGAGAAGCTACTCATTTATTATTCAATCACAAAATAAAGACTCCCAAGGCAAAAGAGACCCAATTTATAATTCATAGTATTAATATTATTTTCTATTTAATTTCATTTTCTATTTAATTTCAGCCTTCTTCAGTCTGTCTGGATCCAATCTCCAATTAAAACAATCGTTTCCGAATACCTGCAGACAAGTAACACTCAAATCAGGTATCATAAGACAAAATAAATATCAAATGAGCCAAGTGAGCTTCATTTTATTATGTTTTACAGTTCCCCCAAATACTAAAGCTTGCTTTTTCTTTCTTCCTCACAAAGTACTGTCTCACACTTATGATTCAGAAAGAGATCAGATGCAAAACTTACCAGATTTTGTTAACCCAAGTTCTGAATGTTCACCCAAGACCTACCTCATCCAACCACCAACCTTTTCTCAGTTTCTCTGCTCTTGTTGGCTCCACTGTGTGATTCCCTACAGCCTGGTGCCTCCTCAGATCTGCCCGCAATTTTGGCCTGTTATTGCTATAAAATGTTTGTTCAGGCTGATCTGAATGAACTACATAAACAGGGCTCTCAT
Source organism: Loxodonta africana (assembly GCF_030014295.1). Classification (NCBI taxonomy): domain Eukaryota; kingdom Metazoa; phylum Chordata; class Mammalia; order Proboscidea; family Elephantidae; genus Loxodonta; species Loxodonta africana. Next base: position 100,691,460 of record NC_087342.1, read on the forward strand.
GCTCACTGGTTTTCAGTTGATTTGGCCAATGGGGAGCTCCCGTAGCCGATGAGCAGGAGGAAGGATACTGAGGTCAGAGTGTTTATTTTTCCCTCCTCTCCCTCTTTCAGGTTGGTATTATCTCTCAACTGAATGCACTATCCCACACAAGGCAGCGGACTTTATACAACACCTTCACCTTCTGGCTCTGCTAACTACTCTGCCCTATTCCTCTAGGCCAATAACAACTCAACTGTTTCTAGCACCACCTAAAGAGCCCCTCAAACTCTCCCCAAATTACCCTATTTCAAAGGTGTCTTCTGTTTTCTGTTGAGATTCTAACTGATGGAGTAAAATAAACAATTGGCTTATTGTCTTCTTCCCCACCCCTGAGTCCTGTAATTGGCCCAAATGATTTCTCTATTCAAACAGACAAGTACTACACTGAGGCCTCTCGGTACCTTCTCCTCTTCATCCCTTAAGACCTCTTCCATTCTACTTCGTTCTCCCAACCCCTGGCACACCTTGGACCCTGTCTTCACCCATAACTGCTCCACCTCCCAAACCACTCATTCAAATAGCCCATCTCTGAATACAACTTCCTCTCCATCTAGACTGCCTATTAAACTATTCCTTTTGCAATGGTCTTGGATCTCACTGGGTCCTTTAGGACAATGGCCTTCTACTTTCCGTCAATTCATCAATACTCTTTATTTCTTCACGGCCATCTTTATCCAGCTTAGATTCCAAAGTACACTTCAGGAACACTCTTGTTAATACCCTAAACATTACTACTTTTTTCTTTTCTTTACACTCCTCTGGAAAACCTAACCTTGGAAGAATCAACCAAATGATTTTTCTATGAAGAATCAATCATGTAAAAAAAAAAAATCAACCAAATGATTTTTCTATGAAGAATCAATCATGTAGGAGAGGAAATTGGAACCCTTATCCACTGCTGGTGGAAACGCAAAATGGTATCGTCATTGTAGAGAACAGTGTGTCGGTTCCTCAGAAAACTAAAAATAGATCTCCATACAACCTATCAATTCTACTCCTAGGTATATACCCAAAAGACTTAAAAGCAGAGACTGAGAGATTTATATACCAATGTTCATTGCAGCACTATTCACAACAGCCAAAAGATGGAAACAACCTAAATGCCCATCAACACATGAATGGATAAACAAAATGTGGTACATAAACACAGTGGAATATTACTCAGCCAGCAGGAGAAATGAAGTCTTGATACATGCTACAGCATGGATGGAGCTTGAAGACATCATTCCGAGTGACATAAGTCAAACACAAAACTACAATTATCACATGACCCACTTATATAAAAAGACAAGAAAAAGCAAATGTATAGAGACCAAAGTTTATTAGTGTTACCCAGGGCAAGAGGAAGGGGTAAAAGGAGGATTAACTTTGATGGGAAAATCACATTGATTAAGGAGTAAGGGTTGCACAATTGATTATTTTAACTGTTGACAATAAGCTGTATACCTGTTGAAAGTTGAATTGGCAAAAGTTGTGCGATAAATATGTTTACAACGACCAAAAGAAAAAGAGTAGCTGCTGAGGCTGCTTACGTACAACCAAACATCTCAGGGGATTTGTTTCCTTGATTTGGAGGTTTAGGGTCTTGGTTTCACGGGACATCCCAGTAAATGGCCTAATAACGTGTTTAGTATTTCTGTTCTACCCCCCAGTTCATTGTGTAGTGCCTGAGGTCTCAAAAGCTTGCAAGCGGCCATCCGAGACACAACAATTGGTTTCCATTCACCTGAAGCAACAGAGGCAGAAGGAGAGTCGGGAATAGGAGGAAAAGATAAGGAATGTGTGGCTAATTGCCTCTGTGAACAACTGCCTCCTTTGCCATGAGACCAGAAGAACTGGATAGTGCCCGGCTACCATTACTGAACATTTTGATCAAAGATTCTGAGACTTTCTGGAGCCACAGAGGGTAGATGAACCCCTGAAACTTGCCCTGAGATTAACTTTAAATCTTAAACCAAAAATATTCCCTGAAGTCTTCTTAAAACTAAATAAAAAAAATTTAGTAAAAAATGTCTGCCTTGAGCATTATGCTCTTTTAAGAACTATCTGTAGGGGATCCAGCTAACAACAGCAACTTGAAAGATTAGGGGACAGTGAGTTTATGTTAACGAGGGAGGAACAACTCAGAAAACGAGGGTGAGAATGGTTGTACAACTCCAAGAATGTAATCAATGTCACTAAATTGTACGTGTAGAAACTGTTGAATTGGTGTATGTCTTGCTGTGCATATTCTCAACAACAGCAGCAAAATAAATACAATTTAGGAAAAAAAAAATCAATCGTGATATTTCCATGCCTATGCCCAAATAATCAAGATTGATTACACACTGGATTCATGATTACTCATATCAAATCAGCCCTCAACACACCCTGACACTGTATTTTTTTATGTAATTCACTGTTTCACTCTGCAAAACGACTATTTCAAATCATTTCCAATCTCTTCCAAGCTCCAACCCTTGTCCTCACCTGCCTCACTCTCGGCAGATTACCTCATCTTACACTTCACAGAAAAATATAGAAGCCGTCACATGGGACCCTCTCTTATTCCCAATAACAAACATTCAAGCCTATTTACATCTGCATTCATCCTATAATTCCTGTCTTCATAGGACACTATACTACCAATTTTCTTATGCTCTTGAATAGTCGCCTCTCCCTCTCATCTGGATTCTCTCTACTGGCGTTTAAAGTTGATCAAGTCTGTCCCGTTAGTAAAACAAAAAGCTCTCATTCAACCTCTCATCACCTCTCCATCTACCACCTTACTCCTCTCCTTTCACTGACTACTAACAAAAGAGTCTATACTCCTTGTTTCCACATATTCACTCCCGTTCACACGTTGAAACAAAAAAACCAGTTGCCGTTGAGTCAGTTCCGATACGCGGCAACCCCATGTGTGTCAGAGCAGAACTGCACTCTATAGGGTTTTCAGTGGCTGATTTTTTGGAAGTAGTTCACTAGGCCTTTCTTCTGAGGTGCCTGTGGGTGGACTTGAAGTGCCAAACTTTTGGTTAGCGGCTGAGCGCAGTCAGTAGTCAAACATGTTAACATTTTACTCTCAGGGACTCCACTCACACATTAATTAGATCACCCCAACCTGGCTTCCAGGTCCACCACTTCCACTGAAACAGCTGTTGCTAAGTCACTTATGGTGTCCATATTGCTAAATCCAACAAGTCTTTTTCCAATCCTCATCATTCTTGACCCCTCAACAGCATTCAACACTGCTGACCACTCCTCCTTCTTGAAATACCACTCTCTTTCCATGACACAACATTTCTAGGTTTTTCTCCCACCTCCCACTGACTGCTCCATCTCTATTTTGCTGTTTCAATCCCCTTTATCCAATTATGAAATATTGAGTTTCCCGTAGAACATACCATTAGAAACATTAAAGTTCACCCTAGTCCTTTCATCTCACCCCTATCCCGGGAGGCTTCGGTCAATCTCTATAAAACGGGATGACCATTTGGAAAGGACAAATCAGACTCCAAAGGTACGTGTAGCTATCACCTATTGACCTGAGTTTACATAGCTCTCCCTTTTTGGACTTTCAGCCTTACTGGTCCCAAGTCCACTGAAAACTGCATGAACTGTATGCTGGGAGCAGAAAAATATATGAACACAGAGACAAAAAAAACAATGAAAAAATCATGATGAGTGCAGAGGTAATTAGTTGTAATAATCTTTGAAAATACAGGACAAGCCATTTCTGTTTAATTTCTTCAGTGGCAACTTACGGGTGTGTAATATTCTTGCTCAGATTTAAATTATATGATATTTTTCTAATTAATAAAGATTATGATAGTATGAGCTCCCATTAAAGAGTGGAATCATCAATTGCAGCAATTTAATTTCTTTGTAGCAAAGCTACTGTGAACATTCGCATTACTGTCTGTACTAAAGGAAACTGGCTTTTCATTTGTAGAATGTTATTAAAATGTTGTACTTTGTGTACTTTGATGCAATATTTCAAACCCTGATATCTTCGCTGTTTTCTGTGAAACTGTGAAATTAAAAAAAGATCAACTATGGGAAATTAGTCCACCCACAGTCTTGATTTATAAGTTTATTTGTTGCCATTCTAGAACATAATCTAAAGGATGTGATCACAACTTATACCAGTCACCTTTTTGTTCTTTTTTGGCTTTCCTTTTTGTATAATCGCTTCCTCTTTAGTTTTACGGAGCACCGTTCTTTATTTTTCCAACATAACATTCTCTACTGCGATGAAATAAATCAAACTCAGAGATAATTACCCTCACATAGTCTAGGACTTACTGTCCAAAACCAAATCCACGGACTGGTTCAGAAGCGACTAAGAATTCATTCCAAATCCAAATGCACAACGGTAAAAGGAATGAACAGGCACACATCAACCAACCAACTTTCATTTTAAGAACAGAAAAACATAGGCAAAAAGAACTTCAGTCCAAGAAGTCCGTGCCTCTTAAGATTAGGAAAACTGACTTTTCCTGTAAAACCCTCACCGTTTCATCTGTCAAACTTAATCTTACCCCGAAATCGTCCACAAATTCCCATGAATAAGCAAAGATGCGGCCTGCCTTTCACCCTCTTCTGGTGTACACACACACTTCACTTACACGTGGGAGAATAAAACCCACAGAAAAGAGAATAATGTATGCTTTTTCTTCTGTGTTAGAACAAAAACTCTCCAGGCGGGTGGATGGGTCTTCTATACTCTGAGCACTAATACCCCACGATGCTACTGAATAATTGACGAGCTTATGATTAGACTGCTAACCGCACAGTTTTGAGCGACATTCCTGGTCAAAATTAATTCATATCTAATAGCGAATTTCATATTTCTCATGATCAAAATATGTATCAAGGCTGATCTCTGCTCCTCAGAATTTAATAAGTTGATACTTCACCTAACATCATAATCTTGATACGTGACCAGTTCGGCTATAGCACCAACGAGGGATGTCACTAACACAAATATTTGCAGCCCATCAAGAAAGACACTAGGACCATGCCTTTATAAGAGAAACAAGCCTACAATGTAGACACCTTAGGTGTAAATATATTGACATAATAAAAAGAAAATAGGACATATTTATACTTTATAAACACAACACTCTCTGAAGGTAATTTCTAAGAGAAAAAATAAATAGTGATTCACAGATTTTTTAAATGTGAAGGTGGATTTCATGTAATTGAAGCCACATCACATTATTGACACACGTGATGATTAGGTGTAGCAGAAGTGTTGTATAGGACAAATTCCTTCAATCTATTCACTTCTCGGAGTTTTATAAATGAAGAAGCTTATGTTTTTTTTTTAATTTGATTAACAGAGTGGAGTCAGCTGCTGATGAGGTAACAAGATTCATAAAACATTCCCTTTCCTGTAAAAAACACCAAAACCAAACCCACTGCTGTTGAGTTGCTTCCAACTCATGGCGGTTCAACAGGACAGAGTAGAACTGCTCCACAGGGTTTCCAAGGAGCGGCTGGTGGATTCAAACTGCCAACCTTTAGGTTAGCAGCTGAATGCTTAACCACTGCACTACCAGGGCTCCATATATATGGAATTATATAAATAAATAAGTTCAATAAATATGGAAGTGTCTTCCATGTTCCAAGCGTGTACATATATATTATGTGTGTATATATATATATATCTATATATTCTATCATACTGAGACCTGTTCTTTTCACTTCCCAGGTCATATAGGTCTACACCATTCTTATTAACGTCTGTGTTGTATGGATGCATTATAATTTATTTTCTACTGACCATATTGATGGACATGTAAAGCCCCCAGCATTCTGCTATCTACAAGCAATGCTCCAGTTAATAACCTTATATATTCCCTGACGCAGAACTGCTAGATTATAAGAAATGTACATTTACACACCTGACAGATTCTGCCAAACTGACCTCCAAAAAAGCTGAACCAGTGTATACTTCCAATAGTGCATGAGGGTATTGTTTCCTAAACACATAACTTCTAAAGTTTTAGAACTTGAAGGGACCACAGAATCTAGCCTGCCCGGCCGTGTCCTGGCCCCCTTTTATAAAGTGGAAAATAAGTCTCAGGGACTTGAAACGATTTGCCCAGAGTCATAACTTCAGCGGAACTACAAGCATTTTCCAATCTGATCTGTTTTCCCTTGGAGGCACATTTTATATTTTAACACAGCCACACTGCAGCTGCAAGGTTCTACCAGTGTTTATCTGTTTCTGTCTTTTCTTCTCTGTGGTTACTCAACACAAACTTCCTTGCCAGCCTCACATTTTCCATTACTGCCACTGAGTCTCTTGGCCTTGCCATCTTGTCTACATGGAACATCTTTCATTTAATATCCTTAAAAAGCCATCTTCTTCCATTATTTAAAACCCACCTTATCCACAGGGTATATGGGTAACTAGATTTACCCCTGGTTACAGCAAACTGACAGACGAATGGTAGACATGTGCACGCATGCACGCACGCACAAAGAGTAGCCCTGGTGGTGCAATGGTTAACCGTTCAGCTGCCAGCTGAAAGGTTGATGGTTCAAACCCACCCAGCAGCTCTGCAGGTGAAAGACCTGGCAATCTGCTCCCACAAATATTTGTAAAAAAAAAAAAAACATTGCCATCAAGTCGATTCCAACTCATAGCAACCCTATAGGACAGAAAAAAACTGCCCCATAGGATTCCCAAGGAGTGGATGGTGGATTCAAACTGCCAACCTTTTGGTTAGCAGCTGAGCTTCTTTTTTTTTTTTTCATTTTTTAAATTGTGCTTTAAGTGAAAGTTTATAGTTCAACCCTAGCTGCTCTCCCTATAATGTGACAGCACACTCCTCCTTTCCACCCCGGATTTCCCATAGCAGCTGAGCTCTTAACTACTGTGCCACCAGGGCTTCCTGCCAAGATTACAGCCTAGAAAACCCCATGGGGCAGTTCTACTCTGTCACATCAGGTCATTAAGAGTCAAAAATCTACTCGATAGCACCTACCCATACGTGTGTGTGTGTGGATATACACATGTGTATACACACACACACAGAGTCCTGCTGGCGCAGTGGTTAATAAGCTGGCTGCTAAGCAAAAGGTCGGCAGTTTGAATTCACCAGTCACTCCCCAGGAGAAATATGTGACAATCCGCTTCCATAAAGATTACAGTCTTGGAAAGCCTATGGGGCAGTTCTACTCTGTCCTATAGGGTCTCTACGAGTTGGAATCAGTTCGATAGCAGTGGCCTTGGTTTTTTGGTACATATACGTGTACATATGGACTGAAAGAACACACACCAGACCGTTACCAGCAAGGAACTCCAGGAAGAGGAATGGAAGTGAGGGGAATATAGCAAATGGAGGGGAAGTTTTACGTTTAAACCCAATATATTTCTGAAGTGTTTCCTTCTTTTAAAACAAGAATTGACTTTTCTTTTATATAGATGACGTTTCAAAAAAATTTTCAAAAGTGGAAACTATTGAAGGTAACGAGATACTTATGTTTATCAAAAAGAGGCATTTTCCTAAAGGATAAAAACACTGATATTAATGATCTCTGACTTGGTGCACTTTACTGAAAAGCAATGTGAGGCAAAATGAGCCAATACTGATGCAGACAGAATTTTAGCTAAGAAGAAACTTTTAAGAATTAGCTAAATAGATACCAAAATGCAAATTCTTGGAGGGCCGTGATTACGTCTTTCTCCCTGATGCCTCACAGGACCAGTATTCGGTAGACAGACATTACACTGAAGTGAAACAATCTAAGCATAGTTTGGGGACACAAACTCCATGTCATTCCTAGGAGTCAATTATAAAAATATATGTGCCCCAACAAAGAACCCCTGAGGGAGCAGGAGAGCAGTAGGATGCAGACCTCAAATTCTCGTAAAAAGACCAGACTTAATGGTGGGTTTTTTTGGAGACTAGAATGACCCCAGAGGTCATGGTCCCCAGACCTTCTGTCAGCCCAAGACAGGAACCATTCCTAAAGCCAACTCTTCACAGAGGGATTAGACTGGACTACGGGATAGACAATGAAACTGGTCAAGAGTGAGCTCCTTGGAGCAAGCAGACACGTAAGACAATGTTGGCATCTGCTGTCTGAAGGGGAGATGAGAAGGTAAAGAGAGTCAGAAGCTGGCCGAATGGACACAAAAAGAGAAGAACAGAGGGAAGGAGTGTGCTGTCTCGTTAGGGGGAGAGCAATTAGGAGTATACGGCAAGGTGTTTATTAATTTCTGTATAAGAGTTCAACTTGGTTTGTAAACTTTCACTTAAAGCACAATAAAAATTAAAAAAAAAAAAGTGCCCATCTTGAAAACATCTCTCAGCTGTTTATAATCAAATGTTTTCATTAAGAAGTCTTCCTCCACCTAATAATCAGCAAGAATTTGGTTTCCAAATCACCACTTTACTAAGGTACTCCCTTATCACAGACTGCATAACATTTCTCATTTTTTTCAAATATTTTTAGACTTACAAAACCACATATTAACAGTATCTTTCCTGGTGTTCTCTCCCTAAGTCTTCAGCAATTCGTGTTTTTGCAATGGTCAGTTCTATAAATACTCAAAATGGAATGTAAACAAACATTAACAACAGGATAATCCTGAGTCAATATTTCCTTAAAATTACATTCTGTTCTTTCTTTCCCACTCACAAAAATATAAAACTCATGAGCAGGCGCTTTTAGGCAGTGTGCAGGTTTATGTTTTCAGAACTGACAAGAGAGGATTCTTGGTTCTTTCTACACTAGTTTGTTAGGATGAGCCTGTGTTGCTTTTTTTATATGGTAAGGGACACAGGAAGTAAGTGTTTCAGAACTGATGTTCAGGAAGCCGACAATTCACATAGCTCAGTTCTAGGGATGCTAGTGTCTCAACTAATACTCAGCTCAACAAACAACTGGTGAAGGCTTACTAGGAGCCTAGCCAGAGGGTAAGAAAATAACAGCACGATCCCTACACACCAAGGTAAAAAAAAAATTACTCTTTGTGCTGTAGCAGCTGTAACCTAGAGATCATAAAGCAAATGATAACCATGATTTCCTCTCCAATGTCACTCCCTCCACAATTAATAAAAGATGACATTTCAAAAATGAGTTATTTATAAGCTCTAGAATTCTGCAGTCTTTTCCATAGAAACAATGTTGCAATATCTGGTGGCCAGCCCACAAACGTCTATTTATTTCCAAGGTGCCTTAAGGGATGGAAGTACTATGGAAACTCACCACAGATGAGTAACAATCTGGGAAAATACAAAGTTTCAATCTGGGAAAAGAAAAGATACCTTGCTAGCTACAGAGCAACAGAACAAACTCTTCTCCCTATCTCCAACTCACTTCAAATCAGGACTATGGGGACATGGGAGTCACTGGGTCCCTTTGGAGCTGTATTGGCCAAAATGGTAGCCACTCATCATGTGTGGCTACTGAGCACTTGAAATGGGGCTAGTCCAAATTGAGATGTGTTGTAAGTGTAAAATACACCCCGTAGGCCAAAGACTTAATAAAATATCTCACAAATAATTTTTATATTGATAAATGCTTAGATACGTTGGTTGGGCTTAATAAAATATATTATTAATTTCACCTAGCTATTTTTCATGGGATCTCCATCAGTCAGAATTGACTTGACAGCTACTGGTTTGTATATTTAGTTTGTTTTTAGTTCTTTTTACCTTTTCTTAAGCAAAGCTACTAACAATTTTTTAAATTACATACACGTTTTGCATTTGTATCTCACATTATATTTCTAATGGACAGTGCTGCTTTAGAGCATGTCTTCAGAAGTGCAATAAAGAGTAATTGTTAAAACTGCAGTACCCAAAGTTGCGATAACGGAGTTAAAATGACACCACCATTTATTATCAGTATAACCTTTAACATAGCACTTGACCTCTTTCTAAGCCTCAGTTTTCTCTTCTGTAAAATGTGGGTAATAGTAAAACGCTACCTCAGAGGGCTGTTGATAGAATTACGTAAGATAAAAGCAATCAGTATGGTGCCTGGAGCATAATAAATGCTCAATAAACATTTACCACTACTACCACTACAACAACAACTGCTGCTACTACTACTATTCACTACTAAAATCTGAGGAAGACACAAATGGATAGAAAGAAGAACAGAGAAAGGGTACAAATACAGGCAGTTCAGAGAGAATGCTCCATTCGTATCCAAGGGGCTAGACTCATTAAGGAACAGGTCCACTATGCCATACAGGTAAGGGACTAACCTTAGGCTTCCATCAGCCCCCAAAGACACAGCCCATGTGGGAGACCTGGGCACTGCTTCTCCTATCATTAAGTCAGTGCTTCTCTTCGGCTATTGGTAATCTCATTTGCAAATGAGAAGAAAGCGTTAAATGATTTCTGGAGTCCCTTCCAACTATGAATACTCTCCTGCTCTCTTTCCCAAATGGTTGCAGAGCAAAAATGGCTATATAGAATACCCCCACCTCCACCACCACCATAAAAACATCCAAATTAAGCAGCGACATTCCTGGTGACTTGGGACTTCTCACTTGTTCAGTCTGTAGTGCAAGCCAGGAATGTGGAGCTGGTGGCTTTTCTGTCATCATCTTCTCTCATAACTGCAGAACTTTTACCACTGGGACTTCTTGTATCCTTGTCTGGCGAATTGTGCCTTTTCATGGCACAGAACTGGCTACATGCCCTTCAGCAAAGAACCTTCACTGATGCTGCCAATCTACGCTCTTGCGTGACCTTCTGTTTCCCTCTGTCATGGCCCCCATTATGCCATATAGTGATTTTGTTATTGACTTGTCTCTGCTACCAGCGGGTAAGTAAGCTCCCACAGGGCAAAAAGCAAGACTCAGCACGTACTGAATGAATCTCCTACTCATCTTTACATACCCAACACCTAATTCAGAGTCTGGCATATGTAGGTCCTCCAAATTAACAAACGAGGTCATATAGTTATTAAGAGACCTCATCTGAATTCCAGACTCCTATATCCCACAGCCTACTTTACATTTCAAAAGCTGTCCTGGTGGAGCAGTGGTTAAGCACTTGGTTGCTAACTGAAAGGTTGGTGGTTAAAACCCACCAGCAGCTTGTAAAAGAAAGATGTGGCAGTCTGCTTCCATAAAGATTAAACCCTGTGGGTCTGTTCTACTTTGTCCTATAGAGTCGCTGTGAGTCAGAATCGACTCAACAGCAACAGGTACTTTACATTTCCACTTGGTTATCTCAAAGGTACCTCAAAATTCAATTCATACTCTGTACCCCACCCCTCCTGCAGTGTTCCCTAGCTCAGCGAATGGGCCTACCACCAAACCAGAATGACACTTCCCTCTACCTCATCTCCCACATCTAATCCATCAGCAAGTTTTTTTTATTTCCTACCCTGAAACAGCTCTCAAACCAATGTCTTTGCAGCTTCTATACTACCGTTCTAGTTTACCTTTGTCTCTCACTTGGACCATCACAATAGCCTCCTAACTGATATCCCTGCTTCCACTCTGGCCTCCCTCCAAATATCCCTCCAACAGCAGTCAGACTGTATTTGTCAAACTGTAAAACTGATAAGAACATTTCTTTCAACCCTTCCCTCCCTGGCTCCCACCCAGCTTAAAACCCTTCAGCGGTTTCCAATGCTCTTAAAATAAAGGCAAAACAGGAAAAACATTTAACTGGCCCTTCAAGGCCTGTGGAATCCAGTCCCTGCCCAACTCCACCAACATTTCCCCTAACCTGCCCTGGCCGTCAGCCTATTTTTAGTCCCTAGCACTTCACAAGTTCCTTTATGTCATAAGGCATTGACATAACTTGTTTCTTTGCCTAGACCACCCTTCGTCTTTTCACCTTCCATCCCCCAGCTGCGGCGGAGGTACCTCAGAGCAGCCTTGCTTGACCTCAGTCTAGCCAGGGTCCTTTGCCATATGCACTCATATGACCGTGTTCTTTTTCTTCAAAGAATTCATCTCAGTTTATATTTATACATTTTCCCCCTTATAGGCTGTTTCTCCACACAGATCTTTTGAAAATGGAAATGAGATCAGCCATCCCCTTTACTGCCTTTCTATCTCACTTTGAATAAAAATCAAACCCTTTACCAAGGCCTACAGGGCTACACATGAGTTGTCCCCCAACCTCCTCCCTAAGCTCATCTCCTACTGAAAACCCCAATCAACACCCCTTCCCTGTCTTGCTAACCACAAGCTTGTTTTGAGTAACATTCTTCAGGAAGTTGCAGCAGGTTATGGCTCCATCCACTGAACGAGCCCAAGCTACACCTTGAAGCATGCACAGATTGAAGAAATCACATCCTTCAACCGACCCCCGGACCCGATTGTCATCACAAGGAACAATATTTCCCAGCCGATGATTTCACCCGATTCCATTTTAGAAGCGAGGGTTCCCACTACATGCACATCTGATGGAAGATGATTTAATATCCAGACCCCCAAATATGGGTATGGGAGGGCTAAGGGCAGAAAGTCCCAAGCACCAAACCCAACCCCCAACGCTATTGGAAGCAAAAAGCTCCCCAGCCCCCTTAGATGGGGAGCATGTGGCCTATGGTTACTAGACCCCAAGAGGCTCCTTGTATGTGCAGACAATAAACTTGCCACTTTCTGTTTCCCTTGCAATTAGTGTCCATCTTATTTCAGTTGGCTAATAAGACAGGACAAGAACCCAAGTGGCGTTTTGCACATTCTGCTCCAGCCACACTGGCCTTGCGGTTCTTTAAACGCAGTCAAGCTTACTCCTGGGGCAGTGGTAGAATTCTCACCTTCTGTGAAGGAGACCCAGGTATGATTCCTGTCAATGCACCTCATGTGCAGCTTAGTGAAGCTGCTAGACTAAGACTAAGAAGAAAGGTCTGGAGATCTACTTCTGAAAATCAGCAATAAAAACCCTATAGATCACAACAGTCTGATTCTATTGTGCATGGAGTCACCATGAGTCAGGGGCTGACTCGGTGGCCACTAACAACAACCAGCTTATTCCTGACTCAGGGTCCTTGCATTTACCTTCCTCTACTGGACATCTCCATTGAGAACCTTTGTTTTCCAGGATTAGTGTTCCTAGAACACACAGACTGCAATCTGGGAGAATATCTAATCTTAAAATGCCTAGTCTTTGCAAATTTTGTTTCTTTATACATTATGTCGTAAAGCATGCCTTTGGAAGTCACATTAGCATCATATTTTTATACTAAACTTTTTCCAAAATGGACTTGAGAAGGTTTGAAAGCCTCATAATTTGCTTTTTTTTTTTTTTCCTTCCCCTCTTCAATTATTTATTAAGTACTCACTGGGCACAAGATACTGTTTCTTGAAATTAATTTTCACAATTAGGCACACCTTTAAAGCTTCCAATTCATTTCCCAACTCTCATTTTTCAGACATGAACAGAGAATCGCCATCATCTAGTGGCTCATTATACATGCTATAAAATATTTCACTGCAGCTGTGAAGCCGGCCATAGTAAATAAGTTTTGTTGCCTTAATCAAGATTTATGATAATGTAATAATGTAATTTTTAAAGGCCACATGCCAAAGTACTTCCTAAATTAATAAAAATACTTAGCACTTAACCTATAACACACTTTAAAATCATCACACAATCTTGCAGGTAGCTATATGCCCATGTGCTCAGGGCCAGTAACAATTGATGGAAAGCCTGTCACTGAAACTATTTACTTGATTTATTTTACAGTAGCCTTCTAAGGTCCGCATACATAATGGGTACTCACTTTGCGATGGGAAAATAAATTATATAGTCTGGGCAATCTGACAGTATTACTATTAAGTCATTAATTTACTGAGATCAGGGTAATTCCCTGACCAGCCTTTTTTTAATGTTCATATAGCAACACTATTAGTAAATATTAATTCATGGATTCCTAGAACCTGTGCACTAGAAAAGACGTAAGGATCATGATATGTCTTTTTACAGATGAGGAAGTTCTTTGTAGGGCGGGACCATATATTATTCTCCTTTGTACCCACAAACAGCACCTAATATAACCTAATACATAATAAGAGGTCAACACATGCTTGCATGAATGAAAGGGAAACCTTCATCTGGCTGTCTGGGCATCTCTTCCTCAATTCCACCTGAACCAGGTCAATTTCTACCAAAGAGCAGTCGCATCATACTCTAATTCACCTTTCTATGTAAATTCAGCTATTTATATGAGAGAGGAAGTTAGAAGTAGTGGGAGCTACCTATCAGTCCACTCAATGGCTATATGCGCCTTGCTATAATCAAGCCTGAAACAGGAGTGAGTGATTTTAGGAGTTTCTCAATCACTGATAAACAGGTACAGACAGCAAAGAATTAATTGAAGGCCCCAAAGAAACACTGACAGCAGTGAGGTAGTAAAATAGTTATCCCACCTGAGAATTAACCCTTTCTGAAAATACTCTCATTGGGTGATTTTTCCAAGTCGAAACAAAGTGACTATGATAGAAATAAATGGGACACAATTACCTCACTTAAACAAAGTATAAATATGCTAATGTTTGGGTAATTAAACTTGTAATAAAGGAGTGGCATAGAACAGTATAGAGCAAAGAAATCAATGAAAACAATGCACATGATACTCAAGACTGTTATTATTACAAAACAGCAAACTAGGAGTATCTGAGAGAACTCCACCAAACCACCATAAATGTGAAGATGGCTGTATAATGGTGCTTTTGAGGCGTGTCAGGAAATGCCTAATAATGGTGGCTCTTATAAGGTGAATAAATGCTGAGAAACCGTATTAGGGGTGTCAGATAAAGCTCCTAGTTAAATTAAACTCTTATAATCCATACTAATATATCTGGAGACATGACTGTATTAAGAAAACTATTGTATGGTACTTTCTGGGTATTAAAGGATCTTCTGAGGTAATTTTTACAGTACTAGATTTTAATATAACCACTAAGCCCACTCCCGTCCTCACTATTTGACTCCATTATATTCTCTTGTTAATGTCACCATCTGTAGGAACAGACAAGCTACTCTGCTGGTAACTAAGCTGAAAAACCAAACCCACTGCCAACATTCCAAATCACAGGGACACTACAGGACAGAACAGAACTGCCCATAGGGATTCCCTTTTTTTACTTTTTTTTAAATTGTGCTTTAGGTGAAAGTTTACAGCTCAAGCTAATTTCTCATACAAAAATTTATACACATATTGTTATGTGACACTAGCTGCAATACACATGTGACAGCACACTCCCCCGTTCCACCCCAGGTTCCCATGTCCTTTCAACCAGCTCCTGTCCCTTCCTGCCTTCTCATCCTGCCTCCAGACAGGGGCCGCCCATTTGGTCACATGTATCTGCTTGAACTAATAAGTACAGTCTTCACAAGTATTATTTTATGTTTTATAGTCCAGTCTAATCTTTGAAGGGTGGACTTCGGGAATGGTTTTAGCTCTGGGTTAACACAGTGTCTAGGGGCCACGGCTTTGGAGGTTTCTCCAGTCTCAGACCATTAAGTCTGGTCTTTTTATGTGAATTTGAGTTCTGCTCCACAATTTTGTCCTGCTCTGTCAAAGACTCTGTTGTGTTCCCTGTCAGGGCGGTCACTGGTGGTAGCCAAGCACCATCTAGTTCTTCTGGTCTTAGGCTGATGGAGTCCCATAGGGTTTCTAAGGCTGTAATCTTTATGGAAGCAGGCTGTCACATCTTTCTCCCACAGAGCAGCTGGTGGGTTCAATCACCAAACTTTTAGTTAGCAGCTGAGCACTTAACTACTGCACCACCAGGGCTCCAACTGCTGGTAACTGGAGCCATGGAATTCCTGAGTCCCCAGAACTCAACTAGTTCCACAGCTTAAAATAAGAACACTGGTACCCAGCTTCCCAAAGATAGAGATACCCAGTTCTATTTCAGCTAGCACAGACTAGGGGCCTAAGAGAAAAAGGGAAATGCTATGAGGATGTCAAGTCCGTGTAGTTCTTTCCCACCTCTGGGGAAACCTAATCTTAGCTACCCCTTAGATCTCTCAATATTTCTGCTACTCTTCATCTGATATCATTTCCATTCCTCCTTCACTAGACTATAAACTCCTTAGGGTCAGGTGCTGGGTCATAATGTTTGATGGAAGAATGATCAAAACTATCTCATCCATTAATCTCATTGACAAAGGGCCACAAAGTACTGCTTTATGATAGCAATCTTTCTAGTGATTAAAGCTGTCTAAACCATGAGCTGCTTTATAAAGAAATGAGATGTCCATCAAAGTGGGACTTGTTATATCTGTTAAAAGATAACTTTTGAAAAAGTAAACCATGACTCTCAGACAAATATAAAAGATTTTACTTAACTCATTAATAGTGTCTGGTGTCTTAAAAGGTTATGACCAGCCGTGTAAGACACATCTATTGGTCCCATCCCACCTGGAGCAAAGGAGAATGAAGAAAACCAAAGACACAAGGAAAATACTACCCCAAAGGACTAAAGGACCAAATGAGTCAGAGACTCCACCAGCCTGAGGCCAGAAAAACTAGATGGTGCCTGGCTACCACCAATGAGCTCCCTGACAGGGAACACAAGAGAGTCCTGGACAGAGCAGGAGAAAAGTGTGGAACACAACTCAAATTCACATAAAAGGACCAGACTTAATGGTCTGATAGAGACTGGTGGAACCCCCGAAACTACGGCCCCCGAACACTCCGTTAACCTAGAACTGAAACCATTCTTGAAGTCCACACTTCAGACAAAGATTAAACAGGATTATAAAACAAAAAACAATACATGCAAGGAACATGCTTCTTATTTCAAGCAGATACATGAGATCAAATAGGCGGCTCCTGTTCAAAAGCAGGATGAGCAGGCAGGAAGGGACAGGAACTGGTCAAATGGACACAGGGAACCGGGGGTGAAAAGGCAGAGTGTGCCATCACATTGTGGGGGCTGCAACCAATGTCACAAAACAATATATGTATACATTTTTGAATGAAAAATTAAGTTGAGCTGTACACCTTCACCTAAAGCATAATGAAAAAATTTTTTAATAAAATAAAGATTTTATTTAACTCATTAACTAGTGAAGCATCCAGTAAGATGTTACAATCAGTTCGATGGACAAATTAAAGAACACACATACCTATTTATAGGTAAATTGGGGATAGTAACCAAATTTACAAACAGATGCAAAACTGGTCAATATCCCCAGGGCAATAATCAATTGCATTCCACTGAACAAAATTCACTTGCATTTCTGTGAATAAGTATAATCTACATTATCATTTTTCTACAATTTACAGAATTATAAAATAGCTCTAAGGCAATGAAGAATGTGGATAACCTAGAAGAGAGCCCTAGACAGGACATTCAGTAATTTTCTGTGCCCATTTCAAAGTCTTTCATAATTTTCTCTGACATGTCCATACAATACAATCCTATGCAGCTGCGAAAGAGAATGACGCAGCTCTTCACACACTGATATGGAACAGCCTCCAAGATACAATGAGCAAAAATCAAAAAAAAGTACAATAAGAATGGTAGCTGGTATCTGTGTTTAAGAATAAACATAAAAACATGTCACATACGCACAGAGTATGTCTGAAAAGATATACAAGAAACTTTATTACTTTCAACCTCCCCCATTAGAATGGAAGCTCCATAAGGGCAGATCTTTGTCTATTTTATTTCGTCCACTCCTGTATCTCTAAACACTAGAATGGTGCTTGGCATTTAAGAGGCACTCAATAAATATTTGTTGAATAAATTAATGAATCAGTGGTGACAGTGGCTATTTCCAGAAGGAGAAACTGGATGGCCATAGGGTAGAGAGATGAGAGGGAAACTTACTTTTCACTATATATCCTTTTGTATGTTTAAGTTTTGGATCATTTCCATATATTACCTCCTTAAAAACTGAGTTTTCAAAAAAGGTAATGAGTTCTTTATTATTAAAAGACTTCCAGTCTATGTTAGATAAGATGTTACAAAAAGGATTTCTTCATAAGGCTGCCTTCCATCTCTAGCACGTTAGCAAGGTGCTGAGAACTACTGCATGAACATTGGCAGGTATGACAAATGTGAGTGACACTCGTGCTATTAATATGTAGGTTCAAAATACACAGAAATATTTAGTTGGTTCAACCACCTGGAAAACAGTTTGGTATTATTTACTAAAGTTGAACATCTGCATACCCTATGAGTCAGGACTTCTACTCCTGGGCATACACCCTACAGAAAAGTATGTTCATAAGACATGTACAAGGATATCATAGCTAAAAAAACAAAACAAATTAAAAAAACCCAGAAACAACCCAAATATCCATCAACAGTAGAAAAGGATGGACAAATTGTACAGTCATAAATGGAATACTATACAGCAATGAAAGGGAAATAAATTAGCTGTATGCAATAAGATGAATAAATCTCACACTGCTAAGCTAAAGAAACCAAATACTAAAAATACATGCTTGTGATTTCATTTATAAAAATTTAAAAAACAGGGAAAACAAACTATTAGCGTTTAAGTATATATTTAGGGGAAAACAACTCAAAAAAAAAAAAGGCAAAGAAGTAATACTGTAAGTCAGGACACTGGTTACTTTGAGGACAGACAGTTGTGATTAGGAACGGGCACCTGATGAGCTTCTGAGCCATTAGCAGTGTTTTATTTCTTATCCTGGGTGGTGGTAACTTAGATGTTACTTTAAAATAATAACGCTGAACACTTATGTTGCAGGCATTTTTCTGTATGTATATTGTATTTGGCAACAGAAACAAAAGTTTAAAAAATATATAAACATTCTCCATGTAAGCTGGAGCCCAGGAACGGGTGAAAGTTCTAGGGTCCTGGGCTAAAGATTAAGTGCCCTATAAAACAAAAAAGGAAGAAAACAAACGGAGGAAACAAACAGGGCTTCAAACCGGTTCATTCCAGTTCAAACCGCTGCTGAAAATTTACATTTCTAACAAGCCCCCAGGCAATGCTAACGAAGCTGGTTAGGGATGAGTTCTGAGAACCACTAGTAGCACATACCCGCCCACTGCCAGCTGAGTCGATTCCGACTCACAGTGACCCTATAGGACAAAGTACAACTGAGTTTTCAAGGCCATAATCTTTACAGAAGCAGGCTGCCACATCTTTCTTCTGTGGCTAGTAGAGCAGTGGGTCTCAATTTTACCATACATAAGAATCACCTGGGCATTTTGTTAAACTGTAAATTCTGATTCAGTATATCTGGGACGGGAATAAAAGTTTTCAGCAGGGATTCCACCTGTGCCTGGGTCAGCTTGGTTAAATTGTTCCTGCTTTTCACAGCTTGTTCACTTCTTTCTCCACTTTGAAATCTACAATTTCTTTAAAAGCTCCAAACTGTGACGTATTTTTCTTCTCTGATTTTACATATTCTATGTCCCTTGTTGTTCTCAAACTTTAGGTGTATCAGAACCACCTGGAGAGCTTGGTCAAACACAAATTATGGGCCCCACCTCCTGAGTTTCTGGTTTAGGAGGTGTGGAATCCAAAAACCCAAAACCCAGCGCTGTCGAGTTGATTCCGACTCATAGCCACCCTATAGGACAGAGTAGAACTGCCCCACAGAGTTTCCAAGGAGCACCTGGTGGATTCGAACTGCCAACCTTTTGGTTACCAGCTGTAGCAGTTAATCATCTACACCACCAGGGTTTCCAAGTGTGGAGTAAGGCCCATGAATTCCCGTTTCAAACAAGTTTGCAGGTGACACTAATGCTGTCAGAGAACCACTGCTCTATAGTTAAGGATTAATGCAATAATCCGGAAGAGAAATTACGAGGATTTCAAGAAGGTAAAAGCAATAGGAACAGAGACAGACATGTTCAACAACCAGAATGAGGGTGCAAGTGAGCAGGAATTCGGAACTCTAAGCTCAGTTTTCAGCTTAAGTGACTAATGTACCATTCACCAGAAGAAGGAATTGAGGGGGAGGAAAAGCAAGTTCAGTCTGATAAGAAATCTATCTGATGAGAAATCTTACAGAATTTGAATAAGAAAGCCTAAGAAAGGCACCCTAATCTTAAATGGGAAAGGTAGAGGGAAACCCGAATGGGATGAGACAACATGGGGAAAGTGTTCTGAAAGTATTCTGTGAATGTAAGAAACCACATAAAAGTAAGCAGGTGACCTCCTCACAATGGAATTCTATGCAGCTTTCTATGAACTGCTGTGGAGTGGGTTCCAGGATACATCAAGTGTTAAAATGAAAAGAGCAGAAGTGTATCTATAGCACCTCCTGTGTAAGAAAGAACAAGAAATTTTAAAAAATACACATGTATCTGGTCACTTGGACTAAAAAGAAGCATAGGGAAGGATAAAGCAGAGACAAGTGAGTAAGCTATCTACAGGGCAGGGTAGGACAGGGTGGAAAGGACACAAGGAATGGGGTGACATGTCTCTGACCACACCTTTTTGACTTTTGGAACCACATTAATGTTTCATTTAAAAAATAACAATAAAGAAAATCAACAAAGATGGTGAGGAAAGCCCTAATATGAAATACAAACAATCTAATGAACCAAAATGTGTTTCAAATAAATAACATGATCACAGTGAAGGAAGCAGGGAGAAAAAGAACTAACCCATGTAACTTTTGGATACAGTACTTGGACTATTATGTTCTTCTGGCTAACATTAAAAAGTAATGTTAAACAAATATTGAACTCTACATAGTGGGTTTCTTTTTCACAGATGTATGGATTAGCTATTTTGAACCTACCTTCTGTGTACATTAGGAGTATGCAAATAAGTGAATATGTCATCAATAAGGGAAGCTAGATTTTCACTGTTAGAGATGAGAGTTACAAATACAGAAAGGAGAACAGACTCGAGTAAACCCTGTGTTGTGGCATTGGAATTGGAGGTATCAGAGTGAACTCAGTTTTTAATATAAATATACAAAAATAGATATAGACATGTGTAGGACACACACACAAATACACAAATCTAGTTCCTAACTCTGTTTGCTGAGAAGGCCTAGAAACAATGACAGCCCAATAACCCTGAACACACCTAGCACCCAGATCTTGATTTCTAAATACAAGTTTCCACTAAAAAGAACAAAAGTTCCTTAGAGAAACAGTTGATTCCAGGGCTGGGGCAGGGAAAATACGAGAGGAACCTAAACTATCTTGTTGTACTAGAAAATAAGGAAGTGCTTAAAGAATGATGGAGTATGTCAAAAAAGACACAGAAGCCAGCTCGAAAGGGCTCCCATTTGTCAAATCTGGAAATTTTTTAGCAAAAAAATAAAAATAAATAAATAATAATGATAGTAAAGAATTATAACCCAATGAATATACAACAAGAATCCATGAGTTCATAGAGATATTAATTAGGTAATGGGGGAAAGCCAACTAATAAATGTAGAAGGAATGATGGAATTGAAAAATCTTCATTGGATGGAGAAACAAATCAACAACTTCATATGGAAGGGAAAGAGGCCCCGGATAAATAAGGCATTACTGAAAAAGAAGAACAAAGTGGGAGGCCTTACTTTACCTGATTTTAGAGCCTATTATACAGCCACAGTAGTCAAAACAGCTTGGTACTGGTACAACAACAGATACATGGACCAATGGAACAGAATTGAGAATCCAGACATAAATCCATCCACATATGAGCAGCTGATATTTGACAAAGGCCCCAAAACAGTTAAGTGGGGAAATGACAGTCTTTTTAACAAACAGTGCTGGCATAACTGGATATCCATCTGCAAAAAAATGAAACAAGACCCATACCTCACTCCATGTACAAAAACTAACTCAAAATGGATCAAAGACCTAAATATAAAATCTAAAACGATAAACATCATGAAAGAAAAAATAGGGACAATGTTAAGAGCCCTAATACATGGCATAAACAGTATACAAAACATTATAAAGAACATAGACGAAAAATTAGATAACTGGGAGCTCCTAAAAATCAAACACCTATGCTCAAACAAAGACTTCACCAAAAGAGTAGAAAGACTACCTACAGACTGGGAAAAAGTTTTTAGCTATGACATTTCTGATCAGCGCCTGATCTCTAAAATCTATATGATACAGCAAAAACTCAACTGCAAAAAGACAAATAACCCAATTAAAAATGGGCAAAAGATATGAATAGACACTTCAATAAAGAAGACATTCAGGTAGCTAACAGATATATGAGGAAATGCTCACGATCATTAGCCATTAGAGAAATGCAGATCAAAACTACAATGAGATTTCATCTCACTCCAACAAGGCTAGCATTAATCCAAAAAACAAAATAATAAACGTTGGAGAGGCTGTGGAGAGATTGGAACACTTCTACACTGCTGGTGGGAATGTCAAATGGTACAACCACTTTGGATATCGATTTGGCGCTTCCTTAAAAAGTTAGAAATAGAACTACCATATGATCCAGCAATCCCACTCCTTGGAATATATCCTAGAGAAATAAGAGCCTTTACACAAACAGATACATGCACACCCATGTTTACTGCAGCACTGTTTATAACAGCAAAAACACAGAAGCAACCAAGATGCCCATCAACAGGTGAATGGATAAATAAATTATGGTATATTCACATAATGGAATACTATGCATTGATAAACAACAGTGAAGAATCTGTGAAACATTTCATAACATGGAGGAACCTGGAAGGCATTATGCTGAGTGAAATTAGTCAGTTGCAAAAGGACAAATATTGTATAAGACCACTATTATAAGAACTTGAGAAAGAGTTTAAACTGAGAAGAAAACATTCTTTTGTGGCTATGAGATGGGGGAGGGAGGGTAAGAGAGGGGCGTTCACTAATTAGATAGTAGATAAGAACTACTTTAGGTGAAGGGAAAGACAGCACACAATACAGGGGAGGTCAGCACAACTGGGCTAAACCAAAAGCAAAGAAGTTTCCTGAATAAACTGAATGCTTCGAAGGCCAGCGTAGCAGGGGCAGGGGTCTGGGGACCATGGTTTCAGGGGACATCTAAGTCAACTGGCATAATAAAATCTATTAACAAAACATTCTGCATCCCACTTTGAAGAGTGGCATCTGGGGTCTTAAATGCTAACAAGCAGCCATCTAAGATGCATCAATTGGTCTCAACCCACCTGGATCAAAGGAGAATGAAGAACACTAAGGACACAAGGTGATTATGAGCCCAAGAGGCAGAAAGGGCCACATGAACCAGTGGCTGCATCACCCTGAGACCAAAAGAACTAGATGGCACCTGGCTACAACCAAGGACTGCCCTGACAGGGAACACAACAAAGAACCCCTGAGGGAGCAGGAGAGCAGTAGGATGCAGACCCCAAATTCTCATAAGACCAGACTTAATGGTCTGACTGAGACTGGGAGAACCTCGGTGGTCATGGCCCCCAGACCTTCTGTTGCCCCAGGACAGGAACCATTCCCGAAGCCAACTCTTCAGACATGGATTGGACTGGACAATGGGTTGGAGAGGGATGCTGGTGAGGAATGAGCTTCTTGGATCAGGTGGACACTTGACACTATGTTGGCATCTCCTGCCTGGAGGGGAGATGAGAGGGTGGAGGGGGTTAGAGGCTGGCAAAAAGGACACGAAAAGAGAGAGTGGAGGGAGAGAGCAGGCTGTCTCATTGTGGGGAGAGTAATTGGGAGTGTGTAGCAAGGTGTATACGGGTTTTTGTGTGAGAGACTGACTTGATTTGTAAACTTTCACTTAAAGCACAATAAAAATTATTTTTAAAAAATCTTTATTGGCAACAATCGTAACAATAATTGATTCAGGAAACTAGTGGGTGAAAGTCTAAGGAATAACAGCATATTTACATAGTCTCAAGTATCTCTCCAGAAGACACTTATTACTTACAAAAGGAAAAATCATCACTTTACAGTGGAGAAATTACCAGACTCCATTTTAACTAAGTGATCAAAGTTACCATCACCAGTAATGGACAAAATCAGTGTCATTAGCCTCCTGAAATGAAACACTGAGAAAAAGACAACATCCCTTCTGTGGTATTCCTGCCAAAAATGAATGCATAATGTCGATATAATCATGAGGAACACCAGACAAACCTCAAATGAGAGACACACTACAAAAAAAAAAAAAAAAAAAATGGCCTATTCTCTTTTAAAATGTACATGTAGTGAAGACAAAAACTGGGGAACTGTTCCAAATTAAAAGAGACCAAAGGAAACACCAATTGCACAAGGAAGGACTGGGGTAAAAAGGCATTGTATCTGCAATTTATTCTTAAACGGTTCAGAGAAAATACATACACACAGAAAGAGAAAAGGATATATAAATGTGGTAAAATGTTAACAATGAGATACCATGTCATCCCAATAAGGTTATATGAGAATGCCTGGTAGTATCCCTGAAAATTTTCTGTAAGTCTGAAATTACATTAAAATAAAAAGTTAGAAGAAAAAAGTAGGCAAGTAATCAATATTTGTTGGGGGTGGTGGTTGTTAGCTGCTCTCGAGTCAATTCCAACTCATGGTGACCCCATGTGCGCAGGGTAGAACTACTCCATAGTTTTCAAGGCTGTGACCCTTCTGAAGCAGATCACCAGGCCTGTCTTCTGAGACACCTCTGGGTGGGTTCAAATTGCCAATCTTTCAGCTAGTAGTCAAGTGCTTAGCTGTTTGCACCACCCAGGGAGCCCAATCAAGATTCAGTTAATCTCTGAAGAAATAAATTGCCAAAATATAAACCTAATTGAGATGTGTTCTGAAAAGGTTTCTCGACTAAACCACGTGTGTCCTTAATACACTCCACTCCACGGCTGTTGAGTCGATTCCTACTCATAGCGACCCTATAGGACAGAGTAGAACTGCCCCATAGAGTTTCCAAGGAGCGCCTGGCTTAATACACTAGCACCTTCTAAAGAGTGAAATCTGGAATAAAATGGATCAGCTCTAGTCTGTCCTATAGGGTCCCCTACGAGTCGGAATCGACTCAATGGCACCCAACAACAACTTAGCACCTTACTCAAGGAGAAAAGTTTTTAAAGTATTTCAACCGTTCAGGCAGTTATTAAAATTCTAACTTTCTCAAACAACTTGTCCCAAATCACCAAAAACAGGACTGAATTTCTCCATCTGGACATTCACATGCTAGGACGCTGTATTGAAGCCAGGAGTTGACGTGAAGTAGAAAGAGCCCAGACCCCAGATCAGTCAGCCTGAAGACCAGTCCCACCTCCCACTGGCCACAAACCAAAGGCATAGTAGCCTCCATGTTCTGGGATTCAGTTGCCTCATCAGTAAAATGGGAAAAATATCCAATCTGCAAAGTTGTTATAAGGATTAAATGACATATGTAAGAGATCTAGTGACAAACAGTAGCTAGTTGTTAATGACCCTTTTGCTCTTATGCACTATAACCACATTTCCCATATCAGAAAGGGGGGTGGGGGCATGGAATATTTGCATGTATCATATCCAGATACAAAAGGCTGCCCAAGGACCACATAAAGCAGAGACTACATTAGCCTGAGACCAGAAGAACTAGATGGTGCCCAGCTACAACCAAAGACTGCCCTCGCAGGCAACAAAACAGAGAACCCCTGAGGGAGCAGGAGAGCAGTGGGATGCACACCTCAAATTCTCATAAAAAGACCAAATTTAACAGTCTGACTGAGACTGGAAGGACCTCAGGGGTCATGGTCCCTACACCTTCTGTTAGCCCAAGACAGGAACCATTCGCAAACCCAACTCTTCAGACAGGATTGGACTGGACTATGGGATAGAAAATGATACTCGTGAAGAATGAGCTTCTTGGATCAAGTAGACACACGAGACTATGTTGGCATCTCCTGTCTGAACGGGAGATGAGAGGGTAAAGGGGTCAGAAGCTGGTCAAATCCACAGGAAAACAGAGAGTGCAGGGAAGGAACATGCTGTCTCATTAGTGGGAAAGCAACTAGGAGTATATACCAAGGTGTTTATAAATTTTTGTATGAGAGTCCGACTTGATTTGTAAACTTTCACTTAAAGCACAATAAAAATTAAAAAAAAAAAACACTCCACAGCCTAGTAGGGACTGAACTTTGTTGCGTTCACTGCTTAGCTTGTGTTTCAAGTGGGTTGATATTTGTGATGAGACTCAGTTCCTTGGTACTTTATACTTGCTCTATCTAAATGGATTTTTAAGATCATCTCGATTATCAATAAAACTTTGCATTGAAACAAATAAACAAAAAAAAGGCTGCCTAAGGAGTTAATGTGAACTATGACATGTTAAAATTTCTGGAATATTATAACTTAAGAGTTAAAATAAAACTGAACACTTAACCACTCAAGAAGCATCTGAGTACCTAGTCTTTGATCAATATTTACATAGTACTTATTATATCCTATGTAGTACTCTAAATATGTTCTTTTTTCTCTCCTACCAAATTATATATTCTTTGATTGCTAGCAGCAACAAAAAAATGGGTTCTTTTTCATGGGCCCCTTGCCTACATGCTGAATGAATTAAATGTCAAGTCTTCAGTGTCTGTTCGTATCAATACAATCTTAAGATTGTAAGATTCAGGTATTAGATCTTCGCACTAACAGTATTCACATGTGTGCACACTCATTCACACAGTACCATACCTCCTAACCAAGGCTAGTGTTAGGTGCACAGAGCAATTATCATTTCTTGATGCCCAGCACTTCACAGTTTCTGGCACATGGTACATGCTTAGTGAGTGTTAACTGAAAGAATAAGTGAGAGCAAACAAGAGCCCAGGAAGCATAGGGAGTAGCTAACTTGTCAGTCACATGGCTCCAATTTAACTACTGAAATCCCTTTACCAACATGTTTATACTTTTGCACAACTATTGCTTCGTTTCTTTTTACAGCACAACTCCCTAAAAACACTCTATCAGACATTAGGACTAATATCTGTGCTATATGCCAAATGTCCTCAATGAGTGTGACATGTATGACCCAAGGTATATCTGCAAACAGGGAATACATTCTTACATTCAGGTTCTTCTACATCCATGTTTCTTGAATCACATCTCTTCCTGTTTCTTTCCTTTGGGTTTTGCCATTTTGTCCACACTACTGCAAGCTTTGCAGGAACAGAGAGTATGTTATTTGCTTCTCTTGTAAAACTCCAAAGTGCCTAGGACACAGATTGGAGTCTTGACATGTTATTGACAATTATTTTAAAAACTGGACTCTGTCATTAAAAAAGAGAGCACCTAAGACAAAGTCAAAGCATCTAGTTTGACACCAGCTATCTGACAGAAATTTTCTGTAGTTATTTTGTATGTAAAATTAGAAGCAGTATCATCCCCATGACTCAGGTGAGATATAAAACGAATGAAATCCGTGTGAAGAATGTACAATCATGCACAAGGACTGTATTTAGCAGCTTCAATGGCTCATTCAAACACTGTTCTGTACCAAACATTATAATAAATTCTGGAAGCAACAAAAATGGGAATGAGCTGAGGTCCATGGCATTGGAAAGCAGACTGGTGGTTCTAGAGATCGAGGCTGTCACTTCCCTGTGTTTTAAACGCTTTCCTGGTTCTCCATAAAACCTCAACCTCTCTGTTAGTCTCTATGCTGCTTCCTCTTCTTTTATCTACCCTCAAAATCAGTGGTTCTCAAAGTATGGTCCAGGGAACAGCAGCATCACCTGGAAACTTGTTCAAAATTCAAAGTCTCAAGCCCCACCTGAGACCTACAGAATCAGAAACTATGCGGGTGGGGCCCAGCAATCTGTGTTTTATCAAGGCCTCCAAGTATTTCTGATGCACACTCAAGTTTGAGAACTGATCTAAGTTTAACACTGATTCAACTGTTGATTTCCACAAGTTCCACTCTTTAGCCCTTCAATTCTCCCTCTACACTTTTCTGAGAAGTCACATCTTCTACTACCTCTACATATATTACTATTACTACTAATAGCAACTACTGCCATTTATTAAGGATTTATAAGCTAGTCATTGTGCTTATCACTGTACACATACTACCCAACTTGATCTCTACAATAATTCTTTAGAGTATTATTAAACCCACTTTTCAGATGAAGAAGCTGTGGCTTAGAGATGTTAAATAACTCGCCCAAGGTCACCTAAACAGTAAGAAGCACAATGGAGATTTGACCTCTGGTCTTCCAGATTCCAATGCCCAAGATGTTAACTCACCTCCTAGAATGGTGCCCCTCCAACAGCTTCAGCTGTCACCTACATTACAATTGTTCGTAACCCTCTCATAAACTGGAGTAGAATTTCCAATTATCTAAAGGATCTTTCTATTTCAACTCCCCAAAAGGACCTTAAAATTCACATGCCATCATTTCTTCTCTCCACTGCAAACCCACTCCTCCTCCTGTATTTTCTAATTTAATGTCATCATAATTACCCAGTTCCTCAATTGGGCAACATGTCATCTTTGACTCCTCACTCTCCCTCACCTCTACAACCCATCCGTTCCCACTGTCCCTCTTCAGCTCCCAACATCTCCCACCTATATCCTATCTGGTCTCCCCACCTCTCCACTCCAATGCAATCTGCACATTACCTGCCGGCTGACTTTCTGATCTGATGAGTCTACCTTCCATGACTCTCCATTGCCTGTGAGAGGAAGGGTAAGGAGTCTAAACTTTTAAGAATGGAATAGAAGTCCCTCTCATGATTTGGCTCCAACAAAATCTCTCCGGTCTCATCACTTCTGCCATGCAAATGGTTTTCCAAAATTAACATTCAATTTTAATCTTTGGCAATTTTGCATATGCTGTCCTCTCTGCCTGGAATGCTCTTTCTTCCCCATTGTTGTTGTTGTTGCTGTTGTTAGCTGCCGTCACGTAGGCCGCCATCTTCTGGCAACCCCACACAAAAAGAAACGAAAAGCTGCCCAGACCTTCGCCACTCCCTCAGTCAGTTGCAGATTGGACTATTGTGATTCATAGAGTTGTCATTGCTGATTTTCAGAAGTAGATCACCAGACGTTTTTCCCTAGCCCATCTTACTCTGGAAGCTCCACTGAAACCTGTTCAGCAGCAGCACATGAGGTACACTGACCGAGAACAGAACCTGGGTCTTCCACATGGAAGGTAAGAATTCTACCACTGAGTCTTCCCCCTTTACCTGTGGCAAAATTCTACCTAGCCTTTGTTGGGTAAATTCCATCCTCTTCAAAGCTTTCCCGGATTCTCTCAATTGTTTTTTTTCCCCCAGTCAAAGCAATCTACTCCCTCAGCACTTTGTTCCTTCAAAAGTGGTAACCCTTATCACAACATGTAAAGGTTAATGGTTTGTCTCCTCTGATGAACACGGTACCTAAGGGGATATATTGTGTCTTACTCATCTTTGTCTTCCCAGCACCCAGCAGAGTGCCTAGCCATAGCCAGTACTCAATAAATATTTGCTAAATTGTTGAATAATGCAACACTGGCTGTTGTCGCTTTACAAGTCTTAGTTAGCAATTCAACTTCCGTTTTAAGCACCACTCAAAATAATTTTCACATAACAACAAAAGATGTTATACCAAGGGTTCAATACTCAGCAGAAGGATCTTTAATTATTCTCAATTCTTTTCGTCCACATTTTTGAGTATCCTTCTTCAGATACACTCATTTCCCAACTAACACTGTTTGTATTTGTTTGAGTCAGCAGTACATACAAACCTCACAGGCCACTGTAAGAGATAATCCCAAGCAAAACTGTGTCACTGGATGATTGCCTTGGTACACTATTTCAGTAAATTTCCACTGGAATGGCCCAAGCACATCAGGTACATTTCAGAAATTGGAACAATCACTGCTGACCAAATATATGAGAAAACCCACCGCCGCTGAGTCGATTCCAATTTGTAGTGACCCTATAGGAGAGGGCAGAACTTCCCATAGGATTTCCAAGGCTGTAAGCTTTACAGGGTGGAGCCCTGGTGGCACAGTGGTTAAGCACTCAGCTGCTAACTGAAAGGTCGGAGGTTCAAACCCACCAGCCACTCTGTGGGAGAAGGATGTGGCAGTCTGTTTCCATAAGGATTACAGCCTGGGAAACCATATGGGGCGGCTCTGTTCTGTCCTATAGGACCGTTAAAAATCAAAATTGACTGGACAGCAATGGATTTGGTTTGGCAGGCTGCCACATCTTTCTCTTGAGTAGCCATTAATGGGTTGGAACCACCAACCTTTTGATTGGCAGCTGAGCACTTAACTATTCTCCTACATGCATGCACATTAGTGAAGCATTTATTCCAATTAGCATTTAAAATCAAAAGCATATAAGACCCTGATCCTGGTTCAACCACTTTTGTTGTTGTGTGCCATCGAGTCTATTCCAACTCATAGCAACCCTATATGACAGAGTAGAACTGCTCTGTAGGGTCTCCTAGGCTGTAATCTTTACGGAATTAGATCGCCAGGTCTTTTCTCCCGTGAAGTGGTTGGTAGGTTCAAACCACCAACCTTTCAGTTAGCAGCCAAGCACTTAACCATTGCGTCATCAGGGCTCCTTTCGATTCAACCATAGTATCCTTTAATTTTAAGAAAGGATAACACTTGGTATTCTTGTCTAAGACTCTAAGTAACAAAACTCCCATTCCAAACACATTCCATCTTCTCATCATTGGGATGCTGATAATCCTGCCCTTA
Organism: Loxodonta africana; assembly: GCF_030014295.1. Classification (NCBI taxonomy): domain Eukaryota; kingdom Metazoa; phylum Chordata; class Mammalia; order Proboscidea; family Elephantidae; genus Loxodonta; species Loxodonta africana. Next base: position 100,722,009 of record NC_087342.1, read on the forward strand.
ACACCTTCCCTTCCCAACCTGCTAAATTATCTCTGCAATGTTCCCCTATCAGAGAACTTCTGCTCCAACATATCCACACACACAAAAAAAAGTTACTGTCGAGTCGATTCCAACTCATGGCGACCCTATACGACAGAGCAGAGCTGCTCCATAGACTTTCCAAGGAGCATCTAGGTGCATTCAAACCGCCAACCTTTTGACTGGCATCCACAGCACTTAACCAGTACAACACCAGGGTGTCCCCTGGACATATAAGTCTCCTCAATGCATGCCCCAATGATCCAATTCACTCTATTTACTCAATATATGGTTTCTTATTTGTTCTGTAATTCAAATTTTACACTTCTTTCAAAGACCAACTCGTTTTACCTCTTCCAAAGAGTTCCCTAATTCAGCCCAAACAAATCTTATCTTTTCTGAATTTCCACTGCATTTACAGCCCTCGGAGTGTAGTACTTGCTTACATATTATCTCACATGCTTTTATAATCCTTTTATTTACACATTTGTTTATTTTTTTCCTAGCTAGTTTGCTTTATAGAAAAAAAGCTTTATCTATGTCATTTGTAACCCTACAATTCTCCCACATTTAGCATAATACTAAGCAAAGGGAACACGCGTATTAACTACTTGAAGGACTGAATTAAATGTTTTCTATACATAGATATGCCACTCATGCACAGCGTGATATATAACAAATATCTACTGCTTGTCTACCCTATGTCAAACACTTCTCTAGGTGCTGGAGATACACCAGTGAAGAAAACAGACATAACTCCTGGCCTAAAAATGATTATACTATAGTCCAGAGAGGAAAAGACATTGGATTTTGAGTACACTAAGTGTTACGGAGCGAAGTTACTAATGGCTCGGAGGTGCACCAACCTCAGGGAATGAAATCACAGAATTTTAGAGTTGAATGAAAACTTAGATGTTATTTGCTCCAACTTTCCTGTACAAATCATAATTAAGTTTCAATATAGTCTTTTTATCACTTCTAGGCATTGTCTTAATCAACAGAAAATCAGAAAAGACTGATGACTTCTTAATCTCCAATATGCCTCTTTCCAGCTGATAACTACAACCACCAATTTATCCCTAAGGGAGTACATCACATTGAGAAGAGAGCACTGGGCTGACAATTTGCGGCACTTTACACCCAGGCTTCTCTGATCCCAAATGTTTTCTAGCCCCCAAGTTGAACAGAATCCGTATTTTCTAACTAGTAAATAGCAAGTCTGTACCACTTCTAAGGGAAACATTACTTCCTTAGCTCTAATGATGACACAAACACAACATATTCTGGGAAATAAAACAGCACCCTTTAGTCTATCAGGAAGTTAAAACTGAGGATGGACAGCGGCCCCTTCGTCTCAAAAGCTGTAGCAACGATGTGATAAAATGTCAAAGGCACACAGATAAAGTTCCTTGCCTGCATTAAGCACGTGTGCATTATATGTGAGGTTGGAAACTCTAGGCAACAGGTTGGCCGCCTCGTTTCTATACTGACAGATAGCCTTCTCCAGGTCGTGGGTGTGTCCGACGACGCACGCAGGCACTGATTCACAAAACTCCCCATAACAACCGGCTCCTACTCAGAGCCTGGCCAGGGCAGGGGCAACGACGGCCCCAGCAGTGCCAAACTTTCCAAACCCCAACCCCAGTGTCCCGGGTTCCTCTTGGTCCCCAACAACCTCGTAGTCAGGATGAGAGGCTGCTCTGGGAACCCGGGTTTCTCCTGGCTCGAACACCTCTGTTTGAAAGCCTGGCAGAGCCACCCCGAAGCCCTCGAACTCCTTCTGCCCTCCCCTGCACCCAAGGCAGCAGAATCTTCCCGGGCCCGTTGCCCCTCCCAGAGCGTCCCAGTGCGGGAATTGACCCTCGCCAGCCCCCGTCCCCGCAGCTTCCCCGCCCCCGGAAAAAGCGGCAGAGGGGCGTGATGCGGCGCGCGCGGGTACGGTGGGGGCGCGCGTCCCCGCGCCCCGGGCCCGCGCAGCAGAGGCGGCCAAGCCCCGTCTCCCCTGCGAGGCCCCTGGCTACTCACCCCGACGATGTTCCTCTGCGACCTAGCCGCCGGCACAGATGCTTCTTCCGCCTGCTCCGCACCCACCTCGTAGCCACCTCCCCCTCGGCAGCTGCCGTCGCCGCCTTCGTCGCCGCCGCCGCCGCCGCGGCGCGCGCCCGGTCTCACGCACAGCGCCGTGACCGCGCACGCGCCTCTGCGCGATGGCGTCACTTAGCAACAGATGGGCGTGAGGTTCGAGGGTTTAGGGCTGGATGGTTCACCCCGGCGGGGTTCTGCAGCTTTTCTCCACCCACCCGCCTGCCCCGCTACCCCTCTCGAGCAGGGGTCCCCAGGGTGTGGCTGACCTGCCGGCACCTGGCTCCAGGAAAGCCATATCACCATACGTCATTGTATGGCGTCACCGGTGCGCGTCACCGCGAATGGAAAAGTCCCCCACCGTGATCATCGCCGCGATGCTCCCGGGCGCCTGTGGTGGAGGGAGCAGTGGCTCCGTTCAGACTGGCACCGACTCCATCGGCAATTTCCGCGAAGTGCAGGAAGGTTCTCGAAGGAGTGAGACCAAAAGGGCTGAAAGTTTGTCGTTAATGTTGGGGTCTGCTGAGTCACACCTAGCTTAGCAGCAGGGTGTGATGGACAGAACCTGGAATTTGGATATTCGGTCCAACTCTGGCAATTACCGTCAACGGTGTTGGGCAAATTGCCCAATTTCCCTAACTTTCAGTTTCCTTTTTTTATAAATGGAGGTAATAATGCCAAACCATTGGAGAGTTTTCAGCCTAAAATGAAATAATGTGTGTAAAGATGCCTTGTAAACTATAAAGCTCATTTATACTTCAAATAAGTTCATTATTAGAGAAGGCAGTGGAGCAAGAGTAGTTAGAGCATGAACTTTGCACTCAGAGAAACCCGAGTTCAAGTTTGACCCTGACTTAGCTTGGATAGTCACTACAAGGTGATCTTGTTGAGCCTGGGGCAAATTGGGGGACTGGTATTGGGAGGTAAGGTGGAGTAATTGTGTAGTTGTGGACGAGTCAGTTCTAACTCCTGGCAACCCCACGTGTGTCAGAGTAGAACTGCTTTATAGGATTTTCAGTGGTTGATTTTCTGGAAGTAGCTGGTGAGGGCTTTCTTCAGAGGCGGCTCTCTACACTAGAACCACCAACCTTTAGGTTAGCAGCCAAGCACACTGACGTTTGCAACCCCCCCCCCCCCCCCCCGCCAGGGACTCCAAGAATGATTGAGAAGGAGGTCACTGCAAGCAAAGGAAGCTTCATGAGTAAGGGAAAGAAGTGAAAATGGGCAGGAGGAACAAGGCTTGAGGCATAGAGACCAGCTTTGAGGCCATTGCATTACTCCAGGCAAGAAATGATAGCCTTAACCAAGGCATTGACAGTAGAAATGTAGAGAACAGGATAGATGTGAGTGCTGTTAAGGTGGTAGAATTGACAGCAGTGAGTGGGGGATAAGCGAGTAGGCCAAGTTTGGTATGGGTGCTGAGGTAGTTGGTAACATTTAACAAGATGGAAAGAAAGATGAGCCTATGTATTCACAATTTTTTTTTTTTAATCTAAGTTACTAGTTAATGGTGGATAGATCTGTGGGGTGTGATGCTGAGTTTAAATATGGATATGTTTGTTGGGAAAACATTTTCCACTCATCATTTCTCCTTCCATATGGGGTGACACCCATTGGCATAATACTCCTGGCCTCTCCCTGCACCTGCGCCCCCCCCCCAACTTACTCCTCTCTAGAGGAGAAATGACTTCCTGATTGGTGAGTTTAAAAGGAGAAACGACATGTATAACCAATCCTCTTTTTCTTTTAGAAGACAGTTACCTTTAGGAAACTGTTGTCGTTTTTCAGTTTCACTGGGAGCTAGGGCTTAGGGATGCGGGCAAGAGTCCCTGGTTCAGGACTACAAAGTGATTACCAAACCCAAACCAAACCTATTGCTGTCGAGTCGATTCCAGCTCATAGTGACCACATAGGCCAGAGTAGAACAACCCAATTGGGTTTCCAGGGCTGTAAATCTTTACGGAAGCAGAATGCCACATCTTTCTCCTGCACAAAGTAAGTAAACCTATCTAATTTCAGAGTCTAGTATTAGGAAGCTCTCTGTCCACAGGTAATATCCAGTACCAACTTTGTCCAGTGTAGTAGACAAAATAATGGCCCTCCAAAGATGTCCACATTCTAACTTCTGGAACCTGTGAATATATTATCTTACATGGCAAAAAGGGCTTTGCAGTTGTGATTCAGTTAAAGATATTGAGATGGGGAGATTATCCTGGATGATCTGGGTGGACCCAATGTAATCATAAGGGTTCTCACAAGAGGGAGGCAGGAGGGTCAGAGTAGAGAAGGGAGATGTAACAACAGAAGCAGAGGTGAGAGATTTGAAGATACTGCACTGCTAGCCTTGAAGATGGAGCCCAGTAATGCAGGTGGCCTCTAGAAGCTGGAAAAGAGAAGGAAATGAATTCTCCCCTAGAGCTTCCAGAAGGAACACAGCCTTGCCAACACCTTGAATTTAGGGTTTCTAACATCCAGACTTGTAATAAATGTGTATTGTTTTAAGCCATTGAATTTGTGGCGATTTGTTACAGCAGCAGTAGGAAACTAATACAGTCAGTAGTAAAGGTCATATTTGGTGTCCTGCTGCATTCTGTATCTGTGGAAAAGAAGGGCATGGTTTATTAGGCTCCCTCAAAGACTGCAGCAACTTGAATGTGACTTGATGGAGGGAACCTCCACTTCTAGGAGAAAACGTCCAAGAAGCAGTTGAATCACACAAGTCTATGAATGAGGTGGCGGCACCCTGGTAGTGCAGTGATTAAAAGCTCGGCTGCTAACCAAAAATGTCCACAGTTCAGATTCACCAGCTGCTCCTTGGAAACCTTGTGGGGGAGTTCTTACTTTGTTCTTAGGGTCGCTGTGAGTCAGAACCGACTCGGGACAGCGATAGGTTTGTTTTTGGGTTTTTATGAATGAGAAGTCCTAGTTAAGATAAAATAGATGTGGAAGACATTAGCCTGTAATTGGTCATTTTAACCATAGTCAGGGTGATATCAATCAGGGAGAAAATAAAGGAAAACAGAGACAATAGAGGAGACCAGTGATAGAGTCCTGGGGAGCACTATCTTTAAAAGGGGGTGTCAGGTGAACAGCAACCCACAAAAAGTCTGAGGAAGAGTGGCCAGAAATAAAAGGAGAACTAGGTTAGTGAAGAGAGCCAATGGTGATGCAATGGCTAAGCGCTCAGCTGCTAACTGAAAGGTTGGTGATTTGAACTCACTCATTGGCTCTGTGGGAGAAAAACCTGGCAATCTGCTCCCTTAAAGATTATAGCCTAGAAAACTCTATGGGGCCAGTTCTACTGTCAGATGAGCCTCAAATGGACTTAGCGGCACCTAACAACAATGATGGCAGGTTATTGAAATGCCTCCAAAGCCAAGGCAGGAAAGAATTTCAAGATGGAGAGGAGGTCAGCAGAATCAGAGACCACAAATAGGTCAAATATATCAAGGGCTGTAAAGCATTGACGGATTTATCAACGCTGAGTGGCCACCAACGATAGCAGCTTCGTGGAGTAGTGGAGATAGAAGCCAAATTGTTGGGGTCTGAAAGGCAGGTCAATATAATGCATTAGTTTCTGGACTGGTCGATGGGAGTTTGAGACTTTAGTCTTGGCTCTAGCCATTAACTAGCTAGATAACCTCGGGCAAATTAGTTAACTGCTGTAGACTTTGGTTTTCTCATCTGTCAAAGGAGAGAATCAGGCTAAGAGTCTCTGATTTTCATATTAATTCCTAGATAATGCCCCAACTTTATATTAGATTCATTTGCATTTTAACAGCACACTTCTAAACCTTGCTTAGATCATGTCACCAGACATTGAGAGCCCTATATTATGTGTCAGCTTCTGTCAGGATACTGTTGATACTATGGATATGACAGTTATTCAAGAAACTCACAGTTTGGGAAGGGAGGTAAACAGATATCTAACTAATTACCGTAAGTTCTTTTTGAAACAAAGCAAAGTATAAATGAAATGAACTGTAACTGTAATACAATATGTCATTGTTGTTAGCTGCCATTGTGTTGGCTTCAACTCATGGCAACCCCGCATAGAATGCAATGAAACGTTACCTGGTCCTGCACCATCTTATTGGACAGTATTCTCTTGTGATCCGTAGGGTTGTCACTGGCTGATTTATAGAAGTGTATCGCCAGGCATCTCTAGTCCATCTTGGTCTGGAAGTTCCACTGAAACCTGTCTGCCACAGATGACCTTGCTGGTATTTGAAATCCAGCATACTATATGCTATAATAAAATTCTGTATAAAGTGGAATGGGACGACTGATGACGGAGTAGTCAGTTCTGCCTGATGGATGAAATTGTTGTACTTATCTACTCTGTCAGGTAGGCACAACATTCCTCAACAATGGACATGACTGTAGGTCAGTGCATTTCTATGGGGATGAAAAAGACCAGGGGAGTTATACTTAGCCGGTGCTGATCACTTAGCATTCCTTTGAGGAAGTTTTGTTGTGATCTGAATGAGTATTTATGTACAACCGTTTCTAAACAAAGTGAACTGTTTAATTAATTGAAAAAAATGGACACAAGTAAAAGCTGAATGCAAGAGTAATTGAGTTACTTCTCCACCAGATCTAAGAAAACATTTAATATACATGTCATATGTTGTTATATTTGTTCACCTAACCCTCATATTATTTCATTTGATTTCACAAACATTAGCTTATTGTATCAACAACTGACATTATATCCTTGTTTTAGTAAATGGGGATGCAAAGTTTCTGATTACAAGGTTGAAGTAGTTTGGCCAAGGTCATAAGGTCATACAGTAGTTAAATAGTAGAACAAATTTTTAAACCCAGCAAGACATCCTCCCTCCAGAAAACCTTCCCTCAAGCTTTTAGTTGGTTTAAGTGCCCTTCCTCTGTACTGTTAGCATCATGTGCACACCTCTATTTTAGCATTTTCTGTAATAATATTGTTACTGAACCCTAGAAGGTGGGTCCTTGTCCAGCATGCTCAGACTTGCCAATAATCTGGACAATGGCCTTTGAAAAAGAGCCAGGAAGAAGTTCTCAGATCTGACTCCCGAAGCAGGGCTTAATAATGTGATCTGGGCAGCAAGATGGCAGCCGAGCAGGCATACTGGGGAGGGAAAATTCTGTAAGGCAGCCAGGAAACAGGAGGTGATGTGGTTCTTGTGAGACTTCTTGCTTCAGAACAGGGTCCGGTGATGATTTTCCTTCTGATTTGTTCCACCTGTTGCTGAGTCTGCTGTTGAGGTCAATTAATGGTCACAACTGGCCCTTCCGTGCATGCGGGGTGAGCCAAATCTGGCTTGGTCTAGTTTAAGGACTAATGGAAATTGACTGGCATTCCTAGGATCAGATTACCATATTGATGCTTACAAAGTGCCAGGTACAGTGTAGGTGCACTATGGGTTTTAACCCATTTAAACTTCATAACAGCCGTTTGAGGTAGGTGATATTGTTAATTACAGTATTTTTATAACATCAGGACACTAAGGCACAGAAAGATTAAGTAATTAACAGTAAGTGATGGAGCTGTTACAGGAGAATGGCCTCGGTCCTTGTCTTCGGTGTAGGAAAGAATTCAAACACTGAGACAAGCAGTGCCAAGGGAACAGAGGTTTATTAGCAAGCACAGGGTTAGTAGTAAAGGTACGCTTGACACAGAAGTGTCAAGCAGACTACTCAGGTAGAGAAAGAATCTGAGTGCCCCAGTAGTCCTTTTCTTAGGGTTTTGTACCCTTCCTGTCTCCTTTCTGTCTCTGTTAACATTTAAAAGCCAGGACAGGACCCCCTGTGAAAACTATTTCCTTGACTTAAGGTTTAATTACCAAGTTAGGGATCTTATCAAGTTACAGGACTTTACCAAGTTAGGGATCTTATCAAGTTACGGACTTTACCAAGTTAGGGATCTTATCAAGTTACGGACTTTATCAAGTTAAGGACTTCATCAAATCAGAGACCCCTGTAAAGATCATTTCCTTGGCTTAAAGTTTGACTATGTAGGGACCATCTTATTGAGGAGTGTCACCACCCCTGTCTCTTCCTTTATAGGGACTGTCTTATTGAGGAATGTCACCACCTCCAGCCTCTTCCTCTTCCCAAGTGCAATCTCTCCCCCTCCCCCTTACAGAGCCAGGATTCATACCCAGCTAGCTGGGTTCTAGAGTTCATGCTCTTAGTCCCCAGGCTGCTATCATACCGTATACCCTCTACTTACATTGAGGGATTCTAGAAGTCACAGCTTACAGAACTCACCAGCGCGTTTGCTATAGGGCTGCAGCTGTTACGTGTGATATCACTTTGTGTTTCTTGTATAAACACAAGAGAATATTCTCTCAGCCAAATGTCTTAAAATACTTGGCCACACTTGAGTAACTGATGTGTTTTCTCCATATGGGCAATGTGAATTATATAACTGGCTCTCTTTCCCTTTTCACTTTGACCACCAAGAAGCTCTGAGTAAATTTGTGGCCCAGCATTTCCTTAGTAACTGGTAGGACCTATGGCCCCTATATCTCTAGTCTGTTGGTTTGAAAGTTTCAAAATAAAAAGTTGGGGAAATAAATTTTTCTTCATTTTCTTAAATTAATTGACAATGTACATTTATTTTATAATTAGAAAAAGATAAGCTTTGTTTTTAAAAGAATGTTTACAGCTTTGAATGATTTCTCAGGCATTAGCTGTGTGGACAGGAACTAGTTTCAGGTTAAATTTCATGAGTTCAGTATGGAATCTCAGTTCTTATAAAACAAGAAGTTCTGCATGACCTTGAAAGTCTGAATCAATAAAATTTATGTCAGGTACATCAGAACGTATTTCAAGTAGCATCAAATAGTCAAGTTGTGGTCCTACTTGTTTTTAACCTGTATCTAAAAAATTTAAAACCACTTTTTAGTTATTTGGACTGATGCTGTCGTGCTTTAGAGACAAGAAAGTCAGTTACCTTCCTGAATGCTGATAATTTATGATAATGAACTTCACTGGACAGCTGACTTTGATTTTCACCGTTTGTCAGAAAGAATGGATCGAGATCGCCTGTTCTGTAACCGAAATAATTATCTTGGTACATGTCTTCGAACTTAATTGCTTAGATCAAGTAATTAAATACCAGATTACTTTGTTTATTTAAAAGTATCTTTTGCAACTAATTCTTCCATGTAGATTACTGACCACCCACTTTGCTAAAAGCCACACATTTTATGGGAGTATTCAGATTTTTCTAAGGCCAGAGTGAGCAAGTGATAATTTCTTCTTTGAAAATGTTTCAACTTAAATGTTCACCATTCTCTGACAGGACATTCAGATGTCTAAGGGACCCAGGCAGGTGGGCAAGTTTTCCGTATTAAGCCCCAGCAGATAATTGCCGTCTGGTATGAGGTCTGGGGATGCCAGATCTGAAACCTAATGATTCCTAAATATTGATAACTAATGTGAACTTAAAAATAAGTGTATGACTTGTCTGTGATTTTGCAGACCCTCTACTGTGTTGGATAGAACTTTATGAAGTTTTTATTTTTGAAGAGTTGTCTTTTTATTTTTAAGGAAAATCTTGGATTGCCTGCAGATGCTCCCTCTGTCTACTGCCATGTAGAGAGGAATGTTCCTGTGTAGGTGAGAATCCTAGTTGGGTGACTCACTCTTCACAGAAGGCTGTCAACCCCCTACCATCTGCTTCTCAGATTACCGAATTCCAATAATGAGTCTCTGCCTTTGGTCATACGTATGGCACTAGTTGGTCCATCAGAAGGCTGCATACGTGAGCTCACACACACAGAAATCTTCCCCACCACCTGTCAGGAGTATTTTACTTTGTTGTATTTTGAATATTGTATCTTGTGTACATTAAGAGATCTAGATGAGACCACTCCATAGAACCCACTACTGCATTAACAGTAGGACTGTTACTGTGCACTTGGCCACTTTGTGTTCCCTGTATGAAATTCCACGAGAGGATTTTCTTTCAGAGCCAAGTGTCATAAAATGTTTGTCTACCCTTGAGCAACTGAAATGTCTTCCTACAGAGAAGCGAATTATGTAACCGGATATGCTTCCCTGTTCACTTGGGCTGCTCTGAGGCTCTGAGTGAAATTGGTGGTTCAGCTTTAGTGCCTGGATGGGAACCTGTGGCCTGCATATCTGACTGTATCCACTAGTGTGTATATTCCCACATATACAAATACATAAAAAAAAAAAAATACATACATTATACATTATAGCTTTTATAACTTTATTTTGATATTGTTTCTGAATATACTAGGAACTTCAAAAAATGGAAATAGCCCCAGGCCTATTTACTATTTCAGTTTTTATTTACTGTGTTACTTAGCGCTAGGCACAGAGAGGATGCAGAGATTGAAGATACAGTCCTTGGTCTCAAGGAACTAACGGTGTAGAGCGGCACTGTTCAGTATGGCAGCCTCTTGCCACATGTGTCTATTTTCATTTAAATTAGAATTTTAGTTCCTCAGTCACAATAGCTGCATTTTAAGAGCTTGATAATCACACGTGACTAGTGGATACTGTGTTGGACAGTGCACGTATAGAACATTTCTGTCATCACAGAAAGTTCTGTTGGATAGCACTAGTCTAGAGATGATGTGGGAATCAGATAAGATAGGGCAAGGTAATTCCAGACTGAGATCTGTGTGAAGTGTGCATGAGAATGACTTGGGGGCATGTTGAGTATTACTGCCACAGATTTCTGTTTTGAAAGGTAGCGTTGGAGTCTTTGTTTTTAACAAATGCCCCAGGTAATTCTGATGTCAAGGGTACAGGGATGACATTTTGAAAAAAATAGAGCAAGTGGGAATAACCCAGTAGAGTGATTTTGAACTTCCTACCTAAATGGCATCTGGGTGCTTGAGCAAATTTAAATTTGATTTGGAGAAGTAGGAGCTTCAAGACTTAACTTGCACCTTGAGTGTTGTGGAGCGTTTTTTACCCATTATGTGTCTAAAAACACATCAAAAATGATTAGAGTCATCAGTTTGTCCTGAGCATTTTGAGTACCTAAAAAGGATATATAATTGTTTCAGTCAAGGTAGGTTAGGCTATAGAACAGTAAAAAATAACCCAAAAATAACAATGGCTTTTTCCAGGGGGAAAAGAGAACTCTGAGAGCTTCACACTAACAAATTCTCTAGCCCAGAAGTGACAGGCATCGTTTCTGCTCACACTTCACTGGCCGTTAGCAAATCCCATCAGATTTACCTGGGAACATAAGTCAGGAATCTCATCGTGTTCTGATTTCCCCCTATTCACCCTATTGGTGAGGGCGGCATCCCTCACCTGAATAGTATAAGATGACAGAACACCTGACACCCAACACTGGACAGATGAGACTGGCGGCAGTTTTTCAATCACATATACTCACAGCCAAGGGGAGGAGGATACTGCATGCCGTGCAGGGCCACACAGAGCTTGCAGTCAGGAGCAGAGTGAACCAGTAGGTGCTGTGGCAGACAGGCTTTGTAGAAACAAGAGGGTGAGGTGACCCCTGGTTCCTATGGGAGGATGATTGGCCTGGTTGAGTAATTTCACAGGCTGGCAGGGAAGTGAAATCCATTAGGTTGTGGGCAGGGTGGAGTGCAGCTAGTCCAGGAGATAAAGGAACTAGTGGAATGGAGAACCTTTCCACTGGGAGGGGGCCATATCTAGCAAGAGCAGGGGAACTCAAAGTTAGGCTTTGGGGGCCCTGTGAGGCTCAAAGATGTCAAAGCAGTACATGAAATTTAGGTCTTCCAATGCACATGAATTCTCAACCACTTCCACCACTACCATTCTTATTCAAGCCTGCATCATCTTTCACTTGATTTTTTCAGTACAGACAGTCCCCGGTTCTAAATGAGGTCCGTTCCTAACTGTGGCTTTAAGTCAAATTTGAAGGTAAGTTAACAGGTACACACGGTTCTTATTTAGTCTTGCAAGAAAAGGCTTGAAGCCCTTTCAGTGATTGAAAAGCTGCATGTGCAACAAGTGAAGGTGATTGTGATGAAGAATTTGTTTCATGTAGGAGTTGGTCCAGTCACTTCAAAGTGAGGGCAAATTTACATAGCATTAAGGGCCAAGTGTAAGTTGAATTTTAGAGACCATCTCAAGAATAAATTTGATGCATCGAGCACTAATAACCAGAGACTAGATAAGTTGTGGAATGATATCAAGGACATCACACATGAAGAAAACAAGAAGTCATTAAAACGACAAGAAAGAAAAGACCAAAATGGATGTCAGAAGAGACTCTGAAACTTGAACATCAAGTAGCTAAAGCGAAAGGAAGAAATGAAGTAAAAGAGCTGAACAGAAGATTTCAAAGGGTGGCTGGAGAAGACAAAGTAAAATAGTGACATGTGCAAAGACCTGAGATGGAAAACCAAAAGGCAAGAACACACTCTGCATTTCTCAAGCTGAAAGAACTGAAGAAAAAATTCAAGCCTCAAGTTGTAATACTGAAGGATTCTATGGGGGAAATATTAAACAACACAGGAAGCATCAAAACAAGATGAAAGGAATACACAGAGTCACTGTACCAAAAAGAATTGGTCAACATTCATCTATTTCAGGAGGCAGCGTATGATCAGGATCTGATGGTACTGAAGGAGGAAGTACAAGATGCACTGAAGGCATTGGCAAAAAACAAGCCTCCAGGAATTGACAGAATACCAGATGAGTTGTTTCAACAAACGGATGCAGCGCTGGAAGTGCTCACTTGTCTATGCCAAGAAATTTGGAAGACAGCTACCTGGCCAACTGACTGGAAGAGATCCACATTTATGGCTATTCCCAAAAAAGGTGATCCAGCTGAATGCAGAAATTATCAAACTAATATCACACACAAGTAAAATTTTGTTGAAGATTATTCAAAAATGGCTGCAGCAGTGTATCCACAGGGAACTGCCAGAAACTCAAGCCAGATTCTGAAGAGGCTGTGGAATGAGGGATATCATTGCTGATGTCCGATGGATCCTGGCTGAAAGCAGAGAATACCAAAAAGCTGTTTACCTGTGTTTTGTTGACTATGCATTATTAAAGGCATTCAGCTGGGTGGATCGTAACAAATTATGGTTAACATTGAGAAGAATAGGAATTCCAGAACACTTAATTGTGCTCATGAGAAACCTGAACATAGATCAAGAGGCAGTTGTTTGAACAGAATAAGGGGATACTGCATGATTTAAAGTCAGGAAAGCTTTTAACAAACCCTTTCACCATACCTATTCAATCTGTATGATGAGCAAATAATCTGAGAAGCTGGACTATATGAAGAAGAATGGGGTGTCAGGATTGGAGGAAGACTCAGTAACAACCTGCTTTAGGCAGATGATACAACTTTGCTTGCTGAAAGTGAAGAGGATTTAAGCGCTTACTGATGAGTATCAAAGACCACAGCCTTCAGAATGGGTTACACCTCAACATAAAGAAAACAAAAATCCTTAAAACTGGACCAATAAGCAACGTCATGATAAGCAGAAAAAAGATGGAATTTGTCAAGGATTTCATTTTACTTGGACCCACTATCAACATCCATGGAAACAGCAGTCAAGAAATCAAAAGACCCATTGCATTGGACAAATCCGCTGCAAAAGACCTCTTTAAAGTGTTGAAAAGCAAAGATATCACCTTGAAAACTAAGGTGCACCTGACCCAAGCCATGTTGTTTTCACTTGCCTCATATGCATGCAAAAACTGGACGGTGTGAATAAGGAAGACTGAAGAAGAATTGATGCTTTCGAATTGTGGTGTTGGCGAAGAATATTGAATATACCATGGACTGCCAAAAGAACGAACAAATCTGTCTTGGAAGAAGTACAACCAGAATGCTCCTTAGAACCAAGGATGGCGAGACTATGTCTCACTTTGGACGTGTTATCAGGATGGATCAGTCCCTGCAGAAGGACATCATGCTTGGTGAAGTAGAGGGTCATCAACGAGATGGATTGACACAGTGGCTGCAACAATGGGCTTAAGCATAACAGCGATTGTGAAGATGGCACAGGACCAGGCAGTGTTTCGTTCTGTCATACATAGGGTCGCTATGAGTCAGAACCAACTCAACAGCACCTAATAACAACAACAGGAGTTGTCTGTAAGTCAGGCACTTACCGTATCCCCTTATTTACTTGCTTCAATCATTGTCTTTCTATAGTTTTACTCCACACACAAGCCAGAGAAATAAATCAGAGCCGTTCCTCTACAACAATCCCACCAAAAACTCTCCATCTCATTCAGAGTAAAATCCCAAATTCTTACTGTAGCCCACAAAGGCCGTACGTGATAGGCAATATTCCCCTAGCCCCACCTACTACCTACCACCACTTGGACCTCAGATCCTACCACTCTCCTTCTCATTCACGTTGCTGTAATCACATTGGCCTGTGTGCTAGTGCCTCTGCCCGGAATGCTCTTCACCCATACATTTATTCATACGGCTCTCTAACCTTGCTTTCTTCAGGTTTCTGCTTCAATGTCCCTTGTCAATGAAGTCTCCTCTACCCACCACCACCCACTGCCATCGAGTCGATTCCGACTCGTAGCGACCCTATAGGACAGGGTAGAACTGCCCCATTTCCAAAGTCTCCTCTACCTACCTAAATAAAATAGCAACTCAACCTTTATTCTATTTTTTCCCCATAGCACAGTACTTATCAAAGTCTTCTCACTAAGATGTAAGCTCTGTGAATTCAGGTCTTTGATTTAGTCACTAGTATGTCATTAGCACCTTCAGCGGTAACTGGCACATAACAGAACCTAGATAAAATTTATTAAATGAGTGAGAAACCATTTCATACCTCTCAGGTTTCCAAAAAGTAAAGCTCAATCAGGAGCTCTGGTGGTGCAGTGGTTAAAACTCTCAGCAGCTAACCAAGCTCACCAGCTGTTCCACGGGAGCAAGATATGGCAGTCTACTTCGATAGAGATGTACAGCCTTGGAAACCCTATGGGGTGGTGCAACCCTGTCCTACACACAGCAGCAGAAGCTGCGTTATTCCTGGTGTTGATAATTTTGTGGAGAAACTGGAACTCATGCACTGCTAATAGGAGTACACACTACACTAGTGTAACTACGACTGCAGAGACTGCTCGTTAGCTTCCAGTGTTCTCCCTTTCTTCTTCAGTAATAGAATCCACTATATTTAGTAGTTATATTTAAATAGTCACCCATTATAAAAACTACATATCCCAGTCTCCCTTGCAGGTAGGTGTAATAAGCTGACTTAAGTTTGGCAATGATATATAATTAATTAGAAGCCTTTCTGCTGGCTGAACTTTTGAACACCCATGTTACACCATAAGATGAAATATGCTGAGAATAGTGGAGCAGCAAGATAGAAGTCTTCTGGTCTCTGATGACTTTCTGAAGCCACTCGGCCACCCTTCCTACCTCCATACTTATTTTATGTAAGAGAGAAATACATGGTTATTTTATTTTTAATCCATTGCCATCAAGTTGATTCCAACTCATAGCGACCCTGTAGGACAAAGTAGAACTGCCCCATAGGGTTTCCAAAGAGCAGCTGGTGGATTCGAACTGCTGACCTTTGGTAGATGCGTGCTTAACCACTAAGCCACCATGGCAATGGGTTTGGTTTCTGGTTTTTATCACTTGCAAATAAACCTAATCCTAATAGATAAAACCACTTTGGAGAATAATTTGACAATACCTACTAAGTCCTAAGACCCAGCAATTTTAGTCCTAGGTATGACTCCTAAATGAAAACCCTAGAAAGAGTTCTCTCATATCTGTTCATGGAGGCATGTTCAAGAATGTTCATAGCAGTGTTTATTCTAATAAGAAAAATATGAAAATCTTAAAGATCCAGGAACTGAAGAATGGGTAAATAGTGATGTATTTATTCAATAAAACAGTATACAACAGTGAATAACTAGATTATACTTATCAACATACCAACATGAATGATCCTCACAATATAATGTTAAATGTAAAAAGCAAGTAACATATGATACGTTTTACGTAAGTTTAAAGAAAAAGTAAAAGAGTACTGTATATCGCTAAGGGGAGAACATGCTTCATTTCAGTCTTAACCTACAAAATGTTCCTCTTACCTTTTTTTTTTTCATTGATGGCTGTTTCTTCCCTTTAAGAAAAATGCAACCTTTTGTTTTAATTGAAGTCTGACATATAGTAAAGTGCGTAAATATTTGTTGTACAGCTTGCTGGATTTTCACAGAGCAAACCCAGGTCAAGAAATAGAACATCGCCAGGACCCAAGAAACCCCTATTATACTGAAGTGAAGGGCTCGGTCAATAGTTGCAGAAGAGCAGCACTGCCCCACATAAATGAAGAGCGTGTAGCCCTAAGTATTATTGGCAGCCATCCCAAAGCCAAGAGGGACATCAGCTTTAGCACAAAACCAATACTGAATTTCAGAGTAAGGAGACAGAAACAGCCTGGGACCTTTGTAATGACCTTGTTGTTTGGTTTGGATTATCCAAACTGAGCCTACTCTACCTCTGCATCCCAGGTACATGAGCCTTTAATCCTCTCATAATTTAAGTCTACTTAAATTGAATTTTCTGTTTCTTCCAGCCAAAAGCATTCTATCTGATACAAACAGCATAAAATCTATCATTGTTTTATCTCAGTTATTTTGGTTAGAACTTTAAAGAGCTAACTTGTTTTTCTTTTAAATTGTATTCAAAATTTACAGAGCAAGACATCCTTTTTTTTTTGTTTGATGAATGTTAGGAGAATAATAATAACATTGGCTGCTTATTATGGGCCTGAAAATACTCTAAGCATTTTTCCATGCTCATTTAGCGTGCTCCACAGTCCCATGAGGTTTGAAATGTTACCACCACCATTATACAGGTGACGTTTAACCCCAACCTATGTCAAGAAAGGAAAAAAAGAGAGTACTCTAGGACTGTGCTGTCCAGTATAGTAGCCACCAGGCACCTAATGAAAACCCTGGTGGTGTGTTGGTTAAGAGCAACAGCTGCTAATCAAAAAGTTGGCAGCTCAAATCCACCAGGCACTCCTTGGAAACCTTATGGGGCAGTACTATTCTGTCCAATAAGGTTGATGGCAACGGGTTTTTTTTTTTTTTTTAAATCACCTAATATGTAGTGTAAGTATGTGCTGTACCCACCAGACTTCTAAGACTTAGTACAAATAAAAGAATATAAAATATTATTAGCAATTGTATTATCTTGATTACATGTTGAAATGAAAATATTTTGGATATACCAGGTTTAAAAAAGTATATTGTTAAAGTTATTTTCAGCTCTTTCTTTTTACCCTTTTTTAAATGTGGCTCGTAGAGAACTTTGAAATGACTTATGTGACTCCCAGCGTATCTCTGTTGGGCAGTGCTGCTCTAGAGCTGTGGTTCTTACAACATGGGCCTGGACCAGCAGGATCAGCATCATCTAGGAACTTGTTAGAAATGCAAATTCTTGAGTCTGCCTTAGACCTAATAAATCAGAGAGCACTGTCCAATAAACCACCTGCACACCAATTTCCATCTTGGAGTCCGTTTCCTGGGGAACCTGCCTATGACATGTGTCCTTTAGCTATTACTCTGCAGTGCTACCTTTATCATAAATGTCTATAGGGTCGCTATGAGTCAGAATCGACTTAATACCAATGGGTATTGCATGTGGATCTGTTTCAGGATTTTCTGTTCCGTTCCTTTGATCTATTTGTCTATCTCTGTACCAATACTGGAAACCCTGGTGGTGTAGTGGTTAAATGCTACAACTGTTAACCAAGAGGTCTGTAGTTCGAATCTGCCAGGCGCTCCTTGGAAACTCTGTAGGGCAGTTCTACTCTCTCCTATAGAGTCGCTACGAGTTGGAATCGACTCGACGGCAGTGGGTTTGGTTTTTTTGGTACCAAAACCACGCTGTCTTAATTTTCAGAGCATTATAATTTGTCTTGATATCTGGCAGGGAAAGTTATCCAGGTTTTTAAAAATCATTTTGGGCTCTTTTGGCCCTTAGCATTTCCATATTCACTTTAGAATCAGCTTGTCAATTTCCAGAAAAATCCTACTGTGAATTTGATTGGGATTTCATCAAATCTGAAGACATTTTAAGGAGATTTATATCTTATCATTATTGAGACTTCTAATTATAGAAATGACATATCCCTCCATTTAGTTAGGTCTTTCTTAATTTCTGTCATTAAAGATGTATAGTTCTATAGTTTACAGAGGTCTTGCATACCTTTTGTCAGATTTGTTCCTAGGTATTTGATTTTTTAAATGCTATTGTAAATGTAATCATTTTTAATTTTCTAATTGTTGCTGTTTTATTGAAATGTAATCAGTTTTCACATTCACACTTTATACCCAGCAATTGCTAAATAAATTCGCTTATTAATTCCTCACTCTGTAGTCTCCAGTCCATTTACAAGCATCATATTCATGCATAGTCTGGAAATCTTACTAAACAAGGAAGCCAGATAGACACAAAATGCTGAGAATGTGGGTGGGCATGTTCACGATGGAATAGGGTTTGCATGGGATCCACTGGGAGGAACAAGCTGAAGAATATGGAGGGGAGATGGTGTGAGGAATATGTTTCTGAGCTTTCAAGAGCAGCATAAAAGAGGAGATGTCTCAGGAATACAGATTCTATTTATGACATTTTTGCAAAGGGGGCTGGGACTAGTCAAGGGACACACAGTAATTGTGAAGAATGAGCCTGCAAGTGAAAGGAGAAGGACTGTCAGGAAGGGCTGATGAATAGATAGATTTTGTAGTGAGTTTTGTAGAAGTAAACCTACAAATCCATGGAATATGTTGATACTTAGGGCAATGGCTCTTGAAGTGTAGTTTGTGACCAGCAGCATCAGCATCACTTGAGAACTTGCTGAAAATGCTAATTCTAAGGCTCATCCTAAGCATCCTGAATCAGAAACTCTGGAAGTGGGGTCCAGCCCCTTGTTTTGACAAACCCTCCAAGTCATTCTGATGCACACCAAATTCTGAGAACCACCAACTTAGGGGTGGACTTGTCAAACTAGTCCCGATGCTATTGTTATTGTTGTTAGCCGCTGTCAAGTCACTCCCTGACTCATGGTGATCCCATGCACAACAGAACAAAACGCGGCCAGTCCTGCATCACCTGCATGATTGGCTGTGGATCGGACTGCTGTAGTTCATAGGGTTTTAATGGCTAATTTCCAGAGGTAGATTGTGAGGCGTTTCTTCCTAGCCCAACATAGTCTGGAAGTTCCACTGAAACCTGTCCATCATCATAGCAACACGCAAGCCTCCACTGACAGATGGGTGGTGGCCAGGAATCAAACCTGGGGCTCTCTGTGTGGAGGGGAGAGTTCTACCACTGAACCACCAATGCCCTCTTCAGGTGCTTTAACTTGCCACTAATAAATAGCCCCAAATACAGTAGTTAGTAATGGTTTTAAAACTATTTTATCCTTGTTGCTATTTTGCTTTGCGTATTGCTCTGGTTGTTTTATGCAATTTGCCTTCTCAGACTATAATGTTCTCAATGCAGGATTCGAGTCTCATACTTTGGCCTTTTTGTTCTATGAGAGCATTTAAGACAGTTGTGTGCTCCCAGCTGGGTGTGCACACCCACTAAATCCTTATATCCTTATTCACATGGCATGGTATTTTCAAATATTATCTTTTCTCCCTGCATTTCTTTGTAACCTTTGGCCCTTTTATCATTCAGGCTGCTAAAACATGGGTCCGGGACTTTTTCTCTCAAAAGAGAAGAGGCTTTTGACTTTGAGTTATGGGAAGGAGAGTTAGACGGGAGTGTTCCTAGGCACAGTGAGTCCCTATTAAGAGACCCTACCTTGCTCTGTATCTGCAAATTAGAAATGAAGAGAAAGCGCAGAGTTCTGAGATACAGGTCTCTGGGGATCTAAGAGGAGAGGGAGCCTGTATTTGGCATCCTTCCAGAAAGAGCCCCTGGAAGTCAGCAAGATCCCTGAGAAAAAATGGCTATGTGGGGTATCTACTAGACAGGGCCTTACATAAACCTCAGAGAGTGTTTCCTATGGTCTAGCATGTTGCAAGGGTAGAAAATGATCCACTATTCCCTGGCAAAGTGTTGTGGGAGGAAAAGTCTTAGCCCTAAAGATTTTCCTGTAGCCTGACATAGTGTGGAAATAGCAGAATGAAGTTGCAAGGAAGGTACCAGACCTTAAGGAACTTCAACAATATGAATGATGATGTAACAACAAGCTATGTAGATTGACAATAAAGAGCCAAATCGGATAATTGACATCTTAGCAGATGCCAACAGAATGGGTCACTTGTGGGAGACCAGATGCTCACTTTCCTCCAGGCTTCCAGGTAATACAAGAACTTCAGACTTTACCTTGGAGAAAGGCAGTGGGAAAGATTCTGAATTTACTGAGATTCAGTTTCCACCCTCTGAGAAAACAGAAAAAAACCCATTGCTATTGAGTCATTTCTGACTAATAACGACCCTGTAGGACAGAGTAGAACTCCCATAGGGTTTCCAAGGCTGTAAATCTTTACAAAAGCAGACTGCCACATATTTCTCCCACAGAGCTGTTGGTGGATTTGAACCCCTAATCTTTTGGTTAGCAGCCGAGTGCTTAACTACTGTGCCAATATTCTTACTCAGAAAATAGGGGGCTTGAAATTATGTGTGATTAGAATAAGATAAAGAAAAAATTCACTTCTTATACCCTTGAGTTCATGGATTATGTACATATCACTTACATCATTTCCATAAATAAGGAGTATTTTACTATATTTAAATAATGAGAGAAGATAATTCATACTTTTAGAGGTAGACTTCTGTGCTGATATTCCAAACCAAAACTGTTGCTTCAAAAAGGAGTCTGTACAACAGTGCTTCTCAATCTTTACTGTGCACAAAAATCACCTGGAAATCTTTTAAAATGCTGATACTGATTCGTAACAGGGCAGTACAGCCCCCTAGGGTGTGTTCTGGAAGGCTGTGAGGCATTTTTTATTGAGTGTCACTACTGGTATTTAGTAGCTAAGGGCCAAGGATATTAGACATCCTTTAACTATCTGCACAACTTTGGAAAGTCTACGTGAGTAATCATGTAGGGTTGTGCAGCATAATTCCTCACCCCTTAAACATGGGCACAGTGACTTCCTTCCAAAGGGTATAGCATGGAAGACAGGAGAGAGTCCGTTTACAGTGGAAAAACCATACAAACACAACCCCAGCCAAGTGATCAAGGTTAATATCATCTGTGAAAAGTCATGTTGATAGCATGTATCTTTGATATATGATGCAAATGGCACTTTAACTCTTATGGTCTTCCTCCCAAAACCATGACCCCAGTCCAATCATGAGAAAAACATCAGCCATATCCCAAATTTAGTGACATTCTAAAAAATACCTCGCCAGTATTCCTCAGAACTGTTAAGGTCATCGAAAACAAGGAAAGTCTGAGAAATTGTCACAGCCAAGCAGAGCCTGAGGGATATGTCAACTAAATATGGTATCCTAGATGGGCTCCTGGAACACAAAATGGACGTTAAGTAAAACTAAAAGAATCATGAATAAAATATGGGCTTTAGCTAATAATAATTTATCACTATTTGTTCATTAGTTGTGATAATGTACCATTCTAATGTAAGATGTCAACAATAGGGGAAACTGGCTGTGGGGTATATGAGAATTCTCTGTATACAACTTCTCTGTCAAACTATTCTAAAATTAAAAAAAAATTAAAGCCTATATTTTATTATGATTGTAGAACTTCTGTTTTACTTATTTGTATGTAAAAATTTTAATATTGATTAGGAACATCACTATCCTAACAATAGAGGGATTATTTTGTTCAAAACTTTAGTAAGAGTTGATCATCACTTTGGAAAATGATGTTTCCTACAGCAATGATCATGTCACGTGTTATATGTATTCATTTAAAATTATGAATTCATAGCTCTTCATGAATACTTAGGATATCTTTATTTTAAAATATCAAGGGCAAGCACTGACTACATAACTGTCTTCAAGAGTAGTAGTACCTGGGTATTTCCATATTGAAACACATACTATTTTTAATTACAAATTTCATTTCTCCTTTATATTACAATTAAGACATTAGGTTGTTTTTGAAACTGTGTATATAGGTAGGTTGTATTATCTATGGATTTTATTTTAGGGTAGTGGGAGGCTGATAAGTATTACAATGTTATTAAAAAAGACTGCTAAATCTGAGGTGGCTGAGAACCATAATCTTAGACCTAAGCTCTTTTTTTTTTTTTTTAGCAGTTTTTTGTGTAAATATCTAGGAGTGGGATTACTGGGTCATGTGGTGAGTGTATGTTTAAGATTACAATAAACTGCCAAACCGTTTTGCAGAGTGGCTGTACCATTTTGCATTCCCACCAGCAATGTATGAGAGTTCCAGTTGTTCCGCATCCTTGTCACCACTTGGTATTATCAGTATTTTTAATTTTAGGCATTCTAATAGATGTAGTGATATTTCATTGTTCTTTTTCTTTTTAACTTTATTGTGTCTTAAGTGAAAGTTTGCAGCACAAATTAGTTTTTCACTAAAAAATTTTATACACAAATTATTTTGTGACATTAGTTGCAATCCCCACAATGTGTCAGCCCTCTTCCCCTTTCCCTTTACAACCTGGGTTCTCAGTGTCCATTCATCTAGTTTTCCCATCACTTCCTGCCTTCTTGTGTTTGCTTTTGGGCAGATGTTTCCCATTTGGCCTCATAAACTTGATTGAACTTAGAAGCACATTCTTGATGTGTGTTATGTTTGCTTTATATGTCTGTCTAATCTTTGGATGAAAGGTGGACTTCAGGAGTGGATTCAGTTCTGAGTTAGCAGGGTGTCTGGAGGCCACAGTCTCAGGGGTTCTTCCAGTCAGTCTCAGACCAGTAAGTCTGGTCTTTTTTGTGAACTTGAATTTTGTTCTACATTTTTCTCCCACTCTTCCTAGGACCCTCTATTGTGATCCCTGTCAGAGTAATCAGTGGTGGTAGCTGGACACCATCTATTTCTTCTGGGCTCAGGCTGGTGGATGGAGGCTGTGGTTCATGCAGTCCATTAGTCTTTTGGACTAATATTTTCCCTGTGTCTTTGGTGTTCTTCATTCTCGTTTGCCCCAAACGTGCTGGGATCAATAGATGTAGCATAGGTGACTGCTCACAAGATTTTAGGACCCCAGATGCTACTCACCGCAGTAGGATGTAGAACATTTCCCTTATGAACTATGTTATGCAATTGACCTAGATGTCCCGTGAGACCATGGTCCCCAGCCCTCAGCTCCACTTTGTCCCTCAAGGTGTTTGGATGTGTCTAGGAAGCTTCTATGACTTTGCCTTGATCAAATTGTGCTGCCATCCCCTATATTGTGTGTGGTCTTTCCCTTCACCAAAGTTACCACTGATCTACTATCTCCTCCCCACTGCCCCCCTCCCTCGTAACCATCAAAGATTATTTTTTGCTGTGTGTAAATCTTTTCTTGGATTTTTATAATAGTGATCTCATACAATATTTGTCCTTTTGTGATTTGACTTATTTCACTCAGCATAACGCCCTCCAGATTCATCCATATTGTGAGATGTTTCACAGATTTATCGTTGTTCCTTATCATTGTGTAGTATTCCATCGTGTGTATGTACCATAATTTGTTTATCCATTCATCTGTTGGTGAGCATTTAGGTTGTTTCCATCTTTTTGCTATTGTGAATAATGCTGCAATAAACATGGGTGTGTATATGTCTATGCATGTAACGGCTCTTATTTCTCTAGGATATATTCCTAGGAGTGGGATTGCTGGATCATATAGTATTTCTATTTCTAGCTTTTTAAGGAGGCACCATATTGTTTTTCACAGTAGTTGTACCATTTTACATTCCCATCAGCAGTGCATGAGTTCCAGTCTCCTCGCAACTTCTCCCACGTTTTTTTTTCTTGATCAGTGGACCTAAGCTCTTTGAAGCAGTAAATGCTTTACGATTTCTTACACCACCTTTTACCAACTAGATTCTCAATATTTAATTTCACCCCTGTTACAGTTTCTGTTTATGTCTACCCAAAAGTTCTTATTTGCTCCTCCATTTTGGGGGTCTCAGTTTTGATCCAGTGTCTACCCCCACACCAGCAACCCATGTAATACGATCCATCTGATTCAGAGTGGTCCCAGTCCCTTTGCCACTGATTATAGAGACAGGAAAGTGACCCAGCTCGGGTCAGTTGAGTGCTTGGGTAGAGGTTTTTCACTCCTTGTTAAAGACACAGGAATAAATGATTATTTTCTTTCAGTGGACATTGTTAGTCTAAACATGATACCTAAGGTCAAGGTAGGAATCTTTGATCATGAGTATTATTAGCTCTAAGAGAAAATACTGAGGAAGACAGGCATGGAAGGCACCGGGGGTTCCTGGTATCTCTGAACCCTGTCAACTCACTCGAGAACCAGCCAACCTCTGAAGGGCTTGTTACATCAGAAAGAGTTAGGTTTTTTCTTATTGACAGCCACGGTTAAAGAGGAATATTTATATATGCTGTATGCAATTCTGGTCAGAATGCTGTGTAGAGAAGCCACAAGTGATTGTCTCTCACCCATTAGTTCTTGATTCAAACTATCAGTATTATGAGTCCCAGTCTTAGTTCTGTAGGGCTCCAGGGAGACTACTGATTTATTTTTCATTGACAGTAAGTTACACAATATTGCTGTTTAGTCACAGAAAACAAGAAAATTTATTTCCTGTGCTCTCCTTCACCCTTTCATAATCACATCTCGGGCAGGTTAATTTGAGAATACTGTCCTAATCCCTAGCAAGGCCTGGAACACTATGTATTTGCCCAATGTAACAGATTCAGAAATGGATTTTTTATAAAAATTTGATTGTTTTAGGTGAAAGTTGGAAACCCTGGTGGAGTAGTGCTTAAGACCTATGGCTGCTAACCAAAAGGTCGGCAGTTTGAATCCACCAGCTGCTCCTTGGAAACCCTATGGGGCAGTTCTACTCTGTCTTACGCCGTCACTATGAACTGGAATCAACTCAACAGCAATGGGTTTGGTTTGCCTTTTTTTTTTAAAGTTTACAGCACAAATTAATTTCTCACTCAAAAATTTATACACATATTCTTTCATGACATTGGTTGCAATCCCCACAATATAACAGCACGCTCCCTCTTTCCACTCTGGGTTCCATGTCCCTTCCTGCCTTCTCATCTTGCTTTTGGGGAGGAGTTGCTCATTTGGTCTCATATATTTAATTGAACTAAGAAGCACATTCCTCATGTGTGTTATTGTTTGTTTCATAGGCCTGTCTAGTCTTTGTCTATGGGAGAAAGGCCTGGTGATCTACTTCTGTCAAGTAGTCAAGATTACAGCCAAGAAATCCCTTTGGAGCAGTTCTATTCTGTAGCACATGGGGTCGCCATGAGTCAGAACTGAGTCAACAACGAATTTGGTTTTTAGTATTCTGGCAAGTTTTACTTAGCAAGTAAAGCAGAATGGTTTCAGTTCTGAGTTGGCAGGGTGTCCAGAGACCAGAGCCTCGGGGGTTCCTCCAGTCTCTGTCAGATCAGAGAAATGGGTTTAAGGAATAGGCACAGGTTGTATTTTTGCAAGGTCCCTGGGCGGTGCAAATGGTTTGCGCTTGTCTACTAACCTAAAGATTGGCAGTTCACACCATCCAGCAGCACTATGGGAGAAAGGCCTGGTGATCTACTTCTGTCAAGTAGTCAAGATTACAGCCAAGAAATCCCTTTGGAGCAGTTCTATTCTGTAGCACATGGGGTCGCCATGAGTCAGAACTGAGTCAACAACGAGTTTGGTTTTTAGTATTCTGGCAAGTTTTACTTAGCAAGTAAAGCAGGCTCCCTTCCCTGGATATAAGGTTTAAACAACTAAATTTATGAATCTAATAACTCATCCTATTTGATAGTTCTAGTACTCAGTATGTGAAATTAGTCTTTATTATTCCTACAGTTCTCCTTTTCATATTTGGTCCTTTCCGTCTGCCCTTTATTTACTACAATCCTTTATTCCATATTTACTTTCCTCTTCTCACCTCTTCATATTCATAGAAATTATCTGCTGTATGAAAAAAACAAACCAAACCAAACCCATTGCCATCGAGTTGATTCGGATTCATAGTGACCCTAGTGGACAGAGTAGTACTCCCCCATAAGGTTTTCAAGGAATGGATGGTAGATTTGAACTGCTGAACTTTTTGGTTAGCAACCAAGCTCTTTAACCACTGTACCACCAATTATACATAGGTTATGTATAAATATAATTATTCCTGGTTTAAAATGAGTCTGCAAGTACTCAAATCCTTGTAGTACTCCTCGAGGGCAGCCTTTTTTTTTTTTAAGAAAGAACATGCTGGACCAAAGTTTACAAATTAAACAGTCATTTAAAATTGTATTTTATTTAAACCTATAAGTATTGCTATTTGTTTGAATTGCTCACATAAATCCATTCCATCCAAAAAAGGAAGCATAAAGTGCTCCTAGCAGTACAAGCACAATTGGCGTGGCCTACCTAAAGGTCCTCCACTAGAGTCTGCAGAAAACCTAAACGTAGTTAAATCATAAACCTGATATATTTAGTCTTAGGATCCCAAGGCGTTTTCAAAATCACTCTGATTTTTAAAACTAAGTGTCAATCATGGCAGGGAGGTCCACTGAGCTGATTTCTGATAACCAAGTTATGTTATCACTGAACATAATTTGTAATGAATGATAAATGGCAGCACTGAGACCTTGGGGTGGAAACTCTTCACGAGTAACAGAAGCACTGCTTCTACAGGAATAACTGGGGTGTCCCCAGAGCAGTCGGTGCTACAGACTTCCTCTACTGCTCCTTCCCTCACTGTGCTACTCAGATCTGAGGGCTGGGATGACGGTGCTCAAACTCAAGAAAGGTTTTTACAGAAGACTAGTGAAGAAGGTGTTCTGAGGTACCAAGTTCTGAGACACAATGTAAATATTAAAAATGATGATGAGATCTTGACTACCTGAATCTGTTTACATTGCCTTCAATTCATCATAATTATTTCACATGTCTAGCCTGCACTCTTTCTCAGAGGATAGCTATAAGGATTAAATGAGATAAACTATGTGACGGCCCAGTCTAGTGTCTGGGTACCCAGTAAATATTATTCCCTCCCCCCAACCTAAAATAAATGAGGTTAGTCCTTGAACTTTGAAAGTACTTTATAATGAAAATAAATTAGTTTTTCCATCAGCATCCTTGTCAGCATAATTCTGAATTGCTCTCAAGAGTACATTCTCTTTTGTAAAATAAACACTTTATACTGTTTGAAGTATAAAGTTTCATGTTTGTTCAGTGTTCCTTACTTTCCATCGTGAGAAGTTATTTCTGAGGAATTGAAACCCCAGAAGATAACACAACAAAAACATGTTAAATTTTTTTTTTTAAAACAATGATCCAAAGGTAGGCTTAAAGAGAAGTCAGTCATATTTAGGAATAAAAGACAGCAAATGCCCCCTCTCAAGGGAGCTGTTCTAAATATTCCCTAAAAAAGTAAAGTGATACAGCTACCTTCAAGGACATAAGTTAAAGCAATACTTTAAAACCAAAATCACTGAATAATTAGGTGAAAAACAGAGCAAGAATAGAGAGAGAAATAAACTTAAGGACAATTTAAACTGTGACAATGATCTATCAATTCTAGAAGCTTTTGTTATCCGAATATCACAAATCGCGTTGTTTCTTCCCCATCCCCAACAATATCCTCATTGAAATCTCAAAGCAGCATTTTCAAGAACTAACAATATTTGTCATTTTGTTAGGACTCAAAATTTCAATCCAGTAGCCATCAGGATCTTGAATAAATGCCAGGCCTTTCATTTTACCTGTAAAATGAAATGATTCATTATTAAAATTTAAAATATATTCTTCATTAATTTTAATTTGCATTTTAATGAAGTAGATTTTTTTTTGTCTACAGTTTTAATTAAAAAAAAAAAAAAACAAAACTCTATTGTCGGTGTTGCCCAAATGTATGTTTTTCAGACTAACTAAAATTTTTATCTTCCACTCATAGCTGGAAACCAACACTCTTGAAAGTAAACTGTAGGACTGGTTGTATCTTTAAGATATCAGGTATTTATCTCACCTTCATGATACCATTTCAGTAGTCAAAGACATTGTCTTACTTTAGAGAGAAAAGAGAATAGGGAGGTACTCAAGGCTACAGGGTAGCCTGGCTTATCTACAGAGCTAAAACATCCAGATGCTTGGGTCATACAACCCATTAAACACTGTACTATGTAAACCCCATCTCTGCCAATCAGATTCTTTCTCTCAGGAATTCTTAACTGGGATTGAGAAGCCAGTAGGTTGGAGTTGTTTACTTGAATGGAAAACGTGACCTTAGAAATTTGTTTTGGGATCAAGATGCCGAATTACTCTGACTTCTAACTCTGGCTCCTTTCACCAAAATCAATCCCTGAGGGGCAGAGATGGAAAATGGGGGTGGGAAGAATGAGAAACTCCCAGAGTGATAATGGAGAGAGGAGTGGGCAGAGAGGGAGAGGAGGCGGGAGAGAAGGAGAGAAGGGAGTGGAGAGGCAGGGTGACTCTTCTGAACTAGTTTATGTGGTAGTAGTCACTACGAGTCGGCAATGACTCGACAGCAGTGGGTTTGGTTTTTTGTTTTTTTGGATGTGGTAGTAGTACCTGTACCAAACACAGTCCCTCATGGCTGTGGAAGAATAAACAAAAGGGCCCACCAGTGCCTTGGG
This sequence comes from Loxodonta africana, assembly GCF_030014295.1. Taxonomy (NCBI): domain Eukaryota; kingdom Metazoa; phylum Chordata; class Mammalia; order Proboscidea; family Elephantidae; genus Loxodonta; species Loxodonta africana. The sequence continues at coordinate 100,750,811 of NC_087342.1, forward strand.
TATCAGCACCTTCCCACATATCCACAGGGTGTGATGTGATGTACGTATATTAATAGCAGATAAAACAGACTTTAAGGAACTTATTTTTGGGTGGCCAAGTACATACTGAAATAGTGAAAGCTGTGGGGGGCTCAAACTACTGGTTTAGATGTCCTCATGAGTTAATAAGGGCAGTACAGAAGCCTTGTGCTTTTGAGGAACTGAGAAAAATAGGTGAGAACCAACTGGTCTTCGCAGCCCTCACCCTCCATGAATCCAATGCTGGGGATTACAATCTAAGGAGTGTCTCCCACTAATACTGCTTCTCTCTGAGTGACAAAGGGGGAAGAGTTGTTTTATGGAATCTAAAGTGCTTAGCTCTCATTTTTTGCCTAGGGATCTCCACCTTGGGCTCATGCAGTCACCTTCCTGAGATCTGGGGTATTTGGCCTTCCCTCATTCATACCATTTGATGGACTAGAGTAGCCAGTAGATGCAGGAAAAATAAGCTCAGAACTCTAAACCAAAAATTTGAGTAAAAAACCATTAAAAAAGAATAAACCAAGGAGTTACAGATTTGAATAGAAGAAATGTAAGAACAATGAGCCAAGAACTTAAAACATGTAAAAGTTATGAGCACTATGGTACGTTACCGATGTGAAACAAGAACAAGGAAATATTAAGAAAGCAAGCAAAATTAGGGATGAAAATTATTATAGCTGAAATTAAGAATACAACAGTTGACTTAAATAGCAAAAACTAACAACAACTTCAACAAAAAACCAAACCCACTGCTGTCCAGACGATCCTGACTCGTAGCGACCCTATACGACAGAGTAGAATTGCCCCAGAGTTTCCAAGGAGTGCCTGGTGGATTAGAACTGCCAACCTTTTGGTTAGCAGCCATAGCTCTTAACAACTATGCCACCAGGGTCTCCAGAAGAACACAACAGATGACTTAAACATCAGAAACAGTACATTTGGAAAAAGATTAGCTAATTAGTATACCAGTTGTTCAGGAAATCTCCCAGGAAGAAGGCAAATGCAAAAAACTTACAAACATAAAGAGCTTCCAGAAAAAGATAGAATGCGCAAAGAACCAAAAATTAGACTGACAGCAGATTTTTCAACAGTAACACTGGATGCAAAAAGATAATAGAGCTGTATTTTTAATACTGAAGGAAAATAAGCCCGGGATTTTGTATCCAATCAAACTGTCATTCACATATGAAGGCATGAGAAAAATATTCTCAGGCCTAAAAAGCCTCAAAAACTCTTTGAAAATAGCTTTGGTTGAAGTATTTAAATAAAAACAGAGGAAAATCCAAAAGATGTATATGTATACGTAGAGAAAAAAGGTGATCAAATACCTTGATGTATTTGTTGTATCTTAAAAACAAAAAAGGCCAAGGCCAGAGAAAAAGAAAAAAATAAATAAACCAATAATGTCCCAGTCTGGGTAACAGTAACATAATGCATGTGGAGGAGGGCAAGTTCTTATCCTACTGGGGAGATCTGGATATTAAATATTTTATTTAAAAAAAAAAAAAAAAAAGATTAAAATGAAACAGTGTAGGGAATTGAAATAATAAATTATTATGGCGGAAAGAGATCCAAGTAAAATAATTTTGTAAATCCAACAAAATCTAAATGTATGCTACTTCAAGAGATACATTTAAAACATAAGGACACATAAAGGTTATGAAAGGATGAAAAGGCATACCAGATGGTTATTAACTACAGAGAGCTAGTATAGTTATATTAATGTCAGATAAAATAGACTTTAAGGAATCTATTTTTGGGTGGCCAGACACTCTGAAACAGTAGAAGCTGGTGGGCAACAAGAGAATATGGTGGGGTCGAGAGAATGTAGTGGGGTTAATGGGGTGGGAGAGGCAGCCTAGGTTTTAACAGCTCTCAAGGTCCTGCTTCTAGTCTCTTGTGAGACCACCCTAGCTGGTATCCTTTAGTTTCCTAAGATACCCAGGTATTCTTCCAATAGTTTCCCTTTTTTGCTTAACCTGGTTTGAAATAGACTTCTCTTATAGGTAGTCTCTTACTTACGATGGGATTCCATTCCAACAACTCTATTTTAAGTCAATTCTGACATAAGTCGAATACCTTCTTTTTTTGAGTTTTTATTATTATTGCATTTTATTATCAATATCTTTATAAATCATAACACTGAACATCTGTGAGTGAACATCTACAAATGATAACCTCAGTAAATTACATGCTGTAACGCTGTATGTAGTACATATTACTAATGATAACGTGTATTAAAAAAAACAACAGTTGGCCATAGGTGCAGTTTGTCGTAACTCGAATACCTCTTCAGTTGAGGACTACCTGTGCTTGTAACCAAAAGGATTTTTACTACAATGGTGCCCTCTGTGGGTCCTTAATATTATTCAGCTAAAGAGAGGCCTGAAGAAAACAGGCAGTTGACTCACCATCATTAGGTTTCTTCACAAATTTGACTCCCAGTTCCTCAAATCTTTTACAAGCACCATGTACGTCAGGAACGGCAATTCCAATGTGACCTTAGGTGACCACCCCCAAAAAAGCCAGGGACAAAAGGAAGAAATAATTACAATAGGGTATACCAAGGGCCATGAGTGGCTTCCAAAACTTGTTTATTTCAAAAATATATAAGGTGCCTGAAAACAAACTGTGTCAATTTAGTTCAAAGCCTATATTAAAGAACAAGAATCTAATTGGCTGGGAAGAATGAATTGATCAGCTGCTCTGAATTATAAATTATTTCAAATAAACCAATATTGGCTCATATATAGTTCAACCTGTTAAGAATAACCTATGCTAAAAAGGAATAATCATTTACATATACTTAATAGGTTTGTTGTTGGCACTGACTATATGGCAGCTAACTGAAGCTTATTATCCAGTAACATTTATTGAAAGATTTCAGATCAAGGTAAAAGCATAGACTAACAGAAATTGGAATTACCATTGACTAAGCTTTTTTTTTTTTTAGTTAAAAAGTCTGGGGAAACATTTTTTTTTGTGGAAAATAAAAATAACCATACCTTTAATAAATTGGTTATACTTAATAATTACCCCATGAATGTTTTAGGTTTATTACAATCATAGATAGGTGCACGTGCACAATCACACAGATCCATAGATACTACATTTACAAACAGGCAAACATACCAAATCCTCGAGGGTCTGAATTGCCACTGTGGTAACTCTGGGTCGCATCATCTTCAGTGCCCCAATTGCTACAAAAGGAGTGAATATATAAGCGTCCAGTAGAAAGGATATTCTGAGAAGAGAGCTGCAACACTCTGTCGTTGAAATATTACCTTGTGTATGTATGGCTTTATATACTTGGCCTAACCCCTGCTACTGCAAGTATTAAGGTCTCAACTATAGAAAGGGCAAATGGGCAAGTTATGATTTTAACTACACTGAAGAGCCAGTAAAATCAGGCATCTGGATAAGAACAATCACAGTAACAGCAACTACCATTTATTGTGCTAAGTACTTTATACTTCATTAAATCTCAAAACTGCTGAATGGGCTAGACTTGAGTATCTCCATTTTACAGATGAGACTGCTGCTTGTTCAGGGTCACAGAGCTATGTCAGGGTCAAGATGCACATCTAGGTCTGTCTGATTCCAGAGCTCCATTTTGAATCAGGGGACACACTAAGTCACACACTCTGAAACAAATGCTCTTTGGCAGCTGTTAAACAGTGCAGAGAAACAACACAATGAAATAATGGGGGGGGAAAAAAAAGGAAAACCAATTTCTACATTCTTAAATGTTGAAAATATAAAAGTACCTTCAAATTTTAAATAACCCAAATAAGAAATGAAATGGAGACATTATAATAGACCCAACTGAAATAAAAAGGATCATAACAGAGCACTATGAAAAACTGTACTCCAACAAATTTGAAAACCTAGGGGAAATGGACAAATTTCTAGAAACACACTGTCTACCTAAAAAAAAAAAAACCTTAAAATTTTGAATATTAATTATTACAAAATGGTTTGAAGGCTTTTAAAAGAAACACATTATATAACATTTCTGGATCAAAAAGGTAGCAAAAAAATGAAGGAACAAAAATTTGAATGCTGGAAGTACCTAAACATTCATTAGGTGCAGTTGGGCAAATACCTTACCATTTCATGCTCTATCTAAAAGGCAGATGATCTCACTTGCCCCATCTATGCTACACAGACAATAAACCAAAATCAAACCCGTTGGCATCAAATTCATTCTGACACATAGTGGCCCCATGTGTTACAAAGTAGAACTGCTCCATCGGGAACTTACAAAGACAAGGGTGTGTAAAAATACTCGACAAAATTCTTACAAATGCGGTTATTAGGTAGCCCTGGTTTGAATTAAATTGGTAAGAGGGGAGAAAGTAAAACAAAATAAACAACAACAACAAAAAAAACACCTTACAAAATGTAGAATATATAAAAACTCATACTTACTGTGTCAGCTCAAGTGTAGCTTTTCTGGAGAACACCCATGCTATTTTTTCATCTCCTTCTTTGGGGATGTCATTTTTATCCTCATAAGCCAAGAAATAGAGTGAAAATTTCATGGTGGGGAAATCTAACTTTTGGAGCAGCCTGAAGTTAAAAGACAACAAGCCCAAATCACTAATAGTAAGAAAGACTGATTCATACTAAAATCAATAAACACTCATATTCAAGTTCTATGAAGAATAAGACATATATGTAATGAGGCTGTTTTAATGGAAAAACCAAAACCAAAACTAAATCTTGCTGTTGAGTTGATCCTGACTCATAGCAACCCTACAGGACAGAATAGGACTGCCCCATAGGGTTTCCAAGGCTGTAATCTTTACAGAAGCGGACTGCTACATCTTTCTCCCACAGAGTGGCTGGTGGGTTCAAACCATTGACCTTTCAGTTAGCAGCCGAGTGCTTAACCACTGTACCACCAGGGCTCCTTTAAAAACATACAATGAGCACACACACAAAAAAAAAACTCTAGGGAAAGGACACTGAGGATAGGTGTTAAGAGGGAAGGAAGAAGGAGAGGTTAATATCACAGAATATATGTGAATGTCAACAGTAAAGTGGTTAAAAGTATCAAATGCTATAGAAAGGTCAAACAAAATTAACACTGAGAAAAGGTCACTAGATATGGAAAGGTCCATGAGAGCAGTTTCAGCAGCATGGGGCAGAAGAAGCTGGACTAGACTGGAAAAAGGATGGGAGGTGAGGAAGTAAAACAGCAGCAGCTGTGGTCAACGTATGTTGATGGTTGGTGATAACGGAAAGAAGGACAGGCAAGAGAGCAGAGGGGCTAGAATCACTCTAGAATAAAGAAGGCTTATATGCCTGCAGGTCGAGGAGAAAGCCAGTGGGAAAGGAAAGAATGATATTAGAAAAAGAGTGAATGAATTACTAATCTTGAAGTTCTAAAAAAGATCATTGAAGTTATGGCCTATAAAGTGAGTTTAAAGTGTAGAATTATTTGGCAAGGAATAGGGTAGAATGAGGATGCATGTAATACAATTTTCTTTAGATTACTGAAGATTAAATGCTCAAGATGACTGTTTATAATCAACAAGAGGAAATGGTTGAAGCAGAGCAAATGGAAAGTTTCTAGAATTCTGCTCCAAATCTCATTTAATTATCACTTCTAGGTTATACACCTTGGCCCATTGAGACCCATGCACTGAGTTACCACAAAGAAGATTTACTCTAACGTAATAAACTTACAGTAAAGTATCAAATACCTCAAATACTCCAGTCATGCAAAACTATCTCTGTACCTACTAAAGCAGATTGCACAAGCCTTACAGACCATTCAGATGGGAACTGCAGCAAATGAACTTGTTGCAACTTGCTTTTCTCAGCTGAGCATGGCTTACAGTGTAATGTCAAGTTGTACCTCTTTAGGATTTCTTTAAAAAACAGAGTCAGCCAGGCCTGGATCTGAGTTCCAGTTCTGCCAGTTGCTAACTGAGGAATGCGATGCCAGTAGCCTAATGTCTTTAAGCTTTAGTTTCTTCCATTGCCTGTAAAATGGGGATATAAGCTAACCTCGTGAGCCCGCTGGGGAGACTGAACAAAATAACATATAAAGTGCTTGGTAAATAATACCAAGCGTTCAATAATTTTTTTTATTCTGTCCTTTAAATATGCCATATGTATATGCATAAGTACGTTTTCTGGAAAAATGACAAGAAACTGCTAACAGCAGTTATCTTTGGGGAGGACTGGGGAAGGGAGACTCACACTTTTCATTTTGTATTTCTCTGAATTGGTCAAACTTTCTAAACATAGACATATAGTACAACTACTTGAATTATTCTCCCAATGTCAATGGGGGTTGTTTAGGCAGTAAATTCAAGATCATTTAATTTTATTCTTTATGTATCTGTGCTACCAAAAACAAACAAAAAAATCTTAATGTTATTTAGGGAAACAAACAAACAAAAAACAAATAAATATGTCTTAAGGATTATAAGATTTACCTGTTGGGCAAAAGAGAACATACCTATAAAGATAGAAGAGATAGCCAGTTTTAAGTAAACCCATTCATTTTCTGAGAAATACATTCTTATATCTACATCTTTCCTGAGGTAAATAAGAGGCCAAAAGTGTCAGAACATCTAAAAGGGTCTGAAGATATTAAGCATTTGGCTGGCAGCTCTTGGAGAGAAGGACGTTGAAGAAAATGCAAGCATTTGCATCTTTTGTTGCCCAGGAACCTGGCTGGGATATAGAAGTAAACTTGACAAAAGCCCTGGCCAGTCTGGCACAGATCCGAGCTTCTGGCCAAAAGAACCTTTGTTACTCCTAAAACGAATCTGAATTCATTTTTTAAATGGGTCTGAAAACATTCCCTATAATTGTAAAGCTATGACAGAACATGTACTGGAACATTACAGGTACCAATAAATATTTTACTTACGTCATTCCAAGAATTCTAGTATAAAAATCCAATGATTTCTTAGGATCTTTAATTCGTAGCATGGTCTGCTGCAATAGAAAATCCTAAGGAAAAACAGTACGTATTAAACATCTTTACCTTTTATCATTTATTACAAATATTAATTGTGCTTTCTGTACAAGAAACAAACAGGCCACAATGTTAAAAAAAAAAAAAAGCCACTTTGTCCCCCTTGCCTATCATGGAAATCACCTGGAAACAGTTCCCACACACCTACAACTTCCTACTATAGCTCTCTGTCCAGGATGTTTTCTGGCCACGGGAACAGGCCCCTGCCTGAGACAGGTCCAAAGGACCAGGGAGTTTATACCCTAGGAATGACCCCCAATCAATGATGGATTAAAAACAAAAATTCCGACTTCTTTGCCTCTTAGTGGGACAATTCTGAGGCATGTTCCACACAGTCTCACAGAGGCTCCCGGTAGGACTGAGCCCCAGTTGCCCACAGTGGCATTCCAGTCTTAACACATCTTTTATTGGACTCCCTTCCCCACTCCACAGAGCTTTCTGTGATCATCTCCCAAATAAACTACAACTAAACCCTTATCTTGAGTCTGCTTTTGGGCAACCCAAACTAAGACCCTGATGTTACAAACAGAGAGTTCAATGACTATAATATTTGTTCAATGAATGCATAAATGCTCTTCTTTCATCATTCACTGGTAACCATGTAAATTAGCAAGGAGTTACAAGATCCTAGATTCCTAATCACTGAGAGGGTAAAAAGTTACTAACACCTTTGTGAAACCACCCAATTTACAAATCTGGAAACAGAAGGCTTATTCTGACTGAAAGAAAAAAGGATAGCAAGTGTATAAATTCATAAAGTTCAGATTATTATTAGCATTAACGATAATACCTTGCTTAGGGGTTTGACTTCATTGGCTACAATAACTCTGTGAGATAGGAGGTGTTAATAATATTCCCATTCCACAGATGACACTGGCACCCAGAGTGATTAATCACCCAAGCCTTCTGACTTCAAGTTCAGGTCTTTTACTGCCTTCCAGACCATGAGTCTGTAAACCACGTGAGTCCTTCCCAAAAGATTTCTAATCTCTCACACCTATGGTCTTGACAGAACACGCCTGAAAACTTTGACCTCTCCTTATGCAGCCACATAGCCATCTATCCCTATAACTCACATCATATAAAACATAAATGTACTTGATTCATTCAGCAGCATGCAAAAATGATATTTTCCTAACTTTTTAAGTAACCAAACCGTGCTTTTTCAGCTTTAAAACAAAACAAGCCTAAAACTACTTTATCTTATTCAACTGATCTCAATGAATATAATCATTTCTTCAGTCACTGCTATAATCACACATAAAGCAGCTGGCTCTCAAGTTACATGTCCCAGAACATGTGAATTGCTTTCCTCCGTCAGCCACTATACCCTGGAACGTCTCAGATTCAGCAAGCGGCTGGGACAGAGAAAAGCAGCTCCTGACATCCAGATACTGGCCTGGCACTCAGAGTTAGGCCTTGGTTTTCTCCTGTTAAACATCATCAAAAAAGCACCAATAAAGTCACTCTGCGACTGCAATGAAGTGAGACCGAAAAAAAAAAACAACAAAAAAACAAGCTGAGTCTTGTCTAAGCAGAAAAAACAAGACACTATGAACACTACAAAAATAACACACATCCCCCTCTCCTGGTTAATATGAGTGACTGCTGCTTCTCTACCAGTTAGAATTGTCACTTGAGGAGGCCGCCTCCAAGGCAGTATCAGGTGTGTGATCTTTCAGGCCTGACCACAGGCAATTAGAAAGGCTGTTACTGGCAGGCCTCATGGGGGAAGGCTACCTCCCCGACACCAGACTCGGGGCACAGTCAGTGCACTGCCGTCTCTGGAGGAGGAGCTGCAGCTGAGGACTCAGCTTGCCTCCACGATCACGCCCCTCCCACCCCGATCTGCTGCTGCCCTGATCCACCTGACCCCTGCCCACAGGGGTGCCATTCCACGGGAAAAACACTGGGGGAGCTGGCACCCTTTCCTTTTGGGCCTATTGCTTATACTATAGCAGTAAGTGAATAAAAGCTTTAAGGTTACCTTCAGTTTGGCTAACATGGTCTATTCTTCCCTTCTTCTTGATAATATTCATTAGGGTACCAAATCATAGAATTACTCCCGCATCCAATCCAGAGTACATCTCCTTCCTTAAACCCTTCCCAAAACCAGCTAACACAAGTCCAGTTCTATAATAGATCCTTTCTAATTCCTTCTACTGAAACACCTGCCCCACAGTTCTTCATGGTGTGCATTCTCCCTTGTTGCAATGAGCAATAAACCTAACCTGTTTAACCTCAGGTGTACCGCTGGTGGTCTGTGACTAGAGGGCAGTGACACTGACTAGCTCCCTACCGCCCATCTGCTCATCACCTGTGCTGGTGTGACAATGTTAAATACGTCCCTGGCTATTCTATCAAACACTAATTTAGGTACTGCCATAAGGGACTTTAGGAGCCTTGGTGGTACAGTGCTTAAATGCTTAGCTGCTAACCAAAAGGTTGGCAGCTCAAACCCATCCGCAGCTCCGTGGGAGAAAAGATGTCGCGGTCAGCTTCCATAAAGATTTACAGCCTCGGAAACCCTGTGGGGCAGTTCAACTGTGTCCTATAGGGTTACTAGGAGTTGGCGTCAACTCAACGGCAATGGGTATAAAAGACTTTGCAGACGGAATTAAGGTTACTAATCAGCTGACCTTAAAACAGGGTGCCTGGATTATCTGGGTAGGCTCAATGTAATCACCTGAGACCATAGGGTGAGAAGAAGGCAAAAGAGTCAGTCAGAAATATGTTGCTAAGAAGGAGAAGGAGCAACTCCAAAGGTTAGATGGGAACCTTAGGGGGCAGTGAGTTTATGTAATGAGAGCAGAACAATTCAGAAAAGGAGAGTGAGAATGGGTGTGCGACTTGAAGAATGTAATCAATGTCACTGAATTGTACATGTAGAAATTGTTGAATTGGTATATATTCTGTTGTGTACATTCTCAACAAATAGCAATAAAAAGAAGGCAGAAGAGAGGTGTGGTGGGGGAAGTTAGATTCTTAGCATGAGAAAGATTTGATATGCTTTCCTGACTCTGAAATATAAGGGCACATATGTAAGGAGAAGACAGCCCCCAGCTGACAGTCAGCAAGGAAACAGGGACCTCAGTTCTACAACCTTCAGCCAACAAGCTGAATGAGCATGGAAGCAGATTCTCCCCCACGGCCTCCAGTAAGGAACACAGCCCTGCTCACGCCTTGGTTTTAGCCTGCTGAGCTCTGTGTTGGACTTCTAACCCACAGGACTGTGAGATAATACATTTATGTGTTCTTATTTTATTTTTTTGTGCATTAGGTGAAAGTTTACAGAGCAAATGAGTTTCCCATTCAATAGTTTGTACATAAAGTTGTTCGTGACAGTCCCTGTTTCCTTTTGACCTGATTTTCTAACCTTCTTGCCTTCTCATCTTTGCTTTTGGGCAAATGTTGTCCTTTTGATCTCATATAATTGATTGCTCCAAGGAGCGTGTTCCTCTCAGGAGTTATTGTTTATTTTGTGGCCCTGTCTGTGGTTTGGCTGAGAGGTGGTCTCTGGGAATGGCTTCACTTTCAGGTCAGAAGGGTGTCTTAGGGCCACAGTCTCGAGGGTTCCTCCAGTCTCTGTCAGACTGTTTAAGTGTTAAATGTGTGGCAATATACTTCAGCGGCAATAAAAAACTAACACATCTCATTTAAGTCCATAAAATAACCTCTGGTGAGGTAGGTTGAGCTCTAGACGTAGCTTTTTCAGATGACTGAAACTGTAAGTCAGTTACTACTGCATACAGAAAACCTCAGCTATCTACTCGTCTGCCTTAAAAAGGTACAGAACTTATTTTGATGACTCAGACATTTCTATGAACATCAATTATTGCCCTATAATGTAATACAGAAGCTACTGGTACATTTAGGACTGTTGGCGGTGGTGGTGGCCGTAGAGCCGATTCCGACTCATAGCAACCTCACGTGTGCAGAGTACAACTGCTCCATAGGGTTTTCAAGGCTGTGACCTCTCGGAAGCATATCGCCAGGCCTGACTTCCAAGGCACCTCTGGGTAGGTTCGACCCACCAACTTTTCAGCTAGTAGTCTAGTGTTTAACCTTTTGAGCCACCCAGGGAGTCCATCATTTAGGATTAGTTGTCCCTATTTTGAGACGGTCCCTGGCCTTCTGTTTTTAATTTGCCTTTTTTAGTCCCCTCCCTTGTCGTTAGGGTATTAGTTGCCAATTCTATCAGCTAAACTTTCCCTTTCTTGAACACGTGTTATTGCTGTTGTTAGAATTTTATTCTACATTTTTCTCCAGCTCCGTCTGGGAACCTCTATTGTGATCCCTGTCAGAGCAGTCGGTGGTGGTAGCTGGGCACCATCTAATTGTGCTGAACTCAGGCTGGTGGAGGCTATGGTAGTTGTGCTCCATTAGTCCTTTGGACTAATCTTTCCCTTGTATTTTTGGTTTTCTTCATTCTTCCTTGCTCCAGATAGGGTGGGACCAGCACCCAACAAATATTTGTTGAATAAATAAATGAACTTTTGCACCCTTCTTATACCTCAACTAGGTTTTTCTTTCCAATCAAGCTGTATTGAACATTACTGGTCACTTCTTCAGTTAAAAATAAAAAAAGTTCAGAAAGTATAAAATCTAAAAACTACCTTTTAAAAGCTGTTCTGTAATGCCCCAGTTTACTACTCCATCAATGACACAGGTCACATTCATAGTTCCTATCCTCAACATCTTTCTACTGCCACCATTAGTACTGCTAGAGTACAAATAATGACTTTATGATTACAAGTCCATCCATACATGTTACACTCAAATTCATACACAGATTATTTCTGGCTTACAAATGGTGTGCCAAGTACTGTAAGAAGTGTTGGACAACCCTACCTCTATCTTATACTTATCCCTATCCTATTCTATACCTATCCTACGATCTTTCAAGAAAGAATTTAGATCTCAAGAGTCTTTAGGAGTTCATATTTTCTGACCAGATGTTCCCCTTCTAGGAATTCACCTAAGGAAAATAATCAGAAACTCTGACAAAAATTTATAAACAAAGACATTCATCGCAACATTTATATAATGACTATGTGCCAGTGTTCTGAAAGATTTACAAAAATTAACTCCTTAGATAAAAGAAAGTATTAAGACATTTAAAATGCTGCTGTAGAAGAATATTTAATGGCACGGTGGCATGCACTCGGTAGATTAAGTTTAAAAGGCAAACCACGTATATGTATACCACCCGTTGCCGTCAAGGTGATTCCGGCTCATGGCGACTCCATACTTGTCAGAGTAGAGCTGTGCTCCACAGAGTTTTCAATCATTGATTTTTTGGAAGTAGATCATGAGGCCTTTCTTCCGAGGAGCCTCCGGGAGGACTTGAACCTCTAACCTTTTGGTCAGCAGCCAAGTGTGTTAACTGCTGTACCACACAGAAACTTCAATATTTTATTTAATATGCTATTAAGATTAATTATATCTCAAAATTAATGTTAAAACCTTTAATTTTATTATCCATTAACACAGTTATATATTTATGTATGTCTAAATACATACATATAAAAGAATATTAAAATTAACTTAAAAAAATCTATAAATGGCAAAAAATTCAGGGGATATTCAATGCTGGTAGATTTATTCATAAAAAATGGAAGCTTGTAAATCTTTTGCTGCAAATTGTTACATGGGTGATATACAAAACAAACAGGACTCGCTTTTAGTAAAATGACCAAGTTATTCTATGTTCACATAACAGAAGTTCCTTTTTATCACCAAAATATTCTGTTAACTCTCTGTACTTCTGGTAAACACTTGTTCTAGACAAAAAGTTTCTTTTTTTGTAATTCCTAAAAATTACTGTTATTTATTGCTATGGTTTTAAAATGTTCAAAATAAGTATATCTTGTGTTTAAAAAAATTAAGACCATGTTCATATCTTGTTTAATATGACAATTCTTGACTTTGTCTTTCCCTTATCATGCCCTAAATTTGGAACAACAAGAGTCTTTATGAGTCTATATTACACAGCTCAGGTAAAGAGAGAAGATCCACACTGGGCAGAAGTGGGAACCACCCTGGTATAGAAGCCCTGTGTGCCAAAGGAGCCAATAATCTCCATAGCATAGCTTCCAGAATCTCCACAAGGGACAGCTATGGCTGCCTATCAGGTATTTATAATTCTTCTTGTCCAGATGCAATTTACCAATCAGGTTATTTTACCATAAACAAAATTGCCTAATAGCAATGCACCATTTTTTATTGGTTTCCTGGGAAACAGAGCTAATCAAAGGTCAAATTCTCACCTGAAAGGGGAAAGGGTTTCTTAACTGTTTACCCCCAAACACTGTATCTCCCATAAAACAAATATTGATAAAGTTTTTTTTTCCCCTGACTTTTAAAAATCAGCCTTTCAGTCGCCTTCAATGAAAGATCACTTTGGAAATATAGGCATATCTATAGCGTCACTATGAGTCAGTTATGGACTCTACGGCAACGGGTTTGGTTTTTTAAGGTTTACAGGGAATAAGATTGTTTTACTGTGTGACCACCAGAGCATATGGTTGATGTATGGTATGATGTGATACTTTCGTTTTTTTTTTTTTACTCTCTTCCTCCTCCTAGGTTTACTTCTCTTATTCAACCTATGTCAGAATGTGGCAGGTTGTTCTAGAAAAGAATTCAGCTACTCCTTTTCTATTTATTCTACCTTATCTAAATGGCTTTCATATAGTTCTTTCACCAGCCAACAACATACTAAAAGTATATTTACCCTGTAGATAAAGCCAAAAAAAGAAAAAAAAAAAGCCAAACTCGTTGCTGTTGAGTCGATTTCGACCCATAAAGACCCTACAGGACAGAGTAGAACTTCCCCATAGGCTTCTAAGGGATGCCTGGTGGATTCGAACTGCAGACCTTTTGGTTAGCAGCCATAGCTCTTAACTACTATGCCACCAGGGTGTTCACCCTACAGATAAACCCAAAACCAAGCTCGGTGCCGTCGAGTTGATTTTGACTCATAGCGACTCTACAGGACAGAGTAGAACTGCCCCCATGGAGTTTCCAAGGAGCGCCTGGTGGATTTGAACTGCTGACCCTTTGGTTAGCAGGGGTAGCACTTAACCAGTATGCCGCCAGGGTTTCCACCCTATAGACAAAGGAGACAGAAATAGCCAAAGGAACAAAGGAAAATTTTAAATATTTAAAAATTACTTGCTAAATTAGTTAGTGTACATACCAAACTACTCTTACAACAGATAAGAGAAATAGGAAAATCTAAAAGCACTCATTATCATAAGGCTTTTCAATTCTCATAAAGAGGGAGAAAAAACAAACGTAAGTACGAGAAAAAATTCTCCTCAAGAGGCAGTATGGTTCAAATGCTGGCTCTACTACTGTGACCTTGAGTAAATCATCACCGCCCTTGAATCTCAGTTTTTACATCTTCAAAATGAAGATAATTATAGTTCCTAGTTTCACGGGAAGGAGCCCTAGTGGCACAATGGTTAAGCACTCTGCAGCTAACCTATTGGTTGGCAGTTCGAATCCACCAGTTGCTCCACTGGAGAAAGATGGGGCAGTCTGCTTCTGCAAAGATTTACAGCCTTGAAAACTCCATGGGGGCAGTTCTACTCTGTCCTATAGGGTCACTATAAGTCGGAATAGATCAGGTGGTAATAAGCTTGGGTTTTTGGAGGGGGGGTTCTCAGGGTCGAGTTGAAGAGTAAACGGGATAATGAATGGAAGTGATTAGGATAGTACCTGGCTCAGAGCAAGGCACTTGGCTAATGTGTTCTCGCTGTTATAAACCACACCCAGACTTTCCACTACCAATGTGTGCTTTTGATTCCCAAATAGGCATTCCCCAGCCCACACTCTAACCTCAGCTCTGAACTTACATGCCTAACTGCTTACTTATCATTTCCACTGGGGTCAAAATATCAAATTTAGTACAGATTAAAATGACAATTTCTCCTATATTTCCAACAGAGAATGCTTCTACCACCCCTTGTTAGTCCATGTCAGACCCCTAGGAGTCTTCCTTCATTCCTTTCACCACTCCTTCCCCAGGCCAATACAAGTGTCCTACTGACCTGATTGCTTAAATCCCTTCTGACTCTTTATCCTCCCTGGCCTTCCTAACTGATCACTACCTTGCTCATGCCCTCACTACTTACCCCCTGCTTGGACTACTATCACAGCCTCTTTAGTCTCTGTTTTTTGCAGGCTGACCTCAATGCAACCCATTTTCACGGCTACCCAAGTGATTTTTCTATAATAAAAACCCAATCACGTCATTCCTAGATTAAAAATCAATCCTTCAGTGGCTCCTTGCTGCTTTTGGGAGGAAGTCCCAAAAGCAAGAACATCTGGTTGCTGCATGCTTCTCCAGCTTCAACTTTTGTCACTATTCCTCTAAACTGGTCATCTCAATTGTTTTTTACACCCTTATCATTAAAAAAAAAAAAAAAAAAGCATGCACCTGCCCAATAAATGTATATGTATTCTAATTATATAGATATACAAATGTGCATTATAAAATAATTTACCAAATAGAAATCTTTACAGGGGGAGATAAACAAATGAACTTAATGTGAGCTCTTGTATTTTCTTTGAGCACCCAGTGACTGTACTGTGCATGCACATGAGCGCACACACGCGCATGGGCGCACACGTGCGCACGCACACGCACACACACCACTACCCACAGCTTAGGTCGCACTGTATTACCTGTAGTTTCCTGAATGTCCTCTATCAATTCTCTGGTGTCACGTGCCTTTATATGCACTATGATTCTCTCTGCCTAGAACAGTCATCCATCCATCTGGCCATTGTCCTCCTTCCTCCTTTCTATTCCCTCTTCCCCCAACTCCTGCACCCAGCTCTGCCTGGTTACCTCCTCCACATACGGCAACACTCAGCTCAAGTGTCACCAATACTAAAAGTTCTCCCTGACCCTCAGATAGGACTGGGGCTCCATATTGTATTTTTTTTGTTGTTAGTTGCCACCAAGTCAGCTCCAAATCATGACAGCCCCATGTGCAACAAAACGAAACACTGCCTGGTCCTGTGCAATCTTTGCAATTGTTGGTGTTGTGATCACCATGGTCACCATGTATTCTGAATGGCTTCCAACCTAGGAGCTCATCTTCCAGTACCATAGCACAAAATATTCTGTTGTGATTCGTAGGGCTTTCATTGGCTAATTTTTGGAACTGGACCACCAGGCCCTTTTTCCTAGTCTGCCTTAGTCTGGAAGTTCTGCTGAAACATACCCACCATAGCTGACCCTACTGGTGTTTGAAATACCAATGCATAGCTTCTAGCATCATAGCAACAGGCAAGCCATCACAGCACGACAAACTGACAGATGGGTGGTGGATTACAAGAAAAAAGGTATTCCAGAGGAACGGTTTTCAAACTTTAAAAAAGAGTGGAACTCTTCTTTTCCAAACAAATCTTAAATGGAATCCTAATATGTAAAACTGTCAAAAAAAAAGGGGTGGGGAGCTGCTTTGTAATAAGCTGGGGAAGGAAGTAGCCTTCCACTATCATCACTGGAAAGCCAGTTCTCTAACTCTGTAAAATAATCTAGGCCCATAATGCTGTTAAAACCGTACCTTGATGCCATTTTCCTATTCTGATAAGAGCTGGGACCTTGCTCATCATTGTATACCCAACACTCAGCATTGTGTCTAGGTGCTCAATAGATATTTTTCAATGAATAAAAAAAAAAGTCTAAGGTTTCCAAGAACAGTAACCCATCCCTAAAGCACTCTTAGACCATTTCTTGAAATTCTGGCGATTTGCCCATGAACAAATCTGGTTCAAAACAAATGGAGTGATGTGAAGACAGACACTAGTAATGGTAATTTATAAACAGCGGCAGTGAGGACATTACCTATTGTATGAAAGGACACCAATAAAGGCAGTAAAAGGAATGATCTTCAGGAGCTTGTCACTCAGGAGGAGGAGCATTTGGCTTTTTGAAGAAAGTCAGCCAAGTATAAGATTGCCCTGGATGTGGCACAGCTATGCATTATTCACTCAGCCGTTATGATAAAGATGCAAAGTTCAACAAGCAAGTTGACTTTCCACCACTGTTGCTCTCTCCTTTCCAAAGCAGACCGTTATCACTTAGCTTACCTTCTGGAAAAGCCTTTTAAGTGGCCTCATCACACCCAGGCTTTGAATGCTCCAATCTACCCTATAAAATGCTTTGAAATCCTGGGTGATTCCCCACTATCTACATAAAATCCACCTTCCTTAGATGTGTCCTTTATGGTGCTCCACAATCTGGCTCCAATCCACCATTCTAGCCTTCTGCATCACTACTCCACTGCTTAGACAGCCTGAACTTCAACCAAAGGCATTTAACTCACCCCTCCAGGGCACATCCTGCACTGCATTTTTGCCATCCCACCACAGATGCCGTCCTACGTACCTGTCTGCTGGAATCCTATCCATCTTTCAAAGCCTGGCCCAAAGCCTCCTTCTCCTTGAGGCTTTCTCTGATGTCCACAATTGAAATACAACCTTAAATAGTACCACTCTTCACGGTTTAGAGAATGCTGATACATTTCATCTTCCTAACAACTCTCTTGGAATCCTCAGAGTACCTACCATGTACTTTATTTATAGCAGGCAATCAACAATTAGGCTGAATTTAATTCAATTATGTATTTAAATTTTTCTTCCTAACAAGTTCCAGAATTTCTGCTGGGTCAGCACCCCAGAAGCAGAATAGGGTAGAAATTGGTTGTGTGGACTCTTCCCCAGACAAGTTACTCCATACCTTTGTGCCCAAGTCTCCTTATTTGTAAAATGGGGTCAATAATTATTATTTCCTCATATAAGAGGATTAAATAATGTATTTAAAAATCCAGGGCCTGGCATATACCCCTCAATATATATCAACTATTATTATGTATTCCATTTTATGTCCCCCAAGTCATGTTTCCAGCACAAAAATTCATGAATCTTAAAAAATCACTACTGTAAATCAGGAAAATTTTAGATAACATGGAGTATAAATTAAGAATGCAATGAAGCATATTTAATAAATTGTATAAACATCTCCCTGAAATAGTTTTTTTTTTTTTTTTTAAAGCCCAGTACACAATGAAATCCCCGGTTATTTGGGGGAAATTAATTTACACTGAGTGACTCAATTTATCTTATGTGAAATAACCAGGTGTCAATATTAGGGGAGGAATTCCCAGGTGGTGAAAACGGTTAAGTGCTCAGCCATTAATCAAAACTGTGTGTGTCTATATATATATACACACACACACACTTTAATTTTGTGGTGACTAATATTTTTCCTATATAATAATAAATATTTTTCCTAAGTACAAGGTGCTAGTCAAAAGCTTAAGCAATTAGACGTTTCTGACTCTTCTGAAGGCAAAGGGCAGGCAGAGACTAAAGTCATCGATCATCTGCTCCTCTACAGAGGTCTGCATAAAGGACATATTCAGTCTTTAAGGAATTTACAAATGACGCAGCCAAATGAGTAAACACAAAGGCGTTTACTGACACTGATGAGTACACCGGAATAAACTCCCAGGGCGGCTGCTGTGTCTAATTTTTTTCTTTTTTAACGTGCTTTAGTTGAAAGTTTATAGCGCAGATTAGTTTCTCATTCAAAAATTTACACACAAATTGTTTTGTGCTGTGTCTAATCTTGACAACGCACCGAGGCACCACGCCTGAGTGATTACACTGACTCCTAGTACAGACATGTTAAGCAAAGCCCCAGGGGTGAGAGCCTTCATATGCAACAGGCCATCCCTCTTACAGGGTCTTAGCTGTAAAACGAGGGGGTCGAGGATGGAATTTCTACTTCCCCCCAGATCGAAGCTCCATGACTCCGTAGCCTGGGAGCTACCACGCACAGGGAGGGCAGAAGTGTGGCCCGTGAGCAAGAGTAAAAGCTAAGCAAAGAGAACTTCTGGGCGCAGTTAAACTCGGTGAGATCAAATTAGTGCGGAGCTAAGCCTTTTTTTTTTTAAGCCTGGAACCAGGACAGTTAAAATAATGCCTGAGAGGGACCAGCGTGCGCAGGGACCTTTGAACTTACCACCGGGAGCTCTGAAACTGCTCTTCTTATAGGCAAGGCAATTGCCCTGCGGAACACGCACACCCACAGATAAAGAGCCCGACCCTGGGCCAGCCGCGGCTTCCAGTTACCGGGCAAAATAAAGAAATTAATGCAAGTACGGTCGCAGACTGTGAAAGGACCTGAAGAAGTGGATTCCCTGGCATGGCGGCGGCCTCCACGAATCCTCCCACCAGACACCCATCAGCCCTCTTCTCAGCTCACTCCCGTCCGCTGCAGGCGGGGGGACCGGACCTGATGGGGCAGCCAAAAGGGATTCGAAGGCAGCCCGGGCCAGGCCCAGGAGAGCCTCGGTATTTGCTCATTCCCGGCGCCACAGCCGATCCACGCTGGGTACCGAGGCGGGGGAGTCAAGTTCTGGGCCCACCTTGGTTCTGGGGTCCGCGTCAGAGCAGCAACTGAAGGCGGCCTCGTCGGTGAGGCCGCTGGACGCGAGCTGCGGGTCTGCCATGGCTGCACTGCTCTAACACACGCGACAAACCCGGGAAACTGAGCCGACACTGACACTCCACCCGAGCCCTGACGCTGCTTTTACAAGCCCCTGCAGCGCTCCGCCGGGCTGGCGACCGCCGACTTCCAGCCAATCGCTGAGCGGATAGCAAGTCGGCTCTCTGCTAATTGGGTCCCAGTGAGTCAGCGCCTCTGGCCGCAAGGGCTCTACGCCCAGGGACTACAGCTCCCAAGATGCCTTACGCATAATGGCGGCGAGCACTCTAAAGAAAGAAAAAAAAAAAAAAGTCCAAAATCTTGTCGGCTAGAAAGCGTGGTTTCAGAGTTAGTTCATGACCTAATTTTGTCTGTGTTTACTAGTTAGACTTCAGTAACCACCCATACCTCCAGGTTGCAACTTGGTAGAAAATTTGTAAGGATTTAGGAATCTGATGGAAAGTGAGAATTGGGAGTTAACTCTTTTTAAATTATTAGGGCCCAAAGTCTTTGTTTTCTCAGTTAAAGCAGCACGAGACAATGAAAACAACTCTGGTTTAGTCAAAAACCTAGATTCAAGTTTTGGTTCCACTATTTGTTAGCTCTATAAGCTTGGGGTATTTACTGACCCTCTCTGAGCTTCTTTACACGGTTTTGGTGAAGATTAAATGAGATTTAAGTCATAGTTTGACTGTTTATGATCCAAATAGCCATAGCTTGCAGTATTTTTTTGCATTAATTTTTCTAAGACACATATTTTAATTATGTGCCCTAATACCTTGCAACATGTTTTCTCCTTTTCAAAATGGGTGATTGAGAGCTTTACATAACTAATGCCATAATGATGCTCTAAGTAACCTACAAGCATTTTTTAGTTGCTTTCCAAAGGGATATGGAGCCCTCTCAGCTCCTGTGGCCCTTAGTCTCTCTCCTCATCTTTGTTCTCTTGAGAAATGGCCTTCAGCCTGCAAGATGGCAGCTAGGAAGGCTGCCTGGCACTTTTTGGTCTGCAACTTTCTTTCTTGCTCCTGTTCGCAGTCCAAGTGGACTTGGCAGGCCAGTTCCACTAGCTGAGAGATTCTTACGTAAGTTTTTTCAGCCTGTTACAAACATACAAATTAGAATCCAGATGTCCGACATGCATATCTTTAGTTTAATAAAGAATTTCTTGTTTTGTGATGTACATGACCATCTGTGGGCTACATGCTTAAAAAAACATTAGGTAATCCTTGCCAAAATGATACATAAGCTCTGATGTAAAAATTGCTTTTGGGGGACTCTGTAAAGGACAGCTTGCATTGCTGTCCGGGCCCCTCCCTTGGTGTCACCTCCTAATAAACTTTCTGTCTCTCTCTCTGACTTGGAATATCTTTCATTGGCTTGACTGCTCCAGGGCACAGATGCCAATCTGGTAACACAGTGGAAAGCATAGTCATCACTGTGTCGTCAATGGTTGGCACATAGTTCAATAAATGTTCAAAGAATATTTCCTGTAGACAGCAATGGGTTTTAGTGTAAGTGTAATTTAGGAAAGAACTTCACGTTAATAAGGGAATGAGGAACGAGATTTGACAGAGTTTTTAAGTGAATAGGAGGATACATGTAAATTTGCAAGAAGACAGATATCAGAACTTTTGGTTGCAAGGAGTTGGGCAAAATGGGAGCTTATTGGTCCACCTAACCAAACTGAAGCAGGGCAGGGATGCATCTGGCACTGGCCACTTGGCCATCACCAGCCACCTGGGCATCACCAAGATGTCTCCGTCTCTCATCGCAGCTTCTCTCTGCACTTCAGCTCAATTTTGTCAGACATGCTTGCTCCATGAATCTAGAAACTTGACTGTCAGCAGTTTTCAGCCTCTTAACAGGAGGTGGGGGAGGGGAGGAGATTCCCTTTCCTGAATTCCAATTTGATAAAAATCTGTGGAGGAGTTATGATTGGCCTGTCCTATGATTGGCTTACTCCTCTGGTTGGGGCATTGTGATTGGCAGTCTGGATTGAGAACCACTTGGTCATAGTGATGGGGGGAAGCAGTTAACCAAAAGAAGAGGGATGTTGTTCTTTTATAAAAAAGGAGGGTTGCTGAGCAAAAACGGTGGGCAGAATAAGAATTTCAACAGAAATATTCTGCATACCTGGTACTAACTTACTGAAGAATATTTCATCAAAACTCAGTGTATAGAATTTCAACATGGAGCTAGACCTTAAAACTGTTAAACCTCTCAGGAATTGAGGCAATGTACAGACCCTTCATACACTGTGCATTGCCACTAAAATTTTGCATATAAAACTCAAATAAAAGAAGGCTAAAAAGTAATATGCACCACATATAGAAACAAAAGAGAAGACAGAATTAGTGGGGAAGGAGTAGTTTAGAAGTGGTCACTATTTAAGAAAACACAAATTCCAAACATGGCTCCTTCCTTGTATTCTGTGTCTCAAATCTCTCTCCTTTTTCCTATAAAGGACACCAGTCATTGGATTAAGGGCCCATCCTAGATCCAGGATGATCTCATCTCAAGATCCTTAACTTATTTACATCTGCAAAGACCCTATTTCCAAATAAGGTGGAATTCATAGGTACCAGAGGTCAGGACTTAGACACCTTTTTTAGGGGAAACAATTCAACCCATTATACAGGTATATACGTTTTTTTCTCTTTTTTTGTTAGTAAAAATAAAAATTATGAAACCTACTAAGGGTATGTTTAAGACACTTTTATGGTTAGATTTATTTTCCTTCATAAGCATGAATTTGTTAGTTGCCTAGGTTCACATTATCAAATGTTTTAGGTCTCTACATTGGCAGTGATTTTTTTCAAATACAATGGACAACTAAATAAGGTATAAATGTGCTGTTATAGCCACAAGCCAAGAATGAGGGAAGAAAAGCTCCAGGGAATGAGCCGTGGTTACTTATTCAATATTTATATATCTTTTACTTGGATGGTTGGCTACTTAAATTGTTATTTGATAATATGATCATGTGGCTGTGTTATGACAATTATAACATAATAAATATGGATAATCTGTGCACTTTAATTGCATATTCCCTATAATGTCTAGGAATCTCCAGTTGGTTGTCTTGACATTTTTATTTCTGCCAGTAGTAGTATCATCTTTCAGTTGATGAGGCTTGAATACAAACTCATCATGGACTTATAGATTTTTGGAACGAGTAGGGAAATTAGACGCCATTTAATCTTCCTTTCTTCATTTCACAAAAGTGGACAACCAGGACTACAGCAGTTTGACAATCTCAGGGTTAACTAATTATTTGGGTTATTTATTCGGTAGCACAGTCCCAAGACTAAGACTCAGCTCCCCTGATTACCAGTTCCGTATTTTTATCTTCACCACATATATTAATACTAACACTGTTAATAATCACCACAACTAGCATAGATTAAGATATTACCATGTACCACCGTACTAAGGGTTTTATATGTATTCCCTCATTGTATTTTCAAAAACATTTAATTCTCAAGGTCTTGAGCAGATAACCACTTAATGTTTTATGTATGTGCTACGTGGTGTTTTCTTTGTATTAAGCCTCAAGAGAACTCTGTGGAAGGTGTAGGTTTCCTCTATCTCAGATATTCTCAGGAGCACTATCATTTGGCAGTATTCCACGAACCTAGTTTTCTGCCAATACTAATGAACCATCGCGTGGACCACGGTGCTACAAACCTAATACTGCCGTGCACATCTTTAGAACAAAAGCTCTATCCATGTTTACTATGATTTCTTTAAAATACGTTTTTGAAAGAGGAATTAGTAGGTTAAGGTATATGGATATACTTAAGGCTCTTTAAGGGAGATGATAGTTTGTAATTGTCATGGTGATGAAGTAAAAGAACTGAACAGAAGATTTCAAAGGGCCTCTTGAGAAGACAAAGTAAAGTATTATAATGACACGTGCAAAGAGCTGGAGATGGAAAACCAAAAGGGAAGAACACGCTCGGTGTTTCTCAAGCTGAAAGAACTGATGAAAAAATTCAAGCCTTGAGTTGCAATAGTGAAGGATTCCATGGGGAAAATATTAAACGATGCAGGAAGCATCAAAAGAAGATGGAAGGAATACAGAGTCATTACACCAAAAAGAATTAGTCAATATTCAAACATTTCAAGAGGTGGCATATGATCAGGAACCGATGGTACTGAAGGAAGAAGTCCAAGATGCTCTGAAGGCACTGGCGAAAAACAAGGCTCCAGGAATTGATGGAATATCAATTGAGATGTTTCAACAAACAGAGGCAGCACTGGAGGTGCTCACTCGTCTATGCCAAGAAATATGGAAGACAGCTTCCTGGCCAACTGACTGGAAGAGATCCATATTTATGACTATTCCCAAGAAAGGCGATCCAACTGAATATGGAAATTATAGAATAATATCATTAATATCACATGCAAGCAAAATTTTGCTGAAGATCATTCAAAAACGGCTGTAGCAGTATATTGACAGGGAACTGCCAGAAATTCAGGCTGGATTCAGAAGAGGACGTGGAACCAGGGATATCATTGCTGATGTCAGATGGATCCTGGCTGAAAGCAGAGAATACCAGAAGGATGTTTACCTGTGTTTTATTGACTATGCAAAGGCATTCGACTGTGTGGATCATAACAAACTATGGATAACACTGCGAAGAATCAGAATTCCAGAACACTTAATTGTGCTCATGAGGAACCTTTACATAGATCAAGAGGCAGTTGTTCAGACAGAACAAGGGGATACTGATTGGTTTAAAGTCAGGAAAGGTGTGTGTCAGGGTTGTATTCTTTCACCATACCTATTTAATCTGTATGCTGAACAAATAATAGAAGAAGCTGGAGTATATGAAGAAGAATGGGGCATCAGGATTGGAGGAAGACTCATTAACAACCTGCATTATGCAGATGACACAACCTTGCTTGCTGGAAGTGAAGAGGACTTGAAGCACTTACTAATGAAGATCAAAGACCACAACCTTTAGTATGGATTACACCTCAACACAAAGATAACAAAAATCCTCACAACTGGACCAATGAGCAACATCATGATAAACGGAGAAAAGACTGAAGTTATCAAGGATTTCATTTTACTTGGATCCACAATCAACAGCCATGGAAGCAGCAGTCAAGAAATCAAAAGACGCATTGCATTGGGTAAATCTGCTGCAAAGGACCTCTTCACAGTGTTGAAAAGCAAAGATGTCACCCTGAAGACTAGGGTGCGCCTGACCCAAGCCATGGTATTTTCAATCACATCATATGCATGTGAAAGCTGGACAATGAATAAGGAAGACTGAAGAAGAGTCGACGCCTTTGAATTGTGGCGTTGGCAAAGAATATTGAATATACCACGGACCGCCAAAAGAACAAACAAATCTGTCTTGGAAGAAGCGCGGCCAGAATGCTCCTTAGAGGCAAGCATGGCGAGACTGCGTCTTACATACTTTGGACATGTTGTCAGGAGGGATCAGACGCTGGAGAAGGACATCATGCTTGGCAGAGTACAGGGTCAGCGGAAAAGAGGAAGACCCTCAACAAGGTGGATTGACACAGTGGCTGCAACAATGAGCTCGAGCATAACAATGATTGTAAGGATGGCTCAGGACCGGGCAGTGTTTCGTTCTGTTGTGCATAGGGTCGCTATGAGTCGGAACTGACTCAACGGCACCTAACAACAACAACATAATTGTCGGGGGACAGCCCCAGCAAGGGAAGACCCTCGCTGTGCGTCCTAGCAGATAATCTGAAGAACTGACACATAACACTTTCCAGGTTCATATGTTCAGGGAAACTTACTGACACAGGCAAGCAGCTACTCTTTCTAGCGGCGGCTGGCTGGAGTATTTTCCGCAACCACCTAGCAAGGGACCCAGCTTATATACCATTCCAGCTGGGACTAAGGCTCATAGTTTTTCTCCCATGTCCTTGGGTAGTCAGTGTTCCCAGGGAGTTGACGTCCAGGCCCAGATGTTTTCCTTCTTGTTGCTAAGGCATTCCTCGGCCTTGGCCACTGGCCCAGTCATGCCATTCTCGGCCTTGTACCTCAGCCCGAGTCCATCCCGAGTTCATCCCCAGCATGCTTCGGGGAAGAGCAAAGCTGTTTCTATTAGGGAGGGGCTGCCTACAGCTGAATAGAATTACCCTACAGTCCACCCCTGCATACCCTCCTAATGTCCTTACAATCTTACCACCCACTCTTCCGCAATAGCCCTCGGACTTGGTATGCAGAGGAGCATTGCAAAATCAGACCACGTACTCAGTATAACCAGCAACACAGGAAAAGACATAGCAATAACAGTCCCAACATCACCTAGAAGCCTGTCCGCCAGGCAGATGGGAGAGATTGTAGCCAGCTGGAGACAGGGTCAGCGGCGCCATGTTTAATAGCAGTGATGTGTTGCTGCAAGTCCTGCAGAGCCAAAGACACATTTTTAGAGGCATCAAGGCTATACATGCAATATTCAGTTTTTATCATGGCACAGGTGCCACCTGGGTGGCGGTCAGGATGTCAAGGGCCATCCTACTCTATAGGATGACCTTCTGTATTTGTTAAGTCTCTCCATTCAGAAGGGTGATAGCCCACCTCATGTTGTTAAGTGCAGCTGTGGTATGTCCGGCTAGCACCTCTACCTGCCACTCCACATCTATAGTGGTGGCCTGGGGGGAGAACAGGAACAAGGGGCAAAACCACCATGACGTGCACTGGTATCTGTGCTGGGCTGTCACAGTTTGCCAAGTGCTGAGAACACTGGGGAGGGTGGAGTAAATATTAGCAGCTATGTACAGCTGCCCCCAGGTGCAGCGCCCCACCCAGTTGTAGGGTATGTAGGTATGTAGGTTATGGCCACCCATGGAAGCCACATGTTCAAATCCACCCCTTGGGCGATGGGTATGCCCCTGCATAGGCTTTGCTTTTGCTTCCCTAACCAACTATTGGCAGCAACTAGCAGGGCTCTCGCACACTGTTGTCAGGGGTCCAATTCATCGCCCTGAAGAGACAAGAGGTATTAGTCCTATTCCAGTACTCCCAGTAAAGGGGAACTTGGCCCTTGACAAGAACTCGCTTCTACTTGCAGTAGGGCATTATACACTGCACATGACTTTCTCCAACATGCCGTACCTCTCTTTTGTTCCTCGCCACAACTGGGACCAAAATCCCAGTGGCACTCTCACGTTGCTTTGCCGTTGCCACAGGCCCTACCCATACCCCTCGGGGTAACAGGCTATGGTCCAATTCGCATGGCTGACCTTGTATTAACACTCCTAAAGCCTATATTTGTTTATAAGAACTATGCCTGCTGGAAGTCCTCCTCTTCCTTTGTCTCTCAGTCCCACACTGCTCCTTTTTTCACATTCTCTGTCTCTCTTCTTATACCCTCACTTTCTAGAACTCTCCCCAGTTTCACCTGTCTCTCTCTCTCACTCATTCTCTTCCCCTCTAGCCCCCCATAACACTTTCTCATCCAATCTTTTTGTTTCTCTCTCCTTCAGTCTCACTTATTTTTTCACTAACCTATATAGGGACCATAGGGTTTGGGCTAAATGGGGTGTGTAGGGGAACTAAAATGCCCTAAGAGCCTGACAAATGCCTGTAGTTGATTCACAGTTTCTGGGCATGGGAAGGCTTGGACTTTATCGCCACTTTAGGCATCACTTGCGTCTTACCTGACCAGATAACACCCAAATACTTGACCAATAAACCAGCCCCCTGTATTTTTCCCTCATTCACTGCCCATCCCCGTGACTGGAGGTGCGTGACTACCTCACCAGCTGCAGTCTGCAAAGAAGCAAATGAGTCAGAGGTCAGCATGACATCATCAATATAGTGGAATACGGCCACCTCAGCAGGGGGAATCCACCACTTGAGGTCAGTGGCAACCATGCCATGGCATATGGTGGGACTATGCAGGTACCCTTGTGGGAGCACGGTGAAAGTCCACTGCCTCACCTCCCATCTGAAGACAAACTGTTCTTGGCTGTCTGAATGTAGAGGGATGCTAAAGAAAGCATTAGCCAAGTGGTAAGTGCCCAATGCCTCCTCCATTTGCCACATCATCTGTGCAATGTTGGGTACAGCTGCAAACAAGGGAGAGTCACCTTATTCAATTTCCAGTAGTCAGTCTACTGTCATTCTCCAGGATCCCTCCGGCTTGTGCACTGGCCAGACAGGACTATTGAAGGGGCTATTGGTCGGTCTCAGAATCCCCACTGGGTGTAGCTGCTGCATGGCCTCAGTGATTTCTCAGTGCTTTTTTTTTTGCCAGGGAAGCAGTACTGCTTAAGGGCCATGACCCGAGCTGGGAAGTGCAACTGCACAGGGGACCATTTAGCATTACCTTGTATTACGATTTTTATGACTCTCACTTGCAGATGGAACTCACCGGAGGTCTGCAGCTCCAGCCCCAACAAGATACCTCTGCCCAGAATATTCCGGTATCGGGGCTATGTATACTTGGTAGGCCTTTGGGGGGTAGACTTCCAATCTGCAGCACTCGTTTGATTTGGCGCACCCTGATGGCCCCACCCCCATACCCATCAATAGCTGTTAGTGGCCTTTTAAACCTATTTGGGTTACCATACATCAGGGTGCATTCCGCTCCGGTGTCTAACAAAGCCAAACCATGTTGCTCGTTAGTGCGGGCCCAGTGTATGATGATTTCAATATGTGGCCTCTGGTCTCCTGTCAGCCAGCAGAGGACTTCCTGCACCTGTGGTGCACCTTGGCCACACCCCTAGTCTAGGGGTGAGGGACACTCCCACCCCTCTGCAGGGGGAGTCTTAGGCTTGGCCTCCTCTCGTGGACTCCAGTCAGTGCCTTTGTGGAACCCAGATCTTTTGTCAGGAACAATTCTATACCAAAGAAACACATTTTATAGAATAGACAGTTTGATCAAACATACGGCACAAACAAGAAATGCCCTTGCAAGGAACTGCTGCACTGAGACCCCAGACTGCTTGTTTGAGATGCATGGTCCAAGTTGGGATTGTCTTGTCCCCTCCCATCAGCCATTTAAACCTGTCCTTTGAAGTGCTCAATTGCCCCTATGTCTTGGGGCGATAAAGAGTGTGAAGAGTTCATTCAAGATCCAGTGGTAGTCTCTGTATAGGATAAAAAGCCCCGATATGATTTACCTGCTGAGAACACCCTGGCCTGTTGGCTTGGGAATCTGTCCCTGCACAGGTTTTAGCCTTGGCCAGAGTCTCGTAGGTGGGTCAGCTATCCTGTGCTATCCAGCGTTTCCTGATGACAGTTGCAGTCCATGAGTGTAGGCCCACTCTAGGATGGTGTGTGAATCTCCATGGACAGTCCTCTCTTAAACCCAGAAGGTGGTCGATTGCATACCTCTTTACTCTGGAGCAGACAATGCTTCAGCCTCTGCAGTCAGCTGGTAAGACCAGTCTGATGGTTGGCTGTTTTCTCCTCTCAGCACAGGGACTTTTCTGATAACTATCCACACAAGTAACAAAAGCTTCTCAGGAGTAGAACTGATGTTGTTATTTATTTATTGTCCAGATGTCTCATTTCTACAGGGGCTTGCATTATATGTCAGTCCGAGGGTTGTCAGTGGCCAGATTGAATGGCCAGGCTGTTAGCTATAGCCCACATCACAGTTTCCTTGTGCCCCTCTAAGAACGGCCCTAACTGCAGCAATTCCCATCAGGACTTGGAGGCAAAAGTTTACAAAGGTGTGCATTAATACATCAACATCATCAGTACATAGGGTAAGGATTTGTAGGGGCCCCAAGGGACTTATCCATAGTCAGACTGCGGCAAGTGTCTCAATGACAAGTGACCTCAGACCCAAAGTATACCTCATTGGGCTTTAATTGTAACACGAGGCCTTTGCTCCTCCCTGGTGACAAAGAAATTAGGCTTAATCCTCAATTAAGAAATAATCATTCTTAATTATTTCTAGCAGAAGATCTGGGAGAATTTGGCAGAGCCCTCACTCGGAGCCACATCACCACACCAAGCGCAAGCACGGGTCCAACCCAGTTGCCTGGTAACCTGGAGGTGGGCCTCCCTCTTTTAGTTTTCTCCTTACCATTCCAGCTGCAGCTAGGTTGCTGTTCAGTTATCTTGGTGGGGGCTATCAGAGAATTCTGAGGTCTCTTCAAGGTCGCTCAACACAAGCTACCTTGAAGGGCTTTTTACCTTTTTTTTTTTTTTCTTTTTTCGCTGCTGTTTTAACTCTTGCTTTGCATTGGGTGTTACAGGGTGTTCTCAGAGCCAGGGACCTGTTTAGCCCCTCCAACTAGCTCCAGACCCATGCTCTACCAACTGAGCTAGCCAGGCTTCGCTGGCCACCTCGGGATTTCTCCCATAGGAAAGCATACGGGCCAGACCTCCCACATAGAGATCGCCGACCACCCTGGGATTTCCCCTGAAGATGCCTCTTGCTTCTGCAAACGGGGCACTAATGTTTCAGTGGCGGAGGAATATGCTGCACGCAAACCCTCCAGTTGCAGCTCTGCTTCCAGCTGCCTAATTAGGGCCCTAGCAGCTGGCTCCGCATTGGACGCCCCTTTCAATGCTGCCAGTAGAAGCCACCCAACACAAGCCGCTTCAGTGTGGCAATCTGGCTTTTGCTTTGCGGCCTCCCATGAATATCGCCATGCCCACAACAGCGGCCATGCAACTCTCGCAACCAAAACACGAACATCCTTCTTTTCTTTCTCAATATGCAAAGACTCTAGTAACTGCAACAACCCCTGTGGCGTTTTCGGGGTGTCCCCATACTCACGCACAGGTCCCCAGGCATCAACAGCCTGGGCTAGTGGTCCCAGAGCAGGCATCCCTGGCCTCCCTGGGATTTCCCCCAGCAGAGCCCACTTTTCCCCATGCACCTGGAAAGGCCTGGTGTGCCCTTTGGATTGCTGCTGACTATGCCACTTGTCGGGGAACAGCCCCAGCAGGGAAAGATCCTCACTGTGTGTCCTCGCAGATAATGAGAAGAACTGACACATAAGTCTTTCTAGATTCATATCTTCTGGGAAACTTACTGACATAGGCAAGCAGCTGCTCTCCAGTGGCACCCGGCTGGAGTATTTTCCACAACCACCTAGCAAGGGACCGAAGCTTATATACCATTCCAGCTGGGACTAAGGCTCATAGTTTTTCTCCCATGTCCTTGGGTAGTCAGTGTTCCCAGGGAGTTGACGTCCAGGCCCAGATGTTTTCCTTCTTGTTGCTAAGGCATTCCTCGGCCTTGGCCACTGGCCCAGTCATGCCATTCTCGGCCTTGTACCTCAGCCCGAGTCCATCCCGAGTTCATCCCCAGCATGCTTCGGGGAAGAGCAAAGCTGATTCCATTAGGGAGGGGATGCATATAGCTGAATAACATTACCCAACAGTAATTTATTTCTTACTGCATCAGAATATATAGATATACCTCTCTTACCTCTGATAAGAAAGGATGGCAAGGAGTAAACTTGATATAACTCCTTATGTGCCAAAAGTGGACAACAAGATTTAATAGATCAGAGAGAGACTGTTTATCACTCACAGCACAACAAACAGCAAGAGTATCACATGGAAGTCAGCTCTCCTGCCTCCAAGTCCCACTGGGCAACATCATGGCCCAGTGCAAGCAGCGGGTTGTGAAACAGCTGAGGAACCCAGGGCTAGGACCTCAGCACCTTTTTTTTTTTTTTTTTTTAGCAAGCAGTAAATACGCTAGTCCCCCTATACTGGGCAGTGAGTGGTTGCTCCTTAGGCACCCTGTGGTTTCCTTGACCTACTAAATTGCCTATATGACTAGCTAAGCAAATGGCTCAGGGTCAGAGGATAATTAAGTCTTACAGCTTAGTGTACTATAACAAGGACGTGCAGAGGTACTCTGGGCCCACAGCACATTGCCTCTCCCAGTAACCTTGTACTGTATAACCGCTACATAATAGTGTGGATGCGCCGAGGTTCATTTCATGTTTATTTAACCTTACTTGTAGCTTTTATACAGGCAATGGGTTTTTGTGTGTGTTGTGCGTGTGTGCACGTGCACATGTGTGTGGTTTTTTTGTTCATTGGTTTTTCCACTTGGCAGATGTCTTAGTTTCCTAGGGTTTGCATAACAAAACACTCCAAAGTGGATGGCTTTAAAGAAAAGAAACGTATTTTCTCACAGCTCCGGAGGCTAGAAGTCTGAATTCAGGGTATCAGCAGGGATATTTTCTCTCTCCTTCTCTCTCTCTATAACTCTAGGGAAAGATCCTTTCTTGTCTCTTTCAGCTTCTGCAGCCCCAGGCATTTCTTGGAGTTGGTTGGCTTGTAGATGGTTCCTCACAGAATATCTTCCCCCAATATGTGACTCTCAGGAGGGATCTGGTTCCATCCTGCTCTTACTGATAGTATTGGCAGAGAGAAAAAACAAAACAAAACAAAAAACACTTCCCCAGACAAGGTCACATTCACAAGCACAAGGGTTAGGTCTTCAACATATCCTTTTGGGGGGATACAGTTCAATATTCAATCCATAACAGATTTTCCAGTCCTCATTTAGATGGTTCTGATCTACACTCAAAGATGGACTTGAACACCTAACTAAAATGGACACAAGGAGTTACCAGAAAAGCAGAAATATATTGGAAATGAGAGGTGGACTTTGAGAGGTCAGTTTTCTTTATTATCTGTCTGTTCTCTACACTACCAGTCATAGTTTTCTGAGCAAACTAGCTCAACAAAAAAGGTTTTATGTTCTCAAGAGAAACACTAACGTCACAGTTTGAGTAGGGCTCCTGTAAAGGTCATGAAAAACATTATTGGATATATTTATGCATTTCCATGCTATCTCCTCAAAATTTATCTTGCAATCTCCCAGGCCTCCAACCCAAACCAAACCCAACCTGTTGCCATCAAGTAGAGTTGGATTCTGACTCACAGCGACCCTCTAGGGTTTCCAAGGAGCGGCTGGTGAATTTGAACTGCCAACTTTTTGGTTAGCAGCCAAGCTCTTAACCACTGAGCAACCGAGGCTCCCCCAGACCCCTATTCTGCACCAAATTTTTTATCTCTAGGCAGCTCCCCTTCAGTCGCCCGGGGTCACCTAAACAATGTTTCACTTTTTCAGCTCGGTTATCCCAGAGTGGCGGGGTGCAGGGTGAGCTTTTCATCGGGTAGCGCCCAGTGACGCCGGTGCCCCCACCCCCAGCCCCTCACCCCGCGGAGAGGAGCACCCTGCGGAGCCCGCGCGGGGCGTCCTGGACCGAACGGAACCGGCCTCTGACTCCCAACGGCCGAGCCTCGGTGGCCGCTGAAGCCGCTGCTCGTCCCTGGGTCAGGGGCAGTGCCGTCGCTCCGGGCGGCCTCCGGTGGGCTGAGGGTGGTGGCCCGGGCCTGGGGCGCCGGCTGGTGAGTGCGCCGCCAGGGACGCGCTGGGAACTGCGGGCGCGGCCACCGGGTTGGCTAACCGGATCCGCGGCAGCCGCGGCGCCCTCCTTCGGTGGGATTCACCGTCGGCTGGGGCAGGGCCTGCTCTCCTCCTTTACAAGGGACTAGACCCAGTAACCCAGTGTCGTCGAGTCGATTGCGACTCATAGCGACCCTACAGGACAGAGTAGAACTGCCCCGTAGAGTTTCCAAGGAGCGCCTGGCGGATTTGAACTGCACGTAAGGACCTAGACTTTGCGCTAAAATACAGCCCCACACCCCTCTACTATCGGTTCTATTAACACTCAGCTACTACAAACCCCCAGCTATGGAACTACCCTGTCCAAATCCCTGTCCCTTCACTGGGCGTAACACTGACTTCACATCCCACTCCCCCTGTTACGAATTCGAAAGTAAAACACAAAACATCTATCCTGTCAGACTTATTTTCTACTCCACTAATCTGCTCACTCCCTACGTCCCTAAGGTCACGTCACTGAATTTACCCCTTTTCCCAAATAAGCTGTTTCCTGCTTCCCTGCTTTTGCACCCAGTACAGTGTGCTATGGAAACCCTGCTGGCATAGTGGTTAAGTGTTACACCTGCTAAAGAAGAGGCTGGCAGTTCGAATCCACCAGGCGCTCTTTGGAAACTATGGGAAGTTCTACTCTGTCCTATAAGGGTCACTATAAGTCGGAATCGACTTGATGGCAGTGGGTATCCCCACCTTCTGGAGCCCTGGTGGCACAGTGGTTAAGAGCTCAGGCTGCTAACCAAAAGGTCGCAGATGGAACCCATCAGCCTCTCCTTGGAAACCCTACGGGGCAGTTCTCCTTTGTACTATAGGGTCGCTATGAGTCAGAATCCACTGGACAGCAATGGTTTGTTTATTTTCTGCCTAGAATGCTCCCCGCCCCCACCTGTTCTCTCTTGGAAACTCTTCTTCAACCCAAAGCAACTGTCATCTTCTCTACCAAGCTTTTCTCCAGAAGTTTCACCTCCTGCCAGGCTCTCTCAGTCCTCTGTTAATTTACCTTTTATTGACATTTACCACCCTGTATTTTTGTGTTTAGCAGTCTGTCTCCCCAGTTTGATTGTGCATTTTTCTCTGGAGGGGCATCTTACTCTTATATGTAGCCACTGTGACCTAGCACACAGAAGAGCCTCTGTAACTATTTATGAACAAGTAAAAGGGGTGTGATTGAAGTGCCTCTACACTTAGGGAGGCATGGTTCCCGTGGCAAAGGAACCTCACCTTAGTGCAGGTGTGTGACCTGCAGTTTTCCTAAGTGTGAAGGTGTCCAGCATCCTTTTGCTCCTGAAAATGACTAGGGATGACTATGACGGATGGTTCCAAACATTAAATATGAAGAGAAAAGGTGGTGGGAATTGAAAATGATTGCGTGTGGCAGCAAGTTGTCTGTATAGAAGAGGGGCGCATAAGTATTTACCACACACTTATTCTGTGTTGTTACGGTCATATAATACAAGTAAAATATGCACATGATTATTTCTAAAAACAACCACACAGAAAATTATTACGTGAAAAACAGACTCCTTCGTACACTTCCTCCTCCCGTCTCTTTCACCCAAGGTGATCCTTGTTAATAATTTATTATGTATCCTCCTGGAAAGCTTTTCATGTGTTTTATCAAATCTAAATCATTACTGATTGTAGTTTTATGCAATGCTAAGAAAGAAGAATACCGCCAATTAGACCTTTTTAAAAGTGTACCTCTTAGAATTTTTCAAATACCATATATATGTGTGTGTGTGTATATATAGAGAGAGAGAGAAAGAGACAGCCCTGGTGGCACAGTGGTTAAGCTCTTGGCTGCTAACTGAAAGGCTGGCAGTTTGGATCCACTGGATGGCAATAGGATAAATATTTATACAGTTGGTATCATTATGGAACTGTCTTGGAGATCTTTCCATATCTGCATATATGCCTCTACCTCATGTCTGCATTAGAATCTTACAGAACTGGGTTACTATAATACAATTAATGGCTATTTTATTAAGAGCTGGAGCCCTGGTTAAGAGCTACAGCTGCTAACCAAAATGTCAGCAGTTCAATTCCCCCAGCCACTCCTTGGAAACCCTATGAGTCAGTTCTACTCTGACCTATAGGGTAAAACCCTATGGGGCAGTTCTACTCTGTCCTATTGGATCGCTGTGAGTCAGAATCAACTCGACAACAATGGGTTTGGTTTTTGGTTTTTTTAAGACTGTCTAGCTAGTTCCCAGGCTGTGTGTTTGTTTTCTTGCTTGTTTTTGCTATTACAAACATGTTGCAGTGAATAACCAAACTTTGTGTATCTTATGTATGTATGGTAGGTTAATTTATATTTTTCCATTTTGACTATGTAACCTTTTAAAAGTTTTGCCACATTTTTAAAGGAATTCCATATGTAAAATAGTTTTGAATATTTTCTAACTTAAAATTAAGTAGTTGCATCACTCTTTGGAAATACTATGCTGATATTTTAATAGCGTTTATTGCATGCCAAGTAAGATTTGATGTTTGAAATCCGTGTAGGAAATGTACCTCAAAGTATTTCATTAAAGGAAGAATTCCACAACTTCTGTAAGCAAAATCTTCCCCAAATAGTAGTGGTTATTTATTTACTTAGAGAGTGTTAGATATGATTCATTTAAGCAATTTGAAACCATAACAAATTATTTATAATTTATTTGTATCTCAGTCACAAAAATGATAAACACCTGGTTACCAATTTTCTTATATTCAGTGTTCATAGAATACTAACTATAAAGATTCCCTACATTCACAAAATAAGAGCCTAACTCTAGCTAGAAATAAATAGAACCTAGTAGAGCACAAATTGAACTATCTACATAGAAAACATACTCTGTGAGGGGTAATCAAGTGTGTCTCAGAAATTAAATGCTGTGTTTACTTATTTTTCCTTAAACAGCTTTACACAAATCCCAAGGAACCTGAGGTAAGAAGACACACATAGAACTGGGGAGGAGAGGGAGGGAAGAGGCGGTGAGAGAGATCTCCCCAGTTGCTTCCTGGTTAAGCATTGGGCCGCTAAGTGAAAGATGGGCAGTTGGAACCCACCAGCTGCTCTGTGGGAGAAAGATCTGGCAGTCCGCTTACCTGAGGATTTACAGCCTTGGAAACCCTATGGGGCAGTTCTGTTCTGTCCACAGGGTCACTATGAGTAGGAGTCGACTCAACGGCAATGGATTTAAAAATAAAAAATAATAATATTTAAATGTTTACCCTAGTTGAGGCCAGGGATTTTGTTTACTAGATTGCCATAAGAGCAGAGTAACTCATAGTGAGCTCTTTTAATGTGTTTTATTATTTATTCTTGACTAAAACCCCAAAATCCACCATCTTCTTGTTGATTGTGACTCATAGCGACCCTGTAGGCAGGGTCAGATTACACAATAAGCAAGGTACGCACAAGTTTACCTTGCTTACTGTAAACCAGTTCCTACCATGCTTACTGGTTAATCCGCCTGTGCATAGACTAGAGTGGAACTGCCCTGTATCTTTATGGAAGCAGATTGCCACATCTTTCTCCCGAGGAGGGGCTGGTGGGGTTCGAACTGCCGACCTTCCAGTTAGCTGCTAAGCATTTTAACCACTGGCCACCAGGGCTCCCTTATTCTTGTTTAAGACATTAAAAACCTACCTAGGGATGCTGGAAAAAACATTTAAGTAGAACTGAGCCTATTTTCTAACGTGTCAACATTAAGAATCTCTGCTTGTATAAAAACCACATTTGATGATTTATCAATTTACTTTAGCTGATTCTTGAATCCTTGCTGTCTGTGGTCTTTTAGAAGAATAAATGAGATATAACATAATTTGAATTTTTTTTTTTGTCCAACAAAATTCTCCCCTTGGTAACCTGTTCATAGATTTTCATTTTACTTCTTTACTTCTAGATTTCTTCCCTCTGCTTAATGAATCCTACTCATCCCTCAAAGCAAAATTATGTGCAAATCCTCCATGAAATCCTCTTGGCTGTTCTGCCCACACTAATTTCTTCCTTCTCTTCGTTCCTTTTCCAGCAGGATCTCACAATTTAACACCTTCAGTTAATTTGTGTAGGTTGTTTTATCTCCCCATCCAGATTATGAATTCTTGACAAGAACCTTGTCTTCTTTTCAGTCCCCTGGAATGAGTGTCATAGCCCTGAACATGTAATAGTTACTCATGCTGCTTTGAATGGTGGCTGTGGTTGTGGCACAGAAATGGAGACGGTCTCCGTATTTTCTTCTCATTCTACTCTTTGCTTCCTTCTTTTTACTTGTTTTCAGTTTTCCTTCTCTAAGCTTCTGAACTCAGCCTGACCGTGGTACCAGTATTGCTTAACCTAACTGGTGGAATTCAAGACTAAATTAAGCATTTTTAGCCTGTAATATCTTTTTTTGAAAGGTTACAGATATTCTTTCCTTGCCAGATTACATGTTTGAGCAAAGGGGAAGAAAATTGGTCCACACAGGTGGGCAACAGTTCCTCAGTGCCCAAACTAGTTCTAACTCTTTTTACCTTTGCCTCTTGTTTAGCTTCAGAATGCTTTTATTCTGTAGATTCAAGGGGAATTTTCCAAACTAAAAACCTTCTTATAGACTGTCAGTAAGTTGGTCATCTTCATAGTGTAGTATTTATCATGTTTTCTATTTTAAATAGCATTTTAATAATAATAATATTTTATTGCATTTTAGGGGAAGATTTACATAGCAAATTAAGTTTCCATTTAACAATTTTCATACAAATTGTCCTATGCTAATTTTTTTTTATTGGTTGCAATTTTTACAATGTATCAGCTTTCTCATTATTTCCATTCTGTTTGTTCTGTTTCCATTGATCTAGTTTCCCTTCCCCTCTTTGCCGTCTCATCTTTGGTTTTGGGTAAATGTTGACCATTTGGTCTCACATAGTTAATTATTTAAGGGAGCACATTACTCACGGATGATATTGTTTATTTTATAAGCTAATCTATTATTTGGCTGAAAGGTGACCTGCAAAAATAGCTTCAAATCCAAGGTCAAAGGTTATCCTGGGATTATAGTTTTGGAGTTCCTCTAGTCTCTATTAGTCCAGTAAGTCTGGCCTTTTTTAAGGAATCTGAGTTTTGTTCTACATTTTCCTCTCATTCTGTCCAGAACCTTCTATTGTGTCCCTGGCCAGAAAGGTTGGTAGTGGTACCATCTAGTTCTTCTGGTCTCAGGTTAGAAGGGGCTGTGATTCGTGTGGGCTGTTAGTCCTGTGGGCTAGTTTCTTCTTTGAGCCTTTGATTTCTTTCTTTCTCTTTTGCTCCATTCGAGTACAGACCAATATTTGTATCTTAGGTGGCTGCTCACAAGCTTTGAAGACCCCAGGCGCTATTCACCAACCTAGGATGTAGAATATTATCTTTGTGAACTATGTTATGACAATTAACTAAGCTGTTCCCCAAGACTATGGTCCCAAGCTTTCTAACCCAGTAAACCAATGCTGTAAGTTGTTTGGATGTGTCCAGGAAGCCTCCATAACTGTGCACCCTATTGGTTTGTTATTTATGTGGGTATATATGCAGCACACACAAAGGTGTAAATACATATGCCTACCGATACACCTATATATACGTGTGCACTTACTTGCATATCCCTTCCTATACACATATATGCATCCATATCTACCTACGCAACCACACACTTTTTTTTTAACTGTAATTGCAAAATTATATGTGTTATAGCATTGACAGAAATTGTCCCTTTTCTTGTGTACTTCTTAGTGTGTTTATTTACCTGGGTCAAGTTGTGCTGGCTTCACCCATCACTAAAAGTAATAAGTGTCTACTATCTAGAAAATGATTCCTATTTATTTATTTTGTCTTTTTCTGTTTGTGGCTTTGTTATTATGTTAGATAATCCATTTTTAACAACTAAGACTGACAGCATTGCCCATGCATTTTCTTTTAAGAATTTTCTCATTTTTGTTTACACATTTAAGCCCTCAATCCATTTTGAATTTGTTTTTGTGTATAGTATGAGGCATGGATCCTGTTTCATTTTTCTGCCTGTGTATATCCAGTTTTCCCAACACCATTTATTAAAGAGATTCTTCTTTCCCCATCAAATGGACTTAGCACCCTTTTAAAAAACCAGTTGACCATAGATGTATGGATTTATTTCTGGACTCTCAATTCTATTCCATTAGCCTATGTGTCTGTTGTTAGACCAATACCAGGCTGTTTGGATTACTGTAGCTGTATAATATGTTTTAAAATCAGGAAGTGTGAGCCCTCTTGTTTTGTTCTTCTCTTTCAGCATTGTTTTAGCTATTTGGGACCTCTTGCCACTCCATGTAAAGTTGAGGATTGGTTTTTCCATTTTTGTAAAGAAGGCTGTTGGAATTTTGATTAGGATTGCATTGAATCTATAGATCACTTTTGGTATTACTGACATCTTAAAAATATTAAGTCTTCAAAATCAAGAACACAGAATACCTTTCCATTTACTTAAGTCTTCTTTAATCTCTTTCAGCAGTGTCATAATTTTCGTTGTATATGCCCTTCACGTCCCTGGTTAGGTTTATTCCTAGGTGTTTCATTCTCTTAGACACTAATGTAAATGGAATTGTTTCTCTAACTTCCCTTTCAGATTTCTCATTGCTGGTGTATAGAAACCCAACTGATTTTTGTTCGTTGACCTCATACCCTGAAACTTTGCTAAATTCCTCTATTAGCTCTAGAAGTTTTCTTGTGGACTCTTTGGGGTTTTCTATGTATAGGATCATTGTTTTTTCCATTTTTGATAGTGTCCTTTAACACACACAAGTTTTGAATTTTGATGAAGTCCAGTTTATCTATTTTTCCTTGATTACTTGTGCTTTTGATATCATATCTAAAAAAATGTTGCTTAGTCCAAAATCATTCATTTTTTCATCTATGTTTCCTCCTAAGAGCCTTATAGTTTTAGCTATTATATTTATGTCTTTGATTCATTCTGAGTTATGTTTTGTGTATGGTGTGAGGTAAGGGTCCAAATTAATTTTCTTACGTGTGGATATGCAGTTGTCCCAGTGCCATTTCTTGAAAAGACTATTCTTTCTCCATTGAATGGTCTTGGTACCCTTGTGAAAAAATCAATTGACCATAAATGTATAGGTTCATTTATGGACTTTCAATCCTGTTTCATTGGTCTGTATGTCTATCCTTATGACAGTACCACACTATCTTTATTACTACTTTAGCCTGTAGTAAGTTTTGAAATCAGGAAGTATGAGTCTACCAGCTGGTCCTTTATTTTTTAAAAGAAATTAAACCCATCATTCTAGCAAAACATACGTGTTGAAAGGCTGAAATAAATTATGCTCAAATAAAATAAAAATAGGCTGAAATAAAAAATGCTCAAAATATAAGTCAGTTTGTAAATATACATGGATGAAGGTTCTTTTTTTTCACATTTATTTCTTTGCACAAAATTGAAGTAGAGAAAATACCTTTTCTCTAGTGTTTTAAATATTAAGTAGAGGGAATATATTTTCTAATTTGTTTTAGTATAGCTATATAAGCTGTGATTAACCTCTAGCTTTTAAAAAATGGCACAGATTCTGTTCAAGATATAGCTGAGCAGCCTGTTCCATTCTTAAACATAACAAACACTCTAATACCTTACAACACGTTTTCTCCTATTCACAATGGGTGATGGAGAGCTTGACATAACTAACGCCATAATGATGCTCTAAGTAATCTCTAAACATTTTTTTATTACACCAGCTGCATCGGTCTCTTCCAAAGGAGTGCGGAGCTCTCTCGGCTCCTGTGGCCTTGGTCTCTCTTCTTTTTTGTTCTCTTGAGAAATGGCCTTCAGCCTATAAAATAGCAGAAAGACTCCTGACATTTTAATCTACAACTTTCTTTCTTGCTCCCTATCTCAGGCAGAGTGGACTTGGCAGAACAGTTCCACTAGCTGAGAGATTCTTATATGAGTTTTTTCAGCCTGTTACAAACATACTGATTAGAGTCCAGATGTCTGACATGCATATCTTTAGTTTAATAAAGAGTTTCTTGTAGTTGTTTTGTGATGTATAAGACCATCTGTGGACTATGCGCTCAAAACATTAGGTAACCCTGACCTTCCCCCTATAAAACTCTCCTGCTAGCTCTTTAGAATTAGAATTTGGAAGAAATTTAACCTCCTCTGTCTCTTCAATATTCAATAAAGCCCTCTTACTGCTTACCTCCTCCTGTCTCAGTATTGGCTTTGTGGCAGGCAGCTGGAACCCGCAATTTGCGGTAACAAAATGAGAAACTTAAAGTTTTGGGCAAGGTGTTGTGCTGAGAGACTCCTGCAGTTGGCGGTGAATATAGTGATTGTATAACTAGATGATTCAGTTTTTCCGGAATTTTTTACACATTAACTAATAGAATGTAGGAGATGCAGAGGGGTGACTTAGCGTCACTCTATTACTAGCTTCTTTCTTTTGGTATTCGATTCTCTACACTAGAGAACAAAACATAATGCAAACAAAGAAAAACGTTCCTCAACTTTACTTTCCCCTCTCACTGCCTAGTGTATCTTTTGCCTTTCTGTCATTGCTGAACGTGTTGAAATAGTCTTTACACTCTGTCTCTGCTGCAGCAGCATTTGATTCCCCCACTCCTCTTTGGCTGGCCTCGCACCATCACCACTTTCCCAAATTGCTCTCTCAAAAGCCTCAAGCAGCTTTCTAGTTTCCCAGTCCACTGACCTTTTATTCACCTTCCTTCTCATGCTCCCTGCAAGGTGCATCATGCTGACCGTCTCCTTCTTTTTAAAACTCTTTTAGCTTCTGAAACACCATTCTCTCTTCTTTTCTGACTGCTCCAGCTTTCCTTCTGTTTCCTAAACTACCCCTTAATGTAACCGCATTCCAAGGATTTGACTTTGTTCCTCT
Source organism: Loxodonta africana (assembly GCF_030014295.1). NCBI lineage: Eukaryota > Metazoa > Chordata > Mammalia > Proboscidea > Elephantidae > Loxodonta > Loxodonta africana. Next base: position 100,792,605 of record NC_087342.1, read on the forward strand.
GCCAACAACAGCAATATCATAGGGTGAACTGGTTGACTACAGTGAAGGTCTCCAATCCTACAGAGCTCATTTGGCAGTACATGTGTTTTACCACAATACTGAAACTTGATTTAATTTAGTTACAGAAACCAAAGAAGCATGGTATTTGAAATGTCTGCAAAACGTCTCAATATCCTTTGAGAAAAGGCAAAAGGATTACCTTACTGAGTAAAGGCATACATTTGAGTAAAGAGTGACAGGCAGTTGCTATGGCTTCACTAATACGTACGATCATACTCGTTCTTGAGTTATTGGTGATAGCATGACCAACTCCTCTAGGCCAATTTCAAGGGTAAGAATGTAATGTGCACACAACTCCAGGGAGCTGTAGCAGTTTGGGACCTGATTCTTGCTCGCACATTTTTCGGACATAAACTGATTAGTTGGCAGCTAAAAGGGCAGGCTGGGTATTACTATCCTTGAGTAGGCCAACTAAGGGTATCAAAGAAAACAATTTCAGCTGTGTATATGTTCTCTGGAAAACCTGGAGCCGGCAGGTGTGGACATAGTGGACAGGCTGTCTCTGCATCAAGTCTGCCAGTACCCTTCTGTAGGAACCTCGGTATTACTTAGGCCAGGCCTGCAACAGTGCCAGCTTCAGAAATTCTCACCAGAAATGCTCATTTTTCTTTTGAACTATCTGTGTTGGAATTTATTCTTTTGTTGTACAAGTATTTACTATTATTCTGGTTTCCAGATTTTAAGCATATCCTGAAAATTTATTTTGATGGAGGCTTCAATATTGTCCCCCACATGATTTTTCTGTACCTGACATTTTTTCCAGCTCCACTACTGTCTCTTAGTGCATGAGTATGTGTTCATGATAACATCCACTCTCCATAATTAGAACTTTTCTGATTAGGTAGATCGGATGTGGTGTGCCTGGATGGTTCAAACAGTTAACTGTTTGGCTGCTAACCAAAAGTTAGAAGTGTGAGCCCCCCCAGAGGCACGTCAGAAGAAAGGCCTGGTGATCTACTTCCAAAATATCAGCCACTGAAAACCCTGTGGAACACAATTTTATTCTGAGACCCACAAAAACAAAGCAAAACAAAACAAAAACGAAACCGCTTGCTGTTGATTCCACCTCATGGGTGTCAGAGTAGAACTGTGCTCGTAGGGTTTTCAAGAACTCTTTTCAGAACTAGACCATCAGGCCTTTCTTTCGAGGTGCCTCTGAGTGGATTCCTGGTGCCAACCTTTCGGTTAGTAGCTGAGCATTAACTGTTCGCACCACTCAGGGACTTCTCAGGGGACCAGGATGGATTACCCAATAAGCAAGGTACACATGGGTTTAATTGTGTTTATTTGCTAATCTGTAATGCACAATTTCATCGAGGTGATGAAAGTAAACTTAGCGAGTAAGCATGATTAAGCCTGTGTGTGTCTCGATGTGGTGAAAAGCAGGCGAAATTGTGCACTCCAGGTTAATAAGTGAGCACCGTTACGCCCCTGGGTACCTTGCTTACCGTAAACCAGAGCCTACCGTGTTTACCGGTTAATCCTACCGGTGCTCAGGGGTCACCATGAGTTGGAATAGACTTCGCAGCAAGTGGTCAGCTAATATAGTAAGGAAGAAATAGAGGATTTTGCAGTCAAGCTTCAAGGGGAAAAATAAATCATATATACAACACTCAAGTTTATTTTACAGTTTTAAAGGACTTTTGTAATTCTATTTTTAATTCTAGGTTTTCAAGTTTAAAGTGTTCTGCAGGAAGAAAGGGCAGAAACCATGAGCTCTGAAGACAGTGCACCACCCCCTCCCCAAGGAGGGGCCCGGCCCTCTACGGCCTATGCAGAAGAGGCTGCCTCTTCCTCCGCAGAAGATGTTGCTCCTCACGGGGGTGAAGGCCAGAACTTCATTCCTTCTGAAGAAAGGGTAGTTCTTCCAGAAGACGATGAGCGGGATCCGACTAGAATTCGTCCCAGGACTGGACCCCGAGTGGGACCGGTTCAATCGGTGCTTTCTGAAATGCTTTCTCAGTCTTCTTCCCGTAGGTCCTCCAAATACCGCCGGAGTATGAGTGGCATTCCAAATCTGCAGGAAACATTAAAAGAGAAACAGGTTTTGCCCACAAGATTTTTCATGTTATCACTTTTATTTTAAATGAAATATTTTGATGGGTTTTCTCCAGAATTACAATTTTTACACATGGTTTTCATTCCTTAGGCAAGATTTAGAGAGGCAAGAGAAGGCCGAAAATTGAAAATCGAATCTTCATATAAGTATATATTTGAAATCCTGGCAGAATGTCTCAACCTGGACGTAGTGACTGTGGAAGAATTAATTTTGGATTGTCCGTCCGTGAGTTCAAGTCTCATCATTTTTTTTATTTTAAATTGTGGTGAATTTATTTGTAAGAAAGCATTTGCTATATCAACAATCTTTACATGTTCAGTTTAGTGACATTAATTATGTGTATCATATTGTTCAGTCATCATCACCCTTATCTGTTCTCAGATTTTTCCATTTCACTTTTTAAAACTGATTTTTGGGAAGTGATTGATTTCAGAGTCATTGTCATGAGTAAGAAAACATTTAGGAAGAGAAGGTTGGAATTTTACTGACTATGGAAGAATGCTTATTTGTCATAACTACAGTCAGTTGAGTGATATTTCTTGTTCTGCTATTGTGGAGGAAGGAAAGAGAATAGCCAGCCCTGAGAACTGGGCTAATATTTTAACCCAAACTGGCTTCAGATGTTAGAGGGATGGTCAAGCACAGGTAGAGTACTCTTTAAAAAGCACAGGTTATACAAACTACATATACTCATCCTTTGGGTAGAGAAACAAACTGGGTAAATATGAGCTAGGGAACAGTGACTTCTCTATTAGTATAGCAGAAAACAATGAGGCAGTTACAGGTGGGGTTACCTTATGCCCCCATGTGCCAGGGACAGTCCTGGGGTATGCCAATTGTCCTGCCATGACAGTGCCTCCTTTGACTCCCCGAATCATTCCAATTTCGGTTGATGAATTTGTATAGGTACGTAATTATAGAAATGTATGACAGCAACTCTCAGAAGCAGTATCATAGCTTCTCTCCTGGTAGCTCTGGTTTTAAGCTTTCAGTGAAATGACCACTAGCTGCTTGGGCTTTTTCTCAACTCTAGGAGTGGACTGGGCTGGAGCCCCAGCAAGACTAGTGAGCAGGTACAGGCTGGTGGTGAGCTGATTGTTCCACTGAATACACTGGAGAGAGAGAGCGTGAGATGAGGTTATCACCGTGGGGGTCCAAGCTCGTTGGTTTTATAGGAGCCAGTAGGTTTGGACACTTTTTAGTTTGCTTTAGCAGTTATAGAATGGTGCCTGAAAGAGCTTCTTCCTTGCTCAATTCAGTGTGTTGCTAAATTTTGGAAAGCTGTCCACCTCAGTTCTTCCAGGACTCCTAAAATTTTAGTTCTGACAGTTCTAACAGGTTTGCTCATTTTCCTGCTTCCTTGGTGTATAGTTTTCATGGTGAGCTGGGGATGTGATTGATGCAAAGAGATCAATAGCTCCAAACTATAAACTTTCATTAATGGCAAAGGATAGAGATTGTATGGAGATGGGTACATAAAATAAGAGGTACCACAGCAGGTAGCAAGAAGGTAGGTATGGCTTCCTAGGTCACCAAAGTTCCCTGCTGGAATGCACAGCCGTGGTCAGGGCTGGCTTCGTGGGTGTGCAGCTTGTGTAGCTGCACAGGCCCTTGCACTTAGAAGGGCCCTGTGCTTGGCTTAATGCTCTGCTGAGTCCATCCTGAAATTCTGAATAATTTTTCAACAAGCAGCCCCACATTTTTATTTTGCACTGGACCTCACAATTTCTGTAGCTGGTCCTTTCTGTAGATAATACCACTTGCAGAGCAAGAGGATTCTCTTTGCCATTCTCAAGTTGTGTTTGTTTGTTTATTTGATCGATTGCATTGCTTTTTGTTTGTTTTACTACTCTCTCGACCTCCCCTCCCTACTATTTTGGCTCTTTTGGTCACCCTGGAAACCCTGGTGGCGTAGTGGTTAAGTGCTACGGCTGCTAGCCAAAGGGTCGGCAGCTCGAATCCTCCAGGTGCTCCTTGGAAACTCTATGGGGCAGTTCTACTCTGTCCTATAGGGTCGCTGTGAGCCAGAATCGACTCGACAGCACTGGGTTTGGTTTTGTTGGTTTTGGTCACCTTGGCTACATGTCTGCCTACTTTCGAAGTAAAAGGAATCGGTGGGAAACAACTCTATATACATCCCTGAGCTGAAGACTGTGAGCTGAAGAAAAGGCTAATTTCTAAAAACGTGTTTCTCAGCAGGCCCAGACTTCAGGCCTGTTCCCAGGGCCACTCCTGAACTTGGTTAGGAAGGAAACCAGATGGGTGATCGACCTTGTTTCATTTGAATTGCTCGGCCACAAATTTGGCTAGCCTCCACAGTTGTAATCCAGGCAACTCGACAAAGGATGTAGGCATAGGCATTGGGGCCTGGCCAATGCCTTCAGTGCAGGACAGCTGCTAGGGCAGACTGGGGGAGTGGGTTCACCTGCAGGACTGGTAATCCCACCCTTCAGCATTTGTTAACAAGCTTTCGAGACTGGCATTCTCTGCTTGGAGGAAATCTTTCTGACTGGATAGTGGAAGTGCCCTACCATTTACCATTCCTGGGGTATTTCTTAGATTTTGGCTATCACAGACCAGGCCAGATGCTGCTTAGGCTGTATGGAATGGGAAAACTAGGTCTTAAGAGAAGAGTCTGTCCAGGAAATGTGTTTCCTTAAGAGTTGTTTGTGAATGTGCCTAGCCACGGTGGAGAGAAGATAGCTCAGCCAGGAGAGAAACCAGTGTCAAAAGTTGGGAGAGATTAGAGTGCTTGTTTGGCTGCAGGGATAAGGCAAGGACATATGGTAAACTGACATCAAGTTGGTGGCCAGGTGGGTAAGAAGATGGAACAAGGGGTATCATGGTTTGGTGTAGTGGTTCAGGAAACGTGGCATGTAGAAAAGTATTCCTTTTATTTGAAGCCTGGTGTGTGATTCAGGGGGAGAGCTGCTCATTAAGGGTATCGTCAAATCCGAGAAGGTGGATCCTTGTCCAGCATGCTCAGACCTGCCAATAATCTGGATGGCCTTTGAGAAAAAGAAAGTAACTTTATTGGCAATGCCCAGAGCAATGAGTTGTGAGGAAGTTCCTCAGATCTAACTCCCCAAATGGTGAATGGCAGGGAGGCAGGGCTTTTATGTAATTAGGTAGCAAGATGGCAGACCCGCAGGCATGGTGCGGGGAGGGATGGAGGACCCCCGGGCAGGCACGCTGGGAGGTTCGAGGTGCCAGGTTACAAAGGCCCTACAAAAAGGTGAACAATAGTACATGAGATGGTTACTTTGCTTGCCTCCAGATGCATTCTCTGCTCTGCCCTGCCCTGCTCTGTGCCCTAGAAAGCTGACCTCTGTGGTTTCCATCGGAAACCCTGATGGCGTAGTGGCTAAGTGCTACAGCTGCTAACCAAAGGGTCAGGAGTTTGAATCCACCAAGTGCTCCTTGGAAGCTCTATCGGGCAGCTCTACTCTGTCCTATAGGGTCTCTATGAGTTGGAATCGACTTGATGGCAACAGGTTAACAGGTGGCTTCCGTCACCTGAGCTCCCTATCCTTTTGGCTTCCACTTGGTTCAGCCAGTTGGAGGCACTGACAGGAGGTTGGAGAGCAGAAGGGAGAGAAGCCTGATCTCTCCCTTCCCTATATTTCTGGCCATGGTCTTATCTTTCCATAATCACAGCTCCTCCCAAGCATTCTCCCACTGCTCCAGTTCTCAGCCTGGTTCCAGTTCCATCATTTTCTCCCCTGCTTACCCAGGCTTTGGGGTGGCTTTCCAGTATTGCTAGGCCTGTTGTTGCTACTAGTGCCACAACTTCTCTTAACTCTGCCCAGACCTCTAGAGGTATCCTGTCTATTATGACATTTCTTCAAGAACCCACGGTGTATGTGGATCCTTTTCTTGCATGGTCCGGACAGATACAGAGGTTTGTACTGCATTGGCAGTCACACTTTTTGCTGCTTTCCATTTTACTGCCTTCTTCATTCAGCACTGCTCAGTATAGCCATAGGCTTACTCTCCTGGCTTATTTGACAGTGTTTTCCAAAGTCAAGGCAGCAGCACGTGGTTCTGTGGAAGCAGCACAGATCTGGAGGTTGTAGGGCTTGGCTTTGGTCCTGGGCTCTGCACTTTGTGGTTGTGTCTTTGGGTCCTTCACTTAAATTATTTTTAGCTTTAGTTTTCTCTTCTGCAAGAGGAATATAATAATGGCTGCCTTGCCTAGTTCAGGAGCCCAGGTGGCGCAGTGCTTAAAAGCTCAGCTGATCACCAAAAGGTCAGCTGTTTGAATCTACCAGCTGCTCCTTGGAAACCCGATGGGGCAGTTCTATTCTGTCCTATACGGTTGCTATGAGTAGGAATCGACTTGAAGGCAGTAGGTTTGTTGCTTAGTTTAGGGTTGTAGTGAAGCTCAGATGAACTATTGGTAAATGTTATGTAATATGAATGAATTTTAAGTTCCCAATCTGGATTTTGGCTCACAACAACATTTACTTTGATAGTCCTCAGGACTATTATTGTTGTTATTAGTTGCTGTCGAGTAGGCTCCAAATCATGGTGACCCCATGCATAATAGAACAAAACATTGCCCAGTCCTGCACTTTCTTCACTGTCATTGGTATGCTTGAGTCCATTGTTGCAGCCACTGTGTTTTCTGAGTACCTTCCAACCTAGGGGGCTCATCTTCTAGCACTATATCTGACAATATTTTGTTGTGATCTATAGAGTTTCCACTGGCTAATTTTCAGAAATGGATCAGACCTTTCTTCTTAGTCTGTCTTAGTCTGGAAGCTCTCCTAAAACTGGTCCACCATGGGTAAGCCTGCTGAGATTTGAAATATGGGTGGCCTAGCATCCAGCATCATAGCAACACACAAGCCACCACAGTACAACCAACTGACAAACAGGTAGTGGTCAGGACTTCTAGCGTATCTAAAAGCAAGGATTCATTGTATTTGGTATTTTAATGTCTTTCTTGTCATAGTCATGACATAAGTGAAGAGTCAACAAAGTTAAATATAGCAAGAAAAGTATTTATGGAGCTGGGCAAGAATAATGGTGCCAACAGCTTTTGTACCTTTTAGGTTGTAATTATGGAAGAGGTTTGAGTTTATGTGGGTGGTAGAAACCTATAAAATTAAGAGCTAGAGTTATATTCATCTCTGTGGCTCCATTTCACCTCTTAGGGTGGTGGTTCTCACTTGTGGTCTCAAGAGCAGCAGCATCAGCATCAACTGGAACTTGATAGAAATGCAAATTCTCAGCCCAACAATCCTGTTTTTAAAAGCCCTCTGCATGATTCTGATGCACACTAAAGTCTGAGAACCATTGTCCTAGGAGGAGTGGCTTTGCTAGACCTAGGATACTTCCTCCAAGTGATCAGTAAGTGAAGAGAAACTCATTGGCCAAGAGAGAGGCTTCTGGGTGGAATCAGTGGGAGTGCATAAAGGGGGGTACTTTGCATTTCCCATATGATGTGTTAGGGCGTTTGTTTATGTGGCCTATTTCTTTTTCTATTCATTAAGATATTTTGTTGGTATTGTTAGGTGCTGTCGAGTCAGTTCCGACTCATAGTGACCCTATGCACAACAGAATGAAACAATGCCTGGTGTGTCATCCTCACAATTGTTGCTATGCTTGAGCCCATTGTTGCAGCCACTGTGTCAGTCCATCTTATTGAGGGTCATCCTCTTTTTCTCTGACCCTCTATCTTACCAAGCATGATGTCCTTCTCCAGGGACGGAGCCCTCCTGATAACTTGTTCATAGGATGTGGGACGTAGTCTCATCATCCTTGCTTCTAAGGAGCACTGTAGTTGTACTTCCTCTGAGACAGATTTGTTTATTCTTTTGGCAGTCCATGGTATATTCAATATTCTTCACCAACATCACAATTCAAAGGTGTCAACTCTTCTTCGGTCTTCCTTATTCATTGTCCAGCTTTCACATGCATGAGGCAACTGAAAACATCATGGCTTGGGTCAGGTGCACCTTAGTCCTTAAGGTGACGTCTTTGCTTTTCAATACTTTAAAGAGGTCTTTTGCAGCCCATTTGCCCAATGCAACGTGTCTTTTGATTTCTTGACTGCTGCTTCCATGGGTATTGATTGTGGATCCAAGCAAAATGAAATCCTTGACAACCTTAATCTTTTCTCTGTTTATCATGATGTTGCTTATTGGTCCCATTGCAAGGATTTTTGTTTTCTTTATGTTGAAGTATAATCCATACGGAAGGCTGTAGTCTTTGATCTTCAGATAGTATACTAAATCACAAGTAATTGAATAAAAGCTTCACGTTCAGAAATATGGAAGAACCTCATTATAACTTGTTTTTTATACTAGTTAATATCGGTCAAATTACAATCACTGAAAACATAAAACTACATTGTAATTGGTCAAAACAAAATAGTTAACAAGGCAAATTTTCAACTCCTGAAATCAGCTCTCTAAAAATAGTTTCTCTAGCACCTTGTATTTACCTCCAGTTGGACTTACCCATCTACCCCTATAGTGTTCTGTGAGGCCAAGCCAGGTTAAGTGACTACTCAATATGTAGATCATTGACGTAGATTTGGAAATAGTATTCACCCTATATTCCACAGTAATTTTAGAGTTAAATTAGTCCAGGTTCTAGTCCTGCCTGTGACACTTACTCTCTGTGTACCTTGAATAAACTCTTTGAGCCTTGTTTTCTTTATCTATAAAATAGTGAGGATTAAAATATGTGAAGTACCTAGCACAGAGCTTAGTTCATGTGCTTTTAGCCTCCTAGCCATTTTATTGATCATCATTTCCTACTTTATTTTACAGCTGGAAGCATTTGGTCATTTTTTTGTGAAGGATGGCTGTAAGACATTGAAATTTTTGTACCAAGAAGGAGATGCACCTGGTGTGGGTAAGGATGTTTTACAAGGGTAATGTGTGAGCAATTAGTTAATAAATGTTAAAGTGTTGTATATTTTTCCTTTTATGCATCGATAGTCCTATATTTATAAAGAAGATGTTACCAGAAGCTTACATGTAAAAATATATATTCTATTAAGAAACAGTATAATTTCAGCCTGAATGTGTATTTCAAACATTACTATAATAACTTAAAGAGAAAAAAATTCATATAAAAACCATTGACCTCTACAAGGGATCCACCTTCTCACTGGAATTTAATTGCATTTTCCCAGAAACAGGTGGAGTCATTTTTTAAACACATTTTCCAGTGACTAGAAATAGTCTTGAAACCACTCCAGAGGCCAGCAGCTGCACTCTGTGGTACTGGGTCAGCATCTTGTGCCTGCTGCAGCTGGCAGTTGGAATATCTGGCTTTACAAACAACCAACCAACCAGCTGTGGTTGAGTCTACTCATGGCGACCCATGTGTGTCAGAGTAGTACTATGCTCCATAGGGTTTTCAGTGGCTGATTTTTTGGAAGTAGATTGCAATGCCTTTCTTCTGAGGGACCTCTGGGTGAACTTGAACCTCCAAACTTTCAGTTAGCCCCCAAGCATGTTAACCGTTTACGCCACCCAGGAACACACATTATTCCTAAAATGATTAACCAGGTTTGTTAAACCATTGCCTTAATAACTTGGATACGTTGGCCATCCTTTTGGTCTCAGACTACTTAGTTCCTAAGTCCTTTGGATTTTACCTTCAACATGTCCCTCCTACTGGTTGTTTCTCCCTTTCCTCCTCTACTGCCTTAGACTAGGCCCATAGCTCATGCCTATCCTAGTATTCCACATTGAAAACCAGTCTTCCTGTTAGCAGATTCTCACTACTTATTCCTGCCAAGTAAATCTTTTATTGTCCTGCTATTTATTGGGTTGGATCCAAACCCCTCATTTATCTACTAAGGCCTCCTCAAAATCTGGACACACAGTACTTGTCTAGTCTGATCTACTGTTCTCCCAATCGTGAAGTTGCTGCTCCCCTTAAGCCAGTATCTTCATTGTTTTCTGGACATGCCAGAGTCGTTTCTGTGCTTTCCTGACTCTCTCAGAATGCCTTTCCACCCAGCCAAATCCTACCCCTTCTCTGGATCACCTCATGCATTCTCTTTTCTACAGAGCCTGCCCAGAGTATTCCAACCCACATCAATCACTATTCTCCAAACTTCTGTCTCATTTCAAGTTTGCATCCATAAAATACAGATCTTTATTATATCCTTTTACTTTTATCTAGTTGTTTGATATATATGTTTTGCTTTCCAAGTGAAATCTGCAAACTCATGATTAGTGGCTGAACTGGTCTATGGATTTTCTGTCTCTCTCAATTCTTATCCCAAGGAGATTGTTTCCCTATTTTCATAACTCATTAAAAATTAAAACAATAGCTGAAAATCATAGGAAAATAATGCCTACAATTAGAAGAAAAATAAAAACGAACCATAGTCTCACTCACCAGAGAAAGCACTGTTAACTCCTTGATGAATATTGCTCTATTGCCTCTTTGGTATATATGCATATTTTACAAAAATGGGATCCATCTCCAGGAGAGGAGTCCCATTACATGGAGGACAACAACCCATTCCATAGCTTGCACGTGTTGGGGTGGCCAAGAAAGACATGACTCATACACAGGCATTGGATGGAACAATACTTACATACAGAAGGGACAGAACGAGGTCAGCTTCAATAGTGGGCGTCAGTCACCTACGGTCTGTGAATCTTGTTCTGCAGCTGATGCAGGGAGATGGTCTTCATGCAGTCCTGTTGTGTTGCAGGGGAAGGACCTCATTCCTTTCCTGCTGGGGACAAATATAGATGTGGTGTTGGCCAGGTGCTATATAGTACACACACTTAGCAAAGCAGTTCCTGGAAATGCTGACATGTGCTCAGGGTGAGAGAGGTGGGATGTGCTGATAGGCCATTCACTACTATGGGATGTGTTTTGGGTCAGGATGCCCCAGAAAGGAAGTTAGCTCATACTCACATCCCATTCAAGAAGCCAGGCTGACACATCTGGTCCTAAGGACAGGTTCATTTGTGGGTCACAGGGAAAGGCAGTAGACTGGTTGGACTGCCCCCTTCTACAGTAACAAAGGGAAGAAATGTGATTTTCTAGAATAAATGCATGTATAATTCCTTAGTGCTGAAAATATAGCCACCGCATTGTATTTAAGAATTGCAATTATTGGCATCTTTTCATAGATAACAAAATTTATTCCAATACCATATTGAAATACTATTACAGTAAAGTAAAACAAGAAGCAGTGGTGTCAGGGTGACAGTTATTTGTCACATTATGTTAAGGTTTTGACTTTTCTTTTCAGAATGTGGTCGAACTATTGCTGGAGTAACCAAAGGAGCAAAAATGATGAGATTGTATATAGACAGTGCAGCCCCGGAGAAATTAAAAGGAATGTGTGTATTTTTTGTTCGCTGTCGCAATGATGTCGCTATAAATATGAAAAATATTCATGAGGTAGGTTTAAACATTTTTTTCCAAATTGATTGTATTTTCATAGTCACATTTTTGCTTTATTTTCTCTCCCTTTCTGTATATAGGACTGAATTGTGTTCCGTGAAAATAATGTATTCACATACTCAAACGAACTGAGAAATAAGCTGTAATAGAATTTAGTGATATTTTTTATCCTTTAGATGCTGTTGTTGTTAGTTGCCGCTGAGTTAGTTCCGACTCATAGCAACCCCATGCACAATGGAACAAAATGCTGCCTGGTCCGTAACATCCTTATGATTGGCTGCAGATCGGACAATGCTCCGTTGTCATCTGTAAGGTTTCCACTGGATGATTTTTGGAAGTAGATTGCCAGGCCTCACTGCTCTTTAAATTCATCAAAATCTCATTTCTGCTGGTGTGCAAATAATTTCCATTCTTTTATTTCCTAGGAACACATTTGATTTTATTCATATGATATTAAGTGTTTATTAGATTTTTTCTTAACCTCCCCTTCACTCAATATTTTAACTTTTTTTTTTAATGGTTCTGGAAGGAGAAGAGAGAAGTGACCTAGAATGTGGACATTGCTTACCCATTCCTGGGAAGGCAGGATGGCAGAGTGGGAAAGCTGGGAATTTTAGTCAGAGCCAAATTTGCCTCTTGGCTTCACCGCTGACTAGCAGTGTATGCTTTGCTGAGTTACTTGTCCTTTCTGAGAGTTAGGGCTCTACATCCTTAAATTGGGAACAGGTGTGTTTTACTATTCCCAATTTAAGAATGTAGAGACCTAACTCCTGGAAACCCTGGTGGTATAGTGGTTAAGAGTTTGGCTGCTAATCAAAAGGTTGGTAGCCTGAATCTACCAAGCGCTCCTTGGAAACCCTATGGCGCGGTTCTACTCTGCCCTATAGGGTCGCTGAGTTGGAATTGACTGGACAGCAACATGGTTTGGTTTTGGTTAATACACACCGTGCAAGGTTGTTTTGAGACTAAATTATAATATAAGAAAAATGTGACAATATCACCCGACATACAGTAGGTCCTTAGTTGTTTTTACTATCCTTTTTTTTTTACTGTTCTACTAGTTTTTTTTTTTCTATTCCTAGAGGATCTCAATACCTTTTACAATGGGAAAAGTAACTGAAATCCAATCTAATTTTACTCTTTTTCTGCTTATGATGAAAGACTGATTTAAGAGCAGTTGTTTAACTTGGTTTAAGGTTCTAGGTTGGCAGTTATTTTCTCCTGACTTTTTGTAGATATTTTATTGTCTTCTAGTATCTCTTGTGGCTGATGAGACCTCTGCTGTTAGTGTAATTCTTCTTTCATAGGTAATTTGTCTTTTATTTCTAGTTGCTTTTGCTCTTTATCTTTGAAGTCCAGCAGTTTCACTCTGATGTTTTTATTTGTGGATGTGTTTCCTCAGTCTGCCTTCCATTTCACTTCATCAGCCTATCTTTCATTTCACTAATTCCCTCTTCAACTTGCCTATCCTATATTTCAATCCACTCCTGTTTTAAAAATTTAGTGTTTATTTTATTGGAGTTACATGTGCACATAGTTTAAAGAAAGTTGTTGTTGCAGTTGAGTTGGTGCTGATTCATGGTGACCTTATGTATCACAGGGTGAAACATTGCCTGGTTCTGTACCATCTTTATGATCAATTCATCTCGTCTTCCAGCAGTATATCGGACAATGTTCTTTTGTGCTCCATGGGGTTTTCATTGGCTGATTTTCATAAATTGATCACCAGGCCTTCCTAGTCTTTCTTAGTCTGGAAGTTCCACTGAGACCAGTCATCATGGGTGACCCTGCTGGTATTTGAAATACTGGTGGTGTGGCTTCCAGCATCATAGCAACATGCAAGCCTCCACAGCATGACAAATTGATAGACGGGTGGCAGTTAAAGAAAGTAGAGGTTCTGTAAGGGTTCTCACTGGATTGACATTTGACATTTGACTGATGGTACAGAGTCAAGGCACGATTAAGGCAATGGCACTAAACCGTACTAGTAGTCATTGTATTCTTTACTGCCACACACTTTCAGCTACAAAAAACAAAAGCGTTTTTAGTGGTCCTGGACAAACTTTTCATGTTAATTTCTTCTTGGCTTGGGATTTCTATATCAAGTAAGTAGTAATAATTGAGATTCACACTTATGGAGGGTGGGCTTTTGATTTCTTGTGGCTGATCATTCTTTTCCATCCAAAATTCTGGATAGGAGGCTAGTTTCATTGCTAGTTCCCTGGCCTGATAAGTTTTTTTTTTCTGGTCCCCTTCTCATGCACAGGGCAACCTTTCAACTGAGGACTTTTGTATAGACTCTAGGCCACACCTCCTTCCCTATGTAGAACTGAAAACGTGGAGGAAAGTGTCTCCTTGATAAGCAAACAAATGAATGGTTAAAATGTTTGTTGATTTGAGAACACTAATTTGCACAACCACTTAAGTTTCCCTGATAGTTTATAAAATATATTAATTATCTGTGTTTATGGCATGTAAAATAGGTTATGATTTTCAGTTCTTTAATGGGATTAGCATATAAAATAACATTTAGATGCCACTCTTCCAGGAAGTACTATTTACTATTCTGGATGCAACGGAAGGACTCTTAAATGGGATTAGAAGTATGCTGTCAAATGTATTTCTACCAGCTATTCTTGCAACAAGTAATTGGGGTGCTTTAAACCAGTCCAAACGAGGAGAATCTGACAAACATGTTTTCACTGAAACCATCAACAGATACCTTTCATTTTTAGATGGTAAGTGCAAAATGTAATGTTAAGTAAATTACTAAAACTTTGCAAATTAACTATAAGATATATTTTTAGAAATTAGCATTAGGGAAGAAATTTTACATCTTAAAATAAAACGAAATGAATGCTTCAAAGGTCAGTGGAGCAAGCGCGGGGGTCTGGGGAACATGGTTTGCGGGGACTTCTAAGTCAATTGGCAAAATAATTCTATTATGAAATCATTCTGCATCCCACTTTGAAATGTGGCGTCTGGGGTCTTAAATGCTAACAAGCGGCCATCTAAGATGCATCAATTGGTCTCAACCCACCTGGAGCAAAGGAAAATGAAGAACACCAAGGTCACACGACAACTAAGAGCCTAAGAGACAGAAAGGGCCACATGAACCAGAGACCTACATCATCCTGAGACCAGAAGAACTAGTTGGTGCCCGGCCACAATCGATGACTGCCCTGACAGAGAGCACAGCAGAGGACCCCTGAGGGAGCAGGAGATCAGTGGGATGCAGACCCCAAATTCTCATAAAAAGACCAAACTTAATGGTCTGACTGAGACTAGAGGAATCCCGGTGGCCATGCTCCCCAGACCTTCTGCTGGTACAGGACAGGAACCATCCCCGAAGACAATTCATCAGACATGAAAGGGACTGGTCAGCGGGTGGGAGAGTGATGCTGATGAAGAGTGAGCTAATTATATCAGGTGGACACTTGAGATTGTGTTGGCAACTCTTGTCTGGAGAGGGGATGGGAGGATAGAGAGAGAGAGAAGCCGGCAAAATTGTCAAGAAAGGAGAGACTGAAAGGGCTGACTCAAGAGGGGGAGAGCAAGAGGGAGTAGGGAGTGAGATGTATGTAAACTTATATGTGACAGACTGATTGGATTTGTAAACGTTCACTTGAAGCTTAATAAAAATTATTAAAAATAAAATAAAAAAAGAAAAAAAAAAGATGATAATCAATGTAATTATGAGACCTACAGATAAGCTATCATTAGAGTTCCTCATTCCCAGGGATTTTTGCACAACTAAATTTTTTTTTTTTTCCACCATAGCAGGACGATTCTCCTCCTGTATTCCAACCAAAAAACCAAACCTGTTGCCGTTGAGTCGATTCTGACTCATAGCTACCCTATAGGAGAGAATAGAACTGCCCCATAGTGTTTCCAAAGAGCAGCTGGTAGATTTGAACTGCTGACCTTTTGGTTAGCCCTTGAGCTCTTAACCACTGTGCCACCAGTGGTCCAACCAAACCCAGTGCCGTCGAGTCGATTCTGACTCATAGCGACTGTATACGACAGAGCAGAACTGCCCCATAGGGTTTCCAAGGAGTGACTGGTGGATTCAAACTGACAGCCTTTTGATTAGCAGCCAAACACTTAAACCACTGGGCCACCAGGGCTCCAAAAATATCACCATATTTTAAAATATATACTTTATTATTACCTACTTTGAAAACATATAATTTTATTATTTTATATTGTTAAAATACACAATCTTATTAACAAATTATCAATTAACCATCTGATGTCCAATTAGAATTGTATTATGCTTCTGTAAAGCATTAGATCTTTAAAATTTCAGTAATTGCACCTTGAAACTGCATATTGACTTTTTGCACATTGACGTTAAATGAGCATCTCTTTATTAACCTTTTTTTTTTCTTTTTAGGTGCTAGAATAAGTATAGAGGGAACAGTTAAGTTGAAGACGATAAGCAATGTTGATTTTACCAAATTGCAGACCTTCGAAGAAGTAACAGCCGCAGCTGGCAATTCAGAAACTGTTCATCAGCTAGAGGACGTGCTGATGATATGGTACAAACAAATTGAACAGGTGAGCTGATCCAAGTAATTGCGTCAAATATGAGTCGTAGTTCTCATTGGTGTCCTAGCCATTGGATTTTGTGCCTAAAAGTAAAGAGAAGAATCTTCCAGACTCTCTTTCTTCCAGATACTGTTATGAACGTTAGTCTATTCCTGACTCTAGTGCTAAGTCATTGTTCTTTATGGACCACTTAAAATCAGCTTTCAGGTAATTTTTCACTTTAAGGAGGAAACCATAACAATATGGGTTGAGAATGGAGCAATGAAGAATCAGGAACATCTAGCATTTATCCCCACTACTTTATTTATTGTTTATCCTCCTCATAAAAGAGAGAAAAAGAACAGAATTAAGAGAAAGTATCTACAGTGCTAAACACTAAGTAAATATCTCTTGGTTGATCAATGGCCTGTGTTGTCCAAGAGTTTCAGACTAGGCTCGTTAGTATCAGTTCTATAGCGGCAAGTCTGCAGCTCTGTAGCCAGTTAAATCTTCTCTAGCATAAGAAAAGCAGTAATAGGAATGGGATATGTGTCAAAACTATGAAAGGCTCCAACTTACACTACAAACACAGCAAAAAATCCAGATACCATATAATTGCCCCAAGCTGAAAGAGAACTCTATTTGCCAACTCGCCACTCTTTCGTTCCCTGAGCACATGACAGTGGAACTAGAGAAGAAAGTCTTGAATTAAGTGAGAAGTAGGGGAGAAAAATCTTGAGCAAGCAGTAGGTAGGGGAAAGCATCTCCTATTTTATCCCTCTTTAGGATTATCCCAGCAGGACTGAAGCGCATTTGGAATAGTTAAAACTGGAGGACTTTAGAAACTCCACCAAGGCATGGAGCGCTGGCCACAAAATTTGCCTCCAGGTGTCAGTTGGTAAATGAAGTAGGTAGTTGTCTACCAGAGAGTCCTGGCTGCCACTTAATATGCTACTGGAGGAAGAGGGAGTTGTAACCCATTGTGGAAATCAAGCCCTGTCCTACACCGTGGCTGAAAAGACCCTCTGCAATTATTATGAGCAATCAATTTAGCTTTTCTTTAAAAAAATGAGCAAGCAAAAGAAAATAATTAGACATAAGGAGAGTGAGCAACCTGAAATAAGGAAATCAAGTTGAGCAACTGTAGCAAATAGCCTCCAGTTACTTAAGCAGGATCAATACAGGAAATGGGACACATCTTAAAAAAAAATATTATATGGCAAAGAAAACTTGACTGCTTGCCATACACAAAAATTAATTCCAGATGGATAGGCATAAATATGAAAACTAAAACTAAAAAAATTCTAGAAGCAAACATAGGAGAATATGTCTTCATGACCCTAGTATAGCCAAAGATTTCTTAGACTTGACACAAAAGCATTAATCATAAAAGGAAATATTAGTAAATTGGATTTCATTAAAAAAAAAAAAAAAAGACTGTTCATTAAAAGATGCTATTTAAAGAGTGAAAAGGCAAGCCACAGACTGGGAGAAAATATTTGCAGGACATGTATCTGACAAAAGACTTATATCTGGAATATATAAAGCCTTCCAATAAATAAAACTATCAAAAGGCTAACAGCTCAATTTATTTAAATGGACAAAAGATTTGGATGGACATTTACAAAGAGATCCAAATAAGCATGTGAAAAGGTGCTCAAGAGATCCAAATAAGCATGTGAAAAGGTGCTCAAGAGATCCAAATAAGCATGTGAAAAGGTGCTCAACATCATTATTTATCAGGGAAATGGAAAATTAAGCCACAATGGGCGACCACTAAAATGGTTAAAAGGAATGACTGTCATTCTCAAGTGTTAGTGAGGTTATGGAGAATTGGAACCCTCATACATTGCTGGTGAGAGTGTAACATGGTAGAACTTTTCTAGAAAACCATTTAGCAGTTTCTCTTAGAATTAAGTGTACAGCTACCGTGTGACTCAGCAGTTCTCTCCTAGGTATATACCCAATAAAAATAAAAATAGTATGTCTTCTAAAAAGACTTATACGGGAATGTTCATGGCAACCCTCATCATGATCATGAAACACTGGAAAGAATCCAAATGGAAAACAGATAAACAAATTGTGATATACTTATACAGTGGAATATATACCGCAATCAAAAAGAAAGAACTACTGATGCATGGACCACCATGTATGAATCTCAAAAACATGTTGAGTGAAAGAAGCCCGTCTCAAAAAAGTAACGTTAAAAAGAAAAAACTGTAAATGAACCAGAACACAATGTAGGAGTATTTCAGTATCTTCTTAAGCAAGATACAAAACTCAGAAGCCATAAAAGAAAAAACTGATAGATTTGACGATATAAAAAAAATTCACAATTTCCATATGGCAAAAACCACCATGAGCGATGTTTAATGCCTATTTACGCCTCTTCTTCGTTGAATTGCCTGTTTTTATCCTTTGCCCAGTTTTCTTTTGGATTGCCCGATGTTGTCTTATTGAACTGATGGAGTTTAAATAATATTTTCTGGATTTTTATCCTTTGTTGGACCCCCTTGTATTGTGTGTTTTCATTTGCTATGATGTTTTTTAGTCATGTGGACATTTAAATATTGAATTTAGTTAAATGTGTTAATCACAAATGATAATCCTCCCTCAACTTGGAGACCTCCATTGACTAGGAGCCTTATGCTTTTTTGTGTTTTCTTTAGGAAACCCTTTCCTATCCCAGTGTTGTGAAGATCATTTCCTAAATTTTTTTTTTTTAAATAATGAAGTGTGACATACGAAAATGAACACAACAAAGGAAACAAAGTGTTGTAAAATGAACACCTGTGTAACTCCTACACAAATTAAATAGAACATTATCAGCACCTTACGGTTCTCCTTCATTCCTCTTCCCAATTCTAAGTCCCTTTTGTTCCCCTAGTGGTAACCATTGTCTTAATAATTATGATACTCAATTCCATGCTTTACAGTTTTACCCCATCCCCTCCATTTTCTTTTAGAAGTTTTAGCGTTTAGGCTTTTCATCCAGTTGAAATGATTACTATTTTTGTATATGACGTGAGGTAAGACTCTAATATCGTCTCTATAGTAGCCAGTTGTCCCGGAACTTTTTCCTAACCAATTTGTAGTGTCACCTCTGTCATAGACCAAGTTTCTAGACCTCTTTGTTCCATTGGTCTAGTTATTTGTTTTTGTAGTCATACCATGGTGCTTTAGTTTCTATAGATTTTTATGAAATCAGTATTTGGCATGGTAAGTCTCTGTGTTTTTCTTCAGGCTGGTATTGATTATTTTTAGTTAATTGTCCTTCCAAATTAATTTTAAGTAGAGCTTATCAAGTACCATGAAAAACCGTACTTAGATTTTGATTGGAATTTTATTGAATATATAAATTAATTTAGGGAAAATTGCCAACTTTATATAATTGAATTTTTCCATCTGTGAATACGTTATATAATGCCATTTATTTAGATCTTCTGTTGTGGAATTGAAGTATGTTTTCTTATTTTTGGAGCCCTGGTGGTTTAGTGGTTAAAGAGTTTGGCTGCTAACCAAAGGGTCAATCAACAGTTTGAATCTACCAGCTGCTCCTTGGAAACCCTATGGGGCAGTTCTACTCTGTCCTATAGGGTTGCTATATGAGCTAGAATTGACTTGATGGCAAAGGAGGAGGGGGAGGAGATTCTTATTTTCTCTATAAAACTGTCTTGTGTATCTTTTGTTAATTTTTAGGTACCTTATTGTTTTTTTTTTTTTTTGATTGTTATTATATGCTGTTGCAAATGGTATCTTTTTAGAAATTACATTTCAAATTATTAGATGTTTTATGAAGAAATGCTAGTAATATGTATAGCTCTAGCAACCTTATTGAATTTGTTTACTCTTTTTAATTGTAAGTTTGTCTTTAGGTATCCTTGGATGTTTAAAACGTAGACGATCAAGTCATCTATGATGATGCCATTTTTGTTTTTTTCATTTCCAGTTCTTAAATCTTTTATTTACATTCCTTGTCTTGGGACTTCCATTACCATGTTGAATAGAAGTGGTGATATTAGATAAACTTGTCATACCCGTGGTTTTAAAGTGATATTTTCTCAAAGATTTCACCTTTGCTGTATAATGTTTGCTATAGATTTTTGGTAGATACTTATTTATCATATTAAAAGTTTCCTCCTAGTCCTGGTTTGTTAAAAGTTTTTTAAAAAACATTATTCAGTGTTGAATATTACTTATACTTTTAGCTTCCTTTGAAAAGATGTAAATAATGAGATCTCTGGCAAAGAGGAATGTAGTATTTCTATATTCTATAAATATTTTGGATTGCAGGTGCTTATTGAGAGTGAGCAGATGAGAAAAGAAGCTGATGATTCAGGCCCACTCACTGAATTGGAGCACTGGAAACGCATGTCAGCCAAATTCAATTACATTATTGAACAGATTAAAGGGTCAAATTGTAAAGCTGTCATAAACGTGCTAAACGTTGCACACTCCAAATTGTTAAAGGTAAGAGGCCTTTTTAAACTTTGGTTTACTGTAGAGCGACTAAAACATAGTTTAAAATGACCCTTGTTGAAGTGTTTCTTAGCACAGTATGCCACAATCATATATTTAGAGGAGTTAAATTCTGAGTAAGGCTTTCTCATTTACCACAGTTATTTCCAAAAGAGGACAAAGGAAGTATGGATATGAATATTTATTACTCAATATTTCCCACACCAGTTTTGATACTACTACTGTGAGGTGATTACCAGAAAAGTGAGCATCTCTTATTTCTAAATTGTTTTTGAAATTATAAACCAACACAGGCTCATTGAGGTAAAGCACTACATATAGGGTCAAAAGGAAAACTCCCCTTTCATCATTTGTTTCACCTCCACCATTCCACCTGTATTCATCTCTGACCAATATCAGACAAGCACTTGATTTTTTCATCCCCTGTGTGGAAGAGTGGTCGGTTTATAGGAAAGTAAAATTTCTTAAGAATGAATAAAAATTCTGCTACCAAACAATACACTGACTAACTAAAGTTGGATAAAGACGTAGCAATTTTTGTTGAATTAATCTGAATTAATTGATCTTAGGCTGCCTAATGAGAAGTATACCAGTTGCCATTGAGTCAATTCTTACAATGACCCCATGTGTATGAGAAGTATGTTGTTGTTGTGAGGTGCCATCAAGTCAGGTCTGACTTATAGTAACCTTGTGTACAACAGAATGCAACACTCTCTGGTCTTGTACCATCCTCACAATCACTGTTATGCTTGAGCCCATTGTTGCAGTCACAGTGTTAATCCATCTCATTGAGAGTCTTCCTCTTTTTCACTGACCTCCTACTTTGCCAAGTGTGATGTCCTTCTCCAGGGACTGGTCCCTCCTGATAAAATGTCCAAAGTACGTGAGATGAAGTCTCACCATCCTTGCTTCTAAAGAGCATTCTGGCTGTACTTCTTCCAAGACAGATTTGTTCGTTCTTCTGGCAGTCCATGGTATATTCAATATTCTTTGCCAATCCCTTAATTCGAGCGCATCAATTCTTCTTTCATCATTGTCCAGCTTTTGCATGCATTTTAGGTGACTGGAAATACCATGGCTTGGGTCAGGTGCCCTTTAGTCCTCAAAGTGACACCTTTGCTTTTTAACACTTTAAGGAGATCTTTTGCAGCAGATTTGCCCACTGCAATACGTTGTTTGATATGTTGCCTACTGCTTTTATGGGCGTTGATTGTGGATCTAAGTAAAATGAAATTCTTGACAACATCAATTTTTTCTCTGTTTATCATATTGTTGCTTATTAGTACACCTGTGAGGATTTTTGTTTTCTTTATGTTGAGGTACAATCCATACTGAAGGCCATAGTCTTTGATCTTCATCAATAAGTGTTTCAAGTCCTCTTCACTTTCAGCAAGCTAGATTGTGTCATATGCATAAAGCAGGTTGTTAATGAGTCTCCAGTCTTGATGCCACGTACATCTTCATATAGTGCAGCTTCTCAGAATATTTGCTCAGCATGCAGATTGAATAAGTATGGTGAAAGGATACAACCCTGTCGTACACCTTTCCTGACTTTAAAGCGTGCAGTATCCCCTTGTTCTGTTCGAACGACTGCCTCTTGGTCTATGTACAGGTTCCTCATGAACACAATTAAGTGTTCTGGAATTCTCATTATTTGCAATGTTATCCATAATTTGTTATGATCCACATAATCGAATGCCTTTGCATAGTTATTAAAACACAGATAACATTTTTCTGGTATTGTCTGCTTTCAGCCAAGATCCATCTGACATGAGCAATAGTATCCCTTGTTCCACCTCCTCTTCAAAAACTGGCTGCAACTTCTGGCAGTTCCCAGTTGATGTACTGCTGCAGCTGGTTTTGAATTACCTTTAGCAAAATTTTACTTGTGTGTGATATTAGTGATATTGTTTGAAAATTTCTGCATTCTGTTGGATCAGTTTTCTTTGGAATGGGCACAAATATGAATCTTTTCCAGTCTGTTGGCTAAGAAGTTGTCTTCCAGATTTCTTGATGTAGATGAATGAGCACCTTCAGGGCTGTATCCATTTGTTGAAACATCTCAGTTGGTATTCTGTTAATTCCTGGAGCCTTGTTTTTCTCCAATATCTTCAATGCAGCCTGGACTTCTTCCTTCAGTACCATTGGTTCTTGATCATATGCTACTCCCTGAAATGGATGAACATCCACAATTCTTTTTGGTACAGTGACTCTGTGTATTCCACCTTCTTTTGATGCTCCTGTGTTATTCAGTATTTTCCCCGTAGAATCCTTCAATATTGCAACTCAAGGCTTGAATTTTTTCTTCATTTCTTTCAGCTTTAGAAATGCCAAGTGTGTTCTTCCCTTTTGGTTTTCTATCTCTAGGTCTTTGCATATGTCATTAAAGTACTTTACTTTGTCTTCTTGAGACACTCTTTGAAATTTCTGTTCAGCTCTTTGTCTTCATCATTTCTTCCTTTTGCTTTAGCTACTCGACGTTCAAGAGCACGTTTCAGAGTCTTTTCTGACATCATTTTGTGTTTTCTTTCTTTCCTGCTGTTTAGTGACTTCTTGCTTTCTTCATGTATGATGTCCTTGATATCATTCCACAACTCATCTGGTCTTTGGTCATTTGAGCTCAGTGTGTCAAATCTATTTTTGAGATAGTCTCTAAATTCAGGTGGAATATAGTCAAGGTCATATTTTGGCTCTCGTGGACTTGTTCTAATTTTCTTCAGTTTCAACTTGGACTTGCATGTGAGCAATTGATGGTGTGTTCTGCAGTCGGCCCCTGGCTTTGTTCTGAACTGGTGATACTGAGCTTCTCCATCATATAGTTTCTAGAAAAAGGAAGGTGGTACTTCAGTGACCCTTCAGTTTTTCTCAGCATGTCACACTTAAAGCTTTGCTTTCATTTCTGAGGTATACATATTTAGAGCGATGCTAATAAAAACAAGTGGGTATCCATCTTAGTTATTTAGTGCTGCTATAACAGAAATACCACAAGTGGATGGCTTTAACAAAGAGGAATTTATTCTCTCACAGTCTAGGAGGCTAGAATTCAGAGTGCCATCTCCAGGGGAAGGCTTTCTCTCTCTGTCAGCTCTGGGAGAAGGTTGCTGTAATCAACCCTCCCCAGTTAAGGATCATCTCAGTGCAGGGAAGCTGGGTCTAAAGGACATGATATTCTCTTGGCTCTTGTTACTTGGTGGTGTGAAGTCCCCCATCTCTCTGCTTGCTTCTCTTTTGTATATCTGGAAAGAGACCAACTCAAGATACAATCTAACGTTATAGATTGAGCCCTGCCTTATTAACATAACTACCTCTAATCCTGCCTCATTAACATCATAGAGGTAGGATTTACAAAATATAGGACAATCACATCAGATGGCAAAATGGTGGACAATCACACAATAATGGGAATCACGGCCTAGCCAAATGGATACACATTTTGGGGGAACACAATTCAATCCATCACAGAATCCAAAGTACAGAAGCCAAAATGTTGAAGCTATCAAGACCATGTCTTATTATAAATGACTAGTTAAAGGCACAAGTAGTGTTTATCTTTGAATAAAAGACTTCATGGTTGATGTGGTAACTGTCTTCAAATATTTGAAGGACTGCTATGTGTTCTGAAAATGTTCCATTAGGCAAAAGTGAGTAGAGGTTACCAGGAGTGAGATTTCTTCACAAAACGAGGAAGAGCTTTCTCATAATCAGAGTTCTAAACATGAACTATTTGATGGCCGCTTGGTAAGAAAAGTGTTCATTTCATATTGAGTTCACTTTACTGATCCAAACCAAAACCCGTTGCCATCGAGTTGATCCCGACTCATAGCGGCTCTACAGGACAGGGTAGAACTGCCCCATAGAGTTTCCAAGGAGCACCTGGTGGATTTGAACTGCCAACCTTTTGGTCAGCAGCTGTAGCTCTTAACCACTACACCACCAGGTTTTCCACTTTACTGATAGAAATGATTTAATAACTTTAATTCTGAAAGACCCAGAGTAAAATAATCGTGTAAATAGTTAACCCGGAAGTCACTCAAGATAGAAGCAGGTCCAGTTCAAGCCTAGAGGCAGGAGTGAAGATAGTTTCAGTTTCTTAAATAAACTAGCACATTGGTATATTTGGATGTTAATAGAATTCTTATACACTTTTTCTTAGAATTGGCGTGATTTGGATGCAAGAATCACTGATACAGCAAATGAATCAAAAGATAATGTCAGATATTTGTACACGTTGGAAAAAGTATGTCAGCCTCTCTATAACTATGACCTAGTAAGTGTGCTTTACAATACAGCTTTTAAAATTAACTTGTATAATTAATGCACTTAAAAATAACCTAAATATGTGTATATTATGAA
The DNA here is from genome assembly GCF_030014295.1 of Loxodonta africana. NCBI lineage: Eukaryota > Metazoa > Chordata > Mammalia > Proboscidea > Elephantidae > Loxodonta > Loxodonta africana. Next base: position 100,817,485 of record NC_087342.1, read on the forward strand.
AAACTTACACTGCAGAAGAAGTTATGGAAAAGATATGTTATCCTATTATATATATAGTAAATATAATGAAATATAAATGATATTTAATATTTTAACCTACATTTGGAATATAGCATTATCATAAGTATGACCTCTTTTCTGAATTAGGCAAAGCAAGTTCGTTGAATTTGCTTTGTCTAATTGCTGCATAACAAATTACCCCAGAATTGAGTCACTTAAAACAATAAGCGTTTATTATATCACAGTTTCTGTGGATTAGGAATCCGGGTGCAACTTAGCTGAGTCCTTCTGCTTCAGGGTTTCCCATGAGGCTGTGGATAAGCTATCAGTGGGAGTGTGGTCTCATCTGAAGGGGAAGTTAGTTGGGAGGGAATCCACTTCCAAGCTCACTCATGTGGTTGTTGGCATGACCCAGTCCCTTGTCACATGGGCAGCTGCCTTCCCCTAGGGAGAGTGATCCAAGAGAACATGAGAGAGAGCGCCAAGTTGGAAGCCACAGTCTTTTTCTAATAGCATCATTTTGGAAGTGACATTCCATCACTTCCCTTGTATTCTATTCATTAGAGGCAAATCAGCAAGTTCTGCCTATGCTCAGGAAGATAGGTTTATATAAGGATATGAATACCATGAAGGTGAGGATCATTGGGGGCTACCTAAGAGGCCACTTACTGTGGTAGATATTTCCAGTGTACAGATTAGGAAACCAAAACTCATCATGGCATAGCGACCTTGCCAGCATCATTCAGCTAATAAGTGACTCAGGAATGGAACTCACCTTTCAATTTCCAGCCTGCTGCTTTTCACTTTTCACATAATAATTCTATAGAGTTCCTTTAAAGAATAGGTAAGTACTACCATTTACTTTTATTTCTTTTATACTCTGGCATGCCATAATATTTCATATGAAATATGGGAGTTAAAGAAAGCCATCTCTCCCTGCTTTAGATAGAGAAGGGAAGTTCAGGAAGCCAGCATTTGTGAGACCTTAGTGCAGCATTTGCCAATCTTGGCTCAGTGTTTCTTCTTCTGTAAGTCATTTTTAGGCAGAAGGGCTGCCCAGATACCTGTCTGTCCACAGCCTTGTGAACCCTTGACCTTTTGTTCTAGGCATTGTGCTACATGCTTTACATAGGTTTTATTCTTCACACACAACAATCCCCATTTAAAGATTAGGAAGCTGAGCCTGAGCATGTCTCCATAATTATGAGTTGTGTTTTTCCCACCTTACTATGCTGCTTCTTCAAGTTAAAATGCTTTCAAAATAAGTTATATTAGTGTCTGACACCCATGTTCAGCATTCTCTGTTCTAAATTTTGAAGAGCTAGCCGCACTGTTCACATGGATCAGAACGCTGGCTATATGGCTGGATTGACCAGTCTTCTTAATAATAATAAAGATTAGGGTAAATGTCGGTTCCATCCTAGAGGCAGGGAAAAGGAAAGAGTCTATGTCCTATATCACCTAGATTTGGGGAAAAGAGAGGTATATGGGCAGTTGATACCCATCCCAGGAGGGCATTGGTAGCCAAAGTGTGTAATGTGCTAGGGGAGGGAAAGATGTGGGGATGAGAGTCCTGAGCAGGTGCTGTTCTCACTGCCACGCCCACCGTCCATCAGGGGATGCCGTGGGAGAGGATAGGAAAATATGAGAGCAGAGTCTTTTTATTTATTGATTCCGTAAAGAGGTGGTGGACTTTAGTTTATCTAAAACTTTTATTGTTTTCTTTTTTTCGCAAAGAATTATGACCTTCTTAAAGTTTACTGTCTGCTCACTTCTACCCCTAGTACCATCAAGTGGACCTGTGTTGCATATAAGAAAGTTTTACATCACTTCTTAGGTGTTTCTGTGTACATGGCTGTGAGTAAAGAAAACCAGATTATGTGGTGATAGAGAAATGGGGGCATTGCTTGGTTCACTCACTAGCTCGATGACCTGATGGCTCAGCTTTACAACATGCACAATTAAAATTCACATCTAAGAAAAATTAGAATTATCACATGTCACAAGCATGTGGGGTACTCAAAAGAGCTGAAGTCACAAATATTAAATACACATAAACCTAAAGTCTACTCTAAAAAGACTAACTGCAAGTATCTCTTGATGTAAAAACTAATAGATGAAGCGAATCTAGCAAAATAATGACATTTGTCAAATCTAGTGATGAGTAAAGGTGGTCATTACATAATTCTCTGTACTTTTGTATCTACTTAAAGTTTTTCATTATTAAAAAAAAAACTTGGAAAAAAGATACAATGCTTCTTATTATCAAGACCCCTAAATTTAAAAAAAAATAGTTTTTATTGTGCTTTAAGTGAAAGTTTACAAATCAAGTCAGTCTGTCACATATAAGCTTATATACACCTTACTCCATACTGCCACTTACTCTCGCCCTAATGAGTCAGCCCACTCCCTCCTTTCAGTCTCCTTTCGTGACGATTTTTGCCAGTTTCTAACCGTCTCTACCCTCCTATCTCCCCTCCAGACAGGAGATGCCAACCCAGTCGCAAGTGTCCACCTGATACAAGTAGCTCACTCTTCATCAGCCTCTCTCTCCAACCCATTGTCCAGTCCCTTCCATGTCTGATGAGTTGTCTTCGGGAATGGTTCCTGTCCTGGGCCAACAGAAGGTTTGGGGACTATGACCGCCGGGATTCTTCTAGTCTCAGTCAGACCATTAAGTCTGGTCTTTTTATGAGAATTTGGGGTCTGCATCCCACTGATCTCCTGCTCCCTCAGGGGTTCTCTGTTGGGCTCCCTGTCAGGGCAGTCATCGGTTGTGGCCGGGCACCAACTAGTTCTTCTGGGCTCAGGATGATGTAAGTCTCTAGTTCATGTGGTCCTTTCTGTCTCTTGGGCTCATAGTTATCGTGTGACCTTGGTGTTCTTCATTCTCCTTTGATCCAGGTGGGTTGAGACCAATTGATGCATCTTAGATGGCCGCTTGTTAGCATTTAAGACCCCAGACGCCACATTTCAAAGTGGGATGCAGAATTTTCTCATAATAGAATTATTTTGCCAATTGACTTAGAAGTCCCCTTAAGCCATAGTCCCCAAACCCCCGCCCTAGCTCCACTGACCTTTGAAGCATTCAGTTTATCCTGGAAACTTCTTTGCTTTTGGTCCAGTCCAGTTGAGCTGACCTTCTGTGTGTTGAGCATTGTCCTTCCCTTCACCTAACGTAGTTCTTATCTACTAACTAATCAGTAAATAACCCTCTCCTACCTTCCCTCCCTCCCCCGTCTCGTAACCACAAAAGTATGTGTTCTTCTCAGTTTATACTATTTCTCAAGAACTTATAATAGTGGTCTTATACAATATTTGTCCTTTTTCCTCTGACTAATTTCACTCAGTGTAATGCCTTCCAGGTTTCTCCATGTTATGAAATGTTTCACAGATTCATCACTGTTCTTTATAGATGCGTAGTATTCCATTGTGTGAATATACCATAATTTATTTATCCATTCATCTTTCGATGGACACCTTGGTTGCTTTGATCTTTTTGCTCTTGTAAAGAGTGCTGCAATAAACATGGGTGTGCATATATCTGTTCGTGTAAAGGCTCTTATTTCTCTAGGGTACATTCTGAGGAGTGGGATTTCTGAGTTGTATGGTAGTTCTATTTCTAACTTTTTAAGAAAACACCAGATAGATTTCCAAAGTGGTTGTACCATTTTACATTCCCACCAGCAGTGTATAAGAGTTCCAATCTCTCCGCAGCCTCTCCAACATTTATTATTTTGTGTTTTTTGGATTAATGCCAGCCTTGTTGGAGTGAGATGGAATCTCATCGTAGTTTTAATTTGCATTTCTCTAATGGCTAATGATCGAGAGCATTTTCTCATGTATCTGTTAGCTGCCTGAATATCTTCTTTAGTGAAGTGCGTCTTCATATCCTTTGCCCACTTTTTGATTGGGTTGTTTGTCTTTTTGTGGTTGAGTTTTAACAGAATCATATAGATTTTAGAGTTCAGGCACTGGTCAGAGATGTCATACCTGAAAAATTTTTTTTTTTTTTTTAGGTGGTCTTTTTCCTCTTTTGGTGAAGTCTTTAGCTGAGCATAGGTGTTTGATTTTTAGGAGCTCCCAGTTATATGGTTTCTCTTCATCATTTTTGGTAATGTTTTGTATTCTGTTTATGCCTTGTATTAGGGCTTCTAATGTTGTCCCTATTTTTTCTTCCATGATCTTTATCGTTTTAGTCTTTATGTTTAGGTCTTTGATCCACTTGGAGTTAGTTTTTGTGCATGGTGTGAGGTATGGGTCCTGTTTCATTTTTTTGCAAATGGATATCCAGTTATGCCAGCACCATTTGTTAAAAAGACTATCTTTTCCCCAATTAACTGACACTGGGTCTTTGTCAAATATCAGCTGCTCATACGTGGATGGATTTATATCTGGATTCTCAATTCTGTTCCTTTGGTCTATGTGCCTGTTGTTGTACCAGTACCAGGCTGTTTTGACTACTGTGGCTGTATAATATGTTCCAAAATCAGGTAGAGTGAGGCCTCCCACTTTCTTCTTCTTTTTCAGTAATGCTTTACTTGTCCGGGGCTTCTCTCCCTTCCATATGAAGTTGGTGATTTTTTTCTCCATCATATTAAAAAATGTCATTGAAATTTGGATCGGAAGTGCATTGTATGTATAGATGGTTTTTGGTAGAATAGACATTTTTACTATGTTAAGTTTTCCTATCCATGAGCAAGGTATGTTTTTCCACTTATGTAGGTCCGTTTTAGTTTCTTGCACTAGTACTTTGTAGTATTCTTTGTATAGGTCTTTTACATCTTTGGTAAGATTTGTTCCTAAGTATTTTATCTTCTTGGGGGCTACTGTGAATGGTATTGATTTGGTGATTTCCTCTTGGATGTTCTTTTTGTTGATGTAGAGGAATCCAAGTGATTTTTGTATGTTTATCTTATAACCTGAGACTCTGCCGAACTCTTCTATTAGTTTCAGTAGTTTTCTGGAGGATTCCTTAGGGTTTTCTGTGTATAAGATCATGTCACCTGCAAATAGAGATAATTTTACTTCTTCCTTGCCAATCCGGATGCCCTTTATTTCTTTGTTTAGCCTAATTGCTCTGGCTAGGACTTCTAGCACAATGTTGAATAAGAGCGGTGATAAAGGGCATCCTTGTCTGGTTCCCATTCTCAAGGGAAATGCTTTCAGTCTCTCTCCATTTAGGGTGATGTTGGGTGTTGGCTTTGTATAAAAGATGGCCTTTATTATGTTGAGGAATTTTCCTTCAATTCCTATTTTGCTGAGAGTTTTTATCATAAATGGGTGTTGGACTTTGTCAAATGCCTTTTCTGCATCTATTGATAAGATCATGTGGTTTTTGTCTTTTGTTTTATTTATCTGGTGGATTACATTAATGGTTTTTCTAATACTAAACCAACCTTGCATACCTGGTATAAATCCCACTTGGTCGTGGTGGATTATTTTTTGATATGTTGTTGAATTCTATTGGCTAGAATTTTGTTGAGGATTTTTGCATCTATGTTCATGAGGGATATAGGTCTGTAATTTTCTTTTTTTGTGGTGTCTTTACCTGGTTTTGGTATCAGGGATATGGTGGTTTCATAGAATGAGTTAGGTAGTATTCCATCATTTTCTATGCTTTGAAATAGCTTTAGTAGTAGTGGTGTTAACTCTTCTCTGAAAGTTTGGTAGAACTCTGCAGTGAAGCCGTCTGGGCCAGGGCTTTTTTTTGTTGGGAGTTTTTTGACTACCTTTTGAATCTCTTTTTTTGTTATGGGTCTATTTAGTTGTTCTACTTCTGATTGTGTTAGTTTAGGTAGGTAGTGTTTTTCTAGGAATTCATCCATTTCTTCTAGGTTTGCAAATTTGTTAGAGTACAATTTTTCATAATAATCTGATATGATTCTTTTAATTTCAGTTGGGTCTGTTGTGATGTGGCCCATCTCATCTCTTATTTGGGTTATTTGTTTTCTTTCCTGTATTTCTTTAGTCAGTCTGGCCAATGGTTTATCAATTTTGTTAATTTTTTCAAAGAACCAGCTTTTGACTTTTTTAATCTTTCAATTGTTTTTCTGTTCTCTAATTAATTTAGTTCAGCTCTAATTTTTATTATTTGTTTTCTTCTGGTCCCTGATGGATTCTTTTGTTGCTCGCTTTCTATTTGTTCAAGTTGTAGGAACAGTTCTCTGATTTTGGCTCTTTCTTCTTTATGTATGTGTGCTTTTATCAATATAATTTGACCTCTGAGCACTGCTTTTGCTGTGTCCCAGAGGTTTTGATAGGAAGTGTTTTCATTCTTGTTGCATTCTATGAATTTCTTTATTCCCTCCTTAATGTCTTCTATAACCCAGTCTTTTTTGAGCAGGGTATTGTTCAGTTTCCAAGTATTTGATTTCTTTTCCCTGATTTTTCTGTTATTGATTTCCAGTTTTATGGCCTTGTGGTCTGAGAAGATGCTTTGTAATATTTCGATGTTTTGGATTCTGCAAAGGTTTGTTTTATAATGTAATATGTGGTCTATTCTAGAGAATGTTCCATGTGTGCTAGAAATAAAAGTATATTTTGCAGCTGTTGGATGGAGTGTTCTGTATAAGTGTATGAGGTCAAGTTGGTTGATTGTAGCGATTAGATCTTCCATGTCTCTATTGAGCTTCTTACTGGAAGTCCTGTCCTTCTGCGAAAGTGTTGTGTTGAAGGCTCCTCCTGTAATTGTGGAGGTGTCTATCTCACTTTTCAGTTCTGTTAAAGTTTGTTTTATGTATCTTGCAGCCTTGTCATTGGGTGCATAAATATTTAATATGGTTATATCTTTCTGGTCTATTGTCCCTCTAATCATTATGTAGTTTCCTTCTTTATCGTTTGTGGTGGATTTAACTTTAAAGTCTATTTTGTCAGAAATTAATATTGCTACTCCTGCTCTTTTTTGCTTGTTGTTTGCTTGATATATTTTTTTCCATCCTTTGAGTTTTAGTTTGTTTGTGTCTCTAAGTCTAAGGTGTGTCTCTTGTAGGCAGCATATAGACGGATCGTGTTTCTTTATCCAGTCTGAGACTCAAGGCCCCTAAATTTTAAGGTATACTAATTTCAACTTCTTGATTCAAAAGACTTGTTGAAATTCATATAATTTTCAGATCTTTTAGTTCTGGTCATCTTTTGAGTCTAGTAATTTTAAAAACTGTTCCAATTGCTCTTGCCATAGATTTGCCTTATTATTAATATTTTGTTGTTCTTGTTGCGCTTTTCACATTCTCTGATATAGGACTGTTTGAAGCATTACCTTTTGAAATTAGAGAAACACTAATAACGTTGAGTTGTAAAATTGCTTCCCACTTGTCCATCCACTACTTCTATAGTTTTAATAATTTTCTTTCCCTCCTTTTCTTTATTTTCATTCAAAGCAACCAGCAATTACTGTTTAGTTTGTAACCGTCATTTGGTTGGGAAAAATACAGCGGACTCATGCTTGCATATCTAGTTGATAAATTTCACGAATTCTATGTATAATGTTTCATTGTAATCATCCTGGTATTGTGCTTTAGGGATATGTACTATGAGATATTTCACATATAAAATATCTAAATACCAGTTGTTGTGAAGTTGATTCCAATATATGGAGGCCCCATGTGTGTCAGAGTAGAAATGTGTTCCATAGGGTTTTCAATGGCTGATTTTTCAGAAATAGATCAGCGGGCCTTTCTTCCAAGGTATCTCTGGATGGACTTGAACCTCCGACCTTGCACCACTCAGGGACTTCATATACTGTATGTAGATGGGTAAGAACTGCAATCAAGGAGTTACTGTTACAAATAAAGGTGTTTAAAATTCTGATGCAGGAAATTTTCCTGTGGACTCATTTGATGCCATCTTGGATGAACTGATTACATGCTCGAATGCTAACCAAAAAAGTCAACAGTTCGAAGCCACCAGTGGCTCCAGGGGAGAAAAGACCTGGCTATTTGCTCTTGTAAAGATTGAAAAAACAAAACAAAACCATTATCGTTGTGTTGATTCCAACTCACAGCAACCCTGTAGGACAGAGTAGACCTGCCTCATAGGATTTCCAAGGCTGTAATCTTTACAGAAGCAGATTGCCACATTTTTCTCTGGCTGGTGGGTTAGAGCCACTAACCTTTCGGTTAGCAGCTGAGCACTTAACCATTATGCAACCAGGGCTTCTCATAGAAAACCCCACAGGGAAGTTCTACTCTGTTAATTAGGATCGCTGTGAGTCCGAATCTGCTTCACAGAGTACAACAACAGCAACAACAACTTAGTAGCAAAATTGGAACATACAAGTTTTATTTCTATCGTTTCCTCCATGGTTGTTGGCTTATTGCATGTTTATCTTTACAGAGAGGGTGTAGCCCATTGGTGACAGTTTATTTGGGAATTTATTCTTATACTCCCCATCTTGGACGTTTTTGCTCTTTCTCAATAGCACATAAAATATTGGAGTAGTCTTGCGATTAGCGATGTTTTAGGTTCAATGAAATCAAGTCTACCTTAAAGAGTCACTGTCAGCTCTGGGGACAGGTCCTCGACCCCTTTCAACATCTATGGGCCCAGTTTTCCTTGAAAATCTCCATGTGTCTTGGCATCAATCTTCCCCTGGGTCTAGGAGGCTCTCAGCACAGGGACCCTAGGTCCAAAGGATGCGCTCTGCTCCCAGCTCTTCTTTCTTGGTGGTAGTAGATCCCTCTCTCTCTGCTTGCTTCTCTCTCCTTTTATTTCTTTTAAGATACAATGTGATGCAGGCCACATCCCCAGGGAAACTCTGGATTATGACTGTAACTTGAGTAAGGGTTTTGTATCCCACCCGTATCCTCTTTAACATAACCTAATATTGCCTCATTGACCACAGGCAGAGATTAGGATTTAAAACACATAGGACAATTACATCAGATCACAAAATGGAGGACAATCACACAATACTGCGAATCATGGCCTAGCCAAGTTGACATGTGTGGGGGACACAATTCAACCATGATACATACCTTTGTCGCACTGGTTCTGCTCTGCCCTATGCTGTTTACTTGTTTTACCTGTTTGTGTGCGTCTATACCACTCTGTCGTAAACTCCTCCCAAACAGGTTTTTTTCTATCTTTGGATTTCTCCCAATGTCCTCAGAACCTAATGTCAGTAGATTTGCTGAAAAAGCGAATTGAATTGAGTGAGTGAAAATGAGTTCTAATCGGATCCTTGTTTTTAACTAGCTTTCTGACCATAAGTAAATCACTTTACCCGCTGTCTTAGTTACCTAGTGCTGCTATAACATAAATACCACAAGTGGGTGGCTTTAACAACCAGAAATTTATTCTCTCACAATCTAGTAAGCTAGAAGTCCGAATTCAGAGCTCCAGCTCTAGGGAAAGGCCTTCTCTCTATGTTCGTTCTGGGAGAATGTTCTTGTCTCCTTTCAACATCTGTGGGCTCGGTGTCCCTTAGGGATCTCCATGTGTCTTGGCATTAATCTTCCCCTGGGTCTAAGAGGTCCTCAGTGCAGGGACCCTGAGTTCAAAGGATGCACTCTGCTCCCAGCTCTTCTTTCTTCGTGGTAGTAGGTCCATTTCTCTCTGCTTGCTTCTCTCTCCTTTTATCTCTTGTAAGATAAAAGGTGATGCAGGTCACACCCCAGGAAAACTCCCCTTACATCGGATTAGGGCTGTGACCTGAGTAAGGGTGTTGCATCCACCCTAATCCTTATTAATATGACCTAATCCTGCCTTATTAACACAATGGACAGCCCACTCCCAAATGGGACCATAACCATAGGCATAAAGGCTAGGATTTACAACACATCACAAAATGGAGGACAACCACACAATACTGGGAATCCTGGCCTAGCCAAGTTGACACATACGTTTGGAGGACACAGTTCAATCCATGACACTTCCCAAGGTGTTAGTTTCTTTGTCTTTAAAAAGAACAGGTTGAACTCTTAAACTTTAAAGCCCCTTTCACCCCTAAAATTTTATTTTTAAATGAAGTTCTGTTTTCAGATTTATAGAAAAATTCCAACCATAGTGCAGAATTCTCTTCACCCAGCCTCTCCTAATGTTGACAGCTTGCGTTACCTTACATTTGTTAAAACAACTGTCCTTTTTTCTTTTCCAGGGTCCAATCTAGGATACCACATTACGTTTAGAAAAATTCGATTTTAAGATTAAGATGTTATGCTGCTTTATGTATGTTGAGAGTTTTGAATATTATAGAATATTGGTTATAAAAAATAGAAACATATGGTATGATTCACTTAGTATATTTTAATTCTAGGTTTCCATGGCACATGGAATACAAAATTTGATTAATGCCATCAGGATGATTCACAGTGTGTCAAGGTATTATAACACCTCAGAGAGAATGACCTCACTGTTTATCAAGGTAGGTTTTCAAAGGGAGAAATCACACATGTAAGCCTGTGAAAAAATAAATGGTTCTTTCTTCTGAGCCAGGGAAGAGAATTGGGAAGTGTGGGTCTTCTCAGACGTCTGAATTTTAATACTTCCAGCATACAAGAAAAAAACGGTGTTGAGTGGAGCCAGTTTTACTTAACTGTGGTGATAATTGGCGCCTTTCACCTTATCAGAGGAAAGCCTCAAGACTTCTTGTTTTAAACATAGCTGGTGGTTTTCTAATTTATTCATTCCAAATAGTTTGAATTCTGCTAAGAGATAAGTTTTGTCTCCATGATTAACAGTGCTTCTTCATTTACTCCCACCAGCACTATAAACCAAACCAGAAACCAAACCCAGTGCCGTAGAGTCGATTCCAACTCATAGCAACCCTATAGGACAGAGTAGAACTGCCCCCATGGAGTTTCCAAGGAGCGCCTGGCAGATTTGAACTGCCGACCCTTTGATTAGCAGCTGTAGCACTTAAGGGTTTCCACCAGCACTGTAGTTTGTGTAAATTCTTCCTGGATTTGCCATATGATTATTTTAAGTCATTTAAAAAATTACAAGAAACACATGAATATATTTCCTTTGTAAATTATTCAAGCAGTACATAAATATATGGGTTAGTAGTCACATTTCAGTTCTTTAAAAAAAAAAACCAAAGTATAGATTTAATCAGTATCTGCATCCTACCCATTGCCATCCAATTCATTCTGACTCATGAGATGCTATAGGACAGAGTAGAACTGTCCTATAGGGTTTCCAAGGAGCGGTTGGTGGATTTAAACTACTGACCTTTTGGTTAGCAGCCGAGGTCTTAACCACTGGGCCACCAGGGCTTCAGTCTATGTCCCAAACAAGACAAGAGCTCAGGATTCTTTTTTACTTTTCTCCCTCCTCCTTGCTATGTAAGTCCCTCATTGAGATTGTTTTTAGTTCCATATTACTGTCAACATTTTTCAACATTATGAATCAACCAGTATTCAAACTAGAATCTAGGTATTGCTAGTTTCTTTGGTCACCACTCTTTTGTGATTTCTACATCTTTCTTCTTCTTGGATTCACTATTTCTTTTGCTGAAAAAAAAATTCTCAAAGATTTTTTTTCAGAGCAGGTCTCTGTGTGGTGAACTTCCTAAATTCTAGCATGTCTGAATAGCTTTATCTTGTCCTCCCACTCAAATGCTAGTTTGACTGGGATTCTAAGTTGAGCACATTTTCCTCCTGGGATTTTGAAGATATTGCTCAATTATGGAAACCCCGGTGGTGTAGTGGTTAAGTGGTATGGCTGCTAACCAAGAGTTCGGTAGTTCAAATCTGCCAGGCACTCCTTGGAAACTCTACGGGGCAGTTCTACTCTGTCCTATAGGGTCGCTATGAGTCGGAATTGACTCAACGGCAGTGGGTTTTGGTTTCTTTTTGCTCAATTATTGTCTACGATCCATCATTGTTGGTTAGAAGTTTTAGTGCTGATCTCCTTATTTTTCTTTTGTAGGTAACCCGTTTTATTTTCCCAGGAAACTTTTAGGATTTTCTCTTTATCTTCAAAGTTCTAAAATTTCAAAGTGATGCGGGTCTTTTTACATGTATTTTGTTCTATACTTGCTGGGTTGTTGCAATCCAAAGACTTCTGTCTGTCTTCATTCCTGGGAAATTTCCCACTGTTTGCTTTTGATTATTGCTTATCCATTCTGGTCAATTTATTCTCTCCCCCTTGATCCAACTTCCATCTTTTTCTCTCTCTTTTTAGTATTTATTTATTTTGGTGAAAATATACACAGCAAAGGAAATATCATTGCAACAAATTCTACAGTGACATTGTTTATATTTTTCAAGTTGTGAAGTGTTCTTGCTATCCTAACAAAAACCCAGTGCTCCCTAAGCTTCTCATCTAACCTTTCGAGATGCTTTCTTGTTAATTTGATCCCACACAGGTAAATCTTTACTTCCACTTCTCTCAATAATTTTTTTTCTTCCATTTTGGCCTTTTAGCCTTTGAGCTCATTCATTTGCTCTTCATCTGTTTCTCTCCATCTACTTATTCAGTTTATCAACAGAATTTTTTTTTATTTCAACAATTAAAATTTTAATATTCAAGTTCCCTATTTTTTCTATTTTCATGGATGTAAAATCGTTTCATGGCTTTCTGATGGATTAATTAAGTTAATAAAGAATATTGAAAATATTTTATGTATATCTTTTGTTTTCCTTCTCTGTTGAATTTGTGTATTTTTGTTTTCCTTCTCTGTTATTATGTGTATTTTTTCTATTTGTTTGGTGATTCTTGGTTGTCTGCCTGTCTTTGTATTTGAGACTCTTAACTTACCTTCTTGTTCTGTTCATTGTAGTCTCTCTCTTGTCAGGAAAGGGGTGACTTACTATTGGGAGGGGAGTGTTGCTAATGTCTTTCTGGGGTACAGAAGCTATCTAAGGCATCACCACACCTCTCCAAGACTATGGTCCACACTCATAGTTTTGTTCTTTAGCAAATACTGCTGTTGCCTGCTTCACAAATTACTTCAAATTCAATGTGCCCCCCACAACTGAGGGTCACCTCACTTTGTCTCTGACCTTGAAAATTCCCCAGAACTGTTCCACCTCTACAGTAGTCTTCTCCAGAACTGGGTCCTCTAGTTGTTTTTTCTGTAGACCTTGTGTGCTTTGTATATTTAGGAATCCCTCCAAATTTCTTTGTGTCAGCCTACCCTCTTGATTTAATCTTCTGATCATCTCTAAATGGCTATCCTGTTTTGTCTTGACTATTTTGGGTGGTGCGAGAGGTGGTTTTAAGTTCATATTTGGTCTGTATGTTGAAGAAAGATGCAGTCACACTTGAACTGGATCCAGACCTAATTAGGAATAGACAAAAAGAAAGATAGTTGACTTTAAAATTTATGGTCTCTGTGACATTGACTTAAATCCATTAGGTAAATGTGACTTTCAGTTGTCACCTTGGAAGAAAGACCTGGTGATCTACTGAAAAATCAACCACTGAAAACCCTGTGGAGCACAGTTCTACTCTGACACATACAGGGTCACTATAAGTCCTAGTCAACTCCACAGCAACTGGTTTTTGGTTTTTATTGTTTGGGCTGTAATATATATTTCTTTGTTTTTATATTCTGTGATTAATTCATTCTATAAACATACTATCTACCGTATTTTTATGCCTGCAATTAAAAAAAAAAGACTTAATTTTTTTTTTTCTTTTACTCGTGATTATTTTGTACTTATATTTACTCTAGGTCACAAATCAAATGGTGACAGCATGTAAAGCATATATTACTGATGGAGGAGTAAGCCACATATGGGATCAGGAAACACCAGTTGTACTAAAGAAAATTCAGGTTAGTGTACAGAGAGCTTTCACCGTCTGGTCTGATTTTACTTTCTGTATTCATTTACAAAGCACATGTGAACTTTGAAGTATACAGTGCAGAGTAACGTGAGAATATAAAGAGAACTTCATTAAAAGTCTGTTTCCCTTTATATTTGGTACCCTTTTTAGGGAGTAATTTAATCCTCATCTTCTCCATGACTGCCCATATTAGACATCTCTTGTGTGCCATTTCGTGTACTCTGGGTCCCATCTCTTATTCCAGACACTGTTAATTTTATTTTCTTGCTTTTTTATATTGGATAAGACTGTCGTCCACTGTTAAATAGAAGTGGTACTATTGGCATCCTGATTTTGATCCTATTTTGGAAGAAAATGTTTCTAACATTTCCCCCATTTAGTCTGATGCTTTGGTAGGTTTAACATATATCTTTGATCAGGGTCCTGGTGGTGCAGTGGTTGAGAGCTCAGCTGTTAACCAAAAGGCCAGCAGTTCAAATCTACCAGCTGCTCCTTGGAAATCCTATTAGGCAGTTCGACTCTGTCCTGTAGGGTCACTGTGAGTAGGAATTGACTCAACTGCAATGAGTATTCCTAGTTTTAGTCCTATGATTAAAAAAAAATTGTGGGATTTGAAAGTTTTTTTTCTGCACATATTTATAGAGATGCTCATAGGGTTTTTCTTTTCAGTCTGGTTACATGATAGATGATATTTTTAGGTTTTCGAAAATATTCCTGGGAAAAAATTAACTTGGTCATGGTGTAAATACCTTGTTTTAAACATTCTTAACTTCATTTCGCCTTGGACAAATCTACGGCAAAAAACCACTTTAAAGTGTGAAAAAGCAAAGATATCACTTCGAGGACTAAGGTACGTCTGACCCAAGCCATGGCGTTTTCAGTTGCCTCATATGCAGCCAAAGCTGGGCAAATAAGAGAGGCAGAAGAGGAAATGATGCCTTTTAATTACGGTGTTGGTGAAGAACACTGACTATGCCATGGACTGCCAGAAACATGAAAAAATCTGTCTTGGAAGACAGAAAGCTCATTAGAAATGAGGATGAGGAGACCTTGTATCAGATACTTTGGACGTGTTAACAGGAGAGAATAGTCCCTGGAGAAGAACATCATGCTTGGTAAAGTAAAGGGTCAGGGAGAAAGTGGAAGAGCCTTGACAAGATTGACACAGTGGCTGCAACATGGGCTCACACATATCCACTACTGTGAGGATGGCACAGGACCGAGCAGTGGTCCGTTCTGTTGTACAGAACCATCTGAACAGCACCTAACAACAACAACTTTACTTTGCTACAGTTTTGTTTGAGATTTTTTTTTTTTACCCATTGACATTAATTACATTCACCATGTTGTGCAGCTATCACCACTGGTATGGATTGAATTGTGTCTTCTAAAAATATGCATTGTAAATCCTAACCTCTATGCCTGTGGTTATGATCCCATTTGGGAATGGGTTGTTTTGTTGTGTTAATGAGACAGGATCAGTGCAGGGTGTGTGTGTCTTGAGTCAAATCTCTCTTTTTTTTTTTTTTAAATAATTTTTATTGTGCTTTAAGTGAAAGTACAAATCAGTCTGTCACATATAAGCTTATATACACCTTACTCCATACTCCCATTTACACTCCCCCTAATGAGTCAGCCCACTCCCTTCTTCCAGTCTCTCCTTTCGTGACTGTTTTGCCAGTTTCTAACCCCCTCTACCCTTCCATCTCCCCTCCAGACAGGAGATGTCAATACAGTCTCAAGTGTCCACCTGATACAAGTAGCTCACTCTTCATCAGCATCTCTCTCCAACCCATTGTCCAGTCCCTTCCATGTCTGATGAGTTGTCTTCGGGAATGGTTCCTGTCCTGGGCCAACAGAAGGTTTGGGGACTATGACCGCCGGGATTCTTCTAGTCTCAGTCGGACCACTAAGTGTGGTCTTTTTATGAGAATTTGGGGTCTGCATCCCACTGTTCTCCTGCTCCCTCAGGAGTTCTCTGTTGTGTTCCGTGTCAGGGCAGTCATCGGTTGTGGCCGGGCACCATCTAGTTCTTCTGGTCTCAGGATGATGTAAGTCTCTAGTTCATGTGGCCCTTTCTGTCTCTTGGGCTCATAGTTATCGTGTGACCTTGGTGTTCTTCATTCTCCTTTGATCCAGGTGGGTTGAGACCAACTGATGCATCTTAGATGGCCACTTGTTAGCACTTAAGACCCCAGATGCCACACTTCAAAGTGGGATGCAGAATGTTTTCATAATAGAGTTTATTATGCCAATTGACTTAGAAGTCCGCTTAAGACACAGTCCCCAAATCCCCGCCCTTTCTCCGCTGACCTTTGAAGCATTCAGTTTATCCCGGAAACTTCTTTGCTTTTGGTCCAGTCCAGTTGAGCTGACCTTCCGTGTATTGAATGTTGTCCTTCCCTTCACTTAAAGTAGTTCTTATCAACTAACTAATCAGTAAATAACCCTCTCCCACCTTCCCTTCCCCCTCTCGTAACCACAAAAGAATGTGTTCTTCTCAGTTTATACTATTTCTCAAGAACTTATAATAGTAGTCTTATACAGTATTTGTCCTTTTGCATCTAATTTCACTCAGCGTAATGCCTTCCAGGTTTCTCCATGTTATGAAATGTTTCACAGATTCATCACTGTTCTTTATAGATGCGTAGTATTCCATTGTGTGAATGTACCATAATTTGTTTAACCATTCATCTATTGATGGACACCTTGGTTGCTTCCAGCTTTTTGCTATTGTAAACAGTGCTGCAATAGTGTGCATATATCTGTTCGTGTAAAGGCTCTTATTTCTCTAGGGTATATTCCAATTTTTTTTTTTTTTATGGTAGTTCTATTTCTAACTTTTTAAGAAAACACCAGATAGATTTCCAAAGTGGTTATACCATTTTACATTCCCACCAGCAGTGTATAAGAGTTCCAATCTCTCCGCAGCCTCTCCAACATTTATTATTTTGTGTTTTTTGGATTAATGCCAGCCTTATTGGAGTGAGATGGAATCTCATCGTAGTTTTAATTTGCATTTCTCTAATGGCTAATGATCAAGACCATTTTCTCATGTGTCTGTTAGCCACCTGAATATCTTCTTTCGTGAAGTGTGTGTTCATATCCTTTGCCCACTTTTTGACTGGGTTGTTTGTCTTTTTGTGGTTGAGTTTTAACAGAATCATATAGATTTTAGAGATCAGGCACTGGTCAGAGATGTCATACCTGAAAATTTTTTCCCAAACTTTAGGTGGTCTTTTTACTCTTTTTGTGAAGTCTCTAGATGAGCATAGGTGTTTGATTTTCAGGAGTTCCCAGTTATATGGTTTCTCTTCATCATTTTTAGTAATGTTTTGTATTCTGTTTATGCCTTGTATTAGGGCTTCTAACGTCCCTATTTTTTAACGTTGTCCCTATTTTTTCTTCCATGATCTTTATCGTTTTAGTCTTCATGTTTAGGCCTTTGATCCACTTGGAGTTAGTTTTTGTGCATGGTGTGAGGTATGGGTCCTGTTTCATTTTTTTGCAAATGGATATCCAGTTATGCCAGCACCATTTGTTAAAAAGACTATCTGTTCCCCAATTAACTGACACTGGGCCTTTGTCAAATATCAGCTGCTCATATGTGGATGGATTTATATCTGGGTTCTCAATTCTGTTCCATTGGTCTATGTGCCTGTTGTTGTACCAATACCAGGCTGTTTTGACTACTGTGGCTGTATAATATGTTCTAAAATCAGGTAGAGTATGGCCTCCCACTTTCTTCTTCTTTTTCAGTAATGGTTTACTTACCTGGGGCTTCTTTCCCTTCCATATGAAGTTGGTGATTTGTTTCTCCATCACTTTAAAAAATGTCATTGGAATTTGGATCAGAAGTGCATTGTATGTATAGATGGCTTTTGGTAGAATAGACATTTTTACTATGTTAAGTCTTCCTATCCATGAACAAGGTATGTTTTTCCACTTACGTAGGTCCGTTTTAGTTTCTTGCACTAGTACTTTGTAGTATTCTTTGTATAGGTCTTTTACATCTTTGGTAAGATTTATTCCTAAGTATTTTATCTTCTTGGGGGCTACTGTGAATGGTATTGATTTGGTGATTTCCTCTTGGATGTTCTTTTTGTTGATGTAGAGGAATCCAAGTGATTTTTGTATGTTTATCTTGTAACCTGAGACTCTGCCGAACTCTTCTATTAGTTTCAGTAGTTTTCTGGAGGATTCCTTAGGGTTTTCTGTGTATAAGATCATGTCACCTGCAAATAGAGATAATTTTACTTCTTCCTTGCCAATCCGGATGCCCTTTATTTCTTTGTCTAGCCTAATTGCTCTGGCTAGGACCTCTAGCACAATGTTGAATAAGAGTGGTGATAAAGGGCATCCTTGTCTGGTTCCCATTCTCAAGGGAAATGCTTTCAGGCTCTCTCCATTTAGGGTGATGTTGGCTGTTGGCTTTGTATAGAAGCCCTTTATTATGTTGAGGAATTTTCCTTCAATTCCTATTTTGCTGAGAGTTTTTATCATAAATGGGTGTTGGACTTTGTCAAATGCCTTTTCTGCATCAATTGATAAGATCATTTGGTTTTTTCTTTTGTTTTATTTGTGTGGTGGATTACATTAATGGTTTTTCTAATATTAAACCAGCCTTGCATACCTGGTATAAATCTCACTTGGTCATGGTGGATTATTTTTTTGATATGTTGTTGAATTCTATTGGCTAGAATTTTGTTGAGGATTTTTGCATCTATGTTCATGAGGGATATAGGTCTGTAATTTTCTTTTTTTGTGGTGTCTTTACCTGGTTTTGGTATCAGGGATATGGTGGCTTCATAGAATGAGTTAGGTAGTATTCCATCATTTTCTATGCTTTGAAATAGCTTTAGTAGTAGTGGTGTTAACTCTTCTCTGAAAGTTTGGTAGAACTCTGCAGTGAAGTCATCTGGGCCAGGGCTTTTTTTATTGGGAGTTTTTTGATTACCTTTTCAATCTCTTTTTTTGTTATGGGTCTATTTAGTTGTTCTACTTCTGATTGTGTTAGTTTAGGTAGGTAGTGTTTTTTAGTAATTCATCTATTTCTTCTAGGTTTGCAAATTTGTTAGAGTACAATTTTTCATAATAGTCTGATATGATTCTTTTAATTTCAGTTGGGTCTGTTGTGATATGGCCCATCTCTTCTCTTATTTGGGTTATTTGTTTCCTTTCCTGTATTTCTTTAGTCAGTCTGGCCCATGGTTTGTCAATTTTGTTAATTTTTTCAAAGAACCAGCTTTTGATTTTGTTAATTCTTTCAATTGTTTTTCTGTTCTCTATTTCATTTAGTTCAGCTCTAATTTTTATTATTTGTTTTCTTCTGGTCCCTGATGGATTCTTTTGTTGCTCGCTTTCTATTTGTTCAAGTTGTAGGAACAGTTCTCTGATTTTGGCTCTTCTATATGTATGTGTGCATTTATTGATATAAATTGACCTCTGAGCACTGCTTTTCCTGTGTCCCAGAGATTTTGATAGGACGTGTTTTCATTCTCATTGCATTCTATGAATTTCTTTATTCCCTCCTTAATGTCTTCTGTAACCTAGTCGTTTTCGAGCAGGGTATTGTTCAGTTTCCAAGTATTTGATTTCTTTTCCCTGATTTTTCTGTTATTGATTCCCAGTTTTATGGCCTTGTGGTCTGAGAAGATGCTTTGTAATATTTCGATGTTTTGGATTCTGCAAAGGTTTGTTTTATGACCTAATATGTGACCTATTCTAGGCAATGTTCCCTATGCACTAGAAAAAAAAGTATACTTTGCAGCTGTTGGGTGTAGTGTTCTGCATAGGTCTATGAGGTCAAGTTGGTTGATTGTAGCAATTAGGTCTTCCATGTCTCTATTGAGCTTCTTACTGGAAGTCCTATCCTTCTCCGAACGTGGTGTGTTGAAGTCTCCTACTATAATTGTGGAGGTGTCTATCTCACTTTTCGGTTCTGTTAAAGTTTGTTTTATGTATCTTGTAGCCCTGTCAGTGGGTGCATAAATATTTAATATGGTTATATCTTTCTGGTCTATTGTCCCTCTAATCATTATGTAGTTTCCTTCTTTATCGTTTGTGGTGGATTTAACTTTAAAGTCTATTTTGTCAGAAATTAATATTGCTACTCCTGCTCTTTTTTGCTTGTTTGCTTGATATATTTTTTTCCATCCTTTGAATTTTTGTTTGTTTGTGTCTCTAAGTCTAAGGTGTGTCTCTTGTAGGCAGCGTATAGACGGATCGTGTTTCTTTATCCAGTCTGAGACTCTCTCTGTCTTTATTGGTGCATTTAGTCCATTTACATTCAGTGTAATTATAGATAAGAATGTGTTTAGTGCTGTCATTTTGATGCCTTTTTGTGTGTGTTGTTGACAATTTCAGTTTTCCACTTACTTTTTTGTGCTGAGACATTTTTCTTTATAAATTGTGTGTTCCTAATTTTCATAGTAGTTGAATTTATGTTTGCTGAGTTGTTATGTTTTTCTTGGTTTTTATTTTGAGTTATGGAATTGTTAGACCTCTTTGTGGTTACCTTAATGTTTGCCCTTATTTTTCTAAGTAAAAACCTAAGTTGTATCATCCTATAGCACCTTGTTTTCCTCTCCATATGGCAGTTCTATGCCTCCTGTATTTAGTCCCTCTTTTTGATTATTGTGATCTTTTACGTAATCACTTCAGTGATTCCCTGTTCGGAGCATTATTTCCTTTTTGAAATTAATCTTAATTTGTTTTTGTGATTTCCTTATTTGAGATGATATCAGGATGTTCTGTTCTATGTCTTTGTGTTGTGTGGTTATCTGATGTTATTGATTTTCTGACCAAACAATTTCCTTTTGTATTTCTTGTAGCTTTGGTTTGGTTTTTGCAAATTCTCTAAGCTTGTGTTTATCTGTAAATGTTTTAATTTTGCCTTCATATTTGAGAGAGAGTTTGTTGGATAAATGATCCTTGGCTCACAGTTTTTCTCCTTCTGTGCTCTATATATGTCATCCCATTGCCTTCTTGACTGCATGGTTTCTGCTGAGTAGTCTGAACTTATTGATTCTCCTTTGTAGGAGACCTTTTTTTTTATCCCTGGCTGCTTTTAAAATTTTCCGTTATCTTTGGTTTTGGCAAGTTTGATGGCAATATGTCTTGGTGATTTTCTTTTTGGATCAATCTTATATGGGGTTTGATGAGCATCTTGAATAGATATCCTTTTATCTTTCATGATGTCAAGGAAGTTTTCTGCCAACAGATCTTCAACTATTCTCTCTGTATTTTCTGTTACCCCTCCTTGTTCTGGAAGCCCAGTCACACGGAAGTTATTCTTCTTGATAGAGTCCCACATGATTCTTAGTGTTTTTTCATTTTTTTAAATTCTTTTATCTGATTTTTCTTTAGCTATATTGGTGGCAATTGCTTTATCCTCCCAGTCCCCCACTGTGCATTCCAATTGTTCGATTCTGCTCCTCTGACTTCCTATTGAGTTGTCTAATACTGTAATTTTACTGTTAATCTTTCGGATTTCTGAATGCTGTCTCTCTATGGATTCTTGCAGCTTATTAATTTTTCCAAGATGTTCTTGAATAATCTTTTTGATTTCTTCAACTGCTTTATCAGTGTGTTCCTTGGCTTTTTCTGTAGATTGCCTCATTTCATTTTTGAGGTCATCCCTGATGTCTTGAAGCGTTCTGTAAATTAGTTTTTTATATTCTGCATCTGGCAATTCCAGGATTGTATCTTCATTTGGGAAAGATTTTGATTCTTTAATTTGGGAAGTTGTAGAAGCAATCATAGTCTGCTTCTTTATGTGGTTTGATATCGACTCTTCTCTCCAAGCCATCTATAAGATATTGTAATGATTTATTTTATATTTGCTCACTGAGTCTTATCTTGTTTTGTTTTCTTTCAATATACACAGATGGGCTACTAGATTGCGCTGTCCTGATTGATGTAGGCTTTAAATCACTTATGTCCTCTTACCAGCTGGTTTGGGTCAATACCAGAAATATAAGCCTAAGAGTCCATTCACTATTCTTGAGTAGAATCTGATTTTGGGTCACCAAATGTGTGGTGTAGACTGTCACCTATTCACTTAGAGGAGTAGTGGTGATAGTTGTGTGCACCAGATTCTAGTAGCAGCCGGGGGTCACATTCCAGGGGGGCAGGATGCTGACAGGCTTCCCCCAAGTGCCAGTGAGGTAGGTGTGTCTCTATTCCTAAAGCATTTTGGTGGGTGGGCTCTGGAGCTGTACCTTAGGCACCCAATGCATGTACCTCTACAGATTGGTAGATGTCACTATCCTCAGACCCCTACGGCAGGAGGTTAGGTGGTTTGGGTGGAGCTCCAGCCCTCAGTTCCCCGTTGTTGGTCAGTGAGGGCTCTGCTGAATATGCAGAGATATCAGACCTGGGAAACTTGTCTTTCCAGGAATCTGCTAAAAAAGTTACAGTCAGATCACTATCAGAATTGCCTTTGCATTATAATAGCCACCTTGTTCCCTGTAGGGATGAAAGCCCAAGACTGTGGATCACAAATGCTTGGCTGGAGCTGGTTCTGTATTTTTAGTCCAATTTGAGGAAGTCAGGGAAGGATTCTTGGCCCCTGGGTTTTTTGTAGCTGCTTCTCTCAGGCCAGGAGAATGGGTTAGGAAAAGATAAAACAAACAAACAAAGAAAAAAAAACCACAGAGCACTTCACTCTCTGGCCCAGGAAATTCCAATGTTAATGAAGCTGCCTGGGAAGGGGAGGGGAGGGATCAGATAGATAGGAGAGAGTACACCCAGGAATATAGACAAAGTTATTTATCTTGCTTGGTGATGACTGTTTTATTTGAGATTCCCAAGGGGCTTGTCAACTGTGTGCTGGCTGGGTAAAGATTGCCCCTGAGGGTCAGGTCCATGTCCTGTGCTTGTGCTGTCCCAGAAGCCGTGGTTAGTTCCTCTGCTCCCAGTCCAAAGCCCAGCACCAACATTCCCTGGCTGGGATGCCACACTCCTGGCTCCAAAATCAGTTGCTGCCTCCTGGTGACTTCTCCTCCTGTCAGCCGTGTCACTGCACTGCCTGCGTGCACTGGCTGGGCTTCCCCCGGGGTCACTTCAGGGGGCTAGGGCTGCACCCCATGTTTGCGCCATCTCAGGATGCCGTGCTCAGCTCCCCTGCGCCCAGTCCAAAGCTTGGTGCCAAGGTTTTCTGACTGGTACACTGGCTTCAGGCTCTGAAAACAGTCGCTGTTTCCCCGTGGTTTTTCGTTCTCTCATTAGCCCCATCAGTGTGCAGGTTACCCCAGGGGGCTAGGGGTTAGGGCTGTGTCCTGTGCCTGCCTCACCTCAGCAAGCCGCAATCAGCCCTGCCACTCGGCACCAGGGAACCGCTGGGGCTCAAGGCTGTGGGGTGGGTCCTGGGTTCCAGAAGCGGTCGCTGGTTCAGCACACAGCTTTTCGCTCACCTGTCACTCAGGTCAAGTCTTTAGATCTGTGTTTGATGGTCGGGGTTCGTAGATTGTCATGTATGTGATCGATTCAGTTGTTTTTCCGAGTCTTTGTTGCAAGAGGGATCCGAGGTAGCGTCTGCCTAGTCAGCCATCTTGGCCCCGCCTCCAAGTCAAATCTCTTTTGAGATATAAGAGCGATGAAACAAAAAAGCTAGCAAGCAGAAATAGGGGAAGACAGATGCCAAGCCACATGAAGATCGCTCAGGAGCAGAAGCTCAAAGAGTCAAGGACTTTCTTCCTGAGCTGACAGAGAGAAAGCCTTCGGCTATAGCTGGTGCCCTGAATTCGGACTTCTAGCCTTCTGAACTCTTCTTTGAAGAAATGTCTATTCAGTTCCTTTGCCAGTTTTTAAATCGGGTTGTTTGCCTTTTTGTTGTTGAGTTATAGCAGCAACTTATATACATACTCTGTATATTAAACTCCTGTTGGGTATATGGTTCCCAAATATTTTCTCCTATCCTTTGGCTGTCTCTTCACCTTCTTGATAAAGTCCTCTGATGCACTCATAATTCTTTTGATATCCTCGAGGTCACTGGCCATTTACTGACTGAATTAGAAATGGAAGGTTGGGTTTCTGAATTTTACTTTAATGTGGTTTCTATTACTTCTGAGGTTTCTTCAGGAAACTGTTACTGCATTTTTAAAAAAGTAATTTTCACATCCATTGGAAGAAACAGTGAGAAGAATTATTATTCAGGAACTTATCTAGCCAAAATGAAGGAATTAGTTGGTAAAGAAGTAATATAAAGCAATTCTTATTAGATGGTACCCACAATAAGGGCAGCAATCTTGTCACTATTCCTAACATCTCAAGCAATGCCTGACACATGGTAGGCAGTGATAAACTTTTTTTTTTAATAATTTTTATTGTGCTTTAAGTGAAAGTTTACAAATCAAGTCAGTCTCTCACACAAAAACCCATATACACCTTGCTACACACTCCCAATCACTTTCTCCCTAATAAGACAGCCTGCTCTCTCCCTTCGCTCTCTCTTTTCATGTCTATTTCACCAGCTTCTAACCCCCTCCACCCTCTCATCTCCCCTCCAGTCAGGAGGTGCCAACATAGTCTCCAGTGTCCACCTGATCCAAGAAGCTCACTCCTCACCAGCATCCCTCTCCAACCCATTGTCCAGTCCAATCCATGTCTGAAGAGTTGACTTCGGGAATGGTTCCTGTCCTGGGGCAACAGAAGTTCTGGGGGCCATGACCACCGGGGTTCTTCCAGTCTCAGTCAGACCATTAAGTCTTGCCTTATGATAATTTGGGGTCTGCATCCCACTGCTCTCTTGCTCCCTCAGGGGTTCTCTGTTGTGTTCCCTGTCAGGGCAGTCATCGGTTGTAGCCAGGCACCATCTAGTTCATCTGGTCTCAGGATGATGTAGTCGCTGGTTCATGTGCCCCTTTCAGGCAGTGATAAACGTTTGTTGAATAAGTAAATGAATGAATAGTTGGAGCACTTGAAGACAACAATGATGTTGTTTTGGATATTGGGTAGGGATGATGCGTCATAGTTAGAAGTAGGTATGAGACTATTGATGTTAGGTGCTGTCATGAATTGAATTGTGTCCCCCAAAATATGTGTGTCAATTTGGCTTGTCCATGATTCCCAGTATTGCGTGATTGTCTACCATTTTGTCACCTGATGTGATTTTCATATGTGTTGTAAATCCTACTTCTATGATGTTAATGAGATGGGATTAGCAGCAGTTATGTTAATGAGGCAGGACTCAATCTACAAGATCAGGTTGTGTCTTAAACCAACTGTTTTTGAGATACAAAAGAGATAAGTGAGCAGAGACGTGGGGACCTCATACCACCAAGAGAGAAGAGCCACCGTGTGTGTACTTTGGACCTAGGATCACTGTGCTGAAAAGCTCCTCAACCAGAGGAAGATTGATGACAAGGGCCTTCCTTCAGTGCTGACAGAGAGAGAAAACCTTTCGCTGGAGCTGGCACCCTGAATTTGGACTTCTAGTCTATTAGACTGCAAAAGAATACATTTCTGTTTGTTAAAACCATCCACTTGTGGTATTTCTGTTATAGCAGCACTAGATGACTAAGACAGGTGCCATCAAGTTGGTTCCACGAGTGACTCTATGTTCATCAGAATGAAACACTGCCTGGTCCTGTGTCATCCTCACAATATTTGTTATGCTTGAGCCCATTGTTGCAGCCACTGTGTCAGGCCATCTCATCGAAGGTCTTCTTATTTTTTGCTGACCCTCTACTCACCAAGCATGGTGTCCTTCTCCAGGGACTGATCCCTCCTGATAATATGTCCAAAGTACGTGAGATGAAGTCTCACCATCCTTGCTTCTAAGAAGCATTCTGGCTGTACTTCTTCTGAGACAGGTTTGTTCCTTCTTCTGGCAGTCCACGGTATGTTCAATATTCTTCACCAGCACCATAATTCAAAGATATCAATTCTTCTTCGGTCTTCCTTATTCATTTTCCAGCTTTCACATGCATATGAGGCGATTGAAAACACCATGGATTGGGTCAGGTGCACCTTAATCCTCAAAGTGACATCTTCACTTTTTAAATCTTTAAAGAGGTTTTTTGCATATTTGCCCAGTGCAATATGTCTTTTGGTTTCTCGACTGCTGCTTCCATGGGCTTGAGACTAGCAGTCCTCAAATCTGAATGTTTGTAGGAGTCACTAAGGGAACTTATTAAAAAGGTAGATGCTGAATCCCACTCCAAAATTCTGATTTAGTGGCTGTAGTAGGTAGGATTATGCCTCCCTCCCCCAAAGATATCCACGTCCTAATCCCTGGGACCCGTGAATATATTATGTTATACGACAAGCAGGAGTTAAGTTTGCAAATGGATGTAAGTTTGTTAGTCAGCTAACCTTAAAATAGGAAGATTTTTCTGGTTATCCCTGTGGGCCCAAATGTAATCACATAACCGAAAAACCCAAACCCACTGCCATCGAGTCGATTCCAACTCATAGCAACCCCATAGGATTTCCAAGGCTGTAAATCTTTGTGGAAGCAGACCACCACATCTTTCTTCCATGGAGTGGCTGTTGGATTTGAACTGCTGACCTTTCGGTTAGCTGCTGAGTGCTTTTACCACTTGCACCGGTAATCACAAGGGTCCTTAAATAGTGGAGAGGGAGGTGGAAGAGTCAGAACCAGAGAGATGGCATCGTGCAAAAGACTCGCTGGCCATTGCTGCCTTTAAAAATGTTTAACAATATGTTATTAGAAAAAAATATAGTTTGATTCTTAGGAAATGTTAGCTGGATATGACAGTGAAGTCTTACTGGACCCCAGAGATCCTGTTCTTTTTATTATATTATTTCTAATAGGTTCACTAGCCTGGCAGAATCGGGCAGTGGCATAGCTGTAGTTGAATATTGGGATTTCAGCAGTGCACTTGCCAAAGTGTTTATGACATTCTGTGGAGAAATAAGGATTGGGGTGATAAATTAGTGTTGTGTAGTCTTAATGTTTTCATGCTGTTGAATAGAGACGTCTGGAAAGATAATTTCTGAGCCTCCTGGAAGTTTAATTAGCCATGAAAATGTAAAAACTATTATTACAGTGTATACACTATCAGCTGGTAGTATATGTAGGATAAGAGTTAAGAAAGGGCTATGAGGATGAAGGAGATGAAAATAGTATGTAAATTTTAAAACTGTATTGATTTACACTGATCCTTCAAAGTGTAAGCAGAGAACTTGAATTTTAATGTTAGCAGCATCAGAGGAGCCTGTTAAGGGGCTGACATGACTTGGATCTTGGTTCTGTGTGAGGAAAGAATTTTTGATTCCTGAACAAGTGTTTCACCAGCCTTCCCCCTCCACCCCCTTTCTTTTAATCTTGTAGGATTGCATTTTTCTATTCAAGGAGTATCAGGCATCTTTCCACAAAACAAGAAAACAGATTTTAGAATCCTCAGGGGAAAAATCTTTTGAGGTATCAGAAATGTATATATTTGGGAAATTTGAAGCTTTCTGTAAAAGACTGGAGAAGGTAAGCATTATGTCATAGTACCCCGCCCTCACCACACCTTATTGGTTATTTCGTACTTTATGTAGCTCTTGTCTCACTATTGATACAACTCATCTGATCTTGTTCACAGATGGCTGCATTTTATTGTAACTTATTTTTTTTATTCCTGGTCACTGCCCTTTGCCAGTCACACAAAAACTGTTGCAAACTTTCACCTCTTTCAAGACCTCAATTCTGTTTCCACTTACGGAACTTGAACTTAAAAGCCTCTGCTCCTAACCATTGCATTAGGCTGAAATACCTGCAATACCTGGCAAAGGCCCATAGCTGTGGAATGCCTGAGCATTATAAGCACCTTCTCTTTCTAGGCCCGTATATACCATTGTATACAAACATTGGATGGATGCCTTTGCTGAGCAGACATGGTTTAGAAACTTGGCTGGGGAGCAGCGATATTTTTTTCAGGGAATATAGAATAGCCCATACCAGAGGCTCCTTGGAAACAACTTTTGACCTTTTGAGGAACTGCCAGATTCTTTCCTAATGGAATTGCATCATTTCACAGAACCACTCACAGGGTGTAATTTTAATTGGATTATCTGAGCATTATTTTAATTGGGCTCGTCTTTATATTACCACGTTGTAAGAGTTCTTTATATGTTCTGGATACAGGTCCTTTATCAGATATATGGTTTGAAAAATTTTTTTTTCTCATTCTGTGAGTTGTCTTTTTACTTTCTTGTTGATGTCCTTTGGAAAACAAAAGTTTTTAATTTGATGAAGTCCAGTTTATCTACTTTTTGTTTGTAGTTTCTGCTTTTTGGTGTCATATCTAAGAATTATTATATGGGGTTGTTTTTTTGTGAGCAGTAAGGATTTTTTAGGGGCAGATGTCCAGTTGTATGAGTGTTGGCATGAGTCAAATTAATAATTAGGCCCCATTCGGGAGCTGTTCCACACGGAGAAAGGGAGGCTTGGCCCTTTGAACTTAGTCTCCCCCCCCCCCCATACCACATAGCAGCAACTAAGAAACCAGTCATGGTAATCAACCATGACCTCCATTTTCTTCCCATGTTTATACAGAGCACATAAGGCATGTTGTAAATCCCCTGAGTGGGCTGCTTCTGGGATGACAGTGGTTTTTTAAGTGTGTGGAAATAGTGGAATAAAAACAGTTACCCTGAAAATGGCTGTCCTGGGTTGACATGTGCAGGGACTTTATGTGAATTATGCTGGCTGTGTAGACGGACCAGTTGTGTTGTCTTCATGGCATGCAATATTTGGAGGACTTCCCTAAGAACGGGTTTACTCTCTCTCTGGCCATCAGACAAATGGGTCAGCCTGGGAGAGCTTTGAGCATTGCTCTCCAGAGCAGGAATAAAAGATTAAAGAACTGGGTAGTCTGTGGACACGAAAGATTATTTTGAAGTACCTGTAGATGGTGTTGGTACATTTCTTTCAGAAATAAGTCCATATGAGGGTAACCCAGGACTCTTTAGGGGTCAGATGGTGTTGTTGTTAGTTGTTGTTGGGTCAGCTCTGACTCATGGCGCCCTTATGTATAGCAGAATGAGATGTTACCTGGTCCTGCACCATCTTCATGATCGTTGGTGTGTTTGAGTTCATAGTTATGGCTATTAAGTCAACCCACCTCATTGAGGCTTTCCCTTGTTTTCGTGCACAATAGTCCTGATTGTAGGTATCACTGTTATTGTTGTTAGGTGCCCTAGAGTCGATTTTGATTCATAACAACCCCATGTGATGAGTAAAACTATCCCATGGGGTTTTCTAGGCTGTAATCTACTCGGGAGCAGATTGCCATCAAGGCTCCTTGTAGGTGTTATAGGGAGAACAAATGTGGCTTTTACATAGGAGATCTACAGTTAGGGCCAAGAAGAATGGTAAAGCTTTTGAATCCAGTGAAATGATAGATACGTGTTTACATTTCTACAAGGGCTTTTACTCAGGTCTTTCTCTCTTTCTTGAAAGACGACATGATTACATTCTGAAGGAGGATATCAGCGGAGGTTGTGAACTCTATCTGGATATGAGAGAACATAATCCATCTTAAATAGTGTAAGATTAGTGTGGGGACAGAGATTTGTATTCGAGTTTATCTCTTCTTGTTGGTTTTAACTAAATGAATCTAGGGCCTACTTATTGATTTGTTTTTACAATCAATAATTCGTTAAGAGCTTAGACTCTTAGGGAAAAGTATTAATATCTGATTTTTAAAATATCACCTTTCTTTTTAAGATTACAGAAATGATAACTATTGTGCAAACATATTCAGCCTTGAGTAATTCTACCATAGAGGGAATAGATATTATGGCAATAAAATTCAAAAACATATATCAAGGGGTTAAGAAAAAGCAATATGACATTCTGGATCCAAGAAGGACAGAATTTGAAACAGATTTCTTAGAATTCATGTCCAAAATCAATAGTTTAGAGGTAAGTGAATATACATACTTTCACTTTGGTAAAGCTGAAATATTATCAATAGTACTGGACTTCCGTGTATTTACTATTTCTCTTATTATAAATTGGAGCCTTGGTGGTGCAGTGGTTAAGCGTTGGTCTGCTAACCAAAATGTTGACAGTTCTAATCTACCAGCCACTCGTTGGAAACCCTATGGGGCAGTTCTACCCTGTTCTATAGGGTTGCTGTGAGTCAGAATCAACAGCAGTGGGTTTGGTTTTTTTATTTTATTGTAAATTACTCTTGCAAATTAATAAAAATATTTGCCAGTGTGAATAATTTTTTAACCAATCCACAAAATATTTTCCTTTTTTTTCCTTTTAAATGAAAAATGAGGGTATTTCATAAAAGATGACAGTGAATAAACAGAAGCCCAAAAGGCTATTATAGCTAGGGTTCATTTTTTATTTACATTAAAATTTGTATTTGAGTTTTGTTGTGCCAAGGAGCCAATGTCATCTTTCCAGTCTAAGGGAGAACTTGTAATCCTTATTCTTTGTTTTAAGTGTGAAAAGATTTGAGAACAGTTGAGGAAGGTGAATCACTCTTCCCCTGGCCCCTGCCCTTTAAATCTACATTCTCTTTGCAGCTATAGAGCTATATGAACTGACCCTCATACCCTGTGTCATAGGTTAAGGGCACCAGAGGGATGAAGGGTAGGTAAAAAGTATGCCAGGTAAGGCTGTAGCATATTTCTCTCTCACCTTTTGGGGTTGTATAACCTCAGTTACTCTTTTGCCAAAAACTACTATAGACCCAGGTATAGCCCCAGGGGTTGTCTCTTCTTTGCTGCAGGACGCCCTGGAGACACAAAGGGCAAGAATATACTCAGTCTATTTTCAGAGTCTGAGATACTTGTCGTAAAGGTGATTTTTTTTCTCATTCTTTTTTTATTGTGGTAAGTATCTATACAGCCCTGGTGATGCAATGGTTAAGCGCTCAGCTGCTTATTGAAAGGTCATTGGTTGCTCCACAGGGGAAAAGACCTGGTGATCTGCTTCTGTAAAGATTCCCAACCCCCCCCAAAAAAAACCAAACGCACTGCCATCGAGTCGATTTTGACTCATAGTGACCCTATAGACCAGAGTAGAACTGCCCCATAGAGTTTCCAAGGAGCGCCTCATGGATTTGAACTGCTGACCTTTTGGCTGGCAGCTGTAGCACTTAACCACTACACCACAAGGGTTTCCTCTATAAAGATTACAACCTAGGAAATCCTATGGGGCAGTTCTACTGTGTCATATAGGGTTGCTATAAGTTAGAATCCACTCGATGGCACACAACAGGAACAACAAGAGGCGTATATATAGCAAAGCATTTGCCATTTCAACATCTTTGCGTGTACAATTCAGTGACATTAATTATATTCACCATATTGTGCAACCATTACCACTATTTGTTTCCACATTTTTTCATCACCATGAACAGATCTCAGTGTCCTTTCTCATCCGTTTATTTATTTAAAAACAAACCTCTTCCAGGACTGTATTATGCATAATCTGAGCAGTATACCTAAGAAATATCCTAAAATTCTACCATTCTACAATAACACTTTTTTTTTTGGGGGGGGGTAGCAGGATAGATTTCCTTTTAGTTTTTGAAAGTTAGACTCCTTGATATTAAGATATTTTATTTTTTTAGTTATTACTTTTGTGTTTGGCTAGGTGGGTTGGGTGAAGTTTGTTTCTAAAATGTTTTAGGAGTTAAATTAAATCTTTATGGCAATGGGAATTTTTTTTTTTTTAAAGGAACATATGACCTCTTAGATTGTTTTTATGGTTTATTAATAAATATTATATGTTATAAAAGTTTTACTGTGGGCTTAGATACAAATTTTAGCTTTCAGTAAGTTTAGAGACCATATTAACTTTTTAATATTTAACTAGATTGTTTTAGGTGTCAGTGTTTTAATTTTCCTACCTTTTCCAGTGTTTGGTTAGTGAGTGTGGTATGTATTAGTGGGCCATATTATTACGGATCTAAAAGTAGAAGTCATTTGCAAAGAGGGCTTTATTTCCGTTGGCTGGGTACCATGGCAGGAGTCTTGGGAGGAACTTCCTGTTCCTCCTTAACAATGGCAACATGGTTTCTGAGGGCTGCAGTGTTCGCTCCTTCCGGCCCGGGATGTTTATACCTTCTCTTCCGGCATGCGTAAAACTTCTAAATATCTCAAAGAAACATGCTTGGTAAGAGATATAACTGCTTTTATTAATTCTTCAGGTCATCAACAGCTAGTAAATAAGGAGCTGCAAATGCAAGCCACCGTATGGAAATTTAATTTTTCTAGTAGCGACGTTAACTGAAATAAAAAGAAACAGGAGAAAATTTTATTCAATCCAAGACGTTTAAAAATTTTGTCATTTCATCCTGTCATCCATATAAAACTCATTGATGAGATCTTTTGCAGTGTTTTGTGCTAAGTCTTTGAAATCCACTGTGTATTTTTCATTTACAGCACATCTCACTTGCAAGTAGTGACATTCAAGTGCTTAGTGGACTCAAGTGGCTGATGGCCACTGTATTGGACAGAGCAGGGCTACATGCTTAGCTGGGAGATGTGTTTAAGGGGATTTTGATTCTGTGGGAAAGTCATTAATCATTAAAGCATTAACTAATCTCATTAATGCCAATAATCATTTAAATATTAATGTTTTGTTTTAGGTACAAATACAGGCATTTATGAATAGTACTTTTGGAAAAATCTTATCTTCTCAGCAGGCTCTTCAGCTTCTTCAACGGTATTTATAATGTTTTCGGCCGTATAGTTTCTAGATGGGATAACTTTATATCTCAAAATGCAGTTTCAAGTAAGATGTTTTGGAACTCTCTCTTACGTAAATCTTAAAACTCAAAAACATTCACCTTTCAAGTACCTCTAAATAGACTAGGAAAAATTTGAAATATAATATATCTCATTGGCCTTTTATTTTTGTAGCAGGGACACTTTAAATAAGAAAATGAAATTATTTCACTTTTTTTTTTCTAGCCATGTCATATGTTTGAGGCTAATTTCATAAGTATTACTGGAAAGAGAACAAATAATATTTAATTCTACATACTGAAAGAAGTTCGAAAAGTAAAATTATCTAAGAGTAGTAGATCTCACACTTTCCACTTTCCCTCCTGCAGCTCCCTTTCCCTCCATCCCTCAGAGCAGTGTTCCCCCAAAGGGCAGGGAAGCCCCAGTTAAGGACAAGCTGGACTAGAGGCAGTTCTCTTCCAGCTCGGGGAGGGCTGATGACTCATGTCAGGGGCCCGTTTGGAACTTTCCCCCATGAGAGCCAGTGGATTTAGGTTTGGGTCTGACTTTGCCGTAGTTCCACATCTCCAAAATGATGGCTTATACCTCGTGAGACCTTATCTCATGAGATCATTGTTCTGAGTCAAAACACACATAAAATCGTTTTTATGAGGAATGGTACTGTACAGATGGCAGATACCATTTTCTTGGCATCTCTTTCCCCTCTTCTCTTTGTTTCTGACTCTGTCCGTGCCTCTGTCTCTTTCTCACCCCCTCTATCTCCCCTCTTTATGTCTCTCTCACCCTCCCTCCCTTCCTCCTTCTTCTACCTACTCCCCTTTGTCTCTCTCTCTCTTTCTTTCAGTCTCTCTCTTCCCTTCTCTCCCTCTCCTTCCCACCATTCCTCCCTCTCTCCCCCGCTCCCTTTTATCTGTAGTATGCTGGGGTCAATTCATTTTATTATCCAAATGTAAGTAGTGTCTGAGCATCATTTAGTCTCTGAATGGAGGTGATAAGTGCCTGACAGTCATTATTATGATTATGACTAGTTGAGTTACAGGAGAATTAACATCGGCAGAGGTGCATTCAATATGCTCCTCTTTGTTTTTTGCTAACTCCCTACTCATCTTTTTAATCTCAATTTAAATGTCACTTTCTCGGGGATTCCTTTCTTAACTCTCCGTACTTGGCTTACCTGTTGCTATCGAGTCAGTTCCTAGCCGTAGCGACCCTATAGCACAGAATAGAACTGCCCTATAGGGTTTCCAAGGAGCTGCTGGTGGATTCGAACTACCTGCCTTTTGGTTAGCAGCCAAGCTCTTAGCCACTACACCAGTAAGGCTCCCATACCAGGTATGGAAGGCAACCAAGTATGGCTAGATTCCCCTATTATATGCATTCCCACCAAACCAAAAACTAAATCCCTTGCCATCAAGTAGAATCTGACTCATAGTGACACTACAGGACAGAGGAGAACTGCCGCATAAGGTTTCCAAGGAGCAGCTGGTAGATTCAAACTGCTGACTTTTTGGTTAGCAGCTGAGCTCTTAACTACTGTGCCACCAGGGGTCCATATGCATTCACAGCACCCTTGTAATTTAAATAATTATTTATGTAACTCTTGATTGATTTCAGCCTTTTCTATAAGATAACTATAGGCTTTATAATGGCTGGGACCACACCTGTCTTGTTCATCGCTGTATCCTAGCACAATGCATTCATTCTGGTATGAATATTTGTCAAAAGGTTGAATGGGTATTTAATACTACAGCAATTCTTAAGTGTATTTGTCATTTATTTTTTAATTATTCAGGCTTCAATTACTTTTAGGTTCCAGAAGCTAAACATCCCCTGTCTTCAATTAGAAATAAACCATACAATTGAGCAAATTCTTCAGTATTATGTGGCTGAACTTGAAGCTACTAAGAAGGCAAGTGTTGTGTTTATAAATAGAATGGTACATTAGTACAAAAAGAACAAAATTTTGAAAATATTTGCCGTCATTATCGTGTGCCAAGCTGTTCAGAGCACCCTTTTCACTGCTAAGTACCTTTGATGTGCCCTTTATATGTGGGAAGGTGCCGGCAATGTTTACCTTTTTGCTGTCTCTTTGCAGTCTGTTTGCCACAGTATGCCACAGTGTATGACAAAGCTTATTTCAGTTAGTATTTTTATGTATAGAAATACGGGCTCTGGAGAATATTATGGCAGATACAATGTTGCTGTGAGCGCCCTCTTTTGAATACCCCCTTAAATTATGGATTAAGGGGAGGAAAAAAATATACATGTGAGGTGAAGAAAGGGCAGCATATTATATGTAGTGATACGGGCCGGAGTAGGGGGTAGTCATTAGAGAAAGGAGGACCAGGGAGAGGAACCTGGAGAAAGGGAGCCAGGACAAAGACAAAATGAATTTATGCTCAAAGGCAACAAGACATCGAAAGCGATGCCATATTCCGAGAATACCAGGTTACCGGCTAAATCACCAAGAGGTCATAAGATTTCATATTTTCCTCTATTACTTAAGTAAATCACTTTAATAAGCAACCTTCTCTGAAAAAAAATACATGTAATAGGAAATAAGGGAAAAGAGAGAATTAAGTGTGATGTATTATAAATATCATAGTTTCTGAGTCTCAGGTTATCATCTCTGAAGTGTATTTAATGTATTTATTGATCACATAGTGTGTATAAAACATGTGAATAACAGTGAAACACTGATACATATATAGCTGTATATTTTTGGCCTTCTTCTTTGTATCCAGTTTCAAACATTAACACCAAATCTTTAATTACAGCTTTATATTTCTCAAAAAGATGACCCCCCTCTTGCTCGCAACATGCCTCCTATAGCAGGAAAAATACTTTGGGTGAGGCAGCTCTACCGTCGGATAAGTGAGCCCATCAACTATTTCTTTGTAAGCCAGTAATTAAAATTGCAGTATATGGATTATAGTGGTTTTCATACAAGAAATATATTTTACCCTATAGTATCTGTGTCCAATAAAGTAGTTAGAGCCAATTCTTTTTACCAGGCAAAGAAAATTTAGTTTATAAATATACTTGAGATAGACTAAGCCAATTCTTTCATGTAGGATAGACAAACCATTTTAATTATAGTGATCTCAAAGGTGAATCTTATAACTTTATGTCTTTTAATAACTCAGAACACTTTATAAAGTGTTTTTTTAAAATAATTGTTTTGCAAACACAATAAAGTACAGGTACAGTGCTGAAGCTTGCTTCTGCCTGTGGACAGATAGGTCACTGATATATATTTAGTGAAAGTGAAGATTATTCAACGAGTATACTCCTATATGAAGAACTGAGACCTAGGGCAGAGTATGAAAGACAAAAACAAAACGTGTTCCTGTTGAGTTGATTCCAAAGCATAGCGACCCTATAGGACAGCGTAGAACTGCCTCATAGAGTTTCCGAGGCTGTAAATCTTTCTGGAAGCAGACTGCCATATCTTTCTCCCATAGAGTGCCTGGTGGGTTTAAACCGCCAACCTTTCGGTTAGCAGCCGAGCTGCTTAGCCACTGTGCCACCAGGGCTTCTAGGACAGAGTACAATAGAATATATTTACTTTCCATGTCCTTAAGATAATTAGATTTCTGAAAAACACCAGAATGATCTTCGACCCTGTTGGCATTCTCAAACTGCAAGTTTACCTTTGCGTTGTTTTTTTTAGAGACGAAATAGCAGAGTAGACCTGGTTTACTTGGTGGTGTGTGTTATGCCTAAATAGAGAACAAATAACTATACAAGTCTTGCCAGTAATTTTATTATGTAATTACGATTAAATACTAAGTTCCTATTGTTTTCATTTGCTGCCATCATTGATTTCATTGTTTTGAATTCTAAAAAATAAATACATGAATTAAAACTCTGGCCTGAGACAAGAGCCAGGGTGAGGGCTCGATTGCTGATTGACTTTGTGGTGCCAGAGCACCGCATATATTAATTAAAACCTAAAAATTTCAAGTTTTATGTAAAGAAATTTGATTTTCATTCGATATATAGTCACTTTATTTGGCTGAGATTTAGGAATTTGCCCTGAAATTCAGGAGATGGCCCAAACCGAAACCCACTGTTGTGGAGTCAATTCCAAGTTCTAGTGACCCTATAGGACAGAGTAGAACTGCCCCATAGGGCAGTAAATCTTTATGGAAGCAGACTGCCACATCTTTCTCCTGGTGGGTTCGAACCTCTGGCCTTTCCGTTAGCAGCCGAGCCCTTAACTGCTTTGCCACCAGGGCTCCTTTAGGAGATCACACTTCAAACAAAATCCGACAATCATATCTTGTCCAGAGAAGTGAGGAGGGGTTAAAGATTTGCAGGAAGAGCCTAGGGCTGGCTGTAGGGCTAGAGCTCTCTCCTTTTACATCCTTTCTTTTCTTTTCTAATTTCCCCTCTCTACTGATAACTTTTCCATTCTTCTATTTGTAGCTTGTATGGCCTTTCCCATCTCTGAGGAAAAACAATCTAAATTTTGTAGCATAATTATTTGATATTATTTTAAATATAAACAGTTTTATAATTTGGATATGAATATAATCAGCAATTTTCTTAAAGAAATCTTTTTTTTTTTCCCCCTTGAAAAACAGCAAAACTCAGAAATTTTGTTAAGTTCAGAAGGTAAAGCTGTCATTCGTCAGTATAACAGAATTTCCTACGTCCTGGTGGAATTTGAGGTGGTCTACCATACAGCCTGGGTCAGAGAGATTTCGCAGTTACAGTACGGTGCGTATATGGCTGTGCAGTGAGACTAAAAAGTGGGCGTTAGGTAATTCTGGTGAGCTCGGAGTTCTGGGGAACTTTTTTTTACATAATCTTATAGAGGTTAAAATTTAGATTTGGGGATAAAATTATTTCTTTGTTTATGGTTATTGATAATATTCTGACTTTATAAACGAAAATGGTCATGACTTTAAAGTTGATATAAATTAAGACTTTCTCCTGAAACACAATATTTAAAAGTATATGTCAAAACTCTTTATAGATATTTTTCTGTAGATTTCTGAAAGTTGTCATATTCAGTTTTATCATGTTACAAATTTGAAACTCAGTCCTAATCAGGGGAGAAAATTCCTCGTTCCCCTCCCTGCCGGCCTGCCTGTCTTCTTCTACAGCTGAACTTAATTTCGGTTTTGCGCTCCAATGAGTTAAGTGTTAGGATTGTGTTTAAGTGCTACTGAGGAGAGGGCATTATATGACGCAAAGCCTCAGGGCAGAGTTAGGTGTGAGGTAAGGGATGGTACTGAGCCATCTTCCATCCACGCTGGCATCATCAGGGACATTGTTGTTTTTGTGTGAACTGGTCTGTTCAGGGTCCTGCTTTGTTCCATCTTAACCTTAAGCTCTTAATCATAACCTTAATCCTCATCTCTTGTCTATAATGTTAACCTTAAACTCTTAGCCATAGCTCTTTAAACTGTGTCTATGTAGCTTTGTGGGGTGAGAAACATTCAGCTGCTCCCTGTGCCACTTTAGGGTCTGTAGTGTCCTGTAAAGGTCTCTAAGGCCCTCTCCCTCAACCTACATGGGACATGTCTTCTGCTCCTGGACCAGGTGAGATGGGAGAGTAACCTGAGGTTCTTGCTGCTTTTCTAGGGCTCATCCAGGAAGTGGGAGTAGGCTGGGGCATGAGTCTCCTCTGCTCTTCGATTCCATAAACCTTTCTGTATTTTCATTGCTACTCCAGCCTCAAACCCCTGGGATTCAGAGACACAAAATCTTGTTTCCCACTGCTGCAGTGGTCTGAGGTCATAACTGGTATTTATTGCCTCCTTTCTCTCAGCACCCTTTTCCAGATTTCCCTTGCCCTTGACCAGCATGTTGACCAGTCTGGGTTGCTTATCTGGTTGGGTGACCTAGAACTTCACCCCCAAGGTGCTTAGCCCTTGACTGTCCCTGTGTTGTTAGGCTGTGGTTGCTGCAGTTGCTTATTCTCACTGGGCATGGAAGCATCGAGTGATGCCCTAGTGGATCCCCACAGACATTCTCTTCCCTATCCACATGGAGCATCAACTCAACCTCTTTATAACAATGAGGCCTGATTCTCCCTGCCAGGGTAGTAACTCTTTTCTTTGGTCTATTGTATCAGAAGCCCAAGTGGTAGTCTAAGCTTCACATTTGGTGGAACCCTTACCGTGGAAATGTTCCTCCCTCCCAAACTAGGATCTCCACTTCTACAGAGCATGGAATTGTAGGGTCAGGAAGCACACATTCTGTGAGAGGGTCACTGGGAGTGATGGTGTGAGGGGCCACTCCTACTTCTGCCTCTTGGTTCCAGAACCAGAGTATTTTAGCTGTTGGGGGAAACAGCATTACACACAGGCCATTTGATTCACTGAATACTTCATCCTGGAGGAAAGTGCCCAGTCCTACAGGATGTCCCCAACTGACAACTTAGTTGAGACTTATAACATGCCACTTCTATCAGTCCAGCTCTTTCTGGATGATGCGGTATATGATAGGACCCAATGGATCCTAATAAAAACGTGCTATTAAAAAAAAAAAAAATTTTTTTTTTTTTTTAATGGATCAACACTGTCAATGGTCCACCAAGAGAAGCTTAGAATTTACCTTATGGAAAAGGGCAGAAGAGAATTTTCGACAATTCAAATAATGAGCACATACAGTTTTTTTTTTTTTAATTTTTATTGTGCTTTAAGTGAAAGTTTACAAACCAAGTCAGTCTCTCACACAAAAACTTATACACACCTTGCTTCATACTCCCAATTGCTCTGCCCGTAATGAAACAGCCCGCTCCCTCCCTCTACTCTCTCTTTTCGTGTCCGTTTCACCAGCTTCTAATCCTCTCTGCCCTCTCACCTCCCCTCCAGGCAGGAGATGCCAACATAGTCTCAAGTGTCCACCTGATCCAAGAAGCTCACTCCTCACCAGCATCCCTCTCCAGCCCATTGTCCAGTCCAATCCCTGTCTGAAGAGTTGGCTTTGGGAATGGTTCCTGTCCTGGGCCAACAGAAGGTCTGGGGGCCGTGACCACTGGGGTCCTTCTAGTCTCAGTCAGATCATTAAGTCTGGTCTTTTTATGAGAATTTGGGGTCTGCATCCTACTGCTCTCCTGCTCCCTCAGGGGTTCTCTGTTGTGTTCCCTGTCAGGGTAGTCGACTTTGTAGCCGGGCACCATCTAGCTCTTCTGGTCTCAGGCTGATGTAGTCTCTGGTTTATGTGGCCCTTTCTGTCTCTTGGGCTTGTAATTACCTTGTGTCCTTGGTGTTCTCCATTCTCCTTTGATCCAGGTGGGTTGAGACCAATTGATGCATCTTAGATGGCTGCTTGCTAGCGTTTAGGACCCCAGACACATCTCTCCAAGGTGGGATGCAGAATGTTTTCTTAATAGATTTTATTATGCCAAATGACTTAGATGTCCCCTGAAACCATGGTCCCCAAACCCCCGCCCCTGCTACGCTGGCCTTCGAAGCATTCAGTTTATTCAGGAAACTTCTTTTCTTTTGGCTTAGTCCAGTTGTACTGACCTCGCCTGTATTATGTGTTGTCTTTCCTGTCACCTAAAGTAGTTCTTCTCAACTATCTAATTAGTGGGAAACCCTGGTGGTGTAGTGGTTAAGTGCTACGGCTGCTAAGCAAAGGGTCAGCAGTTCAGATCTGCCAGGTGGTCCTTGGAAACTCTATGGGGCAGTTCTACTCTGTCCTATAGGGTCACTATGAGTCGGAATTGACTCGACAGCACTGGGTTTGTTTTTTTTTGGTTTGTCTAATTAGTGAATATCCCTCTCCCACCCTCTCTACCTCCCTCCTCTCGTAACTATCAAAGAATATCTTCTTCTCTGTTTAAACTATTTCTTGAGTTCTTATAATAGTGGTCGTATATGATATTTTTCTTTTTGCAACTGACTAATTTCACTCAGCATAATGCCTTCCAGATTGCTCCATGTTATGAAATGTTTCACAGATTCATCACTGTTCTTTATAGATGCATAGTATTCCATTGTGTGAATATACCATAATTTATCCATTCATCTGTCGATGGGCACCTTGGTTGCTTTGATCTTTTTGCTATTGTAAATAGTGCTGCAATAAACATGGGTGTGCATATACCTATTCGTGTAAAGGCTCTTATTTCTCTAGGATATATTCCAAGGAGTGGGATTGCTGGATCGTATAGTAGTTCTATTTCTAGGTTTTTTAAAAAAAAAAAAAAAGGTTTTTAAGGAAGCACCAAATCAATTTCCAAAGTGGTTGTACCATTTGACATTCCCACCAGCAGTGTATAAGAGTTCCAGTCTCTCCACAGCCTCTCCTACATTTATTGTTCTGTGTTTTTTTGGATTAATGCCAGCCTTGTTGGAGAGAGATGAAATCTCATTGTAGTTTTGATTTGCATTTCTCTAACGGCTAATGATTATGAGCATTTCCTCATGTATCTCTTAGCTGCCTGAATGTCTTCTTTAGTGAAGAGTCTGTTCATATCTTTTGCCCATTTTTTAATTGGGTCGTTTGTCTTTTTTGCAGTTGAGTTTTTGCAGTATCATGTAGATTTTAGAAATCAGGTGCTGATCGGAAATGTCATAGCTAAAAACTTTTTCCCAGTCTGTAGGTAATCTTTTTACTCTTTGGGTGATATCTTTGGATGAGCACAGGTGTTTGATTTTTAGGAGCTCTCAGTTATCTAGTTTTTCTTCTGCATTGTTAGTAATGTTTTGTATACTGTTTATGCCATGTATTAGGGCTCCTAACGTTGTCCCTATTTTTATTTCCATGATCTTTATCGTTTTAGATTTTATATTTAGGTCTTTGATCCATTTTGAGCACGTTTTTGTGCATGGAGTGACGTATGGGTCTTGTTTCATTTTTTTGCAGATGGATATCCAGCTATGCCAGCACTATTTGTTAAAAAGACTGTCTTTTCCCCATTTAACCATTTCGGGGCCTTTGTCAAATATCAGCTGCTCATATGTGGATGGATTTATGTCTGGATTCTCAACTCTGTTCCATTGGTCTATGTATCTGTTGTTGTACCAGTACCAGGCTGTTTTGACTACTGTGGTGGTATAATAGGTTCTAAAATCAGGTGGAGTAAGGCCTCCCACTTTGTTCTTCTTTTTCAGTAATGCTTTATTCATCGGAGGCCTCTTTCTTTTCCATATGAAATTGGTGATTTGTTTCTCCATCTCATTAAAGAATGTCGTTGGAAAAAAAAAAAAGAATGTCTTTGGAATTTGGATCGGAATTGCATTAAATGTATAGATTGCTTTTGGTAGAATAGACATTTTTATAATGTTAAGTCTTCCTATCCATGAGCAAGGTATGTTTTTCCACTTATGTAGGTCTCTTTTGGTTTCTTGCGGAAGTATATTGTAGTTTTCTTTGTATAAGTCTTTTACATCTCTGGTAAGATTTATTCCTAAGTATTTTATCTTCTTGGGGGCTACTGTAAATGGTATTGATTTGGTGATTTCCTCTTCGATGTTCTTTTTGTTGGTGTAGAGGAACCCAACTGATTTTTGTATGTTTATCTCATATCCCGATAGCCTGCTGAATTCTTCTATTAGTTTCGGTAGTTTCCTTGAGGATTCCTTAGGGCTTTCTGTGTATAAGATCATGTCGTCTGCAAATAGAGGTAATTTTACTTCTTCCTTGCGAATCTGGATGACCTTTATTTCTTTATCTAGCCTAATTGCTCTGGCTTGGACCTCCAGCACTATGTTGAATAACAGTGGTGATAAAGGGCATCCTTGTCTGGCTCCCGATCTCAGGGGGAATGTTTTCAGATTCTCTCCATTTAGGATGATGTTGGCTGTTGGGTTTGTATAAATGCCATTTATTATGTTGAGGAATTTTCCTTCTATTCCTATTTTGCTGAGAGTTTTTATCATGAATGAGTGTGGAACTTTGTCAAATGCCTTTTGTGAGTCAATTGATAAAATCATGTGATTCTTGTCTTTTGTTTTATTTATGTGATGGGTTACATTAATTGTTTTTCTAATGTTGAACCATCCCTGCATGCAAACCAAAAACCAAACCCAGTTTCGTGGAGTTGATTCCAACTCACAGTGACCCTATGGGACAGAGTAGAACTGCCCCATAGAGTTTCCAAGAAGCACCTGCCAGATTCGAACTGCCAACCCTTTAGTTAGCAGCCATAGCACTTAACCACTATGCCACTAGGGTTTCCTTGCATACCTGGTATGAATCCCACTTGGTCATGGTGAATTATTTTTTTGATATGTTGTTGAATTCTAAACCCAGTTGGCTAGAATTTTGTTGAGGATTTTTGCATCTAAGTTCATGAGGGATACAGGTCTGTAATTTTCTTTTTTTGTGTTGTCTTTACCTGATTTTGGTATCAGGGATATGGTGGCTTCATAGAATGAGTTGGGAGTATTCCGTCCTTTTCTATGCTCTGAAATACCTTTAGTAGTAGTGGCGTTAAATCTTCTCTGAAAGTTTGGTAGAACTCTGCAGTGAAGCTGTCCGGGCCAGGCTTTTTTTTTTTGTTGGGCTTTTTTTTTTTTATTACCTTTTCAATCTCTTAATTTTTTACAGGTCTGTTTAGTTGTTCTACCTCTGTTTGTGTTAGTTTAGGTAGGTAGTGTGTTTCTTGGAATTCATTTCTTCTAGGTTCTCAAAGTTATTAGAGTACAATTTTTCATAGTAATACAATACGATTCTTTTAATTTCTGTTGGGTCTGTTGTAGTATCGCCCATCTCATTTCTTATTCAGGTTATTTGCTTCCTCTCCCGTTTTTCTTTTGTCAGTTTGGCCAATGGTGTATCAATTTTGTTGATTTTTTCAAAGAACCAGCTTTTGGTCTTGTTAATTCTTTCAATTGTTTTTCTGTTTTCTATTTCATTTAGTTCTGCTCTAATTTTTATTATTTGTTTTCTTCTGGTGCCTGAGGGTTTCTTTTGTTGCTCTCTTTCTATTCGATCAAGTTGTAGGGATAATTCTTTGATTTTGGCCCTTTCTTCTTTTTATATGTGTGCATGTATTGATATAAATTGACCTCTGAGCACTGCTTTTGCTGTGTCCCAAAGGTTCTGATAGGAAGTGTTTTCATTCTCACTGGATTCTATGAATTTCTTTATTCCATCCTTAATGTCTTCTATAATCCAGTCTTTTTTGAGCAGGATATTGTTCAGTTTCCAAGTGTTTGGTTTCTTTTCCCTGCTTTTCCTGTTATTGATTTCCGCTTTTATGGCCTTATGGTCAGAGAAGATGCTTTGTAATATTACAAAGTTTTGGATTCTGCTAAGGCTTGCTTTATGACCTAATATGTGGCCTATTCTAGAGAACGTTCCACATGCACTAGAAAAGAAAGTATACTTGGTTGCTGTTGGGTGGAGTGTTCCGTATATATCTGTGAGGTCAAGTTGGTTGATTGTGGCATTTAGATCTTCTGTGTCTTTATTGAGCTTCTTTCTGGATGTCCTGTCCTTCACCAAAAGTGGTGTGTTGAAGTCTCCTACTATTGTGGAGCTGTCTATCTTACTTGTCAATGCTAATAGAGTTTGTTTTCTGTATCTTGCAGCCCTGTCATTGGGTGCACAAATATTTAATATGGTTGTATCTTCTTTGTATATTGTCCCTTTAATCATTATATAGTGTCCTTCCTTATCCTTTCTGATGGATTTAACTTTAAAGTCTATATTGTCAGAAATTAATATTGCCACTCCTGCTCTTT
Organism: Loxodonta africana; assembly: GCF_030014295.1. NCBI lineage: Eukaryota > Metazoa > Chordata > Mammalia > Proboscidea > Elephantidae > Loxodonta > Loxodonta africana. The sequence goes on from NC_087342.1 coordinate 100,861,545, forward strand.
TTTGATTGTTGTTTGCTTGATATATTTTTTTCCGTCCTTTGAGTTTTAGTTTGTTTATGTCTCTAAGTCTAAGATGTGTCTATTTTAGGCAGCATATAGCCAGATCGTGCTTTTTAATCCATTCTGCCACTCTCTGCCTCTTTATTGGTGCATTTAGTCCATTTACATTCAGGGTAATTATGGATAGGTATGAATTTAGTGCTATCATTTAGATATCTCTTTTTGTATGTTGTTGACAGTTTCTTTTTCCCACTTAATTTTATATGCTGAGTAAAAAAAAAAAAATGCTGAGTAGATTATCTTTATATATTGTCATTTCCTCATATTTGTTATTGTTGATTTTGTTTCTGCTGAGTCTCTATTTTTTTCTTGTGTTTTATTTTGGTGACTAGGATAGTTTGTCTCCTTTGTGGTTACCTTATTATTACTGCTGTTTTTCTAAAACACATACTGTTTTGCTTATACAATGCCATACACTTTTCTACTTCGGTTTCTTTTTTTGCTCCTGCTGGTTTTTCTGCCCCAGTTGTTCTTCCTTTTATTTGCATAGGTTCAAAAACAAGCTCAATAGTCTCTTGCTCCATAAAGCCCTTCCTTATTCACCCTGGCAGAAAATAATGCCTTCTTCTTCCAAAGCCCTCCATGTACTTTATCTATAATTCTCTCTCATGACACTTATTGCTTGATATATCTGTCTTATCTCCTTTACGCATTGCAAGGATACTCTCTATGTTCCATCTTTGCATCCTTTAAATAATCATAGTAACTAACATTTGCACAGTGTTTATCATGTGCCAGGCTTTGTCTAAGCACTTTGCGTATACAAAGTCCCTCAATCTTCATAGAAACCCTACAAGGAACTATTATTATCCTCGTTTTACAGATGAGGAAACTGAGACACCAGGAGGTTAAGTGACTTGACAAGGTCATCCAACTAGTAAGTAGCAGAGCTGTGATTCAAACCCAGGCAGTCAGTGTGGCTCCCGAGTCCGTGCCCTTAACCATGAGTCTGTATTTCTTCTAAAAGTGCCAAGAACAATGCCAGGCTTTGGGGCTCTTTAAAGAGTTTAAAAATGTTTAATAAGTAGAGATCAGACAACTTTGATAATAATGATTTTATCAAGCTTTCCAGAGAATTTGTCTTCTTTGAGAACATCTATTTAGCGAGTAATATACACTCACATACCCTTATGGGTTGATGGCCAGGCAAAGTGGTAATAAGCAAAACGAACAATATAAAGTAAAATTCTTTCATATGAGTATAAACCCACTGCTCTGTTGATTCGACACTTTGGTTAGCAGCCAAGCTCTTAACCACTACACCACCAGGGTTTCCTCATATGAGTATAGGCTAGCAGAAATGAATTACTCCAGAGCACTTCTTGGGTTATATTGATGTGACTGTATTTAACTCTATAGCAACTCGGAATAATAATTGGGAACTTAGTATTGGCTTCCTTTAGTTGATTGCTCTATGAAGTTTCTTGGATAGTGATTTACTTGGAACAAAAGATTCAGTCAGTCCTAGAACAGACTTCCTGGCTGTGATTGTTAGTGGTCTTGCTGGCCATTGTGTTCTTTCAGACAAGTTCAGTGCAGTCTTAAAGAAGACAGATTTCATGTAATGAATGTTTAAAAATTATTTTGAAAGAATACATGATTTCTCACTCAAGCTTTTAAAAAGATTCCAAATAAGTTAGATAAAACTTTTAGTTGAAATTCTCCTGAAACCTGAGTCAAGACACTTATCAAGACCGATTTTATCTGATGAGTAAAAGTCAACTAACTTCGGGATATACAGACTATTTTATTTTTCTAAAAACTTGATGTATCCTCAATTGTATGAAGATTGTGAGACTTGGAAGATACTGTGATTATAATGAAATTCTGATGTTAGTAGTAGTGTGTGTTAAAATAAGGTGTAATTCAAGCTAGTACATGCTAGTCTATAAGTGTTTAAATAATTCACATTAGGATAACCAATAATCTAAGGCTACTTGGCATTCGAGATTGTGTATTTCAAGACATAATAAAAAGCATATCTGAAAATGCCTGTTTATGTGAACCATGATCATGTGGGACATAGAGTAAAACAGTCTTCCTCTACATTCTAGGACTTCACAACTCAATGGCGTTTAACGAATATTTTCTTATTGATATTGAACGTCGTTATCAGAAATCCATGCTGTGTGTCATGTTTTGTAGTTGTGCGCATCTGCCAGTTCTCTCGCAGGGGTTAAGCCACAATCCGTAAACTAATGTTGTGTTACCAATCCCTTAGACGCACTCAGAGAAGTATTGCAGTCCATAGCCCAAGGCGATTTGTTATTGGTCAGTATTTAATCTCTCTGGATCTGATTTTATGGCTCTGCGGACACTCTGCATTCATTTGTCTGACAGTGCGCGAGCCCTGACTGTGTGTCAGGTACTGTGTCTTAGCACCTAGGCCTTCAAAAACCGAAAATCAAGCCTGTTGCCTTCGAGTCAATTCCGACTCATAGCAACCACATAGGACAGAGTAGAACTGCCCCATAGGGTTCCAGGGAGCGGCTGGTGGATTCAAACTGCTGACCTTTTGGTTAGCAGCCTGAGCTCTTAACCACTGCACCACCAAGGCTCCACCTAGGCCTTAGCACATGGCATATCCGAAGCTATCATCCCTTAAGAAACCAATAGTACAGTGAGGGTGACAGACATGTAAACAGAGTTGGAAGGAGCAAAGAAACCCCTAATAAGTAACGTCACCATTTATTTGTAGCTTTACAAGCCACGCTTTTTGTGCGACATCCAGAAACAGGGAAGTTGCTGGTTAATTTTGATCCCAAAATTCTGGAAGTTGTCCGGGAAACTAAGTGCATGATAAAAATGAAGCTGGATGTACCCGAACAGGCAAAGAGATTGTTAAAATTGGAAAATAAATTGAAGGCAGATAAACTGTACTTGCAGGTAAGATAGATCATGTATTCTAATTATTTTTGATGGAGTTTTTTTTTTTTTTTGGTAAAAGAAAAATATGCCCCTGCAGTTGTGCTGATGTGTGGCAATAAGGAAAAATGTCTTATTGTGCTGATTCTTTTTTTTTTTTACGATGCTGATTCTTGATAGTGTAAAACACTGATTTACAAACAAAAGGAAAGGGAGGAGACAGTAAGCAGAAAGTGGAAAATTATCAGAAATCAGATTTAAATTTTTAGATAATAAACTAATGAAATAGAAAGTTTTTAAAAAGCTGAACATTAATTAACTCTTAATATTATAATTTTATAGATTCTCTTTGTTGTTAGCTGCCATCAAGTTGGTCCCGACTCACGGCGACCCCGTGAGCAATGAAATGAAATGCTGCCCAGCTCTGTGCCATCCCTGTGATTGATCAGTCGCGAATTGAACTATTGTGATCCACAGGGTTTTCACTGGCTGATTTCCAGAAGTAGATCGCCAGGCCTTTCTTTCTTTTCCATCTTAGTGGGGAAGCTTTGCTGAACCCTGCTCAGTATCCTAACAATATGCAAGCCACTGCTTAGGGACAGTGGCGGCTGTGCATGAGGTTCATTGGCTGGGAATCCAACCCGAGTCTCCCATATGGAAGGCAAGAATTCTACCACTAAGTCACACTGCCCCTAATTTTGTTGATTAAGTATATTACATTTTCATAATACATTTCACTCTAAGAATACTAATCTGTCTTGGAAGAAACAGCCAGAATGCTCCTTAGAAGCAAGAATGGCAAGAGTTCATCTCGCACACTTTGGACATGTTACCCGAAGGGATCAGTCCTTGGAGAAGGACATCATGCTTGTTAAAGTAGAGGGTCAGTGAAAAAGGGGAAGACCCTCAACAAGACAGATTGACACGGTGGCTGCAACAATGGGTCCTAGCATAACAACGATTGTGGGGATGGCACAGCACCGGGCAGTGTTTTTCGTTCTGTTGTACATAGGGTCACTATGAGTCAGGAACTGACTTGACGACACCTAACAACAACAACAAAGAATACTAATATGTTATAAACTAATCAGGTGGGATGACTATAAAACTACATGACAGGAAGATGATTCTTCAACATTGTAGGGTAAAGTGAGGCATTATTTCAGTTATTTTAGCAGTGAGGCGACTAAAATGATTTAAAAAAATAATGAAAATGGAAATAAAAATTGATATTAAAAGCTGTCTGAAAGAGGTTAAATCAAAATATATTCCAATCTTAAAGCATAGTTTCTGAAATAGGAGAGCAAGTAACAGCAGAATTTATTTAGAAAGCCAGTTAAAACAGCAAACTGGGCTAACCCGTAGAACAAAATTCTAATTCAAAAAAGAAACTAGACTTGCTGGCCTGACAGAGACTGGATAAACGCTGAGAGTGTGGCCCCCGGACAGCCTTTGAGCTTAGTAATGAGGTCACTTCTGAGGTTCACCCTTCAGCCAAAGATTGAACAGGCCCATGGAACAAAACAAGATTAAAGGGGCACGCCAGCCCTGGGGCAGGGACTGGAAGGCAGGAGGGAACAGAAAAGCTGGTAATAGGGAACCCAGGGTTGAGAAGGAAGAGTGTTGACATGTTGTGGGGTTGTTAACCAATGTCAGGGAACAATGTATATACTATTTGATAAGAAACTAGTTTGTTCTGTAAATCTTCATCTAAAGTACAATTAAAAAAACAAACAAAATAAATATAAACATTCCAAAATGTAAACTGTGTTAATCTCTGGGTAATGAGATTATGGTTGATTTTTATTTTATTCTTTGTAATTTTCTGTATTTTCTACAACAAGCTTGTATTACTTAAAAAAGTGAAAACTAAACCCATTGATTCCGACTCGTAAAAATAAATACGATGAAAAACAATAGGTATTTAAAACCAATAATCAACATTAGGCCTAATAAAGAAACACTAAAATAATGTTCTCAAAACAGGAACAACACAACCATGCCTCTGGCCAACACTCTTGTTGCAAACAATACTATAATTGCTAGCAATATCTAGTAGAAAGGAGGGGCTAATTGAGATTAGAAATATAGAAAAAGAAGAAATAAAATGTTAACCGTCTTTTCAATGACATAACTGAATATCTGGACACTTAACCAAAAGTAAGGTAAACATTATACAAATATAACCTTATAACCCATAAATATGGGTTTTAAGGTAAACACAGAAATTAATGGAATAGCTGATGATTCCATGAGAAAAGGAATTCTATTCACTGTAGTGCAAAAGGTATTAGCTTCTTTTATAATCAATGATGTAATAAGCAAATAAAGACTTTCTGCGTTTCTTGCTAGGAAGAGTAAATATGAATCTGCCATTTTCAATATGTCATTATAAAATCTCTTGGTTTAATTAAAATCGATGTCTAGGCATGTAGACAACTTGATAATGAAGTTCTCCTGGAAACTACTCTAACAAGAATACCAAAGAATATTTCAAAAATTTACCCAGCTATAAATTGTAGTACATTTTAAATGACAATCATATTAATATGTGACATTAAGAGTAACAACAAAAGAGATGAAAGTACTAGAATAGAGATCCTCAAAATAGCTCTTAAAATAACAGCTTTATTGAAGTATCATTCATATACCATACAATTCACCCATTTTAAGTGTGTCATTCAACGGCTTTTAGTATATTTAGAGTAGTACAACCATCACCAGATCGATTTTAGGACATTTTCATCACCCCAAAGAGAAACCTTATACCCGGTAGCAGCTAATCCCTATTTTCTCCCAATCTGCTCCACCCCCAGCCTCTGGAATCACTAATCTACTTTCCATCTCTATGGATTTGTCTATTTGGACGTTTCACATAAATGGGATCATATGAAATGTGGTCTTTCCTTGCTGGCTTCTTTCACTTAGCATAGTGTTTCAGAGTTTGTCCATGTAGTAGCATGTATCAGCACTTAACTCCTTGGCCAAGTAATATTCCATTGTCTGCATACACCACATTTTGTTTATCCATTCATCAGTTGATGGACATTTGGGTTGTTTCCACCTTTTGGCTCTTGTGAATAATGCTGCTTATGTGCATTTGTGTACAAGGTTTTCTGTGGACATATGCTTTAATTTCTCTTGGGTTTTTTTTATATGTCTAGGGGTAGAATTGCTGGGTCATATGGAAATTCTAACTTTTTGAGGGACTCCCAAACTGTTTGCCAAAACAGCTGCACTATTTTACATTCCCACCGGCAATGTATGAGGGTTCCAATTTATCCACAGCCTCACCAGCACTTGTTATTGTCTGCATTTTTTTTTATTAACTTTTATTGAGCTTCAAGTGAACGTTTACAAATCAAGTCAGACTGTCACATATAAGTTTATATACACCTTACTCCATACTCCCACTTGCTCTCCCCCTAATGAGTCAGCCCTTCTAGTCTCTCCTTTTGTGACAATTTTGCCAGCTTCCAACTCTCTCTATCCTCCCATCCCCCCTCCAGACAGGAGATGCCAACACAGTCTCAAGTGTCCACCTGATATAATTAGCTCACTCTTCATCAGCATCTCTCTCCTACCCACTGTCCAGTCCCTTTCATGTCTGATGAGCTGTCTTCCGGAATGGTTCCTGTCCTGTGCCAACAGAAGGTTTGGGGACCATGATCACTGGGATTCCTCTAGTCTCAGTCAGACCATTAAGAATAGTCTTTTTATGAGAATTTGGGTGCATTTTTTATAATAGCCATCCTAGTGGGTGTGAAGTGGTACCTCACTATGGTTTTGATTTGTATTTCCCTAATGGCTAATGACGTGGGCACCTTTTCGTGTGTTTCTTAGGCATTTGTATATCTTTTTCAGAGAAATGTCTATTTAAATCTTTGGCCCATTTTTAAATTGAGTTATTTGTCTTCTTATTACAGACTTGTAAGCGTTTTGTATATATCCTTTATATCCTGCAAATTCCTTCTCAGGTACACTATTTGGAAATATTTCCTCTCATTCTGTGGGTTTTCTTTGCAATTTCTTGATGATGTTCTTTGATGCAAAAAGTTTCTAATTTTGAAGAATCGAATTTATCTATTTTTTCTTTTGTCGGTTGCGTTTTGGTGTTGTATCTAAGGATCTTTGCCTAATCCAAGGTCATGAAGATTTATCCCTATGTTTTCTGATAAGAGTTATCATGTAGTTTTAGCTCTTACCAAAATCGTATTTAATTGTTATCCTAGATATTTGTACTGGTCAGTTGTAACTTTGGGAGATTGAGTGTAAAAGCACTATTATAAACTGAGGTTATTATTACTTGCATTGTATCTTATAGGATTTTGGTTAGTATTGAGTGAAATCATAAAAGTCAAAGTCCTTTGCCAAATGTCAAGTATAAATAAAAGCAATATATGTTCAACTACAAGTAACAGAAAAAGAGGAAAGGAATCAACTTGGAATCTATTTAGTAACCTAACTTTGAAACTGTTTAAATATTATTAACTTTGATAAAGTTAACTTGAATTCACTTCTGCCACCACAGGGTGCAGTAAATTACTAAATAATAAAAAATTGAGCATCATGATTCATCTGAAAAAATATGTAAAAGAAAGTAGAAAAGCTTATTAACTCTGATTGTGTGGGGAGGTTAAATTTATTTTGAATCAAGAAAACAAGTGTGGCATTAATGATGAGTAGATTTTAATATGTCAAAAGATGAGGAACAGAAGGGGGAAAAGACATAATTACAGACAACATTAAAAGGTAATTACCCAAACTATTAAAAAAGCATAAATCTAGAAAGACAATAAATATTACAAATGAAAATCTAGAAAGCTCCATTGACTTGTTTAAAGGGGACGCTCAGGTAGTTTACAGGTGAGGGAAAAGTCAGTGAATCAGTATAAATGTAAATGAACAATCCCTGTGTCAGCTGGACTATGAGGAAACAGGTATAATCAAACCTTCCTGGTATGAATCAAAGAGGAGCCCTGGTAGCACAGTGGTTAAGGCACTTGGCTATGAGCCAAAAGATCAGTAGTTCAAATCCACCAGTTACTCCTTTGGAGAAAAATGTGGCAGTCTCTTTTCATGAAGATTATAACCTAGGAAACCCTATGGGACAAGACAGTTCTACTCTGTACTGTAGCTATGTGTTGGAAATGACTCAACAGCAAAAAATTTGGTTTGGCATGAATAAAAAATCTGACTGTTATTTTAAAATGAATTGAAGTAAACTATTTTTATGCCATTTCGACTTCTAACAGGGTCTTCTGCAGTATTATGATGAGCTGTGTCAGGAAGTTCCTACTGTGTTTGTTAACCTGATGACCCCTAAAATGAAAAAGGTTGGTAATGATGAAGGCTTATATTCATTTCCCTGTTATTTAAAATTAGATTCTGGTCTTATAAATTATGAGTTTTAGAACATCTTTGAGCCCATCAGTGGCTCCATAGGAGAAAAGACCTGATAATCTGCACCCGTAAAGATTACAGCCTAGGAAACTCTATGGGGTAGTTTTACTCTGTCCTATAGGGTTGCTATGAGTCGGAATCAGCACACAACAGTGACAATTCTTGCTTAGACCATCTGTTTCTTGTTCAACTTTCAGCTGTTTTTTTTCTACGGAGTGATTTCTTATCTAAGTTTTGTTGCTTTGAGAAATAAATCTAAATAATGAGCACTTTCTAAAAATCCATGATTATTTCATGAACAGCCAAAGATTAATTTAAAATTCATCATTATTAGGTATAATGCAGGAAAAAATATAATTAAGGAAATATAAACTGCCTTATTTCCAGGTAATAAAAGAAAGCCCTTCCTATAAATGTAGACGCTGCTGAAAATAATGAAAGCCGTTCTTTACTTTTTCTAGGTGGAATGTGTGTTGAGACAAGGACTCACAATATTAACATGGTCATCTTTAACGCTGGAAAGCTTCTTCCAAGAAGTTGACTCAGTTTTGGATATGTTCAATCAGCTTTTAAAGAAGGTATGAGTTTTATGATTGAAACATAAAAAAGCTACATGCATTAATGCTCAGGATGTAAGTAACAGTTTGAAAATCTATGAACACTTTTTAAAGGGAGTGACTTTTAACCAAAAGGAAATCCATTAAAAAACAATGCTTTGTGTTTCTTCTACTGCTTTGGGACCTTTGCATTTAGGGTTGTCTTGTTCTTGTCACAACCAGGGACGTGTTATACGTTTGTTTGGTTGTTGTTGTTGTTTTAATATATCTTTGTTTGATGACAGTAATGTGTGACCAGAAATCTCTTGCTCATAGTTACTTTTTTTTTTTTCTTTTTTGAAACGAATGTAGAAACCTAACTTGCAAGGTCTCTGGCTGCTTGCCAACCTTTCTCATCTCTTTTAGAGCCGTCACAGTTAGGCATGCTTTTATCAAATCATGGAAGACATTAAGAAATCTTGATATTGTCCTTAAATTACCTTGCCTTTAATATATTAAAATGATGGTCCAACTCCACAGGGCAGGTTAGAAAGTGGGATAATTGTACAGACTGTGGAAGATGGCAAGGATAAGTGCTTAAGTCTGAGGTGGCCATCTAACAGGTATTCGCATATTGATTCATAACACGTTTGCTACACTGAGAAAACAAACTCATTGCCATCAAGTCGATTTTGACTCCTGGTGACTCCATGTGTTACAGAGTAGAGCTGCCCCCATAGGGTTTTCTTGGCTGTAATCTTTATGGAGGCAGATTGCCAGGCCTTTCTTCCTGGGTGCCCCTAGGTGGGTTTGTACCACAAACCTTTCGGTTAATATCCAAGCACAAACCATTGAGCCTCTGGGACCTTTCTGTAAAGATTACAGCCAAGAAAACCCTGTGGAGCAGTTCTACCCTGTAACACATGTGGTCGCTATGGGTCAGACTCATGCGAGTTTCTGGATTTAACCCTTTGAATTAACTTATCGCCCAAATATATTTAGGTTGAAAAGCCTGCTCTAAAGGAGAGTTTTTCTTCACTTTTTTTCGGTAGGTCAGTGACTTGTGTGAAATGCATATTGATACAGTTCTAAAGGAAATAGCCAAAACAGTGTTAATTTCCCTACCGGAAAGTGGTGCTACCAAAGTAGAAGATATGCTGACTCTCAATGAGGTATGGATTTATTTATTATATTATAATAACAATATTGGCCCACAATCCTAAATGTCAATTTGCAATCTAAAAGTAGAAATCAGGGTCAGTAGCATTTTGACAGCCTAGCTTTTTTTGGACAACTTCAGCTCCAAAAACTTTCACGGCTTCAACAGTAAGCTTGGCCTATAGCACATTACCTTGTTCTAATGTCCTCACCCTAATGCTGGCATTCTCTGAGGTTCAGTGTTCTTTCCCCTCTGTGTGTGTTCTCAGGGCAATATCATCTATTGTCATGGTTTTAATTGCCACATAGTTTCCAATGGGATACCCTGATGGCATAGTGGTTAAGTGCTATGGCTGCTAACCAAAGGTTGGCAGTTCAAATCCACCAGGCGCTCTTTGGAAACTCTATGGGGCAGTTCTACTTTGACCTATAGGGTCCCAGTGAGTTGGAATTGACTTGACAGCCACAGGCTTTGGTTTCCAGTGACTCCTAAATCTGTGTCTCCAGTCTGAATCTTCCTTCCAAGTTCCAGACTACAGGTAGGCCCTGACTTATGAGGGGCTCTGTTCCGATGACTCCATCATAAGTTGATTCTGATATAAGTTGAATACCTCATTTTTTCATTATTATTGCCTTTTATTATCAGTATCTTTAGAAATCATAACATTGACCATCTGCAGGTGAACATCTGAGAATGAATGCCTGAGAATGATAACCTTAGCAAATTATGTCCTGCAACATTGTATGTAGTAGATATTATTAATGATAAGATGTCCAAAAAAGAAAAGGATGGTTATAAGTACGGTTCATGGTAACTTGAATACATCTTAAGTTGAGGACTGCCTGTACTGTATTCAGCGGCCACTTCTGACTCAGGCACTTTTAAAACTAACGGCGTCTTGTCACTGAATACCACTTACTTCCTCCTTTCGTTTTCTCTTTCGATGAAGGCACCATCCACCCTTTAAGTCACCCAGAAACCTAGGAGACATCTTGACTTCTTTCTTCAACCCATTTTCTAAATTCATTCAGTCTTAAAGTTTAGTCAGGCTTTGCCTCTTACTCAGATCTTGCTTGAATTGCCTCTCCTTTTCCACACGTACTGCCACCGTATTTTTACGCAGATAATGCACGCCTTCTACATTTGTTTGCCAACTCCACTCTTCCGCCTTGTGAGGTATTTTTGTAAATTTGCTATGCTAATTTTTTTTTTTTTTAAACAGCAACATGCAAAACATGTCCTTTCCTAGGCCAGGCCCTTAGTGCTCATTTTGAGGTGAGCAATTGATGTTGTGATCTAACCGGTCTCTCTGCGTCCAGATTTGGCCCCAGCACACCTATCCTTCGTATTACCACCAAGCTCAATGGTGATTTTCCAGCTTAAATTCTATTGGCTTCAAAGCACAAAGATAGGAAGCCTGTCTCATCATTTTGAGGCCCAGTCTCTCTCAAAGCACTCGATTCATGTCTTGAACTGAGTTTTTTTTTCCTATTTAGTTGCCTTGTGCTTCCATTGCACCCGTTCTGTTGGTTTGGGTCAACTTTTCAAGGCAACCAGTGATGGCTCCATTCCAAGGGGTCCAACCTGGCCCATGGGAAATGGGTGCCTTTGCCCTGCTTTCTCTGAAAGTACACCCTTTTCTTCTTGAGGATACCTCTTCTTGCCTTTAGGGATTCATTCAGTAGCTAGCCAGCTTATAGCCTCAGTTCTACTTGGATATGGGTCAGGTACCAGCCCTTGCATCCTCAAGTTCTAGAGGATACTAGTCAAGCTCTCTGAGTTGCTCTTTTGAAGTTCCCTGCAATTTGGTTCAGTGGTAGAATTCTCCCTGCCGGTGCGCCTCATACATAGCCACCACCCTTCTGTCAAGGGCGGCTTTCATGTTGCTGTGATGCTGAACAGGTTTCAGAGGTGCTTCCAGACTGACCTATTTGTTCATCTGTTTGGATTAGGAGCCAAATAAGGTTCGTGCATTACATTTGATTGATGTATCTCTCAAGTCTCTTTTAATCGTCCCCCTCCTTTTAGTGCTTTTTGTTTGTTGAAGAAACTGGGTCATTTGTCCCATAGAATTTTCCGTGATCTGGATTTTGCTGATTGCAATCTAGTAGTGTGATTTAACATATTGACATATTCCTGTATTCCCTGAATTTCCTGTAAATTATGATTAGATCTGGAGGCTTAATTCAGTCCAGATTCAATTTCTTTTTCTTTTTCTGGCAAGAATAGTTCGTGGGTGACTCTGTGTATTTCCTGTTGCATCACATCAGGAGGCGCATAATATCAGATTATTTCCCTTTTAGTGATACTAAGAATGATCACTGGGCTCAGGTGTAGTCAGCTTTATTTGTCATTTTGAAGTTCCCCACTAATCTTTCACCTAATGCTTTTAGCAGCCATTAATAATTGTTACCTAGATCCATTATTTTGTTATTATAATTTTGTTAGAGGTTGCAAAATACTGATTTTTCTAATTTTAGCATCTATAGCTAAAATTTTTCTATAAAGAAACATTTCTATAAAGGCTTCTATAAACTCTTTCCCTTAGTAACTGATTGGTTATCCTGAAACAGTGTTTGTACATAAAAGTCAGGTTCGGTGCTTCAATTTTCCCTTTCTATATCAATTTTTAGAATAATGAGTTGTTCACTACCAACTTCCAAAATAACTATTCAGTTGTAAACGTTTTTAGTATAGTTATGAATGTATGACTCTTCATATATTTGAGGGATTTCAGACCATTGAAGTCATTATTCTTTTTGATGTTTAAATTTTCTCCTCTTTGTCTACTGGAATCCTTTAGGCTGGTTTCTGTGCTCTTTGATATGGCCCCAGTGGTCTTTGAGAGCTTTGTTGCTTTCTAGAACTGTAGGATATCTTAGGCTCATCTTGTACATTTCCTGCCCCAGGTCTGGCTTCAGCCATTTCTCCAGCAAGCCCTGGTTCTTTTTAGTGGAAAACTGGTATTTGGCCATCACAATTTGGGTGCTAGGAAAGGCACTCATTTTTTATTTTTAGCTTTTTCTTATTAATCTTACATCTCTGAATAGTATATTTGGGGCACTATTTCTTGAGGTGGCAAATCTGCACAGTTTTCTTCCTACTTTAATAAATGAGCATTTATTGAAAGCTCTTTGACTCTGTCCTCTACCATTCTCTTGCCTCATCTTCTCAGTAGTTATATTATTATTTTCAGTTAAACTGTAATCATAAATTGTGTTCACACCATTATGCCTCTGTAAATATTAGCCATTGCAGAGCCAGGTAGTGTACATATAATATATCTTTTCTCATACAACTTTTTATTTTTATTGAGTTTCTAATTGCCTCTCTTTTCTTCTCACATTTTCTTACAAATATACTATTACGACAGAGTCCCATTTTCCCCAAAAGACCTGTTGTGAGGAATAGTCTTATAGACTACTCCACACGATTTGTGTCTTTATTAAATGGCTGGTTTCAGATCTTACATTAATTTCCTTAATTTATTAAGCACAAACACACATTAGCAGGTTCTTGGCTATCCCGGACACCAGAGATCACAGATCACCAAAGAGGGGAGAAATGAAAGAGACAGGTCAAGCTAGCGGCAAGCGAGGACAGCAATTAGACGGTGCAGCTTGATGATGCTGTTTGATGGTTGGCAATAATCTCCAGTCTCGGTGGTTAGCGATGGTCTCTGAATCACAGTAGCTCCCTGTGGGCTCTTGAGCCTGGTAGCAGGAAGGTCTACAAGTAAGCCCAGGATGAGCTGCTGCTGCCCACTGCTTTGTGACTGTTCTGTTCAATGTCTCTTGAACTAGGAGTAAGCCCGGGTGAGCTGCTTCAGCCCACTGCTTCCTAGTTCTCAACGTATGACTGAGGGCAACGTCTTTTGAACTTAGGAGTAAGCCTGGGTGAGCTGCTGCAACCCACTGCTTCCTAAGTTCTCAATGTATGACCAAGTGGCTCTGGGAAGGCTCTGAGCACCATTGTCTCCTTCTGTTGCTTCTTTTATACGTGTTGGAGCTCTTTGAGCTCATCTGATTGATGTTGATAAAGCCCTATGACGTTATGTGGCTTCTCCTTGGTTTCTCCTTGATAAAGTCTATCAGTCTCTCTGGTTGTCCTGATATGACGGTTTTCCTCAGCCCAGTTTACAATGTCTTTTTATCTCTTGAGCCAACGTTATAGACTGAACTAAAGAGGATGGTTCAGATCATGTCTCTTGAGCCTGCTCTCCACAAAACCTCTCTTCAGAGCCTTCCAAATACTTGTTTCAACCTGGTTTGATTACTCTCTACCCAAACCAAACCTGTTGCTGTCAAGTCGATTCTGACTCATAGAGACCCTAGATGTTAACCTGGCACTCCCCCCATCTGTGCTGTGTCATGGATTCTTTGTTATTTTGGCACGAAGAGCCAAAATAACAAAGCAATTGATATTTCTCAGCAATTGATATTTTCCAGAGACGTCTACTCTTGACTGTCTTGGAAGCGGGTGTGTGTATATGTGTATGGGGGTGTGTAGGGGTGGGGAGAATTTCCTGGCTTGTCAGATTTTAGAATCTGACCATTTGCTTTTCATACCAGGTTTTACCTAGGAGTAGGGAAATTTCTACATTGGTTTCCTTCCTTTTGTTCCCTTTACAATGAAGACCATCTCCTATAGCATGTATTTATAACTCTTGGGACGTTATCAGATGCCCAGCAGGGGCAGCTTACACTACCAGAGAGAATTTGCTTTCAACACACGAACAAAGAACTTTTATATGCATAGAAAGAGAAACAGATAACACCAAAAATGAGGATAGATTAAGTGTGGGTGAGTGTGGTGTTTGCATTGATGGCACAACAGAAGAAACTGTTAGATAAGTGGTTAGTCTCAATACTCTAAGTCAAGTTACAGGAGGTGGAATTTCAAAGAGTGCTGTTTCTAATCAGAATGCCCTAGTCACTTGCACTGTGGAATTGAAAATCTAATAACACAGGGGCTGCCTTCCCACAAACCTCCCGTCAAGTGGGCCATTATGGGGAAGGCAGAATAAGATTTGCAATGGCAGGGCAAGTTGGATAACACTTTGGGCAGAAATCAGTTTTGGAAACATGACCTAAAACAAAACCATTGCTGTTGAGTTGATTCTGATTTGTAGCCACCCTAAAGGACAGAGTAGAACTGCCCCATAGAGTTTCCAAGGCTGTAATATTTATGGAAGCAGACCGTCACATCTTTCTCCCAAGGAGTAGATGGTGAGTTTGAACCGCTGACCTTTCTGTTAGCAGCCAAGCACTTAACCACTAATTTTTTTGGACAAGCTTAGTTTGGGTTGTTTGCAGTCAGGGCAACATCATTTGACTTGGAGCATGTAAACGTGTTTTTAGGACAGACTATGTTAATTATGAAAAAGCTATTGTCTGTCAGCTTCAACGTGGTTACTCTATTCTGTCCCACTGGGGCTGGGACCCTGCAAAATACTGTCTATCCTTTGCCAGCTTGTCTTAGTTGTCTGTGCTGCCGTAACAGAAATAACAGGAGTGCATGGCTTTAACAAACAAATATTTTCTCACAGTTTAGGACTCTAGAAATCTGAATTCAAGGAGTCAGCTCTAGGGGAAAGCTCTCTCTCTCTGCTCTGTGGGAAAAATCTTCTCTCAGCTTCTCCAGCATTATTCTCTGTGTTCTTTGGAGATCTCCAGGTGGCATCTGCCTTTCCGCATTTGTGCTTGCTTCTGTGTGCCTAATCTGCTCTTTTTATATGCTTAGAGTGATTGGTTTAAGACATATCCTATATTGATATGGCCTCATTAATATAACAAAGAAAACTCTATTCCCAAATGGGATTACATCTACAAGAAAAAAACAAACAAACAAATCAAACCCCGTTGCTATGAAGCTGATTCTGACTCATAGCAAAAAGGCTGTAATCTTTACAGAAGCAGACTGTCCCATCTTTCTCCCTCAGAGCGGCTAATGGGTTCAAACTGGCAACCTACTGGTTTTCAGCCCTTTAACCATGGCACCATCAGAGCTCCTGTTCCACAGGTATAGGGGTTAGGGTTTATAACACATATTTTGGGGGTGCACAAGTCAATCCGTAATACAGCTGGCTCCCTTTTAGGCTTTGCCAATAAGGGAGCTAGCAGGAGGCTCGAGGAGAGAGCAGGGACCTGCTCCTTCCTGTTTTGCCTTCTGTTCCTGACACCACTACACCAGCAACAGCTCTGCACCCTGGCCCTGATGGTTTGTCCCAAACCTGTCGCCGTTGAGTCGACTCTGATTCATAGCGACCCTATAGGACACAGTAGAACTGCCCCACAGAGCGCCTGGTGAATTCGAACTGCCAACCTTTTGATTAGCAGCTGAACTCTTAACCATCGTACCAAAAGGTCTCCCAGTTTGTCACAGTCCCTAGCTTTTATCTGACTTTCCGAGAACCTTTACCTTACACAGCCGGACACAGAGATCTACCTTCATGTTCATATAGGCAAAAGGAAAGAAGTCTGAAGGAGTAAAGAGAAAATGAAGTCAAAAGGTATAAATGAGGAAGCAGTTTTAAAAAAGGACAATCCAAAGTGTTGCTTAGAGATTTAAATAAGGTGTATGGTGGAGGAAGGTGTTGTATATCAGGCATCAATTTTAGAGTTTTAGATATATTAACCCATTTAATTAAACAACAACTTTTTGGCATGGTAATACTATTACTCCCATTGCCAAGTATACAGTTCATTGGCTTTTAGTGTATTCACAGAGCTGCGCAACCATCACCACTGTCTAATTGCAGAACATTGTCATCACTCTAAAAACAATACCTGTAACCGTTAGCAATCATTCCCTATTTTCCCCAACCCCAGTCCCAAGCAACCACTAATCTGCTTTGTTTCTCTATGGAGCCATGATGATTTCATCAATAAAAATATTAATATCCTTCAATGTATCTGGGAGCCCTGGTGGTACAGTGGTTAAGAGCTCAGCTGCTAATCAAAAGGTCAGCAGTTCGAATCCACCAGCTACTCCTGGGAAACCCTATGGGGCAGTTCTACTCTGTCCTATAGGGTCACTGTGAGTTGGAATCGACTAGACGGGTTTCTGGTTTTTCTTTTTTTCCAATGTATCTACTGGCGCTTGCCTATTATTGGATCATCATATTTCCATAATTTTTTATTCCATTTCTTTATCTGTTGAGATATGGATATGTAGCAGGCAGAGTCTACTCAGGAAAACAGAAACCATACCAGTTATTTTAACAGAGAGAATGAGAGAATTTAATATACAGAATTGACTAAACAAGTGTTAAAGGATGAAAAAAGCAGAAGAGGACACCAGGGCCACACAGAGATAGTAACTGCAGGAAGCAGCTCCACCCCTGGGGCTTAGAGGAACAATGGAATGAGAGTGAGGGTGGTGTCATTACAACCTGGAGCTTGGAAGTCAGGGAGCTGTCTGGCTAGTGCTGGAACCTCAGATGCTCAGAGAGGGAGCTCATGGTGCTGGTACATCTGAGAGGCACCCTGAGGCAGGTTCTGGATTCTTTCTTTTCTTTTCTTGAGTCTTAGCCATGAACAGTTTTGGCTGTGAAACATTATGTTCTTGGCAGCTATCTCCAATTATTTTCAAATGAAGTTAATTATAGTTTGATAAAGGCACATTAATAGTTTTCACCGTGTTTTTAAGTATCTGGAAATTAATAGTTCTTTCTTTCTTTAATAGACATACACAAAAGAATGGGCTGAGGTTTTAAACCACAAAAGTAAGCATGTGGAAGAAGCTGTCAGAGAACTTATATCAATATTTGAGAAAATTTATGAAGTTAAGTACAGTGGAAAAACAGCAAAACAGACAGCAGGTAATTTTTCTACTTACAATGTTTGAATTGCAAGCACTACAAACATGTGGGTACTTTGTTCATTATCACTGCTCTGCTATGTGACCTAGCACAAATTGTTTACTACCTCTCCTGGAGGGAAGGGACTGTGCCTTATATTTATGTTGATGCTCACAATTCTTAGCATCCTACCTTGCACATAATAAATATGTCTGACTTTTTTAATGAGATGGAGAAACAAATCGCCAACTTCAAATGGAAGGAAGGGAAAGATATGTAAAGCATTACTGAAAAAGAAGAACAAAGTGGGAGGCCTCACACTATCTGATTTTAGAACACATTACACTGCCATAGTAGGCAAAAGAGCCTGGTACTGGTACAGCAACAGATACATAGACCAATGGAACGGAATTGAGAATCCAGACGTAAATCTGGCCACATATGAGCTGATATTTGACAAAGGCCCAAAGTCAGTTAAATGGGGAAAAGAGAGTCTCTTTAACAAATGGTGCTGGCATAACTGGAGATCCATCTGCAAAAAAATGAAACAAGACCCATACCTTACACCATGCACAAAAACGAGCTCAAAGTGGATCAAAGACCTAACTATAAAATCTAAAACGGTAAAGATCATGGAAGAAAAAATAGGGACAACGCTAGGAGCCCTAATACATGGCATAAACAGTATACAAAACGTTACTAACAATGTAGAAGAGAAACTAGATAACTGGGAGCTCCTAAATATCAAACACCTATGCTCATCCAAAGACTTCACCAAAAGAGTAAGAAGATTACCTACAGACTGGGAAAAAGTTTTTAGCTGTGAAATTTCTGATCGGCGTCGGATCTCTAAAATCTACACGATGCTGCAAAAACTCAACAACAAAAAGACAAATAACCCAATTAAAAAATGGGCAAAGAATATGAACAGACACTTCACCAAAGAAGGCATTCAGGCAGCTAAGAGATACATGAGGATATGCTCATGGTCATTAGCCATTATACCCACTGCCACTGAGTCAATTCCAACTTATAATGACCCTATAGCCATTAGACCCTAAAGCCATTAGCCATTAGAAAAATGCAAATTAAAACTACAATGAGATTCCATCTCACACCAACAAGGCTGGCATTAATCCAAAAAACACAAAATAATAAATGTTGGAGAGGCTGTAGAGAGACTGGAACACTTATACACTGCTGGTGGGAATGTAAAATGGTATAACCGCTTTGGAAATCGATTTGGCGCTTCCTTAAAGAGCTAGAAATAGAAGTACCATGGGATCCAGCAATCCCACTCCTTGGAATATATCCTAGAGAAATAAGAGTATTTACACGAACAGATACATGCTCAACCATGTTCACTGCAGCACTGTTTACAATAGCAAAAAGATGGAAGGAACCAAGGTGCCCATCAGTGGATGAATGGATAAATAAATTATGGTATATTCACAGAATGGAATACTACCCATTGATAAAGAACAGTGAGGAATCTGTGAAACATTTCATAACATGGAGGAATCTGGAAGGCATTATGCTGAATGAAATTAGTCAGTTGCGAAAGGACATATTCTAGGAGACTACTATTATAGGAACTCAAGAAATAGCTTAAACACAGAAGAAAATATTCTTTGATGGTTATGAGGGTGGGAAGGGAGGGAGAGAGAGGGATATTCACTAATTAGATAGTAGACAAGAACTATTTTAGGTGAAGGGAGTGACAACACACAATACAGGAGAGGTCAGCACAACTGGACTAAACAAAAGCAAAGAAGTTTCCTGAATAAACCAAATGCTTCGAAGCCCAGAGTAGCAGGGGTGGGAGTCTGGGGACCACGGTTTCAGGGGACATCTAGGTCAATTGGCATAATAAAATCTGTTAAGAAAACATTCTGCATCCCACTTTGGTGAGTGGCGTCTGGGGTCTTAAACGTTAGCAAACGGTCATCTAAGATGCATCAATTGGTCTCAACCCACCTGAAGCAAAGGAGAATGAAGAACACCAAAGACACAAGGTAATTATGAGCCCAAGAGACAGAAAGGGCCACATAAACCAGAGACTACATCAGCCTGAGACCAGAAGAACTAGACGGTGCCCGGCTATAACTGATGACTGCCCTGACAGGGAACACAACAGAGAATCCCTGATGGGCCAAGAGAGCAGTGGGATGCAGACCTCAAATTCTCATGAAAAGACCAGACTTAATGGTCTGACTGAGATTAGAAGGACCTGGAGGTCATGGTCCCCAGACCTTCTGTTAGCCTAAGACTGGAACCATTCCCAAAGTCAAGTCTTGAGACAGGGATTGAACTGGACTATAAGAAAATGATACTGGTGAGGAGTGAGCTTCTTGGCTCAAGTAGGCACATGAGACTACGTGGGCAACTCCTGTCTAGAGGGGAGATGAAAAGGCAAAGGGGGACAGAAGCTGGTTGAATGGATACAGGGTAGAAAAAAGGAGTATGCTGTCTCATTAGGGGGAGAGCAACTAAGAGTGCAAAGCAAGGTGTAGATAAATTTTTGTATGAGAGACTGACTTGATTTGTAAACTTTCACTTAAAGCACAATAAAAAAGATAAGTCTGAGTCATGTCTGTGATTAAACTGTTAAAGAGGATTTTAACATCTAGTAATATAGTGATCATGGGTACAGACTCTGGAATCAAACAGACCTGGGTTCAAATCCTGGCTTTGACATTTTCTATTGTGTGTCCTCAGGCAAGTTACTTAACCTCCCTAGCCTCAGTTTTCATCTATAACATGAGGATACCAAGCACACAGTTCTCGTAGAATTTTTCAGAAGATTAAGCAAAATAAGTACAGCACTTAGCCCACTGTCTGGCATAGGGTAGATGCTCAGTACTGTATTTTTAAGCAAAGAACGCAAGCCTTCTATGTTTGTTTGTTGACGATGCCAATTTTTTTTATGTGTTGCTGTAAAAAAAAAATTAGCATAGCATGCTTATGAAAATACTTTGGGGGGGAGGGCGTGGTTGGCAAACAAATGTAGAGGGCACATGTTATTTGCATAAAAATGTAATTTCTAAGAATTTTATGGTTTTAGTTCTTACATTTCTGAGTTAGTTTTTGTATATTGTGTGAGGTATGGGTCCAGGTACATTCTTCTATTTGTGGAAATACAGGTATCCCAGCACCGTTTATTAGAAAGATTGTTCTTTCCCCATTCGATGGACTTAGCATCCTTGTCAAAAATCAATTGACCATAGATGTACAGGTTTATTTCTGGACTCCCCATTCTATTCCATTGGTCTATGTGTCTGTTATTACACCAGTACCAGACTGTTTTGATTACTATAGCTTTATAGAATGTTTTGGGAATGCTCAGTAATTTTACTTTTTTTTTTATATATATATATACATATATTAAGAGCTATGGTTAAGAGAGATACCTAAGAGCTGGGGTTGGAAACCCAGGCCTGTCTGACATGGAAGCTGCTCTTCTGCCTCCTCCATAAATTGAAGGGATGGGAAGTCTGATTCCCCCCTTTTTTTTTGAGGTTTACATGGCAGCATGTCTATAATCAATACAATTGATGTCATTCCCAAGCCTGGATGTTTGGCATTTGAGTTGGGGGTCCCCAAGATTCACTAAGAGGACTCACAGGACTCAGCATATAGTTGTACTCACAGATATAAATTATTACAGCAAAATGACAGAGAGCAAAATCAACAAAGGAAACGACACAGAGGGTGAGGTCCAGAGGAAACCAGGCACAAGCTTCCAAGAGTCCCCTCGCAGTAGAGTCAAACAAACGTGCCATATTCTTCCAGCAGTGAGTTGTGACAACATGTGGGAAATGTTGTGTACCAGAGAAGCTTACTAGAGACTCAGCGCTCATGGTTTTTAACTGGCAGCTAGTCATGTAGACATCCTCTGTCTAGCACGTACCAAAATTCCAGACTCTCAGAAGGAAAGCATGTGTTCAGCATAAACCACATTGTTTGTACACACAGTTTGGGCACATTCCTTAACAATTAGGGAACGGTGGGAACCCCCTTGAAATCCAAGTTTCTAGACACCAGCCAAGGGCCACCCTTGCAAATTGGCCTTTCTAAGGATAGCAGTCTTAGGTCTGCTGTGTTAACTCTTCTGTGCAATGTTCTCATTGTGACTATTTGATTTATTCTAATTTTTAACAAAAAAAGTGAACTAAGCAAAAATAAAATCTAAAATGTTCATGAATCTGGAAAACTTCATTTGGATGAGACTGTGTTTCAAGACTTTTTTTTATAAAGACCGTTCTCTGTATAGAATGAGCTATATATGCCTGCCTACACAACTGTTTCGGGGGCTCATGATACAGGTAGCTGGAGTCTAATTGGAGTGCGAACTTCCAAGGAAGCAAAGATCATGCCACACCATGTATGTTTTCACTTCTCTAAGGAATGGCCTAAATAGCTCTGTGTCTTAACACACTCTGCCTTTTGATTCTGCTCAAAGCCTTATCACTGTAGGTCAAGTTTGCTTGACTGGGAATAAGAGAAACTTCCTTACTTTACCAGGTCTGTTGAGGCAAATCTATATGACAGGGTGCCTGAATTATTTAAAGTGGCTGAAATAATTTTGATCCTACTGGATTTCCTGTTCTCCCAATTTCAGAAAGCCAAAGGTTTTAATCGTTTCACTAAATATATACTAATAAGCCCAAGATGTAAGGAGCTAAGTTCAAATCCTCTTTATCCAGGGCAGGGGATTTTAAGAAAAGATTCTCTGCAGCAGGTACTTATTTTAGGCTGAAGGCTTCTTAACCTCAGCACTACTGACATTTTGGGCGTCGTCCTGTGTATCGCTGGATATACAACATACCCCCTGGCTTCCTGCTGCCTGGACTGTGGTGCAAGAGCAGGGAACTTTAAGTTTTGCTCAGATTGTCCTGTCCTTGGTTATATTTGAAGAGAAAGACTTAACTGCATTTTAAAGTTTTATTTTCAAGCTCTAAATAAGAGCTTATTAGAAATTTGCAATTGGTGGTTTTACTCATTGGTATTATAAGGGCATGTGTCTGTCAATGATGATCCCTGTTTGCTCAAATATCTGCTCTTTCCACCATTCCCTGCTCAGGGAAGTAGCATGAGGGTGTGTTTGTGTAGCGCAGGCCGCTGACTAGACCAGGGCTGTGTTTCTAATACGAGAGCATGCCACCCATATGTTCCAAGGAGACCCAAGAGATGGCTCTGCTTAGTGTTAATTAGCTAATTACTATCCCTTTTGGATTTAAACTAGGAAATATGTGGGGAGTTGGCTTTTTGGAGTGAGAAAACATTGCAGACAAGCAGAGATCTCATGAAAGTGACATTGTAAGGTGAGAGAGAAGAGAGACAGAGAGAGTGAGAGAGGGGGAGAGAGAGAAGTATCTGTGCCTGGAACAATGGTCCTCAACGAGGAGGAAGATTTTCTGCCCCAGGGAACATTTGGCAATATCTGGAGACATTTTTGTCACTTAGCTTGTGGAGTTGCTACTAGAATCTAGTGGGTAGAGACCAGGGATGCAGCTAAACATCCTATAATGCACAGGAGAGCCATTTCCCCACCCCCCAACAGAAAATTATCTGGCCCTAGACCTCAACAGTGCTGAGGTTGAGAAACCCTGAGCCTGAAATCAGTATGCATAGCATGTCTTCTATCTCTTAGAGTTTCTCACTTGTAGCTTAATTAGTTTTCTCCAGAAGTGTCAAAAACACAAAAATAACAGTTCATTAAGTTAGAAAACTCAAGAGGTAAACAGATAATTTAGAAAGGTCACATGAGAAAATGCTCTTAAAATGTTTCTTAATTCTAGATTCTCAATATTTAGAGTATGTTACTTAGTCGAATGGCGATTCTGTTGAGACTGGTGATTTAAATTGAATTTCAGAACGACTCCTACAGAATAAAAGTTTAAGTTTTAAAAGTAAGAGCTTCTTAAGGAACTTCCTGAGAAGCTCTGGCTATATAGAATTAGCCACGTGTTAAAAATTAAATGCTACGTTTTTGTTTTGTCTTTTATCTATAGAACAGCGGAAACACGTTGTTTTTGGAAGTGAAACAGAGGAGGGTGAAAGTGCTGAGTTTGATGCTCATATTGTGAGTGAAGATGCTAATGATAAAGAAGATGAATTTAAAAAGGTAAGTATTATAAAACACACTCACATACTTTCACAGAATGATGACTCGGAGAACAATAGATAACCCACATGGCGTTTGCTCCAGGTAGGCCTGAACCTAGTCTGCATGTAAATCCAGAGATTATAGTTTTCAGCTTTGTACTGTAGGATCTGACAAGATATAACAAGCCACAGTTTTCCCCAATATTGTCACCTTTTGATGTGATTCTGTTGATTATAGCTTATAGGTACCTTCCGCTGTTGGGATTGACTGCTTTTTTAATATAGTAAATGTCACTTCTGGGATCACCAGGCCTTTCTTTCAAGGTGCCACTGGATGGGTTCTCGCTGCCAACCTTCCAGTTAGTAGCCCAGCACTAGGAGCAGATTAACCAGTAAACACAATATGCCCTGGCTTGCACTGAACAAGGTATGCATGGGTTTAATTGTATTTACTTGCTAACTCGTGGTGAGCAATTTCATATGGGTTTGACTACATCAGGTGAAATTGTGCACTGCAGATTGGTGGGAAGGCACAACTGGGCCCATGTGTACCTTGCTGATTGGGTAATCCGGCCCTGCCAAGCGCTTACACGTTCACACCACCCAGGAGGAGCCAATCCGTTTGACTCAGAGCAGAGGACTTCATTCTCAGTGATTATGTTTAATAGAGTTATCTCTATTGTAGGTCCAGACTCTGAATCACTTGGAGCCCAGGGATCTGCATTTTTAACCAGCACCACAAATGGCCTGTGGACTCTCCCCCAGGAGAAACCCTGGACTGGGCAGATATTCAGTCCTGGATATGTTGAGAATGATGTTTGGGAAGGAGACGCGGGATTCTTTTTTCTCCTTAGGCCTCACCCTTCTGGTCACACATCAGCTCTGAACACCACTCCCATATTTTCCCTGGCTCCTGCACTCTCCTGCTCCCATCAGTTTTCTTAGTCCCTCATAGCCATCTCCTTTTTATTCTTTCTCTATCTTGCCCACTTTTGCTCTCTCTAACACACACTCTAATACAGTTTAGGAAAGAAACAGCA
Source organism: Loxodonta africana (assembly GCF_030014295.1). Classification (NCBI taxonomy): domain Eukaryota; kingdom Metazoa; phylum Chordata; class Mammalia; order Proboscidea; family Elephantidae; genus Loxodonta; species Loxodonta africana. Next base: position 100,886,517 of record NC_087342.1, read on the forward strand.
CACATTTCTTTCCCTTCCACCTTCCTGCACAAGGATAATATTACCAGTTGTCGAGGAAACACTTCCCTGCCAACCCTGGATTTTTTTTTTTTTAATTAATTTTTTATTGTGCTTTAAGTGAAAGTTTACAAATCAAGTCAGCCTCTCATACAAAAATTTATGTACACCTTGCTATATACTCCTAATTGCTCTCCCTTCAATGAGACAGCACACTCCTTCCCTCCACTCTCTCTCCTCATGTCCATTCGTCCAGCTTTTGACCCCCTCTGCCTTCTCATCTCCCCTCCAGACAGGAGATGCCAACATAGTCTCATGTGTCTCTTTGATCCAAGAAGCTCATTCTTCACCACTATCATTTTCTATCCCATAGTCCAGTCCAATCCCTGTCTGAAGAGTTGGCTTTGGGAATGGTTCCAGTCTTAGGCTAACAGAAGGTCTGGGGACCATGACCTCTGGGGTCCTTCCAGCCTCAGTCTGACCATTAAGTCTGGTCTTTTTGTGAGAATTTGGGGTCTGCATCCCACTGCTTTCCTGCTCCCTCAGGGGTTCTCTGTCGTGTTCCCTGTCAGGGCAGTCTTTGGTTGTAGCCAGGCATGATCTAGCTCTTCTGGTCTCACAAACCCAGATTTTAACCTTAGAATTCTTCTCAGTCCTGTGCACCAGGCAGCCACTATCCATCAGCAGGTGTTGGAGGGAGAGAGGAAGTCTGTTACCATCTCAGCAGTCCCATCTTTACCTACCTTCTCTTCCGCTGAATTCCCTTTGACACTGGCTCGTGTCCTTAGAGTGAGATTGAGTACCATCAGAGCCTCTCGATTTGGGGTTCACTTGAAGCTGCATTAGTGCAACCACCTCCAAAATAGCCTCTGCCTCTCACATCCGTCTTTCACGTTGCTGCCAGAATGGTCCATCTAACATAAAAATCTGATTATTTCACTCCTGCACTTCATCCTGGTCATTGTACCACTTTGCCACGCTGAAAAACTTGGTATTCCTCTTTGTTTGTGCCTGATAACCCTCTCTTCTGGCCAACCCAACCTTACTCGCCCGCCCAGTCTCAGTGGGGCAGGGTTGAGAGCGGAGAGGAGCAATATGACCAGAGCCTGGCTCTGGATGTGTGACTTGCTGTGCAAGCAAGAGGTGGGGCCCAGATCCCTGCGCGCTGTCCTTCCTCCACAAAAAAAGTTGCCATTGGCAACTCTTGTGTGTATAAGAGTAGAACTGTGCTCCATAGGGTTTTTGTGGCTGTGACCTTTCAGAGGCAGATCACCAGACCTTTCTTCCAAGGCACTTCTGGGTGGGTTCAAACTGCCAGCCTTTCAGCTAGTAGCCCAGTGCTTAGCCATTTGAACCATCGAGAGACTCCTAGATCCCTGCCCAGCCAGGCTCAATACATGTCCTACAGTCTGACTGATAAGCGTGGCTACTCCTCCTCCTGCAGGAAGGAAGGGTGTGGAGAGAGGATCAGACCATGATCACAGGAAGGTAGAAGTTCTCCTCCGTATATTTTCTTATCATACGTTTTAAAGCATGTTGGCCTCCTAGTTGCTGTGATGCTGAACAGGTTTCAGCAGAGCTTCCAGACTGAGAGACTAGGAAGAAAGGCCTGACAATCTACTTCCCAAAATCAGCCAATGAAAACCCTACGGATCATAATAGTCAAATCCTGTTGTGCATGGGGTTGCCATGAGCCGGGGCCAACTCCACAGCAGCCCCAAGCTGAGCTTTTTAAGGATGGCATCTTAGTTATCTAATACTGCTATAACAGAAAACCACAACATGGATGGCTTTAACAAACAGAAGTTTATTCTCTCACAGTCTAGTAGGTTAGAAGTTCAAATTCAGGGTGCCAGCTCCAGTGGAAGGCTTACTCTCTATGTTGGCTCTGGAGGAAATTCCTTGTCATCAATCTTCCCCTGGTCTAGGAGCGTCTCAGTGCAGGGACCCCAGGTCCAAAGGATGCACTCTGCTCCTAGCACTATTTTTTGGTGGTATGAGGTCCACTGTCTCTATGCACACTTCTCTCTTTTATATCTCAAAAGAGACTGACTGAAGATACAATCTAATCTTATAGATTTAGTCCTGCCTCATTAACATAACTACCTGTAATCCTGCCTCATTAACATCTTAGAGGCAGGATTTACGACACATAGGAAAATCATACCAGATGACAAAATGGTGGACAATCACACACAGAATCCTGGGAGTCATGGCCTAGCAAAGGTGACACATATTTTTGGGAGACACAATTCAATTCATAACAGATGGAGACTTAGATATTTTCTTTTTGTGCTCCCCAAAATATCCCCCAAGCATCGATAAATAAACCACACTTGGTGAGTGTATCAGTTTTGTCAAGTGAATTATTACATATTGAGTGAATCAGGATTATTTTGATTAACGGGTTTTTGGTTTTTGGCTTTTGAGTACGTCCTTACGTTTTGCTAGCGTGTTTATGCAAACACACTTTTGAATACTGTTATTTGGTTAAAAAAAATAAGACCAGTAATTTAGGATTGAATTAATTCCTACAATATAATTGAAATTGTATAATTATATTTTTCACCTTTCTGTCACTTTTAGCATTGTTATCATTTTAAGGATGCCAGCTTTTTCTGCTAAATTTAATATGATTTTGTATTACAGGAATGTAAAGAAGTCTATGCCTTTTTTACTCATCAGCTACTAGACAGTCTCCAAAAAGCTACACGGTTATCTTTGGACACGATGAAAAGAAGAATATTTGTTGCCAGGCGAGTTGAAAACACTAAAATATACCTGGTATTACTACCTATCATAGTATGATGCTAATAGCATCCCTTATTTTTATTAACGTATTAATTTAAAATATAAAATTTAGCATTCTTTAAAGGATTGTATGAAAACGTGTAATACTGCAAGAACAGTGATGAGATCAGCAGCCATGTTCTTAGCTCCCAGGCCAGGTAGAGAACTGGACCAGTCCCCTTAAGGGTTCTCTCCCCACTCACCCAAAGGTAACTTCTATCCTGAGCTTTGCGTTTATCCTTGTGTCGTTTTCCCGCCGAGGCGAGCACTTGTCATCAAGCCGGCGCTGGCTACCTTCACTTTCTTCCTCCCTGCCTGCCTCCCCCGACCCCCTAATAGGCTTTAAACTCTTCCAGACCCGTCCGTCCCTCCTCTGTCTCCTCTCCTGGCCGCCTTTCCTGCTCCTCCTCCGGCCACCTTCCAGTGGGGACCTTTAGGTGGACGCCAACCCGGGAGGAGCCACCCCCTTGCGTCTCTCACAGAGGCCCAGGCCTAGTGGAGCAGCGGCCGCCATAGGGCATCCACCTCAGAGGCTCCAGCGGTGTCTGCGCGGTCCCTGCCTGAGGCGAGTGTGGTGAGAAAGAGAGCCCCGGATGGGCGCGGGGACCCCCTTCTCCTGCCGCCCCAGGGCCAGGACCTGTATTCTGTGTCGCTTCACATGGGTTCAGTTAATGTTCAACCACATGCACATCTGTGGTCCCTATTGGAGAAAAGGACCTACTTTGCTAGAGATTTCATGGGAGAAAGATGGCGCAGTCTGCTTCCATAAAGATTGAAGCCTTGGGAACGCTATGGGGCCGTTCTACTCAGTCCCATAGGGTTGCTGTGAGTCCAAATTGACTCAATGGTAGTGGGTTTGGTTTTTTGTTTTATAGCTGCAGTAAGAGCCCTGGTGGCTGGACAGTTAAGTGCTTGGCTGCTAACCTTGAACTGTTGGTGGTTTGAACCCACCCAGTGGCTCCCTGGGAGAAAGATCTGGCGATTTGCTCCCATAAAGATTAAACCAAAACAAACAAAAAACCAAACCTGTTACCAGCTGAGTCGATTTCTACTCATAGCAACCCTATAACGACCCTATAGGACAGAGTAGAACTGCCCCATAGGGTTTCCAAGGAGCGGTTGGTGGATTCAAACTGCTGACCTTTTGGTTAGCAGCTGAGTTCTTAACCACCAAGCAACCAGGTCTCTCCCAGGAAGATTACAGCCTCGACAGTCCCAATGGGACAGATCTACTCTGTCGTATGGGGTCACTATGAGTCAAACTTGGCTCAGAGGCACCTAAAAACAACACCATAGTTGGGGTGTATTGTTCGTCCATTCTGTTAGCGATGGGCATTTAGATTGTTTCCAGTTTGGTCTATTATGAGTAAAGCCTCTGTGAACATGCTTGTACCTGCATCCTGTCACACCTAAGACTGCAATGGTTGGATCCTAGGGTACCTGCACGTCTCACTTTACCAGGCAAGCCTAGCACGAGAGTGCTCATGGCTCTTCATCGTTGCAAACATTTGGTATTGTCCAATTAAAAAATTCTCGCCAACATAGGGGTGTGAAATGGCATGTCATTGGGATTTAAATTCCAATTTTCCTGGTTGCTAATGCGATTGAACATATTTTCATGTTTATGGGCCATTTGTGCCTTCTCTTTCTTAAAATTTGTTTTTTTTGGGGGGGGCCTGTTTTTCTGTTAGATTGGATTGGTTCATAGGTGTTCTCAATATGGTATTTTGTTGATGATAATATAGAAAAAAATTTCTCTTAGTTGTACTTTATCTTTTCATTCTCCTTATGGTATCCTTTTGCTGAGTTTAACAGTATTCAAATTTATCAATATATTGTTTCTGGGTGGAAACCCCGGGTTATACTTGGTGCAACTTGTTACAGCCAATAAACAAGAGGCTGAGGTGGGAGAGTAGAAATGTGCTTTTGTTTTGTTGTGCAAGGAACAGAGCAATTGGGTCTGTTGCCTCCAGGACTGCTTGCAGGCAGCTTGGGGAGGTGGGCTTTTACAGAGAACAGACAAGGAAATGCAAATTCGTCATAAATATTCCGGATTGACCTTCACGCAGGTACTCAGGACTTGGGGATGACTTTGCATTTTCTCTAGACAAGGGTTTGGTTCTCCAGGATGGAGGAAGAAGTCAGTTTTCCTTCATTAGCATGTTAAGTCTCCACCCAGAGGTGAGGTGCTTGTATGTATTTTTCCCTTAATGAGCTCTTAGGTTACTTAAAGTTCAAGATGGCATTGAAAACCTGCTAAAACTGGTTGAGTCCAGCTATGCTATCGCCTGTTCCGTGGTTATCTTCTCAACGACAATTGAAGAATGTGCAGCCTCTTCTACTCAATATTTTCTTTAAATATTCAAATTTATCAATCTTTTCTTTAGTGATTTGTGATTTTTATGTCTTTTTTGCAGATGCCCTTCTACACTTCATGTCTTCTAAATGTTTTACAGTTTTGTCTTTTACATTTAGGGCTTTAATTCACATGGTATTGATTTTTGTGTTTAGTGTGAGGTAGGAGACCAATATGTATATATATTTTCCATATAGTTAATTAGTTGAACAAGCAAAAGTTGTTGAAATATCAACTTTATTTGTGGAGGGGGGTAGAAGGGTATTTAAAATGCAATGAACCTGTTGATCAATTTGGAGAGAATTAGCATCCTTACAATATTAGTTTTCTGTCCAGAATCATGGATTACCTCTGCATTTATTTAGATTTTCTTAAATATTTCTCAGTGTGGCTTTATAATTCTCTATGTAAAGATCTTGCACATTTTTGTTAGATTTATTCCTTGGCCACTCATTGCTGACTTTTCATTTAATCGTTCTGTTAAAATTTTTCATTGTGATTGTGTATTTGTCAAATTTTTCTTTTGTTTTGGTCAGTTCTTGTTTTATATATTTTAAGGTTGTTGTTAGGTCCATGCAAAGTCATTGCAGTTAAATCTGCCTTGAATACTATCCCTTTAATTTTCATTTGGTGGACCTCTTTACCATATTAATTCTTGACTCCTCAAATTCTTTGTGGAAAATTTTTTCCACAAAGAATTTGAGGAATCAAGAATAGTCTGTCATTAATTTTGCTTTCCTAGCTTTTTTGTATATCTTTTTCTATCCCTTCATTTCAGCTTCTCTATTCAATTTTTAGTTTTACCTCTTAAAGTCACTGTATATCCGAATTATTTTTATTCAGTGTGATTATCTCTTTTAATATGAGTTTAATCTGTTTAGATTTATTGCAATTTCTGATACAGGTGGACTTACCATATAACTATTTTGTGTTTTCTTTTACTCTCCTTTTTCTTTGATTCATTTCATTATTTAAAATACACATATTTCTGATTTCTTTGAGGTGGATACTTTTTCTATTTTATTCTCTCATTTGTACTTCAGTCTTTAAGTGGTTACCCTTAAAGTTAGAATACACATTATTTTACTCCAGTTTTAAAAACTATAGTCTGTAGTGTTGTTGTTTTCTAGGCTTATTTCTAACTACAATGGCCTTTGCATGTTTTATTCTCTGAACTCTACATACCTTATTATTGTTGTTTGATGTTTTGGTTTTACCCTTTTATTGAACACTCAAAAAGAAATTGTTTTAATTTTTTTTTTTGAGGTGGAAACAACACAAATGAATAGATAAATAGATGAATAGATGAACAAAATGTGGTATGTATACATGATGAAACATTACTCTTTCATAAAGAGAAGTGAAATCCTGATACATGGCCACAACATGAATGAATCTTGAAAACATTATGCTGACTGAAATAAGTCGATCACAAAAAGAAAAATATTGTATGATCTCACTAATAGGAAACATTTAGAATAGGCCAGTGTATATAGATCGAAGTTTAACAGTGGTTACCAGGGGCAGGAGGCAAAGGAAAAGAGGGGGACGTTGTTTAGTTAACACTGAGCTTCTGCTTATGAGGATGGAAAATATGGCAAATGGATGTTGGTGATGATTGCACAACATGATTAATGTTGTTGGTTTCGTTGAATTGTATGGGTGAAAAATGCTGATTTGACAAATGTTACCTATATTTTTACAACAATAAAAAAATTATAAAAAAAATTCATAATAAAAATTTTCAACAAAAATGATTTATTGTTTTTGAATAAACATTAAGTTTACTTGCATATTTAATTAATTTCCAGGTTCTCTTGTATTTATTGCTTCCCACTGGTTCCTTAGTGAGGGTGTGTGAGTGATATAGTCTCCTTCCTTCTTTGTAAGACTGAAAATACGTTTTTTGCCCCTCATTCTTACATGACAGTTGGGCTGGGTATAAAAATTTAGTTTGTCTCCTAGGACTTTGAATTTATTTCTTTATTTTGTTTTGAACTCTTGTTGCTGATGGGAAGTCTACAGTGAGTCTAATCGAAGATTTTTTTTTTTAAATTGTTGGTGTTCTGCAGTTTCCTTGCCATGTGTGGATTTATCTTTATTTAATCCTGCTTTATTCTCAGATTGTACTTTCTATTTGAGGATTTATATCTTTCCTTAATTCTGAAAAATTTTCAGCAATTTTATCTTCAGTTATTACTTCTAGGCCATTCCATCCATTCTCTTCTTGAGAACTATTATTATAGTTCTTGAATAGGGTGACCACATAGTTTATTATTCAAACCAGCACACTTTTGTGAGTAAAAGGGAGACTATTAAAGAAGCCAAATGGGGTGTCAAGATAGACTTAACCTGGAACAGTCCTGGGACCAGTGAACATGTGGTCATCTCATTGTCAAGCCTTTCAGTCTACTCTCTCTGTCACCTAACTATTCTGTCATTTTTTTTTTGTCTTTTTACCTTTCTGGGCTGCATTATGGATAAGTATTTCTGTATCTGGAATAAAGATTATCCCATCTATTGCATTTTAAATATTTTGATAAATATTTGCAATTTAAATATTTCAATAAATCATTTTTCTCATCCTTCAATAAGTATTTTTTTCTCATTCTCAAGATCTCTGCCTTCTTAGTTTCATTTATTTATTTAATTTATTATTATTTTTTATTTTTAATGGAAGGTGCCAGTTGCCATTGAGTCAGCTCTGACTCATGGTGACCCCATGAGTAGAACTCTGCACCATAGGATTTTCAGTGGCTAATTTTTTAGAGGTAGATCCCCAGGCCTTTCTTGAACCACCAACCTTTTGGTTAATAGGTGAGCATGTTAACTGTTTGCACCACCCAAGGACCCCTTAATGGAAAGTAGCCTTCATTTATCTCTTTGAACATTTTTAATGTACCTATTTTATAGTCTGTCATACTTGAATACATTGAACTTTATCTGGAGTGAGTTTATGGTTCAATTATTGATTTATTTAGCACTCTTTCTTACCGATAGACTTACTCATATGTGTTGCGATTTTAGTTTGTAGGCCTTCTTTGTGTGGTAGGTTTTTTGTTTTTGTGTGTTTCTCTCTCTCTTTCCCTCCCTCCCTGCCTAGGAGTTTCATTTTTGCCTCCACCCAGCCCTTGGAGCCTTTGGATTAGAACCAGGTCTTGTTTGTTCACAGTTACTGCTTCCTGCAGATGTACTGGGCATGTGGCAGAATTTGCCAGGGAGCACACAAGTGACCCAGATTAGTTGCTGTTGGAGAAGCTGTGGATTTTCTTCTGTCAACACAGGCCCACATCTTGTTAAAAATAAAATTTCCACAAGATTAAATTTGTTTACAAACCCATGAGCTTTATTTGCAGTTCATGAACTGGGTGGCATCTGGTCTGGGAGTCAGACAAAAGCTCAGAAGAACTAGTGGAAGAGACCAAAGTTATGTGGGCAAAGTGGTATAAGAACAAGGAAGTTAACACCAGACAAAAAGTGATTTGTTAATTCTAAGTTCTTTTCCTTATGTGGCGTATTGGGAACTTTCATTGCCATATGCTATAGACGAGGCAGCAAACACAGATGGCTTAAATTAGGTTTTGGCTCCTGGGAAGATCGGGCATTTACATGAAGTAGAAACTAGCTAAATTTTGGTTTGCCAGTGTGGAGCTTAGCATAAGTGATTCCATCTTGGGCCTGATATAGTCAGGTTAACATTCTGAAAAAGCCATACTGCAGGGAGTATGTTATCAGATTTTATTTTATTGTTGTTTAGCCTGTCTTCACGAGTGGAGGATCATCACCTGAGTTTTAGGCTTAAGAGGCGAGCCTGGCTGAGGAGGTCCATCGCACATATATTCTGCAGGAACCAACCTCCCCAGTGTCACTGCCTGTTTCTAGACCAGAATCCTGATCAGTCTGTTTTTCTGTTTCAGGTCCATTTCTTTTTTTAAAATTTTTATTGTGCTTTAAATGAAAGTTTACAAATCAAGTCAGTCTCATACAAAAACTTACATATACCTTGCTATGTACTCCTACTTACTCTCCCCCTAATGAGATAGTACACTCCTTCTCTCCACCCTGTATTTCCATGTCTATTCAGCCAGATTCTGTCCCCCTCAGCCTTCTCATCTCCCCTCCAGACAGGAGCTGCCCACATAGTCTCATGTGTCTACTTGAACCAATAGGCTCACTCCTCACCAGTATCATTTTCTGTCATATAGTCCAGTCCGATCCCTGCCTGAAGAGTTGGCTTTGAGAATGGTTTCTGTCTTGGGCTAACAGAAGGTCTGGGGACTGTGACCTCCAGGTTCCTTCTAGTCCCAGTCAGACAATTAAGTCTGGTGTTTTTACGAGAATTTGAGCTCTGCACCCCACTGTTCTTCTGCTCCTTCATGGATTCTCTGTTATATTCCCTGTCATGGTAGTCATCAGTTGTAGCCAGGCACCGTCCAGTTCTTCTGGTCTCCGGCTGATGTCATCTCTGGTTTATGTGGCCCTGTCTGTCTCTTGGGCTCATAATTACTTTGCGTCTTTGGTGTTTTTCCTTCTCTTTTGCCCTATGTGGTTTGAGACCAATTGATGCATCTTAGATGGGCACTTGCTAGTGTTTAAGACCCCAGATGCCACTCTCCAAAATGGGATGCAGAATGTTTTCTTAATAGATTTTATTATACCAATTGATGTAGATGTCCCCTGAAATCAGGTCCATTTCTGATTCGTGGAGATGTTTATCTTGTATTTGAGCATTTTCATTCCCTTTATATTCTATTCATGGTTGTGACGTGTTTGGCACAAGGAAGCATTTTTAAAGTATGAACTCAGTATGACATGTTGATTTACAAGTCCTACAGTACTTTGAGTAAGTTTTGAAGAAGCGTGTTGTTGTTGTTGTTAGGTGCTGTCAAGACAGTTCTGACTCATAGTGACCCTATGTAGTGTAAAAGAAAATGCTGCCTGGTCCTGCTCCATCCTTATAATTGTTGCTATGTTTGAGTCCATTGTTGCAGCCGCTGTGGCAATCCATTTTGTTGAGGGTCTTCCTCTTTTCCACTGACCCACTACTTTACCAAGCATGATGTCCTTCTCCAGGGACTGGTCCCTCATGATAACATTTCCAAAGTACATAAGAGGAAGACTCATGATGCACCCTTCTGAGGAGCACTCTGGCTGTACATCTTCCAAGACAGACTTGTTCCTTCTTCTGGCAGTCCATGGTATATTCAATATTCTTTGCCAACATCATAATTCAAATGCATCCATCCTTCTTTGATCTTCCTTATTTATTGTCCAGCTTCTGCATGCATATGAGTCAATTGAAAATACCATGACTTGGGTCAGCTGTACCTTAGTCCTCAAAGTGACATCCTTGCTTTTCAATACTTTTGCATCTATTTGCCCAATGCAATACGTTTGATTTCTTACTGCTACTTCCATGGGCACTGATCCAGGTAAGGTGAAATCCTTGACAACTTCAATCTTTTTTCTCCGTTTATCATGATGTTGCTTATTGGCCCAGTTGTGAGGAATTTTGTTTTCTTTATGAAGAAGCATAAATGTGTATAATACTTCAAAGTCCTTGCTTGTCTAAAAATGTCTTCCTTTTACCTTCATACATGAATGCTAGTTTGGTGGCCTTGGATCACAATCTTTGTCTCTCACATTACAAATGCTGCTCTGTTGGGTTCCTTGGTTTTGATTTACAGATAAGAGTTCTGTCACTAATTCAATTTTCCTTTCTAAGTAAGAACTTGTTTTGATACTTACTGAATTTCCCCTTTATTATGGAAATTCACAAATGGTATGTTTAGGTGTACGTCATTTTTTTCATTAATCCTGTCTGGCACATAGAGAACCTTTTCAAACTGAAGAAACTAGGCTGTTTTTAAGGTTAGAGAAGTGTTATTCTTTAATTTTTTTTAATATAAGGTCCACAAGAAGCCCTGGTGGTGTAGTGGTTAATCGCTTGGCTGATAACTGAAAGGTAGGTGGTTCGAACCCACCAGCCGCTCTGTGGCAGAAAGATGTGGCAGTCTGCTTCTGTAAAGATTTACAGCCTTGGAAACCCTATGGGGGCAGTTCTGCTCTGTCTTAAAGGGTCACTATGAGTCAAAATCAACTCAATGGCAGTGGGTTTGAGTTATATAGGGCCCACACTCTGCACGTATGAGCTGAGTGACTCTGTGTAGTTACTTAACCTCTCCATGCCTTGGTTTCCTCATTTTCAAAATGGAAATAATAATGACAAGACATGCCTCACAGAGTTAATGGGAGCCCTAAATGTGTTAGTTCATGGAAAGTGCTATGAACAGTGACCGACATACGTTAAGCGTTGAGCAAATGTTAGTCCTTGTGTATCTTATCTTTTCTTAAAGTAATTGCTGTCACTTTGTATTTCGTATCTGATGCTTTAGAGAATTTCTTAAACTGCTCCTTTGGTATACTAAATAAGTTACTGAATGATCTTGTGTGCTGTTCACTGTTTCTACTATAGTTCAACTGTTTATTTTTACTTCCTAAAACTCTTACTTATTCTCAGATTAAAAATAGAAAACAAACCAATGGCAGTAGAGTCAATCCTGACTCATGGCAACCACATACATGTCAGGGTAGAACTGTGCTCCATAGGGTTTTCAGTGGCTGAATTTTTGGAAGTGGATCACCAGGACTTTCTTCTAAGGCACCTCTGGGCAGACTTGAACCTCCAACCTTTTGGTTAGCAGCCAAGTTAAACATTGTAAAAATGCGGTGTGGTGTCGGAGGTCCTCTAACTTCAGGAGGGGGGAGGATAGTCACAATTAATATCAGCCCAAGGCTGAGTCCCATGAAATGAAGGTCAGACATACCTCCACTCTGCAACCTTTTTTTTTTTAAACCAATTCTGACACCAGCTGTCCTCCCATGGCACTGTCTATTTCTCTGTTGTATTCGTTAATTTGTGGCACTGGCCCCACAGCACTCCCAGTCCATACTCACATCTATGGGGTTTAATAGGGAAGTAACAGGTTACACTTCAGGATCAGGATCAACTTGGAGGTAACAGGAACAACTCAAGATACAGTTCTTCGATCAGGATAATTTCTTCTTGGCTGCTGCTGCCAGGCCCTGTGCTCTCAGCCTGGGATTGTGCTCTCGGCTTCTGCCCCTGCTTGGGCAGGTGTTACAGAACTCTTTAGCTCCACTTATAAGGGCCTGGAGGCAGCTTATTCCTCCCATTAGCTTCCTGCCTAAAAGTGCTCAGCTGTCTTGCTCCATGGGTCAGCATGCTCACTGTAGCCACCTTGCTCTGCGGATTACAAAGCCCACCATGTAGGCTCGTACTGTTCTTCTGGTTCTGCTGCCACTGTTTCTCTGCCACTGGACCCTCCCTTGCTTCCCGCCACTTCTCTCTGTCTTACACTGGCTCTGGTATTAAAACTGTCTCCTGGGTCTAGGAGGCTCTCAGTGCAGGGACCTTGGATCCAAAGGATGTGCTCTGCTCGTGGCTCTTCTTCTTGATGGTAGTGAGGCCCTCTTCTCACTCTCTGAGGTTGGCTCTTTTTAAACCTAGTGGGATGGCAAAACTGACCAATCCTTGACAAAGATTCCATGTACCTTATTTGCATGGTTCCACCCCCAGAAGAATTCCATGCACCTTATTTGTGTTATTAGTAGGCTGTCCAATTCCCTTGGTGGGCCGCAGCACCTTATTTGCATAGTCCTAAATTTTTTAAATAAGGTGCCATTTTGTGGGAGTTACCAGACCATCACTAGAAGGGCCATATAAAGTAATTCTCTGCACTGTAACGATTATACCGCCTAGGGACGCCTTATTCTCAGATTGCTCCATTTTTACTGCAGTTTGTATTTGTTTTATTGCTGTGTCATGAATTTCATAGCAAAACTATGAATTAGAGCCTTTTTTGTTTATTTATTTGTTTGCTTGCTTTTAGTTCAAACCATTGACCCTGTGTACTGAAGTTGGGTCCTTGCTTTTGAACTGCAAAGTCTTTATGTTTCTTGTGACTTTTTTTCCCTGTCTACTTGTACTTAAAAATGGAGGTGTAGTTTTTCAATAATTATAGCACTTCTTGCATTCCCAGAGAAAAAGAGAATGGAAAGTTTAAATTTATTATAATTTTGCCTGGCATAGGGATGGACGGAGTTCAAGGCAGAGGGAAATAACCAAAATAGTTTGCAGCTCAGGTTTGCATCTTTCATTCTTTGCACTTGTGTATGTGTGTGTCTGTGTTTCCGGCTGTGCACCAGTGATGGTATTTAAAAAAAAAAAGATTGGAAGGTTTTGACTAGAAAACTCCTGTTTAATGTGTATATATATAAATGGAGGAACGAATGACAACAAAAACCAAACCTGTTGTTATGGAGTTGATTCCGACTCGTAGCAACCCCTACAGGACAGAGTAGAACTGCCCCACAGGTTTTCCAAGGAGTGGCTGGTGGATTTGAATTGCTGACATTTTGGTTAGCAGCTGAGCTTGTAACCTCTGTGCTACTAGGCTCCAAACAAAGAATACCTTTAGTAAAAATATTGTTACATGATTATTACTGAGAGAAACATGAAAATGCCAAAAAATGTATTTGAGAGTAATATTTTATTTCTAAGAATATTAAATTTATTGTGTTTTCCTAGTTCTATGAACCTTATGGTTCTGTTATAAATAATATCTTCTTGTAATTCGATCTTTTATAAAGCAGTCCTTATTTTTAGGATTGATGCTTGTAGCATAACAAGTTATTTAAGATGCTTTAGGTTAAGGTTTATCAGCGAAATGTCCATCTTATTACAGCCCTTATGGACGAAAGCGGTCAGAAGATATTATTTCCTTTATAAAAGCTGAAGTACATCTTGCCATTCCTAATGTAGTAAGTATTATCAAATACTCAAGGTAGTACAATGATATCTTGGTAATGTATTTAAGAAGTATTAGAAGCATTAGAACTGAACTATCATTTAGAGTAACCTAAGGTTATATTTTTAACTTCATCTCAGTATTTAACAAAAATCAAAATGTTATCGTTTACATCTATTATAAAAAATTACTTCTGGATAGCTTTGGTGAAGGTTGGTATAAGCATCTGTTCTTCCATCAGTTAGCAAGTATCCTACAAGTCTTGCTTTTTATTGATTCAGACATTAAGTTATTTAAATAAAACCATCTCAGAGGCCCAAATGCCTACGCTAAACACACAACTGTGAGGTAAGAAATGGAAAGAAATCGCCTATGTCCTGAGCATCATGGATCCCCTCTGTCTTCCGGTGGCATGTATCTCCACCACTACCCTCAGTTGCTTATTGGCTTCTGGAACTCCAAGCCACACAAGATAACTGAGGTGCATCCTGTGATATGGGCCAAGGAAGGTAAGGCCGGGCAAGAATGATCATTCTGTGCCTCACCTGGCACCATATCTATACTGTTTGGCCTCCCAGAGGATAGTTTCTTAGCTTGTTTGGCATATTTCAGAGAACCAAGGTCAGCATCTTGATGGTATAATTTCTTCAGTTATTTTGCTCCATGGACATCCAACACATAGTCCACAGTTTTCTGCTACATCCAACCACCCTCACAGGGGTGGGGTAACAAGTACTGAGTTTCACCTTTCTACCCGTAGGAATTGATTGAATGGAAAAACTTCAGGGTAGATGTCTTAGTTACCTAGTGCTGCCATAACAGAAATGCCAGAAATTTCTGTTAAAAAACAAATTTATCTTCTCATAGTTCAGGCAGCTGGAAGTTCAAATTCAGGATGTGGCCCTAGGAAGAAGTCCTTCTTTGTCAGTAGCCCTGTGAGTTCCTTAGCATTCCTTGGTGTCCCGTGGTGTTTTTTGGCATTTGTCTTTCCCAGCGTGTGTCTCTGTGTCTATTCTATTGTTTCAATGACTTAGAAGTGATTAGGCTTAGGACCCTCCCTACTCTGGTGTGACCATATTAAGATTAAAAAAAGAAAACCCTTATTTCCAAACCGGGTCATATTATAGGTACCAAAAAGAAAACAACCCACTACCGTCGAGTCAATTCCAATTCAGAGTAACTCCATAGGACAGAGCAGGACTGCCCCATAGGGTTTTCAAGGCTGTAATCTTTACGGAAGCAGACTGCCACATCTTTCTCCTGCGGAGCAGGTGGTAGGTTTGAACTGCCGACCTTTTGGTTAGCAGCTGAGTGCTTAACCACTGTGCCACCAGAGCTCCTTATTACAGGACAGCGGAGTAGGATTTCAGCACATATTTTTTGGTGGGGGGCACAATTCAATCCATAACAGTAAAGAAAGTCTGTAGCTCAGTCTTTAGCGTTCCACACCTCAAAGTAGCCTTCCACTGTGTCGAATGAGGCTTTCCCCACTTAGTGGGAGGTAGAGTGGCAGGAATCAGAGAAGTGGATTGTATGTACCAACAGTATTATGAACTCGTTTCTTTTTTCCACAGGTAATGGTTCCTAGTTTGGATGACATTCAGCAGGCCATTAACCGTATGATCCAGTTAACCCTGGAGGTCAGCAGAGGAGTGGCTCACTGGGGGCAACAGCAGGTCCGTCACATTAAGTCTGCAATTGTCAGCCCCACCCGTACCACTACTGACGTGACCCATCCAAGCACAGGAAAACAGATCAAGAAGGAAGAGAGTAAGAATGTTAAACAAATCTCAGATGAATAGAATCTTAGAATCATAATGATTAGAAAATTGTCTTTGGGCTTCTTCCTGACTTTGACAGCATATAGATTTTAAAAGTAATTTTTATGTGTTTTCTTGTTAAATTTTGCATTTGAAAAAAAAAGTCACGTTATCCATCTTCTGTCTTAAATATAAACAAGCAGACATGTCTTTCCAGCTCTTGGTCATGAGTGCACAAGGATTTTAGTGCTGTTCTAGCATCATTTTAAATCCAAAGTAAAAAATTAAGTAAGCCTGAGTACTAATTCCACTTTTAGCATGTGTTTGGTCTGATAAACTTAATTTGCTGGAAGATGGTGGTTATAAGATTTAGGCCATGTGTTCTTCATGCATAAAGTGTACATAAACTATTCCCTTAAGTAATTATGAATATGACAGCATTGTAACCAGGGAAATGTAAATTAAAAACAAGATATCATGTAACTTACACGAACAGATGGCCCAGACACCCATGTCACCTATCTATGTTGCATCAACAGTGATCTCTCAGCTCCCATCTATGGCCTCGTGGAGTGTTCCCTATAACCAGCTAACAGAGGATGAAAACTCTTAGGCCTGCCCTCTGTAAAATATAGAGACTCCTAGTGCCATCCACTCAGTTGATCCCAAGGGGCTCTCCATTAGCCAAGGGGTCTGGGAGAGAGGTGACCTCCTCTGGCACCATGGCATCTGGCAAGGGACTGAGGACAGGAGAGGCACCTGCTCCTATTTTGGTGTAAAATCTAAATTAAGGCTTAATATTATGTGCTGCCTTGATGTTTGGTAAAATCAGGAGAGCCTCAAATGGCCTAACTGAGTTTCCTCCCTCATGATTCTCCCATGGGTAAAGTCCCCTGGCCAGATAATTCTCCTTACCAAACAGACCAGGTACAGTTCCTGCTTATCCTTGAGTAGCAGGTTTCAGTTTCCTGCTGTTGCCGGGTGAAAACCCCAGGTTTTGCTCGGTGCAACTTGTTACAGCAAATAAACAAGAGGTAGAGGTGGGAGATCAGAAAGATGCCTTTATTCCATTGTACAAGGAAAGGAGCAATCCGGACTGCTGCCTCCAAGACTGCTCGCAGGCAGCTTGGGGAGGTGGGCTTTTACAGAGAGCAGACAAGGAAATGCAAATTCATCATGAATATTCAGGATTGACCTTCACACAGGCACTCAGAGCTTGGGGATGACTATGCCTTTTCTTTAGACAAGGGTTCTATCCTCCAGGATGGAGGAAAATGTTGATTTGAAGTCTCCACCCAGAGGCGAGTTGAGGCCATCTATGGCCTTTTCTGTGGTTATCTTGTCAAGGACAATTTCAGAAGAAAGTGCAGCTTATTTTGCTAGGTTTAGGAAGATAAGTCAGAGCAGGTATCTCTTAGAAGGGTTGGGCTCTAAGGCTACCTGCCTCAGTGCTAGCCCATGGAATTATTCAAACAGGCCAATCACATTCTGCCATGGGAACCTAGGGGCATCCACCCTCCTGATACTTTAAAGCCTGCCTCCCATAGCCCCTGACTGTTCGCTCTGTTCCTGAGTACAACTTCCAGGTATCCCTGCATGGCCTGTGGTGTCCTCCTCCCCAAGGCTGTGAGTATATGTGACTAATACGCTTCTGTTAGTCTCATCAGTCCAATGTCAAGCATTGTGTGGTTGGCTATCCCTATGACCCTAGGGCAGGAATCCCTCCCTCACAGTGGGGTGAATAGGAGGTGATTAAAACACTGAGAACAAGTAAAGAGACTCAATTAGTAATTTAAAAACTTTCTACGAAGTAAAGGTGAGGCTTCAGTGGTGATTTCTAAATGCTCATACACTCTTCCAAAAAATAGAAGAGAAAGGAATACTTCCCAGCTCATCCTATGAGGCCAGTATTACCTTGATATCAAAACCAGGCAAAGACATCACAGGAAAATAAAACTACAGATTAATATTCCTTATGAATATAGATGTAAATTTTTTCAACAAAATTCTAGCAAACTGAGTCCACAACATTAAAAAGGAATTATACACCTTGACTAAGTTGTATTTATTCAAGGAATGCAAGGTTGGTTTAATACTGAAAAATCCATTAATGCAGTATCCCATAATAGAATAAAGGACAAAAACCATGTGGTAATTTCAATAGCTAAATAGCATTTGACAAAATATAACACCCTCTCAAAAAATTAGGAATAGAAGGAAATTTCTTCAACCTGATAAAAGTCATCCCCCCGCTCAGAACAAAACAAACCACAGGTAACATCATATTTAATGGTAAAGACTGAATGCTTGCTTTCCTTCTAAGATAGGGAATGAGACAAGCTTGTACACTCTCACCACTTCTGCTCAACATTATATTGAATGCTCTGGCCAGGGAAATTTGGCAAGAAAAATAAATGAAAAGCATCCAGATTGGAAAGGAATAAATAAAACTATTTCTATTTTTAGGTGACATGACTTAAAAAAAATTTTTTTTTATTGTACTTTAGATGAAGGTTTGTAGAGCGAACTAGTTTCTCATTCAACAATTAATACATATATGGTTTTGTGACATTGGTTGCCAACCCTACAACATTCTCCCCTTCTTGATCTTGAGTTCCCATTTACCAATTTTCCTGTCTTCTCCTGCTTTCTCGTCCTTACACCTGGGCTGGTATACCCCTTTAGCCTTGTTTTGTTTTATGAGCCTGTCTAGTCTTTGGCTGAAGGGTGAGCCTCAGGAGTGACTTCATTACTGAGCTAACAGGGTGTCCAGGGGCCATACTCTCAGGGTTCCTTCATTCTTTGTCAGACCAGTAAGTCTCGTCTTTTTTTTCTTTTTGGTGAATTAGAATTCTGTTCTACATTTTTCTTCAGCTCTGCCTGGGACCCTCTCCATTGTGATCCCTGTTAGAGCAGTTGGTAGTGGTAGCCAGGCATCATCTAGTTGAGGTGACATGATCTTAAAAATTCACAAAAAACTATTCCAAAACCAAACCAAATCCAGTGCCGTCGAGTCGATTCTGACTCATACCAACCCTATATTAGAACTAATAAATTCAGTGTATCTATAGAATACAAGAATATAGGATATGAGTAATTGTATTTCTATGTACTAACAATGAACAATCTGAAAATTAAATTCTGAACATGATTTCTTTCATAATACCATCAAAATGAATAAAATAGCAATAAATTTAACAAAAGGAGCACAAGACTTGCACGCTGAAAACTACAAAACACTGAAAGAAATTAAAGAAGCTCTAAAATGGGAAGATACCCCGTGCTCAGGAATCAGAAGAATTAATATTAGTAAAATGTCAGTACTTCCAAAATTAATCTACAGATCCGTCACAATCCCTATCAAAATCTGAGCTGCCTTTTTTGCAGATATTGATAAACCGATTCTAAAATTCATATGGAAAAGCAAGGGATCCAGAAAAGCCAAAATAATTTGAAGTGGATAAACAAGTTCTGGACTCAAATTTCTAGATTTTAAAACTTATTACAGTAATCAAGACAGTGTGGTACTGGCAGAAGGATATACATATAGATCAACAAAATAGAATTAAAAGTCTACAAATAAACCTTTACATTTATAGTCAATTGACTTTGAGCGAGGGTGCCAAGACAATTCATTGGTGAAAGAGTAGTCTTTCAACATATGGCACTGGGACAACTGGATTTCCACATGCAAAAAAATGAAGTTGGATCTCTACCTCACACCACATATAAAAATCAATTCAAAATGTGTCAGAGACCCAAATGTAGGAGCTAAAACCATAAAACTCAACATAGGACGAAATCTTCATGATTCTGGGCTAGCCAATGGTTTTCTAGATATGGCACCCAAAATACAAGTGACATAGGAAAAAATAGGGTAATTGGACTTCATCAAAATTAAAACCTTTTGTCTTCAAAGGATACCATCAAGGAAGTGAAAAACCCCACAAAATGAAAGAAAATATTTTTAAGTGTTTGATAAGGGATCTGTTTCCAGAAATATAAAGAGAACTCTTGTAAGTCAAAAGTAAAAGACAAATTACCCGAATCAAAAATGGGCAAAGAATTTAAATAGACATTTCTCTAGACAAGATAATACAGATGGCCAATGAGCACATGAAATGATGCTCCGTATTATTAGGCATTAGGAATATTCAAACCAAAACCACAATGAAATACTAGTTCACACTGACTAGGATAGCTAAATTAAAAAAGATAATAACAAGTGTTGGAGAGGATGTGGAGAATTTAGAACCCTCATACATTTCTGGTGGGGATATAAAATGGTATAGCCGCTTTGGAAAATAATTTGGCAGTTCTTCAAAATGTTAAACATAGTGTTACCGTATAACCCAGCAATTCCTCTCCTAGGTATATACCCAAGAGAAATAAAAATGTCTATGTCCATACAAAAACTTGCACACTTATGTTCATAGCAGCGTTATTCATGATAGCCAAAAAGTGGGAAGACCCGGGTGTCCATCAGCTGATGGATGGATAAACAAAATGTAGTGTAGCCATGCTGTGGAATATTATCTGGCCATAAAAACGAATGAAGTACAGATATATGTAACAACGCAGATGAACCTTGAAAACGTTATGCTAAGTTAAAGAAGCCAGTCACAAAGGAGCATGTATTATATGATTCCATTTATATGAAATATCCAGAAAAATTAATTCTATAGAGACAGAAAGTAGATTACTGGTTGCCAGGGGCTACAGAAGGGGAGAATAGAGAGTGACCGCTAATGAATATTGTTGTTGTTAGATGCCGTTGAGTCGGTTCCGACTCATAGCAACCCGATGTACAACAGAACGAAACACTGCCTGGTCCTGGGTCATCCTCACAATTGCTGTTATGCTTGAGCCCATTGTTGCAGCCACTGTGTCAACCCATCTCATCAGGGTCGTCCTCTTTTTTGCTCACCCTCTGCTCTACATGATGTCCTTCTCCAGGGACTGGTCCCTCCTGATAATATTTCCAAAGTGTGTGAGACGAAGTTTTGCCATCCTTGCTTCTAAGGAGCATTCTGGCTGTTCTTTCAAGACAGATTTGTTCATTCTTGTGGCAGTCCATGGAATATTCAATATTCCATACCATAATTCTCCAACACCATAAATCAAAGACATCAGTTCTTCCTTATTCATTGTCCAGCTTTCACATGCATATGAGGTGATTGAAAATACCAGGGCTTGGGTCAGGCTCACCTTAGTCCTTAAAGTGACATCTTTGCTTTTTAACCCTTTAAAGAGGTCTTTTGCAGCAGATTTGCTAATGGATACGGGGTTTCTTTTCTTTTTTAACTTTTTTTTTAAATTATGGTTTAGGTGAAAGTATACAGAGCACATTAGTTTCTCATCAAACAATTAATACACGTATTGCTTTGTGACGTTGGTTGCCAACCCTGCGATCTGTCCACACTCTCCCCGTCTCAGCCTTGGGTTCCTCGTTTTCATTGGTCCAGCCTTCCGGTGCCCCTTGCCTTCTCTTCCTGGCCCTGGGCTGGTGTGCCCATTTAGTTTCATAGACATAGCTGAGCGTTGTGTACTATTGGGGTTTCCTATTGGGATGGTGCAGATGTTCTAAAATTTGTGACATTTGTGCAATTCTGTGTTTATACTGTAATTGTCGTTAGTTGCCACAGAGTTGATTCCGACTCATGGCAACCTCATGTGTACAGAGTAGAACTGTGCTCCATAGGGTTTTCAAGGTTGTGACCTTTTGGAAGCAGATCACTAGGCCTCTCTTCCAAGGTGCCCCTGGGTGGGTTTGAACCGCTAACCTTTCAGCTAGTAGTTGAGTGCTTAACCATTTGTACCACCCAGGGACTCCCTGTGATTACCCTAAAACCATTGAACTTTACACTTAAAAGCGGTGAATTATATGCTATGTGAAAGGTATCTCCATAAAGGTGTTATATCAAAAAACAAAAAAGAAACCTGAAGCAAAAGGATAGCCAACAGCTAGGAATTGATAACTTTGGGAGGCGACATGAGAGTTTATTTGTTATTCTCTGAACTTTTTTTGTTTCAAATGTTCTGTGATTATGAAAGCCTTGAAAATGAAAAACAAACAACAAACAACAAACCACCCAAACCCACCCTAATTGAGAAGAGACCAAGGAGTTGTGTTGCTGGATTCTAGTTTGGTGTGCAGGCACTTTAAGCCCAACAGAGGCTCACGTGTGTGCGGTGTGGGACCCGGGGCCAAGGGCAGACGGCCTGACAGATGGCCTGGCCTTGTACCCTACCTGTACCATTTCTTCTGCGTTCTTACACATCCTTAGTTTCACTCAACTTGTTTCTTTGCCAACCCCTTATTTAAATACTACCAGGACTCTGGGTTCTTGAATATTTTCCTAAGCTGGGCTTCTAACTTCCCTTAAAATTTGAATGCAGATAATGTGGTTTTTGTCACTCTCTGGTTGGCAGTATGATAGGAACTGAAGCCAAGATGACTTTATACCCATATTCTCCTTTACCCCTCTGCCAGATTCCACGATTGACCACTAGGTAGAGTATTGTGTAGCCATTAAAATAATCATCATGGCAGCTGTAACCTAAGTCAAGGAGCCTTGGTGGTGCAGTGGTTAAAGAGCTTGGCTGCTAACCAGAAGTTTGGCGGTTGGAACCCTCCAGCTGCTCCGTGGGAGAAAAATGTGGCAGTCTACTTCCATAAAGACTACAACCTTGGAAACCCTATGGGGCAGTTCTACTCTGTCCTGCAGGTTGTTATAGGTCAAAATTGACTCAACAGGAATGGGTTTTTTTAGTCTAACTCAAGAGTTTATGGCATAATTTTATATTTTTCAAAAGCATAACCCAAAATTGCATATAAATTCTGATTAAAAAAGAAAAATTTTCTTTCTTTTTTAATTCTGATTAGAACTGAGTAAAATGTGCATGTGTTCTGGAAGGAAAAATAGAAGGAAATAAAATAGTTTATGTGTTAAATTAGGAGGATTTAGGGTGAATTCTTAAAAGTTTTCTTTAATTTTCTTTTAATTAAACTCACACCTTATGTATATACATATATATATTTTTAATTGAAATATGGTTAAATATATGACAAAATAAAAGAGCTCTCTCAAAACCAAAAACATCATTAACACGATTCTACGGAGTAATAAAAGCTGTCTTAAGTATTGTAGATTGGATTGTGGGAAGGATTAAAAAAAAAAAAAGAACTGTGCTTCCTTGCTATCAAGGGGCTCATAGTGAAGAGGACTTGATAGAAATATAATTACAGTACAACGCTAAGTCCCGCATCAGAAGCGTTTGCAAAGCTGCCTGGGCATAGAGGTGAAAACAGAACAGAACAATCAGGAAGTGACATTTGAGGTAGGTCTTGAAGGATAAGCTGTGATTTGGCAGATAGAGAAAGCAAGTTTCAGATAGGAGGAATAGACTCTGATGCTAAGGAGTTTAGACTTGAACCTGTAGTTGAGGTGTTGGAAATTCAAATCCGTAGAGGTTAATGTGAATCGGTGACCTGGGCTTAGAGGCCAGTAAAGGATGTCCCTGGTAAAGACTACTGAGCTTCAGCTAACTGTTGCTGGACGTTAGCAACAATTAGCTGAAGCTCAGTAGTCTTAAGTAGTTTTAAGATTATACTATCTTAAAAGAGAGTTTAGAAATCAGGAATTTCATGTGAAATCCTGTGATTTTTGATTATTAACAACTGTCTTTTAAAAAAGAGCTGTGTACCAAAAAAAGCCTCAAACCTGTTGCCATCCCGTCGATTCCCACTCATAGCGACCCTATACAACAGAGTAGAACTACCCCATAGGGTTTCCAAGGCTGTAATCTTTATGGAAGCCGACTGCCACATCTTTCTTCCAAAGAGCAGCTTCTGGATTTGAACTGCCAACCTTTTGGTTAGCAGCCAAGCACTTAAACACCACACTACCAAACCAAAACTAAACCCATTGCCGTCAAGTTGATTCCGACTCATAGTAACCCCATAGGGCAGGGTAGAACTGTCCCATAGAGTTTCCAGGGAGCGCCTGGTGCATTCGAACTGCTGACCTTTGGTTAGCAGCTGTAGCTCTTAACCACTATGCCACTGGCCAAACAAAAATATCTGTGTGGTTTCTGCTTGGTAGAGAATGTTTGAGAGTCTTTGATCAGGAGAGTGACATGACCAGATTTGTGTTTTGGCAAGAGATGTTTATAATAATGGTTAATACTGTGAAACCTGTGAAAGCCAGAACTCGACAGGATTGCCTTGTTTTTCTGGATCTTGCAAGTGTTCTGCCTTTGTGTGGGTAAGAGAGCAGTCTCACCACTTTTCTAGCACTCGTTTTAGTGGGAAATATTTGAGTTTTCCTTCTCTGACAGGTTTCCACATTACACAGGTTTTGGCTTTTGCAGATTTTACTGTCGTTATTGCGTGATCTCTACATACTAGATGTTGAGCTGAGGACGAACATATGTCGTCTCCTTTAATCCTCACAGTGAATCTGTAAAAGCTGAATAACTGGCCTAAGGTCATCTGGAATTGACTCAACGGCGACTAACGACAACAAGCTCATTTGAGTAATTTGTGTGGTGCTTCTTGCCCCTAACTGCTGTGCTATCATGCGGAATAGCAATTTTAATTCTTTCAACTTTCAACTCTTTAACTTTTCTTTGGAGTCCCTGGGTGGTGCAAGTTGTTAATGCGTTCGACTGTTAACCGAAGGGTTGGAGGTTCAAATCTACCCAGAGGTGCCTTGGAAGAAAGGCCTGGCGATCTCCTCCTGAAAAATCAGCCACTGAAGACCCTATGGAGCACAGTTCTACTCTGACACACATGGGGTTGCCATGAGTTGGAGTCCACTCAGTGGCAACTAGTAACCTTTCTTTGGAGAACTTTTTTTTCCTCCCTTTATTTTACTTTCTGGCTCTTTAGTTATTGTCTTTCTAATCTCCTCTCTGAATAACACAGGTTTTCCATGTGAAAAAAACGTAGACCTCCAAATCTGACACAATAGTTTAATAAGTAAAGATATCAAGAGAATGGGTCATAATTACTCCGAGGAAGAGTCTTTAAGAAAATACAATTGGAAAAAATCTGCAAATATTAAAACTGATAGTATTTAAAGTTGAATAGAGAAGTTATTTATAGTACAAAAAAAAAAAATCTCTTTTCAGGATCTTTTGAAGAAATTATTCCTGCGAGGAAACTGAAGAACTTTTACCCCGGCGTAGCGGAGCACAAGGATATTTCTAAGCTGGTCCTCCTCCTCTCATCCTCTGTGAATTCTCTACGAAAGGCGGCTCACGAAGCCCTGCAGGACTTTCAAAAGTACAAGACTCTCTGGACGGAAGACCGAGATGTGAAAGTGAAGGTATATTCAGTTGGTGGTAAAAGACTGTGATGTAGTTTGGGTTTTAAATGTTTATATCTAACTCCAAGGAAATACCAGTGATAATGACAGGGACTGATGAGAAGAGAACTATAAATACCAAGCACCTGACATGTTATCCCGTGTGTTCTTACATTGACCCTCTAAGGCAGTTGATAACAATGATGCTCACACAAATTTAATTAAATTTGCTTAAACAGTTGAGCACCAATTATGTACCAGGTACCGCCCTGAGGCCAGGTATACAAGGATGAGTCACACTTACATTGAGTCACACTTACAGCTGTCTTTTTGGTCACAGACTCGGAAACTTTAGCTCTCTGAATAATGATCATAATAGGCCGTGAAACTCCCTCGAGTAGCCTCCGCTCTCAGTACTACCAGGATATTCCATTCTTTACTGAGCCTGTGGCATAATAGCACACACAAGAGTAAAAGTATATAAAAATATAGTTTTCTAATTTGACTATTACAGTGAAACCTGTGAGAGCTGGAACTCCACGGGACTGCCTTGTTATTACAGGTCTTGCAGGTTTTCTGCCTTTGACAGGGTACAGTCTTACCACTTTTCTATTGCTTGTTTTAGTAGAAAATATTTGCATTTTCCTTCTCTGACAGGTTTCTGCCTTACACAGGTTCTGGCTTTTGCAGGTTGTACTGTGTAAGTATAAGATTTATACTACCAAAAAATTTAACAAAACATTGATTAAGTGTTGCTTTCCTACAGGAGTTTTTGGCTAACAACCCCTCTCTGACTGAAATCCGATCAGAAATCCTACACTATGCTACTTTCGAGCAGGAGATTGAAGAGCTGAAGCCGATTATTGTCGTAGGAGCACTCGAATTGCATACAGGTATTTGAAAAATATTGATTGTGCAAAGTATCTGTATTCTCAGGAACCAAAACCTAACTCATTGCTGTCGAAATGATTCTGACTCACTGCGACCCTAAATGACAGAGTAGAACTGCCGCATAGGGTTTCCAAGGCTGTAAATCTTCACGGAAGCAGACTGCCACATCTTTCTCCCACAGAGCGGCTGACGGGTTTGAACCATCAACATTCTGGTTGGCCGCCGAGCACTTAACCACTGTGCCACTAGGGCTGCTTTTGTATTTTCATATGGAATATTATTTTGCAAGCCGTTATTAAGTTGGTACAATATTATAAATGTTAAAATTTGGGACCACCAATATTGTTTATACATGCACACACACACACACGCACACACTACACAGGCTGATTCTTTAATACGGCATTCAGACAACTAAAACTACAGATGAAACTCTTTTTCTGGTTATTATGTAAAACATTACATGGGCATTATGTAAAACAGTTTGAGATCTCCTGAGATGTTAATTAATTCACTTGGGATTGAGTGTCAAATGATGATGGGGCCATCACTTAAAATCTGAAATAAAAAGACAAAGCTGAATTTATTGCTTACTATAAAAAAAATTTTTTATATGTAGTAAGGAAACCCTGGTGGCGTAGTGGTTAAGTGCCACGGCTGCTAACCAAAGGGTTGGCAGTTTGAATCCGCCAGGCGCTCCTTGGAAACTCTATGGGGCAGTTCTACTCTGTCCCATAGGGTCGCTATGAGTCGGAATCGACTCGACGGCACTGGGTTTGGTTTTTGGTTTTGGTATATGTAGTAAAAACCTGTTGGCATCGAGTCACCCTCATGGTGCGGTGGTTAAGCATTTGGCTTCTAACCGAAAGGTTGGCAGTTCAAATCCACCAGCCACTCCTTGGAAATCCTATACGACAGTTCTACTCTAGCCTATAGGGTTTCTATGAGTCAGAATTGACACAACGGCAACGGGTTTGGTTTTTGGGTAGTGTAAACGGTTAAGGAACTTGGCAGCTAACCAAAAGGTTGGCAGTTAGAATCCACCCAGCAGTGCCTTAGAAGAAAGGCCTGGTGATCAACTTCCAAAAAACCAGACGTTGAAAACCCTACGGAGAACAATTCTAACACGACACACATGGGGTTTCTGTGAGTTAGCGTCCACTTGGCAGCAACTTTTATTTATTGATTTTTAATATATATGGTAAGGGGAACTACGCTTGTCAGGCATAGTGGTCCCAGCAGAGCAGACTGCTGATGTTATACAGAGTGGGCAGCATGACGTTCCAGGGTTGTGGGTGTAACTAGCTTGGCAGCATCTGTAGAAGCATGGCTACCGAGAGGGAGACCCTTGTTAATTGGTTGGCGCTCAGAGGCAGGTTTATTGAAGTGAGTCTCTCCTGATTTGGTTGACTTTCAGAAGGGAGGGGCTGACATTGACTGGCTTGAGAAATCATATGAACTCACATGAGTTGTTTCATTGGGTGGATTTAAAACCAATTCTGGTGGCTACTTGCTACCACGATCGCAAAATATCAGTTTTGTCCTAGAATTTGTGGGCAGAATTTTATTGCAGAGAATTTTTGAGTTACCTATTTTCCCTCAGTTAAGTATATTTAAGTATAATATACCTTAAGTATATTTTCAAATCTGCTCTCAGGAAGTCAGTATAACAGTGGCTCTAGAATTTGCCTACGTAGGTTACTTGACCTCATTAACCTCTATTTCCTCTCCAAATTGGTGACAATGACAATATCTACCCCATTAACTACTTCATATGAGGCGTTTAGCCATATATGGTCTGTGCTTATCTTCAGTCATCTTGCTGATACCTGAATGAAAAAAAAATCTGTTGCTGTTGAGTCGATTCAACTCATGGTGACCCTATGGGCAGAGTAGAACTGCCCCACAGGATTTCCAAGGCTCTAATCTTTACAGAAGCAGACGGCTACATCTTTCTCCCCTGGAGTGGTGGCTGGTGGGTTTGAACCACCTACCTTTCAGTTAGCAGCTGAGTGCTTAACCACTGCACCTCCAAGGATCCTTACTCCCACTAGGATGACTAAGATAAAAACCACAACAAAGCAAAACAGAAAATAACAAATGTTGGTGAGAATGTGGGGAAATTGGAACCTTTATCCGTTTCTAGTGGGAATGCAAAATGGTACAGCCATTATGGAAAACAGTGTGGTAGTTCCTCAAAAACTAAAAATAGAACTACCATGTTGTTGCTGTATGCCATTAAGTGGATTCTGACTCACTGGGACCCTATAGGACAGAGTAGAACTTTCCCACAGAGTTTCCTAGGGTGTAATCTTTTTGGGAGCAGATCACCAGGTCTTTCTCCTGAGAAGCTGCTGGTGGGTTCAAACCATCAGCCTTTTGGTTAGCAGTTGAGTGCTTAACCAGTGTGCCACCAAGGCTCACACTTAGCATAAAAAAACCAAAACCAAACTGGTTGTCCTGTAGTTGATTCCGATTAGTAGCGACTCTATACAACAGAGGAGAACTGCCCCAAGGAGCAGCTGGTGGATTTGAATTGCTGACCTTTTGGTTAGCAGCTGAGCTCTTAACCACTGCGCCACCAGGGCTCCATACTTAGCACACACACAAAAAAAACCATTGCCATGAAGTCAATTCCGACTCATAGCAACCTTATAGCATAGTACCTGGCAAATAGTTGATATTCAATAAATCGTATTATTACTGCTATTATTATTACCTATACCAAGAAGGGATTTATACCAAGAAGGGATTTAACCTGGGAAAGAGTTGCAGATACTTGAGAGGATTGTTTAGCTAGAAATCAGAAGCTATACATCAGGGACAAAGATTACAAGAAGTTCTGTAGAGTTTTAGAAATTGTACTCTTCCTGTTGTTTATTCTTTTTATCTCCTGTTTTCTCCTCATACTGATTAGCACTGTGATACTTAACACAAAAAGCAACTGTAGTATAGCATTATGGTGGACCAGGCTACTTATTTTTAGTGAGAAGAAACTAAAAAATGGAATAGTTATAAAGATAGGGGAAAACCAAAACCAAACCGAACCCACTGCCGTTGAGTAGATTCCAACCCATAGTCACCCTACAGGACAGAGTGGAACTGCCCCATAGAGTTTCCAAGGCTATAAATCTTTACGGAAGCAGACTGCCACATCTTTCTCCTGCAGAGCAGCTGGTGGGTTCAAACTGTTGACGTTTCGGTTAGTGGCTGAGCACTTAACCACTGTGCTACCAGGGCACCAAAGATAGGGGAAGGCAGACTGAATTCCTGGAGTCTGAGGAAATGAAGAGGCCCATGAGGCATGTGCCTCATGGGATGTGATCTCACAGCCTCAATCAACAAATTTAGTGTGTGGTTCTTCTCAGGCTACACTTCCCTCTGCTCATTACTCCTGTTGGAAGTTGGGAAGGGAACAGTCAATATTTTAAGCCTGGCAGGGCTGGGGAGTAAAGGGGTGCTGAGAGGAGAAAAGAGGAATGGGCAAGGATTGGTAAAGTTGACTAGTTAGAGCTGTTTTGTTTGCAAGGAACAGATATCCATTTAAGCTATATTAAGGGAAATAAGGTACATTACAGAATCCACAACTGGGCCTTAGGAATGGACCAGAACCAGGGGCAGTATGGGAACTGAGGAAGTCTTTTCCCTCTGCCTTTCCTTTCTTCTCTCTGGTCATGATTTTTTCTGCTTCTGGACTCCCAGGAAGGACTCCGATTGATCCTTAATAGGTCAAGATTGATCTGGACAGTCAGCTAGGCCTAGGATATGCCCTAATCATTGGATGAGGTGAGAAGTGTTGTGACTAGAAAACTGAACGTAGGGTTTGGCAGATAAAACAATAGATTTCACTCCACTGTGTGAGATTACCTAGAGGAAAACGGGGGAATGAGTAAGGGCTGCTAATAGGATGGCCAGAAACCCAGCAAGGATAGTGCTAGAACTAATTTCAGAAATTATTCCTCGTAGGTTATAGTGCCCTTCTCATGCATAGCTTAACATACTCCATGGGGATAGGAAGTCTTCAAAATCTATTGTGTATTTTACCCTTCCAGCACATCTAGTTTAGACTAACCACATTTCAAAAAGTGCTCAATAGCCACACATGGCTAGTGACTATGGAATTGAACAGCAGTTCTAGATGCTCAGTTACACATGTGAGAGTTTCAGAATATCAATTGTATTCCATCTTGATCTTTTCTTGTCTTCACCAGAGCCGATGAAATTGGCCTTATCAATTGAGGCCAAGGCATGGAAGATGTTGCTCTGCCGATATCTGAATGAAGAATACAAAAAGAAAATGTCAGACATGATAGCATTTATCAATGAATACTTAAAAAAATTATCTAGGCCTATTCGTGATTTAGATGATGTCAGGTTTGCAATGGAAGCCTTGGCTTGTATCCGTGATAATGAAATTCAAATGGACATGACTTTGGGACCAATTGAAGTAAGACATGATTGCCTTTTTCTTTCTCGAAATGTTATTTATTAATTTTTCTTGGGAATAGAGACACACTAAAGTGATTCTGTTAATGTATTTCTTCATCTACTTTATGGTACATTCTGCCTGTTCCTGATGTTGGTGTCTTTGGGAGAATTTTGATAATTATCAATAGTGAACAGTATACAAAGGAATATTAATATATTAATCATGCTGTACTGGCCTAGATAATGTTTACTTTTCAATACTGGCACCAACATTTTATGGAAAGAAATGGTTGCATTCTCTCATGTCAATCCCAGCATATTAGGCAATTCCCCAAATATCTTTGACTTTCCTTAGAAACCAGTTAAATATCTCACTCCTGACCAGTGGCATACCAAAGGCCAGGTGGTGGGAGCCATCCACCCAGGCTGAAGTGTAAGTTGCAGCAATTATTTGGAATGTAGGTCAATAAAAGATTTTTTTTTCAGGTAAGAGTATTACATTAGTTTTCTACTACTGCCGTAACAAATTACTACAAATTGAGTGACTTATAATAATACACATTTATTATCTTACAGTTCTGGAGGTCAGAAGTCCAAAAATGGGTCTTACGGGGCTAATACAAGGCATGGGTAGGGTTGTATTGGAGACTGTGGGGGAGAACCCATTTGTTGCCTTTTCCAGCTTCTGGAGGCTGCCCACATTCCTCCACTCATGGCCCCCTCCAGCAGTGACATTACTCCTGCCTCTGCGTCTGTTGTCACATCTCCTCTGACTCTTCTGTCTCCCCTCTTTCCCTTATATAAACTTGTTGCTGTTGACTCTATTCCGACTCATGGCAACCCTATAGGACAGAGCAGACCTGCCTCGTAGGGTTTCCAAGGAGTGGCTGGTGAATTCTAATTGCTGACCTTTTGGTTAGCAGCAGAGTTCTTAACTCAGGGCTCCTTAACACAGCGCCACAAGGGCTCCTTTCGTTGTATAGACCTTGGATTACATTGGGCCCATCTGTTAATCCAGGATAATCTCTCCGTCTCAAGATCCTTAATTGAATCACATTTGCAAAAATTCCTTTGGCCATTTACGGTAACATATTCATAGGTTCTGGAGATGAGGATGTAGACATCTTTGGGAGGGGGCATTTTTCTGTCTACCCCAAGTATTTTGTCATTGACATTGTTCAGAATTTCTAGCTCATGGTGATAATAGATTAGACAGACTCTTAACTGATATTATTATTGTTTTTAAATTCTCTGTGGACTCTGTACCCCCTTATTGCCTGCAGTGGCTGGGAAAGATCACTTCCCCTCCCTCCTCGTGGTATCCAATGCTCATGACTGTGTTATGCTTTCTTGAATCTAATTAGAATTTATACTCCGTGGTAGCTAATGAGTTTCATGCTTTTATTATTTCTTTAAATTCTAGTTTTTGGAATTTGCAGACCACCTCAAGAATTAATAAACTATCATATAATTTTTTTCATGATTGCAGAAGCTTAATTTTTCAACATGAATTCTCCTAGTAAAGCCAGTCACCAGTCTACCCCTTTAATTATTTAAATTTCTTTTCTTTGGAGTATCTACCACATTGTCATTTTATTCCATTCTTTATATAGCCAACCCATATTTTATTAGAGTATGATAAAATATCTTGCATAGTGTTGGCACAAGATCAAGGAAGAAAGAGCCAGAAAATGACTCTGTAGTATCTGCTAGGATGGAATTTCTCAATGTGATCTGCCTACATACATCTCCATCAGAATCGCCTAAATGCTTATTAAACTCAGATTTCAGGACCTCAGATCTAGAATCAGTATGTGGCGGTTGGTGAGAGTCTACAAGTGCTTTTTACACATGTTTAATTTGGGGACCCACTCTTCTAGAATATGCTCTTCTCTGCTAAGATACAGGATTACTTTTCTGGAAGGCATCTAAGTCATTTGGCAATTGCTTTCCCTTCTGATGTTTCTCAACTCCACCTCTACTTCTCAGGAGGCTTACGCGATTTTAAACAGATTTGAAGTTGAAGTAACTAAAGAGGAATCAGAAGCAGTTGATACCTTGAGATATTCTTTCAACAAATTGCAGAGCAAAGCTGTAAGTAAAAATTTAATTACCTTGTTTTTATTTCATACTTTTTTAGGCCTAATACATATCACTTACAACAGTTCTATTGGGATATAATTCACGTACTGTAGAAGTCTCCATTTTAAAGTATACAATTCAGTGGTTTTTAGTATCTTCACAGAATTGTGCAGCCATCACCATTATCTAATTTTAAAACATTTCCATCACCCCAAAAAGAAACCTCATACACAGTAGCAGTCACTCCCCATTTCCCTCTCACTCTACCCCCTGGCAACTGATAATCTACTTCCTGTTTCTGTGGATTTGCCTTTTCCGGGCATTTCGTATAAATGGAACCATACAATATGTGGTCTTTTGTAACTGGCTTGTGTTATTCAACATAATGTTTTCAAGGTTCATTCGTAGTGTAGCATATACCAGTACTTCATTACTTTTAAAGAAATTTTATTATGGTAAAATATAAAATGACGTAAAATTTGCCATTTTTAAGTGTACAATTCATTGACCTTAATTGCATTCACAGTGGTGTACAACCATCACCACTATCTATTTCCAGAAATATTTCATCACCCCAAACAGAAACTCTGTGTCAATTAAGTAATAAGCCCCTATTCTCCCCTCCTCCAGCTCCTACTAACCTCTAATCTACTTTATGTCTCCATAAATTTGCCTATTTTGTTTATTTCATGTAAGTGGGATCATATATTTGTCCTTTTGTGTCTAGCTTATTTCACTTAGCATAATGTTTTCAAGGTTCATGTATGTTGTAGCATGTATTAGAGCTTCATTTCTTTTAATGGTTGAATAATATTTCATTGTGCGTAAGGACCACATTTTGTTTATCCATTCATCTGTGAATAGACATTTGTGTTGTTTGTACCTTTTGGCTACTGTGAATAATGCTGCAGTGAATATTGGTATACAAGTGTCTGTTTGAGTCTCTGCTTTCAATTCTTTTAGGTGTATACCTATGACTATACTTTCTGGGTCATGTGTTAATTCTATGATAAACTTTTTTGAGGAACTACCAGACTGTTTCTAGAGCAATACCTGAGGGTTTCAATTTCTCCACTTCCTTGCCAAAATTTGTTATTTTCTAATTTTTTAAATAATAACTACCCTAATAGGCCACCATCTGTCTGTTAGTTCATTGTACCGTGGTAGCTTGCGTGTTGCTCTGAGGCTGGAAATGGATGGAGTGAAACTTTTGGGACCTTCATTTGTTGATGTGGCACTATTTGAAATGAGAAGAAACAGCTGCATATGTCCATTAGTAACTGGTGAATGTGGAATGTACAAACTGAATCGAGGAAAATTAGAAGTTGTCAAAAATGAAATGAAACGCTGGAAGATCAATATTCTAGACATTAGTGAGCTGAAATGGACTGACGCTGGCCATTTTGAATCAGGTAGTGATATGGTCTGCTATGCCTGGAAAGATAAATTGAAGAGGAAAGGTGTCACATTCGTAGGCAAAAAGAACATTTCAAGATCTATCCTGAAGTACAGCACTGTCAATGATAGGATAATATCCGTATGTTACAAAAAACAGCAGTTAATATGACTATTATTCAAATTTATGCACCAACCATTAATGCCAAAGATGAAGAAATTGAAGCCTTTTACCTACTTCTGCAGTCTGAAATTGATGAAACATGTGATCAAGTTGCATTGATAACAACTATGCTTGGAATGTGGAAGTTGGAAACGAAGAAGAATCAGTAATTGGAAAATATGGCCTGGGTGATAGAAATGACACTGAAAATCACATGATAGAAATCTGCAAGATCAATGACTTATTCATTGGAAATGCCTTTTTTCAACAACGTAAACAGTGACTATACACATGGACCTCGCCAGATGGAATACACAGGAATCAAATCAACTATATTTGTGGAAAGAGATGGCAGAGAAACTCAATATCATTGGTCAGAACAAGGCCAGGGGCCAACTGCAGAACAGACCACCAATTGCTCATATACAAGTTCAAGTAGAAGCTGAAGAAAATTAAAACAAGTCCATGAGAGCCAAAGTATGACTTTGAATATATCCTGCTTGAATTTAGAAACCATCCCAAGAGTAAATTTGACTCACTGAACACTAATGACCGAAGATCAGACAAGTTGTGGGATGACATCGAGGATGTCATATATGAAGAAAGTTATTTACTTCTTAGGGTTGCCATTAAGAAGACAAGGAAGAAAGAAAAGAACAAAACGGATGTCAGAAGAGACTCTGAAACTGGCTCTTGAACGTAGAGTAGCTAAAGCAAATGAAAGAAATGATGAGTAAAAGAGCTGAACAGAATATTTCAAAGGGCGGCTCAAGAAGACAAACTAAAATATTACAGTGAAATGTGCAGAGCCTGGAGTTAGAAAAAGGGAAGAGCATGCTCGGCATTTCCCAAACTGAAAGAACCGAAGAAAAAATTCAAGCCTCAAGTTGCGATATTGAAGGATTCTGTGGTCAAAAAATTGAATGACACAGGAAGCATCAAAAGAAGTTGAAAGGAATACACAGAGTCACCGTACCAATAGGAATTAGTCGATGTTCAATGATTTCAGGAGGTGGCATATGATCAAGAACTGATGGTATTGAAGGAAGAAGTCCAAGCTACACTGAAGGCATTGGTGAAGAACAAGGCTGTAGGAATTGACAGAATACCAGTTGAGATGCTTCGACAAACAGGTGCAACGCTGGAAGCGCTCACTCCTCTATGCCAAGAAATTTGGAAAACAACTACCTGGCCAGCTGTCTGGAAGAGATCCATATTCATGCCCATTCCAAAGAAAGGTGATCCAACAAAAAAAAAATGTGAAAACTACTGAACAATATCATTAATATATGTAAGCAAAATTTTGCTGAAGGTAATTCATACATGGCTGCCACCATCCCTCCATAGGGAACTGCCAGAAATTCAAGCCAGATTCAGAAGAGGATGTGGAACGAAGGATGTTTCTGATGTCAGATGGACTTTGGCTGAAAGCAGAGAATACCAGTGTTTTACTGACTGTGCAGAGGTATTCAACTGTATGAATCAGAGCAATTATGGTTAATATTGAGAAAAATGGGAAATTCTGTAACACTTAATTGTGCTCATGAGGAACCTGTACATAGACTAAGAGGCATTTGTTCAAACAGAACAAGGGGATACTGAGTGTTTTAAAATCAGAAATGGTGTACACCAGGGTTGTATCCTTATACCATACTTATTCAATCTGTATGCTGAGCAAATAATTGGAGAAGCTGGACTATATGAAGAAGAACAGGGCATTAGAATTGGAGGAAGACTCATTAACAACCTGCATTATGCAGATAATACAACCTTGTTTGCTGAGAGTAAAGAGGACTTGAGGCACTTACTGATGAAGATCAAAGACCATAGCCTTCACTATGAATCACACCTCAACATACATAAAACAAAAATCCTCACAACTGGACCAAAAAGCAGCATTGTAATAAACAGAGAAAATATTGAAGTTGTCCAGGATTTCATTCTACTAGGATCCACAATCAAGGCCCATGGAAGCAGCAGTCAAGAAATCAAACAATGTATTGCATTGGGCAAATCCGCTGCAACAGACCTCTTTAAAATCTTAAAAAGCAAAAATGTCACTTTGAGGACTAAGATGTGCCTGACCCCAGCCATGTTCTTTTCAGTTATCTCATATGCATGTAAAAGCTGGACAATGAAAAAAGAAGTAAAAAGAATTGATGCGTATGGGTTATACTGTTGATGAAGAATATTGACTATACATGCCATGGACTGCCAGTATGAACAAATCTGTCTTGGAAGAAGTATAGCTAGGATGCTCCTGGGCCTATAGTAGTAACAGTGACAGCCTCATCAGGGTCCACTGGAAAACTTATTTCAAGCTGTAGTTACAGGGTAGATTACTTTACCTCTTGGGTCATGTGCTAGAATGATTTGAGTTCCCTGTTGGCACATTTGGTTTGTTTATTTTTATTACAGACAGCACTACAGAGATATCTTTGCACATGTAAGACACCTGTGAGGTAGTTCTCATTTTAATAGATTACTTTCACCCTAATGCTGAGTATTCTTTTTTATTCTAGGTCTCTGTACAAGATGAACTAGTTCAGGTGCAGCCAAAGTTTAAAAGTAATCTACTGGAATCTGTGGAAGTTTTCCGTGAGGATGTAGCAAACTTTGCAGAGTCCTATGATATGGTAATTTAGCTATTTGCAAGCTTTGTGTGTTAAGATGTTCTGTAATATATTTATATGAAATGAAAGTAATAAATCCCAAAGGATACATTGGGATTCGTACATTGTGTGTAAGAGACTATTTACATATTTACAACTATAAAAAAAAGGGACAGCTACTCCTTTAAGCATGTTTGATATAGAAAGAAAGAAGACTTGACTGTTAAAAGGAGCAATAATTTTGGAGATTGTGAAAGAAACAAATTCCGTTCCTTTCTCAGGACCGGAGTTCTCCTAGTTAAAAAAACATAACAGTTATTGGAAGGCAGTAAGAAACTACAAACTCCCTAGTATCAGGGTGGTGCCTGCGGTTACTGCTCTCGGCTGCTAGTGACGAAAAGCTGGAGGTTCAACTCCACCTAGAGACACCCGGGAAGAAAGGCCTGGATGATCTACTTTGGAAAAATCATCCATGGAAAACCCCGTGGAAGACAGTTCTACTCTGACACACGTAGGGTTGCCGTGAGCTGGAGTCGACGCAACAGCAGTTGGTACCAGGGTATCATGGAACTGATTTTGCATTTTCACTAGCTTTTAGAGAACCAAAAAGGTCACTGAACATAAATAATAAATGTCATAATGGGTCAGTCCCATAGGTTACTCATTCTTTGTTCTAACTGATAATGTTTAACCTCCTTGAAGTTAAACTCGGAATGTGCCCCTAAAACCCGTTTTTTTAAAATTGTCATAATGGATCTGGATTCATGAGATGA
Organism: Loxodonta africana; assembly: GCF_030014295.1. NCBI lineage: Eukaryota > Metazoa > Chordata > Mammalia > Proboscidea > Elephantidae > Loxodonta > Loxodonta africana. The sequence goes on from NC_087342.1 coordinate 100,923,906, forward strand.
TTTATAGCCTTCGTGCTATTTATATAGCACTTTTTTTTTTTTTTTAACATGTACTACACTTATCTCTTTAAATTGGATTAATCAACGTTTGATTGCCCTGTCATTCTATGATTCCAGGATTCTGGTCTATTAATTTGGCATATCTATATTTTTTTTATAATAGTCATGTGGAAACTCTGGTAGCGTAGTGGTTAAGTGCTATGGCTGCTAACCAAAGGGTCGGCAGTTTGAATCCGCCAGGCGCTCCTTGGAAACTCTATGGGGCAGTTCTACTCTGTCCTGTAGGGTCGCTATGAGTCAGAAGTGACTCGACGGCACTGGGTTTGGTTTTGTTTTTTTTTTTTAATAATAGTCATGATAGTACAGACTGTGTTCACTTCCTTAATATTCTTTATTTTTCCATGGAGAATAGTTCTTGTTATTTTAATCTATCACTATATTGGGAGTTCTTTCATTCCTTTCATTATTTTGTGATTCTTTGGGGACTGTTTTCTTGCTCATGGCCACCACAGTCTGCCTTCTGCTTCTGCAAAGTATTCAACCAACGTGTATCTCTAGTTCCATATTGAGTAGAACAGTTAGTGAGAGAAAGCTGTTTCTCAGAACTCTGTCAAGTTATTTTAATGTGCAACCATTACGTCATCATTTAGAGTCATAAAAGAAATTACACAGAGCTCTCATGGCACAAACTTGATACGAGATGTAATTTTGTCTCATTTTTTATTAGCTAGTAAAAGTTATTTAAAAATGAATGGAAGGCAGAGTGATGAAAGTGATCTAAGACTGATTATGTTCATGGTTGCACAACTCTGAATATTCCAAAAAGCCATTGAATTGTGCACTTTAAATGGGTAAATTGTATAGTACATGAGTTATATCTCAATAAAGCTGTTACAAAAGATGAATGCAAGCTTCATATTATGGGAGCAAAATTAGACTATTTAAATTTTAAAACCAATTTTTATTTATTTGAAAGGAAGTAATAGATAAACATAATAATGTGACAAATACATAAGAGTAAGAATTAAAATGTAGACTATGTTATTAATTACAGGAAGGACCCATGGTTCCAAATATACCACCCCAAGAAGCTAGCAACAGGCTACAGATATTTCAGGTAAAAAAATACATTTTTTTTTTCCACATTGATAATGTGTGATTATTTAAAAAATGATTTTAGGGACAATTTTATGTGTTTTTGCCTTTTAATAGAAAAGTTAATGTTTAAAGTACATACAAATTTTAATTGCATTCGAATTTACTAAATGATGTAGTTGATTCCTTCTCTGTGTCCTTCCATTTTCTTCTCCATAGAATATTTCTCTGTATTTTTAGAGAATAGATTGATTTTAAACTGAAGTGTATACCTTTTTCTAAGCATCTCTCTTGATATGTAGAGTGATAAAACGCTTATAATATAATAAAATTTATAGAAATATGATTTTAAATATTGAAAAATGGTTTCCCTGCCTTCTCTCTGTATCCATAATTTTTCTTCCCTCTGTATCCATCACTTTAAACTCCTCCACCTCTGTGTCCTACCCCAGACTCTATAGTACTCAGGGCATCAGGCCAACCATTCACTATTGTTTTCTACACTCAGATTGCTGAGCATATCTGTAGATTCATGGATTCGTAAGTGAACCAACCCCCTCAGAAACATCAGGCAATTCTTTTATTTGTTCCTGTTCTTTTTACTGTTTTCTATAGTGGCTGTATAATACATTCATATTCTTTTTATGTCTTCTTTGTTACTTGCATTCTCAGTCATTAACAATACATTTTTCAGATGCCCACTATGTGACTTGGTTGATGGAAAAGCGTTTAAGAAATGGTTCTTACCTTTAAGCTGCTAAAGTCTGATACCCACTAAAACCCACTGCTCTCGAGTTTTGGTTAGAAAGTCTGATAGAGAGAGAAAACTAGAGACAATTACAAAGCTATGTTGAGTGCCATGGTCTAGGAACAAATGGAAGGGGCTCCCATGCAGATGGGAGCTGTGGGATGGTAGGACAGAGAAGGTTCCTGGGAGAGGAGGCATCTAAGCTGCGTCTTGAAGACTAGCAGGGAGATTTAGGGAGTGTAGTACCTGGGTGGTGCAAACAGTTAAGTGCTTAGCTGCTAACCAAAAGGTTGGAGGTTTGAGTCCACCCAGAGGCACCTCAGAAGAAAGACCTTGTGATCTGCTTCTGAAAAATCAGCCATTGAAAACCCTACGGAGCATGGTTCTGACACACATGGAGTCACCAGGAGCGGAAATCGTCTTAACAGCAACTAGTTTTTTAAGGAATATATTGCACGGGCAAAGAAGATAGTGGGGAAGGATAGGGCAGCAGAGTAGGCAGAGACCACTAATGGAGGGCCTCATATGCTTTAATAAGGAGTTGGATCCTATCTTGAGGGTCAGAGGGCTTTAAGCAGGAAGTGATATGATCAGATTTGAAATTTTAAGAGTTGTGTTGTTAAAAGATTTCTCTGGCACTAGTGTGGAGAATGTTTTGTGGGGAGGACATTTAAACTGATGGCAGTTTTGGTAATACAACCAAGCAATTGTCAAGATTGAAACCAAGCAAGTGGCAAACTTTGGATGAAGAAAACTAGATGGATCATGAAATTATTAAGGAGTTAGAATTGATAGGCTTAGAGCCTGGGTTGAGGGGAAAAGATCAAGGTTTCCAGATTGGGCCATTGAAAGGTAGAGTTATTTATTGAAGTTACTTATTTCTTAGGGCTGCCATAACAACATGCCACAAAGTGGGTAGCTTTAAAAAACAGAATTTATTGTCTCACAGTTTCAGTGGCTAGAAGTCCAAATTTGGGGTGTCCAAAGGACCATGCTTTCTCTCTATTGGCTGTAAGGGAATATCTTTCTTTGTGTCTTTCAGCTTCTGTAGCCCTGGGTGTTTCTTGGCATGCCTTGGCCGGTAGCTAGATTTTCACATGGTGTTTAACCCCCTGTGTGTGACTCTGATTTTGTCTGTTCTCCCCTTTTATAAAACACCACTCAGAAGAGATTAGGACTAGGACCCATGCTACTCTGGCATGATTTAACTCATAATTTCTTCAAAGAAAGACCCTATTTCCCCAAACAAGGGTGCATTCACAGATACAGAGGTTAGGATTTCCATATATCTTTTTGGGGGGTACAATTCAATCCATAACAGAGGCTACTGCATTAATCCAGGTGAGAGGCTTGGACCAGAGTGGTAACATTGGAGTTGATGAGAAGTGGTTGGATCCTGGGTATATTTTGAGGATAGACCCACTTCCTTGTCTTTCCCTCAGGAGTTACCAATTAATTAGTCAGCAACTGGGACATTAATGTGCCACATTTTCATCATGGGTGCGGTCACTTCAAGGAGCCCTGGTGGCACTGTGGTAAAGTGCTCAGCTGCTAACTAAAAGATCAGCAGTTCAAACCCACCAACTGCTCTTCGGGAGAAAGATATGGCCGTCTGCTTCCATAAAGATTACATCCTAGGAAACCCTATGGGACAGTCCTACTCTATCCTATAGGGTCCCAGTGAGTCCGAATCCACTTGACACCAATGGGTGTGTGTGACTGGTATGTTAAGGAGCCTTGGTGGCACAGTGGTTTAAGTGCTTAGCTGCTAACTGAAAGTTTGGTGGTTTGAACCCACCTAGCAGCTATGCGGGAAAAAAGATCTGGCAATCTGCTCCCGTAAAGATTACAGCCTAGGAAGCCCTATGGGGCAGTTCTGCTGTGTCCCATAGGATTGCTATGAGTCAGAATTGATTTGATGGCACACAACAATTGGTATGTTATACCATTTATGTAGAGTGCCTGTATCTTGTCACAGGTGGATTATTTCTATTTGCTTTTGTGCTTTAAAAACTGTTAATACTTCTTGTTGTTGTTGTTAAGTGCTGTCGAGTTAGTTCCAACTCAAAGCAACCCTATGTAAAACAGGATGAGATATTGCCTGGTCCTGCACCATCCCACAGTCGTTGCTATGTTTGAGCCCATTGTTGCAGCCACTGGGTCAACGCATCTTGTTGAGGATCTTCCTCTTTTTGGCTTACCCTCCTCTTTCCCCAGCATGATGCCCTTCTCCAGGGACTGGTCCCTCCTGATAACATGTCCAAAGTACTTGAGACAAAGTCTCTCCATCCTTGATTCTCAGGAGCATTCTGGCTGTACTTCTTTCAAGACGGAACAAACGAACAAGTCTGTTAATACTTAATGTTCTATTTAAATTCCAGTTCTAAAGAAATATCACAAGAAATATGTATTAACTTTGTTGATTTTGAATTGTTAGAATTATTTCAAATGGTGCTCAAATTAAATCTTCTGTTTTATAGACTCTTTAGTGAATCTGGAGAAAACAGAGTTGAATGGATTATATTAACGCTTCACTCATTTGAACCTTTTGGGAGAGATGGCAAGGCTAAGCTAGTGAAAAAGCCTGAATTACTGATTGTTAAAAAATACAGTTTTATTTCAGATGTATTTATAGAAACTTGAAATACAGGCCTTTTAAACCAAAACCAAACTCATTGCTGTCAAGCGATTCTGACCCATAGCGACCCTATAGGACAGAGTAGAGCTGCCCCATAGAATTTCCAAGGAGCGCCTGGTAGATTCGGACTGCTGACCCTTTGGTTAGCAGCCGTAGCTCTTAACCACTACACCACTAGGGTTGCCAGAGGCCTTTTAGGTGCCACTTAATTTGTTAAAGAAATAATTTTATATAAAATGGATGCTTTTAGAATTCTTGAAAGTTAATTTTCCTAAGTACTTAACTTGTCCTCTGATTGCTTGGTGTCAGTATAAATTTGCTTCACAAATCCATGTTTCATAGATATTACGAGGTAAGCCTCAGCCTACCTTTTATCCTGACTATAATAAGCTCTACTTTATTGGAGTCCGAATTAGTTATGTTTTAGTATAACTTAAAATCCTTTGTTATAGGCCAATTTTGATGATCTGTGGAGGAAATTTGTTACGTACTCATCCGGTGAACAACTTTTTGGATTGCCTGTGACCGACTATGAGGTTTTACACAAAACCAGGTAATTTTGGCAAATGTACAAGTGTTGCAAGTGCAAATAATACAAGTGCAGCCCTTTAGAAGAGGCATGCACCATCAAATCCTTCATCATGTGGAGAAGAGCCTGACTTGAAACACTCTTGAATTTTCCCCTTATTCCTGCTACTCCTGACCCATTTGATACACAATTTCCATACAGAAAAGAAACATCCTAGGGAGTAGAAAATACCTTACAAACCTTCTGGGCATGCATGGCCTTTATTTAGCCTGTGCTTTATTTTCTTCTTTTCACGATTTTTGAATAGTGTCAGTGATTGTGTGGAAGCGCTGCGATTTTGGATCATTTTGTTTATTCAGAGGAATAACCATTGTTGGCTCCCCATCTCTGCTTAATTGCATTTTTGGTAAAGTGCCCTTCCCCATTGGGTAGACATAGAATTTATTGAGATCGAAGGCCAAGGAAGTTACTGATTTTAAGCAGTGACAGAACTGGGATTTCAGCAAGTACATTTTAATACAATTTTTAATATAACTTTCTTGAGAGGCAAAATTAAACCAGGGGTATTAGCTTATTAGAGTATTGACTTTAGAAAAGAACTTTATATCGACTTCTTTCAGTCATTGCATGAAAATTTCATGGCCAAATAGATGTGAAATTGTCTGATGTTAAATTATGTAATGCTTCAGCGATTTAGGGTAAAAAAAATGGTTTCTATTCTTTCTCTGAAGGAATGATGCTCTAAGCTTAATCCATTTGATGAATTCTGTTAAGATTGCAGGTTTCTGGGCCTCATCCCTTACTTACTGAATTAGAATCTCTGGAATTGGATCCTAGGAAATCGCATTTTTACACATTTTTAGGTGATTGTTATGCACAGTCTGAGATTCAATGTTTTAACCCTTAGTATACCAGGAAAAATAATCATCACTATTTACAATCAGGACCAATGTATCCTTTAAAAAATTTAAAGGAATTTTTTTAAAATTAATTTTTATTGTGCTTTAAGTGAAAGTTTACAAATCAAGTCAGACTCTCATACAACAATTTATGCACACCTTGCTATACACTCCTAATTGCTCTCCCCCTAATAAGACAGCACACTCCTTCCCTCCACTCTCTCTCCTCGTGTCCATTCAGGCAGCTTCTGACCCTCTCTACCCTCTCATCTCTCCTCCAGACAGGAGATGCCAACACAGTCTCATGTGTCTACTTGATCCAAGAAACCCGTTCTTCACCAGTATCATTTTCCATCCCATATTCCAGTCCAATCCTTGTCTGAAGAGTTGGCCTGGGGAATGGTTCCTGTCTTGGGCTAACAGAAAGTCTGGGGACCATAACCTCTGGAATCCCTCCAGTCCCAGTCTGACCATTAAGTCTGGTCTTTTTATGAGAATTTGGGGTCTGCATCCCACTGCTCTCCTGCTCCCTCAGGAGTCCTCTGTTGTGTTCCCTGTCAGGGCTGTCATCGGCTGTAGCCGGGCACCCTCTAGTTCAGGGACAATGTTTTGAATGCAACTGACCGCACATCAGCTGTTGTCTTAGCCATCTAGTGCTGCTATAACAGAAATACCACAAGCTTCAACAAAGAGAAATTTATTCTCTCACAGCCTTGTAGGCTACAAGTCCAAATTCAGGGTGTCACCTCCAGGGGAAGGCCTTCTCTTCTCTGTCAGCTCTGGAGGAAGGTCCTTGTCATCAACCCATCAACCTTCCCTTGGTCTAGGAGCTTCTTTGTGCAGAAAACCTGGGTCCAAAGGACATGCTCTGCTCCTGGCACTGCTTTCTTGGTGGTATGAGGTCCCCAACTGTCTGCTCAATTCTCTCAAGAGATAAAAGGTGGTACAGGCCACACCCCAGGGAAACTCCCTTTACATTAGATCAGGGATGTGACCTGGGTAAGGATGTTACATCCCACCATAATCCTCTTTAATATAATCTAATCTTGCCTCATTAACCACAGGCAGAGATTAGGGTTTATGACACATAGGAAAATTACATCAAACGCAAAATGGAGGACAGCCACTCAAGGCTGGGAATCATAGCCTAACCAAGTTGACACGTATTTTGGGGGGACACAGTTCAATCCATAACAGCTGTCATTTGTGAACCTGGAGCCTACCCATCTTGTAAACACTGATTCCAGATTTCAGATCTATCTCCAGTAGGTTCTAGCTTATTGTTACTTCTGATTTTTCTTGCACTTCACTGCTAAAACTGAAGACTGCTGAAAGCTATGACATTTATAATTTTGTTGAAGAGAGGACTGCCATCTTGTTTGAACTATAAATATGAGACATTTTTATTTATAGATTTAGAATAATCAATGATTTTTATTTCTACATTGCCTGTTTTCTTTGTGTACATATCTGCCTTCAACATTTGTCTACTTATGAACCGTAGCAAGTAAAACTTACGTATACATCATAAATAAAGAAAATACTGTCACCATTTTCACAAAATGGGATGGTCTAGATTCTTATTGCAAAATATTGCATGATGAAGCCCTTACCTCTGGAAATACATTGTTCACTCATAAATGATTGAGTTTAATAAAATTCACCTTGGTTATTGTCATCTGAAGACTCATAGTCTGAGATTTCTCTTATAGATTCAGTTATATTTATACCACCAAAATTAGAGTCTAGAGTACTGCTTTCTGTCTCTTTTCTGCTTAATAATTGGGAAACACCTTCCTCTGTTTATTTTCTGCTCTTTGCCATTTTAGGTAGAAAGTGAAAAATTCTGATTTCTCAGCTGTATTAAATAAAAGCCAAATTAACCAACAAACAAAAATCATGAGACTATGAAGATGGTTCTCCTGAGTTCTTTCTTTTATATTTTCTTGAAAGATGATGCAATACTTTGGGAAGCACAATAAGAAACCTGAAGGATGATGTAATAGCATTATTATTTTTGTGCTATTGTATCATCTTCCTAGATGATTTCATCATTCTTCTGTTTTCTTATTATCTTAGTTATTTTTTTTTTTTTTAGCATTTTATTTAGGTGCAATCAAGGAGTAATAATAATTCCTAGGATGATTAAATAGCAAAATGAATCAGGAATTGGAAAAATAAGAAAATCTTAATTGCAGAATGTGGAGCCATCTGGTAATTTCAAGATAATGAGTTTCACCCCATTAAAAACATGAATAATTTTTACTTTTGTTCTTTGAACTATCTCTAATAAAGAATAAAAGTTGTGAATATCAATCCTTATAAAGAGTTAAAACTGCTCAAAAGAAGAAACTCAGTAACTAAATTGGGTCCAGTGGACCCTAATGGTATGCTAAGGGTTGAGGAATTCTGGGACAACTCACAAACTCTGTTGAGAGGGCAATTTAGTGTTTTACACAATGAAGAACTTTTTCTTTACTTGGACCTGGAATCCCTCCATATAGAGTTTTGAATATAATTCCATCTACGCACATGAGGGAGTCCCTGGTTGGTGCAAACAGCTAAATACGTGACTGCTAACCAGATGTCTCCCTGGAAGAAAGGCCTGGTGGTCTGCTTCCTAAAGGTCACAGCCTTGAAAACTCTATGGACTGCAGTTCTACCCTGCAGCACACGGGGTTGCCATGAGTTGGAATCAACTCCATGGCAACTGGTGTGGTTCTTTTTGGTTAGACATACGAGGGAAAGCTGGCAGGAAAGTGATGTTTAAGTTAAGATGTAAAGGCAGACCAGTACTTAGTCTAGGGAAACATTATAAACATCCAGTCAAAATCCATAAAAATCAAGTCAAACCTTAGCCTTAGCTTTGATCTTGTTTTCAGGTTTGGGCTGCATTGTCTGAAGGGATTGGTATAGCAAGTTCTGCATGAAAACCCAGAGATTTTTCCTTTACAAAATATTTGAACTATTTGTTAATATCAAGTCATAGTATAATTTTGGAATATTTGAGAGCTGTAAACTTGGCCTTATTGATGGAGCTTTAACAAAGTCTTTTTATTGGAAATTGATATCATTTTATGCATATGTTGTCTATGAGACATCATACACATAACTATGAAATATTTAATTGGATCAACTCTGGCTATCCAATAATGGAATTTATTAAAAATACACACTATGTAGTGACTTAATTATTTTGTTTTCCAGAAAGGAACTCAACTTGCTGCAGAAGCTGTATGGACTGTATGATACTGTAATGAGCAATATTAGTGGTTATTATGAAATGCTTTGGGGAGACGTAGATATTGAGAAAATTAACGCAGAACTTCAGGAATTTCAAAACAGGTGAATTTCAATCAAATTAAGCTTACCTTTATATTGTCTCCATCTTCTGAGGCTACTATAGGCATTTCACAAACTGATACATTGTTGTGTGTACATAAATCTTTCTTCAAAGAAAGGTATAGGTGACTCTTTTTTTTCTTTTTTTCTGAAAGATGTCGTAAACTTCCAAAAGGACTTAAAGATTGGCAAGCTTTTTTGGATCTTAAAAAAAGAATTGATGATTTCAGTGAGTCGTGTCCTCTGCTAGAAATGATGACCAATAAGGCGATGAAACAGAGACACTGGGATCGAATCTCTGAGTTAACTGGAACCCCATTTGATGTGGAATCTGATTCTTTTTGTCTTAGAAATATTATGGAAGCACCACTCCTTAAAAATAAGGATGATATTGAGGTACATAACAGTAGGAGGTCTTACTAACTCTTGTTACTACTGGCATAAATGGTATGCCAGCCACTTTTTATGCCTCTGGACCTCAGAGGTCAGGCCTTATTCAAGTTCTAATGCATTAAGCTTCAAGGTGGGTCCCTTTTGAAACTACCCTGACTGGAGTTGGAACCTCATTGTGTAGGCTGAGCATTCTATTAGGTGATGCTTCCTGGATGTGTTAGTTTTGTAGACTTAGGCCTTGTATTCCCCCTTTAGCTCTGTGAGATAAGGCTTGCAAGCATAATTCTAGCTTTCCTGTGTGATAGGGAGCCCTGATGGGTTCATTTCGGTTTTTCTGTGTCAAATTTGGAAAACCAGTTTCCCCATATAACCTAATGGAAAGGCACCCACAATAAATTACTTATCTAGCTCTCATTGGTATATTGTCATACCACAGATTGGTGGCACCACAGAGCCACTCATGTCATTGGTGGCTTGTATTGCCAGATCATATATCTCAAAATTTAGAACTCTCATCAAAAATTTCAAATTGATCTTTGAATCAGCGTGCCTTCTTCCATTAGTGAAAACACATAGCATCAAAGAAATTTTAAAAAAGATTAAAATTGGTAACAAAAGGGTTTTAAATAATAGCTCCTTTTTCTGAAAATTGAACAGATTATTTTATTAGAGGGTATGCTATTTGTCCTACATAGTGCACCTTCAAAATTAGGAATGATCACAGAAAATCCTGGCATTTACAAAATAATCCTATAACTCATATTCATTTTGGAGCCCCTCAATCTATCCTCCTTGTGCCTTAAAATATACTTCCAATTAAAAAAAAAAATCTGTCCATTTCTGTGTTGTGTTCTTGATGAGTTCCTCAGAACTATTTTCTAAATTTCTGATTTTATACTTTTTCCTATTAAGTCAGTTAAATTTTTTATTATTACGTTTTCCAGGGTTTTTAATTTTTTTGTGTGTCCGTCTGTTCTTTTTTCATTTCTACCTTTGTTTCATTCTTTTTTTTTTATGCTCCTTTTTATAGACACTGTTTCTTCTTTTATCTCTCTGAGCACTCTAAACATAATTACTTTGAAAATTTTTTTATGGAAAATTTCAAACATATGTAAAAGTAGAGAATCCTTTGTTTCAACAGTTATCAACTCATGGACAATATTATTTTATCTATACTTCCCCATACTGAAGGATTCCCAGATTGAACATAGTTGAAGATTTTAAATTGTCCTATAAAATTAATTTCATCTGGACAGAGTTTGGTTTTTATGTTGGCTGTCCCTCTGAGCATTCCATTTTCTCGTGGGTTTGAGAATTTCTATTTTGGGAAGGATCATGTTGAATGGCAAGTTTAAAAAAAATGGCTTATATAATTTGTTAAAATTATTTCTCTCTCTCCGTGTTTTAGTCTTCTTGCTTAGTGGTTTTGTGGTTTCCTTCACAATTCCCCATCTCCTCTGGCCCCAAGTCCAGAACCAGGTGTTATAAAGCCATTTACACTCACTATTCTTTTTTTTTTTTTTCTTGTTCTGGTTGTTCTGCTTCCATTAATCCAGTTTCTCTACTGTCTCCCCCAGTCCCCTTCTCGTCTGAGCTTTAGGGTAAATGTTGACCATTTCATCTCATATAGATGATTTTTTTAATTGTGCTTTAGATGAAGGTTTACAGAACAAACTAGTTTCTCATTGAACAGTTAGTACACATATTGTTTTATGACACTGGTTACCAACCCCATGACATGTCAACACTCTCCCCTCTTGACCTTAGGTTCCCTATTATTACCAGCTTTCCTGTCCCCCCTGCTTTCTAGTCCTTGCCCCTGGGCTGATATACTGCTTTAGTCTTGTTTTGTTTTATGGGCCTGTCTAATCTTTGGCTGAAGGGTGAACCTCAGGGGTGACTTCATTACTAAGCTAAAACGGTGTGCGGGGGCCGTACTCTTAGAGTTTCTCTAGTCTCTGTCCGGCCAGTAAGTCTGGTCTTTTTTTGTGAGTTAGAATTTTGTTCTACGTTTTTCTCCGGCTCTGTCTGGAACCTTCTCTTTTGATCCCTGTCACAGCAGTCAGTGGTGGTAGCAGGGCACCTTTTAGGTGTAGTGGACTTAGTCTGGTGGAGGGTGTGGCATTTGTGGTCCATTAGTCCTTTGGACTAATCTTTCCCTTGTGTCTTTGGTTTTCTTCATTCTCCCTTGCCCTAAATGTGTACACCCACTATTCTTAAGCCCTGGTGGTGCAGTGGTTAAGAGCTCACCTGCTAACCAAAATGTTGGCAGTTTGAATCCACCAGCTGCCCCTTGGAAACCTTATGAGGCGGTTCTACCCTGTCCTATAGGGTTGCTATGAGTCAGAATTGACTCAATGGCAATGGGTTTGTTTTTTTTTTGGTTATTCTGCTGTGGGATAGCAGGTCCAGGCATGAGGTGACCTGGTCAGGTCCTGGCTGTGAGGTGCACCTGTGTCACCCTATCCACCTAGTCAACAAACAGCTTCGTTTAATCTAAATGGCCAAATAGCAGCAGCTGGAGACAGTGCTTCCACAAACGGTAGGTTCCAGCTCCCAGCTCTGATGCTTCCTCTCGTATAGACCACTTTCAGGAACATAAGACCTGCCTACCACTGACTAAAGGTTTGTGGGTGGAGGTGAAGCTTCATCTCCACCCATTGTTTTGGTTATCTTTTCTACTTCTGGTTCATGAAGATTGTCTTAGATATCTAGTGCTGCTATAACAGAAATACCACAAGTGGGTGGCTTTAACAAACAGAAATTTATTTTCTCACCGTTTAGGAGGCTAGAAGCTTAAATACAGGGTCCCAACTCTCGGGGAAGGCTTTCTCACTCTGTTGGCTCTGGAGGAAGGTCCTTGTTTCTTTGAGCTTCTTCTTCTGGATGATCTTCATGTGGCTTGGCTTCTCTCTTCTCCGCATCTCCAAAAGAGGTTGACATAAGATATACCCTACACTAATCCTGTCTCATTAACATAACAAAGAACCTCTTACCAAATGGGATTATAACCATAGAGAGAGGGGTTAGGAGTTACGGCACATATTTTTGGTGGACACAATTCAATCCATAACAAGATGTTTATCTTATTTTTAAGCCTGGTATTTTTTATATTGGAGCCCTGGTGGCAGTGGTTAAATGCTCAGCTGCTAACCAGAAGGTTGTTGGTTTGAACCCACCAGCTACTATGTGGGAGAAAGATGCAGCAGCCTGCCTCTGTAAAGATTTATAGCTTTGGAAACCCTATGGAGCAGTTCTACTCTGTCCTATAGAGTGGCTGTGAGTTGGAATTAACTTGATGGCAATGGGTAATGGGTATTATTGGTCTTTTACTTTCTATTTTTGTATTTTATCCATTATTCTGTGTTTTGGAAGAGAGGACATGTACCACTATATATATGGATTTGAGTTTTCTGCCTTCCTTATTTGGTGGTTGTGTGACTTCCTTTCCCACCCCTTACCTCCCCTCCTCAATTTTTAACAACATACGTATACCAAAAGTTTTGCTTTCAAAGCATTTGTGGTACTAATGGCTTGTGTTTGGCTACTAACCTAAAGTTGGTGCTTCAAACCCACCCAGTGGTATCATGGAAGAAAGGCCTGGAGATCTTCCATTAAGATTACAGCCAAGAAAACTGTATGGAGCAGTTCTACTCTGTAACACATGGCGTCTTTGTGAGTTGGAATGGCCTTGATAGCACAAGTTTGGTTTTGGTTTTTTGGTATACAAAAAGTTTACTTTCAAAACGCTTTTTCCTATTTGTAAATGTCACTAGGATACTATTGAAAGAAACATAGGGTTAAAAAATCTTTGAGGATGATCTCATTTTTATTAGTGGATGTTGTACTCGTAAGAACATAGCTATCCATAGTCTGTGCTTTGAAATCTTCGTTTTACAATTCCAAGGAATACTAGGTTTCAGTTTTTAACTATTAATACTCCAAAACGAATTCCCAGTACTGTCTACCCCAGGTACATCCTATTGCTCTGCCCCACAGGATTTACCATTAATCAAACTGAATTACTATTGTTACTGGATTCACGGCCTCTAAAGGAAGCCTTTTCCCACCCTAAAGAATGTGCTTTCCCTCCTCAGTGACTCCTTCTTGGAATCCCCAAAACTGAGGCAAATCCATTGCTATCTAGTCTATTTTAACTCATGATGACCCCAAGTGTTACATAGTAAAATTGCTCCATAGGGTTTTCTTGGCTGTGATCTTTACAGAAGCAGATCTCAGACATTTCTTCCGTGGTGCCGCTGGGTGGGTTTGAACTAGCAACCTTTAGGAGTGGAGCACAAACTGTTTGCCCCACCCAGGTACCTGTTGGAATCCCACTTCCTCTCCAGTGCTACCTCCTCAGTGAAGCGCCTCCTCCTCAGAACTCATAACAGTTCATACGACTCTTATGACGTACTTATTCGTATTATAATTATTTGTGGACATATCTTGCACCTTTAAATTTCTTTCCATATCTGTGACTCTGTGATTCTAAGTGTGAAAATAAGTGAAGCATGGTAGGGAAGATACTGCCCTTTTATATTCATTCCCTTGCATCATGGATTGAATTGTGTCCCCCAAAAGTATGTATATCAATTTGGCTAGGCCATGATTCCCAGTATTGTGTGATTGTCCACCATTTTGTCCTCTGTTGTGATTTTCCTATGTGTTGTAAATCCTACCTCTATGATGTTTTTTTATGATGTTAATAAGGTCGGATGGGTGGCAGTTATGTTAATGAGGTAGGACTCAGTCTACAAGATTGGACTGTGTTTTGAGCCAATCTCTTTTGAGATATAAAAGAAAGAATCGAGCAGAGAGACATATGGACCTCATACCACCAACAAAGCAGCGCCAGGAGCAGAGTGCATTCTTTGGACCTGGGCTTCCTACAAGGAGAAGCTCCTAGTCCAGGGGAAGATTGATGAGAAGGACCTTCCTTCAGAGCTGACAGAGAGAGAAAGCCTTCCCCTGGAGCCAACACCCTGAATTTGGACTTCTACCTTACTAGACTGTGAGAAAATAAATTTCTCTTTCTTAAAGCCATCCACTTGTAGTATTTCTGTTATAGCAGCACTGGATACCTAAGACACCTTGTGAGTCTTTCATATCAGAAAACCCATAAGAAAAAGTATAATTGCCTTCTAGGCAGGACTATAGTAATATTTACTGCTGCTCTAAAGATTTCAAAGGACACTCACATATATTTTCATATCAGACCTCTGAGATAGACAGGATGATTGTGATTATCTCCACGTTAACCAAGAAAATAAAAACAAAAACTCAACTCCAGTTAACAATGTAATCAAGAAACATGATGATCTAAGTTCCGTCATCAGATGTTAAAAACTGTCTGTAGCATAGGAGCCAGAGAGCCAGGGGATCCTAGTTTGAATCTGCAACACAATGGTCATGAGCCTCAGTTTTCTTGGCCATAAAATGGCTAAATAAGCTAGATGACTTCTAGGCCCCTTTCAAGCTAAAAAATGCTATGATATTATGGTGTGCTTAATCTGTAGTTGAAAATGTCCTGACATGCTCTCTGATTTTCCTCCAAAGGACATTTGCATATCTGCCATTAAAGAGAAGGATATTGAAGCCAAGCTGACTCAGGTGGTTGAGAACTGGACCAACCAGAACCTTAGTTTTGCAGCATTTAAAGGAAAGGGAGAGCTCCTGCTCAAAGGAACTGAGTCTGGAGAAATTATCACCTTGATGGAGGATAGTTTAATGGTCTTAAGTTCCTTACTAAGTAACAGGTAATTTTATAACTTTGGGAGGAGGAGGTTTTAGTTTGTATTTATGGTTTGTTATGAATTGAGTTGTATTCCCCCAAAATACGAGTTGGAATCCTAACCCCTAGACCTGTGGATGGAATCTGCTTTGGGACTAGGATTTTCTTTGTTTTGTTAATGAGGCCATATCAGTGTAGGGTATGTCCTTCCTAAACTTAACCACTTCTGAATGATATAAAGAGCAGCATAAAAATAGATGTGAGAGCACAAACGGGAATACCATGCTACATGAAGATCCCCAAGGAACTGAGGGATGCTGGAAGAGACAGGGATCTTCCCCCAGAACCAACAGAGAGAGAGCCTTACCTTAGAGCCAGTGCCCTGAATTTGGACTTCTAGCCATCTAAGCTGGAAGGAAATAAATTTCTCTCTCTTTTTTTATTTTTTATTGTGCTCGTGAAAGTTTACAGCTAAAGTTAATTGCTCATGCAAAAATTTACGCACATATAGTTATGCGGCCCTAGTGACAATCCGTATAATGTGACAGCACACTCCCCCTTTCCACCCCACATTTCCTGTGTCCATTCAGCCAGCTCCTAACCCTTTCTGCCTTCTCATCCCTCCTCCAGACAGGAGCTGCCCATTTAATCTTGTATAACTACTTGAACTGAGAAGCACACTCTCCACGAGTATTATTTTATGTTTTATAGTCCAGTCTAGTCTTTGTCTAAAGAGTTGGCTTCAGCAATGGTTTTAGTTCTGGGTTAACAGAGAGGCCAGGGGCCATGTCTTCTGGGGTTTCTGTAGTCTCAGCCCATTAAGTCTGGTCTTTTTATGTGAATTTGAGTTCTGCACCCTACTTTTCTCCTGCTCCATCAGGGTCTTTCTGTTGTGTTCCCTGTCAGGGTGGCCATTGATGGTAGCCAGGCACCATCAAGTTCTTCTGGTCTCAGGCTGATGGAGTCTCTGGTTTATTGGCCCTTTTGTCTCTTGGGCTAACATTTTCCTTGTGTCTTTGGTGGTCTTCATTTTCCTTTGCTCCAGGTGGGTTGGGACCAATTGATGCATCTTAGAAGGCTGCTTGTAAGCTTTTAAGACCCCAGACACCACTCACCAAAGTGGGATGCCGAACATTTTCTTAATAAACTTTGTTATGCCAGTTCACCTAGATGTCTCCTGAAACCATGGTCTCCAGAGCCCCGCCACTGCTACTCAGTCCGTTGAAGTGTTTGGTTGTGTTCAGAAAACCTCTCTTTTTTTAAAAAAATTTTTCATCCCATATTTTATCATTTTTTTTTATTGTGCTTTAAGTGAAAGTTTATACTTCGAGTTTGTTTCCCGTACAAAAATTTATACACACTTTGTTATGTGACCCTAGTTGCTCTCCTTATAATGTGACAGCACATTCCTCCTTTCCACCCCGGATTTCTTGTGTCCACTTAACCAGCTCCTATCCCTTTTTGCCTTCTCATCCCACCTCCGGACAGGAGCTGCCTATTGGTCTCATGTATCTACTTGAGCTAAGAAGCACTCTCTTCATGAGTATCATTTTATATCTTATAGTCCAGTCTAATCTTTGTCTGAAGAGTTGGCTTTGGGAATGGTTTCAGTTATGGGCTAACAGACAGGCCGGGGGCCATGTCTTCTGGGGTCCCTCCAGTCTCAGTCAGACCCCTAAGTCTGGTCTTTTTACTAGAATTTGAGTTCTGCATCCCACTTTTCTCCTACTCCATCAGGAACTCTCTGTTGTGTTCCCTGTCAGGGCAGTCATTGGTGGTAGCCAGGCACCGTCTAGTTCTTCTGGTCTCAGACTGATGGAGTCTCTAGTTTATGTGGCCCTTTTTGTCTCTTGGTTTAATATTTTCCTTGTATCTTTGGCATTCTTCATTCTCCTTTGCTGCATGTGGGTTGGGACCAATTGATGTATGTAAGATGGCTGATCGCCAGCTTTTAAGACCCCAGATGCCACTCACCAAAGTGGGATGCCGAACATTTTCTTAATGAACTTTGTTATGGCAGTTGACCCAGATGTCCCCTGAAACCATAGTCCCCAGACCACTACCCCTGCTACTCTGTCCTTCAAAGTGTTTGGTTGTATTAAGGAAACTTCTTAGCTTTTGGTTTAGTTCAGTTGTGCTGACTTCTGTATTGTGTGCTGTCCTTCCCTTCACCTAAGATAATTCTTATCCACTATCTAGTTAGTGAATACTCTTCTTCTTCCTTCCCTACCCTCATACCCATCAAAGAATGTTTTCTTCTGTGTTTAAATCATTTCTTGAGTTCTTATAATAGTGGTCTCTTACAATATTTGTCCTTTTGTGACTGACTAACTTCACTCAGCATGCCTTCCAGATTCATCCATGTTATGAGATGTTTTGCAGATTCATCATTGTTCTTTATCATTGTGTAGCATTCCATTGTGTGAATATACAATAATTTGTTTATGCATTCATCTGTTGATGGATACCTAGGTTGTTTCCATCTTTTTGCTATTGTGAACAGTGCTACAGTGAACATGGGTGTGCATATATCTATTCATGTGGTGGCTCTTTCTCTAGGATGTATTCCAAGAAGTTGGATCTTATGGTACTTTTATTTCTAGCTTTTTAAGAAAGCACCAAATTGATTTCCATTTTCCATTCCCACCAGCAGTATGTAAGTGTTCCAGTCTCTCCACAACCTCTCCAACATTTATTATTTTGTGTTTTTTGGATTAATGCTAGCCTAGCTGAGGTGAGATGGTATTTCATTGTAGTTTTGATTTGCGTTTCTCTAATGGCTAATGATCGTGAGCATTTCCTCGTGTATCTGGTAGCTGCCTGAATGTCTTCTTTGGTGAAGTGGCTGTTCACTCCTTTGCTCATTTTTTAATTGGGTTATTTGTCTTTTTGTAGTTGAGTTTTTGCAGTATCTTGTAGATTTTAGAGATTAGACGCTGACTGGATTTGTTGTAGCCAAAAATTTTTTCCCAGTCACCAGGTTGTTTTTTTACTCTTGATGAAGTCTTTTGATGAGTGTGTTTGATTTTTAGGAGCTCCCAGTTGTCTAGTTTCTCTTCTCGTGTTTGTGCATTGTTAGTGATGGTTTGTATTCTGTTTATGCCACATATTAGGATTTCTAATGTTGTCCTTATTTTTTCTTTCATGATTTTTATCAATTTAGATTTTATATTTAGGTCTTTGATCCATTTTGAGTTACTTTTTGTGCATGGTGTGAGGTATGGATCTTGTTTTGTTTTGTTTGGGGAAAAGAGACTGTCTTTTCCCCAGTTAACAGACTGTGGGCCTTTGTCAAATATCAGCTGCTCATAGGTGGATAAATTTACGTCTGGATTCTCAATTCTGTTCCATTGGTCTATGTATCTATCATTGTACCAGTACCAGGCTGTTTTGGTTACTGTGGAGTATAATAGGTTCTAAAATCAGGTAATGTGAGGCCTCCCACTTTGTTCTTCTTCTTCAGTAATGCTTTACTTATCCGAGGTCTCTTCCCTTTCCATACGAAGTTGGTGATTTGTTTCTCCATCTCATTAAAACGTACCATTGGAATTTAGGTTGGGATTGCATTGTATCAGTAGGTTGCTTTGGGTAGGATCGACATTTTCACAATGTTGAGTCTCCCTAACATGTGGAAGGTAAGTTTTTCCACTTAAGTAGGTCTCTTTTGGTTTCTTGCAGTAGTATCTTGTAGTTTTTTTTTTTTTTGTATAGGTCTTTTATAGCTCTAGTTAGATTTATTCCTAAGCGTTTTGTCTTCGTGGGGGCTATTGTAAATGGTATTGATTTGTTGATTTCCTCTTTGAAGTTCTCCTTGTTAGTGTAGAGGAATACATCTGATTTTTGTGTGTTTATCTTGTATCCTGAAACTTTGCTGAAATCTACTGTTAGTTCCAGTAATCTTCTTGTGGATTCTTTGGGGTTTTCTGTGTATAAGATCATATTATTGGTAAATAGAGACACTTTGAGTTCTTCCTTACCAATTTGGATCCTCTTTATTTCTTTTTATTGCTTAATTGCTCTGGCTAGGACCTCCAGCACAATATTGAATAAGAGTCATGATAAAGGGCATCCTTGTCTGGTTCCTGTTCTCAAGGAGAATGCCTTAGGCTTTCTCCATTTAGGATGGTGTTGGCTGTTGGCTTTGTATAAATGCCCTTTATTATGTTGAGAAATTTCCCTTCTATTTTGCTGAGAGTTTTTATGAAGAATCGCTGTTGGACTTTGTCAAATGCTTTTTCTGCATCAATTGATAAGATCATGTGGTTGTTGTCTTTTGTTTATGTGATGGATTACATTGATTGTTTTGCTATTGCTGAACCAGCCCTGCATACCTTTTAGGAATCCCACTTGGTCATGGTGAATTATTTTTTTGATATGTTGTTGAATTCTATTGACTAGAATTTTGTTCAGGATTTTTGGATCTGTATTCTTGTGGGATATTGGTCTGTAACTTTCTTTTATTGTGGTGTCTTTATCTGGTTTTGGTATCAGGGTTATGCTGGCTTCACAGAATGAGTTTGGGAGTGTTCCATCCATCCTTTTCTATGCTCCGAAATACCTTTAGTAGTAGTGATGTTAACGCTTCCCTGAAAGTTTGGTAGAATTCTCCAGTAAAAGTGTCCAGGCCCAGGCTTTTTTTGGTTGTGAGTTTTTCAACTCTTCTTTTGTTACAGGTTTATTTAGTTGTTCTACCTCTGTTTGTGTTAGTTTAGGTAGGTAGTGTGTTTCTGGAAATTTGTCTATTTCCTCTAGGTTTTCAAATTTGTTAGAGTACAGTTCTTCATAGTATTCTGTTATGATTCTTTTAATTTCAGTTGGGTCTGTCATGATATCGTCCATCTCATTTCTTATGCAGGTTATTTGCTTCCTCTCCTGCTTTTCTTTTGTCAGTTTGGCCAGTGGTTTATCGGTTTTGTTGATCTTTTCAAAGAATCAGCTTTTGGTCTTGTTAACTCTTTCAATTGTTTTTCTATTCTCTGTGTCATTTAATTCTGCTCCAGTTTTTATTATTTGCTTTCTTCTGGAGCCTGAGGGCTTCTTTTGCTGCTCTCTTTCTATTTGATCGAGTTGTAGGGTTAATGTTTTGATTTTGGCCCTTTCTTCTTTTTGTATGTGTGCATTTATTGCTATAAATTGACCTCTGAGCACTACTTTTGCTCTGTCCCCAAAGGTTCTGGTAGGATGTGTTTTCATTCTCATTAGAGTCTCTGAATTTATTTATTCCGTCCTTAATTTCTTCTGTAACCCAGTAGTTTTTGAGCGAGGTGTTGTTCAGTTTCCATGTGTTCGATTTTTTTTTCCTTGCTTTTTCTGTTATTGATTTCTACTTTTATGGCTTTATGGTCAGAAAAGATGCTTTGTAATATTTCGATGTTTTGGATTCTGTTAAGGCTTGCTTTATGGCCTAATATGTGGTCTATTCTAGATAATGTTCCATGTGTGTTGGAAAAGAAAGCATACTTGGCTGCTGTTGGGTGGAGTATTCTGTATATGTCTATGAGATCAAGTTGGTCGATTGTGGCTTTTGGATCTTCCATGTCTTTACTGAGCTTCTTTCGGGATGTTCTGTCCTTCACTGAAAGAGGTGTGTCGAAGTCTCTTACTCTTATTGTGGAGTTGTCTATCTTTTTTTTTCAATGCTGTTAGAGTTTGTTTTATGTATTTTGGAGCCCTATCATTGGGTGCATAGATATTTATTATAGTTATGTCCTCTTGGTGTGTTGACCCTTTAATCATTATATGGTGTCCTTCCTTATCCTTCGTGGTGATTTAACTTTAAAGTCTGTTTTGCTACTTCTGCTCTTTTTTGATTGTTGTTTTCTTCATATACTTTTTTTCCATCCTTTGAGTTTTAGTTTGTTTGTGTCTTTGAGGTTAAGGGGTGCCTCTTGTAGGCAGCGTATAAACAGATTATGTTTTTTAATCCATTCTGCCACTCTGTGTCTCTTTATTGGTGTATTTAGTCCATTTACATTCAGTGTAACTGCTAATAGGTATGAGTTTAGTTCTGTCACTTTGATGTCTTTTTTTGTGTGTTGTTGACAGTTTCTTTGTTCCACTTAATTTTCTGTGCTGAGTCATTTTTCTTTATGTATTTTCTTTTCATATTTTTCATTGATTTTGTATTTGCTGAGTCTTTATGTTTTTCTTTTTTTTTTTTTGATATGTAGGATTGTTTGTTTCCTTTGTGGTTACCTTAATATTTACCCCTATATTTCTAAGTTTAAACCAATCCTTTATTTTCTGATATTGCCTTGACTTCCTCTCCTTATGAAAGATCTATGACTACATTTTTTTGTCCCTTTTTTTGGTTTAATGTTGTCATCTTTTACATATTGGTGTCTCTATTCCCTATTTCCTGTGGCTTGGCTTTGATTTATTTTCTTACTTCCTTATCTGTTTATATCTGGTTGCTCTGTCCTGTGTTTGAGTCTTGGGTTGTTACCTGATATTGTTGATTTTCTAACGGGAGGACTCCCTTTAGTATTTCTTGTAATTTTGGTTTGGTTTTTGCAGATTCCCTAAAACGTCTGTTTTTCTGAAAATGCCTGAATTTTGCCATCATATTTAAGAGACAGTTTTGCTGGAAATATAATTCTTGGCTGGCATTTTTTTTCCTTCAGGGCTTTATATATGTCATCCCATCGTTCTTGCCTGCATAGTTTCTGCTGAGTAGTCGAAGCTTAGTTTTATTGCCTCTCCTTTGTAGATGACTTTTCATTTATTCCTTGCCAGTCTTAAAATTATCTGTTTATCTTTGGTTTTGGCAAGTTTGATTATGTCTTGGTGACTTTCTTTTGGGATCTACCTTGTGTGGGGTTTGATGGGTGTCTTGGATAGATGTTTTCTCGTCTTTCACGATATCAGAGAAGTTTTCTGCCAAGAAATTTTCAATAATTCTCTCTGTATTTTCTGTTCTCCCTCCCCTCTGCTGCCCCTGTTCTGGTACTCCAGTCACTTGTAGGTTATTCCTCTTGATAGAGTCCCACATAATTCTTAGAGTTTCTTCATTTTTTTAAATTCTTATATCTGAGTTTTCCTCAAATATGTTGGTGCCAAGTGCTTTATCCTCAATCTCACTAATTCTGACTCCCATTGCCTCGATTCTGCTCCTATGACTTTCTGTTGAGTTGTCTAATTCTGAAATTTTATTGTTAATCTTCTGGATTTCTGTTTCCTGTCTCTCTCTGGATTCTTGCAGCCTGTTAAGTTTGTCATTGTGCTCTTCTATAATCTTCTTAAGTTCCTCTGTTGCTTTGTCTGTGTGTTCCTTGGCTTGCTCTGCATTTTGCCTGATCTCTTGAAGAGTTCTGTATATTAATCTTCTGTATTCTACCTCTGGAAATTCCAAGAAATTCTCTTCCCGTGGAAGATTTCTTGCCTCATTGTTTTGGGAGCTTGCTGAAGTCATCATGGACTATCTCTTTATGTGATTTGATATTGTCTCTGAGCCATCAGTAAGTTATTGTATTTATTTATTTTATGTTTGCTTACTGTGTCCTAGCTTCTTGTTTTGATATGCCCAAATAAGCTGCTTATGTGAGCTAGTTTGAGTATCGATGCCTTTGAAGCTCTAACATCCTGTCACCAGGTGGTTAGAGCAGTTACTAGGTATGTGAGCCCAGGAGTCCATTTACTTTTCTTTATGGATTCAGCTCAGGTGTCCAGATAGTCACCAAGTGTGTGGTGCAGGTCTTTACCTACAGTCCTAGATGGGCAGGGGTGATCGGAGTAGGCACAGGCATCTGGCTGCAGTAGGAGGTCATGCACTGAACAAAGTAGGGTTTTGATGGCTGCCCCTGAGTGTCTGGGAGGAAAGTGTGTCCCTGTTCCCTACAGTGTGTGGGTGGGTGTGTTTTGCAGCCAGACTATGGGCATCCAGTGCTTCTGGCTGTAAGGACTGGGAGGCCCCACTTATTCTTGGACCCCTGTTTCTGGTGGCTAGGTGGCACGGGTGGAGCCTCCAGTCCTCAGGCCCCTGATGTGGGTAGGTGAGGACCCTGCTCAATGGGCAGAGCAGTGTGAAATGTCACGAACCTACCATCCCACCATATAGCTGACACAGTGAAGTTAGGCTTCAGGTATATATACTCTGTTATACTTTGCTAATGAGGTCCTATACTGTTGAAATGGGCCCACACAGGTCTATGCCGGAGTCAAAGGCATTCAACATCTGTGGACCCCTTATGCCTGTGCCTAGGCAAAGGAGCTGTTTCTTCCCTCAGTTCCTGGCTTAGGGGAGGTGGCAGGTTATTTTTTCCTATTTGTTAATTGGTTCCCTGTCCCAGGCCAGGAGAATGGCTCAGGGCACTTGATGGGCTCTACTTTTGGCCCAGGGGAAGCCTGCCTGGGACTGGTGCAGAGTGGGGAGGGAGCAAGTAAATGGGAGAGAAGTTCTTCTGAAACAGGGTGTTTTTTGATCCACACAGTAGGTTATACGCATGTACTTATCTTTTGCCAATTAAAGGCTGCTTTTCACTGGTTCTGGAGGGTTGAGCAGATTCTCTGCCATTTAGTCTCTCCCTATGTGGAAAATGCATCCTGAGTGCCACTGCTTGCCTTACCGTGAACAGTGGCTGGTCTGGCCTGCAGGGTGCTGGTTCTTGCCGTGTCAGGTCTGGCAACTCCTTGCTGCTTCTGCACCATCTTTCCCTCTCCCTGCCACTCAGTCCAATTCCTTAACTTTGCATTTAATGTTCAGGGCTTCTAGATTGTCATATATAATCAGTTCACTTGTTTTTTCAGATCTTTGTTATAAGAAGGACCACTGGAAGTGTCAGGGTACTGTGCTGTCTTGGCCCTGCCTCCTTTTTTTTTTTTTTAATAATATTTTATTGTGTTTTTGGTGAAAGTTTACACAGCAAATTGGATCCCATTTGACAGTTCCTATACAAATTGCTCAGTGACATTAGTTACATTTTTTCACAATGAGTCAATAAATCTCTGTTTTTTTAAAGCCTCCCATTTGTGCTGTTTCTGTTACAGCAGCACTAGGAAGCTAAAACATGGTTATAGAATTTAGGTAAAAGCCCAGCCCTACAACTGCGGCATGACACAGGGTTCTGATAACTCTTTTCTGTCCTTATGTGAACCTTCTGTTTTCCCTATTAATCATAGCTTCCATTTCTTCTTTAATGGAACCCATCTATCTCCTCCCTCCTTTTTTTTCCTGGTGGGCCCCATCATAATTATTTCCCACAAAATTGGCAGTTTATCCGCTGAACCTCTTGGCTCCTCATGGAGAGGTCCTTTTCATTTCATCTTCTCTCTCTTTCGTTCCTCTGATTTGTCATTATTGCCCTCTTTGGCTAAATTCGTTCACACCCAATGACCCAGCAAAGGCGTGTTGGCCACACATGAAAGGAATATACTGCTAGGGGCTTGGCATTTACAGACTTGATTTTTTTTTTTAATGGTGAAGAGCATCTGTATTTGTGCTAGGTCCACTGGTCTGAATGAGGCAATGTGGTCTCAAGGGCAGCTTCAGGAAATTCCTGTGGGACTCAGTCAGACTAAGTATTCTGTCAGATCCTTGGACTAGGCAGTAGCAACCTCTGTTCCTATAACTAACCGTGCAGTAGTTCTCAACTGTTCCTCACCCCAGCACACCTAATATGTCACACCGTCATCATTAACAGAGTTTAGTGTCCAGGGAGTGTGGAGATTCTAATATCCCTCCCCCAGGTTGGGATCACTGGTTAATGAATATCATGCTTGCATGACCTCTGGACCCAGAGGCAGTCTTGTATTTGGATAATGTACTAATCTACAAAGCTCCTAGTCCAGGAATTTCTGAGTTGAATTTACTAACATCAAGATCCTAGGGTGCATCCCCTACTTCCATTGAATCTGAATGATCCTGGGAACAGTGACCATTCAGTGGTTCCTAGACTTTATGGGCTACTACTTCCTCACGGTGATTGCAAATTTCGAGGATGACCAGGAAGAAGGACTATAGATTCATCTAAATAGCGTCTATGGCCAAGGAATTCAGAAATTTGAAGATCTTCTTCATTTCACAGTTATTTGGACATAACCTGATTGGTATAATATCTATTTATAGCAGTAGAAATGAATGTAATAGTATTCATAAGCTCAATGCCAAGGCCCTGCTAGAAAGTTAGAATATAAGAAGCCACCCATTCTGGATGAGAACTTTGCGGCACCAACTGGATTTGGAAAGCCTCTTCCAGGGCCAACCATAGACTGACCTTGTGTCTGCTGGATCTTCAGAGAACTACCTTGATGTGACATCAGAGGAAATTGTATGTCTTCATGAATGAAACTTGACCCTAGATATTGCCTGGATTGTGACACTTTCCTGGTGGATCCCTGAGGTTCTTCAACATCACTTGATTCCATGGGGCTTCATGGGCTTTCCTATCAGGCAAGACATGTTCCACCATATGAAGTCGTGCAATGAAAGTACCTAGACAAGGGACAGGAACTGGTTCAGATCTCTTTCTTGTTTTAATTAGGAAGTTATACACCATCTAAAATGATTTTTTAATTCTCTATGCAGGACTATTTTTGGCCCTAAATAACTAGGTGCTTTAACTCCATGAAATGCCCATCAATTTCATCTTAGTCTGCATGTCCTGCTTTTGAAGGTGCTTTAGACATGAAGCCATCCAGTTCTAGACCAGAGGCCAGATGGACAGTATATATTGGGTGTTGGAAAAAATGCCTCTTACTGCTTGAAAAACTGGCTCACCTCCCTCCCTGGGGCAATTTTTGTGCAGCTTCCCTACCCCCTCACCTTTATACCTCCATGTGTAACATATGCTTTTAGGGAAATTATGCATTTCACTTAGGCATCATCCCGTACTTGGAAGAACCCCATTATACACATGAGCACCTTCAAGTCAACCTGTCCTGGATCAAGAAAAGTTATGTTATTCACAATAACCAAAAGATGGAAACATTAACAGATGAATGAATATACAAAATGTGGTAGATACATGTAATGGAGTATTATTCAACTATAAAGAGAATTGAAGTCCTGATACATGCCACCACATGGATAAAGCTTGAAAAACATGTTAAGTGAAATAAGCCAGACACAAAAGGACAAATATTGTATGATCCCACTTATATGAAATATGTACAATAGGTAAATCCAGCAAGACAAAAGAAGATTAGAGGTTATCAGGGGATGAGGAGAGGGGGAATGGGGAGTTAAAAAAAGAAAAAGTTGTAAGAAATAATCACCAGGAAATGCCATGACACGAATCAAAAGTACTTGCCATTGCCACAAACTGAGGTCAGATTCTTGATTAAACTGTAGGTAATTGGGGTCTTTGCCCAGTAGCTTTCTGTTGCTTCCTCTATGATCCCTCTATTGCTCCTCTTTCTTTGTTGTACCCAGCTTTCTGAATACCTTGCATTCTCATAAATCCCTCAGCCAGCCCTGATGATCAGAAAACAGGAACCATACACTTTTGGGGTATCTCTCCCCGATCTCTAGCATTACAGAATCTCCTTTTGGTTATTATTAGCAGTCTGTGGATGGAAAGAGTGCACCTGTAAGTGAACTTCGGACCTCAAGCATGACTGTGGCCTTGCAGCATCCTTTCTCCAGGGGAACCTGGTTTCATCTTAACCCTACCCTGACCTTTAGGGATCTTATTTGTCCCATCTCTTTAGAGATGGTCCATCTCCTGGCTTGATGAAGCCTGCCAGACCATCCATAAAAGGAAATTCCCTCGATGATGCACTCTCTCCCTAGATTCAGTAGTCCCACAGACCAGTAACAAATAGTGTCCTCCTATGAGTTATTCTCACAAGTAGCCCCTACTTGGATTTTGTTCACGTTGTCTTGGAAAGCCATCCTGTTCTTCGTTCTCCTGTTACTCTCAGAGGCAACCAGCACTATTCTGAACTGGACCTCTGAGGCATAAAACTTGGCCTATTTTCCTATTTTGTGACTGACACATGGGAACAGTAAGTGAATCACTGAAATTACATGAGTTTTATTTATAAAGAAGCGAGAACTTCATGAGCCGTATCAGCTTTATGAGGGACGGCTGTTTTAGGAAAAAATGTCCATTCCTAAAGGAGTGTTTCTCCTTTAATTTCCTTTGTTAGGCAGTATTATTTTTTAAATTTTGTTTGAAACATAATAGTTCTCATTCTTGTTTTTTAGATATAATGCTCCGTTTAAAAAGAATATCCAGAACTGGGTATACAAATTATCTACTTCCTCAGATATAATTGAAGAGTGGCTGGTAGTGCAGAATCTTTGGGTGTATCTTGAAGCTGTTTTTGTAGGTGGCGATATTGCCAAACAGCTGCCTCAGGTAAAAATGGCTTTTATAACTATCATAGGATAATTTGGTGTGCGCTGTGTATGTGCTTCTGTAAAGACAGATGATCCCAAACACAGGTGGGCAAGTCCTGATTATTTATACCAGGAGCTGGCAAACTATAGCTTCCATCGACTCACTTGTCTGATTTTGTAAATAAAGTTTTATTGAATCAAAGGCATGGCCATTTGTGTATGTATTTTATGAGGCTGTGTCCCCATGAGTTGGAATCGGAATCAACTTGACAGTGACTAAAATAACAACAGGCTGCTTTTGCACTACAACAGCATAGTTGAGTAGTTGTGACAGATACCATCTGGCCCTTTACAGAAAAAAAAAAAAAAAAAAAGGGTTGACCCCTGATTTACACTTGCAGAAAGAAGCAACAGATTTGCTAAGTGAATAATCTCGAGATTATTTGAGAACGTGAGGTACATTAAAATATGGTACCATTAAATTACAGGTGTTCATTGCTTCCGTGAGTTAATGTTGTAATATTCCTCTGAGAGTAGTATTAAAATTAATTTGGGTTCTGTAAACACCAATTAACTTTTAGTAAATTTAGTAATAGCAGATTAGAAGCATACTGTGAAGCAAGGAAACTTAGCCTTAGAAGCCTGTAACAAAAACTTTAACACAGCTGTATTAGGGCCTATGTGGTAAGGATCAACATGAATGCAACCCCCAAAATGCAGACTGATCCAGTCTTCACATTCCTACTTCCCCATCCTTATTTCCAGCTGCCCTTGTGGCACTCTCTTTCTCTCTGTCCCTAGCCACCCGGAGCTAGGTCAGAGCTCACAAGTTAAAAGGACACCATCCTTCAGATTGCCAAGCAGGCAGACAACAGCACAAGTTTGGGGAGTCTACATGGCACTCCAGCCTTCTGACCTACTGGCCATAAATTCAGGACTGGTTTCCCCCTACCCATTCAAGATGCCAGCCACAAGCTCAGGAGTCCACATGACACCCTTCATTTCTGACCTGTGGCTCCTACTGGCCCTTTGCTTCTATAATTCCCTGAAACAACTCCCAAAATTCATGAAGAACACACCATACTTGGAGCCCTGGTGGCGTAATGGTTAAGAGCTATGGCTGCTGACCAAGAGGTCAGCAGTTCAAATCCACCAGCCGCTTCTTGGAAACCCTATGGGGCAGTTCTACTCTGTCCTGTAGGGTCCAACTATGAGTCAGAATTGACTCGATGGCAGTGGGTTTTTTTGTTTTGTTTTGTATACCATACTTAGGACTACAGATTTATTATAGACAAAAAGAATATAAATGAAGAGATGCAAAGAGTGAGGTCTGGGAGGGTTCACAATGCAGAGTTTCTGTGTCCCAAGGGGCATGCTGCCCTCCTGAGAGCAGATGTACTCATCAACCAGGAAGCTTTCTGAGCCTTCGTGTTCAGGGCTTTTATTGGCCAGCCCTGCATGATAGGCTAAATTATGCCTCTTAAGTCTAGTTAATATCAGCCTCCCAAGTGAGTCTTTTGTGGTCTAGCCAGACCCCACTTGACAGTACAAATTCTCAAGTGGCCTGGAAGTCCTGGATCAAGGCACCCCCAGTTACTCCAACGGCTATTTCTCTGAAGCCAAGCACAAAGGCCACCTTACTTAGGGTAAAAGTAGGTCCTTCACCCTACACGGCCTTTTAAATAAGTGCCAATAACTAGTAGTTTTATTCTATGAAGGTATATTTCCTCATAAAGTTAAGCCTGCTCTTACTGAGTTTCCATACCTACAAATATGGTCAATATAGGTTAAAAATCAAAGATAAATGGTTTTGAAAATGGCTCATTACCCTTTGTAACACGTTTTAAAAACATAAAACTAAAAAATTTTATATTTGTTTTTTAATCAGAAGTTTGCATTTTTTAGAGAGACCAGATTATGCTAATTTCTAGAGATAGCTTTGCAGTTGAATGCAAAGCTCAATATCATCCATAATAAATAGAAAATTTTCATCTACAAAATGCAAGTGGAGCTTCTGTTTTGGATTTTTACTGTCCTCCCCACCACCGGCTACTATTAAGCTGTAATTATTCCAAGGATCCCAAGATAAAATTATTTTCATGCTTCTTCAGTTTGCTGATCAAGCCAAAGTACCTGGGTACTGGAAGACTAGATTTGAACTTCAAGTAGTTAACTCTGTGAATTAATCATGTGGCACTTTGAGAAAACGTACTACATGTAAGGAAACAAACGATAAACTCCACTATAATAAAGCAGTCTTTCAATAAGCAGTTTTATGACTTTGGGTTTTTGTGGTTCAAAACTAACCTAGATTAAAAAAAAAAATTGTCCTTTCAAATTATGTAGCCTGAGATAAATAGACGTTCATTTGAAGAACTATTGGGAAATTCCAAAGTGAAAACTTTGACGTATCTAATTATCCACATGCTAATCTTTAATGACTGTGGGTTTTTTTTTAGGAAGCAAAACGATTTCAGAATATTGACAAGTCGTGGATCAAAATCATGCAGCGAGCTCATGAGAATCCCAATGTGATTAGTTGCTGTGTTGGAGATGAAACCATGGGGCAACTGTTACCGCACTTACACGAACAGTTAGAAGTATGTCAGAAGTCCCTTACAGGGTAAGAGCTTGATTTTAAAATTGCCTATTATTTTATATACCATGGTGTTTTATCCGAAACAAATTTAATACTATTGGCTGCATTTTGAGTTTGATCATGATGGTGGAGGTAGGGATAGAAATCTAAAATTTCACATAAATTTTTCCGGGGGAAAAAAAACACCTTTCATTTGAGGGTTAGGGCATTGCATTAGTTTTCTAGGGCTGATGTAGCAAATTACCACAAGCTGGGTGGCTTCAAACAACAGACATTTGTTCTCTAAAAGTCCTGGAGGCTAGAAGGCCAAAATCAAGGTGTTAGCAGGGCCACACTCCTTCTGAAGTCTCTAGAGGGAAACCTATTCCATGCCTTTCTCTTAGCTTCTGGTGGCTTCAGATGTTCCTTGGCTTGTGGTTGCACAACTCCAGTCTCTGTCTCCATCTTCACATGGCCTCTCCTCTTCTCCCTAGTGTCTCTGTCATTGTATTTAGGGCCCACCTGGATAATCCAGGATGATCCCCCCATCTCAAGATCCTTAACTTAGTTATATCTTCAAAGACCACTTTTCCAGTAAGATCACATTCACAGATTCTGGGGAATAGGATGTGGATATATCTTTTGGAGACCACTATTCAACACTGTATATATATGCATATATATACATACACATATGCATATGTATACATATATATACACTATTCAACACTATAAATATGCTATGAGTCTGAATCAACTCCGCGGCACTGGGGGTGGATTCAACACTGTAAGGACTTAAGCCATGAGATTCACAGTATTCATGGAAAGGTCATAAGAGGCCTCTTGTTGAGAAAAGAGAAGATGACAGATGATGGGGCAGCTTGGCGCTGAATCCCTTTCTGGTTTTATACTTGTTTTCCCAACTGTCATCCATGGTGAAACATGGACATTTCAGAGACAAATGGGAAATGACTATAGGTGTTTTGCTGTTATCTTATTGGAGATGTTAGTAATTGTGCCTTGGCTAAAAGTAAAAAGAACTCAGAAGAAAAATCGTTTGTTAACATGCTGTTGACTTTATTTTAAGGTATTTGGAGAAGAAGCGACTGCTATTCCCAAGATTCTTCTTTGTATCTGATCCAGTTCTCCTGGAAATTCTTGGGCAGGCCAGTGATTCCCATACCATTCAGGTATATTCATACCATTCAGGTATATTCTAAGTATCTATGTCCTAAATAGACTTTTAGGACATAGATTTTTTTCCCAAACAGCACACGTAATCAATCATAAAAATGAAGTTAACACCTTAAAAAGTGCAGGCAGGAAAAAAGAGTTATTAAAAATTAAGTTGAAACCAAACGTATCCCCTGAAATCTTCTTAAAAGCAAACATTAGTTTAGCTTAACTAGTAAAGAATTTTTGCCTTGAGCATTTGTGCTCTTTTAAGATCTATCTGTACGAGATCGAATTGACAGTAGCATTTCGAAAGATTAGATAGGAAACTTAGGGGGCAATGAGTTTATGTTAATGGGGGAGGAACAACTTGGAAAAGGAGGGTGAGAATGGTTACCCAACTCAAAGAATGTAATCAATGTCACTGTACGTGTGAAAACCATTGAGTTGGTGTATGTTCTGCTGTGTATATTCTCAACAACAAAAAATATTATGTTGAGTATAAAATGTTCTGTTTCCTATGCGCTTGGAGCCTATCTACCTGAGGGAATCCAGTGGTGTTGGTGAGCATGAGTCAGCGGTTATGCCACTCACTAGTTGGATGACCGTAGACAAGCTTCTTAATTTCCTGTATCCCAGTTTTCTCATCTGTAAAATTGGGATATTAATGGCCCCACCTCATATGATGGTCGTGAGGGTTTTGTCAGATAATGGATGTAAAATGCAAAATGCATTGCAAAGTTTCTGGCACATAATATGTACTTACTAAATGTAATTCATTATTATGAGTATTATTACTCTAAATGTTTTTAGATCAAATAGGGTCTGTGGTTTGGATTTGCCCTCCCTCCTCCCTCCTTCGCCAGCTGCTAACCAAAAGGTCAGCAGTTCAAGCACACCAGGTGCTCCTTGGAAACTCTATGGGGCAGTTCTACTCTGTCCTGTAGAGCCACTATGAGTCGAAATTGACTCGACGGCTGTGGGTTTTTTTTTTTTTTTTTTGGTTTTCCTCCCTCCCCTGCCAATGCTTCTCAAGTGGGTTTAGCCATTTCCAGTACTTCCAGGAGAAAGAGAAAAACAAACTGTAGAGAACTGGGGAAGGCAGTGAAACACCCAGCCCAGAGCTGTTTCTGGTTTGGGAATCCGGGATGTGGCTAGTATTATCTTCCTTCTTGGTTTCTAGGGAGTTGTGGGGATGAGAAAAGACAGGAGGGAAGGAAGAGCTGTGAAAGCCGGAGATAAAGCCAAGAAAGAAGACAGATGTATCTGGGAGGGAAGAGGCAGGGATGGGTATGGTTCAGGCTCCACCTGGAGGAAGGTGACAGTAATTAGTCCATTCTCCACAGTATCCCAATGCTGTCAAGTCGATTCTGACTCATAGCAACCCTATAGGACAGAGTAGAACTGCCCTATAGAGTTTCCAAGGAGCACCTGGTGGATTCGAACTGCCGACCTGTTGGTCAACAGCTGTAGCACTTAACCTCTAGGCCACCAGGGTTTCATCTCCATAGTATAAAAACATCCAAATCAAACCCACTGCTGTGGAGTTGGTCCTGACTCATAACAACCCTATAGGACAGAGTAGAACTGCCCCGTAGGGTTTCCTAGGCTGTAATCTTTACAGGAGCAGATCGCCAGGTCTTTTCTCCCACTGAGGTGTTGGTGGGTTTGAATTGCCAACCTTTCAGTTAGCGGGAGGCATTCCAGGACTTGGAGAAAACATTCTGTGGGGCTGAATTTTAAAGAGGGGCATCTGAGTTCGTCAAGGACAATGCAGAGTCTGCATTTTTATTATTATTTTTGAGACAATGACGCATATTCTTAATTATTTACAAAGATAAAAATTAAGGCTTTTAAAGATCTCACAACAGCTTTTGCGCTTAGCCCCCTGTATGATGTTATTGCTCTGTCTTGTGCTTCCTATAGCCCCATCTGCCTGCAGTATCAGACAACATAAACGAGGTGACGTTTCACGCAAAAGACTACGATCGTATCTTGGCCGTCATATCAAGAGAAGGAGAAAAAATTGTGGTAACTCACTTGGTTGAAATTTTGTTATTAAAATTTTCTTTAAAAATTTAAGTAGAGGAGAAAGCAGTTCCCTTACCAAAGAAGTGGGGGCGGCGGCGGGCAGGATAGGACTTGGGTTCTAGTTCTGTAGCCTTGAATCCATTACTCAAACTAGTTTGGATACATCATTTAGCTCCTCTGAGACTCATTTTATCGTCTACAAAATGGAAGTTTTAAACTAGATGATCTTTATAATTCCTTCCAGCTGTACTATTGTATGATTTTAACCTGTGTTTCAAATGTTTTGTATAAAATATGAAAATAGTTACTTTGCATCGAGGGGCTATGAGTTATCAACTTAAGTGTGTGACATTTGTAAAAATACCAAAATTCTAATTATTTTGTGATGTATTTGTAATGTATTTTTTTTAGTTGGATAGTTCAGTCATGGCCAAAGGTCCTGTAGAGATTTGGCTTCTGGAATTGTTAAAAATGCAGATGTCGTCATTACATAATATCATTAGATCCGCATACTATCAAATCAGTGATACAGGATTTCAGCTCTTACCTTTCCTAAATCACTTTCCAGCACAGGTGAGATACGCAATGTTTCAATAAGCATAACGAGAAGGGGAAAGGATGCTTAGGAGGCAGTCTGCCTGATGGTGTGAAAGCTATTGCATCTGTGAATTTCAGTTGGAATATCAGTTGGCACCCTGGTGGCACAGTGAGAGTAAGAGCTCAGCTGCTAACCAAATGGTCAGGAGTTTGAATCTACCAGCCACACTTTGGAAACCCTGTGGGGCAGATCTACTCTGTCCTGTAGGGTTGCTGTGAGTTGGAATTGACCCAAAGGCAATGGGATTGGTTTGCTTTGGTTTTATGTATCCTTGCAGATGGACTTCAAATGTTTGGCAAATTTATTTCTCTTCTGAATTTGTAGGTTGGGCTTCTGGGAATTCAGATGTTGTGGACACATGATTCAGAAGAGGCTTTAAATAATGCAAAAGATGACAGGAAAATCATGCAAGTGACCAATCAGAAATTTTTGGATATTCTAAATACTCTTATCAGTCAGACAACACATGACCTATCAAAGTTTGATAGAGTGAAATTTGAAACTTTAATTACCATCCATGTGCATCAGAGGGATATTTTTGATGACTTGGTAAAGTATTTTTTGTCTTAATTTTAAAGTAATTTAGTATACTAATCATTTAGTACTATTAACATTGTCTTACAAGGAGCCCTAGTGGTGCAATGGCTGCTAGGGCTCAGCTGCTAACCAAAAGATTGGTGGTGGTTCGAACCCACCAGCCGCTCCGTGGGAGAAAGATGTGGCAGTCTGCTTCCGTAAAGATTACAGCCTTGGAAACGTCAGTTCTGCTCTGTCATATATGGTTGTTATGAGTTGGAATCGACTTGATGGAAATGGATTTTAATATTGTCTTTTTTTTTTTTTATGTAAGCTTTTCATCTACTTGGTCCTTTTTTCACAATTGTCTCCCTCAATGCTGTATCTGGAGCCCCTGGGTGTTCCAAATGGTTAAGTGTTGGACTACTAACTGAAATGTTGGGAGTTCAAACACACCCAGAAGCACCTTGAAAGAGAGGCCTGGCAATCTGGTTCTGAAAGATCACAGCCTTGAAAATCCTATAGAGCAGTTCTACTCTGCACACTTAGGGTCGCCACGAGTCTGAATTGACTTGACAGCATCTAACAACAGCGTACTATGTCTACAAATATCTGTATTTGATGGTTTGAACAAGAATATGTGTATATTCACCTGGAACCAAATGATGTAATGTGAACCAACTAATTGTTCCACTAACCCAAATAGCCAGGTGATATAATTTAGGTGGGAACTGTCATGAATTATGATGGGCTGACTGGGAAGAAAGACGACCCGACTAAGTAGAATCAAGCTTGAGAGAACCAACATGGCTGTTTGTCTAATTTATAGTGTCCAGTAGGGCAACATGGACATGATTTGGGCAAGGTTCTGTAAGGGTTGGGACAAAAGGGGTGGTGTTTGAATTCCCTTTGGCAATGGTACTCTAGCCAATGGCCTTGAACAAGACCATGTTTTCCTTACGCATTCTGTATTGTGGGGTGAGGGCCCTAACTGGTGCTGATATACTACTGTTTAGCTACCATTGCTTTGTTCTACTTGATTTGATTCATCATATAGGCACCTCTTTCCTTTACCAGAGACACAGAATTCATGTAACTCTGGGCCCTTTTTTTTAGAGAGTATGATCACAGACTGTGTGTTTCAAACTTATATCAAAAGTCCTGATCAGGGAAGTTAGATTTATTGAAGACTGTTTGAAGGACAAGCAGTCTATTCCCCTGGAATCTATATCCTCACGTCTCAAAGTATGGTCTGCAGACCAGATATATTGGCATCGCCTGGGAGCTTGTTACAAAAGTGGGATCTCCAGCTAATATCCCCTGCTCCACTGCATCAGAATCTGCATTTTAACAAAATCCACATGTAATTCATATGCATATTTGAGCAACACTGCTGTAGGCTTCATCTCTGGATCAAACGAATCATCAGAAAACTGTGTAATTAGACCGTACTGCTTTGGCCTTCTACAGACTGCTTTCACTGAGTTGCCATTACCGTTACACTTTTGGCTCTCATTGAAGTCCACTTCAAGAAACACTCATATGGAATCCATTATTGTATCTGCGATGAGGATACTATTGGAGATGTTGTCTGTACATGTCTCACTGACTCCTACAGGTGAAGTCTGAAGTCTCAAGGAAGAAATTTCTTTTAGAATTAATGCTGAACAGAGCTCTACTTTCCCTTCATAATGGTGGAACAGTAGTTAAGAGCTTGGCTGCCAATCCAAAGGTTGGCAGCTCGAGTCCACCAGCCTCTCCGCGGAAACCTTACGGGGCAGTTCTTCTCTGTTCTATAGGGTCACTATGAATCAGAATCGAGTTGACGGCAACAGTTTTGTTTTGTTTTTAATTGTCGTTGTTGGTTGCTGTTGAGTTGATTCCGACTCACAGCTACCCTATGGGACAGAGTAGAACTGCCCCATAGGATTTCCTGTAATCTTTGCAGAAGCAGATTGCCAGGTCTTTCTCTCAAGGAGCTGCTGGGTTGGTTCGAACAGCCAACCATTTGGTTATTGTGCCGCCAGGGCTACTTTTTAAGCCTATGCACAATGAAAACTATGAAATTGTTTTATTTTTATCTTAACCACCACGGAGCTCATAGTCAATGTGCACCCCAACTAAATGAGATCTCGTGAACGGCATACGTATGCATTTTATTTTTCTATGTATAATACTTAGGGCAGCCTGGTATATACGAGCTCAACAAATATTAGCTATTCTCCTCCTCCTCCTTTTCCTCCTCTGTTAAAAGAGGTGCTCGGGTGACAGGTACGGTTTACACTCAGCTGCTAACCTAAAGGTTTGTGGTTTGAATCCATCCAGCAGCACTGCAGAAGAAAGGCCTGGAGATTTGCTTCTGTGAATATTACAGCCAAGAAAACTGTAGAGAGTGGCTCTGTTCTGTAACACATGGGGTTGCCATGAGTTGGAATTGACTCAGCAGCAATGGGCTTGGTTTTGATTTGATTGCCTGTTAAAAACTGACTAGATCTCCATGGCTCTGAAGCCTGCATTAGAAAGCAGAGTTCTTGAGGGTGGGGCTGGACTATGTTACCTGAAAGTAGCAATTCTAAGAGCTTTAAGAGAAGCCAGAATTCCAAAGTGGAGCATGAGGCAAGGCTGTAAGCAGAGACTAACTAAGATACAGCAGGTAGAGCTCATGCCCTGGGTGCCGCTTGAGGAGGGGCACTAATGAGCAGTTTTTATTGGCCATCCCAGTTTCCATAGTCAGCTGTGAGAGATCACTCAGCAATTTAAAACTGATTGCCATAGGCACAACTTTCCATAGATTGGCACCTGGCTGTAAGCAGCGAAACAAAGTAACAAGAAGACTGTAAGTGGTAAAGCAAGGAATATGGACGCGGGGTTAGATGGAGATCTGAACATAGTGAAGTTGCCAGAGGCCCCTTTTTAAGTAGTTTCAGCTGAACACCTGGAAGTGGGCCCACTGGATTTAAGCGCAGTGAAAGGGACCGCTGGCTACTTTCCAAAGTTGATTCCCCTGGGGGGACAGGACTGAGGTTTCTCCAAATTTGCCAGTGAAAGTCAGAATGTGGTTTCCATGGGATGTACTTTCTAAAAGTTACCTGGTTTCTAGCTCTTCTAATGGACTAGGTACTAAAGCTTGCATCCACGGCCTGGGAGCCCAGTCACTCTTGCCCGGTAGGCATATGCTGATGACTGGGCAGCCTGGTATAGGGTAAGAGGTTGGGTATCTTTGTTGGGCACCTTGGCCACAGTGTGGGGGCAGGAAGGCACGTGTGCGTATATGATTTTGCGTCATCTTGCATAATCCTTTCACTGTCTTCCCATTGCCGTGACAATAACCAAACCCCTTCCCTCGACCCTCTGAAGCCTCAACTCTCACTCTTCTCTTTAAAGCCCTGAATGCCTCAGTTGTATGAACTTCTCACACACCAATTGGGTCTTCTATGTCTTTGCCTAGAACATTCTTCCCTCCCATACCCCACCACCCCTTTTGTTTCATTTCCTTGATGAATTCCTACAATTTATCTAGGTGTTAGTTTAGATGTCTATTTTCTCTGAGTGTCTGTCTTAGTCTGGATTCTCTAGAGGAGCAAAACCAGTGAAATGCGTATATAAATACGTAGAGATTGGAGCCCTGGTGGCACAGTGGTTAAGAGCTTGGCTGCCAACCAGAAGATTAGCAGTTCAAATCCACCAGCTCTTGGAAATCCTATGGGGCAGTTCTACTCTGTCCTATAGGGTCGTTACGAGTTGGAATTGACTTGACGGCAACAGGTTTGGTTTTGAGAGAGATTGAGTCCAAGGAAATGGCTCACGCAGTTGTAGGGGCTGAGAAATCCCAAATCTGTGGTCTGGCACCAGGCTGGAGACCTCTTCTGGCTCACGGGATTGCACAGGCTGCTGAATCCAGAATCTGTAGGTCAGGTGGCAGGCCAGAGGCTTCTGCAGGCTTAGTTCCCAAGTACCAGAGGTCCGGAGAGGAGAAGTGTACAGGGTTAAGGGAGAGGGGAAGAAGCTTTGTCAGAATATTAATTTGTATTCTGGAGGCAGGCCACACCCCCTCAGGAAACTACCCTTTCAGCTGATTGGATGATCACATCAGATCACGTAATGGAATATGATTACATTAAACAGTGAAACCTGTGAGAGCTGGAACTTGACGGGACTGCCTTGTTTTTCCAGGTCTCGCAAGTTTTCTGCCTTTGACAGGGTGCAGTCTTACCACTTTTCTACGGCTCTCTATTAGTGGAAAATACTTGAGCTTTCCTTCTCTGATAGGTTTCCTCCTTATGCAGGTTCCAGCTTTTGTAGGCTTACTGTGTTAAGTTATGGAAGAGCACCCAGTCGGGTGTCTGCTGAGAATCATAGCTTAGCCAAGATGACACATAACATTAAACATTATAGTATCAGGGGTCTACCTACGTGAAGTAGAAGCTCTGATGGCACAGTGGTTAATTGCTGTGGCTGTTAACCAAAAGGTCAGCAGTTGGAATCTCCCAGCCGCTCCTTAGAAACTGTATGGGACAGCTCTACTCTGTCCTATTTGGTCACTATGAGTCGGAAATGACTCAATGGCAACGGGTTTGGTTTGGGTTTTGGTATCTATGGAAAATAGGCCTAGGGCAATTAGTGTTAAATTGCTGAAAGATCTCTTACAGCTGGCAATGGAAACTGATGGCCAATAGAAACTACTCATTGGCGCCCCACCTCAAGTGGTGCCCAGGGCACGCACCCTACTTGCGGTACCTTATGCTGTACCTTAGTTAAGCTCCTGAGTTCCTCTCAAACCCCCAAGAATAGATTAGGTCCTCCTGCTACATATTCCCATGAACGCTGAACTTCTTCGGGACCACTTTTCACCCACTGTTGCAATTGTTTATGTTTTGCCCTTTTCTGTAAACTCCAGAAGGCAAGAAACCACATCTTTCTTGTTCACCCAGCACGTTGTAAAGTCCAAGGAGGACCTCGATAAATATTTGTTATTTGTCAAATGAATGAAAATCGTTCATAATATATGAGTGAATAAATATGTGTATGTTTTATGGGATTGTAATTCAGGTATATGTAACTCTTTGTATTTTGTATTTTTAAGGTAAAAATGCATATCAAATCAATTACAGATTTTGAATGGCTAAAACAGAGTAGATTTTACTTTAAGGAAGATTTGGATCAAACTGTGGTATCTATTACAGATGTTGATTTTATTTACCAAAACGAATTTCTGGGGTGCACGGATCGTCTTGTTATCACTCCGTTAACAGATAGGTAAGAAAAGCATTTTTTGTTGTTTCATTTTGTAATTAATTAAGGTGTTTAAAAGCATTTTAAGATTGCCTTAAAGTACAAACAAAAACATATTACTGTCGTGTTGAGTGTATGCTACCTCTTCAAAGTCAGCCTAACAATGAAATAGCTGTAACTTATACATGTACGTTAAAATTTTGTGAAGTGGAGAAATATGTAAGAATGGAAGCAAACGTGAATGTGACTGTCAGTAATCTAGTAATGAATCTTAGTTTCCAAGATGGAAAAATACCCAGGGAACCATAAAGCAAGTCTTCAGAATTGCAGAGAAGGAGGGAGCTTTGGAGATCTATTTCAGCCTCCTAGATTTATAAACGAGGAAATGGATGCCTAAAGTGAAGTTTCCTGGCCAAGTCTGAATAGCAAGTCAATAGAAGATCCTTCCACAGCTCTTTGCCGTATATCACACTGGATAAGAACTGGGCCTTTTTCATCTTCCTGCATCCAACAGGGAACCCTGGTGGTGTAGTGGTTAAGAGCTATGGCTGCTAACCAGAAGACTGGCACTTCGAATTCACCAGGTGCTCCTTGGAAACTCTATGGGGCAGTTCTACTTTGTCCTATAGGGTCGCTATGAGTCAGAATCGACTTGATGGCAACAGGTTTTTTTTTTTTTTTTTGTTTTCTATCCCACAGCAGAAGTCCCTGAGTGGTGCAAATGGCTAATGCGCTAGGCTCCTAACTGGAAGGTTCAAGGCTTAAGTCCGCCTAGAGGTGCCTCAGAAAAAGGGCTTGGTGATCTACTTCCAAAAAAACAGCCATTGAAAACCCTACGGAACACAGTTCTATTCTGACACACATGGAATCACCATGAGTAGGAGTCCACTTGATGGCAACTGATCATATCCCACAACACCTAGTTCAATACACTGTGCATAGAAGACATTCATAAATATTTGTACAACTGGATTAAAGTGGGTTATACAACAGTTAGTCCGCCATTACTTTAGATAGGGATGCCTCCAAGTCAAATAATGATACAGTTAGATTACATCTTTAGCCTCCTCTTTATTCATCCATCCTCTCGCTTCAGATGCCCAGTGCCGTTGCAGCATACATTTGTCAATATTCTTGCTCTTCCAATGGTGTCTACATGTTAAGCTTCACGTCTCACTAAGCTTTACTAAGATCTTTACTAAATTTTACTTAGATCTGAAGCAAATATAACAGAAGCTGAATCATGGATACAAGGAGATTCATTGTATTATTTTTTTCTGCTTTTGTAAATGAGTGAAACATTTCATAGTAAAAAACTTATTTGCAATGGTTGTGCTCCGACTATGTGCATCTCTTCCCAATTCTGGATTCAGTGATATCATATTGATAGCCTGCCATTGGCCATAGTGGAAGTATTTATACTATGGAAATTGGCAAAAGTACAAATCAGTGCTGTCCCCATCCCAAGAGCCAGTTGTTAAATATTTACCAGCACACCATTCTTTATTTGGTTTTCTGATCTTGGACTCTATCCTAACCACAATGGAAGAGAAGGCTTGAAGATTTTAGATCAGGCTTAAGGAGTTTAGAAGTTTGCCCCAAGTGATTTTGGGAATCACTGTACTACTTCTAATAGATATCAAGTATGAGTCGGAATCGACTCGACAACCGTGGGTTTTGTTTTAATTTTTACCCCAGCTTTGCTTGGGCCCCTGTCTCTTTCACGTGGACTGCTCAAATTGGAAAATAAACAGGCCCATTCCTGTTACTCCTAGACTTTTGCCTGTGCTTTAATACAGATTATCCCGTATTAACAATACTTCATCTGATTGACATTTGCAGGTGCTATATCACTTTAGCGCAGGCTTTGGGAATGAACATGGGTGGTGCTCCAGCAGGACCTGCAGGCACCGGCAAAACAGAAACCACCAAAGACATGGGAAGGTGTTTGGGAAAATACGTGGTTGTGTTCAACTGCTCAGATCAAATGGATTTCAGAGGTCTAGGAAGGATTTTTAAAGGCAAGTGTCAAACGATGTTAAATTGTTTTTGTTGAATTTATTTTTATTGTACCTCAACATTATTTTCTGATATAAAGTGGTAGTGATATTGTTTCCGATAGTCACCATTAGTATGGGTTGATCCACATGGTATTGCCATTTTTCTAGGTCAAAAATAGTTGAATATTACCAGTTTCATATGTTTCGGTACTGTAGCTGGTGGTATAGTCCATGCGTTAGGTATGGATTGAATTATGAAAATTGAATCAGTTTAATGCCTGAAACAGCGGTGGAGGAGATAAGATCAAGATAGAAAACTGATCACACATGCAACTTCCCTTCCAACTTTAAATCCACTGAAATGAAGGATTTTCTTTTTTATATAATTTTATTTATTTTGTCCTTGAGAATATACACAGCAAAACATGCACCAATTCACCAGTTTCTACGTGTACCACTTACTGACATTGATTACGTTCTTTGAGTTGTGTAACCATTCTCACCCTCCTTTTCTGAGCTGTTTCTCCCCCATGAACATAAATATACTGCCCCCTAAGGTTCCTATGTAATCTTTCGAGTTGCTGTTGTCAGTTTGATCCCGTATAGATAGTTCTGAAATGATGGAATTTTTAAAAAGCACAAACACTGGAAAACAAGAAAGGGAGCCATTAGTAGATGGGAAATTTTCAGAAAATCCTGAAAGATGAATAGGAGGTGGTGTCAGCTGGATAGAGAAAAAAAGACCACACAACACTTGAGTCCTAGAGCTCAGTCCTTGCTAGTCTTCTCTTCTCTGCCGACTCTCCTCTTGGTGGTATCATGCAGACCCAAGTTTTAAATACCATCTATATGATGACTCCCAAATTTATACTTCTGGTTGGGACTTCTTGAAACTCTAGATATCTCCTACTGACAACTCCACTTAAATCCCTGTTGTTGTTGTTAGGTGCCATCGAGTTGATTCTTGACTCTTTGCGATCCTATGTGACAGTGTATAACTGCCCCACAGGATTTTCTAGGCTGTAATCTTTACTGGAGCAGATCTCCAGGTCTTTCTCCCGCAGAGCCGCTGGGTGGGTTCAAATTGCTAACCTCTCGGTTAGCAGTTGAGCACTTAGCCCTTGTCCCACCAGGGCTCTTTCTTAAAGTCTGTCTTTGTTGTACGCCATTGAGTCG
The DNA here is from genome assembly GCF_030014295.1 of Loxodonta africana. NCBI lineage: Eukaryota > Metazoa > Chordata > Mammalia > Proboscidea > Elephantidae > Loxodonta > Loxodonta africana. The sequence continues at coordinate 100,966,868 of NC_087342.1, forward strand.
ATTCTGACTCATACTAGTCCAAACTCTGTTTATTCAAAATCAACCCCCTGATCTCCCCTGCTACTCTCCATGTCTACTCTTTCCTCAGCCTTCCCTCCCTCAGTACATGGTCACTCATTCTCCCAAGTGTTCAGACAGAAGCCTTTGAGTCATCCTCCTGCCTCTCCCACCCCTTACCCCAAATCACCAGAGGCAGGTATGCATTCTGCAAACAGAACTTTGTATGTGGGCTGAGGAAATACATACTCAAAAACCATTAGGCAGAGGTAACAAAGTCTCATAAAATACATGAAAAATGTGGACAGGCACCCAATGCAGTAAAGAGACCTACTGACCACTAAACTGAATTAATAGAGGGAACAGAAAGAAATGTAAAAATAAAATGAATAACTTCAGAGAGATTCAAGAATTTATCACAACCAATTAAAAAAAAAAAAAACACACGCTACTATGACAAAAAATTGGAGCTGTTGGAAATTCAAAATGTAAATGGAAAAAAAAAAAAAACCTCTCTTGAGTTGGACTATCTAGCCAAGAGAATACAAAAAGATGGAGTTTAACCAAAAAACTTGAGTCATAGGGATAGATACATAAGTTCCAACATCTGTATAATGGACATTCTCAAAGGAGAGAAGGGACGGATTGAAGGGAGAAATAATAAAAGAAATGAGCATTTCATATAGCTGAAGATAGCAAAAGTTTTCATTCTTGAGGACTGGAGCAATGTTCATGATGTCCAGGTCTTGCTTTACACTACGTTTTGTAAGGAATAAATAAAAATCCTTTTGCTTAATGTTAACTACAAACTTTAGTTAATAATAATTTTATCAGTCAGTACTGGCTCATCATTGCAACAAATGTACTGTAGGAATGCAAGATGTTGATAGTAGAAACAGTATGCAGGGTAGAGGGAGTAAAGGGGAACCCTCAGTGCTTTCTGCACAGTTTTCTGTAAACCTAAAAATGCTATATATAAAAAAAGTCTATTTTTTTAAAGTTAAAAAAGAAAAAAATCCTTTTGGCCATTCTCTGTCTCACCCCAATATCCAGAAATGTCTACGTAATAGCAATAAAAAAAGGAATAATGAGAGATATGACCCAGAGGGGTGTTCCCTTATTTTGTGAGTTTCCCCAAAACTTAAGGAGTATGTGCCTCATTGTGCTTCCTTCCACCCCCACCCCACTGGAGGCTGGCACTTCCACACTGGGTCAAGTTTTGTCACCCGTGACCACCCCTGACTGTAATGACTTTCATTTAGTAGTGTACTGTTTTCATTGTTTTGGTGATAACACAAATCGTTATACCTCTGTCACTGGAATGAAATATGTCTTTATAAACAACCAGGTATGAAACTTTGCATAAATCATGTTTCAATATATAATTGTTTAGGAGCACTCTGGGAAAATGAGTGCTATCAAGAAGGACTATTACAAAATAAAACTTTGCAAATTGACTGCTTTTCATTTCAGGCCTTGCACAGTCGGGTTCCTGGGGTTGTTTTGATGAGTTCAACAGAATTGAATTGCCTGTGTTATCAGTGGCAGCCCAACAAATATATATTGTCTTAACAGCAAGAAAAGAGAGGAAAAAACAGTTCATTTTCTCTGATGGTGATTGTGTTGACTTAAATCCAGAATTTGGAATTTTCTTAACGATGGTGAGAACGTAGGCTTTAAATGCAACTTGATTAGGTTGTTAAGACTTAAATAAAAGAAACCGTGTATTCGTTGGTAAATGACTGACTATTCAGGGGTCATGGGCTCTTCTCTCTTATTGTCTTTTTTTAAGTAATAAAAACAGCCCACACAAAAGATAAAATAGTAGTAATAATAATGATTACCAAAAAACCAAACCCATTGCAGTTGATTTCCATAGCAACCCCAGAGGACAGAGTAGAACTCCCCCGTAGAGTTTCCCAGGAGGGGCTGCTGGAGTCGAACCGCTGACCTTTTGGTTAGCAGCTGAGCTCTAAACTACTGAGCCACCACAAACCAAACCAAACCCAGTGCTGTCAAGTCGATTCCAACTCATAGTGACCCTGTAGGACAGAGTAGAACTGCCCCGTAGAGTTTCCAAGGAGCGCCTGGCAGATTTGAACTGCCAACCCTTGGGTTAGCAGCTGTAGCACCTGACCACTACGCCACCAGGGTTTCCAATAATGATAGCTACTGTTTATCGAGCACTTATTTTAATTAAAGGAGTTCCAGGGTGGTGCAAGTTGTTAAGCACTTGACTACTAGCCGAAAGCTTGGCGGTTTGAACCCACCTCAGGCACCTCAGAAGACAGGCCCAGAGATCTGCTTCTGAAAGGTCACAGCCTTGAAAACCCATTGGAGCAGTTCTACTCTGTACACATGGGGCCGCCATGAGTCAGAATCGACTCCGCAGCAACTAAAAACATTATGACTAAGGTGCAGGGCCAAACGATTTATGAACTGTATCAGTTAGGATAGCTCATGTTACCTGTCCATTGTGGGTTGAGAGGGGTAGCAGGGCCGGGAGAGGGAAGATTGGAAACCCTGGTGGTGTAATGGTTAAGAGCTACAGCTGCTAACCAAAAGGTTGGCAGTTTGAATCCACCAGGCACATATTGGAAACCCTATGGGCAGTTCTACTGTGTCCTATATAGGGTTACTGTGAGTTGGAATCTAGTTGACGGCAGTGGGTTTACCCTGGTATTCTGGCTGACAAGGTAGCTACTATCGCAGTCGTTGCTGGTTGTTGTAACAAAGGAAAAAGATAACATGAAGAACTGTGGTCTCTGAGTTTCTGTCCAGAAATGACACAAGTCACAAGTCATTGGCTAAAAGCAAGTGACATGGACACACCTAACTTCAAGGGGACAGGAAGGACAATCCTATCATGTACCTGGAAGGAGGAAGAACCTAAAATGGTTAATGGCATGCCTCATTTTATAGTTGTGATAGCCCTCTGAGGTGGATATTTCCATCTCCATTCTATAGCTGAGGTACCTGAGCCTCAGAGAGATTTGATAACTTGCTTGTCACACAGCCAAGTAAGAGACAGAGCTCATTATTTGCATGACATTCACAACCTGATTGTTTAGCCTCTAAACTTTGTCTCTGCTACTGAATAAAAGAGTGATGGAAATAACTAAAAATTTCTAGAATAACAAGTTCTCACACCAAAGAATTATAACAAGTTCCAGTACGTATGATTGAGGTCAGAGCTTAGAAACAGTGTTAAGAAGATAGAAAACCAAAGGCATGAATAAATGGGAGTTTCTATGAATTAAAAATTAGCATATGATCAAGAGCCAATGGCACTGGAAGAAGTTCAAGCTGCACTGAAGGCATTGGTGAAAAACAAGGCTCCAGGAATTGACGGAATGCCAAATGAGATGTTCCTACAAACAGATGCAGTGCTGGAGGTACTCACTCATCTATAACAAGAAACTTGGAAGACAGTTACCTGGCCAACTGACTGGAAGAGATCCATATTTATGCCCATTCCAAAGAAAAGTGGTCCAACAAAATGCAGAAATTATTGAACAGCATCATTAATCACACACAAGTAAAATTTCCTGAAGATCATTCAGAAGTGATTGCAGCAGTATATTGACAGGGAACTGCCAGAAATTCAAGCCAGATTCAGAAGAGAACATGAAACGAGGGATATCATTGCTGATGTCAGATGGATCCTGGCTGAAAGCAGAGAATATCAGAAAGATGTTTACCTCTGTTTTATTGACTCTGCAAAGGCATTCGACTCTGTGGACCATAAAAAACTATCGATAACATTGTGAAGAATGGGAATTCCAGAACACTTAACTGTGCTCATGAAGAACGTGTACATAGACGAAGAGGCAGTCGTTTGAACAGAACAAGGGGATACTGTGTGGTTTAAAGTCAGGAAAGGTGTGTGTTAGGGTTGTATCCTTTTGCCATACTTATTCAATCTGTATGATGAGCAAATAATCTGAGAAGCTGGACTATACAAAGAAGAACATGGCATCAGAATTGGAGGAGGACTCATTAACAACCTCTGATATGCAGGTAACGCAACCTTGCTTGCTGAAAGCGAAGAGGACTTGAAACACTTACTGATGAAGATCAAAGACTATAGCCTATAGTATGAATTTCACCTCAACATAAAGAAAACAAAATCCTCACAACTGCACTAATAAGCAACATCATGATAAATGGAGAAAAGCTTGAAGTTGTCAAGGGTTTCATTTTACTTGGATCCACAATCATCACCCATGGAAGCAGCAGTCAGGAAATCAAATGATGTATTGCATTCAGCAAATTTACTGTAAAAGATCTCTTTAAAGTGTTAAAAAGCAAAGATATCACTTTGAGGACTAAGTTGTGCCCAACTAAAGGTATTTTCAATCACCTTATATGCATGTGAAAGCTGGACCATGAGTAAGGAAGATGGAAGAAGAATTGATGCCTTTGAATTATGGTGTTGGCGGAGAATACCGAATATACCACGGACTTCCAGAAGAACAAACAAACCTGTTCTGGAAGAAGTAGAGCAGAATGCTCCCTAGAAGCAAGGATGGCGAGACTTCTCCTCACATACTTTGGACATGTTATCAAGAGGGACCAGTCCCTGGAGAAGGACATCATGCTTGGTAAAGTAGAGGGTCAGCGAAAAAGAGGAAGACTGTCAACGAGATGGATTGACACAGTGGCTGTAACAATGGGCTCAAGCATAACAATGATTGTGAGGATGGCGCAGCACTGGGCAGTGTTTTGTGCTTTTGTACATAGGGTTGCTACGAGTTGGAGCCGACCTGCTGGCATATAACAGCAACATAAATGAGCCAGTTTTGTTCAATAATTTTATAAATGTTCCTTATACAGTTAAATCACTAAGTAGCAAGGTAACACAAAGATCTCTGAGTTTTAAATGTCCCAGGGGACAAAGATAAAGTACAGGAAGAAAAATCAGAAAAGTTTTTGATAAGCGAACATCCAGTAAAGTAGTTAGGGGGAAACAATAATAATTCAGAAGTGATCAATTATAGCTCTTGAAATGGGATGAAGAAATTGATTCAGTGTGAAACTATGCCCTAGAAAATTTTAAAAGAAGCTTAACATTATCTCTGGATTAGGGATGATATTGGAAATATGAGTTAGATATTGCATTAGGCTGTGAGTAACTGAGACATGAAAAATAGTGGCTTAACATCAGGATTTATTCTCATAAGATCCTTCTGTGTTTCTGCTCCCTCATGGTTTCCATCTTTAAGGTTACCACAAGACTCAAGTTGCTACAGAAGCGTCTTCGTTTTTTTGCTGCCAAGTGATTAAATCAACTCCCTTAACACAAACATCAGGGATATTTCATACAGTGTGTCCTTTTGTATCTCACTGTGTAGAATATAATCATGCCAGCTGCAAGGCAGGCTGGGAAATGTGGTTTTTAACCTGGATAGTGATGTATAGTGTGATGTACAGTAAAACTTGCAAAAGCTAGAACCTGTGTAAGACAGAAACCTATCAGAGAAGGAAAACTCGAATATTTTCCACTAATAGAGAGCAATAGAAAAGTGGTAAGACTGCATCCTGTCAAAGGTGGAAAACTTGCAAGACCCAGAAAAGCAAGGCAGTCCCTTGGTGTCCGGCTTTCACAGGTTTCACTGTATCAAGCTTGCAACAGTTGTTCTGTAAGTAAGGAAGGAGTAGAGAAGTGTGGGGAGGCAACCAGCAATCTCTGTATTCCCAGCACCTAGCAAGGCATCTGGTCCATTGACAGTGTCCAGTAAATATTCAGAGATTGAAAGTTTCTTAATATACTTTCCTGAAATAACTGACTCCCATTTGTCTGACTTGCCTTTGAACGGTCAACTTTTCTTTTGGGACTTTTGGGTCTGACCTATCCTAACCTGTTGCTATTTGTGGGGCCTTTGCTTCCCTTCCACCTCCTCTTTTGTTCCTTTTTCCCTTTACTCCCTTCTTTATTTCCCCTCACCCCCGTGGTTTTGTTGTGTTTTTTAATGGTGCTTTGTCAGCCAAGAAACTCTAACAATGACTGCAAAGAATAATTGAAGAGATGAGACAAAAATTATCTGAGTAAACTGAGGAAACCCTGGTGGCGGAGTGGTTAAGAGCTATGGCTGCTAACCAAAAGGTCAGCAATTCAAATCCACCAGGTGCTCCTTGGAAACCCTATGGGGCAGTTCTACTCTGTCCTATAGGGTCGCTCTGAGTTGGGATTGACTCGATGGCAACGGGTTTGGTTTGGTTCTTTTGGAGTAAACTGATCAGTATAAAACCCTAAATTTTTTTTCCTCTTTCAGTGACGTATTTTAGTCTACAATTATCCAGGTATTTATTCAGTTTTCTTTTGTTTTACTTTCTTCTTGTTCTTTTTTTTTAACCAACGTATGCACAAATGGCTAATTTTTCTACACAAAGTGCATGCGTGTGTGTGACTATATTAGGATAACGAAAATGGACATCATCTGACTTTAGTAAATATGGATGGGCCAATATACATTTTTGAGAAAGGAAGGACATTTTATGAATCTAATGTTTTTCAATATCACCTTAGAATCTGAACTAGGCATTTGAAATGTATTTCTATTCATGAAACGCAAATTATACCAACAATTAAAAATTGTATCTTTTAACTTTTAGAACCCTGGATATGCTGGGCGCCAGGAACTGCCAGAAAACTTAAAAATTCAGTTTAGAACTGTTGCTATGATGGTGCCTGATAGACAGGTATGCACCCAGATTTAAAAGCATAATATAGTGTATATGTATATATATATATACATTTTATGTGTTTTCCACTAAAGTTGTTGACAGATATCACTATATTAACTTTCAGATCATTATGCGAGTTAAGCTTGCAAGCTGTGGTTTTCTTGAAAATGTAATCTTGGCTCAAAAATTTTATGTTCTTTACAAACTCTGTGAAGAGCAACTTACTAAACAGGTAACTTGGTATCTCTCTTTTCCCCTTGCCATAGAACTTGTTTTTTTATTTTGCAGCTTTACCTTGTGAAATGCTAGTCAGTGAATAAAAATCTCATTGACGCTTTTCTAAAATGTACTTAAAATTACTTTGACCTATTGGTTACAGATTTTTTTTTTAAGTCTTATTTTTAAATAATTATAGGGTCACAGGAGGTTGCAAAGAAATGTACGGAGAGCTTCTGTGCACCCTTTGCCCTACCTCCTTCAATGCTGACATCTTAGAAATACAGTACAACAACAAAACCAGAAAATTGACATTGATACAATCAACAGTGTACTCCAATTTCACGAGTTACCTGGGTGGCGCAAAGGGTTATCGTGCTCGGCTGCTAACTGAAAGGTTAGAAGTTCGAGTCCACCCAGATGCACCTTGAAAGAAAGGCCTGGAGATCTACTTCTGGAAAATCAGACATTGAAAGTGCTTTGGAGCATAGTTGTACCCTGACACACATGGGGTTGCCATAAGTCAGAGTAGACTCGATGGAACTGGCTTGGGGTTTTTACGTGCACTCAGTTGTGTGTGTGTGTGTGTATGTAGTTTTATGCACTATGCAGTTTTGTCACATGTGTAGATTCATGTAACCACCACTACAATCAAGATACAGAACTACTGCATCACCACAAAGTTCCCTCGTGCTACCCCTTTATAGCCGCATCCACTTCTTTCCCATACCTTTAACTCCTTAAAACCACAAATCTTTTTTCCATCTCTGTAATTTTGTTATTTCCATAATATTATATAAATGGAATCATACAGTGTGCAAGCTGTTGGTTACGCATTTAAAATCTGTTCGCCACTCATATTTTTCTCTAAAGGATACTTAAGGTGTGACCACTGTGTCCTACAGCTTGCTCTTTCCAATGGAATGACCATTCTTCAGTGAAAGGAAAAGAGGGAGAATTGAGCTAATACAACTTTGCAGCAGCTCAGCCATTCTAGAACTACAGTATTAAATAAATTTCAAAATATCTACTTATGTGTATATAGGAGCCCTGGTGGTGCAGTGGTTAAGAGCTCGGCTGCTAAGCAAAAGATCGGCAGTTGGAATCCACCAGCTGCTCCTTGGAAACCTTATGGGATGGTTCTACTCTGTCCTAGAGGGTCGCTATGAGTGGGAATTGATTCAACAGCAATGGGGGTGAGTGTGCTGTATGTGTCTGTGTGTGTATATGTATGTTGTGGGTCTACATTTAGAGAGTTTCAATTAAATAATGCTTTTTTTCCCTCTTTTTCCCTTTTAGGTTCATTATGACTTTGGGTTGAGAAATATTCTATCTGTATTGAGGACACTTGGGGCTCAGAAGAGAGCCAGACCAGAAGACAGTGAATTAAGCACCGTCATGAGAGGGCTAAGAGATATGAACCTGTCTAAACTGGTATCTTTCCTCTCCAAATTCACTTATCTTCCAAGATTTTGACCTGATTTCTTTCTACTCGGTTGATGAGTGGAGATTGGCTCATGCTGAGCTGTGAGCACTAATAAATAGTTGCAAGTACAGTCATGTGCCGCATAACATCCGTTGGGGCAATGTCTGACCACATTTATGTTTGTGGTCTCATATAGCTTTGTAGTCCCCAGGTTATGAACAAGATCTGTTCCTAAGTCTGTCTTTAAGTCTAATTTGTAGGTAAGTTGGAACAGGTACATATGGTTCTTATTTAGCGTCAGTTCAGTGTTTGTCTTACTGTATGGTGTATATTTTACCTTTCTATGCATATATAGGAAACCCTAGTGGCGTAGTGGTTAAGTGTTATGGCTGCTAACCAAAGGGTTGGCAGTTTGAATCCACCAGGTGCTCCTTGGAAACTATGGGGAAGTTCTACTGTGTCTTATAGGGTCACTATGCATATAAAACACTTAAGAAACACTTCCAAACTGCACAATATTTTCATGAGCATCACAAAGTAGTGCATGTATTCATTATTATGGACCATTGTATTTAACTCAAATTTTTAATATAATAGGCTTTATTATGGTAGTCCGTTCTTAAGTACAAGTTTTCTGTAAGTTGGATGTTGGTAAGCTGGGGACTGCCTGTAATATGGTGTTTGCACAATGCCCAAATCACATAACGTCCTATTTCACAGGACGTATCATGGATGTTAAGCGATGTATGACTGTATGAAGAGTGTGCCAAGCTAACCCTATACTTCTAGCAAGAAGGCAAAAAATCCAGGATCCTGCCTGACTGGTTGAGCCAACAAGGGCTGAAAGTGCATCCCCTTATCCGTGGTGTGCAGAAACCAGGCTTCATCAGTGGACTTCATCTTCAAAATTGAGTCCAGTCTTCTACCTCTGTTCGTGTTGTTGTTGCATTAGGTGCCTTCAAGTCCATTTTGACTCATAGTGACCCCTTGTGACAGAGTAGAACTGTCCCATAAGGTTTTCTAGGCTGTAATCTTTACAGGATCAAATTGCCAGACCTTTCCCCCAAGAAGGGAGAAGAACTAACATCTGTGAAGTTCACTGATACTTCAAAGCCTTTTCATGTCTTATATGAGCCTCACGGCAACTCTGTGAGATAGGGATGGATAGTACAAGTATCCCTATTTTACTTATGAGGGAGCTGAGACTCAGAGACGTTGGGGGACTCACACTCTATCATCACAGTCAGTCAGAAACTGGAACGAAAGTCCACAAGGCTTTCTAATGCCAAATCCTCTGCTCCTTCCAGTACTCCTCACTGTCTCCCTTAGATAACGGTATTCTTGAAACCCCTAGACGAGAATTCAAGAAAGTATCAGGGGAGCGCTGAAGGACAGGGAGAAATCAGGAAATACTTAGCAGTTGGGAATGGGGTGATTTATGTATTAATGACATCATTTACTCAAACCCACTGCTTATAAGAAAGCAAAACACTGCTTTAATGGTGTTTTCCAGCTGACATATGAACCAGTCATGCAGGGTTATGGATATTTTCCTAATTTAAATGTGAAATATTAATACTGTGTTCTCATGGAGTTGTGACTGTAAATTGCATGTTTTTAGGGTTAACGAGCATACCTGCCTGTGCAAAGCAGAGTATTCATATGATAAAGCAATGAGATAAAACCTCGGAACAGTAGATTTAGGCTAGGTTGTAGAATACTTTAAATGCCAAGGAACTTTGGCTACGATGCTGTAGGTAATGTGGATTCAGTGGTGTTCAGGAGAAAGTTCTAGGAGATACAGGCCTGGTTAGGAGGGTAATAAATGATTCTCTGGCTATAAGTGGTATGTGCATACTAGCCAGTTCATACATATCCGTTGACTGGGTGAGTAAATTTACTTCAATCCATGACGTTTTAGGTTGATGAAGATGAGCCCTTGTTCCTCAGCTTAATCAATGACCTGTTTCCAGGATTACAACTAGATAGTAGTACATACGTGGAACTGCAAGCTGCAGTAGCCAACCAAGTTGAGGAAGAAGGTTTGATTAACCACCCACCCTGGAATCTGAAACTTGTTCAGGTAAAGAAATTTTTATCTATCATCAATATAAAAATAAGTGTATGCTATTAAAATCACCATTTGAATAGAAGAAAACATGGTATTTGTCTTACTTGATGTAAATGCTGAAACGAAATCAAAACACCGTCCCTGTATATCATTTGCATAGTCAAGAAAACACAGGTAAACATCCTCTGGTTTTCTCTGCTTTCAGCCAGGATCCATCTGACATCAGCAATGATATCTCTGGTTCCACGTCCTCTTCTGAAACCGGCCTGAATTTCTGGCAGTTCCCTGTCGATATACTGCTGCAGCCGGTATTGAATGATCTTCAGCAAAATTTTGCTTGCGTGTGATATTAATGATATTGTTTTATAATTTCCACATTCAGTTGGATCATCTTTCTTGGGAATAGGCATAAATATGGATCTCTTCCAGTCAGTTGGCCAGGAAGCTGTTTTCCATATTTCTTGGCATAGACGAGTGAGCCCCTCCAGCGCTGCATCCATTTGTTGAAACATCTCCATTTATATTTCATCAACTCCTGGAGCCTTGTTTTTAGCCAATGCCTTCAGAGCAGCTTGGACTTCTTCCTTCAGTACCATTGATTCCTGGTCATATGCTGCCTCTTGAAATGGTTGAACGTCAACCTGTGTTTTATTGACTATGCAAAGGCATTCGACTGTGTGGATCATAACAAATTATGGATAACGTTGCAAAGAATGGGAATTCCAGAACACTTTATTGTGCTCATGAGGAACCTTTACATAGATCAAGAGGAAATTGTTCAGACAGAACAAGGGAATACTGATTGGTTTAAAGTCAGGAAAGGTGTGCATCAGGGTTGTATTCTTTCACCATACCTATTCAATCTGTATGCTGAGCAAATAATACGAGAAGCTGAACTGTATGAAGAAGAATAGGGCATCGGGATTGGAGGAAGACATTAACAACCCGCGTTATGCAGATGACACAACCTTGCTTGCTGAAAGTGAAAAGGACTTGAAGCACTTACTAATGAAGATCAAAGACCGCAGCCTTCAGTATGGATTGCACCTCAACATAAAAAAAAAAAAAATCCTCACAACTGAACCAATGAGCACCATCATGATAAACGGAGAAAAGATTGAAGTTGTCAAGGATTTCATTTTACTTGGATCCACAATCAACAGCCATGGAAGCAGCAATCAAGAAATCAAAAGACGCATTGCAGTGGGTAAATCTGCTGCAAAGGACCTCTTTAAAGTGTTGAAGAGCAAAGATGTCACTTTGAAGATTAAGGTGTGCCTGACCCAAGCCATGGTATTTTCAATTGCATAATATGCACGTGAAAGCTGGACAGTGAGTAAGGAAGACCGAAGAAGAATTGACGCCTTTAAATTGTGGTATTGGCGAAGAATATTGAATATACCATGGACTGCCAAAAGAACAAACAAATCTGTCTTAGAAGAAGTACAACCAGAATGCTCCTTAGAGGCAAGGATGGTGAGACTGCGTCTTACATACTTTGGACATGTTGTCAGGAGGGATCAGTCCCTGGAGAAGGACATCATGCTTGGCAGAGTACAGGGTCAGTGGAAAAGAGGAAGACCCTCAATGAGATGGATTGACACAGTGGCTGCAACAATGAGCTCAAGCATAACAACAATTGTAAGGATGGCTCAGGACCGGGCAGTGTTTCCTTTTGTTGTGCGTAGGGTCGCTATGAGTCGGAACCGGCTCAACGGCACCTAAGAACAACAACATATATCATTGCAAAAAGAGTCCTCAGGGGGATGTGTTGGTTCTAGAAGGCTGGTATGGATTTATACTGGCTCACAGTAACCAAGAGCAATTTACTGGCATTGTTACTTACTCCTGGTAAGAAGGTTTGATGTAGCCTATAATCTCAAGAACGGCTAGAAAGGGATAGTAGATTATAAAAACCTAGGAAAACGGAAAGACCCAATAGGTTTCTCATGCCAACCTGGCGGTGTCATCTGCAGCTAGGTGCCTTAATGGGGCAGGAACCCTCAGAATCTGGGAGTGCCACTTCGTGGGGTCCCTGGGTGGTGTAAATGATTAATGCACTTGGCTGCTAATGGAAACGCTGGAGGTTGAGTCCACTTAGAGGCACCTCAGAAGAAAGGCCTGGTGATCTACTTTTGAAAAATCAGCCATTGAAAAACCTATGAAACACCGTTCAACTTTGACGCAAATTGGGTCACTATGAGTTAGAATTGACTCAGTGGCAACTGGTTTTGTTGGTTCACCTACAATAAAACTTGAATACTTTGCCTATGTCTTTTGGCATCTTTCTGTCCATCATGTTGCTTTTGGTGCAGTAAATTACTTAATATTGTGTGGGACTATGTAAATAAGGCATTTGTAGCCCATCCAGGGGATTGGACAGACTGCTAATAATGCAAATAAGGTGCACAAGATCCTTTGGGGGTGGGGCCATGCAAATAAGGTGTATGGAACCCTAATGAGGGAATTGGTCAGTTTTGCCATCCTGCCAGCGGTAAAAAGAGAGCCCATCCCAGAGCAAAGTGGGGAGGGTCCTCACTACCATCAAAAAAGAAGAGGTAGGACTGGAGTGCATCCTTTGGACCCTGGGTCCCTGTGTTAAGAATCTCCTAGACCCAGGAGACAGAGAAGGCTGCAACACTGGAGACAGTGCAAGACGACAATAAGCAATGGCAGAGAAATGGTGGTAGCAGAACCAGAAGACCAGTGTGAGACTGCGTGATGGACTTTCTGGACCATGGGGCAAGGAGTTACAGTGGGCGTGCCAACGGATGGAGCAAGAGAACTGAGAGCCTTCGGGAAGGAAGCTTGCTGGCAAAGTGGGATGCCTCTGGACACTTATTGGCAGAGCTAAAGAGCTTTTTAACACTTGCCCTAGGAGGGCCAAGCCCCGGGGCCAAGGGCCTAGGGCTGAGAGAGGAGGCCTGTCCTGAGAGGGCTGAGAGAAGCCCTCCACGGCCCAGAGGAGCTGAGAGAGCTGTGTTGCACTAAAGAAGGGAGATTTTGCCTACATGCTTCCTGATCCTGGTCCCGAGTTGTAGCCTGTTACTTCCCTAATAAACCCCATAACTGTATTGTCATAAGGGAAATGCAAATAAAAACCACAATGAAATACCACATCCCACCGACTGGGATGGCTATTATCAGAAAGACAGAAAATAACAGGTGTTGGATAGGATGTGGAGAAATTGGAATCTTTGTGCATTGCTGGTGTGAATACAATATGGTGCAGTTGCTGTGGAAAACAGTTTGGCAATTCCTCAAAAAGTTAAACATATAATTACCATAATACAAAACAAAACAAAAAAACCCAAACCCATTGCCATCGAATTGATTCTGACTCATAGCGACCCTATAGGACAGAGTAGAACTGCCCCATAGAGAGTCCAAGGAGCACCTGGTGGATTCGAACTGCCAGCCTTTTAGTTAGCAGCTGTAGCACTTAACCACGATGCCACCAGGGTTTCCATAACTACCATATGGCCTAGTAATTCTATCCTAGGTATATACTAAAAAGACCTGAAAGCAGAGACTCAAACAGATACTTGAACACCAAAATTCATTGCAGCATTATTCACAATAGCCAAAGGGAGAAGCAATCCAGCTGTCCATCAACAGAGGAATGGATGAACAAAATGTGTTCAAGCCATACAATGGAATATTACACAGCCGTAAAGAGAAATGAAGTTCTCATACATGCTACCATGTGGATCAACCTTGAAAACTTTATGGTAGGTGAATTAAGCCAGACACAAAAAGACAAATATTGCACAATTCCACATATATGAAATATCTAGAATAGGCAAATGTTTATCAGTAGTTACCAGGGGCTGGGGAGCGAGGGGAAGGGCAGTTATTACGTAAGGAGTGCTGAGTTTCCGTTTGGGCTGATGAGAAACATTCGGAAATGGCTGGCGGTAATGATCGCACGACATGGTGAATGTACTTAATGTCACTGAATTGTACACTTTAAACCTGTTTAAAATGGCAAATTTTTTGTTACATACATTTTACAAAAAAAAGAAAAAAAAATTTTCTTTTTTTTTTAAAGGGGAAAAAGAAAATTATAGCCAGGATGTTGTAACAGACACTTCCATGCTCTCAGTGTGTTTTCTTGAATCCCTTTCACTGTTTCCATGAGCCCCTTCCCTACCTCTGTGTGCTTTGGCTTCTCATAGCCCACATTTGCCACTGGGGCAGTTTTGCTTTGTCCTGTAGGGTCGTTATGAGTCGGAATCGACTGGATGGCACTGGGTTTTTACTGAGTCAGGAGGACTAAGGAGCCCTGGTGGTGCACTGGTTAAGCGCTCAGCTGCTAACCAAAAGGTTGGCACCTTGAACCCACCAGCTGCTCTGCACGAGAAAGATGTGGCAGTCTGCTCCGATAAAGATTTACGGCCTAGAAAACCACATGGGAAAGTTCTACTCTGTCCAGCAGGGTCACTATGAGTCGGAATCGACTCCACAGCAATAGGTTTGGTTTTGTTTTTTTCAGGAGGACTGGAGCCACTTTGTTGTCAGGCACAAAGAGCAGGAATTGCCTGGGAGTTTATTTCCCACTCCACTCCCAAATCAGCCTCTTCTTAGTTAAGGACTTAAGGGTACCAGAGTAGGAAAGTCAAGCTCCCCTGCTTCCAGGTGGGACAAACATTGAGGTGTAATTTACATACCCCTGAGTTCCCCCGCAGGATCAGGCTTACGCCTGCCCTCTACGGGACTTTGCCCCAGACCGCTACTTGCTTCTTCCCATTCCTGTCCCGATTTCCCCACTCCCTTATCAGTTCCTCCTGGGAGCACTCCCTGAATAAAACACCTGCACAGGAATCTTCATTTCTTGGTTGACTTTTGGGAACCAGAAAGCAGATGGGAAACGTGACTCTCCACTGTGATGATGTGTGTTGCTGCTTGCCACCACTAAGGGGCGATATGCTCACATGGGATGCAGAGAAAGTTTTTTGCGTGGAAAAACTGCTTATTAGAAATCAGCAGGCTAGAATCACAAGGATTAGTAGTCTGAGGAGCAAAAACTAGATCCTGAATTATTTATTTCCAAATGCAATTCAAGTTTCACATTGTCATTACTCCATCATGTAGATTGTTTTATAATGTGGTGCTAATTTGCTATCTACCTCTAGTAAAATATATTTTTTATATTTTCTCATCTTTTAATAATATTGAATATTGAATTTTAAAAAATTTTGTTGTGGTCAAATATATATAACAATTTTTTTTCCATTTTAACTATTTTTAAGTGTACAATTCAATATCATTAATTACATTCACAGTCTTGTTCAGCCACCACCAGTACGCATTTCCAAAAGTTTTCATCACCCCGCATAGGAACTGAGTACTTCTTAAGCAATAACTTCCCTTTGCCTGCTCCTCCAGCCCCTGGTAATCACTATGCATTTGTCTCTTCTAGATATTTCATATAAATGGGATCGTACAACATTTGTCCTTTTGTGTCTGACTTATTTAACTCAGCATAATATTTTCAAGGTCCATCCGTGTCATAGTATGTGTCTGAATTTCATTTCTCTTTATGGCTAAGTAATATTACCACATTTTATTTATCCATTCATCCGTTGATGGGCACTTTTGGTTGTTTATACCTTTTGGCTATTGTGAATAAGGTTGTAATGAAGATTGGTGTACAAGCGAACTAGTAATTTTAATGCACATAGCTGAACAGCTTACTTGATGCTTTCCAAGTTCCAGCAAATTACTTCTGTGAAGGTCAGCAAGAGACTCCTAAGTTACCTTTTTTCCATGTATTGTTTAATCGTGTAGTTATATGAGACATCTCTGGTACGCCATGGCTTGATGACTCTTGGGCCCAGTGGTTCTGGGAAGACAACCGTTATCACAGTTCTGATGAAGGCACTGACAGAATGTGGAAGGCCTCACAGAGAAATGCGAATGAATCCAAAAGCCATTACTGCGCCTCAGATGTTTGGCAGGCTGGACACCGCCACCAATGACTGGACAGATGGGATTTTTTCTACTCTGTGGAGAAAAACGCTAAAAGTTAAAAAAGGTATCCAGAAACCCCTCCTTCGTGACCATGTAGTCTCTGCCGGTTTATTAATAATACTGTATTTGCTTAGCCAACTTCTGTTTTAAGAGTCTGATTTCCCGTTTTAATTACTTGCAGGTGAAAACGTTTTCCTCATTTTAGATGGCCCCGTAGATGCCATTTGGATTGAGAACTTAAATTCTGTGCTGGATGACAATAAAACTCTGACGTTAGCTAATGGAGACCGCATCCCCATGGCCCCTAACTGTAAGCTTCTGTTTGAAGTCCACAATATTGAGAACGCCTCTCCTGCTACGGTGTCCCGGATGGGCATGGTCTACATCAGCAGCTCTGCCCTCAGCTGGAGGCCGATATTACAGGTGGGGAGGAGAGACCAGCGGAGGCATGGTGGGTCTCCCCAGGTTTCATTTTCTCAATAAACAGAGATTCCGTTTCTTTGCTGCAGGCATGGTTGAAGAAGCGTACCGCACAGGAAGCTTCTGTATTCCTAAATTTGTATGATAAAGCATTCGAAGATACGTATACATTTATGAAACTAAACCTCACTCCAAAAATGCAGCTCTTAGAGTGTAACTATATTATGCAAGTAAGAGATTTTTTGGGGGGGGGAGGAGCATTCATTACTTAGATTTGGAAGTCCCCCCCCGCCCCCGCTTAATTGTAGTTAAAAAAAAAAAACCAAACCTGTTGCTATTGACGTGATTCCAACTCATAGCTACCCTATAGGACAGAGTAGAACTGCCCTGTAGGGTTTCTAAGGAGCACCTGGTGGATTCTAACTACCTACCTTTTGGTTAGCACTTGTCTTAATCATCTAGTGCTACTATAACAGAAATACCACAAGTGGATGGCTTTAACAAAGAGAAATTTATTTCTTCACAGTGAAGTAGGCTAAAAGTCCAATTTCAGGGTATCAGCTCCAGGGGAAGCCTTTCTCTCTCTGTTGGCTTTCTCATCAATCTTCCTCTGGACAAGGAGTTTCTCTGCGGAGGGACCCCAAGTCCAAATGACATGCTTTGCTTCTGGCACTGTTTTCTTGGTGGTACGAAGTCCTCCTGTCTCTCTGCATGTTTGTCTCATGTCTCAAGAGATTGCCTCAAGACATAATCCAGTCCTGTAGGTTGAGTCCTGCCTCACTAACACAACTGCCGCCCATCCTCCCTCGTTAACATCATACAGGCAGGATTTACAACCTGTAGGAAAATCACACAATACCAGGAATCGTGGCCCAGCCCAACTGATACACACATTTTGGGGGGACATAATTTAGTCCATGAGAGCAGCCAAACACATAACCACTATGCCAACAGGGTTTCCAACTGTAGTTTACAGGCCTCTAAGATAAAAACTTCTTGCAGCCCATAGAAATGTTTCTGAGCTGTGGCTGTGGAGACTCTGAGGAGTTTGGTTCCTATTAAAGGTCTCATTAGCGATCTCACTGTCATCGTTTTACTATTTTCACTTCTCAGGGGGTGCTGTCAGGGGAAGAGGCATGAAATGACTTCCCCATGGTCAGCTTAGTAATCTGTCCCAGAAAAATATATCCAACAATGAGAGTTGAAAAAATAAATAAAACTTAGCAGTTTTGTAGAAAAGTACAAAAGGGAGCTTGTGGCAATCAGAAAAACCTGAGTGGCAAAATCTGGCTTTGCAAACTGAGTATATATCAGATAGGGAAAACCTTTACACAGTTCTCTAAGAAGTGGTTAGCGGTATTTCTTTCTTCCTAACTCAGTTTTCTTTACCAGTCTTTAGAAAAAACAGAGCTAATTATAGATTTTTTAGGGCTCGCCTAAAATCCTAGTGTATTGGTGATCTTGCGTTATCATTTTAATGCTTTGATTCTCTTTCAGTGTAAGAGATGTCAGTCATTAAGTGTTGGTAGGGTAGAAGTAATACATAAGACCCAAATCAACAAGTTATTTAGTATTTACTTTAAAAGGCCTTGTCCAAAAGCCCATTGCCGTTGAGTCGATTCTGACTCATAGTGACCCTGTAGGACAAAGTAGAACTGCCCCATTTACAGGTTTCCGAGGCTGTTAATCTTTAGAGAAGCAGGTGTGTTCAAACCAATGACTGGTTAGCAACCGAGCGCTTTGACCATTGCACCACCAGGGCTCCTTAAAAGACATAATAAACCATTGCCGTTGAGTCTATTCTGACTCATAGCAACCTTATAGGACAGAG
The DNA here is from genome assembly GCF_030014295.1 of Loxodonta africana. Taxonomy (NCBI): domain Eukaryota; kingdom Metazoa; phylum Chordata; class Mammalia; order Proboscidea; family Elephantidae; genus Loxodonta; species Loxodonta africana. The sequence goes on from NC_087342.1 coordinate 100,985,489, forward strand.
TAGAACTGCCCCATTGGGTTTCCAAGGAGCAGCTGGTGGCTTTGAACTGCTGATCTTTTGGTTAGCAGCCGAGCTCTTAACCACTGTGCCACCAGGGCTCCAAAAGACGTAATAGAAATGTAAATTTTATTTTGAACTAATTTTGCTTTCAAAGACTGAGAATGTCTTACTAGTATACATTTCTTTCTGTTGCTGTATATGGGTTGTATATTCGCCTCCGAGGTCCAAGTAGTAAGTATTTTAGGCTTTGCACAACTCTTGGTTGCAACCACTAACCCCTGCTGTGGTAGCATGAAAACAGCCAGAGACCATATATAAATGAATGAGTGTGGTTGTGTTCCAGTAAAACTTTATTTACAAAAACAGGTAGCTGGCCCACGGGCCATAACTTGCTGACCCCTGCAAAACGCTAAAAAAAAGAAAATCTTTAACCTGGCACATTGGTAGCCAGCACACTTTAGAACCAGAAGCTCCTTAGGAAAACATCTAGTCTAGGCCTTTTGCTTCTCAGATAAGGGAACTGAGGCTCAGAGAGGTTAGTGACACAAGCTGAGGGTAGAAACCACACTTTAGCGTTCTTTCTTCCAGATCACTCCAAAAAAAAAAAAACCTATTGCTGTCGAGTTGATTCTGACTCATAGCAACCCTATAGGACAGAGTAGAACTGCTCCATATAGTTTCCGAGGAGCACCTGCTGAGTTCAAACTGCCAACCTTTTGGTTAGCAGCTAGATAACTTAACCCCTACGCTACCAGGGCTTCCCTAGATCACTCAGTCTTTCTGTAGTAGGTTGGCGTTTCTTCTAAATGCCGTTGACTGTAGGACAGTGACCAAGCAGTATCTTGAAATATATTTGTTTTCTTTCCTCTACCTTCCTCCTTTAAAATTTTATTATCCTTTTTAAATTTTTTCAGTCTCTCACTCTTCTGGAAGGTTTAATACCATCCAAAGAAGAAGGTGGTGTTGCGTGTGTTGAACATCTTCATAAACTCTTTGTGTTTGGCCTCATGTGGAGTTTAGGGGCCCTTCTGGAACTGGACAACAGGGAAAAGCTTGAAGCCTTTTTACGAAGCCACCAAAGCAAGTTAAGCTTGCCAGAAATACCAAAAGGCACAAATCAAACCATGTATGAGTTTTATGTTACTGATTATGGTAAGCAGCCTGAATTACATATTAAATGAAATGGGACGTTAAAAAACAGGAAAAATAGAAGCTTCCCTAAACTTTTCTACAGGGAAATATTACACCAATTATGAATAAAGTCATTGCTAATATCATTTTTGAAAGGGAACGTACACAAAGGGCATACCTCTCTGAAAGCCATTATTAGTAGAATTTGGCATTTGGGCTGTGCCGGGAACTGGTATAGAGACTCCTGCCTTCTCAGCGTTAGCACTGGCCTGAGTGAAATCTGGTATAAATAAATTAGCAACACCTCTTACAGAGTCTGCTTTCTAGTGCCCGAAGGGGAAAGGCAGCAGCACAGGAGCACAGATTCTTCATTGTGCAGAGCACGGGTGATGCAAATGACAGTTCAGTCCCACAGTTTCCCTGTCGGAGATGTCAGAATAAGTAGACAGAGAGCCAAGCAGGTGGGGTCCTACCGATACATAACAAGGCCTGCAAGTCCAATGCTACCACCTCGGCCCCTAACCTGTTGTATGTGGCAGGGCCTAGCTCCCTTCTCCGTAAAACGAATGCCCTTGAGCTTGGTGCCTTTATCCAGAGCCCAGAGAGGAAAGACCAGGCTTCCTAAGAACTGTATTTACCTCTACTTCTTCCTCAAACCCTTCTAGGATGATAGCAAAGATATTTTGTTTTGTTTTAATATGTAAACTCAGAATGATAATAGACAACAATGACAAAATCTTGAAATCAAGAGAGCAGAAGGTAAGTGGCAACCGATTTGGCATACTGAACAAAGGGCAGCCCTCACCTGGTAGTGGGAGGAGTTGAGAGGCGATTCAGTGTACATCACAGAACCCTCGAAAGGGCTCAGGAACTGGACGCTGGGGTGAAGGTGAAGCTAAAAACTGGAGGGCTAGTTGTCAGGCTGCTAATGAAACAGATTTCCAGTTCCTAGCAGACAGCCAGCTGCTGGGCAACTGCACTCACCCCACACTGGCAAAAGATCCCGAAGAATTATCGTCTGAAGAGTGTAAAACGTAAGGTTTTCAGGCTTGGGGGACACCACGCACATCTGAGGATGGGAGATTCATACTGAAAATGGGAATCAAGTGAAATTTTGTGCTTTAAAGGGCCTTTATGAAAGGAGTTTTTAAGCTGTCTATCTTTGGCCAGAATAACCTACAACATATGACTAGACATTTGGGTTGGCAGAAGGGAAGTCAAGATATAAACTAACAATTATATGAACCCTTAAATCTATATGTGAATTCCCTCAGAATCCAGAGCCACACTCTTCCACAGGGCTGTCTACTGAGCAACCCAGAGCTCTGTCATGCTTGAAGGTTCAGGTTGCCTCCCTTTGAGCGTGTTGTCCTTACTCAGAGTACAGGCCCCAAGTTACTCAGGGTGAAAACCCACCAGCAGCAATTTTCTAACCCTGATGTAGCTCTGGTTAGGGAACTGGGATGGTAGCCAATAATGACACCAATTGAATAATTACCGTCCTGTGTGCCATCAAAAGTATGCTGTTGTTGTGTGCCGTCAAGCCAACTCCAACTCATAGCGACTCTATATGACAGAGTAGGACTGCCCCGTGGGGTTTCCTAGGCTGTAATCTTTATGGAAGAAGATGACTGGGTCTTTTCTTCGGCAGAGTGGCTGATGGGTTTAAACCACAGATCTTTCGGTTAGCAGCTGAGCGCTTTAACCACTGCACCATCAGGGCTCCTAGTAGTTATATATATACCCCATTGCCATAGAGTTGCTTCTGACTCCTAGTGACCCTACAGGATAGAGTAGACCCGACCTATAGGGTTTCTAAGGAGTGGCTGGTGGATTTGAACTGCTGACATTTTGGTTAGCAGAGGAGCTCTTAACCACTGCTCCACCAGGACTCCAGTAGTTATATAGGACTGTAAAATATCTCCTGTGGATAAATGTCTAGCCAGGCCTTCATTAGCTCATGCTTCATCCACCCTTTGTGTGAGTGTGTTAACGTTAACATCATTGAGGAAGATATCATTTTTAGATTTAAAATTAAATATGTAGACTTCTGCTTCCAGTCAAGTATAGTAATAGGAACTGGGTGTACTCTCTTACCTCAGAAAACCAGGGGGGAATATGTATGAAACAATGTTTTTCAGACACTGGACAACAGACAGCACAGGGCTACAATCCCTGAGAGAAGTGAACAAGGTAACTGAACAAAGCTTACTGCTTGGAGGAAGTTTCCAGCAGAAGCTCAGGGAGGGGAAAACCAAGCAGAGATGGCAATATTGCTGAAATGGGGAGGCAGAGATTGAGGTTGGGGAGGTCAAGGTGGCTAGACTTGGCCGGGCAGATTGCCAGAAAAGGGTTCTGCAGAGAGAGAGAGAGAGTACCAGAGAACAACAGAAACTGATAGATAAATCCACAATTATAGCAAAGGTGTCAGTATTTTCTCAATAACCTATAGGACAAATAGACAAAATTAGTAAGGATGTAGGAGATGTGAGCAACACTATCAACCATTTTTACCTAACTGGCATTTAATAGAACAATCCACCCCAAAACAGCAGAACACATAGTCTTTTCAGGAGTACACAAAACATTTACCAAGATACTCTGGGTCATAAAACTAGTCTCAGTAGGGGCAATTTATAGCATTCAATTCCTATATTATAAAAGAAGAAAGGTTTTTAAACAATGACCTCAGCTTCTTCCTTAATAAACTAGAAAAAGAAGGGTAAATTAAACCTAAACTAAGCTGAAGAAATAAATAATGATATTCAAAGTGGAAATCAATGATATAGAACAGTAGGAAAAAAAATAAATGAAACCAAAAGATGGTTCTTTGAAAAAAATCAATAATTATCTTACCAAAATTGTCAGAAAAAAAAAAAAGAGGAACATAAATTACCATTGTCAGGAATGAAAGAGGGGACATCACTACTGATCCTATAGATACTAAAGAATAAAAAGGGAATGTTAGAAACAATTTTATGTCAATATATTTGACACATAGATAAAATGAACAAATTCCTTGAAAGATATAAACTACCACACCTCATCAAGAAAAATTAAATATCCTAAATAGTCTACTAATGAAATTGAGTTTGTAGTTAAAATGCTTCCCACAAAGAAAACTCCATGCCTAGATGACTTTGTATCCTCTGACCGTGCTGAATTCACTAGTTCTGGTAACTTCTATGAGGATTCCATGGATGGTCATGTCATCTGTGAATAAAGAGAGCTTTACTTGTTCTTTTCCCATCTCTAGGATTTTAGCATCTTCGGAACATGTCTTACAATCTGTGATGTCCTACAGTCGCTGTTGGCTAAGCAAATTTGGTCAGAGCTGTTCATATTGTTGTCATTTCAAATGAATTTCTTGTGTTGTTGGTTCTACATTGTTGAGTTAAATTGTCATTTTGTTGTTGTTAGGTGCCAACAAGTTGATTTTTGACTTATGGTGACTCCATATGACAGGGTAGAACTTCCCCATAGGGTTTTCTAGGCTATACTCTTTAGGGAAGCAGATCACCAGGTCTTTCTCCCTTGAAAGCCACTGGGTAGGTTCAAACCACTAACCTTTCAGTTGGCAGCTGAGTGCTTAACCTTTGAGCCACCAATGGCTCCCGATTGTCGTTTTAAATGTCTGCAAAAAGATTACACTGTGATTCAGGACTGTACCAAAAAAGCTACTATGTACAAAATTCAACATCCTTTGATAAAACTCAATAAACTGCATATAGGAACTTTATCACTCTGATAAAGAACATTCATAAAAAAAAAAAAAAAAAACCCTAGAGGTAACCTCATAAAAAAAAACATACTTAATGGTAAAAGATTGGTGCTTCCTTCCCAGGATCAGAAACAAGACAAGGATGTCCTTTGCTCTTTAAAAGCAACTCCAGAAAGTGCAAAGTTCATCCACTGACTGGGAAGAAATATTTGAAAAATAGATATCTGATAAAAGAACTTTATGCAGATATGTAAAGAACTTTAAAAATTCAATGAAAAGTACACAACCAACTCAAATTTAAAAATGGGCAAGAAGTTTAAATAGATGCTTCACCAAAGAAGATATACGAATGAGGTGGGGGGTGGGGAGCACATGAAAAACTCTTCAACATCATTGGTTAGCAGGGAAATGGAAATGAAACCCACAATGGGATATCATTACATAGCCACTAGAACGGCTAAAATTAAAAAGATTAATAATATCAAGTGTTCCAAGGATGGGAAGCAACTGGAACCCTCCTATACTCCAAAATGGTACAGGTGCTTTGGAAAACAGATTGGTGGTTTCTTAAAAGATAAACATACGCTTGCCATACAACTGGGCTATTTGACAAGAAAACACAAAATTGAGATTATTCTTTCAGTGATGAATTTTTGCTAATTTCAAATGTATGCCCTCGTGTTTGCTTTCCACGCATTTTGTGCACACAGTAGCTTTTTTTAGTACGAACCTGAATCACTGAGTAATCTTTTTGAAGACATTTGAAATGGCAGTTAACTCAACAATGCATGACCAACAATGCAAGTAATTCAATTTAAATGGCAACAATACAAACATCTCTGACCAAGTTTGCCCAGGCAGCAGTGATTGTAAAACATCATGGATTATAAAACACATTCCAGAGATGCTAAATTAAAAGATAAAACCAAAAACCTTTCTTAGGATTGATAAAATGTAGTAGTAATAATAACAATACTTAAAACAATAGTGTTTCAGTAAATTAATAGTTAACATAAGGTCTTTTTTTTTTTTTATAAGGTCACCATGAGTTGCAACCAAACTCAACAGCAACTAACAACAACAACAACAACAACAATTAAGTCAGGAGTCTGGGCGCTGTATTTCATTACACTACAGTTTTGGGGCCAGATTTCTCATGGCAAACAGTCTATGCCCAGTGATCAGTTGTCCCTGGTCTTATCCTTTCAGTTGATCTGGCCTTCTTACTAGACACCTGTCATACCATTGTTTTACTGTAGCTGTAAACCACTTGCCATTGAGTCGAGTCCAACTCATAGTGACCCTATAAGACAGAGCGGAATTGCTCCATTGGGTTTCCAGGAAACAGCTGGTGGATTTGAACTGCCAGCCTTTTGGTTAGCAGCCAAGCTCTTAACCACTGCGCCACCAGGGCTCCATTACTGTAACCAACCAAATAAACCAAACCCATTCCCACCGAGTTGATTCCGACTCGTAGTGACCCTCTAGGACAGAGTAGAACTGCCCCATAGAGTTTCCAAGGAACACCTGGTGGATTTGAACTGCCGACCTTTTAGTTAGCAGCTGTAGCACCTAACCACTACGCCACCAGGGTTTCCTGACTATAAACAACTGATTCTAATTCCATTTTAGGTCAGGTCTCTATCAGTGAATGACTTAGCAGTTTAAAAGCTGACTTTGTAAAACAGGCCAAACGAATTTAAATTATCAAATGCCACGAACATCAGACAAACAAATGTCTTGACATGTTTTAGGCAAATGTTTTAAATGTTTGTGATTTTGCTGATGGTTTTGTGTTCTGAGATAATGTTCCAAGAATACAGTTTTACTAAGGTGGGTTTTTATATAATGTATAGGTGATTGGGAGCACTGGAATAAGAAGCTCCAGCCATATTATTACCCAACGGACAGTATTCCAGAGTATTCTTCAATCTTGGTTCCAAATGTTGACAACGTTAGAACGAGCTTTCTGATAGACACCATTGCAAAACAACATAAAGTAAGTTTAATAGATAGTTCCTTAGATGATCACAAACCACGTAAGAAACACTACAGATAAGAGAGAAATTAAATTCCTGCACAAGGGGCTGGCAGTAGTGTCATTTGTGGGAGATACTTTTGGTCAATGAACCATGTCCTAGGATACATCCGCCTTAATATCCCCGGACTGCTGACTCCCAGCTTGCTAAGGAGAGCGGGCAGGTCTGCTTATAAAGTCCTTCGTGGAACTCTCAAAGTAACATGAGTATTCACCCATATTTTCTTCCAGTACTTTTATGGTATACACTTTACATTTAAAACTTTAATTCAACTAGAATTTATTTTGATGTAGATGAAATCCTAAAAAGCAATAAAAAATTAGTGATTATTGCTTGATGGGATGTAAGAATGGCTAGTAGAACTGTAAGATATTTAAAAATAAACATGCTGTAACACTTTTCTACATGATTGTCCTATGATCACAGGCTGTCTTGCTCACAGGAGAGCAGGGAACGGCCAAAACCGTCATGATTAAGGCCTATTTGAAAAAATATGATCCCGAAGTACAGTTATCCAAATCTCTAAACTTTTCTTCTGCCACAGAACCAATGATGTTTCAGGTAAAACCCATCATTTGCTGTAGTAATCGATATATTAAATATCTTAAGTGGTTGTTACAATCAAATGTGGATACAAGTAAAATATTGTATTATGTTAATATTAGCATTGTATTAATGTTATATAACACTGAAGGAAATGATGGTACAGTTGGCGCTTCAAGGCTAAGGTGAAAGCCAAATCCAAATAGTACATTTTGGCCTAATATTGAGGCTGAAGGTGAACTTTGGAGCACATCTCTATTAATATAAATTAAGGATTAAAATTCTAATAACTTATTTTTTTAATTTCACAGTATATATTTTAATAATTATGTTCACGTGTGTTAAATAAATAATATTCTATTCTCAAAAAAGGCTTATCCTTTTTAGAAATATAGTTTAAAATGCAATGGGTAAGAAAATGTTTCCCTTTCTCTAGAGAACAATTGAAAGCTATGTGGATAAGCGAATGGGAAGCACCTATGGGCCACCAGGAGGGAGAAAAATGACTGTATTTATTGATGATATTAATATGCCTGTGATTAATGAATGGGGAGATCAGGTATGTGTGAAATATTTTGTATAGATAATATTTACTCAGTATTTTTAGTTATATGTATGAATGTTAATAACCTTCATATTATTAAGTCTAGTAACACTTTCCAGTCTTTTTTCACGTCTCTTCTCTATTTGATATCCTTTCTTGAAATTCCTACGTGGTTTTCCCCAATAATCCCCTCCTGTCGTTCTGGCTACTTGGTTTCAGTGTCCTTTCTGGACTCCTCTCTTGCTTCTGGAGTCCCTGGGTGGTGTAAATGGTTCACCTTGCTTGGCTGCTAACTGAAAGAATGAAAGTTCGAGTCCACCCAGAGGTGCCTCAGAAGAAAGGCCTGGCAATCTATTTCTAAAAAAAAATCAGGCATTGAAAACTCTGTGGAGCACAACAACAGCCAAAAAAATATGTGTCGATATATATATGTATGTATGTGTGTATGTGTATATTGGTGGGTATATGTATGTACTGTATTTTTATGCAAATAAAACATGCCCTCTGCATTGGTTTGCCAGCTGAGCCCTCCCCCTGCGAGGACCCTCACAAGCCGTGTCATGCCATCTCACCTTTTATTCCTGTTTACACCAGACACACTAGAATCTCAGGACTTTCCGGTCAGTCCTCACCCTGAAAGTAATCCCCAAACAGCTCTACATGACTCTTCTCTGACTCTGTTTCCTACTCTTCCCATCTCCTGAAACTTCTTCAGCGTGCCTGTGGAAGCCATGGTTGATTCCACAGAATGCCCTGTAAATTCAATTTCTTCAACATATTGCTGTAAACAAAAATTAGTATAGCGCACTTAAAAAAAACACCATCACGGGGTGACAGTGCCGCCAGCAAACAAACACGGAAGGCAAGTGTTATTTACGTAAAATACGATGTGTGTGTATATATATGCGTATGTATGGGCATACATGCGTGCATACGTGTGCACACATATATATTTATATATATAATAAAGCACATGGGGGCACAGTTCAGGATACCTCTTAGAGGTAATGAAACACCTGGTTTTCTGTGTTTGAAGGCTTGGGACCATAGTCTCGTGGAGCAACTCAGTCAGTTGGCACAATGTAGTCCATAAAGTTTATGTTCTACATTCTAGTTTGGTGAGTAGTGTCTGGGCTCTTAAAAGGTTGCGAGCTGTCATTTAAGACACAGCTGTTGGTCTCTACTCGTCCAGAGCAAAAGAGAAAGAAGGAAACCCAGGACTCAGAGAAGAAACTAATCTACAGGACTGTTTACATGAACCACGGCCTCATCTTCAATGAGACTAGAAGTCAGATCGGGGCCACAATAGATAGATCCTGATAGAACGGGAGAATAATATGGACAGAACTCAAATTATTTAAAGTCCAAACTTAGTGGATCAATTGAGACTGAAGGACTCCCTGAGACTATTGCCCTGAAGTACTCTTTAAACCTTGAACCAATACTATCCCTTAAGATCACCTTTTAACTACATAACAAATTGGCTCATAAAATAAAGAATATCACATGTAAGTACTGTGCTCCTTAAAAAACCCATCTGTGTGAGACCTCATGGTCAACAGTTACTTTAATGCAAGATAAAAAGATAAGGGGGCAGGGAACTAGATTACTGGAAATGGAACAACTGGCAGTAATGAGAATGTTGACACACTGTGAAGAATGTAACCAATGTCACTGGATAATTTGTGCAGAATTAGTTGAATGCGAACCGATTTTGCTGTGTAAACTTTCACTGACAACAATACAATATTATTTAAAAAACAAAACAAAAAAAAACACAAAACAACAACAAAATCACTACAGAGCACCTTTCTTCCCTGGCGCACATGGGGTCTCCATGAGTCAGAGCTGACTTGGGGGTAACTGGTGGTGGCTTTTGCTTCTTCCTTTCCTCAGAGTTTCATCCTTGATTCTCTTTTAGCTCTTACTCTACATACTCTTCTCTCTGAAGAGACATTAAAAAACATATGTTTTTTCTGCTCTACCGCACACCACTGACGTTGTTGTGATCATCTATCAACCTGAGTCACTCCCTGTTAGAGGACCTTCCTGGTGTTGCCAGATGCTGCAGGCTCCTAGTGGGACCTCCCAGCATCCCCCGCCCACCAACATTTACAGCCTCATCAGCACCACCAGCCTTGAGTCCACCACGATGGGTCCCATCTCACCTTTTATTCCTGTTTACACCAGACACACTAGAATCTCAGGACTTTCCAGTCAGTCCTCACCCTGAGAGTAATCCCCAAACAGCTCTACATGACTCTTCTCTGACTCTGTTTCCTACTCTCCCCATCTCCTGAAACTTCTTCAGCATGCCTATGGAAGTCATGATTCATTCCACAGAATGCCCCGTAAATTCAACTTCTTCTCTGAACATTCCCTTCACCTTCCTGCTCCAGTAGAAAACTGACCCACCCCAACTCTCCAGGAAACTGTTTTCCCTGCAGGCTTATCAGGTTGAACCCCTGGGGCCTGGAGGTGAGGGAGGTGTCTCTTTGCTTCTCATTGACTTCTTTCCTGAAAACCTATCAGCCTGACAACACGCCACCACCTCACCTTGTGTCACAGTCATCTTGGATCCTCAGACCACACTCCCTCTTTCCCTGAAGATTTTAGTTCCTGGCACACTGTTACTCACTCCAGTACTATCCCTTCATCAAGGCCGGCTTCATGGGTGCCAGACCTGTCACACAGGGCCAAGTTTGGTTTAATGCTCCACTGTCGCCATCTTGAAATTCTTAATAACGTTTGAACAGGGGGCCTCATATTTTCATTTTGCATTAAACCAAACTGATTGCCATTGAGTGGATTCTGATGTATAGTGGCCCTATAGGACAGAGTAGAGCTGCCCCTTAGGGTTTCCCAGGCTGTAAATCTTTACAGAAGCAGACTGACACATCTTTTTCCTGTGGAGCGGCTGACAGGTTTGAACTCCTGATCTTTTGGTTAGCAGCTGAGTGTTCTAACCACTGTACCACCAGGGCTTACAGCTGGTCCTGACCGTCCCATAATTCTTGGTGATGCCAAAATCTACACACGTGATCTTGGCTTAGTTCCTTGAGATCTTCTCCTCTGATGATCGTGTCCTCCACCCTGCCTCATGCAGGATGCCAAACACACAGTCACACCCGGTCGTTATCAGTAAGTATTACTCCTTCGTTATCTCAGTTTCAAGCATTTTATTCTCTGATCACCATCTCCAGTCTAACTCATTCCCTCTACTGCCCAGACTCCACCTGAAACCACAGTCTACTGATCCTATCATCACTTAATTGTCTGCCTTTTCCTCTCATTTCCTTAACTTCCTTCCTTACCCAGCTAGAATTCCATGGTTCATCATTATAATCACTTCAGCATACACCCTCTACTCATCTGTTAAAGCCTCAACCTTGTTAAATCCTTGTTAAAACTCTTGGCCTGTTGCCCATCCACCTGCAACCATGCAGCTGAACTTGACTGGAGAAAAACACACAACACTGGTTTCACTTTAAAACCATGATCATGGGCCTCAATTGAGCTCTCTCTTTTTCAGATTTTGTTGTGGAAATGTAAATCAGGGGTGGATTATCCATTAGGCAAGGTAAGCATGGTGCTTACCTTGCTTACCAGATCATCTGTAGTGAACAATTTCACATTTTTTCACCACATCAAAGATTCTGCTTCTAGGTATGACTGGCGTCTGTCTCTCTCCCGACCCCACAGCACCCTTCTACAGAATTAAAGCCTCTTTTCAAATTTACAATTCCTGACATGGGTGGATCACCAAGTAAGCAAGATACGCACAGGCTTACTTGTGCTTACTTATTGATCTGTAGGGAACAATTTCACATGGGGTTTACCCCATCTTCTGGTAAGCAAGGTGAGCACAGTGCCTGCCCGTTGGATAATCTGCCCCTGATATAAATAACATAAAATTTGCCATTTTAACCGTTTTTAAGCGTATAATTCAGTGGCATTAATTACATTCACAATGTTGTACAACCATCACCACTATTTCCAAAAAACTTTTTCATCACCCTACACGGAAGCTATCATTTAAGCCATAACTACTCATTCCTGCCTCTCCCCAGCCTGGTAGTCACCAGTCTATTTTCTGTCTGTATAAATTTGCCTGTTCTAGATATTTCATGTAAGTGGGATCATACAATATTTGTCCTTGTGTGTCTGACTTATTTCACTCGGATAATTTGATCATTAAAACTGATTCCTTATTGTCTTCCTGTTTCCGTTGCTCCTCTCTGCCTGTTCTGAAATCAGCAGCCAATTAAAACATGAGTCAGATCGTGACACACTCCTATGCTCAGAATTGTCCAGTGGGACTTGTAGAATATAAACTCTAGAATCCTTACCATTGCCCAAAGACCTGATGCTGTTTGATCTCATCACCCCATTTCTCTGCTTCAGCCACATTTCCTGATCCTTGTACATGCTGTACGTCCACTCAGCGTCACTGCATTTGTTGTTTCCTCTGCCTAGAATACTCCTCCCCTAGATTATCTAAGTGGTTTGCTTTCTCAGCTCCTTCAAGTCAACTTATATGTCATATGTCATGTCAGGAGAAGCCTCCCCTGATCGCCGCCATATCCAGTTGCACCCCCTGAGTCTCTCACATTCACTTTCTCTTCTTTGTTTTCTTCAAAACACTTATGATATACCGTCTACTTATTAATTTACTCATTCAGACATACATACATACCGTACATGCACACACACACACATACATATGCATTTTGTCTCTGACCACTAGAATATAAGCTCCATGAGGATAGGGATTTTTGTCTATGCCATAACAGAGCCTGACACAGAGTGTTGTTATTAGTTTCCATCCTGTTGGACCTGACTCATGGCAATCCCATGTGCAGCAGAACGAAATGTTGTCTGGTCCTGCACCATCTTCACAATTGTTGGTATGCTCAAGTCCATTGCGTGGCTACTGTGTATCTTGAGTGCCTTCCAATCTAGGGGAGCCCTGGTGGTGCAGCAGTTAAGAGCTCAGCTGCGAACCAAAAGGTCAGCAGTTTGAATCTACCAGCCACTTCTTGGAAACCGTATGGGGCAGTTCTACTCTGTCCTATAAGGTCAATATGAGCGGGAACCGATTCGACCGCAACAGGTGTGATTTTTGGTTTTCCAAACGAGAGTCTCATCTTCCAACACTATATTAGACAATATTCTGTTGTGATCCTTAGGGTTTTTCTTGGCTAATTTTTGGAAGTAGATCTCCAGACCTTTCTTCCTAGTCTGTCTTAGTTTGGAAGCTCTGCTGAAACCTGGCCACCATGGGTGACCCTGCTGGTATTTGAACTACTGTGGCATAGCTTCCAACATCACAGCAACATGCAAGCCACCACACTATGACAAAGTATCAGACAGGTGGCATATAGTAATCATTCATTACACATTTTTTAAATGAACGAATGTTAACATTTGAGGAGCGTGTGTACCAGCCACTTTGAGATGCCCAGTAGGAATTTGATATACAAGCGTGGAGCTTAGAAGGGACACTGAAACTGGACTTACAAATTTTAGATTCTTCAGGGCATAAGTTGAGATATCATCCCGTGGAATAGTGAGTAGAAGAAAGGGCTGCGGATGGAACGCTGGAGAGCAGTTACATGTGAGGGGTGGGTGGAGAAAGAGTCTGTTGGAGAGGAGACTGAGAATAAGCAATCTAAGAGTCACACGATGAATCTGGAAAGAATTGGGCTTCTGAAATCAGGAGAGAAAAATGTTTCAAGAGGGAGGGAGTATAAGCAGCGTTAGAGGCTGCAGAGAAGATGAGGACATAAAATTTAGAATCAATATATTCAGTTGTGTAATATTGAAAGCTCAGGACTGAAACCATCCCACATTCTGATCTAAAGTGTTGAACGTTGAACATGAAAGATGTCTATAGTGAAACTTGCTGTAAGTCTGAGTACTGTTGTGATTGTACCAAATATCCCATAACTCACCCATTTAAATTTATTGAACAATTAGTTTTATCAGTGTGGTAAGGAGCACATTGAACTTGCACTAGACATGTTTAACTTATCGTTTAGAATATATGAGTGTGTCTTTGTTGGGGTTCTCTAGAGAAACAGAACTGGTGAGATATATATCTATGTCTATATAAGTGAGATATATGTCTATATCTATATATTTACTTCAAGGAATTTGCTTATATCATTGTGGGATCTGGCAAGTCGAAAATCCATAGGTCAGGCAGCAGGCTGGAGACTTCTGCAGGCTTGCATCCCAAGATCAATAGGTCAGGCAATGTAAAGAGTACAGAATGAAGAGAGAGAGAGGGACAGAGAGAGAGAGAGAGTTCTGCCAAAGTATCTGTTTGTGATGCGGAGGCAGAGCACATCTAAAGAAAACTCCCTTTTCAACAGATTGATTGCTGACATGACATTAGATTACATTATGGAAGGTGATTACATTATGGAACAGACTGCATTACATTAGATTACATTATGGAACTAGGCTAATGTTTGCCAAATGGCAGGGAACCATAGCCTAGCAAAGTTAACACGTAAGATTAACCATCACAGGATGGCGTCATTTAAGTCAAATTGGTTTGAAGGTGATTGACATTCACAAACACTTCATTGGTAAGGGTGGAATATTTTCTTCTAATCGCATGTGTATTACATAATAGGAGCTATATATGAATGTGGATCCCTGGTGGCGCAGTGGTTAAGAACTCAGCTGCTAACTGAAAGGTTGGCAGTTCAAATCTACCAGTCACTCCTTGGAAAGCCTATGGGGCGTGCTACTCTGTCCTACAGAGTTGCTGTGAGTTGGAACTGACTGGATTGCACCTAACGGCAACAACAACATATATGAATTTAAGGAGACATGGTGGCACAGTGATTAAGTGCTTGGCTGCTAACTGAAAGTTTGGCGGTTTGAACCTACCAGCCGCTGTGCAGGAGGAAGATGTTCCAATCTGTTCCTGTAAGGATTACAGTCTTGGAAACCCTATGGAGCAGTTCTACTCTGTTCTATAGGGTTGCTATGAGTTGGAATCCATTCCATGGCAATGGGTGATTGGTATGTTAAGGGTTCTTGGTGGCACAATGGTTAAAGTGCTCAGCAACTAGGGCAAAGGTTAGTGATTTGAACCCACCCAGTGGCTCTGTGGGAGAAAAGACCCAGGACAGAAAAAGAGGCTATAGCTCTGCTGAATTACTAATAAATGCATCTTAGGAAGCCAGACTCTGGGTGTGTGTTTATAGATCGCTCTACAAATAATGGTTCCCTACCCAAGGCCTGGTGGTGTAGTAGTTAAGTGCTCTGCTGCTAACCGAAAGGTCAGCAGTTTGAACCCACCAGCTACTCAGGTGGAGAAAGATGTAGCCATCTGCTTCCATAAAGATTATAGTCTTGGAAACCTTATGGGGAAGTTCTACTCTGTCATATAGGGTCTCTATGAGTGGGAATCGACTTGATGTCAATGGGTGTTTTGGGTTATATAGGAATGTGATGATATGTTAATAAATATTATTCTATAAAATTTCAGATAACTAATGAGATTGTGCGACAGATGATGGAAATGGAAGGAATGTATAGCTTGGATAAGCCTGGAGACTTCACTACTATTGTTGATGTGCAGCTTATAGCAGCCATGATCCACCCTGGAGGTGGTCGAAATGACATTCCCCAACGTTTAAAAAGACAGTTTACTGTGTTTAATTGCACATTGCCGTCAAATGCTTCAATAGACAAAATTTTTGGTATGAATATTCTTGGTGTTTAATTTTTTATTGCATTACGTAATGGATATAAAACATAAAAAACTTTAAGAGATAAAAAGGCTGTATCTGAAGTAGGGGTTAAGTATCTGAAATGGAGAGCTAAATGCCAGGAAAGAGGGACTAAATACTAAGAAGACTCATGTTTTCAGTGTATCCTTAGACTCAGAAATATTTGGAAATAGGCTTTTTGATGGTTGGCATTAGAGGTAAGTGAACCTTTGATCTTTGGTTTTCTTGACATGGTTAATCAGAGGAATTGGGGCTCATGAATGATAGCAGATCAATCATAGGCTAACGATATACAAGTCAAAGGTAGCCTCTGATATGTTAATGAAAATGAGATTTTTGACACCAACCTGAAGTTCACGTAAATTGTATCATCGAAAGTTTTGTATATATAAGAGATTTAGGCCTGTGCATATATGGGTATTTGTTATTTGATATAGCAAGTACTGAAGATCAGAGGAGAAAGAGCAGACTTTCAGTAAGTGGCTCTGGGATATTTAGTAATTCACATGGGAAAAAAATTGACGTTAGATTCCTACCTCACCCCAAGCACAGAATTAATTACAGGTGGATTAAGGACTTAAATGTAGAAGGCAAAGCTATAAAACATTTGGAAGAAAACACAGGAGAAAAACTAAATGACCTCTGGGTAGGAAAGGGCTTCTTAAACAAGATTTGCAAAGCACAAACCATAAAGGGAAAAAATTGACAAATTTGAGAAAATTAAAATTAAGAACTTCTGTTTGTTTTTGAAAAGATAACATTAAAAGAGTGAAAAGACAAGCCATAAAGTGGAAGAAAAAAATTTCAAACTATATAACTAACAAACGATTAGTATTCAGAATATCTCAAGAAATCCTATAAATCAATCAGAGAAAAGCAAACAACCCAGTATAAAAACGGGCAAAAACCCAGGCACTTTAAAAGGAGGAAACCGAATGGCCATAAAACAAATGCAAAGATGATAAACATCATTAGTATTCAAAAAAAAAAAAAAGCCAGGAAGCTGCAAATTAAAAACGCAGGGAGATACCATTTTATACCCACCAGATTTGCAAAAAACGATACCTCTCTTAAAATCAAGCTTTGGTGAAAATGTGAAGCAACTGAGACACTCATCTACGGCTGGTGGGGGTGGACATTGCTGTGAAGTTAAGCCCCTGCACATCCCACTGCAGTTCCCCTTCTAGGTGTATTCCAGTTTTTAATATTTTTCTCAATAATTTGTGCTTTCTGAGTCTTGTTTAAGAAATACTTTCCAAGCCAGAGGCATTCACAGATTTTCCTAAATTTTCTTCCAGACGTTTTATAGTTTCACCTTCCAGATTTAGATCCTTAATCCGCCTGTAGTTGATTTTGCACGTGCGCACCAGAACACTTAACACAAGAATGTCCATAGAGCCATGTTCATGATAACAAAAACCTTGAAACAACCCAAATGTTTCTAGGTGATAAAACTGGATAAATAAATTTTAATGTCCTGACCCACAATGTAATGCTATGTAGCAGTGGGTATGAATGAACACAGCTGTATGCTTTAACATGGATGAAGCCCAGACATAAAACGTTGAGTGAAAAAATCGGGTCACAGAGGAATATATGATATGATTCCATTAAATTAAATTTCAAAAGTTAAAGTTCAAAAACATACGTGGCAAAGTTATAAAGAAAAACAAGTTACTGCTTATCACCAAGTTAGAATAGTGGCTACCTCTGGAGGAAGGAGGGGTTTGTGAAGAGGAGAGAAATTGGGGCTTCTAGAGTACTGGGGCCATGTTGTATTTTTTAATCTAGCAGACTCTACCTGAGTGTTTGCTTATTTGTTAAGCTATTTTACCTACGCTTCAGTATTTACTATAGTTAAATAAATGTGGGAGAAAAAACCAACCAAGAAACTGAGGCTCAGAGAAGTGAAGTAAATGCCCAACCAAGGCCATTTAGCTAGTACGTCAAAGAAGTGTGGTGCTAATCCCCGTTTTCTGATTCCAGACTCCCTGCTTCTTAGAAAACATTTGCTCCACAGAAGTTGGAAATCTAGAGTCTCAGGGCTTCAGGAAACAAATGGGCATTACAGGCATTTGACACAACCAACCATGACTTAGGAAGACAGTTTTCTGTTCCCTGAAGTCAGTTCTTCTTCAGTCTGTGTAAACAAACCCCAGCTTCTTCAGCGGCTTCTTCCTTCATACACCTGCTTTGCATTTCTGAGCAGCTATTCATATTCATCCATTGCCGTCCAGTCGATTCCGACTCATAGTAACCCTATAGGACAGAGTAGAACTGCCCCATAGAGGTTCCAAGGAGCACCTGGTGGATTTGAACTGCCAACCTTTTGGTTAGCAGCTGTAGCTCTTAACCGCTACACCACCAGGGTTTCCATGTGAGCCGAAATTGCCTCCACGGCGGTGGGCTTTTTTTTTTTTTTTGATTCATATGCATAGTCTTCTGAAAATGATGTGCTCAGAGCTGAACACGTTACTCAACATAATAGTCTGACTGAAGTGAAATAGAGAAAATCTACTTTTGCAGCCTAAAATCAAAGGCATTTTCTACAAGTCAGTCCATTCCTAAGGAATGTCAGTTGGACTGTCACTGTGCTGGGTTTCCTATGAATGGTCACATGTCTAGCCCAGGAGATATGGTACAATTTTCTACTTCTGTAACAATCAATCCGTGTGACCCTGAACAATTTCCTTTACCTATGTAGACCAGGTCTTCTCATCCAGAAGATGAAGGAATAGTCTCTAAGTAGTTTTCCAGCTCTCATGTGCTTTAGGGTGAATGCTAACTTACAGTCTCCAGAGCCAGGCTGCCTGGGTTCAAATGTGATCCTGGGTTCAAATATGATTCACCCTTATACTAGCTATGTGGGCTTGGGCAAGATACTAAGCTCTCTGCTAGAGTTCTCTCATATTAAAAAGATGTTTTAGTCTCCTAGGGCTACCTTAACAAAATATCACAAAGTGGGTGGCTTTGAAGAACAGAAAGGTATTGTCTCACAGTTCTGGAGGCTAGAAGTACAAACCAGGGTATTGGCAGTGTGAATTCCTTCTGAGGACTCTGAGAGAAAACCTCTTCCATGCTTTTCTCCTCGCTTCTGGTGGTTCCCAGCAATCCTTGGTGTTCTTTGGCTTTGTAGTCACATGGCCATCTTATTCTGTCTCCCATGCCTCTCTGTGTATCATTTCCTCTCTTATAAAGACATCAGTTAATAGGATTAGGGCCCACACTACTCCAGTATGACCTCATGTTAACCTGCAAAGCCCGTTTCCAAATAGGATCACATTCAGGTGTTAAGAGGTATGGGGCTAAGACTTCAACATATCTTTTTGGAGGGGTCACAATTCGATCCATAACAAATGGGAATAATATCTACCTCATATTCTTTCCCATAGGGTGTTGAAAGGGTTAACTGAGTTAATACATATAAAATGCTTCTCTCTGCACATTAAGCTTTGGCAGACCCGCTGCTGATTTCCTGTCCCAACTGGTTCCTTGAGAGAAATTCTTGAGATCACTCAGCTTAGTCAGTCTTGTAATGATTTATTATTCACTGGGATAAACATGTACCTTGTAATCTATTAGTATGGTTGTATCTTCAATCTTGTTTATTTTCCAGGGGTAATTGGCTGTGGATACTTTGATCCTTGCAGAAACTTCAAGCCTGAAATATGTGAGATGATTGTGAATTTAGTCTCAGCAGGCAGAGTGCTATGGCAGTGGACTAAGGTACAGAATGGTCTGTTGCTGATAATAAAAAAAAAGCCAACTATTATTCAGCCTCAATCTCACCTCATGGCTCCTTAAGTTATCATAACATCATATGTGTTATAGTGCTTTTTTGGGAAAAGACAAATTATGTGCTCAAATAGATTTATGACACCTTCCCCTTCCAGGGAGCAAATATTGTGACTGAATGAGGCTTTCAATATGTATGAGATATTACTATAAACCAGACAAGATGTCCAAGATAAAGGTGAATTTTGGAGAAACGAGGACATTTCTTTTCCACTTGTTACTCTGATTTGTATGTCTGTCTCAGACAAACTATATCAGAACTTCAATAGATGTTTGTTGACTGAGGGAATACATGTTACCAGATACAACCAAGACTTAAAGTCTAACTCCTGTGCTTTTCCGAGGTGGAACGTGAATTAGCAAATGAATGGTAGTGTTCTTAACAAAGGTCCGTGGGTGGTGCAGACGATTTGCACTGGACTTCACTAGCCTAAGGAAACCCTGGTGGTGTAGTGGTTAAGTGCTACGGCTGCTAACCAAGAGGTCGGCAGTTCGAATCTGCCAGGTGCTCCTTGGAAACTCTATTGGGCAGTTCTACTCCGTCCTGTAGGGTCGCTGTGAGTCGGAATTGACCCCAGTGGGTTTGGTTTGGTTTGGTTTACTAACCTAAAGGTTGGTGGTTTGAACCCAGCCAGTGGTGCCACAGAAGAAAGGTCTGGTGATCTGCTTCTGTAAAGGTCACAGCCAAGAAAACCCTATGGAGCATTTCTACTCTTAACATATGGGGTCGCCATGAGTCGGAATCAACTGGACAACAATGGGTTTTTTTTTGTTGTTCTTAACAAAATGGGCTAGATTTCAGTAAACAAGTCAGTACTCTAAGTAAAGCTGAGCATATCCATGGTGGCACCAGATGACTTCAGGCAGCACTTGTGGAAAGGCAACGAAGTGTATGTCTGAGATAAAAACGGGGTGATACATTTGCTGAAAAGTGGTGAAGGTGACCCAACAATGGACTAGTTGCAGTTCACTCTACATTGATTAGGCCAGTTACACACATCTGGGTGGAAGCTTATCCTGTGGGAAGGCTGAAGTGTACCAGCCTTCAGATTCCCAGGAGGGCTGGAGGAATTCCAGATACAGAATTTTCAGGAGAGGAATGGGGTATTTCTATGAAATGCTCTTCCACACAGCCTCCTGCAGTGATCAGTTCCTTGGATGGGGTTCTGCTCCATGTCAACGCAGGATTTTTGCACATGCTATTCCCACTCTCTTAAACTCAAAAAAGATCTATTGGATGGATGGGTAGACGAATGGCAGGGTCTGAGTTTCTGAGATAATGCTCTGTGAGAAGCCCCATGTGAGCCTATTGTTCAGTTTGAGGTGCCTATGTACTTACTTGTCTGAAAAGCATTGGCCCTCTGGGAGTCTCTCCCTCAAAGCTTCGTTTGTTATATAAATGTTTACTTGCACTACTTCCTCCCTTTCTTCCGTCGTTTACCCCATTTTGCACTGGCTCGCATTTACACTGCTCTCATCAAGGTCACCAAGACCTCAATCTTGCCAAGTCCAAACGTTAATTTTCTTCTCCCGCTTACTTTTCAGCAGCATTTGACATAAATGATTCACTCCTTCCCTCTAAACACTTTCTTCACTTAGCTTCAGAGGCATCCTTCTGTCCTGGTTTCCTCTTACGTCACTGGCTACCTTCTTTAAAGTTCCTTCTCTTCTCCTCCTCTAAACACTGGGGGGCACCTGGTCTCAATGTTGGAACCTGTTTCCCATCTACATTCTTTATCTAAGTGGTCTCATCCAGCCTCAGGGTGAATTAGCCTGTAAAAATTTACTCTAAATGTCACTTGGGTCACTCAAATGTGCTTTTTCAGTATAAACCAGTTGCCATCAAGTAAAAAATAAAAAAATTTTTTTTTTTTTTATCAAGTTGGCTTCACTCTTGGTGACCCCATATGTGTCAGTGTAGAATGGTGCTCCATAGGGTTTTCAATGGTGGGTTTTTCAGAAGTAGATCGCCAAGACTTTCTTCTGAGGTGTCTCTGGATGGACTTGAACTTCAAATCTTTTGGTTAACAGCCAAGTGCATTAACCATTTGAAAGGGCTTATTCCATGAACAGGTACTGAAGAAAGTGTTTGCTTTTTTTTATTTTCGAATACAATGATAGTGATATCAATTATGATCTTTAAACATGACCAGTAATGCCTTTCATACCTAGTGCAACTCAGGTTTATCCCTTAACTGGGATCTCTCTGGATAAGAATGTGTTACTGTTATAGCTTTGCCTTTTTAGAGTTTAGAAGTTGGTAGAAATAGTAAATAAATTTGCATAGCTGAACACAGACTTTGCACTTAAACAAAAACCCAGAAAACATCTATTACCTAATAGCTGCGTGTCAGATTTGCCTGTCAATTTGTTGTAGACGTATAGCTATATGGAAGTGCGTGATTAGGCCTGGATCCCCACAGAAACCCAAATTATGTTATGCAGATATATTTGTAGAAATTGAAACCCATTAAGGACCTTAACCAAAGCAGTCTATACAAGATAGTCCTTATTGATTTGAGAGGCGAACACTCAGTGTTCTTACCTGCACGACAACCAGCTCACATTCAGTTTTTTGTTATGACATATTTCCATATATATACTGGTAAGATTAATAATGATTACCAAACCCAAAGCCAAACCCATTGCAATCAAGATGATTCCAACTCATAGCGACCGTATAGGACAGTGTAGAATTGCCCCATAGGGTTTCCAAGGCTGTAATCTTTACAGAAGCAGACTGTCACATCTTCCTCCCGTGGAGCGGCTGGGAATGATTAGTGCCACAATTCCCATAGTTGTCAAGAACTGAGGGGAAGTGAATTATTGAAAGCCAACCAGTGGTAGTAGACCTGGCATTGTACGTTATTCTTGAATCAGTTCCATTCAAGGACTTAAGGCCTTTTAAATTCTCTGTTGGTTTATTTATGATGTGTTTTTTCTATCAGTGCTGTAACAAAAATATGCAATTTAATCTTGGTTTATTTACCCAGCCTGACTGTTTTTATATAAGATAGGATTTGTGAAGCAAAGTGGTTCTAGAAGCAGTTGTGTTTTTAGTTTTCTCTTGAAAAACTTAAGTGTAAGTATTAATTTTTTTGTCTTTAGGTAAAGATGCTGCCAACTCCTTCCAAATTTCACTACATCTTTAATCTTCGAGATCTTTCCCGAATTTGGCAAGGAATGTTAACCATAAAAGCTGAGGAGTGTGATTCAGTCTCTACCCTCCTGTCCCTTTTCAAGCACGAGTGCAACAGAGTAATTGCAGACAGGTGCCTCTTTCAGCTTAAACATTCTGTATAGTAAGTTTGGAGCCCTGGTGGCACAGTGGTTAAGAACTACGGTGAGCTACAGCTGCTAACCAAAAAGTCAGCCCTTCGAATCCACCAGCCGCTCCTTGGAAACCCTACAGGGCAGTTCTACCCTGTCCTGTAGGGTCACCGTGAGTTGGAATCGACTCGATGGCAGCGGGTTTATATAGTAAGCTTATAGTACTAGATTAATTCTTGCATTATCTACTCAGATAAATAGAGCAAGGAGTATCATCTTATTTGCTGTAGAGCTTATGGGGCTTGGATGCCATTTCCCACCTGCTGGTCTCCTTAAAAAAATGCTCAGCTAATTTATCTGAGTATGATTTCAACAGTACATCTTTGTAAATCGCCACTTCGTCAGAGAGTTGGTAAAATTCAGAGGCAAATTGTAGTTGTGCGTGATTATAAATATTGTTAGCTCTGTATAGGTTTTGCATGGTGAAATCTGGTGTGTAAGTTCAGCTGTCTCTCTGAGCCTCACTCAGCTTCCTCATCTGTAGGATGTGGATGATAGTGCCAATCCCACAATGTTGTAAAGTTTCTAGCAGAGGGTCTCACGTGTAGGTGGTACTTATCAAATGTTAGTCCCCCTTCCTCCTCTCTTCCTTCTCTGATACTGCGTGAGAAGGGTTTGTATGCCATGCACTCTCTGCCCACACACCCAGAAGGAGGACACCTGCCTACTATTGACTATCACCTCTGTAGTCCCATTGCAATCTTTGGAGACATTTGACTCTACCCAAGTTATCTGTCTGTATTTCCTATAAATAATACTATTAATGTTACGACTACTTTGGTTGGAGTTATGACGAAAGGGTGAGGTAGAGGCTGGGAGGAGGTGGAGGGAGGTGGAAGCCACGTGTAGTTAGAAGACGCATACATATTTTGCATTTTTACTAGGCTGTTTTAATTTCAGATTTATAACTCCTGAAGATGAGCAGTGGTTTAATGCCCACCTTACTCGTGCCATTGAAGAAAATGTTAGCCCAGAAATGGCATCCTGTATTCTTCCGGAACCATACTTTGTAGATTTCCTCCGTGAAATGCCTGAACCAACTGGTGATGAACCTGAAGATACTACTTTTGAAGTTCCCAAAGTCTATGAATTGGTATTTATTTTCATCCTTCAGAAAAAGTTTCCTGTACCACTTACCTAACTGAACAGTACTCCCTGCCTCCCCTTTTCTGGGCCTACTGTGGGATTGCTGTAACTTCTTAGTTCTTTGTGTGTTGTGATTCATAGTTATCATGGACCAAGTAAAATAGTTCTCTCAGTGAAATTTAGCAGGAATCCCACTAAAGTCAGTTATGAGACAAGCATGCCTACTGTTACCACTATGATTTAACATTGCTTTGAAAGTTCTAGGCAGTGCAATAAAATGAGGAAAAGAAAATAGGCATAATTATAAGATAGGAAAAAATCAAAATACCATTGTTTGCAGATGATATGATTGCCTACTTATATAAATCCAAGACAAATGAAAACCTGTTTTAACTAATAAGAGGTTAGTACCAAAGATTAAATACACATAAAACTCAATAATTATCCTCTATACCAAGGGTTGGAAAATTGTAGTCCATGGGTCAAATCAAGCCTACCACTTGTTTTTGTTGGATCTGTGAGCTAAGAAGGATTTTTAATTTTTTAATTTTGCTTTAGGTGAAAGTTTACAACTCAAATTAATTTCTCTTTCAAAAATTTGTACACCTATTATTTTGTGACGTTGGTTGCAATCCCCACAATGTGACAGCATGCTCCCCCTTCCCACCTTGGGTCCCCTGTGTCCACTGGTCTAGTTGTTGACCATTCCTGCTTTCTCATCCTGCTTTTGGACAGGAGCTGCCCATTTGGTCTCATATGTTTGATTGAACTAAGAAGCATGTTCCTCACATGTGTTATTTTCTGTTTTATGATTCTGTCTAATCTTTGTCTGAAAAGTGGGCTTCGGGAATGGTTTCATTTCTGGGTTAACAGGGTGTCTGGGAGGCCGTAGTCTTAGGGGTCCCTCCAGTCTCTATCAGACCATTAAGTCTGGTCTTTTTACATGAATTTGAGTTCTGCTCCACACTTTTCTCCTGCTCTGTCAGGGACTCTCTGTTGTGTTCCCTGTCAGGGCAGTCATTGGTAGTAGCCAGGCACCATCTAGTTCTTCTGACTTTAGGCTGGTGGAGTCTCTGATTCATGTGGTCCTTTAGTCCTTTGGGCTAGTATTTTCCTTGTGTCTTTGGGTTTCTTCATTCTCCTTTGCTCTGGGTGGGATGGGACAAATGTATCTTAGATGGCTACTCAGAACTTTTAAGACTCCAGACACTGCTCACTAAAGTGGGATGTAGAACATTTTCTATATAAACTCTGTTATGCCAGTTGACCTAGATGTCCCCCAAGACTATGGTCCCTGGGTCCCAGCCCCAGCTACTCAGACCCTCAAATTGTTTGGATGTGTCTAGGACACTTCTATGCTTTTGCTTTGGTCCAGTTGTGCTGACTTCATTTTGAAATAGAAAAAAGTCAAAGAAAGAATAATATTGTGTAACCTGAGAGTTATATGGAATTCAAATTTCAGTGCCAGTAAGTAAAGATTTATTGAAACATAGCCACACCTCATTTGTTTACATATTGTCTATGACTGCTTTTGTGCTAAAATGGCAGAGTAGTTGCAACAGTGACCATATGACCTACAAAGCCAAAAATGTTTACTATCTGGCCCTTTACAAAGTTTGCTAACCTTTGCTCTATGCCAACAATCACAAGGTAGAAAATACAACAAAAAAGCATTTCACTCAACAACAACCAAAATGGAAAATATCTACGAATAAACATGATAAAACAATACTTGACTAAATGATAATGCCCCATTCTTCCTAAATTAATGTATAAAAAAAAAACCCTAGGTTTCCTGAAATGGGAAACAAGATTCCAAAGGGATTTTTTTAAATGGGTCACATAACATAGAGATTCTAAAGTGCACAAAGATCAAAGAATTAAATGGGAGGAAACAATACACAAAGCAAAGAAAGTAGGTGATTACTTACCTCAGAATGCCAAGGACTTGTGTGTTTGACTACAGAAAGAATGTAAAAACGTGTATATATTTTTAAAAAGCCATAAACAATATTAAAAAGCAAATAAAAACTGAGAAAAATATTTGTTCCATTCCAACATTAATTACCATGGGTAGAAGTCGGTGCTGGGCTTCTGGGAAGGGAAGAGCGGAAATGATTTTGTATTGGAAACGTCCAACTTGTGCCGTTAGGTTTCAGGCCTCAGAAAATGGAAATAACTCAAAGTAGATCAATATGCAACAAATCTCTGGAAATCCATAGGTTTTTTTTTTTTTTTTCCTTCCAGAATTACTTCCGAGTTCTTTTACAATGGCTACTTTCATAAATATTTGGATCTTAATAAATAATATTTTTCTTCCTCCCCACCCCCTAGATACCAAGCTTCGAATTCCTGTCTGAAAAGCTCCAGTTTTACCAGAGACAGTTCAATGAAATCATTAGAGGAACATCTCTTGACCTGGTGTTTTTTAAAGATGCAATGACTCATCTTATAAAGGTTCTAACTATTGACTCTTTACTGATCTAAATAGATTATGTAGAAGCTTAGTAAATTTCCTGGATACTTCTTGAGAGAATAAGTTCTTACCAGGTAGCTTATAACCCCTTATTTGAATTCATCAGCATGACAGCACATGTTTTTCAAGGACAAATTGATGTGTTCAAAGCTTTTGACACACTGAGTCAAAGAATTTTACCTTCCTGGAACGTAACTTGGAGAACCCTGGGAAGAAATATTCCCTCCTCACATTGTATTTTGATATTATGGAGATCTTGTTCCCCATGGAGCTGATGCTTTAAAAATGCCAATTTCGTGACTGGCTTATAGATTGTGGACAAACTGATGTGGAAAGGGTAACAGGGACGTTTTACCAGGTTACCTGTTGCTGTTGAATTGATTCTGACTCACGGTGACCCCATGTATATCAGAGTAGAACTGTGCTCCATAGGGTTTTTTTCTTTTTAATAATTTATTTTATTTTTTGTTTTTTTTTCCTGAGAATATACACAGCAAAACATACACCAATTCAACAGTTTCTACATGTGTAAAGCAGTGACATTGATTACATTCAAGTTGTGCAGCCATTCTCACCCTCCTTTTTTGAGTTGTTCCTCCCCCATTAACATAAACTCACTGCCTCCTAAGGTTACTATCTAATCTTTCCAGTTGTTGTCGTCAATTCAATCCCATATAGATAGTTCTTTAAAAGAGCATAATGCTCAAGGCAGACATTCTTTGCTAGTTAAGCTAAACTATTGTTCGGTTTTAAGATGACTTCAGGGGATATTTTTGGCTTATGGTTTAAAGCTTATTTCAGAGCAATAATTTTGGGGGTTCATCCAGCCTCCATGGCGCCAGAATATCTGGATTCCATAAGAATTTTAAATTCTGCTCTGCATTTCCCCCCTTTTGATCAGGATTCTTCTACAGAATCTTTGATTAAAATATTCTGTGCTCCATAAGGTTTTCAATGGTGGATTTTTCAGAAGGAGCTCTCCAGGCCTTTCTTCCAAGATGCCTCTGGGTGGACTTCAACCTCTAATCTTTAGGTTAGCTGCCAAGAATGTTAACCATTTGCACCACCCAGGAACTCCACCAGGGTGTATAAACCTGTTGCCATCAAGTCAATTCCAACTCATAGGGATCCTATAGGACAGAGTAGAACTGTCCCATGGAGTTTCCAAGGAGTGGCTGGTGGATTTGAACTGCCATTCTTTTGGTTTTCAGCTGAGCTCTTAATCACTGTGCCATCAGGGCTCCAATAAAGGGATGTATAGGACTGGTGAAAAAATAGAAGCCAACTAGAGGCAGCACGAAAAATGAGCATGGCTTGATTTAAATCTGAAGGGCTGTAGAAGGGAGTTGTTTTCACGTATAATTGATTGATATAAAGGGAGTTTTTCCATGACTAGAGAACATGGAGTAGGAAGGTTTGATAAAGAAGAGGCAGTTAGCTCTGTATTTATTATCTAGTTGTTTTCTGCAAAGTTGGTGAATTTTCAGATGTCCTAAGGAAGCTTTCACATCCGTTCATCGATTCAACAAGTAATTATTGAGCTCCCACTGTGGCTAGGTCTTGAGGACCTGGGGTATTGTCCTAGGTGCAAAAGCACAAAAGTGATTAATATATTGAAAAATATATCGTAAGATTAATATATATCAAGGTATTGCTACTACTCTGCCATACATAAAATATGCCTTTCAAAAAACATGCTTTTTAGTTGTGATAATGAAATTAGTGACCTGACTAGACTTTCTCCCTAATCAGTGGCATTAACGTAAAAGACAGCTCTGGCACTGCCTTAGCAGATCTCCGTAAGAGTTGAACCACAATGCCAGCCTTATCCTCAACTGTAGAAGAGCAACTTACAAGACCAGAGGCTGTCTAAGTCTTTTTCTATAAATGCCCCCCACCACCATTGTAAGTGGAATTTGGGTACTTTTTAAAACTTTTCATTGGCAGAGAGATGATAGAGGTAGTATTTGTTGTAGAGCTAGATGTCTACATGATTCAGTGTGTTATACTGATGAGTGAGAAGAAAACAGCCCTAAACTCCCTTCTTACATCTTCTGCAGTCTGGGAGGAATAGCTCCACCACATTCTGAGTTCAAAAGTAATAAAATCACACACACACACAGAGAATAATTTTTAAGTATGAGATGGTAAAGCCAATTTGTTCTGTTTTTCATGATGTAAATATAGATGGGCAAGGAAGAATTTCAGTTGAATAAATCAATATGAAACTTTAATTTTAATTATTAACTCTTTTACAATCCTGAGCTATACAATTTCAAAGAAAGACTCTAATTTCATCTAGAAACATATGGCCAAACCTTGGACCCATTTAGTGCAAGAAAACGTAAACATTTGAATCCCGTTTTCAAATAAATGCTCTTTTGTTTCAAAACAGATTTCACGGATAGTTCGAACATCATGTGGAAATGCGTTGCTGGTGGGTGTTGGTGGCTCAGGAAAACAGAGTCTTTCGAGGTTGGCCTCTTTTATAGCGGGATATCAAATATTCCAGATAACGTTAACCAGGTAGGAGAAAATCAACCACGACAGTATGTTTTTCCATAGCTAATTTATCTGGAGTTAAATGTTTACTTTCAAAAAAAATTATATAACAATTTGGTAGATTTCTTTTTTCCAGCAGACTTTTTATCGAAATGTAATATATATAAGGACACATATGCAAATCATGAGTGTCACAAATTAAGGACACCTGTGTGGCCAGGGCCCACATGAAGAAATAAAACATTACTAGTGCCCCAGAAGCACCCCTCCAACCATGTCCTGTCGCAGTCCCTTCCAAGGATGATCATAGTCTGATGTCTAGGCATGTTGACTTAGTTTTGCCTGTTTGGGACTTTATATAAATGGAATCATGCGGGATTTAATCTTTCCTGTCCACTTGCTATTGCTCAACACTATGTTTGCCAGGTTCATCTACATTGCTACATGTAGCAATGGTTTGTTGGTTCTTATTGCTATATAGTATGCTGCTTTATCACACATTACTACGGTTTATCCATGGTGAAGTGCTTGGCCGCTCACAGGAAGTTTGGCAGCTAGAACCCACCCAGTGGCTCTGTAGGAGTAAAGACCTGGTGATCTGCTCCCTTAAAGATTACAGTTTATAAAGCTCTAGGTGCAGTCACTTGGGGTCACTGTGAGCCATAATTGACTCAATGGTACCTACCAGAAACAACTGTTTATAAAGATTTGCCCCCTACCACAGCTTTTTGGGCTATTACAAATAGAGCTACTATGAATATTCTTATATGAGTCTGGGTATACTCCTAGAGGTAGAGTTGCTGGTATAGGGAAGGCGTCATGGATTGAACTGTGTCCCCTCAAAATACATGTCAACTTGACTAGGGCATGATTCCCAGTATTGTGTGACTGTCTTCCCTTTTGTAATATAATTTTCCTGTGTGTTGTAAATCCTAATCTTTGCCTGTGGTAAATGAGGCAAGATTAGGTTATGTTAAAGAGGATTGGGGTGGGATGCAATGCCCTTATTCAGGTCACAGCACTGATCTGATGTAAGGGGAGTTTCCCTGGGGTGTGACCTGCATCGCCTTTTATCTTACAAGAGATAAAAAGAGAAAGAATTGAGCAGAGAGGGACCTCATACCACCAAGAATAAGTTCCAGGAATGGACCATGTCCTTTGGACCCAGAGTCCCTGTGCTGAGAAGCCCCTAGACCAGGGAAAGAATGATGACAAGGACCTTCTCCTAGAACTGACAGAGAGAGAAAGCATTCCCCAGGAGCTGGTGCTCTGAATTTGGACTTCTAGCCTTGTAGACTATGAGAGAATAAATCTCTGTTTGTTAAAGCCAACCACTTACAGTATTTCTATTATTGCAGTCCTAGATAACTAAGACAGAATTTGGTACCAGAAGAGTGGGGCACTGCTCTAACCAAAACCAAAAACCAAACCCACTGCTGTTGAGTCGATTCTGACTCATAGTGACCCTATAGGACAGAGTAGAACTGCCCCATAGAGTTTCCAAGGAGCGCCTGGTGGATTTGAACGATTGACCTTTTGGTTAGCAGCCATAGCTCTTAACCACTACGCCACCAGGGTTTCCACTGCTCTAACAGATACCTAAAATGTGGAAGCGGATTTGAGACTGTGAATGGATAGAAAGCTAGAAGAGTCTTAAGTTGCCTTGAAGAGACTGTTGGTGGAATTATGGATGTCAAAGACAATTCTGGTGAGGACTCCAAAGGAAGTAAGGAGAGCTGTAACATTAGAGATGGCGTAGACAAAGCAGCAGGAGAGACATAGCAGCAACAGAGCCAGGAGATTGGCAGTGCAAGACAGTGCTGGAGCCAACGGATGGAGCCAGAGAGCTGAGTGACTTCCAGACAAAGTTTACCGGTAGGGTGCCTCCAGGCACTTACTGGTGGAGCTAAAGAGCGTTGGAACACTTGCCTGAGCAGGGCAGACACTAAGCTGGCCCAAGGGCCTGAGGGGCCAAGAGGCCAAGAAACCTAGAAGCAGAAGCTGAAGAGATGAGGAACACAGGAAGCAGAGCTGCCTCAGTCTCAAAGGGTAGGACCACAACCTCTGGGGTCTCAAATGGTGGAGCCTTGGCCCCTGGGGTTTCAACGGTGGGGCTACAGCCTCCTAGGTTTCAAAGAGTCAGACCTTCACTAATTTGATTCTGGAGTGTGGGGCTGCTGTTCACGAGTGTCAGCAGGATGGGGCCAGATCTGCTGCCCAAAGCTGAGCGGCCAGGGCTGCCATGCCCAACAGGCTGAAGAACATAGCCTGCCAGGGCCAAGGGGTTAAGGTCGCCACTCAGATGGACTAGGAGAATGGGGCCACCCAAATGCAAGGGAGCAGAGTTGCTGTCCCGGTGGGCCTGGAAGGCAGAGATGAAGCTCAGGGCCAAGGAGCCTCCACCCAGAATCTGGAGAGTGTGGCCAACACTGAGTCTAGAGGGCAGGGCCATTGCCTAAATGGTCTCAGAGAACAGAGGATTATTTTCAAGGCTTGGGAGATAATGTAATATGTTCTACTGACTTGCACGGAGCCTGTTACCCTTCTTTCCCTCCAATTTCTCCCATTTGTAATCGAAATGTCTAACTTTTGCTTGTCCCACCTTTGTACTTTGGAAGCAAATAACTTGTATTCTAGGTTTCACAGATGAAGAGGAATTTTGCCCTAGGATGGAATTTGGACTTCGAGTTGATTTAAGACTTTTGGGATGATATGATGGGGTGAATGTGTTTTACACGTGGCAAGGGCAAGAATTTGTGGGGGGCAAAGAGTGAAATGTCATGAATTAAACTGTGTCCCCCCAAAATATGTGTCAATTTGGCTAGGCCATCATTCCCAGTATTGTATGGCTGTCCTCCCTTTTGTGATGTGATATCATTTTTCTATGTGTTACAGATTCTAATCTCTGCTTGTGGTTATGGAGGCAAGATTAGGTTATGTTAAAGAAGATCAGGGTGGGATACCACACCCTTACTGAGATCACATCCCTCATCCAATGTAAGGGGAATTTTCATAGGATGTGGCCTGCATCACCTTTTATCTTACGAGAGATAAAAGGAGAGAGAAGCGAGCAGAGGGAGAGGGACTTCATACCACCAAGAAGAAGCACTGGGCATGGAGTGTGTCCTTTGGACCTGTGGTTCCTGTGCTGAGAATCTCCTAGACCAGGGGAAGATTGGTGACAAGGACCTTCCTCCAGAACTGACAGAGACAGAAAGCATTCCCCAGAAGCTGGCACCCTGAATTTGGACTTCTAGCCTCCTAGATTGTGAGAGAATAAATTTCTGTTTGTTAAAGCCAACCAACCACTTGTGGTATTTCTGTTATGGCAGCACTAGATGACTAAGACATAGGGCATGCGTATGTTCACCTATAGTAGCTTTGCAAAATAGTTTCCCAAAGTGGATGTACCAATTTACACTTCCACCAACAGTGAGTGAGTGTTTCCATTGCTCCATATCCTTGTCCATCCTTGGTATTTTGAGTCTTTTTCATTCTACCAATTCTAGTGGGTGTGTAGTGGTATCTCATTGTGGTTTCAGCTTGTGTTCCCCGGATAACTAATGATGTTGAGTACCTTTTTATCTCTCATTGGCCATTTGGATAGCCTCTTTTGTGAAATATACCTGTTCACATCTTTTGCCTATTTTTTCAATTGAGTTGTGATTGTTTTTGTTATTGATTGTTAGGAGTTCTTTATGTATTCTGGGTACAGTTCCTTTGTCGAAGTATGTATTGCAAATATCTTCTCTCAATTGTTGGCTTACCTTTTCAACTCTCTTCATGTATCTTCTACTAAACAGACTTGTAATTTTAATGAAACTTAATTTATCAATTTTTCTTTACATTTAGTGCTCTTTGAATTCTGTTTGAGAACCTCTGTTTACCTCAAGTTTATAAAGTTATTCTATGATTTCTATCATATTTGCAACCATAATTTAGTATTTTCATATTTAGAACTATAACCCACTACAATTTATTTTCTTATAAAGAGTGAGGTAGAGGTTAAGATTATTATTATTTTTTGATATAGGCATCTAGTTGACACAGCTCTGTTTACTGAAAAGGTCAACTTTCCCCTGCCATATCATAAGTGTTACTTTTGTCATAAATTATGTATGTGGCTATAGCTGTTCCACTGGTTTATTTATCTGTCTTTGTACCATTACCTATATTTTAATTATTGTAGCTTTTTAATACATCTTGATATTATGTATTGTAAGCTCTCCAAATTTGTTGTTCTTTTTCAAGATTCCTGACTGTTTGGTTCTTTCTATTTCCATATAAATTTTAGATCACCTTATAAATTCTCCTCTCCCTTCATACCACTCTGCAACCAAACAAATAAAAAGTCAAAATTTAGTAAGATACAACTTATAAGAACATTCAAAAACTATCAAATACCTAGCGATTAATCAAATTAAATCAAGCTTAAAATTTTAAGTTCCTTATCAACATTTAAAAACTGGGAGACTTCACATAAAAAAATATATTTCTGACTTTTCTTAAAATAATGGGAAGAGTGGGCAACCCTGGGTTTACATTGCCATTTGACCGGAGTTGAGTAGCAGCTGCATCCTTAGATAGGAAGGCAGTCCTCCAGTCTACCGAGACCTACCAGCCCTGCTTCATTCATTGGCATTACCTGACTGATCCGGTAGGTATTTGAGTTGCTGAGGTAGGTACTGCTGCACCAGTTGCCGTCAGAAATGACAGAGGCCTAAATTAAGGCAGGGAAAATGGGATTAGAGAGGAGGAGTCAGTGGGGACAGTATAAAGTAGGGTAAGTTGATAGGACTTTGCAACTGATTGGATATGGGGTGAAGGAGAGGAAAGAAGCAAGAGTCTGGGACGACACTCCAATTTCTCTAGTAGTTTTGAATCATACTGCATTAAAAAAAAAATGCTTGTTTGAATTTCTGTCTTCTTCACTGATCTATAAACTCCCTGAAGATGGTGATTGTAACTTTGTCTTATTTACCATTACTATAAAATGGTAACTTTTTACTAACACTGTTAAAATGTGTTGAACAAATGAATAAATGATCAGTTTTAAAGGGGTAAAATGAGAATTCCAGTGGGTAAGTACTTGGCTGCTAACCCAAAGGTCAGCGGTTCGAACCCACCAGCCACTCTGTGGGAGAAAGATGTGGTAGCCTGCTTCCATAAAGATTACAGCCTTGGAAAACCTATGGGAGTAGTTTTACTCTGTCCCATTAGGGTTGCTATAGTTGGGTTGACTCGATGGCAGCTAGTAAAATGAGAATTCAGTTCAGAAATGTGTGGAGTATGAGATGTTTACAGAACATTCAGGTAATTAGACTAATAGATGTGGTATTCAGGAGAGAGATCTGGAGATATGAGGGTGGAAGTCTTAGTGGAGGACATTTTTAAGGCCAATGGGAGTATGAATAGGCTTCATAGTGGGAAGAAAAGATGGCTGAAGAGTGAATACTGGGATCTCCTAATGTAGCAAAAGAGGGTTTACAATGGAGAGTGAGAAGGAGAGGCTGAACAGAGAGGAGGAAATCCCAAATGGTTTCCAGAAACCAAGGGGGTCGAGAGTTGGCCTGAAAATGTCCATTGGTCAAGAAAAGTGGCAACTTTCAGAAGAGTGGTTGGGTGCAGAAGTGAAGAAGCAGAGATAACAAGTTTAGGACACTTCTCGAGAAGCTTGGTTGTGAAAGAAAGAAGCAAGAGAGACCAGGACCTAGAAGGGGGTGTGCTGTGACTATGTCTATGTATTACAAAAGCAATACATAACAGCCAGTTTTAAAAACAAATCAGCCCGTGTCTGGTTGCTTCAGATCCTGACCAGTCAGTGAGAGAATTACTTTAACAGAACCAGGCTGCACCTCTCTGGGGAGGATGTGGGCTGCATTGCCCTCACAAGGGAAGCTGTGGTTCAGTGACGCATCTTACCAATTTCTCTTTTTAATGAATTTTCTCCTTTTGAAATTATTCTGAAAGAGATGTTTGTTCTCTGATGGCGCTCCTTTTACCTGGGTCTACAATAATTTCAGTATAGTCCACCGGAAGTGGGTAACAAGTGCTTTTAGTTAAAAAAAAGAAAAAAATTGCTGTCAATTCTGGCTCATAGCGACCCTATAGGACAGAGTAGAACTGCCCCACAGGGTTTACAAAACTGTAATCTTTATGGAAGCAGAATGCCACATCTTTCTCCTGCGAAGCGTCTGGTGTGTTCCAACCCCTCTGCCACCAGGGCTCCTTGCTTTTAGTTTAAACATCTTAAAATAAGCGTTTATTCATTTAAGTGCAGTTAAATATCATCCAAGGAGCCCTGTTGGTGCAATGATTAAGGGCTTGGCTGTTAACCAAAAGGTTGGTGGTTCGAACCCACCAGCAGTTCCACAAGGGAAAAGACCTGGAGATGTATTCCCATAAAGACTATGGCCTAAGAAACCATATGCAGCAGTTCTACTCTGACCTATAGGGTCTCTGTGAGTGGGAATCGACTTGACAGCCCACAACAACAACAAACTTAGAAGTCTCTGGGTGATGCAAACCGTTAAGCACTTGCCTGCTAGCAGAAAGCTTGGCCCTTTGAACTCACCTAGAGGCACCTTGGAAAACAGGCCTGTTGATCTGCTTCCAAAAGGTCACAGCCTTGAAAATTCTATGGAGCAGTTCTACTCTGCACACATGGGGTCGCCATGGGTTGAAATCTGCCTGACGATAACTAACAACAACAAAACATCTGTAATGCCCACAACAACCATACCTGTAGATATTACCAGTATTTCTGCAGATAAAGAAATAGAAGTTGAAAAATGTGAAAGAACTTTTCCAAGATTGCAGAGCGTGGATTTGAACCTAGGTCTTTCTGGCTCCAAAGCCCACAGTCTTTCCATTAGACCATATGGTTTACATTTCCTGTTCTTTACACTGTAAAATCTCCTTCAAGTGACAATTTCTTTGTAGCCTGTGTCATTGACTTACTCATCAGAACTTACATACAGCGCTCCAGAAAATGTCTGCTTTTTTTTTTTTAAATCATATTGCTTCTGGTAGCACATGCATTTAGCAGAAAACAGAGTAAGCAGAAAAACAAAGACCAAGATCTTTTTTCATAATCACATAATTATAAAATTTCTATTATTTATAACACATTGTGTAATGAATCTTTTTTCCTTAGGGCTGCTCTATAGCTAGCCACTTAGCTATGCAATTTGCTGCTATATATAATTTATGACTAATTTTATTCATAATTTATTGTGAACTTCTCACCCATCCAAACACATCAGATAAGTTTCAGATATTACCTTTATATTCACTTGGGCAAAACTGATTGCTAAGAACTAACAGATTGCAGGTACTAGGAAGTTTGTTTCCCTATCCTCAATTACTTTTCATAGATTACTTCTGGTAAATTCCTCTTTCTTGCTTCTCAAGTTAAAAAAGCATAGTTGTTTGAAAAAGAACATGTAGACATTTAGCTCTAATCTCTGTTTTCTAGCAGGGCACTTTGATTTATGGTCTCTTGGAGCAGGTACAGTTTATGCTATAATTATCAGGGGTTATTATGTCTTAGGAAAACCTGGTGGCATAGTGGTTAAGTGCTATGGCTGCTAACCAAAAGATCAGCGGTTTGAATCCACCAGGTGCCCCTTGGAAACTCTATGGGGCAGTTCTGCTCTGTCCTATAGGGTTGCTATAGAGTTGGAATTGACTCGACGGCAACAGGTTTGGTTTTTTATTAAGTCTTGAGATAAATTATGACTATGTATTTTATAATTTTAAAGCTCCTCCTGCTTTTTTTTTTTTTTAGGTCTTATAATGTGAGTAATCTGACAGAGGACTTAAAATTTTTATACAAAGTTGCTGGTGCTGATGGAAAAGGCATCACCTTCATCTTTACTGACAATGAAATAAAAGATGAGGCATTTCTGGAATATCTTAACAACTTGCTATCTTCAGGGGAGGTAGGTCTCAAAAGTTGAGAAAAAGTGCGTATTTAAAGTTTTTTAAGTCATATCTGAGTAGAAAAAGCAGCAACCCTTCAGAAGCGGGGCCAGTTAGCACTACTTCTGATTTTAGAAAGCACTTAAATATGGGATTTGGTAAATTTTCTGAAGTTCCTGTGAAATTAATGTTGCCCACTTCCAGATGTTTTGGTCAATTTCAAATATTATTCCTTATTTGTCTCTTCAATCTTCAGATTGAGCCTAGGAGAAGCCAAGTATTTCTATCTATGTTGGCTCAGTGGTAGAATTCTTATCTTCCATGTGGGAGACCTGGGGTCAATTTCTGAGCAGTGTGCCTCATATGCAACCACCATTTGTGAGTGGCGGGTTGGGTGTTGCTATGATGTTGAACAGATTTCAGTGGAACTCTCAGACCAAGATGGACTAGGAAGAAAGGCTTGGTAATCTACTTCCAAAAATCAGCCAGTGAAGACCCTGTGGATCACAGTGCTCGTATCTGACATCCATCATAGGGGTGATGCAGGAATGGGCAGTGTTTCATCCCATTGTGAATGGAGTCACCGTGAGTCGGTGGCCAACTCGATGATAGCTAACAACAACGATAACATCTCTCTCTAATAGAGAGGAGTATAGAATGGTTGAAGGAGTTATGTTAGCGGTAAGTGACAGTAAGCAGTAAGAAGTGTCATCATTTTGGACACCACTTGGGTGAGCACTTCCATGACCACTCGCACATTTGGTGCTTCATTAGAAGGGCTCACAATACTCAGCGTAAGCTGTACTCACGGCTAAGATTTATTACAGCAGCACAGTAAGGATACACTGCCCCATCAATAAAGAAAGAG
Source organism: Loxodonta africana (assembly GCF_030014295.1). Lineage (NCBI taxonomy): Eukaryota > Metazoa > Chordata > Mammalia > Proboscidea > Elephantidae > Loxodonta > Loxodonta africana. The sequence continues at coordinate 101,023,198 of NC_087342.1, forward strand.
ATACATCAAGTGGAGTCTGGAGGGAATCGATATGCAGGCTTCCTATGCCCTCTCCAAAGGGGCCATACAAAGCATGTTCTCCCTCCATCAGGAATGTAGTAACACGTGTGCCATGTTTCTGCCCAGGGAAGCCTGTTGGAGATTCAGAGTCCAGTGGTTTTATTGGGGGCGCTGGTGGTGCAGTGGTTAAGCACTCGGCTGCTAACTGAAAGGTCAGCAGTTCGAACCCACCAGCCACTCTGTGGGAGAGGGAAGTGGCAGCCTGCTTATGTAAAGATTACAGCACTCAATGGTCACAGGTTTGGTTTGGTTTTGATTTGGTCTTGTATTGACTCCCTTGGGCTCACAAAATTCCAGATTCCCAGATGGAAAGCAGCTGTTCGTTTTATATCACATTGTACATGCAGTCTAGGCACAGCGGAACAACCTTATCCATTCTAATGGAGGAAACATTCCAAAAACCGAGCTCCCAGATGGCAGCCCAGATGCCAGTGGCCAGCCCTGCCAGCATGTCCTTCTAAAGAACAGACATGCTGTATGAACTCTTTCCTGCACAAAGGTGCATATTGACACTGAATCGTGCACAAGCTAGTTCAGTATCTTGGAGCCAGGGTTGAGGAGATTGACTATGAGGTGAAGAACAGAGGGCAGCACCGGACAATTTAAAGAGATAATTGAAGTGGTGGGAGAGAGAGCTTTTTGGTGATAGCTGTTTGGAGCAAAGGGAAACATAATTTGATCTTGATCAAGCTATTCAATAGAAGGTTGCACTCTTGGTAATTTCTGGCAAACCAGGCATTTAACTGTGGAAATGCAGAAAGAAAATATTTAAAAAGATGATGTGTAAGGAAAAACGAGAACCAGACCTTGGCAGTGAAGTGACTGTGAGGAACTCTTAAAACTCAACACACTTTCTTGTCTATTCCTCAAAGATCTCCAATTTGTTTGCACGGGATGAGATGGATGAAATCACCCAAGGTCTGATATCGGTGATGAAAAGGGAGCTGCCTCGCCATCCTCCTACCTTTGATAATCTCTACGAGTATTTCATTTCGAGAGCGAGGAGGAACTTGCATGTTGTTCTCTGCTTTTCTCCAGTGAGTTTTTATTTTATTTATATCTATGTAGGAGGAGTTGTTTTTTTTTTTTTTAATTTAGATGCACTTAGTTTACCTTCTCTGATGAGATAATTTTCTCAGAAGCTAACTTTTGTAACATTGAATTATAATTAATATTTCACTGATACCAGTCTCCACCTACCAAGATCTCAAGACCAAAGGGTGATAATTTAAAATAGGCATATTTTAAATATGCCTATTTAAAATTAAAAGAATTAAATTAAATTAAAAATTTAAAGAAATTATCACATAGCTTACAATTTTAATTAATTACCTAGAAATATAAATAGTTTTTTTAATCAGTGATATAATTTTGTCCAGCTCTGTCCCCGGTACAGATATACCATTTAAAATGTCCCTGGTACAGGTTCTGTTATTTCCTAGCTCACTGTGCTGTCCAATATAGTAGTCATTAGCCATATTTTGCTATTTAAATTTTAGCTAAGTAAAATTAAATAAAAGTGCAAATTCAGTTCCTTGGTCACACTAGCCTCATTTCAAGCTCTCAATAGCCACGAGTGCCTGGTGGTTATTGTACTGGAAACAACAGATGTAGAACATTGCCATCATCACAGAAAGTTCTACTAGAGAACACTGCTCCAGGGGTCTCACTAGCTTACAAGCCAGCCTGCCTAATTTTTAGATAGCCTAATTGCCAGAAGGGAGCCCTGGTGGCACAGCCCTTAAGCACTTGGCTACTAATCGAAAGGTCCGTAGTTCGAACCCATGGGAGAAAGATGTGGCAATCTGCTTCTGTAAAGATTACAACCTTGGAAACCCTATGGGGCAGTTCTACTCTGTCCTGTAGGGTCACCATGAGTCGGAATCAACTCGATGGCAATGAGTTAATTGCCAGAAGGCTCTTTCTTTTACAGTGAATTGAATTTAGGCTCTCTATACTTTTTCCCTGGTGGCATAGTGGTTAAGTGCTATGGCTACTAACCAAAAAGTAGGCGGTTCAAGTCCACCAGGCGCTCCTTGAAAACTCCATGGGGTAGTTCTACTCTGTCCTATCAGAATTGACTTAATGGCAACCGGTTTGGGGTTTTTTTGGTACTTTTCCCCTCTGATTTTGAATCTGCCCTGTAAAATGAATGAGATCCCTCACCCATATGAAGCTTTCAGATATTTTGAGGCAGCATTTATAGACTCCTCAAGCTGTTTTCTTTTAGACCAAACATCTCCTGTTGCCTTCACCTGTTCTCACTTGTCATAGTATCCAGGTTTTTCATTGTCCTGGTTATGTCTCTCTAGAAGGGTTCTAGTTTTTTCAATTTCCTCTTTAAAAAGTATCTCTAAAATCAAACCCAATAATGCAGACGTAGTTTTAGGACAAGGAAGAGAGTGGAAATATTGCTTCCCTTCATCTGGACACTTGATTTATATGTTAATGCGGCCTAAGAAGAGATTTAAAAAAAAAATTGTGATGTTGTGCTGTTGCCTCAGAATGTATAACCCTGATAGGTTTATGTTTTCTCTCTAGCCAACTTGTAACCCCTTTGTGTTTCTAATGTTTTTTGTCTTTGCCATCAATAGGTTGGTGAGAAGTTCCGTGCCCGTTCTTTGAAGTTTCCTGGCTTGATATCAGGTTGCACTATGGACTGGTTTAGTCGCTGGCCGAAGGAGGCTCTGATTGCAGTGGCCTCCTATTTCCTTTCAGGCTACAACATTGTCTGTTCTACCGAAACTAAAAAGCAAGTCGTAGAAACCATGGGTCTCTTTCATGACATGGTTTCAGAGAACTGTGAAAATTATTTTCAAAGGTAAGTGCCATCACATAAGCATAACAGCTACAGAGCCTCAGTGTTGACTCGGAAGAGGAATTCAGCGTAATACCCAGTAAGAGACTCCTCGTGTTGATTGAGCACCAAGTCCCAGCTGCACTTAGATTTTTCTTGCTTTGATTCTCCTAGTGATTATGCATTGAAAAGATGATAAACCAATGAGATTTAAAAATTAACTAGTGTCCACACTTAAATACCGCTTTCCCCTCCAGACCCCAAAGTAACAGATGCTTAATGAGTCACTTTATTTCATTTACTTAATTTTGTTTTGAAAGTGCCCTTAACTAATTCATTATAAATGGTTTAAAATTAGTTTCTTGTTCAAATGTATGATTCATTGTGATTTCAAAAGTATGCTGTTTTAAAAGTTTCTTTATTGCCTTATGTTAAGGGAACATTGAGGTTTTGTATTTGCATTGCTTAAATTTTATCCGTGTTTTTCATGCCAAACAATTATGAAACAAAATTTTAATTGCCCATTGGAAAGTACACTCACTAAAAACAGCGATGGCGTTCATTATGTGAAAACTGGTATAAACAGTTCAAAAATATCCTTTTTTTCCCCCAAAGCATGACCAAAAAAAAAAAAAAAAAAAACAACCCACAGCTGTCAAGTCGATTCCAACTCATAGCGACTCTGTAGGACAGAGTAGAACTGCCCCATAGAGTTTCCAAGGAGCGCCTGGTGGATTCGAACTGCCCGCCTCTTGGTTAGCAGCCGTAGCACTTAACCATTACGCCACCAGGGTTTCCAAAGCATGTAGTCAATGTGTAAAGTTGAGAAATGTGGATAAAGGTGGGTTAACATTGGTCTCCAGAGCAGCGAGCTCCTCAATGAATGAGCTTCACCCGGGGACCCTTTTTAGTGGGTACAGTGCACCGTAGAAAGGTTACGCCTATTTTTCTGCATGGAGAATCTGGGTAGCACTTATATCAACTTTCTGGGGGATCCATATCATGAAACTTTGTCTATCCTGGACCCTCTCCTTTGCTTAAAGCCACCCATTTTAGAGAATTCTATATAATCTCCTAGCTTCTCTTGGTCAGTCAGTGTGTATTAATTTTTACTATGAGGAAGATTTTCTTTCTACCTAACTTGAATTCCTCCTGCTACTGTCATCTGTGGATGTAAAATTTTACCTTCATACAACTACAAAAGCCTGTTGCTTTATTTTTTTAATTTGGTGTGTTTTCTAAAATTTTCATATCATCTTAAGTTGTAGAGCTTTATTCTCAATGTCACATGTATATAACTCTATAAGGGTAATCACATGTATGTCCAAGTCCATAAAACTTCAAAAATGTCAAAAATACTTCAGAACTCCAAAAGTGAAAAAAAATTAATGTAAATGGTAGAATCACTTTATAGTATGTGAAGAGCTTGTCTTTCATCTGAGTTTCTTCTCTATAAAATTATTTTTAATATTTCTTTTCATGGTTAAATGTAATTCCTATACTCAACTCATAGTGGATTAGAACGTTTGAATCAAATGTGGCTGTCTTGACTTCAAGGAAGATCCAGTGACCCAGGGGAGAGCTTGGTTTTATGTATGAAAATGCATCGCAGCACAAATGAAAATTTACAAAGCGTGTTCTTATACGTTACCTTACTTGAGACTCAGAAAATTCTGTGAGGCGTAGGGCAGAGATTCTCCTCAATATTCCAGATGAGGAAATAGAAGTCCAGAGAGATAGTGAGGGTCAAGTCAAAGACCCTAAGCCCCATCAGACAGGAATCTAGTACTGTTTGTACCTCATGGCTAGGGAAGCCAGACACAATTCCTGTCCTCTTGCTAGTGAATCGCTCTATAGGACTACCCTGGTTTTACAACAGGAAGACGTCTGTATTGACATGTTTTGGGGGTGCACTAAAATGATAGATATTTATGTTCTACTTTCAGATACCGCCGAAGAGCACACGTGACCCCAAAATCCTATCTCTCGTTTATAAATGGTTATAAAAACATTTATACTGAAAAGGTGAAATATATTGATGGACAAGCTGAACGTATGAATATTGGTAAGAAGAACACAATCTATTTCAGGGGGTTCGTTTGATACTGATCCTAATATTTTGTTGATGGATATTGTTCTTTTTGATGAGAAAATACTAGCTTTTATATTTGGATAATTTTGAGGGATGCCCCTAAGTATCTTCTAACCTGTCAAGAAAGTGTGGGTAGAAGAAGTTGTAAACTGAGGTGCCTGTTTTTTCTCTAGAACCATCTCTCTCAGCTTGTTCGGCTCTGTCACACAGTAAGTCACCATAGTCACAGAGCCACTGTTCAGAGATAGGGCAAAAATCAGCTTACAGTTTTTTATCTCAGTATGATTTTCCTTGATTTGCCATGTTGATGTTGTTGTTGGTTTCTGTCATCAAGTTGGACCCCAACTCATGGCAACCCATGCACAACAGAAAGAAACACTGCCTAGTCTTGCATCATGCCATCCCTATAATTAGTTGTGGATCAGACCACTGTGATCCATAGAGTTTTCACTGGCTGGTTTTCAGAAATAGAGAGCTGGGCAAAGTATAAATTGAACAGATTATATGTCCAGAAAGCATGTGGCCCCAATGACCCAAAATGCATTTTGTTGTTGTTGTTAGTTGCCATCAAATCGGCTCTGACACATGGTGATCTTACGTATAAAAAAAAAAAAAAATTTTTTTTTTTTATAACAGAGCTAAATGTTACCTGGTCCTGTGCCATCTTTATGATTGTTGGTATGTTTGAATCTGTTGTTGTGGTTATTGTGTAGTGCTTTCCAACCTAGGGGGCTCATCTTCCAGCACGATATTGGACAATATTCTGTTGTGCTCAATAAAGTTTTTGTTGGCTAATTTTTGAAAGTAGATGGCCAGGCCTTTCTTCCTAATTTGTTGTAGTTTGAAAGCTGAGACTGAAAGCTAAGACTGGGAGCTCCACTGAAACCTGTCCACCATGCATGATTCCACTGATATTTGAAATACTGGTGGCATAGTTCCCAGCATCATGACAACATTCAAGCCACCACAGTAAGACAAACTGATACCTGGGTGGTGGAAAACATACTTTAGTGCTTTCTTTTTATTTTGCCTACACATCACTTGGTCTGTGAAGTTATGGTGGTGATAGAAACGTTGTGGAAAAAAAGCTTCTTCTGTTGTTTTTCTCATGGTTCACGTTCTTGAAGCCTCTCTGCATGATGCTGTAAAACTATTGGTGTGCTGAAGCTGACTCATACTGGCTCGTGAATGCCTATTGTTAAATTTTTAGGGATTTTATGAGCCAGTTGTTAAACAAAGCCTTTAGTAAAATACATCGTATAAACTTACAATTAAATAAATTATATTAAAAATAAACATGATAATTATTTTCTACTACATCTTATTATTATTATTAATGTTCTCCAGGTGATTTCTATCTATTTTGCCTGCGTGGTGGAAATATTATACAGTAGTGTCCAAGTGAGAATTTCTTGGCAGCTCAAAATCAGCCCTAGTGGGAATATTTACACCATGGAAACTGGCAGACATACAAATTGGTGCTTCTTCCCCCTAGAGTCCCAGATGTTTCTTTTCTCCCCCAGAGACCTGAACATTTACTAATACCTCTCACTGTCTGGAATCCAGTAAAATGTGAGAAATTCACTTAACCAGTTGTTTTTCTCTACAATACTGAGAATCACAGTTACAAAGTTTTAGTTTAGTTTTTATAGCAAAGAGAACTACAAAAAAATGTTAATGTATTATCTGCCTCATTGTCACCTCAGCTGCAACATAATTCAAAGGCAAAAAAATGATAGAAACTGTTTACAAAAAAAAAAAAAATTACAAAGCCAAGGATAATACATTTGCCCAGTACATTTCCTGGCTAAGACAATCTTATCCAACATAGCATTGTGACTTTCCCTTAAAAAAGCAGCTAGATAATATTCTTTCATCAGAGCTACTTACTGTACCCTCTGTTGAAACTCTCAGAAATATGGTCAGTATTGTTGCTCCTAAGACATGTATATTTTTAAAGCTCTTGTTCATAAAGACTCATGTTAGTGATAGTACTTATATGGTATATATTCATATACTCAGCAAGAGTGTGTACTTGTAAACTGCCTGATTATCATATTTTCTAAGGTCTTGATAAGCTGATGGAGGCAAGTGAGTCTGTTGCTAAACTCTCTCAGGATCTTGCAGTGAAGGAGAAGGAATTGGCAGTGGCTTCTGTGAAAGCAGATGAAGTGAGTTTGTATTTATTTTATGACTAGTGATGATGCATATTTTTCCATATTAAAAAAAAATGAACAGGGCTTGTAGACTGTGGTTAAGTGAATATTCAAAGACCATTAAATATTTTTGTTTAACTCATATCTGTTATATGTTCTGCTTGGTCTGAGGGTATTATCTCTTCTCTCACTCTGTCTCTGTTGTTCTCTCACCTCTGTTGATGCAATTCTTGCTTGACTATAAGTTGTATTTGGTCTTCTTTTTGCTCCATATTTAGGGCAGCCCAAGCCTCATCTATAAAGAAGGAAAAGGATAAGAGGAAGAGTTAGTGAAATTAAAAATATATATATTATGCATATACAAATATACACCCACTCCTCACTTATTGGCTATCTCATTATGTGACATTTTGCATTTACAACAATAGTAAAAAATCTACTACCTGACTCATTTGCACATTAATGACATACATCTGGCAGTAACAAACACTGAGGTGTGAGTCCTGAGTAGTGCTGGCTGTGATGGTTAAGGTTGTGTGTCAGCTTGGCTGGGTCATGATTCTCAGTGGCTTGGCAGTTATGTAATGATGTAAGTTGCCACTTACAACAACTTGGTCTTTGGAACCTAATCATGTCGAGAGGTGAGCAGTGGGGATATATGCATATATATAGGTAGCCCCTGACTTACGACAACTCCATCATATGTTGGTTCTGACATAAGTGGAATACCTTATTATTATTTTCATTATTATTGCTTTTTATTGTCAGTATCTTTATAAATCCAATCTTTATTTATCTTTGGGGATGGGAAACATTACATGTAAACTTACAGATATGATGACATCAACAAATTAAGTGCTGGAACATTCTATGTAGTACATGTTAATAATGATATGATGTACAAAAAAATAAACTGGCGGTTGTAAGCACGGTTCATTGTAACCCAAATACATTGTAAGTTGGAAACTACTAGTGTATGTGTACTCCTCCCAAGGTGGTAGGGATGCTTATGTGCTGCTCCTTATCTATCACCCACCAGTCTCCAATTGTTCTCAGATTCCACTCCCTGAGAGTCAGTTAAGAATAGATATGTAGATCATGACCCTTAGCCAGTTACTGGAGTGAGTGAGATAACGTAGGAAAGGCGCTTAGCACAGTGCTGGCATAGGGTAAGCATGCAACAAAATTGGCTATTTTTTTTACTGTTGTTGCTGTGTGTTTACTGTGGTTTCTGACAGCATTCTACTTACTTGAATTGTTCCTAGTTCTCCAGAAATTGCATATATTGGAAATGCCATTTTCCTGAAAGCTTGAAGTACTTATTTATATATGCTAAGCTTGAGAAAAGCTTAGAAAATAGAAGACTGCAAAGAACTGCTCAAAGGAATTACTTTTAAAAACCTTAACATGCAGGCAACTTAGGTGAAGAATACATTTGGACTTATTCATGTTTTGTATTGTATTAAATACGAAATATCTAATATAGCTCTGTAAATTTAGCTTGCAAGGCTTCTATTTGCTCCCATGTGTTTCCCCAATTTAACAGGTATTAGCAGAAGTCACAGTAAGTGCTCAGGCTTCGGCCAAAGTGAAAAATGAAGTACAGGAGGTAAAAGACAAAGCCCAGAAAATTGTGGATGAAATTGATAGCGAAAAAGTAAAAGCTGAGACCAAACTCGAGGCGGCTAAACCTGCATTGGAAGAGGCAGAAGCAGCCCTGAATGTGAGCAGTGCATTGTTAACCCTCCCGAGAAAAGTCCTAGTGGGCACCATGTTTCCTTGCATGAAATTAACTGTGGAGTTTTTGTATTCAGAAAACTGAATTGGATTCTTAATGTGATTTATAATCTCTGAGTCTGCAAACAAATGTTCCCATTGCTTTTACTTTTCTAAGGTTTTATTTTTTTAAAGATTTCACTTCCCATGAACTTATTATTTTCATTCCATAAATCAACCTTCCATGAGAACTGCAAAATAAGGCTGGCAATTAATGACTTAAACTATAGCATGAGGGGCTGAGATTATATGCAGAGCCTTCCGGGTTTCTCCAGCACCCCATGCAGGTTATACCATGCCCATTTCTTAAAACCCTCTTTTGCTTCCCCACTGCTCTCAGGATCAAGGCCTGAGCCAGCCATCCACTGCTGCTTTGGAGGCAGGCAGATGTGCGTTTTCCTCTCATCACCACCACTTCTTAGATATGTGATCTGGAGTAAATTTACGTAACTTCCTTGGGTTTCTATGGGGATTATATTCCCCATTGATACTTGAGGGATCGATGTAAGTTAAAAGTAGGGAATCCACTGTACTGGACATACAGAATGTGCTCAAGAAACATTAATCCTGCTGCTGAACCTGACTTCTGTCTACGCCTTGAACTTCATCTCTTGACAATCTACCCCAACATACAGAAACACCTATGTAGGCTTTTGGAAGGATCAAGAGCACATCTTTAAATGTGCCTCTCTCTCTGCCAGGGATGCCTTTCCTAACCTTCATTGCCCAATAAGTGTTCATTCTTCAAGACTGGGCTCATATCTTACCTCGTCCAGAACGTTTTCAGTACTTATTCTGGGCCCTCCTTTGCTTTTCTATCACCCCTGTGCTTCTATCATAGCATGTATCCTCGTTTAGGGTAATCGTGTCTTCTCTGCCCTCCTCAGGAGACTCGGGGTGGTGAGAAATGAATGGTCATGGTGTTCTAACATGGTTCGTTGGGAGTAACAAGGGGAAAAAAAAAGAAAAACAAAGAAACAGAAATCCCAGAATAACACTGAAAGACCCATTATGCAAACATCTTGGAATTCAAACCTTTGAGGAGATAATGCCAGAGCCTGGGGGGGAGACTAAGCTTTAAAGTTTTCTACCTTGACTATTTGAAAGTTATTAGATCTCCACATAACTGTTAATATTACTGAACAAAAAATATATTGCTTTTGAACCCCCAATACAGACTATCAAACCAAATGATATTGCCACAGTCAGAAAACTTGCAAAACCCCCACACCTTATTATGAGGATCATGGACTGCGTTCTGTTACTGTTTCAAAAGAAAATTGACCCTGTTACTATTGATCCAGAAAAACCTTGCTGTAAGCCATCCTGGGGAGAATCGTTAAAAGTAAGTAGAATCTATCTTTGTAAGCCCTGTGAGGCGCATCAGGTGTCCCCAGCCCAAGACATTCAATATAGACCTGACAAGCTGACAGACAGTAATTGATTATTGTATATTGAAGAGCTTATCTTAAACTGCATCACCCCAAAGCTAAGTAAGGATAGATTTTTAAAGCTGAATGCCTTCATATTATGACGTCTGTTTAGAACTGGTGGCTACCATTGACATGGTCTTGATATCAGCCTAGCCCAGTTTTGAAAACATGGGGAGGGGGCCTTTGTGTAGGTTGGTAGCATTTAGATGATCTCTCTGGACAGGAAATATACATAGCTTTTTTCTTTACTCTTTCACTACAGAAGCCAGAAGACAATTTGCAATTTACAGATTTAAGTTGACTGCATCATAAACTTGATTTATATGGTTAGAGCAAATCAATTGTTACTTCAATTTGGAAATACTAAGTCTAAGGAAGAACATACTTATTTTCTCTCCAAAGTCACAAGTTGTGATGCTGTTTTTCAGTTGATGAGTGCAACAGGGTTCCTGTTCAACCTTCAGCAGTTCCCCAAGGACACTATAAATGAAGAGACTGTTGAGTTACTACAGCCGTATTTTAATATGGATGACTACACTTTTGAAAGTGCAAAAAAAGTCTGTGGGAATGTGGCCGGTCTGCTGTCTTGGACACTTGCTATGGCGACATTTTATGGCATCAATAGGGAAGTGTTGCCCCTGAAGGTAAAAATTTTCCTTCCTTTCTCCATAAACCAATGTTTAAAGAAATCAGTCATCAGTATTACTGCTATTAAAGGACAAAGCGTAATTTAGATTAATAAAGGTAGACGTGCTTGTTACCCAATTTTTCTTTGTCTGTATCTTCTCACAGTTTCTCATACCTCTTACACCCTTTATGTATTATCAAGCTGTCACAAAAGAAAACTTGCCATTTCTTAAAAGTTCGAACATTGGGTTTGGAGACTGAGTTTTATTACTGTATTCCAAACAAATTTTATAAAAATAGATCGACTCCTAGAAATGTTTTAAGTCTTAAGGATTTTTAGAAAGGGAACCTTGTATGTATGTAAAAAATGAACAATCAAACAAAAGTTGCTTACACAAGAAATCAGAATGTTGCAGGCTTGCCCCAACCATAAATGCTGGAAGATCACAAAAAAACACATGCAGAGTTTTCAGAGGAAAATTGCTGTGGTCTGGGTATTCAGTAACAAGAATTCAGGCTGCCCTTCGTATATGAGGGAACAGAAAGACATCTTCAAGGGTGCAACTTAGGTATTGGGTGGTAAACACACACACACACCCCAACCATCTATACACTGGGTCTGAGGGAACAGAAGGACATTCTCAGGGATGCAAGGATTCATAAAATATACCTCCAGATACACATTACTCTCAACTTCTCCTCCTCTCCCCTACCCCAAAGCTAAAAGAATTTAAAGTGATTGCTTTGTGGAGTGGAAAATGGTGAGTATGTGGGCAGAGGGTTACTGTTTTTCATAATAACCCTTATAGAAATGATTGCCTCTTTCAACTCTGTGCATGTGTAACTTTGAGAAAAATTAAAAATAAATTAAACCTAAGAAAACTTTAGCAAAGGGGAAGGATGGGAAAAGACAGCAGATACACCCACATAAAAAGATACCAAGGGAGCAGTATTACCATAAATGTAGAACTAAGAAAAAAAGCACTTATGGGAGCAGAGTTACTTTTTATTGATAAAAATTATGATACACAGTGAAAATTTAATTGGAACAATGCTTCATGCAATAAGTAAAGTAGTATTAAATTATATAAAGTAAAACCAATTACTTACTATGCTAAGTAGAAAGTAACAGATACTATATTGTGATTAGTGACCGTGGCACGCACTCTTCACCTGTGGCAGATCCAGTAGGCATAGAGCCTGCTGTATGGGTGTGCAACCTGTGCACACATGGCCCTGTGCTAAGAAGGGCCTCTGCTTGGTTTAATGCCCTCTTGAAAGTCTTAATACTTTTTGAACAAGGAGCTTGTGTTCCTTTTCTGGGGCTACCTTAACAATGTACCACAAACTGGGTGGCTTATAAGAACAGATAGGTATTGCCTCACAGTTCTGAAGGCTAGGAGTCTGAAATCAGGGCGTCCACTTGGTCAATTTGTTCTGAGGGACCTGAGAGAGAAATTGTTCATGTTATATCCCAGCTTCCGGTTATGGTCAGTGATCCTTGGTGTTCCTTGGCTCCGGTGGGACCTCATATCAATTGATAACATCTTCAAAGACCTTATTTCCAAACACGATCATACTCACAGGTACTAGAGCTTAGGACTTCAACATATCTTTTTTGTTTTTTTGTTTTTTTTGCTGTTTTTTTAATTATTATTTTTAATTTTTTATTGTGCTTTAAGTAAAAGTTTGCAAATCAAGTCAGTCTGTCACATATAAGCTTATACATACCTTACTACATACTCCCATTTACTCTCCCCCTAATGAGTCAGCCCGCTGCCTCCTTCCAGTCTCTCCTTTCGTGACCATTTTGACAGTTTCTAACCCTCTCTGCCCTCCCATCTCCCCTCCAGACAGGAGATGCCAACACAGTCTCAAGTGTCCACCTGATACAAGTAGCTCACTCTTCATCAGCATCACTCTCCAACCCATTGTCTAGTCCCTTCCATGTCTGATGAGTAGTCTTCAGGAATGGTTCCTGTCCTGGGCCTACAGAAGGTTTGGGGACCATGACTGCCGGGATTCCTCTAGTCTCAGTCAGACCGTTAAGTCTGGTATTTTTATGAGAATTTGGGGTCTGCATCCCACTGTTCTCCTGCTCCCTCAGGGGTTCTCTGTTGTGCTCCCTGTCAGGGCAGTCATCGGTTGTGGCCGGGCACCATCTAGTTCTTCTGGTCTCAGGATGATGTAGTCTCTGGTTTGGATTGTTACCAGATATATAAGCCTAAGAGTCCATTCACTATTCCTGAGTAGAATCTGATTTTGGGTTACCAAGTGTGTGGTGTAGACTGTCACCTATTCACTTAGAGGAGTAGTGGTGATAGTTGTGTGCATCAGATTCTAGTAGCAGCCGGGGGTCACATTCCAGGGGGGGCAGGATGCTGACAGGCTTCCCCCAAGTGCCAGTGAGGTAGGTGTGTCTCTATTCCTAAAGCACTTTGTTAGGTGGGCTCTGGAGCTGTACCTTAGGCACCCAATGCATGTACCTCTACAGATTGGTAGGTGTCACTATCCTCAGATCCCTATGGCAGGAGGTTAGGTAGAATGGGTGGAGCTTCAGCCCTCAGTTCCCCGTTGTGGGTCAGTGAAGGCTCTGTTTAATAGGTAGAGATATCAGACCTGGGAAACTTGTCTTTCCGTAATCCGCTAAAACAGTTACAGTCAGATCACTATCAGAATTGCCTTTGCATTATAATAGCCACCTTGTTCCCTGTAGGGATGAAAGCGCAAGACTGTGGATCTCATATGCTTGGCTGGAGCTTGTTCTGTATTTTTAGTCCAATTTTGGGAAGTCAGGGAAGGATTTTTGGTCCCTGGGTTTTTTGTAGCTGCTTCTCTCAGGCCAGGAGAATGCGTTAGGAAAAGACAAAAACAAAAAAACAAAACCACAGAGCATTTCACTCTCTGGCCCAGGAAATTCCAATGTAAATGAAGCCACCTGGGAAGGGAAGGGGAGTGATCAGATAGATAGGAGAGAGGAAAAACAAACAAACAAAAAAACCCCATTAAAAAAAAAAAAAAAACCATAGCACCCAGGAATATAGACAAAGTTACTTATCTTGCTTGGTGGTGCCTGTTTTTTCTGAGATTCCCAAGGGCTGTGTAGCCTGTGTGCACTGGCTGGGTCAGATTGTCCCTGAGGGTCAGGCCTGCGTCCTGTGCTTGTGCTGTCTCAGAAGCCTTGGTCAGTTCCTCTGCTCCCAGTCCAAAGCCCGGTGCCAAGGTTCCCTGGCTGGGACGCCACACTCCAGGCTCCAAAACCAGTCACTGCCTCCTGGTGACTTCTCCTCCTGTCAGCCGTGTCGCTGCGCTGCCTGTGTGCACTGGCTAGGCTTCCCCTGAGGTCACTTCTGGGGACTAGGGCTGTGTCCCGTGTTTGTGCCGTCTCAGGAAGCTATGCTCAGCTCCCCTGTGCCCAGTCCAAAGCCCGGCACCAAGGTTTTCTGACTGGGACGCTGGATCCAGGCTCCGAAAACAGTTGCTGCTTCCCTGTGGTTGCTCGTTCTCTCGTTAGCCGTGTCAGTGTACAGCCTGCGTGCGCTGGCTGAGTCTTTGTCACTCAGGTCAAGTCTTTAGATCTGTGTTTGACGGTCAGGGTTGGTAGATTGTCATGTATGTGATCGATTCACCTGTTTTTCCAAGTCTTTTTTGGAAGAGGGATCCGAGGTAGCTTCTACCTAGTCAGCCTTCTTGGCCCTGCCCTCATTATCTTCAACATATCTTTTTGGGGGGAAACATATCAACCCCTAACAGGGTCGCACATTTTTATTTTGTACTGGGCCTAGCAAATTATGTAGCCAGTCCTGAGTAGGCATAAACTAATAAATATACAGACATTTTATACAATATTATTATTAAGGTTGAATAGCTATATTGAACTTTCTTCAGCGTAAACAAAGAATATGAAATTATTTCTGGTATCCAAGAAACATTTATAAAAACTGATCCCATTCAAAACTAAAAGAAAACCTTGGTTAAATTCCCAAAAGGAAAAGTTCCTGGTGCTTCATTCTCTAATTATAAAAAAAAAAAAAAAATAGTACAACAAGATTAGAAAGTTTACGTTAAAAAAAAAAAAAAAACAGCCACTTCTATTCAGAAAATTATGAAAATAATCTAGTTATCAAAACTTTCGTAATGTGGACAAAATAGTACATTCATGTACTTACGTACAAAATTTAAGGAAAGCAAAATGGAGCTAATAAAAATAACGTTATAAATTGGAGATGAGAAAAGCAGTATTAGTGAGTGAATCTAAGAACTGGTGCTTCTCAAAGACAAAATACAAGAGATATGCTCCTGGAAAACCTAATCAAGAAGATAACATTAAAAAAACAAATGAGAATAGAGAGAGTCTATATAATCCTTATAGTCACAGATGTGTAGATTTAAATAATTAAAACAAAAATTCACACAGATGTCATGTAAACACATTAGGAAATCTAAATGAAATAAAATTTTTCTGAGAAAAGGAACTACATTCAAATAAGTCAAATATTGAGAAAGAAAATGGGAAAGTTATCAAAAAATTACTCCAGAACGCTCTGGGCCTAGATTACTGATTAATTATATTAAGCTTATAAGAAAGAGGTAATTACTATACGATAAGGCTTAGAAAGAAATAATAATTACTGTTCCATTACAAGCCCAGTAGTGTTTATCACAGCATCATTTATAGTAATTAAAAATATAATAGTTAAAAATGTGGGAAAAAATGAATGTCTGAAAGTAGGAGAAAAGTAAATAGTGATATGTCTAAGTTATGGATATCATCAAGTCGTAAAACTAATGTTCATGACAATATTTGAAGTATGTGGTAAAATATATTAATATAGTTGGTAAAAAACAAAAATATCAGTGAACTCTTAGCAAAACATTCACGGGTTATCTCTGGGTAGCATCATGGGTAATTTTTTTCTCCTTCATACACATTGTTGTATTTTCCATGTTTTCTATGTTGAACATGTAGTACATTAATAACAAAAAGGAAAAAAAAAACTCCAGTGAAATATCTCAAAGACCCTCTACTTCTCTAGCTGTGAAGACTGAAACAGGTGTCTTCCAAAGTACCATGGAGGGCAAAAATTACATGATTTTGTTACTATTTGCCAGTTAGAATCACATGAACGTTTTGTAGAGCTAATTCAGTTCTCTACTAACCAGCTCTTCTTCCTTTTCAGGCTAACCTGGCAAAGCAGGAGGGCCGTTTAGCAGTTGCTAACGCTGAGTTAGGGAAGGCACAGGCACTGCTGGATGAAAAGCAAGCCGAATTGGATAAAGTACAAGCCAAATTTGATGCAGCAATGAATGAGAAAATGGTGAGATGAAATATATAAAATCAGCAAAGCGATGTAATGAAACTTTACAGAAGTATGTGTTGTCTTTAGGAACTAGGCAAATGTTTATGACGAAAAAAGATTCACCTGAGTGCTGTCCATTACCTGTTTTTGGATCTTTGGCACTCCCGAGTTCTGTTTTGTGTTTTTAATATTTATGTATCTGTGAAAGTAAGATGTGGTATAACATAGAGACTGCTGATTTTAAAGTTTAAAAATTGGATTTGACATCCAGCCCAACCACTTATATTAATTATGCAGTTTAGGGCAAATTACTTAACTTCATCTGTAAAACAGGGATTCTAATACTACCTTAGGAGCCCGGGTGGTTAAAGCCCTTGACTGCTAAGCAAAAGGTCGGCACCAGCCGCTCAGTAGGAGAAAGATGTGACAGTCTGCTTCCATAGAGATTGACAGCCTTGGAAACACTATGGGGCATCTCTACTCTGTCCTGTAGGGTTGCTGTGAGTTGGAATCGGCTCTACAGCGACAGGTAATATACTACCGTACAGGGTAGACTGTCAACCATGGTGGGCTGGTGAATGTTCAACAACTGGCTTAGGGGGTGGGATCGCCCTGATTTATAGTGCTTGCTGATTTCTGTGTGTAAATACTCCCATCACTGCTATTTTCAAGCTACCAATGTGATGAACGCAAAGCTGGAAAAAGATGCTCAGCAGAATACAGAAAAAGTCTGACTATAGTATCTTCACCGTAGGAGTACAGCGGATTTAAATATCCTCAGAAGCATAGATAAATAGTAAAATGTAGTAAATATTTACAAAATGATGAGTTTTGAGTTTTTATTACCTTTTTTAAAAATGTAATTTGCTTAACCATAAGTTTATATAATTTTTAACAATCCCATTGCCATTGGGTAGATTCTGACTCATAGCGACCCCATAGAGTTTCCAAGGAGTGGCTGGTGGATGTGAACTGCCAGCCTTTTGCTTAGCTGCTAAGCTCTTAACCACTATACCACCAGGGCTGTGTTTAACAACTAGCTCACCTATCTTCTGAAAATATAACAGTTGGCTCTTGCGAGCTGGTACAAACTGCCTGCCACACACCACAGGTTGTGAGTTTTTTTTTTCTGGGAAAAAAAATGCTCTATAAACTGCAAAGAACTCAGGATTGTCATTAAATTCAAGACTTAAAGTAGTGAATTTTATTTGGTTCTATTTTGAAACTATTTAAAGAAATACTATTTTAATTTGTGTTCTATGGGTTATCTCATACAAAATTGCTTTTCTTGAAATTCTGTAAGGCAAAAATAACTATATTGTGATGTAAATCAGTGAATGATCAGAATTTAATACGTAAGTTTTCACTCACGTTTGTGTTTTTAGATTATATTTATTTTGAAAATTCAGACACTCCTTTGTGTATTTTTATCTGTGAACGTAATAGATGCTTGAGTAAACATTCTAGACAGTTCTTTGAGACATTCTCCCTTTATGAATGTAGGATTTGCTTAATGATGCCGACATGTGCCGGAAAAAGATGCAGGCAGCTTCCGCTCTCATTGATGGACTGAGTGGAGAAAAAGTCCGGTGGACTCAGCAAAGCAAAGAGTTCAAAGCTCAGATTAATAGGTACAAATTCTAGTCCTTATTACACTAGCTTTCCTTCTTAGTTAGTCATCACTCCAAGTGCAACCTCTTTGTGACATTGAAGAACAAAAAAATCCAATTCCAGAATAAAGTGTTTTTCTCCTTCATGTCCGTATACCCATCTCTGACTCCCATCCTCTAAGGTTAAGTGCTTACACCCAAGAAAGTCTTTACAGCTTAAATTACACACTCTCAGTAAAACAAAGAGTAAGTAAAATGTCCTAAAACATTTTTTTCATGCCAGTTTTGGTTCAGCAATGTGGGTGTTCAGTGTAAGAATGCTTCTGATGTTGTTTTGCTTTTTCATAGCAATCTAAATACTTGTTCCAGTTCTCTACTCTTCACTTCAGTGATTTTTGGTAGTATGGATCAGTGGTTCATTCTTCATACAAGAGTATCTTGTGCTGGTGTCTGTTGGTGTCCTCAGAAAACTTAAAAGAGAGGGGGCAAAGGGAAGAGTAGGAGAATGGGCAAGGCGGGCTGAAGTTAGTCTTGTTGGGACTTCGTTTCATCATGGGTAATAAGTTAATTAAGGCTCTTTTTTTAGATCCATTTTTCTTATGAACTCATAGTAGATTTCACAGCATGATTTAAACACAAAGACTGAACCCGAGCAGGGCCAGCGAGGGGATGGGTGAGAAGAGGATACTTTCCCACTAGGAGTCAAGGCTCTGAACAAGCAGGCTTTAGTAGGGAGCCTTCTTCCTGTTCCCTGACTCACCCCAAATATGCCCAGTCCGAGCTTCTTTTGGGGTTGTGGGCTTCCTTTTGCTTTAGGTCTTTCCATATCTGGTCACAAAGTGTCAAGCAGGGAGCAAGCAAGGTTTTCTCGCAGTAACAAAACAAAGCTGCACTGTGGCCTTTCAAACTGCTTAATGGAATAGCTTCAAATGCCTGTCTAGAGACTGACTTTGGGGAGGGGGCTTGTGTGTTTTTTTCTCAACAGACTGGTAGGTGATATTCTGCTGTGCACTGGATTCCTTTCCTACCTGGGTCCTTTCAATCAGATATTTAGGAACCTTCTGCTTAAAGATCAATGGGAAGCAGAATTGAGAGTGAGGAGAATTCCTTTCACTGAAAATTTGAATATCATTTCAATGTTGGTGGATCCTCCAACAGTAAGTTTTAGTTTCCTAATGATATTTGAATTCCAGTCTCATTTTATTTCTTACTAAGAAACCAAGTTATACCTTATCTTTTTTTTTTTTTTCATTTAATCAGGAAGATTGTTTTGAAAAGTCTTGATTTACTTGTGGTATACAAGTTCCTTTACATTTTCAAACCAGTCACACTGCTGTGAACTGAAAGAGCACTTGGTTACAGGCTTGCTATTATTGAGCTCCTTTTATAAGCCTCCATTAAGTACACCACTCCTATTAAGTCACACTTAGTTTCAAACATTTTAGGCAAATATAGGCATTATCTAGGTCAGAAGTGCCTGTGTTAACCTGATTTTGATCTTTAACCATCTCGTTTAGCATTCAACAGCATAGTACAATAGCGTGTCCTGGCATCACTGAGTCATCTGTGCCATACTGACCTTCCTTGCTGGGCATTGGGTGGCACTGTCATTTTCCGTATATCTTACAGAGCTCACATGGTAATAAATGCTTGCCAGGCAGTTTGTATTTATTTATGAGCTGCTTGCCTGGTGTGTAAATATGCTCCCCAGTTGTTGCTTCCTTAGGGTTGCCAAGCTATTAATTTCATGTTATTTGTACTTAAAAATTAAAAAAAAAAAAAAACCCACAATCTTTTCCAATTCCAGCAATGTTGAACCCATCGCTTATAGGGAATAGATTTTGTGGGAGAGATGCACTGGACCCTGGTGAAGCAAAGTGGGCCAGGGAATTCTTTATTAATGATGGCCTTTGGAGGTCCTAGGCTCATTTAATGAAGGTAGGGGCTGGTTGGCTCCTTGGATATCAGGGGATTTTATTGACCATGTGGAGGGAGGCTGGCAAACCACTGTTAATTTGGAGGAGGAAATGTTGACAACAATTTCGTTGATGAGCTCCTGCCAATATAATATCTCCTAAAATCTAATTTCCTTAATTTCCTGCCTTTAGCTCTGCAGTCACCCTAACCCCAGACAAGCAGAGCCAAAAGGCAGGAAGAGGAGTTTCAGGGCTTCTCCCTTGGAGTTTATCTCGTTCTCTGAGATCTCATTGTATTCATTACTCCACTAAATCCAGCCAACCTGCATCCTCCCACCCCCTCAGTCCCACCACATTTTAAGCCCCCGTGTTCTCTAAATGTTCAGCAACCAAAATCTCCAAACCTGGTTCAGTATCAATCACCTGACATTTCCTCGTTAAGTATGAGAATACAATGCAAAGGGCTAACCCTAGTCCTTAGTTATTAAGGAAAGGATTCACTAGATCATAAATTTGTTTTTTAAAGTTAATGTTACTCATTTCACATTTACAAGTTTGTTTTTTCCCTAGGTACCAGTTGCATAGTTTCAAAGAAAAATTATGTCTAATTTTTAAATTCTTTTAAAATGTGATACTTTTAATTACTGATGTAAACCTTCTTGTTTTTCTTTGAATGGTCGTATCCATTTCCTATCATTCAGATTGGTGAGTGGGGACTGCAGGGATTACCAGGAGATGACCTCTCAATTCAGAATGGCATTATTGTGACAAAGGCCACCAGGTACCCACTCCTGATAGATCCACAAACTCAAGGCAAAACTTGGATTAAATCCAAGGAAAAAGAAAATGATTTGCAGGTATGTAGCATTAAAAAAAAAAGCATTTAGTGCATGGAAAGTAATCTTAAAATCATGAAATTTCCCCCAAATTTCAATTGAATCTGCCAGTGATAAAGTTGTCATCTCTATGATAAATGCTTTCTCATTTACGTGCTTGAGTTTTCTCATAGCAAATTGGCACAAAGGCTCTGATTATTTTTTCTCTTTAGCACTCCCTCTTTTTTTTTTTTTTCATGCTTTCCCTCTTCCTCTCTCTGTTTCCGTGGCTCTGTTGCATTTGCCAATGTTGGATGTAGCTTTTGTTTGGGGGCTTGGGTTTGGGCTGATAGGAAAACAACAAAAATAGAACTTGGTGATCCCTTGGTTCAAGGCCATTTGCACCAACCTAGCACAGACACTTGGTGTTGCATTGCCTACTGGAGTGCAGTATTGGAGTTAGAGTCTAATAAGGTGAAGTAAAGGGTCTCACAATAGCCACAACGATGGACTCACAACATACCAGAGATTCATACTAGTGATTGTGAGGATGGCACATTACAGGGCAGCTTTTTGTTCTGCTGTACTTAAGGTCTCAGAGTGGACTTCATGGCAACCAACAACAACAACAATGTTGTTACTTTAATTAACGTGTTTTTTATTATTGTTTTCTGAGCTTCATTCTTGAGGCTCTTGTCAGGAGGGGTGGGGGTAAAGAAGGTCAGGATTCCAGCATTCCTGACTCTCATGGGAATCTTGTTAACATTGATATTTCAGTTCAGCTACCAGTATGGACTACTCATGGTTTATTCTGTTCCCAGAGTTCTAAATTTTGTCCCTCCATCTTTGTGCTTATACTCCTTCTACTACCCAAAATATCTTATCCATTTTACTGCCCAATCCACCCACATTCTGTATAAAAATCTGAAATAGTTCTTCAAAATCGCCATCCCATACTGCCGTCATCAAGACTTTTATATGTCCTTAGCTTAATATAACCCTTCCTGAATCTTCACAAAGTCTTGCTTCTATTTCTTGTGTGGGCTTAGACTCTGTCTTGATTTTTTGTTCTTTGTGTATTTGTCTTTTATCTCTGTGTTGTGTGTTATCTCTTGAGTTGGTTCCAACTTATAGCAACTGTGTGTACAACAGAACGAAACACTGCCCAGTCCTGCACCATCCCCACAACCATCGTTATGCTTGAGCCCATTGTTGCAGCCACTGTGTCATTCCATCTCATTGAGGGTCTTCCTCTTTTTCGCAGATCCCGTATTTGCCAAACATGGTGTCCTTCTCCAGGGACTGATCCCTCCTGATAACATGCCCAAAGTACTTGAGATGAAGTCTCACCATCCTTGCTTCTAAGGAGCACTCTGGCTGTATTTCTTCCAAGACAAATTTGTTTGTTCTTCTTGCAGTTCATAGTGTATTCAGTATTCTTCACCAATACCATAATTCAAAGGCATTAGTTCTTCTTCGGTTTTCTTTATTCATTGTCCAGCTTTCACATGCATATGAGGCGATTGAAAACACCATGGCTTGGGTCACGTGCACCTTAGTCCTTAAAGTGACACCTTCGCTTTTCAACGCTTCAAAGAGGTCTTTAGCAGCAGATTTGCCCAGTGCAATGTGTTGTTCGATTTCTTGACTGCTGCTTCCATGGGCAGTGATTGTGGATCCAAGTAAAATGAAATTCTTGACTACTTCAATCTTTACTCCATTTATCATGATGTTGCTTATTGGTCCAGTTATGAGGATTTTTGTTTTCCTCATGTTGAGGTACAATCCCTACTGAAGGCTAGAATCTTTCATCTTCATCAGTAAGTGCTTCAAGTCTTCTTCACTTTGGTGGGCAAGTTTGTGTCATCTGCATATCACAAGTTGTTAATGAGTCTTTTTCCAATCCTGATGCCCCGTTCTTCTTCATACAGTCCTGCTTTTTGAATTATTTGCTCAGTATACAGATTGAATAAGTATGGTGAAAGGATACAACGCTGATGCACACCTTTATGACTTTAAACCATGTAGTATCCCCTTGTTCTGTTCAAACGACTGCCTCTTGGTCTACATACAGGTTCCTCATGAGCACAATTAAGTTTCTGGAATTCCCATTCCTTGCAATGTTATTTAAATTTGGTGTGATCCACACAGTCAAATGCCTTTGCATAGTCACTAAAACACAGGTAAACATTTTTCTCGTTTTCTCTGTTTTCAGCTAAGATCCATCTGACATCAGCAATGATATATCTGGTTCTGTGTCCTCTTCTGAATCTGGCTTGAATTTCTGGGAGTTCCCTGTCGATTTACTGCTGCAACCGCTTTTGAATGATCTTCAGCAAAATTTTACTTGTGTGTGATGTTAATGATATTGTTCGATAATTTCCGCATTCTATTAGATCACCTTTCTTTGGAATAGGCATAAGTATGGATCTCTTCCAGTCTGTTGGCCAGGTAGCTGTCTTCTACATTTCTTGGCATAGATGAGTGAGCACTTCCAGTGCTGCATCTGTTTGTTGAAACATCTCAATTGGTATTTCGTCATTCCCAGAGCTGTGTTTTTTGCCAGTGCCTTCAGTGCAGCTTTGACTTCTTCTTCTTCTTCAGTACCATTAGCTCTTGATAACGTACTACCTCCTGAAATGGTTAAATGTCAGCCAATTATTTTTGGTACAATGACTCTGTATTCCTTTCATCTTCTTTTGATACATCCTCTGTCATTTAATATTTTCTCCATGGACTCCTTCAAAATTTATCTCTACTATACCATAAACTTCCTGTTGGCCAGCATTATGGTTTTAGTCGTCTTTATATTTTCCACACAGTTCTTTATATAGAGCAGGAATTCTGATATTTATTGAATTTAAATGAATTAAGAAAAGCGTGTAATCATTACGGGAGAAAACAGAAAAACTCGTGATCATCTTGATAAGTGTAGATCAAGCACTTAGTAAAATTCAATACCCATGTATAATAAAACTTCCAGCAAACTAAGATGGGGGGATTTTTCTTAAACAGATAAAAATTATTTACCAAAATCCTACAGAACCTGTAAAGAGAAGGAAATAAAAGGCATATAAATATTAAAAAAAAATTAGAGCGGAACAAATGAAACTGTTATTATTTGTAGATGTCATGAATATGTATATAGAAAACCTAAAAGAATCTTGTCTTAGTTACCTAGTGCTGCTGTAACAAAAAAATTCCTACAAGTGGTGGCTTTAAAGAACAGAAATTTATTTTCTCACAGTTTAGAAGTCCAGAAGTCGGAATTCAGGGCCTGGCTCCAGGAGGAGATCTTCTTTGTCTCTTTCAGCTTTCAGTAGCTGAAAATCCTGATGTTTCTTGGCCTGTAGATGCATTCACTGTGTGTGTGTCTGTCCTCATACGGTGTCTTCCCCCTGTGTCTCTATGTCTATCCTGTTCTTTTTATAACTCAGAAGTGATTAGGCTTAAGACCCATCCTACTCTGGTGTGATCTTATTAACGTAACAAGAATCAGTTGCCTTCAAGTTGATACAGCATAACAAAAGAAAACCTCTATTTCCAAATAGGGTCATATTTGTAGGCACAAGGCTTAGAATTTCAACACATTAGAGACAAACCATTAGATCTAGCAAGTGAATTTAGCATGGTTGCTATTTTTCTGTTCGAAAATACACTTGTGTAGGCCTTGTGTAAAGTTCCTCCTGACTTAGCAGCCCATAAACCAAAAACGAAACCAAACCCATTGCCGGCAAGTCAGTTCTGACTCATAGCGACCCTACAGGACAGAGTAGAACTGCCCTGAAGCGTTTCCAAGGAGCAGCTGGAGGATTGGAACTGCCAATCTTTTGGTTAGCAGCCAAGCTCTTAACCACTATGCAACCAGGGCTCCATAAGACCTTTTTATTCACCTGCCTTTGTCCACCACTGATCCTGTGAGTCATCAGACATACAACAAAGGTACCAGGATTTTTGTCAGCTCCAATGTGGAATGGGCTTTCAGTGGCAAGCAGACACTGCCTAGCACTCAGGAGCACACCAGAGATATACTACCTCATTAATACTTCAGAACATAGTGTATCATTCCATGTTTACCTAGAGAATCCAGAGAAATCCTAGAAAGGATCAGGGAGACTGAAAATGGAGGGGAAGATGAAAAGAAATGGCATCCATTTCCACAAACTTCTTAAGGAACTGTGTTGCAGAGGGAGTGCACTAATGGGGTATTACAAAACATCCGTGTTTGTGAACTGAGTTTCCTGGATCCAACTCAACTGTAACCTTCCCTTGCTCCATTTCTGTTGACTCCCCTGGCTGTTGGTCCCTCTGCTCATCTTATTTTTACAACCTTGCCTGGGTCGTCTTAGCCAAAGCATGCTCCTGCCTCCATTGGCCATCAATGCTACTGTTTTTCCTGATCATGGCCTTGTCTCTCCATTTCATCGTTAAGCTCATTGATAGTCTCCTTCCCAATTCAATCCAGTCCCAGAGACCTTCTTGAGGAAGTAACAGAAATATGCCAAAGTCACTTCTTTATTTTAAAAACCATCAGCTGCTGAAATGAAAGCAGATAGAACTGCATTCTCTTTTGTTCAGAAAACATTATTTGCACATAAACACATGCACAAACACACACAAATGAAAAGCAAAGCACGTTTTCTGCATCCAGGGCTGCACTTCACCTCGGTAGCGTTGTCAAGGCCACGTTTGATGTCATCTCCAAGACCTCCAGCTATGGCCTCTGGAAAGGGCATGTGTTTACCAAGTCTCCCTGTAATGTGGTGGTGGTGTCAGAGCCTGTCTAACTTCAGGAGGAGGAGAGAGAATAATCAGCCCAAGGCTGATCCCTATGAGGTGAATGTCAGCCATACCTCCACTCTCCAACCTTTCAGACACCAGCTGTCCTCCCCACAGCACTCTCTACTTCTCTGGTGCATTTGATCATTTATTGCAACAGAACTCACAGACCATACTCCTAATGATGGGATTTTTGAGGGAAGTAACAGGTTACAAATCAGGATCAGGATCAACTTGGAAGTAACAGCAACAACTCAGGAGACAGGAGACAGCTTTTAATCAGGACAGCGTCCAACCTCTGAGCTCCTTCTCGGCCATGCCGCAGGCAAACAGGCCTCGCTCTAGGCCTCTTCCCTGATAGAACAAGCTCCACCAGCAAGTGCCCCTCTTTAGCCCACCAACAAGTGCCCAGAGGCACCCTACTCTGCCAGGAAGACTCCTGCCCAAAGGTGCTCAGCTCTCTCACTTAGTGGGCCAGGGAGCCTGCTGCAGCCATCTGCCAGTCCCATGCTGCTGCCAGTCCTGTGCTACAGCCGTCTCATGCTGCTTCCAGTGTTAACAGCTCTCTTTCCCTTCTGCTCTAGCAGGTTCTCAGGGCAGGGACCTCAGGTCTAAAGGATGTATTCTGCTCCTGGCTCCTCTTCCTTCTGTGGGATTGGCCTTTTGAAGCCTACTGGGATGGCAAAACTGACCAATTCCCTTGGTAGGCCAAAGGTACCTTATTTGCATAGTTACTGTCCAATCCCTACAAGAGTTTCATACACTTTATTTACATAGTCCCAGCCAATCATTTTGTGAGAGTTTCAACCATGGCTAGAAAGGCCATATGAAAACAATTCACTGTACCACATTCCCTATCAGGAACTCACTGAACACCTTGTAAAGACCCACAGGCTGTGGCAGTGGCTACCACATAGTGTTTTTATACAAGAAAGATCTCATGAATTACACCTGTAATTATGATGCCAAGATGTTATTGCAAGTTGATAAAAGTTATTGCAAATGGTTAAAAATAATCTCAAATAAACTGATAATATGAAAATGATTACTTTGGAAGGAAGTCACAAAACAAGGAGTTTACTCCTTGGGAAATGGAGCAGGACGTAATTAAATTTAGTCTTATTGGGACCTTGTTTTGTTGTGGTTAATAAGCTAATTAAGACTTCATTTATATTTATTTTTCTTATCAAACTCAGTCTTTTATAGCACATCACTTGTATAAATAAAACAGCTTTCTTCATGTGCAGAATTTTTGTTTTTGTTATTTCCTTTTAAATCAAGACAGGACAGAAGTAGACTTATTTAATTTTTCAATTCTACATGTTTTTGTTCCATAGCAAGTAGAGACTTTTTTTAAAAAGTCCACAGTCCTAATTATTTTCTGTCCCAGTGGATTCTTCCTCATGCCTTAAGGTCAGCATCCCCAATAGCTTAACGGCAATAGTTGAGTTCAGGAGATAGAGTATAAGGAGGTAGAATAGAGAGTTGAGGAGTAAGCCTTTGGGGCTCCTCACTTAGACAGTGGGAGGAATCATAGGAGAAGTAAGTGTTGAAAGCCAACTGGCTCATGCAAAGATCAACCAGCTCAGTATGTCTTTTTTTTTTTTTTAACTAAATACAAACATTGACCTAAAAATGGGGGACCCTGTCAGGCACTCAAAGTTCTAATTTTTTTTAAAGTGCAGGAATATATAGGGTAAATTTATAATCGTTTATCACCACTTGCCTGTCAATTTGATGTACTCTAGTGGCTTTGTCCTGCTGTAATGCTGGAAGCTATGCCACCCATATTTCAAATGCCAGCTGAAATACTCATGGTGGACAGGTTTCAGCAGAACTTCCAGACTAAGACAGACTAGAAAGAAAACCCTGGTGATCTACTTTAGAAAATTAGCCCATGAAAACCTTATGGATCACAACAGAGCATTGTACAACTCATTTGCTTTGGACGTGTCGTCAAGAAGGATCAATTGCTTTAGGAGGACATCATGTTTGGTGAAGTAGTGGACCAGTGAGGGTGAGGGAAACCCTCAGTGAGATGGCTGGCAAAATATCTACAATGATGGGCTTGAACATGCTGATAGTTGTGGGAATGAGGCAGAACTGGGCAATATTTCCTTCTGTTGTACATAAAGTCGCCATGGGCTGGAATCAGCTCAACGGCAGCTATCTATCTATCCGTAATCTTTCAGGTTGACTTTATGCAAAGTATCATTTTACCTTTGTTACAGACAGAGTAACTGTATGGACCCTTGGTTTGACTCTGTATGTTATTTCTGACATTCTTATGTTTAATTTTTATTTATCACTTAATTATTCATCCTACAGGAGTCCTGAGAAGATGAATGCAAATCACAATTATGCGGGTTACTCTGTTTTCTCTGAGTTGTTGTTGTTATGTAAGTTTGAAAGGATTCATCCTTGATTACTTCTCTTCCATCTCTCAGGAAGAAAGCCCTGACATTCCATCTAAGGAGTGCCACCTTGTTCTCATCTATCAATCAGAGACCCCATGATACATCCAGTGCTTCAACAAAGTCATAACTCATTAAGCTTCAAAAATTACTTTTTCTTTGCTGCTTTTATTGTTATAAGCAAGACTCCCTATAACAAAAAAAAAAAAAAAAACCAAACCCAGTGCCATTGAGTCGATTCCGACTCATAGAAACCCTATATTGCCCTTAAAATTCTTATTCATCTGTCCAGTGAATTCCTTGGTTTCTGCTTAGGAATGAGTACATTCTCTATAACATTTATATATTTTTGGGCTCTTTATTTTTAGGTGACATCTCTGAACCACAAGTATTTCCGCACACACTTGGAGGACAGCCTTTCCTTGGGCCGACCCCTTCTCATTGAGGACATTCGCGAGGAGCTGGATCCAGCCTTGGATAATGTATTAGAAAAGAATTTCATTAAATCAGGCACCACCTTCAAGGTGAGCATTGTAAAAAAGAAAAGAACAATGGTGACATCTACTTATCCTTTTAAGCATAGCAGCAAAAGCAGTTTCCTTCAGGTGGTAGCATTTGGAACTTTGGAAAAAAATTATTTCCAAGCTGATATTCAATGTTTCCTTTTATCTTTTTATAGTATCTAAAAAATGCAAGAGAAGAGAAATATCTTGGTAAGAGTAGCCATTTAGATGAAACTAACATATTAAGAAAACACGTGTCTGGTCATAACAATAATGTATTAGTGTTACACACAAAATATATATATTTTAGCAATGATGAGAAAATTGATTTTGCAAGATACATATGCATATATATATATATATATTTATGTATATGAGGCCGGCAGCTCAAATTCACTAGCTGCTTGGTGGGAGAAAGATGTGGCAGTCTGCTTCCATAAAGATTACAGCCTCGGAAGCCCTATGGGGCAGTTCTGCTCTGTCCTATAAGGTCGCTGAGTCAGAATTGACTTGACAGCAACGGGGTTGGTTTTGGATTATGAGTCGGGTTTTTTATATATGGTGGTGCAACAGCTGCTCAGAGCTAACTGAAAGGTTGGCAGTTCAACCTACCCAGCGACTCTGTGGGAGAAGGACCTGGCAATTCGCTTCTGTGAAGATTACAGCCAAGAAAACCCTATGGGGCAGTTCTACTCTAGTACATGGGGTAGCTATGAGTCAGAATCTGCTCAACAGCACCCAACAACATGTCCCTGGGTGGCACAAACGGTTAAGCAGCGGGCTATTAACCAAAAGGTTGGTGGTTTAGCCCACCCAGAGGTGCCTCAGAAGAAAGGCCTGGCAATCTGCTGCCAAAAGGCCACAACCATGAAAACCCTACAGAGCGCAGTTCTATTCTGAAACACATGGGTTCGCCATGAGTCGGAGTCAACTGGTTTGGTTTTATACACACACATACATGAAAACTTGGATCTTCTCACTAGAAAAAATGACATTTTAATAAAGTCTATAGACATTGATTTGTTCATTTCTCTCTTTATTAACTTTCAATCTAAACTCATTGACTTTCCTGGAAGCTATGGGATACTGTTCCCAATTGTTCATGATAACATGAATTGTTTTTAGTTTGTTTCTTTTTTTAATTGTTGTTGTTCTGTACCTTCAGGCTTCTTTGGTTTTATTTCTTGATGAATGTCAGCATTTCTGATTGATTTTTTCCACTTTGGACAACTTAATTGCACAGCTATCAGTGAATAAGTGAAGAATGGAAGTTTTCTCAATAAACAAAGACAGATTTACTTAGAAAAATTTTCTTTATAATGTGAATTCTTTTATGTGTCGTATTTAACATGTCAGAGGAGGTTGTGGAATCTACATTCCTGAAGGTCTTTTAAAGATCCCAGGGTGCCTCAGAATGTTTTAATGTTCTCCACAATGTGGCGTGGTATTCAACTATGTACAGGATTAAGATTTATTAAAAATTTAGGTCATTTTTAAATGTTATAATTTCCACTTGAATTTTAGATAGCAAAACAAGTTATTTTTCAATATGTTTCTGTAGTAGGAAACAATTTTCTCAAGTGGGTAAGAACATAGCAGCTCCTGTACTGTAACAATTGACAAGAATGATAAATACAAATCAACAAAGCACTTATTAGAATTTTAAAGTCAAATCTTAGATGCATATGAGTTTTCCTTTATTCACCATTTCTTTTGGACGCATTTTCATTTAATTTGCTTGGTGTCGTGGTTAAAAACATCTTAAGGCAGGACCACAAATCAAATTATTCTAGATTGGTCAGTAATTACAATTTTATAAATTTCCTTCACAGTTCATTCTAGCTGCATAGCACTTACCTTTGGTAAATTCTTTCCTAAATTGAGCCTACATTTCTTGTGCTCTCCTTGAAGCTGTTTCTAATTTTACATTTGAACTGATGTAGGTGAAAGTTGGTGATAAGGAATGTGATGTCATGGATACATTTAAACTTTATATTACTACAAAGTTACCAAACCCTGCCTTTACCCCTGAGATCAACGCTAAGACGTCCGTCATTGACTTTACCGTTACAATGAAAGGGCTTGAGAATCAGTTACTAAGGAGAGTAATTCTGACAGAGAAACAGGTAATCACTCTCTCAAGGTAAAGAACTTCTGCTTATAACATAATCTTTGGAAATGTATTCAGAAACTGCTAAGTATATGGAAAATAAGAAATTAAACAAATCATCTCTATCCTTATTAGCATAAAGAAATACTCATTTTGCAGTCTCAATTCTTGCCAGAAACCATCATAACTCACCTGTCCTCCAACCCCAAACACTTGCATGCACACACGCACACACACACACACACACACACACACACACACACACACACACACACACCACTCTTCATACTTCTATCTGTAAGCCTTTGATGTGCTAATTTTCATGAAGGGAGCCTGCATCTATAGTCCTATGGATGGCCCCAGGGACACCTGGAAAATTCAATAAAACAATGACCCCAGAGAAAAAGAATTGCTCTGAATGGGTATTTTAACCACTGTAGTAATTTCAACTACTACAATCTTTATACAGGAGAAAACCCAGTGCCATCGAGTTGATTCTGACTCATAGCGACCCTATAGGACAGAGTAGAACTACCCCATACAGTTTCCAAGGAGCACCTGGTGGATTCGAACTGCCGACCCTTTGGTTAGCAGCCGTAGTACTTAACCACTACGCCACCAGGATTTCCTTTATATAGGAGACGTACCTTACTTTAGTTTAATGAAATTTGTACCTGAGTGGGGATATTAATTAAATATAATTGAGGGCTCTAAGGAAACAAAGAACAACTCCAGATTGGAAGATTGATACAAGATTATATATTTGTATAAACAAATACATTTGCATAACACATGAGAATGTTTGTATTAGCTTAAGTATAATTAATTTTCATATTACAGATGCTATGAAAAGGCAAGGTTAGAAAAAATAATGGTAGAGAGGCATAAAATGAGAGAACGACAAAAAGAGAGACAAAAGAGGAATGGCCAGGAGAGGAGGACAGGGAAGAGATACAGGTGGCCACAAACTTGAAGGAAAGACATTAAAAAAAAACAAAAAAAGGGAGAGAGAAATGATGCAGACACCCGAGAAATAGCACAAATCAGCGAAATGATAAGTAAAATTCTAAATAGAAATGGTTAATGTCTTAGTCATCTAGTGTTGCCATAACAGAGATACCACAAGTAGATAGCTTTAACAAAGAGAAATTTATTTCCTCACAGTCTAGTAGGTTACAAGCCTGAATTCAGGGCGTCAGCTCCAGCGGAAGGATTTCTCTCTCTGTCGGCTCTGGAGGAAGGTCCACGTCCTCAATCTTCACCTGGTCGAGGAGCTTCTCAGGTGCAGGGACCCTGTGTCCAAAGGACGCGCTCTGCTCCTGGTGCTGCTTTCTTGGTGGCATAAGGTCCCCAACTCTGCTTGCTTCCCTTTCCTTTTGTCTCTTAAAAGATAAAAGGTGGTGCAAGCCACACCCCAGGGAAACTCCCTTTACCTTGGATCAGGGAGGTGACCTGAGTAAGGGTGGTGTTACAATCCTACCCTAATCCTCAACCTAAAATTATAATCACAAAATGGAGGACAACCACAGAACACTGGAATCATGGCCTAACCAAGTTGATACACATTTTGGGGAGGACATAATTCAATGCATGACAGTTAACCTCGGGGGCAGGACCTTGAAAGGCATCCTGTTTGATGGAGTGGAAGGAGCACAGTCCTGGTTTGACTTTCATTAGCTGCCTGATCTCAGTTCCCATCACACAACCTATAGGTTATACAATCCAGAAGGGTATCAGTCCTACTTCCATGGCCAGGCAGAGAGGGCACTGGCCCCTCAGTCCATTGCCTCTGTCTCCTCTCAGGGTAATATGATTCACTGTTGGAAATTAGTCCTTTGTGGTCCAACTGGTGTTGTTGGTCTCTTCTGAGAGGAGTCCTCACTGGTCCAGAACCCCTGTGCAGGCTGCAGTAACCTCCAAGGCAGGTCGCTCCACTGTCTAAGGTAGGCTCCCCTCTTTGTCTCCAGAACATCCCACCCCCTCATTCTTCTTAGGCCTTAGCCTCCCCTTCAAGAGATACACTAAGATGCACCATACCAGCCTTTCTTTGGAAATTCCTTTGGTGATTCCAAGGTGATTTTCCTGGCACCTCTCTTGCTGAAGAAAACAAAATGCACATTTTACATGCAGGAGGGCACCCTGCTACGTGATATTTAATCCAGCCATCCTGCTGTTACATCCCCATTTTAGAGATGAACAAACGGAGGCCCACAGAGAATAAGGGTCTCACCTGTAACAGCTCATGGTCTTTCCACCCTGCCTTCCCTCCTAGATGAGCCTTGCAGGTCATGATGTAAAACTTGTGTTTACTATGCCTGCTTTTCCACATCATGCTTAGAAGGAATTGCATTTTGTCCGTGTAGTCCTATGCTACCACCCAGGAATGAAAGTGAAAACAATTCATTAGACATTCCCCTACAAATACAGCCATGTTCGTCATCACCACCCCATCAAATACTACAAATCAGCTAATGCAATAACGCTGGTCTTAGAGTTAGAGGACAAGGGTATTAGGCCTGTCTCTGCCAGTAACTAGCTGTATGTGTCATTTTGGGGTGTAATTTGGAATTAATATTCCTGGGTCCTCAGTTTCCCCATATTTAAAAAAAAAAGTCGAACTAAATTCAGAGCATTTCAATTTAACGAATATTTATTGGATTGAATCCCTTCTCTGCAAAGCTTCAAGATAAGTGAATAGGACACAAATGAATACACAAATGAGTAGGACAAGTTCCTGCCCTCTAGATGCGCAGAATCTGGTTGGAGGGAACCAGTCTACAGGCAGGTTGTGATAGTAGCCACGGCAGACGTGCAGATGAGTGCCGTGATTGACTAATTGGTTTAGGAAGACTTTCTGGAAATAGTGCAATTTCTGAAGCAGTCTTTCAAGAAACGTCCTTAAATAAATAGTTGTAAAATAACCTTCTTTTAACACAATTCTAAGTGTAATGTGTAATTTTGTATTAGACCAGAAAAAATTACTCCGAAAAACATTATTGAGACAAATTGAATTGAGACTCTATATTAAGTACCTCTATATTGGGCAAATCTGCTGCAAAAGATCTCTTTAAAGTGTTGAAAAGCAAAGATGCCACCTTGAAGACTAAGGTGCACCTGACTGAAGCCATGTCACCTCATATGAATGCAAAAGCTGGACAGTGAATAAGGAAGACCAAAGAAGAATTGACGCCTTTGAATCATGGTGTTGACGAAGAATGTTGACTATACCATGGACTGCCAAAAGAATGAACAAATCTGTCTTGGAAGAAGTACAGCCAGAATGCTCCTTAGAAGCAAGGATGGCGAGACTACGCCTCACATACTTTGGACATGTTGTTAGGAGGGGTCAGTTCCTGGAGAAGGACATCATGCTTGGTAAAGTAGAGGGTCAGTGAAAAAGAGGAAGATCCTCAACGAAATGGATTGAGGCAGTGGCCGCAACAATGGGCTCAAGCATAACGATGATTGTGAGGATGGCACAGGACTGGGCAGTGTTTCATTGTGTTGTACATAGGGTCACTATGAGTTGGAACTGACTGGATGGCACCTAACAACAACAACAGTGAAGTAAGAGTATTGTGTCAATGTTAAATTTACTAAATTTGAAAACTGCACTGTGTTTATGCAAGATAATGTTCTGGTTCTTTGCCGAGGTATTTAGGGGTAAAGGATCATGACATCTCCAAGTGGTTCAGCAATAGTAATAACAATAATAACAATTAGTATTATAGAGAAAGTGATCAAGCAAAATACTGATATATGAATCGAGGCAAAGAATATAGAAGAGCTCGCTGTACTGGTCTTACAATTTTTCTGAAAGTTTTTCAAAATATAATTTTTAAAAAGATATTATTTACGTAGAAAAAAAGATGTACCATCTAAACACTGTATAAGGGACGGAAACCCTGGTGGCGTAGTGGTTAAGAGCTCCGGCTGCTAACCAAAAGATTGGCAGTTCGAATTCACCAGGCGCTCCTTGGAAACCCTGTGGGGCAGCTCTACTCTGTCCTATAGGGTCGCTATGAGTTGGAGTTGACTCAACGGCAGTGGGTTTGGTTCTTTGGTTTTGGTATAAAGAATGGCAAATACAATGGAAAATGGATATGCATTGGCAACTGGCTGTGCCGAACAAGGCACCTGGCATTCCTCCAGATTCCAAACCAAGAGCTTACATATTGTGCTGGGTAGCCCCTTGGTTTTCTGGTATTAGTACCTCTTCGTTGTGACTGCAAATCAAGTTAGCATTTCTCACAGAGGCAATGTGGAAACAGGCCTAAGAGAATAAATCAAGTTAGCATTTCTCACAGAGGCAATGTGGAAACAGGCCTAAGAGAATGGGGCCCTCTTAATAAACTTAGAGCTAGGAAGACAGCTGGGGGTAATTGGGCAAAATGATTTTGTGGGTTCTTCTCATGCATATCAGTACACGTGCTGTGGGAACTTAATGCTCGTGGGCACAATTTTTGAAAATTATCCGGAGAAACAAAAATACGGATAAGTAGATTTGGCTAACAATTGTAATTTCTTCTGTCATTGGAATGGCACTTTGATTTAAACATTTTTTAAGTGATAATAAATAATTGGCATATTAATTGGTAATTACAGTTCTTATGTTATTGTTCGTTTAATAACAGGAATTAGAGTCGGAGAGGGTTAAACTTTTGGAGGATGTTACTTTTAATAAACGGAAGATGAAGGAACTTGAAGATAACCTTCTCTATAAATTAAGCGCTACAAAAGGTATTGTGTTAATGCGAAGTAATCAAGTAATGGATTCTGAATAAGGATTCCTTGTAAACTCTCTCCAGTGTCCTCGTGATTATAGATGTGAGGAAATAGCCAAGTCATCGGTGCAAAAACAAGCGAGGCAATTTCCATCTAGACATTAAAGAGTGTGAATGCTGGGAATCTGAGTTTTGAATTAGCAAATGGTGGCTGAGCGTTTGAGAATAACGGTTTTCTTGATATAATTGCTCTCTCCTGAGAAAAATAAGGGCTCCCGGCAGAGCTAGGTAACTCATAATAGGCTAATTTGCTTGCCCAAAGGAAACTAATGTGCTCAATCTATTTTTTTTTTTTTTCCTTTCCTAGATTCACTCTTTCATTTGGTGCTGAAATGCAATTACTGCAGTGTGTTATGACGTGTGTAATCAGTGTCAGAGGTACCGGGCACCAGAGGCCCAGGTCACTCTTGACTTGACCTCCCCCTTAGAAATCAGGGATGGATTCTTTTCTAGGGTGGGGTAGGGCAAATAATCGTTGCCACACCTCAGTTTGAGGGAACTTACTCTCTCTGCCCTGGTGGCACAGTAGTTAAGAGCTCAACTGCTAACCAAAAGGTTGGCAATTTGAGTCCACCAGCTGCTCCTTGGAAACCCTATGCGGCAGCTCTGCTCTCTCCTATAGGGTCACTATGTGTCGGAATCGACTCAGTGGCAACAGATTTGGTTGTTGGTTTCTCTCTCTGCAATATATATAAAAGAAAAATTTATCTGAAGAAAATACATTTAATGAACCTGATATTGTAGGCAAATTACAGCAACCTACAGTTTACCCTTTATTGGTGTTAGTTTCTGTCGAGTTGATTCCAACTCATGGGGACCCCACATGTGCAGGGTAGAACTATCCCATAGGGTTTTCAAGACTGTGAACTTCTGGAAACAGGCCAGACCCATCTTCCCAGGAGCCCCTGAGTGGGTGTGAACGGCCAACCTTTCGGCTAGTAGTCAGCTGGGTAACTATTTGCCCCGCCCAGGAACTCCCCCATTAGTGGTCTAATAATGAATATTTCCAATTTTAATCCCTGGGTTTAAAAAAAAAAAAAAAAACTTTGGGAGTGTATTATGCATTATTCTCGCAGTGGTCCCTACCACTAACCTTTAAGGTGAGCCAAGTGAAAAGTCCTTTTGTCTGCCTTAATTGCACCACTTCTGCTGGTGAAGTTGTCTCTCTCTTGGTCCAGTGACTTCTTCTAGCCATTTGAGATGCCTCTGGGCATTCTATGTTAATCAGCAAGGAGACCTGAGTGCCCCCTCCCTGATCCTGCCAAGAATGTGTACCAGATCAAGATTTCTTTCCTACAAGGTTAATCACAATTTGGGCTTCCACAGTAGACATGTGTAACTCAGCACCTTCCCTTAATATTCACCTGCCATCCAGAACTCTAAGGCAGGCCAAAGCACTGTCTTTGCAGACATGGTGATGTTAACTCAGCATGCCCATGTGTCCGTCCACATCTCAAAAACTAATTTGTTGTGATGAACATGTGCTATGTCTATTAAAAAGAGTAATGAAGAATAAAACTAAAAATAAATTAAGGTTTCTCTTCCCCCATTACTGTTCAATAGCTAGGGAGACATGGTGTCCAAATTTACTCTTGGAGACGGGGGCGTGGGGACCAGGGCCCTCAAGTGGCAAGGACTGTTCTCCTGAAGCAGGAGGAGTAGAGAGAGTATCACTCACTCACATGGGTCAGCCCATGGGTGTAGCATTCAGATCACCT
Source organism: Loxodonta africana (assembly GCF_030014295.1). Lineage (NCBI taxonomy): Eukaryota > Metazoa > Chordata > Mammalia > Proboscidea > Elephantidae > Loxodonta > Loxodonta africana. The sequence goes on from NC_087342.1 coordinate 101,060,088, forward strand.
AGCACTAGGAGACAAGCTGTAGGGACAAGCTGATGATACTCTGAAGAGAACCACCAAAATGCTAATGGAAGTAAAACCCATTTCACATAAGGAATAGCTAAAATCCCTGTGAGTGATGGAGCTCTCATCATTGTCTTCAGACATTTGAAGGCCCATTGTGTGGGCTGCTTGAGAATCCCCCTTTACAGGAGATTTTCAGGCAGAGTGGGGTCTAATCCCGCAGGAAGCATGTTTAGAGGAATTCAGTCATTGGATGGTAGCTGGACTGCAAGCCTTTGATGGCTTAAGAATCTACTCTTCTATTCCAAGGGCTTTAAAAAGTTGAGTTGAAAATTAACATGATAATTTCAGGAGCAATGGATCTTGCCTTGTGGCTTTTCCATCTTGTAGTCTGGAATTTTCCCATTTGACCTTTAGGTTCTTTGGTGGATGACGAATCTCTCATTGGTGTCCTCCGAACCACCAAACAGACAGCAGCTGAAGTAAGTGAAAAGCTACACGTGGCCGCAGAGACTGAAATCAAGATTAACATGGCTCAGGAAGAGTTCCGACCCGCAGCGACCCGTGGAAGTATCCTCTACTTCCTCATCACAGAGATGAGCATGGTCAACATCATGTACCAGACGTCGCTGGCACAGTTCCTGAAGCTGTTTGACCAGTCCATGGCCAGGTGGGCCCTTGCTGCCTTTGCCCCAAAGCAGTAACTTCCAATGGTGTGTGTATTTCTCCTCTTTTAGAAACGGCTTCTTATCTCTTTGATTTTTTAAAAAATGCAGGTCCGAAAAATCTCCACTACCTCAAAAGAGAATTACAAACATTATTGAGTATCTGACATATGAAGTTTTTATATATTCAGTCAGAGGCCTTTATGAAAACCACAAATTCCTCTTTGTGCTGCTCATGACCTTGAAGATCGATCTTCAGAGAGGGACAGTTAAGCACAGAGAATTCCAGGCTCTCATTAAAGGTAAAGCGTTTAGAATACGAATATGATATGTAGAGACTATTGCTTTGATATGCTCTTTGATGTACTGTAAACCCATTTTTGTGATACAATAGAGAAATTGTGTTCCAGTGAAAGTGAAACTCTTTTTTCATACCTCTTTTTTTTTCTGATTTCCATTAGTTTGTTCTCATTACTCAAAAAAAAAAAAAAAAAAAAATTACTCAAGATGACTTATTTTAAGTCTCTGCTAATTCTGTGATTTTTAGTTAAATAGTTAAATTAAGTTAGATCATTGTTGCCTATCATTGCCAAACAAACCAAACTGCTTGCTGTCAACTCTGTTTCATGGTGACCCCATCTGTGTCAGAGTGGAACTGTGCTTCACAGGGTTTTTTATGGCTGTGATCTTTCAGAAGTAGATCACCAGACTTTCTTCCAAGGTGGCACTGGGTGGCCTAGAACCACCAACTTTTCAGTTAGTAGCTTGGTGCTTAACCGTTTGCGCTGTGGGATAAAAAGTGATGCTAGTGATTGGCCTATCTATTGCAAGAGTCCAGTTATTAAACAAGGGAGTATAATGATTTTTAAGACTGCAATTAGTCCTATTCATTGCTTATTTCCATGTTAAAAGTATAATTAATAAGATCAAAGAATGGTATATTCAAGTCAATTAAGTTAAACAAATATTTTTTGAGCACATACTATGTAAATCCACCATGCTAGTGTTGGAAATAGAAGGATGAAGCAGACATTGCTTGAAAAGAAAAACAGCCACATAATGAGGGTAAAAATTATTTTAAAAATAACAATAAAACAAAGCAGAATAACCTAAGTGTTATAAGAATGCTAAAAACAAAGCTTCTTTCTTTAGCTCTAAAAGGAGGAAGAGATTACATATGCATGGGGAGATCAAGAAAAGCTTCTTGGAAACATACCTTTGTGGGTTAAGTCATGAGTGTTAGGGATTATCTGATACATGGTAAAAATGTCGCAGTTTCTTTCTTGTGTTCTTTGCTCTTTTGTATATAGTTTAATAAAACATTTACTGCCTCCTCCCTAAAAAAAGAAAGTGACATTTGAAATGGACCCTGAAAGGTATGAGGAACACATTCCATGCTCAGACAGAACTTTTGTTGTTGTTAGGTGCTGTTGAGTCGATTCTGACTCATAACGACTCTATGCACAACAGAATGATGGAACACTACCCGGTCCTGCGCCATACTCACCATTGCTCCTATGCTTGAGCCCATTGTTACAGCCACTGTGTCAATCCATCTCGTTGAGGGTCTTCCTTTTTTTCACTGACCATCTGCTTTACCAAGCATGATGTCCTTCTCCAGGACTGATCCCTCCTGATAACGTCCAAAGTATGTGAGGCGTAGTCCTTGCTTCTAAGGAGCATTCTGGTTGTACTTCTTCCAAGACAGATTTTTTTGTTCTCTTGGCAGTCCATGGTATAGTCAATATTCTTCGCCAACACCACAATTCAAAGGTGTCAATTCTTTGATCTTCTTTATCCGTCATCCAGCTTTCACATGCGTATGAAATGATTGAAAACACCATGGCTTGGTTCAGGCACACCTTAGTCTTCAAGGTGACATCTTTTTTTTTTTTTTTTAACACTTCAAAGAGATCTTTTGCAGTAGATTTGCCCAATGCAATGTGTCTTTTGATTTCTTGGCTGCCGCTTCCATTGGTGTTGATTGTGGATCCAAGTAAAATGAAATCCTTGACAATCTCAGTCTTTTCTGTTTATGGTGATGTTGCTTATTGGTCCATTTGTGAGGATTTTTGTTTTCTTTACATTGAGGTGTAATCCATATTAAAGGCTGTGGTCTTTGGTCTTCATCAGTAAGTGCTTCAGGTCCTCTTCACTTTCAGTAAGCAAGGTTGTGTCAGTTTGTTAATGGTCTTCCTCTAATCCTGATGCCCAGTTCTTCTTCATATAGTCCAGCTTCTCAGATTATTTGCTGAGCAAACAGATTGAATAGTTATGGTGAAAGGATACAACCCTGACGCATATCTTTCCTGACTTTAACTATGCAGTATCCCCTTGTTCAGTTCAAACGACTGCCTCTTGATCCATGTACAGATTCCTCATGAGCACAATTAAGTATTCTGAGATTCCCATTCTCTGAAATGTTACCCATAATTTGTTAAGATGCACACAGTCAAATGCCTTTGCATAGTCAATAAAACACAAGTAAACATCTTTATGATAGTCTCTGCTTTCAGCCAGGGTCTATCTGACATCAGCAATGATATTCCTGGTTCCACATCCACTTCTGAATCTGGCTTAAATTTCTGACAGTTCCCTGTTGATGTACTGCTGCACCCACTTTTGAATGATCTTCAGCAAAATTTTGCTTGCGTGTGATGTTAATTATATTGTTTAATATGTTTGCATTTGGTTGGATCACTTTTCTTGAGAAAAGTCATAAATATGGATCTCTTCCAGTCGGTTGGCCAGGTAGCTGTCTTCCAAACTTCTTGGCATAGACGAATGAGCACTTTCCAGCTCTGCATCCATTTGTTGAAACATCTCAATTGGTATTCTGTCAATACCCGAAGCCTTGTTTTTCGCCAATGCCTTCAGTGCAGCTCGGACTTCTTCCTTCAGTACCATTGGTTCCTGATCATATGTTATCTCCTGAAATGGTTGAACATCGATTGACTCTTTTTGTTATAATGACTCTGTATAGTCCTTCCATTTTCTTTTGATGCTCCCTGCGTCGTTTAATATTTTCCCCGTAGAATCCTTCACTATTGCAACTCGGGGCTTGAATTTTTTTCTTCAGTTCTTTCAGCTTGAGAAATGCTGAGTGTGTTCTTCCCTTTTGATTTTCTATCTTCAGGTCTTTGCCCTTGTCATCATAATACTTTACTTTGTCTTCTCAAGCTGCCCTTTGAAATCTTCTAACTAAGACAGTCGGAGTGAAAGGCCCATATGGTGGACTAATGGGAAGAAGGGCTGGACATGTCAATTGGTGACATACTATGGAGAGCCTTGATTCCTAAAGGAAGTATTTTGTTGATTTGTTAAGAAGCAAGGAGTTATTGCAGGGTATCAAGCAAGGCAGTGACATGATCAGTGTGGTTCTTTAGGAGGACTAACGTGGTAGACGTGTAGGATTGGAAGACAGAGGTTCAAGGAAGTCTGTTGTTCAAGGAATCTTCCCAACCACAGGAAATGCATTCCTGTGGCTGAACCTCAGGAGGGGGTTGCTGGAGAAACATCCAGGTAGGAGATGCCCCTGCATTCTGCCCAACAAAGCATGGAAGCAGCATTGCAGCACAGATGGAGGGGAGTGGCTAGATGGATGAGCCTGGAGTTTGGCAAGTAGGAGGGAGGCCACATGGAAATGTTGAGAGGGCCAGTGCATAGCAGAGGCCTGGGGCTTGAACTAAGAGGCTGCAGGGCCAGGGGGCTTTGGAACTGGAGACAAAGGGCCAGAGCCAGGTGTTCAGGCTGTGGACAGCAGCATGTCAAACAGGGTTTGTTGTAGCTCAGAGGGTGCAGTACAGGGACCCCAGCCTGTGACTGAGACAAGTAGAGACTAAAGGGCAGCGTGTAGATCTGAGGTCTATGCCCCATCAAGATATAACTCCTCCCGGCTCACCTCACCCCCCAACCCCCATGTCCGGCAAATACAACCAAACCCAGAGCTATTACCTGAAAGTAACCGGGGTCTTTGAAAGAGAGTATGTAAATAAGAGGTGATTGAGAAACACGGCAGCCCAGTGCAGAGGAATTTGTGAGGAGGTTTAGATTTGTTATAGAAAAATAAGGTTGCATGTCTGGGTTGCGGTGTGAGCATATTTGCCACCCATTTGGATCACAAAGCTGGAGAGTCAGGGAGAACTCAACTGTACAAAGTTAGGATCACTAGTGAAAGGTTTGGATTTAATTTTGCTGGCAATAGGGAGCCATCGAGTGTTTTATGAGCAGGCATGTGGCATGAACAGAGCAGTGCGTTAGGAAGATTAATCTGAGATTTGTGTGATAGGTCGATTGATAGACATACAATCAGCTCAGCAGTAAAAGAGCTTTTAAAACAAAATTGGTTTATTATACAGTTATATTAGTTTTGAACAGGCTTACTTTTTGACAGAATTATTTTTTAAAAGATGGTGTGACTTTTTTTTTTTTACAAACTTAACAAATATGGCTCCAAGATCATAGATAACGTTTTATCATTTTGAACTCAATACTTAGGGGAAAGGACGAAAGAGACGTATCATAGCAGAAATACTTGATTTCCCAGGAGTGACAGTCCCTATGTATCAATTACTACTTCTTTTCTGCAATATTTGTGAGGTGCCTTTGACTTCATCCTTCAGCCAAGAATGTCAGGGCACTTTGAAAATGAAATGGACACCAGGGGCAATCCTGCATTATGGAGTGATGTGCCTGTTTTCCCTGCCTGGTTATTTTAGAAAGACATTATCTTTCTTTTAGACATAGGCAAAAAGATACCTTAGGGGGACAGCTCTTGCCTTCCACGTTGGACTGGACCAAGACTTTTCAAAGTAGGAGGAGTTGGAGTTAATGCCGAAATAGCAGCTAATGCTGACATAGCTCTCGCTGTGGGCCAAGACTGTTCTAAGCTTTCTACATACATTATTTCACCTTCACAGCAACCAATCTGGTTGTTGTTGTTGTTAGGTGCCGTCGAGTCAGTTCCGACTCATGGCGACACTATGCACAACAGAATTTACCACTGCCTGGTCCTGAGCCATCCTCACAATCGTTGTCATGCTTGAGCTCATTGTTGCAGCCACTGTGTCAATCCACCTCACTGAGGGTCTTCCTCTTTTCCCCTGACCCTGTACTCTGCCAAGCATCATGTCCTTCTCCAGGGACTGATCTCTCCTGACAACATATCCAAAGTATGTAAGACGCAGTCTCTCCATCCTTGCTTCTAAGGAGCATTCTGGTTGTACTTCTTCTAAGACAGATTTGTTCGTTCTTCTGGCAGTCCATGGTATATTCAATATTCTTCACCAACACCGCAATTCAAAGGCGTCAGTTCTTCTTCTGTCTTCCTTATTCATTGTCCAGCTTTCACATGCATATGATGTGACTGAAAATACCATGGCTTGGGCCAGGCGCACCTTAATCTTCAAGGTGACATCTTTGCTCTTCAACACTTTAAAGAGGTCCTTTGCAGCAGATTTACCCAATGCAATGCATCTTTTGATTTCTTGACTGCCGCTTCCATGGCTGTTGTTGTGGATCCAAGTAAAATGAAGTCCTTGATAACTTCAATCTTTTCTCCATTTATCATGATGGTGCTCATTGGTCCAGTTGTGAGGATTTTTGTTTTCTTTATATTGAGGTGCAATCCATATTGAAGGTTGTGGTCTTTGATCTTCGTTAGTAAGTGCTTCAAGTCCTCTTCACTTCCAGCAAGCAAGGTTGTGTCATCTGCATAACACAGGTTGTTAATAAGTCTTCCGCCAGTCCTGATGCCCTATTCTTCTTCATATAGTCCAGCTTGTTGGATTATTTGCCAGCATGCAGATTGAATAGGTATGGTGAAAGCATACAACTCTGACACACACCTTTCCTGACTTTAAACCAATCAGTATCCCCTTATTCTGTCCGAACAACTGCCACTTGATCTATGTACAGGTTCCTCATGAGCACAATTAAGTGTTCTGGAATTCCCATTATTCACAATGTTATCCATAATTTGTTATGATCCACAGAGTCCAATGCCTTTGCATAGTCAATAAAATACAGGTAAACATCCTTCTGGTATTCTTTGCCTGGATCATGCTGGATACATGGTGGGTACTCAATATTTGTTGAATGAATGAATGGATAAGTGACTTAAATATTAGCTACCGTGAAAAAAACCCATAGATGTATTAAATAACTATCTATTAGTCTGTCCATCCATCCTCCCATCTGTCCCATCCATCCACCCACCCACCCATCCACCTGTCCTCCTGCCCACCCACCCATCTACCCATCCATCCTCATCTCTCTATCTAACCTGGTTGAAAATATAGAAGTTAAAAATATATCAAACTTCTGGGAGGGTGATGACTAATTTAAGAAGTGATTTTAAAAATCACGCATGAAAAGATCAGCTTATTCATTGATGAAACAATCTTAAATTTCTGATTGCTGAAAAAATAAAAATAAAAAGGCAAGCAGTTGCAACCATCTAAGAAAAATTCTTTGCAGGAAAAACTGTCAAGGAGTTACTATCTGCATTTTATAAAATGATATAAATCAGTAAAATAAAACACTAAGACTTGAAGGAAATGTACTGAAAAGATAACCACATTTTCTGTAATATGATTTTTCCCTCAGTTTTCCTACATTTTCTGTAATATGGTCATCTCACTTCTATTATTTGAAAAATAAATTTCTGAAAACAAAGTACAGGCTGTCCTGATTCACACTGCTTGGCACTCTTCCACAGGGGGAGCAGCCCTAGATCTGAAAGCCTGTCCTCCCAAACCGTTTCGCTGGATCCTTGATATGACCTGGCTGAATCTTGTGGAGCTGAGTAAACTTCCACAATTTGCAGAAATTATGAATCAGGTAATAAAGGACTGGTTAAAAGTACAGATCTGTAAATGCAGACAGACCTGGGTCATTTTAATTGGGGCCTCCTGGCAACAATTCCTGCACCCAAAGGAGTGAAGCCAATAGTGTGAGTTTAAGGTGCTGTGGCTCTTTAAGTGCTCTGAGGTCCATTGATTTTTAAAAGTAGATTCCCAGGCCTTTCTTCCTAGTCTGTCTTAGTCTGGAAGTTCCCCTGAAGCCTGCCCACCATGGATGACCCTGCTGGTATTTGAAATGCCAGTGGGCATAGCTTCCAGCATCACAGCAACATATCAGCCACCACAGTACAACAGACTGACAGATGAGTGGTGGATATTAATGTAGGGATATGTATTATTGTTTGCCTCTATCAATTAGATTTTATGGGTCTGTGTATAGGATCTGTTAGCTACTGTTTCTTACTATGGGATAGGTACTTTGCAATAACCCTGCAGGGGAAATACCATTGTCCCCATTTTGTAGATGAGAAAACTGAGATTCAGTGGTTAAGTACTTGCTCAAAGCCGTATAGCCGATAATGGGGGAGCTGTAATTTGATCTCATGTTCTTTCCATGGCATCATGATTTATTTCTCTTCAACTCCCCTTACACCATTGGAGGGCCAGAAGTGAGGGTGGGGGCCAGTTCTCAGGAAGGTCACAGAAGTTCAGTGGTGACCTGCCATCAGGTGGCGGTCAGTTTGGCTCACTGGCGGGAAGGAAGGGAGGAAGTAGAAGATCAATCTCCCAGCTGAGTTGGTTTCAGGAATGGTAACAATAACCTCAAACAGCAGCTGCCCTGGCCTTGGCCTCTGAGTCCAAATTGTTTAATACCTGGAAGTGGTTTGTGCTCACAGGTGAAGGTCAGGAAAGGGGGCAGGAAATGGAGGTGGACTACAAGGGGCTGGAAGTCACACCATTGACCATCACAGATGCTGCTTACCCCAGAAGCTCTATTGTGGTAAAGCCAAAGTTAACAGGTAGAAGGCCAGTAGGCTGAGAATAAACACCCTCTCTTCTTGTGCCTCCTTCTCTCTGGCCTTTGGCCTGCAGGGGACCTGCAGGGGACGCTGTGGGTAGCAGTACACAGGGACGAGTTCATTTGGGTCCCGTTGCAGCAGCCCCCAGATCCTCCCAGTAACATGCAGACAGATTCTTTGAGGGTAGCCAACCAGGGAGAGCCACTGTGATCTCAGGAGGAAGCTGGAACTTTCAAAACACGCCACCTCCCTCTTTTAGAGCCCTAGGGACAAAGCTAGAGCAACTGAGTTACAGAATGACTTTTGTTATTCATTCTCACCTGTCTGTATCCTAACCATGGGGCCCTGTTAATGTATTTCACACGATGAATTGTTCACATGATGGGTGACTTTGGGCAGGTATTTATGCCTCAGTTTTCTTGTCTGTAAAATGGGAATAATAGAAGTAAAAGTATAATCCTTAGGCCTGGCACATGGTATCTGCTGTGTAAGCATTTGTTATTTGCTATTAGTGCTTTCCATGGAGTTACAGAAGGTGCTTACAAACACTGTCTAAATAATCCAGCCTGATTGTTGGTGAAGAGCAGTGTCGAGCTCACTAATCTCTAGTTTCTGTAATCAGTTTTGGCAGTGTTTGGGCTCCAGGGAGCACTTTTTTACTGTATGTAAATTTTTTTATTAATGAATTTTCATTGTGCTTTCAGTGAAAGTTTACAAATCAAGTTAGTCTCTCATACAAAATTAATATACACCTTGCCGTATACTCCTAATTGCTCTCCCCCTAAAGAGACAGCACACTCCTTCCCCCACTCTCTATTTTCGTGCCCATTCGGCCAGCTTCTGGACCCCTCTGCCCCCTCATCTCCCCTTCAGACAGGAGATGCCAACATAGTCTCATGTGTCTACTTGATCCAAGAAGCTCGTGTTCACCAGTATCATTTTCCATCCCATAGTCCAGTCCAAGCGCTGTCTGAAGAGTTGGCTTTGGGAATGGTTCCTCCTGTCTTGAGCTAACAGAAGGTCTGGGGACCATGACCTCTGGGGTCCTTCTGGTCTCAGTTGGACCAGCAAGTCTGGTCTTTTTATGAGAATTTGGGGTCTGCATCCCACTGCTCTCCTGTTCCCTCAGGGGTTCTCTGTTGTGTTCTCTGTCAGGGCAGTCATCGGTTGTAGCTGGGCACCATCTAGTTCTTCTGGTCTCAGGCTGATGTAGTCTCTGGTTTATGTGGCCCTTTCTGTCTCTTGGGGTCATAATACCCTTTGTCTTTGGTGTTCTTCATTCTCCTTTGCACCAGGTGGATTGAGACCAATTGATGCATCTTAGATGGCCGGTTGCTAGCATTTAAGACCCCAGACGCCACTCTCCAAAGTGGGATGCATAATGTTTTCTTAATAGATTTTATTATGCCAGTTGACTTAGATGTCCCCTGAAACTGTGGTCCTCAAACCCCTGCCCCTGCTCTGCTGGCCTTCGAATCATTCAGTTTATTCAGGAAACTTCTTTGCTTTTGGCTTAGTCCAGTTGTGTTGACCTCTCCTGTATTGTGTGTTGTCTTTCCCTCCACCTAAAATAAAGCTTACCTACTATCTAATTAGTGAATACCCGTCTCCCTCCTTCCCTCCCTCCCTCCCTCCCCCCTCTCGTAACCATCAAAGAATATTTTCTTCTCTGTTCAGGGAGTACCTTTTAATGCCTCTGCAAACCTACAGTTCTCCCCGTGCCTCTGAAAGAATAGGTGTTTGAGACCACCTTTTGGAGACACTGCTTCCATCCTTAGATTTAAGGTCTCAAGTCATGAGGATCGCTGGGATAAAAGTTCTGATTTTGTCATAAACCACTATTTTAAGTAACCAGTACCAGTTGCCTTTGAGTCAGTTCTGACTCATGGAGACCCCATGTGTGTCAGAGTAGAACTGTGCTCCATAGGTTTTCAGTGGTTAATTTTTCAGAACTAGATCACCAGGCCTTTCCTCAGAGATGCCTCTGGGTGGACTCGAGCCTCCAACCTCAGTTAGCACCAAATGGATACCAGCTGAGTTAGCAGTTAACCATTTGGTTATCAGGGTGGTCTGTGTCAGGGGTTTTCAACCAAAGGGTGATTTTGTACCCCCTCCCAGGGGACATTCTATAATGCCTGGAGGCAGTTTTTTGTCATGTCTTGGGGGTGGGGCTTGTTATTGACATCTAGTGGTTAGTAAGTAGGGATGTGGCTAAGAATCCTACACTACACAGGACCAAACTGTTGCTGTAGAGTTGATTCCAACTCATAGAGACCTTATTGAACAGGGTAGAACTGCCCCATAGGGTTTCCAATGGTTGGCTGGTGGATTCAAACTGCTGACCTTTTGGTTAGCAGCCATAGCTCTTAAACACTGCACCACCAGGGCTCTGCACAGGACAGCCCCCACAACAAAGACTTACTTGGTCCAAAGTGTTGGTAGTACTGAGGCTGAGAAACCCTCGTCTGTTTTTTCCTCCCCAACCATTTGCTTTAATTTATATGTGATCCTAATTTTAGTGAATAATGTAGGAAACCTTGGGAAATCGGCAAGGGAATACTAATAGCCACACTAAGTCGTTGATTCTGAAGAAAAATTGAAATTGTGTTATTATGCCTGAAAAATTACCTACTTGTACTGAACGACCTCTTAAGGTTGCTCAGAACTCTCTCCAATATATTCCAATCACATATGTTCCTATGGCTTGCTAATTGGCTTGTTTCTTTTAGATATCTCGTAATGAGAAGGGGTGGAAAAGCTGGTTTGACAAAGATGCTCCAGAGGAGGAAATTATCCCTGATGGATACAATGATTCGCTAGATACCTGCCGCAAACTTTTACTGATCAGGTGAGACTAGGTAACAGCAGACCTAGAAGCATCAGTCATTGTGTTGGTAAAATACAGATCTTACTTCAATGAGTTTACTTCAGGATGTCCCCGCAGTTCTTATAAAAAGTGTATGGGCTTCTAAATTGTGGATTTGGATGACAGTTCTTTATTCCTTAACAAGTAAAATGAAATAGTTTCAGTGGTAGAGAATGGTATGTTTTGACAATGTATTAGTGATGGTGCTTTTAGGAAAAAAAGTGAAAAATACATTTTTATTATTCACTTTACTCATCATTTAGCATTGAGAAAATCTCCTATTGTTGAATTTACTTCTTAAGGAAAAAACACACACACACATACACACAGCTGTCATAGAGTTGATTCAGACTCATAGCGACCATATAGGACAGAGTGGAACTGCCCCGTAAGGTTTCCAAGGAGCGCCTGTTGGATTCAAACTGCCAACCCTTTGGTTAACAGCCAAGCGCTTAACCACTATGAACAGACCTCACAAACTCACAAGGCAATTAGTTTCTAAGCTAAAACTGAATTTCATCTGCAAAAAAAACAAGAATATACCTACTCCTCCCTTATTGCCTGTCTTGTTATCTGACATTTCACATTTATGACAATAGTAAAAAATCTACTGTCTGACTATTTTGCACATTAATGATGTACATCTGGCAGTCACAAATGCTGAGGTGCGAGGTGAGAGTAATGCTGGCTGTGATGGTTAAGGTTTTGTGTTAACTTAGCTGGGCCGTGATTCTCAGTGGCTTGGTAGTTACATAATGATATAATTTAGCACTTACGTAATGATGTATTTGATGGTGATGTAATGATGTAATTTGGCAGTTATGTAATGTTGTAATTTGGTAGTTATGTAGTGATGTAATTCGGAAGTTACGTAATGATATAGTCATCCCCCGTTTTGTGATGTGATGTGGTTGTCCTCTGTTTTTGCGTAACACTGATTTTAGCGTAATGACCTGGTCTTTAGAACCTCAGTGATAAAAGAGGAGTGAGAGTATTGCACCATTGCCATGTATAAATGCTATTTCGGCCATTAAAATAGAAGGAAAAGGCTGAAGTTGATGTTAACAGGGAACATTCCTCTTCCTTCTCACTTTTCACATTTTCTCAGTGTCTAGTAGCTCAAAGAGGACTTTTATATTGGACGAGCCGTTGAGATGTGTGTGTGTGTGGGGTGTGTGTGTGTGTGTGACTGGAGTGTAAGGAGGAAGGGTAGAGTTAGGGGGAGATGAGGCCACCAAAAGAATCACACAATGTTGTCGGTTATTTTGGAGCAGTCTCTGTCTTTCTTAATGTTACATTCCTGAGCTTTCACTTCTTAGAAAAAGTTGTTTCCTGGATGTTGTCCCCCTTAAAGAGTGACCAGAGTGGTCAGCAATACTGACCTCAGGATGTACAGTATGTGAAAAGGCTACTTGCTTTTGTTGGAATAGATGCAACTATCTTTTAATCATCATTTGAAAATTGGATCTATGTCAAATAAATAGTGTAATCCTCTGGCCAAAAAAAAAAAAAAAAAAAATCTGAAGAGCTTGTCTGTGACCTAAATAATCAAATGTCAAATGATATTTATTTAATGTGTCTGTGTAGAACCTACTATAATATAATATAATATAATATAATATAATATAATATAATATAATATAATATAATATAATATAATATAATATAATATAATATAATATAATATAATATAATATAATATAATATAATATAATATAATATAATATACTATACTAATACTAATACTATACTATACAGTACACAAATGGTATTAAGTCAATTAAATCAACTTTTAAAAACATTGTGGTACAATATGTATAAACAAAAAAGTTGCCGTTATAACCATTTTTAAGTGTACAGATTCACTGACATTAATTACATTCACCATGCTGTGAAGCCATCGTACCTATCCACTTCCAAAAACTTTTCATCATCCCAACCAGAAACTTAGCCCCCTTTAAGCAATAACCCCTTACGCCCTACTTCCTCCAGCCCCTGATAACCACTAGTCTTCTTTCGTCTCAGTGGATTTGCCTATTCTAGACATTTCACGTAAGTGGGATCATACAATATTTGTCCTTTTATGTCTGACTTATTTCACGCAACATGTTTTCAAGATTCATCCTTGTCATAGCATGTATCAGGACATCATTTCTCCTTGTGGCCGATAATATCCTGCCATATCGATATGTCACATTTTGCCTACCCATTCATCTGTTGACGGGCGCTTGTGTTGTTTCCACCTTTTGACTATTGTTATGTAGTGCTACAGTGAACATTAGTGTACAAGGATCTGTTTGAGTCCCTGCTTTCAAGCCTTTCAGGTATATACCCAGGAGTGGAATCGCTGGGCCATGAGTTGAAAACGATCTAACAGCAACATGGTAGTTCTGTGTTTAACTTCTTCAGGAACCACCAAACAGTTTTCCACAGCAGCTGGACCATTGCACGTTCCCACCAGCAATACTTGCCAACACTTGTTATTTTCCATCTTTCTGATAATAGCCATTCTAGTGGGTGTGAAGTGGTTATCAACTTACTTTTGACACCTTTGACACGTTGATTCTTCCACTTAAAACTTCAGAGCTTCAGAGTGCACAGCAGGTTGGCCTTGGTCGTGTACTGGAGTTGGTGGAGGATGCTTCCCTTGGATTCCGGCTGAATCCCCAGCACCTAGATCAGAGTCAGATGTGTAGTAGACAATCAGTATTTGTCAAGAATGAATGTGCTCCTGTGTATATGATTAGTTTAAATGAGTAACTGTTTACCTGAAGCTGTTAGCCTCAGCACCTACGGCGTAATCATTGATTTAAAAAAAAAAACAACTAAAGTTTCCAAGTAGTTGCTTCTTCTGAAAATGAGACACTTGGATCAGCTGACTTCTAAGTTCTCCTTCAGATCGACAACAGACAGTGTTGTTACTGGCTCTGCCCTACTCCTCACCACTGCCTAGCACCAAAACCACACGATTAAATTTAGACTCATCCAGGGATAGAAAGGAAGCCCTGTGACATAGTGGTGAAGTGCTATGGCTGCTAACCGAAAGGTCAGCAGTTCACATCTACCAGACGCTCCTTGGAAACTCTATGGGGCAGTTCTACTCTGTCCTGTAGGATTGCTATGAGTCGGAATCGACTCGATGACACTGGGTTTGGTTTTTTGTTGTTGTTGTTAGGGATAGAAAACCTTGACATTCCTCTCACACTGATCTGCATAAGGGACAATTAGCTTGTTGTCCTTTTGCTAATTGAAATATGTGCTTATAAGTGTTTAGAATTAAATTGAATTAAAAAATGAACACAGTGAATTTATTTCCTCTGACTTGTATTCATTTCTAGGTCTTGGTGCCCAGATCGTACTGTTTTTCAAGCAAGAAAATACATCGCAGATTCTCTGGAAGAGAAATACACAGAACCAGTTATCTTAAATCTGGAGAAAACTTGGGAAGAAAGCGATGTACGAACACCCTTAATATGTTTCCTGTCCATGGGATCCGATCCCACCATTCAGATTGATGCATTGGCCAAGAAACTGAAGCTGGGTATGATCAGCAACCCGTGAAACTAAGCAAAACGTCCCTGTTTTTGCCCCGCATTTTGCCCTTTATAATTGCATAACTGATTCTTAGAACTATATCCATGAAGCTGAGTTCAATGTTAATGCCAGTGTCCTAACTAAAATACAAGTAAGATGAATTCAGTGTAGCATTAAAAAATGACATTCAAAAAAAGTATAATCACAAGTCTTGGCTGAGTAGGAGCACATGGGAGAATATAAGAATGATATTAATGATATAGGGTCGCTATGAGTCGGAATCGACTTGACGGCACTGGGTTTTTTTGGATTAAAAAATCACTTATAATACGGGACAGCAAAAAGTGAAAGCTTTTTCTTAAGCCACTCTATTATTATATTGATAAATATTAAGAGGGCATTTCATAAAAACTCCTCATTTATATTTGACTTTTAAGAAGTAGGAACAGAAGAATATTTTATTAATATGGTAATGAATATGAGCTTCAAACACCAACATCGTACTTATTGGTGAGCGACTAGAGACATACCCATTAAAGTGAGTAATAAGATAAAGATGCCTGCTCTGACCACTATTATTTAGTATTGTTGTAGAAAATATAGCCAATGTACTTTAAAAAACATAAATAAAAGATGTAACTACTGGAAAGGGGAGACAAAAATCATCATTGCTCTCAGGCATTGTAATTGTCTAACCAAAAAACACAAATGAATCAACTGAAGAACTACCAGCCCTAGTAGATGAGTTCAATAAGGTGGCTGGTCACAAAATAAATGTATAAAAATCAATGGAGCTTTCTCATAAAATAAAATGAAAGAAGCCCCATTCACTAGAGCAATAAAAATAAACAAAACCGAGAAATAATTTTTAATAGGCCCATTTGAAGGAAACTATAAAACTTTCTTAGAGGCATAAATGCAGGCTAGAATAGATGGAGAGTTAAACCACATTCCCAGTGTAAGGACTGGATATCATAAAGATGTCAGTCTTGTCTGAATTAATCTATAAAATGGGTGCAGAGTCCGATGGCCTCTTTTTTTCTAATTGGATAGAGGGATCTTTGATCATCTAGAACAATAAGTAGACAAGAATAGCCAAGAGAGCTTGAAAAAGAGAAAGAATAATAGGGAACCAGCACCACCAGATTTTTGAAACTTAATCGAAAGGCAGTCATTTAATCAGTGTGGAACCGGCCCAGATTAGATAAACAGATCAATGGAGCAGAATAAAAGGCCCAGCATAGAATAGCTTAGAGTACGAACAGATTCACCTTGCAAATCAGTGGAGGAGAAACGGCTTGGTCAACAAAAGGTGTTCAGATAGCAGGTTGACTTGAGAAAGAAGTTGGAGTGTCACCTCACGTTAAACTCCAAAGTAAATTCTAGATTGATGAAGTTGTCAGATGACTTAAATTAGGAGAGGAGAAAAAGAATACATTAGTTTGTAGTTACATACTGGCATGGTTAAGATTTTCATAATCATGATGCTAGAGTCCAAAACCAGAGGGACAAGACAGTTGGATAGTTGAGGAACTTTAAAAATTTCTGTGTGCCAATACCATCATAAATAAAATGAAGACATAAATGAGGATACAAGTATGGGTTGGAAATGACAGCATATCACTTCAGCTGATGGCACTGGCAATCCTTTATATATATAATACATATATAATGAATTTTAAAAGTATTTTGTATGTGTTGTCTCAACTATGCTACATGTCTAACTTTCTCCTGAGAATATATGAGAGATATACACCAAGACTTAAGTAGAAGGGTGTTTAGATGTAACGTTATTTATAATATTGAAAAACTGAAAACAACTTAAATACAGGCATACCTCATTTTATTGCACTTCACTTTATTGCGCTTCCCAGGTACTGCATTTTTTACAAATTGAAGGTTTGGCCTCTAAGTGTTTAAGTGAAAGGAAGAGTTGCACACCTCTCACTTTAAATCAAGAGCTAGAAATGATTACGCTTAGTGGGGAAGGCATGTCAAAAGCCAAGATAGGCTGAAAGGTAGGCCTCTCGCACCGAACAGTTAGCCAAGTTGTGAATGCAAAGGAAAAGTTTTTAAAGGAAATTAAAAGTGCTAATCCAGTAAACGCACACTGATAAGAAAGTGAAACAGCCTTCTTACTGATATGGAGAAAGTTTTAGTGGTCTGGATAGAAGATCAAACCAGCCACAACAGTCCCTTAATCCAAAGCTAAACCAGAGCAAGGCCCTAACTCTCTTCAATTCTATGAAGGCCGAGAGAGGTGAGGAAGCTGCAGAAACAAAGTTTAAAGCTTCAAGGTTGGTTCATGAGGTTTAAGGAAAGAAGCCGTCTCCATAACATAAAAGTGCACGGTGAAGCAGCAGATGCTGATGTAGAAGCCGCAGCAAGTTATCCAGGAGATCTAGCTGAGATAACTGATGAAGGTGGCCACACTAAACAGATTTTCAGTGTAGACGAAACAGCCTTCTATTGGAAGAAGATGCCATCTAGAACTGTCATAGCTAGATAGGAGAAGTCCATATCTGGCTTCAAACCTTCAGAGGACAGGCTGACTCTCTTGTTAGGGGCTAATGCAGCTGGTGATTTAAAGTTGAAGCCAGTACCCATTTACCATTCCAAAAATCCTAGGGCCCTTAAGAATTATACTAAACCTGCTCTGCCTGTGTTCTATAAATGGAACAACAAAGCCCAGATGACAGCACATCTGTTTACAACATGGTTTCCTGAATATTTTAAGTCTACTGTTGAGACCTACTGCTCAGAAAAAAAGATTCCTTTCAAAATATCACTGCTCATTGACAATGCACCTTGTTACCCAAGAGCTCTGATGGAGATGTATAGGGAGATTAATGTTTTTTTCATGCCTGCTAACACAACATCCATTATACAGCCCATGGATCAAGGAGTAATTTTGACTTTGAAGTCTTATTATTTAAGAAACACATTTCATAAGGTTTTTATAGCTGCCATAGATAGTGATTCCTCTGATGGATCTGGGCAAAGTAAGTTGAAAATCTTCTGGAAAGTATTCACCATTCTAGATGCCATTAAGAACACTCGTGATTCATGGGAGGGAGTCAAAATACCAACATTAACAGGAGTTTGGAAGAAATTGATTCCAACCCTCATGGATGACTTTGAGGGGTTCAAGACGTCAATGGAAGATGTAACTGCAGATGTGGTGGAAATAGCAAGAGAGCTAGAGTTAGAAGCGGAGCCGGAATATGTGACTAAATTGCTACAATCTCATGATAAAACTTTAACAGATGAGGAGTTGCTTCTTATGGAGCAGAAGAAGAGCAAAGAAGGTATTTTCTTCAGGTGGAATCTACTCCTGGTAAAGAGTCTGTGAACATTGTAGATACAACAGCAAAGGATTTAGAATATTACATAAACTTAGTTGATAAAGCAGCAGCAGGGTCTGAAAGGATTGACTCCAATTTTGAAATAAGTTCTACTGTGGGTAGAATGTTATCAAACAGCATCGCATGCTACAGAGAAATCTTCCATGAAAGGAAGAGTCAATCGATGCAGCAAACTTCACTGTTGCCTTATTTAAGAAATTGCCAGAGCCACCCCAGTCTTCAGCAACCACTATCCTAATCAGTGAACAGCCATCAACATTAAGGCAAGACCCTCCACAAGCAAAAACATTATAACTCAATGAAGGCTCAGATGATGGTTAGCATTTTTTAGCAATATTTTTAATTAAGACGTACTTTTTTTTTTAGACAAAGTGCCATTGCACACTTTGTAAACATAATGTTTATATTCACTGGGAAACAAAAAAATCTGTGTGACTCACTTTATTGTGATACTCACTTTATTGTGGTGGTCTGGGACCGAACCTGCTGAATGAACAAGCATATATCAGCATGACAGAACACTATGCAACCTTTAACAATTATGTTTTCAAATAATATTTAATGACAGTAAAATGGTCACAACATATCTATCTATCTAGATAGATAGTTTTTAAAATGGATAAATTTAAAATCCCTTTGTCAAAACCCTTTGGGCCAGATGTGCCACAATATTCAGTGTTTTCCAACTTGTAGAAAGGTAATATTCCATATGTTATGTAATACACTTTAGATAAGAGTATGAATCTGCATCAGCATTATGATAAATGGACAAAACATGGAAGTTGTCAATGATTTCATTCTGTTTGGGTCAACAATCTATGTCCATGGAAGCAGCAGTCAAGAAAGCAAATGAAAAATGGTACAACCACTTTGGAAATCAATTTGGTGCTTCCTTAAAAAGCTAGAACTGGAACTGGAACTACCATACGACCCCACAATTCCCCTCTTTGGAATATACCTTAAAGAAATAAGAGCCTTCACGAAAACAGATGTATGCATGCCCATGTTCATTGCAGCACTGTTTATAATAGCAAAAAGATGGAAGCAACCAAGGTGCCCATCAAAGGATGACTGGATAAATAAATTATGGTATATTCACACAATGGAATACTACACAACAATAAAGAACAACCATGAATCCATGAAACATTTCATAACATGGAGGAATCTGGAAGACATTATGCTGAGTGGAACTAGTTCCAAACAGACAAATATTGTATGAGACCACTATTATAAGAACTCTAGATACTAAAGTTTAAACAGAGAAGAAAATACTCTTTGATGGTTACAAGGCTGGGGAGGGAGAGGGATATTCACTACCTAGATTAAAAAAAAAAAAATAGTAGGCAAAAATTATTTTAGGTGAAGGGAAGGGCAACACACAACACAGGAGAAGTCAATACAACTGGACTAAACCAAAAGCAAAGAAGTTTCGTGACTACAACCAAACGCTTTGAAGGCCAGAGTAGCAGAGACGGGGATCTGGTGTCCATGGTTTCAGGGGACGTCTAGGTCAATAGGCATAACAAAATGTATTAAGAAAACGTTTTGAGTTCCACTTTGGTGAGAGGCATCTGGGGTGTTAAACACTAGCAAGCAGCCATCTAAGATGCATCAATTGGTCTCAACCCACGTGGAGCAAAGGAGAATGAAGAACACCAAAGACACATGGTAAAGATGAGCTCAAGAGACAGAAAGGGCCACATAAACCAGAGACTCCATCAGCCTGAGACCAGAAGAACTAGATGGTGCCTGGCTTCCTACCACCAATCACTGCCCTGACAGGGAATATAACAGAGAATCCCTGATGGAGCAGAAGAACAGTGGGATGCAGATCCCAAATTCTCATAAAAAGACCAGGCTTAATGGTCTGACTGAGACTGGAGGGACCCTGACCATCGTGGTCCCCGGACCCTTTGTTAGCCCAAGATTGGAGCCATTCCCAAAGCCAACTCTACAGACCGGGGTTGGACTGGACTATAAGATAGACAATGATACTGGTGAAGAGTGAGCTTCTTGGCTCAAGTAGATGCTTGAGACTATGTGGGCAACTTCTGTCTGGTAGCAAGATGAGAAGGAAGAGGGAGACACAGGAGCTGGTTGAATGGACATGGGGAATACAGGGTGAAGAGGAGGAATGTGTGTCTCATTAGGAGGAGAACAGCGAGGAGTACATAGCAAGGTGTGTATAACTTTTTGTATGAGAAACTGACTTGATTTGTAAACTTTCATCTAAAGCACAACAAAATAAATAAATAAGAAATCAAACGATGGGTTGCATTGGGCAAATCTTCTGAAAAAGACCTCTTTAAAGTTCTGAGCAGAGGTTGGGCATAATCTGACTTAGGTTTGACTTAGATTCTTCTTTGAGAAGAAGATGGTAGAGAACAAGGGAGGAAGCAAGGTCACAGGAAGCAAGAATCCAGGCAAGTGGCGATGGTCACTTTGACCAGGGAAATCAAAAGGGATATGTCAAAAAATGGTCAGATTCTGGATATATTTTAAAGTTGTTTTTGTCATTGTTAGCTGCTGTTGATCGACCTCCAACACAGCAACCCCATCACAATGGAATAAAATGCTTTGTGGGAATACAAAACATTACCAAAAATGACGAAGAGAAACCAGATAACTGGGAGCTCCTAAAAATCAAACACCTATGCTCATAAAAAGACCACCTACAGATTGGGAAAGAATTTTCAGCTACGACATCTCCGACCAGTGCCTGATCTCTAAAATCTATATGATTCTGTTAAAACTGAACCACAAAAAGACAAACAACCCAATCAAGAAGTGGGCAAAGGATATGAACACGCACTTCACCAAAGAAGATATTCAGGCAGCTAACAGATACATGAGAAAATGCTCTCGATCATTAGCCATTAGAGAAATGCAAATTAAAACTATGATGAGATTCCATCTCACTCCAACAAAAAAGAAAAAAAAAATTTTTTTTTTCCTACAAGGCTGGCATTAATCCAAAAAATACAAAATAATAAATGTTGGAGAGGCTGTGAAGAGATTGGAACTCTTATACACTGCTGGTGGGAATGTAAAATGGTACAACCACTTTGGAAATCTATCTGGCGTTTTCTTAAAAAGTTAGAAATAGAACTACCATACAACCCAGAAATCCCACTCCTCGGAATATACCCTAGAGAAATAAGAGCCTTCACACGAACAGATATATGCACACCCATGTTTATTGCAGCTCTGTTTACAATAGCAAAAAGCTGGAAGCAACCAAGGTGTCCATCAATGGATGAATGGTTAAATAAATTGTGGTATATTCACACAATGGAATAGTACGCATTGATAAAGAACAGTGAGGAATCTGTGAAACATTTCATAACATGGAGGAACCTGGAAGGCATTATGCTGAGTGAAATTAGTCAGATGCAAAAGGACAAATATTGTATAAGACCACAATTATAAGATCTTGAGAAATAGTATAAACTGAGAACACATTCTTTTGTGGTTACGAGAGGGGGGAGGGAGGGTGGGAGAGGGTTATTTACTGATTAGTTAGTAGATAAGAACTACTTTAGGTGAAGGGAAGGACAATACTCAATACACGGAAGGTCAGCTCAACTGGACTGGACCAAAAGCAAAGAAGTTTCTGGGATAAACTGAATGCTTCGAAGGTCAGCGGAGCAAGGGCAGGGGTTTGGGGACTATGGCTTAAGGGGACTTCTAAGTCAATTGGCAAAATAATTCTATTATGAAAACATTCTGCATCCCACTTTGAAATGTGGCGTCTGGGGTCTTAAATGCTAACAAGTGGCCATCTAAGATGCATCAATTGGTCTCAACCCACCTGGATCAAAGGAGAATGAAGAACACCAAGGTCACACGATAACTATGAGCCCAAGAGACAGAAAGGGCCACATGAACCAGAGACTTACATCATCCTGAGACCAGAAGAACTAGATGGTGCCTGGCCACAACCGATGACTGCCCTGACAGGGAGCACAACAGAGAGCCCCTGAGGGAGCAGGAGATCAGTGGGATGCAGACCCCAAATTCTCATAAAAAGACCAGGCTTAATGGTCTGACTGAGACTAGAGGAATCCTGGCGGTCATGGTCCCCAAACCTTCTGTTGGCCCAGGACAGGAACCATTCCCGAAGACAACTCATCAGACATGGAAGGGACTGGACAATGGGTTGGAGAGTGATGCTGATGAAGAGTGAGCTACTTGTATCAGGTAGACACTTGAGACTGTGTTGGCATCTCCTGTCTGGAGGGGAGATAGGAGGGTAGAGAGGGTTAGAAAGTGGCAAAATCGTCATGAAAGGAGAGACTGGAAGGAGGGAGCGGGCTGACTCATTAGGGGGAGAGTAAGTGGGAGTATGGAGTAAGGTGTATATAAGCTTATATGTGACAGACTGTCTTGATTTGTAAATGTTCACTTAAAGCTCAATAAAAATTATTAAAAAAAAAAAATGCTCTGTGGTCCTGCACCATACCCAGAAGCAGTTCTGGATCAGACTGTTGTGATCCATAGAGTTTTCACTGACTGATTTTTAGAAGTAGCTTACCAGGCCGTTCTTGCTAGCCCATCTTAGTCGGGATGCTCTGCTGAAACCTGTTCAGCAACGTAGCAACACACAGCCTCTACTGATGGACAGGTGGTGGTTGCACATGAGGTGCGTTGGCTGATAATGTAACTGGGGTCTCGCACATGGAAGGCAAAAATTCTACCACTGAAGCAGCACTGCCTCCATGTTTCGAAGGGACACCTCTATATTTCCTCTCTACTCATTACCTAGATCAGCATACACTCACGTGTTAATACTTTTTGTCCCTGTCAAACTTTACTCCTGTTGAACTATTGGACATTTGTGTGTACTTTCAAAATAAGAGGGGCTCAATATCTCTTGTACAATCCAGAGGCTCCTCCCACTCAAGTCTCATCTCTCCTTTTGTAGGTTGGATGGGATTCTTTCCAGGTGCCCAGGGTAGTGGTGCCTGATTCCTCTGAAGAAGAGAGATTCATGGAGCTCTGTTAGGAAAATCTGGCTTTATTCACTAACCCTACTGCAATTCCTGATTCTCCAAGTAGTGCTCTTCCATCCTCTGTCAGGAGGCCCGTTGCAGTCTCTCCCTGTGACCCTGAGTCCATGAGTAATCCCTAATGTTGCACCCTGCCAGACCCTCATGTAACCTCTGGCCACTAACCACGTGGTGCCATTTAAATAGTATGCCCTGACGACAACTTCTTCTTTGGTTCCTGACATAGTTGACTCCCCACCCATTCTAGTGCCTTATACCCTCTACCAGCAGTTGCCAATCAGCCTCATTGTTTGCCCAATCACAGCACATTCTTCTGAGAATCTAAGCTTATTCAAAGGAGTTCTGGTAGTGCTGTGGTTAAGCGCTCGACTGCTAACCAAAAGGTCAGCGGTTCAAACCCACCAGCCATTCCATGGGAGAAAGATGGGGCAGTCTGTTTCCTTAAATATTACGGCCTTGGAAACCCTATCTGTCCTGAGGGCCGCTGTAAGTCAGAATCAACTCGATGGCAATGGGTTTGGTTTGGGGTTGGAAGCTCATCCAGTAGAGTGGGGCAAAAACCATACACCACTCCACAATGTCTCCTCTGACTTCTTTTCCCAGTGCAAAGAACACGCAATTCTTCAAGAAACTCTGAGCCCACGAAAGCTTGTTTAAAGTGTAATTTCCAGCCCCAGTTTCACAGGTGAATTCATGTCAAGGCACAAGTGCGGTTCTCTGCCTGAGACATCAGGTCCTGAGTAGTGTATTCTCCCCTGAATTGTAATTACACTTTGGAGTGGTCTCCACTTTCTCTTAGTGCTCAGTTCCAAGGTAGTGATTTAATCTGAGAGGTAGCTGAAAACTGGGTCTTCGACAGTTGCCCTTGAATATAGTCCTCAAAGGGCTGAGTTGCCTTGATTTCATCTCAGAAAAGTGAACAGATATACAAACTAAGACCAAAATAGATAAACAGGCAAAAAACACTGCAAGCTTGACATCTGAAAAGAATGAAAAGTAAATCTAATCTTTTCTGAAGCGTCTGCTAAAACAGCAAAGGAGGATTCAAACCAAAACATACAGCAAAACTCAAAAATCCTCTTTCCTTCTAAATACCTATGATAGCATGGTAGCTTCCTCTTCTACCATCAGCCTTCATCCAAAGACCCCAAAAACTCTCTCTAAAACTTGGCCTTGTGCCTTTTTGTCTCTCCCAGCCCCCTACCTTTCCAGGGGGTATTCCCAGTTCTCTGCTGCCATCATTTCCCTAATCAACACAACCAAAGGCCAGGCCTGTTGGGACAGCAAAGCCTCCTTAGAAGTAATGGAGGGAAGGACGTTTTAACTATCCAGAAATTATTATTATTTTTTATCCCAATCCTATTACAGAACTGACCTTTCATTATTGTGAAACTTCTCCTGTGTTACAGAATGTAGAACTATCTCCATGGGGCAAGGACAAGAAGTACATGCTCGGAAGCTAATTCAGGTGTCAATGCAACAGGTGTGTAACAAGGGCTGTCTTCTCCTAGTGCAGACATCACTGCTGAGGTCCCTCGGTCTGTCAGGCCTCCTTAGGAACTCCACGGCGAGGGATGATTCATCCTTCCTGTGATACCCAATCATTATTTTCCATTCGTGTATATAGAGGCCAACTTCAATTGTAAATGTGAAATCTCAAACCAGTTTCCTCCGGATGTCCCCAGGAGAAGCCTGTTCCATCTCCCATGGTGTATCCTTCATTTTATTTTTGCTAATATGTATATATTTTTTGACTATTCGATGGACGCACCTTCTTAGATTCTCAGGGATGCAGCCCCGGCAGTCTTAGAATTTCGCCATCAATATTAAGAGATAGTACTTAAGAAGCGACAGACTGAGACAGTTAAATTTCAATTTTTGGTTAAAGTCAGGCTTTCATTTTTCCATTAACAGATCGTTTAGGTCAAATAAGAAATATGTGAGGATGTTATATTCAAATATTAATAAATAGGGTTTTTTATTGAAAATTGCAAGCTGAATGGATTGCTGAGAATTGTTTCCCATCACACCTAATAAATACACAGGACATTAAGTCTCTTGAAATGCTCTGTAGATAGCAATCTAAGCTGTAATAAGAAATTGCACCATTTATAAACATAAACTAAGATCTTGGTTTATTTTTAAGCTTTTGGTCTCATAATGTTTGTAGCAACTTTGGTGCAACTCTTCCCTGGAAATTAATGACTAGAGAGGGTTAATGGGCTAAAACTATGTGGGTCATCAAATTTTCAAGCAAGTCATTAATTCTCAAATGCCCTAAGCCTTAATTTTTACCACTTAATTAAATTCAATAAAATATTGCATTTAGTTTATATATACCAATACCAAAGCAATTATATATAATTATTCTTACTTGGATCAAACGATTCAGTCTATTGAGTGATCTGACAGTTTAATTTTGGGACTTAAATAGTTACTTTGGTTTCATCGAGTGAGAAACTTTTTAATTTCGATATAGCATTCACTTAACCTTCTTTGGAATACTAACTTTTATAATTTCTATATTCTGTTTCTGAAGGTGGGATAAGCCTTGATAGTAATGGCATTTTTCAGGAAACACACGCAAATCATGAACAGCCATGTTGGCAACTTGATGGACGTCAGATTTAGTATAAAGCTGGCATTGTGGAATGCAGAGTAGGGAATCAGGAAAAAAACTGGGTCTATGAGGTCACAAACTGACCCTAAAATGCATCTTGCACTGGACACCCCAGTTAAATAGACCAACACATCCCCTTTACTGTTTAAGCCAGTCTGTTATATTTTCTCTTACCTACATATTTGAGGGCATGATACGCAGGCATTACCATATATTTGTTGCACTCAGTGTTCTGTAGCTGTATTTATCTGATCTAGTTTTGTAAGGAAAGGAGCCCTGGTGGCACAGTGGTTAAGCGCTTGGCTGCTAACTGAAAGGTGGGTGGTTGGAACCCACCAGGCACTCCAAGGCAGAAAGATGTGAGAGCCTGCTTCTGTAAAGATTATAGCCTTAGAAACCTTGTGGGGCAGTTCTACCCTGTCCTATAGGGTCACTGTGAGTCAGAATGGACTGACGGCAACAGGTTTGGTTTGGCGCAGGTTAGTTTTATAAGGGCATCAAAATGTTGTCTGGTTAAGAAACTGTGTTCTCATATTGTTCAAGGTAGTTTTATCAAGTATTAAGACAGTACTTAATAAGTTTTGTGGTTTCAGGAATATATGGGAAGTGTGGTGACAAAAATAAGTTTTAGCATCATGGTGGCAAAAGTCACCAAATTTATTGTTTTCAACTCTCAGGAGCTAATGTGTATCTTCCTTGGTTTTGGGGGTGAATCAGTTCTGATTTACCTACAATATGAAGTTTATGCTAATATAGCATACAGGTTTCTGCAGGTACAGACCAGCTAGTTTGGGCAGGACCATTTAACTGACAAATTCCAAAATACTGATTCCCACCATTAGATGGTGCACACACTGTACCTACACAAATCTGACTTCAGGTTTTAATTTCTGTTCCTTTCTGAACCAGGGGTGGCAGAATACAATCGTTTTGAACCCACTTGGTTCCAAACCCAAGTAAGCAGCCTGTAGTAGTTGCAGAAGGGATGATTGTAATTGACATATACAATTTTTTTAAATTAAATCCTCCAAATATAATATTTGTGAGCTCTGAACAAGGTTTGTTTTGTTTGTTAATTGATTTGTGCATTCTATTTGTTTTATTAAAATCATAGCGGAAAAGTTATGAGAACTAAATATTAAATCATTTTTTGGATGCAGGGTGGTTGGGTATTACTACAAAATTGTCACCTTGGCCTGGAGTTCATGGAAGAATTACTAGAGACGCTAATTACCTCTGAAGCCAGTGATGAGTCTTTCCGAGTGTGGATAACTACTGAGCCTCATGATCGATTTCCGATTACGTTGCTTCAGGTTTGTTACTATGAGTCTCCTTCTGTTGAGGGTTTTATGAATAAAGATGGCATAATTGGCATTAGTAAAAGGTGAAAATGCAGCAGGGATTTTTGGGCTGATAGAGTCTGCAAAATCTTCTAGTATCATCGTCAAAATCTTAACTGTAACCGCCAAGGTTATTTAGTAAATACTTCCACAGAAGAGTTCTAAGACTTGATACTGGCTTGTTGAGTTTCAGCTGTGATCGGTGTAATTAGTTTACACGGTGCTGACCTTCAGCCCACATCCCACGTGCCATAAATGTGTTGCTATTTGATGTGTTGTAATTTCCCTTTTCATCTTTTACGATAATTTGCAGAAACAAAACTCCTGTTTGCTTTTTATGACAGAGTTCTCTCAAGTTCACTAACGAGCCACCACAAGGTGTACGCGCAGGTTTGAAGAGAACATTTGCGGGGATTAATCAAGACCTTCTGGACATCAGTAATTTACCCATGTGGAAACCAATGCTTTACACAGTAGCATTTTTACACTCCACTGTGCAGGTAACTTCTGAAAGCAGCTTTCATGTTTAGAGGATGGGTAGTGACAGCTCCCCACCACCATTTTGTTCCCCTTCCTCTGCTTAATTTTGCTTTGTAGCAATTTTCCCACCTGGCATGGGGCATATCTGTTTATGTGTTTAGTATGTGTACCCGCGCCTCCCCGCCCCCGTCCTGACCAGTAGCCTGCATGTAAGATTCTCCAGTCAGAGACTTCATCTTTTTTGTTACTGTCGAATCTTCCACTGTCACAACAGTGTCTGGGGGCATCGTCAGAGCTCCGTAAATATTTGTAGAAGGAAGAAACAGATTATTAAGGCAGGAACTTTGTTTTGAACGGGCATTGTCAAGTGCTTATACCGGCCGAGAATTTTGTGTACACCATCTCACATAACACTAACAAACACATTCCGAGGTAGGATTATCACTGTTTTAAAAAATGAGGCTATTGAGGCTCAGAGAGGTTGAGTACACTTTGTATGTGGTAGATCTTGCAGTCAAGACTCCCACTGTCTAGCTCTGAAGCTCTTTGTACTGTATCACAGATCCTTTCACAACAGATTCCAGTATGTTTTGACCCTATTACTCAGGAGTAAAGGGAAAGGTGGTGGGGGGCGGAGGAGGAGTAACGGTAGTTACCTCTCTTTCTAAGGTTGTTTACTATTTGCTTTTAGGTTCTATTTACTTACACAGTAATTTAACGATTTTATAGTTACCAAAGGTCCCTGGGAGGAGCCCTGGTGGTAAAGTGTTTAAGCACTCAGCTGCCAACCAAAAGGTCAGCAGTTTGAACCCCCCAGCTGCTCTGCAGGAGAAAGTTGTGGCAGATTGCTTCCGTAAAGAGTTACAGCCTTGGAAACCCTATGGGGCAGTTCTACACTGTCCTATAGGGTCACTGTGAGTTGGAATCTACTCGATGGCAATGGTTTGGTTTTTTGTTAAAGGTCCCTGGGTGGCGCAAACGTTTGATGCGAGATTACTAACCTAAAGGGCGGTGGTTTGAACCCACCCAGCAGCACTGGAGAAGAAAGTTCTGGGAATCTGTTTCCATAAAGATTACAGCCAATAAAACCCTATGGAGCAGTTCTACTCTGTGACACGTGGTGGACTTTAAAAAAAAAAAATTATTGTTTTGTTCTGTATTTGCAAGTTGTGTAGTTTTAATGCAGAATCCCTGTTGGTGTGATGGTTAAGCGCTTGGCTGCTAACTAAAAGGTAGGTGGTTTGAACCCACCAGCAGCTCTGCAGGAGAAAGACCAGGCAATCTGCTTCCGTAAAGATTACAGCCTAGGAAACCATAAGGGGCAATTCTACTCTGTCCTGTAGGGTCACTGTGAGTTGGAAGCAACTCGACTGTACATAACAACAACAGCAGCAGCATAGTTTTAATGCACTTGATTCATTTTTGGCCTCACAGAGAGATGGAAAGCCCCTTTTGGCCCCCCCTCCCTGCCCATTTCTTCCTTCCTTGAGGCTGATAGTTGGGGTGAAGGACAAAATGAATTAACTGGCTTCTCCCAGCAGTCATACTTTCAGCCCAAATGTGGAGGGGAATTTAATGCTCACCCCAGAAAATACTGGGCATATTTGTCCTCTGACTCTTTCTCCCTACCACTTCCGTAGGATTATGCTGCCCAATAGACAAGGCCCTGTAGAGGGGACAGTTGGTATTTATCTGATTCCCAGCCCCTAGAGAATTAAAATCCGGTTAAATGCTTTGTAGTTGGTTATTTTTACTAAGTGCCATTGTGTCCTTTGCATTTTAAATTACAGCTTTGAAGTCATTGAAGCCTATTTCATACATCCTTATCTGGGAATTGTCTGTTTTGCTAGACTTTTTCACACTCTAATGCAAATATTGCTTTAACGCTGATATTTCACAAATAGTATATTTTATGATTCTGTTCCCAGTGGTGATGATTCAGCTTTCTCACAGTGCTTATCATGGAGTGATGATTGGAGGTATTTTCCATATGGCCAATGCGGCAGCCTGTGTTTGTAGTGGCTATTATACAAGTGTTAAATGGAAGAAGAGCAACAGGACTATGGCCCAATCATGGGGCTAAAGTGTGCTTGCTGTTAACACAGCATACATTTGGGTTAAAACGGGAGAAAGAAATATCTCCACTGCTAGGGTCGGGAAGCTAACAGTGGAATGTCTAAAAAAGTGGTTGAGTATCTCTCAAAATCAAATCTTAGCGTGTTAGAAAGAGCACTGAATTGAGAGTCAGGAAGCCTGGATTTTATACTTGCTGTGAAATCAATTTGCTCTGTGGTATTGGTCTATTATGTCCCCTGAAGGGTCTCTGTTTCCCCATCTGGGCAGTTAGAGATGGAAGTAGGTGGCCTTCTAAGGGTTTTCTCACTTCTAAAATTCCGTAAGCAAGTTTTATGACTACACAGGGATTCTAGATAATGCAAGGATATTTTTTCTGTCCTTTTTCCATCAACTTCAGAAGTGTTTGTGGTATTATTGCCTAAATTCTTTCTTTTGTTTGGTTAGGATAGAACTAGCTGGATAGAAAGATCCAGCATCCTTTAGGGACTTACTAGTCAGAGTGTAATCCTGGAGCAGCATCAGCATCACCTGGAGCTGGCTAGAAATGCAGACTCTCAGGCCCCATCCCAGACCTCCTGAAGGAGAATCTGTATCTTAGCAAGATGCCCAGGCGATCCATGTGCACATTATAGTTTGAGATGTAATTCCTTTTGGAAGGAATGTTTTGGATTAAATAGATTGTGACATATTTCTCTTCTATGTCTCCAGTGTTGGACATAGCAGCCAAATACCTGATTTGTTAATTGACTAATTGATTCCTCCAAATTAACACAGGTATCCCTTGTTTTATACACAAACATGATGTATACATTTTTGTCCTTGTAGAGTCTGAGAAAAAGGACAGAGAAATTGGTTCATGTCACATAACCTGAAGCTTTAGAGTTGGGGAAGGGTTATGCTGGAGTCCAAGACATACTACGTAGTGGAACATAGTGGCAAATTACCTAACCCCTCTCTGTCCCGCAACATAATTTCTCTTACTGAACCTTGGCTTGGCATTATGCTATCAACTCGCCCCAGCTGGACAACATGATGTATTATGTGGACCCTACTCCTGCTGCAGAGAACAAA
Organism: Loxodonta africana; assembly: GCF_030014295.1. NCBI lineage: Eukaryota > Metazoa > Chordata > Mammalia > Proboscidea > Elephantidae > Loxodonta > Loxodonta africana. The sequence goes on from NC_087342.1 coordinate 101,090,939, forward strand.
ATGAGCACTCCTTCTTTCCTATTACAGCGAAACCTGTGAGAGCTGGAACTCAGTGGAATTGCCTTGTTTTTCTGGGTCTTGCAAGTTTTCTGCCTTTGACAGGGCGCAGTTTTACCACTTTTTAAAACATTGTGCTTCAAGTGAAAATTTACAGCACGAATTAGTTTCTCATTCAAAAATTTATACGTGAATTGTTTTGTGACATTGGTTGCTATCTCCGCAATGTGTCAGCACTCTCCCCCTCTCCTTCCCAGGTTCCCTGCGTCTATTCACCCAGTTTTCCTGTCCCTTCCTGCCTTCTTGTCTTTGCTTTTGAGCAGGTGTTGCCCATTTGGTCTTGTATGCTTGGTTGAACCAAGAAGTATGTTCCTCGCATGTATTGTTTGTTTTATAGGCCTGTCTAATCTTTAACTGAAAAGTGGGCTTCGGAGGTGGCTTCAGCTCTGAGTTAGCAGTGCGTCTGGAGTCCATAGTCTTGGAAGTTCCCCCAGTCTCTGTCAGACCAGCAAGCCTGGTCTTTTTTTGTGAATTTGAATTTTGTTCTACATTTTTCTCCCGCTCTGTCATGGGCCCTCTGTTGTGATCCCTCTCAGAATGTTACCATTTTTTCTACCACTTGTATTAGTGGAAAATATTTGACTTTTTCTTTTCTGACAGGTTTCCGCCTTACACAGGTTCCGGCTTTCGCAGGTTATACTATATTAAGAAGGGAAAGTAGATGTGGCTAATCAAGGACAACTTTCTGGGGTAGAATAGTGGTGGAGGGTGTGGTATGTTTTCTCATTGATGTGGGAGCAGGCTTACCAAATAGAAGGAGGGTACCAAGGGAACTTGCATAGATGCACAAGGCAACTCCAAACTCAGCTCTTCTGGCTCCACACTCCCCGCTGACTTCCCTCCCCCTCATCTAAACCTCTCCTCCAGGAACTTACCATCCATGTAGGCCAGCTAGCAGCCACCCTGAGAAGGGAAGTTGCTGCAGCTGTGGCCGCTCTTACTGGAGTGGGGTGACATCTCTGCCTTGGCCAGCCAGCCTTTCCTGCCTCCCCAGGTAAGACTTTTATTACCCAGGGTGCTGGAGCATGCCTTGGTCCAGTTTGACCTCCACTCCCTATGAACATGTCAGCATCTTCTTGAAGAAGAGCCACAGAGAAACCTCTCTGTCCTCAGTATTATCTGTCTATGGCTGTGTGGAGACTCCAAGGCACTACCGTTCTGGGTTTCAGGGCAAGGTCCCATTCATCTTTTGGAATTTCAGTTGTAACATATATTCGTCCAAAGTCTTGGTCTTTTGAAACAGAAAACATTTTTGGTTTCCTTCTAGCACCGCCTGAAGAAGGTCAACGACAACAAAAACCAAACCTGTTGCTACCAAGTCAATTCAGATGGATTTCCAGGCCTTTCTTCCAAGATGCCACTGGGTGCACTCGATTCTGCAACCTTTCAGTTAGCAGCCGAATGCATTAACTGTTTGCTTCACCCAGGGACTCCAGAGAAAGTCAGAAAAATGTTTTTCTCTATTTGATGGTCAGCTTACCTCTCTTCGAAGCATTGACCATCTAGTCAGTGGTTCTGAACTAATGCTTGGGCCACACTCCAGGCCCTGGAGTTTGGGCGCCAGGACAGATGGAGGCTGGCCTCAGTCTTTTTAAAAACTTCCCGTATGATTCTAATATCCAACCACAGCGGAGAAAAACTACCAAATAGCCACTGACCTTAAAGGAAGAATCTGTAGTCATTTTTACATTCTTTTCATGGTTTGGAGTTTGTTTCCCCATCACATTATTTTTACTTACACTGAGGCTCACATTTGGGGCTTTTCTGATGGCTTATATATAACACTGTGAGGCTTTTTGCTAAAGTCGCCAATTAAAATCTTAAGGGCCTGCAGTGGCAGTTACAAACTTGGAGATTTTGTGATGAGTCTTAAAAATAATTGAAATATTAATTAAAAATAGTCATATCAGCAGGCTCAAAGAATTCTTCTATTAACAGTTCTTCATTAGAAAAAGTGTTTCCCCTGCATTTTGTTTTCTTTCTCATGCTTAAGTCTTACCGAACACTCCCTTCAAATAATAAAATACATAGTGTATGTAAAATCCTTGCTTTGGGAAGGCATGATTATAAAGCTCTCAGTTTAAATGTATTTGGAATAATTACAGTATTATGAAACAGGTTTATATAAAGATCTTTTATGCTCTGCCCTATAGTGTCTCTCAGTGGTTCTGGCTATTTTGTTAATTATTGTTACCTATTTTTTTATTGGGTAGTGGTGTAATGGTTAAGTGCTACGGCCGCTGACTGAAGGGACGGCAGTTCGAATCCGCCAGACGCTCCTTGGAAACTCTATGGGGCAGTTCTCCTCTGTCCTATAGGGTCGCTATGAGTCGGAATCAACTCGATGGCAGTGGGTTTTTTGGTGGGTAGTGCAAATGGTTAACACTCTCAGTTGCTAATGGAAAGGTTGGTAGTTGGAGTCCACTCAGAGACACCTCGGAAAAAAGGCCTGGTGATCTTCTTCTGAAAAATTGGTCACTGAAAACCTTATGGAGCACAGTTCTGCTCTGACACGCATGGAGTCACTGTGAGTCCGGGTCAACTTGACGGCAACTGGTATTAAAGTTTCCCTTATGTAATCTAACATGGCCTTTATTTTTCATTGTATATGGGCTCCAATTATTAAATAAATAAGGTGTGATGTTCCCAAGAGAGCCTTGTTTTAAAGATGCAAGTGAAGTGGTTCTGCATTGGGTTGTGGGAACTGCTGAGGTGGAATCTAATATAAAACCAGTAATAGCTTTGGTATCATTAAAACGATGATTCCATTGAGCAATTTTTCATGACTGTTCTAAGGAGGATTCCAAGTCTTCCGTATTTCACCAGTAGTTGGAATAAACAGAAGGAGTGTCGTTGGTCATATTAAGTAGGGAATACACTGGCCTTCCTAAAAATCATCACGTTCTCCGACTTAACAGTGCATAATAATTCCCTTCTATTGAATCATGTTTTAACTCTTTATTCTGACATTCAAATCTGTCTACATCCTGTCCCTAAATCACATGAGCACGTGGTTCCTGATGCTCACCAGAGATCACCCTCTGCTGTGGTAGAACCATCTACCTGAAGCCACCTGGACAGTCACGTGCTTGGTGCTCCTGCCTCTGGTCCCGGCCTTCACCAAGCCTGCAAGCCCCTTATCCCCCCTTTTCAAAGATCAGCTTCAGTGTCATTCCACCCAGAAGCCTGTGATTAAGCGCCTTCTTCAGGCTTATTGTCTGTTAAATTTTCACAGTTAATTATATTCACTTTCAAATTGTCCTCTTGTTTCTAAGTCTTATTTTCTCAACTAGATTAAGACTTCTTGAAAATACAACTGCTTTAATATTTTTACAGTGTATCAATTTTTTTTTTTTTTTATCATGTAGGGCACATGTCATGGTCTCAGAAGTACTAATTGGACAGAAGACATTTTATATTCCAAGTAAAACTAGCAAAACAAACATAACCACCACCACAATAACAAAAAACGCTGCTTTTGAGCTCCAAATGTGTTCTTAGGTCCCAGTCTCACTGGTCTGATTCTATCTTGATGTTACTCCCAGGATGATAATTCAGTTTTTCCCCCTTTCTAGTCACTAATCGAGATCAATGGGTATGAAAAAAATTGCCAGAAAATGAAATGAATTCATTTGGAAAAGAAAACACCTGCAAAAAATTTGTCTCTTTTGATGACTTTAGTGAACTAACTTCAAAACTGAAAGCTTTAAATGAAAATTGATAGTAAGTAACATAAATGTCAAGCAAATCTCAGCATTTGGGCAATTTTCGAACATCACTTTTTAAGAAGCAACTAAATTGCCATTGCTCAATGCATGTAAATTTCCGTAGAGCCAATTTAAGCAGCGTCAGTAACTGGAAAGAAAGAATTATTTTTCATTTAGTCTCTTACCTAACTGAACATTAAATTTTAAAAAATTAAATCAATCACATAGGTAAAACTAACATTATGTTGTCGTTGTTAGGTGCCGTTGAGTTCGTTCTGACTCATAACGACCCTTTGTACAAAAGAACGAAACACTGCCTGGTCCTGCACCATCCTCACAATCGTTGTTATGCTTGAGCCCATTGTTGCAGCCATTGTGTCAATCCATCTCGTTGAGGGTCTTCCTCTTTTTCGCAGACCCTGTACCTTACCAATGATATCCTTCTCCAGGGACTGATCCCTGCTGATAACAGTCCAAAGCACTTGAGAGGAAATCTCTCTATCCTCACTTCTAAGGAGCATTCTGGCTGTACTTCTTCCAAGACAGATTTCTGTCAGTATTCTTCACCAACACCATAACTCAAAGGCATCAGTTCTTCTTTGGCCTTCCTTATTCATTGTCCAGCTTTCACATGAGAATGAGGCAACTGAAAATACCATAGCTTGGGTCAGGTGCACTTTACTCCTCAAAGTGATATCTTTGTTTGTTAGCACTTGAAAGAGGTCTTTTATGGCAGATTTGCTCAATGCAATACATCGTTTAATTTCTTGGCTGCTGCATCCATGGGTGTTGATTGTGGATCCAAGTGAAATGAAATCCTTGACAACTTCAGTCTTTTCTCCATTTATCATAATGTTGCTTATTGGTCCAGTTGTGAAGATTTTTTGTTTTCTTTATATTGAGGTGTGATCCATACTGAAGGCTGTAGTCTTTGATCTTCATCAGTAAGTGCTTCAAGTCCTCTTGACCTTTAGCAAGCAAGGTTGTGTCATCTGCATATCGCAGGTTGTTAATGAGTCTTCCTCCAATCCTGATGCCCTGTTCTTCTTCATATAGCCCGGCTTCCCAGATTATTTGCTCAGCATACATATTGAATAAGTATGATGAAAGGATACAACCCTGATGCACACCTCCCCTGACTTTAAACCATGCAGTATCCCTCTACTCTGTTTGAATGACTGCTTCTTGGTCTATGTGCAGGTTCCTCATGAGCACAATTAAGTGTTCTGGAATTCCCATTCTTTGCAATGTTATCCATAATTTGTTAAAATCTAAACAGTCAAATGCCTTTGCATAATCAATAAAACACAGGTAAACATCTTTCTGATATTGTCTGCTTTCAGCCAAGATCTGACTGACATCAGCAATGATAACCCTTGTTGTTCCACGTCCTCTTCTGAATCTGGCTTGAATTTCTGGCAGTTCCCTGTCTATGTACTTCTCCACATGTTTTTGAATTATCTTCAGCAAAATTTTACTGGCTAGTAAACTAATATTTTAGATTTCGATTTTCTTTTTCAAAAATGGAAAAACATTTGCATATCAATAATAAGGGGTTAGTCTTCTCTTTGAAATCCCCAAGGTGGAAGAAATTACAGGGATTAGAGGGTTAGCTGAATGCATTTTCATGTACATATCCCATGCACCTTCCTAACCCGCCCTTGCTCCTGGACGTAACATGGAGGCATCCTTCAGTGTTTGTGGGGTCCACTCAAGAAATTCAAGACCCTATGTCAGCCTCAGAATTGACCTCCAAGAGAGTGAGAGGGAGAGCACCTTTCACTCCAGTAATAACCAACCAATGTTTATTGGGCAAACATGCTTATTTCCTTGAAGATGCTGGTGCAAATGGGGAGACAAAAACAGGAAACACGCTCTCCACTCTCAAGGCTCAAAATACAAAATACAGTTAAACCAAAAACCGACAACAACAAAAAAAACCACTTGCCATCAAGTTGGTTATGACATATGGTGATGCCATGTTGGAATAGAACTGCCATCAAGTTGGTTATGACATCTGGTGACGCCATGTTGGAATAGAACTGCACTCCAAAGGCTGTGACCTCTTGGAAGTAGATCACCAGGCCTTTCTTTCAAAGCACCACTGAGTAGATTTGAACAAACCCCCCTTCAGTTAGTAGCCAAGTGCTTAATTATTTGCACCACCCAAGGACTCCTCTAAATATGGTTACAGGACCAAAATATTTCAACGTGAAATAACTAGAAAAACAAATCGAGGCCATGTGCATGCTGGTACCAGGAAGCAGAAGGCACCAAAAGAAGCAAAAAGACACCGTTAAGAGCCAAGGCTTCCCCTCTTGTGCCCTCTGCTTCTTCTCAGCTTCTCTATACACAAGATGGAAGATGATGTTTTGTAGCTCCTGAGTTTATAAGTAGTTTAAGCTCTGACTAGGTAGCAATTCTGAATCCTAAATCTGAGTTCCTGGGAGAAGGAATCTGATCAGCTCTTCTTGGGCTGATTGCCCAAAGTTGATTGACTTAGTCAAGGGATGGGGATGGAAGTCATCCAGTACAAATGCCTGATAAACCTAACCCAGAGAAGTACAGGTCTAGAAGTAATGGTAGCATTTTACATTTTTGAGAATCTTTTTTTTTTTTGCCCTTAGTCTGATCTCCTAGGTCAGAACATGTGGACCCAAATTATTTTAAAAGCATTCCCTGAAAACTAGCAACTAAAATCATTTTGCTTTCTGAATGTCTTATCTGACCTGACCATGAACTTGTCCAAACTAAAGTTCATTTGGACTCGTCTCTGTGGTGTACTAAGTGATCAGGGCCTGCAATATTGGTTCTTACATACTTTTTTAAATGGTCTTCAGAATACCAAAGCAAGTGAATCATATGATCTGGGCCCAATTTGATTGCTTATGGGTAACTTTGCAATTCTAAACAGTTAGCCATTCTTTTGTAGGTCTTTTAGGGCTAGCCAGCAAGTAAAAGGGAAAAATGGAGGTACCGTGAAAACTTTAAGACAAACGGATCATGTACACAAAAGAAATTTTTGTTTTTCAAAATATTTTCATATTTTGCAAGATTACTGAGTGAAACTTGCAGGGCGTCTAAGTTGTTTTACTTAAAAGACAAAAATTCAAACCCTTACATGTGAAACTTTCAAAAGTCTAATTTAGAATAACTAAACTAATTCAATAGATAATTTATTGAGCACCTACTAAATTCTTTGAGTTGGCAGTGGAGATCTAGACTTTCGTTAAAAACAAAACCTAAGAACTTCACTTTGGCTTATAAACCATTTGGCTGTAGAGCTATCAAATAATTTTTCTAAAATGGTTGTTATCGTTGTTAGTTGCCATCGAGTTGATTCCAACTCATGGCGATCCCATGCGTGCAGAGCAGAGCTGCTCCATAGGGTTTTCAAGGCTTGTGGCCTTTCGGAAGCAGATCACCAGGCCTGTCTTCTGAGACACCTCTGGGTGGGTTCGAACCACCAAACTTTTAGCTAGTAGTTGAGCACTACCCAAGGACTCCCTCTGAAAAACCTACTCAATGCTTCCTTTCCTTGGGTATTTCTAAGGAGTGAAGCACATTTGGTCTTTTAAAAAAAAAAAAGGATGGAATATTTCCTATGAATTCAATTCTGCTGCTTACAGCTAGTGTTAGGGGAGAAACTGCTTACGATTTTTAAAAACCCACTTGAGGCTTACTTTCCTTTGGTATTTCTAAGGAACGACGCAAATTTGGTCCCTTAGGATGGAATATTCCCTATGAATTCAATTCTGCTGACTTTACAGCCAGTGTTCAGTTTATTCAGAATCACCTTGATGAATGCGACATTAAAAAAGTGAGTGAAATAGTTTTTGTTTCTATTTTTATTGCTTTCCTTAAATCAGGGTATTTAGAGTCATTTTCAGTCTGTAATATGTGGTGAACCTGCTGGGATACCTCCGCTATCCCCCCTCTCCACCCAAGGGACTGCTCCTTCCAACCAGCTATTTACTGGTCCTGCCATTTCTACTCGAACTGTAGGTGTGCGTGCAGACTCTCTGAGCTCCTTCCTATCTCTCTCTCTGTCTCTCACACACACACAGACTCACACGTAATAAATAATAATTTAAAAAAAAAGGCTGAAATACAGGGAAGAAACCCAGTAACTCATTGTACAGCAGAACACCACGGCCTTCCTCAAGTCATATCCACCAGTGCCACGGTGCGCTTGGAGAGAAGGTGTGCCTTAAATAAAAATTTCTTCACTGATCTCACTCATGCCTTCTCAGAAGTGAAGATGCTTATCTCCCAACCCACGTGAGAGTTGCTTTTCACCTTAAGTCACTTCTTAACTGACATTTAACTGCATATAAATAGTGTAATAACTTCTATAAAAGTTGCTCATTTAATGGCACATCACAGTTTTCAGAGTGCTTGTGTATGAAGGACCTCATGTTTTTCTTTACAAATCTGTGAGGTAGGTATCCCCATTTTACTGATGAGGTAACAGACAAGAGAGAATAAGGCTTCCTGAAGGTCACAGAGCTAAAGACGCAAACCCAGCTGTCCTTTCACACATATATTATAAAAGGTTGGAAATCTGGTTTTTCCATGATCTTGGGAAGTTAATGAGTGTCTCAGAGTCTGACTTTCCTCATCTATAAAATGGTCATTGTTTCTGTAAAGAATGAGTGAGATAGTATTTGTAAAAGCACAGTATCTGCTACATAATAAGGGCTCGATAAATACTGGTTTTCTTCTGCCTCCTCCTCTCCTCCTTCCCAAAGTATGGTCCAATCTCCTCCTATATTACCCCACTGTAGGTCTTCATGATGAACAGAAAAAATGCAGTATCAGTATGATGATGGTGAGCTGAGGTGAATTTATACCTGGGCAGGTGGGAACTCTAGAGTCAAGCCAACCATTTCTCCTTGAAATGACAAAGGGATATTCAAATTAAGGGCATAGGAATTTAATAGGAATTAATTTAATGAAAAATTGCATTGTATGGGTTCCTAGGCTCTGATTGTTTATCACTTTGTTGTATACAAATAAGAGTTGCTTTGAAATATTTGACCTGACAGGTAACCAAGCTGAAGAATAAAATTTTAACCAAGAGAAAGTAAGTCAAAACCAAGCGTCCTTACTTCTCCTACCCCAAATATATTGAAGGAATTTTTAATTAGTAAAAAAAAAAAAATCTGAAATGTATTGCTAGTTTAAGATTGGTTTAGAAATTAATACATACATTGATGTAGTTATTGCCCATTTTATGAGATGGTAAAGGATTGCATTGTAGAAAAATCTTGTGAATAAATAATTTTCTAGTTGTTCTCATACTGATTCTAGAAAATACATTACTAAGAAAGCATATTAAAGTGTTGATTACTTGATTTTCTCCTTTCTCCACTAAACCCTACTTTTTTCCCCCTCTCTAACAGCTTGACATTATTTTAATGAGTGTTATAGGTGATTAAGTCAATAGAGTGAAAAATAGTCTTTTTTTCTTATTTTATATAACCTTTTTTTATGGGCAGTGTACTCACCAGTGTTTAGTATTGTAAATTTTTCTTTGGTGAACAAACCGTAATGATTCTAGCCATCTAATAGTGAAGGAGTTATTAATATAAAATAATGAATAATTTTAAATGTAGGCTATCGAGTGTTTTCTTTTCCAGGCCTTTCCATCAGGGAAAGAACTGAACTAGTGATCATTATTTGTTTTGATTGACAATAAATTATTATTATTTTTTTTAATAAAGGGTGTGTCATGGAGTACAGTCCGGTACATGATTGGAGAAGTACAATACGGAGGCAGAGTGACAGATGATTTTGACAAGCGTCTACTTAATTGCTTTGCTAGGGTAAGTCCAATTTAGAAAATAAAAAAGCATAGAGACACATTTCATTGCAATTTCCTTTTAAAGATTTTTTTTTTTTTGTAATAGGTAAGTCAAACTTAAAAAACAAAACAAAAAGTATAAAGCAGAGCTGCTGAAAAGGAGGAGAAAAAAATTAGCATTCTCTTTGTGGTCTAGAGCAGAACAGCAACCATTTCTCAATGGTGTGTAAATCTTTTCTTTACAGATGAGCTGCTCATGCCCAGGGTCTCTCCCCACCAACCTCCTCCATATCCCCGAGCCACCAGTGTCTCACCCGTGAGGAGAACACTAGATGCCCATTTCGGAGCCTGTTCCTCCGAGTTGCCAGTGTTACAGCCTTTTCAAGCCTCCAAATAGGCGATTGGGGAATTAACCGTAATTTGAGTTTTCTTATCTCTTCCATTAGGTTGCACACTTGAAACACTGATGAAGTGTTTCTCTTGTTCTCTGTACCCAGTAAAAGGCACATAAAGCATGTTTATGAACATTTTCTAGAGAAAATTATTCCTTAACAATTATGGCTTTCACATGGAGGGTGAGTTAATAGAAACACACCTACCAGACTCAAACGGTTCCTTAAAATTTTACTTGTTGGAAAAGCAATATTCGTTACTTAAGTGGGCAAGGAATCAGATATGGGAGTATTTATGGTTATCTAAATTCCCGTATTGGTAATTCTCTTTTTCAATGATTTTTTTTTTTTTTCCTCCTTAACAAAATTAAAACCTCAACAATAAAGTACAAAGTTTGGGGATATTTTGTTAACTCAGAGTAGACCAGAAAACTGATTTTTCTTTCAACTCTTATTTTTGAACGTTTTTCTTGAAGCCGTGTGTGAAGAAAAGCAGATGATAACAAGTGTCTCAAGGATATGTGGAGGCAGGAGCCCTGCTGCTGGGAGGTTAGACTGGTACAGACCTTGTGGAAGCAGGCAGGCAATAATTACTGAAATTAAGTATCCTGGGTGGATACATCCCAGAACATTTCTAGAATAAGTAGATGTGGCGGACATTTACATAAATGTTCACGGCAACATTGTGTGTGGAGCTGATGGCAACTGTCTAGTTTCAGGTGAGCTCCTGCTACCGACCAGATGGAAACAATCTCTGACACAGAGATTCGCACGCAGAAGCTTTATCAGGGAATGTTCTTGTGGGGGAGTGAAGGAGGCAGGGTGGGCAGAGGGAGAAAGTTAAACTGCAGTGCAGTTGCAGTAGAAAACAAACAAACAAACAAAACAGCAAGCCAACAAACAAACAAAAACCACCAAACCAGTTGCCCTCAAGTTGATCTCAAACTCATGAAAACCCCACATGTTGCAGAATAGAGCTGTGCTCCTCCGTAGGGTTTTGGAGCAGGTCACCAGGCCTTTCTTCTGAGGTCCTTCTAGGTGGGTTTGAACCACCAACCTTTTGCTTAGTAGGTGAGCATGGAACTATTCGTGCCACCCAGGGATACTCCTAGTTGCAACAGAGGCCTTGGCAAATCCCATAGGGAGTTGTCAAGGTGGATGGCCTTCCAGAGGCATCCCAAATTGAGGCAAGGGGCAGAGCCTTTAAATCCCTGGCATTGGCTAGTCATTGGATGCAGGCTTGCCCCAACCCTCCAGAGGGCGTTACCTTGGGTGTGATGACTTCTTTCCAGCGAGGCACTCCCTTCTGCCAGAGCAATTCCTGGGAAGAGACAATGCTGTGAGCCTGCAGTAACCAACATTCAAGGCAGCTGGAGAAGGAATGCCTGGGGCTAGAAGAAGGATCTGGATGGCACATCACAGCACCCACTACAAAAGGCTAACAATCCTAAGGGAACACATGAGGAAGGTGCAGTGGATGCTCACAATAGTATAGTGTTGCTCACCCTTCTGGGCTACAACCTGGTGGCACTTAGTGATATCAAGGGTGTGATGTGACTGCTTTCTGAGCCAGACTCCCACTCCTGAGTAAATGTCCCAGAGATACCCGCAGACAGGTCCACGGACATGTACAAAGATGGTGTTCACAGCATTGCTTGCTGTGATGGGAAGATGAAGGGGAAGTGGATGTCAGTCACAGAATAAAAAAAAAAACCAAACTCAATGCCATCAAGTCGATTCTGACTCACAGCGACCCTACAGGGCAGGGTAGAGCTGCCCCATAGAGTTTCCAAGGAGTGCCTGGCAGATTCGAACTGCCGACCCTTTGGTTAGCAGCCGTAGCACTTAACCACTACACCACCGGGGTTTCCAATCACAGAATAGATTAGTTAATTATAGGTGCCTGCATCCAACTATGTGGAATATAATGCAGTACTTGGGAGAATAAATCACATGGCATCGTGGTTAGGTCTTACAAAAAATAGTGTGAGTACAGAGCTTTCAAAAGTAGAATAAGGTCTATAAAGTAATATGTGTGTATTTTACAAAGATAAATGCATATTCAAGGACATATATACAGTGCATTTAAATAAATGCCTTCTGGGGGAAGGAGACTGGGAGTGGATATCAGGGCTGAATGGGGAGAAACTAAACTAAAAGGGGCCTGTGTTAAGGACACTAATAATAAACTTATTGTTGTTAGGTGCTGTTGAGTCGATTCCAACTCATAGCGACCCCATGTGACAGAGTAGAACTGCCCCTACAGGGTTTTCTAGGCTGGCATCTTTATGGGAGCAGATCATCAGGTCTTTCTCCTGAAGAGCGGCTGGGTGGGTTCAAACTGCCAGCCTTTCAGTTATCAGCCAAGCACTTCACCGTTTGTACCACCAGGGCTCCGTAATAAACTAAGGAGTGTGAGGAACTCACTTATGTATCGGAGGTTCAAAGGAGAAAAAAAAAAAAGATGTTTAATAAGTATGCTTACTGTTAGAATTATTGTGAAAATACCTAAAGCTGGAGTGTTAGCAGTGGAGACTGTGAGAAGTGGTTGGATTCAGGATCTGTTTTACAGGTGGTACCAGCAGAATGTTAATGGGACTGGGTGTAGTAGGTAAAAGGAGAAAGGAGTTATGCATCACTCCTGGTTTTGACCTAAGCAAATGGGTAGAGGATGGAACTATTTACAGAGAAGGAGGGCTGTAGAAGGAACAGATTTTGTTGGCCGCACAGTGGAGTCTGTGTTGATCATGTAATTTTTGAGATGTCTAAACCAAATTGGAAACCCTGGTGGCATAGTGGTTAAGTGCTATGGCTAACAAAAAGGTCGGCAGTTCAAATCCGCCAGGCGCTCCTTGGAAACTCTATGGGGCAGTTCTACTCTGTTCTATAGGGTCGCTATGAGTCAGAATCGACTCGATGGCACGGGGTGGTGGTAGAAACCAAATTGGGAGCCCGGGTGGCACAGTGGTTAAAAGATCGGCTGGCTGCTAACCAAAAGGTCAGCAGTTCAAATCCACCAACTGCCCTTGGAAACCCTATGGGGCAGTTCTGTTCTGTCCTATAAGGTTGCTATGAGTCAGAATCGACTTGACAGCACTGGGTTTTTTAAACAAAACTGAGTGTCTAAGACCTTAAGTTCCATGAGGGCAGGGTGGTTGCCTGATTACATCACTGCTGAATTCCCAGTACCTGGAATAGAGCCTGGCACACAGTAGGTGCTCAACAAATGTTTGTCAAATAAATGAGTGAATGAATAAATAATAACAAGGCAGTTGAATTTACAGGTCTGGAGTTGAAGGGAGAGCCCAGGGCTGGAAATAGATTTGGAATTTGTCAGCATGTAGATGGTATTTTAAGTCCAGATATTGAATGAGATCATGTAGGAAGAAAGTGTAGAGAAAAAATAGCTAAGAACAAGGTGCTGTACTTCAGTGTTTCAAGAAAGAAGTAACGGTCAACTGAGAGAGGTTAAAGAAGATGAGGAAAGGGAATTAAAATTTAGTTAGTGTTTGCCTGGTAAGTTAGTTTTTTTCAGCCTCTTTTTAAAAATGTGAAATATCGAAAATGCATAAAACAAACATACAACTTAATACATTTCTTCAACGTGAACAGCCATGTAACTACCACACCGGTCAAGATACAGAATATTTCCATCACCCCCAAAGCCTTCCGTATACCCCCTACTTGATCACATCCAGCCATTACTACAAAGCACCCACTATTTTGACTTTTATGGAAACCACTCCCATGTCGCCCTTTAATAGTGTTCTTTCATTTTGCCTGCTTTTGAACTTTATGTAAATGGGATCATAGAATATGTTGTCTTTCGTGTCTGGCTTCTTTTGTTCAATATAATATTTTGAGATTCATCCGTATTGAAGTTTTAGCAAATGAGTAGTTTACTGATTTTCATTGCTACCCAGTACCCCACTGAATTTCACTGATGGAAATTGTGGCTATCTCCTTTTGGGCTACTGTAAGTAATGCCGCTGGAACTATTTTTGTACAAGAACAGATATGCGCATGCCTTTCTGTTGGGAATGGGATTGCTAGGTTATAGAGTTTATGCACTTACCATTCTAGTTGATAATGCCGACGTGCTTTCCAAAGTGGTTGTTCCCATTTACACATCTAGCAAAAGTCTGAGAGACCCGTTTTTCAACAGCCTTACCAACACTGGGTATTACCAGTCTCTTTAATGTTAGCCATTCTGGGGGGTATATACTGGCTAACATTAAAGAGAAAAAAAAAAAATTTTTTTTTTTTAAAGAGAGTGTATCATTTTTATTTTAATTTCTCTGAATACTAATGGCATTGAGCACTCTCACATATTTATTGGCCATTTTTATTTTCTCTTTCGTGACTTGCTTGTACAATTCTCTTTCCTGCTTGCCTATTGGGTTGTCTATCTTTGTGGGTTTTTTTTTTTGTAAGATCTCTTTGTATATTTTGGATACAAATTGTTTATTGATTATGTTGCAAATACCTTTTCCCCCTCTGTGGCTTGCCTTTTCACTCTTACTGGCCTTCTGATGATCAAAATACTTAATTTTAATATACTTGGTTTAACTTCTTCTATTCTATTCCTTTCACTTTTCCTATGTCATTATGTTTTAGATTTATCTCTTGTAAATAAAATGTAACTGTAATTTTTTGTATCCAGTTGGAGGGTCTTTGCATTTTAACAGACAAATTTATCACTTTACTGTTGTTGTGATTGCTGCCATGTTTTTGCTCATTTCTACCATCCTATTTTGTGGTTTCCATGAACCATACTTTTTCTTTGCCTCTTTTTTTCTTCTTTCCTGCCTTCTTAAAAAAAAAAAGTTCTCTTTATTTTTCTCTCCTGGGTTTAAAAATTATGTATTCTATTTCTAGTCCTTAAATTTTTAACATGATTACTTAAATTAAGGTCTAACCATACTGAATATTATAAGATTTAATTCAACCTTTCTGACTTTCATCTTCCATATGACTACTGTGAAGTATTTTAGTTCTACCTTGTTTTTAGCCCCCACTCCTGTTACTCATTATGGCCATTTTTATAACCCATGCTGTTTTAGATGTACCAGCGTGTCTACCAGTTGCTTTGCACACTGATCTTATATTCCTCTCTTGGTAGAAGGAGGGCAGCCCGTTCTTTGTAATGGGGGAAAAGGGAGGACATGGGTACTGGTGTAAGCACTGGTAGGCTTGATGAGGGGAAGATGAGGTTGTTTTCTTCTGACTGCAGCTATACTCAGAGTGAGTAAGAAGCAAGGCCATCAGCTGAGGGGAGAGGAGAGGAAGTTTTAGGATGTTTGAAGAGAGAAGAGAATGTGTGAATAGTTGTCTTGGAGAGCGGAAAGAGAAGGTGTGATCCCAATACATGCGTTTTACTTCCTCCACTGGATTATGGTGTTGTTGCTGTTGGCTACCATAGAGTAGATTTTGACTCATAGTGATCCCATATGACTGAGAAGAACTTCGCCATAGGATTTTCTCTGCTGTAATCTTTACAGAAGCAGATCGACAGGCTTTTCTCTTATAGGGCTGCGCTGGGTGGGTTCAAACCTCCAACCTTTTGGTTAGCATCCGAGTGCTTAATCATCTGTACCACCAGGGCTGCTTCGCTAGATTATAAGCCCCTTAAAAGAAGAAACAAATCTTCTAGGTCTCTGCATCCCCTCTCTCTAACACCTACAATACACTCAAGACAGGTTTGCTGGTGATGATAAACATAATTTAATCTCAGCAGATGGAGAATTTTCTATGCCCCAAGGTTATAGTCGTCTACGGCAGAGAAGATTGGATTGAATTTTTACTGACCCCAGTGCACACCCTGAAAATTAGTTTTGTTTTTGTTTTTTTAACAACATTTTATATCAGCTTTGTTTATATGTTTTGACTCTTTTTTCTGAAAATGGAGTTCAAGAAAAGCCCTGATTAGCCACCTGCCTTAGCTGGGCTGTCTTTGTTTTACTGAAACAGCCTTACTCAAAGGTGGCAGGAACAGTGCAGTTTGCTGGCAAAGAGAAGGGGGTTTCTCACAGACCTTTTCAATTTCCGTATCGCAGACAGAGCCACCTCTCTGCATCACAGTCGAGAGCTGCTAATGGTTAATCGATCACTTCAAGGTAATGCCTGAGCCAGGAGCCAAGGGAGGAAGAGGAAGGAGCTTCTGTCGCTCAGACTGCTCCACTTTCCAGATGGCAAGCTAGGCGATTCTTCTCTCTGACTCCAACGTCCTGTCTTGCCTCCTCTTCTACTTCTCCTCTCCACCCTGGCATTCAGGACAGCAGAAAACTAATGAGTTGACCCCAACCCCCATCCTGGAAGTTTAGACTTCTCCTTCCTCTGGGCCAAGGCCGGGGCCCTGGGAAGCATGTGCGGAATGACAGTCTCTGTCTGAAGACACTGGTCTAGAACCACAGAGTTGCTTATTCAGGCCCCAGTTGATGGCTATTTTTGACTCACATAACAGCTCCCTTCTCACCTAGGTTATGTTTCTCCCCTGTGTTCCCTGATTCTGGCTTCCTTGAACTCTGCTTTCAACAATTACTGCCTTAAATGAAAAGTTCGTTCTACCATTTTGCCGTTCTTTTACCCCTGGCAACTTAATCCTACCCTTTCCCAGTCTTGTTCCATCCTTCTCTCCATTAGAACTTCTCCCTGAAGTTGCTCCACCTTCTGTGGCTCCGAGGTTCCTCTGCCCATTGACTCACCCCATCCCCTTATTCCCTCTGAAACTGCTCTTAGCTCTCCAATTTCCTTGTCTCACCTCTTCTTTCCCCTCACTTGCTCCTTTGTCTAGTTTGGACCTTAATAACCAGAGAAGTCAGCTTGGGTCTCTACAGCTGTAAGGATTCAGGGTTACCACGTGAAACTCAGAGCCAACACACTCTTGAGAAGGCTGCAGAAAAGCCCATGGAATCTATGCCCTGCCCTCCACCTGTCTTACCTTGTAACCAGCTGACCTGCCAGCAGTGCTTCCATTTACCCAACCACGTTATCCAGAGTTGTCCATGTCAGAAGCGTTTCCTTCACGTTGAATCCTGTGCCCCATGACCTTCAGTTTGGGGCTTACCTTTGCACTACTGTTTGTTTTCTCTGTTCTTAGCATCTTGTGGAGCGTTTTTGTCTCCCCTAAAATTAGCAATTGTAGAATCTTAATGATCCTGGAGGGTGACTGTTTATCTTTGTTAGGTACCTTCTAGGGCCTCCCAAGGTTAGTTCCATGTAAACTTTATACTATGTATTTTGACTATCTTCAACAAAATTTTAGAAGGATCTGAGGATGGCACAGGAACAAGCGATGTTTTGTGCTGATACATATGGGGTTGCTGTGAGTTGGAACTGACTTGACAGCACCTAACAACAACAATTTTGACTATACCCCAAAATATCCCCCAAATTTGATGAAACTCGGATGTTTGTTTGTATGAATCCAGATACTTGTGTGTGTATGAAAAATATAAAAGAGAAACAGGAAGAAACTTAATTTTACTTTTATAAATACATGTCATCTGGTAACACGGAACCCAGAGTGGCCATTTGCTATCTGTTGTGCTGAAGACTCCGTGGTCTTGGCCTCCCTAGGGTGTCTTCTTGCAATTTAAGTCATCCACATCACTAAAAATCTAGTCTTTCTAAATAATGACCATGACCATGGTATTGTTCTCTTTAATAACTTTCAACCACTCCCCATTACTTAAGTTAAGCACCAGTCCTCACCCTGATGTTCAGTGTCATCTATAATATGACCTTGCCTCACCTTGTACTGTCTCCTTCCACTCATTATATTTACCCTGGATTTCATTATTTCCCCAACCTGCTTCACGTTTTTGCATCCGCTATTCTGCCTTTGCTAATGAAGTTTCTCCAATCCTGAGCTCCCCTTTCAAAATTCTTACTTCCAAAATCACCTCCTTGATAAAGCCTTACCTGACATCCACTTGGCTATACTGTCTTCCCGCTTTAAGCCTCCTTAGTGCTTTGCTTATGTTTATTTCCTGTGGCTCTTTGTGCATTTTGTATCCTGGTTATTATATAATTGGCCAATCCTCCTAATAGGGTCACAAGCTCCTTTCAGGAAAGGACAGTGTGTCTCTCATCTTTGCGTTCTGTTCAGGCCCTAGCTGAGTGCCTTGTACACAAGAGTTGAATTGGATAGAACCGAGGTGAGCAAAACAAAGGAAAGAACCAGTATACGGGGTATTCAAAGAAATCACTGAACCAAAAAAGAGCAGGAAGAAGGACGTGGAGGGCAGATAGTAGAGAAAGTGCTAGCAGCCGGAGTAAGGCACAGTCTTTATCTCTTTTCATATCAAGTCCTCTGAGTGATTCAGACGTTCTGCCTGCATTTCCACTCCTCCTGTCTTCCCATTATTTCCCTCCCTACTGAGAAAATCGGTCTGTTAGACACTGAAGTCATTGCCTCAAATCAAACTCATGGGCATTCAGCAACATTTTTTTTTTTTCTTTTCAAAATAAGGTCTATTCACACCAGGTATATATTTGTTCTCTTGCTGTTTCATTACAGATAATCAATTCATATGGAACAAAAAAAGAATGTCTTAAATCAGACAATAAGGTGGCTGGACACATTTGCTTCCTGTGACCAGGGACATAACTTCATTAACAAAGGGAGCTCTCCAGCCCAGGGTGGGGGAGGAGACCTCTTCCTGGCTGTGTGCTGGTGCTCAGTGCAGCCCCCTGACCTGAGCCCCATTTGGGGCAAAGCAGTGAGAAAATGGGGTGAGCCAGTGTTGATGCCCAGCTATTCTCTTGTGTGTGTGGCTACTGCCTCAGCTACTTTGCAGTATTTTTCCACTCCTCTTCAAGAATGGAATCGAAGATTGTCAGGTTACTGGAGTAGAAAATTTGAGGTTAGCCGTGCAAGGCTGCTGTCTCTTCTTCACTCTTAGCAAGTATCTTCTTGGTCTAAACAGAGTTGTTGTTACTGTTGTAGTTACCTGCCATCAGAGTGGCCCCCAGCTCAAGGTGACCCCAGGCACAACAGAACAAAACACTGCCCTGTCCTGAGCCATCTCCATGATCGGTTACTGATTGGACTGTTGTGATCCATAGGTTTTCACTGGCTGATTTTCAGAAGCAGATGACCGGGTCTTTCTTCCTAATCCATCTTAGTCTGGAAACTCCTTTGAAACCTGTCCAGCACGTAACAACACCAAGCCCCCACTGACAGGTGTGTGGCGGCTGCGCACAAGGTGCGCTGGCCAAGAATCGAACCCAGATCTTCCACATGGAAGGCAAGAATTCTACCACTGAACCACCACTGCCCCTGTTAAACGGAGGCCCAGGCCTGACTGTGTGTGTGGCCTCTCCCTCTTCTTCATATGTGTGCTAATGATTCTATCAGTGATTTCCTTAAGGTGCTTTCAAAACCAAAATAAAAAGTCTATTAAAATGGAAATAAGGTGACCCTTTATAGTGGTAGTTTTCATTGAGATGTTCAATTTTATTTCTTTTATTTTCTCTCCTGTACAGGTGTGGTTCAGTGAGAAGATGTTTGAGCCATCGTTCTGTTTTTATACTGGATATAAAATTCCCTTGTGCAAAACCTTGGACCAGTACTTTGAATACATCCAGTCCCTGCCATCCCTAGATAACCCCGAAGTCTTTGGGCTTCACCCCAATGCCGATATCACGTAAGTTCTTGGCATTTTTTAATTTGAGGGGCCATGTGTAACTCAACCCGGCAAAGATTGTACATTTTCATTTTCTCTCTTAGTCTTTTTCCTTTCCCTTCTTTTTATTTTGCTGAGAGAAATAGTGTCCGTTCCTGTCTCCCAATTACAACTTTGTCATAATTTGGCCTGCTCTGCCGTCACTAAATCCTGGTGCTCCAGAGTTTATGACAACGTTAAAGCTCTAATTTACGCATTGGTTATTTCTCCTCTGCCGGGCCATAAAACCAGTGTTACTGGTATGGATGGTCTCCATTGATAGGACAGCAGTCTCCTAGCTTGCTTGTCTTTCCTTAAAAATGCATTAAAAATAACGGTCATAAATAGGACCTGAAAGGGCCAAGAAGGTACAGATAGGAAGATGAAGAGTTGTATTTCTGGTCTGCCCTTTCTTTTATGATCCTTACTTTCTCCCCTATATCTTCTGCCATTAACTGTCCGTGGTGTACACCATGCAGCAAGCACACAACACAGAGCCCAGCGAGGAAAGGCTGGAGGGTCTCTTGGCTCAGCCTCCGTCCCTGCTTCAGTCACCATGGTCATAAGCAGTGAGCGGAGAGATGAGAAATGTTTCCAAATCCCAATTCCCTCCTCTGACCCACTCTTCAGACAAAGTCTCACTCTAGCTTGCTCCAGAGATCTCTCCCTGAGAACAAAGCCAGAGACCACCAAGCCCCATAAAGGGGGCTCCCTAAAGAAGTCCTCGCTATGATTCTCCTTTGAATGGGCTGATCGATGAAAGACTTATGTTCAAGAGAGTAGTTTCAGGAAACAGAAGAGAACAAGGCTCCCCTAGTAATGATCAAGAAGAAAGAGTGCGGCCCTCCTCTCTCGTTGTCACTCACCTACTGCTGCAGTTTTGATTGCCTTTTGGCTCTCTGTCCTTGCTGGACTCCCCAGGAGCCCTACATTGCTGCACTGCCCCTCCACCCCCAAGCATGCACCATGTCCTCTGCACAAGGTTTGCCCTGCTGGCTTCTTTATTGTTGTTGTCAATCGCTGTGGAGTCGATTCTGACTCATGGCAACCTCGTGTGTTACAGAGTAGAACTGTATTCCATAGGGTTTTCTTGGCTGTAATCTTTATGGAAGCAGATCACCAGGACTTATCTTCTGTGGTACCACTAGGTGGGTTTGGATCACCAACCTTTAGGTTAACAGTTGAGCGCAAACAGCCTCTTTATTACCCACGTGCATTCTAACTTCTTCATACCCTCTAGTCTTTCCCATGCCACCTTTCATCTTCAAAGATGTGGCCATGATGAAAGGATTGGCAGTGGCTATTGCTCCTTTCAAGCCCCGTGATGGAAGCACGATGGTTCTTTGGTGATGGCTCTAACCGTTATTTGAAGAGATTGTCATAGGTGAGATAGGTTGAGACAAGAAGTGGTCATTGCCATGTGAAGAAATAAAAGCAGAATTCCTGAGGGGTCAGTTTAAGAATCAACTTACAAATTATCTAAAAGAGGAGCACTGTGAGGTCATTTTGCGTGTAGCCGAGACTTTCAAAGTGTGAGTCAGACCACATCACTCCTCTGCTCAGAGTCCTCCAGGGTCTCCTGTCTCAGTCCAAGTCATGGCCAAAGGCCAATGATGTCCTACAAGGCCAATAATGCATCTGCCCCCTCACATCCCCAACCTATTTTCCTTCTACCCTCCCGCTCACTAACAGCTCCAGTTCCACCAGCTTCCTGTTTCTCAGACAGGCCCGGCGTGCTACCACCACATGATCGTTGCACTTCCTGGAACATTCTTGGAAACCCTGGTAGCGTAGTGGTTAAGAGCTACGGATGCTAACCAAAAGGTTAGCAGTTCACATCCACCAGGAGCTCCTTGGAAACCCTGTGGGGCAGTTCTACTCTGTCCTATAGGATTGCTATGAGCTGGAATTGACTTGACGGCAAACAGTTTGGTTTTTGTGGTTTTGAACATTCTTACCCCCAGACATCTTTGTGGTTCCCCCTCTCACCTCTTCTAGTCTTTGCTTAAATGTCATCTTTTCAATGAGGTCTTCTCTGGCTATCCTACTTAAAAACTGCAACCCACCTCTGACCCTTTCCCCAGACCCTATCATCCTTGCCTTCTTTTTCCCCATAGTTTATACCACCAACTGACACACTGTGCATTTTATTTATTTGCTTATTGTCTACCTATCATCCCCAAAATATAAACTGCATTAAGGCTGGAACTTTTGTCTGTTTTCTCTGCTGTATCACCAGTGCAGGAACAGTGCTCTGTGCTCAGTATTTGTTGAATGAATCAATGATACCAAGTTTCTTCTAGATTGTGAAGAATTAAATAAATGGGGGTATTTTATAGAAAGAACTAATGAGTTTAGTGAGTTCACTGAGTTGGCAGAAAAATGGCTCATCAGTTTTAATACACCTGTAAGTTTATAATTGGAATAGTCCACCAGTGAGGGCTCTGAACTTTGATCACATCCTTGGCAAGAGACCAAGGATCATGATGGCTGCTTCCTAGAAAATCAGAGCCTGTCAGTTGCTGCAGGTTAATGAAATATTGAACCTATCAAGGAGTATGTAAAATGAAGCCAAAAACATCTCGCTCTGAGGTGCAGGGGTGGTATTCCAGTGCCTTGGTTGCCCTGGGTAGTTTTGGTCACCATATCTCAAGAAAGATTAAACAAAGCTAGGAAAAGTCTAGAGAAGAGCAACTGAAATGTAAACAGGATGGAAAGCAATGATAGAGATGAACTCTTAATTCTTTTTTTTCTGACTTTTTGTTTTGAAATATTACAAACCCTGAGAAAAGCTGCAAGTACAATGAACATTCATATACCCTTCACCTAGATTCACCAATTTGTTGATATTTTGCTTTTTGTTTTTTCTATCCGTCTATATTTATATGGCTATGTTGCTGTTGTTAGTTGCACTTGAGTCGATTGTTCTTCTAGGCCCTCTCAGTGGATAGTGCTAGCAAGTATGTATTTTTAAAATCATCGTGAGTTAATACTAATAACTCCATTCCAGTTCTACACCTCAGGGCTCTTCTCTGTCCTCCCCTATTCCATATTGATATCTCCTTTCTCCCACAGTGAGAATCCTGGTTCCCAGAAACATCAGTATATTTGCTCATTTGGTTGGAATTACTACACCAGTATCGCTACTAACAACAACTAAGTACTACTGAGTAGATGTCACGATTTCTTTGCAACTCTTTTTGTCCTTAAAATACATATGTAGATATGTATGTGTGTGTATATATGGATGTGTGGGTTTATAGATAGATGTGTGTGTGTATATATATATAGGTTCGCGTGTGTATATAGATGTGTATGTATAAAAAAATACATATGTGTTTATTTATACATATACATGTATCTCATTGACATATACAAAGTGCTATGTTCAGAAGTCACTGGTATTGTTTTTTTTGTGTGGCCATTCTATTAACTGGTATATATTTGGCCTCATTTGTTTATGTTCATATTAAATTTTAGTTTTTCCATCTTTGTTGATTTTTTTAATATGATGAACATGGTTTAACAGTCAAAACTAGCTAGTAAGGTGTTCTTAGCAATGTCTTACTCCCTTCCACCCCATTTTCCCCTTCCTTTATGGTCAACCAAACCCATTATTACCCTTTCTTTCTTATATAAAGTTGCCATACTATATATATTATTTTGCACCTTTCTTGCCTTTTTTTCACTTCACAGAGTATCCTGAAAATCACTCCATATCAGTTCATAGGTAGCTTCCTCTTTCTTTTCTACAACTGCATGCCACTCCATTGTATATTTATATCATCGTTTATTTAACTATTCTCCTGTGGACGGGCATTTAGGTTGTCTTCAGTATTTTGCTGTTCCAAATAATTCTTCAGCTAATAACCTTGTGCTTATGTTTCTCACACTGTTGGCTATTGTATTTTCAGGGTAGGTTGCTGTGGGTGAAATTGTTAGACCTAGGGTTAGTACATATTGTCATTCTCCCCTGCCTCCCAGCTCCAAACCAAACCCACTGCCATTGAGTCAATTGGGAATCGTAGTGACACCACAGGTCAGAGTAGAACTGCCCGATAGGGTTTCCAAGGGTGTAAGTCTTTATGCAGGCAGACTGCCACATCTCTCTCCCATGGAGTGGCTGGTGGGTCCAAATGGCCAACCTTTCAGTTAGCAGCCAAGCGCTTTTAACCACTACGCCGCCGTGGCTCCTTATTCCCCTACTTAGGATTGTACTGTGTTGCACCTTCGCCAGCGATGTATGAGAGTACCTGTTTCTTCACAGTCTTAGCACCAGTGTTGGTGGAGCTTCTGAATTTTCACCAGCATAATAGGTGAGAAATGGCATCTCAATCATTTTAATTCGCCTTTCCCGTATTTTGAGTGTTTGTCTGTCTTCTGCCCATTTCTCCATAGACCTTTTACTCATTTTCCTCGGTTTTCAAGAGTTATTTGTAATTAGAGATACCAGCACTTTATTTGTGATATGCGTTGCAAATGTTTTTTCTCTGTCTTTTGATTTTAACTTTGTGCTTTTTTTCCCTTTGGCTACACAGAAGTATTTTTGTTGTTGTTATTGTTGTTTTGTTTTGCTAACATTTATTTTTAGCTAGTCAAATTTATGAGTACTTTTTTTTTGTTACATCTGGATTTTTAGTCATAGTAATTTTTAGAAAACATTTTCCCACATCAGGTTATAAAGGAATAATCCATAGTTTCTTCCAGTACTTGTATAGTGTCATTTTTTTTACATCTAACTCTCTTATTCATTTAGAATTTTGTTCTGGTATAAGTATTGGTGAAACTTTATCTTTTTCCCAAGAGCAATTGTTCTGTCACCAGAACCAAAACCCATTGCCATCAATTCGATTCCGGCTCATAGATGACCCTATAGGACAGAGTAGAACTGCCCCACAGGGTTTCCAAGGAGAGGCTAGTGGATTTGAACTGCTGACCTTTTAGTTAGCAGCCATGGCTCTTAACCACTGTGCCACCAGGGCTCCTGTTCTGTCACTAGTGATTTAAAATCTTCCTTTATCATTTTCCACATTTCCGTATATTCTGGGCTCTATTTCTGAGCTCTCTATTCGGTATCGCTCTGTTTGAGACTTTATAATATATTTGACTACCTGCTAGGGCTTTTTTCCCCTTAGGCTTTTGGTAGTTATTGTTGCATGTTCATTTTTTCTATGTCTAGCAGAAATGAGTGTTGAATTTTGTTGAATGACTATTCAGCATCTATGGAGATAAACATATGATTTTCTCTAAATATCTAAAAATTTATGAATTATATTAATAGATTTCCTAGTTTGAATCCTTCATGAATTCCTGGAATTAACAGCAGTTGGTCCTGATGTATTATTTTGGTAATGTGGTTTTGGACTCTGTTAATAATTATTGGGAATTTTTTTTTAGTGAGATTGGTCTAGCAATTTCTTTATTTGTGGTATCTCTACCAGGTTTAGTCAAACCAACATTATCTTTGCCTTGTAAAAATTTTTGCTGCGGAATACTTTATTTGACATTGGATGCTTAAAGGTTTGGTAGAATTCTCCTGTGGAACCACCTGGGCTCAGTGTTTTTTGGTGCTGCAAGTTCTTTGTTAACCGTTCTTATCTTTCTGTCTCTCATGGGGTATATTTTTGTAAATTGTGTTTTTCAATATAATTATCTGTTTTGTCTAGGTTTTTATATTTATTTGCACAGAGTTATGCAAAGTCTTGTTTAATAATTAGGGAGAGGAAGTCTAAAAGAGCCATTGTGGGAAAGAACAAAGTAGCTTTTTGTTTATACTCTACTGAATCCAGTCCATCCTATAACATATAACCATATGTTATAGAAGTGTGGGCAGGACTCAAGTTCTTAGACCGTGGTCTAAAATCTGATGACAGTGTGAAGCCACTCTAGTCTTTCTTCTAAAGGAATGTGCTGTCTCTCTTGATGTAATCAACCAGGGCAGCTCTTTTCAATCACTTTGGTCTGGTGTGCCAACACACCTCGGAGAAGCTGCTGAGAAACAGGAAGGGGGAACTTAACATTGACATAGGTAAGTTCGATACCAGGGGAGCCTACCACACCAGAAGCCAGGGTCGCTTCTCAAAAGGTTCTCTCTGCTATTCAGCTAGCTCAGCAGGCCCTCAACCATGAATGGCAAAAGCATGTTGTGGCAAAGTAACAAAATATGTTGCAGATTGTAAAATGCTGCAAAGCATGACGTTAATAGGTCATTCTTCAGTGTATTGCCCAGGCAGTGGCGTGATCTAGTATCTCCCATGCTTAAAAAAGCCTTCCCTTAACCCACACGCTTCTCAATCTATTGCCGTTTGCATTTGTTCCACTCGCATTCAAACTTCTTTAAGAGTTATTTCCACCTTCTCACCAGAGTGGAGGTCATCAATTCCAGTGGCCTTAATGGCCTCTGTATTCCAAATATGTATTGTCTAGTCCTCTCTTTGGAAACCATGGTGGCATAGCAGTTAAGTGCTATGGCTGCAAACCGAAAGGTCGGCAGTTCGAATCCACCAGGCACTCCTCTATGGGGCAGTTCTACTCTGTCATATAGGGTCGGTATGAGTTGGAATCAACTTGATGGCAGTGGGCTTGGTTTTTTGGTTTTTAGTCCTCTGTTCTGTGCCCCGTAATCATTTTATACAATTCCTATGTGATATCTCCACTTGGATATATTTCAAGCAACTCAATCTTAAAATCTAGGGAGCTCTGGTGGCACAACAGATAAGCACTGCTAACTGAAAGGTTGGCGGTTCAAGTCCCCCCAAGTGGCTCTGTGGGAGAAAGACCTGGCAGTCTGCTCCCAAGAAGACTACAGCCTAGAAAACCCTACTGGGCACTTGTGCTCTGTCACATGGGGCCGCTATGAGTCAAACTGACTCAACAGCACCTAACAGTAACAACAATAACCTTAAAATAAGGTCCCTAGGTGGTGCAAACAGCTTGCACTCGACTGCTAACCTAAAGATCGGTGACTCAAACCCACCCAGTGGTACAGTGGAAGAAAAGGCGTGGCAATCTACTTCCATTAATATTACAGCTCAGAAAACTCAATGGAGCAGTTCAACTCTGGACTGATAGGATTTACGGACAGACCAAATGGTCAATGGCTGAGAACCTTCTTCTGTATGTATCATTGCTGCTAGCTGGTGAGTAGAGAGAGGCACAACTAGCCTTCTTGGTCTCTAGCAAGTCTCTCCCTACAACTCTGTCCTGTGGTTTACAGGCCATCCCTGGTAGGCATGATATACAATGCCATAAGCCATCTTCACCAGAAATAGCTTTGGGATCTTGCGATCTGTCACCACACTGAGTGGGATCTATCAAAAAACCATGAACCCGTGCTTCAAATGGAGGATTACTTCCAATAGAGACAACTGGCTGCCCTGTAAGACCATGGCCCTCACTCTCTGATCTCTCTATTCTTAACTTCCTGTTTGGTCTGCCCAGAGGTCTTCACCACTCACTGCCTTCCCCTCTTCCCCAGCACCTTGGCACCTTTCTGGTTCCTGCTCAGGCTGTAGGCTCTCTCCTGCAGCTCTACATTTGATCCTCTTCTTGATCTCTGGGTGAGCTTTGTCCTTGGTTTGATTCTTTTCTCTGAAATACCTGGCAAATATAATCCTGTCTCCATTCTTGGGGCAATTGAGCCTTCTTGAAGGCCTTTGCTACAACCCCTTGCTGTTCCTGCACCAACCACCAGGAGGCGATAAGCAACAACGGACGAATCTTCCAAGGTAAAACCCACCACTCATCTCTGCCCAACTACACCCTTCCCAGATCCAAGAAGATGTCACCCTCCCAAATTCTCTGTGAAATGGAAAAAGTAATCAAAGGTCGTCCTGACTATCTGGTCTAGAATTGGGGATAATGGAGGTGCTGGGAAGAGGAATGCGTTTGAGAGGAAGTTACAGAGTCCTGTTTAGGGCGTGTTGAGTTTGGGAAAGAGACCAGGATGTATCTGAGAGTGATGAGAAACGTGGACTGCAGCCGAAGTGAGAGATAAGGCTTGAAAGAGGTATTTGAGTGTATTTGTGCAAAGATAGCAGTTGAAGCAACGAGAGGAGATGGACTCTCTGAGATACACTAGCTAAGGCTGTGTGAATATCCCCAGTCAGAGGAATTCCTATTTATCTGCTTGTCCATGCCATCAGCAGGACTATTGCTTCCAGATAGATCAGCGTGCTGTAACTGGGCGGTGGCAGAGAACTGTGTGACCCTGTTTATCAGAATCTGCATTCCGAAGTCAGCTTCCATGAATTGGAGAGAGGAGGGAGATTAGGGAAAGGGGCCACGAGTCTCTCTCCTGGGTCCTTGCTTCAGAATGCAGAATTCCTTGAAGCAGAGGGGCAAAATCAAGCTGAATCAATGCTTTAAAATAAGCAAAATGTCTCCCAAGAGCTTAGATACTTGGGTGACATACTTTATTCACATTTTATTGTCTAGGTGTATAAGGTACCAAGGACTGCAAATTCAACTAACTCAATGCCAAAAACAGTTATTTATTTTCACTGTTTCTCATTAGCGTTATGCACATTTTTCTACCCTTCTGAAATTCATCAAATGCCTTATTACAATGTTTATATTCATTTCTATGCAGGGCAAATTTAAATGTGTTCTTTTTGTATTACCTGACACTTTGGAGTTTTAGAGTTTTTAAAATTTATGCTCATTGATGTTTCATGTGCAAAGATACATATAAATCTAGGCTGATTTGGATATCACAGTATACTGATATCTCAGTAGATAGTTAATTGCTCATTTTATAGATCTGTTTTTGAGTTGTTTTGCACTTTTATTATTCATGACTCTCATACGGCCACCCAATGGAGATGACCTAGAAGGCTCCCCAGAACCACTAAGCCACAAGGCCAATATGAGCTTCTTCCCATGTTTACCCCACAGAGAAATTTTCTTCTAGTAGTAACTCAGAACCAAAACTCATGAGATATTATAGTTCTCATTCTTTATCTCAGAGCATTTATGGAGACTGTTTCCCTGAAAGCCCTTGGGCTTTTGAGGCATAGAAAGATATTCTCCAATTCTCCGCTATAGCTAGCTAACTAGGCTTCTGCTGTTTATATCTTTACAAACATAAAATCTCATTGTGGAAAAAGAAATTTAAGTTGCACAGCTCTGGAGTGCCCAGGAATGGCATTCGTGCCTCGTAAAACATGAGGGGAGAGGTGGCCTAGATAGTTCGTCCAGCTCTTGTTCAAAGTGAGTCAACTTTTCAGGGCTTGTTCCCCTCAACATTTGTGTTTTGAGGACTACTTTCAGATCACCTAAAAAAATAAATAAAATCATCCACCATGAAAGTGATTTCTTAGAAGAGATCTACCAGTGGCAACCTCTCCATTGGCTTCTCCCTGGAGGCCTGGTATACTGGCCAGAGCCCAGAGCCTGCTGAGAGCAGGATTGTCATGCCTGCAATGGTCTGCACTACTGTCACCCAGCCAGGGTGCAGAAGGCCTTTCCAAAGGGGATTTGCTCTGGAGGTGACCTGAGAGAGTGCCTGAGAATCCCAGTTGTAGGACCTTTCCTCTCTGTTATTTGTTGGGAAGAATGAATTCTCATTTTCTTAGCATGAATGGAAATTTACTGTGGTTTTCTTGACCTTTAACGATCTGTGTTGATAAAATAATATACTAAGAAAAATCATTTTCCTTCACCCTCAAATTATCTCTCTCTGATACTCCTGTGCTTTGAAGAGCATATAAATTTATATAGATGTATATGGAAGGATGCCAGGAAATAGGAAAATAGTAATGATAATATACTGTACTTTTACCACAAGAAGGAACAAAGAATTAAATTTTCATGACCTTTAAATATTGGAGAATTGCTCTCCTTTATATTTGAGGTTTAATAAAATTTAAGCCAATTGGTCTCAATTCAACAAACAAGTATTTATTGAGACCTTACTCTCTGGGCGACTTGGAGATACAATGATGAGTAAGACACAGTCCTTGCCCTTGGAGTTCATTGTCTATCAGGGAAAACAGAAGAATGGCAAGTAGTTATATAATACAACATAGCAAATTCTAAAATCAGTATATATACAGTGCTACAAGAACACAAGTCCCTGGGTGGTGCGAATGGTTAACATGCTTGCTGCCAACCAAAAGGTTAGAGGTTTGAATCCACCCAGGATGCCTCGGAAGAAAGGCCTGAAGATCTACTTCCAAAAAATCAGCCATTAAAAACCCTATGGGAGCACAGTTCTACTCTGACACACATGGGGTCACCATGAGTCGGAATCAACTTGACAGCAACTGGTATAAGAACACAGGCTAATTAGCAATAAATTTCAACTTAGGGATCAAAGTGAGCTAGTGAAAGAGGCCACATTTGAGTTGTGCCTTAAAGGACTTGGAGGTGAGGAAGAAGTCCCTGCAACACTGTGAGCAGCAAGGACAGAGTGCAAGGAAAGAGGAAGGTAATGAGCAGTCCAGGATCAAGACGTAGACTGGGCCTGTGCACGAAGAAACTTAACCCAAGGAGGGCTGTGAAGATGTAAAAGTGTGTGGTACGTTCCGGCAACCGAGTCCATTATACCTAGAGCATGGAGGGGGTGGGGGTGAGGGCAAGCAGACTAAAGGTGGGGCTGAGGACAAATGCAGCCTGGCTTTTCAAGGTTGTGGGTGTCTTGCTAAAGAGTTGGGAACTGAACTATTCTGAAGGCAGTGGGGGATGATGATGAGGGGATGGATGTTAGAAATGATTTGGAAATAGAACTTGGAAACCAAGAAGGCCTGGGGAGTGACATCAAGCCTGAGGCACAAAGGAGGACTCTGAGGTTCCTAGGTTGGGCAAGTGGATGAAGATATTGATGTTGCTGAAGGGGACAGGACAAGGAACAGTTCAGGTGAGGGATAAGAGAGCATTAAAATAATGAGTTAGGTTTTGGTTTTATTTAAGAAATAGTTCTAGGAGCCAACTGAAATAAATAATATAATGTGGAGTTCATTATAAAGTCAACTATTTAATGTTACCCAGACTTGCTTGGGGGAAACCCTGGTGGTGTAGTGGTTAAGAGCTGTAGCTGCTAACCAAAAAGGTCGGTAGTTCAAATCCACCAGGCGCTCCTTGGGAACTCTATGGGGCAGTTCTATTCTGTCCTATAGGGTCGCTATGAGTTGGAATCAACTTGACGGCAACGGGTTTGGCTAGATTTTAGACTTGCTTGGTGGGGCAAACAGTTAGAGCTTGGCTTCTGACTGAAAGGTTGGCTGTTTGAGTCCACCAAGGGACACCTTGAAAGAAAGGCCTGGTGATCTATTTCAGAAAACTGAGCCATTGACAACCCTATGGAGCACAGCTCTATTCTAATACACATGAAGTCACCATGAGTCAGGATCAACTGGACTGTAACTGGTGTTTTTAGACTTGCCTTGTATTTCACGGCTCTCTAAAATATCAGTGGTGGTGACAGCAATTCATCCACATATTCTATCTTTACTGTATTTAATGCTAGGATGAGACTATGGAGTTATATAAATCACAAATTTATATTTGTGAAAAATGTATATGATAGCATGTGGATCCTTGACTTTTGATAACTTCATTTTGTTGTCCCATCAGCTATTTTCATAGGATTTTTCCCCTTAATTTGTATTTTTCTTATATTTTAATCTGACTTTTAAAAACCGAGACAGTGCCATACTTCAAAATTTAGAAATAGGTTGCAAATTCCTTGTGTATCATTTTATTAGACTGTTTTGTTTTCACATGTTCAGTTGTCTATGTGTTTGATAGACTCATCTTTCAACTTTTTCAGCAAGTGTCTTTTGGGATAGTCTAAAAGCCTCAACATCTGAACAGAGGTTGCTCATAAAATAATACTAAAAATTATATGTAAAATTATGTAAAGCCAAATTTCATGTATTAGAAACCAGCTTTTACCCTACTGGCCCTTATTGTGAAACTCATTTGTTTGAAGTAGTATGGAATTATTACCCAAAATCTGGCAGAGGTTATTAACATTGTCTAACACCAGGGCTGTTATGATGACTGTATCTGACTGTAAGCCCAGCCCGTGAAGCACAATGGCTGACCCATGTACCTCAGCCACAACTTTAGGAAAGGATGCAATGGCTTGGATATGCCACGTTTGGGTGCAGATGCTGAGTTCCATCTACTAATCAAATAAAAATGCTGAATATAGAAGCATCTCCTCCATTCTTCGGCTGTATTCCTAAATGAACTCATAGGCCGGTTGAACAGGATTTGGTATATTCCCACAAAAATGTGACTTGTTCATAAGCAAAGAAGCCTGGATAACTTAACAGAAGCTCTTTAGGGTTCTTTCAGTTAGTGGGGCAATTTCCACAAAAGTTCGTTTAATTCACACCTAGGGAGGGAGAGAAAGGAGGGTGTAATTCTTTTTCTATGTGCTGTAAAGAAAAATCATAAGAGGACCTTTCTAGTGGGGTGTAGACAGTAGGGATTTGTAAGATGCATCTCAATGGACCTAAGATCTTTATTGCTGTGATTCATCCCTCTTAGTCTGAGTTCTCTAGGGGAACAAAACCAGTGAAACGTATGTGTACATAAATATATATAGAGAGAGGTTTATTTCAAGGACATAGCTCATGCAGTTGTAGCGGCTAGCAAGTCAGGGAACTGAATTCTGCCAGTATCCTAAATGAGCAAAGAAATGGATCCTCCCCTAGAGGAGCCCAGTCCTGCTGACTCCTTGATTTTAGCCTGGTGAGACCTGTGTTAGACTTGTGATCTAAAAAACTGTAAGATAACAGGACACAGTACTGGGGAAATCAGCACAACTTGACCAAGGCAAAGTCATAGAAGCTTCATAGATAAATCCAGACCCCCTGAGGGGCCGAATTTTTGCGCTGAGGGCTGGGGACCATGGTCTCGGGGGACAATTAGGTCAATTGGCATAACATAGTTTATAAAGAAAATGTTCTATATCCTACTTTGGTGAGTAGCATCTGGGTCTTAAAAGCTTGTAAGTGGCGATCTAAAATACTCCACTGGCCCCACCCCATCTGGAGCAAGGGAGAATGAAAAAAACACAAGGAAAAGATTAGTCCAAAGGACTAACAGACCACAACTACCACAGCCTCTACCAGACTGAGTCCAGCACAACTAGATGGTGCCTGGCTACCACCACCGACTGCTCTGACAGGGATCACAATAGAAAGTCCCAGACAGAGCTGGAGAAAAATGTAGAACAAAATTCTAACTCACAAAAAAAGGCCAGACTTACTGGTCTGACACAGACTGGAGAAACCCGAAGAGTATGGCCCCCGGACACCCTTTTAACTCAGTACTGAAGTCACCCTTGAGGTTCACCCTTCAGCCAAAGATTAGACAGGCCAATAAAACAAATAATAATACACATTGCTTAACCAGGTGTATGAGACTAAATGGGCACACCAGCCCAGCAGCGAGGACAAGAAGGCAGGAAGGGACAGGAAAGCCGGACAAATGGAAGTTGGGAACCCAAGGTCAAGAAGGGGAGAATGTTGACACGTTGTGGGGTTGGCAACCAATGTCACAAAACAATAGGTGCATTAACTGTCCAATGAGAAACTAATTTGCTGTGTAAACCTTCATCTAAAGCACAATTGAAAAATAAAATAAACTATAAGACAATAATTTTGTTTTAAGCCCTGAGTTTGTGTAATTTGTTACTGCAACAATAGAAAACTAATAAAGTTTTAAAATTTCATTTTTCATTTTCAAAAATTCTACTTGGTTCTTTTTCAAATATGCTATTTATGTTTATATTCTCTTATTCATATTTTCCTTACTCTTTAATATAGTGAAAACGTATTTCATAATGTGTATTGGAAAATTCATGATCTAAGATCTCTGCAGGTCTGGTTCTGCTTTCTGTTTCTTTCTGGCTCTTGCTCGTGGTGCCTTGTTTCTTTATGATTTTTGTAAGTTTTCACTGGTAGCTCATGTCTATTTGAAATTAACTGTTGGAATTATTTGAGACCTGTATTGAAGATTTGTATTTGTTCTACTAAATGCCACCTGGAACTTCCTGGAACCATCTTAAAATAAATTCTTGGCTGGGGGGCGGGGGTTTCAAGTAACACAGGTAATATGAATTAATGTTAATTAATGTCACAAACCTGATAAACTAAGAATTCTCAGGAAAGATTCCCCACTAGTTCCAAACTAGATAGAAAGTTTACTTGCCATCCCCTTCTGACAGGTAGGTTAGTTCTAATTTGCCCTTACACTGAGGCTGTAACCCTATTGGGTTACAGCTTTATGTAGGAGTTCCCTATTAGACTTTCCACCTCGAATAGAAGGGTTTACGTCCTGTGTCAGTGTGCCCCATGTACCATCCAAGGAGAGATTCCAGGACATCAGGGGTTGGTTACACCCCTAGGGTAAAATCTGGCTTGTCTTCCTGGATTACAGCTTTCACTCTATATTTTGTCTGACTCCAATAACTCCTTAGTTTCTTGCCAGCTCATTAATGTATT
Organism: Loxodonta africana; assembly: GCF_030014295.1. NCBI lineage: Eukaryota > Metazoa > Chordata > Mammalia > Proboscidea > Elephantidae > Loxodonta > Loxodonta africana. The sequence continues at coordinate 101,125,028 of NC_087342.1, forward strand.
TAAAAAGATGTTTTCCACATCTTAACCAGCATTTTTAGTTGTTTTCAGGAGGGTCCTTCAGGGTAACAGTTGCACCATGCTCTCAGAAATGGAAATGTCTGATTATTTCTTTAGGATGAATTCTCAGATATAAAAACCAAGAAAACCAAACCCACTGTCATCGAGTATAGTGACCCCGTAGGACAGAGTAGAACTGCGCAATAGAGTTTCCAAGGAACGCCTGGCAAATTTGAACTGCCGACCTCTTGGTTAGCAGACGTAGCACTTAACCTCTATGCCACCAGGGTTTCCAAAGATATAGAATTGCTAAATTAAAGGTATGCACATTTAAAATGTTGCTATATATTCCATATTACAAAGGCTTAAGTTATAATGAAGGAGTTAAAACAGAACAACAAATCACTCATTTCAAGCATTTGTAAAAGCTTTTTAGATTTCCCTCTAACACCTGTGAAAGGAAATGCGGAGGTGGTTGACATCTGGATGAGAGACAAAACTTACAGATGAAACAATAACCCAAAAAATCAAATTATGTGATGTTTATAGGAGGTTAACTAGGAGTTCAGAAAAGAAAAGTTTAAATCTAATCATGTCAACACGGCTTCTCGGAAAGTCTTCGTGGTTTCTCATTGCCCTTAAGAGAATGCTCAGAATCCTTAAAGTGCCCACATGACCCTGCGTGGTCTGGCCCCTGCCTTTGTCTCCACCTTCATCGCTTCTCCTAGCTCGCTGGCTCCAGCCTTACTGGCCTTATCTGTTTCTTAAATGCACTGAAATCCTTCTCACTCCCGGGCCTTACCTTTTATCTGAATTTCCCTCTGGGCCTCCTACTCCACCCCAATTTGGCCTGGCCAACCTGCTTAACCTGCTTATCCTGCTTATCCTTCAGGTCTTAGCTTACATATGACTTTTTTAAGAGAGTTTTCCCTGATCTTCTAGTGTAAATTGCCTCTGACACACATTCATTCACACGCACACATACAGAAAAGCTGGTCTACCCAGCATTTCAGGGACAGAGACTAAGTCTGTGTACCTCAGAACATCTGGTCTACCTGAGAGAGTAAGTGTGGGAGTGAGATTGAGAGCTAAAGAGAGAGAAGTCATATTCTCTTAAAGCATCCTGCTCTTTTCCTCCGTAGCACTTGCTCAGTCTAGGACCCTGCAGCTATGTCCTATTCACCACCATATCCCAACACCTAGCCCAGTGCCTGGTCCATAGCAAACACAGTAGACACTTGTTAAATCTTTATCGAATACGTGGATTTAAAAAATGGACTACATTTGGATAGGTAGAGCAGGTGGATGTCAATAGATCACCTTGGAAATCATAAAGCAAGTGGGAAAATGAGAAAATAAATCAGAAAAGACCAAGCAAATTTTAATAATTAACATTTTGGTGAAGAAAAATGAGTGACCTTCTTTGGTCTAACAAATCATCGTATAATGGTACACTGTTATGATGAGACCATAACAGGGAGAATAAAAGCTGTGCAGCATGAGGGGGTTAGGTTAGCTGTAAGGAAGGACTTCACAATCAGACTTTAAAGCACAGACTTGTATTACCAAGAATGTTTGTGGAGTCTGTTTCCCATAAGATGAAGAGCTTTTCATTTCTGTGATGGTTTTTGACATTCTGTTAAGAGGCGGTAGGATGGATTTCTAGCTTTTTCATTCCTGTTAGGTTGATGGTAAAGTTTCCTGTTTTGCGGGGGGTGGGGGGGGGTGGTGGTGGTGAGGTAGGGGCTGGCTATGATTTAAGCAATTCTATCAGTTCAAATAAAAAATAAATAAATTAAAAAATTTTTTATTTTTTTATCAGTTCATTTTAGCTTTGGTAATGATCTCTGAGGATACTTTTCCCTACTACTTTCTGAACAGTTCCTCTTTTTATCAGGTATCAGAGTAACACTGCTTCTGATGTCCTTGAAACGATTACCAACATTCAACCCAAAGAAAGTGGAGGCGGAGTGGGAGAGACTCGGGAAGCCATCGTTTATAGATTATCTGAAGATATGCTGAGCAAACTGCCTCCTGACTATGTTCCTCATGAGGTAAACTACGCCCATTTTCTCCATGGATCTTTGGATTCCACAAAGCTGAGTACAGCCCTGAGACACTGTGTTCCATCTTCCCTCTCTCTGCTCATTCCTTCTTCTTTCTCCACTCTTTCTTTTTTACCTTTTGATCTTCTCTTCCTTACCAACTTCCTTTCTCAAATATCTCACAAGATATGATCTGCACTTTTTCTGATACCTTTCTTCGCTCCCTTTTTATTCCACTTTCTCTTTCAATCATCTTTTCTGTACCTTTCTCCCATCTTTGAATTCCTCTGTCTTAGGACCCCAGATGTCTTAACCTCTAGGCTTGAGTCCTCTTCCCCACCTCTCATACCCAAACCTGCTTTCTCCATTCTTTAAACCTACCTCTTGTTTTGGTCTCCTGCTCTCTGTGCTTTTCATTCTTTCAGCCAGATAATAGGAAAGCAAGCAGGCTAAACTAATCTATTCCCCAATGTGGATGCAGTAATGGTCTACTTCTTGATCCTCCTCGATGTTCACTTGTTAAATCTAAATCAGCCTTTCTCAAATTCTTGGTCTCAGGGTCTCTTTACAAAATAATTGAAGACCCCAAATAGTTTTTTTTAATGTGGGTGATATTTACTGTATTGGAAATTTAAACTGAGAAATTTTTTAAAATATGTATTTATTCCTTTATTTAAAAATAACAGTAACAACCCCATTACATGTTAACATAAATAACATTTTTATATTTTAAAACAAAAAAATTCAGTGAGAAGAGTGGCCTTGTTTTACATTTTGCAAATCTAAGGTCTGGCTACATAGAAGACAGCTGGATTCTCATGTCTGCTTCTGCATTCAGTCTGTCATGTTGTCACATTGTCACAACATGACAGACTGAATGCAGAAGCAGACATGAGAATCCAGCTGTCTTCTATGTAGCCAGAACTCCACTGTACACTCATGAGGGAATGGGAGTGGAAAAGCCTTACTATTAGTATGAAAAAAGCTGTAACTTTGTGGACTTTCTGAAAGGATCTTGGGGCCTCAGGGATTCCAGACCACACTTTAAGAACTGCTCATCTAAAACAATCTTTAATTGTGGTAAAAATTTCTGGATGTTTTCAAAGTTCTGTCCAAAAGTTCTCAGACTTGGCCCTCTCCTCCACGTGTCCTCTGGTTGGCCAGGGACTCCTCTCTCTTATTCTCTGCCTCTTCCCTCACTGCTGATGGCTAGCTTCACCTGAGTCCTAGACTGGGCTGAGTCAAGTTTAGCTCTTCAACTGAAAAAGAGAAAATCACCCTGCCCTAATTCAGATGTAACTACCGTCCTGTGTCTGTCCTGCTCTGTATTCTTAAGTATGGGAAAAGATACACCTGTTAACTGGGAGCCAATAGATTACCTGAGTTGTAGGCCTCCCACTGCAGGTGTAACAGGGCGAGTCTTAGACTGAGACCTACGGTTCTTTTTTTGGTGAAAATATACACAGTCATACACCAATTCAACAATTTCTACATGTACAACTCAATGACATTGATTACATTCTTCAAGTTGTGCAAACATTCTCAATATTCTTTTCCAAATTGTTCTACCACCATTGACTTTAACTCACTGCTCCCCTAAGCGTCTCATCTAACGTTTTGAGTTGCTGTTGTCAATTTGATCTCACATTGACAAGTCTTTAAAAGAGTACAATGCTCAAGGCAGAAAATTTTACTTATTAAGATAAACTATTTTTTTGTTGTTGTTCAAAGAAGACTTCAGGGGAAGTTTTGGTTTAAAGTTTAAAGATTATCTAAGGGCAATAGTTTCAGGGTTTCATTCAGCCTCAATGGCTCAAGAAATCTGGCTTCCATTGACAATTTGAAATTCTGTTCCACATTTTCCCCCTTTTGATCAGGATTCTGCTATAGAATTTTTTAATCAAAATGATCAGTAATGGCAGCAGGCACCATCCAGTTCTGATAGACCTAGGGTTCTTTTGAGGCACGTCTGATAGCCCTCCTGTTCTTTTTTTCTCTCAGAGTTGAACATGGAAATCTTTTATTGGCTGGGTAAATGATTTACTAATCTGATCATTTATTTGTACATTTAAACACAGAAGCATGAATATCATGAAAAACAATAATCTAACTGCTGTTGAAGATGAGGAAGACTACCTGTGTAGTAAATTTTGTTTGATTATATCACTAAACTGTGTCTCTCATTGTTCATGTAACCTAGTCATCCCTCGAGAGTTAAAAACATCAGAGAAAACATTATTTTCTACATGCTTTTCTGTCTCCTTCCTTTTTAAATACCTTCACAAGTTAATTACATCAATCAAAGCCTCCAGACTGACTCAATTATATACCAACTTCTACTATGCCATAAGCTGTGCTAAAAAAAAAAAAATCCAAAAAACTTTTAAGGCATAAAGCAGTGGTGTCACGGAGTTGGTATTCTTTAAGATACTCAAAATGTTTTAACCATAAATATTTGACCTGTTTACTCAATTGACTTGTAATCACTTCTGGAAGTGACTGAATAGGGTAGAACAATTAGTGGGGATGTTATTTATAAGCAGCTGGTGACCAACCTGAAGCTTTCTAAGCACTGCACTTACTTAGTCATTAAAATGGGGCAAACAGTTTGTGCTAATCTACTCACCTAAAGGTTGGTGGTTCGAACCCACCCAGCAGTGCTACAGAAGACTGGAGATCTGCTTCCATAAAGATAGTTGTTGCTAGATGCCGTCAAGTCAGTTTTCAGCTCATAGCGACACCATGTAAAGATGAGAGCCAAGAAAACCCTATAGAGCACAGTTGTACTCTGTAATGTGTAGGGTCACATTGAATCTGAATCGACTCTGTAGCAACAGGTTTTTTTTTTTTAGTTGGCATTTTTCAACACTTAGAACACACCAGGCTCTGTGCTAAGTGCTGTATACACATTATGCCACTTAGTCCTCCTGACAAATCAGCAGAAACCAAGCTAAGAAGTGGTAGAGCAAGGATTTGAACCCCAAGCAGTCTAATTCTAGAATTTATGATTGTAACCAATTTCAGCATGCAGTGAGTGATCCCAACAATAACAACATTTTCTTACCTCTAAAAACAGACCTTGTTTCCATTGTGTAGAAGAGTACCAAGATATCTGACAACCAAGCTATTTGAAATCAATGGCTTCATGTAGAGATAGTTATAGGAAGGGGAGAAAACTTTTTTTTTTTTTTAACGGATACATATTGTTAAGTACGTACTTTCAAAGGTTTATCGTGTGTGGGCTGCAGAAGACAGATGAGGCATAACAGCTGCTGTCTTAGTGATGTGGCACTGCTATAACAGAAATACCACAAGTGGATGGCTTTAACAAACAGAAATTTATTTTCTCACAGTTTAGGAGGTTAGAAGTCCAAATTCAGAGCTCCAGCTCCAGGGGAAGGCTTTCTCTCTCTGTCAGCTCTGGGGAGAAGGGCTTTGTCTCTTTTCATCTTCTGTTTCTTGACTCCTTGGTCATCTTCACGTGGCATTGCATCCGTCTTTCCCCATCTCTGCTTACTTAATCTGCTCCTTTTTTAATCTCAAAAGAGACTGACTCGACACAGCACACACTAATACTGCCTTAACAAAAAAAGCCCATTGCCATCGAGTCTTATTAAATGACAAATAAAACCTATTCCCAAATGAGATTATAACCATGGGTATAAAAAATATATATATATATTGCCATTGAGTCAATTTCAACTTAAACCTATAGGACAGAGTAGAACTGTCCTATAGGGTTTCCAAGGCTGTAAATCTTTACGGAAGCAGACTGCCACGTCTTTCTCCCAAACAGCGGCTGGGGGTTAGAACCACGACCTTTCAGTTAGCAGCTGAGCACTTAACCACTGCACCAGCAGGGCTTCTCCAACCAAAGGTATGATCCAAAAAAAAAAAAAAAACCAAACTTGTTGCTGTGGAGTCGATCCTGACTCAGACTGACCCTGTAGGACAGTAGAACTGCCCCATTAGGGTTTCCAAGGAGCAGCTGGTGGATTTGAACTGCCGACTTTTTGGTTAGCAGCCTGTCTAGTCGTCTAGTGCTGCTGTAACTGAAATACCACAGGTGGATGGATGGCTTTAACAAACAGAAGTTTATTCTCTCACAGTCTAGTAGGGTAGAAGTCCCAAGTCAGGGTGTCGGCTCCAGGAAAAGGTTTTCTTTTCTCTGTCAGCCCTGGAGGAAGGTCCTTGTCATCTGTCTTCCCCCAGACTAGGAGACTGTCCTCACAGGAACACCGGATCCAAAGGACACGCGCTGCTCCTGGCGCTGCTTTCTTGGTGGTCTGAGGTCCCTACTCTCTGCTCTCTTCCCTTTTATCTCTTGTAAGATAAAAGGTGGTGCAGGCCACACCCCAGGGAAACTCCTTTTACACTGGATTAGGGTTGTGAGTTTAGTAAGCGTGTTATGATCCCACCCTAATCCTCTTTAACATAATCTAATCTTGCCTCTTTAACCACAGCAGAGATTAGGATTTACGACACGTAGGAAAATTACAACCACAAAATGGAGGACAATCACACAATACTGGGAACCGTGGCCTAACCAAGTTGACACACATTTTGGGGGGACACAATTCAATCCAGGACACAGCCTGACCTCTTAACTGCTGTACCACCAGGGCTCCAATCACAGGTATAGGAGTTAGGATTTACAACACATATTTGGGGGGACACAATTTAATTCGTAACTCCTGCCTTCAATAGTTTTAAAAACTGGTACGTAAAAATGAGATAAAGGGTACTCTATGTAACTTCAGAGGGCAGAATTAGACCACAGGGTTAGTATTACCAGCAGGAATGTTTTAAGACCTTATAACATAATTTGAGTTGTCCAGGCTGGGCCAGTTCACCACTGGGATGGTTGTTGCGGCAATATTCTAGCAGAAACTGTCACAGATGTCAGTAAATTAATTCCTATGTAGGAGGGAGATTACACTAAAGCTGCTTCCAGTTCCAAGATCATATACATTTTAATGATGTTATTTTATAGAAGAGATGTGTTCTCGAAAATGTGGTTGTAAAGTGCATTTTCGTAAATTGAGATATAATTATACTATGGACTTTTGCAGTAAAAATGGAGATCCGTCATTGTACAGGAGACTACTTAGTTCCAGAAACATAATGAAAATTCTGTATAAGACTATATAAGAAAATTCTATGTAAGATCTTTAATTTTATTAATAAAAAGGTAATTTAGGCTGGAACGATAATCACGCTCACAATAAAATCAGTACTAAAATTATATTTTCTAGGGTCTGAGTTTTTCTTAAGGAGGCCTGGTGACACGAGAGTTAAGCGTTCGGCTGCTAACTGAAATGTTGGTGGTTCGAACCTACCCAGTGGCTCCACAGAAGACCTGGCTGTCTACTCCTGTAAAGATTACAGGCTAGAAAAACCCCATCAGGCAGTTCTACTACATCACATGGGGTTGCTATGAGTTGAAATCAACTTGAGGGCACCTAACAGCAAAAAGTTTTTTGAAGCACATATTTCAAGAAAAGTTTCTCTTTTAAAACCCTAAGCAGGACAAGGCTAATTGTTTGAGGGCTGTGAGCATATTAAATTGAAATGGCAGATGTTTTATTTTGATACACACACCTGTGGCAAATGTTTTGTTATATATATATCTTTACCACAATAAAATGCATATGTATATTTTATTGTGGTAAATATATATATAACAAAACATTTGCCATTTCAACATTTTTTATATGTACAATTCAGTGACATTAATTACACTCATCATGTTGTACAACCATCACCACTATCCGTCCCCAGATTTGTCCACCCACTTTAACAGAAATTCAGTGTCCCCTAAACGATAACTCCCTCTTACTCTCCTCCGCCCCGCCCCTAGTAACCATTAATGAACATTAATCTCTGTACATTTGCCTACTCTAGATATTTCATATACATGGGGTCGTACAATATTTGTCCTTTTGTGACTGTTTCACTCAGCATAGTGTTTTAAAGATTCATCCATGTTGTAGCTTTTATCAGGACTTCATTTCTCTATAAGGCCGAGTAATATCCCATTGTATGTATGGCTGTACCCCATTTTATTTATCCATTCATCTGTTGATGGACATTTAGGTTGTTTCCACCTTTGTGGTTATTGTGACTAGTTCTGCAGTAAACATTGGTATACAAATATCTGCTTGCATCTCTGCTTGCAATTCTTTTGGGTATTGTTATGTGTTTTTTTACCACAATAAAAAAACATAAAAAGATAACTAGGTTATTGATTTGACATCGTGGTCAACACTTGGGCTTAGTTTCCCATTCGTTGGGGTTGCAGAAGTATTTCCATACTTTACTTTTTCCTTAAGTGTGAATTTCCATAGAGTAGTCATGATTTAAGGGGAATGATATCTATTCTATTCAGTCACTGGAAGGTGAAGAAGGGCTGGGGGTGGAGGTAGAATGAGACACTAGAGACTGGGAAAATATAAGTTCTGGACCTAGGAATTTAAGAGACTACCTGAATGTTGTTATGGTGGACTGGGTTAGGGAACTCCACTGGCATGTTTGGTTGTGATTTTAATATCACTTGCTCTACCTGCACAGCTAGTACCATTCAGGTGGTTCAGTTTACGTCACTGCTTCCCTTTGAATTTGTGCTCCCCTGGCCCCTGGTATCACCCATCCACCAGAAGTGGCTCAGCTACAGTAAAGCAGACATGTCCCTTGTTGATAGGAAACCTTTCCATGCCAGAAGACCTGTAAATAAAGAGCATGATCCAGATGACTCTGAGACCCATCCATCTCTAACATTCCATGACTCCGGAAGGGGCAGTGGGCATCTCTGTTAGACAGTCCAACAGTTTACTGATTGCCTGGTGATTCTTTGGACTGATATATATCTCTCTCATTCCACATGGCTATCTTTTTCCTTTCTATTCTGGCATTTCTTCGATTATGGCCACCAGAAATTTCAAATCTCTTTAGGAGTTCCTGCCAGTATTTGTAGTCAATCTCTTCTTGGGCATATGCCACTAAATTGAAATTTGCATTTGCATTGGCTCATTTTCCATTAATTGTTATATTTTATTGCTTCTGCGACCAGAGGCTTTTATATCGGTCTCTTCAAAACAGTCAATAAATGATATACCAAACTAAATAAATGACAGGTGCCTAATGGCCCTCCCACAAAGTCAAGTATTTTCATTGATTAGATTAGGAAAGGCACTGTTTAGTCACCCTAGCCAATGGAGCAACGATCTTAGGAAGCTTGGACTAATCATATTCTTTGTTTACTGTTCTGTAAAGATTTTGGCTGTTATTAACTTTCTGTGACATTTCCAATAACGACTCTGTAAGGATTATGGGGGAAAAAAAAGTATTCCAAATTGCATTCTTATAAAGGTTAGATTGTAAAAGAATATTTAACTGACACTTAGTACTTAATCATTTGAAAGAAAAAAAAAAGGTACAATTTTATTTCAGCTTCTTAATGTACATTTCCAATTACCAACTGAGTATTATCAGTAGGAAATAAAAACCATTTTAGTTGAACAGTAGTCTTTGAAGCCCAGAAAATGGAGAATTTAATGGCAAGCTTGGTTCTGCAAGAGATATTTTAGAATTCATTTGTGCCAGTAGAGGCAAAAATGAGATCCATCCAGAGGAAAAAAAGGAAGAGAGAAAGCAGAGGTCATTGGAGGAGAAATGACAGATGATGAAAAATCTCTTCTTGCCTTGTATGCTTTGCTTTAGGTGAAAGCTCGTTTGATAAAGATGGGACATCTGAATTCAATGAATATATTTCTTAGACAAGAAATTGACAGAATGCAGAAAGTCATTACGATACTTCGCAGCAGCCTGAGTGATCTAAAGTTGGCCATTGAAGGGACAATCATCATGAGTGAGGTGAGCTATTATTATCCCAGTAGTCATTCCCCTCTTTTGTTGATCTTTCTTATTCACATATCTTAGCTTATCTTTTTCAGAACTTGAGAGATGCCCTGGACAACATGTATGATGCTCGTATACCTCAGATCTGGAAAAGAGTGTCCTGGGATTCATCCACACTGGGCTTCTGGTTTACTGAGCTTTTGGAAAGAAATGCTCAGTTTTCTACTTGGATATTCGAAGGGAGGCCTAATACGTTTTGGATGACTGGCTTCTTTAATCCCCAAGGTATGTGCTCACAGGAGAATGGAAAAATCTGGACTACGTGTTTAGTTGGAAAGCAGCATCGTGTGATGAATGTAGACTAAATAAAACAATATAGAGGGACAGCTTGCTCATTGCTAGAATATCCTTTCAAAGGTTGTGCAACACAGGTAATTCTTCTGTGTTTATTTTTCAAATTCAGTCTGAAATTGTTCCAAATTGCTTCTACCATATTGTTTCTATAATATAGTGGTAACAGAATCGTCCCTATTTCTGTTCACCCACCTCAGCAAGCCGTCAGTTTGTGGTTTGTGGTTAGGACCTGTAAAATAGTAAAGAAAGTTTCTCTTAAACCTTAGACTTTAAATGTCTGCGAAAATACCTAGCAGAAATTATTACTAGCGTTCAGAAAATTAGATTTATTTTTTAAAAAAAAGATTATGTGGTAAAAGTTGTCTTTGGTGAGCTTCGGGGGTCTTTTGTCCTTCAGTTTCTTTCTTTTTTTTTTTAATTGAGAGTGCTTTGTGATTTGGCTTCATTTATTCCCTCAGTCTAGAAATTTCTGCTAAGAGGGTTACTGGCTCGATGTCACAAGGTTCGTAAGATCCAGAAACACGGCTTTTGGTCTTATTACAATGTGGATAGTTTTACTTCAAGTAACTCTTGAAAAAAATGAAAAGACATTAGATTCCTTATAGTTCAGCACCTTCTAACTCCATTCATAATACAGTCCAAAAACATTCAAATTTATAGAGTTAGAATGAATTATCGCTATTCACGGCAATATGGTAATTTCATAAAACAACGTTGAGTAAAGGAAGCCAGACAGACAACATTATATGCTATATGATTTCATTTATACAAAATACGAGAAACAAGCAAAACGGGCCTGTGCTCTTAAAAGTCAGGATAGTGGTTACCGTTGTGGTGGGGGGTAGTGATTGGGACAGGGGGCTTCTGGCCATTTGAGAATGTTCTGTTTCTTAATCTGGATACTGGTTACATGGCACTATCTAGTGTATACTCATGATTTGTGCATGTTTTGTTTGCATAATACTTCAATGAATAATTTAATAGTAAACATTTAATCATCCTTCATGTACATACTTCATGCATTTTTAATTGCCTTAAAATTTCTAAATTTAAAACGCTAACTGTGGTAACTTGTATGAGCATACCAAATTATACATAGTATTTATTATGTCAAAGAAAAAAAAAAACTTTAGATTTGTAAAGGACAGCTCCCAGATTTCATTTATCTATTTCTTCCCCAGAATTCATTTCCATCAAATATATGTGTGTGGAGGATGGGATTTTTTATGGTTCTCAGATTTCATGTGTCTACTAGGAGTCTCCTTCCTCCTTACTAGCTCTCAGTTTGAGTAAATTGTCAGCAGGCAATTCTTGAATTGGTAGTCGGAAGAAATAGCATTTAACTTAATAAGGACTGTTTAACCACCTTACTTGCCAGGCCCTGTGCTGGTGCTTTCAGTAGAGAGAGATTCGAGAACTGATTCCCCTGACCTAAAGGAAGTTGGTGAGACAGACACATCAGCAACTTTAAAGTAAGGGGATAAGTGCTTCACCGGTGTAAGAACTAAGTGCTAAGGTAGTGCAGAAGACAGAGAGATTAACTCTGCCCAGGCAGGACTTGGGAAGAGCTTAACACGGGAAGCAGCGGGTGGGGTTTCTACAGGCAAAGAAATAAGAGGGAGAGGTGGAAATGAGGCTGGAGTGTGGGTTTTATCATAAAGTCAAGGAAGAGGAAGTCACCAAAGACCAGAAGATAGTCCCAGGAGCAGGTAAAGGGCGAACTGGAATATGGAAGTCTAGAGCCATGAGACTCTTACAGGACCAAGGGAGAGAGCGCAGGGCCTTAACTGGTACAGAAGAGGGGACAGATTTGGTGGGGTGATTAAATGGGGATCTTTGGGAGGGCAAGGAGTGGCCATGGCTTAGGCTGAAGGCAAGGTGCAAGGCAGGGAGCACCAGAAGAGAGACAGTGTGGGAGGAAAGGTAAATAGCACTGGATTTGTCATGATAGTGCTGGTAGGATGTTCAAACGGAGAGGTTTGTTGGAAGGTTTGGAGTGCAGGAGAGAGGTAAGGACCAGTGATTTTTTAAAGTGTGGGTCTTTAGTATATTTTTGATATTCAGAAACCAAGATAGTAAGGTTGGTTCTTCACTGGCCTTCCGTAGACACAGGTTAACTAAGTCATCTACCACAGCACACAATTTCTTTCAGTGATTGCGATTTTTTTTCCACTAAAATTGTAACTTCAAGTAGCAAAGAATTAATATGAACCAATCTTTAATTATTAATATTTGTTAAATGCTACAAATCCAGTAACCAGTTGCTGTCCAGTGACTCCAACCCATGGCAACCCAAGGTGTGTCAGAGTAGAACTGGGCTCCACAGGGTTTTCAATGACTGATTTTTTGGAAATAGTTTGCTAGGCCTTTCTTCCAAGGCACCTCTGGGTGGATATGAACCTCCAACTTTCTGGTTAGCAGCCAAGCACTTTAACTGTACCACGCGGGGCAAACCAGAATACTATTTAAAGAAAACAAATGTAGATGTACATTTCAGTTAGCTTCCAGCAAACTTTAAGTATGCCTTTACTTGTTAAAAGGAGCACTGGTAGCGCAGTGGTTAAGCACTGTGCTGCAATCAAGAGGTCAGCGGTTTGAACCTATCAGCTGCTCCACAAGAGAAAGATGTGGCAGTCTGCTTCCATAAAGATCACAGCCTTGGAAATGCTATGGGGCAGTTCTACTCTGTCCTAAAGGGTCACTGTGAGTTGGAATTGACTCGACAGCAATAGGTTTGGTTTTTAGTTTTACTTGTTAATAATATTAATCCTTTCGTTGCTTCATCTCTGTTTTCAAGAGAAACTTTAATTCTTTCTCTCATGGCACTTTGTATCTTGGAAAGCCCAGGACTTATTCAAGCATCCTACTCTTTCCACACAAGCAAATACATGCAAACATGGAAATACCCTTACCTATGACTGTTTTCTGTCAGTAGCATAGAAGACTGAGGCCAACTTTTCTTGCACACTAATCACTTCTCTGCTTCCTTTTCCTTCTCCTGACACGAGGAACAAATTGCTTTCTGTTCCACATCACTTGGCCAAGCCTGGAAAACACAGAAATTCCAACAACTCCATGCATGTTCACAGACAGGGTGCCAACAAGATAAAGTCCTTTCTACTTGGAAGACTCTCTGGCCAGTATTTGACATCAACAATTTCTCAACATGAATGTATCTCCTGGTTTTTATATCTTCTAACCCAGACCCCCCTTCAATGAAATAAGTTCTTTCTTTGGCTCAAAACACTGAAAGAAATGTTAAATACGAGCACACACACACACACATTTAAATAAAACACAATGCAGTTTACAAAGAGACCACAGTTTCATTACAAATGTATAGTCAAAATCACCTAGACTATAAAGCAAATTATACATTTTCAGTCTCATTTAGTTTTATTCACATATGACGGTTTATTTTATCATTTTATAATGTAATATGGCATGCCATATGGTTTGATGTGTGTTTCCCATTGTGCCTCTAGCAGTTCCTCCTCAGGCCTAAGTGACTTTGAACCCCATGCCACCCCAAGGACAGGTGACATGGCTTGTCTGCCCCCTGGTCAGTGTCTGAGCTCACACGGTTTTGTAACGCTGCTTGTTTGCCTTATGGGTGGCTTGATATTTTGTCTGTCGTATTTGAAGAGGCTGAGTCAGCCACTACAGGTCTAATCTGGTGTTTTTGACCCCCTTCACAATAATTTATGCAGCAATTGATGAGTTCAACTGTGTGGCAATTCGATTTGATGATTGAAATGGTCAAGCTCTCTGTATCCGTGACCCTGTGATATTTGTTCAACCAATACAGCTTTTCAGTGCATAGATTTCCCTCCCAACTGATTCTCCAGGCCCAGGAGGACTTGGGTGCTGCACTGGATTTTCCCAGCTGTCGTATGTTGTTTAAGACCGCTCTTCTCGGGGATCTCAAAGGGTTTCTTTGGTCTCTTTCTCCCACAAATATACCTTTTCCAGCACATCATGTATGTATGATTTAGATTCTAATGATAATGGTGGTAGTGGTGGTGGTGGTGCGTGTGTGTATGCGTGTGCTGTATATAGGGATGTGTTTTAACCCAAAGGATATGAATTATAACGAGCCTGGCCTCAAGCCAGGGAATTGAGTGCCCTTCAGAACCTCATAACTGATAGCCATACTTTGCCGTTTGATGTTGGGTATGACTCACAGGTGCTGCTAATGAAATAGAAGCAGAGGCAGAATGTGTTCGCAGGGTCTCACACCTCTATATTAGATTGAATCATGCAGTATCATTATTTCCCAAATGTTTAACTCAATCTGGAGCTTGATGCCATTTTAATGCCAAACGGCAGTAGTTTTTCTGATTTTCTCTTAGTGCCTTGACAAGCCACACCAGTCTGTTATAGCAGATGTCAGTAACAACTTATTCACTAATACAAATCAAGATTTTCAGTTAGAGGGGATTTTGCTGAAGCAAGGAGATAGATAATTTTTGTCCTGCTATCTTGTTTTTACTGTAAAAATCATCAACAACCTCTTGCCTGTGTGTCTATTTTCAGGGCAGCATCATCAGCTAGCAGCCATTTCCAAATGCTTGCCTCGAAGATAGTTATAAAAGCCTGCCATTTGTTGAGGTGAAAAAGTACACCAACCGTTATTAGCACTTCAGGGTTGGAAGGAACTGGGGCTTTCTTCTAATCTAGTTACAACTCTAAGCACGTCCCATACATAAAAACCAAAACCAAACCTACTGCCGTCGATTTGATTCCAACTCATGGAGACCCCTTATGTACTACTTGTGCTAACCGGAGCTGCCCCCAATGTCTGAGGGAATCCAGGTGAATGGATTCCAAGGTCCTAAACCTCAGTTTGAGTGATAGCACTAACCTGACTCTGCCCCCAAATCACAGAACCATAAAAGGACTGTGGAATCTTAGAAATGCTAAACCAAAAAAAAAAAAAAAACAAACAAAAAAAACCCCGTTGCCATCAAGTTGATTCCAACTTATAGCCACCCTATAGGACAGAGTAGAACTGCCCCATAGGGTTTCCAAGGCTGTAATCTTTACGGAAGCAGACTGCCACATCTTTCTTCCATGGAGCAGCTGGAGGTTTCAAACCACCGACCTTTTTGTTAGCAGCCAAGCACTTAAACACTGTGGTACCAGGGTTCCATAGAAATGCCTCTAAACCCACTGCCGTCAAGTCGATTTTGACTCATAGCGACCCTATAGGACAGGGTAGAACTGCCCCATAAAATTTCCAAGGAGTGCCTGGCAGATTCGAACTGCTGACCCTTTCTTTGGTAGAAATGCCTCTAGCAGGCTCCAATTTGTCTCTGGTTATTAAAGCATGTAGTTTCCTGCAGAGTGAATAGTAACATGTCCTTCTTGTCTTTATGTGTACTGGCCTTAGTCACAACCGTACGTATTGTAACTCTAGTCTCCGCACACTTATCTTTCTCACTAATCACTCAGTCCCTAATAATTTGGCCAGCCT
Organism: Loxodonta africana; assembly: GCF_030014295.1. Lineage (NCBI taxonomy): Eukaryota > Metazoa > Chordata > Mammalia > Proboscidea > Elephantidae > Loxodonta > Loxodonta africana. The sequence goes on from NC_087342.1 coordinate 101,140,757, forward strand.
TTACCACTCTACTAAAACTGTTCTCTCCGAGGCAACCAAATCCAATGACCTTGCTGCCATCTTCATTCCTCTTGACTATAGCTAGGATGCTGATTCTTGAAATTCTTTCATGCCTTGGCTTCTGTCCCTGCCCTTGCTTGGTTCTCTTCTACCTCTCTGCCCGTGGCCCTGGCCTCCCTTCTGTTTACACTCCTCCATTGGTGACCTCAGCCATTCTCCCAAATGCAGCTATTCATCTCTGCTGTCTCTACGACTCTACTGACTCATCTAAAGTCCTCATGTAGAATCCGATCCCTCACTTCTGACTGCCAATGTAGGATATGCCATCCGTCTGACAACCTCACCAGTGCCACGATCTGGTCATCCCCCTCTCAATCCTCTTCAGGATTCTGCCATGTTTGCTTGTGCATCACTGTCATGCAGATCACCCAAACACTCTTTTATGGTCTTCTCATATCCAAACAGCTTGTAAGAGAGAAACAAGGAGAGCACAGCCCCTTGGAAGACAAGGGAAGGGGACTAAGTAGTGACTGATGCTGCCGGAGGTCAAGTAAGATATTGCCAGAAATGGTCAGGTAGCCTTATCAACAAGGAGGTTGCTGGAAAGAGAAGTCTCCGTGGAGTGGGTTGGGAGGTGGGAGAGTCAGATTTCAGGGTGACTGAGTGAGAGATGAGGAAATAGAAAGGCAGGAAGTGAGTATGGATAATATAGATAATTCTCTCAAGAAATCTGCCTTCAAAAAGGAGAAGCAAGTTGGAGGAGTAGTTTTAAGAAGAAAGCATTTTCTTTTTTAATGGTGAGAGAGGCTTGAGCATGTTAAAAGACTGAGGGGAAGGAGCCAGTATAGAAAGAAAGAGAGGCAGAAACCACAGATACCAAAAAGTTGGTAAAGTGATAGAGGTGATGGAATACAGCACTCACAAGTGGAGAGATTCACTTCAGACAAGTGAAGGGACACCTCACCCATTGTAACAAGAGCAAGAAGAAAGGAATGAGCATAGATCCCACTGACTTAGTAGGTTAGGTGGAAGAAGTTAAGCACATTTTCATCTATCTGATGGTTTCTGTTCTCTTTGAAGAAGAAGATGAGGTCATCTTGAGGGCCAGGAGGTGTTGGAGGAGAGATTTAAGGAGAGTGGCAGAACTTCAAGAGAGAGAGCTAACAAGGTGAATGTAGGATTGCACGGTGGCTTTCAGAATCCACTTGAGGCTGGCAATGCTAAACTGTGGTGGTGGCAGTTGTGTGATGGTCTCTGATATCATTCAGCAGCCTGGCATGGGCGTAAGAAGGCAGACATTTGGATTCATCCAGAATTGGGGTTTTGCTCGGCAAGTGCTTTAAAGGTTGGATCTAAATAGGAAAGGAGATGAAGAAAAGGGATGGGGTTGAGAAGAAGGTCATCGGACATGATGAGGTTAAGGAACTGGGAGGTCAGGATGCTGAAGAGATCTAGATAATGGCAGAATCTTCAGTGAATGGGCACAGTGCCGAGGAGACGGGCATATCGCAGGGACAATGAGGGGATGGATGTTCACCCGGAGGGTGGTGTGTCAAAGCAGAAGCAGAGGAACAAATGGGGCAAAGGAGAGGGCAGTGGCTTCAGGGTTGAGTCAGTTTCCAGGAAGGGCAAGAAAAGTGGGGAGAATGTTCTGTAAAGAGGTAGAAGATGTAGAAGAGTTTGTTAACCATAGAACCACGCCAGAGGAAACAGTGGAAAGTCTTGGGAGGGAGGGGAAGAGTGGTAGCTTGGGTCAAGGCCATGTAGAAGATAGATCAGTGCAGGGAATTGCATTTTGGGATGTGAGACGCGGTGGGTTGAGCTGATCCCAACGTTGACAAAAGAATTAGCCTCAGTTCTCTCCTTTGTTACTCAGGTTTTATAGGAGTCAACGGTAGCCTGGATTAATGACATTTCAGAGAACACATGTATCTCGGGGAGCCCTGGAAGGAGTCAGCTCTTACTACTGACAGCTGTCCTAGTATTTGCTTGTACTGTGAGGAATTTCCTTTCCCACTTGGCAGACTTGTTCTTAAAATAAGATTGGGTCAGTGTGCTATCAGTGACTCTCTCCCGTATCTTTTTATCAGAGCAGTGGTCCTCAGCCCTGCCTGCATATGAATTACCAGAGGAATGGTTAATAAATACTACTGCCTGAGGCCCCAGACCAATTATACAAGAATCTCTGGGGATGAGGCCTCTAGAGTCTGTACAATCAATTTTCTTAAAAGCTTCCTAAGTCATTCTAACGTGTGAAGAGCCATGGCCTTATACCTTTGCTACCCAGTGTGTTGTTCACCAACTAGCATCAGCATCACCTGCGAGCTTGATAGAAATGCAGACTCTCAGGCCCCACCCTAGACCTACTAACAAGCCCCCCACTCACCCAGATGATGAACATTAAAGTTTGAGAAGCCCTGTTTTTAAAAAGTATTCATGCCTGGGTCCTACCTCCAGAGATCTTGAGTTAATTGATCTGGGGTGTGGCCTGGGCAGCCTGAGTTTTAAAGTTTTCCCAGGTGATTTTCAGCAAAGCTTAAGTGCCCTGCCTTTAAGCATCTAGCAGTGCTTCAGGGAAGGTGCTCGGTGCATTTTTTTGAGTTGATCAACCCGGTCTTTGTTTAATGACTTCTGGCCCTTTATTTAACTTACCAATGAGCTCCATTTGCTTCTCATTTGGGGGAAAAACTGCCTGTCATAAACTGTGGCAGGAGCATCATTTCTCCTCATCTTCGGAGATGCTGCTGGGAGGCTTAGTAACTGATTAGACAGGAAATATTGCACAACCTAAGGTCCATTACATAAGGATCGGTTCATTTATTAAAGAAAAAACAAATATGTTGCCTCTTTTGGGTATAGACCATCATTACAGAATACCAACCGGCTCCTTGTAAAATCAAGAAGAACAAACTCCTGATTGGTCATTTCTTTTGCCTTTTCTAAGGCCTTGCGTGAATGACACTTAAAGGACTCTACGGCTTTCTTTAAGCCAACTGATTGCAGATGTCCAACAATAGTAATGACTTTGCTGAAATGTTGGATTACTGCTATTATAGGAATTAGAACATAACAAATGTTAGTTTGGACCCAGGTTTCCAAAGTATAATCCTAGTTTAAAAGTGAATTAAAAAAAAAAAAAAAGTTTGTTAAATGTTTTAAGAATTCATTACGCTGTATGAGTTTGGAGGAAAAAAATTTTTTAAGCATCTCCTTTAGACCACATGTGACTTGGATCTTTGAATAGCCCAATCACCCATTTATCACGTGGCTGGTCAAATCTCAGGGAGAACAGAAGGTTATTATTGTTGAACACTTTCCCCAACTTTTTGTCACTTCAGAGTCAAACATATGTATGTATGAATCATTTTTCTACAACTCACGATTGAAATTTGGTTTAAGAATTATTAAAAGTAAATTGGTGCCATAGCAAAAGTACTGTTGTCACGCATTGAATTGTATCCCTCCAAAATATGTGTTGTAAATCCTAACCCCTATGCCTGTGGTTATAATCACATTTGGGACTGGGTTGTCTTTGTTATGTTAATGAGACAGGATTAGTGTAGGGTATATCTTGAGTCAACCTCTTTTGAGAAATAAAAGAGATTAAACAAGCAACAGAAAGAAGCAGACATGGGAGAAGAGAGAAGCCAAGTCACATGAAGATTGTCCAGGAGCGGGAGCTTGGAAGAGACAAGAACCTTCCTCCAGAGCTGACAGACAGAGAAAACCTTCCCCTAGAGCCAACACCCTGAATTCAAACTACAGTTTAGCCTCCTAAACTGTAAGAAAATAGATTTCTGTTAAAAACCATCCACTTGTGGTATTTCTGTTACAATAGCACTAGATAACCAAGACAACTGCTTTTCAAGCTTTTATAAAGAAAAATATATCAATAGTCTTTTAAAATTATGCAAGCATCAGAAAACACAGATTTTTGTTTCTTTAGACTTGATATCAGTCTACAAGAAAGATGGCCATTAATTTTCAAATTTAATAATAAATGCAATGGACTCACTACCCTTTGAATGCTACAAGACCATGCTCTTCTTTTCAGGAAGCCCAAACAAAACCATTAAGACTTGCAAAAATATGTATCTGCTCCCTGTTCCCTGAGTAGGGATGGCCTGCAGAACACTATCCCACCCTCCACTCTCAGGCCTCAAATATATTTATTTAAAATTTTCCTATCTCAATAGCCAATAAAGTCCTTAGGTGGCACGAATAGTTTGCACTCTACTGCTAACCTAAAGGTTGGCGGTTCAAACCCACCCAGTGGTAAGGTAAGATGGGAGAAAAGGATCTGCTTCCATAAGGATTATGGCCAAGAAAACCCTATGGAGCAGTTCTACTCTGTAACACATGGGGTCGTCATGAGTCAGAATCGACTCAACAGCATCTAACAACAACAAAAAATAGCCAATAAAAGTATTAACACCACTCAACCTTCATCTCACTATAAGTTCCATGAGAGAAGGAATGGCATAGTATCATTTGTGTTTGTTGTATATTTTATATATATATCCTCTTGTCCTTCATAGCTCAAGGTTATGTGTGCTCTATCACCTATCTGTCGGTTTGTCTTACTGTGGTGGCTTGCATGTTGCTGTGATGCTGGAAGCTATGCCACTGACACTTCAAATATCAGAAACCCCTGTGGCGGACAGATTTTAGTGGAGCTTCCAGACAAAGACAGACTAGAAAGAAAGGGCTGGTGGACATCTACTTCTGAAAATAAGCCAATGAAAAACCTATGGATCACAACAGAATATTGTCCGATATAGTGCTGGAAGATGAGCCTCCTAAGTTGGAAGGCACTCAAAATACACAGTGGCTGCAACAATGGACTCAATCCTTCCAACAACTGTGAAGATGGCACAAGACTGGGCAACGTTTTCTTCTGTTTTACATGGAGTCGCCATGATCTGGAGCTGACGTTAATTAACTAACAACAACAGCGTGTGTTAGATATTTCCATCTAGTCGCACACTAAGAGTGTTTTCTAAACGTAAGGAGTCTGATTTCTGAAGTCAGCTAGACGTCATCATGCATTGTCCCCTATAAGGAGAAGGTAGAAGATGGTCTCTCCTTGTCACATGTTGTCAAGTCTCTTAATTGCACAGTTTTTCAGAGCTGTCCGACAATGACTAAAATTTTTGAAGCAGGTGTGTTACATAAAAGAGGATGTTGCCCTGAGTGCAGTATGGAGTGAGGTCAAATTTGCTATTTAGTTGGAACTTAATATGTTATGGGAAAATGCAATTATTCAACTTGTGCAGATGAATAGTTAGAACCAAGATTCATGCCTCGTGCGTTATGACCTTGTAGATTCATAGGTCAATGATGAATTTTAAAATATAATAAAATAGAGTCAATTTAATTCCAAATCCTCTCCTTGGATATACAGTGTCTAACACACCACGTGGACACACACACACTTAAGGTTGAATGACAAAAATGACATTTTCATGGATTGACTTAGAAGGGAGAATTAGATTTTATTATTGTGGCTATATATACTACTGACTAGCAAGCACACAAAATGTTCATTTTACTACTAAAATATGACATCCCCAATATCTAGAGCGGAAGCTCACATAATCAATTGCTGATCAAATCAAGTAATTCTACACAGAGTACAGGTATTGACCGGCATTTGCTGCCGGGAAAACTTCCACTATGTTTCCTGCCCCCTGTGTTTAATATTCTACCTCATAAAATCATCCCTTCCTACTAGGTGCTCTCAGTTTCATGAAACTATACCTTTTTAAGAATCAACTATACAAGTTCTTCAACCAGCAACTCTGGTGGATTGATCAACTTTTCTTTTGGATTAGCATGAGGACTCTTCTTTGGCACTCCGAGTAAGCTTTATAAGATGCAAATACAACCAAATAATTTTTTTAATTGTGCTTTGGATGAAAGTTTACTGCTAAAGTTTGTTTCTCATACAAAAATTTATACACAGATTGCTATGCGACGCCAGTTGCTATCCCTGTTACGTGACTGCACATTCCTCCTTCCACCTCGGATTTCCCGTGTCCGTTCAACCAGCTTCTGTCCCATTCTGCCTTCTCATCTTGCCTCCGGACCAGAGCTGCCCATTTAGTCTCCTGTATCTACTTGAACTAAGAAGCACACTCTTCATGAGTATCATTTTATGTCTCATAGTCCAGTCTATTCTTTGTCTGAAGAGTTGGCTTCGGGAATGATTTTACTTCTGGGTTAACAGAGAGTCCAGGGGCCACGTCTTCTGGGATTCCTCCAGTCTCAGTCAGACCAAAAGACCAAAAAGTCTGGTCTTTTTACTAGAGTTTGAGTTCTACGTCCCAATTTTCTCCAGCGCCATCAGGGACTCTCTGTTGTATTCCCTGTCAGGGTGGTTATTGGTGGTAGCTGGGTACCATCTAGTTCTCCTGGTCTCAGGCGGATGGAGTCTCTGGTTTATGTGCCCCTTTTGTCTCTAGGGCTAATATTTTCCTTGTGTCTTTGATGTTCTTCATTCTTCTTTACTATAGATGGGTTGGGAATGACCAAATAATTTGCTTACTGAAAATATTTGGAGGCTTCCCACCATCCACAGAATCATGTCCAAACCCTGTAACTAGGTATTCAATCAAGATGCTGAAAAATTCACACCTCTACCTTATGGATCACAATGGAATATTGTCTGATATAGTACTGGAAGATGGGCCCCCTAGGTTGAAGGTACTACACAATAGCCATAACAGTGGACTCAAACATACATGAAGCTGGCGCAGGACTGGGTATCACTTCATTCTGTTATACATAAGGTTACCATGAGTTGGAGCAGGCTCAAGGGCAACTAACAACCATACCACCTTTGTTCTAACCTTAAGTGCCATGGTTGCCTCACCTTTAGCCTAGACCTCCATGCCTGTGCACATGCTGTTCCTCTACCTGGAATCGTCCCATCTCACAAACTCCTGCTTATCTTTCAAGAATTAACTTCATCTTCTCACTGAAGACTTCCCTGACCTGTCATCTCGAGTGGTTAACTTTGTTCATAATGACATTGTATTGTATGTATATACTTGTTTACTAGGCCTGTTTCCCTCCACACTTCCTCTATACTGAGCTTCTTGAATGCAGGGTCCATGGATAGCCTCTTCACCTTTGTGGCCATCCCACCTAGAGCAATGCCTAGAATGTGGTGCCTACTCCAGACAGGATGAATGAATGAGCACATGAGAGCCTCCCTAAATGTCTAATTTAGTAACCAGGGAAGGATTTGGGAATGGGGAGACCTTCACTCTCTCAGTAAGCTGGGCTAGAGACCTATTCTATCCAACTCTAAGGAATTTTACCTCAGAGCCTATAATTATGCCTAGCAACTCTTCCCCCTACCCTACTCAAACCCGATATAATGTCATCACTTATATGTTGGTTTGTGCATAATATCCCTCAGAGCTCACTAATCTAGGAATAGCAGGGATGCACACATTCCAAATTAGACTCACTGGAGAGTCTCATGATTTTCAATATTAACAAGGAGACCAAAATACATAGATCACAGCTAAATTTTCCTAAAGTTTTGAAGACTATATTGAGATTTAGGGTATAGTTTCTAACATCAAATGCTACTCTCCAAGAAATACTTCTCTTATTGAATGGGATGGCATGGTTTGCAAATATTAAGATTAAAGGAAGACCATAATATGCAGAATCATGTATTGTCTTAAAATAACTGTATTATGCACATTAAAACATGTAGCTTTCCTTTCCGGTGCGATTGCTTTGTTTGATCAAATTAAAAGTCAGATTTTCTATTTTGGCATTATGTCTTATTTCCTTAGATTAAATGAAATTATTCCATTAAAGCAAATAGAAACTTGATAATGGTTTGATTCAGGTTTTAATTGGAATGCCATTTTCAGAATATTTCACAATTCCAGTTTTCTTCATCAGTATGGTGTGTTCAGATAGAGGCTATGAGCCAGGACTGGGTTACAACCCTTGTAGGACTTGAGCACTTGAAATCCTGAAGGAGTTTCAAATCAATGCCCTGTGTGAGGCAAAAAGTGTGCTGGTGAGAAATATTTAGCTCATCACAGACCTCCATAAACAGAAACAAACACTGAAAGCAGTGTCCCTCCTGAGGTTTGATCTCAAAGAAAAACTCCTCTTGGGATGGGTACCGTTATGAATTGAATTGTGTCCCCCAAAAATATTGTTGTAAATCATAACCCATATACCTGTGGATGGAGCCTGGTGGCACAGTGGTTAAGAGATCAGCTGCTAGCCAAAAGGTCAGCAGTTCAAATCCACCAGCAGCTCCTTGGAAACCCTGTGGGGCAGTTCTACCCTGTCACTAAGAGTCGGGATAGACTGGAAGACAATGGGTTTGGTTTTGGGTACACCCGTGGATGTAGGCCCATTTGAGAATAGATTTTACTTGTGGTGTTAATGAGACCATATCAATGTAGGGTGTGCCTTAAACCCAACCACTTTTGAGATATAAAAAGAGCAGATTAGGTACAGAGCTTGGTAAGCATAAAAGGGGGAAAGATGATGCCATGTTGAGATAGCCAAGAACTGAGTAACTCCAGGGTTGCAGAAAGTGGACAAATACCTTCCCCTAGACCCAACAGAGAGAAAGCCTTCCCTTGTTTAGAGCTGGTGCCCTGAATTTGGGCTTCCAGTCACCTGAACTGTGAGAAAATACATTTCTGTTCTTTAAAACCGCCTACTTTTGGTATTTCTGTTACAGCAGCATGAGGAATCTAAGACAGACACATAGCTTGATGATTGATTAACAAGTAACACTTAACATGGCTTCCTTCTTGTTTCTAAAATGGAGTGTACCAAAGCATCAAAATCCTTTCATTTCCTCTTTTCTCTCCGTCTTTTTTTAAGGCTTCCTCACAGCAATGAGGCAAGAAGTTACCCGAGCCCACAAAGGCTGGGCCCTGGACTCTGTGACAATCCATAACGAAGTCCTGCGACAGACCAAGGAGGAGATCACATCACCACCTGGGGTAGGTCCCACTAGGCAACAGCAGGGATGGCCCTGTTGCCAGGGCTGAAAGTTCAAGTTCTGCTTAGTACTGACCTATGAGTGCCTCTGTTAAACCCATTAACTTTGCAGCAAAGGCTCCCTCCTGTTGTAATCAGAAGACCTCAATGCCAGAGCCTCTTCTGTCTGCAGGAGTGGGAGGTTAATGACTAAGTCTGGCAAGCGTTGGCAACTCCCCAGACAGCCTTTCTTTATAACTACAAATTACGCTTGTGTTTGCTAGCAAGGATTTTTCACACATCTCCAGCTACTATTGTGGGCTTCTCACAGAATCAGTGAGTGTCAAGGACAGTAGAGACTAACTGGATTAGTAGTCCAGAGCCCTGGGGCTGGTTGCAGCAACTTCCCCAGCTAGCTGGGACAGGTGGAAGAATGCCTGGCTGGGGAAAAGGGCAGGGCCTCCAAGATAACCACACACCACTCGGAGCCTCTGCTTTGACATTTATCTGTTCTGCGAACTGGGAGTCCCTGGGTGGTACAAACGAAGCACTCAGCTGCTAACTGAGAGGTTGGCAGTTTGAATCCACCCAGAGGCGCCACAGGTTGGGTTGGGCAGCATAGACTGAGATCCCATGTGACCCCCAACCCCAAATCCTATTTTGCGCTCTCACTGTGTGTCAGCTTGGCCCAGTCATCTCGGAGACTTTTAGCTCTCTGCTGAGATGATCTGGTGTGCCATCTAAATCTGTTGCACCAAGTGGGCCACCCCCACACCGAAACAACTGATAACAGGAACATTTCTCCAGTGCTTGTGTATGCCTCAGGGGAAACTGGCCTCAATATTTTACCAATGCAAAGTGCCCAGTGGTGCTTTCTTCCTTTGGTAGCATTTTAAGACGGGCGTATAGTTTCTTTCCAAAATGACAACCTTTATTACGGTAATGAATGCTCATCTCGCAACACCTAATTAAAAAAAAAAACTTATGCTTGACTCTTCCAGGAAGGTGTTTATATTTATGGACTCTACATGGATGGAGCAGCCTGGGACAGACGGAACGGGAAGCTCACCGAATCCACCCCCAAGGTGCTCTTCACGCAGCTGCCTGTGTTACACATCTTTGCCATCAACTCCACGGCGCCCAAGGACCCCAAGCTGTATGTGTGTCCTATTTACAAGAAACCAAGGCGCACAGATTTGACCTTCATCACCGTGGTATACTTGAGAACAGTTTTGTCCCCAGATCACTGGATCCTGAGAGGAGTGGCCCTTTTATGTGACATCAAGTAAGTTCATTTCCACTCACTGAGAGCACCAGGAGTCACATACATAACCTGCTGTATCGAGAGACTGGCAATGTGTATTTCTTCTCCCTGATAACTGCTTGATTACTCTCTCTAAATTAAAAAGCTGATATTCTACATTCGCATGTTTTTTTTTTTTCTTTTCCCCTCGTGTCAAAATTTTCAAAGAGACAATTCTAAATTAATCCTTTTTTATTTCAGGAAATCATATTCCATTATACTTATTTTTAAGATAAATTCCTGTCTTCATGTGAGAACACTTTGGAAGGTTTGAATTGTGAAAAAGTAAATGTAAAAATGCATGGTGGAGGTGTCTGACCTCCTCTAACTTCGAGGGGAAAGGAGAATCAAGATCAACAGCCCAAGGCTGATTCCTGTGAGGTAGAGGTCCGACATATCTCCTCTTTCTGCCATCTTTACCAATTCCGACACCAGCCGTCCCTCCCACAGCACTCTCTACTTCTCTGCTGAATGCAGTAATTCATGGCAATGGCCACACACAACTCACAGACAAGACTCATGATTACGGGGTTCATTAGGAAGGTAACAGGTTACTATAGAGTGGCTATGAGTTGGAATCGACTCGACAACAACGGGTTTGGTTTGGCTAACAGGTTATGATTCAGGTTCAGGAATGCTTAGGATACAGTTTTTCTACCAGGACAGCCTCTCCTCAGCCGTACCCGAAGGCAGGCCTCTCCCTGGCCCTTGGCCCTTCGGCCTGGCCTCTGTCCTGCTCAGGCAAGTGTTACAAAGCTCTTTTAGCTCTGCCGATAAGTGCCCAGAGGCACCCCACTCCACCAGGAAGCCAGAAGGTGCTCAGCTCTAGCTCTGTGGGTAGGCAGACCTAGCTCTACCAAGTGCCCAGAGGCACCCTACTCTGCCAGCAAGCCTCCTGCCCGAAAGCACCCAGCTTTTTCACTCCATGGGCTGGGAAGCCCACCATGCCATCTCCTGCTGGTCTCTTGCTAGTCTCCTGGTTCTGCTGCACCTGCTGCTGCTGTTTCTCTGCCACTGCTGTCTTGCTGTCTCTGGTGCTACAGCTCTCTCTGTCTCCTGGGTCTAGGAGTGAGCCCAGGCCCACAGAATGCACTCCCTTGCAGGCTCTTCTTCCTTGGTGGTGGCAAGACCCTCTCTCTGCTTTGGAATTGGCTCTCTTTTAAGCTTAGTGGGATGGAGAAGCTGACCAATCCCCTTGGTGGGCCACAGTTACCTTATTTGCGTAGTCTCACCTAATCATTTGGGTAGGAATTATAAGACTATGGCGAGAAAACCCACAAAAAAGTGATCCGTTGTACCACAGTAAAGCAAAGTATTGATTTGTTACTTTGATAACAAATCCTAAAGGGAGCTTAGTAGATTCAAACTTTTCCCTTAAATAAAACCCATCCCTGCTCCTTGGGTAGCGCAACGATTTGCGCTTGACTACTAACCTAAAGGTTGGTGGTTCAAACCCACCCAATGACACTGCAAAAAAAAGGCCTGGTAATCAACCTGCTTCCATAAAGATTACAACCAAGAAAACTGTGTGGAGCAATTCTACTCTGTAATACATGGAGTGACCATGAGTCGAAATTGACTCAACAGCACCAGGTTTGGTTTGGTTTACCCGTGTATATGTTTGCCCTAATGTGTCAGCCTTTACTCTTTTAAGTTCGGCCTTCTTTACACGCCTGTGAACTGGAAACTGGAGGGGTCCAGTAAGTCCCTCTCAGGGGCACAGGGGTAGAACTCTGTGGTGTGAAGTGCTTGAGCTAGAAAATGCACTGGGATGTCTGCTCTTGTAGTTTAATTTAATTTTTTTTAGTGTTTGAGGTCCAGAGAATTCAGAGTTACAACCCCAATTCTGCAGGAGATAATGAAGCACACATTTCTTGGCAGCAAATGGAGAAGGAAAAACAAACTCCATCAAATGAAATTAGGTTACATGCTGAATGCCTGAAAAAGCAAAGTCTTTAAAAAGTGAAGCTGTTTCTTACTCTGTAGCAGTCTGAAACTCAGTGTGAACCTTTATTTCCTGCTAAAGGAAATGGTCGATTTAAACAAAACAGATGGGGTCCTATATTGAATGCTGGTACAGCTTTAAGATAGTGAAGAAGAGTCTCTACTGGTCTTCCATCTAGAATCCTTTTGCCTGCCCCCAGCTAAATTCACCAGCGTTTCATTCCCTCTGTCTGTTCTGAAGGAGGTGAATGTTTCAAATTGGCTTCCTCCCCTCTCACCCTCCGTGGCCCTGATTAGAGGTGCCAGTGGTAAACAGATCAAGATAGCTGGCTGATAGCCTGAGTTTTGTCCTGGGAGGAAGACCCTAGAGGATATGCTTCCACAGTCTAATGTACTTTCAAACAGTAGAAAATAAACCATGAAATGCAAATTGTAGCAGTGACCTCTAGTATGCTCCTGATCTACATTCAATGTAAAAGCCATAGAACTTTCCAGGGAAGTTTAAAAAAATAAAGTAGCTGAGCCCCTGGCCCAAGTGTTTCAGCACTTCCCTTGGCCAACAGATGCATTAAAGGAAAGGTGGTATTCTCTAGAAGGAATATCCTCCTGAGCTGGGGCTAGAATTTGGAAGTACCTGCCAGTCTGAGTGGACATAGGGGATGCAAAGCACCCTGATATTATAACAAACCAAACTGCAGTTCCTGAAGTAAAAAACACACACATTTTATGGGTATTCCTGCTCAGTTGCTAAAACAATTGAAGACAAACTGCATTAAGTCTAAACCCCTGGACATCATGGTATGTTTTCAGAGAATACCACTTAGTCTCAGTGTTTTCTAACTACTTGAATGCCTTAAGGAAAATTTGGAAAAGAGACGGAAAAGACGTGAAGCTAGCAAAGATCATAGATCAAACTGTTTGAAACCACAACATACTATTTCCTGGGGACTCTGTGTTGTTGCTAATTATTTTGCTTTGCGTCAACACAGAGGACAGAGAGATGGGCACTGGGGCCCTGGCCAGGTGTGCACTTCTCAGCTACCCCTAGTTCTGCTAAGAGCTGGCTGGAACCCAGTTCTGCCTTCTTTCTCTAGGCCCAGTAAATGATTTCCTTACACATTTTGAGCCATTGACCTTCCACAAACACATAACCATTTTCTCTGCAAAATTGTTGCTCTTTCACTAATTACCTAATTTGCCACACTTGAGTGAGGGAGACCTGGTGAGCATAAAGGAGCAAAGGAGAGAGATATTTAAGCCAACTGAAGCTGGGAGAGAGGCAAAGTAATTTTTCCCTCCTTGGATCAGTCCATATATTCTCATTTTGGTCTTAGCGAAATGAGCAATGGGATCTCTATCTTCGTTGATTTAAAATATTATCTTCTTAGTTTAGACTTTACATAAAAATAAGATCAAAAGAAAAGCATATTTAGATATATCTTCTAAAAGGCATTGGTCTTGTGGGTGATGTCGCTTTGAAGAAGTTGTACCCACTGCCATCAAAGAGCCCTCACATGAATAGAGGACTCACCTGTAATGTAAGGTGCAGTGTGATCTGGGGCTATCAGAGAGGTAAGAAGGAATGGCTGGTCTGGTTAAGGAAGCCCATGTCAGAGGGATGAACTTGAAGACAAGGTAGCATTTCAGTTGAGTCTGGGGCTTTTGATAGACCAAGGAGGTAGATGAGTGTCTTCTGAGGAAGAGAACAGCATGAGGAAGACAATAGCATAAATGTTGACTGAATAAAAGAAGGAATGGACAGTAAGTAACCCCATTTGGCTGGTGAATGTAGGCAGATGATGGGTAAGAATGGAAAGTCAGGTGGGGGCCATGTTGGAAGGGTCTAGAATACTGTGGTTGACAGTGGGGATCGTTGACAGCCCTGGACTGCTAAAGGAAGCGAGTAGGTCTGTTAGGAGGCTATTGCTCTAGACCAGACAGGACAAAATGAGGATTGGAACTAGAGAGATGACAATTATAATTGAAGTAAAGCAAGTCATTGGAAAGATGGTATGGAGGTCAAATTTGGAGATTCGTAAATTGAGTTGACGAGGTGGATAATAGGCACACTAGGTGGACACGGCAGTTTAGAACCTGGAGCGTCTGGTTGTATGTTTCATTCCAATGTGGGGAAAAGAGCTTCTTTGCTACCAAAGTGCTTATAAAGAACTACCAGAGTCTCCAGAGAGACTTGAAGATCTGTGCTCACCATCACTCACAGTGACGTCTGACTTAATAACAATAGCCACCACTAATGTAGTGTTACCCATGCCAGGCACTGGTCTAAGCGCTTGACATGCATTATGTTATCTAGTTCTTACAACAATCCTATGAGGTCAGTGCTGTTACGATCGTCTCCATCTTACAGATGAGGAAACTGAGGCACAGCAAAGCTAAATTACTTGCCCTGGGTCTCACAGCTAGTAGGTTGCAGAGCTGGGATTTCAACCTAGGCTGAATGGTTCCAGTCAGTGCTCCGAAGTACTTTGCTGGATAGTATTGTGTTTTTTTAAATCCAGAGTTCAATGGCGTGGACAATTCATATTTGAGCAGAGAGAATAGTAAGTCTTCGTCTCCCTGACTTGGTCATGTGAGCAGTTTTCATTGTCTGAATGGAAAGGGTAATGTGCATAGAAGAGGGGCTGTAAGGCAAGTATCAGCATGGTGCCTTGTGCAAACAAATATGTTTAAAGTTCAGGAATTTTGAAAGGAATTAGTAGATTCATTTTAAACATGGTTTTTCTGGATTTTCTTGAACATTCTAGACCAGAAGGTGCATTCTGTGTTACTGGAAGGAGTGTGACTGGATAAATTAGCCCTAGACTCCAAGTCAGAAGACACAGGGTCCAGTCCTGGTACCCAGGTCCACTGCTCGGCTGCTTCCTTGCTCACAAACAAAAGAGCAAAAAGTAATTAAATTGTTACTTTAAAAATATAATTCAGCAAGGGGTAAGACAAGCAAAAGAGTAAAACAGATAAAAAACAAACATCCTAAATAAAAAAAATAATAATAAGGAATTACAGAGGTCCTTTTCTTTTAAAAAGCTGAAAAGTAACTCTTGGTTAAATTTAGTGTTTAACTCGGTGACTTACTCATCCTGTGTGTCTGGTAGAATCTCCCATGTTTAAGTTTTTAAAAATGATCCTGCTTTAGGTACAAAAAGTTGCCCCATGACAACATTCTAGAAATAATTAGGACATATAGCATAAATCCAGAAATATTCACTAGTATTGAATAATTAATGCACCAAGCATTATCCAAGGCTATATGGATATTGGAAACCCTGGTGGCATAGCGGTTATGTGCTACGGCTGCTGACCAAGAGGTTGGCAATTCGAATCCACCAGGCACTCTGTGGAAACTCTATGGGGCAGTTCTATTCTGTCCTATAGTGTTGCTATGAGTTGGCAATGGGTTTGGTTTTTTTGTTTTTTATATGGATATTGGTTTATCTGCCTATATTTAATTGTCACCCATTAAAAACCTTATTCCTTTCCTCCCTGTCTTAGGTCAGGTGCCCTGCAAAAAGACTGAGTGGAGATTTGTTTAGGAGGTTTACTGGGAAGAGCTCTTGGGAACACTACCAACACAGTAAGGGAGAGAGGAGGAGGCAGGGTTGGGCAGACAGAGAAGTTGGGCTGTGGTGCAGTCACAGCAGAGCCTCAGCTGTCCCATGGTCGCTGTGGAGTTGGGATGGGGCAGAGGGGGCCAATGGCAGCTAAACTTCATAGCAACTAGGGGAGGCATGCCTGGACCTGAGGCGGGGGATCTAGGCAGCGCAAGGCACCCTCAGCACTGTCTTTCATTCTCCACACCCTTTGCTTCTCATCCTCTTTCCCCACTTCCTTTGATTTAAAAACAAATCATGAACCTATTCTCCCTTTCTTCCTCTTTATAGTCCCCTCAGAACACCTTAACAATTTCTGCGTGAGTATTTCTGAAATCAACAGACCCCATATTCCTGAATTGGGTCGCTTTCCTGATTGCTTGAAGTGGTGGGAAAGAGAGCTGAGGGAAGGGCGATTGATTCCTCGTTGCTTCTGAGCAGCAAGGAAAGAAGGGGTCCCAGAAAGAGGGAGCAACCAGACTGAGCAGGGTGAAAAGACCCCAAAAACACAAAGACAACTGAAATCTGAAAGCCTCCTTTCTTAATTGCTGTTCTTCCCTGAGCCACAAAGTCCCTAACAATTTTTGAAGGCTATATCTTTTTTATACCTGGATTTTGCCTCAGAAAAATTACGTTTGTACCCTGAGCTAATGGAAAGAAGTTAGTCAACTCCATTGCTCTTATATCCAGCATCTGGCTTTGACTGCAGAAGGGAACCATATTCTTTGAATCTGGGCGTCTTGATTTACATACAGCCTTCTGAGATGAATATAAATACTTTGGAGTAATGCTCGAGAAATGAGATGTTCTCAGCCTACCCTGAATCAATGCCCATTCCTTTTAAAAGCTGTTGGTTTACAGAAGATTGCTCTAACCCAGTCCATTCTCCAGAAAAGGAGCCAGGGAAGAAGGAACTCGCAGCTTCCACCCCTCCAGGGCTTGCAAGATCACCCTTCTTGGGAATAGGGGATGTGGCAGGGTGACAATGCCACAGTTGTTTCTTTCTAAACAGTTTTAATTGAACAGGTATCTTCGGGGAGCTTGGAAATTCCTCTTCGCTTCGCATATGTGTTGTGTTGGCAGGTCTCTGCCCCTCTCTCGCCTCTTACTCCTACCAGGATGTGACTGATTAATTAAAGTACCACCCCTTTATTTCCAGGCAAAATCCTCATTTGACCTGGTGCAGATATCCGATGCTTGAGCCTTAATTTCCTGGCACCTTCACAGCTTCCTCAAGATGGTGTTTATGAATGTTGAGGCTCTTTTCTTGTCTCCCAGCTGACAAATTCATGGATATTATTGTCATTGGAACTCCAGCTTCCTCAGACATATGATGGTGATTTCTGCCTGTATCTAAGGGGATAAGGGCACCCATGTGTCATTTGTGGTTTCTGTGTATTCCTTCCTGATTGTGCAAATCCTCCCCTTTCTATTGTTCTTCTTCTGTTGTCCCCTTAAGGGACATCCGGTGTCCCATTGTGATAAGAACCTGAAAGAGAGGTTGCCAGACAAATAGAAAATACTCTAGTGTTTCACACTGTCTCTCTCCATAGCTAAGAACTAGCTGCTTTCCATTTAGCTAGACCACGTCAGAGGCTTTGTCTGTCTATGTGTCATCCCCTCTCCTGGGGAAAGCAGTCACTTTTAGTTTTTTTCCATTTTTATAGGATCCCTGGTGGCACGGTGGTTAAGCACTAGGCTGCTAACCAAAGGGTCAGCAGTTAGAAACCACCAGCTGCTCCGTGGGAGAAAGATATGGCAGTTTGCTTCTGTAAAGATTTACAGCCTTGGAAACCTTGTGGTGCAGTTCTACTCTGTCCTGTAGGGTCACTATGATTTGGAATCTGCTCAACGGCATGGGTTTCCATGCTTATGGGTTTTTTTTTTTTTTTTTTAAGAGAATGGACTTGCTCTTTTCTGCCTGGTCTGCTTTGTACAAAAGCCCGAGCCAGTACTCCTCCGCTCAGCAGTCGGCAGGGGCAGTTCCCTGGTGTGATCCCAGGTCCCACCTTCCCCTCAGGTTCCTCCCCTGCCCCTGGGACACTGGGCTGTGGGACAGCTGGCCCAAGGGTTGAGCAGAGATGAATTTCCTTGTCTGGCCCTGCCCCTGCCCGCTCAGCTCTGCAAGCACCTGGGGCAGAAAACAGGGACAGACACCCAAGGAGGAAGGCTGGGCTCATGCCCCGCTTGTTCACATTACTCACCGCGGGAACCATGCCAGGGCCAAGCAGGTGGTCACTCAGGGCCGGCAGGCCCCCCAGCCCCAGAGGGCACTGCCCTAAGGATCAGCTTGTGATGTTTCTTTCATGAATTCTTCATTGATGTTTCT
This sequence comes from Loxodonta africana, assembly GCF_030014295.1. Lineage (NCBI taxonomy): Eukaryota > Metazoa > Chordata > Mammalia > Proboscidea > Elephantidae > Loxodonta > Loxodonta africana. The sequence goes on from NC_087342.1 coordinate 101,158,914, forward strand.
TTTTGCCATTTCGCATTTTCTTGTTGTTAGTTGCCGTCGAGTCAATTCGGACTTTTAGCAACCCTGTCCGTTGGTGTGTGGAGTAGAACTGCTTGTAGGGTTTTCAGAAGCAAATTGCCAGGCCTGCCCTCAGAGGTGCCTCTGGGTGGTAATTTCTGCTGGTAATTGAGTGCTTAATTGTTTGTGCCAGCAGGGTTTCCAGTCTCTGTTTCTGCACGCCTCTCCCCTCATCCTGGAGGAGGGAGGTGCTCCCTGGGGGAAGCAGAGGGCACAGGTAGGAAGGGACTTGGGTGCCACCAAGTCTTTCTCATGACATCCTTCTGATTGCCCTGGAATGGGTATTAGATGTGCGAGCACCTTCCCTCTTCTGGGGAAAAGTCTGGGCTTTCTTAACACCCCATTAGGATTCTCTTCACCTCTAGCTCTTTTTGGGAAATTCCAACTTGACTGACACATGAATGCCCATGTATCTGTCACATCCGGCTGTGAAGAGCTCGGGCAGCTCCTCCATTCTCATCAATAGGGGTTGGTGTCTATGTCTCTAGGTCAATTTATGTATTAATTTGTCACTTGGTGCATAATATTTAGCACTGTGATAAAAAACAAATAAGCCAATCCTATGAGGAATTGATTTTCCCTTCTACATCTGTTCGGGAAGACATAAATCTAAAGTTCTGCTACTTTAAAAGCCTCCAATGCAAATATAATCTAAAATTGCTAGGCTTTGAAGTTAGGCTTTTCTGTCAAAAGATGTTTATAGTCCTGCTCCCTGGAGCCTGGCCCCTCATCTTCTGCCTCTAGGCCCCAAAGATATTGATTACCTCTTGAGGTCCTTTGCAATTCTTTGCAATCCAAATATGATGCTGTCACATGCTCCTTGTACTAAACAAGCTCTGTGCTAACCCTTAAGAGGGATGCAAGAACGACTGAGGCATGGCCTCTGTCCTCAGCTCAAGATGTAGCAGAGAACGTGAACTATGCACATGAATAACCACAGTGTGAATGAGAAAGTGACCGTAGCCCTAAAGATGAAGTAAGATGGAAATGCAAAGCACACAGAGTTTACTTTTCTTTGGGAGGATCTGGGGCACTTGACATCCAGACCGATGTGACCATTATAGTACTCAATGGCAACAACCACCGTGAACCCGGTCCACTGGCCAGCCTAGGTCTGCTTTTGCATGAGCATGCTTTTGAAAACCTCATCCTTGAGAAGTGTCCTGAGGAAAAAGCCAATGTCCTCAAACTCTTTGATGGGCAGAGAAGAGATACAGATCCCCTCCGGGGTCCTGATCTTCATCCCCTTGACCCAGCAGCCTGGCTTGGTGATACAAACCCACTCTTCGTCCTTAATTTGCCTCCATGAGCTCCAGGGCCTCGGTTGACCACCGCCTCAGCCATGACCTTCCATTCCAGGATCCCCCGGAGCCTCCAGCTCTTCCTGCTACAGCTGCATCATGCACCATTAGGTGTTTTCTTGGAGAATTATTTGTGCATTTTCATATCACAAAACTGCCATGGTTGGAATTCTGTGAGCCACTCCCCTGAGGAGTCCCCCGTGAGAGCACCTGGATGGTGAGAGATTGGACATCGGCGTCATTAGGTGCTGGGTAAGTTCATCAGCTTTGTTTGCCATGCGGTTTGGCAAATGAGCCAGAAACTGGAGCATCGTTGAGTGCTTTGGGGACAAGGAGTTTCACAACAGGGAAGGAAGTGAGCTGGCCTTGCAAGGGGAAGGATTAAGGGGCACTGATTCTTGGGAAAATGATACCTCTTGGGCAAAGCCACCTTAGGTCAGGCCTAGAGGTCAGACCAAAACAACGGAGGGAGACTCCAAGCTTTACCCAACCACATTCTGAAGAGTTGCCATGTCACAAGTCATTCTGAACTGAGAAAAATGACCAGAGATGTAAATGGAAACTTCTGGGCTGTCATTCTACACAGCTGTAAGAGACATCTGCAGGTTAATCCTTGGCTGTAGCCACTGCAAGCTGGATCCCAGATGTGACACACGAGGTCCAAGGTGGCTGGAGGTGACCCCTGAGCCCACACTCAGAGAACCAAGGCATGGTGGTACCTGCCATTTGCCGAGAAAAGTTGGCATAGAAACTTTTAGAGTTTATGCATTGTCTTTGTTTAATTCAGGAGAGGGGAGTGAGGGGATTATCGGTTCCTTTTATGCCTGAGTGTGGTCAGTGAGGGTGAGATCCAGGAGGCTTGGAGAGGAGGGTTGGGTCTGTAGCCAGGGACCTTTCTGCCCCAAGTGCTCATCCTTCCTGCCCTTGGAAGGCTTTAACGAGGCTTTACAGTAAACTTTTTTTTTTTTTACCTCAGTCCTGGAGGTGATCCTGGTTCCTGAAATCCCCTACTTCTGGCTCCTGTGCCATTCTTTTCCACGAGAACTTCCAGAGAGGAAGAGTCTTGCTGGCCCCTCTGTCTTGTGAGGCCCACAACCACTGGCCTGAGGGATGCTGTGATGGGGGAAGGGTTGGGAGAGTTTCTAAGGAGAAGGTGGCTTGTTGGTGGACTGGCTGGTGTGTTAGTGTGAGGAAAGCTCTTATTTTAGACTCAAGTTGACGTTGGCTTTCTTTCTTATTTCAGTCACAGTGGGTTTCTTAGCCATGGTGAAGGTGTTGAAAGGCTACAGTGAGAAGGCCCATGTGAAACATCTTTTTTGTTTGATATCTGAACCTGTGAAATTTGGCACATTTCTTCTTTTGCCACAAGAGCTTTAATTCTGTGAAGGAAAAGTGTTGGACCTCTTCTTCCCCAACTTCCAGCCCTCTCCCCAGAAAGAAAGGCAGACACATGGGGACAGCTGAGGATGGGGTCAGAGAGGGGCCAGATGGACAAGAACACCTGGGTCTGCTCCCAGACCCATGAGCCACAGCCACACAGACCCAGAATCCCCTTTCGGATGCTGTGATTCCCTGACGAAGGGGAGCAGAGCAGGGGAGGAAAATATGGGCCCAGAGTGAGGAGTCCATTCACTTAGTTGTAGCTACAAAAAGGGAACCTTCACAGCCTCCTGCTTGGACTAATTAGCCTTCCTCCCTTGTCATAGATTGAGTTGTTTCCCCTCAAAATATGTGTTGAAATCGGAACCCCTATACCTGTGGATATAACCGCTTTGGGAATAGAGTTTTCTGTTATGTTAATGAGGCCCTATCAGTGTAGAGTATGTTTTAAACCTAATCAATTCTGAGTTATAAGGAGCAACATAAACGGAGAGACAAGGAAGTACAAACAGTGGGAAGATAGATGCCACATGAAGATTGCCAAGGAACCAAGGAACATGGGAGCTACAGAAGGACCTTTTTTTCCCAGAGCCAACAAAGAGCCTTCCCCTAGAGCTGGTACCCTGAATTCAGACTTCTAGCCTGCTACACTGTGAGAAAATAAATTTCTATTCTTTAAAGCCACCCATTTGTGGTATTTCTGTTACAGCAGCTCTAAGAAAGTAATACACCCCTAGACAGGCTCAGGGGCATGGGTCAACTATGTTTGTCAGGGCAGGCCCACTGCAGTGACAAGCAGCCCCCAAATCTCAGGGGCTTAACATACTACAATCCAATGCAGATCAGCAGGAAACCGTGCTTCCCACAGTCACTCAGGGACCCAGGCTCGTTCTGTCCTGTAGTTCCACCATCCCCTAAGGCCCTGGGGTTTTGATTCCTGTCAGCAGAGAAGGAGTGCAGAGGACTGTGTGGGAGATTTTATGGGCCAAGCCTGGAGGTGGTGCATATCAATTTCCTCCACACTCCATTTGCAGCACTTAACTTCTAGGGAGACAGAGAAATGTAGTCTCACTGTGTGCCCAGGTTGGGGGAACATCCATCCAACCCCATGACATCTCATTCTTGTTGAAAGGAAGAGAATAGATGGTCTTGAGGACAACACCTGCCATCCTTACCGATGATATACTTCCTGGCTCTGCAGCTCTGACCAATCTTCTCTCCCCAGGACTCCCTCCCTCCCCTGGGCTTTCTCTCACTTTCTCCCCATTCCTGACACTAATCCCTCCCAGGGGAGATGGAGATCATTTGTAAGCATAGTTCTCATGTGGAGATGAAAGAGGACATTACTGTCCCCCCCCCCATTTTTTTTCCCCTCTTCCATTGTCCAGTAGCTGCTAAGTGATCTTGAGCAAATCACCTGACACTTGTGGGACTCAATTTCCCTTCCTGTAAAATGGAAGTGGAGTCCCTGAGTGGTGCAAACAGTTAATATACTCAGCTGCTAACCAAAAGGTTGGTAGTTCCTGTCCACCCCGAGGTGCCTCAGAAGGGTCTGGTGACCTGCTTTGGAAAAATCAGCCATCGAAAACCCTACAGAACATAGGGTTTTCTGACACATACGAGGTCACCTTGCGTCAGTAGCAACTTGATGGCAGCTGTACTGGTAAAATGGGAGTGATCCCACTGACTTTTCTCAGGAAAGGAGTCAGTTATGAAAACGATGCTGTGACACTTTGGAAATACTGCATGCTGCATCTGCCCAAGAGAGCAATAATCACTGTAGTTCAAGAGGCTATAAATCCTCCCCAGCTGACTGGCCTGGAGCTGGACAGGACCTAGTGCCTGGATTAGGGAAGACGGGGCAGCCACAGTGGTACTGTACAGGAGAAAGGGACTCTTTGGGCTGACAGGCCTCCCTCCCCAGACCTGGGGGATCAGGCTGTAGCCGCCTGGGCCAGGAGGGGTGTACTGAGCCAGAGCCCCTGGGCATTGGCAGCCATACCTGCTGCCTTGCGGAGCCCCGGCACAGCTGGTACGCCTAGACAGCGGGAAAGATGGAGGGCTGTGGGGAGCAACAGTGGTGCTAATGCTGCCATTTACGAGGACTTATTTGTGCCGGGTTCTGGGGTAAGCACTGTTTCTAATCGTCAAACAATTCCACAGGTTGATAAACATGGGTTGTGGAGTCTGGGGACTGTGTGGGTTCTCATCCAGGCTCTCTAATGATGCCCTCTTGGGCTAGTTACTTAACTGCTCTGTGCTTCAGGGTCCTCATTTAGAATAGGGATAAAAAGGATTGCTTTCACAGCTCAGGGTTGCTCATGGAAGTTCTAGGTAAGAGGGTGAAGGGCAGGGCCCAAGGGGAGAAGCAGGAGGCAGTGGGGGTGGAGCCGTTGCCCCCAGAGGACATAGTAGTCACTCCTAGGAGTTGCTGGCAGCCAGGTTTTCCTGGCTTCTGGAGGACGATGGATTCCTGAGCCTAGGGCCTTTTTCTAGCAGCAGATCTTCAGACTTTTATCTGACACTAGCTGGTGTGAGGGCAACAGTGAGTGTTAAATGAAATAACACACTGAAAACATCTGGAACAGTGTCTGGCTCATGGCAAGTGCTTAATAAATGTTGGCCCATACTGTTAACTCCCATTTTACAGATTAAGGGACCGAGGCTCAGGAATATTAAGTAATTTTTCCAAGGACTTACAGTGAGCGATTGAGCTGGATTTGAACCCAAGACTGTCAGAATCTAAGATCTGTGTGTATGTATGTGTGTGCTTGCGTGTTTATGTGAGGCTTAAAGATGTCGGCTTTTTCCTCATCTAGTCTCTTAGAAGAGGGATGTGGTCTTGATATTTGGGGGTTTCTTAGGGATATGGTGGAGCCCTGGTGGCGCAGTGGCTAACAGCTCGGCTGTCAACCAAAAGGTCAGCAGTTTGAATCCACCAGCCACTCCTTGGAAACCCTATGAGGCAGTTCTACTCTGTCCTATAGGGTTGCTATGAGTGGGAATCGATGTTTCAGTGGCAACAGTTTCAGGTTTAGGGACATGGAGCTTAGAGAGAAACCTGAACTGTGTGAGGGGAGGGGCCTCTGTCTTCCCTGACATCCCTCTGTCTATCCCCCTCCTCCCTCTCCCTAACTCCTATCCCTGTCTGTTGCCATTGGCCCCCTGTGTGTCAGAGTAGAACTGTGCTCTGTAGGGTTTTCAGTCATTGATTTTGGGGAAGTAGATCACCAGGCCTTTCTTCTGAGACTCAAGCCTAGTTGGACTCAAACCACCAACCTTTTGGTCAGCAGCCGAGCACAGTAAGCGTATGCACCATCCAGGGACCCCAAGCCTATTCCCTTCCCTCTCTTCCATCATCCTACCACTCACTGCCCCCAAGTGAAAGTTTCTGTTTTGCCCACTAACCAGTCTTCCTACTAAGGGACAGAGGAGGGTTCTGCAGGCCATCCCCACTGGGACAGGGCCTTACAGCTTCTTTTCCTCAGATGGACACATCAAGTACTCCCAGACCCATTTCTGAAGACAATCTAAAACCCATATCTTCTTAGTGGAAACCCATGGTGCCACACCCTAGGCCCACAGGAGAGTCTCTGGGCGTGGGTGTAAGGAGCAGGAACCCAGAGCTCTAGCCCTGAGGTGGAAGGAGCCACAGGGAGGCGCTGTCTGGTCAGGCTGGTAGAGCTGGTGCCTGCGCCCTCTGTGGTGCCACAGACTCAGCGGCTCCTCGGGAGCTTCAGCACCAGCTCTGGGGGCAGGTGAACCTGGAATGAATGCCAGCTCTGCTCCATGAGCTATGTCCTTTACCTCCCTGAACCTCAGTCTCCTCGTCCATAAAATGAGCATAATACTTGCCTTTATTGGAAGGACTTGATGAGATCAGTACACACTAAGCAACCAGGAGCACCTGGTTCACAGTGGGGGCCCAGTAAGTGGTAGCTCTGGTTGTCATTTTCACGGTTATTGTGAGTGGGTTAGCAGCTGGTATTCCATCCCATTCAGACCTCTGTTCTTAGGGAGTTCATCCTCTGCTCTGCTCCAGGGGCCCTGAGCGAAAGGCCCTGGTAAGTGTGGGGAAAGGAGGTGAGTGTACTCCCAAGTATACGCTCTGTCCTCTCTCATAACCCATTCTTCTTCCAGTAAGTTTGTGAGCACCTACGATGAGCCAGACACTTCACCAAACACTTGGATTGATAACGTTTCAGTTGCAGCAAACATTCACTGAGCCCCTGCTATGCGCCTCATGTATAGCCACCACCCATCTGTCCATGGTGGCTCCTGTGTTGCTGTGATGCCAAACAGGTTTCAGCAGGGCTTCCAGACTAAGAAAGACTAGGAAGAAAGGCTTGGTGATCTACGTCTAAAAATCCCTATGGATCACAGCAGTCCACTCTGCAGCTGATCATAAGGGTGGCTCAGGCCTGGGCAGCACTTTGTTCCATTATGCATGGGCTGACTCGCTGGTAGCTAACAACAACCACACTACGTGCCATGGTCTGTGCTGATGCTGGATATCCAAAGATGAGCAAGGAAACAGCCCTTCCCTCAAGGAGCTCAAAATCTAACGAGGGATGCTATAACTAGGACAGTGAGCGACAGTGACACAACAGTGACAGTATGTGCTTCAATTTATTCTATTTGTTATTTTAAACAAGAGTCACTAAGAACGGAGCACCTACTATGTGCCAAGCACTGCACCGGGTGCTTTCAGTTAGCAGCCGAACACGTTAACTGTTTGCACTACCCAGGGAAGAAGACAGATATAATCTATGGTAGTGTGTGCTGAGATGAAAGTAGAGCCAGAGAAAATGCAGAGGCATTTGGACACCCAGGTATTAAAAAGAAAATTGCTGGAGCAACAGAGGAAGAAGGAGAGTCAGGAATAGGAGAAGGAAATGGAATGTGTAGCTAACTGCCTCCGTGAACAACTGCTTCCTCTGCCATGACACCAGAAGAACTGGATGGTGCCCAGCTACCATTACTTAATGTTTTGATCAAAGATTCTATAGAAGAATCCTGATCAAAAGGAGGGGAATGCAGAACAGAATTTGAAATTCTCATGGAATCCAGATATTCTGGAGCCATGGAGACTGGATGAACCCCTGAAACTATTGCCCTGAGATAATCTTTAAACTTTAAACCGAAAATATCCCCTGAAGTCTTCTTAAAATGAAACAGTAGTTTAGCTTAACTAGTAAAGAATCTCTGCCTTGAGCATTACACTCTTTTAAGATCTATCTATATGAGATCAAATTGACAACAGCAACTTGAAAGATTAGATAGGAACCTTATAGGGCAGTGAGTTTATGTCAGCAAGGGAGGAACAACTCAGAAAAGGAAGGTGAATATGGCTGTACAACTTGAAGAATGTAATCAATGTCACCGAATTGTACAGGTACAAACTGTTGGTGTATGTTCTGCTGTGTATGTTATCAAAAACAACAAAACTGAATAAATTATACATATATATGTACATATACATACATACATATACATATATGTATACACACGTATATATGGGAAAGTTGAGTAGATGCTTCTAGGCTCAGAGGTCCAGCCCCTCAGTCCTTGGATCCTTTCATATGCCCACTGTCTTTGGCTGGACTTTCCTAAAAAAAGACAAATATTTAAGGATAAGTGGTTTATTTTTATTTGGGAGGTGACCCCAGAAGGACTAGTCCCCTACTGGTGGGAAAGTGAGCTGGGAAAGTGAGCCAGGAAAGGGAAGGAAGCCAACACTGGGTGCGTCATTGAGCAGATTACCACTATGGGCAACCGAGCTCAGTTGCAGTCAGGACCTCTGGGACACCACTTGGTACCCACCTCTGAGTTGTCCAATCCAAGGGAGGAGGACCTAGGATATTTATCAACTCCTGTCCATCGTTGGTTGAGAGCTGCTCATAGGGGTGTTATTTCCCAGAACATCAGGCATGCCCAGCATTGGCTGAACCCAAGCAAGCTCCTCTGAGTCAGAGAAAGCCTCCAGGCAGAGAGAAATAGTGAGTGCTAAGGGTTGGGACTTCAACAGCATCTGCTCCACCCATGCTTACCACAGTTGTAACATAACTGGCTCACATAATTAAATTATGTGTTTAATGCCTCTCTCTTGCATGAGACTGTAATTCCCATGGGGGCAGGGACTGCATCACCCTATATCCCCAGGACCTAGCTCAGTGTCTGGCACATGGCAGGTGTTCAATGAATATTATTGAATAAATGTAATTTGGAGGTTGATAAATTCAGTGGTAAAGGCCCCAGCTCTGAATACCTTCTCCAGCCCCTTCTCTTCGTTTGCTCTCTGGAATCCTCTCTTCTCTGCCCACCCCAGCCCTGGTATAGCAGAGCCTGTAAGTTGTTTCCCAAAATCCACATTTGTGCCTTCTTCCAGCGTAATAAAAGGAGTCCCTGGGTGGCGCAAACAGTTAAGCACTCAATTACCAGCCAAAAGTTTGGCGATTCAAACCTACCCAGAGGCACCTCAGAAGACAGGCCTGGCAATCTGCTTCTGAAAGATCACAGCCTTGAAAACCCTATGGAGCAGTTCTGCTCTACACACATGAGGTCGCCATAAGTCAGAATTGACTTGATGGCAACTAACAACAACAACAACAGTAATGAAAGTCCCAACATTTAACCTTGCTCAGGCTGCCTGGAATAAAGTATACATTTCCCAGCCTCCTTTGCAGCTAGGAATGCCCATGGGACCAAGTTCTTACCGGTGGAAGTGGAATTGGTGGCTGCCACTTTCAGGCACCTCCTCTTTCTTCCTTCCTGCTGGCTGGAACTTAGATGTAATGACTGGGACTGGAGCAGTCACTCTGGGTCATTAGGTGGAAGCCTTGGACCAAGAGAAGGGCAGGGCAACCAGCTAGAAAAGCCGTGGACCCTGATGATCAATGAGTGGCCACTCCAATCCTAGGCTGAGTCTCTGGGCTTGCTTTATAGGAGAGCACTTGGTTACACATTTGGGTGTTTGGTTTGGTTTGGTTTTGTCAGTCGAAGCTGAACAACCTCATTCCAAGTGGTACACTGAAGGTGACTGTCACACTGACTTCTGGGTAGGGGAGGGAATACATGACACCCAGGCAATGGAGGTGGAGCTCCCTGGAGAGGTGAAGGATCCTTCTCACAAAAAGGAAGCCTGTGGCTTCTCTCATTGGCTGTCTCCCTCACTGGTCTCAAACAGGTCCAGCCTCCCTCAGGGCTTTGAGATGTTCTGTTTTCTCCCTGAGGGGCAGCTACTCTCATAGACTCCCTTTCCCTGGGACTGTTCCAGACATACCCATGGCAGGTCCGGGGCAGAGTGCGCCTGCTACCCTATTGGAACTGTGTTCTTTGCAGGGGGGATCCCCTTTTACCACCTCCACTTTTCAAGGGCATTAGCAAACTCAGTGCCTTCTTAGAACTCCCTCCCAATAAGCCCAGCGATAAGAAGAACTTGAGAGTGGCCCGAGCACCTACTCTGTCCTGCACTGTGAGGGTGGGTGTAGAAAGGAAGGCGGGTAAAATGCAAAGCCCCCATAAAGCAGGGAGACAAAGACACAGGAGGCACAGAGAACAGCCACTCAGGTTAGAAGACGCAGTTATAAGACACAAGGGCTGTAAGAGTCTGGTGGTTCAGAGCTGGGTGCGTGGGAGCTGCAAGGGGTGGGATGTGGGAGAGGCTTAGAGAAAGGCCTCCTTCATCCTCCTCCTGCAATTCCGAAAGTTCCCAGTTGAAGGGGAAGTTCTCGACCCTCCCCACCTCCAGGCTCCATTGATCCATTTGTTGTTGCCTCCCTATCTTTCCTCCTTGGCTGTGACAGAGCCTGGGAGAAGCGGGGGGGTGGGGGGCGCATCGTTGAGACGAAGGTAACCCCACTGGGTGGGTCATTCGTCACACGAAGCTCTGGAAATAACTTTCCTAGAGGGGTCCAACGGGTTGTGTGACCTTGGACAAGTCCCATCTGCTCCTCTGAGATACCCTGAGGTTAGGGCAGACTGGGAGGAGGTCCGGGGGGGGGCCGGTGCGGGTGCGGATGCGGGTACGGGCTAGCCTTGTGGCCGAAACCCGGCGAAGCGCACCGCCCGCGCTCAGAGCTGGCGGCCCGGCTCCAGCGCTTTATAAACCCGAGTGGCGCACGTCCGGAGCGCAGTGCCGGGACACCTTGCTGGCCCGGGACCGGCCTTGGAGAGCGGCGGGGGTGGCCAAGGGGCCAGGCCGGGCGGGGCGGGAGGCAGCCGGGAGACCCCGCCCGGCCCCTCCCGCGGGCGGGGCGGCCCCGAGCCGGCTCCTCCCCCTGCTCCCACCGCCCGCCCGCACGGGATCAGTCGCCGCGCGCGGTTCCGCAGGTGGCACCGATGGCCCAGTCCTGAGCGCCCCGCCATGGCCGGCACCCCCGGCCCGCTCCGCCTCGCACTCCTGCTGCTCGGGGCGGTGGGCAGGGCCGGCCCCCGCCCCCAGGTGAGCCCTGCGGACCCTGGGGGGACAGGGGAGAGGGAGGTGGCGCTGCGGGCTGCAGGCGCAGTGTCCTGGCAGGGGCGGCCAGGACTTGAGCGAAACTCCGTGACCGCAGGCGGAGGGAGCCAAAAGCCTCTGGGGTGGGTAGGTGGGGGGTGGGGGTGGTGGGAAGGGGCTGGAGAGTCGGATACGTGGACTGAGAGGCCGAGGTGAGGGGCTTGGACCGAGGACGACTCCCCCAGCCCGGGTGAGGCGCCCACTCCTCGCCTCCCGGGCCCCCCTCTCAGGCACCAGCTGCCCCGCGGTCGCCGGCGCTGACTTCTGTGGCAGGTCTTCGTCCTCCCCAAACCACTTTCCCAACTCCGCCTTCCTCTTCTTAAACCGGTGCCGGCGGCTCTGGCACAGCCCAGCGCTGGACCCCTGCACCTGAGACGCCCCTACTGTATGCCCTGGGCCTCCTCCGCAGTGCCTCCCACCCCCACCCCTGCCCTGCGGTCAGAGACTCAGAGAAAGCTCTGGGCAGTAGAGAGGGCGCGTGGGTAGAGACAGTGCACTGGTCCCCTTCACCAGCCCCCCAGCACAGCCTTTGACTCATAGCCCCGGGGACCTTACGGTGGCAGCTTGTTGTCCTTCCCTGTGACCTCCCAGATGGGACTTGCATCTCGTCATCACCGCCCCCCCCCCACCCCTGCAGCAAACACGCAGGAGGCTCTGCACTCTTCCAGAAGCATCCAGGCTCTTGTCACACACCTGGCGGGCCCCCCACTTTCCCTAGTTGGCAGCACACACTGGAGGACATACTGGGGGCTCACAGGCACCTTGGCCTCATTGCCATGCCATCAGAGAGCAGGCCACAGGTGCACCCCTTCTCCTGCCTTTCTAGACTCCTGGACTAGAGGCAGCACAGGGTCAGCCTGTGTCTGGGGAGGGAGCTTGTCCAAAGATGCTGTGAGATGCTGGAGCAGAGGGGAGGTACAGGCTTGGGTGGCCTATTCCGTTGCAAGGAACTGTCTCCTTCCGTCACCTCCTCGTGCCTCCCCCTGTTACCCATTGCGGTGAAGTCAATTCTGATGCACAATGACCCTATAGGACCAAGTATAACTGCCCCACAGGGTTTCTAAGGCTGTAAATCTTTACGGAAGCAGACTGCCACATCTTTCTTCTGGGGAGCTGCTGATGGGTTCAAACCACCAACCTTTTGGTTTGCAGCTAAGCACTTTTACCACTGCACCACCAGGGCTCCTTCCTGCCTCCCCCAGACCTGAAGAATTGAGATCTTTGGGAAGTGGACCTGTAATAGGCCTTGAAATTTGTCCCAGAACAGATGGGAGGCAGGATGGTGGGCCATTGCCTTGGTCTTGATGAAGGCGGACTCTACCCCTGGCCAAAAATGCACATGTGGACAGATGTCCCTCTCAGCCAGGGTGCCAACACACTTTCAGTCCCCCAAATTCTTGTGCAGACTCATTCTCTCCCATCTTTTCCCCCATCCTAGTCCCAGCAGACACCCTCCCTCCCCTGGCACCTTCTCTCCCCACCTTCCAACCTTGGCTTTCCACTGGAAGCTTGTGTGGTTGGGATTTTTTGGGGGCCAGGACTGCAGAGCCATTACCACATTCTTTCTCACCTTTACCTCCTTTTTGTTTTGTTTTATAGGTTGGGACAGGAAGGGGTTGGGGGTGCGGGGGCGGGGGGGGGTGCCCTGCTTCCTGGTCCCATACTGCTGCAGGCCAAGTCTGCAGATCTGGTTTGGATTAAGGGAAGAGGAAGCATTCTGCAAGCAGCCTGTCAGTTCTTCCCAAAGTCCTTTTTTCCAGAGGTTTCAGGCTCCTTGAGCCTCTCCTTTCTTCTGACCCCCCTCATTCCTCAGCCCTGGGCTTAGGGCAGAAGCTTAGAATATCAGGGCATAACAGGAAGGACTAGGGTGACAGAGGAGGGCACGCGGGGACAGTATCTGGGCAGAGAGGGCGGAGCATTGAGGGGCTGCGCATGTTGGGAGGCAATGAGCATTTCTGGCCACCGCGAGAGACCTGAGCAGCAGGCACGTTTGAGGTTTGGCAGCAGTAATTATTACAAAACCTCATGCATGCATATAAGGTTTTTTAAAAAGTAGTGACTTTTACATTTTATTTTTTGTCCATGAAGCCGGCAGGACTAGGGTTACTCCTTCCACATCACTGATGGGAGGACAAAGTCTCAGAAAAAGGGTTCCTTATACAAGGTGGTGCAGCAATTTAGGAGCAGGAGGAGAAAGGGGTGCAGGGCTAGGGTCTTGGCATAATACCCTTATATTCAGGTGGATTAGGAGGGACTGAGAGTGAGCTGCTCACTGTGAGGTCTGGCAAGACTGGAAGCAGCTTCCCTGGGGGCAGGAAGATGGCCTCTAAAGAGTGTGACCTCAGCCACTCCATTGTGGCTGAGAAGAGCTACTTCCCCACCCTGTTTCCTACCTCCCCAACACCCCTGTGAGGAAGTGGACCTACGGAGGAGACAGGCAAACCTCTGACACTCAAGTTAGAACCAGTCACAGTTGGGCTCATGTATCAGCTCTGCTATTAGCTGGTAATCTTAGGTGGGACACTTGACCACCCTTAGCCTCAGTTTCCTCATCTGTAAATAGGGATCACAAGCTCTGTCACAGAGAGTTGTGGAGAAGACTGAAATGCTGGCACTGTGAAACGGCACCTTTAGTCACTTGAGTGCCTCCCAACTTGCGCAGCCCCTCAGTGCTCCACCCTCTCTGCCCAGATTTGTCCTCAGAAACCTGGAAATGTTCTTCAGGGCTGCAGAAATAGGATGTGCAGTGGGCTGTCAGAGGTCCCATGCTTCTGCATGCTAGTGTGTGGTGGATGGAGCCCAGGCTGTGCAATGGTTAGTGTGGACTTTGTTCTGAACTGGGCTCCCTCCCGGACATGGACCCAGGATGGGGGCCAGGGCAGGGTCAACCAAGAAACCACTTCCTGTCCTTGAAGGCCTTGCACTGAGGAAGAACAAGCCCTTCTTTAGCTGTAGCCTACCCCTGGGCAGATTGTGTGTGTGAGAGAGACAGAGAGACTGAGAAGAATAGAAAGAGAGAAGACAGACCTAGAAGAGAGGGGTGTGGGCTGTATGAGACCCTGTTTCTCTGTGTAGTTGTACATGACCCTGTGTGTGACAGTCGGCCCGTGTGAGAGTTCCTGTGTACAGAACAACACCTCAGCATGTAACTGTGTGTCTGAGAGCATACATGTTTGTGACCCTGTGTGTGACACTGTGTAGGGGACGGCTCCTATGTGTGTGTATGTGACATCATGGTATATGAATGGGTGTCTGCCAGCATATGTCACAGACATGGTATGCTTGTGACAGAGTGTCTGTGGGGCTGTTTCTCTGCATACATGTGCTGACTGTGGGTTGAGTATGTCAGTCAAGGAGTTTCTGTGTGTGTGTGTTGGGGACAATATCTCAGCCTGTGGTGTGTGCCTGACAGTCTGTGTGTTTGTGTGTGAGAGAGACTCTGTGTCAGTGTCTCAGCATCTCAGAATGTGCTTGACAGCTTGTGCGATCATGTGTGTGATGGTGTGTCCATGTGAGGGTTCTTATGCATGTGAGAATGTGTGTGCAGCCCTTGTGCTCAGGTAGCTAAGGCCCTTAAGAAAAAGCAATGGGTCAGAGACAGGAGCCTGGTAGCTCCCCTCCCCACCCCCCAACCCCCCATCCCTGCTCCCCAGGGCATGGGGCCTAGCAGTAATGGAAGGCCTGGTTTGGGCTCTGGGACGTGGCAGAGTGGAAGGAGGCCAGGGGTCTTAGGAGGAGATCTGGGGAATCTGAAAGCCTAGGCCAAATTGGGAGGACATGGAAGTTTGTCTTTGGGGCTGTCTTGCTCCTTCTGAGAGGCCCTCCCCCATTTCTCCCACTTCAGTGGCCCAGAGATCTCTTTCTTTATTCCCCTCAGCCAAAACGTTTCCTGAAAAAGCAAAGAATCCAGTGCTCTTATTCACACTGAGATATAAAACGATAAGAGAATTTTTTCTGGTTAGCATCCAGTCTTTAGGGAAGGAGTGCCTTCCCAGGGTGTTGGAAAGCCCACCTCCTCAGAGAGCTCCCACTCCATTTATGTCCGTCTCCTTCTGCTCTTAATCCTTCTAACGCAGCCTACTGGTTCAGGGCTTGATAGTTTTGGGGAGTTTCCACTTATTTTATCTTGTTGGATCTGTGCGGTAACCCTTTGAAATGCATGATACACCCATTTTACAGAAGAGGAAACTGAGGCTTCCAAAGATAAAGTGTGTCTCATCAGTCATGCATTAACAGACAGAGCTGGGATTTAAACCAAGGACTTGTGACTCTCTGTCCAGTGCTCTCTTCTGAAGACCACACCACTTCTTCCTGGCTTCCTCTTTCCCACTTCCTGCTTCCTTCCCAAACTCCTGAATCTGAGAAACACACCTCCTTATCGTTGCCCCCAATCCAGGCATTGTCCCTATTTGCCTTTATCCCCCTCAGAGAGATCCCATGAAGTATGGCAAGTCCCTATTCAACCTGCCCCAGCCCTGGCCCTTCAGGCCTCCCACCCCTTGTGTCCACCGCCAGCTCTCCTGCCCTGTAAAGGGCAGGTGGCGTCTGCCATTGTGTCCTCCCACCACCCAAGGTGTGCTTATGGGAAGATGAAGTGGGGGTGGGCTTTGCCCCTCCTCACCATTCCCTGCCCAAGGGCAGGGATCCAGAGCCTCTTCCCTTTCCCACCATTGGCTGAGCTGCTGCTGGAAGATATCACTAATTGAGAAGAATGACTGGTCCTTGGGCATGAAAATATATTATTTTCCTCCTCCTGGGAGTGTGTTGGTCTTTGAAGTAAGGAAGGAGTGGGGCTAGGACTCCGCAGGAAGCCAGCTCACCCTGTCCTACCCTCTCCTCCCCGCTAATCAGCAGAAATAGTGAGACCGACTGCCACTGACTGAGCATTTTCCATGTGTCAAGGACTGTTCTAAATATTTTCATTTTATCTTCACAACAGTCATGTGTGTATGTGTTGTGGGGGCAGAGGTAGGGTCTGTTATCCCCATTTTGCAGGTACGTAAGCTAAGACCAGAAGAACTTGAAACTCTTGTACAAGGTCACAAACCTAATACTTGAAGGAGTCAGAACCAGGCTGGATCTGAACCCTAAGTTAGAGCTGTTTACCCACTGTGTTACTGGGTCTTCTGGACCTATTGGCCCTTTGGGCAGCCCCCAGCCTCACTTACCCAGCCTTGTCGCAGATCAAGGCCTCAAATCTGTTCGGGGGCTTTCCTGCCATTCTCTTCCTGCCCCAGAAAAATCCTCCGAATACTCCATGGTTTCCTTATGTGCACCAGGGCAGAGATGTTTTCACCTCGGCACTTTGACCCCAGCTGTATCCCCTCCTGAAAGGCCCACCTCCCTCCTTGCTAGGCTTACCTCTCTCCCCCAGCTCCCACTGCCCACTCCACCCCAGCCGCATCTTTTTGTCCCCAGAGTCCCCTAGGCCTCTGGAGTCTGCACTGAGCCCCGCCCCTCCACTTCCTGAGCACTTCCACCCACCACCTTCTCTGTATGTCGCTTGTCCTGCAAAGTGTTTGACCCCCTCCCCCAGGGCTTTGTCATTCATCTTAGTATTCCCGACCACCCCACTACTGGCACTGTTATGACTTCCGTAAACACCACATGGGACAGTAGTTTGTGCTGGGGCTGGGAGCTAAGGGGAGATCAGTGAACAGTATTCGGCAACCCTGAGCTGTGCAGGGAGAAGACACAGCCCTGCCGTCAGGATCCCCAGTCTGAGGGGGAGATACAGCTCTGCCCTCAGGGAGCTCCAGTCTGAGGGGGAGACACAGCCCTGCCCTCAGGGAGCCCCAGTATGAGAATGATTTCATGTCCACAGAGCTGCTCAGAGCAGGGTGACAGGCTGCCTCTGTGTTGAGGCTCCCTCGGGTGTGAGTGGCCAGATTGGCCTTCATGGTGCTGCCCTTAGCCTCTCGTTACCTCACCACCAGCTGGAGACTTCCAATTCCCATTGGCTTCTTTGGCCACTCCCTACCCCAGACACACCTTCTGCCCTAGTTCCCACCAGTGACCTTGCTTCCTGCCTGCTTTTTTCTGTAAGAAACTGAGATCAAGGGGAGTTCTCCCCATTTCTTGGCCCTCCCGCAACAGCAGCTGCAGCATTCAGGGGCCCAGAGGAGGAGACCTTTACCAGGACCAAGAAGGAAGATGGAAAAGAGGGAGAGGGAGCGATGCTGACTGACCGGGACTGGCTCTTGTGGAAACTGTGATGCCCTCTCAGTTGTGACTAAAACTATGACACTGCTTTTGTTGCTGTTGTGTTTTACTCCTTGTTTGATTTTGTTTGTTTGTTTAGAACAATACACTTGACATTTGCCCTCAAAAGAGTACTGTCCTTCAGGGCAGCCCCATCTTCGGCCTCAGCACACTTACTCCAAGGATATTGCTGAGATAGACACAAACTTGGCGCCCTCTCTGGTGCTTCTAGTGCAGCTAGGGATGAGCACATGAGAAATCCTACCCAGTGTCTTTAGAGGGGAGAAGGGGGCAAGAGAGTGCCTTATAAGTCACCACTCAGCTGAGACCCCAGGGAAGGAAATCCCAGGAAACCAGATACAGCTGGTTCTCAGGGCACCACAAGAGCCAACAGTATGTGCTTCCAAAAAGTTATTTTACTTTCAGCATATATGTACATTTTTATGATTTTAAAAAGTGAAATTTTGTTGTAAATTCCATGTTGTTGTTCTTGGGTGCTGTCAGGTGATTCCGACTCATAGAGACACCATGTGAAACAGTAGAACTGCCCCATGGGGATTTCTAGGCTGGAATCTTTATGGGAACAGATTGCCAGGTCTTTCTCCTGGGGGGCCACTGGGTGGGCTCAAACTTCCAACTTTTCGGTTAAGGCTCTCAATTATATGCAAGAGATACCTGTAGTCATCTCAGCATCTGCAGCCTCCAAATGAGAAATATTTACAACCTTTAAAGTTGTTCAAAAATTAATCAATTAATTAATTTTGAAAACCACAGCCCCAAGGCATATCTAAAGAAGACGCACAAGAACGTTCGTGAGGGAAAATTCTCGAGTGGGCCTGTTTGGCTCTGTGTCCTAAAAATTCTGTTATATCTGAAACTTGAGGCTCACATCCCCCTACCCACAGATATGGGGACTCTGTCATTGCAGGTCTGCCCTCGATGTTCAGGAACTTTTCTGACCCCTTTGCCCATGTCCTCAGGACTCCTCCTCCTCCTGGTTGAAAGGGGGCTGAGCATTTGATCCGTTTTGGTGTCAGAGGACATTGGCGGTCATAACATGATTGCATTTTTCAGGAGGGATGCTAATGGAGGCCATTCCAGGCTCTGTAGCTTTGAATCCCACCCCACCCCACACCCCCCAAGTTCAAAACATCCCATCCCATTCACTGATCCTGGGGGACTTGGGGTCCTAGCCTTACCTCTACTCCCTGAGGTGCTGTGTGACCTTGTACGAATCCCTCTCCCGCTCTGGGCCTGCATGTCCCCTTCTATAGTGCTTAAAAGTGCAAGAACCTCCCAGGTGGGCTGACTGGGTGATGGACAAAGGAGCCTGTGGCAATAGGGAAGCCCTGGCCCGCCCCCCACCCCAACACCCAGGAAGCCTTCTCTCCCTTGGTGAAATCAGATGAGACCAGGGACAAGACACACATCCTCCTCTCCTCTTCCCTGCCCCTCCACTCACCCACCCCCCGAAAGCATCAGTTCAATAGACATTGACTGGCTACCTACTAAGTAGCCCTGGTGGCACAGTGGTTAAGTGCTTGGCTGCTAACTGAAAGGTCGGAGGTTCAAACCCACTAGCCACTCTGGGGGAGAAAGACGTGGCAGTCTGCTTCTGTAAAGATTACAGCCTTGGAAACCCTATGGCGCAGTTCTATAGGATCTGTTCTATAGGGCTGCTATGAGTCAGAAATGACAACAGTAATGGGTTTGGTTAGCTCTGTGCCTGCCTCTAGAAAAGATAAAGATGTAAAAACATCCTCCTGAAGCCCCTTTGTGACGCAGTAGTTAAGATCTCAGGCTGCTAACCAAAAGGCTGGCAGTTCGAATCCATCAGTGGCTCCTTGGAAACCCTATGGGGCAGTTCTACTCTGTCCTGTAGGGTTGCTATGAGTCAGAATCAACTCCAGGGCCATGGGCAATGGGTGGGGCCCCTTTGTGGAGGTGGCTTATTCTCTACTTTCTTTCAGAGATGGCTGGTGCCTGGTAGGGTTGGGGGTTCTTAGGGTTCCTGATAATAAAGAAACCAAGTGTGAGGGAGGGCAGAGGGTAGGGGATGGGCTGGCTGGACCCATGGGGCCCCCATTTCTGGCTTCCCCCAGGGTGCCACTGTATCCCTCTCGGAGACTGTGCAGAAATGGCGAGAATACCGACGCCAGTGCCAGCGCTTCCTGAATGAGGCTCCATCCCCAGCTACAGGTGAGTCCAGGTGGGCCCTCACTCAGTGCTCCCTCACCCAACCAATCCCTGGGGGCTTTGGAGAATCCATTGCTGGGTGCCATTTGTCTCTCTAGGATGCTATACCTTTCTGAAAACCTGCCCTCTGTCCAAGCTCTTCCCACACCTGGAGTCCTTCCTGCCCCATTTCCAACTAGTATGAAATCGCAAGTTCTTCAAAGTCTAGCTTATCTGGGGCTACCTCCTCCAGAAAATCTTCCCCGAGGAATCGCCACTGTTTTTTTTGTCTCTCACCCATTTGCCCTGTAGTCAGCTCTGGGACTGCTGTCTTATTCCCTCACCCCCAGCTCTAGCTTGACCCCTTGAAGAGCGGGGAACTGGTCTTTCCATTTTGTGTCCTCAGCAGCTCCCAGCCTGCGCATGAGCTGTTGTTCTTAGCTGCTGTGAAGCCGGCCGCCTGACTCATGGCAACCCCATGCTCGACAAAACAAAGCGCTGCCTGGTTCTGAGCCGTCTCTGTGCTTGATTGCTGATTGGACCATGGTGATGCACAGGATTTTCGCTGGCTGATTTTTGGAAGTAGGTCACCAGACCCTTCTTCCTAGTCCATCTTAGTCTGGAAATTTTGCTGAAACCTGTTCAGAATCTCAGCAACACACAAGCCCTAACTGGCAGACAGTTGGTTGCTGCTCGTGAGGTCCGTTAGCTGGGAATCAAACCCTAGTCTCCTTCATGGAAGGTGAGAATTCTACCACTGGACCATCATTGCCCCCTGTGCGTGAGCTAGAGGCCCAATAAACATATTTGTAGGAATAAATGTGCAACCGAGGCCACCTGAGGACTAAGGTGCGCCTGATCCAAACCATGCTGTTTGCAATTGTCTCATAAGCATGCGAAAGCTGGATAGTGAATAAAGAAGACTGAAATGCATTGAATTATGATGTGGGTGAAGAATACTGAATATACCATGGACTGGTATCTGTCTTGGAAGAAGGACAACCAGAATTCTCCTTAGAAGCAAAGATTATTTACTTTGGACGTGTTATCAGGAGGGACCAATCCCTGGAGAAGGACGTAATGCTGGTAAAGTGGAGGGTCAGCAAAAAAGAGGAAGACCTTCAACAAGATGGATTGACACAGTGGCTGCAACAATCAGCTGAAACATGGCAATGATAGTGAGGATGGCGCAGAACTGGGCAACATTTCGTTCTGTTATGCATAGGGTCGCTATGAGTCGGAACCGACTTGACAGCACCTGATAACAACAGCAACATGAGTAAATGTTATGGGGATTTTGTGGAGTGTTTTAAAGGGCACAGGATTGGAGCCAGACAGGCCCTGGGTTCAAATCCTGACTCTGCAACTATAACACCATACCCTTAGGAAGGTTATTTCAGCCTGGTGAGCCACCCTCATCTGTGAAGTGTCATTTAAAAATAGGCCTATAGGGATCATTTATTGAGTATTCACTGTGCTTAGGTGTCACAGCCATCTAGTGCAGCCATAACAGAAATACCACAAGTAGACGGCTTTAACTAAGAAAAATTTATTTTCTCACAGTCCAGTAGGTTACAAGTCCAAATTCAGAGTGTCAGCTCTAGGGGGAGGCTTTCTCTCTCTGTCAGCTCTAGAGGAAGGTCTTTGTCCTCAATCTTCCCCTGCACATGGAGCTTCTCAGGTGCAGGGACCCCAGGTCCAAAGGGTGCGCTCTGCTCCCAGTGCTGCTTTCTTGGTGGTATGAGTTCCCCAACTTTCTGCTTGCTTCTCTTTCCTTTTATCTCCTAAGGGATAAAAGGTGGTACAGGCCACACCCCAGGGAAACTCCCTTTACCTTGGATCAGGGAGGTGACCTGAGTAAGGGTGGTGTTACAATCCCACCCTAATCCTCTCAACATAAAATTACAGTCACAAAATGGAGGACAACCACACAATACTGGGAATCATGGCCTAATCAAGTTGACACATATTTTAGGGGGGACACAATTCAATCTGTGACATCAGCTATCTGCATACCGTGCAGTATTTATCCCCACAATGCCCTGTGGGGTGGGATTATCTCCATTTTATAGATGAGGAAACAGACTCGGAGATGTTAAGTAACTTTCTCAAGGTCCCAGGGCTGAAAAGCTGCAAGGCTCCAGCTGGGCTGGGAAAATGCTTGTCATATAGGTCTTGCTCAGCAGAGGTGAGCCAGTGCAGGTTTTTGCCCTGCCAGCTGGCAACCTCTATAGTGGAGAGGGCGGGGTGTGGGGCACAGCTGGCCAGGCAGGGACTCAGAGACTGTTCCCCCTGCACCTAGGCTTGTTCTGCAACCGGAGCTTTGATGACTATGCCTGCTGGCCAGATGGGACACCGGGCTCCTTTGTGAACGTCAGCTGCCCCTGGTACCTGCCCTGGGCCAGCAGTGGTGAGTCCCACCACCACACTTCACCCTTCCCCTGTTTCCCAGAGGCTGGGGCTGGGGGCTGCCTCCTTTCACTGAGATATAGCCCTCCCCACCCCATAATGTCTTTAAGCTTCCCAGTGGGTGGTCTGCCTGCCTTTCCTGGGGGGAGGGCAGGTGGTGAGGGACATCCAGCTGGCCAGAGGTGTAGCCTGGGCTACCTGAGGCCTGTGATGACAGGTGTGTGTATGCCAGGGGAGAGGCATAGTATGAGGGCTTTGTTAGGAGAGAAATGTAACTCCTCTCTCCAGTAGTCAGGGAAAGGGGCCCCGTGGGGACAGATCTTTAGGGAGGGGGACACAGGTGTCATTGCTCAGATGTATGCATGTGCAGGTATTTATATGTATGTAGCTACCTTCTACCTGGTAGGGGCACCGAGCCACCCCCTGACTTTTCAGGGATTCACTGATCAAACCCAGATGGGAGCATTGATCAGGGCATTGGTGGGGTTGCCCCTGAGGCCTTCCCCAACTCACTCTGCCTCCGGGGGAGACTACAATGGGATGGTGTGACTGGGTAGGTGGGAAGGTCCATGGGGTACAAAGACCTACAGAAGCTTCAGGGGAATCCCTGACTGGAGGGGTGGTTAATGTGCTCCCCCCAACACTCCTACACATCTATCCCAGACTTCCATGCTGACCCTGGCCCCAGCCAGACACCGTGTTGGCTAATAGGAGACAAGCACCCCCGCCTTAAGGAGCTCACTGTCTCAATAAAGGGAGAAGACATAAAAATAATAGCTAATATTTATTGAGCACCTCTTTTGTGCCAATTTCTATCCTAAAAGCAGGACCAAACATCTAAACACCAAAAAAACTAGTAGCTATCATGTCAGCTCTGACTCATGACGATCTCGTATGTGTCAGAGTAGACCTGTGCTCCGTAGGGTTTTCAAGGGCGGATTTTTCAGAATTAGATCCCCAGGACTTTCTTCTGAAGTACCTCTGGGTGGACTTGAACCTCCAACCTTTTAGTGAGCAACCAAGCACATTAACCATTTGCACTGCACAGGGATGCCATCTTGATAATTGCCCTGTGGTTATGCCCACTGTACAGATGAGGAAACTGAGGCCCTGGAAGGTTTAAGTCACTTGCTACAGGTGATATGGTAAATGGCAGAGCCAAGATTAGAACCAGCTTGTGTTCTTAACCACTGTGCTTTGAAGGGGCCTGAGACCAAGCAGAAGCTGGCCCAGAAGCAAGTGTGAGGATGAGGTCATACCACGGAGAGTGAGGGATCTTCCTGGAGAAGGCAGACCTTTAGTAGAACATCAGGGCACCCGGCAGGGCCTGATATGAGCCTCAATGAGCCTCCCCTCAGCACGAGGGACTGAGGTCACAAGCAGCCCAGGCAAGACTCCTAAGGAGACTCTCCCCCTTAGCTGCCCTCACAGAATACCTACCTCACACCAGAAGGTGCATAGGGAAAGCCCTGACCTGGAAAGAGGGCAGGCACCTTCATAACTCACAGTCTATCAGTAGCCCTTCACACAGTCCTTCCATACTAGGGCCTGCTATAAGTGCTTTACATATGGATACTTATCCTCACGACAACCCATGAGGTCAGCACTTTTACTGTCCTCCCATTTTACAGATGAGGAAACTAAGGCCCAGAGTTGCTCAGTGACTTTTCCAGGCTCGTACAGCTAGTAAATAGCAGACCCAGGAATCAATCCAGGAGTCTGGCTCAGAGTTGGTGTGTTTAATCGCTACACCAGGCTTCCTTGTATGTGTGTATGTGTGTATGTGTGTGTCTGGGCATTGGAGACAGGTGAATGTCCTGCTGGCTAGGCAGGACAATTAGTTGTCTGCCCTCTTCCTAGATGGAAAAACATGAGCTCTGCAGTCTGATGGTTCTGCTTGCAGACAGCCTGACTGATTGTGTGAGCTCGGGTTAGCTTCCCAGACCTCTCTGAGCCTCAGTTTGTTCATCTGGGAGATGGGATACAGAGCTGGGTGACAGGGGTATTGGGTGGATTGTAATTCCTCAAGAAACGGTAGCTGTGATTTTTCTCCCACCATATCCCTCCTCAGCTCCCCCGCTCTCCCCCCGTCCCCCACGCACACTTTCTGTGGCTCCTGAAGGTTTGGGACCAGTGGTTGGCCAGCCTTTTCCAGGCCTCTAGACCCTTTTTTTTAGACCCCAGGGAGCCAGGCACAGGACAGGGCCCATCACTCAGCATGAAGCCGCCCCCAGCTCTGCCTGCCGCTTGCGGCTCCATCCATCACCTTTAATTTTATTTGAGCAGGAAATAGGTCTTGGTGGTGCCCGTTTATGAGCGAACATGATTTTATTGCTTTCTCTGTGAAGATAACAGCCCCTGCACAGGCCCCCTGCCAGCCTCTGCCCCCCCTACTCTCCCTACCCCCTGCCTTGCTCACCAGGCTAATTTACTCCCTTTTTGACGCTCAGAATCACCGATACTGCCTCCTTCTCCCCTCTGTCTGAGTTAGGGACCCGCAGAGACGCCCACCACGAGCTCCAGCGGCATAATTACTATCTCTGGCCTGTCTTGGCCACTCCCCTTGGCAGAGGCTGGACCTGGGGCTTCCCTGACCCACACCCAGGGCAAGTGGGAGCAGGCGGGGGCAGTTTCGCAGTTTTCTTGGTCTAGTCAAGGGAGTAGCCTGTGGAGAAACTTCATAGTGTGTGTCGGGGAGGGGCAGAAAGAAGGGGGTTTTATCAGGTGGGGCCCCGGCAGAAAACACACTCAGCTGGGATTTTGAAGGGAAATTAATGGAGGGGCCACTTACAGAGTCTGAACAGGGTTAAGGGGCCTGAAATGTAAAGCACCCAGGGACTCCAACAGTGGAAAGCCCTACCATCCCCAGACCTGAGAAGCAAGGGGCAGGAACGGGGTTTCAGGGGCCCCCATGAGGCCTGGAACCATGACCGAGAGGCCACCCAGCAAGACTGTGACCACAGAGGGGCAAAGCCACTGCCAGAAGCTCAGGACCAAGACAGGGAGGGAGCAGGGGAGAAATACCCCAGCCTCTCTCTCCTCCCACCCTCCTATCTCCTGTTGGTGCTTCCTGTTGGCCAAACCCAGTAGAGGGTAGGGAGCCCATATGATGTTGTCCACAGGAGTCAGCCTCCTGGGATGCAGAGCAAGGCAGAGGAGTAAGAGATTAGAAAAAGAATTAAATTAAAAACATTTACTGGCCCCCATGCTGGGTTTGTGACAGGCACTAGGGATGCCAAGATGATGTTAGGGGGGTGTCTGTGTGTGTCCATGTGTATGTGTGTGTGTTTTGGGGAGGAGGGGCACCCCCCACCGTAGTAATGAATGGGTCAGCAGCCCAGGCAGTCTTTGAGAAGTGGTAGGTCATGAAATGCTAAGTCCGGTTCTACCTGCAACCAGCTGTGGAAACTTGGGCAGCTCACTTCACCTCCCTGGGCCTCAGTTTCCTCATCTGTAAAATGGGAACCATAATGACTTCCCAGGTCTGTGGTGGAGGGAGGACAGAGTCACCTCTTCTGCCTGGGGTGTGGCATCAGGAAGGTTTCCAGGGAGAGGTGATATTGGATTGGGCCTGAAAGGACAGACAGATGGAGAAGGGGGAAGGAGGACCTTCCAGAAGGGACATCCAAGCAGCGTTGGGGATAGGGCCAGGTGTCAAGCTTCAGGGCTACGCAATATCCCAGGGCCTCCAGCCAGGCTCTTGAAGCCTGGCTTGTGTATTCAGAAGTTGAGACTCAGGATTATGTCAAGAGGGCCGGAGCAGATGAGCCAGGGAAAGAAGGTTTTCAAAGGAAATGCCTCATGTAAACAAGATTTCCAAGGAGAAGATTCGAGTGGCTGCAGAGAGCCTATTGACTGCCTAAGGGCCCTTCAGCAGCCTCGTTTACCCACAAACAGCTGATGTGCTCATCACAAATCATTCCAGCCTCATTAGCTGCACCCCCTCCTGATCCATACCTGTTTGTTAACTTAGTTCTAATTATATGAGAGTCGTAAAATGCTTTTAAAATCACCTGTCACTCACAATTCTTGGAAACTCTGACAGATGCCTCCCCTGAGTGATGTTGAGCTGGGAGCTTTTACCACAGGCCAGGGTTGCCAAGGGGAGATGCAGACGCAGAGGAGTTCTGGGCTGAGGTAAGGTCATAAGCTCCATCTCCAGCTGCAGTGAAGAAGCGCCCCTTTGAGAAATCGGGGTGGAGGAAGCACCAGGGACTCCATGATAGCCACATATTGAAGGCTTACTATGCACCAGGTACCTCTTACCACAGATCTGGGAAGGCATTATGGTTGCCATTTTACAGATGAGGAAACTGAGGCCCAGGGGAGGTGGCGTGAGCTGCCCAAGGTTCCACAGCTAGTGAGGGCAGAACCAGCAATTGAACTTAAGTCTGTGTAGTCAGAACCAAAGCTGCCTCTCCTGGGCCATGATGCTATACGTTATCCCCACCCTACTGTGAGCCCCCACCCCACCACTTTCTAACTGTGAGACCTCTCTGAGTCTGTAAAATGGGAGCCCAGTAACCCTTGCTGGCTGCCCTTGTTGCCAGGGTGCAGGAGCTAATGGATTCATGAGCAGCTCTTCACAGCCCTGAGTGCCCACACCCATGTGAAACGGTGGCTGTTAGCTTGATTACAGGCGCCGCTCGGCAGTTTCCAGGAGAGGAAGTGTTTAATTAGGGGTTTTATTTCCAGCACGAGGGTCTGACTTAATAAAATATCCTTGGGCCTTCTGGCATTTGGCCACTTCCCTGTGTTGGCAAGACCCAGCCAAGCCCCCAGCTGTGATTTACCAACTCCTTTCCAGGCCAGATCATCACTTGTCTGTCAGTTTGTTATACTGTGGTGGTGTGTGCATTGCTGTGATGCTGAAAGCTATGCCACCGGTGTTTCAAAATCAGCAGGATCACTCAAGGTAGACAGGTTTCAGTGGCGCTTCCAAACTAAGACAGACTGGGAAGAAGGACCTGGCGATATGCTTCTAAAAAAATTGGCCAGTGAAAACCTCATGAATAGTCATGGAACATCATCTGATATAGTGCCAGAAGATGAGCCCCTAAAGTTGGAAGGCACTCAAAATACAACTGGGGAAGAGCTTCCCCCTCAAAGTAGAGTTGACTTTAACGATGTAGATGGGTTAAATCTTTCGGGACCTTCATTTGCTGATGTGGCACAACTCATAATGAGAAGAAACAGCTGCAAACATCCATTAGTAGTTGGGACGTGGAATGTAAGAAGTATGAATCTAGGAAGATTGGAAGTTGTCAAAAATGAAATGATGGAAGATCAATATCCTAAGTATTAGTGAACTGAAGTAGACTGATACTGGCCGTTTTGAATCGGACAATCATATGGTCTCCTATGGCAGGAATGACAAATTAAAGAAGAACAATGTCATATTCATCGTCAAAAAGAACATTTCAAGACCTAGCCTGAAATACAATGCTGTCAGTGATAATATCCAAACGCCTACAAGGAAGACCAGTTAATACGATGATTATTCAAATTTACACACCAACTACTAATGCCAAAGAGGAAGAAATTGAAGATTTTTTACCAACTTTTGCAGTCTGAAATTGATCAAACATGCAATCAAGATGCATTGATAATTACTGGTGATTGGAACGCAAAAGTTGTAAACAAAGAGGATCAGTAGTTGGAAAATATGGCCTGGGTGATAGAAACAATGTTAAAGATTGCATGATAGAATTTTGCAAGACCAGTGACCTATTCATGGGAAATACCTTTTTTCAGCAACACAAACGGCAACCGTACACGTGGACCTTGCCAGATGGAATACACAAGAATCAAATCAACTACATCTGTAGAAAGAGACGATGGAGAAGCTCAATATCATCAGTCAGAATAAGGCCAAGGGCTGACTGTGGAACAGACCATCAATTGCTCATATTCAAGTTCAAGGTGAAGCTAAAGAAAATCAAAACAAGTCCAATGAGAACCAAAATACAACCTGAGTATATCCACCTGAATTTGGAGACCATCTCTAGAATAGATTTGATGCACTGAAAACTAATAATCAAAGAACAAACAAGTTGTGGGATGACATCAAGGACATCATGCATGAAGAAAGCAAAATGTCGTTAAAAAACAGGAACCATCCCCGAAGACAACTCATCACACATGAAAGGGACTGGACAGTGGGTGGGTGAGAGATGCTGATGAAGAGTGAGCTAATTATATCAAGTGGTCACTTGAGACTGTGTTGGCATCACCTGTCTGGAGGGGGGATGGGAGGATAGAGAGAGTTGGAAGCTGGCAAGGTTGTCACGAAAGGAGAGACTGGGAGGGCTGACTCATTAGGGGGAAAGCGAGTGGGAGTACCGACTAAGGTGTATATAAACTTATATGTGACAGTCTGACTTGATTTGTAAACGTTCACTTGAAGCTCAATAAAAGTTAATAAAAAAAAAAAAAAAGAAAGAAAAGACCAAAATGGATGTCAGAAGAGACTCTGAAACTTGCTCTTGAATGCAGAGTAGCTGAAGCAAATGGAAGAAATAATGAAGTAAAAGCTGAACGGAAGATTTCAAGGGGTGGCTCGAGAAGACAAAGTATTACAATGACAAGTACAAAGACCTGGATTTAGAAAACCAAAAGGGAAGAACACTTTTGGCATTTCTCAAGCTGAAAGAACTGAAGAGAAAATTCAAGACCTGAGTTGCAATACTGAAGGATCCTACAGGGAATATATTGAACAATGCAGGGAGCATCAAAAGAAGATGCAAGGAATACACAGAGTCACTGTACCAAAAATAATTGGTCAATGTTCAACTATTTCAGGAGGTAGCATATGATCAAGAACCGATGGTACTGAAGGAAGAAGTCCAAGCTACACTGAAGGAACTCGCAAAAAACAAGACTCCAGGAATGGACAGAACACCAGTTGAGATGTTCCAACAAACGGATGCAGGACTGGAAGTGCTCGCTCATCTATGCCAAGAAATTTGGAAAACAGCTGCCTGACCAACCGACTGGAAGAGATCTGTATTTCTGCCTATTCCAAAGAAAGGTGATCAAATAGAAATCAGAAATTATTGAACGATGTCATTAATATCACACACAAGTAAAATTTTGCTGAAGATAATTCAGAAGCAATTGCAGCAATACATCAACGGGAAACTGCCAGAAATTCAAGCTGGATTCAGAAAAGGACGTGGAACCAGGGATATCATTGCTGATGTCAGATGGATCCTGGCTGAAAGAATACCAGAAAAATGTATGCCTGTGTTTTATTGACTATGCAAAGCCATTCGACTGTGTGGATCATAACAAATTATGTTTAACATTACAAAGACTGAAAATTCCAGAACACTTAATTGTGCTCATGTGGAACCTGTACATAGACCAAGAGGCAATCATTCGAACAGAACAAGGGGATACTGCGTGGTTTAAAGTCAGGAAAGGTGTGCATCAGGGTTGTATCCCTTCACCATATTTATTCAGTCCATATGCTGAGCAAATAATCTGAGAAACTGGGCTATATGAAGAAGAATGCCGCATATGGATTGGAGGAACACTCATTATGAACCTGCGATATGCACATGACACAACCTTGCTTGCAGAAAGGGAAGAAGATTTGAAGCACTTACTGATAAAGACCACAGCCTTCTGTATGGATTACTCCTCAATGTAAAGAAAACAAAAATCCTCACAACTAGACCAATAAGCTCTATTGTGACAAACGGAAAATGCTGAAGTTGTCAAAGATTTTATTTTACTTGGATTCACAGTCAATGCCCATGGAAGCAGCAATCAAGAAACCAAATGACACATTGCATTGGGCGAATCTGCTACAAAAGACCTCTTTAAAGTGTTAGAAAGCAAAGATCTCATTTTGAGGACTAAGGCACACCTGTCCCAGACCATGGTATTTACAGTTGCCTGATTTGCATCTGAAAGATGGACAATGAATAAGGAAGACTGAAGAAGCATTGATGCCTTTGAAATATGATGTTGCTGAAGAATATTGACTATACCATTGACTTAGTTATCTAGTGCTGCTATTACAGAAATACCACAAGTGGGTGGCTTTAACAAACAGAAGTTTATTCTCTCACAGTCTAGTAGGCTAGAAGTCTGAATTCAGGGCGCCAGCTCCACGTGAAGGCTTTCTTCTCTCTGTGGGCTCTGGGGGAATGTCCTTGTCATCCATCTTCCCTGGTTGAGGAGTTTCTCAGTGCAATGACCCTGGGTCCAAATGACACACTATTTTCCTAGCTCTTATTTCTTGGAAGAGCTAGATGGTCTTCCAAGAAACCATCTAGGAGGTCCCCATGTCTCTCTGCTCACTTCTGTCTTTTATATCTCAAAAGAGGTTGACTTAAGATACAACCCAATCTTTTTTTTTTTTTTTTAATTGGGCTTTAGATGAAAGTTCACAGCTCAAGTTAATTTCTCATACAAAAATTTGCACACATATTGTTACGTGACCCTAGTTGCAATCCCTATAATGTGACAACACACATTCACCTTTCCACTCCAGGTTTCCCCTGTCTATTCATCCAGCTCCTGTCCCTTTCTGCCTTCTCATCCCACCTCCAGACAGGAGCTGTCCATTTAGTTTCGTGTGTCTACTTGAACTAAGAAGCACACTCTTCATGAGTATTACTTTATGTTTTATAGTCCAATTTAATCTTTGTCTGAAGAGTTGGCTTGGGAATGGTTTTAGTTCTGGGTTAACAGAGAGTTCGGGGGCCATATCTTCTGGGGTTCGTCTAGTCTCAGTCAGATCATTAAGTCTGGTCTTTTCACTAAAATTTCAGTTCTGCACCCCATTTTTCTCCTGCTGCATCAGGGACTCTCTGTTGCATTCCCTGTCAGATTGGTCATTGGTGGTATCCAGGCACCATCTAGTTCTTCTAGTTTCAGGCTGATGGAGTCTCTGATTTATGTGGCCGTTTTGTCTCTTGGGCTAATATTTTCCTTATGTCTTTGGTGTTCTTCATTCTCCTTTGCTCCATATGGGTTGAGACCAATTGATGCATCTTAGATGACCATTTGCAAGCTTTTAAGACCTCAGACACCACTCACCAAAGTGGGATGCAGAACATTTTCTTAATAAACTTTGCTGTGCCAGTTGACCTAGATGTCTCCCAAAACCATGGTCCCCAGACCCCAGCCCCTGCTACTCTGTCCCTTGAAGTGTTTGATTGTGCTCCTGAAACTTATTAGCTTTTGGTTTAGTCCAGTGACACAACCTAATCTTGTAGATTGAGTCCTGCCTCATTAACATTAACATAACTGCCTCTAATTCTGCTCATTAACATCATAGAGGTAGGATTTACAACACATAGGAAAATCACATCAGATGACAAAATAGTGGACAATCACACAATACTGGGAATCATGGCCTAGCCAAGTTGGCAGATATTTTTGGGGAACATAATTTAATTCATGACAACCATGGACTGCCAGAAGAATGAACAAATCTGTCTTGGATGAAGTACAGCGAGCGTGCTCCTTGGAAATACGAATGGTGAGACTTTGTCTCATGTACTTTGGACATATTATCAGGAGGGACCAGTCCCTAGAGGACATAATGCTTGGTAAAATAGAGGATCAGTGAAAAAGAGGAAGCCTCTCAATGAGATGGCTTGACACAGAGGCTGCAACAGTGGGCTCAAACTTAGCAACAATTGTGAGGATGGTACAGGGCTGGTCAGTTTTTTGTTCTGTTGTACATAGGGTTGCTATGAGCTGGAATCGACTTGAGGGCACCTAATAAACAACAACAACCCTGGGCAGATAAAGCTGGGCTGATAAGCAGAGCTGTGCCTGGACACCCCCCATACCTGCCACTGCCCCAGTCAAGATGAGTGTCTGGGGACCATGGTCCTAGCCAGGAACCAGCCCTGGCTTTTAATATTGAGCATGCTAGTGAAAGATAATTGACAGAATGCACAGAGATCTGTAATAGCAGCACTAGATAACTAAGACAATGGTATATTCAATGGACACAATGATCCCTGACACTGTGCCAGTAGTGCGCACATCTGTGCACACACCAACTCGCCGTCCCCCACCCCCCTCCCCCCTGCTGGCTCTGAACAGAGTGCCCAGGAAGGACCCTCTGGGAGGGGACTGAATGTATGGAAACCCAAGTCCAGTGGAAGCACAGAGGAGAAATGGCACATGGCCACTGTTGACTGATAGCGCTGGGTTTTTCTGTTTAGTTTTGGCCTCTGAAATCAGAGAACCAGGAGTTTGAACCCTGACTCTTTACTTCTTCTACTTCCTGGCTGGATAATGTTAGGAAAGTCACTTGGCCTCTAAGAGGTTTTTTCATGTGTATAATGGGGTTAACCTTGCCTACCTTGTAAGGTAACAGGCATATAGCAGGTGCTCAGAAACCAAGTCTATGAAGACACAGCCTACAGAGAGGGCATATGAGGGGCAGGTAGGAAGGGAACCAGCAATTATGGAGTACCTACTGTATGTCAGGAGTTCCTGGGTGGTGCAAACAGTTAAGCACTTGACTACTAACCAAAAGGTTAGTGGTTCAAACCCATCCAGAAGTGCCTGGAAGAAAGGCCTGGCGATCTGCTTCCGAAAGGCCACAGCCTTAAAGATCCTATGGAGGATAGTTCTACTCATGGGTTGCCATGAGTCAGAATAGAGCCGACTCAACAGCAACGGTTTTTGTTTGTTAACTGTATGTCAGGTCCAGTGCCAGCTGTGGGAAGTGGGTGTTATTAGTGTCACACTGCTGGGGGCTGAGTCCTGGGTCAGTTGAGAGTTAGATGGTCTGCATTTACCACACCCTGAGACTTCATCACCATGTCCTCCTCTTTCTCCCCTTTCTCCTAGCAAAATGCGCCACCAGAGGAAACTTTGACATCCATCTCATTCCCCCATGGAGTCAGCCAGCCCCCAGATCACTTCTCTGGGGGTGTCTATAGCCAAAGACAGGCTTTTCCTCATATCAGAAGACCTGACCTCTGGTGAAGAATTTCAGGCATCCACACAGCAGATAAGAGAGGCATTTGCGGCCCAAGGGGACCTTCAAGATGCTAAAACCAAACCATGAGCCACCCTTCCCTGCTTTTGTATATGCCTGATTTTGTACATACATGTATCAGAGGGGCATTGGGACAGGTCCTCCCACCTACTCTTCTCATTGCTGCGAGTCCCATCATAAGACTTTCAGGTTTTGTGTCTCTTCCTGGTCAAGTCTCTTTTAAAATGCAGGTTCTTCCAGAATGAGTAATGCTGAAAGCTAATTCACCCACTTCGTTACCAGGTCATTTTTGTCTCCTGGAGAGGGACTGGCACAGGGTTTGTGTTTTAGCTACCTTGGGCTGCTGTAACAAAATACCACAAAGTGAGTGGTTTAAAGAACAAAATTTTGTTGTCTTGTGGTTCTGGAGGGTAGGAGTCTGAATTCAGGGCATCAGCAAAGCCATGCTCCCTCATTTCTATCTAGGGGAAGATCCTTCCTTGTTTCCTCCAACTTCTGGTAGCCCCAGGCGTCTCTTGGCATTTCCAGCTTGTAGATCTGTCTTCCCAGGTAATCTTCACAGGCGCATTCCCCTTGTGTGTCTCTGTCTCCGTGTCTGGTTTTCTCTTTTATAAGACACTGCTAGGTTGTATTAGGACCCAGCCTACCCCAGTATGACCTTATTAAATTAACTGATAGCATCTTCAAAGAGAGAACTTCTTTCCAGGTAAGATCATATTCACAGGTACAGGAGTTAGGACTTCAACATATCTCTTTGAGGGGTACATTTCAATCCATAACAATTTGGTTATGAAAGGGAGAGGGGAAGGAGAAGAAAAAGCAGGAGGCTGTGTTGGATGTTGGGGATCAGTGTTAAGGAAGAAGCGTTGACTGAGGGGTGCTAGAGAAAGTCAAGGTATGACTGGACCCTGCAGTAAAGCTCTGGCCTGTGTCGTAACAGTGGTGGGCGGGACCTCAGCTTTAGGGTCTATAAAATACAGCCCCTGTACAGGATGACTGCTGCCCTTCCTGGGCCCTTGAGGGGTAGGCCCTTGGGCTGGCACTCACCCTCTCAGCTGCTAATGAGTGTCTTCCCACCACTGAGACACTGTTCTTACTGCTCTCTCTCCGTCTGAAAACTTAGGACTACCACTACTACCCAGGGCCTTGGCAGCTTCTCTGTTCTCCCTCGTGCTTGGCCCACAGCTAGGGAAGCTGGTTTTCAAAATCTTCTAGCCGAATTCTTTCCTGGCTCCAGCTTCCCTCCTTGATGCCCTAGTACTCCCCCAGTTTGTCCAGTTCTGCTGACCCTGGTGTCTGCCTGAGTTCTCCTTCAGGGAGGTAATGAGGTATTTTCTTCCAGATGAAGCTAAGTACCTTTTTCCCTCTCTCAGCCTCACATCAAACCTGGGGCCACAAGCCACCTGCTTCTCTAGATGGGTGAGAGTGGGGCATGGTGAGGGGGCTATCTCAGCCCAGATACGCAGATCTGATGTGAATGGGTACAGGCAGGCGCCCCACCCCCGGCCCTGCTGGGCCTGTGTTTGATCTCTGTTCATTTGCGTTCATGCTATTCCTTTTTGAGGATGTTTTTGTTTTTTTCTCTGGGAGAATATTGATTCCCTGAAGCCTGGGACGACTGTGCCTCACCCCTCAGACTGGAAGTTCCCTGAGAGCACAGACTGGGTAGCCCCCCTCAGACTGGGATTCCTTGAGGAGAAGGGCTGTATCTGCCCCTCAGACTGGGGCCCCTGAGGGCAGGGCTGTGTCTCCCCCTCAGACTCGGGCTCCCTGAAGGCAAGACTGTGTCTCCCCTCACAGTGGGGCTTCCTGAAGGCAGGACTGTGTCTCCCCCTCAGTCTGGGGCTCCCTGAGGGCAGGGCTTTGTGCCCCTCAGACTGGGGCTCCCTGAGGGCAGGATTGTGTCTCTCCTCACAGTGGGGCTTCCTGAAGGCAGGACTGTGTCTCCCCATCAGACTGAGGGCTGCCTCCCTTCCTTTCTGTCAGGAGCTCAATGTCAGCTTTGTTCCCAAGGTCTGTCCTGTGTGAGGAATGTGGCAAGGACATGGGTACTGAGTCCTGAAAATCAAATCAGAAATGGCATCGGGTGGCTGTGGGGCAGAGAGGGCTACTGCTGGTCAGCACCAGACCTTGTCGACCAACATGTGGTTTGAGGCTGGAGGCAGGGACATAGAAATGGCTAGACTTGTATCATTTCAAAGGCGTAGATTCATCAAGCTGCATCCCAGGGTGGCTGAGAGGAAAGACTAAGGATGAGGCTGAGCAGCCCCCCAGCTTAGTGACATCCTTTCCTGTTTCTGGGCCAGTGGGGCATACGGCAGGGGCAGAAGTGCACGTATGTGTGTGTTTAGAGAGTAGGAGGGTATTACTAATTCAGAGGGGTCAGCTTTGGGGAACAGCAGTGAGCATCTGGCAGCGGAGTGGGTGCCGAGCCCAGGCCAAGGCTCAGCTCCCCGGTCTCCTCACCCCCAGTGTTGCAGGGCCATGTGTACCGGTTCTGCACAGCTGAGGGCCTGTGGCTGCACAAGGACAACTCCAGCTTGCCCTGGAGGGACCTGTCGGAGTGCGAGGAGTCCAAGCGAGGGGAGAAAGTGAGTTGAGGAGGGGGTCTGATCCAGGGAGCGGGTTGCACAGGTCCCACCTTCAGCCAAACAGAAACCCAGGGCTTCTGGCGGGCCCATCTGTGGTCATCTCATCCATCCCCCACCTCTGGGGGCTTTGCATCCCATGTCTCAGGACACATGTAGTGTGCATTCACCTCCCTGGCTTAGAACAAGGGACCTAGAAATTCCAAGGACCGTTGCCATAGCTTATTCTCTTTCTTGGTTCTGGGATCCCCAGTGGGGCCTGACTTAGGCCCCTGTCCCATGGGGAGGAAGGATGGGGGAGAGAGGGCCGTGGGCTGCCCTGTGTACACCTGTGTCACCTGTGTGCGCACAGAGCACCCCGGAGGAGCAGCTCCTGTCCCTTTACGTCATCTACACCGTGGGCTACGCGCTCTCCTTTTCCGCTCTGGTCATAGCTTCGGCCATCCTTCTAGGATTCAGGTAAGGGGGCCTGGACCACAGGAGGGGGCTGCTTCTTCCTAACTGTCCACCTGTGCCCCAAACAGAGAAGTGTGTCTTGGCACCAAATCAAAGCAACAAGTGCTGGCAGGCTCAACCCAGTCAGCCCACGTTCTTCTCCTGAGACGTCTCAGAGAGCCCCTGCCATAGAATATGAAGTTTAAAACACAAGATACAGCATTGCCTATTTAGTCTGATCTCCAGTAAGTGAATATGTGCATATAATACTGCAAACACACACCCCAAAACCTTAACAGTGGATGGTAGGATTACTGAAAATCCTGGGAAACCCTCTTCAATGAGGATGTGTAACTTAAATGATCGGGAATTCAGAATGATTTTAGAAAAGACCTCGGGGCTTAGCGATTCTGCTCTCTTGGGAGCTTGTCGGCCCTCTGTCTAACCTAGATGAGACATTTCTTTCAGACCAGGCGCTGGGGACGAGTGTCAGGTTCTTGCCCTTTCCTCTCTACCTAGTAGGGGTGGGTCAGGGGAGCGGGATTAAAGGACAGGAGGGGTTCTTAGGGCAGGGACCCTGGAACACCAGCCAGCAAAGAGCAAAAGAGGCAACATCCCCTCGGTCACCCCCTTGGCACAGTGCTGGGCACAGAGTCCAAAAAACACCATTTGCCGTGGAGTCAATTCTAACTCATAGTGCCCCGTGTGTGTCACAATAGAATTGCGCACCATAAGGTTTTCAGTGGCTGATTCTTTGGAAGTAGACTGCCAGGCCTTTCTTCCAAGGCACCTCTGGGCGGACTCAAACTGCCAGCCTTTCAGTTAGCGGCCGAGCACGTTAACCATTTGCATGATCTGAGTACTCCAGGCTCAGAATTCATGCACAGTCACTGAACAGTCTGTCCTTTTATTATAAAATATTTCAGAGATTCAAAACTACAGTGATTGATATTATCATCCATGCATACGCCATCCAGCCTGAGAAAGAAAGAAAGCATAGCCATAGAGTCAAATTCCCTGGGTGACCCCTCTCTGATCAAGCCCCTCTCCCTGCTCCGCTCCCACCACAGATAACCCTCCAATGTGGCATGTATAATTCCCATGATTTTCTTTATACTTTTAGTACATCTATAAAAATAGATAATGTGGTTTTGCAAATTTTTAGTGTTATTGTATAAATGATATTGTGTTGTACATATTTTCCTGCAAGTTGCAGTGTGTTTGTGAGATTCGTCCATGTTGATACATGTAGTTCTAGTTTGTTATTTTATCTGCCGTTCTGTATTCCATTGTATGATATACTAAAACTTACGATATACTAAAATTTGTCGTTTATTCTTTTGATGGACATTTAAGGTGTTTCCTTTTCATTTTTTTTTCTGAATTAGAAACTTTGCTACAAGGAACAGTCTTGACTGAGCCCCCTTGTAGGTACAAGAGTTTCTCTAGGGCAGACACCTTGGAGCAAAATTTCTGAGTCCGAATACCACGTGCATTTTCAAGTTTATTAGATGTTGTTAAGTTGCACTCCAAAGGGGTCATACCAGTTTGCCCTCTCAGTAGCAGTAAATCAGAGTTTCCTTTGTTTAACAGCCCCACCAATGTTTTGTATTTTCAGGCTTTAATTGTTGCTAATCTGAAGCGTGTGAAATATCTTATTATGGCTGTAATTTGCATATCCTTGATTCCTAGAGAGATTGAGCATTTTTTCATGTCCTGTTTCATAAATTGCTTGTTCATATCCTTAGCCACTTTATTTTATTTTGTCTTAGGCAATTGTTATTTATTCTGGGTACAAACCAAGAATATAGCTACCCTCTTTCAGCCTGTGGCTTATTTTTTTTCGATTACATCATTATGCCTTTTATGCACAGAAGTTCTTAATTTTCATGGAATGAAATTTATCATTTTTTTTTTTTCTTTTATGGTCTTGTTTAAGGAATCCTTCACCGTCCTGGGATCATAAATATAGTAACCAATATTTGCTTTTAAAAAGTGTCAGAGTTTTTGCCTTTCTCTTGTGGTTCTTTGATCCATCCAGAATTTATTTTTGTGTATGTTGTAAATAAGGGATTTAATTTCATTTTTCCATATATGTTGTTGTTGTTAAATGCCATCAAGTTGATTTTAGACTCATAACGACCCCATGTGACAGAGTAGAACTGCCTATAGGATTTTCTTAGCTGTAATCTTCATGGAAGCAGATGGCTAGGTCTTTCTCCAGGGGAGCCTTAGGGTTGGTTTGAATCACCAACATTTTGGTGTGCAACCAAACTCTTAACCATTGTACCACCAGGGCTCCCTTTTCCATATATAAAACAAAACAAAAATTCACTGCCATCGAATAGATTCTGACTCATAGTAACCCTGTAGGACAGAATAGAACTGGCCCATAGGGTTTCCAAGGCTGTAAACCCTTAACTAGGCAGACTGTCACATCTTTCTCCTGGGGAGTGGCTGGTAGATTTGAACTGCTGACCTTTTGGTTAGCAGCTGAGCACTTTAACTACTGTGCCATGAGGGCTCCTTTTTCCAGATATACATATAATTAATTGCCTTAGCACCATTTGCTATACCTCATCCTTTCTCCCTTAATTTGTAATGCCTGGTGTACCTTGCAGCAAAGTTCCATATATGGGTGTGTTGTTTCTGTCATCTGTATTCCTTTCTATGGGTTTATTTATCTGTCCTTATGCCAATACCAGAGTGCCTTAACTACTATAGATTTTTAAAAATCTTGGATCTCTCATAGCAAGGGCCCCCATTTTGTGGTTCTTCAGGAGTACCTTGACTCTTCTTGACCCTTGACTCTTCTTTATAAGTTTTAAATTCAGCTTGAAAAATTTCATGAAAAAAAAAATCCTCTTGGAATTTTGATTACAACTGCATTGAATTTATCACTTAATGTGAGAAGAATTAACACACTGAAGATAGCGAGTCTTCCTATCCATGAATGTGGTATACTTCCCATTGATTTAAGTCTCTTCTAATGGTTTTTGGCTAGATTTATAATATTGTCCGTAGAGATCTTACCCATCTTCTGTTAGATTTATTTCTAGGTATAATGTTTTTTTTTTTAATTTAAAAACATTATAAATGAATTATTTTTAAATTTGCATTTTAACCATTTATTATTGATGTATATATATATATTTTTTATAAACATCTATACAGTAATCTTGGCTGAACTCTCTTATTAGTTTTTATAATTTTCAGATTCTCTTGGATTTTCTATGAAGATAATCATATTGTCTCCAAATAATGACAATTATGTTTATTTCCAGCCTTTATACATTTTTTTTTCTTGCCTTATTGCAGTGGTGAGAATATGTAGTATGTCGTTGAAAAGAAGTGAAGATAGCAGACATCCATGCTTTGCTCCTGATTTTAAAGGGAATGCTTCCGAAGTTTCTCAGTTGAGAATGATGTTTGCTCTTGGTTTTGGTAGATACCCTTTATCAGGTTAAGAAATGCCCTTGTATTTTCAGCTTGCTAAGAGTGTTTATATGAGAGGATATTGAAATTTTATCCAATACTTTTCAAATTCCTACCATGTGCCTAGGAAACCCTGGTGGCATAGTGGTTAAGTATTACAGCTGCTAACCAAAAGGTTGGCAGTTCGAATCCACCAGGCACTCCTTGGAAACTCTATGGGGCAGTACTCTGTCCTATAGAATTGCTATCAGTTGGGATCGACTCAATGGCAGTGGGTTTTTTTTACCATGTGCCTGGCCCCTGTCTACCTTTGCAAGGTAGGGGAATTGTAAGACATAGGCCCTGTCATCAAGAAGCAAAGCAAAGTCCCCATTGGGGAAACTGATCCTCACACATCAGTCAATTTGGTTAGACATGATTTTGTATAAAGGAAGATGCTGCAGAGAGAAGGATAGAATGTGGAATGGGAGAAGGAAGCAGTGACTACACAACTGAAGCCTTCATGGAGAGGCAGGACTTGAGTTGGACCTGAAGGATTTTCTAGATTGAAGGGAAGAGGGCACACTTAGAGGAAGGGAGACATGAGCACAAGCCTAGAGCTGGAAACATGCATGTGTATGTGTTAGCCTGATAGCCGAGCTTTGTAGAACTGAACTGCTAACCGTCTTGTCAGAGAAGGGCCCTGCTTGCTCCTGCAGACACCTGCACTGCACCCGGAACTACATCCACCTGAACCTATTTGCATCCTTCATCCTCCGAGCTCTGTCCATCTTCATCAAAGATACAGCCCTCAAGTGGATGTACAGCACGGCTGCCCAGCAGCACCAGTGGGATGGGCTTCTCTCCTACCAGGTGTGTGGTCATGTCCAGGAGGGGCCTGAGGAGGGGTGGGTAGTCGGTAAAGGTCTGCTTCCCCCAACCCCACCCAGGCCTGGGGCAAGAAAAGGCAAGACCTGCCTAGACCTGACCTCAGGGAGCTCCCAGTCTGAGGAAGGAGACAGTCCAGCCCTCGGGAAGCCCCCGTCTGAGGAAGGAGACACAGCCCTGAGTGAAGTTCAGGAGCCCCCAGTCAGATAAGAGAGGCAGTCCACCATGGGGAACTCCCAGTCTGAGGAGGGAGACATTGTCCTGCCTTAAGGAGTTCTCAGCCTGACACAGGAGTCATCTTTGGAGACAGGTCTGGGTTTGAATCCCAGCTCTACCACTTACTAGCTGCCTTATTTTGGGCAAATCTCTTAACTTTTCTGACATTCATTTTCTCCTCCATATGGAGATAATATTTGTTTCTTCCACTAAGGTTAGTCAAGATTCAGTGCGCAAAAGCAGGTAAAGTTCTTAGTATTAGCCCTGGCCAGATGATATTAGCTGTCTTATCATCCATTCGCCCTGGACAGGATAACAGCTGGGCCAGGACAGGGAGGCAGGTCAGGAAAGGCAGCGGGCAGAACTGTTGTCCCCTGTGGACCCTTCCTCTGTCTCCAGGACTCTGTGGGCTGCCGCCTGGTGTTCCTGCTCATGCAGTACTGCGTGGCGGCCAATTACTACTGGCTCCTGGTGGAGGGTGTGTACCTGTACACGCTGCTGGCCCTCTCAGTCTTCTCCGAGCAGCGCATCTTCAGGCTGTATCTGAGCATAGGCTGGGGTAAGGCCCACCATCATTCCCCTCCCTCTCCCTCACCCCAGACCTGTGGCAGAGGGGAAGGGGGTAGACCCTGACCTCTTCTCACGCTGCTGCCATCAGATGCTCCCCAGGAGGCCAGTTTGGGACTCAGGACCTGGCTCTAGGCCAAGGGGCAGGGCCCACTGGATAACCCCCTCCTGGGTACAGCACCCACTGCCAGTGGGGTGTCATAGCGCTATGGGGGTCATGGTCACCCCCATTTGCATAGCCCTCTTCCTTAGTAAAAGCATAGGCCTCCACCCCCATCTGGCCAAATACACCATTGGGGGTCATGACACTGGCATTAAATACCTAAGACCCTATGGGGATAGATCCCCGCACCCAGTCCTGGGCAGCCCGTGGCCCTGAGGGAATGGGGAGTCCTGGGAGAGGAGGGGGGCTGAGGAGCTACGGCTGTCGTGTGATGATAAAGAGAAGGGTCTGGAGAAGAGCGATGTGGGTGGGGTGAACAGAGGCCAACCAAGGAAAGGGGTAGACCATGGATGTGCCTGGAGCCCAGCTGGAAATGTTCTAGCCAAAAAAGTTTGCCGAGAACCATCGTGTCTTTTTTTTTGCTGGAACATTTCTGGTTGTGCTTCTGCCTCTCACCACGTGGGATTCCATTGAAAGGCAGGGGTGGAGAGGTGGGGCAGGGGGCTGGAGCCCCCTCATGCGACTGGACACCAGATGCAACAGCCCTTCCTCTGGAGGTACCCACAGGCAGTCACCAAGGAGGGGGCAGAGAGCAGGCTCTGCCCTCTGGCCCTCCCTAAGCTCCCATTGTCCCTGCCCCATGCCACAGGACCCTGGTCCCCAGCCTGCCGATCTTGAGCTTGCCATGCATTCATTCACTCCTCTCATCCCTCAGTCACCTGCCTCAGGCCGCTCTGACCTCTGCTGCCCCTGACCTCCAGGAGAACTCTTGCTCATCCCATTGGGCCAGCCCCATGCACCAGGGACTTCCACCCCAGTCACGGTCAGACTCCTCCCTGGATTCCCTCCCCTGACCTCATCCTGGCTCCTGGCTCCTGCCTCTGCACCTTTGCAAGGCTGTTCAGGGACCAGGGAAGTGCCCAGGGTGCCCCGGCCTCCATGGCTCTGTGCCCTATCTGTCCCTCTCGGCTTCCCTGATCCCTGTCCTTGCATTTCACTAATTTTTGCTGTTGTTTCTTGGCCAATTTGCTCTAAACAACTCCTGTGTAGAAGAGTAGATCTAACAGGCTTGAGGGTACCCAGGTCCACAGAGGGGCAGGACCTTAAGGGTGCAGCAGGCACTGGAGCTCAGACAACCTGGCACCCACGCTCTGGGCCCCACTGCAGGGTATGCTGTGAAGTTAGCCTGGGCTATATTTCTTCAGGCCCCTGCAGTCCCAGCTCAGCAGGCTCAGGCCCCCAGCAGGTGTGCTTAGCCTCTGCACACAGCTCGAACTCCCACCCTACTCCCTTTTCCCTCAGGGCCCAGCCCCTCCCCTCCCAGGCCTCTTCACACCAGGCAGCCAAACAGGCAGAGAGGAGCTGGAGAGCCCTGTAGCTAACTAGGGGTGTC
Source organism: Loxodonta africana (assembly GCF_030014295.1). Taxonomy (NCBI): domain Eukaryota; kingdom Metazoa; phylum Chordata; class Mammalia; order Proboscidea; family Elephantidae; genus Loxodonta; species Loxodonta africana. The sequence goes on from NC_087342.1 coordinate 101,201,576, forward strand.
GGTGGAGAGAGCCATCAAGGGGGGCTCCGGGAAGGCTGTTCTCAGGGTGGGGGGGGGGGGGAATGTCTGTCCATTCTGGGAAATAGCATCAGCACTTGTAGTGCCTGTCACCATGGCAACCTGAGGACAGGCCCGATCAGAAGGACAGTGTGATGTGCACAGAAGGCTTGGAGGTGGTTGGTTAGGAGTTGGTGGGGACACTGGGTGCCCTGCAGGTCTCTGAGTAGGAAATGGGGAGGGGGTGCTGGTCCTGTCCTCACCACTGCCGAGACCCCAGAGGGCCCCCTTCCTCAACCAGAACATCCTCTTGAGGAATTTCACTGGGGAGATACAGTGAGACAGAGTGACAAAGACAGAGGAACAGAGAGATTGACAGTGGCTGAGAGCTCTCTTGTGGTGCCAGGTGACCTTACTGAAGATGAGAGGTTTAGGAAACTGACCTTCAGCTTCACATGTAAACAGAGGAATTAGAAATAGGACTCCAACACAGTTGGGGAGGGGTCTCCCCAAAAGGTGTGTCCGCTTCTGTTGCAGCCTAAAGGCAGCAGGGTGCCCCCCACGTGGAAGCTGGGCTGGAGGGAGGCAGGTGATGGACAAAGGAATTGCTTGCCTGAGCCATCTGTGTTTTTTAATTCGAGCTTTTTCTCCAGGCTGTCTTGTTGAAGTTCTAAATGAGGCAGAGATGAAGCCAGCAGGGAGTGTTTAGTGTCTGCATGTGGCAGGGCTGTGCCTATGTCTTTTTGGAAAGACCGCGTTAGGAGATGCTGATTGTCTTAGTTGCCTAGTGCTGCTATAACAGAAATGCCACCAGTAGATGGCTTTAACAAACAGAAATTTATTTTCTCACAGTTCAGAAGGCCACAAGTCCAAATTCAGGGCACCAGCTCTAGAAGAAGGCTTTCTTTCTGTCAGCTCTGGGGGAAAATCCTTTTCTCAGCTTCTCTAGTGCTCTTCTCGGCATTCCTTAGCGATCTCCACGTGGCATCTGTTGTTCCCCCATTTGTGCTGGCTTGCTCCATGGCTCATTTGCTCTTTCTATATCTCAAAAGTGGTTACATTTAAGACACACCCTACACTGATAGGGTCTCATTAACATAAACCCTATTCCCAAACGGAAATACATCCACAGGTATAGGGGTTAGGATTCCAACACATATTTGGAGGGGACACAATTCAATCCACTAAACTGATGAATGTATGAAGTTCACCAGGTCTGGCCAATAACATGAATGAATGCCCTCAATCCCAGAGTGGGGCCTGAGAGAGAAACGACAGCAGGTGGCTGGGGGTGCCCAAGAAGAAGGCGTCAGTATGCACGTGTGGCTCAGGGAGATAGCGTCTTCTAGCCTGAAGAACATTTCCCTTCACTCATTGATACATTGACTCATTTTCTCATCGTTAATTCACTCACTTGTTCATTCATTCACTCATTCCATTCTTACTGAACATCATCTATGTGGCAGGCCCCACAGTATGTGCTGGGGCCTTTGGAGGTCACCCTGTCCCTTATGATCTCATGAAAGCCTGTTACTGAAGCATTGTGGATGCGGCCAGGTCTGGTTCATGTAGAAGTAAATGGTCAAGGAGAGAGGTATCTGATAAAGAATGCCGGCCAGCTGCGAGCTCCTCACCAGCAGGCTCTGCTTCCCGCATCCCCATGTTTGCATCATTAAGCCCGCTCCCTCCAGGCATATGAGGTGCACAGTAGCTACTGTCGAATGCACACCATTATCTATCTCAGACACCCACATCTCCAGTTCTGAGAGAGACATCCATAGAGACAGACCTGCAGAGAATCAGGGTAGAGAGTCATTGAGGGTGGTTGGAATGGGAATGCTACCCTGAGTTCTAATCCCGCCTCTATTCCCCTGAGCTTCTGATCCGTTTCCTTATCTGCCACGTGAGGATGTGTAATCCAGTGCTAAATCTACAAACGTATACTGAGCTCTCAGTTGAACACTGAGGCTCTGGAGGTGAATAAGGTCCAGACTCTGCCCTCAAGGAACTGAAGTCAATTGTATTAGTCATCTATTGCTGTGTAACAAATTATCCCAAAACTGTGCAACTTAAAACAACACACATTTATTTATTATCTCATAGTTTCTCTGGGTCAGGAATCTGGGTTCAATGTAGCTCAGTGCCTCTGGCTCCAGATCACTAACAGAGATGGAGTCAAACTGTCAGCCAGGTTTGCTGCCATCTCAAGGCTTAACTGGGGATAGAGAATCCACTTCCAAGCTCACTCATGAACTTGTTGGCAAGAAGCTTCAGTTCCTTGCTGGCTGTTGGCTGGATACTTCCATCCTCACCATGGGGGCCTCTCCACAGGCTACCTGAGTGCCCTCATGACATGAAAACTGGTTTTCCCCAGAGCAGGTGGTCAGAGAGAGAGAGCCCAAGATAGAAGCCATAGGGTCTTTTATAATCTAATCTCAGAAGTGACACACCATCACCTGTGCTATATGCTATTGGTTGTACAGACCAATCCTGAGACGATGTTGACTACGCAAGGGTGTGAATACCAGGAGTTGGAGATCCTTGGAGGCCATCTTAGAGCCTTTCTACCACACCAATTAAGTCTCAGCCAAATTGAAATTATACTTATTGTTGCAGCTGTTGTGATTATAGGCCACTGTGGACAGTTAGTTGGCATCAAGGATAGGGCTTCAGCCTCTCTCTACTCCAGGCTTTAGCCCTAGCCATTACAGGTGTGTGGGGTGGGAGTGGGTGACTGGAGGGGCTACCAGTACCTGAAAGCGTCACCTGAGATGGGCATGTGGGCCAAAGCAAGGGAGGAGAGGGCATTGGAGGGCTCATCTGCTTCCCACCTCATCCAGCTATCCTCTCCACCCTTCGGCCCTGTCCCTCTGGTATTTGGGTGTCTGTGTCCTCATATCTCAGCTGGAACATGGAGGCAGGCAGAAACAGTGTGCCTGGCACGTGGGGAGGGAGTAAACTGGTGAGGACTGTAATATGACTGTAATGATGGTGGCCTCTCTCTAAGGGAGAGTTGGGGGAGTCAAGGTGGGATTTCTACCATTTGTTCCCCTATGCCTTTGAACTAGCCTAGTTCCATCCCTGCTAGAAAACCCTGTTTGGGGGCAGGCAAAGAGAGGGGCTGAGAGGCCCGGGGCATAGAGAGGCCTCTGGATGTCCCCTGGCCTGCCAGCCCTTCTCCCCTCTCTCTCTTTCCCTCTCTTCTCTTAGGTGTTCCCCTGCTGTTTGTTATCCCCTGGGGCATCGTCAAGTACCTCTATGAGGATGAGGGGTGAGTGTCTGGCTCCAAGGGGGCTGGGTACACTGAGGTCCTCGATTCTCAAAGCCCATGGAATTCCTTACTTAGCCCCCCGGGCATGTGGCTCCCACCCTAAATGGAGTGGCCAGGAGCCTAGCATAAGAATCTAGTTCTTTAATCCCCCTCTTCCTGGGGATTGTATGGTGACAAGTGTGGCTGTGTCTATGGGTACGTGGTGCCCTCCTGCAAGTTCTTCTGTAATGTGTGTGAATGGAATGTTTATGTTATTTTATGTATGGCGCTAGGTATACACATGACTGTGATTGCAGGTCTATGATAGCTTGTTTGGAGGTAGTGTATCTCTCTGTGTGTAGCCATGAAGTAGGACAATGTGTGTTTGTGCAGCTGTACAGGTGTAGGACTCTGTGTGGGTCTGTGGACTTGGCGGGTAGCAGTGGCAGGATTTGTGTGGCTCTGTGTGTGACTTCTCCTGGCCATGTGTATTTGTGCATATCTGTGCCCGCACCATGTGCTGGGCTATCTGTGTGTATGTTGTTGCGTGCCATTGAGTTGATTTTTAACCCCCTGTGACAGAGTACAACTGCCCCATTGGGCTTTCTAGGCTGTAATCTTTACGAAAGCAGATTACCAGGTCTTTCTCCCTTGGAGCTGCTGGGTGGGTTCCAACCACTAGCTTTTCAGTTAGCAGCTGAGCACTTAACTGTTTGTACCACAAGGGAATAGATGCATGTGAGTGTCTCTTCCTCCCCAGTTGCTGGACCAGGAACTCAAACATGAACTACTGGCTCATTATCCGGCTGCCCATTCTCTTTGCCATTGGAGTGAGTGACTGCATGGCGGGTGGGAGTGGGAGTTATCATGGGCCTGGGGTGGTGCTGGGGGAAGACTGAGGTAGAGTGGGCATCATGAGAGGGCCCCCAGCCACTGCCCATCTGCCCTGCAGGTGAACTTCCTCATCTTTGTCCGGGTCATCTGCATCGTGGTGGCCAAACTGAAGGCCAATCTCATGTGCAAGACAGACATCAAGTGCAGGTGACATAACACAGCTGGCTTTGCTGGGGACCTTCAATCCTTCCTTTCAGCAGAGAGAGAGATTGTGGGGCAGTGAGCTTGGGGCTCTATGCAGCCCTCTTCTCCCACCCAGGACTGGCCTAGGAGCCAAGACTTGCCCTCAGCCCTGGACTTCTGGGTGGCGGGAGGGGGGGTCTTGACCTCTACTTCCTTCCCTCCGGGAAGCCTGTCCCAAGTATTTGGAATAGGAAAGTGTCTATGACCTAGATGCCAGACCCTAGAAGGGGTGTGACACAGAAAGGGACAGGAAGCCACAGGAGAGGTCCAGAATGACATCTCCACCCTGCCCCGCAGACTTGCCAAGTCCACGTTGACGCTCATCCCCCTGCTGGGGACGCACGAGGTCATCTTTGCCTTCGTGATAGACGAGCACGCCCGGGGGACGCTGCGCTTCATCAAGCTGTTCACAGAGCTCTCCTTCACCTCCTTCCAGGTAACCTCACAGCCGGGGCTTGGGAAGCCCCGAGTGGGCGTAGGCCAGAGTGCAGCCTGCATCATGCAGATGGCAGGCAGAGGCCTTCCAGGTTGTGGCCCTTGCTCACGTCACATGGTTGAAGCAGAGCCAGAACTAGTACCACCAGGTGTCCAACCTCCCAGGCCAGTCGTCTCTGTAAGTGCATCAGCCAAGACGCCTTCCCAGAGGTAGCCCTGGGCATCTGGCCTGGCATCAAAGCTGCCATTCACTGAGTTGCTATGGGTGGCTGGCACCCTATCGGGTGCCTTACACATTGTGGATTTAATCCTCACAGAACCCCTGGAGGTTGCAAGATTATTCACATTTTATAGATGAGGAAACTAATATCTTGGAGATAGTAAAATAATATTTGCAGGGTCCCATAGTTCCAAAAGGAGCCCGGGTGGTGTGGTGCAGTAGTTAAGAGCTACAGCTGCTAACCAAAAGGTCGGCAGTTCAAATCTAGTCTGAATCCACTGTAGGAACCCTATAGGGCAGTTTTACTCTTTCCTATAGGGTCGCTCTGAGTTAGAATCCAAAACCAAGAATTGATCCTCTCCACTAGTAAGATGAAGTTGAGGGAGGGTATCAATGGGGATATAAAGTAATAAGAAATTGATCCTAGCCCCTCAGGAGGGTTATGGGATGTTGGCCCAAGCATGTGCATTTACACACACATACATGTGCGCGCACACACACACACACACTCACAGATAAAAAGAATGCAGCTCCAGAGGATCGGATCTACTGAGTGAACAGATGGGGTTGGGGTGGGAGGAAATTCCCCAAGGTCAGAGGCAGGTGGTCTTTATCCCATCAGGCCTCCTCCAGGAAAGGGTATTTGCACAGCTTTTCCAGTATCTGAGCAAGGGCCTTCTTGTTCCTCCAGAAAGAAGGTGAGGAGGAGCCCGCCATTCCCATCTCCGGGTCTGCCTGGGCTGCCCAATTTGAGGAGGGGGTGTTGGGACTAGCCTTGAGGAGCTTCAGATCAGGGCCTGCCTGCAGGGCTCCTCCTTCCTGCTCCCTCCCTGCTGACATGCCTCTTGCTTTCAGGGGCTGATGGTGGCCATCTTGTACTGCTTTGTCAACAATGAGGTAAGGCCTGTGAAGGGATAGTGGTGGGCTGTCCCTGGTGGGCTGATGCTACCATTGCTATTCTAGAGTTGTCCAGTGAGGATTCCCATCAGTCCTTCTAGCTGAAACCCCTCCCCACTGACCACACTGAGGCACTAGAGTTTGAGGAAGCATCTTGTCCATATATTCTGTTTTCTGTGGATGGGTCTCTCTCTTTCACACATGCACGTGTGTGTGTGTGTGTGTGTTTGTGTGCAGTGCAGGCATACCCTAATGATGGCAGCATCTGTAAGAGTGGCAAAGACCCAGCCTCACGTTAAGGGGTTCCTGAGTGAACTCTAGGGTGGTGGAGACTGTCTGGTACAAGGGACTTCAACACACATATGCCCAAGCCACATACTTGGGGGCTTTAATGATCACTATCTCGTTTAACTTTCACCCATCCCTCAAAAAAACCCTGCTAAAATTCTGATTTCAGTATTTCTATTTTTCACACATGAGAACATCGGAGGTCAGAGAGAATAAGAAACTGGCCCCAGGTTTGGCCTGGAAGTCGTAGCAGATGTGGACAATAGTCTTTTGCTGTGGGTGTGGGGGAAGCTGGTGGAGCGATGGGTGGGAACCTTGGCATTTCAGGTAGTTTCTGGACGGCTCAAAGAAGCAATGTGATGTCACAGAAAAGATACAAACCTGTGGGCTTTGGTTTCAGACCTCTCTGCTTCAGTCCAGGCTCCCACTTAATGTGTGGCTTTGGGCAAGTCATACTCTCAACTTCAGTTTCCTCATCTGTAAAATGGGGGCAAGAGTGCCCACTTATGAGATTCCCATGAGGGTGAAATGAGCTAAAGCATGAAAAAGCACAGCCCAGTGTGGGAAGCAGGAGCTGAGAACAGGTGGGCTGCTGAAGGCTCACCTCAGCCCTTCACAGCTGCCTCTTGGCATGAAGAAACACGCAAACCGTCTCCTGGGCGCTCAATAAGCAATGGCTAAAGCAATTATGAGGAGCCCTGGTGGCACAGTGTTTAAGTGCTCGGCTGCTAACCGAAAGATTGGCAGTTCAAACCTACCAGCGGCTCCGAGGGAGAGAAGACCTGTCAATTTGCTCTTGCAAAGATTACAGCCTAGGAAACCCTGTGGGCAGTTCTACTCTGTTCTATGGGGTTGCTATGAGTCTGAATCGACTCAACAGCACACAACACCATAGCAATTATATATCATTTCATATTCAGTGATTCCTGGAGACTGGGGCCTAACCTTCGGAAGACATTGTGCAGAGAAAACAAGGCCCAGCAAGAGGGAGGGAAGAGAAGGGGAATGTTACCCTGTCCCGGAGGCTTCCTCCAGCCTCACCTACACTAGCCTCCTGTGGGAAGGATGGTCTTGGAGCACGTGGCCTTCAGATCTGTACCAAAAACCAAACCCCTTGCTGTCATTTCCTCAGTGATACTGTGTATGCGGTGCTCAAGTGCTTTATTAAATCCAGTCCTGTATGGCAGATGTAATCCCCATTTTACAGATGGGAAAATTAAGGTTCAGCAAAGTGAAATTAATAGCCCTAATTCAATAGCTAGGAGCCCGGGTGGTCAATGGTTAAATACTCTACTGCTAACCGAAAAGTCAGTGGTTCAAACCTACCGGTGGCTCCGTGGGAGAAAGACCTGGCGATCTTCTCCTGTAAAGATTTCAGCCTAGGAAACCCTGTGGGGCAGTTCTACTCTGTCCTATATGGTCTCTCTGAGTCAAAATTGACTCCACAGCACACAACAGCAAATAGAGAGCGGCTGAGCTAGTAAGTTGAAGGCAGGGGTTCCCCCACTAAATGCCCTAGCGGCTGCTGGGCTGGGGAGGTGGAGGCAGTGCCAGGCGAAGGGTGTCTCATAAATGGGGTTCTGACTGCTCCCTGGGCAGGTCTTGGAAGGCCCACTAGGTTCAGTTTGGAGAGCAGGAGCCTCAAAGGGGTGTCAGGCAACAGGTGTGTCCTCAATCCACAGAGAAGCAAGTCTGCACGGCCCTGGTTCTCCCCCAAGGCTGAGTCTCCGTAAAGAACTTTTATAAAAATGGAAGCATATGTTGAAATACAAGAAACCATAGGTCTGTGGGGTGAGGGGAAAGCCTTCCCTTCAGGAACTGTCCCCAGCCAGGGGGTGATGTGCTGCCTGGCCCTAAGTATCCACCACTGCTTTGTTCTCCAGCCCCAGGGGTGAGAAGGGGGCAGGGCAGTCCCTGTTCACCATAGTGGCCTGAAAGGAGAGAAGGAGGCTCCCGGTGCCACTTTCTCACCTTCTTTGCCCCTAAGCCCCCTTTCCCCTTCTCCTTCTCCCCTTTTCCTCGAAGCGGTGCTGTCAGCAACACACCTCACACCCCACTTGCGTGCACACACCTCAGCTTCCCCACCTCCACTGCCAAGAGGCTCCCCAGACCCCTGGCTCAGTCTCTTTTCCTGAGTCTATTCCTCAAAGCTGGGTCACCCAGTCACCACCCTGTCACCTGCCCCTGCAAGGCTGGCCCTGCTTTGTAAGGTGGGAGGGATGGGGCTACATCCCTGCTGTGCCCTTGGCAAATACCTTGACCCTGAATCACCAGGTCGCCAGTGTCATACCCCTCTGATGAGGCCTGGCTGCAGGCCCCAGCCTGCCTCTCCCATAGGGCTGACAGATCTGTCTGCTCTTTCAGGCGCATTGCCAGTTTTCTTAAACCCACCCAAAACCTCTCATGCCCTGGCTTCTCCCAGCACAAGGACAGACACGTCACCATCATTGGGCCACAACAGGCACATGTGGCTCCTGGGCTGAGGACTCTGGGGTTGCCGTAGCAACACTAGGTACTTGTGACCTGAGGAGAAATGATGGCCTAGTCATTGATCATTGGTCCATCTTAGTTTGAAAGCTCTGCTGAAACCTGTTCAGCATCACAGCAACACACAAGCCTCCGCTGGCAGATGGGTGGTGGCTGTGCATGAGGTCCGTTAGCCAGGAATCGAACCCAGCTCTTCAACATGGAAGGTGAGAATTCTACCACTGAATCACCACTGCCCCCATATATACACTGAGAGACCTAGACCAATATTTCAGTACTCTGCACCTCAGCTTCCTCAGAATTAAGTGGGAAATAGTAACAGGAGCTCCTTCATAATGTTGATGTGAAAGTTAAGATCATCTATGGAAAAGCTTGGTATATAGGAAACACGCAATAAATTGTTATTAATGATAATCGTGATTACAGGTGCCACAACAGAGGTTCAGAAAAAGTGTCGAGGGAGATGAGGGCAGAAGGACACTATGGGAAAGCACTCTGAGAAGTCCCAGTTCTGTCTGATTTTCTACTGGTATCCATGCAATCAGTCACTGAGGTCATGTGCCTCAGTTTACCATCTTTTCCCCCCATAACCCCACAGTTGAAGGGCTGTGAGTCCAGACTGGCTGCACAATGAGAGGCCACCACCAGCCTCGGGCAGCCAGGTGTCAGCACATGCTTGGGCACGCTCAGAGGGACAGTGAGCTGACACAGAGCAGGGTGGCCGTAGGTGGTGTCTGTTCAGTCTTCCTCCCCGACCCAAGCCTGAGCTCGGCAATGCTGCCCCATGATATTGGGGCCATCTGGCAGGCAGGCTCTGGCCAATCTCAGCTCAGAAAAAGTTCTTTTAAGGGATGGCATGCAGCCACACCAGGCGTCTTGCTGGGCTCAGTGAGATAGATGACAGCCCTTGTGGAAGGAGGAAGAGAGGAGGGGCGATTGCACAGTGGCTGCTGGGGAGACGGGAGATTGGCAGCAAGCCGCTTACCCACAGCTGCTGGCAGCTGGCCTCTTGGCAGCTGGGGTGGTGGGGAGCCTGAGAGAGAGAGTCCAGGCCCAACATTTCAGTGAGGGAAGTTTGGGGGGCGGCGGAGTAGCAAACCTATGGGAGCCTCACACAGAGAAGCACTCCGGACCCCTCAGAACTAGATATACAGATGCCAGGAGTCCCCTCTCATGTACAAGAATCCCTGGCCATCACAGGGAGCCACAGCACTGCTATAACCCCTCAAGTGACTGAGGATCCGCCATGTTTCTGGGACTTGTATCTTACTGCCCCAACAGTCTGGTCCCCAAACATCTTGAGAAGACTTTTCCTGGTGGGGCAGTCCAGAGCCCAGCCCAGCAGGAACTCTGGGTGACTGGTCTCACCTGGGCTGCACCCCCCACGGTCACCACAGAGTCTCCCTGGGTGGGCTTCGTTCAGATCTAAGCTGAGAAGCCCTTGCCCGTAGCTCCCTCCTCACTGCTAGTCCCAGTCCTTCCTTCACTCCTTCTTCCCCTGTGAAGGGCCTGGGGGTGGGGGTGGGGGGTAGACCATCTGGGATAGGCACCCTGAGGATTAAGGGGTACGCTGTCTCCCTTCTCAGTCGCTCAAGCTCAAACCGGAAGGATGCTCTCTAAGGTCAGATTCTTTCTTCCCCTTCTTTTCTCCCTTCATCTCCCACCTCCCTGCCTCTCTCTTCCGATAAATAATACTGTGATGGATTGTAAAAGGTTCTTAGCTGAGTCACAGAGTTTACAGATGGAAAAGACCAATTAGGTCATCAAGCCCATCTCTCTCTCAAGGAAAGGCGGAAAATAGGAGACAACAATAAACAATTTTATTGGGATATTAATTTAGGCGCCCGGAGGCCTTGACTTGTGTCTCTCAATATAATGCAGTGGATTTTTTTTCCCTTCCCCACTAATGTAATAATGGGGCCACTCTGTGAGCAATTGGTTTGCATGATGGCTTTTGCTTCCCTCCTTTTCCCTCCGAAGGTCCAGATGGAGTTTCGGAAGAGCTGGGAGCGCTGGCGGCTGGAGCATCTGCACAACCAGAGGGACAGCAGCATGAAGCCCCTCAAGTGTCCCACCACCAGCCTGAGCAGCGGAGGCACCGTGGGCAGCAGTGTGTACACAGCCACCTGCCAGGCTTCCTGCAGCTAAGGCTCTGGCACCCGCTGTTCCTGTGGTGCTCGCTGTTGGCTGGGCAGCCCTTCCAGGTGGGAGAGACCCTCCAGGGGAGAGTGGAAGGGAAGGCCACTTATGTGCGCATGCATGGGCATGCACGCACACGCACACGCGCACACACACACGCACACACGCGCCCCTGCTTTCCCTTCCCAAACCCATCAGTCAGGCAAATGGGCAGTGCCTCCTGGGACCCGGGGACACATTTTCTCAGAGGAAAAGCAGTCTGCTAATTGGATCACCATGGTGGGAGGAGAGGAAAAACGATGGTGGCTAAAATCAGGAGGATTTCTTCCCATTAAGCCACAAGGCCCCTGGGGTTCCCCTAGACAGAGCAGCAAATCAACCCCAGACTCAAACTCAAGGTCAATGGCTTATTAGTGGGGTTGGGGCTTGCAAGAGGAGGTAGTTCTGAAAGAGGCAGATAGAACCTGAGCTGCACACAGAGCTTGGGTAATGAGAGCCAACCCTGCTTAGTCCGGTTGGGGTTGCCACCCTCTTCTGCCTCTTCATTAAGGGAAGCTGTTTATGCATCTGGGTTGCTTGTTTCCCTAGTCTTGCCCCCTTATCTCACTACTCAACTTCTCCTAATGGGTATTCGTTTGGGCCACTGCCAGCAGCCACTTGGGCAAGTGGCTGCAGGTGGTGTTGAGACTAAGCATTGAGAAGATGCCTGGAGATTTCTTTTGCTGGTCCCCACTTCTCCCCTGGGTATTTGAATTGCCTTGGTGTCTGTTTCCACCATGCCCCAGAACCCAAAGAACCAGGCCAGGCCCTCCATCAGGGGGCCTAGACCTGGGGTATGAGCCCTGAATTCTATACTAAAGATGCCCAACAATTCTCTGGCATACACCAGGGACACTTCAGGAATGTCCACAACATAGGTGTCTACTACCTGCCACTGCTGGGAAGCCAGAGGGCCAAGAAATCCTTTGCCTCCACCCGCTCCATGGAAATGCTTTCTATATGTGATCAGATTCTGGATCTTGAAATGGAGTTTAGGTGCATCGTCTAACTCTAAGGGACGTGACCAAGAAGAGGCTCTTCTGGGAAACTACCAGTGCCCACTGTTACCATGGAGGCAGGCTCCACCTGCCCTAGGTTTCCTCCCTTTGAAATTCCCCCCACTCGGGAGTTTATATGTACGTTACTCATTTGTCTTTATTGCTGTGAATAGTCTGTATGTGCAAATGTGCAATTCTGATTTCTCCTACCTGATGGGAACAAGAACTAAATCGTCACGGTTGTTGAGATGTTGTCTGGGAGAGTGGGGGAGTGATGGATTTGGCTCATCTGCCACTGGAGCTAATTAATGTTTGCCCTGCCTCCAGTCTCATCCCGTAAATAATGAACAGCAGAAAGGCTAGAAAAGAAAACCTATCAATCCCGCTCCCAGCAATAGTGAGAAAGCAGGCACATAGCAGCACTGCAAGCCACAGACAAGAAGGGGACAGCTGTCCTGGGGAGGCTGGCCACTGAGTTCATGGATGTGAAGGAAGTTTCCAGGACGGAGAGAACTCTTGAGACTCCAGACCTCCTAGGAAGGCAGAGGGATCAGCTTTGGATGAGTTCCTTTATAAATCCATCTCTCCCTCCTTCTGCTTTGTAAATGATGGGGGACATTCCCCCAAGCTTTGCACCAGATACATTCTCCTGTGCCCCTCAGAGAGGCATGTGATGTGCAGTGAAAATAATGGACATAAAACACATCAAGCAGAGAATTTCCTATATTCTGTCTTCAGTGAAGTGTATTGTCTATGTTAATAGGGAAGTTGAACCTCAGGCTAAAGAAGGAATTGACTGAAACAATATAGAGAGGTTGGGAAGGGGCATTTCTGCTCCGGAACAAGGGCAGACTTCCCAACAGGTATCACTCATTTGGCTTTCTCTTTGGGGTAGAGGGGAGAAGATAAATAGTGGTGGGTTGATGTGGGGTATAGCTATTGTGCAAGTGTTTCCATTTGGGGTAAACTGGAAAATTCTAAGAATTGTGCGTATACTACACAGCAACGAAGAAAGAGGTGGATTGATATAACCTCCATGAAATAAACTGGCAAAAGAAGGAAATGTGGAGAGAAAGGGCTTAGACACCTAGGAAGCTCAGACAATTTGGTTTAACCTGTAGATAGAGCTGTCTTCCCAGCTGGGACTGGTGATTCCTGATTTCAGAAAGTTCATCACTCACTCCCTCCTCCTAAGCCTTTTAATACTCAGGAAGGTTTTCCTTCACCAATACATACTAGATACTGAACTGAAGAAATCTTTTCTTTGCTCCAAGACTCGGTACTATTAATATGCATTTGAATGGCAGTGTACTTATTTGAAGCTGTTCCCAAACTCTCCTAAGCTAAATATAGCTCCAACAGGTCTGGGAACTATCCAATGCAGTGTACTCTGAAATTCCACTAGCTGTTTACATGCCTAATGCCTAAGTCTGCAGCTTGCTGAGAACACTCTTGCTCGCCTCTGACCTGGGGGTACTACTGCTGGTGCAGGGTGTAGGCGCTGTGTTTGAGCTGTGCAGTCAGCAAGATCTGATGACTTGTGAATAGCGGCTGAGTTCAGCACTCTGGCCAGCTCCCCGGACTTGTTAAGGTCTTTGCCGTTTCAGTCGTTGGAGCTGCGAAAACATAGAACTGAAACAAACACCTTACTTTGCAAAGTTGCCTTCCCTTTGAAACGACTTTCCAGATTGCTGGCATTATCTGCGGTCGCCTCAGGGCACCTCACTCTGAAGGACGTAAGTCAATGGAGTTCTCAGAGAATCGGAGCAGGGAAGGGCTTTGGAGATCCCTCCTGCTCTATCTAGACAAGTAAGACCCACGGAGGTGACTTGCCCAAGGTTATGCCACTAGATGGTGGCTGACCTGGGCCAGGACCCCGGCCTGCTCCCAGCTTCCAGTTCAGCTAGGCCTCTGGCAAGGATAGGTGAAAAGTACATATGGCCATTCAAATTGCTCCAAGTAAAAATCCTGCATGTTGTGTGGAAATTTTCTTAAAAGAGGAAAAACAATAAAGGTATCAGATGGTGAAGATGCCATGTCCTCCACGATTGGTACTGGTGAGAGGAAGGGAAAGGTGTGCTTTGTTATTTCTACTATAGTACCCCAACCATCCGTGTCTTAAAATTAAGAAATGAAATGCCTCGGAGCACACATATGCATAGAAACAGCAATTGAGCCATTTCAGATAGCAAATCCAGTGCTCTTTCAAAGGATTGGCTTAATTTTTTCCCTGTTGCATTTGTGTTTGTCTGAGCAGGTGTGCTTTTATCCACACAAAGTGGGCTAAAAGAATCTGAAAGAAGGCCCTGAACCTCCCCTTTCCACTCTAGGACTTCCGGAAGTTGGAGAAGACTAGCAAAGTGGGCAACTGTAGCCTAGCAGAGGTGACACAGCCACCACGAAGGGCAAACAGGGAGAGTCAGTTCACATCCATGCCCTGAAAAGCACGGTCACCTTCATCAGTGTCAGCCATGTTTCAGCAGCTCACGGATAGGAGACCTCCCTCCCTTGTCCCCTCCACCCCGCTCCTGCTGTCTTCCACAAGGAAATAATGCTTTTTCTTATGATTATTTTCTGGTCCTGTGCATAGCAGTATAAAGTTAGGAGATGATGAATCCGGAATCATGACACCCACTGTGAAGGTCACGGTACCGCACAGCCAAGGGCGAGGATGTTTGGGAGCCTGGGTGGTAGATGCTTCCTCTCCATGCGCAGACAGAGCTCCCATTATTACTAATGCCTGCGACGTGCTCAGGGAAGGCAAAATATATTCCAGAGGTTTATTTTTCCTCTGCTGAATTGATTCTAATCTACTGTGCTGACCCCGCTTTTGGCTTCTATGAGGCAAATTCTATAAAAATCCACAAATAAAATATGTCTGCTTACGCTACTAAGACAGCTATGTGGATAACATGCTAAATATTCAACAGAAACCAAGTTAGGGTCAACTCTATCTAACTCTTCTCCTTTTTGTAGCTGGAGTTAAGTTCTCTTGGGAAAGAAAATGGCCCAATGTGGGAAACTTCTGCAAACAACATTACCGTACCCCTAACAGTGTTCCCAGCTCTCTGGTCCTTCTGGAGGGAGACATCAGGAAGTGTTGTGAAGCAGTATGATTTCAAACACTTAATGCCACAGTGTGTAGACAGTGTAATTACTTCTGCTCTGTCAGTGGATAAAGATTGGCAGAAACCAGATAAGTGTAATTATTTTCCAGTTAGCTCCCCAAGATCTCTTGGACTCGAGACTTTCAGAGGGGAGAGTTGTCTCTCCTCCCCTCTGGCCAATTTTAGCCACTGTTTTGCAGGACCTCATCCAGCAGTGGCTGCATTTTTCCTCTAACCCATCACCCCTCCCTTCATGAGCTTCCTCATACTTCTCCCCGTCTCCGCAGTAAGAGTTGACCCTGCTAGACACGCTGTGAATGCCATTCTCTCAGCTGTGACCAATTTGGGGTGCAGCTGTGAGGCGCTGCCAGGGTTGAAAACGATGAGCTGCATGCCACATTCTGATGCAGTGAGGAGTGTTGGAGCCAGCGGCTTGGATCCTAACTTACATCAGGGTTATGCAACCTTCCCCACAGAGCCTGTCAAACTGTCAGTAATTAGTCAGCCTGGACAATCTACCATAACTAATTACCACTGTGTCAAAGCCATCCAGGGGAAGGAAAAATATATAAGTGAAAATGGATATAGCTAGAAAAGAGCTTCCACCAAAGTCTGGAACATAATAACAAGTTAGGTTCTTTGGGGTGGCAGGGGAGCCATTGGGGGCCACCAGGAAGGGGCAAAATTCGCCCAAGACAGACAGGGCTGGATCTTGCCAAACAGCTCACACTCCCAAATCTGCAGTTCCTCTAAGCTTCTCCCACTACAAGCAATCATCATATCCTCAGAGCAGGTAATCCTCAACATCCCGTTGGCTTTAGAGGGGTTGGAAACAGATCTTTAAATGCACCAAGAGAGAGGTGAGCCAAATTTCTCTCGTCAGTGCTCTTGGGGAATGTTTGCTCTTCATGAATGTTTAAACAAGATTATTTTCATGATTCCTGAAGGTATAAATTCATATCAAATACAAACTGCGACTACAGGTAGCAAATGTGTAGAATTCCTTGTACAGATGTGAATGGTTGTGGGCTCCTTCTTAATTTACCTTGTAAGTCAAATAAAATACTGTCGCTACTGTGGGTCTCTGCCTCTTCCTTGGCTCTTCTCTTGGGGAGAGAAGGTTCTCTGCAATGTCAACCTAGGTGATTCACAGTGCAGTGGGAAAACACAAAAGATGCCGTTTCTACCCCAAGGAAAGAAACCCTTGCTCATTACTCATATTGTGCTTTTCATCTTCAAAGCACTTACCAAGTACTAATTTATCCACTGCAGCCTTTATACAGGGACTGCAATGTCATTTAATTAGAGAAGTTAGGTGGTCCAGTGCCTTATACAATGACTGACAGCCAAATGGATGTGTATTCTCATTCCACTCATTCATTTGATCTCCCCTGTCTAAATGAACTCAGTCCATTAAATCCATTTTTTTTTTTTTAAAGTCATGAAAGCATGAGCCTAGTTTGCAAAGCAGCCTCAGGAATTGAATGGAGCTGCTGTTTTAGAGATTCATCTTTAGAAAAATGAACTCTTCTCCAATTTAAATAACTGCTCGCTCTCCGGATTTGCAACTCACTCTTATAGAAGAGCAGAGGAATTGCGGATCCTCCCTGATTCCTGCACCATTTCGGTTACCTCTGTTTGAAGATTAATTTACTCAGCTCAGGTTTAGCTGAAGGGCTCCTTAAACACACCTCTTTTTTTGTTTAGACAAGCTGTAGTAATTGTCCCTTTCAAACATAATAATTCTTACTCTGGGAGCAAGCTAAAAATATAGCCAGCTCTGAGTCTCTGCATTTTGGTTTGTCTGCACCAATCTTGAAGGGCACCGGTGGTAGAGTGGTTAAGCATGAGGCTGTTAACCAAAAGATCAGCTGTTTGAACCCAGCAGCTGCTCCATGGGAGAGAGATGTGGCAGTCTGCTCCCGTAAAGATTACAGCCTTGGAAACCCTATGGGGCAGTTCTACTCTGTCTTACAGGGTTGCTATACAATGGGTTTGGTTTCTGGTTTGCACCAATCTTGCTTTCAATTTCATTCACTCCCCTGTTGATATTTTCACCTTTCTGGGCCCTTATTTGGCCACTCGACAGGAGCAAAATGGAACTTGGAGGTTTTTCTCCCTCCCATTCCCCCTCCTAGAAAATATCTGCCCGAACCAATTAATTACTACCACATTTGTTGTGTGGTGCCCTCAAGTCAGCCCCCGACTAGTGGTGACCCCAAATGCTTCCTGATCCTGTGCTATCCCCATGATCGGTTGCAGGCTGGACCACTGTGCTCCATAGGCTTCATTGGCTGAGTTTTGGAAGTAGATTGCCAGGTCTTTCTTTCCAGTCTGTTAGTCTGGAAGCTCCGCTGAAACCTGTTCAACATTATAGCAACATGCAAGCTTCCACCTACAGGCGGGTGGTGGTGTGCATGAGGTTCATTGGCCAGGAAGCGCACCAAGCTCTCGCCTCATGGAAGGCAGCAATTCTACCACAGAACCACGGACTTTAGGGACTTGTTTTGTTTGCTTCTGTATTCCCTCATGAAAGGTGAGAATTCTACCAAGCCGAGGAAAAAAGGGTTCACTTTTTAGCTTAGTAGGGCTTACCCCTAGCCTGAAGAAAGGGTCAAGGAAGTTGCCCTGCTCTACTGAAGCTCAACCATCGGGGGAAAAATGAGAATGCTTGGCCTCCAGACTCTCCCAGGTTCATGTGCAATATAAAGCCACATTCTAATGACTACTGCCCCACAGATGGGGATAACTAAGTTCCACACAGAACTGGTGAAAGATATCACTGATATGCCATGTGTACTGGCACTCCCAAGGGTCGGGGAAACTCCCCCCCGCCCCATTCTTCTCTCACCATCCTCTCAAAAGCCTGTGCTGAGAACTTGTACCGTTCAGTCTCTTTCAATCAATCAGTCTCTGTCTCGGTTACACACAAGTAATCACTTGGTCTGTTTATCTGTTACACACACACACACACACACACACAGAGCACAGAGAAAAACTGAAAACAGTGGGGACCCCCTTGTCAGCAGTAGTGAGAAAAAGTCCAAATAGCGCAAGCTTGAATAGATAACAAACGTAGCCAGGTGGTTGTGGAGGATGGGAAAAGAAACCCAATATTGTATGAGAATTGAGGGATCCCAAGGGTAGGTGGGAGAGGATGAAGAGGCCAGAACATAAGAAAAAGTAGATGCAGGAAGCGAGAAAAACAAACAGCAGGCTGTTTAAAAGTGAAAAAGAGCTGTTGCGGGGGGGAAAAAAAAAAAAAGGGAGGAGGAAATTGTAGAGGTGGAAAAAAACCATTAGAATTACAAATGATAGCCACAGACAACTAGGTTAAGAGGCCTCTCTCTAGTCAGTGTTATTAACTCCTTCCCTAAATCTGAGCTCCTTCCCTGTAGGATTCTCTAATCTCAAGCTGTGATAGATCCTTTTCTTTGGTACAAAGGCTCATTTTAACTAACGAGTGATTTTTTGAAAGAGAAAAAAGCCCACAGCCTAGGGTAAATATAACAAGCCATTTGTTTATTTATTTATTTTCCCACCCACATTGGACGCTGGAGTAAAGATGAATTACCGTGGCTCCTCTTATTTATCTGTGTTATGACCCCCCAAGAATAAAATCAGTAGTTAAGAATCACGAACACTGGGCAGCACCATGCCAAGAGACGGGCTGCCGTAGGGGTGATGCTGGCTGGTAACACCTGGAGGGGATTGGCAGGCAATTAAAAAAAAAAGTTTTTTTTTCTTTTTTCCCAAGTCTCTAGAGTGAAAGAGCAGGACCTAAAACAGTAAATGATGTTTACAGAAGACTTTTTAGTCCCAGTGACCTCAGGTGGAATTAGAAAAAGAGTTCAGGACTTATAAACACACGACTACACACATTTAATAGCTACCACAAAAAGGCTGCGGTTACCTTACCTTTAAGGGCCAATCTTCAGCCAATTTATAACCACTTCTGTACCCTTCTGACTTAAAGAGACGGGTTTGGTTTTACCACGGTATGTTTTTTCCTCCAGCAAGTTTCAGAACCATCTAAATTCCCAGGAAATTGAATTTCCAGTTTTAATGAACCTCACTGGTACCCACAGGTTAGATGCCACTTTCCAATGAAAACATCCTCAAGCTCTCTCATCTTTAAAATCCTGGGGTAGGAGGTGGAAGCTAGAGAGCCAAAGTTCAGGGGACACACCCCAAAGCAAAGACACCTCACTCTGGTCAAGGTAAACCAATTCCCCTTCTGTCCTTTGGAAAGGTACAAATAAAAATACAGATGAAAGGATATCTATAGTCATGTAACAGAGCCATGTTACTTTAAGAATGGCACTGTGCTGGAATATTCTTAGCAGTCAAGAAAGACATATACAGCACCACACTTATGTAAGGTATTTACAATCGCGTTCTTTCAGAAATTGGTAAAGATCATACTGCCAACAACAGCATGACGGGGCCACCAAGTGCGGAGAAGATGCCATATTCATGGAGTCTCAGCACCAGTGGCAACAGCAGCCCTCTCACACCCATTCTCCTGGCCTTGACCTCTGCCTGCTTCTCATACATGGACCCTCTTCTGGTAGAAGTGGTCTCTTGCCTCTGAGGCTCCTTCTATACATTAATCTTGGTGTCATTCCTCATAGAAATGCAAGAGCTTTTGAGGCTTACTGCATCCACTGTGCAGACCTTCTGAGAGCGTGCCAAGCCCCACAAACCCCAGTAATGCCCCCAACCTGAGGTTGTTTCCATAATGGCACATGGGGCTCACGCATCCTCTGCATAAGTCACCCACATGGAGAATGACTTTCGGCAGCTGCACTCAAAATGGCGCACCGATGTTGATTTTCAAAGTGAGGTCACGGAGAGCCTCTGTAGATACTTCAGAACCCAACCTCTCTCTCCTTCTTGGGGCCAGATCCTCCCAAGCTATCATGTCCTCATATGAATTATCTATTTGATCATCTTTCTTCAGGAAATCTCTCTCCCAGTTCCCTTACTCAGCCTGCATTGACTAGCCTTCCATTAGGCCATGAAGCTCTCCTCTCTTCTGGAAAACATGCAAACTGTTGGGAAAACACTCCTCATTCCATGAATAGTTTTCTTCAAAAATTACACGTAGGGGTCTGAACCTGGCACAACCCGTGAGAAAAACCAGAATAGTCAAAAACAATTACTTTTTCAGTGATGAGCCTCTAGAATTAGGCAGTTCTTTTTCTTTTTGCATATCTCCCTGTGCCATTTCACAGTATGAACCATATGTTGATGGGCACTGCCAACCTCAGTCTAAATCTCGGGGCAACAGTCATTGGAATGAACATGATTAGAACAAACTCTGTAAATGTGCTGTTATATGTATAAACGTACTCTGCCTGTAAAAGCATGTGTCTTTTTTTGAGGAATTATTCAAAGACGACCAATATTATTTAGCAAAACAACTAATTGGAGTATTTAGCAACGGAAAGGTAGAGAAAGACATGAAGATATGGGAGAGGGGAGTTATTTTAGACTAAGTGATTATATTAAAGGAAGTCCCAGGGTGTCAGTTTGGCTGGGCCGTGATTCTCAGTGGTTCGACATTTATGACATAGTTGGGCAGTTGTATAATGATGTAATTATCTCCATGATGATATCTTATACAATGTGATCACCTCCATGATGGAATCTGCTGTGAATAGCCAATCACTTGAAAGGGAGTTTCCTTGAGGGTGTGGCCTGCGTCCAACATAGGTGG
The DNA here is from genome assembly GCF_030014295.1 of Loxodonta africana. Classification (NCBI taxonomy): domain Eukaryota; kingdom Metazoa; phylum Chordata; class Mammalia; order Proboscidea; family Elephantidae; genus Loxodonta; species Loxodonta africana. The sequence continues at coordinate 101,222,232 of NC_087342.1, forward strand.
ACTTTCTGGCAAGGTTCACTGGGTTCTGCTTGCTCTGGATCCTGCAGCTGGCTCCTGTTCATCTGACCTCTGGTTCTTGGCACTCGAGCTAGCAGCTTACCTGCTGATCTTGGGATCTGTCAGCCTCCACAGGATGGATCTTGGGTTTGTCACCCCTGCAGGCTACGTGAGTCAAGAGAAGCCTCCACCCTGACCCATGGATTTGGACTTTCCAGCCTCTACAACCGTGTGAGCCATTACCTTTATATTGTTCTCTCTCTCTCTCTAGAAAACCCAGCCTAAGACAGCTGCTAACCAAAATGTTAAAGGTTCAGTCCACCCAGAAGTGCCTTGGCGGAAAGTCCTGGAAATTTGCTTCTGAGAAATCAGCCATTAAAAACCCTGTGGTACACAGTTCTACTCTGATACACATGGGGTCACCATGAGTCTGAGTCAACTCAATGGCAACTGGTTTAATTATCTGTTAAAGATACAGTCAAACAATAAATAAATAATATATAGACAAATTAATTAAATAGAATTGGGTGGCGAGGGGTCGAGAGAAGAAGTGAGAAGGTGGAAGGGAAGGCCTCTCCGATGAAATGAGATCTGAAGGAGGCAGGGAGTGAGCCCTGGGGTCACCTAGGAGAAGTGAGTTTTAAACAAAAGGAACAGCTGCTGCAAAGGCCCTAAAGCAGAAGCATATTTGGTGCATTAAAGCCTGGTGGGACTACAATGGCCTGCTGTCTGATTTATAAATAAAGTTTTATTGGCATGCTTTTTCATTCACTTACATATTATCTATGGCAGCTTTTGTTCTACAATGCCAAACTTGAATAGTTGTGACAGAGGGAGTATGGTCGGCAAAACCTACTTACTATCTGGCCCTTTATTGAAAAAGTTTGCCAACTGCTGTGTAAGATGAACACCAAGGAGGCAAATGTAACTGCAGACAAATTAGGGGTTCAAAGGCTTCTTTTCACCAACTCATTCCAGGGTACCCATCTGAGCTCTGCTTATTGCTAGTCCCTGGGGCTCTCAGCCTTTCTTCCCATGTGACACATGTGACGGATGGTGTATACACCTGAGAAGTTCCCGTGGACATATCCATGAAAGGCCCAGTCCAAGGAGAAGGCTTACAACACAAGGATAACCGTGCAGGTTACTGGTATTACCCTTGTATTAATAAAATTGTACAGTGAATATTAACAAATAATTTCTATAAATTATTTTGCTATGAACCTGATATTTTAAGATACGTCACAGTAACAACGAGAACTACTGCTATAGGCTATGTGTTCTAGCATTTTTTTCATTAAAGCAAAATCTCACAAAGCAAAATGTATTAGACTTTGAGTACGATGTGTGGTCCTTGGACCCGCAGCACCAGAATCACCTGGGAGTTTGTTAGAAATGCAGAATCTCAGGCCCCAGTCCAGGCTTACAAGATCAAAATCTGCATTTTAACAAGATTCCCAGGTGATTTGAATGGTCATTAAAGTTTGAGAAGCACTCTTCTAATAGGAATTGGTCTCTAATTAATCTTCTTAAAAGAGTTAGAAATAGGACCACATGAACTATAGCCTCTACCAGCCTGACCACGGAAGAATTAGATGGTACCCAGCTATCACCACCAACAGCTCTGACAGGGATCATAATAGAGGGTCCCAGACAGAGGGGGAGAAAAATATAGAACAAAATTCAAGTTCATAAAAAAAGATCAGACTTACTGGTGACAGAGACTGGAGGAAACCCCAAGACTATGGCCCTCAGACACCCTGCCAGCCCAGAACTGAAGCCACTCCTGAAGTCCACTTTTAAAACAAAGAATGGACATGCCTATAAAACAAACAATAATACACATGAGGGACATACTTCTTAGTTCAATCAAATATACGAGACCAAATGGGCAACTCCTGCCCAAAAGCAAGACATGAAGGCAGGAAGGGACAGGAATACTGGACGAACAGACACAGGAAGCTGGGGTGGAAAGAGGGAGAATGCTGTCACATTGTGGGGATTGCAACCAATGTCACAAAACAGTATGTGTCTAAATTTTTTAATGAGAAACTAACTTGAGCTATAAACTTTCACCTAAAGCACAATAAAATTGAAAAAAAAAAGTTAGAAATATAGTTTAAATTTCAGAGAAGTTAGCCTAGTTTATACTAGTGAAAATGAGATATGACCTCAATTGTCCAATAATAGTGGATTGGCTAAACAAAGAATATTACATTTATCCGTACAGAAATATTATACAGCTGCCAAAATCACTATTATAGAATATTTATATTTTATATAGAAGAATATTTAATAATATGAGTATACATAGTTTACCATTAAGTGAAAAAAAATCAAATTATAAGGTGGAGATTATAATCACAGAACAGAACATAGATGTTATAAACCTTAAGAATTAGTAATGATACAACAAAACGAGGAAAGGCAGAGGGACAGGTGTGAGGCAGCATTAGGAATACCGATTTTTTTCATCTTTTATAGCCAGGGGTCAAAAGACATCATTTAAGGCTGACAAATCAAGTAATAGGTTGTAATTACATTTAAAGATATAAAGTCAAAAAATAAATACATAAACAAATAAATTAATTAAAATTCTAAGTAGAATTGGGTAGGGAGGGGTGGTTAGAAGTAGTGAGAAGGTAGAAATATAAACTTATGTTCAGTTTTTACAGGATATTAATAGACACTACCTAAAAATCAGAAAGATTAATATAAAGTTAAAAAAATAACCTTTGGAACGGAAATTTAAACTTGCCAAATTGTCAAAAGAAACACACACACAAAAAGGAAACAAAACAAAATGAATAAAACAGAGACTATATGATAAAAGGAATATAAACAGAATGCATAACATAAAATGTGATGTGATTTTAAAAAAAGACTTCAATACATACAAATGAGCTAAACTAACCTAATGGGTTTGGTTTTTTCTTTTTTTGAAACTAACCTAAACCTACTGCAGCTGAGTCGATTCCGACTCATAGCGACCCTATGGGGCAGAGTAGAATTGCCCCATAGAGTTTCCAAGGCTGTAAATCTTTACAGGAACAGATTGCCACATCTTTCTCCCAAAAACTACCTACTAAAAGAAAAATATTCTCATATGGGTTATAAAGTAAAACTTGACTCTTCTCTGTGTACAAGCACAATACCTAATAAAAATCACTCAGGCTGAAAACCCAGTTCTGACATACTAGGCAAATGCAAACAAAAAGAAAGCAGGAGTCACCATCTTAATATCATAGAAGGATGAATTCAGGGCAACAGCAATAAAGAACACAAAGAAGGGCTCTTTATAAAGGGGACAATCCATAATGAAGCTCTAGCAATTACTAATACTGATTCATCAAAAAATGGCATCGACATTTATAAAGCAAAAACTAAAGGAAAGAAAGAAACACAGGACATTCACCTCTCAGTCCACAGACCAAGTGAACGAAAAATAAATAAGAACCCAGGAAACCTAAACAGCACAAATAATGTGGGTGCTTCTAAATGATCAAACTCTATACCCTGAAATTAGAGAATGAATACACCTTCTTTTCAAGGGCCCATGGATCAGTTACAAAAAACTGACCTTATATTAGGCCATGAAGAAAACCTCAATAAATTCCAAATGTAAACATATTACTTAGAACAGTTTTCTGATTATAATGCAATAAAACTAGTAATTGATAACAAAAACAAAAAAGATCCTACCACCTTGACATTAAAACTCTCCAACTTTGGATCAAATCAGACATTAAGACTGAAATTGAAGATTATACAGGAAAAACTAATGATATTGAAAATATTAAATATCACAATCTATGGGCTATCATTAAAGCAGTGTTCAGAGAAAACCCCATGGCTTTAAATATTTACATTAAAAAACAAGGATAAAAATAAATGTATTAAATATTTAAGTATTTGTACATAGGGTCGCTATGAGTCGGAACCTAACAACAACAGGTTAAAAAATAAAAAACCACAAAAAATAAAACACTTCATAAGAACACCAGAAAGAAGGACATAAAATAAAAACAGATTAATTAGAGAACATAAAAATGATGGAATTAATAAATAAATCCACAAGCTGACTCTTTGATGAAAAAACTGCACTAAATATACAAACAAGGGAATGATGATGAATTAATAACCACATACAGAAGAAACTGAGAGTCCTAAGAGACTACTTTGCTCAACTCTATGCAAATAAATTTGAGAAAATGAATGAATTCAGGGAAAATATAAATGAGATCACATGATAGAAAACAAAATTTAAAGACAAATTGTTGTTGTCGTCAGGGGCCATCGAGTTGATTCCGACTCATAGTGATCCCATGTGACAGAGCAGAACTGCTCCATAAGGTTTTCTAGGCTGTAATCTTTACAGGAGTAGATCACTAGGCCTTTTGCCCTTCGGAGTGGCTAGGTAGGTTTGAACCACCAACCTTTCAGTCAGCAGCCAAACGCTTAACCATTGAGCCACCAAAACAAAGCCCATTGCCATCGAGGTGATTCCAATTCATAGTGATACCCTATAGGACCGAGTAGAACTGCCCCATAGGGTTAGCAAGGCTGTAAATCTTTATGGAAGCAGACCACCACATCTTTCTTCTGTGGAGCAGCTCAGGGGTTGGAACTGCTGACCTTCTGGTTAGCAGCTGAGCACTTAACCACTGGTCCACCAGGCCTCCTTAAAGACAAATTCCCATAGAATAAATAAAGTTGTAACAAAGCCAATCTTCCTCACCCCTTCCCACCCACCAGCAAAGCTTTAGATCCAGAGAGTTTCACAGTAATGCCATCAGCTCCAATCCTCCTTTTCAAGCAGCTCCAGACCATAGAAGAAAATGAAGGAAAGAGTGACGATACACTTTGCTCGGCAGAGCTACACCCACCATCCTTACTTTTTGCCACCTTCCAGTGATTGGTTGAGGGATGACTAACAATATGTCAGTGGAGGTTCCTGGTGGGTCCCATGAAAACTTACTAATTAGGGCCAGGCCTGTCTGGCATGCCTCCTCCTCCTTCCTCTACCCATCAGCTTCCTGGGTGGAATGGGAACTTAAAGCTTCATGGATCATCTTGATACCATGAGGATGCTAAGAAAAATGAAAACAAGACAAGAAAAAGAGCCTGGTCCTCACATATAGCTCTAAGCAGCAGCTCCAATCTTGAGCTGTGCCCTGCAGTTTACTGCTGAGGGAGAAAAATAAACCCTGTCCTGTTTAAGCTGTTGCAGTCAGTTTTTCTACTTTTTTTTTATTTGTTTGCAGCTGAATGTATTCCTGATACAGAAATTTTCCAAATGCTTTTTATGTATCCTAAAATCTGAATAAAAATTGCTCAAAAATTCCATAATCTCCTGAAAATCATTGAGAAACATAAAATATTAAACAGAACCTGTCAGCACATTAAAAGAATGATTCAACATTAGTAAACTGATAACATAATTGACTATATTAACTGATCCAAGAAAATAATCATATGATCAATCTCCACTATAACTGAAAGAGGATTTGATGAAATTCAACATCTAGTCGTAATTTAATTTAAAGGAAAAAAAAAAAAAACCTTAAATAAAATTATAGATGAAAAATTCATTAAAATATCTTTCTGTCCACCTGCCTATCCATCCACTCACTCTAGAAGTCAACATCACGCTTAATGAGAAAACACTAAAGCATGCTCATTACCGTCAAGAACAACACAAGGATACCATTGACTACTACCCTGATTTAAAATTTTTCCGAATACAATTAGACAAACAGAAAATACAAGAAGTGTAAAAACTGGAAAAAGTGGACCTAAGTTTATATTATTTCAAAATTAAATAATAGCTATGGTTAAGAGCTCAGCTGCTAATGAAAAGGTCAGCAGTTCAAACCCACCAGCTGCTTCTTGGAAACCCTATGGGGCAGTTCCACTCTCTCCTATAGGGTCGCTATGAGTTGGAATCAACTCTTTTTTTTTTTTTTTAATGTGGAATACCCAGGAGAATCAACAGAAAAACCATTACAATTAATAAGAGAACTCAGTAAAGGGGCTGGTGTAAAATTAATATACTAAAATCAATAGCTCTCTTAGATATAAATAACAACAAGTTGGAAGAAATAAGAAAAGGCCCAATTCGCATTCATAATAGATAAAATAGCCAGGAATAAACAGGAAGTAACAAGATCAATATAAAGCAAACTTGAAAATGTTTTTGAAGAACCATAAAAGAGGCTTAAACAAAAAGTTGGAAACCCAGGTGATGTAGTGATTAAGAGCTATGGCTGCTAACCAAGTTGTTCCTTGGAAACCCTATAGGGCAGTTCTACTCTCCTATAGGGTCGCTGTGAGTCAGAATCAACTCAAAGGCAACGGGTTTGGATTTTTTTTTTAAACAAAGGGTAGGCATATCTTGTTCTTGAACAGTAATACAACAACTTAAAGATATCTCTTCTCCCTAAGTTATTTGTAAATTTAGCGTGAGACTAGCAAACATATCAACAGAAATTTTGGGGGACTGGTCAAGCTGATTCTAAAGTTCATATGGCAAAAAACAAACATGCAAGAATTAAAAAAAAAAAAAGGACAAGAAAACTAAAAAATAAGAGTAATAAAAAGGTGTTTAGCCCAGATTTTAAAAGACACTATAAAACTACAATAATGAAAAGTGAGGTAGCAGCATATGAAATAGGCTTAGAGATGACTATAACAGACTAACCCACCCAGTGCCATCGAGTTGATTCCGACTCATAGCGACCCTATAGGACAGAGTAGAACTGCCCCATAGAGTTTCCGAGGAGCGCCTGGCAGATTTGAACTGCTGACCCTTTGGTGAGCAGCCGTAGCACTTAACCACTACACCAGGGTTTCCTTTAACAGACTAACAGACTAGAAAGCCCAAAATAGACACAAATATGTGAGAAAAGTGGCATATGACACAAATGGAATTTTGAATTAGCAGGGAAGAGATGGATTATCTAATAAATGGTATTGAGATAACTAGTTAGATATCTGAAAAAAGAAAGCTGGATTCCTAACCTCAACGCCAAAATAAATACTAGGTCGATCAACAATTAAAACATAGAAAGTGAAAGCATGAGATAAATATGGGCGGGGGGGGAATTACTGTAGGACATAAAACCCAAAAGTCATAAAATATTGATAAATTTGACAACAAAAAAATTTTCACATAGAAAATAAAATAAATTTAACAACATGTTGGGCACAATATTGGAAACTAATATCTCAAAGAGCCAATTTCCTCCATTTACGGACTTCCTAAAAGAAATGCAGAAAAGTCCCAACAACTCATCAGGCAAAGGATAAAACAGTTCACAGGCTGGGAAATATAATTGCCTCTTAAATGTATGGAAAGATGTGCACCTATAATAAGAGAAATTTGAATTACAACTGTGAGGTACCGTTTCTCACTCACCAGATCGGCAAAGAACAGAAAGTTGGACAACACCTTGTGTGGATGAGGTTGTGGGGAAATTGGCATTCTTAAGCACTGTTGGTAAGAATGTAAATTAGAATCACTTCTCTGCCTGGCAGTATTTTGTCAATATTTTTAAGTCACATATTCTTTGACCTAGCAAATCTAAATCTAAGAAATTGTCCCAAAGACACAGTTGCATATGTGGAAACGATGTATATGCGAGGATATTCATTATACACTGCTTGCAACAGAAAATGATTAGAAATGACCTAAACGACCATCAGAACGGACTGGCTAAATAAAGTATGATACAGTCACACAAAAGAATACTCTGTAGCTGTGAAAAAGAATGAAGCACCTCTCTTTGTACTGATATGAAATAATATCTAAGGAATACTGGTAAATAAAACAGCAAGGGGTACCCAATATTTAACAATTGCCTCTCACCAATTCCTTTTATTTTTCCTTAACATCCAAGTCCTGAGAATGCACCTCTCTTTCCCAAGTACATTATTCTCCTTTCATGACTCTCACTTCTTTCCCAGGCCGTTTTCTCTTGATGAAAATGCCACATGCTCCACTTGCTTCCTTGGAGAGTGCCTGGTCCTCCTTCAAACTCAGCACAGTGTCACTGCCTCCAGGAAGACTTCCCTGACTCCAAAAATGATTCGATACCTCTTTTCTATGTTCCGGCCCTTGTTTAGACACCTTGTACCATAGCTGTCTGACTACAGGCTGCCTCCCCCATTTGACCGTGAGCCCCTTGACAACAGGGACCTCAATGCATCATCTTTGCTCAGCGTTCAGCACCAGGACTGGCAAAGATCGGATGCTCCCAAAATGAATGAAGGAATGGCACAGAGAATCCACTCTGTACTTGGTAGCCTGGGTGATTTTTTTTTTAATGAAAATTGGATCATGTTATCCCCCTACTTAAAAACTTCAAATGCACATAAAATCCAAACTCTTAAATAAGAAAGAAAGAAAGAAAAAAAACCTGGGGGCAGAATAGTGCAGGCTTGAGCAGGTGGGCTTTCTACTGTATGCCCTACGTGGCTTGAATTCTTCAATACACACATAAAAGTACAAAACTGAAATATTTCCTTTATTCTCTTCCGTATTTCCAAAATGTTCTTAAATGAGCATGTCCTTCCTTTTGTACTTGCTTTTAATTTAAAGAAGAACTTCAAAAATAAAGCCCCTTAAATTACTGTACATAGTCTTTGGAGTTAGTCCCTGTTGTTTTAAAGCCACATCTGTGTGTTTTTCTCACTTTGGTGTTTTGAGTTAACAGCTCTCAGTTGACCTTGTTGCTCCCACCTTTTAAAATACACACCCGGCTGTCTTCACTTGGCTCTTATAAACACTAAGTTTTCTTCCTATTTTAACATTGATGATTCATGTCAGTGGCTCTTAATTCAGTGTGCTGAAGATCACGCCAGGGAGGCTGTTAAAATGCAGATTCTCAGGGCCATACTCCCACAAGTTCTCAGTCAGTAGGTCTGGGTAGGGCCCTAGAATCTGTGTTTTAGCATTACTACGGGAAGTTCCGATGCAGGTGGTCCACAGACCATACCTTTTAAAACAGTCACTCATGACTTACGGTTAAGGAAACTTAGTATTTTTCACGTAAAAGTGAAAATTCTTTACAATATAGAATTTAGAACTGAAAATGACCTTTCCCTCTGATGACCCCTCTCCCAATACACACACCAAGTACTCACACCTTAACTTAACACCCACTCTATAGCTATATATATGTTATAACCCCCACTGCGGTAGAGTTGATTCTGACTCCTAGCAACCCTATAGGACAGAGTTGAACTGACCCATAGGGTTTCCAAGGCTGTAAAACTTATACAAAAGCAGACTGCCATGTCTTTCTCTCACATTATATGCCTTATATTGTGGTTATTTGTGCACTCACCTTGTCCTCTCTCTCAGCCTTTTGAAAGTAAGATCCAAGTCTTTACCGGACCCAATGCTCCAGTGTTGTGAAATAAAAAGTATGTGTGGAAGAAACCAAATGGTTTAAATTGTATCTTCTTTGGCCTAGGGACCAAGTTTCTCTCCCAACCATGTAAAGTCCTAGTCTTTTCTCCCCACCAAGCTCAGATGTGGGTAAGCACAGTGCAACCTCCCTCAACTGCAACATTGCCTGCTACGTCTAGAGGGGGACTGTCTTATCTAAAAGTCTGAGGATAAATCACTTCTGGGAGCTTTCTGTCTTTCCCAGGGCCTCTGATGAGCCCTTTCCTCTGAGAATCTCGAAGCGAAAGGAAAGCCTGAAAAAGCCACACAAGTGGTTCAGATAAACATCCCAATGGGTTTTCCATGCCACATAAATTATCAAGAGTGATGTCAAGGGGACCCAGCATTTACAGCGGCAGCTCTATGCTACCCCCTGGTGGCAAGATGCTCCCTGGCATTCCTGGCCCCACCCTGCACACAGCTGGCTCTTGAAGCCCTTCAAGCACTCAGACTATGCAGAAGGTCAGTTATGTGCCCCGAGCACAGCCAAGCCCAGTGTGCTGACAAATATTTGCTAGAAAAAAGCTTAATAGTGTGAGTAGCAGGAACCAAAAACACATAGTCAGAGTTTTACTTTCTCCTGCCCAGCTGAGAATCACTGGTCTCTGCCAATAATATTAACTTCCTAGGTTTTTATTTGTTTGGTTTTTAGCTCAGAGCTTTTGAGCCTAGTCAGAGTGCCTGGGTGGTACAAATGGTTGAGGTGCTCAGCTGCCAACCAAAAGATGCCTTGGAGGAAAGGCCTGGCAATTTACTTCTAAAAAATCACCCACTGAAAACCCTACGGAACACAGTTCTACTCTGATACACGTGAGGGCACCATGAGTTGGAGTTGACTGAAGCTAACTGGTTTTGGTTGTTATTCCAAAGATCAATCAAAAGGCAGATGTGGAAGACCTATATTCAGAGCACAACCTTAACAGCATGAAATAAACCCACTTTTTGATTATCGACATGGTTAGTTTCCAAAGACCAGGTCATTACGAAAAAATTGACGTTATGCAAAAGTGGAGGATGACCACATTCAATCACAAAATGGAGGATGACTACATCATTACATAACTGCCAAATTACATCATTACATAAGTGCCATACCACTGAGAATTACAGCCCAGCCAAGTTGACACATAACCTTAACCATCAAAGCCACTGCAACTCTGGCTATGCACCTCTGCTTTTTTACTGCCAGATGTACATCATTAATGACCAAAATAGGCAGATAGCAGATTCTTTACTATTGTAAATGTGAAATGTTGGATAATGAGAGAGTAGTGAGGAGTAGGTGTGTACATGCCTGAGTCATCAATGGAAAACCTCAAGAGCTTTTGAGAAAGGTCACTGCACCCACCAACAGGGACACTCACCTCCCCACCCAGACCTTGTTGTTGTTGTTAGTTGCCATCAAGTCCATTCTGATTCATGGTAACCCCACGTGGGCAGAACAGAACTGCCCCACAGGGGTTTCAAGGCTGTGTCCTTTGGGAAGCAGATCTCCAGGTCTTACTTCTAAGCCATCTCTGGATGGGTGTGAATCGCCAACGTTGCAGCTAGTAACAGTGCCTCAGCCATTTGCCTCACCCAGGGACTCCTCTCCAAGACCTGGAACCCTCAGAATAGGTCAGGGCTGGCGTGGAAGTGATTATGTCCCAGAGGTACAACTGGGATGATCTGGCCTGAAGAACCAGGGCTTTCAACTGGTTCATTCCAGTTCGACAACCCCTTCCCCGCCCCGCTGAGAATCTGCCTTTCCACCTCGGATATACTGAATCAGAATCTACATTTTATCAAGATCCCTGGTGATCCTTACATATCCCTGGGTTCTTGTTAAAATATAGATTCTGATTCAGTGTATCTGGGGTAGACATGCAAATTCTCAGCAGGGGTTCTAAGAGAGAACTTAGTAATGGTTTACCAGTCTTGAGGATGCCCCAGAGGGCTCTAGGTGCTCTATGTCCACTGAGATTACAAGTAATACCTGGGGCAGGTGGGCGGCAATAGGCAGGGGCTTAGTAAACATAACAGGCTTCCTAAGAAGTGCCTGAGTCTTGTACCTGGATTCTTCTCCTGTCAGGATCACTAGAAATAATCTTTAGTGAGAAATAAATGTGGCCCTGCCCATTTGACGGCATTTTCAGGCTCCTTCCAGCCCTTTAAGTCGAGGCTCATTAGCAGTCCCTGTGAATAGGCAAGATGTGATAATGTGAATAAAAGCAAAAACCAATTTACTTGTAAGGCTGGAACAGAAACGACCTCACCATGCCCGTGGCTATCACAGGGAGCGAACACACCCCTGGGGTTTCAAGTTCCCTGTTGACAGAAGGAGCCTTTAATGGAAGCTGTTCACTGGGCTAATGGTCAGGCCCTGAGTGGAAATTCTGAGATCCAGTTGGCCTTTCTACATTCACAAAATCAAGACTGCACCTTAAGCTTAATGGTCTGATAAGAACAGCAAATACAGACTGTCCTTTCCTCTCCTCTCTGCCAGGCACGTAATTGGCTCAACACCTACTTTTCCTACAAGTTAATGCTGTTAGTATATGAACCTTGGGAAGGGGTGAGCAAGGAGAGGGGCCAGAGCACGCCCAGGGAATCCCATGAAAGAAGGGCTTAAGTCATTAAGCATTATAAAAATTATAAACAGCTACATTTTCAAAAAACACTATTGAGGTCATCCATTCATAGGCTGAGTCTCTTCTATGCTTGCTTGAAGCTGAGAAGTCTCTACCTTGTTGAGATTACTTATTTGATCAAACCTCCCTAAATGAGAGTTATGAGCATTTTATTTTATGGGAAAGTTAGACTTAAACAATTTTTTAAATGCAAATTAATTCTTTCCTAGAACGATGTTTATTGCCCAGGGCAGTGCTAGAAAATTTTGATCGGGAGGATTTCACCTCTGTATTTGGCTTTTGTCCCTGAGTGGCATAAATAGTTTGCATTGGGCTATTAATCTAAAAGTTGGTGGTTTGAGCTCACCCAGTGGCAGTACTGTGGAAGAAAGGCCTGGTGATCTACTTCCATGAAGATGATGGAAGTACTCTATGAGCAGTTCTACTCTGTAACACATGGTGTTGCCATGCGTCAGAATCAACTTGACAGCAACAGGTATTTGGCTTTTGTGAAACAGAAAATTCCTAGTAAAAGAAAGCCTTAAGAACAGAAATCAGAAAATAAAATCATGTATTTTAAATGCAACCAAAACTTTTACATTTAGTAGCAGTTCATCCCTGGTGGCGTAGTGGTTAAGTGCTACGGCTGCTAGCCAAAGGGTTGGCAGTTCGAATCCGCCAGGCGCTCCTTGGAAACTCTATGTGGCAGTTCTACTCTGTTCTACAGGGTCGCTATGAGTTGGAATCGACTCAACGGCACTGGGTTTGGGTTTGGTTTTGGTTTTAGCAGTTCATCCCAGTTTCTTCTATTTTCTACATGTCCAGTTCAAACAGAAGTCACAGAAGAGAAGGCTGCTTTATGAGCCGGAAGGGACCTTCTGCTCAATTGGATGACCCTGAGATACAGCCAAACTCCCGAGCAACAAAGGGCTGGAATGGGGAGCAACGCATAGTAGGGGAACTTTCAACAAGGGCTGAGACGAAATGGAGTTGGCCGGCCACAAAACGTGATTCACTGAGAACATCTCTTCTGCATGCCTCCTAGATCCAAACTTATCTCGGTCTCTCACTGCTATCATTTGTTTTACTTTGCCCCCCGCACCCACTCCCAACTAGACTGTAGGCTCGAAAAACTGGAAATACATTGGCTTTTTTCATTATCGTATCTGAAGCGCCTGGTGGAGTAGCTGGCATTTAATTTTAAAAAGTTAAATTTAAATTCAGCCATGTAAAATTTTGCTATAAAAAGTGAATTTGGCCAGAAGGAACCAAAGAATTAACAATAGGCCTCTGTTAGGCTCAATAGCAGTGCCAGGTGCTCCGACTCACGGCGACCACATGTGCGTGCCCCACAGAGCAGAGGTGTGCCCCGCAGGGTTTTCAACAGCTGACTTTTTGGAAGTAAATTGCCAGGCCTCTCTTCTGAGGCACCTCTGGGTGGGCTTGAACCACCAACCTTTCAGTTGGCAGCTGAGCACGTTAACTGTTTGCACCACATCTAGGGACTCTGTTAGGCTTAATCATGTCTCGTAGATATTAAAGTTTCTTTCATAATGTAAGAATTGACAGCTGGACTCCGAAGTTGCTAAACCTGCTGAAGGAATCATTATTTTCACAAAACCTCAGGTTTGGGAAAACTATTGCTTTAAAACTCTAGCCCTCTTATTCATCAGTATGATCCAGGAAGAAGGCTTTAATGGTTTGCTTGGCCCAATTTTAAGGAGCTCAAACTCCACCTGGAGCCCTGGTAGCACAGTGGTTAAGAGGTCAGTCTGCTAATCAAAAAGTCGGTGGTTCAAATCTACCAATGGCTCCTTGAAAGCCCTATGGGGCAGTTCTACTCTGTCCTATAGGGTCACTATGAGTAGGAATCGACTCGACAGCAATGGGCATGTCTGCGTGTGAAACTCCACCTTTGTATTGAAGGAGGAAGGAACATAGAAATCATGTCTGATTATCACTATTTACATAGTTTCTCACCAGAGGCCCACAGGCATAGGGACTGCTAAAAAACTGTAAAGCCCTTAGGAAATAAGAAACAACCCACGCAGCCAACGAGTCTGGAATTCCACTTCCAGCCCTCCCCTTTGTACACACTCAAGGTTTTTTTTTTTTTTTCTTGCTGAATTTATCATTAATAACTACTTATCAAATCTGCCAATATTGACTATTTGAAATCTCTCCCCACACCTGTCACGTAGGACTTTGCTTCTTCTTCTCTTCCTTTATTGAGTGGGGGCAGAATAACACGAGAGCAGAGCTGGTGATGGGTGGTGGGCACCTGTTTCTGAAAAGTACATGCTCTAACGATATTCTATTTTTCGATATCATTAACGAATAAAAAACCAAAAAACCCACTGCCACCAAGTTGACTCCGACTCAGAGCGACCCTATAGGACAGAGTAGAACTGCTCCATAGAGTTTCCAAGGAGCTGCTGGTGGATTCAAACTGCCGACAGCCTGGTTAGCAGCGGTAGCGCTTAACCACTACACCATCAGGGTTTCCTTAATGAATGAACAGCAAGAATTAAAGCAGGAAGCAAAACAAATAAAAAACAAAAACCCTGGCAACTTAAAACTTTTCAGGGGAAAAAAATGCTATAAATATTAAGAGTCCCTGGAAGGTGCAAATGGTCAACGCACTTGGCTGTTAACCCAAAGGCTGAAGGTTCAAGTTCACCGAGGTGCCTCAGAAGAAAGGCCTGGTGACCTGCTTCCAAAAAATCAGCCTCTGAAAACCCCATCTAGCACAATTCTACTCTGACACACACGAGGTCACCACAGGTCAGAGTTGACTTGATGGTAAATATTTTTAAATAAATATTAAAAGACGAAGAGAGCTTTACTTTAATGTATGGCCCTTATCATCATGTACCTAACCATTATATCACATAGCTGGATATTTTTAGCAGATAATTTCCACAATACCTGTTTAGTGATCTAAAATCATTTCTCTCAAATGAGACAAACAAGGCCCTTTCTCAAGTATGTAATTTTTACAAATTGCATCAGACAGTGAGTGTCTCTCAAGGGGTTTCAATAAAACCCAAGAGAAGTCCAAAGATAAAACTGCAGCAGCAGATCAGGGAAAGAATGCAGAACTGCGCGGTCACAGAGCTAACCCGCGAGCCGTCCTGAGTCTTGTGCACAGGAAGTCAAGTCTAGGCCTGAGGGCTAAGAGGACCGTGCTGAGGTTAGCTGCCCGACAGCGGAGTGAGGTGCTATCTCCCCTCCAGGGGTCTTAACTGTAACTCCCGCTCAAGCTGCTCTGCAGTCAGGGTGCCCTGGATGGCTTCGCAGCCCGGGTTGAACACGGAGTAGGCACTCTTCTCTCCTGCCTTCTTCTCTTCAGGGCTTCGGGTCCCGACATACATCCAATAGAACAAGGACAGGATAAAATAAGCCAGGCCAAATTCCAGTTCCACAAATAGTCCCAGTAGGACCAACCAGAGAAGAACCTTCAAGACAGTGATATTGATCAGGAAAGACCGGTCGTGGCGAGGTGGCAGAGGAATGGCTATATTCTGTGGTGGCTGTGATGTGCTGCCTCCAGGCTGAGCTGCTTCCTAAGACAAACAAGCAAACAAAAATAAGAGTAAAGGGTAATGGAGCTGAGAGATCAAAGGCAATCTGAAGAGGCAGTTCTCATTGCTCTAGGAAGGCTGCTGGCTCATTGATTTCTATTTTCTTGCCAACTCTCTAAAACAATCATGTCCAAAGAGCTTACGTGCCCTCCCCCCGCTGAATCAAAGCTGATGAGCACTTAGTGAGATGTGACCCAATAAAAACCGTACAGCATTCAGATGGATTCCCATCCATGGGAGGCATTTCCTCAGATTAGCCTGCTGCTAACAAAAACTCATTTGCACTCAATATAGAAACTCCCCAGGAGTAACTGATAATGGAACAGCCACGACATCTGTTTTACACAGAGTCAATAAATGCTTGTGGATTTGATTAGTTGAGCTAAGATTTTGTAAGTGACATAATTCTAAAATGGAAACAAAAATCTCTTTCATGTATTCGAAAAAAAAAAAAAAAGTCACTACTGTAGTCATTCCTGGTCCCTCTTACCTTTCCCTTCCCTACAACTACCCTACACAGGCCCTTATCACTCACACCAGGACCCAAGCACTGTGTCCTAACTGGTCTCTCCTCTCCCCAAACTATCTTACATGTTGTTGTTAGGTGCAGTTACCTCGATTAGGACTCACAGAGACGTCGATATGATAATCGACCCCACGTGACAGTGTAGAATTGCCCATAGAGTTTTCTTGGCTGTAATCTTCCTCTCACAGAGCTGCTGGGTGGGTTTGAACTGCCAACCTTTCGATTAGCAGCCAGGTACTTAACCGCTGCGCCACAAGGGCTCCTTTTTAAACCATCCTCCATACAACTGAATCAATCTTCTTAAACACCCATCACCTCCTGCTCACAGACCTTCAACAAATTTTCATTGCCTACAAGCTAAAATCCAAGTCCCTTTGGCTGGAATCCAAGACCCTTCATTTAGTCAACAAATAGAAATGCCACCACCCAGACACCAAATGACTCAGCATTGAAGTGTCTCTCTTTTCATGTATATCATATGCACCCCTAGATCATTTATAAGTACACCATGAGGCCACAGACTATCATTTCTATTCTTTGGTATCTCTAGAGCCAAATAGCACCCCATACGTAAATTCTCAACATACAGCCGAACTTTCAGTTCATTTCGTCAGTTAGATCCCCTATTCTTCTTCACTTGCAAATTTACAAGAGGACCGCAAATGTTGATTATATGGTCTGCTGATAAAAATGCTAGTCACCTAATGTATGGTGCCTAGGAACTTCCATTTGGTTAAAAACCTTTTTTAGCATCAACCTTGTAACTACTATCTCTTTAGCTAGGGAATTCTGATCGGACAGGCCCTTAAGATATCATCAGCACCACCGCCCACCTCCATATGTTAAATAAACAAATGTCCTTTTCAGATCAGTGAGCATAATATTTCTTGAGCAAGAAA
Organism: Loxodonta africana; assembly: GCF_030014295.1. Classification (NCBI taxonomy): domain Eukaryota; kingdom Metazoa; phylum Chordata; class Mammalia; order Proboscidea; family Elephantidae; genus Loxodonta; species Loxodonta africana. The sequence continues at coordinate 101,239,298 of NC_087342.1, forward strand.
AGGAATGCATCAGGTTGGGAAGGGCTCTCTTGTCAGGGAACAGGACAGACCTTATGACCGCAGTGTCCTAGGCAAGTGGGGGAATGGTGCAAAAGGACAGCAGGGGGAGGGAGCAGGAACCAGCCACATGGGGCCAGGCAGGTTGCGATAAGGATTCTAGAAATGGGAGACCACTGAAGGTCTTAGTAGGGAACTAATACACATTTAAGACTGCCCCCGCTGCTGCTGCCATGTATAGAATAGGCTGCCAGAGAGCAGGAGTAGAAGTAGAGGGATCGTTAAGAGCTGATGCAGTGGCCCAGCAAGAGACGCCCATGCATAGATTAGGGTGGCAACAGAGAAATCGAAGAGAAATGATGGACACAGAATACATTTGGGGGATGGAACCAACTTAAAACTCACAGTAAACTGAATTGACTTTGTTATTTGGTGAGTATAAAAAGAAAAATGCTCACGGCTACCATTTATTGATTGCCTTCAAGACGCTTGATCTCCTGTAGTCCAGAAGACAGGCAATATTAGTCTTTATTTACTGATAAGGCCACATTGACAGATGAAGTAACTGCCCTAAAGTCATGCAGCTAGCGACAGGCAGAGATGAGGTTCACTCTTAGGGCAGTCACCTCCAAAGCCCTTTTTATTTAATTAGGGAGCTCCTGGGTGGTAAAAACTGTTAACACGCTCAGCTGCTAACCAAAGGGAGTCCACTCAGAGGCACCTTGGAAGAAAGGCCTGATGAGCTACTTCCAAAAATCAGCCACTGAAAACCTTATGGAGCATAGTTCTATGTGACACACATGGGGCCGCCATGAGTCGGGGTTGGCTCCATGGCAAACTCCATGTTTTTGTTCTAATGAGGGGCAGGAGAAGGGTTAGAGAGCTAGAGGGAGATGGAACGGAAACAACTGGCAATGGGAACAAATGAGGGCGAGGAGGGAGGTGGAAATTCCCTGCCTCTTTTGGAGTTTGTTCTAGTACCAGTTCGCCTTCTGCAATACTTCAACCAGTAACAGCTCTGTGCAGAAGCGTTTATGGTCCTCACAACATAGGCAGGCAAAGCTTAGGGACGGCATTTCTATTCCTCAGATACCAAGCCACTTCCCACCTCGGGGCCTTGGCATTTGAGGTTCCCTCTGAGAGGAACACCCCCTTCCCCTGACTGGCTCCCTCTTCTCCTTCAAACCTCAGCAACAATGTCACCCAACATACCCTTGGCCCTGCTCCCAGATTTCTGCACAGTGGCTCCTGCTTGTCAAATGTCACCTCCTTATTGCAGCCTTCCCTGAACAACCAATTTAAAGTAACACTTTGCTCCCCTTACCCCCAATTCACTATCACAGTAGCCTAGATTTTCTTCCTTGGTAGCATTTAACATCTTGTTCTTTTATTTATTATCCTCCTTCTCTCCCCAGCCCAAACTCAAATGCAAATTCTGTAGAGCACAGCCTTAATCTGCCTTTATCACACTATCTCCCAGGACGTAGAGCTGTAGCTGGAAACACAGTGGGCATATGATAGGATTTTGTTGAATGAATGCATAAATGATGGTCAGGGAAAAGAAGAAATCAAAAATGGCTCCTAGATTTTAGAGAACAATGGAAGGCTGTGCTTAGCCAGGTGACTCTGAGGAAAGACAGTATTTGAGCAGTAAGCTTGGCTGAGCCAAGGTCTGGAGGCTAGGAGCGGCTAGATGTGTGGGGGAGGGACCCTGGGCCAGATGGAGCACTGGGTGCTTGGGTGGAATAAGGCTGTAGAGAAAGGCAGGGGGCTTCTGTAGGATTTAAAACAAACAAACAAACAAAAAGCTACAAGCATTTTTCTCCTTAATGTGGTCGAATTTTATTTTGGAGGGCTGGTTTTTTCCAAAAATAATTTATTAAGTACTGCCAGGGGTGGGGGTGGGGGGATGTGGATGCTTCCTGTCAATGACATTCCAGAAGAAGCAATTGCAAATAGAAGGCTAAAGAAATCTCTGGCAAGCCACAGTGCGCCACCAAAACGATTAGGTGGAGATGGATGGAAAATGATGGGAAAAAAAAAAAACTTTAATGAGAATTTTCACACCAGAGCAAACCCAGGAATGGTGAGTCAATGAAAATGAGCTTAAGGCAGAGGCCCTTATGAAAAACACAGCAATTAATAAGGACCAACTTGATGCCCAGCATTTCCTTTCATCCCTTTGTCAGGACATCAGCTTTTGGGGTTTTAATAATGGAGTTCAGCTTGTCTGGGTCCAACTCAATGATCTCATATTGCTTTGGAAATGAGAGACGCACAGTCAAAACACTCATTGTGTGGGTTTGACATTGTTTTTAACTGCAGGGGGAAACAGAGCAGGGGAAATGGATTTTAAAAATCTGAAGCAATTGTTGTGCTCAGTAAGCTCTAATCAACAATAAAGCTATCCAAAGGCAACTGAGACAAACTGCACGCAAGGAAATGGATTGTTTGAACCCTGTTGCACTCTTTTTACCTTTTTTACAAGTCAGTTGGAACCCTGGGTATTATGGAGAATAAAGTTCCTCCGGACTAAAAAAAAAAAAATTCCTAATATCACATTGTTCAATTATAAATGAAATGAAGGGAAATGATTTTAAGGGAACAACGCGCTTTTGTTCCAGCACATTTTTATTTTGAAAAGGAATTTTTTTAAGGAATAAAGACCTCACCGTTTCAAAGCACCGACTTTCCCTTGATAATCTTTTGTTCTGTTTTCCCATATTGACACTGCAATCTCACATAGAAATCACCTTACCACTTAACTCATGAATGAAAACTAAACGAAGCCATTAAGAGATGTGACTTATTTTCATTTGCAAAATACAAGGGATACAAAAAAAATAAAACTAAGGGTTAAAAGGCTATCATATTATTCCAAATCCTGTTCTCTCCTCGAACATTCACTACAGAACCTAAATAAGTTTCTCTAGTCCAACAGCAATGAACTAGCACGTGTCGCCACTGGCAGTAACAGCTATACACTTCTGCAAGTTTTGTATTTAAACCCCGTTTCTAAAGCACAGCCTATTTGGCCTACTGGCTGCATGCGTCCCAGGTGTGAATCAAATGAAGCCTTAATTACTGCCACTTTTTATCAGTATCCAATTAGACCCTCTACCCTCCATTAGCAGAGGGCTGTGGCTCAATACGGTTATCTGGGGAGGTTTCCCAAAGCCACAGGGCATCACAACGATAACTCAACTCGCTGTAGATAATTAAAGTGCAGAGATGATTTCTTCCAAGACCCTAGACCCTGCCTGGAAAGAAAATGTCAAAGCCACATAACAGTGCTGACACCCCTGGCAGGAAGCGCCAGGTCCAGACCCCGGAAACTCGGGGCGGGGGGGGGGGGAGGGTGCGTGCAGTCACGTGGTAGAGCGGGGGCCTCTCCTCGGGCGGGGGCGGGGCCTCTCCTCGGGCGGGGCGGAGCGGGGCCTCGGCCAGAGTTTCCAGTGAGTCTGTGACGGTTGCACAGAAAACCAGGTCTTGGGGATGCGACCTCCTTTGTCTCACCTGAGCGTGGCTAGGTTGGGCCCGCGAGCTCGCGGGCCTCGCTTTCCACACCAGGAACCGCTTTAGCCAGCCCGGGGATGCTTCCGCCTTCTCTCCCGAGGTTTGTGAGCTCTGGTTTGAGGTGTTGGGTCCGGCTGTCAGCCCGGCCCGTTTTCGGGCGGCGCGGAAGTCCGCTAACCGCTGTTCCATGGCGCGCGCCCCTCTCCCCGCGCACCCGGGAGCGCGCGCGCCCGCCGACGTCTTCCTCCCACTTTGCTTAGAGCCGGACCCTCGTGCGCCTGCGTGGCAGCGGCTCTTGGCTGCGCGTGCGCAGTGTTGTGGCCCGGGCCAAGTATCTTTGAATGTTTTGTCTTCTGTGATTATGACGTCCAGTAGGTCATATCCGTACCCATAATAGTCTCGTGAAACGCACATGGACATTGGGTCCACATCCTCATGCTGCAGTTAGAAATCTAAAGCATAAAGACTGTCCCGTTGTTTATCTGGCCTGAGGCTCCATTGACGGAATCTCCTGAGGGCCCTGGTCCCCAAAAGGTAGAGCATCCTTGGCTGTTGAGCGCTTATTTGGACACCAGTGCTGAACACCCAATTGAGAGTGTGATCCCAGGACATGGAAGAAAGCCCAGGACTTCTCTGAGAAGTCGTGGTGTTAGAAGGAAGACAGTGTGCATCCTATTTTCCTCTTATCAGGGTATGCCAACTGTAGGTACTTGAAGGGTTACTTTCCCACACCTTGTGTACCAGGCTCTGCAGACCTTTATCGTTGCTCTTACCACACTGGAAAATAACCTGTTAATGTGTTTAGATAGTTCAGAAACTCTTATTTATTTATTTTTTATCAGGGTGCAACTTAAAATGCACATACCTTAAGTGTATAGCTCAATAGAGTTGTACTTATATATGCATTTATATGACCACCACCTAGATAAAGAACATTTCCAATACCCCAAGGGCTCTCTTGAACTATCACCTGATCAGGAACCGCCCAAAAGGTAACCATCATTCAATTCAGGTCAGGAACTGTTTTATATACTTTTTAAAGCTCCAGCATCCAGCTAAGGAGCCCTGGTGGGGCCATGGTTAAAGTGCTTGGCTGCTAACCAAAGGTCTGAGGTTTGAACCCACCAGCTGCTCTGCGGGAGAAAGGGGTGGCAGTCTGCTTCTGTGAAGATTTACAGCCTTGGGGCATTTCTGCTGTGTCCTATAGGATGGCTATGGGTGAGAATTGACTCAATGGCAATGGGTTTGGTGTGGGTTTAGCATCTAGCTGCATGTCTGTCACATAATTGAGACTCATATTGATTGGATCTTGCTAAGTTTGAGTCAGGCACTAGACAAACTGGAGTCTTTCACTCAACAAATATTTATTGAGAGTCTGCTATGTGTCAAGTATTGTACCAGGCACTAGGGATGCCGCAATGAGTGAAACAAAGACCCCTGTTTCCAAAGGGGAAGATAGATGATAAGGAAATATATACCTCACTAATGTAATTTCCAGTATTGATTAGTACTATGAAGAAAAAAAACAAAGTAAAGAATGGAAGTAGTGGAGCTGTTTAGAGCCAACTACCAGGGAAAGACATTTGAGCAGGAGACCTAAATGAAATGAGTGAGTGAGACGTGGATACCTGGAGAACGGTGTTCAGGCAGAAGAAACAGCAGGTACAAAGATCCTGAGACCCTGCCCTGACAGGGAGCACAACAGAGAATCCCTGATGGAGCAGGAGAACAGTGGGATGCAGATCTCAAATTCTTATAAAAAGACCAGGCTTAATGGTCTGACTGAGACTAGAGGGACCCTGAAGGTCACGGTCGCCAGACCCTTTGTTAGCCCAAGACGGGAACCGTCCCCAAAGCCAACTCTTCAGACAGGAATTGGACGGGAACATAAGATAGATAATGATACTGGGGGGCATGAGCTTCTTGGCTCAAGTTAGACACGTGAGACTATGTGGGCAACTCCTGTCTGGAGGTGAGATGAGAAGGCAGAGGAAGACGAGCTGGTTAAATGGACACGGGGAGTACAGGGTGGAGAGGAGGAATGTGCTGCCTCATCATGGGGAGAGCAGCTAGGACTACATAGCAAGGTGTGTATAACTTTTTCTATGAGAGACTCACTTGATTTGGAAGCTTTCACTTAAAGCACAATAAATAAATTAAAAAAAAAGATCCTGAGACCTTAAGTAGTATCCTTGACCTGCTCATAGAACATCGGGAGGCCAGTATGACTGGGGCAGAGTGAAGAAGGGAGAGAATTGTAGAAGATAAAGATGCACAGGTAGCCAGGGGGCAGATGATGTAAGGCCTCACAGGCTATGGTGAAGATCCTGCATTTTTTCTAAGCGTGATGGGGAGCGATTAGATGCTTTTTATCAGGAGACAAGATATGACATATTCTTTTAAATTTTTATTGTGGTTTAAATGAAAGTTTACAAATCAAGTTGGACTCTCATACAAAAATTTATAAACATCTTGCTATATACTCCTAATTGCTCTCCCCCTAATGAGACAGCACACTCCTTCTCTCCACTCTCTCTCCTCGTGTCCATTCGGCCAGCTTCCGACCCCATCTACCCTCTCATCTCCCCTTCAGACAGGAGATGCCAGTATAGTCTCATGTGTCTACTTGTTCCAAGAAGCTCATTCTTCACCAATATCATTGTCTATCCCATAGTCCAGCCCAATCCCTGACTGAAGAGTTGGCTTTGGGAATGGTTCCTGTCTTGGGCTAACAGAAGGTCTGGGGACCATGACCTCTGGGGCCATTCTAGTCTCTATCAGACCACTAAGAAGATATGACATATTTTTAAAGGATGACATTGACTGCCGGGAGTGGGGTATTGGAAAAGTGCAAGAACAGAAGAAGGAAAACCAGTTAGGAGCAAATACAGTAGTATAAGATTATGGTAGTTTGGGCTAGAGTAGTAGTAATGAGGTGGTGAGAACTGGTAAGATTCTGAATATATTTTGAGGATAGTCAACAGGATATGCTGATTGATTGGATGTAGAGTGTGAGAAAAATTGAAATCAAGAATGACAGATTTCTGCCCACCCCCATCTCTCCCCTCCCCGCCCACACACACACATACACTGATCAACCATTTGATTACTGGAGCCATTTACTGAAATGGGGGAAGACTAGGAAGAGAGGATTATGGAGTAAACATGGATTCTTGGTTGACAGTGTTTTTCTTCGAGCAATTTTAATATACTATCCTACTGCCTTCTGACCTCCATTTTTTCATTGAGAAGCCAGCTGTTAATCTTATTGGGGTTCCCTAGAACATTTCCTTTGAAGTCCTCTGTGTGCTTGTGTGTCCATTACTGACTCCTTCCCCACCCCCACCCTCAGAAGTAACCACTATCTTGAATTGTGTGTTTTTCACATCTTTGTTTTCTTCATAATTTTATCATCTAGATACATATATCCTTCTTATTTTTCATATTTTTTTAAATCCATATAAAATTTATTTTTGTGTATGATGTGAGAATGGAGTCCCTGGCTGGCCCAAATGGTTAAGTGGTCCACTACTAGCCAAAAGGTTGTGATTCAAACCTACCCAGGGATGCCTTGGAAGACAAGCCTGGCAATCAGCCTCCCAAAGGTCACAGCCTTGAAAACCCTATGGAGCAGTTGTATTCTGTACACGTGGAGTCACCATGAGTCAAGATCAACTTGACAGCAACGAACAACAAAACAACAATGGTGTGAGGTAGGGATCTAATATGGATATCCAGTTGTGTAAATATCGTTTATTGAATAATCTATCCATTTTCCCACTGATCTGGAATGCCAGGTCTTTCATGTGTTAGTCTTTTATGTACACAAGCATCTGTCTCTAGGCTGTAGTTTGTTTTAGATCTAGTAGTCTATCCATATACCAAAACCCCATTGTCTTAATTACTGTAGCTTTATTAGTCTTGATATCTAGCGGGGAAAGTATTCCTTGTAGTATTTCATCTTCGTGAGTGTTTTCACTGTTCTTAGGCCTTAAATCTTTCATATACATTTTAAAATCAGCTTACCAAATTCCACAAAAAGTCTTACATTAAAGAAATGGGTTACTTTGGGAAGTAGTGACAACTTTACAATACTAAATTTTCCTATCCATTTATGTGATGTGTGTCCCCATTAACTTAAGTCTTCCATAACATCTTTCAATAAAATTTTATTATTTTGTACATACAGCTTCCGCATACCTTTTGTTAGATTTATTCCTAAGTGCCTTATATTTTTATGCTATTTTAAGTGGTTACCTTTTTTCTTTATTGTATTTTCTAACCATCCGTTACTAGTGTAACTGGCTTTTGACTCTGGTAAACTATCAAAAATTTTAATTATCTGTAGAAAGGAGTTTTCTGTAAAGACTACATTATCATTTGTGAATAGTGACAGATTTATTTCACCATTTTCAATCATTAAAGCTTGTATTTTTTTTTCTTTTTTTACTGCCCTTGCTAGGGCTTCCAGTACAGTGTTGGGTAGATGTGTTCATGGTGGACATCTTTGCCTTATTCTCGAGTTTAAAGGGAAAGTTTTTACAATTTAATTATGAAGTTTACTGTAGGTTTATTGTAAATACTTTTTGTCATATTAAGATCTTTTTAATTCCTAGTTGCTGAACTTTTCTGTATCATACATGAGAATTTTATTAAATGCTTTTTCGGCATCAATTGAGACTGACGTTCTTTTTCCTTTAATCTATTAATGTGGTGAGTTACATTAATAAGTATTCTATTTTTAAACCATCCCTGCATTCCTGGAATAAACCAAATTTAATCACTTTATAAATTACATATTAAAAGCTAGATTCAGTTTGATAATATTCTGTTTAGGAATTTTATATCTATTCATTAATGCTGTTTTCCTATAATTTTCATGTACTGTCCTTGACAGTTTTTGGTTTCAGAGTTATATTAACTTCATGAAATAAGTTGAAGGGTGCCCCCTCCTTTTTTCCTCCCTTTTCTAGAAGTGTTTGAATAAAGTAGGATTAACTATTTCTTGAATGTTTGGTAGGAATTAGTAGTAAAACCATCTGGACCTTGTGTTTCTTGAATCAGATAAATCAATACAAGCCACAATTAAGTGGATTCATAGCTGGTTGACACAGATTTACCCAAAAAGTGTTAAGAAAGGATTAGACTCAGTCTTTCCTGTCTGATCTTTTTAGGACTGGCTTGGATGAAAATGTAAAAGGCAATTTATCATATTTTCAGGTGATGGAAATTTGGGAGGGATGGTCTACAATTATGTCTTCAGTGTAAAAAAATGTGGAATGATTTTTTGTTCAGTTATTCATGTTTAAAAAGTTGTGGAGGTGCTCAGAGGGAATGCTGCCTCCTTCTAAATTTACATCTGTGTTTTTACGTTTTTGCTTTTGTTTCTTAATCGTTGCCTCGAGCGTACTTTATTTCAATGGGACCTGGAGCTTTTCACTGACCGCTGGCCAGTTATGTGAGGTGGGGTATGTAGCAGATGCTTTATATGCTACAGCAAATCCCATTGTCATTGGGAGGGAGGACCTTATCAACCCCAGCCCCAAGCTCTCCTGTTCTCTTTGGTGCCCTGCAGGCACCATGTGTAAAATTTTGAGCACTGCGTTTTATATGACAAGCCAAAGAATAATTTGGAAGTTAGTGCCTGGGATAGTGATGGGTCTAGACTAGGGTTTCTCAGCTTTGGCACTTACAGCATTTTCAGCCAGATAATTCTTTGTTGTGGAAGGCTGTCCTGTGTATTGTAGGATTCTTAGCGGCATCCCTGGCCTCTACCCAATAAATATCAGTAGCCTCCCAACCCCAGTTGAGTTGTGACAACCACAGATGTCTCCAGACATTGCCAAATGCCTCCGGGCACAGGGGTGAGGGGGGTTTGCCCCAAGTTGAGACCCAGTGGTCTAGAGACCGTATCACAGTAGGAGTAGTTAAAGGCAGTAGATGATTCGGGGCAGTAAAAGTCATAGTGAAAACATACCGGCTGGTTTTAGAAACTGTACTAAAAGGGCTATTGTGAAGGAGTTGGAGATTATTCTGTGGAACTCCAAAGGGCAGAACTAAGGCCATAGGTGTACATTACAAGGTGACAGATGTCGAATCTAGAAAAAAGAGATTTTGCAGCATGTATTTTTTTTTTTTTTCTAGCAACAGAATGGGCTGCCTTACAGAGCAGTGAGCTCCCTGACACTAGCAGCATTCAAACAGAGGCTGACTGATGAGGGATGTTGGAGAGGGGATTTCTGAACTGCGGAGGGGTGATTACTACATCCGTTTCAACTGGAGAATGTATGTTTCAATCCAAGAAGAGGCAACTGGGATGGGAGAACACTAGCGGCGTTAAGCTTAGAAAGTATAGCAGGAAGTATGGGTCCCCTGCCCATATCCCTTCAGATCTCACTGTTGCTGTACATGCGGATGACTTGTTTCTAGGAGAACCTGAGGGCTTTCCCTAGCTGCAGGAGTGTGTTTAACTAGTATATGAGGCAGGTTAGTAGTGCTGATTTCGGATGGCTGTCGGTGGATAAATACCCCAGCTCCCTCTCTTCTCATGGGGGATGACTCTGAGGTGTTTCTCCCTGAGGTCTTTGCCCACAGCAGTCCCTTCTAATTAAGGTACCCTATATCTCCTTTCTTCACTGTCCTGTTCCCCTGCAAGTGCTCCCTGGAGTCATTTCCCCAGCAAACCTCTTGCATTAAAATCTTTACCTCAGGATCGGTCTGCTTCCAAGAGAATCTAAGCTAAGACAGAGGGCCTATGTTCTTGCTAATGGGAAGGGAAGTAAACTAGAGGGCTGGTTGATATTTCACATTTATTAGACCTCTATCTTGAATTTATAAGCAGGTAAAACAGGGCTTTAGAAAGGAAGTGCAAATTAAGAAGCTAAGGAAAGAGAAAAGAAGGACCACGGGGTTTGAACCAAGGCAGCATGTTCTTGACAGCTTCTGGGGAGGTGATTTGCCAACGCTTTATGTTGAGCTCTGGAGAGAACTTTAGAGACCATTCAGTCAGTAAATGTTGATTGAATACCTGCTATATGCCAGGCCCTCTGCCAGGCTCTGAGGATACAGAGGTGAATCGAATACAGTCCCAGCCCTTAGAAGTTCAAGGCCTAGTTGAGGAGGCACACTCGTTAACAGACAATTACAACACAGAGAATGGAGCCCTGGTGGTGCAATGGTTAAGCACTTGGCTGCTAACCGAAAGATTGGTGGGTTTGAACCCACCTAGCGGCTCTGCAGAAGAAAGACCTAACAACCTGCTCCTGTAAAGATTCCAAAAACCAAAGCCAAACCTGTTGTCGTCGAGTTAATTCTGACTCATAGTGACCCTATAGGACATAGTAGAACTGTCCCATAGGGTTTCCAAGGAGTCGCTGGTGGATTTGAACTGCTGACCTTTTGGTTAGCAGCTGAGCCCTTAACCACTGTGCTACCAGGGCTCCCCTGTAAAGATTACAGCCTAGAAAACCCTATGGGGCAGTACTACTCTGTCATGTGGGGTTGTTATGAGTCAAAATCAACTCAGTGGCCCCCAACAACACAGAGGTCTGAGGGAACAGAGGAGGAGGAAGAGCCCTAACTCAGGCTGGGGAGCAGTCCAATTTCTTCAGATTTACATATGGGGAAACTGAGCCCCAGAGAGGAAAAGCTGATGAGGTTATGTAACTGGCTGTAGACAATAAACATTTCTGGCGATAGTTCAATTCTTTACGGTATTATTTTGCATTTGCATCGGAGGGTACTGCTGCAGACCCCCTTCCCCTACCTGCTCTTGGGTTGGTGGTCACACGGCTTTTGTCTGACGTCTACTGCTGGTTTACACTTTGCCTTTTCATGTTCCCCCAACTACTGGGGTTTTGTGTTCCAAAAGAGTCAGGAGCCTCTGCTGTTTTCTCCCAGTCAGACCTGCCCAGTCGCTGAAGCTTCCTCAGTTCCCTCTTCTGCATCTCTGTAACTCCCTGTAGCATCCAGAATCTCAAGTGGTGACAATTTTCCGCCCACCTGACATCCATCACTTCCAGGTTCCATTGTGCTTAGCTTTGATGTTCAGTTAAGTACCTCCTGTGGCTTACAGGACAGGTGATTAGACAACATCTACCAAATTACAGCAAAAATAATCTATATGTAAATCCCATCCCAAAACTCTCCAAAAGTATTTGGAAAAGAAGAACCTCTTTGCAAGTTGAGATTACTAATAAAGAGAGCAATAGGTTTTGTGTGTTTCAAACGAGCCTACTGCTTCATGGTTATGTATGGGAGTAAAGTTGGAAGAAAGGAAATTTTGTGCTCTTTAAAGTCCTTGGAAGAAATGGGCCATTTCCCTACAAATATATACACATACACTCAGAGCAGTATATTTCCCGAATCCTGACAAATTCGGCTACTCTGGGAACTCCCTCAGCCTTTTTATTTTTTCCCCAACCATTGACCTTCCAGAGTCTTGCATGAAATACCAGGATTTGGGCCCAAATGGACCCATCTTTCATCCTAACAGCATTAGCTGCTGCTGAAGCTCAGAGGCAAAACTGGCCCCATCTGTGTGACTTAGCATCGGGAGCACTGCCTAAGGGCCTTGGCCCCTGATTCTCTACCCTTTTGTGGCCTGCTCAGCTATTAGTCATTTCAGTGCTCTAAACCCCAGGGAGCCATTGTTGTATCTGTAGTCAGGTAGACGTGATGCCGGGGAAGTGAGACGATTCCTACCCAACGTTAGTCCTATTTTCAACTTGTGTGTTACTTTTTCTACACCTGTTTCCTATGGAAAAACATTTCCTATCTCTGAGTTCATCCCTTTAAAAAAAGAAATTTTTTTTCTTAACCTTGAGATCAATTGTATAATTCATCACCAAAACAAATACTTGTTGAGCTCTAATAATAGCCTACCTTTGTGGAGTGCTTAATATATGCCAGGCACTGTGCTAACACTTGAAAACTGTTGTGTGCTTTACTTTCTCAGCAAGCTCTCTGGAAGGCACTTGGAGATTAAGTAATTCAGTGTCACACAGCAAGCACCTAGCTGGGCCAGGAAGTGAACCCAGAGAATCTGACTCCGGAGCGCATGGATCCACTACTCTGCCTCCTTCTATGTGCAAGCCACTTTCAAGGTGCTGGGAATACAAACAGATACAAGTTGTGATCCTTGACCTCCAAAAAATTTACAAACTTTTAGGGAAGATGAAACCAGAACATGAAATGATAAACAACACCAGACACTATCCGCTAAGCATCATCGGTGGAACAGACAAGACAGGAACTTACCGGGCAGAAGAATTGCTCATTGAGGGTAAGAGTGGCCTAAAAGACTCCATGGAGAAGCATGGTACTTGACTGACCTTGAATGATGAGTAGGACTTAAGTAACCTGAGCAAAAAAAAAAGAGAGGAGGAATTTAATCAAGGTAAAGAGTACTTTGAAGACATGGGTTCTAGTCCTAGCTCTGGCATTATCTATGCTACCATATGACAGTCACTCATTCTCTAATTTTTTTCTTTGATCAGGTCTTTATTCAAAATAATCTGTCCAGAATGATTTGACTTGTATGGAATAAGCAAATTTAAGAGTTTATACAGCAGGCTTCTTTTCTTCTGTAGTAGGTTTCTTTTCTGCGGGCCACTGCTTCTCAGCTGCTGGTTTCTTGGTAACTGCCGCCTTTTTTCTCACCACGGGCTTCTTCAGCTTCTTCACATCAGCACGGGCTTCTTGCCTGGAACCCCCTTCTCATCGATTTGGCCACTAGTGCTGCTGCTCCTTTATCTACCCTGAGTTTCTGATTCCTGGCCTGGCAAAGGATGGTGTTTCAGCACATGGTCTTTGCATGTGGGTTTAGCTTCCGCATGATTCCCAGGTTTCACAGTGGGTTCTTCAGGACTCTGTGATGAATCTTCTTGCATGGTGCTCAGAGGGCTCTTTGGATCTTGGGGCTTTTCAAGATTCTGCTAAGGTCTGTATTGATCATCTTGTGCGTGGGAAGATTGTAGTTACTCTTGAGGGAGGCAGCTTTACACCAAATGCCTTACAGCTCATCTAACTTGTGAAAAGCGCTTTCGGTCCAAATGCAGAAACGTCCCACATGTCCACCAGGAGCAAATTATGAAATGTTTAGTTTGCTTATATTAAGCAGAGTAATCCCAGGGATGTTTTCGAAGGCTTTGATGATGCCATTGTCCTCGTTATAAATAATGCATGGCCCCCTGCACTGGATACATTGTGGGTTTCTTGTTCACTGAGAGACATAGACCTTTTTGGTACCATTCCAGGTCTTAAGTTTCTTAAGAAGCAAAACAGCCTGTTTGGTCTTCTTGTAGCCTTCAACTTTATCTTTGACCACCAAAGAAAGTTCAGGAACTTCCTCAATATGATGACCTTTAGACATTATCACTGCCGGTAAGGCCGAAGCAGCCAGGGCAGAGCAGATGGCATAGGAGTTCTGAGTGGTGTTCACTCATGGCGCCAGGTTTTTCTTGGTGCAAACATGCAGCTTCCATGACGCATTTTTCCAAAAGCACCTTGGCCAGAGTGGTGAGTCCCACCACCTCGAACCCTGGCAGTTCAAGCCACAGCTCTGCCAGTACCCCAAGACTCAGCACTGGTCTGATGACCTACCAATTCACTGACAGCATGAGGCTGCCTGTTGTTTTTGCACAAGTTGATGTGAACAAAGTTCATGATACCTGATTGAATGGGAGCCTTGAACACAGCAGGCAAAGTAACATTTTTGCCAGATAATTCTCCCTTTTTGGAGTACACTGATATCAGTGGTTGAGCACGCCATGGCGGGGAGAGAAGGCCATGCTCCTCTCAACCCGGCAACTCCCACAGGAAAGTATCACTCATTCTCTTTATTTCTCCATTTCCTTTTCTGTAATGAGAGCCTCAGGTGGTATGAAGTAGTGGAGAAAGCAGAAATTAAGAACCAGAAGGCCTGGTTTCTGGTTGGTGGGAAGAGAGGAGGTAGTGATTTGAGGAGATGTTATGGATTAAATTATATCCTAAAAATATGTGCTTGAGTTCTAACCCCTGTACCTGTGAATGTGACCTTGCTTTGAAATAGAGGTGTTATGAGGTAGGTTATGATGTGGTCATGTGGAAGTAGATTGGGACCTAATCCCATCTGAGTGGTGTTTTTATGAGGGGAGAACAAAGAAGAAGGACAGCCTTGGGACTACAGAGACAGATGCAAGCCAAGGAGTGCCGAGGATTGCTGGGATCCACCAAAACGTAGAAGAGGGACATGAACAGTTTTTCTCTCAGAGCCCTCAGAAAGAACCAACACGTCTGATACCTGATTTGAATTTCTAGCCAACAGAACTGTGAGACAATAAATTTCTGTTCTTTAAAGCGACCCACTTTCTGGTATTCTATTATGGTAGCCCTAACATAGGGGGCTTCTGGGAATGTTGACAAAATTCTGTTTTTTGACTTACATGGTGGTTCCAGGAGTAATCATTGTGATAAGACATTAACCTAAAAACTTTTTTAAAAAAAAAATCTGGCTTCTAGTCTATATTTTGTCTTGGGCAAGACACTCCCAGGTCCCTCTATTTCCTCTATTTCTTCCTCTATAAATGGGGATAATACCTCACAGGAAGGTTGTCAGAATGAAGTGAGCTAATAATAAATGCCTGTCAGTACTTGGCTCGTTGTAGACCCTAAGTCAACATGGGCAACAAAGGGGTAGAGTATGGAACCAGCATAGTCCAAACTTGGTTGACCAAAGGCCTGGGAAGATACAGAGGGAGGAAAAGATGTTCCTAACCCAGAGAAACTGAAATGCATGTGGGTAACTGGAACCTTGGTGGGTTTTTAGACTAAGGAAGATACCGTTCGTCTGAGATGGTTGAGTTGAAGTTGATTCCTTATCAAAAAACTGACAGGATGGCTTTCGCCCCTGCTTTGTCCCCTGACTGGCATTCCTCTCCAGGGCCTTTTTGAACCACAATAAACTTCTTTTTCCATTACTTTAATAGGCTTGGGTTAAATTTACTCAACCATTGACTTCACTTTGCGGTCTCTTTGTGGCGGCATTGATAGGCCTATCCATCAGCCAACCTTCCACAGACTGTCAGAGTTGTTGTGAATTCCTGTGTGCCTGAAAAGAAATCCATCTTGTAGGGGCAAAGGGCCGAGCCTTGCTTGCAGCTGGGATCTCTAGTAGGAAGCTAATAGTGGGGAGATGGGGGTGGGACCAAATAACACCTGTGGCTTTCGGCCTCCCTAGCCAGGAGTTCCTAATGACACAGAAGGATTCCATGGTGAGAAATTCTGATTGGTTTTCATAATGTCACCACACTCTCTTCTTTTTCCACCCAAACCCCACCCACAAGCCCTAGTCCACTGCTGCATTCATACCCGACTCTCTAGTTATGCTAAATGTTAACTTCCCAAACACTCTGGTTATTTCCTGCCTCTGTACCTTTGTACATGCTTTTCCCCTTATCTGGGCATCTTTTCCTCCTGTGCTACACATCTTACATACTTGGCTTAGATATCACCTTTTCTAGGAAGCCTCTCAGACCTTGCTCCCCAGGTAGAGTTTGCCTCCAGCACCAGGTACATCCTCTGTCATAGCCCTTATCCACCTGTATTACAATGATTGGTAGGATTTCAGGTGTTGGAATAAAAAAAAATAGAGACCCAAAAAGTCTAGTGGCTTAAATAATATAAAAGTTTATTTTTCCATCCAGGCATCATATGACAGTGCCATGGTGTAAGAACCCCGGCCCCTTCTGTCATATGCTCTGACATCCCAAGGTTGTTGACCTGCATAGTGCAGTTTGCCTCACAACCACATTGGCTTTCCAGCCTGCGTTAATTTCAAAGCCTCTTAACCAGCCATTAATGAAGCTGAGTTTGTTGCAGGCTAGGGAGGGAGATTTGAAAAAAGTTAGGAAAGTTCAAGGTATATTGGGGGGCACTTGAATAAATGGGCTGATCTGGTGGGAGTGGTAGGATGGTGGGAGATGGTATCATAAAGACTGGATCTGATTGTGCAGGACCTGCATGTCATAAATAGATCTGATTATGACATTGACCGTCATTGTCAGATTGTGTATCTCTTAGGCACATACTTCAAAATCACCGCCCCTGAAGTGGGAATCACCACCCATAGACTCATCAAAATCTTCATTTTTGAGAAAGTTGGGTCAGATCTCTACAAAGGGAAATGGAATAGAGAAGCTAATGCTAAAGGAATCACTTCTACAGCAGGATCCCATGGACCTGAGCTGTCCACCTTCTAACTGTTTCCAAAGCTAACTGATAATTGGAATCACCTGGGCTCTTTAATAAAAATGAAACAGGATCTTGAGCTCCCCCCCGCCCCCAGTCCTGTAAATCTCCAAGGTGGGGCTCAGGGATCTACTTTTTTTTTTTTTTAATCGTCCCAGTGATTCTGATAATGGCGTGGGTACTTTTGAATTTAGAAGACCCATCTGCACTTTTGGAATTACTCTAACTGCAGATTCACCAACTGAACTTATTTTTCTTGAGAAAAATGGTAGAAGCATTTTCCTTTCTTTGGACCCATGGAGGGCTGATTCTTGTTTGACATTGTCTCTGCATCTCTATGCCCTGGGTTATTGCAAAGTCCATGCCTTCTCAGTGACAAATCCATTATCTAGATGCTTAAATGCAGAGGTAGACAGTTCAAAGCTTTGGTTAACCACAAACCCGGTCACTGTACATTGTAGTAAAGAGGTTTGGAAAAATCATGGGACCTCAAAATTCAAATGGACCCCTGATAGGGATTTCTTCTTAGGTTTGACCGACCATGTCCCATGATTCCCATTTACTAATCCTCTGAATTATTTTTCTATCTCTAGAAAATTACCCAGGCAGGGACTAAGCCCAGTGGTCATAGTAGATGATTAATGCCTTTATGAGCCACGTGCTTTATATACATCATCTCAGGTAAACCCCCTTAACAGCTCGTGATATTAATGTTAACATTCCCAATTTATAAATGAAGAATCAGGCTCAGAGAAGGAGCAGAACTGGAATTGAAACCTAGATCTGTTTGAGTTCAAATTCTGAGTTATCTCATCTCCCAATGATGTATGTGTGAGTTTGTGTCAGGGGCATGGGGAACAAGAAGAGGACAAGGGATTGAGATGGAGAGACAGAGCATTTCCTTGTTGGCGTCTGCTGCTTATTCTCCATTCTCCTCTCATCCCTTCTCATGCCAGTAGCAGCCAGTACAGAAGCTGCTTTGATGCTCCAAGGCAAACCAGCAGAGAAAGTTGAGCTCCTGGAGAAACTGGCTTCCCCTCAGCATCATTTCAGAGCCTCGGTGGATGCACAAATATCATTCCTAGCTAATCACGTTTGCGCCAGACAGTTATGGTATACAAAAAATGATTAACACATTCAGCTGATTCCCTTGAAGACAATTCACCAGATTTATCAGAAGGCACTTTTGTTCAAGATGCCACACAGATTCCCTGTTCTTACATTTTCTTCCTTTGCTGATTCACTGTGTACTGTGCCTGAATCATCTGGCTTTTCTAATTCAATGGAAATGAATGGGAGAAGTGCAGGTATGTGATTACTGCTGGGAAGATGACAGGTTTGGCTCAGAGTTATGGTCAGAGTACTCTTTGGGAGCAGGAACATTCTAAATCTGAGGTACTTGAAGGGGAGATAACCATCACATTTGGTTCATGGCTTCCCTTGGAGAATGAGTTCATCTCCCCAGAGGCTATTATTTGTGTATAGGAGAATTGTCCTGGATTCCCTTGTCCTGCAGCAATTAGAGTGAATTCTCCTGTCGTAGGCTGGGCCCTCCAGAGCTTCAATTGGTTATAATGCAGAGTGGCTTAAAATAATTCAGTCTTCTACAGGCTAATTTTTCATTTCCCAGAATGGATCGAACTGTTCAGAAATGAGGCATTGAGAGAACTCTTCTCACCAACCCCTAGGTTTGTGGTGTATCTTTTTAGAAAAGAGAGGCCAGTGTGGAGGTGGGATGGGGGTGTACTGGCTGTGGCTGTTCTGTGATTCCAAAATTTTTTCTCTAGTCTGGACAACCTCATTCTTATCCCCCAAACCTGATCCGTGAACCCAGGATAATATGCATTCACAAAAACCATTCTATTCCTATACCATGTAGAGAGTCAGATGATTTAAGAATAATGTCAGGCTACTGGGGAAGCCAGCACAACTTGTCCAAGGCAAGGTCATGGAAGCTCCAAAGACACAGCCAAACTCCCTAAGAGACCGAATTACTGGGCTGAGGGCTCTGGGGACAATGGTCTCGGGGAACTTCTAGCTCATTTTGGCATAGCATAGTTTATAAAGAAAATGTTCTACATTCTACTTCAGTCAGTAGTGTCTGGGGTCTTAAAAGTTTGTGAGCAGCCATCTAAGATACTCCACTCGTCTCACCCCATCTGGAGCAAGACAGAATGAAGAAAACCAAAGACACAGGGAAAGATTAGTCCAAAGGCCTAATGGACCACAACTACCACAGCCTCCACCACACAGTCCAGCACAATTATATGGTGCCTGGCTACCACCACTGACTGACACGGATTGCAATATAGAGTCCTGGACAGAGCTGGAGAAAAATGTAGAACAAAATTCTAACTCAAAAAAAAGACCAAACTTACTGGGCTGACAAACTGGAGAAACCTCAAGAGTATGGCCCCTGAACAACCTTATAGCTCAGTAATGAAGTCACTCCTGAGGTTCACACTTCAGCCAAAGATTAGACAGCCACTCAAAATAAAACAAGACTAAATGGGCACACCAGCCCAGAGGCAAGGACAAGAAGGCAGGAGGGGACAGGAAAGCTGGTAATGGGGAACCCAAGGTTGAGAAGGGGAGAGTGTTGACATGTTGTGGGGTTGGCAACCAATGTCAAAAAACAATATGTGTATTAATTGTTTAATGAGAAACTAGTTTGCTCTGTAAACCTTCATCTAAAGTTCAATAAAAAAAAATAATAATGTCAGGCAAGTGTGACTGTCAAATTCATACCATGATAAAAGTTCTTGCCCTGGCCCTACAACTCAATAGCTCAGTTTTCTCATGTGTCAGTTGGACTCAGTGCTTTCTGAAGACTCTTAAATGGATTGAAAAAGGATTTTTTAACTAAGTCCACTTCATTATTCTAAAACAGAATTTCCCAGCCTTCACTAATGACATCTTGGGCCAGGTAATTGTTTGTTGTGGGATCCTATGCACTGTAGGATGTTGAGAAGCATCCATGGTCTCTGCTCACTATGTGCCAGTAGCACCGTTTCCCACCAAGTTATGACAACAAAAAATATTTTCAGACATTGCCAAATGTCTGTGGGGGACAGGGGGCAAAATTGCCCTTGAGAAGTACCTTTAATACTCTCCATTGTCTACAGAAAATACATTAATTTGCTACATATTTAATATTATATATTGAGTACTTACTAGCCTCAAAGATAACTGAGATGCAGTCCCTTCCTTCAAGGAGCTTGTAGTCTAATTGAAAAGACAGACAGCTGCAATATAGTGTGGCATATATAATGATTAAGAGAGATGCAGGGGAAAGAAGGGGAAAAAGAGATTGAAGGGAAAGTTAGAGGGATATCAGAAAGCTTTTTGGAGAAACTAATGGCTAAATGAAATATTTAAGGATGAGTAGAAATTAGCCAGGCGTTGCCATCTGAGGGACAGCATGAGAAAAGGCATAGTAGTGAGAATTACAACCCATTCCCATGGAAATCTTTGAACTGAGGAGTGGTGAGGACGAATCCCTCAGGAACAGAGAAACCCCTCCCACGTACACACACACCAGAATCCTAACTGTGTATGGTATCTTTTAACAACATTCCCTTCAAGGGAAGCAATTCAGAGACCTAAAAGATCTCTCGGAAACCCTCTCTCAGCCAGTATTCTGCTGTGGCACCACGAGAATATTACTGCCATGTAGCTCTCCAGGGTACTGAACTGTATCCATCCAAACCGCCTCTAATCAGTACCTAGGGACCAACCTGCCTAGGACCCCGCCTGTTCCTGACTCTGACTCCTGCCTATGCCTGTTGACCTTGACTAATGTCAAGTAGTGAACGAGCATAGGTTTAACAACCTAAATATCCCAAACCAGGGGATAAATTATTACTAAAAAAAAAAAGTTGACCTTGGCGAATGTCAAGTAGTGAAAGAGCATAGGTTTAACAACCTAAATGTCCCAAACCAGGGGATAAATTATTACTATAAATTATCAATTATGGTGCATTCTTATGAAAGAATATTACACAGTGTTTTGGAAGCCTTATATTTTGTTTTTAATTTATTTAGCACTTTATATGTTTTCTAAAATATGTCCAATTATCATGTGTTTTTTTACTCTGAAAAAAATCTTTTAAGATAAAATAATAATAAAGAGCTTTGGCTTTGGAATTAAAAAAAATACTGGGGTATGAATCCTAACTCTGCCACTTCATAGCTGTCAGAACTTGAATCAGTTAATTTAATCTCTCTGGAAAATGGGTGAAAAAAGGAGAAACAGTAATTCCCAATGCCCACCCTGAAGACCTCTGTGGATATCAGATGAGCTAAGGCACATGCATCTACTACTGTGTTGCCTAAAATGCTTGTTTGTTATTTCCCGCCCCATCTCTTGGGTGCCCAGTTTTCCACTACAGCAAGAGCAAGCCTACTATATAACATGGCGGCAGCGAGCCTTGCATGCGTGGACTGACAGTGCCCTTCCCATCTCCCATTCTTGAGACCCTCATTAGAGACAGAGCTATGGAATAGGACTGCCTCTGAATTATAATGCTTATGTTATTTCCACATTTGTTTCCGAGTACATTCATCCAGATCCTTACCTTTATGGCAGGATACTAGAAGACCATTCCCTGGGTAATCTGACCAGCTGAAGAGTAAATGCTTAAAGTATTGGATGTTCTCTAAAAAAACAGCTCAGACAGATCACTCTACTTTGAAATGTAAAGCTCACAAGCCCCGCCTACCTGCTCAGAACTGCCAGTTAGATTTTTAGCTTCCCATTCATATCATGAGCAGTCAAGTTTTACATCTAAGGAAAGATTTGAACATGGGAGGTAGAGGGAAAAAAAAAAAACAGAAAAAAAGTAATTTGGAGAAAACAAAAACTATTCAGGGAAAAGAAAATTTCCCAAATCTGATTAATATCCCTGGAGAAGTAAAAGAAGAACCTCCATGAAACAAGAACAGGGTGCTATAAAATAACAACACTTAAGGAACATTAAAAGTCCTTGAAAATGAGCCACCTGACAGAAGAAATAAAAATCTCTAACTGAATAGGAAGATAATAGTGAAGAAATCTCCCCTCAGCCCTGTCTCCCCCCAAAAGGATGCAAGAATACATAGAAGGAAAATAGAAGAAGACATATTAAAAAGAATAGAAGATCAGTGATGGAACCCAACATTAGAATAATGCCAGTTCTAAGAACAGAGAAAATGGGGAAGGGAAGGAAATTGTCATAGAAATAATGCAAGGAACTTCTCAGAACAGATGGAAAGGGCCCACCAAATGCCAAGACTGATGAATGGAAAAAAAATTTTCAAAAGGCACATATATCATTGTGAAATTTCAGATCAGTGGGAACTCAGAAAAAAAATCTACATGCTACCACAGAAAAACAAAACAAAAAACATGCAACCCACACCAAGGATACGGAATCAGAATGGCATCAGATTTCTCAACTGGAAACGAGAAGACAATAGAGAAATTTGTCTTCAAAATACTGAAGAAAAACTTAATCCTCATCTGAAATTCTATACCCAATCTAACTATAAATCAAGTATAATAGAATAAGAACATTTCTACACATGTACAGTTGCAAGAAATTTACCCACCTCCTTGCACCCTTCCTCAGAAAATCAATAGAACTACTTAAAAAAAAAAAAGATAGGAAATTAAGAAAGAGAAAGACATTGAATACAGGAAACATGAGTTCTAATACCAGAAAAGGGAGAAAGAAATGGTCAGGAAGATGGTAAATGGTGACCTCAGACTGACAGCTATGTACCAGACATAGAGGACAACCAGTCAGATTAGAGCAACGTGTGTCAGAATACAGATATGTTGAAAGCTGTCATCACCAGGATCCCCACTGCTATTGATAGGTTTTATTTTAACCTGACTATAGAATTCCTGGGTGAGTCTGGCTGAGATTACTTGTCTTACTCATTTTTGATGAGGTTGGTTTCTTTTACTGCCATGGCCTGCTTCCTGGATCAGCTGAGAACTCTCATTTCAACCCAGAGAAGTGCTCTACTTTAATCTACTTCTGAAGCTGAAGTTGGGCCACGGTGAAGCAGAAAGTTCAGAGTGGCCCATGCTCTGGACCACGCTTCTTCTGGGAACCCAGTGCCTGGCTCACTCTACAGCCCTACCAGGTGACCAACCCTGGTGGAGCCCCGTGCTTTCCAAGACTCACTCCTGACCTTGTTCACCTACTTCCCCAAAGGGGCTCTTGTAAACTCTTAGAGAAGCTGACTGAAAACAGACTGTGACCCAGAGACTCGACCTGTCTCCTGGATGCCTTCATTAAACAAGGGCAACATTGCCCTTTCATTCCCAGCTAGATCTGTGCTGCTCAGTCCACTTCGTTTAGGAATATATGTTGTTGTTAGTTGCTGTCGTGTTGGCTCCAGTTCATGGCGACCCCATGTATAACAGAATGAAACACTGCCTGCTTCTGTGCCATCTTCATGATCGTTGCCATCTTCATGATCGTTGATATTAGGAATGTATACCTAGGTGGTAAAAGTATAGAGAAAACCAAGAGAATGGTTAACACAAAAGTCAGACAGTGGTTACCTCTGAGTGAGAGGTTGGAGGTTTTATTTAGAGAGGGGCATGTGGGGGACTTCTAAGTTACTGGTTAATGTTCCATTTCTTGTATGTTAAACTTGTTATATGGAGCCCTGGGGATGCAGTGGTTGAGACCTTGGCTGCTAACCAAAAGGTTGGCAGTTCAAATCCACCAGCCACTCCTTGGAAACCTTATGGGGCAGTTCTACTCTGCCCTATAGGGTTGCTATGAGTCGGAATCAACTTGACGGCAACCAGTTGGTTTGGGTTTTGATATACTTATATACGTATTATACCTTAAACTCTATGTATATTTAAAATACTCTTCTGTACGTATGGTACATTTCACAACGACAATGTATGTACTAATGGGACACCAAAGAAAGCCACCCTGTGAAATAATGAGGTCATGTGTTCACATGTACTGGCTGGTGCTTGAACAGGGTGGAAACTTGAAAAACAGGGTAGGAGTCCCTCCCTTCTCAGAGCCTGATCAGGAGGCAGCAGCAGCAAGAAGAATAAAACAGTCAACCAGCAACACAATGCTGAGGTTTTTCAGACCAATTTAATAGATGGGTTTCACAGTGGTTAGAACCCTGTTGTAATTACTTGTATTTTCTGCAGAGAAAAGCAATTCAGAACCAACCCCTGAGATTTAAGCGAGAGGGTTGTTGTCAGTTGCTGATGAGCCAGCTCTGCTTCACAGTGACCTTACGTATAACGGAGCAAAAAATTGGCAGTCTTGTGGCTGCGTATTCTCCTTTTGCCCCTCCTGATCCATTCTCTGCCCTTTTCCATCTTGCTCTCTGCCATAGAGGCTGACATTTATAGACTGCGTCCCCCAGGCTCCTCTGTTCTTTGGCTTTTAGTTGGTTTCAGCCATGGAAGGAGATTGCAGGGCAGGAGGACAGAGAGGTCAAAGATATTTCGTCCCCTCTCCCTCCTGCCTCACCATTTCTTGTTGGTTCCCTTAACTCCACACACATCCCTATAAATAGCCCCTTATAAAAATCTCAGTTAAGCCTTTTGTTTCCTGCCAGGACCCTGACTGATACATTAGTTTTAATATTTATGTGTCTCTGCCCAGAGGTACATTTTCATGTGAGGAGGGATTTTGAGGACCAGTAAGCCCTCAGAAACCCAAATTAGGTAACTCTCTGAAGAGATGCCTCAGAAGAAAGGTCTGCCAATCTACTTCAAAAAAAAAAAAAAAAAAAGAAAGAAAAACCACCACTGAAAACCCTATGGAACACAGATCTACTCTGACGTGCATGGTGTTGCCACGAGTCAGAATTGACTCAACAGGAATTGGTATGGTATATAATGGGGTATATAGGGTCGCTACGAGTCAGAATTGACTCGACAGCAATGGGTTTGCTTTTGGATTTTTTTATTTGTTTGTTTTACAATGGGATGGCGTTTCAGGCAGTTCTCTAGAGACGTTATGTCGGCTTTCAAATCATACTATGCGGCTGGGTTGTTTTTACAGGCAGCGTTGTCCAAGAGAAGGTATGAAGCTCAAAATGTCTCCCGCCAGTGGTGGATCTGCAGCTTTAGAAAGGTTGTACACTGGTTTATTATTCAGTGAATTATACTGCTATTTAAGTTGAGAAAGATCTGGGGGAATTTTCCTCCAGCTTGTGGAATTTTTATTCCCTTTACAGCTAGGTCCCAGAAAGAAGGAAGACTTCTATCCAGGCTCTGGCGGGGGTGAGCAGTTCTCACCAGCATCCTCACGTTGCTTGAAGGGAGGGCTTTCTTTTTTCACTGAGTGACTCAGATACTGACCTGCTCCTAGTATCTCTCATCATCTTCCTGTTGTCCTTTCCCCTCTGAAGATCAAAGCTTGCCTGAGGAGAACCGCCAGAGGGAAGAAATAGCTAGCGGAACCCCAGGGGCTGGCAGGAAAAGCAAGTAAACAAGTGACTGACGCACTTTCAGGACAAGTTGGAGAGGCCCCAAGGCAGGTCTATGTTGGGTTTGAGTGTGAGTGAGGGGAAGCTGAGGAAGCTGTCCAGGATGGGGGTGGGGCCCTGGAAGGGTTGGGTCACAACTCATTGTTCCTCAGGGTTCCCAGGGAATAAGGTAGGCCTCCAATAAAACAAACGTGTGAGGAGGACAGGCTATTTGTGTTGATAACAAGGAAAATAAGGGAAGTGACTAGCTAGAGGGAGGGTAGGTTTAAATGGAATGTGCCTTATCCTGGGAATCTGTATACTTGATTCCTAAGGGGAACAAGAGGAAGAGAGAGAAGGAGCTGGGACAAAAGGAGGTGGCATTGGGTATTGTTAAAAGCGTAAGACCTGGAGGTGGGCAGATCTGGGTTCAAATCCCACAGCCTGTATTTCCTAGCTCTGTGACTTGGACCTATTAATTAATTTCTCTGGGCCTTGGTTTTAGTATCAGTGTAATGAGAGTGATAATTCATAACCCATGTAGTTCCTTGAAAGTTTAGTAAGATAATGCACTTTTAAGTGTCTGACATATAGAAAGTTCTCAAAATATGTTTACTATCATTGTTGGGAAGATGTATCAGTGAAGAAACAGAGAAGGGGGAGGAAGCAGTATACTGTGGGAAACAGCACTGTATTGTCAAGCACCTAGGTTTTAATCAAGGCTCTGGCACAAACTCACTATTTGAACTTAAACAAGTTACTCCTCATCTTAGAGCTGAGTTTTGCCTTCCTGGAATGAGGGTACTTAACTACAGGGTCTTCGCTGTTCATTCTAGTACCAAGATCCTGGGTTTAGGGTCATGGTTTCATGGGACATTGTGGTTAATTGGCCTAATAACATGCCCAAAAACTATATCCAAGAAAACAGTGTGACAGTTCCTCAAAAAACTAAAAATAGAACTACCATATGACCCAGCAATTCCCCTCTTCTGAAAGCAGAGACTCAAACAGATACTTGTACTCCAGTGTTCACTGCAGCACTATTCACAATAACCAAAAGGTGGAAACAACCCAAATGCCCATCAACAGAGGAATGGATAAACGAACTGTGGTCATACATACAATGGAATACTACTCAGCCTAAAAGAGAAATGAAGACTTGATACACATTACAATATGGATAAAGCTTGAAGACATTATGCTGAGTGAAATAAAAAAAAAAAAAAAAAACCAGACCCGTTGCCGTTGCTTCGATTCCGACTCATAGTGACCCTATAGGACAGAGTAGAACTGCCTCATAGGGTTTCCAAGAAGTGGCTGGTAGGTAAGTCAGTCCACAAAAGGACAAATATTATATGACCTCACTTACATAAAAAGCCAAGAATAGGCAATGTACAGAGAGCAAAGTTTATTAATGGTTACCAGAGGCCAGGGGGAGGGAGGTTATTGCTTATGGAGTACAGAGTTTTGGTTTATGGTGATGGAAAAAATCACTTTGATTAAGGGTAGAGTTGCACAGCTAATTAATGTAATTGCTGCCAATAAACTGTACACCTATAAAAAGTTGAATTGGCAAAGTTGCGTGATAGATATACTTACAACAATGCCCCCCAAAAGAAAAAAAGAGTAACTGCTGAGGCTGCTTATGTACAACATAGGATTCACTTCATGGGATTTGATTCCTTGGTTTGGAGGTTTAGGTTCATGGTTTCATGAGACATCCCAGTTAATTGGCCTAAGGACATATTTAGTGCTTCTGTTCTACCTCCTAGTTCATTGTGTGGTGCCTGGGATCTTATAAGTTTGCAAGTGGCCATCCAAATCACAACAATTAGTCTTTATTTGCCTGGAGCAACAGAATAAGAAGGTGAGTCAGGAATAGGAGGAGGATATGAAATGTGTGACTAATTGCCTTCGTGAACAACTGCCTCCTCTGCCAGGAGACCAGAAGAACTGGATGGTGCCTGGCTGCCTTTGCTGAACATTTTGATCAAAGATTGTATAGAAAAATCCTGATCAAAGGAGAAAAGTGCAGAACAGAATATAAAGTTCTTGTGAAATCCAAATTTTCTGGAGCCATGGAGGCTGGCTTAAGCCCTGAAATTATCGTCCTGAGATTGTCTTCAAACCTTAAACCAAAAGTATCCCCTAAAGCCTTCTTAAAACCAAGCAGTGGTTTGGCTTAACTAGTGAAGAATGTCTGCCTTGAGCATTATACTCTTTGAAGATCTATCTATATGGGATCAAATTGACAGCAGCAACTCAAAAGATTAGATAGGAAGCTTAGGGGGCAGTGAGTTTACATTAAAGGGCGAGGAACATCTCAGGAAAAGATGAGAATGGTTGCACAACATGAAGAATGTAATCAATGTCACCAAACTGTACATGTAGAAACTGTTGAATTGGTGTATGTTTTGTTGTGTACTTTCTCAACAAAAACTGTATCCAAGATGTGACTAGGAAATTCTCTGACTTAAAAAAACAGCACCTCTGTAGCCAAGTGAGACATTTGTTCCTGTCATCATAATGACAGGACCTTGACTCTTACTATAAGGAGGCTGACATTTTTCAAAACATTCTCAGACTGATTAGTTTAGAATTATCTTCAGAGTCAGATTTTGAAGCCAAATCAGAAAATCATCTCATTCTTTATAGCCACAAGTTTCTTTTTTCTTTTCCTTTTTTGATGAAAAAAAAACCTCCTATTCCCTTCAGGCAAATTAGATTCTAGCTCCAGTTTTGCCACTAACTGAAGGAGCATTGTACTTCATGTCTTTTGACCTTGGAAAATGGGGATAGTAATATCCACACCGTAGCATGGTCATAGAAAATGTAAGGGCTGAGGCAGCAGTACTGAGCAGGATGCCTGGCTCAGAGGAGGTACGAAAATAAGCATGTGAATAAATAAATAAAATACCCTCATTCTATCATTTCCCCCCCAACATGATTACCCACTTTACCACTTTATTCAAACTATCAGGCGCCAAGTAATTTTGGCCCATTTCCAAAAATCGAACATCCTCTCAGAGGTAAAGATTCAGCAATCATGAAAGATATTCCAAGGGCTGTGTTCAGACTGAAAAGATTTCTCTGTATAATAAGTGTGTGTGTGTGTGTGTGATTAGTAAAATCCTTGACCGCTGGGAGACCAGCACATGGGTCTGCAGCCAGTACTGTGATACTGCCCCAAAGGAAAATACCAAGGGCAAGGACGCAACTTTGGTGCCAGCCCGACCCGGCCTTCAGGCTCAGAGAAGCTCACTCTGTGGCTGGGTGACCTCCATCAATCACGGCATCCTTTGAAGTTTCAGTTTATTCATCACAAAAATAGAGTAATAATATAAGCCTCATAAAGTGGTTGTGAGGAGCAGTAAGAGTCTTATGAACAAGCTAGGAAGTGGCACCATTGGGTGGGGAACGATAGTTCTACGAAGACATAAGATATCAACATCCTCGCACTATACTTCAGTCAACAGGGAAAGATGGGGACAGAGGAGGAAAAGGCAGAGAAGCAGACTTAACTGTCCCAACGTGGCCTCTAGAGAAAAAATGGCTCTGCGTCGTGATGTCCGGTTCCTCTGCCCTTTCATCACCTCCAAGTCGGAAGAGTGGTGTTTTTGTTGCCTCCCAAGGAAACCATTTCTCAGCCTCTCACCGCCTGCAGTCTGTTCAGCCCTGAGATGCCAAGCAAATTTCCAACATGTTTCTGAAATGCCTTCACCTGAGGCCGCCTGATTGCTTTATCAGCCCTGGCCCTGGGGACATTTCCTTGCAACAATCAGTGACATCTACAGCTGCAGAAAGTGCAAGGGAAACATTTTTCTTGCTGACTCCTCTCTCTCTCCCTCCAATGAAGTGTTTATGGTAGTCTTTCAAAGGTAGACCCTGTCGGTTAAAAATGTACCATAATGTCCCATAGGAGAAACACTGTAAATGTGAGAAACCTGATTGTACTGTCTGAAGTGCATAAAATCAGCTGCTTGAAAATTGTAAGACGAAAGTTACGTTTCTCAGTAGTTTAGCTTAAGTGATAAAAAATGTCTGCTTTGAGCATTATGCTGTCTTCAGAACGATTTATATGGGATCAAATTGACAGCAACACGCAAGATTAGATAGGAACCTTAGGGGACAGTGAGTTTATGTTAATGAGAGAGCGACAACTCAGGGAAAGAAGGTGAGAATGGCTGCGCAAGACTCGAAGAATGTAATCAATGTCACTGAATTGTCCATGTAGAAACAGTTGAATTGGTGTATGTTTGTTGTGTATATTCTCCATAACAACAAAATAAAGTTTTAAAAAAATCCTAAAAAAAAAAAGGTTATGTTTCTTCTTGTTGTACAGCCAGGGCTGGATCCATGGGCATCTGACCTGTGCTCACACAGGGTTCCATGCTGGGAAGAACCCTGCTCTTGGTTTAATATTCTGCATTTGAAACTGGCCTTGTACAATATAAAGATGAACAGGAAAATTCATACTAACAATCTTAAATGTTAAGTTTTCTCTACTTAAACCCACTATCATCAAGTCAATTCTTACTTGTAGTGACCCTACAGGACCCGAGTAGGGACCCCATAGGGTTTTCAAGGAGCAGCTGGTAAATTTGAACTGCCGACCTTCTGGTTAGCAGCCGAATGCTTAACCACTGTGCCACCAGGGCTCCTGTGTTTACTTAGAACAGCCTTAAATAGCAAACAAAAAACACCATGAGAGACTGCTGAAATCAGGAGTTTAGAGAGAGAGGGGCTTCAGAAGACAGGAAAAAGCCTTCTGTTTTTGTACATTTGATGGCATTTTTTTCTGCCTTTTTTCCCCCGATTTTTTAAAGAAGGGGGCCCACATTTTTATTTTGCTTTAGGCCCAGCTAATTATGTTATGTAGCCAGTCCTGTCTGCAGCACTTTTTTTAAACACAGCAGATGTTTCTATCATAAGGATAGAAGAAAAAAAAAAAATCCGTGAGCACTTTGGCATAACTCACCTAATGGAGGGCTGCTTTAGCCAAGACTTCTCTTCCCAGTCTGTGGCCTGGTCACGGTCTGTATTGATGTATTTATTTTTGTCTACACTAAAAAGCTGTCCACGGCTGGACAACTTCCCTCTTTGTTTCAGTTGTTTGGTATTTTGTCTGGGGTTGGTTGTAGAATACTTCTTCAGGTAATTGCAATTTTATGAACCCTGTGTGAAAACCAAGGCTCTTTTTTATCTTCCTCCCTGGCCATCTCTCAACGGCTCTGTTTCTCCATAGGTCTCTCTGTCAGCTTTCTCTCTTCTCTCCCACTGCTGCCAGTTCTCTTGCCTGCTTTGGAATTCCTGGGAGAAGTTGGACTGGATCAGCATTTGTAGACACAACCATGCCCTCCCCTACAATCACGCTCTAGCCACACACTCATCCCACTTCAGACAAGGCACACCTACGAGCCACAGTTTGGCCTGAGTTCTACCAAATGGGGAGAACGCTATACGTTTCCCAGAATGTGTTGAAGGGATACTAAGCCCTGGAGATGCTCTGTGAGAAGTACATTCAGCACTCAAAGAGGTTAAAGAAGCACTGAATAACTGTTTCCCATTTTGAAGGCTCACAAAGCACAGTGGCATATTAAAGGCTCTGAGAAGTCCTGCAGCAAAAAACAAACAAGCAGACAAAATATCCAACCTGTTTCACTTTGATTAACCCAGAGTTTTTCAAATAGACCTGGGTATTGACCCTTTTCTTTGTTAGAATGCCTCGCTCCAAACCAACAGTGTAGCACAGTGTTTCTAAGCCTAGCTCTGAACTCAGACTCTCTAGATTTGAATCATGCTTCCACAGGATCCAGGAGGAAGTCTCTTAATCTCTGTAAACCTCAGTTTTCTCATAAGTAAAATGAGATGAATACTATCTCATTGCACAACTTGAAGGATGTAATCAGTGTTACTGGATTGTACACGTAGAAATTGTTGAGATGATGTATGTTTTGTTATGTATATTTTCACCACAAAATTTTTTTTTTAAATTCTATCTCATAGAGTTGTTGTAGGGAGCTATGGTGGTGCAGTAGTTAAGCGCTTGGATGCTAACTGAAAGTCAGTGGTTCAAACCCACTAGCAGCTCTGCAAGACGAAAGACCTAGCAATCTGCCCATGTAAAGATTACTTACTGCCTAGGAAACCCTGTGGGGCAGTTCTACTCTGTCGTATGTGGTCATCATGAGTCATAATCAACTGAATGGCAACTCACAACACAACGGGGTTGTTGTAAGGATTAAATAAGATCATATATGAAATATACACAGTAGGCCCTTAATAGTAGATGCTGTTGTTCTTAAAACTCTAAGGAAGTGCTTCCCCTACATAAACCCATTCCTGCCCTCACCAGACATATCCCGTCTGTCTTCATGTTTCCCAGCCCATTCATCTCTCCCTGTTCTTTGAAACCTGCTCCTCAGTTTTGGGCTCATTATGGGATCAGCACCCACTAGCCTAGTAACTTGTGTCTGTGGTCCTCATCCACCAGTTCTAGGGGTTGTTTTATAATTTACCTTTTCATATCACCCTCCTGAAATTGGAGGAGTGAGGGCAGGGGGAGATAAGAGGCTGTTTTGGTTACCACATGATGAAGAGTTTGTGGTCTGTGTTCTCATTTGAGAAATATGAGTGTTTTTTTTTTTTAAGATGTTCCTTTAAATGCATTCAAGTGTTTATAAATATCATAATGCAATAAGATCTGGCTGGATCCTCTGGCTGCTGAGAGGCAGATGCCCAGCCCTGGGCTGAGCAACATCCAGGGGCAGAACAGCATGTTAATTGAACACTCCAGTTAGTGGAACTGTCTTTTCTAACTGAGATTAGAATCCAAAGCAGGAACTCCAGTGCAGTTGCTAAAAGGCTCTGTGTCAGGCTAGCTGTTGCTGACACTTTCTCTGTTTCTTATACCATCATGGCAGCTCTAATCATGGCAGGGCCTGCTGAGGGGGACCCATGGCAACTTTCCTGGACCTGAGGACAGACTGCCAGCCTTCAGGATGCAGAGAGGCGAGAATCATGGAGTCACCTTCAGTAAAACTTTCTGTAGCAGTCGGGATTCAGGGCAGGCAACAGAAACCATTTTAGGTATTAGCCCAAAGGTACCTAATAGGAGGAACTAGGAGGTGGCAGGAGAAAGAGAAGCCAGGGGTCACCTTGAGGATAATGGTTCTAGGTCACACCATAACAGCCGCAGACCAGAGGTCAAGAGTCTGATGTGGCTGCTGCTGTTGCTGCCATTGCAGCATGAACCCATGAAACTATTCCCCAATAAGTGGAACTTGGTATCTGGCTGCTCCAAGCACATCTACCTATTCTTGGTTTATAGGCACCACAATAGTGAAAAGATGGCCTGCCCTTGCTTCTTTCTTCCCAACATTGCATGATTTTATCTCAGCCTAAATCTCCCTAGCAGCAAGGAAGTCTAGGAAAGTAGATTTTGAACTTTTCGACCCTTTTAATACAAGCAGGGAATGGGGGTACATGGAAGAGAATAGGCTGAATTCTAGGAAATCATATCCGGCATATCTTTTAGAAAGGAATCAGCAAGAATAGCTTTCATTTATTAAGTCTCTACAATTTGCCAGGTACTATGTTAGGCAGTTTATATATTTATCCTATTTGATTTTTATAACAATCCTCTGAAGAAGGTATAATGATACATCCATTTTACAGATGAGAAAACTGAGGATCAGTGAGATTGAATACATTACTCCAGGTCCAATAAGTAGTAAATGGTATAGCTGAGTTTCATACTCAGGTCTGTCCAACTCAAACGCTTATGCTCTTGGAAGACAGACTTCAGACGGTCTTATGTTCTTAGACTTTTGAGAGCTCTATCAGTGCTTGGAGGAGCTCCAAACTCAATTGGGGAGAGGTGGTGCTTGCATCCTGGGACATCCCAAGCGGAGAAAGGAGTGACGATTTGCCTAAATATGTAGACCCAGATTATGAAGATTGCTAGATTTGTTTGATCATCTTCTAGGTGTCAGAGACTGCATCAAGCTTTGTGAAAATGTAAAAACATATTAAAAACAACAACAGTTACATGGTCCCTGATGTCTGGTGTGAAGTTGATGGCCTCAAGATGATATTTCCCTGTTTTTCTCCTGGAAATAACGCAAAGGCAAGAAGGAGAACATGAAACAGAAATTGAAACTCTATCTGTGTTAAAACTATAAGGAACTCAAAGCTGTAAATAGGTGGAAATAGTGTCAAAAGATACGGAAATAGAGCAGGAATGTGGAAGGAAGAGGAAAGAGAATGCAGAAGATTGCAGATTTCAAAAAATGTTGGCAAAGTACATTTATCCAAGGTGATGGCACACCTTAAGTTTTAAAACATAAATCCTTCTGTATAACATTGTACAAGTGTTCCGGCCAGTGTAACAAGGCAAGAAAAATAAAACACATCCAGTGACTTGTGATCCAGCCATCCCATATCCAGGTATTTACCTAAGAGAAATGAAAACTAATGTCAACACAAAGGCTTGTGCACAGTGTTCATAGCAGCTTTATTTGTTATAGCTAAAAGGTGGAAACTACCCAGTGTCCATCAATAGGCAAATAGACAAAATGTGATATATTCATACAATTGAATATTATTTAGGACTGATATGTACTATAACATAGATGAATCTCCAAATAGCTAAACTGACTAAAAATCCAGACAAAAATGTGCATAGCATACAATATCATTTATTTAAAATTTTAGAAAAGGCAAACTAAAGTGATGGAAAGCCAACCAGCGGTGCACGGAAATGAGGAAGAGACTGGGAAGGGGCACGGGGAGGGACTATAACAGAGTACAAGGAAACTTTGGAGTGATAGGTATGTTCATTATCTTGACTGTGACGATGGTTTCACAGGTATGTACATATGTTAAAAGTCACCTATCAAATTGAATACTTAAATATCCTTGTATGTCAATCATAAAAAAAAAAATTTTTTTCTTTTACCTCAATAAAATTACAGAAATACTAACAAAAAAAAAAAAAAGGGAAAAGGACCAAAAAAGCCAAGGAAATCCAACATACAAATAAGCTTTGGCTCTGAAGAAAAAGACAGAAATCATGTACCAGTACATATATTCTGGTACAATTCTGGTAAAAAGATATAATTCACTAAAACTTTTCAGAAACCAAGGAAGACTTGAATCTACCTATTGAAAAGACACAGCTGATTCCAAAATTGACAACAACAAAAAAAAGTTAACAAGAGAATCTCATAAAATTACTGGACTTCAGAGACAAAGCAATCTTTTAGGCAGCCAGGCAAAAAGACCAAAGTAAGTGACTTGCTGACTTCAGGCTTCTCCAAATCAATACTCACTGCTAGAAGACAGTAGAACAGATTTTAGAAATTCCTCAAGGAAAGAGAGTATAATCCAAGGTTTTTATACCAAGCTTTTTATTTAAAACATATAAAATTCAAAAATATTTTTACACATGTAAGTGTTTAGGAAAAATTTCTATGAGCTTCCTTGAAGAAACTTCAACCCAAATGACACCCATAGTGAGGTACGGGAGGAATGTTGCCCAGTAGAGAAAGTAAAAGTCCATTGTAAGAGTACAATTCCCTGAATAGGATTTAAATATGTTGGGGGAGTCTGGGAAATTAATTGTATATGATCTGGGAAGCATCAGTGCCTCGGAATATGGCCAAAAATAAAGGCAGAAGAGCAACCTTGTCTGACAGCAGTGAAGATTAAGAATTCCTAAATTGACATACTGAGATGGTCAGCCTGCCTGAGGATTCTTTTTTTTTAATTGTACTTTAGATGAAGGTTCGCAGAGCAAACACATCTCATTAAACAATTAATACATATGTTGTTTTGTGACATTGTTTGTTTGCTAACCCCACAACAGGTCAACATTCTCCCCTTCTTGATCTCGGGTTCCCCATTACCAGCTTTCTTGTCCCTGCCTGCCTTCTCCTCCTTGCCCTTAGGCTGGTGTGCCCATTTACTCTTGTTTTGTCTTATGGGCCTGTCCAATCTTTGGGTTAAGGGTGGACATCAGGATTGACTTCATTACTGAGCTAAAAGGGTGTCTGGGGGGCCATATCCTTGGGGTTTCTCCAGTCTCTGTCAGGCCAGCAAGTCTGGTCTTTCTTTTTGAGTTAAAATTTTATTCTACATTTTTCTCCAGCTCTGTCCAGGGCCCTCTATTGTGATCCCTGTCAGGGCAGTAGGTGGTGGTAGCCGGGAACCATCTAGTTGTACTGGACTCAATCTGGTGGAGGCTGTGGTAGTTGTGATCCATTAGTCCTTTGGATTAATCTTTCCCTTATGTCTTCGGTTTTCTTCTTTCTCCCTTGCTCCAGATGGCGTGAGAGCAGTGGAGTATCCTAGATGGCCGCTCACAAGCTTTTAAGACCCCAGATGCTACTTACCAAAGTAGAATGTAGAACATTGTCTTTATAAACTATGTTATGCCAGTTGAGCTAGATGTCCCCTGAGACCATGGTCCCCACAGCCCTCAGCCCAGTAATTCTGTACCTCAGGGAGTTTGCATGTGTCTATGTAGCTTCCATGACCTTGCCTTGTACCAGTTTTGCTGGGTTACCCAGTGTTGTGTACTGTCTTACCCTTCACCAAAGTTACCGCTTATCTATTGTCTATTTAGTGTTTTTCCCTCCCACCCCTGCTCTTCCTAGTAACCATCAAAGATAGTTTCTTTTTGTGTGTAAACCTTTTCATGAGTTTTTATAGTAGTGGTCTCATACAATATTTGTCCTTTTGTGGTGTGACTTATTTTACTCAGCATAATGCCCTCGAGAGTCATCCATGTTGTGAGATGCCTCGCAGATTCATCATTGTTCTTTACCGTTGCATAGTATTCCGTTGTGTGTATGTACCATAATTTGTTTATCCATTCATTTTTTGGTGGGCACCTAGGTTGTTTACAGCTTTTTGCTATTGTGAACAATGGTGCAATGAACATGGGTATGCATAGTATCTATTCGTGTGATGGCTCTTATTTCTATAGGATATATTCCTAGCAGTGGGATTGCTGGATCATATGGTATTTCTATTTCTAGCTTTCTAAGGAAGCGCCATATATTTTCCAAAATGACTGTACCATTTTGCATTCTTACCAGCAGAGTATAAGGGTTCCAATCTTCTCGCAGTCTCTCCAACATTTGTTATTTTCAGTTTTTTTGATTCCTACCAGTATTGTTGGGGTTGAGCTGGTATCTCATTGTAGTTTTGATTTGCGTTTCTCTAATGGCTAGTGATCTCAAGCATTTCCTCATGTATGTTAGCTGTTTGCATGTCTTCTTTGGTGAATTATATGTTCATATCCTTTGCCCGTTTTTTAATTGAGCTATTTGTCTTTTTGTTGTAGAGGTGCTGGATTTTCCTGTAGATTTTAGAGATTAGACCTTTGTCGGATTTGTCATAGTCAAAATTTTTTTCCCAGTCTGTAGGTTCTCTTTGTATTCTTTTGGAGAAGTCTTCTGATGAGCTTAAGTATTTAATTTTTAAAAGATTCCAGTTATCTAGCTTATCTTCTGGTGTTTGTGTATTGTTAGTTATGGTTTGTATCCTGTTAATGCCATGTATTAGGGCCTCTAATGTTGATCCTATTTTTTCTGCTATGACCTTTATAGTTTGGGGTTTTATATTTAGGTCTTTGATCCATTTTGAATTGCCTGAGGATTCTAGACCAAACTGGATTTTTATAACATGCCCTGGGAATGTGGCATTCTCACTGCCTTCTTGGATGTAGTGTATTTGCCAGTTTCTTCTAGTTCTTTCCATAAAGGAGAAGATATCAAGTGATTGAACAACAGATTGCAAAGAATTTTAAAATGATCTTGATAGAATTAAAACAAGTTATTTAAAAAGCTGTCAAATTCATTTGGGGGGGACAGATAAGGAAATTTTAATATGGATTATATTTTATATTTTGAAATTATTGTTAATTCACTGAGGTGTGATCATGGTATTATGGTTATGTAGGAAAACATCATTATTTGTAGGAGATTTATGATGAAGTATTTAGGGGTGGAGAATCAATAAAGACAATTGGTTTCCAAGTCATTCAGGGGGAAAAAAAAAAGTATGTAACATATATAAAGAAAAAGAAAATCTGTAAAAATGCTAACAATTAGAGACTCGGTGTGGAGTGTATGAGGTGTTTATTACATTATTCTTTCAATTTTTCTGTAGGTTTGAAATTTCCAAAATCAAAAAAGCTATCCAACAGAACGTCAAAGCAGCAAAGATATCTTTTGCAGAAATCAAGACCCAAAATAAACATCTCCCTGAGGAAGTATCTGGCCTTAAAGATACAATCAGACAACTTGAAGAAATGATTCAAATCCACAGGAAGATGTGCTGGCTATTTGGGGAACTGAAAGGAAGAGCAGAATATAAGGAAGACATTGGGAATCTAGAGCTCTGTGAAAAGGTTACACATTTTTACTGGTAATTTCATAACACTTTGAGGGAAAAATGGCCCCAATGAGAATAATCTAAGAAAAAGAAGGCCAAGTCTGAACACTATTAAGTTCAACAAAACAAAACAAAATTCAGGCAGACTTAAGCTGAGCATGGAGTGACCACTCAAGAAGACTGGAGGAAATGAAATAATACTGAGCTCAGTAAAGGAATCAAGTCCTATCAGAAATCACAGAAAGCCCTAGAAGAAGGTCTGTCACACAAAGAAGGTGAAACTCAAGTTTAGAGTAATTGCACTGGGCTGCTGGAACACCTAGTGACTGGGGGAGAACACAAAAAAAATCAGAGAAGAAAGATAATGACTATCTCTTAGACAAAACTAAGAATGGTTGAAGAAGGTAGAGTCCATTTTCAACCAAAAACCAAACCGAGTGATGAAGTGTCAGCCAGGCATCAGCTGGGAGCACAAAGAAGTTGGACACTGACACCTGGAGACAGCATTCCATCAGAGTTCACCTGGAAAATACATGCACAGCCTTGCAGCTGGAGCAGAAATCCTTCATGATCTGGATAGGCATAGAGGCTATGGCTCTGCAAGAGAATGAATGGGAAGAGAGAGAGCAAGAGCTGTCAGTTGCAGAGAAAGTGAAAACTTATAGGCAGAGAATTTAAGAACTGGAGGATGAATTACAGGGAAGAAAAAAAAAAAAAAGAGGTAATAAAACCCAGATTGCTCTTCATGGTCAGAAAGTCGATGACAGCAGGTGTGCAACTGGTGCTGTAGAAAGAGCTATTATTGGAGAGGAGAGGCAAGCTGCCAGCCCGGGACAGAAATGAACGCAATTAAAGCCAAGACAGTGATGCTTCGAACACCAGTGACTAACTCCAGGAAGACACGATCATCAAATCCTACTACGGATGAGTTCTCTGAGCCCAGACTGCTCTTCTGGCCCACCAGCTGCAACCAGGGATGCTTTCTACCCAGGACCGTGGACATAATTTTACTGGGCCCGGTGCAAAATGAAGGTGCAGGCCTCTAGTGTAAAAAGCAGGAAAAAGTGCCATTCGAGGTACTAAAATAGAAAGCTTTTTCCTTTGTTTTGCGGTCTCTCTCTCAACTTGTCAGTGTTTCTTATTTGCGATTTCCTGCCACTCTAAGTAAAGAAAAATTAGCGTTTTAAATTACTAGCATGAATTTTACCACTCATTTTTGAGAAATGCAGTGACGGTTTATAATGCAAATATACGAGCATTTATCTCATATGAAGAATCACCAGAATTACACGATACGTATTTTGTAGCTCAGACATGCAGCTGTTTTTCGTTCTTACCAGAACAGTGGAAACGCCGCACAAAACTAACTCAGCGGTTTTTACTTCATTTCTTGACACATGCATATGACACATGACACCAACACCCTTTACCTTTGGTTTGTTGATGGGTAAGGGCCGAAAAGGAAAGGAACCATGGGTTGCCCTGTCCTCCCTCTCCTTCTATGTCATCATTTGCAGCCTAATTGGTTGGTTAATACAGGAAGTAACACAGGTAAAAAAGGCTATGATAGAGTTCCTTGGTCGTTTGTGTTTCTTAGAATGCCGTGGTTTTCTTTCCATGTTTGAAGCAAGTTCTGACTCTAATAGAAAGTGTGGCCACTCCGGGTTGTCAGCAGCTCCGCTTATTTAGTCTTAGACATAGCACCCTTAGCTTGTACTTGCTTTGATCCTTGCTAAACTCCCACGCATTGTGGGTCCACCAGAATTCTGTGGTCGTGGGGCACCGTGAACATACTATGCAAATGAGGTGCCAAGGAACTCTGGACATCTGAATTGCCCACATCTCCTCTGTTCACATGCATGCTCCATTGTCCCTTCGGACTTCACTTACAAAACACAAGTTCAATGATAAAATTGTTAAGAATTTCAAGATGGCGACAGAAAGGAAACCCTTCAAGTATTTTGTGCAGAGTTTTCCAAAATAGGTCCCAAGACTCTGGCATCAGAATCGCCACAGTGGTGGGGGGGTTGTTAAAGAGCAAACTCCAGTCTCCTCTTCAGACATTTTGAGGCAGAATCTCTGGGAAAGGAGTTCAGGCACCTGTAGCTTTAACAAGTTCCCTGGAGCATTCTGATGCTCAGGGATGTTTACAAACCACTGACCTAGTCCCATCACCTCCTTCAACCAAACCAAAAAAAAAACCTCAAACCTGTTGCCTTCAAGTTAATTCTGACTTACAGTGATCATGTAGGATATATTAGAACTGTCCCGTAGGGTTTCCAAGGAGTGGCTGGTGGATTTGAACTACCGACCTTTTGGTTTAGCAGCCAAGCTCTTAACCACGGCACTGTCAGGGGGAAATAAAGGCTCTGTAGTGACACAAGTCCCCCATGTGTCTGTCAGTTTGTCATACTGTGGGGACTTGCGTGTCGCTGTGATGCTGGAAGCTATGCCACCGGTATTCACATAGCAGCAGGGTCACCCATGCAGTACAGGTTTCAGCTGAGCTTCCAGACTAAGACAGACTGGGAAGAAGGACCCGGCACTCTACTTCTGAAAAGCATTAGCCAGTGAAAACCTTATGAATAGCAGCGGAACATTGTCTGATATAGTGCTGGAAGATGAGCCCATATTTATGCCTATTCCCAAGAAAGGTGATCCAACCGAATGCGGAAATTATAGAACAATATCATTAATATTGCATGCAAGCAAAATTTTGCTGAAGATCATTCAAAAACGGCTGCAGCAGTGTATCGACAGGGAACTGCCAGAAATTCAGGCCAGTTTCAGAAGAGGACATGGAACCAAGGATATCATTGCCGATGTCAGATGGATCCTGGCTGAAAGCAGAGAATACCAGAAGGATGTTTACCTGTGTTTCATTGACTATACAAAGGCATTCTATCGTGTGGATCATAACAAACTATGGATAACATTGAGAAGAATGGGAATTCCAGAACACTTAATTGTGCTTGTGAGGAACCTTTACATAGATCAAGAGGTGGTTGTTCTTACAGAACAAGGGGATACTGATTGGCTTAAAGTCAGGAAACGTGTGCATTAGGGTTGTATTCTTTCACCATACCTATTCAATCTGTATGCTGAGCAAATAATCCGGGAAGCTGGACTATATGAATAAGAACAGGGCATGAGGGTTGGAGGAAGACTCATTAATAACCTGCATTATGCAGATGACACAACCTTGCTTGCTGAAAGTGAAGAGGTCTTGAAGCACTTACTAATGAAGATCAAAGACCACAGCCTTCAGTATGGATTGCACCTCAACATAAAATAAAGAAAGAAAGAAAGAAAACAAAAATCCTCACAACTGGACCAATGAGCAACATCATGATAAATGGAGAAAAGATTGAAGTTGTCAAGGATTTTATTTTACCTGGATCCGCAATCAACAGCCGTGGAAGCAGCAGTCAAGAAATCAAAAGACACATTGCACTGGGTAAATCTGCTGCAAAGGACCTCTTTAAAGTGTTGAAGAGCAAAGATGTCACCTTGAAGACTAAGGTGCGCCTGACCCAAGCCATGGTATTTTCAATCACATCATATGCATGTGAAAGCTGGGCAATGAATAAGGAAGACCGAAGAAGAGTTGACACCTTTGGATTGTCGTGTTGGAGAAGAATATTAAATATACCATGGACTGCCAAAAGAATGAACAAATCTGTCTTGGAGGAAGTACAGCCAGAATGCTCCTTAGAAGCAAGGATGGTGAGACTGCGTCTTACACACTTTGGACATGTTGTCAGGAGGGATCAGTCCCTGGAGAAGGACATCATGCTTGGCAGAGTACAGGGTCAGGGGAAAAGAGGAAGGCCCTCAACGAGGTGGATTGACACAGTGGCTGCAACAATGAGCTCGAGCATAACAAAGATTGTAAGGATGGCTCAGGACCGGGCAGTGTTTCTTTCTGTTGTGCATAGGGTCGCTATGAGTCGGAACCAACTCGACAACACCTAACAACAACAGTGACACAAGTCAGAAGCAGCAGAGTGGAGACCAGAGCCCATGTCTTTCCACCCAGCCCATTCCAAGGCCTATACCAGGATGCCTAGTTATGCCAGTTTCTTAATGTACATCTTGATCCTCGATCACCTCAGAAACTCCTAAATGACAAGAAACATATGAATCAAACTCACTACCCAGCACAAGGCTAGTGTGAGGCAGTGAATTGTTATTTCAGTGAGTAGACCAATGAATGCATGAATGATGACTCCCCACAGTGAGGCTTTAAAACTTCCAGCTCATTTTAAAGTTTACTTTTAGGTTTCTTTATTTTGAGCCACAGCAGATCCTCTTTGGCAGAAGACTGGGTTTAAAAAATAAAATAAATTAGACAGATGAAAGCAAGCAGTTTCAAGGGAGCTGAAACGCCCTGGCCTGCCTGTTCCAGCAGCTGGATGGGGCAGTCTTAATTACTTCGGGCTGCCATAACAGAAATACCAAAAGGGGGTGGCTTTAAAGAACAGAAATTTATTTTCTCACAGTTCAGGAGACTAAACTCCAGATTCAGGGCATGGCTCTAGAGGGAGGCCCTTCCTTGTCTATTTTAGCTTCGAGTACCAGTTACTAGTTCCTTGAATCAGTTCCAACTCCTGGTGACCCCAGGTATGTCAGAGTAGAGCTGTGCTCCATAGGATTTTCAGCAGCTGATTTTTTGGAAGTAGATCACCAGGCCTTTCTTCCAAAGTGCCTCTGGGTATGCTTGAACCTCCAACCTTTGGGTTAGTAGCCAATTGCATTAACCTTTGTGCTACCAAGGTACACTTAGCTTCTAGTAGCTGCCAGCAATTCTTGGCATTCCTGGCCTTGTAAATGCATCTGTCCCCCTCATCTGTCTTCCTCTTAGCCCTGTGTGTCTCTGTGTCTGCTCTGCTTCTTTTTATAACTCAGAAGTGATTGGGCGTAGGACCT
The DNA here is from genome assembly GCF_030014295.1 of Loxodonta africana. Taxonomy (NCBI): domain Eukaryota; kingdom Metazoa; phylum Chordata; class Mammalia; order Proboscidea; family Elephantidae; genus Loxodonta; species Loxodonta africana. Next base: position 101,281,814 of record NC_087342.1, read on the forward strand.
ACGCCACACTGGTATGACCTCATTAACATAACAACAGAAAGCCCTTATTTCCAAACAAGGTCATATTTGCAGATACAAGGGTTAGAATGTCGACACATCTTTTAGGGACAGAGTTCAATCCATGACAACACCCAGAAAAATGACTTCCCAGCAAAGCCATCTCCAACTTCCTTCTTCAGCACCACACCTACTCACTACGTGTTCTAAACCCCACATCTGCAATGCCCTCCCCATGCTCCCAAGGTCAATATGAGCCAATATTTATAATTGTCTGTTGCCTCCCATTTGGGCTGCAGGTCTTTTGATTATAAAAACACCTACCACCCCTCCTGGGGTCAGGGGCTGAGAGGGAGAAGTTCATTCATCTTTGCGGCTGTGGCAATATTTCATGTGGAGGCAGTGGGGCAGATCAGCCCTCGCACACCCCAGCCTGTCCTCACCGCCTGGCTGGCTGCAGGCGCTGAAGGTATTGAGTGCATCTATAACGAGATGATGGCTGCTCTCTGAAGTGGGACATATAAATACCTTGACTCTCAGCTGGGAAGGGAAAAGATCTTTGTCAAAGGCAGAAATTTGTCCTCAGAGACCATGAGAGTGTGCTTTGCTAGAAAAGGTCTCATCCTAACCCTGCCCTTCCCCCTGGTGCCCCATATTCTTGGATAGATGGATGGATGGGTGGAATCACTTTGGTTAAATTTGACAAGTGATAAAGTTAGAGTGTCTGAAGTAAAAGGCTCTCTACAGCTCTTTGAGTCCCTACAGGGCTCTGAGGCTTAGAGAGAAGGGCTTGTTCAGAGTCTGAATATTCAGGACCAAACCTGGGTTTCTAGACTCCCAGTTGTGTCCAGAATGTTAACATGCCTCAATTCTAGTAATTAACTATATGCTAAGGGTAGGGCTGCTTCTAGCCCATGTGGTGCCTTCTTGCCAATAAGGAAATGTGTCCCTTCCTCCGGGTGAACACAGTCCTGCCCCAGGGTGCATGGCTTGGCAAGTGACTGGCAGCCGGGTTTCAGTCCTTACTGGTGCCTCAACCAGGCCCCCTTGCACAGTGAACAACCTGCACAATTGTCAGTGGTCGCCAAGGCGGGGGAAATGCAAAGTTTGAGGCCCCCGAGGCAAGGGCCTGAGCCTTACTTACCTCTATAAATTCTACCTCATCTAAAGGTGTACCTGGCTCAATACGGGCGGAGGATAAGTGTTTATGTAAAGAAAGAAGGGAGAGAGGGAGGGAGGAAGGAGCAATATCCAATATCCTTGGGAACTTCATAAGTGAAACTTTGTGAAGAAACAAAACAAGTAAAACCCGAACAGCTAATTGCTAGGTCTGGAGCAGGAAAAGAAATGGAAATGAAATAGAGTCTGATTAGTTTGCTTAAACAATACTAAACTCCAGAGGAAAATGGAAAGATAGCCCTGCTGACATTACTGCGAGCTGCACAGAGGGACCAGGCAATTATATTAGGGAAAACAGATAAGTTTGTGAGTTGCTAAATAAAGAAGCAATCAGAGATAAAAGCAAGCAGTTTCCCCAAACAGAAAACATAACTGAATCATTTATCAGCTTCCCACGCAGAGCTCAGGCACCTGATCTGAAGACAAGCCAAGGGACTGTTTTTTTAAATGCTGTTATCTTGAATAGCCTGGTTCCTTTGCCTCAGGCTAATTTGGATTAATCTTTCTCCCCAGGAGGCTATAAAATTCTTCCTTCATAAACCTTTGGAAGGACAGATGGCCACTCATCTGCAAAGAAAGTTTAAATTCCCTCTGTACTCCCCATGGTGGGGGTTGGAGAGAAGGAGTTTGGGACCAAAGGGGATGTCAAGAGCCCGGGAGTAGAGAAAAGGGAGAGCAAACATTCTCATCATCTTCAAAAGTTCGATAATACCTTCCCTGTTTCTCTGTCCCAGTTATTTAGACACCAGGCCCTGTCCTCCTTTTAGAGTCACCTGTGGCCCGTGTCACCCCAGAGCCATGATTTTGTAATCTTTCTGGAGTTACAGGTCCCTCGGAGAATCTCATCAAAGGCTATGGATTATCACCCCAGAAAAGATGCCCATACTCAAATGCTCATACACTTTGGCTAACGGCTTCAAAGGATTCATGGGCTGCCCTGAAGGCATCCCTTGATATCGAGTTAAAAACACATATTCTAGAGCCTGGAATGGAAGCCGTTTTGGAGAGCATACTAGAAGCTTAAACGATAACTATGTCCATTTTGCATTTTAAATAGATTTGAAAGACTCAATGCATTAAAAGGAGCTGCTTAGAAATGGCCATTTTTAGGGCACTAGTGACATCAGAGTCAGATTAAGGCATGTGAGGGCCCTGAACACTGATAATTTGTGGTGCTCCCTCCTCTGCTTATTCATGCATTCAAGCAGGATGTGTGAGTTATATATAAAACCAAAAACCAAATCCATTGCTGTCGGGTCAATTCGGACTCATAGCAACCCTAAAGGACAGAGTAGAACTGCCCCCATAGTGATTCCAAGGAGCACCTGGTGGATTCGAACTGCCGGCCTTTTGCTTAGCAACTGTAGCTCTATAACCACTATGCCACCAGGATTTCTGAGTTATATATACACATGTATATATGTGTGTGCGTGTGTTAGCTATCCACGATGTACCTTCTTTTTAAATGTGACTATAGTATCAGCGATTGAACACCAAAATGGCGTATGCCATTTTAGCTGAATGAGATAAATTGGATTATAAAATTTTTAGTGGCTGCAGGGTACTAAGGTTTTTACTATATACCCCATTTTCTACAAAAAGAATATTCCACCTATTCTACAATAAAGAAAAAGAGTCAGTGAGCTTAGTTGTTTCTACAGTCAATGTAAAATTCTGATGATCTCCCACCACGAAAAATTAACTGTCACCAATTTTCCTTTAAATGGCTCATAATGCAGTTTTGATGCTTGTTTGGTTATAAATACTATAATTATAAACGAACAAATTGAAAAATGTCATAAAAGAAAATTTAATATTTTATTTTCAGAAAAATTTAATTTTTTTTCAGAAAAATCTTTCACCTCTAACATGTTATAATTTAAAACACTTCCTTCTATTCTTTGCACTTGCAAATTCTTCAATGATTTCATCACAATAAGCTGCCAAAAAATATCTACTTCCACACATAATAAGGACAATGAATCGAGTCTTTCTTGAATCCTTGTTGTACACTGAGGGTTTTTGAGTCTCTTGAGGAACGAAAATGAGCGTTCTGTTGTGCAGTTTTGTGATCATTAAAGTCAGGAATATGTGTAAAGCAATTTCAACACTGGGAAACACGCATTGTATTTTGTCTTCTTTTATGGATTCATACATAACTAAGTGAATAAAATATGTCTTTGCTGAATCTGTAGTCTTAGTTCTCACGTAAAAATGAAATTATCGTACTTCTCTGTAAAGGTTTGTATTTAAGTCATTGAGATAAGCCTGCACTGATTTCTGGGATGCCTTCATGCCTTCTTCATCAGGTATATCCACATTGTTTAAGAAGGAAAATCTATTTGAAAGAACTTCCTACACTTTTGCCCTTCTTTACATGCAAGATTCAAGTGCATCAGTGGTGGTGCAGAATGTGGTTACCCAAAAATGATCTCCGGCACGCAATACTTCTGGAGCACTTCCATTATTTACTTGTTTCTTTCTAATGCTCCTATGAAGGCAGGCTGCTTGATAATCAGTATTTGGCAGTATTTGTTTTGTTGTGTTTTCAAAATTTTCTCTTTAATTATGTAAATACCCTGTTGATGACTGGTAGAGATCTGTGCATGTCTTTAAATTTACTTCTGACTCTTGGAAAGCTTGACTCATCCGATGAAAATGCTGCAATATATTATCCCACATAACCAACATAAATGCCTACTCTAGTGTTCACATTTTTTGGCGATGTTTTCAGCTTCTCTTTTGGTGTTTCCTTTTTGTGTCTAGTCTTCAGCAATATTTTCTAAGGCATCTAGAATTTGAGTGTACGATTCCAGGATTACACTCATTGCTACAGCATGCACTTCCCAACATGTGTTAAAAAGGTGTTTAATACTCGATCATTGCCTATGTTTTAAGAACTGCCCGTAGGTGAATAAAGGTGATAAAAAATGTGTAGAGTAACTGAACAGTAGAAAAAAATCATCTGCTTCCAGACAACAATCTACTGCGCTACATCCTCCAAAATTAAGGGAATGCACAGCCCATGGTATGAAAATGGCATATTTACTACATTATAAAATTTTCTGTTGCACGCCTTTATAGCACCCTGGCATGTTGGCAGCATTGTCGTAGGACTGGCCTCTGCACTTACAAAAATCAATTTTGCAAACTTCACATAGTGAAGTATTTTATTTGCAATTTCTTCATTGGTATGACTTTTTAAATTAGTAAATGTGATAAACCGTTCATCCATCTGATGGAGATCTGTATCTTAAAACAATACTTAGCTGATCTGTATGAGAAAATGACTTTCCAATACTGTTCTTCATTAATTTGTGTTTCCAGTTCACGAGTTAAGTCGAAACCATGTCTTCAGTTTAAATACGGCAACATACCACCTCTGTGAATTGAGCTGTTTTCATGTTTATCATATTTGAGTTGTGCCAGTCGCTAAATCCACCTGCAGGAAATCGAGAATTAAATGATTTGGGACGGAATAGTTTGCAAACAGAACAATAAACAGAGCTGACTGATGAAGAATACAGTAGTCACTCCCTTTTATAATTTTTCATCATTAGCTTTGCACCCTAGCCATATGTTCTGGCTACAGAGCCAGAAAGTTTCGACAAAATTTTTCAAATGTTCCACTGTGATGTTGACAATCACTCAGCCCTCTTTTGATCCAATAATTTACATCATTAGAAGAAAAATTATTTCACAGAGCAGGACTTCCGTTTCTGTTATTTATGGGGTCTGCAGATATGACAATTTCAGATTGTAAAATATTTTCACTTTCTATACTGTTGTTATTACTATAGCAAGGATTGGATGTAGAATTTGTAACAAATTCTGTTATATTCTCATTGCTATTAGTAATTTCAGCACTAGCAGTACTAGTACAAAGGTTTGCACCCAGTAAACGCGAGTGCGCAACCGAAGAAGTCTCTTTGGATACATTACGTTTTAAAAGGGAAGTTAATTTTGAAATTACCTTTAGGGATCCACAAATCCTTTTCTTTTTATCTCCTGTGAGCTTTCGTTTTTGTGCTCCACTTAGTTATTGCCATTTCATTTTATCTGGAAATAAAAGTATGTCATTTTTTAAATTTGGGTCTATCAAGGCAAATAAATTTGAATAATTGAAAATAAATAAAATTTATCAAATAAAATTTACATTCAAATTTGGATGATAACATAAAAATTTATATTTGAAAAGTAGTAAGTAAAAAAAAATGATATGAAACAGAATTTTGTTCTCCAGGTCTGAGAGAGTCAAAAAAAAAAAAAAAAATTGGACTTACAAGGCAGTCGGAAATAATTTCAGTCGTTTGTGGTATGATGTTTGTTGGCGAGCCCTTTGCAGATCTCCATGAGTGTTTTTCATCTTGAAATAACACTTAAGAACTTGCACACTCACTTTCCAGCCTTTGCTGCTGCATCTTCACAGTTCTTCGGGCTACTGCTGATACCCAACAGGGGCTAGATTGATCACAAAAAGCATGATACAAATACAAGGGTATGCTCAATCCGAAGACGTGTTTTGGTTAGTTTTGCACAGGACAGGACCAGATACCTCACGAGTCAGGTAATCGTAGTGCCACTGGCACTTTCTTACGTGGTTGACAAGAGAGAACTGAATGTGAGATTATATCCCATCATTCCAAAATGAAAAGGAAAATGATTGTTACCAGGTACAAAATTTATAAAATGTACATTTGATTTCTTTGTGGAATTGTTCAACTCCCGTATTTGGAGATACATACATAATTGATGTAATAATTGTACCACTTCTAGACCAGCCAGTTTGTTTTGCAGGCCATAACAGTATCGGTTTCTTAAAAGAAGTTCAGTCTGAAGAGAAATGGAAAATAAAATATGTTTATATAATTTTTGTTATCTGAATATTCATTTATTTCCTCGAGGAATGTTCAATCTCCTTACTCGGAGATACGTAAATATCCTGACAAGATGTAAGTGTAATGTGCTGATAGACGCCCTTTGTTGTTTTCTTGGAAGATAAATTTAGAAACACACTCCTTGTTGCAGAACAGAAACATTTTGCATAAAAAATCAATACTGAATTCTTTGTCCTCTTAATGTGCCTAATACCTCGATTATTAGCATATATAGAGTAATACCAAGTACTGTGTCCCACACAACAGACAATAAAAAATGAAACTCACTCAATACATAAATTAAAACTTTTCATGTGAGATAAATATTAATATTTCCAGTGTTTTTTGGACATTTGCTATGTTAGTATGATATTAAAGTCTTATTCATGTTAATATTATATTAAATGTATGCTAGGTTGCATCATGTGTATGCCAAACATATTTTAAAGTTAAAGTTATAGATATTATTGTTTACAAAACAGGGGACATAATTCTGTATGTAAATGCCATACGGTTAGAAAGTAACTTGATTAAATTCATCGCGATTTATTCAAGTTCTTTTGTGTGTTGTCTTGCACTGGAGTTCCCTTTGGTTATTTACCAGGACGTGGGCAACAACATACCCTTGAGTTTGTATCACGGCAAAGAGCACTGCTGGCCCTCCTGGCTGGAGTTACTGGATCAGCAATGTGGATGTGCGAGATGGTTCTCTCAAAATGAATCAGAGACCTATTATCTATTCATATAATCCGACCTTGCCCAGAAACTGCTCCTGTTGATTCCAGCTGCGTATGGGGTGAATGTAGCAAGAGTTGGACTCAACAGCCCACCCCCACCTCTTGTTTATTAGAAAGGAATAAAATACTCCCAAGAGACTTGCGGAGATAAGGAGTTTCAATTACATGGGAGGGGACTGTAGGAGGCAGATGTCAAAGAAGGTGTTGAAGTGGTAGGGGCCTTGTAGTTTAAACATCCTCATGTGTGGGTGCCCTCATTACCCTGCGTGAACTTTACTTCTGGCCCCCACATTCTCTTGCACTGGCACCCGAGCTGCTTTCAGTTTCCTTTAGTGCCCTTCCACTGTGGCATTCACTTCTCCTTGTGTCCTGTATGCTTGGTTTGTATAGCACTTTGTTTTGGACAGCTGGTGTCCTTGTTTTGTTGATGCCTTAAGCACGTGCTTACCCTGCTTATTGGATAATCCATCCCTGAGTGGGGGCCCTGCTAGCCGAGACCTCGGAGGAGAAGGAAGAAACTGGTAGAGGAGGACACTTCAACATTCTAGAAGTTATGTCCTCATGGAAGTTTAGCCTGTAATTTATCAATGCTGCCACACGGTGGTGGTGCTGTAGTCAAGTGGCTTAAAGTTAAGCACACACTTACCACACAACCAAGCAATCCTGCTCTTAGTTATATAGCCTAGAGGAATGAAAACTTACGTTCATACAAAAACATGTACACAAATGTTTATAGAAGTGCTATTTATTATCATCCAAAATTGGAAATGAAACAAGTGTTCTTCAACTGGTAAATAGTTAAACAAACTATAGTATATCCAGGCAATGGAATACTACTTACCATAAAAAGGGGCAAATTTTTAAAAATTTTTATTGTGGTAAAATATATATAACTAAACATTTTCGATTTTAGCCTTTTTAAGTGTATTAATTCAGTGACATTAATAACAGTCACCATGTGGTACAACTTCACCACTACCCATTTCTAATTTTTTTTTTTTAATCATCCTAAACAGTAAGTCAGTGCCTCTTAAACAATGACTCCCCTTCTCTCCTTTCCCCCCAGCCCCCGGTGACCACTAATAAGCTTTGATCTCTTTGTATTGGCCAATTCTAGACATTTCATATAAGTAGGATTATACATTTGTCCTTTTGCATCTGACTTATTTCACTCGGCGTAAAGTCTTCAAGGTTCATCTATGTGTGGCATGTATAAGAACTTCATCTCTCTTTATGGCTGAATAATATTCCACATCGTGCTTATCCATTCATCTGCTGGTGTAGACGCTTGGGCTATTTCCACCTTTTGGCTGTTGCGAATAGTGCTGCAATGAACATTGGTATACAGTATCTGTCTGAGTCCCTTCTTTCAATTATTTTGTGTGTATACCTAAGGGTGGGTGGCTGGGTCATACGGCAAGTTCATATTTAACTTTTCGAGGAACCACCAAACTGTTTTCCACAGTGACGTCAACAGTGGATGAGGGTTCCAGTTTCTCCACGTCCTCACCAATGCTCATTTTCTGTTTTTTTGTTTGTTTGTTTGTTTCTGATAATAAAAAAAAAAAGTCATTTTAAAACCCAAAACCATTGCCATAGAGTCGGTTCCAACTCATAGCAACCCTATAGGACAGGTAGAGCTGCCCCATAGAGTTTCCAAGGAGCGCCTTGGTGGGTGTGAAATGGTATCTCATTGTGCTTTTGATTTGCATTTTCCTAATGACTAAAAATATTGAGCATCTTTTCATACACTAATTGGCCATTTGTATATCTTCTTTGGAAAAGGAACAAACTTTTGATGAATGAAACAACTTGGATGAGTCTCAAAGGCATTATGCTGAGTTATAAAAAAATAAAAACCCAGTCTCAAAAGATTGCCTGTTGTATGTTTCCATTTATATGACCTGAAAAAGGTGCTAGGGACACCTGGCAGGCTGAATAATGGCCCCTGTCAAAAGGTATCCATGTCCTAATCCTGGAACCTGTAAATGTTGTATGATAAAAAAGGCCTTTGCAGGCGTGATTAAGGATCTTGAGATGGGAATATGATCTTGGATTATCTAGGTGGACCCTAAATGCAAGCATAAGTATCATTCTAAAGTGGGGGGGGGGCAGAGGGAGATTTTACAGAGGAAAAGGCAAGGGGAAGAGAGGAAGAGGGAGCAGAGATATTTAAAGATGCTGGCCTTGAAGACTGGAAGTAATGGGGCCACAAGCCAGGAAATGCTGGCAGCCAGCAGAAGCTGGAAGAGGCAAGGAACAGATGCTCCCCTAGAGCCTCCGGAGGAAGTGTGACCCTTGATTTCATGCCAGTGATACTGATTTCAGATTTCTGGCTTTAAGAACTATAAAGGAATAAACTTCCGCTGTTTTAAGCTGCCAAGTTTGTGGTGATTCGTTACAGCAGCCACAGGAAACTAATACAGGACAGAAAACAGGCTAGTGGTTTCTAGGTTTTGGCATTCTTTGTTGTTGTTGTTGTCAGGTGCCTTCAAGTCAATTCCCACTCACAGTGACCCCAGGTACAACAGAACAAAACACTGCCTGGTCCTTCGCTATCCTCATGATCATTGTTATGCTTGAGCCCATTGTTGCAGCCACTGTGTCAGTCCATCTCATTGAGGGTCTTCCTCTTTTTCATTCACCCTCTACCAAGCATGATGTCCTTCTCCAGGGACTGGTCCCTCCAGATAACATGTCCAAAGTATGTGAGACATAGTCTTGCCATCCTTGCTTCTAAGAAGCATTGTGGCTGTAATTCTTCCAAGACAGATTTGTTCATTCTTTTAGCTGTCCGTGGTATATTCAATATTCTTTGCCAACACCGTAACTCAGAGGCATCAATTCTTCCATCTTCCTTATTCATCGTCCAGCTTTCACATGCATATGAGGCAGTTGAAAACACCATGGCTTGGGTCAGGCTCACCTTAGTCTTCAAGGTGACATCTTTGCTTTTCAACACTTTAAAGAGGTCGTTTGCAGCAGATTTGCCCAATGCTGGCATTCTTTAGCGTGTTGGAATTATTCTGTATCCTGTTTGCTGTGGTGGTTACAAGAATCTATGCATGGAGATTCATAAAACTGTTTACCAAAGAAGTGAATACTACTGTATTTAAAGTAAAAAAATAAAACAATAAAATTTTTTAGATGAAAAAAAAAATTACTCGGCACTCTAAAAGAAGAAGTGTCCCCAGCCTCTCCTGACCCTTGAGAGGCCCTGGAGCAAGGCTAAGGGGAAGCCAGATCTCCGGCCCAGGTAGCTGAGAGGACTGTGTGGCCATTACAGGAAGTGAAAAGAGGAACTGGTGTGTGTGTGTGTGTGTGTGTGTGTGTGTGTGTGTGTGCACGTGCATGTGTGTGTGTAGAGGGTAAGGACCTCAATCTTGTGCTAGACACACTGAACTTGAGGAGACCCTGGGCTATCCAGATGGAAATGTGCAGCACACAGTTGGTGATGGCAACTCAGAGAGAAGCAGGACAAAGTGAGGGAGGCAGGAGAGTGCAATGGTTATGAGCACAGACTTTCAAATAAGACAAACCTGGGGGTGTATTCTAGTGGTGTGACTTTGGCAAGTTATTTAACCTCTCAGAATCTCAGTTTCCTCTTCTCTAAAATGGGATAATGTTCATATTTCCCTTGTGTGAGAATTCAGTGGGAGAACGTGTGTAACGCACCTAACGCTGTGTCTCACATATGATAAGGCCAGGAAATGTGGGCTGTGACAATTACTAAGAAAGCATTCCAGACCAGAGATGCAGAATAAGGGAATCGAGAATCCGATCTGGGATCACTGCAGAGATGCAAGAATGGACATCACAGTAGTGGGTGAGGACAGCTGGAGAGACTAAAGAACAGGGTCGGGGCAGACCCTGTGATGAGGGGCTGTCACAGGGGCAAGAGCAGAACCAGGTGGCTAAAAGAGGATGAACTGGTGATAAAGAGGGGCTGCACAATAATTTCACATGATGCAAAGAGGTCTCCAATTCCTCCCTCACGTACACAACGGTTCCTGTGCATCAAATGTTCTGTGCAGATGTGAGGGCTCTAATGTCCATTCATAGTATCCTGCCATGGGGTCAGGGGGAGGCTTAATGGGGGGAGACTGGAGGGACACGGGCTGCAGCTCCTGGAGGGAGAATTCTGGGGTGTGAGGAGCTTTGCAAACAAGATGAGTTACTTAAAAGCAAGGGGCGAGGAACCCTGGGAGCCTGTGTCTGGAGCCTCATGCTGTGAGTTCCTCCTTCCTGCTTTTCTTCTCAAGTTTGTGTCTTGTGGACTCCCTAGCTCTACTTTTTCCAGGCTGGTGCCTTCCAAACCTGCCCTCCTCTGCTTCCCTCTTGGCAGTGACTCTACATTATAACCCATTGTACCTGCCCAGAGCTTCACGTGAAGGTTGTTTAATAAGACTTCACAACAGCTCCTGAGGCCAGCAGGACAGTGTCTGTTGGTCTCACTTTATAAATGAGGACACTGAGGCTCAGAGAGGTTACCTGACTTATCCAGGACACACAGTGTGTTGGAGGCAGCATTTTTCAAGCCTTGGCCTCTTGACTCCCAGCTTGAGGCTGGGCACATGACACTACATGGCTTTGGTTTCTGGTGGTTCCTGCTTGGGGGCACTTGGCCTAAAGGAAAAAGTGAAGCCAGAGCAGAGATACCCTGACTTCCCCAGTCCTGACCCCAGCAAGAGAGCATCTGACTTTTGGGAGGTCTTCATCCCTCCCATAGATGCTGAGCAGCCCTGCCCAGAACAGGAAGCTTCAGCATTGCTGCCGACGTGACCACAAGGGGGCAGTGGCGCCCCACGCGATGAGCAAATTTGGCTGGCAGGACATACTTGAGGCCTGCAGAGTTGGGCCAGGGAAATGCTCCAGGCTCCCAGCTACCAGGACCCTTCCCAGACCTCTCCCCCTGCAAGGAGGGGCTCTTAAGATTTCAGAGTACATGAATTTGGCTCAAATGGTCTTTTCTGAGTTTCCTGAGCTGGGGCTGGATTTGATGCTGGTGGAGCCTCCCCTTCCCACACCACACACCCACACACATTAAAGCCCCTCTTGCTCCACCCTCCTGAGGGACCAAGTTATGATAAAATCCACACTGACCACCCCCTCCATTGTCTCTAGGCACTGTGGACGAAGAGGGTCTTTTTCATCCTCATCTGCTTCCTCCTTCTTCTCTTTCCTTCTTTGGGACCTTAGAATTCTGGGAGAACAAGCCCTCCAGGGTTCTCAAGCTGAGCTCTGCAGAGGCCTAAGGGAGCCCCAGGGGGGCCCAGGGAAACTAGGGGGAGCGAGATGAGGTGAGGAGGCGGTGGGCTTCAGCTCCTTCTCTCTCCTCCCCATTTAGAGACCCTGTAGAATCAGCTATTTTGTCTTTTGAGCTGCTGCTTAAAATTTCCTTTGGAGAAAGGGCTCCACTGCTTGGAAGCAAAAAAAGTCTTTGTGAGCCACTAAACTAATCCATCCCCCTCATTTCACAGATGTGAGAACAGAGACCTGGTCAGGAGCAGAAACTGGCCTGATCACACACGGAGAGGAGCAGAACCAACCCTGGAACCTAGGCTCACTCCACACAGTCCCGGTAGGCATGTCGTCTGTGTGAGTGGAGGTAGGCTGGAGAGGAAACTGTCAGAAACATGATGTTGTTGTTGTTGTTAGTTGCCATCTAGTCAGTTTGAACTCTTGGTGACCCTGTGGTGCACAGTAGAACTGCTCCATGGGGTTTTCAAGGCTGTGACCTTTCTGAGGCAGTTCTCCAAGTCTGGGTGGTTCAAACCACTGACCTTTTGATCAGTAGTCAGGCGCTTAAACATTTGCACCACCCAGGAGACTCAGAAACATGACAGAAGAATCCGAAGAGGCCAAAGTCCATGAAATCATACCAGCTGGGAATCGGTTACTCATTCTACAAATACTGAGCACCTACTATGTGCCAGGCATCTAGACATGTGGAATACAATGGTGGACAAAACAAAGATCCCAGCCTTTAATTAGCTTACATTCCTGTGAGGGTTCTGTTTGTTCAGTGACAAAGAGAAAAGGGCAATATAGACAATAAACCCCCCCTACTTTTTACCTCATTCAGTTGTACAGTTGTACCCATACTGACCTGCCTCCTGATCTTCCCCTGTTTTCTTCCTACTCCTGGTCCTTCTCTTCCTTATCTTTCCTGGCTCCTGGACCTCTCCCCCACTTCCTTCTCCAAGGCGGTGTCATGACAGGCGAGAAGGGGCCTGCCCTTCTGGATCCAGGTGGTGCCAAGGAGTGAGCAGTGAGCCAGCTGTTATTCCCATGGGTGGCCAAGCAAGAAAGGAGGAAACCAGAGGTCCTGCTTGAGTCCAGTCCTGAGCAAGCTGCCCCTCAGCCCATTCCCCGGGCCTGTGAATCCGGTTGGCTGATGTGGGGGCCAAGGAGGACTATTCTGTCAGTGATTGCCTTGGTCTGCAGGTTCCAGACTCCAACCCCCTCTGCCCCACAGCAAGGGGAGGAAAAGAACCACGTGAATAAGAGGAAGGGCTAGGAGGCAGCTGGCGGGCTGGGCAGTCCCACGGGGAGTCCCAGGCCTGCAAGTCCATCTGAACTATGTGTGTTAACCAGGAACCCCAAGCTGGAACTCCCAGAACTCCAGCAGAGAACTGGGGTGTTATTCCCTGGGCATTTTTATAGAAGCCCCTGAAGACTTAGGGGAAGTGCTTGGACTCGTCACACGTAGTGTACATATAGAGTACTTATTAAAAAAAAAAAACCCCCATCGCCATTGAGTCGATTCCGACTCATAGCAACCCTATAGGACAGAATAGAACTGCCCCATAGGATTTTCAAGACCATGAATCTTTACAGAAGCAGATCATCACATCTTTCTCCAGCACAGCTGAACCATAGGCCTTTCGGTTAGCAGCCCAGGACTTCGCCACTGCCACACCAGAGCTCCTTTTTGTGGTTTGAAAGTATTCTTCATTCCTAGATAGATCAGCTTCTCAGGGACCCCCAGCCTGAGGGGAAAGGGGAATACAGCCCCTGCCCTCTGCCTCAGGGAGCCACAGTCTGACGGGGAGACAGCCCTGCCCTCAAGGAGCCCCAGTATGAGAGGGAGACATGGCCATGCCCTAAGAAAGCCCCAGTCTGAGGGGGGAGACATAGCCCTGCCCCTAGGCAGTCCCAGTCTGAGGGGAGATACAACCCTGCCCTCAGGGAGCCTCCATCTGAGGGGGAGTCACAGCCCTACTCTCAGGGAGCCCCAGTCTGAAGGGGAGACAACCTTGCCCTCAGGTAGCCCCAGTCTGAGGGGGAGACACAGCCTTGTGCCCAGGGGGCCCCAGTCTGAGGCAAAACAGCCCTGCCTTCAGGGAGCCCCAGTCTAAGGGGGAGACACAGCCCTGCCCTGTGGGAGTCCCACTCTGAGGAGGAGACACAGCCCTGCCTATAGGCAGTCCCAGTCTGACGGGGAGCGGGGAGACACAGCTCTCCCTTCAGGGAGCCCCAGTTTGAGGGGCTGAAAGTTTCTGGCCTCAGAGGATCTCTTACAGGTAGTATATTCTTCTGTCTCCCTGTGTCACTCTTTCCCGTTCTGTCTGTCTGCATATGCCTCTCTCACACGCATGCATGTACACACGCACAGATATTCAGGAAGAAGTCTGAAAAACACTCAAGACCAAGTCTCAATAAATGCCAAAGAACACAGTCCAAACTCCAGGGGCTATGGAGACTCAGACATGGCGGTGAGTCAGGAAGATCTTGAGGCTGAGCTGCCAGAGGTGAGGCTCCAGACTTCACATAATCTCTAGGACTTCGAATCCTGCTGCACCCCTGGAGGCTGTGACCAGCTGACACCAGCTGACACATCCTTATCTTCATGGTAACCAGGGTGGGGTGAGAGCCTGCCCTATGGAGCTGCTTTCTCCTAAACTCATAACTCCCTGTTACATGGTCTGGCCACTGAGGAAGTAGGACTTGAAACAACGAGAAGCACGTGCAGTGACTGAAGACACTGGAGGAACAGAATGGGATGGGCAAAGTGGAACTGACCACCCAGCTGTCCAGAGCCCCATAGGAGGCCAGGCCAAGGAGCAGAGAAGTCCCTCCCCTTTCCCTCCGACTTCCTGTCTCAAGTCCCAGAGCCCAAGAGAAGAGAGTAAGATTTGACATCTGTCAAGGATGTGCCCCATGACCCTTGTTTGGGTCTCTGCTAGGGAGGGCCAAGGAGGTATCCAGAAACAGATCTGAATGGGGCTGAGTTCCAATAAAATGAGGAAAACACCCTCTGTCATTTGTATGATCCTGGCCATTTTCTGTCCCAAGAAAAGAGACACTCTAATTCATTCATAATGAGGGCAGCAGTTGTTCAGCTGTAGGAATCTCGCCTTCCATGAGGGAGACCCGGTTCGATTCCAGCCAATGGACCTCATGCACAGCCACCAGCCATCTGTCAGTGGAGGTCTGTGTGTTGCTATGATGCTGAACAGGTTTCAGCAGAGCTTCCGGACTAAGACAGACCAGGGAGAAAGGCCTGGTGATCTACTTCTGAAAATCAGCCAATGAACAGTGGATTACGACGTCTGATCTGTCACTGATTGTGGAGCTGCTGCAGGACTGGCAGCATTCAGTTCCTTTGTGCATGGGGCTTACCTGAGTTGGGCCGACTCTACGGCGGCTAACAGCAACAACAATTCATTTATAAACGTTACTGAAACCGGGGTATATAGCCTGGAGTTAACACTGTCTGGATGAAAGCTGAGGAAAGAAGTTTCGAGTGATCTGGGAATGGAGAGAAACTGTGAAATTAACTTCTCTGAGACTCTGGACTTAGAACCAGTCTCTTCCTTGCAGTCCAGTGGGGAAGCAGGAGGATGAAGAATTTGACATCTATAACCACAGACACACATCACCTCCAGTGACGGGGAACTCACTCTCCTTTGAAGCTCCTGACAAGGTGGCTCAGTGGTTAAGGTGATGGACTGCTAATCTATTGTGCATCGCATGCGTGGGTTCGATTCCCACCCTCTGTCGTTCCTTCCTTTCCCCACTGTGTCGTGGGAGTGAGATTTGGAGCCCTGGTGGCACGGTGGTTTGGAAACACTGGTGGCATGGCGGTTAAAAGCTGCTGCTGCTAACCAAAAGGTCAGCAGTTCAGATCCACCAGGCACGCCTTGGAAACTCTATGGGGCAGTTCTACTCTGTCATATAGCATCACTATGAGTCGGAATTGACTCAACAGCAACAGGTTTTATTTTTATTTTTTAGACAGTTTAGACTGATGGGACTTGGATTGGGGGGCTGCTGGGTCTCCTCCCCTCCACCTGTTCACAGCAGATCCTGGCAAAGAGGAGAATGAGTTGCTGGAGGCTGAGTTCCATTTAACACAGAACCCCAGCCTTCCTGGCAGAGTCTGGGAACTCCTCCTAGGAAGGCAGGTTTCTCTGATGGGATTTTGCTCTGAAATGGCCCCACTAGGCTCCCAGACGGCACCGGGGTAGGTGGGTAGTGTGGTGAGGGGGCTGGGTTCTGAGCTGTGTTGTGACGAAGGCACATCTGACCTCGGCACTCCCTTGTCCCATCGACGGAGTGGGGTAGGGGGCTGGCATCCAGGCCTGGCATGGTGTCTCCCTGCCTTCGCATTTCCCACGGCCTGATTATGGTTCAGCCAGAATTCCTGTGGAGGCCTGGCCAGTCCCACGCCATGGGGGGTGGGGGGAGGTAAGGTGGTGGGGTGGGGAAGAGAAGAGTATATGCCCTAGGGCTACTTCAACTCTCTGGTGGACAGAGAAGATGTTTACTCAGTGAGGTTGAAAGGGGAGGCACAGGGATGAAGCTGCTGGTGCCCAGGCCATTCCTTCCTGCTTGCCTTCCCCATACCACACGCCTCCCCTCATGCGGAGCTCAGAGTGCTGCATTACTGTGAGAGGCCCAGATACACCCAGGTATACACACGCATGCCTGTGCAAGCACCCATACTTACACACACACACCAGCAACCAGGCAACCCCTGGGGACAAGCCTGTGTTCACTTTTCTGATATAACCTTGGTAGACACACACTCCTAGGCTTTGTGCTTTAAAGACAATTAACTCTGGCAAAACAGTTAAAGGGGTGGCTCTGGTCCAAGAGTGTCACAGCAACCACCAATGCCAAGGTAGAGAATTGGCCCAGAGAGGGAAGGAGGTGGTTGCTGGTGGAAAGGGGCAGGCCATGCGGGATGCAGCTGCCAGGCTTATGGTGGCGTCTCTGGGGTGGACAGTCTGGGCCTTGATCTTGGATGCTGTCCTGAGAGGCCAACAGGGCAAAGGACCAGCTTTCCTGGGCTAAGGAGCCAGGCTCTGGAGCCCTAGCCAGCCAGCGGCAGACAGAACAGCAAAGTGGACAGGTGGACTCACAGAAGGGAATCTAAGGTCCCCCAGGGTCTTGCTACTCAAAGCGTGGTCCATGGACCAGTAGCATCAGCATGATAGGGGAGCTTGTTAGAAATGCAGAAGCTTGGATCTAACCTAGACCTACTGAATCGGAACCTGGTTATTCATATATTTAATTACAGTCAGACACACACTTCTCTAGAAGCTTCCTGGACCCTGGGTGGGGGTTGCCCCACAGGTGAGGCAAGGATTACTGTATTTTTGAGCAAATAATGTAAAATTTTTATGCATGTGCCTTCCGTGCTTATTTGAGGGCAGAGCCCCCCACCTCCACCCGCCCAAGTATTTTCATAGGCGCCACTGTGCCAGTTTTGTTTACACGTTGCCATGAAGAAAAATTAGCATAGTGTGCTTTGGAGGATGCCTCCAGGGGCAGGGCGCTGCCAGCAAACAAAGGCAGAAAGCCCACATTATTTGCATAAAAACACAGTACAGCGTCACTCTCAGTAGATTCCATACTTCGGCTGGAAGGCACCTGTGGGGTCACCATTTCCTAGCCTCCAGATGGGGCTACATCCCAGGCCTCCTGGTGGATTTATTCACTCATTTCACAAATGTTTATTGAGGCACCATGCTGGGCATTCGAAAACCAAAAACCAGACCCGTTGTCATTGAGTCAATTCTGACTCATGGCAACCCCGTGCATTTCAGAGTAGAACCGTGCTCCTTAGCATTTTTAATGGCTGTAATCTTACAGAAGTAGATTGCCAGGACTTTCTTCCATGGTGCCACTAGGTGGATTTGAACCACCACACAAACCATTTGCTCTGCATTAGGGATATAATAATAAGCAAAAAAAAACATACATGGTCCCTGCCCTCTTGGAGCTTTCGGGTTACTGGCATTGACAGGTAAGGCTTCCCTGAAAAAGTGCCATTTGAGCTACATTTTGAAGAGGTTACCTGGCTGAAAAGGGGGAGAGAAGCATATTCCAGGCAGAGGGAAGAGCTCGTGCAAAGGCCCTGTGGTAAGACGGTACATGGCTTATCTGAAGAATTGAAAAGTCAGTGTGGCTGGAGAACGGAGAGCCTTCCCAGTGGGGCATTGTATCAGATGTGACCGTGTGTAAAAGCTTCCAATAAACCAGAGTTTCCTGGTGTCCGCCACACCCCTTAGTTAATAGGTTTCAGAGAATCCTAGAATATCAGAATTGGAAGGGATCTTGGGCTTCATCCAGTCCAATAATTTGAACCTGGCTTGAAGCCTCAGTCCACCGTGAATTAACTATAAATGTGAGCTCCGGCCCCACTTTGCTCCTCTGAAAAGTGTTGGGGTACAAGGAGTGTCACCTATTTTGCCTAGGCTGGGAGAAGGTCATGTAAGTCTTCACCAAGAAGGTATTTTAGTTGGGGCACAGGCTAGGCTTCTACTTAAAAAAACACCCTAAAATACAGTGGCTGAAACAAGAAACAATTTTATTTCTCTCCCATGTAAAAATCTGAATATATGGTACACTACTGGTGGTGGGGAGGCAGGTGCCTTCTACCCAGTTGCTCTGCTACCCTCAAACTGCTGCTTCCATTTCATATGGCCCAAGATAGTTGCTCCAATTCCTGCCATCACATTTGGGCTCTTTCCCATTAGAGGCATAACCCAGATGTTGCATGTGTCACTTATGCTCATATCTCATTGGTCAGAATTTAGTCACGTGGCCATACCTAGCTGCAAGAGAGCATAGTAAATGTAGTCTTTAGCTGAGCAGCCATATGTGCAGCTAAAAATGTGATTACTATGTAAGAATGGGAGAATAGGTGTTGGGGAACAACAAGCAACCTCCATGACCCAGGGTCTAAAGGTAGAATTGGCATTCTTCTGTACAGTGGCTGCCTCTGATCCAGGGCCAAGGTACCCAGCCAGATTTCGTCAGCATTATCCTCTTGGGTTGGAGCCGCCCTAGCCTCCTTCCTGAATTCATCAGGGCCATGCTCCATCCTGCTGCACGATCCACTCCCATTCCTACCAACTTCAAGAAGTTGACTCAGCCTGTGGAGGCTTTGGTAGTGTGGAGTTACATTCGTGGAAGACTGGCCTTTTCCCCATCACACCACACATAGAGTCCTAGGAGGGTT
Organism: Loxodonta africana; assembly: GCF_030014295.1. Taxonomy (NCBI): domain Eukaryota; kingdom Metazoa; phylum Chordata; class Mammalia; order Proboscidea; family Elephantidae; genus Loxodonta; species Loxodonta africana. Next base: position 101,301,079 of record NC_087342.1, read on the forward strand.
TCCAGCAGGCTGGTAGGACAGACTTGAAAAGAGGTAGGTATCCACTGCTTACACCTGTCAGAAGCTACTGCTTCCACCCTCACAGGGGCAGGAGAGGCCAGTCTGGGGTGGGAGGTGGGCTGGCTGTGTTTTCATTACCTGCTCCTGCACCAGGGCCAGGAGTGGTCCTCACAGTCAGGTAAACAGCTGGCAGCAGCAGTTGTTGGTGTGGCTAAGGAACTCTTTCCAATCAGATTGTCTGACCCTGCAAAGGCCAAAGCCAACGCCAGCAGAATCCGGAGGCTGCGTCCCACCCACAGTCTGGGCTACTCATCCAGGCTGCCTGCTGGCAATGCCTCCTGCTCTGGGCCTCTGCTCTCCCATTTGTTTTCTCTGAGAGGGAGTAAGGTAAGGTATGTGATGTAGGGGTTACAGTAGATCAGGGTTTCTTAGCCTTGGTACTATTGATATTTTGGAGTCTTGTCCTGTGTATCGTAGGATGTTTAGCAGCATCCCTGGCCTCTACCCACCAGATGCCAGTAGCACTCTCACCTCTACCCTAAGGTGTAAAAATCAAAAATGCCTCCAGACATTGCCAAATGGCTTCTAGCAGCTGAAAACCACTGGTATAGATGGGAAAGGCCCCGATTTACCAAAGAAAGAAGTCAAGGATGGATGGGGAGAAAGAGAGAAAATGGAAAGAGAAAAGGGGAAAAACAGGGGGGAGAGAAAAAAGAAGTAAAGAGAGATACTGAGAGTGAGAAAATGAGATAAAAATAAAAAAGTAGGGGAATAGAAATAAAAAGAGCAAAGGAGAGACACAAGTTGAGAGAGACAGAGTGAGGGCCAGGCCCAGGCAGGCAGGGGAGGGCAAGGAAGCAGTCAGACCCCAGGGAAATGTAGCGTGCAGTACAGGAGCTAGTTTGGGGCAAAAGAGCCATCTCAGAACTCCAGTGTCCTGGTCAAGGTCAAGGTTCTGGCGTCCACCCTCCCTCCACCCCCACTCCAAGAAACCAGGCCACAGAGCAGAACTTTTAGGGGTCATTCCTAAAAGGGGGCCGATGCGCCAGACTCTTTAAGCCCCTCCCAGGTGTCTGGCCATCTTGCTTTCTTAGTAGGTTTAGAATTTGGATGTAGGATTGTCATGGATTGAATTATGTCCCCCCAAAATTCTGTGTATCAACTTGATTAGGTGATGCTTTTTCCCAGTATGGGGTGGTTGTCCTCTGTTTTGTGCTTGTAATTTTATGTTGAGAGGATTAGGGTGGGACTGTACCACCACCCTCGCTTAGGTCACCTCCTTGATCCAAGGTAAAGGGAGTTTCCCTGGGGTGTGGCCTGCACCACCTTTTATCTCTCAAGAGATAAAAGGAAAGGGAAGCAAGCAAAGAGTGGAGGATCTCATACCACCAAGAAAGAAGCACTAGGGGCAAAGTTCACCCTTGAGACCCGGGGTCCCTGTGTGAAGAAGCTCCTCGTCCAGAGGAACACTGATGATGAGAAGGCCAACAGAGAGAGAAAGCCTTCTCCTGGAGCCGACGCCCCGAATTTGGACTTGTAACCTACCAGGGTGTGAGAAAATAAATTTCTCTTTGTTAAAGCCATCCACTTGTGGTATTTCTGTTAGGGCAGCACAAGATGACTAAGACAGGGATCTACACAAAGTTTCTCTAAACCTCAATTTGCACCTCCAGAGAACGGGCAATTTTGAAAACATGGAGGATTGGCCACTTTTCTCTCTGCTCTCTCCTAAAACCCCACTAAGATGATTATGTTGTCGTTGTTAGCTGCTGTTGAGCCAGCCCTGACTCGACAATGGAATGCTGCCTTGCCCTGCACCGACCCCATGATCGATTGCAGATCAGACTGACCCCATGATCGATTGCAGATCAGACCGTTGAGATCCATAGGATTTTCATTGATGACAGAAACAATCACAAGGACAAAAAGAGTGAAGTTGTGGAGTAATCAGCAAAATTCTGGAAGCTGAAAAATGGATGAATGAGTTACTTAACCTGGCAGAAGAAGCTGAAACTTAAATGCCTGGGGTAGGGGGTGGGGAATGGTCAGGATGACAATTAGCAGCAAGCTGCTAGGAGCTGCAGATTCTTCAAAAGGCTCAGCTCTTGGAAAAACCAGATGCAGGTCAAGGTGGGCTGCAGAGTGGGGCTGAGAAGGAGAACTGATTGAAGTGGGTACAGCTCTCGGTCCCCTCCCACTTTTGCATAGCTGAAAACTGCCTTCCCTATCCTAGCAGAAAATGAGCTGGCTTGCTTTCCAAAGAGTTGGACACAGCTGGGGTTAGGGAGTCTGAACACAGAATAAGTTTCCTCAAGCCCTTCCCTAACCAGCATCAGAGCATTAGAAGGTTGGAAGCCAGGTTTATGTCCCCCAACAAATGCAGGGGATTATCTCTGGGAAAATTGACCCAAGAGAAAAGACCTACCGATACTGACATTTATCGGGTCCTCAAAGAAAAAGTCAACTTTCCACTTCTCACCCGATAGTGAAGTCCACCAGGCAAAAGGCCTGCTCATACAAGCGTAGCCTCAGTCTTGAATATGAAGAGACAACCGAGGATCACTAGGCATCTGGAGAGAGGCTTCACTATGAAAAAGAGAAACTAAAATAAGCAAATAAGGTGGCCAGGGAGGTCTCAGAGAAGATGCAGAAAGGGGAATTAATATCTTTTTTTGTCTCCTTGAGATAATATCCTTAAAAAAACGAACAAACAAAAAATCAAACCTGTTGCCTTCAAGTCAATTCCGACTCACAGTGACCCTACAGGACAGAGTAGAACTGCCCCACAGGATTTCCAAGGCTGTAATCTTTTTTTTTTTTTTTTTTTAATCTTTATGAAAGCAGACTGCCACATCTTTCTCCCGAGGAGCAGCTGGTGGGTTCGAACCACTGATCTTTTTGGTTAGCAGCCAAGCGCTTTAATCACTGTGCCACCAGGGCTCCTATAATATACTCAGAGATAAGAAAATACTTATTTTATTCACAACATTCACGGAAGTAACATTCACAGAATAAGAAATAGCTCTTGGAAATTAAAAATATGATAACAATCTATGTAGTGTCCTTGCCAAAAACATTTAACCTGAATCTCCTGATGCCTATAGATCTAACTTGCAGTCTCCAGTAAACGCAGGGGGAAGAGGAACCCATGAAATGGCATCAGGAGGAAACATCTGGATAAATCCAGAATGTAGGACATTCTACAGGGCAACTTGCCTAGATCCTTAAAAAGTCAGTGTAGTGGAGAAACAAGAAGATAGGAAGACCATTGTAGATTTTAAAAAAGAATAAGGAGACATAGCAACTGAATGAAACTAGATAGGATTTTGGTTCAAATAGACCAGCTTTAAAAGACACTTGGGGGGCAACTGGGGAAATCTGAATATGGACAGGAGGATATTAAAGGTATTAGGGGATTACTGTTCATTTTCTTTGGTGTGATAATGGTGGCGGGACTCTATAACAGAATGTTCTTGATTTTAGGAGCTGCATGATAAAGTATTTAGAAATCAAGTATAACGTGGTCTGTGAATTTTTTCTCAAATGGTCCTACCAAAATTTACAGGCAGTACATGATAGATAGAATCGACTTGACAGCACTGGGTTTTGGGTACATGATAGATATATAGTTAACAATTGTTTATTCTAGATCTGCACTGTCCAGGATGGTAAATACCAGCTACACGTGGCTACTAAGCACCTGACATGTGGCTTGTCTGAATTGAGGTATGCTGGTGGCGAAGTGGTGAAGTGCTCGGCTGCTAATTAAAAGATCTGCAGGTTGAAAATACTGGCTGCTCCTTGGACACCATATAGGGCACTTCTACACTGTCCTATAGGGTCACTGTGAGTCGAAATGGATTCTATGGCAACAGGTTTGGGCGAGTATCAAAGACTTAGTACAAAAGATATGCTCAAAGACTAAGTACAAAAGAAAGAATGGGAAATATCTTTCTTAGTTATCTAGTGCCACTATAACAGAAATACCACAAGTGGGTGGCTTTAACTAACAGAAATTTATTTTCTAACAGTTTAGGAAGGTGGAAGTCCAAATTCAAGACGCCACCTCTAGGGAAAGGCTTTTTCTCTCTGTTAGATCTGGGGAAATGTCCTTGTCTCTTTTCAGGGTCCGTTCCTCTTTCCTTGGCGATCTTCATGTGGCATGGCAACTATCCTCCCCCACTTGTGCTTCCTTGTTTCTGTGACTAATCTGCTCTTTTTATACCTCAAAAGTGATTGGCTTAAAACACACCACATACTGACATGGCCTCATTAACATAACAGAAAGTCCTATTCCCAAATGAGATTACATCCACAGGTATAGGGGTTAGGATATACAACACATATTCTGGGGGGGACACAATTTAATCCATAACAATATCTCATTAGTAATTTTTATATTGATTGCATGTAGAAATGATAATATCTTGAATTACATCAAATGTATTATTAAAATTAATTTTACTGGTTTCTTTTTACTTTTCAATATGGCTACTAGAAAGTTGAGATGATGGAGAAGCTCAATATCATCAGTCAGAAAAAGGCCAGGGGCCGACTGTGGGACAGACCATCAATTGGAAGACCGAAGAAGAATTGACACCTTTGAATTATGGTGTTGGCAAAGAATATTGAATATACCATGGAATGCCAGAAGAGTGAACAAATCAGTCTTGGAAGAAGCACAACCAGAATACTCCTTAGAAGCAAAGGATAGTGTCTTGGTCATCAAAGGGTGCTAAAAAAGAAATACCACAAGTGGATGGCTTTAACAAAGAGAAGTTTATTCTTTCATAGTCCAGTAGGCTAGAAGTCCGAATTCAGGGCACCAGCTCCAGGGGAAGGCTTTCTTTCTCTGTCAGCTCTGGAAGAAAGTCCTTGTCATCCATCTTCCCTTGGTGTGGGAGCATCTCAGATCCTGAGGACATGCTCTGCTTCCGGTGCTGCTTTCTTGGTGGTATGAGGTCCCCACGTCTCTCTGCCCACTTTTTTATATCTCAAAAAAGATTGGCTTAAGACACTATCTAATCTTGTATGTCTCATCAATGTAACTGCCAGGAATCCATCTCATTACATCAGAGTGATAGGATTTACAACACATAGGGAAATCACACCAGAAGGTAAAGTGGTAGACAATCATACAATCTTACAAGGGAATCATGACCTAGCCAAGTTGACAGATACTTTAAAAATCAAAAAACCAAACCCATTGCCATCGAGTCAATTCTGACTCATAGTGACCCTATAGACAGAGTAGAACTGCCCCATAGGGTTTCCAAGGAGCACTTGGTGGATTTGAACTGCTGACCTTTTGGTTAGCAGCTGTAATATTTAACCACTACGTCACCAGGATTTCCAAACAGATATTTTAGAGGGACACGATTCAATCTATGACAGATGGCAAGACTTCATCTCCTATACTTTGGACATGTTATCAGGAGGTACCAGTCCCTGGAAGAGGCTATCATGCTTGGTAAAATAGAGGGTCAGTGAAAGAGATGAAGACCCTTAATGAGATAGATTGACACAGTGGCTGCAACGATGAGCTCAAGCTCAAGATTTCAGGGACAGCACAGAACCAGGCAGTGTTTTGTTCTGTTGTACATAGGGTCACTGTGAGTTGGAACTGATTCGATTTCACCTGACAATAACAAAACTAGAAACTGTTTAAAATTATATATGTGGCTTGCATTATATTTCTGTTAAAAAAAAAAACTACACAACACTAATCTAGATCGAGGGGAAAAGAATGCTACCTATGCTTTTTTTAAATTGCAAAATGTAGACCAATTCAGCAATTTCTACAAGTATAATTCAGTGACATTGATTACATTCTTCAAGTTGTACAACCATTCTCACCCTCCTTTCTAAATTATTTCTCCCCAATAAACATAAATTCACTGCCCCCTAAGCTTCCTATCTGACCTTTGGAGTTGCTATTGTCAATTTGATCTTATATAAGTAGTTCTTCAAAACAGCATGATGCAATTCTCATGGACTGTAGACTTTCTGGAGCCATGGAGGGTGGCTGAATCCCTGAAACTATTGCCCTGAGATAATCTTTGAATCTTGAACCAAAAATATCCCTTGAAGTCTTCTTACAACCAAGGAATAGTTTAGCTTATCTAGTAAAGAAGGCCTATCTTTAGCATTATGCTCTTTTTTTTTTTATTGTACTTTAGATGAAGGTTTACAGAACAAACTAGCTTCTCATTAAACAGTACATGTATTGTTTTATGACATTGGTTAACAACTCCACTACATGTCAACACTCTCTCTTCTCGAACTTGGATTCCCTATTACCTGCTTTCCTATCCCCTCCTGCCTTCTAGTCCTTGCCCCTGGGCTGGTGTGCCCCTTTAGGCTAGTTTCCTTTTATGGGCCTGTCTAATCTTTGGCTAAAGGGTGAACCTCAGGAGGTAAAAAGGTGTCCGGGGGCCATACTCTTGGGGTTTCTCCAATCTCTGTCAGGCCAGGAAGTCTGGGCTTTTTTTGTGAGTTAGAATTTTGTTCTACATTTTTCTCCAGCTCTGTCCCGGACCCTCTATTGTGATTCCTGTCAGAGAAGTCAGTGGTGATAGCTGGGCACCATCTAGTTGTACTGGACTCAGTCTGATGGAGGCCATGGTAGTTGTGGTCCATTAGTCCTTTGGACTAATCTTTCCCTTGTGTCTTTAGTTTTCTTCATTCTCCTTTGCTCCCCAAGGGGTGAGACCAGTGGAGTAGCTTAGATGGCCACTCACAGGCTTTTAAGACCCCAGAACCCCAGATGCTACTCACCAAAATAGAATGTAGAACATTTGCTTTATAACTATGTTATGCCAATTGGTCTAGATGTTCCCTGAGACCACGGTCCCCACAGCCCTCAGCCCAGTAATTCCATCCTTCAAGGAGTTTGCATGTGTCTATGGAGCTTCCATGACCTTGCCTTGTACAAGTTGTGTTGGATTCCCCAGTATTGTGTACAGTCTTACCCTTCACCAAAGTTACCACTTATCTATCGCTTATTGTTTTTCTATCCCTACCCCTCTCCTCCCTTGTAACCACCAAAGATTGTTTCTTTTTGTGTGTAAACCTTTTTATGAGTTTTTATGGTAGTGGTCTCATACAATATTTATCCTTTTGTGACTGCCTTATTTCACTCAGGATAATGCCCTTCAGGTTCATCCATGTTGTGAGATGCTTTGCAGGTTCATCATTGTTCTTTACCATTGCATAGTACTCCATTGTGTGTATGTACCATAGTTTGTTTATCCATTCATCTGTTGATGGTCATCTAGGTTGCTTCCATCTTTTTGCTATTGTGAACAATACTGCAATGAACATGGGTGTACATATGTCTATTTGTGTGATGGCTCTTATTCCTCTAGGATGTATTCCTAAGAGTGGGATTGCTGGATCATATGGTATTTCTATTTCTAGCTTTCTAAGGAAGCACCATATTGTTTTCCAGAATGGTTGTACCATTTTGCATTCCCACCAGCAGTGTAGCTTTATGCTCTTTTAAGAACTATCTCTATGGTATGAAACTGACAACAGCAACTAGAAAGATTGGGTGGGAAACTTAGGGGGTAGTGAGTTTATGCTAATGAGGGAGGAACAACTGGAAAAAGGAAGTTGAGAATGGTTGCACAACTCGAAGACTGTAATCAGTGTCACTAAATGGCACATGTGGAATCTGCTGAATTGGTGTATGTTTTGAGGTGTATATTCTCAACAACAACAACAAAATAAACAAAATTTAAAGAAAACAAAGAACATGATGTTCAAGGTAAACATTCTTTACTAGTTAAGGAATCTACTGTTTGCTTAAGAGCCCTGATGGCACAGTTGTTAAGCACTGGGCTGCTAAATGAAAGGTCAGTGGTTCAAACCCACTAGCCTGTCCAAGGGAAAAAGATGTAGTAGTCTGCTTCTGTAAAGACTGACAGCCTTGGAAACCCTATGGGCAGTTCTACCGTCCTATAGGGTCTATAGGGTTGATATGACTTGAAATCGACTTGACGGCAAAGGTTTTTTTATGGCTTAAAGAAGACTTCAGGGGACATTTTTGGTTTACAGCTTAAAGGTTATCTTCTCAGTTTGGGGGATTCATTCAGCCTCAATGGCTCCAGAAATTCTGGATTCCATTAGAATTTTAAATTATGTTCCGCATTTTCCCTCTTTTGATTAGGATTCTTCTATAGAATCTTTGATCAATAAGTTCAGTAATAGGTAGCATTAATCTAGATTGAGGGAAAAGGATATTAATGATACTATTTAAAATTTTTTCTGTATATTTGTCATTTTCTTAATAAAAAGTTAGGATGAAAAAGAAACAAAATAAGGTAGAGAATTTTTTTTTTAACCAATAGGTGGGTTGAAAGATAAAGTTTAGAAAATCCCCCTGAAAGTAGAAGGGAGCCAGGAGCAGAAAGATGGTTGGCTTTGGAAGGGATGTTACCAGGAAAAACAAATGGGACAGGTAGATTACACTTTTGAGGGGGAGTTTTACAACTATATAAACATATTTTACAACATATAAAGCTAAGCAATCAAACAACATGAAAAATAAAATGCCATACAAGAAAAAAATTAACCCATGTAAGTTAGATAATATTTACATGGTCATAATAATATAAACACCAAGTATTTGCTTAACCATAAATTGAAATTATATTGGGAGCAGAGGGAAAGATGCGTGTTGGGAGGGCCTAACATCTATCTTTTGTGGTAGAAAGATAATCTATACTAACTTAAATCGGATGACAAAAATAATACCAATGGAACAATAAAAAAAAAAAAGCTGTATGTTACTTTAAAAAGTGGAGCAAAAATAGGAAGAAATGGCTCGAAAGTCTAAAACAAGTTGCCTCTGGGGATTGGGGATGGGGAAGGGTGAGGCAGGCAACTGCTGTTTTCCATCACAATCTGTGTAATATTATTTGACTTTTAAAAAGTACTTACATATTTATATATATCACTTTGCTAAAAATAAAAGTTGAATTAAAAGATAAAAAGAAAACCTATGTCACCCAGGGCAGGGCACGCGAGTGCCCAGAACTAGAGGTCATTCCAGGTGTCACTGCCTGTCAGCTGCCTACGTCAGCTCCTCCGGACATGGAGAGGGAGCCTTTTCAGAGAAATATAATCCTTCCTACCCCCATGACTCACAGGTCCCCATTGTTTCTACACCCCAGTCCCACCACCACCATGGTATGTGTGTGCTGAGGTGGGGAGCAGGCAGAAAGAACTTTCTTGTACTCTTTGTTTACTGTGCTTCCCTACTCCCACCCCCAGGGGTACAGGCTTCCTTGCCAGGGACCAGGCGTCAAGCATTGGGTATCGGGTGCCAGAAAGAAGAATAAACAATCTTAAAATACCCCACTCTCCACCCACTGTGGAAATTCAGAATCATGGAGTTGAGCAGAACCTTTAAGATCAACTTGCCAATGTCTCTAAGAGGTGGACACCTACCCCTTGCCTGAGCACTTTCAATGACAGGGAATTCACTACCTCAGTGGAATAGAGTTGGGGGCTGGGGGCAAAGTGAAGGACATATAAAGATCTGTCATGTCTACAAGCCTTTGTACAGGCTGTTCCTTCTGTTGGAAATAGGCTGTTCCCTCGAGGCCCTTAGAGTCTCAAGCAACCCACTCAAACTAAGTTTTAACAGGTGAGGGTCAATGTAAGGATGCAAATCTCTGGGGATCCAAGGATAGAAAACAAGTTCATCAAGGCATAAGGTGAACCAAGGCCTGCCTGGTCCTTGTCTCTGCCTCTCTCACCACATGTCTGCTCCATCCTCCTACTTCTTTCTTTACGCCATCTTCCTACTCACCAGCTCTCACATGACCCCAAATGGCTACCATCACTTCCATGCCTCCCTGGCCTCACTGCTCAGCTCTCCACAGCTTACCGGCTTAGGCTGTCAATATCCTGTTCTCAGATACCTAGATGGATCATCTCATTGGTCCACTTTGGTTCAGGTTTCCTCTCCTCGTCCAATCAGCTCTGCTAAGGTGAGTCATATGGTTCAAAGATGGCTACCTAGTCTTCCCCCTCTTCAGCAGGGACTATGGGTAGGAAAAGTATCTCAAATGTGTCTAGTGAACTCACCACCTCTCTTCTTCTCCACATTGATCCACCAGTTCTCTCAGTAAACATATACTTCAGGAATACGGACTGAAAAGGGGACTGGGAGTTTGAAGGCAGAGGAACAAGACCAAGATTTGTGACTTTGGGTAAGGTGTAGCTCCTTTCTGGACTTCAGTTTCCTCCTGTGTAATGTGAGGCAGGGTTCATTTCAACTAGATGAGTGGTTTTTAACCACCTGGGAGAACATTAGAATTACCTATGGAGTTTGTAAATAAAATTCGGATAGCTGGCCTCCATTACCCCAAAGATTCTCATTTAATTAATTGGAGTAGGGTCTGGGTTACAGACTTTTAAAAGCCCCCAGGTGATACAAATGTGTAGTCAGGGTTGAGAACCATGGAATTAAAATGTAATAATTAGATTATTGATAGTATTCAATGGCTAAAATGGTGCCTGGCTTGCAATAGGCACTCAGTAAGTGCTCCTTGAAGGAATGAATTTCCTCCAGCTATAACATCCTGTTCCGAGTTGAGATTTGGGGTACTGGAGAGCTCCAGCTGGATCAAAAAGAAGGGTTTGCTCAGAACCAGGGGTAGAAAGGCACTGGGGCAGGGGCATTGCCAGTCAAGGGGGAATCTCAGAGTGGTTCTTCTCTGGAGAAAGTGTCCACAGCCACTGTGGGGCCTGAACACTGGAAGGCTGCCTGCAGTAGGGATAAGATCCTGAGGGCCTAAAGTCAGGCCCCGGATTCTCCCCCATCAACTCTATGACCTCAGGCAAGTCAATGAACCACCAAGTTTCACCTGCAGAGCAGGAATAAATGGATCTCCTTAGGTTGCTGGAAGGTTTAAGGAAGACAAAGGATTGGAAAGTACTAGAAAAATGTAAGGGATTATTCATATTAGGCTTAATTCCAGGTAAATTCCTTGTATATGCTACCTAAATTCTCCCTGGGAGTCTCTGGGTGGCGCAAACAGTTAATGCACTCAGCTGTTCACTGAGGTTGGAGTTTTGAGTCCACACAGAGATGCCTCGGAAGAAAGCCTTGGTAATCTACTACTGAAAAATCAGCAGTTGAAAGTTCCGTGGAGCACAGTCCTACTCTCGCACAGTGGTCACCATGAGTCAGAATGGATGCAATGACAACTGATAACTGGTAAAATCTCTCTGAGGGAGCAGGAGGAAGGGTATGACATTCTTGGAGTCTGACCTGGAAAATGCCAGCTGTCCAGTCCTAGCTCTACCCATAATGTCAGTGAGTCATAGTTAAGCATTTCCTAGGGTAAGAGGGCTAACAATACTGTACTACTACCTACAACTCCTACAAATAGTAATATGGAATAATGCCAGGTGCCTTACACGCTAACCCAAAGGGGCTAGGTTATATCCCCATTTTTGAAGCTCAGGTTAAATGAGTGGCCCAAGATCGTGCAGCTAGGAGAGCGCCAACCCTGGCATTTGAAGCAGACCAAGAAAAATCTCTACCTTCTTGGAGTTTCAAGTCTGGTTGGGAAGATGAGACAGACACCCTGAAACACTAGAGGACAAGCTGGCAGCCAACAGATAAGAGGTTGCCTGCCCGGTATGTAAGAGAAGACAAGACCTGGGAGGGGCAGGTACTACCAGCATAACCTTACCAGAAGGTTAGTGTGGAACCAGGCCACCCACTGTAGAAGGGCCACGAAGAAATGACTTCTCATTAACTAAAAGCTTAGGTGTCTCTCCTGGGACGGCAGGTGAAGGCTTTGAGGTTGAGAATCAGGGCTGTTATAATGAGGGCTCTTTCCATGGTGACGATCAAACACCCATTTGAGCTAGCTCAAGGAAATCCACGTGTGAGAACGGCGTCACCTTGTAGAGTACTGGAGCTGGGGGTGGAAAAGTATCTTCTCTGTGGTGTCCATTCTTCTCTGTGTTTCTTCTTGTTTCCGTCAGTATTTCTCCCTGTCTGTGTGACTTCATGTTGCCAGCACACATATGCACACTACACACACACACTCACTCATACCTCTGACTTTTTCTGTTCTCTTCTCTCTACTGATTGACTTCTTCTATGTGGGCATAATTTCTACTCCCCCATAACTGTGTAAGTGTATGTGGCAGCCATGAAAATGCACCCTGCAGACCTTAACAAACCAGTTGCTGTAGGCTCCAACTCATGGTGACCCCATGTGTGTCAGAGAACTGTGCTCCACAGAGCTCTCAGTGGATGATTTTTTTAGAAGTAGATCGCCAGGCCCTTCTTTCAAGACCTTCAACTACAGTGAGTGGAATTGACCAAAGGCCCAGCTGCTGCCTCTGAAGTCCATCAATAAGCTTGCATCCAGGCAAGGTCTGAGTGCAGCAGGGATACTAAGGCAGATTCATTTCCTGAAGACTTGGGACTCCTCTGATGGTTAACTTTGGCTTGAGCACTCCCTGACAGCCTTACCAGCCTTGCTCAGTCTGCACAGCAATCTAGGATGCTTCCATCTAAGCTTCTCTCCCTCTCACCGTCACTGAGAGCAGACTTGCATGGGGTCAGATGGCATTCCCAGCCTCTCCTGGCTCCCTCCTGGCTTTCTCCTGCCTCATTTTCTCTCACAGGTATTTCCCCCTAATAAAACCCCTTCCCATTTAATCCAGCTGTGATATCTGCTCTTGGAGAACTGGGACTAATGCCCTGCAGTTTCATGTTGTTCATTAAGGATCCTCCACTCTAACCTGTAATGATATATCAAATCCCCACTTGTCATTTCTCTGCCACTTCCGTAAGGATCAGTTGCAATCTCAAATCGACCTATTGTCAATTCTGTTCCCCTCTGTTTCATGTCTCTCTGACCCCAGCTGCACATGCAGTACTTCTTCCTTTGACCCTGCCCACCAAAAGTTAGGTCAGAGCTCACAAGATACAGGGCACAGCCCTCCAGACTGCCAAGTCTGCCCAAGACCCCAGACACCAGCTGCAAGCTTGGGAGCCCCTAGTGCTCCCCTCACTTCTCATCCACTGGCTACAAATTTGGAGGTTCTCTCCCCCCCCTCAGGATACCAGTCATAAGCTTGGGGGACCTCAGCCCCTTCTCTTCTGCTGGTTCGCACTACTACCAGTGGTTTGATATTTCACTGGAAGGACTCACATAGAACCCACAGACAGCACTATATTTACCGATACAGCTTTATTATAAAGGATATAAATCAGAATCGTAAAGAAAAGACACATACAGAGGGTTCTCAGTGTGGAGCTTCTGTGTTCCAAAGAAGCATGTCGCCCTCCAGAAAGAGTTAATACCTTTCATTGACCAGAAAGCTAATGGAGATTTCAGTGTCCAGAGCTTTTATTAGGTGTCTCATTACCCAATTCAAACTCCAAACCTTTTCCCCTGAGGTCATGTGATATCAGGAGGTCACATTGGGAAGCTGATATATCAGAAGGTTGGTATCACCCGTTGGGTCTTTCCAGCATAGTCAACTTCTACCCAACAAGTGTGGTCTGAAGTCCTCATCAAAGACCTTTCAATCATTGGGGAAATTCCAAGGTTTCAGAGGAACCAAGGACAAAAGCCAAATTCTTTGAGTAAATTCTTTTCCCCATTCAACCCCACAGGACCTCTCCCTCCACCTCTTACAGTGTATGAGAGTAGAGGAGAAGAGTGAAATGGGAACTTTTTCCCTGGGTCCCCTCGTAAAGTACTTAGCAGAAAGCCTGTCGTAAATTAAAAAAAAAAAAACTAAATTCAAATCGATTCTGACTCGTAGTAACCCTATAGAACAGAGTAAAGCTGCCCCGTAGGGTTTCAAAGGGTGTAAATCATTACGGAAGCAGACTGCCACATCTTTCTCCCTCAGGGCAGCTGGTGGGTTTGAACTGCTGACCTTTCAGTTGTCAGCCTAGCACTTTAGCCACTAATTAAGTGGTGAATAAATAGAGTTGTTAGAGGGATGGCACCACTCAAGGATCACAAGCCTGAGGCAGGCTGGTGGCACATAGCACAATACCTGCCCTCGCTGGGTGGGGCCACCCTGTAGCTGCTCACTGAGGACAGCTGCTGGGAGGATTCTGGGATGCGGCTGAGGGCCGCTGGACTCTGTAGCATCCACTTCTGACTGGTGCTGTGGACATTTGTATGGAATCATCCCCTCCTCTGTCCTTGGGGTGGGGAATTTCTAAACAGCCTCAGGCTCCCTCCTGCCTTGACTTGCGTCAGACATAGGATCTTGTACATGTCAGCCCAGTGTTTTGCACAGCAATCCTATCCCTGCAATGAATTAGTCTGGATCCCAACCCACTCAACCCCCGTCGTCCTGTTGCCAGGACTTAGTCTTTGCCAAGATGGTCTCCCCTTTAACTTTGGAGACACCCAAGAAATAGGGACTTGGCTGAAGCTACAGTTCTGCAGAGTGTAAGGTAGCTTCTGTCCTTGTTTTAGGCTGTCTCTGAACTCCAGCCAGAGGGAGAAAAGCCTTCAACAGGAAGTCTTCAGCCTGGCCCGTGATCCAAGTGCTCCAACACATACACATACACGGGCAGGCGCATGTATAACCTGCCCACTCCTTACCCTCACGGTTGGCTCCCACAGGCCTGGAATCCCTACCCCTGATCCGTGATGGTCTGTGGGACCCAAAAGAATGCAAGTGACAGCTTTAAGAATTCTGTCCTGCCTGTAAGACTGCTATCTTTCTTTGCAGGGTGAGCACATACCTCACTGGCTCCCTCAACCCATCCAGCCAGCATAGCCAGTCCAGCAAGTTGGAACAGAGGTGTGCTGGTAAATGTTTAACATCTGGCTTTCTGGGGAAAACCAATTACCATCGAGTCAATTCCAACTCATGGCACACCATGTGTGCTCCATAGGGTTTTCAGTGGCTGATTTTTGGAAGCAGATCTCCAGGTCTTTCTTCTAGGTGCCTCTGGATGGTCTTGAACCTCCAACCTTTGTTAGCAGCCGATTACGTTAACCATTTGTGCTGCCCAGGGGCCCCC
The DNA here is from genome assembly GCF_030014295.1 of Loxodonta africana. Taxonomy (NCBI): domain Eukaryota; kingdom Metazoa; phylum Chordata; class Mammalia; order Proboscidea; family Elephantidae; genus Loxodonta; species Loxodonta africana. The sequence continues at coordinate 101,316,113 of NC_087342.1, forward strand.
TCTAGGGAATGGAAGGCCCTAATTTGTAGTGTTTGTCCAATTTTGTGGTGCAAATATCTTCACTGTGGCCGATTTCAGACTACTTATATGACGTCACTGAGCATGGAGTTGGGGAGAGATGCCCAACATCATACAGTGTTCCCTCACACAAGAGGTGTGAATAATGTCAAGAGCCTGGATAATACTAAAATAATTAGAAAATAATGAGCTTTTATTACCTTTGATTATACACATAGTCTTCAACTTACCATGTAGTCAAGTTATGACAAACCATAGTTAATGACCATCTCTTTTTAAATTTTTTGGTGCATCTTATCATTAGTAATATGTACTACACACAATGTTGCAGCACGTGATTTGCTGATGTCATCATATCTGTAAGTTTATAAGGTGTTTCCAATCCCCAAAGACAAATAAAGATATCGGATTTATAAAGATTCTGATAATAAAAGGCAATAGTAATGAAAACTGAAAAAAAAGATATTCAACTTACATTAGGACAGACATATACTATGGAGTCGTGGGAATGGAGTCCTGTCATAAGTTGGGGACTACCTATAATATAATTTAACTAGACATTTATATAGGAGCCCTGGTGGCACAGTGGTTAAAGCAGTCCACTGCTGACCGAAAGGTTGGTGGTTCAAAACAACTAGTGGCTGCACGGGAGAAAGATGTAGCGGTCTGCTTCCATAGGAATTTACAGCCTTAGAAACCGTATGGGCTCACTATGAATCAGAATCGACTCCACGGTAGTGGATTTTGGTTTGGTATATTTATATAATTTTTAATAGTGACTGTGTTTAACAACTGGCATGCAAAATTTCTGAAAATTTAACCATCAGCTCTCCTGAGCTTGTATGAACCAAGTCCACACCACTGGGTCAGAACCTTTTCTTTGGCGTGAACTGCTGAGGTTGGAATCTAAGCAGGTAGGACAGAGATAGGCAAGGGCCTGGCCTTCTATAAGCTAATTATCTGTTCCTCATTTTCCTTCCTCCTCAGTCACCAGACTCAGGTGTTCTAGGCATCAATTGAGAGGCTCAGCAAATACAGTTCCTTTGAATTGAACAGAGTGTGATGTCAACACTCCAAATAGCAGATCAGCTGGCCAGGGTTGCAGGTGGAGGAATCAAAGAAGAAGTTGGAAGTTTTACATAACTGGAGGTAAACACAGACCTCAATGCAGAGTGAAAACACAGGCCAGGATGGGTAGGCAGAGAACGCTGGAACAAAAGAGCTGAGCTGACCTCAGAGACCTCCAGCAGGAATTCCCAGAGCCTGGGTATTTCTGGACTTTACCCCAGACCTTCCGGTTAGAATCTCCAGAGGTGTTTTCCCTGGTGATTTCTGGATAGTCATCCAATGGAGGGATTCACTGATTGGCCTACCTCACTCATCTCATGGATAAAGCTGCTGGGAGTGGAGGGGAGCTGCAGCCAGAGCCCCCTTCCTGGGTGGCCCTGACTTTGATCAGGAAAGCCTTGCTTTGACAGGCTGGTATGGGCCAGGTTAGAACCCAGGCTACACCACTGGCTGTATGACCTTGGGCAAGTTACAGAACAACTCTGAGCCTCAGCTTCCAAAAGGGGATAATAATATTGACCTTATAGTGTTGCGGGGTAGGAGTCCCTCGATGACGCAAATGGTTAAGCTCTCGACTGCTAGTCAAAAGGTTGGTGGTTCGAACTCACACAGAGGCACCTTGGAAGACAGGCCTGGCAGTCTTCTTCTGAAAGGTCACAGCCTTGGAAACCCTATCTCCAGAATAGTTCTATTCTGCACACATGGGTTACCATGAGCCAGAATCAACTCCAACAACAACGACTAATCAACTTCAACTAACAAGTGTTGTGGAAGATTAAATGAGATCGGGGCATAAAGTATCCTGGTCAGTTCCTGCAGGGGTAAGCATCCAGTAAGTGGCAGATGTGCCTATTAAGGTTATGCAAGGAGACTGTAGCAGCCTCAGGCATCCCAATACCGTTTAACCACTGCCGAGGACTTCTTGTTTTTAGGTGCCGTTGAGTCGGTTCAACTTATAGCAACCCTATGTATAACAGAAGGAAACACTGCCTGGTCCTGTGCCATCCTCAAAATCATTGTTATGCTTGAGCCCATTGTTGCAGAGACTAAATTTAGCTAAAATGAAAGGGACTTGGTTTTCTTTTTTTTTAATTGTGCTTTAAGTGAAAGTTTGCAGCTCAAGTTAGTCTCTCATACAAAAATTTATATGCACCTTGTTACGTGTCCCTAGTTGCTCTCTCTATAATGGGACAGCATACTTCTCCTTTCTGCCCCAGGTTTCCCGTGAAGGGACTTGGATTTCTTGAAGTTAAGAAATTCTGCTTTTATATGAGGAAAAAGTTCAGATGAGGAATTAGAAGACCTGAGTGGCATTTAGAAACCCTGGTGGCGTAGTGGTTAAGAGCTACATCTGCTAACCAAAATGTGGGCAATTTGGATCCACCAGGTGCTCCTTGGGAAAACTGTATGGGGCAGTTCTACTTTATCCTACAGGGTCACTGAGTGGCATTTGGTCTCAGCACTGCTACTTACTATGTCTGAGGGCAAAGAGTTTTAGTGTCAGGGAAATAGACTCTGTTTGTACCCCCATGTCCCAATCCCTCAGCCCACCTCTGATTTCAGTGGGGCTAAAGCAGATATTTCCATGGCCTGAGTCCACTTCAGAGCACGTAGTTGCCTCCGGGCTTTTCTACCTCATAGCGTTCTCCAAAGCAAGGCAGAAGTTCAATTAACTCAGGGAAAACCCAGCCAGTGTTTTATCTATTGCTGTGTAACAACCCACCCCAAAATTTACAGGTTTAACTAACTAGAATCATTGATTTGCTCACGATTCTGCAATTCCGTTGGTCTGTGCTCCACATGGCATCAGTTGGCAAGATGGTGCCTCAGCTGAACAGATTCTCACCATGTGGCTTCTCCAGGAGGCTAGTTTGGTCTTGTTCACAACATGGGTCTCAAAGTACTTAGATTTCTTACACTGCAGCTGGCTTCCCAAAAAGTACAAAAGCAGAAGCTGCCAGCCAAGCCCTCTTAACGTGTGGTTTCAGAAATCCCGGAAGGTCGCTTTCACCATATTCTACTGGTCCAGGGGAATAGACTCTACCTCTTGCTGGGGGAGTGGCAAAGTCACATTGCAGAAGAGAATGTGGCGTGGGAGAGGTTGTTGTGGTTATCTTTGGAAATACAGTTTACCACAACCAGCATGTATGGGAGGAAGGGGGAATTAATACCCCTTGGGCCATCCTTAACCAATGAGGTTAGTAGTTGGTAGATAAATGCAGAAGTCCCCTGTCCTTGAGAAAGACAATTCTGAGCAGTATTCTAGAGGTTCTTCAGAGAATCCCCAGCAGGACTGAGCCCCAGTCGCCCACAGTAAAACTAGCTCAACAGTGTACCCTTTATTGGCTTTTCCTCCTTAACCATCTTTATCCTCATCCCTTTCTGCTACTTCCTCAGATCATCTCCCAGCTCTTGCCTTGGACTTCTCTTTCCTGGGAAACCAAACCAGTACACTCAATTTCCTCATCTGAGAAAGCCCTTACATTGGACTATAAAATGTTACACCTGCTTCCCAGGGCTGTTGAGTAATCCCACACAGGAATGGACTTGAAAGGGCCTTGTAAACTTCTGGAGGCTGGGGCAGGTATTCTTGAGGTATACGTGGAAACTTTGGCCTGCTGGGATGGAAGACCCAGCTCCCTGGAATTATTAGGGAGTGATTACCAGAAGACAAGATGTTGCCTTGGGAATGGTGAGAGGTGAGGAAAGAGAGGTATGGGGACATGTGAGAGGGCATGCAGACAGAGGGTGCTCCCTGGGGAGTGGAGACATGAGGTGTGCTGTGGCTCAGCCCTGCCTGGATGGAAGGGGCCTGGCCTGTCCATGTCAGATTCAGGTGACTTGGCACAAGACGAGGTGACTCACCAGCCTGTGAAAAGGTCCCTGAAGATCATCCACCCATCTTTGCTGGAACTTGCCCTGGTGGAACAAGCCTTGCCTCCTGATTGGGCCTCTGTCCAGGGACAGGGACTGAGTGACCAACGGAAGGGTCCAGGACACTGGTTCCTCTACTCAGTAAACATCAAAAGCTGAGCCCTGCTCCATGCCAGGCCCTGTGGTAGGGATCCAAAGGTGAACAAGCCACTCCCTGCCCTCTCCAGCAGCTCCTGGTCAGCGGGTGGGGCCTGAGAACAGGAGATAGGCAACTTTGACAGCAAGGTAGCTCCCATGGAGGTGGCTTGCTGGAGCACAGAGGAGGGGCCCCTGACCCAGAATTGGGAGAGGTAATTGTGGAAGTCATCCCAAAGAAGTTAATGTCCCCCAAGTTTCATCCAAGAGATCTTAGGATTTAACCAGAAGGAAGAGAAGAAGGGCATTCTGAGCATGAGCCTCGGTGGGGAATCCTGCCTCATTTGCGAAATGTCAATATGGCTGAAGCCCAGGAAAAGGCACGCGGGAGGGGTGAAAATGAAGCTGGAGAGAGAGACGGGGGCTGGGTAAGCAGGGGGGAGCCCCTGAAGAGTTGAAAGCAGGAAAGAAATGAGTCAGATTTGAGTTTGAGATAAAACCCTCTGGGTGCAATGATGATTGCTGGATGGAAAAAAAAACCCAGCTGCTGTCGAGTTGATTCCAGCTCACGGTGAGCCCGCATGTGTGTGAGTAGGACTGTACTTCAAAAGGGTTTTAATGGCTGAGTTTTCAGAAGATCAGCAGGTCTTCCTTCCAAAGTGGCTCTGGATGGACTTGAACCTCCAACCTTTCGGTTTGCAGAGAACGAAGCTAACCAATAGTACCACCATGCTGAATGGAAGGGGAAGAAGGGTCATTCATTCATTTAACAAATGTCTATGGAGCCTTTACCAGGTGCCAGGCCCAGTGCTATTGTAGAGGCGCAGAAGAGAGGCCGTAGTGGCCTGGACCCATGTGATGGTGGCAAGGGTGGATAAAAGAGACAGATTCTAGGGAGGCTCTCTGGCTTTGTTACACAAACACATCCTGTGGGACTTGTTGTTCTTGCTGCTGTAGAGTTGGTGCTGACTCAGGGTGACCTTAGGTGTACCTATTGTCTTTGAGTCGATTCCAACTCAGCAACTCTATGTGTATAACAGAATGAAACGTTGCCCAGTTCTGCACCATCTTCATGATCACTGGAATGTTTGAGTCTATTGCTTTGACTACGGTATCCATCTATCTCATTGAGAGTTTCCCTCATTTTTGCTGACCTTCTATTTTACCAACCATGATGTCCTTTACTAGCAATTGGTCTTTACTGATGATGCAGCCAAAGTAAGCAAGGCCAAGTCTCCTGCTATTTTAGGGGTGAAGAGCTGATCTTCAGGGCTCAGACCAAGTCTCTGGGGCTCCCACAGAGAGACAGCTGGAGGCCCCACCCAGAGTCCTGCAGCCCAGCCATCTCCGCCCTCCTCATCTCTCAGGAAGGCTTCAGATGCAATTCCATCTGATAACCTCGACTGGCTGTTTCCAGGAAGGGGGTGAAATCCAAACATCCTGGTTTCTTCTTATGAATTCTGGCCAGAGCTATGGGGCTCCTCCAGGATCACAGAAGGAGTCAGAGACTCAGTTGACACCATCAGTTGACACTAATAATTTGCGCTTGTTTCTCTGTTTCTGTGTTCCCCTACACTTACCCCTCAGATTGCAGACTCCTTGAGGGTAGGAGCTGCCTCTTCCATCAGACTTTGCTTTCTCTGAAAGTGTCTGCCCCACCAAATTAGGAACTTCTGGAGGGTAGAATGAGTAGGAAGCCTGGGAATGGAAGTCAGGGAAGCTGTTTTGCTGCCACTTTTGTTTGAACTTGGGGAAAGTCCTATAATTGGACTTAATTTCCTCATTTATAAAATGGGGTTAATAATGCTTGTTGTGAGGATTAAGACATAAAGATAAAAGAGATGAGATGAAAAGGTAGTCTTGGGGGTTGGATGGACAGGACCAGAAATACCAGGAACAGACTATGACATATAGCCAGACATGAGGACAAAGGGAAGCAGGCTGTCCGCTCCATGAACGCAGGGGGTTTTGTCCATTTCACACACTGTTATGTTCCAAGTGCCCAGGATAGAGCCTGGAATAGAGTAGGTACTCAACATTCATTGACCAAATGGGTGGAGAGTCCAAATGGTAATGGTGGTGAGCAGAGTGCCAATACCTACTAGGACATTTGTCAGGAAGGCTCCCAGTGGGCAGCAGGGGAGGGCCACAGAGTGGGGCAGGGGCTGGGTCTGCCCATCAAATGGGGGTGTCCACCTCAGAACCTCCGTGGGCCTCCAGGGGTTGGATGGCACACCCCCTACAAGTCTGCAGACACATTATCCAGGTCCCCCTGACCTGGGTTATAAATTAGTAGCTTCAACAAGGGGATTTCCCCATCAGGGTCACCACCAGTGACTTCTGCAACCTCCTCCCAGCCAGCCCACCTGCTTTCTCTACCTTCCGCCCACCCCACAGCTCTCTGGCACTGTCATGCCCTCCTCTGCTCATGACCCCTCAAAAACTTTGGGCTTCCTGGACTCCACCCTCTACTCCTTTCCATTTCTACCTTTGACTCAGAAAGCACCTGACTAGCCACAGTGGCCCATCAAGGAATTGGCCGCTCTACCCTAATCGTTAGTTTGTCCATTATTGTTCAAACAGCCTAAATCTGTGAAGTTGTGCCCTGGTTTATTGTGTGCCCTAAGACTGTCATACTCCCCAAACATTCTTCATCTCCTTAACCACAATGCAGCTGAATAACCTACGACACTGGTGTGTTCAGTCATGTTTGTGAAAGGGCTCTCACTCTATCAAAAAGAACTCATCGACACTCAACCATTTCAGAAGGCAGCATATGATCAAGAACTGATGGTACCAAAGGAAGAAGTCCAAGCTGCACAGAAAGCACCAGTGAAAAACAAGGCTCCAGGAATTGATGGAATACCAATTGAGATGTTTCAACAAACAGATGCAGCGCTGGAGGTGCTCACTTTTCCATGCCAAGAAATTTAGAAGATAGCTACTTGGCCAACCAACTGGAAGAGATCTATAGTTGTGCACATTCCAAAGAAAGGAGATCCAATAGAATGCGGAAGTTATCAAACAATATTATTAATGTCACACACACGTAAAATTTTGCTTAATTCAAAAGTGGTTGCAGCAGTACATCCACAGGGAACTGCTAGAAATTCACCAGAATCAGAAGAGGATGTGGACCAAGGGATATCATTGCTGATGTCAGATGGATCTTGGCTGAAAGCAGAGAATACCAGAAAGATGTTTACCTGTTTTTATTGACTATGCAAAGGCATTCAACTGTGTAGATCATAACAAATTATGAATAACTTTGTAAAGAATGGGAATTCCGGAACACTTAATTGTGCTCATGAGGAACCTGTATGTAGATCAAGAGGCAGTCGCTCAAACAGAACAAGGGGATACTGTGTGGTTTAAAGTTAGGAAAGGTGTGCCAGGGTTGTATCCTTTCACCATACTTGCTCAGTCTGTATGCTGAGCAAATAACTGAGAAGCTGGACTCCATGAGAACAAAGCGTCAGGATTGGAGGGAGACTCATTAACAACATGGAATATGTAGACGACACAACCTTGCTTGCTGCGAGTGAGGAAGACTTGAAGCACTTACTAATGAAGATCAAAGACCACAGCCTTCAGTGTGGACTGCACCTCAACATAAAGAAAACAAACATCCACACAACTGGACCAATGAGCAACATCATGATAAACGGAGAAAAGATTGAAGTTGTCAAGGATTTCATTTTACTTGGATCCATAATCAATGCCCATGGAAGAAGCAGTTGAGAAATCAAATAACACGTTGCATTGGGCAAATCTGCTGCAAAAGACCTCTTTAAAGTGTTCAAAAGCAGAGAAGTCACTTTGAGGACTAAGGTGCGCCTGACCCGAGCCATGGTATTTCAGTCACCTCATGCATATGAGAAAGCTGGACAATGAATAAGGAAGGCCGAAGAAAAATTGATACCTCTGAATTATGGTGTTGGTGAAGAATATTGAATATATTATGGACTTCCAGAAGAACAAACGAATCTGTCTTGGAAGAAGTACAGCCAGAATGCTCCCTAGAAGTGAGGATGGAGAAACTTCTCACTTAACTTGGGATGTTATCAGGAGGGATCAGTCCCTGGAGAAGGACATCATTCTTGGTAAAGTAGAGGGACAGTGAAAGAGAGGAAGACCCTTCACCAGATGAATTGACACAGTGGCTGCCACAATGGGCTCCAACATAGCAATGCTTGTGAGGATGGTGCAGGACCAGGCAGTGTTTCATTCCGTTGTACACATGGTTGCTGTAAGTGCTGACTCGACGGCACTGAACAACAACAAATATAGCATTTACAGTGTTACGGAATTGTTACCTTGAGGCTGAAAGAAGGGGCTTCACAGCCAAAGCAGAGAACCTTGGACCTGCCTCCTGTGTTTGTGTGTGGGGGGGGGGGAGGGGTGGAGAGAAAGAGAGAGGCATTGGCAGCAAGGGAGGGATGGTATCAAGTAGGTACAGAGTTGGCTGGTGCTTTAAACAACATGATCCTATTTTTTAAAACACATCAATGTCCTCGAGAAAAATATGCCTCATATAGAAGTACTCCTCACACCACAGAGAGTTTAAATTCTTTTCCAACAGACTCAAAATTGTCACTACTATCCTGTGTGCTGTTGGCTAAAAACCAGTTGCCATTGACTCTGACTCCTGGCAAGCCCATGTGTCAAAGTAGAACTGTGCTGCTATAGAGTTCCAACGGCTGATTTTTCAGAAGTAGATCATCATGTCTTTCTTCCAAGATACCACTGGGTAGGCTCGAACCCCAACCTTCTGGTTAGCATCCGAGCACATTTACCATTTGCACCACCCAGGGTGTTGAGCAGGGGACCTTGAAGTTGTTGAAGAAGGGGCCAGTCTTAAAACAGTTAAGACCATAAGGAGACATTTCAGTTAAACCTATTATCATTTTTAGCCCTTCCGTTCTTTCCGTTCTACCTCCTAGGTTGTTGTGTAGTGTCTGGGGGTCTTCAAAGCTTGCAAGCAGCCATCCAAAATACAACAATAAGTCTCTATTTTCCTGGAGCAACAAAGGAAGAAGAAGAGTCAGGAAGAGAAGAAGGAAATGGAATGCACAGCTGGCTGCCTTCATGAATAACTGCCTCCTTTGCCACGAGACCAGAAGAACTGGATGGTGCCCGGTTACCATGACTGAATGTTTTGATAAGATTCTATAGAAGAATCCTCATCATAAGAAGCGAAAATGCAGAACAGAGTTTCAATTTTCATAGAATCCAGACTTTGTGGAGCCATTGAGGCTGGATGACTCCTGAAATGGTTGCCCTGGTATAGTATTTAAACCTGAAACCTTAAAGCAAAAATATCCCTTGAAGTCTTCTTTAAACCAATCAACAGTTTAGCTTAATTAGAAAAGAATATCTGCCTTGAGCACTGTGTTCTTTTAAAGAATTATCTGTATGGGATCAAATTGACAATGGCAACTCCAGAGGATGATAGGAAGCTTAGGGGTGAGTTTGTATCAATGAAGAAGAACAAGTCAGAAATGGAGGGTGAGAATGGCTGTACAATTTGAAGAATATAATCAATGTCACTGAATTGTACATGTAGAAATTGTTGAATTGGTATATGTTTTGCTGTGTATACTTTCAACAATTAAAACACAAAACAAAAAAAATGTTAAGACCATGAAGCCAGGCAGATCCTCCCTTTAAACAGAGGCCTGGCTGAGCCTGGTAAATCCTTCTTTCACATTTCTTCCAGTCCCTGGTGTCCAATCTCAGACTCCGTGAGCCTCCTGGCCACCCCTTGAGCTCAGAAGGCCTGGTCTTCTCATGTTTTTACTCTTTGGTCCATCTTTCCTAAATGCTCTTCCTAGAGACAGTAGCAGTTTCAGGTAAAATGCCAGACACGCCACAAAGCCACGGGCTGTCTCATCACGGTAGCTAACAGAACAGCGGGGCTGCCTGAGTTTGAATTTAGGCTATTTACCAATTGTAAACCCTGATGGTGTAGTGGTTAAGTGCCAAAAGGTTGGCAGTTCAAATCCACCAGGCACTCCTTGGAAGCTCTGTGGGGCAGCTCTACTCTGTCCTACAGAAACCTTGGTAGGAACCATGATGGTACAGCGGTTAAGTGGCTGCTAAATGAAAGGTCGGCGATTTGAACCCACCGGCCGCTCTGTGGGAGAAAGACGTGGTGGTCTGTGTCTGTAAAGATTACAGCCTTGCAAACCCTTTGGTGGCAGTTGTACTTTGTCCTGTAGGGTTGCTGAGTCAGAATCAATTTGATGGCAATGAGTTTTTGTTTGGTTTATTTACTAACTGTGAGATCTAGTTTGAGACAACCTCTGTGCCTCAGTTTCCTCACCTATAAAATGGGGATGTAACACCCACCTCATAGGGCCATTGCACGATGGACTGAGTTCATTCCACTATTGTTGAGTCTACAGCATTTACAACAGTGCCTTGTGCTGCAAGTTTGCCATCATCACCCCTACCTTTCTCCCCTTGCTCCTTCTTTTTCCTTGAACCTTTTCTACAATGTTCCTGCACCATGGCTCCTGCCCTCACCTCACTCAGGCCTGTTAACTGTCACTTCCCCCAAGGGACCTTTTCTGACCACCACATTTTAAGTAGCCTGCCCCTCCTCCACCTCCTCACTTTCTTTACTCCCTTCCAGAACCACCCAATTCTCCTCTGGACCCTCAGGCTGTGCTTTGGTCCTTCAGTCCTCCCAACCCTCCGTGGATCCTCCCAGGGCCCCCCCTTCCCACAGATGCCACCAACCAGCCTCCCCCCCCACCACTGCATCCCCCACATAGCACACATCAAGCTGGCCTGTCCACCTCGTGTTTTATTGTAAAAATGTTAAAATAAATTACATTCGACATCATTGCCAGTATGTACATACAGTGTGTATGGTTCCAGGCCAGCCAGTGCCACCCCAGTCAGGTGGGGTGGGGGACTGTGACGATTTAGTTAACAGAGCTCACAGAAAAATGCAGTATGCCCCCTGCCTGGCCAACTCACATCCACTAGAAGGTGACTGGGCCTGGGAACACACATGCCTGTCACCTTCTTCACATGTTGAGGGGAAGCTCTGGCCCACTTGCCCCACAGTTGTGGGGGAGGGTGTTGAAAGTGACCACCCACCTCTGCCTGGCATCCAGTTGCCTGCAACTGATGCCTCCTCACCACCCGCCCCCGACCCTCACCTGCTGATCAGTGCCCTTCCCCACTCTACATGGCTAAGGGTCATGACCTTGGCTGAGGGCACTGAGAAAGGCCCAGTGGGTGGACACTGGACCTTGCTCTTTAACCTCCTCTTTTCCCCACTGGCTCAGAAGCCAACAAGATTCCAGGTACGTAAAAACAGCAGTTTATTTAAAAAATTAACAAAACAGGGCATGGTGGGCTGGAGAACCCCAGAACTCAGGCAGCAGCGAGTCCTTCCAGCGCCCTCACCACAAACAGTCCATTTACAGCTTCACATTATCTCTTGCTCCCCCATCCCAAATACAAAAATGACAAACAGTAGTGAGGGAGGGGCTTGCTTCACAGATTTGGCTGCCCACACCACTTGTGAGAACAGCAATTTGGTCTTCCCCTCGGGAGGCTGGTGGGAGGGTGGGTGGTGAGGTCCTTGCTCTGGGCAAGGGGGAATGAGGAGACTGGCTGAAGTACTGGGTGGGGATGGCCGGGGCCTGGGGCCAGGTGGTGGGTGTGCACTCTGACAGGGAGCTAGAGGGCCAGGGGTGGAATTAGCCAGAGTCCAGCTTCACTCTCCCAGCAACCTGGCTTCTAGCTCCAGAAGGCCCAGCCTCCTGTGGCCCATGCTCCACCACTCTTCTTCCCACCACTTCCTGGGGAGGGCAGAGAGCCTTGCACCTGCTATTGCTTACCCCAAAGGTGTCTGAGGCAAGACGATGGGCCCTGGGCTGGGCTTGGTCTGAGTAATTCAACAATGTGGGCCTAGGACAATGGGCCCGTACTCTGGCTTGCCTCAGGTCCTCTGTATCAGGAGTGTTTCGGGCACCTGTCCACTCACTCCTGTCCCCAGGCAGCCTCTTCCAAACTGAGATCTGCCATAGGGTACTGGAAAGGCAGATGACACGGTGATGGTTAAGTACATGCCCAGCCCTGAGCCCTGCCACTCCCGTGATCCCAAAATGCCCCATCCCCCACACCATACTGCACCTCCCCAAACACTTCAGAGTCTGAAAAGGTAGGACCCAGGCTTTACACTTCCCTTCCCCTCTCCAAGATGCCTCGTTCAGTGCTAGACACACAGAAGGAGCTCATTTAACACTGGTGAACTTAAATGGCTGAGGTCTCCAGCCTAGGAAAACCGTGTGACATTATCAACCGAATGACCCACGCAGCTGTGCGCCGGCCTACGCAGGTCAGTCTTGCCCACTGTCCCTGCCAGCCCACCAACATCTTAGAACCATCAGAGGACCCAGCCATGTCCAGGACAGATGCCTCCCACTGCTAGTACCCATTCAGCTGGAAAGCAGAGGCTTTGTCCTGGGTGTGTGCCATGTTTGATCGGTGGCATATAGCTGGAGGGGATGGAAGGTAAAGAAGGCCCCTGGCCCCCCACTCCCAGTTCCAGGGCTGCTCCCCACCAAAGGCCAGGGGTCCCAGCCATCACAGGACACCCCAGGGTGAGGGGGAAAAGAAGCCATCAGCTGTGGGATGGGGAGCCGGGCCTGCCTCATGTGCCTTTGGGGCTGTTAGCCTTATTGTACTCGTTCATGAGCTGTTCATAAGGCACAGAGAGCTCAGACTCGGTGCTGGTGAAGGTAGACTCGTCTGAGGAGGGGAATTCACCCAGGTTCAGGGGCACCTCAGCCTCCGCCACCTCTTGGGGCTGCACCTCCCCAACCAGGTTGTCTTCCAGCGAGGACTTGGAGGTCTCCTCATCTGAGAGGCCAGCCTCCTCGCTCACAAAGCTGATGTTGGCATTCTGGAAGATGAGTGGGTGGTAGTCCTGGGCATCCCATGGCTCGCCCTCTTCGCTGATACGGTCCAGCTGGTTAATGCACACCTCAGGGGTAGGGGAGCCATCCATGGGGGACCCTTCCTCACCGGGGGGCCTCGACATGTGGCCTTTGCTCCTTAGTGTCTGTGACACCTCTTCTAAGCTGGGCACCCGGTTCTTGGAGTAGACCACCAGGGGGGCCAACGAAGTGGGGAGGGCTGGCAGCCTACCCCCTGGAGACCCCAGCCCCGGTTCTGGGACCCTCTCCCCACTCCCACTCGTCTTCATTGCCTTCTTCCCAATCTGCTTGATGAGGTCATTGTAGGTCTCCTCCTTTTTTGAAAGAAAGCTGAAGATGTTGACGTCCTTGGAGGTTGCATTTCCTGCCACCTGCAGGGCCTTTTTGGAGTGTGGGGAGCTCTCGAAGGACTCCTTCCGCCGCCGCCGTCGCTTCTTAATGGCTTTGTGGACTTCCACAAACATGCTGACCTTCCAGTTGACAAAGAGGGACAGCCAGGCCAGCCCCAGATAGATCCAGAGCTCCACAAAGTAGCGGTAGAGGGCATGGTAGTTGGCGTTGGGATTCACACCTGCAGGAGGACAGGAAGCCCAGAGGGCCAAGAAAAGGTCAACGGGGACCCAGAAACAGGCAAAGGCTAAAGCTGTGTTACTAAGAGCAGGTATAGCAGAGCTAGAACACAGAAGGGGGATGCAGTGTGAAAGGAAGGAGGCTTGTTCTAGACCCAAGCCTACCCCACTGTCCTGAAGGACCTTGGCCCCGTCTCTTGTGCCCCTATTCCCAGATCCCAACCTGTCTGAGCCTCAATTTCCCCAACTATAAAAAAGTCATGAGAGTGGTTACCTCTAGGGGTGAGGGCTTTATTGAGGTGGAATTTTTTGGGGCGGGTTGGGGGCGGGGAGGATGGTAACGTAACCAGCACAGTTAAGAAATATACTGTACTTACCTGTTTTGGGTACTTTTTTGTAAGTATATTTCAGTTAAAAACCAGATGGAAATTAAGTGAGGGGATATCACAGACATGCTCAGAGCTGGAGGTAGACTGGTTTAACATGAGGCTGGTGACTAGGGGAGCTGAACACTCACTCACACACACACACACACACCCACACACACACACACCCACACCCACCCATGGGTATTTCCGTAACCTCGCTGGGTCCACAATTGTGGCCAGCTCCCATCATGACTATCTGTGAATGGGGAGTGGGCAACCATGGTGGGAGGTGTGCCCCTTCCTTCCTCACACTTGGCTCTAGGAAAGGGATAACGCCAGATAGAAAAAGCCACTAAGATGGGAGCAGAAAAGCCGAGATGATCTATGAAGTGAGCACTGATCCTGATAGGAAGTATTACGAACCATCTTTATTCTTCCTGAAGATCTGGTCTGCCTCTCTGTTTCTAGGCTCTCCCCTTGGTCTGGAGGGCCCTGCCCACTCTTTATCCCCCCTCCTCCAAGGCCAGGCTCCTGCCTGCTCCAGGGAGCCTTCCCAGGTAACCCCCCACCACAGCTGATGGCTTTTCTACACTCCAGGATTACAGATGTCCCTCGGTATCTGAGGGGGGATTCGTTCCAGGAACCCCCACGGATACCAAAATCTGAGGATGCTCAAGTCTCTTGTATAAGACTTGCTCTGGAAGGTAGCCTTTCTCTTCTATGAGTTTCTTGAGCTCTTCCGGGAACACTGATGCTGCCTGAGCATCAGCCAATGCCAGTTCTCCATGATCTGGAAGTTCCTAAGACTGTAATACTTTACACAGCTAGCCAGCCATCCCTTACTAGCCTGAAGCTCCTTCCTCTAGTTGTCCTCAACCCTTTACACTTAGCCTTTGAGGGGCTGCTCTGACCGTTTGCTTTTTAGGAGCTGTCTTTTCACAGAAACAAGGGGTGCACACAACACAACTAGAAAAGAACAAGGTGAACGGTGTTCAAACGAGTGCGAGGCTGAGGGCCTGTGAAACGGTGGCGGGCTACAGCAGGGTATGCCTGTACATCACTGCATTTGCGTGGATTCAGCGAAGTGCTCGGCACGCAGCAAATTCAAGTTTTGCTTTCTGGAACTTTTTTTTTTCCCCAAATAGCTTCGAGCTGCAGTTGATTGAATCCGGAGATTCAATAAACCCGTGGATACGGAGGGCCGACTGTATTTGAGTTTTCTTTTATAATTTTACAGTTGGAGGACTGTTGATCTCTATTATTATGTCTCTTACAATCTGCATCCTATCTCCTCCCTCAAACGGGGAAGGGATTATATCTCCCTCATCGGATTAGAGGTTCCTTGAATGCAAGGGCTGTGTCTCCCGCCTCAGGTAGGAGGTAATCTGAAAGCTTCTCTGGATCACTGGCAGGGTGTGATGATGACAACGACAGGGCACTCAGTACCTAGCCAGGCCCCACCCTCAGCACTCATAAATAGCGTTATAGACTGAATTGTGTCCCTCCAAAACAAGTGTTATAAATCTTAACCCCTATAGCTGTGGATGTAATCCCATCTGGGAATAGGATTTTCTTTGTTATGTTAATGAGACCGTTTATCAGTCTCCGGTGTGTTTTAAACCAACCACCTTTGAGCTAGAAGAGGAGTAGATTAGACACAGAAGCAAGCAAGGACAAAGAGGGGAAATTCAATGCCAAGTGGTGATCTCCAAGGAGCCCTGAGGAGAAGAACGCTATAGAAGCTGAGACAAGGCTTTCCCCCACACAGAGAGAGCCTTTCCCTTAGTGCCTCGGACTGAGTCTCTCTCAGGACAGCAGGCCCAGATTTGCCAGGCTTAGTGCAGTATTCATGCTCTTTCCTATTCCTCCCACCCAATCAGCCGGTGCCCTGACTTCAGCCTTCTAGTCTCCTAAACTGTGAGAGAATACATTCTGTTCACTAAAGCCACCTACCTGTGGTATTTCTGTTACAGCAGCATTAAGAAACTAAGACAAATAATAACTCATTCAATTTTCTACCACTCCATGAAGTCAGTGCAATTATTTTTACCAATTTTACAGATGAGGAAACTGAGGCACAGAAGTGTGGTAGCTTGCTCGAGCTGGGATGGCATCATTACATACACTGCTGCACTTCCCCAATACAAAATGCTTCTCCTCCTTACCCTGCTCTGGGCCCCAAGACTAGACAATGGCAGGCTTGTGCCTCAGACTAAGTTTCTCTCTCAGGACAGCAGGCCCAGATTTGCCAGGCTCAGTAGAGTGTTCATGCCTCTTTTTCCTCTTCCTCCCACCCACTCAGTCACCCCCTCCCGGCATTCCTTGCACTGGGGCAGAAAGGTAGTGACCTCACCCTGGGCCCAGTGGGGAGGGTGGCAGGGACCAGAGGACCCTAGAGAGAGGAGAAGGTCAAATGGGCAGGGCAGCTAGCTTGGAGGGAACAAAGGCTGGCTCAGTGTGGCCAAAAAGGGTGTCAAGAAGATTAAGAGCCAAGATGCTGCACAGGCCACAGGCACAAGTCCATGAGTGGCTGGGGCCAGCTGCAGGCGGTCAGACAAAGGGCCAAAGAATCCTATTGCCTCCCTGAATTAAGTAGGGAGGAGTGGGAAGGAGTGTCTGGGACGGAGGGGGGCAGGGCCGCTTGGGAGAAGGCCTCCCTTGTCTTTAATTAAGCTGCAAAGTTTCGGGCCTCTGAGCCAAGCCTGCAGAGGACAGGACACTCTGGAGTGATGGAAGGTGGTTCTGTGACAGGGAGGGGACCTGGCTTGGGAAACAGGTACAAACCCTGCAGGCAGATGACTGACTCAAGCCACTGCCCCAGGGCTGAGTGCACCTAAACTCAGCAGACAGGAGGGGAGGAGGACATCAGAGACTAAACACCAGGAGAGGAAAGGAGGAGGGGGGAAAAGCCACATCCGAAAAAGGGAAATAGAAAAGATTCTTCTGACAGTTTTCTGTGCCTCAGTTTCCCCTTGCAACTGGCAGGGTAGGATGAGGATCCCATCAGGTAGGGGAAATGTCCAGAACACTGAACACGTATCAGGGTCCCCAGTAAAGGCCAGCTGAGTGGGAACTGGAGGGGAGAAACTGAAATGAGGTGGGAGGCAGAAGAACGGGGAGAGGGCAGGGGCTCACCAGCCACAAAGTCGCCGAAGCCAATGGTAGAGATGGTGATGAAGGAGTAGTAGAGGCCCTCGATGTAGTCCCACTCCTCTGTCACCATGAACACGAAGGGCGGAATCACCAGGTGGACCAGGACGCCCCACAAGATGAAGATGGCCGTGCATGTGATCTGCGCCTTCCGCTGACAGGGGGCAGGGAGGCCGAGTCAGACAATGGGGGAGGCTAGGGAAGCCCAGCAGGGGCAACACCCAGGAAAGTAGGGAAGAGGGATGCCCCCAGCCTGACCCATGAGGGCTGGGGGCCCAGAAGCTGCCCTCTTGCCACCAGTCCTAACACCCCTGATCAATTCTTAGATCCCTCCCGTCCCCCCATCACCAGCCCCAGTCCCTATCTCTGCCCACTACTTAGGGTAGGGGACATACCAGGCTCACACCTCTCTTGGTGAGGAACTGGCCCAGCCTCTTGGCACGTCCCCCAAAGAACTTGCCCAGGGCACTGATCCATGTCAGACAGAGTGGCACCCCGAAGAGACCGTAGAAGATGCAGAAGAGGCGCCCAGCAGGGGTCTTGGGAGCCACGTTGCCATAGCCTGAGGAAGGAGGAGGGACAGAATGAGGCCAAAAAGAAGAGTCTCTGTAGGAAAGAAATGCAGTGAAGAGGGTGGGAATGAGAACACAGCCACTGCAGGGGTGATGGACCAGACTCAGAGTGGCCCTCTGCCTCCTCTACCAACATACACAAACCCCAGCTCCAGGGAGGCCTATTCTCTAAGCCATACTTATATAAATATCACACTAATTGCCATTGAGTTGACTGACTCATGGCAAACCTACATGAGTCAGAGCAGAGCTGTGCTCCACAGGGTTTTCAATGGCTGACTGGAGATCACAAGGCTTTTCTTCCAAGGTGCCTTTGGGTGGACTCAAACATCCAAACTTTCAGTTAGCAGCCAAGCACAATAACCATTTATACCACCCAGGGATTCCAAGCCATACTTGAGTAATGACTTCTCCTTGAGGACACTATGATCACATGATCATTTGTTGCAATTATGATGGCATGGGCCATGGCTCCTCCAGCAGACTGGGAGCTCCCTGAGGGTAGGGACTATGCATCCCCCATTAGGTCTCCCATTAGTCCATATGGTATCATTGTGCAAATTAGAAAAAGATGCCCTGCAGTAGATGGTCTCCAACGATGGCTGCTCCCAGCTCCTTCCCTTCTTACACACGCATGCTGCTGCTCACATCAAGGTGGAGTCTCACTGTCCTCCCTTTGAATCTGGGCTGGGGTTAGTGACTTGCCTGACCGATAGAATGCAACGGAAATGAGGCTGTGTAGGCTAGGTCTAAGAAGCCTTGCTGCTTCTCCCTTGATTTCTTGAAGTGCTTGCTCATGGAATTCTCCCTCTTGGAACCCTGCCGCCATACTGAGATGCCCAAGCCACGTGTGGAGGCACTGTGCAGCCACTGCAATCTTCACTCCCGGCTAAGATCTCGGCCACCAGCCAGCACCAACTGTCAGACATGCGACTGAAGAAGCTGGATATCCAGCCAGCTGGGCTCTCAGATGACGGTAGCCCCAGCCACCATCTGACTGTAACTGCGTAAGAAGCCTGAGCAAGAACTGATGAGCTGAACCTAGTCAACCCACAGAATGGGGAAAGAGAATAATAAATTGATGTTTTAAGCCATTAACTTCTGGGGTGATTTCTTATGTAGCCATAGGTAACTAGAATAGACGTCCAGCTTGGTAAGCAAGCATGGGCTCAGTTTGTGCAGTGTGCAACCTGTTCAACCTCCTGCTGTGGCCCTGGCCATCAGGCTGTGTCACTGTTTCTGGACTCATAGAAACAGTCTTCCAGGCATGGCCAGCTACCAAGGACTTACTAAATCCCAGGAAAGTGTCAAAATGACTGATTGCAATTTGCCTGATTTTACCCCTAAGTCTGCGGGCAGAGCTGGACTCCTATAACATTCCTTGGAGCTAGGATAAGACAGTGGGTATCCTGAGGGTCCCAGGAGAGAGAGGGCTAGTAGGAGGAGCCTGGCCATAATACGAGCCTTCCAGGAGCAGAGCCACCTAGACATAGACCGGACAGACTTACCGATGGTGGTGATAACCGTGGCTGCAAAAATGACTGCATTGGGCCAGTTCCAATTGTTGAAGGTCTGGTTCCCTGTGATGGCCACTCCCTGTCCTGCAGCATCAGATACTACCTAGAAACAAAGACTGAAAGTCAGTGCTGAGACCACACTTACAGGTGCTTTCTAAGTGGCAGCACTGTATTAAACTCCTTACAGGCCTTTGCGTTTATCATCGCAGTGACAGGGTGGTAGTTACTGTTTCTACTTTATAGGGGATGAAATGGAGGATCCGAGAGGTTAAGTGATTTGCCTAAGGTCACACAGCTGGTAAGGATATGCACCCAGGCAATCTGGCTCCAGAGTCCATCCTCTTAATCACTGAACTAGTGCTTCTCAAACTTTTTCACATATACACCAGAATCACCTGGAAGGCTTTTAACAGCAGACTGCTGGGCCCCAACTCCAGAGTTTCTGATTCAGTAGACGTGGGGAAGGGCCCAAGAACCGGCATTACCAACAAATTCCCAGGTGATGCTAATGCTACTGGTCTCCAGACAACACTAAGAATCACGGCACTAGGATACTCTGCTTTCAAAGGCAGACATGACACAAACACACAGGAGGACCCATACGCCCCGACCCAGCCCATTCAAGGTTGGCCTGGAAGAAATGAATGGTGTTCGGCTACCGTTACTGAAGATTCTATAGAAGCATCCTGACCAAAAGGGGGAAAATGTGGAAGAGATTTCAAATTCTCATGGAATCCAGGCTTTCTGCAGCCATTGAGCCTAGATGAACCCTCAAAACTATTGCCCTGAGATAATCATTAAACCTGAAACATTAAACGAAAAACATCCCCTGAAGCCTTTTTTAAATCAAACAATAGTTTAGCTTAACTAATGAAGAATATCTGCCTTGAGTACCGTGCTCTTTTAAGACCTATCTATACGGGATCAAACTGACAACAGCAACTTGAAAGGTTAGGTAAGAAACTTAGGAGGCAGTGAGTTTATGTTAATGGGGGAGGAACAATTCATATAAGGAGGGTGAGAATGGCTGCACAACTTGAAGAATGTAATCACTGTCACTGAATTATACATGAAGAAATTGTTGGTGTATGTCCTGCTGTGTATACTGTTAAAAACAAAAAAATAAAGTATTAAAAAAAAAAAAAAGGTTTGCCCTGGGAAGGACCCCTATAACCCCTTCACCACTACTGTCAGGATGCCTACTAAGGTCAGCTCAGTGATCTCTTGGATCTCTTCCCGGAGGGTTTAAAAATCAACTGGTCCTCTTTTTCCCCATGCCTAGGACTCTAACCCACTCTCACCCTCTGCAAGCTCCCCCGCTCTCTTCCCTGGATCTCCTCCTCTCTCTGCCCTGGTCTGAGCAGAGGCAGGTCATCCGAAGGTGGCACGTACATTTCCAGGTAATTCAAAGTCATGTGATCAGTCCCAACAAGCTCCCAGGAACTCTGGGCAGCAGGTAAAAGGCCACCTGGTGAAGTCCACTGGGAGGCCCCAGGTGAGGCCTTATCTGCTCCAGAGAACACTCAGGTCCCGCTGGGTTCAAACTGCTGACCTTTCACTTAGCAGTCGAGTGCTTAACCACCGTGTCACTAGGGCTCCTTTAGGGAACACTAGTAGTTGCCAAACTTGTAGCTACCTGACCAGACCCCACCTCTACTCTGCAAGCTGCACAGAGCCTGCACCCCAGATGCCCCACTAGAAGGGGCCAGGATCCACTCTAAATCTGGGGTTCCAGAGTCCTGTCTCCAGGACAGCCCCAGGCTGGGGCATCCAGTCCAGAGACCAGGAGCTCAGCCACACTCCCTATAAAAATCCAGCAAAGGACTGAGAGAGAAGAGAGAGAGGAGTGAGCGATGGAAGTGGGAGGGAGACGGAAAACCATATTTCTAACCCACTTGAAGCATGATTGAGGTTTGGTGGGAAAAAAGGAAAAGGATGGGTTGTTCTGCAGGAATGTGCAGTTTGCAGAAGCATCAGAGGGGCTGTGTAAATGGATACGCATACTCTTAGAAAGAATTTTCCATGATGACAGGCGCGTCTGACAGGCCGCACCACTCATTCCCTGCCTCCCCCGTGGCATTTCCAGAGCGTTTCTCTGAAGGCCGTGCAGCGTATGAAAGCGGACAGCGGGGAAGGTTGGATTCAGCTCTGCCTGAGATGTGCCCTGCCCTCAGAGAAGCTCACTGTCTAGCTGGGCAGGCCACTTAAACATGAAATAACCAGAAGACATTTAAACACCAAAAGACATTTAAACATCAACAGGCCAACAGGAGAGCTAAAGCAAATAATAAAACCCAAAAAACCAAACCCGCTGCCGATTCCGACTCATAGCGACACTATAGGACAGAGTAGAACTGCCCCATAGAGTTTCCAAGGAGCGCCTGGCGGATTCGAACTGCTGACCTTTTGGTTAGCAGCCATGGCACTTAACCACTAAGCCACCAGGGTTTAAAACAAATAATAAGGACCACCCAAAAGCTAGAAAAACAAAACGAAATCTGTGTTCAAAGCAAGGACAGAGTAAGTCCGAGGGCCCTGTCTATTAACGTTAAACAGATGGCAGATAATGCGAGACCACTTGCTTCCCTTTGGCTTCCACCTTTAATATCACCAATATCAGTCTTCAACTGCCATGGGTAAATCATAATTGTTAGGGGACTGAGCCCAAGTTAGATGGAGAGATCATACCAGAACACCATTATGTGGGAACTCCATCACCGCCCAGAGAAAGAACCTAGAGATGAGATCGCGACATCATCATCACCTCTGGTCATCTGTATGGAATCCTAGTGAACAGGAATGATGCCAGAAGACAAGCTGTCCCTATTTTCACAAAGAGGGAAAGGGTGGATTCTAGAAACTTGGAAAGCAAACCTGATCTCTTGCAAACTTGTAAATGGGGACAACAAAATGTTTGGAACATTCATAAGAGGAAGTGGTAGGCACTAGAAACTAGCACAGGTTCACCAAGAACAAGTCAGGCTCAGCTAAGTAAATCTCCTTTTCCAAGGAGGTTGCAAAGCCTTGAAGTTTTGTGGAATGCAGTAAATCTAGATTTCAGCTAACAGATGGGGTTGAAGATACTTATGTGGACAAGACAGAAATGTAGGGTGGAGTTGGAACTAACTGGGTTCAGTTAAAGGCAAACAACCCCAAGGAGTGCTGATCATTATCAGTGTGAACTAGAGTCTCCATTATCACGCCAAAGGCCTGACTTCTTCCATATTTTAATCAACACCACAGTGAGGACATAGATGGCTTACCAATCAAACGTGCAGAGGGTGCAACGTTGGTAATAAGGATGGGATGGAAAGATAGCTAACACGTTGTATCAAGACTCAAAATTATTTGGACTGGAACAGTGGGCCAAAATTAATAAGATGTAAGTATAACTTTAAATTTCAAAGTCTTGTCCTTTGGGTAGGTCCCTGGGTGGCACAAATGGTTTGTGCTCGACTACTCTGCTAAAGGGTACCAGTCTGAAACCACCCAGAGGTGCCGTGGAAGACATAAAGATTACAGCCAAGAAGACCCTACAGAGCAGTTCTACTCTTATGGGGTTGCCATAAGTCGAAATCGACTAGACGGCAATGGGCTTTTACACTTTGGGTTGGAAAAGACAGCTATAATCTCTAAGGGGAAAGTCTTTGGGTTTTAGCTGACCGTGAAGAGCAAACACTAGGGCGGTTGCCTAAAGAAAAGCAAATACAATCTCAGACAGTGTCAATGCCATATCTATCTATTCAGGGCTGGGGAGGTACCAATCCCACTGTTCTTGGCAGGGTCAGGCCACACACCCTGTTCCGTTCTAGGTGTCAGACTTCACACCATATATTAACCAACTGGCCAAGGTCCAAGGAGAGAAGGGAAGCTTTTCTGGATAATGAGCTGTCACAGAATGGGCTGTCCTTTGCAGTAATAAATTTCCAATAATGGAAGTGGTTAAACCAAGGTGGACTATCACCTACCGGGGATGTTACTGAAGGTGAGGCTGGAACAGAGGTTCTCAACTGGAGATGGTAGAGCCCCCTGAAAGGGTTTGGAAATTCTACCTGAGGGAAGTTTTTTTCATTGTCACAATTCATTCAATACTGTAACATACCAGGCACTGTTTCAGGCACTGGGGAAAGTGCACTAAACAGACAAAACCTCTGTCCTCACCACACTTTTTTTTTTTTAAATAATTTTTATTGTGCTTTAAGTGAAAGTTTACAAATCAAGTCAGTCTCTCACACAAAAACCCATATACACCTCGCTAAAAAAAAAGCTACACACTCCCAATTACTCTCCCCCTAATGAGACAGCCCGCTCCCTCACCACACTTTTACTCTAGTGAATGATGAGGGTGTTGCTGGCATTAGTAAAGGTCAGGGATGCTAAATGCCCTGCAATTCACAACCCCACCCACAATGCCAATACCGCTCTCACTGAGAGACACTGGCTTGACAGTCTAAGATTTAAGAATCATTTAGTATGTGCTAAGGAGACATGAGGAAACCCTGGTGGCGTAGTGGTTAAGTGCTACAGCTGCTAACCAAAGGGTCGGCAGTTCAAATCCACCAGGTGCTCCTTGGAAACTCTATGGGACAGTTCTACTCTGACGTGTAGGGTTGCTATGAGTCGGAATCGACTCGACGGCAATGTGAAGGAGACATGAGCACTGGTGGGGCAGTGGTTAAGAGCTCTGCTGCTAACCAAAAGGTCGGCAGTTCGAATCCACCAGCCACTCGTTGGAAACTCTAAGGGGCAGTTCTATTCTGTCCTATAAGGTTGCTGTGAGTCAGAATCTACTCAACGGCAATGTTTTGTTTTTTTTTTTTAAAGGAGGCATCAGGGGGTACTGGTGGTTCAGCAGTCTCACCTTCCATATGGGAGATCTGGGTTCGATTCCTGGCCAATGCACCTCATGTGCAGCCACCACCCAGCTGTCAGTGAGGGCTTGCATGCTGCCCGGATGCTGACCAGGTTTCAGGGAACTTTCAGACTAAGACTAGGAAGAAAGCCCTGCTGATCTACTTCCGAAAATCAGTCAGCGAAAACCCTGTGGATCACAACGGGCTGATCCACAACTGAACATGGGAGTGCCGCAGGACTGGGTGGTGTTCTGTTCCATTGTGCGCGGGGTCACCATGAATCAGGGTCCCACTCAATGGCAGCTAACGACAACAAAGAAACACTGAACACGAGAGCTAGCCAAACAGTCATCAAAGAGAGCAGGAAGGCAGGGGGCTTTGAGAGGTGGAGAAGGCTAGGCTTCCTGCCCTTCACCTCACACACTATGCCTTTGCAAGGGGCAGACAAATGGCATTCTCAAGAGCCCTAGCCACCCAGAAGCATCACTGGTCCTTATAATGATCCAGTGACAGCAATTATACCCACTAGTCTGATCAGGAAACTAAGGCTGAGAGAGGTTAAGTGGCAGGATGGGGTGAGGTTCTAGGCTGCCTGACTCTGAGTTAGCACAACTCCCCACCTCCTGCCCTTCACTCCTCTGCTTTGCCCTGGGCTCCCTCTGCACCCCTTCCTGTTGCCCCTTTGGCTTAGGGTTTCCCCCAAAGCAGCTGGCCTGGAATCAGTGTAGCTCCATGCCACTGCTAAGGAGAGAAAGCTGGTGATTTCAGTGCTGCTGTATGTCAGACACCCCTCTCTGGGCTTTTACATCAATTACCTGGCTGACTCTTCCTGTGACTCTGCCAGGCATTACTCAACAGGTGAGGAACACTAAGCTCTGGGAGCCGAGGTCCAGAGGTGAACTCAGAATAGCGCCTCCCTTCTTTCCATCACGTTCAGCTGTGGCCCTGGCCAGGACGCCTCACTGGCGATGGTCGGCATCTCTCAGGTCTCTAAATTGTCTCGCAGAACACAGGGGCTGATCCAGGACCGAGGTCACCCCTGGGTTAGGGAGGAGGGACATGAGGGAGCCAGGCAAACAACCAGTTAGACAAGGTGTCCTGTCCTCGGGGTTAGGGAAACAGCTTTCGCAGGAGGAGGCGGCCCCTGTTCACCCACAGGATTCTTTAGTTTGGCTCCCAAAGTCATACAAGACAATATTTTCATTTTCCATATAAGCCTGGAGAGCGATAGGAGGGGGGGGATCTGCACACAGCCAGGCCCAGGTCTTGTTTAGGGATGGAATAGAGTTCCTCTCCTCATCACCCTCATAATAAAGCAGCTGTGATGTATAGCAGGCTGATCACATGCCAAGTGTTGGCTAAGCACTTTACATGCCCTTAGCTCATTTAATGAGGACAGAACCCTGCTGCGGAGATGGTACAATTGAGAATTTAAGGCTTAGAGAGGTTAAGTAGCCGGAGGTCACAGTGCTGAAAGTGATGAAGCCAGGACTGGAACCCAGGTCCACCTGGTCCTCACGGCTGTTATCCTATCCCCTCTCCCCATAAAGGCTACAGGGAGGAGGCCTGTGCATACTTCCACCCCTTCCCACCAGCTGAAAAAACAGGGCCCTAAGCCACTTCATCCACTCCAACCCAAATCCACTGTTGCTAGCCCAGGAGCACCAACCATGCTCTTGCCCTGAGCTTCGGACAACTGGCTGCCCAGCCCCACCTTCCTGGGCTCTTGCTGTCCACACAACCTGGGTTCCTAGTCTTCTCTTCCCTCTGAGATCCAAGGCTCCAGCTGCCGGGCATTCTCCCTTTCTGGAGAGACTCATCCTGATAGGTGGGGAAGACTGGAGAGGGCAGATCCAGGCCTTTGGATACAACCCCAGCCTTCAGAATAGGCAGGTGGAGCTAAGGTAGGCCTTCCCACTCTGGGTTAGGGTAGGTGAAACCAAAGTCAGGATGTTAGCCTGTCTCAGAGATCACAGCATCTGACACCCAGAGGGCTACTCCCTATCCATCCTCTAGCTCCCACTGCAGACATCACTCACGGATCACAGAACACCTCCTTGCTTTGCAGGATGCAGCCTTAAGAATCCACCTTGATTCTAGCCTCTACTGAATCCTCAGGTTGCTGACAGTGTACCGGCCAAGCCTCCTTTGCCTGCACCCATCTTTAATTGACACCACCTAAGCACTTGCACCCTGTGGTCTAGAAGGGGAAACAGGGCTAATTTTCATATATGCGTGGTTCTTGGCAGTACAGAAGGAGCCCTGGTGGTACAGTGGTTAAGCACTCAGCTGCTAACTGAAAGATTGGCAGTTCAAACCCACCAACCCGCTCCTTGGGAGAAAGATGTGGCAGTCTGTTCAGCCTTGGAAACCCTATGGGGCAGCTCTACTCTGTCTTATAGGGTCACTGTGAGCTGGAATCAACTCAACGGCAATGGCTTTTTGGGTGGCAAAATAGGAAAAAACCACATCATTCCTCCCACCTGGTCCTTCCAACCACCTTCTCAGGTGGGCGGGGGCATGGCTGTAGCAGTTGATATTTGAGTACTTATATGCCAGGCACCCACCTATGCACTTTAAATCACTCAGCTCCCTGAATCTTCACAAGCCTAAAACAGGTACTATTATTAACCCCTTTTTACAGATAAAGAGGCCTGGTGGCACAATGGTTAAGTGCTCAGCTGCTATCTAAAAGGTTGGTGGTTGAAGTCCACCAATGGATCCATGGGAGAAAAGACCTGGGAGCCCACATCTGTGTATCCATCTGTCTCTACCAAGGAGCCCCCACCCAGGGCACCACCACAGGGGCAGGGGTTAAAGCTCTCCACTGCAGGTAGTGGAGGGCAGGGAAAGGGGGAGCACGTCCTACACTTCCAAGATGTCCCGTCCCATCCCTCAGAAGGCCCATCTCTCCTGACCTGTCCCCCAGGGGCTCCCAGCTATCTTGACCAGTTTCCCACCCAGCCTCCGTGTTGGGCAGACAGTGGAGGGCAGGAAGTCCCACACACGGGTCACTGCGCTGTGCTCCCCGAGGGAGGCTAAGGCTGAGCCAGTGGCTTCCCCAGCTTCTCTGAACAACTCCCCTCCTAGCTGCCCACAGCCACAGCCTGCGGCAGCTTCACAAGGTAGCGAGCCACCACCAGTCCACTGGCTGTGCTCTCTCTGGGAGCCTACATCTGTCTGTCCATCTGTCTCTAACAAGGAACCCCGACCCAGGGCACTGTCACAGGGGTGGGGGAGTTCTGAGCAGGACACACAAAAGGGAGATTAGTAATCGCAGGCACTTTTCTGGTGAACATTGGCAGCTTGGGCTTGTTTAATATAAACATTTTCAAATTTTCTAAAGCCATGAATCTATAAACAGAGAAGGAGGGGGAGGACCCCAGGTCCTATGGATTGGGACTCCCTCATCTCCCTGCAGCACAGTTTGAGAACCAGGGGTCTAGAGGCCAGGCTGCTCTATTCAATATCCCTCAATCTGATAGTCCTCACTGGGCGTATTAGCACATTGAAGGATCTCGAAGAGAAAGTGTGAGCCTGCAACTCTCTTATCCTCAAGGCAAATTAGAGAATTTAAAGCTGCCTTTGCCAAATCAGTTCTCTTCACTGCGGTTCACCCTACATCTCTCACGACTGACCCTTAAAATTGGGGGCAGGTGGGTAAAGACTGGTTTCCGATGAAGACGCTGAGGCTTGGTATCCCAACCAATTGCCACCCAGTGAGTTGCAATCGATTGATTCCAACTCACAGTGACTCCACGTGCATTCGGGTAGAACTATGCTTTATAGGTTTTCAATGGCTGGTTTTTCAGAAATAGATGGGCAGGACTTTCTTCCGAGGGACCTCTAGGTGGTCACAAACCTTCAACTTTTCAGTTAGCAACATTTGCACCACCCAGGGACTCCTTGGGGACCTTGGATAACTAGGGCTGCAAATACGGAATCACCTGGGAGTTTAAATAAATACTGCTGCCCAGGCCCCACCCCTGACACTGTTTAGCTGATCTAAGCACTGGGAGTTTAAGGGGCTCCACAGGTGGTTCTAATATGCAGCCACCACTGAGTGAAGGGTGATGGGTATCGCAGAGCGGGTAACGACAGAGTGCTGGCCTTCCATCTTCCTGCTGGAGCCTAAAAGTCTACGAGAAGGTGCAGGAGGGAGTACGCCAGGGCAGGGAGAAGGAATTCTAGGTGTTTTCTCACCACCCTCTCACCCCAGCCCAGGTGACCAGGGTGTGGCTTGAAGGGTAGCTCTAGTTTATGGGCAAGAGATTGGCGTGGGCCCAACGGGTGCCACCCTGATACCTGTGCCAGCTGCAGACCCAGCTTGCCTTGGCGCTGTTTGTTTCTCCCAGAGGAGAAGCAGGTGTCTCAGAGGGCAGAGGCAGGGACTCGAGGGTGCAGGGCCAAAGTCTCAGTTAAGATACAGTTGAGGCTATTGCAAAGTTGGCTTTTTAACTTCTTGCTTATCTGCATTTTCAGATTTGCTCCAATAACAAAATATAGTTTGTGTGTATATTTTTTAAGAAGAAAAAAGACAGATAAATAAATTGTTGGGGATTGGTGTGGTAGGATGTCAGTGTGGGATCTGCAAACGTGGGTTCTAGCTCAGCTTAGCCAGTCACCTGCGATTCTCCAAGAATCCTTCGTTTCTCTGACCACTTCCTCCTCTATAAAATGAGGAGGTTGGACTGAGGTTATTGGGGTCTCTGAGCAAGATTATCGAAGCCCCTCGGTGGTGCACATAGTTAATGCTCCCAACTGCTAACCAAAAAGTGGGAGGTGTCGAGTCCACCCAGAGGTACCTTAAAGAAAGGCCCGGTGATCTACTTCCAAAAATCAACCATTGACAACCCTATGGAGCACAGTTCTACTCAGACACACATGGGGTTGCCATGAGTCTAAGATGACTTGTTGGCACCTGTTCTTCTTGCCTGAGCCGGTGACACTTCCCTAAAATTCATACTTTTCTCCCCCCGTAACTATGACTTCGGAGCCCTTCAAGCACACCCCCACCCCGGCGTCCCTCCACTCCCACCCTTCTGCAGCACAGGACAACATACAGTTTCGCCTCGTTCTCTGAACTCAGCTCGCTGGCCCTGAACTCCAGCTCCTTTTGAGTCCCCAGCAAGTCATGCCACGTGTGCTTCAGGAGCTCCATTCCCAAGTTTGCTTGTGCTTCCATCCTTCCCTTCCCCCAGATCCTGCTGCAGGCTGGAGAGAAGGTGCCTGTTACGGATTGAATATGCCCCCCAAAATATATGTTGTAAATTCTAGCCTCTTTGCCTCTGGTTTTAGTCCCATTTGGAAATGGCCTGTCTTTGTTACGTCAATAAGGCAAAATTAGTACAGGGTGTATCTTGAGTCAATCTCTTTTGAGATATAAAAGAGATTAAACGCAAGCTAGCAACCAAAGATGGGAGAAGGGAGATGCCAAGCCACGTGAAGATCGCCCAGCAGGAGAAGCTGAAGAGACAAGGACCTTCTCCAGAGCTGACAGAGAAAGAAGGCCTTCCCCTAGAGCCAGTGTCCTGAATTCAGACTTTCAGTTTCCTCAACTGTGAGAAAATAAATTTGTTTGTTAAAGCCATCCACTTGTGGTATTTCTGTTATAGCAGCACTAGATAAATAAGACAGGGCCTCAGTGTGTACACTCCGCTTTGGTCCTTAAGGTTATGTGCTCAGCCCTGGTAGGACCTGCCTGGCCCCGCCAGCCAGAACACACTCCATGGTGTCACAGGAGGAAAGGGTGTGTGTAAAACGAAATCCCCCACACACCCATGGTGACCCTGTGCTGCTGGTCACCTAGGTCAAACCCTCAAGCCCCCAAAAACCTAACAATCCCATTGGGTAAGGTGGAAAGTGGTACGCTAACCTCCCCCCGACCCGCCTCGCTGCATACTTTGTTGTTGTTAGTTGCCGTCCAGTAAGCTCCAACTCATGGTGACCTTAGATATAAGAGAATGATACGTTGTCTAGTCCTGTGCCATCTTCACGATCATTGTTGATTAGTCCATTGTTATGGCTATTGTGCAGCGCCTTCCAACCTAGGGGCTCTCGTCTTCCAGCACTATATCTGACAACACTGTTACGAACCATAAGGTTTTCACTGGCTGATTTTCAGAACTCGATTGCCAAGCTTTTCTTCCTAGCCTGTGTTAGCCTGGAAGCTCTGCTGAAACCTCTGGGCCAAGGGTGACCCTGCTGATATCTGAAATACTGGTGGCACAGCTTCCAGCATCACAGCAACATGCAAGTCACTCCATTAGGACAAACTGACAGATGGGTGGTGGTGCACGCTTTAGTGGTCACTACTACTGCTTCTTAATCTTGACTGCACATTGAGGTCATCTGGGAAAGCTTGAAAAACACTCATGCCTGGGTTCTCTCCCCAGAGAGTTTGAAACAATTGGTCTCGGGTGCGGCCTGGGAACTGGGATACAAAAAAGCTCCCCGGCTGATTTTAATACTATATAGCAAAGTTTGAAAACCGCTGCCCTAGACCCAACCGTTGCTCCTCATGCTGGGCCCTGCTCCTTCCCCACCCTACCCCCTGATGTCTGCCATCTGCAGGGCTGTGTGTATGTGATGACTGTCCTCCTATCCACCTTTGGGTTTCCTTTCTCCACTTCCCCCACACCCTCCCGTCCTGGGCTATCTCTCAGCAGCCTGTTCAGAGCCCAGAGGTGCTGCTAGCTCTCACGCTCATGGGAGCCAGCCTGTGCCAGATACGAGCGCATTCTCAGCAGAAATCTCGGGGTTTCCGACTTTCACAGGCGCGGGAGCCCTGTCCACACTCTGAAGGGACAAAGAAAACAAGGCAGGTGACCCTGCCCCCATTGTTCTCAGGCTGGGACAGTAATCCCCAGCAGCTGGGCGCCCCTCCCGTGAGAGCAAGCCCAGGGCAGAGCTCTGGAGGATGGCTGACCTGAGAGGGCTGTAGGGTTTGCTAAAGCAAACAGGGAAGGGGCTGGAGGGGTCAGAGAGCACTCCCAGGCACCTGGAGGCCTGAGTCAGGCTGGAAATCTCTGTGCATGGCTGCCTGGGAGCTGGCCCTGGAGAGGTAGGAAAGAACCCCCTCCCTCCCAAAAGCACACGCCAGAGGACCCTGTGGAACCATGTTGTCAAAGCCTACCCGCCCCCCGCCCCTCACTTCATCTTCTGAAAGGCTCAGGGGAGGTGGGATTCCCAGTCAGGTGAAATGACAAGAGACATAACCTTTATCCACCTGCAGCTTCTCTACCCCCCAACCCACAACCACTGGCCTGGCCTGGGGGCTGGTTCTGTACCCTCCCCGCCCGCCCACCCCAATCCAGATCCTGGGGGTTGTCTGAAATCTCTCTGCCCTGATGTTAAGAGCGGTCTCCTCACTAAGAGGTTAACAACTTGAGGGCAGGAAATTGTTTCAGCAAGGACTCTTCCAGTATGCCGGTCACATGCTGGGCAAGCAGAGCAACCTCCCCTTCTTCCCCACATGGGTGTGGTCAGTGGGAATAAGGGGCCTTCCTGAAGTGGGCTAGAGGGTTCTGAGGAGGGGCCCCCTGCATAGGATTCAGCTCTTAGCTTCAGGCAAGTCACCAAATCCCTCTGGGCTCCACCCCCCACCTTAATGACAAGGTCAGGGGAGCCTTGAGCCACCAGCATCTCCCACCTCCTCATCACAACTCCACACTCAAGCACCTCTCAGGCCCATAACTCCCCTGGCCACAAGCTCATTTGAGACACAAGGGCCTGAAGGGAAGATAGACAAAATGGATATAACTATTTCCATTTTACAGATGAACAAAGTGATCAGAGAGGGCTAATGACATGGTGAAGTCACACAGCAAGCTGATGACAAAGCAGAGTAGAACTGGCCAGAAGTCCCCTGACTCTCATCCTGGAACCGGACTGAGAAACATCAACCAAAGCAGAGAAGGGAAGGTGAAAGGCAGACACAGGAGACAGGTGACAGGTGACACAGAGCTATAGAAGGACTGTGTGGTCATATCTGTGAATCTAATCTCAGTTACATTACTTACGGTTACAGTATGCTTATGCTTCCCAGCTCTCAACCCTAGAGATGTTTCTTAGATTGACTCCAACATTGCAGCAGGGTGTAAGGAGCAAACATGGGAATCATCAGCCATTCGAGGTTGCTAAAAACAGCCCTCTGAGCAGGCCACAAAGGAGGTCACAGGACCTGCTGACTTGCCATCTCCCCATCCTGGTTGACAACCTGAGGAGGAGCTGGCTCGCCGTCAGCCCAGCTCCCCTGCCCCAGGCCGGCTTGTTTTCCCTCCTCCCATGCCCAGGTCTGGATGTTAGGCTGGCCAACACAAGCTGAGATGGTCAATCTACTTCAAAATATGCTCAGCAAACATTGCAAACATTACAAACATTGAGTTTGCAACAGCTCAGCAAACATTACAAACATCCCTGGGCAACACGGGGGCAGAAGTTCTGGGAAAGGGCCAGGCTTTGGAGCAGACACACCTGGGTTCCAATTTTGGCTCCCTCAGTTGCCAGCTGGCCACCTGGGGCACATTCTGCCACCTCTCCGAGTTTCACTTTTCATATCGGAGGATGGAGTGCCACAGCTTCATTGGGTTCTAGTGCAGGTTAACGGAAGTAATACACAGTTCAGTGCTGGGCACACAGGAAGGCTCCCCACATGGGCACCAGGTAGAAAAATAAGTGTGGCAAAAAACAAAGGCACTGGGGGTTCAGTGGTAGAATTCCCACCTTTCACGTGGGAAACCATGATTTGATTCCTGGCCATTGTACCTCATATGCAGCCACCATCTGTCTTTCAGTAGAGGCTTGCGTGTTGCTATGATGCTGAACAGGTTTCAGCGGAGCTTCCAGGCTAAGACAGACTAAGAAGAAAGGCCTGGCAGTTTACTTCCAAATATCAGCCAATGAAAATCCTACGGATCACAATACTCCAATCCCCAACCAATCACGGGTATGGCTCAGGAGCTGTCAGTGTTTTGTTCTCCTGTACATGGGGTCACCATGAGTCAGGGGGCCGACTCAGTGGCAGCTAATAACAACAACACTGTTAACTTCACATGTCGATTAAGGGGCCTGGAGGTGACACCTCTGTTCTGAGGAGTTGTGCGGCTACACATGGCCTCCAGAGCTATGGAACTGAGAGCTGGGGTAGTTGTCGAAAGCCACGCCCTTCCTTGCCTGCCACCACCACTCAAGATGATCAGGGCTTGGGTCAGAGTCCACCCCGGCTCTGAAGTTCTCCTTCACTCCTTCTTGCTAAAAAGTCTGAGCCTCTGCATGTGCCTTCCCTTTGCTTGGGACGCCCTCCATCCCTGTTAGCCACAAGACTCCCTCCCTCCCTGTCTAAATCACTAAGCGCCCCGCCACAGTCCAGCCCCTCACTTCATTGTACATGACATTCTAGAATACACCTGCTTATCTGGTTTGCTCTTTATCTCCCCCAACTGGTCTATGAGGTCTGAAGGCTGAGACCTTACTTATTCCTTAGTCCGCAATCCCAGAACAGAACCTAGCAGCAGTAGGTGCTCAGTTAATATCTGCTAAATGAATGAATAAATGAATCTCCAGGAATCATGCCTTTACCAGTCACTCCTTCCAGGGCATGGCCAGGGCTGAATTTAAGGTGGGTTCCCACCTCCCCTGGATGAGGCAGGTACTCTTGGCAAGGGTGGGCAGAGCCTGGGTGGATGACTCTGTGGTTCCCATGTCCCTCTTCTCCACCCTTCCCACCCATCTGCAAGGTCAAAGCCCCCAAAGGCCCGAGCCCCTGGTGAGTCAGCTCCCTGTGGACTTTGGAGCCAAAGGAATTTCAGAGGAAGAAGGAAGGAGGAGGGCAGGGGTGGGGACCGAGGAGGGATGTCAAGCCTGAGGGCTGCAGGTGTTCCGGTGCATGACCCCATTTTCCTGCACACCGGGCGGCAGGAAGGCAGAGCGCTCTGTCCCATAAATCTCTCTTGTGACCTGGCGGCCACCAGCCATGTTCCTTTGGACACAGCAGCCTTCCCTGAGCCCTGTTGTGGGGTTCTGAGGAGAAGGCTCCCCTGCCGACACTCCCAGACTCCTGCCCCCATGGGATGAAACCTGCCCTTGGCTCCTGCCATAATCCTCCCTCCTTGTTACACCTGTGCACTTGAGAGAAAGGTGTGACTGACACCCCACCCTACCTCAGAATGTCCCATGCCACCCAGCAAACTCTCCCCAACTCAAGAAAGAGCCTCCCCTACTCTTCTTTCTCTTCTCCCTTCACCTCTGGCTGGTGACTTAGGGTAGTAAGTAACCACCCATCCTTGAAGGCTAGGGTTCTAAAGATAAAGGACTATTAAAACCAGTTGCCCGTCAAGTCGATTCAAACTCATGGAAACTCCATGTGTGTCAGGGTAGAACTGTGCTTCATAGGGTTTTCAACGGCTGTTCTTCCAAAGTAGATTGCCAGGCTTTTCCTCCAAGGTGCCTCTGGGCAGACTCAATCAATCTGCCAACTTTTTGGTTAGCAGCTGAGCACATTAAATGGTGTGCCATCGGGGACGAAGGATTATGAAGCCTCCCCATTTGTTATAATTTGTTTAAGATGACCAAGTGGCTAAACTGTAAACTTCTTCATTAATTAAAAAAAAAAAGTCCAAGGGGCACTTGGCTGAGTAGTAAGCCTGGGTTGGGCAGCTGAGCTCCCACCTTCCTATGAAATAACATCACCGTCCCACCCACACCTGGCACCAAAGGAACGTATCCCAGAACGTTTCCTCATCCACCCGTGGCCCCCAAGTATGAGCTGCCTCATCCCTCATAATCAGCCTCCCGAGGGCAACCACCTGTCACAAAATCCTTCCTTATTGTCTGACTTGAACCTAAATCCCTCCGGCTGCAGTCCAAGCCCATTTCCTTTGGTTCAGTCTCCGGCGGGAGACGGACAGCAGCTGGCCTCCATCCTCTCTGGAATAAATTGTCCACAAAACTACCAGCCAACCAGCACAGGCATCTCAGGATGGATGGTACTCTTTTTGGGGAGTGGGGGAGTCTTCTGCTTCAACAGCCCCCAAGCCCCAGACTCAAACCCCACAGGAAGATAAGAGTCACAATTAGGGTCAACACCCAAGACCGATTTCCCGCAAACAAGAAATTGCTGGGCGAGAGGCAAGGGAAGTTTCACCCTAGAGGGCAGGCTTCCTATGCCCCAGACTCCCAGACACTGGCATGGATCGTGGACTGTACCGGTCACACCAGGGACAAGGTACAAAAGGATCTCCAGAATGAGAAGAGGGGGCTGATATATGGCACCCCCACCACCACCACCCAGGTAAATCAGGAGAGCAGCAGGGCAGACCAGGTGCAGCCGCCTCTGCTCTTCCACCCTGCGTGGACAGTCCCCCCGCCCCGCTTCCACGCCTGGCCGACTGGGGAGTGGGACGTGACCTGGGTTAAGAAACACAGAGCTGTTTTTGTGCTGAAGGTATGGAAAAGTACAGCTAAGCCCTACTAGCACAGACAGGCTGGGCTGAGGTGAGGGATGGAGGAGCGTAGGAAAAACCTCCCACCCCCTAACCTGGGGCCCAGGACTAGGGACAGCCAGGCAACAGGAAATGGAAACTCTCCTGACACACACCCTGAGAGAATCTTGATTGAGACACAACCCTCTTGCAAAACACAGAAGGCAGAAAGGACGAGGACTATGCCTTAGACACACCCATTCTCTCTCTCTCCTTCACAAGGACTGTGATTTTTAAACCAGAATGTTTTCCAAGCCTGTTTAACCCCCGACCACCCACCCAGGCCCTGGCAACCCCTTAGTCTTCCCAGTATAGTGGAGGAGCATTTGACTGCCGGGCCTGCACAGCTTCCACTACTCTGGAGGCCCTCCCAGTCACAGCCTCAGTTTCCTCTTCTGTAAGATGGGAATAATGCCACTTGCCACCACTTCAGGGGATTAGGGGTCAAAAGGCTTGATGGCTGTGAAAGGGAAGCACATGGAGCGCGGTTCACTAAAGGCTGGAGATGCCCTCTGACTCAGGAACATCTAGTTTACAAACGGGGACAATGGTGGTTCAGCGGTAGAATTCTCGCCTTCCGTGTAGGAGACCCGGATTCCATTCCCAGCCAATGCACCTTATACACAGCCACTACCTGTCAATGGAGGTTCCCATGTTGCTATGACGCTGAACAGGTTTCAGCGAAGCTTCCAGTCTATAAGAAGGACTAGGGAGAGGGCCTGGAGATCTACTTCTGAAAATCAGCCAATGGAAACCCTATGGATCACAACAGATTGATCCCGTTGTGCATGGGGTCACTGTAAGTCGCAGCAGCTAACAACAGCAGTTTATGAACATCCAGTGTTGTTGAGGGGTGGAAGTATGCTATGTGACCAGAGGAGGCTGAAAAAGGGAACACATAAATGCATCAGATTTCCAAGCCACCGAAGATCAGGCAGGGGAGCAAGACCTGTTTCTCCCGCGGCTGCATCCTGTCCTCCTGCAGAACTCAAGTTTCCCATAGAAGCACCGTGGGTGGTAGTTGTGGTGCCCAGAGAGGTCTGTTGAGCCCTCAGGGCTGCTGAGCCATGACCGTTTGTCCTAGGCTGCTAAGGGCTAAACAACTGACCTGGCAGTGGCCTTCCAGAACACAACCTGCCCCTTAATGTGCTTCTGTCCTCTCCCCATGTGCAAAATGAGGCTTCTGGTCACTTCCCAAGAAGAGTGGGGTAGGGGGTAGGAGGGTAAGATGGGAGAACGAGGGGTCCTCCCCTACACCCTCACTCCCACCTGGACCCCTTTGGAGGGGCAAAGGTCCAGCTGTGCTGTTTCCTCCTGCTATAAATTCTACATCTGGCCAGATGCCACACAGACCCCCACCCATGCACAGACCAACCCACCCAGCCTAATTAAACCCAAAGAAAGAAGGGACCAGACTGATGAACAACCTTCCTTGCTCTATGCCGCTTGAAGCAGTGTCAACTGAATCAATAAATACTTGCTGACACTGGGGCACAACAAAGAAAGTACAAGACACAGGCCCTGCCCATGAGGAATTCACAGTCTGACAAAAACAGGCTGGCGGGCATGAAAGCATTATAGGACAGTGGAAGACAGCATATGAGAAAGCAGCCGACAAACAATGGTGAGGCCAGGACAGTCCCCGGGGCTCATGCCATGCCTCTTTCAAGTCTAAACAACAGGACACAAAGCAGGGCAAGAAGCCCGAGCACAGATGAGGAGACTGAGGCTCAAAAGACATGAACCAAGTAGGACCAGCGCAATCTCCAGGTCAGATGTTCCACCCACCCTGAAAACTGTCTGCCCCTGCCCCCTTTCTTGGCCCCAAACCTTGGGTCTTCCCCCTTCCCTTGGCCCAAGATCCTCCCAGGGCAAGGGTGACTGACAGCTAACCCGGAAAACCCCTACAAGTTTCCTCAGTCACCCCTTTCTTTCACTCTTCCTAAAACTGTGGTGGGAAGGTATATTGTTCATAGTTCTCATCCCAAAGAAGAGATGTGCTGGTCTAGCAGGAAGACTCACTGGACCAATGACCCTAACCCTAAGAAACGGGCTTTTCTCCACAGGTAGGGGAACCTGGCTGCTTCACTGCAGAGTGGTGGGTGAGAGGGCTGGGGCTGGAGGAGACAAAGAGAAGGAATTTGGAGACCATGAGCAACAAGGCAGGTATCCGTAAAGAATGACTCACTTTCTACAGCATGGTCCCAGTTCAAATGAAGCAAAGGCTGACTGGATGACACTGAGTCGGGAGATAAGGAATCACATGCCCTCCTCCCTGGAAATGTTGTTTTCAGGTGTCATCGAGTCAATTCTGACTCACAGAGACCCCGTGTGACAGAGCAGAATTACCCCACACGGTTGTTTTGGTTGTTGCATTTATCTTCATAAATAGGAGCAGATCACCAAGTCTTTCT
Source organism: Loxodonta africana (assembly GCF_030014295.1). NCBI lineage: Eukaryota > Metazoa > Chordata > Mammalia > Proboscidea > Elephantidae > Loxodonta > Loxodonta africana. The sequence goes on from NC_087342.1 coordinate 101,354,091, forward strand.
CCTACAGAGCTGCTGGTGGGTTTGAGCTGCCGACCTTTTGGTTAGCAGCCGGGTGCTTAACCGTTGAGCCACCAAAGCTCCCCCAAAATAGACTCATCTGGGTCCAATGGCACTGACAGAACAACGCAGTCAACACAGCCTCTGCAAATACATTTTCTGTAAAATGAGCCCGTAGAGCCTGCAAGTTCCTAGGTTGGTGGAATACCCTCCCGCAAAATCGGTACCTGCTCACCCTCCCTCACTCACGGATGCCGGGTCACCTCTCCCCTCTCCCGCCTCAGAGCAGAACTGAAATATGACCAGGCACAGACGGAAGCCAGATGTAGCATAAGGAGCCTCAACAGCTTCCCACCCAACACTCCGGTGCTGTCCGACGGAACTCTCTGGGATGATGTAAATGCTCTGTATCTACGCAGTCCAATATGGTGGCCTCTAGCCACAGGATCCTACTGAGCACTTGAAATGTGGCTGGTGTGACTGAGGGGTAGGATTTTCATTTCAATTTAAAATCAAACAGCCACAATAATTAGTTAAATGTTTTTAAAAAAATTAAAACGGCATGTGGCAACTCCATGTGTGGGTAGTGGCTACTATACTAGTACAGAGTCTGTACCAACCACAGCCTATCTAAATCACCCCTAGGCAGGACCCACCTCCCCTGGACCCTTGGGCCCACCCAAACCTGGGGCCACTGTCCATAGTACTTTCTTGAGAGTGAATTATACTCATGGCCCTGAGCTGTTACAAATCTCCATTGAGTTCAAGGCTTTTATTCATCTGGAAGGTGGGACCAGGTCTTCGTGAGGAGCTCCCGTGGGACATGGCACCGAACTGGGATCACAGAAGGGCCAAGATGATACTTGTCCATAGGTCTTTGGAGAAGCCCATCCCTGTGGGGACAGGGATTCCAACACCGGGAACAGTCAGCTGGGGCTCTACCAGGGAACTACACTCTCTTCTTGGTGACTGTCAGCCTGTATGCACGGTCTTAAACTTCTTTGTCTGCAGACCAAAGGCCCACCTGGTTTCCCCAGTCTTTGAGGCCTTTCCCCTCGAACTGTTCAATAGCACTGTAGCCCAGGAAGTTACCACTCTGGTAGCTAAATTTAAAGAATAAGAAGGTGCTGTTCAGAAATGACAGAATTCAGAGTAGATTCTGATATTAGCTTCAGAATAGATTCTGTTAAAACCATATTAATTTGCATTTTGTGTACCTCAAACTTTATAAAACAACCAGTGTAGAAGTAGCTAATAATATATGCATATTTTATCCTTTAAAAAAATCCTTTTTTCTGTGTCATAAAAGTAATATAACTGTATTATGCTAAATTATTAGAAGGCACAGGAAGAAAAAGTCATCAATAACCCTGCCTTTCCAATTCTGCACTGCCTGGCTGCTGTTTTTAAATTGAGTTTCTATGACTCAGTGCTATCAGAGAGGACCATAAACTGGAATCTCGCTGCTTTCCTCACCCCCCACCCCAGTCTTGTTTTTGTGTAACTTGAAGCCTGGCTCATACCTCAGACCTGCTTGAGAAACACCAGGAAGCCACCACCCCCTCCACCCCCAGCCAGAGGCCCCTATTCCAGTCTGTCTATGGGTCTACTGCTCCACAGGCCAGAGCCCACCCATTTAATCAATAAGCAATGACTAAACTGTTGTGCATGCAAGAACACATAGGAATGTGTGTATGGAGATGGGAAACTGGCTTCAGGAAGATTAGAGTTCAGGGGAAAGTTTAAGACATGTATACGACGACTTCAACACAGAGCAGATGAAGATGGGAGATTTGAGTAGCCCTCAGAGGCATTCCGGAAAGAGTGAGTGTGTCAAAACTGAGTTCCATGAACTCTGAACCTCTAGCTTCTAGAACCTTCTAGGCCCAGACCCTAAAGTACCCCCACCCTGTGACTCCACAGCTGCCCTGCCTCCAGCCCAGGGAACCTGCCGTGGGTCTACAAAGACATACTCCCAGGGAGATACTGACACACGCTTTTACCAGGCAACCTATCGACCTGTCCAAACAGAGAATGCAGTGTTCCCCGCCAGGAGGGCACTGCACAGATGAGAGGCAGAGGGCTAGGGGCAGGAGACTTTTCCAGGTTGGAAGTGGGCCCATCTGAAAGGAAAAGGAGGGCTGTGAGGGTGTAGTGAACTGGTGGAAGAACTAGGAAATAAGAGCATCACAGTTCAGGACATTCATTAATAACTACCCTGTTAACATGGTGCTGGATTTGGGATCCAATGGGGTATAAGTGAGGGTTCTGTCCTCAAAAAACAGCAGGGGGTTGTCTTGGTTATCTATTGCTGCTATAACAGAAATACCACAAGTGGATGGCTTTAACAAAGAGAATCTTATTCTCTCAGTCTAGGAGGCTACAGGTCCAAATTCAGGGTGTTGGCTCCAGGGGAAGGCTTTCTCTCTCTGTCGGCTCTGGAGGAAGGTCTTTGTCATCAATCCTCCCCTGGTCAAGGAGCTTCTAGGTGGAGGGACCCAGGGTCCAAAGGATGCAGCTTTCTCCTGGCTCTTATTTTTTGGTGGTATAAGGTCCCCACTCTCTGCTTGCTTCCCTTTCCTTTGATCTCTTGTAAGAGAAAAGCCACACTCTAGGAAACTCCCTTTAGACTGGATCAGGGATGTGACCTTAGTATGGGTGTTACAATCCCACCCTAATCCTCTTTATTATAAAATCACAATCACAAAATGGAGGACAACCACACAATACTGGGAATCATGACCTAAACAAGTTGACACATATTTTGGGGGGACACAATTCAATCCACAGGGGTAATGCAGACAAACCAAAGCCCCTGGTGCAATGTGCTGATGCAGCTGGGGTGGCAGAGAGTGATGAGGTTAAAGGAGGGCAACCCCTCCATCCTGGGGTCAGGGGAGCCTTCCCTGACAGCCCCACTTGACAGAGACAGGGACTTTCTTTCCTTGGAGCACCTGAGGCCTTTACGATATGCTCTGCACCCATTTAACCCTTAATATGAATTGCATGGTGTTATGGATTGACTGTATCCCCCAAAAAAGATGTGTTGAAGTTCTAATCCCTGGTCGCTGTGATCGTGACCTTGTTTGGAAGATCTCTGAAGGTGTCATCAGTTAAGCTAACATAAGGTCATGCTGGAGCAGGTTGGGTTCTAATCCAGTGAGAGGTATCCTTATAAAAGGGAAGAGACTCAGAGACAGACAGAGTGGAGGCAGAAACCGGAGCTATGCTGCAGCTACAAGCCAAAGAAGGCCTGGGACTACCAGAAGCTGGGAGAGATAGGAAGGGATCTTCCCCTAGAGCCTTCAGAGAGAACATGGCCTGCCATCACCCTGAATTTGGACTTCTAGCCTCCAGAACTATGAGACAATAAATGTCTGTTGTGTTAAGCCACCCGCTTTGTGGTAATTCACTATGGTAGCCCTAAGAACTAATATACGTGACGATCCACATCGCCATATGTTATGGCCACACCCCACGCTCAAAGGCAGGGATAATGTCTAATATTTCTCCTAATTACCACAACCCTTAAGCCAGCACAGGGCATACAGCTGGCACTCAGGAAAGGTTTCACTGCCCTTATTGAGCAAGTTCATGGCTCAGCAAGGGGAAGTGCGCAGGTCACACGGCAAGTGGGCCCAGCCAGGCCCAGAACCTGGCTCAGTCTTCTAGCCCTCCAAATGGGGGTGAGTCCAACTCACGAGGCTACTCATCTGAGTGGATCCCAGGGCTGAGGTCAGAGGCTGGGTGATGGGGGAAGTGGGGTGTTGAGAAGCTGATCATCGGGACACCCTCCCTTTTCCTGCCACCCCAGGGGTGCTGACAAGACACTACTGCATCAGCTTATCCCACTTAGTCCACTCAGCATTCATTCCCTTGGTGAGAGGCAGCCTTCCACCCCTGCTCCAAGCGGGGAGGGATGCTGAGAAGGGAAGGGCACCCTTCCAAAGCTAACACTGTCAGGATGCATTCCACGACCCGGGAGGCAACAGTTTTATTTGAACAGGAGCGGTGGGGAAGCTATGGGACTGCCGTCTGCTCTCCTCCAGAGGTCTGTGAGCAGGTGCCCACCTCCACCCTGCACCCGAGGGCATGGGAGGAACCACAACCTTGTATTAGGCACAAGAGGCACCCAAGCCAAAATAAACGTTCAATTCCATAAAGGGGCGGCCCCTGGGTCTTCAGCATGCTGCAAAATAACCTATTTCTATTCCCAGCCTATCTCCATTCCTAGTCTAGGGAGCCCCGGCGCAGCAGTGGTTAAATGCCTGGCTGCTAACCAAAAGGTTGGTGGTTCGAGCCCAGCAGCTGCTCCAGGGGAGAAAGATGTGACAGTCTGCTTCTTGAAAGATTTACAGCCTTAGAAAGCCAATGGGGCAGTTCTACTTTGTCCTATAGGGTCACTATGAGTTGGAATCGACCAGAAGGCAACAGGTTTTTTGTATTCCCTGTCGGCCTGCAGTACTTGTACCCCAGGAGAAAGGATACTAAAGCTCTTCCCTGCTGAGGTGCAGACCAGAGTCCTGTTAGGAATGAGCCCTGGGGAAGCCAAGTGGGAGAACTGTCACAGGAGTGAGTTTAGCTGAGGGGGAAGAGGCAGGTAACGTGGGGACTCAGACAGAAACCCCACAGTTAAGAGGCAACCTGCACCTCCCCTTCCAGCTCCTTGATTCTTTTCCTGGGGATGCCTAGTCTCTGGGTCCCCAACCCACAAACTTGGGTAGTGGGAGCAATCAACAAGGGTCAGGGACCTCAGCATCCCAAAATACCATCAAAAGGTTTTGACCTAAAGGAAATTTTCAAAGGGATTAGAAGTGGGGTGAGAAACGGCTCAGAGGTCTGCATGGGTCTGTATAGATGGGAGACAAGAGAAAGGGGCTGGGAGCAGAGACAGAGTTGAGGGACCCAATTCTGAGCTGTGGGATTCACTTACATAACTCACGTTTTCCTGCTTTAAAACCCAGCACACTCAAAATGGCAAACAAGCCCATATATGGTCAATGTGGTCAGGAGACCCGGTAGTTGGGTGTCAGAGCCCACAAGCCTGAATAGGGCAGTGCTCAGCAAAGGGGCCAGCTAAGTGCCTGGAGTGCTTATTGGGTGCTTAGAGCTGCCAGGGTACAACGAGGAGGAAACACAGCTCCAGGCAGAGTGGCTTGTAGCTTAGCAGGATCAGTAAGACTGCTACTAATTTAGGCTACTAAAGGGTTGAGATGAAAGGCAGTTCTGCAGAGCTTTGGCTCTGGACTCAGGCCAGGGTCCAAACTACTAACTAGCTATGTGACCTTGAGTAAGTTACTTAACCTCTCTCTGCCTTGGTTGCCTCATCTGCAAAATGTCTCCTACAGTGCCTAACTTTTGCCACTGTTGGGGAGTCAATGAGATGGCCCTCACAATGGGTTTAGCACAATGCCTGGCACAGGCACTAAATGTCAGCTACTGTCACTACTGTTCTTTGTGGCGGTTACTATGCCGCCCCTTGCTGCCACCACTCCCAAAGTAATTTATAAGTGGCTACCGCTGTCTTGTTCTTTGTAAAAATTAGATACTTGCTATCAGTGTACTGGGTTTAAGAGATGGCTTCTGCAGTTTCCTGTTTGTACTAGGGCCAATTTAGATCAAGGGTAAAAAAAACCCAAACCAAACCTGCTGCCACTGAGTCGATTCCAACTCATAGCAACCCCATGTGACAGTAGAAATGCCTGCCCCATAGGGTTTTCTAGGCTGTCTGCTCTGTCCTATAGGGTCACTATGAGTTGGAATCGACTCAGTGGCAACAAGAGTTTTTGGTTTAATCTTTACAGAAGCAGATCGCCAGGCCCTTCTTCCATGAAGTTGGTGGGTGGGTTTGAACTGCTGACCTTTTGGTTTGCAGCAGAGCCCTTAACCACTGTGCCACCAGGGCTCCTTTAGGTCAAGGGTAGGGGTCCAGAAAATGTAAGCTCACACAGGCAGCAGAGGCCAAACCACTTGAACACTGTAAGGACTTTGGCTCTTGCTGTGAGGGAGAAGAGAAGACACCTGATGGTGTTCTCTGAGCCGGGGGGGGGGGGGGGGGACATGACCTGACTTTATCAGGATCACTCTGACTGCTGCACAGAGGTGACAAGGAGACCTATTAGGATGTGTTGGAATAAGCTTCTACCTACCTCCTCTTCTGCTGCTACTGCTCCCAAGAAGCTGCCCCTAATTGCCCCACTTAGCTCTAACTGCTCCTTTATTGTACTTCCCCTCCCTTTTCTTTAAGCACAGGGACCTTAGACAAGTTACATGGCCTACCAAGGTCTGGGCCTGGGCTCCAGGGCTGTAAAGGCAGACCAGCTAGATAACCACTCAGCACCCTCCAGCCTCACATTTCATGATTTGCTTCCAGGAAAGGAGCCCAGAGCATGACCTTCCTCCCCCATTAGCCCTGCCAGCTGCCAACAACAGCTCCTTGGGTACAGACACATGGGGAGTAGAATCCTACAATGGAGAAACTCCTTGAGGACCAGGGAGGCATCTGATATTTTTTCTGCCCAAGGCTCTGGATGGCCCCAAAAAACATACTGAGCCTCTAACAACAACAACAAAAACCATGGCGATCGAGTCGATTTCAACTCAAGGCAACCCCATGTGCTACAGACTAGAACTGTGCTCCACAGAGTTTTTGACTGTAAATGTCACAGCCTTGAACACTATATGGAGCAGTTCTATTCTGCACCATGGAGTCACCATGAGTGGAACTGACTTGATGGCAACTGACAACAATAGTCTTTATGGAAGCAGATCACAGGGCCTTTCCGCTGCAGTGCTGCCGGGTGGCTTCAAATAAATGGCTGTCATGGATTGAAATGTGTCTCCAAGAATATGTGTATCAATTTGGCTTGGCCATGACTCCCAGTATTGTGTGGCTGTCCACCGTTTTGTCATGTGATGTGATTTTCCTATGTGTTCTAAATCCTATCACTATGAGGTTAATGAGATGGATTAGTGGCTGTCATGTTGATGCGATCTACAAGATAAGACTTTGTCTAAAGCCAATCTCTTTTGAGATATAAAAGAGAGAAGCGAACAGAGAGACATGGGGACCTCATACTACCAAGAACGCAGTGCCAGGAGCTGAGTGTGTCCTTTAGACCTGAGGTTCCTGTGTGGAGAAGCTCCTAGACCCAGAGAAGATTGACGACAAGGACCTTCTCCCAGAGCAGACAAGGACAGAGGGCCTTCCCATGGCGCTGATGCCCTGAATTTGGACTTCTGGTCTACTAGACTCTGAGAAAATAAACTTCTCTTTGTTAAAGCCATCCACTTGTTGTATTTCTGTTACAGCAGAACTAGATAACTAAGACGCCACCCTTTACCTTAGTCGTCAAGCACCAGGGACCTTTCTGAGACTCTAGTCCATCACAATTTCAACTTTTCACTCTTACTGCAGAAAGAAGCTGGTGCTCATGAGGTCGCGGGAACATGCGTGCTAGGGCAGGCAGGAAACTAGGCATGCTGAACAGTTCAGTATAAGCAGAATAAGTACTCTATACCCCAAAATACTATCAAAAGGTTTTTGACCTAAAGGAGATTTTAAATGGGATTAGAAGTAGGGTGAGACGTGGCTCAGAGAAGAAAGGCCCATCTATAGCCCAGACCTGAGCGAGCAGCACTGAATTAACTTCAATCACTCCTCATTGGGCCTCAGGTGTCCAGTCTAGCAAATGGGCTGTCATTCGGCTGCACCTCAGAGTCAGGCTCAGAGAGCGCTCACAGGAAGGTACTTCTTCAGATGACTGAGTCTGCAGAGACCTATGGAAAGGGCAATGACAGGAACACACAAGGGTGCAAAGCCTGTGTACCTGCAAGCTTCTTAGAAGGCTGGGGCGGTGTCACCCACAGCACCTGCGAACACCTCTGCTCCCTTTCCCCGGGGCCAGCAACCTTGGTCAGCTGTGGAGGGCGTGCTTCAAGGGGTAGGCCACAGAATGGAAGAGCCCAAGAAGCTCAGGTCAGGCCAAAGGAGGCATCGGCAAGGGACTTGCCCTTGTCCTCGACAAACAGCCTGGCCTTCCTCCTGCTCCTCCCCAGAAGGCTCTGAAGATTAAAAACCAGTTTCCACAAGGAAGGGGCAGGGGAGCGGAGTTTCCCTCCCCTGCACGTCCACTTGCCCTTTTGGTTTCCAAAGTGCGTGGTCTGAAGACATTTCTTCACAGGCTCATTCTCTTTGCAGCATCTTGAAACTGGCCTGGTCATGTAGTATGTGCTTAGCAGACACCTGTTGCACAAGGGCCTGGATGTGTGCTAAGCCTTATGTTCCTTGAAAGCAAAAGGCATGGCTCCCCTATAGCACCTAGGCAGGTGCTGGTGTCAGACCTGCTGAACCTGTTCACACTGGCCTGCCACATGCCCTCTGTGCTAAATGGCCCTTAGTAACTACAGGTGAAAGGCATTTGGAAAAGCTTATGAAATAGGGGATGAGAGTGGGACAGAGGATAGTGTTCATAAAGGTAAACCCAGATATGGAGAGCTGTTTATTCTGTAAAGTCGCTCATCAAAGAGGAGAAGATAACAATAAACAGGTCTTGGTGGTTAACTCGGAGCTTTACACACATTATCTCAGGTGATCTTCACACCCCCAGGAGGTGGGTGTGATTAGTTCTACTCTCAGATGAAACAATGTGCTCAGGGGCTCACATTCACAAAGACAGGAACTGCTACATGATCCCAGGTCTGACTTGAAACTTGTCCTTAACCTCTAGGCAACGAGGCCCCGCTGTACTTGGGCTTGAAGTGGGGAAAAAACCAAAACCAAACCCACTGCAGTCGACTCATAGCGACCCTATAGGACAGAGTAGAACTGCCCCATAAGGTTTCCAAGGAGCCGCTGGTGGATTCAAACTGCTGACCTTTTGGTTAGTAGCCGTAGCGCTTAACCACTGTGCCACCAGGGCTCCAAGAGGAAAGTGGGAGTAAGTTTAGATAATGACCACTCTACCCTTTGGAGGCTATGAGAGTCCAAGAGTCTGGATATGGCTTAATTCACCAGGTAACAGCCTTGACCTTGAGAAAGGCTGGACATCCAACTCTCATGACTGGAACTTCCAACCTGAAGGTCTATAACCTCTCGACATCCCCTAAGTGTCTAGCACACTGCTGTGCAGCCAGGACCCAACAGACATGACTGAGAAAGTCTGTGGACAACTAAAACCCACACACTTACTGAGCACCTCTCCTGGACCTGATAACACTGGGCCAGGGTCTGGAGACACACATCCTTTGCCCATGTGGGGCTCATACAGACTAAAACAAAATGTGTTACAGAGTAGAACTGATCCATAGGGTTTTCTTGGCTATAACCTATATGGAAGCAGATTGCCAGGTTTTTCTTCCGTGACACCACTAGGTGAGTAAGAACTACCAACCTTTAGGTTAGTGGTCAAGCGCAGACGTTTGTGACACCTACGGACCTTCAAACAGACTTATGTGCCACTGAGTCAGTTCTGACTCATAGCAACCTTATTACGACAGAGCAGTACTGCCCCAGAGGGTTTCCTAGGCTGCAATCTTTATAGGAGCAGATCCCCAGGTCTTTTCTACTACAGAGCTGCTGGAGGGTTCGAACCACCAACCTTTTGTTTAGTCGCTGAGTGTTTAACCACTGCACCACCAGGGCTCCTTTTCATATAGACTAACTGTCCTAATTTAATAGACGCTCAAAGCCTTCATAAATGAGTTTACTCAAAGGAACTGAGGACTAGAGTTGAAAGCTGGGTAGGATCACACAGCACAAACTAGTACTGTAGCGGTTCAGATAAGGGTCTCCTGTCCACAAAGACAAATGGAGAGGCTCCACTGTACACTCCTTCCTACCTGGTGTGGCCGACAAGGCCCCTGGCAGCCCACAGGGGCAGCTACCAGCCACCCACACGCTTCTCTCTCTGACTTCGGGACAAGCGTCCACTTGTAGAAAAGCCCCAGCTGAGCAGCTGCAGCCAGATTACAGAGGGCCATGGGAGGTGACAACAGCGAGAAGTACACAGTCCTGCCTAAATATTTCGCCAGGAAATCCAAATATTTAGATGGAGGAAAAGAAAAAAGAATATACATTTCAAAGCCAATCAAAGAGACCTGGCCACCCAGGGATGGTGTCTGCCCCCAGGGAGGCCCAATTCGGGCCCCAGATCTTGGGAGGATGCCTGTCAGGCTGTCTGGATCTAGGGATACTCTGGAGGGAAAAGGTTTAATCAAGGCCTGGAACAAGGCAGGACTGAGCAGAAAAAGCCATTCCTTTTTCTCCTGGTGCAGGGAACAGGGCCCAACTGAAAAGGAAGACGAAGTAAATCTTCCATATTTTCAGATGCTGACCATTCATTCTTTTGGGAGAAGGTTGGGGATAAAATTTGAGGGGAATGCAAAGACTATGAGCAACTCAGGCAGGTCTGCAGGGAGGCAAGCAGATTATGTGAGAAAATGTTATAGGCAGGAATTTTGAAGATTTATCATCATTCCTGTTCCCGACCCCAGATGAGAAGCTCAATGCATAGCATGGCCAGGAGCAGGGTGTCAGGAACAGACCCCACAGGGCGCGAGGGCCCAAGAATAGCAGCTAATCATAGCAAGGCACCTATCATGTGCCAGGTGCTCTGACGAGTGTTTATGTGGGCTCTGTGGGCATGCTGTTCTATTACCCCATTTCAGAGATGAGGAGACTGACTACTCAGGGTCACACAGCTAAGCATCCTGAAAGTTGCCCATGTACACCACACATGCCCTGTAGTTTCCTGCTCTAGGCCTTTGCTCCCTGTTTCTACCACCTTCAGTGGAGCCTAACATATGGTGGGACGGTTCAGAGTGGGGGCTCTGGCATCAAAACCACTTCCTGGCCATATTGCCTCAGGCAAGGTACTTTATGTCTATGGGTTTCTTCCACTGCGCTGTGCTACCAGTAACAGCTCCTACTGCTGAGGCCAACAATGCTCACTGCAGAGGGTAATAGTACCTGCTGCAGAAGGTTGCTGTGAGGATTCAGTGAGATAATGCATGTAACGAATTTACACAGCCTATTTTTTTATGGCCTCATCTGGAAACCCTGGTGGCGTAGTGGTTAAATGCTACGGCTGCTAACCAAAAGGTCAGCTGTTTGAATCTGCCAGGAGCTCCTTGGAAATTCTATGGGGCAGTCCTACTCTGTCCTATAGGGTCGCTACGAGTCGGACTCAACTCGACTCGATGGCACTGGGTTTGGTTTTTTTTGGTTTATGGTCCCATCTGTCTTGGAAGAAGTACAAGCAGAATACTCCTTAGAAGCAAGGATGGCAAATTCATCTCACATACTTTGGACATGTTATCAAGAAGGATCAGTCCCTGGAGAAGGACATCATGCTTGGTAGAGGGTCAGCAAAAGAGAGGAAGACCCTCAACGAGATGAATTGACACAGTGGCTGCAACAATGGGCTCAAACATAGCAACGATTGTGAGGATGGCACAGGACCGGTCAGCGTTTCTTTCTGTTGTGCATGGGTTCACTACGAGTTGAAACCGACTCTATGGCACCTAACAACAACAACATGGCAAAGTAAGTTCTCAGTAACTGTTATCACCCTCCCACCCACCAATGCTACTTCCGCCCCGCCCTGTCACTCCAACACGCTGACTCCACCTCCACTCATGGGTAGGACATAATGTCTGAAGTTAGCAAGGGGAACTGAATCTCGGCCCTCTACCTAGCTGTGCAGACCTGGGTAAGACACCTGGCTTCTGGTTTCCCGTACAATACAACCAGCAAGAAATCTAACCCATAGGACTGGTTCAGTGTGCTACATAGTTAGAGCACCAGCCCAGTGCCTGCCTGGCACATAGTAGGCACTTAATAGAATGCTTAGAGGCTGCTACCCACCCACACCTCTTATCCTGAGAGGCCTGGCTCAAACTCCTCTTTAAGTCAAATTTTCCTCCATGGTGTACTCTTGGAAACTCCAAGTACACATACTGACGTCAGTACAGGAAACAACTCCTTACCCTTCTCCCTGGGTAGACTAGGGGCTCCCTGAGGGCAGATGCTATGTTTTGTTCTAAGACAGAGTCCCCACAGGCTACGGGGTTCAACAAAACCAGCTGCCTTCTAGTTGACTCAGATTCATGGTGGTCCCATGTGTGTCAGGGTAGAATTCTGCTCCACAGGGTATTCAAGGGCTGATTTTTCTTAAGCAGATCACCAGGCCTTCTTCCGAGGTACCTCTGGGTGGATTCAAACCTCTAACCTTTCAGTTAGCAGCTGAGCCCATTAACCATTTGCATCCATCACCCAGGGACTCCAATGGTTCTACAGACCTCAGGAAATGGAAACTGAATCCTCCAAGGGCCTCTGACCCTTGTCCATCTCTCCAGTCTCTACCATCTGCAGCCCGTCCCTCAGCACTCAGGATCGCATTTCCCCTCATTTCACCACTGCAGCCCTGTCTTCTCGCCTCAGTGGCCCGAGTTCCAGAGAGCTAAAGCCCCTCCTCTGGTTTCTGAGGCTTCACCACGCACAGCTAGGACAGCCAGCGGGGAGGCCCCTTCTGTGCCCCACCTCCACTTCACTCCAGGCCTCCGAGAACTTTGGGCAACGTGTAACTCCTCACAAAAAGGCTAGAGGCATCAGCAGACTGTGTGGAGCTAAAGCTCACCTCCTACTCCCTCTTTCACATAAAGAGGAAACTTAGGTGTAAACTGAGAAGACCGTCACAACAGTGTGGGGGGTGCTAAGGACACAGACCTTGGACCTCCCAAGGGGGCCACAATGGGAAGAGGGGGGTAAGCTAACTGAAAGATGGGGTGTGAGGGGGGTGGGTTGGCTTCTTTGGGTGGGCTCTGGGCTCTACTGGCCTTAGTGGAAAAACCCGCCCTCCATCACAAGAGGAGAAAGGAAGGAGGAGGTGCCCTTATCAGAACACCCATGGGGTGAAGGGATCAGCCCACAGAAATGCCGTTAATTTAGAGTAGAATATTCCACTTCTTTGAAGTTGCAAACGGCTGTGAAGGAAGAGGGACATTTCTGCAATGCTGTTCACTCCCCTACTTGAAAACTGCACAAATTTGATGAGTTCAAATTCCTTGGCTAAACCCAGAAGGATTTTGTCATCTGACCCTCACCTCCCTGCCCTGTAGCCGCAGGCCAGCAGGACCACCATGTGCAGTTTTATACCTCCCTGATGGCTATGGAAGGAGTCCTGGTGGCACACTAGTTAGGTGCTCCACTGCTAACTGAAAGGTTGGCGGTTCGAACCCACCAGGCACTCCTCAGCAGACAGCTGTGATAGTCTGCTTCCATAAAGATTTACAGCCTTGGTAGAGAGATCAGAGCTCTAAAGCACTGCTGGTGGGAATGCAAAATCATACAACCATTTTGGAAAACAATATGGTGTTTCCTTAAAAAGCTAGAAATTTCTGGGTAGAAAGCTAGAAATAGAAATCCCATATGATCGAGCAATTCCACTCCTAGGAATATGTCCTAGAGAAATAAGAGCTGTCACACAAATAGACATATGCACACCCATGTTCACTGCAGCATTGTTCACAATAGCAAAAAGATGGAAACAACCTAGATGCCCATCAACAGATGAATGGACAAACTGTGGTACATACATGCAATGGAGTATTACACAACAATAAAGAACGACCGTGCATCTGCAAGGCATCACATAACACGGATGAATCTGGAGGGCATTATGCTGAGTGAAATCAGTCAATCACAAAAGGACAAATATTGTAGGAGAGCCTTACTATAAAAACTCATGAAAAGGTTTACACACAAAAAGAAACAATCTTTGATGGCTACGAGGGAGGGGAGGGGTGGGGATGGAAAAACACTAAATAGACAATAGATAAGTGATAACTTTTGTGAAGGGTAAGACAATATACAATACTGGGGAAGCCAGCACAACTTGTACAAGGCAAGGTCATGGAAGCTCCATAGACACATCCAAACTCCCTGAGGGACCAAATTGCTGGGCTGAGGGCTGTGGGGACCACAGTCTCGAACATCTAGCCAATTGGCATAACACAGTTTATAAAGAAAACGTTCTACATCCTATTTTGGTGAGTAGCATCTGGGGTCTTAAAAGCCTGTGAGTGGCCATCTAAGATACTCCACTGGTATCACCCCCTTCAGGAGCAAGGGAGAATGAAGAAAACTAAAGATATAAGGGAAAGATTAGTCCAAAGGACTAATGGACCACATCTACCATGGCCTCTACCAGACTGAGTCCAGTACAACTAGATGGTGCCTGGCTACCACCGCTGACTACTCTGACAGGGATCACAATAGAGGGTCCAGGACAGAGCTGGAGAAAAATGTATAACAAAATTCTAACTCACAAAAAAAGACCAGACTTACTGGCCTGACAGAGACTGGAGAAATCCCGAGTGTATGGCCCCCGGACACCCTTTTAGCTCAGTAACGAAGTCACTTCGGCCAAAGGTTAGATAGGCCAATAAAACAAAACAAGACTAAAGGGGCACACCAGCCCGGGGCAAGGACTAGAAGTCAGGCTGGGACAGGAAAGCTGGTGATAAGGAGCTCAAGGTCAAGAAGGGAGAGTGTTGACATGTTGTGAGGTTGTTAACCAATGTCGTAAAATAATATGTGTACTAACTGTTTAACGAGAAACTAGTTTGTTCTGTAAACCTTCATCTAAAGTACAATTAAAAAAAGAATATTTACAGCCTTGGAAACTCTATGGGTCAGTTCTACTCTGTCCTGTAGGGTCACTGTAAGTTGGAATTGACTCAATGGCAGTGGGCAAGAGATCCACCATCCCCCTCCTTTTTCTAGCTGTCTTTAAAAACATGTTTGGCATTCCCTTCACTCCAGGGAGGCCTCCTCCAGTCTTTGCAATATTATTTAGATGCCCATCCACACCTGTCCATGGATGGCCCCACTGCAGGGCAGGGCCACATCATATCTAGAAGTAGTAATGGCAGCAGCATTTAATGAGCACTTACCATGTCCCAAGCACTCCTCTAAGCAACCTCTGAAGTTGATGGTATTATTAACCCTATTTTACAGATGAGGAAACTGAGGCACACAACTCTTCAGTAACTAGTCCAAGGTGAAAGACCAGCCTGCCTTCCCAGGCCACTCCACAGCCATCACACATACCTCTCGTGTGGCACCTGGAGAAAGATCCCTACATGTCCTCTATCCATGTCAAGCTGCTCCCCAACCTTGGGAAGACAGACAGGTTGGGACTCCTCTGCCTTATTCCAGGCGGACTCTCAGTGAAATCTCCAAGGAGATGCTCCTTTACCTTCTCCACTCCCCAAAAGGAACGTCAGAGGGAGGTGAACCCATTTCACATGTTTTCCTATAATCACCTCTCCTCCCTCTGGCCAATCGGTTCTTCTAGTACCACTCAGATATAGTAGCCCATTTGTACAAAGGCTGTCTTGGGGCTCCACCTCAGGAGTTTGACTCTTCTGCCCCCCAAAGCCTTGCACGTCCCTGCACAGCCCTCCCCCAACACACACACACACACACACACACACACACACAGAGAATTCAGAGGCTGAGCCCAATTAGACTGCAAACGGCCAAGTTCAAGATGAAAGCCCTTGGCCCAGGGTCAGGGCCAGCCAGGCACTGTATCCAAAACCAGAGGATTGTGTTTCTTTTAAACGCCAGGCTATAAATAGGGCAAAACCCCAGGAAAATACTTAAAAGTAACAGTCATCATCTCCCTTGCACCCCCTCCTACACAACTCCCCCTCCCACTGAAATCTTTCAACACTTGCTAATAATTCTTAACCTCCATAATTCCCCTCCCTCTTACCGCGCCATCTGAATCACCCCACCAAACCCATGTCGTCAGGTCGATAACGACTCACCCTAAGGGCTCTAGTAAAACTCTCAAAACAATTCAATAAAAATACACTTTAACTATTAAAGCTCCAACCAGGGCAGTTAATGAATGCGAATGTATTGATTTGGAGTTTTGTTTTTTTCCCCCTTTGGCTGCCCTCAACTTTGAGCAGAACGTAAATAGGAAAATGAACCATTAGGAAGAGACCTCCTTCTTTCATTTCCTCTAAAAAACCCAACTTTTCCACTTTCCACTTCTGCCGTCCTAGACAGTGAGAATTCAAGCTCGAACGAGTGACATGGTGGCCTCCATGATCCTCGATAATCAAAAGATCCACTGTGCTCCCGTTACTTACAAAGGCAGTGAAGTGGACCAGTGCCTTTTACGATTTGCAAAAGGCTTGAAACAAAAGGGGTTTTCATGTTAACCCTCAGTTCTCTAGAAAATTCAGTGACTGTCCCCCATTCTAAAGCATTTTGGTCAGATGTCATTTAACCACATAAACTATGGTTTTATTTTTCAGATTTTGAGAAGAGTGGTGTTAATAACAGATGTCAGACTTCGAAATTGGAACGAGCCTACTACTGTAGACAGGAATATGTACACAGCAGTATGAACGGTCTGGAACAAGAAAGGAGAGACGTCTGGCACACATGGAAAACCTCGGAATACAGTAATACAGTAATGCAGTCTGGAAGAAGAGCCTTGGTGGTGCAGTGGTTAAGTATTTGACTGCTAAGCGAAAGGTTGGTGGTTCAAACCCACCCACGGTTCCACAGGAGAAAGATGTAGCAGTCTGCTTCTGTAAAGATTTACAGCCTTGGAAACCCTATGGGGCAGTTCTCCTCTGTCATATAGGGTCACTGTGAATCAGAACTGGCTGGCGGCCAGTGGGTTTGCGTTTTGGGGGGCAGTCTGGAGCTTAGGAGGAAAGCAGGCCAGCAGGATTGGAGAGGCTTCTGAGAACAGGTCAGCTATGTGAGCAGTCTAGGAAAACCAGAGTTAGATCTGGTGCTACAGGGGGGTAGGCCTGGAGTCACTTCCACCCCACTTCCAGGACACAAGGGAACCTCAGGAGCCATGGCGAGAAACCCATGGTCTCCCTCCCCAGGCTAGGAGAAAGGGCAACACCATACCCTCTGTTAGGATCCTTTTCCTCCCAACTAAGTCCTAATTCCAAGACCCCACTCTGGCTTGAGGTCATCTCAGGCTGGACCCTCATTCCGAGTGCCTCCTGAACACCTGTCCTGACCCTCGCTCATTGCCTTGTTAGGCTGGGTTTACTCATTCTGTCTCCCCAGAGGACAGCCTAAGCACTACTATGTCTAATTCATCTTTGCGTTCCCGGAGCCTGGCCCAGTGCCTGGCACACAGCAGGTGCTTAATAAATGATTGCTGACTAACTACACGTGCTTTGTAATATGACACACTTAAGATTTGAAAGCTGACTCTGTACTATCAGATCTGAGGGGAAAGTTACATCACCTTTTCAAGCTTCAATTTCCTCATCTATTAAAAGGGAACAACCCTGACTTCCCGAGGTGGTCTTCAGGATTAAATTAAAATGAGATGTACGTAATGTGCTTATTCACAGTGCCTGGCACAGGGTGGGTGCTCAAATCCATCCTGCTTATTACTACTGCACACCAGCGGCAGGAGGTTGAGAGGCGGGCTCTCTTTCCTCCCCTTCAGCCCAGCCCTTTGCTTTTTTTGTGCTTCTGAAGGAGAATCAGGGTGGGATAGACAAGTGTGTTGCTTCATTGGTGGAGGCGGTGCTGGGTTAGCCAGGCAACACAAGGGAGAAGCCCGTGTGCAGATGCCTGTTGTAGGGAAAACAGAAAACAGAATTTCCCAGCAGATCAGAGTCCAGCCCGAACTAACTCACTAAGTTCACTTACAGAACAACAATTATACAACTTCATAACCCCAAGAGAGAGGGCAGGGCATATAAGGGTGCAGGCTCAGGAGCCAGACTGCCTGGTTCACACCCCAGAGTTTGCCTTCTGCCTATAGAGCAGGTCTATTCTGTACATGTGGGGTTATCATGAGTCAGAATCAACTAGACAGCAACGGGTTTGGTTTTGGTGTCATTATGGCCACTGTACCTTCCCTGTGCTTCAATTTCTTTATTTGAAAATACAAGGTTGCTGTAAAGAGGACCAGAAATAAGCACGTAAAGCACTTAGTCAACTGCCTTGCTCAATGCTAAATTGAAACCCGTTGCCGTCCAGTCGATTCCGACTTGCTCACTTTTGTAAGGTGTGTCCGCATGTATCTCGCCTAATACATCTACTTTACTGGAGCCTCACTAAAACCTCGTTTTACAGATGAGGAAAAGGAGGCTGAGAGGTAGGTTAAATGACTTGGGTAAATGGCCAAGCCAGACAGCAAACCAGCCTGTGCCCTCTTATAAAATGCAGATAACACCACTCTCCATGCTCAGCACAAAGTAGGTGCTCCAGAAATGCTAACTTCACTGTGGGAGCCTCTCCAAGTTAGGAAGAGGCTGGAGGAGTCACCAAACCCTTGGTAAACCAACCTCTTGACAACAAAGGTACAAGATGGTTCTGAAGACAGGCAAGAGGGTGACCAGGTGGTCTGAGGTTAGGGGGCACCGAGCACTTTAAAGTCAACCTCTGCCACCTGCTTAAATTCAGTTCAACTGCAGTGTGAGCGGGGCAGGAAGCACCTGAGGCCCTCCGAGTATTTTAAGGAGAGGTGCATTAAATCCCTTTCTTACGCATTTGAAAGTGCACACACAATTGCACACACAATTTCCCGTGGTAGAAACACCCAACCCAGACTGCACCCCTCTTCCAAGATCCTGCCCACCTCCCCACCCCCACCCCAGGAATTCTTCTAGCTAGGGCTCCTTTATGATTACAATGTGATTCAGAACCAGCTAAAACACAGAAGCTCTGGTGGAAAATGCCCAAGTAGCCAGATGGGAAAGAAAGATTTCTGAGTTTTCACTTTTCCTTAAACCAATTTCCTAAGGCAGCGCCCTGAGTCACAGATCTGAAAGCAGAGCAAAGCAGACTTCTGCAGATGGAAACTGATCTGCCAAAATGCTTCCAACGGTCAGTTTTCATTTCTTGGGTTTTTCTTACGAAAGGAGAGGACTTGTGCAGGGTTGAGGTTACTTTCAGAGTTTTTTGGCTGGGAATGAGGATGGGGTTGACCTTGTTCATGAACTCGTCCCTAATGGTCTCCAAATCACACAGGCCTGATGCCAAAATTCTTTTTCTAAAAGTTACCTGCCCACTTTTTACGGTCTTAGCCAAAAACCACTGCCATCGAGTTGATTCTGACTCATAACGACCCTACAGGACAGAGTAGAACTGCCCCATAGAGTTTCCAAGGAGCGCCTGGCAGACTCGAACTGCCGATCTTTTGGTTAGCAGCCGTAGCACTTAACCACTAGGCCACCAGGGTTTCCACGGTCTTAGCTGGACCTCAAAAATAAGAGGCATTTTCTTTGTTGAAACACCTTACGGAGGCGTCTAGCCTCCAAAGCTGCCGCCACCAGCTGCGCCCAGCTGCCTATCCCCTCAGCTCCCACCACCCCACCCCACCCTTCCCCTTCTCCTTGTGTTTTGAAGTTTATTTTCCCACATTTAGCCTTGAATTCTTTCCTTCCTTCCCCTGCAGTGGCGGCAGAGGAGCAGCGAAGAAGGAAACACTTCGAGGGCAGCTCAAGGCTTTATCATCCCTGCCTGCCCTCTTCCCCTCTAAACAAAGCCCTGGAACAAACTAAACAAAAACTCGTTCTCCAGAGGAATTGTTTCCTCAAGGGAAATTATAAAGTGATCCCTCCCCTCAACACACACACTCTGCAGACTCGGGTCAGAAGGAACCTGCATCATTCCAGCTCTCCTGCTAATAGACGCTTAACCAACCAACTGCCTTCTGAAGCTCCTGCTCCCCACCATCACCTCCCATCTGCCCTAAACCTGGAAACTGCTACAGGACAAGACACCCTTCCCATTAGAACCCAACCCCCAACCTGGTCTAGACCACTCCTCATTGGTCGCCTTGGAGGGCAAGTCTCTAAAAGCTAGGTGGCTGGTGGGCACCTATATGTGCATCTGTGTGAACATCCAAAGACTCAGGAAAAAAAGGGAGCCAGACATTTGGCGATTCCAGCCCACCCAAAGGCACCTAAGAAGGAAGACCTGGTGATCTACTTCTGAAAAATCAGCAGTTGAAACCCCCATGGAGCACAGTTCTAGTCTGACACACACATGGGGTCACCATGAGTGGGAATCAACTCAAGGACAACCCTCAGCCCATGGGCTCAGTTACTCCTCCCAACCTCCCACCCCAGCAAGACATCCTCATGTTTTCCAAATGCTTTCAACCTCACAAAAGTCCAGGACAGGAAAGTGCGATGAACACGGGTTAATTCCGACGGGTTAATTCTCATTGTACCTATGGGGAAACTGAGGCTGGAAAAAATAAGATACAACTAGATAAAGCATAAGGTATTTGGGAGCTGCTGTAGATTAAATGCTGTTCCTCCTTAGACTTTCTGACGTCTTTCATCCCAAGAAAAATGTAAGACCTTGAACTATCTACCCTGACTCCACTCCACGATCTAGAGCCCTCACCAGGTCTCAGGTAGGTCCTGGTCATTCCACTGGGAAGAGGCCACTACTTCACAAGAAGGAAAGTAGGATGGTTGTGAGGATAAGAGCCCTTGCGAAACTGGGTGAGGGCCTAAGACCCCAAACTGGCAGAGTGCAAGCCAGAAGGTCAGCCCACTGTTTATCCGGGTGAGGTCAATGCCACTGATAGGATATGCACCCAGAGATGATAAGGAGCTCAATGCCAACAAGGAGAAACTCCCCCACCACCTCCCCACTCCCCAAGAAAAGTCCGTTTGTTTAACCTGCTGCTTTGACGAAGTTTAACTCCAAGAGGGGATGTCTCCGCAAGATAAGCCTTCCCGGAAGCTTCAGAGCGTCCCCAGCATTCCAGCCACCAACCCTCAACCCTTGGGCTCAGTCAGTTCCCCCTCCCCCCAGCCTCCTCTCCTCGGCTGTTCGGAGGCAGGGGGCTTTGCCCAGGCTTGGGCTGGGAGACCCTCCTGCATTCCGCCGGGTTCACGTTCCAGGAGAAAAGCCGCGCGGGCGCGGCACTGGCCCGGAGCGGGGAGGTGGAGACGCGAGGGGGTGGCAACCGGCTAGGCTCCCGGACTCCGGGAGCGTCTCCAAGGAAAGATAAACGCCTTTATCCGCCCCACAGCCTCCCTCCAAGTAGGGAGGTACCCGCACAACCATACCAAGCGAGCGCAGGGGCCAGGCTCAGTTCACCTGGGGTCAACCCCAAGTTCTCGCCGGACATGCTGGGCTTCATTCAATCAGTCCCTATGCGTCGTGACCCCCGTGTACCCGGGAGAGGAACAGATCCGTGCAGCCTGACCCATGTTGGGACGACAGCCTCTCCCCGTCACCCCATCATCTCCCACTGGGCCTGGGGGCCATCAAAAGTTGAGGGGTGCTTCCTTCCATCACCGCTAAACTTCAGCCAGCTTCAGGGAAGCGTATCAGGGGCACGGACGGCGGCTCACCTGCAGGATCTTGTCCAGGCCCTCCTGGCCCAGGCAGGGGAACTCCTTGAGCAGCTGCACCTTCTGTGTGTAGTAGTTTTTCTTGGCCTCCTTCCAGCGCGGCTCCTCGAGCACCTCGAAGATCGCCGCCCCGATGGACAGGTAGAAGATAATGGCCGAGGTGAGCAGAGGGCCCCGGTCCACCATGACTCCCGAGCGGCCGCTGCCTGAAGAGAGCCTCCCCCAGCCCCTGCGGCCCCGGGTCCGCCCACTCTTTCAGCCTCTGGAAACAGCTGTTTGAATTTGGAGCTCCGCATGCGCAGTGCCCCGTCCCCCTCGGCGCCGCTCGCAGACAAAGTGCTCGGGCAAGTTGGCCCCCTGAACGCGGGCAAGTGCGCGGGGCCCAGCTACCGTGGGCCGGGGCTGGCGGACAAGAAGGGGACCGAGAGGGCGCCGTGACCGCTGGGGCGCAAGGAGCGGCCAAAACCCAGGACTCAACTCTAGGAAGACACGCGAACCGCTCCTCCGCGCGCCACTAGCCGTCTGCGTGGCGCTCGCCTCCACGCGCCTCTTTAACCAGCGCTCGGCGCGCTCTGCCCGCCCTGCCCGCCTGCTCCGGACCCTGACGGGGAGGGGCCCGCGCAGGCCCCGCCCAGACCCCGCCCACACACCCAGTCCAGGCCCCGCCCCATCGGTCCCGCCCCCCGCAGGCCCGGGGGCCAGCCCGCGAGGTGCGCGCTGGAAGGGGTCCGGCGCTCTCTGTGCTCCTGGGGGTTGCCGCCAGGGAAGGCTGTGCGTCCCGCCCAGACCTCCGCGCCCCGCAATGCCCGGGGGTTGCGATCTCTAGGACTCGGGTTGTTATTAGTGTTAGCGTATTAACTAAAATGATTGTGTACGTTATTACTGAGGTCAGGAATTTATTTCTGTTGTTATTTTTATTGTAGATTCAATTTTGATTTACCGATGTTCTTCCAAGGGAGCCTTGGTGGTGTAGTGGTTAAGCACTCAGCTGCTAAGCAAAAGGTCGGTGGTTCCAACCCACCAGCTGTTTCTCTGGAGAGATGTGACAGCCTGCTTCCATAAAGATTTACAGCCTTGGAAACCCTTCGGGGCACTTCTACTCTGTCTTATAGGGTCGCTGAGTCAGAATCCACTGGATGGCAGTGGCGTGGAATGTTTCTTCCAAGAAAGCTTGATTCTGTTTCTTTCTCACAAACAGCCTGACACACCTTCCTACAAGCCTGATCCCGGCTAAAAGGGGGCTGGAGAAGTTGTAGGGAATGAGAGGATATCAGGAACTAATTCAACCACAGACGCCTGGCTCCTCCCATTCTAACTTGCCCTGGTGAGACCGCAACATCTGGAAGGCTCTGTGAGGGGCAGCACTGTCTGAGACCACCCCCTACACACACACACACACACACACACACACTTTGTAACTCTACAGGAAACACTTGACCTCTTTCATACTCTCAAGCCTATTTAAAATTGCAAGTCCCCCACCCATGGACTCAAACACTCCTTATCCCCGTAATTGACTTTATTTTCTTCCTAGCACTAAAGTCCTTCCAATATACTATATAACTCTATTTATATTGTTTACTCCCCCCTCCCCCAACACACACACTGGAATGTCAGCTGAGGGAGTGGTGGCGAGGGTTCTGTTTAGTTCACTGACGTATCCACAGCGTTTGGTAAAAAAAAAAAAAAAAAAAAAATCCATTGCCTGGGAGTCGATTGCCACTCGTAGTGACCCTGTAGGACAGAGTAGAACTGCCCCACACAGTTTCCAAGGTTGTAAATCTTGAAGGAAGTAGACTGCTACATTTTTCTCCTATAGTTAGCGGTGGAGCGCTTACCAACTGTGGCTCCAGGGCTCCTTGGTACAGAGTAGACAATGAACATTTGTGCAGTGAATGAATTTGTCAAACACAAGTCTCTCTTCCCAGGATATTTCTCAGTCACCTCATCTTGCTACCACTTATGAAAAAAAAGAGGTATCTGTAAACCCCAGGCAGTACTACATCCTTTCTCCCCAAAAGATCCTTCTCTGTACCCACCCCTCCCCCGCAGACCACCTACCCACCCTACACTACAGGCTGTGGCCTGATCGCAACTCTGCGCCCCGCCCTTCATCCCTCAGCGGGTGTGGAGCCTTCCCCAGACTTCTCTCCCAGGTTCTCCTCTCTGAATGGGGCTCACATCCATTGTGAGAAAGTCAGAGACTGTGGTGTGAACAGTTCACCCGCCCAGCATGGGGTGGGGGCCACAGACTCTCTCTTTGTTTGGAAAATTCTCTGCCATTCCTCTCCCACCTCCTGTCTGTGTTCTCTTCCTAAGAAAATAAAGGGCCTCTTCCTATTTCGGCTTCACTGCCTCTCAAAAATTCTGCAGAAGACTTTGGGATAAATTGATTTTTATTTAAAGCTTTATAATTTCTAGTTGCTGTATCCTTCCACTTAGCTATTTCTCCACATCCCTGCCCCCATTCTCTTTCTTGCTCTCTCCTTATCCTTGCTCTCTGTTAACTTTCCCTTGTTGTCGTTAGCAGCAAGCCCTTGCACAACCGAAACACTGCCTGGTCCTACACCATCCCGGTGATCAGCTGTAGATCGGACTGTTGTGATCCATAGGGTTTTTGCTGGCTGACTTTCAGAATTAGATCACCAGTTCTTTCTTCCTAAACCGTTTTAGTCAGGAAACTCCACTGAAACCTGTTCAGCGTTATAGCAACACCCAAGCCTCCACTGACAGTGGCTGCATTTGAGGTGCATTGGCCGGAAATCAAGCCCAGGTCTCCTGCTGGAGGGCAAGAATTCTGCCACGGAACCACCAATGCTCCCACACCCTTCCCTTCTCTTCCAGTATTTTTCCAAACCCCTTTTCCTTCCCTCTGTATTCCTCCTGCTCCCACCTCTCTTTACTTTGTCTCTACCCAGGTTGAACTTGCTTCTCTGCCCTCATTTTCCCCTCGCCCACCCTTGCATTCCCAACCAAGTATTTGGATCAACAATTTTCAGATTTTCAGTGAAGATCAAGGGCACACACAGCAACATGCGCTATGCTTATTCTCTGTATAGCAGCCAAGGGGGACTTTTAAATACACACCTACTCCTCACTTATTAACTATTTCCTTATCTGACATTTCACATGCATGACGATAGTAAAAAATCTACTATCTGACAATTTTTGCCATTAACCACGTACATCTGACTAACAGTAACCCTTTCATGACCAGTGGGACACATAGCACCCACCTACATTTTCAGCCTCTTGGATCCAAAGGGACATATGTGTCCCACATAATATTTTGTAATCTAATGTGGTCATCCTCCACTTTCACGTAATGCTGGTTTTTGCATAACAGCCTGGTCTTTGGAACCTATGTCAATAAGTGAAGGGTGAGTGTATAGGAGAACTGAAGCCAGTTAATGTCCAGATAGCATGAACCTCAAGAATGAAAAATGGAAAAGTAGGTATATTGAGTCATGAGGTGATCATGTATTTTCTTTTACTGCTTATAAATCTTATAAAAACCAAACGCAGTGCCGTCGAGTCTATTCCGACTCATAGCAACCCTGTAGGACAGAGTAGAACTGCCCCATAGAGTTTCCAAGGAGCACCTGGCGGACTAGAACTGCCGACCTTTTGGTTACCAGTTGTAGCACTTAACCACTATGCCACCAGGGTTTCCCTTATAAATCTTATAAAAAAAAAAAACTTTTTTTTTTTTTGCTTATCTTATTTCTGATTATTATATTTATTGAATTTACAAATTAGAATTAAAAAAAAATAGCCATCAAGTCAATTCCGACCCATAGCAACCCTATCGGACAGAGTAGTACTGCCCCATAGGGTTTCCAAGGAGTGGCTGGTGGATTTGAACTGCCGACCTTTTGGTTAGTAGCCAAGCTCTTAACCACCGCACCACCAGGACTCCAAACTGGAATTAAAACTTTTAAATTCAATTTAATAAATATAATAATCAGAAAAAGAATGCCATCTTTTGAAAGGCAATCAACTCTGATCTGGACTTGAGGCTCACATTGGTAGCAACGATAACTAGATTTAGCAGGGGTCGCATCACGAGAAACTGGCAGAGCAGATCAGTCGTTGTCTCAAGGTCAGGCTCCCAGTCTCCAGCCACAGGAAGATCCGCAAGCACGCACCTTTGATGTTTCCTCATTTCACTGAGGCGACGGGATTATTTACTTGGTGAGATGCAACGTTAATAATCATTTTCATTACGCTCAGACACTATTGTTTTATTTCTGTTTAGGAATAAATATTTCCATTTTTATTCTGTTTAGGAATTTCAGAGGATTTTCCCTCTGAAACTCGTGTCTGAGCAAAGAAGTCATATAAAAAGCCATCAATATGAAAATAATTAATGTCACTCATTTGTGCAAGTAAGACAATGTTGACATAGCAAATGTGTGTTATATCTATTATGACCACAATAAAAAAGCCATCAAGAGCACAATGTTGCTCAACATGGCAATTTCGAAAGCTTTGTTTTCTTAAAAAAAAAAAGCTTTATAACTTAAAACCCCCAAAATCTAAAAGGTTTTATTTTTAACTTTGTTCTCATTATATTGCTTGAAAGACAGACAATATTAAATGCCTTATAAAATAGTTTGCGTTGTGAAAGATTATCAATTATTTTATGAACTTGCTCTATTTCTAATGGATCGTTTGGGAACATGAGGGACACATCTGTTAAGTTTCCATGTGTATAAATCTTCTACTTATTAAGTTAGAATGTTTCCTGAGTGGTAAATTCAATGTACATGATGAGGTAACCTTCATGTTTTATGCCAGGAAAAACAAAATAAAAAATCACGTAACATTAATTCATAAGGTTGTAGTAAAAAATTAGAATTTGTAAATTCAATTTAAGGTATTTGAAGCTGCAAGAATTCTCCTGGCACTGCAGCTATGTGACAATAATTAAGTTGGTTTGCTTTGGCAGGGTTTCCGTTACTCTTAACGTTGAAGCTACGTGTCCTTCGCACTGAGAGCCAGTTAAGCTATAGAGAAACATGCTGTTGTAGGTTAAGAACAGGGCATGAGTTATTTGTATCTGAAAATTTTGGATGGAGTCCCTGCATGGTGGAAATGGTTAATGTGCTCAGCTGCTAACAGAAGTTTGAGTCCACCCAGAGCCACCTTGGAAGAAAATCTTAATGATCTACTTCCCCCAAATTAACCATTGAAAACTCCATGGAGAACAGTTCTACTGACACACATGAAGTCGCCATGAGGTGGAATGTTAAGCATTGCTCTCTATCTAAGACCTCTTTTAAAAACTAAGGAAAGAGTATGGCATTAAGAGCTTAACACTTCTGTGGATACTAACCTTCTGTTTGTATTGGTGTCTTTGAGTATGAAAGTTATGGACTTTTCCCCAGAAAAATGCACCTATGCACATACCCACCATAAGTTTGGTTCCGATGCTTCACAAAGCCCTCAAGGCTGTTCTGGGTTGAAGAGTCCACAGGCATCATGAGTAGGGGGATTCGGGGTGATAGAGGAGGTGCTGGTTGATGAGGAGAACAAAGGAGAGCAAGATGAGTAGAAAGGGTGAGGGGCAGTAGGACTGACTTTACAGATTTGCCTATAACAATAGTAAGGTGCTTTTTAAGTGCTCACTTTGTGCTGAATAGTTAGTAAACACTAAATGAGACAAGGCTTATCCTATCACTGACACTGTTGTATGTCAGGATAAATCTTAAAATGAACAGATACATATGCCTACAAGGAAGAAAAGCTAATATGATCATTATTCAAATTTACGCAGGAACCGTTAACGCCAAAGATAAAGAAATTGAAATTTTTTACCAAATTCTACAGCCTGAAATTTATCAAACATGCAAGCAAGATGCACTGATAATTATTGGTGATTGGAACTGTAAAGCTGGAAACAAAGAAGAAGGGTCGGTAGGCGGAAAATATGGCCTTGGT
This sequence comes from Loxodonta africana, assembly GCF_030014295.1. Classification (NCBI taxonomy): domain Eukaryota; kingdom Metazoa; phylum Chordata; class Mammalia; order Proboscidea; family Elephantidae; genus Loxodonta; species Loxodonta africana. The sequence continues at coordinate 101,381,415 of NC_087342.1, forward strand.
AACAGAAACAACGTTGGAGATTGAGGAAAAAATTTTGCATGACCATCCACTTATTCATCGCAGAAATCTTTTTTCAACATCATAAATGGTAACTATACATACATGTGGACCTTGCCAGATGGAATTCCCTTGAATCAAATTGGCTACATCTGTGGAAAGAGATGATGGAAAAGCTCAATATCATCAGTCAGAAAAAGGCCAGGGGCGGGCTACAGAATAGACCAAAATTGCTCAAATGCAAGTTTAAGTTGAAGCTGAAGAAAATTAAAACAAGTCCACGAGAGCTAAAATACAACCTTAACTGTATCCCACCTGAATTTAGAGACCATATCAAGAGTAGATTTGATGCTTTGAACATTAATGGCCAAAGACCAGACAAGTTATGGGATGACATCAAGGACACCATATGTGAGGAAAGAGAAAGGTCATTAAAAAGACAGGAAAGAAAGAAAAGACCAAAATATATGTCAGAAGAGACTCTGAAACTTGTTCTTAAATGTAGAGCAGCTAAAGTGAAAAGAAGAAACGGTGAAGTAAAAGAGCTAAGCAGAAGATTTCAAAGGGTGGCTCGAGAAGACATAGTATTTTAAAAGAAATGTGCAAAATCCTAAAGTTAGAAAACAAAAGGGAAGAACATGCTTGGCAGTTCTGAAGCTGGAAGAACTGAAGGAAAAATTCAAGCCTCAATCTGCAATATTGAAGGATTCTATGGGAAAAATATTGAGCTATGCAGGAAGCATCAAAAGAAAATAGAAGGAATACACAGAGTCACTGTACCAAAGAGAATTGGTCGATGTTCAACCGTTTCAGAAGGTAGCATATGATCAAGAACCAATGGTACTGAAGGAAGAAGTCCAAGCTACACTGAAGACACTGGCGAAAAACAAGGCTCCAGAAATTGAGGGGATACCAAATGAGATGTCTCAACAAATGCAGTGCAGAAAGTGCTCACTTATCTATGCCAAGAAACTTGGAAGACAGCTGCCTGGCCAACCAATTGGAAGAGATTCATATTTGTGCCCATTCCAAAGAAAGATGATCCAACAGAATGTGGAAATTATCAAACAACATCATTAGTATCACACGCAGGTAAAATTTTCTGAAGAGAATTCCAAAGTGGCTGTGCAGTACATCAACAAGGAACTTCAAAATTCAAGCCAGATTCAGTAAAGAACGTGGAACAAGGGGGTATCATTGCTGATGTCAGATGCATCTTGATTGAAAGCAGAGAATACCAGAAAGATGTTCACCTGACTATGCAAAGACATTCGACTGTGTGGAGCATAACAAATTATGGATAACATAGAGAAGAATGAGAATGCCAGAACACTTAATTGTGCTCATGAGGAACCTGTACACAGATCAAGAGGCAGTCATTCAAACAGAATAAGGGAATACTGAGTGGTTTAAAATCAGGAACGGTGTGTGTCAGGGTTGTATCCTTTCACCACACTTATTCAGTCCATATGCTGAGCAAATAATCTGAAAAGCTGGACTATACGAAGAAGAACACGGAATCAGGATTGGAGGAAGTCTCATTAACGACCTGCATTATGCAGATGATACAACCTTGCTTGCTGAAAGTGAAGAGGACTTGAAGCACTTACTGATGAAGATTGAAGACTACAACCTTCAGTATGGATTACACTTCACCACTAAGTGAGCAAAAATCTGAACTGGACCAATAAGCAACATCATGATAAATGGAGAAAAGACTGAAATTGTCAAGGATTTCAATTTACTTGGATCCACAATCCCAGGGAAGCAACAGTCAAGAAATCAAAGGATGTATTGCATTGAGCAAATTTGCTGCAAAAGACCTCTTTAAAGTGTTAAAAAGCCAAGATGTAAATCGGTACAAACACTTTGGAAAACAATGGGGTGCTTTCTTAAAAAGCTAGAAATAGAAACAGCATACAATCTAGCAATTCCACTTTCAGGAATATACCCTAGAGAAATAAGAGCTGTCACAAGAATAGACATATACACACCCATGTTCACTGCAGCACTATTCCCAATAGCAGAAAGATGGAAACAACCTAAATGCCCATCAACAGATGAATGGATAAACAAATTATGGTACATAACACAATGGAATACTATGAAACAGCAAAGAACAATGGTGAATCCTCAAAACATCTCACAACATGGATGAACCTGAAGGGCATTATAAAAAAAATCCTAAGTGAAATGAGTCAGTCACGAAAGGTCAAGTATTGTGTGAGTCCACTACTTTAAGAACTCAAGAAAATGTTTACACACAGGAAAAAACATTCTTTGATGGTTACTAGGGTGGGGAGGGAGGGGGGAATCACTAACTAGATAGTAGACAAGCGTCAACTTTAGTGAAGGCAAAGATGACATACAACATAAGGGAAGTCAGCACAACTTGACCAAAGCAAAGGCATAGAAGTTTGCTGGACACATCCAAACACCTTGAGGGACCGAGTTACGGGTGCTGGGGCTTGGTGTCCATAGTCTTGGGGAACATCTAAGTCAACTGGCATAACGTAGTTCATAAAGAAAAGTTCTACATGCCACTTTGGTGAGCACTGTCAGGTCTCAAAAGCTTGCAAGTGGCCGTCTAGGATACATTTATTGGTCCCATCCCATCCAGAACAAAGGGAATGAAGAAAGCCAAAGACACAAAGAAAATATTAGCCCAAATGGGTAAAGAACCACATGGATCAGAGCCTCCAACAGCCTGAGCCCAGAAGAACTAGAACTAGATAGTGCCTGGCTACCAGCCCTGATCACTCTGACAGGGAACACAAGACAGAGTCCTGGACAGAGCGGGAGAAAAATGTATGACAAAATTCAAATTCAAGAAAAAAGACCAAACTTACTGGTCTTACAGAGCCTAGAAGAACCCCTGAATCTATGGCTCCCGAACACTCAGCTAACTTAGAACTGAAACCACTCCCGAAGCACACTTTTCAGACAAAGATTAGATGGGCCTATAAGACAAACGGAAACCCTGGTGGCATAGTGGTTAAGTGCTACCGCTGCTAACCAAAGGGTTGGCAGTTTAAATCCACCAGGCTCTTCTTGGAAACTCTATGGGGCAGTTCTACTCTGTCCTATAGGGTCACTATGAGTTGGAATCAACTCAATGACACTGGGTTTGGTTTTTTTTTTTTTTTTTAATAATACAAACAATAACACACACGAGGAACATGCTTCTTAGTTCAATCAAATACAGGAGACCAAGTGGGCTACTCCTGCCTAAAAGCAAGATGAGAATGCAGGAAGGGACAGGAACTGGACAAATGAACACAAGGAACCCAAGGTGGAAAGAGGGAGCATGCTGTCACATTTTTGGGATTGCAACTAAAGTCACAAAACAATACGTGTATAAATTTTTGAGTGAAAAAAGTAACGTGAGCTGTAAACTTTCACCTAAATCACAAAAAAATAAAAGATGTCACGTTAAGGACTAAGGTGTGCCTAATCCAAGCCACGATATTTTCATTCATCTCATGTGCACGTGAAAGCTGGACAATGAACAACGAAGGCCGAAGAATTGATGCCTTTGAACTGTGGTTCTGGTGAAGAATATTGAATACACCATGAACTGTCAGAAGAACAGACAAGTCTGTCTTAGAAGAAGTACAGCCAGAATGATCCTTAGAAGCAATGATGGTGAGACTTTGTCTCTCTTAACCTGGACATATTATCAAGAGGGACCAGTCCCTGGAGAAGGACACCATGCTTGGTAAAGTAGAGGGTCATCGAAAGAGAAGACCCTTAATCAGATGGATTGACATGGTGGCTGCAATGATGGGCTCAAGCATAGCAACAATTATGAGGATGGCACAGGCAGCATTTTGTTCTGTTGTGCATAGGGTCACTATGAATCAGAACTGATTCGATGGCACCTAACAACAAATGAGACAATGCAGATAAAGAAATCATTTAACCATTATTATTATTTCAAGATCCCTGAGTGGTACAAGCATTTTGCCATCAGGCATTAACCTAAAGGTTGGTGCTTTGAATATACCCAGAGGCACTATGGAAGAAAGGCCTGGCTATCTGTTTCTGTAAAGATTTTTTTTTTTAAAAAGCTCTCCAGTCAATCTGGGTTCATGTCAGTCCCATGTTTTGCAGAGTAGGACCATGCTCCATAGGGTTTTTAAGACTATGACCTTTTGGTTAGTAATCCAGCACTTAACTGTACTACCCAGGACTCCCTGTAAAGATTACAGTAAGAAAACCCTGTTGAGCACTTCAACTCTGACACACATGGGGTTGCCATGAGTTGGAATCAACTAGTCTGCAACAGATTTGGGATTTTTTTTTTTTTTTGGTATTATTTAAAGGCTGCAAGGACACCGTAGGTGTTATTAGCCCACTTTACAGAGGAGAAAGCTGAGGCGAAATAACTTATCCAAGATACCCAGGGTGACCTGAGCCCGATTCCATGGCTCTTCTCATGACACTTTACCTGTGCACTTGCTGTCACCACCATCCTATGGGCTCCTCTGGCTCCCGGAAGCCCCTGGAGGAGTCAATGCTGGAACTCCTCCCCCTGCTGGCCTAGCCTCATCCCCCCCCACTCATTGTTGGGTGACTGTGTCCACCTGGCAGCCCAGCTGGGTTGCCTCTCTTGTCTCTCTGTCCTGTGGAGATCAGTTTCCTCTGGAGCCTGGGGTATGTCTTCGGGAGATTGTGACTTGTCTCTAGTGGTCTCTTCTAGTTGGCTCCCCTTCCTGTTCACCCTCCATGCAAATGAGGGCATCGGGGATAAGAAGAATAAATAGTCTGTGGGGACACTTGCTCTTTTATGTAGAGATGACAATGCTAAACTGACCCTGCCACTGTCTTTGGGTGACTGTTTACAACGTCTCATATTCATACATTTATTCATTCATTCCTTCAATATTTTTTGAGCACCTACTATGTGCCAGGCCTTGTGCCAAGTGCTAAGGATACGGCATAATATGACACTGTCCTTGTCATATTATGACCAGGAGACAAAGAGGCAGTAAATGTCTACCTAAAGTTAGGATACACCCATAAACCCATTGCCATCGAGTCGATTCCAACTCATAGCGACCCTATAGGACAGAGTAGAACTATCCCATAGAGTTTCCAAGGAGCCCCTGGTGGATTTGAACTGCTGACCTTTAGGTTAGCAGCCGTAGCACTTAACCACTATGCCACCAGGGTTTCCTTAGGATACACAGGAAGCTCAAACGTGATGAGGGGAGTGGTCAGTTCTGTCTGGGGAGCGTCAGGAATGACTCCAAAGAGGGGCTGATGTTGAAATTCATCTTGGAAGCAAGATAAGAGTTCAGCAGGTGGATGGGGTGAAGATAACTGCAGCTGAAATAAGCCATAAAGGCAGAAAGCAAAGAGGTGAGTTTGTCCAGCACCTGCAAGAGTCCCTGGGTGGCGCAAATGATTAAGTGTTGGGGTACTAGCTGAAAGATTTGTGGTTCAAACCCACCCAGAGGTGCCTAGGAAGAGAGGCCTGGTGATCTACTTCCAAAAGGTCACAGCCATGAAAACCCTATGGAGAATAGTTCTGCCCTAAAACTCAGGGGATCACCATGAATTGGAATCAACTCAACAGCAACCGGTATTGGTATGCTATGGGGAGGGCACAGCAAGAAATCAGGTTTGAGAGGTAAAAGGAGGCTGGAGGGTGGGGTGGTAGAAGAGGGTTTGGGGTGCCATGCTGAGGGATTCTGACCTGGAGTGACTAAGAGGGCTATGGTAGAATTCACAGGCTCTATTTTTTTTTTTTTATGAGCTTGGAAACTCTGGTGGCGTAGTAGTTAAGAGGTGGTCTGCTAATCAAAAGGTTGGCAGTTCGAATCTACCAGGCGCTCCTTGGAAACCCTGTGGGGCAATTCTATTCTGTCCTAGGGTCTCGATGAGTCAGAATGGACACAACGGCAATGGGTGTGGGTATGAATTTAGATAAAGTGCTCTGGTGGCGCAACGGTTAAGTGCTTGGTTGCTAACCAAATAGTCGCGATTCAAACCTGCCAGCCACTATGTGGGAGAAAAGACCTGGCGATCTGCTCCTGTAAAGATCACAGCCTTGGAAACCCTATGGGGCAGTTTACTCTGTCCCACAGGGTCACTATGAGTCAGAATCAACTTGACGGCACACAGTAACAACCTCTTTATTTTCTCTAACCTCTATCTGAAATTCAGCATCTCCTTCAATAACGAATATAGGCAACAAACCACAGTAGTATCAGTAGCCACAACTTTGTCACTAACAGATATCACGGTTCTTTTCATATCACATGAACATGGTGTCAGATATTTCAAAATATTGTTTCAAAATTACTGCAAAATATCAGCAGTTATTAGATCCACTGCTATGTTTTATAATACCCTGTTGCCATCGAGTGAATTCTGACTCATAGTAATCCTATAGGACAGAGTAGAACTTCCCCGTATGGTTTTCCCCAAGGAGCAGCTGGTGAATTTGAACTGCCGACCTTTGGGTTAGCAGCTGAGCCCTTAACCACTTCACCACCAGGGCTCCATATTTTGTAAAACAATGTGTTAACAACAACAACAAAAAGGACATATATTACTATATACAAATTTTCTTCTAAAAAAAAAAGTATTAATACTTGTGTTTCAATATAAGTGATCGCCTCTGTTAATACAGTGTACTTTATTTTATGTATTTAAAACCATTATATTAAAAAATTAGGAAGGTGTAAAAAAAAATAGACTTCATCAAATTGCCAGTGGGGCCCGTGAAAGAAAAAATTAAGCAGTCCTGCCTGGGCTAGCTAAGCAGGCTAGTGGCCTGGTCACAATGGCTTTTTCAAGAGTTCACCCAGAGAGCTGTGTCCTTTAGAAGTCAGAGGCAGTTCCCCAGGGGAAAGACCATGGGGGCCAGAAAGAAGGTGGGAGAGGTGGTGGGGAGGGGCAGGGACGTCTCAGAGACGTTAAGGAGCCAGCGGCTTTGCAGCTTGGTTTTATGCTGCTCCTTGTAGGACGTGTTGCATTCTAGAGTTTGGCACCAATGATACTCTGCCTTTCACCTCCTTGCCTGAATACTTTGCTCACATGCTGAGCTTCTCCCCTGCCCTGCCTCCTCTAACCTCCCTCCCCTCTGGCTGCCCTAAACTTCCCCCTCCCCAGCTGGCTTCATTCATATCCACTGGCTAAAGCCTGTAGCTGCCCCATCTGGCTGCCCCTGAGAACATAAAGACCCCAGAAGACAATTGCTACTTGTTACTGAATGGGAGATGGGTCTGAGGATTGGTTGAGAGGGGTGCAGGGAGGGGAGGAGGGTGACGAAGATGCCAAGGGGAAGGAGGAACCAGGATTCCTGGAATTTCTGCCTCCTGAGCCAATATCCAAGAATGAGCTGGGCAGTAAATAGAACTTGAGCACACATGGGGCTTTTGACCTTGGACTCCTAGGACATGCGTTTTGGGGTGATGGGTCACATGGCACTGGGGCTCCCTACATAACACGCAAATTGTTTTTCATCTAACATCAAAAGGGAATGGAACCCCTGTCCCTCGTCACAAAGCAACTCCTTCCTCAAAGCAGTCGCCCAAGTTTTCTTGACCCTGTATCAGGGACTCAAGCTGGTCCAATTTGGGAAAACAATTGATTGGATTCAGCTCAAGCACCTTACTGAGGGCAAACATGTTGGGGTATACGGTCTAGTCCATCCCTCCCCCCCATTGCCTTACTCTCAGGGAAAGGAAGGGACTGTTGGTGTTGTTAGTTACATTGAGTCAATTCTAGTTCATGGCAACCCCATGTGTTACAGAGTAGAACTGCTCCATAGGGTTTATTGTCTGTAATCTTAATGGGAAGTAGATCACCAGATCTCTTCTTCCATGGTACCACTGAGTGGGCTCAAACCACCAACCTTTAGGTTATCAGTTGAGTGCAAACAGTTTGTTCTATCCAGGGACCTTAAGGAAAGGACTAGTGAAGTGATACCATTAGTAATAGTCACTATTGTGTGTGTCACATGTGCCAGGCACTCCACTAAGCGTTGAAATACATTACTGTGTTACATTATGATATATGTTAGTACTTTTCGGCATTTAACCCCACACTTAACCTCACAATCACGCCCTAGCAGAGGTCCTCTAGCAGAACTGCTCCATAGGGTTTCCAAGGCTGTCATCTTCTGGGAAGCAGGCTGCCATACCTTTCTCCCACGGAGCTGCTGGTGGGTTCGAACCATTGACCTTTCGGTTAGCAGCTGAGCACTTAACCACTGCAACCCCAGGATCTCTTCAGAAGGGACATCAGTCATGTTTTAAGCCATTCAGATAGGAAAAAGAAGTGTCTGGAAAGAAATACGCCGAAATGTTAACAGTGGTTGTTTTTTGTTTGTTTTCGGCAGGGGTTGGTCATAAAGGTAGGGATATGAGTGATTTTTCTTTTCTTAGTTATGCTTATGTGTATTTTCCAGTTTTTTTTTTCTCAGTGAACATCTATTGCTTGTGTGTTAAAAAATATTAAAAACCAAAGGCAGCAGAGAACCATTCTTTCCCGTCAGGTGTTAAAACAAAGACCCTTTTAACTCAAAGCTCCTGGAAAGCATGGCTTCTGTCTGTCTTGTCCCCTACAGGGTCCCTAGTGATGAGCACATGTCAGATGCTCCGTAAGTGTTTGTTGACTGATGGCATGCTGATCCTTGGGACTGGAGTGGAGATGGGGACTGGTGGCAGTGAGGAGAAAAGGCTGATGCCTTATCCTGGGGAAGGTGAGCCGAGTCAGCAGAAGGTGGGGGTTAGGGACTCTTTGGATGTAGGATTAACTGAGCTCTAAGAGAAAGGATGCGTCTTCCCTGACGACTAGGTATATTGCAGACAGAGAGCACAGAAGAGGGGGAAAGATGATGATTTCAACTTATAAATTTTTTTTTTGGTAGTGAAATATACATAATGAAAGTTTTGTCCTTTTAACCATTTTTTAAACTAATATTTTATTTTGTTTTTGGTGAAAGTTTATACAGCAAACTAAGTTCCTATTTGACAATTTCTACACAAATTGTTTAGTGACATTAGTTACATTTTTCACAATGTGTAAACATTCTCTTTAATTGTGTTCTGGTTGTTCTGTTTCCAGTTCTCTAGTTTCCCTGCCCTCTTGTCTTCTCATCTTTGCTTTAGAATAATTGTTCACATTTTGGTCTCATATATGTTTGGCCAAAAAATATGTATCTATATGGTTTTTTTAATGATGCACAGTATTCATGGGTACCCACCAAAACCAAACCCATTGCCCTCGAGTAGAACTGCCCCATAGAGTTTCCAAGAGGCGTCTGGCGGAGTCGAACTGCTGACCGCTTGGTTAGCAGCCGTAGCACTTAACCACTACGCCACCAGGGTTTCCATTCATGGATAATGTCCTTTATTTTGTGTGCCAATCTGTTATTTTGCTGAAAGGTACCTCAAGGGATAGTTTTGGTTCGAGGTGTAAAGAGTATCTCAGGGCAATAATCTCAGGGAGTCCTTTAGTCTCAACCTGTCCAGTACATCTGGACTTTTTAAGAATTTGAATTCTGTTCCATGTTTTTCTCCCATTCTATCAGGGTCTGCCACTAGGTAGTAGCAGTTGGGCACCATGTAGTTCTGCCGGCCTCAGGGTAGATGAGGCCGCGGTTTGTGTAAGCTATTAGCTCTGTAAACTAGTTTCTTCTCTAAACATCAAGTAATTAACTGTTTTTAAGTGTACAATTCAGTGGCATTAATTACATTCACCATGTCATATAACCACCACCACTATTTATTTCTAAAATTTTTTCATCACCTCAAATGGAAACTCTGAACTCATCAAGCAATAACTACCTAACCCCCCTCTCCCCAACCCCTGGTAATCTCTAAACTTCTTTCTGCTTCTATGAATTTGCTTATTCCACATACTTTGGACGTGTTCTCTATCAGGAGGAATCAATCCCTGGAGAAGGACGTCATGCTTGGTAAAGTAGAGGGTCAGTGAAAAAGAGGAAGACCCTCAACAAGATGGACTGACACAGTGTCTGCAACAATGGGCTCAAGTATAACAATGATTGTGAGGATGGCGCAGGACTGGGCAGTGTTTCATTTTTTGTACTCGGGGTCGCTATGATTTGGAATCAACTTGATGGAACCTAACAACAACAACAGATATTTCGTATAAATAGGTTTATACAATATTTATCTTTTGTATCCAGCTTCTTTCACTCAGCATAATGTTTGCAAGGTTCATTCACATGGTAGCATGTATCAGGACTTCATTTCTCTTTATGGCTGAATTATATTCCATTGTATGTAGGGACCACATTTTGTTTATCCATTCATCTGGTGATGGGCACTTGGGTTGTTTCCATCTTTTAGCTATTGTGAATAATGCTGCAGTGAATATTGGTATACAAGTAACTGAGTCCTGCTTTCAATTCTCTTAGGTATACATCTAGGAGTGGACTTGCTGGATCTTGTGGTAGTTCTATGTTTAACCACCTCGGGGCGTTTTAGGTGTAAGGTGATGTTGGACACCTGGGTGAAGAGGCCCGGAGGAAAATGGGGACATAGACCAGGAATTCAGGAATGAGGTTGGGCTAAAGAGACAGATTCGGAGGTCAGAACACCCAGGTGGGGTTTGTCTTCTCCCAAATGGATCAAACTGCCCCACTTCTGCTCCTAGGCTAGAAAACCAAGATACTAGCTGCTGTGGCTTGCTTTAGAGCTCTCGGAGAGAAACAGGAACCTTCTCTGAGACAACGGTGCAAACCAATCCCAGGGGTGAGACAGAAACTGGGGAGAACTGGACCAGCCCTCTGATCTGAGGACTGGAACCAAAACAGCCATCAACTACGTACACTGAATAGGAGACCAAGTTGAAGTTTAAAAAAACACATAGGAATACTTAGAGAGAGGCAGACTGAACTAGAAGCAGACCTTTCTCTTCACTAAAAATCACTGGCATGGACCAATTGAATCACCCTTCAGCTCCTGCCTAGACTGAAATTACTTCTTATTCCAGGTGCGTCCTTGTTCTGAAACGGGCATATGAGTCACTGGGAAAATAGGATTCGATTAACAAAGATTCAATCAGACTACAGCTGTTGCAAAAGCAGGCACACCTACAAGCCTTGCTGCCATGCACTCCATTCATCCCTGCTGACTGCCACTGAGCCCCAAATCTCATCATCCGGGGCTTGTCTTTGGGTGAAGAAGGCACGGCTGCCTTCAAGGGTTTTAATCCCAAATGCAGACGTTCCATCCATGGTAACGCATCCAAGTGGCTACGAGCTTGTTGCAAATTTGTTTTCAGTTCCCTCTTCTCCTCGAGGGTTAGCTAGGATCAGGACCCTAAGAAAAAGGGGTTTTAGTGAGGGAGGGGCAGAGGGAGTTTGTAATTTGGTACGATACAGGGATGGGGTATAGCTTGAAGGCTGTGGGCTTAGGGTGGGGGTGGGGTACAGCATGGATGGGCCTACGTGAAGTAATTTGCTTGCTCCAGATGTGTTGGAAAACGGACACTAGAAGAACCCTGTCAGCTGACCTTGCTCATATTCCTCCACGTCTTCTGTGCCCTCATGGACTGTCTGCAAGGTGGTCCACGTACACGCTCCGTGGCTGTTGTCCCAACTACATGGAAAAGCTCTTCCAAGCAGGGGCCTTTACTTTCTCTTTTTTAATTATGGTAAATATATATGTAACAAGACCCCTGGGTGGCCCAAAGGTTTGCACTCAACTACTAACTGAAAAGTTAGCAGTTCGAACCCACCCAGTGGCACTGTGGAAGAAAGTCTTGGCAATTTGCTTCCATAAAGGTTGCTGCCAAGAAAACCCTATAGAGCTCAGTACTAGGTACTCTGTTACACATGGGATCACCTGGAGTTGGAATTGACACAATGACAATGGGTATATGTGTCACAAAACATTTGCCATTTCAGCATTCTTCACATGTACAACTCAGTGACATTAATTGTGTTTGTCATGTTGTTCGACAACTGCCATTTATCCATTTCTAAATTTTTCTATCAACCTTAACAGAAGCTCAGTGTCTGTAAGTAAAGAGCCCTTTGGGACCTTTCATTATACTTCTATGAAAGTCCTGGTACCACACGGGGCACACAGTCTGAGCTTAAGATATGTCCATTGTCAGCTCAGTGAGAAAAGCCCAGCTAGAAGCCAAGCATCTAACAGGCATATTGATTGCCTTTAAGAGATTTGTAGACCAATCCAGCATCTGAAAACAATGAAGAGCTACAGTCTCTGCAAACAGCTTTAGATTCTGCAAACACCTGCAGGCTCTGCAAACAGCTGAATATTTGAAGACGGTTATAATTTTAAATTATAATTTTAAAACAATTACAAACTAGAGGCTCTGCGAGTAGGGATAGGCTCTGCAATTAGTTCTGGGATCTGTGAATAGCTATAGACTTCAGAAAGCTGCAAGCTCTGTAAATACCTGCAGTCTGCAAGAAACTGCAGAGTCTGCAAACAGCTGAAGGTTTTGCAAACAGCTGGACAATAAAAAAAAAAAAAATTTTTTTTTTTTTTTTAACAATAGGCTATAGAAATATCAACTACAGGTTCAAACCTAAGAACACTATAGTAGATTTAGATACTGATTGTCACCCACCCTTTCCACAAAATATGATAGCTTAGGCTACAGATTGGAAAGATGGGAGAAGAATAAGAAAATTCGATAAATAAAAAAGGTCAGGGGCTCTGGTTGGATTGAAAAAGCATTACATTAATTTAAAAAATATTGACTGAGCCTTTTTTTTATGTGCTAAGAACTGTGCCAGGCATAATAGGAAATATGGAAAGCCATGTTTATGGAAATTTAAATACCCCATGGGCGTAATGGGGAATATGGAAAACCACTATTTATGGAAATTTAAACACCCCATAGGCCCTTTCAGGTGACTGGTAGGTAACCCTGCACACAGCTCTGATTTATTTCCTTCTGAAAGAGTTGTGATTACTGTGTACCTGGCTAATGCCCTTGGTTATCAACTGGAGCAATAAAAACCCGTTATAATCCACCTGAATACTATATCCAAAGGTGATTGCCACCTCCGCTGTGATCACTGGCATCAGGGCTGAGACACCTTGTCTATGGGGACACAGGCATTCTGAGGGCAAAGACTAAACCAGGGCTAGGGGCTGGACTCCATGTGTGGGATGCATGGCGCTTCCTCACCCATGATCCCCACATGCTCCTGTGTGTCCTTGAGGGCCTGAGAGGCATGGGGCTGGTGCTGACACTTTTGCTTAATCAAAACACACTTCCTGCAGGAGGAGATGAGCACTGGATACACACACTATCTGGGGGCTGGGGAGAGAGATGGCTGTTGAGATGAGAGGAAAGGAGCAGGCCTAAGGGAATGTTGAGGCCAATTCACAGACACTTTCTGGCTGTGCAGCCTTGGGAAGATGGTTTAACCTTCCTGAGCTTTAGTTTCATTTTCTATGGAAAACCGGGATTAAATGAGTTAACGCAAATATAGAACTCTGAACACTGCCTAGTATGCAGTGAGCTTCATCTAAATTACTTGGATGATGATGATGATGATGTGATGGTGATGATGGTGATTATGGTGGCAGTGGTGGTGATGACCATGATGATGGTGGCCATGATGATGGTGGTGGTAATGGCTGTGATGATGGTGGTGGTGGTGATGAAGATGGTGGCAGTGGGAATGGTAGTGATGATGGTGGCTGTCAGGGTGTGGTGGCGATGTTGACGGTGATGATGCTGATAGTGATGATAATATTGGTGGTGGTTGTGTTGATGGTGATATGGTGGTGATGGAGGAGAATGAGAAGGAGGGTCTTCTCCAAGATGGAATTGCATTACCTTCTCTTTGAATCCTCATATTTCCAAGGTATAAGGGGCCTTGGGGACCTTCTGCTTAGAAAGTTCCCACTACCAGCAGCATTTTGCGTAGTTTGCTTCTCTTCCTTCTCCAGGTTGAGCATCAATGTCTCCTCCTCAGAGAGGCCCCATGACTACCCCATCTAAAGGAGATTCACCTGGTTGTCCATCTCAGAGCCCCTACCGATTTCCTTTACGACCTTCTACATAATTTTGATTATGCCTCTATATGTTGATTTACAGGTGTACTGTCTGTCTTCCCCACTAGGCCTTGCCATGAGGGCAAAGACCTTTTCTGTTTTACTCACCAAAGTATATCCAACCATTAGGCTTATGGCTGGCATAGAGTAGAGGCTTGATAAATATCTGTTAAGTTAATGAATGAATAATAAATAGACAAATGAGATTGCAAGTGCAGTGAATATTCATTGCCCTTCCTTTTTCTTATCTCCCTGAGCCTGGTAACAGGTCCCACGTTCAGTAGAGTTTAAAGAAATGTTCATTGCCCAGTGTCAGATCATGCCTATTTGAGGTCCGTAATATATACCTATAGCATTGCATTGCAGTTGACCCCAACCTACCATGACCTTACAGGGTGACTTTGGGGTCCTGGCTGTCTATTCTGTGTTCTGGGTCCCTGTCTGAATCTGAGACAGAGGTCCTCATAGACCTCAGCCAAGGAAATACTCACCCCGGGTGGCAGGAAGCAAGTTATTTCAACTAGCAGCAGTGTATCGATATTCCCACGGCTCTGAACAAGCAAGGTGCAAGGCTGTGTTGTTTCATAAATTGCTGTATAAACAGATGGCAGGGGAGCATTCAGTTGTAACTGGAAGGGATGATAAAGCATGAAGAGTCAGAAAAACTCCCAGCTTCACCCTTCATCCCTGCTGAGCGGGTGTTTGGTATTTGCTCAGGTGTGGCACTTCCCTCAGCACAGCCTGGATTGCATCATTTGTTGCCCTGGGGGAGAAGGGGTTAATCTGAGGGATGGAAAATAAACATGTATGCCCTCCATGGCAACACCCCCCCCCCCAACAACACACCCTCTCTTAACAATCCCTCCTGCTTAAAAAACTTCTAACAATCCCTTCCTTCTGTCCAGTTTGCAAAGCACTCAGGTATACTTCTTTTAAAAAAAAAAATTAATTACACTGAAATTATTTGAAATTTACCGAAACGTTGCAAGAACAGTACAAAGAACTCCTTATTCCCTTCGCCCAGATTCTGTTAATATTTCACCACATTCGCCTCATCGCCCTCTCTTTTTTTATATACACTCATTAATCCCTTTCTGAATTTCAGAGCAAACTGCAAACACCATTTCCTCAAAACAAGAGTAATATTTCCTATAATCCCTCTAAACCAAATCTTTTGCCACCAGGTCAACTCCAGCTCATGACTACCCCGCGAGTCAGAGCAGAAGTGTGTTCCATAAGGTTTTCAGTGACTGACTTTCTGGAAGTAGATCTCCAGACCTTTCTTCTGAGGCACCTCTGGAGGGACTCAAACCTCTAACCGTTCTGCTGGCAGCCAAGTGCGTTAAGCATTTGTACCACCCAGGGACTCCATGTAATCACTGTACAGCTTTCCGGGTTAGGGAATTGCCATTGGGTTGATATGTTGATCACAGGTCATAACAAGGGACTGTTTTCGACAAACAGATCGATTCCTGGCCGGTTCTCAGTGGAGGAAGATGGAAGAGAGGTGGAACAAAGTAGTCTGAAGCTCTAGGACTGGCACTCCCGTTCTCTAATCTAGATTTGGCTTCTCAGTAACAGAAATATATTCTAGGTTTTTATCAAGGCTCTTACCTTGGAGCACAAACTTAGTTTGCTCTTAATTTGACCTTTTTCCGTGTTCCCTGAAGGGTCTGACCTGTCAGGCTGGCTAACACCTCAAAACCTTTGCTTCTCTACTTCTCCCTTCCCAGAGTCTCCTTTCTTCCTTTATCCCCTCTGATTGCCTACTGTTCATTCTTTAAGGTTGAAACAAATACCACCTCTTCCGGGAAGCCTTCCTGGACTCTGCATCTGCTTCAGTTCCCCGTCTGTGTTCCCACAGTGTTCTGTAAAATAAAAAAAATTATTATTATTATTATTTTTGTACTTACCCCATATTCGGAACTTCCACATGGTTTCGTAATTGCTGGTTAACTTCCTGTCTCCCTCAGCGCCCACCCACCACTCCATTTAGGGCAAGTACTGAAGGCCTTTCTTTGTACTTCCAGCCCATGGCACAGTGCCCAGCACCCAGCAAACCCTTGATAAATAGCTGTGAAATAAATGATGAGTATATCAAAGATTTCTGCTTTTGATGTCTGTTTATTTTATTTATTTTTTGAAAATGTAATCCATTCGTATGATTCAAAAGCCAAGAAATCAAAAACTAGATGAATAGACACTGAGAACCCAGGGTGGAAAGAGAAAGGGGGAGAGTGCTGGTACATTGTGGGGACTGCAACTAATGTCACAGAACAATTTGTGTATAAAATTTTTGAATGAAAAACTAATTTGGCTGTAAACTTTCACCTAAAACACAATGAAATTTTTTTTTTAAAGTCAAGAAATATAAAAATGTATATAGGAGGTCTCTGACCCCTGTGAACTACACACAGGCATAAGAGGTTCACAGACTTTGAATGCCTCTCACCCCTGCATAGACCTGTATGGGCCCATTTCAACAGCGTAGGCCCACAAAAAAAATTTTTTTTTTTTTAGGCCCACATAAGCACAGGTACAACAGGGTATATGCCTGAAGCCTGTTTTCAACTGCAACAGCTATAAGGTGGAGTGGCAGGTTCGTGACATTTGACACCACCCTGCCCATTAAGTAGCGTCCTCACCTACCCACATCAGGGCCTGAGGACTTGTGGCTCCACCCACTCCACCTAGCCACCCGCAACAGGGGTCCGAGAACAAGTGGTGCCTTCCAGTCCTTACAGCCAACAGTGTTGGGGCCACAAAGTCTGGCTGCAAAACCTATCCACCTACGTAGTCTAGGGAACAGGGACACACCTTCCACCCAGGCAGACTTTGTGGCCTTGCCCAGACCATGACCCCCTACGGCCCCCAAATACCTGTGCCTACACCAATCACCCCTGCCCATCTAGGACTGTAGGTGAGAGCCTGTACCACACATTCAGTGACCGATGACCTTGACACCTGGGCTGAATCCACACAGGAAAGACCAATCATTTGAAAAGGACTTCATGGTTGGTAAAGTAGCCTGTTGCTGTCAAGTCAATTCTGACTCATAAAGACCCTATAGGACAGAGTAGACCTCCCCCATAGGGTTTCCAAGGCCGTAATCTTTATGGAAGCAGAGTGCCACATCTTTCTCCTGCATAGAAGCTGGTAGGTTAGAACTGCCAACCTTTTGGTTAGCAGCTGAGTGCTTAACCACTGAGCAACCGGGGCTTCTTGGTAAAGAAGAGGGTCAGCAAAAATGAGGAACAACCTCAATGAAATGGATTGACATAATAGCTACAACAATAGGGTCAAACATACCAACAATCATGAAAATGACAAAGGACCAGGCAATATTTTCATTTTGATATGGCATAAGGTTGCCATGAGTTGGAGTCGACTGGATGACAACTAACAACAATAACATGTTCACTGGAACCAGTTGCCATCAGATTGGAAATAAATAGCCAGACATTTCTTCCATGGTAGCTCTGGAGGGACTCAAACTTCCAACCTTTCAGTTAGTAACGGAGTACATTAACTGTTTACAACACCACCCAGGGACTCTACTATTGAAAAATCAGCAGCTGAAAACCCAATGGAGCACACATGTACTCTGACACATGTGGGTTAGAATTAACTTGACAGCAACTTTTTTTTTTTTTTTCCTATTAAATAGACACCATTTCTGCCCTCAGGGAGCTTCTGCTGCCAGAATCCACTGACACAGTGCAGCATGGGCAGGGCTCACTGAGATCAGGCAAGAAATATAAAAGTGTATCAGATGTTATATCAGGACCAGGCTGAGCGAGGTGGCGAAAAGCTGTGTCATCCGTTAGGGCCCCCTGAAAGCAGACTCTGAGACAAAGACTAGGGCATGTAGTAAACATGGGAGGTGGGTTCAGGAAGCAAGAGTGAGGGTATGAGACAGGAGAAGGGGAAGATCCCAATATAAGCTGTGGTGTCAAGGTTGCTGCTGTGGGCTGGGACTCCCTGAAAAATATACAGGATGCTTCCTGGAATATTCTGCCCAAAGGGCAGGAGGCTCCCATCTCCCACAACTGAGGGTTGTCCTAGTAGGGCACTTCCAGGCTGTGTGCTGGGCCAAGCAGGTTCCTGGGATGTTGGGGGAGGCTCTGGGATAGAAAGTAGCCAGCTCGAGGAGGCGTGAGTCTGAGCTTACATGGAATTGTCCATCATGGTTGTGGCTACAATCAAACACCTGCCAAGGGGATGTGATGCAGGGAACCAGGGGCATCGGCTTCAGACAAATGTCAGAGAGTGGTGATGCCCTGGGTACCAGGAACACTGTCAGATTTTTGCTACTGATCAGCCCAGAGGTTTCCAGAAGGGAGGGGAAACTGAGATGTATGGATCTGGGACTGGAAGTCAACCCTGGCTCTAAGGCCTCTCGTGTTGTCCCTGAAAATAGGGAAGCTCTCGCTTTGTTAACGATGCCTTGATGGTAGGTGATGTCTCAGGTTTGAGAATATAGATTACACTCTGCACTGCTCCCACCCAAGTCCCTCCCACCTGCTGCCCAAAGACATGTGATGTCATCTTGAAGGAGGGGATGGCACCTTGTGTTTGCTCAGAGGGAATTTTAGGGAAGCTCAATTTTTCAGTTTAGAATTGCATTTAGTTGATGGCGTAGTGGTTAAGTGCTATGGCTGCTAACCAAAAGGTCGGCAGTTCGAATCTACCAGGTGCTTCTTGGAAACTCTATGGGGTAGTTCTACTCTGTCTTATGAGCTGGAATTGACTTGACAGCAATGGGTTTGGTTTTTTGGATTTAAGAGGGATTCAAAATGACAGCGGCTTAATGAAATAGAGATTTGTTTTCTTTTAAGTAAAAGCATTCCATGAATAGGCCAGTTCAAAGTTCATGAGTGGCCCAGGTTCCCTCCAGCTTTCTGCCTCTCTGTTCTTATCATCTTCAGGGTTGCCTCCTGGTCCAAGATGGCAGCTGGAGCTCCAGCCAGGACATCCAAGTTTGAGGAAGGAGGAAGAGTGTCTGAGTTGCCTAGTGTTTCTGTAACAGAAATGCAGCAAGGGGGTTTGGCTTTAAAGAACAGAAATTTATTTTTTCACAGTTCAGGAGGTTAGAAGTCTGAATTCAGGGCATCGGCTCTAGGGGAAGATCCTTGTCTTTTTCAGCTTCTGCAGCCCCAGTGCTCCTTGGTTCCTTGGCAATCCTCATGTGACATCTATCTTCACCCATTTGTGTGTGCCTGGCCCTCTGTCTATGCTGCTGTTTACATAACTCAGAAGTGATGAGGTTTAGGATATACCCTACACTGTATGATCTCAACTGATTGATTTATTACATTACATTAAATTGCATTATGGAAAGTGGTTACATAACATTAGATTAGATTACACCCACAGGTATAGGGGTTAGGATTCCAACACATATTTTGGGGGGACACAATTCAATCCATAACAAGGAGTGTGGAAAATAGGACAAACGGGTAGCTGCCATCTCAACCAGGACCCTTTAATGGATTTTCTTTAAAGCACCCTCTCCAAGGATGTATCATTGACCGCCATGGAAAGGGAGTCTGGGAAATGACTTTTTCTTTTTTTAAAAGCTGGACCGCTTGCCAGTTCCAACAATATGCCAATGTAATGAAGAAGGGACAGGAGGACATGAAGTGGCAACCAGTGGCCTCAGCATGGGGCTAAGAGCTCTCCTAGCCCCCGAAGGAACTGATTTAAACCAGGTTGGACAGAATACTTGGAGTGAAATTCCAACCCTTGGCCAGGCCTTCAGATGGTGGTGGTGATGAAGCTGATGGTGATGAAGGGGATACTGGTAGTTTAAGCCCATTGCTCCTATTTAGGTATGAGCAGAATCGACTCAATGGCAATCCGTTTATGGGGAAGCCCAGTGGCCCTGCCGTGAGGAGAGCAGGCCTTAGATGCTGGCCGTGCATGATTGCCCTCTGACATGAGTCAGTCACACTCGCTCTTGTTATTTTCCACTTGTCTAGGTCAGGGGACTCTCTGGACCTGTAGGAATCAGCAGTTCCATGACCAAGGAAGGAATCTGCAATGGACTGGAAGGGCAGAGGTCCAGGGAGTGGCCCTACCAGGAGGAGGCAAAGGGATGTGGGGGTCAGACAGCTGCATACCTAGAAGAGTTTGACCCCAGGAAAGGAATCAGCCAAGCTCCAACTCCTTGCCCAGTCTGCACCTAACTGACCTTGAGCAGGATAAGGGTGGGTAGAGGGGCTCCTGGAGTCGAAGCTCCCCGTTACTTGGGATGGTGTAGAGCAGGACTTCTGAGACAGGAGGCTTGCCAGCCTGACCCAGGCAGACCACTGCTGGTCTCTGAGAACAGGATGGCTATTGCTGTGTATCGGGGCGGAGGGCGATGGGGTACTACCCATTCCTGAGGTTAAAGTCTCCTTTTCTGTGCCTCTCAAACCTGGACACCACCCCCCCATGCCAAAGTGTTATTCCTCACCATCATTCCCAATGCTTAACCATTTACCAGAGCACAGTCAGCGGTTTTCCAGGGAATTTGGACTGTCAGGCTCTGATGGCTGCTGAGGGCCATTCAGTGGTCCCTGGAGCAGAACCGTTGACGTTGACTTTGGTGCCCTGAGCCCAGGCCCTCTGCCCCAGCTCACCCCTAGACCTCTACCACCCAGCTCACCTTTTGGCCTTGAACTACCTCTCAGACCCCACCCACCATTGCTTCTGAGACACTTTGATCACAAAAACATCAGATGTGTCCTTAGAATATAAGGGAGATGAGGAGGTGGAGGAGGAGGAGGCTGGCAGGTGTTATAGCTGCCTCACCATTATGAGTGACATGTCAGAGAGCCCTGAGCCTGGGTGTGAAACCTGTGTGATCTTAGGCCAGTGATGTAAACCTCTACAGGCTTTGGTGTCTCTTCTATAAAGTGAGGATAACAACAACAAACTAATGAATGAATGAATGCCAGAAGTTTTGTGAGGCTTAAGTGAGATCATGAGTATTTACAAATTGCTGAAGACAGCAGAATATCTACAAGAAAGTGTCTAATCCCCACCTGGCTTCCTTCAGGTGCTTCCTCAGAGCTCAAATTTGGGCAGCTCCAGAGGCTGGCTCCCTGGTGGCACAGTGATTAATAGCTGCTAACCAAAAGGCAGGCAGTTCAAATCCACAAGCCACTTCTTGGAAAGTCTCTGGGGCAGTTCTGCTCTACCCAATAGGATCACTACGAGTCGGAATCAACTCCATGGCAAAGGGTTTTTATTTATTTTTTAGGGGCAAAAGGATGGCACCTTTACATGTAAAATCTTGAAGCCAAGGATGTCAGAGCTTAGATAGCGTTTCCATTATTTAAAAGTTGTTAAGTGCTTCACTACTAATCAAAAGGTTGGTGGTTCGAACCCACTCAGAGGTACCTTGGAAGAAAGGACTGGGGATCTGCTTCCGAAAGGTCACAGCCTTGAAAACCCTACTCTGCAACACCTGGGGTTCCACAAGTCAGAATCAACTCAATGGCAGCTGGTTTTAACAAGTTCAGCATGAATATGTAATGTTTGGATTTGCCTAAAGAAAAATTCAAAAGATCATTTCAGATTTTTTTTTTTGTATGTACAAACAAGTGTTTCTCACTTACTATATGTATCTAGGAAGTAGATACATTTCAATTAAACGTTTATAATGCCTAAAGACAAGTTTTGAGTTTTTCCAATGTAAGAGCCATTTATTATTTTTAAAAAAGCATGACTTGTTGGACAAATTTAAAATGACATGTTATGGCATGTTTGGATTGATGTTAGAATACCAGTTGTCAAAATGATTTCAGAACCTGGTGTGTAGATTGCTTGCATTTCACATCAGGGACAATTAACTGTTTTTTCATACATTTCAAGTTGAGTTTCTACACGATGGGACAGAAGGCTTCAAGCTACTCTTTCGAAGTATGTGTCCACACATAACACGCTGTGTATACGTAGTCTCCATTTCCAATAAAGCAAAGCCTTATTGGAAAGAACCAGCCTTTTATTATTTCCTTTTAATGTTATTTTTGAAGAAACCAAGACATCTTGTTGTGCTTTAAAATCATTTTGATCAGATGAATGCAAACTATGGATCTGGTGATGAGTCCCTCACCGCCGACTACAGAACACTTATCATTTGTCTGATCCTTGCTGGGTTGTTATGCTTCAGTGTCAATATATCTCCTACCTCCCATTACTAACCATAGACATATGCTTTGACCTAATAGAATAAATGACAACATCTAAAAACTATTTAAAGTTGTTTAATGATTAAAAAAAAAAAAAAAACCTCAACTATCCTGTGTAGCTAAGAAACTGCCCGAGAGACTGAGTCACAAGCATTCCATATGCTTACTCAGTAATCACTCACGTTGCTCTAAAAGACCAAAACCAAATCCATCACCATTGATCGAGTTGATTCTGACTCATGGCAACCCCATGTGTTTCAGTGTAGCACTGCTCCATAGGGTTTTCTTGGCTGTAGTCTTTAAGGAAGCAGATTAGCTGGGCTTCCTTGCCCAGCACTGTTGGGCGGATTTGGGCTGCCAAACTTTTGGTTAGTAGCCAAGGGCAAATAGTTTGTGCCACCCAGGGACCTTCACATGGCTCTAGGGGGAGGTTTTGTAAATTTGTTTTAATTTACTTTGAATAGCTGATATGGTTAGGTGGCTCAACATGCAAAAAGTACAAGAACAAAGTGGAATTGCTGGGTCAGGGTGAACGTGCATTTAGAATTTTGATAGCTGTTGCTAAGTCATTCTGCAGGAAGTTTTTTCCAATTTACGTGCTCAGAAGAAAGGTCTTTGCTAACTAGTGTACTGGCAGATATTTGATCTTTGCCAATCTGATAAGTGAAAAAAAAAAAAAGCAGAATGATAATGGTACTTTAACTATACATTGCACTTACTGCAGGTGAAGGTGGGTGTCTTTTCAAATGTTTAAGAGTCATTTGAATTTTCTTTTCTGTGAATTGTCTGTTCACGCCCTTTGCTTACTTTTTTTCTATTAAGGATTGTTAGTCTTTTTTTTTTTTGATTGATTTGTAGTTCTTTATATATTAGAGAAATTAACCCTGTGTTTGCAATATTAGTCACAAATACTTTTTCAAGCTTTTTCTTCATCCATTTGTTTTGTTTACAGTTTTGAAGTTAAAATTTCAAATAAAAAATTGTTCGAATTTATCAAGTTTTTGTTTTATGGCTTCTGGGTTTTGTGTCGTGGCTAGAAACGCTTTCAGGGTGGGAAAAGGAATTATTTAATTTATTAAAAATTTTTGAAACTTAAACGGAAATGAACACTATCATCTCCATTAATATACAGGCCGCTGGCTAGGATGACTGTGGGTGAATTAGGGCTTTTACAAGTTCTTGGTTAGCTTAAGCTGATTCAGCTCCAACTACTATATTGAACCAGAGTAAAGCCCAGGACCCAGAGAGGGAAAGTCCACGCAGGGTTGGTGTAGAATTAGCCCACCCAACTTCCCTTTGGGCACACACTCAAGTGGAGGGATGCTCAAAATGGGCCACATGTCTGCATGTTCCAAACCCTCCCTGGCTCTTGTCTAAGAGTAATAAGTGCTTATGTGTCTGTCAGTTTGTCGTACTGTGGGGGCTTGTGTGTTGCTGTGACGCTGGAAGATATGCCACTGGTATTCAAATACCAGCAGGGTCACCCATGGAAGACAGGTTTCAGCTGAGCTTCCAGACTAAGACAGACTAGGAAGAAGGACCCGACAGTCTACGTCTGAAAAGCATTAGCCAGTGAAAACCTTATGAATAGCAGTGGAACACTGTCCGATATACTGCTGGGAGATGAGCCCCCCAGGTTGGAAGGCACTCAAAAGATGACTGGGGAAGAGCAGCCTCCTCAAAGTAGAGTCGACCTTAATGACGTGGATGGGGTAAAGCTTTTGGGACCTTCATTTGCTGATGTGGCACAACTCAAAATGAGAAGAAACAGCTGCAAACATCCATTAATAATTGGAACCTGGAATGTAAGAGGTATGAATCTAGGAAAATTGGAAATGGTCAAAAATGAATTGGAATGCATAAACATTGATATCCTAGGCATTAGTGACCTGAAATGGACTGCTATTGGCCATTTTGAATTGAACACTCATATAGTCTACTATGCTGGGAATGACAACTTGAAGAGGAATGGTGTTGCATTCGTCGTCAAAAAGAACGTTTCAAGATCTATCCTGAAGTACAACGCTGTCAGTGACAGGATAATATCCATACGCCTACAAGGAAGACCAGTTAATACGACTATTATTCAAATTTATGCACAAACCACTAGGGCCAAAGATGAAGAGGTAGAAGATTTTTATCAGCTGCTGCAGTCTGAAATTGATTGAACATGCAATCAAGATGCATTGATAATTACTGGCGATTGGAATGCAAAAGTTGGAAACAAAGGAGAAGGACCAATAGTTGGAAAATATGGCTTTGGTGATAGAAACAATGCCAGAGATCGAATGATAGAATTTTGCAAGACCAGCGACTTCTTCATTGCAAATACCTTCTTTCACCAACATAAACAGCAACTATACACATGGACCTCGCCAGATGGAACACACACAAATCAAATTGACTACATCTGTGGAAAGAGATGATGGAAAAGCTCAATATCATCAGTCAGAACGAGGCCAGGGGCTGACTGTGGAATAGACCATCAATTGCTTATATGCAAGTTCAAGCTGAAACTGAAGAAAATCAGAGCAAGTCCACGAGAGCCAAAATATGACCTTGAGTAAATCCCACCTGAATTTAGAGACCATCTCAGGAATAGATATGACTCATCGAACACTAGTGACGGAAGACCAGACGAGTTGTGGAATGACATCAAGGACATCATCCATGAAGAAAGCAAGAGGTCACTGAAAAGACAGGAAAGAAAGAAAAGACCAAGGTGGAGGTCAGAGGAGACTCTGAAACTTGCTCTCGAAGGTAGAGCAG
Organism: Loxodonta africana; assembly: GCF_030014295.1. Classification (NCBI taxonomy): domain Eukaryota; kingdom Metazoa; phylum Chordata; class Mammalia; order Proboscidea; family Elephantidae; genus Loxodonta; species Loxodonta africana. The sequence continues at coordinate 101,406,385 of NC_087342.1, forward strand.
CTAAAGCAAAGGGAAGAATTGATGAAGTAAAAGAACTGATCAGAAGATTTCAAAGGGCTTTTTGAGAAGACAAAGTATTATAATGACATGTGCAAAGAGCTGGAGATGGAAAACCAAAAGGGAAGAACACGCTCAGTGTTTCTCAAGCTGAAAGAACTGAAGAAAAAATTCAAGGCTCGAGTTGCAATGGTGAAGGATTCCATGGGGAAAATATTAAAGGACGCAGGAAGCATCAAAAGAAGATGGAAGGAATACACAGAGTCATTATACCAAAAAGAATTAGTCTATATTCAACCATTTCAAGAGGTGGCATATGATCAGGAACTGATGGTACTGAAGGAAAAAGTCCAAGCTGCTCTGAAGGCGTTGGTGAAAAACAAGGCTCCAGGAATTGATGGAATATCAATTGAGATGTTTCAACAAACAGATGCAGCACTGGAGGTGCTCACTTGTCTATGCCAAGAAATATGGAAGACAGCTTCCTGGCCAACTGATTGGAGGAAATCCATATTTATGCCTATTCCCAAGAAATGTGATCAAACCGAATGTGGAAATTATAGAACAATATCACTATTATCACATGCAAGCAAGATTCTGCTGAAGATCATTCAAAAACGGCTGTAGCAGTATATTGAGAGGGAACTGGCAGAAATTCAGGCTGGTTTCAGAAGAGGATGTAGAACCAGGGATATCATTGCTGATGTTAGATGGATCCTGGGTGAAAGCAGAGAATACCAGAAGGATGTTTACCCGTGTTTTATTGACTATGCAAAGGCATTGGACTCTGTGGATCATAACAAATTATGGATAACATTGGAAAAATGGGAATTCCAGAACACTTCATTGTGCTCATGAGGAACCTTTACATAGATCAAGAGGCAGTTGTTCGGACAGAGACAGAACAAGGGGATACTGATTACTTTAAAGTCAGGAAAGGTGTGCGTCAGGGTTATATTCTTTCACCATACCTATTTAATCTGTATGCTGAACAAATAATACGAGAAGCTGAACTATATGAAGAAGAACAGGGTATCAAGATTGGAGGAAGACTCACTAACAACTTGCGTTATGCAGATGACACAAGCTTGTTTGCTGAAAGTGAAGAGGGCTTGAAGCACTTACTAATGAAGATCAAAGACCACAGCCTTCAGTATGGATTGCACCTCAACATAAGGAAAACAAAAATCCTCACAACTGGACCAATGAGCAACATCATGATAAACAGAGAAAGATCGAAGTTGTGAAGGATTTCATTTTACTTGGATCCACAATCAACAGCCATGGAAGCAGCAGTCAAGAAATCAAAAGACAGACTGCTTTGGGTAAATCTGCTGCAAAGGACCTCTTTAAAGTGTTGAAGAGCAAAGATGTCACCTTGAAAACTAAGGTGCCCCTGACCCAAGCCATGGTATTTTCAATCACATCATATGCATGTGAAAGCTGGACAATAAATGAGGAAGACCGAAGAAGAGTTGACACCTTTGAAATGTGGTGTTGGCGAAGAATATTGAATATACCATGGACTGCCAAAAGAACGAACAAATCTGTTTTAGAGGAAGTACAACCAGAATGCTCCTTAGAAGCAAGGATGGTGAGACTGCGTCTTACATACTTTGGACATGTTGTCAGGAGGGATCAGTTCCTGGAGAAGGACATCATGCTTGGCAGAGTACAGGGTCAGCGGAAAAGAGGAAGACCCTCAACGAGGTGGATTGACACAGTGGCTGCAACAATGAGCTCAAGCATGACAACGATTGTAAGGATGGCACAGGACCAGGCAGTGTTTCGTTCTGTTGTGCATAGGGTCGCTATGAGTCAGAACTGACTCGACGGCACCTAACAACAAGAACAACAACTCTGTTAGAGTAAAGAGATTTATTGAAGTTCCGATAACAGTAAGGATTGGGGAAAACATCAGATTTTACACAGTGAGCAAACACCTCCAAGATGGTGAAGTTGTGGAGACCTTTTAAAGGGTGAGAACAAAGAAATTGAGGTGTACTAATTTGATTGGACATTACAAACTTAGATTAACACAAGCCAGGTTTACTGGAAGTGGGGGCTGGGAGGGAGTAGGTTACAGGACATGTCTCTCTTCGAACCAGCTTGCTCAATGAAATTTTTCTTGTCATCGGTTACTTAGGAGACCAAGATAAGAGTCAGCATCAAGGCCTTCTTCCCAAGACATTGTTTCAGGAAGGGTCTTGATAGCTTCCGTGAAACAGTTTATTGTTATTCTCTCAGCTTAACCACAGAGAAAAGGAGAAAACTTTCTTTAGTTTACACTTAGTCACAGGTGGTAAAGAATAAAGTTAAGAGTTTGCATCTATTAAAAGAAAGGCAAGCTCGAGTAGGGCCCCAAACTCTAAAGTAGCCGTCTTTATTTTAGTCAAGTGTCTCAGTTTACTAACTTTCTCGCTCTGCTGGGTAAGAGAGGGGACAAGTTTCTCCTGGTTGCAGAGAGGGAGTCAGAGTCTGTGAGGAACAGGGACTGTGTTGTGAGCCTACAGTGGGAAGGAGGTCAGCCAGATGGTGGAGTTCTGCAAGGCCTTCCCTTCCCACCATCTCTGGGCCTCAGCCCCTACAGAAGCTCCTCCTTCCCCATTGTAATGCCCACCTTCAGAGCCCAGCGTCCTTCTCAGGAACTTACCCTGTGGCCTTGTTCCCTTGCGTTAATAATATCTGCATTTCCAAACAGAATTTCAAATTCTCACAGGAGCCAGACATTCTGAAGACCTTGGAGGCTGGATGAACCCCTGAAACTATTTCCCTGAGATTATCTTTAAACCTTAAAACAAGAATATCCCCGAAGCCTTTCTAGAGCCCAAAGGTAGTTTAGCTTGTAAGGAACCTCTGTCTTAAGGATTGCGCTCTTTAGAGAACTATGTACTTGGGATCAAATAGACAACAGCAAATTGAAAGATTAGATAGGAACCTTAGTGGGCAGGGAGTTTATGTTAACAGGAGAGGAACAATTTGGAAAAGGAGGATGAGAATGTTTGTACAACTCAAATAATGTAATCAATGTCACTGGATTGGACATGTAGAAATTGTTGAACTGGTGCATGTTCTGCTGTGTATATTCTCTACAATAACAACAAAAATAAATTATTTTAAAAAGGCAAAATCAACCCCCCTCCCCAAATAATAATGTCTGCACTTATAAGAAGCAGTGCCTCAGCCTACAGAGAGTTGGATTTGTTGTCGTTAGTTGCCATCGAGTTATTCCAACTCATGCCGACCCCAGGTGTGCAGAGGAGAACAACTCCACAGGGTTTTCAAGGCTGTGGCCTTTCAGAGGCCGATTGCCAGGTCTGTCTTCTGAAGCATCCCTGGGTGGGTTCAAACCACCAACCTTTTGGCTAGTAGTCCAGTGCTTAACACTTTGCGCCACCCAGGGACTCCAAATTTACCAGGAAGCTAATGTGCCTCTCACTTGCTGGGGCCCTTGCATGGCCCTGGGAGAGGCCCTGGCAATGTGTTCCTATGGACGTATGTTTTCATAAGATTCGTAATTTTGAATTATTTTTCTAAGACTGCCCTTTCCCAAATGGTTTGAGCTTCAAATTCCACAATCCATCCTTGATTGACAGTTAAGCAGTTACTGTATATTGGTGGCATTTCAGGCAAACTAGAGGAAGAGTTTCATTTGGGAAGGAGGTGTGGGGAAGGGGGCCTTTCTGGTGTCTCTAAAGCCACATATAGTTGGTGACCTCACCTCAGCCATAGGCTCCACAGAGCAATGCCTGTCTTCTTCCCCACTTTGTCATCAGTACTAGTACTGAGCCTGGCACACAGTATGTCCTTTGCTGATGCATGAATGAATGAGTGAGTAAATGAATGAATGAATGGCATATCCAACTCTGTCAGGTGTTAGTCTGACCCTGAGGACAGATCTTCATCACTTGGCAGCGACCCTCTGCTTGCTGCCAGCCTCACTTCTCCACCCTTCCCAGGAGGTGTTGAGTTGAGGGATGCAGACGCAGCCAGTTGGTGCTGGTTCCTGCCTCTAGGCCCAGACCAGCAGCCACTTCCTCTTGGCTCCAGTTAGAGGGGCAGGTGCCCTCCTGGCCATAGGGTGGGGTTTGTGGGGTGTGGATGGGCCAGGAGCCCTCTCTGCTTATTCTCCTAGGCCTGGCCTGCCTCAAAGCTATGTGGGTAGATGGGGGGGGGGTCCTTGAATGAGAAGTGTCCAACATTCTTGGGGTCAGGGTGGCATGTGTGAGCAGGGTGTGGGGTGGCAGAAGTTTCTGGAAAGGAAGGAGAAGGGGAACAGTCCCTCCCAGTCCACATATACTTACCCCCCTGCCTCCCACACATATAATCATGGATGGCATCCTTTCTCCCTTCCCCTTCTGTCACCCCTATCTTTCAAACCCTTCTTAATCAGCAAGTCTATCCAGATTATCTCCAGTGAATCCAGACCACGCCTTAGTTCTGTGTCTCCTTGGAATTTATGCATGTGGTTAACCCTGTGTTTATTTTTCCAACCCTATTGTTCTCTCCTCTGTTCTCTTCAAGGCTCGGTAAGCCCTGCACAGACACAAATTTCCTTCTTCTGGGAGCTTCTTCCCAGTCAGGACCCCCACCCCCTTACCCCCGCCTGCCGTTCAGACTAGAAGCTTTCTGTTACTCAATGAGAACTGTTGGCATTTATATAAAAGAATGTGGTGGGGGAGAGGGGGAGTAAAGAATGTCACTCTCTGACAGGGATCTGGAGGTGAGGGGAGACTCAGAGAGCTGTTATAAATACTCTGAGAGGGTGTCTAAAAAAGCACATAGAGGCCCACCTTTTCCTATTCTAATAAAATAAAAAAAAAGTTAGTAGGTTGTTTAATAATCTTCCAAATTCCAAAGGACCAGAAGAGTGCAGTTGAAAGTTAAGTCTCTCAGCCAGCTTTGTCCTCCAACCACCCACTTCTCCTGCTCAGAGATAGGCACTATTACCAGCCATATACTTTTATGAAAGTATATGTTTTTATGAAAGCCCTGGTGACCTACTACCGAAAAATCAGCCACTGAAAACCTTATGGAGCACAGTTTTACTCTGACACACATTAGTTTGTCATGAGTTAGAATCGATTCAATGGCAACTGGTATGTGTTTATATACACATACACTTTCTCTTTAATATAAAAAATAAAAGATGTGCAATCACTTTGGAAAAAAGTTTGGAAATATCTTTAAAGCTGAGCTGAACACATGCATATCCCATGACTCAGCAATTCCTTCCCTAGATTCATTCCCAACAGAATTGTGCATGTCTACAGGGTCACTATGAGTTGGAATCAACGCGACGGCAATGGGTTTGGTTTTTTTTTTGACTCATCATAAAGGCACCCTGGTAATGCAGTATGGAAACCCTGGTGGTGTAGTGGTTAAGGGCTATGGCCAGCCGTTTGAATCACCAGATGCCCCTTGGAAACCCTATGGGGCAGTTCTCCTCTGTCCTATAGGGTCACTATGAGTTGGAATCAACTCGATGACAACGGGTTTGGGTTTTTTTTGTTTGTTTGTTTTTGTAGTGCTCGGCTGCGAACCAAAAGACGGGCTGTTTGAATCCACCAGCTGCTCCTTGGAAACAGTGTGGGGCAGTTCTACTCTGTCCTATAGGGTCGCTGTGAGTCAGAATCGACTTGACAGCAATGAGTTTGTTTTTTGTTTTTAACTCACCATAAGGCTGTCTAAGAACATTCGTAACAGCATCATGTGAAGAGTCAAAAACTGGAAACAGCTAAAATGCTCATCGCTAGTAGCATGGGTAAATGTTGTTGTTGTTAGGTGCCAGTAAGTCAATTCCAACTCATAGCCATGTGACAGAGTAGAATTGCTCCATAGGGTTTTCTAGGCTGACATCTTTACGGGAGCAGGTTGCCAGATTGTCCTCTCTCGGAACTGCTGGGTGAGTTTGAGCCACTGACCTCTCAGTTAGCGACCGAGTGCTAACCAGGGCTCCCCATGTGGATAAATAAATTATGGTATAGTCTTATGATGGAATATTATACAGCAATGAAAAGGAACAAATGGCTGCTATGTACAAGAATGTGAGTGAATGGATCTTGCAAACACGTTGTGGAAGGAAAGAAGCCAGACTCAAAAGCACGTACCATACGATTTCATTTATATAAAGTTCAATAACAGCAACCATGAACCAATGTCCATTGTTACGGGTCAGGCAACAGGAGAGTGCTTACCCTTTGGGGAGAGGGAGGAGGAGGAGTACTGTTGGTCCCTCCTTGGGCTCAGGACCCTGAAGGTACAGTGGACATCCATGGCTTATGGTATACCAGAGTTGAGGGCCCGCAAGAAAAGTGGAGGTTGGGGGCCACATCAAGGCAGAGGGGGAGCACCATGTCTGAGAGCTGGGACGAGCCCCACCAGGGCTCAGTAGGCTGGACAATCAGCTTTCCACTAGACTGTACCAGCACCTTGATCTGAGTGGGCCAGAGAGGCTCATGAGGTGGTAACAATAACCTGGTAAATGCCATGGTAGGGGACTGTGGCAGAAACACCTAACCTTGGGGGGCAGAGGGCAGGTGAAAAGTCAGTGGTGTGAGCTGCTCAGAAATGGACTTGAAGGTCAAGGTAGGCATTAGTCAGGGGAAGAGCAGTCCAGGAGAATAGTGTTGAGGAGGCCCAGAGGTTAGAGAGGAGTTGGGGGTGCTGGGGGTGTTGAAAATGAAAGAATGGGCAGGAGGCAGAGGAGGTGGCCACAAAGCAATACTAAACAAACCAAACTTGTTGTTGTCAAGTCAATTCTGACTCATGGTGACCCCACGTGTACAGAGTAGAACTGTGCTCCATAGGGTTTTCAAGGTTTTGACTTTGGAAGCAGATCTCAGGCCTTCTGAGATGCCTCTGGTTGGGGTTGAAACGACAACTTTTAGGTTAGTAGGCAAGCCCTTAATTGTTTATACTACCCAGGGGCTCCTTGGCAAGAGATAACCAAAAAACAAAAAACTCACTGCTGTTGAGTCGATTCCAGCTCATAGTGACCCTATAGGGCAGAGTAGAACTGCCCGATAGAGTTTCCAAGGATCACCTGGAGGTTTTGAACTGCCGACCTCTTGGTTAGCAGCTGCAGCACTTAACCACCATGCCACCAGGGTTTCCGGGCAAGAGTAACCTTCAAAATCAATTCTAGGCAAGAGATAGGGATCAGATTTTGAAGGTTAACCTGAGATTATGGGGCTTTGTCTCGAAGACAAAGAGGTTCAGACAAGAGAAAGCTGAGATAAATTTTGTAGCAAAGAGCAGGATCAGAGGGGACAGGGAGATGGGATCTAGACAGGTGACAGACTGTTAACACCAGGGGCCATAGAGGGGCTGGTGGCCCAGGCAAGGACAGAGGCTGTGGGTTTGGGGAGAAGAGTAGGATTCAGGGGTCTTCAAAAGGTAGAATTGAAGGACCAACTGGCTGAGGGGGCTAAGGAGAGAGAGGAGCCTAGCATGACTCTCAGTTTCTGGCCTGGGCAATGGAGTCAATTGGTGGAAGGTAAGGGGTGGGGGAGGGGGGAGGGGGGAGGGGCGGGGAGCTGGGAACGTTATGTAAAGAGCTATACAAATGTTATGACCACTTCTTATTATTCAAATGCACATTCTGCATGTGGCCCACATCAATGTCAGAAGTAACAAATGGGCCTACCCTACCTAGTTCTCCCCTGGCTCTGATCCCCACCCCCCTTCCCAGCCTGCTCCTTCCAGTTTGAAGGGCTCACCCCAGCCCCGTTTCGTGCTCTTAGGGCTGTCTTGATGGTCCTTTCTTCTCCATCTCTCACTGTCTTCTCTTCCCTCTACTCCCGAGTTCCCAAGAAAGCAGCCTTTTTTCTCCCCGGCATGAGCCCAGCTGCCTGGCCCAGGATTGCATGAGCCCTCCCTGCTGTCACTGCTCCTTACTCATTCCTGAGCAGAAATGCCCTGTCAGACTCCGGCTGGGTCACCCTGACTCGCTTTCCCTTTCTCATGCCTGGGGTTTAGGCTTGCCTGTCAGGGCACGTGACTCTGCAGCCCTTTCCTTCCCCTTCTGCTCTCTCTCCTTTCTTCTGAAGCTGCAGCTTCTTTAAAAATCTCCCAACACTTGGCTCTTTTTTTTTTTTGATTTTATTTTTTGCTGTTGTTGTGGAAAATATACAGAGCAGAACATACACCGAATCAACAATTTCTACACATACAATTCAGTGACACTGATTACATTCTTTGAGTTGTGCAACAATTCTCAAGCTCCTTTTCTGAGTTGTTCCTCCCCATTAACATACAGTCTCCCCGAAGGTTCCTATCTAATCTTTCAAATTGCTGTCGTCAATTTTATCCCACACAGATAGTTCTTAAAAGAGCACAATGCTCAACGCAAACATTCTTTGCTAGTTAAGCTAAATGATTTTTTGGTTTCAAGAGGACTTCAGGGGATATTGTTTGTTTAAGGCTTAAAGATTATCTTAGAGCAGTAGTTTTGGGAGTTCATCTAGCCTCAATGGTTCCAGAAAGTCTGGGTTTCATGAGAGTTTGAAAATCTGTTCTGCATTTTTCCCCTTTTGATAAGGATTCTCCTACGGAATCTTTGATCAAAAATTTCAGCAATAGTAGCTAGGCACCATCCAGGTCTTCTGGTCTCCTGGCAGAGGAGGCAGTTGTTCATGGAGGCTAAGCCACACATTCCGTTTCCTCCTCCTATTCCTGACTCTCCTTCGTCCTCTGTTGCCCCGGGCAAATAGAGACCAATTGTTGTACCTTGGATGGCTCCTTGCAATCTTTTTTTTCTTTTTTTGGTTTCAGGTTTTTAAAACTCCAGACACTACACAACAAACTAAGAGGTAGAACAGAGGCACTAATTGCAATATTGGGCCAATTACTTGGGATTTCCCATGAAACTGTGACCCTAATCTTCCAAACCAAGAAACCAAATCCCATGAGGTGTTTGGTTGTACTTAAGCAGACTCAGCAGCTGCTCTTTTTTCTGTTGTTGTTGTAAATGTACCTATTACACAATATTTGGCAATCCAACTTTTTACAGGTGTACAACTTATTGACATCTATTATGTTAATCGGCTGTACAATCTTTACTCTTAATCAATGCTATTTTCCCAACACCATAAACCAGAACTCAGTATTACATAAACAACCTCCCCCTCTTCTTCCCTCCTGCCCTTGGTAACCACTAATAAACTTTGGCCTCTACACATTTACCTGTTCCTGTCTTTTTATATAAGTGAGGTCGTACAATATTTGCCCTTTTGTGCTTGACTTATTTCACTCAGCGTAATGTCTTCCAGCTCCACCCATGCTGTAGCATGTTTCAAGACTTCGTTTTTCTTTCTGCATGAGTAGCATTCCATTGTATGAATGGACCACATTTTGTTTATCCATTCATCCATCGACGGGCATTTAGGTTTTTTCCACCTTTTGGCTATTATGAATACTGCTGCAATGAACATTGGTGTTGCCTTGACTCTTGAAGTGCGTTTGTGTGCCTCCTGTGCACAGACACAGGCAGACACAAGCAAAGCAATAGTGCTGCTCTGACATAGGCCTATAGAGACAGACAAGTCACGGTCCTCACACAGACACACAGAAACTGAGGCACATACATGTATGCACAGAGGGGTGTTATAGACTAGAAGCTCCTGAGGGCAGAGCCTGGGTCTGATTTGCTCCCTATTATTTCCCCAAAGGAGCCCAGGTGGTGCAAGCAGTGCAACTGGCTGCTAACCTAAAGGATGGTGGTTCAAACCCACCCAGCAGCTGCATGGAAGAAAGGCCTAGTGATCTGCTTCCATAAAGATTACAGCCAAGAAAGCCCTATGGAGCAGTTCTACTTGGTAACACATGAGGTGGCCATGAATTGGGGGCCCACTCGATGACAGCTAACAACAACAACATTATAGTCCCAAAGCACACAGGAGGTGCTCAATAAATGTTTGTTGAATGGAAGAATGTGGCAGACAGAGCTGTGCCATGCTCAGCCCTTCCTTCACGAATGGGCTTGCTGTCCTCTGGCAAGGAGAGTGGGGAGCTTGCAGTTCCGGCTGATAGCCTCTTCAGGGACCCCAGGGCTGGGACTGGGGTGAGACCAGTGAGGCATCTGGGCACAAAATTTAAGAAGGTGCTCACTGTTAGGGGTGCGCAAGTGTATCTTTACATTTTGTTCCTCAGGAACCCTGGTGACGCAGTGGTTAACTAACCGAAAGGTCGGCAGTTCTAATCCCCCAGCTGTTCCTTGGAAACCCTATATAGCAGTTCTACTCTGTCCTACAGGGTCACTATGAGTCAGCAGATTCTTTCTTTTTTTTTTTTTAGGAGCCTTACTTATCTCTCTGTAGTCCTGGCCCTGAGGGCTGTACTATTCTTTTTTTTTTTAATTGTACTTTAGATGAAGGTTTACAGAACAAAACTAGCTTCTCATTAAACAGTTAGTTCACATATTATTTTGTGACATTGGTTACCAATCCTACAATATGTCAACACTCTCCCTCCTAGACTTTGGGTTCCCTATTACTAGCTTTCCTGTCCCCTCCTGCCCTCTAGTCCTTGCCCCTGGGCTGGTGTGCCCCTTTAGTCTCTTTTTGTTTTATGGGCCCGTCTAATCTTTGACTGAAGGGTGAACCTCAGTAGTGACTTCGTTACTGAGTTAAAAGGGGCCATACCCTCGGGATTTCTCCAGTCTCTGTCAGGCCAGTAAGTCTGGTCTTTTTTTGTGAGTTAGAATTTTGTCCTATATTTTTCTCCAGCTGTGTCTGGGACCCTCTATTGTGATCCCTGTCAGAACAGTCAGTGGTGGTAGCTGGGCACCATCTAGTTGTACTGGACTCAGTCTGGCAGAGGCTGTGGTACTTGTGGTCCATTAGTCCTTTGGACTAATCTTTCCCTATGTCTTTGGTTTTCTTCATTCTCCCTTGCTCCTGATGGGGTGAGACCAGTGGAGTATCTTAGATGGCTGCCCACAAGCTTTTAAGACCCCAGACGCTACTCACCAAAGTAGGATGTAGAATATTTTCTTTATAAACTATGTTATGCCAATTGAGGTAGATGTTTCCCAATGCCATGAACCCCATGAAGGCTGTACTATTCTTAAGGAATAAGAATTGCAGTGGTTTTATGGCCTGGTCATTTCCGCCCAAGCCAGGGCTCCTCTAATGGACAATCTTTCTTTGTTCCAGGGTTCATATTTGGGCTGGCAGAGAGTTGTTGCCTCCCCTGCCTAATCTCTTCCGCCCTTTTCCTTTCACAGGTGTTAATCCCCATGAGTTTTTGGCATGCCTAACTTCATCTCAGCAGCTGCTTCCCAGAGAACCCAACCTAAAACAATGAATGAATAGGTATACACAGATCTGCAAAGAAACACACATAGACACACACACACATGCACACACACACTGTGGAGTTTACATTAACTTTACCCAAAGAATTTGGTCTTTGTCCTTGGTTCCTGAGAGATAATCTTTAAAACCTCGCAAGTTCCCCAGTGATTAAAGTGCCTTTGATGAGCCTTCCAGACCATGCATGAAAGTTTAAGTTAATGAAGTGACCCATATGGGAGGTAGACAGGCCAGAAAGACCACCTTGTGATATCAGCTGGCCTTGGGGGGGGGGGGGCGGGGATGATTCAGTCAATTATTGCTATATAATAAGACCCCAGGAAAGGCTCTGGACACAGAAGCTCCAAGGGCTTCCTGGTTGGTGAAAGACATCGATGCATGTGGGAGGGACATGGTGTTGGGAACCTTCCTAGACCTTGTCCTATGTGTCTCTTCTTTGTTCTGATCCTGATTTGTATCCTTCATGATACAGTTGTAATTGTAAGCACAGTGCTTTCTGTGTGTTCTGTGAATCATTCTAGTGCCTTATGGAACCTGAGGAAGTATGGGAGCCAACAGGTCAGAAGTAAGGGGGTGGGGGTTGAGGACTCCTGAGCTTACAGCTGATATTCTGATGGGGTAGATGGAGCCCTGAGTGTTTAGCCAGCAGGGCAGAAGTGAGGAGGGCTGGGAACCCCTGAGCTTATGGTTGGCATCCTGAGGGGGTATAGGGAAACCTGGAATTTGTAGCCAGCAGGTTAGAAGTGAGAGGAGCACTGGGGATTCCCAAGCTTGCTGCTGGAGCCTGAAGTCTTGGGCAGATTTGGCAACCTGGAGGGCTGTGCCCTGTAACTTGTGAGGTTTGACCTAGCTCTGGATGAGTAGGGTCAGAGGAAGAAGTGCTGCCTGGGCAGCTCCCATCAGAACAGAAGTGAAAATTTGAATTTAACTTTTGTCCATGTAGGTGGTATCAGGAAAAGTGGATTTGATTGATACACATACACTCTCCCCTTTCACATCTCCCTGCCCTCTGATGGGATTTGTTGCACTCACAGTCACCATGGCCCCTTCTGTCCTCTCCTGTCTTTTCGAAGGGTCAGATCAATTTAGAATCCCCTCAAAACACACACACATATGCATGCATGGATGTACGTATGCATGCAAGTGCACACACACACACATTCATGTGCACGCATACACATGCATGTGCACACACACACATGCACACCTGTGAGTGCCTGAGGGAAGGGGCTGAGTCTTACCTTTATTTGAAGCTCTGTCCTGAACTGATGCCTGACATGTATTAGATGCTCAATAATATAAATCACCAGTGAATGACTGCATGGGGAGGAGACTCCCGAGATGTCCTAACACCTGGTAGGAGGCCAGTGTTGGACATACTGTTTTTTTCTAGATATTCTTTCAAAGCAGGGTTTCCAAGGCACTCTTGAAGGCAGTAAGGGAGGTGATAGAGCTGTTTCCATGTTTTAAATACTGTAATCTCACAAAATGTATTAGATAAGGCCATTCAGGTTAATTAAAAGGCCCAATTGTTTGTTTTTGGCGGGAATGATATCAGGAAGGTATGGTAACATGGGGTTATCTTGGGGTGAGCAACCATTCTGCTTGGTATTTACATATCCTCCATCGGACATCATGGAGGCAGTGGAAAGGAGCAAGAAGGTCAATGGCTTTGGACTCAGTCATACAGGCTTGAAATTGGGCTCCACCATTTACCAGCCATATGTCCTTAGGTAAATCACCTTACCTCTCTGAGCTCCAGTGTCCCCATTTGTAAATCTAAGAATGCCCTTGTGGGGCTGTGAAGAGTAGATGAGACTATAACATAAAGATTCTACTATAGTGGTACATTACGGATTTAATTGTGTCCTCCCCAAATGCGTATCAGCTTGGCTAGGCCGTGATTCCCAGGATTGTATGGTTGTCCTCCATTTTGTAATCTGATATAATTATCCTATGTGTTGTACATCCTAACCTCTATGATGTTAATGAGGCAGGATTAGAAGCAGTTACGTTGATGAGGCAGGACATAATCTATAGGATTAGGTTGTATCTTGAGTCAATCTCTTTTGAGACATAAAAGAGAGAAGGGAGCAGAGAGGAGAGGGATCTCATTACCAAGTAAGAAGAGTTAGGAACAGAGCATGTCCTTTGGACCCAGGGTCCCTGCACTGAGAAGCTCCTAGGCAAGGGGAAGATTGATGACGACAGAGAGAAAGCCTTCCCCTAGAGCTGATGCCCTGAACTTAGACTTCTAGCCTCCTAGACTGTGAAAGAATAAATTTGTTTGTTAAAGCCATCTACTTGTATTTCTGTCATAGCCGCACTAGATGACTAAGATAGTGCCCAAATCCCGGGATGGTGCAAGCAATTTGTGACTGACTACTAACCTACACTGTGTAGCAGTTCTACTCTGTAACTCATGAGTTGTAATTGACTCGACAGCAACAGGTTTGGTTTTTGGATGGTGCCTAAAACCTAAACTACTGTACCAGTTGCCACTGAGTCAACTCCTACTCATGGCAACCCCATGTGTGTCAGAGTAGAGCTGTCCTCCACAGGGGTTTCAATGGCTGATTTTTTCAGAAGTAGATCACGAGGCCTTTCTTCCAAGATGCCTCCAGGTGGATTTAAACCTCCAACCTTTTGGTTAGCAGCAGAGCATGTTAACTGCTTACACCACCCAGGGACTCCTACAATAATGTCTATTCTTTGAAGCTACCCTAAAGTGGATTCTGACTCTTGGAGGCCCCGTGTGTTACAGGGTAGAACTGTGCTCCGTCGGGTTTCAAGGCTGTAACTTTTCAGAAGCAGATAGCCAGGCCTGTCTTCCAAGCACCTCCGACTGAGTTCAACACACCAACATTTTGGGTAGTAGTCTAGTGCTTAACTATAACGCCTAGCCCTGAGTCAACGCAGCTACTGTTTCATCAATTAACTGTTTCATCAGGCGGCCCCTGAGACATGGTGAGCCCAGTCACAGCCTGGAGCAGCAGGGAGCAGACAGCCCACGTGCACTCGCCTGCCTCGGGGCTCCCAAATGCCGGTTCCACCATCCGCGTGCCCCAGCACCACCGCTCCGCAAGGCCGGCCTGCAGATGGCGGCCACAGGCGACAGGGAAGCCGGCGCTGCGCTCCACGTGTTCTCTGGGGACAACCAGTCAGTGCGCCGCGCTGGGTACACGGCCTGGCCTCCGTGGCGTCCCTTTACCAGCTTCGCGCCACCCCATCCCGCCGGCTTTCAGTGCTGTGCACCCTGAGGCCATCGCAGCACCTCTCTGAGCTTCCTCTGTTCCCCCTTTTGGTGGCTGGAGGGGTGGCGGGTGGGGAGGTGGGGGCAGTCTTAGATTCCTGACCTCTGCAGGTTCCTGTGGTTTCTAGGGGCCATGAAGCACTTCAGACTTGGGTTTCCCTAAGCATCCTCTTCCTAACCCTTGGGCCTCAGGCTTCCTCTTAGCACATCCTGAAGGGCATTTCCTCCCTTGCTCCCAAAGGCAGGGGCCTCAGAGTTGGTGCATGGGGTTGACAGGTCTGGCCAGGAGGTGATGGGGGAATGATCCGTCAGGCCCCAGCACCACCCTACCCATGCCTCCAACCCTCCCTGCCACTGCTGGGGAGGGGTCAGAACCCAGCAGAAATGCAGCCCTGTGGTACAAGGCTGCAATAAAATATTCAACTGGTCTCAAACAATCTTCTGAATATTTTGGGTAAAGTCTCCCGGTAGGTATCTCCTCAACAGTGGAGAAGGCACATACAATGATTCATAGTAGCAAATTGCGTGATGTGCCTCAAAACATTATTATTGTTATTAGTGTATTATTGAGTTAAAGATGTTTTAGTGTATCTGGAAGTATTTAATTTTTTATGCATAGAAAGGTACACTATATACTGTATACTAAGACAGATATTGGACCAACCGAAGTTAGATACGAACAGTACCTCACACACTTAACTGTTCAGTACCTAACATACTTAACTGTTTAGACTTCATACAAATTCAATTTAAAGACAGATTTAGGAACGGAACTCACTTATAATCCAGGGACTGCCTGTACAACAAAACGTTAACCAGAGTTTTCTTTACTTAGGGAGTCCGATAATGAGCAATTCTTATTTTCTTCTTTATGCTTTTTTCTTTTGTTTGTTTTCTCCAAACATGGCTTCATGGCTTGATGATGTGGATGGGTGGATGGGCGCAGGAAAGTCAACAATGATAAAGAAAAACAAGGTGGGGGTGGGGGAAGAAGGAAGGAAAAGCCTGCATTACCCTCTGAATCCAGT
The DNA here is from genome assembly GCF_030014295.1 of Loxodonta africana. NCBI lineage: Eukaryota > Metazoa > Chordata > Mammalia > Proboscidea > Elephantidae > Loxodonta > Loxodonta africana. The sequence continues at coordinate 101,421,978 of NC_087342.1, forward strand.
TAACATGGGGACAGGATGCCAGACTCAGCATTTTCATGTAATGAACAAGAATCTGCTGCCAGCTTATGACTTCTAGTAAGCAAGCGAAAGAATTGGAGCAAGGAAGCCTGAATGGTCATCAGATTCTCATTTATACTTCTCACCTGCACAAAGTTGGGAAAAAACGGAAGTGGAGACCTCATTTCCCCCAGGGCAGCTCTTAAAGGAGTTGGAGGCTCAGAGAGGGCTGAGGACACACCTGGGAGGGTGAGGACGCACAGCCTTTGGATAAACTGGTAAAGTTTGTGTTTGGCAAGCTCATCTCTCTTTTTTAAGCATTCTCCCCTCTTCCGAACATAACTCCTTGTCCCCATCCTCTAGGAACTCTCATGACCCCCTGGCCCCACCTCACTCCCCACCTTTAAATTTCCCTTACTGCCCTGTTCTTTATTGTGTCTTTAGCAAAGCACGCTGATTGCTAATTAAAAAAAAAAAAAAAAGTACTGTAGTGTAAATGACTTCCCCCAGCCTCATACAACAAGATACCTAGAAAAACAGTTTTATCAAAGGAACTCATTGTCTGGGGGTGGGGGGGGGCGGGTCTGGGTTCATGTCTTGTACTTGTAAAAACTTGTATTTGCCTTTAAGTCACTGGGTGACCTTGGGCAAGTCACCCATCGTACCTACCCTCACCCCTTCCATCTTATCAGACTACAAAATTTCCCCTTCGTTATCTTGTCTGATCTTCACACTAATCCTGTGGTTATTTAAGCAGGAAGCCTTATTATTCCTATTTGCCTTTGAAAGCCTGGCTCAGATAAGCATCTTTCTAGTAATCCCTTTCTCCTCCAGCCCCAAGGTAATCATTCATCCTTGGGGCTGGGTGGCCTCTGAATCTTGCACTGGCTTCTGTGGTTTCACTCAACCCCCCACCTTGCAGCCAAGACAGTGACTAGTCATTGTCCCTTTGAACCTCCAGAGCCTAGCACACAGTAGGGCCTCAGTAGTAGGAATGTTGAACACTACCACCTCATCATTCACGGGGCAAACTGTCATCTGGAATCTGCTTCCGGAGGTGTTAGTTCACTCACCCTACACCACTCCCATCTCTAGAAACTCAGTAGGTGGGTGTTTTTATCTTCATCTCAGGTCTCTGTTGTTTGTTGTTGTCTGGTCCTGCACCATCCTCACAATTGTTGTTGTATTTGAGCCCATCGTTGCAGCCCATTGATCTTCCTTTTTCTCACTGACCATCTGCTTTACCAAGCATGATGTCCTTCTCCAGGGATTTGTCTCTCCTGATAAGTACCTGAGACGAAGTCTCACCATCCTTGCTTCTAAGGAGCATTCTGTCTGTACTTCTTCCAAGTCAGATCTGTTTGTTCTTCTGCCAGTTCGTGGTATATTCAATATTCTTTGCCAACACCATAATTGAAAGGCATCAATTCTTCTTCAGTTTTCTTTATTCCTTGTCCAGCCTTCACATGCATATGAGGCAACTGAAAACACCATAGCTTGGGTCAGGCGCACATTAGTCCTTAAAATCACATCTTTGCTTTTTAACACTTTAAAGAGGTTTTTTGCAGCAGATTTGCCCAATGCAATATGTCCTTCGATTTCTTGACTGCTGCTTCCATCGGCGCTGATTGTGGGTCCAAGTAAAATGAAATCCTTGACATCAATTTTTTCTCTGTTTATCATGATTGCTTATTTATCCAGTTGTGAGGATTTTTGTTTTCTTTATGTTGAGGTGTAATCCATACTGAAGGCTGTGGTCTTTGATCTTCATCAATAAGTGCTTCAAGTCCTCTTCGTTTTCCGAAAGCAAGGTTGTGTCATCTGCATAACGCAGGTTGTTCATGAGCCTTCCTCCAATCCTGATGCCCTGTTCTTCATATAGTCCAGCTTCTCAGATCATTTGCTTAGCGTACAGACTGAGTAAGTATGGTGAAAGGATGATAATACCAAACTGGAAAGATTTAAGGGCCTAGCCCTGGACCCCTCTGCAGAGGCCCTCACCATCAGAGCACCAGCCCAATGAACCCACCAAAGAACCTTCGAATTACCTGCCCTTTCCCAGGGCAAATGGCATCATCTGACAAGTGCCCAGCCCAGGGCTGACATGCAGTAGGTGCTTCCCTGGTGAGTGCTAGTTCCTGCCCCTTTCCCTTTCCTGTCAGGTGAAGGCAGGCAAAGGGGGAGGAGACTCCAATGGGCTTCAAATATACACTTCCATTATGGTCAGTGGAAGGGTCCCAGCACCACTGACTACCATCCCCCCGTTCCCCCCAGCACTCACAGCCACTTTGCAATCCAGAGGGTCTGCTTTCTGCTCCCAGAACTCTGGGTGTCCTCCTTGGAAGGAGTTTGAGAGACTGGGAGGAGTGAGGCAGCAGCTGGGTCACTGGCAGTGTGGCTATAAAGAGCAAGGATTTGGAGCTGGGCAGGCCCAGCTCTGCTACTTCCTGGCTGTGCCACCTGGGCAGATCACTGAACCTCTCTGGGCCACAATGTCTTCATCCTCCCAAATGGAGATAATAACAGTAGCCATCTCACTGGGCTGGTAGGAGGGTTAGGTATAAAAATACTCGTGTAGTGTCAGGGAGAGTAACCTGGAATAATAATTTTTAATGATCATCTCCAAACACTGTTGCCATCAGGGGGCAATAGGGAAAACTGAACAAGACCCCTCCCTAGCTGCCAATGCCAGGACCCCCCAGCCTAGAGTGAGCCCAGGAGCTGCCCTGGCAGGTGAAGGGGGCCCAGGTGGCCCTGCCCTCATCACCATTCAGAGCTGGAGTGTTCTGGGTACTTACATAAGATCGAGGATGGGGATCCAGGCAGTTCTATATTTGCATAGTGCCGCTTTCCCCAGGCAGTGGAGCTGCAAGCCCTGGCCAGACCTTCTTGGTGATGAAATGTGCCCCTGGGGTGGGGCCGCTGAGCCGCTGCCCCAGCTGCCCTGTCTCCCAGTGAGTACAGAACAGTGTGTCTCCTTCTGGGTGTCTGCCTGGCCCAGAGCCCAGGATCCAGGTACGAGGGTGGAGGAACAGGCAGAAGGAAGGAGACCTCGGACCCTGGTGCGAGCCCTGGCTCTGCTCCTGGCAAGCTGTGTGACCTTGGGTGGGCCCCTCCCCTTGCTGGGCCTCTGTTTCAAGCAATTTCTAAGGCCTCTTTCAGCTCTAAGAGGTGTCTCCCTCCCATGATCCCAGGGAAAGGCAGTGGGGCTGGGCATGCTCCAGCTTCCCATACCCCAACCTCCTGCCTGCCCAGTGCTTCTGCCAAGAAAACTGCAAGCTAGGGTTCTAATCCCACTCCTGCATTCATTCTCCATTTATGTTTTTCAAAGGGCGGGTTCACTTGCTGCAGGCAACCTGTTCTCGAGGCTGGAGGGTCTAGGAGAGCAAAAAAGACATAAGCCTTCAAATACCCCAAATCAGTCTGGAGACTATGGCGAGTGCCCAGAGGGGCTCAGACAGAGAGCATGACGACAGCTCTGAGGAGGCAGGTGGGGCTGAAGGAGGGCAGGATGTGGCACCATAGAAGGACCTGGAGGGCATTCCAGGTGGGGGACTGCTCGAGCCAGAGCAGGATGCGGTATGTGCAGGGAAGGACCTGAGTCAGAGGCCCTGGACAGCGAGTCATGTCTCAGACCACCCAGAACTTTCACTTCTGTGTACTGGGCCCTGAATCTGGGGCCCAGGCCTGCTGTGGGGGCTCCCCAGGGACTGGGCGTCCTCCTGGCCTGGGCCACCCCACTGGCTCTGTCAGTGGCTTTGGTGGCTGCCAGTTTCGGCGATGAGCTGAGAGCAGACAACTATCTGGACGAGAAGGCACAACCGCGAGGCCGCGCCAATAGCCTTCCTTACTCACCACTCTCCCTTTCGATTTTCATTCTGGACTCACTCAGGAGCTGTGATTTTCCTCCTGCTGAGTCACCCAGAGAAGGGCAATAAAGGAGGGTGATTAAAAGTGTTTCAGTTCTGGGATTTCCCATCCCTGTTTACAGGAATTTAAAGCAAAGCCACAGAAGTACCTGTGGTGAGCAGGGCAGGAGCTTCTGCAGAGCCTTAACAAGACTGCCTCTCAGACCAGGGACTTCCTGAGGACTGGAGCTGTGTCTCCGGTCAGACTGGGGTCATCGTGGTAGCAGGGCCTGTGTCTTCTCCTTGTGACTAGGGGCTGTCTCACCCCTCAGAGTGTGACTCCCTGAGGGAAGGGCTCTGTCTCCCCCTCAGACTGGGGTTCCCTGAAGGCAGGGTTGTGTCTCTCCCCTCAGACTGGGTCTCCCTGAGGGAGGGACTGTGTCCCCCCCTCATGTCAAGGGCTTCCTGGTGGGTGGGCCTGGCCTTCTTTTTTCTGTGCCAAGTACCCCTGGGTGCCTCCTCAGTGCTCACTGACTGATAAGAACAAACTAGATGGCCTGGTTTCTCCTGCTGGGGTTCCTCTTCACATCAGAGGAAGATGAAAGTACATGAAGTCCCTCATTTCCTCCAGGCTCCTCACTTCTCTTCTCCCATCAGGCCTTTCCCTTTCTCTCAATCAGACCACAAAAGGCTGCAACCCCTTCCTCCATCTAAATCCAAATCCATGACACATCTACTTCCACCCAACCCACCCAGCCCTTTGATCCCCTGTTCTAACTCCATGCCTCTTTGGTACTCATTGACCAGGGGACAAAGGTAGAGTTGGGCACTACCAATGAAAAGAGAGACCCAACAGACCAGGTGAGGACTAGCTGAGTCTTCCTCTTGCTTCCTTTCCTGCTGACTAAAGTCCAGCTGGGTTTGTTCTGGCTCCCTCCTCAGTGGGGGCTGAGGGCAGAGAGAACTGGTTTGCATTGCAGTCAGAGGGAGAGATAACAGCAAGGGAGGGATTACTTGCTGGTAAGAGGGGCTGGCGCCAGAAGAGGTAAACATTAGCTGGTAGAATTTTGCAAGACCAGTGACTTATTCATTGCAACAACATAAATGGCGACTCTATACATGGACCTCACTGGATAGAATACACAGGAATCAAATAGACTAGTCTGTGGGAAGAGACAATGGAGAAGCTCAATATTATCAGACAGAACAAGGCCAAGGCTAACTCTGAAGACTGTGCCAACATTTCTGGCATCACTTACACTGTTGGTGACTTGGGGCCACTGCCCTGGGTGACTCCCATGTGGCCCAGCAGCTCCTTCTACACATAGCTGTTCCTGGCAGCTGCAGCAACTGTTTGCAGAGCCTATCCTTGGGAGTGAGGGTGTTAAAGAACTCTGTGACCCTGAGAGTATGGCCCCCTGACACCCTTTTAACTCAGTACTGAAGTCACTCCTGAGGTTCACCCTTCAGCCAAAGATTAGACAGGCCCATAAAACAAACAATAATACAGAGAGTCCAACTGTATATAAGAGACTAAATGGGCACACCAGCCCAGGAACAAGGACGGGGCAGTGGGGGGACAGGAAAGTTGGAGGAATGAAAATGGGGAACCCAAGGTCAAGAAGGGGAGAGTGTTGACACAACAAGGAATTGGCAACCAATATCACAAAATAATATGTGTATTAATTGTTTAATGAGAAACCAACCTGCTCTGTAAAAAACAAAACAAAACTGTGATCTTTCTCAAACTGCTTCAGGGGCTTTGGACAAATTGGCACCCAAAGGGGCCAAACTGCATTACCCTGAGGGTCTGAGGGTCTTGACTCAAAACAGCCAACACGAAGCCCCAAGTGGATCTGAAGTCTTCTGTTTTATACCAAAATCCACACATAAATATTGCATTGTATTCCTTCAAGAAACCCTGGTTGCATAGTGGTTAAGAGCTACAGCTGCTACCCAAAAGTTAGGCAGTTTGAGTCCCCCAGGTGCTCCTTGGAAACTGTATGGAGAGTTCTACTCTCTCCTACAGGGTCACTCTGAGTCGGAATCCACTCAATAGCAATGGGTTTGGTATTTGTTTTCCTATTTCATCATATCTGTATTTAATATAAAAATAATATTATTTACCTCACATCCTTTGAGTCAAATGAATGCTCTAGGAAGAGGGGCCACATTTGTCCTGTGGCTTTGCTGCCCCTGGGCACAATGGTGCCAGCTGTGGGTACCCAGAGCAAGTAGCACAGGGACCCAGATGACCTCACATTTAGCCCCAGCGTAGACCCAGCTCTCAACCCCAGGTGTGCAAGACTCTCCACCTTTCCTCTTCTCCCCTTTCCCAGTTATTCCCAATGAAGTTCTCATGGGTCATCTGGTCACCCAAGAGCGTGGCCAGAGATGGACAGAAGGGTCAGAGGTGTGCATGCCCCCATCTGCAACGTGTCCTGTGGCTCTTCCTCCTCCCCACTCCTCTCCCAAGCCTGCTCCTGTCATCCTTTGAGAAGGCCTTTTGTTGGAAGAGTTACTTGGCTCTGCACCCTGGGAGAGACCAGAGTGGACTCTCGCTCACATATTAAGCCATAGGCAGTGGCAGCATCGGCCACATCCTGTCCCAGGAGGCCTTGTCATGCCCCAGACACGTGTGTGGGGCACACATCACTTCTGGCGGTGGCTGTGAGGGTGCCACGTGCCAGAATTTGGGCCAATCCTGAGGGCGAGGAGCTGGGAGAGCCTGGGGAGCTGCTGTTCAGGCTTCTCTGTAAAAAATCAGTCACCAAGGCCCAATATTTCTGTCTTCCAAATGCTTCTGAAATTCATTTCACTTTTTCAAAGTGATCTTTATAAAAGGAAAATCCTATCTCACCCTCTTGCTTAAAACCCTTCTAAGACTTCCCACTAGACTCCAGTAAAGTCCAGCTGGTGTACCTATTCCTCCACCCTCACTCTCCGCTCTCTTTCAGCTATGATTCTTTTCTGTTCTCTCTTCTATCAGGGGCTTTGCACTGGCTGTTCCCTCTCAGCATCAAACACTTGTCCCCTCAACCCCGACCCTTCAATCTTTTCCACCTTTCTGACTCTTACTTATCCTTCAGGTTTCTTCTTCCTCAAGGAGGCCTGGGTTAGATGCCCCTCCTCTTGTCTCACTGAGCACTTCTTTTCCCAGGGGCCGGATGACAGCTTTGAGATGTTTACACCTGAAGAGAGTGACCAGATGGGTAGGAGGAAGTGTAGCGACACAGACACCAAGCTGCTGAGAGAGCAAGTAAGATGAGATAGGAAAGCGTTTCCTGGACTTTCTGGTCCTCACCAAGCACGCGTGAGGAGCGTGGCAAGGTGAGGAAGCAGAGTCAGGGTCTGTCTTTGGAACAGTGTGGGGTGGTGTGAAAAATCAACTCTTTGAAGTCAGCCTGGAGCCTAGTTTGAACCTCACCTCCAGCAGTTACCACCTCACTGAAATAAGTAATATGGACATTGCAGGTATTGAGGAAGTTGTCGTTTCATTTCTTTGCTCATTCTTCACTAAGGGCAGGTTACTTTCTCTGAGCCTTGGTGATTGCACCCGAAATACCCAGCTCCATATGTGCTCACATCTCCAGCAGGTTAGCTCAGGAATGTTCTCAGGGCTGTGGCAGAGCTCAAGCAAGAGAGGACTATAAACTTACAAGTGCTTTTCAAGCCTTCATTTGCATCCCCTTTGTTAACATCCCATTGGCCAAAACAAGTCACATGACCAAGCCTATCTAGCGTCAGAGTGGGAGGACATTGCCAAGTGACCAGGGCAAAGGGCAGGGTTTCAGAGAGGAATAAAGAACTGAGGCCATTTGTTTCAGTCCACCGCAGTAAGCAGCACGGGGCCGGACTGAGCTGCCGTCAAGTTGACTCCAACTCATGGTGACCCCATTTGTGTCAGAGTAGAACTGTGCTCCATAGAACTTTCAGTGGCTGGTTTTTTGGAAGCAGATTTCCAGGTCTTTCTTCCGAGCTGCCTCTGGGTAGACTCAAAAGTCCAATCTTTGGGTTAGCAGCTGAGCTTATTAACTATTGCGCTACCCAGGAATTCTGCACAGCTAAAAGCTCAATAAAATATTAGAACTCCCATGAGTCCCCTTTTCCACCAATTCCTAAAACATGTGAGAGTGACAATTTTGGGACTCTGAGCTACAGTGCTACGGAGAAGAGTAGCTTGGTTAGCCAGGGAGGAAGAGTATCAGTTAAGATTAGGTTTAGTTGCCAGTAACAGAAAACCCCAAATAACAGTGGCGAAATGAGGTAGATGCTTATTTTTCTCTCGTGTAAACAAAGTTCAGAAGAAAGCAGCTTAGTGGTATGGCAGCCCCACAGTCATTAGGAACACATGCCCTTTCTTCATAGTTGTTCAGCTTCCTTAACACAGACTCTTCACCTCATGACCTAAGATGGCTGTTTAAGCTTCACTCATCACATCTGTGTTCGAGCCAACAGGAAGAAGGAAGGTGTGAAGAAGGGCAAACCCTATCCCTTTAAAGACAGTTCTCAGAGGTTGCACACCCAGCTTCTGACCTTGTGCTGTTGTAAATACTGTATCCATTCTTCCCTTCTTAATTATAGCATATTTTGACATACAGCCGCTCAGTGGAAGATTGTGTTTCCCAGCCTCCCATGCAACTAGATGTGGTCATGTGATTAAGTTTTGGCCAGTGGAAATATTTTTTTAGATTGAGCCCTGATGGTGTAATGGTAAAGCACTCGGCTGCTAACCCAAAGGCTGGCTTTTTAAACCTACCCGGTGGCTTCATGGGAGAAAGACCTGTTGATCTGCTCCGGTAAAGATTACAGCCTAGAAAACTCTATGGGGCAGTTTTACTCTGTCGCATGGGGTTGCTATGAGTTGAAATAGATTCAACAGCACCTAACAACAACAACGGTTGTATCCTTAAAGGAAAGAAGCATGACCTTCCTTTCTCCTTTCCTTTTCCCACTAGCAGGAGCTGGAGCAGCCATCCTGTACTATAAGATGAAGATCTTATATTGTGAATGGTAGAGCAACAAGACCGAAAGGCCATAGACTACTTATCCAGGCCTTTACATGAGAAATAAGTACATATCTCCATTTCTGAGGCCACAATTATTTTGGCTTTTTCTGTTTTAGTAGCTAAATCAATATTCCATCTAATAGACACAATCTCTTAGTCAGCACTTGTCATAAGGACATGCCGCCTCAAGGAAGCCTGGGAACAGTAGTCTTTAATCTGGGCTGCCATGTGTCTAGCTAATGAGTGGGGGTATATTATTGAGGAAGAGCAGATGGTGAGGGAGGGACAACAATCAGTCCCAGCCACTGAAAGAATAGTAGCAATAGTCACAGCATTTATTTACTGGGGGCTGGGACCTGAGGTGCTACTTTGCCTCCATGTCCCCATTGAACCCTCACAACCATCCTGAGGGCAGGTAGTAGAATCCCAATTTCAGACGTGGGAAGACTGAGGCCCTAGATGTTAAGTGACCCAACCAAGGCCACACAACTGGAATTCAGACAAAGGTCTGTCTAGGCTCCATCACCTAAACCAGCAGCTCTCCAAAGCGATCTTCCTGGACCAGCAGTGTCAGCATGAGAGCTTGTTAGAAATGCAAATTACCCTAGAAATCACACACTGCAGGTGGGGCCAGCGATCTGTTTGAAAAAGCCCTTCTGGGGATGTGGGTCCACACTCAAGTTTGAAAGCCACTACTCCAGGTAGCACAGTGGTTAAGAGCTCAGCTGCCAACCAAAAGTTTGGCAGTTGGAATCCACCAGCAGCTCCATGGAAACCCTATGGGGTAGTTCTACCCTGCCCTATAGGTTTGCTCGAAATCAAGTCGACTGCAGTGGGAGTCTAGGTCAAAAGGAGCCCTGGTGGTGCAGTGGTTAACTGCTCAGCTGCTACCCAGATGGTTAGTTGTTCAGACCCACCAGCTGCTCCTTGGGGAAAAGACGTGGCAGTCTGCTTCCGTAAAGGTTACAGCCTTGGAAACCCTACGGGCCAGTTCTACCTATAGGGTCACTATGAGTCAGAATTGATTGGAAAGCAATGGGTTTGTTACTCCAAGTCAGCACACTCCCCCTCTTTCCGCACACAAACCCAGCCACGCATGAAGAAGGTTCGACCCGGATCCAAACTGCCCTTCCCCTGCCGACCCCACTCCCGGAATTAATTATTGCCTGTTGCTGCCGAGCCTTCTCAAGTTTGGGGAGGTGGCTCTGCCCTGCAGGACGATGCCTTCCTTCTCCCAGGAGACCCCTAAAGGGAGTGGGCGGAGAGGGGTGCAGCTGTGGACTGAGCCCCTGGGTGTGGCTCTGGGCTGGGAAGGGGGATCGCACAGGCTCTGGAATCAAGCCTTGCAGGTATTGGACATTTCCTGATGAGTGCACGGAATCACACATTCTCATTCTCTCTCCCTCTCCCTACTCCCCTAGTTTTAAGGTTCTATTGCCTGGAGCCATGGTTTTAGGGGTGATGGGAGTCCATGACCCAAGACTTGGTCATTTCTGGTTCCCTCCAAGGGCGGGGCTGGTGATGATGATGGCTAACGTGTCTATAGCGTTTACTCTGATCCAGACTTGTTCTAAACTCTTTGTGTGTATTGATTTATTTAATCCTCACAATTCTGTTAGGGAGGGGTACTCTTATCCCCATTTTAGAGATGGAGGGGCTGAGGCTCAGAGAGGTTAATCAACTTGCTCACTGTCACACTGCCAGCATGTAGTAGAGCTATGCTTTGAGCCCAATGTGGCTCCAGGGTTCATGCTCTTAGCCACTGAGCTATTCAGCCTCCAAGTAATAGTAAGTACTTTTATAGGGGTTTTAACGTTCCAGGCACTATTCTAAGTACTATAAAAACAAACAAACAAAAAAACCAAACCCAGTGCTGTTGAGTCGATTCCGACTCATAGCAACCCTACAGGACAGAGTAGAACCACCCCATAGATTTTCCAAGGAGCGCCTGGCAGATTCGAACTGCCGACCTCTTGGTTAGCAGCCGTAGCACTTAACCACTACGCCACCGGGATTTCCTCTAAGTACTATACATATAGAAAAAGGGATGTTCTTAACACCACAACAAACTAGGTATGTCCAGTAGAGCCTCAGCGTTGGAGGACTGAATATTCATGATCTGGGCTATATCTAGTGTGTGTGTGTGTCTGTGTGTGTCTGTATGTGTGTCTCTGTGTCTGTGTGTGTCTGTATGTGTCTGTGTGCCTCTGTGTGTGTGTCTGTGTATCTCTGTGTATGTGTGTGTGTCTCTGTGTGTATGTCTGTGTCAGTGTGTGTCTATGCACCTCTGTGTGTGTCTGTTGTGTGTATGTCTGTGTGTTTCTCTGTGTATCCATGTGTGTCTCTGTGCATGTGTGTCTGTGTGTGTATATGTGTCTATGTGTGTCTGTGTGTCTCTGTGCATGTGTGTCTGTGTGTGTATATGTGTCTGTGTGTCTCTGTGTATGCCTGTATCTGTGTGTGTCTGTATACGTGCTTTGTATGTGTTTCTGTGTGTGTCTGTGTGTCTGTGTGTCCGTATCTGTGTGTCTTTGTGTGCATCTGTTGTGTGTCTGTGTGTGTCTGTGTGTGTATATGTGTACATGTGTGCATGCAAGTCTCACTGGGAGAAATAGGAAAGGCGAGGCCAGAGGTTGTTGCCTTTCCCTGTGGTGTCATGTTCTAAAATGAACCTGCAAGTCACACTTGTGGTTCCTGGGGAAAAAATATAACAATCCCTACCTCCAGTCAAAACAACAATATTTGTGCAGCTCTGGTCATAACCACTGGAAGCTTCCCTCCCTCCTGGCTCGCTGACAGCACCTTCCCCTTGCTCGTTCTCACTCTCGGGGCTTCTGCAAACCTTGTTTGCAGGAAGCTCATGTTCTGTGCTCACGTGGGCCTCCTGGCTGGATTGGGGCTCTTTGCCTCTGTTCTCTGGGAAGCCTTTTCAATGACTCCAGCCTCACTCTGGGTAGGACTCAGCAGCACTTGAGAACTCAGACACCACCATGTATCTCTCTCTTCCTTTGACCTCATGATCTCAGACTTCACACACAGTTCTACCCATGAGAGTTAACTTTCTATGTTTCTTTTAAGTCCTCCCCCAAGTTCAATTCTTCCTTTCCCTTTTCTTCTTTACCTTGTCCTTCCCTATCTTTCCCTTCTCTCCTCTTCCCTTCCTCTGCTTTCATCTCCTCCCTTTCCCTTCCCTTCCATTTCTTTTCCTTTCCTTCCCCTTTTTTCCCTCTCCTTCCCTTTCTTTACCATTCCTTTCTACACCTGCTTGTGTCCGTGTCTCTGCCATAGCACCTGAAGTTCTTCCACCTGGTCTACCTACCTCCTACTTATCTGTTGACCAGGGACCAGCTCAGGTCTTCACATCTTGATCCATCCAGTCTTTCACGGTGCCTTCAGGCCTGACCACATTACCTCCTTCTCCTTAGACTGCCCATGACTCTCCAGCATCTAGTCAGCCCCAGTGGTGTTACTAGGATTGTCATCACCCAAGGGGGTAACTCATGGTATCACCCCCCCATGCTAAGTACCACGCTATTTTAGCTAAAACACCAGAAAATTTGACAAAATCGGCAGCAATAAAAACACCGGCAGCAACGAAAACAGTGCATGCTTGTAGGACTTAGAGATGAAACCACGTGATTCAAAGTGTCATTTAATTGAGTGACGATTGATGGCTCTCACCAGAGGGCATTAGAAGGCTCAAAACGTGAATCAGCATAGAGTTTTAGCCTTGTACATATGTTGATACATGTAAGCTAGGCTTATAAAAAAAATTTTTGCTGTTATACCTAACTGCAGGGATATTTTTATTAAAAACAATAAATTTCTCCTGAAGCACCACACAAAAATTTTATAGACTGTCATTTTGGTGTCACTCCCTCTGACAGTGTCACCCGATGTGGTTCGTACCCACTGCATCCCCCTAGTGACACCACCGATCAGCCCCGCTAACTCAAGCCTTTGAATCATTCTCGACTAATTTGTATTCAGCTTCATTTAAAGATTTGTTGTGCACCTACCATGTGCAAGGCCTGCCTCCTCCTCTGCCTGGGGAACCCCTACTCATCCTTCAAAGCTCACCCAGACATTATCTCCTCCTGCCCTAACTCCCCTTTCCCACAGCTGGGCAGGTGCCCCCTCTGCTCCCACGCCTCCTATTCATCATATAGTAATGGTTAAGACATACCTCGTGGATCTGACCGTGCCCTGCCTGCTCTGCACTCACCATTCCCATAGACTCTGCAGGCTTCCAGGCCATAAGTGCTGGGGACCCTAGGGAAAAGCCAAAACCAGTTGCTGTTCAGTCAATTCCGACTCGTGGCAATCCCATGTGTGGGACTGGGTGCAAATGGTTAAGTGTGCAACTACTAACCAAAATGTTGCTGGCTCAAGCCCACCTAGAAGTGCCTCAGAAGAAAGGCCTGGCAATCTGCTTCCAAACGTTCACAGCATTGGAAACCCTGTGGAGCGCAGTTCTACTCTGCAACACCTGGAGTCACCATGAGATTGCCCCAGGGAGCAGCCCTCAATCAATGAGAGATGAAAATTTAGGATTAAATTCTTCAGCTTGGTGGATTACATTCAGGTGGAACAACTACGAAGCATGCTCCACACAGTCTCCCAGGGGGCTCCGGGGAACTGAGCATCCATTGCTCACTGCGGCCACCTTTCATTAACATTCCCTGTATCGGTTTCCTTTTCTTCCCTGTTTTATTTCCTGACTGGTGATTCTTGGAGTCACGTCCCAAACAAACAACTTATAGTTGATTAGACCAATCCAGGATCCTGTTTCAGGATCTGCTTCTGGGGAACTCAAAGAAGACAACCACACAGCACTTCCTCTGTGCCAGGTACTAAGTTCTTGGTATGCATGAACTCACTAATCCACACAGCCACCTTGGGAGGCAGATACCTTTGTGCCTTGTGAGGCAGAAACCGCTATTATTTCCATTTTGCGCATGAGAAAACTGAGGCACTAGACGGGTAAGTTGGGTGAACAATTCTCTTGGTTTTCCCAGGACTAAGAGAGGTCCTTGGATATGGGACTTTCCGTTTTAAAAGTGGGACCTGGGGAACCCGGAATGAATTGGTTGCCCTAAGGTGAAGTAACTTTCCACTGCGAGTGAGTGGAAAGACTAGGATTGAACCCAGACAGGCTGGCTCCAGGGACCACGCTCTGAACCGCTAGCTCCACACATACTAACCACATTGCTCTGTGGGCCTTTTCTACGAACCTGCTTTCCTACGAGAGTGCAGGGATCTTGTTTTGTACATTTTTGTATCTCTCTGTTTGGCACCTAGGAGATGTTTGTTTGTCATTGAGCTGGATGCAGGGGCGTAGTGAGGGAGGGTTAGAGGGGGCTTTTGCCAGGAGGGTGCCAGAGGAGGTTGGCTGGCGAATCACACTCCCTTGTTGACAAGGCGGCAGTGGTGGTGGGGCGTAAACGTAGAGACTGCTCCTGGGCGTTCACGCTCACTATGCCTCTGGCTGGATGTTGGGGATAATAAGAAAAAACTGAGTAAGACACAGTCCCTGCACTCAGGGAGCACCTAGTCAGATGGGGGAGGCATCATTTCTGACGTCATGGAGCTCTCAGTTTGAAGGAGTTCCATGTTGGGGACAAGGGCTGTTCTTTCCTCCTTGACTTCTCTGCAAGGCCTAGACCATGGTTTAGAGGAGTCTCTTTTTTCCTGTAAAGCTGCTGTTCCAAATCAGACATGGTGGGTGGGGTGAGGACGTCAGCCTGGCAACCAGGTCGAGGTCTCCACCCTTGCCATCATCCAGAGCAAGAGCTTGAGCCGCTCCTGGGCCAGGGTGGCTGGTTGATTCCTCCCTGGCTTTCTTTCAGTGCTTTGGGCCTCTGCATCCCAGCCAGCCTGCATGTCGGCTCAGGGAGGGGGTGGAAGATTGAAGAACTGGGCGCTTGCAGGGAGCAGCTGGCACTTTCCAAGGGTGAATTGAGGAGAATGTAATGAAGGGGCTATTCACAGAGCTTGGGCTAAGGGACGTTGCAGCCCAACGGGACAAGCAACAGTAGGAAGTCATTACCACCCCTAGGCCTGAAGAGGCAAGGGGAGGTGCCGTTTCTGGAACACAGCCACACTGCTACCATGGGGAAGGGACTGCCAGGAAGAGAGTTGTGCCCTTAGGCAAGGAACAAAGTTACTACAGAACCAGTGTCTGCAGTGCAGAGTGGGATCAATACCCTGATTCTCTCTCCTCCGGCCCCCTTAGCTCCTTCCATGTCCCCCATTAGCCTAATCAAACTGGAAGACAAAGATCAAGGGAGTCTGGGTGACAAAGTCCATGGGAGTCAGTCCCTTCCCACAGCCCCCCACCCCTGTCTTAGTTACCTAATGTTGCTGTAACGGGAATACCACAAGTAGGTGGCTTTAACAAATAGAAATTTATTTTCTCACAGTTCAGAAGGCTAGAAGCCCTGATTCAGTGTGCCAGCTCTAGGGGGAGGCTCTGTTTGTCTCCTCTTGGGGAAAATCCTCGTCTCAGCTTCTTCTTGGTGTTCCTTGGAGATCTCCACGTGGCACCTATCTTTTCCCATTTGTGCTTTCTTCTGTGCCTAATCTGCTGTTTTTACATCTCAAAAGTGGTTAGGGTTAGGACACACCCTACACTGCTATGACCTCATTAACATAACAAAGAAAACCCTATTCCCAAATGAGTATTAAAAAAAAAATAAGTAAACTTGTTAAGATTTACAACAATTTTCTTTGAACGCAATTCAATCTGTAACATCCCTTGGGGTTCAGGGATTCAGAGAAAGTCAGAGAACGGACAAGAGGAGGGAACCAAGAGAAAATAAAGACCAGAGTGCTCTTTCTGACCCCACTTCCCCCTCCTCCCGCCCCACCCCACAGTCCCCCAGGCAATGAACTGATCCTTGAGGCCCTGGCCAGCAGAGCTGGTGGGAGCTGCCCCTCTTCGACATGCACACTAGCCTTTTGATTTTACAGTCTGTCTCTTCACCTCAGGGAGCCCTGCTAGCACAATAGTTAAGAGCTTGGCTGCTAACTGAGAGGTCAGCTGTTCGAACACACCAGCAGCTCCTCTGGAGAAAAGACTTGGCGATCTACTCCTGTAAAGATTGTTGTTGTTGTTGGGTGACTTGGAGTCGGTTCCGACTCATAGCAACCCCATGAACAACGGACTGAAACGCTGCCTGGTCCTGCACCAGCCTCACAATCCTCGCTAGGTTTGGGCCCATTGTTGCAGCCACTTTGTCAATCTAGTTGAGGGCCCTCCTCTTTTTCGCTGGTCCTCTACTTTACCAAACATGATGTCTTTCTCCAGGAACTGACCCTTCCTCATACCATGTCCAAAGCCCATGGAAACAGCAGCCGAGAAAACAAATGATGCATTGCACTGGGAAAATCTACAGCAAAAGATCTCTTTGAAGTGTTAAAAAGCAAAGATATCACTTTAAGGACTAAGGTGTGCCTAACCTAATCCATGGTGTTTTCAATCGGCTCATATGCATGTGAAAACTGGACAATGATTTGGAAGACAGAAGAATTGATGCCTTTGAATTATGGTGTTGGTGAAGAATATTGACTATATACCACGGACTGCCGGAAGAATGAGCAAATCTGTCTTAGAAGCAGTATAGCCTGAATGCTCCTTAGAAGGGAGGATGGATGGTGAGACCAGTTACAGGTTTTGCTTTCCCACTTCTGGAGAATGCTCGGGGTTGAGGGGGGTGGGGGGGAGCAACCCTGCCCCCACAAGAGCTGTAACCGGGGTGGGGTCATCTGGCTCTGACTGCTGCTGTGGGCTCCTGAGGGGTTAGGAGAAGTTTTGTGATTGGGATAAAGGTGGGGGCTGAGAATGCTGGGCAAAGACACTAAGGATGGCCTGGGAAGGCCTGGGAAGGGGGGAGATTGTGTCCCTGCCCCCAAGAACAATTTTGGCTGCAGATTAGTCTGGTTGGCAGAGGACAAAGGAAGGGCAGGGGACTCAAGATCCAGCACTGTGTATTGGGGGTGTGTGGGGTGCGTAGGGTGTGGAATGGTCCGTGGGGCAGGAGGTCCAAGAAGCAGCGCTGTGTATGTGTGTGTAGGTAGGTGGGTAGGTGTGTGTGTGGAGGACAGTGAGGTGGGAGGTCCTGGGTCCAGCACTATGTGTGAGTAAGGGGGGAGGGAGTCAGTGGGGCCTGAGTTGGGTAGTGGATAGGGATCTCTGGGCCTGGAGCCCAGGGGTGGGGATTGGGTGAGGCAAGGGCTGAGGGGAACTGGGGATGGGGAAGACTCATCTTAGCTGCTGTTCCAGACTGAGTCCTCTTGCTTTCACAGCCAAGTCCTTCTCTGGCGCTGGCTCCTAAAATGAAGAGACACACTTCCCCCAGCCAGACCTTCAGATTGGAGGGGGCATGAGGGAAGGAGCTGAGGGTATGGGGAACTTTACGTAGATCACTTCTCTGTCTCCAGCTCCTGTGTGTGTGTGTGTGTGAGAGAGAGAAGGAAATAGAGAGAGATACCTCCTTGGACCCAAATGCTTAAGACAGCCCCAGAAAGACTGAGGTGGGTGGGGTCTGGAACTGCATTCTCAGAGGTGTTTAACTAGAACGACCTAGACAGACGCAGAGGGAGTAGGAGTGGTAAGGTTCCACGTCGTTGAAGCCAGTCCCCGCTTTTATAGTTGAGGAGATGGGGCACAGAAAAGGGAGTGGTTGGTCAAGATCACACAGGGCTTCAAGGAAGAGTCTCCTTGTTGCCCAGCCTAGGAGCACGGCAACCGGGGCGCCTACCATTAGTCCTAACATCAATCAAAAATCTCATTTTCCTCCTCTTAAGACAGCGTAAAAACAATAATTCCTTTCTCACAGAGTCGATAGGAGAATGAAATGACTTCGCACAAATAAAGAGCTTAGAACAGTGCCTGGCATATAGTAAACACCCAATAAATGTTCGGAAATAATAATAATCATAGAAGGTGTCCCTGTTTTAAAGGGCACTGCCCAGTGATGCTGGGCCTGATCTTGCCTTGATCATGCTAAAGTCTGCAGCAGGCCAGGGGGGAAGGCAGAGACGGTCACTGGTGTTGGAGGTTGGCCACCCCTTGGCATCCTGGGAGCAGCCATGGACTGCTCCCCGGCCCTGCCTTTGCACACTTGGCACGCACTTCCTCCTTTCTTTCCTCTGACTCATGGGTGTCCAGACTCTTCATCTGGGCCAACAACTTGATAGTATCAGCCTGGGAGCCCCCCGAGGGCAGGGCTCAGTCCTTCGTCACGCATGCTCAGTCCAGCCTTGAGAGGGGGTCAGCAGAGGCGCTCCCTGCCACGTGGCTGCCGGCCTGCAGAGCATCTCCCTCTCCTTCTTGCCCACTGGGTGGGCCTGGCTGGGCAACAGGAAATGCACATACTGGAGCTTCGTCCGTGCTGCCGCTCGCCATTCTCAGTATTGTACACACAGTCACTCATTTAATCCTGGGAGGTTTAAATGAGCTCTTAGCTCCATTTTACAGAGGAGGGAACTGAGGTACAGAGATGTTAAGTGATTTGCCCAGAGTCACATAGCTGGTCAATGGTGGAGCCAGGATTTGAACCCAGGCAGGCTGGTACTAAACTCTACACCCCTAACCACCATGCTACACTGCCCAGAGGGAGTCCCCTTTTCCCCTCTTTGGTGACCTGGCCTAGGCTGGTAAATGAACAAATGACTTGGTTTCTTGTCACATTCCTAGCCTGCCCCTGTCATATTATCATCACTCCTATTTCCCTCCCAAAGGGCTATCTTTCCTTCTTGTCTATGCGATAAAGACCTCACTGGCCATTCTATGTTATGATTTCTGTCCTCAGCTCTGATACTCTGTTCTTGTGCCCTTTCAGATCCAGATCTCTCCAGGGAGCTCCCAACACACACATTACTCTCCCCCCTTCACCTACCTCTGCACCCCTCTCTGCTTTTGCCACTTCCTGGGTTGAGACCTCAGAGATCCAGAAACTCTTCACATTGCCTGTGGAGCAGACCTTGTGGGGGACTGGTCAATCAGAATCTTTCCTCTGGCCCACACCCCCAAACAGCACCCCAGGTTGTTTTCCTCTGGGGCAAGCATTTCTGAACATGGGGTAGGGGTGGGCATGGGGGTGGAGGGCCCAATAGGAAAGAGAGAGACTGAGTCCAATGAGGCCAAGGATGAGGGGAAAGGGATCCCAGGCAAAACAGAGTTGGGACCACAGCCACCAACACGGAGCACTCTAGTCTCTCCGTCTTTCCCAGATTTGAACTGCGAGATCATCTTTCCGGAGCTTGTTAAGAAAGCCATCCCAGACCTCCAATAACCCCTTTCTCCCCTACATTCCCCCAGCTCTGTCCTGCGGACATCAGGAAGCAGGCACGGGCCTGTTGCTACTCTCTGGTGCTTGCTTCTGGGTCTGGCCTTGGTCCATGTAGGGCCTGGCCAGATTGCGTCAGGTGGATGGCGCAACAGCCCTCACTTCCTCCTTGGTCAAAGGCTTCCGCTGACACAGTTCCAGGAGGGTGCTGAGGGTGAGGGGTTTGTCCACAAGGAGGGGCCACATGGGCCTCTTTGGGTCCCTGTGATGCTGCCTGTAGGTCAGTGGAGGAGAGTGGAATCACAGGTGCCCACTGAGGCCAGGTGACCCTCGGGTTCTGGCTGGTATTGCCAGGGGCTCCTGACCAGGTATACAATGTGTGTATGATGGGGACCACACCCTTAGGTGCTGCCTTAGCAAGAACCTTGAGTGAAAGGCAGTAGTATGCTCAGGGTGAGAGGCTCTGCAAGCAGAAGTGACTCTGCAAATCCTACCTGGATCTGCAGACGGTGGTTGTAGCCTAAAATTGCACAAGAAGTCTGGGTGCTAAGCAGTGGGACAGGGAGAGGCAGAAAGCTGGGGCCCACTAGTCTGCAGCTGACTCTTCTGGGTGTGAGTAAGCAATAAAGCAAGGATTTGGCAGCTGAACTGGGACCAGCTACCCACTGGCTGTGTCAGCCCTGAGAGTTACCAACAACTCTTTAGTAAGTTTACCTGGAGGGTCCCTGGAGGTGCAGGAGAACAGCACTCCAGCCCTCAATCCATTTCCTCCACTAGTCCTGGTCAAACCCACTTGGGAGTGGAGTAGTTGCTCTCTGGATATGCTCCAGGCTCAGATGCTGCCTTTGTCTCTGGGTGTGTGTGTCAATCAGAATTACATTTGTTTGTGAGTGACAGAAAAACTCAATTAACAACGTATTAAACAAGATTGATGTTTATTTCTCTCTTGTGTAAATAAAGCTGGTGGTATCCAGTCGGGGTTTGTTATGGTGGCTCCATGATCAATCAGGGATCCAGGCTTTTTCTATCTTATTGTGCCACCAATTTCTAACATGGCCTCTACCTCATGGTGTAACATAGCTGCCAGAGCTCCAGCCATCACATCAGCATTGCAGCCAGAAGTCACACAGAACACTTCCTTGTATATCCTATTGGACAGAATTAAATGATATAGCTGCACCTAGCCTGAAGGGTGGATGGAAAATGTAGGCTTTAGTCTGGGTGGTCATGAGGATTATAACTAGCTGTCTTTGCTATAGCACACAGGGTTCTGGATGCTGGATGATTTCCTCAGGTTCCTTTGTGTGGTAGTCCAGAGGTGGGGAGTGGGGCTCTGGCCCCCCATCTGGGCCCTGCCTCCGGCTGGAGGGCTTGAGGTCCTCCTCAGAGCTATGGTGGTAGCAGGAACACACCTCCCCTGGGGTCTCCATCAGGGAGAGAATCAGTTTGATGATCAAGGCCAGCCATGCCATCCCAAAGAGGATCCACAGGGACACTGTGTTCTTGTACCACAGTGGGTACCTCTGGTCGGGGTCCATCCCTGGGAGAAAGGCAAGGCCAGAGGATGGAGGCCCGGACAAGTCGGGACCACATTCCCCAAACAGAAATGGGGCACGTGGCTCAATGTGTATAAGCAAGTCGACGGGTCAACGGGACAGACTATGGCAAGTCCAGAATGGTCTGAGGTTCCTGGCCTTGTGGTTACCTCTCTAGGATTCAGAAAGAATTCCTGGTTGGCATCTTGGGGTTGAAAGCTAAATTTCCTCATTGTCCTTCTGACAGACTCTGTTTATGCTCTATCCCAACTGTTCTCCAGGTGTGGTCCCTGACTGGCAGCATCAGCATCACCTGGAGCTTGTTAGAGATGCACTGCTGGGGTGGGCCCAGCAGTCCATTTTAACACACCCTCCTGGAGATTCTGATGAACACTCTATCGCTCTATTGTTCACTTCTCTCTGGGCTTGGTTTCCTCCTGTCTGAAGGGAGGCAGCTTGCTGGAGCCAGGGGTTTTAGGAACAACGAGAGAACTGCCGGAGTTTGAACCCTGCCTGTTTTTACTAGCTGTGACCCCCATCCGTCAGAACGTCACTCATCTGGGAAATACCCACCCACCCACCCACTGCCGTCAAGTCGATTCTGACTCATAGCGACCATATGGGACAGAGTAGAACTGCCCCATAGAGTTTCCAAGGAACTGCCGACCTCTTGGTTAGCAGCTGTAGCACTTAACTACTATGCCACTAGGGTTTCCATCTGGGAAATGGGGAAAATAATTACTCCACCTTGGCTGTTCGGATGAAGTCCTAAATCCTACCTGAAGGTCCTCTGTCTACTCCTCCAGCGTCAATTTGCTCTTAGGTCCTGTTTTAGCTCCCTGTACAACCCTTCTGTCCACCCTATCCTGTCCTGCCAGCCCCAAAACAGCCTCCCTGTTCTGTCCGCCAAGGTTGGGCCCACTCAGGCCCGTCTTTAGGACCTTAGCCCAAAGATGAGTGCACAGTCCTGGAGCCAACCTTGGCGGCCTGCAGGAACATGATTGGATTAGGCTGATTGGGTTATGAGGCCATGATTCCGCTGGCGGTCCCAAATGAAATCAGCGGTGAGCTAGCTCTCTGCCCCTGCTACACAGCAGCTTGACTTGCTCCAGGTAACGGAGGGGAGGCAGCGTTCTTCTCCAGTTTTATTTCATTTTTTGGCTGAAATCATAAGTGGCAGGAGACCAGGCAGCTGGCAAGGCGCTCAACTGAGCCACAAATGCAATTGGGGGAAGCAAGAGCTATGGGGCCAGGGAGGAGCAGGCGGCTGGGATCTGGGGGCTGCTCCTGCCACAGCCCTCATGTGAAGGACTGGTTGTGAAGATAATACTCCTGTAGCTAGTGACACAGGACAATGGATACCAAGTGTCCAGGTAGTGGACCTCAGCATTCCCATCTAAGAAAAGGGTTCAACCCTGTCCCTGGAGGACAAGAAAAGTTGAGAGACATGGGGAAGAGGTGGAAGTGGGATCAGTTCCCTTCTCAGCTTGCAGGGGATTGTAGAACAAGTATTGTATGAGGAACCTTGGTTTGGGAGTCTGTCCTAGACCTGCCCTTGACTTGCCTGCTCTAAGACCTTAGTCAACTTCCTTTCTGTCTCTGGGCCTCAGTTTCCCCATCTGTATAAGAAAGATCCCTAGCAGTTGAAGTAGTTGAGGGCTCTTCTGTGGTCACTTGCCATGAGGGAATGAAATGGCTGCAGAGTGAGCCAGATCAGGAAGAAAATCTCTGTAGGTATGAGCAAATCTCTGCTGCCCCTGGACTGGCTGGAATGGTCTGCCTTGGCAGCCTCTGAGCTTAAAGGGCTCTTGCTGGTTTTGGACCAGGCCTCCTCTGTCTGGGTGTTTTAGTAGAAGAGGGCTCTGGAAGGCCTGGGTCCCATGTATCAGCCTTCTCCTGTCTTGTTGGTCCCCCAGGGCTGACCAACACAATGGTAGGGACCCTGATCAGCCCTCCTTGTTTCTACAGAGAATGGCTGCGTGGGTCTCAGTGCCCCTTCCTCTGGACCTTTCCTCCCATTTCCAGGGTACACAAGCCTAGAGGGGTCTGCTCCCACCTGTACAGGGGACAGTGGGGCCTCAGGATATCCTCACAGAGAATCTTCCACCAACCGCATATGGGCTTCCCCAGGCCAGCTTCTGGGGGCAGGTTGGTATGTGTGAGCCTATTGTCAGCTATTCTCCACCCAGGACTAAACTTTTGGAGCCCTGGTGTTGGGTGGGTGCCAAGAGACCCTAGTCGGGGGTCCTGCTACCATTGCTCTTCCCTTCTCCTTGCACTGAGTGCCCTTGGAGAACCAGGCCTTTTGATGGTGACCCAGAGAAAATTATGAGTTTCAGCCTCAGGGTGCTGGGGTGGAGGGGGAGGAGAGAGCATTGCTGCAGGAGTGTTATATCACACAGCCTTGGAAAACCTATGGTGCAGTTCTACTCTGTCCTGTAGGGTCTCTATGAGTCGGAATCTCCTGGATGGTAATGGGTTTAGTTTTTTTTTTTTTTTTTTTTTGGTTTTGGGTCAAAGCCACTACAGCCAGTCTCAATGATATTTCATGGTGGCTAGAGTAGAGTCGAGGTGGTGCAGTGGTTAAGAGCTTGGATGTTAACCAAAAGGTCAGTGGCTTGAATCCACCAGCCCCTCCTTGGAAACCCTATGGGGCAGTTCTATTCTGTCCTGTAGGGTCACTATGAATCAGAATTGACTTGACAGCAATGAGTCTCATTTTGGGTTTTTAGAGTGTAGTATAAGGAACCCTGGTAGTGCAACAGTTAAGTGCTTGGCTGCCAACCAAAAGGTTGGTGGCTCAAACCCACTCAGTGGCTCTGCGGGAGAAAGACTTGGTGATCTGCTCCTCTAAAGCATAGGGAACCCAATGGGGCAGTTCTACTCTGTCACAGGGGGTCACCATGAATTGGAATGGACTTGTCAGCATCTATCAACAATAGCATGTAGCACAGGATGAGGAGACCCCAGAGTGGAGAGGGAAGTGGGGGCTAGGTCACAGAGAGGGCCCTTGCAGGCCTAGTTATGGATTTTGAAATCTACCCTGAAACTATGGGAAAACACTGAAGGTTTTCAGAGGGAGCGATCAAGTGGCGTGATGGAACTTGCAATTTTTAAAGGTCATAAGAGGCAAGGGGGGACAAGGGTAGAGTCTGCACTACTCCAGATGTCATCCTTGTTGTGGTCTGCCTGAATGGCACTCTCTAGAGTTGTGCAGTACCCAACCTGTGCAGCTGTATGCAAAGACCATGCCTGGACTAGGGAAAAGACAGTAGGCCTAGAGAGGAGAGGACAGATCAAGAATCAGCCTCTGACATAGAAAAGGATAGAATATTCCCAAACTCATTCTATGAAGCCAGCATATCCCCGATACCAAAACCAGGTAAAAAAAAGACACCACAAAAAAGAAAATTATAGACCTATATCCCTTATATTAGGTTGGCAGTTCAAATCCACCAGGAGCTCCTTGGAAACTCTATGGGGGCAGTTCTACTCTGTCCTATAGAGTCGCTGTGAGTCAGAATCGACTTGATGGCAACAAGTTTGTTTGTTTGTTTTTGTTATATCCTCATGAACTTAGATGCAGAAATTCTCAACAAAATTCTAGCCAATAGAATTCAAAAACATATCAAAAAAATAGTTCTCCATGACCAAGTGGGATTCATACCAGGTATGCAGGGATGGTTCAACATTAGAAAAACAATTAATGTAATCCATCATATGAATAAAACAAAAAATAAAACCACATGATCTTATCAATTTGTACAGAAAAGGCATTTGACAAAGTCCAACATCCATTCGTGATAAAAACTCTCAGAAAAATAGGGACAGAAGGAAAATTCCTCAACATAATAAAGGGCATTTATACAAAGCCAACAGCCAACATAATCCTAAAGGGAGAGAGTCTGAAAGCATTCTCCTTGAGAGTGGGAACAGACAAGGATGCCCTTTATCACCACTCTTATTCAACATTGTGCTGGAGGTCCTAGCCAGAGCAATTAGGCTGGATAAAGAAATAAAGGGCATCCAGACTGGCAAGGAAGAAGTAGAAGTAGCTCTATTTGCAGATGACATGGTCTTATACACAGAATGCCCTAAAGAATCCTCAAGAAAACTACTGAAACTAATAGAAGAGTTCAGCAGAGTATCAGGATACAAGATAAACATACAAAAATCAGTTGGAATACTCTACACCAACAAAGAAAACATTGAAAAGGAAATCACCAAATCAATACCATTTACAGTAGCCCCCAAGAAGATATAATACTTAGGAATAAATCTTACCAGAGTCTAAAAGACCTATACAAAGAAAACTACAAGACACTACTGCAAGAAACCAAAAGAGACCTACATAAGTGGAAAAACATACCTTGCTAATGGAGAGGAAGACTTAACATTGTAAAAATGTCTATTCTATCAAAATTGATCTATAGATACAATGCAATTCAGACCCAGATTCCAATGACATTTTTCAATGAGATGGAGAAACGAATTGCCAACTTCACATGGGAGGGAAAGAGGCCTTGGATAAGTAAAGCATTACTGAAAAAGAAGAACAAAGTGGGAGGCCTCACACTACCTGATTTTAAACCTATTTACTGCCACATTAGTCAAAACAGTCTGGTACTGGTACAACAACAGATACATAGACCAGTGGAACAGAATTAAGAATCCAGACATAAATCCATCCACATAGGAGCAGCTGATAATTCTCATAGGCCCAAAGTCAGTTAAATGGGGAAAAAACAGTCTCTTTGACAAACAGTGCTGGCATAATTGGGTATTCATCTGCAAAAAAATGAAACAAGACCCATAACTCACTCCATGTACAAAAACTAACTCAAAATGGATTAAAAACCTAAATATAAAATCTAAAACAGTAAAAATCATGGAAGAAAAAATAGGGACAATGCTAGGAACCCTAATACATGGCATAAACAGTATACAAAACATTACTAACAGTGTACAAACACCAGAAGAGAAACTAGATAACTGGGAGCTCCTAAAAATCAAATACTTATGCTCATCCAAAGGCTTCACCAAAAGAGTAAAAAGGTTACCTACAGACTGGGAAAAAGTTTTTAGCTATGACAGTTCTGATCAGTGTCTGATCTCTAAAATCTACATGATACTGCAAAAACTCAACTACAAAAAGACAAATAACCCAATCAAAAAATGGCCAAAGGATATGAACAGGTAGTTCACTAAAGATGATATTCAGGCAGCTAATAGATAGATGAGGAAATGTTCATGATCATTAGCCATTAGAGAAATGCAAATCAAAACTACAACGAGATTCCATGTCACTCCAACAAGGCTGGAATTAATCCAAAAAACACAAAATAATAAATATTGGAGAGGTTGTGGAGAGACTGGAACACTTATACACTGCTGGTGGGAATGTAAAATGGTACAACCACTTTGGAAATCCATTTGGCACTTCCTTAAAAAGTTAGAAATAGAACTACCAGATGATCCAGGAATCCCACTCCTTGGAATATATCCTAGAAAAAATAAGAGCCTTTACACTAACAGATATATGCACACCCATGTTCATTGCAGCACTGTTTACAATAGCAAAAAGATGGAAGCAACAAGGTGCCCATTGACAGATGAATGGATAAATAAATTATGGTTATATTCACACAATGGAATACTACACATGGATAAAGAACAATGATGAATCCATGAAACATTGCATAACATGGAGGAATCTGGAAGGCATTATGCTGAGTGAAATTAGTCAGTTGCAAAAGGACAAATATTGTATGAGACCACTATTATAAGAACTCAAGAAATAGTTCAAACAGAGAAGAAAATATTCTTTGATGGTTACAAGAGTGGGGAAGGAGGGAGAGAGGGGGTATTCACTAATTAGATAGTAGACAAGAACTATTTTAGGTGAAGGGAAAGACAACACACAATACAGGGGAGGTCAGCACAACTGGACTAAACCAAAAGGAAAGAAGTTTCCTGAATAAACTGAATGCTTCAAAGGCCAGCATAGCAGGGGTTGGGGTTTGGGGACCATGGTTTCAGGGGACATCTAGGTCAGTTAGCATAATAAAACCTATTAAGAAAACATCCTGCATCCCACTTTGCAGAGTGGCGTCTGGGGTCTTAAACACCAGCAAGCAGCCATCAAAGATGCATCAACTGGTCTCAGCCCACCTGGAGCAAAGGAGAATGAAAAACACTAAAGATACAAGGTAATTATGAGCCCAAGAGACAGAAAGGGCCACATAAATCAGAGAGTAGTACATCAGCCTGAGACCAGAAGAACTAGATGGTACCTGGCTACAACTGGTGACTGCCTTGACAGGGAACACAACAGAGAACTTGCGGGAAAGCAGTGGGATGCAGACCTCAAATTCTCATAAAAAGACCAGAAGGACCCCGGAGGTCATGGTCCCCGGGCCTTCTGTTAGCCCAAGGCAGGAACTGTTCCCAAAGCCAACTCTTTAGACAGGCATTAGACTGGACTATAGGATATAAAATGATACTGGTGAGGAGTGAGCTTCTTGGATCAAGTAGACACGTGAGACTATGTGGGCAGCTCCTGTTTGGAGGGGAGATGAGAAGGCAGAGGGGGACAGAAGTTGGCTGAACAGACACGGAAATACAGGGTGGAGAGAAGGAGTGTGCTGTTTCATTGGGGGAGAGCAACTAGGACTATATAGCAAGGTATATATAAATTTTTGTATGAGAGACTGATTTGATTTGTAAACTTTCATTTAAAGCACAATAAAAATTAAAAAAAAAAAAAGTATCAGTCTCTGAGCTGTGAGGGGGTGGATATGGCCCCTGGGACTAGCAGGCTCTGCTTTCCTGAGACACCTCTTCACTCTGAGGGTAGAAATGGGAACATGACTCATCCCTTCCAGAACAACAGAATGGGGGAGATAGGAAGGGGCAGCATGAGGCCCCCACATGGGACCCCTTTTCTGGGGGAAGAGAGGCCTGCACATGGAGGAGGCACCGAGGGGCTTCTTAGCGATCACTTAGCATCTCCACATTTTACTAACAGGGGCGCTGGGAGTGGGGTGGAGTGGGAGGTGGTTTGAAAATAATGTGAGTTTTGGAGCCGAACAGATAGGAATTCCTGTCTCACTAGCTGTGCAATCTTGGGCAAATGGCTTGGCCTCTTTGAGCTTCAGCTTCCTCCTCAGTAAAATGAGGTGAGGATTAGTCATTTGCCTGGTGAGTCAGTCATTCATTGCTCTCTGATGTTCCTCCCCTCCTATTTTCACTGATCCTTTGGTAAAACCTTCTTTCAATATTCCAGGCTAGGTTCTGTCACTGAAGGCGTGAAGGGCAGGGTTCCTTCCCCATTTTAGGGCACAGAGCCCTTCGAGGCCAGTGTGGTGCTGGTGCCGGTGGCCACTGCCGATATGGTAATAGTAGATGAACCTTCAGGGATGAGGAGGGGAGGGGATGACTGCAGACTGGTTGTCAGTCATTCCAGCAGCCACATCAAGTGTCTCTACCTGCTGGGCATCTGGCCTCAGCTTCTTTATGGGGGAGGGTGAGGGTTGGAGCTAGCAGTTTGCAATTGGCTGCTAAAGTAAAGGCTGGTGGTTTGAACCTACTTAGTGGCTCCACGGAAGAAAAGCCTGGTGGTCTGCTTCCATAAAGATTCCAAAAAACCAAACCTATTGCTGTCAAGTTGATTCTAACTCATAGCAACCCTATAGGACAGAGTAGAACTGCCCCATAGGGTTTTCAAGGCTGTAATCTTTACAAGAGCAGACTGCCAAATCTTCCTGCCTCGGATCGGCTGGTGTGTTCTAACTGCCAACCTTTCGGTTAGTAGCCAAGCACTTAACAACTGTGCCACCAGGGCTCCCATAATACCCCCGGAGATAAGAAAACACTTATTCACAACATTCACAGAAGTAACATTCACAGAATAAGAAATAGCTCTTAGAAATCAAAAGTATGATAGCAATCTATGTAGAGTCCTTGCCAAAAACATTTAATCCGAATCTCCTGATGCCTATAGATCTAACTTGTAGTCTCCAGTAAACGCAGGGGGAAGAGGAACCCATGAAATGGCATCAGGAGGAAACATCTAGATAAACCCAGAATGTCGGATATTCTACCGGACAACTTGCCTAATTAAAATTCAATGTTGTAGGGAAACAAGAAGATACAAAGACCATTGCAGATTTAAAAAAAAAAGACTAAGAAGCCAAGCCGTTAACCACTGCACCACCAGGGCCTCCTTAAAACCCTGTGGAGCAGCTCTACTCTGTCACACGTGGGGTCACCATGAGTTGGAATTGACTCTATGGCAAATTGTTATTTTTTTTGGAGGGGTGAGGGGATAGGGAGTGGGGGTTTCCTTTTGCAAAGCCAGTGGCTCCTGGGGCCCTGTTCTTTTCCACGTTGGGTGGTGACCACTGATGCAACCCCACTTTGTGCCCCCTGGACCGTGCAGCCCTTTCTTTCTGGCACTCAGAATTTGGCTGCCAGTTGTTTACCAACATGGGGGCTGGGGCTGCACGAGTCACCCGTAATCCCCAAGGCCTGTGAAGTGAATACATGGCCCCCAGCCTGGGAGCAGTGGGAAGGCCTGGTGTCTCATTGGGACAGGGTGAGAAGGGTGGGGGTGATGCTGGGACAAGGACAAGGATGGGGCCGAGATTATCCCCTTATCTGCTGAGTCCTAAGAATGACAGTCAGGTCTGTGGGGATGTGAGGACCTCACAGTGCCTGTCAGGGAAGGCAGAAGTCCCACCTCGCAGCCCAAAGTGCTGGGTTCAAATTCCATGGTCACTTTTTACCTGGGTGACCTTAGGCCCTTCACACTCTAAAAAGCAGGTCAGACTTTGGGTTTTAGGCCCTCCCTCCACGCCTGGCACACAGCAGGTGCCCAGCAGATACCCGCCCAGCCTGCCCACCTGCCCAGGGACTCCTCACCAATCATGTAGTCTCCGAAGCCCACGGTGCTGAGGGTGATGAAGGCGAAGTAGAAGCCCTCCATGTAGTTCCAACCCTCCATGTAGGAGAAGAGCAGAGGGGGCAGCAGCAGGAACAGCAGGAGGCCTGAGAAGAGGGCGCCGCAGCCTGCCAGCCAGCGGGCCTTATCCAGGTCCTGTGGGTACACGCAAATCATGCCACCAGCCCCTGTGTGTGCGTGCTGGTGTGGGGGCGGCAGATAGTCTGGGGGGTCCTTAGCTGGCAGCATTTTCCCCCAGTAAGAAAGAGGCAGCCTCCAGGGCCTCCTTCAGCTATTTTGTGTTTTCCAGGTTCTAGGCAGTTATGGATTGAATTGTGTCCCCCCAAAATATGTGTTGGAGACCTGGTGGAGCAGTGGTTAAGAGATCGGCACTAACCAAAAGGTCAGCAGTTCAAATCCCACCAGCTGCTCCTTGGAAACCCTATGGGACAGTGTTCCTCTGTCCCGTAGGGTTGTTGTGAGTGGGAATCGACTTGAGGCAATGGGTTTCGTTTTGCTATACCTGTGGTTATAATCCTGTGGGAGGACAGGGTTTCTTTGTTATGTTAATGAGGCCATATCAGTGTAGGGGGTGTGTCCTAAGCCTAATCACTTCTGAGTTACAAAGAAAGCAGAGTAGACACAGGAGAAACGGCAAATGGGAGGAAGGGGAATGCTGTCTGAGGATCTATCACCAAGGTACCTCAGAATGCCGGGGCTACAGAGGC
This sequence comes from Loxodonta africana, assembly GCF_030014295.1. Classification (NCBI taxonomy): domain Eukaryota; kingdom Metazoa; phylum Chordata; class Mammalia; order Proboscidea; family Elephantidae; genus Loxodonta; species Loxodonta africana. Next base: position 101,452,328 of record NC_087342.1, read on the forward strand.
TGACAGGGACCTTCCCCCAGAGCCCACAGAGGGAAAGCCTTCCTCTAGAGCAGTTGCCCTGAACTCAGGCTTCTAGCCTCCTAAACTCTGAGAAAATGCATTTTTGTCCTTTAAAGCCAGCCTCTTGTGATTACTTCTGTTACAGCAGCGCTAGGAAACTAAGGCACAGGCCAAGGCTCTGTCTTTGCCGCCTGCTGCCCCTCCGGTCTGCCCAGTCCCACCCTTCACCACTGACACCAACTTAAAGGGAAAGCCCTCCATTCTGGGCAGTGACCCCACCCCACTACATCCTCACCAGTGACCTCGATTCCCAGAAGTAACCCCTGCTTACACCAGTAACCCCTCCCCACAAGGACCCCCACCCTTCCACATCAGCTGATTCTAGAAGTAACCCCCTTCTCCCTCGCCAGCACCCCCTCACCTGCAAGGCGCCCCCCAGCCTGAGGGCACAGTGGTGCATGCCCTGTAGCATGTGATGGCCCAGGCGGTTCAGCACCACGAGGTTGAGAGGTATCCCCACCAGAGCGAAGAAGATGCAGAAGACACGGCCAGCCAGCGTCTGGGGGCTCAGGTTGCCGTAGCCTGAGGACAGACGGGGCACTTCAGGAGCTCTTTCCAGACCAGCTCTGCCCACTCCCACCCTACAGTCCCACTCCCATCCCATAGCTCCATTCCTATTCCACAGCGCCAAGACCCTCATTCCTGGTCCACTCAGGGCCTTCCTTTCACGTGCCAGGCATGTTCATTCCCTCATTCCATCCTCACAGCCACCCTTTCTATAGGGGGGAATTCCTATAGGAGATGCCTTCCTACTGGAAGGAATTCTTTGCTGGCACCCTGGGAGAGGTGAGCTTCCTCTTGGTTGCTGACCCATCTTTCTGTCTGCCTCCTCACTAACCTCTTTTCCTTTAGTGTGGGACCTCCTATTATGGGTTGAAGTTGTGTCTTCTATGTTGAAGTCCTAACCTCTGGTACCTGTGAATGTGACCTTATTTGGGAACAGGGTCTTGGCAGATGTAATCAAGCTAAGATGAAGTCATTAGGGTGGACCCTAATCCAATATGACTCTTATAAGAACAGGAGAAGAAACACAGACACAGGAGGAGAATGCCATGGGATGATGGAGGCAGAGACTGAAGTCTACAAGTCAAGGAACACCAAGGATTGCCTGGAAAGTCAGAAGCTAGGAGAAAGGCATGGGACAGATTCTCCCCTGAAGCCTTCAGAGAGAGCATGGCCATGCTCACACCTTGACTACGGGCTTCTAGACTCCAGAACTGTGAGAGAATAAATTTCAGGTGCTTTAAGCCATGGAGTTTGTGGTAATTTGTTACAGCAGCCCTAGAAAATGAATATACTCACCAAGTCCCATTCTCTGTCTTTGGGGTTCTTCTTTCCATTCAGTGTTCCCTGGTGGGATGGTGGTTCTTAGGTTCCAGCCCTGGGAGGATCCCCATGAGGGTCTTCACCTCCCATTGTTCTTGATCCGTCTTCAGGTCAGCAAAATCAGTGCATATCAGTGAAGCCCTCATTTACCTTTTGACTGCCGGGGGGTCAGGACCCCATCCAAGCCACCTCTCACTTTAGAATGTCTTCCATCTGTCACCTCCTTCAGTCCTAGGGCACCCTGTGAGGGTCCTACAAGGCCCTCTGTGATTAGGGTCCCCTGAACCTCTCTGACTTTACCCTTTTTTTCCAACCTTCTCTGGCCACCTGGATCTTCTCACTATTCCCAAACACAGCAATCACACTCCTACCTCAGGGCCTTTGCACTTGCTAGTGAAAATTCTTTCCCTAGATATCTGCGTGGCTTTCTCCCTTATTTTGTCCATATCTCTGCTTCAATGTCATTAGCAAGGCCTTCCTTTTCCATCGCATGTAAAATAGCCTCCCCATCACTATCCAGGAAACCCTGGTGGTGGGTGTAGTGGTTAAGAGCTACAGCTGCTAACCAAAAGATTGGCAGTTCGAATTCATCAGACACTCATTGGAACTCTATGGGGTGGTTTTGCTCTGTTCTATAGGGTCTCTGTGAGTTGGAATTGACTCGACGGCAATGGGTTTGGTTTGGTTTTTATCACTATCGAATCCTACCGCCACCTGAATATTGTCTATGCACTTGTTTTTTTTTATTGTGTGTTCTCTTGCACTAGAATGTCAGCTCCCCAAGGGCAGGGACTTGGTCAGTTTTGCTCACCGTGGTACCCCCAGCACCTAGAACAGAGTCTGGTCCACAGTAGGCATGCAATTTGTTTGTCGAATGTTGGATAGAGGGGTCGATGGGTGAACAAGTGAGCAAACCTGCGATGGAGTTAATAGATAATGAATGATTTCTGAGCTCAAGCCTGGCCCACTGCCCCAGAAGTAGCCATATGCTGCCAAACCCTGTGGTTCATTTTCAGGCTTGGAAAGCCAGTCCTTACAGGGTGCCGATCCCAAGGTAATGGGTGTACCAGGGAGGCAACCTCCCTGTGCTTCTTGGAACACCTCTCCTTTCCCCCATGGAGTGTCCCACACACAACTCACCTCTCCTCCTCCTCTCTCTCTGAGTTCACCCCCTCCCTGTGTGTGTGTGGCCAGAATCACAGAATCACGACCTTCCCTATTGTTCACCCGAGAGTGGCTATTTCCTCCTGTTGCTTAGAATTCCCACCCTATCTTGTAAACTCTCCAAGGGTAACAACTATTGGAAAAAGCAATGCAATTCCCAAGCCCTCAAATCCCAACTCTACCCTTTACTAGCTGTGTGATTTTGGGCAAGTCATACAACCTCTCTGTGCCTCAGTTTCCTCATCTGTGTGAAGATGAGATCTCATGTAAAAGTGCCCAGCACGGTGCCTGGTATGAGGGGACCCTGAGTGTATTCTACGGCAGTGTGCGTGTGAGGTGGGCAGGGTCCCCTTTCCTTTGCCCTCCTCACCATCAGACCTGGCTCAGACAGCTTTAGTGCAGAATTGAGGGCAGAGGAAGAGACAAGGAGATAGTCCAGGCCAAGAAAGGTAGGGCTGGGAAGAGATTGATAGAAAAACTCTGAATTTGATGGGTCAAGGTCACGGGCGCGGGGTAGAGGGTAGGAGAGGTGTGGGGTTCAGAGACCAAAGACCCCCACATATCTGCGAGGCCTGGCCCAACGTGACTCTGCTTCAATTCCCTCTTCCCCCACCTGCCTCCCCCACCCCGCATGCCCTGGAACTCAGTAAATTCTGATTGAATATATAGTTACTGAGTTCTTTAATGTCGTAGCGGTTGTTAAGAGCCCATTGTATGCTGAGCCTTGTACTGGACCCCAGGGATGTAAAGATCAGTTGGCACAGTCTTGGCCAGTTCTTCTAGCAGCCCAGGGTCATGGAGTCTGAGAGTTCTCCAAGCATGCTAGTCTGAAGGCAGAGGACTGCCCAGGCTTCCTTGTGACAGCAAGAGCTGTTTACAAGAAGTATTGGCTGCTGTTAAGAAAACATTCTGCATCCCACTTTGGAGAGTGGCATCTGGGGTCTTAGACGCTAGCAAGCAGCTATCTAAGATGCATCAATTGGTCTCAACCCACTTGGAGCAAAGGAGAATGAAGAACACCAAAGACACAAGGTAATTATGAGCCCAAGAGACAGAAAGGGCCACATAAATCAGAGACTACATTAGCCTGAGACCAGAAGAACTAGACGGTGCCTGGGTACAACCGATGACTGCCGTGACAGGGAACACAACAGAGAATCCCTGATGGAGCAGGAGAGCAGTGGGATGCAGACCTCAAATTCTTGTAAAAAGACCAGATCTAATGGTCTGACTGAGACTAAAAGGACCCTGGAGGTCATGGTCCCCAGACCTTCTGTTAGCCCAAGACAGGAACCATTCCCAAAGCCAACTCTTCAGACACGGATTGGACTGGACTGTAGGGTAGAAAATGATGATGGTGAGAAGTGAGCTTCTTAGATCAAGTAGATACATGAGACGATGTGGGCAGCTCCTGTCTAGAGGGGAAATGAGAAGGCAGAGGGGGTCAAAAGCTGGCTGAATAGGCACAGAAATACACGGCGGAGAGAAGGAGTGTGCTATCTCATTAGGGGGAGAGCAACTAGGAGTATATAAAAAAAAAAAAGGTGTATATAAATTTTTGTATGAGAGGCTGACTTGGTTTGTAAACTTGTACTTACAGCACACACACACACAAAATTTAAACAAAACAAAACTAAAAAAAGAAGTATTGGTTGACTTAAAAACAGATGGAGAGTTCTCTGGGTGCTCTTGCTTCATCAGGCTCTGGGGACGATAAAGGCCACGACACTGGTTTTATCTGAAGGAAATTAGGCCAGGCCAAGAGCTGAGAGGCGGTAGCCCCGAATTACTAGTGGTGCTAGCCTGCCATCTAGTGGTAAGTCCGGTATCATGCAGGGGCTGGCTGAAGCTGGCAGTGAGGCCAGGCACCCAGGGCAGTGGAAACGGCCCCACTGGCACTGTTTTATGGGTTTCAGAGCTGGAGGGATTTAGGTCCCTCCCTTCACAAACCGTCTCATGTGCTCTCCCAGGATAAGTTCCACCTCAGCTGTCCTGCAGGGCAGGCCAGAGAGAAACCAGAGATGCATTTGGTCCAGGTGCCCCCCTACCCGACCCTGTTTGAAGAGGGAAGGGTGTCTGGGGAGGATGGTGTGGGGATGATCAGGAATGTTAGTGAGCTGAGGAGAGGTCCCTGGGAATGGAGCACTCTCATCTGGAGTCCGGGAGACCGGTAGAATGGTGATCACCTCTCCCAAAGGCTGAGAAGAGGAAGTCACTCTTCCTGCCTCCTCCACACCTACCAAGTATTGAGTGGGCTTGGCTGAGAAGACCTAAACACTTCCAGAGCCCAGAGGCATCTTTACTGTTCCTTGGGAGACCTTCTGCCTCTTGAAAGGCTGTGGGAGGTAGAAGCCCCCTAGAGCAGCACTTCTCAAACTTGGAGGTTGCTCAGGAATCCCCTGGCAATCTTGGTAAAACTCAGAGACTGATTCAGTAGGTCTGTGTGAGGCCTGAGATTCTGCTCCTTAGCGTAGCAAGCCCCTAGGTATCCCCTCCAAAAGACAACCAGCCCTACTGCTCCTCAGGTAGAGCCGCCCTCCCCAGTCCTACCCACTCCAGTCAGGCCCGACGCTTACCAATGGTGGTGATGGTGGACACGGAAAAGAAGAAGGAGCCCACCAGCTCCCAGCGCTCCATGCTGGTGGTATTGCCGAGGACGAGGGTCCCGCTTTTGTATGTTTGGACGATGCCCTGGGGGAGAGGCTGCAGTGATCACCGGGCTCTGTGGGGTGACCTCACACCCAACACACACACACACACACACACACACACATACACGTGTGCACACATATGCTCACGGACAGGCCTCTCAACCACTCTTCAATCCCAGCCTAAACTAGGGCAAGGCTGCTCTCCTCCAACCGGGGGCTTCCCAAGGCCAGAGACCATGGGAACAGCTCCTTCCTCTCTCTCTCCCAGAATCCAGGTCAGGATGGGGCCTGTGAGCTTTCTTTGACTGGTAGGCCAACCATTCACTTTTTCCCCTGCTCACTCACTCACCCATTCATTTATTTGTCCTTGCATTCTTGCAACAAGCACTTGGGCCAGGTATGACATGTGGTGTTTCTAGGGGCCCCTAAGATGGAAGAGACGTGACCTCAGCTCTCTTGGGGACAGAGATCAACTTAGTGAACTCTCCAACAGTGTGGTCAATGTTAATCTAGGCAGTGCAGCTGCGTGATCCTGGGCAAGCTACTCAACTTCTCTGCGCCTCAGTTTCCCTATCTGTAAGATGAGACTATTGATAGTACCTTTTTATTCCATAGAGTTGTTGTGAGGTTGCATGAGGTGTTATGTGCAAAGGCTTAGATCAGTACCTAGTACATAGTAAATGCTGACGGTTGCTATCAGCAGCACCATCATTACTATATAGGAGTACAGAGGAGAAAGATGTTCATTTTGATGAGGGTAGGACAGAGGGCTTCATGGAGGAGGTGATGTTTCAGCCGTGCCTTCCTTGAGGGTTGGATAGGATTCCTCCTGGTGGGAGGCATTTAGGTAGATGGGACAGCAGGAGCAAAAGCTGGGAGGTAGAACCGTGCCTGGAATCTAGAATAGGCAGACTGAAAGGTCAGTGTGGACCAGGCCTTATTTGGCTCTGCCACACTAGGTATGGGGTGGTAGGTATCATTCAAGATCACTGACCAAAGGGGAGGAGGGATCATGGGGTGCTGTGTGGCAGCTGGCAGAATAGAAGACGATGGTAGATTGGAAGGGGTGAGTGATGGAGAAGGCCTGACCTGCATCTGGCATGGAGTGGAACAGGAGGAGCAGAGAGGAACTATTTAGAAGTCCAGGCCTCTGGCCTTGTTTGATATGGGCAGTGAGGGAAGTATTTGAAAGGATGCGTGGATAGTGGGGTCAACGGCAGAGGTTTAGAACAGTTGGAAGTGCACGGCTGGGAGAAGGAGGATGGTGTGCTCTTGGTCTTGGGGAATTTGAGGGTCCCTAGGAAGTTGCAGATAGGTCCCTGGGTGGTGCAAATGGTTTGAATTTGGCTACTAACTGAAAGGTCGGTGGTTCAAAACCATCCAGCAGTACCATGGAGGAAAGGCTTGGTGATCTGCTTCCGTAAAGATTACAGCCAAGAAAATCCTATGGAGTCCAATTCTACTCTGTAACACATGGGGTCACCACAAGTCAGAGTTGACTGGACTGCAATGGGGTTTAGGAAGTTGCAGTGCACTGGCGTTGGAGGGCTGGGATTCTGAGCCAGGGACGCAGCTATCTGGGCCCAGGGCCTCGGCTTCCTGGGATTAACCAGTAAGCAAGGTATGTACGGGCTTACATTAGGCAAGGTATGCACAGACTTACTTGTGCTTACTTACTAATCTGTAGTGCACAATTTCACATGGGTTTCACCACATCTTTGATTATTTGGTCTAACTCTGGGGGTAGATCTGGGCTGGGGCTCTCACATCGTTATTCATGGGGATGGTTGAAACCACAGGTGGGTTGAGAAAGCCCAGGGGGAAGGGCTGTATAAGAGAGAAGACCCTAGCTTGGAAGCTTGGGAAACACCCAGGTTACCTAGCCCACACTGAGGCAATAAATTATGGTGGTGAACAGCCCCAGCTCTGTGGTTGTGTAGCTATGTGTTTGTATTTAACTTTCTGAGCCTCAGTTTCTTCATCTCTAAGATGGGGATGATAATAACAGTTTCTACCTCTTATATCCCCCACGTGTCGGTCAGTTTGTCGTACTGTGGGGGCTTGCATGTTGCTGTGATGCTGGAAGCTGTGTGACTCGTGTTCAAATACTAGTAGGGTCACCCATGGTGGACAGGTTTCAGCTGAGCTTCCAGACCAAGACAGACTAGGAAGAATGACCTGGCTGTCTACTTCTGAAAAAAATTAGCCAGTGAAAACCTTATGAATAGTAGTGGAACATTGTCTGATACAGTGCCAGAAGATGACACCCTCAGGTTGGAAGGCACTCAAAATATGACTGGGGAGGAGCTGCCTCCTCAAAGTAGAGTAGACCCTAACGACGTGAATGGAGTCAAGCTTTCGAGACCTTCATTTGCTGATGTGGCACGCCTCAAAATGAAAAGAAACAGCTGCAAACATCCATTAATAATAGGAATGTGGGATGTATAAATCTTGGAAAATTGGATATTGTCAAAAATTAAATGGAATGCATAAATATTGATATCATAGGCATTAGTGAGCTGAAATGAACAGGTATTAGTCATTTTGAATCAGACAATCCTATGGCCTATTATGCTGGGAATGACAACTTGAAGAGGAATGGTGTTGCATCCATCGTCAAAAAGAATATTTCAAGATCTATCCTGAAGTACAACGCTGTCAGTGATAGGATAATATCCATACGCCTACCAGGAAGACCAGTTAATACGACTGTTATTCAAATTTATGCACCATCCACTAAGACCAAAAATGCAACTGAAGATTTTTACCAACTTCTGTGGTTGAAATTGATCAAACGTGCAGTCAAGATGCATTGATAATTACTGGTGTTTGGAATGCAAAAGTTGGAAACAAAAAAGAATTGGTAGTTGGAAAATACGACCTTGGTGATAGAAATGATGCTGGAGATCGCATGATAGAATTTTGCAAAACCAGTGACTTATCCACTGCAAACACCTTTTTTGACAGCGTAAACATCAGCTATTCACATGGACATTCACAGATGGAATACACAGGAATCAAGTTGACTACATCTATGGAAAGAGACAATGCAAAAAGCTCAATATCATCGGTCAGAGCAAGACTCATTAACAACCTGGGGTATGCAGATGACACAACCCTGCTTGCAGAAAGTGAAGAAGACTGGAAGCACTTACTGACGAAGATCAAAGACAACAGCCTTCAGTATGGATTGTACCTCAACATAAAACAACATCATGAAAAGTGGAGAAAATATTCAATTTGTAAAGGGTTTCATTTCACTTGGATCCATAATCAATGCCCACGGAAGCAGCAGTCAAGATCTGCTGCAAAAGGTTTCTTTAAAGTGTTTAAAAGCAAAGGTGTCGCTTTAAGGACTAAGGTAAGCTTGACTCAAACCATGGTATTTTCAATCACCTCATATGCACATGAAAGCTGGACAATGAATAAGGAAAGACAGAGGAACAATCAACACCTTTGAATTATGGTGTTGGAGAAGAATATTGAATATACCATGGACTGCCAGAAGAACAAACAAATCTGTCTTGGAAGAAGTACAGCCAGAATGCTCGTTAGTAGCGAGAATGGCGAAACTTCATCTCACTTTGGACATGTTATCAAGAGGAACCAGTCCCTGGAGAAGGACTTGTCATGGATTGAATTGTGTCCCCCCAAAATACCTCAACTTAGCTGGGCCATGATTCCCAGTATTGTGTGATTGTCCACCATTTTGTTATCTGATGTGATTTTCCTATGTGTTGTAAATCCTATCTCTATGATGTTGATGAGATGAGATTAGTGGCAGTTATGTTAATGAGGCAGGACTCAATCTACAAGATTGGGTTGTGTCTTGAGCCAATCTCTTTTGAGATATAAAAGAAAGAATCGAGCAGAGAGATGGGGGTCCTCACACCACCGAGAAACAAGAGCCAGGAAAATAGCGTGTCCTTTGGACCCGGGGTCCCTGCACTGAGAACCTCCTCAACCAGGGAAGATTGAGGACAAAGACCTTCCTCCAGAGTCAATAGAGAGAGAGAAAGTCTTGCACTCTGAGTACCGATTTCTAGCCTTCTAGACTGTGAGAGAATACATTTGTCTTTGTTAAAGCCGTTCACTTGTGGTATTTCTGTTATAGTAGCACTAGATGACTAAGACAGACATCATGCTTGGTAGGGTAGAGGGTCATTGAAAAAGAGGAAGACCCTCAATGAAATGATTGACACAGTGGCTCAAGCATAACAAAGATTGTGAGGATGGTGCCAAACCTGGCAGTGCTTCGTTCTGTTGTACGTAGGGTCGCTATGAGTCAGAACAAATGCCAAGGCACTTAACAACAACAACGTCTTATATAAGGTTGAAAGGAGTTAATACATGTAAAGTACGAGGAGCAGTGCTTGGCATATAGTCAGTGCTACACAGGAACATTTGCTACTATTATCACTACATTGTCACCTTCCTGGGCCCAGGCTGTTGCTGCTAAAGTTCACCCCCTTTGCGAGATGAACTCAGCACCAGGGCCAGGCAGTTGGGCTGCTTTTTTGCAAACTTGGAGGGGGATAGAGAAGGAGGAGAACCCACATTAGGTCCTTAGAAAAGGTAGTCCTTGCCCTGCCCAGCTCCAGACACTGAAGAATTAGCCCAGCCCAAGGGCTCAGGACTCCACCTCCACTCCCCAGGTCCCTTCCCACTCTGACTCATTTCCCTGCCACCTTCAGGGCACTGCCTTTGCACGGTAGTCTCTGAGGTGCAGGCCCTGCCCTCCTCGGGGTATTACAGGACTGGGATTCTGGGCCAGGGGCACAGCTATCTGGGCCTGGGGCCTAGGATCCCAGGGGATGGGGTGTGGGGACTAGGCCAGGCCCTGGACATAAACTCCTCTGTCAAATCCGAGCTGCTCTGGGGCCAGCGGTGCTTGGTCAGAGGAGACCTTCATCCATCCCCTACATCCATCTGGGATAGCCACCCCGAAGAACCGCACTGCCACCCTTCCCACAGCCTGGCCTCTGCTACGGCTCTACCTTCTGAGAAGACTCTGCACTCAGTGACTACTGCGTCCCCTCACCCCCTCCCTTCAGTCCTTCCGGCATCTACCCCTGGAGCGGCATGTGCAGCCCCGTGTGCCTGCGGACTGCTAGGACCACGGCTCAGCTGCAGAGCGACCCCGCTCCGTGCCCTCCTTCCCTCGGACCTGGATCTACGCTCCCCGAGCCTGCTCCCTCGGTTGCCTCTGGCCCAGGCAAGTGTGCCCCATTACCAGCTGGGAAAACCGCATCCTGAGCCCCCTTGCCCCAAACTCAATGGCCGAGCCCTGGTTCTTGCTCATCCTCAGATCCCGGACAGTACCCCCGGCCGCCATCACCTTCAATTCGTATATTTGCACGAATTTAGAGACCATCTGAAGAATAGATTTGAGGCATTGAACACTAGTGACCAAGACCAGACGAGTTGTGGAATGACATCAAGGACTTCATACATGAAGAAAGGAAGAGGTCATTGAAAAGACAGGAAAGAAAGAAAAGACCAAGATGGATGTCAGAGGAGACTCTGAAACTTGCTCTCGGAGGTAGAGCAGCTAAAGCAAAGGGAAGAATTGATGAAGTAAAAGAACTGATCAGAAGATTTCAAAGGGCTTTTCGAGAAGACAAAGTAAAGTATTATAATGACATGTGCAAAGAGCTGGAGATGGAAAACCAAAAGGGAAGAACACGCTTGGCGTTTCTCAAGCTGAAAGAACTGAAGAAAAAATTCAAGGCTCGAGTTGCAATGGTGAAGGATTCCATGGGGAAAATATTAAAGGACGCAGGAAGCATCAAAAGAAGATGGAAGGAATACACAGAGTCATTATACCAAAAAGAATTGGTTGATGTTCAACCATTCCAAGAGATGGCATATGATCAGGAACCGATGGTACTGAAGGAAGAAGTCCAAGCTGCTCTGAAGGCATTGGCGAAATAAGGCTCCAGGAATTGACGGAATATCAATTGAGATATTTCAACAAACAGATGCAGCGCTGGAGGTGCTCACTCGTCTATGCCAAGAAATATGGAGGACAGCTTGCTGGCCAACTGACTGGAGGAAATCCATATTTATGCCTATTCCCAAGAAAGGTGATCCAACCGAATGTGGAAATTATAGAACAATATCATTAATATCAGACGCAAGTAAAATTTTGCTGAAGATCATTCAAAAGCGGCTACAGCAGTACATCGACAGGGAACTGCCAGAAATTCAGGTCGGTTTCAGAAGAGGACGTGGAACCAGGGATATCATTGGTGATGTCAGATGGATCCTGGCTAAAAGCAGAGAATACCAGAAGGATCCTCTGTTTTATTGACTATGCAAAGGCATTGGACTCTGTGGATCATAACAAATTATGGATAACATTGTGAAAAATGGGAATTCCAGAACACTTAATTGTGCTCATGAGGAACCTTTACATAGATCAAGAGGCAGTTGTTTGGACAGAGACAGAACAAGGGGATACTGACTGGTTTAAAGTCAGGAAAGGTGTGCGTCAGGGTTGTATTCTTTCACCATACCTATTCAGTCGCTATGCTGAGCAAATAATCTGAGAAGCTGGACTCATATGAAGGAGAACAGGGCATCAGGATTGGAGGAAGACTCATTAACAACCTGCAATATGCAGGTGACACAACCTTGCTTGCTGAAAGTGAAGAGGACTTGAAGCACTTACTAATGAAGATCAAAGAACACAGCCTTCAGTACGGATTGCACCTCAACATAAGGAAAACAAAAATCTCACAACTGGACCAATGAGCAACATCATGATAAACAGAGAAAAGATTGAAGTTGTCAAGGATTTCATTTTACTTGGATCTACAATCAACAGCCATGGAAGCAGCAGCCAAGAAATCAAAAGACAGACTGCTTTGGGTAAATCTGCTGCAAAGGACCGCTTTAAAGGGTTGAAGAGCAAAGATGTCACCCTGAAGATTAAGGTGTGCCTGACCCAAGCCATGGTATTTTCAATCACATCATATGCATGTGAAAGCTGGACAATGAATGAGGAAGACCGAAGAAGAATTGACGCCTCTGAATTGTGGTGTTGGCGAAGAATATTGAATATACCATGGACTGCCAAAAGAATGAACAAATCTGTCTTAGAAGAAGTACAACCAGAATGCTCCTTAGAAGCAAGGATGGCGAGACTGCGTCTTACATACTTTGGACATGTTGTCAGGAGGGATCAGTCCCTGGAGAAGGACATCATGCTTGGCAGAGTACAGGGTCAGTGGAAAAGATGAAGACCCTCAGTGAGGTGGATTGACACAGTGGCTGCAACAATGAGCTCAAGCATGACAACCATTGTGAGGATGGCGCAGGACCGGGCAGTGTTTCGTTCTGTTGTGCATAGGGTCGCTATGAGTCAGAATCGGCCGGACCGCACCTAACAACAACAGGAAAGGGCCAGGCCTGCCATTCTGCCCTTCGCACGCGGTCAGACCCCAACTCACTGCCGCACTTCCAAGTCCCCCTCGCGCCCCGCCACTTCCCAAGCCGGCCAAAGGCACCCTGCCCCTTTTCCGGTCTAGCCCGGTCGGGTATCCTAGCTCCTGACCCTGGTAAGCGCGCCCCCTGTGGTCCTCGTCCTCAAATTCGGATGTTTGCTCCAAGCATCTCTCCCCGACATGGCCAGCCATGCCTCCTCGCCCTCTAAAGGAGGACTCCGGTCACCGCGCCGCGCCCTCCTTTCCCTAGAGCTAGGACCTTTCCTGCTACAGTCCAGCCCAATCTTCTTGTCCTGTGAGGGGATACGGGCCCCCCAATCGTTCAAGCGTCTATCCACCCTCCCCACGCCCCCACTTCCATTTTGGATAAGAGCTCTGGGATTTCCCTTTGTCCGGAGACCAGGGTATGACCTCTCGCTCGCTGCCCGCGCACCCGCGCTCCACTGCCCCTTCCCGCAGCGCCCAGGCTAGCCCTGCCAGCCCCTGACCCGGATCAGCGAGTCCAGCGCCGGGCCATCCAGGCACGTGAAGTTCCGCAGCAGCGCCCACTTGTCGCTCTGGAAGTTGCGGCTGGAGTTCCACTCCAGACGGCCCTCCAGCGCCCAGAACACGCCGGTGCCCAGCGCCAGGTAAGCCAGGTAGACGAGCAGCAGGAGCACGGTGCCCTGCTCTGCGCAGCCGCGAGCGCTGCCCTCACACGCTGCCCAGGCTCGCGGTCCGCACATTGCGGAGGAGGCCAGGAGCTGATGCCGGAAGCCAAGGACAAGGTGGGAAGAAGGTCCAGTAGCCCGTCTGGTCCCTTCTCTGACAAACACCTGCCTGTGTTCAGTTTTCCGCGGGTGAAGAGGGGAGCTGGGGAATGGGACAGCCCTGCCCCACCCTGTACAGGGATCCAATCCCAGGGACAAAAGAGGCCTTGAGCTGTCAGCATCTGGCTCCGCCTCAAATGTGTGTGGAGTGTTCCCACCCCCGTCCCTCCTCCCCGCCAGCCCTCGACCTAGATCAGGGAAAAGGGGAGGGCTGCTGGGTGACCGCAGGCCTGAGAGGGAAGGGGCCCAGAGCCCCTAGCATTTCCTTCTGTCGACAGTGGGAGAGACTCCTGGAAACAGCACTCAGAGGGAAGAGAAAGTAGAAGTCAAATTTATTGTCTTAGGTCCTCTGACTACATCCTTAGACCCTGGAACTATCTCGAAGGACTGCCTGTTAAGTCCTCCAGGGTCTCTCACAAGGTGTTTGACTTTGTCTACTCAAAAAAGAAGGGTCCCAGCTGTCCCTCACTTGGAGGCAAGAGGAGCCCTGACTACTGTTTGTCCATTCCCTTCTTGCTGAGGAGTGCCCTAACTCCCTCCTCCACCCAGAGTTGGGGAGAGTCCAGTGCTGTGTAGAGCCCACAGGCTCTCTCAGTCTGCAGGCCACTCTTTGAGGTCAGGAAGTCATGGGGATAACCTTGATCCCTTTTGCTGCTGTAGATTGTTCATCTGAACCTCCCTCCTGGAGGCTCCTCTGCTCCACGGCCTTGCCTCAGTCCTATTCAGAGGTCCCCTGGCCACTTATGGTGAGGACCTACCTTGCTGCTGGGGGTAGGGAGAGAGGGTAGGGGCTGAGGTTTCCAGTCCTTGAAGAGATTGGGCCTTGGGATGGTCTAACTCTCTCTTGTCCTTCTGGCCAGAGATGTTGCAATCTGGTGGGAGAAAGGCCGAGGCTGGAGGTAGCATTCCCAAGCGAGGCCAGGATGCCATGTGGCTCATTTCCTGGGAGGTTCCTGGGATCTGCTGGTTTTCTGGCTTCCCAGGGGTTATTTGGAAAGGGTTTTAAGAAGACAGGAGTCCAGAGGAGGTGTTGAGGTCAAGGGGTACCTTGTAGAGTGGGGGAGCACGTCCAGGAAAGCAGATGGCACACCTGAGATGTCCTAAGCCTTGTTGCTGCACAGTTCTTGCCTCCAGGCAAGGGAGTTGGTGAGCTTCAAGAGGTAGCTTGCCTACCCCTCAGGCTGAGAGCTTCTGAGGGTGGCTAGCCTACTTGCACTAAGATTGTTCCAAAGTCCCTGCCCAGCCCCCTCCTCTCCTGGATCCTCCCGGATAGTCACTCTCATAGGCTCCCACGGTACCCTGGATCTGCCCGCATCATAGAATTTTGGGTACTGTGTTGGGGTTGCCTCTCTGCTTGTCCAGCCCTTCCCCTCTACTAAAGGCACATTGAAGGCAGGAGCTTTCAGTGTGGTATCCCCAGAGCCTGGTACAAGTAGCTGGGCTTGACACATGCATGCTGTGCATGTATTAAGTGAGACAAAAATGAAGTCACCCTTGGTTTTCTGTCCTGTATAAAGTGTGATGGGCTGGCGTTGGAGATTTGGCCACAATGACCCATGTCTGGATTCAATATTCCTAGGTCACTTTTGAGGCAAAATGGGCAGGGCCTCCAGGACAAGGGTGCATTTTTCGTTCCACACACAGCTGTCTTTGATCCTGTCTCTACATTGCCTATCCGTTATTACCTTGGACATGCCCATCTCCAGAGAACCCCCAGGAAGTGAGTAGGTTGGGAGAGGAGAAGGTAGAGCAGGAATTCCAGAGGGCAGATGGGGTGGGCTTGGGGAAGCTGGGAGAGGCTGTGGGGCCAGTTGGGGTGTCTCAGGCAGAGATGGGGATCTTCTGAAGTCTGGGGAGCCCATCAGTCCCAGGGGCACCCCCTTCCTTGAGGTTGAGGCCCCTGCTGAACAGCCAGAGCTGGGAGCACCTGTGCAGAAGCAGGGGGCCTAGAGAGAGGATCAGGGCAAGCCAGGAGAGGCCCAGGAGTATCCAGATGGCCGCTAGGCTCCGGTACACTGCGATGTAGTGCTTGCTGGGGTCCGTGCCTGGCAGTGAAGGGAGATGAGATAAATGCCAGGGGTCTGAGGGCACAGCTACCCCCAGGCTCCATATGGGCCCCCACCAGCCAGGATGGACTCTCCTTCCTCCCTGCAGGTACTGGGGAACAACGGGAGAAATGACTATGGGTCCCAGACCAGCGACCTCTGAGGATGTTGCTGAGGATCTAAGCAGCCTCAGAAATGAGTTGTCTCCTCTGTATAACTAGGTCTGGTGATTCACTTCTGAAAAACCAGCTGTTGGAAATCCCAGGGAGCACAATTCTACGCCAACACACATGGGGTTGCCATGAGCTGGAGTTGACAGCAACGGGCTTATCTGATCCTCATCAGTTATTCCAAGCTGAGACCACATCTCTCCATCTACCAAATCCTAGCGGGCCCCCCAACCTGAGACATGTGACTGCCTCGTTCTCACCAACGACATAGTCCCCGAAGCCGATGGTGCTGAGAGTGATGAAGGCAAAATAAAAGCCCTCTCCAAAGCTCCAGCCTTCCACGTGGCTGAAGGCCATGGGCGGGAAGATGAGAATGACCAGCGTTCCCAGGGTCAGGAACAGAGCCAGGCCCAGGAGCTGCAGGATCTGGGAGGGAAGACGTACTTTCTGAATTCACATGGAAGCCTCCAGAATTGGGTCGGGGGGCCTGGGGCAAACTTGGGAGTGAGGCTGGGCTATAGCTAGGTCCCTTTTCTGCTTTGCAGACCTTTGGGGTGGGATGTTGTATCTACATTTGTGTGATCTTCTTTTGGCCAGGGAAAGATTTCGGCAGAGAGATTATGTCATGAAGATCATGCTTGTACAGGCCCCCTGGGGGCTCAGTTTGGGATGGAGGACTGTCACTGAACTGTCCCAGACTCCTTTGCACCTTGCCCCTCCTGGCACACCTCTGGCCTAGCAAAGGGTTGGCCAAGGGAGGTTACACTGGAGGCATCCTGGGTGGTCTGGAGCTTGTTTACAACCACAGGAAAGGCTGTTGGCACGTTGGCCAGCTGTCTGCCCCTCCAAGGCTTCAGCTGCAGAGAACCCCCTCACCCAAGGGCATGCCCTTCCTCGGAGGCCTACAGTAGGTGTCTGACTGAGGCAGAGGATAAAGCCTTGGCAATTTCAGCCCACCGTGGGACAACTCTGATGGTGTGCACATGCTGCAGAGCTCCTTGTGGGACTGGCCAAGTCTTTGTCCGGCCAGCATAGCAGTTCAGCTTTTTCCTCCGCCCAATCCCACGTCTGCCCCTACTTTTCCATAGGTGCTTATCCATAATAACCTGTCCTAGTGTCTGCTTCAGGAGAACTGAACCTGCAGATTCTGTCACAGCAGGGCTGTAGGGCGGGAGGAGCCCTACCTGGGAGCGCCTGGGCTGATCCTCCCACCGCTCAAGGGTGGCCAGGTGGGCGCGTAGTCCTGTGCCCAGGTGGTTGAGGAAGACCACGTTGAGCGGGATGCCCACCAGGGCATAGAAGACACAGAAGATCTGGCCTGCCTCTGTGCTGGGTGCCAGGTTCCCATATCCTATAGGGGGAGGAGGAATGTGCAAATGTGGGAAGGGAGAGTTCAGAGCTATCCCCCAACCCAAACGCTTGCAGAAGCTGGTCTTCCATCACCTCTGGGAAGATGAGGGAGCACTTCCCTATTCCCATGAACACTCTTCCCACACTCTGCTAGAATGAGCTCTAGTTATAAGACTCCCATGCACCTTTGAAGGCCCATCTCAATAACACTTCCTCCATGAAGCCCTTCCTGGCTGCTACCCTCCTCCTCCCCACTGGGTGTGGTTCTTCATAGTGCTTTGTGTCTTTCCTATTTAACTATCTACTTTGCCATACCTTATTGTTTTTGGTATGCTTATCTTGTCCTCATTAGATTACAGGCTCCTTGAAGTCTGAGCCTGGGTCTGTTCAAAGTTTGTATCCCCACTTCCACCTCATCCCTTTGCCTGGCAGGTCAACTGAGCTCAAGGAAGGTGCGAGGACTTGGGTTTAATTGAATGGTTTGGGGGAGATCTGCTTTGGTGGGGTCTGAGAGTTTTCTTGGAGCTGAGGGGTGTAGCAGATGCCTTCAGTGCCCTGACACCTGGGATAGCACCTGCAGCTTCGGTGGACAGTTCCTGAGCACTCAGACCATGTCCCACCCAAGTCACTGCATCTCTCTACCTGAGAGATTTTTCTGGCCACAGGAGGGCGTGCTTGGTCTGTGGGGGCAGCTCCCAAATGCTGGAGATTTCATACACCCGGGATCACCCCCCAGCCGACGAGGGCAGGAGTTGGTAGATAAATACCCCCGCTCTCTTGCCCCTCAGTGGGACGGTTCTGAGGATGGGCTCTGCTAGCCTCTCAGAGAGGCCCCAGCAGTGAGCCCAGTTGCCCAAACCAGTAACCTGCTCATTAATGCAAACTTTATTGGCTTTCCTGTCCCACACCCTTACCTGTGATTCCTGGAATCTCCTTCCAGATAAACCAACTCTTTGCCTCAGCATCTGTTTTTGGGGAACCGAAACTAAGACAGTGGCTTTAGGGAAGTCCTTCTCTACCCTAGCCCTTTACCTATGGTCGTGACAACCGTGCCTGCGAAGAAGAAACTGCTGCCGAAGTCCCAGTTACTGGGGTTGGTGGAGTTGCCTTTGGGGTTCACGCCCTTCACCCAGGCTTCCATGATGACCTGTGTGTGGGGGGATGCCACGGGATGGGGAGGAAAAGAGAGCTGACAGTTACCGAGAACCAACTGTTGGCCAAGCCCTGGGAGCAGTGCTTTCATGTCATCTCATTTAGTAATACTCTTAGATAGGATCATTCTAATTCCTCACAGAAGGAGACTAAGGCTCAGAGAGGCTAAAGGCTTGCCCCAGGTCCTTGGACTCCAAGCCCACGTCTGTTCTGCTGGCCGGGGCTGATGGAGACGTGGGTTGTAAGTGTGGGCTGGTGGAAGGGAAGTGGGCCTGAGGGGGTGAGTAGGAGGAAGATAAAGGAGTGCTCCAGGGCAGAGGCTGCAGATGGTCATGAGGGCGAGATGCACATGGGTTGTTAGAAAATGGGGAGACTTTAGGTTGAATGTTCCCGGGGCTTGGGGACTACAGAGAAGCCTCCCACTCGCTTGATGGTGGGAGACAGAGAACCCAGGGTTCCCTGAGCTTCCAGGTGAGCTGGCAGCCTGCTCTTTGCTGCCCTCTAGTGAGCCCTGGCCTGACTGCCAACAGGAGAAATTCCATCAGAGAGGCCAGGACCAACCTCCCGTGTGTGGGGAGGGTGGGATGGGGGAGTGTATGTGTGGGTGTGTTGTATGCATGTGCTGTGTGTATGGGTCCTGTATGTTGCATGTGTGTTCATGTTGTGTGCGCTTGTGTGTGTGTTCCATCTGTGCTGGGTGTGTGCGTCCCAGGGTCCAGCCTTCTTTGAGAATGGGTAGAGTCCACACCCTGCCTGCCCCTCCTTATAAACCCCTCCCCTTTAGCTGTGAATTATCCTAGAGCAGCAGCACAATCTTGCCACCTGGTGGGGCCCCAAAGCCAGCTGGGAGGCACTGGGGGAGGGGAAGCCCCCTCCTCTAGTTCCTGTGGGAACCATTTCCCCACTGGCTGGGGCTTGTACTCGCCCAGGGTGAGGGTGGCCGTGTGTGCCAGGCTTGGCTCCCTGACACAGACTGTCTGCTTCTCCTCACTTTGGCAGCAGCTGACCTCTTAAGATGTGGACTTTGGCCTCCCTGTCTTTCCCACACCCTCCTAGAGGTGACAGCCAAACATTTCCCAGCATGCCTGCTCTCTGGAGACCCTGGCCCTTTGGGAGAAGCACTTGTCCTAATCCTGGGATACCCTCCAAGGCAAACCTGAGATCTCCACCCCTCAGATCCTTGATGGGGCCTTGATGTCTGTGAGGAGACTGAGGGTGTAGGTGGGTGAGTAGGGGCAGCTGGGTGCTGCTTTCTTTAAGAACCCACAGCCAGCGAAAAAAAAGTCATACTTACTAGTTCTGTGAGACTGGCCAAAGTCAATTTTTAATGTTGATAGCCTTTTTTTTTTTTTTAACTCGTGATCTTAACAGTAATGTGTGTTCTCATAATCTTATGCCAGCATTCTTCTGCTCTTGGCTAGATTTTCTCTGGCAAATAAGGGTCTCTCTGAGGCTGAAGACTCTCAGGGAAAGGACATCCTGGCTTCACCAGAAGGGGTGGGGTGTGTGGTGTTCGTCAGTGGACCACCATGCTCCGTGCTGCAGTCAAGCCTGCTGCCTCCCTCCCTCCTCAGATTAGAGTCAGTCAGATCCCACACCCTCCGGCTCTTGGGTTTCACCTCTAACTGGGGGCTGCAGGAGCTGGAGGTTTCAGGGCCTCCACCACTTCTCTCTTCTGGCTGGGGCTTTCTGAGGCTCGTGTACTTTTCTTAGTTCTTATCTGGGTGCTGAGGCCTAACCTAACTATCATGGTCAGCTGGAGAGCAAGGAAGTGAAGCTTGAGGCCACAGCCCTCGTTTCATGGAAGAAAAGAGCTTGGGCACATCTCTTACAGCTCCAGAATGTTCTCTCTGACCACCCAGCTCACTTCACCTTCTAGGCCAGCTGTTCACCGTCTTGAGGGGCATCAGCATCCCTTGGAGGGTTTGGGTTTGTTAAAACGATGGGTGCTGGACCTCACCTAGAGGTTCTGATTCAGTAGGTCAGGGTGCAGCTGTAGAATTTGCATTTCTAGTAAGCTCTCAGGTGGTGCTTATGCTGTTGGCCTGGGGCTGCATTTTAAGACCATTGCTCTAGGCTGTATCCTTCCCCTGGCACTTATGCTAAATTTACCTGGCAAAGGGCAACACTCGAGTCTTGCCTTGTTTCTGATAGAATGGGTACTGAGCCAAGAAGGCCTCAGAGCTGGGGACCCAGGGTCTGTGCAGGGAAGCAGAAGCAGCCGGGCAGGGTGTGACTTGCTCTGTCACCAGAGAGAGCACCCCATCGGTGTGGTACTGGCAGAACTCTGGCACTGTGGTCTGTGCCCAGCAAGCCCAACTCCAATGGATGTGCCAGGGAAGGTCAGAGTGGTGGCTGCTCCTGACATGTATCTGTGTCTCCCAACCACAGCCCTCACAGCGCTCAGCACATGGACTAGGGCTGGGGAGAGAGGGCAGAAGGAGCTGCTGCTCTGGAGTTGGGGTAGGGGAGCGTGGAAGTGAGGGAGAAGGACATTTGACAGGGTTGATAACACTGACACACAATGCATGTTTATGCAGCAAGTGACAGTTCAGGGAGTGCTTTTATATCTGCGTCGCGTGTCTGCAGTACAGATAGGATTGTTCTTTTCACCTTATAGATGATGAAATTTGAGTCCAGAGAGGTTAAGTGACTTGTCCAAGGTCACACAGCAGTCCTGGGGCCAGAATCCAGGACTAAGTCCCACCTGATTCTCTGTTTCCTTTCTGCCTCCAACAGGGCACCGGCCCCCTTGTACCTCTGGGCCACCACAAGAACCCCCATTCTGCCCGCTCCCCACATGTCTCCATCCCATGCCCACATTGCTCCCCTTCACCTGCACAAACTGCTCCAGGGCCCACTGGTCCAGGCAGGTATAGTTCTCCAGGAAGCGCAGCTTCTCAATCTGAAACTTGTCCCTGGACTGAGCCTCTGCCTGCCTCTCTAGCAGCTGGAAGACGGTGGCGCCGAGCAGCAGATAGCAGACATAGGCCAGGAGCAGGGGCAGCACCCGGCCACCCCAGCAGCTGCAGAGCCCAGAGCCAGGCATGGTGTGGCTGGGACTGGGCCAGGGCCCTGGGGCTGGCTGTGGGAGGAGAGTAGGGCAGCAGGCAGGAGTAAGCGGCCAGGGACCCAGCCTAGGTCCACTCTCCTCGCCCTCCTCGGACAGGTGTCTGGAGGCTGGGAGTCTGTTTGAACAGTGCGGCTCAGCTGGCCTGCACTAAGTGTCACGAGAGCAAACAGGCCTGCCACCCCCCACCACAGCCTTTTTTTTTTTTTTTCCCATGGATAACAGCAAGCCAGTAGCAGCGACCCTCAAAGAGACCTACCGGGTGCTCCTGAGATCATCGTGGCTCACTCACTGCCTCCACATTGGTTGAGTGTTTCCGGGCCAAATCTGATATGCCTGTCCCCTCTGCCCAGGCCTCAGTGGGCTCCCTCAGCAGCCTCCAGCTTCTCACCCCTGAAGGAGTCAAGCCCCCAAGCTTAGGAGCTGAGGAGAAATCTGAATGGGTGTGAATAAACCTGTACTCAGTTGCCTGGGATACACAATGGGGCTGGGAGAATGGATCTGCCTACTGGGGGAACCTGAGGATGAGTACACGGGGTAACAAATCAGGGGAAGGCAAATAGACAAATGACTGTCTCACACAGGAACAGCTTCAGAGCTGATGCTCCCAAAAAATTGGGTGCATTTGCTTCACAACTTTTGCTGATAATGTACTCTGCTTGAAATCCTTCCCTTCAGAGGAGAATATGTTGGTGAGATACATATGTGAATAAAAACAGAAGCTAAAAGTATATCCTGGCCCCAGGGTGTTAACAGTGGCTCTTTCTGGGTGGGTGGAATTGAGAGTGCTTTCCTTGTTTTCTGTTCTTTGTTTCTCTGTGTTTGTGTGTGACAGCTTTATTGAGATATAATTCACATACCATAAAACTCACCCGTTGAAAGCATTCAATTCATTGGTTTTTAGTATTTTCATAGAGCTGTGCAACCATCAATCACCACAATCAATTTTAGGACACTTTCCTCACCTCTAAAAGAAACACCACACCCTTTAGTTATCACCTTCCAATCTCCCCAGCGCCCCTCCTATTCTCAAGCCCTGGCAACCACTAAGCTTCTTTCTGTCTCTATGGATTTATCTGTTCTGGACAGTTCGTATACACGGAATCATGCAATGTGTGCCTCTTATGCCTGGCTTCTTTCACTCGGCATAATGTTTTCAAGGTTCATCCATGTTGTAGCATGTCTCCGTACTTCATTCCTTTTTATGACTGAATGGTGTTCTGTCGTATTGATAGACCACATCTTGTTCATCCATTCATTAGCTGATAGACATTTGGGTTGTTTCCACTGTTATGAATCATGCTGTAACAAACATTCAGGTACAAGTTTTTGTGTGGATGTCTGTTTTCCCTTCTCTTGAGTATACACCTAGGAGTGGAATTGCTGGGCCGTATGGTAACTCTCTGTTTAACTTTTTGAGGAACAGCCAGACTGTTTTCTAAAGTGACTGCACCATTCCCCGTTCCCACCAGCAGTGTGTGAGGGTTCCGATTTCTCAGCTTGTGTTTTCTGATTTTTCTTGTAATGAGCTGTAACTCCCTTTTACCCCCTTCCTCAAGACAAGCTGTCTAGGGAAAACCTGGGACCATGTGAGGTGGGATTTGTCTGGGATGTTTTCACCCTTTGTTCCCTCTCAGGAGAGAAGGACTCCTAGGAGGGCCGATTGCTGTGCTTTGGGCACCTGGGAGAGGCTCCTGGGGTCCAGAGACCAGAACCAAGATCCCAGCAACCTCTGGAAGGACCTCAAGATACAGCAAAGGCTATGTTTGTAGACTGAGATTTCTCCACTTTGGTTTTTTGTCCTGAGAGAATGAGGATGGGGCATGGGGGGAGGCTGATCTTCTGATCCAACCCAAAGACCATTAATCTTCTTTTGTCTTGATGGGTTTGCCTATTCTAGATATTTCATATAAGTGGGATCATGCAATATTTGTCCTTCTATGTCTGACTTGTTTCACTGAACATAATGTTTTCAAGGTTCATCTGTGTCATAAACCAAACCAAATCAAACCAAACCCCCTGCCACTGAGTCGATTGCAACTCATAGCGACCCTATAGGACAGTGTAGAACTGCCCCACAGGGTTTCTAAGGATCCATGTCATAGCATGTATCAAAACTTCATTTCTCTTTATGGCCGAATAATGTCCATTGTGTCATGTGCCACATTTTGTTTATCCATTCATCTGTTGGTGGACACTCGGGCTGTTTCCACTTTTTCGATATTATGACTAGTGCTGCAATGAACACTGGTGTACACGTGGGCAGATCTTCCTAGGTGACTTCCCAATATCCTTTCCCTCTTTCCTAACAGATCCCCAATTTTGTACCTGTCAGCCCCAGGCAATGGAGCGGGACTGGTATAAATCTGTCACGATATTCCTGCTCCCTTCTGTCTTGGGCCAGGTTCCCCAGAAGCAGCCCATAAGAGGGGGGTTTGTGTATAAGCAATAGAGTAAGTGACAGCCAATAAAGTAGTGGGGCAAGCAGGACAGGTATGGGAAGTGGCCAAAGAAGGTGCCACCGCCCCACCCACAGCCTGGTTCCTGGGGAGCTCTGGAAGATAAAGTACACCCAGTTAGTCCCCACTGGAGGTAAGGGGGGCTGGGCTTTCCTGTCCCACGCTAGACAGTATGCAGGCATTTCTAGCTCTCTGTACCTGCAGGAAAAGTGGCTCCAGTAGGCTGAGGACAGTTCACTGAGGAGCACAGGTGCTGGCCGGGCCATTGGAAACAAAAGCACACCAAAGCCTGGGGAGAGGGGCAGAGGACTGGTAAGGGGATCAGGGGATTGACGGTGGTCCCTACGCCCACTTTCCCAGGCTCCCTTGCAGTTGGTGATGGTCACGTGACCTAGTTCAGCCAATTAGACCTAGGCCAAAGTCAGCCACAGGGTTTTGGGGAGAGCTGCTCTACCCTGATAAAGAGTTCAGATGCGGTTGGCCCCACCTCTTCCTCTTTTTCTGCCTGAATGCATAGCATGACTGGACCTCCACAGCCATCTTGTGTCCATAACCGAAAGATGAGGGGATGGTCAAGAGAATCGCCAACAAGCCCAACAAATTCCTGCACAGACCTATCTCTTAGAATTTTTTAAAAATGCTAGAAACAGCTCTATTTTTTAAAGTCACTGTTTGGTGTTCTGTTACTTCCCAATGATTACATGACTGGTTTTCTTTTTCTTTTTCCTTTTTTTAAAATAGTTTGAGGTTTATTCGAATTGGAAGGAATGAGAACACACTCTGGTTATCTCAAGTAACTGAGATAATTTGTTGTAGGAACCTAGTAAAAGCCAGGGTTCCGGAACAACCAAGCCCGGTGCTTCACTCCTAACTCTCATCATTAATGTGGCCTGGCCACTCTCCTCAGCTGTGGCTCCCTCTCCACTTGCCCCAGCTGGCCACTCCCTCCCTCTGCTGTGTTCTCCGTTTCTCTACCTCAGATGACACCCTCCTGGCATCTGGTCAGCTTCAGCTCACATTGCCCTGTGCTTCTTTCTCTTTGCAATTCTCAGTTCAAATACTCTATGAAAAGGCTGAGTGTCCGAGTGTATCTTTTCACATTGGCCACTTCACAGGTGTCTGGTGGATTGAGGACAGGCTATACTTAGGTGAAGTGCCACTCTGAGCTGCTCTGCCAACACCAAGGGGGTAGAGATATCACATGCACAGATATCAGTTGGAAGAGGTTATGGCATGGCAGATACTGTAGCTGGCATGTCCAGGACAAGCAATGATTGTTCCTATAATAAGAAAAGGAGAGAGAGAAACGCTGCAGAGACTAAAAGCAAGGGGGAGAATTTTACTATTTTCAAGTATGTGAATGAGACGGTGGTAGTGACATAGTGTTTTTCATCTGCTCTAAGACCAAAATTAAAACAAATACAATCAACAACAACAAAACACCAAAACACTGAGTTGAGGTGAAGGGAGGGATGTGTAGACTGTAAGTTAAGAAGGACCTCCTGACACGTACCCGGTGCTGAGGGAAGGCTGAGGTGCCTCCTCTGCAGCATCTCATCTGTTAGGTGGGTTAGACATGACCCTGCCTGGGGGCGGGAGGATGGCAGCACAACTGCTCTGGAATTCTGGTTCTGGGCTCTTCTGAGGCCAACGCAGGGAATCTGCTGAAACCATCCCATACAAGCCCCACCTCACATGATCCCAGAGTTTCCCTAGACAACAGCTTACTGGGAGGTAGATTTGTCTTGAGGGAAAAGAGAGAGCCTGATGTCACAAAACATCCCCTAGACTACAAAAGCCAAAGAAAATTAACACCGTGGCAGAACTTGGGGGGTGGTCTACTCAAGGGTCTGAAAGCACTCTGCACCATAGAGGAAGGCCCTTTCTCCCTCCCTCCCTTCCTTCCTTCCTTTACTCATTCAATGCACACTCATTGAATGCCCTCTGTGTGCTGAGAATTGTTCCAGATATTCTTTCTAGTTGACTGTGTTCTCCTGAGGTCGGCACTTGGTCAAGTTTAGGCGACAACCTGCAGGACTGCAGGGACTGCCCCCACGGCCCATCAAACGTTCCATCTGCCTTCCTGACACCTCCCCACATGGGCACCGCCCTTCTGTGAGGGATAGACAGACACCAGGCATGATTTATAATCTCTTTCAGGGAATTATTGCTGTTAATGGGCAGAGCCAGTTCGTGCTTCCCAAGAAGGGAAGGAAAAATCAATTAATGGAGACTCTAACATGGCCAGGCCTGATGGCAGAGCTGGCCTGACATCCGGGGGTGATAAGGAACTTTCTGAGGCTGAACTAATCAGGAGATTGGAGGAAAAAGAAGAAAAACAAAACCCCCCAGATCAATCTCATGTACAATGGGCAGAGAATGTAGAGTAAACACAGCAGCTGAGCACGGGCCTCTTTCCATCTGAATGACCCTCAGATAAGGAAAGTACAGGTCGCCCACTCCACCATCCAACATAGGTATTCACCAATGGATTCACTCAATAGACACATATCCGCACAAATGAAAAAGGGCACTTCCCAAACTGGAGCCAAGGGAAGAAGATAAGGCCCACCTGCCCCAGGTGTATCCCCTATAGGGGAAAGGGCAAGTGGAGAGGAGTCCTGGTTTCAGGTCTGGCCATCCTAAGTGAGCTCACCTAATACACGGCACCAAGGGCTTGAGTGACAAATTCTGGATGTGGTTCCTTGGGCTCCTGGAGATCTCTCCACAGTGGAAAGTGTAAGAGAGCATCCTGTGTGGAGGCAGGGGTTGGTGCAGGTTTGTACGGGTCTTTGTCTGCCCTTGTGGCCAGAGCGTAGGACCTCAGAGGAGGTCCAGCTGGACTCTGTCACCAGCAGAAAGGATGGAAAAAGCTTTCAAGGGAAAGGCTCAAAACACACACACACACACACACACACACACACACACACACACTAACAAACACATTGGTTATTGATCTTGTGCAGAATTAATTTTTTTAGCCAGCAGAATTCCTTTTTCATATAAAATCTTTCCCTGAGCCCCAATATGTAATACTGTTGAGACAGGGGCAGCTCTGGTTGAAGGTGGGGAGGTAGCTCTTATTTTTTACCAGCCCAGAGAGCTTGATTACAAGAGCCCCACACCCATGCTTTTGGAATGGATGGTCTTGCCTACATTTGACTTCCTTCAGAGCAGACCCTGAGAGAAAATTTGGGTGTGAGTACTTTTTCTGGGAAGTGACCCCAAGAGGCAATGGTAGGAGAGTAGAGAAGGCAGATAGGGAAGGGAAGGCAACCAATATAGGGTGCATTGTTGAGTAGGTGACTGCTAGGGGCAACTGAGACTCAATCCTGCTGGGAACCTCCTGGAGACTATGCGGAACATGCCTTAGTGTTGTCCTACGAGGGGCTGGGATGCTGGGGTATTTATCTACCAACTCCTGTCCCTCATAAGTTGAGGACTGCTCCAGGGAAAGTTAACTCCTGCACGGCTGGCCTGTTCTGCACATGGGCTGAGAGTGCTCCTGTGATCAAAGAGAACCTTCTGACAGAGAGATGCAGGTGCTTGAGATAGGCAGCTGTTGGCATGTATGGAGACTGTCCACCAAAGCTACACATGACCTCCAGGGTGGACTGGGGATAGGGGCAGGGAACTGACAGTATCTAAGAGATTCCTAGTTGACCCGTTTTCTGGGTCATTGCAGTTTGTAACTCTTGTAGGGAAATAGCTCATCTGTGACCCTTAGTGGAGGGGTTGGGCCACATGTTCTGGCACATCAGGCAAATGCCCTAGGAAGCATGACAGAAGTGGGGTGACCACGGCCCTCTTTCTTTCTGGCCACTAACATTGAAAAAGGTGAAGGGACTGTTATGGGATCTTCTGGACACCACATATTACAGAGGCCCCCCTTCATCTCTGTACCTCTTCAGATTACATAAAAAACCCAGAGCTGCTACAGGTATTGGAGCTAAAGCACCAAGAGGCCTGGAGAAATACTTGCTAGGATGTAGATGAGGTTGTGGACCAAGGAGCCTTCATCTTGGCCTCAGGGAGGAGCAGAGCCTCCCCAGGACCTGGGATAGAAAATGAACCAAAGAACTAAGATTAGAGAAAAGGCCACACTTGCTCCTGGGTGTGTGGTACCTTGGGAAAAATATGTTTTGCATACCCCTATCTACATGGTTGTGAAACAAAAGATGGGCAGTTTGAATCTACCAGCTGCTCCTTGGAAACACTTTGGGGCAGTTCTACTCTGTCCTGCAGGGTCGCTATAAGTCGGACTCAACTTGATGGCAATGGGTTTGTTTTTTTTTTCCTTTGGTACCTATATAAATAACTTGATTAAAGAATATAGTACTAGATTTATGAGCCCATGTGAGGTATAGTGATTTACAGATGGAGATTTACTAATGGAGGAGTGGAGAAGTACTTACATATGTGGTCATTGTTCGATCAGTGCATGCGAAGATTCTTCGTCTTATGTCCAACAAAAAGAGTCATTTTAAATCAGTATGTTTGTACCATCCTGGGGGCCTAATATCGAGCAAGACCATGAAAGAAATGCTGCATCAGCCACTGGGAATGATCTGCTCATCAGGCTGCCCTTCTAGAACCAGGGACTGAACAAGAGGCCCCAGAACAATAGACATGAGTCCTGGAGCACCTTGGGACATCTAGCTAACACCATGCATGAGTAGGAGAATGCTTTGAAGGGGAAAAAGGAAACCAAAGCTCATATGGGGCCTGGTCTAGGCTAGAGGTGCCCAGTATGGATGGCACTGTTGACCATGTCTGTCCCAGCACTGAGAGGACCTTTGATAACTGCCAGCAAGCTTCCTCAAAGTGCAGGCCCCCCTGAGGCTTGGAGCCTAGGGCAGAGGACTTGCTTGCCCTGTCGAAGGACAGTGATGGAAAAGGCAAACCCAAAAGATATTTAAGAGCAGAGAGAGTGCCAACGGTATCTCACACGTGGGGCCAGACGGGGAATAGGGCAGGCCTGGGGAAGGACTGCCTTCTTGAGACAAGGAAGTGAGGAATACCGGCTTTCTGCTTGCTCTTTGCTCTGAGTTCCTGCTCAGTGTGTGTAAAACCTGCATAGCCCTGCTGGCTGGCACTGTGCCATGGGAGCCCAAAATAAAGCAGTTAACCCTGAAAAGGGTGGCTGCCTTATCCCTTGCCTTGAGAGAAGCATCCATATCTGAGAGAACTTACGTTCAACTTTCAGCATTCACAGCCAATCTTTCTACACCTTCTCTGCCTAAAACCTTGGCAGCTATTGGACACATGCCATGGAACATTCTCTCCCCTCCATGTTCTCACATGGCCCAAATCCCCTATTTGCCATGTGCCATGTTTCTGTTCAACCACCCAGTCTCATTCCTCCTCACATCAGTGAACACAAAACCTGGCATCTTAGTCCTAAACCTTCCTCTCTCCACCCCGCCTGTACTCTTATACTCTTACTCACCTTGATAGTGAGCCCAGGCCTGTACTATCCCAGCCTCTAATTCCTTCTTAGCTCAGATTATCTTGTTTATTGTCTGTCTCTCTGTCTCCCTAATTAGAACATAAGTTTCAAGAGGGCTTGCATCTTGTCTGTCTCAGTCCTTTGACTCCTCAGAACTTAGCACAGTGGATGGCTTATCCTAGTAAAAGAATGACCAGATGGACAAGTCATGTTTACATCTGAGGCAGCACAATGGACATCTTTCTGCCTACATTTTGAACACACACCCAATGTAGTTTTAAAAATGTCTTTGTCTACTAATTTGATCATTTGTGTTATTCTTGGGTCTGTTTTTATTTAACATTGATTGATTTTTCTCCTCATTATGAGCCCTATTTTCCTGCTTCTTTGCATGCCTGATAATTTTTTATTGGATGCCAGACATTATAAATTCTACATTGCTGGGTGCTGGATTTTACTCTTTTTGTATTCCTTTAAATATTTTTTTTTGACTTTGTTCTGGGACTCAGTGAAGTTACTTGGAAACTTTTTGATTAGTTTGAGGCTTCTTTGTAAGTTTTGTTAGGTGGGTCCAGAGAT
Organism: Loxodonta africana; assembly: GCF_030014295.1. Taxonomy (NCBI): domain Eukaryota; kingdom Metazoa; phylum Chordata; class Mammalia; order Proboscidea; family Elephantidae; genus Loxodonta; species Loxodonta africana. Next base: position 101,482,060 of record NC_087342.1, read on the forward strand.
AATGTGATCACTTCTGAGTCAATGCCCTTCTGAATTCTCTATCCAATGCCATTTGTGTCAGGAAGCTTAGCCACTTTGGCTTTTGAGAACATGAACTATTCCCAGCACCGTGTTATCTCTGGAAATTGTTCTATCTGCTTTCTGGTGATTTGTTCCCCAGACTTGGGTAATTTCCTCATACATGCATTAATCAGTAGTTAGCCAAGACTCAACGGGTAACCGTCTTTAGACCTCCAGAGTTCTCTCTCTGCAGCTCTCTCCTCTCAGGTACACTGCCCTGCAAATTTTAGCCACCTTGGCCTCCCTGGACCCCCAGCTCTATCTCCTCAGCTCAGGAAGATCACTAGGCTCCATCTGGGTCCATCTCTCGCCTGGCGCCAGAACCTGAAAATTCTGCAGGCAGTAAACGGGAGGCAATCATAAGGCTCATTTTGTTTGTTTCTCTTCTCTTGGGGATCAATGTCCTTCACTGACTGTTATCCAATGTCTGAAAACCATTGGTTTAGACATTTTGTCTGGTTTTCAGTTGTTTAAAGCAGGAAGCTAAGTCTAGTCCCCATCACTCCATCATGGCTGCAAGTGGCAGTCCCATTTGCATTTTTCTTACACAGCGTACTTTCAAATGCCTTTCAACAGGCAGCATGGAGAGACAGAATGAACTCTGGACTAAGACATTCTAGATCTAGTCATGTACCCTCTCTGGATTTCAGTTTTGGCATCAGTCATCTATTGCAGCAATTAATGGTGTGTAACAAACAAAAAAAGAAAAAAAAATTTTTTTTTTTTTTTTTTAACAAACAGCTCCAAATTTATGTCAGTGGTTTATGATGATAAGCATTTATTCTCATGACAGTGGATCTTTGGATCAGCCAGGGTTCAGCTGATCTGGGCTGGGATTGGCTGGAAAGCTCTGTTCTGGGCTTCCAGTCTGTGGGCTTGGCTCCAGTCTGCAGGTTGGGTTTAAGTCTGCTCTCTGTGTATTCTGGTACGTAGGCTGAAGGGGCAGCAGCTACCCAGGGTTTATGTTCTTCTCAAGGCGGATCACTGGAGTGCAAGAGACAGGCCCAGCTACACAAACATGGTTCAAGCCTCCGCTAACATCCCATTGGCCAAAGCAAGTCACAGGGCCAATCCCAAATTTAAGGGGTAAGGAAGTCTAGTCTGTCCCCATGAGGCCATAGCAAGTCTTTGGATGTATAATTCTATTACAGGCTGTATGAGTTTCCTATGGATGTTGTAACAAGTTACCACAAAATGAGTGGCTTAAAAAATTGAAATTTAGTCTCTCAGAGTTCTGAAGACTTGAAATAAGAAATAAAGGTGTTGACAGGGCCACATTCCCTCTGAAAGCTCTAGGAGAGAACCCTTCATTTCCTCCTCCTGGCTTCTGATGGTTGGTTGCCAGCAAACCTTGGCATCCTTTGACTTGTAGCTGCATCACTCCAATTTCTGCCTTTGTCTTCATATGGCTGTCTTACCTTTGTGTGTGTCTACGTGTCCACTTCTCTTTTTATAAGGACACCAGTCATACTGGATGTAGGTCCCATCCAAATTCAGTACGACCTCATCTTAGTGAATTACGTCTGCGAAGACCCTATTTTCAATAAGATCACATTCTGAGTTTCCTGATGGACGTGAATTTTGGGGGCCCTGGTGGCACAATGGTTAAGAGTTCAGGCTGCCAACCAAAAGTTTGGCAGTTCGAATCCATCAGCTGCTCCTTGGCAACCCTATGGGGCAGTTCTACTATGTTCTATAGGGTAGCTATGAGTTGGAATTGACTTGACAGCAACAGGTTATTTATTTATTTATTGGTTTATTCAACCCAAGTACACGGCGGTGAAGAATTAAGACTAGTTATTCAATCTTTGGCAGTTTATCTGCTTTCTAAAAATTCCTTTTTGTAAGATCTGAGCAAGCCACATTCCACCCTCCCCTCCCTCATACTTCCTGTCAAGGGACTGGTAGAGCCAGTTGAATTCCAGTAATGACTGGGCTGGAGTCACTGGCCAGGCTGCTTCCCAAAGAACATTTTGGAAAATTCCACATTTTGGCCTGGTGTGAACTCAGGTACCTTTATGGCTACACTAAATCCAGGTGGATTGCTGGAAAGTCTTTTCAAAACATTTCACCCATTTCTCTCATTTGTAGAGGTCAATGAACTTTGGGGCAGATGCCCTGTAGCCAAGCAAGTGTCCATACTAAAGGCCCAGCTTCCACTGGGAGAGGATGCTTGGAGCGGAAGGCTCCCTTGCCAGTTGCTGCAGGCACTTTGCATATGACCTGCTTAGCCAAACACCAGTGGCCCAAGATTCTCCAGCTGTCTGTTTTTCTCTCTTCTTCATTTCCTCTTCTCCCTTAGTATTGCTCTAGGAGGCTGATTCACACCCTGCTTGGGTCCACATCACACAACTCTGTCAATAAGGCCTTTGGATCCAGGAGATAACTTCTCTGCAGGAGGTCTAAAGTCAATAGACTCTAACTGGCATGAGAAAGCCCAGGGCACTAAGGTGTTCCAGGAACCCTGATGCTGATGTATGTGTGCGTGCGTATTTATACATGTGCCCCATGGACTCTTGGGGAGGCTTCCGGAATCAGGCTGCAAGTGCTCTGTTTGGTCTTCCCCCAGTTCTAGATTTTGCTGGGGACTTAGTATGTGCCATATAGAACTGGGAGGTCCTGATGCTGGGGCTATAGGAGCAAACCAGACAGACTGAACCTGCCTAAATAGGCCACAGTCACAGAGCCAGAGTGAAGTAGTAGGAATAACACCAGTCTAAGAAGCAAGAGGTCTGGGTCCTGGCTCTGCCACTTATTAATTGAAGAAATACTTATTGAGCCCGGACTCTGTGCTGGGGACACAGTGATGAACAAGACAGACAGGTCCTGGTTGCCTTGGAGCTTATAGTCTTATGTGTGGGGGCGTTATAGATCATAACAAAAGGCAAGTAAAGAAAGAAGATGTGCTAGGTAGTGATGATGAAAACGCAACAGGGTAACGGGACACAGGTTCCCCGGGTGGTGCAAACATTTAATGTGCTCAGCTGCTAACCAAGAGGTTGGAGGTTCCAGTCCACCCAAGTGCCTCAGAAGAAAGGCCTGGTGATCTGCTTTTGAAATATCAGCCACTGAAAACCCAGTGGAGCACAGTTCTTTTCTGACACCCATGGGGTCACCATGAGTCGGGATCGACTCAATGACAACTGTTTTAAAGGGCTACAGAATAACTAGGGGCTTACTCTAGATGGAGCAGTCAGGGAAAGCCTGTCTAAGGAGGGTACATTTGTCACTAGCTGTTTAACAGCAAGCCAGGTCCTCCCCTTTGCTCCAGTTTTCTAATTATATAAACCAGCGGTGTGGAGTAGAGGAGCTCTATGGGCCTGTCTAGCTCTGAAATGTAACGATTTTATCTTCCACATGATCCTTTTACCCAGTCCTGAAAGCGGGGCGGGGGTGGGGGGGCGCGGAGTAAGCCGATTATGCTGTATCATCTCTCTGCTCCCTCTCCAGAATCACGAGGTCCTGTATTTGTAGAGCAGAGAGATAAGAGAAGCCGTGGACAAGCACTTTTATTCAGTTAGCTTTGTTTTCAGGTCCAGCCTGCTCCTGCCCTGCGCTCCCCACCCTAGCTGGCTGCAGATGGGCTGGAGCCCTGCTGCTCCCCCCACCCCAAGCTGGGTGGCAGTTCTCTGAGGGCCTCCCCATGGGTTAGCCCACCCTCCACTGGATATATATATCTGCACCCAGAGTGTTGAGAGGGCTCCCGAAGCCAGCCCCCTGAAATAGCTGTGTATTCTCTGTGAGAGCTGGGAATTTCAGCCCAAATCCCACAGAATCCCAAGTGGCTGAGGGGAGGTTATGAGACACTAGGAGCCCATGCTGCCCACTCTTGAGCTTTGTTTAGAGATGACACTCCACGGGAGCCATCTACTCTTCCCTGGTGCAGTGATGCTCCTTGGCCCTGCAGGGTGGGTAGCGCCCGGGAGACTCGGCTGATTTAGAGCTGCCTATGGGTCATCAGGCCACGAGGGTAATGGTGGAGGGTTTGGTCTGGGAGATTGTGACTAGCCATCAAGATGCTCCACCAAGATTTCACTTTCTTGTCTTTGGCTTGGACTTCCTGCCTGGCCTACCTTAGCCATTCCTGGGCTTCTAAACCAGGGGGTGGGGTGTGGAAAAGGGCTGGTAAATAGCTAAAGATAACCGATTATTACCCGCCCCCCCATTCCAGCAGTGTGAATGCCCCCTACCACTACGTTATGATGTAACCATTTCACACTGCACCCAATTTTTTTTCACTTAGTTGAGGACAGTGGTGAGCCGAACCCCTTTTCTTATCCCTAGCACCCTGGTATCGCCCAGCCCTGCCAGCGGCTCCAGCAACCACAGCAAGAATGTCACCATCAGCCCTGGTCCACTCACTGATGGCCTCCAGGACACCATGCTTAAAGAACACAGCCCCCTTCCCCATCCGAACAGAAGTCACTAGTTGCTCCCAGGTGCCCAGGTTTCTCTTCTGAAGCAGGACAAGCAAGCGAAGAGCCTTCATCTGTACTCTGTTCTGGCTGCCACAATGCATGGCTGGGCTCTCAATGGAGATTCATTTGTTTCCCAGACCTGAAAGGAGACAAGGATAGTCTACTCAGGCTGTGCACAGGGGCACTGCCTTCTCAAAGGATTCAAGGGCTGGGGGACAAGGCCACGGACCACCCTCCACTGGGTCTCAGGTAGTGCCTCTCTCAGGGCCCTACCTCCTGGGCATTTGCTCCCCAGGCTCAGAAAGAAAATACCTTCTTTGCTCTTTGCAAAACTTTCATTTCCCTGAGGCTGGACCAAGGCTGTTTTTCAAGCCCCACGGTTTTCACTGACACTCCTACTTAGCCCTCTGAGGGACTCTCTCCTGGCTTTTGCCCCAGATATTAATTCTATTCCAGGATGGCTCCTCCTGACCACACGGCCCCCACTCTGTCACCTGCCATGGCTGGGCATGGAAAAGGATTCTCTGAATTAAAAACCAGGGCCCCTAAGTTCTAACTAGAACTTCTCCTGACTTGTGATGTGATTTTGGGCAAATCATGTCAGCTCTCTGGACCTCACACTCCTTATTTCCAACTAGCTGGAATGGATGAATACTTGGAATAGGCAAGGTAGCATAGCTCCTTGCTTCTCAAAGTGCAGTGCATGGACCAACAGCATTGGTATCCCCTGGGAGCTTGTTAAGAAATGCAGAGTCCTGGGCCCCACTCCAGACTTCTGGATCAGAATCTGCATTTTCATAAAACCCTGGATGACCTGTGTACACATTAAAGTGTGAGAGAGAATTGGTATGAATGACATGCAAGATAGTTTGCTTGAAGTTTGGCCCGTATAATAAAAGCAAAAGGGAATTTCTGAAGCTTCTTGGGTAGAGTAATGAGCACAATATTTAAAATTAATTACAGCAGTCAGAGACATTGAAGGGTGAGGACGGTCAGGGAACTGGTGAGGAGGCCACTGCGGCCATCTGAGTGTGGCCACAGGACCTGGCAGTGGGGGGAGAGCGTGGGCCTGGTCTAGACTGACACTGCCGAGGAGGAATTGGCAATTCTCAGTGATAAATTTGAGGTAGCAAGGAGGAAGAGGAGGAAGAGGTCTTAAACAATTCAAGGCTATGAGACTTTGGTCCTTCAGACAAGACCTTCAGACAGGACCTGCGGACTGTACGCACGACCCCAGGCTGGCCGGGCTGTTTAATTAAAGAGATGGCCCTTATTTATCAGACATTCTGGCATGTCCTAACTGCATCCCAGACAGGAAGGAAGGACACAAAGCACAGCGGAGCTTATGAAGGTGATGTGTTCCAGTCACTCTGGACCAGTTGGAAACCCCTGGGGAGACTTTAGAAATCCTGATGCCCTCCAGGTTGGTAACGAAGATCTAAAAGTATCTCTATTTCCAGAGGACATGACCTTATACACAAAAAACCCTAAAGAATGCTCAAGAAAACTACTGAAACTAATAGAAAAATTCAGCAGAGTATTAGGATATAAGATAAACATACAAAAATCAGTTGGATTCCTCTACACCAACAAAAAGAACATCGAAGAGGAAATCACCAAATCAATACCATTTACAGTGGCCCCCAAGAAGATAAAATACTTTGGAATAAATCTTACCAGAGACATAAAAGACCTATACAAAGAAAATTACAGGACACTACTGCAAGAAACCAAAAGAGATGTACATAAGTGGAAAAACATACCTTGCTCATGGATAGGAAGACTTAACATTGTAAAAATGTCTATTGTACCAAAAGCGATCTATAGATACAATGCAATTCCGATCCAAATTCCAACGACATTTTTTAATGAGATGGAGAAACAAATCAGCAACTTCATATGGGAGGGAAAGAGGCCCCGGATAAATAAGGAATTACTGAAAAAGAAGAACAAAGTGGGAGGCCTCACACTACCTGATTTTAGAACCTATTGTACCACCACAGTAGTCAAAACAGCCTGGTACTGGTACAACAACAGACACATAGACCAATGGAACAGAATTGAGAATCCAGACATAAATCCATCCACATAGGAGCAGCTGATATTTGACAAAGGCCCAAAGTCAGCTAAATGGGGAAAAGACAGTCTTTTTAACAAATGGTGCTGGCCTAACTGGATATCCATCTGGAAAAAAATGAAATGAGACCAATACCTCACACCACGCACAAAAACTAACTCAAAATGGATCAAAGACCTAAATATAAAATCTAAAATGATAAAGCTTATGGAAGAAAAAATAGGGACAATGCTAGGAGCCCTAATACATGGCATAAACAATATACAAAACATTACTAACAATGCAGAAGAGAAACTAGATAACTGGGAGCTCCTAAAAATCAAACACCTGTGCTCATCCAAAGGCTTCACCAAAAGAGTAAAAAGTCTACCTACAGACTGGGAAAAAGTTTTTAGATATGACATTTCCGATCAGTGTCTGATCTCTAAAATCTACATGATACTGCAAAAACTCAACTACAAATAACCTTATTAAAAAATGGGCAAAGGATACAAACAGGCACTTCACTAAGGAAGACTTTCAGGTAGCTAACAGATACATGAGGAAATGCTCACGATCATTAGTCATTAGAGCCATGCAGATCAAAACTATAATGAGATTCCATCTCACTCCAACAAGGCTGGCATTAATCCAAAGAACACAAAACAATAAATGTTGGCGAGGTTGTGGAGAGACTGGAACACTTATACACTGCTGGTGGGAATGTAAAATGGTACAATGCAACCACTTTGGAAATCGATTTAGTGCTGCCTTAAAAAGCTAGAAATAGAACTACCATATGACCCAGCAATCCCACTCCTTGGAATATATCCTAGAGAAATAGAACCTTTACACGAATAGATATATGCACACCCATGTTCAATGCAGCACTGTTTACAATAGCAAAAAGATGGAAGCAACCAAAGTGCCCATCAATGGATGAATGGATAAATAAATTAGGGTATTTTTTTATATTCACACAGTGGAATACTATGCATCAATAGAGAACAATGATGAATCTATGAAACATTTCATAACATGGAGGAATCTGGAAGGCATTATGCTGAGTGAAATCAGTTAGTTGCAAAAGGACAAATATTGTATGAGACCACTATTATAAGAACTTGAGAAAGTTTAAACAGAGAAAAAAAAATTCTTTGATGTTTACGAGAGTGGTGGGGGGAAGGGAGAGGGGTATTCACTAATTAGATAGTAGACAAGAACTATTTTAGGTGAAGGGAAAGACAACACACAATACAGAGGAGGTCAGCACAACTGGACTAAACCAAAAGCAAAGAAGTTTCCTGAATAAACTGAACACTTTGAAGGCCAGTGTAGCAGAGGCAGAGGCTTGGGGACCATGGTTTCAGGACACATCTAAGTCAATTGGCATAATAAAATCTATTAAGAAAACATTATGCATCCCACTTAGGAGAGTGGCATCTGGTGTCTTAAGCACCAGCAAGTGGCCATCTAAGATACATCAATTGGTCTCAACCCACCTGGAGCAAAGGAGAATGAAGAACACCAAAGACACAAAGTAATTATGAGCCCAAGAGACAGAAAGGGCCACATAAACCAGAGACTGCATCAGCCTGAGACCAGAAGAACTAGATGGTGCCCAGCTACAACTGATGACTGCCCTGACAGAGAACCCCTGATGGAGCAGGAAAGCAGTGGGATGCAGACCTCAAATTCTCATAAAAAGACCAGGCTTAGTGTCTGACTGAGACTAGAAGGACCTGTAGGTCATGGTCCCCAGACCTTTTGTTAGCCCAAGAGAGGAACCATTCCCAAAACCTACTATTCAGACAGGGATTGGACTAGACTATGGGGTAGAGAATGATACCGATGAGTAGTGAGCTTCTTGGATCAAGTTGGCACATGAGACTATGTGGGCAGCTCCTGTCTGGAGGGGAGATGAGAAGGCAGGGGGTCAGAAGCTGACTGAATGGACATAAAAATAGAGAGTGGAGGGAAGGAGTGTGCTGTCTCATTAGGGGGAAAGCAACTAGGAGTATATAAAACCAAAAAAACCAAACCCTTTGCCATCGAGTCGATTCCCACCCATAGCAACCCCACAGGACAGAGTAGAACTGCCCCACAGTTTCCAAGAAGCGCCTGGTGGATTTGAATTGCCGACCTTTTGGTTAGCAGCTGTAGCACTTAACCACTACACCACCAGGGTTTCCAGGAGTACATAGCAAGGTGTATAAAAATTTTTGTATGAGAGACTGACTTGATTTGTAAACTTTCACTTAAAGCACAATTAAAACAAAAAAAATCCTGATGCCCAAGCCACACCCCAGAGCACTTAAACCTCCGGGGCGGGGCCCAGTGGATTCTGCTGCACAGCCAGGGATGAAATGCACTGGTTTGGCCTGTTCCACCATTGTACCTTTGGAAGTAGATAACTTGTACTCTAGAATTCACGGATGGAGAGGAAATTTTGGATTTTGGACTTGGAGTTAAGACTTTTGCTATGATATGATGGGGTGAATATGTTTTACATGTTACAAGGATGTGATTTTTTTAGGGGCCAGGGGGTGGAATGTCATGGATTCAATTATGTCTCCCCGCCAAAATGTGTTTATTAACTTGATTAGGCCATGTGTGGTTGTTCTCCACTGTGTGATTTTCCTATGTATTATAAATCATAATCTCTGCCTGTGGTTAAAAAGGATCAGGATGGGATGTAACACCCTTGCTCAGGCCACGTTCCTGATCCAATGTAGAGGGCGTTTCCCTGGGGTGTGGCCTGTACCACCTTTTGTCTCTCAAGAGAGAAAAGGAAAGGGAAGCAAGTAGAGAGTTGGGAACTTCACACCACCAAGAAAGCAGCGCTGGGAGCAGAACGAGTCCTTTGGACCTGAGGTTCCTGCGCTGAGATGCTCCCAGACCAAGGGAAGACTGATGATAAGGACCTCCCTCCAGAGCTGACCAAGAAAGAAAGCCTTACCCTGGAGCTGGTGCCTGAATCTGGACTTTTAGCCTAATGGACTGTGAGAGAATAAACTTCTCTTTGTTAAAGTCATCCCTTGTGGTATTTCTGTTACAGCAGCACTAGATGACTAAGACACCAACCTACAGACTGGTGAAAGGAGGTCCTTGGGACCACCAGGTGTGTGGCTGCTGATCAAGTCACGGGTCTGTTGTTTTCCCTGCACCGTTTACAAGCAGCCTGGGCCAGGGGTAGTGCATGCCGCCTGTGGGAAGGGGCCTGGAGTCTGAGCCAGCTCCCACAGTCGTATTGTCACTAATCCCCCAGACACTTGCATTCGGTGATGACTAGGGGAGGGGGGCTGGGAAGAAATGCTGCAGAACGAGGCTCAGAGCACGCAGTTCCAAGATACAGTTCCTCACGTGCACAGACTTCAACACAAAAGTCAAAGGCCCCATTTTTGGAGCATTCTTTTCTATATGAGTCCCATTTAAGTGATGGAGCCGCTAGTCTGTGTTGGGATTTTGGTTACTGTAGGCTCCCATCAGGGAGGGCACTGCTGCAGATACTCCTTACATCTCATGGGGTTGGACCACTTCTCACCAAGGAGGCCAGCTTCCCTGCTGATGACACACTGGTGTTGGCAGTTTACAGGTACTTGGGAGTCTTACAGCCCAGGGCAAGGGGTGGGATCTGCACTTGACCGACTCTGAGAGGGAGGTGGCTTGCCCGGGGCTGAGGAGGCGGCAGAGATGGCTTTTGAATTTATGTCTCTTCCCTCCCTGTTGGGTGCTCTTTCCATTCCGCTGGAAGGTTCCTAAACAAAGGCGAGAGCTGAAGGGTTTCTAGGAATGAAGATGGTAGGGCTGGGGAGGGTGGAGGCTTCGAAGCATTTTTTATTGGTACCAACTAAAGAAGATGGACACAAGGGTCACCTTAAGGCTCCTTTCCAGATGGAAATGCTTTCAAAGTCAGGGACTAAGGAAGATCGAAAAACAAAACAACAACAACAAAAACACCGGAGAAAGGGGTTAACCTCATTTTATCAGATTTAAAAAACGTCCTTGGCTGTTGGAAGCAGCAAATTTGACACCATGAATGACTAACGCCCCTTAAGGGGGATATATACCTGTCCACATGTGCCCCTGGCAGGGATTTAAACATTCGAAGGCTTTTTCACAAATCCTAAATCAAGTAGATTCGTCCCAGCCCTTGGTGAAGTCTAAAAGCCGGGCGAGGCTTCTGTTAAATCACCCTCTTTGGGCTCTTGCTCCCAGGCTGATAGTCACAAATCCACGCTAATGAGCACTCCTGAAGAAACCCACGACAGCACCGCTAAATTAGGAGCAAAGGGAGCCCAGGGCAGGGGAGAGGGACTGTTTGCTTTGGTTGGGAAGGTGGCTGGGCCCCAGCCTGTGTGTTTGCCTGACAAGGAGGCCTGATAAGTGGGCTGCGTACAAAGTGTTGCCTGGTGGGGCTGTGCCATCTGCTGCGTGCGGACAGACTGGGTCCACTGGCCCTGCTCCCCGACCTGTGGGAGAGGGTCCCCTGCCACTATGTCTTTAGCTTCCTTTGTGGCCCATGGTCACTAAGAAACCAGGATCATTTTTCTTTCTTCAGGCATAAAATCGAACTCTTGAACTTTCGTTTGATGAATTACTTTCAGGCTGCTGTTTGTTTGCAGACCAAAGCTCCCTACTGTAAGAGGGTGGGGGTCATGGTCACTCTCCTTCTTTTGCTGCTGGTCCCTTTTTTTTAAAAAAGAAAAAAATTAATTTATTGTGCTTTAAGTGAAAGTTTACAAATCAAGTCAGTCTCTCATACAAAAAGTTAATATACACCTTGCTATGTACTCCTAGTTGCTCTCCCCCTAATGAGACAGCACACTTCTCCTCGCCACCCTGTATTCCCCATGACCATTCAACCAGCTTCTGTCCCCCTCTTCCTTCTCATCTTGCCTCCAGGCAGGAGTTGCCCACATAGTCTCATGCGTCTACTTGAGCCAAGAAGCTCACTCTTCACCAGTATCATTATCTTATAGTCCAATCCAATCCCTGTCTGAAGAAATGGCTTTGGGAATGGTTCCAGTCTTGGGCTAACAAAGAGTCTGAGGACCATGATCTCCAGGGTTCCTCTGGTCTCAGTCAGACCATTAAGTCTGGTCTTTTTACGAGAATTTGAGATCTGCATCCCACTGTTCTGCTCCATCAGGGATTCTCTGCTATGTTCCCTGTGAGGGCAGTCATTGGTGGTAACCGGGCACCACCTGGTTCTTCCGGTCTTAGGCTGATGTAGTCTCTGGTTTATGTGGCTTTCTGTTTCTTGGGCTCATCTTTACCGTATGCCTTTGGTGTTCTTCTCCTTTGCTCCAGGTGGGTTGAGACCAATTGATGCACCTTAGATGGCTGCTTGCTAGTGTTTAAGGCTGCTGGTCTCTTTTCCCCAGGCCAAAAGGCAAACACTGGACTGCCTACTGAACCATCTTGGCAGTTGTAGCTCTTCAAGACAGTGTGGCCCAGTGGAGAGAATGCAGAAGATCTGGGTTATCTTGGCTCTGCCATTTATTAGCTATGTGACTTTGGGGCAAGTTATTCAACTTCTGTGTGCCTCAGTTTCCTCACCTGTTAAAGGGATTCATAATCTTGGCTCTGTCTACCTTATAGGTGTGTTGAGAGCATAAGATGAAATAATACAAATGAAAAAAATGTGTATAAATGGCAACATGCCATACACATTTTAATAACCATGACCCACCCTTCAGCCCAGCTGTCTGCGCTGTCTGGGGACAGTGTTAGCAGGAAGATACGGTCGTGACACAGACTTTGGGTTCATATCTCTTCTGTTCTGAAAAGGCTGGACTATAACATCTCTATGATGTATACAAAAGCTGAGTAAACATAACATTAAAATACAACTTACTTGCAGGCTTCTTGAGGGGAGGAAGGAAGGCTTATTTCTATGAATGTGTCATGGGGAAGGAGTCACCCAGCTTCTAAGGGCAACCTATCCTCTTATGTCTTAGAAACCATCACCTCTCACTTTTTCCAAGGAATTTTCTCCTGCAGTCTGATCCTGTCTCCCACATCATCAATTTCCTTCTTTCTACTGGACCTGTCCCTTCAGTATATAAACGTGTCTTAATAGCACCCATTTAAAACAAACAAAAACCTTCCCCTTGGCCCCCTATTTCCCTTTAGCTCCAGCCCCATTTCTCTGCTCCTTTTCACAACTAAGCTCCCTCAGAGGAGTGTTGTCCCTACTCACTGTCTCTGCTTCTTCCTCTCCCATTATTTCCTCAACCACTCCAACAGGGGCTTCTATCCCCTGACTACGGCCTGAAATGGCACTTGTCCAGGACCTCTGTGATGTGCAAAGTGGCCAGTGGTCCATGTTCTATCCTTGCTTACTCAAACTCTCAGCAGCACTGGACAGAGCTGACCACTCTCTCTTTGGATCTGTTCCTCTACAGACCTGCCTGAGACCACACTCACTTGCCTGCTCTCCCTTATCTGCCTGAGCCTGTCTCAGCTTCTTTGACTGGATCTTCCTTCTCTGCTTCTCAGTGTCAGAGTGCCCCAGGGATCTGTTCTCAGCAATCCAAATAACTCTATACTGTTTGAAGGAGACTTTACCCAGTGCCATAGCTTTAAACATTACCCACACATGGTGACTCCCACATTTATTTTTCTAGCCCAGACCTCTCCTCTGGACTCCAGAATCATATGTTCATCTGCCTACTCAATACCTCCGCTTGGATGGCAAATGCAACTCAAGTTTCACATGGGCCACCCAGAACTCTTGACAACTCCAGCTCCTTCTCTCTGAAACCCCCTCCTCCCTGTCTTTCTTGGTTCAGTGAGATCATATATTGACTGACCACCAATGCTCCCAGGGGCTTATAATCACCTTCATGACCAATGGTCTGCAAGTGAGATAGTTGGAGGTTTGCGCAAGGATGGAGCACCCCAGCCAAAGGATAGCCTCCGCCATGTGAGTGGCACCACCATGCCCTTAGCTGCTCAGATCAAAAGCCCAGGAGCCATGCTTTCTCTCCTGCCTCACATCCAACCCATTGGCAAGTCCAGGCCACTCTTATCCCTTGCCTGGACCTTCACAGTAGCCTGAGGAACGGTCTTTTCTTGGTGCCCTATGACTACACTACATAGGACAGCCAGAGTGAGCTTTATAAAGTGTCAGTTGGGTGGTTCCCACTATACCTGGAATAAAATCCAAACTCCTTGCCCTGGCCTCTAAGGCCCATGTAATCTGGCCCTGCTTCCTGGATCACTGCACTCAAGTCACGATGGCCTCCTTCCCACCCTGTAACCAAGCAGAGCCCCTTCCCATTCAGGGCTCTTTACTTTCTGCTGAGAAAACTTGCTCCCAGGACTTCACATGGCTGCTCCGCCCTCCCTACTCAGCTATCAGTTAGAAGTTCTTTTCTCCAGAGAGGCCATCCTCACCCACCCCAGCCAAAATCAGCCTTCCCAATTGCTGCCTATAACACTATGTACGTTAGCTGCAACACAGCACTTGTTAGCACCTCAGATAGTCTCATTTATTGGTTGACTTGTTCTTTATTTGTCTCCCCCTCCACCCAGAATGCCGGTTTCTTGAGGGCTTGACTCTGTCTTCTCACTGCTGTAGTCCTAGGACTGGGTGCAGTGCCTGGCACAGAGAAGATACCTGATACAGTGTTTGTTCACTGACTGGCTGCTCACTACTGCTCAGTGCCCGATACACATCATTAGTATTTCGGGGATAGATGGGGCCTTTGAGATCATTGAATCCAATTTTCTCTTTCTTTCTGTTGTGGATTGAATTGTGTCTCCCCAAAATGCATGTTAACTTGGCTAGGCCATGATACCCAGTATTGTGTGGATGTCCTCCATTTTGTAATCTGATGTGATTATACCATGTGTTATAAGTCCTAACCTCTGTGATGTTAATGGGGCAGGATTAGAAGCAGCTATGTTAATGAGGCAGGACAAAATCTATAGAACTAGGTTGTGTCTAAAGTTAATCTCTTTTGAGATATAAAAGAGAGAAGTGAGCAGAGAGATGGAGGACCTCATACCACCAAGAGACAAGAGCCAGGAGCAGAGCTTGTCCTTTGAACCCAGGGTCTCTGCGCTGAGAAGCTCCTAGACCAGGGGAAGATTGATGAAAAAGACCTTCCTCCAGAGCTGACAGAGAGAAAAAGGCCTTCACCTAGAGCTGGCACCCTGATTTTGGACTTCTAGCCTCCTAAACTGTGAGAGTAAATATTTCTGTTTGCCAAATCCATCCACTTGTGGTATTTCTGTTATAGCAGCACTAGATAACTAAGACACTTTCCTTTTTTTCCAGCTGGGGAAACTGTGGAGGAAAGAAGGCAAATTTGAGGTCAAGGCGTCACAGCAAGTTGATGGCAGAGCTGAGGTGTCTCAGCCCTCAGAAAAGACCTGACGCTGGTTTGATGTTGCTGATCCTGTGGCAAGGAGAGAACAGTTAGCAGGCTGGCATCCTGGTGAAAGAGTCTGCTTGCTATTGGCTAGGATGACATGTTAAAGGCCATCATTTAGTTGGGGTGCTCCATCCTTGTGCAAACCCCCAGCTATCTCACTTGCAGAAAGTTAGTTGTGAAACTGAGGGCAGACCCCTCAGGGCAGGGGTTGCCAGTCATCAGATGATCCAAGTCTGCCATTGCATACTGTCTTGGTCATCTAGTGCTGCTATAACAGAAATACCACAAGGGGACAGCTTTAACAAAGAGAAGTTTATTCTCTCACAGTCCAGTAGGCTGTAACCCAAATTCAGGGTACTGGCTCCAGGGGAAGACTTTCTCTCTCTGTCGGCTTGGAAGAAGGTCCTTGTCATCAGTCTTCCCTTGGTCTGGGAGCATCTCAGTGCAGGAATCTCAAGTCCAAAAGATGTGCTCTGCTCCTGGCACTGCTTTCTTGGTGGTATGAGGTCCCTAGGTTACCTGCTCACTTTTTCTTTCATATCTCAAAAGAAATTGGCTTAAGACACTATCTAATCTTGTAGATCTCATCAATATAACTGCCACTAATCCATCTCATTACATCATCGTGATGGGATTTACAACACATAGGGAAATCACATCAGATGATAAAATGGTAGACAATCATACAATACTGGGAATCAGGACCTAGCCAAGTTGACAGATATTTTGGGGGACACAATTCAATCCATGACACATATCATCAAGGGTACACTTTTGTCTTGTGAAAGCAATGCTAAACCTGTCTAGTAGCCTTTGGATTATTGGAAAGAGGCTAAAACCAAAGGCAGGGCTGGAGTAAGGGCTTGGTCTCTGGGGGCACAGAAGGCAGGAGAAGAAAAAGCCTATCCAGCAGATGGGCAGTTGCAAAGGGGAAGAGGTAGGAAGGTCTGTGAGGAAGGCTGCAAGGGCCCTCTCCTTTTCTTCCTTTTTGACATCCATATACATTTCCTCTCTCACTTAAAATGTCCTCAGGCCTGAGGGTTCAAGTAGTGTTTACACCCATAGCTCATTGGCAGAACTACATTCAGACACAAGGGTGAGATTTCTAGCCAGAAATTCAACAAGTTACCAACCATCATGCAGCCCCTTCCTGTCCAGAGAGGACTGGGCAAAGGGGAACGCTGCCTTTAAGGTCAGAGAACAAACAGGAGAACAAAAGAATCTGGAAGAGGGAGAGAAAGCTTTGCCAGGTAGGGTAGGAACACTGGGACAGCCACCTCTTGGCCCTGTCATGGCATCTCTGATGCTGCCCCTCTGGGATTTTCAGGAGGAGGCAGAAACCAGGCACTGGTGAAGGGACTGGAAGGTCAGGCCTGTGGCTTTGGGAACATGCAGGAAGCTTCTTAGTTCCATCCATCTCACTTGCCCCAGCTTCTCCCTTGCCTCCCCCAAGTGTTGGTGAGCAGAGCAGGGTGACATACGGCTCTGGAGGGGCTACCAAGGGAGGTGACTTACATTTCTTCTGTAGAATGTTCTGCCTGGCCTTAATGAATGCCAAGATGTCGGAATCCGTCTGGCTGTCCCCAGTGAGAGGGATGGACGACGTCGGCCTCTCGGAGATGCTGAGGGCAAGCACATGCCGCATTTAGTACACTTTACGTTTGGACTCAACGCTTACCTCTCTGGAGTGCTTTCCTGTCTTTGATAACTTGATTGCACCCAGGAAGCAATGCGACTGGGCAGTGTGCCTCCTCATTCTCTCACCCTGCGCACTACAGCCAAAAGGATCGTCTTACAATGCAAATCGGGTCACATCACTTGGTAGCTTAAAACCCTGTAGTGGCTTCTTGTTTCTCTTGCTGTGAAATTCAAACTCTGTCCCATGACCTCCCAGGCCCTGTACGAACTAACCTTTGACCTTGTCACATGCCTCCCCCCGAAGTATTCACACACTATGGCCACCCTGACCTTCTTACTCTGATACACCAAACCCTTTCTGGCTTCAGGGTCTTTGCTTTTGCTGTTTCCTCTCCCTGGACTCCGCTCCCCCAGACTTTTACAGGCTGAAGGTACTTTCTCTCACTGCCTTTTCTGTCCTCTCACCACCATTCCAACTGCCCTCCACGTTCCCAGCTTTCCCAACCCAAGCCAATTTTGCCTGAGGCCTGTCTCCTGCAGCACCCAGCTTAGATATCACATCCTTTAGGAAATCTTCCCAGTGCATTGCCATCCCCCACCCTGGCTTTGCCCTTGAGAGAGAGATGACTATTCTCCCCTCTCTCCTTAAAAACAGAACCATCAAATTTAGCAGGGCAAGTTGCCACACAGCTAAAAAACTATATTTCCCAGCCTCCTTCGTGGCTACGTGTGGCCGGGTGACCAGGTTCTGGCCAATGAGATTTGTAAGCAGAAGTGCTGGGTGGAACACTTTTAAGGGAATCCTTTTAAAAGAGAGGGATGTTTGTGCCCTTCTCCCTCCTCTTTCTCTGTCTAACTCCACCTACTTTAGAAAAAGTTCCTTGCAGGGCACATTCCTGGTATCGCACCCATCACTCAACACAACAGGTGATGGAACTCACTTCCTTAGAAGGCAGTGGGGATTGTATGTAACAAAGGGCTTTCACTGTCACAGTAATTTCTAGTTTCTGGGCATTCTGGCTGCAACACAATGAGAAGTACTAAAGCAGAGGAGAGGGGGCTGCCTTGGGTCATTCATTCTGCCCGGTGGGCTAGGAAGGGGCTAGTGCTGGCATTCCTCCTTGAGCAAAGTGGGGTCTGCTGGGTGAGAGGGGGCAGGCAGAGATTCTCATCAGAGGGCAGGGGCCACGCCAAGGTCCAGGCATGCCAAGTAGCATGGCTCAGAAGCCTTTTGGCCAGGCTGCCAACTCCATGCCCCACGACCCACCTGGATATTCTGTGGTGGGGCTAGTAGACTATGAGGGACTGCCTCTGGGGCAGTTCTTTCCCCGTACAGCACCAGGCACATCCATTCACAAGGAGCTGTACAGCAACACTGCCCACACAGGGCTCCAGTGAGCCTGGGAGAAAATTCCCCTGTTTTGGGAGTCAGACATCTGAGAGAGTCCAGGGAATCCCCAGGGAATCAAGGTGGAGGCCAGCTCTGCCACTCCATCTGTGTGGCCATTGGACAAGAGGTTCCTCAGGTTGTGGGGGACCGGACTGGTGATTTAGGCCCATTCCACACTTGCAGGGACCTGTTCCGGGGGCCGGGGAGGAGAGGAACCACAGACCTGTCTTCCAGGGAGGCTCTGGTGCTGCTCTTCTGGTTGAATGGTGCAGGGTAAGGTGGCGAAGGCAGGATTTTCCTGGCATTCACATCACTGCAAAAAGCAAACCGGCAAAAGCAAAAGGTAAGGGAGGAGGCTTCCAGAAGCAAAACTCAGGAGTTGTATTTAAAGCTAAGAATCCTTTGTCTTGAATGGTTTACACATTAATTTTCACTTTTGAAGCATTGCATATGTTGGCTGTGGAAGCAGAAGAACACACTAGGCCCTGTGAGTGCTCTGAAAATACCAAGCCATTCAGTCTCTCAACAGCCTAAGAGGGTGTGTTATTATCCCCATGGTATAGATGAGAAAGCTGAGGCTTAGATTAAGGAAATTCTGAAAGTCACCCAGCTGGTATGTGGCAGAGTAGACTGAGCTCCAAGTCTGTGAGGCTTCAGAGCCTGTGCTCTCAGCCATGATGCTTGACTCTGTGGCCTTTTTTTTTTTTTTAATTAATTTTTATTAAGCTTCAAGTGAACATTTACCATTCCAATCAGTCTGTCACATGTAAGTTTACATACATCTTACTCCCTTCTCCCACTTGCTCTCCCCCTATTGAGTCAGCCCTTTCAGTCTCTCGTTTCGTGCCAATTTTGCCGTCTTCCCTCTCTCTCTATCTTCCCATCCCCCCTCCAGTCAAGAGTTGCCAATACACTCTCCAGTGTCCACCTGATTTAATTAGCTCACTCTTCATCAGCATCTCTCTCCCCCCCGCTGACCAGTCCTTTTCATGCCTGATGGGTTGTCTTCGGGGATGGTTCCTGTCCTGTGCCATCAGAAGGTCTGGGGAGCATTGCCTCCGGGATTCCTCTAGTTGCAGTCATACCATTAAGTATGGTCTTTTTATGAGAATTTGGGGTCTGTATCCCATTGATTTCCTGCTCCCTCAGGAGTTGTCTGTTGTGCTCCCTGACAGGGCAGACATCGATTGTGGCCGGGCACCAACTAGTTCTTCCGGTCTCAGGATAATGTAGGTCTCTGGTTCATGTGGCCCTTTCTGTCTCTTGACTCTGTGGCCTTTTATGAGGAAACAGACACTGGAGACCACAAGGCTGAACCCTGACCATACTAGCTGCCCCCAGGTGGCACTGATGACCAGCTCTGGCTCCCTGAGTGAGAAGGCAGACCCAACAACTCACATAGGTGCAACTTAATCATTGAATTAGGCTGCCTGATGCATCCATCTTGCTTTGGTTTCCTGGTTGTAGACAGTGGAACCCAGCAGAGCCATTCTGGAGGTGAAGAGGTCAAAGGACAAAGCTGGCCCAGGATCCAGTATAGTCCACATATCTCCGATGGCAAGGGTCCCTACACTAAGTTACGGACTCAGTGATGGGATTTCTCCCTTGCTTTGGGATGACCCTGCATGGAGACAACGTTGGATCTGGAAGAGGCCTAAAAAGTCACAGAACCCTCCTTATGGAGATGGGGGCCTTCAGGCTGAGAGGTGGGCTAGGGCTGGAGACAGGTGAACTGGCTTTGCCAAGCTGGCTTGGCGTAGTCTAAGGTCCTCCACAGGTACTGCTTGTCCCGCCCATGAGTGCAGACCCTTCCAAGGCTCCAGCCTCCTGCCCTCTCATACCCTTAAGAAGTGGTAGGACCTCTTACCCTGGGGCTGACTCCACAGGGTCAGAACTTTGGGACAAACAAACAGGAAGGGAATCAGAACCTGGGACTTCTCCCCCCCCCCCCCCCAATGCCCATCTCCTATCAGTACAGAGACCGGCCACCGTGCTCTTGGGAGGGTTAAAGATTGCTGGGCCTGTGTCTGGTGAGGGCTGCTGTAGGACCAGAGTTGGCCGCAAGGTGGCAGGCCCTGCATGTTTTTCTTGGGACAACCGTGGCTAATTCTCAGGGCTCCTGCTGAGTGGTTCCTGGTTCACGCCTCCAGAGCGAAGGAGAAAGGGCTGCCCATCTTGCAGGTGATTTGAGTATACCGGTGCCAAGGTCGGGTTGGAAGCTGTAGAGAGTCACCCGCACACAAATGGCTTGTTAACTCAGTGGAGCTCAGTGGTTTCCCAGGAGAGTGCTTTCTCGGATTTCAGGGATAATTCACAGGCACCAAACTGTTGAGAGGTGGGAGTGGGTGGAAGAGGGGCAGAAATGGGCTGTGGGCAGGGCAGAAGGGTTCCTTTCCCCAACTCACTGGGTCAGAAGAGAGCTATCAGTGCTGTTCATGGAAATGACTGACCCTCATGTGTGCTATCACATCTATGCTGTTCCCTGAACAAACCCTCGACTCATTCATTCAGCTCATCAACTGCTCACTGAGCTCGTCTTCTGCAGTGTGGCAGGCACTGTGCTAGGCATTAGAGATAAGCAAGTCCCAGCCCTAGGGGAGACAGAGGAGGAAAAGACCATAGAGTGGTGTGATCACACCATGGCTGAATGGTATCTAGCACCTTCAGCAGAGACCAGCTGCCCAGCCTGTTGCCTAAACCCACCTATGCAGGAGGATGGCCCCTTGTGAAGTTTTTGGGGCTCCCAAAGGAAATGACTCTTCTGGTCCCTAGGTTGCTAGAGTGTCCCTGGATGCCATAGTTCAGCTTCTCAAACCCTCAGGGGCATGCCACGAATGACCTCTGCCCTCTTTTGACCCTGAATTCGTTATTTACTTATTTTTAAAAATTTCATTTATTTTGTTGTTGAGAACATACACAGCAAAACATACATGAATTTAGCAGTTTCTACATGTACCATTCAGTGACATGGATTACATTTTTTTTTTTATTAACTTTTATTGAGCTTCAAGTGAACGTTTACAAATCAAGTCAGACTGTCACATATAAGTTTATATACACCTTACTCCGTTCTCCCACTTGCTCTCCCCCTAATGAGTCAGCCCTTCCAGTCTCTCCTTTCGTGACGATTTTGCCAGCTTCGAACTCTCTCTATCCTCCCATCCCCCCTCCAGACAGGAGATGCCAACACAGTCTCAAGTGTCCACCTGATGTAATTAGCTCACTCTTCATCAGCATCTCTCTCCTACCCACTGTCCAGTCCCTTTCATGTCTGCTGAGTTGTCTTCGGGAATGGTTCCTGTCCTGGGCCAACAGAAGGTTTGGGGACCATGACCGCCGGGATTCCTCTAGTCTCAGTCAGACCATTAAGTATGGTCTTTTTGTGAGAATTTGGGGTCTGCATCCCACTGATCTCCTGCTCCCTCAGGGGTTCTCTGTTATACTCCCTGCCAGGGCAGTCATCGGTTGTAGCCAGGCACCATCTAGTTCTTCTGGTCTCAGGATGATGTAAGTCTCTAGTTCATGTGGCCCTTTCTGTCTCTTAGGCTCTTAGTTATCGTGTGACCTTGGTGTTCTTCCTTCTCCTTTGCTCCAGGTGGGTTGAGGCCAATTGATGCATCTTAGATGGCCGCTTGTTAGCATTTAAGACCCCAGGCACCACATTTCAAAGTGGGATTTAGAAGGATTACATTCTTTGAGTTGTGTAACCATTCTCACACTCCTTTTCTGAGTTGTTCCCCATTAACATAAATTCACTGCCTCCCAAGTCTCCTACTTAATCTTTCAAGTTGCTGTTGTCAGTTTGATTCCATAAAGATAGTTCTTAAAAGAGCACAATGCTCAAGGCAGACATTTTTTTTTACTAGTTAAGCTAAACTACTGTTCGGTTTTAAGAGACTTCAGGGGATATTTTTGGTGACCCTGAATTCATTTTTCACAAGACATTCTTCCTGGAGAGAGAACACCTCAGCCATCAGAATGAATGATCTGTTTCTTAATAAGGATTAATAACCAATATTAATAATAATCAGGGACCCGGGGTAACCAATCAGAGGATTGTGAATTTAGTGTAATCAGCCATGAGGACCTGAGCATCCCTGGGGAAATGATGAAATCAGGTTCCTTTCAGAAGCCAAGGAGCAGAGGGCCAGCCCTCCGGCCCACAGAGATTCCATCGAGAGTGGCATCCTAGAGATCAGGCCCCAGCAGCCAGCTGGCCTTCGCATTCGAGCAGCCCTTCAATGGCACTGGAACCTTGGTCTGCTCAAGAATGAGCATGTCAGAGAGGCCTTGGTACAGATGAGGATGGGGAACCTCAAAGGGGGCACTGCCTTGCCCAAGGGCACATTGCTTGCAAGAGCTATGACTGGAATTCATTTGATAGGTCCTTTGTGAAAGTCTAATCTTGGGAGCAAGCCATTTAAGATTCAGGGATCATCTTCAACTGGAATGCCTAAGGAGTATCCAGGAATGCCCAAGGCTGGGGCAGGCTCTAATTCTCAGACAAGGAGGATACCAGTGGAGGAGCTCAGTTATGACCACTGATTTCCCAAGGAGACCCTGGGAGGCCATGCCAGTGGCTAGTTCTTAGACTGTTCCATGGTGGACACTCAGAGAGTCTCGGGGGAATGACTGGCAGCAGAATGTACAAATAGACAAGCAATAATGAGTGCCAGCTCTGGCTGGTAGGAAGTGTGAGAGAAAGGGAAAGAAGTACTGTATAGGGAAAACCCAAAGAATCCATTGTCATTGTGTCAATTCCAACTCATAGCCACCCTACAGGACAGAGTAGAACTGCCTCATAAGGTTTCTAAGGAGCAACTGGTGGATTTGAACTGATGACCTTTTGGTTAGCAGCCAAACACTTAGGCACTGCACCACTAGGGCCCCACTGTATAGGGGGGAAGACAAAAAAAAAAAAAAAAAAAAACGGAGACAGGGAATGTGAGGTACGGATAAATGCAGGGAGAGCAAGAATGTGGAAGAAAGGGATAGGAAAAGAAGGGAGTGAAGGAGAAAAACAGAGAGAAGGACAAGGCTGGGGAGCAGAGAGAGGTAGGGAGAAAGGAAGAAAACCATACAAAAACTTGGTAGCATAGACTTAGATTTGGGTTTAAGCTGTAACTTGTCCCCTTATTAACTATGTGAAGCTAAACAAAGTTTCATTCCCTTTCTGGGCCTCAGTTTACTCATTTATAAAATGAGGGGTTTGAACTCAGGCTTTTTCAACAGGAGTTATACTGGCATTTGGAGCAGAACAATCCATTATTGTATGGGGCTGTCTCACACATTGGGGGTAGTCTAGTGACCCTGGCCCCAACCACAAATGCCAGTAATGCCACCTCTCTGGCCCCAACAGTCACTCTCACCCCAAAGAACTGCACACCATGGTTGTTAGATTTAGCAACCAAAAATACATAAGCCCAATTAAATTCAAATTTCAGATAAACAATGAATCTTTTTTTGAGCATAGGTATGTCCCATGCAATATTTGGGACTCACTTATACCAGGAAATGATTTGGTGTTTACCCCTCCCCCACATTTCTAAGTACCTCCTAGGGGGTGGCAGGTTCTCTACTGAAATACCCTCCTGGATGACCTCTAAGTACTGTGTAGCTTTAGTGACTTCACGGGCAGTGGGCGAAGACAACTGAGGAGGAGCGCCTCGGATGGGTAAGGGCACAGCGCTTAGCCCAGCCTCTGCATGGCGCCGGGACTCAGGGGAGGTTGAGAGATTCGGTTTTCCAATTCCCCATACACATTCGGACTGGAGTCAAATGGTCCCTGCAGTGTTGCTCAGTAAGAGAAATCTCGGTCTGGAGTCAGCATTCTACTTTCTCTCTCTCTGAGTTAAGAGAGCTACCAAATTATGTGGCCCCCTGGACTGAGGAAGATTCTAGAAGCCTCTCATTTCAGATTTAAACACTGAGGGTTCCCTTACCACACACAGTCCTGTGCTTCAGTGAAATCTCCTTTGTCTGATGGTTCAAAGACTCCTTCTCCACAAAACTACATGTAAAGTAACTTCTTTAAGTCCAGGGAAGCCAGTTGGCCTGGGCCAAGGGCCAGTGTTAATTCCTCAGGCTTAGCCAACTTGTGCATGCATGAGGCCAATTGTTAATAGTGAGGTCTTTGAGCCCAACCTACCTGTTCTAGGTGAGACTCCGCAAGGCATCACGGGGAATGCAAGAGAACAAAATGAAATAGTCTCCACCTTCATGGAGCTTATATTAAGCGGAAGACAATTTATAAATAAACAAAAAGGTAACAACAAGAACATCTCAATAGGCTAGACAGTAGACAAAACACTGGGCTAGACAATTCATGACTAGCTTGCAGCCTAGTGGGCAAGAACCCAGGCTGGGCGGTCAGGGAGATTGGGTTCAAGTCTTAGCCGTGCTGAGTCATCTTGGTCAGGTCTTAGTTTCCTCATCCACAAAATAAGAATGATACTGTGTAGATTAAATAATGAAAGAAAAGCACCTAGCATCAAAGGAAGTACATAATAAATGTCAATTGTTGCTTCTGTTAGTAATCAGTTGCTCATGATGTAGGAGATGACGCCAGGGGACACAGCAGTCCTTGCCTACAAATAAACTGTAATGAACTCTGCCCTCACAGATCTCCAGGCTGCAAGGGTCAGGTGGCTGACTGAGGACAAGAAAGTCACTGAAAAGGCCTAACACACACTGGAGCACTTGGAGCCCCCCAAAGCCATCCCTTTTGAGACCCTCACTCAACACAGCCTCATTTATTCACTGAGTGAACAAGTATACACTGGATGTTTTGCCTTCTCCCAGGGAATTGAATACAGGGAGGAGCCAGTAGGTTCTAGATACTAAAATTGGACTCAAAGGTGCATGGTGGCGGGTCTGTGGCTCACAGATCTTCTTTAGGATTCCAGCATGACCGCCTTCCCCACAGGCCTTATTTCCCCGGGTTGGGCAGGAGGGGCTGGGGAGCTGGGGGCATGTGAACATAGCAGCCCAGGGCCTTGTGTGTCCTCAGGTGACTGCAGCAAGGTTTCAGGGGTGACAACCAGAAAGAAAAGCCAGAATGACTAAGGCTGAGAGCATGCACTGACATAGGGCTCTGCAGACCTGCAGGCTATTTTAGGATGATGGGCCCTGACTAATTTTGAACAAATCCTTGGTGCTGTGGTTATAGAGGTGGTCCCTCTGGCTGGTGGGCTCAGAGCAAATACTCCCCTATTTCTTCCCTGGAGGAAACAAATCAATCACCAGGCTTTTTCCCCAAATGGTGAGGGCCCGTAAGGGGAAATTTCAGTTTTCCAGCCAGAGGTTGGCCTTCTAAGGAAATACAGTTTTGCTCTTTGACAACCCTGCCCCTTGGAAAAACCACACTGTGGGGACACATTGAGGGTGAAGGTCCCAGGCAGGAGTATGTGATGTTTGGAAGAATATAAAGAAAGTATGTTTGTGTGAAATAATACAGGATATGGGCTAGAAAATACCAACTACTGCCAAACATCCTGTGTCCCTGGGGTGGTCATTAATTCTTAAAAAAAAAAAAATTGGGTGTGAGGAGTGTGGGGTAGTGGCAAGACTCTGACATGCCTGGGTTCAAATCCTGGTCTCACCACTTATTAGCTATGTGACCCTGGGAAAGTTACTTGACCTCTCTGAGCCTGAGATTTCTCATCTATAAAATGGAGGTGATAATAATAATAGTACCTACTTAGCACATGTGTGCAGCACCTGGCCCATAACAGAACTGAACAACTGTTGGGACATTCCTGCTGTGAGAAGAAAGCCAGTGCTACTAAGCCAACAACTAATCCTCCACTGCTGGCTGTTCAAGAGTGTTGGGGATGCCATGATGACCTGGGAAATGGTCTTCTCCCTGCCTCACCCCAGGTAGAGCTTTACAGGCTCTTTACCATCAGCATTCAAAAGCAAATGGTGGATGACTTCTTTGTCAGAAGAGAAGTCCCTAGACCTCTGCCTTTCCAATGTCAAGTAGGGACCCTTTTCCTCTCACCTGTCTATTGTAACCTTCCCATCCATAAATCTTGGTACTCAAACTACTGTGTAGGAAGGGGCTTGGGATGCAGACCAGACACAGTTGAGGTGTCTTAACGAACACTGTCCAGGGAACTCAATTATCTCTACTGAGGGTCACAGCATCTGACTAGAGCCCCCACTTCCCACAGGTGCCCTCCAGGGCCCACTGACAGCCATCTCCCCAAAGACCCTCCTTCCAGCAGTCACTGAAGGTGCTTGGGGTGGAGCTCTGGGAACAGGGTTTGGGAAACAGTTCCTATGCTTTTCCCATCTGCTGCAGTCCTTGACATCCAAGGTTCTGCACTTTAGGGTAAAGGAACTCTTGGCAAGCACAGACAATTTGGATCTAGTGGTTGTGTATACTGGAATCTTTGCTGACACCTGTAGCCAACATATACGCACACAAACATGTTTCGATTATCTCTGAAGCAAAAGAAAAACTAGAGATGCCGCTTCCTATTTGCTGGGCAGATATTTCTACTAGTAGGATCTCCTCAAGAGATCAGAAAAGAGGCTGGGGAAGAAGTAACGGGCTCAGAGCCTCACAAGTGGGAGGAGAGCTCATGTGTGTGGCCGACAAGAGGCTCAGAGAGTCACACCTGAGGAAAGCTCTTCCTCTCGGCTGGCCTGGACAAGTGGTTTGCAAACGTGCTGTTACAAACTGAATTGTGTCCCCCCCCGAATATGTGTTGGAACGCTGACTACTACACCTGTGGATGCAGTACTGTTTGGAAATAGTGTTTCCTTTGTTATGTTCATGGGGCTGTATCAGTGTAGGGTGTATCCTAAACCTAATCACATTTGAGGTGTAAGCAGCACCGCAGACACAGAGACAGGCAAGCACAAACGCGGGAAGATGGAGGCCACGTGAAGATCACCAAGAAACCAGGCAACACTGGGGCTATAGGAGCTGAAGGGGCCAAGGATCTTCCCCCAGAGCTAACAGAGAGAAAGCCTTCCCCTAGAGCTGGTGCCATGAATTGGACTTCTAGCCTCTTGAACTGTGAGAAAACTAAATTTCTGTTTTTTAAAGCCACCCACTTGTGGTATTTCTGTTACAGCAGCATTTGGTAACTAAGACACATGCTCCATGGAGTCTCGGCATTTCCAGGAGGGGACTCTGTGTGGGGAAGGAGGTGAGTGTATTGGGACTGCAAACTCAGGTGCTCATAGATGTTTGGCAGGTACCTAAGTATATTCACTTCCTAGGGCTGCTGTAACAAAGTAGCATAAAGTGGTGGCCTAGAACAACAGGAATTTATTTCTGCCATAATTCTGGAGGCTAGAAGTTTGAAATCAAGGTGTTGGCAGGGTTGGCGCCTTCTAGGGGCTCTGAGGGAGAATCTGTTTCATGCTGCTTCCTAGCCTTGGCTTTCCTTGGCTTGTGCACACCTCTCTTCTATCTCTGTCTCTGTCTCCACATGGCTTTCTCCCTGGTGTCTCTGTGTGTCCAAGCTCCCTCTACTTTCTCTCAAATTTAGGTCCACCCTAAATCCAGGATGACTTCATCTTAATTATATCTGCAAAGGCCCCTCTTTCCAAAAAAGGTCACAGTCACAGGTACTGGGAGTTAGGACTGGACATATCTTTTTTAAAATATCTTTTTTAGGGGAACACAATTCAATCCGTGACACCAAGTGAATGCAGAGGGGGCCAGGTATAAGGCACTAATGCTAAGCTGCCTGTATTGCCGTGAACGCTATAGCTGTCTCGTCACGCTGCCTTTTAAACCACCAGGTTAACCAAACAAAACACACCTTGTCAGTTGCTGACTCCCGGTTTAGGGGCTCACGAATGAGATGCGTCCTAAAACCAGAATACGAGCTGGGTGCTGGCATTGAGGACTGGGTTGGGTGATGTGGGTAGACTCAGGAAAATGGCAACCAGGTGGTGGAGGGCTCAATGTTGGCCTTGTTTTTTGTCAAATAAGATTTTTAATTTTAGAATAGGTTTAGATTTATGGAAAAGTTTCAAAGAGAGTACAGAGAGCTGCCATATACTCCACACCCAGCTTCCCATTCTTACATGAGTATACTTGTTATAACTGATGAGCCACTATTGCTACATTATTATCAACTAACATCATACTTTTTTCAGATTCCCTTAGTTTTTCCCTAATGTCCTTTTTCTGCTCCAGGATCCCATCCAGGATGCCACATTACATTTAGTCATCCTGTCTCCCTTGGCTCCTCTGGGCTGTGACAGTTTCTCAGCCTTTCCTTGTTTTGGATGACCCTTACAGTGTGGAGGAGCACTAGCTGGGAATTTTGTAGGATGCTCCTCTGTTGGGATTTGCCTGGTATTTTTCTCATGATCAGACTTGGGTTAGAGGCTTTGGAGAAGACCACAGAGGTAACGTGCCAGTCTCATCACACCATATCAAGGGTACCTACCAGCTGGCTTTTTTTTTTTTTTTTTAATAAGCTCCAGTTCTCATTTCCAATGTGAGAGGGCCACTCCCCTTCCACCCCAGTCAAAGAAGTGCTCCTTGGTGATGGAGGCTGGGCGCCCTGGGGCTGCCCTGGTGTTGGGCATACTAGTACCGTGGCTCAGGATGGAGGACGGTGGGAGGCATGCGCCATTGGCTCTGCCACCCACCTGGGTTTGCATGGTTAGAAAGACAATACCATGGATGGTGTGAGGGGGAACCTGCTTGCTGAAGTGGCTGTATGAGGAGGCTGAGTCCTTTATGAGGGGAACTGGCTCTGGGCCATTTTCATATGGAGTTATGGGAGGCTGCCCTCATCTCGCTTGTACCCTTGCTAGGACAAAAAGGCCTCTTACTAAAGATATCCCAGGTCCTGGCAGGTTGACTACCTCCTGCTCCACCACCACCATCTCCCTTCTTCCTCAGTCCCCTCTCTCTCCCACACAACTCCCCTGCCCATTGCCAGGCCCTCCTTCCTACACAGGGGTGTGGCTTGCAGGGACTGGGCTTGTACCATTCAGTCCCTTGTTACCATGGCAGTACAGGGGAGTACTGCAGCAGGATGTGCTCAGACAAGATTGAAAGCCACTGCCCTGAGCATCTACAACTAATTAAACGGTCAAAGTGATCTCTCCTCCCTGACCAACCAGCCTATAAGAAGATATTTAGAGCAGCAAAAATGGGTTGAGGAGAGAGGCAGGGAGCCTTTTCTGGTCATCCCAACACTGTTGGTGGAGTTCCCTCCTTTACCTTTTTTTTTTTTTTGGTGGTACAAATATACATAAAACATTTTCTGATTCAGCAATGTTTACATGTATTATTTAGTGACACTGGTTACACTCTTCATGTTGTGCAACCATTATTGCTATCCTTTTCGGAATTATTTCACCACCATTAACATAAACTTAGTGCCCCCTATGCAATATCTCTCCCCTTTCCCTCTCCCTCCGCCCCTGGTAACCACTAATAAGCTTTAGTTTCTATTTGCCTATTTCATATAAGTGAGCTCATACAGTATTCTTTTGCAACTGACTTATTTCAGTCAACACAATGTTTTTTCAAGGATCACCCATGTTGTGGCATGTACCAGGATTTCATTTCTTGTTATGGCTGAGTAATATTCTATTGTATCGCTCTACCACATTTTTTTAATCCATTCATCTGTCGATGGACACCTTGGTTGTTTCCACATTTTGGCTATTGTGAATAGTGCTGCAATGAACATTGGTGTATAGGTTTCTGTTTGCATTTCTGCTTTCAATTCTTTTGGGTATATACCTAGAATTGGGATTGCTGGGTCCTATGGTTCTATGCTCAACTTTTTGAGGAACTGCAAAAATGTTTTCCACAGCAGCTGTACCATTTTACATTCTCACCGTCAGTGGATGAGGGTTCCAGTTTCTCCAATAACACCTGTTATTTTCCGTTTTTTGGTCTTAGCCATTCTAGTGGGGGTGAGGTGGTATCTCATTGTGGTTTTGATTTGCATTTCCCTAATGGCTAATGAAAGGAGCCCTGGTGACTAAGGGGTTAAGGGCTGAGCTACTAACTAAAAGGTCAGTGGCTGGAATCCAACATCTGCTCCACAGGAGAAAAATGTGGCAGTCTTTGCCTGTAAAGTGTACAGCCTTGGAAACCCTACGGGGCAGCTCTACTCTGCCCTATAGGGTCGCTATGAGTCGGAATCGAGTTGACGACAATGGGTTTGGTTTGGTTTTGGAAATGGCTAATGACGTTGAGCATCTTTTCATGTCCTGTTGGCCGTTTGTACATCCTGTTTGGTGAAATGTTTGCTCAAGTACTCTGCCTATTTTTTTGATTGGGTTGTCTGTCTTTTTGTTGTTAAGCTGTAAGAGTTTTAAAATGTATTTTGGATATTTAACCCTTATCAGATACAAGATTCCCCAAAGTTTTCTCTCAATCTGTAGGTTGTATCTTCACTTTGTTGATAAAGTCCTTTGATGAACAAAACTATTTAATTTTTTTATGAGGTCCCATTTATCTTTTGGCTGCTCATGCTTTTGGTATCATATTTGATAGTCCATTGTTAAAGACTAGATCTCATAGCCATACTCCTCTGCTTTGTTCTATGAATTTTATGGTTTTAGTTCTTACATTTAGGTCCTTGATCCATTTTGAACTGGTTTTTGTATATGGTATGAGACATAGATCTGTTTCATTCTTCTGCATGTGGAAATCCAATTTTCCCAGCACCATTTATTAAAAGAGTTTCTTCTTTCCCCTTTAGTGGCCTTAGTACACTTGTCGAAAATCAGTTGACCAGAGGTGGATGTATGGGTATATTTCTGGATTCTCAATTCTATTCCATTGGTCTATATGTCTATCATTATACCAGTACGAGGCTGTTTTGATTACTGAAGCTTTATAGTATGTTTTGAAACCAGGAAGTGTGACTTCTCTTACTTTATTCTTCTTCAAGATTGCTTTGGCTATTCAGGGACCCTTGCCCTTCCATATAAATTTGAGGATTTCCCATTTCAGCACTTTGGAATTTGATGGGGATTGCAGTGACTTTATAGATTGTTTTGGGTAGTACTGATATCTTACTTATGTTAAGCCTTCCAATCCATGAACATGGATCTTCCTTACCTTTTATTAGAGAGAAGCCGGGGGCGTTCATGCTGGAATTCAGGTGTCTGGGGAGATGACTTTATGTGATCAAATGAATTCACTGCTGGAGAGTTTGCCTGTTGGCCAAGAAGGAGTTTTCTGATGTTAGCTTAAATCTAATGACATGGGAAAATGTTCTTGATGTATTGCTTAAGGGAGAAAATACAGTTACAAAAGTTGGTATATACAATACATCTGGGAAAAAATAAATCTAGACATAGTAATGACCATCATCATGGGCTTTAAAATATTATCTTTGGGTGGTAGAATTACAGGTAATGTTTGATTTAGTCTTTGTGCTTTTCTATGCTTTCCAAGTTTTCCAAATTAGGTATGCATTACTCTTTGTGGTTAGAAAAAAATGTTTAAAATGTTATCTGACGGTTTTCTAGAAATCCTTTCTGGTTTTGTTTGTCCTTGTCCCAAACAGACACTACCAGAGTCAGGAGAAATCTGTCGACTCTGAAACAGCTCCACCAGGGGGTCCTGGTGACCTTACATGTCTTCACATAGGTCTCATACTAAAAACAAACAAAAAACTACTAAGTCCATTGCCACTGAGTCAATTCCAACCCATAGCAACCCCATGTGTTATAGGCTAGAATTGAGCTCCATAGAGTTTTCTTGTCTATAATCTTTACAGAAGCAGATCTCTAGGCCTTTCTTCCATGGTGCCACTGGGTAGGTTTGAACCTCCAACCTTTTAGCTAGTAGCTGAGCACAAACTGTTTGCATCACACTGGGACCTTATAAGTCTCATAGGCAAGCCTTAAATTCAACTTTTCGAACTGGTTCTTTCCAGTTCAGTCATAGCGGAGGAAGTGAAACCGGAACAGACCTGAATTTTTAAAATTTGGGTCAACTGGAATGATAGCTGGAATGGGAAAAATTATGAGTAGAAACCCTGCTAGAGACCTAATCATTCTCTTAGAAAACAAGGGTAGTATATAAGTTGCATAGCAACCAAATCTCTTGCCCCTTGGATTTTGAGCAGAGTCAGAAACAGTGGTGCTCTGCTCAAAGAAGGCAGCTGACTGCACTGCTTTTAATCTGTGTCACTCTCCACAATCCTGCCAATAATCCAGTCTCATGCATCTGGCCCCTGAAAGGGCTCATTACGCCTCTTTTGAGTCTCCCATCTGTGGTTTTGTTCTGTAATTTTTCCCATTCTGGTTATCATCTCGGATCACCCAAATTGCAAAAGTTCAGGTCTATTCCGGTTTTGCTTCACTGGCCATGACTGAACCAGTTTGAACTGGTTCGAAGCCCTGCTTACATCACAGCTGATCTTTAAGTCCTGGCAGAATGCTCTGTGATCCTCCCAGAACATGAGAGCAGGGGAGGCTTGTGAGAAACTTCTGTAAAGCTATTTCTCACTTGCTTCCCTATCCTCCTAGGAGGCTGTCGTAAAAGTTCTCATCGCCTCCTGTGTTCTGATGAGGTGTGAGGCTTTGGCACCACCCCACTCAGGGTATAGTTGCAGGCTATAAAGTTGCTGCACTACAGCATGGAATCGGCTCCTCAGCAACAGGGTGTCCTGCCATTTGAGTTGCAGTCACCTGGCCCCTTTTATTTCAGTGTCATCCTGTGATGCGGGGACACAGAGAAATCGCACCTTGGGCTACTCTTGCTTTCACTGTCTGTGTAAGTAATAAGCTGTCTGAATCTAATGAGGACTGGTTGTTTCTTTACCAGGTGACTCTGTCAGCCTAGCCTGGATGTGACCCTTGTCTACTGTGCAGTGGCAGAACTCCTTTGGGTACCTACTGCGGCTGAAGGACTCACTCACTGATGAACTCATATGAAGGATTCTTAACCTGGAGTCCACAGACAAAATCCAGGGGGCGCTGTGAACTCAGATAGCAAACAACTGTATATTTATTTTCCCTAACTTCTACCTAGGAGCCCTGGTGGTGCAGTGGTTAAGTGCTGAGGTGCTAACCAAATGGTCGATGGTTCGAAACCACCAGCTGCTCCACGGAAGAAAGACGCGGCAGTCTGCTTCTGTAAAGATTACAGCCTTGGAAACCCTATAAGGCAGTTCTACTCTATCAAATAGGGTTGTTATGAGTTGAAGTTTGGGTTTGATTTTTAACTTCTACCTGAAATTTAGTGGACAGTGAAATTTAGCATTTTTTCAACAATAAGTGTAGGCAACAAACCACAGTAGTATTGGCAATACCTGTAACTTTGTCACCAACAGATATCACATATATTTTTATAACACACTGCAGTGTTGCAGAATTCTTGAAATCGTTACTTTGAAATTATGGCAATTATTAGGACGACCACTCCTACCCCTTAAATGGGTATCCGTTGTCATTGAGTCTATTCTGCCTCACCGGACCCCACAGGACAGAGTAGAACTGTCCCATAGGGTTTCTTAGGTTGTAATCTTTATGGAAGCTGACTGCCACATCTTTCTCCCACAGAGCAGCTAGTGGGTTTGAACTGCTGACCTTTTGGTTAGCAGTCGAGCGTTTAACCGTTGTTCCACCAGGGCTCCTTGGACCACTCCCAGATATTATTAATTAATGTGTTTAAAATAGTGTACTTATTATTATATCATAACTTGCCTTTAAACTATTTTGAAAACTAAATTTCAATTTAATTGGTTTTCTTTGTATTTCTATGTATTTCACTTTATCCAAATATCCTCCTCTTTTGTCCTGCCACATGGCCATTTGGTAGCATACTGGTTACTACTGTTTGGTTGGGTGTCCTTGGGCAAATACCTTCCCTGGCTCTCAGTCTCCTTATCCGACAAATGAAGGGATCAGCTTGTTAGATAAGCTAAGGGTTCTGCCAGCCATATGAATTATATGATTATGTGCCTATCATTCCTTCCATTGTACTATACAGCTGAGGAGTTACATAAGGACCATCAAAACTGGTATTCTACACTAACACTTCTTAACAGATTATCTTAGCCTTCAAAATATTATACGAAACTTCTAGAATTTTTTCTGGGAAATATGTAAAAAATATAAATATATTTTGAGTGAAAAATTAGAAACACCCTAAGTATCTAATGATAGGAGACTGGTTAAGTAGATTAAAATATATCCATGTCATGGAACACTAAGAGACATTAGAATGATGCTGTAAAATAATAAAATGGAAAAATAATCACATTATACAATTAAAAAAAAAAGCCATTTATGATACTTTAAGACCAGCATCCCCCACGTGTCTGTCAGTTTGTTGCACTATGGGGGCTTGCGTGTCGCTGTGATGCTGGAAGATATGCCACCGGTGTTCAGATACCAGCAGGGTCACCCATGGAAGACAGGTTTCAGCTGAGCTTCCAGACTAAGACAGACTAGGAAGAAGGACCCGGCAGTCTACTTCTGAAAAGCATTAGCCTGTGAAAACCTTATGAATAGCAGCAGAACATTGTCTGATATAGTGCTGGAAGATGAGCCCCCCAGGTTGGCACTCAAAAGATGACTGGGGAAGAGCTGCCTCCTCAAAGTAGAATCGGCCTTAATGATGTGGGTGGAGTAAAGCTTTCGGGACCTTCATTTGCTGATGTGGCACAACTCAAAATGAGAAGAAACAGCTGCAAATATCCATTAATAATCGGAACCTGGAGTGTATGAAGTATGAATCTAGGAAAATTGGATATCGTCAAAAATGAATTGGAACACATAAACATTGATATCCTAGGCTTTAGGGAGCTGAAATGGACTGGCACTGGCCATTTTGAATCAGACAACCATATAGCCTGCTATGCTGGGAATGACAACTTGAAGAGGAATGGTGTTGCATTCATCATCAAAAAGAACATTTCAAGATCTATCCTGAAGTACAACGCTGTCAGTGACAGGATAATATTCATACGCCTACAAGGAAGACCAGTTAATACGACTATTATTCAAATTTACACACCAACCACTAGGGCTGAAGATGAAGAAATAGAAGATTTTTATCAGCTGCTGCAGTCTGAAATTGATTGAACATGCAATCAAGATGCATTGATAATTACTGGTGATTGGAATGAGAAAGTTGGAAACAAAGAAGGATCAGTAGTTGGAAAACATGGCCTTGGTGATAGAACAATGCTGGAGATCAAATGATAGAATTTTGCAAGACCAACGACTTCTTCATTGCAAATACCTTCTTTCACCAACATAAACGGCAACTATACACATGGACCTTGCCAGATGGAACACACAGAAATCAAATTGACTACATCTGTGGAAAGAGACGATGGAAAAGCTCAATATCATCAGTCAGAACGAGGCCAGGGGCCGACTGTGGAATAGACCATCAATTGCTCATATGCAAGTTCAAGCTGAAACTGAAGAAAATCAGAGCAAGTCCACAAAAGCCAAAATATGACCTTGAGTATATCCCATCTGAATTTAGAGACCATCTCCAGAATGGATTTGACTCATTGAACACTAGTGACCGAAGACCAGACGAGCTGTGGAATGACATCAAGGACATCATCCATGAAGAAAGCAAGAGGTCATTGAAAAGACAGGAAAGAAAGAAAAGACCAAGATGGATGTCAGAGGAGACTCTGAAACTTGCTCTTGAATGTCGAGTAGCTAAAGCAAAAGGAAGAATTGATGAAGTAAAAGAACTGATCGGAAGATTTCAAAGGTTGTCTTGAGAAGACAAAGTATTATAATGACATGTGCAAAGAGATGGAAAACCAAAAGGGAAGAACACACTCAGTGTTTCTCAAGCTGAAAGAACTGAAGAAAAAATTCAAGTCTCGAGTTGCAATAGTGAAGGATTCTATGGGGAAAATATTAAATGACGCAGGAAGCACCAAAAGAAGATGGAAGGAATACACAGAGTCATTATACCAAAAAAGAATTAGTCGATGTTTAACCGTTTTAAGAGGTGGCATATGATCAGGAATTGATTGTACTGAAGGAAGAAGTCCAAGCTGCTCTAAAGGCTTTGGTGAAAAACAAGGCTCCAGGAATTGATGGAATATCAATTGAGTTGTTTCAACAAACAGATGCAGTGCTGGAGGCGCTCGCTCATCTATGCCAAGAAATATGGAAGACAGCTTGCTGGCCAACTGACTGGAAAAGATCCATATTTATGCCTATTCCCAAGAAAGGTGATCCAGCTGAATGTCGAAATTATAGGACAATGTCATTAATATAACATGTAAGCAAAATTTTGCTGAAGATCATTCAAAAGCAGCTGCAGCAGTATATTGAGAGGGAACTGCCAGAAATTCAGGCTGGTTTCAGAAGAGGACGTGGAACCAGGCATATCATTGCTGATGTTAGATGGATCCTGGCTGAAAGCAGAGAATACCAGAAGGATGTTTACCTGTGTTTTATTGACTATGCAAAGGCATTTGACTGTGTGGATCATAACAAATTATGGATAACTTCGCAAAGAATGGGAATTCCGGAATACTTAATTGTGCTCATGAAGAACTTTTACATAGAGCAAGAGGCAGTTGTTTGGACAGAGACAGAACAAGGGGATACTGTTTGTTTTAAAGTCAGGAAAGGTATGCGTCAGCGTTGTAGTCTTTCACCATACCTATTCAATCTGTATGCTGAGCAAATTATCTGAGAAGCTGGACTATATGAAGAAGAACGGGGCATCAGGATTGGAGGAAGACTCATTAACAACCTGCGTTATGCAGATGACACAATATTGCTTGCTGAAAGTGAAGACGACTTGAAGCACTTACTAATGAAGACCAAAGACCACAGTCTTCAGTATGGATTGCACCTCAATATAAAGAAAATAAAAATCCTCACAACTGGACCAATGAGCAACATCATGATAAGCGGAGAAAAGATTGAAGTTAGCAAGGATTTCATTTTACCTGGATCCACAATCAACAGCCATGGAAGCAGCGGTCAAGAAATCAAAAGACGCATTGCATTGGGTAAATCTGCTGCAAAGAACCTCTTTAAAGTGTTGAAGAGTAAAGATGTCACCCTGAAGACTAAGGTGTGCCTGACCCAAGCCATGGTGTTTTCAATCGCATCACATGCATGTGAAAGCTGGACAATGAATAAGGAAGACCGAAGAAGAGTTGACGCCTTTGAATTGTGGTGTTGGTGAAGAATATTGAATATACCATGGACTGCCAAAAGAACAAACAAATCTGTCTCAGAAGAAGTACAACCAGAAAGCTCCTTAGAAGCAAGGATGGCGAGACTGTGTCTTACATACTTTGGACATGGTGTCAGGAGGGATCAGCCCCTGGAGAAGGACATCATGCTTGGCAAAGTACAGGGTCAGCGGAAAAGAGGAAGACCCTGAACAAGGTGGATTGACACAATGGCTGCGACAATGAACTCAAGCATAACAATTGTAAGGATGGCTCAGGACCGGGCAGTGTTTTGTTTTGTTGTGCATAGGGTCGCTATGAGTTGGAACTGATGCAAGGGCACCTCACAACAAGTCCAGCATGATTCCATTTTTATAAGAAAAAATGGGTATATATGCACAGGAAAAAAACAAAATAATATATTCCAACATACTAACATTGGTTATCCTTAAGTGGTGGTATTACGGTGATTTTTACTTTCTTCTCTGCATTTTTCTGTATTTAAAAAATTTTCTATAATTAATATACATAGATAAGGAAAACAAATGTTATGAATATGATACCAATGAAGAATACTGCAAAAACCCTGGTGGCATAGTGGTTAAGTGATACGGCTGCTAACCAAAAGGTCGGCAGTTCAAATCCACCAGGCTCTCCTTGGCAACTCTATCGGGCAGTTCTACTCTGACCTATATGGTTGCTATGAGTGAGAATCGACTCGATAGCAACGGGCTTGGTTTGTTTTTGGAAGAATAATGCACAAAGCCACAGTGGCAATGCATTGGTTTGGGGAGCTACATCTTCAACTCCTAACCTTTGTCTATGTAAGTGGTTATTTCAGGCATCCGAGCAAGGAAACAATGAACTCCTGACCTGTTTTATTCCTTGTTACTTGGTTCAGGAGCCAGGGTTGAGAGCATGTGGGCCTGTGGATGAATACCCCACTTCTGCCTTCTGCCAACAACCATGGGGATTGCATGGCTGGCCCTCTCTCCAGCTGTGCTAACCAGGATGCTGGGGCAG
The DNA here is from genome assembly GCF_030014295.1 of Loxodonta africana. Taxonomy (NCBI): domain Eukaryota; kingdom Metazoa; phylum Chordata; class Mammalia; order Proboscidea; family Elephantidae; genus Loxodonta; species Loxodonta africana. The sequence goes on from NC_087342.1 coordinate 101,520,159, forward strand.
TGAGGGGCATAGCTGGCCATACCTGCAGGTTGGTGGCCTCCTCTGCCCACCAGGCTTCAAACTCTTTCTGCAGCTTCACCTTGGTTTTGTCCATGAGCAGCTGCAAGTGCTCGATCTCCACCTTCAGGGCTTTCAGGTGAGTGAACATTGTTTTATATCTATGGTGAAATTGGGGAAAAGTTAGTATACTGCTTTTTTGAAAGGAAGGTCTCTCCCAGGGAGTGAGGGGTTGTCAGCCTCATGGATAGCTGGCCGCTGGCCTGCATGGCCTGTGCCTCAGGTACTTCGCAGTGCTGCCCTGGTGCTCTGGGGTCTGGGGCCCTATAGGAGCTCACTAAGGCCAGGATACATTGCTAGGTTTGAGAAGCAAAGTAAGGCACTTTTGTTCAGTAGGTCCATGGGGCTCTGCATGTGAGATAAAAACCCTTACCTGATCACGATAATTGCCATTTATTGAGCACTTGTTAAGGGGCAGGCACTGTTCTAGATACTAGACATATATTAACTAGTTTAATCGTCTTCACAACCCTGTGAAGAAGATGCTATTATTATCATCTCCATTTTACAGATTTGGAACCCGAGGCATGGATAGCTAAGAAACAGAAGAGCCAAAATTTGAACCCAGGCTGACTGACTCTAGAATTCCACAGTTTTAACAGTCTTGTCTTCATGCTGAGGACCAAAAGTTCAATATATTTGTTAATGCAGATGTGGGCTTTGGGAATGCTATCAGCAATGAGTCAGAAGTTTTCTGACAGGAAACAGTTAAATAGCCAAGCTGAAGAGACAATGTGGCTTCTGAGATGCTCCTGAGGTGGGAAATGTGGACCCAGGGACAAGATGGAGCTGGAATAAAGGGACAGAAAAGAATGGGTTGGAATGAAACAAAAATACACTGAGTGAGGGAGAAAGCAGACAACTGGTGGGTGCACTCACAGAGCAGGGCCACAGCAGGTGTTTGGGAGGGTACCACAGGGCATTCTGGGAGGATGATGTAGGCAGGAGACGACACAGTACACAGGCACCAGGAGTGACCTAGAGACTAGTTGTTAGGGCCTTTGGTTTCCTCAAGTCTTGGGATAGCAGGTGTGTGTGAGTGGGGTGGGTGCGGTGGTTTGCTCAGGGTACATGCCTAGCCAGACTCCGTAGGGTGTGCTGGAATGATCGTTAGCTCCTTGAGGGCAGAGAAGGTAACTTATTTGGTTTCTCCAGTATCTACATGTGGCCTGAAGGAGATGTCAAACATTTGCTGGACGCATAAACGAACGAATGAACTAGGAAGCTTGATTGGGGAATTAAGCGAGATTCTGTCTATGAGTAATAGCTACCTGCCTGTTTATGCTTGATGCTCCTCATTCTGCAAGTAAAATTGTTTTGGCACCCTACATGGCTGCGTGAGGGTATGATGTCTTCATGATTCCTTATAGATGAGGGGACTCAGGAGGGAAGTGGGGTAAAGCTGTGTGGACATGAGGAAGAGCACTGTGGTCATTCTTCTTGACTCCTCTAGGTGGCAGCAGTAGACAAGCCTAGCTGCTTCTTGGGCCCTTGGGCAGGTTGTGGGTACGAACAGCCCAAAGCCTTCCCTGACATGTGAATCCAGGTTCCTTGGGGCCTGGCTTGGCCTTCTGCTTCATTCCAACCTCACCCTGCCCAGGGTTCCTGCGTTTCACATCTGCCTGTTGAAAGGCAGCACCTTCTGCTCCTACTATTTTAGGATCCAGCTGTGGGACCCACTTCCCCCAGTAGCTCTAGCCCTGAGCCAGGACATGGTCACTCCGCCCCGCCCTGGGCAGGTCCACGTGGTCCCTGGTTAGTCCTGCGAGGCTGGGGTCAGCGTGTGTGCACCAAGAAGGAAGGGCACCTTCTCTTTTCTTCCTCCAGTTGTGCTCTCAGCTTCTCTTCCAGTAGGTCTGGCAGTGATGGTGCAGCCATGTTTTCTGAGATACCTGTAGGAGGGAGATGCCATGGGTTATTTCAAAGAGGAAAAAAAGGTAAAAGGGAAGGTGTGATATTTAGGGGAGATGACAGTCAAAATGCACCCCGAGGTGAAAGAGGATCCCGTAAGTTCTCTTTCAGGGCTTTTGGATGAGAACCTGCTTCAGTCTCCTCCTCTGGATGGCAACCTCTACTCAGATGAGAGCCCCTGAGTCTAAACGCTTCAATCATTATCTTTCCTCCCAGTGTCTAGTATCTGTCACTGGAAGAGAAGTCTTCCTTAACATCTCTACCGCATCCTATTAGAATTGATTCACGTGTTTCCTTTTGAGTCCCCAGGGAAGATGCAACACAGCGTTTCCCATCCTCTGATAAAGAGCCCTTCACAAACCCATCACTAAACTGTCCCACAGCTTCCTTTGCATTAGTTGAAGTGCCGAATTTTCTAGCCTCAAAATCATATCTTCTGTTTTTCACTTGCCTCTAATGTAGTGGTTCTCAAGCTTGTTTAACATTAGCATACTTGGAGAGTTAAAAGAAACAACAATAACAACAACGACAACAAAACACCAATGTTTGGCCCCAATGCCAAAGATTTTGGTTTAATAGGGCTAGGGTAGGGTTTAGCAATGGTATTTTATGAAATTATCCCTCAAATTATGCTAATAAGCAACCAGAGTTGAGAACCATGCTCAGATGCCCTGCTGGCAAGACTTGCCTGTAGGAGGCGGTGAGGCTTTGAGGGGGCTGAACCTGTCAGGAGGGATCAGCTGGTGGCTACATCCTGTATTCCCACTGACGCCTGCCCCGGTCTGGTCACCATGCTGCTGCTATGGCTGTCTGACTGCCCGTTCTGGCTGGTGTGTTTATCTGGAGCCGGGACTTTACTAGCCAGTGGGTGGGTCTGCTTATCCTCCTCGCAGTCTCTCCCTCTCTTTTTTTTTTTTTTTAATTTTATTGTATTTTAGGTGAAAGTTTACAGTGCAAATTAGTTCCTCATTCAAAAATTTATACATAAATTGTTTTGTGATGTTGGTTGCAATCCCCACAACATGTCAGCACTCTCCCACTTCCCTTCCCACCCTGGGTTCCCTGTGTCCATTTGTCCAGATTTCCCCTCCCGTCTTGCCTTCTGTCTTTGCTTTTGGGTAGGTGTTGCCCATTTGGTCTTGTATACTTGATTGAACTAAGAAACGTGTTCCTTACATGTGCAGTTGTGTGTTTTATAGGTCTGTCTAATCTTTGGCTGAAAGGTGGACTTCGGGAGTAGCTTTGGTTCTGAGTTAGCAGTGTGTCCGGTGGCCATAGTCTCAGGGGTTCCATTTAGCCTCTGTCAGACTAGTAAGTCTGGTCTTTTTTTTTTGTGTGTGTGAATTTGAATTTTGTTTTACATTTTTCTCCTGCTTTGTCTGGGACCCTCTATTGTGATCCCCATTAGAGCGGTTGGTGGTGGTAGCCAGGCACCATCTGGTTCTTCTGGGCTCAGGCTGATGAAGGCTGTGGTTCATGTGGTCCGTTAGTCCTTTGGACTAATATTTCCCTTGTGTCTTTGGTATTCCTCATTCTCCTTTGCTCTGAACGTGACGGGACAAATAGATGTATCTTAGATGGTTGCTTGCAAGCTTTTAAGACATTAGACCCTACTCACCAAAGTAGGATGTATAATATTTGCTTTATGAACTATGTTATGCCAATTGACCTAGATGTCCCCCAAAACCATGGTACCCAGCCCTCAGCCCCAGTAACTCAGTCCCTCAAGGTTTTTGGATGTATCTGGGAAGTTTCTATGACTTTGCCTTGTTCGATTTGCACTGACTTTCCCAATATTGTGTGTTGTCTTTACCTTCATCAGAATTAACACATGCCTACTTTTTTTTTTTACTATCTAGTTAGTGATAACTTGCTCCCCTCTTGTAACCACCAAAGATTTTTTTGTTTTCTCTGCGTAAACCTTTTCTTGGGTTTTTATAATAGTGGTCTCACATAATATTTGTCCTTCCATGATTGACTTATTTCACTCTGCATAATCCCCTCCAGATTCATTCATGTTGTGAGATGTTTCACAGATTCATCATTGTCCTTTATCATTGCGTAGTATTTCATTGAGTGTACGCACCAAAACTTGTTTATCCATTCATGTGTTGACGGGCACTAAGTGCTGTTTCCATCTTTTTGGTATCGTGAATAATGCTGTAATGAACGTGGGCGTGCATATGTCTATTTCTGTGACGGCTCTTATTTCTCTAGGATATATTCCTAAGAGTGGGATTGCTGGATCATATGATATTTCTATTTCTAGCTTTTTAAGGAGGTGACATATCATTTTCCATAGTGGCTATAGTATTTTACATTCCCACCAGCAGTGCATAAAAGTTCCAATCTCCCCACAAACTTGCCAACATTTGTTATTTTCTGTTTTTTTTATTAGTGCCAGTAACGTTGGGGTGAGATGGGATTTGAACCCCAATTTTTCTGGTTGATAGAGCTAAATTTTTATAGCAGGCAGCATTCCCAACGCTGCTGCTATTTCTCAGTGGCTTTGTCATGATGGGCCTCTATTAAGCTGTGGTCTGTTTAAACACCTATATACTTTTTTATGAGTGGTTATCAAAACTTACCCTATTTCAGTGTGATTGTCTTCTTGATCCTAAATGCAACACTTCACATTTATTGGGGGTCTAGTCTGCTGAGAGGTCTTTATTCTTTCATGCTGTTATTCTTTTCCTTTTGTTTTACTTGACAATTTGTTAATTGGGCCTTTTTTTTTTTTTAATTGGTATCTAACTTATTGATAAGTAGCTAACAATTTAATGACTAAGGTGTGCCTGACCCCAGCCATGGTCTTATCAATCACGTCATGTGCGTGTAAAAGCTGGACAATGAAAAAGGAAGATGGAGGAGAATTGGTGCATTGAACTGTTAAGCAGGTCAGGATTCTGACTTCTTTATCTTCCAGGCATCTGTTACACTCTCTCCCTAATAGTGTCACTTGGAAACTGACTGAGCAAGGGTCATACTCTGTCACCTAAACATAAGAGATATAGAGAAGATAGATTTCCAACTGAAGACAAGCACACTAGCCTGGTCAGGTGCATTTTATTGGCCCTAATAAGCCAGCTTGCCTGTCCATGTTACCCATAATCCCCACAGGAAGCCCCTCTGGACAGGGACTGGATCCCACTGCTCTTCGTATCTTCCCACAGTGCTTTGTTCAGACTCCACATACAAGCTACAATCAAGGCTGTGCATGTTTGCTGGTCCTTGTCCTCCCTGAAAAATGTCAGATACGATAAACGGGAGGAAGTATCTTAAGATCAAAGTGATAGCAATATGATTTTAAATGTACAGAATATTTTCCCTCTTTGAAGTATCAGAAATGGGCAAATTATATTTTAGCCTGTTAAAAATGAGGCTGTGAGTCTTCTTCCTGCTTTTAACTCTTTTTGACCCACACCAGGGATGTTGTTGTTACTTGCCGTCCAGTTGGCTGCAACTCATGGCAACCTTCCTGGTCCTGCGCCATCTTCTTCATGCTAGTTGGTATGTTTGAGCTCCATTATTTTGGCTATTGTGTCAATCCACCTCACTGAGGGTTCCTCTTGATTTTGCTGACCCTCCACTTTACCAACCATGATGTCCTTTCCTAGGGATTGGTCTTTCCCGATGATGTGTCCAAAGTAAGTGAGCCTAAGTCTCACTATCCTCGCTTCTAAGGAGCATTCTGGTTGTATTTCTTCTAAGACCTATTTATTTGTTCTTCTGGCTGTCCACAGTATATTCAATATTCTTCACCAACACCACATTTCAAATGCGTCAATTCTCCTTTGATACTCCTTTAGCTTTCACATGCATATGAGGCAACTGAAAAGACCATGGCTGGGGTCAGGCATGCCTCAGTCATCAAAGTGACATCTTTGCTCTTTAACAATTTAAAGAGGTCTTTTGCAGCAAAATTTCCCAGTGCAATACATCATTTGATTTCGTGACTGCTGCTTACGTGGGTGTTGATTGTGGATCCAAGTAGAATGAAATTCTGACAACTTCAATTTTTCTTCATTTATCATGATGTTGTTTACTGGTCCAGTTGTGAGGATTTTTATTTTCTTCACATTCAAGTGTAAAACATATGTCTTTGACCTTCATCAGTAAGTGCTTCAAGTCATCTTTGCCCTGAGAAATCCAGTGAGATCCCTGCTCTGTGGTGAGTGGCTAGATATCCTGCTCCACACACACCACATGGGAGGCTGCTGGAGATTGGCAGTGGAAGGCTGCTGGATTTGCACACAGCAGTCATCTCAGCCTGCCCAGTGGAGGTGGTCTCTAAGGGCTTCATGAATGGAAGGAAGGTAGGAAGGAAGACCGAGGTGGACTTCTTTTCCCTGTAAAGGCTGCGGCTTCCCCAACGTGAATGTTGAGCCCTTTTATAGGAGAGAGGCTCTTGCCCTATTGCAGGGCTGTCTTTTCCTTGGACATCTTATAGGTTCCCCTGGCAGATCACAGAGTTACAGATGCCCTGGACATGTATAGGGTGTTCAGGAGCCTAGAGCAGGAAAAACATTCTGAATGCCGCTGACGCAAGAACAGAAAGATATTATCAGCTACTGTTCATGGAGCACCTTCTCTGTCTAGTCACAGTGCATCACTTCATCTATTCTTACCACTCTATTTGGCAGGTATTATCATGTCCATTTTATAGACAAGGAGGCTGAGGCTCAGGGCAATTAGGTGACTTGCACATCTCCACAAAGCTACCAAATATAGCAGAACCAGGCTTCGAATCCAGGCCTAGTCATGCATTCACTCATTTAACAAATGTTCATTAAGTGTCTACTATGTGCCTGCCCCTGTTCCAGGAACTTTCTTGTGGAGAAGACAGATATTAAACCAACAAAAAATTGAGTACATAATATAATGCCAGGGATTGAAAGGTGCTATGAGGAAAGAGAAAGCTGCATGAAAAGACGGAGAAAGCAGCTGCCACATTAGGTAGTGTTATGGATTGAATTTTGTCCCCTCAAAATATGTATAAAAAAACCAAAACCAAACGTGCAGCTGTCGAGTCGATTCTGACTCATAGCAGCCCTAAAGGACAGAGTAAAACTGCCCCAAAGGGTTTCCAAGGAGTGCCTGGTGGACTCGAACTACCAACCTTTTGGTTAGCAGCTGTGGCTCTTAACCAGTACACCACCAGGTTTTCTCAAAATACGTATGTATAGGAATCCTAATCCCTATGCCTGTGGATATAATCTAATGTAATGTAATCACCTTCCATAACACAGTCTAATGCAAAGAAAGTGATCGATCAATTGAGGTCATACCAGTGTATGGTGTGTCTTAAGCCTAATCACCTCTGAGCTGTATAAGGAGTAGCATAGGCACAGAGACGTAAGGACATATGTGGGAAGACAGATGCCGTGTGAGAATAGCCAAGGACCAAGGATGGCCTGGGGCTACCTACAAGGAAGGAATCGACAAGACCAAGGCCCCAGTTTGGACTTTCAGCCACCAGAACTGTGAGAAAATAAATTTCTGTTCTTTATAGTCACCTACTTGTGGTATTTCTGTCATAGCAGCGCTAGGAAACCAAGATAGATAGGGTGACTGGGGAGGTCTCTCTGAGGAAGGGGCATTTGAGCATAGACCTGAATGAAGGGAGAGACAGCATACAGAAATCAGGGGGGCAGAATGTATAACAATGAGGGCAAAGGGCCTGAGGTTTGAGTCTGCTTGGTACACCTTAGGGACAGCAAGAAAGTCAGTGTGCCTGGAACAACTGTGCTGGTAAGAGAAAGAGCGGTGGGAGCTGAGGTGGGTGAAGACATTGAGGCCAGATCACGTAGGACCTTGTAGGCCATGGTAAAGATTCAGTTTTGAGAGAGATGAGAAGCTGGAGGATTTTGAAGAGAGGAATGGCTTGAACTATTCCTTTAATAGCTATGCCAAGAGGTCTTTTTGCTGATCAAAACAAAGCTACTCCAAACTGAAGAATAGTTAATGTGGGGTGGCGCCAGGATGGTGCTAGCGTGTTGAAAGGACCTGGGAAAGGAAGCTAAGGCAAGGGACCTTGAGATAGCCAGAATGAGGGCACTGCATACCCCAAGACACAAGCTATCCATGTTGTCATGGCAACTAATAGGCCTGATGCCAAAGGTGGTGTTTGCTTAGTGAAAGGCATTGTAACCCGGCCAGGAGACAGCTGCTGGCAGCTTCTGATGCTTTTTGAGGCTTGGCTTATCAATCCTCCCTCAGTAGAAATAGGGGCTGGGAACTCAAAGGGAGCCAAACAAAAGCAACTGAACAAAAACAGAGGGAGAGGGAGTAAGTAAAGGGCATTTGGGCTTTGTAGGTCTCTGTCACCACTGGGACTTTGGCCAGGGACAGAATCTCTACATCACCTGCCAGGAGGCAGAGGAGCCCTGCTTTGAAGGACAGGTTCCGGCTGGGACAGGAGCATGGAAGGTCACAGCCCTGAGTGGCCTATGTGGTCACACTGGTATTTGGTTGGGGTAAGGGTGGCAAGCAGCTTTCTCCAAAGGAATACAAAAGCTAGAAAAGAGTGTTTCATTTCAGTGGCTGTAGATCTGAATGCCACACCATGACATGAGGAAGCCCTGAGCAGTCCAACAGTAACTGAAGCTTCAAGCCAAGGGGAAGCACAGTGCCAGGCTGACCTTCTTGTGTCTGAAGTTTCAGGAGCTTGAGAACTAGCATTGCAAGGACAAGAGGGGGCTCTTGCTGGGAAGACCAGCCAAGATGTGGGCCCACTCCTGCCTGGCATGATTTCAGGGGCACTGGAGAGCTCGCTATTATCCCTCTTCCCATGTCCCCATACCCTTCTCTCAAACACACACACGCACGCACACACACACACAAGCCAGAACTTTCCTACACAGTTATCCGATGTCTGAAATGTACAAAATCTCATTTATTTGGTTCAATGATTCTCAACTGGGAGTGCACATCAGAATCACTTAAGGACCTTGTAAATACACCGGGATGATTGGACCCAACTCCAGACTTACTGAGTTAGAATTTGCCAGGTAGGGTCCCCTGGTGATTCTGATCCTCACTTCTTGTTAAGAAACACTGCTTAAGGCTTTGAGTTAAGTTGAAATACAAGTACTCCATGGAGGAGTTACTGAGAATGCAGGATCTGCAGGGGTTTATATAGGGTGCGTGTTTGGAATTTGGCATGTTCTCCACCTATTCCAGATCTCTGGGAGCCACCATGGGGAAAAGGGAGTCCCTGGGTGGTACAAACGGTTAATGTGCTCGACTGTTACCAAAAGGTTGGAGGTTAAATCCACCTAGAGGTACCTCAAAGGAAAGGCCTGGCAATCTACTTATGAAAAATCAGCCATTGAAAACCCTATGGAGCGGATAAACAAACTGCGGAATAGACACACAATGGAGTATTACACAATGCTAAAGAACAACGATGAATCTGTGAAGCATCACATAACATGGATGCATCTGGAGGACATTATGCTGAGTGAAAAAAGTCAATCACAAAAGGACAAATATTGTATAAGACCATTACTGTAAAAACTCATGAAAAGGTTTACATAGAAAAGAAACAATCTTTGATGGTTACGAGGGTGGGGATAGAAAAACGCATAATAGACAATAGAGAAGTGGTAACTTTGGTGAAGGGTAAGACAGTACATAATGCTGGGGAAGCCAGCACAGTCCATACAAGGCAGGGCCATGGTAGCTCCATAGACACATCCAAACTCCCTGAGGGACTGAATTGCTGGGCTGAGGGCTGTGGGGACCATGGTCTCAGGGAACATCTAGCTCAATTGGCATAACAGAGTTTATAAAGAAAATGTTCTACATTCTACTATGGCGAGTAGTGTTTACGGTCTTAAAAGCCTGTGAGCGGCCATCTAGGACACTCCATTGGTCTCACCCCTTCGGGAGCAAGGAATAATGAGGAAAACTAAAGACACAGGGAAAGATTACCCCAAAGAACTAATGGACCACATCTACCACGGCCTCCACCAGACTGAGTCCAGCAAAACGAGATGGTCCCCGGCTACCACCACTGACTGCTCTGACGGGGATCACAATAGAGGATCCTGGACAGAGCTGGAGAAGAATGTAGAACAAAATTCTAACTCAAAAAGAAAGACCAGAATTCCTGGCTTGACAGAGACTGAGAAACCCTGAGAGTATGTACCCCGGACACTCTTTTCATCTCAGTAACAAGGCCACTTCCGATGTTCATGTTTCAGCCAAAGATTGAACAGGCCCTTGGAAAAAAACAAGACTAAAGGGGCACACCAGCCCTGGGGCAGGGACTGGAAAGTAGGAAGGAACAGGAAAGTTGGTAACAGGAAAGTCAGGGTTGAGAAGCAGAAGTATTGATGTGTCATGGGGGATGTTAACCAATGTCATACAACAATAGGTATACTAACAATTTGATGAGAAACTAGTTTGTTCTGTAAGCCTTCATCTAAAGTTCAACAGGGTTACTGGGTGGAGAAAGGGCCTCAGGGGTTGGGAGCAAGGAAGATACACTCTCTCTGTAGGGCTGAAGCTAGCAGCACTTGACCCCTGTAGGTACTCAATAAAATCTAAGTGATATCTACTACACGGGTCAGGTACTCCCATGTATTATTTTATGTTATCTCCTGTGATGGTTAAGGTTGTGTGTCAACTTGGCCGGGCCATGATTCTCAGTGGTTTGGCAGCTATATAATGATGTAATTACCTCCATAATAAGATCTTATATAATGTAATCACCTCCATGATGAGATCTGCTATGAGCAGCCAATCAGTTGAAAGGGTGTTTCCTTGGGGTTGTGGTCTGAAGCCAATATATGTGGACTTTCTGATAAAGCTCACTGGCTTTTGCTCCCTCTGGATCCTGCAGCTGGTTTCTCATCTGACCCCTGGTTCTTGTGACTTGAGCTAGTAGCTTACCTGCCCATCTTGGAATTCACTGGCCTCCACAGCCTGTGAGCCAGAGGCCTGCTGTCTGACCTGCCGATCTTGGGCTCATCAGCCCCTGCAGCTACCTAAGTCAGGAGAAGCCTCCAGCCTGACCCATGGACTTGGGACTTTCCAGCCTCTACAACCATGTGAGCCACTTCCTTGATATAAATCTTCCTGTATATATATCTACCACGTGTCTGTGAGTTTGTGGCATATATGCGTGTGTGTGTGTGTGTGTATATATATATATATATGCTTCACTGATTTTGCTTCTCTAGAGAACTTAGCCTAAGACATCTCCCCATAGGGAAACAGGGCTCTGGCAGGTGAATCATCTGCTCAGGATCACACCGTTAGTAAGTAGAGCTAGGGTTGGAACCCAACTCTTGGACTTCAGAGCTGCTGTTTCTTTGCTTTGTAAATGATTCCACTAATGAAGGAAGTCACAGGCAGATCACTGACATCGGTATTGACTTGTCCTTGGTATTTAAAGGTGATGCTCTTTTCTGTGAATGCTTTCATATCTGGGGCTGGGGACTGAGAGAAGGCTTCACTACCCTTTACCAACTGAAGCCACACTCTGCACCTCTAATCCTACTTGGCACTTGGGGCTCACCTTCTACCCCTTGGAGTAGGCTCCAGGATTTGATGGGTCACCACTCTCCAGATTAAGCTCATGGATACCCAGAGCCAGTTTGCTCAACCTCTGTGACCTTGCACTAGGAGTCCTAAGGAAGGCAGTATTGACATATCCAACCAAAAGCCTATGGGCTTCCATAAAGCAAAGGCTGCAAGTTCTGCTTTGGCTGGAGCTCAGCCAGTGCCCTGTGTGGGAGGAGGCAGTGAGTTTCGTGGCTATATCATGGCAGACATCAGAGTTGGGAGGGTGGAGGCATTTCAGCTGGTCACCTCAGCTATCCAACTAATGATTCATTTGCTCAATACCACTCTGGGCCTCCTTGGGGCTCAACTGTCTCACAGAACCGTAGATCACTCAGCCTCACCTTGTCTGAGAAGTCAAACTGTCTGTTCTTATGGAGATTGATGGTGTCCATAGCTCAATTACTACAATGGTCAGCAGCTCAGTGACAAAGATTCTGGCTTCCCAATCAGACCATTTCCTGTTTAATGGCTCAAATTTATTGTCAGCTGGAGTAATCATATGCTGACAGGTGCTCAGTGCCACCATCCATCTTGGTGTTGATTTTGTGTAACACCTTAGCTGCTCCTAGCATGCTCAGACTTAAGGGTGTCACGAATAACCATGCGGACTCATGGCCTAGGACTGATAATTTCTCAGGCACACTCACACCCACAATCACAAGCCCTGCACTTACTGCCTCTATCTTCCCCATGGGGATAATGGGGCATTCTTCCAGATGGGAAAAGGCCACATTTAAGTTTAATGTGAAACGTTCAGTATGCCTGCTGGGAGCAAAGCACAGGCCCAGAAAGGCCCTTAGTAGACGGGTGTCCACCGTTTCTTCCTGTGTGGGTAACTTCCCTGCTACTACTAGGCCTCTCCATCCAAAAGTATACCCTTGAGATGGCAGCCTCTCCCCTTTGGCATTTCTTCCTTCACCCTCAATGCATTTCCTGTGAGGATGCTGACCCCATGGTTAGTCAGAGTCAGTATGGCTGCAAGCAATATAAGGGGGGCCCTAGGGGCATACTTGGTAGGTAGGAAAGATATTTCTAGTCATTTCCATGGTCACTTCTGTTCCTCTTCCCAATCAAATGGGAGCTCTTTCTTTCTCATGTCTCTCCATAGTTCTTTCTGCTAGAACCCCAGATCCATCTTTAGGTTCCCACTCAACATTTCTCTTGTCACAGCCATTCGGAGCCTGACACAATGACCTCTGGATTCAGACCCCATGATCTCCCTCTTTCCCAGGCACCTCTCCCTCTCATGCCATCCCTGCAGAGGCCGGTCTGTCCAGATGCTGTTCCTGCCTGTTTTCCAGCCTGTTGTGATGTTCTCATTCCTCAGCCTCAAGTGCGCTCGTATTTCTGAACTTACAAGTTTCCCTCAAAGCTCCAAGTACGTCGCAACTCCACCCTCCAGTCACTTTGGCCTCACTGACCAGTGGTGACAACATGCCTTGGTCTCAGTGGCTTTTCAGAGAGACATTAGCAGGAACGTTGGCATCTCCAAAACCCAACTACATCTTCAAAACCCTGGACTCAGCCAGTCCGGAGTGTTCTCAGGCCACATGTGACCTTCTGAGGAGGACAGTTTCTCTCTCACCTGCAAGGGTAAGCATGGGCCTTCTTCCTCTTAAAATCTTTTATGGTGATTGTTAGTGGAGTTTGATCAGTTCTCTCTGTGTGGCTTTTAACAGAGATTTCAGAATTTTTAGGAACTGAGTTGAGGATGCTTAATAAAACTCTCTCTCTCCACTTCTGTAAAATTTCTCTGCTGCTAACCAATTTGTAAACCTGTCCCTCTGGCAATAATTTATTAGATATCAGAGTCAAAAATGAGTTCTGAGACAGACTACAAAGTAGAATTGGCACATTTTCAAAGTAAGATGGCAAGACCTGGCTAGACAACCAAAATACTCAAATCAAGTTAGAAAAAGGTCAAAAGGAATTTTTGAAGAGAATTTCTTTAAAGAGAGCTGGCAGTTTGCCTTAAATCTACCTAATTCCCCTCATGGAGGATGGTATGTGCGGAGGTGCTTCTCCCTCCCTCAGAGCTAGTGAAAAGAGTTTGAAAGAGACCACTCAGAAACCTTGATAAGAATCCACTGGACCAAAGAAGACATTCAGGTGGCTAACAGACACATGAGGAAATGCTCTAGATCACTAGCCATTAGAGAAATGCAAATCAAAACTACAATGAGATACCATCTCACCCCAACACTACTGGCATGAATTAAAAAAACAGAAAATAACAAATGTTGGAGAAATGTGGGGAGACTGGAATTCTTATGCACAACTGGTGGAAATGTAAAATGGTACAAACATTTTGGAAAATGATATGGAAGTTCTTTAAAAAGCTAGAAATAGAAATATCATACAATCAAGCAATTCCACCTAGGAATATATCCTAGAGAAATAAGAGCCATCACACAAATAGACAATGCACACCCATGTTCATTGCAGCATTATTCACAATAGCAAAAAGATGGAAACAACCTAAGTGCCCATCAACAGATGAATGGATAAACAAACTACGGTATATACACACAATGGAATACTACACAACAATGAAGAAATGATGAATCTGCTAAACATCTCACAACATGGATGAATCCGGAGGGCATTATGCTCAGTGAAATAAGTCAATCACAAAAGGACAAACACTGTATGAAACCACTATTATAAAAACTCATGAAAAAGTTTACACAGAGAAAGAAACAATCTTTGATGGCTACTAGGGAGGGGAGGAGCGAGGAGGGAAAAACACTAACTAGACAATAGATAAGTGGTAACTTTGGTGAAGGGTAAGACAGTACACAACACTGGGGAAATCAGCACAACTTGACTAAGTCAAGGTCGTGGAAGCTTCAAAGACACATCCAAACTCCCTGAGGGACCAAACTACTGAGCTGAGGGTTAGGGATCATGGTCTTGGGGGACATCTAGCTCAACTGGCATAACATAGTTCATAAAGAAAATGTTCTGTATTCTCCTTTGATGAGTAGCATCTGGGGTCTTAAAAGCTTATAAGCAGCCATCTAAGATACTCCAGTGGTCCCACCCCATCTGAAGTAAAGGAAAACGAAGAAAATCAAAGACACAGGGAAAGATTTGTCTAAAGGATTAACGGACCACAACCACCACAGCTTTCACCAGACCGAGTCCAGCACAACTAGATGGTGCCTGGCTACAACCACCAACTGTTCTGACAGGGATCACAATAGACGGTCCTGGACAGATCTGGAGAAAAATGTAGGACAAAATTCAAACTCACAAAAAAAGACCACATTTACTGATCCGACAGAGACTGGAAAAACCCTGAGAGTATGGCTCCCCAACACACTTTTAACTCAGTACTGAAATCACTCCTGAGGTTCACACTTCAGTCAAAGATCAGACAGGCCCATAAAACAAAATGAGACTAAATGGGCACACCAGCCCAGGGGCAAGGATTAGAAGGCAGGCAAGGTCAGGAAAGCTGATAACGGGGAATCCAAGGTTGAGACGGGGAGACTGGTGACATGTCATGGGGTTGGAAACCAATGTCACAAAACAATACATGTATTAATTGTTTAATGAGAAACTAATTCGCTCTGTAAATCTTCATCTAAAGTACAAAAAAAAAAAAAAAGGAATCCTCTGGAATCTGTGTGAGTGTAGAGAGCGCACTGAACTGATGTCTGATTCCCATTCGGGAAATCTAACCAAAACCCAAGCCTGTTGCTGTTGAGTCAATTCCGACTTAGTAGTCCTAGAGGACGGTAGAACTGCCCCTTAGAGTTTCCAAGGCTGTAAACATTTACGGAAGTAGACTGTCACATCTTTCTTCCGCAGAGTGGCTGCTAGGTTAGAACTGCCGACCTTTTGGTTAGCAGCCAATTGCTTTAACCACGGCACAACAGGGACTCCTTGCAGGAAACCTAGATGGTAGGAAATGAGCTGAAGGACTGCTAGAGGCAAGAACAAAGAGTTGTTTGCTGCATTCCTGTGGACCTGGAGTATAAGCACGAAAAAAAGTCAGGTTAGGGTGGTGTTAGATCAGTGGTGTGTTGGTAAATGTTTAACAACCAGCTCTCTGAGGGGGGAGGGGGAAGAAAGCCCCGATCCACTTAAGAGTTAATCTCAATGAATGGATAAGCAAAATGTGGTATATACATACAATGGAATATTACTCAGCCATAAAGAGATCTTGATGCATGCCACAATGTGGACGAACCTTGAAAACATCATGCTGAGCGAAATAAGTCAGTCACAAAAGGACAAATATTGTATGCTTTCGCTGAAGTGAAATAAGCAAATATATAGAAACCAGAGGTTATTAGTGGTTCCCAGAGATGGGAGGGAGGGGGAATGGGGAATTTTTGCTTAGGGAGCAATGAGTTTATGTTAATGGTGGTAGAACGATCTGCAAAAGCATTGTGAGGATGGTTGCAGAACTTGAAGAATGTAATCAATGTCACCGAAGTATACATGTAGAAATCTTTGAGATGGTGTATACTTTGTTATGTATATTTTTACCACAATAAAAAAGTTTTAAAAATAAACAAAGAGACAACTACAACTGGTTGCCATTGAATTGGTTCTGACTAATGGAGATCCTCTTATGTGTCAGGGTAGAACTGTGTTCCCTAGGGCTTTCAATGGTTGCTTTTTTGGAAGGAGATCACCAGGCCTTTCTTCCAGGGTGCTTCTGGATAGACATGGACCTCCAACCTTTTGGTTAGCATCCACACTTGTTAACTTCACCACTTAAGACTTAGATCCTTTCTAAATGGCCATTTAGAGGCACAACAGGACCGTAGCAGAAAGAAACCTGGAGATGTACCATAGGATGCCTGGGGGATATATGCTGGAACTACTCTATTTGCCCCTCCAAAGCCACCCTCCACCCTCCTTTACCCTCCTCCACTCTACAGAGTGCCCTGGGCAGCTGACCTGTAGATCATTGGGCTTTCTTAACCTCTGCCTTCTAACTGGGCTTAGCCAATGGGGAACACCAGCTAGGGACTGGAGGGTGAGAGAAGAGTGATGATAAACCTTCCCAGGGTCTCTGCAGGGTGCTATGAGCTGGATGCATAGCTTGACTACAGGCTACAGCTTCTGTCAGAATGTCAGAGCCTTTCTACATAGCCTCTTCCATCTTCAATTTCCAGTTACTGCTCACTCCTCTTGCCCCCTGGGCCTTGGGGCAGCAATGCTTCCTGTCTCCCTGTTGCTAGCTCTGGGGTACCACGCTGTCCATGTGGCTTCCCTACACTCTGCTGGCACCTTTGTAAATAGGCCCATTATTCAACTCTCTTCACAATACCTAATTTGTGTAGTGCCATCTGCTTCCTGTCAGGACCCTGACTGATACAGGCTCCAAGTGGGTAAGCAACTGTCAGAATGAGATGCATTCCCTCAGGTCAAGGGACCCGCTGGTGAGAGACCTCCAGGGAGCTGTGTAAGTGCCCAAATGAGAATCAGCTTTGAACACCTGCCAGGCCCAGAGGGCACAGAACCATGTTACAAAAAACCCGAAAACCATTGCGGTCGAGTCAATTTTGACTCATAGCGACCTTATAAGACAGAGTAGAACTGCCCCATAGAGTTTCCAAGGAGCGCCTGGTGGATTTGAACTGCTGACCTTTTGGTTAACAGCCGTAGCACTTAACCACTACACCACCAGGGTTTCCATGTTACAAAAGGACATGTGAAATCTTTACCAACTGCTTTCCTTTCCCTTCCTTCTTCCTTTCCACCCCATCTTTCGGAAACTGAGTTTAGCAAGCTGAAGGATAAACTGAGTTCGAAAGAGAGAAGGAGCGTATCATATCATTTTCTTCCTGGCAGTTGGCATTAGCTGGGGGAACGGAGAGAATTCTTACCTTTGAGTGAAATTTCAGGTCTTGCGACTGCAGTTACAATAAACAATGACTAATTTTTGTTGTAGTGGTTATTTGTTTTGTTTGTAATTAACCGTGAATGACCAATTGAATAACTGATCATTCTAAACAACCAGTGAAAACTGGGTGCCCAATTTCCATTCAGAGGCAGGGGAAGAACTACCCCTACTGTGAGGATTTAAAGAGACAGTAGGAGAACAACAAAAAAACAGGCCTTTCTGATCGCTTCCAAGGTATTGCTCAACATGCCAGGCACACCATCTATAGCCATTAAGTCCCTGCTGGAAGATATAAAGCACCTCAGAAGAAAACGGGAATTGGTAAATTTTCTGATTTCACCTTTAAGTAAAATGGCCCCACCAGAAGCAGCAGTGAGGACAGTTGAGATTAATCACAAATGAATCAGGATTTGCTTTTTACTACCTCTTCTGTCATTACAATGGCCCCACTAAGACAGTCATTTTTGTTTGATCTCTGAACTCTTGGAATTGAATCTTTCATAGAGTTCTGGAAATTATTATAAGCATTTCAGACACACACAAAAAGTACAGCAAAAATTCTAAGTACCACTCCTCTGCCACCTGCACAGTTGGAGAAAAGTCTAAGTGGTTTGCCATCGTCATTTTAGTTTTTTTTTTTTTCCTTCATTTTTTGGAAATAAAACATTGATGGGCTTAGTGGCAGCCTCCTTTGTGCCTTCCGAACCCTATTATCCCCTCTCTGTGGAGATGACACTACCCTGAGTGTGGTATGTGGCCTTCCCTTCATGTTTTTCTATTCTCACTCTATATGTTTAATGTCCTTAAACATTACTTAGCTATTTCTGGACCTACAAGGGGATTATATAGGTGTTCTCTTTGTAAATATTTGTTGGACTGTATATCATATGTATATGTCTGATGCATCTTTCTATATTTATGCTACCTTTCACAATAAAATGTAAAAAGCTCCCATCTCCACTAATAAATCAAAACCAAACCCAGTGCCATCGAGCCTATTCCTACTCATAGCGACCCTATAGGACAGAGTAGAACTGCCCCACAGAGTTTCCAAGGTGCACCTGGTGGATTCGAACTGCCGACCTTTTGGTTAACAGCCGTAGGTCTTAACCACTACGCCACCAGGGTTTCCTCCCCACTAATAAATAGTATCAAATTTTTGTAATTTACATATATTTCCTTTAGCAATTTTCTTTCAATCGACGTGTTTTTGAGAGTTATTCATATTGCTACACATGTTGTTGTTGTTAGGTGCTGTTGCGTTGGTTCTGGCTCATAGCGACCCTATGGACAACAGAACAAAACACTGCCCGGTCCTGCGTGCGGCATCCTCACAACCGTTGTTATGCTTGAGCCCATTGTTGCAGCCACTGTGTCAATCCATCTTGTTGAGGGTCTTCCTCTTTTTAGTTGACCCTCTATTTTACCAAGCATGATGTCCTTCTCCAGGGACTGATCTCTCCTGATAACATGTTCAAAGTATGTGAGACAAAGTCTCGCCATCTTCGCTTCTAAGGAGCATTCTGGCTGTACTTCTTCCAAGACAGATTTGTTCATTCTTTTGGCAGTCCACGGTATATTCAACATTCTTTGCCGAAACCATAATTTAAAGGCATGGATACTTCTTTGGTCTTCCTTACTCACTGACTAGATTTCGCATTCGTATGAGGCAATTGAAAACACCATGGCTTGGGTCAGGAACACCTTTGAATGGATCCCTAGTTCCTGTAACAGCTTCCTCATGGTTTCCCAAATAGACACCAGTATTTTCAAAACACCACTAAAAGATTTTTGTTGATTGTCTAGAACACACAGACTCCCATCATGCGTATTTGGGCAGAGACAACCCTGGCACTATTAACTTCTTTGGGGAGATGGGAAGAACTTACCCAGCTCTGTCATGCATGCAACATAGCTGCTCTTAGGAACCATCAAGTCCTTTGTCTGGGTTGATTTTGCCAAGCATAAATGGTGATTCTTATCATGTATAAGGAAAAGAGAAGGCAGATGGAGCGCCACTCACCAGCCATAATACATTCTAGTCTAGCAGATGAAGTTAGGAGGCTAGACTTTTGTCTCTGTATATTTGATCAAATGCCTAATTCGTTCAAAGGTGTATAAATGATTTCTGTGCTACTTTTGTTTCATCCTTTGCCTGATGAAAAAAAATGGTTCTGGCAACTGGTAACAGGATCATCAACAATCAAGTGCCTCTCACTCAAGGAACAGACAGCCCCTTCTGGGGCTTGATTGTATTTTTTCTAGGAAGAGCAATTAACAGTGCTTGTATGACATAGTGGTTAAGAGCTATGGTTGCTAATAAAAAGGTTGGCAGTTCGAATCTACCAGGCACTCCTTGGAAACCTTATGGGGCAGTTCTACTCTGTCCTATAGGGTTGCTATGAGTAGGAATAGGCTCGATGGCAATGGGTTTGGTTTTGTTTTTTAGGTAGCAAATGTGGTTAAAAAGATGTTGCTGGTGGTGGCTGTGGGACTGTGTTGACCTCCACCAGCTCTACCAATTAGTGCTGGTAGCTCAGAGCCATGGTATGCTCTGTGGGGAGGGAGCTGTGCCTGCTGCTCAGGCATTTGGTTCATTGGCTCCTTGCACTCAGATTCAGATTCCATGATGATTTGCTGAACGCCTACTCTATCCTTGGCTCTGTCACATATATACTTTACTCAACATTCAGACCAGTCCTGTGGGGTAGGCATTCTTTTATGGATGAGGAAATGGAAGTTCGGGAAAGTTAACAGGCTGTGGTCACATGGCTAGCAAATAATAGAGAAAAGATTCAAGTAGGGCTCTCCTGATTCCAAGGTGAGTGCTGTTTCTACTAAGCCATAGTTGCAGTCCTAGACTGGCACTAGGGCTGACATACACAGCTTCCTTCTGGTCTCCAGCATGGCTGGTGACGGAACAGAGTCTGGAGCCTTGGCAATTGGGAACTGGGCAAGGAAATGGAGTGGATACTCCTTCTCACTCCCAGCCTCCACCTTGAGTGTGGAAATTTGGCCAAGGACCTTGTGCTACTGAAGCGAGCCCTATATTTACAAGAGGGGGAAAAATAACTGTGAATTAGTAATCTACTCAGTAGTTTGACTTCATCAGCGGCTTTACAGAGCCACCTGAGTTCTTTTGGAACCAGCCTTTGAGGCAACTATTTCCTTTGTATTCTGTCTTATTCCAACAGGTCAACATTTTTATCATTCATTTATGATAGGATAAAATCATCTCAAAGCACTCACATGTCTCCTTACCAAGACTGTGTTTCCCAAAAGTCTTAGGGAAATCTGTACCCACAAAGAAGTAAACCTAGGAAACCAGAGAGCTGAGGGGTATTAGGGATTCATTTGTTCACTTAACAAGCAATTAGTGAACACCAGCTAAGTCTCAGAGACGGTGCTAAACACTTCAAATATCACTTGGTTCAACCACTTCTGTTTACAGACATTGGAACCTAGGCACAAAGCCTCTCAGCTGGCTCCTGGGACATCTTTAAGGCAAAAATGTGATCCCTTACAGATCTCACGATTTCCTCAATAAACATTTATGGAGAACCTACTCTGTGCCAACCACTGAGCTTGGTTCTGGGGAATAAAGATACTCTGTCCAGTGGAGAGATGAATAAGAGGATAAATAATTGCCATACAGTGTGATAAGTTCTATCATAAAGGTATATACAGAGTTCTGTGTGAGCCCAATAGAGCTGACTTAGTTCTGAAGAAGGGAAAATTGGACGTTTTTTGGGAATATCTAAAACAGAGCCACGAGGTCTGAAGTGAGGAAGATGTGTTAGAAGCTGTAGAACCCTTTCTTTAACAAAAGCTTACTGGCAAAAAAAGAAATAGAGGTTGCTTTGAGTGGCACAAATGGTTAAGTGCTTGGCTACTAACCAAAACGTTGGTGGTTGAAACCTGCTTAGTGGCACCTTGGAAGAAAAGCCTGGTGATCTACTTCTGAAAGACCACAGACATAGAAAACACTATGAAGCGTAGTTCTACCGTGACACAGATGAGGTTGAAATCAACTCAATGGCAACTGGTTTGGTTTGGGGAGGATTTTTGTTGAATTAAGGTGTGTTAAAAAAACTCGGCTGTGCTGCTTGGATACCAGCTCCTCATTCTCATCCCATGTTCCTGAAGGGGATGAGTGGAACACCTAGGTTTCCACAGAGCCCATTTTGCAAACTACTGGGCTAGATATTTCTGGGAGAGCCCCTTCAGTTCTGTCTCAGTCAAGTGGTTCCTCTCCACATTCTGGAATTCCAAGTTTCACATACTGTCTGGATTATACTATGTGCTCATGAAGTCTGTTGAGTAAGTGGGTGACAGTCTGGCCTTTTGCTTTCTCTCAAATTTGTTGTCCCCAGGTGCAGAATTCCAAAAAGCATTTGAAGATTCAGTCTTAAATAATTTAACACCAAATGGGGGAAAATAGCAACAGCCAAGTCCTCTCTTTGGAGAACAAGGATGCCACCAGAGGTCACTGCAGGAATTCTGTTTGGGAGGAAAGAGCTGCAATAAAATAGGGAGCTGTCAGCTGCGGCCTCCCTTCATCCTTCAGACCCCTGCAGGGGATTCAGTGCTGTTGCTTCCTGGCTTCCAGGGCTCCCAGTGCACACCATCCCAGGGCCCCACGTGGCACTGGGGTCACAATGGACCATTCTATTCTTTTTTGCAAGGCATCTGTGCTCCAGGGGTGAAGAGGATGGGGAGGGGAAGGGGAAGGAGGGCTAGGATCTAAGAGGCTAGTGTTTGTGGGGGAATCTCAGACCCTTTTGGAAATTTCCAATACCATGTTTGTGGATATTTTCTTTTTATTTACTAATCTTTATTATTATAGCTATTTTCTATACCCATTTATAAAAAAAAAAAAAAAGAAACATGCTGGCAAATGGAGGAAATAGAACTTTCAAGCAGGTTATGTGGTCACAGAAGTTGGGTCAAGGGATAAATGCAGAGAAAGGTGTGCTGTCTTCCAACTGCTGTGTTGGGCATATTTGTGACCTTCTCAAGGGCTGTGATTTTCTCTCTTTCCACCTACCCAAAACAAAACACCAAAGCCATTGCCATTGATTCTGACTCATAGTGACCCTATAGGACACAGTAGAACTGCCCCATACGGTTCCCAAGGAGTGACTGGTAGATTTGAACTGCCAAACTTTTGGGTTAGGAGCCAAGCTCTTAACCACGATGCCACCAGGGCTCCCTTTCCACCTACAATAGAATGAAATAACTGACTGACTGTGTACCTCTGAGTGCCAGGCTGGGTCAGCACGGTGTGTGATCAGTACGGGACTCTCCCCAGGGTGATATCAGATTTAGCTCAGCAAAGCCCCCATAGGTTTACTCAGAGGTGATTAGGAGAACTAGAGGGTCTTCCCTCCACGGCAGGAGTTCCAGGCTCAGGCTGGAGGTGTGTGTGCACCCCAAGAAGGTGAGATCCTCACTCTGAGAAAAAGCCCAGTACAGGTGTACAGTGAAGGCTTGGGGAGACTTGAGGGCAGGGGGTGATACATATTATTTACTCATCAGTCAGTTAGCAAATACTCAGAAACTCGAGTCAGTGCACAGGGGCTCTCTCTTTCCTAAAAGGCTTCTTTGACCAAGACTTCTTTGCTCAAAAATGTTCAATGGTTCAACTGCATGTAAGATAAAAACTCAGATTCAAGACTCTCAATGAGCTGGCCCAACCTACCATTTTAACCTTTCTCTCTAACTACTTTGAATTGACTCTTTGAGAGAGTTACCCCCCCGCCCCTAACGCACACACACACACCACACACACAAACATATGCCACACCACCACCACCACAATAATAACACCACCTCACTTTTTTGATTCTTGCTTATTCTTCAAGGCTCAGCCCAGACCCTGCAATCTGTGACAACCCCTAAGGGTCACCCCCTCTAGTAAATTCCCAAAGCTCTGATGACCTGTCGCTCTCACCTGACATAGTTCACATACTACTTGGTAGTGAAATGTGTCTTTTAAATTGTAACCACAGGCATTCATTAGAGTTTTGACCGTGAACTGAATGAGATTCAGTTCCTGATCAAATATTGTTTCAGAAAAGATATTTGATGGAGAGGCCATGCCCATGTTCACAGGGCTGGAACTTTCTGTTTTATTCCTGTTCTGTGCAACCATCGGAAAGCAGAGTACCTGGATCCTATTACGTCGCCTGCTCACATAAATGCTTTCAGTGAGTTATGCTGTAATGTCAGGCCTCTCGCTTTTATAGAGGGTCGATACAAGAATCATCTGGTTGAACAACATTTCGGTATCTTTTGAAAAATTGCAGTTGAAGACATCATTCACTATGTCACTCAGTGTCCTTTATACAAGGATCTACATGATAAATTCTGGCTTGTGTTTAGTTCCAGGAAGAAATTCTATTTCTGCAGATAAATTAGTTAGTAGGCTTCCTGTTGTCAGAAAATGAAAACTATGGAACTCTGGGTGCTTCTCTTTTTGCTTAGTGGCTAGACAAGAGAGTGCCAGATTTATTGCCTGTGTGTTGTAATTTGCTCAGCTGTGAAGCCCAAAAGCACTTACTCCTTCTACTTCTTTTAAATGGACTTATTTTATTTTATGTTCAAATGTCTCATTGTGTTTTTGCAAGATGTGTGAGTCTGGAAGTCATCTGGGGAACCATTCATTTGGCCATTGATTAACACCTGTTTATTGCCCGTGTTGGCTGCTAGGGATACGAAGATGAATTCACCTGGACCCAGCTTTCTAGGAGCTCATATTCGAGTGGACAGAATAGCTATGGAAAGAAACAATTATAGAACAAGGTCAGTGCTCTAACAGAGATGCATGAGGCTGGAGGACCAAACAGACTTGCTCCGACTCGGGGACAAAGTATCAGGGAAGGCTACACGGAGGCCAAGGTTGAACTGACTTTGAGGCTACAGTGGAGAAGACCGTGAACGTGTATAAGTCTGAACTTTAAGAAAGCGGTTATCTTTTTATGTACATATCGCCTCATCCTGGCTACATTGGAAACTCCTTGAGGGTAGGCACTGGCTCTATGCCCCTTTGTGAGCTCTATGGCGTCCGGCAAAGTGTTAAGGACAGTGTAGTGTAGTGGTTGGAGCACAAGCTCTGGGGTCAGGCAGCCTGGGTTTGCATTCTTAGCTGAGAGAAATTAGGCAGGCCTACTTAGCCCTGCTGGGCCTTCACTGTGTAGTGGAGATCATGGAAGTATCTACTTCATAGGGTTGTTGTGAGCATTCAAGAAGAAAACACACATAAAGAGACTAGAATTGTGCCTGGCACATGGCAAACACTCAGCGATGTTTGCTGATTAGTCTCATTTGCATTATAGAAAATATTATACCATTTAGGGCAGCCAGCACAGTAAAGTGGTAAAAACACAATGGAACTCAGCAAATCACTCTCAACTCAGCTAGCTGAATCCTGTTAGTATCATTTCCAAATGACGTTTAGTTTTAAATTGCATTGTTTTATTGTTTCCTGAAGCAGTGTGTGGGAGTAGGTCCTACTCAAAGTCCATCAGTAACTTTCTCAAGCTTGTTGGCTAGCCTAGAACAGGTCACCTTGTGGTCATTGATGTTACTCTTAAAAGGAGACTCCTCCACCCCCGAGCTCTGGCCATAACGTCCTGGGCTCACTGGGCCCCATGCTTCTCCTGGCTCATTTCTGTCTTTGGTTGTTTTTCTGCCCACTGACTTTCAAAAAGACCAGAGTTCAGGGATGTTTATGCTTCCTGATGTACCTTGGGTGGGCAGTAAATGAAGAGAGACTGATAATCTGGATTTTTGGCCAAGAAGGGGAGTAGAAGTTTCCCTAAGAACATGCACACACATGCATGGAGCTGGCCTTTTACACAGGCACTTGTGTGTATGCCAGTGGTGTGCTGGTAAATGTTTAATTACTGGCTTGCTGGAACACACACACACACAAAAGGCCCTGATTTGTAAGGTTTGCCAATTTCTATGGTATAAATACTCTCACCATGGCTGGTTTCAACCTACCAATGTTTAGTCACTGAACGTGAAGTTGGAAAGTGATGCATAGTAGCACACTATTCTGTAGTATTTCCATAGTATGGTTATAATCAATAGATGTAAATAACCTCAAGAGCATAGATAATAGTAAAATGTAGAAAAGTAATTAGGAAGTGATATGCTTTTGAGTATTTATTATCTTTCTTCTAAATATGATTTATATATTTGTAAGTTTGTATGATTTAATTTTTAATACCGGCTTGCTGTTGAGTCGATTCCGACCATAGCGATCCTGTAGGACAGAGTAGAACTGCCTAGGGTTTCCAAGGAGCAGGTGGTGGATTTGAATTGCTGACCTTTGGTTAGCAGCCAAGCTCTTAACCACTGAGCCACCAGGGCTCTAATGTTTAACAGCTGGCTCACAAAATTCCTGAAACCTTAACACTTGGCTCTTATTATCTGGAATGAGCTGGCTCCAGCACACCCCTGAACATAGCTTCCCACCATCATCTCTTTCAACTGATACCCTTCATCACTGGAATCTTTGTTCCTTTGGGATAGGGATTGCCTTTTTATACAAATTTCCCTGGGCACATGTCCACTCCATACAGAGACACACTCACGTGCAAAATATATGAGATAACCTCTTCTCCTCAGAATTGCTCGTTCTCCCCCTAGTACCCCAACACACTTACATTGTCATGGAAACTTAGGAATGCTTAGGCAGAGGAAGAAACAAATGGAATATTTAAAATGGAGGGGGTGGGAAAGTAAAGATGAGAAAAAGCAAAGGAAACAACAAAAGGTGGGGAGGGAACACAAGGCGGACAAAAAGACAAAGAAATAGAAGGGGGCAACACCATATTTAGTCTCTGCTCTATTCCCACATCTGAAGGCAAAATTACAGAACATCAAGGAACCCAAATATATGGGTTGCTTTTAGTCTTGCAGACTTCAACAGCCCAAACTGTAGCCTGAAGGCTGAGAGGGTTAAGGCAGGAAATGGCTATATAAACAATCTGTTGCTTTGAGAGATTTCTCTCAGTGAGAAGAGCGCTGTCTGAAATGTGGTCACCTGGGACACAAGAGCACTGGCGGTTTCAAACCTCCATTAGACAACCTCCTAAGGAGTTTGGATGGCAACATGGCATTTAATCTCAAAATGGCAGCTGGGAGATGTTAACACTTCTTCTCTAATTGGGATAGTATGCTTTTTAAAATGAATAGGTATTTCAAATGCTTTTAATTAGACTTCCCATCAAAGTGCTTTCCGTTTGAAGTTTGCTGATTACTTCAGGCAAAGCTGGGCCCCTCTGAACCTGACACCTGCTGTAATTTGGAAGAAGGCTCCCAGGGAGAAGCACAGAGGACTTCAGGAGGCCCAGCTAACTGAATAAAGGATGCAGGCAAAAGCGCCTGCTTCAGAGTGGCGTGTTCATGAAGTGACGGGTGTCTGGAAAATGTCTGTGTGCCCAAATTCTGTGATTGAAAACAAGCGCCAGTTTTCCAAAGGTCTGGTGAAGGTCTGCCCCAGGGGGGTGGATGAGCCCCCAGAAAGGTTGGGGAACTGGAGTGCAGAGAGGACAGAGTGCCTCTTGCCCCGAAAGCCCATGGAAATGGCTTCTTAGCCTGTTAGGGACTGAATTGTGTCCTCCCAAAATGTGTGTCAACATGGCTAGGCCATGATTCCCAGTATTGTGTGGCTGTCCTCCATTTTGTGATCTGATGTAATTTTCCTGTGTGTTGTAAATTCTAATCTCTACCTTGGTTGATGAGGCAAGATTAGGTTATGTTAAAGAGGATTAGGGTGGGATGCAACACCCTTGCTCAGGTCACAGCCCTGATCCAATGTAAGGGGAGTTTTCCTGGGGTATGGCCTGTATCATCTTTTATCTTACAAGAGATAAAAGGAGAGAGAAGCAAGCAGAGAGACAGGGACCTCCTACCACCAAGAAGAACCAGCTGGGAGTGAGTGTGTCCTTTGGAGCCAAGATCCCTGTGCTGAGAAGCTCCTAGTCCAGGGGAAGATTGATACCAAGAAAATTCCTCCAGAGCTGACAGAGAAAGAAAGACTTCCCCTGGAGCTGGCAGCCTGAAATTGGACTTCTAGCCTCCTAAACTATGACAGAATAAATTTCTGTTTGTTAAAGCCATCCACTTGTGGTATTTTTGTTCTAGCAGCACTAGATAACTAAGACACAACCCCTAGATAAAAACTGGCCCCAGAGTTTCTTTTTTTTTTTTATTTTAATAATGTATTTTATTTAACCTGACATATCTAAAATGCTTCCATTTTAACATGTAATCAATAAAAAAATTACTGATGAGATAACTTACATTCTTTTTTTAAAAAAATAACTTTTATTGTGCTTTAAGTGAAAGTTTACAAATCAAGTCAGTCTCTCACACAAAAACCCATATACCCCTTGCTACATACTTCCAATTACTCGTCCCCTAATGAGACAGCCCACTCTCTCCCTCCACTCTCTCTTTTCATGTCCTTTTCGCCAGCTTCTAACCCCCTCGACCCTCTCATCTCCCCTCCAGGCAGGAGATGCCAACATAGTCTCAAGTGTCCACCTGATCCAAGAAGCTCACTCCTCACCAGCATCCCTCTCCAACCCACTGTCTGGTCCAATCCATGTCTGAAGAGTTGGCTTTGGGAATGGTTCCTGTCCTGAGCCAACAGAAGGTCTGGGGGCCATGACCACCGGGGTCCTTCCAGTTCCCAGAGTTTCTTGAGTGGTATTTTTCAGTGTGTTTGTTTCTCTTTCAACCAGCATCCTCACGGCTGGGGAAGAGGCCAGATGTTCAGGACCTGGTGGGTGGCAACACGGCAGCCCTTGCGGATGACTCCATATCCAGTGACCTGCCCACAGTGAGCTGGTGGAGCTGACTTGGAACACTGGAAGGGATGTCACCTTGGCACAGCTTCCCGACAGAGATCATTCACCCCGCCTGAGCCCGGCCCTATGAGTTAAGGCCCTGGCGGAGCCCTGGTTCTTTGTTAGAGAAGGCACTCAGCAGAGTTTCAGCTTTGAATGTACGCCTGAGTCTTTGGGAATGAAAGGGCAGGCCTAGTGGGTTTACTCCACCCCTTGTTCCTGGGGCCAACAGTGGGAAGCTCAGAGCACCAGTCAGTGTGTTTTAGAATTCCTCATTCCATGTTTCTGGTGTTATTAGTGGTTATTTTTATATGATCATTATTATTACTGAAACCAAACAACCAGCTTTCCTAATAACCCACATTACTAGGGTCAAATGAGTCATTCTCAAGATGTTAGGGAATCTTGAGGATATTAGGGAATCTCTTCCATTTCCCCACCCTTGGCCCTGGGTGCTGACTTTCTCCAATTACAGGTCATTTGAGGAGCCAGGCCATCTCAAATTTATTTATTACATGAGTTTCTTACTTAATCAAATCTCTACAAGTGGCCCTGGGCCAGCTAGAGAAGAAACAAGGTGGTCCCTCCCAGGATGCCTGCTCCACCAGGCTTCCTAAGAGCTGTGTTCTCCCAGGAGACTTTCTTGGACTACATATCAAATGGGGGCCTTTTCTGCAGATGTCCACTGTTTAAAAGGGGCCAAGGGCCTCTTAAAGTGTGACCGCGTTGGTTTAGTGTTTGTATCCCTAAGATAAAAGTGGGTCCATCATTGCTGTGAACAGTAAATAGCATGGGGCTAGGAGCACCAAGTTTGGACTCAGAACTGGGTTTAAGTCCCAGTTTTAATCAATACTCATGCAACCTTGGGCAAGTCGTTG
The DNA here is from genome assembly GCF_030014295.1 of Loxodonta africana. Lineage (NCBI taxonomy): Eukaryota > Metazoa > Chordata > Mammalia > Proboscidea > Elephantidae > Loxodonta > Loxodonta africana. The sequence goes on from NC_087342.1 coordinate 101,549,309, forward strand.
AATCTTTTTTCATCTGGTAAATGTACTTACCTCATAGGGCTGTCCCTGGGTAGTTTAGATAGTTAACACTCTTGGCTGCTAACCAAAAGGTCAGAAGCTTTATTATTTATTGTGCTTTAAGTGAAAGTTTACAAATCAAGCCAGCCTGTCATACAAAGACTTATATACACCTTGATATGTTCTCCTAGCTGCTCTCCCCCTAATAAGACAGCACACTCCTCCTATCCACCCTGTATTCCCTGTTTCCATTCAACCAGCTTCAGTCCCCTTCTGGCTTCTCATCTCGCCTCCAAGCAGGAGCTGCCCACATACTCTCATGTGTCTACTTGGGCCAAGAAGCTCACTCATAATCAGTATCATTTTCTGTCTTATAGTCCAGTCCAACCCCTGTCTGAAGAATTGGCTTCGGGAATGGTTCCAGTTTTGGGCTAACAGAGGGTCCAGGGACCATGACTGCCAGGGTCCCTCTAGTCTCATTCAGACCATTAAGTCTGGTCTTTTTACAAGAATTTGAGATCTGCATCCCACTGTTCTGCTCCACCAGGGATTCACTGTTGTGTTCCCTTTCAGGGCAGTCATCGGTTGTAGCTGGGCACCATCTAGTTCTTCCAGTCTCAGTGTGATGTAGTCTTTGGTTTATGTGGCCCTTTCCATCTCTTGGGGTCATCTTTACCTCATGTCTTTGGTAAGGTTAGAAGTTTGAGTCCACCCATGGGTGCCTCAGGACAGAGGCCTGGTGATCTATTTCTGAAAAATCAGCGATCGAAAACCCTCTTGGGCATAGCTCTACTCCGACATGCATGGGGTCACCACGAGTTGGAGTCGACTTGTCAGCAACTGGTTTTTTTTTCACCGGGCTGTCGTGAGGATCAAAGGAGATGGTGCACATAAAGCTATGCACAGAGATCATTCAGTAGACCAGTGAACGGGAGCCGTTGTCACCATTAATTGTCATTGTTGTGATTAAGTATATAGGAGTTCTAGAAAGCTCAGAGTAAGGCCATGTGGGACTGGGACATGGAGGGGTGAATTTAGGTTGGATGTGGGATGGTAAAGGTCAGAAGGATGAAGAGACAGCTGGAAGGGTGTGGTGCCAGGTGCTGACAGCCAGTAGTGAGGAGACAGGTTGGGGAGAGTGGTCCCACAGAGGTGGGGCATCTAAAGAAACCTGCACTAACAGCACACTTTACCTTCCTGAACCTTTTTAAGAGTCTTACATGGATTATCTTTGAGCTGGGCTTGGTTTTCCAAGACCAGATTAGTTTGTATTACCTTTACCTTCTTCCTGCAGGCTGCACTTTGTACCCACCTAGAGCTACTTGCTGCATATGCCGCTGGGTGATTTCCTCCTTCAGGTGACCTGTCAAAGACACAAAGGAAAACCACCCATCAGTTTCCAATGAGGTGGAGGAGAATATCAGCCTCAGATGCTTGTGGCAAGCTAAAAAAAAGAAAAAAAGGTAGAGTAAGGGAGACAAAAGAGGGTATAGCTCCCAAGAGCACTTCCAGGCTTTGGATTGTGGTGGAAGAAGTGGCTGCAAAAGCAGGGGCACATCAATGCAAGTACGCATTTCATCTTTGGCTTCAATCATCTTTGGATCAAATTATCTTGGTCCTTCACTCACCCTAAGCTTGTAGGTCCCTGGGTGATGCCAACGGTTAGGTGTTTGACTACTAGCCAAAACGTTGGTGGTTCAAATCCAACTAGAGATGCCTCGAAAGACAAGCCTGGTGATCTGATTTGAAAGGTCAGTCTTGAAAACCCTATGGAGCAGTTCTACCCTGCACACATGGGGTCACTGAGTTGGAATTGACTCCATGGCAACTAACAACAACAATGACAACAATCACTCGTAATGTCTGCTAGGGTTTTAGTCTCTTAAATCGTTCTATCTGTTTCTTATTAATGCAGAGGAAGCAGATTTGATCTTTTTCAAATTTATTTGTCGTTATTAGGTGCTGTCAAGTTAGTTCTGACTCATAGCAACCCTGTGTACAATAGAATGAAACACTGCCTGCTCCTGTGCCATCCTCACAATCGTTGTTATGTTTGAGCCCACTGTTGCAGCCACTGTGTCAATCTATCTCATTGAGGGTCTTCCTCTTTTACAATGACCCTCTACTTTACCATGCGTGACGTTCTTCTCCAGGGACTGGTCCCTCCTGATAAAATGTTCAAAGTACATGAGACAAAGTCTCACCACCCTTGCTACTAAGCAGGATTCTGGCAATACTTCTTTCAAGATAGATTGGTTCGTTCTTCTGGCAGTCGCATGGTATATTCAATGTTCTTTGCCAATGCCATAATTCAAAGACATCAATTCTTCTTCCATAGGGTCTTCCTTATTCATTGTCCAGCTTCTGCACGCATATTAGGCTACTGAAAATACCATGGCTTGGGTCAGACACACCTTAGTCCTTAAAGTGACATCTTTGCTTTTTAACACTTTAAAGAGGTGTTTTGCAGCAAATTCGCCCAACACAATATGTCATTTGATTTCTTGACTGCTGCTTCCATGGGCGTTGATTGTGGATCCAAATGAAATGAAATACTTGACAACTTCAATATTTTCTGTTTATCATGATGTTGCTTTGGTCTAGCTGTGAGGATTTTAGGGTCCTTTTTAAATCCACTTCCTTCTTTATATGAAACCATTTCAAATAAAAAAGATGGTGATTTTAGTTGGTAATAACCTTAATCTGACCCAATAGGTTGATCATTTGATATGAAGCTCTTACAATTCTAAGTTGCATTAATAAATGTTTAGTTGCAGATTAAAGGAGGTTATAGCTCCACTGTACTCTTCAGTGGTCAGCCCACACTGGTATTTGGTTCTGGGAGCTACTCTTCACAAAGAACATTAGCAAAATAGAAAATATTCAGAAGATGCTGACTGGGTTGCTGAGAGGTCTGAGGCCATGTTATTTGAGAAATATTTAAGGTGATCTAAGATATTTCAATGGAAAAGAAACGATTTGGAGAGAGAGCAGGAGATATGGAGATAATGGCTGTCTTCAAATATCTGAACATTTTCATATGGACAAGAGAACAGGTTTTTTTGTCTTTTGACAAAGGACAGGAGGCAAACTGAGTGAAGGCAAATCTGGAGCTCAATGCGAGGAAGAAACAGCTCACAATGGATTAAGTTGTCTCAATGCGGACTCAATCTCTTTGCAGAACTGTGAGTCCCTTCATGAAAGTGCACAAGCAGAAGCTGGGTGACCGTTTGTTAGGCTGTAAGAGTGAGATTTCCTACTGAGTAGGAGTTGGGATAAACTGACCTCCAAGCTTCTTCCATTTCTAAAATTCCATGATTCCGTGCTTGAGGGATGGGTGAAACAGCAGCCTTAGGGTTTGTTTATGTCCAAGGGCTCAGCATACTTGTTAAAATGTCAGAGCCGTCTGTATCTCATGTTCTATTTGAGGGATGTGATCAAACCACTGGGGGATTCTGAGAAATCCTGGGAACTTAACATTGCTCCCTTGTCTAATATATGTCTTCCTTCACATGAAATACATTCTACTTTTCAAAGGTTATGGCTGAGCTGTCTACAGAAGATGAATAGACGAAGGAACAGTCACAGGAGACCTTGTCCCTTACAGAAAGTTCTAGGATATTTCTAGAATGTTATGACTGGAAGGGATGGCAGAGGTCATTCAGTTAAACTTCCCACCCATTTTAAGAATCCCTTCTACAGAATGAAATGGTTATTTCAGCTCATACTTGTATGGATCTAGGCTGTTTCATTCATTAAATTATACATAAGGAATTACTTGAAGGGAGTTGAAAGCAGCCTCCCTGTAACTTTCAATTTTTGGGTCTGGTCTGTTCTCTGGAACAGCATAGTAAAAGGAGCCTCTCTCATTGGCAGTGAAAGCCCTAACACATCTGAGGATGTTATCATTTCCCTCTTGGACTTATTCTTTCTGGGTTAAACATCACCAGTTCCTTCAGCATCTTCTTGGAGGCTACTGTCTCTAGGCACATAATCATCCTGGGTGAGGGCCTGTGGGCACCACGCAGGTCTGTGCTTTGCCTTCTGTGTGTTCCCGCCGGATAGACCATGCATAGAGAGGAAGCAAGAATTGGGCAGAGCAATGAACTGCACCCTAATTCCATGTGGGAGAGGGTAAGAAGTAGGAAGTGTGGTTAGAAGGTTTGGGGAAGTGAAAACCTGCCCCAATAATGAGTTGGGTGAGCCTGCAGCCAACAGGAGAAGAATCTGAAACCTAGGCCAGCCACAGCCACAGATGGGTCCTTTCTCCCACTCTGAGTGACATGACCCTTAGCGTCTCTATCTGAGGAGTAAAAAAGTTGGGGGACATTGAGGTGGTGCTGGGCTGAGACTCCAGTGTACACCAAACATTGCCAACTTGCATTAAAAAAAGCATATCATATAACATTTGTCAAATAAAAGGAGCTACTGCTGTGACAAATACGACACATCATTTAGAAACATTTCTAATTACAGTAATCGTTAAGGTCTTTCTCACCGCTGCAATATGGACAGCCAATGATGCATTGGTGCTCTGCCTTTTTCCTGGGTATCTGGCACAGGTGCCTTACACAATGGGCCCCTTATATGCCTGAGTACCACCTTCCTCATGAGACCGGACAGTGGCTTGCTCCTCTAGAGCACCAAAGGGGCTGTATTCCTCCCTGGAAAAGTGCTTCTCAACAGTATGCCTTCTTGAAAATGAGCTTCCTCAACAGCAAACCTCTTCAACAATGTACCTCCCAGACTATGTGCTTCATCAACTGTAAGACTTTCCAGTAAGGTGTCTCCTTGATAACATACCTTCTCAACAACACTCCTCCCCAACAATATGCCTCCTCAGCAGTGTGTTTCCCCAACAACGTGGCTCCCTGACAATGTGCCTCCCTGAAAACGTGTCTTCCTAAAAGTGAGCCTCCCTGACAATGTGCCTCCCACATACCTTGCACACAGTAGGTGCTCCACCCAGTACACCATAACTTCCTCTGCTCCCATTGGAATCACTGGGATCCCTTTCCCCAAATCCTGGGAACCTTTTTGGAATGACAAGGTTAAGGATTCTCCATAGCCCCTGGCCTGGGAAAAGCTGGTCATATAAATAAAGAGGGCGATTCAACCACTAGGACTCAGAGTTCTATAAACTCCACAAACATAAATAATTATTCTAAGAACAATGAGGCATGTCTAGAGGACCAAAAAAAAAAAAAAAAAAAAAAACTTTACAGTGTTACATCTTGATAAATGTAGTTCGAAAATGTGTTTAGTGATGCCCAATTTTGGTGAATTGGCTAACATTTCCCAGCGTATACCAAAAAAAAGAAAAATTTTTTTTTGTTTTGATAGCTCACCAAAAAGGCTTCCAAAAATAGCCTTAGGGCTGATACCTGACTGTGTTTTCCTACAGCGCCATTCTTCATGCGAAGATAACAATCTCCATAATCTGCTGGATCTGCAGCCCCACAGGTTTTGGCAGAAGATGGCGGTGAGGGGGACTGCAGAATTCACTCAGCATGCAGCTAGCTGTCATTAGCATGGTGATAAATTTACTGGTTTTGGCTTGGGTTCCTGGACACATCCCTGTCCAAAGGTATGGAAAGGAGATGAAACGGAAACAGAGAACTCCCAGCCTGAGGAAGGAGACAGTCTGAGAGAGAAGCAGGAAGCCCAAACCAGGGTGGAAAACCCTGAGCGCAGGTGAGCAAAGGAAAACTCTGCTTGTAGGAGGATGTCGGTAGTCATTTTTCCTCCAGTAATTTACAACACTACATGCTAGAAACACCTTCTCTCCTGTTCTGATTTGTTAATTGATGGCGTGGGGGAGGTGGCAGAGGGTAGACTGGGTACGGTGAGCCTGCAACAACTTGTGGGAAAGCCCCAGAGGACATGCATGACATTGAAAAACACTTATATGCAGGGTAGGTGAGAAGGCTGGGGGCGGTGAGGGGCTGGATGATGGGGGAGTGTAGAGAGAAGCTAAGTAAGTGGAGATGGCGCACTGTATGGTATATACCTTCTCTGTTACAGGTAGCTCGCGTGAAGGGTATTATCATCACGCAGTAGTAAAACCTAATTGTTAGATTGATGTTCGGTCTCTTGAATAAAAAATTTTCCTTAAGCTTCAAAATTTATTTTGCGTGCATGTAAGTTTCAGATGGTTCACCAAGCAAAACTGCATAGGTGGTCCAGAGAAGAGCTATTCACTTACTACTCCTCCCCAGTATGGCTGTCTGCAGCCTGCTTGTGTGATTTCTCTGATGCTGTGCCTTATTGGGGATGTTTATGTTGTTATCAAGCAATAAATATTTATTGCATGTCAACTATATGTTATTGGACTCGAACATACCAACAGCCACGAAGATGGCACAGGACCAGGTAACATTATGTTCTTCTGGAAGTCCATGGTATTTTCAATATTTTCACCAACACCATAATTCAAATGCATCAACTCTTCTTCAGCCTTCCTTATTCATTGTCCAGTTTTTGCATGCATATGGGGTGACTGAAAATATCATGGTTTAGGTCAGGCACACCTTAGTCCTCAAACTGACATCTTTGATTTTTAACACTTGAAAGAGGTCTTCTACAGCAGATTTGCCCGATGCAATACTTTGTTTGATTTCTTGACTGCTGTTTCCATGGGCATTGACTGTGGATCCAAGACAACTTCACTATTTTCTCTGTTTATCATGATATTGTTTATCGGTCCAGTTGTGAGGATTTTTGTTTTCTTTATGTTGAGGTGCAATCCATACTGAAGGCTGTAGTCTTTGATCTTCACCAGTAAGTGCTTCAAGTCCTATTGGCTTTCAACAAGCAAGGTTGTGGCATCTGCATATAGCAGGGTGTTAATGAGTCTTCCTCCAATCCTGATGCCACGTTCTTCTTCATATAGTCAAGCTTCTTGGACTATCTGCTCAGCATACAGTCTGAGTAAGTATGGTGAAAGACTATGACACTGACACACACCTTTCCTGTTTTTAAACTACACAGTATCACCTTGTTCTGTTCGAAGCTCTGCTGAAACCTGTCCACCATGGGCAATCCTGCTGATACTTGAAATACCAGTGGCATAGCTTCCAGCATCACAGCAACATGAAAGCCACCACAGTATGAAAAGTGACAGACAAATGGTGGGTTAAACACTTAAAGGATGTTTATAAGGCTATTTGTAAATCCAGTGAGCCTAGTATAGACTAGATGTGTAATCCTTAGATGAATTTCCAATGAACAGATGTGAAACCTTCGAAGCCTTAAAAGCAGACATATTCATCTCCTTCTTGCTAAGGCAGAAGAGCTGTGGTGGCACAATGGTTAAAGCACTCGGCTGCTAACCAAAAGGTTGGCAGATTGAACCCACAAGTCATTCTGTGGGAGGAAGACACGGCAGTCTGTTTCCATAAAGATTTAGAGCCTTGGAAATCCTATGAGGCAGTTCTACTCTGTCCTATAGGGTTGGTATGAGTTGGAATCAACTCGACAGCAATGGGTTTGGGTTTGCTAAGGCACATTTTACCAGGCTTTATCCAAACTTCTCAGGACACTTTGAAAATCTGTTGAGGCAGGAGCCATCCCTTCCAATTGATTGATCTAAAAACGTAACAATGATGGATAAAATAAAAATGAGAATATCAAGAAGACATTGGTGCTTAGAGAAATGCAAATCAAAACTACAATGAGATACCATCTCACTCCAACAAGGCTGGCACTAATCCAAAAAACACAAAATAATGAATATTGGAGAGGTTGAAGAGAGACTGGAATACTTACACACTGCTGGTGGGAACATAAAATGGTACAAACACTTTAGAAATAGACTTGGCACTTCCTTAAAAAGCTAGAAATAGAACTACCATATGATCCAGCAATCCCACTCCCTGGAATATATCCTAGAGAAATAAGAGCCATCAGACGAATAGACACATGCACACTGATGTTCACTGCAACACTGTTCACAATAGCAAAAAGATAGAAACAACCTAGATGCCCATCAACAGACGAATGGATAAACAAATTATGGTATATTCACACAATGGAATACTATGCAATGATGAAGAACAGTGATGAATCTGAGAAACATCTCACAACATGGATGAATCTGCAGGGCATTATGCTGAGTGAAATTAGTCAGTCACAAAAGGACAAATATTGTATGAGACCACTAGTATAAGAACTCAAGAAAAGGTTTAAACACAGAAAGAAATATTCTTTGATGGTTACGAGGGTGGGGAGGGAGGGAGAGATGAATTCACTAACTAGATAGTAGACAAGAAACATCTTAGGTGAAGGGAAGAACAACACACAGTACAGGGGAAGTCAACAGCAGTGGACTAAACCAAAAGCTACAGAGCTTCCTGAACACAACCAAACATTTCAAGGGACAGAGCAGCTGGGGCTGGGGTCTGGGAACCATGGTTTTGGGGGGACATCTAGGCCAACTGGCATAACAAAGTTTATTAAAAAAATGTTCTTCATCCCACTTTGGTGAGTGGCATCTGGGCTCTTAAAAGCTTGTGAGCAGCCATTTAAGATGCATCAATTGGTACTAACCCACATGGAGCAAAGGAGAATGAAGAACAGCAAAGACACAAGGAAAATATTAGCCCAAGAGACAAAAGGACCACATAAACCAGAGACTCCATTAGCCTGAGACAAGGGGAAAAAAAAAGACATTGCTGGATTAGATTACAAGGCATATTTCTAAGATCATAAGTGGGACAGAAATGCAAAATGGTTAGCGGAGCTGAAGCCTTCAGCTCGCAGGGCTCTGGGTCTAGAAGCAGGAAGGTGACAAAAAGTGCACTATGAAAAATGGAGGACAAGAGCCAGGTTCCTAGTTTGAAGCTACAGGTTGGGGTGAAAACTCCCTACTACAGAACCAGAGAATGAAAGGAGAGTAAGAAAGAGGTACTGCTATATATTGTTCCAGGGCTGCAGTCCCTGTCCTGTAGCAAGTGCAAGGAGGAGAAAGGGGCAAACTCAGCTCTCTGCAGTTGCAAAGCCAAGCTGAACGCTGACTCTATGACTGGTCCCACCACATCCCCACTCCAAGTTGTCTTTACTAGATCTGGTTCTGGATTGGGGGTTGGAGGGTCTGCCAGACAGAGATCAGCACACACACACACACACACACACACACACACACGGGGGGAGAGAGAGAGAGGATGTGTTTCATTAAAAATGGGCCTGCCCACCAAAATGCCAAGACAGATGAAAAAATTTTATGTTAAAAAAGATAGTTACAAAATCAACAGTAGGAGCACAAAATCATTATAGGTCAAAGTAATTTCACAGACAGGCAGATAAAGACATTTACTGATGCAGAAGTGCAGAAGGTTGAGTTAACCTTAGAGTTCAGTTCAGGGCATACTATCTTCACCAGTCTTTGCAAAGCCTCTCTCGTATGTATGTATGTATGTATTTTTTAATATCCCTTTGCCCATGCCCTGTGCTTATTCCCCTCCTCCCCCAGTAGGCAACCATCCCAATGGGTTTGAGGAATATCTTTTTATTTCTCTGTGTTCTTATGCATTTTGTGTCAAAGTTTTGTATGCAAAGTTAGGCAAATAGTATTGTGCTACAGATCTTACTCTGTTCCTTACTTATTGGTACTATGTTTTTGACATTGGCCCATTTTGCTGTATGTGCATCTGGTTCACAGTTTTTAACATTATGTACGTTCCATAGTGTGCACCTCAACATTTTACTTCCATTTCCTGAAGGGGTGAACAAATGAATTGCCTACCACTCCCAAGAATACAAACTGTGCTGCGATGAACATCCTTGAACATGTCCCCTTATAAGCCTGTGAGAAAATCCCTCTGCTGGGTCTCAGCAGATCTGTATGCTTACTGTGAGTGCTGCTCTCCACGATGGCTGCACCCGTCTATACTCCCAAGACAAAGACTTTAAAATGAATATACTGAGAATACTCAAAGAGATTAGTAAAGGCATAAGTTTACTTTAAAAAAGAAGAAATTCTGAAATGAATAAGTATAAATAAAATAAGAATAGGTAGGTAGGAAAGAAATTTTGAGATGAAAAACTGAGTCATTAAAACAAAAAAATAATAGAAAAAACCCTAGACTGGGCACATTTTAAATGTGATTTAGTGAATTGGGAAATAGCATGGAAAAACATCCTGAACAGGAAGAAAAAAGAAAAAAAATGGGAAAGAGCAGTTAAAGGTCATGGAGAAGAGACTGAGAGGCTTCATCATTTGTCTAATAAGAGTTCTAGGAGAAGGGAAGAGAGACAGTGGTGAAGAAGCAGTATTTGAAGAGACAGTAGCTAAGATTTTCCAGAATTGAAGAAAGTCATAAGCCCTTGGGTTGAAAGTGCACTCCGAGTACTGAGGTGGATAAATAAAAATAAATACATCCCTTGACATATCATAGCAAAAGTGTAGAACTTCAGCCACGAAGAGCCACTATTAACAGCTTCCAGGAGACCTCCAGAGGTACAACATTTCAACTACCGCCCACTCCTCAAAGACAACAATGGGTGCCAGGAGACAACGAGGAGAAATAACTGTCAACTGGAATTTTATACACAGTCAACCTATCATTCATGGATGAGGGCACAATAAAGGCATTTTCAGTCATAAGAGAACCGAGAGCATTTGCCACTCACAGACCCTCCCTTTCCAACAGGATTCAAGCAAGAGGCAGCCAAGCATGGAGCTAAGTGCATGGACTCTGGAGCCAGGATGCCTGGGTTTGCATTCCAGCTAGGCCACTAACTGTGCTACCTTGGGCAAGTTACTGAATTTCAGTATGCCTCAGTTTCCTTATCTGTAAAATGTGGATAATAAGAGTATCTGTTGTGAAGATCAAATTAGGTCATATATGTAAAGTCCTTAAAAGAGTACCTGGCATATAGTCAGAACTATAGACCCTGGTAGTGTAGTGGTTAAGTGCTATGGCTGCTAAACAAAAGGTCAGCAGTTTAAATCCACCAGCAGTCCTTGGAAACTCCATGGGGCAGGTCTACACTGTCCTATAAGGTTGCTATGAGTTGGAATCGACTTGACGGCAACAGGTTTGGTTTTTGGTTTATATAAGAGTAAGAGGAGCCCTGATGGCACAGTGGTTAAGAGCTCAGGCTGCTAAACAAAAAAGTCAGCAGTTCAAATCTACCAGCTGCTCCTTGGAAACCCTATGGAAAAGTTCTACTCTGTCTTATAGGGTCACTATGAGTTGGAGCAGGCTCGACGGCAAGGAGTTTATATATGAGTAAATCATTACAATAATCATGAGCAAGGAAAAAACACAGAGACAAGTGTGGAGTAAAAGAAATGATGGTAAGCATGAAAATGAATAAAATATTTAAGTAAAAATATTTTACAATTGACTATAAAAATTCTGTGTGTGTGTGTGAAAGGTAAAACTTGAAGCAACAACAAGACGGAGGAGCATAGGGATGTTCAATGGGGAGTTAAAACAAGCTGTGGCCTTGGATGTTGTTAGGAAGAGGAGACATTTGGAATAAACACATACATCATTATAGCTACTTTTTACTCTAAAAGAATAAAGATACATACTATAGCAGTAAAATCAGTAGGAGATCAGAAAAAAAGACAGGGGGTGAAGGCGAGAGGGAATATCAAAATTGTAACAATTCAACAGAAGGCAGGAAGGGAGAAAAAGGAAGTAAAGAAAAGAATGGAGAAAAAAGGACAAAATGGTCCTGTGTTCAATGACGAAAGCCCCATGTGTATGAGTGTGTGCGGATGCGTATGTGCGTGTGTGGTGTGTGTGAACACACATGTATGTATATGATCATATGAGCTTGGAGGTGATGTAAAAGTCTACCTGCACAGCTGTTAAGAAGAGTTACCTGAGGATGGAAATGGGGTGGAGGATGAATTGGGTAGGGGAGGAGGAAACAAAGCAAGATGTAAAAACAAAGTGAAAGAAACTGTGCTTTGATAAGCATGTATAACTTACAGTTTATGTAAAAGTACATTTGTATATATTTATAAGTAGAAATTAAAATTGAAAAACCCACTGTGATATGCTTCCTTGAGAGGAACATGTGATGTTCCTGTAGCATACTGAAAATTGTGCCTGAGTATCGGCCACTCATGTATCATGTATACTGACCTAAAATATTTATAACCCATGCCTCAGAGAGAGGTGTGGGGAGATAAGGAGTATTTCAGTGTCGGGTTATTTGTCAGAGCTCTGCTATTGCCCAGTAGCCTGCTTAGGAAGGGATGAGGGTGGAGGACAGAGACTCAGGGAGCCCAGGACAGCAGCAGAAATCTAAGGCATTTCCATGGGTCTGGGTGGGGAGAGGCCCCTGAGAAATTTATGTATATATGTATATATATATATATATATATATATATATATATATATATATATATATATATGATTCGTTCTTGGATCAGGGAGAGACAGGTCTTTCCCTGCGTTCCCAAAAAGAAAGGTCCATCGATGGAGCACAGAGCAGGAGACCAGGAATGGTCTAAACGCTGGGCAAATGTTCTGAAAACTCTCATTCCAAAATGACATTTCAGTTCTCCAGAATTCAAGATTCTTTTTTCCCTTTAGTGTGCCAAACATCTTTTCTGATAACACTGTTCAATCCTAGCAGCACACTCTAAAACAGTAACAACAAAATAATTTCAAGGAAAAACATGATTGCACCTTCACTTGATTTTCCCCCGTGGGGGGTTTTACAAGACCTCCCCGTTGTCTTGGTACTATCTTCTAGAAGAGGATATGCCTAGTAATTGATGAGCATTTCAACTCGGGATGAAAACACCAGACAGTAGCCTGGGCTTTCAAGACAGCTCCTCTCTTATCACCAGTACAGTGTACAATGATCACATTTTGGGGAATGCTCTCATTTATTTAAAAAAATGACCAAATTATACCACGTCTGGGAGACCTGATTTCTTTTCCAAAGGAATATTCATTCCCGCTACCAAAGTAATCATCATAATCGCACAAGATTAGCACATTCTGTCTGAAGCTTAGGCATTTGGCTATTGTATACGCTTAATTAAGCTAAGGAGCTTATCGATATCACTATTCCACTATGTGATAATATTCCATAAGCATATTCACAGAATTAAGTAAATAAGCGCATTTGTTAAAAGCCCAAACACATGTGAAGATGGAAGTGGTAAGTATAAAGAAAATTTTCAGCTCAGGAACCAGGATGAATTCTTTAATACTAAACATCTCAGGGAGCTGAGGTCTTATGATTGTGTTGGCATCCATTCAAAAGATGTTACTTAAGATGCTTGGAAGTTCTTATCTCGGCAAGGGAGGAATATAACCAGCATTCAAGACCTGCCCTGGAGGAGTAGCTGTAGATTACAATCAGTTTTCCATTTGAAGATGTACTCTGGTTGCCAGGAATGTTATCTGGGGTGAGGGCAGCGTAGCCTCTGACTTCCATTCATACAGCCCCAGAGGTAGCACCGGGGACACTCCTGGGGTGTTGGTATATTTGAGGCTCCTTTGCTCTGATGTGTGTGGGACAGGTATATACCACCTCTCCCCAGCGTCTCCCTCCTTGCACTGGGGGACGGTTATGGATTGAACTGTGTCCCTCAAAAATGTGTGTAAACTTGGCTAGGCCATGATTCCCAATATTGTGTGGTTGTCCTCCATATTGTTATCTGATATAATTTTCCTATGTGTTGTAAATCTTAACCTCTATGATGTTAATGAGGCAGCATTACAGGCAGTTACGTTAATGAGGTAGGACACTATCTACAGGATTAGGTTGTATCTTGAGTCAACCTCTTTTGAGATATAAAAAACAAAAGCGAGCAGAGAGGAGAGGGAACTCGTTATCACCAGGCAAGAAGAGCCAGGAGTGGAGTGTGTCCTTTGAACCCAGGGTTCCTGTGCTGAGAAGCTCCTAAACCAGGGGAAGATTGATGACAAGGACTTTCCCCCAGAGCCGACAGAGAGAGAAAGCCTTTCCCTGGAGCTGGGGCCCTGAATTTGGACTTTGAGCCTCCTAAACTGTGAGAGAACAAATTTGTTTGTTAAAGCCATCCACTTGTGGTATTTCTGTTACAGCAGCACTAGATAACTAAGACAAGGGCCAAGTAGGGACCCCTCACTGACTGTGAAGACAGGAAGCAAGGTTCCTTTTGTTGTTGCTATCTGTCGTTGAGTTGGCCCCAGACTCATGGCGACCCCATGCACAATGGAACAGAACACTGCCCTGTCTTGCACCATCCTCATGATCAGTCACGTTTATGGGGTATAAAATAAACCTCAAGCACTAAGATATTTGATTCCGCAAAGTATGTAAAACTTGGATTAAAACATGAAAACAGTGAGTTTTACACTGCTCTTTGATATAAATAATAAACTTTGTCACTCCAAGATAAAATCTGATTCTACTCACTTAATTTTAAATCAGCTAGTGCATAAAAAAGTCAATGGAAAGAAACATGCTCCAATTAAGGCTCAAGGCAGGTGAAACTGCCAGCTTGCCTGTAAAATAATCGCCTTACTCAGAGTGGGTGCTTCGTGAGGTGGGTATTGACTTCCATCTGAAGAGGCTGGAGATTAGAAGAAACATGTCAACAAGTTTGTAAATAAAAGACAGAATAGGTGGAAATGGTTTCAGCTTCTAGGTTCAAAAGTAATTTTGTGTGCCACATGTACCTGTGGCTTGTTTCTGCTGCAATGGGCCAGGCTCTCCATTTGTTCTGTGAGGGTTCTTGTGCTCTGTCCTTGCAGTCACCTACTGTAGGGATGTGGGAGTGCAACTTAGGACCACCCAAGAGAGCAAAAGAGGGCTGAGCCCGAGGGAAGCCCAGCAGGAACCCAGGGAAATAGTGGTGGGAGTGGGAAGCCAGAGAAGGGTGTTGGCCTTCAAAGACGACTGAAGAGCAGTGCAGGCCAACGCAGCAGGAGGGGCAGTGGAAAATGACAGAAGGAATTGTGGAGGGAATCTGGGCCTGGAATAACGGAAAGAACATGGGCTTTGGGAGGAGTTGAATTGGCATTACCACTACTACCTATGATCTAGATAAGCTACTTAATCCCTTTGAGGTCTGTTTCTTTCTTTTTTTTTGTACTTTAGGTGAAAGTTTACAGAGCAAATTAGTTTCTTGTCAAGCAGTTAACACACGACTTATTTTGTGACATTGGTTGCCAGCCCTACGATGTGTCAACACTCTCCCTTTCTCTACCCTGGGTTCCCTGTTTCCATTAGTTCAGTTTTCCCGTTCCTTCCTGTGTTCTTGTCTTTTCTTTTGGGCTGGTGTGCCTGTTGGTCTTGTACATGATTGAACTACAAATCATGTTCTTCACTTGTGTTATTCTTGGCCCTACAGACCCATCTGATCTTTGGCTGAAGGGCAAACCTCAGGACTGACTTCAATACTGAGTTAAAAGGATGTCCAGGGGCCATACTCTCAGGGTTTCTCCATCATCTGTCAAACCAGCAAGCCTGATCTTTTTTTCTTTGTATGTGAATTTGAATTTTGTTCTACATTGCCTTAGTCATCTAGTGATGCTACAACTGAAGTACCACAAGTGGATGGCTTTAACAAAGAGAAATTTATTCTCTCACAGTCTAGTAGGCTACAAGGCCAAATTCAGGGTGTCACCTCCAGGGGAAGGCTTTCTCTATCTGTCGGCTCCGGAGGAAGGTCTTTGTCATCAATCTTCCCCTGGTTGAGGAGCTTCTCAGAGCAGGGATCCCGGGTCCAAAGGACACACTATTCTCCTGGCTCTTGTTTCTTTGTGGTATGAGGTCCCCAAGTTTCTGTGCTCACTTCTTTCCTCCATATCTCAAAAGTGATTGTCTTAAGACACACAAAGCAATCTTGCAGATCTCATCAACATAACTGCAGCTAATTCATCTAACCAGCATCATAGTGATAGGATTTACAACACATAGGCAAATCACAACAGATGACAAAATGGTGGACAATCACACACCACCAGGAATCATGGCCTAGCCAAATTGATACACGCATTTTTTGGGGACACAATTCCATCCATGACATACATTTTTCTCTGGTTCTGCCTGGGACCCTCTATTGTGATCCCTTCCAGAGCAGTTGGTGGTGGTAACTGGGCACCATCTAGTTTTTCTGGGCTCAGTCTGGTGGAGGTTGTAGTAGTTGTAGTCCCTTAGCCCTTTGGAGTAATCTTTTCCCTTGTGTCTTTGGTTTTCTTCATTCTTCTTTGCTCTAGCCAGAATGGGACCAGTAGATGTATCTTAGATGGCCGCCTGCAGGCCCCTGGACGCTACTCAGCACAGTCAGATGATGAACATTTTCTTTATAGACTATGTTATGCCAGTTGAGCTAGATGTTCCCAGAGACTATGGTCCCCAGCCCTCAGCCCAAAGATTGTTTCTTTCTGTGTGAAAACATTTTCATATGTTTTTATAATAGTGGGAGCCCTGGTGATGCAGTGGTTAAGAGCTCAGCTGCTAACAAAAAGCCAGCAGTTCGAACCCACCAGCCGTACCGTGGAAACCCTATGAGGCATTTCTACTCTGTCCTATAGGGTCACTATGAGTTGGAATTGACTCGAAGGCAATGGATTAATGGATTTTGGGTCTCCTACAGTATTTGTTAGAATGGGAATTACAGAACACTTAATTGTGCTCATGAGGAACCTTTACATAAATCAAGAGGCACTTGTTCGGACAGAGACAGAACAAGGGCATACTGATTGGTTTAAAGTCAGGAAAGGTGTGCACCAGGATTGTATTCTTTCACCATACTTATTCAATCTGTATGCTGAGCAAATAATCTGAGAAGCTGGACTATATGAAGAAGAACGGGGCATCGGGATTGGAGGAAGACTCATTAACAACCTGCGTTATGCAGATGACACAACCTTGGTTGCTGAAAGTGAAGAGGACTTGAAGCACTTGCTAATGAAGATTAAAGACCACAGCCTTCAGTATGATTGCACCTCAACATAAAGAAAACAAAAATCCTCACAACTGGACCAATGAGTAACATCGTGATAAATGGAGAAAAGGTTGAAGTTGCGAAGGATTTCATTTTACTTGGATCCACAATCAACAGCCATGGAAGCAGCAGTCAAGAAATCAAAAGACGCACTGCACTGGGTAAATCTGCCACAAAGGACCTCTTTAAAGTGTTGAAGAGCAAAGATGTCACCTTGAAGACTAAGGTGCGCCTGACCCAAGCCATGGTATTTTCAATCGCATGATATGCACATGAAAGCTGGACAATGAATAAAGAAGACCGAAGAAGAATTGATGCCTTTGAATTGTGGTGTTGGCAAAGAATATTGAATATACCATGGGCTGCCAGAAGCACGAATAAATCTGTCTTGGAAGAAGTACAACCAGAATACTCCTTAGAAGCAAGGATGGCGAGACTGCATCTTACATAGTTTGGACATGTTGTCAGGAGGGATCAGTCTCTGGAGAAGGGCATCATGCTTGGCAAAATACGGGGTCAGGGGAAAAGAGGAAGACCCACAATGAGGTGGACTGACACAATGGCTGCAACAATGGGCTCAAGCATAACAATGATTGTGGGGATGGTGCAGGACCGGGCAGTGTTTCGTTCTGTTGTGCATAGGGTCGCAATGAGTCGGAACCGACTTGACGGCACCTGACAACAACAGCGACAACAACAACAACAACACTTATCCTTTTGTGATTGAGTTATTTCACTCAGTATAATGCCCTCCAGATGCATCCATGTTCTGAGATGCTTTGCAGATTCATTATTGTTCTTTATCATTGCGTTATATTCCATTGTGTGAATGTACCATAGTTTGTTTATCCATTCATCTGTTGAAGGGCACTTAGGTTGTTTCCATCTTTTTGCTCTTATGAATAATACTACAATGAACATGGGTGTGCATATGTCTATTTGTGCGATGGCTCTTATTTCTCTAGGATATATTCCTAGGAGTAGAAATGTTGAATCATATGGGATTTCTATTTCTAGCTTTTTAAGGAAGCGCCATATTGTTTTGTAAAATGGTTGTATCATTTTGCATTCCCACCAGCAGTGCATAAGAGCTCCAATCTTCCGGCAATCTCTCCAACATTTGTTATTTTCTCTCTTTTTTTTATTCTTGCCAGTAATGTTGGGGTGAGATGGTATCTCATTGTAGTTTTGCTTTGCATTTCTCAAATACGTAGTGATTTCGAGCATTTCCTCATGTGTCTGTTAGCTGCCTGAATGAGCCCTGTTTTTTTCAATAAGTAGTGATAACACCAACCTTGCAAGGTTGCTGCAAGCATTACAGAAAATGTTCACAAAGTGCCTAGCACAGTGCCTGGCACACTGTAGGTGCAAAATAAATGGTGGTAGTCATGGTGGTTGTAGTAGTGGAGTAGTTATTATCGGGGAGTGATTGAATGAAAATAATACTGCACAGAAGACTGAAGAAAGTAAACCCACTGCAATTGTTTCTAAGACCTTGATTATGCTCAAATACGATATGACATCTGCACGTTCCCATACTCACTTTTCTCGAGGCATCTTTTAGGCCTAAATTAACAAGTTATCTTAGGCCCAGTGTGCTGAACTGAGGGAGTCTTCTGTCTCCCATGTAGGCTGTGGTATTTCCTTGCAATCGTTCCACTCAGGAGTTCACAAAGCAGAGCTGCTTCCCTTCGGTAGTCACTGACTCCAGCTACAACTTTTCACAAATGTGGAAAGCCACACTTACTAAACATTCTCCTTCTGATTAGTTACCCTCAGCTTCACCATTACTTTCATTAGTATTTGGGTCTTTCATTTTCCTTTATAGTCAAGTATGATTGATTTCAGTAATTGAAGTAAATGACTTTTTAATAAGCTTGCTTGAAATGTTGTTGGTAATAGTCCTGTTTTCAGAGTCTGAGATGATTCCAAACCTCTTCCTTTTTTTTCTCCAGAAAAATAACATACATTTCTCCTTTTTGTTTTCTTCGTGGTTAAATATTATCAAAGAGGAGAGAGGAAAGAGAGAGACAGAGAGGGACTTGCCCACCATGTTGCAGAGGATCCTTTCAGGAATGATATGCTTCAGGAAGAACATAGTTTTCTCTCCCTGAACCTGAATTTTACTCACTTGAAATTCCAATATACACAGCTCTACTTCTGATTTTCATCTCACATACTTTGGACATGTTATCAGGAGGGGCCAGTCCCTGGAGAAGGACATCACGCTTGGTAAAGTAGAAGGTCAAAAAAAGAGAGGAAGACCCTCAATGGGAAGCATTGGCACCGTGGCTGCAACGACAGGCTCAAACACAGCAGCGAGTGTGAGGATGGTGCAGAACTGGGCAGCGTTTCCTTCTGTTGTACATAGGGTCGCTATGAGTCAGAATTGAGTTGGAACTGACTCAGTGGCATGTAACAGCAATTTCTGTATGCCAATTTCAGTCCTAGTGGATGTAAGTTGGCCATTTGGGGGATAAATGGAGGATAAGGGAACCCAGAGATTTAGGACAATAAAAAAGGCAGCAAAGCAGATAGCAGAACCAGAGAAAAACTTTTTCAATGAAGCCTTGTGAGAGATTACGGAAGTTACGGAAGAAGTACACCCAGCCCTGAGAACTACACTTCTTCATCCATCAAAATGGACGTGTCTTAGTTATCTAGTGCTGCTGTAATAGAAATACCACAAGTGGATGTCTAACAAAGAGTTTATTCTCTCACAGTCCAGTAGCCTAGAAGTCCAAATTCAGCATGCTGGCTCCAGAAAAAGGCTTTCCCTCTCTGTCAGCTCTGGAGGAAAGTCCTTGTCAAGAGTCTTTCCTTGGGCTAGGAGCATCTCAGTGCAAGAACCTCAGATCCAAAAGACTCACTGCTCCCAGCACTGCTTTCTTGGTGCTATGAGATCCCCATGTCTCTCTGCTTGCTTCTCTCTTTATATCTCAAAAAAGATTGGCTTAAGACACTACCTAATCTTGTAGACCTCATCAATATAACTGCCACTAATCCATCTTATTACATCATAGTGATAGGATTTACAACACATAAGGAAATCCCATCAGATGACAAAATGGTAGACAATCATACAATACTGGGCATCATGACCTAGCCAAGTTGACAGATACTTTGGGGGGACACAATTGAATTCATGACAGATGGGGAAGGGCTGGAGGAATTGGAACATATGTAAGGAGGGTCTATGGCACAGTTTTTGATGCTGCATTTCTGGGAGGCAACAATTCCCAGTGATAGCATCAGGAAGACAGTGAACACTCCTAGAGAAGGAAAACAGACACAGAGAAGGAATTGCCACAATACGCAAAGATAAAAAATAATTTATAAGCTTCACATCGAAACTTTAGGGGAGAGAGACTCTGAAAAATTTTGAGCGTATAAGGGATGGTAAATGAAATTTAAATATGCAGAACCCATAATGAAAAATTTAAGATGAATTAAATGTTATTATATGTTCTTTAAGGGGCCCTGGTAGCACAATGGTTAAGAACTTTACTGCTAATTGAAAGGTTAGTGGCTTCAACCTGCCCAGTGGTTCTGCAGGATCAAAGGCCTGGCAGTCTTCTCCTATTAAAAAAACCTTATGGGGAGTTCTACTCTGTCATACGGGTTCACTAGGAGTTGAAAATTGACTCAATGGCACCTAAAAAAAAAAACAACGTATGCTCTTTAGTGTATTGGTTTCACTCTTTTGTTTTGGTGAACATAAGAATATTTATAGGGACTTTCATAGGTTTACTTGCAAACTTGATCTTGTCTTTCACATGAAATCTTAATTTTCAATTATGGCTTTTCCTATGCTCAGGTCCCTTGTGGCTGGAGAGGGGTGGGCAACTGTTCTCTGTAAAATAGAAGACAAGGCAGGGTGCATCCTAGGTCAGAGCAATTGCTTATAACGTTGATTCCAGCAGAAGCTGGTATTCTCATGGAGTAGGCTGGTCATCAGCTGCTCTAGTGGGTGTAACAGGTGCCAGGAAGAAACCTGACCTTCACCTTCTTTCTGGGAAGATAAAACATTTCAAAATTAGGAACAGCTCTGCCTTCTATGGGAGAGTCTGGATACTATCTTTGAGGGAAAAACGGCTCAGTTTGAGATAATCTAATCATTTTAATGGCCCTTTTGAGGTGTGTATATAATGTAAAGATCTACCATTATTCTTGGGGAAGCTCTAAAAATGAAATAACCCAAAAGCAGATGCTTTAGCGTTAAGAGTTCAGTTTTCTGTTTAGAGTTCAGAAACACAGTTGGGTGTTTCTTTAGTAGAACTACATGTCAGCACTGTTAAAAAAAAAAAAAAATTTTTTTTTTTCCTAAATCTGCATGTAGATTGCCCTATGCCTAACAAGTAGTGTTTGTCCTTGAATGGTATGTTCTTGTCCAAACACTTGCTCTATCACTTTGGGAGGAGAGGACAGACCATGGTTGAGTAGACTTGTGTGTCCTCTGCATGTGCATGAATCAAGTTCTCATCACCCAGGTGCTGGATGGTGGTCACAGTCATGGGGTGGGGGAGTGGAGTGAAGAGGGAGGACACTATTGATGCTTAGAGGGCCGAGTCCAGTCCTACATAGTAAAGAACTGCTCATGTCAACGTGCCAATCACACCCTCATTGAGAAACACTGCTTTCAAGGAAAGATGTGACAAGCAGCTAGTTGCTGGGTGTGGCACCACCTGGTCTGGTGACACGCTTCTGTCATTTAAGACTGAAGACATAGCGTTTGAGAAAATGAACTTGACTATGAGTCATGACTATGAGTTGAGGTAATACTCTGAAGAGAGTGAGTATGCATGTGGGACTTGGGCCTGCAGTCTACGAAGCAGGTCACTGTTTGGAGCATGCCTGACTGAGGGAATGTGGAGGCCTTTAAGAGCGAGGCCCAAAGGCTCTCGGTAAAGGCCCTCAAAGAGACCCACCTCCAAAGTAGCTTTTACTTACTCTTCAGGGAGTATTTCCATTAGCCCCAAGTCTTCAGTAAAGTCTTATACAGGTCTGCCTGGCCAAGTTGGGTGTGGTAGCTGGGGACATGGGGCCCCTGAGGCCAGCACAGCAGTCACCAGCAATGGCACCATCACAGAACAGCATGGCTAGCAGATGGAAGCCCCTGCAGCAAGTAGGCAAGATGAGGACGCCAGAGGGGAGGGACCCGAGGATGTATCCCAGAGCATTCAAGAGGCAGTTCTTGGAGAACCTCTTAGAAATAGTTTGGGGACTGTTTGGAGAAGAGTGGAATAATTTCTAGCAGTCAAGCCAGTAGGGACTTTGGCCATAAAACTTTGAGAATAATAAGGAGGCCCAGCCCTGTTCGGCTGTCACATGCTGGTGAGGCCTGGGACATGTGGGACACATTGAGAGAAGTTTCTTCTAATGCTGTCACCCTTCCAGGAACAAAATGGGTGGCTTATAAGGGCCGATGAGAGGCGAGAAAGCCTTACAAACTGGAAAAGTACAGCATTCTTTCAAACATAGACTGGCTGATTATATTCCTAACTGATGCCAATCCTAACTCACGAACTGCTGAAGACATGAAATCTGGTTAAATTTGTTCTTTTTTGCTCTTCTTAAAAATCTCAAAAGCTAATATTTTGCAGATGGTTCTATGCTGGCCATTCTGGCCAGGCCTCATGGGGTCCAAAACAAACACACCTGATCTAGATTTGGTCAGCATCGGGAGGCCAAAGAAGTGGCCAAGGAATTAATAGAGGAATCTGAAGATTGTTCTTTATCCCCAAAGGCCTCAACTTGAAATAGCTCCTGCTTTGGAGGAGTTATGTGAGTGTATGGCAAGGAAAAGGGAGCTGGGTTGTGGGGGAAAAACTTATGAATCTATTCAAGTTATTATAAAATGATTTTGACACTGACTTGTCATTGGAAACACATCTGTCTCCTTCTTCACGGTTGTGAACGTTTGTAATCTTTTCACAGTCGAGGATATCAATGAAGAGTGAATATGTGTGACATGCAGTTTCTGTTGAGAACTTTGCCCTGGGCATTAGGGCTTTGACTGGTGGAGATAATACACTTGAGGTAATGATTTTCTGTACCACAGAATTTCAGAAATCTGTTTTCCATGGATTGCATGTCAGCCGAGTAATGCCAACAGCTCTTTGTAGGTTCTTATTTTAACAATGCAGGGGCATTTAGTGCAATTGGTGGTTTTTGTGTGGATCTTAGGAAATCACCAACTATGCTGATATAATGGACAAATGATGGGTGAGTGAAGATGTTGCACATATAGAAAAGAACAACTAAGAATCTGGATGGTGAACAAATGCCTTTAATTCCTAATAGTATGACATTATCAGTATGGACACTGGCTTCTAGTAGGCTGTCAAAAAGGCTAGAGGCCTTCTTGGGGTTTTCTCAACTCACTTTAGTTCTCTCAGGCCCAGCCTACATAATTCATCTCCCAGTTGCTTCTGTCCTCCTTTCACCATCTGAGTTATGGTTACCTCTTATGTTAGTGTGGTTTTCCCCCCAAACAGGCCCTAGCACAAGTAATTTATTTGGGAAGTGATCCCTGAAACACTGGCCGGGGAGTGGAGAAGTGGCACAGTGAGGGAAGACAGCCAATAATGGGTAGAATAGCAAGCCAGTCACCACTGTGGGCAACTGGAACTCAATCTTGCTGGGGAACTCTGTGAGCTGGTATAAGACACACACCTCCTAGCTGTCCTTCCTGAGGGGAGAGGGAGCAGGGGTCTGTATACACCAACTTCCAGCAGCCATTGATTGAGGTCTCCTGGGAGGGGTGTTAATTCCCCAGCACCTCTAGCCTGCCCCATGAGCAGAACAGGTTTGGATAACCACAAGATGCTCTCAGGTACAGTCGAAGGTGCTAGCAGATGAAATCATACTAGGGTGCACAGATGTGGTATGTGGAAGGGGTACTGGGTGGGGTGCTGACAGTATTTGTCCGATGCTTTATTTCTTGTCATCCTCCTTGTCTCAAAAATACACTATTGCCTAAGGAGGGGACAGGAAAGCTGGTAACAGAGAAGCCAAAGTTGAGAAGTATTGACGCGTCATGGAGTTGTTAGGGGACCCTAAAGACTGAAGACACCTAAATAGTACTCCACCAGTTATCAGGCTACTTCTAGTCACCACCCCAACCATGTCACTTACTTCCCTCAAGTTGTTTTGCAGACTCTCTAGAGAGCACTGAATGAATACAGATCTAACTGGCTCAGAATGGTGAGACACGCACAGAACAGACAAAGTTGATCTACAGACAACCCCGAGCTGCCATGCATATTCAATAACGGAAGAGAACTTATGTCAAGGAACCAAAAGACTCTTGCTGAGGAACCAAAATCCCTGGAAATATGTCATCAGAAGTAGTTGAGCCCATTTCAAAAGTGGAGGATCTGTCAGCCACTCTATGCCAAGTCTTAGCCCTGCCTCATAATGAATAATCAGTAGAAACTATAAATAGTTAAAACTTTCTGATCCTGCCTACCGTTTTCCTCTACCCTTAAATAAATATGTATAATTACAAATTGTAAATTCCTCGTGCAGATCGGTTGATACCTCTGAGTTCCTGCTTGTTAGCCTGTGAAATAAACTCTTCCTCTCAAAACCAGCGTCTGAGAGTTTGGCTTCTTGCATGCTGGGCATGAACCTATTGGTCTGATTTCAGGGTTGTTAACTAATATCACAAAACCATATGTGTACTAATTGTTTAATTAAAGGCGAGTTTGTTCTGTAAACCTTCACCTAAAGTACAATAAAAAACATATATATATATATATACATACATACTACTGCCTATATGGAAACCCTGGTGGTACAGTGGTTAAGAGCTATGGCTGCTAACCATGAAGGTCAGCAGTTCAAATCCACTAGGCAGCCCTTGGAAACCCTATGGGGTACTTCTACTCTGTCCTATAGGGCTGCTATGAGTCGGAATCGACTTGATGGCAATGGGGTTTTTTTTTTTTTTTGGTTTATAGTTGATATATAGAGCCCTGGTGGCAGAGTGGTTAAGTGCTATAGCAAGCTAGGCTCCTAACCAAAAGTCATGGGTCACCTCTTCAGAAACAGAAGCCAAGCCTAAGACAAAATGGAGTCTGAGTCAGACTTTGCGTAAGCCATTTAGTTATGCCAAACACACCAAATTTTGGAGTGCCCTTACACATTCCCTGAGAGTATCTTACACGATGGGCTGTGATAGCAATGTTTGCCATGTGGTTAGTTACAGGCTAGGATCTGTGTACAGGTTAACAGCCTGTCAACAAGAAGCAGAAGTTAAGAAGAGTAAGAGCCCGGAGCCTGGGTCAGCCATTTCACTTTGGTTAAAACAAAGCAAAAAGAAAAAACCAAACCCGTTGCCATCAAGTCGATTCCAACTCACAGCAACCCTATAGGGTAGAGGAGAACTGCCTGCCCCATAGAGTTTCCAAGGAGCACCTGGTGGATTCAAACTGCTGACCTTTTGGTTAGCAGCTGTAGCCCTTAACCACTACGCCACCAGGGTTTCCACTGTGGTTAAGGGTCCTATAATTTGGACTCCGTGGCATTCCCTAATTTTGATCAAGGATTTCATTCAACATTCTCTGATTACCCTCAAGGCATGCCTTCTGCATGGGCCTTTTTTTCCCTCAAAGTTCGACTGGCATGCTTAGACACTTAGCATTTTAAGACTTCCAACAAACTACTTGGGCACCATTAGATGTCTTCACCCTGCCATAGCTTTAGTATCCTGTTTCAGTGATCCTGGGAAACTTGTGGAGCAGGGCCACACTGAGGAAACTACTCGGCCATTTCAAAAGTCTAATCCAAGGTGTGAGGTCCCTCCACCTCGCTATAAAAAATGAGCAGAATCTATGTACATTATTCTTTGCGTACGCTTTAAATTGGTATTTCTAGTAACAGCACTGGTTATACAACTCATACAACATTGTCTTGAAGAACTGATTTACCCTAAACATAGCTCCCAGTCTGATCTTTGGAGTGTTTCCTGAAACATACTGAATTCTTCTGAAGAACACAAGCCCAGAGCAAAATGGTCTTACTAATTTATCTGGGTCATTATTTGACTCAAAAGTGGCTTTTAGGAACCAGTTTTGTTGTTGTTGTTGTTGTCGTTTTTGAAGGCTCAAAACTCAAAGGACACCTAAGGGAAATCGCCTCTGTGGGTTACCTTAACTTCCAAGGAAGTTAGAAAAAAGAAGAAAAAAAAAGGGGCAGGGGTGCGGGAGGAGGCCATTTCCTGGTGGCCCACCCTGCACTTCCGGAGGTGGCATTTGGGAGAAGCGGGGTTAGCGGGAGGGAGCAAGTGGCCTCAGTGCTCGGTGGCCAGGCTGTTGGAGGGTGGCTGTGCTGCTGTAGCCCGTTAGCTCCTCTGCAGCCTCCTCTCTAAGGGCCCAGGGACCCATTTCTACCTTCCCTGACCCCAGGATGGTCGAGGAGAGCTTGGAGACTGCCCTGCAGACCTACCATGTGCAGCTGCAGCAAGCCGAGCTGGCCATAGGCGCCGGCCTGGACGCATCCTGGCTAAGCGACTTGTGCCAGCTGCAGGGGGACCTGAAGGAGCTGATCGGACTCCCTGGGGCCAGCTTGGTGTCTGTCAGGAAGAGCAAGCTGCTGGCCACACTGGACGACGAGCACCCAGCCCAGGAGAATACTGGGTACCTGGCTTTCCAAAAGGCCATCTCTGAGGTAGTGGAGGTACCAGCAGCCCCAGCGACAGAATTGGAGACTGTTTCTAAAGGAGTGGCAGGGCCTGAACCCAGCAACCCCGGACAGTAGGAGGAAGAGGAGGAGGATGACAAGGAAGAAGAGTTGAGTGGCACAAAGGTGAACGCCCCCTATTACAGCTTGTGGGGCACCTTGGAGTACCATAATGTGCCCATAATGCCATGATTATGGGCACAGAACACGCAGAGGATGGCTCGGCTGCTGTCCGGGTGCCGTTTCTCGACCCCAGGCACAAGTCCCTGAAGCCCTGCTCCTTCCTCCTGGAGGAGGAGTGCCGCTTCAAGGAGAACTGCAGGTTCTCCCACGGACAGGTGGTCTCTGGATGAATTTCGCCCCTTCCAGGACCCAGACCTGAGTCGCTGCAGGCCGGTTCTGCGTGTCTGGCAAAGCACCCAGATGGCCTGTGGCACCCGGTGAGGATCACAGTTGTGGACAGCGGCCTCTACACCGTCACGTTTGACTCGCTGCTTCTGAAGGAGGTCATGGTGCAGGGAGACTGCGTGCTGCCCCCGCTGCGCATGGAGCCGGCAGAGTCCTCCAACTCAGACGGTGGTTACCGGACTTGACAGGCAGTGCTGCCTGGCAGGGAGGTGCACATGCGCGGCATAGGCTCCAAGTTCCTCGCCAGGATGGGCTATGAGCCTGGAAAGGGTCTGGGCCGAAAACACGCAGGGCCGGGTGAAGCCCATCCACACTGTGGTGCTGCCCTAAGGGAAGGCCCTGGACCAGTGCGCGGAGGCCCTCCAGAGGAGGGCGAGGGAGGCGAGGCCGGCACCCAAAGGGCCCTCAAGTGCCAGGGGAAGGGGGGCGTGCCTGTGGGCTGCCTGCCACCTCAGGACGTGTTTGAGTTCCTAAACAAGCAGCTCCAGGCCCAGGCTCCCAGGGCTCTGGAGGCGGGGGCGGCTCCCCAGGGGCGCTGCGCAGCAAGGAAGCCTACCACGCTAGCAAGAGCACCAAGCGGGCCATGACCCTGCGTCTTGTTCAGACCAAGGAGCAGACAGGGCAGACCCAGAGGGATATCCAGGAGGCCCTCGCCTGCAACAGTGGCCGGCACAGTGTGGCGCCAGCCCATGTGTGGGAGAAGCTGGCAGGCTCCCAGAGGTAGCTGGGGCAGCTCTGGGCCCAGGAGGCACGGCTGCATCAGGAGCAGAGGGAGGCGGACACCCACAAGAAGATGACTGTGTTCTAGAACTGAGACTTCCAGCCTCCGCGACAGACCCCAGGACTCCACCCCGGCCCTGCTACGATACCGTGGAGAGATCCTTGCAGAGGGGCCTGTGGCTTCTGG
Organism: Loxodonta africana; assembly: GCF_030014295.1. Lineage (NCBI taxonomy): Eukaryota > Metazoa > Chordata > Mammalia > Proboscidea > Elephantidae > Loxodonta > Loxodonta africana. The sequence continues at coordinate 101,577,217 of NC_087342.1, forward strand.
GCTGGGCCTGTGGCTTCTGGGCTGGACCCAGCACTGTCTCTCACCAGCCGGGCCCATGGACACTGCCTACTTGACAGAGGGTGAAGGTCCCCTGTGGACACATTTGCCAGGACATTAAAGTGATTTTGTGATGAAACAAAACAAAACAAACAAAAACTGCATGGAGATTGGAGGAAGACTCATTAACAACCTGCAATACGCAGATGACACAACCTTTCTTGCTGAAAGTGAAGAGGACTTGAAGCACTTACTGATGAAGATCAAAGACTACAGCCTCCATTATGGATTACATCCTGTTGTAGATTAAATTGAGTCCCCCAAAATATGTGTCACCTTGGCTAGGTCATGATTCTCAATATTATGTAATTATCCTCCATTTTGTGATTGATGTAATTATCTTCCATTTTGTAATCTGATGTGATTATCCTATGTGTTGTAAATTCTAACCTCTATGATGTTAATGAGGCAGGATTAGAGACAGTTATATTAATGAGGCAGGTTACAATCTACAGGATTAGGTTGTATATCGAGTCAATCTCTTTGGAGATATAAAAGAGAATAAATAAGCAGAGAGATGGACCTTCTACCACCAAGAAAGAAGAGCTGGGAATGGAGTGCATCCTTTGGACCTGGGGTTCATGCCCTGAAAAATGGGCAGATTGACGACAAGGACCTTCCCCCAGAGCTGACAAAGAAAGTCTTCTGGAGCTGGCATCCTGAATTTGGGCTTCTAGCCTCTTAAGCTGTGGGAGAATAAATTTCAGTTTGTTAAAGCCATCCACTTGTGGTATTGCTGTTACAGAAGCACTAGATAACTAAGACCTCAACATAAAGAAAACAAAAATCCTCACAACTGGACCAATAAGCAATATCACGATAAAGAGAGAAAATATTGAAGTTGTCAAGAATTCATTTTACCTGGATCCACAATCAACAGCCATGGAAGCAGCAGTCAAGAAATCAAAAGACACATTGCATTGGGCAAATCTGCTGCAAAAGATCTCTTTTAAGTGTTAATAAAGCTAAGATATCATTTTGAGGACTAAGGTGTGACTTACCCAAGCCATGGTATTTTCAATCGCCTCATATGCATTTGAAAGCTGGACAATGAATAAGGAAGACTGAAGAATTGACGCCTTTGAATTATAGTATTGGGAAAGAATATTGAATATACTATGGACTGCTAGAAGAACGAACAAATCTGTTTTGGAAGAAGTATAGCCAGAATGCTCCTTAGAAATAAGGATGGCAAGACTTCGTCTCACATATTTTAGACATGTTGTCATGAGGGACCAGTCCCTGGAGAAGGACATCATACTTGGTAAAGTAGAGGGTGAGTGAAAAAGAAGACCCTCAATGAGATGGGTTGACACAGGGGCTTCAACAATGGGCTCAAACATAGCAATGATTGTGAGGATGGTGCAGGACTGGGCAGTGTTGTTGTTCTGTTGTACATAGGGTTGCTGTGAGTCAGAGCTGACCAACAGCACCTAAGAACAGTGGTTCACCGCCTTATTTCTTAAAGGCCTGTTTGGTTTTTGGGGGACAGGGTTTGTTTTTGGCCTGGGAGATGGGAATGACTGTAACAGCCCGTATCTCTCTACTGACCTTACTTTAATAGAAACCAGATTGCCTAGACCTTGGCTCACATTCCACATGCTGGGAAAACTACTCCTCTCCTTGCTGCCTCAGTTTCTCTTTTAGAGTGGCACCTTGGAAATGAATCTTGACATCAGAAGCTCTTAATTTTTTTTTCATGGAGATCAGCTTTTTCTTGATGCAGTGGTAAAGCTGAAGATGTGTTGTTATGATGATAAGTATCACTATGACCAACCCTGGCACAGATGAACACCATCTGGGATACAAATGACTGAACTGTTAAGGTGGCATTCTAGAGATATGCAAACAATGCATCCTCCTTGCGTCTAGGTCCCTCAGCCTGTTTTACTCTCTCCATGCTGTGCCCCGTACAACCCTGCAGCTATTTAGGAAGCTCAGGGAAGCTTGATGAAATACTGTTAGGGGGAGAGAGATTGAAAAATAAGCAAACTTTCATCAAGTGGAATAGAGATCAGAAAATCTCCTGAAGTAGTTTAAGAAATCTATAGTTCTTTTTGGGTTAACTAGTGAAAGGGAATTTGCCCTACACATGATTATCTTTCATAAAGTGTCCCCAAATCTTTTACAGGACATTTATTTGGGGTAACCTATTACTCCACCAAAAAGACCTGACTGAGAAGCCCTCATTGTCTGGTCTGCAGAGTAGCTTCAGGGCTCAACCCTAGCAGTCTTCTTTGTCCTAGCCTCTTTTTTTTCATAAGCAGCTTCTCAGTATCTTGAGCCTGGGGACTCTCCTATGGATTTGTGTGTCCTCTACAGGGTCTTGAACTTAATAGATGCACAATAAACCACAAGACCTAGAATTGCTGCCAGTATTCCTAATAATAACCAAAAACTAAACCCATTGCCATCGAGTCTATTCTGACTCACAGTGACTCTATAGGACAGAGTGGAACTACCCCATAGGGTTTGCAAGGAGCACCTGGTGGATTCGAACTGCCAACCTTTTGGTTAGCAGCCGTAGCTCTTAACCACTGCACCATCAGAGCTCCATTACTAATAATATCAAAACCAAAACCAAACTTGTTGCCATCAAGTCGAAAACAGTAGCCCTCAATTCCCTATTCTCTCACTCCTAATGGCTAACCCTGATTGGGAAGAGTTTCTCCTGTGTTTACTTCTAAAATTTTACATCTAGATCTATGATCAATCTTGACTTGATTTTTGTATGTGGTGTGAGATTTAGGTCAAGGTTTTTTTTTTTGCATATGGATGTCCAATTGTTCCAGTGCCATTTGTTGAAAGGACAATTCTTTCTCCATTGTCTTGGAATCTTTCTTGAAAACCAATTGACCTTAAATGTGTGGATCTATTTTTTTTTTTTAATAATTTTTATTGAGCTTTAAGTGAACGTTTACAAATGAAGTCAATCTGTCACATATAAGCTTATATACACCTTACTCCATACTCCCACTTACTCTCCCCCTAATGAGTCAGCCCACTCCCTCCTTCCAGTCTGTCCTTTCATGACGATTTTGCCAGTTTCTAACCCTCTCTACCCTCCTATCTCCCCTCCAGACAGGAGATACCAACACTGTCTCAAGTGTCCACCTGATACAAGTAGCTCCCTCTTCATCAGCATCTCTTTCCAACCCATTGTCCAGTCCCTTCCATGTCTGATGAATTGTCTTCGGGAATGGTTCCTGTCCTGGGCCAACAGAAGGTTTGGGGACCATGACCGCTGGGGTTCCTCTAATCTCAGTCAGACCATTAAGTCTGGTCCTTTTATGAGAATTTGGGGTCTGCCTCACACTGATCTCCTGCTCCCTCAGGGGTTCTCTGTTGTGCTCCCTGTCAGGGCAGTCATTGGTTGTGGCCTGGCACCATCTAGTTCTTCTGGTCTCAGGATGATGTAAGTCTCTGGTTCATGTGGCCCTTTCTGTCTCTTGGGCTCACAGTTATCGTGTGACCTTGGTGTTCTTCATTCTCCTTTGATCCAGGTGGGTTGAGACCAATTGATGCATCTTAGATGGCCGCTTGTTAGCATTTAAGACCCCAGATGCCACATTTCAAAGTGGGAGGCAGAATGTTTTCATAATAGAATTATTTTGCCAATTGACTTAGAAGTCCCCTTAAGCCATAGTCCCCAAACCCCCACCCTTGCTCCACTGACCTTTGAAGCATTCAGTTTATCCAGGAAACTTCTTTGCTTTTAGTCCAGTCCAGTTGAGCTGACCTTCCATGTATTGAGTATTGTCCTTCCCTTCACCTAAAGTAGTTCTTATCTACTAACTAATCAGTAAACAACCCTCTACCACCCTCCCTCCCTCCCTTCCTCCCTGCCTCGTAACCACAAAAGTATGTGTTCTTCTCAGTTTATACTATTTCTCAAGATCTTATAATAGTGGTCTTATACAATATTTGTCCTTTTGCCTCTGACTAATTTCACTCAGCATAATGCCTTCCAGGTTCCTTCATGTTATGAAATGTTTCACAGTTTCCTCACTGTTCTTTATCGATGTGTAGTATTCCATTGTGTGAATATACCACAATTTATTTAACCATTCATCTGTTGATGGACATCTTGGTTGCTTCCAGCTTTTTGCTATTGTAAACAGAGGTGCAATAAACATGGGTGTGCATATATCTGTTCGTGTAAAGGCTCTTATTTCTCTAGGGCATATTCCGAGGAATGGGATTTCTGGGTTGTATGGTAGTTTTATTTCTAACTTTTTAAGAAAACGCCAGATAGATTTCCAAAGTGGTTGTACCATTTTACATTCCCACCAGCAGTATATAAGAATTCCAATCTCTCTGCAGCCTCTCCAACATTTATTATTTTGTGGTTTTTGGATTAATGCCAGCCTTGTTGGAGTGATACGGAATCTCATCGTAGTTTTAATTTGCATTTCTCTAATGGCTAATGATCGGGAGCATTTTCTCATGTATCTGTTAGCTGCCTGAATATCTTCTTTAGTGTGGATCTGTTTTTAAACTCTCTATTTAGTGTTCCCTTGATCTATGTGTCTATCCTTTCACCAATGGCACACTGCCTTTATTACAGCAGCTTTAAAGTAAGTCTTAAAATTGGGTTATATGAATCCTCCAGCTTTATTCTTTTCTTATAAAATTCTTCTGGCTATTGGAGTTCTTTTGCCTTTCCATATAAATTTTGGAATCACATTCTCTTTAGCTAAAAAAAAAGTTCTGCTGGGGTTTTGATTAGAATTGCATTAAATCTAAAGATCATTTTGGGGAGAATTAACACCTTTCCTATATTGAATCTTCCTATTCATGAACACAGTATGTCTCTCCAATTATTTAAGTTTTCTCAGATTTCTTTTGTTAGAGTTTGGTAGTTTTCAGAGTAGTGATATTCCACATGTTTTGCTAGTTTTATATCTAAGTAGTTTTATCTTTTTCTGGGAACTATCATACATACATATATAATATATATGTATGTATGTGTGTATAAGTATATATCCAAAACCTATAGGACAGAGTAGAACTGCCCCATAGAGTTTCCAAGGAGCAGCTGGAAGATCTGAACTGCTGACCTTGTGGTTAGCAGCCGTAACTCTTAATCACTGCGCCCACAGGGATATATATAATTTTGGTCTCGAATTCATTGCTAGCACATAGAAATATGATTAATATTTGTGTGTTGAACTTGTATCCTGTGACCTTGATAAACCTTTTTACTGATTCTGGAAGCTTTTTAAAAGATTCCTTGGAATCATTAAAGTAGACAACCATGTCATGTATAAATAGGGACAGTTTTATTTCTCTTGGTCAATCTCTCTGCCTTTTATGTTTTTCTTTCTTGCTTAAGTGCACTGGCTAGGATTGCAGTACTATGTTCAATAGGAGTGGTGAGAGTGGACAATTTAATCTTGTTGCCAATCTTAGAGGAAAAGCATTAAGTCGTTTACCATTAAGTATGATGTTAGCTGTAAGCTTCTCACAGATGCCTTTCATCAAGTTGAGGAAGTGCCCTTCTATTCCTAATTTGCTAGCTTTTTTTTTTTTTTTTTATCATGAATGTATGTCCAATTTTGTAAATATTTTTTCAGCATCAATTGATATGATTGCATGGCTTTTCTTCCTTAGTCTGTCAATATGGTGAACTACGTTAATTGATCTTTGAATACTGAATCAGACTTGTATTCCTGAGATAAACCTCCTTTAGTCATGGTGTATTTTATTATTTTATATATTGCTGGATTCTATATGCTAGTATTTTTGAGTATATGTTCATGAGGTATATTGGTCTATAGTTTTTGTAATGTCTTTGCTTCTTTTGGGATTAGGGTAATATTGTCTCCATAACATGAGTTGGGAAGTGTTTCTTCTACTTTCTGGAGGAGACTGTGGAGAATTGGTGTTATATATTCTTTAAATGTATGGTACAGTTCTACAGTGAAACCACCTGCAGCTGGAGATTTCTTTTTCAAAAGACTTTTCACTACAATTTCAATACAGAATCGTTCAGGGTATCTATTTCTTCTTAAGTGAGTATTGGTAATTTATGGCTTTTAATGAATCGATACATTTCATTTAACTGTTGAATTTATGTGTGTAGATTGCTTGAAATATTCCCATATCCTCTTAATGTCTGTAATGATATCCCCTTTTTCATTCCTGATATTGATTATTTGTGTCTATTCTCTTTATTTCTTTGTCCATCTGGGGAAATGTTTATCAATATAAACAATCTTTCAAAAAACAGTTTTGGTTTCATTGATTTTATTATTTTTCTATTTTTGATTTCATTGATTTTTACTCTTATCTTCATTATTTCTTTCCTTCTACTTGGGGGCCTGCTGGTACAGTGGTACAGCTCAGGCTGCTAACCAAAAGGTGGGCAGTTCAAATCCATCAGCCCCTCCTTGGAAACCCTCTGGGGCAGTTCTACTTTGTCCCATAAGGTCACTATGAGTCTGAATTGACTTGATGGCAGCGGGCTTGGTTTTGGTTTCCTTCTACTTGCATTTAAATTATTTTGATATTTTTCTTGTTTCTTAAGGTAGGTTGCTTATTTGAGGCCCTTTTCCTTTGCTAATGTGTTTAGTGTTATAAATTTTCCTGTAAGCACTGCTTTAGCTGCAACCCACAAAATTTGGCATGTTTTATTTTAATTTTTCTTCAATTCAAAATATTCTAATTTTTCTTGAGACTTCCTTTTTCACTCAAAGGTTATTTGAAAGTATGTTGTTTAATTTCCAAGCTATTAGGAGATATCCCATAATCTCTCTGTTATTGATTTCTAGTTTAGTTCCGTTATGGCCAGAGAATATATTTTGGATGATTTCAATTCTTTTAAATTTGTTAATGTTTGTTTTACGACCTAGAATATAGCCTATCTTGGTGGATGTTCCATGTGTACTTGAAAAGAATGTGTATTCTGCTTTTTGAGTGGTGTATTATATAAATGCCCATTAGATCCATTTGGTTGATCATGTTGTTCAGTTCTTCTACTTCCTTGTTGATTTTCTGTCTACTTGTTCTATTGATTACTGAGAAAGGAGTGTTGAAGTCTCCAACTATAATTATTGATTTCTCCATTCAGTTGTATAAATTTTGCTTCATGTATTTTGAAGCTCTGTTATTAATTGCAGACACATTTAGGATTGTTAGTCCTTCTGGTAAATTGCCCTTTTATCATTGTATCATGTTCTTCCTTATCCTTAGTAATTTTTCTTGCTCGATAGTCTACTATGATATTAACATAACCACTCCAGATTTCCTATGATTAAAGGAATAGTTTGTGTCCTTTGAATCTGCCTTACTTAAAAAAACAAACAAACAAAAAAAAACACAACACTGCCATCTAGTCAATTCTGACTCATAGTGGCCCTGTAGGACAGAGTAGAACTGCCCCATAAGGTTTCCAAGGAGTGCCTGGTGGATTCAAACTGCTGACCTTTTGGTTAGCAGCCAAACTTTTAATCAGTACACCACCAGGGTTTCCTTACCTTCCCTATGGCCAATATAATTGGAAAAAGAAGAATATTGGAAGTTTTTTCTTTTATATATTAAAATATTTTATAACATCACTGTAATCAAAACAATATGCTACTACTACAAGACAGTAGATCATTGTGACAAGTTATAAAAGACAGAAATAGTCCCCCAGATATTTTGGAATTTAATATGAGGGTAAGTCAAAAAGTATTGCTACAAAATCATAGAAGCCTTTATTAAACAAAAATATCAAAATGTGAAGCTATTGTTTCTCGACATATCCTCCATCTAGATCTATATACTTCTGAAGGTGATGCTTCCATCTCTCTAATCCTTCCTGGAGAATTCTGTGCTCTTCAATTTATGCTACATCAAAACAGTAGTTTTGGCATCCTCAAAGGACTCAAATTGTGTTCCTTTTAATTTTTTTTTAGTTTTGTGAACAAAAAGAAGTCTGAAGGGGCAAGATGAGGGCTGTAGGGTGAATGGGGTAAGATTTCCCAATGAAAGCCTCATAGGACAGCCCTTGCTATCCTCGAAGAATGAGCAGATGCATTGTCGTGATGAGAACAATTCTTCGGCACAACTTTCCTGGCCTTTTTCTTACCAATGCAGTTTCATCTTTCTAATGAGCCCCCGTGATCATCCTGTGTCCTTTGAGAAAAATCTATCATAATTACCCCTTTGGAATCCCAAGAAAGAGTCGCCATAACCTTATGAGTAGTCTTCCCTCTCTTGGCTCCAGGTCTTCCTTAAAATGCTTGATCCATCTAAAACCTGTTGTTTAATGTGGGCCAGCATTCCCATAAACTTGTTGCAAAGCTTCAATGATTTGGAAAGATGTCTACTTGAGTTTTGTTAAAAAATTTGATGTTAGCTCTGACCTCAAAATCATGTTTTTCCGTGGCACAAAAAATATCCTTTCCTTTGAAGGTGCCCTAACAAGACTAAGATAAGTGTATTACTGAGAGAACTTGTCTGCAGCCATCTACTGATCACAGAGACATGTCTAAACATGTTTTGTTTGGAATAAACCTGTGCATGTATGAACTGGAACCCTAGTAGCAATACTTTTTGACTTAGCCTTGTCTATTTTTTTATGTCAATGTGATGCTTCAATCAGTGGGAAAACGATGGCTTACTTAAAAGAGCACAAGTAGGCTTGTCATTTTAAAGACAACAAAGATGGGCATCTAGTCACACCATAATCAAAATAAACCTCAGATTTAATAAAGATATAAACTATAGATAAATATTAAAAGAAAACTTTTGGAACAGTAATCTGGCTATATTTATTACATTAAAAATATGTAGGAGGCGGGGCCAAGATGGCGGACTAGGTGGACGCTACCGCGGATCCCTCTTGCAACAAAGACTCAGAAAAACAAGTGAATCGATCACATACATAACAATCTACGAACTCTGAACAACAAACACAGACTTAGAGACGGAAAACGAACAAATACGGGCAGACAGCAACCGTTTCCAGAACTAGGAGCCAGCGTACCAGGCAGGTGAACTTTGGAGCCCGATCTGGGGCAGAGCCCGGGGGGCAGATGGCACAGACAAGGGGCCCAGCCCTACTCCCCCAAACCCATCCCGGGAGGGAGTCTAGCTGGTTGGCGCGGGCGGCGTAGCAGCGCAGCCAGAGGGAGAAGCACCCGGGAGGCAGTGACTGATCTTGGAGCAGGGAGAGCAGCGTCCCAGCCGGGGAGCCGTCCCGCCGGGAGTTTGGCAGGAAGCGGGCGTGGCGCGAGCAGGGGGATCAGCTATATTTCCCTAAAGCGACCCCGGGGCGGGGCCCACACGTTCGTGTGGGGGACGCCCACTCAGTTCGCACGTGCGGTGCGGTGCACCGGAGGGAGAAGTCCCTGGGAGGAAGTGACTGGTCTTGGAGCGGGGAGAGCAGTGTCCCAGCCGGGGAGCCTTCCCACTGGGATTTTGCCGAAAGCGGGCGGGGTGTGAGCGCGGGGATCAGTTATGTTCCCCTGAATTGACCCAGGGGGCGGGCCCACCTGGTCGTGCGGGTGACGCCCACCCAGTTCACGCGAGCGGTGCGGCGCATCCGAGGGAGAAGTCCCTGGGAGGAAGTGACCGGTCTCGGAGCGGGGAAAGCAGCGTCCCAGCTGGGGAGCCATCCTGCTGGGATTTGGGCACGCGCGGGTGGGGCGTGAGAGCGGGGTCCAATTATATTCCCCTGAGTAGACCCCGGGGGCGGGCCCACACGTTCGTGAGGGAGACGCCCACCCAGTTCGCGCGAGCAGTGCGGTGCACCGGAGGGAGAAGTCCCCGGGAGGAAGTGACTGGTCTCGGAGTGGGGAGAGTAGCGTCCCAGCCAGGGAGCCGTCCCGCCGAGATTTTGGCGGACGGGGGCGGAGCGTGAACGCGGGGATCAGCTTTATAATCTGTGGTGCTACACTCCTAGCTCTCTGATCCCTCCCCCACCCTCCCCAGGCGGCTCCATTAACATCCGAATACCCTGAGCCAGAGGAAGAATTCAGATAGGGATCTGACTGCATTTTTTTATAGCTGATTACCTGGAAAATCTAGTTTCCCAGTGATGGCTCAGAGACAGCAGTCCATATCAAACCACATAAAGAAACAGACCATGACAGCTTCTCCAACCCCCCAAACAAAAGAATCAAAATCTTTCCCAAATGAAGATACAATCCTGGAATTATCAGATACAGAATATAAAAAACTAATTTACAGAATGCTTAAAGATATCACAAATGAAATTAGGATAACTGCAGAAAAAGCCAAGGAACACATTGATAAAACTGTTGAAGAACTCAAAAAGATTATTCAAGAACATAGTGGAAAAATTAATAAGTTGCAAGAATCCATAGAGAGACAGCATGTAGAAATCCAAAAGATTAACAATAAAATTACAGAATTAGACAATGCAATAGAAAGTCAGAGGAGCAGACTTGAGCAATTAGAATGTAGACTGGGACTTCTGGAGGACTAGGGAATCAACACCAACATAGCTGGAAAAAAATCAGATAAAAGAATTTAAAAAAATGAAGAAACCCTAAGAATCATGTGGGACTCTATCAAGAAGGATAACTTGCGAGTGATTGGAATCCCAGAACAGGGAGGGGGGACAGAAAACACAGAGAAAATAGTTGAAGAACTCCTGACACAAAACTTCCCTGACATCATGAAAGACAAAAGGATATCTATCCAAGATGCTCATCCAAACCCATTTAAGATTGATCCAAAAAGGAAAACACCAAGACATATTATCATCAAACTCGCCAAAACCAAAGACAAACAGAAAATTTTAAAAGCAGCCAGGGAGAAAAGAAAGGTTTCCTTCAAGGGAGAATCAATAAGAATAAGTTCAGACTACTCAGCAGAAACCATGCAGGCAAGAAGGGAATGGGACGACATATACAGAGCACTGAAAGAGAAAAACTGCCAACCAAGGATCATATATCCAGCAAAAGTCTCTCTGAAATATGAAGGAGAAATTAAGATATTTACAGATAAATACAAGTTTAGAGAATTTGCAAAAACTAAACCAAGACTGCAAGAAATGCTAAAGGAGATTGTTTGGCCTGATGACCAATAATATCAGGTACCAGCACAATACAAGGTCACAAAACAGAACGTCCTGATATCAACGCAACTCAAATAGGGAAAGCACAAAAACAAACAAATTAAGATTAATTCTAAAAAATAAATAAATAAACAAAATAATACAGATAACAGGAAATCATGGAAATCAATAGATAATCAATCACAATAATCAAAAAGAGGGACTAAATATAGGAGGCATTGAACTGCCAGATGGAGAGTGATACAAGGCGATATAGAACGATACAAGTTAGGTTTTTACTTAGAAAAATAGGGGTAAATAATAAGGTAACCACAAAAAGGAATATCAATTCCATAAGTCAAGAAAAAAGCCAAGAAAAACGTAACGACTCAACTAACATAAAGTTAAACATTATGAAAATGAGGATCTCACAATCTACTAAGAAAACCGTCTCAGCACAAAAAACTATGTGGAAAAATGAAATGGCCAACAACCCACATGAAAAGGCATCAAAATGACAGCACTAAAAACTTATTTATCTATAATTATGCTGAATGTAAATGGACTAAATGCACCAATAAAGAGACAAAGAGTCACAGACTGGATAAAGAAACACGAGCCATCTATATGCTGCCTACAAGAGACACACCTTAGACTTAGAGACACAAACAAACTAAAACTCAAAGGATGGAAAAAAATATATCAAGCAAATAATAAGCAAAAAAGAAGAGGAGAAGCAATACTAATTTCTGACAAAATAGGTTTTAGACTTAAATCCACCACAAAGGATAAAGAAGGACACGACATAATGATAAAAGGGACAATTGATCAGGAAGACATAACCATATTAAATATTTATGCACCCAATGACAGGGCTGCAAGATACATAAATCAAATTTTAACAGAATTGAAAAGTGAGATAGACACCTCCACATTTATAGTAGGAGACTTCAACACACCACTTTCGGAGAAGGACAGGACATCCAATAAGAAGCTCAACAGAGACACGGAAGACCTAATTACAACAATCAACCAACTTGATCTCATTGACTTATACAGAACTCTCCACCCAACTGCTGCAAAATATACTTTCTTTTCTAGTGCACATGGAACATTCTCTAGAATAGACCACATATTAGGTCATAAAACAAATCTTTGCAGAATCCAAAACATCAAAATATTACAAAGCATCTTCTCAGACCACAAGGCAATGAAGCTAGAAATCAATAACAGAAAAACTAGGGAAAAGAAATCAAATACTTGGAAAATGAACAATACCCTCCTGAAAAAAGACTCGGTTATAGAAGACATTAAGGAGGGAATAAGGAAATTCTTAGAAAGCAACGAGAACGAAAATACTTCCTATCAAAACCTCTGGGACACAGCAAAAGCAGTGCTCAGAGGCCAATTTATATCGATAAATGCACACATACAAAAAGAAGAAAGAGCCAAAATCAGAGAACTGTCCCGACAACTTGAACAAATAGAAAGTGAGCAACAAAAGAATCCATCAGGCACCAGAAGAAAACAAATAATAAAAATTAGAGCTGAACTAAATGAATTAGAGAACAGAAAAACAATTGAAAGAATTAACAAAGCCAAAACCTGGTTCTTTGGAAAAATTAACAAAATTGATAAACCATTGGCTAGACTGACTAAAGAAATACAGGAAAGGAAACAAATAACCCGAATAAGAAACGAGAAGGACCACATCACAACAGAGCCAAATGAAATTAAAAGAATCATTTCAGATTACTACGTAAATTGTACTCTAACAAATTTGAAAACCTAGAAGAAATGGATAAATTCTTGGAAAAATACTACCTACCTAAACTAACACATTCAGAAGTAGAACAACTAAATAGACCCATAACAAAAAAAGAGATTGAAACTGTAATAAAAAAACTTCCAACAAAAAAAGTACTGGCCCAGACGGCTTCACTGCAGAGTTCTACCAAACCTTCAGAGAAAACTTAACACCATTACTACTGAAGGTATTTCAAAGCATAGAAAAAGACGAAATACTACCCAACTCATTCTATGAAGCTACCATCTCCCTGATACCAAAACCAGGTAAAGACATTACAAAAAAAGAAAATTTTAGACCTATATCCCTCATGAACATAGATGCAAAAATCCTCAACAAAATTCTAGCCAATAGAATCCAACAACACATCAAAAAAATAATTCACCCTGATCAAGTGGGATTTATACCAGGTATGCAAGGCTGGTTTAATATCAGAAAAACCATTAATGTAATCCATCACATAAATAAAACAAAAGATAAAAACCACATGATCTTATCAATAGATGCAGAAAAGGCATTTGACAAAGTCCAACACCCATTTATGATAAAAACTCTTACCAAAATAGGAATTGAAGGAAAATTCCTCAACATAATAAAGGGCATCTAGGCAAAGCCAGCAGCCAATATCACTCTAAATGGAGAGAACCTGAAAGCATTTCCCTTGAGAACGGGAACCAGACAAGGATGCCCTTTATCACCGCTCTTATTCAACATCGTACTTGAAGTCCTAGCCAGGGCAATTAGGCTAGACAAAGAAATAAAGGGTATCCAGATTGGCAAGGAGGAAGTAAAGCTATCACTATTTGCAGATGACATGATCGTATACATGGAAAACCCTAAGGAATCCTCCAGAAAACTACTGAAACTAATAGAAGAGTTTGGAAGAGTCTCAAGTTATAAAATAAACATACAAAAATCACTTGGATTCCTCTACATCAACAAAAAGAACACCGAAGAGGAAATAACCAAATCAATACCATTCACAGTAGCCCCCAAGAAGATAAAATACTTAGGAATAAATCTTACCAAGGATGAAAAGACCTATACAAAGAAAATTATAAAACTCTGCTACAAGAAATTCAAAAGGACATACTTAAGTGGAAAAACATACCCTGCTCATGGATAGGAAGACTTAACATAGTAAAAATGTCTATTCTACCAAAAGTTATCTATACATATAACGCACTTCCAATCCAAATACCAATGTCATATTTTAAGGGGATAGAGAAACAAATCACTAATTTCATATGGAAGGGAAAGAACCCCCGGATAAGCAAAGCATTACTGAAAAAGAAGGAGAAAGTGGGAGGCCTCACTCTACCTGATTTCAGAACCTATTATACAGCCACAGTAGTAAAAACAGCCTGGTACTGGTACAACAACAGGCACATAGACCAATGGAACAGAATTGAGAATCCAGATATAAATCCATCCATGTATGAGCAGCTGATATTTGACAAAGGACCAGTGTCAGTCAATTGGGGAAATGATAGTCTTTTTAACAAATGGTGCTGGCATAACTGGATATCCATTTGCAGAAGAATGAAACAGGACCCATACCTCACACCATGCACAAAAACTAACTCCAAGTGGATCAAAGACCTAAACATAAAGACTAAAACGATAAAGATCATGGAAGAAAAATAGGGACAACCCTAGGAGCCCTAATACAGGGCATAAACAGAATACAAAACATTACCAAAAATGATGAAGAGAAACCAGATAACTGGGAGCTCCTAAAAATCAAACACCTATGCTCATCTAAAGACTTCACCAAAAGAGTAAAAAGACCACCTACAGACTGGGAAAGAATATTCAGCTGTGACATCTCAGACCAGCGCCTGATCTCTAAAATCTACATGATTCTGTCAAAACTCAACCACAAAAAGACAAACAACCCAATCAAGAAGTGGGCAAAGGATATGAACACACATTTCACTAAAGAAGATATTCAGGCAGCCAACAGATACATGAGAAAATGCTCCCGATCATTAGCCATTAGAGAAATACAGATTAAAACTACGATGAGATTCCATCTCACACCAACTAGACTGGCATTAATCCAAAAAACACAAAAGAATAAATGTTGGAGAGGCTGGGGAGAGATTGGAACTCTCATACACTGCTAGTGGGATTGTAAAATGGTACAACCACTTTGGAAATCCATCTGGCGTTATCTTAAACAGTTAGAAATAGAACTACCATACAACCCAGAAATCCCACTCCTCGGAATATACCCTAGAGATACAAGAGCCTTCACACAAACAGATATATGCACACCCATGTTTATTGTAGCTCTGTTTACAATAGCAAAAAGCTGGAAGCAACCAAGATGTCCATCAATGGATGAAAGGGTAAATAAATTGTGGTATATTCACACAATGGAATACTATGCATCGATAAAGAACAGTGACGAATCTCTGAAACATTTCATAACATGGAGGAATCTGGAAGGCATTATGCTGAGCGAAATGAGTCAGAGGCAAAAGGACAAATATTGTATAAGACCACTATTATAAGATCTTGAGAAATAGAAAAAACGGAGAACACATACTTTTGTGGTTACAAAGGGGGGAGGGAGGGAGGGAGGGAGAGGGCTTTTTATTGATCAATCAGTAGATAAGAACTGCTTTGGGTGAAGGGAAAGACAACACTCAACACAAGGAAGGTCAGCCTAATTGGACTGGACTAAAAGCAAAGAGGTATCCGGGATAAAATGAAGGCTTCAAAGGTCAGCGGAGCAGGGGCTGGGGTCTGGGGAACTTGGTTTGAGGGGACTTCTAAGTCAATGGGCGAAATAATTCTATTATGAAAACATTCTGCACCCCACTTTGAATTGTGGCGCCTTGGGTCCTAAATGCCAACAAGCGGCCATCTAAGATACATCAATTGGTCTCAACCCACCTGGAGCAAAGGCAAAGGAAGAACACCAAGGTCACACGACAACTAAGAACCCAAGAGACAGAAAGGACCACATGATCCAGAGACCTACATTATCCTGAGACCAGAAGAACTAGTTGGTGCCCCGCCACAATCGATGTCTGCCCTGTCAGGGAGCACAACAGACAACTCCTGAGGGAGCAGGAGATCAGTGGGATACAGACCCCAAATTCTCATAAAAAGACCATACCTAATGGTATGACTGCGACTAGAGGAATCCCAGAGACAATGCTCCCCAGAACTTCTGATGGCACAGGACAGGAACCATCCCCGAAGACAAATCATCAGGCATGAAAAGGACTGGTCAGTGGGGGGGAGAGAGATGCTGATGAAGAGTGAGCTAATTAAATCAGGTGGACACTGGAGAGTATGTTGGCAACTCTTGACTGGAGGGGGGATGGGAAGATAGAGAGGGAAGACGGCAAAATCGGCACGGAACGAGAGACTGTGGGGGCTGACTCAATAGGGGGAGAGCAAGTGGGAGAAGGGAGTAAGATGTATGTAAACCTACATGTGACAGACTGATTGGAATGGTAAATGTTCACTTGAAGCTAAATAAAAATTAATTAAAAAAAAAAAAGTAAAAAAAAAAAAAAATATGTATACATTTTTCATTCCAGCAATCCTTCTCCTAGGGCTCTATTCCAAGAGTTGGCTGAGGGGTGAGTGGGCCAAATCTGTCCTGAGGTCTGCTTTTCTATGGCTATGGAGTGCAAGCTAAGAATGGTTTTTACATGTTAATAGGGTTGTAAACAATGACAACAACAAACAACAAAGAAGAATATGTAATAGAGAGACCACATGTGGCCCACAAAATATAAAATATTTACTATTCGATTCTTTACAGAGAAGGTTTCCACAGAAGTAACAGCACCATTATATATGCATATATGTACATGAGGTGGCGCAGCGGTTAAGGGCTCGGCTGCTAACCAAAAAGTCTGCGATTCAAACCCACCCGTCGCTCTGTGAGAGAGATGTGACAGTGCTGCTTCCATAAAGCTTTACAGCCTTGGGAATGCTATGGGGCAGTTCTACTCTGGCCTATAGGGTTGCTATGAGTCTGACTTGACTTGATGGCAGTGAGTTTGGGTAGGTGTATATGCACATGGGTTTTTATTGTAGCATATTTTATATGGCAAAATAATGGAAACAAAGCAAATACCTGTTAACTGGAAAAGATTGGTATGTTGTGGTACACCTATTTCATAGAATATTATGTAGCCATTAAAAAGAATTGATTATAGCCCCACCAGCTGATTTGGAGGAATTTCTATTATATTGATTTGAGAGAGAAAAGCAAGATATAGAGAAGTATTCATAAAAATATGATAATTTTATCTTTTTTTTTGATAAAGCAACCAATGCCAATCCCCACCCCTTATAAACATGTGCATACTTAATATATCAACATGGAGGAAGGATTTTGAACATCAGGCTAAGGGGAATAAACATTTTTGTTCGGCAATGGATAGGTCTCAGAGGTTTTTGAGTCGGGGTGGAAAGGGGAGGGGCTTGATTGGAGCCGGGGCCTCGTTATAATGCAATCTTCACTACTAATTACCCAGAAGTGCCAACTACCTGCAGACACTGCCAAATCTTCTATTCTCATCACCACCCAAACCTCCCCTTCAATAGATTTCCCTCATTTGAAATCAGCATCTTTGGATTCTTTTTCTTCTTTAGCAGTTGAACAACTGTGACTTTGGCAGCAATTTGAGTCTGACTCTGAACTCCTTCCTCTGCAATCCTCTCTCTCCCCTCAGAGACAAAAACCTGAATGTGTGGTCACTGCTGTCTTGTTGAGGAGTTGCCATCATGCCCCAGTTGTTGACTGTCAGGCCAACAGCTTCTTCCAATTCAGCTCTGCCTACTGTGGATACGGTATCTGTCTTCCTAAGTGTTGGACTCCTTTTTGAATCATGACATCACCTCTCTTACAGGCATTAATAGAGGTTTTGTTTTAGTTATCTCTCTGGGGGTGAGGGGAAGAAGGAAGCTAAACCCTTATGACTCCTCCCCATCAGGAATTCTTTTCCTTTATACAAAATTGTGGTATTTACTTCTGTAGGAATCCATCATTTCAAAACCTTCACACATAGATCTGGCCTTGTTTTAGATTACTAGTGCAGACAAGTAATAAACTCTGTATCTTTGATGTCCCTTACCCATTAAGTTTACTTATTACGCTATCCATTTCCATAGTCGTTCCTTCACTATTTGCTTTTATCTTCCAACAAAAGGGAGCCCCCAAGGACCTTAGTATTTGCTAATGAGTTGCTAGGTACTGCTACATTCTAATTATTTACCAGAGGTTTCCTAGACTTCAACATCATTTCAACATGTGTTAATAAGTTGTTTTGCAAAACACAATTAAATTTTAAAAAATATTCAGGCATCATTAAAGATGTCTTCAATAAAGATTAAATTTATAAAATCAGCCTTTACTTCATTACAAAGCTTATGTTTCTAACAATAAAATAATCAGGCTCGTGGCCTTGTAAAAAGTTTAACCGTCTGTATGCAGGAGTCATCTACTCCTATGGCGGCCAGTGTCTGGGAGACAAATGATCTGAAATCACCATCTCTGGTCATGACCTGCAGACATTTTAGTGATCATCTGTGCAGTGTGACCAAGGTTGTCTTGGACATCTTCCCTAAAGCAGAGTTATGATGAGGTAGGGTGGGTACTCCCAATTCTGAGCAACTCAAAAAAGAAGAGCAGGCAGACCAGTCTCATCCCAGGGTTTTTGTAAAAATAGAGAAAAACAACTGTCCTAGGGTGCTTCCAAAAGTCTTAAGAAAAAATTAAAACAAGTGACAGACTGGAAGAAAACATCTGCTACATATTTCATAAGATCCAGTAACCAGGGGACACAAAGAGCTCCCACAAATAAAAAAGAAAAATTCAACCAACAAATGGCCAAGGAATAAGAGACACAGGAAAAAGTACTCAATCCCACCAGCTGTCAGGGAAATGCAAATTAAAATAATAAATGAAATATCATTTTTTTGCTCTCCAAAGGGCAGAACTTTAAATGGATGACATTACAAGGATGCAGGGATGGGGCATTGTAACATGCTGATGGGAATTTAAATGTATGAAACTCTTTGGGAAGGCAACTTGGGGGCACTCACAGAAATTAAAAACGCACATACACTGTTGTTTCCCCAAATTCCATTTCTAGGCACCTGTCCCAGAGAATCAGTTGATTTGTACACAAAAATGCACACATTAATTGTGATAGAGAAAAATTGGGAAAAAATTAAATGTCTGTTACAAAGGGAATAGTTAAATAGATAATGGTTTATCCATACTTAAAATCAGCCCCATTAAAAATGGTGATGTAGATCCACACTCACTGTTACATAAAAAAAGCTAGGTGTAAAATAACATGTACATTATGGTGCCACTTATGTAACAAAACAAGATATCTTTGTATGCGTGTGTGTGTGTGTGTGTGTGTATAGGCACAGAGAGGGCGGAAAGAACATACATCAAATTCTTGGAAGTGACTACTCCCCTGTGGGAAGGGCACATGGTACTCAGGGAGGGGAAATAAAGGAGGGACTCTTATATTTTGCTATGTATATCAATGAATTGCTTGAACTTTCTGTGGCAAAATACACCCATGAATCACTTGTGCAATAAAAAAGATTCCAAACCTAAGCCCATAAAGAATCTATAACTTTCTAGACTCCAGATCAGGGGAACAGACCACAGAAGGGGAGGCTTGCCCTCCTTTGCCTGAAATTTTTTCTTTTTTTTTTTTTTTTTTTTTACCTCCCATCAACCTTTCTGCCTCCTTCCTTTATTATCTCCCTGGGTATAAAGTTGGGGGAAAGGCTTCCTTTACTGGCTCCTTTTCCTTCTTTTGATCACCAACTTTGCTATATACTCCTAGTTGCTCTCCCCATAATGAGGTAGCATACTCCTTCACTCTATTCTCTCTTTGCATGTCCACTCCACCGGTTTCTGACCCCCTCTAACCTCTTATGTCCCCTCCAGACAGGAGAGACCAACACAGTCGCATGTGTCTACTTCATCCAAGAAGCTCATTCTTTGCCAGTATCATTTTCTATCCCATTGTCTAGTCCAATCCCTGTCTGAAGAGTTGGCTTTGTGAATGGTTCCTGTCTTGGGCTAACATGAGGTCAGGGGACCATGACCCCCGGGGTCGTTCTAGTGTCAGTCAGATTATTAACTCTGGTCTTTTTACAAGAATTTGGGGTCTGCAGACCACTGCTTTCCTGCTCCCTCAGTGCTTCTCTGTTGTGTTCCCTGTCAGGGCAGTCATCGTTTGTAGCTGGGCACCATCTAGTTCTTCTGGTCTCAAGCTGACGTAGTCTTTGTTTTACGTGGCCCTTTCTGTCTCTTGGGCTCATAATTACCTTGTGTCTTTGGTGTTCTTCATTCTCCTTTGCTCCACGTAGGTTGAGACCAATTGATACATCTTAGATGGCTGCTTGCTAGATTTTAAGACCCCAGATGCCACTCTCCGAAGTAGGCTGCAAAATGTTTTCTTAATAGATTTTATTATGCCAATTGACTTAGATGTCCCCTGAAACCATGGTCCCCAAATCTCCACCCCTGCTACACTGGCCTTTGAAGTGTTCCGTTTATTCAGCAAACTTCTTTGCTTTCGGTTTAGTCCAGTTGTGCTGACCTCTCCTGAATTGTGTGTTGTCTTTCCCTTCACCTAAAATAGTTCTTATATACTATCTAGTTAGTGAAACCCCCCTCATCCCTCCATCCCCCCTCTCGTAACTATCAAAGAATATTTTCTTCTCTGTTTAAGCTATTTCTCGAGTTCTTATAATGGTGGTCTCATACAATATTTGTCCTTTTGCAACTGACTAATGTCACTCAGCATAATGCCTTCCAGAATCCTCCATGTTATGAATTTTTTCATGGATTCATCATTATTCTTTATCAATGGGTAGTATTCCACTGTGTGAATATACCATAATTTATTTATCCATTCATCCATTGATGGGCACTTTGGTTGCTTCCATTTTTTTGCTATTGTAAACAGTGCTACAATGACCATGGGTGTGCATGTATCTGTTCATGTAAAGGCTCTTATTCTCTAGGGTATATTCCAAGGAGTGGGATTGCTGGATCATCTTGTAGTTCTGTTTCTGGCTTTTTAAGGAAGTGCTAAATCGATTTCCAGAGTGGTTGTATCATTTTACAGCAGTGTATAAGTGTTCCAATCTCTTTACAACCTCTCCAACATTTATTATTTTGTGTTTTTTGGATTAATGCCAGCCTTGTTGAGGTGAGAAGGAATCTCTTTGTAGTTTTGATTTGCATTTCTCTAATGGCTAATGATCGTGAGCATTTCCTCATGTATCTGTTAGCTACCTGAATGTCTTAGTGAAGTGCCTGTTCATATCCCTTGCCCATTTTTTAATTGGGCTATTTGTCTTTTTGTAGTTGAGTTTTTGCAGTATCATGTAGATTTTAGAGATGGTGCTGATCGGAAATGTCATAGCTAAAAACTTTTTCCCAGTCTGTAGGTAATCTTTTTTACTCTTTTGGTGAAGTCTTTGAATGAGCATAGGTGTTTGATTTTTAGGAGCTCCCAGTTATCTAGTTTCTCTTCTGCATTCTTAGTAATTTTTTGCATACTGTTTAGGCCATGTATTAGGCCTCCTAATGTCCTTATTTTTTTTTTCTTCCATGATCTTTATCATTTTAGATTTAGGTCTTTGATCCATTTTGAGTTAGTTTGTGTGCATGGTGTGAGGTATGGATCTTGTTTCATTTTTTTGCAGATGGATATCCAGTTATACCAGCAACATTTGTTAAACAGACTGTCTTTTCCCCATTCAACTGACTTTGGGTCTTTGTCAAATATCAACTGCTCATATGTGGATGGATTTATGTCTGGATTCTCAATTCTGTTCCATTGGTCTATGTATCTGTTGTTGTACCAGTACTGTGGCAGTATAATAGGTTTGAGGCCTCCCACTTTGTTCTTCTTTTTCATTAATGCATTACTTATCTGGGGCTTCTTTTCCTTCCATATGAAGCTGGTGATTTGCTTCTCCATCTCATTAAAAAATGCCATTGAAATTTGGATCGGAATTGCATTGTATCTAGAGATGGCTTTTGGTAGAGTAGACATTTTTACAATGTTAACTCTTCCTTTCCATGAGCAAGGCATGTTTTTCCACTTATGTAGGTCTCTTTTGGTTTCTTGCAGTAATATCTTGTAGTTTGCTTTGTATAGGTCTTTTATAACTCTGGTAAGATTTATTCCTACATATTTTATCTTCTTGGGGGCTACTGTAAATGGCATTGATTTGGTGATTTCCTCTTCTATGTCCTTTTTGTTGTTGTAGAGGAATCCAACTAATTTTTATATGTTTATCTTATATACTGATACTCTTGCTGAACTCTTCTATTAGTTTCAGTAGTTTTCTTGAGGATTCTTTAGGGTTTTCTGTGTATAAGATCATGTCCTCTGGAAATAGAGATACTTATACTTCTTCCTTACCAATCCAGATGCCCTTTATTTCTTTATCTAGCCTAATTGCTCTGGCTAGGACCTCCAGCACAATGTTGAATAAGAATGATGATAAAGGGCCACTTGCCTGGCTCCTGATCTCAAGGGGAATGCTTTCAGACTCTCTCCATTTAGGATGATGTTGGCTGTTGGCTTTGTATAAATTCTCTTTATTATGTCAAGGAATTTTCCTTCTATTCCTATTTTGCTGAGAGTTTTTATCATGAATCGGTGTTGAACTTTGTCAAATGCTTTTTGTGAGTCAATTGATAAAATCATGTGATTCTTGTCTTTATTTTATTTATATGATGGATTACAATTTTTTTTCTAATGTCAAACCACCCCTGCATACCTGGTATGAATCCCACTTGGTCATGGTGAATTATTTTTTTTTGATATGTTGTTGAATTCTATAGCCTAGAATTTTGTTGAAGATTTTTGCATCTAAGTTCATGAGGGATATAGGTCTGTAATTTTCTTTCTTTTTTTTTTTTTTGTGGTGTCTTTACCTGGTTTTGGTATCAGAGATATACTGGCTTCATAGAATGAGTTTGGGAGTATTCCGTCCTTTTCTATGCTCTGAAATACCTTTAGTAGTAGTGGTGCTAACACTCTTCTCTGAAAATTTGGTAGAACTCTGAAGTGAAGCCATCTGGGCCAGAGGTTTTTTTTTGTTGGGAGTTTTTTGATTACCTTTTCAATTTCTTCATTTGTTATGGGTCTATTTAGTAGTTCTACCTCTGTGTTAGTTTAGGTAGGTAGTGTGTTTCTAGGAATTCATCCATTTCTTCTAGGTTTTCAAATTTGTTAGAGT
This sequence comes from Loxodonta africana, assembly GCF_030014295.1. Taxonomy (NCBI): domain Eukaryota; kingdom Metazoa; phylum Chordata; class Mammalia; order Proboscidea; family Elephantidae; genus Loxodonta; species Loxodonta africana. The sequence goes on from NC_087342.1 coordinate 101,600,361, forward strand.
ACAATTTGTCATGGTAATCTGATAGGATTCTTTTAATTTCAGTTGGGTCTGTTGTAATATGCTTCCTCTCCTGTTTTTCTTTTGTCAGTTTGGCCAATGGTTTATCAATTTTGTTAATTTTTTCAAACAACCAGCTTTTGATCTTGTTAACTCTTAGAATTGTTTTTCTATTTTCTATTTCATCAATTCTGCTCAAATTTTTATTATTTGCTTTGTTCCGGTGCCTGAGGGTTTCTTTTGTTGCTCTCTTTCGATTTGTTCACGTTGTAGGGATAATTCTTTGATTTTGGCCCTTTCTTCTTTTTGTATGTGTGCATTTATTGATATAAATTGGCCTCTGAGCACTGCTTTCGCTGTGTCCCAAAGGTTCTGATAGGAAGTATGTTCATTCTCCTTGGATTCTATGAATTTCTTTATTCTATCCTTAGTGTCGTCTATAACCCAGTCTTTTTTGAGCAAGGTATTGTTCAGTTTCCAAGTGTTTGATTTCTTTTTCTTGCATTTTCTGTCATTGATTTCTACTTTTATGGCCTTATGGTCAGAGAAGATGCTTTGTAATATTTCAATGTTTTGGATTCTGCTAAGGCTCGCTTTGTGGCTAATATGTGGTCTATTCTAGAGAATGTCCCATGTGCACTAGAAAAGAAGGTATACTTGTCTGCTGTTGGATGGAGTGTTCTATATATGTCTATGAGGTCAAGTTGGTTGATTGTGGCATTTAGATCTTCTGTGCCTTTATTGAGCTTCTTTCTGGATGTCCTGGTCCTTCACCGGAAGTGGTATGTTGAAGTCTCCTACTATAATTGTGGAGCTGTCTGTCTCACTTGTCAGTGCTGTTAGAGTTTGTTTTATGTATCTTGCAGCCCTGTCGTTGTGTGCATAAATATTTAATATGGATATATCCGCCTGGTATACTGTCCCTTTAATCATTATTTAGTGTCCTTCCTTATCCTTTGTGGTGGATTTAACTTTAAAGTCTATTTTGTCAGAAATTAATATTGCCACTCCTGCTCTTTTTTGATTGTTGTTTGCTTGATATATTTTTTTCCATCATTTGAGTTTTAGTTTGTTTGTGTCTCTAAGTCTAAGGTGTGTCTCTTGTAGGCAGCATATAGATAGATCATGTTCTTTTTAATCCATTCTGCCACTCTCTGTCTCTTTATTGGTGCATTTAGTCCATTTACATTCAGCATAATTATGGGTAGGTATTTTTTTTTTTTTTATGAGTTTAGTTCTGTTATTTTGATGTCTTTTTGTGTGTTGTCGGCAGTTTCTTTTTCCCGCTTAATTTTTGTGCTCAGTAGTTTAACTTTATATATTGTCTTTTCCTCTTATTAGTTGTCACTGATTGTGTTTCTGCTGAGTCTCTATTATTTTCTTGTATTTTATTTTGATGAGTAGGATAGTCTCCTTTGTGGTTACCTTAATATTTACCTATATTTTTCTAAGTTTAAACCTAACTTTTATTTCTTTATATTGCCTTGTCTTCCTCTCCATATGAAAGATCTATGACTACATTTCTTAGTCCCTCTTTATTGTTTCAATATTGTCTTCTTTTGCATAACATCATCCCTGTTTCTCTGTTTTGGGTTTTTTTTTAATCTTTATTTATTTTTGTGATTTCCTTGACTGGGTCGACATCTGGTTGCTCTGTCCAGTGTACTAGTCTTGGGGTGATACCTGATATTGATTTTGTAACCAAAGAACTCCCTTTAGGATTTCTTGTAGTTTTGGTTTGGTTTTTACAAATTCTCTAAGCTTCTGTTTATCTGGAAATGTCCTAATTTCACCTTCATATTTGAGAGACATTTTTGCTGGATATATGATTCTTGGCTGGCAATTTTTTTCCTTCCAAGCCTTATATAAGTCATCGCATTGCCTTCTTGCTTGCATGGTTTCTGCTGAGTAGTCTGACTGTATTCTTATTGACTCTCCTTTGTAGGTGACTTTTTGTTTATCCCTAGCTGCTCTTAAAATTCTCTCTTTATCTTTGGTTTTGGCAAGTTTGATTATAATATATCTTAGTGACTTTCTTTTAAAATCTACCTTATGTTGATTTTGATGAGCATCTTGGATAGATATGTTCTCGTCTTTCATGACATCAGTGAAGTTTTCTGCTAACGAATCTTCAAGAATTCTATCTGTATTTTCTGTTATCCCTCCCTGTTCTGGTACTCCAATCACCCGTAGGTTTTTCTCTTGATAGAGTCCCACATGATTCTTAGGGTTTCTTCATTTTTAAAAAATTTTTATATGATTTTTCTTCAAACATATTGGTGTCAAGTACTTTATCTTCAAGCTCACACATTCTGCCTTCCACTTGCTCAGTTCTGCTCCTCTGTCTTTCTATTGAGTTGTCTAATTCTGTAATTTTATTGTTAATCTTCTGAATTTCTGATTGCTGTCTCTTTATGGATTCTTGCAGTTTATTAACTTTTTCATTATGTTCTTGAACAACCTTTGTAATTTCTTCTACTTCTTTATCTGTGTGTTTCTTGGCTTGTTCTGCATTTTGCCTGATCTCCTTCCTGATGTCTTGAAGGGTTCTGTATATTAATCTTTCATATTCTGTGTCTGGTAATTCCAGGAAGGCACCTTCATCTGGAAGATTGCTTGATTCTTTGTTTTGAGAGCTTGTTGAAGTGATCGTGGTCTGTTTCTTTATGTGATTTGTTATTGACTGTTGTGTCTGAGCCATCTATAAGTTATTGTATTAGTTTATTTTATTTTTGCTTACTGTATCCTAGCTTCTTGGTTTGTTTTGTTTTGATATGCCCAAATGGGTTGCTTGAGTGAGCTAGCTTGATATTTTTGCCTTCGAAGCTCTGACATCCTGACTCCAGATGGGTAGAGCTGTTATCAGGTTTATCAGTCTAGGAGTCCATTCACTTTTCTTGTATGGATTTAGCTCAGGTGTCCAAATAGCTGGCCATCAAGTGTGTGGTACAGGCTCTGTCCTACAGTCTTAGAGAGGCAGTGGTGACTGGTGTAGGTACCGGTATCTGGCTGTAGCAGGAGGTCACACTCTGGACAAGGCAGGAGGCTGAGAATCATCCCCTGAGTGTATCTGATGAAAGTGCATCCCTCTTCCCTACAGCGTACAGGTGGGTGGGTTCTGCAGGTGGACCATGGGCACCCAATGCTTTTGGTTGTAAGGACTGGGACATACCAGCTATCCTTGGACCCCTGTCATGGGTGGTTTGGTGACCTGACTGGAGCCACCAGTCCTCAGGCCCCTGATGTGGGTAGGCGAGGTCCCTGTTTAATAGGCAAAGCGGTGTCAAACATCAAACACCCACCTCTCTACTGCACAGCTGAAACAGTTGCAGTTTGTCCACAAGGGCCTATTCTCCTGAAATAGACCCACACAAGTCCATTCGGAGGGAAAGGTATTCAAATCTATGGACCATTTATGCCTGGACAGGAGCTGCTTCTGTCCTGAGCTTCCCATTTTAGTGGAGCTGGCAAATTTTCTTTTCCCCCAGTTGCATATTTATTCCTTCTCCAAGGCTGGGAGCATGGCTCTGGGTGCTCCACAGGGCCTATCTGAGGCCCAGGGAAATCAACAGCCTCTGAAGCTGGCTTGGGGGTGGGGGTTGCGGTAAAATACACACAAGTACTTAGGTTTTGCTGAGAGCGCTGTTCTCTGTTTCCCGAAGTGTGAGTAGGCTGTGTGGCTGGCTGCTTCTCCCTGAGGAAATTGCGGCTGAACACTATCACCAGCCTGCCGTGGCCACTCCCAGGAATGGTGCCTGAGGGATCCCAGCAACTCAGATCGGGCAACTCCTTTCTGTTTCTGAGCTGTCTCTCCCTCCCCCTGCCACTCAGTCCATTTTCTAACTTTGCCTTTGATGTTCAGGGCTCCTAGCTTGTCATAAATATTGTTTCACTTGTTTTTTCAGGTCTTTGTTGTTAGAGGGATTGCTGGAAGCGTCTGGCTATTCTGCCATCTTGGCCCTGCCCCAAGGCTGTGGTCTTTGATCTTTATCAGTAAGTGCTTCAAATACTCTTGGCTTTCAGCAAGCAAGATTGTGTCATCCGCATATTGCAGGTTGTTGATTAGTCTTCCTGCAATCTTGATGCCACATTCTTCTTCATATAGTCCAACTTCTCTAATTATTTGCCAGCCAACAGATTGTGTAAGTATGGTGAAAGGCTATGACTCTGACACACACCTTTCCTGTTTTTAAACCACTCTGTATCATTGTTCTAACAACTGCCTCTTGGTCTACGTATAGGTTCCACATGAGCATAATTAACTGTTCTGGAATTCCCATTCCTCACAATGTTATCCATAATTATCACCATATTATATCCATATTATTACTTTGTAATAAGGTTATAACAATAGAACCTCCCCTACAGGGTTGTTTCTGAGACTTAAATGAGATATTGCATGCAAAGTGCTCCTAGCACAGATCCTGACATGTGCCAAGTTCTCTACTGAAGCTGGCTATCAATTATCTGTTGGTGATTCTACCTCTTTGAGTCTTGCTGGCCCTAAGTCTGTGCTTAGACACATGGAGCTTCTACATACCTGATGGCTGTCCCTGAACTTCTCTGATCATTCCCAGTCCTCTCAGGTAATCCCAGGTCTGTCCTAATATTGACACCAGGCTTCTGGGAGTCCATAGCATTCCTTCTAGTTGTGCTGCCCCGGCTGCTCCTTAAGGCCTGGCTTAGGCAGCTGCCCAGGGCCCTGCCATTACTATTTTGCTGACACAAACTGCCTGGGCTGGGCTTTTATTCATGAGACATCAGACTAGTGATGCAGCCTAGACATGTTCAGGAGCATCTCCGCTTTTCAAATATTGTTGAACAGCTGGCACCTGCCTGCTGGAAAGAGAGTACTGAGTCTCTGGGGATGCACAAGTGTCTCTGCATGCATTGTGTTTCACCCCCTCCTCTGAAGGTCTGCGCTTGCACTAGCACAGCCTGCCACATGACTTCACATGCATATTTTTAGGCTTGCTTAAATAAGCTGTGGTGCAGACGGTGCATTAGAGAGTGGGTCTGGTCTATGGGGTCATGTTACTCCACAAAGCCCACACCAAACCAAGGATGTCTCCACCCTGAGTGGCATGGCTGCTGTGGGAAGAGGGCTATTCCCACTCTTGTGTGTCCTCTGTTTTTGAAAGCTGTTGGTGGTTTTCAGCAGGGAACTCATCAGTGGTTTCAGGGAGGTTGACAGTAGACACAGCAAAACCAAAAAACCAAATAGTTGCCCTTGAGTTGATTCTAACCTGTGTGTTACAGAACAGAACTGCTTCATAGAGTTTTCTTGGCTGTAATCTTTACAGAAGCAGAACGCCAGGTCTGTTCTCCTGTGGCACTGCTAGGTGGGTTCTAACTGCCAACCTTTAGGTTAGTAGTTAAGTGCAAACTGTGCCACCCAGGGACCTAGACATAGCAAACCCTCTGCTATTTTCAGCTCTTCTTTGCTCAGAATCACTGATAAAGTCCCCTGCCCCCAACATCTACCCTAACTACAATTATTCCCCTTTTTAGTCAATGTAATGAAATATCCTTTTCCTACTTGGAAGTGAAACAACATGTTACCAAACTCTCTTTCCCTGGTAAATAGGTCAGGCATGTGCTGTTGCATTTAAAGACAAGTCTCTCTCCCTTTAAAGGATGCTGAGTTAGCCCTTAGCCTTGAGGGGCCACTCACTAACAGATACGCCCTTGGTGCTCCTCACCTATGCTTCCTGGTTTATACAGAAGTTGACACTTTCCTGCAGGGTTTTTCTGGGATCCACATAATAGTATCTGTTGGCAAAGTTATTTTTGAAATACTTGGATGAAAATTGTCATGTCAAGGATGTACATTACTGTTACAGTGAGATTAGAATGCATCAGCTGCTTTCTGAAAATCTGAAATGATTCTCCTACGGGGAGGGGGGAGAAATTTTCTTTTAAGGCATTTTATTAAAATGAAATAGGTGTTGGGAAAATTGGTTATTTGAAAAAGAGTCAATGTAGAGCCTCATCTTATACCATATTCCACAATAAATACGAAATGAGTTGAGTGTGAAAACTGGAACAATAAAAAAAAACTCTAGAAGAAGATTTAGGCAAGTATTAAACAGATACTGGGCAATGAACAACTCACCGTTATTATTGTTACAATGACCCTTTCTAGGTACAAAAGCAATGAGGAAGTCATAAAAAAAAGATCAGTAAATTCAACTGTACAAAATAATAAAAATCCTGTAAATTATAATTCACTTTACAAAGGCTATGACTATTATTGTTAGTAAAAGAAGGGGGCAATGGCAATGTGCTTCCTTGAGAGCCTGGGAGGACCCAGCAGTGTTTTGTGTTTCCTTCTGTTGTACATAGGGTCGCTATGAGTTGGAACCAACTCAATGGCACCTAACAACAACAATGCCACCTTACGAGAATTTAAGTAGCAAAAATCCTCACACACCTCTGTGTGAGATAAAGCCAAGAGGATACTGGGTGTCAATCGTTGTGCCTCCCCTGCCCGTTCTCCTTTAAAAGAGAAACCATCTCCCTCATGCCCTCTGCTGCCCAGCACACCTCTGAAACACAAGACCAGGAGTGGGTTTCTGACCCAAAGGCAGCACATCCTTAAACCTACCGGCAGCCACTGTCCACAAGGCCTAGAACAGGTAATCTAGGCCAATCATGTTCTCTTTCTCGTGACTTTGAGCTAAGAAACAGTAAACGATTAGCTAGCCTTGGGGACAGAATGTTAAGGGAGGCTCTCAGTTACAGCTGGGGTCAGAGAAGGCCAAAGCCCTGAGCAAGTGGTCAGCAGGACCAGTGGGTTGCAAAAGAAGACATGCACAGAGGTAGCAAGAGGCCTCGAGAGAGGCAGGGAGAGAGTGCACTGGGCTCTGGATCCACCCTGGTTCATGATGGTCCACCAGCCTTGGAGAGGCCCTAGATCTTATCATTGCATCTTGTTATCACCAGCATGTATCCTAAGTCTGAGCTAGCTCAGCTGAGTTTCAATTTCTGGAAATTAACAGAGTCATACTGAAAGTGATTATTCCTGTGACCCAAAATACTATTCAACATGTCTTAGAGTTCATCTCAGAGAGCCTAGAATGGAATATGATTATAATGTAGTTAAGTAGAAACCTAAGGAGCCCTAGTGGCACAATGGTTAAGCATTCGGCTGCTAACTTAAAAGTTGGTGGTTCAAACTCACCCAGGAACTCTGTGGGGAAAAAGACCTGTGGTCTGTTTCTATAAAGATTACAGCCTGGGAAACTCTGTGGGGCAGTTCTACTCTGTCACATGGAGTCACTATGGGTGTGAATCGACTCGGCAACACCCAAAAACAAGAACAAGTAGAAACCTAATAAGTGGTATTTTATCTTGTCTGGAGCAAAGGGTATTGTGCACAGAAGGGGGTTGGTCAGCCTGGAGAGTAGATGAGTCAGAAGTGGTGAACATGTACTGTCTGGGGAAGAGAGCCTGGACCAAGGCCAGTAATGGCTACAGGGTTGTTTGCTCTTGTGGGCAGGGGACACCTTGTGTAGCTTCACCATGGCCGTGAAAACATACCTCTCAAAACTCTTTACTTCCCTTTGTCCTTGGAGAGGCCCATTTTTCAAGGTTCCAATAACTACCCTATTCTGTGCCCCAGGTATTTTGATATCTGGGAGGAGGTGCCCTGGATGGAGGCAGTTTAAGAGTTTGCCTATAAAAGAATATCTCCCAAGGTAAATTAATAAACTGCCTCTCCGGTTTATGGTGAGCTTGACTGGCATGGGTCAGCCTTCCTGAGTCCACCTGGGCGAGGCCAAATCCTGGCCCTTGGTTCACTCACTAAGGTAAGACTACCTTCTCAGGACACTTGGGATACAGTTATCCATCTCTTTTTCTGCTGACATTCTGACCAAATTATTGCTTCCTTCTCTATAAAAAATGACAATTATTGTTGCTACCTATTGTCAGTTAATGTACTCTACAGCCCTCTGGCTTGCATCAAATTATTCTTTTGTTTGATCTCCAAACTGTGACAGCAAAACGTTCCATCAATTCTATGAAGACATCAGTCATACTGGTTGTGGGCTGTCACAGATAACTGTGTGTCTCTGAATGTTCTGTGATTTCAATGACACCCGAATTGCTACAGAAGGGACCTTAAGAAGTCATTCCCTCTTCTCATCTCTAGATCTCCTGAGTCATCTCAGAAAGATGACTATCTGTCCTGCTTTTAAAGTATCTCCACCCATTTAATTACTTTTCTGACAAAATGTTATTTTACATGATACAATTAAAAATTATTTCTTCCTTTCTGAGTCTCTTTAAAGTTGAATTACATTTATTGGTGCCCTCTATGTAACATCAAGTAATATACAGTTGGTTCTCTTATGAAATATGCTTCTTTAACAAGAATTAGCACATATACAATTGGTTAATAGGGGAATGATGTCAGTATATAACGCAGCAGTCTCGTTTGTTCACACAGGATTCTTTTCCTAGTAAGTTAATATTTTGCACCATCAGGTAATAGCACTAAATACAAATAAGCTAGCACAGCTGACCCCAGCAAGTTTCGAAGAAATGCATATTGCACACAGGTCTTTTCTCCTTCCATCCCTCTTCCTGATCCAGGGTAGCCATTGCTCTCTCCTGTTGTTTATAGGTGTTGTCAAGTCAATTCCCACTCACAGTGACCCAGGTGACAGAGTAGAACTGCCCCATAGGGTTTCCTAGACTGTGATGTTTACAGAAGCAGATCACTAGGTCTTTCTCTTGCAGAGCTGCTGGGTGAGTTTGAACCCCCAACCTTTCAATTAGCAGTCTAGCACTTAACCATTGCACCACCAGGGTTCCTTATGTGCTCTCTCTTAGAAGTTTTTATTGTGCTGCTCTTCCCTATCTTTGTGCATTTTGTTCATGTCTTCATAAATCAACAGCCTCAACCTTTCCTGTCTTGGAAGAAGTACAACCAGAATGCTCCTTAGAAGCAAGGATGGTGAGGCTATGTCTCACATACTTTGGACATGTCAGGAGGGATCAGTCTCTGGAGAAGGACATCATGTTTGGTAAAGTGGAGGGTCAGTGAAAAAGAGGAAGATCCTCAGTGAGATGGATTGAAACAGTGGCTGCAACAATGGGCTCAAGCATAACAACAATTGTGAGGATCATGCAGGACCAGGCAGTGTTTCGTTCTGTTGACATAGGGTCAGAACTGACTCGATGGCACCTAACAATAACAACAACCTTTCCTCATACGCTCTTCCATCATGATATCCTCATTTTTGGAAAAAAAAAAAAAAAAATTGGTATTTTATATAGTGTTTCCTTATACATTAGGAATTTAACCTGTCTTTTAATTTACATCATTATTTTTATTAGGGTTATAATTGGTCTTGTTAGTGCTCTAGTTTTAAAGTTGTCTAGGTTTTTGAGAGATCTTCCCCAATCTTATTTTTCCTATAAACTCCAATTATATTTTAGCATATAATTTTGCAAATATTTCATAGCAGGAGTTGTATTTAAAACCAGGTTTTAAGTTCCCTATTCACAGCTTTCTTTTTTTTTTTTTTTTTGCAGGATAAATGTTTAACTTTTCTCTTTTTCTCATATGAACTACTACCCATTCCTTTACATATCTCTCTTGTTTTAGGCTGTAGATAAAATTCCATAAGGCCTGGTAGTGAACACAACTTTTATCTGCCCAGCATTTCTTCCTGTGGAGAAAGATACTGCCTCGATTCCTTAAAATCTTTCGTTTTTGTGTTTTACATGGGGCCTGCCCCCACCTGAGGAGTGACCACATGATCCAGGCCTAGTCAATCAGAGCGTTCCATCCTCTGGATTGGTTCAAAGATGGGGAGGTGAGTTGAGCTAGACCAACCATTCGTCTCTCCAGGGACTTTTGCCAGTGAAGTTGGGAAAGATACTTGCTCTTTCACTGAGATTATGAATTCAACAGACCATGTAAACTTGAAGTTTCCACACTGGGAGAGCTGTCACAGTGTCACAGAACCAAGTCAAGCAGAACTGAGAGATAGGGAGAGAGAGATAAAGAAGGAGAGAGGGGGACAGAAAGAGAGAGACAGAGCGAAAGGAAGTGTGCTATCATCTGAAGCCAGCTGCACTGCTTGGGCTTCTTGGTCACAAGAGACAATAATTTTCCTTTTATGTTTAAAGAGGTTTAACTTAAAGCCATAAGCATCCCAGCCAGTACAAACTGGGTACAAGTTAATTGAACATTTTTTTGATAACTGTAATTTTCGTAAATCAAGCTAAATACTTTAATGCATAATACAGCTTGTTATTTAAAATAAGTATGCGCTGAATTACTTAATAAAGTAAAAATTTACTTTGCAATTTCTTTCTTTGTATACGTACATTTTCATATCTAGAGTTTTTTTTTTTTTTCTCTTTTTGCTTTAACAAACATTTATTCTCTCACAGTCTAGGAGGCTAGAAGTCTGAATTTGGGCTGTCAGCTTCAGAAGAAGGGTTTCTCTCTCTGTTGGCTCTGGGGGAAGGTCCTTGTCATCAATCTTCCCAGGTTGAGGAGCTTCTCAACCAGAGATCAGAGCTTCTCAATCAGAGACCCTGGGTCCAAAGGAGGCACTATTCTCCTGGCCCTTGTTTCTTGGTGGGATGAGGTCCCCATGAATCTCTGCTCGCTTTTCTCTCTTTCTCTGTTTTTTTAAATTGTACTTTAGATGAAGGTTTACAAACAAACTAGTTTCTCATTAAACAGTTAGTATATACATACTGTTTTATGACATTAGTTAACAACCCCACAACATGTCAACACTCTCCCTTCTCAACCTTGGGTTTCCTATTTACTAGCTTTCCTGTTCCCTCCTGCCTTCTAGTCCTTGCCCCTGGGCTGCTGTGCCCCTTTAGTCTTGTTTTGTTTTATAGGCCTGTCCAATCTTTGGCTGAAGGGTGAACCTCAGGAGCGATTTCATTACTGAGCTGAAAGGGTGTCTAGGGACCATAATCTCAGGGTTTCTCCAGTCTCTGACAGTCCATCAGGTCTGGTCTTTCTTTTTGAGTTAGAATTTTGCTCTACATTTTTCTCCAGCTCTGTCCAGGACCCTCTATTGTAGTCCCTGTCAGAGAAGTCAGCGGTAGCAGCTGGGGACCATCTAGTTGTATTGGACTCAGTCTGGTGGAGGCCGTGGTAGATGTGGTCCATTAGTCATCTTAACTAATCTTTCCCTTGTATCTTTAGTTTTCTTCACTCTTCCTTGCTCCTGAAGGGGTGTGTCATGGATTGCATTATGTCCCCCCCCACCCAAAATGTGTGTATCAACTTCCTTAGGCCATGATTCCCAGTATTGTGTGGCTGTCCTCCTTTTTGTGATTATAATTTTATGTTGAGAGGATTAGGATGGGATTGTAACACCACTCTTACTCGGGTCACTTCCCTGGTCCAAGGTCAAGAGAGTTTCCCTAGGGTGTAGCCTGCACCACCTTTTCTCTCTCAAGAGATAAAAGGAAAGGGAAGCAAGCATAGAGTTGGAGGACCTCACATCATCAAGAAAGCAGCACCGGGAGCAAAGCACGTCCTTTGGACCTGGGGTCCCTGTGCCTGAGAAGCTCCTTGGCCAGGGGAAGTTTTTTGGACAAGGGCTTTCTTCTAGAGCCGACAGAGAGAGAAAGCCTTCCCCTGGAGCCGAAGCCCTGAATTTGGACTTCTAGCCTACTTTACTGTGAAAAAATAAACTTCTCTTTGCTAAAGCCATCTACTTGTGGTATTTCTGTTATGGCTGTACTAGATAACTAAGAGAGGGTGGGACCAGTAGAGTATCCTAAATGGGTGCTCACAGGCTTTTAAGACCCCAGAGGCTACTCTAGAGTATGTTTTAATCATCATTTTAGCTGGTTTTCTCTGAACCATCTCTTTTCTTATGAGGAGGTGGAGTTACCAGTGAAATGCAATGCAACATAGGCATGGAAATGCTTGGCAGGGTGAAAGGAGGACTTCTTGGCTGCTGCAGTATATACTTTTGAAAGTAAAGTATTTTTACCTTTTAAATAATAGCACTTTACAGTAACACATTTTTATTTTCTGGTGCCTGATGACTGCTATGCCTGCCCTTAATTATGCTGGTTTTGCTCCTTCAAGTCCTTATTTTCAATTGCTAGAAAAGGACATCACGGTTGGTAAAGTATAAAAAAAACAAAACCAAACCCTTTGACATCTAGTTGATTCCGATAGGGTCAGCAAAAATGAGGGAAACCCACAATGAGGTGGATTGGCACATCAGCCACAGCGATGGGCTCAAACATATTAAAAATCATGAAGATGGTGTCAGACCAGGCAACATTTTCTTCTGTTATACAGAAGAGCTGACTCAACAACAACTTACAACAACAAGTCCTTATTTGTGCTGGTTTTGATATTTAAGCATAAGCATATCATTACACCTATTCCTACTAAACCTCACCTGAACTTTTACTTTGAATTCTCTCATGTTTTTTGCAGCATTGGTAAACCCACTTGGTTGGAATCATATAGCCAGGGCTTTGAACCAACTCATTCCAATTCGAATCCCTGCTGAAAATTGGCATTCCCACCCCAGATACATTGAATTAGACTCTACATTTTAACAAGATCCCTTTAATACATTGTTAAATTTTACATATACAAGATGTGTATAATTTAACAATATATTATACATATATTCTTATGTATAATAAATTTTGAGAAACAGTGCTCTACTAGTGGTTCTCAGAATTGGTCCCTAACCAGCAGCATCAGCATTGCCTGGGAACTTGTTAGAAATCCAAATTCTCAGCAGGGGTTCAAGCTGGAATGAGCCAGTCCAAAGCCCCGCATATTGCATATACTGTAACCCTTCAATTTCACCATCTAAACTACTAAAGATGATAGTTGAAACCCATGTGGGGCACTGGATCCCGCTAGGGCAACTGCAACCTGACAGAGCATCTTTTTTTTGTTTGTTTTTTTGTGCTTCAAGTGAAAGTTTACAGCTCATTAGTTTCTCACTCAAAAATGTATACACCCACTGTTATGTGACCCTAGTTGCTCTCTCTATAATGTGACAGCATACTCTTCCTTTCCACCTCAGATTTCCTGTGTCCATTGAACCAGCTCACTTTCCTTTCTGTCTTCTCATCTCATCTCCAGACAGGAAGACAGCACATCTTTCTACAAACTTGAACAAGGTGCCCCTTCCTACAGGCAGATGCAGCCTTGAGCCAGTGCACGCGGAATGGAGGACAGATGGCAGGCTGAGTTTCAGCTCCCACTGCCTCCCTTCCTCAATGATTAATGACCTATCAGTAATTGTGTTACAAAAACCCTTTTAATCCTCTTGGACTATGCGTGCAACCCCTGAGGTAGAGTCTAGTTGGAGACTTTTGTCGCATATATCAAATAGGATAAAGGCTAAAGATTCAGGAAAGCTGAGTAACAGCTTAGTGAAATTTTAAACTCAAAAGAAGTAGGCAGGGCCAAGATGGTGGAGTAGTCAGACACTTCTGGTGATCCCTCTTACAACAACCAAAAAAAAAGGACCCCAAAAAACAAGTGAAATGATTATACATGTACATATATGAAAAGCTAGGAGCCCTGAACATCAAAGGGAAAGTTAGGAAATCACATTGAGTGGCAGCGGGAGGGGAAGATGGTTCAGAAGCAGTGAGGAGTTGCTGGACCTGACTCAGTGGAAACCAGTGCCCCTCAGTCACGATCCCCTGGAGTGACCGCAGCGGGGCTGGAAGTAGCTTTTGGGACATGGTTTCCTTAGGGAGGGACACGAGTCGCACAGTCTACTCACGCCTTCAGAACCAGAGAATAACAGCACTCTCTGGGCAAAAGCTAAGGACTTGCATTTATTTTACTGCACCCGCAGCCCCCAAGCCAGCTTCAGTGGCTGTCAATTTCCCTGGGCCTGAGATAGGTCCTGCTGCACGCCATTCTCCTGGCCTTGGAGAAGGAGTAAATTAACAGTTGGGGGAAAAGATAATCTGACACCTCCACTAAGCTGAGGAGCTCAGGACTGAAGCGGCTTATGTCCAGGCACAAACGATCCGAGGCCTTTGAATACCTTTCACCGCTGCATGGACCTGTGTGGGCCCATTTCAGTAGATCAGGCCCTTGTTACTGCAAATGGTGTATGTGCTTGAGATCTGACTTCAACTGTTTCAGCAGTGTGGTGGAGAGGTGGATTTTTGAAGTTTGGCATCACTTTTCCTGTTAAACAGGGTCCTCACCTGCCCACATTAGTGGCCTGGGGACTGGTGGCTCCACCCATGTCATCTAGCAACCTGCAACAGGGGTCCAGGGATAAATGGTGCCTCCAAGTCCTTACAACCAAAAGCACTGGATGCACATGGTCCAACCACAGAACCCACTTTCCTCACAGGCACTCAGGGGACAGTTGTCAGCCCCCTGCCTTGTTCAGAGAGTGACCCCTGCTGCAACCAGATACCTATGTCTGCAGCAATCATTCCTGTCCCTCTATGACTGCAGAACAGAGCCTGTACTGCATACTTGATGACCGACTACCCGGACACCTGACCTGAATCCATACAAGAAAAGTGAATGGATTCCTAAGCTCGTATACCTGGTAACAGCTCTAGCCCTCTTGGTGACAGGACATTAGATCTTCAAAGGCACAAATAATCAAGCTAGCTCATTCAAGCAGCTTATTTGGGTATATCAAAACAAAACAAAGCAAGAAGCTAGGATACAGTAAGCAAACATAAGATACATTGATAACAATAACTTATAGATGGCTCGGAGAAAACAGTAAATATCAAATCACATAAAGAAGCAGACCATGATCACTTCAACAAGCTCTCAAAATAAAGAATCAAGGGATCTTCCAGATGAAGGTATCTTCCTGGAATTACCAGATGTAGAATACAAAAGATTAACATACAGAACTCTTCAAGAGATCAGGAAGGAGATCAGGCAGAACACAGAACTAGCCAAGGAACACATAGACAAAGCAGTTGAAGAAATTAAAAAGGTTATTCAAGTGAAAAATTTAATAGGCTGCAAGAATCCATAGAGAGACAGCAATTAGAAATTCAGAAGATTTACAATAAGATTACAGAATTAGACAACTCAATAGAAAGTCAGAGGAGCAGAACTGAGGAAATAGAAGGTAGAATTAGTGAGATTGAAGCCAGAACACTTGGCACCAATATATTAGAAAAAAAGTCTGATAAAAGAATTAACCAAAAAAGAAAAAAAAAAGGAAGGAAGAAACCCTAAGAATCATGTGGAACTCTATCAAAAGAAATAACCTACAAGTGATTGGAGTACCAGAACAGAGAGAGATAACAGAAAACACAGAGAGAATTGTTAAATACTTGTTAGCAGAAAACTTCCCTGATATAATGAAAGATGAGAAGATATTTATCCAAGATGCTCATCGAACCCCACATAAGTTAGACCTCAAAAGAAAGTCACCAAGACATATTATAACCAAACTTGCCAAAACCAAAGATAAAAAGAGAATTGTAAGAGTAGCTAGGGATAAACAAAAGAAGATGGAAGGAATACACAGAGTCATTATACCAAGAAGAATTAGTTGATGTTCAACCATTTCAAGAGGTAGCGTATGATCAGGAACCGATGGTGTTGAAGGAGGAAGTCCAAGCTGCACTGAAGGCATTGGTGCAAAACAAGGCTCCAGGAATTGATGGAATATCAATTGAGATGTTTCAACAAACAGATGCAGCACTGGAGGTGCCAAGAAATTTGGAAGACAGCTACCTGGTCAACTGACTGGAAGAGATCCATATTTATGCCTATTGCCAAGAAAGGTGATCCAACCGAATGCAGCAATTATCAAACAATATTGTTAATATCACATGCAAGCAAAATTTTGCTGAAGATCATTCAAAAGCGGCTGCAGCAGTATATTGACAGGGAACTGCCAGAAATTCCGGCCAGATTCAGAAGAGGACATGGAACCAGGGATATCATTGCTGATGTCACATGGGTCCTGGCTGAAAGCAGACAATACCAGAGGATGTTTACCTGTGTTTTATTGATTATGCAAAGGCATTCGACTGTGTGGATCATAACAAATTATGGAAAACATTGCAAAGAACGGGAATTCCAGAGCACTTATTTGTGCTCATGAGGAAACTTTACACAGATCAAGAGGCAGTTGTTCAGACAGAACAAGGGGATACTGAGTGGTTTAAAGTCAGGAAAGGTGTGCTTCAAGGTTGTATCCTTTCACCATACCTATTCAATCTTTATGCTGAGCAAATAATCTGAGAAGCTGGACTTTATGAAGAAGAATGGGGCATCAGGACTGGAGGAAGACTTATTAACAACCTGCATTATGCAGATGACACAACCTTGCTTGTTGAAAGTGAAGAGGACTTGAAGCACTTACTAATGAAGATCAAAGAACACAGCCTTCAGTATGGATTGCACCTCAACATAATGGAAACAAAAATCCTCGCAACTGGACCGATAAGCCACATCGTGATAATTGGAGAATGGATTGAAGTTGTGAAGGATTTTCATTTTACTTGGATCCACAATCAACAGCCATGGAAGCAACAGTCAAGAAATCAAATGATGCATTACATTGGGCAAATCTGCTGCAAAAGATCTCTTCAAAGTGTTGAAAAGCAAAGATGTCACCTTGATGACTAAGGTGTGCCTGACCCAAGCCATGGTATTTTCAATCGCATCATATGCATGTGAAAGCTGGACAATGAATAAGAAAGACTGAAAAAGAATCGACAGCTTCGAGTTGTGCTGCTGCAAAGAATATTGAATATACCATGGACTGCCAAAAGAATGAACAAACCTTACTTGGAAGTACAACCAGAATGCTCTGTAGAAGCAAGGATAGTGAGACAGTAATCTTACATACTTTGGACATGTTGTCAGTAAGGATCAGTCCCTGGAGAAGGACATCATGCTTGGTAAAGTACAGGGTCAGCAGAAAAGAGTAAGACCCTCAATGTGATGGATTGACACAGTGGCTGCAACAATGGGCTCAAGCATAACAAGGATTGTAAGGATGGTGCAGGACTGGGCAGTGTTTCACTCTGTAGCACATAAGGTTGCTATGAGTCAGAACTGACTTGATGGCACCTAACAACAGCAACAACAAGGGGTAAACGAAAAGTCACCTACAAAGGAGAGTCAATAAGAATAAGCTTGGACTACTCGGCAGTAACCATGCAGGCAAGAAGGCAATGGAATGACTTATATAAAGTATTGAAGGAAAAAAAAATTGCCAGTCAAGAATCATATACCCAGCAAAACCGTCTCTCATATATGAAGGCGAAATTAGGACATTTCCATATAAAGAGAAGTTTAGGAAATTTGTAAAAACCAAAACAAAACTACAAGAAATGCTAAAGGGAGATCTCTGGTTAGGAGATCAATAATATCAAGTATCAACCCAAGACTGGAACACAGGACAAGCAACCAGATATTAACCAGATAGGGAAATCACAAAAATAAATCAAGATAAAAAAACGCTCAAAACAGGGAGACAGCGACGTCATTATGTAAAAGATGACATTAAAAGAATAAAGAGGGACTAAAAAATGTATTCATAGATCTTTCATAGGGAGAGGAAGTCAAGGTGATAAAAAAATAAAAGTTTGTTTTTAACTTAGAAAAATAGGTGTAAATATTAACACCGGTAAGCACAAAGGAGACTAACAATCCTACACATCAAAATAACATGCAAGAAAAACATACAGACTCAGCAAAAACAATATCAACAACAAGGAATAAGAGGAAAAAAACAATATATAAAGATACACTACACAGCACAAAAAATTAAGTGGAAAAAAGAAATTGTCAACAACACACACAAAAAAAGACATCAAAATGACAGCACTAAACTCATGCCTATCCATAATTACGCTGAATGTAAATGGACTAAATGCACCAATAAACTCAAAAGAAAATCCAAGGTCAGGTAAATCTGAATTTTTGGAGACAATATATAGCATTTAAAAATTTTGGAGTTTGGCTTAAACTAGATAAGTGACCTCATGTTGCTATCATGCTGGATAGGTTTCAGCCAGAGCTTCCAGACTAAGATGGACAAGGAAGAAAGGCCTGGTGCTCTACTTCCAAAAATCAGCCAATGAAAACCTATGGATCATAACGGTCCTATCAGCAATCAATCATGGGAAACTGGGCACCATTTCATTCCATTATGCATGGGGTCACCATGAGTTGGGGGCTGACTCAATGACAGCTAACGACGACAAAAAAGACTCCATAAACTCTAACACAGAAGTTTTTAAAATGTGAAAAAAAAGGGTCAAAAGTGATGGTAAAATATATCCTGATTTCAAAGGTGTGGCATAGCAGTTAAAGTGCTCTGCTGCCAATCAAAGTGTTGGTGGTTTGAACCCACCAGCTGCTCCGTGGAAGAAAGGTATGGCAGTCTGCTTCTGTAAAGATTTACAGCCTTGGAAACCCTATGGCGACAGTTCTATTCTGTCCTATAGGGTTGCTATGAGCCGGTTATGACTCAGTGGCAGTGGGTTTGTTTTTCTTAAGAGTATAAAAATATGTGTTTTAGAATCTATGACATACGGCAATACCCACCTTATAGGTAATGCCTCTTCCCTGAGAGGATTAAATCAGATAACAGATGTCAAATTCTTAGCATAGCATGAATAAGTTCTCAATAAATGGTGGAGGCTGTTATTGTTGAGCTGTTGTTGTTGTGCTTGTTTTTGGAGCTGGAAACAAATAATAACAAAAGGATATTCTTGATTCAGGTCAACATAATCTGGCAAAATGACCAGGAAGTTGTTACTCCCTTACTCCGGGAAAAGGTACTAGAAGCCAACGTGTACAAAGCAAGTTCAAAAGTAAACCTCAAAGGAAGATTCAAGTACAGGAAATGCACGAAGCTGACAAACAGTCCTATTTATTTGCAGATAAGACCTGGACCTGAGAAATTATTTTCCCAAATCCCAAATGTATAAGAGAAACATTTTGTAAAAGGGTACTGTTCAAATGATGGGTTGGTGTCTTCCTTTCAATTTGGAGTAGGGGAAAAACAACTTCAGAATGTTTTGCTAGTTTTTGTTTTTTTCTTCATCTTGCACTAACAGCTACCTCAATTATATTCCCTATGATTTCTTAACTGGTCATTGAGTGGTTTACTAGTGAAAACCATTCTGCACAGCATCCTGCAACCTTAGTTTTCATTTTGGCCTGGAGGGGCCTATGGAGGGGTATAGCGTTGCCAAGAGGTGTCAATCAAACTCTTTGGCTTGTCTCCAAAACAGCTGGTCCCTGGATTGGTCTGGAGAGTGGGCCCTACTCCAAAGAATGGGCATTAAGTGTCCTTTGTTGCCAAAGATGATGGTGCCAGTGGTAGAACACTGATGTAGAAAAACTAATGCCAGAATTCTAAGAAGTGAAAAGAATGGCCTAGGCTATGCTGCTGTCTACTTCTCCTTCCACAGCTTGGGGTCAATGGCAATTTTAGAGATATGTCAAGTGGAAGCAGGGTGTGTGTGAATGTGTTCAAAACACAGCCCATGTGGCAGAAGGCAGCCTAATGCTTTGGTATAAGGGACAGGCAGATACAATAAAAATGGCTCTCCTACAGAAAAAAAAGGCTCTGATTTCAGGCAGATTCTAAATATTTCTCCCATTTCCAATTTCAGCTTGTTTTTCTCCATCAGCATTTATGTAAATGGTGTATAAAACTAAAAATCCAGTTGCTGCTGAATAGATTCTGACTCGTGGTGGCCCCATGCGTGTCAGAGTGGAGCTATGCTCCGTAGGGTTTTCAATAGCTGTGATCTTTTGGAAGTAGATCACTGGCCTGCCTTCTGATGTGCCTCTGTGTGAATTTCAGGTAGTAGCTCAGTGCTTAACCATTTGTGCCAAATGGTATATAGAGAAGGACAAAAAGGAGTTTCTGGCAAGAGTTTATCAACCTAGTTTGGGTTGGCTTCTTATAACAAAAGGGAATAATGTGGAAGCTTTGACCAAGTGATTATTATAAAAAAATAAAAATTAGGTACTATGTGGTCACTCCTGAATCAATAGCCTTTAGGGATTTTTGAGAATGAAACTCAAGAGGCACCTCTAGATTCCAACTTTACAGGAAAAACAAATTAGCTGAAAAGACATTGGCAACCTGAACTTTAAACATGTGGGTGGATGATCTGTAGCTCACAAAACGGATCTTGTTTCCTCTCTGCAGGCCCAATTACACGTGCACTGCTTGGCAACCCCCTCTCTCGCCCCAGGGTCCAGAGGCAGGATGTGGTGTGGTTTGGGAGTGGAGCTGAGTCACCGTCTCACACGCTCCTAGTCTCACTAAAGGACTCCTTGGGGACTGCAAATTCCACTTGATTTAATTTCTCCCTAGGAAAAAATACACTCAGTAATGTCATAAATCTCCTGAAACAAATTTTCTTCAAGGTAGCCTTAGAAATTTAAATATGTGTACAGGTTCCAACTTACAACTCGTTAATTTTAACCTGGTGTTCTGCGATGAAGTGATGGAGGGTGTTAGGTCAAGAACCATGAGGGTCTTGTCTAGGAATGGGGTCGGAGTCTCAGGGCCCGTTGTATCAAAGGCACAGATCGAAAGATGGGTGGACAGGAGATGAATGGGTCATAGTCTGCCATCTGCATAAAGTGAAATGAAGAGCGACACTGGCTTTATCAGCACCACTGAACTAGCCAGTCTCCCTTCTGGTAGCTACGAAAGCCTGAAGCTTAGTATCAGCGTGAGCGTTGCTTATTATTATCCGCGGAAAAACAAAGGTTTACGTGCCAAGGGCTTCCTCCAGCATGACGGGACTCTGTGTGTGAATTGTAAACAGAAATGCTCTCTGGGCAGGTCACTTGCAGCCCTCATACCATCAGCCCCTTGCTCTTGGCCAGTGTACAACTTGTCCAGCGGTACAGCAGCCTCCGACTCCCCTAATCTCAAGAATGTGGCAAACTGGATTCATCAACATAGGTTATTTCACCAAAATTACGGAGAATTTATAATTCTTTGTGATAATAACCCATTATACGCAGAGTGAAAAACTCAGTATATTAGTAAAGGTAATTGGTGCCTCCCACCAATTGCTGTTGGTCTACAATTACTGTTGGTCTTCAGATATTTTTCAAAGAGCCAACCTTGATATTACTTTTTTTGGGAGATGTAGTTTCTAAAAGGTCTTTCACCCTTATTGCACCAGGGATGAAAATAAACCATTGAGTCCCCTAGGGTTGGATAAGCAGTAACAATTCAGTCCTGAAACCATGTAGTCTGCTTCCCCTTCCTTCCTGGCCTCCTCCACCTGCCAGGTAACCCAGGCCTGGTAGGCCAGCACCCAGCTACTGTCTGGGAGCGGGCTGCCCCTAGTAGGATATCTGCTTTCTGCTTGAAGACCTGGCACTGTTGGTGGGGCCCAGAGTCAAATCCCTTATTGGTTTGGATCGCTGATCCTTTTGAGAAGTGGTTAAGTTACGGATATTATTCCAGGAAAAATGCATACACTCCTACTCACAATTATTTTTCACACAGTTTTAGGGGGGTTGGGAATCCAAGCCAAGAAAGAAGCTTGTAAACTTTTCTTGTTCCAGGGATCCCTCTGGCATTCTGATGCAGGTAATAGATCCCTTCTCAGAGTCAGGATTTTAGATGCATAAAGTAAA
The DNA here is from genome assembly GCF_030014295.1 of Loxodonta africana. Lineage (NCBI taxonomy): Eukaryota > Metazoa > Chordata > Mammalia > Proboscidea > Elephantidae > Loxodonta > Loxodonta africana. The sequence goes on from NC_087342.1 coordinate 101,621,974, forward strand.
ATATATATGCTTTTAAAAGAAACCAATTATACTGAAATAGTTATCAGCATTTTAAGATATTTTGTGATATAGAAATAGCTATGTGCTTTTACGTAAATGCATTAAATAACAAGATCTAATGGCTACTCTAATTTTCAAGTAATGATGAGCATAAAAGCCATTCACGGTGTCTGCCACAGTGTGATGTGAAATGACAATGTCTGTGATTGCTGCTGGTGATGGGTGCTGCTACCTCTAGTGTGGTCTGCTGCCTATGTTCGTCACTGAAGGTAATGCAAAATTTCATTAGAGGTTAGGGAAAATCAAAATGCATTCTTTCTCCTGAGATTCTGGACATTAGGTTAAAAACACCCAAGGCTCCAAGATTCTCAACTGGGTTGCTGGGCGTGGCTCAGGCCTTGGCTTACCTCAGCCCAGGCCAATTGATGGCTCTGCTCAGGCCACAGAGGGAAGTGGTGGGCTCTTGTTTCCCAGACTTACACAACCTGAGGCTATTGTGACTTTTCATATTCTGTAGGAGAAACCACAAGGGACACTCACGGTGGCTTCTGACCTGACCTCACTTCTCAGGGGAGGGAAATGGGACAACAGAGACCCAGGGAGTCAGCTGTAAACAGGTAACTACTGCCTTTCTCAGCATAGAAGTGAGGGCTCAAGGCATCTCTTCTGCAAAGCTGCCCCCGAGACTGGGAGATGAGTCTCTGCTGTGTCTTCTAGCTTAGGATGAAAGAAGAAATATTTTCCTCTCACTTGGCATGCTTTTATTGAGTTTTCCTCTTGCCTTATCTCACCTTTCCAGAGATGCTCACCTCAGAGGGGACGCCCTGCTCAGCAGGCAGCCTTTGCCCTGGTGGCTCGCTATTGCAGGCTCTGAAAAATGCACACCTGGGCCAGCAGTGCTAAGTGTACACTTTGGGAGGTGTAAGAGTGTTCCACAGCACTTGAAAAATACGAGACGACATCCCTGTAATTGCGTGGTTATGACTAGCTGAGCTGTTGTCAAAAAACACCAGAGAAAAGCAGAGCTTTCTCTTTGGGATACTAGAGCTCAGGCCTGCGTGAGATGAAAATTTCAAATTCTAAACAAAAGAAAGTGTGTCTCCTGTTGGGTGGTGGGAAGGATGATGAGCTTCCAAGGAAAGGCCCTGGCAGAGCATCTTCCTCCCAGGAGCTCCCCTGAAACCAGGCTTCATTGCTTGTTAGAGGTACACCAGGACCTGATTTTCACCAGGAAAATGGCCTGTGAAGGAGGCTTATAGAATATCATCTGCTTACCAATTTTATTTCTTGCTTCATTTATACTTTCTCCCAAGGCCTTTGCTTCAGCAAATCTGGGGGAAAAAAGAGAAATGAAAGTTTAACTTTTTCTGTTCACCCTAAATTAGGAATAAAACCTGTACTACTTACTGGTGTTCTGCATTTTCTGTCTTAAGCCAGCATCCGGCATAGAATTTCCAATCTCATATTTTCTAATGTATGACTTTTGGTTTCTGTTGTTTTATGATATTAGGATACCAGAATAAAGCTTCTGTACTGTGATCTATTAATCACAGTACCAAGATGTCATAGTTATAACCAAAGAGCACACACTTTAATAGCATATTTTTTTTTCTGATTATAAAGCTACACATGAGGAGCTGGCAAACTACGGCCTGTGGGCCAAACCTAGCCTGCCGCCTCTTTCTATAAATAAAGTTTTACTGGAACACAGCCATACGCATTTATCTGTGTATTGTCTATGGCTGCTTTCACACCACAATGACAGAGTAGTTGCAATAGAGACTGTACGGCCCACAAAGCCAAAAAAAATTTACTACTGACCCTTTTTAGAAAAAGCTTGCCGACGTCTGTTATATATGATTATTAAATGACATTTTGAAAATATAAAAATAAGGAAAAACCCTAATCCAGGAATAAGCACATTTTGATATGTTTATCGGTCCAGTCTTTTTTCTAATCAGCTTTTATAGGGTTGAGATCATACCATATATATGATTTTGTGCACTGATTCCATTTCATCCAACATTGTAACATGAGTCCTTCCCTACATCGTTAGAGGCTTTTCTTTTCTATTATTTGTGAGAGCTGCATAACAGATATCCACTGTGAGCCTAACCTTGTGCTAGAGAAGCTGTCTGAGATATGGTCTATACGAGAAACACATAGCTTGGTTCCCTATGCATAGTGGGCCCTTAGGAAATGTTAGTTCCTTTCCCTCCCACTCCTTTCTGCCATGAAATTAACCAAGCAATTGAAAACCTAAGAAACAGAAAATACATACTACATGGCCATAGTAAATAGCTGTGCTACCTTGGATAATACTGGTTGTAGCACTAGAGTTGGACTAGGGAGGGGCCTACCAGTGAGTAGGAGGTAGTTAGGAAAGCTTCATGGACAAAGTGGGACTTGACTGGGTTTTAAGGATGTATAGCAGTAGCCCTGGTGGCACAGTGGATAAGAGGTTGGCTGCCAACTAAAAAGATCAGCAGTTCAAATCCATCAGCTGCTCCTTGGAAACCCTATGAGGCAGTTCTACCCTGTCCTATAGGGTCACTATGAGTTGGAATCAACTTGACGGAAATGGGTTTTTTTCTTTTAGAAGTTTTTAGAAATTTTTTTTATCATGGAAATTTTCAAATATATACAAAACAGAACAACAGAATGAACGTTCATATACCCAACATCATATTTCAGTAATTGCCAACACTTGGCCAATTTTATATCAGCTATTTCTCTCCTCCTTATTCCTTCCCTCACTCCTTGTTATGGCTTGAATTGTGTCCCCTCTAAATATATGTTGTAAATCCCAACCCCTATACCTGTGCTTATAATGCCATTTGGGAATGGGCTTTCTTTGTTATGTTAAAGGGGCAGTATTAGTGTTTAAAACCAATCACCTTTCAGATATAAAAAGAGCAGATCAGGACAGAGAAGGAAGCAGAGATGCTACAGGACGTGAAGATCACCAAAGAATCAAGGAACAAGGACCTTCCCCCAGAGCTGACAGAGAGAGAAAGAGCATTCCCCTAGACCCAGTGCCCTGAATTTGGACTTCTAGCCTCCTATGCTATGAGAAAATAAATTTCTCCTTGTTACAGCCATTCATCTGTGGTATTTCTGTTATAGCAGCACTAGATAACTAAGGCACTCCCCAAAACTGCTGGATCGCAGCGAATCCCAGACATCATGTCGTTTCATCCATGTACGCATAGGATTTTGATAGATGAAGTGGGTCAGGGGAACAACATAAGCAAAGGCCAGGGAGCCATGACTGCTCTGTGCTTGACAGAGAAGTGTGAATTATGTCATTGCTATTTGCGACTTTCCGAATTGGTCTTCTTGGCCTGTGACTGCAGACAGAAACTTTCCAGGGAAAAGGACTAAATTTTCTGTTAGGTTTCTTGGAACCCCACCCCTGGATCTCTTAAAAGGTGTTCAGGCTCATGGTAGATTATGCATGTCTTCTCCTCAGCTAGGGGCTGTCACCTTCCAGGAGAGAAGTGCAGTTCCATTTGATGCAATTCTAATTTAATTCAGTTCAACAAACATTCATATGATGTGCAGGGCACTCTTTTGGGCTCTGTTGGTTCCACTAGTCTTCCTCTGCTGGGCAGGCATAATCTCAGGTTAGTCCAGGCTATCCAGATGATGAGGACTGTCTTCACGCTCTAAATTCTGTGAAGGGAGCAACCACAACTATTTGATTACTGCTCTGTCTGTCCCTAGTACCTAGGATTTAATAGGATTTGATAGTCACGCATTGTGTTCCTGCCTCTTTATTTCCTATTCTGTAGAGTTCAATAAACTTTTGACAGTCTGGAATAAGGACAATACAAGAGCTAGGCTGCAAAACTGCTGAAATTCATGTCAGTGTTGGAGGGAATCAGAGTACAGATAGAAAAGGGAAGATACTGAAGGCAAAAGAGACAATTTCCACTGTAGTTCCCCACCCCCTGCCCCCAGAAATCTTGACAGGCCTGGTGGTACCAGATGTGTCCAGGGGTCATGGCAGAGAGAGCTGCTTAGTGCTGTGGTCAACCCCTTCCAGAGAGCTGCCCAGCGCCAGGGCTGGCAGAAACTTCGGAGAAAGCCACGAGCTGTTCCAGTCTCCTCTGCCACCCAGAGCAAAGCTAAAAAGGACTTTCCCGCTGCAGAGGTGTGGTCTGAGGGCTTTCCTGTCTTCATGAGGCCATTTTCCCTTCACTCTGCAAGCTGTCACTGCTCCAGGCCACTCCACCCACATGTGTTCCTGATCCCTGGTTGTCAAGGCAAACTCTTGCCCAGGAGAAGCCCAGCCCGGAGGGAGAAGAGGGGAAAGGCAAAGTGTAAAGAGAGGCTGGAGAGATGAGAAAAAAAAAAAAAGAGGAGCCCTGGTGGCGCAGTGGTTGAAGTGCTTGGTTGCTAATCAAAAGCTCCGTGGTTTGAACCCACCAGCAGTTCCGTGGGAGAAAGATGTGGCAGTCTGCTTTCGTAAAGATTTACAGCCTTGGAAACTCTGTGGGGGTAGTTCTGCGCTGTCCTACAGGGTTGCTAGGAGTTGGAATCAACTCAACGGCAGAGGTTTTTTTTTTTTTTAAATAAATAGGAGAGAAAGAAGGTGACCCCCCAGCTCTGCCATGTTCTTCCTTGCCCACCCTGCAGCTTCACACCCTGCCAGCCCAAGTCCCCTTTCTCCCCATTCCCTCCAGCCTTTCCTCTTCCCTCCGCCTCGGCCTAAGTTCTGCTGACCTGGACTTTGTCAGGGGGAACTTCCTGACTCCCCTCATCAATTAGATAGCTCAGAGATCCAACCTGCATCCAAGCTGGTTGAACCTGCGCTAAATTTTCCTAGGGCACATTGCACTCCTGGATACGCTGCTCACCGTGCTGGAGGAGGTGTGGTCTGTGTTGGCAGAGGCTGCACCTTGAGGGGGTAGGGGACAGGAAGAAGGTTCCATGCCTCAGCCAGGACCACCTATGAGCTCTTACTACTGGTGCCAGACATTCCTGATAGGGAGTCATTAACTGCGTGGCTCATTTTGGGGAGCGCAGTGTTGCTGGGTGCAGGTCCAGTATGGGGGCCTGTACTCTGCTTTGTTCCCCTGCACAGAAGAATCTCTACCTTGGGGCAAAGCCTGAGCTTGGAAGGGAGAAGAAATGTAGCGCCCTGGTGGTTCTTACACAAGCCTGGATCTCTGTGACATACAGCCTTCACCCACCCAGCAGCACCCGCTGTGCACCAGGCACTGTGGTGGACCCTGGGGAAACTGTTTTCCATGTCACCTGTCTCTCTTATTTTTTTCCCAATCTCTCTGGCTGCTCCTTCTCAGTCTCCTTTGCTGGCTCTTCTTCTGCAGCCTGATGCTTACGTGCTGGTAGTCCTCAGGGTTCTGTCCTAGGCTTTCTCCTCACTTTACCTACTCTCTCTGGGATTCCATTCATGCCAGGCCTCCATTAGCTGTCTCTACTGATGCTTCCCAAACTTCCATCTCAGCCCCACTTTATTTCCTAACCTATGTATCCAACTGCTGCCTGAAAGGTTGGTAGATCGAATCTACCCAGAGACACCTCAGAAGAAAGGCCTGGCAATCTACTCCAAAAAATGAGTCATTGAAAACCCTACGGAGCACAGTTTTGACAGTTGGGGTTGCCATGAGTTGGAGTCAACTAGATGGCAATTGAAAAAATTTTTTTTGATAGGCTGCAGATGATTAAAATTCACTATATCCAAAGAAGAACTGGTTGCCTGCCCTGAAAACCTCCCCCTCTTCAGTCTTTCTTCATTTCATTGTACGACCCTATCACTCACCCATGTGCTCATGCCAGTAATCCTCACACCATCCTTCACCCTTCTCTCTGTTAGTCCCTTCCCTTGATCTGGGAATTTCATCCATTCTATGTCCTCAGCATCTCCCATATCATTCCACTTAGCTTCATACCTACTCTACCTGACATCTCTCTCCCAGATTATTTCAACTACTGCTTACTCACTCTCCCTGTATTCTTGCTACCTGCCTTCAGGCTGCTTCCCACGTTTTAGCCTGAGTGATCCTCTGTAAGGAGCCCCTGGCTGGAACAAATAGTTAACATGCTAGGTTGCTAACTGAAAGGCTGGAGGTTTGAGTCTACCCGGAGGTGCCTCGGAAGAAAGGCCTGGTGATCTACTGCCAAAAAATTAGCCATTGTAAACCTTCTAGAGCAGTTCTACTCTGACATGAATGGGGCCACCATGAGTCAGAATTGACTAGAGAGCAAATGGTTGGATCCTCCTTAAATGCAAATCTGCTTAAAACTCTTCAAGGGCTCCTAGTGACCTCAGGACCAAGTTCAAATTCCTTACTAGAACTAACTAGGCTATGCATGCTCTGACTCCTGCTCACTTCTCCAGCTTTGTCTCTCATACCCCTGCCTTTCCCGTTGGCCTGAATCACTTTTAGCTCCAGTTAGTGTCACGCTCTCTTACCTTGGGGCTGTTCCGTTTATTAGGAATCTCTTTCTTCATCTGGCGTGTTTCTACCTAGCCCCTCAGACTCAGCTTAGGTGTCTCTTCCTCTGGCTAGCTCTCCATTCCCTTGTGAGTCCACTGTGGGGGTCGCTCCTATGTGTTCCATAGCACCCATACAGCTGTCGTCACAGGCAGATATGACACTGTTTTGGAATTGTCTATTCACTTGTTTTTCTTTCAATATCATAAGCTCCACAAGGACAGTTGACCGCGTCTGCCTAATTCACTCTTAGAACCCCAGAACTTAGAACAGAGGCAGGGCAGAGCAAGCCTTCCATAAATGTTTGTAGAATGAAAGAAGACAAGCAAGCGAATGAGCATGGCCAAAGGCAATGTGGGCAACGTGAAGAGTCAGAAGACTTGGATTCAAATCCTTGCTCCATCTGTTGGCAGCTGGACCTCAGATTCCTCCTTTCTAAGCTTGGGATGGAAACCCTGGTGGCATAGTGGTTAAGTGTTACCGCTGCTAACCGAAGGGTCGGCAGTTCGAATCCGCCAGGTGCTCCTTGGAAACTCTACGGGGCAGTTCTGCTCTGTCCTATAGGATCGCTATGAGTCGGAATCGACTCGACGGCACTGGGTTTTTTTAAGCTCAGGATGAGATGCCTCCCAGGGCTGGGCTGACGAGGGAAGTCCACCCATGTGAATGTGCTCTGTGTATGTGGATTATGACCACTGCATGAAGTGTAGGAACTCTGTGGGGATGTGATGAGCTGTGAGGTGGGACTGGATGTCAGAAGCAGTGACCGCAGACAATAATAGGCAGTATCATTCTTCCAGCAAACCAAAACAGCTAGGAGGAATCCCTGCAAGTCAATGGTCAAGGACACCCAGGACAGTTGCCCAGTGTCTCATCTTTAGCAGGAGTGAAAGGATGGGGACTTTGAGGTAGAATCTCATGCAGCTTCAAAGATCAGCTCCTGGGAACATCCCGTCCTCCTTTGGTGTGTGGCAGACCTTAGTCATCACTGAGGGAGCAGCTAAGGAAGCCTGGCACCTGGCTCTGCCCCAGGGCAATTAGAACCACAGACAATTTTCTAGGGACTATGGGTAGCGGCTGCTTTTAATGTACAGCCCAGGGAGAGGTGCTGAAGCTCATAAGCCAGTGTACACACAGCCTCTGCACTCATATTCCCTGCGACGTCAGCTGGGAGGGTTTCTTCAGCTCGGTGGAGCAAACACGTTCTTGGAGGGCCAGGGGTCCCCCTGACAGCTTTCCTAGTTTCCCTGTCTAGGGCGGCTAACTTAATATTCTGATTTTTCATGGAGTGAGCATCCAGTACTCTTCCCCATCAGAGAGGAAGACAGAAGACTGGGCCTGTACCTTTGCCATTTCCTTCCTCTGTAAACCTGCCCTTGACATGTTTCCTTGGTTGCCTCCCTCTTATTGCAATGAAAATTCACCATTCATTTCTTTTATTCACCACCACCAGCTACCATCAAGTCCATTCTGACTCACGGCGGCCCCATGTATGTCAGAGTAAAACTGTGCTTCATAGGGTTTTCAATGGCTGATTTTTGGAAGCAGATTGCCAGGCCTTTCTCCTGAGATGCCTCTGTGTGGACTCAAACCTCCAAACTTTTGGTTAGCAACTGACTGCATTAACATTTGGATTGCCCAGGGGAAAACATTCCTTTTACATTTCATTTCTTCTCCCCATCAAGATGGTGACCTTTCTCTTCTGCTCAGCAGTTCTTCCCCTGACTCTCAAGGAGCCTGCTGCCTGTATTCTCTCAACTCCTGAGAAACTACAAGTATTCTCAAGCAGTTTGCTTGGCTGCTAAGTTTCCTCAAAAGGCAATTTCAAATTGTCATTCTCAGGGAAAAAAAAAAAAAAAAGTTTTTTGTGCTGTTTTTGTGGCCACCACTGTTTTGAAACCTGTGAGGAGGCTGAGAAGATTCTAATCTAATCTCTTGCTCTCAGGGTTTAAAATTCTAGTTCAGGGGACAAGGTATAAATACAAAACAAAAACAAAAACAAAAACAAAACCAGAAACATTATAAAGGTTAAAATTGAAGTTAATGGGCATCAGGGAACTCCTATTTGGCAGGGATGTTCTTGCCAGGTGGTGTCCTGAGATCTCTGTTCACCTTCAGCGCAGTTTTCTTCTTGGTTTGGATCCAACTGAGTGAAGGCGCACTTTCCTTGGTTTAGTTCATGTTACCAGTGCCTTTTGTTCCAATCACAGTCAATCTCCCCCATTTACTTCTCTTTTGTTATTTAACGGGACTCTGACTGCAGGGATTCAGCTTGTATGAAAGATCTGCCACCAAGGAATGTCAGCCACTGGGTGCTTGGGCACCTGTATTTGTGAAACATGGGTTTCCAGTCTCTCTTCATATTATTATATACTATAACGATGAGTCACGCCTGAAAAGTGTGGTGATTTTGAATGGCAATTGTCCTCTCCTGAAACACCCAGCTTAAGAACTGGCTCACATGCTGTAGTTTAGCAAAGGGCAAACATGCCATTAATATGCCAACATCTTGTTTCTGCTGTCACAGACAGGCAGCACAACTTCCCTGCAGAGATTCCCTGTGAGGGTAGCAAACGGGTAGAAAGGGGAAGAAAAACCCTTCTAGTAAGTAGCATGGGATGCATGAGCCATTGGTTCCCCCTCCTGCAACTCTAAATCAATTCTCTACTCTGGAAGGGGGCTAGGGGATCACTCCAAAATGCCTATGTTGGGGCTTAGAATCCAGGTGCTATGGACTGGAGAGGCTGGGTAACAGGGGCTGTACAGACTTCTTTTGACTAAGAAAGGCTAGATTGCTCTCCAGTCTTACATGCCCATGACCTTCACTGGATTCTTAAAGTGGTCTCTGGTCATTAATCCCCACACAAGTATAACAGCCATTGGTAGATAGTCAAAGCTGGGCCCTCAATGCTGCTTGCCTTTCCTTTTTCTTTTTCTAGTCTATTTTCTTTCCTGTTCTCTATGGCAGCTATATTAAGCCTTCATCACTATCTTCAAGTCTCTACTTCAACTTCTTTTTCACAGAAAAAGTAGAAGTCATCTTTAATTTTCTCCTTCCACTTCTAAGCTTACCCGGTGCCATTTTGATTCTTTGCTATTCGTGCTTCTTTCCAGGGCTAACGTTTTCCTGACCTTTTGACTTCATACCTTCCTGTCTCCCTGAAACCTTGCTGTGCCAACCTTTGCTCTTGTTTCTTTATCTCTCCCTTGCCATGGGCTTGTGTCTGTGGCCTACAATCGTGACCAATTCCCTCCCATGCTGAAGGAAGCTTCCCTTCTTCTCAAGCCACCTCCTTTTTAAAAAATGTTTTTTGTCTATCACAAACTTTATGAATGTGTTGTCTGCTCTTCTTCTCTGCTTCCTCAATTCCTTGTCACTTCTTCCTTCACTCCTACCGCCCTGCCCAATAGTCTTTCAGTTGCCAAATCTACGTGCACTTTTCAGCTCCCATCCTGCTTACCTCTTCCTAGCACTCGGCACCACTGACAACATACTTTTTCTTGGAGCTATGTTCTGGTTCTCCTGGTTCTCTTCCTTCTGCTCTCACTGCTCCATCTCAGTCTCCACCATGGCTCCCTTTTTCTCTACCTTTCCTTTATAGTTTTTTCCCCTATGGTTTTACCCTCTAGGCCCTTGTACTTCCATGTAGCTTTCCTGAGAAAGCTTGTCCACTTCTTTGGCTTCCTTGAATCGCCATTTATAATCATACGGCTTTCGAACCTAGCTTTCACTTTAATTCAAGGACTAGTTTTTGAAACTGGACTGTGTGCTAAGATTCAGAGCCATCTGTGACATGAGAGTTCACAGTCTAGAACCCTCTCTTCTGAGCTCTTGACTCACACATCCGGCACTCTTTCTGTCTGCTACAGTTTGAAGATACACATCTAATTCACAGGTAAGCTGAAACAAATTATATACCTCTAAGTTTTTTCTAAAGGGGTCCAGAGCACAGCTTTGCTGAGAACATGCCAATGGACAACCCTGCCTGCTCTGCTTTTGGCCTGGAGACCACATCAAAGACCTCTGGGTCATGTGATGTGCATATGGTCCCTGTGACTAAGAAGTGCAGGACTGCTTTCCAGATTAGCTGGAGGGCCAGGAGTTCTAGGATGATAATTTACTTGATAGATTTTTCTCCCCTGTCTTTAAAATATCAATAAAGCCATAGGCTGATGAGAATTAATGGATGATGTAAGAATTGTATATGAAAGCAATGCTGTCAGGGATGGATTTTGGCTTAAAATGTTGCTTAACCCAATAGTACTGGGAGGACAGGGCTTACACAGATGAAAAAGAATTGTACCAGGCTGGGCATAATTCAATGTGAAACTCAAGAAATGCCTTGGCTTTCTTTGAAAAGTGAGGTGGGGCAGATTAGGAAGAGCAGAGTGGCAAATTTCCTCTTGGCTGGGCTGGCTGAGCCTTGGAGGACCCGCTGCTCCCGGAGCCAGCCTTACCTCTGTTTCAGAATCTGTTTGTTGTCTTCGATGGTAATGCTGTCCGCGTGGTCCCTCTTGAAGATTTCAAAAGCCTCCTGGCGTCCTAATGACATTTCCTCTCTCATCCCTGTGTGGAAACATGGCAAAATGGCCTCAGTCACAGCATCAGAATCTTATTAATTTCATTGTCACTACTTTTTTTTTTTTTTAGTCAAACCACAGAGCTAGCCGTGGCTCTGAGAAGCCCACAGCAGAGAGGTTCCTGACCAGACAGGTGGCCCCAGGCTCTTCCAGCTGGCTGCTGACCCGCGGGAGGTCCTTCCAGCGCCTCTCCCTGTGCCCTGCAGGGCTGTGCCTGCACGTCCATGTGACTTGTGGGGGATGGGTTTGGAATGTCTGGTCGGAGGAAATGAAAACCAGCCCTCCAAGCCCTGGATTGCTGAGGACATCTGCAAATGCACTTTCTGCTATCATCCACTGCCACATTTCTCCCAGCTTTCCTGTCATGCCCCATCTTGGTTTTCTGTTAAATCTCACCCTACAGGGCCAGGCCTTTAGTTAAAAGAAGTGCAATCTATACTGAAAGATTTAGAATATAAAAAATTTGGTTCTTAGTCTCCACATAATGATTCCCTTGCTCTCTGTAGCTAGTGAGGGGCCTTGGTTCTTATTCGGGAGTTAGGTCCTCAATCACAAGACCATGAGCAGACCATGGCAGAGGTCCCTAGTTCATATCTGACTTCAACATTCTCTACCACCATTGCCTGTATGCTCCAACTCTCACCGCTGGGACTGGCTCAGGGTTCAAACTCTGAAAACCAGAGTTTGATGTGCTTATAAATGGCTCTCTGACCAGGACTCTCTGAGGAGCCAGGAGGCATTCCTGGAACAGGCCCTCTTCCTCGAAAGCTCCAAGGGCAGGGGTCAGTGCAGATGTGGGCCTGAGGCCCTCTCAGTGAAAGATGAATTCATAGCTGGATTTGGGATGAATCTATAGAGTCATCTTTTATGCCATTGGTTCTTTCTGCCTTCTGTGTGGAAACATAGCAAAATGGCCTCAGTCACAGCATCAGAATCTTATTAATTTCATTGTCACTTTAGTCAAACCACAGAGCCAGCCGTGGTTGGCCAGCCTTCTCCCATGTTTTCCTCCAGTTAATTCTACTTACCTTTGAAGCCCTGGCTGAATGTAACTACCTCCATGAAGCTTTCCCCAAGGCCTAGGCAGAGTGAATCCTCCCTCCACTATGTTCCTTACCAATATGCCTATAATATACATTTCCCAGTAGATACTGCAACTTCACATGACAATCCCTTCTGGTGACACGCAGGTTTCTCAGGGGTTAGAGATAATTTTTTTTTTTTTTTGGTGAATCCTTAGTGTCTTGTTCATTGTCTACCATTTAGAAGGTGCTCAACATACGTCGGTTACACGAATCAGGTCAAGAAAGGACCAGGAATGATAATGGGCCTTGCTCTTACTGCCATTGGGGCATGGCCCAGGATTCTTGAGGTCCCTTGCTAGGCCTGAATTCAGAGATGCATTTGTATGGGTTGCAAACCACATCCCTCTTGCCTGGAAAAAAACTCGGAGTCCCATCACCCAGCCTCAGGGTAAGGAACTGGACCAGCCCATCTGATACCAATTTAACGACTGCTGTTGATAAAAATAGCACCATGAAGAATGTCTGAATGGTGAGGCACACAGAGACATCCTGCCCTTTCCAATCAGAAGCAAATGGGCACAGCTCAGTTCTGTCTCCACATCTGCCCTGCACACTCCAGAGTTGGGTGGCCTGGGAATGGGTTTGCAGGAGACTCAGAAAGATGACCCAAATGCATGAGAGACATTCAACACGGGACACTTTTGAGCCAGCAGACCCCACCAGGAGCCAAGGGATTCATTCCACACATACCCTGCCCCCATCTATGCCTCATCCTGACAATGTATGCCCTTTACTGCATAATACAATAACAACAGAGGGAAGAGGGGATGAACCTCTCTGGAGGAGAGATGGGCAAGAGAGAAGTCCTGCAGAGATCACGGGAGTCAGCCTGTGGCATACCCAAATTTTCTCCCACAGAGGAGGAGATGAGAAGGGCTTCCACCAACCAGTAGTACTAGGGGTGGGGAGTGCAGTGGAGGGTTGCACAAAACTCTACATTCATGGATTTTCTATCCCAGGATCTGCTTTCCTTGTGGGGTTGAAAGTCTGAATTGACAGCTGGGTGGAAAGGACCATGCTGAGGTTTCCTGGTGCACTTGGCAGCATGTCCTGCAAGAACTTAAAATCAACTGAAAACCTCGCCTGGTCTTCCCTGAGGTTTGGGAGCAGAAAGAACATGCACAGAGGAGATAAGCTGAGGAAGGTAGTCTGGGATCATTCTGTGGAGAGTCTTAACGGTCATGTTAAGAAATTATATATAACCAAGAAAACCAAACCCAGTGCTACTGAGTCAATTCCGACTCATAGCAACCCTATATAAGAAATATATAATACAATATACACAAAACACCCATTTTCAAATACTTAACATTTAATAAAGTACACATTATTGGGAAGTTATACTGGAAGCATTTACATTTTGGTGATTTAGAAAGTACTTAGGGATCCTGCAGGTCCATGGGCTTATCATTAGGAACATGACATCAGTTCTCCTCTTGCTATAATGGAGAAGGTATGCTGGAATTGGAGCTTTTAAATTGTGGAGTCTTCCTGTAAAAGGACACTGGAATTATGGCTGTGATCCTGACAGCTGGCTTCCTAAGTATCTGCTTACAGATGTCAAGGCCAGGCGGCTGGTGATGCCCATAATCTGAGGGCAAAGAGATAAAGCAAGGCCCAGATGCTTCCAGAGGCCTCATGGGCTATCATATGGAAGGTGAGGCTGAGGGTCCACAGAGGGGACGTGTGGAAAGGACTCTGTGGGCAGCTGTAGTGTGTGTGTGACCCCAGTCCCCACCTCAGTCTTCTCTTGCCCATCTCCATTCTACTTGTTCAGAACCCATGTCCAGTCATTTTCGGACTATCCTTTTGACCCCAATTTGGGATTACCCATGACATTAATAAACATCTTTCTATTTATTGAAGAGACACCATTATTGCTTTTTCCATCTGAAGATTTAGAATACAGGTTCTCTGTCATACAGCAAGTTCACACTGAGTGTGTTAGAAAGAGAAAGAGCAAGTGGAGCAGAGTGATTGAAAGCTCACGCTGCCAACGAAATAATCATTCATTTATTTATTTTCTCCAGTATTTATCTTAAGCACTATGCTTGACATGTGACAGATACAAAAACAAACAAGACGATTAAAGCCCTTAATGAGTTCGAAGCCTAGAAAGACAGAAAACATTTTCTGAAAAAAAAAATTGCCAAAATATTTTATTGAAAACAAATAACACGTCTAGCCCTGGGAAACAGAGGAGAGAGGAAAAAAAGGAAGAAAAGAGGGTGGGAAGGTGGGTGGGGGCGTCAACTCTGTCAGGAAAAGTGGGACAAAGCTTCAGGGGGCATGTGAACTTCATCTGGAAGGATTCTGAAGGATGAAACAGCATATTTCAGAAGAAGAAGAAAGAGATACTGGGTGGAGGGGGCAGAGGTAAAGTATGGATTAAAAGGACAACTTGATTAGAATGGTTGATTCTGCTAACTAATAGAAATAACCTTTGAATGATTAAAAAAGTGAATTTCTTACATACTGTCTTAGTTATCTAGTGCTGCTATAACAGAAATACCGCTAGTGGATGGCTTTAACAAAAAGAAATTTATCCTCTCATAGTCTAGGAAGCTAGAAGTCCAAATTCAGGGTGCCAGCTCCAGGAGAAGACTTTCTCTTTCTGTTGGCTCTAGGGGAAGGTCCTTGTCATCAATCTTCCCTGGTTGAGGAGCTTCTCAGCGCAGGGACCCCAGGCCCAAAGGACATGCTATTCTCCTGGCACTTGTTTCTTGGTGGTATGAGGTCTTCCATCACTCTGCTCGCTTACCTCTTTTATATCTCAAGAGATTGACTTTAGACACAACCTAACCTTGTAGATTGAGTCCTGCCTCATTAACATAACTGCCTCTAATTCTGCCTCATTAACATCATAGAGGTAGGATTTATAACACATAGGTGAATCACATCAGATGACAAAATGGTGGACAATCAGACAATATTGAGAATCATGGCCTAGCCACGTTGACTCACATTTTTGGGGGACACAATTCAATTCACGACACATAGTATATGCTAAACACTGTACCAAGAACTTTCTTGCATATTATTTCAAATAAATTTCTCCATGATCCCTGTTAATAATTTCATTTTATAGATTAGGAAATTGAGGCTCAGTAAAAAAATAGTTACAAAGCGGTGGAAATTGCTCAGCTTTTAGAGGAAGTAAGGTCATGGTCTTAGATCGGTTTTTCCAGAGAAAGTATGACTGATGGAGGAGGGCAGGTGGCTGGGCTCAAAACGCCCTAGTAGCAGTAGATTTATTCATGAGATTGTACTGGTATTAGTTCCTAACATGTCAAACATTTGACGTTGTTTATAGTATCACAGAAAAAACAGAATCATGAATTTTACTATTTGCATAGTTTACTTTGCGTGTTAATGTGTTCTATTATCATTTCTAGAATTTTTAAGCTCTAGGGATATTTGTCAGTTCTGTTCGCTGCAGTATTTCTAGCATCTGGCATATAGGATGAGGTCAATCAAATGCCCTTTGAATGAATGAATGTTTTAGATGCTTGGTGTTTTTCCTTTGGTATGTAGCACACTGCGGCACTCTGTGGGATGTGGAGCATGCAGCCTTTGCTTTCCCTCCTTTTACCACCATGCTACTGGGCAGGTGAATCCCTTGTAGGGTATAATTTTAGAAATTCAACACCATCTTCTTCCCTGTCTCTGTCACTATGCTTAACAGCGCACCAGTTGGAAATGAATTCCAACTCCAAATGTATTTTTTAAAAATGCAAATACTCTTGTGTTGATTGCACTACTACTTTAGGGCTAGAAAAAAAAATTCTTTGATTTGTTGACAATTAGCTAACAGGTCCTGTAAAGATGAAACATAAGATGGCAACTCACGCTTGTGCCAGAATCAGTGGGGGGCTCAGCTTGAAAGAGAAGGCATGATGGTATCAGAGAAATTTGGCTTCCTTCCAACTTTGTTGAGTCTGTTAGACTCAGGTGTTCATCATGTCTTAGGATCTTAGGAGCTCTGACTTGCCATGCTCATTTCTATCACTTAGTTTTTTCCTATAATTTCAATCATAGGTACCAGCAATGAATTCCAGAAAATATGAATGACTCAGAGAAGTGGGCTGGCTTGCTGAGTCACAGGGCTGTTTAAAAACTAAATGAATGGAGTTCCTCAGTCTTAGTCCCCAAAACACGACAATTGCAATTCGAGCTTGGGAGTTGGTTGGAAAATATGTACAAAGCCCAAATGCGCAGCCTCTTCTAGATTCTGTTAAAGAGCACTGAGGTAGAAATGGCAGTCAACAAGGTGCTCTCAAAGTTAGCCTTGGAGTTGCATTTCTGAAAATGTTAGATACACAAAGTTCTTATCCTCTCGTCCTTTACCCATTTCTTAATGTTCCCTTTTTTCTCATCTTGAAATTCTGTTCCTTATTTTTCCCAAGAACACAAATCAGTGCTTTTGGACACACTTCCCCCACTCTGCTCAACACAGGGTTCCATGGAAACCAAATGGAAAGAAAAAACATCGGAAGTGGAGCGTTTATGCTACTGCTTTTGGGTCTGCTGTCTGATTTCCTTTAGTCTGGGATGTGTGGGCCAGAGCTCATTTTCCTGGCTGCTCCCAAACAACCTACTGCTGCTTAAGCTATTGCTTAAAATTGACCAAAGTAAAACGATGGAGAGTTATGTTATTCATGCTGAAAATGATTTCCTACTCAGAGCCAAAAACATATTTTCCTAAGGAAAGACACTTATTCATGTGGTGCCTCAGTTCCCTCTGACCAAAGACGGGAGAGGAGAAACAAAGACCAAAAGAGAATGGTGGAAAGTAAGAGGAGGCTGGGTTACAAAGGGACAGGTGGGTTGGAGCATACTGCTTGGGACTTAAAGCATGAGAAGGCTCAGAGCTGGATGGGATGATGAGGCTGGTGGACATTCAGGGTAAGGCAGGGAGGAAACTGGGTGGTGGGGTAGGGAATGACTACATCATCTGTGGCCTGGTGATGGCAGCCTTTGAAATTGAATGTAAAGGAATGGCTTTGAGATATTGATATGATGAATGTCTACAATGTGTAGAACGCTGAACTGCATGCAAGTGGAGAAGCCATGGGTAGGGATAGAGTAATTTTTCTATGGTATCTGATATAAGGTTCTGTATATACTGAACTTTCTCAGTAAATGTACACATAGTTGAAATATACAAAAATATCCTTACATAAATAATTACTAGAGAATTCCATCCTTGAAGGTGAGCAGAAGCTAGAATGACTGGATTGATGGAATAGAGATAATGGAAGACTTAGATGAAGACAAGGCAGAGGTAGGGGAGGGATAATCTACTGAGGTATGGCATGAAACAAAGGACATGAACGATATGAGGACCAGAGGAAAGATCCAGTGGTCCAGCACTGTAGGGAATGATGCCTGGGACAAGGATGTCTAGGAACCATAGAGAGGAAATGATGATTACAGCAGAAACTCTATGCTGGAGGACAAGTGAGCAGTGTCTGGCATGTAGAGCTAGAAGGATCCATTGAAGCTGGACTGGATAAATTCATGAGATGCGGAGGTGCTAAGTGCATGGGATAGTGAGGTACTAAAGGGTCTCATAAAGAGAAATGGACCATCTCCAGTAAGATTATAAGGGACTGCTGCAATATTGTTTTTATCTTCTAGCACCTGGCACAAAATATTGTTTTTATCTTCTAGCACCTGGCACATAGGAGGAACTCAACCAAATGTCCCTACTGTGAGGAGGACTCTGTCATTTAGGAATAAGGAGTTGTTTGGAAGTTTCATGAAAGAAAAGAATGGCAAATACATAGCCTCTGTGTTATCACTTTCCTTCTACGCACCCGTGGAAGGAACTGCTAATCAGTCACAGCACTTTTTCCTAGGAAACTAATTATAGCTTTAGAGTTTTCAACACAGCTCTCCAGACAAACTCTACCAGTCAATCAGAGTTGGCAAATGGGCTGAAACCTTCTTGCTGTCCCTGGCATAGAAGCTCTTCCTTTAATAGATGGCCCCATAGATTACTAAGCAATTAAATGACAACTGCCATCTAATAGTTACTGTTGTCACTTTCATTATTTCTGACTCTTCAGAGAATACCTGAGTAGTTCTATACTTCTATACCTTAGCTGATGAACAGACGATTTCCCCCAGGGAGCAGTGTCATGCGTAGAGTGAAGGCATGTGAGTAAATACTGAGAAGCCCTCTTTCTATGTTCCTTCACTTCCAGGGTGATGGGGCTCACCACAGAAAGCAATGCCATATGCCTTGGTTCTATTTACTTTAAAGGGCCAGGAGTAGCCCAATTACAATTTGAGGGGTTGTTGGGTGGGTATAGCAGAGTATAAATTGAGGATGAGAGGAGGAGGAAACCACTTAGTCATGGCCAAAGTGACGGCTGATGTGCAGCCAAAGATCAGATTTTTGGGGATGACCAAAGACACTTGCTCAACATACTTCTTATGTTTGACTGACAGCTTCTGGATGGGTTGGTGTCCTAAAGCCTCGGGGTTAAAGGCCTATGTTCAACCCAGATGGTACTACCTGGATGAAAGTCCTCAGATTAGGATTTACTTTGGAGTTTCCTAAGTGACCACATAAAAGATGTCAAAGGAGAACCTCTAATTAGTAGGTTCTTAGGGCTGGCTTGGACCAGCTAAAGCATGGCAGGCTTGGCAGGGGCTCTAGGGAGTGGATTGAAGGGAAAATATGAAGTGGAAAGCCACATAAACCTTAGGAGACCCACCCAGTGGTGGCACCACATCTAAATAAATCAAATCGGTTCTTGACTCCTGGTGCCAGAAATCACACATCCCACCGGCAAACCTGAACAGGCCCAGCAGGGCAGACCATGCGGGCTGGGCTGGAGTCAAGGAGGCAGCTTTCAAGGACAGGTTGTGTTTTCCTTTGTCTTGGTAAATGTGTCTGATTCACCCTCTTTTGCAGCTGGGTCCTGGACTTTAGCTTGAGCAAGTTAAGAAAGGCCTGATGTGCCAACTGAGTAGACAGGCCACCTAAGACCTTTTAAAAATGGTCCTGAAGATCATCTGCAGAAAACCCTCACTTTTCTAACCTAGCATCCCTAGTGTTTTTATTCTGTGACTATTCTCATTCGAGATGAAGTGCCCATGTGGGCTGCTAAGAGAAACACATGGACAGATGCAGGCATGGAGCTTGGAGAGTAGCCTGGGTCATGTTGGCATTTCTGCATTTTGGAGTCAACTCAGGAATCTGGAGGCCAGCGAGGTTTCCATTAAATAAGACAGCATGCTGTAGCTCATGCTGCCAGGCTAAACCGGATTTATGAGTCTTTTCCATTGATTCTCACCCATAGAAGTGGCAGCTTGGAAAGAGCATGGGTGTCTAATTCCATGCCCCATATTTAGACCAAACCTGGGACTTTGGGTGGGAGAACAGGTGTGTCCTGGCTCCTTGAGGGTTAAAGGGCAGTTGACTGATTGGAACATTAAAGAGAAAAGTAGTATTCTTTTCAGCTTAGAAAGAGGCTCCAAATTATGTGGGATGGGAAAGACACAGGACTCCCTAAGTCTGAGATGACCCTGATGACTTCCAGAGGATGTGGTCAACAGCGTCCCGTTGCCTGGCTTCCACCCTGATGAGCTCAGTTTTCGTGTCACCACCTGCCTCGAGGTGTAGAGGCTCAAGCACTGTTGACATGTCCTGTTGCCCAGAAAATGAGTCAAGTTCTCTATCTATGCCTAAATTAAGAATAGATCCTACTCTAGTCTCAAATTTATTTGCACACAGTTTTAAAAGAGAATTAGAGAATTGTATTCTAGCCTAGTAGCAAAAATATCCTTTCCCTGAAATGTGTGTGGGTCTAAATATAATTATGTTTCCCTGACATGGAAGTAACCATAAGGCAAAATGGAGTGTAGTGCTGCCAATGTTCATTCTATGGGCAAAAAAAAAAAAAGGAAATAGGAAAATTATTTTTTGTGTACCTTCTATATGACAGGCATTTTCACATTTCAGAAACGTGGAGATGGAAAACCAAAAGGGAAGAACACACTCGGAGTTTCTCAAGCTGAAAGAACTGAAGAAAAAATTCAAGCCTCAAGTTGCAATAGTGAAGGATTCCATGGGGAAAATATTAAACGATGCAGGAAGCAACAAAAGAAGATGGAGGGAATACACACAGTCATTATACCGTAAAGAATTAGTCGATATTCAACCATTTCAAGAGGTGGCATATAATCTGGATCCGATGGTACTGAAGGAAGAAGTCTGAGCTGCTCTGAAGGCACTGGCGAAAAACAAGGCTCCAGGAATTGATGGAATATCAATTGAGATGTTTCAACAAACAGATGCAGCGCTGGAGGTACTCACTCGTCTATGCCAAGAAATATGGAAGACAGCTTCCTGGCCAACTGACTGCAAGAGATCCATATTTATGACTATTCCCAAGAAAGGTGATCCAACCGAATGTGGAAATTATAGAACAATATCATTAATATCACGCACAAGCAAAATTTTGCTGAAGATCATTCAAAAACGGCTGTAGCAGTATATCGACATGGAACTGCCAGAAATTCAGGCCAGTTTCAGAAGAGGATGTGGAACCAGGGATATCATTGCTGATGTCAGATGGATCCTGGCTAAAAGCAGAGAATACCATAAGGATGTTTACCTGTGTTTTATTGACTATGCAAAGGCACTTGACTGTGTGGATCATAACAAAATATGGATAACACTGCAAAGAATGGGAGTTCCAGAACACTTAATTGTGCTCATGAGGAACCTTTACATAGATCGAGAGGCAGTTGTTCAGACAGAACAAGGGGATACTGATTGGTTTAAAGTCAGGAAAGTTGTGCGTCAGGATTGTATTCTTTCACCATACCTATTTAATCTGTATGCTGAACAAATAATCTGAGAAGCTAGACTATATGAAGAAGAACGGGGCATGAGGATTGGAGGAAGACTCATTAACAACCTGTGTTACGCAGAAGATACAACCTTGCTTGCTGGAAGTGAAGTGGACTCGAAACACTCACTAATGAAGATCAAAGACCACAGCCTTCAGTATGGATTGCACCTCAACATAAAGAAAACATAAATCCTCACAACTGGACCAATGAGCAACATCATGATAAATGGAGAAAAGATTGAAGTTGTCAAGGATTTCATTTTACTTGGATCCACAATCAACAGCCATGGAAGCAACAGTCAAGAAATCAAAGGACTCACTGCATTGGGCAAATATGTTGCAAAGGACCTCTTCAAAGTGTTGAAGAGCAAAGATGTCACCCTGAAGACTAGAGTGCGCCTGACCCAAGCCATGGTATTTTCAATCACATCATATGCATGTGAAAGCTGGACAATGAATAAGGAAGACCAAAGAAGACTTGACGGCTTTGAATTGTGGTGTTGGCAAAGAATATTGAATATACCATGGACTGCCAAAAGAACGAACAAATCTGTCTTGGAAGAAGTGCGGCCAGAATGCTCCATGGAGGCAAGGATGGCGAGACTGCGTCTTACATACTTTGGACGTGTTGTCAGGAGGGATCAGTCCCTGGAGAAGGACATCATGCTTGGCAGAGTACAGGGTCAGTGGAAAAGAGGAAGACCCTCAGTGAGGTGGGTTGACAGAGTGGCTGCAACAATCAGCTTGAGCATAACAGCGATTGTGGGGATGGCTCAGGACCGGCTGGTGTTTCGTTCTGTTGTGCATGGGGTCGCTATGGGTCAGAACCGACTCGACAGCACCTAACAACAACAACAACAACACCATAATTCATCTTCAAAACAGCTGTATTGGTGCAGGGGAAGCTAATGTTTATTGAGAACTTTGTACGTATTATACACTTTACATATGATGTCTCATTTAATGCTCACAGTGATGTCGTAAACTAGGTAGTGTTGGGTCCATTCTACAGGTGAAGTAACTGAGGCTGAAAGAGGTTAAAAGTGACCCCAAGTCACACAACTAGTAAATTTTAAATCCAGAATTTGATCCCAGGGTTCTCCAGCTCCAAAACCCTCCTTTTGAACACTATGTTGCTATGTGAATATCATTTGCCAAGTAGATATGACCTCATAAATACTAGTACGCCACTGATGTCAGAGCTATGGGGACAGGAGGTCAGAGATTATGAAGAAAAAAAGGGAAGATTTTGGAGTTTTGTGAGTTGGAATGTAGACTGAGAACCAGGAATGCACATAGCAACTCAGAAGAGCCGGAGATCTTTGTGAATGGGGAACTGGGGAGGGTACCCCAAGGCTGGAAGAAGCTGCTTCACCTGGGAACCCCGGGGGATAGGTCAAGGAGCCAAAGATAAAGAGTCTTGTGGGCAGAGCTGAGAATGAGGTATAGTAGTAAAGTTAGAAAGAGAGAGAGAGTGACTAACCTGGAAGAGCCAAGTAGGGTAAAGATCAGAAGTAAGGTTAAGTAATTATCTTTCCCTAATCTGATTAACAACCTGCAATATGCAGATGACACTACCTTGCTTGCAGAAAGCGAAGAAGACTTGAAGCACTTACTGATGAAGAGCTAAGACTACAGCCTTCACTGTGGATTACATGTCAACAAAAAGAGAACAAAAATCCTCACACCTGGGCCAATAAGCAACATCGTGATAAATGCAGAAAAGTGTGACATTGTCAAGGATTTCATTTTACTTGGATCCACAATCAACACCCATGGAAGCAGCAGTCAAGAAATCAAACAATATATTGCGTTGGGCAAATATGCTACAAAAGACCTCTCTTTAAAGTGTTAGAAAGCAAAAATGTCACTTTGAAGACTAAGGTGTGCCTAACCCAAGCCATGATATTTTTAATCACCTCATATGCATGCAAAAGCTGGACAATCAATAAGGAAGACTGAAGAAGAAATGACGCCTTTGAGTTGAGGTGTTGGCGAAGAATATTGACTATACCATGGACTGCCAGAAGAATGAACAAGTCTGCCTTGGAAGAGATACAGCCAGAGTGCTCCTTGGAAGTGAGGATGGTGAGACTTCATTTCAAGTACTTTAGACATGTTATCAGAAGGGACTAGTCACTGGAGGAGAACATCATACTTGGTAAAGTAGAGGGTCACTGAAAAAAGAGGAAGACCCTCAATGAGATGGATTGACACAGTGGCTGTAACGATGGGCTCAAACATAGCAATGATTGTGAGGATGGTGCAGGACTGGGCAGTGTTCCATTCTGTTGTGCATGGGGGTTGCTATGGGTCCGAATAGACTTGACGGCACCAAACAACAACAATCTACACAGGGCTTGCGCTCTGAAAAGTCTCCATGGTAAAATCATTTATGCATTTAAAATGGTGGTGTTGGATTCAAGCAGGCATTGAGAAAGTGGATACCACAGAGAAGAGAAAGGGAAAGAGCCCAGGTTCTAAATGTGTGGTATTTGGGGGAGAATTTTTTTTTTTTTTTTTTTTAATCTCCTACTCCCAAATAAATGACTGCCATGAAAAGGTGGTAGAAAGGACCCAGAGATCGCCATTTTTTCCCTCAGATCTGTTTAGTGACTGCTTCTTCTCTGGAAAGCATCTAATTGTCTAAATGTAACATTTGCTTATTCACTCCAGCAATGAGTCAATTGGTGAAGCACACCATCTGTCAACAGGCTCTGAGTATCTACACCATTGACAATCCTCTTCTAAGTTTGGCTATGGATAAATAAAAGAAATATTGCCCTTGAAATATAACTCATCATTGAGGGCAGGGAAAGGTCAAAGCTTACATGAAAAATCTGGAGAATACCAATAGACAATGCACTGATGGTAACATCAAACAGATGGTGTAGATGACTGCTAGGGAGCAAAGGAAAGGGGCATGATCACATTGTAGAGGGATTTCTCAAGGAGTGTTTCTTCTGAGCCAGGTTTTTGAGGAACTAAGGAGCAGGAGCTGCCTTTGTGAAAGGCAAAGCCATGGAGGTGGGGAGGAGCCTGCTGTGTACAGGGGCTGTCACTGAGACTGGCTGGGCAGGACCTTGGGGGTTTTCTTTGGCAGCTGGGGGGTTTGAGCTCAAGTGACCTCTAGTACCAGAGAAAACACTCTTAAGCAGTTCCCTGTTTGCCCAGGGTATTCCCACGCAGAGGGTTACTGGGGTTTTCCACAGGCTTGTCAGGCAATTCTCCCTCCCTCAAATGACTGAAGAAAAATTTTTACTCTAGAGTGTAACATGGGGCTACTCTTCTATTATTCTTGTTTGGCGGGTGGGGAAAGAAGATAGACTTTGGAGTCAGAAGACATGGGATTGAGTGCTAGTTTCACTTGGCTGTACGACCTAGGGCTTGCCACTAAAATAGCTTAAGTCTCAGGTTCCTTATCTATAAAATGAAGCTAATAATGATTCCTACCTCTTAATGTTACTGAAAGGAACTCTGGTGATGCAACAGTTAGCACTCGGCTACTAACTGAAAGGTTGGCAGTTCAAACCCACCCAACAGCTCTGTGGGAGAAAGACCTGGCAGTCTGCTCCTGTGAAGACTACAGCCTAGAAAACCCTGTGAGGTAGTTCTACTCTGTCACATGGGGCTGCTATGAGTCAAAATCGACTTGACGGCACCTAACAAAAACAACGTTATTGAATGGAATCCCTGGGTGACGCGGATGGTTAAGTGCTTGGCTACTAACTGAAAGGGTTGGCAGTTCAAATTTACCCAGAGGCTCCTCAGACAAAAAAAAGGCCAGGTGATCTACTTTTAAAAGATCACAGCTATGACACACATGGATCACCATGAGTCAGAATCAACTTGACAGTAACTGGTTAATATTACAGAGAAGGATTAATAAGAGGAGGTAGCACTGTCATAGATTGAATTGTGTCCCCCCGAAATTATCTGTCAATTTGGCTAGGTCATGATTCCCTTGTATGATTGTCTATCATTTTATCATCTGATGGGATTTCCCTATGTGTTGTAAATCCTATCACTGTGACGTAATAAGATGGATTAGTGGCAGTTATATTGATGAGGTCTACAAGATTAGGTAGTGTCTTAAGCCAATCTCTTTTGAGATATGAAAGAGAAAAGTGAACAGAGAGACATGAGGAACTCATACTATTAAGAAAGCAGCACTGGGAGCAGAGCACCGCCCTTGGACCTGAGTTTCCTGTGCTGAGATGCTCCCAGACCAAGGGAAGACTGATGACAAGGACCTTTCTCCAGAGCCCACAGAGAGAGAAAGCCTTTCCCTGGAGCCAGTGCCCTGAATTCAGACTTCTAGCCTGTTGGACTGTGAGAAAATAAACTTCTCTTTGTTAAAGCCATCCACTTGTGGTATTTCTGTTATAGTGACACTAGATGACCAAGACAAGCACTTTATGCATATCTCTGTTTTATAGTATTGAATACTTTAGCAATGATGTATTTCCATGACCATCTCACCTCCTTGCTCCCTTCTACTCTAACCCCCCGCCCCCAAGGCTATGAAATCCAAAAGGCAAAGGACTTTATCTTATGCACCTTTGCAGCCCCCGTTTCGAGCTTAGTGCCTGGCACACAGTAGACACTCTGCACAGTATTTGTTGACTGAATCAATCAGCAAGGATGAGATATCATTAGTGAAATTGTTTTTCTTAAAAGCACTATTTGTTAAACTGTACATACAACTTTAATGCAATTTTCTGTGTATATATTTTACAATAAAAATAAAGAACACAGAATGTGGCAGCCATGAATCATTTATTTTAAAGTCTCTGACAGAATGAGTGACTGAATATGAAATACACTATGCAAAGCGAGAGTGTAAAAATGAGTTGTTACTATTATTTTCATAGGTAATAACGAGTCATCTAAAACCCAGCTGCAGAAAGCTGTTCAGAGCACAAGAACTCCTTTACCCCAGCAGGAGAATTCTTAAGGTAGTTGCAGATTATGGCTTAGCAGTACAGGGAGAGACTGCTACACCATCAGGCTGGCCCCACCACTTCTGTGTTCTCTGCTTCCTGACCACACTAGCCCGGCTCATTCCACAGCAACAACCTCATCTCACTGAGAAAATAAATGCAGTGGGACAGGACTTCCTCGTGCTCCCAACACCATGCCTACCAGCGGACTCATGTGTACCCGTATTCCAGACTTTCCCTCTGGTTACACTGGAACAAGCACCCGTGATCTTTTCAAGGCAAACCCTTCCACTTGGGCTTTGGTTTCCAAACATTCCTACTGGCCTTCTTCCATTATCCCTTCTCTCTTGCCTGAGCAATTTTCGCCTCTTCCTTGGATTATGTGCAGTAACATATTTTAAAATTCATCTTGATTTGGTTATAGTTAGGCGTAGCTGTATTTGGATTTAAAGTAGGGAATAGAAGGTTAAAACATTGACGTTCATTAGCTTTGACTTTATCGATGAAATAAGAGA
The DNA here is from genome assembly GCF_030014295.1 of Loxodonta africana. NCBI lineage: Eukaryota > Metazoa > Chordata > Mammalia > Proboscidea > Elephantidae > Loxodonta > Loxodonta africana. Next base: position 101,648,432 of record NC_087342.1, read on the forward strand.
CAAGATTATCTGTTTACAGCGGGATGGGAGCATAGGGGACATAATGGCATTTAGATACTTAGAGCAGAAAAAAAATACCCTTTTAAGAGTATCTTCCCTTCGCCCTGTTAATCTTTCAGTTGTCTTTCCATTTCTCAAATGTCTCACTATAGTTGTCTATATTCACCATCTCTGTTCCCTCACCTCCCATTCTCCCTTCCACCCAGCCCACTGGAGTTTCGTCTCCTCTACTCCATTGAAACTGTCCTTTCAGATTCCCAGTGATCTCAGCATTGCCAAAACCATGGTAACTTTTCTATCCTCATTTTATTTGACTTCTGAGCATATGGTAGCGCAATAGCATTCATCCAATACTCCACATGCCCCCCATCCATTTCAAAGCTCCCTTGCATCTTAAGAAGGTCCAGGTGATTGATTCTGGCCAATGGGCTGTGTGTGGCAGTGAGTGTGTTACTTCCTGGTGTAAACACTTAAAAGCCTCTGCACAATTCTCCATGTTCTCTATTTCCTGACTCTGGTAGCTGGTGTCATGCCAGACATAGAGTCTATGTCAGCCTGGGTTCCTGGTGATTGTGGAGCAGAGCTTGGACTCCTCTGACCCACACTGTTCATGAAGTATGAATGAGAAATAAGTTTTGTTATGATAAAACACAGGTATTTAGCGTTACTTTATGACCAGGCGATAACCTAGTCTATTCTGACCAATATACAGCAGTGTTTGACACAGCTAACCTCTCCCTGTTGCTTCAAACACTTCCTTCCTTGGCCCTCTGTGACACCACTCACTCCTGCTTTTCCCTTATCTTACTGGCTTCTCTTTCCAAACTACAGATGTTATAGGGACTTAGGGTTCAGTCCTGGGTGCTCTTATCTTTCAACAGGTGATTTCATTCATCTCAGAGCTTTAGTATGTATTATATGGTAATGGCTACAAAATTTCTACTTTCAGCCCTGACCTCTCCTTTGAGGGCCAGACTGGTACATCCAACAGCCCACTTGAAATATTTAACTGATTGTCTAAGTGGCCTCTCAAACTGAATATGCCCTGAACAGAACTCTTAATTTCATACTTCATCCCAAACTATCCCAAACTGTTCCCCCTAATTGTTTCCATCTCAATAAATGGCATCCACCTGCTCAAGCAAAAAATTGAGTCCTCCTCAATTCTTCTTTCCCTCAACCCCCACATCAACTCAATAAGCAGGTCCTGTTAGCAATCCTTCCAAAATGTTTCTTACACCTCGCTACTTCCCTTGATCTCTTTTTCATCCAAACTGACTAGTCATTTCTCACCTGGATTGTCTCCTGACTGCTTTGCCAGCTTCCATCTTGCCCTTCTACAATATATGGCCTACATGTCAACTTGGTGATCTTTTAAAAACCCAGTCGTATCACTCCTTTGCTTAGCACTCTCCAGTACCTTCCCATGGCCCCTGGAGACACCTCAAACTCCTTGCTTTGGTCTAGTAGGCCTCACATGATCTGGTCCTGGCTCCCTCTCTCCCTCCTCACATCCGGTTCAGATCTCTTTTTCTCATGTCCTTGTTGCTCACTGGCCCTCTCTCAGTTCCTCAGCCATGTCAAACTTATTCCTTTCTCTGGAACTTTATACTTGCTATTTGTTCCTTCTGTTTGGGATTTCTTCCCTGAATGTTCTGGGATATTCTCCCTTGAATCTTTATGATGATCAACTTGTCATTCAGTCCTCAGCTCACATGTCAGTTCCTTTGATCCCCACACCAATTGTTTTCTACCCTATTAATCTGTTTTATATCTGTCTTAGTCATCTACTGCTGCTGTAACAGAAATACCCACAAGTGGATGGCTTTAACAAAGAGAAATTTATTCTCTCACAGTCTAGTAGGTCACAAGTTCAAATTCAGGGCGCTGGCTCCAGGGGAAGGCTTTCTCTCTTTGTTGGCTCTGGGGGAAGATTCTTGTCCTCAATCTTCCCCTGGTCGAGAAGCTTCTCAGGCGCAGAGACCCAGGGTCCAAAGGTCGCGCTCTGCTCCTGGTGCTGCTTTCTTGGTGGTATGAGGTCCCCAGCCTTCTGCTTGCTTCCCTTTCCTTTTATCTCTTGAGAGATAAAAGGTAGTACAGGCCACACCCCAGGGAAACTCCCTTTACTTTGGATCAGGGAGGTGACCTGAGTAAGGGTGGTGTTACAATCCCACCTCAATCCTCTCAACATAAAATTACAATCACAAAATGGGGTACAACCACAGAATACTGAAAATCCTGGTCCAACCAAGTTGATACACACATTTTTGGAGGGACAGAATTCAATCCATAACAATATCCTTCCTAGCATTTATCACCATTTGAAATTACATGCTTGTATGTATTGTGTAGAATGAAAACTCTATAAAGTTTGATCTGTCTTGTTCACTGCTCTCTGTTTAGAACAAGGAAGGAAGGAAGGAAGGAAGAAAGTGAAGGAGGGAAGAGTCACAGTCCTTTTGGAAATAAGTCCCCTTAATAGGTCCCAGATTTGCACCTCTGCCCCTGGCTTGCCACACCAAGCCCAAATTACTGTCTGAAGACCCTGACCCCTGGGCTGCAAGCTCTCTCTTCTTTGAACTCATAATTGTAATTTTTAAAATGGACCTTCTTTCTCAGTCCCCTAGCCTGTGTCAACTTCCACAGCCCCTTGCTAACCTATCCCCGATTAACCTCATCACCTCACTCTTCCTGCTATTTCTCTTTCACTAGAATTTATTTTTGTGCTGGTCATTTGTGTGTTTTTGTTTCTGTTTTTATTTTCTGTGTTTTAAACCTATAAATCATTATTTTTAAAGGGAGCCAAACTAAACTACACATATAAATGGCAAGGGGGCTCATCAGATCACCTCCCTTTCTTTCTTCTGGCCAGAGTTTCCATTTCTGAGTGAGAGAAAGATGAGCATCTTTGGGAATATCGGTCATCATTTCAGAATGCTACGGGGTCAGCCAAGTTAATATCTGTGCCTGCTCTTGTACATTCTCAATAGAGAGAAGGAATTTTCCATTGTGCATTATGAATCATTCATACTTGATCCTATAGGCATTCAGAAAAGAGATATAGTTGATGTAGAAGGCAAGACCTAAAGATGTCTACCCCTGTGTCTTTGCTAGATGGGGCAAGAACACTTAAAAAGTAATATTTTATTTTTTCTAATTATCAAAGTACATTTTGTCTATTGCAGAAAATTTGGGAAACAGAATGGTGTAAAAAAGCAGGAAGAATCACTCACGATCTCTCCACCTTCCTTCCAGTTTTTTCTATGCTTTGTTTTACTACATAGTTAAGATAGTAATGTACATACAATTTCGTAGCCTTTTTATTTCACTTAACATTATCTAAGAATCATTTTTTATATCATTAAAATCTTGATGAATATTATTTTTAATGACTGTGTAATATTTAGGAGCCCTGGTAGTGCAGTGGTTAAGTGCTTGGCTGCTAACTGAAAAGTCAGTGTTTCGAACCCACTAGCTGCTCCGTGAGAGAAAAACGTGGCAGTCTGCTTTTGGAAAGATTTACAGCCTTGGGAACCCTATGAGGCAGTTCTACTATGTCCTATAGGATTGCTATGAGTTGGCATCAACTTGATGGCATACCACCACAATATTTAATCATATAGTCCATTCCCCTAATATTGGACTTCCAGATTATTTTGTATGTATGCTATGTCAATAATGCTGCAGTGGACATTTTGATTCGTGGATCTTATTCCGTATTTCATTAATTCATTCAACAAATATTTACTGAAAAAAAAAATACCAAGTACTCTTCTTGGAGCTGGAACTATAGTAGAGGCTAGAGAGATAGGAATGATAGGGGAGGCTATTATATGAGGTCAGAAGAAGGCCTCTTTGAGGAGGAGATATTTGCATAAAGTCACCCTGGATTATTTCTGCAGGCTAGATTCTTAGGGAGAGTTTCAGAATAAACTTTCTTACTTCCAGGAAGCCAGTTTACACCCTGACAGCAGTGCTTGGCTGTGCCTGGAGCGAAGAGCAGTTACAAAAGTACTCCCTACTAGAGTATGATCTTGAACAAGTTACTTAATTTCTGTGACCCTAAGTTTTCCCAAGTGAAATGGAAATACTAATACCTGTGTGTGTATGTCTATAAGTGTGTTTGTCTGTGTGGTGGGGTAGGAGGTTGGTGGAAGCTGTGGGGATGGGATGCTAAGGCCCTTGCATCCCAGAAGGACTGGGTCAGGGAGCAAACACATGTCTGTGAAAAAGGAATCATCAGGCTGTGATGTGTAGGGCATTCCAGTTGACGAAAATGCAGTTGAAAGAGGATTCTGAAAGGTGTGCATGAACACATACTGTGTCAGGTTGTCAATAATATATACTGCTAAATGAAAGGAAAGCTTGAGACCCCAACCTCTCAAGAAGGGCTTATTGAGACTGAGTGGTTGAGAAGGCAAGGTCTTGGGTGATTGGTGACAGAGAAACGCAGTGTGGCTCATGATTTGTGAATCAGATAGTATGAAGAAAGCCCTTTTCCATTCATGAGCCTGCAAATAGCCTCAGTTTCCTCATTCATAAGAGGAGGCTAGTAATGTCTTCTTCATAGGGTTGTTCTGAGGATTAAAATATGAAAAGAACATAATGCTGTATCTAGTAGGCCCTTTAATAAGTACTTGTTTCTCTCCCTTATCTTCTAGAATCAGGTCAAAAAGGATCTGGGACATGAAGAGGTGGGACAGCTGTAGGAAGAATTAATAGAACTCTAGGTAAATTTTCTCCTCAAGCCCCCATGTGTCTGTCAGTTTGTATTAATGTGGGGGCTTGCGTGTTGCTGTGATGCTGGAAGCTATGGCACTGATATTCAGACACCAACAGGGTCACCCATAGTGGACAGGTATCAGTTGAGCTTCCAGACTAAGACAGACTAGGAAGAAGGACCCAGCAGTCTATTTCTGAAACCAGTGAAAACCTTATGAATAGCAGCAGAACATTTTCTGATTTAGTGCTGGAAGATAAGCCAGCCAGGCTGGAAGGCATTCAAAAGATGACTGGGGAAGAGTACTCAAAGTAGAGTCTATCTTAATGATGTGGATGGAGGCAAGCTTTCAGAACCTTCATTTGCTGGTGTGACACCACTCAAAATGAGAAGAAACAGCTGCAAATATCCATTAACCGGAACGTGGAATGTACGAACCATGAATCTAGGAAAATTAGAAATTGTCAAAAACGAAACAGAAAGCATAAACATCAATATCCTAGGCATTTGTGAGCTGAAATGGACTGGCACTGGCCATTTTGAATCATACAATCATATGGTCTACTCTGCCGGAAATGACAACTTGAAGAGGAACGGCGTTGCATTCTTCGTCAAAAATAACATTTCAAGATTTATCCTGCAGTATAATGCTGTCAGTGATAGAATAATAGCCATATGCCTACAAGAAGACTGGTTAATATGACTACTATTCAAATTTACACACCAGCCACTAACACCACAGATGAAGAAACTGAGGATTTTACCAGCTTCTACAGTCTGAAATTGATCAAAAATGCAATGAGGATGCATTGATAATTACTGGTGAATGGAATGAGAAAGTTGGAAACAAAGAAGAAGGATCGGTAGTTGGAAAATAATGGTCTTGGTGATAGAAATGATGTCAGAGATAGCATGATAGAATTTTGCAAGACCAACAACTTCTTCATTGCAAATACCTTTTTTCACCAACATAAATGGCTACTATACACATGGATATCACCAGATGGAATACACAGGAATCAAACTGATTACATCTGTGGAAAGAGACAATGGAAAAGCTCACTATCATCAGTCAGAAGAAGGCCAGGAGCCAACTGCGGAACAGACCATCAATTGCTCATATGTAAGTTCAAGCTGAAACTGAAGAAAATTAGAACAAGTTGATGAGAGCCAAAGTATGACTTTGAGTATATCCCACTTGAACTTAGAGACCATCTCAAGAATAGATTTGATGCGTCGAACTCTGATGACCAGTGACCAGGTGAGTTGTGAAATGACATCAAGGACATCATCCATGAAGAAAGCAAGAGGCCATTAAAAAGACAAGAAAGAGAGAAAGGACCAAAATGGATGCCAGAAGAGACTCTGAAACTTACTCTCAAACTTTGAGTAGCTAAAGCAAAAGGAAGAAATGATGAAGTAAAAGAAATGAACAGAAGATTTTAAACGGTGGCTTGAGAAGACAAAGTACAGTATTATAATGACATGTTCAAAGAGCTGGAGAGAGAAAACCAAAAGGGAAAAACACTCTTGACATTTCTCAAGGTGAAAGAACTGAAGAAAAATTCAAGCTTCGAGTTGCAATAGTGAAGGATTCCATGGGGAAAATATTAAACAATGCAGGAAGCATCAAAAGAAGATGGAAGGAATACACAGAGTCATTACACCAAAAAGAATTGGTTGACGTTCAATCATTTCAGGAGGTAGCATAGGATCAGGAACTGATGGTACTGAAGGAAGAAGTCCAAGCTGCACTGAAGGCTCTGGGGAAAAACAAGGCTCCAGGAATTGATGGACTATCAACTGAGATGTTTCAACAAATGGATGCAGTGCTGGAAGCGCTCACTTGTCTATGCCAAGAAATTTGGAAGACAACTACCTGGACTACTCACTGGAAGAGACCCATATTTACGCCTATTCACAAGAAAGGTGATCCAACCAAATGTGGCAATTATAAAACAATATCATTAATATCTAATGCAAGTAAAATTTTGCTGAAGATCATTCAAAAATGGCTGCAGCAGTATACAGACAGGGAATATGGACAGGCTGGATTCAGAAGAGGACACGGAACCAGGGATGTCATTGCTGATGTCATATGGATCCTGGTTGAAAGCAGAGAACACCAGAAAGATGTTTACCTGTGTTTTATTGACTATGCAAAGGCATTTGACTATGTGGACCATAACAAATTATGGATAACATTGTGAAGAATGGGAATTCCAGAACATTTAACTGCGCTCATGAGGAACCTGTGCATAGACCAAGAGGCAATTGTTCCAACAGAACAAGGGGAGACTGTGTCGCTTGAAGTCAGGAAAGGTGTGCGTCATGGTTGTATCCATCCACCATACCTATTCAATCTGTATGCTGAGCAAATAATGAGAAGCTGGACTGTAGGAAGGAGAACGGGGAATCAGGATGGGAAGAAGACTTATTAACAGCCTGCGTTATGCAGATGACACAACTTTGCTTGCTGAAAGTGAAGAGGACTTGAAGTACTTACTGATGAAGATCAAAGACCACAGCCTTCAGTATGGACTACACTTCAACATAAAGTAAACAAAAATCCTCAAAAGTGGACCAATAAGCAACATCATGATAAATGGAGAAAAGATTGAAGTTGTGAAGGATTTCATTTTGTTTGGATCCACAATCAACAGTCATGAAAGCAGAAGTCAAGAAATAAAAAGACACATTGGGTAGGGCAAACCTGCTGCGAAAGACCACTTCTAGTGTTGAAAAGCAAAGATATCACCTTGAAGATTAAGGTGAGCCTGACCCAAGCCATGGTATTTTCAATCGCATCATATGCATGTGAAAGCTGGACAATGAGTAAGGAAGACCAAAGAAGAATTGACGCCTTTGAATTGTGGTGTTAGCGAAGAAAATTGAATATACCATGGACTGCCAAAAGAAGGAACAAATTTGTCTTGGAGGAAGTACAACTAGAATGCTCCTTAGAAGCAAGGATGGCGAGACTATGTCTTACATACTTTGGCGATGTTGTCAGGAGGGATCAGTCCTTGGAGAAGGGCATCATGCTTGGTAAAGTACAGGGTCAGCGAAGAAGAGGAAGCCCCTCAATGAGATGGATTGACACAGTGGCTACAACAATGGGCTCAAGTATAACAACAATTGTGAGCATGGCGCAGGACTGGGCAGTGTTTCGCTCTGTAGTACATAGTGTTGCTAGGAGTTGGAACCGACTTGATAGCACCTAACAACAATGAAAGAAGCCCCCAGAGCTGGAAATGTATCTGCTTTTGCACCAGCATCTGGGTTATAGTGTTTCAAGTTCTCAGATTTGTAGTAATAAAACCATTTTGTTGCACCTAAGATAACTAATGTGTTGACAAGAAACTCTGTGGAAGGAGTCTGAAGGTCCTGGCTGATGGCTGATGGTCAGCAACGTTTTGAAGTCATCCATTTTAACATCAGCCTTAAATGCTCTCATTTAAAGGGATTAACCTGATTTGGAAAACACAGCTGAAATCATGCCCCTTTATTTTCTTTGAGTCTTTCCAGTGGAGTTGCTCCTTCAGGTCAAGGTCTCTACCTCCACAGGCCCTGCTCTGATCGCTCTGCTATGTCACACTCTTTTCTAGCAAATCTTTTTGATCCAGTTGAAGGCTCTTTGTAAGGTGGACTCAGCCAGGGACCATGCATATACCCTGTTTGTATAGCGTGAATTTATAATGGATGGGACAAACACATTAAACACAGCCAACAGTATCATCTTTTCTCTTTCCAAACCCTAGTGGATGCCCGGGGTTCCTGAGCTCCCTTGAGAAGATAATGAGTGGAAGCGACAAATCTGACCCATCTACAGCTGGTTCTGTTGCTCCTATTTGTCTTCATCCTTTGTTCTCTTTGCCTCGTCTCTTCACACGGTAGCAGCACAAGAGCATCTTTTCTCAATATTTGCGTTGATGAATTTTGTCTGACTTCTTCCCTTGCTGTTTTGGTTTTTTAACCTGTCTTTCCTTTAAGCCAGAAGCAGAACTGGATTGTGGAGAACAATGCCAAGGGCACGGGGCCCTGATTATCCACATCTGCTGCAATGGCAGGAAGAGGACAAGAAAGAAAAGGGTGCTAAAATTTATGTAAGCATGATAAAGAAGAATCTAAATTTGACTTGGTTAAAAGCTTCTTAGATTGACATTCATCTGTAGTAGAAAATGTTCACTGGCAGATGCTCCACGACCTGGTTAACTGTTGGAGGCTCATATGGCTTGGTGGGAAGATTGTCCTCTCTACCCAAGTTCAGGAAGCTAGCTGCCTTCCACTTCACTGGGCTCTTTAATGAGCTTTGGGTTGCCTTGGGGATATAAAGAATGCAAAGAGTGAGCAGGCTGAAAGCCCTTCTGGCTGGGCTTCCTCCTGTTACAAACAACCAGTGTTTGAACTTGTAATTATGAGTCATGGGGCTCCCCGTCTGGCGCAAAAGTGACTCATTTTAAGCAAATTATCAGGTTTTACCCAGTTACCAAATGCTGTGATCAACCATACTGCATTAAAAAAAAAAAAAAAAACAGTTTTATTGAAAGAGGAGGATGTGTAGAAAGAGAATGAACTGCACTACTCTTTCCAGAAGTATGGACCAAAGTTAATTTCAGGCCTGTCATAGGCCAAGCAACAAAGTAAATAGCAAAAATTGCACAGAAACAAACTATCAGGAAAATTCATTTCAGAAATAGATGCAAAACCAACTGTTGCAGGAACAGCATAAGAAATCATACGATGCTATGGACATTTCTCCCTGGACGTTTCTCCCTCACCCGCCTCCAACTCACTTGGACCTACTGGAATTGAGGTCAAGGAAGAAATATTTTTCTTTGAATTGATTTAACCCACAACTTTGTTTAAGTGTTAGTGATGATAGATGCCTCTGAGTTGCCCAAAGCTAGTAACTTAGACAGATGGACTGACAGACACAGCAATAATATTAGGTAAATGTGATCCAGTGAGGAGTCTATGGTGGAAGGAGAATTACAAGGCCTTCTATTACAGAGCCCTCTCCTGAGGGTACCTGTTACATTAATGCTGTTTGGCTGAGGGAACACTTCAAGTGATCTTTACCTCTTTGTCAGATTCAAGAGTAGTAATTGGATCAGAAAAGACAATTTTTCTTCTCTGGTAACTTGGAAGATCCCTGGGTGGCACAAACGGTTTGCACTCAACTACTAAGCTAAAGGTTGGCAGTTCAAACCCACCCAGTGGCACCATGGAAGAAAGATCTGGTGATCTACTACCACGAAGACTGCAGCCAAGAAAACCCTACGGAACAGTTCTACTCTGTAAACATTGGGTTTGTTTTGTTTCTTGTTTTGTCTTTTTTCGATGCCTTGGATATGATTCACACTGCTCAGGATGCTAACAAGGAGATTTGGGCCCAGACTGAATTTGAAGGATATATAACCCAAGTTGTGTGCTTTTTGGAAGAATGTTTTGAAATTTCTAATTAATCCCTTTAAATAGCTATCCATTCCTCTTTACCGGAAACCCTGGTGGCGTAGTAGTTAAGTTCCATGGCTGCTAACCCAAAGGTTGGCAGTTTGAATCCACCAGGCACTCCTTGGAAACTCTATAGGGCAGTTCTACACTGTCCTATAGGGTTGCTGTGGATCAGAATTGACTCAATGGCAATGGGTTTTTTCCTCTTTATTACTGAAGAAGATTCCATAAAGTGCATGGGAACTCTGCTCTGGGTTAAATTGCCTAACTCCCAAATTTTACATCCTTTCTAAATTCCTTTCAATTTAAACCTCTTTTTTTGTTACTTCTTATGGATTGAATTGTGTCCCTCCAAAATGTGTGTCAACATGGCTAGGCCATAATTCCCAGTGTTGTCTGATTGTCCACCATTTTATCATCTGATGTGATTTTTCTATATGTTGTAAATCCCACCTCTATAATGATAATGAGGCAGGATTACAGGCAGTTATGTTAATGAGGCAGGACTCAATCCACAAGGTTAGACTGTGTTTTAAGTCAATCTCTTTTGAGATACAAAAGAGAGAAGCCAGCAGAGAGACATGGGGACCCCATACCACCAAGAAAGCAGTGTCGGGAGCAGAGCATGTCCTTTGGACCTAAGGTTCTTGCTCTGAGAAGCTCCTAGACCAGGGAAAGACTGATAACAAAGACCTTCCTCCACAGCTGACAGAGGGAGAAAGACTTACCCTGGAGTTGGTGCCCTGAATTTGGACATTAAGCTTCCTAGACTGTGAGAGAATAAATTCCTCTTTGTGAAAACCACCCAATTCTGGTATTTCTGCTATAGCAGCACTAGATAACTAAGACAGAATTTGGTAATGAGAGTGGGGTGCCACTCTAACAGATACCTAAAATGTGGAAGCAGTTTTGAAACTGTGAATGGATAGAGGCTGGAACAGTTTTAAAGTGCCTAATAGTAAAATCCTAGATTGTCTTGAAGAGGCTGTGTGGCTGTCCATCATTTTGTCATCTGATGTGATTTTCCTATGTGTTATAAATCCTACCTCTATGATGTTAATGAGGCATGACTCAATCTACAAAATTAAGTTGTGTCTTAAGTCAATCTCTTTTGAGATATAAAACAGAGAAGCCAGCAGAGAGACATGGGGACCCCATACCACCAAGAAAGCAGTGCCAGGAGCAGAGCACGTCCTTTGGACCCAGAGTTCCTGTGAGGAGAAGCTCCTAGACCAGGGGAAGATTGATGACAAGGACCTGCCTTGAGAGCCGACAGAGAGAGAAAGCCTTCCCCTGGAGTTGGTACCCTGAATTTGTACTTCTAGCCTCCTAGACTGTGGGAGAATATTTTGTTTGTTAAAGCCATCCAACTGTGGTATTTCTGTTATAGCAGCACTACATAACTAATCTAGTTACCTAATGGCTATTTTATTACATTCTCAAATCCCCCAAATAAAATCCTTTAGCCAATCACTCAATATTTTTTTAATATCGTCAAAGTCTTTTGCTAATCAACATAAAAGAGATGAGCGATGAATCAACATAGTCATGGGAAATAAAGGCAGAATACACCCATAAGCAATCACCTCCTAATTGGCAATTCTAGTGTACACTCCTCCATTCTCATACTTCTTGGCCTCATGAATATTCCTTAATTATTATAATTTTTCTCTTTGATGTCTAGGCATGGCTTGCTATTTATTTTTCTTCTACATCTCTGACTGTTCATCCCAAGTATCATTTTCTGGCTGCTAAACTGCCTGCCACCTAAGTGGCATAACTGCCAACGAGAAGGTCAGCAGAAATGGAAAAGAAGGGAAGTGTTGAATTCAGTAGACATTTCTGATGGGACATGATGACTGACTAGCTGTGTGAGTATATATTTGAACTTATATATTGCAAATAATGGAAGCTAAACTTGAAGCTGACTTAAAAATGTAATGTATTAGTTCAGACCCACTAAACCCACTGCCATTGAGTCAATTTCAACTCATAGTGACCCTATAGGACAGAGTAGAATTGCCCCATAGAGTTCCCAGGAGTGCCTGGCGGATTTGAACTGCAGACCTCTTGGTTAGCAGCCGTAGCACTTAACCACTATGCCACCAGGGTTTCTGTATTAGTTCAGGTAATGGAAAAATGCAAAGGCAGTGGTGCTGGTTTCAGTCACTGTTTGAGCCAAAGACTCAAAAAAAAAAAAAAAAAAAAAGGTTCACCTGAGGTAATCACTCAAAATGCCATAGAGACATCTAAAGAGATGGAAAATACAAAAGAGAGAGTAAGTCAAGAAAAATAGAGTAAGAAGATCCATACATATGAATGTATTTAATAAGAGTTTCCAAAGAAGAGACTGGGGACAGGCAATATTCAAATAGATAATGGATCTGAATTTTCCAGAAATGATAAATACATGAATCCCAACATTCAGGAAGCACAATAAATTCTACGCAGAAAAAATATAAACAAAATTCATCTCCTAGACACTAAGTAGTGGTACTGACAGCACCAAAGTCAAAATATTTTAAAGGTAACTAGTTGTCATGGAGTTGATTTCAAATCATGGTGACCCCATATGTTTCAGAGTAGAACTGTGATCCATAGGGTTTTCTATGGCTGTGAGCTTTTGGAAGTAGATCACCAGGCCTTTCTTCGGAGGTACCTCTGAATGGATTCAAACGGCCAACCTTTCAGTTAGTAGCCTAGAACTTATTTATGGCATCCAGAGACTCCATCTTAAAGGTACCCAGGGAGAAAAGATATGTTGCCTGCCAAGAAATGACAATTAGATTGATAGCAGATTTCACAATAATAACAACAAAAATCAAATGACAATAAAACAGTAACTTCCAAATATGGACACAAATATGTATCATCCTAGTTTTCTATACCCAGTTAAATTATCATTTGAAAAAGTAGGGGGAAAAATATGAAGACCAGTTCAAATAAAGACTAAGCAAGCTTACCACTAACAGATCCTTGCTGAAGGAATTATTAAAGAATATACTTCAGGAAGAAGAATGTTCAATCAAAAAGAAAGGAGACACAAGGAGAAATATAAAAATAAATAAAGAAATATGAGGGCAAATCTAAGTAGCAATGTCTATATATAACAATATTAATACTATTTATTAATTTGGGAGAAGGAAGAATAAAAATAAATCTGGTTATATAATGGAACACAATAATGATTAAGATGGTGAGAGTTTTGAATGTAAATGTTCTAAAGGTTCTTGTACAGTTTTGGAAGACAAGAGAACTATTAACTGTGACCAAACCAAAAAACCCATTGCCATCAAGTTGATTCCTACTCATAGCATCCCTATAGGACAGAGTAGAACTTCCCCACAGGGTTTCCAAGGAGCAGCTGGTGGATCCAAACTGCTGACTGTTTGGTTAGCAGCCAAGCTCTTAACCACTATAGGCTTCATGAATTAAAAATCATTTGTTAAAATTTAAGAATAATAGAAACAGCATACATAACATCCAAGCCAATATGGAACAATGAAGAAAAGGAAACCTAATGGAAGGCAGGAAAGAAAAAAAGCAGCAGCAGCAGCAGCAAAGACAAATCCTAGTGGATAGAAAGGACAAATTAAATTAAACAAAGAAATTCAAGGTATTAATAATCACAATAAATGGAAATGAACAAAAGTTACCAGTACAACAATAAAATTTGTCAGATTAAATTTTTAAAATCCAACTATATGCTATTTATAGGAGACATATTGAAAATATAAAACCTTGGCAAGGTCGATAGTCATAAGATTAAAAAAGATATTCAAAGCAAATGCTAACCAAAGGAAAGCTAGTGTGGCAATATCAATATCAGGAAAAAGAAATTTTAGGCAAAATACATTGGTAGGGGCTAAATAGGCTCACTACATATTGATAAAAAGAAGAAATCACAAAACAGATACAATAATCCATAATTTGCAAGCCCTAATAACATAGTTCAACAAACAGATGCATTGCTGGAAGTGCTTACTCAACTGTGCCAAGAAATTTGGAAGACAGCTACCTGGCTAACTGACTGGAAGAGACCCATATTTATGCCTATTCCAAAGAAAGGTGATCCAACAGAATGTGGAAATTATTGAACAATATCATTAATATCACATGCAAGTAAAATTTTGTTGAAGATCATTTGAAAGCGGTTGTAGCAGTATATCAACAGGGAACTGCCAGAAATTGAAGCTGGATTCAGAAAAGGACATGGAACAAGAGATATAAGTGCTGATGTCAGATGGATCCTGCCTGAAAGCAGAGAATACCAGAAAGATGTTTACCTGTGTTTTATCGACTATGCAAAGGCATTGGACTGTGTGGATTATAACAAATTATGGATAACATTTTGGAGAATGGGAATTCCAGAACATCTAATTCTGCTCATTAGGAAACTGTACATAGATCAAGAGGCAGTTGTTTGAACAGAACAAGGGGATACTGAGTGGTTTAAAGTCAGGAAAGGTGTGTGTCAGGGTTGTATCGTTTCATCACACTTAGTCCATATGTTGTGTAAATAATCCGATAAGATGGACTGTTTGAAGAAGAATGGGGCATCAGGATTGAAGGAAGACTCATTAACAACCTGCGATATGCAGATGACAAAACCTTGCTTGCTGAAAGTGAAGAGGACTTGAAGCACTTAATGATGAAGATCAAAGACTACAGCCTTCAGTATGGATTACCCCTCAACGTAAAAAAAAAAAAAAAAAAAATTTTTTTTTTTAATGTAAAGTAAACAAAAATCCTCACAACTGGACAATAAGCAACATCATGACAAGTGGAGAAAAGATTGAAATTGTCAAAGATTTCATTTTACTTGGATCCACAGTCAATACCCAGGGAAGCAGCAGTCAAGAAATCAAAGAACACATTGCATTGGGCAAATCTGCTGCAAAAGACCTCTTTAAAGTGTTAAAAAGCTAAGATGTCATGGGAAAGATAAGGTATGCCTGACCCAATCCATGGTGTTTTCAATTGCCTCATATGCATGCGAAAGCTGGACAATGAATAAGGAAGACCGAAGAAGAATTGATACCTTTGAATTATGGTGTGCGCAAAGAATATTGACTATACCATGGACTGCCAGAAGAATGAACAAATCTGGCTTGGAAGAAGTACAGCCAGAATGCTCATTAGAAGCAAGGATGGCAAGACTTCAACTCATCTACTTTGGATGTGTTATCAGGAGGGACCAGTCCCTGGAGAAGGACAACATGCTTGGTAAAGTAGAGGTTGAGCAAAACAGAGGAAGATCCTCAATGAGATGGACTAACACAATGGCTTCAACAATGTGCTCAAGCATAGCAAGGATTATGACAATGGCACAGTACCGGGCAGTGATTTGTTCTGTTATACATGGGGTTGCTATGAGTTGGAACTGACTCAACAGCACCTAACAACCACAACTTAGCATCAAAACCTATAGAATGAAAGATAAATATATTACTAAAAAGATGGCCTACTCCATCACTATAATGGAATATTTTAATACGCCCTCTAAATAATTGATAGATCCCCGAGACAATATGAATAAAAGTACAGGAACTTTGAAATCATATGGCTAAGAAGCTTAATCTTAGGAACACACAAGAGTCGTATACCCTAAAATGAGAAAATATACATTCTTTTTAAGCACACATGGAACACTGCAAAAACCAAACATGTACTAGGTCACAACTCAGGTCTCAAGAACAAAGGTTTAGGCATAGAAATTATGTGCATTGATTATAATGCAATAAAACTTGAAATTAATTTAAAACGGTACCTTTAAAGTGTCCATATGTTTGAAAATTTATAGAATATCTCAAAATTACTCATGGGTCAAAGAAAAATAAAAAGAAAATTAGGTACTATTTATAACTGAATGTTAATAAAAACAATACTATCAAATCTTGTGAAATGCAGCTAAACCAGGAGTTAGTGGCAAACTTACAGCTTAAAGAGTACATTAGAAAACAACAAAGACTGTAAGTTAATGAAATAAACATCTACCTTTAGAAGTTAGAAAAATAAGAGAGAAAATTAAAAGTAGGTAGGACATAATGACGAATCTGTTCATATCATGCCCTACTTAGAGAAATGACCAGCTTACTCTCCACCTTTGCAGAAAGCCTGAACTTTAGCCACAGTTCCAAGCAACCTTTGCCCAAACTACACAGAAAATTTTACCAGTATCCAAACACACTATGTCTTTTCATGCTTTTGTGCTTTTGCGATAATGCTCCCTGTGATTGTAATGTGTTCTTTTCCACGTGGTAGGCTCCAACTCATTCTTCTGTTTTTAAGTGCTACCTTCTCTGGGAAACCTCCCATGACTCCTCCTGGCAGAATTATTAACTTCTTTTTATTCTTGCATTCCATCACATTCATTTCAACATACAACAAATGTTTGCTGTATCGAAGCAAGCAAGCATGCATGAGTAAAATTAAAGAGGGTGTTTAAAAAAAAAGTTTTTCGACAATGGGAGTTGTAAGCTAGGATTTACTCAAAGTTTTCAGTTAGGTCTTGTTTAAGGCCGAACTTAATAACAATAGGAATAACTTCAACAATAATATTATAGGTAATCTTTATTGAGTACGTATCTTAGTTACCTAGTGCTGCTATAACAGAGATACCATAAGTGGTTGGCTTTAACAAAGAGAAATTTATTCTCTTACAGTGTAGAAGGCTAGAAGTCCAAATTCAGGGCACCAGCTCCAGGTGAAGGTTTTCTCTCTGTTGGCTCTGGGGGAAGGTCCTTGTCATCAATCTTCCCCAGTTGAGGAACTTCTCAGTACAGGGACCCCGGGACTACATGACGTGCTATTCTCCTGGCTCTTGCTTCTTGGTGATTTGAGGGTCCCATGTCCCTCTGCTTACCTCTCTCTTTTATATCTCAAAGGAGATTGGCTTGAGCCACAACCTAATCTTGTAGATTGAGCCCTGCCTCATTAGCATAACTGCAATTAATCCCACCTCATTAACATCATAGAGGTAGGATTTACAACACATAGGAAAATCACATCAGATGACAAAGTGGTGGACAATCACCCAATACTGGGAATCATAGCTTAGCCAAGTTGATACACATTTTTGAGGGATATGATTCAATCCATGACAGCACTATTCTGCACCGAAGAAAAAATTCAAGCTTCGAGTTGCAATATTGAAGGATTTTATGAGAAAAATATTGAATGACCCAAGAAGCATCAAAAGAAGGTGGAAGGAATACACAGAGACACTACCTAGAAAGAATTGGTCGACGTTCAACCATTTCAGGAGGCAGCATATGATCCAGAATCAATGGTATTGAAGGAAAATGTCCAAGCTGCACTGAAGGCAATGGTGAAAAACAAGGCTTTAGGAATTGACAGAATACCAACTGAGATGTTTTACAAATGGATGTAGTGCTGGAGGTGCTCCCTCAACTATGCTAAGGAACTTGGAAGACAGCTACCTGGCCAGACAACTGGAAGAGATCTATGTTTGCGTCCAACACAAAGACAGGCGATCCAACAGAATGCAGAAATAATGGAACAATATCACTAATATCACATGCAAGTAAAATTTTGCTGAAGATCATTTAAAAGCGGTTGCAGCAGTACATCGACAGGAAACTCAGAAATTCAAGTCAGATTCAGAAGAGGATGTGTAACAATGAATATCATTGCTGATGTCAGATGCACCTTGGCTGAAAACAGAGAATACCAGAAAGATGTTTACTTATGTTTTATTGACTAAGCAAAGGCATTCGAGTGTGTGGATCATTACAAATTATGGATAACATTGTGAAGAATGGGAATTCCAGAACATCTAAGTGTGCTCATGAGGGACCTGTCCATAGATAAGAGGCAGTGGTTTGAACAGAACAAGGGGATACTGTGTCAGGAAAGGTGTATGTCAGGGTTGTATCCTTTCACCATACTTACTCAATCTGTATGCTGAGCAAAAAATGAGAAACTGGACTTCATAAAGGACAATGGAGCATCAGGATTGGAAGAAGACTCATTAACAACCTGCAATATGCAGATGACACAACCTTGCATGCTGAAGGTGAAGAGGACTTGAAGCACTTACCGATGAAGATCAAAGACTACAGCCTTCAGTATGGATTACACCTCAATGTAAAGCAAACAAAAAATCCTCACAACTGGGATGGAAACTCTGGTGGCGCAGTGGTTAAGTGCTACGGCTGCTAACCAAAGGGTTGGCAGTTTGAATCCGCCAGGCGCTCCTTGGAAACTCTATGGGGCACTTCTACTCTGTCCTATAGGGTCGCTATGAGTCGGAATCGACTCGACGGCACTGGGTTGGGTTTGAGTTTGGGACCAATAAGCAACATTATGGAAAATGGAGAAAAGATTGAAGTTGTCAAGGATATCATTTTACTTGGATCCACAATCAACACCCATGGAAGCAGTAGTCAAGAAATCAAATGAGGTATTTTATTGGGCCCCCATGTGTCTGTCAGTTTGTCGTACTGTGGGGGCTTGTGTGTTGCTGTGATGCTGGAAGCTATGCCTCCGGTATTCAGATACCAACAGGGTCACCCATGGAGAAGAGGTTTCAGCTGAGCTTCCAGACTAAGACAGACTAGGAAGAAGGACCCGGCAGGCTACTGTCTACTTCTGAAAAGCATTAGCCTGTGAAAACCTTATGAATAGCAGCAGAACATTGTCTCATATAGCGCTGGAAGATGAGCCCCCCAGGTTGGAAGGCACTCAAAAGATGACTGGGGAAGAGCTGCCTCCTCAAAGTAGAGTTGACCTTAATGACGTGGATGGAGTAAAGCTTTTGGGACCTTCATTTGCTGATGTGGCATGACTCAAAATAAGAAGAAATAGCTGCAAACATCCATTAATAATCGGCACCTGGAATGTATGAAGTATGAATCTAGGAAAATTGGAAATCGTCAAAAATGAAATGGAATGCATAAACATCAATATCCTAGGCATTAGTGAGCTGAAATGGACTGGCATTGGCCATTTTGAATTGGACAATCATATAGTCTACTATGCTGGGAATGACAACTCGAAGAGGAATGGTGTTGCATTCATTGTCAAAAAGAACGTTTCAAGATCTATCCTGAAGTACAACACTGTCAGTGATAGAATAATATCCATACGCCTACAAGGAAGACCAGTTAATACGACTATTATTCAAATTTACGCACCAACCACTAGGGCCAAAGATGAAGAAAGAGAAGATTTTTATCAGCTGCTGCAGTCTGAAATTGATTGAACATGCAATCAAGGTGCATTGATAATTACTGGCGATTGGAAGGCAAAAGTTGGAAACAAAGAAGAAGAATCAGTAGCTGGAAAACATGGCCTTGGTGATACAAACAATGCCAGAGATCGAATGATAGAATTTTGCAAGACCAATGACTTCTTCATTGCAAATACCTTCTTTCACCAACATAAACGGCGACTATACACATGGACCTCGGCAGATGGAACACACACAAATCAAATTGACTACATCCGTGGAAAGAGATGATGGAAAAAGCTCAATATCATCAGTCAGAACAAGGCCAGGGGCCAACTGTGGAAGAGACCATCAATGGCTCATATGCAAGTTCAAGTTAAAGCTGAAGAAAATCAGAGCAAGTCCATGAGAGCCAAAATATGACCTTGAGTATATCCCATCTGAATTTAGAGACCATCTCCAGAATGGATTTGACTCATTGAACACTAGTGACGGAAGACCAGACGAGTTGTGGAATGACATCAAGGACATCATCCATGAAGAAAGCAAGAGGTCATTGAAAAGACAGGAAAGAAAGAAAAGACCAGGATGGATGTCAGAGGAGACTCTGAAACTTGCTCTTGAGCGTCGAGCAGCTAGAGCAAAAGGAAGAATTGATGAAGTAAAAGAACTGAACAGAAGATTTCAAAGGGGCTCTCGAGAAGACAAAGTAAAGTATTATAATGACGTGCAAAGAGCTGGAGATGGGAAACCAAAAAGGAAGAACACGCTCAGCGTTTTTCAGGCTGAAAGAACTGAAGAAAAATTCAAGCCTCGAGTTGCAATAGTGAAGGATTCCATGGGGAAAATATTAAACGATGCAGGAAGCAACAAAAGAAGATGGAGGGAATACACAGAGTCATCATACCATAAAGAATTAGTCGATATTCAACCATTTCAAGAGGTGGCATATGATCAGGAACTGATGGTACTGAAGGAAGAAGTCCAAGCTGCTCTGAAGGCATTGGTGAAAAACAAGGCTCCAGGAATTGATGGAATATCAATTGAGATGTTTCAACAAACAGATGCAGCGCTGGAGGTGCTCACTCGTCTATGCCAAGAAATATGGAAGACAGCTTCCTGGCCAACTGACTGCAAGAGATCCATATTTATGCCTATTCCTAAGAAAGGTGATCCAACCAAATGTGGAAATTATAGAACAATATCATTAATATCACACACAAGCAAAATTTTGCTGAAGATCATTCAAAAATGGCTGCAGCAGTGTATCCACAGGGAACTGCCAGAAATTCAGGCAGGTTTCAGAAGAGGACGCGGAACCAGGGATATCATTGCTGATGTCAGATGGATCCTGGCTGAAAGCAGAGACTACCAGAAGGATGGTTACCTGTGTTTTATTGACTATGCAAACGCATTTCAACTGTGTGGATCATAACAAACTATGGCTAACACTGTGAAGAATGGGAATTCCAGAACACTTAATTGTGCTCATGAGGAACCTTTACATAGATCGAGAGGCAGTTGTTCGGACAGAACAAGGGGATACTGATTGGTTTAAAGTCAGGAAAGTTGTGCGTCAGGGTTGTATTCTTACACCATACGTATTCAATCTGTATGCTGAACAAATAATCCGAGAAGCTGGACTATATGAAGAAGAACAGGGCATCAGGATTGGAGGAAGACTCATTAACAACCTGCATTATGCAGATGACACAACCTTGCTTGCTGAAAATGAAGAGGACTTGAAGCACTTACTGATGAAGATCAAAGACCACAGCCTTCAGTATGGATTGCACCTCAACATAAAGAAAACAAAAATCCTCACAACTGGACCAATGAGCAACATCATGATAAACGGAGAAAAGATTGAAGTTGTGAATGACTTCATTTTACTTGGATCCGCAATCAACAGCCACGGAAGCAGCAGTTAAGAAATCAAAAGATGCATTGCATTGGGCAAATTTGCTGCAAAGGACCTCTTCAAAGTGTTGAAGAGCAAAGGTGTCATCCTGAAGACTAACGTTCACCTGACCCAAGCCATGGTATATTCAATTGCATCATGTGCGTATGGAAGCTGGACAATGAATAAGGAAGACCAAAGAAGAGTTGATGCCTTTGAATTGTGGTGTTGGCAAAGAATATTGAATGTACCATGGACTGCCAAAAGAACAAATAAATCCGTCTCGGAAGAAGCGCGGCCAGAATGCTCCTTAGAGGCAAAGATGGCGAGACTGCGTCTTACATACTTTGGACATGTTGTCAGGAGGGATCAGTCCCTGGAGAAGGACATCATGCTTGGCAGAGTACAGGGTCAGTGGAAAAGATGAAGACCCTCAATGAGGTGGATTGACACAGTGGCTGCAACAATGAGCTCAAGCATAACGGCGATTGTAAGGATGGTTCAGGACTGGGCAGTGTTTCGTTCTGTTGTGCTTAGGGTCGCTATGAGTCGGAACCGACTCCACGGCACCTAACAACAACAACAACAACATTGTATTGGGCAAATCTGCTGACATGACCTCTTTAAGATGTTAAAAAGCTAATACATCACTTCGAAGACTAGGGTGCACCTGACCCAAGCCATGGTGTTTTCAATTGCTTCATATGCATGTGAAAAGTGGACAATGAATAAGGACTACCAAAGAAGAAATGATACCTGTGAATTATGGTGTTGGTGAAGAATATTGACTATACCATGGACTGCCAGAAGAATGAACAAATCTATCTCGGAAAAAGTACAACCAGAAATCTCCTCAGAAAGGAGGGTGGTGAGACTTCATCTCACATACTTTGGACATGTTATTAGTAGGGACCAGTCACTGGAGAAGGACATCATCTTGGTAAAGTAGAGGCTTAGCGAAAAAGAGGAAGACTCTCAAGGAAACGGATTGACACAGTGGCTGTAGCAATGGACTGCACCTTTACAACAATTGTGAGGATGGCGCAGGACCAGGTAGTGTTTTGTTCTGTTCTACATAGGGTGGCTATGAGTTGGAACTGACTCATAGGCACCTAACAACAACACTGCACCTATTAATAGGTAGGGAGAGCAGAAGGAGTAATCTTAAGCAGCAGATGACAGGCAATATGAAACAGGCTGACCCTTTCGATTGGCTATCCTAAAAATTATCCCCAATACTCGTCACCTTTGCCTTTCTCTCACTCTAGACCAGCATTCTCCAGTAGAAATATAATGCAAGTCATACACATAACTTCAAATTTTGTAGTAGAGAAATGTAAAAAGAAACAGAAGAAATTGATTTTCATATTTTATTTTACCCAATATATCTAAAATATTATGTTAACTGTAATCAATATTAATAAATATTATAATAAAGATTTATTAATAAATAATAATAATAAAACTATTAATCAGATATTTTATATCTTTATACTAAATCTTAAAGTCCTTTGTGTGTTTTACATTTAAAACTCACTATCATCAAGTCAATTCCGACTCACTACAACCCTATAGGACAGAGTAGAACTGCTCCATAGTGTTTCCAAGGCTGTATTCTTTGTAGGGAAACCCTGGTGGCATAGTGGTTAAGTGGTATGGCTGCTAACCAAGAGGTAGGCAGTTCGAATCCACCAGGTGCTCCTGGTTTTTTTTTATTCTTATAGAAGCTGACTGCCACATCTTTCTCCATCTGGTGGGTTCGAACCCCCAATCTTTTGTTTAGTGGCTGAGCGCTTTAATCACTGTGCCACCTGGGCTCCCTTTACATTTATAGTACATCTTAATTTGGACACCTGAATTTTCATCAGAAACACTTGATCTGTATTTAGGTTTCATAAAATTTACAATTGTTCCGAATATGCTTAAAAATTTTCCAGTAACCACATTGAGTACCAAAAACTATTTTCCTTTAATATTTGCATCCATATTGACAAAAGTGGTCGCGAAATGTCTATGTGTAATACTAGAAGCGATGCACATGCCTGTTGACATGCGCACTACAATAATAACATCTTAATTTTTTTTTTTTATGCAATGTAATGGTAAAGTCCTACCAAAACAATAAAGTTCTATCCAATGAAGAAATGTTTTAGACTGCATCCATTTTTATATTTAAATTACATTAGTTGAAATTAAAACAAATTAGAAATTCAGCTTTTCAGTCAGACTAAGCACATTTCAAATGCTGAAGTCAGTCACATGTGGCAAGTGACTGCCATATTGGACAACACAGCTCTAAAGGCTGGAAAAGCTGTATATTCATGTTCCCAGTCTTCCTTGCACGCAGGGTGGTTACATGATACACTTTTGGCCAAAGAAAACGTAGGAGGAAGTTTGGAGGGGTCTTCCGGGAAGGCTTTTGCTTCCTGATAAAAAGGACAAATTTGAGAAAAGAATTTTCTATCAACATTCCTTCCTCCTTCCTACATTGAATATGAACATTATGTGATGCCTGGAACTAAAACAGACATCTTGCTACCATGAGGTAACTTGCCTGAGGATGAAAAGTCAACACACTAAGAATGATGTAGCCATGACCTGAGACTCTGATGATAATCACTGAGCTGTTGCACCAACTCTGACATTGCCTACCTTTCAGTTGCTTGATAAGAAAACAATGGCTGTCCTTAAAACTTAAGTTTTTAATTGGCAGATAATACTTGCAGCTGAAATAATTTCTAATACAATAAGGATGGTGTTCTGGGAAGAGGGACAACATAGGCAGCCTGAGTAGGGTGGCAAGTATATGTTGAAGAATAATGGTACATGAGATGGGGTGAAGCTGGATGATGGGACAGCCCACCAGATATCTCAGCTGAGAAGTGCAGAGTAAGTAACATGTCTTCCTTGTGTTATGGATCTTATCATATTCTGCCTTTTCTACAGTAGTTTATATACTTGTCATTTTTTTTTTTCCTACTGGATTATAAGGGCTGGGTGCTTGTACAGAGAAGGTATTCAACATTCATTAGCTGAATGATTAGATACAGAGCTGGAGGTTCCAAGACTGGTTCTTAGTCATAGATAAAACATTTAACATTAAAGAAGAACCAGCCAAACAGAGCCCTAATAAGGGTTATTGTATTAATATGTCAACTCAATAGTCCTTAGCCTAAATTTTATATCTCATAAACACTTAAAACAAAAAGTACCACACTGAATTGAATTTTGCTTAACTCTCTTTACTTTCAACTAAATTACTGGTAGCACCTCTATCCATTTGCCTTCTATGTTAACCTCTCTGAACAGTTAACTTCATGGTGTCCTTTCTGTTATTCCTCTGAACTAAATTCCCCTGTTCTCTCTCCAAAGTATGAGACCAGACCTCCAGTTTACAGCTTCAGCATTGTGCAAGCCTCTATTGGCCAATCTGCCTCTAGCCAACTTGCCATCCAATCAAATTTCTCTGACAATGTTTTTAAAATAACTTTTTTTTCAGATGCTAAGGTAGTACATGCTTTGTTGAATATTGGAAATACACTTTTAAAAAGAAAAGAAAAAATAATCTCACCACCAAGAGACAATAACTATAATATTTTGGTGTATTTTCTTCCAGTATTTTTTTTTTCTGCACATATTTAGATCTATGTGACATAACTGGAATTATATTCTAAACAAAATTTTGCATTCAGCTTTTTTTCACTTCTCATCACATCATGAAACATTTCCTCGGTAATTAAAAATTCTTTGAAAGCATTTTTTTTAAAAATAGCTGTATAATAACTCATCAGATGGCCATTCTTTATTTAACCATCTTTTTATATCATCACTTCTCTTTTGTGATTCCTGTAGTGACTGCCATTTGTCTTTTGCATTAAGTAAACATTCCAAATCTTGGACTCTGTCAGGTTCTGCCATTCTACATCTGCCTCTATTCCCCAGCTGACGCTTCATGTTCTAGCCAAATAAATTGGCTTGCTCCTTCCTGTATATGACTTTTCTCTCCCTCTCTGAGCCAACATTCATTTTCTTCCTCCTACATCTCTGTCAAATCATTGTTGTTGCTGTTGTTGTTATTGTGTGCCGTCAAGTCAATTCCCACTCAGCGGCCTTAGAGAAGAACAGAGTAGAGCTGCCCCGTAGGGTTTCCTAGGCTGTAATCTTCACGGGAGCAGTTTGCTAGGTCTTTTCTCCCACTGAGTAGCTGGTGGGTAAGAACCGCTGACCTTTCAGTTCGCAGCTGAGCACTTAACCATTGCGCTACCAAGGCTCCTGTCAAATCATTGCTCCCCTAAAATTTACCCGAGGTGCCACTGCAATAATCTCCCACTGTCCCATTCTTCATGTTTGTCCCATTCTTCATGTTTCAGATATACTTGCTTATTTAGCATGCAAAATTACGACTTTGACAATTTGTAGCTGGTTGTATTTATGTTTCTCTACGTGTCATGGTCTGATAGGGTGGCGAGGCCAGCATGGTAGGGACAAGAGCAGGAGGAGCAGAGTTAGCGGGAGGAGCAGAGTTAGCAGGGTGGGTTCCTGTTTGTCTCAGCTTCTCCTGAAGCCCCCTGGCTAGGTGGTCAGCTCTGGAAGGGAGATATGAGACAGGACCATTCCATGCTCAGAGCTGAGCAGCACAGGGGTGGTTAGTGTTGGCAGGGCTTTGATTAACAAGATATCAGGCATTTGGAGACCATCTGCATTTCCAGTCTAAATGAAAACATATTTATTTTGGCTGCTGAGTATCTGGAAGATGAAGGAACCTCTGTGCATATGGGAGGATTACCCTCCTCTTGGAAAAAATGATCTCAATTAAATCCAATATCTGCTTTAGATTAGCCAATGTGTTAAGTAGAAACCTGTGCTCTAACTTGAGGGTCCCAGTGAAGTGTCACTAGTTTTGGATCAAATATCCCTTTATCTCACACAGCTCTTCTAATTGGAAATCTTGGGCAACTGGTCAAAAATTGAATCTGGAATATGAAACTGCCCCTTGTCTTCTTCTCAGCCTGGTCAGGCCATTACTTGGCTGCTCGCCTCCACACAGCCAGCGGGCTGAGGTGGCCAGGCCACGCCAGGCCAGGTGGAATGTTTACAAGCACCACTCCATAGAGCCGGGCTGTGCTAACAAGGCCCTGCAGGCACCCACTGGTCTCCTGACTGTGGACTGTGGGAGATTGTTACAGCTTGTTGAATTCAATGCAGTGATACACCTAAAAATACACCTACGGAGGCCTAAAGCCTTTCAAGAGATTTCTTTCTTTTTTTTAAGGCTTATGTGTATTTTTGCTATTCCTGATAGGAATTCTGAGAAGGTGGTACCAATTGGCACGCCCAGGAGAAGTATATGAGGGTGCTCATTGCATTATGTATTTACCAAAATTTGGATCAAGAGATAGCTTTTTAAACGGATCATTTTTTTTCTTGCTAACATACAGCAAACTTTGGGTTACTGAAAGCATGTCTGTCCCAGTTTATGTCAAGAGAATGCTACATGGTGCTTGTTAGCCATGTGGGCAAAAGGTTGGCTGGGAGTTAGCAAACAGCTTTAAAACTGATCAGTAAACTTTAATTGATCAGTGTTTTTTTTCCTAGTAGCCCACTTTTCCGAATATTTATGGAATCACCAGATGGCAGTATATTTCTGATTTCCAAAAGAGGGCATGGACAAAAACTTTGCTGCTTCAGTAGGTAGATAGGAATGCTATGTCTTGTTGTTGCTGTTAGGTGCTGTCAAGTCCGTTCCGACTCATAGCGACCCTATGCACAACAGAACGAAACACTGCCCGGTCCTGCGCCATCCCTACAATTGTTGTTATGCTTGAGCTCATTGTTGCAGACACTGTGTCAATCCACCTCGCTGTGGGTCTTCCTCTTATCTGCTGACCCTGTACTTTGCCAAGCATGATGTCCTTCTCCAGGGACTGATCCCTCCTGACAACATGTCCAGTGTATGTAAGATGCAGTCTCACCATCCTTGCTTCTAAGGAGCATTCTGGTTGTACTTCTTCTAAGACAGATTTGTTCATTCTTCTGGCAGTCCATGGTATACTCAATATGCTTCACCAACACCACAATTCAAAGGCGTCATCTCTTCTTTGGTCTTCCTTATTCATTGTCCAGCTTTCACATGCATATGATGTGAATGAAAATACCATGGCTTGGGTCAGGTGCACCCTAGTCTTCAAGGTGACACCTTTGCTCTTCAACACTCTAAAGAGGTCCTTTGCAGCAGATTTACCCAGTGCAATGAGTCTTTTGATTTCTTGACTGCTGCTTCCATCGGTGTTGATTGTGAATACAAGTAAAATGAAATCATTCACAACTTCAATCTTTTCTCTGTTTATCATGATGTTGCTCATTGGTCCAGTTGTGAGGATTTTTGTTTTCTTTATGTTGAGGTGTAATCCAAACTGAAGGCTGTGGTCTTTGATCTTCATTAGTAAGTGCTTCAAGTCCTCTTCACTTTCAGCAAGCAAAGTTGTGTCATCTGCATAATGCAGGTTGTTAATGAGTCTTCCTCCAATCCTGATGCCCTGTTCTTCTTCATATAGTCCAGCTTCTCGGATTATTTGCTCAGCATACAGATTGAATAGGTATGGAGAAAGAATACAACCCTGACACACAACTTTCCTGACTTTAAACCAATCAGTATCCCCTTGTTCTGTCTGAACAACTGCCTCTTGACCTATGTACAGGTTCCTCACGAGCACAATTGAGTGTTCTGGAATTCCCATTCTTCACAATGTTATAATTTGTTATGATCCACACAGTTGAAATGCGTTTGCATAGTCAATAAAACACAGGTAAACATCCTTCTGGTCTTCTCTGCTTTCAGCCAGGGTCCATCTGACATCAGCAATGATATCCCTGGTTCCGCGTCCTCTTCTGAAACTGGCCTGAATTTCTGATAGTTCCCTGTCGATATACTGCTGCAGGCATTTTTGAATGATCTTCAGCAAAATTTTGCTTGTGCGTGATATTAATAATATTGTTCCATAATTTCCACATTTGGTTGGATCACCTTTCTTGGGAATAGACATAAATATGGATCTCTTGCAGTCAGTTGGCCAGGAAGCTGTCTTCTATATTTCTTGGCATAGACGAGTGAGCACCTCCAGTGCTGAATATCTCAATTGATATTCCATCAATTCCTGGAGCCTTGTTTTTCACCAATGCCTTCAGAGCATCTTGGACTTCTTCCTTCAGTACCATCGGTTCCTGGTCATATGCTACCTCTTGAAATGGTTTCTGAATACCGGTGGCATAGCTTCCAGCATCACAGCAACACACAAATCCCCACAGTATGACAAACTGACAGACACGTGGGGGATGCTATGACTTAGGTATGCGTAAACCTTGAAGGAAACAGACCTAGTTTCCAGTTGCTGGCATTACTGGCCATAAAGTATCAAGGGAGGAAAAGGTAGAAGGGCAGATGTTACCACGCAGTGTGACACATACATTTCTTTGGAAAATAAAGACGTTTGGACAGGTAACTCTTCAAAAATCAAAGTAGTAACAGTTATCATCAACAGTAGGTAACTGAGAAACAGTTGCCAAATGTGAAACTTCTGAATCCTCCTGAACTTGTTCCCATTCTTTATCACTAGCATTTAATTGACAACGAAGACCTTTTGATTTTTCTCTCCTCTGGATTTCCTCTCCTACCCATGTCTTCTTCATCCTGAATATTATGGCTTTGGTTCAAACCCTCATCATCTCATGCCTAAACTATTGCAATACCTTTTTAACTTTCCTCCTTGAGTCTAGCCTAACTCTCTCCCTGGGCATATCAGGAATATTCTTTAAAAAAAAATCAGGTCCTTTATCTCTGATTCTTAAACAGGTCTAGAGGTTCATTAGTGTTTACAATAACATGTCCAAACCTCAGTTCTTCCTTTTGCCACTCCCTACCATGCAAGGCACATTATGCTCTAACTACACCCAACCACTAGAAGTGCTTTAAACATTCCAGACATACCATGCTTTCGTACACCTCTGTTCTTTTTTAACCATGCTAGTCTCTCTTTTTTTTTTTTTTTAGTCTCTGTTCTCAAAATGTTCTTCTGCATGACCTTTGTCTGATGAATTTCTTTCACAAGGCAGCTGAAATGTTGCTGCTCCTGATGTTCACTCTAGTTCCTCCAGGGAGACTGTCATTCTCTCCTGTCCATGGCACAGCACTCTGTATCTGCCACCCTCACCCTCTGTTGCATTAAGTGGAAAGCGCACCTTTACTTTTGCCCATCTCTTTTGATTACTATGTAAGTTCCTTGAGTTCAGAACTTTGTACTCCAGGACCTAGCACAGAACTTCACATGTCTACGTGCTCAATCATGTTTGTTGAATAAATAAATGAGGGGGAAGATATTCTGAGAAACAGTTCTGTGTCACAATAAGGCCAACTTTCCTTCCTTCCAACAAACACTGACTGCCAGAATTCTTTTGGATTTTTTGGAGCAACATAGACAAATGGTTCCTCAGTTGATATTCAAATTTTCGGGAGTTGATACTTTCAGAATGACAGCAAAACAACTCTAATGAGTGAAAATTATTTTTCTTAAAAATTCAACCATTTGTCCTTACGAAATTGTCTTAAGGACATATAGCAAATGGCACGACATTTATTTCAAGAAAATCTACTAAATCTCAGTAAGAGTGGTGAGAGTTTGTGGCATCTGAGCCATGCCTTGCTCCCTCCCCAGCCCCCACCTCAGTGTGATGGAAGCTGTACTCTGGGCAAGTGCAGACAAGAACACAAGGCTTGCTCTCCCCTGGCTCCCAGGTTTGGGCTATGGTATCTCCCTGGGAGGGGCAGACCACTAGCATTTCTGACCCCCCAGCTCCATGTTGCAAGGAGCTCTATTCCAGGGAATAGCACTGAAAAGTCTGGGCTCCCTTTCTCTATCTAGCCCCTACTTGTAGAGTAAAAGTTCTATGCCAGGCACAGCAGGACAAATTGCCTTTGCTTCAGCTCACCCATAGGATGGTAGTTCCATACCAGGAAAAGTAAGTGGAGACCATGAGAGGCTACTGCCCCCACACTTCAAAAGAAGTGGGCCACTGTCCTCACTCTCAGCTCTAGAGCAATGGATCTGAGGTCTTTCACAGATGGGAGTGCAAAATGGTACAGCCACTTTGTAAGACAGTTGAGCAGTTTCTTACAAAGCTAAAGACACACTTACCATATGATCCCACAATCATATGCCTAGGTATTTACCCAAATGAATTGAAAACTTACATTCATACAAAAACCTGCACACTAAGGTTTACAGCAGCTTTATTCATAATTGCTGGAACTTGGAAGCAACTATGATGTCCTTCAATATCTGAATGAATAAAACTGTGGTACATCCATATAACAGAGTATTATCAAGCAATCAAGTCACAAAAAGACCTGGGGGAAACTTCGATGTATATTGTTAAGTGAAAGAAGCTAGTCTGATTCCAACTATATGACATTCTGCAAAAGGCAAAACTATAGAGACAGTGGAGAGATCAGTGATTGCCAGGAGCTCAGGAGAATGGAGACGGAGGTGAGTAGGTGAAACACAAGACATTCTTAGGGCAGTGATGTTGTAACGGTGGACATTTGATACTGTGCATCTGTCAAAATCCATAGAAATGTACAAAGAGTGACTGTAATGTAAACTATGAACTTTAGTTATTAGCAATGTATCAATACTGGTTTACCAATTGTAACAAATGTAGTACACTAACACAAGATGTTGATAATAAGAGAAACTATGTGTAGTGGCAAGAAGGGGTATATAGGAATTTTCTGTACTTTATGCACAATTTTTCTTTAAACCTAAAACCACTTTAAAAAATAAAGTTTATTAAAACAAAACAGAACAAAACAAAACAAAGAGCACCAGTAAAGGTAATTACGTAGGTAATTATAAATGGATAATTGCACATTTCTTCTCCTTTCTTCTCTTAACTGATTTTAAAAGCAAATGTATAAACAATATGTATGTAATTGTATTGTGGGGTGTAAAACATACAGAAATGTACTTAACAGTGGGAAGGAGATGAGTGGGAGCAAAGCTGTACTGGAATACGGAAATGACACCAGATGGCAATTTGAATCCACATAAACAATGAAGAGAACCAGAAATGGTAACTAAGAACGTTAATATAACAAACCCTGTAAGTATATACTTGCTCTCCTTTCTTCACTCATCTTCTTTTAAAGATATAAAATTATATAAAGTAACAACTATAACAATTATTATTGGGCTTGTAACATATATATATATAAAATATGTATAATATAGCATAAAAAGGGAGGAGAAAATAGAGTTATACAGGATTAACATTTCTCTCTCACTGGAATTAATTAGTGTAATTCCAAAGTAAATTCTCATAAGATATATATTTTTGGCCCTAGAGCAACCCCTAAGAAATAACTAAAAAATACATAGTGAAAAAATCATTAGAGGAAATGCTACAGTAGGTAATATTCATGTAATGCGAAATAAAGCAGTAAAGGAGGAATAGAGGAACAAAAGACATATAGGAAACAAAAAGTAAAACGCAAGTTGTGAATCCAGCTATATCAATAATAGTATCAAATGTGAATGGATTAAACAACCCAATTAAAAAGAGATCGTTGGGCTGGAAAACAAGACCCAACTATATGCTATCTAGAGGAGATACACTTTACATTCAAAGATGCAAACAGGTTGAAAATAAAAGAGTAGAAAAAATATGTAAACAGCAAGCACAGGAAACTTAGAGGGGCTATACTAATTTGAGGTAAAGAGGAACACTTTATAATGATAAAAACGGTCAATCTATCGGGAAGATAAAACAATTACATATATGTAACTAACAACAGAGCCCCCAGAATACATGAAGCAAGCTTTGTAAGAACTGAAGAGAGAAACAGACAATTCAACAACAGCTGGAGACTTCAATATACCACATTCAGTAATGGAAAGAACAACTAGGGAGAAGATCACAAGGAAACAAAAGACTTGAGCAACACTATAAACCAACTAGATCTAACAGACAGCAGAATACACATTCTTCTCAAGCACACATGAAACATTGTCCAGGACTCACCATCTGTTAGGCCATAAAACAAGCCTCAGTCAACTTAGAAGGATTAAAATTGTACACAGTATGTTCTCTGACCATAGACTGGTAGCAAGGAAGGCCAAAGGAGATCACAAAGCAGGAGCATAGGGAGGGGCCAAGAGTTGGAATACCAGGGCAGTGTGATAAGTAGGTAAGGAGGCAGAGAAGGGGACTGCAGTGTTTGAGATTCAAAGTCCAGAGTCAGATGAAAAGATCAATGCGGTAACAGCAGCTAGCACTCTCAAGGACGAATACAACCCAAACGCCTGCCAGGTAGCTCTTGCCTACGACATACGTCAGACTTCTCTGTCAGAGCATCATGGGTTAGTCTGGCAGAACATCCAGTGGGAGTATCCTCATTAATTGGTCTCAAAGCACTGAAAAATGGAATCCACCAGATCATGGTCCTCAAGATTATTTAAGGATGACACTTGTGAAACCCAGGAGTCTGATTAAGAGGGAGTTCCTTTCATGCTTCCTAGGTGATGCGGAAAATGTTGCATACTCATAGGGTCAAGCTTAGAAAACAACACATTTGGGGAAAGGAATGAGCAGTACTATGTCATTTTTCTACCTAAGTGGGTGACCATTTACTGACAAATGTCCCCACTATTCCCTGTAAGTCAAACATGTCGGGGAGAAGCATTAACTCTGCTAGACCACTGAGCAGACACCTGCCTCCTAATACTCCTGTGAAGTGTGAAAGTGAATACCCTTCCCAGGATGCAAATGTTCTCCAAGAGAGTAATAGGCACTCACTACGCATATTTCTTTACACTTTGCCCTTTAACGTGGGCTCCCTTAAGATCATATTGCTTTAAGATGATCGGATTTCTCTTTAATGGAACACCACAGAGCTTCTTCCCCCCTTGACCTTTTAATTCATGTTGAATAATAAAACTTAACATTGAGCTGTGATTCGATATTACAAGGCCAGGGATGCCAGAGCTAAGGCCTTGAGTTTGCCAAAAGTTTGTAATCCCTGGTCCAGCAAGATTTCAGGATGCAATCTGGAAGTATTTTAAATGCCAAAAGAAATGTGACACCCCTCTCTTCTATTTTCATTTCCTTTTCTGCTTTCCCCTGGTGTCTTTTATAGTCTCCATACTTCCTCCTTGAGGCAGTCTAGCTAACACATGAACCCATCTCTTCCCAGAGAAGGTTCTGCTATAGGCAGAGTGGCTATGTTTGCTGCCTACATAGTTTTGCTCTTGGGTCTGGCTGCCTCCTCTGACTCCCTGACCTTTCTTTCCATTATGCCTCTGTGGCTCACACCCAGCCCTCTCCCTGCCTTCTTGCCTGGTCCTTAGATTAAGTGCTCCTTGTACTGTGGGCCAGCTGCCCATATGGATCTGCCGTACTCTTTCCGGGCAAAGATACTGGTCACACGGCCAGGGCTGGGCACTCCACATCTTGAGTTTTACTTACTTGTGGTTATATTATAGGTCCTCCATTCATGAAGCCACACATGTTCTACAAATGTGTACCCCAGATGGCTGCAGGCTACCCTGAAATCTCTGGGTGTCCTGACACTCTGTGCCATTGGGAGGGGGAAAGAGAATAGTAAACACCCTCTCCAAGCATATCTGGGGGTCAGCTCAAGATAGAAAAAGTCTAAGAGTAATTCAAGCCCTTGTATTTTTCCCAGTGGAGCTGCTTTAGCTCTACAAAATGTACCTTGATCTTGATAGACATATTGGCTGGGTGTCTAAATTTAGGGGAGACATGCCTACATGGCCCTTCTGGGGATGAACAATCATCAAGGAAACCACAGGAAGTGATGTAAATTGTAAATACAGGGCCTACTGTTCCCATTTTAAAATGAACCAATTCATGTTGCTGATACACCAGGGAATTGCAATTGTAGCCCAAAGCTGAGGCATCCTAGTATGTATGGCTCTTAAAATGTGTGCCTGAGGCCACTGTAGCCTAACTGGACCCCATAGCCCTTCAGCCTTCTACCAACCTGCATTTTCTTTCCCTTCACAAGCAAACTTCTTGAAGAGCTGTTTGCTGGCTTCTTTTCTTCAACTACTCTTCATACCTCATCTCATGGCAGTCTGGTTTCTATCCTTACTACCTCACTGAAATGCTCTTCCCGGGGTACCTGCCACCTCCTTATTCCCACATCCAATAGTCTCTCTCCGTTGTTATCTTATCTGATACCATTGACCAATCCTGATTCTGTTCTCTTGGCTCCCAGGACCCCACCCTGCTGGTTTTCCTCACATCTTCCTGGCTGTCCCTTCTCAGCTTTCATGGCAGGCCCTTCCTCTCCTTAAATATTATTATTATTATTATTATTTAATTTCTTCTAATTAGATATCTTCACATTCCTGGGTGAAAACATTATTTGAAAATTGTTACTCTGAAAAGGCAAATGTTGAATGACTGTCAAAGATGAATTTTTGATACTTTTGTCTTTTGTGTTATTGGGGAAATAAGCATAGCCCCATGTTTATAAACAAAATCTAGGGCCAGTCCTAATTACACTAGGAAACCAAACAGATTGATGGGGCTTTTGCATAATGAAAAATAAAAACAAAATAAGTCAAAGCAAAACTAACAACAACAACCCAAACAAAGTTATTCTAATGCGATGCCCTAGTTTTTTGGTTTTAAACTAGCTGCTGGAGATGTCTTGGCTTTGCTGAGAAGTCTGACACTAGGTTTTCTGCTTCTACAGAGGAGTCCTGGCCAAGTAGGTCAATGAGATTCTCACCCTCTCCCTGATATATCACCACACCACTTTTGTTTTGAAACAAATGCAGTGCTAATGTCACTAGATTCTCCGATAACAAAAATGTCACACATTTTCCAATCACTTACTGAGCATAAAACATTCTACTTTATAGGCATCCTCCCCCACAAAAAAGGATACAAAATTAACTTATGTAGAAAAATACGATTTTGCTAATTTTTCTGCACACATGTGACAAAACCTTTAAGGGTGAAGTTCACACTTTCCCCCTACACGTTTTCCATGGATGATCCAGGAGACTTGCTCCATGTTTTTCCTGTGGCTTTCCTAGCCACCCTGCTGCTCACCTGTGGGTGTTGAGTTAAAGACGCAGGGGGCTAAGTCATCAGGAAAAGACTAAATGCTGTATGATAGGATACTTTCCGTACACAGATGGAGCAGTATGCAATATATTTTTGGAATGATGTTTATTGAAATTGGCCAAAGTGAAAAAGAGAGATAAGCTTCAATTTTTTTGAAAATCTTCCTTATCTGAAAAACTTCATTCCCCACCAGTACAGGATAAATGATGCTTTGCTTGATATACAGGTCAAAAATGAAATAGAAATCAGTGTTAGAACACTCAGTGTATTTATCTCTAACTTGACTTCTGGCTTTATTTTCCCCCTGCTGAGAAGCTTCACTGATTAATTTGGTAACCAGAGTCTGGTAGAAAACTCAGGGCACATCCTTTTCAGTGAATTATTTTCTTTGTGGAAAATTCATTTGGGTTTTTGATCCAGGACCATGATTCTGACCCTGACAATACCACCCACTTCTGTTCTTTATGTGGTCTTTGGAAAATCCAATCTTTTGAGATAAAATACATGTGCACTTCCCAAGAGGTTTCATATTATTTTTGTATGACATTGTAGAAAGGTTGAAGGAAAAACAGAGATACTCGAAAACTGGGGCAGGAGCTCTTTGACAAGGGGATGAGTAAAGTGATAGTTATCTTTAAGAGATTCAAATATTTAAGCATCTTTGGTTATATCTAAATTGAATATTAGAGGTGCAATTGAATATTCGGTAGAAAAAATTAATAAAGATATTAGCTATTTTGGGGTTAACATATTCTCAAAGCAAATTTCTTTCTTAGTTAAGGTCTCTTTAATTTTAGGCATCTAGTAACTAAGTAACAAAGAACAAAGATTAGTAGTTGGAAAATATGGCCTTGGTGATAGAAACAATGCCAGAGATCGAATGATAGAATTTTGCAAGACCAACAACTTCTTCATTGCAAATACCTTCTTTCACCAACATAAACGGCGACTATATGCATGGACCTGGCCAGATGGAATACACAGGAATCAAACTGACTACATCTGTGGAAAGAGACGATGGAGAAGCTCAATGTTATCAGTCAGAACAAGGCCAAGAGCCAACTGTGG
Source organism: Loxodonta africana (assembly GCF_030014295.1). NCBI lineage: Eukaryota > Metazoa > Chordata > Mammalia > Proboscidea > Elephantidae > Loxodonta > Loxodonta africana. The sequence continues at coordinate 101,684,921 of NC_087342.1, forward strand.
AACAGGCCATGAATTGCTCATATATAAGTTCAAGCTGAAACTGAAGAAAATTGGAACAAGTTCACAAGAGCCAAAATATGACCTTGAGTATATCCCACCTGAATTTAGAGACCATCTGAAGAACAGATTTGACACATTGAACACTAGTGACCGAAGACCAGTCAAGTTGTGGAATGATATCGAGGACATCATATATGAAGAAAGCAAGAGGTCATTGAAAAGACAGGAAAGAAAGAAAAGACCAAGATGGATGTCAGAGGAGACTCTGAAGCTTGCTCTTGAGCGTCGAGCAGCTAAAGCAAAAGGAAGAACTGATGAAGTAAAGCAACTGAAGATTTCAGAGGGCTTCTCGAGAAGACAAAGTCAAGTATTATAAGGACACGTGCAAAGAGCTGCAGATGGAAAACCAAAAGGGAAGAACATGCTTGGCGTTTCTTAAGCTGAAAGAACTGAAGAAAAATTCAAGCCGTAAGTTACAACAGTGAAGGATTCTATGGGGAAAATATTAAACGACGCAGGAAGCATCAAAAGAAGATGGAAGGGATACACAGGGTCACTACACCAAAAAGAATTAGTCGATGTTCAACCATTTCAAGAGGTAGCATATGATCAGGTACTGAAGGAAGAAGTCCAAGCTGCTCTGAAGGCATTGGTGAAAAACAAGGCTCCAGGAATTGATGGAATATCAATTGAGATGTTTCAACAAACAGATGCAGCACTGGAGGTGCTCACTCGTCTATGCCAAGAAATATGGAAGACAGCTTCCTGGCCAACTGACTGCAAGAGATCCATATTTATGCCTATTCCCGAGAAAGGTGATCCAACCGAATGTGGAAATTATAGAACAATATCATTAATATCACACGCAAGCAAAATTTTGCTGAAGATCATTCAAAAATGGCTGCAGCAGTATATCGACAGGGAACTGCCAGAAATTCAGGCCAGTTTCAGAAGGGGACGTGGAACCAGGGATATCTTTGGTGATGTCAGATGGATCCTGGCTAAAAGCAGAGAAGACCAGAAGGATGTTTACCTGTGTTTTATTGACTATGCAAAGGCATTCAACTGTGTGGATCATAACAAATTATGAATAACATTGTGAAGAATGGGAATTCCAGAACACTTCATTGTGCTCATGAGGAACCTGTACATAGGTCAAGAGGCAGTTGTTCAGACAGAACAAGGGGATACTGATTGGTTTAAAGTCAGGAAAGGTGTGTGTCAGGGTTGTATTCTTTCTCCATACCTATTCAATCTGTATGCTGAGCAAATAATCTGAGAAGCTGGACTATATGAAGAAGAACGGGGCATCAGGATTGGAGGAAGACTCATTAACAACATGCATTATGCAGATGACACAACCTTGCTTGCTGGAAGTGAAGAGAACTTGAAGTACTTACTAATGAAGATCAAAGACCACAGCCTTCAGTTTGGATTACACCTCAACATAAAGAAAACAAAAATCCTCACAACTGGACCAATGAGCAACATCATGATAAACAGAGAAAGATTGAAGTTGTCAAAGATTTCATTTTACTTGGATCCACAATCAATAGCCATGGAAGCAGCAGTCAAGAAATCAAAAGATGCACTGCATTGGGTAAATCTGCTGCAAAGGACCTCTTTAATGTGTTGAAAAGCAAAGATGTCACCTTGAAGACTAAGGTGCGCCTGATCCAAGCCATGGTATTTGGAATCGCATCATATGCATGTGAAAAGTGGACAGTGAATAAGGAAGACCAAAGAAGAATTGACGTCTTTGAATTGTGGTGTTGGTGAAGAATACTGAATACACCACGGACTGCCAAAAGAATGCTCCTTAGAAGCAAGGATGGCGAGACTGTGTCTTACTTACTTTGGACATGTTGTCAGGAGGGATCAGTCCTTGGAGGACGACAGCATGCTTGGCAAAGTACAGGGTCAGGGGAAAAGAGGAAGACTCTCAATGAGGTGGATTGACACAGCTGCTGCAACAATGAGCTCAAGCATAACAACGATTGTAAAGATGGCTCAGGACCGGGCAGTGTTTCGTTCTGTTGTGCATAGGGTCGCTATGAGTCAGAACCGACTCGACAGCACCTAACAACAACAACAACAGTAACTAAGGTAACTGGCCCATAGTAGGTGCTCAATAAATCATCTTTCTTTATTTGCACGAATGAAGTACATCTTACAAGCTTCGTGATCTAGGAAACAAATACTGGAAAGAGCTCTAGTCCTGGCTCCCTTTCATGAATTGTGTGAGCTTGGGCAAGTCACTCAACCTCTCCAAGTCTGGCTCCTCCTTGTCTACAAAATGGCTCAATGGGTGGAAGGAAATGGAAATAACTACCCTCCCCACCTCACAAGGGTGTTCCGGGGAGGAAATTGCACAATGAACGCACCAGAAAACCCAGATGTATTAAATATACTGTTAAATGCTGAACACACGTTAAAGTTGTTTTTTTCTTGACCTGCTATTCAACACATACACACACCCCAGAAGAACAATAGAAGGGAAAAGAACCGGTGATGGAAAGTTTGCAAGTACCCTTATTTTAAACAGCTGATTTCCATCAACAGGACGATTTGAAACATCAGTTAAAGTCCCCACTCACATTTTTCTCCCCATTTCCTGAAATTTCCAGTTCTACCTTCTGATTCTTCTTTTCCTGTTCTCTTTTCTGCCTCTTTGCTCCTCAGCGTGGCTGGAGCTCCTGGCCCAGCCCCTGGCTTGATGTAATCTCATATTCTGAGCTGGACTCAGCTTTAAAAAGCTCCCATTCCTAAGGAAGAAGGGGAGCCTCATAGACAAGCCGAGGCTGCATGCTTCTTTTGGGGGGCCATGGTTCAGCTCGGCACGGCTGCGAGCAAAGTCACCTCAGGTAATAGTGCATTATGAAAAGTTCTGCTGTGGTCTTGCTGACCACTGCTCTCACTCTCCACCCGTCTAGCTGTGGCTTCCCTTTGACTGGAGATGGCAAACAACAAACAGCTGGCATATGTGCAGCTGGAGAATGGGATTCCATAACGTTCATGAAACTAACAAACGGACAACCAAACATCCTTTGCTTGTGGCTTATGGTATTTTGATGTGGAAACACAAATAAATAACACACAGGGAAGCAAAGAAAACCAGGCTTGAAACCCCAGCCAATGCCAGTCTGCACACTGGAAGGAGCTGCATTCTGGGTGGTACCTAAAAGAATGGAGGCAGGAAGGAGTGCGAGGAGCCCACATACTAGGGCCTTATTTTTTACTCTCTTCCTGATCTACTTGTTAGTTCTACAAAAACTAGTTGATCATACCAGCTCCAAACCTCTCTTTAAATGAACAGAAACCATAGAAAAGAGGTGTGTGATTCCCTCTTTACTCAATCCCTTACCTTTCAGGTATGAACAAGGTGTTGCATGTAAGATTCTCCTCCTTTTCAGCCTAAGGCAAATAATTTATTCACTCCTAGAACACCGCATGTAATCTTTGGACATATACATGGTGCTTTTATATCTTTCTGCAAGCTTATCTTATTTTATGCTTCTTGAGGGAAGGATCCCATCTAATCTAAGGTTTATAACTCCAACGGCATGAGTATTTATTCAGTCATTTACCCACTCGTTCACACTCACACACATTTATCGGATTTGCAAACCTCGACTGAAAACCTACTTTGTAGGAAAGCATTTGAGAAGGCTCTGGGAGGGATACAGAAATGTTGAAGTCAGCTGCCTAAGAAGGGGCTTAATATCCAGCGGGCCCCTACAGATGCTCAACCTTACTCATGACAGAAAAGAAAATTAAAGCTGCCCAAAGGTTTTATCTAATAGACAGGAAAAGTCTCCAAAGTGATGAGCACTGTGTTGGCAGGGCTGTGGGGAAGCAGGCAATCCCATGTACCGCTGGTGGGAGTGCAAATGAGCACAAACTCCCAAAGAGGGCAATTTGGAAAGCTCTATGTCTTAGTCATCTAGTGCTGCTATAACAGAAATACCACAAGTGGATGAATTTAACAAAGAGAAGTTTATTTCCTCACAGTAATGTAGGCTAAAAGTCCAAATTCAGGGTGAAGCCTTTCTCTCTCTGTGGGCTTTCTCATCAATCGTCCCCCAGACTAGGAATTTCTCCATGCAGGGACCCTGAACCCAAAGGATGCACTCTGCTCCCAGCACCACTTTGTTGGTGGTATGAGGTCCCCCTGTCTCTCTGCTCAATTCTCTCTTTTATGTCTCAAAAGAGATTGCCTCAAGACATAATCCAATCTCGTAGATTGAGTCCTGCCTCACTAACACAACTGGTACCCATCCTCCCTCATTAACATCATAGAAGCAGGATTTACAACACGTAGGAAATTCACACAATACTGGGAATCATGGCTCAGCCAAATTGATACACACATTTTTTGGGGGGACATAATTCAATTCACGACACTCTATTAAAATTATAAATGCATGTGCCTTTAGAAATTTAGTTCACTGACATACATGAACATGCACTAAATAATATCAGAACAAGGTTATTTTATGCAGCATGATCTACAATAGCAAAATATTGTTAAAGAGAAAAAAAAAAAGTTCATCAATAGGGGACTGACCATACACTGGAACACTAGGTAGCTGACAAGAAGGATGATGTGGGAAAATTTTCAAGATCTGTTTTTAAGTGAAAAAGGCAACATCCAGAGAAGTGTGTATAACGTCATGTATTTTTTGTAAAAAGAAGGAGGATAAGAATATATATTAATATTTGCTTGTATTTGCATAAAGAAACTCTGGAAGGATACACAGGGAAGCAATGAAAATGGTTAGGAGTAGTGGTGGGGGAGGGTCAGAGTGCCAGGTGAGAATGGGACAGAGGTGGGAGCAAGGCCCCTCATTGTATACCTCTTTGTATTAGATTTAAGAGCTATGGGAATTCTCTCTTCAAAAAAATCAATATATTCTCAAAATTTTTAGGAAAGACACACACATATGCCAATAATATGTGCACTGCACATCGGTGCCTTATTTTCTAATTAAATTGAAAACTCCTTGAGGGATGAATCACACAAGAGCCTTTTAAAGTAATCTCCTAAGACAGTTCCTCCTTCTCCAGTTCCTCTAATAAACCCTTGCCAGATTCATCTTCCCAAGTACCCTGTTACACAGGTCGCCAGAAATGTTTCCTTATGGTTGCTGCTTCAAACGCAAATGTCTTTGTTTTACTTTTAAGGCTCTCCACAAACTCACCCCACCCAACAGATGCAATTTAATGTCCACCCTTGAGAGCCTCAATAAGCATCTCGTGCCCCCGTCAGGCTGAGTTCATCACTGTTTTTGAATGTTTCCATTCCTGCGCCTTTACTTGGGCTGTTCCCATCTATTGTGTGCTTTCCACTCTCCCCTCTGCCTGCCCTGAGCCTCACTCTCTTCCGAGGCCCATCCCTTCCCTAACGGCTGCTCCTAGAGGCCATGCTGATCTATCCCTTATGTGACCTCCAGGACACTTAGTACTGCATGCTGAACTTTTATTCCACATTGAGACTGTGAGTTTCTGAGATAAAGACAATGAGACCTTCATATACACGTGCATGCATGCAAGCGCACACAAACACATGTACCCCACTGGGGCCCCTGGCTAGCAGCAATGTCAATCACACACATCTCCAGCTTCCTGGGTCACATTAAGAAGAGGTTGTCCAGGTCACAGCTGAAGGACTGCCCAGACCTCAGCCCATCCCTTACCTGCTACATTGAGTCAAATTCTCCAGATTCTCACTGTTACTTGTGTAACAGGTACTCTACCTTGAGACCAAATCAAAAATCATCACTATCACTACCAGACAAGGGAAGGGATGGGAGGAAACTTGAGGCAAGAGAGAAGGGGTACACTCTCTGTTCGCAGTCCCTTAAGCCCCTGTGTGAACGCTATGGAGCAAAAGACTTCCAATCCATTTCCACAAGGATGCCGAGAACCACACAGTGTGGTTCAGAGTTCTGGAAGAGCTGTCTATTCATGCCAGAGTGGAACACACTGCAGGTCCACAACAGTGAGAAGCAGAGAGACTGTAAGGCTGTCTTGACATTTTTTTGAGTTTTGCAGCTTTGTGGACCACCAGGGGCCAGAGCTTTGAACAGGAAGCACCCCCAGCAGGGAGAGGGCAGGAAAATTAGTGGCCTCTCAAGCTGAGGCCATCAGGGAGAAGACCACTATGGAATTACATGAAAGACCATTTCTTAGGCAATGTAAGACACCTGCATGGGCGAGGGGTTTCTGCAGGAGGCTGAGGATGAAAGTGGGCAGTGGCAAGAGCCAGAGAAAGCTGGATTATTTCTGTTTCTGTAACCTCATCCACACTCCCAAGTGGAAGGAATCTTGAGAAAGTCACCTTACTCTTGATATTCATTAACTAGGTCCTCCTGTGATCTGTGGAGCCCCTAGGTGGTGCAAATGGGCTTGGCTGCTAACCGAAAGGTTTGAGGTTCAAGTCAATGCAGAAGTGCCTCAGAAGAGAGGCCTGGCAACTGACTTTCAAAAAATCAGCCACTAAAAACCCTATAGTGCACAGTTCTACTCTGATACACATGCAGTCGCCATGACTTGGGATCAACTTGATGGCAACTTTTTTTTTTTCTCCTGTTATCTACACAGTATTAGCCCCATGGTCTCACTGATAATGAACTAATAGTTTTTTTTTTATATATAATTTTTATTGTGCTTTAAGTGAAAGTTTACAAATCAAGTCAGTCTGTCACATATAAACTTATATACACCTTACTACATACTCCCACTTACTCTCCCCTTAATGAGTCAGCCCGCTCCCTCCTTCCAGTCTCTCCTTTTGTGACCATTTTGCCAGTTTCTAACCCCTTCTACCCTCCCATCTCCCCTCTAGACAGGAGATGCCAACATAGTCTCAAGTGTCCACCTGATACAAGTAGTTCACTCCTCATCAGCATCTCTCTCCAACTCATTGTCCAGTCCCTTCCATGTCTGATGAGTTGTCTTCCAGAATGGTTTCTGTCCTGGGCCAACAGAAGGTTTGGGGACCATGACCACCGGCATTCTTCTAGTCTTAGTCAGACCATTAAGTCTGGTCTTTTTATTGAACTAATCATTTGAATGACAAAATTTTAGGGCTAATGTGTGAACGGCAAGTAGGTTTCATCTTGAGTCCTGACTCTCTCCCATCAATTGGCAATTGTTGTTTAGGGTCCTGTTGAGAACGATTTTGAAGCCCAGTATGCTCACTGGGAGCAACAGAGTGCCATAATCCACTACAGATGTCTGCCTGGGCTCAGAGTGAGAGGGCACAGTTTTAATGGATTTGTCATCCCTGATCCAGTTAAATCTTCCTATGTTATAGACAGGGAAACTGAGAAGGGAAGTGGCTTGTCCAAGGTGTCATTACCAAACTGGAACCAGAACCCAGGTCCTTCCTCTTCCCATTTAGGCTTCTTCATTACCTTTTCAGTATTTCTGAGATAAATGGAAAAGTATGAATAATCTGAATAACAAATGATCTAAAAACCTGATTTTAGTCAAGTTTTATTTTTCCATCTCTTTCTCCCTCCCGTCAACCCCACAAGAGAAAACTATGAGTTTCTCATAAAACAGTCAATAACCAAAACCAGAAAACCAAACCCACTACCGTTGAGTCAATTTGAACTCATAGCGCCCCTATAAGATGGAGTAAAACTGCCTCATATGGCTTCCAAGTAGCGCCTGGTGGACTCGAACTGCTGACCTTTTGGTTAGCAGCTATAGCACTTAACCACTATGCCACCAGGCTTGAGATATTTTCCTCCTTTTTTTTCTGGCTCTCTGCCTGCCCTTTGAGGGAAGAATTAAAAGAGAACCGAATAGACAAAATGCAGGCAGTTCACAGGAGAAGAGAGGAGGGAAATACTCAGCTAGTGCACAAACTGAGTAAATAAATAAGCCAGAATTGATGGCTCTGCAAATCTTTCTCGTGGGCATGGAGTGCTTTTCCCCTCACAACCTCTGTTTCCCTGAAGCCCCCTCCTCCTTCTCTGCTCTTACAACCTCCACCCAGCTCCTCATCTGATTTCTGCAGCTGGGTTCATGAGGAAATAGTGCTTCTTTTAAAAAGATTTCCCACCTGACATGTCACATTATGAGTCATCGCGCTGGGGTGTACCTCTGTCTGACGTGCCAAGTCTTCTCTTTCAGCGCTTAAAGGGCAGTCTTTCACTCATGACAACAGTTTTAAATCCATTGCTATAAAACAGGTTTTAAACTAGTGCATTTCAAACGTCTGAAAGAGGGCTAAAGCATGACCCTAACATTAAGGGCACGAGGAATTAAATGTTTTGCTGCTCTTCCAGGCCTTTATCCAAGATTCAAAGGAGAAACTCAAGGACTGTTACTGTAATATCCAGGATATTAGCCCTCAGAGAAAAGGGAAATGGAAAAAAGCCTACTAGCATTTCAGGATCAATAAATGAAATGAGACAGGCTCTGGCAGAAGACAAGGTATCTAGAAGTGACATCTTGTGGTGACTCACCCCTCTATGCATTCAAAAAAACATTTATTGAATCCTGACTTTGTTCCAGGGTTAAAAAAAAAAAATGAATATGCCATGTTGCATGCTTTCCAGTTCACAGCGTGCAGGGACAGTCGTACAGCGTGATAGATGGTGATGGGACAGGGGCAAAGTGCTATGGGAACACTTTCAAAAGACACAGCACTGCGGCTTGCTGCTGCTACCACTCATTTTGTGCTTTTTATACGCCACCCCACGTACACACATGTGCCAGTCAACCTCATCCCCTTGTGATTTTGTAGGGATGATTTTTTCAACTTATTTGTTTTGTTGACAGGGCCTGCTCTATAGTAGATGTTTAATAAATAATTAGGTCCACAGATATTGATTGAGTACCTGGTACTTGGTATAAGGCAAAAAGTGGAGGAGGCTTACAATGATGAATACATTCATTCCCACATACAAGGAGATTTTAGTGCAGTGAAAGCAAAAGGCATAGTATGATAAGGGTCATAATAACACCAGAAAGGAAATCGCTGTAGGAAAGCAAGGCCAGGAGTGATTGATTCTGCTTGGGTGGGTGAAGAAGGTGGCGAGGCAGAGGGAAGAGCACGAAGAAAGTGAGCAGTATGGAAGAAGACCACACACAAGAAAACAGAGGGAGATGGAGTGTCAGAAGAAGCTAGAGGTATAGACTGACCAGTGCCATGGTAAGGACTTCCGGCTTTATTTTCTAGGCAATGAAGAATCTATTGTTGATTGATTGATGGAAATGGTTACTTTCAGAAGTCCCAGATGTGTGCAAATCTGGCCATGTTTTTTCACTAATGGGATGGATACTGAATCACTGTTTGTTGGTAGTTTTTTTATTATTTGAAAAAAATGGGGTGCCAAATGCAAGTGGGACATGTCAGTCTCATGTTCCATGAAGCACATCATACACGTGGGACATACTGGTCCCATGGTGCATCACACTTCCTGGTCACACTTGAACCATAAAATATCTTACTCAACTTTCAAAAAATACACAAAAATGCACACGAAATACTAAATAAACATTGTACTTGCTGTACCTAATTATCAGTTTGATTTAGAGCGGGCCATTCAGTACCACGTTCCATGAGGCACATCACACTCCTGGGACATATTGGTCCCATGGCCCAGGAAGTGCAACACAAACCGTTTTCTCCCCCAAAATAACAGATTTACTTGAATATTTCTGAATGCCGGTAACTGTACCTTCCCAATAACACAAAGGATATAGTAAACATACTTGCAAGCTTTATCTCGCTGTGCAGAAGCTGAAAGACACAAATATTTCACACAATCACTCTTCCAGGATGCATACCCTCATATGAATGACTCTCAACATTCAAATGTGGTGCAGACCAACTTCCTTGTTTTTTAGACAGTTGTACCAGTATTTGCCACGATGCTAGAACGTACTAAAGTGGCTTGAATAAACCCTGAGGGTGGAAAAATGTAACATGGGCATATATATTTCCTGGTCCATGAAAAACTAACTAAGTTTTTGTATAGCTTATTATGCAGTTATGTTATGTTACCCAGAGCAGTGTTTTCCAAACTTTTTGACTGAGACCCACAGAAGGAAATACATTTTCCAGAAAATGGATACCATGACATTCAGCTTTGGCTCCAGTCTTTGAAGGCCAAGTAGCTGAATGCCTAATTTACCATTTCTGGAATCCTTGAACTTGTGAGTCATCAGAGACAATGTGGTTGCATAGGTGGGGGAACCCAGCAACATTAGTAATAAAACAACTAATGTAATTTAGATTTATTGTTAATATCTGAATATTCATTTTGAAATATAAGAAAGCACTCTAGAGATATACAGTGTGATAGTTCTTTCATGTGCTTTATATATGTGTGTGTGTGCACACATGCTATATATCAGTAAGTTGGAATGTAAGTGTGTACTTATTACTGCAGGACTAAAATACAGCAATAATGATTGTGATGCTGTACACAAAAACAATTAAAATTTTTCAAATATTTACTATAAATAATAAGAAAGAGTAAGTTAGATTAAGAATAGCATTTTATCTTTTCTGAGACAGCAAATTTTTATAAATTTAAATAACAATAATTAGGTTATATCATAATTCTTATTTTTCTAAATTTATTTTGTTGTCTTTGTTGAGAATATACACAACAAAACATACACCAATTCAGCCATTTCTACATGGACAATTCAGTGACATTGATTACATTCTCCCAGTTATGCAACCATTCTCTCCCTCCTTTTCTGAGCTGTTCCTCCCCCATTAACACAAACTCACTGCCCCCTAAGGTTCCCATCTAATCTTTTGAGTTGCTGTTTTCAATTTGATTCACTATAACTCTTAAAGGAGCATAAATCTCAAGGCAGACATTCTTCACTAGTTAAGCCAAACCATTGCTTGGTTTTAAGAAGACTTCAGCAGATATTTTTGGTTTAAGGTTTAAAGATTATCTCAGGGCAATAATTTCACAGGTTCATCCAGCCTCCATGGCTCCAGAAAATAGGGATTCCACAAGAATTTTAGATTCTGTTCTACAGTTTTCTCCTTTTAATCAGGATTCTTCTATGGAATCTCTGATCAAAATGTTCATTAATGGTAGCTGGACACCATCCAGTTCTTCTGGTCTCCTGGCAAAGGAGGCAGTTGTTCAGAGAGACAATTAGTCACACATTCCTTACTGTCCTCCTATTCCTGACTCTCCTTCTTCCTCTGTTGCTCCAGGCAAATAGAGACCAACTGTTCTGCTTTGGGAAACCCTTGTGGCGTGGTGGTTAACTGCTATGGCTGCTAACTAAGAAGTTGGCAGTTCAAATCTGCCAGGCACTCCTTGGAAACTCCATGGGGCAGTTCTACTCTGTCCTATAGGGTCGCTATAAGTTGGAATCGACTCGACAGCAGTGGGTTTTTGTTCTGCCTTGGATGGCCATCTGCAAACTTTTAAGACCCCAGGCTCTACGCAGCAAACTAGGAGGTAGAACAGAAGCACGAAATAGGTTATTGGGCCAATTAACTGGGATGTCCCATGAATCCATGACCCTAAACCTCCAAACCAAGGAACCAAACCCCGTGAGGTTTTTGGTTGTACATAAGCTGTCTCAACAGCTACTCTTTTTTTTGTTGTTGTTGCTGTAAATGTATCTATAACACAACTTCCACCAATCCAACTTTTTACAGGTGTACAAATTACTGACATCAATTACAATAATTGGCTCTGCAGCCCTACCCTTAATCAATGTGATTTTTCTATCACAGTTTCATAATTCTTATTTAAGAACTGAATTTATTTTTCAGTAACCTAATTCAATTGAGGCCATTAGTCTGTCGAAACCAAAATGAACTATTTGGGAATTCTCATATCTTGTGATGATGAGTTAAAAGCAAGATGTCCATTTTGCCACCTTAAATCTTCTTGAGAAGCAAGAGCTCCAAATATTGGACACAGCATCCACTCTACGTCATTACAGTGGACTCTGTGATGCATCATCTAGACCCCCTTGAGGGCTGAAGGACTTAGTCCTCCAACTCCTGGGAGTGCTGCTTGTTGACAGACCTCAGAGGTCAGCCCTCTCTGGGAATAGTCCTCTTGTGAAGAGTGCCACCTCCCCTAAGGTCGTGCTCCCTAAGAGCATGGGCAGCCTGTACTCCAAGGGCAGCCTGCATCTCAATACTAGTAGATGTGTATGTTTTAAAGACCCAGCCACCTTGCTCCAACGTGGAATAATTCTGGAGGGTCTTCCTAGCTTTAGAACACCCTGTGGGGTCAACTGAGGCCTCTGTTGAGACAGCATGGCAGCCCATCTTATCTCTCTGCCCTATCCTGCTTTCTTCCCTTCCCCCACAGCTGTTGATCCTAAGATCACTCCCTACAACAATCATCTTTGATTCCTACAACATAAAGACTATAAACACTATTAAGAAAAGAAGAAAATGTTAGAGAAAGGAGGAACTCAGCGAGTGAGCGAATATTTATTTTTGCAAATGGACAGTTTAATGGCTATGGAAACAATCTAACAGCTGACACTCTGGGACGTTATTATTTCTGCTCTATGATGTCAAACTTTTAAAACAAAAGTAACAGTTTTTGTTTTTTTTTTAATTGTGGTAAATATATATGTAACAAAACATTTGTCATTTCAACATTCTTCATATATCTAATTCCATGACATTAATTTATCCTCAACCATGTTATTCAGCAATCACCCTTACATGTTCCCAAATTTTTCCATCATCCTTGACAGAATCTCAGTGTCCCCCAAGTATTGAGTCTTCCTTTTCCCCAACCTCCCACCCCCCGCCCCGGTAACCACTGATAAACTTTGGTCTCTATACACTTGCCTGTTCTAGATATTTCATATACGTGGATAATAAAATATTTGTTCTTTTGTGACTATTACTAATTTTTAATAATAAAACTTATTAAAAATAAGTTTGTAGCACTGTGGGGGCTTGCATGCTGCTGTGATGCTGGGAGCTATGCTACCAATATTCAGATACCAACAGAGTCACCCTTAGAGGACAGGTATCAGTTGAGCTTCCAGACTAAGACAGACTAGGAAGAAGGACCCAGCAGTATACTTCTGAAAAGAATTAGTCAGTGAAAACCTTATGAAAAGCAGCGAAACATTGTCTGATATAGCGCTGGAAGATGGGCCCCCTAGGTTGGAGGGCACTCAAAAGACGACTAGAGAAGAGCTGCCTCCTTAAAGTAGACTCAACTTTAATGACGTAGACAGAGTCAAGCTTTTAGGACCTTCATTTGCTGATGCAGATGACTCGAAATGGGAATAGTTGTAAACATCCATTAAGAACTGGAACGTGGAATGTACAAAGTATGAATCTAGGAATATTGGAAATCATCAAAAAATGAAAAGAAATGCATACATATTGATATCTTAGGCATCAGTGAGCTAAAATGGACTGGTATTGGCCACTTTGAATTGGACAATCGTATGGTCTACTATGCCAGGAATGACAACTTGAAGAGGAATGGTGTTGCATTCATCATCAAACAGAACATTTCAAGATCTATTTTGAAGTACAACGCTGTCAGTGACAGGATAATATCAACATGCCTACTAAGAAGACCGGTTAATATGACTATCATTCAAATTTACACACTGAACACTAAGCCCACAGATGAAGAAACTGAAGATGTTTACCAGCTTCTGCAGTCTGAAATTGATTGAACATGCAATCAAGATACACTGATAATTACTGGTGGCTGGAATGTGAAAGTTGAAAACAAAAAAGGATTGGTAGTTGGAAAATATGGCCTTGGTGACAGAAATGATGCCAGAGACCACATGATAGAATTTTTCAGGACCAAAGACTTCTTCATTGAAAATACCTTTCTTCACAAACATAAATGGTGACTATACACACAAAAAAAAATTTTTTTTTATATACCTGGACCTCACCAGATGGAATACACAGGAATCAAGTCAACTATATCTATGGAAAGAGACGATGAAAAAGATCAATATCATCAGTCAGAAGAAGGCCAGGGGCCGAATGTGGAACAGACCATCAATTGTTCATATGCAAGCTCAAGTTGAATCTGAAGAAAATTAGAGCAAGTTGACGAGAGCCAAAGTATACCTTGAGTATATCCCACCTGAATTTAGAGACCAACTCAAGAACAGATCTGACGCGTTGAGCACTGATGACCAATGACCAGATGAGCTGTGGAATGACATCAAGGACATCATCCATGAAGAAAGCAAGAGGTCATTAAAAAGACAGGAAAGAAAGACAAGACCAAGATGGATATCAGAAGAGACTCTGAAACTTGCTTTCGAACATCAAGTAGCTAAAGCAAAAGGAAGAAATAATGAAGTAAAAGAACTGAACAAAAGCTTTCAAAGGGCAGCTGGAGGAGACAAAGTAAAGTATTATAATGACATGTGCAAAGAGCTGGAGATAGAAAACCAAAAGGGAAGAACACACTCTGCATTTCTCAAGCTGAAAGAACTGAAGAAAAAATTCAAGCCTCGAGTTGCAATAGTGAAAGATTCTATGGGGAAAATATTAAAGGACACAGGAAGCATCAAAAGAAGATGGAAGGAATACACAGTCATTATGCCAAAAAGAAATGGTCGACATTCAACCATTTCAAGAGGTAGCATATGATCAGGAACCGATGGTACTGAAGGAAGAAGTTCAAGCTACACTGAAGGAAGGCATCGGTGAAAAACAAGGCTCCAGGAATCGACGGAATACCAACTGAGATGTTTCAACAAACGAATGCAGCACTGGAAGCTCTCTTGTATGCCAAGAAATGTGGAAGACAGCTACCTGGCCAACCGACTGGAAGAGATCCATATTTGTGCCTATTCTCAAGAAAGGTGATCCAACCAAATGTGGCAATTATAGAGCAATATCATTAATATCATATGCAAATACAATTTTGATGAAGAGCACTCAAAAGCAGCTGCAGCAATATATCAATAGGGAGCTGGCAGAAATTCAGGCTGGATTCAGAAGAGATGCAGAACCAGGGATATCATTGCTGATGTCAGATAGATCCTGGCTGAAAGCAGAGAATACCAGAAAGGTGTTTACCTGTGTCTTATGCAAAGGCATTCGACTCTGTGGATCATAACAAATTATGGATAACATTGTGAAGAATGCAAATTCCAGCACACTTAATTGTGCTCATGAGGAACCTTTACCTAGATCAAGAGGCAGTTGTTCAAAAAGAACAAGGGGATACTGTGTAGTTTAAAGTCAGGAAAGGTGGGCATCAGGGTTGTATCCTTTCACCATACCTATTCATTGTGTATGTTGAGTAAATAATCTGAGAAGGTGGGCTGTATGAAGAAGAACTGGGCATCAGGATGGGAGGAAGGCTCATCAACAACCTGCGTTATGCAGATGACACAACCTTGCTTGCTGGAAGTGAAGAGGACTTGAAGCACTTACTGATGAAGATCAAAGATCACAGCCTTCAGTATGGATTACACCTCAACATAAAAAAAAACAAAAATCCTCACAACTGAACCAATAACCAACATCATGATAAGTGGAGAAAAGATTGAAGATGTCAAGGATTTCTTTTACTTGGATCCACAATCAACAGCCATAAAAGCAGCAGTCAAGGAATCAAAAGACGCATTGCATTGGGCAAATCTGCTGCAAAAGGCCTCTTTAAAGTGTTTAAAAGCAAAGATGTCACCTTGAAAACTAAGGTGTGCCTGACCCAAGCAATGGTATTTTCCATTGCCTCCTATGCATGCGAAAGCTGGACAATGAACAAGGAAGATCGAAGAAGAATTGACGTCCTTGAATTGTGGTGTTGGCAAAGAATATTGAACATACCATGGACTGCCAAAAGAATGAACAAATATGTCTTGGAAGAAGTACAATGAGAATGCTCCTTAGAAGCAAGGATGGCGAGACTGTCTCATACACTTTGGGCATGTTATCAGGAGGGATCAGTCCTTGGAGACGGAAATCATGCTTGGTAGAGTGTCAGCGAAAAAGAGGAAGACCCTCAATGAGATGGATTGACACAGTGGCTGCAACAATGGGCTCAAGCATAACACAGGTTGTGAGCATGGTGCAGGACCGGGCAGTGTTTTGTTCTGTAGTATGTAGGGTCTCTAGGAGTCGGAACTGACTTGACAGCACCTAACAATGACAACAACAACAAGGTTTAAAGTTGCTCATTATAACCCGCTAAATTATCGCGCTTACCCCCCAGCGGCTCAATACCTGTAGTGTGAAATACATTGGTCTAGAGAAAGGATAAGTACTGCGGAAGAAGTTGTTAGGGAACGGGCAGCACTCTGTGGGGAAGGTAATGCTCAGACTCAGCCAACTCTGATATTCAGTTTATTTGTCAGGCACAGCTTTGTGGCACTAGGGTTAAGATCTCCCATCGAACTGCCTTGCCCTGATTCCATAATAACCAACTTATATAATTTATGTAATAATTCTGCACATGCTGCTCCCTCTGCCTAGGAACTTCTCCTTTTGCACTGTCCCGTCATTGCCTGATTAACAACTGCTATTCACCCTTCAGGAGCCTGGGTGGCACAAGTAGTTTGCTATCAGCTGCTATCCTAATCATTGGTAGTTTGAACCCAGTCAGTGACACTAAAGAAGAAAAGGCTTGGTGAAACGCTTCCATAAAGATTACAGCCAAGAAAACCCTGCAGAGCAGTTCTACTCTGTAACTCATGGGGTGCCATGAGTCAGGGCTGACTCAATGGTGGGTAACAATGACAACATCATTTACCCTCAGGACTCTGCAGGGTGGCCTCCTTCTCCCAGAAGCCTTCCTTGATTCTCCAAGGTTGGGTTAGGTCTCCTTTCTCTGTGTATTTGAAACTAACTGTACTATCTTTGCCTACTTAATACCTTGTGGGCTTTCACGGCTTAGGAACTATATCTAACTTTATCTTTGACTCTCTAGAGCCTGACATAGTGCTGGCACTGAGTAGGCACTTGGTAAATATCTGCTAAATAAGCAAATATTTGTCCAATCTTGTACATATTCCTGCTGGGGAAAGACTATCTTGACCAGACCTTGCCTAACGAAGGATTAGAATTCTGGCTTGCTTGTCAATCATAAACAATATTGTTAATTCCTATTAATTGACATTTTGTGATTTATAGCTCTGTGTCCTGTGAGCTTAGTTTGCATGAACCAGTTCCCATTAATTTCATTAACTTTCAAGGAATTACAAAATTAAGTTTCTAGTACGGCAGAGCTGACAATCGGATCTTGGTAATTTCACCATATTATATCACCTTCTAAAGCCTTGACAGCAGCCACCTAACACCTGAATCTCTACCTTACCTCTCAAAAGCAATTTTAAATGCAGGGTCAATATTTGAAAGCTAAAGCTCTTTAAAATACAGCTATCCTCTAGATCTTCATCTGAATTAAAGTGACGATAGCCTTAGAAATGGGTTTTAAGATATTTTTTACTTTCTCTTGATTTGGTATAAAATTTTGTTTTCTAAATTGCCTTTGGTTACTCATATTTCTTTTGGGGGATTCTTCCTCCTTTTCGAGGCTCAGTGTTTTCTAAGGAAAGCTATTAAAATTTTAATTGTTTTGTCTCAAATCACACAAATTGGAGCTCAAAGAACACACCTGTTAGCTTAACAATAATGGCAATGGTCTTAAGAGATACCCCAGCTGAAACTCTGGTCTACATGGACCTACATAATCAATGTTATCTTTTTTGCTGACCCTCTACTTTACCAAGTGTGATATCCTTCTCCAGGGACTGATCCCTCCTGATAATGTGTTCAAAGTATATGAGACAAAGTCTCACTATCCTTGCTTCTAAGGAGCATCCTGGCTGTATTTCTTCCAAAACAGGTTTGTCATTAAAAATAACTTTGTATTATTTATTACTCACTTGTTATGAGGGAAGGGTAAAGGCCCAAAGTTCTAATTAGGACAGAAAAAGGAGAATACTAGCACATGAGCGAAAATCTCAACAAGAGAGCTTATTTTAAGATTAAAAAAAATACATACTGAGCAAACCCAAACAATGAGATCATAGGTAGAAGGCCAGGAAACCTGAAGAACAGAAAGGCATAATAACTGTGACATGAACAGCAATATTTCACTGCCTCCAAGTAGCAATTGTCTTGAGGATGGAGTATTTCCCCCGGTGGCTGGTATAATAGCATCAAGAAAATAGCTGCTAGGGAAAGCATGTGAGAATGGGATGAGAGGATAAAGGTCTTATAAATGAGCAAAGCACACCTCACAAAACTACTTAATACAAACCTAGACGCACTATGACTTTATATTGTTATCAGTCATTT
Source organism: Loxodonta africana (assembly GCF_030014295.1). Taxonomy (NCBI): domain Eukaryota; kingdom Metazoa; phylum Chordata; class Mammalia; order Proboscidea; family Elephantidae; genus Loxodonta; species Loxodonta africana. Next base: position 101,703,195 of record NC_087342.1, read on the forward strand.
CAGAAAGAAAAACTAAGGCCTTAAAGAGCAGTACACAGTTTAGGGAGAGACACAGAAAACACAAGGCGAAAAATGCATTCAGAAATGAACTACTTGTAGCATATTTGACCCGTGACATTTTTGTTCTTCTTATCCTCTGGCCAAATTTCACCCTTGGATATGTGTAAAAGTTCTTACTAAATCAAATGAAAGTTAAATGTGCATGCTCAAAGGACACATTTGGCTCGCAGTCTCCTTCCAAGGATACTAATAAAGCAACAGAAGTGAAGATGGTTGTTGGGCCAGCACAGCTCTTGTTTCAGATGAGAAATATTGTGACAGAGAGGAAGTATCCCGTTATTTTCTCCTTTGGAGAGGCTCCATCTTTGTGCTCCCTAACATCAGCACATTCTCACTGACTCTAACGTGTCCACAGGAGGATGTTGTATTCTAAGTAAGCATTCTGATCCCTTGCAGAAGGCTCCTAGACAATATGGAAGCAAAATGGATTGTGAAAACATCAACTAAGGGAATATATACATTTTTATTCCAAAGGGGAAAAGATGACTTATCACTCCTTTACTGAAGAGAGAAGTGAGAATGTTACAGAGGAAAAGTACTGGTCTAGGAATCCAAACAAGAGGTTTTAGAGGGTTGGGTCTGTTGCCAGTAAGTTGTATGGTTCTGTACACGTAACTGATGACTTCTCTGGGCTAAGCTTTGGGTTTGTCATCTATAAAATAAAATGGTTTGTTGATAAGATATCTGAGGTGTCTTCTAGCTTCAATATTCTATGATTTTATGGGATAGAAAATTATCTACAAAATGCTGTACTAGCAATTAAAGGCAATAATAAAAATAATAACAAGGGGAAGAAAGGAAGATTCTGGCAATACCCAGAAAAACAACAAAACCCAGTGAATAATAAGAGTAATAATAATGACAAGAGTAATAATAATGACATCAGTAATAATAACTATAATTTATTTAGCAGCTACTACACAAATATCTGGCTGCGTGCCAGGTACTTTACATTCATCATCCCTGACCCTCATCCCAATCTGCACACTAGGTGTGAGAAACTGTGTTTTCCAAAGATGGTCATAACAATAACTCCCACCCACATGCTCTTCTACAACTTTGTCCTTTCACCATCAACAGGTGGGGTCTAATTCCCTTCTCCTTGAATGTGTGTGCCAACAGAATGTGGCAGAAGCAATTTTGCCTGGCTTCTGAGTCTAGGTCATAGAAAGCAATGCAGCTTCTGCCTTGTTAGCTGGAATATTCTCTTTTGAAGACTTTGGTTGATAAATAAGCAATCCAGCAGCTTATATGTTATGGACTGCCATATTGTGAGAAAGCCCACACAGGGATCACATGGAAAGGCCCTGAGGCTATGTTAAAAGAGATGCCCAGCCAGCTCCCAACTTCTCTAGCACTTCCTCTCCACTGTTGCAGCTCCAGCCACCATCTGACTGTAACCACACATGAAGACCTAAACCAGAACCACCTAGCTAAGCCTTCCCAAACTCCTGATCTGGAGAAACTGCGAAAGATAATAAAATGATTACTGTTGTTTTAAGCCACTGTGTTTGAAGTGATTTGTTACTTAGCAATAGCTAACAGAACAGATTTTGGTATCTGGAGTTAGGGTATTGCTGTAACAAAAACCTACAACATGGAATTGGTTTTGGGACCAGGCAGCAATAGAGAGCTGGAAGGGTCTTAAAGAGACTGTTAGTGAAAGAGTTTTGAACAGGGTGTTAGCAGAGGCCTTGAGGACACTATTGGTGAAGGCTTAAAGGAAAGTGAGGCAAATATTATTTGAGTTGGCAGAAAGGAGACCCTTGTCATATAGTAGTTTAGCAAAACTGTCAACAGCAATAATGTGAAAAATAGAGACTGTATCTAATGTACTCAATAATCTAGCTAGAGAGATTTCCAGGAACAGTGTTGAGGGTACTTCCCGGCTTCTAGCTGCCTATGTTAAAATCAGGGAGAACTAAATTAACAAATGAACTATTCAGTTTTTGAGCAGAAGTTGGAAGAATTGTAAAGGGTCCAGAACAGTCTTTTCAGCCAGCAAAAGGTTCTTGAAATAACAAATGGCTTCCGTGAAAAGATGACATCTAGGATGGGACCGTAAGATCCTTTGATAAGACCTCGGAGAGATCTAAGGTGATACCTCTCAGATTCCTCCAGGCAGACAAACATTCTCCTAAGGATTTTAAGGGCATACCTCCCAGATCTTCACAGTTAAATGATAGGGCTTTTAATGATCTTGCCCCACAGTGGCCTCACAGGTAGCCTAAGGTAGAGGACTCATCTTGAATAGATTCATGACTATATTTTATCTAATGGAGTATATTATAAACTGATAAACAGGAATCTCAAAAAGCTTTTAAGGACATTATATCAGCTTGGACTGAAGGGGATAGACACAGTGTAAACTGTAAAGAAGACTTTAGTCCTTCAACCTTTTACAAGTAGGCAGTAGGCAAACAGCGAAAAGGAAACTGGAACCAAGGACCCAGACGATAGATGAGAGAACCACGGAGAACTCCCTGGAAGCAGGACTGAGCTCTAATTAAGAACTTGGAATCATGTGCCTAAATAGATTTTAAAACTGCCGTGGGCCAGTGCCTGCTGTGAACCTTTTGTTTACTCTCGTTTTGAATGGGAGTGTTTATTGCAGTTATACTCTGCCACTAAGTTTGGCACTAAATTTGGCACATCCACTGTATGTAAGTAAGTACGCTATTCAAGGAGAAGTACTACTCAAGAAGCCACACCAGGACCTGATTTGGATGATTCTGGACCTTAAGCCTGATGCTTTTTTCAGGCTCTTGTTTAAATTGTGCTAAAAGTATACGTAATAGAACATTTACTGTTTCAACGTTCTTCACATGTACAGTTCAGTGAGATTAACTTATGTGTATCATGTTGTTCAACCATCACCCTTCTATACTCAAATTTTTCTATCTAGGCTCTTGACTTTTATAGGCAAAATTATAGCCTAAAGCATAGAACTTGTCACATTCAATATGTTGGTTTCTTTTTGTCCTTGACATCTAAGCCATTAACTTAGGTCTTACTTCCTCCATGAAGCTGACTGCTTCACGACTGAAAATAAGCTCCTTTGGAGGAAGAATGAAGTTTATAATTTGCCCAGTACCTAGATCAGGGTCTTACATTTATTAGGCATACATTACATGTTTGATGATAATGAAGACTGTGATGAAAGCCTTGGGCCCTTCCTTCTCCTTATACAAAACGTAGGGAATATGCTCCTGCTGACCACAGAATTCTTAGTTCCAACACTGTCAATCCTGAATGACTCAAAAATGCCAGACAAATCATGTATATTCTAGAATCTTAGAGCTGGAAGGAACTTAGAGGTCCAGTAGTTCAACCCCTTCATTACAGATGAGGACACTGAGGTTTTATTGGTCAACGGGATGATTTACCACAAAGTGGTTAAATGACCTGCCCAAGGTCATATAATTAATGACAGAGCCGAGACTAGGAATTCCTCCCGTCATTCCATTTCATTCCATCATTCAAAAAACTTTCCTAACAGCCTACTATTTGTAAGGCATGTGTTAGATTCTTCCCTTCTCTGTTTCCTTTTAGATACTCACTAGATGACATTCACCAGGATCAGGGAGTATAGGGGCATTCAAGCCAGTCAACTGAATCCCTTTTTAGTCGTTCTAGGAAAGCTTTGATGAATTGAGTTGTGAAAACTACTGCCTTTGGCGTGGTGTTGTCTATTAGTTATGGTGTTGTCTAGTTAGCCATGTACTACAATCACAGATAATCAAGAACTGGCTGAGTTGGCTATTTTCCAAATAGAATATTTTTTCTTGCTCATGTGGCCACCTTCCAATTGTACAAGCCTCATTTAATTAAAAAATTTACAACAGTTCTTTTTACCAGCTGCTTTGGCCTATGCTCTCCCCTTTCCCAAACCTATCACTGTCTCTCAGCAAGATGGAGCTCAGTTTGGAGCTCCTCCTGGCTTGCAGAGCCTTCTTTTGGTTTCTCTCTACACACAGCTTGGTGAGATTTTGGCATCCTTCATCAAAAATTTCCCCACTCCCAGCACTCTGCCTCTTGTTGCACAACTCCCTACGTGAGGAATATTCTCCATTTCCAAGAATATGAAGAACTTTCTTGATATTCTTGGAAAATTTTCACCAAGGAACCCACTTCCTCTTTAATCCGTCAGGGATTGCAAGATGTGGAAATGTGGGTTCCCCCACCTTTACCACTTTCTGTTCTGTCCAATATTTAATATTGACTTGATATATAGCTCAGAAGGTAAAGGTCTATCTGGTGAGCGACTCTGGGTAGTCCCTGGTATATTATCATGCATTCAAGATAATTTAATATTACCTTTTGAGTATAAGATCACACATTCACTCAATTAACTAAATTCTGGGAATATTGCTTAACTTGGGTGTTTATATATTAAACAGGTATAGGCTTTTCCTTAAGAAGGCTCCCAATTGACAAAGTATATTAGTCAAATGAGTGACTAATACAAATTAATACTCAATAGCAAATCAGAAAATATTTTTTAAAGTTAAATTATCATAGGCATTTTTGGAGTGTAGATAAGGGAACCCTGGTGGCACAATGGTTAAGTGCTCAGCTGCTACCTGAAAGGTCAGTGATTCCAAACCATGCCACTCTATGGAGGAAAAGACCTGGCTCTATAGACAGGGCAAAACTACCCTATAGGGTTTCCAAGGAGCACCTGGTGGATTTGAACTGCCAACCTTTTGGTTAGCAGTCAAACTCTTAACCACTCTGCCACCAGGGTTCCCTGTAAAGATTACAGCCTAGAACACCCTATGGGGCAATTCTACTCTGTCACATAGGGTCAGTATGAGTCGGAATCAAGTTTACCGCACACAACAGAGAAGAGGCAGACATACGGAGAACTACATTATTTGAATAACAGCTTACATTACAATGCTAAATTCGACAGCATACAAATCAACACCTCTAGAATTCTGAATTTTCCAACGAAAAGGTAATATTGAGATGTAAAAAAATGAGATCTTTTATTCATGGAGATGAAAAATGTTTTGATACCTGCTCATACTTCATCCTTGGTTCTTTTTGTAGAAAAAAAAAAGATGAATGAGGGGTGAGGAATACTCAATAGCAAATAGTTAAAATCTATAAAACATACCTGCTATGACTTTACAAATGAACAAAAGTTTAGAAAGTTAAGAGCATGGTGAATCCACAGAAACCTTCTAACTAGGCAGAGTAGTTGCCAGGATCATCTTTAACCAGTTTCCAAACATGCATTTCGCATCAGGGGAGTTTCTCAGGGGAAGTAGAGATGGGGACATCAGAGGTCCTCAGAATTACCAAATTTATTTAAAGAAAGGAAATAAAGGTGGAAAAAATCTGCACCGGCACCTCCCATGCCCCGTGTTGATCACCAACAGATCACTCCAGAACAAACTAGTCACCAACAGCATTTTCGGCGGATGAGATAGCTACATTCCAAAACAGCCACAAAATGGACAAATTGCTGTAATTAAAGCACTGTTTCCATAGAGTCCTAGTTCTTTCAAAGCCCTTATTCATCTTTATAAGTGGAAGGGCAACTGTACAGGACTCAGTCAGGGCTTCTGCTCTTTATGTTTCTGTACTAAAGCGAAGCTAGATTGGGGCAGACACAGGAGATTAGTGATAAGACATAAGACAGCAGCAACGTTGAACAGCAGCCTGTCCCTGAGTGGAAGAGAAAGTGCTTGATACAAACAGGGAGGCAGGAGTGGGCTCACTGAGTGCTATCCACTTACTTGGCAGCACCCTGTTCTCCAGCCCTACTCCAGACTCAGAGGTAAACTTCCTGTAGGCAGGCAAAGTGACCCTCATCTTTATACTCTGTCCCTCTTTTTTCAGTGGCTGCCTCAGTGTCTTATACCAGTGTTCCCTGTAGAATGTTCTATACTAGCGATTCTCTGCTATGTTAAAGATTTTACACAAATAAAAGGGAAGGGTGGCTCTGTGATTAAACAAGCCTGAAAATGATGGGAATTTCCTACACCTTTAGTAATTTAGTAATTTGAAGGCCTCGTGGCGCAGTGGTTAAGCATTTGGATGCTAATCAGAAAGGTAGCAGTTCAAATCCATCAGCTGCTCCTTGGAAACCCTATGGGATAGGTCTACTCTATCCTACAGGGTCACTATGAGTCAGAATCTACTCAACGGCAACAGGTTTGCTTTTTTTTAAAGTAACTTAATGGATGCTACGATTATTTGGGAAACCCTGGTGGCGTAGTGGTTAAGAGCTACGGCTGCTAACCAAAATGTCAGCAGTTCAAATCCACCAGGTGGTCCTTAGAAACCATATGGGGGCAGTTCTACTCTGTACTATAGCGTCGCTATGAGTTGGAATTGACTTGATGGCAGTGGGTTTGGTTTTGGTTTGGTTTATGATTCTTTGGAGTCTCTGGGTGGTGCAAATGGTTAAGTGCTCAGCTGCCAACTGAAAGGTTGGCGTTTCGAGTCTACCCAGAGGTATCTCAGAAGAAAGCCCTGGCGACCTACTTCAGAAAAATCAGCCATTGAAACCCCTATGGAGCACAGTTCTATTCTGGTAAACATGGGGTCACCATGAGTTGGAATCGACTGAACAGCGACTAGTTGGTATGAATCTTTAAGGGAGGGAGCATACTATTTAGCATCTCTCAAATATTTCTAATTAGATAACCTCTCTTTTATGGAGTTTCTCCCAGGACTAGTGTTCCATGGAACATACTTTAGGAAGTTCTTACCCTTCCATGTGGTAGATGATCCACACTTTTTGAGGTAAACTGATAAATCCTACCCTGTTCCACTTGTTATCCCTTCACATATTTAAAGGCAGCATAAGTCTCCTTGGTTTTTCTTTTCCATATTAAATACTCTTTCTTTTTTGACTTTCTTTCCCTATAATTAGTACCAAACTTTATTATAGTTGCTTTTTAAGTCCGTCTACCCTCCACACTGCAAGAGCTGGGAAGGCGTGTTCACTGCTTATTCCCAGTGGGTGGCATAGGGCCAGGTACACCGTGACTCTGGGGAATTGTTTGTCGAACAAAATGAATCATCTTCTTCAATATGACATGCTTTCCAGCCCCTTTACTGCCAATGATTCAGTTCATTAACAGCCCTCAAGAATGCAGTGTCCAGAATAAATCTGCCATCTCAGAAGAGATTCATCTGAGGAAGAGTATAGGACACTGCCTCTCTCCATCTGGCCAGGATCAGATTGGCAGCCAGCTGAGATCCCTGAATCTTCTACACAGGGAGCTGCTTCTCCTGATACTCTATGCCACTGACTTTATTTTCAAAACAACTTTATTGAGATATAATTCACACACCACACAATACACCTATTTAAAATGTATAAGTCAATGGTTATTAGTATACTCACAAAGTTGTGCAACCCTCACTACAATTCATTTTAGAATATTTTTATCACCCTAAAAAGAAACTCATACCCCTTAGCTATCACCTCTTAATCCCGTCTCCTTGAGCCCTAGGCAACCACTAATCTACTTTCTGCCGATTTCCTTGTTCTGGACATTTCATCTAGATGGGATTATATGTGGTCTTTGGGACTGGCTTCTTTCATTTAGCATAATGTTTTCAAGGGCCATTCATGTCCTAGCACATAGCAGCACTTCATTCCTTCTTATGGCTGAATAATAAATTGTTCATTGTATGGGTATACCATATTTTGTTCATCTATTCATCACTTGATGGACATTTGGGTTGCTTTCACCTTTTGGCTATTATGAATAATGCTGCTATGAACATTCATGTACAAGTTTTTCTGTGAACATAAGCTTTCAGTTCTCTTGGCTATGTACTTAGGAGTGAATCAAATAATAACTCAATGTTTAACTTTTTGAGGAACTGCCAGACTGTTTTCCAAAGTGTCTGCACCATTTTACATTCCCATCAGCAGTGCATGAGGGTTCTGATTTCTCCATATCCTCTCTAGCACTTGTTATTATCTCACTTTTTGATTACAGCCATCCTTGTGAGTATGAAGTGGTATCTCGCTCTACTTTTAATTTGCATTTTCCTGATGACTGATGATGTTAAGCATATTATTTGTGCTTACTGGCCATTTGTATATGTTCTTTGGAAAAATGTCTATTCAAATCCTTTTAAAAAGTTTTTGGGTTATTTGTGTTTTTATTATGGGGGTGTAAGAGTTCTTTATATATTATAGATACAAGTCCCTTATCAGATATATGATTCGCAAATATTCTCTCCTATTCTACGGGTTGTCTTTTCACTCTCTTGATAGTGTCCTTTGAAGCACAAAAGTTTTTAATTTTGATGAAGTCCAATTTACTTAGTTTTTCTTCTGTTGCTTGTGTTCTGGTGTCATAGCTTAAAAACCACTGCAGATGCCAGGTCAGAGATATTTATCCCTATGTTTTCTTTTAAGAGTTGTATATTATTAGCTCCCACATTGTTTTTAGGTCTTTGATCCATTTTGAGTTAATTTTTGTAAATGATGTGAAGTGGATGCTCAACTTCATCCTTTTGCATGTGGAGATCCAGTTGTCCCAGCACCATTTAATCAAAAGATTACTCTTCCCATCTTGACTGGTTGGAGGACGCTTGTTGGAAATCAATTGATCATAGATATGGGTTTATTTATGGACTCTCAAGTCTATTTCATTGATCTAGATCTCTATCTTTATGACATCTGTCTTGATTATTGTTGTTTAGTTGGACTTTTTCAAACTGGGAAGTATGTGTCCTCACCTGTTGTTCTTATTTTTCAAGATTGTTTTGGCTATCTGGGTTCCTTGCATTTCTATATGAATTTTAGGATCAGCGTGTCAATTTCTGCAAAGAAGCCAGCTGAGGTTGTGATAGGGATTGCATTGAATCTATGGATTGATTTGGGAAGTATTCCAGCTTAAAAATATTAAACCTTAAGATCCATGAACATGGGATGTCTTTCCATTTATTTAAATCTTATTTCATCTTTTTTTTTCTTGAGGTCCCTGAGTGGCATGAACAGTTTGCACTTGGCTACTGATCAAAAGATTGGTGGTTTGAACCCCCCCCGTGGTGCCATGGAAGAAAAGTCTGGCAATCTGCTTCCACAAAGATTACAGCCACAAAAACCCAATGGAGCTCAGTTCTAGTCTCTAACACATGCGGTCTCCAGAAGTTGGAATTGACTGAATGGCAATGGGTTTGGTTTGGTTTTGGGGTTTAATATTTTTCAACAATGTTTTGTAGTTTTCAGGGTACAAATCTTACACTTCTTTTGTTAAATTTATTCCTAAGTATTTTTTTTCTGACACTACTGTAAATGGCATTGTTTTTATCATTTTCATTTTCAGATTATTCACTGCAACTGTATAGGAATACAATTGATTTTTGTATGTTGATCTTATACCCTGCAGCCTTGTTGAACTTGTTTATTAGTTCTAACAGCTTCTTAATGGGTTCCTTAAAGTCTTCTTTATATAAGATCAATCATGTCATCTGTGAATAGATATGTCTTCCTTTCCAATCTGGGTGCCTTTTACACTATTGACTTTTTAATACCAAGAGCAAAATTTTACATTTATTCCTATCCCATTTATTTTTGTTATTTTAAACCCAGAGTTCAGTTCTCTTAATTTGGATAGTGTCTTCCGGTACATTTTGTTTGTAATTCATCTTTTTATCCCAGCAGTTAGCACAGTGTCTGGTGTTCTGCATTCAATAGATGTTTGTAAAATTAAAATTGTGGATTGAGTCTGCAATTTTGGTAAGCACGTCTTCTTCTATGTCTTCCATTGATACAAATATTATACAATATGGGCCTAGTAAAATTTTTAGAGCTCTAAGATATCAACAGTGGAAACAGTGGCATCCAGACCTGCCCTTACATAGTACCAAGATGCCACACTGGAAGCAGGAGATGGCACAGACACTAGCACTGGCCTTGTGGGCACTGACACCACAGGAAGGAGGTGGGCATCCTTACCTGGCTTGGGCAGCAGATGACACTGAAGAAACCCTGGGCAAGAAAGGAAGAAAAGAGCTGCCATGATATGCAGTGAAAGAACTTGATTATGTGAAATGTGAAATGCTGTCTGTGGAGAGTGAGGAGAGCCTTTCAGGGGCCTGGGGACCCCAGAATAAGAGCTGAGAGTGAGAGCCGAATGTAAAAGTCATTTCACCCCAGGCTGCTGTGGTCTGGGAAAACTTAAGCTAGACATGCATAAGTTGCCCCTACCCTAAAGTTTTTCTTTGATTTTACCTTCCCCTCAAGATGCCACCTCATTTTTCTTTTTTCCAAGAATACCAACGTCCTAAACTGCTTGTTCTACTTCTTCAAATCCCACACAATCCACACTTCATTACATTTTGGCTTCAGTACCCACCATCTACTGAAGGAGATCTACCTAGAGCCCTTCAGATTCTACTGTCACATCACACTTCATTTGTCACACGACCATAGGATGGTGGAAGTCAATGGGGGAAGCAGAGCCTTCCACGTTTAGACCATGTGTTCCAAATGGCTTAATTAGCTCCCATAATCATAGTGATAGCATTGATAACATTTATTGACCACTACTCTGCTCAGGTACTATTTTAAGCTTCATATGCACATATACACACACATTGAAGTAGCCCTATGAGAGGTTAAGTAAGTTCCCTCTTGTGAGTTGCAGAGTCCAGGCACTTTGCCTCTTCACGGTTCTTCCCTCTGTTCACACTCACTCAAGAGAACAGAGTTTAGATGAAAGTGAGTCCCCATTTGCAAGTCTAAAATGGTCAGGTTGTTGTCCTGTGCAAGTGAGTCGACTCTGACTTACAGTGACCCTATATGACATTGTAGAACTGCCCCATAGAGTTCCCAAGACTGTAATCTTTACAGGAGCAGATTGGCAGGTCTTTTCTCTTGTGGAAAACCTGGTGGGTTCCAACTGCTGACATTTTTGGTTAGCAGCCAAGTGCTGAACGATTGTGCAACCAGGACTCCTTGAGATGGTCATAGGGTAAGCCAATCTATTTTTATGGGAAAATCCTGCTTAGAGTGAATCTACTCCTTGTGCTCGATGTCTAAAGTCTACAGAAGCCACTTAGTAATGGTAAATTATCAACATTTTCACACTGAACCCAGAATGTGGAGTATGAATTTAGTTAATTTTTTATATGACTAAAAATCTGCGTAAATATAGGTTTATGTTTCAGTAACTCATCTTTCCATTTTCTGGACCCTTCAGAAAGTTAGAAAATTTAGGAATTCTATTTTGACTTATTCTGCTCAATTAAATTACTTAGGAAGTCTAACTCTTATACCAAATTTACAAAACCATCACCACACTAAAATTATTGCTAGGGTCACAATATAAAAGCCCCAAACTGAAGTTTATACCTTTATCTTTAAGTGTCTTGCCTGTGGAATGCAGGCAGGCTTGAACAAGAAGGCCAGGCAACCAAGTTCAACTCCTCCACGGGGCAGCAGCTGGATTACACTAAAAATGTAAAGCTGCTCGCTCTACACTGACTCCTTTTTGCAATCTCGGTAAGTTCCTCAGTGACAGGAGCCAGCCTGCCAAAATATCAGCATCAGGATTGGGTCCAACATAAACACCCTGCATTGTGTGGCTGACACACTGAATTAGAGTTATACTGCTACCCGCCAGTGCTGCTCTACGGCGACTTTTCAGAGCCAAGAAAAACAGATCTGTCAGCGTGAAAATTGGTGTATTTGTCAAATAGAGAAGTCAATGCAGTTCAAGCCCATTGTCATTAGCCAAGTCTGAGGAACATCTTAAAGAATTGCAGGCTTTTGACAGACCCTTTGCTTGAGATCACCAGACCTTATTTTTGATCTCCCAATGTCCCCGGCAGATGGTCTGTGTGGAGAAGAAGGGATTATTAGACATGCTTACCAGTCAGTCAATTCTAGAACAGTGTTCAGGGCTCCTGACCGCCAGTCTAAGGCAGGCTCAGAACCCAAACTTGTTCCGTACGTTAAGAAATGACGAAGTTCATCCATAGTGACAGCTTCTCTGTGCTCCTGTGGGGCCAGACCCTCAGTTAGAGTCCACAGTGAATCCCTTCACTCTCCTACCATTTTCCTTCCCCCCGGCCCCCAAGCACTCATGCTTCCTAACTTTTCTATAATGTTCTTCTTACAGAGTTCCTCTCCTCCTCCTCTTTGTCATGTGACCTATCCCCCCATTCTGTTCTCTGCATTACTATATAGTTGAATATCTAAGAGATAGATTATAAACTATTGGTGACTAGACAGTCAACTTAGTAATTTTTCATTTGTCTTTAATTTTTTTGTGGTAAAATATATATAACTAAAAGAGTTTATGTTTTAGTCCATGTTTTAGTTACCAGTGCTGCTATAACAGAAATACTACAAGGGGATGACTTTAACAAACAGAAATTTATTCTCTCACAGTTTAGGAGACTAAAAGTCCAATTTCAAGGTGCCAGCTCTAGGAGAAGTCTTTCTCTCTCTGCCAGCTCTGGGGGAAAGTACTTGTCTCTTTTCAACATCTGTGGGCCTGGCGTTCCTTGGAGAACTCCATGTGTTTTGGCATCAATCTTCCCATGGGTCTAGGAGGTTCTCAGCATAGGGACCCCAGGTCCAAAGGACGTGCTCCTTCCCCAGCTCTTCTTTCTTGGTGGTAGGAGGTCCTTCCCTCTCTGCTCACTTCTCTGTCTTGTAAAACAAAAGGTGATGCAGGCCACACCCCAGGGAAAGTCCCCTTTCATAGCATCTGGGCTGTGACCTGAGTAAGGGTGTTGCATCCCACCCTAATCTCCTTACAAGTGATTGGTTCATCACATCAAATCACATCTGGGGGATGATTACATCATTACATAACTGCCAAACTGCTGAGAATAATGGCCCAGGAAAGCTGACACATATTTTTGGGGACACAATTCAATCCTGACTGTCCAGGAGCTAGATATATAACTGTTCAATAGAGGTATAAGCAATGTACTGTGGGTCCATAGGCAAAAAGGTGGTGATGGTGGTTGACGATGTCCTTACCCCACCTAGGGAGTGGCAGAGGTGATGTGTGAGGCATGTTTGGGATGTCAGATGACACCTGGGGTGGCTGCAGTCTGGGAAAGGCAGAGTAGGCCGCACAAAGAAGATGAGGCTGGAAAAGGAGCTTGGGGCTGTGCTGTGCTGTGCTAAAATTGTGAGCTTTAAAGGGGAGGGAGTAGGAAGACATTGAAGGTAACTGAATGGGTGAGCACTATCCAGGCAGTCCTATAGGAGATTAACCTGGTAGCAGCATGAAAAACGGTTGAAGAGGCTGAGAGTGGAAACGAAGAAATCAGTTGCAATAATACAGGTGAGAAATGATTAGATGGAGATACATTTCATTAAAGGTGCTAACTGAGGCACCCTGGGGGTTTAGTGTTAATGATTTGAGGATAAAGTTACATAAACTTTATCCTCCTCAGTTCTCTTGTCTATGAAATGGGGACAATAATGTTATTTACATCACAGAGCTCTGTGAGAATTAAATAGTATGTGCAAATAAAGAATTAGTGCAGAGCCTAGCACGTAAAACAAAAACAAAACAAACCCATTGCCATCAAGTTGATTCAGACTCATAGCAACCCTATAGGACAGAGTAGAACTGACCCATAGGGTTTCCAAGGAGTGGCTGGTGAATTTGAACTGCTGACCTTTTGGCTAGCACCCATAGCTCTTCACCACTGTGCCACCAGGTCTCCTGCAAATGCTGTCACTGTTGTTGTTATAGAGTCATCTCAATAGAAATGTGAGCTTGGAGTCTGAGAGGTATAGTCAGGGACAGAGATTTGGAAGTTGTTCCCATAGAAGAGGTAGCTGGGCACTGAGAAGGGCTGAAATCCTTCAGGGAGAGGGGTTAGAAGGAGATGACGAAATTGCTGAGAGCCAAGGATCTGCGGATTTGTTGGAAACATATCTGGAGGGGCCTGACCACCTCAACAGGCCTTATGAAGGCTGCTCTTCCAACCGTTCATGCATGGGCAACCAGGGAGCTGGTTATTTTTTGCCGTGAGGCCGCATTCTGCTACCTGGTTCTTCAATTTATTCAGCAAAGTTTTTCTTTCTTTCTTTTTTGCAGGTGGGACTCCAGATCTGACAGGGCTGGAAGAGGGATTGTTGTTGTTGGGAAAATCCTCATGTTTTTGGCAAAAGTATTTGAGTCACTTTCTCCAGATATAATAAGCCTTTAGTCTAATCCCTTAGTTCCTAGTAGCCTGGCCTTGGAGACAATCACAAACAAGGCTCTGGAAGGCAGGAAAGGATTGGGGTTAAGGAGGGTTCTAGTACAAATTAGAGCAGAGTCTCTCAAAGTGTAATCCACTTGTTAACAATCCTGGCAGGGTTATATGTAAGGATTTTTGCCCCAGCATCCCTGCCTAATACTACTCTTGCCTACTACTTCAGTAGGTTTCCCACTGAAATGCAGGCCCACCCTGAACTTTAGTCACCTTGGCTGAGAACCTGATATCCATCCTAACTGCTGCAGATCCCTTTAGCGATTTAACAACAGGGCTTTTCTTGTTCTCCTAATCACAGAGCCACAGGCACATTCTTTTCCTTTGTGTTTTGCCTGCCTCCCAGAAGTCCACTAAAATTTGGTACTATGAACCAGGCACATTATGTTTTTGTTTTTTTTAATTAGTCCTCAACAACCCAATAAAATAGGTATCATCCTTAGTTTCATAGAAGAGAGGTCTGGGAGTGAGAGAGGTTAAGTAACTTGCCCAAGAGAACACAGCTACTGAAGGAATATAGATGGAAATTCAAACCCAGGTATTTTTGTAACTCCAAAACACAACGTGCCTTCTTCTACACTGCAATGCCTGGCCTCTTGTTGATAAGCCCATTGAGTTCATACTTCAGTTCCTACAGCAAGTGGCCCAGCTGCCTTTTCTGGGCCAGCCCACAGCTAGATTTGTCTCCCCCAGTGCCTGTGGCACCTGGATCAGGCTTCTTCCTTCTCCTTCCTATCAGACCCCAGTGTGCCCTAGTCTGCCCAAGTCATGCCAGTAGTAGGTGCTGGCAGGTTGACAACATCTATGCTTTCAGTCCCCACTTACCACCATCCACATATGTAGAGGGAATGTTACTGCGAAGGTGAAGAAGATCAAGCGTCAGCGTCCCTCACTTACATGGACCCCTTTGGAGGGCCTTAGTAATATGAACACGGTCATGAAGTATTGTTAAATTTGCAAAAGTTTGATATTTTAATGACAATTAGTCAAGGCGACTGGATCTACCCACTCAGACTTCCCCTCCATCACACTTCCTTCTAGTTGGGTGGTGCTGAAGTGACCAGGGGCGTTTTGAGGATCTGACTAAGGAGAAGATTTAGTCTGGGTTTAGAGGGATATATTTACGTGGTTCTTAGTTGCTTCTGCTTTTGTGTAAGTTATTGCTAGTGGAATTGTCTCTAGCAATACATTTTCTGCTCACTGTGTCGTCTCACCTGGCATTGTGACATGACTGTGACATGAGCATGCTCTGTGGCACACAGCAATCGCGGGTTTCAGCATTGGAAGAGAAATAAAGTTTGACTCTATGGATATAGGGTGTGAGTCTGGAAGTGGAAAATTCCCCCAAATCTCATAGCTCATATATGAAAGAAACATGATGAAGTTTTCCCAATTTTGACAACAATCTTAACAATTTACATGACATTAACGTGACAAGTTGCAAAGCTGAAAGAATCTTTTCTAAACTATCAACAATAAAAATAAATTTCAGCCAACCATGCTAGAGGAAAGATGGAATAATCTTTATATTCCCTGAATGGAAAATAATATCACAAAATGCTTACTATATAAAGTAGCCATTAAAGATTATGCAGCAAAAATTGTAGGAAAAAAAAGCATTATAGAGGTGTGTCAAACAGGTAATTGATTAAAATTTTAGGTTATTTTTCTGAATTTTATTATTAGTTTTTTAAAATCTGTAATTGACAGTGATTGATTTCTTTCCTCGTTATTTACATAAATACTCAGTTTCACTTCTACATTTCAGTTCATGGAGCCCTGATGGTGCAAAGGTTAAGAGCTCAGCTGCTAACCGAAAGATTGGCAATTCCAGCCCACCAGCTGCTCCTTGGAAAGCCTATGAGGCAGTTCTATCCTGTCTTGTAGGGTCGCTATGAGTTGGAATCGACTCGATGGCAACAGGTTTTTTTTTGGGGGGGGGTGTGAATTCATAAATTTGTATTATATTTCTTCAAGAAGGCCCCCAAAACTGTGGAAGCCCCAGGCTGCACAAAACCTAGATCTTCCCTCACAAAACCTGAATGCTTCTTCACAGGTTGTACCTCTAATGTCTAGATCTAGGGGTGTGTGAAAACATGGCAGTTCTTTTTCTTTTTAATTCTGTTGTTGTTATTGTTGTGTTTTTCTTTCCTTTGGGTATGTAATAAAAAGCAAACTCCTCTCCTTTGCCTCCCTGGCTCCAACGGCACACCAGCATCACCCACCTGGGCATCTGTTAGTATTTAAGCAGAATGGGTGACGTGAGAGATTGAAAGCATCAGAAAACCTCTTTCATGTAGGCCACGAAACTAGAGAAGAATGCAAATGTATTCTCTAAATATCTACTAAGTATACCGTAAAGTGTGCAGATTTAATTTTTGCATTCCTTAGAATAACCCTGGGATACAAAAAAACAATGAAAAAAACACTGAAATTATTCAAACTTCAATAAGTCCACCACTATTTTCCTTGCTAAAAACACACCCATAGAAATCATACGTAACATTCACAGATGGAATAAAACCAGATTTAATGAAACACATTTGATTATCTTACTTATGAAACTATTTGGATGAAGTTTCCAAAAATAATCATCCAAACTCAAGACTTTTTTCTGGCGATGATTTCCCCTAACTATTTGGTGTAATCACTTTCAGGTTAAATGAATGGATGGACAAATGGAAAATAACATAACATTAATTTGAGCAGCAAAATCTGATTAATGATGAAAGAACCAGCATTGTTTTTACTGATGATTAAAGTGAACAACCCAAGGAAAAGTTTAAATAATGTTTTTTACATTAAATTGGGATGAAGCAGACCTATAATAAAATAAATGCTCTGAGACCTCAAATGGAAAGAGAAAACTACGAAACCTACTAATTTTTTAAACTATATCAAAAAAACTTCTATATACAATGCACATTAAATTCATGTGGATTGGGATGAGGTAAGGAAAATATTTGAATTATGAGGGCTGGATTTCATTCTATACTGGAGGCATTGCTTGTCTCATTTTGTTTGTTCAGACAGAAGGGCTTTACTACATCTTTATCAACCCTGAATGCCTAGAAACAGGAATGTAGGCTTTCATAGCTCAGGAGGGTTTAAAAAGAGAAATAGGTAATGTCATGCAGAAGTCACACCGAAAGCTGAAAAATAACACCAAAAAAAAAAACCCCACAGTGACACCAAAATAACGCTTCCCTCCCCCCGTGTCTGGTCTGCACCCAGACGCAGCCGGCCCCTCCCCTCCTTTAGTGTGCTCCTGTTCACGTGCCCTGTGACCTGGGCATATTCCTCCCAGCTGTCTCTCATTTGCTATCCTTTCTCAAGTTACCTGCCCATGATCCCCTTCCATTTCCACTCTCCTTGTCACCACTGTGATTTTGATCCTTAACATTAAACCTCTGATGCATTATTCTAAATGGAAAAAGATTCTTCCCCCTTGACCAGCTCTCTCAAAAACCCCTCTGACAACCTAAAATGCAACTGACAAAATCATCGCTTTGTGCTGTAGGCGATGCAGTTACCTCCCTTTCCCCACCGCAGAGAGGGGAGGCAAAGCTGCCGGGGGCGCTCTTCACTGCCAGCCAACTCCACAGAAACACCCAGCAGACCAGCCAGGCTGCTAGGGCAAAACTCCACGACAATAATTCCACCAATATGAGAATGTTTAAATCAACTGTGATAAAACCGTATCTACGCATCGTTTAAAATACTGAGGTGGATCTATATGGATAAACCTCCAAGACATATTACTGAGCAAAAAAAAAAAAAAAAAAAAAAAAGAACTTTGAGAATGATAGCATTTACTAAAATGTAAGTTTCATGGGGTCAAGAATCTTTGTTTTATTCTGGGCTCAGCTGAATAACAGGAAAAGATCTCATAACCATGGTTATTGCTGAAGAGGTAAGGAAGTAACTGGCTTGGGGTGGTTGTCAAAGGAGACTTGGTGTTATTTGTAAGGTTTTAACTTTTTTTAAAGGAAACTACGTGCAAGTACTACTCTTGAAGTTAAAATTAAAAAGCTTTATGGCATCATTCTTTTGGTTAAGCTTCGTGGATCTATGGCCACATGCAACCTAGAATAATCTTACAAAACCCTTCTACTGGCCGCACACAGCAAATCTTGGGTCTGTCTTTATAATACACTCCCTGGATTTCTAAGTCAGTTACCAGGAAGCCAACTACTGTGGTTGTTTCTCTCACCCCTTTCCCACTCCTTCCTGACTTCTATAATCCCCGGAGTTAACTCCTATTTACGAGGCAGCTGTACCTGACTTGGAGTGAGCCCTGGGAGGAGAGGAAAGTAAGAGCAGCAACATGTCAAAGTAGCAAAGTTCATTCTCCTTCCTCCCTCCCTGTGCCCCTGTGCTTATCCCATTGGCTGGTGCTCCTGCTTCAAGGCCTCAAGAAGACAGGCCTCCACCTTTGTAGTACTCCACCCAAGTGCATCCTTTCTTCAAATTACTTCTGTTTATCTTAGCTAAAGAAGAGTTTGACCAAATAAAACACACTAAGGTAGAACGATGGATATTTCTAGCTTAACCTTTTTTAGGTTGTTACCTCATTTACCCAAATGAAACTGTAGCTGAAGCGATTTCAAGCTTTGGGGAGGAGGAGGATATTTTGGGCAGAACATGCCCAGTATAGGTTTTTCCTGTTATAGACTGGGAAAAGATGGAAAGGAGGGAGAGTTACATTGAGAAATCCAACAAAGGATGCGGCAGGGATCAGATGTCTATCTTGCATTTTAACCTTCAGAGAGTTTAGTATGTGCAATAGTGAATAACATAGGTTGAAGGAGGCTCCTCTCCTTGGACATGTTGGCACTGCTATGCCTTCAGTTGGTGAAAAATGGGGTTTAAAGTCCCAGTGTCAATCTTCTGTAAAACAAAGCCATTCCACACAGCTAACCAAACACCAAGGCAATGAGTCTGGGATAATGAGCTCCTGTGAGTTCTATTTGCTAATGGCAAGAATTGATTATTTCATACTGTATGTGTAATTAAAATGGAGAGGGGTAATGGGCAATGAAGTTATGCAGTGAATACGATAATCAATTAGGTTTTTACTTCTGTTTAAAAAAATTAAAAGGAACCTATCTACTATATATCCGAGCTAATACAATCAGTTCAACAGACCTTGATGAGTTCAGAGGGAGCAACAGACTACTAAATCCTGTCCATCTTCATGTAGGACATTATCAAAAACTGTCTTGGGCTCCGGTCAGAAAAATCACAAAAAACCACATTAGGCAGAGTATCACTTTTCCACTATCTCATACATACCAAGAGTTGTTCTGGTATTGCTTATGTGCACAGAATAAAGTGGGTCAAAGGAATTCATTGAGATCATAAAGGGCAAGAGAAATGCTTGAGCATAGTAACCCAGTAGCTGCTAGACTTAACGGAATGGAAAAAAATTGAAATTTAACCTATGAGTCAGTAAATCAACTTTTTAGATAGTGCTGGACCAGTAAGTATTGCAGGATATTCCTTTAATTTAGTACAGACTAATAAAACTATAACAGGATAGTATGTACTAGAAAACAACAGGAAGGCCAAAGATTCGGTGGGTGCACTTTGTGTGTTGTGTGTGTGCTGTCTGTTCTGTGTGTGTATGCTGTGTGTACGTGAAAGTATATGTACACTCACACATGTATCTGAACAACCGTAACTGAAATGATTTAGTGTCACTCTGTGTTATCTGAGTTAAGCGAAGAGTAGTATGGGCTAAATGGTTTGAAAAGGCTCAATCGCTCCTTTACAAGTTGTAT
The DNA here is from genome assembly GCF_030014295.1 of Loxodonta africana. Taxonomy (NCBI): domain Eukaryota; kingdom Metazoa; phylum Chordata; class Mammalia; order Proboscidea; family Elephantidae; genus Loxodonta; species Loxodonta africana. The sequence continues at coordinate 101,723,249 of NC_087342.1, forward strand.
CGGTAGATTGTAAAATACTCAAGTGACATACTTCAAAAAGAGTTTTACTGTAATATGTGGGAAAGTGATGAGAACATATCAAAACCAAAAAAGCCCAAATTTGTTGCCATCGAGTCGATTCTGACTCATAGTGACCCTATAGGACAGAGTGGAACTACCCCATAGGGTTTCTAAGGAGTAACTGGCAGATTAGGACTGCAGGTCTTTTGGTTCGCAGCCAAGCTCTTAACCACTGCACCACCAGGGCTCCATAGGACTTTGAAATATGAACTACTATACTACTATGGAAACCCTGGTGGCATAGTGGTTAAGAGCTATGGCTGTAACCAAAAGGTTGGCAGTTCGAATCCACCAGGTGTTCCTTGGAAAATCTATGGGGCAGTTCTACTCCGTCCTATAGGGTTGCTATGAGTTGGAATCAACTTGACAGCAATGGGTTTGGGTTTGGTTTTGGTTTATGCTACTATATGAACTACTATCCAAAACCAAAAACCGAACACATTGCTGCCAAGCTAATTCTGACTGACAGCGACCCTATGGACAGGGTAGAACAGCCCCATAGGGTTTCCAAGGCTGTAATCTTTACAGAAGCAGATTGTCACATCTTTCCTGTGGAGCAGCTGGTAGGTTCAAACTGCCAGTCATTTGGTTAGCAGCCAAGCTCTTTACTGTAATACCAGGGCTCCTTATGAATTACTGTATAAGTACTAAATATGAACTACTATATATGAACTGGAGCCCTGGTGATGCAGTGGTTAAGAGATCAGCTGCTCCAAGAGACAGAAAGTGCCACATAAACCAGAGATTACATCAGCCTGAGACTGGAAGAACTAGATGGTGCCTGGCTACCACAGATGACTGCCCTGACAGGCAATAATAGAGAATCCCTGATGGAGCAGGAGAGCAGTGGGATGCAGATCTCAAATTCTCGTAAAAAGACCAGACTTAATGGCCTGACTGACTCTAGAGGGGCCCCAGAGGTCATGGCCCCTGGACCCTTTGTTGGCCTAAGGCTGGAACCATTCCTGAAGCCAACTCTTCAGACAGGGATTGGACTTGACTGTAAGACAGAAAATGATACTGGTGAGGAGTGAGCTTCTTGGCTCAAGTAGACACATGAGATTATATGGGCAACTCCTATCTGAAGGTGAGATGAGAAGGCAGAGGAGGACAGCAGCTGACTGAACGGACATGAGGAATACAGGGTGGAGAGGAGGAGTATGCTGTCTCATTAGAGAAAAAGCAGCTAGGAGTACATAGCAAGGTGTGTATAAGTTTTTGTATGAGAAACTGACTTGATCCGTAAACTTTCACTTAAAGCACAATTAAAAAAAGAGAGATTGGCTGCTAACCAAAGGGTCGGCAGTTCGAATCCACCAGCCCATCCTTGGAAACCCTATGGGGCAGTTCTATTCTGTCTTATAGGGTTGCTACGAGTTGGAATTGACTCGACAGCAACAGGTATGGCACGGTATGCTATAAGTTTGTCTCACGTACTTTGGACTTTTTATCAAGAGGGACCAGCCCTGGAGAAGGACATCGTGCTTGGTTAAGTAGAGGGTTAATGAAAAAGAAGACGAATCTCAACAAGATGGATTGACACACTGTCTACAACAATGGGCTCAAACATAGCAACAATTGTGAGGATGGCACAGGACCAGGCAATGTTTCATTCTGTTGTACTTAGGGTTGTTATGATTCGGAACTGGCTCGATGGCACCTATCAACAACAACATAATATAATCCTGTAAAAAGAATATGATAGGCATCATCTTGTGATCACTAATACCTACAAAAAGAAAAAGATACCATGTTTACATTCAAAGTCCTGACAGTGCCTACACATCAATTAGATCCCTGCTTAGTAATGAGGCCAGAAAGGCAAATCAATTGCTACATGGTACTCCTTGGACTGACCATTGTCTGTCATGCAATAAATTCTTATAAATGAGGTCATTAACATGCTATAAAATGTCTCTCAAACAATCCAAATGGTAACTGTCGAGCTTCTAGAGAAAGAAAACTCCTAAGGAGAGCTATACAAGCACATCTCAGTAGCACAACTGCAAAAGGAACCTATCATCTGAAATCACAGGATAGTCTTGAATTGATTCTCATCACTCAGTACAGATGGAAAAACTGTAGCATTAAGTATTAATATCTCTTTGTTGTATTCGTTAACTTCACAAAGGCATTTGGTGTCATGCACAGAACTGAGCTCTGGAAGCTACTACTTCCGGCTGCCTTGAGAAATTCACGAATGTCCTTAGGATATCATGATTGTATGGTTGGTCAAGTTAGAGTGGAAAGTACTTCAATGGATTAAAGTAATATAATAGTTCTACTCTGGTTTGTCAGCTTGAGGAAATTAGGTTCAGAGTATTTCTGCATCTGGAAAACTTCTGGTAGAATAGGCCACAATATCAGTGAAAGTCTTGATTGCGAAACTTATTTCCAAAAGTAATCATATACAAGTGTTTGAGTGCTAGGAACACACAATAAGATATGAAGTTTTCCATGGCAGTGTTTTGAACTAGCACTAGGCATTGACAATAAGTCTGAAAAAGAAATAGCTAGATCCAGTAGTACCAGGAGAATGCTACATGTAGCAAAAAAATATTCATGGCACGTTTTCCCAAACAGTGTTCTACAGAACACAAGTAACCTGTGAGATAACACTGCACACATAGAAAAGGACAAGGGATATGGTTGCCAGATAAAATACAGGATTCCCAGGTAAATTTGAATTTCAGAGAAACAAGAAAAAAAATTTATAGAGTAAATATGTCCAAAATATTGCATGGGATCCACTTATACTAAAAAAAGCCTATTCCTTGTTTATTGGAAATTCAAATTTAATTGAGTGTCCTCTATTTTCATTTGCTGAATCTGGCCAACCTAGCCAGAGGCCAAAGCTCACCTATCAGTTTCAGAATGGCGCTCAATACAACCCAATTCTATGAGACGCAAGACATTCAGAAAATGGATGGCTGTAGGGTGCCCAGTGCAAGTTCAAGCTGAAACTGAAGAAAATCAGAGCAAGTCCATGACAGCCAAAATATGGCCTTGAATATATCCCACCTGAATTTTAGAGACCATCTCAAGAATAGATTTCATGCATTGAACACTAGTGACTGAAGACCAGAGGAGTTGTGGAATGACATCAAGGACATCATCCATGAAGAAAGCAAGAGGTCACTGCAAAGACAGGAAAGAAAGAAAAGACCAAGGTGGATGTCAGAGGAGACTCTGAAACTTGCTCTTGAGCATCGAGCAGCTAAAGCAAAAGGAAGAATTGATGAAGTAAAAGAACTGAACAGAAGATTTCAAAGGGCCTCTCGAGAAGACAAAATCAAGTGTATATAATGACATGTGCAAAGAGCTGGAGATGGAAAACCAAAAGGGAAGAACACGCTTAGCATTTCTCAAGCTGAAGAACTGAAGAAAAAATTCAAGCCTTGAGTTGCAATAGTGAAAGATTCCATGGGGAAAATATTAAATGACGCAGGAAGCATCAAAAGAAGATGGAAGGAATACACAGAGTCATTATACCAAAAAGAATTACTCGATATTCAACCATTTCAAGAGGTGGCATATGATCAGGTACTGAAGGAAGAATTCCAAGCTGCTCTGAAGGCATTGGTGAAAAACAAGGCTCCAGGAATTGATGCAATATCAGTTGAGATGTTTCAACAAACAGAGGCAGTGCTGGAGGTGCTCACTTGTCTATGCCAAGAAATATGGAAGACAGCTTCCTGGCCAACTGATTGGAAGAGATCCATATTTATGCCTATTCCCAAGAAAGGTGATCCAACCAAATGTGAAAATTATAGAACAATATCATTAATATCACACACAAGCAAAATTTTGCTGAAGATCATGATATACGGCTGAAGCCGTATATTGACAGGGAACTGCCAGAAATTCAGGCTGGTTTCAGAAGAGCATGTGGAACCAGGGATATCATTGTTGATGTCAGATGGATCTTGGCTGAAAGCAGAGAATACCAGAAGGATGTTTACCTGTGTTTTATTGATTATGCAAAGGCATTTGACTGTGTGGATCATAACAAACTATGGATAACACTGCAAAGAATGGGAATTCCAGAACATTTAATTGTGCTCATGAGGAACCTTTACATAGATCAAGAGACAGTTGTTTGGACGGAACAAGGGGACACAACCTTGCTTGCTGAAAGTGAAGAGGACTTGAAGCACTTACTAATGAAGATCAAAGACCACAGCCTTCAGTATGGATTACACCTCAACATAAAGAGAACAAAAATCCTCACAACTGGACCAATGAGCAACATCATGACAAATGGAGAAAAGATTGAAGTTGTCAAAAGGATTTCATTTTACTTGGATCCACAATCAACAGCCATGGAAGCAGCAGTCAAGAAATCAAAAGATGCATTGCATTGGGCAAATCTGCTGCAAAGGACCTGTTCAAAGTGTTGAAGAGCAAGGATGTCACCCTGAAGACTAGAGTGCGCCTGACCCAAGCCATGGTATTTTCAATCGCATCATATGCATGTGAAAGCTGGACAATGAATAAGGAAGACAGAAGAAGAATTGACGCCTTTGAATTGTGGTGTTGGTGAAGAATATTGAATACACCATGGACTGCCAAAAGAATGAACAAATCTGTCCTGGGAGAAGTACAACCAGAATGCTCCTTAGACGCAAGGATGGTGAGACTGCGTCTTACATACTTCGGACATGTTGTCAGGAGGGATCAGTCCTTGGAGGACGACAGCATGCTTGGCAGGGTACAGGGTCAGCGGAAAAGAGGAAGACCCTCAACGAGGTGGATTGACACAGTGGTTGCAACAATGAGCTCAAGCATTAACAACGATTGTAAGGATGGCTCAGGACCGGGCAGTGTTTCCTTTTGTTGTGCATAGGGTCGCTATGAGCACCTAACAACAACAAGGATGCCCAAGAAATCTGTTAGAATAACTGACAACAATCAAAAGCAAAGAACTTAACAGATTCAATGAAGCACAACTTCAACCAATGCAGCATTAACTAGACATGAAAGAACAGAGGGGGATGAGACAGATAGGCCTGAAATTCAGCTATGGGGATGGGGGGGAGGGTGAAGTAGTATTTCTGAGCAAAGCTTTCTGACTGAGGGAGCTTAAGAGGCAGAGAAACCAGCGATGAAGGGCTTTTCAAACTGAGGTTCTAATCAAAGGACACACTTTACATGTGTTCAGAGGGGAAAGCCTTATTGTTTCCAAGTTGGCCTTTTCAGTCACACCCCTCCCCTCCCACACACATACTGATTATAATAAATATTACTAACATAATAATAAACATGAAAACCAGGAGCAGAGTGGTGAATTCTGGGTTTGATTGCCAGAGCAACTGATAGAGATTTTATAAAGATCATGTCTTATGCCATAAATAAAGTCAGGGTTCATCTGTCTTGTTTCCAAAATACATTCCCTACTGAGCACACTGACAGAAACCATTTTCATCTTAGTCGGTATAAATCCTTGAAAATCATATTTGAAAAAGGAAGGGCTGATGGAATTCTTGGACCCCAGGAATTGTTGTTGCTGTAGCCCCGTGTAATTACTGTCTCATCACAGGATGAAGTCTGATTACATTATGGTTACAGGGAAGTGACAGAGTTAACACTGTCAGACAGGCGGTTTAAGGATTCTCAGCTCTATGCTTGACTCATATCACAGAGACCAACAAAGAATCTCCGTGAGTTAATTCTGTTGCTCTTGCTTTAGTGTCTATGTGTTACCTCTAGAGGGGGCTCTAAGGAGGCCCTTGAACAGAGAAGACGTATATTTAGGAGCTTACAATTTAGGAGATATTATTCCAGATTTATCTGTCTTAGGAATGACCCATACCTACGAAGCCCCAAAATTGCCACTGAAGCAAGAAGAGTTCCACCCAGTCAGTGCCCCGACCCTAGGGGGGCTTTGGCTGCTGACGGAGCCGATCTGAGATCACCACAAGTCCATTGAGAGGGTAGCATGTGGGGCCACACCAGCTGCCTCCTCAACATTGTAGGGAAGACTCCATGGGAGAGAAAACTTCTAACGGCTCCCCAAGCCTTTCCATGTGATACCTTCACCCTAACCTGCACAGGGTCCTGCGATTCAGCTGGGGGTGGGCAGAGCACTCCGGAAGCCAGCTAATCTTCTTCCCCACCCTCATTCCACCATATTCTCCAAAAAGAGTTCATTTCAAAGTGAATTCTCAGAAGCGTATCATTTAAAAACCAACAAGAGACTGAATTTGCTACACTTACCAGGCCTGTAACCTCAAGGATAATCAATCTTACCATGACTTTTATCCCTGTCATCCTTGGCCACCCACAAAATGCAAGCCCCTCCAGACAACTGTCATCTCACATATTATTCTCTACTTCCTTGCCCTACCTCTATCTCATTCCACCCATTCCTCCTTCCATTACTGGCCTCTCTGAAAACCTGTTCCACTCTGCTCTCTGGACCCCTCATTCCGTTGTAATTAACCTCTCCCACATGCACAACATTTTCATGCAGCACTCCCTTCAGCTCCTTCCCTTCACTGAAATCTGACTTCCCCCTCAAGAATATTGTCTTATCTGGAGCCCTCTCAAGTGGAGGATGTTCATTCTCCTACAATGTAAATACCAGAGTGGCTGGAGATAGTGTTAGTGTTCTTCTGGCTTCCCAGTGCCATTTCAATATCACTGTTTCTTACACCAAGGCAAAAGCTTTTCCTTCTTTGAGATCTGTGCTGCTTGGTCCTACTACCCACTCTCTTAGTTGTTGTAACCTAAGGCTACTCAGAAAATATTTGTCAAATGAGTGAAAAAACCACCTAGCCACCCTAAGCAGACTGGGGTTCCTGGCTCACAGTTTTCCTTTCCACCCCATTCTCTGCCAATATCCTGGATGACTTCAATGCCCACGAAGAAAATCCATCTAATGACCCTACCCTCAAAATTCCTTAACCTCCAATGAGCTGTGTGACCATTTCTATCTCTAGGTTCTCATCTCCTACTCTTCAATCTGGTGCAGTGAGCTTTCTGCCCCCGCATTCCTGAAACTGTTTTGGCAAAAGTCACCGATGACTTCCCATCTAAATCTAACGGACTCTTTGTAGTTCTCAGCTTACTTAACCACTCTGCAACATCAATGTCGTTAACCACATCCGTCTCCTTGAAACAACTAGCTTGGCTTCTGAGATCTTTCCCTCCCGGTTCTCACTTGCCCTTCACAGTTCTCCTTTGCTGGTTCATCTGCATCAGGTTGCTCTATCAATATTGGGGCTTCTAAGTGTTCTGCATTTGGTCATCTTTTTCTCTTTTTTCTTGCTACCCATTTCCTTGGACCACCTCATCCACTCTCATGGCTACTACATGCCAGTGATACCCCCACTCATATCGCTAAGTAATCCCTTGCCTTGAGCACTAAAGCTATGTATTCATCTGCTTAGATGTTCCCCTATCTCATACTCATTCTCAACATATCCATAATTTAACTGGTCATCTCTCCCTCCAAGTCAGCTTCTCTTCACGCATTCACTACCCAGGTATATGGTACCATATCTGCCCAGTCTCTGAAGCCAGAAAGAAATCTGGGAGTAATCCTGGATTGCTCATCTCACCTCAATTCCAACCAGTTGTAAGTCAGTTCTACTTCCTGTGTACTTCTAACATTTTTTCATCTTTTCAGTCCCTTCTGTGGCAGGCTTGGTTCAGGTCATTATAGTTTCTTGCCTTGACTGCTTCTACAAGATCCTATCTACCTTTTCTACAGTTTCCAATTCACTCAGCACATTGCTATGAGTGGCCTTTCTGTTACAGAAATCTGACCATGTTACTCTCCTGTTCAAAAGTCATCATGGCTCCCCACTGCCAAGAAAATAAAGTCTAATTCTGAATTGTGGCTTTTAGGCCACTCATGAGCTGGCCCATCTTCAGTTTTATTTCTTGCTAAATATCATCCCATTCACAAAAGCCCTACAATTCAGCCAAACCAAACACTTGCAACATCACAAACACTCCATGTGTTCCATGGCCTTTGCTTGAGATGCTTTCCAGGCCTCGCTCCCTTTCCTTCCATTTCTTCCTTCCTCTATTCATTCTTCCATGCAAAAATGCAATTACTCTCTGACGATTCTGTTCAACTACCACCTCTTCCATACAGGTTTTCCTAAATCTACCCAGGAAAAGGTGACCAGCCTCTTTCATGTTCCATGGCACCCTGTATGCATATCTCCCATACGTCCTCTTCTAGATTGGAAACCCCTTAACAGGTACTGGGTCTCATTCACCTTTGAATCTCTAGGCCCTAGAACAATGCTTGGTACACAGCTTAAATTCAGTGAATGTTCATCCAGCGAATTAATAAGAGCCACTGCCTGCAGCTAAGGATAAATCTTTTTGCTTTCCAGAGCCTTTGTACTAGAATGCCTTATATTCTCCACTTCCTTTAGAATATCACAGGGCTTCACATGTTCTGTAAATATGTTTGGTAAAAGAATAATGTTTAATTTCCAAAGTCTGGGCAAGACTCTGCGTGTGTTTGTGTGTGTATGTGTATGCACATGTGCTCTTGGCATCCCAAGTAAGAATGGAGAATGTATTTTTGTCATGAAAACAACGTTAAAAATAGTGATTAGATGCCATCATTCTTATACTTATTCAGCTTTATCAGTTATATTATTATAGAATTATATTATGGGCTATAAAGTTATATGATTCAGTTAAATTAAGGATTAGGCTGATATTTTAAAAATCCTGGACATCTTATTACTGGTGGTGGATTCCGTGATGTGGCACCCAGATAGCCCTTAAAGAATGAAGGATTTATTTCCTCAGCTGCTGGGAGCATGCTGGTAGAAAGTCCTCAGCTCTAACCCTATGTGGGTATTTTCTCAACGGAAAACACCTGCCTCACTTAAAGTTGTGCCTCATTCAGGGGAAGCCCATAATCCAATAAATTCTCATTACCCAAACTAACAAAATAACCAAATCTACTGCTTTGGGCTCAATTCAGACTCATAGGAACCCCATAGGACAGGGTAGAACTTCCCCATAGGGTTTCCAAGGCAGTAAATCTTTACGAAAGCAGACCGCCACGTCTTTCTCTCGTGGAGTGGCTGGTGGGTTCAAACCACCGACTTTTTGGTTAGCATCTAAGCACTTCAACCACTGCACCACCAGGGCCCCTTGACTCGTCATTATGGGGGTATAAAGGCACTATCCCCTTGCCTCAATTTGGAACAACTCTGAAAGGCCTTCTCAAGAACAGGGTCCCTTCTTGGGTCAGCTGAGGTCTTTATGAGGACCGGTCACAGTTTAACTTCTCCCTTTGCCAAATCCTGCTCCCTTTCTCTCACTTTCACAGGTATTGATAGCATTCCCAATAGAGATCCCTAATAAACATCCATCCCAGAGTTTGCTTCCCTGGGAACCAAATCTATCTTTATATGGGAAAATGCAACCTGAGCTCAAAACAATCAACTAACATATTAACTTCTGAATGTGATGTTTAATAACATGAATATTACCTGTGTTCTGATCAAAGTCATCAGTCCTTTACTCTACTCCTTTACTCTAGAGCCAAAAGATAGCATTCCCATGCCCAGGACCATCCTGAACTTTTCCATGGCATACAAATAAAACACATTATATAATTGGTTTTCCATGATTGTTTGGTTTGGGTACTCTACCAGATCTAAATAGAGTGTCCTCTTACATGGCAGTTTTTGAAATGAAGTTTGAAGGTATCCCTCCTATTTGGAAAATTTATTTGCTTGCTCAGTTGAAAGGGAGTTTCCTTAGGGATGTGACCTGCATCCAATATAGGTGGAATCTCTGGCAAGGCTCTTGGACTTTTGCCCACACTGGATCCTGTAGCTGGTTCCTGTTCTTCTGACCTCTGGTTCTTGGAACTGTAGTTAGCAGCTTACCTGCTGTCTTGCCTGCCGATCATGGGATCCATCGGTCTTGGCAGCCTGTGAGCAAGAGCCCTGCTGTCTGACCTGCTGATGTATTTGCTTAACCAACCACCTCAAACTTCAGAACAAAGTAAGAAAAATGATTTTACCCAAGAACATAACTCTTCTTACAACCAGGTGGGGAAGAGAGAATATTGGAGTGCATTTTACCTGTTTCTGCTCATTGATTCTAGAACAATGCTCATTCATGCTGAGGAAAATACACAAACGACATAACACTAGCAAAGTTTTTCCCCTTTAAGGTTCATTCCATCTGGCTATACTCTCCTCTATTCTCTCCTCGTCACTGTCATCAGCCGACCTCCCTTCTAGGCATTTACTTGCTTTCACTGAGCACTTGGGTACTGTTTAGGCTGGATTCTCTAGAGAAGCAAAACCAGTAAAGTGTATAAATACCTATATATAGAGAGAGATTTATATCAAGGAAATGGCTCATGTGGATGTAGAGGCTGGAATGTCCCACGTCCGTGGGTCAGGCTTGAGGTTTCTCCTGATTCATGTAGCCACGTGGGCTGGTGAACCCAAGATCAGCAGGTCATAGAGCAGGGCTCTTGCTCACAGGCTGCCAAGACCGATGGATCCCATGATCAGCAGACAAGACACCAGGTAAGCTTCTAACTCAAGTTCCAAGAACCAGAGGTCAGATGAACAGGAGCCAGCTGTAGGACCCAGTGTGGGCAAAAGCCCGAGAGCTTTGCAAGAGATTCCACCTATATTGGATGCAGGTCACACCCCCAAGGAAACTCCCTTTCAACTGATTGGCTACTCACAGCAGACCCCACCATGGAGGCGATCACATTATACCAAATCTCGTCATGGAAGTGATCACATCATCATATGACTGCCAAACTACATCATAACTGCCAAACCACTAAGAATCATGGCCCAGCTAAGTTGACACACAACCTTAACAATCACAGGTACTATGTTCATGATCTTCCTCTATATGCCCAACCCAGCCATCACCTTGGGCAATTTTCATGTCCATAGGGAACAAGGTATCCATTTTGCCAAACTACTATCTGCCTCTTTGATACCTCTAGTCTTTGAATGCTCCACAAGTTTGGAATCTTCCCCACAGAGTGTGGAATCCATGGCTAAGTGGACTATTGTTTTTCAGGAATTCTCAACTATCTAGGTCCTTTTCTCTGATCATTCATTATACTGAAACAGCTCTATACACCTGTTTATCTCCTGCACTAGATTAAAAATGCCTAGGGTGCTTATAGATAGTGTCTTCTTAAATAATTAAATAAAAAATAGGTAGATACATAGATAAAGGCACATGGGTACTCATGGGTGTCTGCTAAATATAATCTAATGTCAGAGGTTGAGTCCCATCTAAAGTTAATTGCTTTCCTTTAGAAAACACATACGCTTTTACTTGTTTGTTCACTTTTTAAGTTTGAAGACATTACTGGGATCACAAAGATTACTGGGATCACAAAGATTACTGGATAAAACAAACAACATTAGGGAGTGGGTGAGTATGAGCCTGCATGCAGAAATCGGTTGGATCTGGTGAAGTACTTATACAATGAAAACTATAAAACACTGATGAAAGAGATTAAAGAAGACTTAAATAAATCGAAAGATATTTCATGTTCATGGGTTAGAAGAGTTAACATTATTAAGATGTCAATACTACTCAAAGTGATCTATAGATTCAATACAATCCTGATCAAAATTCCAACAGTTTTCTTTACAGAAATAGAAAAATCAATCCTCAGCTTTATATGGAATGGCAACAGGCCCCGGATAGCTAAAACAATGTTGAAAGAGAAGAATAAAGTAGGAGGACTCACACTTCCTGATGTTAAAACATACTATACAGCTATGGTGGTCAAAACAGCCTGGTACTGGTATAACAATAGACACATAGACCAACGGAACACAATTAATAGTCCAGAAATAAACCTACACATCTATGGTCACCTGACTTTGACAAGGGTGCTAAGTTCACTCAATAGGGGAAGAACAGTCTCTTCAATAAATGGTGCTGGGAGAATTGGATTTTCACTTGCAGAAAAATGCAAGAGGATTCATGCCTCACATCATACACAAAAACAAATTCAAAATGAATCAAGGACCTAAATGTATAAACAAAGTCATAAAATTCTTAGAAGAAAAAGCAGGGGCAACACTGCTGTCAGGCCTAGATTTTAACAACAGATTATCAAATATAATAACAAAAGCACAAACAGTAAAAGACATGTGGGATCTCATAAAAATTAAAAAACTTCTGTTCATCAGAAGACTTTACCAAAAAAATGAAAAGACAAGCTACCGAGACAAAAACTACATATCCAACAAAAATCTAATAACCATTATATATACAAAACTTTGACAACTTAACAGCATAAACATAAATAACCCAATAATAAAATGGGCAAAGTACTTGAATAGATATTTCACCAAAGAGAATATCCACATTGCTACCAAACACGTGAAAAGATGCTCAGCGTTATTAGGCATCAGAGATATGCAAATCAAAACCACAATGAGATAGAGTTTCACTCCCACTAGGATGGCTAAGATAAAAAAAAAACAAAAAACAAAAAAACAGAAAATAACAAATATTGGCAAGGATGTGGGGAAACTGAAACCCTTACCCACTGCTGGTGAGAATACAATATGGTATAGCCATTGTTGAAAACAGTGTATCTGTTCCTCAAAAAACTAAAAATAGAACTACCATATGTCCCAGCAATTTCACTCCTAGGTATATACCCAAAAGGCTTGAAAGCAAAGACTCAAACAAAGACTGGTATACCAATGTTCACTGCAGCACTATTCATAATAGCCACAAGGTGGAAACAGCCTAAATGCCCACCAACAGATGAATGGATAAACAAAATGTGATAGTGTGTTGGGTCCTCAAAAAATAAAAACAAAATTACCATATGACCAAGCAATTCCTTTCCTAGGTACATACCCAAAAGACTTGAAAGCAGAGACTTATATACCAATGTTCACTGCAGCACTATTCACAATGGCCAAGAGGTGGAAACAATCTAAATGCCCACCAACAGATGAATGGATAAACAAAATGTGGTACATACATACAATGGAATACTACTCAGCCGGAAGGAAAAGGAAGTCTTGATACACGGTACAATATGGATGGAGCTGGAAGACACTATGATGAGTGAAATAAGTCCATCGTAAAAGGACAAATATTGTATGGCCTCACCTACACAAAAAAACAAGTAAAGGCAAATGTATACAGAACAAAGTTTATTAGTGGTTACCAGGGGTGGGAGGGAGAGGGAAAGGGGGTGGTTAATGGTGATGAAAATATCGCGTTGATTAAGGGTAGGGTTCCATAGCAGATTATTGTAATTGCTGTCAATAAGTTGTACACCTGTAAAAGTTGAATTGGCAAAAGTTGTGTAATAGATACACACATACTCCTCACTTATCAACTCTCTTGTTATCCGACATTTCCTATTTATGACAAGAGTAAAAAATCTACTATCTGATTATTTTTTGCATCAATGACATATGTCTGACAGTAACGGCCACTGAGGTGTGAGGCAAGAGAAACGCTGGCTGTAAAGATTAAGAGTTATGCATCATCTTGGCTGGGCCATGGTTCTCAGTGGTTTGGCAGTTATGTAACGATGCAATTTGGCAGTTATGTAATGTAATTTGGCAGTTATGTAACGATGTAGTCATCTTCCATTTTGTGATTTGATATAGTCATCCTTCATTTTTGCATAACACAAATTTTTGCATAAGGACCCAGTCTTTGGAACCTAACCATGTTGATAAGTGAGGAGTGGGTGTATTTACAACAATGACAAAAAAAGAAAAAAGTAGCTGCTGAGGCTGCTTATGTACAACCAAAAACCTCATGGGATTTGGTTTCTCGGTCTGAAGGTTTAGGGTCATGGTTTCATGGGGAATCTCAGTTAATTGGTCTAATAACATGTTCAGTTCTTTTGTTCTGCCTCCTAGTTTGATGTGTAGTAGCTGGGGTCTTAAAAACTTGCAAGTGGCCATTCAAGGCACAATTGGTCTCTATTCACCTGGAATAACAGAGGAATAAAGAGAATCAAGAGTAAGGAGGATGATAGGGAATGTGTGGCTAACTGCCTCCATGAACAACTGCCTCCTTTGCCATGAGACCAGAAGAACTGGATGGTGCCTGACTACTATTACTGAACATTTTGATCAAAGATTTCATAGAAGAATCCTGATCAAAAGGGGTAAAATGTAGAACAGAATTTCAAATACTCACGGATTTTGGACTTAGTGGAACTATAAAGGTTGGATCAATCCCTGAAACTAGGTCCCTGAGGTTATTTTTAAACCTTAAGCCAAAAATATCCCCTGAGGTCTTCTTAAAACCAGACAGAATGTCTGCCTTAATCATTATGCTCTTTTAAGAACTACCTATACAGGATCAAACTGATAACAGCAACTCAAAAGATTGGATAGGAAACTTAGGGGGCAGTGAATTTATGTTAATGGGGGAGGTACAACTCAGAAAAGGAGGGGGAGAAAGGTTATACAACTCGGAGAATGTAATCAGTGTCACTGAATTGTATGTGTAGAAATGGTTGAATTGGTGTATGCTGTTGAACTCTGTATGCTCAACAACAGTGACAAGATAAATAAAATTATATTTAAAAAAACCTGTTGGGTATGTTTTCTCTCTTCAGCTGTCACTTGTTAATTTCATCTAATCCATAGACCCTTGAAATAGGAGAGATTCAAAGATGCATTTCTCAGAGGCCGCTGTGGAGTAAACTTTGGCTAGCCATTTGGTCAATACTGTTCTCTGCAGAAGTGCAACTGGCCACAGAGTTATGGAGAAGGCAATCATCCATTTGCTGACTTTCTTTAACTGCATTTATGAAGAAACGCAAAGATGAAAGTTTGGCCAGTTCCAAAAGAGAGGGTAAAATGGATAATGAGAGATTCAAAAAACAAGAGGTTGGCATTTGTGCCTAAAGCCTGCAACAAAACAAGCTGGAGAGGACCTTAGAGACAATCTAACCTCTATTCTTTCTCTCTGATTATTTTATGAGTCAGTTTTGGCTCCATCAATTTTTCCTTGAGCTTTTCTTTTCACCTTAGTGGAGAGGTGAGTGTATCAAACCTTTAAAAACAGTAACTTTTGGTCTATTGTTCAGTCCTTGGAATAACAGTAAACTCAAAGAACTGACACCAGGTTTGAAGCAGCATCCCAGGGATGCACCCTCCCCGCTTTTCTCATGCCCATGCCTGTAGCTACACCATAATTGCCAGGAGCACTTGAAAAGTCAGGAAAAGTGAGGAGTTGTCCTTTATGCGATGAAGAGCGCTGTAGGGCTGATTCTATAATATCTCTTCACGTTTATATCTTCTTCTAAGTTTCCATTACTCCTACCCCCAGTCTATTATGATATTTCCTAAACCAGTAACTTGGTTTCCAGGCTCCTTCTCTCTAATATACCCTAAAGAGTTCTTCCAGAAATACCTCCCTGGAGCACAGCTATCATCATGCCTCCTCTTCTTAGGTGTTTCCCTGTTGCAATCAAAAAAATAAAATTTCCTGGCTTGGCATTCAAGGATTTCCATAACTGAGGTCCACTCACTCAATAAAGAAATATAAAAAATTAAAATAGTACAAAAATATCTTAGGCTGGGTTCTCTAGAGAAGCAAAACCAGTAGAGTACAAATATATATATATATATAGAGAGATTTATATCAAGGAAACTGCTTGCATGATTGTAGAGGCTGTAACGTCCCAAGTTCGTGTTTCAGGATAGAGGCTTCTCTCAATTCATGTAGCCACAGGGGCTGGCAAACCCAAGATTGGCAGGTCAGAGAGCAGGGCTCCCACTCTCAGACTGTGAAGATCCATGAATTCCAAAATCTGCAGATAAGCTGATAGCTCAAGTCCTAAGAGCTGAAGTCAGATGAACAGGAGGCAGTGCAGGATCCAGAGTAAGCAAAAAAGCTAAAACTTCCATTTATATTTAGATGCAGACCACACCCCCAAGGAAACTGCCTTTCAACTGATTGGCTACTCATAGCAGATTCAGTCATGGGACCGATCACATACAAACACTGAGAATCGTGGCCCAGCCAAGTTGACGCCCAATCTTAACCATCACAAAAAGCATATTAAGTAAAAAGGAGGAAGTTCTCATCTATTCCTCTACTCCGTCTCCCTAACTATTCTAACAATTTACCACTTGTTTTTCTAGCCTTATTTCTTCTCACTTACCATACACATCTAAGGCCCCAGTTAAATAAATCTCCTTACTCCTCTACATATTTTTCCCTTGTTTTCCTGTCCCTAAGCTCTTTCTCACATTGTCCCTCAAACCCAGAATGTTCTGAAATTATTCTTTCCTTCACCTTTGAGTGTTCAAATTCTACTGATCCTAACACTGAGCCCTAACTTCAATGTCACCTCCTCTGTAATGCTTTTCCTGGCCTACTTATTAAAGTCCTCCCCTTCTTCTTTGAATTCCTATAGCATTTCTTCTGGTTTCTGCTGGTGGTGCTTGCTATTTTATTCTCTGTGCTTTGGGTATGGTGTAGCCCTATCCTACACGGTCTCCAGAGACCATTTTTTGGTTCACCTCTGTACCCCCTACAACACTTCCCCTGGGCTCTTACATGCACTTAGTGGGACTCAACAAATTCTCACAGAGTGAGTAATCTAATAGGGCCTGGAGGCTGCAGGCCCAACAAGGCTTTGGCTTTCAATTCACCTCTTAAAATGCCAGTGACATCACCAGTGGTGAGTGGGTTCTGTTAGCATCTCAAACAGTTAAAGGATGCTATGAGTCATCAGGGGCCTTTGGAATACTGACTGGTTCCAGGTGACTATTTGGAACAGGCACTCAGAGAACTAAAACAGAAAAAACTTTAAGACTGTTGCTATTTTAAAGAGAACAATATGACTCTTTTCAAACTGTGGAGTTGAACAATTCCTCTGGTTACTTCAGTGAAACCAAAACAGACATTTAACCTCCAAAACAACAACAAGAGAGAGCCCCAAAGCCCCTAACCTTCTCTGGCTTGGCAGGCTGCTTTTGCAAAGACTACACAAGGCTCTCTGGTGAATCATGAATTCTGTTTCATTTTCTTTTAACACAAGAAATTTGAAAGGAGTCCTTTCAGCATAAAGTGGGGGAGAATGGATGAAGGGGGAGGGTCATTGAGGGGAGATAGTTTCGCAACAGGCTTAGAGTTGAAGATGATCAAATTTATTTTCTTTCAGTATTAACAAGAGCCCTGGGGGTGGTTAATAGAAACTGACAACAACTATGCAAGGCAGAAATACCTTCAAAACAGCATGCTTATTAATTTTTTACATTTGGCTTAGCTTACACAAGCTCCTTGTATATAAAGTAATATAATAATAAAAGCCTAATCATCTCTTATGATCTTAAACATTGTTATGAATATCCCATTACCTGTTGCTTTGCAGCATTGATTTATCTGTAACAATATTCATCCTATTTGTAGTTTTGCCAGAAGAATAAAATCAATCCTCCATCATTCCCTCCCCCACATGGTTAGATCATTATCAGTCCATTCATGAGCTTACCCTTATTTAAAGTGATTGCTAGAACTATATCCAATGACAGTTAAAACAACTCAAAAATTCTTTTAAATAGAAGACTTTTCTCCAAAACTTTTATTTCATTTGTACTTGGACTTTACAAACAATTTCCATTATAGTTTTAGTGATTTTCTGTTCAAATAAACTTCATTCCTTCTCCAAATAAAACTTTAATCTGTCTTGATAGTAATATCAAGGGAGGGAAAGAGTTACTGAAAGAGCTGACTATAATTATGATGTAGGAGAGATTTTGAGATGTTGTGGGGGAGAAGAATTATGAGACAAGAGATGGTGTGGGTAGGAAGAAATAGAAATAGAAAACGACTGGCACACAGCAAGGGAATGCGCAGCAACATCTCAGGCTATTTCTGCATTGGCACAAAAGTACGTGTCCTTACTTAGTCAACTGGCATAACGTAGTTCACAAAAACCATCATCTGCATCCTAGTGAAGTGAGTAGTGTCTGGGGTGTTAAAAGCTTGTAAGCGGCCATCTAAGGCACAACTACAGGTCTCTACTCACCAGGAATAAAATAGTAAGAAGGTAACCAAAAGCACAGAGAAGAAACAAGTCTACACAAGGCACAACCTCATCTATCCTGAGACCTGAAGAACTGGATGGTGCCCAGCTACCACCACTGACTCTTCTGACTGGGGCCATAATAGTTGGTCCTCGATAGGATGGGAGAAAAATACCCAGAAGTCAAATTCTTATTAAAAACAAACAAACAAACAAAAAAAACAGATAAACTGGAACAGTAGAGAACAGAGAACTTCTTGAGACTATCACCCTGAGACACTCTTTAAACCTAGAAGGGAACCTAACCCCTGAGATCACCTGTTAGCAAAATAGCAGAGTGCCACACAAAATAAAGGACATTACCCATAACATTGCTGGTGGATGAGCCCCTCAGGTTGGAAGGCACTCAAAATACAAGTGGAGAAGAGCTGCTTCCTCAAGGTAGAGTCAACCTTAATGACGTGGATGGAGTCAAGCTTTTGGGACCTTCATTTGGTGATGCAGCACGACCCAAAGTGAGAAGAAACAGCTGCAAACATCCATTAGTAATGGAAATGTGGAATGTACTAAGTATAAATCTAAGAAAATTAGATGTCATCAAAAATGAAACTGAATGCATAAACATTGATATCCTAGGCATTAGTGAGCTGAAGTGGACTGGTACTGGCCATTTTGAATCAGACAATCATATGGTCTACTACACCAGGAATGACAACTTGAAGAGGAATGGTGTTGCATTCATTGTCAAAAAGAACATTTGAAGATCTATACTGAAATACAACACTGTCGATGAGAGGATAATATCCATACGCCTACAATGAAGACAAATTAATATGACTAATTTCAAATTTGCGTAGCCACCACTGAGGCCAAAATGAAATCGAAGATTTTTACCAACTACTGCAGTCTGAAATTGATTGAACAGGCAATCAGGATGGATTGGTAATTACTGGCGATTGGAATGTGAGAGTTGGAAGCGAAGAACAAGGGTCTGTAATTGGAAAACATGGCCTTGCTGACAGAAACAATGCTGGAGATCTCATGATAGGATTTTTCAAGACTAACAACTTCTTAATGGCAAACACCTTTTTCCAACAATAAAAGCAGCGACTATACATGTGAAGTTCTCCAAATGGTATACACAGGAATCAAATCGACTACATCTGTGGAAAGAGGTGATGGAAAAGCTCAATATCATCAGTCAGAACAAGGCCAGGGACTTACTGTGGAATAGGTCATCAATTGCTCCCATGCAAGTTCAACTTGAAACTGAAGAATACCAGAACAAGTCCATGAGAGCCAAAGTACAACCTTGAGTATACCCCACGTGAATTTAGAGACCATCACAAGAATAGATTTGACACGTTGAGCACTGATGGCCAAAGACCAGATGAGTTGTGGAATGACATCAAGGACACCATCCATGAAGAAGGCAAGAAGTCATGGAAAAGACAAGAAAGAAAGAAAAGACCAAAATCAGTGTCAGAAGAGACTCTGAAACTTGCTCTTGAATGTCCAGTAGCTAAAGCAAAAGGAAAAGATGATGAAGTAAAAGAGCTGAACAGAAGATTTCAAAGGACGCCTCGAGAAGACAAAATAAAGTATTATAATTGCATGTGCAAAGACCTGGAGATTGAAAACCAAAAGGGAGGAACATGCTCAGCACTTTTCAAGCTAAAAGAACTGAAGAAAAAATTCAAGCCTCGAGTTGCGCTGTTGAAGGATTCTATCGGGAAAACATTAAACAATGCAGGAAGCATGAAAAGAGGATGGAAGGAATACACAGAGTCACTATACCAAAAAATTGGTCGATGTGCAACCATTTCACGAGGTAGCACATGATCAGGAACTGATGGTACTGAAGGAAGATGTCCAGGCTGCAGTGAAGGCACTGGTGAAAAAGAAGGCTCCAGGAATTCATGGAATACCAATTGAGATGTTTCAACAGACAGATACAGGGCTGGAAGTGCTCACTCATCTGTGCCAAGAAATTTGGAAGATAGCTACCTGGCCAACCAACTGGAAGACATCCATATTGTGATGGTTAAGATTGTGTGTCAGCTTGGCTGGGCCATGATTCTCAGTGTTTTGGCAGTTGTATAATGTTGTGACCACTTCCCTGTTGAAATTTGATATGTGATCACCTCCGTGATGGTATCCGCTTAGTGGTACTGGTGGGGGTGGGGCCTGTGGTGGCTCACCACGCCATCAGCCTTCATCTCTCCACCTTCTGCTGCCTACTTCTTTCCTGCTCACCACGCCATCAGCCTTCATCTCTCCACCTTCTGCTGCCTACTTCTTTCCTGCTCACCTTGCCAAGGTTGTTGGCTTGTTCTGGATCCAGCAGCTGTCTCCTGTCTGACCTCCGGCTCTTGGGACTTGAGCTAGCAGCTTACGTGTCCATCTTGGGATTCGTCAGTCTTCACAGCCTGAAAGCAAGAGTCCTGCTCCTTGACCTGCCTATCTTGGGTTCACCAGCCCCTGCAGCTACGTGAATCAGGAGAAACCTTGTGGTCTTCCCTGCTCACCTTGGGGATTTCTCGACCTTCACAGCCTAGGAGCGGGAGCCTTGTTCCCCAGCCTGCTGATCTTGGATTCACCAGCTTCTGTAGCTCCATGAATTGGGAAAGGACTCGGGACATTCCAACCTCTACAATCACATGAGCTGTTTCCTTGATATAAATCTCTCTGTACATATTTATATGCTTTACTCATTTTGCTTCTCTAGAGAACCCAGCCTAAGACATATATTTATGCCTGTTTCAAAGAAAGGTGATCCAATCGAATGTGGAAATTATCGAACAATATCTCTAATATCACACACAAGCAAATTTTTGTTGAAGATCATTCAAAAGCAGCTGTAGCAGTATACTGACAGGGAAGTTCCAGAAATTCACACTGGATTCAGAAGAGGACATGGAACCAGGAATATCACTGCTGATGTCAAATGGATCCTGGCTGAAAGCAGACAATACCAGAATATAAGATGTCTACCAGTGTAAATTGACTGTGTGGATCATAACAAATGATGGATAAAAGTGTGAAGAATGGAAATTCCGGAACACTTAATTGTGCTCATGAGGAACCTGTACATAGATCAAGAGGCAGTCGTTTGAACAGAACAAGGGGATACTGCATGATTTAAAGTCAGGAAAGGTGTGCTTTAGGGTTGTATCCTTTCACCATACTTATTCAATCTGTATGCTGGACAAATAATCTGAGAAGCTGGACTATATAAAGAAGAATGGGGCATCAGGACTGGAGGAAGACCCATTAACAACCTGTGTCATGCAGATGACACAGCCTTGCTTGCTGAAAGTGAAGATGATTTGAAGCACTTACTAATGAATATCAAAGACCACAGCCTTCAGTATGGATTACACCTCAACATAAAGAAAACAAAAACCCTCACAACTGGACCAATGAGCAACATCGTGATAAACGGAGAAAAGATTGAAGTTGTCAAGGTTTTCATTTTACTAGGATCCACAATCAACACCCATGGAAGCAGCAGTCAAGAAATCAAAAGATGCATTGCATTGGGCAAACCTGCTGCAGAAGACCTCTTTAAAGTGTTGAAAAGCAAAGATGTCACCCTGAAGACTAAGGTGCTCCTGACCCCAAGCCATGGTGTTTTCAATCACATCATATGCATGCAAAAGCTGGATGCATTTTAATAAGCAAGACCGAAGAAAAATTGACACCTTTGAATTGTGGTGTTACTGAAGAATATTGAATATACCATGGACTGACAAAAGAATGAACAAATCTGTCTTGGAAGAAGTACAACCAGAATGCTTCTTAGAAGCAAGGATGGTGAGATTACACCTTACATACTTTGAACATGTTATCAGGAGGGATCAGTCCCTGGGGAAGGACATCATGCTTGGTAAAGTCGGAGGTCAGTGAAAAAGAGGAAGACCCTCAAGGAGGTGGATTGACACAGTGGCTGTAATAATGGGCTCAAGCATAACAACGTTTGTGAGAATGGTGCAGGTCCAAGCAGTGTTTCGTTCTGTTGTACGTGGGGTTGATATGAGTTGAAATCGACTCGACAGTACCTAACAACAATAAACCCACAACATTAGTGCTCTACTTAAAAACCATCAGTATGAGAACAAAATATTAACAAATACTCAAAAGCAAAGATGAGAATATAAGGGGGCAGGGAAATTAGAGTACTGGAAAGGGAATAAACAAAGCACAATTAAAGAGAAGGTTGATGCATTGTGATAAATGTAACTAATGTCACTGAACGATCTGTGCAGAAATTGTCAAATGGGAGCCTAACTTGCTGTGTAAACTTTCAACAAAAACTCAGTAAAATAATATTTAAGAAAAAAAAAAAGTGTGTGTCCTTGGAAAAGGCCAATAAGCAGAGTTTTTTTTCCATCAGAAGCCACAGGGTTCTAACATGGGTACTGACTGTGACCTTTCATTTCAGCAGAGATGCCAATGCTGTATTCTTTACTAACAGCAGTGTCAACCGTTGCAGGGTTAGGAGGCACAGTTCCTTACTTCTGTAAAAAGCCTCACCCACTGAGAGACCTGGGAACCTGTCCTTACCCTTATCCCCACATTCATTTAATCACCATGTCCTGTCCATGCTACCTCCTAAACGCTTCTGATCCTCCTACCTCGCTCACATTGTCCCCATGCTTTGGCCTGGACTACTGGCATCCTAACTGGTCATGCACTCTTCGAGTCTTCCAATCTGTTCTGCGCATGTCAACCGGTCTGTCTTCCCAGCGTCTTACTCCTCAGATCCCAACCATACCTGGATTTTTCATTTCCTAAAATGCTCTTTTCCACCCCATAGGCCTTGAAGGGTACCCTGATATGTAATACACAGGTATAATTTTGTAATCAGGTGTTCAGTGGTACTCTTCTCTGTCACTCTGTAAGTGTTCTGGGGTCAGAAATGGTATTTATCCATGTATATTCTCATCTGTAATACAGGCATAAAACAAGAGCCTACCTCACAGACTAAGGAAGAAATGAATCAGTTCAAGTAGAGCACTTATAACAGTTCCTGGCATATATAAGGGCTATGTAAGCTTTGGCAATAACAGCAACGATAATTATAATTAGCACAGTGCCTAGAAAAAGGTATGTGCTCAAAAAATATACATTAAATGAATTAAGGAATGAATAAGGATGGATGAACTAATGAATTCACCAATCCAGAGGGCCTGTTTTTTCCCAGTCAGCCGTCATCCTTAATAGAGCATAGTAGAGCTGTACGGGAATCACAGAGGAATCATTGCTTTTCTCCATCTAGTGCCATCATGATAAATGGTAAAAACAGCATTTTTGGTTTCTTGAGATTCTGCATTCATTCTACTGTGTTACTGAACAAATATTCAAGCCAAGAGATTTGGAATTAAGAGATAAAGGAATATAAATATATTTCCAGTCTTCTCAATCTTGTCTATATTAAAATGTTTAAACAGTCTTTCTTTATGAACACATACTCCTTAATTATTCCAAAACTAAATCCTTCAGAAAATTGTGCCTGTCAGGTAGTCTATCCCAACAAACATTTATAAAGAGAATTCCAACAAGGGAAGCTCTTCATCCCTTTGTTCTAGTACCTTCTATCCTTCAAATTAATCAATGTCTTCAAGAGAAGAGCAACAGTCATGCGGCTGCACATAGGTCTCTGCTGGTCTAACAGAAAGAAACATGCACAAACACACCTGGGCTTCTAGTGCTGTTCTCTATTAGTGGTTCTGACACATTTATCAAGCTGGAAATGGGTAGGTGCCTCTGCGTTGGTCCAGTGCTGTCAAATTACCTTATCTGACAAAATTTTGTTAATTTACTGTCCTGTAAGGAAGACTGTGATAATATTTTATAAACGGCTTTGCTGCAGGTAGCTCATTTGGATTTAGAAGTGAACACTGCACCATCATATCAGGAACCCAACACCTGTCCTTATTCTTTCCCTTCTATAGCAGAGTAAGATTTTTGTTTGTTTTCTCTAGAGTTAATTTTTGCACAGTTGCCCTGGACTTATCTATTTCTGCCTCTGGACTTTGTGAAAATTCATAAATTGTTTTCAGGTTCATAGATGTTCTCTTCAGTAAGGTCATCAATTTGGGAAACTGGTACTTAATTTAATGAGCCACTCCTTGAGAGAAACATGTGACAGACTGCTTCCATAAAAATTACAGTCTTGGAAATCCTATGGGGCAGCTCTACCCTGTCCGATAGGGTCATTATGAGTCGGAATTGACTCGATGGCAATGGGTTATTATTTTTGGGGGGATACTTAATTTAAAAATGTGATAGTTATGAAAAATAATTCTTAACAAATACATTGCTCAAGCTTTTACTCTTGCACGTTTAAAACTACAATATGCTACACTGAAATGCATTACTGACAAAACAGAATACTGAGAATTTAGTCCACTGACCTGTTTTTTTGTGGAGCAAACTGGATCTGTGCTGGAAAGCGCTGGTGTCCTGGGCCTGTCTGGGAGCTGAGGATAGCAACGTCCTCTGACTTTCTTCTGGGTTTCCAGGTGGGAAGGGAGAGGTCTGCGTGCGTCTAAATTCACTTCTATCCATGCTAGGTAAGTGAAGAGCATCCTGAGTTTTCTTCTTTTCCTTTTTTAACATATTGACCAAAATATCTGAAACTTGACTTAAGGATTTAGTGACTCATACTAGATGATAATGATCAAAACACTAATGTTCCAAACCAGATTCATATTCCAAGATTTGCTATTTGGCATGTGGTAAAGCCCGATGAAAGGAAGACTTCAACTCCCTGAAGCCATATATATACAGTTACGGACAATTTAGGAGGCTTCTAGTCTTGCAGTGTAGCGCTGGTTTACGAGGCCCTGCATGACCTTGCCCCTGCATTCCCCTCTGACTTAAAGGCTTACCCCCTCCCGTTACAGCTACTTGCAGGGTAATGGAGCTATGTATCTACCTGTGAGTAAAGAAGTCTTTTAATCTGGAAGGTCATGCCCTTGGCTAAGCATGTAGCTGTTCAGGAGGAAGTAGAGGGGTGGAGAGGGAGATTGGTGGAATTCCCAGTTGGCAGATCAGCCAAATCAATCCTGGCAACCCGTGTGGTGATGAATGAGCAGCCACACCCAGCACCCCCCAAGTCTAACATGCACCACTTATTTAGAGCACACTCAAATTGAGCTGAAAGTCACATTTTTTTTGGCCTCCATTTTTTATCCCAAATGGAAATGAAAAGAAGTGAATTATTATACACACATATGTATATATATGCACATATATATATGTGAGTATGTGTATACATATACATGTATATATATAGAGAGAGAGTCAGTCCCTGGTGGTGCAAATGGTTAAGTGCTCGACTACTAGCTGAAAGGTTGGCAGTTCAAACCCACTCAGAGATGCCTCAGAAGACAGGCCTGGCAATCTGCTTCCAAAAGGTCACAGCCTTGACAACCCTATGAAGCAGTTCTGCTCTGCACACATGGGGTTGCCACGAGTCGGAACTGACTTGACAGCAACTAAAAACAACAACGTTCCAGGCACATGGGATAGAGCAGAGAAAAGGCAGATGACTAGTTTTCTCAAGAAGCAGACATCCTACCAGGGAAAAGCAGGTTACACACACACACACACACACACACACGCACACGCACACACAATCAGAGAGTGATAAGTGCTGGAGAGCTAATTTTGAAAATGCCCACAGTAACTGGGCCACAGTAGCTACTCTACATTGGGTGCTCATGAAAGGCCTTTCTAAGAGTGGTATTTAAACTCAGATCTGAATGACAAAAAGGAAACAGTCAGAGGAAGAGCCTCACAGCAGAGGAAATGGTTCATGTTAAAGCTCTAAGGAAATGGGTTTGGCAGCGGTCACAAAAACGGGGCAGTCCCCTCCCTCCTCCAGGAATATTTGGCAAATGTCTGACTTGGTTGTCACAAATGGAACGAAGTAGTGCTACTGGAATCTGTTGGGGAGAGGCCAGGGATGCTGTTAAACATCCCACAATGCACCCACAACAGAAGTTAAGAAACCCTGTGTTAGAGGAACAACAAAAAGGTAGCTGTAACGGGACGGGGTAAGCCATTAAGTCAGAGGGGAATGCAGGGGCAAGGTCATGCAGGGCCTTGTAAACCAGCGCAAGGGTTTGGGTTTTATTCTAAATATAATGGGAAGCCCCTGGAAGGCATGAATCAGAGAAACAACGTACTCAGATTTACATTTCATAAAGATCGCAATACAAATATGTCTTCTCAGTTGCCTTCCTTCTTCTTACCTTTCCTTTGACTTCTCCCCCTTCCCTTTCCCACTGACTGAGGCCTTTGTGCCAAGCGCTGTGCTGGGTGCTGGATAGCACCCTGTCACATGTTTGGTAATGGGGTGTCTGAGCTTCTGAGCTTTATTCAAACTGATAACAGCAATGCTGCCATTTTCACCCCCTTTCCAAGAAGAACATTTAATGTTGTTCATTGTCATTTTGGTTGCATTACTGTCTTTTGTTGAGCTCAAGTATTATCACTTTTTTTCTTTTTCTGGAAGCTGTACTTTCTTACTCCTCCTGTCACCTTCTGGGGTCTGTGAAGAAAGATACGAAAATACCCTCCAACCTGACTGAGTAACTGTGACATTTCAGGAGCCTTTCTTGCTCATTAGCTCTTGAAAAGGGTGAGCTTTGGGAAGCTATTTTTCTTTATTCTGAGTTTACCTATTGTCTACACGATCACATCTTCCATCATATAACATTCTATAGTGTACAAAGCACTTTTCAATACATTGTCTTATTGGCTTTGCTCAGCACTGTGAGGTTAGCAGGGCAGACATTATGCTACAGCTCCTGACGAGTAGAAAACAGCTTCATTGCAGTTAAGTAATTATACAACCAATGCATGAAGAGTTAGGATTTCAATCCGGGTTTTTGAATTTTAAGTTCAGTACTCTTTCCACCATGTCTCCCCGCACACCATCATTCTGAATATGACTTTCAGATGGAGGGAACTGTGTTTGAATTATTCACAGTCAGTAAAGAATCTAGAGTAGCCCCATATGAACAGTGGCACCTGGGACTGACCTCAGTGAGGAAGGGAGACAATGTATGTCTCTCGTTTAAAAATAAACATATGTGGACAAGCCTGGACTGCTCCCTCTCTGTCATATCTCATTTCATCCCTCCTATATGCACAGACATTCATAAGCCTAGAAGGGGATTAAGAAGTTGGTAGGAGTTTTTAGGGGAAGAGATCCTAGACTAGGATCAAGGCCAGCAAAAGCAGAGCTCACTCAGACTGGGCTGGGGCCAGGACTGAGGTCCAAGCTGAGACCATCCCTGGAGATGGACAGGGTAAGAGAGAGGACAGGAATGCAAGGGTGACAATGCTTGTAGGCGGCACTCATAGACAAGGGCTTGTGTGGGAGTGTAATTCACAGTTGAACCTACTATTACTGGCCATGGATAATAAAGCAGCTACAACTTACTTGACAGACATACAGGGTCTGCTGATCCTCAATATAATTAGGGACTGAAGTTAATCAGGCAGCATGCCACCTTGTATTTGGTTTGTTTGTATCTCTTTATTACTGGATTTTCCTCATGTGGGTTATTTTTATGCATTTTGCACAATAGCTGAAGCTAAAATGCCTTTTAGTAATTTAAAAAAAATGAACCAAAGAAATGTTTAAAAAGAAATGACCAAAATAATTTCTTGTGTGTGTTTATTTAAAGTCTGTAAATAGAATGACAATGTTGAATCTTTTACAAGAAGCTGAAAAGATGGAAAAAGAAACAATACTGAAGGAACACCTGCGAGTCCTGAGGTCTAACCAACCCAGCAGGGGCCCTTTGAAAGTAACCACCTCTTCCAAAACAGCTGGAAGCAAGAGCTCCCACGTGCTGCTGCCATTTTCAGCACCCTAAATATACTGCCTCCTACAGCAAAAAAGAATTCTACCTTGAAGGCTCATCTATGCTCATTTTCAAATTTGGGAGCATTTCTAAGTGGAACCCAAAGCCATAGATCTGGCTTTTAAATAAGAAAAAGGTTTCATTTAAACAAATCTCTGCTGTTCATAAGCTAAATACCATTTGTCACGTTTCAGCCTTCATTTGAGTTTCACCCACACATCAGCCACAAATTCTGGGCCATGGGGACGCTGCGGTCAGCCCGGTGTCCGGTCAGCTAAAGATAACTACCCTTCTTGTAGAGAACTAACTTACTGGCTCGGGACTAAAACAAAAAGAGCACTGCGGAGCAGTCAAGAAATATATTTTCAAAAATCCAACGTTAAGAGATGGTGTAAAAAGTCCATACTTTTCAATAGACTGAAATATTCCCAGGAATAGTAATTGTATCTGGCTAAAAACAAAGTAAAGCTTTTTTCATTTCCAGTAGCCCTGTTTTTTACTAGTCACTACATTCTGTTTGCTGAGGGGACTTCTTACTTCTAAATGGAAAGAAGCCACGTGAATTAGAGCAGGGTGGGGAGTGGGTGACACTGCTTTGGGAAGACCTCTAAGTGTGCCCACTCCCCTTTCAAGCCCCTAGAGGGAGAGCTTCTCGTCATTTTAGAAAGGATACTGATTTCATTATCCCTCTGTTTTAGAATATCTTGTAGCTTTTTATATTCTTCCTCTTTTGATGGATATTGGCAGCCTTGGTCTTGGTCTTGGTCTTTGATTTCAGAGGAGACTGAACTCTTCCCAAGGATCTTCTTATCATTCAACAGTTTCTATATGATGAAATAAGAGCTTAGTGTCCATAACTGTATTCCAACTCTATTCCAACTGTATTCCTGCACATCAGGCATGCCCACCCTTTCCTGCCTCCTTGTCTTCACAATGCAGGTGTTTTTCCCTGATATATCTCTCTCCTCTGCCCACCCTCTTTCTTCTTTCCTTCTCCCCTCTCCCCTACCTCACTTTTCCATCTCTATTCGGGAAGTTCCTACTCAAATACTGTCTCTTTTTGACTCCTTTCCTAGTTTCCTCACTCTTTTCTCCATGACACCATACCACTTAATCCACACTTTAATTATAGCACTTATCAAGTACTGTAATTATCCTCTGTGTCTCTGTCTTCTCCATGACTTATTTTTTTCAACTTCTCCTTCCTCATTCCTGGGCCATAGCAGACTCACAACAAATGTTTATTATCTTAGTGAAGTATGCAGAATACAGGCGTGATAAAAGTGAAGGATGATCATATTCTAAATGCATCCTCATAAGAATTAAAACCAAAGGCAGAGAAAAACTGACAAATTTTATGGATAAATCAAAATGGTTGAAAAAAGTGTAGGACATAGTTTTCTTGCTATAGTTTAAAAATAAATGATTCTTGAACCTGGAATTCGTCTGTGTAGCAGGCAGAGATTCCTAGGAAAAGAACGAGAAGTCTATGGTCTAAGCTTATTTATTGGCAAATAAGATACCACCTCTGAGGAAACCTTCTAAGGAGACCCTGTTCCACATGTCCAGAATGGTACAAGTTTTGAACAACAACAACAACAAAAATCAGTTTTTTGAACATGGCTTCTACTGGAGGAAATGTTTAAATTTACCTTTAAATGATGAAAACAGTGATGAATTTTACGCATATCAGCGCCAACCTCTAGTCTACTCTCTGGATCTTGGTCTTCCAAAAAGGATGTAATTAGTTTTTCCAGCCTATAAATACATAACGTTAGAGAAGCAACTATGAGCTGGAAACCTTAGAAATTCTCACGGCATTACCTCAATGGTTAACATTTAAAGTACAGGCTATTGTTCCCCCTTGTTTACCAAAATATAGTTATCTGGGTTGACTATAAAATTTAATAAGATAGGAACAGATTGACAAAATGAAATCTGAAGATATTGATGCCATTATTTGACTAATTTCCAATGAATTCATATGCAGCTTTCAATATAAGAATTGTTTGATTTCTACAATCCATGCATTCTAGCCAAACTGGCTTTCTATGTTCTGTGCTTGGCTGCCACATTGCTAGAGAAAGTAATGAAAAATTTTTTTATTAGTTCTATTAAAAATGGCTACTCAGCCTCAGCCAGGACCTAAATGATGTACCACAATCCCTTTATTCATTTTTGGTTTACTTATATTCTTCACAGTGGCTATTCCAAATCCTTCTACAACCTCCAAGCCTACCACTTCTCCTTCACTCTTGGTCAACCAAGTAGCTTCTCACTAGACTGACAAAGTCAAAGCTGTCACAAGCAGGCTCCTTCAGCTTCCTTTTTCTTCTCCTCAGAGTGTCTCTGCTTCATCACTCAGCCCTTCCTTCTCAAGGCCAACCTCTTCCCCTGGGAGTTTCCTGCTTCTTCAAAGGCTGACCTGATTAATCATCCCCTTTCCCTTTCCTCTCCATCGCCTCTTCCCTCTCTGCTTATAGTGATATTTTTCCTATTCTCCAAACAAAATACATCTCTTTGGAAGAACCATCCAACCACTCTCCTCTGAAGTCCTAGTTTAGTTTGTAGCTTGCTATGTGCTTACTATAGTCGACGCTGAATTTGTGTAAAAACCTCAGCTCCTCCATTCACTTGTAAGTATCATGAGGCTAATCTTGGCTTTTATTCATCTTATGTTTCCCCTTCTCCACCCTGTATCTAGGGCAATGCACATGTTAGGTTCTCTCTATTCTCTCTACAGATACGGTCATTAATTAATGGATTCATTTCCGTGGAAGTTGAGATGGAAGGCGAAAGGATGGCAGTCAGTATCTAAGATGCTAGGTATCATGATATAGCAGCAGTGTATCTTTCTAGCATTATAATGAAAATATTTGCATACTTTCAGTATCTTTTTAAACTTTTCAAACACATTTCCCTTCCATGGTTATTATCAGCCCATCCAAACAAGAAATAATGATTTTATCATCATTTCATCACTATATATTAGCCTTGGATTTTATTTTTACTTACTCTTATAAACTCTGACATGTGACAGCTGGTATTTGCAAGTGTAAGATAACGTATATTGTAATTTTTAAAGAGTTTATTCAGGTGGAAGTACACCTGTCATTTCCATCCATAGAACAGAGCTTCGAATCATGAGATACACAGACAGATTAATTTCTGAGACAAAGATTTTTAAATATGTCTTTATACATAATATTATAAAAATGTATGTTTATTAAAAAATTCCAAACAAAGAGATATGAATAAATTAAAAAATGAACCCTCCCCATTCCCCCACCACTACTTCTCTTTTCTTTATTCACTCTTCTTATCTTGGGGAATTCAATGTTAACAGTTGAAATGTATTCTTCTACCTCTTAACTAAGCAAATACCTAACCTGTATTTGTTTATAGATGTTTATTTTAAAAAAAGGAGATCAGAGTCTGAATACTGTTCTGTACCACTATTTTTCTAAACAATTTATCACAGATAATCTTCCAAGTCAGTACATATACAGTAGAGCTATTTGGTGGTGCAACGGTTAAATGCTTGGCTGTTAAATGAAAAGTTGGCAGTTTGAACCCACTCAGTGGGTCGATTGCAGAAAGGCCTGGTGATCTGCTTCTGTAAAGGCTGCAGCCTTGAAAATCCAATGGGGCAGCTCTACTTTGTCACATGGCAACTGACAGCAACAACCTGGTGATGTAGTGGTTAAGTACTACAGCTGTTAACCAAGAGGTAAGCAGTTCGAATCTACCAGATGCTCCTTGGAAACTCTATGGGGCAGTTCTACTCTGTCCTGTAGGGTAGTTATGAGTTGGAACTAACTCAGTGGCAGTAGGTTTGGTTTTTATGGTTTTTTAACAGCAACAACATCTCATCTTTTAATAGCTATAAAATATTTTGTACTATGGCTGTACCATTCCTCTCATAATGACCATTAAGGTTACATACTTTTTTTTTTTTTAAATTATGCTTTAGGTGAAAGTTTATAGCTTGTTAGTTTCTCATACAAAAATTTATACACACGTTGTTATGTGACCCTAGCTGCTATCTCTATAATGTGACCACACATTCCTCCTTTCTACTCCAGATTTCCCGTGTTCACTCAACCAGCTCCTATCCCTTTCTGCCTTCTCATCTTGCCTCCTGACAGGAGGTGTCCATTTAGTCTCGTATATCTACTTGAACTAAGAAGCACACTGTTTTTTTTTTTTTATTAACTTTTATTAAGCTTCAAGTGAACGTTTACAAATCCAATCAGTCTGTCACATATAAGTTTACATACATCTTACTCCATACTCCCACTTGCTCTCCCCTATTGAGTCAGCCCTTTCAGTCTCTCCTTTCGTGACAATTTTGCCAGCTTCCCTCTCTCTCTATCCTCCCATCCCCCCTCCAGACAAGAGTTGCCAACACAATCTCAAGTGTCCACCTGATATAATTAGCCCACTCTTCATCAGTATCTCTCTCCCACCCGCTGACCAGTCCCTTTCATGTCTGATGAGTTGTCTTCGGGGATGGTTCCTGTCCTGTGCCAACAGAAGGTCTGGGGACCATGGCCGCCGGGATTCCTCTAGTCTCAGTCAGACCATTAAGTATGGTCTTTTTATGAGAATTTGGGGTCTGCATCCCACTGATCTCCGGTTCCCTCAGGAGTTCTCTGTTGTGCTCCCTGTCAGGGCAGTCATTGATTGTGGCCGGGCACCATCTAATTCTTCTGGTCTCAGGATGATGTAGGTCTCTGGTTCATGTGGCCCTTTCTGTCTCTTGGGCTCTTGGTTGTCGTGTGACCTTGGTGTTCTTCATTTTCCTTTGCTCCAGGTGGGTTGAGACCAATTGATGCATCTTAGATGGCCGCTTGTTAGCGTTTAAGACCTCAGACGCCACATTTCAAAGTGGGATGCAGAATGTTTTCCTAATAGAATTATTTTGCCAATTGACTTAGAAGTCCCCTCAAACCATGGTCCCCAGACCCCCGCCCTTGCTCCGCTGACCTTTGAAGCATTCATTTTATCCCGGAAACTTCTTTGCTTTTGATCCAGTCCAATTGAGCTGACCTTCCATGTATTGAGTGTTGTCTTTCCCTTCACCTAAAGCAGTTCTTATCTACTGATTAATCAATAAAAACCCCTCTCCCTCCCTCCCTCCCTCCCCCCTTCGTAACCACAAAAGTATGTGTTCTTCTCCGTTTTTACTATTTCTCAAGATCTTATAATAGTGGTCTTATACAATATTTGTCCTTTTGCCTCTGACTAATTTCGCTCAGCATAATGCCTTCCAGGTTCCTCCATGTTATGAAATGTTTCACAGATTCGTCACTGTTCTTTATCGATGCGTAGTATTCCATTGTGTGAATTTACCACAATTTATTTACCCATTCATCCATTGATGGACACCTTGGTTGCTTCCAGCTTTTTGCTATTGTAAACAGAGCTGCAATAAACATGGGTGTGCATATATCTGTTTGTGTGAAGAAGCACACTCTTTATGAGTATCACTGTATGTCTTATAGTCCAGTCTAATCTTTGTCTGAAGAGTTGGCTTCTGGATTGGTTTTAGTTCTGGGTTAACAGAGAGTCTGGGGGCCATGTCTTCTGGGGTTCCTCCAGTCTCAGTCAGACCATTAAGTCTGGTCTTTCTATGAGAATTTGCGGTCTGCATCTCACTGCTCTCCTGCTGCCTCAGGGGTTCTCTGTTGTGTTCCCCGTCAGGACAGTCATAGGTTGTGGCCAGGCACCATCTAGTTCTTCTGGTCTCAGGCTGATGTAGTCGCTGCTTTATGTGGCCCTTTCTGCCTCTTGGGCTCATAATTATCTTATGTCTTTGGTGTTCTTCATTCTCCTTTGCTCCAGGTGGGCTGAGACCAATTGATGCATCTTAGATGGCTGCTTGCTAGCGTTTAAGACTCCAGATGCCACTTTCCAAAGTGGGCTGGAGAATGTTTTCTTAATAGGTTTTATTATGCCAATTGACTTAGATGTCCCATGAAACCATGGTCCCCAAGCCCCAACCCCAGCTATGCTGGCCTTCAACGTGCTCAGTTTATTCAGGAAACTACTTTGCTTTTGGTTTAGTCTAGTTGTGTTGACTTCTCCTGTATTGTGTATTGTCTTTCCCTTCACCTATAATAGTTCTTCTCTACTATCTAATTACTGAAACCCCTCTCCCTCCCTCTCTCCTTACCCCCTCTCATAGCCATCAAAGAATATTCTCTTCTCTGTTTAAACTATTTCTCGAGTTCTTATAATAGTGGTCTTATACAATATTTGTCCTTTTGCAGCTGACTAATTTCACTCAGCATAATGCCTTCCAGATTCCTCCATGTTATGAGATGTTTCACAGATTCATCATTGTTCTTTATCGATGTGTAACATTCCATTGTGTGAATATACCATAATTTATTTATCTATTCATCCATTGATGGGGGCCTTGGTTGCTTCCATCTTTTTGCTATAGTAAACAGTGCTGCAATGAACATGGGTGTGCATATATCTGTTTGTGTAAAGGCTCTGATTTCTCTAGGATATATTCCAAGGAGTGGGATTGCAGGATCATATGGTAGTTCTATTTCTAGTTTTTTAAGGAAGTGATAAACCGATTTCCAAAGTGGTTATTTTACATTCCCACAAGCAGTGTATAAGTGTTCCAGTCTCTCCAGAACCTCTTCAACATTTGTTATTTTGTGTTTTGGATTAATGCCAGCCTTGCTGGAGTGAGACAGAATCTCACTGTAGTTTTGATTTGCATTTCTCTAATGGCTGATGATCATGAACATTTCCTTATGTATCTGTAAGCTACCTGAATGTCTTCTTTAGTGAAATGAAGGTGACATATTCTTAATTGCTACTTTTCTCTATAAGCAATGAGGAAGCCTCGGTCTACAATCCCCACTTAATGAAGTTTAAAAAAAAAAAACGCAATGTTTACCTACTTGTATTTTCCCTGAATACTCAGTGGAAATTCTAAAAATTTGGAGAGTACTATGAGTTCTAAAATATACCCATTCTTTGGAGTAAAAGTGTTTTGTGGTTTCTAGTGTCCATAAACTTTCTAACAGACAATACCGGGTTAGAAGCAATGGTTATCGAGTCTTTCTTTTTTTTTTATTTTATAATTTCTTTTGTATAGATAGATGTCATCAAGTTGACTCTGAATCATGGTAATGTTATTTACAACAGAACAAAATGTTGTCCAGTCCTGTTTCATCCTTATGCTTGCCTGCATGTTCGAGTCCATCACTGAGGCTATTGTGCCAACCCATCTCACCAAGGGTCTCCCTTGCCCTTGCTGGCCCTTTAGTTTGAAAAACACGATGTCCTCCTCTAGGGATATAACCCTCCTGATGACGTGTCCAAAGGATGCAAGTCAGACAGTGTTGTGTTGTGATCTATAAAGTTTTCATTGGCTAATTTTTGGAAGAAGATCACCAGGTGTTTCTTCCTAGTCTTAGTCTGGAAGCTCCACTCAAACCTGTCTACTCTGAATGACCCTGCTCTTATTTGAAATACTGGCGTCATAGATTCCAGCATCATAGCAACAAGCAAACCACCACCACACAACAAACTGACAGATGGGTGGTGGTTCTCCTGTATAGCTTGATCATAATTTATATATTGTAGGTAATATTCTCTGAAGGAAGGCTAAAGTGAAATCCTAGTTCACAAGAAAGTATTGGGCTTTGGCTATTTCAGCAAGCTTTCTTTCCTGTACAATAGATTAGGACTATTTGACTATATGAAGAAGAATGTGGCATCAGGATTGGAGGCAGATTCATTAACAACATGAGATATGCAGATGACACAACCTTGCTTCCTGAAAGTGAAGATGACATGAAATATTCACTGACAAAGATCAAATACTACATCCTTCAGTACGGGTTATATATACCTCAACATAAAAAAAAAAAAAAAGGAGACAAAAGTCCTTACAACTGGACCAGTAAGCAACATCATAATAAATGGAAAAAAAGACTGAAGTTGTGAAGGATTTCATTTTACTTGGATCCACAATCAACAACCAAGGAAGCAGCAGTCTAGAAATTAAATGACATACTGCATAGAGCAAATCTGCTGCAAAAGAGTCTTTAAAGTATTGAAAAGCAAAGATGTCACTTTGAGGACTAAGGTGCACCTGACCCAAGCCAAGATATTTTCAATCGCCTCATATGCATGAGAAAGCTGGAAGACTGAAGAAGAATTGAAGCCTTTGAATTAGGGTGTTCGCAAAGAATATTGAATATACCTTGGACCAGAAGAATGAACATGTCTGTCTTGGAAGAAGTACAGCCAGAATTCTCCTTAGAAGTGAAGATGGCAAGACTTTGTCTCACATACTTTGGACATGTTATCAGGAGGGACGAATCCCTGGAGAAGCACATCATGCTTGGTAAAGTAGAGCCTCATTGAAAAAGAGGAAGACCCTTGATGAGATGGATTGACACAGTGTATGCAACAATGGGCTCAATCATAGTAATGATTGTGAGGATGGTGCAGGACTGGGCAGTGTTTCATTCTGTTTTACATTGGGTCTCTATCAGTAGGAACCGACTCAACAGCTTTAGCAACATTTGACTAAATGATGAAAAGAGTGATGAATTTTACCCATATCAGCACCAACCTCACTTCTACTCTCTTCCAAAAAAGATACTAGGGCCAGGGGTTTAATCTGAAGAAATGGGTAAAAACTTCTGCCTAAGTGAAAGGACAGGAATGCTTTATCCTTCCTGGGATTTGATTACTGTAGTACAGGATTAAGAATGAAGATCAGGCCTTTTGCCATGCAATTCTGTTCTCAGCTCTTGAGACCAGAGAACCTCATTAGATAAGAAAAAAAATGTTTGTTCTTCCCTTCGTACATCTAATTTATTACTGAATTCATTTTCTTATCACTTAAGGACTTGGCCTAATAATTAAAATGCAGAAAAATGCTTAATTTAGATGTTTCTGATGCACTCCTCTGGTAGTTTAGAGTGAATGACTGACCCCAGATTCCCTGCATTTTCCTGTCTCCCGAAATAGTTCCCAAGTTCATACCTAGTAACTGCTCCCACTGAGCAGTATTCCAGCTGCCAGCACCCTGCTGGACAGTGAAAAATTGTTTACCAGAAAAGGCTCTCTAAGAGGTCAAATGAGTACAAAAAAGTCTGTTCTTTAGGAAAAGCCTAAGTAAACAGGAAACTTTACTTTTTCTCTACTTTCATTAGAGAAAGAAGGAAATGAATCCTGGGCGGGGGGGGGGAGCGGGAATAAATGTATACCATTCAGTTCTAGACCATCTGCACAGGAAGTATCATAGATAATACCAATGTGTCTAAACACATTACCTGGCTGATGATAGGCGATTGTTAGATGGATGGTGGCTATAACTATCTTCACCAAACTACTGCTAAGGAATTACCTCTGACAACTCATAGCCTAGTTCAGCAATTCTATCATATTATAAATTTTGATAGCTGGCCAAATAATTAGAACTGAGCATATTTCCTAAAATGTGCTTTACCCCACTGAGACCACTCTCCTCCCCCTTCCTGCCCCCTATATTTCTTGCCAAAAAATGAAGTTATGTCTGTAGCCATGTTTTCATAGAAGTTTAGGTTTAATAGTATGAATAAAGACACAGCAAGCTTATTATCAATAGCTAATATTAATTTAGCATGTACTAAAAGCTTTAAAAGCTATTCTCGTATGCTATTTTCATGCATTATTTTCTTAATCCTCACAAGAACCATATGAGGTAAGTACTATTATTATTCCTATATCATAGATGAAGAAACTGAAGGACAGAGAGCTTAAATATCTTGCCCAAGGTCACAGAGCTGGCAAATGACAGAGCTGTGATTCAAACTCAGGTAAGCTGACCAAAATCCAAGCTTGTAAGCATTATATTTAATACACTATGGCAAAGCTAGTAAAACAGGTAGATGGACAAGGGGGAATCACTGAGTAGCAGTTATTTAAATTTTGACAAGGGCACTGGTAAAGCATTACGTATAACATGAAAAATGTTGGAAAAGAATCAGAGTGTCCAAGAATAGATTAATTAAATAAATGAAGGCATAGTTATGAACTGGAGTGCAATGCAGCCATTTAAAATGATGAAAAGAGGGGTAATTATGGACATTGAAAATGCTCATGAGTATAATGATAGGTTAACAATGAATTCTTTTGCAGGGATTTTGCAAGTACACTGTCACATATCCAAGAAGGCAGAAGATAAGAGAAGATAAAAAGAGAGAGAGACAGAGAGAAAAGAATAGATCAGCAATCTGAGACTTTTGTCCAGTTGCCTTTGGCTTAAGACCATTTACATCTCCCTGTGAAAGAAGAAACCAGTGATCCAGGCTAAATTCACTCTTCTGAAATATTTTTATGATTATATGACATTTATCTGTTTATTAAATTAAGTTTATCAAGTTATACATTGAGAGGGATTAAGATGTCCTCATTATTCTCAATCTTTTTTTTTTTAATTTTATAAGCATGTTCCTGTCAGTATTAGCTTCTAAAAATGGGTTAGGAAACATCTATATGGAAGGAGGCATTAGTAGGAAGAGCAAAGCTAAACATGAGAATGGGGAAATGGGAATTCCTTTTTGGTTCTGTACAATCGAAACAACTTTGGGAAGTGTGCCCCAGAGAGCGGGGCGGGGTGGGGGGGGAGGCACGGCTTTGTAATTGGAGTATAAAGATAACAGAAGTGTTCGGCAGCACAGGATTACTTACTACAAACAATATGAGGGACTGCATAGCATTAGGACCCTGTCTTTTGATACTGAGCTGGAAAAGAGGTGGATAGAAAACATCCCAGTTGGTGGGTGCAGGGCTGCTGTGTAGTAGAGTGTGGAAATGCCTGGTATCCCTGAGCTAACTCACTGATGGTTCTTAGTTCATCTTACCTCCTCCCCAGTTCCAGAAGAGGAGTAGGTAGCTCATTCCAAAGGGCTAGGAAGAATTGTAATTTAAGAAATCTAACTGGTATTGATTATACCAAAAAGTATCAAAATCTGCCTGACAACTACCAATTTATCACTAAAGATGGCTCCATCAAGGATAGGTTGTCTCTGCCAGGATTAGACAATGAGGATGCTGATAAACTATAGGTACATATTAACATGAGCAAAGATCTGAGAAAGAGCTGGAAAATAGTGATACAGATATAAAAGGAAACTTGATAACTATTAATTTCAAGGAATGTGACAATTAAATAGGAAGAATGTGAAAATAGTTACAAAATTAAAAAAAATTGATTGTGGTGGGATAACAAATGTGGCTGAACTATTGGGCTGAATGATCTTGACTAATTCACCAACCTCTACAGGTCATAAGGGTCTCATCTGTGAAATACGCGAAATACAACCATTTCTAAACTCTACAAGCTGTATAAAAGAAGAAAATGCAAGGAGAAAAAAGAGTATATTATTGCCTGGTCCATTAAGGCCTTGCAAAGAGTGGACCAATCTTACTGCCATTGCTAGAAACTTGTTAGAAATGCATAATCTCAGTCTTCTCCTCCAACCCCAGACCTACTGAATCAGAATCTGCATTTAACAACGTGCCCAGGTGGTGTGTGCACAATCAGTATTTAAGAGGCATTACCACATGGCACTAGAAAAAAAAAAAAAAAACCACAAGGTAACCTGTTTTTGAATGTTGACTCAAGAATATATATATTTATTGGTTTGGTATCCAGGAATGGATAAAATAAAGTTGAATGTTAAATGAAAGAGGAACGAACATCCTGACATGGTCAAATCTGTTCCAGGCACTGTGCCGATGAGTTGACATATATTTTCTTATTTCAATATCACAGCTTGGTTCTCTTTATAACTGCCATCTCCCAATTATTTTATTATTCATTAATCAGCCATTATGGGTCAGGCACTTTCATATAGACTTTGTTACTCATCCTGTGCCATACAGTTATAAATTATCATCCCTCTTTTATTGTAACAGTTAGAAAATGGAAACACTTGGATTTTAAAACAAGTCTTTTGAATCAGGACTCTCTACTCTTTCCACACATATCACAGAGCTACTCAAACTACTCAGAAAAGTGTCTTCATCATCAGGCTTTCAATTACCTTGTCATAATCCCTGGTTACTAAATTTGTATTTTCAATTCAGAACGTTTCTGTTGATATTTTTTGTTAATTAGCAAAGAGGTAAATGACATAATCAAGGTAAATGAGATAATCGAATAAACTTTGTGTTTGGCATCACAAAGAAAAGAGTTTCTAACAGGATACAATAGCAGGGAGTACTAAAGACTCAAAGGTGGGAAAGAGAGAAAGTTCTTATTTTGACTTTGCTAACATAATGGGTCTCTTTTATGGGGTGAGACCCTGTAAAACATATAGTACTGGGACAGCATGTTATTTACAAAAGGAAGGGTCAGATAGGAACAATAAATTCTCAATTTATGATTAACTATGATGATCCACAGGACATGAAAAGCTGAAGGCTGAGACTGTGCCAACATGACCATGACGAAAGGAAACTATATAAATATTTCTTGGGGTCATTAGGCTCATGTTTGTTTTTTGTTAGATTCTGCTGAAAGAACTATTCCCAATTGGTTTGGAGGTGGTTACTTCAAGTTCCCCACCCTCCCCCGCCAGAATCCACTGGTGTGTGCTAAGTATTATATACATTATATGTTCCCCGAGCCCAACTCAGTGAGAGGCAGAGCCCCTTAAGTGCTAGGAATTGAGTTCAATGCCAGCCACTTTGTTGGAATGAGCTTTTTTAAAAAACAGCAAAACCAAAAACCTAATCCACTGTCAGTCATCAAGTCAATCCTAACTCATGCTATGAGTTAAAAGCAGATGCTGTTGTCGTTGTTGTTAGGTGCTGTTAAGTTCGTTCGGACTCATAGCAACCCTATGTGCAACAGAATGAAACACTGCCCAGTCCTGTGCCATCCTCACAATCACTGCTATGTTTGAGCCCATTGTTGCAGCCACTGTGTCAATCCATCTCATTGAGGGTCTTCTTCTTTTCCACTGACCCTCTACCTTACCAAGCATGATGTCCTTCTCCAGGTACTGGTCCCTCCTGATAACATGTCAAAAGTCAGTGAGACTAAGTCTCACCATCCTTGTTTCCAAGGTACACTCTGGCTGTACTTCTTCCAAGACAAGTTCTTTTGGCTGTAGTTGTTGTGAGGTGCTGTCTTAGTTATCTGGTACTGCTATAACAGAAATACTACAAGTACATGGCTTTAACAAAGAGAAATTTATTCTCTCACAGTCTAGTAGGCTACAAGTCCAAATTCAGGGTGTCAGCTCCAGGGGAAGGCTTTCTTTCTTTGTTGGCTCTGGAGGAAGGTCCTTGTCTTCAAGCTTCCCCTAGTCAAGAGCTTCTCAGGTGCAGGGACCTGGGTCCAAAGGACACACTTTCTTGGTGGTGTGAGGTCCCCAACTCTCTGCTTGCTTCCCTTTCCTTTTTTTTTTTAAATAATTTTTATTGTGCTTTAAGTGAAAGTTTACAAATCAAGTCAGTCTGTCACATATAAGCTTATATACACCTTACTCCATACTCCTACTTACTCTCCCCCTGAGTCAGCCCACTCCCTCCTTCCAGTCTCTCCTTCTGTGACGGTTTTGCCAGTTTCTAACCCTCTCTACCCTCCTATCTCCCCTCCAGACAGGAGATGCCATCACAGTCTCAAGTGTCCACCTGATACAAGTAGTTCACTCCTCATCAGCATCTCTCTCCAACCCATTGTCCAGTCCCTTCCATGTCTGATGAGTTGTCTTCGGGAGTGGTTCCTGTCCTGGGCCGGCAGAAGGTTTGGGGACCATGACCGCCGGGTTCCTCTAGTCTCAGTCAGACCATTAAGTATGGTCTTTTTATGAGAATTTGGGGTCTGCATCCCACTGTTCTCCTGTTCCCTCAGGAGTTCTCTGTTGTGCTCCCTGTCAGGGCAGTCATTGGTTGTGGCTGGGCACCATCTAGTTCTTCTGGTCTCAGGATGATGTAAGTCTCTGGTTCATGTGGCCCTTTCTGTCTCTTGGGCTCATAGTTATCGTGTGCCCTTGGTATTCTTCATTCTCCTTTGATCCAGGTGGGTTGAGACCAATTGATGCATCTTAGATGGCCGCTTGTTAGCATTTAAGACCCCAGATGCCACACTTCAAAGTGGGATGCAGAATGTTTTCATAATAGAATTATTTTGCCAATTGACTTAGAAGTCCCCTTAAGCCACAGTCCCCAAACCCCCATTCTTGCTCCGCTGACCTTCTAAGCATTCATTTTATCCCGGAAACTTCTTTGCTTTTGGTCCAGTCCAGTTGAGCTGACCTTCCCTGTACTGAGTATTGTTCTTCCCTTCACCTAAAGTAGTTCTTACCTACTAACTAATCAGTAAATAACCCTCTCCCAACCTTCCTCCCTCCCCTCCTCGTAACCACAAAAGGATGTGTTCTTCTCAGTTTAAACTATTTCTCAAGATCTTATAATAGTGGTCTTATACAATATTTGTCCTTTTGCCTCTGACTAATTTCACTCAGCATAATGCCTTCCAGGTTCCTCCATGTCATGAAACGTTTCACAGATTCGTCACTGTTCTTTATCGATGCGCAGTATTCCATTGTGTGAATATACCATAATTTATTTAACCATTCATCCGTTGATGGACACCTTGGTTGCTTCCAGCTTTTTGCTATTGTAAACAGAGCTGCAATAAACTTGGGTGTGCATATATCTGTTTGTGTGAAGGCTCTTCTTTCTCTAGGGTATATT
This sequence comes from Loxodonta africana, assembly GCF_030014295.1. Classification (NCBI taxonomy): domain Eukaryota; kingdom Metazoa; phylum Chordata; class Mammalia; order Proboscidea; family Elephantidae; genus Loxodonta; species Loxodonta africana. Next base: position 101,765,942 of record NC_087342.1, read on the forward strand.
CCGGGGAGTGGGATTTCTGGGTTGTATGGTAGTTCTATTTCTAACTTTTTAAGAAAACGCCAGATAGATTTCCAAAGTGGTTGTACCATTTTACATGCCCACCAGCAGTGTATAAGAGTTCCAATCTCTCTGCAGCCTCTCCAACATTTATTATTTTGTGTTTTTTGGATTAATGCCAGCCTTGTTGGAGTGAGATGGAATCTCATCATAGTTTTAATCTGCATTTCTCTAATGGCTAGTGATTGAGAGCATTTTCTCATGTATCTGTTAGCTGCCTGAATATCTTTTTAGTGAAGTGCGTGTTCATATCCTTTGCCCACTTCTTGATTGGGTTGTTTGTCTTTTTGTGGTTGAGTTTTAACAGGATCATATAGATTTTAGAGATCAGGCACTGGTCTGAGATGTCATAGCTGAAAATTCTTTTCCAATCTGTAGGTGGTCTTTTTACTGTTTTGGTGAAGTCCTTAGATGAGCATAGGTGTTTGATTTTTAGGAGCTCCCAGTTATCTGGTTTCTCTTTGTCATTTTCGGTAATGTTTTGTATTCTGTTTATGCCTTGTATTAGGGCTCCTAACGTTGTCCTTATTTTTTCTTCCATGATCTTTATCGTTTTAGTCTTTATGTTTAGGTCTTTGATCCACTTGAAGTTAGTTTTTGTGCATGGTGTGAGGTATGGGTCCTGTTTCATTTTTTTGCAAATGGATATTCAGTTATGCCAGCACCGTTTGTTAAAAAGACTATCTTTTCCCCGATTAACTGACACTGGGCCTTTGTCAAATATCAGCTGCTCATATGTGGATGGATTTATATCTGGGTTCTCAAAATTCTGTTCCATTGGTCTATGTGCCTTTTGTTGTACCAGTACCAGGCTGTTTTGACTACTGTGGCTGTATAATAGGTTCTAAAATCAGGTAGAGTGAGGCCTCCCACTTTCTTCTTCTTTTTCAGTAATGCTTTACTTATCCAGGGCTTCTTTCCCTTCCATATGAAGTTGGTGATTTGTTTCTCCATCACATTAAAAATGTCATTGGAATTTGGATCACAAGTGCATTGTATGTATAGATGGCTTTTGGTAGAATAGACATTTTTACTATGTTAAGTCTTCCTATCCATGAGCAAGGTATGTTTTTCCACTTATGTAGGTCCTTTTTCGTTTCTTGCACTAGTACTTTGTAGCTTTCTTTGTATAGGTCTTTTACATCCTTGGTAAGATTTATTCCTAAGTATTTTATCTTCTTGGGGGCTACTGTGAATGGTATTGATTTGGTGATTTCCTCTTTGATGTTCTTTTTGTTGATGTAGAGGAATCCAAGTGATTTTTGTATGTTTATCTTATAACCTGAGACTCTGCCAAACTCTTCTATTAGTTTCAGTAGTTTTCTGGAGGGTTCCTTAGGGTTTTCTGTGTATAAGATCATGTCATCTGCAAATAGAGATAATTTTACTTCCTCCTTGCCAATCTAGATGCCCTTTATTTCTTTGCCTAGCCTAATTGCTCTGGCTAGGACCTCTAGCACAGTGTTGAATACGAGTGGTGATAAAGGGCATCCTTGTCTGGTTCCCGTTCTCAAGGGGAATGCTTTCAGTCTCTCCGCATTTAGGGTGATGTTGGCTGTTGGCTTTGTATAGATGCCCTTTATTATGTTGAGGAATTTTCCTTCAATTCCTATTTTGGTAAGAGTTTTTATCATAAATGGGTGTTGGACTTTGTCAAATGCCTTTTCCGCATCAATTGATAAGATCATGTGGTTTTTGTCTTTTGTTTTATTTATCTGGTGGATTACATTAATGGTTTTTCTAATATTAAACCAGCCTTGCATACCTGGTATAAATCCCACTTGGTCGGGGTGGATTATTTTTTTGATATGTTGTTGAATTCTATTGGCTAGAATTTTGTTGAGGATTTTTGCATCTATGTTCATGAGGGATATAGGTCTGTAATTTTCTTTTTTTGTGGTGTCTTTACCTGGTTTTGGTATCAGGGATAAGGTGGCTTCATAGAATGAGTTAGGTAGTATTCCATCATTTTCTATGCTTTGAAATACCTTTAGTAGTAGTGGTGTTAACTCTTCTCTGAAAGTTTGGTAGAACTCTGCAGTGAAGCCGTCCGGGCCAGGGCTTTTTTTTTGTTGGGTGTTTTTTGATTACCATTTCAATCTCTTTTTTTGTTATGGGTCTATTTAGTTGTTCTACTTCTGATTGTGTTAGTTTAGGTAAAAAAAAATTTTGTTTTTCTAGGAATTCATCCATTTCTTCTAGGTTTGCAAATTTGTTAGAGTATAATTATTCATAATAATCTGATATGATTCTTTCAACTTCAGTTGGGTCTGTTGTGATGTGGCCCATCTCGTTTCTTATTCGGGTTATTTGTTTCTTTTCCTGTATTTCTTTAGTCAGTCTGGCCAATGGTTTATGAATTTTGTTAATTTTTTTCAAAGAACCAGCTTTTGGCTTTGTTAATTCTTTCAATTTTTTTCCTGTTCTCTAATTCATTTAGTTCAGCTCTAATTTTTATTATTTGTTTTCTTCTGGTGCCTGATGGATTCTTTTGTTGCTCGCTTTCTATTTGTTCAAGTTGTAGGGACAATTCTCTGATTTTGGTTCTTTATTCTTTATGTATGTGTGCATTTATCGATATAAATTGACTTCTGAGCACTGCTTTTGCTGTGTCCCAGATGTTTCGATAGGAAGTGTTTTCATTCTCGTTGCATTCTACGAATTTCTTTATTCCCCCCTTAATGTCTTCTATAACCCAGTCTTTTTTCAGCAGGTTATTGTTCAGTTTCCAAGTATTTGATTTCTTTTCCCTAATTTTTCTGTTACTGATTTCCACTTTTATGGCCTTGTGGTCTGAGAAGATGCTTTGTAATATTTCGATGTTTTGGATTCTGCAAAGGTTTGTTTTATGACCTAATATGTAGTCTATTCTAGAGAATGTTCCATGTGCGCTGGAAAAAAAAAGGATACTTTGCAGCTGTTGGGTGGAGTGTTCTGTATAAGTCTACGAGGTCAAGTTGGTTGATTGTAGCAATTAGGTCTTCCGTGCCTCTAGTGAGCTTCTTACTGGAAGTCCCGTCCTTCTCCGAAAGTGGTGTGTTGAAGTCTCCTACTATAATTGTGGAGGTGTCTATCTCACTTTTCAGTTCTGTTAAAGTTTGTTTTATGTATCTTGCAGCCCTGTCATTGCGTGCATAAATATTTAATATGGTTATATCTTCCTGGTCTATCGTCCCTCTAATCATTATGTAGTGTTCTTCCTTTATCCTTTGTGGTGGATTTAACTTTAAAGTCTATTTTGTCAGAAATTAGTATTGCTACTCCTGCTCTTTTTTGCTTGTTGTTTGCTTGATATATTTTTTTCCATCCTTTGAGTTTTAGTTTGTTTGTGTCTCTAAGTCTAAGGTGTGTCTCTTGTAGGCAGCACATAGACGGATCATGTTTCTTTATCCAGTCTGAGACTCTCTGTGTCTTTATTGGTACATTTAGTCCATTTACATTCAGCGTAATTATAGATAAGTATGTGTTTAGTGCTGTCATTTTGATACCTTTTTGTGTGTGTTGTTGACAATTTCATTTTTCCACTTACTTTTTTGTGCTGAGACGTTTTTCTTTGTAAATTTTGTGTTCCTCATTTTCATAGTAGTTGAATTTATGTTTGTTTAGTTGTTATGTTTTTCTTGGTTTTTATTTTGAGTTATGGAGTTGTTATACCTCTTTGTGGCTACCTTAATATTTACCCCTATTTTTCTAAGTAAAAACCTAACTTCTATTGTCCTATATCGCCTTGTTTCCCTCTCCATATGGCAGTTCTATGCCTCCTGTATTTAGTCTCTCTTTTTGATTACTGTGATCTTTTACATATTGACTTCAATGATTCCCTGTTTTGAGCATTTTTTTCTTTTTAAAATTAATCTTAATTTGTTTTTGTGATTTCCCTATTTGAGTCAATATCTGGATGTTCTGTTCTGTGACCTTGTGTTGTACTGGTATCTGATATCATTGATTTTCTGACCAATTTCCTTTAGTATTTCTTGTAGCTTTGGTTTGGTTTTTGCAAATTCTCTAAGCTTGTGTTTATCTGTAAATGTTTTAATTTCACCTTCATATTTGAGAGAGAGTTTTGCTGGATATATGATCCTTGGCTGGCAGTTTTTCTCCTTCAGTGCTCTATATATGTCATCCCATTGTCTTCTTGACTGCATGGTTTCTGCTGAGTAGTCTGAACTTATTCTTATCGATTCTCCTTTGTATGAGACCTTTCTTTTATCCCTGGCTGCTATTAAAATTTTCTCTTTATCTTTGGTTTTGGCAAGTTTGATTATAATATGTCTTGGTGATTTTCTTTTTGGATCAATCTTATATGGGGTTCGATGAGCATCTTGGATAGATATCGTTTCATCTTTCATGATGTCAGGGAAGTTGTCTGCCAAGAGATGTTCAACTATTCTCTCTGTATTTTCTGTTATTCCTACCTGTTCTGGGACTCCAATTACACACAAGTTATTCTTCTTGATAGAGTCCCACATGATTCTTAGGGTTTCTTCATTTTTTTAAAATTCTTTTAGCTGATTTTTCCTCACATATATTGGTGTCAATTGCCTTATCCTCCAACTCCCCCACTCTGCATTCCAATTGCTCGATTCTGCTCCTCTGACTTCCTATTAAAAAAAAAAATGACTTCCTATTGCGTTGTCTAATTCTGTAATTTTACTGTTAATCTTTTTTATTTCTGAATGCTGTCTCTCTATGGATTCTTGTAGCTTATTAATTTTTCCACTATGTTCTTGAATAACCTTTTTGATTTCTTCAACTGCTTTATCAGTGTGTTCCTTGGCTTTTTCTGTAGATTGCCTTATTTCATTTCTGAGGTCATCCCTGATGTCTTGAAGCATTCTGTAAATTAGTTTTTTATATTCTGCATCTGGAAATTCCAGGATTGTATCTTCATTTGGGAAAGATTTTGATTCTTTAGTATGGGGAGTTGTAGAAGCAATCATGGTCTGCTTCTTTATGTGGTTTGATATAGACTGCTGTCTCTGAGCCATCTATAAGATATTGTAATGATTTATTTTGTATTTGCTCACTGAGTCTTATCTTGTTTTAGTTTCTTTCAATATATGTAGATGGGCTACTAGATTGCGCTGTCTCGATTGTTGTAGCCCTTGAATCACTTATGTCCTATTACCAGCTGGTTTGGGCTGTTACCAAATATATAAACCTAAGAGTCCGTTCACTATTCTTGAGTAGAATCTGATTTTGGGGTCATCAAGTGTGTGGTGCAGACTGTCACCTATCCACCTAGAGGAGTAGTGGTGATAGTTGTGTGCACCAGATTCTAGTAGCAGCAGGGGGTCACACCCCGGGGGGGGGCAGGATGCTGACAGGCTTCCCCCAAGTGCCAGTGAGGTAGGTGTGTCTCTTTTCCTAAAGCACTTTGGTGGGTGGGCTCTGCAGCTGTACCTTAGGCACCCAATGCAAATACCTCTACAGATTGGTAGGTGTCACCATCCTTAGATTCCTAAGGCAGGAGGCTAGGTGGTCTGGGGGGAGCTTCAGCCCTCAGTTCCCCATTGTGGGTCAGTGAGGGCTCTGTTGAATACGCAGAGATATCAGACCTGACAAACTTGTCTTTCCAGTAATCAGCTAAAACAATTACATTCAGATCCCTGTCAGAATTGCCTTTGCATTATAATAGCCACTTTGTTCCCTGTAGGGATGAAAGCCCAAGTCCGTGGATCTCATATGCTTGGCTGGAGCTGGTTCTGTATTTTTAGTCCAATTAGGTCAGGATTTTTGGTCCCTGGGTTTTTTGTAGCTGCTTCTCTCAGGCCAGGAGAATGGGTTAGGAAAAGATGAAAAAGAAAAACCGCAGAGCACTTCACTCTCTGGCCCAGAAAATTCCAATGTTAATGAAGCCATCTGGCAAGGGGAGGGGAGGGATCACATAGATAGGAGAGAGTAGCACCCAAGAATATAGACAAAGTTACTTGTCTTGCTTGGTGATGACTGTTTTATCTGCGATTCCCGAGGGGCGTGTAGCCTGTGTGCGTTGGCTGGGTTGAGATTTCCCCCGAGGGTCAGGCCCGCGTCCTGTGCTTGTGCTGTCTCAGAAGCTGTGGTCCGTTCCTCCGCTCCCAGTCCAAAGCCCAGCGCCAAGGTTCCCCAGCTGGGATGCTGCACTCCAGGCTCCAAAATCAGTCTCTGTCTCCGGGTAACTTCTCCTCCTGTCAGCTGCATCACTGCGCTGCCTGCGTGCACTGGCTGGGCTTCCCCCGAGGTCACTTCTTGGGACTAGGGCTGTGTCCCGTGTTTGCGCCATCTCAGGATGTTGTGCTCAGCTCCCCTGCACCCAGTCCAAAGCCTGGTGCCAAGGTTTTCTGACTGGGATGCTGGCTGCAGGCTCCGAAAGCAGTCGTTGCTTCCCCGTGGTTCGTTCTCAGTCTCTGTCACTCAGGTCAACTCTTTAGATCTGTGTTTGATGGTCAGGGTTCGTAGATTGTCATTTATGTGATCGATTCACTTGTTTTTCCAAGTCTTTGTTGCAAGAGGGATCTGAGGTAGCTTCTACCTAGTCAGCCATCTTGGCCCCACCTCCCCTTTCATCTCTTGATAAAATGTAGTGCAGTCCACACCCCAGGGAAACTCCCTTCACACTGGATCAGGGAGGTGACCTGAATAAGGGTGGTGTTACAATCCTGCCCTAATCCTCTTAACATAAAAGTAGGATCACAAATTGGAGGACAACCACACAATACTGGGAATCATGGTCTAACCAAATTGGCACATTTTTTGGTGGACACAATTCAATCCATGACAGGTGTCATTGACTCAGTTCCGACTCATAGTGACCCCATGTACAACAGAATGAAACACTGCCTGGTTCTGCACCATCCTCACAATTGTTCTTATGCTTGAGTCCGTTGTTGCAACCACTGTGTCATTTCATCTTGTTGAGGGTCTTCCTCTTTTTCGCTGGCCCTTTACTTTACCAAGCACGATTTCCTTCTCCAGGGACTTATCCCTCCTGATAGCATGTCCTAAATATGTGAGAGTAAATCTTCTTTGCTTCTGAGGAGCATTCCGACTGTATCTCTTCCAAGACAGATCTGTTTGCCCTTTTGGCAGTCCATGGTATATTCAATATTATTCGTCAAAACCATAATTCAAAGGTGTCATTTCTTCTTCAGTCTTCCTTATTCATTGTCCAGCTTTCACATGCGAGGCAATTGAAAATGCCATGGCCAGGCGCACTTTATTCTTCAAGGTGACATCTTTGCTTTTCAACACTTTAAAGAGGTCTTTTGCACCAGATTTCCCCAATGGGATGTGTCATTTGATTTTTTGACTGCTGGTTCCATGGGCACTGATTGTAGATCCAAGTAAAATGAAATCCTTGACAAATTCAATCTTTTCTCCATTTATCATGATGTTGCTTATTGGTCCAGTTGTGAGGACTTTTGTTTTCTTTATGTTGAGGTGTAATCCATACTGAAGGCTGTGGTCTTTGATCTTCATCAGTAAGTACTTCAAGTTCTCTTCACTTTCAGCAAGGAAGGTTGTGTCATCTGCATGACACAGGTTGTTAATGAGTCTTCCTCCAATCCTGATGCCTGTTCTTCTTCATATAGTCCAGTTTCTTGGATTATTTGCTCAGTATACAGTTAGAATAAGTACGGTGAAAGCATACAACCCTGATACACACCTTTCCTGACTTTAAACCACTCAGTATCCCCTTGTTCTGTTGGAAGGACTACCTCTTGGTCTATGTACAGGTTCCTCATGAGCACAATTAAGTGCTCTGGAATTCCCATTCTTCACAATGTTATTCATAATTTGCTATGATCCACACAGTCAAGTGCCTTTGCATAGTCAATAAAACACAGGTAAACATCTTTCTGGTATTCTCTGCTTTCAGCTAGGATTCATCTAACACCAGCAATGACACCCCTGGTTCCACGTCCTCTTCTGAATCCAGTGTGAATTGCTGGCAGCTGCTTTTGAATGATCTTCAGCAAAATTTTACTTGTGTGTGATATTAATGATATTGTTTAATAATTTTCACATTTGGTTGGATCACCTTTCCTGGGAATAGGCATAAATATGGATCTCTTCCAGTAGGTTGGCCAGGTAGGTGTCATCCAAATATCTTGGCATAAATGAGTGAGCACCTCCAGGGCTGCATCTGTTTGTTTAAACATCTCAATCAGTATTCTGTTAATTCCTGAAGCCTTGTTTTTCATCAATGCCTTCAGAGAAACTTGGACTTCTTTCTTCAGTACCATTGGTTCATATGCTACCACCTGAAATGGTTGAACATCGACCAATTCGTTTTGATATAGTGACTCTGTGATTCCTTCCATCTTCTTTTGATGCTTTCTGAGTCATTCAATATTTTGCCCATAAAATCAAACCAAATCTGTTGCCATCAAGTTGATTCCAACTCATAGCGACCCTGTAGGACAGAGTAGAACTGCTCCATAGGGTTTGCAAGGAGTGGCTGGTGGTTTTGAACTGCCAACCTTTTGGTTAGTAGCCTAGAATCCTTCAAAACTGCAACTTGAGACTTGAATTTTTTCTTCAGTTCTTTAAGTTTGAGAAACGCTGAGTATGTTCCTCCCTTTAGTTTTCTAACTCCAGGTCTTTGCACATGTCATTATAATACTTCACTTTGTCTTCTCAAGGTGCCCTTTGAAATCCTCTATTCAGCTCTTTTACTTTATCTTTCTTCCATTTGTTTTATCTGCTCTACATTCAAGAGCAATTTTCAGAGTCTCTTCTGACATCCATTTTGGTCTTTCCTTTATTGTCTTTTTAATGACCTTTTGCTTTCTTCATGTATGATGTCCTTGATGTCATCCCACAACTTGTCTGATCTTTAGTCATTAGTGTTCAATGCATCAAATCTATTCTTGAGATGGTCTCTACATTCAGGTGGAATATACTCAAGGTCATACTTTGGCTCTTGTGGACTTGTTTTAATTTTCTTCAGCTTCAACTCGAACTTGCATATGAGCAATGGATGGTTTGTACCTAATTTGACCCCTGGCCTTATTCTGACTGATGATATTAAGCTTTTCCACCATCTCTTTCCACAGATGTAGTCGATTTGGATTCCTGTGTATTCCATCTGGTAAGGTTCACGTGCACAGTTGCCATTTATATTGTTGAAAAAGGAATTTGCGATGAAGTTGCTGGTCTTGCAAAATTCTGTCTTGTGATGTCTGGCATTGTTTCTACCACCAAGGCCATATTCTCCAACTACCAATTCTTCCTTGGTTCCAATTTTTGTGTTCCAATTACAGTAATTATCAATGCATCTTGATTGCATATTTGATCAATTTCAGATTGCAGATGTTTGTAAAAATCTTTAATTTCCTCTTCTTTGGCATTAGTGGTTGGTAGGTAAACTTGAATTATAGTTGTATTAACTGGTCTTCCTTGTAGGTGTATGAATATTATCCTATCAATGACAATATTGTACATCAGAACAGATCTTGAAATGTTATTTTTGACGATGAATGCAACACCATTCCTCTTCAATTTGTCATTCCCAGCATAGTAGACCATATGACTGTCTGATTCAAAATGGCCAATACCAGTTCATTTCAGCCCACTAATGCCAAGGATATGGGTTTTTATGCATTTCATTTTTGACAGCTTCCAAAAAAAAAAAATTTTTTTTTTTCCAGTAGTAGGGGGCCAGAAAGTTTATCTTTTGGGTGATGCAGAGGAAATTCCTATGCAGTTTCCCTTTAGGATTTACCTTAATAACACATATTTCCTTTGCCATTATGTGGTGCCTCAAAATGCAGAGTTGAACAACTGCCTGAAACCTTTAGTGTTTTGAAATAGTAAATGTGAAAAATCCAAATCAAAATCCAGACTGGCTCATCTCCTTTAATAGTGCATACACGACCTATTTATAGGACAATGTATTCATGGCCATGTACTTCAGTTTATGGATTTTTTAAACCAAAATTTTGGAAATAATTTTTAATGTACTAAATATTAAACACTTTTAAAGGCAATAAAGATATTTTAAAAGCTCTTTAAAATGTAATGATGAAGACTTATGGAAAGCTATAAAAATTAATTTTGCTTTTGTCAATCCACATTTTCCATATTCAGTTTATGTAAAGGAGTACATAAGTTGATTTGATCAAGCGTTTTAACTTCAGTGGACATATAGAAAGGTTTGATGGTTTAGAACAAATGAAAATAATATAAATTAATCAATCATACTAAGTTATGTTAATATATTAATAACACCCTCTATATTTTATATGTATCTTTTGAACCCTTTCTTTGCTATAGGTACTAAAAAAACCTGTCGCTGTCGACTTGATTCCGACTGGTAGCAACCCTACAGGACAGAGCAGAACTGCCCCATAGGGTTTCCAAGGAGTGGATTTGAATTGCCAACCTTTTGGTTAGTAGTTGAACTGTTAACTACTGTGCCACCAGGGCTCATTGCTGTAGGCAAACATTGTATTATTTGGGGTTGATGTAAACACAAGAATTTATCCATATAAATCCATAATAAGTAAGAAGCTGACTTACGGGAAAGAGAATGGCACTTAGCAGGGTGGGGGCAGAGAAGGTAGTTAGTGAGCAGGATAGCTGGAAGCAGGAAAGTATAAAAGATAAGAGACTTTCAGGAAGAGAGCACGGCAGACAAGGTAGAGAAGGTTACCTTTCATAATGGCAAAGGCTGAAAGAGCTGTGAGAGAGAAGCTCCCAAGGCTAAAGGCTTAGGAAAGACTGTAGTAGTGGGATAGATACGTAGGAGAAGGGACTGGGAATAAAGTCCGACCAGATTAAAATGTGGAGAAGCCACCAAGAGAGCCTTTCTCACCAGCACACTGTGGACAGTGAAGAGATTGTGTCTGGGGAGGGCGGGATGACAAAGGGCTGACGTGTGTTAGAAAATAATGAGAGCACAAATAAGTTAAAATATATAGAGTTTATCTGAGCAATTATTTTGTATACATACAGGTAGACCATTATGCTTCCAAAAAACAGATGGCTTAACGCAGGCTAGTTACAACGACACTTTTAAAGAGAAGAGGAGGCAGTAGAAAATTAACTATTGGCTAGTCTCAACATGATTAATTAAATCAGCCCTCCTTTCTGAAATCAGGTCACTAGGTGGATTCCATGGCCCCCACTTACCTGAAATTGCCTAAAGTCAAACTCTATCACAGTTGTCCTGTCCCAGAGGGGGTTTGCGATTCTCTGATTCCCTGTCTCCACCTTATTTATTTTTATCTGTTCTTGGATGCACTTCACATTGGTCAGTGACCTTGGTGAATGTTCCTATAAACTCAGAGGAATCTGTCAATTTGAGCCTCATTTTCTCTCTTTTAACAGGTGTAACTGCAAGAGTGGAGAAAAGGGGTGGGGAAAAAGGTGAGGGTGAGGTGGAGAGGAAGGAAGAGGAGACAAAACAGTCCTCAATGGAAAAAACCAGAGCAGACTTATGAAAACAAAGTTTACTGGGAAATTTGGAGGAACATGGGCCAGCTGGAAATTAGTTGTACTCTAGCAAAGCTACATATCTCCACGGTAAAGTTTCCTAACTACAGACTTTCCTGACAGTTCGTTAATTTGAAGGAGCAAGGAAAGGTTTATTCACCCTCTGCTTCAACGCTGTGAACTTCTTTTTTTCTTTTTTCCTGTATTTATGGCTTGAACAAAATTTGTAAGGCAATATTAAAGCTTAGAGATCACACCCTTCTCAGCTGGTTCCCTTAGCAATAATTCTAAAAAACAGCCTTAGTTACACACAAGCTTGCAGAACATATATATATATATTTAATTAGAAGCCTTGTAAAAGTTTTAAAAGACAGATATAAAGAGCCTTTATGTAAAAATACAAAGTAAATCCTCGTGGGTACTTTTCTGTTTGGTAACAAATAGTTTTATTCTTACACACAGAAAATAGTCAATAGGCAATTAGTGTTGTAAACATGTGTTCATATAATATTGGCTCTAAATTTATGTAAACTGAATCATACATTATCATTGAGATCTATATTAAATTGAAGATGGGTTTGCAAGGTAAAGAGAGAGACTCTAAGATACAATAAAATCACAATAAGAATATTGAAACTAATAAAATAAATGTTTAAAAGAAAATGACTATTTGTTAAAATAATGATGTAGGATTTATACAAGGAAAAGCACATTTACAGAGGGGAAAGAAAAGGACAAGAACACACTTGGGGTCTTATCACACTCCTGAATGGGAAGACTCACTACTACAAGCTCTTCCTATAGTTATCAATAAAATTTCAAGTAAATTCAGTAAAAATCCCAATGCAATTTTTTTCCAGAGAAAATACACATACACACACAACCCACAACATTTTGTATATAATCTTTTGTGGGGAGGAGCCCATAAATCCTTAAAAGCCTAAGTATGGACCCCATAGAACCCCTGGAGGAGAAGAACTTATTTTTGATATGAAGAGGTGCCACAATTAAGTGAGAAAAACAGGTTAAAAAGCAGTAAGTAAAGAATGAGATCATTTTATTAAAATACATATTTATATGTATTCATTGAAAAATCAGGATTATAACCCAATAATATCACTTATCTTTGGGAGGTGAAATTGCAAGTGACTTTTATCTTTTTTCTTAATCTGTCAGTTATCATTTGTCCACAATAAACGCGAATCATTCATAAAATAAAAAAATTATAAGACCCTTATACTTCCAAAGTAAAATAAAAAAACAGAATTCTAAAACATAAATTATAACAATATATGATTTATACATAAAATATAACTTATTATATCCTATGTGTATTATTTATGTAGTATATAAAATATAATTTATAACAATTCGAGTTCCTTTTCTTGAATAGAGCTCTGGGAGGAAGACGCACCTTGCTTGCTGTTAACCCAGTCAACCCAGTGTCGTCAAGTCGATTTCGACTCATAGAGACCCTATAAGCTGTTAGGTCCTTGAAACTAAATTCACAGTTAAAACCCCAAACTATTCCTTCTGTCGCTTCCAGACTAGTTTGGTTTGTTGATATGATCTAATTACTTATTTTATGGTCCCTATTTTTTTTTATTACAGTGGTTGTGGCTATTCCTGCATTTGTTTATTCACCCTTTGTATAGGGTATCAGGAACCAAGTGTTAGGCATTGTTGTAATTTATTATTTCCATAAGTGCACATTTTCACACTACGGATTTTCTTTAAGTAGCATAAACCATATAAAACTGTAATTAAGACTAGAAGGACCCTGGTGGTCATGGCCCCCAGACCTTCTGTTGGTCCAGGACAGGAACCATTCCCGAAGCCAACTCTTCAGACATGGATTGGACTGGACAATGGGTTGGAGAGGGACGCTGGTGAGGAGTGAGCTTCTTGGGTCAGGTGGACACTTGAGACTATGTTAGCATCTCCTGCCTGGAGGGGAGATGAGAGGGTGGAGGGGGTTAGAAGCTGGAGAAGTGGACACACAAAAAGACAGAGTGGAGGGAGATAGTGGGCTGTCTCATTGGGAGTGTGTAGCAAGGTGTGTATGGGTTTTTGTGTGAGAGACTGACTTGATTTGTAAACTTTCACTTAAAGCACAATAAAAATTATTAAAAAAAACTGTAATTAGGGCAAACATTTGTTTTAGGAAGTCTTAAAAAATATCTAGCTCCATGTATATGCAAACTTTTCCTGTGAAAAGGTTATTGGGGAAAGTAAGAGAGAGATGCAAATATTCCTGCTTGTGATGAAGGGTCTCATTCTTTCTTTTAAAAGAATTCTCTGGAGGTCACACAACTCAAAGAGCAAAGAACATTAGCATTAAGAAAGCATTAAATAACCAAAAGAACAAAACAGTATGTTCATGTTTTCATACTCAGGACTTTCTAATTTAGAATCAAGTATTTGGACTTCTGTTGAAAGAACTGTCTAGGACCCAAGAATCCAACCTGTCAGCCATACTCCGATAAATGGGATTGCCATTCATGCCTCATCCTTTTTTTTTTATCTGCTTTTAGTATTCATTCATTTGGCCTATTAGAATCCAAAGCACTTAAACTCTAGGAGAATAAAATAATCATTAAAATACAGGAACAGCCCTGAAAAGGAGACAGGCCTTTTTAATCATATTAGATAACTGTGCCTTAAGAACTCAAATGCTTCCATAAAACTACCCAAGGATAATTAACACAAGCTGTAGACCATGCTTCTAGTTTTTTGGTTTTAATATCTTCAAAATGCAGTGTCAGGACCAAAAACACTTTGTACCAAAGTGGATAAACCTCATCTGTAGTGAATTATATCTCATGAATGATTTCAGAGATCTGGTTGCTTAGGAAATGAGAGAGAGGTGCATTAGGCATTAATGACCTCTTGGTTACTTGATCCTCAAAGTTCAGGTTATTGCTTTATAGCCAGCCATTATTGGACACCGGGAAAAGTACATCCAGGGTCCAAAAAGACTGAATTCAGGACTATGTTAGAGGATAATCTGTCTTTTTTTTTAAAGAATATCTGGTTACTTGAGTCTCTTCTCTTCAGGCCGTGTGGAAAACTTTGGTAAATATTGACAATGGTACACGATGTTTCTCAGCTTTCCACCACTGGGACATTTCAGAAAATAACTGCCTTTGAGGCTTAAATTTGCCACTGCATTAAAGGAGATTCTAAGAAGACAAGGAATAAAAATCAAGAGAATGTTATTTCATTCATTAATTCTTACATTTATTCAGAGAACATTTACTGACTGCCTACCCTGAACAAGATGTTGGGTATATAAGGATGAGTAAGACATATCTGGAACCCCGGTAGTGCAGTGGTTAAGAACTACAGCCGCAAACCAAAAGGATGGCAGTTCAAATCCACCAGCTACTCTTTGGAAACCCTATGGGGTGGTTCTACTCTGTCCTGTAGGGTCGCTATGAGTCAGAATTGACCTGACGGCAACGGGTATAATAAAAAATAATTTGTTTATCTGAAATTAGAACTTAACTACGCAGGCTGTATTTTTATTTGCTAAATCTGGGATTGAAAGTCCGAAAATCTGCAAGGCATTCCAGCTTGGAGCTGGCCTGTGGGTGCACACTGCTGGGTGCATGGACCCAGGCATACAGGAGAGCTCAACGATTGCTGTTGGTTAGTAATTCATTCACAGGTAATAAACGTAGGCTAGGCCCAAGGCCTGTGTTCTTTTCTGAGAGAATAAAAAGTACTGCAAGCATTGCCTACGGCTTTTAAATATTTCCCCACTAATAATAATCATACACTATATTTTCCATTGATGTTAAAGCTAATAATTTAGAGAGCTAAAAAATGGTTTAGAGTCCTTAGGAGGCCAGAATTTGTGAAGACTGATTTTCTCAGGCAAGAATACAACTTGGTGGAAGCCTAGCTTCGTAAGCCAAAGCGCTGCTGTGGCTCTGTGCAGGCAACTGTAAAATAAGAAATTAGACTTACAGCTTTGCTCATATTGATTCCTTTACTGAAATGTGCTGCCTGTCCAGCTTTGCTTCTGTAAATCTTGTTGTGATTCATGGGTTTGCTAAAAGTCGTACCTGATCTTCACAGTCAAAAGTAATTCTGTCCCGTCCTTTTACCCTAGTATTTCTCTTGTGACAGGTATCACTTTTTACCTTACTATATTTTAGATATTCAACTAGTTGTCTTGTCACCTTTACAAGAGCTAAACTCCCTGTTATGGAATACATTGTATCCCCCCCCAAAATATGTGTTGTAAATCCTAACCCCTATACCTGTGGTTAAAATACCATTTGGGAATAGATTTTCTTTGTTATGTTAATGAGGCAGTATCAGGGTAGGGTGTTTCTTAAATCGATCTCTTTTGAGATATAAAAGAGCAGATTAAGCAAGTAAGCAAGCACAAAGGGAGGAGAAGATACAGGCCGTATGATCGCCAAGGAATCTAGGAATAGAAGCTGAAAAGAGACAAGGACCTTCCCCTACAGTGGACAGAGAGAGCCTTCCCGTGGAGCCTGCACTCTGATTTTGGCCTTCTACTCTCCTAAAATTGTGAGTAAATAAATTTATGTTCATTGAAGCCACCCACTTGGGGTATTTCTGTTAAAACAGCACTAGAAAACTTAGATACTCTTGGAAGCCAAATCACTAACTGATTTTTGCAACCCCTACCCTGCCTTTGGAAACCCTGGTGCCATAGTGGTAAAGAGTTATGTCTGCTAACCAAAAGGCTGGCAGTTGGAATCCACCAGGCGCTCCTTGGAAGCTTTATGCGGCAGTTCTACTCTATCCTATAGGGTTGCTATGAGTTGGAATTGACTCGACGGCAATGGGTTTTACCTTGCCATCCTAACAGAGCCCTGGTGGCACAATGGTTAGAGCGATTGACTGCTAACTGAAAGGTCAGCAGTTCAAAATCACCAGCGACTCTGCAGGAAAAAGACGTGAGAGACTGCTTCCGTAGAGGTTTACAGCCTTGGAAACCCTATGGGGTCGCTATGAGTCGGAATTGACTCGACGGCAATAGGTTTGGTTTGGTACCCTGCCATCTTATCATCAAGTGTCTCCTTTTGTTTAATGCCATGTTATAGGTTGAGGAAGCAGCTTTTTCTGTGTGTCTCTGAGGAAGCAGCCTTTTTAGGGGCATTTTGTAGAAATCATTAGCTGAGCATTTTCTGATTCAAGTCAGGCTGTCTAAAATTTTCTGCAAACGAATAGAAATAGCTAAAGCATGTAATAATAACAATACAGTTGGCTTGTATAATTGAGGTACAAAGTCTCTGCATCTTAAAAGGCTGATTGAGGGCAGTTACGGACTGAGCAGATAAGCTGCCTTTGTAATAAGTATGGATCAGCATCCAAACCAGAAAGCGAGGCCAGTGTGGCTGCAGAGGGGAAGCTCACTGAGTCAGAAGACAAGGCACAACTGCAACCAAGAAAGAAAGAAACAGTAATTAAATCAGAATTAGGAGTCCCTGGGTAGTGCAAATGGTTAATGTGTTCAGCTACTAACAGAAATGTTGGAGGTTCATGAGATTCCTCAGAATACAGGCCTGGAGATCTGCTTCCAAAAATCAGCCATAGAGAACCCTGTGGAGCATAGTTCTACTCTGAGACACATGGGGTCACCATGAGTCAGAGCCGACTCAACAGCAAGCGCTACTGGTAATAGAGAATTGAAGCCTGAAACTAGACCCACACACGAAGTTATTACAAACCTAGGCATCATTTGGAAACCCTGCTGGTGAAGTGGTTAAGAGCTTGGCTGCTAAACCAAAAGGTCGGCAGTTGGAATCTACCAGGTGCTCCTTGGAAACCGTATGGGGCAGTTCTACACTGTCCTATAGGGTCCCTGTAAGTCAGAATTGACTCAATGGCAACAGGTTTTTTTATGCATTATTTGCAAGGAATATTTGTGAAAGTGAGTTTAAGTCATAAAATATTTTTCAAGGAAAGAATACTAAGAATGCTAAAATATGAATATTAAACTCAAACCTTTTAGTAACAAATTTTGTGCAACCTTTGCTTTCACAAATCAGTGCAGAACCATGATGTTTTGGAGGTTCAGTGCCCAGCTCAGCCCCGAAAGAAGGTTCTGCTCAGCATCTGGAGTGGTGCATGGCAAAGCCATGGGCAGGACAGTGTCATCCAGGGAGACTCCAAAGAGTAAGTCATGTCTTTTGTATATGAAGTTGGGCATGAGGCGATGCCAAGGTTTCTCATCAACCATCTGAGCTTCTAGTTGTGTGATATGTTCACGGAAGCCATGTGAGACCATGTTCCTGTGAAATACAGACTAAAACAAACGAAAAGTCCCACATGTTTCTACTATTCCTCTTTGGCCGATAATAATGAAAAATGAAAGAAGTCTGGGAAAGTCAGAAATTTGACCCAAAGGGTGGCTAGTAAGAAGAATTAGGATTTGTCTGTGTGTTTCTTAGTAACTACTTCCTATGTTAGCGGGTCCCCATGATTACTTGGGCCATGAGGAATTTCATTACTGGCATACATTCTTGAGTTTTATCAGCTGTGGTTACTTCTGCATAAACTGTCTGATATTAAAACGAGCACTGGTTAATATACTTCTAACACACCAAAAATGAGCCAAAGGCAGTGGGTAGATATTTACTTTATGGCCCTGTTCTGTGTCTTAGAAGGCAATGCCTTAGAATGAAAAGGAGGATCCATTTCCTCAGTAGGAGAAAAAACAAGTCCTTTCCTTGTCTTTTATCAGGCATCCCCGATAAGATCAGTTTCCACTTCCTTCATGCCACATTTTTTTTTTTTTTCATGCCACAGGCCCCTTCTATCTGACATAGACAGAGTTAGTGACCAACATTCTGGAAGAAAATCCAGAATTCCAGATAGGCCTTAGTTTCTGATAATGAAAAATATAGAAAAACCAAACCATTTCTAGAATACTGCTTGTATTTTGCCATGTAAACTTCTTAAAAGCACGTCAAGGGTCACAAAAGAGCAGCTTTGGAGACAGAAAAAACAGGATTCAAAATCTGACCCTACATCTTGCTAGTTGAATGTTATTTACCTGGTGAAGCTATAATAAAGGTGTTCTTAGATTACAGATATAAGGCTTCTAATGCAATGCTTGCTAGCTGCTGTTGAGTCAGCTCCCACTCATGGAGACCTTACGTGTAACAAACAAAACGTTACCAAGTCCTGCGCCAACTTCATGCTCTTTGATGTCTGAGTCCATTGTTGTGGCTATTGTGTCAATCCATTTCATTGAGGGTTTCCCTCATTTTTGTTGGTCCTCTATTTTATCAAACATGATGTCCTTTTCTAGAGCCTGCTCTTTCCTAATGAAGTGTCCAAAGTAAATGAGTTAAGGTCTCACCATCCTTGCTTCTAAGGAACATTCTGGCTGTATTTCTTCTAAGACTGATTTGTTTGTTCTTTAGGCAGTCTACTATTCTTCACCAACACCACATTTCAAACACATCAATTCTGTCTTCCTTTTTTATTATTCAACTTATACATCATAGAATGCATTTGAAGAGACCATGGCTTGGGTCAGATGCACCTTAGTCATCAAACTGACGTCCTTGCTTTATAAAAAGTTTAAAGTTTGCAGCAGATTTGCCCAAAGAAATACATTCTTCGATTTCTTGGCTGCTGCTTCCATGGATGTTGATTGTTGATCCAAGGGGAATGAAATGGTTGACAACTTCAATTTCTTCTCCATTTATCATCATGTTATCAGTCTAGTTGTGAGGGTATTTGTTTTCTTCATGTTCAGGTGTAATCCATACTGAAGGCTGTAGTCTTTGACCTTCATCAATAAGTGCTTCAAGTTGTCTTCATTTCTGGCAAGCAAGGTTGTGTCATCTGCATATCAAAGGCTGTTAATGAAAGGTCCTCCAATCTTGATGCCACATTCTTCTTCATATAGTCTGTTTTCTGGTATTATTTGTTCAACATACAGATTGAATAACTAAAGTGAAAGCATAGAACTTTGCCTCATTTTTTCCTGGCAATACAATGCCTAGTACATTGCAAATGCTCAATAAATGGCATTTATTACCATCGTAATTATTATTACGTGTTTGCTGAGTGACTTGGTTATAACTTATGAAGAATGTTATGGGATACAGAATATTTCACTTTTGTATCTTTAACATATTTTTACACAGATTTATTTTGTCTGATCATAAATATACACATCTTCAATATAAAAAGTTCAGAAAATACAGAAGAAAAAAGAGTACTCCAATCCTGGAACCCATAGATAACTGTGAAAATTTGGTGTTACCCCTTCAGAGATGTTTGTGTGTGTATGTACATGTATATATATATACGTGCATGTATGTTATGTTATGTTATACACATATATACACATAAACACACATGTATTTTTTTATATACACATATACATATATACACACATATACCAAAAAACCCACTGCCGTCGAGTTGATTCCAACTGATAGCGACCCTCTAGGACAGAGTAGAACTGCCCAATAGAGTTTCCAGGGAGCGCGTGGCAGATTCAAACTGCCTACCTCTTGGTTAGCACCCATAGCACTTAACCACTACACCACCAGAGTTTCCAATACACGCATATATAAATACATACACTTTTTTGTTACAAAGTGAGATATACTATAATATCATTTTATAAACTAACAATATAGTTGTGACATGTTTCCAGGTAAAAATATTTAGATCTTCATTAATATTGATAGTTCCTTCATCATATTCCATTAAATGAACATCCCATAATTTATTTTACCAATTCCCTATTATAAAATGTTGTGATAAATATCTTTATACGTACATCTTTATACATGTTCCCTTAAGAGAATCTCTAGAAATAAAGTTACTGGTCCAAAAAGCCTACACATTTAAAAAAAAGTTGGTACAAATGTTTTTCCAGGCCTCCTAGCAAGGAAAAACAGGCTAAAAATTTTACATGGGATTTTCCCAGGTCTCAGTAACAGTTTCCATGCCCCCTCCCACTTGGCTCCCCCTACTCTGCCTGAGGGGTCAGAATTCATTCATACCCTCACCAACACACAGTATCATCATCTTTTTCATTTTCACCAATAAGATTGGCAAAAAACTTCAACTCGTTTTAATTTGTATCTCTTTGATAATTTAGCAACATCTTCGTTTCTTGATGGTTACTTTCTTCCTCCAAACTTATAGGAAAAATTATGGCTATCAGACAGGGAGAAAGTGAGATGCAGAAAGAAGAGAAAATATGTAGTTACAAATTTCAATTAGGGGTTTCAGATGAAAGAGAAAAAGTAAATATATAGTACTTACTCGGCCCAACACATCCTGCTAACTGATCAGTAAAGCACCTTGATGAGGAAAGCAGATGAAAAAGCACTAATAGTAGGAGGTGGGCTAATGAATGAATAAGAAGGAGAAATCTGTTTTCTCCAGTAAATTGTGGAAATGATACAACAAGCAGTAGCTATCTTGACATTAATGATGACAAATTTTTGCGGATGTGGCAAAGGTCATCAATATGCTCAGTTAATGATAAAGGCAAAGGGAACCATTAGGAAAATCAGGCTGGGAGGATGGGAATGAGAATGAAGAATACCCTTAGCAACAGAGTAGAATACCCAGTCTCAAATCATCGCTGAGCTGAGCTTCTTAGAGTTAGGTTGCTGGAATTAAGATAGGTTTTATTTGCTGGGCTGATCAGGGCAGCCTATCGTTCGTCTTCTGGGACATTTGCCTTTTGCCTATATGGATGTCAAGGCAGGCAATAAAACTGAGCTTTTACAAGAGAACCTACAAATACCAGATGAGAAGGGCTGTGGAGGCTCTGGTTAGGGTCAGCTTGAAGAGGAAACAGGATATTTTCATGAGGCATCCTACATTTTATTTTAGTGTACCTTTGTTGGAAGTTGGATGTACACGGTGAACTCAGCTTTGCATGTTACTTGGAGATACTACTGGGTGTGCCTAATTAGAAAGCTCTGCAAAACTACCATTTTTTAAATACATGTAAAACTAAAAAGAAACAGGACTTATCCCAATGATTAGCTGAGTACAAAGATAATTACATCCCAGTGAATGACACAAATTCTCCGTGTTCCATTTTGGGGCACCGTTAACTTTACCAGCATTAGGATGTTTTGCACTGGTGGGTCTTTAATAACCACAAATAAATAAATAAATTCTTCAGGTACTTCCCCACAAGTTTTCAGATTGCTACCTAAATGTCAGGGGGATGGGTATACAAATTGTACAGAGAAGACACCCGAAAAATAAAAGCTAGGTGTCTAATTCCATATCACGTGTGACTTGGTAGCAGTTCTTGGGAGTCCTTAGGTTAGCTCTGACATTGGGTATGGCCAATTCCTAAAGCAGATTGCTTATATGCATTCCATATAAAAAACTTGATCTAAATAGGCAGTTATATGAGTAATTAACTAATTTTTTTTTTTCCATCGAGTCCTTTCCATTCTTGATCTTTATTGCCCATTTTGGTACAGGATCGTTTACTGTCTTAATCTTTAATTTCTTTTTCAAATTCAGATGTTGTGTGTCCTCACATCACTCCTTCTGGGCAGGCACCATGCTTTCTGTTTCTTCTGCTTTTTTGTCAGCTCCTAACACAGTGCTAGGAGGTGCTCAATAAATACTCAGGGACAGATAAGTAAGACCCCAGGTTATATGTGAATCTCTGGTTTTCAGCAGCAGTGAACCCAAGGAATGAAACTGAAGGAACAATCTCAACACCCCCTCTTCCCAACATCAGGGGATGAAGCTAAGACGAACTGTTCTCTCTGAACTCTCTTAAGCCCACAGATTTATAAGCAAATGAGATAAATTAGAAGCTATGCCCAAAGGTTAGGTTCCTAACGTCATACAAGAAATTTGCAGTCCTCCCCCCACCAAAATAAACAAACAAAATACTTCTCAGTAACAAAAAAGAAAAAAAAATCGCAACTCAATTCCTCTTGCCCATTTATAAGACTTAAGAATGGTCACTAAAAAGTTTATAACCTGTTTGAGTATTTTTAGTACAACTATTATACAGATGTTGAAATGCTAAATTCAGAAAATGGAAAACAGAAGGTTCTGTCAACATGTCCAGTGTTTGAAAGAAAGAACAGAGAGTTCAAAACAAAAACAACCAGGGAGTACCTGAAAGAAGCATTAAGGTATTAAAATAAATTTTTCATTCTGAACTTCCACAGAGCGAGGCAGAGAATTCCAACTGGCAAGAATCCTGAAGGAAAGGGCAGAATAGAGAACAGGGGCTTGGATTCAACATCTTGATGTTGGATACAATATTTATAAGTCCCTTGCAAAGTTGTCTGGGGGGGAAAAGTCTTCACCAACATCATTCAAGCAAAAAGCTTCTCCCTTTTACTTCTGGCATCTTTCTCATGTAGTCAGATATGGATGCAGACATGCACGTATTGTTTCTTTTCTACGTATGTCTGTATTTTTAAACATTTCTACACTACGTACATGTTACATATCCACCATCTAAACACACACCCATATTTACAAAGATTTTATAATAATTTTATAATTTTATTTTAAATAAAAACGTCAAGTTTATGCATTGTAAGCTGCTACTTTATCTGTGAATTTTAAATACCTTAAAGGTTCCAGCAAATTTTTCTTACTGAGGGAGCATGTGTAGCTCTGTTCTGGTTAAGGAAGTGAACTGTGAGATGGATGCAAAGCAAACAGCTCCAATTTGGAACCATTTTATGAACATTCCATTCTGGCAATTTATAGTTTTTGTTTTGTTTAACTCTTTAGGTATACAATCGTGTATCAACTGTATAAGAAAGGCACCACTCTGAAGTGACCAGTTAATAATATACAATAAAAAAAAAAATATTATACTTTAAATATACAACAATAATATAAATATTAACTATGAGAATAATTTAAAGTTAAAATTCCAGAAGCAGATGTAATTTAGATCTCAGAACCAGCTACGTGTGTTGTGCAATAATTTGCTATATGCCAAGAGAGAACATTTGTTTGTAATTCAGCTGAAAAATTCAGTGTAAAAGTAGGGTTAATAAGGAAGGGCATTTTTTTCTGCTGTTCATTAAGTGAAACAATTTTATTTTGCCATTTGGAGGTGCAGAGGCAGCAAGTGATATAAATTATTTTTAAAAATAACCTCTTATTTTCTGTAGAATTTTTAGGAAACACAGCCAGGTATAAAGAAGTGAAAAAATCACTTTTCATCTCAACAACATTTCTGTGGTTTTAGTTCTTTCATGTATGTGTGTATATACCAAGGGGAGACATTATTAATATATGGTTTACTCTTTTGTTTCCAGGACAGAAACCTGACAAAACACCTGCATAAGTGAGTAGATTCCTCAGCAACAATAAAAATTGTTTCAAGGAATCATAGGATAATAAAAATAAGAAGAGTTAACCTTTATGGAGTACCTATGTGTCAGGTGGAAGGAGCCCTGGTGGCACAGTGGTTAAGTGCTTGGTTGCTAACTGAAAGGTTAGCGTTTTTACCCACCAACTGCTCCTTGGGAGGAAGATGTGTCAGCCTGCTTCCATAAAGATTACAGCCTTGGAAACCCTATGGGAAAGTTCTACTCTGTCCTATAAGGTCATTATGAGTCCGAATCGACTCGACAGCAATGGGTTTGGTTTTGGATGTGTCAGGTATTGTGTTCAGTACATAATGTGAATTATCTCATCAATCCTCACCACAAAACTGAGTTTGGTGCCAGTATTATTCTCGCACTGCAGATGAGTAACTGAGACACACAGATAAAATAATTTTCTTGAGACTATACAGTAAGATTAGAAAATTGAAGTCCGCAAGTGGCCATTTAGAAATAATTCATATCCTTAAACTAGGAGAGAAGCCAAGATTAGAATTCAAGTCTTTTGACTCTCAGTCTATTGAAATAGATTTTCCCTGCCTGATATCAGTGGCTTGGGACAAAGTTCAGAAAATGGTTGTGAGCAAAATTCTATTTCAGGTCATTCCTCAGTTATTCACACTTATGAGATAATATGCACAAGGCCTAGCACACTTGAAAAAAAAAACACAGTTGGTATAAAATCAATGCATGTTGAATCTAAACCTCAGGAAGTGCTTTCTATCAACAAGAGACTGATTCTGAGGACCTTTGTTCCTATCAAACTGGGGCAGCCCCTCCTAGAGATCCTGGTGGTCTAAAATGAATGGGTCGTGAAGTTCATAAAGAGAAGCCAGAGAGGGAGCTGAGGGCTCCAACAGAATGTTCAGTAATTCATTCAACAAATATGTATCGAGGGACTATCATGGGTCAGCTGCTGTTCTAGGTCCCAGGGATATAATGGTGAACTAAAGATAAAGTCCCAGTCCCCAATGACGCTCACCTTCTAGTAGGGAGAGGCAGGCAATGAACGATTAAACAACTAAATACTATGTCACTGCTATGAAGAAAAATAGCTCAGCATAAAGGGGATAAAGAGAGACAGGGGAAGGGATATTTTAGATAATGTGGTCTGGAAGGTCTTTCTGACAAGGTGACATCTGAGCAATGAAGTAAGGGAGTGACAGTCTCTGAGGAAGGAGTGTTTTCAGGTGCAGGGATGGTGAGATTAGGGAGAGGGAGAGGAAGCTTGGGAGGGAATGAGGCCAGAGAGGTTGCCAGGGCCAGGCCACATGGCCTTTGCTGGTCATGGGAAGGGGTTCTAGGTACTGAAGGGTGGTCAGTACCACTGGCATAATTTCACTCATAATGACAAGAAATTAGGCACAAACTTCCTTGAGATTTTCATTTTCTAATGAGTAATCTGGTAGAAGACAGAGCTTAGGCATATTTCAAACCATTTTCAAGAGACTGTTTAAACACGCGTGTGTGTGTGTGTGTGTGTGTGTGTGTGTATCTTTCCCTCTTTTCCCCTCCCCTCTTCCCAACTAGCTCTGTCTCTACCTCTCATCCTTTAGGTACATAAACCAAACCAAACCAAGCCCAATGCCATCGAGTAGATTCCGACTCATAGTGACCCTATAGGTCAGAGCAGAACTGCCCTATAGAGTTGCCAAGGAGCACCTGGTGGATCCGAACTGCCGACTTTTCAGTTGGCAGATGTAGCTCTTAACCACTATACCACCAGGGTTTCCTTTAGTTTCCTGAAAGCTACTCCTCCTGTCTTCACAGTGGAAGACACTCCCAGAGAACAATCAGGAGAGCTTGTCATGTCATAGAATTTGTGCAGGTCATGATCTTGAAGCATTTTTTTTTTTTAAAAAACATGTTTTTAACAGTGATTTTACAATTAGAATACCTTTGGAGGCCAGTAGCAATAAACTGAATATTAAATGGATAAAGCATTATTGATCCAAGGAGCCTAGGTGGTGCGAGCTGTTTGTGATCATCTGCTAACCTAAAGGTTGGCAGTTTGAACCCACCCAGCAGCTCTGCAGAAGAAAAACCTAGCGAACTGCTTCCACAAAGATTACAGTCAAGAAAATCCTATGGAGCAGTTCTACTTTGTAACACATTGGGCTGCCATGAGTCAGAATTGACTCGATGGCAATGGGTTTGGTTTTTATTATTGAACCACAGTAAGTACTGACAAGAGACTCTCCCTAAAAGACTGGTTTGGTATCTAATTCTCAGGAGGACGATTATAATCATGGTGATGATACATCTCAGATTATCTGAGATGGTCTTGGTTTTGATTATTCTGTCTCATAGTTTTTGTATTTTATCTTGACGTGTAGGACTGTTAGTCTCCTTTGTGGTTACCTTAATATTAGCCCTTATATTTCTTAAGTTAAACCTAACTTGTATCTCCCCGTATTGCCTTGACTTCCTCTCCATATGGAAGATCTATGACTACTTTATTTAGCCCCTCTTTATTGATTTAATGTTGTCATTTTTTACATAATGACATTGCTGCTTCCCTGTTTTGAGCATTTTTCTATCTTGATTTATTTTCATAATTTTCCTATCTGGGTTGATACCTCGTTGTTCTGTGCTGAGTTCTAGTGTTGGGTTGGTATCTGATATTATTGATTTTCTAACCAGAGAATTCCCTTTAGTATTTTTTGTAGTTTTGGTTTGGTTTTTGCAAATTCCCTAAGCTTCTGCTTATCTGAAAACGTCCTAATTTCACCTTCGTATTTGAGAGACAGTTTTGCTGGATATATGATTCTTGGCTGGCAATTTTTCTCCTTCAGTGCTTTATATATGTCATCCCATTGCCTTCTTGCCTGCATGGTTTCTGCCGAGTAGTCCAAGCTTATTCTTATTCTCCTTTGTAGGTAACTTTTTGTTTATTCCTGGCCACTCTTAAATTTTTCTCTTTATCTTTGGTTTTGGCAAGTTTGATTATAATATATCTTGGTGATTTTCTTTTGAGATCTACCTTGTACGGGGTTCGATGAGCATCTTGGATAGATATCCTTTCATCTTTCATGATGTCATGGAAGTTGTCTGCCAACAAATCTTCAATTCTCTCTGTATTTTCTGCTATCTCTCCTTGTTCTGGTACTCTAATAACTCGTAGGTTATTCTTCTTGATACAGACCCACATAATTCTTAGGGTTTCTTCATTTTTTAAAATTCTTTTATCTGATTTTTCTTCAAATACATTGTTGCCAAGTGTTTTATCTTCAGTCTTGCTAATTCTGACTTCCAGCTCCTCAATTCTGTTCCACTGACTTTCTACTTTCTAGTCACTTAATTCTGAAATTTTATTGTTAATCTTCTAAATTTCTGATTGCTGTCTTTGTATGGATTCTTGCAGCCTATTAATTTTTCATTATGTTCTTGAATAATCTTAATTTCCTCAACTGCTTTATCTGTGTGCTCCTTGGCTTATTCTGCATTTTGCCTGATCTCCTCCTGATGTCTTGAAGAGTTCTGTATATTAATATTTTGTATTCTCCGTTTGGTAATTCCAGGAATACACCTTCATCAGAAGAGTCCTTGATTCTTTGTTTTGGAAGTTTGTTGAAGCAACCATGGTCTGCTTCTTTACATGACTTGATATCGGCTGTTGTCTCTGAGCTGTCTCTAAGTTATTTTATTGTATTAATTTATTTTATGTTTGCTCACTATGTCCTAGCTTCTTGCTTTGTTTTGTTTTGATATACCCAAATAGGCTAGTAGAGTGAGCTAACTTGATTATTGGAGCCTTTGAAGCATTAATGTCCTGTTACCAGATGGCTAGAGCTGTTACCAGGTATATGAGTCTAGGAGTCCATTCACTATTCTTGTATAGATTCAGCTCAGGTGTCCCGGTAGTTGGTCACCTAGTGTGTGGTGCAGGCTCTCACCTACGATCCTAGAGAAGCAGTGGTGATTGGTGCATTCACAGGCTTCTGGTAGCAGCAAGGGGTCACATTCTGAGGAAGGCAGAGGGCTGACAACCTTCCCCTAAATGTCTGTGAGGAGGGCAGGTCCCTGTTTTCTAGAGTACTCTGGTGGATGGGCTCTGTAGCTGTACCATAGGCATCCAGTGCTTTTAACTTTAAGGACTGGAAGGGACCACTTATCCTTGGACCCCTGTTGTAGGTGGCTAGGTGGTGTGGGTTGAGCCTCCAGTCCTCAGGCCCCTGCTAAGGGTAGGTGAGGGCCCTGTTTAATAAGCAGAGTGGTATCAAACATCAAAAACCTGCCTCTCCACCACACAGCTGAAACAGTTACATCCAGACCTCAAACAGATTCACCCTTGCAATAGAACAGCCAGATCCTATCTGCTGTAATGGGGCCACCTGGATTTATGCAGGGGTGAAGACAAAGTCTGTAGACCGCTTGTGCCTGGACTGGAGCCGCTTCTGCTCTGAGTTTCCAGATTAGGGGAGTCGGCAGAGTATTTTTCCCCCATTTGTTAATTTGTTCCTTCTCCAAGGCCAGGGGAATGGCTCAGAGAGTGCAGCAGGACCTATCTCAGGCCCAGGGAAATCAACTGTTAATGAAGCTGTCTGGGGAAGAAGGAGGAGGGATCAGATAGATAGGAGAGAGTTCTTTCAAAAGGAGGAGCTATTAGATCTGTGTGGTAAATTAGACAAAATCACTTATCTTGTGCTGAGAGCGCTGTTTTATCTTAGATTCTGGAGGCGCACGTAGATTGTGCGTGCTGGCTCTGTGGTTGCGCCAGAGGGTGGGGCTGTGGCACCTCGCTTGCCTTCTTTTGCTGAAGCAGCTGTGTCCTAAATGTCACCACCAGCCCCGCTGCAGAGGGGTTGCACCACTTCGCTTGCCTTCTTTCACTGAAGCAGCTGTGTCCTGGAACACCGTCGCCAGCCCCACCACAGGTGAATAGGGGCTGAGACGCTGCTGCCAACTCGGCAACTCCTCGTTGCTTCTGCACCACCTCTTCCTCCCTCTGTCACTCAGTCCAATTTCTTAACTTTGCCTTTGGTGCTCAGGGTTTGTAGCTTGTCACATACGTAACCGATTCACTTGTTTTTTGGGGTCTTTGTTGTAAAAGAGACCACTGGAAGTGTCTGACTCCTCTGCCATTTTCTGTCTCATAGTTTTTGGAAGAAGTTATCAAATTTTAGGTTCAAGAGAGCCACTATACCTGTAGTTGAAATTTGTTTTATGGTCGTACATAACCATTCTAATCTGGCTCCAACATATTGAGAAGCTGAGCCCAATTAAACTTTTATTAGACTAGTAAAAAAAAAAAAATTAAGCTGCAAGTTAAATATGGTGGGAATAACTTCTCCTGAAGTCATCTTTAAATTCTTACTTTAAAAGGAAAAAGCATTGATGAGTTTTATGTATGTCACTTCATTTACAAAGTCTTCCCTCCCTGATGCCCTGTCCTTCAAAAAACACTTTCCCTCCCCTATCCTGGACACGAGTGTCTCTCATTGCATCTCAGCACCACAATAAGCACATATGCCTGGTCATCTGTCCCTCTCCCACCCAGACTTCAGAGGGATCGTTTGGTTGTCTCTGAGCCCCCTAGTTCCTCACACAGTGCCCAACCTGGTAGTGGGTGGTATTCAGTTGGCATTTATTCACTAGAATCAATGACTGAAGATATATATTAGTTTTATTTCAAATTGAGATTTATTTGATGGAAAAATAAGGAGTTAAAACTTTTCCTTTAGGTATATTTATTTGCATTTAAATAGAAGCGTGTGCATCAAAAACAAACAGTTTGCTTTTATTAGTACAAATATGTCTTTTTGAAACAAATTCTGTGTTTGTGGGTTTGATAAGACTTTGCATTTAGTTTTAAACTATATTTAGTCTTAAGTTATTTAATTGTATAAAGACAAACTTTTAAAAATAGATCTCATCAGGAAACAATTTCCAAATATGTCCAAACATTCAGCAAAGCCCCGAGGATGGAGAGTAAAAGCCTACCCTCTTCATATATGGTGGAAGGGCCTTGGGGATCAACTCCACCTTAGCCCAGCTTTACTCAGCTGTTTCAGCCTGGAAGGATGGAATTATCCTCAATAGGAGCAGAGAGTATACTAAGAGAGATCGGGGAACTCCTAAAGAGCAGGAATACAGGCTGCCCCTGGCCAGTTCCCCAGGCTTCTGCAGGAACCATTTCCTATTTGGTATGGTTAATCACTTGACTACTAGCTGAAAGGTTGGTGGTTTGAACTCACCCAGAGACTCATCAGAAGACAGGCCTGGCAATCTGCTTCCGACAGGTCACAGCCTTGAAAACCCTTCAGAACAGTTCTACTCAGCACACATTGGGTCACCATGAGTCGGAAATTAACAACAACAACAAAATGTACACTAAACTAGGGTATTATTTGCTTAAGGTAACATTTAACTGCATGAATGAATTTCAATTGCTCAACATCTTTTTTTGTATTATTGTGCTTTAAGTGAAAGTTTACAGTCAAGTTAGTTTCTCATACAAAGATTTATACACACAATGTTATATGACCCTAGTTGCTCTCCGTATAATGTGACAGCGAGCTCCTCCTTTCCACCCCGGATTTCCCGTGTCCATTCAACCAGCTCCTGTCCATTTCTGCCGTCTCATCTCACCTCCAAACAGGAGCTGCTCATTTAGTCTCATGTATCTACTTGAACTAAGAAGCACACTCTTCACGAGTATCATTTTTATGTTTTATACTCCAGTCTAATCTTTGTCTGAGGAGTTGGCTTTGGGAATGGTTTCAGTTCTGGTCTAACAGACAGTCCAGGCGCCATGTCTTCCGGGGTCCCTCCAGTCTCAGTCAGACCATTAAGTTTGGTTTTTTATTATAATTTGAGTTCTGCACCCCACTTTTCTCCTGCTCCACCAGGGACTCTCTGTTGTGTTCCCCGTCAGGGCAGTCATTAGTGGTAGCTGGGCACCATCTAGTTCTTCTGGTCTCAGGCCGATGCAGTCTCTGGTTTATGTGGTCCTTTCTGTCTCTTGGGCTAATATTTTCCTTGTGTCTTTGGTGATCTTCATTCTCCTTTGCTCCAGGTGGATTGGGACCAATTGATGCATCTCAGATGGCTGCTCGTGTTTAAGACCCCAGTTGCCATCCACCAAAATGGGATGCACATTTTCTTAATAAACTTTGTAATGCCAATTGACCTACATGTCCCCTGAAACCATGGTCACCAAATCCCTCCCCCTGCTACTCTGCCCCTTGAAGTGTTTGGTTGGATTAATGAAACTCCTTAGCTTTTGGTTTAGTGCAGTTGTGCTGACTTCCCCTGTATTGTGTGTTGTCCTTCCCTTCATCTAAGATAATTCTTATCTACTATCTAGTTGGAAACCCTGGTGGCGTAGTGGTTAAGTGCTACGGTTGCTAACCAAGAGATCAGCAGTTCAAATCTGCCAGGTGCTCCTTGGAAACTCTATGGGGCCATTCTACTCTGTCCTATAGGGTTATAGGGTCGCTATGAGTCGGAATTGACTCGACAGCAGTGTTTTTTTTAATCTAGTTAGTGAATATCCCTCTCCCACCCTCCCCACCTTCATAACCGTCAAAGAATGTTTTCTTCTGTATTTAAACCTCTTCTTCAGTTCTTATAATAGTGCTATCACACAATATTTGGCCTTTTGTGACTAATTTCACTCAGCATAGTGCCTTCCAGATTCATCCATGTTATGAGATGTTTCTTGGGTTCACCTGTGTTCTTTATTGTTGTGTAATATTCCTTTGTGTGACTATACCATAATTTGTTTATCCATTCATCTGTTGATGGGAACCTAGCTTGTTTCCATCTTTTTGCTATTGTGAACAGTGCTGCAATGAATATGGGTGTGTATTTCTCTAGGATATATTCCAAGGAGTGGGATTGTTGGATCATATGGTACTTCTATTTCTAGCTTTTTAAGGAAGGGCCAAATGGATTTCCAAAGTGGTCGTACCATTTTACATTCCCACCAGCAGTGTAAAAGTGTTCCAGTCTCTCCATAGCCTCTCCAACATTTATTATTTTGTGTTTTTTGGATTAATAATAGCCTTGCTGGGGTGAGATGGTATCTCACTGTAGTTTTGATTTGCATTTCTCTAATGGCTAATGGTTGTATTTCCTCATGTATCTGTTTGCTGCCTGAGTGTCTTCTTTGGTGAAGTGCTTGTTCATATCCATGGCGCATTTTTTAACTGGGTTATTTGTCTTTTTGTTGTTGAAGTTTTACCCTATCTTGTAGATTTTAGAGATTAGACGCTGATTGGATTTGTCGTAGTAAAAAAAAATTTTCCCAGTCTGTAGTTGTCTTCTTATTCTTTTGGTGGTCTTTTGATGAGCCTAAGTGTTTGATTTTTTAGGAGCTCCCAGTTATCTAGTTTCTCTTCTGGTGTTTGTGCATTGTTAGTAAGGTTTCGTATACTGTTTATGCCATATATTAGGGCTCCTAGCATTGTCCGTATTTTTTCTTCCATGATCTTTACCGTTTTAGATTTTATATTTAGGTCTTTGAGCCATTTTGAGTTAGTTTTTGTGCACGGTGTGAGGTATGGGTCTTGTTTCATTTTTTTGCAGATGGATATCCAGTTATGCCAGCATCATTTGTTAAAGAGACTGTCTTTTCCCCAATTAACAGACTTTGGGCTTTTGTCAAATATCAACTGCTCATAGGTGGGTGAATTTACATCTGGATTCTCAATTCTGTTTCATTGGTCTATGTATCTGTTGTTGCACCAGTACCAGGCTGTTTTGAGTACCGTGGCAGTATAACAGGTTCTAAAATCAGGTAGCGTGTGGCCTCCCACTTTGTTCTTCTTCTTCAGTAATACTTTACTTATCCGGGGCTTTTTCCCTTTCCATATAAAGTTGGTGATTTGTTTCTCCGTCCTGTTAAACAATGTCATTGGAATTTGGATTGGGATTGCATTGAATCTGCAGATTGCTGTGGGTATAATAGATATTTTCACAATGTGGAGTCTTCCTATCCATAAGGAAGGTATGTTTTTCCACTTATATAGGTCTCTTTTGGTTTCTTGCAGTAGTGTCTTATAGTTTCCTTTGTGTAGGTCTTTTACGTCTCTGTTTAATTTATTCCTAAGTATTTTATCTTCTTGGGGGAATATTGTAAATGGTATTGATTTGGTGATTTCCTCTTCAAAGTTCTCTTTCTTGGTGTAGAGGAATCCAACTTATTTTTGTATGTTTATCTTGTATCCTGATCCTTTGCTGAAACCTTCTATTAGTTCCAGTAGTTTTCTTATGGATTCTTTGGGGTTTTCTGTGTATAACATCATATTACCTGCAAATAGGGATACTTTTACTTCTTTCTTACCAATTTGGATGTCCTTTATTTCTTTTTCTAGCCTAATTGCTTTGGCTAGGACCTCCAACACAATGTTGAGTAAGAGTGGTGATAAAGGGCATCCTTGTCTTGTTCCCGTTCTCAAGGGGAATGCTTTCAGACACTTTCCATTTAGGATGATGTTGCCTGTTGGCTTTGTATAGATGCCCTTAATTATGTTGAGGAATTTTCTTTCTATTCCTATTTTGCTGAGAGTTTTTATCATGAATGGGTGTTTGACTTTGTGAAATGCCTTTTCTGCATCAATTGATAAGAGCATGTGGTTCTTGTCTTTTGTTTTATTCATGTGATGGATTACATTGATTGTTTTTCTAATGTTGAACCATCCCTGCATAACTGGTATGAATCTCACTTGGTCATTATGAATTATTTTTTTGATATGCTGTTGAATTCTATTGGCTAGAATTTTGTTGAAGATTTTTGTGTCTATGTTCATGAGGGATCAAAAAACTGGTCTGTAATTTTCTTTTTTTGTGGTGTTTTTACCTGGTTTTGGTATCAGAGATATGCTGGCTTTATAGGATGAGCTTGGGAGTATTCCATCCTTTTCTATGCTCTGAAATACCTTTAGTAGTAATGGTGTTAACTCTTCTTTGAAAGTTTGGTAGAATTCTCCAGTGAAACCATCGGGGCCAGGACTTTTTTTTGTTGTTGTTATTGGGAGTTTTTAAATTACCTTTTCAATCTCTTCTTTTGTTCTAGGTTTATTTAGCTGTTCTACCTCTGTTTGTGATAACGTAGGTAGGTAGGTAGTGTGTTTCTGGAAATTTGTCCATTTCCTCTAGGTTTTCAAATTTGTTAGAGTACAATGTTTTATGATTTTTTAAAATTTCAGTTGGGTCTGTTATGATATCGCCCATCTCATTTCTTATTCAGGTTATTTGCTTCCTCTCCTGTTTTTCTTTTGTCGGTTTGGCCAGTGGTTTATCGATTTTGATCTTTTCAAAAAACAAGCTTTTGATCTTGTTAACTCTTTCAATTGCTTTTCTATTTTCTATTTCATTTAATTCTGCTCTAATTTTTATTATTTGCTTTCTTCTAGTCCCTGAGGGCTTCTTTTGCTGCTCTCTGTCAGCATCTTAAATTGTGTGATTATGTGCCCAAGAGCCAATCAAATACTGCTCAAGTTCCTTCCCCTGGTGTTTTAAGGTAGTTCATGCATAAGCTTTGCCATATCAATATTCACTGCATATTCTTTGAATGTGTGCTATGAAATGACACACATTAAGATGCTGTATTTACTCATTTAAAGCAGACACAGCCCCTTCCCTGAAAGGCCTTTCAGTATGGTGGCGGAGATAGACATCAATCAAGCAGTCACACAGGTACGTGATTATATGCAGAAATAACTGGTCTGAAATAAAAGTACAGAAAATATAAAAAAGTACAGCATAGTCGTAATTCAGCTGGGGCTGCAGATCAGAGAAGGTTTCTTTGGAGAAGAATGCTTTGAATTGAAATTTGATTCTGTGTGTTTTTGTGTGTATGTGTGTGTTTCCACTTACGTGCATCATCCCAATCAGAGGCAATCACATGAGTAAAGGCCCAAGGGTGAAAAAGAGCATGACACATTTATGAAAATGAAAGGCTAGTGTCATTGAAGCAGAGAGGCACAGGTGAGAGGAATGTGAAAAGTGGGTGAAAATGTTAGGAAAGTTCAGATCAGGCAGACTTACAGGCCGTCTGAAGGATTCTGATCTTCTCCCAAGTCAATGGGAAGTCAGAAATCACCAAAGTGTTTTAAGAAGAGTGAAATGATAAGATATGCACTAAAAAAAAATGAATATTCTGGCTGCACAGAAAAACATTTAGAGGGGCGCAAGTGTGTGTTCTGGGAAATCCACGAAGACAGTACTTTAGTAGTGGAAAAGAGATGATGGAGGTTTGGACAAAGATGGCAACAGCAGAGGCAATGCAAAGTGGTCAGATTTAGGACTTTTTTTTTTTTTTTTTTCAGGATAGAGTTAACAAAAATTCCAAAACAAACCTGTTGCCAACAAGTCGATTCTGACTCATAGTGATCCTATAGGGCAGGGTAGAACTGTCTCATGGGGTTTCCAAGTCTGAAATCTTTATGGAAGCAGACTGCCTCATCTTTCTCTTGTGGAGTGACTGATGGCTTTGATCTTTCGGTTAGCAGTTGAGCTCTTAAAAACCGCACCATCAGGGCTCTGTACCAACAGGACTTCCAAATGGATTGGATTTGGTGGATGAGGAAAAAAAGTATGATCACAGGTGACTTCTAATTTCTGGCTAAGACAACCATAGGGATTGTAGCAACATTGACTAAAAACTACAGTGTCAGAGATAGGCCTGGAGGAAGACGGAGAAGAATTCAGCTTGGGGCATGTTGAAGTCATGGCCAGCTGCCAGGTATGCAATTGGACCAATGAGTGTAGTGTTCATAGAAGCATTAGGCTAATAAAATAAATGTAAGAGCCATGAGCATTTAGGTGGAAATGGAAATGTGAATGAGGGTGAGATTATCTAGGGGGGAAAAAAAAACTGTAAAGCTATAAAGTAAAAAGAGAAGAAATCCTAGGTCACTGTCTTGAGAAATGCCAACATGAAAGAAGGATAATCTGGCCCAGGAGTGGCCTGGAGATAGGAAGAAAAGAGGGGATGTTTCAGTGAGAATGTGGTTAATGATTTTGAATGCTGCTGAGAGAGATCAAGAAAGATGAGGACGGAAATATGACCATTAAATTTATCTTCACTGAGGCCAATGACCTTAACAGCAATCACTTCAGTGTGATGGGACAAAGGCCAGATTGGAGTGTGTTGAAGAGTGAGTGGGTGGGAAGGAAATGGACACAGCAAGTGAAACCAACTTCTTGGAGTAGTTTAGCTTATAGGAGAAGAAAGTGAGAAGTAGGCAGATGGGGAGGTAAAGGGAGAGGATAAAGGGAGAGCTTCTTTTTATTTTAAATATGGGAAAGATCTGGACCCATTTAAACATTTATAAGAAGAATCCAATAAAGAAGGAGAAGTTGAAGATAAAAGAAAAATATAAGGGAGAGTAAGGTTCCTGAAATGGCAGATGGGGCTGGGATTCAAAGCACAGCTGGGAAGATTAACTCTAGACAGGAGAAGGGACATATTCTCTATTTTAACAGTGAAGAAGGAAAGAATGGCTGCAGACACAGGTCCATTTGTAGGTTTGGTAGCAGAGCAGAAAGTTGAGGAAGGTCTGTTCAACTTGTATATGTAATAATTAATCACAGAAAGTTATGTATGGGTGCTTTGAAGGACTTGAGGTCAAAGACAAGTCGACGTTATTAAGCAAACCATGGCAAATTTCTACCTAAAGGAAAATTCCTCACTGTATAGTTCTATCTCATTTGATGACTGGTCTTTTAACTTATATTATCTTTTGTCGTAAAGTTTTTCCAATTTTTTAAAAATGAGATTAATTAAGGTAAATTTACATATAGTAAAACTCACCTTTTCTAGATGTACAATGCTATGAGTTTTGAAAAGCATATATGGTTGTATAACCAACACCAAAATCAAGATATAGAATATTCTAATCACCCTAAACAGTTCCCTCTTACGTCTTTGTAATCAGTCTCCTCCCCCACTAGCAACTCTGGCAACCACTGATCTGATTTCTGTCTCCATAATTTTACCTTTCATAGAATGTCATCATATTAGTGGAATCATATAGTATGTAGTCATCTGTGTCTGGCTTCTTTCACTTAGCATAATGCTTTTGAGATTTACCCAAGTTGTTGCATGTATCAATAGTTTATTCATTTTATTGTTCAGGAGAATTCCATTGTATGGCTGTACCACAATTTGTTTAGTCACTAACCAGTTGAGGGACATTTGGATTATTTCCAGTTCTGAGTGATTACGAATAAAGCTGCTATAAATATTGATGTAGAGGTCTTTTTGTGGACTTATGTCTTCATTTCTCATGGGTAAATACCTAGGATTGGGATTGCTGGATTCATGGTAGGTAAGTGTTATGTTTAACTTTATAAGAAACTGCCAAATTTCTTTTCAAAGTGGTTGTACCACATACATGCCCACCAGCAATGTATGAGAGTTTCAGCTGTTCTGCATATTCACCAGCACTCATTATTGTCAGTTTTTTAAAGCTATTCTAATAACTGTACAGTAGTATCTCATAATGGTTTTAATTGTATTTCCCTAAATGACTACTGATGTTGAGTTTTCATGTCCTTATATGGTATCAGATAAAGTGATCTTTGATAAAGTATCTGTTCAAATCTTTTGTCCATATTTTTATTATTTTCTTATGATTGAGTAGTGGCAGTTCTTTATGTATTCTGGGTACAAGTTCTTTGTCAGATACATGCTTTTAAAATAATTTCTCCCAATCTCTGGCAGAAGTTTTAAATTTCGATGATGTCCAAGTTGTCTTTTTTAGTTCATGCTTTTTATGTCCTAAGAAATCCTTGCCTAATCCAGGGCGACAAAGATCTGTCCTATATTTCTTACAGAAGTTTTATATTTTAGGCTTTACATTTAGGTTTATGATGCATTTTGGATAAATATGCACATATAGTTTAAGATAAGGGTTATTCTTCTTTTACAAAGTTGTTTTAGCTATTATAGTTTCTTTGTATTTCCATAAATTTTAGAATCAGATTGTCAATTCACATCAAAATAAAGCCTGCTGGAATTCTGATTGGGACTGCATTAAATTTATAGGTCATTTTGGAGAAAATTGATATCTTAGTAACATTGAATAGTCTGATCCACTAACATGGTACATCTCTGCATTTACTTACGTACTCTTTGATTTTTCTTATCAATGTTTTATAGTTTTCAGCATACAAATCTTGCACATATTTTCCTAGATCTACCCCAAGTATTATATATTTTTTTTTTGTATTTTATGATTTTTGATGGTATTGTAAATGATATTTTTTTAAATTTCTAATTGTTCATTTTTGGTACATAGAAACACAATTGAGTTTGTATATTGACCTTGCATCCTGCAACCTTCCTAAACTTGCTTGTTAGTTCCAGCACCCTTTTGTGTAGATTCTTTGAGAACTGCTACACAGATTATCTATCATGTTTGTAAATAAAGACAGTTTTACTGCTTCCTTTCCAATTCTGTATGCCTTTTACATGCTTTTCTCACATTCTTGCATTGACTAGATCCTTCAGTAAACCCAGTACCCAGTGCCGTCGAGTTGATTCCGACTCATAGCGACCCTATAGGGCAGAGTAGAACTGCCCCATAGAGTTTCCAAAGAGCGCCTGGTGGATTCGAACTGCTGACTCTTTGGTTAGCATCCGTAGCACTTAGCCGCTACGCCACCAGGGGTAGATTCTTCAAAAAAAATGAAGAAGAGATCCTTCAGCATGATGTTGAATAGAAGTAGTGAGAAAGGACATTCTCGCTTTGTTTCCTATTTTAAGGAGAAAGCATTCGTTCTTTTACTGTTAATTATTTTATTAGCTGTATTTTTTTTTTTTTTTTTTCCTGAAGATGCCATTTACCAGGTTGTGGAAGCTCCCTTCTATTCCTAATTTTCTAAGAATTTTTATCATGCATATATGCTAAATTTTATCAAGTGCTTTGTCTGCGTATATTAAGATGATGATCAGATTTTTCTTTTCTTTAGTCTGTTGATGTGATGACACTGATTTACTTTTCAGTGTTAAACCAATCTTGCATTCCTGGGATAATCTCCACTTGGTTGCGATGTATTATCCATTTTACATGTTACTGGACTTGATTTACTAATGTTTTGTAATACATTTGTCTACTTTTAATATTAGGGTAATGACGGGTTTGTAAGATGAGTTCAAACTTACTCCTTCCACCTCAATTCTGCAAAAGTATATATAGAATTAGTATTCTTTCTTTATTAAATGTTTCGTAGAATTCATAATGATGCCACTTGGGCCCGGAGTGTTCTTCGTCAGAAGGTTTTTTAACTACAAATTCAAGTTCTTATATAGATACAGGGCTATTCAGGTGGTCAGTTTCTCTTAAGTGAGCTTTGGCATTCGGTGTCTTTTAAAAATTTGTCAATTTTATCTAAGTTAACAATTTATTGTAATAAAGTTGTTCATCATAGTCCCTTGTTATCCTTTTAATATCTCCTCTTTCTACATTGTTTATTTTTAATTCTCTGAGTCACAAAGGAAATTTTTTCCCATTGGAAAATACCCAATGAATGGAACATTTAATTATATGTAAATAGATAAGGGGGAGCAGGGATGGGGTGATGTAGCTAAGAGATAAATTCAGCTGGCAACCTGCCTACAGTAGGCTTGAATGTAGGAAGACAGGGTCCTGTGGATCCTGATTATTATCTACTTCTAATTAGATCAGAGAATTTCTAGTTGACCCTTGGTCTTGATCTCAATATTATATAAATACCAATCACTCCAATATGTAAAATCTTCAGCTCCAGTTTTCTGCTAAAATTTCATAATTGAAGCTGAACATCATATGGTTTAACATTATATATTAAAAACAGAATACTTCTTTTTCTTATTCTCAACTGACTTTCTTTCCAAAATTTTCCATCCCTGGTAATCTGTTTTAAAGACTTGAGTTTTTACTATCCCCGCACCCCTTATCTCATTAATATCTGTAGCCATCAATGCTATTGATTCTTCCTTTACAAAATCTCTCAGGTTTGTTTCTTCCTTCCCATTCTCCCTGTTATCCCTCAAGTCTCTTCTCTCATCATGTCTCCAAACTTGATTGTATCTTCCAGATTTCTCATTCTAGCTAATTTTGTCCATTGTTATCAGAATAATAACCCTGAAAAATAGTATTCATTATGTAAGTCAAAGTATTCATCATGTAAGTCCTTCCATAGTCACCCTATTAAAATTGAAACTCCTGTTTTATTCTTCCTTTTGCACTTCCTGCTATGTGAAATGCTCTGTATTTTATTTATTTATTTTTTATGTTGTCTCCCTTTCCACTAGAATGTAAGTAAGCTCTATGAGGGCAAGGACCCTGTTTGTTCATTTCTGTATGTTCAGCATGTGGAATAGTGCTTATCACAAACAATAAGCAGAGTCAACATTTATTAAGTGAATCAATAAATTAGAATACTCTCAAATCACAAACATGTCTGTCAATTTGTCATATGGTGGGCGACTTGCACGTTGGTGTGATGCTGGAAGCTATGCCACCAGTATTTGAATACCAGCAGGGTCACCCATGGTGGACAGGTTTCAGCTGAGCTTCCAGACTAAGATGGACTAGGAAGAAGGATCCAGCTGTCTACTTCCGAAAAGAATTAACCAGTGAAAAT
Source organism: Loxodonta africana (assembly GCF_030014295.1). Lineage (NCBI taxonomy): Eukaryota > Metazoa > Chordata > Mammalia > Proboscidea > Elephantidae > Loxodonta > Loxodonta africana. Next base: position 101,806,354 of record NC_087342.1, read on the forward strand.
GGTATGAATAGCAGCGGAACACTGTCTGAATAGTGCCAGAAGATGAGCCCCCCCAGCTTGGAAGTCACTCAAAATGTGACTGGGGGAGAGCTGCCTCCTCAAAGTAGAGTCAACCTTAATGATACGGTTGGAGTCAAGCCTTGAGGACCTTCATTTGCTGATGTGGCAAACTCGAAATGAGAAGAAACAGCTGCAAACATCCATTAATAATAGGAACATAGAATGTATGAAGTATGAATCTGGGAAAATTGAAATTGTCAAAAAAAATGGAACACATAAACATTAAAATCCTTGGCATTAGTGAGCTGAAATGGACTGGTATTGGCCATTTGAAATCAGACAATCATATGGTATACTATGCTGGGAATGACAACTTGAAAAGGAATGGTGTTGCATTCATCATCAAAAAGAACATTTCGAGATCTATTCTGAAGTACAATGCTGTCAGTGATAGGATAATATCCACACGCCTACAAGGAAGACCAGTTAATATGACTGTTATTCAAATTTATGCACCAACTACTAATGCCAAAGATGAAGAAATTGAAAAATTTACCAACTTCTGCAGTCTGAAATTGATTGAACATGCAAATAAGATGCACTGATAATTACTAGTGATTGGAATGCGAAAGCTGGAAACAAACAAGGATCCGTAGTTGGAAAATACGGCCTTGGTGACAGAAACAATGCCAGAGATCCCATGATAGAATTTTGCAAGACCAACAACTTTTTCATTGCAGAGACCTCTTTTCAACAACATAAACAGTGACTATACAAGTGGACCTTACCAGATGGAATACCCAAGAATCAAATCAACTACATCTGTGGAAAGAGATGATGGAAAAGTTCAATATCAACAGTCAGAACAAGGCCAGGGGTCAGCTTTGGATCAGACCATCAATTGCTCATATTCAAGTTCAAGCTGAAGCTGAAGAAAATTAAAACAAGTCATGAGAGCCAAAGTACGACCTTGAGTATATCCCACATGAATTTAGAAACCACCTCAAGAATAGACTTGATGCGTTGAACACTAATGACCGAAGACCAGACAAGTTGTGGAATGACATCAAGGACATCATCCATGAAGAAAGCAAGAGGTCATTAAAAAGACAGGAAAGAAAGAAAAGACTAAAATAGATATCAGAAGAGACTCTGAAACTTGCTCTTGAACATCAAGTAGCTAAAGCAAAAAGAAGAAATGATGAAGTAAAAGAACTGAACAGAAGATTTCAAAGGGTGGCTTGAGAAGACAAAATAAAGTATTATAATGACATGTGCAAAGACCTGAAGATAAAAAACTGAAAGGGAAGAGTAAGTTTGGCATTTCTCAAGCTGAAAGAACTGAAGAAAAAATTCAATCCTCGAGTTGCACTATTGAAGGATTCTACGGGGAAAATACTAAACGACGCAAGAATCAAAAGAAGATGGAAGGGATACACAGAGTCATTACACCAAAAATAATTGATCGGTATTCAACCATTTCAGTAGGTAGCATATGACCAGGAACTGGTAGTACTGAAGGAAAAAGTCCAAGCTGCACTGAACAAATTGGTGAAAAACAAGGCTCCAGGAGTTGATGGAATACTAATTGAGGTGTTTCAACAAGTAGATGCAGCACTGGAAGCACTCACTCCTCTATGTCACGAAATTTGGAAGACAGCAATCTGGCCAACCAACTGGAAGAGATTCATATTTATACCCATTCCAAAGAAAGGAGATCCAACAGAATGTGGAAATTATCTAACAATATCATTAATATCATACTCAAGTAAAATTTTGCTAAAGAGCATTCAAAAACAGCTGCTGCAGTATAGTGACAGGGAACTACCAGAAATTCAATCCGGATTCAGAAGAGGACGTGGAACCAGGGATATCATTGCTGATGTCAGGATCCTGTCTGAAAGCAGATACTACTTTCTGAAAACAGAAAGATGTTTACCTGTGTTTTATTGACTATGCAAAGGCATTCAACTATGTAGATCATAACAAACTACGGATAAAATTGCAAAGAATGAGAATTCTAGAACACTCAATCGTGCTCATGAGGAACTTGTACATAGATCAAGAGGCAGTCGTTTGAAAAGAAAAAGGGGATACTGTGTGGTTTAAAGTCAAGAAAGGTGTGTGTGGGTGTCATGGTTGTATCCTTTCACCATACCTATTCAATCTGTACCCTGGGCAAATAATCCAAGAAGCTCGACTCTATTAAGAAGAATAGGGCATCAAGATTGGAGGAAGATTCATTAACAACCTGCGTTATGCAGATGGCACAGCCTTGCTTGCTGAAAGTGAAGAGGACTCGAAGCACTTGCTGATGAAGATCAAAGACCACAGCCTTCAGTATGGATTACACCTCAACATAAAGAAAACAAAAATCCTCACAACTGGACCAATAAGCAACATCATGATAAATGGAGAAAAGACTGAAGTTTTCAAGGATTTCATTTTACTGAATCCACAATCAACACCCAGGGAAGCAGCAGACAAGAAATCAAACATCACATTGCATTGGGCAAATCTGCTGCAAAAGACCTCTTTAAAGTGCTGAAAAGCAAAGATGTCACCTTGAAGACTGAGGTGCACCTGATCCAAGCCACGGTATTTTCAATTGCCTCATATGCATGCAAAAGCTGGAAGATGAATAAGGGAGACCTAAGAAGAATGACGCCTTTGTAATTGTGGTGTTGGCAAACAATATTGAATATACCATGGACTGCCAAAAGAATGAACAGATCTGTCTTGGAAGAAGTTAAGACCAGAATGCTCCTTAGAAGCAAGGATGGCGAGACTACCTCTCACATACTTTGGCCATGCTGTCAGGAGGGATCAGTCCCTGGAGAAGGACATCATGCTTGGTAAAGTAGAGGGTCAGTGAAAAAGAGAAAGACCCTCAAGGAGATGGATTGACACGCTCTTCACACTCCTCATTTCTTCTCTATATCTTTGTTTATGTGGTCTCCTTCATTTTAGAATGATACCTTCTCTCTCTTGACATCCTTTAAGGCTTATTCAGCTTACTCCATAGGTATAATCTGCAGGGACTTCCCCCCATTTCTGAATACTTATGGAATGATTTAACTTTTTATTATCATACATATTGAGTAAATACTGTATCAAACCATATATAATAAACTGAAAGTTAAAAACCTGAAGCTGAAAGAGCACATATAGATCATTTAGTGCAACTCTCACTTTATTCACTTTACACAAAGGAAACCTAAGTCTAGAGAGATGTTAGAAAATTAATATGAGTAGAATTAGAACTGGAATTAAGGTTTTAAAATTCTGTGTTCATTTATTCTTTCTACTATCATGATCTCTGTTTATATACTATGTGTATATATTTATGTGTGTGTGTGTGTATGTATGGTTCCCCCCAATAAAATAATAATTCTTTAGATATTTTCTGTATCCTATACTCCTGAATCCCCAAAAGCATCTATTAAAATAATTATCATTAAGTGGGTGCTCAATAAATTCAGGTTGAAAAATTAACTGACGTGCATAAGAATTTTTTTTTTCCTGTTAAAAAAGATTCAGATGTTTGATAGTATCCAGACACTTTCGGCAAACTATGAGCCCATGAAATCTAGTTCAGTTCCATCTCAGAAGTAAAATGCTGCTCCGCAGAAAATATTTCACTCACTTACATTTGTCAGCATATAATGCTTCCATCCTAGCCAAAGACCTAGGGGCTTATTGTTTTACCAGAGGAACAAAGGGGTATTTGTTTAGAGAATCAATGAGAATCAAATCTTCACTTAAGAAGTTCTGCATAAACATTAACTTGGCTATACAGCCTTCATCCACATGTGTTCTTTCAAATTTATCCAGGCAAAAAAAGATGTAAACTTAAAAAGTCACAATAACTGGAGGCTAACATCTGAAAATCTCTTCAGTTAAAGCATCTAAGTCAATAGTGGCATAGCTTCTAACCAAAAGGTTAGGAGTTCAAATCCACCAGGCACTTTCTTGGAAACTCTATGGGGCAGTTCTACTCTGTCCTATATGGTAACTATGAATTGGAATAGACTGGATGGCAACACATTCGATTTTTTTTGTAAGTTTATGCAGCAAATATTTACATTAAAAACTGAAATTTTGGTAAATGGTTCAAAAAATGTGATAGGGCTGGATACTAACTGACATCTCCAAATTGCCCAATGCACACTACATAGAATACCATATCTATTAAATATCTACCTTCTGACATCCTTCAGAGAATCCCCAACAGGAATGTGCTTATGCCATGCCAGTCAGCATAAGCAGGAATCATCAGGACAGAGAAGTGGAAAATACCCAGATCATTTCTGCCACTCAGTTCTACCAGGCTATGGGGCTCTTGCTCTCTTCAACCCCATTATCCACACTCCTGCCCTACCACCTGGGGGTCTGGGTGCAATGAGAGGACTAAAGCTGATCCATAATCCTGGGTAAATGTCCAGGGGCCCTAGAAGACAAAGAATTCCAGACTAATAGTGGTAAATAGCAGTGACCCATTAGGAAGAAATTCTAGCTTATCCCTTTTACTTTAAGATTTAAAAGGACTCACTTAAATCTACTGAATTTTAGATTGTACTAATATTCAACTAGCTAATTACAGCAAAAAATAACTACATCAAGGATATAGCAAAAACAATAACAACAAAACTCATTACCTAAACAAGCACTAAACTTACCTGATTATTATGAACCCATATGCTTTGCTTTGGCAAGGTAGATGTGGTTTGCAACATTTGCCCTTCCTACCTATAGTAAGATGTGATGCTATATACGACAATTACTTTGACAGTAGAGAAGTCATTACACTGAGAATTGCTGATGTTTATTTGGTAGCACATGAACTAGTCTGACATGATTCCTGAGCTCAAAATTAATCGTTACTATCTCTGCAATCCCATTGTGTTTTGTTTATAGCTTTTCATAATACTTGTGTGCTGTATCATCATCATTTGGGCTTGCATGTGTCACCACCACTAAATTGTGAGTCTATGGAGAGCTTATCTAGGTCTTATTCATGTTTGCGTTTCTCTTGGGGAATAGGGTAGTGTTTTGTGAGTATTAAATGGATAAAAAATGTCAAATGAATGAAGGAAGAGTGAATTAACTAGCTGCACACACACACATACACACACCACCAACTAATGGCAACCTTACATATGTACTGTCTGTGTAGAATCTCTCCAGACTGACATTTTTATGTTTTCTCTCTGCATCAATAGAAGCCAGTCCAAGGTCTGAGAATCCTTCAGTATTTTAAATCTGTTGTCCCAATTTTATTTCTCTCCATTCTACCCACTTTAAACCCATGTGGATGGCAAATTCTATTATTATTTAAAAAACTTTTAAATAGAAAAAAATCATTAATAAATGGCAAGTATTTTGGCAAAAGACAAGGTAAATACTACATAATGCTAAGTATCATAAAGAAGATATACCAAAATTTGCTCATTATTTCTTCTTCATCGCATTTTTCTTTTTGCTGGAGTACAGTCTGTGGTAGTTCTTTCAGAAGTCCCTGGATGGCACAAATGGTTAAGTGCTCAACTACTAGCCAGAAGGTTGGCTGTTTGAATCCACTCAGAGGTACCTTGGAAGACAGGCCTGGTGGCATCTTAGTTTTCTAGGGCTGCCATAACAAAATACCACAAAATGGGTGGTTTTAACAGACAAAAATCTATTTTCTCACAGCTAGAAAGCTAGAAGTCTTCTTTCGTGAGGCTAGAAGTTGGAATTCAGGGTGTTACCAGGTCCAAAAGGTCACAGCCTTAAAAAACCTATGAAGCAGATCTATTCTGACACATACGGGGTAGCCATGAGTTGGAATCAACTTGATGGCAACAAACAAGAAGATCTTCAGACAGGATCTAGAGTTGTAATTTTTCTCTGCTCTTTTTTTTTTTTTAAATTTTTATTGTGTTTTAAGTGAAAGTTTACAAATCAAGTCAGACTCTCATACAAAAACTTTTATACTCCTAATTGCTCTGCCCCTAATGAGACAGCACACTTCTTCCCTCCACTCTCTATTTTTGTGTCCATTCGGCCAGCTTCTGACCCCCTCTGCTCTCTCATTTCCCCTCCAGACAGGAGAAGCCAACATAGTCTCATGTGTCTACTTGATCCAAGAAGCTTATTCTTCACAATTATCATTTTCTATTCCATAGTCCAGTCCAATCTCTGTCTCAAGAGTTGGCTTTGGGAATGGCTACTGTCTTGGGCTAACAGAAGGTCTGGGGGCCATGACCTCTGGGGTCCTTCTAGTCTCAGTCAGACCATTAAGTCTGATCTCTTTATGAGAATTTGGGGTCTACATCCCACTGCTCTCCTGCTCCCTCAGAGGTTCTCTTTTGTGTCCCCTGTCAGGGCAGTCATCGGTTGTAGCCGGGCACCACCTAGCTCTTCTGGTCTCAGGCTGATGCAGTCTCTGGTTTATGTGGTCCATTCTGTCTCTTGGGCTCATAATTACCTTGTGTCTTTGGTGTTCTTCATTTTCCTTTGCTCCAGGTCGGTTGAGACCCATTGATGCATCTTAGATGGCCACTTGCTAGCATTTAAGACCCCAGAAGCCACTCTCCAAAGTGGGATGCAGAATGTTTTCTTAATAGATTTTATTATGCCAATTGACTTAGATGTCCACTGAAACCATGGTCCCCAAACCCCCACCCCTGATACGCTGGCCTTTGAAGCATTCAGTTTATTCAGGAAACTTCTTTGCTTTTAGTTTAGTCCAGTTGTGCTGACCTCTCCTGTAGTGTGTGTTGTCTTTCCCTTCACCTAAAATAATTCTTATCTAATGAAAATCCCTTTTCCTCCCTCCCTGTCTCCCTCCCCTCTCTCGTAACCATCAAAGAATATTTTCTTCTCTGTTTAAACTACTTCTCCAGCTCTTCTAATAGTGGTCTTATACAATATTTGTCCTTTTGCGAATAATTTCACTCAGCATAATGCCTTCCAGTTTCCTCCATGTTATGAAATGTTTCATGGATTCAACATTGTTCTTTATCAATGGGTAGTATTCCACTGTGTGAATATACCATAGTTTACTTATCCATTCATCTGTTGATGGGCACCTCGTTTTCTTCCATCTTTTTGCTGTTGTAAACAGTGCTGCAATGAACATGGGTGTGCATATATCTGTTAGTGTAAAGGCTCTTAATTCTCTAGGATATATTCCAAGGAGTAGGATTGCTGGATCGTATGGTAATTCTATTTCTAGTTTTTTAAGGAAGCCCCAAATCAATTCCAAAGTAGTTGTACCACTTTATATTCCCCCCAGCAGTGTATAAGTGTTCCAGTCTCTCCACAACCTCTCCAACATTTATTATTTTGTGTTTTTTGGATTAATGCCAGCCTTGTTTTTTTTTTGTTGGAGTGACGTGGAATCTCATTGTAGTTTTGATTTGCATTTCTCTAATGGCTAATGACTGTGAGCATTTCCTCATGCATCTGTTAGCTACCTGAATGTCTTCTTTAGTGAAGTGCCTGTTCATATCCTTTGCCCATTTTTTTCATTGGGTTATTTGTCTTTTTGTTGTTGAAGTTTTGCAGTATCATATAGATTTTAGAGATCAGACACTGATCCGAAATGTCATATCTAAAAACTTTTTCCCAGTCTGTAGGTAATCTTTTTATTCTTTTGGTGAAGTCTTTGGATGAGCATAGGTGTTTGATTTTTAGGAGCTCCCAGTTATCTAGTTTCTCTTTTGCATTGTTAGTAATGTTTTGTATACTGTTTATGCCACGTATTAGGGCTCCTAGCATTGTCTCTCTTTTTTCTTCCATATCTTTACCGTTTTAGATTTTATATTTAGGTTTTTAATCTATTTTGAGTTAGTTTTCATGCATGGTGAGCGGTGTGGTTCTTGTTTCACTTTTTTGCAGATGGCTATCCGGTTATGCCAGCACCATTTGTTAAAGAGACTGTCTTTTCCCCATTTAACTGACTTTGGGTCTTTGTCAAATATCAGCTGCTCATATATGGATGGATTTGTCTGGATTCTCAGTTCTGTTCCACTGGTCTATGTATCTGTTGTTGTACCAGTACCAGGCTGTTTAGACTGCTGTGGCGGTATAATAGGTTCTAAAATCAGGTAGAGTGAGGCTTCCCACTTTGTTCTTCTTTTTCAGTAATGCTTTACTTATCCAGGGCCTCTTTCCCTCCCATATGAAGTTGGTGATTTGTTCCTCCATCTCATTAAAAAATGTCATTGGAATTTGAATTGGAATTTCATTGGATCTATAGATTGCTTTTGGTAGAACAGACATTTTTATGATGTTAAGTCTTCCTATCCATGAGCAAGGTATGTTTTTCCACTTACGTAGGCCTCTTGGATCTTGCAGTAGTATCATGTAGTTTTCTTTGTATAGGTCTTTTATATCTCTGGTAAGGTTTACTCCTAAGTATCTTATCTTCTTGGGGGCTACTGTGGAAACCTTGGTGGCGTAGTGGTTAAGTGCGACAGCTGCTAACCAAGAAGTTGGCAGTCAAATCCGCCAGGTGCTCCTTGGAAGCTCTATGGGGCAGTTCTAGTCTGTCCTATAGGGTCACTATGAGTTGGAATTGACTCAACGGCAGGGGGTTTGGTTTTGGTTGGTTTGGGGCTACTGTAAATGGTATTGATTTGGTGATTTCCTCCTCAATATTCTTTTTGTTGGCGTAGAGTAATCCAACTGGTTTTTGTATGTTTATCTTGTATCCTGATACTCTGCTGAACTCTTCTATTAGTTTCAGTAGTTTTTGTGAGGATTCTTTAGAGTTTTCTGTGTATAAGATCATGTCATCTGCAAATAGAGGTACTTTTACTTCTTCCTTACCAACTGGGATGCCCTTTATTTCTTTATCTAACCTAATTGCTCTGGCTAGGACCCTCCAGCACAATGCTGAATAAGAGTGGTGATAAAGGGCATCCTTCTCTGCTCTTTCATGTCTGAAAAATGCCTTTACATCACCTTTACATTTGAATACTAATTTGGCTAGATAAAGAATCTAAGTTCAAGGTCTTTTTTTATTTTGGTTTTCAGTACTAGTTCTTGTTTTCACATTTGTTCATGAGAAGTCTGCTCTAAAACAGATCCTTGATTTTTAATAATTTTTTCCCCACTCTGGTAACTCTTAGGGTTTTTTTTGTCCATATTTTCAGTTCTAGGCATTTTATACAATATGGCTATACTGCTTGGTAATCTTTTTATTCTGAACCCCCCCCTTTTTTTTTAATTCTAGGCAATTATTGGATGTTATTTTTTCAACAATTAGTTCCCCTGAATTATCTCTATTTCCCCCCACAAGCTCATATCAGGTATACATTTCCAGCTGTCCTCAAATTGATTCTGACTCACAGCAACCCTTCAGAACAGAGTAGAACTGCCCTTCAGGGTTTCCAAGGCTATAATCTTTATGGAAACCAAATGCCACGTCTTTCTCCTGTGGAGTGGCTGGTGGATTCGAAGCGCCAACCTTTTGGTTAGCAGCTCAGTGCTTAACCACTGCATCACCAGGGCTCCTTTCCTATTAGGTGGTGTCTTAGATTTCCATGGCTGCCATAACAAAGTACCACAAAGTGAGTTGTTTTAAAGAACAAAAATGTATTTTCTAACAGCTGGTGTGAAGTTAGAAGTCTGAATTCAGGGTGTCGGAAGGGCTATGTTCTTTCTTTCTCGCTCTGTTGGCTCTAGAAGAAGACCCCTTCTTGTCTCTTTTAGCATCTGATAGTCCTGAGAGTTTCCTGGCATTACTGGGCTTGTAGACGGATCATCACATGATGTCTTTCTCCTGTGCGTAACTCTGTTTCCATGTTTTTTTCTCCCCTTTTATATGACACCAGTCATATAGGTTAGGACTTACCCTGCTCCAATATGACTTGTTAACGTGACTGAAACATCTGAAAAGAAGAACTCTATTTCTTCAAACAAGGTCACATTCACAGCTACAGTGGTTAGGACTTCAACATATTTTGGGGAGGGGGGGACATAATTCCATTCTTAAAAAAAAAAAAAACCCACTGCCGTTGAGTCAATTCTGACTCATAGCGACCCTGCAGGACAGACTAGAACTACCCCATAGAGCTTTCAAGGAGCGCCTGGCGGATCTGAACTGCCAACTTCTTGGTTAGCAGCTGTGGCACTTAACCACTACGCCACCAGGGTTTCCAATTTAACCACTACACCACCAGGGTTTCCAAATCCATTCAAAACAGGTAGAAAGTGGTAAATCTAGAGTTAATCTTCATGACTCTTTTCTTTAAAAAAAAAAAAAAATTATTGAGTTCTTGGTCAAAGTTTACCTCACAGGTAAGGTTCTCATTTGACAATTTCCACACAAATTATGCAGTGACATTAGTTACACTTATCACAATGTGTCGACCTTCTCTTTAATTGTGTTCTGTTTATTCCCTTTCCAGTACTCTAGTTTCCCTGTCCCCTTACATGCTCATCTTTGTCTCTGAGAAATTGTTAACATTTTGGTCTCATCCTCATGGCTTTTAGGTAGGGAACCAATCTTATGGGTAATATCCTTTATTTTGTGTGCCACTCTGCTATTTCACTAAAAGGTGATCTTAGGAGATAGGTTTAGTTCTAGGTTTAAAGAGTGTTTCAAGGCAATAGTCTTAGGGAGTATTCTGTTCTCTACTATTCCAGTTTATCTGGCTTTTTCTAAATAAGAATTTCAGTTCTTCTCCATATTTTTCTCCCATTCTATCCAGGACCAACTATTGTGGCCCTGGTCAGAATGGTCAGTGGTGGTAGCCAGGCACCATCTAATTTTTCTGGTCTCAGAATAGATGAAGTTGTGGCTCTTGTAGACTTGTTTCTTCTCTGTGCTTTTTGGTTACCTTCTTACTGTTTTGCTCCTGGTGAGTAGAGACCCGTAGTTGTGTCTTAGATGGCTGCTTGCAAGCTTTTAAGATGTCAGATGCTACTCACTTCACTAGGATGCAGATCATGATTTTTGCGAACTATGTCATGCCTACTGATGAGTTGTCCCATGAGACAATTGTCCTAAGTCTTTGAACCCAGAAAACCAGTGTTGGAAACTGGTTATGTCTGAGGAGTATCCATATTTGTGTATTCAATGAATATATGTGCCTGCACCCACATATTTGTATTTACACGTGGGCACTGGGTTTTGTTTTGTTTTTTTTATACTTTGCAAACCCTGATGGTGTAGTTGTTAAGAGCTAAGGCTGCCAATCAAAAGGTCAGAAGTTTGAGTCCACCAGGCACTCCTTGGAAGCCCTATTGGGCAGTTCTACTCTGTCCAATAGGGTCACTATGAGTTGGAATTGACTCAATGGCAATGGGTTTGGGTTTGGTTTTAGTTTACAGACACTTCTAGGAACTTTGGTGGTACAGTGGTTAAGAGCTATGGCTGCTAATCAAAAGGTCAGCAGTTTGAATCCACCAGCTGATCCTTGGAAACCCTATGGGGCAGCTCTACTCTGTCCTATAAAGTCGCTATGAGTTGGAATCAACTTGACGGCAAAGGGTTTGTCTTTATAGATACTTCTATCTGTTCTCACCTATGTGGACATCTGTACCTACCCATATTCTAATTTGCTTATACCCATCCATATGTGCTCAAATGCTCATTATTACTTTGGTTGTGCTGTATGACTCTTTTCTTTTAAACTTTCTATCTCTTAATCTTTTTCTTCTTGATCATCTGGAAGAATTCCTTAGCCTTTACATACCTAGCTCACTAATTTGCCTCTCAGTTTTTTAATTCTGCTATCGAGCAATCTCATTAAGTTCTTAATGACAAAAATTGTGTTTTTTTCATTTCCAAGATCTCTTTTTGATTGTATTTTATAAGAATCAAGCGAGATTCCGTGCTTGTTTCATGAATGCAATACCATTCTTTATTTCTCTAAGGACATAAACCAGTCTTCTGGTAAAGTTCAGTTCTGAAGTCCTCTATGCTGTAAATTCTTGTTCTTGTTTCTCTCAGTGTTGGCAGACTTCATATTTCTAGTCATCCCAGCTTGCGAACTCACCTCAGCTATCTCAGCCTGGGCGGCTAGCCTGGTGTGAGGAGCTGAAGCAGATGTGGGAGGTTGTGCTCCATGCTGTTTTCAGTGAGAATGGGGGGGAGGCGGGTGGTGGGCTGAGGGTGGGCAGAGCACTGTGTTTGGCTGCACGTCACTAGCTGACCTTCAGAGGTTATCTGGTTCCTCTTTGTCCTGGACATCATCAGCTACCTGGGGCCCTTCCCTGTCTCTACATGCTAAGTACTGACCCACTAGGTGGAAATGGGAAGGAGGAGTACACAGGGTTAATAGGGCAACTGCTCCTAATACAATAGCTTAGCCAAAAGCTAGCTGGCTGTTTCTAGCCCTCTCCTGTGTCAGGGTCCTGGTACTTCCAGACATGGAACCTTCATGGTGATACACCCATGTCCTAGTCTATCCTTTCCTCTTAGCTGTCTCATCTCCACCTTTCAGTTTCTCAGTTGTTTCTTGAAGCTTCTAGTCTCTTAAGGAGTCCCCTTCTTATTTTTGGTTGTGGTTAGAGATTCATGTGTTTCTTTATATCAGTTCTATAATTTCCAAGATTTGGTACAGGGAAGGGAACCTGCGGCATGTACTTACCGAGTTTCACATTTTGAAAACACCATATTCAGAATCTTACCCTTAAACTGAGCCACTTAAGTAATACTTAATATATACAGTATATATAGAAGTTAGTGAAAACACTGAAGATTTTATGGTCCTTATTTGATATGCTGGTCATTTCCCTGTTTGCTCTTAGATCCAATTTCCATCCTTCTGCTCTATGACTCTACACCACAGGAAACTACATTCTCTGGCTCCTTCAACTACTGGATTCTAGGTAAGTTCAGCTAATGTGAGGCACTGGTGGAAGGTTGCACGGTGGGATAAAAGGAAAAACCAGGGGTCCCCCTCCCCTTGAATGAGGTCATAGATAGCACCTGTGGTCTACTACGGCCCCCGCTCCTATCAGAGGACATTCATTATGGTCTAGCTTCTGCTGGTCAGCTCTATCTCTGAGGCTTTGGTAACACCCATCTTCTTCCACTGTCCCTCTAGCTCTAGGAGTTTAGGATGTTCCTGCTGTTATTGACCTCTGGAGTACTGCATCATTCCCTGTTTAGCTTCTCAGCAATACTATCTCCTGTGTTGAAAAGTCTAGAATGGTTTTGTTTTTCTGGCTGGATACTAACTTGGAGATCAAAATTCTTAAGTGAGATCTTCAAAGATAATAATTGGTAAGTTCCTTTTTGTAGGCGAGGGGAGCACCATAGTGAAGGAATTCTCATTTCCAATTTCTCAGTATCTAAAGTATCCCAAGTTACTGCAAAGAATAACATGAAATTCTCAAAAATGGAATTTTGGCAATATATTTCACATTAACTGCAAATATGCCACAAAGCAGTCTTTTGGAGGAAAGCCTTAGGGGACTATTGTATTATTAAGCACAGTGTCCTAGAATTAAAGGAGCCCTCGTGGTGCAATGGTTAAATGCTCAATTGCTAACCGAATGGTTGGAGGTCTGAACCCACCAGCTGCTGTGGGAGAGAAAGATGTGGCAGTCAAGCACCATAAAGATTACAGCCTTGGAAACCCTATGGGGCAGTTCTACTCTGTCCTGCAGGGTCGTTTTGAGTTGGAATTGATTCGACAGCAGTGGGAAGAATGAAAGCTACAAATATAATAGAAGCTTTGCTTAAGACTTCTAAGCTCTAGACATACCTCTGGGGGCAGTCATAAAATAGTTTAAAGAAAACAAATTTTATTGTTTCTATTATTTACCATTTCCTCTGCTGAGGGAGGGCAAGGTGAAATGGCGGTATACCTTTAGAGAAATCTTGCATGGCTCAGTTTCTTCTTTGAAAACAGAAAATGTTACTGCTTTTTAAGCCTGGTCTATTATTACCACTCCACAAGTGCTTAATATGCAGCAGAGAAAGCCCACCATTGTGGCTCACGATCAGAGAGGGATGAAAGCTACACCGTGCCACCCATATGCCACATGGCTGCAAATCTAAAGGCTCTGAAAGATGCTGCATTTGTATAAATCCCTGAATACCTGCTTTCATTCCCATTTCAAGTGTTTGAACTATAATATATGGGCCATCTATTTATTAAAGGAGAGAGCTTACTTTGGCATGGGATAAATTGGTGCTTGCAGTAAGATGCTGTTTAATACAAAGGACGTTTCTTGAATTTCTTTCAGATCTGAGATCCACAGCTTAAGAGTGTTTGGTGTATGTGTTTTAAAGTTGCATGACTATTATACAATCTCTTTTCTCAGCTGGCATGAGAAGGATATTCCCATCCTCTCTATGCTCTGTTCTTTACTTCCTCAAAGCTGAGGCGGCAAAAACACTGCCAGCCTTATCCAGCTTTTCATGGAAAGCCGCCACTCTTAACTGGCGCCTAAATGCAATTTCAGACTGTCCCCGGAGACGTTCCTGCCTTGAGGTGAATTTATAACATTAGGGCCAACAAAGAAGTTAACACAAGCTTTCACTGTTAGAGAGAGAAAAAAAAGTCTGCAGGCTTACTGAATGAGCTCTGCTTCTGTGAGTCCCTCTGTCCTCTGCTCCCCAGTGACAATGGCTAGTTCATCCTTCAGTTCCTGTATTTCCTTCTGTAGACGTGTAATCACCTACAAATGGCAACGTGGGAGAGCAAACTTCAACTTCTCATTAAGGTAAACTTGGTGACAGAGAAGATACATCTTTTAAAACTATGAAATATTTTAAGGATACAGGAATGTATACTCCCATACCTACTAACTCAAAAAACCCTCCGACTCAGAGTGACCCTATAGTTGGAAAAGACCCACACATAACAGCTTTTTTAAATCTTAACATTTTGCCAAGATGGTTCCAGATTCTTTTCTCTTTAGTTCTTTTCTTTTTTAGCAAATACAACATCACTGATGTAACTGGAACCCTCTTGTGTAATTCCCCAATCCCTTTTCCCTTCCATCCTTCCTGGGGTGCTCACTATACTGCATTTAGTGGATATCATTTCCCTACATGTTTTCATGCATTTACTCCATATGTACGTATGGATCCATAAATACTGTATGATATCATTTTGTATGCCTTAAATTTCATGTAAATGTTATCATAACATATGTAATTGTAACTAGTTTCCCCCTACTTTATGTTTTTGAATTTATACATATTGTTTCATGTGGCTTTAGTTCATCCAGTTGTCATGAATATATAACATTGCAGTAAAGGAATGTATCACAATTTGTTTATCTGTGTCTCCTGTTAAAGGGCATTTAGGTTTTTACTTTTGCCATGACAAATAATGCTGCTGTGAGCATTATCATAAATCTCTTTGGACACACGTGAGGGTGTTTCTATAGTGCGTACCTAGAACTAGAATTGGTTAGTTGTACAGTATGTGCATTTTCCTCTTCTGTGTATTGTTAAATTGCCCTTCAGAGTGGTTGTACAAATTTACATTCGCACCAGCTATATTTGCAAGTTCCTGTTTCCCCCACATCCTTGCCACTGTGTGGTATTAATAGGCATTTTAATTTTGCCAATCTGGTCCATGTAAAACAGGATCTCATTTTAGTTTTAATTTGCATTTTCCTGATTATTAGTGAGGTTGATCATCGTATATTGGCTGTTTGGGTTTCATTTTTGGGAATTATTTATTCATATTCTTGCCCATGTTTCAATTAAATCGCTTAAGTTGATTTTCTTTTCCTTATTTATTTTCAAACGTCTTTATATATTCTGAATGTGAATCCTTTGCTAGTTTTATGCAGTGGACACGCTGGCTCCCAACCTACGGCATGTTTGACACTCTGTAGTGTTCTTTTTGTTAAATGAAAGCTTTAAATTTCAATGTAATCTATCAACTTCTTGTTTTACGAGCTGTACTTCTGTGTCTTCTTAAGGAAAATCTGTCTTAAGGACACAAAATCATTCAAACATTTTCCTATATATGGTTTTAAAGCTTTGCTTTTTCAATTTAGGTGGATTTTATTTTGTATAAGGTATGAGATAGCAATCTAATTTTATTTTATTTTTCTTATATGGCTAACCATATGAGATTTACAATTATAATTCTATTATATAACACGTTTTCAGATAAGAATACGACTGTTTCTGGGCTATCAGTTGAAAATATTTTTAATTTGACTATACGGATGCCAATACCACACTTCTATTTACTGTATCATAAGAAATTTGGCATCTAGATGGGACAAGTTCCTTCCATCTTATTCTTTCTCAGAACAGACTTGGCTATTCTTGGCCACTTGCTCTTCCATATAAATTTTAGACCCAGCTTGCTTAACTACCAAAGCGTACTCAAATTTTAACTTGCATTGAATTAAAAGATTAATTTGGTAAGACTTATCAAATTAATGATACTGAATCATTCTATCCATGAACATGGTATAGTTATTCTCTGATCCCTTTCAATACAGATTTATAATTTTCTTTATATCTTTAAAATTTACAATTTTAAAGACAAATATCTTATATGTCTTTAATTAGGTTTAAAAGTTTTTGCTGTTATTATAAATGAAATGTTTGTAAAACTGCATTTTCTCATTGTTGGCTTATGTGGTATAGGAAGATAATTTTTAAATATGGGTTATATATCCAATGAAGAGCCCTGGCAGCACGGTGGTTAAGTGTTTGGCTGCTAACCAAAAGGTCAGCAGTTCTAATTCACCAGCCGCTCTTTGGGAGAAAGATGTGGCAATCTGCTTCTGTAAAGATTAACAGCCTTGGAAACTCTTTGGGGCATTTTACTCTGTCCTACAGGATTGCTATGAGTTGTAATCAACTCAACAGCAGTGGGTTTGGTATGTATCTAATAAGTTTCTGAACTTTTTCTTGGTTCTGTTTATCATTAAATATTCTTAGATGTTCTATATAAACAATCAAATGGAATGTAAGTAATGAAAAATTTTTTTCCCCTTCTTTTCTAATCTTCATACATTGCATTTGTTTTTATTGTCTCATTGTCCTAGGTAGGACTTCCAAGAACAATGCTTAAGACAGTCCTGTTTTATTCCTTCTAACAGCTCACCTTTAAACATGATGTTTGCTGTAGGTTTTTGGTTATATTCTTAATCAGTTTAAGGATGTTCACTTATATCATAGTTTGATAAGTCTTTTAAAAGTATGGATGGATGTTTAATATTATTAAATGCTTTTTCTGCATCTAGTGAGATAATCATATAACTTTTGTAATCTTTGAATGTGATGAATCAACTTAATTCATGAAATCATTTTTCTAGCATGAACTATTTCATATATATGAAGGGACATAAAGAAAAATATGATGAACTCTCTTGTACCCACTACTTAGCTTAAGAAATAAGAACTCACAAACCCTTTTGAAGCTCTTACTCTTGTATAAAAAAACCAAACCTGTTGTCGTCGAGTTGATTCTGACTCACAGCGACCCTAGACAACAGAGAAGAACTGCCCATAGGGTTTCCAAGGAGCAGCTGGTGGATTCAAACTGTCAACCTTTAGGTCAGCAGCTGAGCTCTTTGCCATTGTGCCACCAGGGCTCCCACCCTTGTATAACAAACCCAAACCCAAACCCAAACCCAAACCCAAACCCATTGCTGTCAAGTCAATTCTGACTCAAAGCAACCCTACAGTACAGAGGAGAACCGGCCCATGGAGTTTCCAAGGGGCCGCTGGTGGATTCAAGCTGACAACCTTTCGGTTACCGCGTCACATAGACTTCCCTAATTCTCCATCACCATTATCCTGAATTTGGTGCTTATTTTTTCCATGGCTTTTTTCTTGGTTTATGCCATGATACCAGGTATCATTTTAATGATCTTATGGTCATAATGAAAAATTCCTAAAACAAAAGTTAGCAGGATGAATCAAGTTTTTACTCTTCCTGGAACTTTGGCTCTACTCAAAACTTCACAAAAAACTATTGGGCCTTGTGATGGTTAAGATTGTGTGTCATTTTGGCTGGACCATGACTCTCAGGGTTTATATCACCCCCATGATGGGATCTGCTGTCAGTACCCAACCAGTTGAAAGGGAGTTTCCTTGGGTGTGAGGCCTGCAACTGATATAAGCAGATGTTTTGATTTTTGCCTACTTTGGATCCTGCAGCTGGCTTCTGTTTTTCTGACCTCTGGTTCTTGGGACTTGAGCTAGCAGCTTACCTGCTGATCTTGGGATTCGTCAATCTTCACAGCTTATGAGGAAGAACCCTGCTCTCTGACCTGCTGATTTTGGGTTCACCAGCCTCCACAGCTATGTGAATCAGGAGAAGCCTTTTGGTCTTGCCTGCTGATCTTGGGATTCATCAGTCTTCACAGCCTGTGAGCAAGAGCCCTGCTCTCCAATCCTCTGACCTTGGGTTCACCAGCCCTTTCAGCTACATGAATCAGGAGAAGCCTCTATCCTGATCCATGGATTTGGGATGTTCCAGCCTCTACAATCACATAAGCCATTTCCTTGATATAAACCTCTCTCTCTATATATATTTATATGCTTCACTGGTTTTGCTGCTCTAGATAACCCAGCCTAAGATAGGTCTACTGCATTCTTTCTTTCCTTCTCTTTCATTTTTTTTCTGATAGCTTTGTTACCATTGAGTCAATTTATTAGTTGTAGATTTATTTAGGTTTTTAAATTTCTTTTGAGTTGGTTTTGGTGTTATACTTTTCTAGGAAATTGGCCATTTTGTTGAAGTTTCAAATTTATTGGTCTAAAGTAACTCAAAATAGTCTGCTATTATTTTAAAATATCTTCTGTATCTACAGTTATGTCCCCCTTTCATTCCAAATATTATTTTATCTATTTGTGCCTTCTTTTTTTAAATCAATCTTTCCAGATATTTGTTTATTTTGTTAATCTATTAAAAAAAATTCAAGTTTTGTTGTTTCTTTCCACTGTATCTTTATGTTGATTTTTGTTTTCCTTCATTTTTGCTCTTTTTACTATTTGGGGTTTACTTTATTGTTCATTTTCTATTTTCTTGACTTGAGGGTTACCAGATCCAGGGGGTTATATAAACTTGAACTTCAAACACATGTGAGGCAGAGCCTGGGATTTCAAATTTTCAGAGAAGCCCCCCTTTTTTTCCTACCTAGAGCCCAGGCTAAGGTAGATGAGCTTCCCTAACATCTCCCTATTTCAGTGGGTAGATTTTGCTCTGGTTCACCTTTTCACTATTGTTGGGAAGATGTCTTAGGTCCACACCCACTTTTCACTATTGTTGGGAAGGAGTCTTTGGTCCACACTCACTTTGCAAGGTCTTAGGACTTTGACTTCTTTTTGTTATAACCTCCTTCACCCCTCCACTCCAGAACAATTGTAGCCTCAGGTTTGTTTCTGGTTCCTGGAGAATCCCCTTACTTCCATCAACCTCAGATATGTGTTTTAAAAGATGTATGTTAAATTTTATAAAGGTGGGTTTCAGCTTATCTGGACCATATCAACAGGACCCAAAAGGTCCAAAGAACGTGATGCTGAGTATTTCAAACATGTCATTACTCCTAGAATTTAAATGCACAGGGTTGAGTGGGTTTTGTTTGTTTCTTTTCAAAAACATTCTTGGAATCATCGAGTTATGCAGCATGAAAATTCTTAGACAAGGGCTATATGAGTCATTCATTTAAGCCCTCTCTCTACTAAATTAATAATAGTGCCATATTTTCTACTTTTAGTAAGGCTTTCAAGGTCATATCTAACAACTAAATTATTTTTCTGTCTTATTGAATTGAAATCTCAAAACTAAGCCAAATTTTCATGGTTTTGAGATTATTACAACCACACCTCCCATCAAATTACTACAGGCACTTATTCTGGAATTGGAGTTATCCTTAGATGATTTTGGCCCATTCCCAGTCACCACAGACTCTAACCCTGTTCACAGTTCTTTTATCACCTCATTCCTTTGAGGTACCAAAGGAATACTTGTAAAGAAAGCAAGGCAAATCCTTGGTGATCCAAATCATATGAATCTGGCTCCATGTCTGCCATTATATTTTGGGAGTATAATATAGCAAATCCCACCCAAGTGGTGTCTTATATCATGGGTGGTTTTGAGGATTAATTTCCATCTCTCACTTGTGCTTCAGACAAGCTCCACATGTAGACGAATTAACAGTAATGTCAGTGTTTAGAAGCAATTATAAAAGACACCAGGAAACAACACTTGTCAATTACCAGATTATTTTGTACCAGGAAGACCTCAACATTTGTTCAATTATTAGCTATTAGCTTTTGACTCCTGATTTCTCTCTTTTTTTAAAATCTCTCAGAGACCTACATCAAGCACATGAAAATCCCTACCTTTCTTCAAATTCCTCAAGTTCCTTCAAAGAAATGTCTCCCGAATCAAATTTAAAGGGAAAAAAAAAAACCCTTCCAAATGTACGCTTGTTTTCTTTGAATTATGAACTAATTTTTATCTTCAGACTAATGACTCTGTGATTGTCTTTCTCACTGTGTACAGTTATGCTATAAGGGTACTGGCAGGGTAGGGACAGCAGAAGAATTTATCCAAAGAGTTCAATTCCACTTGACTCATGCCTTTGAATTCTGCCCCCCTTTTTCCAACTGGGGCACTATATGTGCTGGTATCTGACTAAGGCTGTTCTGGAAATAGATCCTGCATCACCTATTGGTTTCTCCAGAAAAGAATTCCATCAGGGGAGCTTGGTGCTCCCTGTAATGATCAAGATAAAACAGATAGCCCCATTCTTCTTTTTTTCTTCCTTTTCCTCTACCCTTCAGTGGAATGATTTCAGGGGAGGAAGGGCAAACAATCAGGAGAAAGTAATTAATGTAGACAACAAAAAATTTGAAAAATTTGTAAAGGAGGTACTATTGGTAAGATTTCACATCTTTTTTATAATGAAAACTACTAAGCTTACACCAGTTTATTTTCTACAGGAATTTTTAGAATAGCAGAATTATTTGAAAAATAATATAATCTAAATGATGGAATTTTACAAAATTGAAATATTTTATTTCATTATTTTCAATATTGACAAGAGTTGATAGTGTTGCATTTCATTTTATAGAAGCCTAACAAAATACAGAAAGGAGAAAATATTTGAATTTATAATGAGTAGCTAAGATTTTTTTTTAGCTAAGATGTGTAACTTAAAAATATTTTTCTTAAATAAAAGCACTTTGATAAAGCAGGACTCATTGTTATAAACTGGAAACTTTACTACTGACACATTGATCAAGCTCATTATTAATTTTTAAAAATCTTTAGAATAAGTAATGGGACAGTTATGCAAAGTATGGTTCTATTTAATAACATTTAGGACTTCTGTTTCTGTATAGCTTTCCTAAAAGATGGTCCATTTATAATTGTTTCCAGATGGCTAAACTGATTTTTTTGAAAGGCTAAGACCTGTGTACAATATAAGTATGAATATTATGAATGAATAAGGATACTGAAGAAGAATTGATATATATGCATTATGGTGTTGATGATGAATACTTAATATACTATGGATTGCCAGAAGAATGAACAAATCTGTCTTAGAAGTACAGCCAGAATCCACCTAAGAAGTGAAGATGGCGAGACTTCGTCTCACATAGTTTGGACCAATCCCTGGAGAAGGATATCATGCTTGGCAAAGAGTCAGCAAAAAAGAGGAAGACCCTCAGCAAGACGGATTGACACAGTGGCTACAACAATGGGCTCAAACACAGCAATAATTGTGAGGAGGGCACAGGACGAGGCAGTGTTTCGTTCTGCTGCACAGAGGGTCGCTATGAGTCAGAACTGATTCAATGGCATCTAACAACATTATTACGCTGTGTAAGTCCCCAGGAATCATGGCACACTTAACAGTGAAGCAATGGGGAACTGCAGTTAAGAGCACAGATTCTTGAGCCAGACTGTCAGGGTTTTCTACTTATCAGAACTAAGACCCTGTACAAGTTATTTAATATCTCAGTGCCTCAGTTTCATCATCTGTAAAATGGAGCCATAGATACTACCTACTCATAAGGCTGCTGTGAAGATTACACGAGTTAATAAATTTCAAGTACTTAGAACATTGTCTGGCACAGAGTAAGTGTCCCACAAACTTCAGTGAATCTTTGATATACTTTGACTTTTTTTAACATAGTTAATCAAAAGTTGCTTACCAATCTGGGATCAATTTCTTCATTAAGAACAGCTTCATTCTTTATGAGCGCCACTCGTTGTGCAAATCTGCAGGTAGATATAGATTCCTAAGAAAGCAAAATATCTCCTTAAAACGTCATGGCATAGAGAGTGATTTCTCTCTAGATAAAACATAATTTTTGTTCACAGGAAAAAAATTAAGAAAAGATGCACGCCTAAAGAGTGATGTGGATAAAATATAATGAGGAAAAGACATGCCTCCAAATTAGGGAACTTTGCCCTAGAATATATATTTTTTCAATCAGATTTTTGTTTTGGCTTATTAAAAGATCAATGCCAAAACCATAGTACATCCCAAGGCCCTAAGCAGCAACTGTTTTGTGTTTTACAACCATTGATCTGTTAAACCCATACATATAAAATCATAATCATAGCGGGTACCATAATCCACAAACATAGAAGACTGCAAAATAAATATTTTTAACAAAAGGAAAGGCTTTTCAAAGCATCTTACAATGCACTCAGGACCTGCCTTGTTTTGAGAAGTCCCCTGGTGCTTCCTGTTTTCCTCTTTTGGAGAGTTTCTGCATCTGAAGTGCATAAAACATCAGCCGGTTCTAAAACTACCCAGGAAAGTCACTCTAGTGCCAGACTCTGCAGTAGCATACTACGAGACACCCCTTAAGAATGTTTTCAAACTACCAAGATCTTAGAAATCAGGGGCGAAACCGAGCAGGAGAAGCTGATGGGTCACCTCTCTCATTTTTCTGGCAGAGGTGAGTAATCTACCAGCAGGCCCTCCAAAATCTGTGTATGAAGCATCTTCAAACCATCCTGTGCTACATGAAGTCAGTTCGTAAATGAGGTTATTATAATGCTGGCAAATAACCCAAAGCTGTGACCTTTGCATAGTATTTACCTCTGAAGGCATGTCCCAACCCAGCTGAAAAGGTGGAAACCCAACCAGGACCCTCAAGTCCATCTCATACATGAACAAGGAAAACCAGACTGAGATGTTCAATAAGAAGAACAACATACGTCAACATTCCTCTTCTCTAAAGAGATTGTGGCGATCATAGTTGTCATGCAGTTCCCTCCCAAACTGTCCCTTAGGACACTGGTCATCATGGAGTTCCTATAGGGGATGTGCGAACGGTGTTTTTCTGAAAGGGCAACGATAACCTGTGGTAAAGTAGAAAAATAATGGCATTACTTAGCAGAATATGCAGGTATGACAAACCAATGAGTCGAAATTGCAATAAATATACAAAAAGAAAAAATAACTAAATGCAGGGTGATCCCCAAACCTTGGGCTGCTGCTCCAACATGCCAAGCTTGTCCCCACATCAGAGCCTCTGAACTTGCTGCTCTTTCTACTGGAATGCTCTTACCCCAGATTTCATTCAGCTTCACGCTTCTCATCATTCAAATCTTTGCTTAAATTTTATCCCTTCACAAGGCTTTTCCCTAAATACTCTATCAAAAATGACACACCTCTCCCCAGCCTCTATTTTATTTCTCTTCTAGTATTCATCACTATTTGAATTTGTATTTATTTATTTACGTGAGATTAGAATGTCCATCTATCTCACAGAAATGTTTTAAAGATCAAACGAGATCATTTCTGGGAGAGCTTTTAGTAAAACACAAAAGTGTTTGGTGTTGTGGAGGGGTTGTGTTCAGGCAATTTTCTTTAGGATCCCTTTCGAGGCTTATTTTAGGCATATAAGCCAGTCTTATGCCATTTCGTTCAAAGAGGACTAGAAACAGGTATCTTACCAGCTCTAAAGGTAGGAGCAGGGAGCTTTAGGAATACCATAATAAGCCCAACCCATGTGGAGCAAATGCAGATCTTCAGAGTGCCCCAGGAACGGCAGGTATTTGGAAGAAAGTCAGAGGCAGACCCACTTTGTGGAGCTACTCTGAACTCTCTAAATTGGGCAGGAACCAAATTATCTTCTGAATGGTACATCACCTTACGGAGGTGGCCATACAATTTTTCTTTCTTTCTTTTTTTTTTGTTTACTTCCATTTTGGATTTCACGTGTGTACACAGTGAAGAATGTTTGCGAAGCCACTCTTTAAGTAACAGCATGAAACCTCATATTATGTTTAATAATATCTCCAAGTGTCTAGAGACTGTGTGTGGAACCAATAATTTGGTTTACTATTTAGTGTTAAAGAGATTTTCTTTGAAGGAGCTGAAAAGGACAAGGAAAATCATTCTCTGAAAACTGACAAAAATTCTGAGTGGTTACAACTGGCACTGGAACCATTAGTTTTTCTTCCATACACAACACAGTCAGCGGAAGCCAGGTGGAAACCGAAACTCTGAAAAAGTCCCGCTCATGCTGGAAAACCAGCTAAAAGCAGCCCTGTTTCTGATTTCTGAAGAAGTAGAGAGCAAACAATCTCCACTCTCAGTGGTTTCTCACTTGATGTTAGGGCCAACAGAGACCACGGGTCACACCAGGGGCACTCGCTGAGGTTTACAGTTAGAACAAGCATGCACACCTCCTTCCTTCTTCTCCCACGGACTCGACTTCTAAGGCCAAGGTGTACCCTGTCATTGTGGCTTAAAATGTTTTTGAGGAAAATTTTTGGAAAAAGTACTGCATGCAGAAGGAGGACTCCAAAACCAACAATACTCTGGCAAGCAGGAAGTTATTTACTTATGAGCATGAGAAGGTGCACTCAACTCAGAAGAAGTTGCACCCTGCTAGCAGGTGTGAGGTCTCAGTTAGGGCCAGGAGAACAACTGCAACTCTGCATGGAATTTCTATCACCAATTTGCACTAATAAATGTGAGACAGGTTACCAATTCCATCTTCATGGTATATACTGAAACTGAGACAATATAATTCATTAATGACACTTGGGTTTCGATTACAGCATTTACCTTACTGTATTGTAAGCATTTATTTCTTCATATGATTCGCTCTTTCCTGGATAATGTGACAGCACAGACTACTTCTCAGTCATACATTTATTCCCATTTCCTAGCATAACTCTTAGCACCCAGGGGACACTCAATCACAACTGGCTGAATGAATAAACGAAGGAATGAAGCTAATTAAGCTAAATTGTATTATACTCCCAGTCTAATTAGCCACAAGATAAAGTATTGTATAAAGAGAATTTAATTATAAAAGCCCCTGAATTATCTTATTTCATTAAGTATCTGCCCACTCTTTTTATTATTCTTGTCCATATATATATCTGCTCTGAATTCCAAAATTACTCTTCTACCCACCTTTTTTCTCTCTCTGGCAGCTACTCCCAGACTTCCTCAACCCACAGATCCATGTCCATATAATGGACATGTTCTTCCTTCCCCTCATGCAAGTTCCTCTCCATTATTCTCTGCTGGAACCTCAGTCTTGCCTGTGAAGGCACTTGTATAAGAGTGCAAAGCGTTAACGACTACAGCGATGCACTGCGTGAATATGAAACAGGTGCATTACATTCAGAGAGCCCGGGATCAACGGCCTGGGCATATCTTTGAGACCCTGAGTGAGTCGATCCCCCTGGACTGGCACTATGGGCTGACAGCTTGCTTGGCCCGGCCAGTTCCCACTGCCTGACATACTCTCACGCCATCCTAGCCTGGCACACTCCCACTCATTCTTCAGGTCTCTGTTTAACATAATGTTCTGAATTCCCTCATTCTAGGTCATCCCCTATTACAAGCTCCTCTTATTTACTTTCTCTTCACAGCTCTCACCTGGATTCCAGCTATATATTTATGATGATTTATTTAATGCATGTCTTTCTACACCAGACCATGAGATCTTTGAGGAAAGGACTGTTTTCCATTTTGTTCACCACTGGGTTCTAGGCCTAACACAATTCTTGGTACATTATAGGGCCTTGCAAGTATTCGTTAAATAAATAAATTAGTTATATAGAATAAAATATAGATATAGATACATAAATATATAGAATATCTATATAAATATATGAAGCCTGGCTTTTGCATTGGTTAAGAACTTGCTGTTAACCAAAAGTTCGGCAGTTTGAATCCACCAGCCATTCCTTGGCAACTTTATGGAGCAGTACTACTCTGTCCTATAGGGTCATTATGAGTCGGAATCGACTCAATGGTAACAAGCTTGGTTTTTGGTACATATAAATATGGAATAAAAATAAAATAGTTATGTTTTATATACACATTTGAACCACCATGCATCTGTCAGTTTGTCATATTATGGTGGCTTGCATTTTACTGTGATGCTGGAGGCTATGCTGCCAGTGTTTCAAATACCAACAGGGTCACCTGTGGTGGACAGGTTTCAGCGGAGCTTCAAATGAAGACAGGTTAGGGAGAAGGATCCAGCAGTCTACTTCTGAACAAACTGGCCAGTGAAAACCTTATGAATAGCAGTGGAACATTGTTTGATATAGTGCCAGAAGATGAGCCCCCCAGGTTGGAAGGCACTCAAAATACACCTGCAGTCTGAAATTATCAAACATACAAAAAAGATGCATTGATAATTATTGGTAATTGAAATATGAAAGTTGGAAACAAAGAAGGAACAGAAGTTGGAAAATATAGCCTTCATGACAGAAACACCAGAGACCACATGATCGAATTTTGAAAGACCAAGAACTTATTCATTGCAAATACCTTTTTTCAACAACGTAATTGGCAACCATACACATGGATCTCACTGGATGGAAAACACAGGAATCAAATCGACTATATCTGTGGAAAGGGACAATGGAAAAGCTCAGTATCATCAGTCAGAACAAGGCCAGGGACCAACTGCAGAACAGATCATCAATTGCTCATATGCAAGTTCAAGTGGAAGCTGAAGAAAATTAAAACAAGTCCAAGAGAGTCAAAACACAACCTTGAGTATATCCCACCTGAATTTGGAGGCCATCTCAAGAACAGATTTGATGCACCAAAAACTAATGTCCAAACATCAGACGAGTTGTGCAATGACATCAAGCAAATCATATATGAAGAAAGCAAAAGGTCAGGAAAGAAAGAAGACAGGAAAAAAGAAAAGACCAAAATGGATGCCAGAAGAGACTCTGAAACTTGCTCTTGAATGTAGAGTAGCTAAAGCATATGGCAGAAATGATGAAGTAAAAGAGCTGAACAGAAGATTTCAAAGGGCAGTTCAAGAAGAGTATTATATTCAGAGTAAAGTATTATAATGACACTTGCAAAGCTCTGGAATTAGAAAACCAAAAGAGAAGAACAAGTTTGGCATTTCTCAAGCTGAAAGAACTGAAGAAAAAATTCAAGCTTCGAGATGCAATTTAGAAGGATTCTAGGGGCAAAATATTGAATGACACAGGAAGCATTAAAAGAAGATGGAAGGAATACACAGAGTCACCATACCAAAAAGAATTGATTGACATTCAACCATTTCTGGAGGTAGCATATGATCAAGAACCAATGGTACTGAAGGAAGAAATCCAAGCTGCACTGAAGGCATTGGTGAAAAACAAGGTTCCCGAAATTGATGGAATACCAATCAAGATGTTTTAACAAACAGATGCAGCGTGGGAAGCACTCACTTGCCTATACCAAGAAATTTGGAAGAAAGTCATCTGGCCAACCAAATGGAAGAGATCCATATTTGTATCCATTCCAAAGAAAGGTATCCAACAGAATGTGGAAATTATTGAACAGTATTATTAATATCACACGCAAGTAAAATTTTGAAGATAATTCAAAAATGGTTGTAGCAGTACCTCTCGGGGAACTGCCAGAAATTCAGGTGGGATTCAGAAGAGGACACAGAACAAGGGATATCATTGCTGATGTCAGATGAATCTTGGCTGAAAGCAGAGAATACCAGAAAAAATGTTTACCTGTGTTTTATTGACTATGCAAAGGCATTCGACTGTGTGGATCATAACAAATTATGGACAACATTGCAGATAATGGGAGTTTCAGAACATTTAATTGTGTTCATGCAGAACCTGTATATATACCAAGAGGCAGTTGTTCGAACAGAACAAGGGGATACCGTGTGGTTTAAAATCAGGAAAAGTGTGTGTCAGGGTAGTATCCTTTTATCATACTTATTCAATCTGTATGGTAAGCAAATAATCTGAGAAGTCGGACTATATTAAGAAGAACAGGGCATCAGGATTGGAGGAAGACTTATTAACAACCTGCATTATGCAGATAACACAACATGCTTGCTCAAAGTGAAGAGGACTTGAAGCACTTACTGATGATCAAGGACCACAGCCTTCAGCATGGATGACACCTCAACATAAAGAAAATGAAAATTCTCACAACCAGACCAATAAGCAACATTATGATAAATGGAGAAAAGCTTAAAGTTGTCAAGAATTTCATTTTACTTGGATCCACAATCAACACCCTTGGAAGCAGCAGTCAAGAAATCCAACAACGTATTGCATTAGACAAATCAGCTGCAAAAGACGTCTTCAAAGTGTTAAAAAGCAAAGATGTCACTTTGAGGACTAAGGTGTGCCTGACCCAAGCCACGATATTTTCAATTGCCTTGTATGCATGCAAAAGCTGGACAATGAATAAGGAAGACCAAAGAAAACTGACGCATTTGAATTACGGTGATGGCAAAAAATACATTTGAATTATGGTGATGACAAAAAATATTGAATATACCATGCACTGCCAAAAGAACGAACAAGTCTGTCTTGGAAAAAGTACAGTCAGAGTGCTCTTTGGAAACAAAGATGATGAGACTTTGTCTCACGTACTTTGGACATGCCACCAGGAGAGACCAGCCCCTGGAGAAGGACATCATGCTTGGTGTGGTAGAAGATCAGTAAAAAGAGGAAGACCCTCAATGAGACGGATTGACACAGCAGCTGCAACAATGGGTTCAAACACAGCGATGACTGTGAGGATGGCACAGGACCGGGCAGTGTTTCATTCTGTTGTACATAGGGTCGTTATGAGTCAGAACTGACTCAACAGCATCTAACAAAAATAAGAACAACGTACATATATATTTATATAAAAATACATATTATTTATATGCTTATTTTATATATTTCTATAAAATATATATTGTTATATAAATGTATGTTTTATATATATATATGTTTTTTTTAATTTTTATTAAGCTTCAAGTGAACATTTACCATTCCAATCAGTCTGTCACATGTAAGTTTACATACATCTTACTCCCTTCTCCCACTTGCTCTCCCCCTATTGAGTCAGCCCGTTCAGTCTCTCGTCTCCTGACAATTTTGCCATCTTCCCTCTCTCTCTATCTTCTCATCCCCCCTCCAGTCAAGAGTTGCCAACACACTCTCCCGTGTCCACCTGATTTAATTAGCTCACTCTTCATCAGCATCTCTCTCCCCCCCACTGACCGGTCCTTTTCATGCCTGATGATTTGTCTTTGGGGATGGTTCCTGTCCTGTGCCATCAGAAGTTCTGGGGAGCACTGTCTCTGGGATTCCTCTAGTCGCAATCATACCATTAGGTGTGGTCTTTTAGTGAGAATTTGGGGTATGTATCCCATTGGTCTCCTGCTCCCTCAGGAGTTGTCTGTTGTGCTCCCTGACAGGGCAGACATCGATTGTGGCCGGGCACCAACTAGTTCTTCTGGTCTCAGGTTCATGTGGCCCTTTCTGTCTCTTGGGTTCTTAGTTGTCGTGTGACCTTGGTGTTCTTCCTTTGCCTTTGCTCCAGGTGGGTTGAGACCAATTAATGTATTTTAGATGGCCGCTTGTTGGCATTTAGGACCCCAGGCGCCACAATTCAAAGTGGGATGCAGAGTGTTTTCATAATAGAATTGTTTTGCCCATTGACTTAGAAGTCCCCTCAAACCAAGTTCCCCAGACCCCAGCCCCTGCTTCACTGACCTTTGAAGCTTTCATTTTATCCCGGATACCTCCTTACTTTTAATCCAGTCCAATTAGGCTGACCTTCCTTGTTTTGAGTGTTGTCTTTCCCTTCACCCAAAGCAGTTCTTATCTACAGATTGATCAATAAAAAGCCCTCTCCCTCCCTCCCTCCCTCCTCCCTTTGTAACCACATAAGTATGTGTTCTTCTCCGTTTTTTCTATTTCTCAAGATCTTATAATAGTGGTGTTATACAATATTTGTCCTTTTGCAACTGACTCATTTCGCTCAGCATAATGCCTTCCAGATTCCTCCATGTTATGAAATGTTTCAGAGATTCGTCACTGTTCTTTATCGATGCGTAGTATTCCATTGTGTGAATATACCACAATTTATTTACCCATTCGTCCGTTGATGGACACCTTGGTTGCTTCCAGCTTTTTGCTATTGTAAACAGAGCTGCAATAAACATGGGTGTGCATATATCTGTTTGTGTGAAGGCTCTTGTATCTTTAGGGTATATTCCGAGGAGTGGGATTTCTGGGTTGTATGGTAGTTCTATTTCTAACTGTTTAAGATAACGCCAGATGGATTTCCAAAGTGGTTGTACCATTTTACAATCCCACCAGCAGTGTATGAGAGTTCCAATCTCTCCGCAGCCTCTCCAACATTTATTATTTTGTGTTTTTTGAATTAATGCCAGTCTAGTTGGTGTGAGATGGAATCTCATCGTAGTTTTAATTTGCATTTCTCTAATGGCTAATGATCGAGAGCATTTTCTCATGTATCTGTTGGCTGCCTGAATATCTTCCTTAGTGAAATGTGTGTTCATATCCTTTGCCCACTTCTTGATTGGGTTGTTTGTCTTTTTGTGGTTGAGTTTTGACAGAATCATGTAGATTTTAGAGATCAGGCGCTGGTCTGAGATGTCATAGCTGAATATTCTTTCCCAGTCTGTAGGTGGTGTTTTTACTCTTTTGGTGAAGTCTTTAGATGAGCATAGGTGTTTGATTTTTAGGAGCTCCCAGTTATCGGGTTTCTCTTCATCATTTTTGGTAATGTTTTGTATTCTGTTTATGCCCTGTATTAGGGCTCCTAGGGTAGATCCTATTTTTTCTTCCATGATTTTTATCGTTTTAGTCTTTATGTTTAGGTCTTTGATCCACTTGGAGTTAGTTTTTGTGCATGGTGTGAGGTATGGGTCCTGTTTCATTCTTTTGCAAATGGATATCCAGGTATGCCAGCACCATTTGTTAAAAAGACTATTATTTCCCCAATTGACTGACACTGGTCCTTCGTCAAATATCAGCTGCTCATACGTGGATGGATTTATATCTGGATTCTCAATTCTGTCCCATTGGTCTATGTGTCTGTTGTTGTACCAGTACCAGGCTGTTTTGACTACTGTAGCTATATAATAGGTTCTGAAATCAGGTAGGGTGAGGCCTCCCACTTTCTTCTTCTTTTTCAGTAATGTTTTGCTTATCCAGGGGTTCTTTCCTTTCCATATGAAATTAGTGATTTGTTCCTCTATCCCCTTAAAGTATGACATTGGTATTTGGATTGGAAGTGCGTTATATGTATAAATGGCTTTTGGTAGAATAGACATTGTTACTATGTTAAGTCTTCCTATCCATGAGCAGGGTATGTTTTTCCACTTAAGTATGTCCTTTTGAATTTCTTGTAGCAGAATTTTATAGTTTTCTTTGTATAGGTCTTTTACATCCTTGGTAAGATTTATTCCTAAGTATTTTATCTTCTTGGGGGCTACTGTGAATGGTATTGATTTGGTTATTTCCTCTTTGGTGTTCTTTTTGTTGATGTAGAGGAATCCAAGTGATTTTTGTATGTTTATTTTCTATCCTGAGACTCTTCCAAACTCTTCTATTAGTTTCAGTAGTTTTCTGGAGGATTCCTTCGGGTTTTCCATGTATACGATCATGTCATCTGCAAATAGTGATAGCTTTACTTCCTCCTTACCAATCTGGATACCCTTTATTTCTTTGTCTAGCCTAATTGCCCTGGCTAGGACTTCAAGTACGATGTTGAATAAGAGCGGTGATAAAGGGCATCCTTGTCTGGTTCCCGTTCTCAAGGGATGTATATATATTTTTGGAGCCCTGGTGGCACAGTGGTTAAGAGCTTGGCTGCTAACCAAAAGGTTGGCAGTTCGAATTTATCAGCTGCTCCTCAGAGATCCTATGGGGTGGTTCTATTCTGTCTCACAGGATCACTATGAATCAGAATCGACTAGACAGCAATAGGTTTTTTTATACACGTTTATACAGAAAATCATAGCTACCAAGACTGCCAATGTTATAAGAATTTTGCAGAGAAGACATGTGGGAAGAGGAATAGTTTTAATAACGAGCAGCAGCTTGCAAAGGTTGTGCAGAACAAAGATAAAAAGGATTTGGGGCAGAACATTTCTCTTGAGTGATTACAACTGGTTGAAAGTCTAATTCAACTGATGAATATAATTTTGTATGAACAGATGGATATAATGGGAATAAAAACGGATAGTGCTACCATCTGAAACAAGCAGGTAGATTTTCCTGAAATAAAGCACTTTGAATATAGTTCATTATGCCTTCATATCAATGTTCTATGAGTGTTCTATGAAGTAAAAAGCTCAGTTTGGCATAAGAAGCGCATGAGAGAGCTCAGGAATGCGACTCTTGTCAGAAACACTACCCTCACCTGAAAGCCATGCAGGCCTTAATCACTGGGTACTGCGTTGCTGGGACTCATTTGGTCAGAGCCTACCTGTGCATCTTGTTCAGACAGAGCTACCTTAGGTTTCTTTCCATCTGCTTTTCAGCCAGCTTGACCATTACAAAGCATTGAGGATAAGGACATCAGTCTCAAAAGGGTTCATTAGGCAGCCCAAAACAGCTTTTTTATTTTCTCAAACCTTTTGGCTTCAACATTCATTAACAACCCTCAGTCTCACCAATATACTCCGTACTTCCACACTCCGGTTTCTGATAATGTTTCTCTCTCTCTCTTTTTTTAGCATTTGGAAGTAGTTGCCACCTTTAACATTCAACTCACAGCACTTATAATCACAGAGCAGAAAAGAACTTGAGAGCTCCATCAAATTCAATCCACTCATTTTCAAGATCAGCATTTTTTTCCTGGAAGACTTACTTGGCTAAATTCAGATAAGCTTTATCTGGCCCTGGAGTTAAATTCAGAAAATAAAAATGGAGCATGGACTGGGTGGATTATAGTGAACTTGGAGTAGGGGAAGAGAAGCTATAGAAGGTAAAAGGAACCTTTGTAGGACTAAAATTACCAACTAGATGAAGTCACCAGAAGCTGAAAAAATATTGGTCATCTCTAAGTTATGTTCCCATAGCTAATCTATTTGTCTGAAAAAAGAGCCACGAGAGGCCATTTATAACCTATATTTATACCCATTACTAATTTTACAATAAACCATAGTGAGAAAAAGCATAGGTTTGGAGCTAATCAAATCCAGGTTCAAATCCTAACTCCAACACAATTTGGGTAACCATGAGAATTTACTGAGCCTGAGTTTCAAATTTCATAAAATGGGAATAATAACAGACACCTACAGCATGGGGCTGCTGAGGTGTTTACATGAAATGGCATATACAGAATGCTACCGAACGCCTGACGCATCGTATGTGCTAAACAGTCACTATAGTTACATCCCATTCTGTCCATTTTACCTGTTCTAAGTAATGTAGTGACAGGTTGATATACTTGGCCTCTGTTAGAAGCTGGCCCCCTACTCCAGTCTTTGCAACTCTCTCTGAACCAGCCAGGTCAACCAAATGGAGTTTGGCATGACGGACCGTTGCAGATCCTGGTTCTTTGCTTGATAAGTGAATAGTAAAAATGCAGTGGGAGCGAGTTGAAGCTTGGTTCATAGGAGTCTATAAAAAGAAATTGCAAAACACAAATAATTTGAAAGATGAGAATTTTGAAGAATACCAACAGATTTAAATTTATATTTCTAATGATAAGGCGTTTCCCATGAAGTCAACATTGTCAAAGAGAGCAAAACCACTTGTAGCTGAGGCCCTTAAATTGAGTTCTTTCCAATACATTACCACCTGAATGACTGACAACAGATGTGGATGGGATGGTTAGAAAGGATAAAGTTAGAAAGAAGTTATAATAAGGTCAACTTTGGATCCTCTTACCAATATAATAACTTCATCTCATTATGTGGCTACAATCCATACCTTACTTAACTTTGGCTAGCTATATTGAAAATGCTTAATATTAATTCAAAGGGAAGGTGAGAATGTATGTATCAAGAGAATTCATTATCACAATCATAAAGACAATTTGAAGACAAGGATGCCCATATCACTGCTACAACTCAAATTGAACTGTAAGTTGTAGCCAATGTAATAAAAATAAATAAATAGATAAAAGAAGAAGAAAGAAAGAAATACATGGCATAACAACAGGAAAAGAAGAGATTAAAATACCACTATGTACAGAAAAGATGGTGGACTACATTTAAAATGCAAGAGCATCTACTATTAAGAACTAAAAAAGTTTAGCAGGGTTGCCAGATGTAAGAACAGTATACAAAATTAATGAACTTCTAATAGCCCAGGAATTAATTAATTAATCAGAAAATACATAATGGACTATGAGGTAACAAGGTATTAATCTTAAAAAGACATGAAATTTATAGGGAAAATGATATATATTAAAAGACACAAAAAGAAAACCTGAATAAATGGAGTGATATACAAGAATATACCATCATGGGTAGAAAAGCTCCAAATTTATGTATTAATCTCAATATAATAGCCCATACATTCAATGCAATTATAATGAAAATACTACAGATGTTGCTTGTGGAACAAGACAAACAAATTGATTCTAAAATCATATGGAAGACCAAATATTCCAAAAATTGCAAAAAAGCAACTCTGTGAAAGAAGAACAAGCAAATGGGGACATGCTCTGCCATAAATAAAGGTATATCATAAAGCCATAGTAGTTAACACAGTGTGGTACTGTTGCAGGAATAGATAGCGTAGATCAGTGAAAGGGGATGTGCTCATATAGGACCTCTGTATAGGATAGAAGTGACAGCTTACTACAATGGGGGAAAGGATGGGCTAATTAATAAATGGTGCTGGAATACCTGGATAGTCATCTTTTAAAAAAATTTTTTATTATTTTTTATTTATCACTTTTTTATTGTACTTTAGATGGTTTACAGAACAAACTAGCTTCTCATTAAACAATTAGTGCACATATTGTTCTGTGACATTGGTTACCAATCCCACGACATGTCACTCTCCCTTTTCGACCTTAGGTTCCCTATTACCAGCTATCCTGTCACCTCCTGCCTCCTCATCCTTGTCCCTGGGTTGGCGTGCCCCTTTAGAATCATTTTGTTTTATGGGCCTTTCTAATCTTTGGCTGAAGGGTGAACCTCAGGAGTAACTTCATTACTGAACTAAAAGGGTGTCTGGGGGGCCACACTCTTTGTTGGGGTTTCTCCAGTCTCTGTCAGGCCAGTAAGTCTGGTCTTTTTTTGTGAGTTAGAATTCTGTTCTACATTTTTCTCCAGCTCTGTCTGGGGCCCTCTATTGTGATCCCCACCAGAGCAGTCAGTGGTGGTAGCTGGGCAACATCTAGTTGTACTGGACTCAGTCTGGTGGAGGCTGTGGTAGTTGCGGTCCATTAGTTCTTTGGGTTAATCTTTCCCTTGTGTCTTTGGTTTTCTTCATCCTTCTTTGCTCCAGACGGGGTGAGACCAGTGGAGTATCTTAGATGGGCGCTCACAAGCTTTTAAGATGCCAGATGCTACTCACCAAAGTAGAATGTAGAACATTTTCTTTATCAGCTATGTTATGCCAGTTGAGCTAGATGTTCCCTGAGACCATGGTCCCCACAGCCCTCAGCCCAGTATTTCGGTCCCTTAGGGAGTTTGGATGTATCCATGGAGCTTCCATGACCTTGCCTTGGACAAGCTGTGCTTGTATTGTGTACTGTCTACCCTTCACTAGTTACCACTCATCTATTGTCTTTTTAGTGTTTTTCCATCCTCATCCCTCTTCTCCTTCATAACCATCAAAGATTGTTTCTTTTTGTGTGTAAACGTTTTCATGAGTTTTTATAGTAGTGATCTCAGGCAATATTTGTCCTTTTGTGATTGACTTATTTCACTCAGCATAATGCGCTCCAGATTCATCCATGTCGTAAGATGCTTCACAGATTCATCATTGTTCCTTATCGTTGCATAGTACTCCATTGTGTGTATCCACCATAACTTGTTTATCCATTCATCTGTTGATGGGCATCTAGGTTGTTTCCATCTTTTTGCTATTGTAAACAATGCTGTAGGGAATATGGGTGTGCACATGTCTGTTTGTGTGACAGGTCTTACTTCTCTAGGATCTATTCCTAGAAGTGGGATTGGTGGATCATATGATATTTCTATTTCTAGCTTTTTAAGGAAGTGCCATATCATTTTCCAAAATGGTTGTACCATTTTGCATCCCCACCAGCAATGCATAAGAATTCTAATCTCCCCACAACCTCTCCAATATTTGTTATTTTTGGGTATTTTTTGATTTGTACCAGTAATGTCAGGGTGAGATGGTATCTCATTGTGATTTTGATTTGCTTTTCTCTAATGGCTAGTGATCATAAGCATTTCCTCATGTGCCTGTTAGCCACTTGAATGTCTTCTTTGGCGAAGTGTCTGTTCATTTCCTTTGTCCATTTTTTAAATTGGATTATTTGTCTTTTTGTTGTAGAGGTGTTGGATTTTTCTGTAGATTTTAGAGATTAGACCTTTGTTGGATTTGTCATAGCCAAAATTTTTTTTCCCAGTCTGTAGGTTTTCTTTTCACTCTTTTGGTGCAGTCTTTTGATGAGCATAATTGTTTAATTTTTAGAAGATTCCAGGTATCTAATTTATCTTTTGGAGTTTGTGTGTTTTTAGTTATGGTTTGTATCCTGTTAATGCTGTGTATTAGGGCCTCTAGTATGGATCCTATTTTTTCTTCTATGATCTTTATAGTTTTTGGTGTTATATTTAGGCCTTTGATCCATTTCGAATTAGTTTTTGTGTATGGTGTGAGGTATGGGTCCTGTTTCATTTTTTTTTTTTTCCAGATGGACATCCAATTTTGCCAGCACTAATTGTTAAAAAAAACTGTCTTTTCGCCATTTGATGGGCTTTGGGCCCTTGTCAAAGATCAGGTGACTGTAGGTGGATGGATTCACATCTGGGTTCTCAATTCTGTTCCATGGGTCAATGTATCTGTTGTCGTACCAGTACCAGGCTGTTTTGACTACTGTAGCCGTGTTCTGAGGTCAGGTAGTGTGAGTCCTCCTACTTTCTTATTCTTCAATAGTGCTTTTACTTATCTGGGGCCTCTTTCCTTTCTGTGTGAAGTTAATGATTAGTTTTTTTCATCTCTTTAAAGAATGCTGTTGGTATTTGGATTGTGATTGCATTATATTTATAGATTGCTTTGGGCAGAATTGACATTTTCATAATGTTGAGTCTACCTATCCATGAACATGATATGTTTTTCCATTTATGTAGATCTCTTTTGGTTTCTTGCAATATAGTGTTTTGTAGTTTTCTTTGTATGGGTCTTTTTAATCCCTGGTTAGATTTATTTCTAATTAATGTATTGTATTTAGGGGCTATTAAAAATGGTATTGTTTTCCTGATTTCCTTATCGTCATTCTCTTTATTGGTATATAGGAATCCAACTGATTTTTGTACATTTATCTTGTATCCTGCTACTTTGCAGAATCTTTCTATTAGTTCCAGTAGTTTTCTCATGGAGTCTTTTGGGTTTTCTATATACCATCCACAAATAGGGACAGGTTTACTTCTTCCTTACCAATCTGGAAGTCCTTTATTTCTTTTTCTTGTATTATTGCTCTAGCTAGGACTTCCAGCACAACGTTAAATAAGAGTGGCGATAAAGGGCATCCTTGTCTTGTTTCTGTTCTCAGGGGGAATGTTTTCAGCCTCTCACCATAAAGAAAGATGTTGGCTGTTGGTTTTGTATAGATGCCCTTTATTATGTTGAGGAATTTCCCTTCTATACCTATTTTATTGACAGCTTTTATCAGGAATGGGTGTTGGACTTTGTTGAATACCTTTTCTGTGTCGATTGAGATGATCATGTGATTCTTTTATTTATATGATGGATTACATTGATTGATTTTCTAATGTTGAACCATCCTTGCATACCTGGTATGAATCCCAGTTGGTCATGGTGTATTGTTTTTTGATATGATACTGAATTCTATTGGCTAGAATTTTGTTGAGAATTTTTGCATGTATATTCATGAGAGATAAAAAAATATTGGTCTGTAATTTTTTTTTTTTTGGTGGTGTCTTTGCCTGGTTTTGGCATCAAGGTTATATTGGCTTCATAAAATTAATTCGGAAGTATTGCTTCATTTTCTATGTTCTGAAACAGTTTGAGTAGCACTGGTAGAATCTCTTCTCTGAATGTTTGGTAGAATTCTCCAGTGAAGCCACCCGGGCCAGCGTTTTTTGTTGTTTGTGGAGCTTTTTTTTAAATTACCTTTTCAATCTTTTCTCTTGTTACAGGTCTGTTCAGATTTTCAACATCATTTTGTGTTAGTTTGGGTAGGTAATGTGTTTCTAGAAATTTGTCCATTTCCTCTAGGTTGTCAAATTTGTTGGAGTATAGTTTTTCATAGTACTCTGTTATGATCCTTTTTATTTCAGTTGGGTCTGTGGTAATGCCACCATTTCATTTTTTATTTGGGTTATTTGTGTCCTCTCCTGTTTTTCTTATGTTAATTTGATCAATGGTTTGTTGACTTTGTCGATCTTTTCAAAGATCCAACTTTTGGCTTTCTGGATTCTTTCTACTGTTTTTGTATTCTCTATTTCATTTATTTTTGCTCTGATCTTTATTATTTCCTCTCTTCTGGTGGCTGTGGGCTTCTTTTCCTGTTCTCTTTTTGTTCAAGTTTTGTAGCTAATGTTTTGATTTTGTCCCTTTCTTCTTGTTTGATGTGTGCATCTATTGCTATAAATTGACCTCTGAGAACTGCCTTTACTGTGTCCCAAAGGTTTTGGTATAATGTGCTTTCATTCACATTTGATTCTAGGAATTTCCTGATTCCATCTTTGATTTCTTCTATTACCCAGTGGTTTTTAAGCAGGGTGTTATTCAGTTCCCATGTAATTGATTTTTTTTCATTGCTTTTCCTGTTGTTAACTTCTACTTTGATGGCATTGTGATCAGAGAAGATACTTTGTATTATCTCAGTGTTTTGGATTTTGTTGAGGGTTGCTTAGTGGCTTAACATGTGGTCTATTCTGGAGAACATTCCATGTGTGTTGGAAAAGAATGTGTATTTTGCAGCTGTTGGGTGGAGTGTTCTATATATGTCTATGAGGTCAAGTTGGCTGACTGTGGCCTTTAGATCTTCTGTATTTTTGTTGAGTTTCCCCCTAGATGTTCTGTCTTTTACTGAGAGTGGTGTGTTGAAGTCTCCTACTATTATTGTGGAACTGTCAATTTCTCTTTTCAGTGCTGTTAGTTTTATGTATTTTGGAACCCTGTCATTGCGTGCACACATATTTATTATGGTTATGTCTTCATGATGGATTATCCCTTTAATCATTATATAATGCCCTTCTTTGTCTTTTATGGTGGATTTTGTTTTAAAATCTACTTTATCTGAGATTAGTATTGCCACTCTTGCTTGTTTTTTGGTAGCTGTTTGCTTGATGTATTTTTTCTATCCTTTGATTTTCAATAAATTTACGTCTTTGTTTCTAAGATGTGTCTCTTGTAGACAGCATATTGATGGACCCTGTTTTTTTTAATCCATTCTGCCTCTCTCTGCTCTCTGTGTCTTTATGGGTGTACTTAGGCCATTTACATTCAGTGTAATTATTGATAGGTGTGAGTTTCTTGCTACCATTTTGTGGTGCTTTTTTTGTGATGCTGATATTTTCTTTGTCCTTCTTACTCTCCTGTGATCAATTCCTTTTGTTTGTTTTTTTCTTTTGTTTTTGTAGATTTTGTGTTTACTGAGACTTTTTTTTTCTTCTTTATTTCAATGAGTAGGTTTGTTAACATTCTTTGTAGTTACCTTGAAATTTACTCTTATCTTCCTAAGTTTGAACCCATCTTTTATTACTTGGTATTGCCTTGCCTTCCTCTCCATTTGAAATTTCTATACCTACACCATTTATTCTCTCTTTTATTGTTCTGGCATTGTTGTCATTTACAGATTAACCTTTCTAGTTCCCTGCTATAAATCTTTTAGTTTTGGTTAATATTTCATTCAGTGCTTGGTTGAGTCCTTTATCTCTTCATTTGGCATTTAGGGTTCCAGGATCGATGTCTGTTTCTGTTTTACTTAGATTTTCAGGTCTTTGCTGTGGAGGGACGGTGTGGTACTTCTGTCTCTTGCACTACATTTGCTCTGCCTCCCTGGGTAGCCATCTTGAAAACAAATTTAGATTGCTTTCTCACACCATACACAAAAATAAATTCCAGAGTAGATTAAAGCTATATGTAAAATAATACAGCTTTCACACTAATACAAGAAAATATGGAAGCAAATCTTAAACAACTCGAGGTAGTAATGGTTTTTTTTTTTTTTAAGATAAGACATAAAGAACACACAAAAAAGAACTGATATAAAATATTTGGCCAAATAATTAAAAATTGAAGACTTCTGTTTGATAAAGTTTACTACAAACAAAGTTAAGAGGCTGGGAAAAGTATTTGCAATACATATAGCTGACAGGAGATTAATTTTATTTGAAATTTGAAAATAACTCCCACAAGTCAATAAGAAAAAGATAAACAACTCAGAAAAATAGACACAGGATGAAAACAAGCAATCCTTAAAGAGAAAACCTGAACATATAAATATTTTTAAAAAATGCTCAAACTCACAAATAACCAGGTGCTACCTAATTTAGACCTGTAACATGGCCAAATATATATATATTTAATTTATGGTGCTTTAAGTAAAAGTTTACAAACCAAGTCAGTCTCTCATAGAAAAAACATATACATACCTTGCTATGTAACCCTAGCTGCTCTTCCCCTAATGTGACAGCACACTCCTCTCCAACCTGTATTCCCTGTGTCCATTCAACCTGCTCCTGTCCTCCTCTGCCTTCTCATCTCACCTCCAGACAGGAGCTGCCCACATAGTCTCATGTGTCTAATTGAGCCAAGAAGCTCACTCCTCATCAGTATCATTTTCTGTCTTATAGTCCAGTCCAATCCCTGTCTGAAGAGTTGGCTTCAGGAATGGTTCCAGTTTGGGTTAACAGAGGGTCCGGGGGCCATGACCTCTGGTGTCCCTCCAATCTCTGTCGGACCATTAAGTCTGGTCTTTTTGTGAGAATTTGAGGTCTGCATCCCACTGTTCTCCCGCTCCATCAGAGATTCTCTGTTGTGTTCCCTGTCAGGGAAGTCATTGTTGGTAGCCAGGTACCATCTAGTTCTTCTGGGCTCAGGCTGATGTAGTCTCTGGTCTATGTGACCCTTTCTGTCTCTTGGTCTCATATTTACCTTGTGTCTTTGGTGTTCTTCATTCTCCTTTGCTCCAGGTGGATTAAGACCAATTGAAACATCTTAGATGGCTGCTTGCTAGCATTTAAGACTCCAGACAAGAGTGGCCAAAATGTTAAAAATAAAGTCTGACCAAGCAAGTGTTGGTCAGGGAATAGAAAAGTGGAAACTTTTATATACTGCAGATGGGAATATGAATTGTTAAAATATTTTGAGACAAATTTGACAATATCTGGTAGTAGAAAGTGCATATAATCTACAACCCAGCAACAGACTTCTAGGTATACTTCCTAGAGATAAATCTATCAGGACATGATAGATAGATACAGATTTATAGATTTATCTAAAAATATCTATCTGCCAATCAATCAATCATCTCCTGGTAGATAGATTTATCTCTAAGAAATATACCTACTATCTATAGCCCAGCTACCTATCTATAGCTATATATCTATATCTAGATAAATATAAATGTTGAAGTAGTAGCTGTTGAGTCAGCAGTGACTGATGGCAACCTTACATATAGCATAATGAAATGTTGCCTGGTCCTGTGCCATCTTTATGGTTGTTGGTATGTTTGAGTCCATTGTTGTGACTGTAGTATTGATCCATCTCATTGGTGGTTTCCCTAATTTTTGCTGACCCTTTACTTTACCCAACAGGATATCCTTTACTAGTAATTGGCCTTTCCTGATGACATGTCCAAAATAAGTGAGCCAAAATCTTGCCGTCCTTGCTTCTAAGGAGCATTCTGGTTCTATTTCTTGTAAGACTGATTTGTTTGTTCTTTTATGTCTATAAATATAGATATTCACTGCAACATTGTTTGGAATAGCAAGAAATTGATACAAGATGTATAACCTAAATGGACATCTGTGGCAGAAAAGATGAATAAACTGGAATACTTCAATCAATGGAATACTATAGGGATGTTAAAATGAAGCAACTGATAGATTGACACAAATAGAAGTCTAAAACAGAATGCTAAGGAGAAACAGCAAATCAAAGACTGATAATACAATCACAGAATTTACATAATTTAAAAAGCAGAGTACTCATTGTTTATGGAGCTCTAAATTATGTTATTAAAGGTATAAAGATACAGCCTGAAAGGATACAGCAAATTAATAATAGTGGTTGCCTTTTGAGGGAGGAGGTGAAAGGGCCTGGCTAGGCAAATAAGGGAACTTCAACTTTACCTGTAATATTCTATTTCCTTTATTCAAGAATTATCAGAAGCAAATTCTGGGTTGTAAAAACATGAGTTTTCGCCACATTATTCTCTGTACTTTTGCATTTTAAATTTTTTACAAGAAAGAAAGAAATCTGATTAAAAAATACATGGTCTGCAGGTAACAAGTTAGCAGCATCAACATCTTGAACAACAAAAAAACTAGAAATACCCCAAATACATGTTCACATATCTGAATATGTTTGTATCCCCACCTCTGAGGAATGGAATTTATCAAAGAATCTCAATATAGATGCATGCCTATGCAGACAGACTAACATATTTGGATGTTATTTCAACCAGAAATTCTTTCCGTAAATATAAATTCTTGATATACACCATAGCAGATTTACACCAACCAATAAAATACACAGATGTCAAAATATTGGCTAAATATGAAATTAGCTTTGGTGATGATGATATAGCTAGCGAGCTAACTGGGCTGAAAAACTGACCCATTACTTGTTGCCACAGAAACTATACCCAAACCTAGCCAGTGTGTGATTTTGCATGCTAAAGTGGATCAGCAAATAACTGTCCATGTAAAACCGCAAACTCAAATTTAGAACCTAAGTTGAGGTGTCTTGGAAGTGACTGTGAGTTATTGCAGAGCTTAAATATGGGTTTCATTTCACTGTTATATTCACACAACAACAAATCCTGCAGTACTGTAATGAAAGTCAAATTGACGATCAATATAAACCAATAACATAGAGACTATCCTCAACAGATGTCTTTAGCTTCTGAACTGATACATGGAAAAAATGGTCCATGATAGAACTTGGACCATTAACAAATATTGGAAGAGTGTACCCATTTCAAAGGAATGTGAGATTTCCATCAAATTTTACTTCTGGAGTCTGTAATTAAAATGAAGTAATGTGCTGTAGGAGTCCATGCCTACAGTTTTCTAACTTCTCGTAAATATTTTCCGCATGAAGTAGTAGTTGGTGTCCTCTTAGCTAAAATTTTCTCAAACCTCAGGAAACGCTCCTATGCAGAGCTGTTTAAGTGTGATTGGATGCGCTGGTGCCTGCT
The DNA here is from genome assembly GCF_030014295.1 of Loxodonta africana. Taxonomy (NCBI): domain Eukaryota; kingdom Metazoa; phylum Chordata; class Mammalia; order Proboscidea; family Elephantidae; genus Loxodonta; species Loxodonta africana. Next base: position 101,850,064 of record NC_087342.1, read on the forward strand.
CTGTGTCTCCTTAAGGATGTCTTTATGTCTCATAGGCATGCCCCTATGTTTGTCCTTTTAAAGGTAAAATCATATTAAAACCTTTCTGAAACTGCCTAAGAACAGATGGCCCCATTTAGGCAGATTTATTCAAATTTAAGCACACATTTCAAACAAATGTGCTTTTGGCACTAGGGACTGTGCCTTTGGAAAAATTCTAGTGATGATTAATCATCCACATGCAGAGCGCGTTCACATTTCCTATCAGTCTCTGTGCACAGCTCTCTGTTAGGCAAGATGGAGGCTATACCCATTTGCCATCAAGTCAATTCCAACTCTTAGCTACCCTATAGGACAGAGTAGAACTGCCCCATGGGGTTTCCAAGGAACGGCTGGTGGGTTCGAACTGCCAACCTTTTGGTTAGCAGCTGAGCTCTTAACCACTATGCCACAAGGGCTCCAATATGGAGACTAGAAAGAAAATAAGACATGGATTTGCCATCAAGGAACTTATAGTTCGGGGGCTAAAACCGAAACACATCAAATGAAAGTAAACAATGAGAAGAAGGTAAGATGTGTGGTAAAGAAAGTGGTCTGTTCCCAGCACCAAGCATCCTGATCCTCTAGGCAATATTTGAGAAAGCTAACCATGCCCTCATTCTGGAAGATTTCCCCCACCCCACCTATCCTCCTGGTTTGTGGAGCCAACCACTCTCCTGCTTCTTTCTTCCTCTCTAGTTGCTCTATCTCCTTTTCCTTTATTGGACCTATTCTGTAAAAAAAAAAGAGGTGTGCTCTAAACTATGGTATCATATTTCTTCCCCTTGGGGAATTCATCTTCTTTTATAGCACAAATCATCACTGGATAGGCACTAGAGTGGAGTTACACACACACACAATTTAGAATATGGTACCAGACATTTTCAAGTCTTGGTTCTGTCCCTTACTAGTATTGAAACCTTAAGTAAATGCACAGGAATTAGATTTTGGTTTTCATGTCTCTGAAACACCACAATAAGACCTGCTTTGGTGGAGCAATGGTTAAGAGCTATAGCTGCTAACCAAAAGGTCAGCAGTTCGAATCCACCAGCTGCTTTTTGGAAACCCTATGGGGCAGTTCTGCTCTGTCCTATTGGGTTGCTATGAATTGGAATCGACTCGACGGCAACGGGTTTTGCTGTTAAATACAGATTGAGTTGGATAGTGTTGAAGTGGTCTGTGACCTGGAAAAGTCATAATGTTAAGGTCATAAACGTCCATCAACCGTTGGTCCTCGCTCTATTCAGATCTCTCCCACATCCTATTTCTAACCTCAATTTCTCTGTACACAAGATCAGAATTTCCATCAGCTTGACTAATAATTGTCACTAAAATGCCTTGCCAGCATCTTGAACATAATGTTCCCTCAAACAACCTTCATCATTTTCTTTCAGTCTGTTTGAGCCCACTGCTGCAGCTCCTGTGTCAATCCATTTCACGGAAGGTCTTCCTCTTTTTTGCTCACCCTCAACTTTAGCAAGCATGATGTCCTCAAGGGGCTGATCCCTCCTGATAACATGTTCAAAGTACCTGAGACAAAGTCTCGCCACCCTTTCTTCTAAGCATCATTCTGGCTGTACTTCTTCTAAGACAAATTTGTTTGTTCTGGCAGTCCATTGTATATTCAATATTCTTCATTAACACTATAATTCAAAGGCATCAATTCTTCTTCAATCTTAATGACCATTCTTTAATATTCATTCACCAGTTTCATTTTTTAGGGCTTGCTATAAAAAGCATTAACTTGTCATTTTCCACACATGTTTTTCCTTTGGAAATTTCAGAATAGACGCTTTTCTTTTATGGGGTGAAAGCTTAAAAACTCAGGCTCACTGCATCCCTTACAAATTCACCATATCTGTAGCCTGTGGTTAATGAAAGTTTTCTTCTTTCTCCATCTCCCAAAGAGCAAAATCTTACTTCTCACTGAAGGTCCATCTGAAAGGTTACCTTCTCCACAAAGGCTACTTACTTCCCTCCTAGACTCTGCCACCTAGACTCTGAGCTCCTGGAGGGCAAGGACTATGTCTCATTCATCATTGTAACCCCGTTATAGCAAGTTGTTGTTGTTGTTGTTGTTGGGTGGTACTCAAAAATATTCATCATAATGTTGACTCTTGCTTATTTTTAGTAATTTCTTTGTAATTTCTCCCAAATCTCCAAATAATTCTGAGACCTACATCTGTAAACTCGTTAAGTCCCTAGAATAAAATTAATTTGAGTCTTAAAACTAGAATTATTTTAAACAGCTGGATTGACTCAAATCTCTCTACCTATCCTGGGCTTCTATTATTCTTTGTGCTTCATTTCAGAGCTCTTAACCACTACTCTCTATATCCTCAGCTGCCATCTCTCTTCCTTAGAATTCCCTCTTCCTTAAGTATGCCATTTTCCTGCTCCCAAAATAAGCCTACTTTGAATTACATATCTTCGTGAACTCCCTTGGATTAAGCCCAATTAGCATTAGCCATTGCATTCAGACAAGACATTTAGCATTTTTGCATACAGGAAAAGATCATTAATACAGGAATCCAAACCCTGGAATGATCAAAAAAATGGATTGTTTCAAATGGATTTTTAAATAGTCATCTGTTTAAAAGCTGATGTCACTATAATGAACAATTTGCTACAGTGGGTAGTGTGGGGTGATCTCATGATCCATCAGGCCGCAAATGAGTGTTTGGTGGCCAGCCCACTTTGTGCGGTATAAAGTGGTGCAGATTGTGAAAGGTGACTCACAATGACTGTCAGCCAGTGGTGGCTTCAATCTGTCTGTCTGGAAAGGGTTTGGAGCAGCAATGTCTTTTGGGGGTGGTGCTTGAGCTGCTTTTGCAGAGCATTAACATATTACAGGATTCAGGGAAGAAAACGGCAGGCACCTGTATTTGAGAATGGAGGATGGTGCTAAAGTTCCTTCTACAGCCCTGCAAGCCACTAAATGGCATGGTCATGACTGCCACTCTCAAGCTATTTCATATGGCAAAAAAAAAAATCTAAAAATTTCATTTAACAACAGTCATTTTCTCTAGGGCAGGAGATAATCCTGGGCTGAAAGAGAAAATTGATAAGAAACGGTAAGACAAGAAGAATCAGGTAACATTGATAAATATTTTCTAAAAAGCTGTTTTCTCATCTTCCCTTCTGGGTTCTGCAGATGTGCACATAACCAGTCCTGAATGCTGATGCTCTATGATTTTGTTACACATATTCTTATCGGTAGATCAACAAGGATTCACTGTAATTTAAAATTTTCACTTATTTCCACGGGGTGTGTATGTGTGTATGTATGTGTGGTCATTTTTAAGACTGAAAATTTTGAGTTGTGATGCAAGAATTGAAAAATGAAATACATTTTTCTGCTTATGTAATACACTATTATGGTTCTTTGTAACATTAGTTTTTTTTTTTTTTTCTACTTTTAGATAAAGTCATGTTTCCAAACACTTCAAAATAATGATAGTTAATACAGCCTTCAATGATTCAAATGGCTTTTTTATATTACATTGAAGGTTTTCTAGGATACTTTGAAAACCAAACCTGTTGCTGTTGAGTCGATTCCAGCTCACAGTGACCCTATTGGACAGAGTAGAACTGCTCCATAGGCTTTCCAAGGAGTAGCTGGTAGATTCAAACTGCCAACCTTTTGGTTAGTAGCTGTAGCTCTTAACCACTGCATCACCAGGGCTCTAGGATACTTTGAAAGCTTATTCATTTCTTACCATATCTTATAACTTATATTACAATCCATTCCTAGGCACCTAAATGTCTTCTTTCTTTCTTTTTTTCTCTTCAATCACTGTGCTATTTTGCAGTGAAGTATCTCAATAAGAAATTCCACAAATCTGGAATAAGTCAGGTAAAAAAATCTATGACTGAAGAGGTTATAATGTTCAAGCTTGAGACTCTTCAAAGCAAATCAGATAAAAATGACAGCAGCAGCAAAACCCAGATTTCCATTTCAATTATCGTTGCTTGGTAACACTTTCTAACCATTTATCTTAGCTGATCTGTTCCTCTGCTCATTCATGGTATCTGAATTGAAGACTGAAATACTCACCTCCATTTGGTTTTATCTATTTTCTAGGTTCATATTCCAGCCCTTCAGGTTAAACATTACCTAAGGAGTTCCTAGGTAAGCACTTGGCTACTAACTGAAAGGTTGGCAGTTCGAATCTACCCGGAGGTGCCTTGGAAGAAGGGCCTGAAGATCTACTTCCAAAAGATCACAGCCACTGAAAACCTTATGGAGCACAGTTCTACTCCGAAACACATAGGGTCGCCATGAGTTAGAATTGACTTGATGGCAACTGGTTTGGGTTAATCCTCCATCAGTTAAGTGATCATCTTTATTTCCTCCCATATTAAATGGGCTGGATTAAGAGGCCCACAATGCCCTTGATGTATTCTAACCAGTTTGTTCCGGTTTGAACACTTGCTGAAAATGTGCATTTCTAACAAGTTCCCTGCTGAGAATAAGCATTTTCACCCCAGATATACCGAATCAGAATCTACAGTTTAACAAAATCCCCAGGTGATTCTTATGTGTAACTTCCTGGGAACTTGTTAGTAATGCAAATTCTCAGCAGGCAACTTGTTAGAAATGCAAATTGCCAGCAGGGGTTCGAACCCGAATGAGCTGGTTGGAAGCCCTGACTCTAACTCGTCCAGTGAGGCCCAACCAAAGCTGGTGGCTTACCACCTGACCCTATGAAACACCTGCCTTGATCTTTACTAGAATTGTTTAATAACACACTTCTAGTGACAAAATACTCCCAATCGGATATTACTGTATTAGAATTAATGATCCTAAACTTGTCATTTTCCTTTCTGACTTTTCTATTTATAAAATACCTGGCTTTTAAAGTGTAATCAAAATCATTTTCCCCAGTTGCAGCGTTCTATATCCTTTTCTTATTTAGCATATTGTCAAAGTAGTTTTATAAAAGAGAAAAATAGATTAGACAGAACAATTAGGTTTAAAATTAAAAAAATAAGCATTGGAACACTGTGCATCATATAAGAAGAGTGTTCTTTCTAGCGATTATGATTCATCTTTCTGATAAGAATGGTTGAGTATGTTTTATTATATATCCCTCCTAACCAGTCTGGAATCAATTTGATGGATTTTTTTATTCTCTTGTCTTCAAAGATCTATTAGCTGACTTAATAATTTTAGGAAAACTGAATGTCAGAATTAGTGATGGTTCTGCTGGAGCTTCCTCTGTTGGATGTCAGGATCAAGAAGATTGCTTCCATATGGATCATTTCTCCAGGATTTGGAAAATCAAAGTCAAACACATTTATATCAAAATCTAAGTGTGCTAAATGACAGTACACATGACAAATCGAGAAGGAATTTTACTTAATCTTTAATTGGAGCTATATTCAATTATTATTCTTGCTTAACATCCTGGAACTGGATATCATCATATAGTCTATCAGGGTAAAAGTTTTCTCTTTGAACAATGAAAACTATGTAACCCAAAGTGTCCCCCACCCCTTTTTTCAAACTTGACTGCAAGAAGAATCATAGCTAAATCTGGTCCTCAACGGCAATAAGTAACTCATTCCAGCTGCCTAGCATCCATCTTCCTTCTTTTAAATCGAGCTTAATTTTTAATTTTTTTTCCTCTTTTCCCTTCCTTTTAAAATTACGTTTAGCTTTAAAATTTACAAGTCTGTCCACATGCAAAGCTGGAAAAATAAATATTATAGGGCTAAAAAGGTGTGACTTTCTCAAGCATTTACAGCAGTTCATTAAAACCATCTTTAGGCAAAATCATTTTTATACATACTACACACCTCAAGATTATAAAACCCACTACTGTCAAGTTGATTCCGACTCATAGAGACCCTATAGGACAGAGTAGAACTGCCCCATAGAGTTTCCAAGGAGTCCCAGTGGATTCGAACTGCCAATCTTTTGGTTAGCAGCCGTAGCACTTAACCACTACGCCTCTAGGGTTTCTCTCAAGATTAGAGGTAAGCTGAAAATACCCTATATCATTCTGTGTATAGGTAACTAGGATGAAGGCATTAGCACACCAAGTAGAACTCAGATATACATGATTACAATTTTGTATTTATGAAAGAAACTTATCCTGTCAAAATTGATTGTGATAGCTGTTAATGCTATCTTTGAGTTTAGATATCAAGATCAGTAACGGACACGTATTTGAGGACAATGTTGTTCACAGTAGAGATGCTGAAGGAAGAACTCTAAAAGCACAAATTCTATTATTAGGCATATTATTTCACTCCACTTTATAGCCCAATATTTTGCCTAGATTTTGAATATTTCTCTACAGTTCTTTCTGTGGCCATGAAGACATCTTGCTGTTAGAATCGCCAAACTCCAAATGACAAACACAAAACATACTACTTGTTGAAGTTTTTTGGTGCCTAATTAGTAAGGCCTTTCCTTCTCTTTTCCTACCTTCAAACCAATATAATGAACACACACAAAGGTCAGTCTGATGAAAATATCTATCAGCTTTATTTCTAGATGCATAGCTCCTATGCTTAAACTTACAGCTAAATTGGCTTTCTACTGGTTCCCCAAGTATATCTCTGAATGGCAAGATAAACCAAAAGCAGGGAGGCCAAGATGGCAGAGTAGTCAAATGCTTTGTGTCATCCCTCTTATAACAAAGACCCCCCCCCCAAAAAACAAGTGAATCAAATATATATGACAGTCTAAACATCAAAGACAAGATGAAGAATTGGACTGAGTGATATGTGGCAGGAGAGACAATTCAAAAACTGTGGGAAGAGAGTATTATGGATCACCGGCATCCTGATAGCCAAACCTGCACAGTAGGGACACGTTGCGGCAAGCAACAGCATCCCCAGCTAAAACCCATCCGACCTGATGCAGCTAAAAGGGAGACACTCTGCACATGCACCCCCAGAATCAAGAGTGATTCCAGTCTTGCGAAAGTTAAATGCATAGTCCCAACCCACCAGGCGCACCCCAGAAACCCCTTGCCAGAGCTTCACGGGGTGAGAAGCACTCCCTCCCCCTCACCCATCCCCCTTGCCACTCTGACACCAGTCTGGTGGCATTCAACAACACCACACCCCTGAAGCCAGGAACTCACGGCCCTCGTTCAGAGGGCCTGCCCCTTAGCCCGGCCATGAGCACCAGAGGTCCATGAATTTGCAGCACCTCATACAGGCAGCATTTCCAGCTGAAGCCCACTTTACCTGCAGCTGCAGACCTGAGGCATTCATTACTACCCGTCCCCTAAGATGGGAGTTCAACCACCAACACCAGGGGCCTGCAGGCTGGCAGTACTGCCCATTCCATCCAGCTACCCATCATGGGGGCCTGAGGATGGGTGGCACCATCCAATCCTTTCATCCAAAGGCATCAGGAGCCCAAGGACTGGCTGCACCACCTACCCCACAATGCACTCCAGCAGACAGAGGCATACCCACCAACTGCGCATCTGTGGGCAGCCAATAGCCCCTGCTTTGCCCCCGCCCCCTGCATCACCCCCATTGCAACAAAAGGCATGTGCCTGCTCTGAACATCCCCACGCAGCCCCAACCACCCAGGACTGTCAGTGAGAATCTCTGCACCACCCACCTGGTGACCAATGATCTGGGCACATTCACCCTGACCATCCAGCAAGCAGCAGAGCACACACACAACACCCAACCCAATGACCAGGGAGAACACCCCTTGTACCCACAGTCAAGAGACCAGCAGGACAGATACATCATTTCACCAAAAACACCACCTACATCCTCAGCAGCCCTGCGAGGACAGTGAACAGGGACCCGTGCTCACACACCTTAGTCACTGCTCCACCCACCCGGAGACAGGAGGTAAGAACTTCAGTGTGGCCAGATTAGCGACCAGAGTAGCACACATGCACAGCCTATTCAGATACTTCAAAACAACAAAATTCAGGACACGGAAAACAAACACACAATAAATAAATAAATAAATATATATCTTTTTGATGTCTCATAGACAACGGACAATATCACATCACATAAAGAAGCAGGACAAGATGGCTCCAGCAAGCAGCCAGGACGATAAGACAATGGAACTACCTGATAAAGAATTCAAAAGACTAGTATACAGACCTCTCGAAGAGATTAAGAAAGAGACCAGGGAAAGCAGACAAAACCAAGGAAAACACATACAAAGCAATAAGGGAATTTCAAGAAAACAATACAAGAACAAAATGACACAATAAATAGGCTACTAGAAACCACACAAAAACAGGAACTAGAAACCCAAAAGATTAACCATAAAATTACACAATTGGACAATTCAATAGAAGGGCATAGGAGCAGAACTGAGACAACAGAAGACAGAATCAGTGAGATTGAAAACAAATCCCTTGACATCAATTCCAAGAAAAATCATTAAAAAGAATGAAGAAAAATGAAGCCTAAGAATTATATGGGACACTATTGGGAGGAAAATCTTGTGCGTGATGGGAGTTCCAGAATGGGGGGGGGGTGGATAATGGAAAGCACAGAATTGCTGAAGATTTGCTGGCAGAAAACTTCCCTGATATTATGAAAGACAAGAAGATATCCATCCAAGAAGCTCAATAAACCTCACACAAGACAGACCTCAAAAGAAAGTCACCAAGACATATTACCAAACTTGCCAAAACCAGGGACAAAGAAAGAATCCTGAGAGCAGCTAGAGAAAAACGAAAGTCACCTACAAAGGAGAGCCAATAAGACTAATCTCTGATTACTCAATAGAAACCACAGAGGCAAGAAGGCAATGGGATGACATATATAAAGCCTTGAAGGCGGAGGGGCGGGGGGGGGGAACAACCTGCCAGCCAAGAATCATATATCCAGCAAAACCGTCTCTCAAATATTATGGTTAAGATATTTCCCGATAAACATAAATTAAAGAAATATGTAAAAATCAGACTAAAATTACAAGCAATATTAAAGGGAGTCCTTCAGTTAGAGAACCAACAACATCAGACAACAATTCAAGATTAAGACAGAGGACAGATTAACCAGATACCAACTCAGATAGGAAATTTTAAAAAATAAAACAAAGCTAAAATATTGAAAATAGGAAACCAGAGATGTCAATGTGTAAGCAATGACATCAAAATGAAAAAAAGAAAAAGGAAGAATAGTGGTTATAGAACTTTCATATGGAGAGGAAGTCAAAGTGATATCAAGAAATAAAAGACTGGTTTAAACTTAGTAAAATAAAGGTAAGTTTCTGGGCTTAACCACAAAGGAAGCTAATGAACCTACCCATCAAAATAAAAAAGAAGAAAAAAATAAAGATTCAATAAACACAAAATCAACAATAAAAGAAATGAAAAGAAAATCCATAAACAAAAAGAACTCAGCACAGGAAATTAAGTGGAACAAAGAAACCATCAACAACACACACACACAAAAATAACAAAATGACAGCAGTAAACTCATACCTATTGATAAATATACTGAATGTAAAAGGCTTAGATGCACCAGTAAAGAGACAGAGAGTGGCAAAATGAATTAAAAAAACATGATCCCTCTATATGCTGTCTACAAGAGAAACACCTTAGACACTAAGACATAAACAAACTAAAACTCAAAGGATGGAAAAAATATGTCAAGCAAACAAAAACCAAAAAAAACAAGAATGGCAATATTAATCTCTGATAAAATAGACATGAAAACAAAATCCACCATAAAGGATAAGGAAGGACACTATACAATGAATAAAATGTAAATACACCAAGAGGACATAACTGTAATAAATATATATGCACCCAATGATAGGGCTCCAAAATACATAAAGCAAACTCTAACAGCATTAAAAAAAAAGAAATAGTTCCACAATAATAGTAGGAGACTTTAACATATCACTTTCAGTGAAGGACAGAACTTCTAGAAAGAAACTCAAAAAAGATACAGAAAATCTAAATGCCACAATCAACCAACTCGACCTCAGAGGCATACACAGAATGCTCCACCAAACAGCAAAAAGTATACATTCTTTTCCAAAGCACATGGAAAATTCTCCAGAATAGACTACATTTTAGGTCACAAAGCCTGCCACAACAAAATCCAAGACATCGAAATAATACAAAACATCTTCTCTGATCACAATGCCATAAAAGTAGAAACCAACAATAGGAATAGCAAAGAAAAAAATTAAATACATGGAAACAGAACAAAACTTTGTGTAAAAACCACTGGGTAATAGAAAAACCAAGGATGGAATAAAAAAATTCATAGAAACAAATGAGAATGAAACACATTTTATCAAAAGCTTTGGGATACAGCAAAAGCAGTGCTTAGAAAAAAAAAAAGCCACTGCTGTTGAGTCAATTCTGACTCATAGAGACCCTATAGGACAGAGTAGAACTGTCCCATAGGATTTCCAAGGCCATAAATCTTTATAGAAGCAGACTGCCATGTCTTTCTCCTGTGGAGAAGCTGGTGAGTTCAAACTGCTGACCTTTCAGTTAGCAGCTTGCTACTTTAACCACTGAGCCAAGAGGGCTGCTTAGAGGTCAGTTTATAGCAACAAACACACACATCAAAAAAGAAGAAAGGGCCAAAATTAAAGCATTAACCCTACAACTGGAACAAATAGAAAGAGAGCAGCAAAAGAAGCCCACAGTCACATGAAGAAAGGAGAAAATAAAGATTAGAACAGAAATAAATGAAATAGAGAACAGAAAAACAATAGAAAGAAACAACAAGATCAGGAGTTGGTTCTGCAAAAGGGTCAACAAAGCTGACAAACCACTGGCCAAAATGACAAAATAAAAACAGGAGAGGAAGCAAATAACCCAAAAAAGAAATGAGATAGGTCATATCAAAACAGAATCAACTGAAATAAAAAGGATTATAACAGAATACTACAAACAATTGTACTCCAGCAAATCTGAAAACCTAGAGGAAATGGACAAATTTCTAGAAACATACTACCTACCAAAACTAACACAAACTAAGGTAGAAAAACTAAACAGACTCATAATAAGAGAACAAAGAGATAAAAAAAAAAAAACTCCCAACAACAACAACAAAAACCCTGGCCTGGACAGCATCACTGGATGATTCTACCAAACTTTCAGGGAAGACCTCACACCAATGCTACTCAAACTATTTCAGGGCACAGAAAAGAAAGGAATATTTCTGAATTCATTTTATAAAGCCAGCTAACCCTGATACCAAAGCCAGGCAAAGACACCACGAAGAAAAAAAAAAAAAACCCTACAGACCAATATCCCTCATGAATACAGACGCAAAAATCCTCAACAAAATTCTAGCCAATGGAATTCAACAGCATATCAAATAATAATAATAACAATACATCAAGACCAAGCAGGTTTTATACCAGGTATGCAAGGATGGTTCAACAAAGAAAATTGCCATAATCCACCACTTAAATTAAAAAAAAAAGAATCACGTGATCATCTCAATGGACAAAGAAAAGGCATTTGAAAAAGTCCAAACACCCATTCCTTATAAAAAAAATCTTAGCAAATTAGGAAAAGAAAGGGAATTACTCAACATAATAAAGGAAATTTATACAAAACCAACAGCCAACATCATTCTCAATGGAGAGAAACTGAAAGCATTCCCCTTGAGAACAGGAACCAGACAAGGGTGTACTATCATCACTCTTATTGAACATCATGCTGGAAGTCCTAGCCAGAGCACTGTGGCAAGAAAAAGAAATAAAGTGCATGCAAATTGGTAAGGAAGAGGTAAAACTATTCCTATTTTCAGATGATATGATCCTGGACATAGAAAACCCCAAGAATCCACAAGAAAGCTACTAGAGCTAATAGAAGATTTCAACAAACTAGTAGAATACAAGATCAACATAGAAAATCAGTTGGATTCCTTTTCACCAAAAAAGAGTACCTTGAAAAGGAAATCAATACCATTTACAATAGCCCCCAAGAAGATAAAATAAATTAGGAATAATTCTAACCAGAGATGTAAAAGACATATACAAAGAAAACTAAAAAACGCTAATGCCAGAAACCAAAAAGACCTACATAAATGGAAAAACAAACCATACTCATGGATAGGAAGACTCAACATTGTAAAAATGCCAATACTACTCAAAGTGATTATGGATATAATGCAATCCCAATCCAAATTCCAACAGCATTTTTTAATGAGATGGAAAAACTAATAGCCAACTTTTTATAGAAAGGGGAGAGGCCCTGAGAAAATATAGCATTATTAAAGAAGAACAAAATAGGAAGCCTCACACTACCTGATCTCATAACCAAGTATACAGCCACGGTAGTCAAAATGGCCTGGTATTGGTACAACAAACACAAAGATTAATGGAACAGAATTGAGAACCCAGATGTAAATCCAACCATCTACAGGTAGCTGATATTTGAAAAAGGCCAAATTCCATTAAATGGGGGAAAAAAACAGTGTCTGTATCAAACAGTACTGGCATAACTGGATGTCCATCTATAAAAAAATGAAATAGGATCCATACTTCACACCATACACAAAGACTAACTCAAAATGGATGAAAGACCTAAATATAAAACTTAAAATGACAAAGATCATGGGAGAAAAACTAGTGACAACACTAGGGAACCTAATACATGACATAAGGAGAATACAGATCATAAATAACAATGCAGAAACACCAGAAGATAAACTAGATAACTGGGAGCTCCTATAAATTAAACACTTATGCTCATCAAAAGACTTCACCAAAAGAGTAAAAAGAGAACCTACAGTCTAGGAAAAAATTTTGGGCTATGACATATCTGACAAGTGTCTAATCACATAAAGAAGTAGACCATGATGGCTTCAGCAAGTGACCAAAACAAAGAACCAAGAAACCTCCTGGAGGAAGATAAAGTCTTGGAATGACTGGAGGTAGAATTCAAAAGATTAATACACAGAGCTCTTCAAGAGATCAGGAAGATCAGGCAAAATGCAGACCAAGCCAAGGAACACACAAACAAATCAATAGAAGAACTTAAGAAGGTTATACAAGAGCATAATGACAAATTTAACAGGCTCCAAGAATCCACAGACAGACAATAAATAGAAATCCAAAAGATTAATGATAAAATTTCAGAATCAGACACAGAATTAGACAACTCAATAGAAAGTCATAGGAGCAGAATTGAAGCAATGGAAGTCAGAATTAGTGAGATTGAAGACAAAGCACTTGACTCCAATTTGTTTGAGGAAAAATCAGATAAAAGAATTAAAAAAAATAAAGAAACCCTAAGAATTATTTGGAACTCTATCAAGAGGAATAACTTACAAGTGATTGGAGCACCAGTAATGGAGGGGAGGGGGGAAATAACAGAAAATACAGAGAGAATTGTTGAAGATTTGTTGGCAAAAAACTTCCCTGATATCAGGAAAAATGAGAAGATATCGATCCAAGAGCTCACTAAACTCCATGCAGGGTAGATCCCAAAAGAAAGTCACCAAGACATATTATAATCAAACTTGCCAAAATCAAAGATAAAGAGAGAATTTTAGGAGTGGCTAGGGATAAATGAAAAGTCATCTAGAAAGGAGAGTCAATATGACTAAGCTCTGACTACACAGCAGAAACCACGCAGGCAAGAAGACAATGGGATGACATATATAAAGCCTTGAAGGAAAAAAAGAAAAAAACAACAAACTGCCAGCCAATAATTATATATCCAGCAAAACTGTCTCTCAAATATGATAGCATTTCCAGATAAACAGAAGTTAAGGGAATTCATAAAAACCAAACCAAAATTACAAGAAACACTAAAGGGAGTCTTCTGGTTAGAGTATCAATAATATCAGATAACAACCCAAGACTAGAACACAGGACAGAACAATCGGCTATCAACCCAGATAGGGAAGTCACAAAAATAAGTCAAAGCTAAAACACTCAAAATAGCAAAGTGGAGGCGTTAATGGGCAAAAGATGGCGACATTAGAACAAAAAAGAGGAACTAAATAATGTAGTCAAAGAATTTTCATATGGAGAAGAAGTTAAGGTGATATCAAGAAATAAAAGATTGGTTTAAATTTAGAAAAATAGAGGTAAATATCAAGGTAACCACAAAGGAAACCAACAATCCTATATATCAAAAAAAAAAAAAAAAAAGGAGAAACATAAAGACTGAGCAAATACAAAATCAACAACAATGAAAAAGATGAAAAGAAAATACACAAAGATAAATGACTCAGCACAGAAAATTAAGTGGAACAAAGAAATTGTCAACAACATGCACAAAAATACATCAAAATAACAGCACTAAACTCATACTTGTCAATAATTATGCTGAATGTAAATAGATTAAACACACAATAAAGAGACAGTGGCATAATGGATAAAGAAACATGATCTGTCTATATGCTGCCTACAAGAGACACAACTTAGCCTTAAAGACACAAACAAACTAAAACTCAAAGGGTGGAAAAAAGTATATCCAGCAAACAACAATCAAAAAAGAGCAGAAGTGGCATTATTAATTTCTGACAAAATAGACTTTAAAGTAAAATCTACCACAAAGGATATGGAAGGACACTATATAATGATTAAAGGGTCAGTACACCAGGAGGACAAAACCATAATAAATATTTATGCACACAACAACGGGGCTCCAAAATACACAAACCAAACTCTAACAGCATTTAAAACAGACACAGCTCCACAATACTAGTAGGGCACTTCAACACACCACTTTCAAGGAAGAACAGAACATCCAGAAAGCAGTTCAGTAAAGATATGGAAGATCTAAATGCCACAATCAACCAACTTGATCTCTTAGATGTACACAGAACACTCCACCCAACAGCAGTCAAGTATACTTCCTTTTCCAACGCACATGGGACATTCTCCAGAATAAATCACATATTAGGTCATACAGCAAGCCTTACAGAATCCAAAACATTGAAATATTACAAAGCATCTTTTCTGAGCATGAAGCCATAAAAGCAGAAATCAGTAACTGAAAAAGCAAGGAAAAAAAAAATCAAAACACATGGAAACTGAACAACACCTTACTGAAAAACTACCGAGTTATAGAAGAAATCAAGGATAGAATAAAGAAATTCACAGAATAAAATGAGAATGAAAACACAACCTACCAGAACCTTTGGGACACAGCAAAAGCAGTGATCAGAGGTCAATTTATAGTAAAAAATGCACACACCAAAAAAAAAAAAAAAGGAAAAGGCCAAAATCAGAACATTAACCCTACAACTTGGACAAATAGAAAGGGGGCAGCAAAAAAAGCCCATGGGCACCAGAAGAAAAGAAATAATAAAAACCAGAGCAGAATTAAATGAAATAGAGAATAGAAAAACAATTGAAAGAGTTAACAAAACCAAAAGCTCGTTCTTTGAAAAGATCAACAAAAATCAATAAACCATTAGACAAACTGACAAAATAAAAACAGGAGAGGAAGCAAATACTCCAAATAAGAAATGAGATGGGCAATATCACAACAGGCCCAACTGAAAATGAAAGAACCATAACAGGATACTTTGAAAACCTGTACTCCAACATATTTGAAAATCTAGAGGAAATGGACAAATTTCCAGAAACACACTACCTACCCAACCTAACACAAACTGAGGTAGAAAAACTAAATAAACCTATAAAAAAGAAGAGATTGAAAAGGTAATCAAAAAATTCCCAACAAGAAAAAAAAAAGCCCTGGCCCTGACAGCTTCACTGGAGAATTCTACCAAACTTTCAGAGAAGAGTTAACACCATTACTACTAAAGGTATTTCAGAGCATAGAAAAGGATGGAATACTCCCTAGCTCATTCAATGAAGCCAGCATAATCCTGGTATCAAAACCAGGTAAAGACATCACAAAAAAAAAAAAGAAGAAGAAAGCTACAGATTAATGCACCTCATGAATATAGATGCAAAAATTCACAACGAAATTATAGCCAATACAATTCAACAACATATCAAAAAAACAATTCACCATGACCAAGTGAAATTCATACCAGGTATGCAGGGATAGTTCAACATCAGAAAGACAATCAGTGTAATCCATCACATGAAAAAAAAAAAAAAACAGACAAGAACCACATGATCTTATCAACTGACAAAGAAAAGGCATTTGACAAAGTCCAACACCCATTCACGGTAACAACTCTCAGCAAAATAAGAATAGGAGGGAAATACCTGAACATAATAAAGGGCATTTATTTTCATATTATACAACAGTGAACATCAGTCTAAACGCAGAGAGTCTGAAAGCATTTCCCTTAAGAACAGGAACCAGACACGGATGCCCTTTATCACCACTCTTATTCAACATGGTGCTGGAGGTCCCAGCCAGAGAAATTTGGCAAGAAAAAGAAATAAAGGGCATACTGATTGGTAAGGAAGAAGTAAAAGTATCCCTATTTGCAGATGATATGATCTTATATGCAGAAAACTCCAAAGAACCCATTAGAAAACTTCAGGAACTACAAGAAGATTTCAGCAAAGTATCACAAGACAAATATACAAAGATCAGTTGGATTCCTCTACACCAAGAAAGAGAACTTCAAAGAGGAAATCACCAAGTAGCCCCTAAATGATAGAATAGTTAGGAATAAATCTAACCAGAGACATGAAAGACCGATACAAAGAATACTACCAGGCACTATTGCAAGAAACCAAAAGAGATGTGCGTAAGTGGAAAAACATGACTTGCTCATGGACAGGAAGACTGAACCTTGTGAAAATGTCAATTCTACCCAAATCGACCTACAGATACAATGCAATCCCAATCCAAAATCCAATGACATTTTTTAATAAGATGGAGAAACAAATCACCAACTTAACATAGAAAGGGAAGAGGCCCTGGATCAGTACACCATTACCAAAGAAGAACAAAGTGGGAGGCCTCACACTACCTGATTTTAGAACCTATTATACTGCCACAGTAGTCAAAACAGCCTGGTACTGGTACAACAACAGATACTTAGACCAATGGAACAGAATTGAGAATCCAGATGTAAATTCATCCACCTATGAGCACCTGATATTGGCAAAGACCCAAATTCCATTATTTGGGGAAAAGAGAGTCTCTTTAACAAATAGTCCTGGCATAACTGGATATCCATCTGTAAAGA
Organism: Loxodonta africana; assembly: GCF_030014295.1. Lineage (NCBI taxonomy): Eukaryota > Metazoa > Chordata > Mammalia > Proboscidea > Elephantidae > Loxodonta > Loxodonta africana. Next base: position 101,867,143 of record NC_087342.1, read on the forward strand.
AATGAAACAAGACCATACCTCACACCATGCACAAAAATTAACTCAAAATGGATCAAATATTTAAATATAAAATCTAAAATGATAAAGATCATGGAAGAAAAATTAGGGACAATACTAGGAGCCCTAATACATGGCATAAACATAATTAACAACGCACAAACAACAGAAAAGAAACTAGATAACTGGGAGCTTCTAAAAATCAAACACTTATGGTCATCAAAAGACTTCATCAAAAGAATAAAAAGACAACCCACAGACTGGGAAAAAAAATTTGGGCTATGACATATCTGATCAGGGTCTAATCTCTAAAATCTACAAGATACTGCAAAAACTCAACAACAAAAAAGACAACCCAATTTAAAAAATCGGCAAAGGATATGAACAGGCATTCACCAATGAAGACCTTCAGGCAGCTAATGGATACATGAAGAAACTCTCATGATCATTAGCCATTAGAGAAATGCAAATCAAAACTACGATGAGATAACATTTCACCCCGACAAGGCTAGCATTAATCCAAAACACAAAATAATAAATGTTGGAGAGGTTGTGGAGAAACTAGAACACTTTTACACTGCTGGTGGGAATGTAAAATGGTACAATCACTTTGGAAATCGATATGACATTTCTTTAAAAAGTTAGAAATAGAAAAAAAAAAGGAAGAAGATGGCGGACTAGGCAGACACTACCTCGGATCCCTCTTACAACAAAGACACGGAAAAACAAGTGAATCGATCACATACATAACAATCTACGAACCCTGAACAACAAACACAGATTTAGAGACGGAGAACGAACTAATACGGGGAAGCAGCGATTGTTTCCAGAGCCTGGAGCCAGCGTACCAGTCAGGTACGGCACAAGCACAGAGAGCGGCTCCACCCCGCTGAACTAGCCCCTGGAGGGGGACCAGCCAGTTCCATGGACGGCGTGGGACGCAGCCAGTAGGAGAAGTCCCCGGGAGGCAGTGACTGGTCTTGGAGCAGAAAGAGCAGCGTCCGAGCCAGGGAACCGTCCCGCAGGGATTTGGACTGGACGCAGTGGATTTTCTGGAAAAACTAGTTTCCCAGTGATGGCTCGGAGACAACAATCCATATCAAACCACTTAAAGAAGCAGACCATGACAGCTTCTCCAACCCCCCAAACAAAAGAATCAAAATCTTTCCCAAATGAAGATACAATCTTGGAATTATCAGATACAGAATATAAAAAACTAATTTACAGAATGCTTAATGATATCACAAATGAAATTAGGATAACTGCAGAAAAAGCCAAGGAACACACTGATAAAACTGTTGAAGAACTCAAAAAGATTATTCAAGAACATACTGGAAAAATTAATAAGTTGCAAGAATCCATAGAGAGACAACATGTAGAAATCCAAAAGATTAACAATAAAATAACAGAATTAGACAAAGCACTAGGAAGTCAGAGGAGCAGACTCGAGCAATTAGAATGCAGACTGGGACTTCTGGAGAACCAGGGAATCAACACCAACATAGCTGAAAAAAAATCAGATAAAAGAATTAAAAAAAATGAAGAAACCCTAAGAATTATGTGGGACTCTATCAAGAAGGATAACCTGCGGGTGATTGGAGTCCCAGAACAGGGAGGGGGGACAGAAAACACAGAGAAAATAGTTGAAGAACTCCTGACAGAAAACTTCCCTGACATCATGAAAGACAAAAGGATATCTATCCAAGATGCTCATTGAACCCCATTTAAGATTGATCCAAAAAGAAAAACACCAAGACATATTATCACCAAACTCACCAAAACCAAAGATAAACAGAAAATTTTAAAAGCAGCCAGGGAGAAAAGAAAGGTTTCCTTCAAGGGAGAATCAGTAAGAATACGTTCTGACTACTCAGCAGAAACCATGCAGGCAAGAAGGGAATGGGACGACATATACAGAACACTGAAGGAGAAAAACTGCCAGCCAAGGATCATATATCCAGCAAAACTCTCTCTGAAATATGAAGGCGAAATTAAGATATTTACAGACAAACACAAGTTTAGAGAATTTGCAAAAACTAAACCAAAGCTACAAGAAATACTAAAGGATATTGTTTGGTCAGAGAACCAATAATATCAGATACCAGCACAACACAAGGTCACAAAACAGAACGTCCTGATATCAACTCAAATAGGGAAATCACAAAAACAAATTAAGATTAATTAAAAAAAAAAATACACATAACAGGGAATCATGGAAGTCAATAGGTAAAAGATCACAATAATCAAAAAGAGGGACTAAATACAGGAGGCATTGAACTGCCATATGGAGAGTGATACAAGGCGCTATAGAACAATACAAGTTAGGTTTTTACTTAGAAAAATAGGGGTAAATAATAAGGTAACCACAAAAAGGTATAACAACTCTATAACTCAAGATAAAAACCAAGAAAAACGTAATGACTCAACTAACATAAAGTCAAGCACTATGAAAATGAGGACCTCACAATTTTCTAAGAAAAACGCGTCAGCACAAAAAAGTATGTGGAAAAATGAAATTGTCAACAACACACATAAAAAGGCATCAAAATGACAGCACTAAAAACTTATTTATCTATAATTACCCTGAATGTAAATGGACTAAATGCACCAATAAAGAGACAGAGAGTCACAGACTGGATAAAGAAACACGATCCATCTATATGCTGCCTAGAAGAGACACACCTTAGACTTAGAGACACAAACAAACTAAAACTCAAAGGATGGAAAAAAGTATATCAAGCAAACAATAAGCAAAAAAGAAGAGGAGTAGCAATATTAATTTCTGACAAAATAGACTTTAGACTTAAATCCACCACAAAGGATAAAGAAGGACACTATATAATGATAAAAGGGACAATTGATCAGGAAGACATAACCATATTAAATATTTATGCACCCAATGACAGGGCTGCAAGATACATAAATCAAATTTTAACAGAATTGAAAAGCGAGATAGATACCTCCACAATTATAGTAGGAGACTTCAACACACCACTTTCGGAGAAGGACAGGACATCCAGTAAGAAGCTCAACAGAGACACGGAAGATCTAATTACAACAATCAACCAACTTGACCTCATTGACTTATACAGAACTCTCCACCCAACTGCTGCAAAATATACTTTCTTTTCTAGCGCACATGGAACATTCTCTAGAATAGACCACATATTAGGTCATAAAACAAACCTTTGCAGAGTCCAAAACATCGAAATATTACAAAGCATCTTCTCAGACCACAAGGCAATAAAACTAGAGATCAATAACAGAAAAACTAGGGAAAAGAAATCAAATACTTGGAAAATGAACAACACCCTTCTGAAAAAAGACTGGGTTATAGAAGACATTAAGGAGGGAATAAGGAAATTCATAGAAAGCAACGAGAATGAAAATACTTCCTATCAAAACCTCTGGGACACAGCAAAAGCAGTGCTCAGAGGTCAATTTATATCAATAAATGCACACATACAAAAAGAAGAAAGAGCCAAAAGCAGAGAACTGTCCCGACAACTTGAACAAATAGAAAGTGAGCAACAAAAGAATCCATCAGGCACCAGAAGAAAACAAATAATAAAAATTAGAGCTGAACTAAATGAATTAGAGAACAGAAAAACAATTGAAAGAATTAACAAAGCCAAAAGCTGGTTCTTTGAAAAAATTAACGAAATCGATAAACCATTGGCTAGACTGACTAAAGAAAAACAGGAAAGGAAACAAATAACCCGAATAAGAAATGAGAAGGACCACATCACAACAGAACCAAATGAAATTAAAAGAATCATTTCAGATTATTATGAAAAATTGTACTCTAACAAATTTGAAAACCTAGAAGAAATGGATGAATTCCTGGAAAAACACTACCTACCTAAACTAACACATTTAGAAGTAGAACAACTAAATAGACCCATAACAAAAAAGAGATTGAAACGGTAATCAAAAAACTCCCAACAAAAAATCGCCCTGGCCCGGACGGCTTCACTGCAGAGTTCTACCAAACTTTCAGAGAAGAGTTAACACCACTACTACTGAAGGTATTCCAAAGCATAGAAAATGACGGAATACTACCCAACTCATTCTATGAAGCCACCATCTCCCTGATACCAAAACCAGGTAAAGACATTACAAAAAAAGAAAATTATAGACCTATATCCCTCATGAACATTGATGCAAAAATCCTCAACAAAATTCTAGCCAATAGAATCCAACAACACATCAAAAAAATAATTCACCCTGATCAAGTGGGATTTATACCAGGTATGCAAGGCTGGTTTAATATCAGAAAAACCATTAATGTAATCCATCACATAAATAAAATAAAAGACAAAAACCACATGATCTTATCAATTGATGCAGAAAAGGCATTTGACAAAGTCCAACACCCATTTATGATAAAAACTCTTACCAAAATAGGAATTGAAGGAAAATTCCTCAACATAATAAACGGCATCTATGCAAAGCCAACAGCCAATATCACTCTAAATGGAGAGAACCTGAAAGCATTTCCCTTGAGAACGGGAACCAGACAAGGATGCCCTTTATCACCACTCTTATTCAACATCGTGTTGGAAGTCTTAGCCAGGGCAATTAGGCTAGACAAAGAAATAAAAGGTATCCGGATTGGCAAGGAAGAAGTAAAGTTATCACTATTTGCAGATGACATGATTATATACACAGAAAACCCTAAGGAATCCTCCAGAAAACTACTGAAACTAATAGAAGAGTTTGGCAGAGTCTCAGGTTATAAAATAAACATACAAAAATCACTCGGATTCCTCTACATCAACAAAAAGAACATCGAAGAGGAAATAACCAAATCAATACCATTCACAGTAGCCCCCAAGAAGATAAGATACTTAGGATTAAATCTTACCAAGGATGTAAAACACCTATACAAAGAAAACTACAAAGCTCTACTACAAGAAATTCAAAAGGACATACTTAAGTGGAAAAACATACCCTGCTCATGGATAGGAAGACTTAACATAGTAAAAATGTCTATTCTACCAAAAGCCATCTATACATTTAATGCACTTCCGATCCAAATTCCAATGTCATATTTTAAGGGGACAGAAAAACAAATCACCAATTTCATATGGAAGGGAAAGAAGCCCCGGATAAGCAAAGCACTACTGAAAAAGAAGAAGAAAGTGGGAGGCCTCACCTTACCTGACTTCAGAACCTATTATACAGCCACAGTAGTCAAAACAGCCTGGTATTGGTACAACAACAGACACATAGACCAATGGAACAGAATTGAGAACCCAGACATAGATCCATCCACGTATGAGCAGCTGATATTTGACAAAGGACCAGTGTCAATTAACTGGGGAAAAGATAGCCTTTTTAACAAGTGGTGCTGGCATAACTGGATATCCCTTTGCAAAAAAATGAAACAGGACCCATACCTCACACCATGCACAAAAACTAACTCCAAGTGGATCAAAGACCTAAACATAAAGACTAAAACGATCAAGATCATGGAAGAAAAAATTGGGACAACCCTAGGAGCCCTAATACAAGGCATAAACAGAATACAAAACATTACCAAAAACGATGAAGAGAAACCCGATAACTGGGAGCTCCTAAAAATCAAACACCTATGCTCATCTAAAGACTTCTCCAAAAGAGTAAAAAGACCACCTACAGACTGGGAAAGAATTTTCAGCTATGACATCTCCAACCAGCGCCTGATCTCTAAAATCTACATGATTCTGTCAAAACTCAACCACAAAAAGACAAACAACCCAATCAAGAAGTGGGCAAAGGATATGAACACACATTTCACTAAAGAAGATTTTCAGGCAGCCAACAGATACATGAGAAAATGCTCTCGATCATTAGCCATTAGAGAAATGCAAATTAAAACTACGATGAGATTCCATCTCACACCAGCAAGGCTGGCATTAATTCAAAAAACACAAAATAATAAATGTTGGAGAGGCTGCGGAGAGATTGGAACTCTCATACACTGCTGGTGGGAATGTAAAATGGTACAACCACTTTGGAAATCTATCTGGCGTTATCTTAAACAGTTAGAAATAGAACTACCATACAACCCAGAAACCCCACTCCTCCGAATATACCCTAGAGATACAAGAGCCTTCATACAAACAGATACATGCACACCCATGTTTATTGCAGCTCTGTTTACAATAGCAAAAAGTTGGAAGCAACCAAGGTGTCCATCAACGGATGAATGGGTAAATAAATTGTGGTATATTCACACAATGGAATACTATGCATCGATAAAGAACAGTGACGAATCTCTGAAACATTTCATAACATGGAGAAACCTGGAAGGCATTATGCTGAGCGAAATGAGTCAGAGGCAAAAGGACAAATATTGTATAAGACCACTATTATAAGATCTTGAGAAATAGTAAACCTGAGAAGAACACATACTTTTGTGGTTACGACGGGGGGAGGGAGGGAGGGTGGGAGAGGGTTTTTTATTGATTAATCAGTAGATAAGAACTGCTTTAGGTGAAGGGAAAGACAACACTCAATACATGGAAGGTCAGCTCAATTGGACTGGACCAAAAGCAAAGAAGTTTCCGGGATAAAATGAATGCTTCAAAGGTCAGCGGAGCAAGTGCGGGGGTCTGGGGAACATGGTTTGCGGGGACTTCTAAGTCAATTGGCAAAATAATTCTATTATGAAATCATTCTGCATCCCACTTTGAAATGTGGCGTCTGGGGTCTTAAATGCTAACAAGCGGCCATCTAAGATGCAGCAATTGGTCTCAACCCACCTGGAGCAAAGGAAAATGAAGAACACCAAGGCCACACGACAACTAAGAGCCCAAGAGACAGAAAGGGCCGCATGAACCAGAGACCTACATCATCCTGAGACCAGAAGAACTAGTTGGTGCCCGGCCACAATCGATGACTGCCCTGACAGGGAGCACAGCAGAGGACCCCTGAGGGAGCAGGAGATCAGTGGGATGCAGACCCCAAATTCTCATAAAAAGACCAAACTTAATGGTCTGACTGAGACTGGAGGAATCCCGGCAGCCATGCTCCCCAGACCTTCAGTTGACACAGGACAGGAACCATCCCCGAAGACAACTCATCAGAAATGAAAGGGACTGGTCAGCGGGTGGGAGAGAGACGCTGATGAAGAGTGAGCTAATTATATCAGGTGGACACTTGAGATTGTGTTGGCAACTCTTGTCTGGAGGGGGGATGGGAGGATAGAGAGAGAGGGAAGCCGGCAAAATTGTCAAGAAAGGAGAGACTGAAAGGGCTGACTCAAGAGGGGGAGAGCAAGTGGGAGTAGGGAGTGAGATGTATGTAAACTTATATGTGACAGACTGGATTTGTAAACGTTCACTTGAAGCTTAATAAAAGTTATTAAAAAAAAAAAAAGTTAGAAATAGAAGTACCATAGGTTCCAGCAATCTCACTCCTTGGCATACATCCTAAAGAAATGAGAGCCATCACATAAATGGACATGCGCACATCCATGCTAATTGCAGCACTGTTCACGATAGCCAAGAGATGGAAACAACCTAGGTGCCCATTAAAAGATGAATGGATAAACAAATTATGGTATATACACACAATGGAATAATATCCAATGATAAAGAATGATGATGAATCTGCAAAATATCTCACAACATAGATGAATCTGGGAGGCATTATGCTGAGTAAAATTATTCACAAAATGACAGATATTGTATGAGACCACTATTATAAGAACTCAAGAAAAGGTTTAAACATAGAAGAAAACATTCTTTGATGGTTACTGGAGTAGAGAGGGAGAGACAGGGGAATTCACTAACTAGATAGTTGACAAGGATTATCTTGGGTGAAGGAAACGACAACACACAATACAGAGGAAGTCAACACAACTGGGCTAAACCAAAAGCTAAGAAGTTTCCTGAATACAACCAAACACTTTGAGAGACAGAGTAGCAGGGGTGGCAGTCTGGGGACCATGGTTTTGGGGAACATCTAGGCCAACTGGCATAACAAAGTTTATTAAGAAAATGTTCTGCATCCCACTTTGGTGAGTGGCATCTGGGGTCTTAAAAGCTTGTGAGCAGCCATCTAAGATGCATCAATTGGTGTCAACCCACATGGAGGAAAGGAGAATAAAGAACACCAAAGACACAAGGAAAATAGCCCGAGTGACAAACGGGCCACATAAACCAGAGACTCCATCATCCTGAGAACAGAAGAACTAGATAGTGCGTGGCTACCACCAATAACCACACTGACAGGGAACACAACAGAAAGTCCCTGACAGCAGGAGAAAGGTGTGGTGTAGAACTCAAATTCACGTAAAAAGACCGGACTTAATGGTCTGACTGAGACTAGAGGAACCCCGGATGGCATAGCCCCTGGGCTCTTTGTTAGCCCAGAACTAAAACCATTCCCAAAGCCAGCTCTTCAGACAAAGATTAGACTGGACTATAAAATATAAAATAATACTTGTGAAGAGTGTACTTCTTAGTTCAAGTAGATACACGAGACTTAATGGGCAGCTCCTGCCCAGAGGGGGAATGAGAATGCAAAAAGGGATAGGAGCTGGTTGAATAGACAAGAGAAACCCTGGGTAGAAAGTGGAAGTGTGCTGTCGCATTACAGGGATTACAACTAGGGTCACATAAAAATATATGTATGAATTTTTGTATGAGAAATTAATTTGAACTGTAAACATTCACCTGAAGCACAATAAATAAAAAAAAGAAAAATACAAAAAAAAAAAAAAAAACCTACACTGAGATACCATCTCACCCCTGCATTACTGGCATGAATTAAAAAAAAAAAAAACTTTTTTGGAGAGAAAATAACAAAAGTTGGAGGGTTGCAGGGAGATTGGAACTCTCATGTACTGCTGATGGGAATATAAAATGGTACAATGACCGTGGAAAATGATATGGCGCCTCCTTAAAAACTAGGAACAGAGTCTATGCGAAACTAACAGCCAACATCATTCTTAATGGAGAGAGGCTGAAAACATTCCCCTCAAGAATACGAACAAGACAAGGATGCCCTTTATCGCCACTCCTATTTAACATTGTGTTGGAAGTTCTACCTAGAGCAATAAGGCGAGAAACAGAAATAAAGAGCATCCAGATTGGTAATGGAGAAGTTAAACTGTCCCTATTTGTGGAAAATATGATACTATACATAGAAAATCCAAATGACTCCCTGAGAAAACTACTGAAACTAATAGAAACACTCAGCAGACTTGCAGGATATAAGGTAAATATACAAAAATCAGTTGGATTCCTAAACGCCAGAAAGAAGAATGATGAAAAGGAAATCAGGAAAACAATACCAATAATAGCCCATAAAAAAACAAAAACAAAAAAACTTGGGGATGAATCTAACCAGGGATGTAAAAGACCTATACAAAGGACTACTGCAAAAAAACCAAAAGAGATCTACATAAATGGAAAAACATACCATGCTCATGTATAGGCAGACTCTCAACATTGTGAAAATGTCAACTCTACCCAAAGCAATTTACAAATACGATGCAATACTGATCCAAATACCCACAACATTCTTTAAAGAGATGGAAAAACTTATCATTAACTTTATATGGAAAGGGAAGAAGCCCCAGATAAGTAAAGCACTATTGAAGAAGAAGAATAAAGTAGGAGGACTTGCACTACCTGACCTCAGAACCTACTATACAGCTACGGTAGTCAAAACAGCCTGGTACTGGTACAACGACAGATACATTGACCAATGGAACAGAATTGAGAACCCAAATGTAAATCCATCCACCTATGGTTACCCGATCTTCGACAAGGGCCCAAAGTCCATCAAATGGGGAAAAGATGTTCTTTTTAACAAATGGTGCTGTCATAACTGGATGTCCATCTGCAAAAAAATGAAACAGGACCCATACCTCACACCATGCACAAAAATTGACTCAAAATGGATCAAAGACCTAAATATAAAGCCAAAAACCATGAAGTTCATAGAAGAAAAAATAGGATCAACACTAGAGGCCCTAATACATGGTATTAACCAAATACAAACCACAACCAACAACACACAAGCTCCAAAGGTTAACTGGGATCTTCTAAAAATTAAACACTTATGCTCATCAAGAGACTTCACCAAAACAGTAAAAAGAGAACCTACAGACTGGTGAAAAAAATTTGGTTATTACAAGTCAGACAAAGGTCTAATCTCTAAAATCTACAGAAAAATCCAACACCTCTACAACAAAAAGACAAATAATCCAATTAAAAAATGGGCAAAGGAAATGAACAGACGCTTCACCAAAGAAAACATTCACACAGCCAACAGAAACATGAGGAGATGCTCCCAATCTCTAGCCATCACAGAAATGCAAATCAAAACCACAATGAGATAGCCTCTCACCCGGCATTACTGGCACAAATCAATAAACCAGAAAATAACAAATGTTGGAGAGGCTGCGGGGAGATCGGAACTCTTATGCAGTGCTGGTGGGAATGCAAAATGATACAACCATTTTGGAAAACGATATGGTGCTTCCTTAGAAAGCTAGAAATAGAAGTACCACATGATCCAGCAATCCCACTCCTAGGAATATATCCTAGAGAAATAAGAGCCATCACACAGATAGATATAGGTACACCCACACACATGTTTACTGCAGCATTATTCACAATAGCAAAAAGATGGAAACAACCTAGATGCCCATCAACAGATGAATGGGTAAACAAACTGTGGTACATACACACGATGGAGTATTACGCAACGCTAAAGAACAATGATGAATCTGTGAAGCATCTCCTAACATGGATGAATCTTGTGGGCATTACGCTCAGTGAGGTAAGTCAATCACAAAGGACAAATATTGTATGAGACCACTACTGTAAAAACCCATGAAAAGGTTTACTTTCAAAATGAAACAATCTTTGACGGTTACGAGGGAAGAGAGGGGTAGGAATAGAAAAACACTAAATAGACAACAGATACGTGGTAACTTTGGTAAAGGGTAAGACAGTACACAATACTGGGGAAGCCAGCACAATCTGTACAAGGTAAGGTCATCCAAACTCCCTGAGGGACTGAATTGCTGGACTGAGCACTGTGAGGACCATGGTCTTGGGGAACATCTAACTCAATTGCCATAACATAGTTTATAAAGAAAATGTTCTACATTCTACTTCGGTGAGTAGCGTCTGGGGTCTTAAAAGCCTATGCGTGGCCATCTAGGATACTCCGCTGGTCTCACCCCTTCAGGAGCAAGGAAGAATGAAGAAAACTAAAGACACAAGGGAAAGATTAGTCCAAAGGACTAATGGACCACACCTACCATGGCCTCCACCAGACTGAGTCCAGTACAACTAAATGGTGCCTGGCCACCACCACAGACTACTGTTCCAGATAGAGCTGCAGAAAAATGGAGAACAAAATTCTAACTCAAAAAGAAAGACCAGACTTCCTGGCCTGACAGAGACTGGATAAACCCTGAGAGTATGGCCCATGTCATCCTTTCTGCTCAGTAATGAGGTCACTCCTGAGGTTCACCCTTCAGCCAAAGTTTGGACAGGCCCATGGAACAAAACAAGACTAAAGGGGCACACCAGCCCTGGGGCGGGGACTGGAAAGTAGGAGGGAACAAGAAAGCTGGTAATAGGGAACCCAGGGTTGAGAAGGGAGAGCGTTGACATGTCATGGGGTTGTTAACCAATGTCATAGAACAATGTGTGGTCTACCTGTTTGATGAGAAACTACTTTGTTCTGTAAATCTTCATCTAAAGTTCGATAAAAAACAAATAAATACTAAAATTAATGGTGAGATCTGAAAAAAAACTAGAAATAGAAATATCCTATGATCCAGCAATCCCACTCCTAAGAATACAGGGAAATAAGAGCTGTCAAACAAATAGACATATGCACAACCGTGTTCATTGTAGCATTATTCACAATTGCAAAAAGATGAAAACAACCTAAGTGTCCATTAACAGATGAATAGATAAACAAATTATGGTAATTACACACAATGGAATACTACCCAACGATAAAGAGCAATGATGAATGCATGAAACATCTCACAACATGGATGACTCTGGCAGGCATTATGCTGAGAGAAATCAGTCAGTCACGAAAGGACAAATATTGTATGAAATCCCTATTATAAAAATTCAAGAAAAGGTTTACATACAGAGGAAAAAAAATTCTTTGATGGTTACGAGGATGGGTAGTGACAGGGAGGGCAAATCACTAGATAGCACACAAGTGTCAACTTTAGTGAAGGGAAAGACAACGTCATAGGGGAAGTAAGCACAACTTGACCAAGGCAAAAATCCTAGGAACTTCCTAGGCACACCCAAACACTCTGAGGGACTGAGTTGTTGGAGCTGAGGGCTGGGGGCCATAGTCTAGGGACATGTGGATCAATTGGCATAACATCGGTCATAAAGAAAATGTTCTACATCCCACTTTGTTGAGTAGCATCTGGGGTCTTAAAAGCTTGCAAGAGGCCATCTAAGATACATCCACTGGTTCTGTCCCATCTGGAGCCAAGGAGAATAAAGAAAACCAAAGACACAAGGAAAATATTAGCCAAAGGAATAAAGAGCCACATGAAACACAGCCTCCACCATCCTAAGCCCAAAAGAACTAGACGGTGCCTGGCTACCACCACCGACCAGTCTTCCAGGGATCACAATAGAGGGTCCCCCACAAAGTGGGAGAAAAATCTAGAACAAAATGTAAATTCACGAGCAAAGACCAGACTTAACTAGTCTGACAGAGACTGGAAGAAACCCCAAGACTATGGACCTGGACACCCCGCTAACTCAGAACCGAAGCCATTCCGGAAGCCCACTTTTCAGACAAAGAAAAAAACATTAACACACGGGAGGAACATGCTTCTCAGTTCAATCAAATATATGAGATCAAATGGGCAACTCCTGCCCAAAGCCAAGACGAAAAGGCAGGAAGGGATAGGAAAAGTGGACGAATGGACACGGGGTCCTGGGGTGGAAAGAGGGAGAGTGCTGTCGCATTTTGGGAGCTGCAACCGATGTAACAAAAAAAAAATGTGTATAAATTTTTGAATGAGAAACTAATTTGAGCTGTAAACTTTCACCTAAAGCACAATGAAATAAAAAAAGATAACTGAAAAGCAATGTATCTGTTATTATCTCGGTTTCTTGGAGAAATGGTTTTGCCCACTGGCCAATACTGGGCCTGCTTGCCCTCCGATCAATTCCTTCCATTTTCCCTGCTTTGCTCTACATCACAGAGAGGCTGAGTCCTAAAAGCAGCATTTTCCCAAGACCCCTTTTTGCTGGCATTGAATTGGAGAGAGAGCGAGGGGGAGAAATACCTTGGCTTTTCCCTTCCTCATGCCTTCTAGTCTACTACCAGTGCCTCCTACTAGCTGATCCCTGTCTAGGAGCTATTAGTGGTTTCCTGCTGTTGGCAATCCTGGTTGGCTTCTCAGACTGTTCCATCACCTGTGTAATGGAATGTGCTCTGCACTGAATTTCTTCTCTTTTAAATACTGATCCACCCAGCTACAATTTAATGTAATGTTCTCAGATATTAAATAGGACTGATAGAATTAGAAAGTTTTTGTACGTTGTTTCAAAATTATAGGCAAGACATTGTTCATTTTGACACACAAGGTCCATTACACAAGTATATCTATATTTTACTTACAATTCAATGCCTGCAAATTTGCTCTTTGAACAATGAAAGCTATGTAATTCAAAATGCCAAAACGACCCCCCCCCCATTTTTTTACTTGACCGTCAGAAGAATCGTAGCTAAAGTTGTCCTCAAGGGTAATAGTTAACTTGTTTCAGTTGCCTATTATATTCATATTTCTGCTTTTAAATTCAGTTTAAATTAAAAAAATTTTTTTCTTTGATATTTTTTCCAGATTTATATATATTTTAATATTTTGAGTTGCCTAACATCCTTTTGGAAAATAGATATGTATAGCACTGTTATACATGTTTTCTTACTAAAAACTTACATGCTACATTTGAATTTTCTGTAGCAATAATGAGTTTATAATTCTGCAAAACTGAAACATACATATTATATTCATCACAACAGATCAGGTTATACTGTGGTAAGAAACAACCCATAATCTCAAAGGCTTAAAATTTCAAAGGTTTTCTTCTTGGTCACATTATTTGTCCACTAGGGTTTTATGATGGCTCTGCTCCACATACTTGTCACTCAGATACCCAGACTGGTAGAGGAACCATCACCATCTTATGGGGCCATCATCACCACGTGAAGCTTCAGGGTTTGCCACAAAAAGGGAGGGGATTCGGAGAACTGCATACTGATTCTTAAATGCTTCAACCCCAAAGTGACACGTCACTTTTACTTACTTTTCACTGGCTAGAGTGAGCCACATGTTTGCTAAGAGTAGTCTGGGGGATGAGGTGAGGGAATATTCAAATTGGGTTGTGTTCTGAATACTTTGTCGCTTTATCTGTTATGCCCTTAGCCTTAACAGCATACACCCTCCTCACTATTATGCACTTGGGGGTCTGGGATGGCTTACAGTAAAGTCCCTCAAGTCACACATTCCCTGTGTTCAATTTGATGATTACTGCTTCTCCCAGCTCCTAAACCCTGTGTCAATGAGCCTAGACACCTGACCGTAAAAAATGACCTATCTCTAAGGTGTCTTTGGATCTACCTTCTATAAAACCAAAAAACCAAACCCAGTGCCATCGAGTCAATTCCGACTCATAGCGACCCTATAAGACAGAGTAGAACTGCCCCAAAGAGTTTCCAAGAAGCACCTGGCAGACTTGAACTGCCGACCCTTTGGTTAGCAGCCGTAGCACTTAACCACTATGCCACCAGGGTATCCTACCATCGATAAAAAAAAAAATATAGTGTAGGATAAATACCTCTATAATACTACCAGACTCTTCTCCCACACTTGCCTACGTTCTTAGATCTCATCACGCTAACCAAAAGATCATTGGATTTGTGTTTGCAAACTGTGATACTTTCTTTAAGGGGAAACTGTATCCTGCCTGAGGTTGGAGGACATACATGTTGGCTCTCAGCATCATCCCTCACTGTAATTCAAATTTCACAGTATTTGGAAGGTTTTCTCATAGTTTGAGGTTATGGCTATTTCCTTGTTTCACTGAAGATGGATTTTTTTCTCTCTATTTTTCATTTTTTGTTGCTGTTGTTGGTGAAGTTGAGGAACAGGGAGTAGAGTAAAAATAACTTTCTTTTGCTATCTTGTATCAGAGATGAGAATTTTAAAGATCAGAAGAAACTCTGGAGTTAAACTTCCACAGCCAAAAAGACTGTGTTCCTTCCTGGAGCAGGAGAAAAGTAGGGTGCAGACCTCAAATTCTAGTAAAAAGACCAGACTTAATGGTCTGACCGAGACTGGAAGGACCCCAGAGGTCATGGCCCCCAGACTCTCCGTTAGCCCAAAACTAAAATCACTCCTGAAGCCAACTCTTCAGACAGAGATTAGACTGGACTATAAGACAAATAAAATGATACTGGTGAGGAGTGAGCTTCTCAGCTCAAGTAGACACATGAGACTATGTGGGCAAGTCCTGTCTGGAGGCAAGATGAGAAGGCAGAGGGGGACAGGAGCTGCCTGAATGGACACAGAAAATACAGAGTGGAGAGGAATGTGCTGTCACATTGTAGGGAGAGCAACTAGGGTCAAATAACAATGTGTGTATAAGTTTTTGTATGAGAAACTGACTTGAAGTGTAGTCTTTCACATAAAGCACACACACAAAAAAAGATTGTGGTCCCTTAATCATGTATTTGGAGTATGTACATTTTAACATATAATAATTGCTGTTATTCATTATCGTAGATTACTATTCCATTTCATCTATTTTAATCAGTGCTTTAGATTTCAAAACTCATGGTTCATAACACTAAATTGGGTTAGATAAGAACAGAATACACATCATGTGATAACGCTGTTATTGCTGTTGGTTGCTATCAAGTTGACCCCCAACTCATGGCGGCTCCATATTTGACAGAATAGAACTGCTCCATAGAGTTGTCTTGGCTATAATCTTCACAGAAGCAGATCGCCAAGTCTTCTCTTCCACGGAGCCACTGGTTGGGCTCAAACAGTCAACCTTTAGGTTAGCAGCCACTCGCAAACCACTTGTGCCATACAAGTGCCTTATGTTATAACATGGGAGCATTATTTAAAGAACAGTGCATATCATAATACATGATATGATATAAAATTTGAGAGAAAGGGATAAATGCCTGGCATATAGTAGGCGCTCAAAGTTTGTTTCCTTCCTTCTCCACCTAGTAGGTATATGTAACAGATGTGATAGCAGAAGAGGTTAGAATTGTCAATATATTTTTTTGCAAAAGCTTCTAACTGCTATTGGGATGCAATAAATAAGAGATGATATTCTTATTATAACAAGATCATGACCAAAATATGTTTTTCCTGCTGTGTATTTTACGCTTCCTAGGCTCAAAATCTTGGAATAAACTTGTGTCCAGGCATGGACAAGAAACTTGAAATCTGTTTCCAAAACTGGAGGGTTCCCAGAGACCAAAGAAAGAGGTGGGCAACTCCAGTATGGTGGCAAAGAAGTCTTTATTAGTGAGCTTTACATAGCAAGGCAGGTGGTCCTTGGTGGCCACAGGACCAAAGCAGTTCTCCTTACCCAGCAGTAGGGGGGTGGAGGTTTTATAGTGATCAAGGACAACGGTGGCTCTGAGCCAGAGGGTTACATAAGACTGCCTCACAGGTCACATAACAGGGGCTTGGAAAACAGCAGTGAAATAATGGAAAGCACGAGGGCAGCCATCTTCAGGCTCACAAAGTCTGTTTTCTCTCTCAACTTGCTAATTGTATACAAATAATATGTCGTTTAAACAAAAATCTACGAGGATGTATCGGTCAATATCTCTCTAATGGCCCAACGGCACGTGATTTGGGAATACAAACTGCAACCCAAATCCCGTTGTTTCCCACACACATCACACAAGAAGATTGGGGCTTAGAGTGCTACCAATAAACACCATCACTCAGTGAAGCTGCTCTTTCATTCCTGTGTTATCCTCATGTTACCAGACAACATGTTCAACAACAGCTGTCCTGATTACTCTAGCATAAACCTACTAACCCCACTCACACTCCACCACCCAACAAGGCCACACAACTCACTCCAAAAGCATGGCAATGTGTACAGTCTGGGAGCTTACAAAGCAGATCAGCAGTACTCAGATAAATACAGGATTTTTAAATTTTATTTTATTTTAAGCTAAGAATTAGGTCTAAAGAACTCTAATAGCTTCTGGGAAAATAGGTCTCATAAGCTTTGTTAGTAGGCTGACTATTTATAAAGTAACCTCTTTCAAATAGTCTGAAGTATCCAAAAGTTTTTTTTTTTTTTAATAATTTTCATTGTGCTTTAAGTGGAAGTTTACAAATCTAGTCAGTCTCTCACAGAAAAACCCACATACACCTTGCTACACACTCCCAGTTACTCTCCCTGCAATGAGACAGCCCGCTGTCTCCCTCCATTCTCTATTTTCGTGTCCATTTCGCCAGCTTCTAACCCCCTCCACCCTCTCATGTCCCCTCCAGGCAGGAGATGCCAACATAGTCTCAAGTGTCCACCTGATCCAAGAAGGTCACTCCTCACCAGCATTCCTCTCCAACCCATTGTCCAGTCCAATCCATGTCTGAAGAGTTGGCTTCGGGAATGGTTCCTGTCCTGGGCCAACAGAAGTTCTGGGGGCAATGACCACCGGGGTCCTTCTAGTCTTGGGCAGACCATTAAGTCTGGTCTTATGAGAATTTGGGGTCTGCATCCCACTGCTCTCCTGCTCCCTCAGGGGCTCTCTGTTGTGTTCCCTGTCAGGGCAGTCATCGGTTGTAGCTGGGCACCATCTAGTTCTTCTGGTCTCAGGATGATGTAGTCGCTGGTTCATGTGACCCTTTCTGCCTCTTGGGCTCGTAATTGCCTTGTGTCCCTGGTGTTCTTCATTCTCCTTTGATCCAGGTGGGTTGAGACCAATTGATGCATCTTAGATGCCTGCTTGCTAGCGTTTAAGACCCCAGATGCCACTCTTCAAAGTGGGATGCAGAATGTTTTCTTAATAGATTTTATTATGCCAATTGACTTAGATGTCCCCTGAAACCATGGTCCCCAGACCCCTGCCCCTGCTACGCTGGCCTTCGAAGCATTCAGTTTATTCAGGAAACTTCTTTGCCTTTGGTTTAGTTCAATTGTGCTGACCTCCCCTGTATTGTGTACTGTCTTTTCCTTCACCTAAAGTAGTTCTTATCTACTATCTAATTAGTGAATACCCCTCTCCCACCCCCCTCCCCCCTCTCGTAACCACAAAAGAATGTTTTCTTCTCAGTTTAAACTATCCCTCAAGTTCTTATAATAGTGGTCTTATACAATATTTGTCCTTTTGCAGCTGACTAATTTCACTCAGCATAATGCCGTCCAGGTTTCTCCATGTTATGAAACGTTTCACAGATTCCTCACTGCTCTTTATTGATGTGTAGTATTCCATTGTGTGAATATACCATAATTTATTTATCCATTCATCCGTTGATGGGCACCTTGGTTGCTTCCATCTTTTTGCTATTGTAAACAGTGCTGCAATAAACATGGGTGTGCATATATCTGTTCGTGTAAAGGCTCTTATTTCTCTAGGATATATTCCAAGGAGTGGGATTGCTGGGTCGTATGGTACTCCTATTTCTAGCTTTTTAAGGGAGCGCCAAATCGATTTCCAAAGTGGTTGTACCATTTGACATTCCCACCAGCAGTGTGTAAGTGTTCCAATCTCTCCACAGCCTCTCCAACATTTATTATTTTGTGTTTTTTGGATTAATGCCAGCCTTGTTGGAGTGAGATGAAATCTCATTGCAGTTTTGATCTGCATTTCTCTAATGACTAATGATCGTGAACACTTCCTCATATATCTGTTAGCTACCTGAATGTCTTCTTTAGTGAAGTATCTATTCATATCTTTTGCCCATTTTTTAATTGGGTTATTTGTCTTTTTGCAGTTGAGTTTTTGCAGTATCATGTAGATTTTAGAGATCAGGCACTGATCAGAAATGTCATAGCTAAAAACTTTTTCCCAGTCTGTAGGTAGTCTTTTTACTCTTTCGGTGAAGTCTTTGGATTAGCATAGGTGTTTGATTTTTAGGAGCTCCCAGTTATCTAGTTTTTCTTCTACATTCTTTATAATGTTTTGCATACTCTTTATGCCAGGTATTAGGGCTCCTAATGTTCTCCCTATATTTTCTTCCATGATCTTTATCGTCTTAGATTTTATATTTAGGTCTTTGATCCATTTTGAGTTAGTTTTCATGCATAGAGTGAGGTATGGGTCTTGTTTCATTTTTTTGCAGATGGATATCTAGTTATGCCAGCACCATTTGTTAAAAAGACTGTCTTTTCCCCATTTAACTGTTTTGGGGCCTTTGTCAAATATCAACTGCTCATATGTGGATGGATTTATGATCTGGATTCTCAGTTCTGTTCCATTGGTCCATGTATCTGTTGTTGTACCAGTACCAGGCTGTTTTGACTACTGTGGCTGTATAATAGGTTCTAAAATCAGGTAAAGTAAGGCCTCCACTTTGTACTTCCTTTTCAGTAATGCGTTATTTATCCGGGGTCTCTTTCCCTTCCATATGAAATTGGTGATTTGTTTCTCCATTTCATTAAAGAATGTCCTTGGGATTTGGATCAGAATTGCATTAAATGTATAGATCACTTTTGGTAGAATAGACATTTTTATAATGTTAAGCCTTCCTATCTACAAGCAAGGTATGTTCTTCCACTTATGTAAGTCACTTTTGGTTTCTTGCAGAAGTGTACTGTAGTTTTCTTCGTATAAGTCTTTTACATCTCTGGTAAGATTTATTCCTAAGTATTTTATCTTCTTGGGGGCTACTGTAAATGGCATTGATTTGGTGATTTCCACTTTGATGTTCTTTTTGTTGGTGTAGAGGAATCCAACTGATTTTTGTATGTTTATCTTGCATCCCGATACTCTGCAGAACTCTTCTACTAGTTTCGGTAGTTTTCTGGAGGATTCCTTAGGGTTTTCTGTGTATAAGATCATGTCATCTGCAAATAGAGATACTTTGACTTCTTCCTTGCCAATCTGGATGCCCTTTATTTCTTTATCTAGCCTAATCGCTCTGGCTAGGACTTCCAGCACAATGTTGAATAAGAGTGGTGATAAAGGGCATCCTTGTCTGGTTCCTGATCTCAATGGGAATGTTTTCAGGCTCTCTCCATTTAGGGTGATGTTGGCTGTTGGCTTTGCATAAATGCCCTTTAGTGTGTTGAGGAATTCTCCTTCTATTCCTATTTATCATGAATGAGTGTTGAACTTTGTCAAATGTTTTTTCTGCATCAATTGATAAAATCACGTGATTCTTGTCTTTTGTTTTATTTTACATTAATTGTTTTCCTAATGTTGAACCATCCCTGCATACCTGGTATGAATTTCACTTGGTCATGGTGAATTATTTTTTTGATATGTTGTTGAATTCTATTGGCTAGAATTTTGTTGAGGATTTTTGCATCTAAGTTCATGAGGGATATAGGTCTATAATTTTCTTTTCTTGTGGTGTCTTTACCTGGTTTTGGTATCAGGGATATGGTGGCTTCATAGAATGAGTTTGGTAGTATTCCATCCTTTTCTATGCTCTGAAATGCCTTTAGTAGTAGTAGTAGTGTTAACTCTTCTCTGGAAGTGTGGTAGAACTCTGCAGTGAAGCCGTCCAGGCCAGGGCTTTTTTTTGTTGGGAGTTTTTTGATTACCTTTTCAATCTCTTCTTTTGTTATGGGTCTATTTAGTTGTTGTACCTCTGTTTGTGTTAGTTTAGGTAGGTAGTGTGTTTCTAGGAATTCATCCATTTCTTCTAGGTTTTCAGATTTCTTAGAGTACAATTTTTCATAGTAATCTGATTCTTTTAATTTCAGTTGGGTCTGTTGTAATATTGCCCATCTCATTTCTTATTTGGGTTATTTGCTTCCTCTCCTGTTTTTCTTTTGTCAGTTTGGCCAGTGGTTTATCAATTTTGTTGAGTTTTTCAAAAAACCAGCTTTTGGTCTTGTTAATTCTTTCAATTGTTTTTCTGTTTTCTATTTCATTTAGTTTAGCTCCAAGTTTTATTATTTGTTTTCTTCTGGTGCCTGTGGGTTTCTTTTGTTGCTCTCTTTCTATTTGTTCAAGTTGTAGGGATAATTCTTTGATTTTGGCCCTTTCTGCTTTTTGGATGTGTAGCATTTATTGATATAAATTGGCCTCTGAGCACCGCTTTTGCTGTGTCCCAAAGGTTCTGATAGGAAGTGTTTTCATTCTCATTGGATTCTCTGCACTTCTTTATTCCATCCTCAATGTCTTCTATAATCCAGTCTTTTTTGAGCAGGGTATTGTTCAGTTTCCAAGTGTTTGATTTCTTTTCCCTGCTTTTCCTGGTATTGATTTCCACTTTTATGGCCTTATGGTCAGAGAAGATGCTTTGTAATATTTCAGTGTTTTGGATTCTGCTAAGGCTTGCTTTATGACCTAATATGTGGTCTATTCTAGAGAATGTCCCATGTGCACTAGAAAAGAAAGTATACTTGGTTGCTGTTGGGTGGAGTGTTCTGTATATGTCTATGAGGTCAAGTTGGTTGATGGTGGCATTTAGATCTTCTGTGTCTTTATTGAGCTTCTTTCTGGATGTCCTGTCCTTCACCGAAAGTGGTGTGTTGAAGTCTCCTACTATAATTGTGTAGCTGTCTATCTCACTTTTCAGTGCTGATAGAGTTTGTTTTATGTATCTTGCAGCCCTGTCACTGGGTGCATAAATATTTAATATTGTTATATCTTCTTGGTGTATTGTCCCTTTAATCATTATATAGTGTCCTTCCTTATCCTTTGTGGTGGATTTAACTTGAAAGTCTATTTTGTCAGAAATTAATATTGCCACTCCTGCTCTTTCTTGATCGTTGTTTGCTTGATATATTTTTTTCCATCCTTTCAGTTTTAGTTTGTTTCTGTCTCTAAGTCTAAGGTGTGTCTCTTGTAGGCAGCATATAGACGGATCTTGTTTTTTAATCCATTCTGCCACTCTCTGTCTCTTTATTGGTGCATTTAGTCCATTTACATTCAGGGTAATTATGGATAGGTATGAATTTAGTGCTATTATTTTGATGTCTTTTTTGGTGTGTTGACAGTTTCTTTTTCCCACTTGATTTTATGTGCTGAGTAGATTTTCTTTATATATTGTTCTTTCCTCATATTTGTTGTTGTTGATTTTGTTTCTGCTGAGTCTGTATTTTTCCCTTGCATTTTATTTTGATGAGTAGGATAGTCTGTCTCCTTTGTGGTTACCTTATTATTTACCCTTATTTTTCTAAATTTAAAACTAACTTTTATTTCTTTGTATTGCCGCATCTTCCTCTCCATATGGAAGGTGTATGATTACATTTCTTAGTTCTTCTTTATTATTTTAATGTTGTCTTCTTTTATATAATAATATCACCATTACCTTGTGTTGGGCTTTTTTTTTTCATAATCTTTTTTTTTTTTTTTTGGATTTCCCTGTCTGGGTTGATTTTCTAACCAAAGATCTCCCTTTAGTATTTCTTGTAGTTTTGGTTTGGTTTTTATGAATTCCCTCAACTTGCGTTTATCTGGAAATGTCTTAATTTCACCTTCATATTTAAGAGACAGTTTTGATGGATATATGATTCTTGGCAGGCAATTTTTTTCCTTCAATTTTTTAAATATGTCATCCCATTGCCTTTTTGCCTGCATGGTTTCTGCCGAGTAGTCCAAGCTTATTCTTATTGGCTCTCCTTTGTAGGTGACTTTTTGTTTATCCCTCGCTGCTCTTATAATTCTCTCTTTATCTTTGGTTTTGGCAAGCTTGATTGTAATATGTCTTGGTGACTTTCTTTTAAGATCTACCTTATGTGGAGTGCGGTGAGCATCTTGGATAGGTATCTTCTCATCTTTCACAATATCAGGAAAGTTTTCTGCCAACAAATCTTCAACAATTTTCTATGTATTTTCTGTTATCCGTCCCTGTTCTGGTACTCCAATCACTTGTAGGTTATTTCTCTTGATAGAGTCCCACATGATTCTTAAGGTTTCTTCATTTTTTTAAATTCTTTTATCTGATTTTTCTTCAAATATATTAGTGCCAAGTGATTTATCTTTGAGTTCAGAAATTCTCGCTTCTACTTGCTCAATTCTGCTCCTCTGACTTTCTATTGAGTTATCTAATTCTATAATTTTATTGTTAATCTTCTGAATTTCTGATTGCTGTCTGTCTACGGATTTTTCTAGCTTATTAGGCTTTTCATTATGTTCCTGAATAATCTTTCTAATTTCTTCAGTTGCTTTATCTGTGTGTTCCTTGGCTTGTTCTGCGTATTGCGTCATATCCTTCCTGATGTCTTGAAGGGTTCTGTATATTAAACTTTTGTATTCTGCATCTGGTAATTCCAGGAATGCACTTTCATCTAGAAGATCCCTGGATTCTTTGTTTTGAGAGCCTGTTAAGGTGATCATGATCTGTTTCTTTATGTGACTTGATATTTACTCTTGTCTCCGAGCCATCTTTAAGTTATTGTATTAGTTTATGCTTGCTTACTGTGTTGTGGCTGCTTGCTTGGTTTTGTTTTGGTATACCCCTATGGGTTGCTTGAGTGAGCTAGCTTGATCATTTTCGGCTTTGGAGCTCTGGTGTCCTGTCCCCATCTGGCTAGAGCTGTTATCAGGTATATTAGTCTAGAAGTCCATTCAGTTTTCTTGTGTGAATTCACCTCAGGTTTCCAGGTAGCTGATATCAAGTGTGTGGTACAGGCTCTGTGCTACAGTCTTAGAGGGGCAGGGGTGATTGGCGTTTATACCAGTATCTGTTTGTAGCAGGGGGTCATGCTCTGAATAAGGCAGGGGGCTGAGAACTGACCCCCAAGTGTCTCTGAGGAAAACACGTCTCTATTCCCTAGAGTGTGCTGGTGGGTGGGTTCTGCAGAGGGACCATGGGCACCCAAAGTTTTTGGTTGTAAGGACCGGGAGGTACCAGTTATCTTTGGACCCCTGTCTTGGGTGGCTGGGTGACCTGAGTGGAGCTACCAGTCCTTAGGTCCCTGATGTGGGTAGGTGAAGACCTTGTTTAATAGGCAAAGCAATGTCAAATGTCAAACACCCACCTCTCCACCACACAGCTGAAATGGTTGGAGTTTGCCAACAAAGGCCTATTCTCCCAAAATAGGCCCACACAGGTCCATGCAGAAGGGAAAGGTGCTCAAGGTCCACGGACGGTTTGTGCCTGGACAGGAGCCGCTTCTGTCCTGAGCTCCCCGCAAATTATCTTTTCCCCCCAATTGCAAATTTTTTCCTTCCCCAAGGTGATAAGATCTGCAATCTCAGGTCCAGAATCAAAAGTGATTTCATAATACACTGTGGCTGTTGGTGAGGACAAGCATAACACAGATGACTTCAGCTTTTTTCTTTAAAAAAAAAAAAAAAAAAAGAAGGCGGAGCCAAGATGGCAGAATAGACAGATGCTTCCATGGAGCCCTCTTTACAGCAAAGACCCGAAAAAACAAGTGAAACGAGTATATTTGTTACAAGCTGGGAGCCCTGAGCATCAAAGGCAAGCTTAGACAATGAACTGACGGGCAGGGGGAGAAAGACGCCGTTCAGAGGGGAGAGGAGTTATGGACCTGAATCACAGGGAGCCCTCAGTTCTTCTATGCTCACCAACTCAGCAATACAACTAATTAATGACAAACCACCTGTTAGTTGCCAGGTGATGAGAACTGAGATGAACAAGACCTAAGTCTTGTCTTTAAATAGTTGTCAGTGAGAGCTCTAGGTTCTTTCCAAATGTCAGTGTATTTAATTCTTACTATAGCCCTAGAGGAGTCCCTGGGTAGTGCAAAATGTTAGTGTGCTTGGCTGCTAACCTAAAGGTTGGAAGTTCAGGTCTACCTAGGCTCCTTGGAAGAAATGTCTGGTGATCTACTTCCGAAAAATCATCCATTGAAAACTCTGTGGAGTACACTTTTACTCTGATACACCAGGGCTCACCAGGAGTTGGAGTTGGCTCAACAGCAACTGATACTGGTATAGCCCTAGATGTTGTTGTGTGCTGTCAAACTGATTCCGACTCATAATGACCTTAATAGGAGTACAACTGCCCCATAGTGTTTCCTAGGCTGTAGTCTTTACAGGAGCAGATCATCAAGTCTTTTCTCGCACTTGCTTCACTGGGTCTCCTTATAAGCTTAGAATGTAGGGATTATTATGCCCATTTACAGAATGTAGGTATTATTATGCCCATTTTACAGACTAACCTAAGGACATACATCTGGAAAGAGGTGGTGC
Source organism: Loxodonta africana (assembly GCF_030014295.1). Taxonomy (NCBI): domain Eukaryota; kingdom Metazoa; phylum Chordata; class Mammalia; order Proboscidea; family Elephantidae; genus Loxodonta; species Loxodonta africana. Next base: position 101,892,469 of record NC_087342.1, read on the forward strand.
CAGGAGTAGAACAGATAGTTGCTCCAAAGTTTTAGCACTACTTGGCAGGCATGGGGAAAAATGATGAATAAGCCACATAGGGGACATTACCACTGACTAGAGGAACTCATCTAGAGAAAGCAAGCCAGATGGGAAGAAAGCAAACCAGTTACTGATGGGATCCTGAAACTTTCCCACTGTCTGCACAGAGTGTTCTTTTCTCATCAAAGGTCCTGTTTAAGTGGTTTCATAACCTATGTTATATACTATATAACTATATGTTATATGCTATATTCTTAAGGTCAAGAGCTACACCAGGCCCCAGTAGTATATGAAATTATATACTAGGGTGTTTGAACATTACTATGAAGTTTTGGTGGCACTCTGGTGGCGCAGTGATTAAGAGCTCAGCTGCTAAGCAAAAGGTCAGCAGTTCGAACCTACCAGCCATTCCTTCAAAAACCTATGGGACAGTTCTACTCTGTCCTGTAGGGTCGCTATGAGTTGGAATCAACTTGACGGCAATGGGTAATGAAGTTTTGATATAAAGAACCACCAATAATGCAGTCTTCTCCAAAAAGCTTGAGAAAGAGGCCTATATTAGTCTAACAATTCACTCTGAGCAGTATTATGACTACTTAAAACGAACATTTACATGGTATTTTTTATCAATGGAGGCTACTGACAGAAGGAGGATTCAAAATGAACCTTCATGTGTAAATTTTGATCTTGTGAATTCAGTATAGCTTTCTTCAAGATTCAGGTAAAATCCCAGGCTCTAGAAACCTCTTTTAAGAGCCACTCCAACTTGACAATCACCTCTTTCCATGTCTCAAGCCAAAATGGGAACGACACGGTGGATATGACTGGGCATTAAATTTCAATTCAAAATGACAAAGTGCTTTCCAATAATTAGACTAAACCATCAGTGAGCTCCTGCATTTCTAATCGTGCTATCAAAAACAAAGATCATAAAAGAAAAAGATTGATTTGAATATTTAAAAAAAACAACTGCCAAAAGAAACTTAGAACAAAAGAAAATTTATAAAATGGGGAAAATATTTGTTAAATACGTGACAAAGACAAAAAGTTAATAGCCTTAATGTTCATTCATTCAATGGTCTATTTGCTGAGCACCTATCATATATTAGACTCTGTCCCTGGATGCTGCAGATATGGAGTGAAAAAGTCAAAGTCCCAGCCCTCACAGAATTAATAAATCAACCAGACTTCTCTGTCCCAGAAAAAAGTAAATAGAAGACATAAACAAAAGCAGAAATCCAAATGACCAATAAAGATATTTAAAAACGTGGTTGTCAAAAATGCAAATTAAAACAAGATATTTTTTATCTATCAAATTGGCAGAATTTTAAAATCGTGTGGTATTAACTGCTCATGTGTTTCTTTCAGATTGGGTTTCAATCATTCTTCTTCACAGCAAAACCCAAATTGCCTCCAACTTTAGCCTAAAACCCAAAACCAAACCCATTGCCATCAAGTTGATTCCAACTCATAGTGACCCTATAGGTCAGAGTAGAATTGCCCCATAGGGTTTCCACAGAGTGCCTGGTGGATTTGAACTGCCGACCTTTTGGTTAGCAGCCACCAACTTTAGCCTGGATCCATTTAAATGATACAGTGCACATACCTGGTCTTCACTGTAGAAATTCTGAATCAGGAATAGGATCCAAGAAATTGCATTTTTTGACTACCCCAGGGTATCCTAATGCTGGTTACTTTCAGGTTATACTTGGGGACAGAGTGTTCTAGACCATGGGCAGGGTTGAGCCTCCAAGGCAGGGGGACAAGAGGACCCAGGTATGCGACTGCGCTGGGCCTGACTATCAAGTGCAGAATGTTTTGTTCTATTACCAGTTGCCGTCAAATCGATTCAACTCATGGTAACCTCATGTGTGTCATAGTAGAACTATGCTCCATAGGGTTTTCAATGGCTGATTGATTATTTGGAAGTAGATGTCAGCCAGGCCTTCCTTGTGAGATGCCTCTGGGCGGATTCAAACCACCAACCTTTCTGTTAGCAGCCAAGTGCATAATCCATTTGCACCACCCAGGGACTCCTAGAATCGATTTCTGACTCATAGCGACCCTATAGGCCAGAGTAGAATTGCCCTATGGGGTTTCCAAGGAGTGGCTGGTGGAATCAAACTGCCGACCTTTTGGTTAGCAGCCAGGCTCTTAACCACTGCTCCACCAGGGCTCCCTTGTACTATTAGATTTGGCTAACTGATAGAAGGCAAAGAATACTGAATATACCATGGACTGCCAAAAGAATGAACAGATCTGTCTTGGAAGAAGTACAACCACAATGCTCCTTAGAGGCAAGGATGGTGAGACTGCGTCTTACATACTTTAGACATGTTGTCAGGAGGTATCAGTCCCTGGAGAAGGACATCATGCTTGGCAGAAAACAGGGTCAGCAGAAAAGAGGAAGACCCTCAACTAGGTGGATTGAAAGAGTGGCTGTAACAACGAGCTCAAGCATAACAACGATTGTAAGGATGGTTCAGGACCGGGCAGTGTTTTGTTCTGTTGTGCATAGGGTCACTACGAGTCAGAACTGACTCGACGGCACCTAACAACAACAACATCTTGAACTATAAGAAAATAAAGTATCAAGTCATATTTGCTACTGGTGAGCTTTGATGCTGGGTCATACACAGTTCAGCTTTTACAGTAATTCTTCTCTTTGGTGCAGCAATTCCACTTAAAAAATAAATTACCCTAAGGGCATAATCAGGTTTTATTCAAAACATTAGTGGGATTACCGAAATTATCTAAGAGTCCTGAATAAATAAGAAGAGGATGAAACAACTTTTAATAACTTTTCCTTCTATTGCTGGCTAAAAGCACAGAACCTGAAAGGAGGGAGCGCTCTACTTCATGTTCCACATATTCAGACTTTGTTTTCCAAATGTTTTCTGGTTACTATGGCAACTTCTGAATTTCTCTTTGTGTAAATGGGAAATTGGGAACCTTGTTTAAAAAAAATGATTAGTATGTTCTTTTCATCCTGGTAAGCTCATTCTGTGCTGACAAATTACATTTTGACAGGTAGGCTGTAATCCAAAGCATGCTTTTGAAAAAAAAACTCTAAATAATAAAGTATTCCCAAGGATCGACAGTTATTCCTCATTTATATTATATGTATTTGCTTTCATTGAATCCAAGGGATAAACTAAAGTGTGAAATAATTGCTATACTTTATAAATGATTCAGAAATATATCCTCACTTGAAAATGTGACATGCGCCAATTTGATTATTATGATATGATGAAAGAACATAAGCATCTGAATCAGTCCGGCTTGCTCTGCCACTTACTAGTTGTGCAACCTTGACCAAGTAGTTTGACTCTTTGAGCCTCAGTTTCCACTAATAAAATTAGAATTAGAAATTATAGATGCTTTGTATATGTTTGTGTGTGTGTGTATATGTATATATAATGTCTATATATATATATATATATAAACAACAAACAAACCTATTGCCTTTGACTCATAGTGACCCTATAGGACAGAGCAGAACTGCTCCATAGGGTTTTCAAGGAATGGCTGGTGGATTCTAACTGCTGACCTTTTGGTTAGCAGCCAAATGCCTAACCATTGCATCACTAGGGCTCCACATATATATGATGCCTACATATATATATATAATGTCTACAACATTTACATCTATATACATCATATTTTCGCAAATAACGCACCCACACATATAACACTCAGCATAGTTCACTTGTGAAAATAGCAGGTGGAGGGTTTGTGCAGTTGGCAAAACATATAATGTGTGTGTTATTTGCATAAAAGTATGATATCTATCTAAATACATATATATATGTACATATATATATATAAGTATCTACAACAATGCTGAGTATATCAAGCAGGTTGTTAATATAATCTGGTAGCTATTATTACCAAAGAAAAAAATAAAAGCAAGCACAGAAAGATCCAAAAGTTATTAGGCTTGGTTTAAAAGAAATCAGGCTTTACTCAAAAAAATGAATAAATAGAAAAAATTTATGCACAACCAGCAATGTTAGAATTGGACTTCCTCAGTTTCAGCTATGTATGGTACTAATATTAGACACAGATCAATAAGTAATAGGAAAAGACAGATGGAATTTGTAAGGTGGATAAGGTTGTATAGTCACATTAAGGAATTTGAGTTCTGCAAAACTTTACAAACTATAGTCTGAAAATATGCAGTCAGCTGAAGTTAAGGCATAATCTTCCAACAGCAAATGGCACCGCTTTTAAGCAATGGAGCCCTGGTTGCGAGGTGGTTAACAGTTCGGCTGCTAACCAAAAGATCAGAAATTCTACGGGGCAATTCTACCCTGTCCTATAGGGTTGCTATGAGTCTCATTCGACTCAACGATAACGAGTTTGGTTTTTTGTTTTTTTTTAAGCAATGGAGGCCATGATGTAACAGGACAAGAGTCCTTCATAACCCACTTAAGATGAGGGCACATAATTCATGAGGCTTATACTTTTCTAGATAGGCTTCGCCTTTGCAGGAAGGTTAGCACTGATGCAGGGATAGGCTTCGCCTTTGCAGGAAGGTTAGCACTGATGCAGGGATAGGCTTCGCCTTTGCAGGAAGGTTAGCACTGATGCAGGGATAGGCTTCGCCTTTGCAGGAAGGTTAGCACTGATGCAGGGATAGGCTTCGCCTTTGCAGGAAGGTTAGCACTGATGCAGGGATAGGCTTCGCCTTTGCAGGAAGGTTAGCACTGATGCAGGGATAGGCTTCGCCTTTGCAGGAAGGTTAGCACTGATGCAGGGATAGGCTTCGCCTTTGCAGGAAGGTTAGCACTGATGCAGGGACAGGTTCACCCAATTGGTCTCCAGTGACATTTATGAATATACCTCCTCTCTTTTTCATATATCATTGGTGGGCATGACCCGCCTACATTCTGTATCTCTTGGTTTTCTGCTTATTAAACTCTGTATGGAAGAAAAGGATTTAGTGGGACATGCTAAATCTTTAGTAATTCTACTCTTTAAATCTTAATCTGCCTTTGTTCCTTGATCTTCAACAATTATGACAAATAAGAGCACAAATGCAAAAAAACCTTAAAGCAAAACAAGACATTCTGAAATTATAAAATTTTAAAGCAAAACATGATATTCTGATATTAAAAACTATTTCTTAGAATGAAAATAACAATTTAAGAGTTCTTAAATATACGTTTATTTGTTTGTTTTTGATGCCTGGGTGCTAACCAAAAGGTTGATGGGTCGAGTTCACTCAGGGGCACCTCAGAAGAGAGGCCTGGTGATGTACTTCTAAAAAATCTGCCAATGAAACCCTATGGAGCACAGGTCTACTTTGACACACATGTGGTCACTATGAGTTGAAATCAACTCAACAGCATCTTTTTTTTTTTTAATACACCTTGGAGTGCCTGGGTGGTACAAAAAATTAATGTGCTTGATTGCTAACCAAAAGGTTGGAAATCTGAGTCTACCCAGAGATGCCTCAGAAGAAAGGCCTGGAGATCTATTTCTGGAAAAACAGCCATTGAAAACCCTATGGAGGACAGTTCTCCCCTGACACACATGGGATCAATATAAATCGGAATGAACTTGGGGTCAACTCTTTTTTTCTAAATACATGTTATATGTGACACATAAGCTCAAAATATTTAAGTTAGTCAGCCTATTCAAAAATACTGACGCACAACTAAAAAAAAAAACGAAGCTAAGATTCCAACACAGTAACAGATTGTCAACGCCACGCTTTCACTATCTGAATTTGGTTTCTACTTGTCTCTCTTGAATCTAAGGTAGTACGTTCCAGAGAGTTGAAATGGGCCAGTTGATGGAGATTTTTCTCAGACTGCTTACCCTCTCAGCTTTCTAACCTATTGCTTGTTACCAAAGTCAAGGTGAAAACATAGAACTCTGGGAGAATGTTTTAAAAGGAAAGCACCAGTGACAACAGTAACTTTTTCACCACCACCAACAGCGCCCCATTCCTTTTACTGAAGTGTGGCTGCATGAGAACTTCCTGACTCTCCATCTCCAGTCAGTGATTGGTTTAGGTTTGGGCTCCTGACCAGGCTGGGTCAATCACGGCCTCTGCCTAAGATTGCCAGGTAAAATACAAGATGCTCAGTTAGAGTTGAACTTCAGATAAACAATGAATCCTGTTTAGTACAAGTATACCCCAAATATTGCACTGAGACATACTTATACTACACACCATGACGTTTTCCCCAGATGTGCCAATAATAGCGCAAATGTGTTCCACACATTGTTCTAAATGCTTTATAAATACTAATGCATTTAATACATAAAAATATATGGATATGTAAACATATGCTATATAGACAATTTGAATTTAGGATTGCATATTTTGAAATTTAAAAAATTATGCAAAACTGTCTATAATTAGGAGTCCCTGGATAGTATGAACTGTTAACACACTTGGCTACTAACCTAAAGACTGGAAGTTTGAGTCCACCCAGAGGCACCTTGAAAGAAAGCTTGGCATTCTATTTCCAAAAATTCAGCCATTGAAAACCCTATAGAGCACAGGTCTACTCTGACACACATGGGAACGCAATACATTGAAATTGACTAGACAGCAACTAGTACTGGAACTAAACCAAACCCACTGCCACTGAGTTGATTCCGACTCATAGTGACCCGAGTGGACAGCATAGAACTGCCCTATAGGGTTTCCAAGGAGCAGCTGGTAGATTCGAACTGCTGACTCTTTGGTTAGCAACTGAGCTCTTAACCACTGTGCCACCAGGGCTCCTCAGTGCTGGTACTCCTATAATTAAGATACTTAATGAGTTGCCATTGTTTAGCATCAAATATTTATATAAAAATGCAAAGTAAAAAGCAGACAATGTAGTAAGGTAAAGCAGTGGGTTGACAGTCTGGAGGTCTAGATTTTAGTCTCTGCTCATTAACTAACCAGTGAGGATGGGTAGAAGAAGGCAAGTTTCCCTGCCTCTTTGAATCTAGGCTTCCTGTCTATAAAATGAGATTTGGACAAGATTATTTTAAGGTCTTTGCTGCCTCTAAAATTCTATTATTTCTTATAATATGGAAAGGGCTCTTGCAGAGAAAAGTTTATTACCTCTGCAATCATTCTGTTGGTATCTCCTAAGAAAAGCAGATTCAGAGCTTCTTCCTCTGTGGTTGCCTGATGAAGAGACAGGTTTTTCAGGTGAATGTTCTGATCAGTGTCCTCCAATATTGTCACTTTCCTAGGGAAATTGGAAGCGAGAAAAACAAGGTACTGTTGAGAATGAAAAGAACTTGGTGTCCTTCCTACAGGTTTATTTTTCAAAAGTTGTACAGGATGACGTCTTGAACTTATAAAATCAAATAATACACAAGGTACTAGACAGCACTGGACTAGCATCGAACACTGACATTCTCTTGATAGCACTATCCGATAGCTTTGGGGCTGAAATTTATATTACGAGCTCATGATTTAACACCACCTGTCTTTGTAATCATCAGATCACTAAATCATCATAAAATGCATGTTCTTGCTGAATTAAAAATGCAAATAGATAATCTTCTACCTATGTATCAGGAAACTAGGTCATATCATTTCTTCTGTGTCATAATTCAGTTTCTTATACAGGCAATGCACTAATTCTTCTTCTAATTTTCCCCTTTTGTTCAGTTTCATATCACTTTCAATTTATACGGCGTTTCAAACTGGTTAGCTCATCATTAACTTAAACATGATGAAAATAGAGGTATCTGTCATTCCTTTAGGAGTTATTCCCCTGTCTAGCTTTCTCATCAGAGTGAGTAAAAAAATCTCAAGAAGACTTATAAGACTGTTTTAGTTTGTCATTATTATTTGTATGCCCATCACATAAAATGTCTTGATCCTTTTTCCTTTACAACATGACTTTTTCTTCCATTTCATTCTTAGAGTCAGAAATTAGGTCTGGAATTACATTTGCCTATTAAAAGTGCCTTAAAGGGCAGCCTGGTGCCAACACCATTTCCTCCCTGGTGAATCCTAACCCTGTTTCCAGGGTTGGCTTGTCAATACTCCCCTTTAAAGTCTTTTTAGGACTTTCTGCAACTGAACAAAATTTGGCCAAGTTCCTCATATTCTGCTTCAAAGGTCTACAGATTTGAGCCATAAAGTTACTAGAGAGAGTTTCCTTCTGCCTCTGGAGAAGTAAACTGAATTTCTTAAAAACTGTTAAGGAAAGGGGATCTTAAAATTTTCAAGCATCGCCAAAGGGTATCTCCAGGCGTCTTCACTTCCTTACAACATTTGGAATTGATGGAGATAAATAAATGTTGGCATCATCTAGTACTACTTCTCCGCTAAAAGCAGAACTAGCAAATGGACATGTATCACTTATTATTTATAAGAACATATTTAGAATACATTAAGAATGAGGATTTGGACGTATCATAATTTTTTCATCGTTCCCTTTTGCAAGGAGGTTATCTGAACTTTTATATGTAATTTGTGGGTACTTAAAATATTAATTGCAGGGAGAAAATGGAGCTCTACCAGCACATCTGTGACCAATATGTCACTAATAACGTACTCTTTGCCAAGTTTTGGACTCCTTTTTGTCTCCTTCAACAATACTAGCTAAGATGGAAAAAGATTTTTTTGCTTAATGAAAACAAGTTAATTTATTTATTTTTGAACAAGACTCATAGTTGAGCTTATTAAAAATGCTTAACAGTTCAAAAATGTTTGGAAAACAGGAATGCATTTTTAGCTGAAATGGATGCGTTCTGTTTTTAGGAGCCCCCTTTATTCCTTAAACTTTGTCTACCTGGTCCTTCTGAAGAGCTTGAGATGTAAAGGGTTGGTTAAATTCAAACCCTAGGGACATAGAAGTCAGAATTCTTCCTAAATCCACAGGTTCTGGGCTGAAAGGTGAAAGAAGTTAAGTAATATTCATAGGAAGACAAAGGCATGAAATAAGTGATGGGAAGACACATTGAAAGTGAGAATAATGGAGAGTTCTTTTTCCACACAAAGTCAAAAACGAATTCTACAACTCTGCCGCAAAGTCAACAGTGATACATGTTGTAAGATTAAGGCAGATACAGTACTATTCCCACGCAAGTTGAGAAAAGGGAGAGGTAGGATAGTAAGGAAGGGTTCAAGGACGTGCTCACATTGATGAGCACCAAATGTATGCCAGGCACCTGCACCATTTCTAATCTAGTCGGCTTCGCCTGGCTGCATATAGGAACAACCCTGAGAACAGAGGGTGCCTAGTTCACGCTCTAAGAGACTCTGATTTGATTGGTCCATGGTGTGGCCTAGGTATCAGGATTTCTAAGAACTTCAAGTGACTCTAATGCACAGCCAAGGTTGAGAACCACTGACTTCATCTTTAATAACTCTATGAAGCAGAAGTGTGGGGAGGGGGATTCTGGTGTCTTTATTCTTACCTTCCAACCAGCTCCACTCCAACCTTGAGGGAAAAGTTACTTATCCTATTGATTGTAGCCTAAAACGGTGATGGGCCACATACTGACAGGTCACTACAATTGTAAAAAACATGCCCTCCCATGGGAGGTTTCTTTTCTACCTTCCTGAACACGCAGCTGGCAGGTAAACTAAGCCACACAACATTAACCACAACCATAGCTAATGCTCAACTGGAGATTAGGGATCTACCTAAACATCCATAGGACTGCTATCATTCTGTATCAGAAAAGGTAAGTGATGATAGGGGCACGTCATACATATATCTTTCACGGCTACTTCACTGAAATAGAAAATATGGAAAACAAGCAAGGATGGGATTCTGAGTGTTCACTTTTTAGACAACCTAAACGAGTCACTGATTTAGGATTATATTTACACAGAATAATTAGAGGCTTACGGTAGAAAATGTTCGCTAAATGTCATCAATGCATTTGGCTAAGCTACTTTTTCTTCTAAGTCACTCAGAGCTTTTGACCTCCAATGTGGATACTTCCGAACTATTCACATCTACATTGATTTCCAGGTGCTTCTCCAGCTTTGTCACTTCAACCAGAATATAATTTGAATATTTCCCAGGTTTTTATGCCTAGAACTTTCAGTTGTCTTTTGTAACACATCTGTATGCATTTTTTTCAACTTTTTCTGATACCATGTTTCCCTTCGTATTTTATGATTTCTTGTCCATGGAAGGTTTTAAAAAAGTAAATGAAAAGGCAGGTTGGTGTCTAAATGAGTTTGACTTCTTTCATTGCTCTCTCCCTGCTTAGGGTTCATCTGCAGGCACCCTATAAATGGCTCCATTGTTGGCATCCTTCTGGAATCTTCTGAGGCACAACTCTTCCTTCCCAATCAGGGTCTCTTTTGCCATTTCTCCTCAGAGAACTCTCTTCTTTCCTGGTTTCTGTCAAAACCCTTAGGTATGAGGCTTTGGACTTCTCCTTACTGCCCTGCATGCCTTCATTGAAAATCCCTTTTGCACTGAGCCTTGCAAACATGCCTCAGCCCTACCCACTTCCTTGCCTATGCTCATAAATGTCTAGCCTAAGCCAGGTCCTAGGTACTCCCACTTGCCTAGGAGGGCTGGTTGGGGAGTGAAAATGCTTTCAACTATGATGCTGGTGAAATAGTTTTTTAAAGTTGGAGGAAATAAGGACCCTAAGCAAAAGTTTCTGCATCAGGTTACTTCCTCCCCTAGCCCTGCCCTGTTCTTCTCCTCCTCCTTCCTTCTCTCTCTGTCTCTGTAAATCAATAGCTATTTCCTGAGTCCTTAGTCCTCCACTTGGTTCTGACTATAATTTTCATGAATTTGAAAGAGGGCTTTATTAGAGCTTCTTAAATAAACATCCTAATTCCAAAATGGAAACCCCCCAAACTATTTATTTATTTGATTCTTTTTGAAAGGGCCTGTGAATAGTTTTCCCTACAAAATGTTTCTAAAATGTTTAGATTTCAAGCAAGAAGTCACTGATAGCCTTAACTTGGACACCTAAGTGGAAAAGTTCTGCTAAGTATACTCGGCCTGCTTAATGATGGAGAAGGGGCAAGCCTGTGTTTTCTCTGTAAACAGAGAATCTTTTCCATTTGGCTAAGCAGCTGGAATTTGTAGGCTCTTCCTGACTGGAAGATATATAAACAGCAATAGCCAAGCTCTTGTTCTCAATAATGGAAGTTTTTCCTTATATAAGGACAGCCATCAACGAAAGAACCCCCTGCACCCAACACTCTACTTCCACAACATTTCATCACCACCAACTTGTTTAAGGAACTTTTCAGGAGCTACTGCAATGAATATGCTTTTTCATTTTCATAGTATAGACAAGTGTTGTCATGGAGATTTCTATTTTTGTCTACTTGCAAATATACCATATGTGTGTGCAGGCTGTGTACTGCACAATGGCACCATGTCCAACAGGGTGCCATTCACCTGGTGGATGTGTACGTTTATTATGGCAAATGTCTGTCAGATGGCAGTAAAGTATATTCTAACAAAATCATCATATTATAACAATTTTCCAACCGATGTGGCAGGGATGTCATGCTTTCTAGGAGCAACCCTGTCTAATTACCTTGACTTGGAGTAACAGCAACTGCAGGCAGGCCTCATGAAAATGGAAGATGGTCCACAAGGCTCTTCTAAATAACTGGGAATGTTTCACATGTAAACACATTCCCACCATTCATTTCAAAAAAGAGAATATTCTCTAGCTTGGTAGTTGTCAACTGATTCCTCTCCCCCCCTGCCCGAACACATTCTAACCACAGTGACAAAAGCTCTCTATGGTGAAGATTTGGGGAAAAGGACAGATGCAAATTTTTAGAAGGAGTAAGTATGGGGTCTCCTCTATGCATCTGTCAGTTTGTCATGCTGTGGGGGCTTGTGTGTTGCTGTGATGCTGGAAGTTATGCCACTGGTATTCAAATACCAGCAGGGTCATCCATGGCGGACAGGTTACAGCTGAGCTTCAGACTAAGACAGACTAGGAAGAAGGACCTAGAAGTCTACTTCTGAAAAGAATTAGCCAGTGAAAACCTTATGAATAGCAGTGGAATACTGTCTGATATGTGCCAGAAGATGAGCCCCTCAGGTTGGAAGGCACTCAAAAGACAACTAAGGAAGAGCTGCCTTCTCAAATAAAGTCAACCTTAATGATGTGGATGGAGTCAAGCTTTTAGAACTTTCATTTGCTGATGTGACATCACTCGAAATGAGAATAAAGAGCTGCAAACGTCCATTAATAACCAGAACCTGATATGCACAAAGCATGAATCTAGGAAAACTGGAAACCATCCAAAAGGAAATGGAACGCATTAACATTGATATCCTAGGCATTAGTGAACTGAAATGGACTGGTATTGGCCATTTTGAATCGGACAATCATATAGTCTACTATGCCAGGAATGACAACGTGAAGAAGAACGGTGTCACATTCATTGTCAATATGAACATTTCAAGATTTTTCCTGAAGTACAACGCTGTCAGTGACAGGAAAATATCCATATGCCTGCAAGGAAGACCAGTTAATACAACTATCATTCAAATTTATGCACAAAACATCTAATGCCAAAGATGAAGAAATTGAAGATTTTTACCAACTTCCACAGTCTGAAATTGATCAAACATGCAAACAAGATGCATTGATAATTACTGGTGATTGCAATGCAAAAGTTGGAAACAAAGAAGAAGGAAAGTAGTTGGAAAATATGGCCTTGGTGAGAGAAACAATGCCAGAGATCGCATGATAGAATTTTTCAAGACCAACGACTTCTTCATTGCAAATACCTTTTTTAACAGCATAAACAGCGACAGCATAATCAAACAGCATAACAGCATAATCAACTACATCTGTGGGAAAGCTCAATATCATCATAAGTCCAAGGGCTGACTGGAGAACAGACCATGAATTGCTCATATGCAAGATCAAGTTGAAGCTGAAGAAAATTCAAACATGCCCACAAGAGCCAAAGTACGACCTTGAGTTTATGCCACCTGAATTTTGAAGCCATCTTGAGAACAGATTTGACCCATTGAACACTAATGATCGAAAACCAGACGAGTTGTGGAAAGACATCACCCATGAAGAAAGCAAGAGGTCATTAAAAAGACTGGAAAGACCAAAATGGATGTCAGAAGAGACTCTGAAACCTGCTCTTGAATGTCAAGTAGCTAAAGAGAAAGGAAGAAATGATGAAGTAAAATTGCTGAATGGATTTCAAAGGGCAGCTCAAGATGACAAACTAAAGTATTATAATGACAAGTGCAAAGAGCTGGAGATAGAAAACCAAAAGAGAAGAACACGTTTGGCGTTTCTCAAGCTAGAAGAACTGAAGAAAAAATTCAAGCCTCAAGTTGCAGTACTGAAGGATTCTATGAGGAAAACGTTAAATAACGCAGGAATCGTCAAAAGAAGATGGAAGGAATATACAGAGTCACTATACCAGAAAGAACTGGTGGACATACAACCATTTCAGGAGGCAGCATATGATGAGGAAGCAATGGTACTGAAGGAAGAAGTCTAAGCTGCACTGATGGTATTGGCGAGAAACAAGGCTCCAGGAATTGGTGGAATGTCAATTGAGATGTTTCAGCAAACAGATGCAGTGCTGGAAGTGCTCCCTTGTCTATGCAAGAAATCTGGAAGACAGCTACCTGGACAATTGACAGGAATAGATCCGTATTCATGCCTATTCCCTAGAAAGGTGATCCAACTGAATGTGCAAATTAGCAAGCAACATCATTACTATCACACACAAGTAAAATTTTGCTGAAGATCATTCAAAAGTGGCTGCAGCAGCATATCCATAGGGAATTGCCAGGATTTCAAGCCGGATTTAGAAGAAGACATGGAACAAGGGATATCACTGCTGATGTCAGATGGATCCTGGCTAAAAGCAGAGAATACCAGAAAGATGTTTACTTGTGTTTTATTGACTATGCAAAGGCATTTAACTTTGTGGATCATGACCAATTGTGGATAACATTTCAAAGAATGGGAATTCCAGAACACTTAATTGTTTTTATAAGGAACCTGAACATAGATCAAGATGCAGTCGTTCAAACAGAACAAGAGGATACTGCGTGGTTTAAAGTCAGGAAAGGCGTGTGTCAGGGTTGTATCTTTTCACCATACCTATTCAATCTCTATGCTGAGCAAATAATCTGAGAAGCTGGACTGTTTGAAGAACAGGGCATCAGGATTTTGGAGGAAGACTCATTAACAATCTGTGTTATGCAGATGACACAATCTTGACTTGAAGCACTTACTGATCAAGATCAAAGACCACAGCCTTCAGTATGAATTACACCTCAACATAAAGAAAGCAAAAATCCTCACAACTGGACCAATGGGCAACATCATGATCAATAGAGAAAACAATGAAGTTGTCAAGGATTTTATTTTACTTGGATCCACAATCAACAGCCACGGAAGCAACAGTGAAGATATCAAAAGACGCACTGCATTGGGCAAATCTTCTGCAAAAGATTTCTTTAAGGTGTTGAAAAGCAAAGATGTCACCTTGAAGACTAAGGTGCGCCTGACCCAAGCCATGGTGTTTCAATCGCCTCATATACATTGTGAAAGCTGGAGGATAAATAAGGAAGACTGAAAAAGAATTGACACCTTTGAATTGTGGTGTTGGCAAAGAATATTAAATATACCATGGACAAATCTGTCTTGGCAGAAGTACAACCAGAATGTTCCTTAGAAGCAAGGATGGTGAGGCTATGTCTCACATACTTTGGACATGTTATCATGTTTGGATCAGTCCCTGGAGAAGGACATCATGCTAGATAAAAGCAAAGGGTCAGTGAAAAAGAGGAAGACTCTTGACAAGATGAATTGACAGTGGTTGCAACAATGGGCTCATGCATGACAGGGATTGTGGGGATGGCGCATGGTTCATTCTGTTGTACACAGGGTTGCTATGAGTCGGAACAAACTTGATGGCACCTAACAACAACAACATGAGTCAGAACTGACTCGTCGGCACCTAAGGACAATACGAGTCCGGCCCTCCTTTCTGTCTTGAAATAATCTCAAAAGCCAATTTTCTTCAGATTGATAAAAACAAACTTCTGAAAGGTTTACTCTGTTATAAAATACAAATATTTGGAACACAACACTTGAGAACATTTTATGAACCTGCAATATCTTTTTGTGTTGGTGTTGATCTAGACAAAATGGGCTAAAAGTAATAGATATTTTGTCCATTTAACTACCACTGAGATATTTTGAAAACTCTTTCTCATAACTTGAAACATGTATTTTTTCTTTCTAATTTTATTTAACATTATCTTTTTTACCAATAATTAATACAGTTGATCACATGACACTTTAGAAACTGAGTTTTTTTAAATATAGCCCACTAAAGCTTCTTTTAAAAAAGAAATATAGCATATTAAGAACTTAATGTTGTTGTTGTTAGGTACTGTCAAGTTGGTTCCAACTCATAGCAACTCTATGCACAACAGAACGAAATACTGCCCGGTCCTGCGCCATCCTCACAATCGTTGTTATGCTTGAGCCCATTGCTGCAGCCACTGTGTCAATCCACCTTGTTGAGGGTCTTCCTCTTTTCCACTGACCCTGTACTCTGCCAAGCATGATATCCTTCTCCAGGGACTGATCCCTCCTGACAACATGTCCAAAGTATGTAAGATGCAGTCTCGCCATCCTTGCCTTCAAGGAGCAGTCTGGCCACACTTCTTCCAAGACAGATTTGTTCGTTCTTTTGGCAGTCCATGGTATATTCAATATTCTTCGCCAAAACCACAATTCAAAGGCGTCAACTCTTCTTTGGTCTTCCTTATTCATTGTCCAGCTTTCACATGCATATGATGTGACTGAAAATACCTGGCTTGGGTCAGGCGCACCTTAGTCTTCAGGGTGACATCTTTGCTCTTCAACACTTTGAAGAGGTCTTTTGCAGCAGATTTACCCAATGCAATGTGTCTTTTGATTTCTTGACTGCTGCTTCCATGGCTGTTGATTGTGGATCCAGGTAAAATGAAATCCTTGACAACTTCAATCTTTTCTCCATTTATCATGATGTTGCTCATTGGTCCACTTGTGAGGATTTTTGTTTTCTTTATGTTGAGGTGTAATCCATACTGAAGGTTGTGGTCTTTGATCTTCATCAGCAAGTGCTTCAAGTCCTCTTCAGTTTCAGCAAGCAAGGTTGTGTCATCTGCATATTGCAGGTTGTTAATGAGTCTTCCTCCAATCCTGATGCCCCGTTCTTCTTCATATAGTCCGGCTTCTCGGATTATTTGCTTAGCATACAGATTAAATAGGTATGGTGAGAGAATACAACCCTGACGCACAACTTTCCTGACTTTAAACCAATCAGTATCTCCTTGTTCTGTCCGAACAGCTGCCTCTTGATCCATGTAAAGGTTCCTCGTGAGCACAATTCAGTGTTCTGGAATTCCCATCCTTCGCAATGTTATCCATAATTTGTTATGATCCACACAGTCGGATGCCTTTGCATAGTCAATAAAACACAGGTAAACATCCTTCTGGTATTCTCAAGAACTGAATACTTTATCAAATAAGGACAAGCCTAAATTCAAAGCTGTAAAATATTCTGATTCTTCTCATGACTTTTTGTTTATTTATCCATATAGTCTTACATTTCAATTGGTAAATATCCCCTCCTAAATATTACCATCATTATCATTTTTAATTTATCTATATGTTAAATCATGATATTATTAGATTTGAACTCTAATAAGTTTGATTTCCCGAAAAATTTATCTAGCACCCTAAGGTTATTCTGCTACTACACATTTGCCATTTCAGAGGTGCTGGCAACCTGTATGTGATTTATTCCCTATCTGAAGAGATGCAGAATTGAAATGAACAATAGATTAAGCCACTTAATGTAATTTATCCAACAATGCTCAAGGATGCAAGGTGGCAATGTGGAAACATCTTCACACTTCCAAGGAGCTTCTTCCTTTTACTATGTGTTTTCATGTTCTATGAAAACAAACGTCACCCAAATTCAAGATAGGGAACTGGAAGCTGCCAGCCACTGCTATGAAAATGCAAAACCAAAATGAGAATTATCCACGATAGGTAAAGACAGAACCGTACTACCAAAAATACCAAACCAACTGCTGTTGAGTCGATTCCAACTCGTGGAGACCCCATGTGTTTCCGAGTAAACTGTGCTCCAAAGGGTTTTCAGTGGCTGTGATCTTTCAGGAGTAGATCACCAGGGCTTTCTTATGGGGGGCCTCTGGGTGGATTTGAACTGACAACCTTTCTATTAGTAGCGAAGTGTTTAACCATTTGCACTACCCAGGGGCTCCTAGAACCACAATACCCATTGCCATTGAGTAGATTCTGATTCTTAGAGACTGTACAGGACAGAGTGGAACCGCCTCATAGAGTTTCCAAGGAGTGCCTGGTGGATTTGAACTGCAGGCCTTTTGGTTAGCAGCCATAGTACTTAACCACTATATCAGCAGGGTTTCCAAAGAACCATAATAG
Organism: Loxodonta africana; assembly: GCF_030014295.1. NCBI lineage: Eukaryota > Metazoa > Chordata > Mammalia > Proboscidea > Elephantidae > Loxodonta > Loxodonta africana. The sequence continues at coordinate 101,909,917 of NC_087342.1, forward strand.
GCACCATTAATGTGTAGGAAAAATCAACATTTTCCTCATAGATGATTTCATTTATTTATTTGTTGGTTATTGTCATTAGTTACTTCACTAAGACATAGCATACATATGAAATGATTCTTTCATTCACATTTCCTTTATTTTCTTCAAAATTATGCTCAAATACAATAAAGTTTTAGCACAAATGTCTAATAACTTGATAGGATTATCTTCCTGTATAATATTAATCTAACCAAATGTTTCTGTCCCCAAACAATATCACTTCACAACCACCAACATACAAATGGCTCCCAAATCTAATTTATCTAGCCATGGCTTATCATCCATTTTCCTGTTGCCTATAGGACGTCACCATCTGTCTTAGTCATCTAGTGCTGGTATAATAGAAATACCACAAGTGGATGGCTTTAACAAAGAGAAGTTTATTTCTTCACAGTAAAGTAGGCTAAAAGTCCAAATTCAGGGCATCAGCTCCAGGAGAAGGCCTTCTGTCTGTCAGACTTCTCATCAATCTTCCCCCAAACTAGGAGCTACTCCACACAAGACCCCAGGTCCAAAGGATGCACTCTGCTCCTGGCACTGCTTTCTTGGTGGTATGAAGTTCCCCAACTCTCTGCTTGCTTCCTTTTCCTTTTATCTCTTGTAAGACGAAAGGTGGTGCAGGCCACACCCCAGGGAAACTCCCTTTATATTGGATCGGGGATGTGACCTGAGCAAGGGTATTACGTCCCACCCTAATCCTCTTTAACCATAGGCAGAGATTATGACTTATAACACACAGGAAAAGCACAAAATGGAGGACAACCACATAGTACTGGGAATTATGGCCTAACCAAGTTGACACATATTTCTGGGGGACACGGTTCAACCCATTACACCATCTGATGATTTTTCAAAAGTGAATCTTTTAGACATCAAAAACCGTGCTTTTTATCCTCCCTCCTAAACTGGTACCCTTTGCTTATTTCCCCATTACATTAAGCCATTCCTTCTGATGTCCCAGGCTCACAAATAATCCATCACTAAATGAAATTTATTATTTGGCCTAATTCCATAAAGTAACTATAGGGCCATACACTCACAGAAACACAAATGCATACCAATCCATTCATTAAAAAATCTATTTCATCTCTTAATCATAGAAAAAGAAATTATATGGATTTGTTTATACACCAAAAACAAACAAAACCAAACCCATTGCCATTGTATCGATTTTGACTCATAGCGACCCTATAGGGAAGAGTAGAATTGCTCCATAGGGTTTCCAAGGAGCACCTGGTTGATTTGAACTGCCAACTTTTTGGTTAGCAGCTGTAGCTCTTAACCACTACACCATCAGGGTTTCCTTTAAGCAGGAGGAAAATGGAATAGACTGAGGTGATAATGTTTCTCCCTTTAATTAGTTACACTCATGTGACTGAAAACTCTAAATATCACAGATGTTTTTCTACATCCTAGATACATGAGTGAAAATACAACAGCTGTTTCTTCCCATCCTTTTACACACCAGTTATTAGGCATAATAAATGGCTATTGCTCGTGAAAGCTAACACCTCCTAAGACATTTCTGATACTAAGAACGATCTCTTTCAGTTGGCCACTCAGAGTAGGAGGAAGGCAGCATCCCCCTTGTATTACTCCAGCTGGAAAAGCTTTGAGTACAAGTGTGACATTCCCAGGCTGGGAAGGCTTCTACTCCCTCTTCCATGGTCGCTGGCAGTGTTCCATTTCCTGAGGAACGCAGACCCCGGCCAACTCATGATGGACATATAGTGGGACAGTCATCGATCACTCGTTCAGGTCATCCGGCAGGACAGCACCCCCATCTTCTCAAGAGGTTGCCCCCCAGGCCCATCCGTAACTGCTTAGTCTAAGAAAAGCTTGAAGTTCGTTTCAGATTTGGGGACTATGCTTATAGGCACAGGAGTCTCCTCGAATGCCCATAAAGGCCAGACAAATAACACAAATGACAAGTATAATACAATAGAAACAGGAACTGAAAGATGCATGCCCCAGCTAAAGACACCAAAATTTAAAAATATTTAAAACAAAGTATATATGCCAAATAAGTATGCCTGGGCTGACGCAGGTCCTGAGTGGCCAGTTTTCAACATCTTTGTGAACTTCTCTACTCATAGACTGAGTGGTCCTGGATCACTAGCATCTGTGTCACCTGGAAGCTGGTTAGAGATGCCAAATCTCAGGCCTGACCCAGACCTACTGGACCAGAATCTTCACCTTATCAAGATGGCCAAACCATTTGTACAGACATTAAAGTTTGAGAAGCGCTGATCTAGTGCACTGTTCTGAAGGACACCACTAAAGACGCAGCCAGAGCACAGGAGGAGGAATTGGCCTTTGGCTGGACACATCATCCTGAGGCTGAAGGAAATAGGTGAGTAGGAGTAGAGGTGGGGGACAGAAAGCTGGAAAAGTTCATGTTTAACAGCTTCCATATTCTCTCCCAGGTAAGGACCCACAATCAGCTTCACAGAGAATTGATGCAGGGAATACTTGAGTAAAGAGAAGAACATTGAGTATAATTATTGTGAGAAATGGGAGAAAACAGATGGGCTCATGAAGATATCACCTAGTCAGCTGAAGGCCCAGGCGAGGTTGTAAACCATAACGCTGCAGCTCTCCTTCAGCTTTCTCTGAACTTCTAGGTCCTCCTTTGTGCCTCCAGAGAATCCAGGACATCTTATTAAATACTATGTAAGACTGAAATGACCAGCCTATGAGTCTGTTCTCTGACTAGACTGGTAGCACATGGAGGTCAGGAAGGGGAATTCTCAGAGCCTTGTAGAGTATCTGACCCACAACTGGCTCTCAAAGGAAGTGTACTGAGCTGAACTGGATTCAAAACTTTGGCTGACCCAGCTGACACAAATGGAACCTGAAAGCCAGAAAAAAGCCCAGAGACCAGTCTGCTCCGAGTTCAGATGGAACACTGGGAGATGACAGGGATCTCTAAGAGAAGAGCACCAGCACCCCCAGCTCTGATGCTTGATGGACGGAGGTTGTTGTCTTGGTTCTACCAGACAAGAAATCTTGGGGACAGATCACACAACTGAAGTGAATTTCAGTCTCCTCATCTGTAAAGCATGGAGTATAATACCTGCTTCATTAAATGAGATTATGTGAGTAAAGCCCCTGCATAAAGACGGGCACACAAGAGGTATGTAATAAATATTGGTTTACTAGTATCTTCCGAGAGATTTTCCTGATGCTTCCAAAAAGAATTTTCCCTAGGGGGATGAAGGAAAAGATTAAGGCAGTGCAGACGACCTGCATCAGGATCACCTGGCATGCTTATTTAAACATATTTGAATTTTGGGGGGAGTGTAGGCCAGGAATCTGCATTTTTAACAAGCATCCCAAGTGATTCTCATACCTAGTTAAGTTTTAAGCTGCTGGATTATGATGTCTTCCAATTTTGCCTCCTTTTTTTTTTTTTTACTCCCAGTGCCACCTAAATGGCCCTAGTAACCTCCCATGATGCTCTGTGTCTCTCTAACCCCAGTCTCATCTTCTTCTAGTCCTAAACACTGCTGACAGATTTTTCTTGCTACAACACAGCTCCAATCAAGCTATGCCCTTGAATAAATATCTCCAAGGGCTACATCTTGCCTGCTAAATCCTTGTATTCATATCTTTCCAGTCTCAATGTTCTCACCTACTCCCTTCCTGAGTTCTAGTCAAACAGGTCTATTAGCTGCCACAGAGCAAGCTCTATGTTTCCAACTTCCCTGCCTTTGTCTCCTCATGAATGCTATACCTCACTGTTCCAGGTCCTACCCCTTCTGTCAAGGACTATTTCATGCGTTATCTTCTCTATGAATCTTTTCCTCATTCCCCAACCTGATGTGATTTCTTTCTTTATGAGTCCTTGTCATTCTTTGTACCTCTTCTACAATGTTTATCATAATCTACCTTATGTTACCTGTGTACTAGTTTTATCTACGCTGCTATGAGTACCGTTAAAGCAGGGTTATGTCAATAAACCCAGTGCCTAGTACAGTGACTGGAGCAGAGTTGGGTCTCAATGAATGTTTGTTGAATATATACCTGAATCCATGAGGACAGGGACCATGCATGAATCATCTTTTGTAACTCTTGCAGCACTTAGCAGTGTTTTATACGTCAAACCAAAAACCAAAACCGCTGCCGTTCCAACTCATAGCAACCCTATAGGACAGAGTAGAACTGCCCCACAGGGATTCCACAGAGTGGCTGGTGGATTCAAACTGCTGACCTTTTGGCCAGTAGCAGCCAAGCATTTAACCAGTATACCACCAGGGCTCCTCATTTATATATAGTAGGCATTAAAAATGTGTGAGTTAAATTTAACATCTGGTAACTTCTTTTTTTTCTCCCCTTTGGTGACAAATTATTTTTAAAGCAAGCACAGTTGCGATTTCAATACTTCATGCTGGAGTTTACTGACTTTTTTTTTTTTTTTTTTTACTGTAATAACCATGACAGTCTTTGGAACCTTAAATGGAATGTGCTTCCCTGTTTAGGAGTACTAAAATTACACTAAAGTAAGGTGACTATTTTCCCTAGGGCTAAGGCCAACAGTTAGACTGTTTTCCTTCTTGAGGCATACTTAGATTCTGACTATATTCCCTTTATAGCATGTGACACAAGGAGCATTTAAAAATAAATGTTCTATTTTTGTTTTAAATTACTAAATACAGAATAGATTTAATACACATATGTGTATATGCATATGTATTCATATATATAAATATACAGTCAATTGCTTTTTAAATTAAACTATTTTGAGATAACTGCAGATTCACATGCAATTGTAAGAAATAATACAGAGTTCCCATGTACCCAGTGGTAACATCTTGAAAACTATTTTAAAGTATCACACCAGGATACTGGCATTGATACAATCCATCAATCTTACTCAGATGTCCGCACTTTTGCTTGTACTCAATTGTGTGTTTGTGTGTGTGTTCAGTTCTATGTGATTTTATCACACAGGCAGTTTTGTGTATCCATAGCCAGTCAAGATATAAAACAGTCCATCACCACAAGGATCCTTCTGTTGCCCTCATGTAATCACTCCTACGTCCCTCTTCCACTCCCCTCCATGCCCCTGTCAACCATTAATCTGTTCTCCATTTCTATAAATTTGTCATTTCAAACATTGCTTTTTGGGGTTGGCTTTTTTTCACTCAGCATAATTCCCTGGAGATTCATTCAAGTTGTTGCGTGTATCGATAGTTCACTCTTTTTTCTTTTTTAAAAACTAAAGTCCATGCTTTACATTTAGGATTCACTCTTTGTATTGTAGTTTTATGGGTTTTGTCAAATTACGTCTTGCGCTAACCATTACTGTATCACTCAGAGTAATTTTATAGCCCTAAAAGCCCATGCTGCACCTCTTCATCCCTCCCACTTCACATGAATCCCTAGCAACCACTGATCATTTTACTGTCTCAACAGTTGAGTTTTCCAGAATGTCATTGTCATGGATTGAATTATGTCCCCCCCAAAATGTGTGTATCAACTTGGTTAAGCCATGATTCCCAGTATTGTGATTGTAATTTTATTTTGAGAGGATCAGGGTGGGATTGTAACACTGCCCTCACTCAGGTCGCCTCCTTGATCCAAGGTAAAGGGAGTTCCTCTGGGGTGTGGCCTGCACCACCTTTTACCTCTCAAGAGATAAAAGGAAAAGGAGTTGGGGACCTCATACCACCAAGGAGGCAGCACCAGGAGCAGAGCACATCTTTTGGACATGCGGTCCCTGTGCCTGAGAAGCTTCTCAACCACGGGAGGATTGAGGACAAGGGCCTTCCTTTGGAGTCGATAGAGAAAGCCTTCCCCGGGACCTGACGCCTGTATTTGGACTTGTAACCTACTACACTGTGAGAAAATAAATTTCTCTTTGTTAAAGTTATCCACTTGAGGTATCTCTGTTACAGCAGCACTAGATGACTAAGGTAGTCATAGAATTGGAATCATACAATATGCAACCTTTTCATTTAGAAATGTGCATTTAACTTTCCTTCATGTCTTCTCATGGCTTGATAGCTCATTTCTTTTTATTGTGGAATAATATTTCATTGTATGGATATACCACAGTTTGTTTATCCATTCAGCTATGAAGGGTATCACAGTTGCTTTCAGTTCTTGCCAATTATGAATAAAGCTGTTATAAACATTCGTGTACAAGTTTTTGTGTGGACCTAAGTTTTCAACTGATTTGGTTAAATACCTAGGAGTGCATTAGCTGGATCATTTGGTAAGACTATGTTTAGCTTTATAAGAAACTGCCAAATTATCGTCCAAAGTAGCTGTTGTTGGATGTCATGGTGTTGATTCCAACTCACAGCGACTCCATGAGACACAGTAGAACTGCTTCTACAGGGTTTTCTTGGCTGTAATCCTTAGAGAAGCAGATTGCCAGGTCTTTCTCCCACAGAGCTACTGAGTGAGTTCGAATCACCAACCTTTTGGTTAACAGCTGAGTGCTTAACTGTTGCCCCACCAGGGTTCCTCCTAAAGTAGCTGTATCGGCTTGTACTTCCACCAACAATAGATGGGAGTTCCTGTTACTCCACCTCCTGTAGCAACATTTGAAAAATGCAACTGACTTTAGCTTCCAGCCCTGACATCATATATAGAAAGCCCACAAGGCAGTTTATAGACAAATACTTCTGCAACAGCACTCAGAGCAGGAATAGTGCAGGTGAGAAGAGCATCCTGCAGGTGCTATTTGGGGTGCTGTGTTGCTCAGTGGTAAGTTGTTACTAATGGCTATTACTGTGCAACACCCAAATGACCTTGAGTTTGATTTTACATGGTTAAGCTTATTACAAGAATGTAGAAGGGTTTGGGATGAGTATCTTGCAATTGTCCCTCACATGGATGACTGTAAGAGGGAACGAAGGTCAACAGACACTTTATGTTTACTATTTTTGGAAGGCATTCAGAGTGTTTGGGACATTCTAGTTCACAACAGTGAAATCACTCAACCAGGTAGATAGGATTTTAGAGTTAGAGCTTGTCCCAGTTCAAGAGTGTGTGAAACTAGATTAACAGAGCAGATTCTTAATCTAATCTAGGGACAGCAAATGTCGAATTCCATTATAAAGAATTATTTTATGATCTTGGAAAAAGGAAAACCCTTGTATAAAGCCCCCAGAAAACTAGAAGATTCAATGCCAGTCAAATCCCGTATCCCCACACTAAAAAGCACTATATAATTCTTGTGGTGTTCTGGAATTTTATTGTACTGAGTGTGTTTGATTTAAATAGGTTACAACCATTGCCATCAAGTCAATTACAACTCATAGCTACTCTGTAGGACCTGTAGGGTTTCCAAGGCTATAATCTTTATGGAAGCAGACTGCTATACTTTCCTCCCGTAGAGTGGCTGGTGGGTTCGAACCACCAGCCTTTCAGTTAGCAGCCCAATGCTTAACCACTATAGCTAGGAAATGTGAATCTTCTTTCTTAATGACATTTTTTTTTTTAATGAGATTTTCTGTCATGGGATGATAGTTCAAAACGTAAGAATAAAAACATGTTTCAGATCACCTTCTTTTTTTGGTGCTAGGTTGTTGAATATATCTGCTTTGTAACTGAGGTCACTTTTGATTTGAGTTGGTGAACTCATTCTCCAACAAGAGGGCAAAGCTACCGAAGAAGGAGCAGCAGCTAAAGAGATCACTGGTTGCCAGTGGTTCAGAAGGTGGGGAGGGGAAGGATGAACAAGTAGAGCAGGGGACATTTTTGGGGCACTGAAACTATTCTGTAGGATACTGTAGTGGTAGACACATGACACTGTATATTTGCCAAAACTCAGAGAACTGTACAACACAAAGAGCAAGCCCTAATGTAAACTATGGAGTTTAGTTAAAAACAATGTATCAATCTTGGTTCATCTGTTGTAACAAATGTACCACACTAATGCCAAGATCCTAATAATAGAAGAAACAGTGTGCTACGGGAGAGGGAATATATGGGAACTCTCTGTACTTTTTGCTCAATTTTTCTGTACACCTAAACCTGCTCTAAAAAATAAAGTCTGTTTAAAAAAAATGAAGAGAAAAAAAAAGAAAAGGTAGAAAGCCAGCAACATCTGTAGAGACAACCAGACCAACATTAATTGAGAATGCCTACTAAGTATCAGGCATGCTGGAAAGTACAGAGGACCTAGAGTGGATTAGGCATTGCCCTTGCTTTCAGCAGGCTGACTCTTTTCTGGAAGGAGGAGGAAAAAACATCTAACTCACTTCTTTTTCTTCTGTGAAGGGGAGATGTGTCACTAAATATGGCCTAACCTGTGAAGGCCACCAATCTTTGAACTCTGGACATTACAGGTTGGAAGACTATTAAATATTATTTACCCCAAATGCCAAAATTTAATAAAGAGAAAGCCAGAAAAGTGAAAGAATTTATCTAAGATTGCTGGGTTGGGTCTAGAATCTGAATTTCCTGACTTTTAACCAAGCACTCTTCATATTATACTACCTGTCTTAGAATTCAATGTTTTCTTTGTTGTTGTTGTTGTTTTATTCTTAGATCCTCCCATAGTAAAGCCGTACCTAATTGCATTAATTAGATTCATAGAGCCCATGCCCTCTGATCTTTTAGCTCTACACTCTGTCCTTCAAAAAGTCTAATTCATAGTTTCAATTCAGCAGATTATTTAAAAGCATATTGAGTACTTCCTATGGTGTAGGCAGTAGAAAGCCTACCAAACCTAGTAAAGCACACTTCCTACCTCTGAGGAATTTGTTCTAGTATAATATTCTCAGATGTCAAAGTTGTATAGGTAAAACTCATCATCACCACCCAATCAAGTTTTCTAATGGAAATCTTCTTTGTAAGTCTTTAATTCTCAAGGCCCCAGTATAAAAATCTCCAAAGTATTTTTACTACTGTGGCTTGAAAGTGAGAGTATTTGGTTTTTAATCCTTGTTCTACCATTAACCAATTAGTTTTGAAACTCTGGGCAAGGCTTACCTCTCCAGGCTTAACATCTTCAATCAGTAAAATTAGGAGAGTGCCAGTCTTCTGTGATCCCCCTTCCTTTTCAGATCCAATCAGGTACTAAATATAACAACTTATTTTATCTCATCTACTTTTTGCATATCTCTTGAATTTCTTTCTCCTTCTCCATGTTCATCACAGCTGAGTTGAATCCCTGGATTATTGTTAACAGGCTTCAGGCTCTTAAGTGCAGAGTGACATGTTGAAAGCAATTTTAAGCAAGATTTAGCCTAGAGGTATATAGGTTAGATTGGAAGCTAGAAAACTAATTAAGATCTTTTAGAATAAAGGAATGTGCCTTAATTATCTAGTGCTGCTATAACAGAAATACCACAAGTGGATGGTTTCAACAAACAGAATTTCATTCTCTCACGGTCTAGTAGACTAAAAGCCCAAACTCAGGGCATCAGCTCCAGAAGGCTTTCTCTCTCTGTCATCTCTGGAGGAAGGTCCTTATCATCAATCTTCCCCTGGTCTAGGAGCTTCTCTACACAAGAACCCTGAATCCACAGGTTGCACTCTGCTCCTGGCACTGCTTTCTTGGTGGTATGAGGTCCCCCACTTTGCTCACTTCTTTTTCCTCTTATCTCTTATAAGATAAAAGGTGATGCAGGCCACACCCCAGGGAAACTCCCTTTACATTGGATCAGGGATGTGGCCTGAGTAAGGCTGTTACATCCCACCCTAATCCTTTTAACATAACCTTGTCTTGCCTCATTAACCACAGGCAGAGATTAGGGTTTACAACGCACAGGACGATTACATCCATCATGAAAAGGAGGACATCCACACAATAGTAGGAATCATGGTCTGCCCAAGTTGACACATATTTTGGGGGGACATAATTCAATCCAAAACAGAGTCCCTGGAGTAGTTAAGTGCTCAGCTGCTAACCGAAAGGTAAGAGCTTTGGGTCCACCCAGAGGCACCTAGGAAGAAAGACCTGGCAATCTACTTCTGAAAACACCATGGAGCACACTCTACTCTGATACATAGTGCGTTGCCATGAGTTGGACTCAATTCCATGGCAACTGGTTTGGTTTTTTGGTTTTAGAATAAAGAACAACCTCAAACTAAAAGCCTGTCATTGAAGTCCCTCCAAATGCTGGTTTCAGTTGGCCTTTCTGCTTTTATTCCCCATGCCTCCATAACACATAGCCTTTTCCTACCACACCTTCATGTCTTTAACATTGCTTTTCCTTTCCTCCTATGTGGAAAGTCTTCCTTTTTTGTAAACTCAATTCTAATAGTTTCATTAAAGCCAATTTCTTCCACAGAGCCAGTAATCTCTCTTTTAATTCCTATACAAATAATCAGAGTACAAACAATAATCCTCTTTCCTAATTCCATCTCATGAATATTATCAGCATTAAAGACATAATATGTAAAAACTCTTAACCAACATTAATGAAAGAATATCGTATAACTTATTTTCTTTATTATTCCTTCTTATTTCTTTTGCAAACCAAAATAAGCCACTGGTTGTTCATCTTTTTGGTAGAGGATTAATCTGTATTTTTAAATTATTTTAGAATGTTTAAGAAGAATATTAAAATAGGTTTCCTTGCTCTGGGCAGCTTCTGATATATGAAAGCATCTAGACAAAAGTATATGAACTATTGTCAAATAATATGTCTAGTTCAGGCAGATATTCAAGTAAGCAGGGAATAATGTTATATAAATGTTGTCAGGGTAGCTTACTCCATTGATAGATAAGCTCTGAAGACTTTATTTTTCAGTTATGAAACACGCCAATCTGACCAAATGATTGTCAATGTTAGTGTTAATAACAGTAGAGAAGCATTTGAGGGAAAACTTAAGGTTTTACTTTCTCCCTTTTAGATTCTCTAATTGCTGCTTGAACTCTGATTTGAATACCTTCTTCTGAGAAAGGCCACAATTAGAGGAGTGAAAGGGTTTCATGTGGCAAGAGAAAAGTGGCACTGTCGTATCCCATCAATCCCTGCAGTACCCGCTCTCAGAGAACATTCACTGCACTCTCTTGTACCAACTCCAAAAGGGAGTTTCCCAAGAAGTGAGTTTTAGGCAGTCACTACTGCCCATTTGTCATTACTGAAAAAAAAAAAAAAATCCATTATGTTACAAAAAGATCCTGTTATCCAGCGTTTGCTAATTACGATTCAGACGAGAAACATACAAAGTTTCAAAGAAAACAACTGAAGGGAACATCTGAAAGCAATTTTCCCCCATTCTTTGTTGTTCTGCTACTCACGGCAAATCTTCCAAACTGGAGGCTTCATGTCTTGGATCCAATAGATCATAACCACATTCATTGTAGATTTCCAAATAGGAAATGTGTGTTGTATATATTTTGCTGCTGTCCTGATTGGAAAAGGGAAAGACATTATTTAATGGCTCTAAATAACAATTCAGTTTAGGGGAAGATGAACACATTTATCACTGTAGCTTCCTTACGGTGTCCTTCTTTTTCTCTATGACTTTGTATAGTTTACATTTTCTGTTCATGACACTTTCAAGTCGCAAATTACCATAGGCAGAAAGGTTTTTTTTTTTAAATGGCCAACACCCATGATTACAAGCAACTTCAGTCTGTTCCTTTTTATTGGTTCCACGTTGTACATAAAAAGTCAATATACGCTTACAATGAGCCAACTTGGTTGCAGAACCATATAATACACCATTTTTTACTTTCCAGATTAAAAAAAGGGGTGGTTGTTACCAAAAAGAAATAAACTTACATTCTGTGAATATTCATCAAAAAACACAGATGATCACTCTGGTCTAAAAACTCTAGTAGCAAAATAGTTCCCATCTTTAATCATAGTTCTTTTTTTACTTTCCTAATATTCAGAAATTTTTAGTGAAATAGATAATAGTGATAGTTCCAGGGTACAGAATATAGTTTAGATCAGTTAGGTATGAGTGGACATTAACAGTTCACTGCCTGTTGGGTTAATTTTCCTGGCCCAAGTGGGCAAATCAAGGATATTTGGATATTGGTTAGACAGAAGTATTTTCTGTGGGGCATTGCTGAAATGTAATGACATAGGCATCAATGTGATGGGACTAAAAGTCAAGATGACTGGTCCTAAACTCAGTTCTGCCAACAGACAATAGGGACCCACTCCCTCTCAGATGGAACAAATCAGGGACTTTTTTTCAGCTCTTGAGACATTTCCAAGTTCAGTTTTTAGAACTAAATATTAAAAAACAGCACTTTCTGATGGGAAGGAAAGCACATAGTACAGGGGAAGTCAGCACAGCTGGACTAAACCAAAAGCTAAGAAGTTTCCTGAATATAACCAAACACTTTGAGGGACAGAGCAGCAGGGGTGGGGGTCTGGGAACCACAGATTCAGGGGACATCTAGATGAACTGTCATAACAAAGTTTATTAAGAAAATGTTCTACATCCCACTTTAGTGAGTGGCGTCTGGGGTCTTAAAAGCTAGCAAGCGGCCATCTAAGATGCATCAACTGGTCCCAACCTACCTGCGGCACAGGAAAATGAAAGACACCAAAAACACAAGGAAAAAACTAGCCCAAGAAACAAAAAGGGCCACATAAACCAGAGACTCCATCAGCCTGAGACTGGAAGAACTAGATGGTGCCCGACTACCACCAATGACTGCCCTGACAGGGAACACAACACAGAGTCCCTGATGAAGCAGGAAAAAAGTGGGGTGCAGAACTCAAATTCCAGTAAAAAGACCAGACTTAATGGTCTGACTGAGACTGGAGGAACCTCAGAAGACATGGCCTCCGGACTCTCTGTTAACCCAGAACTAAAACCATTCCCAAAGCCAACTCTTCAACAATTAGACTGGACTATACGACATAAAATGATACTCGTGAAGAGTGTGCTTCTTAGTTCAAGTGGATACATGAGACTAAATGGGCAGCTACTGTCCGGAGGTGAGATGAGAAGGCAGAAAAGTACAGAAGCTGGCTGAACGGATACAAGAAATCTGAGGTGGAAAGGAGGAGTGTGCTGACATATTATAGAGATAGCAACTAAGGTCACATAACAATGTGTGTATAAATTTTTGTATGAGAAATTAACTTAAGCTGTAAACTTTCACTTAAGACACAATTTAAAAAATACAGCACTTTCTTATTCCTCCCAAAACACAAATGCTCCTATCTCTGCAAATATCATCTGGCTCCTTGCCAGAGGACAATATATTTGTGTTTATGGCAAGAAGGTTGGCAAGTTGTACTAACACAGAAGATTTGCTTAGGATGACCTTCCTGACTGATTCCCACTCCAGTCCAAGACAACCAATTCGACAAGTGCTGTTCAAAGTGAGAGAGGACCATGTTATAGAGAAAAGTGGCCTGTAAATCAAAAGCTAGATCCCTAGGCTAACTAGCTGGCAGTGCTTACAATGCCATGTCTCAGTTTTCACACCCATAAAGTGAGAAAGTTGCATAATGAATCCCTAAGTGTTCTTCAGTTTTAAATGAATATAATCATTAATTAATACTAATAGCATTAGCATTAATAATTAATTACTATGATTATCTGGTCTTAACAAACTACTCAAATACACTACCATCACATAAAACAAAATGATACCTGAAAAATTAAGGTAATTCTCAGCTAGGATATGGCTGTCATACTCAAATGTTTACTCCAGCTACAGCGAAAATTCCACATTCTGGTATTCTGTGAAGGTGACGACATGGACTGACGTTCTACTAAACAAATTTCTATTAATGAAATGCTGGGAAATCCTGCTGATGTGGGTGGACAATGGCTGCTTATCCTGACAAATGGCCCTATGATTTTTATTAGTGCCCTAGTTTAGGGAAAGCACCATTTCAACAAAATTTGGGGGGGCTTGTAACTTGGTTTAGCACAGGTGTCAGAATACAAACACCAGAGAGATTCTCTGTGGCCTTTAGTCTACTCCAGTGTTTCCAAAGACAACCCATGAAGTACTCGTGGAAAAAGGGTTCCATGGTCAGCACATACACTATATCCCTGTCCTGAGCATTCTCAGAGCAGGTTAAAGATCCGAGGGCATGTTTTAGCAACCTGATGATTTCCTGTTTAATGTAACATATTTCTAAAGCTCATCTGAACTCAGAGAAACAGCCTATAGATTATGGTTCGAGATTTTAGCACAAGTTCTGAGCTGCTCTTACCATCAGACAGAAAAAGAGATTTGACCACTGCACCTGCCACTTACACGAGTGTGCTTGTACCCTAATCCTCAACTGTTTCACCATAAAAATGGTGACAGAGAAATAAGGTCCTGTGAGTCTCTGAGTGGTGCAAATGGTTAACACGCTCAGCTGTTAACCAAAAGATTAGAGGTTTGAGTCTACCCAGAGGTACCTGAGAAGAAAGCCCTGGCAATCTACTTCTGAAAAATCAGTCATTGAAAACCCTGTGGAGTACATCTCTACTCTGACACACACAGGGCCACCGTGAGTCAGATTTGTCTTGATGGCAACTGGTTTATTCAAAATACTAAAAAAATGTGTGGCCCGTAATAGACATCTACAAATGGTTGTTATTGCTGTTGATGCTATTATTATTGTTTTTATTATTATTTCTAAAAGCCTGCAAATGGAGAATTAAGTTTGTGAATATAAAAGGTAAAAGGAAGAAAGAAGGGCCAACTTGCATGTTAGTCTGCAATGGAGAAATTTCCTTCTTCCAGAAATTAGAAGAAATCATAAAAATTCAGGAAAATGGCAGGTCCACTGCTCTGAAGTGATGGGAATAATGCCTTTGGCTCCCTCAGCTTCTGCATTTTCTAGACTTTTATTGGAATACACACTGAAAATTCACTGAGCTATGTGGCAAGCTACCTTTCCTTCTTATTACTTTTTAGTGTTTAGGATTGCCAGGCTGTAATATAACACACATGTTTCCTGCAGACAGCCTTTCCGCCTGTCCCAAAACAAGTTTGAATCTCACAATACTCAAAAGTAATGAGCAGTGATTTCTAAAATAAATGGAATCAATTCTCCTCTCTTGGAATCATTGAAAATGTGCTCCTATCAGACTCGCAGGCCTTTTACAACCAGTATGCACGAGGCTCTGAGTTTAACTTGAAGTAAATACTTTGCATAAGGCAATGCTCCCTTTAAGAATTCTAAAGCATTTCATGTGGCCCTCTAAGGCAAGCAACTGGTGGCCTCTGAGTACCAGTCTGCATTTTTCAGCTATACTATGTGGACAGGCTTTACGATGCACTTCGAGTTGCTTCTGACTTGTTTCATCACAGTTGAGTTTGATTATAATA
The DNA here is from genome assembly GCF_030014295.1 of Loxodonta africana. Classification (NCBI taxonomy): domain Eukaryota; kingdom Metazoa; phylum Chordata; class Mammalia; order Proboscidea; family Elephantidae; genus Loxodonta; species Loxodonta africana. The sequence goes on from NC_087342.1 coordinate 101,925,173, forward strand.
AATGTGTTGTGCCCCATCACAGAAACCTGTCCCTTTATAAAGAGCTGCCCTGGCTATAAATTGGTCTGATGGGCTCTCTCCAAGTCCAGGAAGTTATTTAGTATCATTCAGAATGAAATTGAAAAGAGTAATGTCAATGACAAACAGATCTAAAACAATGAACCTAACAGATGGTAGGTACTTGGGAGACATTTAGACTTATAGAATTGTAAAAAAAAAAAAATTTTTTTTTTTTTATCCATAGACGAAATTTAAAAAGAAATAAGTAAAATACTTTCCATTGGGAAAGGATTGGTTTATTCAGTTAAGCTTAATCGGGGGCACTGGCTTCGTTTGTTCTGAAAGGCTCAAAGGATTCTCTGAAACTGGTCAGTAGTCATTTGGCCACATATGGGTATATGGATATTAAGGCTGTAGTAATAACTATCATGGACTGAGCATCTACTGTGTGTCAGGAAGTAGACAGTATCTTTAAATACAGCATGTTCGGCCGTCACCACAACGCTGCAAGACTGAGACATTAAGCAACTGCCCCAATGCCACACTTGGTAAGTAGCACACCTTCTCAAAACCAGGTCTGCCTGTACCATCTTCAATGATCTTTCCACATTAGTCTCCAACAGCAAAAACTATTAAAAATTATATTCCCTGTCTATGGAATAGGGGAATGAAACAAAACAGATAACTTCTGAAATAAGTGAGTAAACGAAAGAAGGGCTTTGGAGCCAACATACACACTACACTCTTTCTTTCACAAACTTTCTGCCATGCAGGGTTGATGTGTTTGAGCCAGGGAGAGATGAGCTGAACTAATGGCTAATTACTACTTTATGGGTAGAAATTAGAAGTATGCAGATCTCAGCAATTTCTCCTCATCGTTTCCAACTCAAAATGCAAACAGCACAGAGTCGAGAAATTCTGGAGTGACTGTTACACTGACCTAGTTAGGACATGTGTCATACGGGATGAAAACAACTAAGGAACTGCTGGAACTAGTAGGGACACTGGAGATCCGCTAGTAAAATACAATCCCTCCTTTCACAGAGGGGGAAACGGGAACCCAGATAATTTATATGAATCATTGTAGAGAATTTGTTTAAATACAACCAGTGAAACAAGGCCAGTCTGAGATACAGAGCCTGAGTATCTCATAGTAAAAAGTATAGGCTTTGGCATCAGACAGACCTGGGATGGTACTCCAAATCAGGTACTTAAAAGATACGAATCCAGAGAAAGATATTTAACCTGAGGCTCAATTTTCCCATCTATAAAATGAAGATAAGTGTATCCACCTCGTTAGCTGTATTGTGTTGTATTAAATGCTAACACAACCACAGCTACTTGTAGGCACTCAATAAGTGATGCATGTAACATAGCATGGAATTTCTCTTCATAATAATATTAATTTCCGTAGGATTTTTTCTCTGGTAATTCTGGGCTCCTGTTAAAAGTATGAAAAGAGAACAATCATACTATCCTATTCAGTGCTTTAGTAGCTTAAAGAAAGGCCTGTTTGGCAAAAGGATAGTCCTCAGTTCCTTTTTTTTTTAATTTAATGTGATGTTTTTGTTATTGTTTGTGCCTTATGTGAAGGTTTACAGAGCAAATTAATTTCTCATTAAACAATTAATACACATATCGTTTTGTGACATTGGTTGCCACCCCTGTGACATGTCAACAGTCCTCTCCCCTTCTCAACCCGGGGTTCCCCATTTCCATTTGTTCAGCTTTCCTGTCCCCTCCTGCCTTCTCATCCTTGCCCCTGAGCTGGTGTGCCCATTCAGTCTCACATACATGGTTGAACTATGTGTATTACTGTTTGTTTTATAGGCCTGTTTAATCTTTGGCTAAAGGGTAAACCTCAGGAATGACTTCAGTACTGAGTTAAAAGGGTGTCGGGGGCCATGCTCTTGGGGTTTCTCCAGTCTCCGTCAGGCCAGTCAGTCTGGTCTTTTTTTGCGAGTTAGAATTTTGTTCTACATTTTTCTCCAGCTCTGTCCGGGACCCTCTATTGTGATCCCTGTCAGGGCAGTCATGGTGGTTGCCGGGCACCATCTAGTTGTGCTGGACTCAGGCTGGTGGAGGCTGTGGTAGTTGTGGCGTGTTAGTCATTTGGACTAATCTCCCCCTTGTGTCTTTGGTTCTCTTCATTCTCCTTGCTGCAGATGGGGTGGGACCAGTAGAGTATCTTAGGTGGCCACTCACAAGCTTTTAAGACACCAGATGCTACTCATCAAAGGAGGAGGTAGAACATTTTCTTTCTACACTATGTTACGCCAGTTGAGCTCGAGATGTACCCTGAATATTCCTCAGTTTCTTAGTGAGGAATATAAGATACTAGTTGGTAAAAGATGTACCCTCCATGAGTGTATCAGAAGAACTCCCCTTGAACCTTTGCTGAAACAGCAGCCCTTAATGAGAAGCACCTTCTCTGTTCTCACTTCCTCAGCAAAATCCCAAACTTTTCTTAAATGTAGAGGCCAGAGTTATTACACAATAATACTTCCTCTTTTAGATACAATCTAATAAAACATTGCAATAAATTTTCTGCCTGCAGTAAATTTCTGCTGAATATATTACATGTAAAATTAAATTAAGGTTTCATACCTTTTGTAACTGTTCAAAAATGTACGATAGTGTCCTTGGGATAATGCCTCTGTCGGTGTAACGCTCTGCCCCACCAGTGATGGTGAATGTCTTACCGCTGCCTGTTTGTCCGTATGCAAAGATGGTGCCATTGTAACCTGCCAGAGCACTGCAATAAAGAAATGGCACACTTTTAATATCCAAACAGGTAATTGCGTTTGTATTAACTGGCTTACATTCTACTAACAATCTTCCTGAACACTATTAAAAAGACATCATAAAAATTAATAGAAATATCTATAGAAATATTATATGCATGAGTAAGTAGCTAGACTGTGCTTTCTTAACAAGGGATACCAGCACATCTATCCCTTTCTCTAAAAATGGGCCTATAACTCAAATGGAGTTTAGCCATCTGAACTGTTTTCTTTACATTTAGTATCCTGGGCTTGAATTAAGGAATATGCTGGGGGGAAAAAAGGTCCTATGGAAACATCACCACCTATAATTTGGCAAAATGCAAATCTGACACCTGGTACCTCACATGATGAATACGCACAACAGTAGCTACCTGCTAGAACATCAGATACACTCTTTTGCTACCTAAAACCCTATTGCTGCCAAGTTGATTCTGACTCATAGTGACCCTACAGGACAGATTAGAACTGCCCCATAGAGTTTCCAAGGAGTGCCTGGTGGATTCGAACTGGCAATCTTTTGGTTAGCAGCTGTAGCTCTTAACCACTGAGTTAGCAAGGTTCCCTGCTTGTCACTATGTACCCTATAATAACCAGCATCAACTGAAAATCCTCTAAAAATTCCTTTTCTTGGAAATGACTGTTTGGTAGACAATGCTAGTCCATATGCGCTCCTCAGCCCTGCAAAGCAGCTTTGATCTGACGGTGGTCTTAAGAACCCTGGATTGTCCCAGCTTTTGTAAACCACCACCTGTAACAAAGGCTTTGAACAATGCACATGACATGATGCAGACTTTCAAAAGTGAGTCTTTTATCTGCGCTACAAGGAACAGCAAACTAGTGCAGCTTTATTTTCTTTTTTGTTACAAGCGGCTCCTTGATCTCACCTGTTCTCATCAAACCAGCTATGATGATGCCAGCTAATGGTACCCACATTGTGAATGGCTTTTTGATAGATGGCACCTCAGAGAATCACCTCTAACTGTTCACAGTGAAATTCCTGCTTTAATACTTCTGGTAAAATACTGTCCCACAGCTCTCTACAATTCATTACGCTTTTGTGTCTGCATGTTGAATAAGCTATCATCATGATGCTGCCTCAAAACACACAGGTTTTGGTTAGAACTTGCTATGCAGTGGTGAGTTAAGTTCTCAGCAACTTATGCAAATACTAAATTAACAATATCTTCAGTAACAAATCAATGAATCTTTTGCTATGTAGGTAGAAGGTGTTGCTGGGGATTATAAACTTAAAGGACTTAATAAGGTGGTAAGCAAAATAGTATTACTACTGTGTGGTTCAACCTTCCCCTTTTGAGAGGTTTAATGATTTTTCTTTGTGTGTTTACACATGGAGACAACAACACACTGTTGAAACATCCAGCTTGTAAATGTTGGAACTACCATGCTGGATGACTACAGACGCTTATTCCTCAATAGAATCTGTCACCAGTGATGTAGCAAATGCTTCATAAGCAACATCGTTCCTGTAGATGATACCCCTTGGCTATAAATGCTCCAGGTAAATGAAGTCTATAACTCTAAGTATCAAACCTTCAACATTTTATTGACTTTTGATGGAAAACTTTCTAAAACATATTAGGCATTCCCTGACTTAAAAAGCATAGAATACAGAGCACAAATTAGCATTTCCATTATGATTTAGATATAGTCTATGAAAAGGGAATACTGGAGCATGCTACAAGATGGTGTCCTCTGATGATCTACTTTTTATACTTAAGTCTTCCTTCTCACTACTAGTTGTCCTAATTATACCTGCTTTTGTTTTTTCTAATACTAATATGCGCTCCCCACTCCCTACTTGCTGAGGGTTGGAAAACCAGATGGAAAAGGTTCATAGAATGCTGTATAAAATAAAAAGGATAGAGGCTCCACCTATATATCTTTCCATGGCTATTTATTTATTACATTACTATAATTTTTAAAATTAAGAAATGTAAACAGGCAAAATTTTTCTCCAATTTCTTTCTATAGAACCCCACAATCCCAACTCAACATAGTGCCCCCTCTCCACTGGGCACTAGGCATTTTCATGTGCTTCTAGTCTCATATGTCCTAAAGGAAAATGACTAAAAATAAAGGAAAAGGAATGGCGGAGTACAAAACTCTGAAAATCCACTGCTCCATTAAAACAATGAGCACACTGGCAAAAATTTGTCAAAACTGACTTTTTCAGAAATTATCCTGGAAATTACCCAAAGACTCACAACAATCCAGTGGGTTTTACTCAAGAAAACTGGCTGAATCTCAATAAGAAAAGGGAACTTTGTGGCATTTTAACTTGACTAGTGCCACTCTCTTTTCCCCAGTTCAATGGTGGTCTTGCAAAACTACAGCCTCATAACCATAGTAGCTATGAAAACCAGCAGTTTAGGAGTCCTCACAGTCCTAGCACGCACTGGAAGGGGTAGAACACAACTGGAACACTTCAAAAGTCTCATCCCATAGAATTTGCACTATTTGACCTCTTTGGCAGCTCCCTGGAAAAGCCCCATTCACAGGATTTGTCTTCTGTGTTTGATCTGACTCAGAGCTCATTCACTGCAAAAGCCCTATACCCAGGGAGTTTGTTAAGAACAGTCAGTAGCAATTGTTTAACCTCACAGCTGCCTGAGGCTGCAATACCAATGAGGCAAACAAGAAGCTGACCAAAAATTTAACAGAAAACTATTCAGAATGAGATGTCTATCAGGAGTTTTAAAAAGCTCTAACATATTCCTAGGGCTGTAAAAGGCCACACCCATGTGCAGGGCTGTGAACATGCCCAGGTGAGACCTATGAAGGTCCTTATACCTCACACCTCGCTGACCTTGAGACTCTGCATAAGCAGAAAGTGAAGACTAAGGCAGAGTTGTAAACTGCCAGAGAGGTGAAGGTGTGCCCCATAACACACACAGAACCCTTCCATCAAAGTCTGGAAGATTGGTTCAAGGCATTTAAGTAGATATCTGTCCAATCGTTAGCGGACCACTAATCGGGCAGCGATTTTAGAGGCCGCACACAACAAAGAATACAGATTTTACAGAATTAGTCCAAGAAAGTCACTAAACAAATAACAGCAGTAGCAGCAGCAGCAACAACAGCAAACCCTGGAGAGGTGGGAATCTTATATCCAGAGTTGTCACATTAAGTTAGTTAAAATGCTCAGTGTTCAACAACAAAAACAAAATCAGACACACAAAGACACAAGAAAGTATTGCCCGTACACAGGAAATCAAGAATTCAACAGAAACAGTTCCTGAGGAATCAACGTAGAAAAGGCTTCTGACAAAATTCAATACCCTTTCATGATAAAAGCACTCAACAAGATAGGAATAGAAGGGAAATTCCTCAACTTTATAAAGGGCATTTATAAAAAACCCACAACTAACATCATACTCAGTGGAGAAAGATTGAGAGCATTTCCCTTCAGATCAGGAATAAGACAAGGATCCCTGTTTTAACCACTGATACTCAATACTGTACTGGAAGTTCTAGCCAGAGCAATTCGGCAAGAAAAATAAATAAAAGCCATCCAAATTGGGAAGAAAAAAGTAAAACTATCTGTTTTCACAGATGAACATGATCTTACATATAGAAGATCCCAAAGAATCCACAAGAAAGTTATTACAGCTAATAAATGAATTCAGCAAAATGACAGGACACAAGGTCAACACTCAAAAATCAGTAGGGCTTTTATATGCCAGCAACAAGCAATCCAAAAAGAAAATTAAGGAAATAACTCCATTTACAACAGCATCTCAAAGAATAAAACACCTAGGAATAAATTTAACCAGGGAGGTGAAACACTTGTACACTAAAAATATAAAATATTACTGGAAGAAATTAAAGATGGTCTAAAATAAATGGGAGGATATTCTGTGCTTATGGATTGGAAGACTTAATATTGCCAAGATGTCAATACTACCTAAAGCAATTTACAGATTCAATGTAATACCCATAAAAATTCTAATAGCCTTCCTTGCAGAATCTGAAAAGCCAATCTTCAAATTTATATGGAAATTCAAAGGGCCCAAATAGTCAAAGCAATCTTGAAAAAGAACAAAACAAGAGGACTCACACTTCCCAATCTCAAAATATAAAACTACAGTAATCAAAACAGTATGGTACTGATATAATGATGGACATATAAACCAATGAAATAGACCTAATAGTTCAGAGATAAGCACGTACATCTGAGGTGAATAAATATTTGACAAGAGTGCTAAATACAAACCATGCCTTCTCCCCTCCCCTTGAGGTACTTTGATAAACTGGCTATGAATTAGCATAGCACACTTAATGAAATTACCTCACTGGGGGAGGGCGCAGTTGGAAAAAAATATAGAACACACGTGTTATTTGTGTAAAAATATGGTAGTCTCTTTAATAAATGGTGCTGGGGAAACTGAATTTCCACATGTAAAAGAATAAAGTTAGACCCATACCTCAGAACATGTATGAAAACTAACACAAAGTGGATCAAAGACCTAATTCCATAAAACTCTTAGAAGAGAACATAGGGGCAGTGTTTCAGGAGCTAGTCTTCAACAGTAGATTCTTAGATATGACACTGAAAGCACAAGCAACAAAAGCCAAAATAGAAAAACGGGGTCTCATTAAAATTAAAAAACTCTGTATATCAGAGGACTTTATTAAAGTGAAAAGACAACCTAGACCAGGAGAAAAATTTTAAAAAAATTGGGGGACCATATATCATACAAGGGCTTAATATCCAGATTATTTAAAGGACTCCTACAACTTAACAAGAAAAACGCAAACAACCCAATCAAAAAATGGGCCAAGGACTTGAATAGACATTTCACCAAAGAGGATATAAAAATAGCCAACAAGCACATGAAAAGATGCTCAACTTATCCATTGTTGTTGTTGTTAGGTGCCATCGAGCCGGTTCCGACTCATAGCGAGCCTATCCACAACAGAACGAAACACTGCCCGGTCCTGCACCATCCTTACAATCGTTGTTAATACTTGAGCTCATTGTTGCAGCCACTGTGTCAATCAATCCACCTCGTTGAGGATCTTCCTCTTTTCCACTGACCCTGTACTCTGCCAAGCATGATGTCCTTCTCCAGGGACTGATCCCTCCTGACAACATGTCCAAAGTATGTAAGACGCAGTCTCGCCATCCTTGCCTCTAAGGAGCATTCTGGCCGCACTTCTTCCAAGACAGATTTGTTCGTTCTTTTGGCAGTCCATGGTATATTCAATATTCTTCGCCAACACCACAATTCAAAGGCGTCAACTCTTCTTCGGTCTTCCTTATTCATTGTCCAGCTTTCACATGATTAAAAATACCATGGCTTGGGTCAGGCGCACCTTAGTCTTCAGGGTGACATCTTTGCTCTTCAACACTTTGAAGAGGTCCTTGGCAGCAGATTTGCCCAATGCAACGCGTCTTTTCATTTCTTGACTGCTGCTTCCACGGCTATTGATTGTGGATCCAAGTAAGATGAACTCCTTGACAACTTCAATCTTTTCTTGATTTATCATGATGTTGCTCATTGGTCCACTTGTGAGGATTTTTGTTTTCTTTATGTTGAGGTGTAATCCACACTGAAGGCTGTGGTCTTTGATCTTCATTAGTAAGCGCTTCAAGTCCTCTTCAGTTTCAGCAAGCAAGGTTGTGTCGTCTCCATAATGCAGGTTGTTAATGAGTCTTCCTGCAATTTTGATGCCCCATTCTTCTTCATATAGTCCAGCTTCTTGGATTATTTGTTCAGCATACAGATTAAACAGGTATGGTGAAAGAATACAACCCTGATGCACACGTTTCCTGACTTTAAACCAATCAGTATCCCCTTATTTTGTCCGAACAACTACCTCTTGATCTATGTAAAGTTTCCTCATGAGCACAATTAAGTGTTCTGGAATTCCCATTCTTCACAGTGTTATCCATAGTTTGTTATGATCCACACAGTCGAATGCCTTTGCATAGTCAATAAAACACAGGTAAACATCCTTCTGGTATTCTCTGCTTTCAGCCAGGATCCACCTGACATCAGCAATGGTATCCCTGGTTCCACGTCCTCTTCTGAAACCGGCCTGAATTTCTGGCAGTTCCCTGTCGATATACTGCTGCATCTGTTTTTGAATGATCTTCAGCAGAATTTTGCTTGCGTGTGATATTGATGATATTGTTCTATAATTTCCACATTCAGTTGGATCACCTTTCTTGGGAATAGGCATAAATATGGATCTCTTCCAAACAGTTGGCCAGGAAGCTGTCTTCCATACTTCTTGGCATAGATGAGTGAGCACCTCCAGCACTGCATCTGTTTGTTGAAACATCTCAATTGATATTCCCTCAATTCCTGGACCCTTGTTTTTCACCAATGCCTTCAGAGCAGCTCAGACTTCTTCCTTCAGTACCATCGGTTCCTGATCATATGCCACCTCTTGAAATGGTTGAACATCGAGTAATTGTTTTTGGTATAATGACTCTGTGTATTCCTTCCATCTTCTTTTGATGCTTCCTGCATCATTTAATATTTTCCCCATGGAATCCTTCACCATTGCAACTCGAGGCTTGAATTTTTTCTTCAGTTCTGTCAGCTTGAGAAACCCCGAGCACGTTGTTCCCTTTTGGTTTTCCATCTCCAGCTCTTTGCACATGTCATTATAACACTGTCTTCTTGAGATGCCCTTTGAAATCTTCTATTCAGTTCTTTTACTTCATGAATTCTTCCTTTTGCTTGAGCTGCTTGACGCTCAAGAGCAAGTTTCAGAATCTCCTCTGACATCCACCTTGGTCTTTTCTTTCTTTCCTGTCTTTTCAGTGACCTCTTGCTTTCTTCATGGATGATGTCCTTGATGTCATTCCACAACTTGTCTGGTCTTCCGTCACAGTGTTCAATGTGTCAAATCTATTCTTGAGATGGTCTCTAATTTCAGGTGGGATATACTCAAGGTCATATTTTGGCTCTTGTGGACTTGCTCTGATTTTCTTCAGTTTCAGCTTGAACTTGCGTATAAGCAATTGATGGTCTGTTCCACAGTCGGCCCCTGGCCTTCTTCTGACTGATGATATTGAGCTTTTCCATCGTCTCTTTCCATAAAAAAGAAAAAAAAAATTTTTTTCTTTTTTTTATAGATGTAATCAATTTGATTTCTGTGTGTTCCATCTGGTGAGGTCCACATGTATAGTCACCGTTTATGTTGGTGAGAGAAGGTATCTGCAATGAAGAAGTCGTTGGTCTTGCAAAATTCCATCATTAGATCTCCGGCATTGTTTCTATCACCAAGGCCATATTTTACAACTACTGATCCTTCTTCTTTGTTTCCAATTTTTGCATTCCAATCACCAGTAGTTATCAGTGCATCTTGACTGCATGTTCGATCAATTTCAGACTGCAGCAGCTGATAAAAATCTTCTCTTTCTTCATCTTTGGCCCTAGTGGTTGGTGCGTAAATTTGAATAATAGTCGTATTAACTGGTCTTCCTTGTAGGCATATGGATATTATCCTATTACTGACAGCGTTGTACTTCAGGATAGATCTCAAAACGTTCTTTTTGATGATGAGTGCAACACCATCCCTCTTTGAGTTGTCATTCCCAGCATAGTAGACTATATGATTGTCCAATTCAAAATGGCCAATACCAGTCCATTTCAGCTCACTAATGCCTAGGATATCGATGTTTATGCATTCCATTTCATTTTTGACGATTTCCAATTTTCCTAGATTCATACTTCATACATTCCAGGTTCCAATTATTAATGGATGTTTGCAGCTGTTTCTTCTCATTTTGAGTTGTGCCACATCAGCAAATGAAGGTCCCGAAAGCTTTATTCCATCCACGTCATTAAGATCGACTCTACTTTGAGGAGGCAGCTCTTCCCCAGTCATCTTTTGAGTGCCTTCCAACCTGGGGGGCTCATTTTCCAGCACTACTATATCAGACAATGTTCCGCTGCTACTCATAAGGTTTTCATGGGCGAATGCTTTTCAGAAGTAGACTGCCGGGTCCTTCTTCCTAGTCTGTCTTAGTCTGGAAGCTCAGCTGAAACCTGTCCTCCGTGGGTGACCCTGCTGGTATCTGAATACCGGTGGCATAGCTTCCAGCATCACAGCAACACACAAGCCCCCATAGTACGACAAACTGACAAAGACATGGGGGTATTATCCATTAGGGAGTTACAAATCAAAACCACAATTAGATACCACTGAACCCCCACTAGGATGGCTAAGATTAAAAAAAAGAGAAACAAGAAATATTGGCAAGGATGTGGAGAATTGGGATCCTTGTTCATTATAGATGGGAATGGAAAATTTTATGGCTGCTATGGATAACAGTTTGGTGGTTTCCCAAAAGGCTAAACATAGAGCTACCATTGTTGTTGTTGTTAGGTGCCATCGAGTTGGTTCTGACTCATAGTGACCCTGTGTACAACAGAACGAAACACTGTCCAGTCCTGCATCATCCTCACTATCATTGCTATCCTTGAGCCCACTGGTGAACCCACTGTGTCAAACCATCTCGTTGAGGATTTTCCTCTTCTTTTGCTGACCCTCTACTTTACCAAGCATAATGTCCTTCCCCAGAGACTGGCCCCTCCTGATAACGTGTCCAGTGTACAGGAGACGAAGTCTCACTATCCTAGCTTTTAAGGAGTATTGTGGATGTACTTCTTCCAAGACTGATTTGTTTGTACTTCCTCCAATCAACGGTAAATTCAATATTCTTCGCCAACACCATTAATTCAAAGGCATCAATTCTTCTGTAGTCTTCCTTGTTAATCTTCGCTTTTTAGCACTTGAAAGACGTCTTTTGCAGCAGATTTGCCCAACGCAATACGCCTTTTGATTCCCTGACTGCAGCTTCCGTGGGTGTTGACTGTGGATCCAAGTAAAGTGAAATCCTTGACAACTTCAATATTTTCTCCATTTATCATGAAGTTGCTTCTCGGTCGAGTTGTGAGGATCTTGTTTTCTTTACGTTGAGGTGTAAATCCATACTGAAGGCTGAAGTCTTTGATCTTCATCAGTAAGTGCCTAAAGTCCTCTTCAATTTCAGCAAGGTTGTGTCATCTGCATATTGCAAGTTGTCAATGAATATTCCTCCAAGCTTGATGCTGCTACCATAGTACCCAGCAATTCCACTCCTAGGTATACACCCAAAAGACTTCAAAACAGAACACAAACAGGCACATGTACACCAATGTTCATTGCAGCACTAATCACAATAGCCAAAAGGTGAAAACAACCTAAATGCTCATCAACAGATGAACAGATAACAAATTGTGGTACATACATACAATGGACTCTTACTATGCCGTAAAGAGAAATGAAGTCCCGATACATGCTACAACATGGATGAACCTAGAAAACATTATGCTGAGCTAAGTAAGTCATACACAAAAGGACAAATATTGTTTGATCTTATTTATATGAAATAGTTACAATAGGCAATGTATAGAGATCAAAGCTTAATAGTGGATACCAGAGGGCTGTTACCATGGGGGCGAGAAAGGAGGAAAGGCGAGTCATTGTTTAGGAAGCACTGAATTTCTGTTTATGGTGACAGAAAGTTTGGCAACGGATATTGGTGAAGATTGTACAATATGATTGCTATAATTGCTGTCACTGAATTGAACACGTGAAAGATGTTGAATTAGCAAACGTGTTTTATATATATATTACAACAATGAAAAGGAAAAAAAAAGGATGCTTAAACATCTGTTTGATTCAGCACCAGGATAGAATCAGAGAATTCAGATATGATTGCTTCATTTTTGAAAGAAAAGCAGCAAAGTGAGACCTTAAAAGATCATGAGTTTAGCCTTAGAAAAATTAAGAATCCCAAGAAAATACCATAGTGATATTTTAAAGAACTGTTTATTGAAACAAATTAATTCATTGTCCAAATCATTTTGCATTGGACACATCAACTGGGGGAATCAATGCTGGAGGGTGACATCATGTTTGGTGAAGTAGAGGGGCAACGATGATAAGGGAGACTCTAGGAGAGATGGACTGGCACAGTAGCTGCAACAATGGACTCGAACATGCTGGCAATCATAAGGATGACACAGAACCAGGCAACTTTTAGTTCTGTTATCCATAATGTCGCCATGAGTCAGGGTGGACTTGATGGTAGCTATCTACCTACCTACCTACCTACCTACCTACCTACCTACCTAAATATATGGTTATTCCACCTTGCCTTTCACACAGTTCTGAGAGCCAGAATAGCTGAAATTCACATATTCTTATTTGTTTTTGGTTTTTAGAACAGTTCATTTCTGTCTGCTGTAGCCTGCTTCCTAGAATACATCATCCCTCTTAAGTAGCCACAAGCAGGTCCTTAGAGTAGTCCACTGACTTTTACAGAGGAATGTGGTAAGTGACTCTTGATTGTTTTACCTGCAGAATATCTGAGTGGACAGTTCAGTAGCCTGAACGTAAGATTTCAACCAAGCTTTTGGTTTGGGGGCGTTCTCTGTGCTGTAAAGGAGGAAGAAAGAGGGAAAAATTCGGGAAGGCCTAGACTTCTAGGGAATCTGAGAGGGTAGTAAACTTTGAGAGCTATATTTTTCTTCCCAGCAAGTTTTCTTAGTCATCTTCTTTAGGTAATAGACATGTTGCCCTCCCCGCCCCGCCCCCAACTTCTACATATTCAGGAGGAGCAGGTGGGTAAATGAGGCACGTGACATAGGTCAGGACAATCATACTATTCCACTCTATCACCCTTTCTACCTGACTAGTTTTTTTTTAGTCTATAATAGGTACTAGACCAAGAGGCTAATGGCATGTAGGACACTAATAAATCCCCCCACATGGATTTTTAAGAGGAAAAAAATATTTTTATTGGGGTCCCTGAACCATGGCTGCCATAGGCCATGTCCCCTGCCCATCTGCACAAGGAAGCAGAGCTGAGCAAAGGACAGAGGGAAGAAGTAATCCTGGCTGTGTTGGGGACCCAGTTCACTTTGCAAAGGCCCTGATTTTTATAGCATTCTCTTCAATTCTTTGAGCTTATTCAGTTATGTGAATCAAGAAATTCTCTCTTTTCTTTGAGTCAAGATTCTGTTATATGCAACCAAAAGGGTCCCAACTAATACAAAGTTTCTACAAAGACCTCAAAGGCATCTCTTGTCCTTTTCAAACCTTCCTCCACTAATTGCCTCTCCACAGATGCTCTTCTAATCCCAACCCCTGCAGTCTTTCACTGTGTTTCTGCTCTGTCCCTTTGTCCCCCTAAGAAGAGCACTAGCTCCACTGTTCAGAGATTAGAAAATAGAGTTAAACAAGAAGGTTAGGTTCCAATTATAGAAAGTGCAGCAGAAAGAGAATGAACCTTGGAGCCCGCCAGGACTAAGCTCAAAATCTGGCTCTACTACTTATTAACTCTTGAGTGTTGGACAAGTCATATAATTTATCGGCGCCTTGGGTCTGTCATCTGGAAAGTAGGGATGAAAATACTCACCTTCTACTTTTTTGTTTATGATAAAAAATGAATAATATATGTAAAGCATCTAGTAGAATATCTGATATAGAGGTGGAATTTAACAAACGATAGCAATTATCATAAGGATGATAGATTGGGAATGGAGAGTAAGAAGTCAATCTGACAGACACTGCATAAGAAGAGTGGGCTTGGTAGCATGGGCACAGTTGATCAACATGATTTCATGGTTTGATACTCTAATCAAAACTCAAATTTAAAATGAGAAAATGTTAGCTAAATTCATAATGATGCATGAAGCTAATGACTGTACTTTCTCCTAAGCAGTTTGCCATTGACTACATTGGTTTCGCCCATGGAATCTTTTTTTTTTTTTTATAACTTTTATTAAGCTTCAAGTGAACATTTACAAATCCAATCAGTCTGTCACATATAAGTTTACATACATCTCACTCCCTACTCCCACTTGCTCTCCCCCTCTTGAGTCAGCCCTTTCAGTCTCTCCTTTCTTGACAATTTTGCCGGCTTCCCTCTCTCTCTATCCTCCCATCCCCCCTCCAGACAAGAGTTGCCAACACACTCTCAAGTGTCCACCTGATATAATTAGCTCACTCTTCATCAGCATCTCTCTCCCACCCGCTGACCAGTCTCTTTCATGTCTGATGAGTTGTCTTCAGGGATGTTTCCTGTCCTGTGCCAACAGAAGGTCTGGGGAGCATGGCCGCCGGGATTCCTCTAGTCTCAGTCAGACCATTAAGTTTGGTCTTTTTATGAGAATTTGGGGTCTGTATCCCACTGATCTCCTGCTCCCTCAGGGGTCCTCTGCTGTGCTCCCTGTCAGGGCAGTCATCGATTGTGGCCGGGCACCAACTAGTTCTTCTGGTCTCAGGATGATGTAGGTCTCTGGTTCATGTGGCCCTTTCTGTCTCTTGGGCTCTTAGTTGTCGTGTGGCCTTGGTGTTCTTCATTCTCCTTTGATCCAGGTGGGTTGAGACCATGGAATCTTTTAAGAAAAGAGTAGACACTGACAGGGAACACGACCCAGAATCTTTGATGCGGCAGGAGAGCAATGGGATGCAGACCTCAAATTCTCATAAAAAGACCAGACTTAATGGTCTGACTGAGACTAGAAGAACCCTGGAGTTCACAACCCCCAAACCTTCTGTTAGTCTAAGACTGGGACCATTCCCAAAGTCACCTCTTCAGACAGGGATTGGACTGGACGGTAAGATAGAAAATGATACTGGTGAGGAGTGAGCTTCTTGGCTCAAGTAGACACATGAGACTATGTGGGCAGCTCCTGTCTGGAGGGGAGATGAGAAGGCAGAGGCGGACAGAAGCTGGTTGAATGGACACAGGGAATACAGGGTGGAGAGAAGGAGTGTGCTGTCTCATTAGGGGGAGAGCAACTAGGAGTACATAGCAAGGTGTATATAAATTTTTGTATGTGAGACTGACTTGATTTATAAACTTTCACTTAAAGCACAATAAAAAAAAAAAAGGGTAGACAACCAAAGGTCCCACTTGATTTAGACCAGGGGTCTCAAGCTGGTAGTGAACTTTGCCCACAGGAATATTTACACTTGTCCAAATTTTACTGCCCACATATGGGACATGTGTTCTCTAGTTTGCCACAGTCTCCAACACTCCCTATTGTCTTAGGCTCTGCTGCTTCCTAAAGGTACATTACCTGCCTGAACTTAAAGGCAGAGCTGCCTCACTACACAGTAACAGGGAGACCCAGTAACATTGTAGTCCATGTGACTCACTGCTCCCCTGGAATTGCACAGTGCTTAGTCATTCACTTAGACTTCTATGAATGGGGCCCCTTTGAGGTGTGCAACATGGCCATCCTGCTTAAAGGCATTTGAGTTTAGTTCCCCTGGTTTAGACATCACCCTTTCTAAAAGCATGTTCTGGCAAGATCATTCTTTTGTGTGTGTGTGTGTGTGTGTGTGTGTGTGGAGATTTTGTTTCCATTAATTTTTTTTTAATTGTGCTTTAGGTAAAAGTTTATAGCTCAAGTTAATTTCTCACACAAAAATTTATACACATATTGTTTTGTGACATTAGTTGCAATTCCCACAATGTGTCCCACCCCTGGCAAGATCATTCTAAGGTCTTTCGTACCTTTGTTTTTATGATATATTGAGAATACATATTCTATGTAAATCCTGATATAAAGATAGGGTAAGGTACATGGCTAACTTTAGTCAACCTAAATCAAATCATTCACTATTTTGTTTAGAAAGTATTATCAAGGATATCCAGATTAGAAAAATTATCCTGCATATCCAAAATATGTTTTTGTCAGAAAAATAAAACTGAAAACATGGGTTAGGTGGTAGTTTATACACTTGGGATCGCCAGTTAAAGCCTTCTGTACGTGCCTAGGGCATGCGTAGGACTGTTGGTTATTGGGTTAAGGTTACAAACAAGGGGCCCACAGGCCATACACAGCCAGCAGAGCATTTGCTTGGCCAGTATTGCTTTCTTTATTTTAAAAAAAA
Organism: Loxodonta africana; assembly: GCF_030014295.1. NCBI lineage: Eukaryota > Metazoa > Chordata > Mammalia > Proboscidea > Elephantidae > Loxodonta > Loxodonta africana. Next base: position 101,941,894 of record NC_087342.1, read on the forward strand.
AAAAGAATGTGAATGCCCCTAGACCCCCAAGATCTGCAATCCCCAATTTAGGCACAGACCCCACCACTCCCTATTGCCTGCATCAGTTTACTTCAGATTAACTACCTGACTTCTATAGAATTTTGAGTTTTGTAACCCCTGAAATAGTGACTCAGACAAATGCTAAGACAGTAACACTTTGATTACAAAACTAACAAAAACACCTTAATATATACATGATGTGGACACAGAAGATTCTTTCAGATTCTGAAATGTCATAGCCAACCCCTTTACCCTGCCAGTCACCCAAGAAACAGAATGGATATCTCTCTCGTCATTGCTCACATTTCAAAAGTTTTAAAATGTGATAGGAAAACCAGAATGTCGGGTCCTTTCTTCTAGAACAGTCACTTTGGCACAATCAGGACTTCCACTCTTGGATATCTCACAAAAACAGGATCAGCAGCCTCCTGTCTTGAATGATTTGCAAATTCTCCTCCTTGGATATAGGGGCTAAGAAAGAGGACCTCTTGAGGTTCTTTCCAGCTCTATAATTCTCAGGGATTTGTTCACAGTCTTGTCCCAACTCCTTGAAACAAAACTTTCCAAGAGGCAAACACATCACAGGGTACATAATCCAAACAGTCTCTCATGATAGGATCCTCGAGGTCTTATGCACACTAAATGGCTTTATATCCATGACTTCATGGACCAAGTCCAGGCCAAAGTGCTCTCTAAATGAGGCTGTTTATTATTTCCCAAGTTCCTGAAGAAACCATTTTGTCCTAGTATAATAATAAGCAGCTTATATCTGGAAACATAACAGAAATGCATGAAACTTCAATAGAGGAAAATGACCCTTTCTGAACACAGTCCAGTTCTGAAATATGTTTCAGTTTGAAGTCCAGGATACAGAATTAAAAAGCGAGGACTACATTTTTATCTTATTTACATTATAAAAAATATATTTACTGTAGCATTTCTGACAGATATTTTTCCATGACCCTTGAGAATAAACACTTAGATTCATTAAATACATAATCATTTTCAGATGACCATCAAGGGAGGCAAATAAAATGAAACAACAAAAGTTTTATACTATAATGTGGGAAAACCCGTTGTCTATAGACATTTATTTTGGCAGAGTATTGTATAAAATCTCAGCTGGTTATGTTGGGTTTCTTTTTGTAAGGACACAAAAGAAAAAAGAAAATTCATTTCCCTGAAATTGTAACACTGAGTTCTCCACCAGTACATCAATCAACCACATTTTTTTTAAATAATTTTTATTTTGCTTTAAGTGAAAGTTTACAAATCAAGTCTGTCTGTCACATATAAACTTACATACACCTTACTACATACTCCCTCTTACTCTCCCCCTAATGAGTCAGCCCGCTTCCTTCTTCCAGTCTCTCCTTTCGTGACCGTTTTGCCAGTTTCTAACCCTCTCTACCCTCCCATCTCCCCTCCAGACAAGAGCTGCCAACACAGTCTCAAGTGTCCATCTGATGCAAGTAGCTCACTCCTCATCAGCATCTCTAGCCAACCCATTGTCCAGTCCCTTCCATGTCTGATGAGTTGGCTTCGGGAATAGTTCCTGTCCTGGGCCAACAGGTTTGGGGACCATGACCGCCGGGATTCTTCCTGTCTCAGTCAGACCATTAAGTCTGGTCTTTTTATGAGAATTTGGGGTCTGCATCCCACTGTTCTCCTGCTCCCTCAGGGGTTCTCTGTTGTGCTCCCTGTCAGAACAGTCATCAGTTGTAGCCGGGCACCATCTAGTTCTTCTGGTCTCAGGATGATGTAGTCTCTAGTTCATGTGGCCCTTTCTGTACCTTGTGACCTTGGTGTTCTTCATTCTCCTTTGTTCCAGGTGGGTTGAGACCACTTGATGCATCATAGATGGCTGCTTGTTAGTGTTTAAGACCCCAGATGCCAGACTTCAAAGTGGGATGCAGAATGTTTTCTTAATAGAATTTATTTTACCAATTGACTTAGATGTCCCCTGAAGCCATAGTCCCCAAACCACCCCCCTTGCTCCACTGACCTTCAAAGCATTCAGTTTATTCAGGAAACTTCTTTACTTTTGGTCCACTCCAGTTGTGCTGACCTCCCCTGTATTGAGTGTTGTCCTTCCTTTTACCTAAAGTAGTTCTTATCTACTATCTAATCAGTAAATAACCCTCTCCCACCGTCCCTCCCTCCCCCCTCTCGTAACCACAAAAGAATGTGTTCTTCTCAGTTTAAACTATTTCTCAAGATCTTATAATAGTGATCTTATACAATATTTGTCCTTTTGCTTCTGACTAATTTCACTCAGCATAATGCCTTCCAGGTTCCTCCATGTTATGAAATGTTTCACAAATTCATCATTGTTCTTTATCGATGCTTAGTATTCCATTGTGTGAATATACCATAATTTATTTATCCAGTCATCCATTGATGGACACCTTGGTTGCTTCCAGCTTTTTGCTATTGTAAACAGTGCTGCAATAAACATGGGTGTGCATATATCTGTTCATGTAAAGGCTCTTATTTCTCTAGGATATATTCCAAGGAGTGGGACTGCTGGGTTGTATGGTAGTTCTATTTCTAGCTTTTTAAGGAAACGCCAGATCGATTTCCAAAGTGATTGGACCATTTGACATTCCCACCAGCAGTGTATAAGTATTCCAATCTCTCCACAGCCTCTCCAACATTTATTATTTTGTGTTTTTTGGATTAATGCCAGCCTTGTTGGAGTGAGATGGAATCTCATTGTAGTTTTAATTCGCATTTCTCTAGTGGCTAATGATCAAGAGCATTTCCTCATGTATCTGTTAGCCAGCCGCCTGATATCTTCTTTAGTGAAGTGTGTGTTCATATCCTTTGCCCAATTTTTAATTGGGTTGTTTGTCTTTTTGTGGTTGAGTTTTAACAGAATTCATACATAGATTTTAGAGATCAGGCGTTGGTCGGAGATGTCATGGCTGAAATCTTTTCCCAGTCTGTAGATGGTCTTTTTACTCTTTCGGTGAAGTCTTTAGATGAGCATAGGTATTTGATTTTTAGAAGCTCCCAGTTATCTGGTTTCTCTTCGTCATTTTTAGTAATGTTTTGTATTCTGTTTATGCCTCGTATTAGGGCTTCTAACGTTGCCCCTATTTTTTCTTCCATGATCTTTTTCGTTTTAGTCTTTATGTTTAGGTCTTTCACCCATTTTGAGTTAGTTTTTGTGCATGGTGTGAGGTATGCGCCCTGTTTCATTTTTTTGCAGATGGATATCCAGTTATGCCAGCACCATTTGTTAAAAAGACTATCTTTTCCCCATTTAACTGACATTGGGCCTTTGTCAAATATCAGCTGCTCATATGTGGATGGATTTATATCTGGGTTCTCAATTCTGTTCCATTGGTCTATGTACCTGTTATTGTACCACATTTTTAAGCATCCATTATATTTGAAGTCTGGTCCTGTGTACTATGTGAATTTATAGGGAAAAAGAATTTGTTCTTAAGAAGCTTAAAATGCAGGGTCAAGCAGAATATTCAGCAAGATAAATACCTTTTTATATGTGAGCATGTGCATATATTAAACCTATATAATCTTATAGTCTGTGTATTAATCTACAATAAAAAATAACACACAGCTTATTTATAAATGTGCCTGTAACGAGAACTTACAGAAAGTCCTCCACAAGTACTTCTCATCAGAAAGGCAAAGTGAGAAAACTGTATTTTCTGGGGGACTCCATCTTTTCCCTGCAAGAGTGCCTGGAGCTTCTGGGTCCTCCAGCTGTTCTGAGCAAGTAGAAACAGAAACAGGAATCTAGGCTAAGAAATGAAAAAGACAGGCGCAGAAAATAAAAGGAACAAAAGGGCCTATATTGTGGGGTAGAGATGTCTAAAGTATATGGAAAGAGAGTGGGGAGTGGGAAATACAGAATTTGTAGTATAGGGGTAGGGGACCAGCAGGTGGTTGCCATCAGTGTGGAGGATACTGAGAAAAGTAATGGAGAAAGGGTATTCCAGATGTTGGCAGCACATTTAAAATGTACGCCCCACCCCTTGCATTTCCTTGCACGTCTGAATAAGAGCTGACCTTTGTGTATCTTCAAAAGTGACACTGTTTATAGACTGGGCTACATGAGGTTCCAGTTTATATTTGAGTTACATGCCTTTTTCTCTATACTTCCAGTCTCAAGATTATTTGCTAAATAAGGTCTTCTAACTTGATTTCAATTTTGTGTGAAATGGAAGACATTTTTCCCTTTCTTCGGAAAATTCGAACACACTTTTATTTCAGTGGACAACAATCAAGCAGAAAAATTGACCTTTGGGATACAAGCGTAAATAAAAATACACCTCATAGTTTTGCTAATTACTCTTCACTGTGGCTTTAGTATACCATGGATACACAAGGCTCTAAGGAGAGTTAAGAGCTGAGAGTCTAGGGTAGAAAGATAGAACCTAATTGGGACCAGTCGTGAAGGAATATGGGAAAATGAACAGAAAATGAGGTAGGAAAGGGATACAGGGCTCAGGTCATTACTTAACTGACTGCTCAGCTAAGTAACATTGAGCTCCTCACGCAGGCTATGGAGAGCCACTGAAGGGTTTACGCATGTAGGTGGTGGCTGAGTGGTGACTAGGGTCATGGAAGGGCACAGGAGCAGAGGTGGGGGGGCCAGTCTAGGCCGGGCACACATTACATGAGGGGTCTGCTAGGTGTACACTGTGAGAAAAGATATGGGGAGAACAAGAAGGAACAGTGTTCACAAAATTTTGTGAGAAAACATATCTTATTAGTTGAAACATCAGCTTATCAAATGTTATCAATTATTAGAAAATATCACCTCAATTAAAAAAAATCTCTAGTTTAAAAGCAGTTAATCAAAATTTACATATCTAACTACTTCTGCAGTACGTCAAACTCAGTTTGATCAAAATTGAGCTTATTATTTTCCTCTCAAATATATTTCTCCTCCTTCATTCTCTAGGGAATCTCTTCTGAGACTTCTCTCTATTATTCTCAATTTACAGATGAGTAAACAGGGCCTTAGAGAAGTTAACTAGATCAAAGTCACACATAGGAAGTGATAAGATTAAAGCAAGGTGTATCTAATTCCAAATACAATATTCTGTCTACTACGTTATGAAGTGGTGAAATAAACCTGACAATATTTTTTTAAAGCTCATAATCTAGTATATTCGTTAGAATCCTATCCAGTTAAACAGCAGAGTCAAAGCTTCTCTCCCCAGAAGTTGATAGGAAAAAAATAACATAAAAGTCTTTAAGTTTGCTTGCTTCGTTTTTTTTTTTTTTTAATGTGAAGGTTAATAAGAATAAACAACAGTGTTAGACTGTTGTATACAAGTAAACTAGCCATTTCAATACTGACCATTAATTCTTTTAAAATCATACATTTGTTGCTGATACTACATGTAGTAAGCATGTAGAATGTAATGCAGATTTACAATACTTTCATCTGGTACCTTGTTTTTCACTAATTATTTAGTAAAATCCTGCAACATACTGTTTTATGACATATACCACTAACTTGGATGGTTCCCAATGGCACACAACAGCAGGATGGTTAAAGGTAGGATAGAAAATTAACAACAAAAATCTGTGTCACCTATTGAGAAAGACGCAAAGGATGTGCCTTCATCGTCAACATGTTAATAATAGAATTCATAGCACAGAAAACAGAAAAGAATGGCTAATCTCTTGAGGGTTCTCCTCCTGGAGGCAGATATCAAAGGGAGAAAGTACCAGGGACTTTGGGGACAGACTCTAGAAAAGTCACAAGATTTAGAGCAGGCAAAGAAAAGACTCAGATGTTTTCATCAATTTCCTTTGATGCCTGACATCTAAAAATCCTTTTCAATTCTCTATCTGGAATTGCAAAGGCATTGCAACTGGTAATGAGTGGCTAAATATATTTTCCATAAAAAGGTGAGGTCAGGCTGCTGGAAGGCTCTTAAAGTCCTAGGGAGAGGAAACTGCCAGAGCTGTCCTCCTTCCCTTGTCTCTAACTTCACAGTTAGAGGACTGTGAAAAGAGGAACAACAGAGGGCTTTGTGGGGCTTGGACAAAAGAAATTCCATCGAATGGAGGGAGAGGGGCAGGGTGCTTTCATAGATGTCTCTGGGCAGAAAGCTGGGAACATGGTCCTCTGAATGCATAACTCCTTGCCGTTGAGTGGATTCCAACTCATAGTGACCTTGTAGGATACAGCAGAATTGCTCCATCTGGTTTTCAAGGCTGTAAATCATCATGGAAGTAAACATCCACATTTTTCTCCCATGGAGCGGGTGGTGAGTTCGAACCTCCCACCTGCCAGTTAGCAATGGAGTGCTTAACCACTGGGCCACCAAGGTTCCTCTGAATGCATGAAACAAACAAAAACCAAGCTCACTGCTGTCGAGTTGACTCCTACTCATAGCAACCCTAAAGGACAGAGTAGAACTGCCACAGAGGGTTTCCAAGGAGTGACTGGTGGGTGGAACTGCTAACCTTTTGGTTGGCAGCTGAGCTCTTAACCACTGTGCCACCAGGGCTCCCTAAATACATAAGAAACAGAAAAACTCTATTGAGTACAAAATAGGGAACACTAGAATTAAGGCAAGCTCATTTGACAGCAACTCCCAAGGAGCTTTCAGACATTAGGAATTGGTTCATTGGTATGAGCCAAGTACGACCTTGTTGTTTTCATGGCAGCACTGCAGAACTTGTGGGAGTACATGTGTCTTAGTCACCTGGTGCTGCTATAACAGAAATACCACAAGTGGATGACTTTAACAAAGAGGAATTTATTTCTTCACAGCAAAGTAGGCTCAAAGTCCAAATTCAGGGCATCAGCTCCCTGGGAAGGCTTTTTCTCTCTGTCTGCTCTGGGGGAAGGTCCTTGTCATCAATCTTCCCCTGGACTAGGAGCTTCTTGGCACAGGCACCCCAGGTCCAAAGGATGCATTCTACCATCTCGGTGCTTCTTTCTTGGTGGTATGAGGTCCCCAACTCTCTGCTTGCCTCCCTTTCCTTTTATCTCTTGTAAGATAAAAGGTGGTGCAGGTCACACCCCAGGGAAACTCCCTTTACATTGGATCAGAGATGTGACCTGAGCGATGGTTGTTACATCCCACCCTAATCCTCTTTAACCACAGGCAGAGATTATGATTTATGGCACACAGAAAAATCACAAAATGGAGGAGAGCCACAGAATACTGGGAATCATGGCCTAATCAAGTTGACACGTATTTTGGGGGACACAATTCAATCCATGACAATATGCAATGGCAGTAGCAAGCTATTCTTTATAGACGGAAAAGAGCTTGGCAGTAAGGAGATATTAATAACATTAAATGTGCTTGAGATGAACAGGTGAGAAGCCAGCCAGTCACATCTACTAATATCCATAGTAAAGAGAACAGAATGCATAGGTGGTTAGGACCCACACTATTTCCCTCAAGCCATTACTTCAAAGAGGAAATAGAGATCAGACAGGTAATTCCTCGGCTCCTCTCTCCAATGCCACCCCCACCCCCAAGTAGAAATTCATCTCCATTAGCCTCATCTCTTCCTCCTTCTCTGTGGCCCTAAATAATTTGATTCCTACTCCTGTTCAAAGCTAATGTCTTCCAACTGAGTTCTAGACTGCATTCTCTCTGACCTCTCCAAGGACATCTCCATCAATTAACTCCTCTCCAGTATTTTCAACTTCTCCCTTTCTATTGATGGCTTCCTCTTTAGAACAAAAGCAGGCTCAGATTTCTTCCATCTCTGAAAATGTTTTTATTTGGTTTTGATTATACAGGTAATTCATAAATGCATGCAAATGTAAAACTCACTTACCCAGTCCCCTACAGATGAACAATTGGATTCTTTCCTCTTTCTTGCCATCGCCAACAACTCTGGAAGGAACAAAAGCCTTTACCCTTTCCCTAAAGTACGTGTTACAAAGTGGAACTGCTGGATCATGGAGTAGGCATATCTTCAGTTTTGATAGATACTGACAATAATCTCTTCTAAAGTGGTTGTATCAATATATATTTACACCTGTATTGTAAGAGTGCCTATTTTCCTGTACCCTTTAATAATATTAATATAATTTATATTAATATATAATATATATTATATAATTATTATATATGATATATAATTATATATAAATATGTATAATTATATAATAATATATTAATATAAAAAAGCAGTATATAATATATATAATAACAATATATAATATCACTAACTCTTGATATCAAATTTTTATTTTGCTAATTTATTGAAGAATAAATAAATAAATTTGCCAATTTATTGGAGAATAAATATAGTATCTAGTATTTTTAATTTTTATTTATTTGATTGCTAATGTTATTTCCTATGTTTATTGACCAATTGCATTTCCTCTTCTGGGACTCGTCTGTGTCGCCTTCTACTAATTTTCTTTTTTTTATTGCGCTTAAGTGAAAGTTCACAAATCAAGTTGGACTCTCATACAAAAAATTATAAACACCTTGCTATATACTCCTAATTGCTGTCCCCCTAATGAGACAGCACACTCCTTCCCTCCTCTATTTCGAGTCCATTCGGCCAGCTTCTCACCCTCTCTACCCTTCAGACAGGAGATGCCAACAGAGTCTCATGTGTCTACTTGATCCGAGAAGCTCACTCTTGACCAGTATCATTTTCTATCCCATAGTCTACTCCAGTCACTGCCTGAAGAGTTAGCTTTAGGAATGGTTCCTGTCTTGAAACAGAAGGTCTGGGGACCATGACCTCTGGGGTCATTTTAGTCTCAGTCAGACCATTAAGTCTGGTCTTTTTACGAGAATCTGGGGTCTGCATCCCACTGCTCTCCTGCTCCCTCAGGGGTTCTCTGTTGTGTTCCCTGTCAGGGCAGTCATCAGTTGTAGCTGGGCACCATCTAGTGCTTTTGCTCTCAGACTGATGTAGTCTCTGGTTTATGTGGACTTTTCTGTCTCTTGGGCTCATAATTACCCTGTGTCTTTGGTGTTCTCATTATCCTTTCGTCCAGGTGGGTTGAGACCAATTGATGCATCTTAGATGGCCACTTGCTAGCATTTAATACCCCAGACGCCACACTCCAAAGTGGGATGCAGAATGTTTTCTTAATAGATTTTATTATGCCAATTGACTTAGATGGCCCCTGAAACCATGGTCCCCAAACCCCCGCCTCTGCTACACTGGCCTTCAAAGCATTCAGTTGATTCAGGAAACTTCTTTGTTTTTGGTTTAGTCCAGTTGTGCTGACCTCCCCTGTATTGCATGTTCTCTTTCTCTTCACCTAAAATAGTTCTTATCTACTATCTAATTAGTGAAAGCTCCTCTTCCTTCTTTCCTCCCTCCCTCCTCTTGTAACCATCAAAGAATATGCTCTTCTCTGTTTAAACTGTTTCTTGAGTTCTTATAATAGTGGTCTTCTACAGTATTTGTCCTTTTGCAACTGACTAATTTCACTCAGCATAATGCCTTCTAGATTCCTCCATGTTATGAAATGTTTCACAGATTCATCATTGCTCTTTATCGACGTGTAATATTCCATATTTATCCGTTCACCCGTTGATGGGCACCTTGGTTGCTTCCATCTTTTTGCTACTGTAAACAGTGGTACAATGAACACGGGTGTGCATCTATCTGTGTGATGGCTCTTCTCTAGGATATGTTCTAAGGAGTGGGATTGCTAGATTGTATGGTAGTTCTATTTCTAGCTTTTTAAGGAAGTGTCAGATCGACTTCCAAAGTGGTTGTACTAATTTATAGTCCTACCAGCAGTGTATAACTGTTCCAGTCTCTCCACGACCTCTCCAAAATTTATTATTATGTGTTTTTTGGATTAAAGCCAGCCTTGTTGGAGTGAGATGGAATCTCACTGTAGTTTTGATTTGCATTTCTCTAATGGCTGATGATCGTGAGCATTTCCTTATATATCTGTCTTCTTTAGTGAAGTGCCTGTTCATATACTTTGCCCATTTTTTAATTGAGTTATTTGTCTTCTTGTAGTTGAGTTTTTGCAGTATCATGTAGATTTTAGAGATCAGACACTGATTGGAAACGTCATAGCTAAAAAGTTTTTCCCAGCTTGTAGGTAATCTTTTTACTCTTTTACTGAAGTCTTTGGATGAGCATAGGTGTTTGATTTTTAGAAGCTCCCAGTTATCTAGTTTCTCTTATGCATTGTTAGTAATGTTTTGTATACTATTTATGTCATGTATTAGGGCTCCTAGCATTGTCCCTGTTTTTTCTTCCGTGATCTTTATCGTTTTAGATTTTATATGTAGGTCTCTGATCCATTTTGAGTTCGTTTTTGTGCATGGTGAGAGGTATGGTTCTTGTTTCATTTTTTTCCCCAGATGGATATCCAGTTATGCCAGCACCATTTATTAAAAAGACTGTCTTTTCCCCACTTAACTGACTTTGGGCCTTTGTCAAATATCAGCTGCTCATATGTGGATGGATTTATGTCCGGATTCTCAATTCTGTCCCATTGGTCTATGTATCTGTTGTTGTACCAGTACCAGGCTGTTTTGACTACTGTGGCAGTATAATAGGTTCTAAAATCAGGTAGAGTGAGGCCTCCCACTCTATTCTTCTTTTCAGTAATGCTTTACTTATCTGGGGCCTCTTTCCCTTCCATATGAAGTTGGTGATTTGTTTCTCCATCTCATTAAAAAATGTTGGAATTTGGATGGGAATTGCATTGTATCTATAGGTGGCTTTTGGCATAACAGACATTTTTACAATGTTAAGCCTTCCTATCCATGAGCAAGGTATGTTTTTCCACTTATGTAGGTGTCTTTTGGTTTCTTGCAGTAGTGTCATACAGTTTTCTTTGTATAGGTCTTTTACATCTCTGGTAAGATTTATTCCTAAGTATTTTATCTTCTTGGCGGCTACTGTAAATGGTATTGATTTGGTGATCTCCTCCTGGATGTTCTTTTTGCCGGTGTAAAGGAATCCAACTGACTTTTGTATATTTATCTTGTATCCTGATAGTCTGATGAACTCTTCTATTAGTTTCAGTAGTTTTCTTGAGGATTCCTTAGGGTTTTCTGTGTATAAAATCATGTCATCTGCAAATAGAGATACTTTTACTTCTTCCTGACCAATCTGGATGCCCTTTATTTCTTTATCTAGCCTAATTGCTCTGGCTAGGACCTCCAGCACAATGTTCAATAAGAGTGGTGATAAAGGGCATCCTTGTCTGGTTCCCAATCTCAAGGGGAATGCTTTCAGACTCTCTCCATTTAGAATGATGTTGGCTGTTGGCTTTGTATAAATGCCCTTTTTTATGTTGAGGAATTTTCCTTCTATTCCTATTTTGCTGAGAGTTTTTTTTATCATGAATGGGTGTTGAACTTTGTCCAGGGCCTTTTCTGTATCAATTGATAAAATCGTATGGTTCTTGTCTTTTATTTTATTTATATGATGGATTACATTGATTGTTTTTCTAATGTTGAACCATCCCTGCAAAGCTGGTATGAAACCAACTTGGTCAGGGTGAATTATTTTTTTGATATGTTGTTGAAGTCTATTGGCTAGAATTTTGTTGAGGATTTTTGTGTCTAAGTTCATAACGGATATAGGTCTGTAAGTTTCTTTTTTGTAGTGTCTTTACCTGGTTTTGGTATCAGGGATATGCTGGCTTCATAAAATGAGTTTGGAAGCATTCTGTCCTTTTCTACGCTGTAAAATACCTTCAGTAGTAGTGGTGTTAATTCTTCTCTGAAAGTTTCGTAGAAATCTGCAGTGAAGCTGGTTTTTTTTTGTTGTTGTTGGGAGTTTTTTGATTACCTTTTTAATCTCTTCTTTTGTTATGGGTCTATTTAGTTGTTCTACCTCTGTTTGTGTTAGTTTAGGTAGTTTGTGTGTTTCTAGGAATTCATCCATTTCTTCTAGGTTTTCAAATTTGTTAGAGTATAATTTTTTGGGTCTGTTGTAATATCGCCCATGTCATTTCTTATTCGGGTTATTTGCTTCCTCTCCTGTTTTTCATTTGTCAGTTTGGCCAATGGTTTATCAATTTTGTTAATTTTTTCAGAGAACCGGCTTTTGGTCTTGTTAACTCTTTCAATTGTTTTTCTGTGTTCTATGTCATTTAGTTCTGCTCTAATTTTTATTATTTCCTTTCTTCTAGTGCCTGAGGGTTTCTTTTGTTGCTTTCTATTTGTTTAAGTTGTGGGGCTAATTCCTTGATTTTGGCCCTTTCTTCTTTTTGGATGTGTGCATTTATTGATATAAATTCACCTCTGAGCACTGCTTTTGCTGTGTCCCAAAGGTTCTGATAGGAAGTGTTTTCATTCTCATTGGATTCTATGAATTTCTTTATTCCATCAGTAATGTCTTCTATAACCCAGGGTATTGTTCAGTTTCCAAGTGTTTGATTTCTTTTCTCTGCTTTTTTTGTTGTTGATTTCTACTTTTACTGCCTTATGATCAGAGAAGATGCTTCATAATATTTTGATGTTTTGGATTCTGCTAAGGCTTGCTTTATGACCTAATATGTGGTCTATTCTAGAGAATGTTCCATGTGCACTAGAAAAGAAAGTATACTTGGCTACTGTTGGGCGGAATGTTCTGTATATGTCCATAAGGTCGAACTGGTTGACTGTGGCATTTAGATCTTCTGTGTCTTTATTGAGCTTCTTTCTGGACGTCCTGTCCTTCACCAAAAGTGGTATGTTGAAGTCTCCTACTATAATTGTGGAGCTGTCTATCTCACTTTTCAATGCTGTTAGAATTTGTTTTATGTATCTTGCAACCCTGTCATTGGGTACATAAATATTTAATATGGTTATATCCTCCTGGTATATTTTGACTAATTTTCTAATGGATCGTTTGTCTCAATTCTATTGATTGGGTGGACTTACTTACATGTTATAGATATTAAGCCTTGTTTATTATATATTTGCATATTTTCTCCCAGATGGTAAACCCAAAAAAAACCCAAACCCATTGTCATCAGACCCATTCCAACTCATGGCAACTGTATAGCACAGCATAGAACTGCACCATAGGGTTGTCAAGGCTGTAATCTTTACAGAAGCAGACTGCCACATCTTTCTCCTGTGGAGCAGCTGGTGGGTTTGAACCACCAACCTTTTGGTTAGCAGTCAAACACTTTAACCACTGTGCTACCAGGGCTCCTTTCCGAGATGATAGTTTACCTCTCAACTTTGTTTATGGTGGTCCTTTTTTCTCTAAAATTTCTGAATTTTGATCAAGTCAAATCTGTTCACTTTTTTCTTCATATTTTTTACATTTTATTTCTTATTTAAGAGGGCCTTCCCTCCGCCAACATGATAAACATGTTTTTCCCATCTCCCTCTAATGTGTAGTTTTATTTCTTACAATTAGTTATTTAATTCATCTGATATTTACCTTTTGTTAATGGCATGAGCTAGAATCTAACTTTGTCCTTTCTTCAGGTAGCTAATTTCCCCCAAAAAATGTATTAAATGATCTATCCTCCTGCTCATTTGAAATGCCACCTTATTATATAGTAAAGCCGCATATATACATGAGTCTGTTTCTTAATTATCCATTCTGTCCTATTAATTTATTTGTCTATTCCTGTTCCAATACCACACTATTTTAATTATCAGATATTTATGACATAGTTTGACATCTGGTAGGGCAAGTCTTCCTATCTTTGTTCTTTTAAAAAATTGTCTTGGCTCTCCTTGAGCATTTTCTTTTCCTTGTGAATTTTAAAATCAGTTTTGTCAAGTTCCAATTGCTGCTAATTTATTTGACCACAGAACTCATTTTTCAAAGATCAGTGTTCAAAAGAACACTCTTCAGTGATACATTGGATTAGGTTGTATCTGGCCCAAAGATTTATTTTGTTTGGTCAGCATAGTATTGACCCATTCATGCTTTTAAACACTTTTGACACCCATCTGAGAGCCAAACATAAATAATGAATGTGCAAGAGGGTGTGTGTATGTGTGTGGTGGGGTGTCTTTGCCTTCCCAAATGACAACAACTGGCTGGAACCAAGTGGTAACTGTTCCTTTTATTTATACAGGCCTTAAGCCCAAGTTTTCCATTTTTTGAACTTGGCCAATTTCACTTATTTGTGTTACCTGCCCAGACCCTAGAAGGCCTTTGCCTTTGACAGCCCTGCATTATTGTAATACCATCCTAAATACTCTTGTACCCATCCAATTCATCCTCTTATCTATATTGCCACCGGTATGATTTTTCTGTAATATAACTGACTGAGCCACCAGTCTGATTTCAATTATTTGGCTACTTGTGGCTGCTTTCAGGATAAGATCCAACTTCTTCCTTAGGCCATATGAGGCCTTTCATAATCAGGAATACTATTCATGTGCCATTTCCCAATATTGCCACATTTTCCTTTCTCTAGCCATTTTGACCAGTGTATGGTTGCCAATAGGTTGTTCACATATTCATTCATATTAAATTCATGGTGTTATCTCTGTGTGGAATGCCAAGTCACCCCACCACCACAAGCCTCACCCACGCCCCCAGCTCTTGGCCCCAACCAAATTTCTTTTTTCCTCACATTCATTCTCTCGCATAACGCCTTTACCTCCAAGTCTCATATTCAATTCCATTGCCACCTACTCTCTAAAACTCCTTCTGACCACTTCCCTAAAATTACTCACCTTCCCAATACCATCTCAAGAAAGGACTGGGGCTCTTCTTCTGTGTTCCTCTTTCACTTATTACACCTTCCACTGAATCCATAATGACTGATTTCCTTGTCTATTTGATCCATAAGAATCTCCTTGAAGACAGAGAGTCTATCTTAACCAATTCAGTACCTCCTAAGCCTGGGGCAGAGTAACTTGAAGTCTGTAGGCATTCAGTAAAACCCATGGAATGAAGGAAGAGAAGCTTGGAGGGAGGAGCTGAGGGAGGAAGGGTTTAATGAATCAATCACTTCCTCTATTCTTTGGGAGCTTAGAGCTAGAGAGAACTCCGCTTGTTATTTAAAATAGTAACAGCCAACATGACCAAAAACTAAATTCCTAAGGACAGAGTAGAATCAACTTTGTCCTACATTTTAACAAATACCGTGGACATAATTTCTCTAACAAACTTAAAGAGTTGTCCATGGAAAGTAAATCCCATAAAGAAATTCCCTCTAAACTGAAATGCAAGATTCTTAAGGTTATTTTGTCTTATAGCCAAAACAGTTTTAATTTTCTTAAGGATATTTATAATTACAAAAAACATTTGTAATTTTCTTCATTTACAAAACAGTAAAGAAATGTAATGCGAATCAGTGACTAAATATACAAATATTTGCTATGCATATAGTTATTCAGCAGTCTTTAAAGTTACCCACATAAGACTAAAAGATGTTCTTGGGCAGATAAGAACATTCTTTTCATATACTAAAGAACAATCAGCTTTATATCAGCTTTGTTAAAAAACAAAGAAACAAAAAATAGGGGATCTCAACAAAATGCCTAAACCCTGTAATCACATTTATAGCATGTTCTTAGGTTCTGATTGATTGATCCCATTTTAGCATCTGTCTAGGAGACTTGTGCATATACATATATAACACAAAATTCCATTAATACAACATTAGGGTTTCAAATGTAAACGTTTGAAACTGAGAAGTTATGGCCCTTGTAACAACTTTAATATACTATGTGTATTATGATTTGATACTAAAAGGTTAAGCATCGAGCTAGAACACAAAAAAGGATACATATATAAACAGTCCAAATTTTCTCATCTTGCTAAGGATGTCTACTTTTATTTTAAATGGACTACGGGAAACCCTGGTTGCCTAGTGGTTAAGTGCTACGGCTATTAATCAAAGGGTTGCCAGTTTGAATCCGCCCGGCACTCCTTGGAAACTCTATGGGGCAGTTCTGCTCTGTCCTATAGGGTCGCTAGGAGTTGGAATCGACTCAACGGCACTGGGTTTGTTTTTTTTATGTAATGATATCGTTTTCCCTATACGTAACAGATACAGAGAGAGAGAATGTCAGAATTGGACTTATCTCGTTTAAATATTCAGATTGTTTGAAGTTGAATATTCACACTGCATTTAAAAACAACCTACACTCCATTAAAAAATGATACCCATTTTCAGGACATTTTTAGTTCACAAAATTAAAAGTAAAATAAAGCACCTATTTCCCAAATAAGAAAAGTATATGATCTCATTAGGTATCTTGAAAATTCTGTAATTGGTTGAAAAAGGAAAAAAAAAAAAATTATACCTAGCAGTCTTACAACATCTTTTCAGTTCTATTTATTATTTAATTTCTCCCTAAACTCTTTTAATGCAGATATAAGAAGAAATTAGGCCTAAACATAGAGAATTCCACATCTGAGTTCTGTCAGCTTGGAAATCGGCACCCACCTCTCCTGAAGAGCATAATTTGCTTCATACATAAGAAGAAAAAATGTTTATTTTGTTCTACCACTACTTAGCTCAGAATATTAAGTGCAGAGTTATACATTAAATAATTTCCCTGTGAGCTGAGCCCAAGCACACATATTTTCACCCAAGGGAATAAGTTTAGAGTGAATGAAAACAAGACTCGATAATGAAAGTCTTCACGCGGGGGGCAATCAGCCAAACAAGGGCTTAAAAGTCCAACATGGTGTGTGGCTCCTATGTGAACATACAAAAAAAAAAAAAAGAACTACTAAACTGCTTAAGCACTGGGGCTTTCTTTTGGGTTATAACGAGTCACACAAACTTTGGGCTAGAAAGATCAGTCTGGTTTGTCCTTCTGGTTTCAGGTAGGCCTACTCAAACTATCCTGGACAGAGGAGAAATTGAACTGTGTTTAGAGGCTGCCAAAAGGATCCACAATTGCTCCTAATAATTAATTCCAGCTTTAAATAGCTCCGTCAAGAAATCTTCCCAGTAAATCCTTTGTGCTAAAACTTAAACTGGAAAACTGCCCCCAAAGTGACTTGAACGTGTGGTCCTCTAACCTGAAGGTTATATTGTACCATAAAACCTCATACAATAAGACCAATTCTCTATGTGTTTTATGGCAATTTCCTAACAGTTACTTAAGAGTATCTGGGCCAAGAAAGTGCTACTTATAGAAAATATATGTCCTATTTTGTTACTGTATTTGGAAATCATCTCATTAATCTGGTTTTCTTTCTTCATAGTGACCATAATTCTAAGGCCAGCAAAAGCAGCAGATTATAGAACAAGAACAGTTCCACATATTGCCACTGCTCTGGCTAGTTGGCAGTCAAGCTGGCTTCGTCACTGTATTAATAGCTGATCAAGTCATGGTTGATCAATTCAGTTACACAATGATCTGAATCAGTGCAGTTGTATCTTATATGATCTACTCAGTCTCAAATGTCTTAAATACTGCAATGTTGAAAACTGGACAACTTAAACCAAAACTAATCCCACTGTCATCGAGCTAATTCCAACTTACAGCAACCCTACAGGACAGGGTAGAGCTGCCCCATAGGGTTTCCCAGGCCGTAAATCTTTACGGAGGCAGACTGCCACATCTTTCTCCCTCAGAGTGGCTGGTGGATTCAAACCCCTGATGTTTTGGTTAACAGCTGAACACTTTAACCACTGTACCACCAGGGCTCCTGTCACATTGTATTTACCCATATGTTCTCGTACATAGAATAAATGTAAAGTGTTTCATTAAAACCTCCATCAAAAATGATCTGTTGAAGGCCTATTATTTATTCCCTCATTCATCCATTCATTCATGAATTCATTCCAACAAACATTTATGGCAACTCTCTTCCTGAGTATCGATCTAGGTACAATATAGTACAAATAAGTAAAATGTATGTCTTACACCAGCCCATAAGGAGTATACAACCTAGTCTATACCCGGATGAGAAGTCCTATCCACTGGGTCCACAGTTCTAGCCACTTGGGGTTCCAATAACTCAGGCCAGAAAACTGGGTGAGTAGTTACCTATGAGCGTACAAGCTGTCAAGTTGTGCTTTCAGTGTCTCTTTGGAGGCTTTCAAAGTGCGGTTGCTAAGTTCAGGTATACAGGATACTCACATAACTTTGCCAGAAAAACTTTGCTTCAACACCAGAAACTTGGACTTTTTTTTCTTTAGGCCATCAAATATAGGCTTTAAAGAGCTAAATTTTTTTGAGCTAAGGAGCCTCAGTACTCCATTTATTCTATTCAGTGATCTGAACGTCATCAGCCTAAACACAATCAGCATTGTGTCCCACCTAAAAGAACTTTACAGCAACTTCAAAATACTAACAGCATGAGAAAATAACATTGTCTAAGTAGGCTGATGAAATGACATATGATGCGAAAGCTTCCGTTTTCTTTCCAAATAAGTAAAAAGTTAGAATTGTTTAATACAACTATTCTGATTAACAAATGTATTATGAATAATTCTATAATTACATTAACTTTTCTAAGGCAAGTGATATTAGCCTTTTCACTCCCTGAAAGCCCCTATGATAGCACCTTGTGCTGCTTCACATAAAAAGTTGGTGCTTACGTAAGAATTGCTTACTGTACTGCTGCTCTCTGGTGAGAACTGCAAAATTCAAACTGGCCTTACTTCTACTGCAATGACTGCACTACAGAATCAATCAGCCCAGAAAAGCTAACATACATAGGAACCGACACAGTGACTATCACAATCAGGATTAAAACAGACATCGAATTCTGCTATTTCAAAAGTTATTCTTACTCTACAATTATGTATCGACAGAAGATTTAAGAATAATGATAAATTTTTAAACAATTAGGCTCAATTCTTTATCATGATTCACATCTACCATCTTCATAAAGCCTTTTCTGATTCTACTGATTACTAATATCCTTCATCTACATTTATTTTCACTTATTCAGTTTTTTAGAAATTTCTCTGATTATAGAAATAAAATATGGTCCTTGTCAAAACACAAAGTGGCACAGAGTCATCCATAATCTCATCCCCCCAAAATAACCCAGATTAATATATGCTGTATATACTTCCAGATTTTTGTTTATGTGAATGTAGCAAGAATGTTCTCTTTCTTTTTTTACCCTCGCCTAAGCCTACTCCCATCCCATTCTCTTCATGGGGCCATATTCTCCTTCAGCCCCAGATCTATAGCATCTCAACCCACCTCCAGCAGTAGAACTGGAGGAAAATGAAAATCAAGGAACCAGAAAAGAAGTTAAAAGGGCATCTAGTAGGGGTAGGAACAGATGAGGGATGCAAGAGGGAGTGGAGTCTCTTGGTAGCTAAAAAGGAATACCCTGAGAGCACCAAACAGAACAGAGGAGTCACTGCCAGATCGCTACCTTCTCAGCCCCCTCAATCCATCTCCACCCAGCAACCAGGAGTGGTCTTTCAAACACATAAATGAGTCCGATCTGTGACCAGTAATTCACCATAGTGAAGTTTTCATTTTTAAACCTTGTAACCTCAGCCATCCAAAGATGGTAGAACTACTTATCTTAATTGTATTGGTGAATTTACCACCCCAGGAAAGTTAAAGGGGCAAAGTATTTCAAACCTATAATCTCAATACTTTTGTGGAGTATGTTTAAGAGTAATTTTTTTAATCATTGGGATATTCTGGGTGTGTTTATTAAAAGAGTTTGGAATACTTACGAGATTATAATTTCATTTTAAAATATGTAATTGATTTCACACTTGTGACATTAAAGCAAAAGATGTAAGAATATTTTATTTAATTTTTGAAAAAGTACTGAAATGTTTACGAGAAGGTGATTGCACGATGGAATTTGGCAGGACCAATGACTTATTTATTGTCAATGCCTTTTTTCAACGACATAAACAGTCACTCTACTGTGGACCTTACCAAATAGAAAACACAGGAATCAAAGAGACTGCATCTGTGGAAGAAGACATTGGAAAAGCTCGATATCATCAGTCAGAAAAAGGCCACGGGCCAACTGTGGAACAGACTATCAATTGCTCATATACAAGTTCAAGTTGAAGCTGAAGAAAATTAGAACAAGTTCTCGAAAGCCAAAGTACCACTTAAGTATATTTCACCTGAATTTAGAGGCCATCTCAAAAACAGATTTGACGTATTGAACACTAATGACCGAAGACTAGACAAGGTGTGGGATGACATCAAGGACATCATACATGAAGAAAGCGAAAGATCATTAAAGAGACAGGAAAGAAAAAAAAGACCAAAATGGATGTCAGAAGAGACTCAAACTTGCTCTTGAACATAGCGTAGCTAAGGTGAACAGAAGAAATGATGAAGTAAAAGAGCAGAGCTGAAGATGACAAAGGGCGACTTGAGAAGACAAAGTATTACAATGAAATGTGGACAGACCTGGAGTTAGACAACCAAAGAGAAGAACACGCTCAGCATTTCTCAAACTAAAAGAACTGAAGAAAAAATTCAAGCTTCGAGAGTTGCAATTTTGAAGAATTCTACGGGCAAAATATTGAACTACCCAGGAAGCATCAAAAGAAAACGGAAGGAATATACAGAGTCACTGTACCAAAAATAATTGATGGACATTCAGCCATTTCAAGAGATAGCATATGATGAAGAACCAATGGCACTGAAGGAAGAAGTTCAAGGTGCAATGAAGGCACTGGTGAAAAGCAAGTCTCCAGGAATCAGCGGAATACCAACTGAGATGTTTCAATAAATGGATGCAGCACTGGAGGTGCTCACTCGTCTATGCCAAGAAATTTGGAAGATAGCTACCCAGCCAACCAACAGGAAGAGATTTATAGCTGTGCCCATTCCAAAGAAATGTGATCCAACAGAATGCAGAAATTATCAAACAATATCATTAATATCACACGCAAGTAAAATTTTGCTGAAGATCATTCAAAGCAGTTGCAGCAGAACCTCAACGGGGAACTGCCAGAAATTTAAGCCAGATTCAGAAAAGGAAATGGAATGAGGGATATCATTGATGCTGTCAGATGGATCATAGCTGAAAGCAGAGAATACCAGAAAGATGTTTACCTGTGTTTTATTGACTATGTAAGAGCATTCTACTTTGCATAACAAATTATGGACAACGTTGTGAAGAAGGGAAATTCCAGAACACTTAATTGTGCTCACGTGGAACCTGGACACAGACGAAGAGGCAGTCATTTCAACAGAACAGGATACTACTGCGTGGTTCAAAATCAGGAAAGGCGTGCATCAGAGTTGTATCCTTTCACCATGCTTATTCAATCTGTATGCTGAGCAAATAATCTGAGAAGCTGGACTATATGAAGAATAACATGGCATCAGGATTAGTGGAAGACTCATTAACAATCTGCATTACGCCAATGACACAACTTTGCTTGCTGAAAGCAAAGAGGACTTGAAGCATTTACTGATAAAGATCAAAGACTACAGCCTTCAGTATGGATTTACACCTCAACATAAAAAAAACAAAAATTCTCACAACTGGACCAATGAGCAACATCATGACAAATGGAGAAAAGATTGAAGTTGTCAAAGATTTCATTTTACTTGGATCCACAATCAACACCCATTAAAGCAGCAAGTCAAGAAATCAAACAACATATTGCATTGGGCAAATCTGCTGCAAAACACCTCTTTAAAGTGTTAGAAATCAAATATGTCAGTTTGAGGACTAAGGTGCACCTAACCCAAGCCGTGGTATTTTCGATTGCCACATATGCATGGGAAAGCTGGACAATGAATAAAGAAGACCGAGGAAGAATTGATGCCTTTGAATTATGGTGTCAGAGAAGAATATTGAATATACCATGGACTGCCAGAAGAATGAACAAATTTGTCTTGGAAGAAGTATAGCCAGAATGCTCCTTGGAAGCGAGGATGGCGAGACTTCCTCTCATTTACTTTGGACATGTTATCAGGAGGGACCAGACCCTGGAGAAGGACATCATGCCTGGTAAGGTAGAGGGTCAGTGAAAAAGAGGAAGACCCTCAACGATATGGATTGACACAGTGGCTTCAACAACGGGCTGGAACATAGTAGCAATGATTGTGAAGATGTCGCAGGACCGGACAATGTTTAGTTCTGTTGTACATAGGGTATCTATGAGTCAGAACTGACTGGAACAGCACCTAACAACAACAACAAAATATTGTGATTATTGTTATTTTTTAAGTTGTTTATGTGCTTGAAATGATTTTCTTATTAGGGTTTGTAATTCTGCCCCACTAGGCATTCGAGGTGTTAGAGAAATTTAGATAAATTAAATATATAAATGAGGTTTAAAATGTTTAAGGGAATTGAATTACCTAAATTGGGATCAGAACTAATTGCTTAGGGAAATTTAATCTGTTAAATTTGAATTAAGTGAACGTTAATAAAAGAATAAATGAAAAAGACTGTTCTTATTTTTATATAATAATGACTAGATTCAAGAATAGAATCATAAGATTTGTAGGTTGATGTACATACATTTCAGAATGCACAGCTTTAATAGATTCAATACTAGTTTAAAAGCCAATTAAATGTAGAAGTTCTTTTAAAAATTCCCTTTGGACAATACTCAAACTGAAAGTAAGCTCCAAGGGTCTTTCCCTTCCTTGTTTACTCTGTTGTCCTCAAAGCCTCAAACAATGTCTGCACACAGCAGGCTCTCAAAAATGCTTGTCAGATGAATACATCGCTGTAGGGCTTTGAGCTGGGAATTCTTTTGGAGCAGCCTCTTCAACTTCAACTTGATACCATTCTGAAGATCAAGATCGAATGCAGCAACCAGTTACACCAATGTTTATGGAAAAATGTGTGTTCTAGAGTATTTTCAGATTCAAGGAAATTTAAATTTTGGAGCAAGATTTCCAAGGGACACTGTGGATAGTAAATACTGTAAGTATGGGACTGTAAGGATTTGTTCCTTGGGTGGTGATTGTAGATGGATCATAGGAAGAATGAAAGTAGGGAGTTAGGCTGTAAATTGCAGGATGGGAAATAAAACCAGCCCCAGGTTCCCTCAGGAAGATGTCCCACATGCTACTGAAACCAAAGCCAAAAGCACAGCCAGTCTCATAGTGTTGGACACTTGGGAAAAATCTGAATGAGATGAGAAGTTTTACAAAAAAGTATGTGGACGGGGGAAATTTATGAAATACGAATATAGCACATATCAAACTGCAGAGCATTTTAGAGGGATTGGGGCCAAGACAGAGTGGGCAGTCACTTCTATGACATAAGCTGAGAAGGGAAGAAATTACAAGGGGTAGGAAGTAAAAAATAAAGACAAGTCTGAAGAAGTAATTGCCTTTTTCTCCCTCCTTACAGGTATGAGATCTGGCTTCCCTTAAAGAAAACAGACTGAAGAGAAGACTATACAATAACAGCAAAAGAGAGAATGAGGGGACATCAGACAACAGAGTGGAGTTTTAAGGAAGAAATGTAAATCAGTTCAACGACCACTACTAGACACTTAAGCAGATAAATGAGCCAATAATTATGTTGAAAGATTTATCCCAAGTATCTAGTACGTGCCAAGCACTACTCTGGGAGCTGAGGATACGGCAGTGAACAAGGCAAACACGTTTCCTGTCCACCTGGGGCTTACATTTTAGTGGACCTGTGGCGTTACCAGCGTTGGGGCCACCCAGTGTGGTAACTCACGGTGTCACGCCTCCCATGGACCTCCTCCCGCATGAGATCATGCAGATCCCTTAGCAGTGTTCATTATCAATTTTAATCATAGAATAATACGTGATATAGTTGTAAATTGATTAAGTGTAATATTTCTTAGATTATATGAATACTAACAACAAAACTGCTTTGTAAAACCTTTCTGCACTGAATTACAACATTATTAGTTACATTATTAGTAACTGAGCAGAAGCCTTTTTTGATTTTTCTCCTTCTTGTCTTATTTACTATTTCGTTCTCAAAAAAGTTATTGATATTGGTTCACAAATACTAATTACCACAATGTTATAGCTAAAACACCAGAAAATATGACAAAATCAGAGGCTATAAAAACGCAGTCAGCAATGGAAACAACAGCCTGTGCCTGTAGCACCTGCAGGCAAAACCATGTGATTCGAAATATCCTTTTAATTGCGTAATCATGACAGCTCTGACCTGAGGGCATTAGAAGGTTCAAAAAGTAAATTAGCAGAGTTTTAACCTTGTAGATATATTGATACATGTAAGCTAGGCTTATGAAAAATGTTTTTGTTGTTAGAACTATAGGAATATTTTTATTAAAATAATAAACTGCTGAAACACTGCACAAAAATTTTATGGACAGTCATTTTGATGTCACTCCCTCTGACAGTGTCACCCAGTGTGGTCCACACCCTTCATGCCCTCTTAGTGATGCCACTGAGTGAAACTCGTTAGGATTGGAACAAATCTCGATAAAAAAGTAAATACTGTGTATAATTTCATATGGTTATACCTGTTATAAAGAATAATAACAAAGCAGAAGGAGAAGGACAGAGAATGAAAGAATTTTATTGGATTGTCCAGGACATTGGAAGGATCCTTGGTGGTTTGAACCCACCAGCCGCTCCACAGGAGAAAGACGTATCAGTCTGTTTCCGTAAGGATTACAGCCTTGGAAACCCTACGGGGCACTTCTACTCTGTCCTACAGGGTCACTGAGTCGGAATCAACTTGAGGGCGATGGCTTTGGGTTTTTGATCAGGGCACTGAGGAGTAAATCTGAGTTCACGCTTAGAGTCTTGAGGGTGAGACAGTATAGAAAAAGATGAAGAGATCAAAAATAAGGTACCCTGAGAATCACTATCTTCAGAAATACCACTCAGCTTTAGACAATGGTGTGACAATTACCTCTAATTTCCCCCACATGATGGCAGCCTTGATTCTGAGAGTGAAAACCGATTTTTTTTTTCTTACCCCTTAAAATCACACTGACAGATAGGTGCATGTGGATGGAGCTGTCATTATGGGCCCTTTCAAGCTAGTTCTAAATAAATTCAGATCTTCTGGACCCAAAATATCCAGTATTTTTCATGACAGTTGACCTGATGTAAAAATATGTGAATTATGTTTGGTTGTGAATCAGATACGTAAAAGAAGGAAGATGAGCTGGCTATGAGCAAGAGTCAATTACTTGAAGCACAGGAGATGTGGAGGAAAAAGTATTTTAAAACATGTTTATTTTCCTCCTCTCCAGTCTAAGTTTTGAGAGTAAGAAGAGTTAGGGGGCTTTTTTTTTTTTTTAATGACTTCCAAAATTCGAATAAATTCTTCGTCCCCATGTTATTTATATTAGCCTTAGTAAATTAGACAAAGTATGTGTTAAGCTGCATATTAATTAACAGCAATTCCTTTCACTGGTTCTGTTTTCAAAAGAAGAAAAGTGACAATGGGAAGAGTTCAATCATTGCCTCAAGCCAACAAAAAAACTACACACTTACCACAAACTGAACCACTTCGAATTTTTGTCCTAGAATCTAAAACAACCTCAGAAGTTATCTCCATACTGAATACCTCCCCACTGGATGTAGAAACCTGCCCAGTATCCCTGATGTGAAGTCATTCAGTTTTTGTTTGAGTTTGATTGTTTCCAGTGATGAGAAGCTCATAACCTCACAAAACTACCATTTCTCTTTTGGTCAAACTTAACTGCTGCACAGGCCTTCCCTCTGTACCCAGAATGCCATGCGTAGCTCATGGTAGTTTTCCCTGATTGATTTTGTTCTGACTTGCCAGGTCCTCCAAATTAAATTAATTCTCTGAATCCCTCAAATAAGGGAGACTCAAATATAAGTTCAAACCCTCCTCCATTCTAATTTTAAGTAACATGAAATATTGGTCTCAGGAACCCTGGTGACACGGTGGTTCATGCGTTCAGCTGCTCTGAAAGGTTGGCCGTTTGAACCCACCAGTAGATCCATGGGAGAAAGATGTGGCAGTGTGCTTCCTTAAAGATTTCAGTCGTGGAAACCCTATGGGGCAGTTCTACTCTGTCCTACAGGGTCACTGTGAGTCGGAATCAAATCGATGGCAACGAGTTTGGTTTTAATGCTGGTTTCAACATAATAACACAATTCTGTGGATAATATTATTTAAGCCCTTTTCCAGGAACGGACTGTACTAAAAATGAAATTTATCTTGAAAAAAAAAATCTAAAATTCTGGAAGTTATTAACGTATTTATTCCTAAGACTAAATATTTATCAAATTTGACTATACCATAAAAGGGAAGGGGCCCTGGATACGTAAAGCACTATTGAAGAAGAAAAATAAAGTAGGAGGACTCTCACACTACATGACATCACAGCACAGCTACAGTAGTCAAAACAGCCTGGTACTGGTACAAAGACAGGCACGTTGACCAATGGAACAGAATTGAGACCCCAGATGTAAATATATTCACCTAAGGTCACCTGATCTTCAACAAAGGCCCAAAGTCCATAGAATGGGGAAAAGACAGTCTTTTTAATAAATGGTGCTGGCAAAACTGGATGTTCATCTGCAAAAAAATGAAATATGACCCATACCTCACACCATACATACAAACTAATTCAAAAATGGATCAAAGACCTAAATATAAATCCAAAAACTATAAAGATTATAGAGGAAAAAACAGGGTCAATGCTACAGGCCCTAATACACGGCATAAACAGGATACAAACCATAACTAACAATACACAAACACTAGAAGATAACCTAGATAACTGGGATGTTCTAAAAATTAAACACTTATGCTCATCAAAAGACTTCACCAAAAGAGTAAAAAGGGAGCCTACAGACTGTGAAAAAAAATTTGGCTATGACGAATCTGACAAAGGCCTAATGTTTAAAATCTACAGGAAAATCTAACACCTCTGCAACAAAAAGACAAATAATTCAATTAAAAAATGGGCAAAGGAAATGAACAGACATTTCCCCAAAGAAGACATTCAGGCAGCTAACAGACACTCGAGGAAATGCTTGTGATCAGTAGCCATTCCCAGAAGCCCGTGCCCACGAGTATGCAAATCAAAACCACAATAAGACACCATCTGACCCTGACATTACTGGCAGGAATCAAAAAAAACAATAGAAAATAACAAATGTTGGCAATTGGAATTCTTATGCACCGCTGGTGGGAATGGAATATGGTACGACCATTTTGGAAAACGATAAGGCGCTTCCTTAAAAAGTTAGAAATAGAAATACCATATGATCCAGCAATCCCACTCCTAGGAATATATTCCAGAGAAATTAGAGCCATCACGCAAATAGATGTATGCACACTCATGTTCACTACAGCATTATTCACAATAGCAAAATGATGGAAACAACCTAAGTGCCCAACAATAGATGAATGGATAAACAAATTATGGTATATTCACACAATGGAATGCTATGCAACAATAAAAACAATGATGAATCTGAGAAACATCTCACAACATGGATGAATCTGGAGGGCATTACGCTGTGTGAAATAAGTCAATCACAAAAGGACAAATATTGTATTAGACCACTACTGTAAAAACTCATGAAAAAGTTTATACACAAAAAGAAACAGTCTTTGATGGTTACGAGGGAGGGGAGGGGTAGAGAGGGAAAAACCCTAAGTAGACAATAGATAAATGGTAACTATGGTGAAGGGTAAGAATTTACCCAACACTGGGGAAGCCAGCACAACTTGACCAAGGCAAAGTCATGGAAGCTCCACAGACACATCCAAACTCTCTGACGGACTAGCTTACAGGGTTGAGGCTGGGGACCATGGTCTCAGGGAACATCTAGCTCAATTGACATAACATAGTTTATAAAGAAAATGCTCTACATCCTTGTTTTGTGACTAGTGTCTGGGGTCTTAAAAGCTTGCAAGTAGCCATCTAAGATATTCCACTGGTCTCACCCTGTCTGTAGCAAGAGAGAATGAAGAAAACCAAAGACACAAGCGAAAGACTGATTAGTCCAAATGACTAATGGACCACAACTACCATAGCCTCCACCAGACCAAGTCCAGCACAACTAGATATACCTGGCTACTACCACCGACTACTCTGACAGAGATCACAATAGAGGGTCTGGGATAGAGCTGGAGAAAAATGTAGAAAAAAAATTCTAACCGACCAAAAAATAAAGACCAGGCTTACTGGTCTGACAGAGACTGGAGAAACCCTGAGAGTATTGCCCCAGGACTCCCTTTTACTCAGTACTGAAGTCACTTCTGAGATCCACCCTTCAGCCAAACCATTAGACAGGACCATAAAACAAAATGAGATTAAATGGGCATACCAGCCTAGGGGCAAGGATGAGAAGGCAGAAGGGGACAGGAAAACTGGTAGTGGGGAACCGAAGGTTGAAAACAGAGTTTTGGCATGTAATGGGGGTAGCAATCAATGTCACGAAACAAAATGTATATTGTTTAATGAGAAACTAATTTGCTCTGTTAAATCCTCATCTAAAATATAATTTTAAAAAAGCTTGAAAGACAAAAAAAAACTGACTATACCACAAAGTCCTTACTTTGGTTAATGACCAAAAAATAACTTGAATAAATATCCTTTTCAAAATTATTTACTTATTTTTACTTAACTTCTGTATAACCATTTGATTCATGAAATACAAGATCAAATATATTCTCTTAAAACTTTCATTTAGATGTCATGAGAAGTTGCAAGAGCCTGAGGAAAAAAAGAAAATAAATGAGTAAATCTAACAAACAAACCAACTTAAATGTTTCAAAAGTCATTTCAATTACTTCAGAAAGCATCCACACATCAACAAATCTCTGCTCCACTAGTCATGCTAGCACCTTACTCTGATTCTTAGAGGAAAAGGTTAACCTAATTCAAAGGGGCTCCTTTCTGTCAGAATACTACTATTAAATAATCTTTCATGAGTGTTACGCAAAGAACACAGAAGGATTTACACAAGACATAGAGGCTCTCCACAGAAGTTACAAACTGACCTGCATAATTCATCTAAGTTCCACGTCTTTGAGGTGGTGAATCATTTCCTTTGCTTTAAAATATTTTCCAGATCTCACACAGGTCCATTCTCAGTTTATTTTCATTTGAAAATGTTACTGTTCTTTCATAGCCAGCTACTTTAAAAACTTTAATTGTAATAATAAACTCACAGGCTTATTCTGCAGCGTTCCTGATCTCGGACGGGGTATTTGGGCTTTGAACTGCAAACGAGATGTTAAGAAGTACAGCTCCCAGGAGAAGATGCATGTAGAACCTTCTGCAGGACAGCAGGACAGCATGTGGCACACTGGCCCTTGGTGAAGATGGGGCCTGCAATCACTGCTCCCCAGGGACAGGTGAGCAGATGCTGCCGAACTACTCCTGTACATCTGGGCCTGACACCACCACACTCAGACTTCGGGAAACATAACCGGTAATGGCAAACTACATGTTGCATCTGCTTCTTTTCCCTTAAACTGCCTATCTGAGTAGGCCCAGCCAGAGTGAATGAAAAGCAGATGGCCAGCTCTCTCCCAGGAGCCACTGGGGAAGAGTTTTCTAGTAGAAAAAGCTATGCTGGGCCTCAGATGGGTCAGAATGCCCCCATGCCACATAGATGCTCTAAGGAGTCCATGTGGCTCTGCCTCACTCTCTCCATGACAGTGTATGGCTGCCGTGGAGAAGGAAGAAAGAACGGAAGGCCCATCTTCAAAGCAGGCTTGCTGAGCATCCAAACAGAATAGCCTGGTCTCTACAGTAATCATTTGGTGGCTAGATCATACCTAACATCATAATGCCTTTTTATATTACAGATATTAAGGTGGTGTGTTTCCACACAACAGTTTATTCACTTTAGGACCTGGCTCACTCACAAGAGTGTGGTGGGTGTTACCTTTAGTGAATCCCTTTTCTGTAGAAGTACTACATCACTATGAAGCAAACCTGTATTATCTTCTGACTCTGGCCCTTTAAATGAAGCTGGGCCTTGAGCATCTCCCCAAACCAACCATAAGAGTGCACTATGGGGAGCAGTGCCTTTCACACCTAAGTTGGTCCACTTTAGGAAACAGATGTTACCTGCAAGTCACCCTGACCACGTGCACAACGGAATGAAATGCTACCTGGTCCTGCTCCATGCCCATAATCAGTTGCAGATTGGACCCTTGTGATCCCCAGGATTTTCACTGACGAATTTTCAGAGGTAGGTCAGCAAGCCTTTCTTCCTAGTACTTCTTAGCTTGGAAGCTCCGCTGAAACCTGTGCAGCATCATAACCCAGAGGTTTCCCGCACGGAAGGCAAGAATGCTACCAATGACCCAGCACTGCCCCAGGGATACATCATCAACCACAATTACCACACCATTATCTACAAAATCACTAATTTGATTTTTTGTTCTACATGCAGGTGCACAATGCAAACAAAGCACTTTGCTAATTACTGTGGGGTTATATCAATGAATAGGGCAGGACCTCTGTTTTCAAGGAGTTTATAATCTACTTTGGGAAAAAAAAAAAAAAAAAGACCCACCAAATACGATAACCCCCATGTGTCTTGTCAGTATGTCGTACTGTGGGGGCTTCCGTGTTGCTGTGATGCTGGAAGCTATGCCACCGGTATTCAGATACTAGCAGGGTCACCCATGGAGGACAGGTTTCAGCTGAGCTTCCAGACTAAGACAGGCTAGAAGGAAGGACCCGGTAGTCTACTTCTGAAAAGCATTACCAGTGAAAACCTTATGAACAGCCACGGAACATTGTCTGATATAGTGCTGGAAGATGAGCCCCCCAGGTTGGAAAGCACTCAAAAGATGACTGGGGAAGAGCTGCCTCCTCAAAGTAGAGTCGACCTTAAAGACATGGATAGAGTAAAGCTTTTGAGACCTTCATTTCCTGACGTGGCACGGCTGAAAATGAGAAGAAACAGCTGCAAACATCCATTAATAATCGGAACCTGGAACATATGAAGTATGAATCTAGGAAATTTGGAAATCATCAAAAATGAAATGGAACGCATAAACATCGATATCCTAGGTATTAGTGAGCTGAAATGGACTGGTATGGGCCATTTTGAATCGGACAATTATATAGTCTACTATGCTGGGAATGACAACTTGAAGAGGAATGGTGTTGCATTTATCGTCAAAAAGAACGTTTCAAGAACTACCCTGAAGTACAACACTGTCAGTGAAAGGATAATATCCATATGCCTAGAAGGACCCACCACTGAAGACCAGTTAATATGACTATTATTCAAATTTATGCACCATGCACTAGGGCCAAAGATGAAGAAATAGATTTTTATCACTTGCTGCAGTCTGAAATTGATAGAACATGCAATCAAGATGCATTGATCATTACTGGCGATTGGAATGAGAAAGTTGGAAACGAAGAAGGAATAGTAGTTGGAAAATATTGTCTTGGTGATAGAGATAATGCCGGAGATCGAACGATAGAATTTTGCAAGACCAACGACTTCTTCACTGCAAATACATTCTTTCACCAACATCAATGGCGACTATACACATGGACCTCACCTGATGGAATGCACAGAAATCAAACTGACTACATTGTGGAAACACATGACAGAAAAGCTCAGTATCAGTCAGAACAAGGCCAGGGACTGGCTGTAGAACAGATCATCGAGTGCTCATATGCAAGTGCAAGCTGAAACGGAAGAAAATCAGAGCAAGTCCACGAGAGCCAAAATATGATCTGGAGTACATCTCACCTCAATTTAGAGACCATCTCAAGAATAGATTTGATGCATTGAACACTAGTGACAGAAGACCAGACGAGTTGTGGAATGACATCAAGGACATCATACCTGAAGAAAGAGGTTGTTGAAAAGGCAGGAAAGAAAGAAAAGACCCAGATGGATGTCAGAAGAGGCTCTGAAACTTGCTCTTGAGCATCGAGCAGCTAAAGCAAAAGGAAGAATGGATGAAGTCAAAGAACTGAGCAGAAGATTTCAAAGGGCAGCTCGAGAAGACAAAGTAAAGTATTATAATGACATGTGCAAAAAGCTGGAGATGGAAAACCAAAAGGGAAGAACACACTCGGCATTTCTCAAGCTGAAAGAACTGAAGAAAAAATTCAAGCCTCAAGTTGCAATAGTGAAGGATTCTATGGGGAAAATATTAAACGATGCAGGAAGCATCAAAAGAAGATGGAAGGAATACAGAGAGTCGTTATACCAAAAAGAATTTGTCGATGTTCAACCATTTCAAGAGATGGCATATGATCAGGAACCGATAGTACTGAAGGAAGAAGTCCAAGCTGCTCTGAAGGCATTGGCGAAAAAGAAGGCTCTGGGAATTGATGGAATATCAATTGAGATGTTTCAACAAACAGATGCAGCGCTGGAGGTACTCACTTGCCTATGCCAAGAAATATGGAGCACAGCTTCCTGGCCAACTGACTGGAAGAGATCCATATTTATGCCTATTCCCAAGAAAGATGATCCAACTGAAGGTGGAAATTATAGAACAATATCATTAATATCACACGCCAGCAAAATTCTGCTGAAGATCATTCAAAAATGGCTGCAGCAGTATATTGACAGGGAACTGCCAGAAATTCAGGCTGGTTTCAGAAGAGGACATGGAACCAGGGATATCATTGCTGATGTCAGACAGATCCTGGCTGAAAGCAGAGAATACCAGAAGGATGTTTACCTGTGTTTTATTGACTATGCAAAGGCATTCGACTCTGTGGATCATAACAAATTATGGATAACACTGCAAAGAATGGGAATTCCAGAAGACTTAATTATGCTCATGAGGAACCTTTACATAGATCAAGAGGCAGTTGTTCGAACAGAACAAGGGGATGCTGATTGGTTTAAAGTTAGGAAAGGTGTGCGTCAGGGTTGTATTCTCTCACCATACCTATCCAATTTGTATGCTGAGCAAATAATCCAAGAAGCTGGACTATATGAAGAAGAACGGGGCATCAGGATTGGAGAAAGACTCATTAACAACCTGCGCACGTTATGCAGATGACACAACCTTGCTTGCTGAAAGTGAAGAGGACTTGAAGCACTTACTAATGAAGATTAAAGACCACAGCCTTCAGTATGGATTGCACCCCAACATAAAGAAAACAAAAATCCTCACAACTGGACCAATGAGCACCATCATGATAAACAGAGAAAAGAATGAAGTTGACAAGGATTTCATTTTACTTGGATCCACAATCAACAACCAGGGAAGCAGCAGTCGAGAAATCAAAAGCATTGAATTGGGTACATCTACTGCAAAGGACCTTTTTGAAGTGTTGAAGAGCAAGGATGTCACCTTGAAGACTAAGGTGATCCTGATCCAAGCCATGGTATTTTCAAACGCATCATTTGCATGTGAAAGCTGGACAATGAATAAGGAAGACGAAAGAAGAATTGACACCTTTGAATTGTGGTATTGGTGAAGAATATTGAACACACCATGGACTGCCAAAAGAATGAACAAATCTATCCTGGAAGAAGTACAGCCAGAATGCTCCTTAGAAGCAAGGATGGCGAGACTGCATCCTTTGGACATGTTGTCAGGAGGGATCAGTCCCTGGAGAAGGACATCATGCTTGGCAGAGTACAGGGTCAGCAGAAAAGAGGAAGACCTCAACGAGGCAGATTGACACAGTGTCTGCAACAATGAGCTCAAGCATAACAATGATTGTAAGGATGGCTCAGGACCAGGCAGTGTTTCTTTCGTTCTGTTGTGCATGGGGTCACTATAAGTCAGAACCGACTCGACAGCACCTAACAACAACAACAACAACATATACAACAGAAGTTACAATAGAGGTCCCAAATCAAATGCTGAGAAAGCATGAAGGTAGGAGTGATTTATTGCAGTTATGGTGACTGAAGATTTCACCTAGGAAATGTCCTTTGGGCAGGATCTGAGAGGATTTATAGAACTTACATATTCACTATTTGTAACAAACACCCAATTGCCAGCTGCCTCGCCCCTCCCTGAAGCCAGGCATTGCCTTTTGCTGTTCTTCACAGGACTGTAATACCTGGAGATCCACAGACTTCTCTAGGCTCCAGTGATAATACCCAACAGCAGCTTCCTAGATGTCTCAGTGGGGAATACCGGTGAGAGAGCATTATCCTAGGTGTAAGTGCCTGGGCATGGCAGAGGGAAAGGAGCCCTGCCCTATAGCCCCAATGGTCAGCTGAGGCCTACATACCACCATCATTCCTATCAGGCTCGTTATCCCGGCACTCCCCTACTCGTGAGCTTTCTCACTTCAACCCAGACATCTCAAGCTGACTCCCCTGAATGACCTTACACTGAATGTGATGCTCCCACATTTTTGTTCTGTCCTTCTAAAGCTGTGCCTTCCTTTGTTCCTAATAACAATATAGTAATCATAATATAAGCAATCATTTGTTCAAAATTTACCACATGACAGGTAAGGTGCATGATTTTATTTAATCTTTATAACGACCCTATGAAATTTTCAGACTTCTTCCGACGGCACTGGGTTTCTGGGTAGATGCAAGTAACAGATACCAGTATCTATAGGCAGAGCTTCCCAAAGGGCATTCCAGGTTAAAGAAAGGTAATGAGAAAAATATAGCTGGAATGTAACCAATACATGTGTAACGAGATATGGATGGAGGTAGAAAGTAGCAAAAATTGAAGCTGCAAATGAAGATGGTAGTACATCATACCCACAAAAAAAAAAAATTTCTACTCTAGGTGAGATGGAAAGCCATTGGAAGGTACAGAGCAGAAGAGTGACAAGATATGGCATATTGTTGTAAAGTCTCTCTGACTGCTGTCTGGGGAATAGTCTATTGGGGGCCAAGACTAAATGAGGAGAGACCAGAGAAGCAGCTATCTCAGTAATCTATGGGTAAATTAATGTTATCTTGGCGTAAGATAGTAGTGGTGGGGTTTGTAAGAAGTGGTTGGATCTGGGAAGTTATTTGAAGGTAGAACAGATAAGTTATACTCATGGTGTAGAAATGAGATGAGACCAACGGAATTGTGCACGGTGTTTAGGTTTTGACTGAGCATCTGAATAAACGGAGATTTCACTTACTGAGCCAGAAAACATAGGAGGTTAGACATATTCAAGTACATCATAAAAAAAAAAAGACCTTAAATGCCAGGAAAAGTAAAATGTGTGTCTTAGTCATCTAGTGCTGCCATAACAGAAATACCACAAGTAGATGGCTTTAACAAAGAGAAATTTATTTCCTTATGGTAAAGTAGGCTAACAGTCCAAATTCAGAGTGTCAGCTCCAGGGGAAGGCTTTCTCTCTCTGTTGGCTCTGGAAGAAGGTCCTTGTTCTCAATCTTCCCATGGTCGAGGAGCTTCTCAGGCACAGGGACCCTGGGTCTAAAGGACGCCCTCTGCTCCTGGTGCTGCTTTCTTGGTGGTATGAGGTCCCCAACTCTCTGCTTGCTTCCCTTTCCTTTTATCTCTTGGGAGATAAAAGGTGGTGCAGGGCACACCCTAGGAAAACTCCTTTTACCTTGGATCAGGGAGGTGACCTGAGTGAGGGTGGTGTGACAGTCCCACCCTAATCCTCTCAACATAAAATTTCAATCAAAAAATGTAGGACAACCATACAATACTGGCACTCAAGGCCTAACCAAGATGAAACATATTTTTCGGGGTACGCAATTCAATCCATGCCAACGTGCTTTAGGAGATTACACTAAAAAGATAGTGGATAGACTCGAATGTTGTTCTTCAAACATTTTGACCACCACCCACAGTATGAAATGCGTTTTACATATACATTAATAATTAAAAGTTTCATGAACTTTCATTATATGCCATGGACTCAAATATTACATATCTCAAAAAAAAATTTTTTTTTTCTTCTATTTTATGTCATTAAAAACTATGATCTTACACAAGTAAATTCATGTCATAACCTGCTAGATCATGAATCACAATTTGAAAAACACAGGACTGAGACTGAAGCAAGGAAAAATGGAAAACATTTGGAAGGTTTTTCCATTTTCTGGGCATAAGGGGATGGACTAGGTCCCTAAATGTGGGAATAAACCATTGGGAACAGAACTTTAGATTCAAGTCACCAGATAAAAATTATACAATACATATGCTTAAAATTATTAAAGACTTAAGAATCAAAAAAATAAGAAAATTGCAATACATTATGTAAAATAAGAAAATAAGAAAACGACCAAATACTCCTAAAAATGAAGATATAGTTAGTTATAAAAAAAAAAAAAAAAACTCAATGTAAAGGTTAAATAGATAGAAAAAAATGACCAAATAGAATTTCTTAAAATGAACATATAGTACTGAAATAAAAAAAAAAAAACTCAAAGTAAGGGTTAAACA
Source organism: Loxodonta africana (assembly GCF_030014295.1). NCBI lineage: Eukaryota > Metazoa > Chordata > Mammalia > Proboscidea > Elephantidae > Loxodonta > Loxodonta africana. The sequence goes on from NC_087342.1 coordinate 101,977,997, forward strand.
GAACATTAGACTCACGTAAGGAAAGAACTACCGAACTGAAACAAATCTGAAGAAATTATCTGAAATGCAACAAAGAACCATAAAATGATAGAAAATACACATTTAAAAGTCTAAGAGATAGCACTGAATAAAAAGGAAAATGTAAGTTAAATATGAATTAAAGAAGCTGGCACTAAAGAGAATGAGGGAGAAGAAATAATCAGAGAAGCAACAGCTGAGAATTTTCCAGAATTAATAATAGACATGAATCCTCAGATTTAGGAAGCACAATGAGGCCCAAGTAGAATAAACAAAAAGAAATTCACATATGAAATCACAGAACATATAAACAAGTAAAAAAAACTCTTAATAACAATGCTAGAAAAGGCACTGCCTGCAAAAGACCAATTAGACTAACAGTAGATTTCTCAAAAGCAAATTAAAAGAAGATGGTATAATATCTTCAAAGTATTAAGAAGACATAACTCTCAACTAAGAATTCCATAAGCAGCTAATATGTAAATCAAATGAAATAAATACTGAAAGAGTTAACTGCTAGCAGACCTTCTCTGAAGCCCAAACCCATTGCCCTGGAGTAGCGACCCTATAGGACACAGTAGAACTGCCCCACAGAGTTTCCAAGGAGTGCCTGGTGGCTTCTGGTTAGCAGCCATAGCACTTAACCACTACACCACCACGGTTTCTACCTTCTCTGAAGGAGCTACAAAAGCATGAACTTCAGGAAGAAGGAAACTGAAAACAGACACGAAAAAAGCAATACAGAGCAAAGAAACTACAAAAAATATGTGGAAAAATGTAAACAAACATTGATTTTTACAAAATAACAACAATAATGATAACTAATTTGGTTTCAAAAAAACAGGGTGGAATTAAAACATTTAACAGTGGGAAGAGCTTGATTAAAGTGAATCATATTGATCAGGAGAGAGATTAGAGATATTAATTTCAGACTCCATGAAGATAAGTACGCACATAAATTTTTTATGGTAACCACTAACAAAAGGAATAGAAAATAAGATTTCCAAATAAGTAGTGCAGAAAACAAATAAAATGTTGTTCAGCAAAAGAGAAAGTAAGAAGTGAATTCCTTTATGTACCCTTTTGCATTGGTTCTGTGGGGATAAAAAAAAAAAAAAGGCCTAGCTTGGGAGATTTTCTGAATAAACACCAAGGAGTTGTTAAATTGCCCTAGTGTTTTGGAGAAGGTTGTTACTTTAGCCGAGCAAGAAGCCAGTGCCTGCTGGCTGAAAATGTCAGTTATCACACAAATACGGAGCTACTGTCGGTCTAGAGGGGGCATTAGTCAGTTATTATGCAAATAGTGACTTGAAAATACACCCAATAGGATTGAGCCACTTGCCTATATGAGAAGCCGACTCCACAGAGATGGTCAGAGACAAGGAGAAGAGGCAAGGGAAAAAGAGAAGCAGAGAAAGAGAGCTGAGCGCCTTTGGGTAGAAAGCTTGCCAGTGGAGCTAAAAGTGCTGTAATATGGATCAAGGGCTGTAACACTGAAGATGGCTAGAGGCCTGAGAGAGAGAGCTCAGTGGCTTGCGAGGCTAAGAGGAGGCCTGTGCTGGGGGGGCCAAGAAGAGCCCTGTCTGGAGGGGGTGTAAATGGCCGAGAGTGGGTGCGTACAGCTGAGAGAGTGCTGTCCTACAATGAAGAAGGGAGGGATATGCTCTTCGCTTTGGGGGAGCCTTCCAGACCTTGCCTGTGTGCTTTCTGACACTGAGTTACAGCCTCTTACTTCCAAGCTGATCCTGATCCTAGGTTGTGGCCTGCTACTTCTCTAATAAACCATATAATTCTAAGTGCAGTTCATGAGTTCTATGAGATGTTGCAGCAAATTACTGAAACAGAAAAGAAGAGAGCTGAGGGGAGGGAGAGTGGTGTGTTAGTCATCTAGTGATGCTGTAAGAGAAATACCACAAATGGATGGCTTTACCAAAGAGAAGTTTATTCTCCATCGATCTTCACCTGAACTAGGAGCTTCTCTGCACAGGGACCCTGGGTCCAAAGGACACGCTCTGCTCCTGATACTGCTTTCTTGGTGGTATGAGGTCCCTAACTCTCCCTTCCCTTTCTTTTTGTCTCTTGTAAGATAAAAGGTGGTGCACACCATACCCAAGGGCAACTCCCTTTACATTGGATGAGGGATGTGACCTGACAAAGGGTGTTATATCCCACCCTAATCCTCTTTAACCACAGGCAAGGATTGTGATTTATAACACACGGGAAAATCACAAAATGGAGGACAACCACACAATACTGGGAATCATGGCCTAACCGTGTTCATTGACACATATTTTTGGGGGCACAATTCAATCCATGACAAGCAGTCAATGTCGGAGATGATGGAGTGGTATAGCTACTTGGAGAGACTGGAAATCTGGGACACTTTTAACCTCTGTCTGCCTCAGAAAAACCAGCTTCGTGCTGATTCTTATTAACGAAATAATACATTTAAAAGAAGAGGGAAATTTCTAAAAAGGTACAGAAAAAGCAGGGTAAGTAGAATATAAAGATGACAGAAACAAATATCAGAAATCACTAAAAAGATTAAAACTTGGATAAAAAGTAAAAATCATCCATGTGTCATTTACAAAGAGGCACAACTGAGGCATACAAATATAGAAATATTCAAAGTAAAAAGATGGAAAAATATATTTTTATATATAATACTTAGTATGAATCTTGACACATTCCTTTGCAATAATATCCATTTTTTCCCCCTTTGGTGCTGTTTTGTAATATTCTGTATATGTACTGTGGAGTTTAGATAAGATAATGTTGTTAGTTGACATCTAGTCAGCTCTGACTCACGGCGACCCCATGCACAACAGAACAAAATCTTGCCCCCCGGTCCTACGCCACCTTCACCATTGTTGGTATGTTTGAGTCCATTATTGTATCCACTGTGTATTGAGTGTCTTCCAACCTAGTGGGCTCATCTTTCAGCACTATATAGGACAATATTCTGTTGTGATCCATAGGGTTTTCACTGGCTAATTTTCAGAAGTAGGTCACCAGGCCTTTCTTCCTAGTCTTAGTCTGTCAGTTCCACTGAAATCTGTCTGCCATGGGTGGCCCTAGCGTATTTGAAACAACAGTGGCACAGCTGTCAGCATCATACCAACACACAAGTCATCATAGTACAACAAACTGATAGACAAGTGGTAGAGATAAGATACAGTGGACCTATATTTAAAAAAAAAATAGACTTTAAGATATAAAGAATGGTTACAGACAAAATCAATCACTACATAAGAATAAAAGGAACAATTCTCAGGAAGATGAACCAATTCTAAATTAATAACCTCAAAAACTATAGTATAAACTGACAATTACAAGTAGGAGTATATACATATATGAAACTTCTAACATATTTCTCTTGGTTCTTAATAAACGATTTAAAAAATTCATAAGGATTTAGAAAACTTGGACCGCAAAACCAACAAGCTTGATCCAAAGGACAAATGTGGAATCCTGGATGGAAGCTAAAGAGCTATTTATAAGACTTTAAACAATCTGAAATTGGTCTATGGAATCATGCATCAGGTGGAGGGTTTGGTCAAATGACCTCTAAACCTCAGCTATCACTGAGATTGTTTAGTCTCGTTTTAATAACTATTTCACTTAAAGAATTAAAATCTAGGCTGGGTTGTTTTTTTCTTTTCTTTCCAAAACTGAATACAGTTCTAGGATGAGTTATAGCTTGAGGTATAAACCTCAGCATTCCCACTGTATTCCACTTTGAGTTTGGTGTCGGGTGGGGATCACCAAACTAAACCCCAAGAAAATTTCATGGTGTAGTCCAAAGGGAACCAAATCAAACGAACCAACAATTTTGCACAAATTCCCAGGAGCCAAAACCACTGAATTTCACTCAGCAACAAAGACCTATATTAGACCCCTTCATCAGCTTGAGCCAAATTTTCCTAAACCTCAGACATGTCAGGACACTGTTAAGTTTGAAGGATGAGCAAAAGGCTAGATTTTTAAAAACTAAATTTGAATATCCTAGTTCTATAACATATTGGAGTCTGTACAGTGGAATAAAATTAGTAGAAATAAATCACACACGGTCCCAATACCCCTTGCCAGGCAGCAAATATTCCTCCCACATATTCACTATGGGGGGAGGGGGAGAAGAATTTGTGTACCGACGTTCAACAAACAAATGACAGCAGAATTGTAAAAGGAAAAAATAAATAACAAAGCGCATGTTGAAATAATGTAATGGGCTAAATTTACAAGTAACATCTTTGTCAAGACAGACTGGGTCCAAACATCAGTTTGTATATACAACTAGAGTTCTACTGTTGTAAAGACAGAGACAAAAGGAAGTCATCATTTAATTGGTTCATACAGCTCCTACTTGTGTGTTAAACAGTGCTATGTGTACAGATGTATGATTTTACATTTGCAAATTTATGATTTCTCAGTGTCCCTTTTTAGAGAGTCCAATTCATTTACCTTAGATCATTTTTAAGGTAAGCATTAGGGAGGTATTATCTTCACTGATGCTTATCTCAACAACAGGGGTGGGTGTCTGGGAATGGCAATGGTGGAGAGACGGCAAAGAAGTAGGAGAAAAGCTAACAGAAGAGTCACCTGTCCTATGAGCTTTCGGATCCTTTGTTTTTTTTTCTTCAAATTCCTTTAGGCTCCTGGATGGGTCATTCCATCTCCCCTGACACCACCCAGAATGCCCATGCTTCTGAATTAGAAATTAATCTTACAATCAAGGCATACATGTCACGTGGGTGGGTTTCTTTTCTTACATGAAAGCTATTAATGATGTATCTTACAAGTTCTGGCATCTCAAATAAAGCAAATCCAGCTAGCTTTGACTCCCCAAGCAAACTATCAGCTCTTTGACAGCAGACATGGCATGTAATCTTAATACTGGTCAGTACTTCCATAGTACCTATCTCAGTGCTGGTCTTCAGTCCTTCAAACAAGTTATTGTTGACTGTCCCTCAAACAAGTTATTGTTGAATAAGATGAACAAAACAAAACCAGCACAAAATGCACTGAAGCATATATACAAGCACAGAAGGGAGATGGGTCAGGTACTTCTTAGTGAACATATTAGGCCTACCGGTGGAGGACGACAGGATGGGCTTATCAATAAAGATCTTAATCTAAGACCTAAAAGAGGAAGAAGAATGCAACATAACAGGCAAAACAAAACGAAATAAAAACCACTGCCATCAAGTTGATTTTGACTCATAGTGACCCTATAAGACAGAGTAGAACTGCCCTATAGGGTTTCCAAGGCTATAAATCTTTACAGAAACAGCCTGCTGCATCCTTCTGCCAGCGAGCAGCTGGTGAGTTCAAACCACCAACCCTTCAGTTTGCAGCCAAGTGCTGAAACACTGCACCATCAGGCCTCCTCATAACAAGCAGGGAACAAGCAAATACCCCGCCCTACCTCGACAGCTTGACAAAGACTAGGAATAGGAGGCCCTTAAGCAAGCAGCTTTGCTACCAGGGCAGGATGAGATGTAGTGGATGATACAAGTAAATGTAATAGACTAAGGTGATATAGAAATACACTTACTACAATTCCGTAAATATGTACTTAAAACCTCTTCTGTCCCAGGTCCCTTTATATTAGTTAGGTAAGATGTAGAGTGGAAAGAAGAGTGCAAAAAATGAATAAAACACAGTCCTTGTCCTCAGTGTGTTCACGGTAAAGGATGCAGATAGACAAATACAACTACAATATGATAAGGGCCATATATCCAGTATTATGGGCACAGGGAGTAGGCTATAAATATGTCTGTCCAGGAGTGTCAGGAAAAGTTCTTAATAAATGACTTAAAGTAATGCAAGCCATTTTTACACCACAACACTTGAGACATCAAACACAAATCTGATGATCTGATTCACTGACACAATTACCGTTAACAATGAAAGAAAGATCTTCATAATATAACAAAGCTGTTGCCACATTTCAGAAGAGTATCCAATCAAAGACAAAACAGAACAAAAACCTTCACTGCTCTGTTTACAACAAACTGTCAGCACCAAATATTTCAGAAGAGTGACTACTGTGCTCTGTTTTGCGTTGCTTCCTTTTCTGGCCCTTGTTCATGTCATTCTCCTGCATAGAAACAGCACCTGATGTTGTATCTTTCTATGCGACACAAAGTGGAAGAGAACACTGTTTACCTCAACTCCTTTTAAAATAACTATAGAATCTTGTCACCAAATAATAATTACCTTTTCGTTTTTCTCTCTCCCTCAACTACTCCTTTTTGTTCCAATACTCAAATCATTCATCAAGAAACACACAAAAAAAACCAAAGCCCACATCCCATGCAAACTGTCGGGGCGCTCGGAGAAATGGAGGCAGAAGGCTCAATAGATCTCACTTCTCATTTCAGAGTCAGAGCTTTTCCTTTTCCAGTTCACAGAGAAATGGAGAATTGGCTGTTCCATATCTAGTTTCTGTGGACTGGAAAGGCGATTTCTGGCTTTGTGACAAATTCCACTATAACAAAGCCAACTGCATGCCCAATGGAATTTACTATAATGGGATTTTAACGGTACTGACATCATGTATAAACTCAAGGAAAAGTACATCTTTGGGCATGATGAATACAGAGGAAGAGATACAAGTTTAGAAAGGATAGAGTTTAAAAAATTAATTTTTTTCTTTCTTTCACAGAAAAAAAAAATATGTTCATGGGGGTGAAGTATTGTGTTTCCTTCAATTCTCACATTCTACAAATGTTTGTTCTACTCTGTCCTATACGGTTGCTATGAGTCGGAATCAACTCGACAGCAATGGGTACTATATACCAGGTACTGGTCTAGGTCCTGGGAAGGCAGCAATGAACAAGACAGAAAGGAGCCCTGTTCTCATGAGGCTTATATTCTAGTTGGGGAAGACAGATAATAAGCAAACAAGAAAAAGATCGGAAAGTATAAGTGCTATTCAGAGAACGAAATACATGCTAGAAAGCGACTAGATACATTAGTCTGGGAGGTCAGAGAAGGTCTGTCTGAGAAGATAACATATAAGCTGAGATCTGAGTGACAAGGGGGAAGAATACCTAGGGACCAGGTAATAGCTAGGTTTAAGGCAAAAACGGAGCAGTGGTTTAAGTGTTTGGCATTAACCAAAAGGTCAGCAGTTTGAATTCACCAGCCACTACTTGGAAACCCTATGGGGTAGTTCTACTCTGTCCTATAGGGTTACTATGAGTCAGGTTCAACTTCACAGCAATAGGTTTCAACGGGCAAAGCAAAAATAACCTTGGATTATTCTTGGAACAGAAAGGTCACTGTGGCTGGCGCAATGGGATAATGTCGTAGGTCTGAGAAGCCAATAGAGGCTAGATTATGTAGGGCTTTGTAAAAAGGGAAGGATTCTGGGATTTATTTGATGTTCAGTGAGGAACCATTATAGTACTTTAAATAAGGGAACGATCTGATTTTCATTTTTTAAAGCTCATTTTGGTTACTGGGTGGTGAATGGCCTATAGATGGACAAAAGAGCTAGGGGTTGAAGGGTTGCTTCAACTTGATTAGGGTGGCAGTAGTGAAGATGGAGAAAAATAGATCTATTTGAGAAATACGTGAATGTTCAGTCAATAGCACTTGCTGATGTGAGATGAGGAAAAGGGAGCAATCACGAATGACTGCAACCAATTACGAAGATAAGGACAACCGAGAGAGGAAAGACTTGGGGGGAAGATCAAGGTTATCTTTTAGGTGACCAGTAAATATCCAAGTGCAGATGTCAAGAACATGATTAGACAAAGAAGTCTGAGTTCTGAGGAGAGATCAAAGTTAGATGTACAGATTTTTGAGTCAATGACACAAAAGTTGTAGTTAAAGCCATGGAACTGAATGAGATCACAAAGGCATCAAGAAGAGAAGAGTTGGCCCAAGGACAGAGCTGCCAGTGTGAACAGCTCATTGAAGGGGGAAGAATAAGCAAAGTCTGAGAAGGAACAGCCAAGCAAGTAAGAGAACAGAATATTGTATGAGTGAATTTGGGTCCTCTGGGATTAGGTGTACAAAAGATGTATTAGGGAAAATACCTGTGAAGGATAAAGGAGGAGGGAACAGGAATACATGAGGAGAGCTTCAACCTGATGCAGGTCTGACACCTGTGAAAGGGGAGAGGGATGGAAGAACTGGATAGGAAAAGTCTTAGACCACAGCTCAGTTCTAAGAAAGACTTGGCCAGGTTGATGAGGATTTTCAGATCAACACTGCCCATTAGAGGAATCTCATATAGGACAAGAATGTCTACCACCATGCCTGCATTTCCACCACGATGGATTTAAAGATTTGGTAGCTGAAGGCTGTCAGTCAGATATCTTCCCAGAGCATACTCCCTTGAAGAGAGACTTGCATGGGGCAGCTCTATAGCTACCACAGTGTGATACTCACAGAAGCCAAGAGAAAAAGTGTATTTCATAGAGGAGGAGGAAGTTAGTTCTCTCAGATGCTGCAAGTAGATCAAATAAGACAAAAATGGGCACATGACCATTGCTTTTGACAACACAGAGGTCACTGGTGACTTAACAAGAACAATCTCAAGAGGGCAGAGAAGACAGAAGTCTAATTGTAAAGGGACAAACAATGAATGGGAATAGAAGAAGTGAAGACAAGACTATAGGCAACTCTGCCAGAAGTTTGCTAAGAAAAGGAAGCACAGAAATGGGGGAATAGTTGGACCGGGATGTGTGTCAATGAAGACTTTGTTTTACTTTAAGATTGAAGATATTAGAATGCAGTGATAGGAAGGATCCCACAGATTTGGAAAAATCAGTGATGCAGAAGAGGAAACCTCAAGCCCTGGTAGCACAGTGGTTAAGAGCTTGGCTGCTAACCAAAAGGTCAGCAGTTTGAATCCATCAGCTGCTGTGCGATATAGTTGAGAAAGCATCAAGAAACAAACGAAGGATTGGCCTTTGGCAGAAACAGGGAGCTCTGTCTATTCATAATGGGAAGAAAGCCACAGAGTTAGACACAGTCGAAGACTGGTAGATTTGGTGGTGGGAGGATGAGGTAGTACTTGTCTAATTGTGCCTATTTACTCAGTGAAATATGAGCTGAGAGCGAGGAGAAAGGGACAGAACATAGGAAGTTGGAGAAGAATTAACTCGGGAAATAATGGTAGAATGAGCATACCAGAGAAACATATTAGAACCTTAAGGCAATATTCAGCACTTGTTTGAGATGTGTGGACATAAATTTAGATTGAGACCAATTAGTACAGTTGGGTTTTTCACTAGCAACATTCAGTGGCCCACGTATAGGCACAGAGTAGGTGGATGATGAGGTTTAACCCCAGAAGAGATTTTGCTGAGTACATGGCAAGGAAGGAAGACGGAGGATTAATGGTGTTTCTTGGCCGCAGGGTCAATCCCACCTGGGGCACAGCAGCTGCCAGTAGACAGGACTGATGGCAGTTATGGTGGTTGAAAGGTTATAGCTCCTTGACTTTCCAAATCCCTAAAAAAATTTTACTCCTATTCTCCTACCAGTTGGACAATTGCTATACTTACTCTTCCTTTGTTGCAAACTGAATTCACAGATATTGCAGCTTATAATGATGCAAGGCAAAAATATACTGCATGGATTTTTTTTTTTTTAACTTTTAACAATTATTTTTTGAAATTTTGTTCTTTTATAATGAGGGCTGGATTATCAAAACATCCTTGTACTTAAATATCTCTTATTTGGATGACAGATTAGTTTCTTGATTAAAATAAACAAAATAGTTCAACATGACATCTTCTTAAATCTTTGCTAGGAAAGTGGAATAAATCATATTTTAATGTGGTTAGCTTTAAATACACATAAAACGATAATGTTTTTTTAACAAAAATGCTACCACATTGATTTCCTCTTGGCAACTTGCCCTAAAAAGTAGATACAACCGAAATTTTCCCCTTTTATTTGAGATGACTTTGGAAAATGCACTTAAAATATACTCTCTTCATACAAAAATATTTGATCTAAAAGATGCCATTTACACCAAACAAATGGAAAAACTAAAATCTTTTAAGAAGCAGCTTTCTCTTACAGTCTTAAAACTACAGTTTATTTCAGAATAAATCTTAAACTTAATACACAAGGTTAGTGGTTTGAGAAAACATAAACGATTGTTTGTGTTCAAGATTTGAATTTCTGGTCAAATTTCCTAGTTTGACAGTACTAGTCCATGGTAATATCGAATGGGATTCTAGTCAAGGAGAAGAGTGAACTGCAAGGAAATACTGGCCTTCTCCCATGACCCAGCCGCCCACATTAGAAAAAATGATTGTGAAGCAAATTTGTCAAGAACAGAACCTTTGCCATGGAATAACCACCCAAAATCCAAACTATAAACAGCCACTCATCCAAATGTACTATTTTTAACAACAAGAACACCTGAATCATAAATTATGTTTTTCTTCTTTGAGCTCCTAAAAATCAACTACATTTTTAAAGTTTATGTATACTTGAGTCCAGTATAATTACAGGCTATACAGTTCTATGAAGTTTTAATGATCCAAAGATCCCAAAGGGACTGTAACAAGGCTGCTTCTTTATTTTCAGGATTTTAGCATGAAGAAATGAAGTTTTACTTTAGGAAGCTGCCGTGTTGGAAAAAATTTCAGCTGCCAAATAAGTCATCCAGAGGCAGCATACTGTGGCAACCCAGGGTTCCTGGAGTCCAGAATCAACACACTGCAGCTGTATTCAATAGCAGCACCACAACACAAACCCAAGAGGATGGAAAATGTGAACAGGTTACACCACAGAGGAATTGTAAAGACAATGAACAATGAATAATGAGTGGTGAATGCAGGGGGCAGGGCAGAAGAAGACTTGTCCCCAACACAAAAGAGACAACAAAATGATGACTACATCAGTTCTGGGAACAAACTGACAGGACTGAAATTATGTAAAAACTAGGTCATTGTGAGAAATGAATACTAACCCCTAATGTTGGGCTCTCAAGAAAAGAAGCTAAATTTGAGCCTTTTGATGAGTTCATATTTTAAAGAGAATAGTTAGTTGCTGGCAAATAATTGCTTTCTAGTAGGACTGAGGATAATAAGTAAAATTTGAATTTCTGACTCCATAAAATCAAAGAATATTGTTCTTTTATCCTGAGTAGAAGAAAAAAAAAATCACTATCTTTTAAACTATTCAGGTGAAAGTGCTAGGTGGGGAGGGAGTACTGAAATGATAATTCGGCTTATCAACCCTTATTTGTCATCAATCAACATGACTAATTTGAGTCTATTTTGTTATGGTGAATGTTTCTAATGCAGTGATGAAATCACCATATTACTCATATTATCATACTTGGGTATGCACGGTGGTTAGAACATATACCTGGAGCCAGACTTCCTGGGGTTTGAACTCTGGCTCCATCACCTGTTAGGCCACTTGGTGTTTCTGTGCTCCATTTTCCTTTTCTACAAAATGAGGATACTATTTGTACTTACTTCATAGCAGAGTTGAGGGGATTAAATTAGTCCATGTAATGCGCTATGTCAATAAGGATTGCAGCAGGAAATAGATGACACACTAGTTTCAAGGAGGGCCCTTTTTTTTTTTTTTTCACAAAAGCGTAAGTAGTATATAGGAGGAATAGTGTAAGAACTTGAGGCTAGCTGTAGCAGATCTGTTACCACCTCTAGGACTGAAGATACAAGGGGGAGATATTACTGGAACTCAGAAGGAAAGAGAGTTGTATGTAGAGAGTGGGTTGCCTTGAGAAGGAAATAAGCTTTAGTAGACAGGAAACAGCCAGTTCAAGGTGACCTGGCAGGAAGAAAGCCAGGGAAAAACTACTTTTACCTCACTGTCCTCTTCCCCTCTGATCTGCTGAGCCTCTCCAATGGGTGAACCCACAAGGAAGCCAGAGGGCAGGGAACCGGTTGATGAGCTCACACAATTCAGCTTGCCAGGACAGAGCGCACGGGTGGAAAAGGACAGACAGTGGATCTGGAGGGGCAATTGGAAGAGATCCAGTTCAAGCACTTAGATGGTACTGAAACCATCTGATGATTTTAAACCTCTTAACTTTGACAAATACACATCACTCTAATTAGATCAGACCATTTAGAACCAATCATGAAGATCGGCTGAGCTATACTGCAATTCAAGATTAATATAATCCTATTTCCATTTTGACAGATAAGACCAGGAATCAGGAACTCTTTATTTACTCAATTTGTTATGACCCAAGGGAAAAGAAGGAGAAAAGGCATATTACGAGAGCCAGTGGTAGCCTTTCTTTCCCCCAAAGAAGCAGCTGCAGTGTTTTGTAACAGTATTTTGAATACATAAAGAGAAGTATGGTAAGGGACACATCTCAGATATATTCTCCAGAGCCTTGGACTCCTACCACAGAACAAATGGAGAGTCATGAGGAGAAGGGGGGAGGATGGTAAACAATCTGGCTTTTTATCTATTGTGAATAAAGACAATCTAATTCTGAAATATGTTTACTAGAAAATGCTTGGAAATGGCAACCTGAAACTTACTTTCTTATGTCATCTTTAGGAATACAATGTAAGAAAATATCAAAGTACTAATTCACATCACAATAAACATTTGGTCCAAAAGCCAAACAGAACGCAAGGTGTCACCTTCGTTTTTTGATAAATCATATTTTATTTCCTAATTAATTCAAAATACAAGAAAGTGTGTGTCACTTGTTAAATGGAAAAAAGTCAAAACATTTCTTTGTATTTATATAACTTGAATATTAAATTTTTGTTAGAATAAACTTTATAATATAGCACTTAATAATACAGTGATATAAACTAAGATAATACTTCCTTTTAATATACCATGCCAAAATAATTATATAATTTAAAATATGCCCAGGACATTTTTAATGTTATAGGTGATGGTGAAAAGTACGTGGACCTGAAAAGTTGATAAACACTGATACAAGGTAATGATGTGAGACTTGAGAAATAGGCAGAGGCCAGTTCTGAAAAGTCTTGCATGCAAGGTCTTCAATATGGAGCTTAAACTTTATTCTGTAGGTAACAGTGAGTCATTGAAGGTTTTCAGTAGAGAAGGAATAAAATTGGTGTCATGTTTTACAAAGATTAATCAGGTAGTGCAAATGGCCTGGGGTAGGAAAAGCCTAGAGGTTGAGGCTGGCTGGAGAAGCAGGTGGGTAAGGACCACTTGTGAGCAACGACCTAAAGACAGTATGGTCTCAGGAACGGATGGGATGGGGCAAGCAAGAGAGAGGGTAAGAGGGGGAGAAAGACAAAAGGAGAGAGGGAAAAAAGGACTGTGAAGGAAGAATAAACAGGACTTGTTATTGACTAAAGACAGAGAACAAGGCTAAAGGAGGACTCAAAGTAAACTCCGAATTTTAAACATAAACACTGCCATGCTGCTAACAGGAGAGAGATCAGGAGGAGTGGCAGACGGGTCACCGCAGTTAAGCTCATGAACTAGCAAAGGGAGAGCAGAATACTACCCAGATGGAAATAGCCAAAGGGACATAAAAATGCAGAGGCAGAAGAGGGTGGTCTGCTTAGTTCAGTTCACTAATGGGGAACTTCGACACGAAAAGTCTACAGACAAAGATCATAGGGGCAAGGGTTAGAAGTAGGGTTGCCAGGTAAAATATAGGCTCCCCAGCTAATTTTAAATTTTAGGTAAACAAAGAATAATTCTTTAGTATAAGTATGCCCCCATGCAATACTTGAGACATATTTACACTAAAAAATTATTCATTGTTTATCTGAAATTCAAATTTAGCTGAACGTCCTTATATTAATTTGCTAAATTTGGCAATTCTAGTTGGAAATAAATTAGAAGATAAACTTCTGAAAGACGCAGACTGAGCTAGAGACAAAGGCCCAAGTGGTAGAGGCAATGAAGAAAAATACTTTTGAGAGAAGAGGAAAGTAAGAGAGTCTGGGAGAAAAGACAGATATATGTAGGGGAGGCTGAAAGGGAAGGGTTCATGTCTGATAACCTCCTCTCTGATAACTTTTCTTAATAAAGTCAGTGTCAAAAATGTTCCATATAGGATAAAATTAAGCACCTACTCTCAAAAAACTCATTGCCATAGAGTCAATTCTGACTCATAGTGACCCTTCAGGGCAGAGTAGAACTGTCCCGCAGGGTTTCCAAGGAGAACCTGGCAGATTCAAACTGCCAACCTTCTGGTTAGCAGCCATAGCACTTAAGCACTATGCCACCAGGGCGTAAGCACCTAAGGACAGGTTAATACATATACATTCTTGTTCACTTTTGTAAATTCTAGTCATCAGAGGAAGGCTGAACCCTTGGAGTTCCTTTCAACTCTACACTGTTGTGATTCAGACTTTTCCCGTATGAGTGCTTCAGTATTCTTGGTTACATAATTTTCTGTATTAATACAATGTCTTCATCTAACAGTGTAACTATATTCTTTAATGTAGCAATGCAAAAGATAACCCTGCAAAGACTGCTTGGTAATAATTCCATTAATAAAAAAGAAAATGACTGTTTGGGCTCTTAGGAGAAAAACATGCTTACGTGAGTAAAACACATCGTTAAGAGAAAAGCTGTTGTCCGAAAAAAATATTAGCATCAAATGGAAACACTGAAAATAAGCCACAGTTTAAAACCATGCCACTTCTAGAGGGAAAAAAATACTATTCATCTGGCCTGGTGCCTCATTCTGAAGGCCTTGGGAACCTCGGACTTGCTGGGCTGATCCAGTTCCTGTAAGACTGTGATAGAAAATGAGATATGAACCCTCACTTCTTACAGTTACTGTGTGACACTGCAGTCAGTATAGTAGAAGGCAGACTGAATTTCTATTACAAAGATAAAACTAAGGTTAAACTGCATTCGTCAACAACACATGTTGCCGTCTTTTTTGAAAACATGGGCGTGTCAATAATTTGGAAGACACTACCCCACAAAAAAACACTGATTCCTCAACATTTGGGGATTAACTCCTTTGTTGGCGGAGAAAAACTGTAAGTCGCTGTCCTCAGAGCGCCTCAATTTGGGCTCTAAAGAACTTAAAGAGCAACCTGTTTCGCCTCCGTAGATTACTCACTTCTCCCTTCCAGTATTTCAGTAAAGTAAAAAAACAAACAAAAATCCAAACTTAAAACCAAAGATAATGGGTCTATGCTTAATCTCTTTTAAATCACCTAAACAGTACTATCCCCAAAGTAACTGCTGCCATTCTTTTCATAACATGATGGCCATACAGAGACACCATACATTTTGGATTAGTTTAAGGTCTCCATAATACCTCATTCAGAATCATGCTCAAGAATTTTATTGAGGAAGTTTCTCATTCACTTTTTCACCCATACTTCTAATCTTAGAGAGGTTGATACCATCAGGAAAATTGCCCAACAACTTTTTCAATGTACCAAAAGCTGATATAGGACTCATCACTGTGAGGTCTTAAACATATTTGAACATGTTTACAATTAAAATAAAATATCTTATGTATTTTTATATGTCTAACAAAGAAGAATGATGGCTATATCACCGAGATGTTTCCGAACCTCTGTTCATCAAGGAATCTCTAACGGGAAATATTTTTACCATAATAGGTACACTTTAATAAGTTTACCCGAGGCTATTTAATACACAAACCTCTTGTATTCTCACTGCTTTTCAAAAGATTTACAATAAGTGAGACAAAATAGGAGAGTTATACTCAATACATTTTTTTCATGAGAGAAGAGTACACTGTACTTAGTATATATAAACCTCACTTTTAAAAGTGACCCTACAACGCACCAGCTAGTTAGAACAGAAATGAAGAGGCTTTCAGCATCAGACGATAACTATCATAAACAACTCTCATCCATCCACCCACTTAGGGAAGAAGAGCAATAGTAACAGAAGGGCATATGAAGAAGCAGTTGTCAAACATGGTGTTAGTGTAGAGCTACACAGCCCAGATCAACATACACATAAAAAAAAAAAATTTTTTTTTTTTTTTTATACACATAAAAAAGCTACCAATAAATGTGGCATATCTTCTAGGACCCACTTTTTATACTGTGTCTATAGTTCTGGTTTACTGGGTTTATAGTCTTAGGCGAGGGAAGGAAAGAAGCTGTTAATGGCACAAATCCAGCGATATTAAGAGTTTCCTAACTTGGATCATGGAAACCCTAGTGGCATAGTAGTTAAGAGCTACCACTGCTAACCAAAAGGTTGACAGTTTGAAAACACCAGGCACTCCTTGGAAACTCTATAGGGCAGGTCTACTCTATCCTAAACAGTCGCTATGAGTTGGAATCGACTTGATGGCAATGGGTATGGATGGTAACTTGGATCATATAAGCTCCATGACCAAGAGTTGGTATACATCTTAGAAGATTAAGTATGTCTTATATCTTAGGCAATAAAGTATGAGGCAGAGGAGGTGGGACCAATATGGTGGAATAGACAGACACTTCCATCAAGCCCTCTTAAAACAAAGACCAAAAAATAAAAGAGGAACAAGCACATTTATGACAAGCTAAGAGCCCTGAACATCAAAGGCAAGCTTAGAAAATGAACTGAGGGGCAGGGGAGGAAGAGACGGTTCAGAAGCGGAGAGGAGTTACTGGACCTGAATCCCGGACAGCCCTCAGGCACCATTCCCAGGAGCAGTGGCGACGGGCTGGTACTAGCATTCAGCCACAGTTTCCTCAGGAAGAAGCAGCCAGCCACATAGCCTACTCACACCTCCGGAATCAGAGAAGAACGACACTCTCGACAAAAGTTAAGTACTTGCATATATTTTACTGCGCCACCCCACTCCCAAGCCAGCTTTAGCAGCTGATTTCCCCGGGCCTGAGATAGGCCCTATTGAACACCTAAAGCCAACTTCCCAGCTTTGGAGATGGAATAAATTTGAAATTGGGGGAAAAGATAATTTGCCAGCTCCACTAACTGAGGAAGCTCAGGACAGAAGCGGCTCCTGTCCAGGCATAAGCAGTCCATGGACTTTGAGTACCTTTCCCCTCTGCATGGACCTGTGTGGGCCTATTTCAGGAGAAGAGGCCCTTGTTGGCAGACTCCAACCATTTCAGCTGTGCGGTGGAGAGGTGGGTGTTTGATGTTCATCCTTGCTTTGCCTATTAAATAGGGTCCTCACCTACCCATATCAGGGGCCTAAGGACTGGTGGCTCCACTCAGGTTACCCAGCCACCTGCAACAGAGGTCCAAGGATAACTGGTATCTCCCAGTTCTTACAACCAAAAACACTGGGTGCCCGTGGTCCGTGTGCAGAACCCACCCATCTGTACGTTCTAGGGAACAGGGACACATTTTCCTCAGAGACATGGGGGGGATGATTCTAAACCTCCTGTCTTGTTCAGAGTG
The DNA here is from genome assembly GCF_030014295.1 of Loxodonta africana. Lineage (NCBI taxonomy): Eukaryota > Metazoa > Chordata > Mammalia > Proboscidea > Elephantidae > Loxodonta > Loxodonta africana. The sequence goes on from NC_087342.1 coordinate 101,995,337, forward strand.
TGACCCCCTGCTACAGCCAGATGCCGGTACCTACACCAATCACCCCTGCCCCTCTAAGACTGTAGGACAAGGCCTGTACCACACACTTGATGATCAGCTACCTGGACACCTAAGCAAAATCCATACAAGAAAAGTGAATGGACTCCTAGACTGATACACCTGATAACAGCTCTAGCCAGCTGGGGACAGGACACCAGAGCTCCAAAGGCGAAAATAATCAAGTTAGCTCACTCAAGCAGCCTATTTGGGCATATCAAAACAAAACAAAGCAAAAAGCTATGACACAGTAAACAAATATAAACTAATACGATAACTTATAGATGGCTCGGAGACAACAGTCAAGTCAGGTCACAAAGAAACAGACCATGATCGCCTCAACAGACTCTCAAAACAAAGAAGCAAGGGAGCTTCTAGATGAAAGTGCATTCCTGGAATTACCAGAGGCAGAAAACAAAGATTAATATACAGAACCCTTCAAGACATCAGGAAGGAAATGAGACAATATGCAGAACAAGTCAAGGAACACACAGATAAAGCAACTGAAGAAATTAAAAAGATTATTTAGGAACATAATGAAAAATTTAATAAGCTGGAAAAATCCATAGACAGACAGCAATCAGAAATTCAGAAGATTAACAATAAAATTACAGAATTAGACAACTCAGTAGAAAGTCAGAGGAGCAGAATTGAGCAAGTGGAAGGCAGAATTTCTGAACTTGAAGATAAATAAATCACTTGGCACTAACATATTTGAAGAAAAATCAGATAAAAGAATTTAAAAAAATGAAGAAACCTTAAGAATCATGTGGGACTCTATCAAGAGAAATAACCTACGAGTGATTGGAGTACCAGAACAGGGAGGGACATCAGAAAATACAGAGAGAATTGTTCAAGATTTGTTGGCAGAAAACTTTCCTGATATTGTGAAAGATGAGAAGATATCTATCCAAGATGCTCATTGAACTCCACATAAGGTAGATTTTAAAAAGAAAGTCACCAAGACATATTAAAATCAAACTTGCCAAAACCAAAGATAGAGAAATTTTTTTAAATTTTTATTGTACTTTAAGTGAAAGTTTATAAATCAAGTCAGTCTGTCACACAGAAACTTACATACACCTTGCTACGTACTCTCAATTGCTCTCCCCCTAGTGAGACAGCCCGCTCCCTCCCTCTACTCTCTCTTTTCATGTCCATTTTGTCAGCTTCTAACCCCCTCTACCCTCTCATCTCCCCTCCAGGCAGGAGATGCCAACATAGTCTCAAGTGTCCACCTGATCCAAGAAGTTTACTCCTTACCAGCAGAAGAAAATATTCTTTGATGGTTACGAGAGGGGGGAGGGAGGGTGGGAGATGGGTATCCACTAATTAGATAGCAGATTAGAACTACTTTAGGTAACGGGAAAGACAACACACAATACAGGCGAGGTCAGCACAACTGGACTAAACCCAAAACAAAGAAGTTTCCTGAATAAACTGAATGCTTTGAAGGCCAACGTAGCAGGGCAGGAGTTTGGGGACCATGGTTTCAGGGGACATCTAAGTCAATTGGCATAATAAAATCTATTAAGAAAACATTCTGCATCCCACTTTGGAGAGTGGCTTCTGGGGCCTTAAATGCTAGCAAGCGGCCATCTAAGATGTATCAATTGGTCTCAGCCTACCTGGACCAAAGGAGAATGAAAAACACCAAGGACACAAGGTAATTATGAGCCCAAGAGAGAGAAAGGACCACAGAAACCAGAGACTGTATCAGCCTGAGACCAGAAGAACTAGATGGTACCTGGCTACAACCAATGACTGCCCTGAGAGGAACACAACAGAGAACCCCTGAGGGAGCAGGAGAGCAGCGGGATGCAGACCCCAAATTCTTGTAAAAAGACCAGACTTAATGGTCTGACTGAGGCTAGAAGGACCCCGATGGTCTTGGCCCCCAGACCTTCTGTTAGCCCAGGACAGGAACCATTCCCAAAGCCAACTCTTCAGACAGGGATTGGACTGGACAATGAGATAGAAAAAGATGCTGGTGAAGAATGAGCTTCTTGGATCAAGTAGACACTTGAGACTATGTTGGCATCCCCTATCTGGAGGGGAGATGAGAGGGCAAAGGGAGTTAGAAGCTGGTGGAATGGACACAAAAAGAGAGAGTGGAGGGAAGGAGTCGGCTGTCTCATTAGGGGGAGAGCAATTAGGAGTATATAGCAAGGTGTATATAAATTTTTGTCTGAGATACTGACTTGATTTGTAAACTTTCACTTAAAGCACAATAAAAATTAAAAAAAAAATTCATACCGATTATGTGTTGAGATGACTATATGTTGAACATATTGACCTAAATAAAACATATTCTTAAAATTAAAAAAAAAAAGTATGAGACAGAGACTGTAGTTACTTCTTAGAGACTCCTAGTGTCCTAGAAGCTCTTAGCTGCCTTCTAACTTAGTCACAGAATCCCAGCTTTTAGCTGAACGCATTACCACTCAACTAAAAGAATTGCATTTCCTTGCCACACACTGCTTGATGTGGTCATGCAACTAAGTTATGACTAATGAGAACTAGTAGAAGTGTTGTATCAATAATTCTCTTTAAAAGGGAGGGGCTGTAACCTTCTGCTTCGTCCTTCCTGTTCCCTAGAAGGTGCATGTGAATGCTAGAGTTCAAGCAACCATTTTGTGCCACATGTTGATGTGATGTGGAACAGTAAGAAAGAGGAGCCTGATGATGACGGAGCTGTCAACATAGCCCTGGACTGCCTACCTCCAGTTTCTTTTCATGTGATATAATAAATGCTTATGTGCTTAAGCTACTATTATTTTGAGTTTTTCTGTCACTCACAGATGAACACTGTTGTTGTTAGGTGCTGCCTAGTCGGTTTCAACTCAGAGGGACTCCATGTACAATAGAATGAAACATTGCCCAGTCCTGCACCATTCTCCTGATCGTTGTTATGCTTGAGCCCATTGTTGCGGCCACTGCGTCAATCCATCTCCCTGAAGGCCTTCCTCTTTTTCACTGACCCTCTACTTTACCAAGCATGATGTCTTTCTCCAGTCACTGATCCCTCCTAATAACAGGTCCAAAGTATGTGAGACGGAGTCTCGCCATCCTTGCTTCTAAGGAGCATTCTGGCTGCACTCTTACAAGACCGATTTGTTTGTTCTTTTGGCAGTTCATGGTATATTCAATATTCTTCATCAACACCATAATTCAAAGGCATCAGCTCTTATTCAGTCTTCCTTATTCATTGTCCAGCTTTTGCACGCATATGAGGTGACTGAAAATACCGTGGTTTGGGTCAGGTGCTCTTTAGTCCTTAAAGTGACGCCTTTGCTTTTCAACACTTGAAAGAGTTCTTTTGCAGTAGATTTGTCCAATGCAATGTGTTCTTTGATTTCTTGATTGCTGCTTCCATGGGTGTTAGTTATGAATCCAAGTAAAATAAAATCCTGGACAACATCAATCTTTTCTCCATTTATCATGATGTTGCTTATTGGTCCAGTTGTGAGGATATTGAAGGCTGTGATCTTTGATCATCAGTAAGTGCTTTGAGTCCTCTTCACTTTCAGCAAGCAAGGTTGTGTCACCTGCATAACACAGGTTGTTAATGAGTCTTCCTCCAACCCTGATGCCCTGTTCTTCATACAGTCCAGCTTCTTGGGTTATTTGCTCAGGATACAAATTGAATAAGTATAGTGAAAGGATACAACCCTGACACACATCATTCCTGACTTTAAACCACACAGTATCCCCCTGTTCTGTTCAAATGGCTGCCTCTTGATCTATGTATAGGTTCCTCATGAGCACAATTAAGTGTTCTGCAATTCTCATTCTTCGCAATGTTATCCATAATTTGTTATGATCCACACAGTTGAATGCCCTTGCAGACCCATGTGTCAGTTTGTCGTACTATGGGGGCTTGCGTGTTGCTGTGATGCTGGAAGCTATGCCACTGGTGTTCAAATACCAGCAGGGTAACCCATGGTAGATAGGTTTCAGCAGAGCTTCCAGACTAAGACAGACTAGGAAGAAGGACCTGACGGTCCACTTCTGAAAAAAATTAGCCAGTGAAAACCTTATGAATAGCAGGAACACAGATGAACATAATCCTTACTAATTCAACAAGTATGTATGCATATGTATATAAAATATCTCAGGGTGTTTACAGCCTGACACATAATGCGCACCCAATGAATATAGGTTCTTCTCTATTTGGTGTAACTGCAATCAACTCAAAACATATTGATATCTGTAAACCTCCTATTGTTAGATAGTTGAGCTAATTGTTGCCACAGCAGGGCACAGCCAAAATTAACAAACCCTGCTCTTTCCCCCCCACCCCCCATGGTCAACCTTGAAAGTCTCCAAATCTAAACATCACATAGGTATCTTCTAATTGATTTGGCTTTGTTTACTTTGCCTATTAATTCAGTGCAGAGGTTTATCTCCTCAGCATGTTTTATCCCTCTTCTGGTAACATCAGCTCCTGTGTCCAGGTGGTTTAGACAGGGCTATCAATCAGGCAGGGGATGTCTAGGCAAAGAGAGTACCCCATCCCCTAGGGACGGTGACTGGTTTGGGGATGGGCATGTGACTCTAGAATCCTCACTTGGACATTCTGCTGAAGTTCTCAGGAAAGACAATGTCCTATTTTGAGAGTCGTGGTCCTGCAAGGCTATAAACTTGGAGATGCTGGCCACAAAGAGGAAACTGAGACTGAAGTCAACACATTGTAGACTTTCTAGTTATGTAAGTCATGAATTCCTTTTTCTTTCCTTTAAGCTGCTTTGAAGTGAGTTTCTGTCTTTTGTCATTGAGAAAGTTCTGGAGACTAACATGCAGATCATTTTTCCTTGTGACCTAGCAGGTTCACTGGCATATTAAGGAATAAAATAGATGGGGGGAAACTACAAAATCAACTATTGCCTAGTATCTGTCTTAGTATCTTATAAGTACTCTAGAATTTTGATTCATATAATTTATATAATATTATTAAGATCACATGGAATCTGGGAAGTCTTTGGAACTAAGCCTCCATCTAATATAGGGTGACATATTGCCATGACTTTCATCCTTCTAATTAACTATTTTTAAAGAAGCGAATCAAGTTTTTACATTATATCCTCATTAAAAAATAGCTTGGATGCGCTCCTTAAGTGTTTCATTGTTCCAAAATCTGTTGTCCTGAGACAAGCACGACCTCTACAGAAACACAGGGACAGCACAGCAACTTTCAGTAACAGTTTCCTCCACTGAAGAAGCCATTCCATTCCTTTACAAGTGGCACACAGCATACATTAGTAAGTTAAAAAAACAAAGGCTACTTCCAAGTTGTAACGAGAATCCTTATTTTGTCTCAGTGAGAAGTAAATTTGTTGTTCTTGTGATAAACGAAACCAAAATTAAATCAGAAGAAAAAGGAATATTGACTGTCAAAGATCCTAGTGCTTAAGTGTGAACATAAAGTAGTAAAAAATATACTTGAACCTCTCAGAGCTGTGGATGAAGAAGAAAATTTTACCTATGAATAAGAATAGTTCCTATTATACTTTTAGCAACTTCATTTTCAATCAATATCAATGAAAGCAAAATTAGACGCCACAATGGGCTACGTACCCAGAGTAAAAATACAGATGGCCCTAAATGGAAACATACTGTACCGTACTTCTATTCTCATTTAGACTGAGGCAAAATAGGATCTCATGAGATATTTTTAACAAGCCAATAAATAATTCAGCCCCTGGGATTTTCTTTTTTATTCAAACGTTTTAGTTCTTACAACAAAGTTTTTAGTGTTCTAAAAGCCTTTTACTTCCCTAAATATGCTACAATTATCTAAACAACATTATTTAATTAGTATGCGATGAGTGCATGGCTCCCTAACGGGAATTTTCATTAATTAACATAGATGGAAATACAAAAGCATTAGCTGAAAACAATTTGAGGAGTCAAAACCCTAATCTGCCTGTTGCACAGCAAGGAAAAACACCTTAGAGTTACGTGAATACTTTGGCTTACACAGCAACTGCGTGTTTACCCAATAGTTTCAGACTTCGTTCATTCCACAGATATTCGCTGGATATCTACCGTGGGCCTGCACTATCACAGGTGTTTGGGAAGCATCAGTGAACAAAACAGAAAAAGATCCTAGCTTCACAAAGCTAACATACTAGCCAGGGAAGAACAAGATGATGGACAACAGTCGTTGTTATTAGGTGTCATCGAGTTGATTTCAACCCATAGTGACCCCATATGACACAGCAGAACTGCCCCATAAGGTGTCTTGGCTGCAGTCTCTACAGAAGTAGATGGCCAGGTCTTACTCCCACGGAGTCGCTAGGGGTGTTCACACTGCCAGCCCTTCGGTTAGCCGCTGAGCACCTAACCATTTGTGCCACCACGGCTCCTTACAACAGTCACAGCACATAAGGAAATTACTTTTTTTTTTTTTTTATGTCACGGCAGTGGGTTTATGTCAGAAGGTGATAAGTGCTATGGGAAAAAAGAAAATGTAAAGTTGGGAGTTCAGGACTGGCCAAAAGGTATGGGAGAAAGCTGGGCTGCAGTTTTAAATATGGTAGTTAGGATGGCCCTCATTAAGAAGGTGACATTTAAGCAAAGACTTTAAAAAGGTGACAGTGTGAGCTATCTGGGTATCTGGGAGAAGAGCATTCCAGGCAGAGAAAACAGCCAGGACAAAAGTTCTAAGAATGGAGACTTCCAGAATGTTGAAACCTAAAGCAGAATGAGCAAGGGAATGAAATTAGAAGACAAAGCTACAAGGTAAAGGGCTCCTTTGTTTACGGGAGGAGAGCAGCTCATATAAGTCCTTCCTGGCAGGGCAGGCTGCATTATTTGGGGGGCTCAGTGCACGACAAAAATGCAGGGTCCCCGTTCAAAAAGCAGGGAAAAGTATTGCTGAAGATACTAAAATATAAAGCTTTCTCCTTTAAAAAAAAAACCCATTTTTTACTATAGGGATTACTTATAATTATAGGGATAAAATGATATTTGAGTAATGACAAACTTAAAAATTGCAAAAAATAATATGTTGGTGTTATAATTTTATATGATACAATAAATAATAATATTTTATTAGTATGGTATCTTGATTAATCATATGATTTTCTTGGCTTGCTTTACTAAAAATTTATTTATTGGGTCACCAAAATTTATACTTTTAGCAACTTCATTTTCAACCACTATCAATGAAAGCAAAATTAGATGCCCTTGGTAAGTTTATGATCACAAATACTTTTTGGTGATTTTTAATCTTGAGAAGGATCTTTCTGCTGATGCAACTGATAACAGAGCTGAGCATTTTACAGGTTCTGGCAACAGTGAGATAAATTTCTGACAAATTATTTCAAAATATAAATTTTAATAGTATATCTAAACTTATGAGTCTTGCAAAAAACTTCTTTCTGAAAAGATTCAACTGTTTATACAAGTTAGTTTCATGTAAGTCTGAATTTAATTTTACATGTAAATATATACAGTGCATTTTAATGCTTCCTTTGACACTTTCTGTAACATGTGGAGGTTATACAAGAAACAGAAAGTAGCAAGATGATTTGTACACAATTCAAAAGGTCTATCTGGTCTATCACTGTATCTATAGCTAAAAGGGAATTTTTTTTAATTGTCTTCCCCATTAATCCTTGGTTCATCTAAAGCCTCATATAAAAATAATGGCTTTTTTTCTTTCATTGAATACAATAAACTTTACAGTTAATTTCTACTTCTAAGTCTGTGGACCTTGCTTTGCAATGCTGCAGCAGTTTTCAAACATAGAAATTCTAAGCTCTTTGAAGAAAATTGTTATGGATTGAATTGTGTCCCCCAAGAACACGTGTTAAAGTCCTAACCCCTGGTATCTGTGAATCATAAATAGGGCCTTGGAGATGCTATCAGGTAAGTTAACATGACTTCATACTGCAGTAGTGTGGGTCCTAATCCATTCTAAGTGGTGTCCTTATAAAATAGGACAAGAGGCACAAAGGGACAGAGGAAGATGTGAGATGCATCTACCAGTCAAGGAACTATCGGGGCTACTAGAAGCTGGAAGAGACAAGAAGGGACCTTCCCTAGAGCCTCCAGAGACAACATGGGCCTGTCAACACCCTGAATTCTGACATCTGGCCTCCAGAACTGTGAGACAATAAAATTCTGTTCTTATAAGCCACCTTGTTGGTGGTATTTTGTTATAATAATCCTAGGAAGCTAATATAAACACTAATAACTCCCCAATATGCTTTACTGCAATGCCTATATGTATGATTTAATTTTGTAATAATTTACTGATAAAATTTGCTTCCTGAGTGCCAGCAGTTCCTGTCCCAGCGCTCATACCAGAGGGTTATTATCAGACACCACAGGGACTGGCTCCAGGGGCCCATGAGTAAGCCAGCCTCCCATCGCAGGCTCCAGAGCTGCCCCTCACTCTCTTATGTGACTTTGCTGCCACTTCTGCTGCTGCTGCTGCAGTCACTAGCACCAATCTGGGTCCAGGTCCCAGTGTGTCTACCCCCTGGGGTGTCAGGGAGCCCTGAGCTGCCCCAACGTGTGCAGATGTGCAGCAGTAGGCCAACCACCACACTTGGCATGGCCTGCGGTACCTGACTGAGTCTGCATGTGGGCAAACTACTGCCAGACCACAACGACATGCACATGCTCCACGTATCTCTTCTGTTCAGGCGTATACCTCTTGTTCCAACAGACTTCATTTATAAGACACAAGTTCAAAGTTAAAATTATTAAGAAATTTCAAGATGGCAACAGCAAAGCATTAAACTAAGTGTGGGACCCTTCTCATTGCAGGGCCTGTGTAGCTGCCCAGGCTGCATACCCATGAAGCCCACCCTGCTTCTAGGGTATGATAAGGAGCTGGGCTTTTTCTCTAAGTGAAATGGGGAGCCATTGAAAGATTTTGCTAAGAGAAGTGACATGATATGCTAATTTACAGTCACTAGTGAAGATTATAAATTTTGCACTTCCCATTAAAGAACCAGGCTTAATAAATTGCTCCGATACAAGCATTAAACTTGTAACACAACTGATCACTTTGATTTTGGACAGTCAGTATGAACTCAAAAGTAATTTCCAAATGTGTTGTTATTTTATGTTTACTCAGGCCAACATTAGATACAAAGTATATCAAGTCTACTTATAAATATGACCCTGATTTAAATAGACGCATTTGGTTCTAATGAACAGAAATTGAAGGTGCAGAAGGTAATTGTAAGAATATGAGTGTGTGTAGACACAGGAATTTCCGCTAGGCCTCTAGATCTCTCAGGTCCCTTATCCTGTTTACCTTTGTCCAGGTCATAGTCTCTGCTGACTCACAACCGTCATGTCCTCGTAGTCCATGGTGATCTCTCCAGCCTTTCATTCTCTACCTCCCTTTCAGCTCCTGCTCTTACTGCTATCGGCCTGCTCTGCCCAGATTTTCCCAGCCCACACTGCCAAGAGCAAGGTTCTAACAGTCCCAGTTTACTTCTATTTGGGCAATGCTTTTAGCCTCTGATCAACCTCCTAAGCCATGGGCAGCCTTTACATTGCTGTCCTTCACTCATATTCCTTTGCTGACCCCATTATCAATGGCTGCAGGGACAATGTCACATAGTCAGAACATGGTTTCCTCTGATTGCCATCCCCATTGGAACCGCAGATGGGACAGTTTTCTCTTACCAGAGTGTGGCCATCATAGGTAAGGTGATGACATAATTGGGCCCCTGCCAAAAATGTCCTGTCACACAGCTGACTAGCTTTCATTGCCATGCATCATTGTGCCTGAAATTCCATCAGCCTTGGCCTAATTATAGTAAACAAGTATCTTTTTCTATAACTCAAATTCCTCCAAGGTAAGACTTATTTGCAGTGCTTGATACAGAGCTCCCACCACCCCACCCGCTGCCATCGAGTTGATTGGGACTTAGGGACCCCATAGGGCCTCCAAGGCTGTAAATCTCTATGGAAGAAGACTGCCATATCTTTCCTTGCAGAGCTGCTGGTGGTTTCAAACTGCCAACCTTTCAGTTAGCAGTCGATCGCTTTAACCACTGCACCACCAAGTCTCCTTGATACACAGCTAGAATTCACTAAATGTTGGCTAAATGAGTGGTGAATGAAACTCAATTTATCTATTATAATCAAATTAGCTCCCAAGTGTCAGTTTGTCGTACTATGGGTACTTGCATATTGCTGTGATGCTGGAAGCTATGCCAGGTACTCGGATACCAGCAGCATCACCCATGGTGGACAGGTTTCAGCTGAGCTTCCACACTAAGACAAACTAGGAAGAAGGACTGGTAATCTACTTCTGAAAAGAATTAGCCAGTGAAAAGCTTATAAATAGCAGCAGAACATGGTCTGATATAGTGCCGGCAGATTAATCCCCCAGGTTGGAAGGCACTCAAAAGATGACTGGGGAAGAGCTGCCTCCTCAAAGTAGAGTTAACCTTAATGGCCTGGATGGAGTCGAGCTTTCAGGACCTTCATTTGCTGATGTGGCACGACCTAAAATGAGAAGAAACAGCTGCAAACATCCATTAAAAACTGGAACCCAGAATGTACGAAGTATGAATCTAGAAAAATTGGAAATCCTCAAAAATGAAATGGAATGCATGAACATAGATATCTTAGGCATTAGTAAGCTGAAATGGTCTGATATTGGCCATTTTGAACCTGAAAATCATCTGGTCTACTATGCAGGGAATGACAACTTGAAGTGGAAAGGCATTGCATTCATCATCAAAAAGAACATTTCAAGATCTATCCTGAAGTACAATGCTGTCAGTGATAGGATAATACCTATATACTTAAAAGGAAGACCAGTTAATATGACTAGTATTCAAATTTATGCACCAACCACTACAGCCACAGATGAAGCAAATGGAGATTTTTACCAGCATCTACAGTCTGAAATTGATCAAATATGCATTCAGGATGCATTGATAATTACTGGTGACTGGAATGCAAAAGTTGGAAACAAAGAAGGATAAGTGGTTGGAAAATATGGCCTTGGCGATAGAAACGATGCTAGAGATCGCATGATAGAATTTTGCAAGACCAACAACTTCTTCATTGCAAATGCCTTTTTCACCAACATAAACGGCGACTATACGCGTAGACTTTGCCAGATGGAATACACAGGAATCAGATTGACTACATCTGTGGAAAGAGACAATGGAAAAGGTCAATATAATCAGTCAGAACAAGGCCAGAGGCCCACCATGGAACAGACGATCAATTGCTCATATGCAAGTTCAAGTTAAAACTGAAGAAAATTAGAAAAAGTCAACGAGAGCCAAAGTACAACCTTGAGTATATCCCATCTGGATTTAGAGACCATCTCAGGAATAGATTTGACACTTTGAACACTGATGACCAAAGACCAGATGAGTTGGTGCAAGGACATCAAGGACATCATTCTATGAAGAAAGCAAGAGGTCATTAAAAAGACAGGAAAGAAAGAGAAGGCCAAAATAGATGTCAGAAGAGACTCTGAAACTTGCTCTTGAACATCAAGTAGCTAAAGCAAAAGGAAGAATTGATGAAGTAAAAGTACTGAACAGAAGATTTCAAGGGCGTTTCGAGAAGGCAAAGTAAAGTATTATAATGACATGTGCAAAGAGCTGGAGATGGAAAACCAAAAGGGAAGAACACGCTCAGCGTTTCTCAAGCTGAAAGAACTGAAGAAAAAATTCAAGCCTCGAGTTGCAATAGTGAAGGATTCTATGGGGAAAATACTGAATGACACAGGAAGCATCAAAAGAAGGTGGAAGGAATACACAGAGTCATTATACCAAAAAGAATTGGTCAATATTCAATTATTTCAAGAGGTAGCATATGATCAGGAACCAATGGTACTGAAGGAAGAAGTCCAAGCTACACTGAAGGCACTGGCGAAAAACAAGGCTTGAGGAATTGATGGAATATCAATTGAGATGTTTCAATAAACGGATGCAGCCCTGGGAGTGCTCACTCACCTATGTCAAGAAATTTGGAAGACAGCTTCCTGGCCAACAGACTGAAAGAGATCCATATTTATGCCTATTTCCAAGAAAGGTGATCCAACCGAATGTGGAAATTACAGAACAACATCATTAGTATCACACACAAGTAAAATTTTGCTGAAGATCATTCAAAAACTGCTGCAGCAGTATAGTGACCAGGAACTTCCAGATATTCAGGCCAGATTCAAAAGAGGACGTGGAACAAGGGATATCATTCCTGATGTTAGATGGATCCTGCCGAAAACCAGAGAATATCAGAAAGGTGTTTACCCGTGTTTTATTGACTCTGCAAAGGCATTCAACTGTGTGGATCATAACAAATTATGGAAAACAGTGCGAAGAATGGCAATTTCAGAACCCTTAATGCTAATGAGGAACCTATACATAGATCAAGAGGCAGTCATTTGAACACAGCAAGGAGATACTGCATGGTTTGAAACCAGGAAAGGTGTGCATTGGGGTTGTACCCTTTCACCATACCTATTCGGTCTGTATAAAACCAAACCAAACCAAACCCAGTGCCGATGAGTCGATTCCGACTCATCGCAACCCTATAGGACAGAGTAGATAGAACTGCCCCATAGAGTTTCCAAGGTCAGTCTGTACAGTGAGCAAATAATCTGAGAAACTAGACTGTATTAAGAAGAACAGGGCATCAGGATTGGAGCAACACTCATTAACAACCTGGCATATGCAGATGACACAACCCTGCTTGCTGAAAGTGAAGAGGACTTGAAGTACTTACTCATGAAGATCAAAGGTCACAGTCCGCAGTATGGATTACATCTTAACATAAAGAAAACAAAAATCCTCACAACTGTATCAAAAAAGCAATATCGTGATAAACAGAGAAAAGATTGAAGTTGGCAAGGATTTCATTTTACTTGGATCCATAATCAACACCCATGGAAGCAGCAGTCAAGAAATCAAAAGACACATTGTATTGGGCGAATCTGCTGCAAAAGACCTCTTCAAAGTGTTGAAAAGCAAAGACGTCACCTTGAAGACTAAGGTGTGCCTGACCCAAGCCATGGTATTTTCAACCTCACCATATGCATGCAAAAGCTGGACAATGAATAAAGAAGACCAAAGGAGAACTGACACCTTTGAATTGTGGTGTTGGCGAAGAATATTGAATATACCATGGACTGCCAAAAGAAGAACAAATCTGTCTTGGAAAAAGTACAGCCAGAATGCTCATTGAGAAGCAAAGATGGAGAGACTATGTCTTACATACTTTGGACATGTTATCAGGAGGAATCAGTCCCTGGAGAAGGACATCATGCTTGGTAAAGTACAGGGTCAACAAAAAAGAGGAAGACCCTCAACAAGATGGGTTGACACAGTGGCTGCAACAATGGGCTCAAGCATAACAATGATTACGAGCATGGTGCAGGACTGGGTAGTGCTTCATTCTGTAGTACATAGGGTCCCTATGAGTCGGAACTGACTCAAGGGCACCTAAGAATAATAACAATCTAATTAGATAATTTTCTTTTGAGAATAGCTATACCGAATGAAGATGTTTTATGGACAGAGGAAGTAGTGTTGTTTGGAGCACACAAAAATGTAACAGAGGGTAGAAGAGGTGTACAGTATCTTAAGTAGCCAAAGGACCATACGGACAGCAAGGACATCCAGAGCACAGGATGAAAAATTCTAGGAGGTGAGAACTAAAAGGAAAATTGCCTTTCACCTCCTACCTCTGCCTCCACTGACCAAGAGAAAAAAAACCTATTTTGCCTATTTAAAATTGCCAGTAGGCAAGAGTTAGCACTGAAAAATGATGCTGGGAAGTCAAATATGATGAGGACTGAAAAATGCCCATTGATTTAGTGACCATGAACATCATTGGTGAATTTTTCAAGGACGATTTCCGTGAAATTGAATAAAACACATGTATCACCTGTGACACAGCAATTTAAAGATCAAAGGACTACTAAAGCAAGATCTAGTTCTAGTCACAGTTGCATAACCTGATTACTGTGTGACCTTCAAGAAGTCAATTTAATGCTCAGAGCTCTGTTTTACTCATCTAAAATGGGAAGGATAATACCTGTTTACCCACAAGGTTAAGTCAGGTAATACATATAAAAGAGCTATGAAATTGGCAAAACTCTATATAACATGGAGCCCTGGTGGCACAGTGGTTAAGAGCTGGGGTACTAAGCAAAAGGTCAGCAGTTCGTACCCACCAGCAGCTCCTTGGAAACCCTATGGGCAGTTCTACGCTGTCCTATGGTGTCGCTGCAAGTTGGAATCGACTCAGTGTCGATGGGTTTTTGGGTTCTATATAAAATAAAATGCATTCTTATTATTATCAGGTACCAATAAGTAAATTTTTTCATGTATTTAGCAAGAAGTACACTAAAAATTCTGACCAAAATCATATGCCAAACATAAACGTAAATCTCCACTTTGGGAGAGTCTGCTGAAACAGTTCCGGACCAAGTAAAAACCAAAAACCAAACCTGTTGCTGTTAAGTTGATTCCGACTCATAGCGACCCTACAGGACAGAGTAGAACTGCCCCATAGGGCTTCCAAAGAGAAGCTAGTGGATTCAAATTGCTAACCTTTTGGTTAGCGCTCAGCAAGTGATAGAGCAGTAGATAAATTTAGTGCTATAATCAATTGGTCTCAACCCACCTGGAGAATGAAGAACACCAAAGAAACAAGGTTAATTATGAGCCCAAGAGACAAAAAGGGCCACATAAATCAGAGACTATATCAGCCTGAGACCAGAAGAACTAAATTGTGCCCAGCTACAACTGATGACTGCCCTGACAGGGAACACAACAGAGAATCCCTGATGGAGCAGGAGAGCAGTGGGATGCAGACCTCGAATTCTCATAAAAAGACCAGACTTTAATGGACTGACTGAGACTAGAAGGACCCTAGTGGTCATGGTCCCCAGACCTTCTGTTAGCCCAAAACTAGAACCATTCCCAAAGCCAACTCCTTACGCAGGGATTGGACTGGACTATAAGACAGAAAATGATACTGATGAGGAGTGAGCCCCTTAGATCAAGTAGACACATAAGACTATGCAGGCAGCTCCTGTCTGGAGGTAAGACGAGAAGGCAGAGCGGGACAGGAGCTGGCTGAATGGACACAGGGAATACAGAGTGGGGAGGAGGAGTGTGCTGTCTCATTACGGGGATAGCAACCAGGAGTACACAGCAAAGTGTATACACATTTTTGTATGAGAGACTGACTTGATTTGTAAACTTTCACTTAAAGCACAACTAAAAAAATAAAAATTTTCTGCTATACTTCCCACAACAATTTAAACAACACATTTTAAGTATGGTTGTGCTTCTCGTCACAGCCAATTATAAATTTAAATACCTATAACCCACCAACGACCCACTGCTGTCGAGTCGATTCCAACTCATAGCGACCCGATAGGACAGAGTATATATTTACAGTAAAAAATTTGCCAGTTGTAATCAATCACTACACACTTGAGCAGGAAGGATTTTCCATAAGTTTTTGCATTCAATTTGCTTTCTTCGTGTATCATTCTTTGGGGGCATATTACAATGAATATGATCATTAGAAATATCTTTGGATCATCTGTGAATGTGCTCTAAAGTCCTGAAATAAAAATTTGTGATAAAATTGTATACTTGTGCCTCAGAAGACACCAAATCTAAAAAAGAGTCAGGGGAAAAAAATCAGAACTAGGTAATATCCTGAATTAGAATGAAAAATCTTTTTCTATAAAAATGTTGGTGGGAAGCAAAAAATGGATGATACCAACTTGTTGCTGTTGAGTCGATTTCAGTTCATAGTGACCCTATTGGGCAGAGTAGAACTGCCTCATAGGGTTTCCAAGGAGTGCCTAGTGGATTCAAACAGCCAACCTTTTGGTTAGCAGCCATAGCTGTTAACCACTATGCCACCAGGGTTTACTTATTGAGCATGTGCTGGGGCTGTTATAAGTGTTTTACACATAGGGTTCATTTGATCACCATGGCAACACAATGAGGTAGATATTACAGTATCATTTTCTCCATTTACAGATTAAAAAAAACTGAGATACAGAAAGGCTGTGTAACTTGCCGAAGGCTATAAAGTATTAAAGTTGGGATTTGAGAAACCCTGATGGCATAGTGGTTAAGCGCTACACCTGCTAACCAAGAGGTCAGCAGTTCAAATCTGCCAGGGGCTCCTTGGAAGCTCTATGGGGCAGTTCTACTCTGTTCTATAGGGTCGCTATGAGTCAGAATCGACTCAACGGCAGTGGGTTTGGTTTTTTTTTGTTTAGCAAGACCAGTCAGGGCCCTGGTGGCCAAGTGGTTAAGCGTTTGGCTGCTAAACCAAAAGTTTAGCAGTTTGAATCTACCAGCCACTCCTTGGAAATCCTATGCGGCAGTTCTACTCTGTCCTGTAGGGTCGTATGGCAATGCATCGGGTTTAGCAAAACCAGTGTGGTTACAAAGTTCACAGTTTTAACCATTTTATACAGTCTCCCAGAAATATTTCTTTAGAGAAAATGTTTTATTCCTAAAAAGGAGTCTGAATCTAAACAATTTCTGATTTCTCTGACATCTTTTTACCGCCCTATAAAAGTTTGTATGTTTTAGGCAAGAAAGACTACATAATTTGCAGTGCCCAGTACAAAGTAAAAATGCAGAATCCCTTGTTCAGAAATTATCAAGAATTTCAAGATGGCAACAACAGGGCATTAAATCAAGTGCTGAGCCCTTCTAAGCATGGGGCCCTTTGTGGCTGCTCAGGTCACACGCTCACAAAGCTGGCCCTGGTTTTAGGATAAGGTGCCTCAACTGATATTAGAAATAAAAACAAGAAATAGGTGGGATGTTAATTAAAAACACACACCAATTTTGGAGTTATAAAGCTGTTCAGGGTATCCCTCAGATCTCTGAGAAAGTCATCCCAAAAGACAGATGCCACGCTCCCCTCTGTCAGTGAATTTCAAACTTCGCATACATCAGAAACGCCTAGAGGGTTTGTTAAAACACAGATGGAACCCTCTAAAGTGACCGCTTTGCCAAAAAGCCAATGCTCCTCTAACGCACATATTTAAGGTCTGTTCCATAAACCTTCAGCTGTGCCATGAGTACACAGCCATTACAGAAAAGTCTGCGCTATCCCAGCGATAGAAGTCTATGGCCAGAAGAACCATTTTTGGAACAGGAAGCAGGGGAAGCCTTCTCTCCACAAGGGGCGAAAGTGTCAGGCCGGGTAATCCCAGCTACGGCATTTGGCCATGGCTTTTTTTTCCTTTGGCCAGCACACAACCCTGGTCGTGGGGCCAGCTCGCTCAGGATGCAGGTTTGTGAAAATCAACTTCTCTCGGGTACTATATGATTCTGGTAGTGACTCTAATTCTAGTTCCCGTCTTTAAGGCAGCAGCAGAGGCAAGAATGGTTGTAGGTTGACCAAATTGGCTGCCTAAGAACCAATGAGGGTAGAAGAGTGATAAAATATTAGCCAATGTTGTCACTGTTCTTAGGTGCCTTCGAGTCTGTTCTGACTCATAGCAGCCCCATGTACAACAGAAGGAAACACTGCCAGGTCCTGCACCATCCTCACAATTGTTGATATGCTTGAGGCCATTGTTGCAGCCACTGTATCAATCCATCTCGAGGGTCTTCCTCTTTTTTGCTGACCCTCCACTTCACCAAGCATGATGTCCTTCTCCAGGGACCGATCTTCCCTGATAACATGTCCAAAGAATGTGAGATGAAGTCTTGCTATCCTTGCTTCTAAGGAGCATTCTGGCTGCACTTCTTCCAAGAGAGATTCGTCCTTCTTTTGGCAGCTCCGTGGTATATTCGATATTCTCCACAAACACCACCATTCAAAGGCGTCAGTTCTTCGGTCTTCCTTACTCACTGTCCAGCCTTTGCATGCACATGAGGTGACTGAGAACACCCTGGCTTGGGTCAGGCACACCTTAGTCGTCAAGGTGGCATCTTGGCTTTTTAACATTTTAAAGAGGTCTTTTGCAGCAGATTTGGCCAATGCAATGCATTCTTTGATCTCTTGACTTCTGCTTCCATGGGTGTTGATTGTGGATCCAAGTAAAATGAAACCCTTGCCAACTTCCATCTTTTCTCCGTTTATGATGATGTCGCTCATTGGTCCAGTTGTGAGGATTTTTGTTTTCTTTACAGTGTAAGCCATACTGAAGGCTGTGGTCTTTGATCTTCATCAGTAAGTGCTTCGAGTCCTCTTCACTTTCAGCAAGCAAGGTTGTGTCATCTGCATATCCCAGGTTGTTAATGAGTGTGCTCCAATCCTGGTGCCCTGTTCTTCTTAATATAGTCTAGTTTTTCAGATTATTTGCTCACCAGACAGATTAAGTATGGTGAAAGGATACAACCCTGACACACACCTTTCCTGACTTTAAACCACACAGTATCCCCTTGCTCTGTTCAAATGACTACCTCATTATCTATGTACAGGTTCCTCATGAGCACAATTAAGTTTTCTGGAATTCCCATTCTTCACAACGTTTTCCATAATTTGGTATGATCTGCCAGTTGAATGCCTTTGCATAGTCAATAAAACACAGGAAAGTATCTTTCTGGTATTTTCTGCTTCTCGCCAGGATCTATCTGACATCAGCAATGATTTCCCTGGTTCCACGTCCTCTTCTGAATCTGGCTTGAATTTCTGGCAGCTCCCTGTCGCTATACTGCTGCAGCCACTTTTGAAGGATCTTCAGCAAAATTTTACTTGTGTGTGATATTAATGATATTGTTGAATAATTTTCTCATTTGATTGGATCACCTTTCTTTGGAATAGGCATAAATACAGATCTCTTCCAGTCAGCTGGCCAGGTATCTGTCTTCCACATTTCTTGGCATAGACGAGGGAGCATTCCCAGCGCTGCATCTGTTTGTTGAAACATCTAAATCGGTATTCTTTCAATTCCTGGAGCCTTGTTTTTTTGCCAATACCTTCAGTGCAGCTTGGATCTCTTCTTTCAGTACCATTGGTTCCTGATCATATGCTACCTCCGGAAATGGTTGAATGTCAACCAAATCTTTTTGGAACAGTGACTCTGTGTATTCCTTCCATCTTCTTTTGATGTTTCCTGTGTCATTTAATATTTTCCCCATAGAATCCTTCAAAATTGCAAGTCAAGGCTTGAATTTTTTCTTCGGTTCTTTCAGCTTGAGAAATGCCAAGTGTATTCTTTCCTTTTGGTTTTCTAACTCCAGGTCTTTGCACATGTCATTATAAGACTTTGTCTTCTCAAGCCAGACTTTGAAAGCTTCTGTTCAGCTCTTTTACTTCACCATTTCTTCCTTTTGCTTTACCTACTCGACATTCAAGAGCAAGTTTCAGAGTCTCTGCTGACATCCATTTTGGTCTTTTCTTTCTCTCCCATCTTTTTAATGACTTCTTGCTTTTTTCATGTATGATGTCCTTGATGTCATTCCACAACTCGTCTAGTCTTCAGTCATTAGTGTTCAACTCATCAAATCTATTCTTGAGATGGTCTCTAAATTCAAATGGGGTACACTCAAGGTCATACTTTGGCTCTCGTGGAGTCATTCTAATTTTCTTCAGCTTCAACCTGAACTTGCATATGAGCAATTGTTCCACAGTTGGCCCCTGCATTGTTCTGACTGATGATATTGAGCTTTTCCATTTGATTCTTGTGCGTTCCAGCTGGTAAGGTCCATGTGTATAGTCACTGTTTATGTTGTTGAAAAAAGTTATTTGCAATGAAGAAGTTGTTGGTCTTGCAAAATTCTATCATGGGCTCTCCATCATTGTTTCTATCACCACGGCCATATTTTCCAGCTACAGATCCTTTGTTTCCAAATTTCCCACTCCAATCACCCGTAATTATCAATGCATATTCGATCAATTTCAGACTGCAGAAGTTGGTAAAAATCTTCGATTTCTTCATCTTTGGCCTTAGTGGTTGGTTCATAAATATGAATAACAGTCATATTAACTGGTCTTCCTTGCAGGCGTATGGATATTATCCTATAACTCACAGTGTTGTTCTTCAGGATAGATCTTGAAATGTTCTTTTTTTTTTTTTTTTTTTTTTTTAATTTTTATTAAGCTTCAAGTGAACATTTACCATTCCAATCAGTCTGTCACATGTAGGTTTACATACATCTTACTCCCTTCTCCCACTTGCTCTCCCCCTATTGAGTCAGCCCTTACAGTCTCTCGTTTCGTGCCAATTTTACCTTCTTCCATCTCTCTCTATCTTCCCATCCCCCCTCCAGTCAAGAGTTGCCAACACACTCTCCCGTGTCCACCTGATTTAATTAGCTCGCTCTTCATCAGTATCTCTCTCCCCCCCACTGACCAGTCCTTTTCATGCCTGATGATTTGTCTTCGGGGTTGGTTCCTGTCCTGTGCCATCAGAAGTTCTGGGGAGCATTGTCTCTGGGATTCCTCTAGTCGCAATCATACCATTAGGTGTGGTCTTTTAATGAGAATTTGGGGTCTGTATCCCATTGGTCTCCTGCTCCCTCAGGAGTTGTCTCTTGTGCTCCCTGACAGGGCAGACATCGATTGTGGCCGGGCACCAACTTGTTCTTCTGGTCTCAGGATATTGTAGGTCTCTGGTTCAAGTGGCCCTTTCTGTCTCTTGGGTTCTTAGTTGTCGTGTGACCTTGGTGTTCTTCCTTTGCCTTTGCTCCCGGTGGGTTGAGACCAATTAATGTATTTTAGATGGCTGCTTGTTGGCATTTAGGACCCCAGGTGCCACAATTCAAAGTGGGATGCAGAGTGTTTTCATAATAGAATTGTTTTGCCCATTGATTTAGAAGTCCTCTCAAACCAAGTTCCCCAGACCCCAGCCCCTGCTTCGCTATCCTTTGAAGCTTTCATTTTATCTCGGAAACCTCTTTACTTTTAATCCTGTCCAATTAGGCTGACCTTCCTTGTTTTGAGTGTTGTCTTTCCCTTCACCCAAAGCAGTTCCCATCTACAGATTGATCAATAAAAAGCCCTCTCCCTCCCTCCCTCCCTCCCTCCCCCCTTTGTAACCACAAAAGTATGTGTTCTTTTCCGTTTTTTCTATTCCTCAAGATCTTATAATAGTGGTCTTATACAATATTTGTCCTTTTGCAACTGACTCATTTCGCTCAGCATAATGCCTTCCAGATTCCTCCATGTTATGAAATGTTTCAGAGATTCGTCACTGTTCTTTATCGATGCGTAGTATTCCATTGTGTGAATATACCACAATTTATTTACCCATTCGTCCGTTGATGGACATCTTGGTTGCTTCCAGCTTTTTGCTATTGTAAACAGAGCTGCAATAAACATGGGTGTGCATATATCTGTTTGTGTGAAGGGTCTTGTATTTTTAGGGTATATTCCGAGGAGTGGGATTTCTGGTTTGTATGGTAGTTCTATTTCTAACTGTTTAAGATAACGCCAGATGGATTTCCACAGTGGTTGTACCATTTTACAATCCCACCAGCAGTGTATGAGAGTTCCAGTCTCTCCGCAGCCTCTCCAACATTTATTATTTTGTGATTTTTGAATTAATGCCAGTCTAGTTGGTGTCAGATGGAATCTCATCGTAGTTTTAATTTGCATTTCTCTAATGACTAATGATCGAGAGCATTTTCTCATGTATCTGTTGGCTGCCTGAATATCTTCTTTAGTGAAATGTGTGTTCATATCCTTTGCCCACTTCTTGATTGGGTTGTTTGTCTTTTTGTGGTTGAGTTTTGACAGAATCATGTAGATTTTAGAGATCAGGCGCTGGTCTGAGATGTCATAGCTGAATATTCTTTCCCAGTCTGTAGGTGGTCTTTTTACTCTTTTGGTGAAGTCTTTAGATGAGCATAGGTGTTTGATTTTTAGAAGCTCCCAGTTATCGGGTTTCTCTTCATCATTTTTGGTAATGTTTTGTATTCTGTTTATGCCCTGTATTAGGGCTCCTAGGGTAGATCCTATTTTTTCTTCCAAGATTTTTATCGTTTTAGTCTTTATGTTTAGGTCTTTGATCCACTTGGAGTTAGTTTTTGTGCATGGTGTGAGGTATGGGTCCTGTTTCATTCTTTTGCAAATGGATATCCAGGTATGCCAGCACCATTTGTTAAAAAGACTATTATTTCCCCAATTGACTGACACTGGTCCTTTGTCAAATATCAGCTGCTCATACGTGGATGGATTTATATCTGGATTCTCAATTCTGTTCCATTGGTCTATGTGCCTGTTGTTGTACCAGTACCAGGCTGTTTTGACTACTGTAGCTATATAATAGGTTCTGAAATCAGGTAGGGTGAGGCCTCCCACTTTCTTCTTCTTTTTCAGTAATGTTTTGCTTATCCGGGGATTCTTTCCTTTCCATATGAAGTTAGTGATTTGTTTCTCTATTCCCTTAAAGTATGACATTGGTATTTGGATTGGAAGTGCGTTGTATGTATAAATGGCTTTTGGTAGAACAGACATTTTTACTATGTTGAGTCTTCCTATCCATGAGCAGGGTATGTTTTTCCATTTAAGCGTGTCCTTTTGAATTTCTTGTAGCAGAGTTTTATAGTTTTCTTTGTATAGGTCTTTTACTTCCTTGGTAAGATTTATTCCTAAGTATTTTATCTTCTTGGGGGCTACTGTGAATGGTATTGATTTGGTTATTTCCTCTTCGGTGTTCTTTTTGTTGATGTAGAGGAATCCAAGTGATTTTTGTATGTTTATTTTATATCCTGAGACTCTTCCAAACTCTTCTATTAGTTTCAGTAGTTTTCTGGAGGATTTCTTAGGGTTTTCCATGTATACGATCATGTCATCTGCAAATAGTGATAGCTTTACTTCCTCCTTACCAATCTGAATACCCTTTATTTCTTTGTCTAGCCTAATTGCCCTGGCTAGGACTTCAAGTACGATGTTGAATAAGAGCGGTGATAAAGGGCATCCTTGTCTGGTTCCCGTTCTCAAGGGAAATGCTTTCAGGTTCTCTCCATTTAGAGTGATATTGGCCGTTGGCTTTGCATATATGCCCTTTATTATGTTGAGGAATTTTCCTTCAATTCCTATTTTGGTGAGAGTTTTTATCATAAATGGGTGTTGGACTTTGTCAAATGCCTTTTCTGCATCAATTGATAAGATCATGTGGTTTTTGTCTTTTGTTTTATTTATGTGATGGATTACATTAATGGTTTTTCTGATATTAAACCAGCCTTGCATACCTGGTATAAATCCCACTTGATCAGGGTGAATTATTTTTTTGATGTGTTGTTGGATTCTATTGGCTAGAATTTTATTAAGGATTTTTGCATCTATGTTCATGAGGGATATAGGTCTAAAATTTTCTTTTTTTGTAATGTCTTTACCTGGTTTTGGTATCAGGGAGATGGTGGCTTCATAGAATGAGTTGGGTAGTATTCCGTCTTTTTCTATACTTTGAAATACCTTCAATAGTAATGGTGTTAAGTCTTCTCTGAAGGTTTGGTAGAACTCTGCAGT
This sequence comes from Loxodonta africana, assembly GCF_030014295.1. Classification (NCBI taxonomy): domain Eukaryota; kingdom Metazoa; phylum Chordata; class Mammalia; order Proboscidea; family Elephantidae; genus Loxodonta; species Loxodonta africana. The sequence goes on from NC_087342.1 coordinate 102,018,785, forward strand.
GAAGCCATCTGGGCCAGGACTTTTTTTTGTTGGGAGTTTTTTGATTACCATTTCAATCTCTTTTTTTGTTATGGGTCTATTTAGTTGTTCTACTTCTGTATGTGTTAGTTTAGGTAAGTAGTGTTGTTCCAAGAATTTATCCATTTCTTCTAGGTTTTCAAATTTGTTAGAGTACAATTTTATGTAGTAATCTGATATGATTCTTTTGATTTCATTTGGTTCTGTTGTGATGTGGTCCTTCTCGTTTCTTATTCGGGTTATTTGTTTCCTTTCCTGTTTTTCTTTAGTCAGTCTAGCCAATGGTTTATCAATTTTGTTAATTTTTTCAAAGAACCAGCTTTTGGCTTTGTTAATTCTTTCAATTGTTTTTCTGTTCTCTAATTCATTTAGTTCAGCTCTAATTTTTATTATTTGTTTTCTTCGGGTGCCTGATGGATTCTTTTGTTGCTCACTTTCTATTTGCTCAAGTTGTCGGGACAGTTCTCTGATTTTGGCTCTTTCTTCTTTTTGTATGTGTGCATTTATCGATATAAATTGGCCTCTGAGCACTGCTTTTGCTGTGTCCCAGAGGTTTTGATAGGAAGTATTTTCATTCTCGTTGTTTTCTAAGAATTTCCTTATTCCCTCCTTGATGTCTTCTATAACCCAGTCTTTTTTCAGGAGGGTATTGTTCATTTTCCAAGTATTTGATTTCTTTTCCCTAGTTTTTCTGTTATTGATTTCTAGCTTCATTGCCTTGTGGTCTGAGAAGATGCTTTGTAATATTTCGATGTTTTGGATTCTGCAAAGATTTGTTTTATGCCCTAATATGTGGTCTATTCTAGAGAATGTTCCATGTGCGCTAGAAAAAAAAGTATATTTTGCAGCAGTTGGGTGGAGAGTTCTGTATAAGTCAATGAGGTCAAGTTGGTTGATTGTTGTAAGTAGGTCTTCCGTGTCTCTGTTGAGCTTCTTACTGGATGTCCTGTCCTTCTCCGAAAGTGGTGTGTTGAAGTCTCCTACTATATATGTGGAGGTGTCTATCTCACTTTTCAATTCTGTTAAAATTTGATTTATGTATCTTGCAGCCCTGTCATTAGGTGCGTAAATATTTAATATGGTTATGTCTTCCTGATCAATTGTCCCTTTTATCATTATATAGTGTCCTTCTTCATCCTTTGTGGCGGATTTAAGTCTAAAGTCTATTTTGTCAGAAATTAATATTGCTACTCCTCTTCTTTTTTGCTTATTGTTTGCTTGATATACTTTTTTCCATCCTTTGAGTTTTAGTTTGTTTGTGTCTCTAAGTCTAAGGTGTGTCTCTTGTAGGCAGCATATAGATGGATCGTGTTTTTTTATCCAGTCCGTGACTCTCTGTCTCTTTATTGGTGCATTTAGTCCATTTACATTCAGCGTAATTATAGATAAGTAAGTTTTTAGTGCTGTCATTTTGATGCCTTTTTATGTGTGTTGTTGGCCATTTCATTTTTCCACATGCTTTTTTGTGCTGAGACGTTTTTCTTAGTAGCTTGTGAGATCCTCATTTTCATAATGTTTAACTTTGTGTTTATTGAGTCGTTACGTTTTTCTTGGCTTTTTTCTTGAGTTATGGAATTGATATTCCTTTTTGTGGTTACCTTTTTATTTACCCCTATTTTTCTAAGTAAAACCCTAACTTGTATCCTTCTATTTCGCCTTGTATCACTCTCCATCTGGCAGTTCAATGCCTCCTATATTTAGTCCCTCTTTTTGATTATTTTGATCGTTTAGCTATTGATTTCCATGATTTCCTGTTGTGTGTGTTATTTTGTTTATTTATTTATTTTTTAGAATTAGTCTTAATTTGTTTGTTTTTGTGCTTTCTCTGTTTGAGTTGCGTTGATATCAGGACGTTCTGTTTTGTGACCTTGTATTGTGCTGGTACCTGATATTATTGGTCATCAGGCCAAACAATCTCCTTTAGCATTTCTTGCAGTCTTGGTTTAGTTTTTGCAAATTCTCTAAACTTGTGTTTATCTGTAAATATCTTAATTTCTCCTTCATATTTCAGAGAGAGTTTTGCTGGATATATGATCCTTGGTTGGCAGTTTTTCTCGTTTAGTGCTCTGTGAAATGTTCTTTTTGATGATGAACGCAGCTCCATTCCTCTTCAAGTTGTCATTACCTGCGTAGTACACCATATGGTTGTCAGATTCATAATGGCCAATACCAGTCCATTGCAGCTCACTAATGTCTAGGATATCAATGTTTATGCATTCCATTTCATTTTTGATGATTTCCAATTTTCCTTGATTCACATTTTGTACATTTTACATTCCAATTATTAATGGATGTTTGCAGCTGTTTCTTCTCATTTTGAGCCATGCACATCAGCAAACCAAAGTCTCGAAAGCTTGATTCTATCCACATCATTAAGGTCAACTCTACTTTGAGGAGGCAGCTCCTCCCCAGTTGTATTTTGAGTGCCTTCCAACCTGAGGTACTCACCTTCCAGCATTAGATCAGGCAATATTCCACTGCTATTCATAAGGTTGGAAACCCTGGTGATGTAGTGGTTAAGAGCTATAGTTGCTAACCAAAAGGTCAGTAGTTTGAACCCACCATGCACTCCTTGGAGACCCCTGTAGGGCAGTTCTACTCTGTCCTTTAGGGTTGCTATGAGTCAGAATCGACTGGACAGCAACAGGTTTGGCTTCTTTTTTGTTTTGTTTTTTGCTTTATTCATAAGGTTTCTACTGGCTAATTTTTTTTTCAGAAGTAGACTGCCAGGTCCTTCTCCCTAGTCTGTCTTAGTCTGGAAGCTCAGCTGAAACCTGTCCATCATGGGTGACCCTGCTGGTATTTGAATATCAGTGATATAGCTTTCAGCATCACAGGAACAAACCCCCACAGTAAGACAAACTGACAGATTCGTGGGGGGTTAGCCAACAGAAGCCAGGAATCTGGGGTCAGGTGGTGAGATTGACAACAATGCTGACCAGTGAGCAGCATTTAGGGCCAGTTGGTCACAGGGCTTATCCCCCCTGTTCTGCCATTCTCACTAGTTGGATAGGTAGCAGGGGCAGAGAGCAGTCCCTTGCCATTGCCACTGCCGCTGGCTTAGCTACCATTACACCCCTGGAGGAGCCACAGCTGCTGCAGCTAGCCCCAGTTACATCACCACAACCATGAGCAGCACGGACTTGACCCAGCAGTTTCCTGCCACTGCCCCTGCCCTCAGCACTGGTGACACCAATCCCCGCACCTCAGGCAGCAGCAGTGGCCTGGGAAGCCTCACATCCATGGCACCTGCAGGCGGGGACAAAAAGGTTATTGCAACGGAGGTTTTAGGAACAGTAAAAGGGTTCAGTGCAAGAAACAGATATGGTATCATCAACAATGCTGTGCTGGGTGATAAGCCCCCTTGGTTGGAGGGCACTCAAAATAGAACTGGGGAAGAGCCTTATAAAATTAGAGTGACCTTAATGATGTGGATGGAGTAATGTCTCCAGGATATCCATTGGTAATCAGAACAACCAAAAAAAAAACCAAACCCGTTGCCGTGGAATCAGTTCCAACTCATAGCAACCATATAGGACAGAGTAGAACTGCAACATAGGGTCACCAAGGGGTGCCTGGTGAATATGAACTGCCGACCTTTTGGTTAGCAGTCATAGCTCGTAACCACTACACCACCAGGGTTTCCAACTGGAACATGGAATGCACAAAGTCTGAACGGAGAAAAATTGGAAGTGGTCAAAAATGAAATGGGCTGCATCGACGTCTATATCCTAGGCATTATAAGCCGGAATGGGCCGGTATTGGCTATTCTGAATCTGGCAATCATATAGTCTATTGTTCTGGGTACAGCCCATTGAAGAGCAAAGGTGTTGCATTTATTACCAAAAAGAACATTTCAAGATCTATCCTGAAGTACAAAGCTGTTAGTGATAGGTTAATATCCATATGCCTACATGCAAAACCAATTAATACGACTACTATTCAAATCTATGCACCAACCACTAATGCCAAAGAGGAAGAAATTGAAGATTTCTACAAACTGGTGCAGCCAGAAATTGACCAAATGTGCAAGAAAGATGCATTGATAATTACTGGTGACTGGAACCTGAAAGTTGGAGAAAAAGAAGTAAAATTAGTAGCTGGAAAATTTGGCTTTGATGACAGAAATGAAGCTGGAGATCACATGATAGAATTTTGCAAGACCAACAACTTATTCATTGGAAATACTTTTTTTTCCTACAACATACTCAACGACTATACATGTGGACATCACCAGATGGACTGTATAGGGATCAAATCACCTACCCAGTTGAAAAGATTTGATGGAAATGCTTAATGTCATCAGTTAGGACAAGGCCAGGGGCCAGCGGCAGAACAGACGGATTGCACATGTGCAAGTTTGGGTTAATGCTGAAGAAAACCACAGCAAATCCACAAGGGACGAAGTACAACCCTGGATACACCCTGCCTGAACTGACACCATCTCAAAATAGATTTGGCGCACTGAACACTAATGACTAAAGACCAGAAGAGTGGGAAGATACCAAGGACGTATCATACATGAAGTGAAAGAAAGATCATTTAAAAGACAGGAAAGAAGGAAAAGGGCATAGAACTTTTATAAAATAGTAAAATCTTTAGCTTTTAGTGGTGCGGAGGATGGGAGGAAAGGGGAAGGGAAGACACAAGGCTTAGAGGGCATTGAGCATCTATTGGTGACGGAAAAATGTGGGCATGGATAAAGGTGATAGTTGAACAACATGTTGAACATAATTAACTTCAATGAACTGTGCATGTCAAAAAAAATGTTTTGTTATATACTTAACGCAATAAAAACTAAAAAAAAAAAAAAAAATCCACAGATGGCTAGTCTCTATCAGCAGAGTTTCTGATTCAGTAGGTGTGGGTGGGGTCCAAGAATGTGCATTTCTAACAGGCTCCCAGATGCTACTGATGCTACTGGTCCAGGGACCCCACTGTGAGAATCGCTGGCCTAGACAAAGGAGCAGCTCTCTGTTTACTGTTAGTTTAGATTTACTGGGAAAGGCCTCTGCCAAAAAAAAAAAAAAACTTCAGAAAGGAATCAAAACTAAAAAGTCCTTTTACAAGAAATAAAGCCCATAACTGTGCATTTATCGAGAAAGAAAAGGATGATAGCTCCTAAAGGAAAATCGCCACCTGCTAATTCTCTCACTCAACAAATACTCATTAAGTATCTAGTATATGCCTGACATTCTTCGAGGAGCGAGGGATACAGCAGTGAACAAAGAGTCCCCCTTGTCTTCACAACATTTACATTTTAAAGGACAAAGATAGGCAATAAACAATTTAGCAAGTAAATACTGTGTATACTATGTTAACTCATAGTACATGCTATGAAGAAAAACAGAGCATGGTAAGGGGTGAGTGTGGGGCGAGGGGCTGTTATTTTATGTAGGGTGGCCAGGGAAAGTCTCCTTGAGAAGGAGATATCTGAGCAGAGGCCTGAACGACCTCAGGGAACACACCTGGGAGACCAGGGTTCCAAGTAGAGGGAACAGCAAGTACAAAGGCCCTGGGTTAGGAACGTGCTTGGTGTGCTTGAGGAATAGCAATAAAATTTTTTCGTAAAGTTTTAGATTATTTACAAATGGGAAGAGTTTCCTATTATCTTCAAGGATTAATGGGCAAAATGATACTACTGAGAATGTGAATTTCAATATATTGGGAAGAAATGAGGCAAGCTCTCACCCACACTCAACGTGCAGAGAATTTCTCTTTTCCATCCTGGTAGCATGATGTTTTGAAATTTCAGTCTCACATACAGATGTAGATACAAGTGACATCAGTTTTTGTTTTTCTTTTGGATTATGTCTTAAGCTCCTTTGTTATCAAGGTAATTGCTAAGGAGAGAAGCCCGGAAGTTTTCGGGCTACAACTGGGGAAATGTGGGTGTATTGTAGTTGAAGCAGTCAGTGCCCTGCCCCTATCTGCTCAGGACTTCCTGTTCCCGTTATGCTGATGGCTTCTTATAGACAGCATCTGTTGTTTCCAGCCTAAAGGAGCTCATTTGATTGATGCACAAGATTGACGCCAAGAAGTTAACTATATCAGTTTGAGCATTTGAGCAATCCTCTTTTTTTTTTTAACCTAATGGTGGACCAAACCAGTTACCACTGAGTGGATTCCAACTCATGGCAATCCCATGTGCACAGAGTAGAATTGCTCCATAGGGTTTTCAAAGCCATGACTATTTGGAAACAGACTGCCAGGCCTTTCTTCCAGAGCACTTTGGTTGAGGGTTGAGTTCGAACTGCCAAACTTTACAGTTAGTAATCCAGTACTTAACCATTTGTGTCACTTAGGGACCCTTTCAGGGATGGACTGGGGTGGTTAAATACCCCAGCTTCTCTGCCCCTTGGGTGGGACAACTCTGAGGCACGTTCCTCTCAGTTTCCCAGAGGACATCGATACCATTAGGACCAAGTCCCAGTTGCCCACAGTGGCAACCTGTTCTTTAATGTACCTAAAAATGTCTTCCCTTCCTTCCCTATCTCACTTCCCTACTCCCCTACAGGTACATTCTGGGCTCACCTCTCCAACAAACTACTTTCACTCGAATTCTAGTTTCAGGGCCTGCCTAAGACAAGTATCTTCTTGCTAAGGAGTCACATGGATTGTGTGAAAGCATCTCTGATCCACTGGTCAGTCCTTTTCACTGTCTCAGGGTTCCAGGGGAACCTGTTTTAATTCAAGCAATGCATTTTATTTTACCACTGATTCTGTCATTTTCATCACGTGTCAGAGAACTCAAAGTCCCCACAATCAAATCTCTCCATACAACTCTCAAGCTTTTTTTTTCTTTTGTAGGTCATTTTATCATGTGGATTATAAATAGCTTTGCCTCATAGTTATAATCCTAAACATGACACTATCGTGCAATTACTTGGTCAATTATTCTTAAGAGGTGACATCAAGCTTTAGACTCATTTGTTTACCTACAACAATAAAATGTGCATCCTTAGTACAATCTACGCTTGTTAGTTCGACTGCTCTTGCCTTCTCCAGGTTCACTAGTGGAGTGACAACAGTGACAATATTATCCCCTTCCTTGTTAAGATCTTGATGGAGCACCTCAAGGCCATCATCTTGTAGACTTTCTTTTTTTTAAGCTGAGATGTTAGGGTTCCTGTTGTTACCGTCGAAATCATTCTCTTAGTTGAAAATATAATTTAAAAAGTATTACACTTAAAAGTTAAATTTAACAATAATAGTAAAATCACAAAAGCCAGAAATGTAAGGCTTTCAGGAAATTCAGTGTAGCAGGAAGTGGGGCTAAGCACAGACACGTTTATAAACAAAACGTCTGGTCAAGTGTAATTGTGGCCAGAAATTGAGCTGATCTGTGGGAGTCTTTTTTTTTTTTTAATAATTTGATGGTAACCAGTGTTTTCTTCCTGAAAGCCAATTTAGGGAGGAAAAAATGTTTGCTGTCAGGCACGTTTTTGTGAATATCAAATGGGATTAGCCTTATTGAGTCCCACGTGGTAGAAGTTCAAGCCTAATAATCTAGATTACCTACCTTCCTAAAGAGAAGAATGTCACAGAACAAATGGCACTAAAATGATCGTTTCTGGAAATACTTTTAACTTTTTCTTTTAAAATAATTATAAATTTGCAGGAAGTTGCAAAGAGAGTTCACAGAGTTCCTGTGTATCCTTTACCCCCAAAACCAAAATCAAAACCAAAACCAAACCCGCTGCCATCTGGACGATTCCGACTCATAGCAACTCTACAGGGCAGAGTAGAACTGCCCCATAGAGTTTCCAAGGAGTGCCTGGAGGATTTGAACTGCTGACCCTTCGGTTAGCAGCCGTAGGACTTAACCGCTACGCCACCAGGGTTTTACCAGTTCCCCCTAATGGTCACATCTTGCATAACTATAGCACATTATCAAAACCAGTTGAGTTGACATTAGTACAACGTGTGCATGTAATTCTGTGCCATTTTATGACATGTACAGATTCCTGTAACCATCACTACAATCAAGATACAAAACTATTCCGTTACCACAGAGATCTGCTGCTGCCGACATTTTACCCGTTTGAGTGAAGTACAGAAAACTTACCTCCCTCTAAGTCCTTTTACCCTGCCCTGTTTATAATTGTCTTAAACATTTCCTCTATATACACTGAGATTCATGTAAGACAATGTTAATTTTTTGCTTCAACCATCAAACAATTTAGAAAACTTAGGAAGAGAAGGAAAGTCTATTGTATCAATCTGTATTTTTATGCTGTTGTTCTTTCTTCCTTTGTAATGTTCCGATTCCTTGTTTTTTCATTTCCATTCTTTTCAAGAACTTCCTTTAGCCAATCTTTTAGGGTAAGCCTGTTGGTGACAGATTTCTCCTAGTTTTTCTTCATCTGAAAATGCCTTCCTTTCCCCTTCATTCCTGAAGGATAATTACACCGGATGCAGAATTCTGGGTTGACAGTTTTCTTTCAGCGCTTGAAAAATGCTCTTTTACTTTCCTCCAGCCTCTGTGGTTTCTGATGAGAATCTACTGTCATTCAAATTGTTTCTCCCTATAGGCAGGATGGAAGCCCTGGTGGTGTAGTGGTAAAGAGCTACGGCTACTAACCAAGAAGTTGGAAGTTCAAATCCACCAGGCGCTCCTGGGAAACTCTATGGGGCAGTTCTACTATGTCCTATAGGGTCGCTATGAGTCGGAATCAACTCGATGGCAGTGGATTTGGTTTGGTTTTTTTAGTATAGGCAGGATGTTGTTTTTTCTTTCTCTACTTTCAAGAATTTTTTGTTCCTTCGTCTTTACCGAAGTTTGATTATGACGCGCCTTGGCATGGACTTCTTTTAGTTTATTCTGTTTGGGATTTGCTTAGCTTCTTGAATCTGTAGGTTTATTTCTTTTGCCAAATTTGGGAAATTTTTAGCTATTATTTCTCGGAATATTTTTCACCCCAACCTCTTTCTCCTCTCCGTCTGGGACTCTGATGACATAAATGTTTTATTATAGTCCCACAGATCCCTGAGGTTCTATTCCTCCCAGTCTACTTTCTCTTTCTTCTTCAGATTAGGTAATTTCTATTGTTAAATCTTTGAGTCCACTAATTCCTTCCTCTCTTCTCCCCATTCTGCTGTTGAGCCCATCCATCACATTTTTTAATTGGTTATTATACTATTCATTTCTACAATTTCCATTTTGTGCTTCTTTATATCGTCTTTTTCTACGTTGAAACTTTATACCTTTTCACTTGTTTTAAGAATGTTTATAATTGTTGAAGCATTTTTATGATTAAAAAAAGCATTTTTATGATAACTGCTTTAAAATTCTTGTCAGATAATTCCAACATCTGTGTTATCTAGGTTTTGGCATTAACCGATTGTCTCTTCTAATGCCAACTGAGATTTTCCTGGTTGTTGGTATAATGCATGATTTTCAATTGTATCCCGGATATTTTAGGGATTATGTTATGAGACTGAAGATCTTATTTAAATTTTGTGTTCTAGCAGGCCTCCTCTGATACCAGGCCAGTCGGGGAAATGAGGCAGTATATCACTATTGCCAGATTTGGGGGGGGGGTGTACAGGGTGAAAGCCCAGGTTCCCCACTTGGCCTCCCATGACACCCATGGAGAGACCTCATTGCTACCGGGTACAGGTGAAATTTCAGGCTCTCCTCTTGGCCTCCACTGACATCTCCCTGGCAGGGAGAGGGAGGACAGCCTGTTATTAATCCTCCACTGAAACCAGGGCTGAATAAGGAAGATCTTGTTAGGGATGGAGAGTGGTGAACCTTCCAGCTTCCTATTCAATCTCCTCTGACTCCACCTGGAAGGACGAAGGACATCTTGTTACTACTGGGTGGTGGGGGAAGTCCAGGATCCCCACTGACACTTGGTGAGGCAGGCGGCTGTAAGTGGCAATTAAAATCCCAGTTCCCCACTCACTCTTCTCTGCTATCACTCTCGTGGTGAGAAACAGGGTGCCTCACTACAGCCAGGCCTTTGTTGACAAGGGTGGTGGAGGACCTGTGAGTTTTTTCCATGGTGTTTGGATGGAGTAGGACAGTTAGTATCTAAAAGTTTTCTATCTTGCTAGGCTGCCCTTTTTCTGGTCCTTTGGCTGGAGAGAACAGTCTTTTCTTATTGCTTTTGTCTGATCCACTGGTGTTTCTGGGTTGTCAGTTTCTCAAGTAACCAATCTGGAATATAAGAGGCAAAAGAAAACCCTGGGAACTCACCACTGGGTCATTCCTCAGGTCCCAAGGTCCCTACCTGGTCTACCTTCTTCTCTCCACCTTTCAGAGTCTATGTTTGTTTTATGTATAATGTCCAGGGTTTTAGTTGTACTTAATGAGAAGTACATCTACTCCATCTTGGTCTGGAACCAGAAGTCCCTGGGCATAGTTCTAAAGTGGCAAAGACAATAAAGATTTCTAATTTCTCATCCTTTACCCTGAATGCAAACCCTGCTGGCATAGTGGTTAGGAGCTACGGCTGCTAATCAAAAGGCTGGCAGTTCAAACCCACCAGGCACTCCTTGGAAACCACATGGGGCAGTTCTACTCTGTCCTATAGGGCCGCTATGAGTCAGAATCAACTTGATGACAATTTTTTGTTTTGTTTTGTTTTTACATTGAATAGGGCATTTAATAGAGTACATTCATATGCATTATTTTATTTCATCCTCAAAACAACCTTGCCAACTTGGTATCATTTTCAGTTGGAATAACTGATTCAGAAGTGATGTATCTGACCCAGAGTCACATAGTCAGTTGTTGCAGGGCTAAGGCCAGAATTACACTATTTCACTAAACAAAACAAAACCAAACCCATTGCCATCGAGTCGATTCTGACACATAGCAACCCTACAGGACAGAGTAGAACTGTTCCATAGAGGTTCCAAGGAGAGCCTGGTGGATTTGAACTGCCAACCTTAATTTCACTAGAAGCCAAAATTTTTGACCCAGACAAAGTAGAAGCATGAGCACAAAGAGGTGAACAACTGACTAACATTTTTTTAAAATAACTTTTTGTGGCCTTCCTTCTCCCCTATCCTGGCTTCATTATCTTGAAGTTGCAGGATTTCTACTCTGCTTGGGCAGGTAGGACTGGGTGAGTTATACAACCCACAGAATCTTCAGTAGTGCTTGTTTCCTAAAGAGACAGAGGTGAAAACCTCATGGCTGCTCCACTTTTTGCTGCTCAAGGCCCAGGTAGTTCTTGACACTCAGAGACCCCAGGCCTGGTAGGCCCTGGCCCTGGCCCCACAGAAAATATGGTACTGCCCCTTCCAGGGGAAAAATCCCCTCTAAGTCCTGGCCTCCCACCCAAACAGACCGCATGTACCCAGGTATTCTAACACATCTTCCAAATCTGAGGTTGTAGCCCTAGGGGTTTTCTTTTTCCCTTCACCTTTCCTTTGTGAGTCAGAATTGACTCAATGGCAATGTGTCTCCTTTGTATAAACTGAAAGGCTGCACTTGATATTCCAACTCATAGTGGCCCTATAGGACAGAGTAGAACTTCCCCATAGGGTTTCCAAGGAGCAGCTGGTGGATTTGAACTACTAACCTGTTGGTTAGCAGCCAAGCTCTTAACCACTGTGCCACCAGGGCCCCTGTTCATCACTAGTGAAATTATAATAATGGTTCACAAGGTGACTAATCAGCTCTTCAAAAACCATGCTGGTTGGCCTTGTTGCTGTGCATGTACTTTGGCTACTAGGGCCTGTGCCATCGGCATAACTAGTGCTCATTGCAGTGTGCATCCTATTCACTTTGATGCAACCACACTAGTGAAACTACCATGTTCCGCCAAAACACCAAATTTCCAAATTTTTCCAAAATCACTCACTTCACGTAAACATCCCACATGCCAAGTTTTTATGTAAGATATTAGATTGGCTGTACTGGAAAACTGAGATTCTGCCAGACTTCCAGATACATGTGGCAAACCCTCATAAAAATCTAAAGACTTCAAAGGCTTCTCCCTAATCTTCAAGTAAAATTGACACTCCAGGATGATGTATCATGTTTAACTCGTGGCTTCAGGTCCTCCCTGGTAAACCATCACGTATTTCAGAAATCCAGATACTCCAGCTTGACAGGTGTAATGCCAGGTAAAATAGCAAATAAAACTACACTGTCTTACATACTGCAATACCACACACGTTTGTGGTCCAAACTTCAGTGAACAAAATTAATGTGATAAAATGTAGTTTGTACATGTCATTAATAAACATAGGATATATTCTGAGGAAAAAAAAAAAAGTTTAAAAGAGGCAGCATGATGAAGTACTTCCTAGTAGAGATGTACTAAATAATAGATAACTGCAAAGATTTCTTTACTTAATTTCCCGTGACACAAAATCTGTTAAAGCTTTAAAACTTCTCACCACTCTTTTGGACAGGCATACAGCATAATATCACTGATTTGGACAAAGTAGGAAAAGATAAGCTTAAATTACCAAAATTTCTGAATTATGGATTTTGGAAAGAAATGTGATTTACTGGTAGAGTTCCAGAGCTTTGGAACACGTGCCCCAGCAGGGCAGATGTGGACAGTGAGGTCCAAGGGGCCGAGAGGCCAAGGAACCTGGAAGCAGAAGCTGAAGAGACAAGGAACAGAGGAAGCAGAACTGCCTCAGTCTCAAAGGGTATGGCCACTACTTCTGGAGTCTTCACTCAGATGGACTAGGAGAATGGGGCAGCCCAAGAAGTTGCCATTCCAATAGGCCTAGAAAGCAGAGCTGAAGCCCAGGGTAGAGCAGCCTCCACTCAGAATCTGAAGAGTATAGCCAATACCTAGAGTCTGAAGGGCAGGGCCATTGTGTAAATGATCTCAGAGTACAGAGGATTATTTTCAAGCCTTGAGGGCTAATGTAATGTGTTCTGCTGACTTGCTTGGTTCTTTTTATCCCTTCTTTCCCTCCAATCTCTCTCAATTCTAATGGAAATGCCTAGCTTGTGCCTGTTCCACTACTGTACTTTGGAAGCAGATAACTTGTATTCTAGATTTCACAGATGAAGAGGAATTTTCACATTTTGGACTTGGAGTTGAATTAAGACTTTTGCTCTGACATGAGGGGGTGACTGTGTTTTACAGGTGGCAAGGACATGAATTTGGGGGGGCCAAAGGGTGGAATGTCATGGATTAAACTGTGTCCCCCCAAAATAGCTGTCAATTTGGCTAGACCATGATTCCCAGTATTGTGTGATTATCTACCATTTTGTCATGTGATGTGATTTTCCAATGTGCTGTAAATCCCATCTCTATGATATTAATGAGGCAAGACTAGTCACTGTTATGTTAATGAGACAGGACTCAATCTACAAGATGAGATTGTGTTTTCAGCCAATCTCTTTTGAGATGTAAAAGAGAAGCGAGCAGAGAGACATGGGGACCTCATACAACCAAGAATGCAGCGCTGGGAGTAGGGTGCATCCTTTGGACACGAGGTTCCTGCACAGAGAAGCTCCTAGACCAAGGGAAGATTGATTATAAGGCTCTTCCCCCCAGAGCTGAAAGAGAGAAAAAGCCTTCCCCTGGAGCTGGCACCCTGAATTTGGACTTCTATCCTACTAGACTGTGAGAGAATAAATTTCTCTTTGTTAAAACCATCCACTTGTGGTATTTCTCTTACAGCAGCAGTGGTTAACTATAACAGTTTTCATTAATGAGGTCTTTCAAATTATGTACATTACTTCACTGTGACTTTAGTAAAATATTTTATGTCCTACCACCCAAAGTCATACAATTTAATTGCATAAAGTGTGAACACAGTGTATATGACATATTTCAAGTCAATGAAAATAGTGATTTTCCCCCTGCACTCTTAATTTAGTGAGTTAATTTACTTAATAACCCTCTAATTTAGAGATGAAACAAAGGAAAAGAATAATCTGTCCCATTTGTCTATTCTGTCACAGCACACATTTCTGCATAGTGGGAGCTTGAATTAGTGACAGCACACAGAGGACTTGGTGGTCAGCAACACCCAGGAGGACAGAGGACCCTCACACCCAGCAGATAAGCTCAGGGCACACCCTGCCCAAAGCATGTGCCATCCCTTCCCCACAAACATGAGGGTGGACCACAGTGAACAGAAACAGTATCCTCAGGTAAACAAATGGTACTCTCAAAAGACAGTGAGAAGCCCACCACTAAGAACCACCAAATGTGTGGAAAAATCTATACCAGAAAAGCAAGGCACCAAACTCAACAGTAGAAGAATATGCACCTAAAGGGAAACATGCATGTATTTCAAAAGAATATAATAATTATCTTCAGAGGGTAGGAGAGGATATGGCATCCATAAACAATAATAGCCTGTTTTTTATTTCATAAAAATTAAAAATAAAATTGTAAAAATAAAAAATTTAAGAGATAGGCCATATAGCAGAATGGACACAGTTGAAAAGTAAATTACCATGCTGGAAGATTGAGCCGAAAGAGTCTTCCAGAACTCAGGACCAAAGGACAAACAGATGGGAACCATTAATTGATTGTTAAAATGTTTGAAGGGTAGAACTGGTAGTTCCAATGCCCATCTAACAGAAGTCCAGAAAGAAAGAATAGAGATATTAGAGGGAAGAAAATTATTGTTTAAATGATCAAATAAATTATCAATCTGATGACCCCTGAGCTTGAATATTGATTGCAATAGCTTGATGAGAGATAAGAAGAATTCATGAAAAATATCCATACTTAAATTCGTTGATGTGAAATTTCATAAAAACAAGAATTAAAAAAACTAAAATCTTCTAGAAACTAAAAACTAGTATTTCTTAGAAAGGAATAAGAATCAGATTGACACTGACATCTTTTCAGCAACACTGCATGCAAGAAACAATGGAGCAATATCTTCAAAGTTCGGAGAAAAGAATTTTCAACCTAGAATTCTATAACCAGTAAAACTACCATTTAACTATGAAGGGAAAGGGAAGGCTTCAAAAGGTTCCCCATTCTTGAACTCTTTCTGAAAAATTCCTAGAGGATAATTACCAGCAAAAATAAAAAGGAATCTATAAAATGTGCATGAGTACAAGAAATAGAGGTGGGCAAAGAAATCTTTTATAGCTTACAGTTAAATAAATGCTGATAATAAAAATGACAAATAACAATGCAGAATGAAATTTCAGTTGACCGCAACACTGGAAATGATGAGAGGATTAGGAGAGGCAAAGTAAAAGTATGCTAAGGTTCTTAATTGGTTAAGGGGGGATAGAAAAACAGATGAACAAAATTTAGATATTGAGAAAAATATAAATAAGCTTAAATAAAATATATATATATTTATTTTTTAATAAATACCTTAAATACCTTAAAATACCTTAAATAAATACCTTAAAAAAAAAGCTTAAATACCTGAATGTAAACTACAAGCATAACCACTAGAAGCATGCAATTTGAGAAAATGGAATAGCAGCACAGCAAAACAAAAAAGCACAAACTTAGAAAAAGCAGAAAATAAAAAGAGAGAAACTATGATAAGTAGAAAAAATATGATAGGCAGAACAGCTCCACACTGTAGTCATAATAAATACGAACAATTTAAATTCATCAATTAAAGATCAAGGAATCAGAGTTTGGCTAAAAAGGCCAAATATTCTATTTACCAGCCCCATACTTAAAAACTAATTATAACAGGGAAACTTAAGGAAGAGATGAAGAATGGTAAACCAGATAGGGCTAACAGGGGAAAAAAAAATATATATATATATAGCAAAAATAATTTCAGGGAAAATGGAACTAAAGGAGAAAAACATTGAAAAGACAACGAGGAATGTGTTGTACTGATAAAAAATATGATCCACTAGGACCAGCTTGAGCTTCTGGGGTTCAAATGGTTTTGCCTTTAATTTCTGACATCTTATTGCTGGATTCACAGGTGTGCTGTATTATAAATGCCCCCTCACGCTCTCCCTAGTTGCTAATAGATGTAATAACTACTAACAGACATAAAGTGTGCATGTGCTTTAGGGGGAGATAACTGCCCTTTGAAGAAACCCAGAACTCTATCTTAGTGCGGAAAAGGAGGAAGGGCTATTCTCTGGCACCAGTAAAGTAAATCTAGCCTACTCTGAACAGGGACAATAAATGATATCCATTGCCTGAAGAGAGCCTTCCACTTTTATTACCACCTTTTACCTTTTATTAAGGAGCCCTGGTGGTGCAGTGGTTAAGAGCCTGTCTGCTAACCAAAAGGTCAGCGGTTCAAACCCGCCAGCTGCTCCATGGGAGAAGGATGTGGCGCTCTATTTCCATAAAGATTTATAGTCCTGGAAACCCTATGGGGCAGTTCTACTCTGTCCTATAGGTTCACTATAAGTCAGAATCTACTTGATAGCAATGAGTTTGGCCTTTTTTTTTTTTTTTTGCCTTTTATTACCCCCATTTAGCTCCCCTTTCCCTACCTTTTCTCTCTACATGCTATTTGGTACATAGACATGACTGTCTAATTAGTATTTAATCCTGGAAGAGAGGAACTTAAGTGTTCTCCTCCCAAGACATGAACTGGGACATGCTTGGATGCGATCTAACTTGGATGACAGCCTAACTTCTAGGAGCCTAGGCTGCTGATGAGAGCCCTGGTGGCTCAGTGGTTAAGAACTCAGCTGCTAATCAAAAGGTCAGGAGTTCAAATCTACCACTCGCTTCTTAGAAATCCTCTGGGGCAGTTCTGCTCTGTCCTACCTATACGGTCACTATGAGTCAGAATCCACTCAACGGCAGTGGGTTTGGTTTTTCTTTTTTTAGGCTGATGACCATGTGTGCTGTTCTACTCACCCCTGTCCTGTTTATTCTGTAAGTAATAAATTCCTGTCGATCACACCACTGGAGCCCTGGTGGCATGGTGGTTAAGAGCTCGTCTGCTAACCAAAAAGTCAGCAGTTCAAATCCACCAGCTGCTTCTTGGAAACCCTATGGGGCAAGTCTACTCTGTCCTATAGGGTTGCTATGAGTTGGAATTAACTCGACAGCAATGGGTTTATGCTCTGCTCCAAATGATCCTTCGCTAAGAACTTGTGACTAGAGTGACACTGCACTTGTCATCATCGAGTTGAGTGTCTTCGCCTAGCCAGTGAACAAAACAAATCCCCTGCCTTTATGGAGCTTTTGTTATAGTGGAGGAGAAGACAGAAAAAAACTAATTAATAGTCAAACTATATAGTATGTTTAATGGTGATGAATGCTAAAGAAAAATAAAACAGGGAAGCATGATGCAGGTGAAATCTCAAACAGGGTAGTAAAGGAAGGCCTTACTGAGAAGGTGACATGTGAGCAAAAACCTCATGGTTGTGTGAGGAAGCAACCTTGCAGATTTCTGAGGGAAGAAAATTCCAGGCAAACGGAACAGCAAGAACAAATGGTTACTATACACAATTAAAGCCAAGTAAATTAAGTGAGAAGAAGTTGCTGCTAGTGAAGTAAGTAGAAAACCAGGATGATGTGGTATCTTAGAAGCCAAGTGAAGAAAGTGTTTCAAGGAGGGCACAGGAATCAACTGTGTCAAAATAGGTGACAAATCAAATAACACGAAGACTGAGAAATGACCAATATTGGATTTACCAAATGGAAGCCATACCTGACTTTGACAAAAGCAATTTCAGTGGAGTGGTAGGTCTAAACCTGATAGGAACAGGGTTCAAGAAAGGAACTGGAGCAGTAAATACAGTCAACCATTTCAAAGTAATTTTCTATAAAGAACAGCAGATAAAATGGCAGTAGCTGGAGGAAGAAGTAGGATCAAGACAGGAGAGATACGTAATAATGGAAGGAAAAACCAGGCATCCATGAAACAAAAAGGAAGCTTCTCTCCTTGAAGTTTCAAAATAAAACAGATGAGGCCAGCTGCCTGAAAAATGAAATAACTCAAATGATTACTAAAGGAAAGGGAATTTTAGAAATGTCTGGCGTCCAATCAAGGAGACCTGGATTTAATATGAGGTAAGTATATTGGATTGTGAGTATAACTACATAGCGTAAGCCTACTTGATTGTATTTCATCTAGTGTGAGAACTGTGTTAAAAGAGAAAGACCTGGTTTGAGTAAGATTCATAAAACAAGAGTTTGAGAGACAAAATGTGGCAATGTATTTTCAGCAATGTCCAAAGGGCAGGATATACTGATTAGTGGACTTGAAAAATGGGTTCCTTTTTTAGACATATTTTTTTTCTTTCATCATGAAGATGGGTATATCTGAAGGCTATTAGGTCACTACAATCATCCAAATGATGCCAGGACCATGTATTATTAGCGGTACTTTCCCATATAGATTCCCTACAAGAGGAGAGTGTGTTTATCAGAAGGCTTGAGTGTCTGCTCCTGAGGACACTTTGCCATTATATATTAGTAAATTGGCATTCAGGTTAATTCCATATTCTCAAGTGAGTTTTGTTCTGATAGCCAGCAGCCTGCAACTATCTGGTTATATAGAAACAAAAGGGACCTATGAAGCTAAGTGCTAGTTAGTAATTAGTTATTACACTGCGGTAGAGTCACCCTGGGCCAACCATCATTAAGCCTCCCAAGTGCTTGCTTACCTTATCCTTCACCATCTAACCATGTCTGAAATACTGTACTGAGGAAAGTGCACTGGTCTTAACACTTAAAAAGCCATCTAAGATTCTACCACCAATAGTCCCACAACCCCGAACAGTGTCATGCAATCTGTTTACATATCTTTTAAGATGGGAGTGACAATACCTATTCTATCTCACTAGTTTGTTTTGAGGCTCAGGATCTAAATAACATAGGTATGAGTCATTTGTAAGACAGTAAAGGGGTATATGAATAGAAGGTATTCACACTACCATCATTACATGCCCTGCAGCCTGAGCATATAATTGATATACTGAAGCACAACACCACGATTACCTGAGAATTGAAGACAAGATGGAAAATCACTAACCCACTGAACAAAATATGGGAAATCCTACCTTTCAGCCACAGGTTTGGCAATGCTTTCAAAAATGGCCTCTTGTTTTGCAGCCTGATCAAAAATTCTTTGAAATCTGCAAATGTGAAAATGATAATTATTTCACAGCTGAGCCTTCAAACACTACCAGATTAATAAATCTTGTTTATCTTCTTTGTAAATTGCCCCATATTTACATCACTGGGCTTACCTAACTTAGCACAATGTTTGCCCTGTCATCCCAATCACACTGCGCTGTTGTACTCCTGTATGCGAATGGCTGGTAAACAGTATTGCTTTGACAAGATCTGCACAATAAAGCCCTCTGAAAAGCTGCAGTGGCTTTGGACCAAATGATAAACTGTGTGTTGTTTTAGCTCTCAAGAGGGACAGTGTCTACAATTGGCATCAAATTCAGATCTAGATAACTGTAAGAAATGGAAACCCAAGAACAGGATATAAACAGCCAAAGAACTTGATGTCTGACCTGTAAAGAAAAGAAAGCAACTGTGAAATGTATGATTAGTGAACTCACTTTTTAAAAATTTTCACTGAGATTTATTTTCCACTATTTAGGTACTGCATCCTAATATTTAGTGGTCGCTTAATTCTCAGGATGGTTGTGTTTGTTTTGTTTTGTTGACCACTAATAAAAAGTCAAAAAGTAAATTAAGATAGATACGCCCTGCACAGAGAAGTATGTATCAGCTTGGCAATGGCTAGGGATGTGAGGAGGTGGTTTGGTGTCAAGTTCATTGCTTGCAAGGCCTTCTGACTTAGCTTAGTATAGGATCACAGCACAGTGGAATATCTAGGATAGGAAACATAAAACCTATTCTTTTACAGTGTGGTAAGCTGCTAATAGTCAGTGTAGCCCTTATGAAAGGATGATGAAAGGAAGGCAGGCAGGCAGGCAGAGAGAGAGAGAGAGAAACAGAAAGCAAATAAGGCAAAATGTTAACAACTGACAAATCTCTCACAATGGGCATATGAGTGTTGATTGGGCTGTTCTTCCACCTTCTCTGCAGATTTTAAAATTTTCAAAATAAAAATTAGGGGGGAAAACTTTAAAGTAAAAACTTTAAGACAAACACTTGTCCTAAGTAGCTTTCAGAGTGACTTAGGAACCTTTGATCTATGTGGCTGCCTATGTAAGTGAAAAATAAATAGTGATAAGAGTGAAAGGCAGGACTATGTCCACTACTGAGGAGTTCAGAAGGATGTCTGGGGCTGGACTGGAAATATAAAATGGAATGAAATCCATTGTCTTTAGTCAACATGAACCTCAAAAAATCCCTATAACTGACCAAGCCCTCCCCTCACCCCTTTTTGGAGAAGCAAATAAATGAAAGCGTACACAAAGAGAGATTCTAAAATACTCCGGATACTATGTCGCTTAGCAGGCAAGATTCCATTTTAGACAGCAATATTTTTACTGAGTGTTCATCGTGCCCAGAACACTCCTCAAAACCCTATAGGTATATCAGAGCCTTCGATATGGATGCTGACCTAACAGGGGCTGTGGCTACCCACGTGTTCCTCAGAGCATTGAACACAATGATTTCCTTGCACAGACTCTTAGCAGTGCCTTTGAGGATGATGATGATACGGTTGGTTTGCTTCTCTGCCAGGCTGGTGATGACTGAGCAGATCAATTAGTCATTCTTTCTTAGAATTAGCCATTCTTTTTTAAACAATAGGAATTACATATACTACCATGTAAACCAAAGAGGAACCCTGGTGGATAAGTGCTCAGCTGCTAACCGAAAGGTTGACAGTTCAAATCCACCAGCACGGGAGAAAGATGTGGCAATGTGCTTCTGTAAAGATTTACAGCCTTGCCCACTCCTTGGAATATATCTTAGAGGAATAAGAGCCTTTACATGAACAGATATATGCACACCCATGTTCACTGCAGCACTGTTCACAATAGTAAAAAGATGGAAGCAACCAAGGTGCCCATCCACAGATGGTATATTCATACAATCGAATACTACGCATCGATGAAGAACAGTGATGAATCTGTGAAACATTTCATAACATGGAGGAATCTGGAAGGCATTATGCTCAGTGAAAATTAGTTGCAAAAGGACAAATATTGTATAAGACCACTATTATGAGAACTCAAGAAATAGTTTAAACAGAGAAGAAAATATTCTTTGATGGTTATGAGAGAGGGGATGGAGGGAGGAAGGGAGAGGGGTTTTCACTAATTGGATAGTACATAAGAACTATTTTAGGTGAAGGGAAAAGACAACGCACAATACAGGAGAGGTCAGCACTACTGGACTAAAACAAAACCAAAGAAGTCTCCTGATTAAACTGAATGCTTCAAAGGCCAGCATAGCAGGGGCAGGGGTTTGGGGACCATGGTTTCAGAAGACATCTAAGCCAATTGGCATAATAAAATCTATTAAGGTAATATTCTGCATCCCACTTTGGAGAGTGGCGTCTGGGTTCTTAACGCCAGCAAGTAGCCATATGAGTTGCATCAATTGGTCTCAACCCACCTGGAACAAAGGAGAATGAAGAACACCAAAGACACAAGGTAATTATGAGCCCAAGAGACAGAAAGGGCCACATAAACCTGAGACTACATCATCCTGAGACCAGAAGAACTAGATGATGCCCGGCTACAACTAATGGCTGCTCTGACAGGGAACACAACAGAGAACCTCTGAGAAAGCAGGAGAGCAGTGGGATGCAGACCCCAAATTCTTGTAAAAAGACCAGACTTAATGGTCTGACTGAGACTAGAAGGACCCTGGTGGTCCAGGTCTCCAGACCTTCTGTTAGCTCAAAACAGGAACCATTCCCAAAGCCAACTCTTTGGACTGGACAATGGGATAGTAAGTGATACTGGTGAAGAATAAGCTTCTTGGATCAAATAGACACAAGAGACTATGTTGGCATCTCTCCTGTCTGGAGGGGAGATGGGAGGACGGAGTGGTCAGAAGCTGGCCGAATGGACTACAAGAGAGAGAGTGGAGGCAATGAGTATACTGTCTCATTAGGGGGCGAGCAATCAGGAGTACACAGCAAGGTGTGTATAAATTTTTGTATGACAGACTGACTTGATTTGTACACTTTCACTTAAAGCACAATAAAAATTAAAAGAAAAAAAAAAGATTTATAGCCTTGGATATCCTATGTGGCAGTTCCACTCTATCCTACAGGGTCAGCGTCAGCAGTGGCTTTGGTTTGGTTTAAACTGAAGAGATGGCCGAGTTTTAAACAAGGCACTGAATCAAACACAAAATCTATACTGAAAGGTGCTTTATTCAAAATTAATTACAGGATTTTCATTCACTAATTGATCTATTCATTTAACAAACCTGTACTGAGTGCCTACTTTGTACCAGGCACTTGTAACAAGGTTTAAATTTGGCAAAAATGTAATTTTATTACAATACCTATAAAGCATATTGAATTCCTTGGGGAAAAATGACATCTTCCACTACTTAAAATAACAGGCAATAGAACCACAAGCAATTGCAATTACCTCAGTTTATTGGCTTTTCCCCACACATTCTGGGAATGAAGATTTTAGCATCAATGTTTACAATAAATCCTATAATGCGAATTACACATCAAATATCATCGTCACAAGGTATTTCATTGTCTACAATGTGGTTACATAGTAATCTGGAAAGGCATTATGATCAGCAATCTTCTGAAAACCACCGAAGCAAAAAACTAAAATCACAGAGTTAGATGGAATTTTCCTAAATCCAGTCTAGTCTTTTACAAAGGAAGAAGCTGAGGCCCACATAGACAAAGAAATTTACCGATGTTCCTGAAGCTAATCAATAACGCGCTTGGTGACATCACTTAGATTTCTTGATTCTTAAGAGGTCTTTTCATTTATTAGGAAGTTGTATAACTTTTTTCTAAAATCTACTTAATCTCGGAGAAGATAAACATATTCTGATCTCCTCTCTCTCCAAACCTGTTCTCCCTGCAGTCTTCCTCACCCCAAGAACTAACAATTCCATCCTTCTAAATGCTCAGTTCTTGGACCATCTTGACTCTTCTCTTTCTCTTATGCTCTGTATCCAACTCATCAGTAAATCCTATCAGCTCTAACCTTCACGTTACATCCAAATCCAACTATTTCTCAATATTTCCACTGCTACCATCCTGCTTCAAGCTGTCATCATTTCTTGCCTGGGTTACTGAAATAGCCTAACTGGTCTCCCTTGCCCGCTCCTCCAGGCTGTTTTCCACACATCCCCAAGAGTGACCTTGGTAAAGTGTAAGTGAGATTATTTCACTCCTCAGCTCAAAACCCCGCATTGCCTCCCTGTCATACTTTGGAAAAAAGTCTAAGTCCTTAAGATGACTTACAAAGCTCTGTAAGATCTGGTCCCCTGCTACCCTCTGCTCTATCTTCTTCTCCCCTCCCCTTTGCTTACTCTGCCCCAGCCACACAGATCCCTCCATGATTCCTGGAACATGCCAAGCACTTTCCCATCTCATGGACTTTGCACTTGCTGTTCCCTCTGCCCGGACTTCTCATTCCTCAGATATCTGAGTGGCTGGCTTCCTCACCTCCTTCAGGTCTTTGCTTAAATAGCACCTTTACTGTAGCACCTTCCTTGACTGCTTTTTAAATATTGCAACTATCCCTCCCCTCTCCTACCCCTCATTCCATCCCAGTACTCCTTAGTCCCCTCCTCTGCCTTATTTTCTTCTGTGGCATTTATCACTTTCTGGCATACAATACCTTTTACTTATTTATCTGCTTGTCTTTCTCCTCCCACTAAAATTGTAAGCGCCATAAGAGCAGAGAGTTTGTTGGGTTTCCTGCTGTATTCCTGACCCCTATAACCCTGGTGGCATAGTGGTTAAGAGCTACAGCTGCTAAACAAAAGGTCAGCAGTTCCAATCCACCAGGCACTCCTTGGAAACTCTATGGGGCCAGTTCTATTCTGTCCTATAGAGTTGCTATGAGTCGGAATCGACTTGACGGCAATGGGTTTTTTGGTTTTATAAACGGCCTGGGGGCAGGGAGCATGCAGTGGGTGCAGCAAATATTTATTGATTAAACGAATCTGCTTGAGGGGAAAACATCCTTTAAGGTGCTTAAATATTTATCACTGAACATATGTACATGTATTTTATTAATTTATTTATTTTAAACATTAAAACCAGTATTTTTATTTTAGAGATTTAGAAAGAATAATTTCGAGATTTAAAAATAAGCAAATGGTGTTTTTTTCAATATGTGTATGTTTAGATGAACTCTGTTTATATCTATATAATTCAAAGACTACTCCGGAAAAAGCCAACAGATAGAGACATGGTCAATTGTTTCTTAATAATCAGATGGAACCCTGCTGAATAAAATGTTTCAGAAATTGTTGCTTTATAAAGACTGGCCTAAGCCTGCTGTCCTGAAGTCACAGCAACTAAGGTATGTAGCATGCTTATATCAATGGTAGAATGCTCCCTTCAAAAAAAGTACACCACACATTAATTACAGGCTACTCCTTAAAGGATATAGTGAAAGACAGTGGGGAGTCATAAAGGCTAGGTGAGGACTGCCTTTACTATGCAACCATGTACTAGCAATCCCGTTTGTGCTTATTGTAAAAGGGGTGCGACCAGAAGAAGGGAGGGAGTGGGGGAGAGAGAGGCATACATAAGAGACATACAAAGCGTGGAGTTGTGAAGACTAAAAAAGATTCTTTATGAGACAAAAAACTAAGAGCAAATAGTAATTAAAAAAAAAAAAAAAGAGGGACAAAAATCACATAAAGTATCTGGGATGGTTTTATCCAAAGGAAAAGGGGCATGAATAGTCTCAAAACAGGGCCTATGTAACACACGGCCTAGAGAGAAATGTGAGAGAGCAGTTAGGATTCCTTGAGCAGGACCCAGAAATCTGCCATAGAAGTCTGGACCAGAGGTCAAACAGGTTTAACTTGGACTCAAACATCTCCAGAAATTAAAGTGGCAAATAAAGGAAATGATTTCATCTAAAACTGGAGAATAAAGGTAATATGAAATAACCGTAATCCCCAAATTCAAGGCCTGACTACCAGAAGAGTATTCAGATCAAAGGCACTAATGACAACCCTTAAGAGCCCTGGTGGTGCAGTGGTTAAGTGCTTGGCTGCTAACCGAAAGGTCGGCAGTTCAAACCCAGCAGTCATGCCTTGGGAGAAAGATGTGGCAGTCTACTTCAGTAAAGATTAAAGCTTTGGAAACCTTAAGGGGCAGTTCTACTCTGTCCTATAGGGTTTGTCATGGATTGAATTATGTCCCACCAAAAATGTGTGTATCAACTTGGTTAGGCCATGATTCCCAGTACTGTGTGGTTGTCCTCCATTTTGTGATTTTAATTTTATATTGAGAGGATTAGGGTGGGATTTTAACACCACCCTTACTCAGGTCACTTCCCTGATACAAGGTAAAGGGAATTTCCCTGGGGTGTGGCCTGCACCACCTTTTATATCTCAAGAGATAAAAGGAAAGGGAAGCAAGCAGAGAGTTGGGGATCTCATACCACCAAGAAAGCAGCACCGGGAGCAGAGAGCATCCTTTGGTGATGGGGTCCCTGCACCTGAGAAGCTCCTCGACCAGGGGGTGATTGAGGACAAGGACCTTCCTCCAGAGCCAACAGAGAGAGAAAGCCTTCCCTTGGAGCTGACGCCCTGAATTTGGACTTGTAACCTACTAAACAGTCAGAAAATAAATTTCTCTTTGTTAAAGCCATCCACTTGTGGTATTTCTGTTATAGCAGCACTAGATGACTAAGACAGTGTTGCTATGAGTTGTATTCGACTGACAGCGCACAACAACAATCCAGAGGTTGCCATTTGGTGCTTTTCACCTGAACCATACAGCTCAGTACTATCTGATACAATGTGAGTGCATACATAATTTTAAATTTTCTAGTAGCCACATTAAATAGAAAGATACAGGTGAATATATTTTATTTTACTTGATATACGTGGAAGATATTATCACTCCACTACGTACTCACTATGAAAAAGACTTTGAGATACCTTACATTTTTTTTCCGTATTAAGCCTTCAAAATTCTTGATGTATTTTACATTCACACACACACACACACACACACACACACACAACCATTT
This sequence comes from Loxodonta africana, assembly GCF_030014295.1. NCBI lineage: Eukaryota > Metazoa > Chordata > Mammalia > Proboscidea > Elephantidae > Loxodonta > Loxodonta africana. Next base: position 102,044,793 of record NC_087342.1, read on the forward strand.
CCATCAAGTTGACTCTAACTCATAGTTACCCTATAGGACAGAGTGCCCCATAGGGTTTCCAAGGAGTGGCTGGTGGATTCAAACTGCCGACCTTTTTTTTGGTTAGCTGCCAGGCACTTAGCTACCGAACCACCAGGGCCCCTTTACACAGACAGCACATCTCAGTCTAGACTAGCCATATTTCAAGTGCTCGAGATCTCCATGTGGACTGTGACTGCTATACTGGACTGCACAGATATAGGATACACATAACTGCACATGTGCTTCATGGATCATTTACATTCTAGAGAAAGCTCCCCTGTACAGGACACAGGTTGTTCCTTAAATTCTTATCTTCATAAAGTTTAGTCATGCACTGAACTTCCTGAAAGTCCTAAACCATAGTGGGCTAAGTAGGGAAAAGGGTAAGACAAGATAAACAGAGGTAGTAAAGAAGGCTGAGATTTTAGAATATGATCTTGGATACAGAAATACACCCTCTTTTCAACCCTGGGCCCAACTGTGAAAAGACAATTTGAGTTCTATCTATTAAATAACACAGGGAACCATACTATATTCTCCACAAGAAACGAATGACTACACAGTGGACATCGGTCTAGTACCAGAGTTAGCTCAATAATAAAACAGAAGCAATGGGGAAAGATAAACTTACTTAAATTTGTAGCTTTCTCGCTTATTGTTTACAAATCCATCTGCCAAATCACGTGGTACGATAATTTCCAAGGTAGGTATTAATTTTTCATCTTCGTCTATTGAATAAATCTGTAAATATGAACACAAAAATGAATAATAAATGGGAAAATTATGGCTTGACTTGACTGTGGTATTAGGACGTGCATTATAATGGTTTACAAATTGTACTTCTAAGATAAAAAGTCATAACGTACTATAACTTGGATAATTTTCCTCTTTGAACTGTGTGTGGACTCAAACAAATGCATGGAATTGAACAAAAGGCGAAACCTAAATAAATGCTCTGTCAAAGCTCAGGTCATCTTTGAATGAACTAATATTCAAATGTGGGCATTTAAGTGTCTCTGTTGTTGCTGTTTTTGAGAAGCCAATAGCCCTGATAGTAACACAGAACCTAAGTATTGCTTGGGCATTATATATTAGAAATTAACATTTTACTGCATCCAACAAATATTTCTGAACATGTATTATAAAATGTTAGACACAGAGATAAAAGGACTAGGTCTGAGCCTTTTCAGAGAGCTCACAAGAAAGCTCTAATTCAAGTTATGTTCAAAGAATCCTAAGCTTCCATGAGACATACTCAGGCATTTGATAAAAGAAGTGTGGTTTCAAAAGACGCGTATAATACATGTCTTTGATGCCTTTTTCAGGGTTCTCATCCCGGCTCAGCCACTAATTGGCAAGTGACCTGGGGGTAAATCACTTAACCTCTCTAAGCTTACATGGAAAGAGCGGCTTAATCAGCACCCGTACAACTGTACCATTCTCTGATTCTCTTCTTGGTTACTTACTCCTCTAGTTATTGGCCAGGAAAATCAAGAGTCAGACCTATGAAGAGGTCATGTGAAATAAGGAAAAGCATAATATTTGAGGTCAAAAGACTTGGGTCCAATGCTGATCTCAGTTCGCCAGCTGTGTGACCAGCCACTGCTTTCAGACTCTGTTCCTTATATGTAAAATGAGGAAAACGGAACTGCCTCCCTCACAAGATTGCTGTAGGGATCAAATGATGTAATAGAAATGGAAGCATTTTGTAATGCATCATAAAAATGTTAGTCATTAGATTTACAGGTTTTTAAAAGACTTCTTGACTTTCACCAGGAAATAAAATTCTTTCAAACAGGCAATACTTCCTGTTTAAGACCCATTTAGATGCTTGATTATGGGGGGAAACTCATATTCTTAAGCAAGTAAAAGCCTACCTAAATCTCCAGAAAGTCTGAATAATTTTCCTCATCAGATTTTTATTGAACACTCTCATTTAAAATGTGAAGACTCCATGTAGAAAAGTCATTCTATAAAAACAAATTGTAGATAGTAATGGCATCAGGTTCAAGGTTTTCTGGCTAGGCTTTCTTAGGAGACATTTAAAAATTATATTCTGTAGGGCACTACATTAAAAAAAAGTTCCATGGCTCAACAGGTGAGCGAAAGGGGTGTGTAAGACATGAAACACATAGGAGTGAAGAATGCCATTCAGTAAAAAATTCTGTATCATTCAGTACTCAGAAGACAGAGGCAGCCAAATCCACAGAAGACAGAAAGGTGAATCAACCCACGCAGGCACAGTGACCCTCCATCACTCTGTTGAAGCCATTCTTTGGAGTATTAAGAAAATCCCCTCACAAGCAGAAAACTTGTTTAGTGTAATATAGTGGCTACCTGCCGTTAGTCATAAAATATTTATTATTTGAGATAGGGTCATTAGTTTTTAGAATAGAAGACAATCGGAACAAATGTAATAATTATGAAAATTTTTGAAATGTACAAAGCACTGTTCAAAAGAAAGGCATTACCATTGTTAAAATCATCACAGAGGTTCATCTTGCATATCTTCTTTATTAATCTATAAATTATTATAATTTATTTTATAGTATCTTAAGGATCAAGACTAATAAAGTAATGGAGTCGCAAAATGAAGAGGAAAGAAAGAAAATACCTTTGAATCATTCCTGGTTTCCGTACAACTTTTGGAGGGCAAAAAGATAACGGTACTAAAACATGAGATTTCTATGGGAGAGGATGAATACGCTAATTCAATATTTATTCACCTATGTTCTCGCCTTTGTGTGTGTGTGTGGCATAATGTTGTATCTCGCTGAGAATCTGACATTATGAAAATACAATATGACACCTGAAAATAACTCCTGAAGAATCAGTCTATTCCAAACCCTCTTGCCAAAGAAACATGAAAAGAGGCACGTGACAATATCTAAGCACGATGTTTTAAGAAAAGGGAAAATTCAATATTAGATACAAGACTTTCCATTCACCCCCTCCCATATACACATACCCAACTCACCCTCTTACTTTACATTTCCTAGCACCTGCTCTGACTACTGAGTCCACGGAGACTCAGTTTCAACATTTTTAGCTAAGAATATGGTGGTGAGGAGACTGAGGTTACATATGATGCACTTTTTTTTTTTAATGCACATTTAAACACCCTTCTTTGTAAGTGCGTAAAAAAGGACAGAAAATGAGAAAATCTCCATGGTTCCTTTTCATACTGCTTTGTTCCTAAAAAAAAAAAAAAAAAAAAGCCAATATTTTCTTTGAAATCTTCTCATGCTCCTTCTTCTAAATGTATTCCATGAGTAAAAAGACTGATGATGATGATGAAGACACTATATTCTCCTTGTTTTAGACACATATATTACGTTAGACTAATACTAAATTATGAGATGTTATGAGATGGCATTACTCATGTACAGGAAAGTAAAGATTTGGGACAGAGATAAAATATTGTTAATAATATACCCGTTCCAGGCACTCATCAATATTATCCAAATTGTCTTCATCTAACGTTAGGAGGCAAAAGGTTTTGTCACAGGAGCAAGCAGCTTTGGAATCAAAAGACCTTAACAAAAATAACAGCTCTGCCACTCCCCAGCTGGCTGGGTGGCTTGGCTGCATTATTTAACCTCATTATTTAACCTATGTGAGACTCCTTTTCCTCATCTGTAAAATGAGATAAATGGCACCAGCCCTGCGGTGGTCTCAGTGAGAATCAGAGATAATGTAGATAAAGTGCCTGTCAAGTGGCAATTTCTCAAGAAGTGGTAAGAATGACTATGATCTCTTCCAGACAGAGAAAACAATGTTTTCGCTCATCTAAGAAACACACAAAGTAGAGCAAGGACCATTCTTTATACCCTCTGAGATTGAAGCACCTAGTAAATGCTCGGTTAATGTTTCTGCAACGAACAGATGTCAAGGTTCATGCTTATGTGGCAGAAAGACAATGCAGTTGGCGAACAAATTACTGAGGGCCCACTGTGTGCAGAGCACTCTGTACGTGCTTTGTGTATATGTGTACCGTATTGGGCATGTATGAACTTACATCTCTTGCTTACACGTGATTCGCCCAGTGCAAAAACTTAAGTCTGAGTACTGTATATCTGTGTGTTCAGGGCAAGAAGCCCTGGTGGCGCGCTGTGGTTAAGCCCTGGCTGCTAACGGAAACCCACCAGCTGCTCCACGGGAGAAAGGTGTGGCAGTCCGCTTCCCTAAAGATTACAGCCTTGGAAACCCTATGGGGCAGTCCTACTCTGTCATATAGGGTCACAATAAGTCGGAGTCGACTCCAAGGCAATGGGTCTCCTTGGTTGGGGTAGGACCCAGCGCCCCACAAAGAGCCCCTCATAGCGGACCAGGCCCCTCGCGTGCCGCCCCCGCCCCCGCGCCCGGGAGGCCCTACCGCGCCGGCGCCCTTGCTGCTCCAGCCCGTACCCCTTGTTGGTGCTTCCGGACAGTGGGCTTCACCCTCGCGAAAATCTGGATCGTCTGCTTCACCATCTCCTTCCCGGCACTGTACTGACCCTTGACCTCTCCAGCTCTGGCTTCCAAAACTTCTGATTGCCGGCGACGCGCAGCGTTAGCAACAGTAACTAGGGACACTACCCAAGTAGCACCGCGACAACCAGGACACCGCCTCCTCTCCCTAATTGGCCGGCAGAAGGAGAGGCGGCACAGGGGGGAGGGGCTTAAGGGCGGAGTTGGGGCGGGGCCGGGAACAGAAGCCGCGCGAGCGTCTGAGCAACGATGTGGACTTGGATTTAGCGCCAGACCTAGCCTGAACGCTGGTCAAGTGGGGCGACGGACGTGCCTTAACTCATCCTTTTCCTGTGCTGTACTTTTTTATTTTATTTTAACACTTCAGTCATTCTATCTCTGATATGCAACATGCTAGCTGGAAAACTGCATCCGCCCTCTTGAGGATCACGGTATAAGGAAGGAAACAGATTTTCAGTTGGAAATTACAACTGAAGGATATAAGCTATGCTGTGGTCAGGGTAAGCACAGGTTCTGTGGAAGGACACTGGTCTAGCTTTGGAGAATATATTGGAAGATAACACGCCTAGAGAAAGGGGGACGGTTTCCCACTTAATGACCATGTCAGGAAAGGTTGGGCTCCTCAAAAGACACGGTTAAACACATGAAAAGATGTTCATCATTAAAAGCAAATGATATATCATTACACATCTATCAGAACAGCTAAAATAAAAAATAGTGACAGTACCAACTGCTGACAACGATGCAGAGAAACTGAGTCACTCATACATTGCTAGTAGGAATGTGTAATGTATAATGTATGATGGTATAGCCTCTATGGAAAATAGTTTGGCAGATTCTGACAAAACTAAATATGCAGCTACCATGTTGTGTTGTTAGGTGCCGTCAAGTCGGTTCCGACTCATAGCACCCCTATGTACAACAGAACAAAATACTGCCCGATCCTGCACCATCCTCACTATCTTTGTTATGCTTGAGCCCATTGTTTGCAGCCACTGTGTCAATCCACCTAGTTGAGGGTCTTCCTCTTTTAAACTGAACCTCTACTGTACCAAGTGTGATGTCCTTCTCCAGGGACTGGTTACTCCAGATAACTTGTCCAAAGTATGTGAGATGAAATCTCACCATCCTCACTTCTAATGAGCATTCTGGCTGTACTTCTCCCAAGGCAGATTTGTTCATTCTTTTGGCAGTTCATGGTATATTCAGTATTCTTCACCAACACTATAATTCAAAGGCATCAATTCTTCTTCAGTCTTCCTTATTCATTGTCCAGCTTTCACATTCATCTGAGGCAATTGAAAATACCATAGCTTGGATCAGATGCACCATTAGTCTTCAAGGTGACATCTTTGCTTTTTAACACTTTCAAGAGATTTTTTGCAGCAGATTTGCCCAATGCAGTATGTCATTTGATTGTTGACTGCTATTTCTATGGGTTTTGATTGTGGATCCAAGTGAAATGAAATCCTTAACAACCTCAATCTTTTCTCCGTTTATCATGATGTAGCTTTTTGGTCCAGTTGTGAGGACTTTTGTTTCCTTTATATTGAAGTGTTATCCATACTGATGGAAACCTTGGTGGTGTAGTGGTTAAGAGTTCGGCTGCTAACCAAAAGGTTGACAGTTCAAATCCACCAGGTGCTCCTTGGAAACTCTGTGGAGCACTTCTACTCTGTCCTATAGGGTCACTATGAGTCAGAGTCAACTCGACGGCAATGGGTTTGGTTTTTGGTTTTGGAATCCGTGCTTAAGGCTGTGGCCTTTGATCTTCATCAGTGAATGCTTTAAGTTCTCTTTCAGCAAGCAAGTTTTCGTCATCTGCATATCGCAGGGTGTTAATGAGTCTTCCACCAACCCTGATGCCTGTTCTTCTTCTTATAATTCAGCTTCTCGGATTATTTGCTCAGCATACAGACTGAATAAGTATGGTGAAAGGATACAACCCTGACACACACCTTTCCTGACTTTAAACCATGCAGTATCCCCCACTCTGTTCAAACAACTGCCTCTTGGACGAAGTACAGGTTCCTCATGATCACCATTAAGTGTTCTGGAATTCCAATTCTTTGCAGTGTTATCCACTATTTGTTATGATCCACACAGTCAAATGCCTTAGCATAGTCAATAAAACACAGGGAAACATCTTTCTGGTATTCTCTGCTTTCAGCCAGAATCCATCTGACATCAGCAATGATATCCCTGGTTCTACATCCTCTTCTGAATCCGGCTTGAATTTGTGGCAGCTCCCTGTCGATGTCCTGTTGTAACCACTGTTGAATGACCTTCAGCAAAATTTTACTTGTGTGTGATATTAATGATATAGTGCGATAATTTCTGCCTTCTGTTGGATCTCCTTTGTTTGGAATGGGTACAAATATGGATCTCTTCCTGTCGGTTGGCCTGGTAGCTGTCTTCCAAGTTTCATAGCATAGATGAGTGAGCACTTCCAGGGCTGCATCTGTTTGTTGAAACATCTCAATTGGTATTCCCTCAATTCCTGGAGTGTTGGTTTTCACCATTATTTTCAGTGCAGCTTGGACCTCTCCCTTCAGTACCATCGGTTCTTGATAATATGTTACCTTCTGAAGTGGTTGAATGTCGAACAATCCTTTTTGGTACAGTGATTTTGTGCATATTCTTTCCATCTTATTTTCCCCATGGAATCCTTCAATACTGCAACTCGAGGCTTGATTTTTTTTCTTCAGTTCTTTTAGCTTGAAAAATGTCAAGTGTATTCTTCTCTTTTGGTTTTCTCTCTCCAGGTCTTTGCATATTTCATTATAATACTTCACTTTGTCTTGTTGAGCCTCTCTTTGAAATTTTCTGTTCAACTCTTTTGCTTCATCACTTCTTCCTTTCACTTTAGCTACTCTATCTTCAAGAGCAACTCTCAGAGCCTTTTCTGACATCCATTTTGGTCTTTTCCTTATTTCCTGTCTTTTTAATGACCTCTTGCTTTCTTCGTGTATGATGTTCTTGATGTCATTCCACAACTACCATTTGACCTAGCAATTGTACTCTTGGGCATTTACCCCAGAGAAATAAAAACTTGTGTTCACACCAAAACCTGTACACAAATCTTCATAGTAGCTTTATCATAATAGCTCAAAACTGAAAACAACCCAGATATTCTTCAATGGATGAATGGTTAAATAAATGGTGGGATACTACTGAAAAATCAAAACAAAAGAACTACTGGTACATGCAACAACTTGGATGAATTTCCAGGTGCATGAAAGAAGCCAAACTCAAAGGTTACGTACTGTATGATTCCATTTATATAACATTTTTGAAATGAGAAAATTATAGAGATGGAGAACAGATTAGTGGTTGCCAGGGGTTAGGGAGGCAGGGAGGAGGCTGAGGTGCCTATGGCTATAAAAGAGATCCTTGTACTGGGCTTTCTGTATCTTGACTGTGCTAGTGGTGGCCACATGAATCTACACGTGTGACAAAGCTGCATAGAACAAAGCACACACACACACACACACACAAGTGCATGTAAAACTAGTGAAAACCAAATAAGATAGATGGATAGACAGATGCCAATCCCCTGGTTGTGATATTTCACTATAGTTATGCAAGATGTTACTATGGGGGGAAACCGAGGAAGGGAGCATACAGGATCTCTCTGTGGTATTTCTTACAACTGCCTATGAATCTAAAATTATCTCAGAAAACAAAACAAAACAAAACAAAAAACAGTTAACGGAATGAAAAAATAAACCGCAGCCTGGGAGAAAATTTTTGCAAAATACATATCTGATAAAGGACTTGCATTCATAATATGTAAAAACTCTCAAAATTTAATAATAGGAAAATCAAAAACCAAACCCATTGCCCACCACCCACCCACCCACCCCCCTCGAGTTGATTCTGACTCAAAGCAACCCTATAGGACAGAGTAGAGCTGCCTCATAGAGTTTCCAAGGAGCACCTGATGGATTTGAACTGCCAACCTCTTGGTTAGCAGCCATTGCACTTAACCACTACGCCACCAGCGTTTCCTTAAACCTGGTGCAGTTGAGTCAGTTCTGACTCATAGCAACACTATAGGAGAGGGTAGAACTTCCCCATAGGGTTTCCAAGGCTGTAAATCTTTACAGAGAAAGACTGCCACATCTTTCTCCTGCAGAGTGGCTAGTAGATTCGAACCACTGACCTTTGGGTTAGCAGCTGAACGCTTTACCACTGTGCCATGTGGCGGGGGTGGGGGGGGTACTGTCTTAGTTATCTAGTGCTGCCGTAACAGAAATACCACAAGTGTGTGGCTTTCAAGAACAGAAAATAATTTTCTCACAGTTTTGGAGGCTAGAAGTCTGAATTCAGGACATCGCCAACCCTGGGCGAAGAATCCCTCTCTTTTGGCTTTGGGAGAAGGTCCTAATCTTTTTCCATCTCTGTTCCTTTGCTCCTTGGTGATCTTCATGTGGCATCACTTCTCTCCTCCCCATCTCTGCTTGCTTGCTTAATCTGTTCTTTTTTGTTTCAAAAGAGATTGACTTAAAACACACCCCATACTAATACTACCTCATTAACATAACAAAGAAAACCCGTTCTCAAACAGGATTATAGCCACAGGTGTAGCCAAAAATAAAATAAAAATGAAACTCATTGCCTTAGATTCGATTCTGACTCATAGCAACCCTATAGGACAGAGTAGAACTGCCCCATGGGGTTTCCAAGGAGCGCCTGGTGGATTCAAACTGCCGACCTTTTGGTTAACAGCCAAGCTCTTAACCATTGCACTACCAGGGCTCCAGCCACAGGTATAGGGGTTGCAAGTTACAGCACATATTTTTGGGGGACACAAGTTAATCCATAACAGGGGCCCAAGATTTGAACAGACACTTCACCAAAGAAAATATAGAGATGTCAGATAAGCACAGGAAAAGATGTTCAACACTATCAATCATCAACAAAATGCAAATCTAAACCACAATGAGATACACACCAATTAGAATGGCTAAAAGTAAAAAATAAATAAATAAAACTGGCAAAACCAAGTGTCAGCAAGGATGAAGAGCATCGCTAGTGAGATTGCAACAATGGATCGACCACTTTGGAAAACAGCTTGGTAGTTTCTTATAAAGTTATGCATGCACTTACCATATGTCCCTGTAATCCCACTCCTAGGTATTTACTCAAATGAATTGAAAACTTATGTTTACACAGAAACCTAAACATGAATGTTTACAGTGGTTTTATTCACAATTGCCCAAAACTGGAAACAAGGTAAATGTTCCTCAACTAGTGAATGGGTAAACAAACTGTGCTATGTATCATAAAACAAAAAAAACCTGTTGCCATGTAGTCAATTCTGACTCAGAGTGACCCTATATGGTATGTACATATATACAATAAAAAAAAGTGAATTGTGGATATATGCAACATGGTTGAGTTTCAAATTTGTCATGCTGAGTGAAAGAAGTCGCCTCATAGTAACCCCATTATCCAGGCTGTAATCTTTACAGAAGCAGATCATCAAGCCTTTCTCCTTCGGAGCTGCTGGATGGGTTTGAACTGCCAACGTTTCCCTTAGCAGCCAAGTACTTTACCATTTCACCACCAGGACTCCTGACTCAAAGATTTCATAATGTATAATTCTATTTATATGACATTCTAGAAAAAGCAAAACTATAGGGATCAAAAACAGGTGCCAGGTGTTAGGGGTGAGAAGAGAGGTTGACTACAAGTGGGCACAAAAGAGTTTTCTGAGGTGATGGAGCTGTTTCATATCTTAACTGTGGTTGTGGTTAACTCCCATATGCATTTGTCAAAACTCACGTTGTTGTTATTCTTAGCTGCCGTCAAGTCGACCCCCGACTCACGGCAACCCATGTGTTACGGAGGGCTTACCCATATATGCTCCATAGGAATTTCTTTGCTGTAATTTTTATGGAAGCAGTTCCTCAGGCCTTTCTTCTGTGGAGCCTCTGGGTAGATTCAAACCATCAACCTTTAGGTTAGCAACTGATTGCAAAACACTTGGCTTACCCAGGGTTGTAGAATTATCTATGCATTAAAATGTGGAATTATACTGAACATAAATTATACCATAATAGAAAAGAAAAAAAATTGGAGAATGGGATATGAAGTAGTGCAGCAATAGTAGGGATGGAGAAGACAGAAGCAAGTATTTATGAAATAGACCTTCAGATCTTTTTCATCCACTGGTTCTGGATGTTAAGGAAGAGATGACTCAAGATTGGGCAATTGGATGGATGGTGCAAGGTATACGTGGAAAACAGATTCAGATCGGGAGAAGGGATGAATGAGAAGTTGGGGACATACTAACTTTCAAGTGGCTGTGGGACCTCAGCAGGTAGTTGGATATTGTCTTAGTTATCCAGTGCTGCTATAACAGAAATACCACAAGTGGATGACTTTAACAAAGAGAAATTTATTTTCTCACAGTAAAGTAGGCTAAAAGTCCAAATTCAGGGTGTTAGCTTCAGGGGTAGGTTTTCTCTCTCTGTCGGCCTTCTTATCAATCTTCCCGCAGACTAGGAGCCTCTCCGTGCAGGGTCCCCTGATCCGAAGGACACGATTGCTCCGGCACTGCTTTCTTGGTGGTTTGAGGTTCCTCTATCTCTCTGCTCACTTCTTTTATATCTCAAGAGATTGCCTCAAGACACAATCCAATCTTGTAGACTGAGTCCTGCCTCACTGACACAACTGCTGCCCATCCTCCCTCATTAACATCATAGAGGCAGGATTTACAACACATAGGAAAATCACACAATACTGGGAATCATGGCTCGGCCAAATTCATGCACACATTTTTGGGGGGACATAATTCAATCCATGAATATATAGCTTTAAAGCTCAGGAGTAAATTATGACTGAAAATATAGATTTGGGAGCCATCATGAATTTTTTTTCTAGAAAGTGACCAAGTCACACAAGAGAACTGAGGCTGAAATCCTAGCACTGCTGATTGGAGGTGGAAAACAGACTGCAAAGGAGGCTGGAGGTAGCAGCCAGAGAGGTGTGAGGGAGAAAAGAGTGCTGTGTCATAAAAGCCAAGGGAAGAATGTTTTGAGAGGAAGGAAGTGTTCCACAGTGTCAAATACTAAAGAGGACACACTGAAAAATGTACATTCAATTTAGCAGCTAGGTCATTGTTGCTGTTGGGTACAGTCAACTCAACTCTGACTCATAGTGACCCCATAGGGTTGCCTAGGCTGTAATCTTTATGGGAGCAGATCGCCAGGTATTTTCTCTCACTAAGCAGCTGGTGGAAACCCTGGTGATGCAGTGGCTAAGAGCTATGGCTGCTAACCAAAAGGTCAGCAGTTCAAATCCACCAGGCGCTCCTTGGAAACCCTATGGGGCAGTTCTACTCTGTCCCATAGGGTTGCTATGAGTCAGAATCGACTCCACGGCAATGGGTTTTTTTTTTTTTTTTTTTTAAGCAGCTAGTTGGTTCAAACCATCCTCCTTTCAGTTAACAGCCAAGCACTTTAACCATCGCATCACCAGGGCTCCTTAGAAAGTCATAACTGCTGTGTCTCGTGGAGTCGATTCTGACTCAAAGCAACCCTATAAAACAGAGCAATCTGCCCGTAGGGTTTCCAAGGCTGTAATCTTTACAGAAAAAGACTGCTACATCTTTCTCCCATGGAGCAGCTGGTGGGCTCGAACTGCTGACCTTTCGGTTAGCAGCGTATTGCTTAACCACTGTGCTACTAGGGTTCCTAGAAAGTCATTAACCTCCTACCGCCCAAAACAAAAAATACTCATTGTTGTGGGGTCAATTCCTACTCATAACAACCCTATAGGACAGAGTAGAACTGCCTCGTAGGGTTTCCAAGGAGCGGCTGGTGGATTTGAACAGCCAACCTTTCTGTTAGCAGCCAATGTTTATTCATTCACTTTTGGTTAGCAGCTCTTAACCACTGTGCAACCAAAAAAGAAAGAAAGGAAGAAAGTCATTAGTACCAAGATTAAGATTTCAGTGAAATAGTGGGATCAGAAATCCGGCTGTAGGAAGCTGAGGAGTAAATGGAAAGTTAAGAAGTGGAGGCGTGGAGGCAGTCAAAATAGGTTACTTTTTCCAATTTGGTTGTAAAGGAAAGTCAAGACACAGGGTGAAAGCTGGAAGAGCCCAGGGTAAGGAAGGGTCTTTTGTTCCTATCTAAGTGGGGAAAGAAAATAAAGAAGGGGAGGCTGAAGGTACAGGAAAGAGAGAAGTTAGTGGTTAGAGAGAACTGGCTTCAGAGCCTAAAGGCAGGCCTCTGAAGGAGGTCAAAGAGCAGGCCCTTAGAAGGGAAGCACACAGAACTAGTAACAGGGGCCCAAGGAGGTCAAAGAGCAGGCCCTTAGAAGGGAAGCACACAGAACTAGTAACAGGGGCCCGAGGAGATCACGTCAGAGCACCCTAGCGTTTGCCCCCATTGAATCCCTGTCATTTTGCTGAGAGAGGAAAGAGGCCAGGGAGCTGAGGGTATTTGCAAAAGATCATTTCAGATGTTGAACCATGAGGTCTAGCCAACCAAAAAACCAAAACGAAACCCACTGCCATCAAGTTGATTCCGACTCTACCCTATAGGACAGAGTAGAACTTCCCCATAGAGTTTCCAAGGAGTGCCTGGTGGATTCAAACTGCTGACCTTTTAGTTAACAGCCCTAGCACTTAACCACTTTGCCACCAGGGTTTCCTAGCTAGGCTCCTTGAAAATGTTAGAGAAGTCAAGGGGGATAAGAGAGATTACCAGTCAGTAAACTCCTTAAAAGCAGAGCCTGGGTCTCATTTGTCTCCATTCTTCTTGTCCCCATTGTCTATCACAGTGCTTTGATAGTAAAATAAAATAATAATAAAAAAAAAACTCCAATTTCGTTTTCTGAGTTGAAAACAGTGCTGTCTTTAGAATCCCTTTATTCAACAAATATTGATTATTAGTGGTGGTGGACTACAAAGATTAATCACACCTGGGTTTTGATCTCAAGGAACTTAAACCCTAGCAAGGGATCTAGAGTCATCTAGATGTCTATGTACATGAAAAAAAAAAAAAAAAGATAGGTAGGAGGATACGGAGTTATCCTAGAAGGCTTTCTAATGGAGTTGGCTTTGGCACGGAGGAGTGTGGCAGAGGGAGGAGGGAAACCTATGGGTCCAGGATGTGGGCAGTTTACACTTCCTGTCTTGAGCTCCAGGCCATCATAATCAAATGTATCAGTGAGGAGGAAGTGTGGGCTGAAATCCTGCTCCTGTCATTCCTAAGGCTGTGACCTTAGGCACATAACTTTTTAAGTCTCCGTTGCCTCATCCAAGAAATGTGGATGGATGATAACAAAACCTACCTATTATAGTTGCCACGGAGATTAAAGGTAGACATGCACAGAAAAAAAGGTTAATATGGCATGTCTGGTGAATACAGTGTGCACAATATTCAAAAAGTTCTGACTTCTAGACTGGGTATCTTTGATTATAAATGCCTCCTAAACAGCAACAGCTGTGACATATACGTGTATGTAAGATATAACAGGAATTGCAAACTGAAATATCTCTTAGGGCTAGATCAATAATGTAAATGTGTGAAGCATACCAGTATATACCAACAGGGAGTGGTGGAGACCATAGTGAACTGAAGACTACCGTATTTTTAAGCAAATAATGCACGTGATATACCTTTTTTACTTTTTTTGCTAACTGTGCCCTTTCTTCTCTATTTTTGTAAATGGCTCTGCTAGTTATTTTTACAACAATGTGTAAAAATATTAGCATAGCACCTTTAAGAAAATACCTGGTGGGGGTGAGGGAAGGACATGGTTGGCAGAAAAAAAAGCATAATACATGCATAATTTGCACAAAAATATGGTATGTGCCTCCCAACTCAAAGTTTACATTCAAAATTGTGAAAGCACAATGCCACTTAAACAAAGTCCATCTGTGGGCCCCCAGTTTACAACCCCTGTTTCTGTTCCTGGTGTAGCAGGCTTCCAGCATCTCCCAGGCTCACTGCCTCTGACCTAAAAACCTACTGCCTCTGACAGGTTTACCTAAATCTCAAACAGATGGCTCTAATGGGTGTTAAGTCGGTTTTGAAATTAAGTCTCCAAATTAGAGTCTTTCCCACAACTGGATTCATAGTCAGTCTTCTTATTTGTGCCGTTATCTACTTGCTTAATTGTGGGAATTAGGATGCCTTTAAATTGTTTAAAAGATTCCTGAGTTCCATAGTTGCCAAAATGACATATAATTGCAGCAGGCAAATTAGCCAGGGCTTATAGGCCTCAAATCTGAAAGAAATTAAGCTGTGTCTGAAATGGATTAGTCTACAGGCAAGTGAGTTGGTTTTTGTGTGTGTGTTTTTTTTTTTTTTTTTAACAGAAGTCACAACTATGCTCCAGGACTAGTTCTCTTTAGCTGTTGGTGCTGCAACTATAAAACGCATCATTTTTCTTTATATGTCTGAAAAGGGGCCAGTAAAAATTTTATGGGCTGGTAATTTTGATATTATAAAATATATATATAAACATACTTAATTGCAGTAAACTTCCCCCTCCCCTCTTTTATATGTGGCTTTGGGGGGTATATGATTGTTCTAAAACCCTTCACATCCACAGCATGACAGGGATGGTGGGGGCTTCACCAGCAGAACAGAAAATCTCTGACGGGGTCTTCTATTAACTTACTCTAAGAAGCAAGGCTGGGGCCAGAACTTTGCTACTTAATAGTGAGTAGCAATATTAATAGAACAAAAGTCAACCACTGTAAACTGTCCCTTTACTCTCATGAAAGTTGCTCCTACCCACACCGAGAACTCAAGAACAAAGTTTTGGGGAAAACGGACAGGACATTAGGCACTGCATGACTCCTGAGTGTCCCCACTGAAGATTTTGTGGAAAGGAATTGAAAGATGAGGAAGAAACAGAATACCGTCTGGGAGGATACTTTCCTTAGGGATCCCCGTCTCACTGAACCTCTGTTCCTCAGTCTTCAGAGTGGCCGATACTAAGAAAAAAAGTCAAGTTAACTCCACTCATGGTGACCCCCATGTATGTCACAGTAGAACTGTGCTCTCTAGAGTTTTCAATGGCTGATATTTTGGAAGTAGATCTCCAGGCCTTTCTTCCAAGGCACCTCTGGGAGGACTTGAACCTTTAACCTTTTGGTTAGCAGCTGAGTATGTTATCCATTTCCACTGCCCAGGGACTCCCAGTACCAGAGGGCTCCCTGATACCTAGCAGGAAAAAAAGCAGGGGAGGAGGCTTTTATGTCATTGTTTCTGAACCTAGTGGAGAATACCCAGAGCGTTTTCTGGTACTCATTAAATGCTAAATAATAACAACATGCTGTTAAATTGCAGAGCAAGGATACCACGAAATCTGCAATATATAATTTCAGCAAAGAATTTTCTTTTGAGAATATGTTCAGCTAATTTAAAGCATAATTTCATTAACATAATCATCTTCCACACACAGCAGAGTGGAATTTGTAAAACTTTACCAGCACTTGGGTTTATAGGGTTACAGTGGAAATTGCTGGGGCTGTACAACATGTATAGCTTTCCCTTTCCTATTGGGTGGTGGATGCAGGTTTTTGCCGTCATACTGATTCCCTCTTATGTTGGTTCATATCCTCTCTGGGTGAAAGGCAGAGGCCCCTTTCTACCCATTCGTCTGATCCTTTTCCTGCAGCCCTCCTGGGGCTCCCCTTGAACAGCAACATCAAAGTCCTTTCAGGCTGGAAGCTGGTGGCCAGCCATATGGAATTACAGCCCAGGCTCTCGCCGGATTACAGAGTGTAGCATATGAACCAAATGACAGTGCCATGGCATGGAGGAAAGGCTGGTAAAGCCTCCAGCTGTGAATGGAAAGTATGACTGTGTATTTATACACAGGCTCCTTATAAACAACATGAAAGTTTCACCAACATCCCAATAAACCAGGGGATGGGCTGAGTTAAAAATACCTCGAGACCGCCTCTCTTTTAAGTAAATTACCCGCCGTGTCCTATCTTCTCTGGGTGTTTACATGTGTTTTTTTTTTTTTAACGTATTTTCCTGCAGATTTCAGAATAAGAAAAAATGCTTCCCAATCAATGCTGTTGTTAGCTGCCATGGAGTTGGCTCCAACTCATGGCGACCTCATGTACAACAGGATGAAACGTTGTCTGGCCCTGTGCCGTCTTATTGGACAATGTTCTGTTGTGATCCATAGGGTTTTTACTGGCTAATTTTCGGAAGTAGATTTCCAGGCCTTTCTCCTTAGTCTGTCTTAGTCTGGAAGCCCTCCTGCAGCCTGTCTACCATGGGTGACCCTGCTGGTATTTGAAATACAAGTGGCGTAGTTTCCAGCATTGTAGCAACATGCAAGCCACGACAGTCTGACAAATTGACAGATGGGTAGTGGTCACATAACACAAAATAAAATGGTTTACAGAGCCAAATTCCTTTACCTGGCACGTTATTATTGCCACGCAATCCAACCACAGCTCACCTACCCTGAATTTAGTTATTTAGCAACCTAATATAGAACGTAGCTGAGACTAAGAAAAAAGCATAAAGGGATGAGGTGGGAGGTTGGAAAGTGAGATGTAACGGATAAGCAAGCACAAACTATACAAGGAGCACGTCTCTAATCTCTAAAACTCATGGGCTTTTTTTCATAGAAAAAGCTTCCCAGGGTTTTACTATGAGCCAATTTACTTATTTCAAACACAGGTCTAATTAACTTGGTGATCTGGCTTTCGGACTCACGAGAAAACAAAAACGACTTAAATAGACAGAGGGGCTACTCTAGGCATATTCACTTACAGCAACAAGAACTAACGTTTGATAGGCTGACAGTAAGGAAGAACACATGAAAATCATAAAACACGAGCCCAAAACATCAACTTGGAGCATTGAAGTAAGACACAAACAACCCTTGAGGGAGGTTGGAGGCCTTGAGGGCATGGAAGAAAAAATTATTTTCCTGAAGAGCCTGAGTCATCAATGAAAAAAGCTGCCTTTATTTATCGTGTGTTTACTATATGTACTTTACAGGTATTATCTCATTTAAACCCTACAGCAAATTTATGAGATAAGTATTATTTTCATGTGTTATAAATGAGGAAACTAAGGCATGAAGTAGCTTGTTCAAGGCCACAGAGCTAGTAAACAGAATAGCTGGGATTTGAACCATCTGTGTTGAATCAGCCTGCTTATGAAGATAAATTAACACAACTTACAATGGTGTCTATATTAATTTTCTAGGGCTGCAGTAACAAAGTACCACACACTGGATGGCTTATAAGAATAGAAACACATTGCCTCACAGTTGTGGAGGCTAGGAGTCCAAAATCAAGATGTCGGCCATGTTGATTCCTTCTGAGAGCACTGAGAAAGAATCTGTTCTGTTCCTCTCTCCTCTCTTCAGGTGATGGCTAGAGATCCTGGGTGTTCTTTGGTTTGTGGATGCATCACTCCAATGTCTGCCTCAGTCTTCACATGGTGTCTTCCATCTCTGTGTCTCTTCTTTTGTAGGGACATCGATCATATCGAATTAGAATGCACCCTACTCCAGTATGACCTCATGGCAACTTAACTGACAATATCTTTAAAGACCCTATTTCCAAACAAGGTCATACTTATAGGTACTAGGGGTTAAGACTTCAACATATCTTTTTAGGGATACAATTCAGTCCATAACAATGTCTACTCTGAAACAATATTTTAGTCTGGAAGCTCTGCTGCATTCTGTCCACCATGGGTGTCCCTACTGGTGTTTGAAATGCAGGTGCCATAGCTTCCAGCATCATAGCAACACGCAAACCACCACAGTATGACAAATTCGATAGATAGATGGTGATACCAATAGCCTATAAACTAATTCATTTCAGACACAGCTTAATTTCTTTCAGATTTGAGGCCTTTAAGCCCTGGCTAACTTGCCTGATGCAATTATGTGTTATTTTGTCAACTATGGACCTCAGAACACTTTTAAATGAATAAACCCTTGACCGCTCAGAATATCTCATTTTTCAGGGGTTCTGGGCACTCCAAAGAAGTTCTCCTTCCCTACACAAGGAGTTAGAATACACTGATTGTTTCAAGAGCTTAGGCTGAAACTGTTGACAACAGGCCGGCTTCTAGAACTAGGATGTGGTCTACTTCTCTTAGAGTTGGAGTGTTGGTCCTCTCTGATTTTTGACTGAGCTGCAGCTTTTCAAGTGACATGTGACACAAGAGCTCTACAATGGAAAAGGACCCCAGCCCACTTCAATGATAACATTGACCCAAATTGAATCTTTAAGCCTCTGGGTTGACTTTGTGCCTCAGCTTCTTCATTTATAACTTGAGGAAAACAATCCTTAACTTCATAAGCTTGTTGTAGGAATGAAATGATACAGCACCTGCAAAGTACATATAAAAAAATAAAAGGCGACAAGCTTCTTGGTAAGCGACATTCATTAAGTATCCAATATGTTTAAACCTTTGTGCTTTATGGAAGTGGCTGACCCATTTCTAGCCTTTGCTTGTCCTAACACTGAATGGGAATTAAAGAAATAAATATTTGAGGGAAAAAAAAAAACAAAAACGGAAGTGTGACTATATAGTGGAAGGACTTTTTTTAAAAAACAAAGATGAGAATTTATAAGTCAAATGAATTTTTTTTCTTCAAAATAATCAACTTAAGGATCTATATTTAACAATGTTATTATAGCTCTAAATTTTGTTTTTAATTCTTCTTTTCTAGAATTTTGAAACATGCAAACGTGAGGCTAGTCTTCCCTTCTCATCGTTCTCTCCTTTCATAGAGCAAAAAGTCTTCCTCTTCCTTTACAAGTTATCTTAGTCCAAGTTCCACAGAGAAGAACTTTCATGTTACTGTTAGGATGTGAAGGATACAATCCGAGGTAACCAAGAATGAGGGAAAAAGGGTAATGAGGCAAGGAAAGAGGGAAAGTAGGAAAGCAAATACAGGGAGGGATGTCATTGAGCTGGCTACAGTTTTACAGCAAACACAAACGATGGCTCAAATAGAGGAGACATCTCCAGGGAAGCTGTATGGGAGCACAGCCTCAGGAAACAGTTTGAAGAGGAAGAGCGAACAATTTATCTGCTCTCTCCTTCCCATCTTACACTCCCATTGATCATAGCTCCACAAGGCATTTTCTCTCACATGTGTCCGAGGTTGTGTTACTCAGGTCCTTGGGTGACATCTGGGGAAGCCAGATTCTTAAGGGGCCAGTCTGGTCACTACCCAGGTGCAGTGGTTTCTTCTTGATGCTCAGCTCTACGTATGGTGGCTTCATAGTCTGTGGAGCAGAGGCTGGGGCTTTATACTTTAGACCATGAGAATGGCCTGAGCCATTGCTACAGATGCTCTGTCCATGAAGGCAAATGGCCAGGGTTCAGGGACACCTTGGGGAGGGCAGATGGAGCTGAGCAGATCTCGGGTGGCACATGCTCTGGGTCTATACGCAAGCCAGACCTTTCTTTCAACTGAGCACTTGATTCCATCCTTTCCAACTCCCTCCTGGAATTTAGTCCTTCAGTTACTTCCTCTTCAGAAACCTCAGCTTGCTCCAGTTGCTCCTTCCCTCACCATACTCCCATGTTTAAGTCTTCTACATTCTAAGAACCATCTTTTCCTTGACCACGCCTGTCCATCAGCTTGCCACATTTCTTTCTTAAAAGAATCGTCCACTGGTCTCCGTAATTTTTTATTACTCTCCTTCAGTAAAAAAATATTTTTCATTGCGTACCCTGATGAACACATATTTACTTATGTACACATGACACATATGTGTTACTGAACTAAAAAATTATGTGCATAATAGAATATAACACCAAACTGGATATTTTTAAAAGGATGAACTAAAGTGGATCATCTTGCGCGTCCCTTTTGGAGACAATTCTTTTTTTTTTTTTTTAAATAATTTTTATTGTGCTTTAAGTGAAAGTTTACAAATCAAGTCAGTCTCTCACAAAAAAAACCCTTATACACACCTTGCTACACACTCCCAATTACTCTCCCTCTAATGGGACAGCCCGCTCTCTCCCTCCTCCTCTCTCTCTTTGCATGTCCATTTCCCCAGCTTCTAGCCTTCTCCACCCTCTCATCTCCCCTCCAGGCAGGAGATGCCAACATAGTCTCAAGTGTCCACCTGATCCAAGAAGCTCACTCCACACCAGCATCCGTCTCCAACCCAGTGTCCAGTCCAATCCATGTCTGAAGAGTTGGCTTCGGGAATGATTCCTATCCTGGGCCAACAGAAGGTCTGAGGGCCATGACCACCAGGGTCCTTCTAGTCTCAGTCAGACCATTAAGTCTGGTCTTACGAGAATTTGGGGTCTGCGTCCCAGTGCTCTCCTGCTCCCTCAGGGGTTCTCTGTTGTGTTCTCCAGTTCTATTTCTAGCTTTTTAAGGAAGCACCAAATTGATTTCCAAAGTGGTTGTGCCATGTGACATTCCCACCAGCAGTGTATAAGTGTTCCAAACTCTCCACAGCCTCTCCAACATTTATTATTTTGTGTTTTTTGGATTAATGCCAGCCTTGTTGGAGTGAGGTGAAATCTCATTGTAGTTTTCATCTGCATTTCTCTAATGACTAATGATCATGAACATTTCCTCATATACCTGTTAGCTACCTGAATGTCTTCTTTAGTGAAGTGTCTATTCATATCTTTTGCCCATTTTTTAGTTGGGTTATTTGTCTTTTTGCTGTTGAGTTTTTGCAGTATCGTGTAGATTTTAGAGATCAGAAATGTCATAGCTAAAAACTTTTTCCCAGTCTGTAGGTAGTCTTTTTACTCTTTTGGTGAAGTCTTTGGATGAGCATAGATGTTTGATTTTTAGGAGCTCCCAGTTATCTAGTTTTTCTTCTACATTCTTTATAATGTTTTGTATACTGTTTTTGCCATGTATTAGGGCTCCTAACGTTGTCCCTATATTTTCTTCCATGATCCTTGTCATTTTATATTTTATATTTAGGTATTTGATCCATTTTGAGTTAGTTTTTGTGCATGGAGTGAGGTATGGGTCTTGTTTCATTTTTTTGCAGATGGATATCCAGTTATGCCAGCACCATTTGTTAAAAAGACTGTCTTTTCCCTATTTAACTGTTCTGGGGCCTTTGTCAAATATCAACTGCTCATATATTTTTTCATATGTGGATGGATTTATGTCTGGATTCTCAGTTCTGTTCCATTGGTCCATGTATCTGTTGCTATACCAGTACCAGGCTGTTTTGACTACTGTGGCAGTATAACAGGTTCTAAAATCAGGTAGAGTGAGGACTCCCACTTTGTTCTTTTTTTTCGGTAATGCCTTATTTATCCGGGGCCTCTTTCCTTTCCATGTGAAATTGGCGATTTGTTTCTCATCTCATTAAAGAATGTCCTTGGGATTTGGATCGGAATTGCATTAAATGTATAGATCACTTTTGGCAGAATAGACATTTTTATAATATTAAGCCTTCCTAGCCCCAAGCAAGGTATGTTCTTCCACTTATGTAAGTCACTTTTGGTTTCTTGCAGAAGTGTACTGTAGTTTTCTTTGTATAAGTCTTTTACATCTCTGGTAAGTTTTATTCCTAAGTATTTTATCTTCTTGGGTGCTACTGTAAATGGCATTGATTTGGTGATTCCCTCTTCGATGTTCTTTTTGTTGGTGTAGAGGAATCCAACGGATTTTTGTATGTTTATCTTGTATCCTGATACTCTGCTGAACTCTTCTATTAGTTTCAGTAGTATTCTGGAGGATTCCTTAGGGTTTTCTGTGTATAAGATCATGTCATCTGCAAATAGAGTTACTTTGACTTCTTCCTTGCCAATCTGGATGCCCTTTATTTCTTTATCTGTCCTAATTGCTCTGGCTAGGACTTCCAGCACAATGTTGAATAAGAGTGGTGATAAAGGGCATCCTTGTCTGGTTCCCGATCTCAGTGGGAATGTTTTCAGGCTCTCTCCATTTAGGGTGATGTTGGCTATTGGCTTTGTATAAATGTCCTTTATTATGTTGAGGAATTTTCCTTCTATTCCTATTTTGCTGAGAGTTTTTATCATGAATGAGTGTTGAACTTCGTCAAATGCCTTTTCTGCATCAATTGATAAAATCATGTGATTCTTGTCTTTTGTTTTATTTATGTGGTGGATTACATTAATTGTTTTTCTGATGTTGAACCAACCCTGCATACTTGGTAAGAATTCCACTTGGTCATGGTGAATTATTTTTTTGATAAGTTGTTGACTTCTACTGGCTAGAATTTTGTAGAGGATTTTTGCATCTGCATTCATGAGGGATACAGGTCTATAATTTTCTTTTCTTGTGGTGTCTTTACCTGGTTTTGGCATCAGGGATATAGTGGCTTCATAGAATGAGTTTGGTAGTATTCCATCCTTTTCTATGCTCTGAAATACCTTTAGCAGTAGTGGTGTTAACTCTTCTCTGAAAGTTTGGTAGAACTCTGCAGTGAAGCTGCCCGGGCCAGGGCTTTTTTTGTTGGGAGTTTTTTGATTACCTTTTCAATCTCTTCTTTTGTTATGGGTCTATTTAGTTGTTCTACCTCTGTTTGTGTTAGTTTAGGTAGGTAGTGTGTTTCTAGGAATTCATCCATTTCTCCTAGGTTTTCAAATTTGTTAGAGTACAATTTCTCATAGTAATCTGATATGATTCTTTTAATTTCATTTGGGTCTGTTGTAATATCGTCCCTCTCATTTCTTATTCAGGTTATTGGCTTCCTCACTGGAGACAATTCTTGATCTCTACTTCTTCATCTGCCACTCCTCAATCTCCTGCAGTCTGGCTTCCACCCCCCCCACTCCACTGAACCTGTTTGAACTTTGCACATCTGGAGCAATACCTTTTGTGTGTACATCCCAAAATAATATCATGGTAGACTAGGTTGCCTGGTTTGACCTCAGAGTTACCCCTTGCTGCTCCCTCTCTCTTCACAGCTCTATGTAGTTTCCAAGTCCTGATGATCCTGCCTCCTAAATATCTTTTGTCCCTCTTCTGTTGTCACGCTCACCGCTTATTAGTTTTGGGTCTTAGCATCTCTTGCCACAACTAGCAACTGTCTCTGAATTGCTTTTCTTGCCTCTAATCCTGTCTCCCTCTTTATTCCATCTTCTACCAGATTATGTTCATACAGTGCAAATCATTTCATGTCATTCTCTTGTTTGAAAACCTCCAATACTTCCTCATTACGAACAGGACTGAATCCAAAGATCCTTCATAGTCTGGTCTAAAATGATCTTCACATCAATTGCATAGCTACTATCATGTCCTCTGGAGCCTCTGGGTGATGCAAACAGTCAGTGTGCTCAGCTGCTAACCAAAAGGTTGGAGGTTCAAGTCCACCCAGAAGTTCCTTAGAAGAAAGGCTTGGCAATCCACTTTTGAAAAATCTCCCACTGAAAGCGCTAGGGAACACAGTTCTGCACTGACACACACAGGTCACTATGAGTCGGGATCAATTCTGTGGCAACTTTTTTTTTTTTTATCCTCCACCATGGCTTCCCCACTGCTGTACTCCAGTGCTGGACTTCCTGCAGTTCCCAAATATGCCATGCTTTTTCATCTCTTTGTTCCTTCTGCTTACAGTGCTATGTCCTACCTTTTCCATCAGGAAAACAGTACTCAGCCTTTAAGACCCAGCTCAAATATCACCTGCTCTGTGAAGACCATCCCCCAACTCTGTGAAGCTACTTCTTATACACTGCTCTGGAATAGCACTTACTGCATTGTCAATGTTGCCTGCGTGTTTCTGTGCCCCTGCTAACACTGGGGATTATTTAAGGCTGTGACTGTGCCCTGTTTATCTCCGTATGCGCAGTGACTAATATTTTAGGTACAACTGGTGATTTCTACATGCCTGATGAATGAGTAAGTGAATCCGTAAGTATTAAAATGATATTACAAGGAATCAATAAAATTCCTAAAAATTTAACATTTTACCTTGCTTGTATTTTCATGGAGAATATTACTTTCCCCTCATCCTCCCAGGAGGACAAAAGACAACCAACAGACTGAGTAGAAACTGAATAAGAGAAAGAGTTAGAAACAAATAGAGGATCACTGTTTCAGCTTCCATATTCCCATTCTTCCGGCTCGAAAAAAAGAGCACTACAAATTTCCCAAGGTGATAAATTGAGCACATTTACATTTGTCTCGATGGAAGATACCAGTAACAAGACCTGATGATAAGTATAGAAGCAGAGTAGCCCATTGTTAAATTAGTAGAGTTTCACGCAGGATGTCTGGGAGACATTTAAGGAATTCATGAATCAATTTGTTTTTCATTTAAAAAGAATGCACCCGGTATGAGAGGCGGGGCCAAGATGGAGGACTAGGTGGATGCTACCGCGGATCCCTCTTGCAACAAAGACTTGGAAAAACAAGGGAATCGATCACATACATAACAATCTACGAACTCTGAACAACAAGCACAGACTTAGAGACGGAAAACAAACAAATACGGGCAGACAGCGACCGTTTTCAGAACCAGGAGCCAGCGTACCAGCCGACTACCTGGAAAATCTAGTTTCCCAGTGATGGCTCGGAGACAGCAGTCCATATCAAACCACATAAAGAAACAGACCATGACAGCTTCTCCAACCCTCCAAACAAAAGAATCAAAATCTTTCCCAAATGAAGATACAATCCTGGAATTATCAGATACAGAATATAAAAAACTAATTTACAGAATGCTTAAAGATATCACAAATGAAATTAGGATAAATGCAGAAAAAGCCAAGGAACACACTGATAAAACTGTTGAAGAACTCAAAAAGATTATTCAAGAACATAGTGGAAAAATTAACAAGTTGCAAGAATCCATAGAGAGACAGCATGTAGAAATCCAAAAGATTAACAATAAAAGTATAGAATTTGACAACGCAATAGAAAGTCAGAGGAGCAGACTCGAGCAATTAGAATGTAGACTGGGACTTCTGGAGGACCAGGGAAACAACACCAACATAGCTGAAAAAAAATCAGATAAAAGAATTAAAAAAAATGAAGAAACCCTAAGAATCATGTGGGACTCTATCAAGAAGGATAACTTGCGAGTGATTGGAGTCCCAGAACAGGGAGGGGGGACAGAAAACACAGAGAAAATAGTTGAAGAAATCCTGACACAAAACTTCCCCGACATCACGAAAGATGAAAGGATATCTATCCAAGATGCTCATCGAACCCCATTTAAGACTGATCCAAAAAGAAAAACACCAAGACATATTATCATCAAACTTGCCAAAACCAAAGACAAACAGAAAATTTTAAAAGCAGCCAGGGAGAAAAGAAAGGTTTCCCTCAAGGGAGAATCAATAAGAATAAGTTCAGACTACTCAGCAGAAACCATGCAGGCAAGAACGGAATGGGACGACGTATACAGAGCACTGAACGAGAAAAACTGCCAACCAAGGATCATATATCCAGCAAAACTCTCTCTGAAATATGAAGGAGAAATTAAGATATTTACAGATAAACACAAGTTTAGAGAATTTGCAAAAACTAAACCAAGACTGCAAGAAATGCTAAAGGAGATTGGCCTGATGACCAATAATATCAGGTACCAGCACAATACAAGGTCACAAAACAGAACGTCCTGATATCAACGCAACTCAAATAGGGAAAGCACAAAAACAAACAAATTAAGACTAATTCTAAAAAATAAATAAATAAACAAAATAATACACACAACAGGAAATCATGGAAATCAATAGATAAACGATCACAATAATCAAAAAGAGGGACTAAATATAGGAGGCATTGAACTGCCAGATGGAGAGTGATACAAGGTGATATAGAACGATACAAGTTAGGTTTTTACTTAGAAAAATAGGGGTAAATAATAAGGTAACCACAAAAAGGAATATCAATTCCATAACTCAAGAAAAAAGCCAAGAAAAACGTAACGACTCAATAAACACAAAGTTAAACATTATGAAAATGAGGATCTCACAAGCTACTAAGAAAAATGTCTCAGCACAAAAAAGCATGTGGAAAAATGAAATGGCCAACAACACACATGAAAAGGCATCAAAATGACAGCACTAAAAACTTACTTATCTATAATTACGCTGAATGTAAATGGACTAAATGCACCAATAAAGAGACAGAGAGTCACGGACTGGATAAAAAAACACGATCCATCTATATGCTGCCTACAAGAGACACACCTTAGACTTAGAGACACAAACAAACTAAAACTCAAAGGATGGAAAAAAATAGATCAAGCAAACAATAAGCAAAAAAGAAGAGGAGTAGCAATATTAATTTCTGACAAAATAGACTTTAGACTTAAATCCACCACAAAGGATAAAGAAGGACACCATATAATGATAAAAGGGACAATTGATCAGGAAGACATAACCATATTAAATATTTACGCACCTAATGACAGGGCTGCAAGATACATAAATCAAATTTTAACAGAATTGAAAAGTGAGATAGACACCTCCACATATATAGTAGGAGACTTCAACACACCACTTTCGGAGAAGGACAGGACATCCAGTAAGAAGCTCAATAGAGACACGGAAGACCTACTTACAACAATCAACCAACTTGACCTCATTGACTTATACAGAACTCTCCACCCAACTGCTGCAAAATATACTTTTTTTTCTAGTGCACATGGAACATTCTCTAGAATAGACCACGTATTAGGTCATAAAACAAATCTTTGCAGAATCCAAAACATTGAAATATTACAAAGCATCTTCTCAGACCACGAGGCAATGAAGCTAGAAATCAATAACAGAAAAACTAGGGAAAAGAAATCATATACTTGGAAAATGAACAATACCCTCCTGAAAAAAGACTGGGTTATAGAAGACATCAAGGAGGGAATAAGGAAATTCTTAGAAAGCAACGAGAATGAAAATACTTCCTATCAAAACCTCTGGGACACAGCAAAAGCAATGCTCAGAGGCCAATTTATATCGATAAATGCACACATACAAAAAGAAGAAAGAGCCAAAATCAGAGAACTGTCCCGACAACTTGAACAAATAGAAAGTGAGCAACAAAAGAACCCATCAGCCACCAGAAGAAAACAAATAATAAAAATTAGAGCTGAACTAAATGAATTAGAGAGCAGAAAAACAATTGAAAGAATTAACAAAGCCAAAAGCTGGTTCTTTGAAAAAATTAACAAAATTGATAAACCATTGGCTAGACTGACTAAAGAAAAACAGGAAAGGAAACAAATAACCCGAATAAGAAACGAGAAGGACCACATCACAACAGAACCAAATGAAATCAAAAGAATCATATCAGATTACTACATAAAATTGTACTCTAACAAATTTGAAAACCTAGAAGAAATGAATAAATTCTTGGAACAATACTACCTACCTAAACTAACACATTCAGAAGTAGAACAACTAAATAGACCCATAACAAAAAAAGAGATTGAAACGGTAATCAAAAAACTTCCAACAAAAAAAAGTCCTGGCCCAGATGGCTTCACTGCAGAGTTCTACCAAACCTTCAGAGAAGACTTAACACCATTACTATTGAAGGTATTTCAAAGTATAGAAGAAGACGGAATACTACCCAACTCATTCTATGAAGCTACCATCTCCCTGATACCAAAACCAGGTAAAGACATTACAAAAAAAGAAAATTTTAGACCTATATCCCTCATGAACATAGATGCAAAAATCCTCAACAAAATTCTAGCCAATAGAATCCAACAACACATCAAAAAAATAATTCACCCTGATCAAGTGGGATTTATACCAGGTATGCGAGGCTGGTTTAATATCAGAAAAACCATTAATGTAATCCATCACATAAATAAAACAAAAGATAAAAACCACATGATCTTATCAATAGATGCAGAAAAGGCATTTGACAGAGTTCAATACCCATTTATGATAAAAACTCTAACCAAAATAGGAATTGAAGGAAAATTCCTCAACATAATAAAGGGCATCTATGCAAAGTCAACGGCCAATATCACTCTAAATGGAGAAAACCTGAAAGCATTTCCCTTGAGAACGGGAACCAGACAAGGATGCCCTTTATCACCGCTCTTATTCAACATCGTACTTGAAGTCCTAGCCAGGGCAATTAGGCTAGACAAAGAAATAAAGGGTATCCAGATTGGTAAGGAGGAAGTAAAGCTATCACTATTTGCAGATGACATGATCGTATACATGGAAAACCCTAAGGAATCCTCCAGAAAACTACTGAAACTAATAGAAGAGTTTGGAAGAGTCTCAGGATATAAAATAAACATACAAAAATCACTTGGATTCCTCTACATCAACAAAAAGAACACCGAAGAGGAAAAAACCAAATCAATACCATTCACAGTAGCCCCCAAGAAGATAAAATACTTAGGAATAAATCTTACCAAGGATGTAAAAGACCTATACAAAGAAAACTATAAAACTCTGCTACAAGAAATTCAAAAGGACATACTTAAGTGGAAAAACATACCCTGCTCATGGATAGGAAGACTTAACATAGTAAAAATGTCTATTCTACCAAAAGCCATTTATACATATAACACACTTCCAATCCAAATACCAATGTCATACTTTAAGGGGATAGAGAAACAAATCACTAATTTCATATGGAAAGGAAAGAACCCCCGGATAAGCAAAACAATACTGAAAAAGAAGAAGAAAGTGGGAGGCCTCACCCTACCTGATTTCAGAACCTATTATATAGCCACAGTAGTCAAAACAGCCTGGTACTGGTACAACAACAGGCACATAGACCAATGGAACAGAATTGAGAATCCAGATATAAATCCATCCATGTATGAGCAGCTGATATTTGACAAAGGACCAGTGTCAGTCAATTGGGGAAATAATAGTCTTTTTAACAAATGGTGCTGGCATACCTGGATATCCATTTGCAAAAGAATGAAACAGGACCCATACCTCACACCATGCACAAAAACTAACTCCAAGTGGATCAAAGACCTAAACATAAAGACTAAAACGATAAAAATCATGGAAGAAAAAATAGGATCTACCCTAGGAGCCCTAATACAGGGCATAAACAGAATACAAAACATTACCAAAAATGATAAAGAGAAACCCGATAACTGGGAGCTCCTAAAAATCAAACACCTATGCTCATCTAAAGACTTCACCAAAAGAGTAAAAAGACCACCTACAGACTGGGAAAGAATATTCAGCTATGACATCTCAGACCAGCGCCTGATCTCTAAAATCTACATGATTCTGTCAAAACTCAACCACAAAAAGACAAACAACCCGATCAAGAAGTGGGCAAAGGATATGAACACACATTTCACTAAGGAAGATATTCAGGCAGCCAACAGATACATGAGAAAATGCTCTCGATCATTAGCCATTAGAGAAATGCAAATTAAAACTACGATGAGATTCCATCTCACACCAACTAGACTGGCATTAATCCAAAAAACACAAAATAATAAATGTTGGAGAGGCTGCGGAGAGATTGGAACTCTCATACACTGCTGGTGGGATTGTAAAATGGTACAACCACTTTGGAAATCCATCTGGCGTTATCTTAAACAGTTAGAAATAGAACTACCATACAACCCAGAAATCCCACTCCTCGGAATATACCCTAAAGATACAAGAGCCTTCACACAAACAGATATATGCACACCCATGTTTATTGCAGCTCTGTTTACAATAGCAAAAAGCTGGAAGCAACTAAGATGTCCATCAACGGATGAATCGGTAAATAAATTGTGGTATATTCACACAATGGAATACTATGCATCAATAAAGAACAGTGACGAATCTCTGAAACATTTCAAAACATGGAGGAATCTGGAAGGCATCATGCTGAGCGAAATGAGTCAGTTGCAAAAGGACAAATATTGTATAAGACCACTATTATAAGATCTTGAGAAATAGAAAAAACGGAGAAGAACACAGACTTATGTGGTTACAAAGGGGAGAGGGAGAGAGGGAGGGAGAGGGCTTTTTATTGATCAATCTGTAGATAAGAACTGCTTTGGGTGAAGGGAAAGACAACACTCAATACAAGGAAGGTCAGCCTAATTGGACTGGATTAAAAGTAAAGAGGTTTCCAGGATAAAATGAAAGCTTCAAAGGTCAGCGAAGCAGGGGCTGGGTTCTGGGGAACTTGGTGAGAGGGGACTTCTAAGTCAATGGGCAAAACAATTCTATTATGAAAACACTCTGCATCCCACTTTGAATTGTGGCGCCTGGGGTCCTAAATGCCAACAAGCGGCCATCTAAAATACATTAATTGGTCTCAACCCACCTGGAGCAAAGGCAAAGGAAGAACACCAAGGTCACACGACAACTAAGAACCCAAGAGACAGAAAGGGCCACATGAACCAGACACCTACATTTATCCTGAGACCAGAAGAACTAGTTGGTGCCTGGCCACAATCGATGTCTGTCCTGTCAGGGAGCACAACAGACAACTCCTGAGGGAGCAGGAGACCAATGGGATACAGACCCCAAATTCTCATTAAAAGACCACACCTAATGGTATGATTGTGACTAGAGGAATCCCAGAGACAATGCTCCCCAGAACTTCTGATGGCACAGGACAGGAACCATCCCCGAAGACAAATCATCAGGCATGAAAAGGACTGGTCAGTGGGGGGGAGAGAGATGCTGATGAAGAGTGAGCTAATTAAATCAGGTGGACACGGGAGAATGTGTTGGCAACTCTTGACTGGAGGGGGGATGGGAAGATGGAGAGAGAGGGAAGATGGCAAAATTGGCACGAGACGAGAGACTGAACGGGCTGACTCAATAGGAGGAGAGCAAGTGGGAGAAGGGAGTAAGATGTATGTAAACCTACATGTGACAGACTGATTAGAATGGTAAATGTTCACTTGAAGCTTAATAAAAATTAAAAAAAAAAAAAAAGAATGCACCCTTTACAAATCACTAATTAAATGATTGTTCACCTTCTATTTCATGTCAAACTGGACTTTGTTGACAAAGACACTCTTGGGTGGTTCAACCAATTGCTCTTCCTCCTTTTCCATGGTTTTTATTCCTCAAAAACACTAAAGTAATGTTTCCTAAGTTATACAGCCTGTAGGACCTTTCATTCTGCCCTTTGCCCAACCCTTGCTCATTGCTGAGGCCACAGCTGAAAAATCACCTTCCCTGAGAAACTTCCCCTGACCATCTCAGACTAGGCACAGAGCTCAAGCTACTTGTGTCCTCAGCACCCTGTATGCCCTTTTGTGTACTGACGCCATTTTATCCTTGTTACTTATACCAGATTCTAGGTCGTATGAAGGTAGAGATCAATTTTCCTTTGTTCACTGTTGTATCCCCAGTCTATGTACATTAAAAAAAACTATTGCCATTAAGTCAGTTCTGACTCATAGTAACCCCATGTGACAGAGTAGAACTGCTCCATAGAGTTTTCTTGGCTGACATCTTTACAGAAGCAGATTGCCATACCTTTCTTCCATGGCACTGATGGGTTGGCTTGAACAACGAGCCTTTAGGTTAGATGTTGAGTGCAAACCATTGTGCCACCGGGGACTTTCTATATACATACAAAAAGCAAACCCTTTGCATGGAGTTGATTCCAACTCAGAGCGACCCAAAGGGACAAAGTAGAACTGCCCCATAGGGTTTATAAGGCTATAATCTTTACAGAAGCAGACTGCCACATCTTTCTTCCATGGAGCAGCTGGTGAGTTCAAAGTGCCTACCTTTCAGTTAGTAGTCCAGCGCTTAACCCCTGTGCCACCAGGGCTCATTTTTCTATGTACATAGTAAGAGATTAATGTTTGTTTCATGAAAAGATGATATATTTGCTGGATCGATGAAAACACGTTGGTGAGAAAAAAATCAACTTTGTCTTAGATTGCAGTTCACCCCAAACAAACCCCGAGACAAGAATTTGGGTGTAAAGTTTATTTGGGAGGTAATTTTAAGAAGACAGGGGAGGAAAGTCAATGGCGACTGCATTAATAGGTGGATTATCGCAGTGGGACACTAGGGCTCAATTCCAAGAACCCTCTGAAAGACTGTGAGATACACATCTCAGTCTGGTTTCCCTAAGGGTTGAGGAAGCTGGGCTACTGATCCAGCAACTCTTGTTCCTCTTTGAGACTGCTCCTGGGAGCTTTAAGACTCCTCCTCACCCAGGGGGGAAACCCTGGTGGCATAGTGGTTAAGAACTTGGCTACTAACCAAAAGGTTGGCAGTTCAATCCACCAGGCACTCCTTGGAAACCCTATGGAGCAGTTCTACTCTGTCCTGTGGGGTAGCTATGAGTCGGAATTGACTTGAGGGGAATGGGTTTGGTGGTTTGTTTGCTCCCCCATGGAGTTATTATTTAGGAAGTACTGTAGTACGTTTCTGTTTATGGCGACGGAAAATTTGGCAAAGATTAAGGGTGATGGTCGCACATGGTTAATGTAATTAATATCACTAGATTGTAGAGGCGAAAAATGCTGAATTGGAAAACATTGTGTTATATATATTTTTACAGCAATAAAAAAGTTATTTAACTAAAAATAAAGACTTTCCTCTCTAAGACTTGCAGCCTACTTGTATGCCAATACTTCAGCATCCAGAGAAAGCCCTTAGGCAGAGGGAGGTGCAGGTGTTTGAGAACGGTTGCTGTTGGTCTGTATAGGCATGTTCTCCAAAGCTGCAGTGACCTTGGGGTTGGCTCAGCTGTGAGCAGGTCACCCACTGAGCCTTTTACAGCACTGTTGATATTTTTCTTTTTAATTTCATGTTTTAAAAAATGTTATTAGAAAATTACCAAACACATTTGTATAATTTTAAGTCTTACTTAGTTACCTACCTTGAAGTAACATACCGTCATGTAGCCTTCACCGCAATTAAGATATGGGATAGTGCTGTCATCCCCAAATAAACCCTCATGTTGCCCATTTGTAGTCAAACCCTACCCTCACCTCAGGTCCCTGACAACCACTGACCTGTTCTCCATCCCTGTAGTTTTGCCTTATCATATAAATGGAATCATACAGTATGTAACTTTTGAGTCTGGCTTCTTTCACTCAGTATAACGCACTTAAGATTCATACATTTTTCTTTTTCTTTTATGGGAATCCCTGGGTGGCTCAAACAGTTAAGCACTCGGCTACTAACCAAAAGGTTGGTGGTTCAAATTCACCTAGAGGTGCCTCGGAAGAAAGGCCTGGCCATTTGACCATACACTTCTGAAAAGTCACAGCCATTGAAAACCCTGTGGAGCTCAGTTCTACTCTGACACACATGGGGTCGCCATGAATCAGAATCAACTTGGCGGCATCTGGTTTGAATTTTTTTTTTCTCTTATGACTCAGATTTTAGGTGTTGTGTTTAAGAACTCTTTGCCTAACCCAATGTCATGAATAATTTTTTGACTTTTTTTCTAAAAGTTTTATAGTTTTACATCATTAGGTTTGTGATCTATAGTCTTACATTTAGTTTTGTGACCCATTTTGATCTATACTGAGTTAATTTTTGTATAAGGTATGAGATGCATTTAATTGAATGTAATGTCTTTACCTTGGAATACTCTGCTTCCCGTTCTACTAGTGGGAATTTTAAGATACGCCATTCTCTTATACCAGGATTATAACTCCAGTGAGAATTCCCTTTGAGGATGGACAAATTTGAATGGAAGAAAGGCTTAAATTTAATCAGATGGGCTGTCTGAAATTAGTGTTGATTAAGAAAAAATAGCTCAGATACTGAAATATCTAGTCCTTGCTCTGGTAAGTATTGATTGACAAGATCAATATACAGTATGTGTGTTTATTCATCCATCCATTTTCTCTCTGTCTCTCTCTTTCTCTCTTCTCTCACATACACATCTATAGACTCTTAAATACGTCTGAGTTATTGCCTCTCCCTAGAGCTTTAAGCCATAATTTTATTTATTCAGAAATTCCAACTACTCTTCTCAGAGGCAGGAGATTTTGTTTAGTGGCTTTAGAGTTTCTCACAAACTGTCACATTATTCATTTTGTAAAATATCCTTGACTTGGGTAGACCAAAGATGTACAGTTTAGCTTGTTCTCTTGTGCTCCTGTGATCACCATGAGAGGATCATGGCCCAACTAACTTCCATCTCTTGAGCACAGAATAAGACACACGAGACAGACCCGAACCTGACCTGCAACCTGGAGCTAAACTAGCCAAAATGCAGCCTGAAGCAGAGCTGTCCTGGTCAATTCACAGACAAGTGAGCAAGAGAAAATAAGTGCTTGTTGTTTATAGGAGCCCTAGTGGCACAGTGGTTAAGAGCTGAGGAGAGTACAGCTGTTAACCAAAAGGTCGGCAGTTCGAATCTACCAGCCACTCCTTGGCAGCACTATGGGGCAGTTCTACTCTGTCCTATAGTGTCGCTACGAGCCAGAGATAATCAGGCAGCAACAGGTTTGTTGTGGTTCTTTATAAGCCACAGGATTTTGGGGTGGTTGGTTACATAGCATTATTACAGCCATAGCTGACTAATAAACTTACCCAGATCTCAATCACATTGCCCATGGACAGTAAAGTCAATATGAACCCTTGTCCAAATCATTATTTCCCAGGATGAACGAACAAGTAAATATTTGAAGCTATGAATTCTAGTGAATTTTTCTCCTGCCTGACCTATTCTTCAAGAATCTGTTCTGAGCACATTTTCTGAGTTTCCTTTTGGTAGGATTAGTTCATACCGAATTATAGAATATAAAGGCTGCAATTTCTTAGTTGTCCTTATAAGTGCTAGATCTCAGCAGCTGTAGCATCTATCAAGTTGTTAAATTATGATTTATGCTTGGAATGATGGGCAGTGTCCAAGCTGTAGGAGCCAAATTTCTTGGCAGTAAGAAAAGCCGTTAAAATTCAGCCTTTCCTCAATAATATTAAGAAGCCCTGATCATTTAGGAGTTGCTAAAGTGTCCATTGCAATGTTCAGTGAGTATCAGCATAGAATAACAGACTGTTCCTGTTTCACCTTTATCCTCAAAAGATTATATTTTCTGGCATTCCTTACTCCATACATCTAGGTACATTTTGCAGTTACATTGTTGGGATTGAGCAGGCCTCACAAGTACACATTTTTACACTTGGATCTTGAGCTAGGTAGCATTAATTGTCCTTTTTTAAAAGCATGTTGCTTCAAAATCTACGAACATAAATTGATATTCTCTTTACAAACCATATCTCAGAATAAAATGCCTTTGTCTTACCAGCAGAAATTCCTAGGCCACACTGAACCTCAGATTTGTATCTTTATACAAGATCAAATAATCTTTCTACATTTAATGCATAATATAAAGTCCCAAAATTTTTAAAAGAATCTCCAAGTCCATAAAAATCAACCTATAAAATACGTGTTTGTTCAGTTCATTTTCTCAAAGTTTACCTCCCTTCTCCACAATGACTTTTTCTGTTTCTCACCCCACTGATGCCTTCTTCCTTGAATCAGGTTGCGTCTCCTTTGACTATCCGGACACAGGCAGATTAGGCAAGACTCAATTGCGTAAGAGATGTTTAGCCTACGATAGCAAACACTAAAAGAAGACCTATGGTTGCTTCTAATATTTGGTGTTCTGTCATGTAGAAGAGGGAATGTGCTTGTCTAGTGTTGCCATGGAAAGAACAGAACTAGGATAGATAATAGCAAGTCATAGGAAGGAAATTCAGGCTCAAAAAAAACTTTCAAACAGTTGTGAATGTCTAACAATAAAGCAGAAAACAGTGATCTCCCTGTCCGTGGATGTGTTCAAGCTTCTCAGGCATAATAGCGAGGAAATTCTGATAAATCTGAATGCCTTCCAATCATAAAATGCTCTGATGAGTCTATTTGATTCTCATTCATTTATCAATATGAATGTTTGTGCTATGTAGCTGGGACAACATCAATCATTAAGTAAGTACCATAAATTTTTTATGAATCTATGATTAAATGGAAAAGGCAAGTAGAATTTGTAGCCTCGAATCCAATATGCCCTTCTAAATAGTCCTAGCTTCTGTGGAATCCAGATTAAAAGATAATATTTGAAATAGAAAGCATTTCATTTCTTTGCCTTCTGCTGCTTGGTTTTTCACTGTACCCAATAGCCTGATCTCCACCGTGTCTAGACACATAAATACATGTGTACCTTTATGGCTGAAATAATGCTAATTTACTACTTCGTAGCAGTCCTGAAAGGGGCTTGTTACTCCCTTTTCTATTTTCTGGCAGCAATAACTTTTGGATTATGTTCTTTTAATCTAGTTATGTTAATACGTAGAGAGCACTCAGTGTACCACTTTCTATATAGACATTAAATCAGGAATAAAATTCAAAAGGTACAAAAATGATACATAGAGAAAATTTACCCTTCTTCTCTTGTCATTCAGCCAAAAAAAAAAAAAAACCCCAAAGATCATATTAAAATTTTATATATGTGTATATATACCTGACTTTAACCTGTTCACTCAAAAGATTTAGTTTGAGGTTTGGGATTATTTTCTTCTGCCTAGAGACAAAATTTAGAGTTTCTTTCAGTTTGGTATATAATTGGTGAACTATCTGTTTTTACTGAAAATGACTTTCTTGAATAATTTTTTCCTGGTGAAGAATTCTAGTTTACAGCTATTTATTTATTTATTTTCCAGCACATCAAAGATATCAATCCACTGATTTTTGGCTTCCATTGCTTCTGTTGAGAAGTCAGCTGTCAGTTTAAGTGTAGCTTAGTGAAAGGTAGTCTCTTTTTCCTCTCTCTAAGCTTAAGATTTTCTCTTTGTCTTTGGTTTTCTGTAGCTTCTTTCTAATGCATGTAGGTGTGAATTTCCTTTGTTTATTTTATTTGGGATTAATTATGCTCCTTGAATCTACAGATTGATGTTCTTCATCACTTCTGAAAAATTCTCATCCATCAGTCTTTAAATATTTCTTCTTATCCTTTCTCTCTATTTTTCTTTTTCAGGCCAATTAAACATAACAAAATTTCTCATTATATACTCTAGGTCCCTTATCCTCACTTACACATGCTTGTAAGACCTCCATGCTTCATTCTGAATATTTTCAATCCATCTTCCAATTTTCTAATTCACTCTTCAGATGCTGAATTTATCCATTGAGGTCTTAATTTGGTTATTATACTTTTCAATTTTAGAGTTCCTATTTGATTCCTTTACAAACATGCCAGATCACTTCTTATGGTTTCCAGTTCCATACCATAGTTTTCAGTGTGTCTTTTTAGTTTTCCAGATATATTAAGCCTAGTTTGTAGTCAGTCTCTAGTAATTCTACCATCTAGAAGAGTATCCTACTCTTTTTATGTCATATTATATTACACACATAAAGTAACTTAGTCTTCTCATAATTTCAGTATCTGTGTAATAGTCTGTTGCTTAAAGGACTGATAGTTTCCTCATCGGTAAAATGGGAATATTTCTACTTCTTGGGGAGGCTACCTAGTTACCAATGATTAATCTTCTCTCAGAGCAAACCTCAATTGATTATTTCTGTCCTCCTGTACATTAAAAATACTGTTTGTGTGTAGATGGGGCCTTGAAGAATACATGGAAAAATAAGTTGATAGGGTAATGGGATTGTGTATATTTTAAATTTTCTATTGTTTGTATTGTAATACATTTGTGCAATAAACACAAATTTAAAAATAAACAATAAAATAAAGGGGCTTAAAGGTAAAATAATAATAGCTGATATTTTAATGAGTACTTACTATATACCAGGCCCTATTCCAAGCCCATCATATAGGGCCGCTATGAGTCAGAAAAAAAAAAAAAATTTTTTTTTTTTTTTTTATGAGTCAGAATTGACTTGATGGTAATGGGTTACAGCTACAGGTTATTCTAGGCCCTTTAAATGTATTAACTAATCCTCCTTGCAACTCACTTTGATAGGTACTATTTTGCCTATTATACAGATGAGAAAGTTGAGGCTGAAAAAGTTAAATAATTGTCCATGGCCACACAGTTACTAAAGGGTAAGTCCAAGATTCTAACATAGGCAGCCCGGCTCCAGAGTCTACTTTTTTAAATTATTGGTTTGTGAAAAAAAGAGGCAGAGACGAAAAAGAACCAAGAGTAGCAAGAAGTACACATCCACCAGACTTATCATATATTCTACGTCATTCCAGCACTACTTTGTATTGGCCTTAGAGGATCAGGAAAGAAAAAATGGAAAGAGAAAAAGAAGGTTGTTTCAAGTACTATGGATGCATAACATATTAGTGTCATAAAACAACCATTTATTTTGCTCATGGATTCAGTGGGTCAGGAATTACAAAAGGGCAGAGTAGGCAAAGCTTGTCTCTGCTTCACAATGTCTGGACCCTCAGCCAGAAGACTTGAAAGGGATAGGAATCACAGATTCATTTTAAGGCTCCTTCACTCACATGTCTGGTTATTAATGACTGCTGGCTTGAGGCCTCAGTTTCTCTCCATTTGGACTTTCTCCATTGGCCAGTTTGAGCTCCCTCATCAGTCAGAGCTACTTCCCTCAGAGTTAGCATTCCCACAGAAAGGCAGAGAAAGAGAAATACGAGAAAATAAGAAAAAAATTCTTTTGGCCTAGCTGGGAAGTTACATAGCGTCTTTTCTTCCATGCTCTGTTGGTCAAAGCACTCACAAGGAGGGACAATCACGTTGCAAGATGACCATACAAGATATATATTGGAAAAGACAATATTCCTCAAGAGGAACATAAAAAAAGATTCATTTCTGTGTTGTGTTGAAGAGTTGGACCCTAAAATATGAATTATACTCTTTTTGAGTTATAAATTTAGTTAACAGAAAAATAATGCATCTTCCCCAGAGTAATAGCCAACAGACATACAAGTTTAAATAAATGCAAACGACTTTAAAACGAAGAATCTTCATAAATCTACTTTGGATAATTTATAAACTATATCCAATATTTTATAGTATAATACTCATTCTTAAGGCAGAAAAATCTGGTTTTACATATGATGACTGGTCTTTACATTCAAAGACCAAACTGAGAGTGCAGCTGTGTGGGTAATGCTTTTCATCAAGCAGAAGGAGTCTTTCATAGAAAGAGTTTATCTGGGGTGACAATTTCGTTCTTAAGTGTAAGTTATAACACAGACACATACTTCAGAGAACATAAAATTGGTCTTTAGTGACACTGAAAAATGACAACGACATAAGATGAATTTTAAGAGAAACAGATATGATCTTTCAGCAAAAGTGGCCACTGGGACCAGACTAGGCATTCCATTTACAAGGTGATACTATACCTATACCTATAGAAAATCAACAGACTATAACATACTGTGTCCTTTTATATGTTATAGAAAAAGCCTGAAATATCAAAGAATGTTCTATGTTTGCTGGCTTTACCTAAGAGTCTGATTTTAAGGGCATCCCTATCCAATAATCTGGAGTTGCTGGATGGCACAAACAATTAAGCAAAAAGACTGGTGGTTCAAAACCACCCAGAGGCATCTCAGAAGAAAGAAAGGGCAATCTGCTTCTAAAAGGTCACAACCTTGAAAACCTTATGGAGCAGTTTTACTCAGCACACATGGGGTCACCATGAGTTGAAACTGACTCGATGGCAACTAATAACAACAACCTTATTATGCAGAGAGCACTGGTGGTTCAGTGGTAGAATTCTCACCTTCCATGTGGGAGACCTATGTTCGATTCCCTGCCAGTGCACCACATGTGTGGCCACCTCTCCATTACATGGGTTCCTTTCCTTGTCACTGGAGGCTTGCGTGTTACTGTGATGCTGAACAGGTTTCATCAGAGCTTCCAGACTAAGATGAATTACGAAGAAAAGTCTAGTGATCTGTTTCTGAAAATCAGCCAGTGAAAACCCTATGGGTCGTAATGATCCAATCCGCAATCAATCATAAGGATGTTGTAGGACCCAGCAGCATTTTATTCTGTTGTATGTGGGGCTGCCATGAGTCAGGGCCAACTTGGTAGCAGCTAACAACAACCCTATTGTGCATCAGATGAGTTTGGACAAATTTCAAACCAAACAGGCTCAGGAGAATCGTATGCAACAAGGAAATCAATACATATTATAATAATACTGAAATCTTCAACACATGCTTGGCTACTAGCAAGATTTTTCTTAAAGAATAAGATCATAGTTACAGAATTCAGAGGTGTCAAACCAGGCATAACCATAAGAATGCACAGCCCTGTCCAGGGCAGATGGATATGTCGGTTGAAGCAAAGTGCTCTATGGGAGCCTCAGTAATGAGCTACTCAGATAGTGGGAGGGAGAACCTGGAAGAATTGGGGCCTCTCACTGGGCTATTTCTCATGCTGACCCGAGGCCACAGGAATCAGTGAGCTCCTTCACCTCAGGTAGGTTGTACTGTGGTGGTAATATTTTTAAGAAACAACAACAACAGAGATAATTCTTAAGCAAAATGTGGTGACTTTAACTGTGTAAAAGCCTCTTTGTGTTCCTGTTATTTATCCTATAGCTCTGGCAATTGGAAAGTTTATATAGAGATTTGTTGTTGTTGTTGTGTGCCATTGAGTTGATTCCGACTCATAGTGACCCTATATGACTGAGTAGAACTGCCTCATTCCCCACTTGTCTGTCAGTTTGTGGTAATGTGAGGGCATGTGTGTTGCTATGATGCTGGAAGCTATCCCACTGGTATTCAAATACGAGTAGGGTCACCCACAGTGGACGGGTTTCAGCTGAGCTTCCAGACTAAGACAGACTAGGGAGAAAGACCAGGTGGTGTTCTTCTAAAAAAAACTAGCCAGTGAAAACCTTATGAATAACAGCAGAACATTGTCAGATACACTGCCAAAGATGAGCCCCTCAGGTTGGAATGCACTCAAAAGACGACTGGGGAAGAGCTGCTCCTCAAGGTAGAGTCTACCTTAGTGACGTTGATGGAGTCAAGCTTACGGGACCTTCGTTTGCTGATGTGGTATGACTCAAAATGAGAAGAAACAGCTGCAGACAGAATATGGAATGTACGAAGTATGAATCTAGGAAAACTGGATATTGTCAAAAATGAGATGGAATGCATAAACATTGATATCCTAGGCATTACTGAGCTGAAATGGACTGGTATTGGCCATTTTGAATCGGTCAATCATATGGTCTATTACACCAGGAATGAAAACTTGAAGAGGAATGGCATCACATTCATTGTCGAACATTTCAATATCTATTCTGAAGTACAATGCTCCCAGTGATACGATAATATTTACACACCTACAAGGAAGACCAGTTAATAGGACTGTTGCTCAAATTTATGCATGAACAACTAATGCCAAAGATGAAGAAATTGAAGATTTTTTACCAACTTTTGCAGTCTGAAATTGATCGAACATGCAATCAGGATGCATTGATAAATACTGGTGATTGGAATGCAAAAGTTGGAAACAAAGAAGAAGGATTGGTAGTTGGAAGATATGGCCTTGGTAATAGACATGATGCCGGAGATTGCATGATAGAATTTTGCAAGACCAGCGATTTCTTCATTGCCTTTTTTCAACAACATAAAACACTGAAGAAGGGTTATCATTGCTGATGTCAGGTGGATTTTGGCTAAAAGCAGAGAATACCAGAAAAACGTTTACCCGTGTTTTATTGACTGTGCAAAAGTATCCAACTGTGTGGATCATAACAAATTACGGATAACACTGTGAAGAATGGGAATTCCAGAACACTTAATTGTGTTCATGAGGAACCTGTACATAGATCAAGGGGCAGTTGTTCAAACAGAACAAGGGGATACTGTGTGGTTTAAAGTCAGAAAAGGTGTGAGTCAGGATTGTATCCTTTCACCATACCTATTCAATCTGTATGCTGAGTAAATAATCTGAGAAACTGAACTATATGAAGAAGAATAGGTCATCAGGATTGGAGGAAGACTCCTTAAAAACCTGTGTTATGCAGATGACACAACCTTGCTTGCTGAAAGTGAAGAGGACTTGAAGCACTTACTGATGAAGATCAAAGACCGCAGTCTTCAGCATGGATTACACCTCAGCATAAAACAAAAATCCTCACAACTGGATCAATAAGCGACATCATGATAAATGGAGAAAATATTGAAATTGTCAAGGATTTCATTTTACTTGGATCCACAATCAACACCCATGGAAGCAACAGTGAAGAAATCAAAAGACGCATTGCATTGGGCAAATCTGCTACAAAACACATCTTTTTTTCTTTTTTTTTTTAAAGCAAAGATGTCACCTTAAGCACTGAGGTGCAACTGCCTCAAGCCAATGGTGTTTTCAATCACTTCACATGAATGCAAAAGCTGGGCATTGAACAAGGAAGGCTGAAGAATTGATGCCTTTGAATTATGGTGTTGGCGAAGAATACCGAACACACCATGGACTGCCAAAAGAATGAACAAGTCTGTCTTGGAAGAAGTATAGCCAGAATGCTCCTTAGAAGTGAGGATGGTGAGACTTCATCTCACATACTTTGCATCAGTCCCTAGAGGGTTATATTATACTTGGTAAAGTAGAGGGTCAGTGAAAAAGAGGAAGATCCTCAGCGAGACGGCTGCTACAATGGGCTCTAGCATAACGACGACCGTGAGGATGGTGCAGGACCTGACGGTGCTTCATTCGTTGTATACAGGGCTGCTATGAGTCAGAATCTACTTGGTAGCACCTAACAACAACAGAGCTGTCCCATAGGGATTCCTAGGCTCTTATCTTTATAGGAGCAAATCACCAGGTCTTTCTCCCATGGAGCTGCTGGTAAGTTCTAACTGTCAGCTTTGTGGTTAGCAGCCGAATGCTTAACCATCGCACCATCAGGACTCTTTATACAGAGATTAAACCAAACCAGATCCATTGTCTTCAAGTCAATTCTGATTCATAGTGACCCTGTAGCACACAGTAGCACTTCCCCACAGAGTTTCGCCAAAGTTGTAATCTTTATGGAAGCAGGAAGCTGACTGCCACATCTTTCTCCTGTGGTGCAGCTGGTGGGTTTGAACTGCTGACCTTTTGATCAGCAGCTCAGCACTTAACCACTGCACCACCAGGGCTCCTTATGCAAAGATTAGCTGCCTAATTTTTTAAGTCGTGAATGTTCTCTTTTACGGTGGCCAGGGTGCATTTAAAATTTGTAAGCAATAAAAAAAATACTGCATACATAATTTAATAAAGTTGGTATAAATCAGAAATAAATCCAAATTTACATCTGGGTAAAAAAAAATCACAGAGTCAATACACAAAATTCTTCTTCTTGAATAAGTGATTTTTTAATAACTTAAAATATAATCTTGAGCTGAAAAACTTTGATTTGGGGAAAACCCATTTTGCATACAAAAGGAAAAAGAAATTTCCAAAGATGCTTATACATTTTGCTGTCTTGTAGTGTATTCAACTGCCAGAGGCAATTTTGAAAGTGTGTCTTTGGAGACATATATATTTTAGTGGGGCACCCAGGTCTGGCACCTACTGTAGTGTTATGGATACTGATATGGCAGTATCCTTCTTCCAGGTCATTTGGGACCTCTTCACTGACACTCTGTTGGAGGGCAACAGAAGCTTGATGTCTTTTGGGAACAAATCTGAAGAATGACATTCTACCTCAAACTTGCCCATAGTCAACACAGACCTTACACGTATACACATTACATGGGTTCCTTCCCTTGTCTGACAGTGGAACCAGCGGTCCATTCCAGCCCTCTTCCCACCTAGCTACATTGTCCTCATAGCAGTCTCTTGGGCTACGGTGGGAA
Organism: Loxodonta africana; assembly: GCF_030014295.1. Classification (NCBI taxonomy): domain Eukaryota; kingdom Metazoa; phylum Chordata; class Mammalia; order Proboscidea; family Elephantidae; genus Loxodonta; species Loxodonta africana. The sequence continues at coordinate 102,088,882 of NC_087342.1, forward strand.
ACCACCCACTGACCAACATCATCAGAATATGTTGTCTCTCTGTATCTTCACTTCTAAAGGTTGCTTCTTTTTCTCCTCCACAATGGCTTTCAAAAGCCTCATTAACAGCTTGCCAGTCTCAGCCAATAAGCTCCATTCCTCTGGCCACAGAGTTAAGGAGCTGCCTTTCTCCCCCTTCCATAACTCAACTCCCTTGTCAGACGCAGATCAAGCTCCTGCCTCTGTATTTCCATGTAGGGAGATTTATTTATGAATGAGCCAAGAGGAGCCTGCCTCATTTCTCCATAGTCTGGAGCACACCCGTCTTTGCAAGGAATTGCACAACATATTAATGGCTTCTGAAAATAATATGTACCACACCTCTTGGAAAACCAGTATGAAATTCACTTCAAATAAAATGACCTATGCACGCTTAAAAAAGAAACCCACAAGAACTAACTTTTTTGAAACAAAACAGAGCCCTTTTGGCCTGAGCAACTTCCTCAAATTTACTTCCATTTAAGCGCTTACTATACAGCCAAACAACCCAACAAATCCTTCTAAACTTTTCCTTAACTTAAGAGGATGGTGGCTTCTCCCGTACCTTTTCCACCATTTTTTGCCCCAGGATCCATATGCTGCAAAAAGCATAGAATCTATAGGGCCAGATTATAAGTTTCTTGATGTCAGCTTCTAAGTTTTAAATTGGCATGGCAAAGAAATTTAAGACTCAGAATAGCTAGCTCAAAGTTAATATGTCTGAAGCTAAACTCCAAATCTGCTCTTCTTCTCATTCCAAATCTCACTTATAACATTACCCATCCTATTGGCTCCTAACCAGAAACCTTGGCATTATTCTTGACACTCCCTTCAACTTACCCTTCAGGTTCAGTCAGTTACCATATCCCATTCTATTTGGCTTCTTAGCTCTTTTTATTTTATTTTAACTTTTTTTATTGTGCTTTAAAAGAAGGTATACAGACCAAACTAATTTCTCATTAAACAATTAATACACATGTTGTTTTGTGACACTGGTTGTCAACCCTGCAACATGTCAACACTCTCCCCTTCTCCATCTTGGGTTCCCCTTTTCCATTCATCCCACCTTTCCTATCCCTCTTGCCTTCTCGTCCTTGCCGCTGGGCTGGTGTGCCCATTTAGTTTCGTTTTGTTTTTATGGGCCCGTCTAATATTTGGCTGAAGGGTGAACCTCAGGATGGACTTCAGTGCTGATTTAAAAGGGTGTTGGGGGCCATACTCTGTGGGTTTCTCCACTCTGTTAGACCAGTAAATCTGTCTTTTTGTGTGTGTGTGTGTGTGTGTGTGTGTGTGTGTGTTAGAATTTTGTTCTTCATTTTTCTCCAGCTCTGTCTGGGACCCTCTATTGTGATCCCTGTCAGAGCAGTTGGTTGGTGGTAGCTGAGCACCATCTAGCTGTGCTGGGCTCAGTCTGGTCGAAGCTGTGGTAGTTGTGGTCCATTAGTCCTTTGGACTAATCTTTCCCTTGTGTCTTTGATTTTCTTCATTCTCCCTTGTTCCAAACAGGGTGAGACCAGTGGAATATCTTAGGCGGCCGCTCACAAGCTTTTAAGACTCCAGATGCTACTCACCAAAGTAGAATGTAGGACATTTTCTTTATAAACTATGTTATGCCAGTTGAGCTAGATATTCCCTGAGACCATGGTCCCCACAACCCTCAGCCCAGTAATTCAGTCTCTCAGGGAGTTTGGATGTGTCTATGAAGCTTCTATGACTTTGTTTTGGTCAAGTTGTGCTAACTTACCTAGTATTGTGTACTGTCTTACCCTTCACCAAATTTACAACTTACCTATTGTCAAGTTAGTGTTTCTCCCTCCCTACGCCTCCTCTCCCCCGTAACCATCAACGATTGTTTCTTTTTGTGTGCAAACCTTAAAATGAATTTTTATAATAGTGGTCTCATATAATATTTGTCCTTTTGTGATTGACTTAATTCACTCAGCATAATGCTCTCCAGATTCATTCATGTTGTAGATGATTCACAGATTCATCATTGTTCTTTACAGTTTCATAGTATTCCATTGTACTTATGTACCACAATTTGTTTATCCATTCATCTGTTGATGGCCACTTAGGTTGTTTCCATCTTTTTGCTATTGTGAATAATGCTGCAACAAACATGAGTATGTATATGTCTATTATGTGATGGCTCCTATTTCTCTAGGATATATTCCTAAGAGTGGAATTGCAGGATCATATGGTATTTCTATTTCTAGCTTTCTAAGGAAGCACAATATTGTTTTCCAAAATGGTTGTAACATTTTGCATTCCCACCAACAGTGCACAAGAGTTCCAACCTCCCCACAGCCTCTCCAGTGTTTGTTATTTTCTGTTTTTTTGATACATGCAATTAATATGAGGGTGAGATGGTATCTCATTGTGGTTTTGATTTGCATTTCTCTAATGCTAATGGCTAATAGTTGAGAGCGTTTCCTCATGTGTCTGCTAGCTGCCTGAATGTCTTCTTTCATGAAGTGTCTGTTCATATACTTTGCCCTTTTTTTAATCAAGCTGTTTGTCTTTTTGTTGTAGAGGGGTTGGATTGTCCTATAGATTTTAGAGACTAGACCTCTGTTGAATTTGTCATAGCCAAAATTTTTTTCCCAGTCTGCAGGTTCTCTTTCTATTCTTTTGTGAAGTCTTCTGATGAGCGTGTTTAATTTTTCAGAAGATCCCAGTTATCTAGCTTATTTTCTGGTGTTTGTGGATTGTTAGTTATGATTTGTATCGTGTTAATGCTGTGTATTAGGACCTCTAGTGTTTACCTTATTTTTTCTCCTATGACCTTTATACTTTTGGGTTTTACACTTAGGTCTTTGATCCGTTTTGAATTAGTTTTTGCGTATGGTGTAAGGTATCGTTCCTATTTCATTTTTTTGCAGATGGACACCCAGCTTTGCCCGCACCATGTGTTAAAAAGACTGTTTTTCCCCATTTGATGAACTTTAGGCCTTTGTTGAAGATCAGGTGACTGTAGGTGGATGGATTTACATCTAAGTTCTCAATTCCGTTCCATTGGTCAATCTGTCGGTGATTGTACCAGTATCAGGCTGTTTTGACTACCGTAGCTGTATAGTAGATTCTGAGGTCAGGTAGTGGGAGTCCTCCTGCTTTATTCCTCTTCTTCAGTAGTGCTTCACTTATCTGGGGCCTCTTTCCTTTCCATATAAAGTTAATGGTTAGTTTTTCCATCTCTTAAAGAATGCTGTTGGTATTTGGATTGGGATTGCATTGTATTTGTAGATTGCTTAGGTAGAATTGACATTGCCACAATGTTTCATCTACCTATCCAAGAGCATGGTATGTTTTCCCACCCATGTCAATCTCTTTCGGTTTCTTGCAGTAGTGTTTTGTAGTTTTCTTTGTATAGGTCTTTTACATCCCTGGTTAAATTCATTCCTAAGTATTCAATTTTTTTTAGGTGCTATTATAAATGGTATTGCTTTCCTGATTTCCTTTTCATAGTTCTCGTTATTGATGTATAGGAATTTGACTGATTTTCATCTGTTTATCTTTTTTTTTTTTAAGATTTTTTTTCCTTTCATTGTGCTTTAAGTGAAAGTTTACAGTGTAAGTTAGTTTCTCATACAAAAATTTATAAACACATTTTTATGTGACCGTAGTTGCTCTCCCTGTGATCTGACAGCACGTGCTTCCTTTCCATCCCAGATTTCCCATGTCCATTCAACCAACTCCTGTCCCTTTTTGCCTTCTCATCTCGCCTCCGGGCAGAAGCTGCCCATTTAGTCTCATGTATCTATTTGAGCCAAGAAGCATTCTCTTCATGAGTATCATTTTATATCTAATCTAAAAAAAAACCCATTGTGGTCGAGTCGATGATTGGATTTGTCATAGCCAAAACTTTTTCCCAGTCTGTAGGTAATCTTTTTACTCTTGGTGAAGTCTTTGGATGTGCATAAGTATTTTATTTTTAGGAGCTCCCAGTTACCTAATTTCTCTTCTGGTGTTTGTACATTGCTAGTAATGTTTTATATACTGTTTATGCCATGTATTAGGGCTCCTAGCGTTGTCCCTATTTTTTCTTCCATGATTGTTATCATTTTAAATTTTATATTTAGATCTTTGATCCATTTTGTGTTAGTTTTTGTGCATGGTGTGAGGTATGGGTCTTGTTTCATTTTTTTTTTTTGCAAATGGATATCCAGTTATGCCAGCATCATTTGTTAGATACTGTCTTTTCCCCAATTAAAGGAGTTTGAGCCTTTGTCAAATATCAGCTACTCATATGTGGATGAATTCATGTCTGAATTCTCAATTCTGCTCCATTGGTCTATATATCTGTTGTTGTACCAGTACCAAGTTGTTTTGACTACCGTGGTGGTATAATAGGTTCTAAAATCGGGTAGCGTCAGGCCTCTCACTTTGTTCTTCTTCTTCAATTATGCTTTACTTCTCCGGGGCCTCTTCCCTTTCCATATGAAATTGGTGATTAGTTTCTCCATTTAATTAAAAAATGCCATTGGAATTTGGATCGGGTTGCATTGTATCTGTAGATCTCTTTGGGTAGAATAGACATTGTTGAGTTTTCCTGTCCACGAGCAAGGTATGTTTTTCCACTTATGTAGGTCTCTTTTGGTTTCTTGCAGTAGCATCTTGTTGTTTTCTTTGTATAGGTCTTTTACATCTCTGGTTAGATTTATTCCTAAGTATTTTATCTTCTTGGGGGCTATTGTAAATGGTATTGATTTGGTGATTTCCCCTTCTATGTTCTCTTTGTTGGTATAGAGGAATCCAAGGACTTTTTTAATTAAAAAAAAAAATTTTTTTTAATTTTTATTGTGCTTTAAGTGAAAGTTTACAAATCAAGTCAGTCTCTCACACAAAAACTTATATACACCTTGCTACATACTCCCAACTGCTCTCCCTCTAATGAGACAGCCCACTTTCTCCCTCCACGCTCTCTTTTCATGTCCATTTCGCCAGCTTCTAACCCCCTCTACCCTCTTATCTCCCCTCCAGACAGGAGATACCAACATAGTCTCAAGTGTCCACCTGATCCAAGAAGCTCACTCCTCACCAGCAGCCCTCTCCATCCCATTGTCCAGTCCAATCCCTGTCTGAAAAGTTGGCTTTGGGAATGGTCCCTGTCCTGGGCCAACAGAAGGTCTGGGGGGCATGATCACCGGGGTCCTTCTAGTCTCAGTCAGACTATTAAGTCTGGTCTTTTTATGAGAATTTGGGGTCTGCATCCCACTGCTCTCCTGCTCCCTCAGGGGTTCTCTGTTGTGTTCCCTGTCAGGGCAGTCATTGGTTGTAGCTAGACACCATCTAGTTCTTCTGGTTTCAGGCTGATGTAGTCTCTGGTTTATGTGGCCCTTTCTGTCTCCTGGGCTCATAATTACGTTGTGTCCTTGGTGTTCTTCATTCTCCTTTGGTCCAGGAGGGTTGAGACCAAATGACGTATCTTAGATGGCCGCTTGCTAGTATTTAAGACCCCAGATGCCACTCTTCAAAGTGGGATGCAGACTGTTTTCTTAATAGATTTTATTATTCCAATTGACTTAGATGTCCCTTGAAACCATCATCCCCAAATCCAACTGATTTTTGTATGTTTATCTTGTATCCTGATACTTTGCTGAAATCTTTTCTTAATTTCAGTAGTTTTCTTGTGGATTCTTTGGGTTTTCTGTGTATAATATCATGTCATCTTTGAATAAGGATACTTTGACTTCTTCCTTACTAATTTGGATGCACTTTATTTCTTTATCTAGCCTAATTGCTCTGGCTAGGACCTCCAGCTCAATGTTGAATACTAGCGGTGATAAACGGCATCTTTTTTTGGTTCCTGTTCTCAATGGGAATGCTTCCAGACTCTGTTCGTTTAGGATGATGTTGGCTGTTGGCTTTGTATAAATGCCCTTTATTACATTGAGGAATTTTCCTTCTATTCCTATTTTGCTGAGAGTTTTTATCATGAATGGGTGTTGGACTGCATCAATCGATAAGATCATGTGGTTCTTGTCTTTTATTTTATTTATGCAATGGATTGCATTGTTTTTCTAATGTTGAACCATCCCTGCATACCTGGTCATATGTTTATCTTGTATCCTGCTACTCTGCTGAGTCTATGAGTTCCAATAGTTTTCTTGTGGAGCATTTTGGGTTCTCTCTCTCTATAGTATTATATCATCCACAAATAGGGATAGTTTTACTTCTTCCTTACCAATTTGAATACCTTTTATTTCTGTTCTTGCCTTGTTGCTCTAGCTAGGACCTCCAGCACAATGTTAAATAGGAATGGTGATAAAGGCATCTTGTCCTGTTCCTGTTCTCAGGGGGAATGTTTTCAGCCTCTCTCCATTGAGAATGATGTTGGCTGTTGGTTTTGCCTAGCAACCCTTTATTATGTTGAGGAATTTCCCTTCTATTCCTATTTTATTGAGAGCTTTTATCAGGAATGGGTGTTGGACTTTATCAAATGTCTTTTCTGTGTCAATTGAGATGATCATGTAATTCTTTTCTTTTGTTTTATTTATATGGTGGATTATGTTGATTGATTTTCTGATGTTGAACCATCCTGCATTCCTGGTATGAGTTCCACTAGGTCAGGTGTATTTTTTTTATATGGTGTTGAATTGCTTTGGCTAGAATTTTGTTCGGCACTTTTGCATCTATATTCATGAGAGATGTTGGTCTGTAGATTTCTTTTTTTTGTGGTGTCTTTGCCTGGCTTTCGTATCAAGGTTATGCTGGCTTCATAGAATGAATTCTGAAGTATTCCTTCTTTTTCTATGTTCTGAAATAGTTTGGGTAGTACTGGTGTGAGTTCTTCTCTGAAGATTTGGCAGAACTCTCCAGTGACGCCATCTGGGCCATAAGACTTTTTTTTTTTTTTTTCATTATTACCTTTTCAATCTCTTCTCGTGTTAGGGGTCTGTTCAGACTTCCAACTTCAGTTTGTGTTAGTTTAAGTAGGTAGTGTGTTTCTAGAAATTTGTTCATTTCCTCTAGGTTTTCAAATTTGTTGGAGTATAGTTTTTCATAATACTCTGTTATGATCCTTTTTATTTCAGTTAGGTCAGTTGTAATGTCCCCCATTTCATTTCTTATTTGCTCCCTCTCTTGTGTTTCTTTTGTCAATTTTGCCACTGGTTTGTCAATTTTGTTGATCCTTTCAAAGAACCAACTTTTGGTTTTGTTGATTCTTTCTATTGTTTTTCTATTCTCTATTTCATTTATTTCTGCTCTTATCTTTACTATTTCCTTTCTTCTGGTGGCTGTGGGCTTCTTTTGCTGTTCTCTTTCTATTTGTTCCAGGTTTGTAGCTAATGCTTTGATTTTCCCTCTTTCTTCTTTTTTTGATATGTGTTTCTATTGCTATAAATTGACCTCGAGCACTGTCTTTGCTGTGTCCTAAAGGTTTTGGTATGATGTCTTTTCATTCTCATTTGATTCGAGGGATTTTTTATTCCATATTTGATTTCTTCTATTACTCTGGGGTTTTTAGTCAGGGTGCTATTTGGATTCTGTGTATTTGATTTTTTTTTCCTTGCTCTTTCTGTTATTAATTTCTATTTTTATGGCATTGTTATCAGGGAAGATGCTTTGTATTATCTCAACGTTTTGGATTTTGTCAAGGATTGTTTTGTGGCCTAAGATGTAGTCTATTCTGGAGAACTTTCCACATGTGGTGGAAAATAATGTATACTTTGCTGTTGTTGGGTGAAGTGTTTTATGTATGTCTGTGAGGTCAAGTTAGTCAATCATGGCCTGTAGAACTGTGTCTTTGTTGAGTTTCTGTCTAGGTGTTCTATCCTTTACAGAGAGTGGTGTGTTGAAGTCTCTTACTATTTTTGTGGAACTGTCTATTTCTCTTTTCTGTGCTGTTCAAGTTTTGTTTTATGTATTTTTGAGCCCGGTCATTGGGTGTGTAGATATTCATGGTTTCTCATGGCGAATTGTCCCTTTAATAATTATATAATGTCCTTCCTTGTCTTTTATGGTGGATTTTGTTTTAAAATCTATTTTTATCTGAGATTAGTATTGCCACTCTGCTCCTTCTTGGTTTTTGTTTGCTTGATATATTTTTTGCATCCTTTGATTTTTAATATATTTATGTCTTTTTTCTAAGGTGTGTCTCTTGTAGACAGCATATTAATGGGTCTTCTTTTTTTTTTTTAACCCATTCCATCACTCTCTGTCTCTTTATGAGTGCATTTAAGCCATTTATATTCAGTGTGATTATCAATATGTGTGAGTTTATTGCTGTCATTTTGTAGTGACTTTTTTGTGTGGAGCTGATGTTTTCTTTGTTTCTTTTACTCTCTGTGCTGAAATCCTTTTGTTTGTGCTTTTTTTCTCTTTGTTTTTGTAGATTTTGTGTTTCCTGACAGTCTATGTTTTCCTTCATTTTGATGAGTAGGTTTGTTAACTTTCTTTGTAGTTACCTTGAAATTTACCCTTATCTTCCTAAGTTTAAACCAGTCTTTTATTATCTGATATTGCCTTGACTTCCTCACCATTTGAAAGGCCTATACCTATACTATTTATTCCCTCTTTTATTGTTACAATGTTTTTGTCATTTACAGATTAACCTCTCTGGTTCCCTATTGTAAATCTTTTAGTTTTGTTTTATCCTTGAGAATTCATTACCTAGTTTGGTATCTGGCTGATGCTGTCCCGTGTCCTAGATTCAGGTTGTTGTCTGATGTTGTTTCTTCTGCAACCAAAGGACTCCCTTTAATAATTCTTGTAAGTTTGGTTTGATTTTTATGTATTCCCTTAATGTCTGTTTATCTGGAAATGTCCTAATTTCATCATCGTATTTGAGTGAGAGTTTTTCCAAATATATTATTCTTGGTTGGCAATTTTTTTCTTTCAAGGTTTTTATATGTGTCATCCCATTGCCTGCCAAGTAATCAGAGCTCAGTCTTATTGTTACCCCTTTGTATGTGACTTTGTTTTTCTCTACCTGCTCTCAGGATTTTTTGACTTTGGTTTTGGTGCATGTGATTATGATGTGTCTTGGTGACTTTCTTTTGGGGTCTATTGCATATAGCGTTCATTGAGCTTCTTGGATGGTCAGCTTTTCGTTTTTCATGATATTAGGGAAGTTTTCTGTCAGCAAATCTTCAATGATCCTCTCTGTGTTTTCTGTTATCTCCATCTGTTCTGGAACTCTGATCACATACACATTTTTGCTTTTAATTGTATCCCACAACATTTTCAGGTTTTCTTCATTCTTTTCTCTGATTTTTCCTGAAACAAAGTGGTATCCAAGGTTTTGTCTTCAATTTTGCTGATCCTGTCTTCCATTGTTTCAAATTTGCTCCTAAAACTTTCTGTTGCACTGTGCGTATCTGAAATCCTGTTGTTTTTCATTTGGATTTTTAATTGTTTTTGTATGGTTTCTAGTTGTTTATTTATTTTTACTTTTTTTTCTGTATTATTTTCCTGAATTCTTCCATTGCCTTGTCTGTGTTTTCCCTGATTTTGTCTGTATTTTCCATGATTTTATCTATTTTTTCCTTATTTTTTCTTTGTCTTCCTTATCTCTTTCCTAATCTTTTGGAGAGCCCTGAATATCAGACTTTTGAATTCCTTATCAAGTAGTTCTGGAGCCCTGGTGGCACAGTGGTTAAGATCTAATCCAAAGGTTGGCAGTCTGAATCCACCAGTCACTCTTTGGAAACCCTGTGGGGCAGTTCTACTCTGTCCTATAGGGTTGCTATGAGTTGAAATCAACTCAATGGCAATGGGTTTAGTTTTGGGTTTGGATCAGGCATTTACAGTGCCTTTCCTTCTACCAGGAGGTCATCTGGTATTTTATTTTGGTCTCTTACTGGAGCCATCCTGTCCTGTTTTTTTTTCACATTAGTTGATATTTTCTGTCGTCTCTGGGACATTCAGGAATTACTTTCTTTGTTTATGATTGTAGATTTGTTTGTTCCATCCTGGTTTTTTGTTTTATTTACTTATGTCTGGGCAGGTAGCCTGGGTGTGTGTCATGGACTGAACTGTGTCCCCCCCCAAAATGTGTGTATCAATTTGGCTGGGCCGTGATTCCCAGTTTCGTGTGGTTGTCCTCTATTCTGTGATTGTAATTTTATGTTATAGATGTTTAGGGTGGGATTGTAACACCCTTACCTAGGTCACATCATTGATTCAATGTAAAGGGAGTTTTCCTGGGGTGTGGCCTGAACCAGTTTGTATCTTACAAGAGATAAAAGGAAAAGGAAGCAAGCAGAGAATTGGGGACTTCATACCACCAAGAAAGCAGTGCTGGGAGCAGAGTGTGTCCTTTGAACCTGAGGTTCCTGCACTGAGATGCTTCCACACCAAGGGAAGACTGATGATAAGGAGCTGCCTCCAGAGCCGACACAGAGAAACAGCCTTCCCCTGGAGCTGATGCCTTGAGTTTGGACTTGTAGCCTACTAGACAGTGTGAGAATAAATTTCTCTTCGTTGAAGACATCCACTTGTGGTATTTCTGTTATAGCAGCACTAGATAACCAAGACAGTGTGTTTTTCTTTTTTTTGCTTGCTCATCTGTGGGCATGATACTTCTCACCGTCTTGTCCAAGTGGGCAGAGTCAGCTGCTCAGCTATGGTGCAGCAAGGCAGGTCCAGCAGTGGGGGAAGGGAGAGGAATGAGTCATTTGAGGCAGGAACTGGGGCAAGCAGGGTGGCACTGGGAGCAGTGTGGTGCAGGGTCCAAGGGCACTGCACTTGTCAAGTGTCGCAGCTAGGCAGAAGGGGAGGGAAAGAATGTGATGTGTGAAGCTAAGTGAGTGAGAGAAAGAAGAGAGAGTGATAGAAGCAAAAAATAAGAAGAGAAAAATATAAATAAAATGGCAGCATAGTGGGATTTGGTGAGTGGTGGTGGAGTAGACCCAAAGAGGCCATGTGCCAGTGGCTTTCTAGCTGAGCAGTGCAGCATGGCCCATTGAGAAGGGGGGAGTGGCACATGTGGCTAGGTGAGCAGAAGAAAGAAAAGGAAGGAAAGTAGAGGGAGAGAAGAAACAACAACAACAAAAATAAACAAATAAACAAAAATGGCACTTGTGGAGCCAGCCAGTGACAGCAGCACAGACCCTAGGAGGCTGAGCGTCAGTGGCTCTCTAGCTGTGTGGTGCAGCATGGCCTTTTGAGAAGGGGTGAGGATGAAACATGGGGCTAGGTAGGCAGAAGAAAGGAAAGGAAGGAATAAAGAGTGAGGAAACAAAGAAAGAAAACAAATAATAATATGGCACTGGAGGAGCTGGTACAGATACAGGAGGCCGTGTGCCAGTGCCTCTCCAACCAAATGGTGCAACATGGCCTGTCAAGAAAGGTGGGGGCAGTGCATGAGACTAGGTGGGCAGGCAGAAGGAAGGGGTAGAGAAAGAAGAAACAAAAAAATAAAAACAAAAACAAAATATAGTGCTGAAGGAGCCAACCAGTGAGTGCAGTGTCTAGCCAAGCAGCACAGCACAGCCCATTGAAAATGGGCAGGGATGGCACAGGCTAGGTAAGTGGGGGAAAGGAAAGGAAGGAAGAGAGAGAGGGAAGAAACAGAATAAAAAATGTCAGTGAGGGAGCCCACTGGTGGGAGTGGAACAGAGTTGGGGGAGGTTGTGCCATTGGCCCTCTAGCACAGCAATGTGTCACAGCCCATTGAGAAGGGGTGGAAATGGCACACACGGCTAGCTTGGCAGTAGAAAGGATAGAAAGGGAGGGAGAGAGAGATAGAGAAGGAACAAAAAAAGCCAAAAAAAAATTTTTTTTTTTTTAATATGGCACTGGGAGAACTGGTCATTGGGGGCAGGGCAGACCCAAACAGCACTGAGCTGGTGTCTCTCCAGCTGAGTGACCATGGCCCATTGGAAAGTGGAAGAGGCCACATAGAGGGAAGAAGGATGGGGTGTGGGAAAGCCTGTATCCCTGGTTACTGGGTGCTCTGTCTCCTATTGGGAGCTCTATCAAGTTGCCTTTCTGTACTCCTTGGTGGTTGTAGTCCAGATGGTGAATCCATGCCACATTACCTGGTAGAGGGCCTCTGCTCTGTAGCTTTCCTCATTTTCTGTTCTCTGTCAACATAGTACCTAAAGTCAATATTCTGCATTCTACTTTGGTGAGTAGTGTCTGGGGTCTCAAAAGCTCGTTTCTTATTCCATTAGTTGTTGGATCGAGTTCCTTATTCCTTCTTTTGATGCTTAGGGTTCCAGAGTTGACATTTGTATCTGTTTTACATAGCTTTTTGGGTCTTTGCTGCAGAGGGATAGCATGGTGCCTCTGTCTATAGTGCCATGTTGACCCCACCCTCTACTCTTCTTATTTTTTACCAGTTTATTGAGATTTAGTTTACATTTCATAAAATCCACCCACTTTAGGTGGCTAACAAACATGTGAAGAAATGCTATTAGATGAAACCAAAACTACAATAATATACCGTTTCACCTTGACATTACTGGCACTAATCAAAAAAACAGAAAGTAACAAATATTGGCAAGGTTGTGAGGTGATTGGAACTCTTAAATACTGCTGGTGGGAATGTAAATTGGTACAACCACTTTGGAAAATGATATGGTGCTTCCTCAAAAACCTAGAAATAGAAATACCATATGATCCACCAATCCCACTCCTAGGTATATACACTAGAGAAGTAAGATCCATGACACAAATGGGCGTATGCACACCCATGTTCATTGCAACATTATTTACAATAGCAAAAAATGTAAAAAAACTCAGTGCCCATGAACAGATGAACGGATTAACAAAATATGGTATATACATACAATGGAACACTATGAAATGATAAACAATAATGACAAATCCACAAAACATCTCACAACATGGATGAATTTGTAGGACATTATGCTGAGTGAAGTAAGCCAATCATAAACAGACAAATATTGTATGAGACCCCACTACTATAACAACAAAAGGTTTACACACAGGAAAAAAAAAGAAAAAAAAATTTAATGGTTACCTGGAATGGGAGGGAGAAGAAGGGAAAATAATCAGTTTGATAGAAGATACAACTTAATATTGGTGATGGGAATGGCAACACATTATATGTGTCAGTACAACACGACCAAGGCAGGAGAAGACACAGAGAAGAACATAAGAATTAAGTAGCTACCATTGCTAGGACAATCCTGCAGCAATAGTGATAACCCAAACCCACTGCTGTCGAGTTGATTCTGACTCATAGCGACCCTATAGGACAGAGTAGAACTGCCTTGTAGAGCTTCCAAGGAGTGCCTGGTGGATTCGAACTGCCAACCTTTTGCTTAGCAGCCGTAGCACTTAACCACTACGTCACCAGGGTTTTGGCAATAGCAATAACAAACAATAGTTTACGAATGGACAAATAGGTAGAGAGATACACCAAGAGATTTGGGAGGATGTAAGGCAATATACCTATCAGCAAATATAGGTTTGGTGGTAGACATTTCTACGTACATGATTGTAGGTGTGGCCCATATAGAGTACACAAGGGGTAAAGCCAGGGAAACCTCTTAGACATAACCAAACACCTTGCAGGATGAAGATCCTAGGCTAGAAAACAAAGGACCATAGACTCAGGGAACACTTATGCCAATTGGCACAACATAGTACATAAAGTCAATATTCTTCATTCTACTTTGGTGAGTAGTGTCTGGGGTCTCAAAAGCTTGTGAGCGGCCATGTAAAATACAATTATGTGTCTCTTCCCATCTGGAGCAAGGGACTGTGAAGGAGGCCAAAGACTCAAAGGAGCAATTAGTCCAAAGGACTAATGAGCCACAGGAACCACAGCCTACAGGGTCCCAAGACCAGCGAACTAGATGGTGCCCGGCTATCACTACCAACTTCTCTGACTGGGATCACAACAGAGGGTTGTGGACAGAGCAGGAGAAAACTGTAGAACAAAAAAATCAAACTTGCAAAAAAGATCTGGCTTGCTGGTCTGACAGAGACTGGAGGAGCCCCTGAGGCTATGGCCCTAAGGTACATTTCTGACCTGAGAATGGAGCCATTCCTGGAGACCACCTCCCAGCCAAACAATAAACAAGCACATAAGATAAACGATAACACTGTAAAGGAACGTACTCCTTTAGAACAACCAATTATAAGAGAAGAAGGCAAGAAGGGTAGATAATCAGGGCAAAAGAAAATGGGGAAACCAGGGTAAAAATGGAGAGAGTGCTGTCACATTGTAGGGAATGAAACCAAGGCCATGAAACACTTTATGTGCAAACTATCAAACGGGAAACTAATTTGCTCTCTAAACTTTCACCTAAAGCACAATAAAATTAAAAAAAAAAAAAAAATCACCCGCTTTAAATGTTGTCTTCCAGGTGTCCTAATAAGTTTATATGGTTAAGCAACCACGACCAAAATTGAGTTTTAGAACACTCCCATTACCGCATAAGGTTCTTTTATGCCCCTTTGCACTCACACCTTTTCCCAGGCAAGCACTGACTGACTTTCTGCTTCTTTGATTTTGCCTTTTCTGGAAATCTAATATAAATGGAATCATACAATATGAAATCTTTTGTGTCTGAATTCTTTCGCTTTTGTTTTTGAGATTTATCCACGTTGTTGCATATATCTATAGTTTGTTCCTTTTTATTGTTGACAGTATTCCATTGTATAGTATATCCAATATTTTGCTTATCCATGGACATTTGGGTTGTTCCTAGTTTGTGGCTATTATAATTAATATTGCTATGAACTTCTCATAGAAGTCTTTATGTGGGTATATATTTTTGTTTCTCTTGGGTAGATATCTAGGAGTGGATTGTACCATAAGTATGATTAACTTGCCAAACTGTTTTAAAAAGTAGAGATGCCATTTTACATTTCCACCAACAGTGTTTTAAGGTTTCAGTTTCTCCATATCCTTGTCAGCACTTGGTATTGTCAGGCTTTTAATTTTAGCCATTCTAATAGGAATATTATGGCATCTCATTGTGATTTAGTTTGTATTCTCCAGTGATTAAAGATGCTGAGCATCTTTTCATGGAATTTTCCATCCATATATCTTCTTTGGGGAGATATTTATTATCATTTGCTCTTTTTTGGGGGGGTTGTCTTATTCCTGAATTGCATAATTTTATTATATTTTCTGTATACAAATACTTTATCAAGTATATGTTCTGTCAATATTATCCCTGCCCTCAGTAAGTGGCTTGTCTCTTCATTTTCTTTAATGGTGTCTTTTGAAAACCCAAAGTTTTTAATTTCTTAGCACATTTGAACCTGGCTCGTTGTCTCTCTTCCACAGCCACTTCCTTAAATTCAGTTCTTTTCAATTCTTGGCTGAATTTCTGCAGTAGGCTCCTAACTTGTCTCCCTATTTCCATGTTGTATTTTTAAAAAAATGCCTTTTTCTTTCAGATTAAATGCAAACTTCTTAGCCACTCATACGACAGCGATGGAGGTGTTACTCAGATCCCCTTTCAAAGAACTCGCTGTGGGAGCACAGCTGACTGAGAGCCTCCAGCTGCCACATCTTTGAGTCCATCACAGCACATGTGCCAGGGCCATCCTTCCAGGCTGCACCTAGCCAATGACTGAGCACAGTGCTGGTGCTACACCTGGGCCATCCTGCACAATGCTGGACTCATCCAACAGACAGCCTTGCTCCCTGTTGGTCTGGCCGAGGCTCTCTCAGGGCTGTGCTGCTGTCTGATGCATTTCTAACCCAGTTTTTTTCCCAGTCCTTGGCTTTGGTTTCATCAGCATGGCTTTGAATCCTTGCCTTATGCATCAATGTTGAATATGTATGGCCGCTATAAACATATTTTCAAAGTGTTTTCAAAGTAAACTTTGAAACAGAACAGTAAGTAATATCATCAAAGTAGCAGTAATGGGGAAAGTAATTTTTTTAATAGACTTTTTTTTTTTTTGGACTTTGATGTGTTCAAATTCAAAGGAGTGTATAAACTAATTGATATAAATTTTATTTTTTTAAATATTAGAACATTTCTTGAAGTAGTTGCCAAAATGGTGCCTAATTTAGAGTTGTTATTTCCATCTTGGTTTGCAAGGGGTTTGCTAGCAACAGAATGAGGTTATGTAACAAAGACTGCAAATCAAAATTTACTTTTTGCATATTTCTAAACTTAACGAGAAAGTCCCCAAAAATGGATTAGAAAGTCTTTGAAAGCCTTGTGAAAGTGAAGGGCAAGATTATGCAAAGATAGCAGCAGGCTTTTAGTTCATAACTTTTTTGCTATTTTTCAAGGGCAGTGATGAACTCCTGCAAACTAGTGAAACAGAAATAGAGATGTAACAAAAACTTTTTGGTGCTGAGAATGATAATGCTGCGATATGCTAAAAATTTGCTAGATAACCAGCTCATGTTCAAAGGTGAAATAAATCATGCAAATTGCACAATGGATTTATTTAAACATGAGCCTATACTTCAGGGAAAAATGATTTCTGGAAGAATAGAATGGAATTCTGGATGTGGTTGCCAAGACAATCTTGAAGAAAAATTGCATCTACTAGATGAAAACCAGGATGGAGCAACACCCACAGGAGTGGACGCCAATTCTTAGGATGCTTAGCCGCAGCTGATCTTTGCGTCCTTTGTACAAAAAAGGAAAGGTTTTACCTGGTGTGACAGAAGGATATTGCCTTTCTCGGGCAAAATGCAGCAAAAGGGTGTGATCCGGTTGAAGTGAGCTTCCAGAAATGCCAACTGATTAGGGCAGGAGCCCTGGTGGAGTAGTGGTTAAGAGCTCAGCTGCTAACCAAAATGTAAGCAGTTCAAGCCCATCAGCTGCTCCTTGGAAACCTGATGGAGCAGTTCTACTCTGTCCTATAGGATCACTATGAGTCGGAATCAACGGTAACGGGTTTGGTTTGTTTTTGGTTAGTGCCACAGCTAGAGTGGCAGCAGGTAGGGCTTCTCCTTTCCTTGTATGAGTTGGCAGGCTGCTTAAGAAAGTCCTGTCCAAATTAAGAAATATGAAGCACAGCTCCAAATGCAGCCTTGGAGAGAGATATTTTCTAACCATACCCCTTGGCCTGTGTTTTAGTTATCTATTGCTGCGTAACAAATTGCCCCATAACTGAGTGACTTAAAACAGCGTCAGTTTGTTACTTCTCGCATTCCTCCTCCATGTGGTGTCAGTGGGAGCACTGGGTTGGGTTCAGCTGGTGGCTAGGTGGGAAGGTTCAAGGAGGCTATGCTCACACGTCTGTCAGCTTGGTGCTCCTTCATAGTGCCTCTCCATGAAGCTAGCTTGGGCTTCCTCACAGCATGGTGGTCTCAGGGTAGTCAGACTTCTCACATGGCAACTGGTTTCAAATAGGGAGAAAGTAAAGTTGCCAGGTCCCATAAGTTCCAGATCTCCATTTCTGTTGTATTGTATTGGTCAAAGCAAGAGATAGGCCACCCCAGACTCAAAGGGAGGAGAAATAGACATCTCATCATGATACAAGAACTGATGGAAATGGATTGCTTTGGGGAAGAGAGTGAAACCAGGCTAAGAGTGGAGACCGCTATCTGGAGGCAAAGCTGGGGTGTGACACTTGTTAAAGCTTAGGTGGATTGATACTAAGCTTCACGTAGAAGTTCAGAGACAGTGTAACAGGAACTTGATCCTGAAGAATTCGAGGGCATAGGAGAAAGGGAGCAAGGAAAATTATACTAACATCAATCAGACTTCCCGTGATACCATGGGTTTTTAAAAGGTAAATATCTATGCAGAAACCAAGGCTTTTTGTATCATATCTGTGCCACTGATGACTCCATAAGCTTTTGGCTTCAGGTAGAGAGCAGAGAGACAAGTGGCCCCTTAAAGATGGGGCCAGAAAAGCACAGTCAATTTCCTGGCACTGTCCTGGTTGCAGCCTGCTTCCCCATTGCTATTTTGGAGTCCTCACAGGAAGTAGCCAGTACTTTTCATCCAGGGAGATAGAAGAGCTCTCCTAGGGAATGCTTTCAAATGTGGTCATCCTAAAGACTGTTGGAGGTAGTGTGAGTGCTACTGGCATTTAGTGAACAGGCCAGGGATGCTAAACATCCAAACATCCACACGCTTGATGAGAATTGTTTTTCCTCATTGAGAAAGACTGAATTAGACAACTGGGGTAATATAAGGTATTTGCGTGGAAGATAAGATATGGAATTTGCAAGAGGTAAAGACTGTCAGAGACCATGACCAGAGTCAGGTGTGATGCTAAAATGCAAGAAGTATGGTGCCTATATAAAATACAGTCTTTAGATCACATACGAAAAAAAGGCCCCGCATTGGAAACTTGCATTTTTTCACATATTTCTGCAGTACAACACTTTGGAAATGTTAAATGGAGAACCAAGAAAGGATATACTGTTAATCCTTGTTATTTGCGGTAGTTATGTTCTATAGAGTCCTCACAAACACTGACTTACCTTCTAGGGGAAATACAGAGTTAGGTTTCTATGAGCCTCTGGTCACAACATTTTCTGTCAACCAACAAATACAGAACCTTGTTTTATGTGTGTTTCTGTTTCAAGACACCTTATTTAATATTTATTGTTGACTTACTGAGCCCTGATGGTGCAGTGGTTAAGAGCTATAGCTGCTAACCAAAAGATGGGCAGACTTATTAACATTAAACTCGCACCCAACAGCACTATAACCTACAATTCATGCCCAAACGAAGCTTATCTAACACATGTATTTTCCCCATAGTGGCCTTCTTGTGCTTAGGAACACTAGATAACACTTTAGCACTATACTTGGGGGCCATTTTAAACAAACAAACAAAAAAAAGCACAAAAATGTGAAAAGTATGGCAGTAAGTAGTCTGCAAAGAGGACACTTATTTACAGGATGAGCACAGAAATGAGAAGGCAGAGCATCACTTTATTCAACCTCAGCTGGGAACGTGTACATCAGGCAACTCAAATGTTTTGCCATCTGTATATGTTCATGAATGACCACAAAATGCTATGAGTATTGATTTGGGGATTTCAAATAAATTTTAGTTAGTAGGTGAATTTGCAAATATGGAACCCATGAATAATGAGAATTTATTGTCATTTTAAATACTAATAAGGGTGGAAAGGAGGCGAGAGTGAAGAATAGGAGGGTAATGTGCCATAAACTTTTTAAAACTTCCTTCAAGGCACTGGCTTATCTACATCTGTGGAAATCATGATATCTTGTTTTTGTTGTTTAAAATAAAATATATCCAGTTTTGCTGGAAAGAAATGTTCTTGGCATCTATGTACAGAATCCCCCTCATGTCTGTCAGTTTGTTGAACTGTGGGGGCTTGCATGTTTGTGATGTTGGAAGCTATGCCACCTGTATTCAGATACCAGACTAGGAAGAAGGACCTGGCAGTCTACTTCTGAAAAGAATTAGCCAGTGAAAACCTTATGAATAGCAGCAGAACACTGTCTAATATAGTGCCAGAAGATGAGCCCCCCAGGTTGGAAAGCACTCAAAAGACAACTGGGGAAAAACTGCCTCCTCAAAGTAGAAAAAAAAAATTTTTTTTTTTTTGGGCTGACCTTAATGACGTGGGTGGAGTCAAGCTTTTGGGATCTTCATTTGCTGATGTGGCATGACTCAAAATGAGAAGAAACAGCTGCAAACATCCATTAATAATCAGAATGTGGAATGTATGAAGTATGAACCTAGGAAACTTGAAAATTGTCAAAAATGAAGTGGAATGTGTCCTAGACATTAGCGACCTGAAATGGACTGGTATTGGCCATTTTGAATCAGACAATTTTATGGTCTGCAATGCTGGGAATGACAACTTGAAGAGGAATGGTGTTGCATTCATCATCAAAAAGGACATTTCCAGATCTATCCTGAAGTACAATGCTGCCAGTGTTCGGATAATATCCATATACCTACAAGGAAGACCAGTTAATATGACTCTTATTCAAATTTACACACAAACCACTAAGGCCAAAGATGAAGAAGATGAAGATTTTTACCAGCTTCTGCAGTCTGAAATTGGTTGAACATGAAATCAGGATGCGCTGATAATTGCTGGTGATTGGAACTCGAAAGTTGGGAACAAAGAAGGATCAGTAGTTGGAAAATATGGCCTTGGGGATAGAAATGATGCTGGAGATCGCATGAAATAATTTTGCAAAACCAACTACCTCTTCATTGCAAATGCCTTTTTTCACCAACATAAATGGTGATTATACACAAGGACTTCACCAGATGGAATACACAGGATTCAAATTGACTACATCTGTGGAAAGAGACGATGAAAAAGCTCACTATCGTCAGTCAGAACAAGGCCAGGGACTGATTGTG
Organism: Loxodonta africana; assembly: GCF_030014295.1. Lineage (NCBI taxonomy): Eukaryota > Metazoa > Chordata > Mammalia > Proboscidea > Elephantidae > Loxodonta > Loxodonta africana. Next base: position 102,109,108 of record NC_087342.1, read on the forward strand.
GAACAGACCATCAATTGCTCATATGCAAGTTCAAGCTGAGACTGAAGAAAATTAGAACAAGTCCATTAGAGCCAAAGTATGACCTTGAGTATGTGCCACCTGAGTTTAGAGACCATCTCACGAACAAATTTGACACGTTGAACACTAATGACCAAAGACCAGATGAGCTATGGAATGACGTCAAGCACGTCATACATGAAGAAAGCAAGAGGTCATTAAAAAGACAGGAAAGAAAGAAAAGACCAAAACGGATGCCAGAAGAGACTCTGAAAATTGCTCTTGAACATCGAGCAGCTAAAGCAAAAGGAAGAAACGATGACGTACAAGAGCTGAACAGAAGATTTCAAAGGGTGGCTTGAGAAGACAAAGTTAAGCATTATAATGACATGTGCAAAGAGCTGGAGTTAGAAAACCAAAAGCGGAGAACATACTAAGCATTTCTAAAGCTGAAAGAACTGAAGAAAAAAATTCAAGTCTCAAGTTGCAAGAGTGAAGGATTCTATGGGAAAAATATTAAACAATGCAGGAAGCATCAAAAGAAGATGGAAGAAATACACATAGTCATTACAACAAAAAGAATTGGTCAATGTTCAACCATTTCAATAGGTAGCATATGATCAGTCCAAGATGCAGCGAAGGCATTGGCAAAAAACAAGGCTCCAGGAATTGACGGGCTATCAGTTGAGACGTTTCAACAAACGGGCGCAGCACTGGAAGTGCTCACTGATCTATGCCAAGAAATTTGGAAGACAGCTACCTGGCCAACTGACTGGAAGAGATCCATAGTTATGCCTATTCCCAAGAAAAGTGACTCAACCAAATGTGGAAATTATCGAACAATATCATTAGTATCACAGAAAGGTAAAATTTTGCTGAAGGTCATTCAAAAGTGGCTGCAGCAGTATATCAACAGGGAACTGCCAGAAATTCAGGCCGGATTCAGAAGAGGACGGGGAACCAGGAATATCATTGCTAATGTCAGATGGACCCTGGCTGAAAGCAGAGGATACCAGAAAGATGTTTACCTGTGTTTTATTGACTCTGCAAAGGCATTTGTCTGTGTGGATCATAACAAATTATGGATAACGTTGTGAAGAACTGGGATTTCCAGAACACTTAACTGTGCTCATGAGGAACCTGTACTTAGACCAAGAAGCAGTTCTTCAGATAGAGCAAGGAGATACTGCATGGTTTAAAGTCAGGAAAGGTGTGCGTCAGGGTTGTATCCTTTCACCATACCTATTCGATCTGTATGCTGAGCAAATAATCTGAGAAGTTGGACTATTTGAAGAACAAGGCAGCAGTATTTGAGGAAGACTCATTAACAACCTGAGTTACACAGATGACACAACCTTGCTTGCTGAAAGTGAAGAGGACTTGAACCTCTTACTGATGAAGATCAAAGACCATATCCTTCAGTATGGATTACACCTCAACATAAAGAAAACAAAAATCCTCACAACTGCACCGATAAGTAACATCATGATAAATGGGGAAAGGCTTGAAGTTGTCAAGGATTTCATTTTACTTGGATCAACATCCATGGAAGCAGCAGTCAAGAAATCAAAAGATGCATTGCATTGGGCAAATCTTCTGCAAAAGATCTCTTTAAAGCATCGAAAAACAAAGGTGTCTTCTTGAAGACAGAGATGCACCCGACCCAAGCCATGGTATTTTCGATCACATCATGTGTGTACAAAAGCTGGACAATGAATAAGAAAGACCAAAGAAGAATTGATGCCTTTGAATTGTGGTGTTAGCGAAGAATATTGAATGGATTGCCAAAAGGATGAACAAATCTGTCTTGGAAGAAGTACAGCCAGAAAGCTCCTTGGAAGCAAATATGGCAAGACTGCATCATACATACTATGGACATGTTGTCAGGAAGGATCAGTCCCTGGGGGAGGACATCATGCTTGGTCAAGTACAGGGTCAGTGAAAAAGAGAAGATCCTCAACAAGATGGATTGACACAGTGGCTGCAACAATGAGCTCAAGCATAAGAAGATTGTGAGCATGGCGCAGTACCGGGCAATGTTTCATTCTGTGGTATATAGGATGGCACCTAACAACAACAATGTATGGAATAACATTTTATTCTTCCCTAATCCAGCTAATTTTCTCCACATGCAAATCATCCAGTTACATGTTCTCTGTTGAATCTACTCCTTGGTGATAGTTGAACCAGACTTATATCTAAACCTGCCATGGGGCTGAATGAGTTGATTTTTTTCCAGGATGAAATCCATGTTGCAGAAATGCACTCTCTAACTTCTCCCCTACAGTTGGGCATTTAAGGAAGGAGCTTGTCCTGGTACATGCTGCAACATGATTGAAATTTGAAAACATTATACTGAGTGAAATAAGTCGGTCACAAAGGACAGCAGATACTGTATGACCCCACTTATATGAATTATCTAGAATAGGCAAGTATGTAGAGACGAATGCTTATTAGTGGTGACTACAGGTGGGTGGGAGGGAGGGGGGAAGGAAGACACACTGTATAGGGGACACTAAGCTTCTGTTAGATCCCTGATTGCACAATGGTTAAGAGCTCAGCTGCTAACCAAAATTTCAGCAGTTCAAATCCACCAGCCACTCCTTAGAAACCCTATGGGGCAGTTCTACTCTGCCCTATAGGGTCGCTATGAGTCAGAATCAACTTGACCCCAGTGGGTTTTTGAGTTTTGGAGCTTCTATTGAGGGTGATGGAATAATTCAGAAATCGTTAATGGTGATGGGTGAACACCATGATGGACATCATTAATGTCACTAAATTAATGTCACAAGTCACTGTACATGTGAAGATTTTTGAAGTGGCAAATATTTTGTTACTTATGTATTTACCACAATTAAAAAAAAAAATGACGCATGAGTTTGAGGGTCCTGATTGGTCTAATGATAAACTTGCTCCTCCTAAGTTCAATGTCTCCTCCATCTTCTTTGTTTATTTATGCTTTTATTCTTTTATGTGGCTGTGACTAATAAAGCGATTTTCTCAGAGGGAGAGAAACATTCCATATGAAGCTTGGTCTTGACCGTCCCAAGGCCTGGAAATAGCCTAGGAGTTTGCTGTTGCGTGGTCAGCAGATGGGAACTATGACTTAGTACCAGCCAAACAGAGAGAGGACGGCTCACCCACTCCTAAGCTTAGAGAGTTTCAAATTTTAAAAGCTTCTTAACTACTTCTAATTTGTCAATGGATAATACAAACTTGGCACAAACAGCAATGATTTAATTGGGTACAATGATATCTGCCTTTACAGCCGTGTGGTTTTCAAAATCATGTACGAGCATTTTCATTGAGTCCGCTTCTTGACCATGAAGAAACTCATTGAAACAAGGAAAAATCTCTCTTGGATGTAGTGTAGATTTTTATTATCCACAAAGTGAATTACCTGTGGCAAATTTGAAATCCCCACTTCTTTTTCTACCTAGCACTTATCTGGACTCCTGCCCTTTGTGGTCAGTTGATATGCACTCTGGGAATGCAAACTCATTTTAATGCATTCTCTTTGATGGTTCAGAAGGCATTTGAGACCGTGCAGAGCCCAGGGTCATGATTATGAACAACAATTATTGTACTGGCGATTTACAGATGTGCTGGTAACTAGAGGGTTGTGGTTAATAAAATGTTCAACAACAAAGAGTTTATTGTATAACTGATGAGGGAAAAGCTCCCCAACAGCAAAATACATAATCTCAGAAAGTCAGGGGATCTGGAGGAAAACACGTGGAGTTGAGTTTTTCTTTATAAAAAAATTTTTTTTTTTTTTTGCTCCCCCCAATTAAATGGTCAGATTTTAAAAAAGTCACCCCGTGGGAAATATTCTGCTTCAAAGGAGAAAGAGATCAAATGTAGATGCAACAAGCCGGCATCTCCCATATGTAAACTCTTTTCTACAACGTGGTTAAGCATTTGGTGAAATCTGATTAACTCAGGTCACTGGGGAGCCATTTAGAGGGTTTTTAGTTCACTGTACTGATTCAGACCCCATGGACCTCCTACTGCAGATGGAATATAGACAAGGTCTTTGGCAAATTCAAACACAGTTTAGTAGTGACCATGATTTTTACACTGAATGCTTTAACTTTGCACCATTTAATGCTATCCCTTGGCTTGAACTCTGGTAGCCAGATCTAAATTGGGTCATGCTAAGAGGTTCACCAGAATCTAAGATAACTCCATGGTGGTATGACTAATTATACCAGAGTAGATGGGGTTCTTTCTGACCTGTTTCCCAAGACCAATGGAGTGAGCTGTGTAACAGACCGAACCCTATTGAGTTTCTCTCATATATTTTGTAGAAATGCTACAAAGAACCAGGCAGGTGGTATCAGAATATATTTCTACTCAGTGGCTGTACTGGTTGCCTTCCATTTCCTCTATAGATCCATTCTCCACCCTTTTTCATCCTTCCCTGTACCCAGGGAGGCTGAGCTTTATGGGTTGCTTTGGGTTTACCCACTGGGGGTGCCAGCATTGGACAACTCAAAGAAAGAGAGATCAGGAGAGCCTCCCACTCCTAACCTGCTGGTAGCCACTTGTCTATACTGAAGTCTACAGCTCTTGTGCTGCAGCCTACTCTGCCTCCTTTCATTCTTTCAGGCCTGAGGTTTGTGATAGCTCTCTACATTTTGTGAATTCTCTTACCCTGCCCACCTTTGGTAGTACCTTCATTAAAACCAGTTGTTGTCAAGTTGATCCAATTCATGGTGACGCCATGTGTGTCAGAGTGCTCCATTGGGGTTTCAATGGCTGATTTTTAGGAAGTAGATTGCTGGACCTTTCTTCCAAGGCACCTCTAGTTGAATTTGAAGTGCTAACCTAAGGTTAGCAGCAGAGTGTGTTATCTGTCTGTATCACTCAGGGACTCTACCCAGGTTGAATGTGAGGCCCGTTTTCTGCTGGGACCCTCATGAATACACAGACTCAGCCTCTCTCCTCTTTATATATAAAGCCATGGTTCCCAAGCTGTAGGAAAGAATGGGATAATAATAACAGACACAAAATAATATTTTCCTGGTTATCTTCCCCACTCCTTTGCCATGCTCCTTGCAAGAATTTCAGCTCTACACTACTTTCCTCTTATCCTGCTCCAGCTCAGTAGTCTGATAACATTCCAAAAAAAACCCGTTGCCGTTGAGTGGATTCCGACTCACAGTGACCCTACAAACAGAGTAGAACTGCCACATAGGGCTTCCAAGGAGTGCCTCATGGATTTGAACTGCCAACCTTTTGGTTAGCAGCCATAGCACTTAACCACTATGCCACCAGGCTATCTCAAAAGGCAGTGATGCCAGCTATGCCCATGATAGCACCCCTGGTTCAGCTGCTGCAGGGTTTCTGGGCCAACATCCCTGGCATGGGCATTAAAAGCACTTCCACAGTTGAAACTGTGGCTTCTCAGGCTGCCACTGCCATGCTCTGCTCCTCACACTCTCAGTGTTTCATGGAGTTGATACTCTTTATCTTTGCCTTGCTCTTTTTCAGAGCTCCCTTGGCCAAAGACTTGGGGGTGAGGCCAGTGGAATGGGTCAGCATTTAAGCTCAGTGGCAGATAATGTACTGATCTTAGAATCAGGTCTCCCAGCCCCTTGTCCTTAAATCAACTCCACCGCCTACATTTATCCTTCCCTTGGGAAGTGTTTTTCTCAGGAGTCAAGTTTCTCATGTAAATAGTACCCTGTGGGTCTGCCCTTTCATTCTTCCAGGCCTGTCTAGAAGAGTCTAGATCCTAAGGGGAATGCAGCTTATATTCACATGGTACCCTCATCTGTTGGTTGTTCTACTTTTTCCCCTAGAGGTCCATTCTCCAGCCTCCTTTGGCCTGCTTTGTGCCCTGGGAGGCTGAACACAATGGACTCTATTATCTGAACTCCTTTGCCCTCTGAAAGTGAGTTGGGCTCAGACAATGGAAGACAGTGGCAGATCAGAGAATGGGTAGAGAGAGAGCTTAGTGGGTTTATTTCCATACTTCTCCCTGCTATGCTGCACCTTGATAGTAGCTGTTTATCCATGGCCACAGCTCCTAGCAGGTAATCCTTCTCTCAAGGCTATGGCTTTTACTGAGTTCTGATAACAATGCCCTCCCTTAGTCCTTTCAGTCCTAGGAGTGGTATGGTAGGAAGAATGACCTTCCCCAAAATGAACATATCCTAATCCCTGGAACCTGTGAATACATTGCATTAAGTAGCAGAAAGGACTTCGCAGATATGATTAAGGTTATGGACCTTAAAAGATAGAGAGTGCCTGGCCACAACTGATGACTGCCCTGACAGGGAGCACAACAGAGAACCCCTGAGGGAGCAGGAGATCAGTGGGATGCAGACCCCAAATTCTCATAAAAAGACCAGACTTAATGGTCTGACTGAGACTAGAGGAATCCCGGCGGTCATGGTCCCCAAACCTTCTGTTGGCCCAGGACAGGGACCATTCCCGAAGACAACTCATCAGACATGGAAGGGACTGGATAATGAGTTGGAGAGAGATGCTGATGAAGAGTGAGCTACTTGTATCAGATGGACACTTGAGACTGTGTTGGCATCTCCTGTCTGGAGGGGAGATAGAATGGTAGAGAGGGTTAGAAACTGGCAAAATTGTTACGAAAGGAAAGACTGGAAGGGCTGACTCATTAGGGGGAGAGTAAGTGGGAGTATGGAGTAAGGTGTATATAAACTTATATGTAACAGACTAACTTGATTTGTAAATGTTCACTTAAAGCTCAATAAAAATTATTAAAAAAAAAAAAAGACAGAGAGGGTATCCTTGATTATCCAGGTGGGCCTGATCCAATCACATGAGTCCTTTAAAAGAAGTCAACTTTCTCCAGCCAGAGTTATAGAGATGCAATAGAAGTGAAAGACAGATTTCAAGCAGGAGAAAGAATTGATGCTGGCTCTGAGATGTTGGGGCCCCTGTTCAAGAGCTAGAGAGGGGACTCTAGGAGTAACCAGCAAGGAAACGAAGAGCTCAGTCCTACAGATCCAGTAAACTGGATTCGTCCAACAACCTGAGTGAGCTTGGAAGTGGGTTCATCCCCAGAACCTGCAGAAAGAAACACAGCTCTGCTGGCACCTTGGTTTCATCTTTGTGAGACACTAAGCAGAGGATTCAGTAGGCTCCTGCTGGGATTTCTGGCCTAAAGAATTGTGAGATAAAAATAAGTATTATATTAATCCACTGAACTTGTGTTTATTTGTTATGGGAACAGTGGAAAACTAATACAGGTGGCAATGGCTTTCTATTGTTGTTGGTTCCTGGGTGATGCATCATCCATCGCTGGTTCCTTTAACTCTGCCCACACCAAGTCTGTAGTCCCTTCATTACACTTTCTTCAGTTACCCCTTGAATGGCCAACTCTTTCTTGTCGGGACTCTGACTGATACATCTGCTCTACTTAATAGGCCTAAAGATAGTCATCTAGACACTTGCTAACTGGTCATGATAAGTTCTTGAAATCAAAGAATAATAGGTTTTATCAGTGTATATAAGCCATGCATTTCTTAAAAAAAAAACAAAAAACAAGCTAGTTGCCCACTGAGTCGGTTTCGACTCATAGCAACACCATGTGTTTCAGAGTGGAACTGCATTCCATAGGATTTTCAATGGCTATGATTTTGTCAGGCCTTTCTTTGAAGGTGCCTCTGGATGGGTTCAAACTGCCAACCTGTCATTTAGCAGCCAAGTGCTTAACTATTTGTGCCACCCTGGGCCCAGCACATATTAACAGACGGGAAATTTTAACACCAACTAGAGAATTTATAGGTTGAGTCTGTGATCCAAGAGAAGAACTTCTCTGATGTTATCTCTGGGATGCCTAAGGTCCTTCTGGAACAGCACAAGAACAAAGAAAGACGTGACATTCAGTGCCCCAAAATGTTCCCAAGAGCTCAACCACTCAGAGACCTCCTTACCAAGGTTGGCTACCTAGCCAGGTTGCTGCACCAAGTGTATGGTGGAAGGGTCTGGATTCAGTGCAGATCATTCATTTCTATTTACCCATGACCGTAAAGAACCCCCAGCCCTGTCAGCTATCTTGCACATACAGTGTTCCAGACAGGACCCAGATGAGACCATGTAAATGGACCCATGCTGCTCTAGAATGGCCTGCAGGTGGTGGGTCTTTTTCATCTGCTACATCTAACACCTTATCACGAGATACTAACCTGCTCTTTTTGCTCCCTTGCTTCACAAATAGAAGAGCAACATCATTACCTTGGCTTTTAAGAAGCTCCCATCATAGAGAGTTTTAAAAGTTTGCTTCAGGTCCAAGAGAGGCAATTGAAGTAGTACATAAAAGGAACAGTGGTAAGCATTGGGGATACAATGATAAGACAAATTGGCTTTAACTTGACTTTAAAGTGAAATTCTCCGTCATTTACATACCCCAGGGATCATTTGGGTGTTGGACATTTTCACCAGGATCTGGACCATGCTTTTCTGACAATGAACCATGGATGCTGGTGCATAATGACTGCAGCTTAAACTAGAACACAAACTAGACACTTAACAGGGGCTTTGGAAAAGAGCTGCAGCTTTGTTTTCCTTGCCAGTCACAGCCAGTCCTAGATGTAATGGGTAATATGTCACTAATTATAAATAAGCAGACAATGGGGTTTGTTTTTCGCCCTGAGAATCTGCACTCACTTCCAGCTAGGTCTGAATGCATTTTCAGCTGTAATGGAAACCAGTGCTAAGTGCTTTGGGGTTTTATTATCTGCAGAGAAAAAAAAAAAAAGAAGTAAATGGAAAACCCAATCCAAGTTTTAAAAAAATTGAGCACCTACTATGTGTGGACGGCTTTGCACACATTTTCTCTAGTCCTTAAAATGATCTGCCAATTCACTATGATACCTATTTTCTCCAGTTTACAGATGCAAAAATTGAGGCTCAGTATGGTTATTTCCACTTGAGCAGGGCCACCCAGTTAACAAGTGTTGTAGTGGGACGTATTAACATTATATCCATCTGGCTCCAAACCCTGGGCATCAGCCATTTCACCACTTTGCCACACCAAATAATTGTTCCCCAGAATTTAGGGATATTTCACTTTCTTCTTGGGTGTACATTACTAGGGCTGGGAAGAAACACTTACCTTGTCCATTTTTTTGCCTTCCAGTAAAGCTACATCCAAAATACCTCAGATAAAAACTATTTCTAGAACTGTCTCCTAATGGTTCTCATTGTCCAGAAGTTCTTCCTTATGTCTGACCCAAGTATTTCTTGCTACACTTTGAAGCCTTCTCTCTTGTTATGCTCTTTTTCAGATGGGAAGGAAAAAAGGAAAAAAGCAATGTGGCAGTCTGCTTTCCTAAAGATTACAGTCTTGGAAACCCTGTGGGGCAGTTCTATCCTGTCCTATTAAAAAAAGTTGCCCTCGAGTCCATTCCAACTCATAGCGACCCTATAGGACATCTTCCTCCCGGGGAGGAGCTGGTGAGTTGGTACTACCAATCTTTCGTTTAGCAACCCAGCACTTAACATAAAACTTAGAGACCTGTGAATTGTGAAGTTGCTGCTCACTGGCCCCCCTGCCAAGTAGAAGAATGCACAATCTCAGCCCAGATAATAAAGCAGCTGAGAAAATCACCCTAGTGCTGTTGGAACTCAGTATAGGTTTTAACCCTTTCTTGGACTCCTCCAACTATAAGTTCAACTTGGAATAAATTTTCAGTATACTTAACAATCCTTCCTACACCTCTACTCTCCGCTCTCTCTCCCCTGCCTTATTCCTTGCCACCCTTGAGTTAAAAGATGGGTAAAGACACAGAAATGAAGATGAGGGGAAATTGGATAAGATACAGACATCAATTGCTACTTTAAGCTTCTTTGCTGAAATATGTCTGTGGAGATCAAGCTAATAGGAGCACAGAAGGCCAGGAGAGTGAAAGAGGTCTCCTTTCCTGCCTGGCACCGCAGGTACCATTAGACACACTTGGCTGATTATGGTTGGAGCCTCTCCTGTGGTCGGAAGATCAAAGCAAGAGCCTCCCCCAGTCTGGTCTCTTCTGAAGCCGTCTCAGACTCCTCTGAGAAGGCGAACCTAGCAGGAGGAGGCTGCCCACCATGGATGGAGATCAGAGGGAGGGCTGGACAGCGTGGTCAGTGGTTGGTAACAATATCGCATTTCCGGGACCAGGAAGGCTTTGTCATGAAGCCAGGGCACTCGATAGCAGGCCCCAAGCTTGGTTCAGAGGAGGCTACAGAGGGTACCAGGACACTGTGAAGGCCTGGAAGCCAATTTACTTTCCAATGTTGGCATTTTATGCTTTGGATGTTCTGGGAGAAGGGCAGGACCTCTTGCGAGCTGGGTTCTCACCATGCTTCTCTCTTTGCTCCTACTCTGAGACCTTCTATGTGTACCATATGCACACATAAAAGCACATATAGATAGGTGGTGACATATAAGGTATCTGCTGAGACCTTACTATGTGGGTATATGCAGATCTAAATGCCTTATGTACATTAGCTCATTTATTCCCCCCTCACACTCTCTGAAGGAGCTGTTATGATTAGCTTCAATTTACAGATAAGGAAATCGGGACAGAAAAGTTAAAACTCAGCTCAAGTTTGCATAGGTAGTAAGTAGCAGAGCCAGGATTTGAACTCCTGCTGTGAAACTCCAGAACTCACACTATTAACCATACCACCTGCCACTCCATTTCTCCTTCACCACACACATTCTGATTCTGGGAAAGTCTCTCTGCCCCTCTGCCTGACCAACTGGGTTTAAATTTCACCCTTAACTTTTCTGTATCTTGTTGTTGTTGTGTGCTGTCAAGGACTCATAGCAACCCTGTAGAGCACAGTAGAACTGCCCCATAGGGTTTCCAAGGAGCAGCTGGTGGATTTGAAATGCTGACCTTTTGTTTAGCAGCTGTAGCTCTTAACCATTGCAACACCAGGGCTCCTTCTGTATCTCAGAACCTTGGAAAACCAAAATTGGGAGGGCCCTTGGCTCTGGTTCAACCTTTCCACTGTTCAGAGAAGGAAAGTGACTTCCTTGGAGTCACACAGGAGACCAGACAAGGTGCAACCTAGAACTTTCATACTGCTTTTATTTTATGTTTCTGGACAGAATTTCTCACTCATTAGGCCCTCATTCTTTCAGTTCTGGTTGGGAACTCCTGCAATATCTACTGTATTTCAGAAAAAGGAAGGAAGGAAGGGAGGGAGGGAGCGAGGGAGGAAAGAAGGGAGGGAGGGAGGATGGGAGGGAAGGAGGGAGGACGGAAGGAAGGAGAGAGAGAGAAAGGAAGAAAACATATATTACCATGTAATATATTTACGCACAGACTCAATTATATAAATGAAAATACATACTGAGGCTTCTCCACAGTGAGTTCTTTATCCCAGTCAAACTCTGTTTCCTCTCCCTGGGCTTCCAGCCATAGCCTCCTTCCCCAGTTCTTGTAGATCTTATCTAGGCTAGAAATGTGGAAGGAGCTACAGTGCCTCAAAGAGCTAAATACCTTAATGTGACTGTGCTCATCTGTTACTAATGCCCAATGAATGCAAACAAGGACTAACAAAGGCAGAGGGATAAACACATTTAAGCCAGACCCACTTCCAGAGAAATAATTTAAAGACTGTTCAAACGAGCGCTTCAAACACACAAGAATAATGATTTCCCCATGGATACACTGTGTGCTTGCTGGCACTATAACTTTGGCCTTACATGCAGAATCCCATAAAAAGTTAGGGACAAGATGAAAAGAAACAAGTAGTGCACAATAAAGGGAAGCCATTTGTGCTGTGGCCATGTCCCTCCCCAAAATTACCCAGCCGGAGTCTGCTGTCTGGAGATTCCAGACGCCTGCTGCCGTCTAGGGAAGGCCCTGTGCATGGACGCTGGGAGACATGAGGAGTGGACTCCTAACTGTTGCTTCCCTGGGTTTTTTGATGGGAGCTTTTTAGCTTGCTCAAAGGTAGGTTTGCCCATGTTTATTTGCCTTCTTTTTGCAGAGAAAAACACCAAGCCAGACTGCAGCTGAGAGAAGAGAAATAACCTGGTCCTGCTGGGTCAGACCAGAGTCACGGGGGACTGAGTTATTTGACACTCTGACACAGGCCACCCTCTGCCCCTCAGAACCACCTGAAACCAAGTGAGGCCTTACCTACTGTATTCGTTTCTCAGGGCTGTGGTAACAAAGTACCACAAAGTGGTGGCTTATAAGAGCAGAAATTTATTGTCTCACAATTCTGGAGGCTAGGAGTCCATATCAGAGCGTCAGCAGGCCTGTTTTCTCCAAGGTTTCTAGGGAAAGATCCTTTCTAGCTCTCCCTGCCTCTGGTAGCCCCAGGCGGTCCATGGTTTACAGCTGTAGCATACCTCTGTGGTGGCGTGGCTGTCTTCCCTCTGTCTGTCTCTGCGTCTCTTCTCTCTTACAGAGCACCACTCAGATTGGATGAGGACCTGCCCTGCTCTGGTAGGACCTCCTGTTACTTTAACTGAGCATACGCAAAGATCCTATTTCCAAACAAGGAAGCTTTGGTGGTTCAGTGGAAGAATTCTTACCTTCCACGTGAAGGCCTGGGTTCTCCACGTGAAGCTACTACCACCCATCTGTCAGTTGAGGTTTGCCTGTCTTTACCATGCTGAGCAGGTTTCAGCAGATCTTCCAGGCTAAGACTAGGAAGAAAGGCCTGGCAATCTACTGCCAAAAATCAGCCAGTGAAAACTCTTTGGGTCACAACAGTCCAACTCCTACGTAATCATGAGGATGGCTCAGGACCAGGCAGCATTTCATTCGATTGTGCATGGGGGCAACAAACATTTTCATACAAGGGCATGCTCACCAGGGTTTAGGACTTCAACACATACTGTGGGGGGACACACTTCAATTCAAAACAGCCATCTTAAGGGGGATGTCTGCCCTGATCCCCAAAGTTTTCCTGCAGGCGGTCCCATCATTCTCTTTTAGCCCATACTTTGGCAGGGAAGATTCAGGGGAAATCAGTGGAGCTACACCATCCATTTTGACTGGCTCCTAAGCTGCCCACTGGTTTCTCTGGCCAGCCTACCCTGGCCCTGGGTCTCTGGTTTACAACTGGCTACCCAGTCTCTGACCCAAAGACTCCATTCTTCTACTCCCTCTGTCAGTGACCCCAGGGCCAACAGTCTTTCCATAGAGAAACACGCCTGGTAAGGTAGAAGACAGGAAACCTATGTGAAGTTCAGCCCATATTCACCATTGCCTGCCTCCGGATCCACATCCTTAATCCTTTTGCAGAAACCAGCAAGGAATGCCAAACAACCAAGTCCTGACTTTCTTCCTATTAGAACTGTTCACACCACTGCTTCTTTCCACCTTTGTGCCCGAAGGGGAATTTTGTCTCTGTGCATGAGTTTATCTATTTTCTAGTTTTGTCAGATGGAATGGTAACAATAATATATCCATGATTTATGTGCATGTGTGAGATTTCGTTGAGTGAAGAAATTCATTTTCTCTAAAGAGCATAGGTCAGTGCTATCCATTCCAGGGTTGTTCACATTGACATTATTACTATTATAACAACAATGGCTAGTGGTTTAAATGCCATGTGCTGTGCCAAGAGCTTCACCTGCATTATGTTTTCATCATGTCTATCATCCCCTTTTGCAGAGAAGGAAATCGAGGCAGAGAGAGGTTAGGTAACTTGATTGTGCCCATGCAGCTACTACCAGTACCAGTACCATTTGCCATCGAGTCCAGGCCGACTCGTGGTGATCCCATGTGTGCAGTCTAGAACTACTCTCTAGGGTGTGACCTTTGAGAAGCAGATGGCCAGGCCTGAGACCTTAGTATAGAGATGTCCATATGATACTCAGAATGTGTGTGAGCGAAAGTATGCAAAGTCACTTTTAGTGGTCTTCCTAGTCCTCTTTACTCTTTTCATTTTCCCAAATTCCATTTGAAGTTAAGGAAAAATAGATGCATATTGGAAGAAATTTGGGGTCAGTGAAGATTGCTAAGGAGCCCTGGTAGTGCAGTGGTTAAGCACTCAGCTGTTAACTGACAGGTCAAAGGTTCAAACCCAGCAGTGCTCCGCAGGAGAAAAGATTACAGCCTTGGAAACCCTGTGGGGCAGTTCTACTGTCACATGGGGTGGCTCTGAGAGTCAACTCAACAGTGAGTTTTTTTTTTTTTTTTAAGGTTGCTAGTTGTTAGGTGCCATTGAGTGGGCTCTAACGCATAGTGACCTTTGCTGTTGTTAGGTACCATTGAGTCTGCTCCAGACTCATAGCAACCCTATGTATAATAGGACGAATGAAACATTGCCTGGTCCTGTGCCATCCTGACAATAGTTGGTATGTTTGAGTCCATTGTCGCAGCCATTGTGTCAATCCATCTTGTTGAGGGTCTTCTTTTTTTTCCACTGACCCTCTACCTTAACGAGCATGATGTCTTTCTCCAGGGATTGGTCCCTCCTGATAACATGCTCAAAGTAAGTAAGACAAAGTCTCACCACCTTCACTTTTAAGGAGCTAACCCCAAATTTCTTCCGATATGTGTCTATTTTTCCTTAACTTCAAAGGGAAATTGCGAAAAATGATGGGAGTAAAGAGAACCGGAAGCCCAGTGAAAGTGGCTTTGCACACTCACTCACTCACTCACATCTGAGTGTCGTATTGACATCTCCATGGTAAAGTCCTGGCTTTCATAAAACTTGTTCTTCTGGATATAAGTAAGAGAGCACTGCCTAGAAACTGATAAAATTGGTACTCCAAAGAAAAAGGGGAGAACAGTTTATGAAGTGCAGATTTTTTTTTTTTTTTTTTTAAGGAGATGACCACAGGAAGATAATCTGATTTATTTGAAAAGGCTTATTTTTAATCTTTTTATTAAAAATAATTGCTTTGCACTAAAATGGGAGACTGGGGCAGGGGAGTGAGTTTTCTGTAGATGATTTATAAATCAATCTATTTCTGGGGATTAAGGCTGTCTACCTGGGTTTGAGTTATTTGATGATTCAAAAGCATGAACAAGCACATGGCAGTTAATTTGTCGGCGTTCTGGATGACCCCCGTGCCATCACGTCCTCTCCAGATGAGTTCTGGCGAGATGAACGGGTCATTGTGAGCTGGGTCTGGGGTGGCCCTCAGGGGTGCTCGTGCCTGCAATAGCACTCAGCTCCTCCCCACCCGGCAGCCCCTCCTGAGGTCTTTCACAATGGCTGCCTTTGAGCCCAGAGACCCTCAGTCACGCAGGACTCTGTCTAATGTCTCTGAGGAAAACGCTGGAATCCCTCGGAATGGAGGGAAACTGCAAGGGGAGACGTCATTATCCCAGAGCTGCCTGTAAATTGTGCTGTTTAGTCTGTAAAGCAATTAGGTCTGGGGAGTGTAACGTGATGCTTTTGGCTGGCTGGCCTTTGTGGCCCTTGTCAGCTCTCAGTGGACACCGGCGCCCAGCTTGTTGGGCCAGTATGCTTCTCTTCCTAACCCACACTGATGTTCTTAAATATATTAGTTTTCCTATACCAGCTGAGTGGCTACATGCACAAAGAGCCTTGAATTTGGCCTTCTGGGACCTGAGTTCAAATCCCAGCTTTGCTTTTCGCTTGCTGTTTAATCTGAAACAGGAGCAGTCACCACAGCTCCCTCCAGGGAGCCTCGGTCGCATTAGGTGGGCCTCATCATCTCTGCTGTGCAGTCGTAGCGGAGTTATACAGGGTCTGGCATGGGGTTAGAGTGCGGTGCGTGTTCTCCTGAGCCTATCCGGGTCTTTGTGCAGTGTGACCAACTATCACTTGGTTGGCAGCAGCTATGTTCCGAAGGCGTGCATCATTTCTATCTTTGCTTCTTGAAAGCATATGGCTGGCCTGAAGGCCTCCTCTACCGTTTCTGCAGATTTCTAGCCAGGCCCTGTACCACCGTCTATAAGGCTGTTGTGGTTAGTTGCTGTTGAGTTGACTCAGATTCACGGTGACCTTATGTACAACAGAACAAAATGTTGCCCATTCATGTGTCATCTTTATGATTGTCAGTACGCTCGAGTCTATCGTTGTGGCTATTGTGCCAATCGATCTCATCAAAGGTCTTCCATACCCCTGTTGGCCCTCTACTTCACCAAATATGATGTCCTCCCCTAGTGATTGTTCCCTCCTGATGAATGTCCAAAGCAAGCAAGTTGGGCAATGTTCTTTTGTGATCTATAAGGCTTTCATTGACTAATTTTCTAAAGTAAATCACCAGGTCTTTCTTCCTAGTCTCTCATAGTCTAGAAGCGCCCCTGAAACCTGCTCACCATGGGTGACCCTGCTGGTATTTGAAATACTGGTGGCATAGCTTCCAGCATCATAGCAACGTGCAAGCCACCGCAGGCCGACAAACTGACAGACGAATGGTGGACGTAAAGGTAGGTTTCCCCTACTATTCTTTAGCACAGTATCCTGGCTGTTTCCTCCACAGCACTCAGTCACAGTTTTAATTTTATTTATTTGTTCAGCTCTTATCTCTCTTGCCCACTAGATTGTGAACCTCACGAGAACACGGGCATAGTCACTTTAGTCACCACTGTGCCCCAGCCCATAGCATAGTGCCTGGCACATAGTGATTGCTTAATAATAAATATCTGTAGCATGAATGAATGAAAAATAATATATGCCCTGTGACCAGCAGGCAGATACCCTCCTTCTTGCTGGCCTGATAAAAGTTCAAGGTCAGAATCACTTTCCTGGAAGGTCCAACAAGGCTGCTTCACTCCTGGTTAACCCTGAGTACATTTTCACACCTTTCATACCCCAGCCTTGGACTCTCTACCTGAAGACTTCTTTTACGTGAACAAGAAATAACTTTCTATTTCATCTAAGCTACTGTCATTTTGGATTTTCTGCTATATGCAGCCAAAACTTATTTAGATGACACACCAGAGAATTTGTGTTCAAGGGCAGTTCTGGTGGGCTAGAGGCTGCTTTGGGACAGGAGATAAAATAACGAGGGTAGGGGCCTGTGTGTATGTAGGGGCGGTGGGGGGGGGAGTATTTCACCAGAATCCTGGGTGTGTTTCATGCAGGAGGAGTCTCTTTTCCCCACTGAGAGATAAAGCATTAGGGAGACGCTTGCTACACTGCACATTAAGCCAATTCTCCTTTGCACAGTGTGGACTCCAGTACACATTTGTTTTAAATTATTCCCTAATTGCTTAAGTGTTTGTGGTGTCTTTGCTCTTAACTCAGGGCCCTGGAGAATGAAAGGAGGGAATCTCACTGTCCCCTGCCCCCCCAGGATGGAGACCCTCCAGGACGCTCCCCCCCCGCCCCCGGCTGGGCTTAGTAAGAAGCTGGTTGGTTAGAAAGGCAAGACCTCAGGGCGTGAGAAATGGAACCACCACTGGGCTTCCCTTCTAATCCTCCAAATTCCAAGTCCAAACTTGGAATTGTGTTGGGAAATCTGACTGTTTTGCTTTTGTGGCAATGCTAACATATACCCAATTAGTCTGTTTGTCTTAAAATCCACCCACTCTTCAAAAGAATAAGAAAATAGTCAGGGCTTAAAATAGTTCAGTTGTATATGTGGGAGCTATGGCCAAAGCTTTAATAAATACCGAAAACCTTCTCAGTCTTTGCGAACCCACTTCTGGGGCAAAAAGTTGTGGGGATGTGGCAACTGTTCTTTCATGGGTGGGCCCTCACAGCTGCAGGGAGGGTGGGACACACATCTAATGGCAGTTAGGAGTCACCACATACTGTATTTTCCACAAATAACGTGCACATGCAAATAACGCCTACACATACAATGGGCATAGCACACGTAGGAAAATAATGCATGAGGGAGTGGAGCAGTTGACAAAAATGTATAATGCACACATTATTTGCATAAAAATATGGTAGTCATAAACTGTCAGAGATGGGAGAAACCCAGGAAATCCTGGAGATCACCCCTACTGTTTCATACCTGAGAAAATAGAGGCCCAGACTTGTCCAAGGTCTCATAGCTTGAAATGGCAAAGCGGTAACTTCAAGACATCCTCGGCTGATGTCTAGGGGAAGGCTCCTTCCCCCTTATACCTCAAATCAGAGGCACACAGAGTCCAACTTCCATATTTAGTTGATTATCCTCTCATTAACCATACCCATGATTTCTTCCTACCCCAAAAGCTAATAATTTGTTGAGACCTTATTATGTTCTTCACACATAAATCTCATTTATTCCTTATAATAATAACCTTGTGAGGGTTGTATTATTATCCATTCTGAGGCTTGGAGAGGTTAAGTTATGCGATTGCCCAAATTTACACAGTTTGAAAGTGATGGGGCTTAGATGGGGCTCCAGAGTCCCTGGTCATAACCACAGTGCAATATGGTCTTTTAGACTTTTAACATCTTTTTTTTTTTAATAATTTTTATTGTGCTTTAAGTGAAAGTTTACAAATCAAGTCAGTCTCTCACAAAAAAACCCATACACACCTTGGTGTATACACACTCCCAATTACTCTCCCCCTAATGAGACAGCCCGCTCTCTCCCTCCACTCTCTCTTTTCATGTCCATTTCCCCAGCTTCTAACCCCCTCCACCCTCTCATCCGCCCTCTAGGCAGGAGATGCCAACATAGTCTCAAGTGTCCACCTGATCCAAGAAGCTCACTCCTCACCAGCATCCCCCTCCAACCCATTGTCGAGTCCGATCCACGTCTGAAGAGTTGGCTTCGGGAATGGTTCCTGTCCTGGGCCAACAGAAGGTCTGGGGGCCATGACCACCGGGGTCCTTCTAGTCTCAGTCAGACTATTAAGTCTGGTCTTATGAGAATTTGGGGTCTGCAACCCACTGCTCTCCTGCTCTCTCAGGGGTTCTCTGTTGTGTTCCCTGTCAGGGCAGTGATCGGTTGTAGCCAGGCACCATCTAGTTCTTCTGGTCTCAGGATGACGTAGTCTCTGGTTCATGTGGCCCTTTCTGTCTCTTGGGCTGGTAATCACCTTGTGTCCTTGGTGTTCATTCTCCTTTGATCCAGGTGGGTTGAGACCAATTAATGCATCTTAGATGGCTGCTTGCTAGCGTTTAAGACCCCAGATGTCAGTCTTCAAAGTGGGATGCAGAATGTTTTCTTAATAGATTTTATATTCCAATTGACTTAGATGTCCCCTGAGACCATGGTCCCCAGACCCCTGCCCCTGCTACGCTGGCCTTCGAAGCATTCAGTTTATTCAGGAAACTTCTTTGCTTTTGGTTTAGTCCAGTTGTGCTGACCTCCCCTGTATTGTGTGCTGTCTTTCCCTTCACCTAAAGTAGTTCTTATCTGTTATCTAATTAGCAGATGCCCCTCTCCCACCCTCCCTCCCTTCCCCCTCTCGTAACTACAAAAGAATGTTTTCTTCTCAGTTTAAACTATTTCTCAAGTTCTTATAATATGGTCTTATACAATATTTGTCCTTTTGCAACTGACTAATTTCACTCAGCATAATGCCTTCCAGGTTCCTCCATGTTATGAAATGTTTCACAGATCACTCACTGTTCTTTATCGATGCGTAGTATTCCTTTGTGTGAATATACCATAATTCATCCATTGATGGGCACCTTGGTTGCTTCCATCTTTTTGCTATTGTAAACAGTGCGCAATAAACATGGATGTGCATATATCTGTTCGTGTAAAGGCTCTTATTTCTCTAGGATATATTCCAAGGAGTGGGATTGCTGGATTGTATGGTAGTTCTATTTCTAGCTTTTTAAGGAAGCGCCAAATCAATTTCCAAAGTGCTTGTACCATGTGACATTCCCACCAGCAGTGTGTAAGTGTTCCAATCTCTCCACAGCCTCTCCAACATTTATTATTTTGTGTTTTTTGGATTAATGCCAGCCTTGTTGGAGTGAGATAAAATCTCATTGTAGTTTTGATCTGCATTTCTCTGATGGCTAATGATCGTAAACATTTCCTCGTGTATCTGTTAGCTACCTGAATGTCTTCTTTAGTGAGGTGTCTATTCATATATTTTGCCCATTTTATAATTAGGTTATTTGTCTTTTTGTAGTTGAGTTTTTGCAGTATCATGTAGATTTTAGAGATCGGGTGCTGATCTGAAATGTCATAGCTAAAAACTTTTTCCCAGTCCGTTGGTAGTCTTTTTACTCTTTTGGTGAAGTCTTTGGATGAGCATAGGTGTTTGATTTTTAGGAGCTCCCAGTTATCTTGTTTAGAGTTTTAACATCTTAATCTTACTGTCCAAAGAACATAAACATCTTAACCTTACTGTCCAAAGAACATAGCACCCACCAAATGTCTATACCAAAACCCAAACTCACTGCCATCAAGTTGATTGCAACTCTTAGCTACCCATAACTGCCCTGTAGGGTTTCCAAGGCTGTACATCTTTCTGGAAGCAGACTGCCGCGTCTTTCTCCTGTGGAGTGGGTGGTGGGTTTGAACGGCTGAACTTTTGGTCAGCAGCCGAGCACTTTAACCACTGTCCCACCAGGGCTCCTTCAAATGTCAAAAATTAGCTATTACTGTTGAATTTTCTATTTCTCCTTTCAATTCCACCACTTTTTAATTTATGAATTTTGGGGTGCTATTATGGAGCCCTGGTGGCACAGTGGTTAAGAGCTTGGCTGCTAACCAAAATGTTTGGCAGTTCAAATCTACCAGGATTGGAAACTCTATAGGGCAGTTCTACTCTGTCTTATAGGGTCGCTATGAGTTGGAATTGGCATGATGGAAAAGATTTGGTTTGGCTTTTTTAAAATTGTTATTATATATTCCTGATGTATTAACCATTTTATCATTGTGAAACATCCTTCTTTGTCTATTTCTAAGACTATTTCTAGTCTTAAAGTCTATTTTGTCTGATATTAATATAACCCCTTCAGCTCTTTTGTGGATACTGTTAGCATAATATACCTTTTTCTATCCTTTTTCTTTCAGCCTTTTTGTGTTTAAATCTAAGGTATGTTTCTTGCATACTTAACTGAGTGCTGCATTTTAAATTCAGTCTGCTAATCTCTGCCTTTTGATTGGATTTTTAGACTAGTCACATTTCATGTACTTATGTTTATGGATTTATATTTGCTATTTCTTGTTCCTCCTTGACTGCTTTTTTTGGGTGTTAAATAGTTTTAGTTGGAGGTATCTGTTTATTTTTAAACTGTATTTGAGGTTATTTTTCAGTAGTTTCTCTAGGGATTATAATATGCATCTTAGTTTATCTACTCTACTTTTACTTAATTCTAACTTAATTTAAGTAAAATATAGAAACTTTGCTCCAATATAGCTCCAGTCCCTCCTCTATTTTTTGGTCTATTTTAAACTTATATGTTACATCTAAAAAAAACCCAGTGCCGTCTTGTCTAGATACATATAATATAAACCCAACGATTCAGTGTTGTAAGTATTGCTTTGTACAGTTTTGTTTTCTACAGAATTTAAAAGAAGAAATAAGGAAACAATATATTTATAGCATCCTTTTTTTTTTTTTTTTATATTAGTCCACATATTTAACATCTCTGGTGCTCTTCATTTTCCATGTGGATTAAAGTCACTGCCTGGTGTCATTTCCTTTCAGTACAAGTGACTTCCTTTAGTATTTTTGTAAAATAAATTGTCTGGCAACACATTCTCTTAGTCTCTGTTTTCTTGGAATGCTTTTATGTTGCCTTCATTTTTGAAGGATAGTTTTGTTGGGTGTAGAATTCTTGGTCGACATTTTTCTTTTAGCACTTTGACTGTGTCACTCCACTGCCTTCTTGCCTTCATTGATTGTATCAGATGAGAAGAGAGCCATTCATCATATTGATGCTCCTTATATGTGATGAGTCCTTTTTCTTTTGCTTCTTTCAAGATTTTCTCTTTTTCTTTGCCTTTCAATTGCTTGATGTTGATGTGTCTAGGTGTGAATTTCTTTGTGTTTATCCAACTTGGACTTTGTTGAAATTTTCAGATTAGTGGATTGAAAAACTTCATCAAATTTGAAAGTTTTAAGTTATGATTTATTAAAATGTTTTTCTGTACCTTTTTCTCTCTTTTCTCCTGGGACTCCCATAAATCAATGTTGATACAGTTGTCCTACAGGGGTCCTAGGCCCTGTTCACTTTCCTCCTTCTTCTCTTCCTCCTCTTTCTCCTCCTTACTCACCCTCCTCCTCCCCCTCCTTTTTCTTCTACTTCTCCTCCTTCTCTTCCTTTTCCTCCTCCTCCTTCTTTTTGTTTTGCAGATTGATAATTTCTATTACTTTATTCTCAAATTCATTAATTCTTTCTTCTTTCCTCTTTAATCTGGTATTAAGCCTCTATAGTGGTTTTTTTTCCTTTTTAGTTGTACTTTTAAACTTCAGAATTTCCATTTACTTTTTTTTTCTTCGTAGTTTCTATGTCCTCATTGAGAATTTCTATTTGTTAGTTCATTCCTGTTACCCTTTCCTTTAATTCTTTAAACACTGTCACTTTTAGTTTTTTAAGCATATTTTAACACCTACCTTTAAGTATTTGTAAGCTAAATCCAATGTAAACATTAAGACCATTCAGACAGTTTTTATTGCTGTCTTTCCCCACCCCCGCCCCAGGGTCATGTTTCATTGATTCTTTGTGTGTCTTACAATTTTTTGTTGAAACCTAGACATTTTGATAAGGTAGACAGTTTGGATTCTGATTTTTTTTTCTTTCTCAAAGTTGTTGCTGTTTCATTTGTTCATTTGTTTGTTTAGTCACTTGCCTTGGCTGTGATCTCTGAAGTATGAGCTGATGGCTCAACTCAGTTTTCCTTTTCCCAATTATATTCTTGTTTTTATTTACAAGCCCAGTTTCCTAAGGGTCACTCTTGTGTCTATACAGTGTAGATGGTCTGCCAATGATTAGACAAAGCCTCAAACCCATAACTCCATGGATTCTCACTATTCTTAACCTGAAATTCAGCAATTTTAAATGTATAAATACTTCTCATATTATTATATGCTTTTGGTTGATTTCCAGAATGCTGAATGGTTGTTTTGTCAAATTTATCCAGATTTATGGTTGTTTTGGGGGGATCAGGTTTGCTGATCTTCTTTCTCAGCCATAGCCAGAAGTCCCTTCTTCCACAGGAAAGTTTTTATTTGACTGGTACAGTTGTAATATGACTTTACGTAAAGCAGACACTTTCTTCTTCTGTGAGTCTCTTAGTGGATTCTTCGGACACTATTTAATTTATCCCCTCCAACTACAACAGGCTGTTTAAAGAATGCTGTCTTCCTTCAGCTGTGTCTCACTGTTTGGCTTGGTTTTCCAATGGTCCCCTTCACACCAACTCTAAATGTTGCAGTCCCTTTATTCTTCCAGGCAGTCCTCTTGGATAAAATCTAAAAATGGCTCCTGGCTCATTCTTTCTGCCATGTGGCCCACATATGGTCGATCAGGGAACATGCATTAATCCTTGTCCTAGCAAGTTCAGGGAGTGCCAGCTGATCCCAACAAAGCAACTACTCTCCTTTGATCCATCACTAAATCAATTCACCATCTGTTTCTTTTGTCCTCTTGATTTCCAGACTGGAGTCCACTACCGTCCACAATCTCCACTTTTAGGGAGCACTTACTTAGATCCTCGAGTCAGCCTTCTGAAGTGGTGTACACTGAAGGGGTTGAGGAGAAGGACCCCTGGTGTCAATGTCTCAAAGAAACCCTCCCCATAACATCCTTTGTTAACCTCCACACTTCTAATTTTCTTGTAAATTCTTTGCAGGAAGGAGTTTTTAGAGGTATAAACTGGTTCCCAGGTATTTCCTCTTAACCTGACTCTGAAATACGATTTTAGAATTTATCTTTTGTATCTTGTTGCCTCATTAAAAATTCCAATTTAGCATCCCATTACACTTGTGTTTATTTTTAGAGACTTCTGATTCCTTCCAGATAGAACAATCTTTTTTTAAATTATGAGATGGTCGTAGGTATAAATGTCAAAAGGGAGTCCTATAAGAAAATAATTTGGGGGAATATTGTGTTAAGCAAAGTTAGATCTCTTTTTCTGGAGGATTTTTCAGAACCTCTGAAATGCTAATGTACACTGTGAAGTTCTAAGGGTAGGACAGAACATAAAGATTTTCTCAAACTTATTTGACCATGGGAAACCCCCCAGAAAACAAAAAAACCTTTATTTCAAACCATTAAAGGGTTCATGTTCTGTAGAACGTGCTTTGGAAATATTGGCTTGGAAGGTACTGGAGAAAGGGAAGGTACTTCCCTCCTCACCCAGAGAACTCTTCTAAGGCAGGCAACATGTATTGCCCTTTGCCTCCTCCTCATCATGGCAGTTCTGAAGGTTTCATATGCTTTTAGTTTTTCATCTGAATGTAGTAGAGCTTGATTTTGTGGTCTTCCCACTAGATCATGAACTCCTTATGGATAGAAGCCCATCTTATTTATCCTTGGATCTCCAGGATTTACCACAGTGCCTGGCACTTAAAACAAACAAAGAAAACCAAACCCATTGCTGTCGAGTCGATTTCAACTCATAGTGACCCTACAGGACAGGGTAGAACTGCCTATTGAGTTTCCAAGGAACGCCTGGTGGATTTGAACTGCCAACCTTTTAGTAAGAAGCCATAGAACTTAACCACTACTCCACCAGGGTTTCCCACCTGGCACTTAGCAGGAATGAATGAGCAAATTGTGTTTGAGGAAGGATTCTTTCCCCTTCCTCCTCCTCCTCCTTCTTCTTCTTTAAGAAAGTAAGAAAAATCTCCACACTAGGGCCCCAAACAAGTCTATCAGGTGTTCATAGTGTGAAAATCTTTGCTTATGAATATTTACAGAAGGATGAGCAAAAGTCCTATACTCTTTGCAAGGGCTACCAGGGTGGGTTTTTTTCTTTTCTTTTCTTTTTTATATCTGCATGTGTGTATGTGTGTGTGTGTGAGAGAGAGAGATTGTGTACACACAGCTGAAGAGATGAGTTACTGAGAACTTTCCAAAAGCAATGAATGGGATAAAATAAATGGCCAAGTTACTGAGCGGTAATTAAGAACAGATTCCTAACATCATCACTTTACCATTTTAAAGATATTTTCCTTTAAAAGACAAAACCACTGAATGATGAAATGTATCATGTGTCTCCTGGAGTCCCCTAATCTTACAAAAGTCTCTGTTCAGTTACACACACACATACATGCCAGCCCAAAGTCACACATACCTGCACATTGTAAGAAGACTCAGATTATTTTCCAATGGAGAAAAATGTGTGTGTGTGTGTGTTTTACCTATCCTCACCCCCAATATGTATCAGTTGGAAACACTTCTTTCTCTCCAACATTAAAAAATACAAGTTCGCTTTGAAGCTAACTGGAGCACTTGGCCCTGAGCATTATTTTTCAAAGGGTTCTGAGCTACTGAAAATGGGGATATAATGAAAGTTTGTATGTGATCTTAACTGTGCAAGTACTCAGGCTCCAGAAATAACATAAGCGGCTGTGGTTACTTGCAGATATGGCCTTCTCCAGCCTGGACCTTGGGCTCTGGACATAGATTTAAAAGGGGGGTCAGGAAGGAATTCCACCCCCTTTCCCACCCACTCGAGCACTCTCCTCACCATGTGATATTCCATCCCACATCTGGCCAGGTGCAGTGTGGTAGGCCAGAGTTTGCCTTTCTGGCCCCAGTGGGGGGAGGCACATACCAGATTAGACACACGCGTGGCCTGCCTCGCTGTGGGGGTGGAGGACACCGCCATGATGTCCCAGGATTGTGTGTCTTGTGGTTAAACACTTAGGCATCTGACGTAGGCAAGGCAGCAGAGCCGAGCCTCCAAGCCACTGCAAACAACCTGAGAAGCCTTCTCAAAAATGTACAGTCCTGTACCTCGGAAGGAGACAGCCTTTATGGGGGCAATTTCCCAATTGTTGCCTGTTTGGTGTGGTCAGGTCTGTGCCAGGCAGGTTCCTTAACCCTGGGCAGAGATGTCTGCAGAGAGTTGGATTCCAGGAACCTCATGAGTTGCACGTTCACATTAAGTGCGTTCTGGGCATTCACTAACAGAGGAGAGGTGTGTGAAAAAGGGGAAAATAGGGAAGAGGGCAAAGAAAGAAAGAGGCATGTAAGAGTCATGGCTGTCTATCAGGTACAGATATTCTGTAATTTAACTTTCACTCTAGCACCATGGCATTGATACTCATTGATCAGTATTTTGCAGAGAAGCTAAATGATACTCATCTTACTCAGCTGCAAGAGCCAGAGCTGGGATTAGAAAGCTGGCTTTTCTGATGCACACCCTGAGGTCTTTCTATGACAGCACGCCACAATGAGGACTTCACATGTTTAAACTGCTGCGACATCCAGTTTATGTCATATTGGTAGGTGGTCTCCAGGAAGAAATTGTGATAACTATGGACAGTTTCTCTCTTCAGGTGTTCGCTGTATCCTTGGAAGTTTCTACCAGATAATAAGAGTCCAGGAAGCCTTCCGTAAACAGTAAGGATCACACCCTTTATTATCAGTGAGAGAAGCAGGATCAGGCCCATGATCAAAACACCTGCGTGCGATGTGCCTGTGCTGAACTGGGTTGAGTTTAGAAGCTTGTTTTTTGAATCCGCCAGGCGCTCCTTGCAAACTCTATGGGGCAGTTCTACTCTGTCCTATAGGGTCGCTATGAGTTGGAATCGACTCGACGGCACTGGGTTTGGTTTGGTTTTGATTTTTTTCCTTTGAGGCATTAACAGCATCTGTGATAACAGAGTTCAGCCCCTCCCTGTGCAGAGCCTGGGGGTCAGCAGGTTGATTCTGACCTTTTAAGTAGTGGTAGGTGAGAAGATTCGCCATTCTGAGTGATCCTTCTCCCCCCCCTCCAAATCTCAGAAGAATTTATAGAGATTTGTTGTAAGATACCATCGAGTCACTTCGAACTCATAGTGAACCTATGTACAACAGAAAGAAACACTGCCAAGTCCTGCACCATCCTCACAACTGTCGCTATGCTTGAGACCATTGTTGCAGCCACTGTGTCAATCTACCTTGTCGAGGGTCTTCCTCTCTTTTGATGACCCTCTACTTTAGCAAGCATGATGTCCTTCTCCAGGGACTGGTCCCTCCCGATATCGTGTCCAAAGTACGTGAGACAAAGTCTCGCCATGCTTGCTTCTAAGCAGCATTCTAGCTATATTTCTTCCAAGACAGATTGGTTTGTTTTTCTGGCGATCCATGGTGCATTCAATATTCTTCACCACTATCACGACTCAAAGGCATCAACTCTTCTTTGGCCTTCCTTATTCATTGCTTCAGGTTTTGCATGCCTATGAGGCAACTGAAAACACCACGGCTTGGATCAGGCTCACCTTAGTCCTCAAAGTGACATCTTTGCTTTTTAACACTTTTTAAAGAGGTATTTTGCATCAGATTTGCCCAGTGCAATGCATCCTCTGATTTCTTGACTGCTGCTTCCATAAGCGTTGATTGTGAATCCAAGTCAAATGAAACCCTTGACAACCGCAATATATTCTCTGCTTACGGAGGTATGGACTTTCAATCCTTTCTGTCCTATTTGACCTTTACGACAATCCCATGGGATGGAATGAACTTCATCCCTTGTTATTGATGAGGCACTCTAAGCTTCAGAAAGCTACCTGCCATGCTGAAGGTACACCGCAGTGGAAGACAGGGCTGGGAGTTTAACCAGGGTCTCTGATTCTAATACTTGAATTCTTTTCACCATGTTCTATAGCCTATGTCTGTAAATTAGGGGCCGGGGGCCGGGGGGAGAAAAAAACCAAACATGTTGCCATTGAGTTGATTGCTACTCATGGTGACTCCATGTGTATTAGAGTATAACTCTGCTCTATAGGGTTTCCTATGGCTGTGACCCTTCAAAAGCAGATCACCAGGCCCGCCTTCTGAGACACCTCTGGGTGGGTTCAAACACCAAGCTTTTGGTTACTAGTAGAGCGCTTACCCATTTGCATCACCCAGGGACTGCAAATCGAGGAAAGAGGTATGTTATTCATAGAGAGCCTCATCTTGATTAGATAACATATTTATGGGATTCTTGTTCATTCTTCAAAAAGTCTTTTACTAAGTGCCACTATGAGCCACGCACTATGTTTAGACCAGGAGTTCTAGCCCTGGGGAGTGACTAAGGAGATCTTTGTGAAGTTTTCTCCCCATGAATATGCGGGGCTTGAAAGTGCATGGCGGACTTTGGAAGCCGGGCCAAGTTTGGTGAGTTATGTGAGGATCCTGCAGCAAACAAATACAATTTTCCAGATGTACTGCATAGATCCGCACTCTATATTCACGGGATATACCAGAATATGCAGGTGACTGGTGGGAGAAGAAAGATGGAGCCTCCCTCGCTCGTGGTCTTGAGAATAGAAGAGATACCTGCCTACATTAGGGCTCTGTGAGTGATAGGGCTGGAGGTAGGGGATAAATCAGATGACCCCAAAATGGACCCTCCCATTTCATGGACTCTTCAGGGCTTATGACTTCAAACACAGTTCCTTAGCACTGAGATCCACTTTTTTTTATAAGCTTTGTCTGTTCCTCTTCCCCATAAAACTGGAGTAAGACCACCTGGGCAGGATGCAGACTCCCTTCCCCAGACTGGGAATGATCTGTTGGCCTTCAGCCTCACTTCTCCTGTCCCCATCCTCCTCATGCTCCCACATCCACCACCTCTACATCTCTGGTTCTCTCTCATCTCGTGTTAATGCCTTCTTTTCTCTTAATTTGCCTGGAATGAAGGTGCTCAGTTTTGATCTTGTAGGCAGACTGTCACAGACACTGCGCATGAAAAGGAGTTCACAAGGACATCCTAATTTTCATTAGATCTGCCACTTCATTTCTGTTTGGGCTGCTGCTTCTAATTTCTATTAGTGCCATTACATTTCCTATGACTGTGGACAATTAGATTGGCCCGTGGTGAATTCCAAGGAGGGATGAGCACACCTTAGCTCCTGATACTAGAAGTGAGTGAGTCATAATACTCTTTTACACCTTACTAATTTTCTTGCCTCCTTTTTTCAATAATAATAGATATCATTTATTTAGTACTCACCACGGGCTGGTGGTATGTAAAATAAACTAAAAAAAAAAATCACTTGCCATCAAGTCAATTATGATTCATTGTGACCCCCTGTGTGTCAGAATAGAACTGTGTCCCATAGGGTTTCCAATGACTGTGACCTTTTGGAAGTAGATTGCCAGGATTTTCTTGCAAGGTGCCTCTGGGTGGATTCAAACCTCTAACCTTTTTGTTGGTTGACACATGGACTCCAGTATATGCAAAAAGAGGTTGGAAAAGCAGGGCTAAAGTTGACGGGAAAATGGTGGTTGGAATATAGATTTGGGCAAAGAGAGAGTGGTTGACTTTCAGAAGCAGTCACTGAAGCCTGTCATCGAATTCACGAGAAAGGAGGAAATTGCAAGAGGAGAGTCTGTGATGCTTAGGAAAAGAACGGCTGCTGACCGAACCCTGGGGAGTATCAACATTTAGGTAGAAGAAGAGAAATCAGGAAAAGAAACTGTACCAGAGAAGATATGGTGACAGAAAGATGTCCATGAGAGAAGTACTTCAAGAAAGGGGAGGTCTAAGCCTTCCAAAGGATGTGAGAATGAAGAGTGACAAGACTGGACTGGGTTCATCTAGAAAGTTATTTTGACCTTGGAAAGATCTACCAAAGGGATTCAGGGTAGGATGTCAGAGAGTAGCTGAAGAAGTGATGGGCAGTTAGGGGAGACAGAGGACTGGACTTAATTTCTAAGTGGACTGTGGCACTTTCCAGTTCCAGAATTTACTTGCAGTTTGCTTCATCTTGGTAGAATTCACATTAATTTAAGAGGAATAAGGATTCTTCTTTGAACTTTGCTGTTGTTGTTGTTGTGTTATTAGAGATGATGCAGAAAATACATGGAATTGGAGTCAGAGGAACTGGTTAGTGTCTGAGGTCCCCTGTTTTCTGACTGTGTGATCTCAGGCAGGACCCTTACCAGATCTGGCTTATCTTCTTATAAAAAATGGAGGTTATAATGATACTTCCGAAAGTTGTGAGGTTCAGAGGAGATACTATATGTGAGTATACTTTGGCAACTATAAAGAATTATATAAAAATCATGTTAATAATTTTTATAAGCCAATGGTCAGGAATTGTCTCAATATTACATTTCAGTGGATTGTTGGGAATGTATGAGGTATAATTGTGTTTGTCTGTAAATAACAGAAAGCTCAACTACAATAACTTAAAATACATAGGGGTTTATTTTCTCACTTAAGAAGAAGTCAGAGGCAGGGGCAACCACTTCCGGATGTCATCAAAGGCCCAAGCTCCTATCTTCCTGCTCTACCACCCTGAAGTGACTTTTGTTCTCAAGGTTACAAGATGGCTGTTGCATCTCCAGGCATCGTATCCACATTCCAAGAAAGAAGAAATGGGAAGGAGGAATGGGGAATGGCAAAGGGATGAAGGGGCATGCCATCTGAATCTGACCTTTTCATGAAACTGACCCTTGCCTTCTACATGGCAATCTCACAGGCCAAAACTGGGTCTCATAGCTATCCCTTGCTATAAGAGAGTCTAGGATGGTGGATATTGTAGAATTACAGATTCTTTAGCTGAGGAAGGCAAGGGAGAAGGGGTTTGCCAATGACACTTGAAAGCTAATTCACAGCATTTTCCACGGGCGGGGAGGGAAAGGGGAGCCCTGATGGTGCAAGGCTAAGTGCTCAGCTGCTAACTGAAAGGGTGGTGGTTCAAATCCACCCAGGAGCTCCGTGGGAGAAAAACCTGGTGATCTGTCCCCATAAAGACTACAGTCTAGAAAACCCTATAGGGTAGTTCTACTCTGTCACATGGGGTCGCTATGAATAGAAATCTATTCCAGGGCACCTACTAGCAACCATGGAGCAAAGCTCACCTTGCCCACAGAGCCTTAATTTAAGGAAGGGCTTGGAGGGAAGTGGCAGTGGCGTATGATGTTCAGTAGGTCAACCTGACATCCCAGCAACCAAATAGCAGTGCTCTGGGGCCCTCTGTGGCTTGGACCAAAACAGCTTGGCTGTCCCCCACCAAGAGGCCCAGCCCCAAGACTTGGCTCCTTCTGGCAGATAGCCCTAACCAGCCGCTGCCAAAGAGGTAAACACATTCCAAGTCCTGAGTCCCTGCTGCACTTTAACTGAGGTTAAGGCACACCCTCGGGTCTACCCCGTCCGGGCTTACAGAGAGTTCACTAATAGTTGTGTTTAATGATGATTTGTGGTTATTCCTGCTCCCTCCCATTAAATGGGAGTAGAACACATACGTGCCTATGTTATCTAAGGTCCTTCGGTGGCACAAGCAGTTTGTGATTGGCTGCTAACCTAAAGGTTGGAAGTTTGAACCCACCCAGCAGCCCCGCAGAAGAAAGGCCTAGCGATCTGCTTTCCGTAAAGATTACAGCCAAGAAAACCCTATGCAGCAGTTCCACTCTGTAACATATGGGGTCGCCGTGAGCTGGAAAGGCAACGGGTTTGTTTTGTTTTGATTATGTTATCTAAGTGTACAGGTAATTTTCATCTGATGTGTATTGTTCTTAAGTTCATTCTCTAATCCTTGGGACCATGAAGGATAGAACATTCACACCCTTTTTCTCTACTCTGAAAAGATGGACCTTAAACCAAGTTTAGTGGAGAGACAGCCAACCCTAGGAACTGGTGATGCCCTTCAAAAGTGCCAGTGATCGGCAGAACCCAGAAAACTATGTCTGGGTCCCACCCAGTGTGGGTACCATCTGCTTCCACAGAGACTCTTGGGAGCATGGAGGGAAAACAGAGAAGACCAAATGCCTACGTGAGAGCATTGCCAATCATAGATGAGACAGAAGCTCCCGACTAAGGCAATTTCTAGTCCCATCAAAGCGATGGCCCACAATCTCTTTTTTAAAAAATTAAAAGCAATTTTTAAATGTATGAATAAGAGCTATTGTAAATGGCTGGATTTATGTATATAAGCAATGAAGTAAGATGAATTGACTGGTGCTGAGTTGGAAAACAGAGGCAGGGAGTGTGGAACATAATTTAATAAAAATAAACTTTTTTTTTTTTTTTTTAATATACACACTCCCAAAGAAGAAATGGAAAAGTTGATAGGGTGTGGACCAAGGCTTCTAATTAGCTGTTCTGCTCTGCCTGATGGATCTCCGTTCTTGCCCCAGCACCTTCCTGGGACACCTTGGTGAAGAAGAAATGATGCCCTAGCACCTGGCCCAGCACCTGACCCCCTCAGCCACCCTGAGACCAGAGGGGGAGTGGAGGAGAAACTCCCTGCCCAGGTCGCCACTTTTACCTGCTGACCCTTAAATGTTGCCAAAGCAGAGGGAGCCCTGAGAGGGCCGCTTGCCAGAGCTGGAAACAGCTACCCTCATTGTCCGCCTTGCCCTGCCTGCTGCTCGCTCCCTTCCTCCCTCCCCTCCTCTGTGGCGCTTTTCTGTCTGAAAGTGTGAAAATTACAAATCCCAAAGAGCTGCAATCAGAACCCTACCTAGGGGAAATTGAGAGTATCCTTGCCATAAATATCCCGTCCAAGACGGCTGACGTCAGGGCAGGGAGGGCGGGAGGGGAGAGAGGCTGGGCCGGGAGGGAGAACAGCGGTGGTTGCTGTCGGAATACAGTCCAGTACCGAGCGGAGAGAGGGGAGAGCGGACCGGCTAGCAGAGCGGGCGGGCGAGCGGCGGCCGCGCTCGGGCGGATTACACGGTGCGGAGCGCCGGCCCACGCGCCATGGGCTCCTCGGGGTAAGCGCAGCAGGCCCTGCCGCTCTCTGCCCCGCTTCAGGTTGCTGGGGGCTGGGGGCCGCGGAGGGGCGTTACTGGGGGGCCACTTCTCCACTCCCCCCCTTTCTTTAGAATGCTCAAGCGGGATTGGGACGGCAGCAACTCCACTGGCTGGCTGTTTTGTTTCTCTGAAGTGTTTGCAGGAGCCCTGACACTTCTTGAGTGGGCTCCCAGGGCCTCTGTGTGTGTGTGTTTGCATGTGTGTTGTGTGTGTGTGTGTTGGCACATCTGGATACAGGAAATGTCTTTGGAAATCTTTAAAAAAAAAAGTTTTTTTGTGGCTTTGAAATCCGATTCCTTGTTGTCACAAGTGGACAAAGATAGAAGGCACCCCCTAAATGAACAACTTTTTGGTGGTGGTTTTATCTCTCCCTCCCCCCCAGTTCAGCTTGTGCCTTCATCTGGGTGGATTTAACTCTTTGCAAGCCTCCAACTTCCATTTGCAAGACTGGCCTCTGGCCAGCAGGCAGGGCAGAGGGAGCAGTGAGGCTCTTGTTCTCAGGGGCAGTGGGAGCTTGGACCCGGAAAGGAACATCCCAGGAGGGGGGTCCTGACTCTGGGGATCTCAGCACCTGCAGCAACTGCCCAGCCTGGTGCTCTGGCCCTGCTGTGGTAATAGAACTCTGACTTCACCAGGGAAGGATGGATCTGCTCTGGGGGCAGTCATTGTAAGGAGGTGAGGCTGAGGTGGTGGCCAGGACGCTGTGCTCTGTGGCCAGGACGCTGTGCTCTGTGTCCAGCCTGCCTGGGAGTGGGGTGGATGTGTCTGCCATTTGTACCCACAGTGGGGTGTGGGCCAGGTTGTCAGGGAACGCTGCAGTGCCCCAAACAAGATGCAAGCTCTTAACATAAGGAGACATGTCTGAGCTGTGGGGTGGAGGAAGGGGGGTGGTGGGGGAGAGGGGGAGAGATTTTTATCAAAATTGAACACAGATTGCTGAGGTCTGGGCTTGATTTAACTCTTCTCTCTCTGCCTTGGCCACTTTTCCACCGTTCTGTGGTGCATTTGGAAAGTTCCACAGAGGGGTGAGAAGGAAAATCACACCTCTCCAGGAAAGAGTCCCTTTAGGGTTCTTTGAAGCTCACATGGGCAGGAAGACAACTTCCCATTTCTAAAAAGTTTAAAGTTTTGTGTTTCCTCCATTCCAAGTTTGGCGTTAGTTTCTTGGATTTCTCTGAGGACTCAGTTGAAGAAGGAGATAGATTTTTCCCTGGGATGTGGGGGAGGAAGGATGCTCTACTGAGAGTGGGGAGCAAAGGGAGTCTGGGGGCCATATGGACGGATCTGCCCTCACTTGAAAGCACCATGCGTGGCACTGGCGGGGGGTGGGGGGGTGGTCCGTAGTTGTGTCTGACAAACAAGTGACTAGAGTGAGGGCGTTTTCAGCTTTGCTGGAGCTGGGTCTCTGGTTCTGTATTTTGCAAACCTGCAATGTTCGGGTGGAAGGACGATTACTGGACTCTCCCTGTGTCCTAGAAAAATGAAAGAATAAAGGGATGGGGAGGAAATCTGGAGATATAAACAGACCTCCAGGAAGTTCAGATTTGAGAAAGATTTTGGAAATTAGGCAAATTGACCCCTGGGGAAGCATCGTAAAAGACTGGGCAGACATCAATGTCAGAAATAGACTTATTTAGCTTCAGGGGTACATTGTCACCTTAAGTGCACTGAAGAAAGAAATTATCTTATGGGTAACGTAAACCAAAGTGTGTGCAAACGGGTAACTTCGTACCAGTGAGACTCACGTGCCTGTGTGTTTATGGGTACATGACTTTGCAGGGATGGTGGTGGCCTCATGTATGGAAGCACAAACTGCCCATTTCTTCATCTGTGGTGGGAGTTACATCTATCCCCATTTAGTCCTTAAGAAACAAAACAGACTGTGCTGTTATTGTTTGGCCTTCTGGTGTTGCACACTCTGGCTCATAACTCCTAGCTGAGTTTTCTGAGCTTTTCGTCTAGCTCCTGGGATGTTAAGGGAATACTCATGCCCCCATCAGGACAAAGAGAGGAGAGAAAGTTCTTCCGGGCATTAGAACCTACAGAGTGGGGAACTCGGGAAGGTAGAGGCTGTGAGGGCTGCTGAGTAGGAAAGGCTTGTGGATGTTATTTCTTTTGGTGAGCCAGGGAAGGTTAAATACTACTGCTTCTGTGGGAACATGTTCTCTACTCAATCCTCAATTCCAACTCCCTGCCCCCAAAGTTTCTGCCATAATACAGGTTAAAATTTCCCCATTACTTAAGAGTCTTGAATCCAGGGGTAAAGAATAAGGACAATGACTGATTTCAAGTGGTAGGGAGGGCTTAGAGATACTCTATGAGATGGAGACTTTCTTCTTTGATTTCAGTGTAACTAATGGACATAACAAGTTTAAATGTTCCTGCTCATTGCCAATATTTAAAAATAGAAGGCTAAACATCCAGGAGCGAAGAGGAGCCATTGGAGGTAACAAGTACCACTTACCGTTAATTTGATCCCAACTCATGGGAACCCCCTATGTGTCAGAGTAGAGTTGTGCTCCCTGAGGTTTTCAATGGCTGATTTTTTGGAAGTAGATTGCCAGGCCTTTCTTCCAAGGTGCCTCTGGTGAACTCGAACCTCTAACCTTTCAGTTAATGGTCAAATGGGTTAATCTTTTGCATCATCCAGGGATATTGGAGGTAGACTCCCAGAAATACTCTTGTCTCAACACAGGACTCCTCAGGGAGAGCTGAAGGTGAGAGAGGTAACCCAGCTTTCAACTCTTTTAGCCTAGTGGGGTTTCACAGGAGGGTCAATGGAATCCTGGCCCTTCTGGATTTACTCTGGGAAACATTTCATCAGCCTCAGGCCTGGGCTTAATTCCCATGCCTCTGAAGCTTGGGGTGAGATTGAAGCCTTCTCACTGCCCCTTCTTATCCGCTCAAGCTTCTGGTCATCTCTTTGGATATCTCCAAGATCACAGTAATTAGAGAGGATACATTCTCAAGGTTCTCCCGAAGGTCCAAAGAGCAAATGTACCTGACGGGAAGAAGTCTTAATGGCATCCTTGGTGTTAATAGTGAGTGACTCCCTAATTCCCCATAGCCAGAGTCTCTGTATTTGGTGATCCTGTGTCATTCAGCTCTGGATTTCCAATGCAGCCTGGCACGATGGAAAGAGTGTGGACTTCAGGGCAGATTGCTTGGGAAAGAACTGTGATCTATATATAGACTAACCACTTTTGGCAAATTGCTTATTCCTTCCGAGCTTCAGTTTCCTCATCTGTAAAATGAGGGTAACATTTACCTCATAGGGTTATTATGAAAATGATATCTATGCAAAAGGACAAAAGAATGAAAGTAGGAATATTGTTGTGAGCCATTGAGTTGCTTCTGACTCACAGCAATCCTATGTGTCAGATTAGTATTATCCCGTAGGGTTTCCTACACTGTAATCTTTATGGGAGCAGATTGCCAGGTCTTTTCTCCTGCAGAGCTGTTGGTGGGTTCGAACTGCCAACTTTTTAGTTAACAGCCGAGCACTTAACCACTGCATTACGAGGGCTTTTTAGGAATGCTGTAAACCCTTAATAAAGGAACACCGTTATTTTTATTTTTCAGTTCCTCAGCCATCAGCCAGTGTTGTTTGAAAAGGACCCCTCCTCAAACCTGGCTACATATTTTCCATTATTGAAGGCCAATCGGTAGTTTCTCGGGCTCAGGTTACCCTTACGTCATACCTCTAGAGAAGATGGCCAGTGGGGATTACCTGTGAGCATGTCTGGTCCATTATCCTGGGGGTGGGGAAGGCACCAGGTGTCCTAGATGTCTGGTCTAGAAACCACTCCTGAATTTGAGCTCTTGGGAGGGTAAAGGGCAGCAAAGCAGGTAGTGTGTGTATGGTCTGGGGCCAGGCAGGAGGGTTAAGAATGGGTTGAGTCTTAAAGGAAAAGCCTGAGGTCAGAGGTTGGCTGGGCAGCCTCTGCTTGTCAAGGGCACTCAGGTCAGAGAAAGAGAAGAATCTGATAGATTGCAAAGAATGGGAAGCTTTAGCCAGCTGTAAACATCTGAGCAGGTCTGTGGTGGGGAGGCTGCCCCCTGTGCCCTGATCGACCCGTTGTGAAGGGAGTGACTGCTCCAAAGGAAGAAAGGAGCATCTGATGCTGAAGAGAGCAGCTGCAGGTTCTCTTGGACTGTGCCAGAGCTTCTAAGTTATACTTCAAGTTGACATTTAAGACTTTGAAGATCACATTTGTTTTTGTTTTGCTCAAGCTCTCTCTTTAACCATGGCCTGGGATGACTTTTAAGCTTTAATAGGCTCAGCTAGTGGCCAACTTCTCTTGAGATGGCCCAGATTGGGGGATCAGTGGATTCCTCACTTCTGGCGGCATCTATTTCTCCAACTCTCTCCTCACATTTTTTTTGTTTCATTACAAAGGCATTGGGTTTTGTTTCATTACAGTCAAGATGCTGTGGAGGGAGGAAGTGTCTTTTCTTTGGACCTATTCATTGCTATTCTAGTGCCGTCCAAGGAGTATTAGACTATAGTCATTAGCAGGTGTTGTGGAGGGGTTTCTGAGTCATCCCTAAAAAAGAATCTGGGAAAAATGAACTTTAAGCTGTTTGGTGTTTGGTGGCGGAAGAGGATACCCCATGGTTCCTGCAAAAAGCATTTGAATCAAGGAGACCTAGGTTAGAATTCTGGCACCACCAGATCACAAGCCGTTCAACCTCTCTGTGTCTTCTCCATTTGTAAAACGTGAACAGTGTCTATCGTTACTCCCCAGGATTGATCTGAAGATGAAATGGAATAATATGTGGGAAACCAAAACCAAATCCATAGCTGTTGAGTTCATTCTGATTCACAGCGACCCCATGTGTTACAGAATAGAACTGAGCTCCATAGGGCTTTCTAGGCGGTAATCTGTATAGAAGCAGTTCACTAGGCCTTTCTTCCGTGGCACAGCTGGGGATGGGTTCAAACTGCCAACCTTCTGGTTAGTAATTGGGTGCAAACCATTTGTGCCACCCAGGGATCTTAATGTATGGGAGGGACCTAGCAAAGTGGTCGTTGCTCAGCAGATGTCCATGCCTTTCTCCTCTCCAGTTCTAAGCTCATGAAAGTACGTGGATTTGGACATTTGTCCATGAGTCAAAGTAAATAAGCTGCTTATTCAAGGCTCAATAGTGTTCAAAGGTCAGCTATCTCAGCCTGGAGATGGGGACTTTTAACACAAAAGAGGGCCACAGACCAGCCCTTCCCATGCCAAGCAATTGGCAGCCCCACGTGATCCTGTATTGGAATAAAGGAAAGGCTACCAACTCACTCATCCATGAACCTGGGCTATTGGTGAACTCTCTATACAGCTTGTTTTAAAAATTCTAAACACCATCATGGTTCAATAAATCAGCATCAAAGCTGGGGACAGAAATCTTTGAGGCATTACCTAACATTAAAATCTAATAATAATGGCAAAATGATAACAGCACCTTACATTTGTGCCATACTTTACAGTTTGAAAAACACATGATCTCATTTCATCCTCATAACAACCCTGTGAGGTTGGTCTTGACCACATTTTACAACCAAAGCTCTGAGAACTGAAAAGACTTGCTCCATTTCACACTGCAAGTAAGTGGAAGAGGCAAACAGCTCTCCAAGCAGAGGGGCTCAACCCTGACTGCACATGAAAATCACTGGGGAACTTGTAAAAGTATCAATACATGGGCCCAGATTAGGTCAGAATCTCTGGGTGTGGAGACCAGGCATTGATAGGTTTACAAGCTCCCAGGTGATTGAAAGTGTAGTCAAAATTGAGAACGACTGATCTGAAGGAGGGCGTCAAGGCCAGGGCCCACAGTATTGGATGTGTGTGAAACAGCCAAAACTGTGCCTGATTTAAGCTCCAAGAGAGTGGAAACTTTGTGAGCTTCTTACTCTATTCCCAACACCTAGAACACTGCCAGGCACAAAGCAAAAAAAAAAAAAAAACACCAGTTACTGTCAAGTCTACTCCAACCCTTGGCAACCCCATGTATGTCAGAGTAGAACTGTGCTGCATAGGGTTTTCAGTGGCTGATTTTTCAGAAGTAGATTGCCAGGCCTTTCTTCCAAGGCACCTCTGGACTTGAACTTCCAACCTTCCAGTTAATAGCCAAGTACTAACCCACACCCAGCTGTTTGCATCACCCAGGCACAAAGTAGACACTCATTAAACATTAGCTAAATGAATGACTGAACAAACGACTCTAGACCAGGAAGTCAGCAGCCTATGACCTGCGTGGGTTGAACCCAGCCTGTCACCTTGTTTTGTGAATAAAGTTTTTTTGGAACACGCCATGCCTATTCTTTTATGTATTGTCTATACCTGCTTTCATGCCACAGTGGCAGACTTGAGTGTCATATGACTCACTGAGCTGAAAATACTTGTAATCTGACCGTTTACAGAAAAAGTTTGCTGAGTCCTGCTCTTGATCTCAGAGGCAATCAGAGCAAGTATAGCTGAGGGAAGGTCATTACAGCATGGTGGCTAAGAACATGGGTTTTAGAATCAGACAAATCCTGGTTCTACCACTTACCCTGTGATATGACCTTGCAAATTACTTCACTTCTCTGAGCCTCAGTTTGCTCATCTGAAAAATGGGAATAATAATAATATACCTCCCTTTTTTGCATAGCCCCTGGCCTGGAATAAGCATTCAACAAATGTTAACTACTGCTATGATGGTTGTATTGTTGTCACTGGCAATTAACCAAGTAGAAGAAAAGCTAGCTAGGCTACAGTCAAAATCTAAATGCAGTGTCATGAGACAGAACAAGGGATGTGGTAGGAAAAATAAGCGGTCAGTAAATTGGTGTGAGGAAGAAACACTGACATGCGTTTTCTGATGGCAAGGGTGTCCTTTTCAGAAACCCGGGTCAGGCCACAGGATGTTGAGACTCCTGTGAGGCAGGTGGGTTAGTCAGCAATCTCTATCATGCCTCGAGGTTAATCCAGACTTTATTGCATTGAATCAAACGCAAGCATGTCCCATTGCTATACCCTTATTTGTAGTTCTTTCTACCTGGAAGACCCTTCCCCAATCCTTATCTTCCTGGTTTATTTCTGTTCATCCTGCAAGGCTTAGCTCAGGTGTCTCCTTCTCCCTCAAACCCCCTTTGCAAGGCTCCCACCACCTCCATCACTCCTTCCTCCTTGTTCCCATGAACTTGGCACACCTCTCTGTCATAATAGTTAACACGCTGCATTACAGGCAAGGAAGAATTGAATCTTCTTCGTGCCTTATACGTATCTGGAGCTCATAAGAGTCAAATTGAATTGTAGAGTCCACACCTGGTGGCCAAACAGTGCCGATTAGACCCTTGATGCAATGTACTAATATCCCAGTTACCCTTGAGGAATGAGTAGCCTTGCCCAGGTGCTGAGGGGATTGCAAGAGCAAACACCCTAACCAACCAGAGAGAGAAGACCTACCCAGTTAGAGACCATGTGGACCCCTGTGTTCTCACCCTCCCACTTTAGTGACTCCTGTCCTCTGGAGCACCTCTCCTTGTCAGGGACAGGGAAAGACGGAAGAAACTGAAAACCAACTCCTTGACTTCTTGTCAGCAGATGTGGGGAAAAGTCAGCTTTTGGCCTCTCTGGGATTTTCATGTATATGTGCCAAGATAATTGGGAGTTGGCTTTGAATGGTCAGCTTGCATTAGCACGGTATGAGAGAGAAGCAGTGTCACGGATAATACCAAACAGCAGATCATTTCCAACATTGCTAGTCAGACTGTGTTGCATACTTTTTATAGATTTTAGTGGCAGATTTATTTTGGTGGCAGATACATATTTTGTGTGAAATAATATTAAAAAGAAGTTATTTTCTAATGGTTAAGGGGCATAGGAAAAAAAACTTGGCTTTGCATTAAATGTTTCTTTTGTTCATTCCCAAATGGACAATTAAGATCTATCTCCTAAGAGGCATGGGAGGAGAAGGAATTAAATAACATTTTTATATAGATCCCCATTGTCATGTGGCACCATGCAAGTTCGTTCGTCCTTTCTTTTTTTTCTTTTTAACATTTTCTTTATTTGATTTTTCCAAATTATGAAAGTATTTCCTTCTTCTTTGCACGAGTAATCAACACCATGCAAAGATACATAAAGATAAAGCTAACCATCTCCATGCCTTGCCACATCCTGGTAATGAATGCTAATACCCTAGTTGTATATCCTTTGGAGTCCCTGGGGGGTACAGATGGTTAACATGGTTGACTGCTTACTAAAAAAATTGACAGTTGAAGTCCACCCAGAGGTGCCTTAGAAAAAAGACCTGGCGATCTACTTCTGAAAAATCAACCGTGAAAACCCTGTGGAGCACAGTTCTACTGTGACACACATGGAGTTTCATGGGTGGGAGTTGATTTGATGACAATTGTTTTTATTTTTTATTTATTTTTTTAGAATAGCCTTAGGTATCTTCTCCTTTATTCATACCAATATATACAATACATAGCGAGTATTGTTGCTTGAGGGTTCCTTTTTCACCGAAATTGCACATCACTCTGCAGCATGCTTTTCTTTCCCTTGACCATAGATCAAGCACATCGTTTCCATCGATCTTACTCTTTTTTTTCCTGATTTCTTTATGCATAAATACATATACAGTTTTACAGATTTGGGATCACGCTCTTCATGCTGGGATGGTTATTATCAGTTGGTTTTTAAACATGGTTTCATCCTGAATGATGACTTGTTTGGGTCCCTGAATCTGACATATTGAGCATCAGTCACACAGGAAGGCTGTGCTTTGGTGTTAACCTGTGACCACCCTGGGGTATGGCCACGTTATTTGTGGCCCCTATTTGTGCCCTCGCTCTACAGAAGTGTCTTAGTATTCTAAGACCAAAGAGATATATATGTAAAACACAAACCCAGTGCCGTCACATTGATTCCGACTTATAGCGACCCTGTAGGACAGAGTAGAACTGCCCATTAGACTTTCCAAGGAACGCCTGGTGGATTTGAACTGCCGACCCTTTGGTTAGCAGCCATAGCACTTAACTGGACTAGTGTTTGGCCAAACAGCTGAGAGCCATAGCCTATATATATATTTGTTGTTATTGGGTGCTGTTGAGTCAATTTTCAACTCATAGTGACCCCGTGTAACGGAGTAGAACTGCCCCATAGGGTTTTCTAGGGAGCAGATCACCAGGTCTTTCTCCTATGGAGCTGGTGGGTGGGTTCGATCCGCCAACCTTTTGGTTATCAGTCAGGCAATTGCTCTACAACCAGGGCTCTCTCAATGCTATATATATAGGCATATAGGTCAGGCAACAGGCTGGAGACTCCTGCAGGTTTGCATCCCAAGATCTATAGGAAAGGTGATGGGAAAAAGTGCAGACTGAAGTTCTGACAAAGTGTCTTTTTTTATTCTAATGGCAGAACATACCCAACTGAGTGATCTGTTACATTTTTTTTTTTTTAATTACAATTTACATTAGATGACGTTATGGAATAGCAGCTAGATTAGCGTTTGGCCCAACAATGGGGAACCATAGCCTAGCTAAATTGACACATAAAATTAACCATCACAGGAAGTTACCCAGTTATCAGGCTCTGTGGCTGCAGTGCCTTCTTAGCAGATTTAGCCTTCCCTCCTTGGGCCGCCTTAATCACTGAGTATGCAGACCATGCAACAGGAAACATCAAAGATTGATA
The DNA here is from genome assembly GCF_030014295.1 of Loxodonta africana. Lineage (NCBI taxonomy): Eukaryota > Metazoa > Chordata > Mammalia > Proboscidea > Elephantidae > Loxodonta > Loxodonta africana. Next base: position 102,151,450 of record NC_087342.1, read on the forward strand.
AGTTAGATTGGAGAAGTGCCCTGATTGAACAAATCAGGCAGCGTAGTGTGATAGTGAAGTATGGCGTCTACAATCAGACTGCCTGGCTGAATACAAATCCCTGTGTAGTAGACACTGGGCTGTGCCGCCCAGGGCCCCTTCAGGACTGAGTCCCTAGCTGCAGGGAGTGGTGTCAGTGTTCAGCCCTCTTTGGAATTGCCTCTTCTGAAGAGTTACTCTGCCCATGGTTACGGTCTTCTCCTGGGTCACCTTGCATCCAGTGACTGGGGGAGCTATGAAGACCCGACCCTCCACCCCAATGTGGGGCAATTCTAAAGGGCCGTCCCAACTTCAGGGCTCCATGGGGTTGTCTGAGGCCTTCGTTGAGACTGCATCACAGCCCCACTTCTCCCTCTGCTCAGTGTTGCCTCCTATCCTGCCCTTTCCTCCCACAGGTGGTGACTCCAAGAGTCCTTCCTAATGAAGCTCCTGCACGCTATGTTCCATCTCAGAGTCTGCCTCCTGAGGGACTCAGCCTGCTTTGCTGTTTAATGACCTGCCCAACGACTTACTAAACTTGCCTGTGCTTCGGTTTTCTTATCTGTAAAATGGAGATAATGATACTACCCAGCTCATAGGTTGTTGAGACAGTTCAGTAAGATGAAGCACATAAAGTTCTGGGCATGGTGCTTGATAAAACTCCAGAAGTTTTGACTTTTTATTATTAGTATGTTGAAAGAGTGCATTATTTTCTGGATAATTGTTGGCAGCTGTGTCAGAATATGAAACGTGCATTTTTCCTGTGCGTGAGGTGTTTCTATTACCAGTCTGCCAGCTTATTGCACGGGGTGACTTGCATGTTGCTGTGATGCTGGAAGCTATGCCACCAGTATTTCAAATATCAACAAGGTCACCTTTGGTGGACAGGTTTCAGTGGAGCTTCCAGACTAAGACAGACTAGGAAGAAAGGCCTGGTGATTTAACTTCCAAAAATTAGCCAATGAAAACCCTATGGATCATAACAACTAACAATGGCACAGGGCTGGGCAGCATTTTGTTCTGTTGTGTGTTGCTTCGCCATGAGTTGGAACCAACTCAATGACAGCTAACAACAATGACAGTGTTTTTTAGGTGACACTCAACTGACTTCTCTACAAATAGAGCCATGTTGTAACCAGGCACACTGAGCATATGTCTTGAATTTTATTGCCAAATTTGTGTTTGCTCCATGCTGAGCTGAGGGAGGTAGGTGTATCTGACCAAATATCTTTGTTGTCATCCTGCCTAGAGACGGGGTTGGACAAGTTGGCCTGTGGAATTCCTCTGTACCTCACCGGTGCTTCTGCAGTATAAAGGGGTGGTCTTAGGGGAACCTGCTAGCTGTGCACCCTGGCCCACTGGGAGCCACCTTCCCGCCTGCCTTGGTATCCATATCATGCCTGCGTGGGCTCCTGCCAGATCCGATTCCTCCTTGTGGGTGTTTGTTTCTTGCTCCTTTTATCCCAAGCATAGGCAGTCTTCAGTGTTGAGTGTTGAACACTCTTGCCTTTCACCAATCACCCAGCCTGGGCGCCAAAGCAAAGCTTTCCTGGGTCATTAACGCTCGACACACCAGCGTCAGGGACCCAGACTCACAGCTCAATGTCTGACCACATTCCTGGAGGTCAGTGTCAACGCTCCCTCTCTTGCTTCCTCCCAGACACCACAACCCCCAGCCTCAAGTTCCCTTGACCAGGGCATCAAGGAAAGGGAGTGAGTCCAGGTCAGCGGGGAGATATGTCAATATTTCCACAATACCAGAGACAGTGTTTGAAGTCAATTCAGACTTTTTGTGGACTTTGGGCAGTAAAAGAACTAAGCCACTATGACTCTTTTTCTTTTCTTTTTTAAAAGTCTCCATCCATGTTTATCAGTCTCTTCCCCACCATGTGGTATTAGACTGGCAGCTGCCCAGAGATGGGGTTAGGAACTGCCTCTGCCTTTCCAAGACACACAGTGGATAGTTGACCATCACCGCTGTCCTGAACAGAGGTAACGTTACCAATACCAGTGGCTGCCTCATTGGATGCCATGGCTGACAGAGCTGATAAACAGACCACATTTCTTGGCTGTGAGAGGCCATACAAGGTAGTGGTTCAGGGAACAGGCACTGGACTCAGGCTGCCTGAGTTCAAATTCTGACTCTACTTCTTGCGAGCTGTGTGACCTTACAAAAGTTACTTTCATCTCTTTGTGCCTTAGTTGCCTCATCTGTAAAATGGGTTGTTATAAAGATAAGGCTAATGCATGATTTAGTAAACAAACAAACAAACAAAAAAGGAATTGAAACTGTGTCTGGCACATAGTAAGCAGTAGGAAATGTTAGCAATGACGAAGACAATGAGGATGGTGTTTGAGAAGGGCACCAAGTCTTGTTAGCTCTTCCCCCAGCACTTTGCTCAGTACCCGGCACAGAGCTGGGGCTCAACAAACATTTATTAAATGAAACTGCCCATTATATTTGGCTAAGAATTTAGCGTCTATTTTGTCTGCTCAACTCTCTACAAAGAAAGGAATATGTTTTCCATTTTCAAAATTTAATTTTATTAAAGTATAACACAATTCAGACAAATATTTAATTTATAAGTGTATACCTCAAACTGAACATCCCAGATCAACGAACGGAACATTTCCAGCCCTTCCAGAGGGCCGCCTGTGCCCCCTCTGTCTACTACTGCCACCAGTTGCTGCCAAGTCAGTTCCAACTCATGGTGACCCCGTGTGTGTCAAGGTAGAACTGTGCTCCATGGGGTTGTCGATGGCTGACTTTGTGGAAGTAGATAGATCTCCAGGGTTTTTTTCTGAGCCACCTCTGAGTGGACTCAAACTGCCAACCTCTTGGTTAACAGCCTAGCTCACCATCCATCTGCACTAGCCAGGGACTGCCCTCTGTCTACCACCCCTCCACTGTTCTGACTTTTAACACCACAAATTAGTTTTGTCTGTTCTTGAACTCGATGTAAATGGAATCATGCAGTGTGTACTCATTTCTGCCTGGCATCCTTTGCTCAGCGTAATGTTGTGTAGATCATTTATTCTCATTGTTGTGTAATATCCCAATATGTGGATGTCACACACTTTATTGATCCCTTCTTCTGTGTTTTTTTTTTTTAATAATACTTTACAGTTTTTTAGGTGAAAGTTTATACAGCTAATTAGGTTCCCATCTGGACAATTTCTACACAGATTTTCAGTGATATTAGTTACATTTTTCACCATCTGTCAACCTTCTCTTTAATGGGATTCTGATTGTTCCATTTTTTTTTTTTTTTTTTTTTTAGTGTCCCTGCCCACATATGTTCTTATCTTTGCTTTAAAGTAATTGTTGTTGACCTTTTGGTCTCATATAGATGGTTTTTTCATTCTTCTTTTGATGGGCGTTGGATGATTTCCAAGTTTTTACCTGTTATGTGTAACGCAGCAATGAACATTTGTGCACTTGTCCTTGGGTGAACATATGAACTTATCTGTTGGTATGTACCTGGGAGTGGGACCGCTGGGTCATAGCATAGGGTATGCACAAGCTCAGCTTTAGGAGGGGCTGCCAAGCAGTTTTATGAAGTGGTTAGACCATGTTTTCTATTTAAATAAGAAGAAGCAGTTCCAATATTGGTGGCGCAGAGGCTTGAGGCTTAGCTATATACCAGGGTTCCTGAGATGTTCATATCCTCCATGCTCACATGTTCTAGAAAGCCTGATGGGAGTAGGCATATGTTCTGTACCAGGCACTGTACTAGGTGTTTTCATTTATACTACTTCACCAAATCCTCACAACAATTCCATGAGATGGGCACCATCACCCCCTTTTAGAGATGGGGAAACTGAGGCTCAGAGGAGTTGAGTGATTTGCCTAAGGTCACACAGGAAGAAACTGTCAGAGTCAGGATTTAAAACAGGTATGTCTGACTCTAAAGTCCATGCATTTTGGGGTTCCATGGTGTAGAGTAGTGGCTTCTGTGTTAACGCTGGAGTGAAACAGACTTGGAGGCTGTCCCTCTGGAAATTGTACCAGCCATGGCGGTGGTATAGTGGCTGTGAGAAGAAGCTCTGTTAAAGGAGCTGAAATAAGGTGACTCAATGACCTTGGGAAGCCAAATTGTTTTGCTGCCCAGGGGCTGTTGGAGAAAGTCATGAATTTCCTGGAAGGCAAGGGTGACCATATATAATTTACTGTCTAAACCAGGACTCTTTCAAGAGTGAGAGGGGCACTAACTGGATGGGGCACCAGGGAAATAGGCATAAATTAGGATGGTCTCAGGTAAACTGGGACATATGCTTACCCTCTGGAGGTCTGAGTGGGTATATCTCCCTGGTCAGTGCGGGGGTGCAAGTCATTTTTAATTCTTTCAGAACACTGTCTGTCTGGAGAAGTTTGCCTTGGTGTGATATACTCATATTCCTCTCTGTTTATGCTAAAACAGCGTTTGGGTTTCTTCTTCCCCTCTCCATACCCTTCCATGCTCAGGTAGGGCTGACCAGGTACACTTCCTTTGACAGACCCAATTACCCTTGAAATGTATATGCCGATAGCCTTGAAGCTCCTAGAAGGTCAGGGCTGTGCCTTATTCGTTGTGGTGTTTCTAACACCTAGCCTGATGACAGGCAAAGAATTATCACTCAGGGAATACCTGTTGACGGTATATATCCCGGTGTTCATTCCTTAGTTTATTCATTTGTTCATAGTCCATAGAACAGGAGCTTAGTTTAGATTCTTTCCCCTTTTGCTGAGCTAATTCCTATCCCAGACTGTTCAGAAAGAGAAGTCCGTTTTCACGTGTGTATGCGTGTGTGTGCGTGTGTGTGTGTACAAAGGACAAAGAATAAAAGAGATCGATTTAATTTGTAGCAAAAGCTGCTGTGTCATAGAATTTGGTGCCAGGATCTAGGTTTGAATTTCAGCCTTCCACTAATTAGTTGAACCACCTTAGATAAGCTACTTAGCATTTGAGCCTCAGTTTTTTTAGTCATGTGTAATATGGAAATGACAGTATTACCTGTGGTACAGGGCTGAGAGGAGTCTATGATAGAGGTGGTATGAAAAGTGCTTGGTGCATGCAAGCCCGTTGCTGTTGAGTCAATTCTGGCTCATACCGGCCCTATAGGACAGAGTAGAACTGTCCCATAGGGTTTCCAAGAAGTGGCTGGTGGATTCGAACTGCTGACCTTTTGGCCAGTAGCCGTAGCTCTTAACCATTGTGCCACCAGGGCTCCTGGTGCATGCAAAGTGCTGTATAATTCTTAGTTACTAATGGTTGTTGTTGTTCAGCAAATATTTGAGAAGCTGTCATGTGGAAGACACCAAGTGCTGAGTCAGGCCCTGTGGAGTGAATGGGGGTGATCAAAACTCACTCCCACCTCCGAGCCTCCAGTCTCTTAAAGTGAGTTAGTTGTACAGTGTATATGTGGCAAACCCAAGTGCCGGGGAGTTTTATTAATAAATAAGGAAGAGATCAGCAAATTCTTTAAGACCTTAGGGATTTGATGTGGATACAGAACCAAGAAATACAGAGCATAATTAATTTCTCATTAAGCCTACAGCTGGGTTTTCGCTAGAACAACAGCAAGGGGCGTTTAAGGGCTTATGTGTGTCTAGCAGTAGCTTTGGCTGCTGGAATCCAAATTCAAATTCTACCATTTACTAGGAATATAGCCGTGGTCGAGTTATTATGCTGTCTGAGCCTCAGTTTCCTCATCTGTAAAATGGAAACAGTAATAGTTCATCACCATCATCATCTGCTGCCCAACTCATGGTGACCCATGTGTTTCAGAGGAGAACTGAGCTCCAGAGAGTTTTTCAATGGCTGGTTTTTTGGAAGTAGACCACCAAGCCTTTCTTCTGAGGTGGCCCTGGGTAGACTCAAACTGCCAACCTTTCAGTTAGCACCGAATATGTTAACTGTTTGCACTAACCAGGGACTCCATCGTATTAGTAAAAAACAAAACAAAAAAAACATTGCCCTCGAGTTGGTCTCAACTCATAGCAACCCTATAAGACAGAATAGATCTGCCCCATAGGGCTTCCAAGGCTATAGTCTTTATGGAAGCAGACTGCCACATCTTTGTCCTGTGGAGTGGCTGATGGGTTCAAACAGTTGACCCTTTGGTTAGCAGCCAAGCAATTTAACCACTGTGCTACCAGGGCTCCTTAGCTAGGTACTATATAATGCTAATGCTATACATAATTGGAGACGGAAAGAACATTTTGAGATGGTGGGAGTCAGGGAAGGCTTCATGGAAAAGATGCACCCCAAAATATTTATTTTTTTTAAGACTTCCTTTATGCCCTGAGCAAGAGGACCTTGTTTATATCCATGCTTACTCTGTTCTTAAAGATGATAAAAAAGATTCAATATGTAAAAAAAAAAAAAATATTTCTTTTAATAAACATAAAACAGTTGCCTCTTGGAAGTTTGCAGTTGAATAAGATGTTCTCCCTGTCCTCATGCATTTCCAAACTAGTTCATCCATCCTGCCAACATTTCTTGAGCCCTGTGCTAGGGACGGGGTAGGGGTTATTGGGATGATCCTCAAGGTACTCACAGTGTCCTGGGAGAAGGATTGAGAAGTGGAGAAGAGTATTCCATGTGATCAGTGCTAGGAGAGGGATAGGCCCACACTTGAGGAATTTAGATTCCATTTAGGAGTGTTTGGCAAGGTAAGGAAGTGGCAGAATCTCCTTCCAGGTTTCTGCTGTTATTAAGGAGAGGTTTCACCTGTTGGGATGGTAAACTCATGATGCTTCCTGGAGCAGGAAGATGGAGAGATGGTTTCTGTGGCTGCTACAGTTCATGTGTGATAACACAGTTGTGTGTATTACAGGCAGGAGGCATATTGAAGGCATTCTGAACTGTTCCCAGACCATGACGACAAGGTCTAAAATGTATCCCCCATATTGCCCTGGGATTGTTGCAATTTATGCTTCATGTGCTTTGTCTCCAATATCATGGCTCATTTTTAAAAGCCCCATTTCAAAACTGGTACACAAAGGAAACCTTCCCTTCCTCTGCCTCCATCCACAGAGTGCTTCCCTCCCCAAGTGTTCCAATGAAGACATGATGAAATACCAAGCTTGTTCAAATGTTTGCAAAGTGAAAAGAAAAATTCTTTTGGTTTCTCAAAGCATGCAAATGTAATTTTAACATAAAAATGACGCTCTGGAATAATAAGGGTATGAAAAGATGCTCAACTGTCCTTGAAATCAGGGCAATATAGAAATTAAAATCTTGAGGAGACACCAGTTCACACTCAATAGATTGGCAAAAATTGGATAAAGAGCCAAAGGTAACTCAGTGCACTGATGGTGGGGCTGTAAATCAGTAGACAACGCTTCAGAGAGAAATTTGGTGATATATAGTCAAACTTAAGATGCACTTGTCCAGCATTTTGAATGCTAGGTAAGTCTAGACAAACTCTACTATGTGTGAAAAGGAGGTGTGTTAAGGAAGGTTCTATGCAGCATCGTTTTTAAGAGCTAAAATTCAACCCAAATGTCTATCGTCAGAAAACAGGTTAAATAATTTGATATATACATATAATGGAATACTGTGGAACACAGTGGAAAAATGAGGGAGCTAGATAGCATTAAAGGAGCTCTGGTGGCAACAGTTAAGCACTTGGCTGCTAACTGAAAGGTCGGTGGTTCAAACCCACCAGCTGCTCCGCGAGAGAAAGATGTGGCAGTCTGCTCCCATAAAGATGGACAGCCTTGGAAGCCTTATGGGGCAGTTCTGCTCTGACCTATACGGTCGCTGTGAGTTGAAATCAACTTCACGGCACACCACAACAACAAATAGGACTAATCTCAGAGACAACGGTAAGTGGAAAAGGCGAACTGCAGAGGGTGCAAGTTGTAGTATGATGCTAAAATGAATAATTTCGTGAATAAGAATGAGCACAAGGCTGATTCCTAGGAGGCAGAAGTCAATCATATCTCCACTTTTTAGTTTCTCTATTGTCTCAGACAGCAGCTGCTCCCGTCCCCACTGCACTCTTTCCGTTTCTCTGCTGAGTTCGGTAATTCCGCTGCAAATGTCACACAGAGCTCACAGACTATACTTCCGGTTACATAGCTTATTAGGGTAAAGGATGCTACTTAGGAGTAACTCAGAGGCAATGTGAAGAGGCACTGGGGCAAGGCTTGGAAAGGTCTCCCGAGTGGAGGACATGTCTCCCCCAAAAAGCTCTTCTTCAACGAGTATTTCCCTCAGAAGGCTGCTTGGAGCCTCAGTGTTTTGGGCTTTTATCAGCGAGCTCACACACTCATGATTGGTTACCGGACAGGCTCCCAAACCAGCCCCCACGCACTACAAACCCTCAGGTGTGGTCAGTGTAGAACAACCACTCTAGGGGTTGTTTCACAGAGGCCAGGAACAGAGGCCAAACTATTTGAGGCACAGTAACTCTTAACATCACAGATGCCATTGCTATTAAGCCTTAAATTATACAAAATAATACTCTACTTTATTTACAAATATTTATATGTGTTATAAAAGTACAAAAACCATGTTTGGGCATAGCCACTAAATTTAGAGATGTAGCTCCCTCTAGGGAAGGCAGCAGGAAGGAAATACAGCCAGAGAGAAGTACACAGGGGCTCCACTTATATTTGCAGCATTTTATTTCTTATAGTGAGTGGCGGGTACACACATGTTTATTTTATTATTATCTATATTTTGTATATCTAAAATATTTCTTAGTTTAAAAAAAAGGTAATTTTTTTTAATGAGTACAAACTCATCATCAGTCTCCTCTGCCCTTTTGCAAGTAGACATGCTGAAGGGTAAACATGAAGCTTCTCTCGGTTTGCTCCAGGTACACCTAGGAATTTTTAGGTAGATGTGGCTATTTCCTTGAGTCCCTGGGTAGTGCAAATGGTTTATGTGCTTGGTTGCTAACAAAAAGATTGAGGGATGGAGCCCACAGAGAGACCAAAAAAAACAAAACAAAAACCCAAACCCATTGCTGTGGAGTCGATTCTAACTTATAGCGACCCTATAGGACAGAGTAGAACTGCCCCATAGAGTTTCCAAGGAGAGCCTGGTGGATTTGAACTGCCGACCTTTTGGTTAGCAGCCTTAACCACTACACCACCAGAGGCACCTCAAAAGAAAAGCCTGACGATCTACTTCCGAAAAGTCAGCCACTGGAAACCTTATGAGCACAGTTCTACTCTGACACACAAGGGGCCGCCACGAGTCAGAGTTGACCAACAGCAACTGGTTTTTGGTGGACCATCTCCAAACGGACTGTTTTCCAAATGGCTACTCTGGCCCTTTATAAAGATGGTAATCATCATTTTTGAACTGAAAATCTTGACCTATTTTTTTCTCTAATTTGTGAATTGGTTGGGACACAAATAATCATATTTTGATATACCGTTGGGGATGCAAAATAGGGTCACAGTAAGAGAAACCAAACAGCAGCTCTCTGGCCCATTTCCTACATACGAAATTTCTGGAACCTTCCTCCCGCCCTATCCCTTCTTTGGGAATGACTGGAATTTCTTGTAAGTGCTGGCTAGTGACCGCAGCCATCCTCCTGACATCCTTTTGATAAGGACATGGTCCAACAGTATCAAGTATTTCTCTCTGCCACAGGGTGAAAACATCTCCCTGTCCCCACCCTGTCTGCCTGGTCTCAATGAAATTTGCCCTCCTTCTGACTTTCACTAATACAGACAGCTACAGCTCTGTTCCTCTTGCAAACATTTTGTCCCGAGGTATGAAAGTACCCCTGCCACCGGAATTGCTTTACTTTCTTTTTCTTGACAATGAGGCCATGCTGACTTCTTGAGATGTCTTACTGGAATGCAGTTGATTCAGTTCTTTTATGTGCCTTCTCTTTATTACAGTCCCCTCTCCCTTGGAATTTGATCTGAGCCCAATCCAAGTGACACGCACTCTGTTGGCCTTGAGCGCCCTGTTCTCTGTCCTTGACTGAGCTTGTGAACCTCGACTTTCAGTCCTATAGTGGTGAGCCCCTTCAGTGTACGTGGCTTGCACTGGGGACAAAGGTCAGAGGTGGTTTTCCTCCCTTGCATCATGGTTATTTATACATCATATAATTCAACTTAATTAAACAACAACAAAAAGAAAATCACATGAAATGGGGATTTTTGTGAGAAAATCCCGAGTGTATGGTTGCTCTAAGAAGATACACTGTAGTATTTATCAGTCAGAGGTCCCTGCATGACACAAAGGGTTAAGTGCTCGACTACAAGATGAAAGGTTGGCAATTCAAACCCAGCCAGAGGTGCCTCAGAAGATAGGCCTGGTGATCTGCTTCCAAAAGGTCACAATCTTGGAAACCTTATGGAACAGTTCTCTTGCACACATGAAGTCGCCATGAGTTGGAATTGGCTTGATGGCCACTAACAACAACAACTCTTATCAGTCGGGAGCAGTGGTGGCTTAGTGGTGCAATTCTCACCTCCCAGGTGGGAGGTATGTGTTCAGTTCCTGGCCAGTGCGCCTCATACGCAGCAGCCACCTGTCTATCGGTGAAGGCTTGCATGTTGTTGTGATGCCGAACAGGCTTCAGCACAGCTTCCCGACTGCGGCAGACTAGGAAAAGAGCCTGGTGATCTGCTTCTGAAAGTCAGCCAGTGAAAACCCCATGGATGAAAACGGCCCAATCTGTAACCAATCGTGGGGGTGGCACAGGACTGCACAGCGTTTTGTTCAATTGTGCACGGGGTCGCCATGAATCGGGGCCAGTGTGACAGCAGCTAACAACAAAATGTATCAGTCAGGCTCTGAGCAGGAATCAGCATTCCTGAAAGAGTTTAACTGGCCAGAGCTTAATGGAAGGACTATTAACAGAGAAGTCGCTGTGAGTCAGAATCGACTTGACGGCGATGGACTATAGGAGATGTTGGGGCAAGAGAAAAGGATGATGTTATCAGAGCCCTGTGCCAACTGGAGCCATGGTGGAGAGGCCACTCGGCAGGAGCTGTGGCCGTAGAGGGACACAGCTACCACCAGACCCACGGCTTAGCAGGAAGGGAATAGGGGAATAAATACCCTGAGATCTCTCTCCTCCCATTCTCCAGTCACCTGCTGTTGTCTCCCATTGGGCACCAGAAGCCAGGGAACCAGGTGACACATTCCATAGAGGTTGGGCCACAAGTATGGCAGAAATGGAGGGAATGCATGAACGGGGCAAACAGAATAAGCAGCACCTTCTACATTCCTGTGGGCGTTCACCATGTAACTTAAAAGACCTAGCGTGAAGAGGGGTCCCATTTGACTCAAACTGTGACAGCTTTCAGGCAGTTTGGGCTATGTTTTTAGAATGGTGAATTCAGAGGCTTAGATGGGTATACCAGGAAGAAGGCCTGGGAGGAAAGGGAACTCACGTTTATGCTCTGGGTCAGGTACTTTGTTACATATACTTTTAAAAGGAAGATCTTTTGTACGAAACTTGGGATTGGCTATTTATCATGCCCTAAATATTTTGCAATCCAGAGAATAAAGTGTCTATCTTAAAGCGATTAAGCTTAGTGATGTGGGGTGGTAGGTTGTGGGGTTGAGATCTGGTCCCAGCCCAACCCGAGTGGCATGCTGTGTTGACCTCAAGGGCCCTGATAAGTGTGTAAAGGAGAGGATACTCTTGGCTGGAGCTGGTATTTCCAGAGTTTTCCTCCTGGTTCCACCTTTATCTGCATTACTCATTACTCTCACTCTAAAGCTCTCGAGCACATCTCAGTTCCTGTGAAGGCTGTAATAAATGTCAAAAAGAGGCAGCCTTGAGCAAGTGGCCCGGTATTGTGGAGATGTGGTCTTTAAACACTGCAGCAAGGTACAGAGAAAGGGGAAAATAACATTTCCAAAACTCCTGATGGTTCAGGGACTGCCCTTGAGAATTCCCAATCCAGTATATGAATTGAGACATATACACCGAACAGAAGGGATACCTGAAAAGCCACATTCCGACAAGGATAAGCTTACACTGTACAAATAAAATGCGCCCTTGTTAAAGGAGGACAGAGGAATGGGGCCATTAACGTTGGTGGGTTTCGGAGGCAGAGAGTCTCTGTTCTATTACATAGCAGTTATCTGACCTTGGCTTGACCTCTCTCAATAGGCCCCAGGCTCCTCATCTGTAAAATGGGCAAAATAAGGGTACATACCTCAGTAGGTGATTGCAAGGATTGCATGGGATCATCCATGTAAAATGCAGTGCCTAGCGTATAAGTGCTCAATAAGCATTGCTATTACCAATATCATTATTATTCCTCAAGTTGAATGCCAAATACTTCTTGGAAAGAAGAGTGGGCACTGCAGAATTTCAGAAGACTTGGCACCTCCTTGAGTCTCTTGATTTATCTGGTTTATTGCCCTTTTCCAGCCAACCTCACAGGCCTTAATTCTTTGCCTCACACTCATGTTCCATTAAGGACAGATGCCCAGGGCTGCTTATGGACTCGGCTCTCTGCCTGGTCCACTCTAGGTGGGGAATCATGAAATGTTCAGAAAGAAAGCAAGCTGGCGATTTATAGTAAAATGTGGAGTCTCTGGGTGGTGCAAATAGTTAACAATCTGTTCTAGGATTTCCCAAACTGTGTTTGAAAGAACACCATATTCTCATGAAAAGTCCTAGGAAAAACAGTTCTGTGGTTAAAGAAGTTTAAGCAATACTTTCCCGTCTCCCCTATCGCACTCCCATAGAGCCACAGTGTTGAGAAGAACTACAGTAAGAAACTGGTTTCATGTTGCCTAAATGAGTGTTCCCTCAATTTATCTGAAGAGGACTTTTTTCATGGAACATCCTACAGAACTAATATTTTAAGGCTTGTATCGGTTAGAATTTGTGTTTGGCTACCTGGAACAGAAACCTGACTATAGTTGCCCTGTCAACTAGGGTTCTTTTTCTTATACAACAAGAAGTCCAGTGGAGACAGTCCAGAGTTAGTATAGTGGCTCCACAGTGCCACCAGGGACCCAGGTTCTTTCTGTCTCTTTGCTTCAGCTTTCCTTAGAGTAAGATTTTCATCTTTGTGGTCACTGCCTCCTCGTTACAAAATGGCTGCATAGCCCCTCTCTTCAAATCTACATTCCAGGCAGGAAGAAAGAGAAAGATAAAGTATGAAAAGTACATGACAGCTAATTTTACTCTAGGGAGAAGCTGAAAAATTTTTAACTGGGCATGTCGTGCCACAAACAAAAGCAGGAATCTGTGAGCAGGAAGGAGAGAATAGATGTTAGGCAGGGAATGTGTGCCACATTGATCAAACCTTTGCTTCCCTTTTCAGGTCAATTCTAAAAGCATCCCAGGCAAAACAAAGTAAAAACAAAACAGAACCAAAAAACCATTTGTAATCAATGGGGCCCTGTAATCAATGGTGATGCTTAGAAAATGCAAATTCTAAGCCACAAGCCATTTGGGCTTATAACCTCTGTGTAGAGATGCTGTTGGTCCCCTTCCCAGACCCCCAGCTGCTATGGGTGCTTCAGGCTAATGGCTCATACCTGTGAGAACTGCCTTTGGATTGTTAAGCCCCCTCACCCAGAGGTCTCTAGGAGTTAGCCACACCAACCCTGCCCCTGCCCCTCCTCTGCATCCTGTGGCCAATGACTGACTGGAAAGGAGGAAGACAAACCCCACTTCTTTGCTTCAAGGGGGGGATGTGACAGGGTAGTTCATCCTCCTCAGAGTACTGCCTCAGTAAGTCTCACACACACGAATCCCCGTCTCGGGCTCTACTTCTAGGGAACCCGATCTAAGATACCCTGGCTCAAAGCAGGCTGCTCTTTTCTTCCCTCTTGGATTTTAGATGGAGTCCCTGGGAGGTACAAACAGTTAACATGCTTGGCTACTAACTAAAAGTTGGTGATTTGAACCCACCCAGCAGTACTGTGGAAGATAGGCCTGGTGATCTGCTTCTGCTAAGAACACTGCCAAGAAAACTGTATGGAGCAGTTCTACTCTGTAACACATGGGGTTACCATGAATCAGAATCAATTCAATGGCAACCAAAAACAATAACAGTATCCCCTTTAGAGGTTGGAGGGTTGAGTCTACCCAGAGGCGCCTCAGAAGAAAGGCCTGGTGATCTAATTCTGAGAAATCAGCCATTGAAAACCCTATGGAGCACAGTTTTACTCTGATACACGTGGGGTTGCCATGAGTCAGAATTGACTTGGATGGTAACTGTGTGTGTGTGTGTGTGTGTGTGTGTGTGTGTGTGTGATTTTATATAAAAATCTCAGTCCTGTTTGTGGCCTCTGGTGAATTTGGCCTTGGTCTAGGTGTGGTGGGGGCAGCTCCACATTCTGCCCAGGTGATGGCTGTGGGGTCATTTCTTTCCACATCATGTCAGATCTATTGAAGGAGGCTTCAGTACCAGGCACTTAGCGGGGGGAGTCCGCATTGCATGTTCTCAAGGCAGATATTCTTTTTTATTTTGTTGTGCTTTAGGTGAAGGTTCACAGCTCAAGTTAATGTCTCATTCAAAAATTTATACACTTATTGCTTTGTAACCTTGGTTGCAACCCCCACAATGTGCCAGCATGCTCCCCCTTTTCACCCCAGGTCCCCTGGATCCATTCGTTCAGTTGCTGCCCATTCCTGATGTCTCGTCTGCTTTTGGACAGGAGTTGCCCATTTGGTCTCATATATTTGATTAAACTAAGAAGCATGTTCCTCATGTGTGCTAATTTTTGTTTTATAGACCTGTCTAATCTTTGTCTGACAAGTAGGCAACGGGAATGGTTTCAGTCCTGGGTTAGCAGAGTGTCTGTAGTCTCGGGGGTTCCTCTAGCCTCTGTCAGTCCCGTAAATCTAGTCTTTTTTGTGTGTGTGTGAATTTCGATTCTGTTCTACATTTTCTTCCGCTGTTCGGGAGTCTTTGTTGTGTTTCCTGTCAGAGCAGTTGTTGGTGGTAGCTGGGAACCATCTAGTTCTTCTGCTCTCAGTCTGGTGGAGTTTCTGGTTCACTTGGTCCTTTAGTTCCTTGGGCTAATATTTTCCTTGTGCCTTTGCTTTTCTTCATTCTCCTTTGCTCTGAGTGGGATGGGACCAACAGATGTATCTTAGAAGGCCCCTCGCAAGCTTTTAAGACCCCAGGTGCTAATCACCAAAGTGGGATGTGAACATTTTATGAACTATGTTATGCCAGTTGACCTAGATGTCCCTGAGTCTGTGGTCCCCAGCCTCCAGCCCCAGCTATTCGGCTTTTCAAAGTGTTTGGATGTGTCTAGGAAACTTCTTTGATTTTGCTTTGGTCAAGTTGTGCATACTTCCCCTACGTTGTATGTTATCCTTCCCTTCACCGAAGTTGATACTTGTCTACTATCTAGTTAGTCCCCACCCTTGTAACTCAAGGCAGATATTCTTAGAAGCATTGATTTGCATTCTTAAGCCCACGCACTGTGTGAAGGGACTTGTCATGTGTTGTGTGTGTGTGTTTTCCATCCTGTGGCAATGGCAGCTGGGTATTTATAGCTAGACCTACAAGGCCATTCTCACGTGGCTAAAGAAAATTAAAACCTCATGTGGATTTTGTTTTGTTTTTCCTCTCTGCCCTTGCCATTGCAAGCTCTCCAGTTCTGAAACCCTTGTTGTTGTAACCAGAGCTGCACTGAATGTAGCTACGATGGTGAGGTTACATAAATTTACTGTTTCAGGCAAAAGTGCCTTTTCTCCTTCAGTCAGGCCACAGGGTCTCAGAATTTTGGGGGAGCTACGGGCTGGTGTCCTGGTGGCTGCCAACCAAATGGTCGGCAGTTCGAATCCACCAGCTGCTCTTAGGAGGCAGTTCTACTCTGTGCTATAGGGTCGCTATGAGTCGAATCAACTCGATGGCAACGGATTTTTTTTTTTTTTTATGGGTGACTCTAAATGCCAACCTCACCCACCATCATGACCCTCTCTAGCAGTGGTGCCGATAGGGTTGGCGTCACCCAGTGCAATAATTCATAGTGTCCCCCCTCCCCGTCATGGACCTCCTCCTGTACCAGACCATACAGAGTCCTTAGTAATGTTATAAATTTTCATCATAGAACAATATGTGAATAAATATAGTTGTAAATTGCTTAAATGCAGTATTTCTTAGATTATATAAATACTAACAAAACTGTTTTGTAAAATTTTTCTACATTGAGTTACAACATTATCAGTTATTATTAGTAACTGAGGGGAAGTTATTGATATAGGTTCACAGATACTAATTACCACAATATTGTAGCTGAAACAGCAGGAAATTTGAGAAAATCAGCGACTATAAAGATATCAGCAGCAATGAAAACAGCCGCGTGTGTTTGTAGCGTGTACAGAAGAAAAACCACGTGATTTGAAGCGTCTTTGTAATTGGGTAATAACGACAGCTCTGACCAGAATGCAACAGAAGGTTCAAAAAATAAATTAGCATAGAGTTTCGGCCTCATAGGTATATTGATACATGTAAGCTGGGCTTACAAAAAATGCTCTTGTTGTTATAACTGACTACAGGGATATTTCATAAAAAATAATAAATTTCTGCTGAAACGCTGCACAAAAATTTTATAGACAGTCATTGTGGTGTCACCCCTTCTGACAGTGTCACCTGGTGTGGTCCGCAACCCCCACACCCTCTAGTGACCCCCCTGCTCTCTACAAAGTCTCTCCTCCCAGTGAAGCCCATGGAATGTGGATTTCTTAAATCACCTCAGGATCCCTCTGCATACATGAGCTTCTTTGAAAGAAAACTGTTTTCTTTTCCCCTTGTTTTTCTGCGTTCTTCAGTCTTTTATGTCTGTGTTTTGCCTTCTTGGTTAGACCGAGAACACCCTGGGGGCTGTGGTCTGTTTGTCCAGGTTACTAGAGCTTTACATGGTGGGGGTGGAGGTGGGGGAGCTGCAGGCGTGTGGGGTCATAGTGGCGGGGGCGGATGTTAACTTGGGCCCCTGCATTCTCCAGGATGACTTAGAGTTTACAGACTTTGCTAGACAGTGAAGTTGGAAGTGGTTTGCCTGATCTTTATGGAGAAGCCAGCATGCTTTCTGATAATTTTTAAGTTGAGGAACCAAGAGACCCAGAATCTCTAGGCCTTCTACCATTCACTCGGATGGATCTGGAATCCACACATTGACAGTCTGGGTTTAAGCATCTGGGGTGGAAGGAGGTCTGTGGTCAGGGATGGGGCAGGGTGGCCTGGCTCAAACGTGCCAGAACATACAAAGGCCCCTGAAGAGCATGAGGAGGGAGCTTAAATTTAGTTGCCATTAGCTCAGGAAGCTGTATCTTCCCGACTCCCGGCCATCCCAACTGTCACATCTTCTGCAGCTGGCCCACTACCCCAAGGGCTTTAGAAACTTCTACTCTTCAAATTTGCCATACCACAGCTACCATTTATTGCTGTTAGGTGCCGTTGAGTTGGTTCCAACTCGTAACGACCCTGTTATACAACAGAACGAAACACTGCCCGGTCCTGTGCCATCCTCACAATCGTTGTTATGCTTGAGCCCATTGTTGCAGCCATCCTTGAAAACCCTATGGAGCAATTTTATTCTGACACACATGGGGTCATCATGAGTCAGAACTGACTCAATGGCAACTGTTTATTTTTAAGAGTTCATGGGTGGTGCACATCGTTAACATGCTTAGTTACTAACCAAAAGATTGGAGTTCAAGTCCACCCATGGTCTCCTCAGAAGAAAGACCTAGCAATCTACTTCCAAAAAATCAGCCATTGAAAACCTTACGGAGCATGGTTTATTCTGACACACCGGGGTCGCCATGAGTTGAAGTCATCTTGATGGAAACTGTTTTTTGTTGTTGTTGAAGGCCCACTATCTGCCAGATACTGGCCTAAGCACTTACACATTTCAACACATCTTATTCTTAAAATATCCCTGCAAAGTGGGTGTCATCCCATTTTACAGAAGAGGAAACTTAGGTTCTGCAGGTTTATACAACTTGACTGAAGTCTTATAGCTAGTTAGCAGAGGGGATTCAAAACAAGCTATACCTGACTCTAAGACCCATGTCCCTTGTACTGCACCCATTATCTCTCAATCATCTCCCTTTGTGATGAGCTCAGCAGTCAACTACCTGACTGTCTCCACAAGCCTTCTTCAGTATCTGCTACCTCCACACTCTGCTGTGTCAGCCTTCTCTTCATACAAGGAAGGCGGCTTCTGAGGCCGGGTTGGTGGGGAGCTCTGGAGTGCCTGTAACTTGAGTAATCTGATACCGCACCTCAACACTACCACTCTCCTCCTTGCAACAAACACACCCACACCCTCTTTTCCTGCCTCCCTCTTCCCCCCCACCCCTGTATTCTAGAGGGTTTCCAAACCTAGGGCAGAGCCAGCAATTCATTAGTCTTTGTCCTATTTCCAAGAATCCCAAATATACAAGAATTCCTCATAAAAAAGCCAAGCATTCTTGAGGAAAGTGTGTGTCACCAAGAGAGAGCGAGATTCTTCACAATGGGACATGGGACCCTAGTCCAGTCCAGGAAAATAAGTGTGGATTTCAGAGCAGATGCTTGCGGATTGGCTGCCCCGGCCACCCCTCCTCCCCAGCTACCCACCCTCTCCCAAACCACAGCTGGGGAACATGCCTTCCCAGTTCATCCGAGGGCACTAACCAGATGACATTTTCCTCCGGATACAGAAGGAACGAAGAGGCAGATTAGTGTGCATGTGTGTGTGGTACGTGTGTATTTGTATGTGTGTGTAGGTGTATGTGTGTGGAGTTGAGAGAGGGTTTGTGTGTGTGTATGTTTGGTGTGTGGATGTGTGTGGTATGGTGTGTGTGGATGTGTCTGGGTGTGTTGTGTGTGTGGTGTGCATATATATGTGTGTGGATGTGGTATGTGTGGATGTGTCTGGGTGTGGTGTGTGTGTGGTGTGGGTTTGTTTGGTACATGTGTATATGTGTGTGGTGTATGCGTGGTGTATGTATGTGTATGTGGTGTGTGTGCTATGTGTGTAGGCTGTGTGTGTAGTGGGGTGTGTATATGTGTGTAGTGGGGTGTGTATATGTGTGTGTGGTTTGTGTGTGTGTGTGTGTACAGCCTTAGTAGTTCTCACCTCCGGGTCACTCTCTGTGCAGTTCTTCTGGGCAAGAAGCACTCACTCACTGAATAAAGAACCGTCTAGTGAGTTTTGGGGGTGGGAGGTTCCCAGCAGAGGGAACAGTAGGCAATGAGCCCTGCTGTCCTTCCATGGAGAGGAAACTTTTGTCCCACTTTGGGGCAGCTCAGCCTACTGGAGGCTCTAAGCTAAATGCATAGGCAATGTGCTCAAGAACTTTTAGAAGGCAACTGCTCCTGGCTACACTTGCAAATTAAGAGGCTGGAAACCAAGGACAAGAGCCCAGAGGAAGCGTGTGAGTAGAGTGAACAGAATGGGTGTGGAGTGGCTTATAATCAAAAAAAGCTTTCAGCAGGATGTGAGGTTTCAAAACAAAACAATAACTTTCCCTTCTTGATTATGAAAGAAACATAAGTTTATTATAGAAAATGTAAAAAAGAAAAAGAAGCCAGAAAGACAAAAATAAAAATAAAATTAGCTTATAAGCCCATAACCCAGAGATCGAAACGGGATTGGCTCTCACCGTCCTTTGGGGAACTTGCCTTCCCAGTTGAGTTAACATTTGGCAGTCAACATTTTCAGTCTTTCACTTTGCACTAATTTTTTTAAAGCAGGGTTAAGTACATATTGTATGTGCAGATGTTTTGTGTTCTGTTTTTTCTTCCAGTTAGTGCTGCAGACTTTGTAAGTAAGGAGAAAAGTTTTGAACTAAGTTTCCAAAGGGGTCATGGGCATGGTTGGGTAACGTAAAAGCTCAAAATTGGATTTGCTGTTGTTGTGAACTGCTGTGAAGTTGTCCACTGGCTCATGGTGACTCCATGCACAATGGAACTAAATGCTGTACAGTCCTGCACCATCCCATGATCGGTTGCAAATTGGACTGTTTGATACACAGGGTTTTCATTGGCCGATTTTCAGAAGTCAGTCACCAGGCCTTTCTTCCTAGTCTGTCTTGGTCTGGAAGTTCCACTGAAGCCTGATCAGCATCATAGCAACACACAAGCCTCCACTGATAGGATGGTGACTGGTCATGAGGCGCATCGCTCAGGCTGCGCACTCTGGTCTCCCTCCTGAAGGGGAGAATTCTACCACCGAACACCACTGCCCTTCCCAGGACTGGATGAAGAGCCCTAAAACACAGGATGATCCCCACTGGGGATGGAAGGTGAGAAGGATCTAGCATTCAACCTCCCAGCTCCTGCATGGGTTGTGAGCAGCAACAAAGCACGTCCTTGCCCTTGACCCTGGCTTGGTTTCCCAGCCATGGACATAGCTCTAATACCATTGTTGAAGACTTGGTTGGGTGGGCACTATAATTACATATAATTGATTTTCTCAACTGTGAGATCTAGGTTGTTAGTTGTCCCATTTGACAGATTTGGAAATGACAGATTTGGAAACTAAGGCTTAGAGCAGTTAAGAACCTTGAGCAAGGCCCACCACTGCACAGCTGCGATCTGAACTTGACTTCACCTTTCTCCTGAACACTGTCCTTCACAGCTCCCCATTCTGTGCAAGAGGGTGTCTTCTGACCACACATTTCTTGCTTAGACTTTCTGGATAGGGCTCACCAAATAGGCATCCTCCCAGGGATGCAGGGAGGGGTAACCAGAATTAATCACTTTTCCCCAGAAAGGGGACTTGAGCCTGAGCCCTGGTGTCTGGAATGCGTGTCAAGCAGATTTGAGGAAGTCAGTAATCCTGCTGTCATTTCTCACCATGAGGCTTTTCATCTATTTCTATTTCATTCATTCCCTTGTTTAGATGTTTAGAGGAGCTCTGAGACCTTCTGGTCAAATCTGAGCCCCTTATTACAGAGGCTTCAAGGATCTTGTGCCAGTTACAACCCTAACACTCCCCATCTAAATATAATGGTCACATTTTTATTTTACGAAGCCCTTTATTATTCACTGTCTGATTTGGTTTTCATAACAATTCTGTGAGATAGATCCACAGGTACTGTCATCCCCTTTTTACAGATGATAAAGCCAAGGTTCAGATTATGGAAGTGTTTTAGATAAGATCATATGCTGTCGTCAAGGCAGCCTCTCACTCATGGTAACCCCAGGGCAGCCTCTCACTCATGGTAACCCCAGGGCAGCCTCTCACTCATGGTAACCCCAGGGCAGCCTCTCACTCATGGTAACCCCTTGCACAAAAGAACGAAATGCTGCCTGGTCCTGCGCCATCCCCATGATCGATTGCAGAGATAACCCTTGTGATCCATAGGGTTTTCATTGGCTGATTTTTGAAAGTAGATTACCAGGCCTTTCTTCCTAGTCCATCTTAGTCTGGAAGCTCTGCTGAAACCTGTCCAGCATCATAGGAACAGGCGAGCCTCCACTGACAGATGGGTGGTGGCTACTCGTGAGGTGCATTGGCTGGGAATGGAACCTGGGTCCTCTGCATGGGAGGTAAGAATTCTGTCACTTAACTGCCAATGCCTAATGCTAGTAAGGGGCAGATGCAAGACTCGCCACTGGATCTCTTGACCTCAGCCACCCTGCTTTGCTCTTGTACCATCTGTTCCAGTTGTGGTTTGTATTACCTTTCCTAGAGCTGTTGTTACAAAGTACAGCTGGGTAGTTTATAAGAACATATAAAATGTATTATTGTCTCAGAGTTCTGGAGGCTAGAAGTCTGAATTCAGGGTGTCAGCTGGGCCCTGCTCTCTCTGAAGGCTCTAGGGAAAGATCCTTTTTGTCTCTCCCGGCTTCTGGTAGCCACAAGCATTCATTGGCTTGCAGCTACAGCGGTAACTCCAATCTCTGCTTTTGTCCTCAGGCAGCATTCTTCCTTCTGTGTCTGAGTCTCCTCCCCTCTTTTATAAAGACATATTGAATTAGGACCCACCCTACTGCAGTGTGATTTCATTTAACCGATACCATCTTCAAAGATCCTATTTCCAAAGTCATGTTCATAAATACAGGGCTTAGGATTTCAACATATATTTGGGGACGGCGGTGGGGGGGTACACAACTCAATCCATAACAGGGATACTGTTCACAGACAACAGAAACCAATTCTTAAAGTTAATTCAAGTGGAGATGGGATTTACATTGTGCAGCTAACACAATGGATCAGAGCCAGCTTCAAAGAATGGTCAGGAACTAAGGGAGGCCAACTGCTCAGAGCCCAACATGGTGACGCTATGGGACTGCCACCACGGGACACTCACCACGGCACTGTAGGACTCTTGACTTCCGCCGTCGCCATCACTACCAGAACCTGGATGCACGCTTGCTAGCACTCACTATAATGAACGTCCAACTGCCCCTGATTCCTTGTGTCCCTTGCTCCAGAATCAAAAAGCTGAGTGGATGCCTCTGGTTGGCTGAAGCTGGGCACGCTAGAACCTGGCCTTTTTAGCTACCATGGTGGTGGGATTCCCAAGTGTAGGAATGGGTTTGGATGTTTGGCCTGCAGAGTACCCCTTTTTTGGAGTCCTGCTTTTTGGAGCGCACAGCCATTTTCACTGTCTTCCCTGTTCCTGCCCTCACACACCTTCTCTTACACTAGCAGTTTCCTAAATGTGCTATGCCTTTTTTCTTCCTCCAAACCCTGTCTAAATGCCTGCCTCCAGGACGTCTTCCAGGTTGAATTCTACTTGACACTCATGCTGCTCCTCCTTCGTTCTCTTTAGCGTAAGCCTTTTCCAATTCATAGATACTCAATAGTTGATATTGTGACCAGATGTCACCTAAGGTGCCTTGTCATTGAGATTCAGAATACATCACTGGAATCCCATTGGGAGCCCCATATCCCTTCAGAACAGAAGTGCTGAGCCAACAGCATTAGTATCACCGGAGAACTTGTTAGAGATGCAAATTCTTGGCTCCACCCCAGGTCCCCTGACTTAGAAACTCGGGAGTGGGCCCAGCAATCTGTGTTTTATCCTGGTGATTCTGAGGCACACCAAAGTTTGAGAACCACTGGTCCAGAGATTTCAAAGTAAGAGGTGGTGGCTCTGAGCTCTGAGTTCCTCTTTCTACTGAATTGGCCAGGATTATTAATTTTCCATTGGTCACAAGCAGGGTGGGCTGGAAGTTAAGAACATGGACTCTAGAGCCATACCACATGGATTTGAATTCTGCCTCCACCACTCACTCATTGTGTGAGTGGTGTAAATTCCCTCTCTCTGAGATTTCTTATCCATTATATGGGATAACAATGGCATCCCCCATAGGGCAGCTGTGAACATTAAATGACGCTTTGTTCAAGTACTTGAACAGTGTCTGGCACATCGTAAGCCCACCGTAAATATTAACTATTATTATTAGATTCATGCAAGCAGACTCATTTGTACTACATTGACCCAGATATGGAATTCAGCCCTTATACCCTGATTTATGGAGTCCCTGGGTGGTGCAAACAGTTAACACACTCTGCTGCTAACCAAAAGGTTGGTGGTTTGAATCCACCCAGAGGTGTCTTGGAAGAAAGGCCTGGCAATCTACTTCTGAAAAATCAGCCATTGAAAACCCTATGGAGCGCAGTTCTACTGTGACACACATGGGTCACCATGAGTTGGAATTGACTCAATGGCAACTGGATAACCTGGTTTACACATGCAGACATACACAATACAAGGCCTTTGTGAGCATGGTAAACTTTAAGGAGGCTAGGGGATGTGAAATGGTGGGATTAATGTTAGTAGCATCAGAACCTGTCTAACTTCAGGGGGGATAATGCAAATCAAGACCAGCCCAAGGCTGATTCCTATGAGGTGGAGGTCAGACATACCTGCACTCACCAACATTTTTACCAATTCTGACATCAGCCATCCTTCCCACAGCACTCTCTACTTCTCTGCTGGATTCCATAATCTCTTGCAATGGCCACACAGAACTCATAGACCATACTTACAGTTAAGTGGTTTATTAAGGATAAACAGGGTACAACTTGGGATCAGGACCAACAGGCTACAACTCAGAATCAGGAACAAGAAGCATGTAGGCAGAGTCTCCATTCTTCAGTGCAGGGCAGCAATTTCAGCTGCTCTCGACCATGCAGGCTTCCTCTCGACCATGCAGGCTTCCTCTCAGCTGCCTGAGGACAGGACTCCTCTCAGCCCCCTGAGAACAGACTCCTCTTGGCCCTGCCATCTCTCACCACCAACTCTGTTGCAGGGCCCCTTCCGGGCCTGTTGCTGTCATTAATTTTATGGTCCTTGACCCACGTTACAGCTCCTCTACCTTTCTGTTGCTTCTCTCTTCTTTCTTCTTCTCTTCCTGTTTCTGTCTCAAAAACCTCTGTGAGGTTGGCTGTGCATATACATAACTCCTTGTCAATTTCAAGGTACGGCCCCTCCCAGTGGGCAGTGGGTCACAAACAGACCAATCCCCTCTCGGTAGACCACAGATACTTCATTTGCATAGCAGGCTACAGATACTTCATTTGCATATTCTATTAAGCAGTCCCTGCAAGGTGCATACCAATCACAGGGCAGGCTGCAGCCAGGACCAGATGAAAAGTACCAAACCACAAGTTGTTTACTGCTTACCCAGGAAATGTCAATCATCTGGACGAAAATAAGGAACCCTCTGGGGTAGAAAACTAGAGCAAAAGTAACTCCTCAGGGTTTAAGGGAAAAACCTCTCAAAGTGTTTTTCCAAAGAACCAAGGCAAAAGGCCACATAAGGGAATTCATTTCACCACAGGGGAGATGAAAGGTGTTTACATCACAACAACGCAAACAGCTTGAAGTTGAATATTGGACAACCCTGTTCTAAAAAAGATCGCTTGGCCAAAGTCACGTTTGTTGTTTGGCCTTTCTCCTCCCTCCCTTGTTGATGCTCACCAGCAACTCAAACAACCTCTCTCTTTATTATGCAGAGCACTTTAGCCATCTTTTTTCTGTAGGCCCGATCCTAAACTTTGCTCCTTGACTCAGTTTGCAAATCTGAAGACTTAATTGCTAAATAAAGTAGCTTCTACTCCGATTCTCATGCCGGTTTCCTGCCTTATCTGGGAGAAGACAGTAGAAATAAGATTTATTTCCCTACTGATATGAACTATGTTACCTCTCAGAATATCTTAGTGGTACTGTGAGTTTTGGTGTGTCTACATATCTATGTCCTTGATGTCATTCCACAACTTGTCTGGTCTTCAGTCACTAGAATTCAATGTGTCAAATCTATCCTTCAGATGGTCTCTAAATTCAGGTGGGATGTACTCAAGGTCATACTTTGGTTCTCATGGACTTGCTCGGATTTTCTTCAGTTTCAGCTTGAACTTTCATAGAAGCAATTGCTGGTCTTTTCCACAGTCGGCCCTGGGCTTTGTTCTGAGTGATGATAGTGAGCTTTTCCATCGTCTCTTTCCGTGGATATAGTGTATTTGATTCCTGTGTGTTCCATCTGGTGAGGCCCATGTGTTTAGTTGCCGTTTATGTTGGTAAAAAAAGGTAGTTGCGATGAAGAAGTCACTGGTCTTGCAAAATTCTATCATTCGATCTCCAGCATTGTTTCTGTCCCCAAGGCCATATTTTCCAATTACTGATCCTTCTTCTTTGTTGCCAACTTTCGCGTTCCTAGCACCGGTAATTTTCAATGCATCCTGATTGCATGTTCGATCAATTTCAGACTGCAGCAGCTGATAAAAATCTTCTGTTTCTTCATCTTTGGCCTTAGTAGTTGGTGCATAAATTTGAATAATAGTCATATTAACCGGTCTTATTACCCTATCACTGACGGCGTTGTACTTCAGGATAGATCTTGAAATGTTCTTTTTGATGATGAATGCAACACCATTCCTCTTCAAGTTGTCATTCCCAGCATAGTAGACTACATGATTGTCCGATTCAAAATGGCCAATACCAGTCCATTTCAGCTCACTAACGCCTAGGATATCAATGTTTATGCATTCCATTTCATTTTTGACGTTTTCCAATTTTCCTAGATTCGTACTTCGTACATTCCAGGTTCTGCTTATTAATGGATGTTTGCAGCTGTTTCTTCTAATTTTGAGTCGTGCCACATCAGTAAATGAAGGTCTCAAAAGCTTTACTCCATCCACGTCATTAAGATCGACTCTACTTTGAGGAGGTAGCTCTTCCCCAGTCATTTTTTGAGTGCCTTCCAACCTGGAGGGCTCATCTTCCAGCACTATATTAGACAATGTTCTGCTGCTATTCATAAAGTTTTCACTGGCTAATGTTTTTCAGAAATAGACTGCTGGGTCCATCTTCTTAGTCTGTCTTAGTCTGGAAGCTCAGCTGAAACCTGTCCTCCGTGGGTGATCCTGCTGGTATCTGAATACTGGTGGCATACCTTCCAGCATCACAGCAACATGCAAGCCACCACAGTACGACAAACTGACAGACACGTGACATGTGCAAAGAGCTGGAGATGGAACACCAAAAGGGAAGAACACGCTCGGCATTTCTCAAGCTGAAAGAACTGAAGAAAAGATTCAAGCCTCGAGTTGCAATAGTGAAGGATTCTATGGGGAAAATATTAAACAACCCAGGAAGCATCAAAAGAAGATGGAAGGAATACACAGAGTCATTATACCAAAAAGAATTAGTTGATGTTCAACGATTTCAAGAGGTGGCATGTGATCAGGAACTGATGGTACGGAAGGAAGAAGTCCAAGCTGCTCTGAAGGCATTGGCGAAAAACAAGACTCTGGGAATTGATGGAATATCAATTGAGATGTTTCAACAAACAAATGCAGCACTGGAGGTGCTCCCTCATCTGTGCCAAGAAATATGGAAGACAGCTTCCTGGCCAACTGACTGGAAGAGATCCATATTTATGCCTATTCCCAAGAAAGATGATCCAGCTGAATGTGGAAATTATAGAACAATACCATTAATATCACACGCAAGCAAAATTTTGCTGAAGGCCATTCAGAAACAGCTGCAGCAGTATATCGACAGGGAACTGCGAGAAATCCAGGCTGGTTTCAGAAGAGGACGTGGAACCAGGGATATCATTGCTGATGTTAGATGGATCCTGGCTGAAAGCAGAGAAGACCAGAAGGATGTTTACCTGTGTTTTATTGACTATGCAAAGGCATTTGTCTGTGTGGATCATAACAAATTATGGATAACATTGTGAAGAGTGGGAATTCCAGAACACTTCATTGTGCTCATGAGGAACCTTTACATAGATCAAGAGGCAGTTGTTTGGACAGAACAAGAGGATACTGATTGGTTTAAAGTCAGGAAAGGTGTGCGTCAGGGTTGTATTCTTTCTCCATACCTATTCAATCTGTGTGCTGAGCAGATAATCCGAGAAGCTGGACTATATGAAGAAGAACGGGGCATCAGGATTGGAGGAAGATTCATTGACAACCTGTGTTATGCAGATGACACAACCTTGCTTGCTGAAAGTGAAGAAAACTTGGAGCACTTAGTAATGAAGATCGAAGACCACAACCTTCGGTATGGATTGCACCTCAACATAAAGAAAACAAAAATCCTCACAACTGGACCAATGAGCAGCATCGTGATTTACGGAAAAAAGACTGAAGTTGTGAAGGATTTCATTTTACTTGGATCCACTATCAACAACCGTGGAAGCAGCAGTTAAGAAATCAAAAGACGCATTGCATTGGGTAAATCTGCTGCAAAGGATCTGTTTAAGGCGTTGAAGAGCAAAGATGTCACCTTGAAGACTAAGGTGCGCTTCACCCAAGCCATGGTGTTTTCAATCGCATCGTATGCATGTGAAAGCTGGACAATGAATAAGGAAGATGGAAGAAGAATTGATGTCTTTGAATTGTGGTGTTGGCGAAGAATATTGAATATACCATGGACTGCCAAAAGAACGAACAAATCTGTCTTAGAGTAAGTACAGCCAGAATGCTCCTTAGAGGCAAGGATGGCAAGACTGTGTCTTACATACTTTGGACATGTTGTCAGGAGGGATCTGTCCCTGGAGAAGGACATCATGCTTGGCAGAGTACAGGGTCAGCGGAAAAGAGGAAGACCCTCAGTGAGGTGGATTGACACAGTGGCTGCAGCAATGAGCTCAAGCATAGCAACGATTGTGAGGATGGCTCAGGACCGGGCAGTGTTTCGCTCTGTTGCGCTTAGGGCTGCTATGAGTTGGAACCGACTCAACAGCACCTAACAACAACAACACATATCTATATATTGAAGGCATTGGTGATTCAGTGGTAGAATCCTTGTTTTCCATGTGGGAGACCTGGGTTCAGTTTCTGACCAATGTACCTTATGTTGCTGTGATACTTAATAGGTGTCAGCCGAGCTTCCAGACTAAGATGAGGAAGAAAGGTCTGGCGGTCTAGTTCCAAAAATCAGGCAATGCAAGTCCTATGGTCATAATGGTACAATACGTAGCAGATCATGGAAATGGCACAGGACTGGGCAGTATTTGGTTGCATTATGTATGGGTTCACCATGACTAAGGGGCCAACTGGATAACAGCTAACAACAACAACATATACCTATGTATGTTTTTGCTGTTGAATCATGTCTGTAAGTATTTTTCCCAGCCCTCTGTACTAAACCTTCAAACACTCAGAACTAAGAATTTAGTCTAAACCAGGGTTTCTCCACCTCAGCCCTCAACTCAGCACTTTGTTGTGGGGCCTATCCTATGCATTATAGGATGTTTAACAGCATCCCTGGCCTCTACCCATGAGATGCCAGCAGCATCACCAAGTCATAACAACCAAAAATGTCTCCAGAGGTTACTAAATGTTCCCCAGGGAACACAAATCTAATTGAGATCCTTTGGCCTCAACTAAATTCTTCCTGCTGTAGTTTATCTTATTCTGTCCGCAAAGCCTATCCCTGTAGTATGTTTAAGGTCAGGGGACTAGATTTATCCTTTGAGAGGAAAGATACAGAGTCCCAGGAGCCTCTGGGTCACCCTTGACCTCTAAGGTGAATCATGAGTACTTTGTACTTGCTCTTCCTGAAAGTCTCCACACTTAACCCATCCATTTGCATTTGAGCCAAGGACATCCAGCTTTCTTTCTAGTACCCTCCCTAATGCTCTTAAATCTCCCCATCCAGCAGCAAACCTCACAGGAACCAAGGAATGGCCTTTGGTTTTGGGCTTATAAATACTCATGGTCCTTTTTTAGTTACGAGAATTTTTATTTATTTATTTACCGTGTTTAACATTCTTGTTGCCGTGGTGGAAACTTTTTGTTCTTTGGAGAGCTTCCCATTCCAGGCCCAGGGTCAGGTTCCTCATCCCGACTCTGAACATTTTCTAGGGAAGTTTCTTTGACCAGTGAGATCATACCTTTGAGGCATTTACACAACTGTGGCTGGATTCTGTGCTTAAAATCATCCCAGAATTCCAAGTTAGACCACAGAGGAAGCTGTGGAGCTGGAGGAAGAGCCGTGGGTCTGGGACTCCCAGTGTGAGGCCAGGATCAAAATCCTGGATTTTGATTCCATTCCTTTTCTGGCTTTCTCTCCTCACCTCATAGCATCCCACATCTAAGACAAACACCCAGTGTTTCAGTCAGTGTAAGTTAAGTTATGCCATGGTAATGAATAATCCCCAAATTCTCATGGTTTCAAACAACAGAGGTGCATTTCTTACACGTGCTACCTGTCCATAGTGGGTCAACAGAGGGGCTGTGCTCATTATTGTCACTCAGGAACCTACGCTGACAGACTAGGTAACACCTTAAATGTTGACAGAGTCGTTGGGTGGTGCAAATGGTTAACACACTGGGGTGCTGACTGAAAGGTTGGCAGTTTGAGTTCACCCAGAGGTACCTTGGAAGAAAGGCCTGGTGATCTACTTCTGAAAAATCATCCATCAAAAACCCTATGGAGCACAGTTCTACTCTGACACATGGGGTCGTCATGAGTCAGAATTAACCCAAAGGCAACTGGTTAAATATTGACAATTGCTGTGCCAAAGGGAAGGAGAACCTGGCAATTAAATGCTGCAGACCAGGATTCGACTTCTACTCTCAGCTCTTTAGTCACATGGCCCCACCCAAACACAAGTAGCCAGGAAGTCCAGTCTACCATACACCGGGTATAGGGGCTGGAGAACAAAAGTATTTGACTAAGCACCAATATTTATCACAACTGTTAATAATTTTACTGGAGGATGAAAAAAAAGTGTTAATCTATGGTGTCCCCATTTCAATGCATTCTGCTAACTCAGTGCAGAAATAGTCTTCGACTTAGATCCACATGCCCTTGTGTTCCTACGTGAAGCAATGAGGAGGGTGAGGACATGGCCTTGCTTCCAGGGGGAACTAAATTTAAAAACCTACTGAACACTTCCCTACATGAATTTGTTTTCTTCATCACGTGTTTTTGTGTGTGGTATGGCTTTAAAGAATAGTCTGTGTGCTATGCACTTTAAGAACGCCCTGCATGTGCCCTGGGAAGGCCTTGGTTACTTATGTCCCCTCTTCTGGGAACTGTCACCTCCACTTCCTTGCCTTTTTCCTCTTGTGTGGGCTTAGTGTTTCTCCTCTCAGTCAGCATGGGCTTGGCACAGAATTATTGTGGTTGTTAGTTACTGTCAAGTTGATTCCAATTCATGGTGACCCCATGTGTGCAGAGTAGAAGTGCACTCTCTACGGTTTTCAAGGCTGAGACCTTTAGGAAGCACATTGCCAGGCCTTTCTTCTGAGGTGCTTCTGTGTGGGTTTGAACAGTCACCCTCCTGGTTAGTAGTTGAGCGCTTAACCATTTGCACCACTCAGGGACTCCTTGGTATAGAATAAAGAAAGTGTCATATATATAGGAAACCCTGGCGGCGTAGTGGTTAAGTGCTATGGCTGCTAACCAAAGGGTCAGCAGTTCAAATCCAACAGGCACTCCTTGGAAACTCTATGGGGCAGTTCTATGCTGTCCTATAGGGTCGCCATGAGTCGGAATCGACTCGACGACAAGTGGTTTGGTTTTATATATATACATATACATATATATAAAGAATGTCCTGCAAAATAATTTTTTTCTGACTTCCTTTTAGCACTAGTCCTTTCGGTTGCCTTTTCCTTACTTGGATAATGTCACAAGAGTCAGCCCTGCCTTTGCCACTATCTTGCTCTGGGGTTCTGACAAGTCCCTCACCAGTCTGGCCCTAGTTTTTTCTGGTGGTCTAGAGGAGCCCTGGTGGCATAGCAGTTAAGAGCTCAGCAGTTCAAATCCACCATCTGCTCCTTGGAAACCTTATGGGGCAATTCTACTCTGTCCTACAGGGTCGCTATGAGTTGGAATTGACTTGACGGCAACGGGTTTGGTTGTGGTTTGTTTTAGAGGAGGTATTGAGCTATGTGACTCTAAGCTTCCTCCCGCTTCTGATATTCTGTGTATCTTTGGTTCACACCCTCTCTTAGTGACCCCCAATACCAGGGTTTGGGCACACTGGGGCTGCATAACAGTCCTTCCCTCCATGAAGCTGGCAGGATCATACAGGGTTCTGACTGGAAGCTGTGGCCTTGTTGGCATCCTGGCCATGCTGTGTTCAGTAGCCCAAAGAGAATGTGTGGCACACACCAGCTGGGAACACTCATTTCCATGCCCACTGTCTCTCTGGTGTCCCCCTGCCTGTCTGGAGGGGGAGCCGAGGGCAAGGATCTGTTGCCTGGAGTACCGGGAGGCACGTAGAGGGCAGGGACTGGGGATGGGAACAGCCTGGCCTAGCTGGAAACGGGGTCAGGGCACCTGGCCAGCCCTCCCAAGGCCATCCAGGCAAACCTAATCTCTGAAGGGCAGAGTTTCAAGGGCCCCAAGCCATTACTTGCCTCTCTCATGCTTGACACCTCTAATACCCACCCTGGCCAGTTGTTATGGAGCCCAAACGACATAATGTACAAGGAAGTGCGTGGAAAATGACGCATGTTCTTCAGACAATTGTTAATGTTATTATCACGTGTTGCCTTAGCCTTACTCCACAAACGTTTTTAGTTCCAGGCACCAGCGATAGAAAAATGAATTGTTGTTAGTAGCTGTTGAGCTGGCTCCCACCCATGGCAACCCTATGTACAACAGAATGGCCCTGGTCCTGGGCTGTCTTCATGACTGTTGGTATGCTTGAGTCCCCTGTTGCAGCCGCCATGTATTTTGAGTGATTTCCAACTTAGAGGGCTCATCTTCCAGCACTATATCAAATAATATTCTGTTTTGATCCATAGAGTTTTCATTGGCTAATTTTTGGAAGTAGATTTCCAGGCTGTTCTTCCTAGTCTGTCTTAGTCTAGAAGCTCTGCCAAAACCTGTCCACCCTGAGTGGCCCTACTGGTTTTTGAAATACCAGTGGCACATCTTCCAGCATCGTAGTAACACACACACCGCTGCAGAATGACAAACTGCTAGACGACTGGTGGAGGAGAGTGAGTGAAGACACTGAATTGATTAGAATATAGTGTGAAGCTCTCTCCAGTAGCATGTTCTGAATGGGTAAAGTTTATGGGAGCTTAGAGAAAGGAGCGAGCAATCTGCTTGTGGGGTGGAAGGCTCCATAGGAGCAGTGACAGTTAAGCCAATTTTGAAGGAAGAGAAAGACTTTACAGGAAGAGTGGCAGACATCCCAGGCAGAAGGCACTGCAGGAGCAAGGCCAGAGTGCCAGATAGGCTTATGGGAACCTCTGGTAGTCTATCGTAGCAGCTGGGTGGGGTGGGTGGGAACAGATTGAGGGGATGCTGGAGAGAGGGGTTGGTGATCAGATCATGAAGTATCTTAAATAACACACGAAGAGTTTGGGCTTCACTGTGCTTTGTATCTTCCAGGTTAAAAAAAAAAAAAAAAAACTTTTTGTCTCAGTTTCGGCTGAAAGAAAGAGCTATTGCTTTGGATTTTATTTAAAAATTGCTTATAGATCTATAATCGGCAAAGCTTAACTCATAGGCAAAGCTTAACTCAAGGAGCCCTGGTGGCACCGCAGTTAAGCACTTGGCTGCTAACTAAAAGGTTGGCAATTCAAACCCATCTAGCAGTCCCTCAGGAGGAAGACCTGGCATAGAGTACGGCCAAGAAAACCTTGTGGGGCAGTTCTCCTCTGTCACCTGGGCTTGCTATGAGTTGAATCAACTCAATGGCACTAACAACAACAATGACAAAGCTTACCTCAGATTAATCACAGTACTGCTGTGTCTTGTTAAAGTTTGCTGTTCTCCTCCCTCTGGGAATGTCCATGTAGAATACATAAATCTTCCTGCGCTAGTCTCCGTCTTTTGAAGTATTTGGATGGGGGACAGGGGGTATATTTTTATTTTATTTTTTTTCTCTTTATAAAAGGAATAACTGCTTATTTTAGAGAACATGGAAAACACAGAAATATAGAAAACTAAAGATGAAAAACAGAAGTAAATACACCCTCTTCCCCGCCCCAAAGTTGACATTAGCCTTTGGGGTGTTACTTCCTTTCAGTGAGCATCTTGAGGGCAGGCACCTTACCTTACATGTGGCCTTTTCTACACTAAACCTGTCCCTGGTAGGCGCTCCGTCTACACTTGCAGGTTGATATAGAGAGGCTTTCTTGGATCCTTCCAGGGGAAGCTTAGGGCTGAAGCTTCAACTGAACCACTTAGGTTTAAATCCTGACTTAGGAATTTATGTTCAAATCCGAACTCATTAGCAGTGAGACTTTGGTAATTAATCTTTCCATTTCCTCATCTGTGAAATGGGAATAACAATAGCAATAACAACAGGAGCTACCTTCTAAAGTTGCTGGGGGGACTAAAGAAGTTCCTTCTTGCAAAGCACTTAGGAAAATGCCTTGAACACAGTAAAACAAAACAACAACAAAAAACCCAAACCCATTGCCATTGAGTGGATTGAAACTCTTTTTTTTTTTAGGACAGAGCAGAATTGCCCCACAGGGTTTCTTAGACAACTACCTTTATGGAAGACTGCCACATCTTTCTTCTGCGGAGCAGCTGGTGAATTTGAACTGCTAACCTTTCAGTTAGCAGCCAGGCGCTTAACCACTGCACTACCAGGGCTTCTTTGCACACAGCCAGTGGGTTAGTAACTGTTGCTGGTTATTGTACTGCCCTCTGTGCGAGCCAGGCCCTAGCTGGGAGAGCTGCAGATAGAGAAACTTCCCCTGGAGAAGGGACTTTCTGCCTCAGTGCCCCACATGTCAGGAGAGTGGACAAGCGTGTCAGTCCTGAGGATTAGGCAAGCACTGAGCCAGGGTCCTGGTGCTTGTTCAGAGCTTTTCCCTGGAGAATGCTGGCTCATCCTTGCTTCTTCTTTGCTGTGTTGCCGCCCCCTGGGGCCTTTCAGAGCAGTCTATCCCTTTAAGAAAGGCAGCCCAACTCCACAGCCACCCCGCCTTCCCTGCTGGGTGCCGCCTGGGCTGCAGCTGGGACCCTCCTGGGCAGGATTGGAGCATGCTGGAGCCTCCGGAGGAGGGGGGCTGCTTCGAATCAAGTGCACACTCCCCAGGAATCCATGCCCACAGAGGGACTCCCTGCCCGCAGCCCCAACTGCTGCCCTGGGCTCCCACCCCCCAGCCCTGGCTCTGGGACATAAGAGGATCATTCTTGAGGACTGAGCTCAGGATCCCTAAAAAAGAAAGTTGGAAAATAGCTGGATAAACTTGGTAAGTGAAAGAAACTCACATTGCATCTTCCTCTTTGGAGTGCGGATTTCAGATTTGGGGTTGAGTGCTGTTGATTCTTGCCAGATATGGGAAGGAGACGGATGTGGGAGCTGGGAAGCTCAGTGGGTAGCGAGCCTTAGATTTAGGGACAGAGAATTGTTTACTGACAGCCCCTCCTTCCTCCCAGTGATTGTCACCCTTGAGGCAGGGAGCTGACATCTGGAAATATCTGGAACCAGAGGCCTGGTTCAAGTGGTGAAAATGTGGGGGCAGATGTCAGATTTCTCCCTCCTTGGGAAAACAGAGCATACGTGGTCAGTGAGGCTGTTTGTGAAGATGCTGAGGCCAAATGGCTTTTGCTGTCTTTGAGTGGAGTGAGTAACCCTGGGATTATATCTCAGGGGGAGACTCAGGCCAATCTCACTTCTTTGAGGTGAAGGGACAGACCAGGCCCTGGGTTTGCTCCCCAGGCTCTAGAGAGGTCTGTGTTGTGCCCTTGGGCTGGGGGCAACTACCCATGGGCGGCAGCAGTCAGAGCTGCAGTGGGAGGAAGCAGGCTGCCAAGGGCAGGGAAGAATGGAGAGCCTGTTGTTGCTGGAGCCTGGGAACAGCGCCTCAGGGGAGGCCCACGCTGCCCAGAGTGCTGCATGAGAAGGAATGAAGGGAGGGGCCCTGTGCAGCAGAGGGGATGGGGATGGGGCTGAGCCGCCACCCCTCACTCTCTCAGAGCAAATGGTCCCCTGGCCCCATTTCCTGAGGCATGGACACAGGTGAGCTCCCTGGCCTTGGAGTCCCAAGTACGGCTGGAGGGCTGGGGTCTGTGCCTAGGGAGTGGCCTCCCATGTGGGAGGCAAGACATAGTAGTGGCCTCAGCCCTCAGCACTTACTCGAGGCCAGGGGTTCAGGGTCAGAGAAGCACCCTGCTAAGTACCACTTTGACAGACCTTCCCTGTGCTACTTGTGCCAGGCTCTGTGCTGGGGATTTACTGAAAGAGAAAACTGAGGTGTGAGGCAACATGAGAAAACTGGGAAGGTGTGACGACCTGAAACACGTTTTCCATACAAGATGAAAGCTGTCTTTGAAAAGGAACAATAACTGTAGTACTTACTATTTATTCCATGCCTTTAGTGTGTGATCATCGTGCCAAGGGCTGTACAGGTTCCATCTAATTTAATTCTCAAGGCAATTCTTTGAGTTATGAGTAAGTTAGGAGATTTTACAGATGAAGAGACTGAGGCCCAGAGAGGTTAAGGCATTTTCTAAGGGCACACACACACACACACACACGCACACACACACACGCAAACTCATAAACCATTGACGTCAGGTTGATTCCTACTCACAGTGACTCCATGTACGGAGCTGAAAAGTTGTGGATCCAGGTCTCAAACCTATTCATTCATTCAATCATTCATTCATTTGTTTGCTCAACAAAGTCAAACTGTTGGCCCACTATGTGCCAGACATGGTGGTGGGCATTGAAGATACAGCTGGAAATAAGACTGGAAGAAATCCATGCCAATCTAACTCCATGGTGTGTGCCATTGTCTTTCAAACTGGGACCTAGAGACCCTTGGTGGGATGGGGGTAGGGAATACGTGAATGTTTTCTCCAAGGTCTGAGTGCTCTCTGAGTGAAAATGTTCTTTTCCTTGGAAAATGTTTCACTTTGTGTTTTCATTTCAATAGCATTCTAAAAGTTGAATACACTCATTCTGAATCACGTGAACGGCCACCGTGTAACCTACTACTGGCATGAGATTTTCGTGCCCGACTTTGTGTCTCTGTGCTGGTTGGCACAAAGTGGTCTCCTAAGATGATGGTGTTTAACATTTTTTTTTAATTTATTTATTGTGCTTTAGGTGAAAGTTTACAAATCAAGTCAGTCTGTCATACAAAAAGCAATACATACCCCGCTGTGCAGTCCCAGCTGCTCTCCCCTTCATGAGAAAGTACATTCCTCCTCTCCACCCTGTATTCCCCATGTCCATTCAGCCAGCTCCTGTCCCCCTCTTCCTTCTCATGTTGCCACTGGCTGAGAGTCACTCACATAGTTTCATGTGTCTACTTGAGTCACGAAGTTCACTCCTTACCAGCATCATTGTCTGTCATATAGTCCAGGCCAATCCCTGTCTATAGAGTTGGTTTCCAGAGTGGTCCCAATCTTGGGCTATCAAACGTCTGGGGACCATAACCATCAGGGTCTCTCCAGTCTCAGTCAGACCACTAAGCCTGGTCTTTTTACGAGAATTTAAGATCTGCATCCCACTCTTCTGCTCCATCAGGGTTTCTCTGTGGTGTTCCCTGTCAGGGCAGTGATTGGTGGTAGCTGGGCACCATCTAGTTCTTCCAGCCTCAGGCTGATGGAGCCCCTGGTTTATGTGGCCGTTTCTGTCTTTTGGGCTCATATTTACTTTGTGTCTTTGGTGTCCTTTATTCTTCTTTGCTCCAGGTGGGTTGAGACCAATTTATGCATGTTAGATGGCTGCTTGCTAGCATTTGAAATCCTATGTGCCTCTCACCAAAGTGGAATGCAGGACATTTTCTTAATTATGCCAATTGACCTGGATGTCCCCTGAAACCATGGTCCCCAGACCCCCGTCCCTGCTATTCTGGCCTTTGAAGTGTTTGGTTGTATTCAGGAAACTTCTTTGCTTTTGGTTTAATCCCATAGTATTGACTATCCCTGTGTTATGTGTTGCCCTTCCCTTCACCTAACAAAAATTTTTGTCTATTATCTAGTTAGTGAATATCCCTTTCCCTCCCTCCATGCCCTCATAACCATCAAAGATTATTTTCTTCTGTGTTTAACTTTATCTAGAGTTTGGTGGTCTCATACAATATTTGTCCTTTTGCAGTTGACTAGTTTCACTCAGCATAATGCCTTCCAGGTTCCTCCATGTTATGAAATGTTTCACAGATTCATCAGTGTTCTTAATTGTTGCATAGTATTCCATTGTGTGAATATACTATAATTTATTGACCCATTCATCCGTTGATGGGCACCTTGGTTGCTTCCACCTTTTTGCTATTGTAAACGGTGCTGCAATAAACATGGGAGTGCATACATCTGTTCATGTAAAGGCTCTTATTTCTCTAGGATATATTCCGAGGAGTGGGATTGCTGGGTCATATGGTAGTTCTATTTCTAGCTTTTTAAGGAAGTGCCAAATCAATTTCCGAAGTGGTTGTACCATTTTACATTCCAATCAGCAGTGTGTAAGTGTTCCAGTCTTTCCACAACCTCTCCAACATTTATTATTTTGTGTCTTTTGGATTAATGCCAGCCTCATTGGGATGAGATGCAATCTCATTGTAGTTTTGATTTGCATTTCTCTAATAGCTAATAATCATGAGCATTTCCTCATGTATTTCTTAGCAGCCTGAATGTCTTTTTTGGTGAAGTGCCTGTTCATATCCTTTGCCCATTTTGTAATTGGGTTATTTGTCTTTTTGTTGAGTTTTTGCAGTATCATGTAGATTTTAGAGATCAGACACCGATCAGAAATGTCATAACTAAAAACTTTTTCCCAATCTGTAGGTAATCTTTTTACTCTCTTGGTGAAGTCTTTGAATGAGCATAGGTGTTTGACTTTTAGGAGCTCCCAGTTATCTAATTTCTCTTCTGCATTGTTAGTAATGTTTTGTATACTGTTTATGCCATGTATTAGGGCTCCTAGTGTTGTCCCTATTTTTTCTTCCATCGTCTTTATCATTTTAGATTTTATATTTAGGTCTTTGATCCATTTTGAGTTAGTTTCCATGCGTGGTGTGAGATATGGGTCTTGTTTCATTTTTTTGCAGATGAATATCCAGTTATACCAGCACCATTTGTTAAAGAGGCTATCTTTTCCCCATTTAACTGACTTTGGGCCTTTGTGAAATATCAGCTGCTCATATGTGGATGGATTTATGTCTGGATTCTCAATTCTGTTCCAAAAGGTTGGCTGTTCCAATCCACCCAGAGGTGCCTGGAAAGAAACGCCTGGCCGTCTGCTTCCAAAAAGTCACAGCCTTTAAAACCCTAGGGAGCAGCTCTATTCTGCACACATGTAATGACCATGAGTCGGAATTGACTCAACCTCAACTGGTTTTTCGTTTTATGCTGATTCTACTGCAAGAAGGGAGATGGACAGTAAGGGTGTTTTAAATGAGGGAATGGTTCAACATCCCCATCTCCTTGGGACAGCGTGAACTGGACTTAGCTGGGACAAATCACGTGGGTGTCCTGCATCATCCAGCCTCCTGATCCCCCAACTCAGGATTTTCCCAGTCCAGAGACTCAGAGAGGAACCTGGGAATCAGGGGAGAGGAAGGCCTTGAATCAGGAGCCGGGAGCCCTGCTCTGACCCACCATCTCTCTGCTTTTTGACCTGCTGTCTGGGTCTTTGTAATGACCCCTGGTGGCACAGTGTGAAGTGGTCAGTTGCTATCCTAAAGGTAGGTAGTTAGAACTTACCCAGCACTTCTTCAGGAGAAAGACCTGGAGGTCTGCTTCTGTAAATATTACGGCCTAGAAAACCTATGGGGTAGTTCTACCCTGTCACATGGGGTCACAATGAGTTGGAATTGAGTTGACGGCACCCAACAACAACTGGGTCTTTGCAGATGGAGCCACTTGTGCTGAGGCTGGGAAAGGGGAATGCGAGGCCTCTCTGGAACACCTTGTGATTTCCTTTCAAAGAGGGCTGTTCTCTGGTCATTTCAGAACTTCCAGCCTCTCCCGGGGCTCAGCTGTTAGGTGAGAAGTTCATTCTGTGATCCCTGATGTAGGGAACCATGGCTGTGACTCAGGGCTCACAACCCCAAGATCCTCCTGGGTGCCTGGTACCCTGACTCTTAGACAGGGCTGGGCAACCTGCACCATGTCCAGAATGAATATCCCACCAGTGCAGGAGCTGGAGAAAAGAGACTCACAGCCTGCACCTCCCCACCTTCCTCTTCCATCTCCTCCTCCTCCTCCTGCTGAGGTTTTGGGTCTTTCCATGAGACAGCTTGCAGCCATACCCACTTTTCAGTAATGCTCCAATATATATCTTCACTCTCTAATTACTGTCCCTCACCTGGACTCTTGCAGTCACCTTGGTTTTCCTCTCTCCAGAGCACTCTCTCCCCTTGCTCATCTTCTACATGAGGAGTTGGCAAATTCTTCCCATAAAGGTCCAGATAGTAAATATTTCAGCTTTGTGGCCCATAGGATCCCTGTCCCTACCACTCAGCTCTGCCCTTGCACCATGAACGCAGCCGTACATAACAGTAAATGAATGGGTATGGCTGTTCCAGTGCGGCTGTATATAAAAACAGGCAGTGGGCTAGATTTGGCCTATACTGTTGATGGAGTCAAGGTTCCAGGATGACACAAACGATTTGCGATCAACTACTAAACTCAAGGTTGGTGGTTGGAACCCACCCAGTGGTACCACAGAAGAAAGGCCTGGCTATCTGCTTTCATTAAGATTGTTATCGTTAGGAGATGTCAGGTCAATTTTTGACTCATAGGGACCCCATGTGACAGAGCAGAACTGCCCCATTGGGTTTCCTAGGCTATAATCTTTACAGAAGCAGATCGCCAGGTCTTTTCTCCTGTGGCATCGTAGGTGGGTTTGAGCCACTGACCTTTTGGTTAGCAGCCAACTGCTTAACTGTTGTGCCCCTTGGCTTTTTTCCATTAAGATTACAACCAAGAAAACCCTATAGAGCAGTTCTATTCTGTAACACATGGTGTAGCCATGAGTCAGAATCAACTCTAGGGCAACGGGTTTGAGTTTGGTTTTGGTTTACTGATGGAGTCAGCCTCTACTTAAAAACAGTCAATGGTTCCCCAAGACAGGCTTAACTCTTTAGCATGATGGGCCTCATCCCCTCCCCTTCTACATTCCTAGGTATGTCTTCTGCCCCACATCCTTCTCCTCATGCCCCTACAAACCCACTCTCCAGCCACATCACATGTCTGTCCTTCCCTGAACACGCTTTTCTCTTTCATGCTCCCAGCCTTGGCTATGCAGCCCCCCCACCCCCGTCCAGAGTGCCCTTCCTCCTCCTCTCCTCCCCTGTACCCTGTCTACTTACAAGACTTGGACTCCTTCTTCAGGTCACATGTTTGTGCTCTGAGTCCTTACATGGCCCTCCACCCTCCAACCCTCACTGACGCAGTGATTTCCTCCTTTCCTCTGTGATTCCATCCCTTGCTACAGACCTTAAGGGCGACTCTTCCTATGATGTTGTGCTGGGTGCTGTCCAGCCGATTCCAACTCTTGGTGACCCCATATGACAGAGTAGAACCAGCACAAAGGGCTTCCTAGGCTGTTGTGTTTACTGAAGCAGATCGCCAAGTCTTTCTCCCGAGGAGCCACTGGATGGGTTCAAACCACTCGCCTTGCAGTTAGCAGCCAAGCTGCTTAACCGTTGCACCATCAGGGCACCTTCGTTTTATGCTACATTCAGTGATTTGTCCATAGCTTTATCTGCTCCAGAACAGGAATCCCTAAGGCTCGGCTCTCTCTGCCACTTCCCCCACCCCCAGCTCAGTGCCACCAGGCAGTAGGTCCTTGGGATATTGTTGGCATTGACTCTGATGACCTCTCCCTTTTTTCCCTTGAGTCAGAGCTGCAGCAGGGGGCTTCGGGATGTACCATGCTATTTTGGGAAATCAGGACCCTGTCCTGAGTTGGGCACTGAAGTGTCTGGTCGCTAAATCCATCACTGGCCCTGCAACCTGAGCCTGCCCAGCCCCACATCCTGGAATCCTGTGTTCCTGTTTGTTTGACACCCTGTGCAGCGTACGAGGAGGGTAAGAGAGATCCAGATTTCAAAGCAAGAATCTTCTCTAGCAGCCGCTGCAGGCCAGGCCCCTGCCAGCTCCCGGGCTCCTGTGTTAGCATTTTCAGTTAATTAAGAAAACAAGCACAAATCCCTGAAAGAGAAGGTTCTGCAAACTCTGGACAGAGGAGTTTATGTCAGCACACAGGAGGGCCTCTCAGCTCCTGCCGACAGAGAGAGCTTGAAGAGGGGAACGTGCGAGCCAGAGAGGACCCGCTGGCACCTTCTCAACAAGAGAATGTGCCAAGGAAGTCCCATCAGAGTCCAGAGTTCAGAATTTCTGCTCCTCTTCCCTGTTCCTGGGGTAGAATATGGAGAAAGGCCAGCTGGGTGAACGCAGGAGAAGGGAGTACAAGAGCCTTCCCTGGGACCTGCCACGCTTCTTTTCTAGAAACAGGTTATTCCAACTGCCTGGAGTCCCTGGTTGGTGCAGACAACTAATGTGCTTGGCTGCTAACCCAAAGGCAGAGGTTCGAGTCCAACCAGAGGTGTCTCAGAACAAAGGCCTGGTGACCTGCTTCCGAAAAAGCAACCACTGAAAACCCTAGGAGCACAATTCCACCCTGACACACTTGGGGTTGCCATGAGTCAGAGTCAACTGGACAGCAGCTGTTTTGTTTGACTGTAGTTGGAGAGTTATGAGGGGTGATCTGGGGATGGCTCCAGGTGGGGCCCAGGTAGCTGACCTGCCACTTGCCAAGGTGCAGCGCTGGACAGGGATCCCCCTCCTTCATGCTGTCTTTGTGAGAATTTAAAAAAGCTAACCATTTCTTAGAGAAGCAGCCCAGCTCTGCCTGGGGGACTTTCCTGAGCCAGGCTGCGCTTTCTCACACATGCCACCCTCTCACCTGCTCCCACTCTCTCTGGGCTGCCAGGGAGAAGATGCTGGGCCTCCACCAACACCACTCCCCCCACCATGGGTGTCGTTTGGCAGGTGGGCATCAGATCGCTGAGAGTTGTGGGTAAGCAAGAAAACAACTTCGAGGAGCATGGGTGGGGCCGGCCCAGCACACACAGGTGCGTTCTCTCCCAGTTGTGTGTGCCTGCAGTTACAGGTGGGTTCGCATCCCCTTAGGTGTGGGATTCACTTGCAGTTCTCAACCTGAACTCAGCATGCAGTGATTCCAGTACCTCTTGGGCAGAAGAGGGCAGGCGAGGGGCCCAATTCTGCTCTGTTGTTGTTACTAGGTGCCGTTGAGTCAAGTTTGACTCATAGTGACCTCATGTGACTGAGTAGAACTGCCCCATAGGGTTTTCTAGGCTGCCATCTTTATAGGAGCAGATCATCTTTCTCCTGTGGAGCCGCTAGGTGGGTTTGAACCGACGACCTTTTGGTTAGCAGACAAGCGTTTAACCATTGCACCTCCAAGGCTCCTAGTCCTGCTGTACCACTGCCAAATGGCCCTGGGCAGATACTTGGCCTTTGTGAAACTCCATTTTCTAGTGGGAAATGGGTATGACACCCACATTCTATGTGTGTCCTGGAAGGTGGAGGTATGCTAGTAAATATCAGATAAGGCACGTGGTGTGCCTGTGGCATAGTCGGTGCCCAGTGAGCCTGGGTTCCTTCCCTCCTGGGCATCTGGCTTAGTCTAGGTTCCACCTGCCAGCTCAGTATCTGGCTGCCTTCAAAGATAGCTAGGAGACCTGTTTATCTATTTTGTCTTTTGTTGCTCATGCTTTTGGTGTCATGTCTAAGAATCTATTATTAAAAACTAAGTCCTGAAGTATTACTCCTTTTTTTTTTTTTTCTGAGAGATCTATGGTTTTAATTCTTACATTTATTGTATGATCAAATACTGTAGGATCCCACTTATATGAAATATGTAGAAAAGGCAAATGTACAGAGACCAAAGTTTATTAGTGGTCACGGGGGGTGGTGGGAGGAGGAGTCTGCTTTGCGGTCACGGAGCGTCTGCTAAGGGTGATGGAAAACACTGGAAACGGGATAGTGGTGATGGGTGTGCCACATGGTGACCATTGTTAGTGTTGCTGAACTGTACATGTAAAAAATGTTGAAATGGCAAATGTTACATATACATTTGTTGTTGTGTGCCATTGAGTCGATTCTAATTCACAGTGACCCTATATGATGAAACAGAACTGCTCTATAGGGTTTCCTAGGATGTAATCTTTATGGGAGCAGGTCACCAGGTCTTTTCCCCCGTGGGGCAGCTGGTGGATTCGAAGTGCCAACCTTTAAGTTAGCAGCCAAGTGGTTAACCATTGTGCCACCAGGGTTCCTATATACGTACTTAACACAATTAAAAAGAAAAAAAGAGACAGTGGGAAAAAATAACAAATACACAATTACTGGCTACTCCGCTGGAAGCGGAGAGGCCGGGGGAAGAAGTGGTTGTGTCTGGTTCTCAGAATCTAGTGTAACTAGTTTGATTAACCAGCAATTGGTGGCAGATATATATATTTTTTACTTTTGAGGGCCTTCCCCTTATGCCCC
Source organism: Loxodonta africana (assembly GCF_030014295.1). Taxonomy (NCBI): domain Eukaryota; kingdom Metazoa; phylum Chordata; class Mammalia; order Proboscidea; family Elephantidae; genus Loxodonta; species Loxodonta africana. The sequence continues at coordinate 102,195,274 of NC_087342.1, forward strand.
TGGGAGTCTCAGGGCTCCTGCCCTCTGTAAGCCAGTCTCCCATCACTTTCAGGACAAGGCCCCATTTGGAGAGTGGTTGGGGCCGCTTTGTGAAAGCAAGCTTGTTGTCAAAGGTGAGCATTGCTGTGGCGACCTGAAGCTGGAGAGAAGTCATTTGGTATTTAATTGGGAGTCTCAACTCTTGCTTCTTGCATTTCCAACAGGACCCTCAAGTAATTGTTGTGTAGGTGGTATGACCAGCAGCTCCTCTTCCCTGGAGAACAGATGGAAAATGCCACCTGACCCTCCAAAATCCCCAAACCCCTGGAGGCCAGGCGGGTTTGTTTGTTTTCTGTTTCTGTTTCTGATTTTTCTCACTTCATGCTGGGACCATTTGCACACAAAAATCAAGGAAAGTATACGTAAAAATCAGCGGTGAAGTATGGAGCAGCATACTAATGATAGGGAAACAATGATAACAGTATGCGCAGTCATGGGTTTCTGTAACTTCGACTTGGCAAATGAGAACCTTTGGGAATGACTGTTGGGGGTACTTTTGTTTTTTAAAAAAATGGGTTTCTAAGTGTTCTCCCAGGCTTCAAAGAGAAAAGAAATTGGTAAAGATCAGGAGAAGTTGTGAATTTGTTTCCGGAATGTTAGGGAGCATTATTCAAAGAAAGAAGGAGCCCTGGTAGTGCAGCAGTTAAGCTGCTAATCCAAAGGTTGGCAATTCAAACCCACCCAGCTGCTCTGAGGAAGGAAGACCCAGCCATCTGCTCGTGTAAAGATTACAGCCGACAAAGCCCTACTGGGCAGTTCTACTTTGTCACTTGGGGGTTGCTATGAGTCAAAAAGACTTGACAGCACCTGGCTTAGTCATGTAGTGCTGCCATAACAGAAATACCACAAGTGGATGGCTTTAACAAAGAGAAATTTATTTCCTCACAGTAAAGTAGGCTAGAAGTCCAAATTCAAGGCATCAACTCCAGGGGAAGGCTTTCTCTCTCTGTCAGCTCTGGAGGAAGGTCCTTGTTCTCAATCTTCCCATGGTCAAGGAGCTTCTCAGGCACAGGGACCCCAGGTCCAAAGGACATGCTCTGCTCCTGGTGCTGCTCTCTTGGTGGTATGAGGTCCCCAACTCTCTGCCTGCTTCCCTTTCCTTTTATCTCTTGAAAGAGAAAACGTGGTACAGGTCACACCCCAGGGAAATGCCCTTTACACTGCATCAGGGAGGTGACCTCAGTAAGGGTGGTGTTATAATCCCACCCTAATCCTCTTAACATAAAATTATGATCACAAAATGGTGGACAACCACACAATACTGGGAATCATGGCCTAACCAAGTTGGCACATATTTTTGGGGGGACACAATTCAATCTATGACAGCACCTAATAACAACATCCAAAGAGAAGGATAGAATAGCTTGGGCCCTCACACTGTCCACAATATTTAGGGGAAATAAATATTCACTAATGAATCTTGCCTAAGATTTTTGCAAGTCTTTTTTGTCTTGTATGTTTGTAGTTGTAGTTTCTACTGTATAAACTATCTTCAGTAGAAGCCATTTAAGGGGAAACCAAGAACCACACCAGGATTTGTCTGACACTGTTCTTTAGTGGGAAAGAAGAGCTTTGAGATTCTTGACCTGGCCTGTCATGAGTTTGTTGTGCGTCCTGGGACAAATGGCCTTGCTTCTCTCTCAGGCCTCAGTTTCCTCACCTGTAAAATGGTCTCAGTAACAATTGTCACTTCTGCTCTTAACACCCTGTGCCTCCTAACAGCTGTGTGGGAGGCCCCTGGTGGGTCCTGTCAGAGAAAGGAGGGGTTGAGTTCATTCATGGAACAGGCAAGGAGAGTGACATCCCAAGGAGGGAGGTGCACCTCATCCTGGAGCTCGAGGGGCTAGTCTTTTTCTAGAATTGAATTATTGGGTCTGGGTTTGTGCATTGGTGCTTGGTTGCCCAAAAGAACAGTGTCCCTTGTGCCTTGGTTCTCTATGTGGGGGTCCATTGAGGCCTCCCTGTGCATGGGAGACGGGGGAGCTGGGCTTCAGAGGCAGAGCCCAGAGGGGGCTCCCGCACTCCTGTCCTTGGGCCCCCATGCCCGGACCGCTATTCAGGGCCTCTGTCTCTGTGTGAGGCATGCCTCCCCTTAACCTCCTCCGTCTGAGAATGGGCAGTCTTACTAGACCAGTGAGGAATTTGGAAATTCACAAACCCGGTTTCAGACTCCAGTGAAGGTGTCCCCCTTCATGACCAAGCCTGGGCTAGTTCCCAGATCTGGTTTCTCATTTCTGGTTGCACCAAGCTCTGCATTCCTGCCTCTCATAGCCTGTATCTTAACTCCCTCTGCCTGAAGGCTTGTACTTGATGAATGCGTAGCCATCCTTCAAGACTCAGTTCAAACAATTGCCACATCTGTAATGTTTCTCTAAACTCTCCCCATGCACAGTTTCAGGTAGGTGAGGTTCTCCCTCATCTCAGCCCCCACAGACCCACCCCCAATATAGCACAGACCTACCCCTGGTCTAGCACTCAGTGCAATGCTTAAAAACTACTGTTCTGGCTCTCAGTAGCCTGACTGTAAGCTTCTAGAGAGTGCAAGGATTCTCAGAGGTGCAATTTTGCATCCCTGGTCCTAAGCGTGGGGTCTAACACATAGTTGCTGTTGTTGTTAGTTGTTGTTGAGTTGACTCCAACTCATGGTGACTTTATGTATAACACAATGAAATGCTGACCAGCCCTGTGCCATCTTCACGACTGTTGATATGCTCGAGTCCATTACTGCATGTGGCCACTGTGTATTTTAAGTGCCTTGCAACCTGGGGGGCTCATCTTCCAGCACTATATTGGACAATACTCTGTTTTGATCCGTATAGTTTTCCTTGGCTAATTTTTGGAAGTAGATCACCAGGCTTTTCTTCCTAGTCTGTCTTAGTCTGGAAGCTCTGCTGAAACCTCACCAGCCATGGATGGCCCTGCTGGTATTTGAAATACCAGTAGCATAGCTTCCAGCATCACAGCAACGTGCAAGCCACCACAGTATGACAAATTGACATACGGGTGGTGGTAACACATAGTACCCGTTGCCATCGAGTTAATTCCGACTCACAGCGATCCTATAGGACACAGTAGATCTGCCCCATAGGGTTTCCAAGGACCAGCTGGTGGATTTGAACCACTGACCTTTCAGTTAACAGCTGCGCTCTTACCCACTGTGCCACCAGGGCTCTGGTAACACATAATAGGTCCTGATTAAATATTGGCTGAATGAATGAGCACATAAATGCATGAATGAATACCAGCAATGGAAACCTAGGCTCTTTATAATTTTCTACTGAGAAGGAGGCAAGAGTGGTTGTTGTTTGTATATTTTACTCAGGATCCGTGTTCAGGGGTGGTGTCCGAACAGACCATTCTAATCAGGCCCCATTCCTTGTATACTTCCATCCAAGGCAGGAGGCTGGGGAGGAGGCTGTGTGTCCAATACAGGGTGTGCCCACGACTGGTTGTGGGTCGCAAGCATGATCCTCTTCTGGAAACACAGAGGCACAAACATTGGCCCCAATGGCCTGTTCTCTCTGGTTACTGCCCACAGTGGTGTGTTATTCTCATGCGGTGCCCTGGGCTTACGGAAGGATGTGCCTGTGTGTGTGGAAGCTGGCAGTGCTTTGGAAGAAGGCCAGAACCCCACTGTTTGTTCCTGCTAAGGACCCCTGTGTTGGAGGCTGAAGAGAGACCTTGTTTGGCACCAGAGAATTATAATATGTGAAACATTTTATATTCTGCCAGAGGAAGTTTTTGTGATTGATGGGCAGTGGAATAAGAGAAGACCAAAGGTACCTCAGAGGGTCAGCAGTAGTCTCACCCTCAGGCAGCATAAACTTTTCTGAGTATTTATTTATTGATTAGAGCATTCAGGTATATTTGTTGAGTGCCTGGAGTTCCAGCGTGATGCAAAAGGTTTCCATTCTCAGCTGCTGACTGCAAGGCTGATGGTTTGAGTCTGCCCAGAGGTACTTCAGAAGAAAGGTCTGGTGATCCCCTTCCAAAAAATCAGTCCCTGAAAACCCTATGTGGCACAGTTCTACTCTGATGCACATGAGGTTGCTATGAGTCGGAATCGACTCCATGGCAACTGGTCTGGTTTGTTTTTCTCATTAAGTACCTACCACGTATATGCCTGTCACTTTTCTAAGTACTGAGATGTAGACTGAACCATGGCTCTACCCTCAGAGGACTTACTTTCTAGTGAAAGTCCCTGAAGATGGAGAGGGTAGGCGCTGAGGTCAGTGTCCTCCCTCAAGCAACTCTGAGCCGGCCCCTTGGTGAGGAATATCATTCCTCCATTCCTTAGCTCCTGTGTTCTCCTCCAAGTCATCACCTGCCAGCAGCACATTGGTGTCGCTCCTTCCCTGATTTCTCACTCTCCCTCCATCCCCCAACTTCACCTATACTGATCATTCTCAGTACAGCTCTACGGCAACACTGCCACCCCCCGCCCCGACCTGCTCACCAGGTGTACCCCCTTCCCCAGCCGAATGCACCTGAGGACCGGGTCTGTGTTGTGCTCACAGCTGGCGCAGAGTGGGGTTCCACACATGACTGTAGAATGAATGAATCCATGGCGTCAACAGTGGGTTCAGTGATTTGATCTTCATCACCCACGCTGAAGCCTGTGTCTCTCTGTTTCTATCTCCTGGGTCAGTGGTGGAGAGGAATGGACTCTTGGGGAAGTTGCTGAAATGTGCGCAACTGGAGAAGACCCTGGTCAGACTCATAGTTCCTCAGTGCGTCTTCTCTGTGACTTAGCCACATACAGGCTCATTTGTCTTTGCACAAGCTCCCTCCCCCAGGCCAGGAAGGCAGGTGCGCTTCAGGGCTGACAGAACTGAGCTCTGAGTCCAGACCCCCCTTGTCTTGAGGCCTGTGACTTCCTCCTTGTAAACTTGGGTCAGGGTGAAGCTAAGGAACAGACCTACCCCTGCAGCCTCAGGCTCAGTCAGGCCAGCTGGGCGGGCAGGAGGACAGGCCACCGGGGAATAGCATGAAGGAAGGCCAGCCCTCGGGCCCACCTCCCCCAGGCCAGGATGTGGCGTGAGACCCAGGCAGGCGGAGATTCCCAGCGCTCAGCTCCTGTGCTCCCAGATGCTGCTGGCTCAGACAGCCTCTCTCAGCAGGAGGAGGAAGGGAGGCTCCAGCTGCCCAGGTCAAGACCGTGCTTCAGAGTCAGCCCCACAGGCGCCCACCTCTGACATTTCTCTTCCACCTGGACAGCTGCCAGTGGCCCTGCAGCCCCTAAGCCTCACCTTGCAAGGGGAGGAGAGTCAGGGATTAACCATTCAGGCCCTGCCTGAGTTAGGCTGAGACTGGTCCTCCCAGCTCAGCCAGCATCCATCCACCATGTGCCAAGGGCTGCACTGGGCACCTTCACAAGTATTATCTCATTTAATCCTCACGACAGTTTGGGGACGTAGGCAACAGCCCCATTTTCCAGATGAGGAAATTGAGGCACGTGGCGGTTATTTCACCTGCTTAAGGTTACACAAAAACCAGTTGCTGTTGAGTTAATTCTGACTCTTGGTGACCCTGCGTGTGTCAGATTAGAACTGTGGCCCGTAGGGCTTTTAATGGCTGATTGTCTAGAAGTAGGCCACCAGGCCTTTCTCTGAAGCACCTCTGGGTGGATTTGGACTTCCAACTTTGTGCCTAACAGCTAAGCATGTTAATTATTGGCACCGCCCAGGGACTCCAAGGTTATGTAGCTAATAAGTAAAGTTTCCTGTGTTCATTCTTTATTGTCGTTGTTAGGTGCCGTAGGGTTGATTCCAGCTCAGAGAGACCCCAAGTGTGCAGAGTAGAACTGCTCCCTAGGGATTTCTAGGCTATAATCTTTATGGGAACAGATTTGCCAGGTCTTTCTGCCATGGAGTCTTTGGGTGGGTGTGAACCACCAACCTTTCAGTTAGCAACTGAGTGCTTAACAGTTGCTCCACCGGGGCTCCTTTTTCTATTCTTTATTATAAGGGCTTACTATGTACAAGGGAGTAGTTCTAGGCACGTCCATACAGCTATGAATGACGGTCAGAAATGCCCCATGGAGCTTCATTCCGGTGGGAGAGCTAGGCAATAAGAAAGTAAAATATGTGGCATCTCAGGCAGTGAGAAGTCCATGTAGGAAAATAAAGGGAAGGGGATGGGAGGTACATAGTGCCGGGAGAGGGGCTTTTGTTTTAAATACAGGAGTCCTGGAAGACCTTATTGAGAGAGCATGCAATTATTGACACTTACACAGTGCTTATGAGGCAGTGGTGGTCCAGTGGTAGAATTCCCACCTCCCGTGTGGGAGACCTGGGTTCGATTCCCAGCCGGTACACCTCATGCGTAGCCACCACCCATCTATCAGTGGAGGCTTGTATGTTGCTCTGAGCCAAACAGGTTCCAGTGGAGCTTCCAGACTAAGATGGAATAGGAAGAAAGGCCTGGCAATCTACTTTAGAAAATCAGCCAGTGAAAATTTTATAGCTCATAATAGTCCAATCCACAACCAATCTCATGGGGATGGTGCAGGACCTGGCAGCATTTTGTTCTGTTGTGCGTGGGGTCACTGTGAGTTGGGGGCCAACTCAATGGCAGCTAACAATGACACACGGTGCTGACTAGGTAGCAGGTACTACCCAAATCCCTGTGTATGAGCTCACTAATTTAATTGTCACAAGTACCTTATGAGGGACGTTACTATCATTATTCCTATTTTCAGATGGGAAACTGAGGTACAGGGAGGTTCAGTAACTTGCCAAAGATGACACAGCAGATGAGAAGTGGAGCTGAGATTTGCACCCAGACAGTCCAGCTTCAGACTTCTGGCTCTCAACCATGAGGCTTTACTGTCACGGCCAGAAAGATACTAGGTGGTGGGGGAGGTGAGGAGGCCTGCAGGACCTGGCCAGTAGAGGGCAGGTATGTGCTCTGGTAGGCAGGTGCCTGAGTGCTTCCTCCTCTACAGCCTGAGGAAAGGACAGGGGAGTGGACAGGTCAGCTATAGTTAAACCTGGTGAAAGTGGACAGCTCTAGTAGTTTTGGGAGACCCTCATTCCACCCCAGTTCCGGCCAGGACAAGCCCTGTTGCTCCCCTGTGGTTTTACTGAAGGGTCGACTCCTGCTCCCAGTTTGCGGAGAATAGGAATAACCAAAAAAATCAAACCTGTTGCCGTCAAGTTGATTCCGACTCATAACGACCCTATAGGACAGAGTAGAACTGGCCCATAGAGTTTCCAAGGAGCTCCTGATGTTTTCGAACTGCTGACCTTTTGGCTGGCAGACGGAGGTCTTAACCACTATGCCACCAGGGTTTCCAAGAATAGGAGTAGGGAAGAGTAAAAACTGTCAAGGGAGAGAGCCCAGAGACCTCAGCCCTCCCTTCCCTCCCAGCCATTCTCCCTGAGCCCTCTTAGGACTCAGATCCGAAACAGGTGGGACTATTTCTTGCTCTTGTCCTCATCTTCTCTCCCTCCATATCAATCTGAGAATAACCGCTAGTTATGATAATGATAATCAGGGGCTGATTATCCAATAGACAAGGTAAGCACAGTGCTTACCTTGCTTACCAGATCATGTATAGTGAACAAGTTCACAATTTTTTGCAACTTCAAAAATTCTGCTTCTAGGTATGGCTGGCATCTTTCTCTCTCCCAACCCCACAGCACCTTTCTACAGAATCCAAGCCTCTTCTCAAATTTACAACCCCTGACAGGGGCGGATGACCCAGTAAGCAAGGTAAGCACAGGCTTACTTGTGCTTACTTACTAATCGGTAGTAAACAGTTTCACTACAGATATCTGTTAAGCAAGGTAAGCACTGTGCTTACCTTGCCTATTGGATAATCCGCCCCTGGTGATGAATATGATAGCAGCTAATATTTAGAAGAATTAACTGACATCAGTGATAGAACTGTATACATTACAACTCAGGTGTGTGTAAAAAAGTGATCTCTTATAATTGATAACTTGAAGAAAAAAACTTGATAAGTAGGGGTGTGTTTAGTCTCTTGATTTGAGATGGTCCTTTTGGATCAAGTTCCATCAAGTCCAACCAAGTTCAGACTCCCTGTGAAGGTATGTCCTCCATGCCCCCCCTTCTACCTTGTCTGGTGATGGGAAAACTGGAGGTTTCCTCAGGTATGTTTGGGGAAGGGTCTTGGGTCACAGGGTCCCTGCCCATCTTCACTGAGCTGTACTGTGTTCCCTCTGTTTCTTGGACACCTGTGTGGAAATTCACTGAAGGGAACCAGGTTTAGTCTGGTCCCCAGACTTTTGAAGGTGAACCTGGCACTGGCTGATGGAGCCTGTGGTCTCCTCAGGCCCCCTGGCTCCCCTGGAACATCCACCTCCCCCTGGGGTGCCTAATGGTTAGCCGTTGCATCTGGGATGTGAGATATCTGGATGGGTGGGCCCAAGACCAGCCCCCAGATAACATCCTCAGCTGTTTCTAATCTATACCTGGCAGGGCCAGGTTACTCTGAGCTGTGCTGAAGACAGGGCTTCTCCAAGGGGCCTGGCATCTCCTGAGACATGCGCCCCTATTCTGGGATTCTCCAAGTCATTGATGTTTCTAATGACCCACCCTTCTCTCCTGCATAACTTAAGGTGGGGAAGGAAAATAAACCTCTGTCATTTACTTCCTTTTCCCCCTAGCACTAGGAAGGTTTTCTAGTCCCTGTTCCTGTTTGGAGAAAACAAAATTACCTCCTATCAACTGGTCCCCAGCTACCGGCCTTTTTTTCTGTGAGCTGTCAGTTTTTCTTTTTTCAAGGACAGTGAGGTCATGGCTTAGCTCTGATATTAGAATGTTTCTAGAGAAAGGAAAAGAAAAAAATTCTGGATTTCCCAGAGACAAAATATCTTGGGAAATATTTTAAATTTTAGCCTTGCGGAATATTCTGTATCAGACATTTGGCAAACGCGTTGCAACTGAGCCTGCTCTGACTCATGGCAACCCCACGGGCGTCAGGGTAGAACAGCTTTCCAGAGGGTGTTCTCTTCTCTTTAGTAATTTGTTTTATTTTTGCTGTTGTTGTTGAGAATATACACAGCAGAACGTACATGAATTCAACAATTTCTGCATGTACCATCCAGTGACATAGATTACCTTCTTTGACTTGTGCGACCGTTCTCACCCTCCTCTTCTCAGTTGTTCCTCCTCCATTAACGTAAACTCACTGTCCACGGGGTTTCCAGTGGCTGATTTTTCGGAAGTGGATCTTCCGAGGCACCTCTGTGTGAACTTGAACCTCCAGTCATTTGGTCAGTGGCCCGGCATTTGCACCACCCGGGTACTCCAGACATACAGTATTACTCCTGAATTCTCATTTACTGCCCACAGCATTATGAAGTCTGCCTGTCATAGTCTCTCTTTTCACAGGTGAGGGAGAACCTTAAAGAAATTAACCAACTTTCCCAAGGTCTTATAGCTGGTAAGTGATAGAGCCAATTTTAGAATCTAAACCTCTGGACCCTTATCCCCATTGTATTCCTAAAGCTTTTGCTGCTTCTCAGAAAAAAGTCATGACGGAAGGTTCTTTGGCTAACACTCAGTGACTGATGAAATGTAGTCCCTTGAATGTTTAAAATTTCCTGAGAAAGGAGCGTTGGCTTCAATTGCTCAACAACGGTTAATATCAAGGCATATTCCTATGTCAAAGGAGTCCTGATGGTGCAGTCAGTTAAGTGCTGGGCTGTTAACCAAAAGGTTGGTGGTTCGAACCTACCCAGTGACTCTGCGGGAGAAAGACCTGGCAATCTGCTATGGTAAAGATTACAGCCAAGAAAATTCTACGGGGCAGTTCTACTCTGTCATAAGTGTCTCTGTGAGTCAGAATTGACTTGATGGCACACAACAACAACCCCTATGTCATAGGACATCTCATTCTGTGAAGAACAGGGCGTGTTGGTCTTCAAATTTTCCCTCATTCGTATGTATATAAATATTTGCATCTTTCTTTCCTCATCAGTCCTGACACAGAAATGGTTTTCACTACGTGTCTGTATGTCTGAGCTTGACAAAGGTTTGGTGTGACAACCTTCTGCCCACTCTGCCTCCCCAGTTAAAGAGACTTTTGACGCACAGCTGTAGCTGCTTTTCGCAGAGCCTGGTACAGCCCTGACTCTCAGCCCCAAGTCAGCCCTGCCCTTTTCTGTCTGCCAGTAGCTCTTTTCCAGCCACTGAGGACCGTGATGTGGAATTTGAAAACTCAGCTTCTTGCTTCCGTTGCACTGGGGTTGAAAGGCCAAGGGGTATCTGGGCACCACCTAAAAATAGTCAGGGGAAATAAAATCTGGCTTTGTATTTTTAGATTTTATTACATAATCAGCATCATGTTATTGGTGTTATGACGTTAGCTCTCAATAAAAGAAGGGAAAAGTCTCCCTATGGCCATACCACATGCACATAAACTCATTTTTCTAGAAGGTCCAATGACCTGAGTATCCTGAGATGGAGCGGCAGGGAAGGGAAGGGAAGGGAGCAAAGCCAGTGAGACGAGATTAAGTTGATCTGAAGTGGCAGGCATGAGGGTTCAGTGGTAGATTTCTCGCTTTCCATGTGGGAGACTTTGGTTTAGTTCCTGGCCAACGCACTTCACGTGCAGCCACCATCCATTAGTGGAGGCTTACGAGTTGTGATGATGCTGAACAGGTTTCACTGGAGCTTCCAGACTAAGGCAGACTAGGAAGAAAGGTCTCGTGATCTACTTCTGAAAATCAACCAATAAAAACCTATTGATCACAACAGCCCAATCCACAACCAGTCATAGGGATGGTGCAGGACCAGGCAGCTTTTTGTTCTGTTGTGCATGAGGCCACCACGAGCTAGGAGCCAACTTGATGGCAGCTAACAACAACGAAACTGGCAGGAGCCAACCAACAAACAGGCTCAATTTCAGATGTGTTGTTTCTAATTTTTAAGGCTGAGCTCTGAGTTGCCTCCTGCAGAAAGCCTTCACTCATGTCCTCTCCATCAACAACCAGGCTGTATGAGATGCCTCTTTCAAAGCCTTTCCTTGATCACTGTGTGCTTCCCATGTTGTATTAGGACTATCCGTTTATGTGCATGGCTTTCCCACTAGACCAGGAGCGCTGTGTGCCCAGGAATGTGTCTTGTTCATCTCTGTACCTCCAGGGCCTGGTACATCCAAGCAGGTCAATAAGTGTTGGTTGATACGATCACTAAGCTAAGATGCTGACATAGAGACTGAGGCAGTGGCTGGAGATGGGATACACTGAGGCTCAGACAAATTTCTAAAGCCTGTGAGGTGGGAGAAAGAGGAAGACCTTCAATGAGATAGACTGACACGGCAGCTGCAACAATGGGCTCAAGCACAACAACAATTGTGAGGTTGGCGCAGGACTGGGTATTTTGTTCTGTTGTACATAGGGTTGCTGTGAGTCAGAACTGACTCGATGGCACCTAACAACAACAACAACATGGTAGGGAAAGCAGCATGGAGCCATGAAGCATGCCGTCTGCGTCTGTGTTTTTCCTTGTGTGTTTTGTGTGTGCAAGAGAGAGGAGGGTTTAAAAATTACTCTGAAGCAAAGATGAGAAGGTAAGGGGGCCGCGAAACTAGAGCACTGGAAATGGTACAACCAGAACGGAATGAATGAGAATAATGACACATTATGAAAAATGTAAGCAATAAAAATACCACTGAATAATTTGTGTAGAAATTGTTAAATGGTAGCCTAATTTGCTGTGTAAACCTTCACCTTAAACACAATAAAACATTATTTAAAAAAAAAGAAAGAGAGGAGGATGATTTGGTCTCATCTTGCCGTAGCTGGGAGGGTTTTTTGTTTTGCTTTTAATAGACTTTATTTTTTTTAGAGCAGTTTTGTGGTTATTGCTAGTGCTGTGGAGTTGGCTGACTCATGGCGACCCCATGCACAACAGAATGAAATGCTCCCTGGCCCTGCACCTTCTTCTTCTAGCACCCTATCAGACGACGTCCTGTTGTGATCCATAGGGTTTTTGTTGGCTAATTTTTGGAAATAGATTGCCAAGCCTTTCTTCCCAGTCTCTTAGTCTGGAAGCTTCACCGAAACTTGTCCACCACGGGTGAACCTGCTGGTATTTGAAATACTGGTGACATGGCTTTCAGAGTCATAGCAACACACGAGTCACCACAGTACGGCGAACTGACAGGCAATGGAGAGCAGTTTTAGGTTTACAAAAAAAATTGTGCAGAAAATACCAGGAGTTCCCATATGCCCCTTCTCATACACACACACACACACACACACACACACACACAAAACAAAAAAATGTAGTTTCTCCTATTATTAACCTCTTGTATTCTTGTGCATTTGTTTCAATTGATGAACCAATATTGATTCATTATTATTAACTAAAGTCTATTGGTCGCTAGGAAACCCTGGTGGTATAGTGGTTAAGTGCTACACTGCTAATCAAAAGGTTGGCACTTTGAGTCTACCAGGCGCTCCTTGGAAACTCTATGGGGCAGTTCTACTCTGTCCTATAGGGTTGCTATGGGTTGGAATCAACTCAACGACGGTGGGGGTTTTTTGGGTTACTGGTCACTATGAGTCAGAATCATCTCAATGGCAATGGGTTTGGTTTTTTGATTATTGTTCTACTTTGTCACGTGAGGTTGCTGTGGGTCGAAAGCTACTGGACAGCACCTAACAACAGAACAACATAGTTTACGTTAGAGTTCACCCCTCGTGTTGTACAGTTGGGAGGTCTTTTATTGGAAGATCTTTATTGGGTTAAAAGAAGAAGAGAAGACATGAAGAGCGTGAGGAGGGGCCCCACTTCCTCCCCAGGACTGTCAGCTCCCACTTCCGGAGGGCAGGGACTGTGATGGCACTGTGCCTGGTCACAGCGTAGATCCTCAGGAAACATTTGTAGAATGAAGGGATGAATGAATAATCGAACATGTGGAGGGAGGAACTCTTGGCAATCCTGTGAGGCTCATCAGCAAAGACTTCAGGGAGCTGAGCATGGAGCTGAGCTATGGAAGAGGGAGGGGCATCATTGGCAAAGCTGACAGAGAGGACTTTGGGGATGGGTGATGGGAGGGAGGCCATTGGTGCTCCTCCTGGTGTAGATCCCCTTGGCCAGATGGCTGGACTGCTGCTGACTCAGAATGACTGTCTCTTGCGGGGAGGGTCCTGTGGGGCTGTGGGAAGTCATATAAAGACATAGGCCTAGAGAGAGGATTTTTTCCCTTTGTATTTTGGTTGTGCTTCGTTTCCTCCAGTACTTAAACTGGAGACATTGCTAAGATTCCTTGAGTCCCTAGGGCGAGGGTGGGGGTGGGGGGCAGTTCTAACAAACGAGTCTGGACAGAGGCTTGTGGAGTGTGACCTAGAGAGAAAGGAGGTGGGAAAAGGCAAGCTGCGACCTTGGAGGGAGGGAAGTTCTATTTTGGGTGACACGGCATCCTAGCCCCTCCATCTACATCTGTGGCAGACCCCCACCCGCTGTCCTTAACTCGCCTGTCCCCACTTCTGTGCACTTTTTCCTGCTCCGTGTCTGACTTACATCACCCCATCCGTGAAGACTTGGCTCATTCTCCCCGCGGTGCTTTCTATCTCTTCGTATTCTTCCCTACATCCCAAACCTCCCCCCAATACTCATCTTTTCAAAGAAACCATTCCTAAATAACAATAGCAATAATAATAAACGTCTACTGTATGTCGAGTAGAAGCCCTGGTGGCACAGTGGTTAAGAGCTTGGCTGTTAACCAAAAGGTCTGAAGTTCAAATCCACTACACTAACTGCTCCTTGGAAACTCTATGGGGCAGTTCTACTGTGTCCTATAGGATCCCTATGAATCAGAACTGACTTGACAGCAATGGGTTTTTTATATATCAAGTAAGAAGCCCTGGTGACACAGTGGTTAAGCAAACTGAAAGGTCTGCAGCTCGAGCCCACCAGCTGCTTTATGGGAGAAAGATGAAGCAGTCTGCTTCTGTAAAGATTACAGCCTTGGAAACCATATGGGATAGTTCTACCCTGTCCTGTAGGGTCTCTATGAGTCGGTATCAACTCTATGACAATGGATTTGGCTTGGTTTTTATGTATCAAGTGCCCACTCTGCAGTAGGTACTATACTAGGTACTTTATGTGTCCTCATTCAACTCACAAGACACCTGTGAGGTCATCATTACTGTGACCCCTATTTGACAAGTGAAGAAACTGAGCCCCAGAAGGGTTAAATAAATCAGTCAAGGTCATACTGTTAGTTGATTGCAAAGCCATGGCTAGAACTCAGATACGCCTGACTCCAAAGCGCCTGCTCTTCTCACAGCTCCAGATCCTCTGCGAATCCCTAGTAGAAGCCATCCGTGTTTAGCTACTGGAGTGAAGTGGTGATTAAGAGGTTAACTCAAAGTCAGGACCTTGATGGTGGAGGTGGCCAGGGGCTGGGAGGTCAGTCACATGGTGATCAGAGGGGGCTTCGTTTTGATTTGGATGCAGCAATCATGACTGACCACTAACGAGGTGTCTTTTATATGTCATCTCATTAACTTCAACAATAACCCTGTAAAGTATATGGTGTTGGGGTTGTATGGGGTCAAGTTCAGGACCAATTGAGCAGACAAAATACTTGAAACAGACAGATGGTTGTGAAAACATTAGCCTTGTTTCTTGTATGGGATTTTAACTGTGATTTGGCCAAATGGACATTCTCATAGCCCACTCACGAATGAGGCCAACTTACACACCCAACTCCTGGCACAGGAAGGTGAGGTGGATGTCCCCATTAGAGCAGACTCCTCACCATAGCAAGCTAGTCAGAAATACCCACCCTCCAGGATACAGAGCCCAGAATGGGGAGGAGGGAGTTGGCAGGCTCAGCTCATAACTTCTCTCAGAGTCACTGACCAGAGTCACTCACCTCTTCCCTTGAGGAAGTGAGGGGATAGAGAGAAGCCTGGGAGTGAGTAGCCAGGGCTCTCTACCTAGGATGTGCATTGGAACCACAGATGCTCCGACTCCACCCCCAAAACTAAAACCTTTGCTGTCAAGTTGCTTCTGACTCATGGCAACCCTGTGTGTGCAGAGTAGAACTGTTCCATAGGATTTTCTTGGCTGTAATGTTTCTAGAAGAAGATCACCAGGCTTTTCTTCTGCAGCACCTCTGGGTGAGTTCTAACCACTAACCTTTTAGTTTGTAGCCCAGAGTGCCATCCAGGGACCTTTTGACCCCACCCCCGCAGAAGCTGATTCAGTTGGTCTAGGGAAGGAACCGGACGTTAATCTTTTTTAAAAGTTCCCCAGATGATGCTTAGGGACCAGGGTTGAGTCACCACTTCTGGAAGATCTTCCTCATGGAGACAAGAAGACAGGGAGCTTTCCTTCTAAGTTCGGGATTGTTCCTATTTCACACCACACAGAACAAGTGTCAGGGAATTTGAGCATCTTGCCCTATGCCCAGAGCTAGTCAACAGAATAGTAAGGATCAGTTCATAGCCATGAATGGATAAGTTTTCCCCAAATTTAGGGTGAATTTGGAAGTTTTCAACCACATTGGAGCCAGATCAGCTAAACCAGAGTGTCTTGGATTGGGTTGTGTCCCCCCAAAATATGTATATCTATTTGGCTAGTCCATAATTCCCATTGTTGTGTGATTTTCCACCATTTTGTCATCTGATGTGATTTTCCTGTGTGTTGTAAATCCTATCTTTATAATGTTGATGAGATGGAATTAGCGGCAGTTATGTTGAAAAAAAAAAACATTAAAAAAATTTTTTTTCATGTTGATGAGGCAGGTTGCAATGTACAAGATTGGATTGTGTCTTGAGCCAATCTCTTTTGAGATATGGAGAAGAAAGGCAAGCAGAGAGATAAGGGGACCTCATACCACCAAGAAACAAGAGCCAGGAGAATAGCACATACTTTGGATCCAGGGTCCCTGCACTAAGCAGCTCCTCGACCAGGGGGAGATTGATGACAAGGACATTCCTCCAGAGCTGACAGAGAGAGAAAGCTTTCCCCTGGAGCTGTCACCCTGAATTTGGACTTGTAGCCTACTAGACAGTGAGAGAAATAAATTTCTCTTTGTTAAAGTCATCTACTTGTGGTGTTTTTGTTATAGTAGCAGTGCTACATAACTAAGACACAGCGGTTTTCAAACTTTCATGGGTGTCAGAATCCCCTGGAAGGCTTGTTGAAATGCATTTCACTGGGCCCCACCTCCAGAGTTTCTGATTCAGTAGGTCTAACATGGAATTTTAAGTTCCAGGTGCTGCATCTGGTTCAGGGATGTGTTTTTGAGATCACTTGAGCTAAATAAAAACAAAAGGCAGGTGAGCTCTGGCTTGACGGTATGCCCCAGGGGAGCTGGCTGATTGGAAGAGGCATCTCCCAACCTAGATGTAGTGCCAAACCAACCCCTGCTGTCGAGTCAATTCTGCCTCCTAGTGACCCCATAGGGTTACCAAGGCTGTAATCTTTACAGAAGCAGACTGCCACATCTTTCTCCCGTGGAGCTGCTGGTGGTTTTGAACCGCTGATCTTTCGGTTAGCAGTTGAGCGCTTCAACCACCAGAGCTCTTTTGGATGTAGTGCAGTGCTTCCCAGCCTTGGCTACAAATTAAAATCACCTGGAGAGATTTTACAACTGCCACTGCTCGGTAGGGTGACCAACCAGCTCAGTTTGCTCAGGACCATGGAGTTTCCTGGGATGCAGCACTCTGAATTTTCAAACCAGGTCAACCCTGGGCAAACCTGGGCCAGCTGGTCACCCTAGTGCCCAGCCCCAACAGAGATTCTGTTTTAATTGGTCCTAGTTGGGATCCAGTCACCAGTATTTCTCAAAATGCCCCAAGTGATTCTACTCTGCAGCCAGGTGTGAGAACCTGAGGGGTGTGCTCACAAGTCTGGAAAGAAGAGAAACTGGGTGAAATGTGAAAAAAGGTTCATAAAGGGAAATGTTGGCAAAAGAGAAGGGAAGAAATCCCAGAGAGAAGAAATTTGGGGAAACTTGTTAAAATGCAGATTCCTCGGTCCTTACTCCAGATCCTCTCATTCAAAAACATTGAGAGAAGATCCCTGGAATCTACAACTTTGATTAGTCCTCTATGTGGCTCAAAACACTGAAATTTAAGATCTTCCATGGAAAAGTGGAAAACCCAAGAACTAAATTGAGAGACAAGAGCTAGGAACCCCAGGATGTGCCCCAAGCAGGTAGTTTGTTCAATGGTTTTTACCTGAGTCCAAAGACCAGGTAAGAGGGATGCAGTTGGGGTCCAGAAGAAAAGGGTCAGTCTTGGCCTGGGCTTGGAGATCAACCAAACCGGTAAGAAAGGATAGATCAACACTGGAGAACCGGTTCTAAGATTATAGCACATACCAAGCTCAGTGAGTGAACACGAGGTGAGGTCAAGTGACTTATCTCAATGGTGCCAGTGAAACATACAGGCCTGTACACCCAACATCCCTGATGCCATGAGAATTTGGCTACACCCTGAGTGGAGCCTGCGTGTCCATGTAGGAGAGCAAAGAGTTGATACAGGAAGCATTTCTGAGTAGAATTCATTGAACATGGAGATTGATTGGATACTTTATAAAATAATGGAAAGAACAAAGCATTGGGGAAAAGGAATAGGACCTTTGGACAGTGAATAGCTTTGGATAGTCGAGTAGTGTCATTCCAATATTCATGTCCACACAGAACATCATTTGGATGAGACCAAATGAGGAGGATGTAGCCTCATTTGGAAATAGGGTCTCTGTAGATGTAAGCAAGTTAAGATGAGGTCATACTATATTAGGGTGGGCCCTAAATCCAATATGATTGGTCTCCCCATAAGAAGAAGGAAACTTGGATGCAGAGACACCAACACACAGAGAAGGTGATGTGAAGATGGAAGCAGAGATTGGAGTGATACAGCTACAAGCCAAGGAACCGTAAGGCTTGCTGGCAACCACCAGAAGCTAAACAAGGCAACCCCCCTTCCCCCACCAAAACAAAGCAAAACCAAACCTGTTGCCATCGAGTTGATTCTGATTCCTAGTGACCCTATAGGATAGAGTAGAACTGCCTCACAGGGTTTCCAAGGCTATAATCTTTGCAAGAGCAGACTGCCACATCTTTCTCCCATGCAGTGGCTGGTGGGTTTGAACCACCGACCTTTCGGTTGGCAGCCAAATGCTTAATCACTGCACTACCAGGACAAAAACCAAAACCAAACCCACTGCTGTTGAGTCAATTCTGACCGATACTGACCGTATAGGACAGAGTAGAACTGCCCATGGGTTTTCCAAGGAGCAGCTGGTGGATTCAAACTACCGACCTTTTCGTTAGCAGCTGGAGCTTGATTTTATCACCAGGGCAAGGATGGATCATCCCCTAGAGCCTTCAGAATGAGTATGGCCCTTCTGACACCTTGATTTCATACTTCGGGCCTCCAGAACTGTGAGAGAATAAATATCTGTTGTTTTAAGCCGCCCAGTCTGTGGTACTTTGTTACAGCAACCCTAGGAAACTAATACAAACGGCTTATTAAGTCCTGCTTCTAACCCCAGCTCAATCAGTTACTCACAGTGACCTTGGGTGAGTCACTTAACTTCTCTGAGCCTCAGTTTCCTCATCTATAAAATCACGATGGGAGTACCCGCTATTATGGGCTTGTTGTGAAAGTTAAATGCAATTGTGTGTGTGTGTGCGTGTGTGTGTAAATATATATATATAGAGAGAGAACTCTGATGGTGCAGTGGGTAAGCGCTCAGCTGCTAACCAAAAGGTCAGTGGTTCAAACCACCAGCCACTCTGCTGGAGAAAGATGTGGCAGTCTGCTTCTGTAAAGATTTACAGCCTTAGAAATCCTATGGGGCAATACTGCTCTGTCCTATAGGGTCGCTATGAGTTGGAATCAACTCGATGGCAATGGGTTTGGTTTTGGTTTTTGCCCTGCGGGTGCAGTGGTAAATGCCTGGCAAGACATTACCTGGTGGTACTCAAGACACAGGAAAGGTTAAAGATGCCATTCATAGCAAAAAAAGTGGGAGTGATCTGAAGATGAAAGGAAAGGAATGGTGAGGATGGAGATGAAGAAGCTTGGGGGTAAGTTGATGGCAGTGGTGTTAGGACATCAGAATAGTAATGTAGGTAGTTGGGAATATGGAGTTGGGGCTCAGAGGAAAGGATTTTGGAGTGACCGTCTATGAATTGGAAACTCTGGTAGCATAGTGGTTAAGTGCTACTGCTGCTAACCAAAAGGTTGGCAGTTCAAATCCACCAGGTGCTCCTTGGAAACTCAATGGTACAGTTCAACTCTGTCCAATAGGGTCGCTATCAGTTGGAATCAACTCGACGGCAAAGTGTATATATAGGGTATATCGCTGAATTTGTCTGAAATAAGAAGACTGAGGGTGTTTTTTTAGAAGGAGGAAGGATAAGGGGAGAAGGGCAGAGATTTGAGGTGTGAGCCTTGCAAAGCCCTGGGACATCTACTATGTGCCAGGCTCTGTGCTGGGTGTCAGGATTCCTGTAAAACTGGTGAGACCCTGTCCCTGGCCTTGAGAAGGTCACAGGCCAGCGGGAGTGACTGTGGTCCAGGAAGCAGTAGCACATGGGCCTGATGTTTGGTGATGGGAGAAAGGCAGGATGCCATGTAAGGAGGGGGTGCCTGACTCACGATGGTGGGAAGAGTGTCAGGGTGGCTCAGCTGGGAATGAGGCTTTCCAGGTGAGTGGCCAGCAGAGCCAGGAGGGGCAGGGAGAGGGTACTCCAGGCAGAGGGAAACAGCTCTCAGACGTTGCAGAGGCGAGGGTCTGCTTGGGGCATGGGGGCAGGTGGACCAGATTCCACATTGTTCAGAAAGACCAAGAAAGGGGTGATCTGAGCAAAAGAGGCTCTGGAGGGGTGACAGGGTGGAAAGAAGTGATACCCCCCAAAGTGCAATTTCCAGGAGGAGGTGGGTGATGGACCCCAATAACTGGACACTGAGGAGGAAGAAGAGGGAGAGAAAATGGATATTCTGCTGTGAAAATAAAATCCTATCAATGGAGAGATTTTTTTTTTTTAATTTACATTTAACTTTATTACTAGCCATGTTTGTTACATTCTGTCAGACAGGAGGCACCTCAGAGCCTGGCCCTCTCTGGGCATTGACACTATAGTAACAGGCCCCCCAAAGCTGGGGTTACCAAAGAGAACCCTTTCCATGTGGGCGAGTGGTCCCGCCCCCAGCTGTAGGAGAACCTGTCCGATTCCAGCACTTGGTACTTCAGCAGGGGTCACCGTGACATGAGCACAGCAGTGGTGTGTAATAAGGAGTTTTGGGGTGCAGCCCAGGTCCCCAGAGCAGTTGAAGTGGCTGGATCTGCAGTAGCTCTGGTGGGCCAGAGGGGGCCAGCTATAATCCAGCCCATGTTTTGTGAACTCTGCTGCTGTCAGCTGGTTCTGCAATGAGTCCAAAGGAATGTGCTGGAGCCCTCAGGAATCCTGGGGGTCCTGGTAGAAGAGTTCCACTTTGATGTGTCTCGTCCAGTCTTACCTACATGAGGCCCAAGCCTCCAGGCCACACATAGGGATGTCCTGTCAAAGAAAGGTGATTTAGAAACAGGGAACCTCCATACAAGGACTGCTCCCAAGGGCAGCCCTTAGAGAGATGGCCTGAATTCTTAGAGGAAATCTCAGCCTCTGTGTCCTAAGGTCCTGGAGTCAGGTCTCATTCCCTCGGAGGAAGCATCTGATCCTTCGAAGCATAACCAAAAAAAAAAAACCAAACCCAGTGCCGTCGAGTCAACTCTGGCTCATAGCGAGCCTATAGGACAGAGTAGAACTGCCCCATAGAGTTTCCAAGGAGCGCCTGGCGGATTCAAACTGCCGACCCTTTGGTTAGCAGCTGTAGCACTTAACCACAATGCCACCAGGGTTTCCCTTCGAAGCATAGGCAGGAAAAAAAATCTCTCTTATGACTTTTATGTTCAAGATGCCTTTTATTGGCAGGGAGTGAAAAAAAAACAGCTTACCAGTTGCCATTGAGTTGACTCCGAGTCATGAATGCTGTGTGTCAGAATAGAACCGTGCTCCCTAAGGTTTTCAACGGTTGATTTTTGGAAAGTAGATCA
Organism: Loxodonta africana; assembly: GCF_030014295.1. Taxonomy (NCBI): domain Eukaryota; kingdom Metazoa; phylum Chordata; class Mammalia; order Proboscidea; family Elephantidae; genus Loxodonta; species Loxodonta africana. Next base: position 102,216,355 of record NC_087342.1, read on the forward strand.
CCAGGCAACTCTGGGTGGGTTTAAACCTCCATCCTTTTGATGAGCAGCCGAGGTCGTTAACTGTTTGCACCACCCAGGGACTCCTGACAGAATGGGGTGGTGGGGGGGAGGGGAGGGGGCAATAAAGAACAAACCGAAATGAAAATGTCCTGATTTTTATCTGGTAATTCCAAGATCTGGTTTAACCATGCAGGCTTATAAAGGAGAATTTCTTGGCCTCTTGCTGCGTGTCATTGAGATACATCTCAGGGGTGTCAGGCCAGGGTGGTGCTTTTTACTCTCAATGGACTCAGAAGAAGACAGAGAGTTGAAGGACCTAAGTTCACTGGGATTGCCATAAAGATTTCTTTCAGGGAGCTAATAACTTTCTCCTCTTTCTCTCCTTCCACACACTGCCATTAGATTCATTCATTCATTCACTTAGGACCTGTGCCAGAAACTATTCTCTAATTCATGTAAAAAATATTAACTAATGTAAGAAATCAAATAACATGAAGTGCCACAATAGTATATAATGAAATACCCTATAAACAGCAGACAAAAAGTGCTCTATCTGGGAGAATTAATATAGACTGGGGTGGTCAGGAAGGCCGTTGGAGAAGGTAGGATCTGAGCTAGGCCTTGAAGGGTATATAGGGGTTGGATGGGAGAAAAGCAGGAGGAAGCAGAGGTTGGCATGGGTGGGGGGATTAAATTGTCAACCCAAACATAAAATGAGCAGACGAAAAACCAAAACCAAACCCGTTACTGTCAAGTTGATTCCGATTCATAGTGACCCTATAGGACAGAGTAGAACTGCCCCACAGGGTTTCCAAGGAGCAGCTGGTGGATCTGAACTGCTGACCTTTTGGTTATCAGCTGTAGCTCTTAACCACTATGCCACCATGGTTTCCACAGAATGAGCAGAGGGATTCTTTGCTGTATTTTTAAGCTAAGATAGTCTTTCCTTGCTTTTAATGTTTACCTAATACTTGGGTGATGCTAACCCAAAATTGGCAGTTCGAGTCCACCCAGAGGCACCTCGGAAGAAAGGCCTGGTGATTTACTTCTAAAAAATCAGTCACTGAAAACCCTATGAAGCACAGTCCTACTCTGACACACATGGGGTCACCATGAGTCGGAGTCAACTTGATGGCAGCTGGTGGTGTAGTGGCTGAAGTGCTTGGATCCTAACCGAAAGGTCAGTGGATTCAGCCCACCAGCTGCTCCAGGGGAGAAAGATGTGACAGTTTGCTCCAGTAAAGATTACAGCCCTGGAAATCCTATGGGACAGTTCTACTCTGTCCTATAAGGTTGCTAGGAGTAGGAATCGACTGGCCGGCAACAAGTTTTGTTTTGGTTTTGTGTTTGAATTGCAGTAGGGCATCCAGTGTTATCACACTGATGATATGTCTTAGAATTGATGGGGTCAAGAATTCAGGAAATACCGTTATTCATTTAATCCCTCAGCTCTTTTCAAGTCCCTGTTGTGCGTGCAGAAAGAACTCCCTGGGGCAGTTGGAGATAAAAGCACAAATATCCTTGCCCTCTAGGAATTTAATTCCCTTGAGCATTAATGCGTTTAGGGAGCAGTGAATGTGGAGGGAGCATGCAGAGAAGGTGGGTGAGCAATCAGGCTGGGGAGTAGCCTGGCAGTTACTAAATTGTGAATCAAAGGCATGGAGCAGGAAGCGCCCCCAGATTAAAGTAATTTGTCTCTGTCCAATCCTGACCATTCCAAGACCGGGTAGCATTTTTGGAAGCACAGAGGGAGTGGCTGGCAGGGCTGCCCTTCCTGGAAAAGCCTGTCTGTGCTGGTTGCTGTTGAAGACCGCCTGGACTGGCTACAGGATTTGCAGGGTCCAGTGCAAAAGGACCTCATACGGTTCCTTGTCCAAGAGCATCAAGAATTTTAGGATGGCCATGGCAGAGCATTAAGCCAGTGTGAGTCCTTTTAAGCATGGGACTGTACAGGTCACACACCTCAAAAGCTGGCCCTGAAGATGAGACTGAGCGAATCTCTTTGTGCCGGTGAGATGATGGGGCTGGGTTGCTGGCTGCAGCTGGGGACAAGTGCTGAATTCTTCCCTGAGAGCTAGGATGGGAAGTGGGGAGACGGATGAAGGGATGGGGCACGGGCTGCCCTGGATGAGGGAACCGATTGTAGAAGGTAATATTGCCATTTACCAGTTATCAGTTGCTGTCGAGTTGACTCCAACTCACGGTGCCCCGATGTGTTTCAGAGTAGAACTGCACTCCAGAGGGTTTTCAGTGGCTGTAATCTTACAGAAGTATACGGCCAGGGCTTTCCCCTGTGATGCTGCTGGGTGGATTCGAGCTGTCAACCCTTGGGTTACTAGTCGAGAGCAAACAGTTTGTGCCACCCAGGGACTCCAGTATTGCCATTTGCATGTGAGGGGAAGGGTTATGTCTGAGCCTTGGAATCAATCAGATGGGGGTTCAAATGTTTTATGAACTTTACAAAACATTTACAAGTGTTTTATGAAGGCAATTTACTAACCTCTAAGCCTAAATTTCTCCATCTGTAAAAATGGAGATAATGACACCATCTTTGCAGGGTCCTGGGATAATTAAATGAAATAGTGAATGTAAAAGTTTGAGCTGAGCCTAGTGCTTAGTAAATGGTAGTATTCTTCTTTCCAGAAATATATCAAATATCTAATTTTTTTTAATGTAGAGCATGGTATACCTGAAAAAAAAAAACACTGCCATCAAGTCGATTCTGACTCATAGTAACCCTAGAGGACAGAGCAGAACTGCCCTATAATGTTTCCAAGTTGCGCCTGGTGGATTCGTACTGCTGACCTTTTGGTTAACAGCTGTAGCTCTTAACCACTATGCCACCAGGGCTTTTGAATATACCTCCAGGATACATTATTGTTAGCAACATGTTTTTTCTCAGGCTTGATGGGGAAGCTGCTGAAATACAACAGTGTAACTTCAAATAGCAGAGACAGGGAGTGTACACCCCATCATAATATACACATCAGGGAAACTGGGTTATATCAGCTCGACACACACACAGGCACATATATGTACACACGCACACACATGAGCACATGCACATACCCACGGCTGAATTGAAACTGGATTGGAGTGGGATGGCGTGTTATGGGAAAGAGCCCTAGTTTTGCCATCATTTCCTGGTTTTGTACCTCAGTGTCCTCATCATTCAAAACTCCCAACTTTGCTGAGTTGTGGGATTAAGTGAGACAACGTGTGTGAACACTCTGTCTCTGGCCCCCAGCAGGGGTGACATCCATTGAATGGATCTCTGCTCCCAGTCCATAGTGTAGTTCATGGAAAACAGTAAAACACACTGCTTTCCCAACAGTAACATTTCCTAAATAGTATGCTTGGGCAGCTCCTTTATAAACCCAGGGTGGGCTGATGAGAAGTTGGCATGGGCTGGTTTTCCATGACATTACTGTTTCCTCCACTTACATCCTTTGGGGAGCTAAGTCTTCTTGCTGTTCAGATTTGAAAGTCAGTTGAATCACGTGTATTTATTGCCTAGGTATGAATACACACATACATACACACACATATCACATACGTACATAAACACATACCACACACATACACACACACCCCATGTACACATACCACGTACACATCATATGCACACATGTGTGCGTGTTAGGTGCCATCGAGTTTGTTCTGACTCATAGTGACCCCACGTACAGCAGAACAAAACACTGCTTGGTCCTGTGCCATGTGCACAATCCTTGTTACGCTTGAGCCCATTGTTGCAGCCACTGTGTCAGTCCATCTCGTTGAGGGCCTTCCTCTCTTTTGCTGACCCTCTATTTTACCAAGCATGATGTTCTTCTCCAGGGCCTGGTCCCTCCTGATAACATGTCCAAAGCAGATGAGACATAGTCTCACTATCCGTGCTTCTAAGGAGCACCCTGGCTGTACTTCTTCCAAGACAAATTTGTTTGCTCTCTTGGCAGTCCACGGTATTCAGTATTCTTTGCCAACGCTGTAACTCAAAGGTGTCAATTCTTCTTTGGTCTTCCTTATTCATTACCCAGCTTTCACATGCATATGAGGCAATTGAAAACACCATGGCTTGGGTCACACCTTAGTCTTCAAGGTGACATCTTAGCTTGTTGCTGTTAGTTTAACACTTTAAAGAGGTCTTTTGCAGCAGATTTGCCCAATGCAATGCATCTTTTGATCTCTTGACTGCTGCTTCCGTGGGTGTTGATTGTGAATCCAAGTAAAATGAAATCCTTGACAAGTTCAATCTTTTCTCTGCACATACACACGTACTGCACACATATCAGATACACACACACCACTCACACATATACACCACACCGCATACACACACAAACACCACCCACATGCCCCACGTACACACATACACACACTCCACCACACCACATACACACATATGCACACGCCGCCTACCCATTCCACCCATCCACACATCCACCGCTGCGTGCAAGGATTCAAACCTCTCATATGCCAGTGTGCATCAATTTTCTCCCTTCCTTTGTTCTTTCCTTTCTTTTTCCATCTTTAGAACTACTCCTATTCTTGTTTGTATCTCCTGTACCCTGCCCCACTCAGCCCACCTCCTTCCTGATACATTGTCAGGATTCTGTGTCCCTCTGGTGTCCTGAAAACCCCATTTCGTGGCTATGTTCTCAATCCCCCCCCCACCATCTTGTCTGCCTCTATCCAAGTCCTGGACTGAAAACCAGGCTGAGAGGGCCCTGTGAGTACCCTGGCTGCTGTTGATTCAACCCCAGACCCAGAGACCTCAGCTGACACCACTGTGCCTGTTTGTGCTTCTAACCTCTTCCTCACTCAGCTTCTGGAAGCCCCTCAACTTCTCTCTGTGTTTCTGTAAACTGAGCCCCAGGCCCTAGTCACACTGTGTGGAGTGTGGGGCCAGGAAAGGGGAAGAGAACACACTGTGAGGACAGCGATGTGCCCAGTAGTGTCCTGACTGCTTTATACATGCATTTCATTTCGTGCTTACAGAAGCCCTGGGAAGTGGGCCTTGTCATCCCATTGTGGAGGTACGGAGGGGCAGGGGAGCTGAGGCTCACAGAGAGAAGTAACCCAGCCACAGGCTAGTACGATGCACATCGTCTTTGCCCTATCTTACACTGCCTCCAGGGAAAAAGGAGGGAGGCTGAGCTTGGGCCTGGGCGAGGATTCTTCCCTTCCTGTCTTGCCACACCTGGCATATGGGATCTTTCCCAGAATTTGTAGAGTAGCTTATAGTATCAGTAATTTTCTAGACGGGAGCTGCTACAGTGACCTGAGGACCTGGTGCTTTGATATTGTGAGGCAATAATAGACCTAATTAGTTTGTTTTTTTTTAACAGTTTTTATCACATTATAATTGACATATGGTAAACTGCACACAATTTATTTGGTAAGTTTTGACATATGTACATACCCTTCAAACCATTGTCACAAATAGTGAACATTTCCATCATCCCCTGAGACCCTATGTAGTCCGCCCCCTCCATGTCTATCCTCTAGTCCCTCCCCAGGCAACCACTGATCTGTTTTTAGCCACCATAGATTAGTTTGCATTTTCTAGAACTTTTTATAAATGCAATCATAAAAATGTACACTTTTTAATCTGACTTCTTTCACTCAGCATAACTTTGATATTCATCTGTGTTATTGCATGTTCTACTGTATGGCTACAGTACGATTTGTTTATCCAGTCACCTGTTGATGGACGCTTGGGTTGTTTCCAATTTGGAACTATTACAAAGAGCTGCTCTGAACCTTCATGTGCACGGCTTTCTGGGGGCACATGCTTTGATTTCTCTTGGGTAGATACCTGGGACTGCATCGAATGGTAGGTCTAAGAAACTGCCAAAACTGGTTTCTATAGTGGTTGTACCACTCTACAGTCCCACCAGCAGCATGTAAGAGATCTAGTTCCTCCCCATCTCTTTGCCAGCACTCTTGAGGCTTGGTTGGTATGGACTTTTTTTTTTTCGATGACTAGCATTAACTGTATTAAGTTGTTGAAAAAAAATTTACAGCGTTAGAAATGTGCTGAGATTAGTAGTTGGTTTATTAACAATTATTTTATTATAATTAATATACTTTTTTATAATAGAGGAATTTTGACTAACTTCACTTTGTCTTTCGATTTAAGGTAACATTCCTTGATTCTAGATCCAAAAATCAAACCACAAGATTATTCGAATCTGCTTTATGTAAATGAGAAGTGCTATTGCTAGATACTCTTCAAAGTAACATAGTAAGAAATTTTACCTTTTTTTTTTTTAATGCATTCATTTTCCTTCTTTTTTTTTTTTTCGGTATGGAACTTTTGAGTCCTACCAAATGACTGAGCCTAAAAATTAGAGAAGGTGGCTTTCAGTTTGTACTGGGAACCGTTGAGGGATGTTGAACTGACGACTGCAGAATCTGGATGCTCCTAGAAATATTATTCAAGGTGCTATTTGCAGGATAGTGAGCCCTGGTGGTACAATGGTTAAGTGCTTGGCTGCTCACTGAAAGATCGATGGTTTGAATCCACCCAATGGCTCCGTGGGAGAAAAGACCTGGTGATCTGCTTCCATAAAGATTACAGCCTAGGAAACCCCATGGGTCAGTTCTACTATGTCCTATAGGGTCACTAGGAGTTGGAATTGACTCTATGACACCCAACAACAACATTTGCAGGATGGCTGGGAAAGGGGAAAGGGGAGCAGTCAGCAACAGTTCCATCGTGAAATCACGTGGGCAGGACCAGGCCTGGAGCTGGGTGTTTCAGAATGAAACAAATGCAACTGAGGCATTTTGGGGAAAAGGCAGCAAGTTCATTAGTGGGATGGGCCATTAGGGATGTAATCGAAAGAGCATTTGAAGAAGACTTCAGCTTGGGAGATTAGAGCTCTGTGAGGGCAGGGCTGTATCTGCTTCATTTACCTCTGTATTCCCAGCACCAAGAACAGTGCTCAGCAGAGAGTAAGTGCTATAAAAAAGGTAGCTGAATAAATGAATGAATGAGTGAATGAACAAACTAATGATTCGATTCAACCAGCATTATTTCACACCTAACGTATCTGTGGCACAAAGCCTACAGTGTCAGGGTAGAAGCAACTTTAGAGCTCACGTCAAGTAGAATCTTACAGTGGTAGAGGAAACCCTAGACAGTGCAGGGCTTAGCCTGCTGATTTAAGGATAAGACTGCTTTCTGACTTCTTCCTGTGCCACCATAATGGTGTACATGTACGTCCTAGTCAATGCTTTTGAGAGCATCAGCAATGCTGAGAAGAGAGGCCAATGCCAGGTTCTTAGTAGGCTGTGCTTCCAAGTCGTCATCTGGTTTCTAAGTGATGATGGAGCATGCTTACATTGGGAATTTGAAATCACTGTTGGTCATAACAACTTGACTAGTTGTCGTTGAGGTGACTCCAACTCATGGCGATCCCATATAAAAAAAAAAAAAAAAATTTTTTTTTTCATCATAATAAAACCCTGTTCCATATGGTTTTCAGTGCAAATTTTTCAGAAGTAGCTTGTCAGGCCTTTCTTCTGAGTTGCTTGTGGGTGGACTTGAACCTCCAGCCTTTCTGCTAGCAGTTGAGTGCCCTAATCATTTGCACCACTCAGGGACTCCATTGTTGATAACAGAGCTGGGAAAACTGTGACCCTCACAGGCATGTTAAACAAGTTGAAGTGATCAGCCCCAGGACTGATGTGCAGTTCAAAGATCTAGAAGAGGAGTAGAATAAGCTGCTCCTGTCTGTCAGCCTGGTTGCATTGTACTGACAACCTCAGCTGCCATCACGGACTATGAGGAAGCAAGATGAAAACCAAGGCAAAAACACACAGGAACAAAAATCCTGGGATGCTTTTTCTAAGGATGTAATGCATACCAAAAAAAAAAAAAAAGCCTCAATGGACCAAAAAAGAAAAGATAAGGAACGAAGAAATGATGTCTTCTTGCCCATGGTCATTCAGATAGCCCATTAGAGCAGAGACGAAACTCAATCCTAAATCTCCCCATTCTTAGTCTAGGGCTTTTCTTCTTCTTTTAAAAACAACATTATTTTTTTCTGATTATAAAAATAATAAATGCCCACAGTAGGAAATTTGGAAAATTCCAGGAAACTATTTATTTATTTATTTAACCAATCCCCTATGGTTGAATATTTAGGTTGTTTTTAGTTTTCTGATGGTATCAGTCACCCTGGAATGGACTTCTAGTCCTGAATCTTAGATAGCATCGCTGACTCTTCCCCCGCCTCCGGGCCCACTACGTGATACCTCTCTAAACAACCCTATTTGTGTGAGCAGAGGGCTGAGGCTGGAAGGAACCCCCACTGGGATGAGGTTCTGTAAACATTCCTTAAGCTCAAACATTTGTGCTTGCCCTTTCATAACCTTCTCCACACTGAATTATGTATATTCGCTGAATTATCTTCTTTTTCCTCCGTACCGAACTCCCCACAATACAAGAACTAGGTCTGTCTTGTTCATAATTGTATTTTTCCAGCTCTTAGCATCGTACTTAGGAGTCCCTGTGGGTGCAAACGATTAAGCCCATGACTACTAACAAGTTTTCCAGTTTGAATCTACCCAGATGTGCCTCAGAAGAAAGACCTGGCAATCTATTTCTGAAAAATCTGCTATTGGAAACCCTATGGAGCACAGCTCTACTTTGACACACATAGGGTTGTCGTAAGTTGGAATTGACTTGACAGGAACTAGCTTGGGTTTTTGTTGTTGTTGTTGTTGTTGTTGTTGTTGTTAGGTGCCCAAGAAACATTTCTTAGATTGAATGAATGAACAGATGAAACCCTGAACAAGACTGAGGGGCAGGTGAGGGGTCACCCTGGGTCTGCATTTGCAATCATATTTGCTTCCCAGGAGTCAGTGCAGCTCCCGTCCCCCACCGGTCCCACAGCCCCAGTCCTACCCCACTCTGCTGCTGGAATGTTCCTTTGGTCCAGGATTATGTCCAGCCATCCCAGAGGCATACAGGGGACCCTTTCTAGTGTGAATGCAGGATGCTGAGAGGGACTAGCTGGATCATAAGGAGGGTACCCTGTGCTGGAGAAGACTTGCCCAGTGTTCCTGAGTGGGACCATGTACACAAGCCCAGCTAGTGTCTCAGGGTGGGTTTGTGACAGCCCTCCAAGGTGCCGCCTTCGTGAGTGGTAGAATGTCTTCTGTCCTGGGACTCCAGGGGAAGAAGACCAGGAGGAAGGATGAGTCAGGAGCTTCTCCCAGCCCCAGGGTCAACTTAGTAACCCGTTGCCCTTGAGTCCTCTCCAACTCATGGTGACCGCATGTGTGTCAGAGTAGAACCGTGTTCCACAGATTTTCAGTGGCTGATTTTTCAGAAGTAGGTTGCCAGGCCTTTTTTCTGAGGCACCTCTGAGTGGACTCGAACCACCAACCTTTCGGTTATCAGCAGAGCACACTGTTTGCACCACATGAGGGCTCCAAGATTGCTTGGAATGGTGGTGAATTCTCAGAATGGTAGGCTTCTTTGGTGGGAGGCCTGGAAGAAGAGGGCAAGAGGAAACTGTGGGCTGTTTTTTCCTGTGCCCTTTCCATAAAGACAGCTCAATCTGTGTAAACTAGAAGAGGGGCTTGGATTCCCGGAAACAGAAGAGGGTGAGGCTGCAATGGGTTGTGATGTGTAGGGTGGTTTCCCTTTGGCCAGGAGCTCCAGACCTCTGACTCTAATGGGTAGCAGAGGCTTGGGTGTTGAAATTCCTTCTTCTCTGACTCCACAGCTGTTGCTCAATGACTCCCCCGCCCCCATTCCCCCTCCTTCTCAGCCCAAGTCCTTGTTTTATGCACCCTGTGCATGTCCTACCAAAGCCCCTCATGCACTCACACAAGCACACTGGCATGCACACCCTGCTGTGACATCTCCGGCATCTGTCCCCTCCTCACCATTCTTAGCAGTTCCGGGCCTCGACAACTCTTACCCAGAGTTGCCTCCTAACACTCTCTGTCATCTGTCTTTCCCTCCTGTAATCCCCCTCATACAGTGCTGCCAGCATTGCCGGTCCAAGTCCCAACTCTGATCAGGTCTCACAAACTCTCTCCTCTGTTACAAGCCAACCAACAGATCAGCCAATAAACCAACCAATCAACTGACGACCAACCAGACTTGAATGACTTCTTCCTCCGTAGCCTGGCATTTAAGGCCTTCCTTCATCTGACCCCAATCTGGTTCTTACTGCACCTCTTAGAACGCTAGGTTGCAGCCTGATAGAGCTACTTCTCTAGACTCTTACTCAGCTCTGGGCTTTTCTGTATGCAGATCCTCACTCTGGCACGCCCTTTGTTGAGACTGCTTTCTTGGAGCCCCACTGTCATGTGGCAACATTCTCTGAGGCCAAGCTTCGATGCCACATCCTCTGGTGGCTGTTCTAGATTACCTCTATATGAATCGTTTTCCCTCCCCGGAAGGACTGGTGGTACAACGGTTAAGCACTCGGCTGCTAACCTAAAGGTTGCAGTTGGAACTCACCCAGTGGCTCCTCGGAAGATAGATCTGGCCATGTGCTCATGTAAAGATTACAGCCTAGGAAACCCTGTGGCCTGGTTCTACTCTGTCACAGGGGGTGACTATGTGTCCAAAATCAACTCGATGGTACCTAACAACAGCACAGTCCCAGGGCCTGGAGCTGTACCACCTCCCATCTCTTGTATGCCTTCCTCCCCAACAAGACTGTCAACCCATGAGGGTAAGGGCTTGGTGTCTGGTTCATGTAAAACACCTGGCAGATTGCTCTGTACATGGTAGTCACTCAGGGAGTAGATGAATGAATGAATGAGTCAGTGAATACATGACCATGGCCTTGGAGAGGGACCTTCTGCTTGTTTCCTGCTTTAGTGAGACAAAAAAACCTATATTCTCCTAATCATTTCTCAAAATGACAAAGCCAGTGGGAAAATCCACAACTCCCACCCTCATTCCCAGCCATCCCCTTGCAGTCAGAGAAGTGTCACTTTGGGGAATTTTCAGTTTCACTTTTCCCACCAGGACACCCTTTCCTCTCCCCTTCTCCCTGGGTCTCAGCGAGTCCTTTCTGGCTCTTCTACTCACCAGACAGCCCAGAGGGGACTCTGGGGCTGAGGGAGTTTGCTTTTGCTTTCCTTGCCTTTCCCAGAGCAGAGGGGAAACCATAATTTAGGCAACTGCTAAAAATAGCTTCCCTAGTCCAGGAAAAAGAACTTGCTTATTTTTGAAAGCACTCCCTACCCCCTCTCCAGCGCAGCCTGAGGCTCACACTACAAGACTTATTGTTGAGAACAGGGCCTGGGGCCTCCAAGAGAACAGAGCACAGTCCCACCGTCCTGGCTGGGAAATCACAGGACTGGGTGTAGTTAGGACGGGACCTCAGCACTGTCTAGGGCAGAGCCTGGCTCCCAGGGAGCTGGGCTCACAAAGTGGACAGATGGGGTGGGGCATCTCCAAGCTCTCAATTCCTTGTCCTAATCAGAGGTGGATCACAGTCCTAGCAACTTCTTAGAAAGCTCTGAGTGGGGACAGCACTTCAGATGTGGGGTTTGGAGAACTAGTTTGAGTCCCAGGATCACACTGAGCATCTGTCTGAGCCTCAACTTTCCCTCATCTGTAAAGAGATGAGAGGATGATCGTATTTACCTTGCAGAGATGTGGTGAGGGTTCAAGATAAACCTTGCACATACTGTGTGCTCAATAAATGATAATTACAACTTTATTAGTATTGGAATCACTGTATTTAGAGCACTTGTAAACCCATGTGGTCGAGACGATTCTGATTCATAGCGACCCTGGAGGACAGAGTAGAACTGCCCCATAGAGTTTCCAAGGAGCGCTGGGTGAATTCGAACTGCCGACCTTTTGATTAGCAGCCGTAGCACTTAACCAGCATAGCACTCCGGATTTAATGAGTAAGACGGGACGTGCAATGAACCACTTGTCATTGTTAGCTACCACTGAGTCAGCTCCCGACTCATGGTGGCCCCGTGCACAAACAGAAAGAAACACTGCCCAGTCCTGCACCATCCCCAGGTCATGGTCATGTGTGGATCAGACCATTGTGGTCCATATGGTTTTCACTGGCTGATTTTCAGCAGTGGATCACAGGCCCTTCTTCCTAGTCCATCTCAGTCTGGAAGCTCTTCCGAAACCTGGGCAGCGTCATAGCAACACACAAGCCTGCCCTGACGGATGGGTGGTGGCTGAGCGTGAGGGGCAGTAGCCGGGAACTGAATCCGTCTCCCACGTGGAAGGCGAGAACTCTGCCGCTGGGCCACCACTGCCCCCCTGACAAGCCAATAAAAAAAAGAAACTATAGTAAATTGAACCATGTGAAATGGATGTTTTTGTACGTTAAATGTAATTGGATATTGCTGATTATATATGATTCAACCTAATACACAGGAGTGACAAAATTTCTGTATATGGCCAGAGAGAAAATATTTTCGCTTTTGTGAGCCCTACGGTTTCTGTTGCTTGAGAGCAGCCATAGACAATACTTAAACGAATGGGCGTGGCTGCGTTCCAATAAAACCACATTTACGAAACAGGCTCCTGTTGGCCCACATGTTATAGTTTAGTGACTGCTGTAATAATATATAAAATTCACTCATATATAGAGAACATTTTCTGCAATACATACTGTCAACATTTAGGTATCTTCGTGATAACAGTAGCTTTTAGATAGATGATAGACATATGGATGGATGGATGGGTGGGTGGGTGAGTGGTTGGACGGATGGATGGACGGACGGATGGATAGGCAGATAGACAGACAGACAGATAGACAGACAGACAGACAGATAGATATAGCATTTACCATTCCCATGCACAGTTCTAAGTACTTTACAAATATTAGCTAATTTCATCCTCATGACCAAACCAAAAACCAAACCTGTTGCTGTTGAGTCAATTCTGACTCATAGTGACCCTATAGGACGGAGGAGAACTGCCCCACAGGGTTTCTAAGGAGCAACTGGTGGATTCGAACTGCCAAACTTTTGGTTAGCTGTGGAGCTCTTAACCACTGAGCCACCAGCGCACCATCACGACAACCCTATGAATTATGTACTACTATTATTTTTCCATTTTACAGATGAGGAAACAGGCACAGAGAGGTTAAGTAACTTGTCTGAAGTCACATAATAAGAGATGATGGTAATTGAACAGAACCCACCCAAGTTTGCAAGGGTGTACTTGTAGGGTAGAATTGTGTGTCAGTATTTCAGACAACTTCTGGGAGGAAGCGTGTGTAGATAGGGTTGTGAGGGACTCCCAGTCTGTTATGCAGCAGGCATGGGGGCGGGGGGGTCTTCAGAGGCTCAAGGTGAGAGCAGGGTGGTGTAGGTGGGCATCAGGAGAAGAGTGGGCAGTGCAGTCTGGGATGGGGACGCACACACTCCTCCCTGGTAGCCAGGCCTGTGGCCATTTCCTAGGTACCCCAAGAGGCACATGCAGGGTCAGTGTATGGGGAGGAATCTCTGGCCCTTGGAGCAGAAAATTGTTTACATTCCTTGTGTTTCATGCAGCAGCTCTGGGGAGCTCTGGGCCCCATTCCCAGACCCTGGCCCCAGGGGATCTGGTGGGGACAAGAGGGCAAAGGAGCATGCTCCCCAGGATGCCTGCAGCTCTGGCATCAGACCAGGGGACTTGTGTATGCTATCTGTTCCCTTCACCTAGCCACAAAAGGACAGGGCCACTGACCAGGTCCCCCCACACACCATGCTATGCCTTTGCTTGTGCTAGTTCCCATGCTTGAAATGCCTTTTCCCACAGCTTGCACCCTTCCTTTATTCTTTCGTCTCTTTCAAAACTGTGTCATTGCCACCTCCTCCTGAAAGCCTTCCCTGACATGTCTTTCACCCCACAGGCTGGACAAGAACCCTCCTCTCTCTAACCCTCTGTGCTGTCACTGACTCAACTCACCTTTCTTCTCCACTAGAGAATGACTTCGAGGAAAGTGACCATGTCTTGTTTACTTCTTTGTCCTCCTTGTCCAGCTCAGTGTCCAGCACACCATCTAGAAGCCTGATTAAAAGCATATGTATTAGAGCTAGACACCACTGTCCTCAAAACCCAGCTCTTTCACTTATAGGAAACGGTCCTTGAGCAAGTTGCCTGACCTTTGTGAGTCTTACTGTAAGGGGATAGTGAAACCTACTCCCAGAGGTATTAGGGAGATTAAATGAGAGAAAGCAGAAAATTACCCACATGGTGCCTGACTCCTAGTAGGCACTTTGGAAGTGGCCAAGGAGAGATGGACAATGGCATGTCCCTGCCCTCTTACCCTAGATTATGCACGTGGGGAGAGGGATAGGAGAAGCAACGTGAATACTCCAAAGCCACAACATTGGCCACTAGAACTAAAGAAGGGCTTATGAGTTGGTTCTGTGACAAGGGCACTGGACTTGGAGTCTAAATACTTAATTGTGAGTCCCAGCTCTGTCTCTTAGCAGCTGGGTCTCATTGATCAAGTCATGTGACAGCTCCTGAGGGCTCCATGTCATCGTCTGTAAGGAAGGGAGGATATAATAACCACCTCACAAGGTCACTGTGAGGCTTCAGCGAGATCTCAGAGCTGTATAAACACCTGGCCCAGCTCACAGGAAATGCTGGATCACGAGTTATGGAATCTCAATCTGCAGAGCACTTGAGAAACCTCTGAGCAAGTTTCAGCTTAGGGCAATCCTTGAAAATGTATCCTATGGTTTAGTGATTTGCAGCTTCAGCATCAGGCAGTCCTGAGTTTGAATCCCTGCTATGTCACTAGTTAGCTGTGTGACCTTAGGCAAGTAACTTAGCCTCCCTGGATCACAGTTTTATTTATTTATTTATTTATACTTTTCTAAAATGAATCCACTGTCTTGGAGAGTTGTGGGAATAAAATGTAGATAATGCCCAGTGTCTGGCACATAGCAGAGACTCAAGTAGTAATATTAGTCTGCTTTTCTGATGGTTTAGTGGGAGAGGGTGGGGGCATTGATGGTTCAGTGGTAGAATTCTTGCCTTCCATGCAGGAGACCTGGGTTTGATTCCTGGCCAATGCATTTCATGCGCAGCCATCACCAGTCTGTCAGTGGAGGCTTGTGTGTTGCTGTGATGCTGAACAGGTTTCAGAGCAGCTTCCAGGCTAAGATAGACTAGGAAGAAAGGCCTGGTGATCTGCATCTGAAAATTAGCCAGTGAAAACCCTACGGGGTCATAATGTTCTGATCAGCAACCATTCTGTTGTGTGTGGGGTCGCCATGAGTCGGGGGCCAACTCCACCGTAGCTTTTCCCCAAGGCTCAGGAATAGGCACTGATGATATAGGGCTTTTGGAGTCCTAATCAATGCAAAAACTGGTGTGTGGAGACGTTAGGGGCCAGAGTGTGGGAGGTAAGAGTTAGGATTTTCATTGTTACAGACCAAATGGGAGGAGTGAAATAAAAAATAACAAATATTTTTGGCTTGGGGGTAGAACCTTGGAGGAGTCCTCAGTACCCACTGAGGAAAGCCCCTTGGGAACCCTTTGAAAATGGGATCAAGCCAAACAGTGTGGAAGTTCAGGGTTGATGGGGTCCTTGAGGTCTTTAGTTGAATCCTGCCATTTCAGAGGGTAAACTGAGGCCCAGAGGGGCTAACACCTTGGTTCTCTAACCCTCAGCTGACTAGTGAAAAAGCTGAGACTAGCCCTGGTCTCCTGCCTTAAGGCTGCATGTTTTTTCTACAATGTGGAAGGTCTTTGACAATAAGGAGTAAAATCTGGCAGGAACCAGAGGGATGAAGGAGACCCCCTTCGAGTGCACCTTGCAGCTCTCACAGGACATGTTGACCAAATGGTTGTATCCTGATGGTTTGATGTCTTAGGGCTGTTTGGGGACAGAAAATCCTGAGAAGGCCTTGTCCCCACAGGAAGACGAGGAGAGAGCTGAATAGGAGGAGCAAGGAGACCAGACGTGGAGGGTATGGAGCTGTTAGTGTTGGGAAAGTTACCCAGGGACGGGAAAGTGAGTTGGGTAGGGAGATTAAATCCCTCTGGTCCAAGTTCAAGTCCAAGTCCACTGGGTTTTGTTCTGTCTTTGCTTCCCGTTTTTCTGTTTTGCCTCCCAATTCTTCTCCCAAGTGGAAGACTTCATTGCCCCTCTTTCTAAAGCGCTTTTACAGAAATGGATCACTCTGGGCACCTCCACTTTTCACACTCCCTGTCCAAGGTCAGTGGTTTACCTTGCCAACTAGAGAGCGCTCAGAGCCCAAGGAGAAGCCCAGCAACTCTGGGCAAGATCTTTAAAGATCTGGAAGGCAAAGCTGGGTGACTTCTTAAATCTGGCTGGCCAAGTTCCCCCAATGCCAGTCCTTCTGCAGACCTGTGCCTGGAGAAGGGCAGAGAGTCACGGGGTCTGGGCAGGGCAAGTCTGACCTTGCTGGTGACAATGATAGTGAAGTCACAGCATCAGTGTTAAAAAAACAAAACAAAAACCCGTTGACGTTGATTCTGACTCATGGAGACCGCATGTGTGTCAGAGTAGAGCTGGGCTGCATACAGTTTTCAATGGCTTATCTTTCGAAAGTAGATCTCCAGGGCTTCCTTCTGAGGCACCTCTCGGTGGACTCTAACCTCCAGCCTTTCGGTTAGCAGCCGAGCACATGTACTGTTTGCACCACCCAGGGCCTCAGCACCAGTGTTGGCCTTCATTTATTGAGTGCCAGCCGTGCTCCAGGCATTTTTCTTATGTTACTTCATTTACTTCTCACCTAAATCCAATGAGGAAGATGCTATTATTATCCTAATGTCACAGACTAGGAACTGAGGCTCTGAGAGGTTAAGAAATATGATCAGGGTCACCCAGCTGAGAAGGCAAAGCCAGGAGCTGAATCCCCAGTGCGCCTGACTTCAGGGTCTCTGCTCCTCCCTCCTTGCCACCAGGAAGCTGGAGTGAAGGAGGCATTAGAGCAGAGGCGGGCCAAAAATTGAGGTCGTGGGAGATGGAGACAGTTCTTACCGATGGGGGAGAAGCAGGCAGCCTTTGGGATCTCTGTAAGCCTCTCTTGACCTAGAGGACACCTTCAAGACTGGAGCTATTTCTTTCTTTAAAAAAAAAAAAATTGGTGAGAAGATACACAGCAGAACATACACTCCTTCATCGATTCTACGTGTACAATTCAATAACATTGGTTATATTCTTAACATCGTGTCACCATTCTTGCTAGCTTTTCCCATATTGTTTCACCACCGTTGATGTAAACTCTCTACCCACTAAACTTCTCATCTATGCTGTAGCTACTGTTGACAATTTGATCTCATATAGATAATTCTTTAAAAGAGCTCAAATCTCATGGCAAACATTCTTTACTAATTTAGCTAAACAGTTGTTTAGTTTAAAAATGGCTTCGGGGATAATTTCGGTTCATGGTTTGAAGCTTTTCTCAGAGTGATAGATTCGGGGGTTCCTCCACGACTGGAGCTATTTCTAAACAAAGCTGTAGAGATTGGTCTTCTCTAGCAGAGGAAGGTTACTGGGGGAAGGGGACAAGATGGGGAGAGGGGCTCATTGAAGTGGGAAGACAAGCTCTCATGGGGTAGACTAGACCACAGCCGATGCCGTAGTCCTGGGTTTCAATCCCAGAGCGTCCCTGAATGTGTGACCTAGGGTAAGACGTTCCCTGTCTTTGGACTCGATTTTCTGATCTCTACCACAAGGCTGGAATCTGTGGTGGTGTAAATGGTTAACATGTTAGGCTGCTAACCGAAAAGTTGGTGGCTTAAGTCCACACGGCAACACCTTGCAACACCACACGCCAGCACCTGGCGATCTACTTCTGAAAAACCAGCCTTTGAAAACTCCATGGAGCATAGTTCTACCCTGTGGGTACATACACGGGGTCTCTATGAGTCTAAATCGGCTCAAAGACAACTGGTACTGGTTACCCTGAGAGTAAAGTAAGTGATTTCTGAGGCTCCTACTAGCTGGGAGCCTGTGGTTTGGGTCTTGTATGTTCCAAGGGGCCCTAAGAAAGGGAGGCAGGAACAGATTTCAGGGAAGTCATGAGTGGGAGAGGTGTTCTCAGGAACATAAGCACATTCAGGAGCTGTCAAACAAGCAGCCCCTTAAGAGGGCTAATATGCAGTGCTTCCTTGGGTACCCAGCCCCGCTCTGTGGGGATGGCACTTCCTGTTTGGAGGGTCTGTATCAATTTCTTTCTTAGTCCTGAAGGCCACTGCCCCTTGCTCCCTGGACTCAGGTGAGACATTAAAAATATTTAACAAGTATAGTAGGAGCCTGGGTGGCACAGTTAAGTGCTTAGCTGCTAACTGAAAGGTTGGTGGTTCAAACCCACCCAGTGGTTCTGTGGGAGACAGACCTGGCAATCGGCTCTCATAAAGATTATGGCCTAGAAAATCCTATGGGACAGTTCTACTCTGTCACATGGGGTTCCTATGAGTCATGATTGACTCAATGGCACCTAACAACAACGGCAACACAGATGGGGACTGTTTTAGTCATCTAGTACTGCTCTAACAGAAATACCACAAGTGAATGGCTTTCACAAATGGAAGTTCATTTCTTCACAATAAAGTGGGCTGAAAGTCCAAATTCAGGGCATCGGCTCCAGGGGAAGGCCTCCTGTCTGTGTAGGCCTTCTTACCAATCTCCCCCTGACCAGGAGCTTCTCCACGCAGGGACCCCGGGTCCAAAGGACCTGCCCTGCTTCCTGCACTGCTTTCTTGGTGATTTGAGGTCCACCTTCTCTGCTTGCTTCCCTTTCCTTTTTATCTCTTGAGAGATAAAAGATGGTGCAGGCCACACCCCAGGGAAACTCCCTTTACACTGGGTCAGGAATGTGACCTGGGTAAGGGTGTTACAATTCCACCCTAATCCTCTTTAACATAAAATTACAATCACAGAATGGAGGACAGCCACGTAATAGTGGGAATCACGGCCTGGCCAAATTGATACACACTTTTTTCGGGGGGCATAATTCAATCCATGACAGGGACGGACTAATTGAAAATCATGGCTGTAAACAGTGAGTATATATGACTGTAGTAGTGTGTGCCAGCTGTATGCCAGCCTTGCCTGCACCCCTGATTGTCCAGGTAAAACCTGGCTTACAAGCTGATGAACCAAAAGCTAAGAAGGATAAGAAGGGAGGCTGGAAAAGGAAGAGAATTTGAGGAGGTGAAGGCAGGAAGAGGGGTTCACAGGTCCTCCCAGGCATCTACCTATCCTTCCCTAGAACCCCATCATGCTATCAACCCAGCCTCACCAGCTGCAGCTGCATTTCAGAGGCTGATGAAACAAAGAGGACCTAGTCTGTGTTCGGCACGACTCTTCCAAGCTTGACAACGATCAGAGGATCCCAGGGTAGTCCACCCCTATCTGCCTGCACAATTGGCACATTACTAACACTAAGAGTTGGTGACCAGGGCTTTGTCTCACTTACTCTTGGCTGTTGGCCATCAAGTCTCATGGAATATGCTAAAGCCTCCCTTCCTCTCTTTATTACTGCATACCAGGATCGCTGCGCTAGGCTGCAGTCTGCTTCTCCTATACCCAGCCTCTGGCTGTCCTACTCTTGTACTCCACAATAATTCCTGATTACTTGTGAACCACTAGTAGTCAGAGATTTCAATCAATAACTTATTAATAAGGACCCCTTTTCCCTCCTTTTCCATGAGAACAAATAGTTTCCCAATTGATAAAGAAATATTTATTGAGCATCTACTAAATGCAACACATTTTATTAGCTATAGAAATGGGGGAGGAAGGTCAAAGAAACAGAAGACACAGCCCCCTGCCCTCAAGAAGCCTTCGCTATAGCTGTGGAGAGCCAATATGTAAACACAGAAAAGATAATCTATAATGTAAGGCAACTTTGGGTAATGTGTACTATGAGGTTATCCCAAAACCCCCCAAAAAAACCAAACCCGTTGCCATCAAGTTGATTTCAACTCATAATGACCCTGTAGGACAGAGTAGAACTGCCCTATAGAGTTTCCAAGGAGCGCCTGGTGGATTCAAACTGCTGACCTTTTGGTTAGCAGCCATAGCACTTAACCACTATACTGCTAGGGTTTCCTGAGGTTATCCCAGGTCTATTAAAAGGCCTGTCACAAAATTTATAAGGACAGATAAAATGAAATTGGTTTAAAGTTCTGCAACTATGATTAAAATGGATCATGATTTACATAAGAGGCAGGTCAGATTAAACTAAATTATTAGCTAGATTGTTAGGGTTTAGGAAATCAAATAACATTCTCCGGAAGTTATCTTGAGTTCACAAGGAACAAGTTATGCCAAATTTATCTTGTTTTCTTTTTCGATATGATTCTAGAGCTTGGTTCAAGGGAATGCCTTAAGTTTGGCACATCTTGAATTCCTCAAGGCTTTAGGAAAACTCTTTTAGGGTGCCTTTATAGAAAAGCGGGTTAGATAAGAGTGTGGTTACATAGATTCAGAGTTGGTTGGAGAACCGTCCCCTGTGAGTGTTGATAAATAGTTCCCTGACATTCCAAGAGTAGGTCACTGTGCCACCAGGGTCTGTTTATGTCCTTGTCATGGTCAACATTTTTTGCAATGATATGGATGAAGACCATGGAGGCATTCCGATCATTCTGCTAATGGCTTGAATCTAGGAGGAACAGCTAAGAAAACTGAAAAATAGCTTGTCCCCAAACCAATGAGATAATATTCAACAGTGATAAAGGCAGAATCCTATGTTTGTGTTCAAAAAAATAAGATATGTAAATACAGGGTGGGTAGAATCTGGCTTTGACGTGTGAACTGTGGTCTCTCTGCTGAACCCACTTGGTTCGCCTGAAAGCATGTTTAACAACCAATGGCTAAGGATAGTCAATCCTTTTGGGAAGACTGTGTGCTGATAGCTTAGCTTAAGCTACCTAAAGACTATGTGGTGTCAATGAGTGGGGCCAGTCCTTTTCAAACTGGTCAGCGTTGAACGAAGCTCTCTCAGTGACAAGCCAAAGACTTAACCATTTCTGTTCCAATGACCACCCCCCAAAAGAGTTGGATGTCCACCAGTTCCTGTCTCTGGCCAGAGTGATGTCTTCTGTTCTCAGTTGGAATACCAAGTAGATTTGATCAGGTTTCGTTTGAGATACAATTGAACACCATTCCAATGATCATTTCCATTTCCTTGCCCAGCTTTTACTCTAATGACTCTCTCAGGTGATCCCTCTAAGGATGGGAAGCCAGTGCCTTGATAATATTTCACATTCACCTTGGTGTGCCTGAGTACAGTAGACTGGGCAGAAAACTGTGCCAGTCTCTGAAACCTTCCATCCTCTACTCCTGTGGAGTCGCCTGCTCCAGGAACCATGCCATATAATTACCCCTGGGTCTCCTCTGTCAGTGTGCTTGAACCCGCCCCTCCCTATTAGATGCTGCCCTTAAATCAGTCATCCCCATATCCTGAAATGATCAAATAAGTGAAACCTGCTGAAAACTGAGCTACCAGAGGACAAGGACAGGGAATAGGATTCCCATCTGTACAATCATGGGGAGGGTAAGATTAGCCCTAGCTCTGGCTGCCCGGAAGTCACATTCTGTGACTATAGCCCTCCTCTCTTTTCTGGGGGCATGGAGGGAGAATCTGAAAATGTGGCAAGAAACACTGGGAGGGTGATGTGGGAAGAAATGTAAATGCCTCCAGGCAAAGGAGCTGGTGGGAACCAAGAGAACCTTTTGGAGAAGGAAGGGGGCCTTGGGTATTGTGTTGAGAGCTCCTGCCAGTCTGTGGGATGAAGAGGTTATGAAGATTACTGTGGCTGACTACTCTGTGCTCTCTGTTCTGCCCAGATCACGATGAGGACCTAGGGCAGCTGCCTGCTGACCCCCAGCCTGCAGAGACCATGGCCCCCCGCAAGAGGAGCCGCCATGGCCTGGGCTTCCTGTGCTGCTTCGGGGGCAATGACCTCCCCGAGATCAACCTCCGGGACAACCACCCTCTGCAGTACATGGAATTCTCCAGCCCCATTCCAAACCCAGAGGAGCTTAACGTCCGATTTGCGGAGCTGGTGGTCAGTGAGGGGGCTGGAAGGAGGGTGTTGACAACGGGGAGGAGGGTGGATGGAGCAGGCAAAGCAGGACAGAGGGGAGGAGCCCATGTGCTGGGACTTCCACCTTTCAAAACTCTGCTTCTGGCTGAAGTGGGATCCCCATGAAACCTCAGCTGTGTGGGGGAAACAGAGTCACTCAGAGGAGTGGAAGCCATTCCTTCCAAGTGTATCCTGGAAACAATGAATCAATCTCCTATCTCCAATGGATGCTAGACCTCATGGTACAGCATTTAAGCCAAGATAAAATGGGGCAGATCCAGGGTTTTTGTGGAAAAAGACAGTGAGGAACCTCCAAGAACATCAGACCACTTAACACCTTTCTCTCTTCTGCAGTCTGGAATTTCCCCGGGATCACCTTATCTCAGAGACAGGCAGAGGGACAGAGTGCAATTCTAAAGGCAGACACTGTGGCACCTGTCAACAGGCAGAGATGCCTGTAGCATGCGTGGGGCCTGGTTTGGGTCCAGGATGATTATATCCTGTGTCTGGCCAGGGTCACATGGAAGCTCTGTGGCTCATACTAGTACCAACTCTTCCTGATGCTGTGATGCCCGTCCAGACCAGTGCATTGCTACCTTGTGAGAGCGCCCTGTGTGCGAAACTTTATACTCTGACCAGAAAGAGACAGAACAGGGGAAAAAGCACAATTCCTCTCTGGAGGTTTGATATTAGAGACAAAACTGAGTACCAGTGAAGGTCCTAGGCCAGGAATGCAGAATCTGTACCCAGGACGTGGGCATGAACACTGGGATATGATCATCTACAGCTTCATCTATGATTAGCTCTTGGGCATTCATCGTCATGGAGGGCAGGCAGTAGAGAAGCAGTGCCGTGTGGTTTGGAATGTGGTTTCGTACTTGTATTTGGTAATGGATATGTCTGATTGAGGCAACCCAGCCCTTCAAATAGCAGAACCATAAGATGAGACCATGCAGGTTAAATGAAAAAGTTGTCCAACTTTCCTCATAACGTCAGGTTCAGAAAAACTCATTGTTGCCTTGACTTATACCTCGCCTCAGCATAGGAGAAGAAACGAAGCCTTCAATAGTGTAGAATAACATTTGAAGCCTGACTGGTGTTAGTCAGGGACATTTTCTTGAATAGAGTGTGAGAATTTTGAAAGAAAGACATGACAAGAGGTGTTGCTTTCTTTGGCCCTTTTATTCAACATACATTTATTGAGCATCTTCAGTGGGCAAGAGTGTTTGCAATGCACTTTGGCAAAAGCAGAGATGAATCAAATAAGTCTTACCTGCACGGAGATTAGCATCGTGTATGAAATAAATGAAAAATATTTCTTGAGGGGCTGCTGTGAGCTGGGCCCTAGGAGCACCCTAGGGATTTTGTGATGAGCAGTGATTCCCGCTTCTTACAGGACATGAAGCCTAGCAGAGAAGACTGGTTTTGAACAGTAATGAGGTGGTCTCCCTAAAGCAGTGATATTTCTACTGAGATCTGAAGGCAGAATGATGGTTAGATGGATGAATGTGGGTACGGAACAATGCCAGAAGGTTCCCTGCAGAAGAAACAGCACATGTGAGAGTCTCAAGTCAGAAAAGAGCTAGGTCCTCTTGGGGGACACAATGAAGACCAGAATAACTAAGGATTTGGGATTAAATCCTCAGGGCTAAGGGAAGCCGCTGAAGGCTTTAAGCAGGGGTTCAAGGTGACCCAAACTGCTTTTCTAAAGGACCAGTAGGGATACTTTGCTGAAGAAGGGTTCTGGTTAGACTATTAGGAGGCTATTGTAGCAATCCAAGTTAGGGAGAATGGTAGCTCCAGGATGTTAGCAGTGAGGGCAGAGAGCCGCAAATAGATTCAACACTTAGCTAGGAGAAAAGATAAGAGGACTTGGCAGGACTGGTGAATGAGTAGGAATCAAGGAAGAACCAGGTTTCCGACTTGAGAAACTAGGTGGATGGTGGGGCCTCATACAGGGTAGGGCCAACTGAAGGAGACTCAGGTTTGGGGGCTGGGATGATGAGTTTAATTTATACGATCTCTCTGTGCCACAGTTTTCTCATCTGTAAAATGGGTTGTGGTAAATTTCAAATAAATGAATAAACATTAAACACTTAGAAAAGTACCTGACACATAGTAACATTGCATAAGAGTTTGAGGTACCTAACGGACATCAAAGTAGGGAAGGACAGAAGGCAGTTGGGTCTGAGGGTCTGGAGCTCAGGAAACAGGTGGGAGGGAGGCACAAGTTTGAGAGCGTTTGGGGTAACAACTAAGTCCTTGCCAATTGTGGGAAAGCCTGGTGGTGTAGTGGTTAAGTGCTGCACCTGCTAACCAAAAGGTCGGCAGTTCAAATCCACCAGGCGCTACTTGGAAGCCCTTTGGGGCATTTCTACTCTGTCCTATAGGGTCGCTATGAGTCAGAGTTGACTCGACAGCAATGGGCTTGGTTTTTGGGGTTTTTTTTGCCAGTAGTGAGAAGGCTTCACTTAGAGAGAAACAGCAAGGGAGGAGAGAAGAGGAACCGGGATGGTGCCTTGAGGGGCTTCCGCCCCAGAAGGAACTTGGAGAGACGCTCCTGAAGAGTGTGGTTGTCAAAGACACTGGGCAGAAGGATTCAATATGGAGTGATCAGCAGAGTCAAATGCTGCCTGGGCCGGGCAAAGTTATGTCCATTGATATACTACTGAGATCTGTGCACAGATTTAGTGATGAGAGACCACTAGTGAGAAGAGACAAGCCCATAAATATCCAGAATATAAGGCTGACTATTTTTTTTTTTTTTATACTTTCTCTGGGGTTTAAGAAGGGGGAGATTGTTCTGACTTGGTCTATAGAAGGCTTGCAGGGGGCTGACTTTCCGCATGGAAATTAGACTAGGGTGCTTAGGGTGGCTGGTCAGGGAGGGCAGTCCCCGTAGAACTAATTGTGTAAGCAAATGCACAGAGGTAGAAGAGGTACAGGGTTTATGCTGGGAAATGTATGGTGTACAGAGCTCTAGTTTTCCTCCCCTTCCTGATTTTGAGGAAACACGCAGAAATCTCAAGCACGGCTCTGGGGATTTTGACTATGAATATCCCTGGGATATGTAGAGAATGGTTACAGGGAAGAACTTTTGGCGTTAAAGCTGCAGGAGTCTTTAATTCCAAGGGCAGGGAAGCTGATGGGCGTTATTTCATATAATCTATGTCTGTGCTGTCCAATATGGCAGCCACTGGCCACATGGGGCTACTAAGCACTTGAAATGTGATTCGTTTGAATTGAGACGAAGTCAGTGTGAAATATACATCCGATTTTGAAAACTTAGTGTGAAAAAATATATATATAAGATATGACATTGATAATTTTTCACACCGATTACATGGTGAAATAGTAATATTTCTGATTAGGCTAAAGAAAATGTATTATTAAAATTAATTTCACTTATTTTTTTTTTGCTTTTTTAATGTGACAAGAAAATTTAAAAAATATTTGAGGCTTGCATTGTGTTTCTATTGGACATTTCTGATCTAGGTGAAGGAAAGTGTTAAATGCTTTCTCTTCAATAAAAAGTATAGGAAAACGAGTATAGATATTGACATTTAATATACTTATCTAGTTAGGTACTTACACTTCTTAGACATTGCTTTCATTGTTTATTACTTTGGCAAATCCAAAGATTAGTAATCTTATGCATTGTTGTCCTAATTCGAGTTTTGCTTTCGATAAGAAAAGAGCCCATTATAATTGAGCCGAAAACACATTCTGTTCTTTATGGCCCATAGCTGTTTCTTTAATGAGCCAGAGCATTGCTCATGAACCACGGGAGAAGGAAGCTTCAAGAAGAGAGCTTTTTAAGGGCCATCTGGCACAGCCAATTCTATAAAATCATCCCAAATTACCTAGAGAGTTACCCTAAACTTGATGAAACTTCCAGTTCTTCTCCTTGGAAAGTGTGGGCCAGCCTGGTGGAGGGCTGAGCCCTGTGGTTCTGGCTGTGTACAGCCTTGTCTTGGTTGTGCAGGAGGCGAGGGCTGCCTTCAACAGGCCTGCCTTCCTGGGAAGCAGATTGATGCCTCCTTTGATGTGGCATTCCCTTCCTACTCTGCTAAGCTCCTGGGCCTCACCAGCTCTCCCTGGCCCGTGCTGGAATCCACACAGACACTGGGGAAGCCAGAGAATTGCTGAGAGTGAGGCAGGACTCAGTCTGTAGACTGAATACTGTACTTTCTTTCTCAGGCCTTGACTTGGTGGGTGGACAAGAGAAGGCAGGACAAGGGAGAGAAGACAAGAAATAATGGTCAGGAGGATTAAGGGCTAGTGAAGCAGTGCAGTAGATGGCAAGGCACAGTGGCCTGGAGAAGGAGGAGGGTGGATTTGGAGAGACAGGGGGCTGTGGACAGGAAGTAAGGAAAGCATGAGCAGAAGAAGCACAGGCTTGGACTGCGGTGAAGAAATTGAAACTGTGCTTCTAGTAAGAAAAGGAATTGCCCTGTCATACCTTTTGTGCTCTTTGGGAGGAAGATATAAGGCTGAGGGCTGGATTTTGGAGGACTGTAATTTCCCATAGGACTGAACATTCTAATCTCAATGTCTCTGACATTGTTTTGTTCTTGTTGTCTTTGCAGGATGAGTTGGATCTCACCGACAAAAACCGGGAGGCTGTGTTTGCACTGCCTCCTGAGAAGAAATGGCAGATCTACTGCAGCAAGAAGAAGGTGCCAGCTCTGAGCCCCTTCCACTGCCACCTCAGGCCCCACAGCCCTGGGGCAGTTCTTGCCTCCATACTCACTTGTTCATTCAATGGACACTATTATGGGCCAGCAATGGAGAAACAGCAATGAATAAATCAGAGAGAGATGGAAAGAGAGAGGGAGGGAGAGAGAAAAAGAGGGAAAGAGTAAGGGGAAAGAAAATAAATTCCAGGTGTAATTAATCATGTCTCATGACTCCCTGCTTTCCAAATTGATTTATTTTGGAATTCCCTTAAGCTGACCTCTTGTACAGCTAAAGTATATGGTTTATTAAGATATAAGAGCATCTCTCACTACTTTCCCAACCAAATTGTGTATAATTTCCCCACCAAATTTTAAGCCCCTCTACCTTCTTGTATGATACTTCCTCTTTCTGTAACACCCTCCACCCCGCCCCGTACACACACCTGTCTTACCTTCAACGATGTCTATTAATCTTTAATAACCCACACCAGGGGGCTTAGATCAACCAGCCCCCCTCCGCTACCTCCCAAGCCTGTGTTAGATGCCGCTTCCCCCGGTTTCCACGGTTGACTACTGAGTTCTACCGTAGAGCGTTTAGCACTCTGCCTCTGGTATTAGACTGTTCTGTCCAAGTCAGAGACCTGCATTCAAGACTCAATACAGTGATTGGCGTTTAGCAGGTGCTCATTAAATGCATATGGAGTGGAGGAGTGATGAGCCACCCAGTGCAGGAGAGTATGTGTTTGCTCACTCATGCAGTTGTTTTTGGTGGTGAGATTCCTCTCCCCACCCCTAAAACAAGGTAGAAGACAGAATTCTTGACCTTGAGTCATGGAGATTTTAACACATATGTCCACATGAAGTCACGAAGACCAAAACAAGGATTTTATGAAACAAAAGAGTGAAAGCCAAGTGGACATGGCTGAGGGAGGCAGGGCAAGGGCCAGGGCAGCTAGCTGGCAGAGAGGTGCTTCTTTGGAGAGGTTCCTGGAGGAGGTAGGTGAACACATAGATTTGGAGGCAGGAGATTGACAAAAGGAAGATGAGAAGGAGCATTCAAAGTGACCAGAGCCCAGGGACAGGAACAAACAGGGCCTGGGTAATGCCCAGAAGCATATTTATTTGGCTGGAGGAAAGGGCTAGATTTTCAATCAACATTAATGTTTATTAACTTCTTGTCATTCTTGCTCATATCTGGGGGAAAGTTGGGTCTTTCTCTTGGGGCCTGAGAGCTGAGCAAATGGTTCTCTGATCTAGACACTGCATTTACCCCTCGCTCAGGAAAGTTTGATTATTAAACCACAGGCCTGTGAGGACTCCTGAGTTTCCAAACCTGGGGCCTTGGGAGTTACTCTTTCCTTTTTGTTAATTTACTATTTACTGAGCACCTACTCTGTGTTTGGCATTACACCGAATGCTTTATATCAGTGCTTCTCAAACTATGTGAGAGACTGAGGTTTCAAATTTCCAAACTGTCACAGACCAAGACTTCTGTAAAATACAATAAGAATGACATTAAAAGAAAACAAGCTAGAAAAAACATATAAAAAATTTAAGCACACATTTTTATGAGATCGAACAGACATAAAATTATGTTTTATTAGCATAATCAGAACAAAGGTAGCATAGGAAAAGGGAAAGATTTTTTTTCTTTTTTCTTGTTCACATTGTTCAATGAAAGTGTGTCTACCTGCATAGTTTTTGCCCATGTCATTTTGTCGTCATGAGATTAAATGTTCATTATCCCAAGGAGGAAATGAAGATTTTGTAACTTCCCGAAAGTCGCCCATCTGGGCTGGGCTGGGAAATGAATCCCTCTGCTGACACCACATGAAGCTCAGGACCTCAGGCCACGGGCCTCGTCTTGCCTGTTGGTCCATACCATCCCTCTTCTCATTCCAGGAGCAGGAGGACCCCAACAAGCTGGCAACCAGCTGGCCTGACTATTATATCGACCGTATCAACTCCATGGCAGCGGTGAGCAGTCCCTCTCCCCCTGCCCGACGTCACCCTGCCTACCCCATCCCGGCACTGAAAGGCTGAGGAGGGCAGAGACCCTCGAGATGTGTCACCCTACCTTTCCCTGTGCCTGATGCCCCACTCACTGGGGCTCAGCAGCGTTCTGATTATACCCAGGATCTTAGCATAAACCCTCCCCACTCTGTGTGACTTTAGATTGCCCAAACATTTAAACATTTCTGAACCCACTTAGATGTCACACATGCTTGGGAAATGGGCTGGGCCCATAATTCTCCCCATTTTAGAGATGAGAAAACTGAGGTCCAGGATCAGAACCAAGGTCTTCTTAGAGTATCAAAGTCTCTTCTCACTGGATCACTTTGTTTTAGCAAACCATTCCCTGAGGCCTCACCCTTCCTGAAGGGAGGGTGGCCTCTGGGTCATACCTGGGGTGGGGGTGCAGGGTGTTAGGAGACAGGCAACCCAGGATGACCTTTGTACTCTCTTATTCTCTCGCTCCACAGATGCAGAGTCTGTACGCATTTGATGAGGAGGAGACCGAGATGAGGAACCAAGTCGTGGAAGACCTGAAGACAGCTCTTCGAACGCAGCCCATGAGGTGTCACTCTGGTTCACCTTCCCTCATTTCCTTCCACATCCCTTCACCCAGTCAGTTCCCCCCACTTCAACTTCCTATGGCTTCACACAGTTCTCTGCTTCTCTCCTGGTTCAGCTTCACTCCCAGCATTCACTTAAGGTCACTTACATGACTTTACTTCCCAGGTCCTTTCATCCTCTCTGCCTTGGGGTTGCTGGGGCTGAGCACATTGGGGAGGAGGGGAGATTTACATGTGAAAACTGAATAAACCTTAGATCCAAAGAGTACCTAAAGAGAAATTGAGGGCAGGTGCTTGTTTTTTGGGGAGGCTAGAACAGGAGAGTGACCAAATGGAGAAGGTGTCCAAGAAGGAGCTTCCTGAGAATGCGGGGCAGGGTGAGCGCCCCAGCCAGGAAGGAGGTGGGTGTAGGTTGAGAAATACTCCCACCACTAGGGGGAGATGCGGTGTCTATGGATGTCCTTTCTCCATCCAGAGTGGGAGCAATGCAGTTTTCCCTGAGGAAAGGAAAAGGGAATGATGAGTGTCCTAAAGACCATAAAAGAACCCCAGAACCTCTCTCCTTCTCAGACCACACAGTGCAGGAGGCAAGGGTTCTTGGGTTTGGGTCTGCTCAGTGGTGTGCTGCAACTGGCTCTTACCATCTTGTGAGAGCTGACTGTTAAATTCTCAGGAATTTTGCAAACCAGTTGTAAAACATAGCTATGGTTAAAAACTAAATTATGTAAACTTACAATTCAATAAGGTATATCAAAAACAAAGGTAATAAATACTCAAACCTTATCACTCCCTAATTATTTTGCTGCATTTTACCGTGACCTATATGCTTCTTGAGTTTATTCGCATCCATTGTATCTGCCTGGTGGAAATACGATATACATAATGGTGTACTGGAGCCCTGGTGGTGCAGTAGGTAAGAGCTCGGCTGCTAACCAAAAGTTCAGCAGTTCGAATCCACCAGTACCCACTCCTTGGAAACCCTACGGGGCAGTTCTGCTCTGTCCTGTAGGATCGTTATGAGTTGACATTGACTCGACAGCAATAGGTTTGGTTTGTTTTGTTTTTTTTAATGGGGTACTATCCTGCATGTCTCCTGACCTACATGCTCAGTGATGTCACATTGGTAGCTTGAAATTGGCTCTATGGGAGTATTTATACCACGAAATGTGGCGATTGTCTCCCCCCCACCCTTTCTTCCCTAAGAGACCCAGTTTTTAGACATTTACCAGCAATCCACTGGCTTGTCCTCTGCATGTGTGAGTGTGTGTGTGTGTCGCCTGAGCTGAACCCTCTGCCCTAGGAGCCTGGAAACAGAGCCTCAAGGAGTATAGGAAGATCCTAACTCCCCTTTTCTTCTCTAGTAGGGGTGCAGGTCTGGTATGGGAAGAGGATGTAGGAAAGGGTGAGGAGGTCAGGAATAAGAGACCAAGGGTTGGTGTCACAACCTCTGACTTTCTAATTCCTCCAGCCCCTTGACATGCAAAGAGTGGACAGCTCACCGGGCTGAATCACTGACATATTTGCACAGTGTCCTCTGACCAGGCCATTCATCTACACACACACACACACACTCACACACACACACTCACACACAACACACTCACATACGCTCACTCACTCTGAAGGTTGCCAGGTTCATCTCCCACCTCAATTTGTTTTTCTTTCCCTTAATAACATTCTGATTATAAATTTTACATGCAGTTATTGTGAAACTTTTGTGGGCTACAAAAAATCATGTAATAGAAGAAAGTAAAAACAAAAACAGAAAACCTAGTATTAACAACAGTTTGAAAGTTTATCCTTCTATTTTCCTAGGCACATTTGTATGCTAAAGTATGGAAACACACACAAATACACTTTGTGTATTTATTATGTTTAGTGGTTTCCTCATTTATTTATGACTATTTCTCTGGGTCATTAATTATTCTACTAAATCAAGGGTTCTAAACCTTTGTGTGTGTGTGTGTGTGTGTGTGAGAGAGAGAGAGATGTTTTTGGCACCTGGGTGAAAAATATGGACCACTTTATCAGAGTAATGCTTTTAAGTAATAAAGTAAAATAGATAGGATTTAAAAATAAACCTAGTAAGTTATTTAAAATATTACAAATTTGTGAGATAGCACTAAATGTGCTTCTTTATGCTTCAACAGCAAGAGCTAGCGGTGGGTCTGATAACCGCCATAATCTTGAAGTACTGATAAGTATAAATGATATTTTGAGATACCTGCAACAACCATAATTTGTTATGAAAATAGCTGTGATTTCTTTTGGTGATCGTCACAGGTTCTGCTAACACCACTATCGTTTATTGCCTCCATTTATCACTGAAGGAAATGCTAAGTTTCAGTGAGAGGTTAGCAAAAATAAAAATGTGATTTTCTTTTCACGTCCAAGTTCATGGACCCCTGAATTGAGTCCCTTTAGGGGGGCACAGACTCCAGGTTAAGAACCCACCCAACCAGTGGTTTTTAATGTTTTCTGCTGACATTCAAGAACTCTCTGCTGTTCCCTTAAGGATCCCTTGAAAAGTAGCTTACCGGTCTTTGTCCCTTGACTCAGTGACTCCAGTGGGCTCACTGTCTGGAAGTCCTTCTTGTTATCTGACTGTAATTCTCTTAATTCCTATCCTTGGTGGAGATGAGTCTTCAGAATTCTTTGAGGTGGATTTAGGTTTAACAGCCATAATAATTATGATAATCTTCTTCACATACACACCATCATAGTTATGCAAGTCAATGATATTCAAATGCAAGACATTTAAAATGCAAATAAGATGCTAGTCTGCGAGGGTGAGAGGATGGATTTTGTGCTTTAGGTAAACTTTATAAATGAACCTAGAGGCTACTATAGGTACAACAGGGTGCATGGTGGTACACAGATAATGGGGGTAACTATCTGCAAAACAGAAACCCTGGTGGTGTAGTGGTTCAGAGCTACGGCTGCTAACCAAAAGGTTGGCAGTTTGAATTCACCAGGCACTCTCTGGAAACCATATGGCGCAGTTCCATTCTGTCCTGTAGGGTCATTATGAGTTGGAATAGACTTGATGGCAATGGGTTTGTTTGTTTGCAAAGTGTATTCAGAATAGTATGCAAATGCAAGACATCATTTTTCTTGCTGGGGTAGGTTTGTGACCCGCTTCATCGAGCTGGAAGGCTTGACCTGTCTGCTGAATTTCCTCCGGAGCATGGACCACGCCACCTGTGAGAGTCGCATCCACACCTCGCTCATTGGCTGCATCAAGGCACTGATGAACAACTCCCAGGGCCGGGCTCATGTGCTGGCACAGCCTGAGGCCATCAGCACCATTGCACAGAGCCTGCGCACGGAGAACAGCAAGACCAAGGTGGCGGTTCTGGAGATCCTGGGTGCCGTGTGCCTGGTGCCTGGAGGCCACAAGAAGGTACTGCAGGCCATGCTGCACTATCAGGTGTATGCGGCCGAGCGGACGCGCTTCCAGGTAAGGGGCCTGATGGAGGGCGGGGTGCCAGCCAGGTGGGGCAGGCAGGGGTGTCATATTCTGGGGGTGACAGACAGAGGATTTTCTGTGGCAGAGACTTGGGGGAAAGGGGGAAGGTAATGTGGGCTGCATGGGAGCTCCTGGCAGGTAACAGGCAGAGTACTGGGACCCAGAGAGTTTACATAAAAAGACACGAGGGGCCTTAAGAGTTAGAGCCCTCTTTAAGAGTTAGGCTGGGAAAATGGACGTGTCCCCTTCACTAGGTCCTGGGCCTTCCCAAGAGGTTGGAATATTAACCTGCTTTATTTTGTGGCTTTTACACCTCTGAGCCCAGCACCTGCTCATTATAGGGCGTCAGTCAAGAATTGTTGACTAGCATGCAATTGCCGGGGTCCAGGTGACACCCTTTGCTGAGCCAGTGTCCACTGGGAACACTGGGACCAATTCTGGGAGCCCAGGCCATGCCGTTCTCTTTTCTTCTCCCTGACCTGCCCTAGAGAAGTACCAATGAGTCAGACAATAAATATGGAGTGTCTTTAATTTTTTTCTTTTTTAGCACAGTGCCTGGCACACAGCAAGTGCTCCATAGACGTGAGCTCTCATTCCAAATTCTATGGTTTCTCCTCTAGCATATGCTATTTGTTCATTCTGTCATCTGACAATATTGAGCACCTGCTCTGTGCAGAAAGTGGCCCCTGGCCTTTGCAGAAGACACAAAAGAGATAAAAGGCAGTGTCCATACTATCAAGGGGATGGGTAAGGAATACATAAGAGCTGTAAACAACTGAGGAAACCCTGGTGGCATAATGGTTAAGTGCTACAGATGCTAACCAAAAGGTTGGCAGTTCAAATCCACCAGGTGTTCCTTGGAAACTCGATGGGACAGTTCTACTCCGTCCTATAGGGTTGTTTTGAGTCGGAATTGACTCGACGGCAACAGGTTTGTTTATTTATTTATTTTTTTTGTAGACAACTGAAGCACAGTTATAAGCAGCACTTCGGCACTGCCCAGCAATATAAACCAAGCCCTCAAAAGATGAGTGATGAAGAAGTTAGTCGGTACTGAGACTGAAGTGTGGAAAGGCAAAGAACTCTTCCTGGCAATTTGAGTTTTAGGGGTGGTCTGAGAGAAGCTAGGTAGACATGATAGGTAGAGAGAATGGGTGGGGCATCTTAGGTAGTTGGAATGGCAGGAGCAAAGCCTTAGAGGCTGGACTTGTAGTATTCTGAGCTGTCCTCTCCTTGTCTGTCCTGCCTTTCCCTCCAGACGCTGCTGAACGAGCTAGACCGAAGTTTGGGCCGATACCGGGATGAAGTGAATCTGAAAACAGCTATCATGTCCTTTATCAACGCTGTCCTCAATGCTGGAGCTGGAGAGGTGAGGCACCTTCTCCTGGCCTTTGCTGTTCACTGACTTCCTGGGTCTGGGGCAGGTAGAGGCGTGCATGGTTCCTGGGGAAGCGGTAGTGGGAAGGGGTCAAGGCATTTGGCTGGTGTGGCTGCCACTATCATCACCATCGTTAGATTATCTTTATAACCTCATGCCGCCTTCACTCGGGACCAAGAGAGAAGAGCATGTCATGAACCCTATTGTTACGGAGGGCAACACAGCACCAACCAGACCTGGACTGTATATATCCCACAGCCTAACTTATCTGTGGCTCTCAAAAGTTGTGGCAAAAACTAATTCTGGCTTTGCTTCAATACAGAATTCTTTTGGGTTTTTGTCTAAACCTGGGAGCACTCATGGCGAGTTTCCTACATAGGCAACATCATGCATCATGTATGTCATGGGCAAAGAACATAGACAACCACTGAACTTGGCTGCTGATGTTGGCTCAGGTGGTGGGGGGTCATTTATAGGAGGAGGACAAGTGTTGGCCCTTCTTTCTAGAGCTCTGTTAGCCTGCTCTCGGACTGGCTTCTAGTCCTGCAGGAGGTATGGCTTCTGGCGTCCCTTCTTTTGGAGTCTGAATGACAGTGTTGGTGTCACTTAGTGCAGTAACTCATGGTGTCACCTCCCCACTCGACCTCCTCCTGTACCAGACCATGCAGAATCCTTAGTAATGTTTTTTGTACTAATGTTACTCATAAATTATAATTTCCGTGTATCACTCCTTCTTTTCTTTAACCACTACTTCATTCTCAAAAAGTTATTGATAGAGGTTCACAAATGCTAACCACCATAATATTGTAGCTAAAACACCAGTAAATCTGATAAAATCGGGGACTATAAAGCACTGGCAGCAATGAAAACAACTGTGCGTGCTTGTAGCGCATGTAGACAAAACCAGGTGATTTGAAGCATCGTTGTAATTGGGTAATAATGACAGCTCTGACCAGAGGGCATTAAAAAAAACAGTTGCCTTCAAGTCAATTCTGACTCATAGTGACCCTGTAGGAGAATAAAACTGCTCCACAGGGTTTCCAAGAACTGCCTGGTGGATTCAAACTGCCGACCTTTTCGTTAGCAGCTGAGCTCTTAACCACTGTGCCACCAGGGTGCCACCAGAGGGCATTAGAAGGTTCAGAAAGTAAATTAGCATAGAGCTTTAGCCTTGTAGGTATATTGATAGCTGTAAACTGGGCTTATGAAAAATGTTTTTGTTGTTATGACTACAGGGACTTTTTATAAAAAAAATAAATTTCTGCTGAAACACTGCACAAAAATTTTATAGAGTCTTTTTGGTATCACCCCCTCTGACAGTGTCACCCAGTGCAGTCTGCACCCCCTGCCCTCTCCTAGTGACACCACTGCTATATGGGGTCCTCAGACTATAGAAATAATGACATTAGAGGAAGGACTTGAAGAGCAGGGGAACTCCACAAATTCTAAGTCAATCATACTCCCCAGTTAAGGTCAACTGTTGAAGGACAAAAGGAACAATTTAAAGATCTTTACATTTCCCTTTTTTCTCCCAGCATGTATTTTTGCATTTAGTCCTTATGGACTGGTTAAGTGAGAAGGGTTGGAGGAATTATCTGCCCTTAAGATGCTAACATCACCTTTACCAGCACCAGCTATTCATGGCTGGCATCTGTTCCGCTTAGTTGCTAACTGTGACTCACCAGGTAATTTTTATGAATATCACCCTAAGTAGGTAGGTAATGTTCCCATTTACAGATGAGGAAACTAAAATTTTCCCAGGATTACAAAGCCATTAAGTAGCTGAGCAGGGATTTGAACCAAGATCTGTCTGATTTCAAAGCTTGTGCTCTATCACTATATACCACTGCTGTTTGATGCTGAAGGCTAAGAGAAAACTGATAAGGACTTGAAGGAAATGAGGCAGGAACCTTAAAGGAGTTGGGCAGTGGGCATGCTTTAGAGAAATAACAAGGTCAAAGGATGTCTCCTCCTGTCCTTTCTTGGAGCTCTGGGACTTGAAGCAGCTCCAGGTAAGTTTGCTGCAGGAGATGTGGTGGGACAATGGCTGGGGTGGGACAACTGAGAACTGGGGTCTTGAACCAGCCAGTAAGTCTGGTTTTCCCTTGGTGACCCCCAGGATAATCTGGAGTTCCGCCTGCATCTACGGTATGAGTTCCTGATGCTGGGGATACAGCCTGTGATTGACAAACTCCGGCAGCATGAGAATGCCATCCTGGACAAGTAAGGCTCAAGCCACCAGTCCCCACTGCAAACCTGTGAGCAGTGCCTCAGTTTGGGATGGTCAGGACATTTAAGGCTGCTATTCCTACTGGAACCCACCCATCATAACCCAGCATAGATTCAGAATCAGCTCTGTGCGTGTGTGGGAAGGTAGACAGCTCTCCTGCCACCTTGTCCCACCTCTTACCTATGTCCTTGACTGTCTTCTTTGCTGACCTGTTTGACTTATCTCTGATCTTATAGACAGATGAGCCTAATAGTACTCAACCACAGAAGTACTGCTCCCTAGGGGGCATTTAAAAATATGTGGAAATGGTCTTTGGTTTTCAAAATGGCTGGTGAGGGGCACTTCTGGTATGTGTCATTGGGGGCCAGGAATGCTAAATGTCCTTCATTGCACTCCTGCTCAACAAAGAAATGACCCACCCAAAATGCGAGCTATAAAGGTTCTTTTTTTTTTTTTCCACAAGTAAGATCTTTTATTTGTCACCATTAAAAATCTTGAATTTTAAACAGATTCTTGAACAGGTGGCTCATAGCCATAAGCTCGTTCAACTTTAGCACCTATTTCATCTCCGGTAGCTTTTCCAGAACTACTACCTTCACCATGAAGCTCCATGAGTTTTCCCAATTCAAACATGGGCTTCTTTAGCATTTTTACTTTTCTAACTAACACCTCATGGAGAGGATAGATTGGCAAGCCTTTTCTATGTCTTTCCCAATGCTATCTGGAATCAAGTTATTGACCACTTCTTTCAAGTCATTTGTCTGCACCTCTTGGCTCATGATTTCCATCATTTTCTTCTGGATTTGGTGGACTTGTTGGTGCTGAGCATAAAATGTCTTCCAAATCTGATTATTGCATTTTTTTAGTAAAACCAACACAGAACAGACGAAGCAAATAACCACCGGTGGTCTTGACATCGACATGAGCTTCAATCATGGTCTGCCAGTTTTTGACCATGGAGCACATTTTGTCACTGGTAAGATCCATG
This sequence comes from Loxodonta africana, assembly GCF_030014295.1. Lineage (NCBI taxonomy): Eukaryota > Metazoa > Chordata > Mammalia > Proboscidea > Elephantidae > Loxodonta > Loxodonta africana. Next base: position 102,253,699 of record NC_087342.1, read on the forward strand.
CCATGGAAGTTGGTGTGGCAGTTTTTGTGCTGGACATCCTCAGTAATTAGCTAGAATTTTCTAAATGTGACTTCATCGTTCTGCAGGTTAGCAAGGCTCAATTCAAAAACATGACCCTTGAGGCCATCAGATGCAATTTTTGTTCCTTGAGATCTTGTGGCTAGAGTTTTCACAATATTTCTTATATTGAACATGGCTGGTACTTTCACATCATACCAATCTTTCTTAGAAAATGGATCAGCCACTTCGTGGCTCCTTTTTTGCCACCTTTTGTAAGGCGCTTGTTCTTGCCAACTGCCATGGCGCTGCTCAAAGCCCCAAAAAGCTAAAGGTTCTTGTTGACTAAAGGGTACAATAAAATTCCTGTGTGTTACCAGTAAGCCCCCTCTGGTTCTGTTCCATTAAAACCTGTAGGACATAGTAGAACTGCTCCATAGGGTTTCCAAGGCTGTAATCTTTATGGAAGCAGACTGCCATATCTTTCTCCTGAAGAGTGGCTGGTGGGTTCAAACCCACCAGCTTTCAGTTAGAAGCTGAGCACTTAACCACTGTGCCACCAGGGCTCCTTTCCCATTAGTACAGGCAATTTTATTATACTGGGTCTTAAGGGACAGAGGATGGATCTGTTTGGGGTTGAGGTGGTGAGTGGAGGGGGCTGAAAATGAGAGAGATTAGCTTTACAAATGCTGGGAAAGAACACTGGGGAAGATAGGTGTAGGTTAGTGGTTCTCGACTGGGGATAATTTTAACCCCCTGGGGACATTCAACTGTAGACATTTTTGGTTGTCGCAACTGGGGGAGGGGGGTGAGGGGCTGCTATTGACATCTAGTGGGTACAGACTGGGGTGCCAATAAACATCCTACAAGAAACAGGAAAGCCCCCCGCAACCAAGAATTATTCAGCCCAAAATATCAATAGTGCTGAGGATGAGAAATTCCTATCTAAGTGAAGGGACCCCAGGTTGGCCTCTCTGAAGGAGAGGCATGGGGTCCTATAAAGGAAAAGAGTGTTGGCCTACAGGCAGATGGTTTCTTTCTGGGTTTGCCTTGGAGGGGACAGAGTGGGGGTAATGCTGTGTGTATTATCTAGCCCCACTGACTTTGGTCCTATGGCCTCTCACTCATTTCCACGGTCATTGCCCCTCTCCAAGAATAAGTGAATGCTCATCTATAAGTCCATTTCCAGCCTCTGTGGGATGCCCCTCTGGACAAGATCAGATTCCAGAACGGAGAGTCCCCTCACCTGAATAAAGCATTCAGATAGAGAGGGCTCAAAGGGGCTGGAGTCCTCCACTGGGGGTGTCCTAGCTATAATGTCTACTCTCTCTACCTCCCCTTTTCTCTGTAGGCATTTAGACTTCTTCGAGATGGTCCGGAATGAAGATGACCTGGAGCTAGCCAGAAGGTTTGACATGGTGAGGAGCCTGGAGGTGGGTGGGTTTCATCGTGAGCCCACAGTCACTTCTCCAGATCCTGTGCTGTGTTGGATCTAGTGTTGGTTCTCTGATGGGTGCCCCTCTGTGGCCAGGTCTTGTTTCTGGAGCCCTGGCAATATGCTGGCTCTGGTGGGCCTTATTTGGCAGACTTTACCTGGAGGGCTTCACCTGATGGGCTTTTGTGCCCTCATTGTGTGGCTCCAAGGAAAGGAGACTGCAACCCCCAAGAGAAGGAAAGCCAGTGCTTATAAGTAATTAGTCCCAAATGCCACTCCTAGGCTGACATTCTCTCTGCCGTCCAGTAATTTCCTGAGTCACCTCTCCCCATCACTAACCAGATCATACTTAGCAAACCAAACCATATTTTCATTTTGCCCATAAAGACCATGAAAACACACAACGTTGCTGCCTAAAAATTGTATTATAAAATCCTTATCCAAATAAATAAAAACCTACTTTTGGCTAACATTTCATAGTCGCAAAGCACTATCCATTGTAGCACAAAAGCCTTGGATTTGTAGATGAAGAAACTGAGGTCAGAGAGGTTAAGCACCTTACTGTTGTCACACAAGTAGACAACACAATATGAACCCATGAAGTGCCCTTTCCACCTATACCACTTGCTGCTTTGAGCCATCTATGCCCCTGCTTCCTTCCCTTAGTTTGGATCAGTAGTCCTCAAACAGGGACAATTCCCCTCCCCACCACCAGGGACATTTGTCAATGTCTGGAGCATTTTTGGTTGTCACAACATGGGAGGAGGCTACTGGCATCTAGTGAGTAGAGGCCAGAGTAGGTGCTGCTGAACATCCTACAATGCACAGGACAGCCCCACGACAAAGACTTACCCAGTCACAAATGCTGAGCTTAGGGAACCCTGGTCTATGTAATTAACACATTGCCCTCCTCCTTTTCTCAGTCTCTCTCTTTAAGCTGGGGCAGAGGCAGGGGAAGGAAAGCTCTCCTAGGAGATAGGCTCAGTGGATGGGAACAAGGTCTTCTCTCCCTTGTCTTTTCCTCCTCTCCCTTCCCTGCTCCCCATTAACTGCCTGCCCTGTGCTCCCCCAGGTCCATATCGACACCAAGAGTGCATCCCAGATGTTTGAGCTGATCCACAAGAAGCTGAAGTACACTGAGGCCTACCCTTGTCTGCTGTCTGTCCTGCACCACTGCCTGCAAATGCCCTGTGAGTCCACTGTACTTGCTGCTTCCTGACCAGACCCCCAAGCTCTGGCTTTCAGAGCAGGCTGAGAAAAGGCTGCAGGGCCCACTGGGTGGGTGAGCCCCCCTTGGGAAGCTAGACCACAGGACTCAGGCCCCTGCACTTCCCTCCCTTCTTGGGGTCAACAAAATAGAGCAGCCTGCACCGTCACCCAGGGGAGGAGCTGGGGACTTGGCCCTGAGGTACTCCAACAACCCAGGACAACAAGCAGTAGCTCAATCTTTGCATTTTCAGAATCAAACTATTCCAGCTGTCAGCTCATGACAAGGGAGTGATCAGTCCTCTTGGGGAGTTCCAGTAAGAAGTTTTGTGCTTGGGGGAATGATATAGATGTGGAGTGATCATGCCTTTTTAAGTGTTTTATCTACTCCTCCACCTAGCCCTTGCTGACTCCCCATCCTGTCTCCTTTATCCCTGCCTCAGACTACAAATACCAAATGTCAGTGACTATAGGACTAGGGTGGCTAAGTTCTTAAGAACCAGATATACACAGTGATTGAATAAATTACATGGAACTACTAATAAAACCAAAACCAAACTCACTGCCGTCAAGCCAATTCCAACTCATAGTGACCCTATAGGACAGGGTAGAACTGCCCCATAGAGTTTCCAAGCAGTGCCTGGCGGATTCAGACTGCCAACCTCTTGGTTATCAGCCATAGTACTTAACAACTATGCCACCAGGGTTTCCAGACTAATAAGCCACCCAAAAATACAATTTGAAATGAGCTGTAATTGCACCATTTGGTATTTAAGCTGTTCACAAAATACAATATTTTGAAAATTCCTATGGTCAATTATAATGCTCAGCTTAGAGTCTCACTAGTGATGATGATGGTGGTATTGGTAATCACGGTGATGGTGACAATATCCACAATTTATTGAGTGCCAACTCTGGGCCAAGCATGATGTAAGGTCCTTTATTTACCACATCATCTGTAAACCTCAACATGACCTAAGGGGTGAGTATTATTATTCCATTTTACAGTGAATGAACCTGAAGCGGAGAGCATTCTTTATATATGGAGGGGGTTTTCATTTCTTCGTGGTCAGGGCTTTTGATAAAACATGTTTACCCAGTTTTCCTCGGTGAGAGGCAAATGGAAAAATGTGTCACTTTGAAATGCCTGTGTTGGGTGGAGTGGTGGAAAGAAAGACAGGCACTGCAGTGTAGACCAGGAAGCTATCAGTTCTCCAAAACTCAGCCCAGAAGGTCTTCATGGCAGACACAGGAAGACCTCAGGAAACATGACTTCTGCTTCCAGGGGTTCCCATGCCTGGTGTTCCATGGGGGTAATGTGAAGGGGTCCCTCTATTTTGTTCCCAAATGGGGCTTTGTGGACTTGACCTTCTACCGAGAAGGCATCATGATTTGACTTTGATGTAAAAATCCCTATGATTGACCTCCCTTGCTGATCAGTAGAGACAAAGCTATTGGGATACAGAACCAAAAGAGGAGACTTGTGGCTGTCATGTGAAAGGAAAGTCTACATCCATCCAGACTGTCATTAGAGGGGGACAGACTAGGGCCCTGTGAGAGCAGGCACATCACATGGTGCCTTTGTCCTCATAGTTCAGGGTCACCTCCGCCAGAACTCTTCCTGGATTCCATGAATCATTTCTCTAACCCATTCTGACTCCCTCTCAGCACACTTGCAATTATTTCCCATTCATCTTTCTCTTTAGAGCAGTAGCATAGATAATTCTACCATTTTTAAATTTCCCTAGAGACTTCATTGTTCAGCATGTAATATTTTAGAGCAGACTTACTTTCCTAATGGTGGTGGGTTGGGTTTTTTTGTTTTTGCTTTTTTTTTTTTTTTTTTTGAGATAATGTAAAAAGCAATTTGCATTCCCAGGACATAGGATGCCCAGAGTCCAACCAGGAAGGAAAGGCAGCCAGGAAGGAGAGTAGAGAAATATGTTGGGAGGATTGACACATACATATAAGATCAGTTGTGGATAATCCAGAGATGACTGGACTTGTGAATATTCACCATCCGTAACTGCACTGTCTCCTCCATCAGACTGCAAGGTTACCAGGGGTGGTGAATGGAACACCTCACCAGCCTCGGCCCAGGCAGTGATTCTGGGACAGGGCTCCAGGGGGCTGCAGGGAGCCCCAGTAAAAAAGATGATGCCTGTCACCCCTCAGATAAGCGGAACGGTGGCTACTTCCAGCAGTGGCAGCTCCTAGACCGCATCCTCCAGCAGATTGTCCTCCAGGATGAGAGGGGCGTGGACCCTGACTTGGCTCCATTGGAGAACTTCAATGTCAAGAACATCGTCAACATGTGAGCAGTGACCAGCCTTCACCCTGTCCTCCTCCTCCTTCCCCAATTCTCCCCCACACTGGGTCTCACCAGTGAAGCCTCAGCTCTCAAATCAGACTGGTTGCTGAGTCGATTTGACTCATGGCAACTCCATGTGTGCCAGAGTAGGACAGTGCTCTGTAGGGTTTTCAGGGACTGGTTTTTCAGGAGCAACACCAGGCTTTTGTTCTTAGGTGTCTCTGGGTAGAATCAAACCTCCAACCTTTCAGTTACCAGCTGAGCACATTAACCATTTGCTCCACCCAGGGACTCCTCTCTCAGACCAATGGGTTTTGAGCGGCGCTGTCTAATAGAACTCTGAGATAATAGACACGCTCCTTATCTGTGGTAAGCACTAGCCACATGTGGTTGTGGAGCATTTGACATGTGACTAATTTTACTGAGGAACTGAATTTTTAATTTTAATTGATTTAAACCTAAATAGCCACATGACCTGTGGCTAATGAATACCCCGTTGGACAGCACTGCTTTATAGGGATGTGTAACTAACTCTCAATCACCCACTGCATGGACTGGATACAGGGGGGATTTAAATGTATTAACATAAAGCAGAGGTCAGAAAACTATGGCCAGTGGGCTAACTCAGATCCTCCAGCTGGTTTTTGCATGGCTCATGAGCTAAGACTAGCTTTTACGTTCTTCAGAAGTATTGTTACAAACAAATGAACAAACAAGAAAATGCCTCAGAGACTGTATGTGGTCTGCAAAACCTAAAATATTTACTCTCTGATCCCTTACAGAAAATTTGCCAACCCCTGAACTTTTGGACAAGGCATGTCAGAGCCTAAGGCCTTCTGGCTCATCATCTTTTTCTGACTCTGGGTTTAGAGAAAACAATTTAAAAGCACATCAGTTAATAATAAGACCTTACATTAACACACTGATTTTTAATTTTAAGCCTTCATTTAACTTTCGGTATGAGTCTGAGCCCACTGCCCTTAAGGAGGTAAACGGACCCTAAATGATTCATTATTCTGCATTCCAAAGCCAAGTAGAAAACAACTTCTGAACTGTTCATGCTGTTTTCCTCAGCACAATTGGGTGTTGATCTAGTTAAAGCCCTAACTGGTATGTTGAGCAAGTACAACCAGTAAAGTTATCAAAATGCGATTTCATTTTGTTTTCTATCATTCCTTACACTAGTTGGTGGGGAAAAATTTCCTCTGCCAAAGGATGAAAACTTCTCAGGCCCATTGACATTTTTGGTCCTTTCTGGGTAATAGAAGTCTTAAGGTCACTCAGCTGTCAGCATAGTCTCAAATCTGAGAAAGACTAATCCCAGATGTGAATCAACATTCTAGACTTGATTTAGCCTTAAATTTCTCTCTTCCCCTAGCTGGGACTGGGAGGCTACAGTGGGAAGGTGTGTGTGTGTGTGATGGCTGGCTTCTTTTCTCTGCTCTCAGTTTCTCCTCTAACCCCTGCTACCCCTCCTCCTCCCACTAGCTAACCAGTCTTTCCAGAGGCAGCGATGGGGGCAGGAAGGAGAAAGGGAAAAAAGTCTTACTTGATCTGGTGACTTATTAAGCAGTCTTTGCGTTCTGTTGGCACATGGGTGGAGACACGCGATTATGTTCCTGGGACCTGCACAGGTTCCTTTGTGTGAATCTCCTCTAACAAAACCCAGGTCACTGGTCATGGAAGCTGTTTTGGTTTTTCCCAGCTGGCTAGCTGGCTGCTTCCATCCCTTCTGTCAGCCCCTGGCTCGCTGACGATCCAGAGCACACAGACTTACACTGTTGGTGGTTCCAATTTTCTCCCACGTGAACCTCTTGGGCAGGACTTAAAATAGCTTTAGCCCAGTTCCCCCACAAGGCTTACATCTGGCCTGTGGGAAACTTTCATGCCATCTCTTGTTCTAACAACCTCTAGGAATGCCAGCAGACCCCAGCACAGCAGTGCTCTTCCGATCAGTCCTTCACCCTCTGGATTTGCCTGGCCCCAAGTCAAAACCAGTCCACCATGCCTCCCTCCATGGGTCGAAACTTTCTGGGTGGGCCTGGAGAAGCCCCTTCTTTAGGACTGTAGTCAAAGAAGTAGTCTCCCCCGCCTTCTGGGGAAGTTGACAGTGGCTGTCTTCAAAAAATACTCTTCACAAAATACTCCTCTGTCTCCATTCTTTGCCCCGTTTAGATCCTTGATCAGGTTGAGAAACCAAGGGTCATGGATCTAACTCTTCACATTTCAGGTTTAAAAAGGAAATTATCACTGAGATCTCACTTGGGGGTTCCCCCTCTCTTTTATACCTGGGTGTGGAGATGAAAGCTTAATTTTAACACCCTGTTATAAGAGTTTACGTGATGTTTCAGATATGTCCCTTCTTTACCCTCAACATCCTGTGTTATGGGATATGCGGCAATTTCTTTTGCTCTTACATATTGGTCTTTGCTGGGCCTGGAAATTAGGACCACGGTAGGGTCAATATTTTTCTCTCTCAGCTGCAAAAATCTATTTTTACAAAGGGATACAGGTCTTTATACGACTAAGGGAAGTCTGAGACTTAGTCCTAGTTCTAAAGTTAATTAGCTGTTGTTCCTGTGTCTGGTCTCTGAGCCTCAGCTGTATCTCAAAGGGGTTGGGACAGGGCATCTAAGGGTCCTTCCAGCTCTCATCGTCCAAGGAGAGACACTTAATGAAGACTGGGCAGGGGTGGAGACCTGAAGAGACATCTGGGGAATTAAAATCCCAGCCACTTGTGGCTGGACAGATTGGTGATCAGGGTACCAGTGTGGGGAACAGGGAGATGACATGTCTGCTCAGAAACTGAGCAGACAGTCAGCAGTCACATTGCCCCCTCCCCATCTGTCCCCAGGCTCATCAATGAGAACGAAGTGAAACAGTGGCGAGAACAGGCTGAGAAGTTCCGGAAAGGTGAGGGGTTCTGCCTGAGCCTCCTGCATGCTCTGCACCTTTGTTCAGCACAGCCCAGGGCCCCACATCCTCCCTTGGAGATGAATACACACACGTACTCATGCTCTCTCTTCCCATTTCCTCTCCTGTCCCACCCCCATCCCAGAACACACAGAGCTGGTGAGCCGGCTGGAGAGGAAGGAGAGGGAATGCGAGACAAAGACGTTGGAGAAAGAAGAGATGATGCGGACACTGAACAAGATGAAGGACAAGCTGGCCCGAGAGTCCCAGGAGCTACGCCAGGCTCGGGGACAAGTGGCAGAGCTGGTAGCCCAACTCAGTGAAATCTCAGTACGCGGGCACCCTTTTCCTTTTCACGTAGTTGAGCTGAGACCCTGGGCTTCCAGGCAGAGTGGGCAGAGCAGATGTGGGGAGGGGCCAAGGATCCTAGAGTGAGGTAGAAGAGAGAGAGAGAACTTCAGGCCAGGGTAGCGGAGACCCAGACCCCTGAGGCTGTAAGGGCTGACTGTGTCCCCCAGTAGTCTAGACGGCATCTTTGTGTTAATTAGAAAAAGTAATGCTCCTTCTCTGGGTGACGCTGTCCCAGGAAGCATACCTTGGAAAGCAGAGTGCAGGTGGGATTTTGGCTCCCTCTCACCCTGTCAGCTGGATGCCATTGTGCAGTCAGCAACCGACACAACTGTACGTATCAACCCTGCTGTTACATCATGATGACTGTGACTGATTATCCAGTATCTGTGTATGTGTTTGAATGTATGTGTGTCTGTCTGTGGTTGTATCTGTGTGTGTTGGATGTTTGGGATGCAGATAAAGCAAGGGGACTAAATGTGTGTGGGAGGTGACAGAGGATTTGGCGGGTAGTATACATGGAAATTAAGAGTAAGGAATAGCTCTGAGGGATCTGAATGGCATCATTACTGATGGCTTTGTCTTTTGATTTTTCTGTCTCCCCACAGACAGGCCCTGTATCCTCTCCGCCTCCCCCTGGGGGCCCACTCACCTTGTCTTCCTTGATGACAACCAATGACCTGCCTCCACCCCCACCCCCTCTACCCTTTGCCTGCTGCCCCCCACCGCCACCGCCACCCCTTCCACCTGGTGGGCCTCCCACTCCCCCAGGTGCCCCACCTTGCTTCAGCATGGGCATGCCCCTCCCACCGGACCCCTTCCCTAGCAATGATGCTCCACTCAGGAAGAAGCATGTTCCCCAGCCTTCCCACCCACTGAAGTCCTTCAACTGGGTCAAGCTGAATGAGGTGAGTAACCAGGATGGGGTCAGTGGGTCCATTCTCCTACAGCCAGTAGCCATCAGCCCCTGGATTGACTGACCATTGTTTACAGATCACCACGCTGGGTTCTTTCTTTGGTGGAGGGAAGGGTGGACACAGCAGCTGCAGAAGGTCGGGTTGCTGATGCCAGGCAGCTCCCTCTACTCTGGGGGGACATCTACACTGGGAGAAGATGCTTGGCACCTGATAATTATCACACTAGCAAAGCCACCTACAAATGGAATTTGCGATTTGTGTGTGCTGAGGGAGTGGAGCAGGGGATGGGCCAAGCAACTGACCCTGGAAATTCAAGGTCAGGGCCAAGTTGAGGAAGAGAATGGAAAATGTGGAAGAGCTTTGACCAAGGTCTAGAGATGGTAAAAATCAATGAGGCCATGTCAGAGGGTAACAAGGCGAGGGTGCTGAGGCCCTGGAGCCCTTGCAATGAAGAGTTTGGTGTCAAGATGCAACCCTGTCTCTCTCAGACATCCTCCCCAGGAGAAGGTGCACAGCACTGGCCACATTTCTTAGACCAGCAGTGAGAGATCTTTGTGAGTTTCATCCAATAATAATCACCATTCCCAGGTCCAAGTGTGGGAGCTGATTCCTCTCTTAGACTTTCACAGGCATGAAGTAAAAATGCCTTAGGTCTCATTAGACCACAGTAATTGAAGGCTGGATCCAACCTCAGCTAAACCCTATCATCTCTGGTTCTGTAAATTGGCAAGTCCTATTAAGAGAACCGAGGGAGCCCTGGTGGTACAGTGGTTAAAGCACTTGGCTGCTAATCAAAAGGTTGGCAGTTCGAACCCACCTGCTGCTCTGAGGGAGAAAGATGTGGCAGCCTGCTTCCTTAAAGATTTACAGCCTTCAAAACCCTGGGGGAAAGTTCTACTCTGTCCTATAGGGTTGCTAGGAGTTGGAATTGACTCAATAACAGTGGGTTTAGGTTTGGATATTAAGAGGACCAGGAGTTCCCTGGGTGGTGCAAATGGTTAAGTGCTCATCTACTAACTGAAAGGCTGGCAGCTCGAGTCCACCTAGAGGTGCCAGCCTCCAAAAGGTCACCAAAACCAAACCAAACTCATTGCTGTTGAGTCAATTCCGACTCCTAGTGACCTCATAGGACAGAGTAGAACTGCCCCATAAGGCTTCCAAGGAGCCAAGGAGCGGCTGGTGGATTCGAACTGCCAACCTTTTGGTTAGCAGCTGTAGCTCTTAACCACTGTGCCACCAGGGCTCTCCAAAAGGTCATAGCCATTGAAAACTCTATGGAGTGCAGTTCTACTCTGGCACACTCATGGGGTCACCATGAGTCAGAGTTGACTCAATGGCAACTGGTTTTGATATTTTTTGTTTTGTTTTGTTTTGTTTTTTTTTATTAAGACCCTGGGGTAAACACATACCTGGCCAAATACAGTGGCGACTGGCTGCAATTAGCCTGGCCCATACCCACACTGCAACACCAGTCCTGCAGGCATCAGTTTGGAGCTGGGACTAATGAATCCACTGTGACCTTGTTGTATGGGCCTCTTGGACTAAGTCTTGGGGAATTCCTAACTGGATCGTTCTCTTTGAGCTAAACTTGAACTCAAACAGAGACTCTAGTAGGAGAAGACTGGAGATCGTTAAGTGAAGTACCAAAAAAGACCCAAACCCGTTGCTGTCTGGTCGATTCCGACTCACAGGGATCCTGTAGGATAGAGTAGAACTGCCCCATAGGGTTTCCAGGGAGCGCCTGGCAGATTTGAACTGTTGACCTTTCGATTAGCAGCCATAGCTCTTAACCACCACACCACCAGGGTTTCCTTAAGTGAAGTAGGTGGTCAGCTGTTTGTCAGTCACCTTCTGCTAACAGTAGGCCAGCTAGTCTGAGGTCAGTTTTATGTAAAGGCCTTGCTGGGGGCCATAGTGGATAGTAATAAAAGGTGAGACGTGACATTACCCTATAAGAGGTTAACCAAAACACAAATCAGTTGCCGTCAAGTCATCCCCGACACCATGTGTGAGCTCCATAAGATTTTTAATGGCTGGTTTTTCAGAAGTAGATTGCCAACTCTTCCTTCCAAGGCACCTCTGGGTGGACTTGAATAGCCAATCTTTCAGTTAGCAGCTGAGCACATAACCACTTATACTATCCAGGTACGTCAGGATCTGACAAATTAGGAAATGTGTTCAAGAAAACACCTAGAGACCCTGGGGATGGGTTGAAGGAGAGATTCTAACCAAAGCAACTAACTAGCCCTAACTAGCTGTGCGAGCTGTGGAAATCCCTTGTTTATCTTAGTTTGCTGGTCTGTGATATGATCTCTAAGCTTCCCTCCACCTCTGATTGATAATCTAGCTCATTCATAGTCTGCTGGGCCTCTGATGACGTCTGCAGTTTGTGTTATTGGCCTTGTAAAGCCACCTGTTAGCAGCATTTTGAAGCAAGATTGTTAAGGTCTGCAACAGCTGCACTGCACAGCTATGCCCTGTGGAGGACCAAAACGGCAGCAGGCAAACAGCTCTGCAGAAGCAAAATCTATGGCCTATGCAGAAACGTTCGTTCTTCATGATCAGATGCAATATTGCTTTGTTTTAAACTGCATGAAAAGTCGACCAGGCACGCCAACAATTAGGGAAGGGAGACAAAGCAACTAAGATTTTCTCAGTGTTTTCATCATATGGAGATTTATGCTTAATGGGATGCTCTCCGGGGCCCACTAATAATAAAACTGATATAAATCCCCCAAGGCCCCAGAGGAGGCTGGAGCTTCATTGCTAGACTGAAACATGTAGGTTTGATAGACTAGGCAATGGGGAGCTTTTGGCTGGGCTGCAGCCATTTCTCCACAGGAGTGGGCAGCGGGGGTAGGGAGCATCAAGTAATATTTGAGAACCTATTATCCCAGCCCTAAACATTTAACCTCATATGCATGTGAAAGCTGGACAATGGATAAGGAAGACCGAAGAAGAGCTGATGCCTTTGAATTATGGTGCTGACAAAGAATATTGAATATACCACGGACTGCCAGAAGAACGAACAAATCTGTCTTGGAAGAAGTACAGCTGGAATGCTCCTTAGAAGGGAGGATGGCCAGACTTCATCTCATGTACTTTGGACATGTTATCAGGGGCCATTAGTCACTGGAGAAGGACATTATGCTTGGCAAAATAGAGGGTCAGTGAAAAAGAGGAAGACTGTCCTCAAGACAGACACAGTGGTTACAGTGGGCTCAAACATAGCAACCGTTGTTAAGGATGGCACAGGACTAGGCAGTGTTTCATTCTGTTGTACATGGGGTCACTATGAGTCGGAACTGACTCAACAGCACCTAACAACAACAACAAACTTTTAACAGAGTCCCTGAGTGGTGCAAATGGCTAGTGTGCTTGACTGCTAACCGAAAGATTAGAAGTTCAAGTCCACCCAGGAGCAACTCAGAATATAGGCCTGGTGATCTACTTCTGAAAAATCAGCCATTGAAAACCTCACAGAACACACTTCTACTCTGACACACGTGGGTGGCCATGAGTTGGAATTGACTCAATGGCAATGGGGTACTGGTTAAACTTGTGTGACCAGAGGCAGGTTATTCCATTGTTTGGACTTCAGGCTCCTGATCTGGACAATGAGGGTAATAATAATTTCCATCTCATAGGACTGTCATGAGGTTTCATTGACTTAATGCATATAAGTACTTGGAACAGTGATGGCCAAGCACGTAACCACTGTGCCACCAGGGCTCCATCTTGACACATAGAAAGTCTTAATAATATGAAGTTCATTATTATTAATACCACAGTGTGCCTTAAATATGTTATCCCACTTAATCAACTCAGCAAGGTAAGCATCACTGAGCCTCAGTTCCTTTTACATGAAACGGGACAAGAGTAGCGACACTCCATTTGCACACAGTCCCCCAGAGTGGTGGGGCTGGGGGTTCAACCTAGCTACTCTGACCCCAAAGGAAATACTTTACGAGGGAAACATAATGAAATGTGCTTTTGAGAACAATTCCCCTGGCATATAAGGCATGCCAACAGAAGAAAAGAAGGTCCAGGAATCTAGGCTAGAGGTGATGGGCCTTGGGCAGAGTGTTGCAAAAATTAAATCCAAGAATTAGTACACAAGATGGGCATATCAGGGAGGCTTGGTGAAGTCCAGGATGTGGAGAATAATTGGAATAGATACATCTCTCTCTGGCTCCAGACCTCAGTTACACCTTCACAAAGACCCCCGCCTGGGTCCCTCTGGCAAAGGTGGAGAATCTAGATGGGGCCAGGGGAGGAGCATGCTGGGAAGGAAGTGAGGAAGAGTCAGGATGTCTATTGTTAGGTAGGAGATTCTTCCAGGTGTTGAACGGCCAGCTCTTTTTGTCTTGTCCTGGTCTCAGGAGATTTACCTTAGTGGCTTTCCCATCCCCCCACCCAACCTCCACCCAAGTCTGAATTTAGCCAGCAAATGAGGTGGGAGTTTCCCACAGAGCAGAGTGGGGTCTCTTTGCACCCCACACTGCTTCAGTCATTGCCCCTGCTTACCATCCCGGATTCCATCCTCCTTCCCATCTTCTCTCTGTCTCCCACACACCTCTCCACAGTACCTTCCCCTACTCCATGCATGCTCCTATGTGTGCACACTCACACACATACTCACTCTCAGGCACACTCATACGTGCACACACTAGTTATTTCTGCCATGAAAAGAATGTGTCTGTGTTAGGTTTGGCCAGTTGCCTATATCCCTTGCTTCTTTGAGCTTCCCAGCCCGACATTCCACAAGAGGGTCCCTGGCCTTGGGAAGGCCACAGGAATGTCCCCACCCCCACTCTGGCCTAGCCACCCCTTTCCAGAGTTTAAGAAAATAAAAGTGAGTGAAAGGTATGTTTCTCTTGCTGAGGGGGAGATGTAGAAAGGGGGAGGGGGCATTAAGAAGGTTCTCTGGCTGCCCCTCCACCCACAAAGAAAGATGGGAGATTATGTTTTAAAGGACAGCAAAGCTCTGGGCTCACTGAGGATTCCTGGGAGAGGTGGAACACAGTGGGAGGGGCTTTGCTTTTCATGCTTTAAGGACTTCACTCCGCTCCTCACCACTCACTGCCCAGTCTCCTCCTCCAGTTCTCTAACCAAACCTGTTGATGTCAAGTCAATTCCAACTCATGGAAACCCCATGTGACAGAGCAGAACTGCCCCATACGGTTTCCAAGGCTATAATCTTTATGGAAGCAGACTGTCACGTCTTTCTCCAGCGGAGCGGCTGGTGGGTTCAAACTGCCGACCTTTCGGTTAGCAGCTGAGCGCTGAACCACTGTGCCACTAGGGCTCCTTTTTACAAAAGTATGGGGATGTTTTCTGGCTTGGCTAATAGCTCCTTCCTGGATCTTTGGGATGGGAATTCAGCCCAAGGGTCTCTTACATAGAGAGTTGAGGGACTAAGCTAAAAACCGTTGGAATCTAAAACTCTGGGCCCATCCCAATCATAAAGAATGGGATAGCTTCCCTGGGTCTGACCAACGGGAAACTGTGGCAGCGTCTTGTTGGTCTGAGCAGCGTCACTGGAGAGGCCAGGATGTCCCGACCTTTGGCATTGGTTCACTTTCTGCGAATCTGGGAAAGTGGAAAAAAGACCCTTGGGAGAGAAAACGATGATCTAAGATAAATATATTCTGCAGTGAGGCTTTGAGCAATCCCAAATATGTGTGGGCACTATTCCTTGCAATGATTCCAGCCAAATGATTGGAACCACCTCCCAGCAGACCATAGCCTTCAGGGCGAGTGGGCCCTGTGTTCTGAGAGCATGGTTTGTTTGTTTTTCCAAAAGGAGCGTAGTTCGCACCCTTTCATACATGCCCACCCATCACTCTAACACTCGCACGGATTTCCAGAACATGCTTACATGTGGCCCCACACAAAAGGAAGAAGGGGGTTGTCATTGACTTTCATCCTGGAGGAGAGAATTTCCACACAGTTTCTCAAGGATGGTGGAGGTTTGAGGGGAGAAATTGACCCCCTTCTGAAAGTCTAATAGCCTGTCCCTGTGGTACGCACAGCCGGGGGACAGGTGGGGTCAGGGAGGTATCGGGAGGCTCCATAACAGAGTTGGGTCAGCCATGGCATCTTTTCTCTCATCTAAATCTTAGGAACGTGTCCCTGGTACCGTATGGAATGAGATTGATGACATGCAGGTATTTCGGATTCTGGACCTAGAGGATTTTGAAAAAATGTTTTCAGCCTATCAGAGGCATCAGGTAAGACCTCGTCCCCTCTGGCCTCTTGGGCCATGTGTTACCTACTTTTCCTGCGTTGACTTCCACACACAAACCTTGAACCCAAACCTAAGCTCCCTTTCTGGCCCTTTTCCTTTGTCTCTCCCTCCCTCCATCCTTCCCTCCTTCCCTCCTTCCTTCCTTCCTTCCCTCCCTCCTTCCTTCCTTCCCTCCCTCCCTCCCTCCTTCCCTCCCTCCCTCCCTCCTTCCCTCCTTTCCTCCCTCCTTCCCTCCTTCCCTCCCTCCCTCCCTCCTTTTCTCCTTCCTTCCTTCCTTCCTTCCTTCCTTCCTTCCTTCCTTCCTTCCTTCCTTCCTTCCTTCCTTCCTTCCTTCCTTCCTTCCATGTTATTTGTTGAGGACATAGATATGAATATGAATAGATATGAAGTGTGCAGTCCAGTGTGGCGGGGGGGAACATCCCATTGTATTAGTTTATAATTACAGACGAAATGATGAAATTGCATTTTGTGTATTTCTGTTTTTGTCCTGGAGCACTGGAGAAGGAGTTGCAGAGCCTGGCCACTGTTGACCCCTGCTCTTTCTTTGGCCCTAGGATTTAGGGTCTATACCTAGAAGACATTATAAGTTTTCACACTACTTTCTCCACCATGCTCTCATCTCCCAACACCCCCATGAGTCAGCAGATGTTCCCAGGAAGATGCTGCTGCTGCTCCGAGTCACTTCTGGGGACTGAGACTGGGCTGAGCCCTGAGAAGGCCCTGGATAGACTCTGATCTTTGCTCTACAGGCACCATGTGTCTATGGCTGGTCATCCAGTACTGGTCTTCCAGCCACAGAGCAAGTAGGGGGAGTGGGGTTGGTGGCAGAACACAGGGCATTCCCAAAGCGGGGCTCTCAAACTATGCTGGGTACCCACAAAATTGCCAAAAATGTTTATTCTCAGACCTCATCCTCCTGTGATTCAGGAGGAGAGCTGGGGCCCATGAATCTGCATTGTTAGTAGCACATCTGGGGACCTTCCTACCAAGTCCAATTTGGGAATTACCAACCTAGATGCCCCGGGGTACTTGCCTTCTCTCTAGCCTGCCACAGAGGGGCTGTTTCCTGTCTGGGTTGTCTTATTTTCTCCTTTGTTTCTCTGCTCAGACTAGGGCTCTGGCCTTGGGGACCTCCTCAGGTGCCAGTAAATGGAGTCTGTGTCCTCCTGGGCCCTGGGCAGCTCTTGGACATTGTGGTATGTCTTCTACTGGTCTGGAGAGGTGCCCCACCCTGCTTTTGGCCAAGCCCAGACCTAGGGAGGATCTTCCTAGGAGCAGACAGGACTGAAGACAGATTTAATTGCTTCTAGGGCATTGGCAATGTGTGTACTGGGTTGAGGAGTTAGACACTGGTCCTGTCTTGGGGTTCTAGAAAAACCAGATAATTATCGATTTCATTCAGGTGTGGGGACCCAAGGAATCTGATTCTCCACCTTAATTCTATGAAATGCTTTAGCGCCACACTCACATTAAGCTGCCATGACCACAGGCAGCAGCTAAGGCCCAGCTGGGGCTGGCAAGAGCTCTTCTGAGCCCTCGGCTCCTGAGAATCAGTGCTCCCTGCGTGGATGTCCTGGTTGGGTGCTGGGTGATGAAGGGAGTGTGTGCAAGGGCATAGAGGGCACAGCCCACCTCACACACTTCCCCCTGCTTGGAGAGTCTTCCTCCAGGCCAGGGCTGTAGTCCTGCCCATCCAGTCCCCGGGGCCCTGAGGTGGGGTTAGGATGGGGGCCAGTGGGGAAAAAGCAGGTATGGAGTTTAGGACAAACTGGGTCTGGGTCCTCCCAGTTTGGTGGGTTGAGAAAAGCTGAGACTGAAAGCCCCCTGTTCTATCCCCCCTCAGCTCTCAGAGCCTACTCAGTCTAGTGCCCTGTTTCAGGGCTGGGCTCACCCAGAGCACTGTCACGCGGCAGGTCACCCCGTCTCTGGGACTGAATTCATAGCAACAGAGATGGAGAGATCCCAGGGGCTGTGCTGCCCTCTCTCTCTGTCTTGGGGCCCTGGGTGGTGTGTGGCAGGTGATGAGGGGCAGAGGGTCCTGGGGATCGTGGTCTTCCTTTTGGGCCCTCTGCAGGTCCTGAGTTAGTGACTGTGCCTCCATTAGGGTCAGGAAGGGAGAACACAGGTGTGGGCTCAGCTCCCTCAGTGCCCCTTAGAGAGCAAACACTGGCTCCTACTCCTTTCCTGCCCCTTCCAGACAGAGGGCAAGGGCCAAAGATTAAAGATCAGAGACATTGGCTTTCCTCTGCCTCAGAGAATACAACTTACACATGCTTCCCAGCTCAAGTTTGTTTGCGTCTGCTCTCCTATCTAGAAAGATGAGTTTATCCAGGTTGGAGGAGATGTCTCTACCCTCTCAGCAGTTCTCAGGAGAAGAGAGGGAATAACTGGCAGCCAGGCCTGGGATGGGGAACTCAGGGGCCTGATCTGCCCAGACCTGGGAGGGGTGACCCCAATGGGCCTAGGTGGGTGGGAGAAGCTGTGTGTTGTCCGCTTTGTTTGGCTCTCTGTGAGTGAATGCCTGCTAGAGTCCATGTTTGTTCAGTGCTACTTCTGGGTCTCTCGCTCCAACCTTGGGGGTTGCATTGGGATGGGGCTGATAGAGTGGAGTTGGGGGATCTCATATCTGTCCTGTTGTTCCTGGGTCCCCGAATCTCATGGCTAACGTTGTGCATGTTTAATTCTCTGTTGGCTGTGGCTGCTGCCTGCCTAGGAGCTGATAACTAATCCTTCTCAGCAGGTGAGTCATTCCTGGGGCTCTGGACGCCTCAACTTTTAACCAATGTGCTGGGATGCTGCCCTATGCAGGGTCCTAAAGAGAGGGCTTGTCCATTCTGCCTCCTACCTTATTACCCATCCTCACGTGGGGGAGGGTCCCCAAAGAGAGAGAAGATATGTAGGAGAGGTAGGTAATGCAAGGGACCCCCACCAGCAATAGAGGTGAATGTCTACTGGAGTAAGGAGAAAGCTTCAAGGTCTATTGTCTTACCCCCCAGGCCCAAGGCAGGGCCATCCTGTAAGGTTGCACAGGCTGGGTACTGCACTATTCCAGGGCATAATTCACGATGATGTGATTGGTGCCCCCTGGAGTTGTGCAACATGGAGAGGTGCTCAGAGTGACCTCCCAGAGCAAGAGCCAGCCTCCTGTCTACCTCACCAGGGCCCCATGAGAAGGGTGTACATTTCTGATTTCTTAGATATCTGCCTGCTGGGGCCTCAGAGGAGAGACTCCTGCATGGAATTCTGCCTGCTTTTCCCCACCTCTGAACTTGTGGAAGCGCTTTACCCTCAGAAGTCCAGGAACCGTGGCTTTATGGAGGGCTTAGAACCAGCTTCTCATCCTAAGCTTGCGGAGACTCTTTGAGTGGGGTGATAGGAGTGGGGGTTGATTCTGTAGGGGACATGGTAGGTCATATCACATTGTCCAAAGCCACAGGGATCAGCCACCCCCCATCAGAGAAGCCCCTTCCCTAGATTGCCCAGAGAGGACAATCTCTAAAGACGGGGTTCCAGCCCATTCTAGCCCATGGTAAAGTCAATCATACCTGCTGCTAGAGTCGGTTCTCAACCACCCTCCTCTCTTTCTTCTGTCTTTTTCTTTCCCCTTCTTTCTTCCCCTCACCCCAGGAGCATTCTTAGGTTGGTAGGGTGTTGGTTTCTGAGGGGTAGGCAAGAAGAGAATGGGGGAAAACTCACACCTCAACCTTGCCCCTTGGCTTGTTGGTTGCAGAAAGAGTTGGGTTCCACTGAGGACATCTACCTGGCCTCCCGCAAGGTCAAAGAGCTGTCGGTCATCGACGGCCGGAGGGCCCAGAACTGCATCATCCTCCTCTCCAAGTACGCACTCGTTTTGTCTCTGTGGTCCTGCCCCATGATGGGTTGCTGGGGTAGAGAATGGGCCTCTTGGTAGCAGAGACCTGAGATGAGACTTGAACAAAAAAAGATGGTTGAACTGAATGCCTGGGGGGAAGGTGGCAGAGCAACAGGGTGAGGGACATCTCTGGGCTCCCCTTTCTCTGTCCCCTGGGAATCGGGGGGATGTTGCACTGGTCTAGAACCTTCTCAGGGGAGCCCACTCTGAGCAGCAGTGTAGAGCTCTGCAGACAGGAAACTGCCCAATCGCGAGGCCAGATGGTCAGCGTCTGGCAGCTGAGTTGCTCTAAGCCCGCGGAGAGCTCTGCTCAGCTTAGGCCCCAGAACAGCATGATCTCAGCCCCTAAGCATTTCCCGCGGCCTGCAGAACAAGCAGGGCAGTATCTGCACTAACAGCACAGCTTCTGTGCTGGGCCTCCAGCCTGAGCCTGGGTCAGAGGGTACTGCCTGCTGTACTATTCTTAGTCCTGCCTCCAGCCACCTCTGGAACATCTGCCCTCCCCTCCCTCCCACAAGGTCCCGGGCCTCAGCTTCTTTCAGTTGGTGGTGGGGGAGAGTTCTGCATCACCAGGTATCCCAATGGGTGTGCATTTGCAGGAGACAGGGAAGGACTGTCAGGGGTTTGTGCTGGGGGGTGCTTCTTACTCCCCCAGACAGCAAGACAGATTGGAAGAGCTGTGTGGCAGCTGGGGCTGTTTCAGAGGACTGAGGACTCTTCTCTCTTCCGAGAATGAAGGAAGCAGGCAGTTGCCCCCTTTGTTCCCTGCTGATATTCTCATCCTCCCGTGGAGGATGCTGTAGAATTTTTAGACATGAGGAGCAGAAGGATCAGAAACATTTTGCTTCGTCTCTCAGTTCATGCTGAAGACATCCCTTTTACTCCCAAATGCCCCGTTACTTCTGATGGAAACTCAAGCAAGAGACTTGAGAGACTCAAGTCTCTATTTAGAGACTAAAATAGCTCACTCCAGAGTGAATCATAGCAGTGGAGTCTGAGAAAACTTCACAGGGGAGGCAAGGAGAAGTACCGTCCAACGTAGTCCTAAGTTGACATGAGGGAGGGAGGCTGGGCTGTACCTTCTGGAGAAGCATATTTGAAGTCTGTTCTAAGCAGAGCAGCCTGGCCAGGCTGCTCAGAGGGTGGGGTTTTACCCTAGGCTGAAGCTTTCTAACGAGGAGATCCGGCAGGCCATCTTGAAGATGGATGAGCAGGAGGACCTCGCGAAGGACATGCTGGAGCAGGTGAGGACCCTCAGTGGGGAGGGAGGGGAGTTGAACCTAGAGAGCAGCCATAACCCTTCCCGACAGACCCTACTGAGGCTGAGATTCTTAGGTCAAGGAGAAATCAGGCTGGGGGAGAAGGTTTATGGAAATTTCCTTAGGCCAACCTTTCTGGAAGGAGGCCAGCTGCACCTTTTTCAGGGGTCTTGGAGGTCCCTGGAAGGAGTTAGGAGGTACCATCCCTCATGAGTCTCAAGGAAAATGAGGATGCTCTATAATCGTGCCTTTCCCAAATCTCTCTCACCCTGACTTGTGTGTCCTTCAAACACCAAGCAAAATACCATCGATTAGACTTTGTTAAAATTAAGAACTTGTGTTCCTCAAGAGGCACCATTGCTAGAGTGAAAAGGCAAGCCAATCCCCAGAAGAAGAGTTTGCAATACAGGTAGTCCCCCACTTACGACGCATTTGGGCTACGACAAACCAGACTTAACCATCCTCCTTTTCTTTTTTGTTGTACATCTTATCACTAGTAATATGTACTACATACAATGTTGCAGTGCATAATTTACTGATGTTATCATTCTCAGATGTCCACTCAAAGATGTTTCCAACCCCCAAAGACAAATAAAGATGAAATTTATAAAGATACTGATAACAAAAGTCAATAATAATGAAAACTTAAAAAAATGAAACAAAATAAGGTATTCAACTTAGATCAGAACTGACTTACAACGGAGTCATCAGAGCAAAACCCTGCTGTAAGTCAGGGACTACCTATACATATAGCTAGCAAAGATCTCATATCCAGAATAAACCGAAACCCAAACCAAACCCGCTGCCGTTGAGTTGATTCCGACTCATAGTGAGCCTATAGGACAGAGTAGAACGGCCCCATAGGGTTTCCAAGGAATGCCTGGTGGTTTCGAACTGCCGACTTTTTGGTTAGCAGCCAGAGCTCTCAACCACTATGCCACCAGGGTATGTATCCAGGATAAAGAAGTCTACGAATCAATGAGAAAATGACAATAAATCCAATTTTAAAAATGAGCAGAAAGAGGATTTTCAAATGGCTAATAAGCAAATGAAAAGTGCTTGATGCTATTAGTCATCAGAGAAATGCAATAAAACCACAATGAGATAGCACCACACATCCACTAGAATGGCTAAAATTAAAAAGACCGACGATGCCAAGTGTTGGCAAGGATGTGAAGCAATCGGAATTCTCTTTTGGTATAATCACTTTGGGAAACTATTTGGCAGTGTATACTAAGGCTAAACATACGCCCACTCTATGGCCCTGCAATTCCACCTCCTAGTGTATACCCAAGATAAACAAGTACAAATACCCACTAAAAGACATACACAAGAATATTTATAGCACCTGTATTTATAGAACTCCCGAACTGTGAACAACCCAGCTGCCCACCAATAGGAAAATGAATGAATAGGTTGTGGTATATTCTTACAGTAGAATACTACTCAGCAATTAAAAAAATATATATATATATATATCAGTACTCACAAATGGATGAGTGTCAGACATTACGTTGAGTCGAAGAAACCAGACACAAAATTAGAACATACAGCGTGAGTATATTTATATGAAGTTCAAAAATAGGCAAATCTAATTAATCTCAGGTTATAGAATTCAGTTGAGAGGCTATGAGAGGGCAGGTTGTCATATCGAAGTGGCAAAAGGGAGCTTTTTGATGGGATGGAAATCTTACGTATCTTGATCTGGATTGCGGCTCAGTGTGTGACCAGTTCCGTCAAAAAAAATCGTTGGACTGCACGGTTAGAATGAGTGCATTTTATTTTATGTAAGTTATACCTCAATAAACATAGTGGCTAAGTGCTATGGCTGCTAACCAAAGGGTTGGCAGTTCGAATCTGCCAGGTGCTCCTTGGAAACTCTATGGGGCAGTTCTTCTCTGTCCTGTAGGGTCGCTATGAGTCGGAATGGACTCGATGGCAACGGGTTTTTTGTTTGTTTGTTTTGGTATATCTCAATAAAATTGATTTATAAAGAAAAAAATCATTGAGCTGAATACTTAAGACTAGTCTACTTTACTGTATAAGCCATATCTCAGTTAAATAAATGGAGGGGGGGTGCCTCTCTCTTTTGAGGCTCCCCCTCTCGTCTTGAGTAGGGTCAGGGCTTGGGTTTCTAATGGGCTGCACCCGCATCTCAGCTTCTCACTAGTTTCCTGTCTGACCTTCACCTGCTCTTTGCAGCTCCTCAAGTTCATCCCAGAGAAGAGTGACATTGACCTCCTGGAGGAACACAAGCATGAGATCGAGCGGATGGCCCGTGCCGACCGCTTCCTTTATGAAATGAGCAGGTGGGCAGCAGATATAGCTGGAGGGGCTGGGCTTGGGGCAGACAGGGGCTCTGCCCAGGAAGAAGTAGAGGGGGTCAGGCAGGCTCAACAAGAGGCTGTCTCTGGCTCCCAGTGCTGGGGCTAGTGGAGGCTACCTCACCACGTGTCTCACCTTGCCCGCAGGATCGACCACTACCAGCAGCGACTGCAGGCCCTCTTCTTCAAGAAGAAGTTCCAGGAGCGGCTGGCTGAGGCCAAGCCCAAAGTAGAAGGTAGGGCTGAGGGTGTGGAGGAGGCCTGGAGTGGAGAAGGTGTCTGGGAAAGCCAGGGTGGTGGGAGGCAATGTGAATGGGACAGGGAGAGCACCTCCCTTATCCTCTGCTCCAAAAGAAAAACTAAAGTCAAGGACAAAATTGAAAATGATCGTTATTGTAAATACATGCACTTGTTTATATTAGCACGTGTGCCAGCATGTAACACAGTCCTTATGCCTCAGCATGGGAACTTGCCCAGGTGGGGGATCTGTTGATGTCTGCCCAGCAGGGGACAGAAACACTGAGAAGATAACTATAGCAAACGCCTATAACAGTGCCTGGCACATACTGAGCTCATCAGTCTTTACCCCACACAGGAGGGACTGAGTTAATCCATATAAATTTCCATAAAAAAAAACAATCCATAGAACACGACTGGCACGTTATTTTAAGTATGAGCCATTCAGGAAGTAGGAAATTGGGCAAAGCAATCCCTGGAAACATCTGATTTGGGGTTGGAGAAACTCCTTTGACACAGGCCTTTTCCAGATGAGAAATTTGTAATTTAATGAGAACCAGGTGCTGGGCACTGTGTGAAACACTCTAACATGGATAGCCTCATTTGGTCCTCACTACAACACTATGGGTGTGCTGTTATAACTTCTGTGTGCCTCAGTTCTCTCAGCCTAAAATGGGGGTATGTTAGTTGCCTGAGGTCATACTGCTGGAGTCAGAATAGGACCATAGATGTCGTTTTTCAAAATCCATCTCTTCACTCCTGTGCCACATTGGTTCCCAGATAGTATCTCCCTGGAACTGTCTATGGGGGTGGCAGAGCAGGAAGGGATGGGGAGTTGGGGGCAAAGTCTGGCAGTCAGGATAGTGGGTAGACATGCAGAGCTCAGAGGGGAAAAAGCAGGAGAATTTGTGAGGTCCATTTAGTGGTGAGGACGGATGGGTCAGCAGAGCAGAACAGGAGAGCCTGTGTCCCAGATGCTGAGGGTGACAGGCTGGGGCAGAGCAGAGCATGGGCCCCCTCTGCTGGACACCAGGGCCAGCCAGCACTCCCCAGGATGCCCAGTCCAGAGAGGGGCCCTTCCTGGAATCTGAGGAGCTGCTGCTGGGAGGATTCTGGGAATAGGGTGGGGAAGACAAGAGCATGAGAGGGCTAGGACCAGACGATTTTCTGTAATCTGGACCTAGCTGCTCCTCAAAACACACACACACACACACACACACACACACACACACACACACAAAAGGAAACTGCTGGCTGTGATCATAGCTGTTTGACCTGGGGTGAGGGTGGGGGAGGAAAGGCGTTAGCAGTGACTTCAGCTCTAGGACTCTCTGGGTGGTGCAAACAGTTATCGTGCTTGGCTGCTACACAAAAGGTTGGAGGTTTGAGTCCACGCAGAGGCACCTTGGAAGAAAGGTCTGGCCATCTACTCCTAAAAAATCAGCTGTTGAAAACCCTATGGAGCATCAGTTCTGCTCTGACACAGGTGGGGACACCATGAGTCAGAGTCAACGGGTACTGCAGCTCTAAGGTCTGGCAGCCATCTTCTGCCCTGGTGATGGGCGAATCCTTCTCTTCATCACAACTTTCTTTTGTCCTGCCACAGACTGCCCCTGGAGAATGTGGCACAGATAAGGAGTTCAGCCCAAGAAATATGTGCTCAACTATTCACGTGTCTTGAATCAGTCCAGCACATGTGAGCAATTGCGATTGGGAGCTATGGAACTAGAGTAGCCGAGCCACCCGGAAGGCTTAATCCCGCCTGATTTCCTGCTCCCAGGAGCCCACTCCAAGCTCTCCCTAAGTTATCTGTGACTTATCAGTGGATGTTTAAGAAAGAGTCTCCCTTTAATGTCAAGTTCAGCAAAGCAAGATGTGTTTGACATCGCAAAATGCTGGGAAAAGTAATAACCACTCTGCTATAGCCATGGCTGCTGTCCTTGAATGGCCCAGATGTCTCTTCCATCTGAGCCATGGGTGGGGGACAAGTGGCTGTAATTGTACTTCACTGAGTCAGGTGAGTTTGCCTGACTGGGGGTTAGTAAATGTGGGACATTCAACAGTAAAAATATTCATAACAAGGGTAGATTCAAGAAGAATATATTCATGAATATATTTATAGAAAATTGGAATATTTTGTTGAATTGGCTTTTTGCCCACTGACCCAGAGCCCCTGCTGTGGTGTGGGTGACAATAGCCCATCAACCAGCTGGGATATGCCAAATCTTAGGTCCTCCAGAGATATTTCTTGGAGAAAATGAAAGGATAATTATGAATCCCCAAGGCAAGAGTATTATGCAGGAATTGGAATTCATAATCCTTACATGCATAATCCATAGTAATTTTCAGGAAATATTCCTGGAAGAACTAAAATTTGGTATATCCCAATTGGTTGATGGGCTGTTGATACCCACCAGGGGCTCTCAGTCCAATGACCAGTAATAGCCAGTTCACCAAATTCACCAGTTCTTTTATGAATATTTTTTTATGAATATATTTATGACGTGTTCTTCTTGAATCTCTTCTTCTGAATATGTTTACTGCTGAATGTCCCAAAATCTACTGATTCTCATTATGAATGTATTCACTGCATATATTCAAGATGAATATGGCTGCAAATGTAAACATATTTTATGAATATATTCATGAATATATTATTCATATGGATATAACTAAAATGTCAGCATTTCATACAGTTTTCCCGTTTATACTTATTTCCTCAGAACTCTTGTCATTTTCTGTTTTACCAACATTTTAGCATTTTTAAGATTTCTTTGCAAATTTCTCAAAGAGCGTAACAACCTTTGAAAAACTATACCAAACAATATAAATTGCTGGAAACTTTTATAAGTAGGTTTTTTTAAATAAACCTTTTTATTGAAATGTAGCCTACATATAGAAAAGTATACGAATCCTAAGAACCTACCTGATGAATTATCACAAAGTGAACCCACCTGTGTAATCAACTCCCAGGCCAAGAAATGGAATATTTCCAGCCTCTCAGAAGCCCTTCTTCATGCTCCCCCCAACCCTTATCTCCTCCCTCCTCTAAAGATCTATCCTGACTTCTAGATTAGTTTTGTCAGTTTTTGAACTTTATATAAATGGAATAACACAATATGCGTTCTTTTATGCTGGCTTCCTCTGTGCAATTATGATTATGCCTATCCAGACAAGTTGTTAGTTGGCCTTCCACTCGTGGTGACTCCACACACAATGGAACGAACCACTGCCCAGTCCTGTACGATCCCTGTGATCAGTTGTGGATTAGATAGTTGTGATCCACTCCACAGGGTTTTCTTTGGCTGATTTTGGACGTAGATCAGCAGGGCTTTCTTCCTAGTCCATCTTAGTCTAGAAGCTTTGCTGAAACCTGTTCAGCATCATAGCAACATGTAAGTCTCCACTGATGCGTGTTGTTGTGTGTTGTCAAGTCAATTCTGACTCATAGGGGCCCTATAGAGCAGAGTAAAACTGCCCTATATGGTTTCCTGGGCGATAATCTGTATGGAAGTAGATCATCAGGTTTTTTTCCTCCATCAAGCAGCTGTGGGTTTGAACCACAACCTTTGGGTGAGTAGCCGAGTGCTTAACCATTGCACCACTAGGGCTCCTCTTCAATGAAGTGCTGTTGTTGGTTAGCGGCTGAGTGCCTAGCCATTGTGCCACTAGGGCCAATGAGGTATAAAACCAAAAAAAAAATAAACCAGTTGCCGTCAAGGCAATTCCGACTCACAGCGACCCTAGAGAACAGAGTAGAACTGCGCCATAGGGTTTCCAAGGAGCACCTGGTGGATTCAAACTGCCAAACTTTTAGTTAGCAGCCATAGCTCTGAACCACTACGCCACCAGGGTTTCCATAGCAGTGATTTATTTATTTTCAGTGCTGTGTTTTATTTCACTGAAGAATGTACAGTAATTTATCCAATCTATTCATAAACTTAAAAAAAACAGCTACCAGCCTAAATATCCATCAAGAGAAATGCTACTGTGAATGTTTTTTCCATGACTTTTGGTGCACATTTATAGGTACTTCTGTTGGGTAACACCTAGAGTGGGGAGGTTAGGTCATAGGGCATGCATATATTCACAACTTTAGAAGATACTGACAAACCTTATTACCTGTTTTTACACCTTCTTTTTTACACTGATTTATTTTTACACTGCAAACTTTTAGTCAATTGATTTTCGTTTTGTTGTCATGGCAGCATTTTAAGGAATATTTGGCTTGGCATAGCCAAAGAGCATAGAATGGGTTAGTCTTCTCATCACCTCGCTTAGTATGCAAAAAGTATATTAAACAGTATGTAACTGTTGTTGTTGTTAGGTACCATTGAGTTGGTTCTGACTCATAGCTACCCTGTGTACAACAGAATGAAACACTGCCAGGTCCTGTGCCATCCTCATGATCATTGTTATGCTTGAGCCCATTGTTGCAACCACTGTGTCAATCCATTTCTTTGAAGGATTTCCTCTTCTTTGCTGACCCTCTACTTTACCAAGGATGATGTCCCTCTCCAGGGCCTGGTGCCTCCTGAAAACATGTCGAAAGTATGTGAGATGAAGTCTCGCCATCCTTGCTTCTAAGGAGCATTCTGGCTGCACTTCTTCTAAGACAGATTTGTTCATTCTTATGGTAGTCCATGGTATATTCAACATTCTTCACCAACACCATAACTCAAAGGCATCAGTTCTTCAGTCTTCCTTATTCATTGTCCAGCTTTCACATGCATATGAGGCAATTGAAAACACCATGGTTTGGGTCAGGCTCACCTTAGTCTTTAAAGTGACATCTTTGCTTTTTAACACTTTAAAGAAGTCTTTTGCAGCAGATTTGCCCAATGCAATGTGTCTTTTGATTTCTTGACTGCTGTTTCCATGAATGTTGATTATGGATCCAAGTAAAATGAAAGCCTTAACAACTTCAATCTTTTTCTCTGTCATGATATTGCTTATTGGTCCAGTTGTGAGGTTTTTTTGTTTTCTTTATGTTCAGATGTAATCCATACTGAACGCTGTAGTCTTTGGTCTTCATCAGTAAGTGCTTCAAATGTTCTTCTGTTTCAGCAAGCAAGGTTGTGTCATCTGCATATCATAGGTTGTTAATGACTCTTCCTCCAATCTTGATGCGCCCTTCTTCTTCATATGGTCCAGCTTCTCAGATTATTTGCTCAGCACACAGATTGAGTAACGATGGTGAAAGGATACAACCCTGACACACACCTTTTCCTGACTTTAAACCACGTAATATCTCCTTGTTCTGTTCGAACAACTGCCTCTTGATCTATGTACACATTCCTCAAGAGCACAATTAAGTGTTCTGCAATTCCCATTCTTCGCAATATTATCCATAATTTGTCATGATTCACACAATTAAATGCCTTCGCGTAGTCAATAAAACACAGGTAAACATCTTTCTGGTATTCTCTGCTTTCAGCCACAATTCATCTGACATCAGCAATGATATCCTTCGTTCCATGTCTGCTTCTGAATCCAGCTTGAATTTCTGGCAGTTCCCTGTTGAAGTACTGCTGCAAACACTTTTGAATGATCTTCAGTAAAATTTTACTTGCACGTGTGATACTAATTATATATATATAATAAGGTTTGGATATTTTTTATATATTAATTATATATATAATATATATATATAAAAAGAACAAACCAAACCCATTGCCATCGAGTAGATTCTAACTCATCACAACCCTATAACACAGAGTAGAACTGCCCCATAGGGTTTCCGAGGATTTGAATTGATGACCTTTTGATAAGCAGCTGAGCTCTTAACCACTGTGCCACCAGGGCTCCAATATTAATGATATTGTTCAATAATTTCCACATCCGATTGGATCACTTTTCTTTGGAATAGGCATAAATATGGATCTCTTCCAGTTGGTTGGTCAGGTAGCTGTCTTCCAAATTTCTTGGCATAGATGAGCATGTCCTTCCAGGGCTGTACCTGTTTGTTGAAATATCTCAACTGATATTCCATCAATTTCTGGAGCCTTGTTTTTTACCAATGTCTTCAGTGCAGTTTGAACTTCTACCTTCAGTACCATCGGTTCCTGATCATATGCTACCTCCTAAAATGATTGAACATCGACCAATTCTTTTTGGTATAGTTACTCTGTGTATTCCTTCCATCTTCTTTTGATGCTCCTGCATCTTTCAGTATTTCGTTCAAAGAATCCTTCAGTATTGCAACTTGAGGCTTGAATTTTTTCCTCAGTTCTGTCAGCTTGAGAAATGCCAAGGGTGTTCTTCCCTTTTGGTGTTCTACCCTTTTGGTGTTCTATCTCCATGTCTTTGCACCTGTCTTTATATTACTTTGTCTTCTGGAGCTTCCCTTTGAAACCTTCTGTTCGGATATTTTACTTCATCATTTCTTCCTTCATTTAGCTATTCAACGTACAAGAGCAAGTTTCAGAGTCTCTTCTAACATCCGTTTTGGTCTTTTCTTTCTTTCCTGTCTTTTTAGTGGCCATTTGCTTTCTCCATGTATGATGTCCTTGATGTCATTCCACAAGTCATCTGGTCTTCAATCATTAGTGTCCAATGTGTCAAACTAGTCTTGAGATGGTCTCTAAATTCAGTGGGGGGGATATATTCAAGACCGTATTTAGGTTTTCATGGACTTGTTCTAATTTTCTTCAGCTTCAGCCTGAACTTGTATATAAGCACTTAATGGTCTGTTCCACAGTAGGCCCCTAGCCATGTTCTGACTGATGATATTGAGTTTTTCCATCATCTCTTTCCACAGATGTAGTTGATTTGATTCCTGTGTATTCCGTACAGTGAGGTCTAAGTATATAGCCACCATTTATGTTGTTGAAAAAAAGTATTTGCAATGAAGAAGTTGTTGGTCTTGCAAAATTCTATCATGTAATCTCCTGCATCATTTCTATCAATGAGGCCATATTTTCCAACTACCTATATATCCTTCTTCTTTGTTACCAGGTTTCATATTTCAATCACCAGTAATTATCAATGCATGCTTATTGCATGTTCGATCAATTTCAGACTGCAGAAGTTGGTAAATTTGAATGATAGTTGTATTAACTGATCTCCCTTGTAGGCATACGGATATTATCCTATCACTAACAGCGTTGTACTTCGGGATACACCTTGAAATGTTCTTTTTGATGATGAATGCAATGCCATTCCTCTTTGATTTGTCATTCCCAGCATAGTAGACCATATGATTGTCTGACTCAAAATGGCCAATACCAGTCCATTTCAGCTCACTAATGCCTAGGATATTGTTTATGTGTTCCATTTCATTTTTGCTAATTTCCAGTTTTCCTAGATTCATACTTCATACATTCCACATTGCAATTATTAATGGCTGTTTAGGTGGCACATATCTGTCAGTTTGTTGTACTGTAGGGGCTTGCGTGTTGCTGTCATGCTGGAAACTATGCTACCAGTATTCAAATACCAGGAGGGTCACCCATGGTGGACAGGTTTCAGCTGAGCTTCCAGACACACTAAGACAGATTAGGAAGAAGGACCTAATGGTCTACTGCTGAAAAAAAATTAACCAGAGAAAACCTTCTGAATAGCGGTGGAATACTGTCTGATATAGTGCTGGAAGATGAGCCCCTCAGGTTGGAAGGTATTCAAAATATGACTGGGGAAGAGCTGCTTCCTCAAAGTAGAGTAGACATTAATTACGTGGGTGAAGTCAAGCTTTCAGGACCTTCATTTGCTGATGTGGCAAGACTCAAAATGAGAAGAAACAGCTGCAAACATCCATTAATAATTGGAACATGGAATGTATGAAGTATGAATCTAGTATGTAATTAGTACAGAATTTCAGTGTAAGTCTCATATGCTAATTCCGCATCGCCACCACAAATACATCACAGCTGAAAAAGGCCAGAGCATTCACATTAGAATGAAATACTAAGGTTTTGGCTACTATTGGCCTTAATTTGTATTTGTAGCAGATATATCATTTAAAGCAATAGGGGAAATAGTTAAAATATCTAAAGGTTCAAAAAATTAAAAGCTGATATTCAACAGCATGTCAAGAAACCTATTTTATCAAAGCTAAGACACCGTCAACTGTAAAGCTCACCTTTATCTTATAGAAGGAGCCTCTGGGTAGTGCAATGGTTAACATGCACAGCTGCTAGCCAACAGGTTGGCAGTTCAAGTCCACCCAGAGGCACCTCAGAAGAAAGGTCTGGTAATCTACTTCTGAAAAATCAGTCATTGAAAACTCCATGGAACACAGTTGTACTCTGACACACATGGGGTCACTATGAGTCAACTGACTCCGCGGCAACGGGTACCAACACAGAATGAAAACAATATGAGAATGCATGTTGTAATTGATGATGTTATCATTTAATTGACAGGGATTTCCCCCCCAAATCAATAAAATACAGTATTTCAAAAGAGTCATAAACAGTACTATAGTATGTAAAATTCTGAAATTTAAAAATTTAATTGCTAGGTTTAGAAAAATAAAAGTATTATATTCATGCATATATGCATAGAAAAATATTGATAATATTTAAATATATACAGGAAAAGATATCCTCAAATATATTCTTAGGAAGAGTTGGGACATTCAGAGAATGGGTTATTTGGTGAGTTGGCTTTTGGTGTATTGGTCTGCTTGCTTGGATGTATGTGGATACGGGAATGTGGAGTAGGTTGGTCTGCTGATGAGTAGGTATAATCTCTGCCCTTCTGAGAGTTGAGGTCACTTGGCAATCCCTTTTCTGAGCTTTGTGGTGGCATCGTCCTGGGGTACAAGGGGACCTGCTCCCCTGGCCCAGTCTGTGTAGAGCTCTGACCTGTCTCTCCTCCTCCCAGCCATCCTGCTGGCCTCCCGGGAGCTGACCCGCAGCAAGCGTCTAAAGCAAATGCTAGAGGTCATCTTGGCCATTGGAAACTTCATGAACAAAGGGCAGCGTGGGGGTGCCTACGGGTTCCGGGTAGCCAGTCTCAACAAGATCGCTGACACCAAGTCCAGCATTGACAGGTGGGGCCCCCTCCTAATTCCTTAGCCTCCATCTCACTCTACCCTGGTCTCTCCCCTCCTCCCCTGTATCCTTCTTCTATTTCCTAAGCCAAGACTCATCCCTCTTCCCTTAACACCACACCCTTGTTTCCTTCTGACCTCAGTCCTGATTTCCTTGGTCCCTTACCCCAGACCTGACTTCCATCCACAGAAACATCTCTCTGCTCCATTACCTGATCATGATCCTGGAGAAGCATTTCCCTGACATCCTGAACATGCCCTCAGAGCTGCAGCACCTTCCAGAAGCCGCCAAAGTCAAGTGAGGAATCTCTCCAAGACATCCTTCTCCCTGTGACCACACACACTCCTGTCTGACTTCCTACCTCAGGGCCTACTCTGGGCAGTGTCTCAGAGTCTGCATCTGGGAGAATCAAATGAAGACAACTATTTGCCCTCAAATCCTTATTTCAGAGATGGTCCCAGGGAACACTAACAGTGGAGTGGGGGAAGAACAGCAATAACAAGAGTGTTACTAAGCCAGTTACCACTGTGGGCAGTTGGAGCTTCATTCCACTGGATGACTCTGTGACAGTGTAGAACACTCACTTCAGTGGTCCTGCCCAAGGGTGAGGGAGCTGGGCAATTATACACCGTCTCCTGTCAGTCACTGGTTGAGGGGTACTAGGGGGCACATAACTCTCTGGCTATGGGTACAGACAAAGTTATCCTTGGTCCCCAGAAAATGTGTCCACACAGTTGGAAGTCAGGGCCATGCACTACAATGGAGTGGCCCAAGGCGATATGGGTGGGGCACCAACATCATCTGCTATAAGCAAGATAACACACCTGAACACACAGCCGAAGAGACACCATCTACAGTAGAGCCAGGAATGCAGTGGTAAATGGCTGTTGTTGTTGCAGCTGTGTGCCACTGAGTCAATTCTGACTCATAGTGACCCTATAGATCAGAGTAGAACTGCCCCATAGGGTTTCCTAGGCTGTAATCTTTATGGGAACAGATCGCTAGGTCTTTTCTCCCATAGAGCTGCTGGTGGGTTCCAACTGGTGACCCTTCCGTTAGCAGTCAAGCACTTAACCACTCACTTCACCACTAGGCTCCTTGGTAAATGGTTTGCATGGGTCAAATGCTTACTGCATACAGGATACCATGTTAAGAGCTTATTAGCATTACCTGGTGATGATAATAATAAGTCTAAGGCAGAGGCCAGGTGTTGGAAACTTTCTGATATGTAGCATGGCACCTCTGAGGTGGAAGAACCTATAGAGTGCAGGTTACACCCCTGTTATTTTATAGAATGGAGATGGAGGTACAGAGGGGAAGTGTATGGCCAAGGCCACAGGACAGTGACCAGAGAGCAGGGCTGGAGCACAGGTCCACTGACTCCCAGGCTGTTGTGCTTTGCACTGCCCTCTCCTGGAGGTACTCTGAGCCCCTCAAGTCTAAGCTGATGACCCTCCACCCCTCCCCATTCTCCCCACAGCCTGGCAGAGCTGGACAAGGAGGTGGGCAACCTCAAGAGGGGCCTCAGAGCAGTCGAGGCGGTAAGTACATCTCTGCCTGCTGGGCGTGGTTTCCAGGGGGATGCTGTCAATAGCTGGTCATGCCGCCTGTTTGCTGCTGCCTGTCACTGGGCCAGATGGTGGCCTTATAGTAGCAGAGCCCCTGTGGGATGCATTTCTGGACCCAGAGTCCTTGGTTGGTGTGATAGAAAACTGGTACAGTGGGTACAAAGGCCCTACAGCACAGAGTCAGCCCTCAGGAAAGGGTGATTGGATTACCTGGGGCTTACAATGAGACCCTCAGACGAGGACATCTGAGACTATATCCACATCACTAAAACATGACAGCGGTCTGGAGTGGGGAGGAATGGACCACAAATCTGCCCCATGCTTCAGTTTGATTCAAGTGGATGGGAAAGGGAACCCACACCCCTCGTAGCACACAGTGTGCCAGTGGGGAATGCTGTTACCAGAAGCTTCTATTAGTTTCTTCACCTCTTTCCTGGCCCAGTGGAGGACCCAAGCCTCTGCTCCACACCATTGCTGCTGTGATGGCTTCTCAGCCAGTACTGTGGCTTGGCGGTCCCAGAACTGGGATGTCTCCAACCCTTTGTCCCCCATACCGAGGAACTACAGACCTTTCCCAGCTTCACTGGGGAAGACGGGTTAAGGGGACAATGGATTTAGAGAATGAGGTTAAGTATGAGAAAGGACCTTTCGTTGCCACTGTGGCTGAGGCGTGGTGATTTCCAATTTTACAGTGCTGTACTGTAAAGTCTTGGTGACCCCTGAGCTCCTGACTCTGACCAGGCACCAGTCTAACCAGCCTCTCCCTGTGACCTCCTTAGGAGCTGGAATATCAGAAACGCCAGGTGCGGGAACCCAATGACAAGTTTGTCCCAGTCATGAGTGACTTCATCACTGTCTCCAGCTTCAGCTTTTCAGAGCTGGAGGACCAGCTAAATGAGGCCAGGAACAAGGTAAGCATGCCCTAAAACCCCAGCTTGACCCCCAGCCTAACCCTGGCCCCCAGTCCACTCTAATTCAGCCTCATCTCTGCATGGCTCCTTCACCCATTTCTACCATAGATGGCCAGAAGGGACAAAGCCAGAGTCACAGAGCTTTGAGGAAAAACCCAGTTTCCTCACTTCTACAAGAAAATTCACTGCTACAGAGATCATTTTTCATTTATCAGGTGTCAGGCACCATATTAAGCATTTTACATGATTTATTTCACTGCCCACCTATGGGTTCATTGGGAAAGTTATCCTAGTCGACAGGTGTGTAAACTGAGATTCAGAGAGGTTATCCCTTCAATGATTTCTAGTAAATAAACTTACCACTCACATTTTCTGCACTTCCTGGGCCATGGTACCAATATGTACCATGGGTGTGATGTGCTTCATGGACCATGGTAGCAATATGGCCTGCTCTAAATCAAACCGATAACAATTTTATGTACAGCAAGTGCAATGTTTATCTAGTATTTTGTGTCTTTTTGGAAAGTTGAGTAAGATAGTTTTTGGTTCAAGTGTAACCAGATAGCACGATGTACTTCCTGGGCCATGGTACCCATATATACCACATTTGCGATGTGCTTCGTGGAACACGGTACTGATATGCTCCACTTGCAGCTGGCACCCCAGTTTTTCAAGTAATAAAAAACTAGCAGCAAACAATGATTCAGCATCCATTCCATTAGTGAAAAGCCATGGCATCACCAAAAAAATTCAACACACACAAAAATCCATCCACGAAAGGGTTAACTTGGCTAAGTTCCCAGCTGTAGGTGATAAACAGAGATGCATTACAATCCTGACTCAGAGAGCTCAGCTTTGGACTTAGCTGCACATGGACCATACTTCCATGCACTTTGAGTAACCAGGTCTTTCTTAGAAGACATTGAGTGAGTTGAACTAGAGACTGTTGTTATTGCTAACTGCCATCGAGGCTGTTCTGACTCACGGTGATCCCGTTGTGTGCAGAGTAGAACTGCTCCACAGGGTTTTCCAGGCTGTGACCTTTCAGAAGCAGAGCACCAGGCCCATCTTCCGAAGTACCTCTGGGTTCGAGCTGCCAACGTTTCGGCTAGTAGTAGAGGGCTTAACCATTTGTACCACCCGGGGGACTCCTGAATTAGAGATAGTAGCTCTCAAGGTCTGGACAGTGCCTGGCACATATAATTATAGCTAGTACTTTACCTTTCACTTACTTAATGCCACAGACAACACTATGAAGTGGGTTTCATTATTATCCCCATTTTACAGGTAAGAAACTGAGGCTTGGGGTGGGAGGTTAAATAACCAGCCCAATAACTAGATGCTCTCTGAGGTCTTCTTGAGTTCTGACTGGGCAGTTCTGACTTAGAAAGGGCTTCCCAGACTCCATAGCTCCTAATCCAATACAGACATAGCTATCAGGCAGACCGTCAGGTAGCCAAGGTCTGAAAGCTGGCTCCTGTCCCTCATCTCCCAGGTGTCACCTCAAGCCTTTCCTTCAGCCTGGTCCCTTGATCCTCATGATAAGGGGGCTGTCCCACTTCTCCCAGTCCTGTGCCCCCCCCCCCCCCGCCCCGCGCCATGCCAGTGCTCTTCAGCCTGGGACTGAGCTCTGCTCTGGCTGGAACCCATCTAACCACATGTCTGAGCCACCACACTTCAGGTTGCCCCACCAACCCTTCCCCTCCTTTGTCAGTTCGCCAAGGCTCTGATACACTTC
This sequence comes from Loxodonta africana, assembly GCF_030014295.1. Classification (NCBI taxonomy): domain Eukaryota; kingdom Metazoa; phylum Chordata; class Mammalia; order Proboscidea; family Elephantidae; genus Loxodonta; species Loxodonta africana. Next base: position 102,289,980 of record NC_087342.1, read on the forward strand.
GGGGAGCAGGAGAGCAAGATGCAGCCAGACGAATTCTTTGGCATCTTTGACACCTTCCTGCAGGCCTTCTTGGAGGCCCGGCAGGACCTGGAGGCCATGAGGAGGAGGAAGGAGGAGGAGGAGCGGCGGGCACGCATGGAGGCTATGGTGAGGGCTGGAGCTAGGGCTGAGGGGAGAAAGCTTGGTCCGACGGGGTGTGTATGAGGTGCGCAGGCTCTGAGGAATATGGTAGGGACCCATGTCAGCCCCAGGAGAGAGAAACCCCTTCCTGGGCTGAGGAAGAGGGCCTGGGGAAAGCCTAAAAGAGAACAGTGAGGTTGAGAGGCCAAGGGCTTCCTGGAAGGAGGAAAACCGGGCCAATTGATAAACACAAGAGTCATGGCTCACAGCCCAGAACTTGGCCCCTGGTGGGAGGGCAGCCATTTCAGGCAGCATTGGCCTCTGCCGCAGCTCACCCCGGGTTCCTCTTACTCTCCACCCCGCCATACCCCCAGCTGAAGGAGCAGAGGGAGCGGGAGCGGTGGCAGCGGCAGCGGAAGGTCCTCGCAGGCAGCGCGCTGGAGGAGGGAGGCGAGTTTGATGACCTGGTGTCGGCCCTGCGCTCCGGGGAAGTTTTCGACAAGGACTTGAGCAAGCTCAAGCGCAGCCGCAAACGTTCAGGGAGCCAGGCCCTGGAAGTCACCCGGGAGCGGGCAATAAACAGGTTAAATTATTGACCTGGGGACTGGCCACAGATGAAGGCCGGGAGATAGGGGCCGGTCCAGAGGGGCTGGGTGGAGGAAGTGGTGATGCTTAAACAGTGTGGTGCTCAGTGTGGAGCCCTGGGCTGGGTCCCAGGGTGGTGGGTGTGCCCAGCTGCACCAGGAGTCGCCCCACACTTGGCTTAAGGGGGCTCCTCTCATCTCCCCTTCATATTATCCTTTCTGTATCCCTGCCCCCAGGGGTCATCTTCTGAGGATGGCCTGGACATCCCTGGCGGGGCCTAGGCCACCGGCCAGGTAACCACAGGCTGAGAGAGCCCTGTTCCCCATCCCCCACCATGGGCACTCACATAGTGGCACAGAATGGTCCCAGATCTAGATCCAAGGGGCCCATGTACCTTGTCCCGATTTCATGTGCACTGGGGAGGAACAGAGTGGGGGTGGACCCCCAGGAGCTGGGGTGAGGGAGTCTGGGTTCACATCCCTCTAGAGGCTTGGAACATCCAGCTGAGCTCCAGAGCTAGGGTGAACTTTCTACTTGGATGGAAAAGGAAGAGGCGTTATATATTCTAACTAGATCAGCTCCGATATATTCCAGGAAAAAAAAAAAATGCTGGGAGGATGATGCAAGCACTAAAGCCATCAGGACACAGAGCACCAGTGTCTGTTTCCTGCATCATGATTCCATTGGCCTCCCTCTTGCATGTCTTAAGTCTCCTGCCCTTCCTTCCCTACCCCCACCTCCATCCTATCTAGCAATGCAGAATTCCAGAAAACTCACCTTTGGGTTCCACTGACTATGGATGAATCTGGTATGGGAGGAAGTTCCAAGAAAGATCCCATTCATCACCCCATCTCATGCCTTGGACACAGGGACTCTGGAACGACCTCTCCCCCAACCTTCCCCATACAACCTGCCCATTGTCTTGAAGTGAGATGGTGACCTCACATGTTGCCTAGGAGTTCCTCCTGATAGCCACTCACCAGAGGGCAACACTTGAATGCCATCTCTATCCAAGAGCTCCCTATTCTACCACCTAATGTCACACAGATCCTGTCTTTCTAATACGTGCCACAGGGCAGAAGCCACCTGACCTCCCACTCTGTCTAGCCTGCAGAAGACTATTTTGAACCACATGTGCCCTGCTATAAGAGTCAGTTCCTGAGAGGGTCCCAAGGGCCAGAGCTGCCTATCTGCATTTACAAGTCACTGCTAAGGCATTGTGTCAGGGGGCTGAGAGAAGAGCAGGTGGGGGAAGCTGGGGAGATGGAGGAAGAAGGAGGAAGGCCAACTCCTCCGGGGAGCACACTGACTGAAAGAGTCAAAGGAGGAAGCTGAGAGGGGGCTCCCACCCCATATCTCTGTTACCCAATTTGGTTCTTCAACCTGACTTCCAAGGGGCCTGTTTGGGTTCTCCTGTCCACTTCCACCTTGCATTTTGTCAGTCTTGAGCTTTTCCTTGGGAGGCAGACAACGGCTGTTATCTAGACAAATTTTCTCTCTTCTAAAGGAGGGTGAGGTTTACTCCACTAAGGCTCACTACATTTTCACCCCAGAGACAACCTTTCATCCTGTCTGAGGCCAGCCCTGCCTGACCCATCAACCAGCTCCTCATCCTTCAGCCCCCTGCCCTTCCTTTTGTCTCTCACCTTCCTAACCCAATCCTCTGGCTCAGGGTATCCAGTGGACAGACTGGTGGGCTGGGCCCACTTTTCAGCTGCCTATCTTCTGCCTTTTCCCTACATTACATTCCTGGGGGTGGGACTTGTAGCTGGGGTGGAAGAAACAGATTTGGTGAGCCCAGCATGTGTGTTGGTTTGAGTGGGTGTGCGTTTGAGTTCTGGTGGGAGGGACCTGAGCAAGTGCAAGCCTGGCTGGGACAGGTGTGAAGAAGCCATCCTGGAATTCAGGCGAGGGCAAGATGCAGGCTTCTAGGAAGAACAGCTGCAGAGAGCTCTGTTATACCCATCTGCACACCCAGAGCCCCCACTGCAGGAAGCAGGTGTTGGGAAGGTTGTGGGTGGGCCCCCTACTCCTCTCCCAAGCTGGCTGGGCTGAGGGAAACCTCACCTGCCAGAGCCAGGGAACAGAGGAGGGCTCCCCCATCTGTCCAACAAGCATTTCCAAACCTTGACATTCCACCCACCATGGAAGACTGGATATACACCAGCAAAGACAAGGGATGTGGAAGCTGTTCATGACACACTCAATCTGCAGAAAAGCATAGTTTGATTTAACTGTTTACAGAGGGCACATATATTATTCCGGGGCCCAGGCTTCTCACCCCCAGTGATTTCTCTTTATTTATTATTTTCTAGTTCTGGCCAAAGGCTCTGGTGCCAGAGGTTATTGTAGCCAGATACCCAATAGTGCCTTGGATCATGGACCATGGTGGGTAACTAGAAGGGGCTGGTGCTCCACAGAGGTGGCTGAGATGGTCCTTGATATGCTAAATGTTGAAGCCTACTACATTTGTTTCTTGGTCCTGCTTTCCCAGCACCCTTCCTGCCCCTCCTCCACTTTTGGGTAGATCTTACCCACTGTCTAATTTTGTGTCCAATGTAAAATTCATAGTCGACCTAATACAACCTGGTCCCTTCTCAGCAGTAGCACCCACTTCACTCTCCCCTGGGTTGGAAGTCAAGGGTGTTGAGGGCAGTGGGAGGAGACAACTTTCCAAGTGGATGGGGAGGGGTCTGGGCCAGGCTTTTCCCATTCCATTTCTACCAAATGGGGCACTGTGACCATCTCCCCCACCTCTACCAGTGAGGCCTTCATGCCGCCGCTGCTCTCACCAGCTGTCTTGGATGACAAACGAGTCTAATGTACAAAATCTGCAGTGTCTTTTTTATCTGCAACTTTTTTTTAATAAGAATATATGGTAATACTAAAAATTATTAAATCCATACCACCCCTACCCAGCCTGCCTTGAAACTTGTGCCTCCTTCCTGGGGTCTTCAGGTGGGCTTGGGGAGTGGACATAGCCAGCGGTGTGCTGGAGACAACGCGCACCAATTCCATGAGAGCTGATGGTTACATTTCCAGGAATCTTGCAACCCAGTTGATGCCATATTGTTAGCTTAAAATCGACCAAGGTGGGCATAATTATACATGGAAATTGGTGTTTTCTGGAGAGTCAGTTGTCAAATGTTTACCAGCACCTCTTGGCATAGGGCAGAGGGGAGGCAAGCAAGGTCACTACTGAAGATGGACCCAAAGAAACTCATCTTTGGTAGAGAACTCAGAGGGCCAGTCCAGTGTTTTGGGATGTGAAAACCAGGAGCCTATAATTGCACTTCCCCTGCTCTTTAATAAGCTCCCTGGTTGGTGTAAATGGTTAAGCATTTGACTGCTAACTAAAAGGCTGGTAGTTCGAACCACCCAGGTGATCTGCTTCCAAAAAAGTCACAGAAGTATTGGACATGACTACCTGGCAAATTTACTTGAGATAGTACATTTCTATGTCTCCCACTCCACACCTACATTCTCCCCACAGGGAGAAGGGCAATATGCTGAGAATATGCCTTTCCAAGGTCTCTACTTCTCCTCTCCCCCCAGGGGAGTAGGTCTTGAGATGAGGCTGAGGGGTGGGCATGAAATCACAGCAGCTCGGTGCCCTCTGCACAGACACAGTCTCACCCTTGCATTCCAAAATCGACATTGTGGCTTTATTTGTGTGTGCGCTGTGAGGGTGAAGGCAATCTTCAATGCTCTCCTTTCCCTGATGTGTTCCAGAATCAAAGGGTGTGGGTAGAATGGCGGTGAGCAGGGCCAGGTGCACACATGTGATTGGTCAGAAGTCCTGGTATGGGATATGTGGTTGGTCAGAAGTAATTAGGGCTGTGGCCACGTGTGTCCCATTTAAGATGAAGGGGAGCTGGCAGGGCAGTGCAACTGTTAAGCTGAAAGCCTGGACGTTTGATGGGATAGACTCAGGCAAAAGGAGGGAAAACTGTCTCTTTCAAAGGAGGGTAGAGAGGTAGGACGGGGGGGTTTGCAGCTGCCACAACCATAGGAGGGTCCAGCTGCTGCAGAAAAGTCTGGATACATTCTTTATCTGAGTGAGTGTGTGAGTGTTTTCCCTCCTCGAAGGGGGTTCCACTCCTTAAAACCATTGCCGTTGAGTCGATTCTGACTCATAGTGACCCTACAGGACAGAGTAGAACCGTCCCATAGGGTTTCCAAGGAGCGGCTGGTGGATTTGAACTGCCAACCTTTTGGTTAGCAGCTGAGCTCAAACCACTGCACCAGCAGGGCTCTACTGCTTAATAAGTCTTTATTCCTTTCTGGGGGAAATATGAGAAGAGAAAACTCAAAATGGGAAGTGGAAATGAAGGGCCAGACTGGCTGAAATGAATTGTCTGAAATAGTCCACAGATAACACAATGTGGTTTTCAGGTATCTAGAATTGCATGTTGTAACCCTATTTCAGGACCTCAGTGTCCTGGAAAGTTTAAGGGGTTTGCTAGTTTCCTGTTTGTATAAATGAAACACCTTCCAGGTCATCAAATTCTAGATCATCTAGCAGTAAAGAGTGCGGGTGACCTTGGGTTCCTACTGGTAAAGGTAAACGGTGACAGTGTTAAGGGAACTTGACATCTTCTCCTTGACCTGAATTGCATCCCAACTCTTGGCCTGGCTGGGCCATGGGAGGGTGGGGAGGGCAGGAGCTCTAAGTCCTGTGGAAGTCCCCCCGCTGGCCCCCAGTCTTGCTAATGAGCTTGATCTCTTCCAGCACGATGTCCCTGCTCACAGCCTTGCACATGTCGTACATGGTGAGGGCAGCCACCGCAGCCGAGGTCAGGGCCTCCATCTCCACCCCTGTGGGGCCCCGAGCCCGGCACGATGCCCGGATCATCACGGCATGGCGAGTGCTGTCCAGCTCCAGCTGCACCTGGACGTGGCTCAGGGCCACATTGTGGCACAGAGGAATCAGCTGGCTGGTCAGCTTGGCCGCCTGGACTCCAGCCAGCTGGGCCACCACCAGGGCATCTCCTTTCTTTAGCTGGTTTTGCTGGACGAGCTGAAAGGCCACAGGCCCCAGCAGGACAACAGCTGAGGCCACAGCCACCCGCTCTGTGTCTGGCTTCCCGCCCACATCTACCATAGATGCCCGTCCTTCCGTGTCCACATGGGTTAGTTTGTCTGAGGGTGGCAGGGGTCCTGAGGGGGTGGCAGAAGCCTGGGACCCTGAGCTAAGGCACTTTGGGTTGGTGGCCGAGTCTAGGAGGGAGTTGTAGTGTCTTTGAAGGAAGACAGATCCCAGCCACGGCTGGGCTAGGAAAGGGGCTTGGGGGACCCCACATCCTTTCCATAAAGTCAGCATCTGGTTGGAGAAACCCACTCCAGGTCTCAGATTCTGAACACAGAGGGAGTCCCAGGAAGAAATGCTTGGGATGGCTGGTGGGGAATCTCGGTGCATCGAAGGTAACTCTGGAAGACAAGAGGGAAAGGGAAGAAAGACTAAGCCCAAAAGGTAATTGCTTTTCTTACCTCTTCTTCCCAATCCCGTCCCTATCCCACCTGGAGTTCTCTCTTCCACATTAGGGAAAGAGAAAGGACAGACGAAAAGAACAGGGAGAAGAAATGAGGTAGAAAATATGCAGATATAACTCACTACCATTGAGTCAATTCTGACTCTGAGCAACCCATAGGACAGCACAGAACTTCCACATAGGGTTTTCAAGGAGTGGCTGGTGAATTTGAACTCCTGACCTTTTGGTTAGCAGCCAGAGCTCTTAACCACTATGTCACTGGGGCTTCCTGCCATACAAGCTTATAGCCCTTCTCATCACGTCATAGACAGGGCAACAGTTCCGCCTGTTACTATTGTGCAATGCTGGTGGGCTCCCTTTCTCACGGTAACTCATTGCCAAATGCCTAAGGTCTGGAGGCTGAGGCCTGGATCAGATACCTCTCCACGTGCCTTCATCTTCTTAAAAGAAAACTATAGCCAGGTCTCAGCCTCAATTACCAATTAGTTACTTTCATCTTCACATTCTTTATGAAGAGCTAACACTAATCATTTAGTTTACGGACAGAATACTAAGGGAAATATTTAATCTACTGAAATAATATCTTGAAGTCCTCTCAAGCATATCAGAAGTGCACATCCACACGCGAACTGCCAGGCTGACTGATATGATCCTGAGGGCCTCCTAGAAGCCAGCCTCCTTAGGGAACCTTGTTATTCACAGATGGTCCATGGACCAGCAGCACCAGCACTATCTGACAGCTTGCTAGAGATGCAGATTCCCACCCTAGTCCTCCCAAATCAAAATCTCAAATAATAAGATCCCCAAGTAATTCATATGCACATTAAAGTTGAGAAGCCCTGTGCTAGGCAACTCTTCGTTTTATAGAAACCAAACCAATCTAGTTATGATATTCTTGAAAGTAATAAAAATGCTTAAGAAGCAAATAAAAACTAAACCAGATCTGTTGCTGTCAAGTCAATTCTGACTGACAGCAACCCTACAGGACAGAGTAGAACTGCCCCACAGAGTTTCCAAGGAGTGCCTGGTAGATTCGAACTGCCGACTTTTTGGTTAGCAGCCATAGTTCTTAACAACTATGCCAACAGGGTTTCCTAAGAAGCAAATAGTTTCCCAAATTCCAGCCTTTTCATACTCTGGGTCCCCAGCCTTGTCAATGTCAGAGGTACAATCGCCCTTCTAGCATGCCATCCCTGCTATGAAGGTACATGAGCATGGGTCAAAGCACAAGAAGAGGACTATGACCCTGGAGGTGGAAGGAGAAGAGAGATGCTAAAGTTTCCTCTTCTGGGTGGCTGGTGTGCAAAGGGGGTCCTTGGGCTATCTCTGGCTCACTACAGCTTGCTTTCCTCTGGACTACTGGGCTCAGTCTGCTTCACTTCTAGACAAAAGAATCCTTTCTTCTAGCTTTTTCACTGCTTTCTCTTGCCTAGTAGTAGAATTCAGAGGGCCTAAATATGAGTGTAGACAAGGGATGAAGCTTCACCTGTCTCTAATCTGGACATTATGCCCGGGAAATAACAGAACCCTAAAGCTCACAACAAGATGCCCAATGCTTAGGCTGCGTTCTCCAGAGAAACAAAACCAATGAAGCCTGGCTATCTCTCTCTATCTCATCTATTTATCTACCTACCTACCTAGTTTATCCAATCTATCATCTACCACCTACCTACCTAGTTTATCTAATCTATCATCTACCTACCTACCTAGTCTATCTAATCTATCATCTACCTACCTACCTATCTATCCATCTCTCTATCTCAAGAAAATGGCTCACACAATTGTAAAGGTTGGCAAGTCCCAAACTCATGAGTTAGGCATCAGGCTGGAGGCTTCTCCTGACTCATGTAGCCGCAGGAGCTGATGAACCCAAGATTGGCAGGTCAGATGGCAGGCTGCTGGCTCACGGGCTGGGGAGACTGACAAATCCAAGATCAGGTAAGACAGCAGGCTGCTGGCTAACAGGCTGCAGAGGCCAACAAAACCCAAGATGGGCAGCTAAGATGGCAAGCCACTGGCTCACAGGCTGCAGACGCTGACAAATCCCAAGATCAGCAGGCAATACGGCAGGCCGCTGGCTCAAGTCTCAAGAACTGGGGGTCAGATAATGATGAGCCACATGCAGAATCCAGACCAAGCAAGCTAGCTTTTCCAGAATATCCAAATATATCTCGGATGCAGGCCACATCCCAAGGAAACTCCCCTTACAACTGATTGATCGCATCAGATCACATCATAGAGGATGAATACATTATTACATAAATGCCAAACCAAGGAGAATCATGGCCCAGCCAAGTTGACACACAACCGTCACCATGACAGTCCACCCATGTCAAGTTGGCACCTGTACACAACTCCTTAAACTATATGCAATCTCTGAATAAAGACAATTACAAAGTTACACTTCGTTTAATGTGACAGAACACGTGTACAACCAAAAATGTGCTAGCCCTGTTTATGTTTTATATTTCATAAGTGAAGAAAACAAAAACTCTTGATGCTCATATACAAGGAAGTAATACCCATTAAAAACTACTGTCCTCGTTTCTTTTACTGGTCACATGGCTGTAACAGGTATTTAGAACTACCTTCTTCCACCACCCATTGCACACTCTCTTTACCCTCAGTAAGCACCTCAGCTGGTCATGGTTCTTTGGTGGTGGGGTGACCCAAACCTTCATTCCTGAAGGGTCTGGGCCATTAGTAGTCATATTGGAATTGGGTTGCTATAGTTTTCCATTGACTTTAATCACAGGGCATGGTAGTATTAAGAGATGCCCTAAGGGATCTCCTATATTCCAGGTATACTCTTTTTTACCTCCATTATGCTGAGTCAGAATCGACTCGACGGCACTAGGTTTATGCAACATCAACCTGATTTCCCCCTGGTAGTCAGTGTCAATCACACCAGCAAATATGGTAACTCCCTTCTTTGCCTGTTGATCTACAGGCATGAGGAGCCCAAAGTGGCCGAGTGTCATTTTTAACTTCCAGTTCAATGGAATCCATGTTGTGTCTCCAGATGGGAGCATTCCTCTTTTTGGAACTAAGACCTCTAGACCTATAGAGCATAGGGTCACAGGGACAGAAAGCAAAAATTTTGCAAGTGTGTTGGTAGGGGTAATAGTGAGTGGTGCTACTCCCATCTCCACCACTTGATTCCTGGAACTGTGAATTCTGGTTACGGGATAAACAGCACCATATATTGGACTCTGATTTACACCATATACAGCCTCCTGGAGAACACTGTCCCAATCCTGCAAATTGTTGCCACCTAGCTGACACCATAAGTGTGTCTTTAGAAAGCCATTCCATCGTTCTATCAATCTAGCCACTTCAGGATGATGGGTAATTGTGTCTTTAGAAAGCCATTCCATCATTCTATCAATCTAGCCACTTCAGGATGATGGGGAACATGGGTAAGACCAGTGAATTCCAAGAACATGGGCCTGTTGCCATACTTCATTTGCTGTGAAGTGAGTCCCTTGATCCGAGGCAATGCTGTGTGGGATACCATGATGGTAGATAAGGTATTCTGTGAGTCCACATATGGTAGTTTTGGCAGAGACACTGTGTGTCCAAAAAAAAAAAAAAAAAACCAAACCCGTTGCTAACAAGTCGATTCCAACCCATAGTGACCCTATAGGACAGAGTAGAGCTGCCCCATAGAGTTTCCAAGGAGCGCCTGGTAGATCCGAACTTCTGACCTTTTGGTTAGCAACCATAGCTCTTAACCACTATGCCACCGGGGATTCCACACTGCGTGTAGGCAAGGCAAATCTGTATCCAGAGTATTTGTACCAGCAAGAATGAAACGCTGCTCTTTCCATGATGGAAGTGGTCCAGTGGAATCGCCTCAAGGAATGGTGCAATATCAGGCCACAGTGTTGGTCTCTGCTTCTGGCAGATTGGGCACTCAGCAGTGGCTGTAGCTAAGTCAGCCTTGGTTAGTGGGAATCCATGTTGCTGAACCCATGCATAACCTCCATCCCTGCCACCGTGGCTACTTTGTTCATAAACCCATTGACCATTGATGGGAGTAGCTGGGGAAAGAGGATAACTTGTTTCCACAGAATGTGTCATCCTTTCCACGTGACTGTTAAAATCCTCCTCTGCTGAGGTCACCCTTTGGTGAGCATTCATATGAGACATAAATATCTTCATTTCATAGGCCCATTCAGAGACATCTATCCATAGACCTCTTTCCCATATCTCCTTGTAACCAATTTTCCAATCATGTTCCAAGACCCTGGCCATCCAGCCAAACCACTGGGCACAGTCCATGAATTGGTATACAATTGCCCATCTGGCCATTTCTCCTTCCAAGCAAAGTGAACAACCAGGTGCACTGCTGGAAGTTCTACACATTGGGAGGATTTTCCTTCACCACTGTCCATTAGGGAGGTCCCAGAAAGGGGTTGCAGTGCTGCTGGTGTCCAGTTTTGAGTGGTGCCTGTATATCGTGCAGAACCATCTGTAAACCGGACACAAGTCTTCTCTTAGTCAAATGATCATAAGGAACTCCTCATGAGGCCATAGATGCAGACAGGGAGAGGGCAGGAAAAGTGAGAGAAGTGGAGACCACGGGAATTTGGGCCACTTCCTAATGAAGCTTACTTGTGCCTTATGCTTATAACTATGCTTCACTTTAGAAGGTCTTGTTCGAGCCAGATCTCATATATACCACTTCTATTTAATGATGGAGTGCTGCTGCGTATGTCCAACTTTATAACTCTGTGGGTCGAACAACACCCAGTTCATGGTGGGCAGCTCAGGCCACATGGTAACTTGGTGGCCCATGGTTAAGTGTTCAGTCTCTACTAAGGCCCAGTAACAAGCCAAAAGCTGATTCACAAAATGAAAGTAGTTATCTGCAGAGGATGGCAAGGCTTTGGTCCAAAATCCTGAGGGTCTGCACTGTGATTCACCAATAGGGGCCTGCCGAAGACTCCCAACAAGCATCTCTATCTGCCACTGACACTTCAAGCACCATTGGATCAGCTGGATCATATGCCTCAAGTGGCAGAGCTGCTCGCATGGCAGCCTGACCCTATTGCAGAGCCTTCTCTTGTTATGGGCCCCACTTAAAAACTAGCAGCTTTTTGAGTTGCTTGATAAATAGGTCACAGTAGCACACTCAAATGAAGCATATGTTGCCTCCAAAATCCAAAGAGGCCCACTAGGCATTGTGCCTCCTTTTTAGTTGTAGGAGGGGCCAGATGTAATAACTTATGCTTCACTTTAGAAGGAATATCTTGACATGCCCCACACCCCTGGACTCCCAGAAAATTCACTGAGGTGGAAGGTGCCTGAATTTTTGTGGGGTTAATTTCCCACCCTCTTGCATGCAAATATTTTACAATAACTCATTGACACTTCTTCGTTACCAGGTCCAGTCAGCATAACATTATCAATGTAATGGGCCAGTGTGAAGTCTTGTGGAAGGGAAAGGCAATCAGGGTCCCTGCAGACTAAATTATGACATAGAGTTGGAGAGTTGATATACCCCCGAGGTAGGCAGTGAAGGTGTACTACTGGCTCTGCCAACTGAAGGCAAACTGCTTCTGGTATTCCAGAAGCGAAGTCAAGAAAAAGGCACTGGCCAGATCAATAGCTGCATACCAGGCACCAGGAGATGTATTAATTTGCTTAAGTAGTGAAACCACATCTGGAAGAGCAGTTGCCACTGAAGTCACCACCTAGTTAAGTTTACAGTAATCCACTGCCATTCTCCAAGATCCATCTGTTTTTTGCACAGGCCAAATAGGTGAGCTGAATGTAATGTGGTGGAAATCACCCCCCTGCATCCTTCAAGTCCTTGATGGTGGCGGTAATCTCTGCAATCTCTCCAGAAATGTGGTATTGCTCTTGGTTTCCTATTTTCCCAGGTAGGGGCAGTTCTGACAGCTTCCACTTGGCGTTTTCTACCCTAATAGCCCTTATTCCACTTGTCAGAGATCCAGTGTGGGTGTTCTGCCAGTGGCTGAGTATATCTATTCCAATTACTACAGGGTGGATTCAGAGACCCACTGGACCTACTGTAAGACAAACCTGAGCTAAGACTCCATTGGAAACCCTGGTGGCGAAGTAGTTAAGTGCTACAGGTGCTAACCAACAGGTCAGCAGTTCAGATCCACCAGGTGTTCCTTGGAAACTCTGTGGGGCAGTTCTACTCTGTCCTATAGAGTCACTATGAGTCAGAATCAACTTGACGGCAGTGGGTTTTTTAAAGACTCCATTAATAACCTGACCTCCATATGCCCCCACTCTGAGTGGGCTACAGTGACTTTTTGGGTCTCCTGGAGTTAGCATCAGTCCAGAGCCAGTATCCAGGAACCCCTGAAAAGTCTGATTATTTCCTTTTCCCCAGTGAACACTCACTCTTGTAAAAGGCCGTAGATCCCTTTGGTGAAGACTGGGAGAAATATTAACAGTATAAATTTTTGGCAGTGTAGTGGGGTCCTTCCTCAAGAGGACCCAGCCTCTCCTTCATTCAAGGGGTTGTGGGTTTGTAAGCTGGCTCAAGTCTGGGAACTGATTGAGGGGCCATGAGTCTATTCTGGCTATTCAAGTTAGACTACCATTCACTTGACCTAGAATTCTGCTTATACAGATCAAGTAAATATGCAGTGGATTTCCCATCTATTTCAATCCTAGAAAACCATGACTAAATAGTCAATGCCGTAAGTCCACATGAGTCAGGCTATTCTGATTACTACTTTGACTCCCTTGTCCATTATGATAATCACACCCACTTTGTCAATCGAGTGCTGCCACTTGGCCCCTACCATCACAGGGTCCAATCAGCCTCACTGTAGTTAACCCACTGCCATTAAGTCAATTCTGACTCATAGTGACCCTATAGGACACAGCAGAATTGCCCCGTAGGATTTCCAAGGGGTGGCTGGTGGATTCAAACTGCCTATCTTTCGGTTAGCAGCCAAACACTTAACCACTGTGCCACTAGGACTCCCCATTGTAATTAGGTGTCTTAATTTGGTTAGGGTAGTTCCCACTGACAAATCTGATCTACATAAAACAGCAATCACAGCCCTCTTCAAGGATGCTGGGACTCCTTTCATAAATTTGTTCCTCACCAGTGTGGTAAAAGGTATGTCCTCTGGGCACTCCACACGTGGGTCTGTGGGTCTAACCTTATAAATCCACTAACATGCCTTTGGATACTTTCTTCTACAGCATACCAAGGCAGGTCTGGTACTTCAACTTGATTTAGCATAGGCCACCGCGTAATCCATGCTTCAGCGACCCAACCAAACAATTAGATCCTTTCCTAAACTCTCGAGCTGAAACCTTAAATGAAGAATATGTGCTTAGTGGGCCCATATCAATAAACTCAGACTGATCTATCTTTATATTTCCTTGTACCATTATCCCACACCCTTAATAGCCATTCCCACACATATTCCCCAAGTGTCTGTTTGTACATATTAAAAAAGTCAAGCAGTTTTTTTGGACTGTAGCATACCTCCTCCTGGGTCACACTTTGTAATTCACCTTTTGGCACTCGGTGAGACTTAAGTCTAGTTATAGGTCTAGAAGCCAAAATGGGTGGTGGGGATCTGTTTTCAGAACATTCAGCGTTGTCTTGTAAGGCATCTGCCTCGGTCGATGCCCCAGGCAATGATAGACACAAAGGCTGTTTAGACCCAGCTGGGTTAACTTCATCAGATGGGGGTGGAAGGGCTAATGGTTTTATTGGAGAGGGTGGCTTAGCAGACAAACACAGAGTAATCTCTTCAGATGAGAGTGAGAGGGCTGGTTCTGTTGGCAGGAGTGATTCAATGGAATTTAGGGGCTCAGTGTCCCTAGCCTTCTGATATCTGTCCATATGTCCCCATCCCAAGCTTCAGGATCTCATTTCTTCCTAATCAATGCCCTCACTTTAACTTCAGACACCACTTGAAGTTGGGAATTCAGTTAGCGTTACTACAAGAAATAAGGCTTTCTTTCCAGGTACGAGTGGAAACTTTTAGGTCATTTATGTACTGCTTAAGCTTTGAGTCTGAAGCCCTGAACTCACCTCTTTATTTCACCACTTTGTCTAGCAAAAGTAGGACCGACCAACCAACCAGCTTCCTTATACTTCTCATTATGACAAAACCGTAGAAAGGTATCAAGCATGTCATCGCCCAGAGCCTTGGCTCTCACCAATACCATATCTACTGGTGGTGATTTAGTGTATTTCTATTGCCACCTCACACCATGGATTAGCAGTGCCCTCTTTACTACTGGAAGCAGAGTCATCAACATCTTTAAGAATAACCAGACTTGAGAACCAATTTAGAAAACTCATCCTTAAAATTCTGTTTCTCTAGAACCCCTCTCAGTACCAAATGTCTTAGGCTGGGTTCTCTAGAGAAGCAAAACCAGTGAAGAGGACAAATATAAATACATATCTAAAGGAGAGAGACTGAGAGATTTATCTGAAGCAAATGGCTCACGCTACTGTAGAGGCTGGCAAGTCCCAAATCCATGGGCCAGGCATCAGGCTGGAGGCTTCTCCTGACTCACATAGCTACAAGGGCTGACAAACTCATGATTAGCAGGTCAGACAGCAAGCCACTGACTCAAAGGCGGCAAAGGCTGATAAATCTCAAGATTGGCAGGCAAGATGGCAGACTGCTAGCTCATAGACCACCAGGCCACAGAGGCTGATAAATCCCAAGATCAGTAGGCAATACAGCAGGCCGCTGGCTCAAGTCCCAAGAACTAGAGGTCAGATGATGATGCGATAGATGAAGGAACCAGAGCAAGCAAGGCTTTGCCAGAATGTCCAAATATATATTGGATGTAGGCCACATCCCTGAGGAAACACCCCTTACACTTAATAGCTGATTGCATCAGATCACATCATGGAGGATGGTTACATCATTACACAACACGCCGAATTACATCATTACACAGCTTCCAAACCAATCATGGCCTAGCCAAGTTGACACAAAACCCTAACTATCACACCCAGAGTAGGTGACCACATACAGCTTTATAAAAAAGATGTTTTTTTTTCTTGAAGAATCCTGTACACATGAGATACGTTTACATTAGCTCCTAAGAGTTTAAATTGGAAAGTTAAGATCCTGGCCATCTCCTTGTTGAAAGGTAACATTACTACCTTGCTGGCTCAAGCTCTGCCTAGCACAGAAGTAAATAATACATCAGTCAATGGTTGCTAATGGTCCAGATATCCCCTCACTGATTTGGCCTTACTATAGAGAGGAAGTGAGGGTCGTAACTGTACCCAGGCTGGGGGATTCTAAAGCTGAGGAAAAGGCCTCTATTTTAACCAGTTCAATTTTCAAGGCACAATTAACCTTTTAAAAAAAAAAAAAAATTGCTGTCAAGTTGATTCTGACTCATAGCAACCCTATAGGACAGAGTAGAACCACCCCATAGGGTTTCCAATTTGCGGCTGGTGTATTCAAACTGCTGACCTTTTGGTTAGCAGCCAAGCTCTTAACCACTGCGCCATCAGGGTCCTGATTAACCTTAGTGATCTTGAAATCTGGAGCCCTGCCCCCTGTTCTTGTTGAGACGGAATGATCATTTCTGTGACATGTGTAGTGAAGAGGAGCCACAGACAAGGCAGAGAAGAAACAGCAAAGGCTTAAAGGAGTAAGAGAAGATAAAGGAGGAAAAGAAGAAAACAAGGAGGAGAACATCAGAAGGAAATGCAGGAGTTGGAGTGCCTCATGGCAGGGGCCCCATCCCACAGGACCCCCAATGACAAGGGTGAGTGGTTACGTACTGATGGGTCACCCACCGATGAGGATCATGGGCCGGTTCTTCATCTGGGAAATATTGAACATGCCTGGGGTAAGGGAAAGGTGGGGAGGGAGAGAAAGAGGGTGGGAGGATAGTTCACTGACGTGAACAGATGGACATAAGTGGTATGACAACCACCTATATATGTTCAAAAATAGCTCCCACATGTATAGTGCAAGGTCGCCCATGACAGAATCCAGAGAACAGTCTATGGACACCCAGGACCCAGCCCGCCCTAAGCAGAAGGCCAGGTATGGGATGAGAGAGAGGCAACAGCACCCCCCTTTCCCTCACCCAATAAAACTGCTCAAGAGAATCCCAGCGCCTCTCTCCTGTGCAGCCTCTGCTATGCCAACTTCCCAAGGAAGGAGAGCCATCACTATACCCCAAGTCCAGAGGCCCAAGAGGACAATACTGAGTCCCACTAGCTTCCTCCTCAGCTTTCCTTTGTTCTCTCACACTACAACTATGGCCCCCTCCCTCCTGCTAACAATGGCCCACTCCCCATCCAGCCCAGCCTTCCCCATTCCTGGCCTGTACCTGCGTGCTGCCGCTTCTTCCTGCCCACAGCAGCCCCAATGATTCTCAGCAGCTCTTCCTCGGAGGCCCCCATTCGCAGGTGATCCCGTAGAGATACCTCTGAGTTCCCAAAAAGGCAGACCTGTAGGGGTCACCATGGGGGTGAGGACAACCACGTCTCCTTCATCCCTCAACCTTGGCCACCCAGCCTCTAAGCACCCACCCGTAGAGTCCCCCATGGGCTAAGCATGAGTGCCCAGATCTCCCCTGGTAGGTTCATACTCCAGGCAAGACTCACTGGCAACTGGGAGACAGATGGTGCAGACAGAGGAGTCAGAGAGGCCGGAAGGGCAGGAAGTAAAGCCAGGCATCCCAAGGCCTGTATTTGACTTGTGGTTATGTTTCATTCAGCTTGTGTAGTGTACTTTAAAGAATAAACAGTTGTCAACAGAGATAGCACATAAAAATACAGATTTGCACCTTTTCCAGAGACATTCAATGGGATGGCCCCTTTATTGCCGTGAGAATGGACCCTAATCAGTTGGAGCTGAGTCCTGGCCAACCACTTCAACTACTTCATTCCATTTCACCTGTCCCCTCCTGGTCCCTCACTCATGTACATTATTTACCTTCCCTGACAGTTATTTGAGCTTGGGGTACCCTTACTGGTATCTTAACCACAGAGGGCTGGTGGAAATGGCATCTTGAGGACAAACTTGACCAAACACTCTTTCTGTGAAGAGGCTTAATTGGGTGTTATTGGGGCTGAGGGATGGATGAGCCAGTCCCAGAAATCAAGGTACCCACCATCCTTCCAAGAGCCCTGGTGGTACAGTTGTTAAGTTCTCAGCTACTAACTAAAGGGTCAGCAGTTGAACTCACCAGCCACTCCACAGGAGAAAGATGTGGCAGTCTGCTTCCATAAAATTAGAAACCTCTGTCCTATAGGGTTCCTATGAGTCAGAATCGACTTGATGGCAGCAGATTTTGGTTTGGTTTATAACCTTTCCACAAAATCTTATAAAGCACCTATTTTGCAACAGTTCTGTATAAGGCATTGGGGATACAGAGACAGAAGAACATTTGGGAGACCCTTGAGGACACAGCCTACCAGGGAAGATAAGACACAAATGAAATCTAAGACAGAAGGTATAACTAGTACACTATACTGGCTATTCACTCCTCGCTTCCCCCACCAGACCCCAGGTTTCATTCTCTGCTCTTGTTTGCAACCAGGAGGCTACCTGCTGTGGGCTATAACTTGTGGGTTCCCTTTCAGCTGGCTTCTGCCTGGGTTTGGCCGATGGGAGATCAGAGGGTGAGAGGAAAGGAAGGTTGTGGTATTTTTTCCTTGCTTCTTCCCTGATTGGCATCTCTGCTCCACAACTATGGCTCCAGCCAGGTGGCCTCTTCTCCAAGGCCCCAGCTTTCACTGGGCGCCAGTGACATGATTTCCTCCCTTTCCCCTTCCAGCAAAAAAAGTAACAGCTTTTTGCTATTGCTTGTCCCTAGTGTCTCAACAATCCTTATTGATTACCTTAATCCTGCACCATAAAGACCCTCTTCATTACATTCCTTCAGAAATTCACCTTCCATTTCCTGCTGGGACCCTGATTGATACAGACACTACCTATAGTCCAAATCAATCTATATCTCCAGCCTAGAAAAAAATCCCCTACATTTTCAACAACCTGCTGGATGGTTCCATTTGGATGTCCAATTTGATACATTAAACTCAACCCACCATCACCCTTCCAATCCTAACCAGGCCAAGGCCAACTGGCCACCTTGGCACCCTCCTTTTCTCCTTCCGCATACATTACCATTAATTCTTCCCATCTTCACCTCACACTCCTAAATATCTGAAACATTGCTAAATGGCCATCTAATCTGTTGTCCTATCTCCAAATCCAACCTGTAGGTTATTCTTCCTAAAACATTGGTGGGGGCTCATGATTCTCCCTTGCTCAGAAACCTTCCCTGTGCTTTATTGTCAACAGAAAATATTCTTTGTCTTTTATCTGGGCATTCAATGTCCTCCACGATGTGGCCTCACAATACTTATTTTAATCTCCCCTTGTCAAATTGGTTCAAACTCCAAATATACACTCTTCTCTCCCCTTACTTCTACCTCATCCATTCTTCAACGCTCACCAAGGTCTACAAAGCTCCTCCTCAAGGTCCATAGACCACAGCCTGTCTGACTGCTCATCTGACAAAGATTCGTGTGCTGCCATACCTCATCTCTAGTTTGTTCTTTAGTAGTCTTTACACTCCTAAGGGAATTGCCATGTCTTCTGACATCCCCCACAGGGCTGAGCACATTACACATGCTTATTAGCTCTGAAGTAAGTGAGGAATGAATGCTGGTTTCAGAGCTAAGCCCTGGCCTGGTAGGAGGGGCCAAGTAGGCAAAGTGCCCCCTAGATGGGTCACCCATTACCCCTCCCCTCTGGTAGCTAAATCAATTGGAAGCTACTCTAGGGACCCAGTGAAGGAAGGAGTCAGGTTGAGAGTTCCACAGGGGCCATGAGTTCACCCTCACCTGCTACTCTCACAGTCCTCCCAAGTCTGATACTATTTTACCATCTACCCTTTGGGCCCAGCTAGTATCCCCTCCAATCAGAAGCACAGGTAGGAAGAGATATTCAGAACAGAGGTAGCAAGGGGGTCTTGTGGAACAAGGGACACTCACCTTAAGGTTCCCATCAGCTGTGATGCGCAACCTGTTGCAGGTCCCACAGAAATGCTCAGACATGGACGTGATGAAGCTGATCCGGCCTCGGAAGCCAGGGATCTTAAAGGCCTAGGGGGAAAGGAGGGGAAAATGGGCAGTGGAGGGACAGAAAAGAGCTACTGAACCTAAGCCCTCACTTCCTGTCATTGGAACACTTACTCCATACTCCTCGCCCAGAGAAGCCCCTTGGAAGGTAGTGCCCAAGGCCCTGCGGGCAACAGAAGACTCCAGGTACGATGACCCATGAGCAATCTGAAGCAGGCAGTGACAGCTGCCTGTGCCTGGCCCACCTGCAGGGAAAACCTGTAAGGTTGATGAGCCCTGTGGGCAGCATGTCCAGAGGATGCCTCATGGAAGTCCAGGATGAGCACCCCCCTGCAACACTTACTGGTCCTAAGATAAGTTATTTAACCCTGCCAAGTCTTCTTCTTTATCCATCAAACAGGGAGGTTGTTGGGATGGCACTGTAATGCCTTCTGCTTAAGCTGCACCATCCCACACCACTGCATTCCAACCTCAATTTCGGCCCTCCCCTACAGTGGAGGCACACCCTTCCTCCCTGTCTAGCCCTCCTCTTCCTGCTTCCCAACCTTGGCTGTGCTGGACTCTTCCTCCGGCAGCTTCTCCAGCTCAGGCCACTGCTGCTGCACTGTGTCCAACATCTCCTTGTAGCTGACCATCTTCTTGAAGTTCCACTTGTTGCCTGTATTTGGGTGGGGGAGGCAGGAGGAATGATTGAATCACGGAGTGGAAGGGGCCACAGAGTCAAGTCCATCCTCTTACACAGCATAGGAATCAGCTCTCCAGCCTCTCCTATGGGAAGTCATGAGACCCTTGACTAAAATGGGTGCATCAAATCATACCCACAATGGCTCTGAGGGGCCTCCCACGCCCCATTCACAGCACAGGGGCCTTCCTAGTCCCCTCCCACCATCCCTGGAACTATTCCTACACACACAGCAAAGATTCGGGGTCAGCAGCACTCACACTCAGCCCTTCCCACCACCCTCAGCATGTACCAATGCCATACAGCAGTCACCCTGCCACACCCTCAGTATGGCCCTGGTCACGCTCTACTGACAGACCCAGCCTGCCCCACCCTCACGTCACTGACCATCAAAGGGCATGTATTCTATGAAGCGTACGTCCAGGGGGAGCCCCTCAGTCAAGGCCACAAAGTCCAGGAGTTCATCCTCATTCAGGCCTCGCATCACCACACAGTTCACCTGGCCAGGGACAATAGCACCATGAGGGCTGGCCCGCTTCCTTTCTTCTATGTAAATGACTTATGTGGGTCTGGCACGTGCCTAGGCACTCCACTGGGGGGCCCATTCATCGTTTCCCCCCAGTTCTTCTTTAGCTGGGGAATTCCATGGGGTCAGTGATTTTCCTCCCCTCCCTGGTAGGGGGCAAGGACTGGATGCGACTGGGGAGGAAGTGGTGATAGCAGGGTGCACTTGTGCTGCCTGGCCAGGGCCAGGAGCTGTCAAAGAGGCCAGGAGCTGGGAGTGGAAGGCCAAACTTTTGGGGGGCTGGGAGTAGTGTAGAAAGTCAGAGTGAGCAATAGTGGCACATACTCACTTTCACAGGGTTGTAGCCCAGCTCAATGGCCTTGTGGATGCCCTCCATGACCTTGTGGAAGCCTGCAGTGAGGAAGAGAAAAAGAAGGTCCATGAACCTCCTCCCATTCCTCTCCTCCTCCATCCCTCAAACACAGGGAAGCACCTAAAGCTATGAGGGGCCTTAGAGACCACCTAGCCTGGGAGTCAGCCAGTGTTTTCTGTAAAAGGCCAGATAGTAAATATTTTAGGCTTTGTATGCCAAGAGGAAAAATATTATGTAGGTATACGTCATAAAGTTGTTATTGACAAAATTCAAAATACAATAATTAAGTACAATTTTTTGTAATACAGGTCTACAAAAAAGAAAACAGAATGGGGGTGGAGGATAAATTTTGCTTAATTGGAGTTCAAAGTTAATGTCCCCTATCATCAAATTGATTCCAAATATTCATTTGTAAAATCCATTTGCAGCTCATGGGCTACACAAAAAAGGCAGCTGGTCAACCTGGATTAGCATCTGATCCAAAAAAGCCCCCAAGGGTGTGGCTACAGAGATGAGGGACATTTAGCAAAGGCGAAGGAGGAAGAATAAATGCCTAAGCTTTATCTACAACTCAGAAACCAAGAGGGAGAGACCAGACCCCTTGCCTGGCACCTCCCACATGTTCCCTAAACACCAGCGGCATCTGATCACCTCTCCTGCGGACGATGAACTCAAACTTGGCCGGCACCAGGGTATCTAGGCTGATGTTGATGGCACTGAGACCAGCCTTCTGAAGCTGGGGCAGCAGCCGGGCAAGGTTGACACCATTGGTGGTGACGCCGATGGTCCTCAGCCCTTCCAGCTGGTGGAGCTTGGCTATAGGAGAACAGGAAGGGGTGTTAGAGTGCTTGTTCTTGGTGAGGCCGGGAGGAGGGCTGGAAGGTAAATGTCTTTGTCTAAACAGGATGAGTGGCCAAGAGGCTCTCTGCAGACTTCTGTTAACCAGGATTGTCTTAATAAGAAACATAATAACAAAGGCAAAAATAACCAAAGCATTAAACCCTGAGTGTTCTCTCTATGTCAGATGCTCAGCTGAGGGCTTTGCATACGTTAGCTCATTGAAGTCTGACAAAATAATTATCCCTATTTAATAGGTGAGGAAAGGTAGCTCAGAGAGATTAAGAAAATTGCTCAAAGTCACATAGCAAGCCAGAAGAACAGCTAATAGTCCCTGGTGGTGCAAATGGTAAATGCACTCAGCTACTAACCAAAAGGTTGGAGGTTCAAATCCACCCAGAGGCTCCTCAGAAGAAAGACTTGGCAATCTACTTCCAAAAGATCAGCCATTAAAAACTGTGAAACACAGTTCTACTCTGACACACATGGGGCTGCCATGAGTTGGAATCAACTTAAAAGCAACTGGTTAGTTTGGTACAACACAGACAATGCCACTGACTAGAATCTTCCAGCCCCCAAACATGGCACTTCTGACAAACCACTTGAATGTCTGCCTCTTTGTGTAGAATTGGTTCCGCTCTGCTTGAGAGCAGAAGCCAGAAAAGGAAATGCCCAAGCAAAGCCGAACTGAGGAAAATGCATCAGATTACAAAATTGATACCTAGTTTAGGGAGGGGTGTGTAGAAATGCATACCTTCATGGTGTAAGACTAAAATTACATAATCTTTCTGGAGGGAAATTATGTATATAAGGCCTTGGAACTTTATAATGCTTTTGACCCCAAAAGGCTTTCACTTCTAAGAATTTAATCTAGGGAAATAATCACGGAAGTGAACAATATTTATCTATAAGGATGTTTATCACAGAACAACACATAATAAATGAAAGTGAGGAATAATACAAATAGCCAACAGTAGAAAACTGGTTAAATTATGTTTTCTCTGGATGATGCAGTATGATGCAGGCAAAAATGATTCTGTAAAATAATATATTAGGGGCTGAGAAAGGCACAAGCTATATGAAGTAGAGAGAGCAGGTCATAAAATAGTAAAAACTAGATGCAGAGACAAACCAAAATGTTGACAATGGTAACAAACGGGCAGTAGCAATGTTCTTTTTGCTTATCTGAAATAAATATTTATTTTTTACTTTTGTGATAAGAAAATGAAAGTGTAAAAATAAAAAGCTGTTCTTTTTAAAAGAAAGAAAAGAGCTTCACTGTGGTTCTGTCAACATGGAAAATTAGTAGTGGTTGTTGGCTCCCTCTGCCAAATCAGCCCTGGAGAAACTATTGAGGGAAATGTAGAATCCAGGAACTTAAAAAAAAAAAAAAAATCTTGAGAAACTCATAAGAAGATAGATGGTTGTTTTAAACTGGTATGAGGGAGGGGATAGTAGTCTGGGGTGAAGGCAACTGGCAGAGAATGTGAGCAAGTAAAGGAAGGCAAGAAGTTTAAGCTCTGTTCTTGCCCACACCCACTAATGCCTCCGAACAATCATTGTCCCTTCACTGAAGAAACTTGTGGAAAAGGCCCAGAGAACTTGGCTCGGAGAACTCAGTTAGGAAACTAGTACCAGAGTTAAACTCAGGGAAGCTGCCGAAGCTCCGCTGGAAGAGGAATTGAAGACAACAGATAAGGACTGACAAGCCTCAGGTACTCCCTCCTTCCCCTCCCTGTCCAGTGCCCCAAGACTGGTAGGTGGATTAAAATCAAGGGTGCTTACAGCCTTCCAACTCCGCTTCTCCCTGAGGGTTTGAAGGTGAAAACCTGCAGGACGTCCAAGTTACACATCTCTAGGGGAAGCCACTCTCATCATAATCTAAGTGAATAATATCTCCTGGAGTTTTGCAGTGCACAACCTGTGTGGTCTCACTTGACAAAGCTGGTTGTTTGGTGGGATGATAACAGACGTGTGAACAACTGTGATATTCTGGGGCCTGAGGCTCTCCTGTCCTTGGGCTCTAAGGGCCTATCAAAGACTGGGATCTGACCTTAGTTAGACCTTTTCCTAGTAAGCAATGCCAGACAGACTAGCTGATGCCCCCAAGGAGTATAACTAACCTATTTTCCACATCCCCCACCCCCCCAAAAAAAAGCCTTGTAAAATATATAACAATGGAAGAAAAAGTATTAAAACAGGCAGACCAAGAATATAAGCAAACATGATAAATGCAGTTAAAAGAAAATAACGGTATGAGACATAAATCAGTGGGATACAGACCCCAAATTCTCATAAAAAGACCAAACTTAATGGTCTGACTGAGACTGGAGGAATCCCGGCGGCCATGCTCCCCAGACCTTCAGTTGACACAGGACAGGAACCATCCCCGAAGACAACTCATCAGAAATGAAAGGGACTGGTCAGCGGGTGGGAGAGAGACGCTGATGAAGAGTGAGCTAATTATATCAGGTGGACACTTGAGATTGTGTTGGCAACTCTTGTCTGGAGGGGGGATGGGAGGGTAGAGAGAGAGGGAAGCCAGCAAAATTGTCAAGAAACGAGAGACTGAAAGGGCTGACTCAAGAGGGGGAGGGCAAGTGGGAGTAGGGAGTGAGATGTATGTAAACTTATATGTAACAGACTGATTGGATTTGTAAACGTTCACTTGAAGCTTAATAAAAGTTATTAAAAAAAATTTTAAAAAGAAACAATGGGAAATATTAAAACATCACTGTGAAATAAAGAACACAAGAAATAAGATAAATTGTAAGACGGACACAGAAGGAGAAAATGGTGAGTAGGAACATCAGACTGAGGAGCCCACCCAGGAGGAAGAAAAGGGCAAGGATAAAAAATCACAATACAATTTAAGAAAAATGGAGGCTACGAGTAGAAGGGGCAACACCCAGATAATAGAGGTCCTGGGGTGGGTTGGGGCAGGGTGGCCTAAAATGGAAAGAAGTAAATATTAAAAGAAATAATGGAGAAAATTTCCCCCAAATTTAAGATAAATGGCTTAATAGCAACTTCACTGAATGTCAATAAGACAGAGGAGGAAAAGCCTATTCTAAATACGTTATAAAACCAAACCAAACCCAGTGCCTTCCAGTCGATTCCGACTCATAGGGACCCTATAGTAAAATTTAAGAAAGTCAGATACAAAGACAACACTTGAAGTTTCCAGAGAAAAAGAACCTATTATTGTTATGTTAATGAGCCAAAGGTGGCTCCAGGTTACTTATTTCTTCACGCAAGCTGAGGCCCATTAGCCCAAAACAGCCTGCTGGCACCAAACTCAAATTTGTACACATCCAATTGTTTTAAAGATAGCCCAAATAAACATAATTTTAGCCAGTTAGAGCCTGCTTGCTTTATATACTCCAAGAAATTGTACCCAACATCTGGTAAGCATGTATAATATAAAATCCTGTAGTTACAAGGACCCTAAATTGCTGCTGCCTCTGGAGTTCTCTGATCCAGAGACTCCCCACCTTGCTGCAGGACATCACATAGGGACATGTAAGCTTTCCCCCTCCCTCGTCCTCTTCCCTGTGGATTTTTCATGCCCTCTTCCCCTTCTGTTGCCTCTGGCAAAGCCCCTGCTGAGAGGGAGGGGGCCCTGCATGTGGCTGTCATTCCATCGCCCCAATAAACAGCTATCTCATGGTCATATCTTTTTCCTTGATTAACCCCCCCTTAAAAAAAAAACGCCAAACCAAACCAGTTACCATTGATTTGATTCCAATTCATAGCGACCCTATATGACAGAGTAGAACTGCCCCATAGGGTTTCCAAGAAGCGGCTGGTAGATTCAAACTGCTGACCTTTTCGTTAGCAGTGGAGCTCTTAACCACTGTACCACCAGGGCTCCAGATTCCCTCAAATTTCTGTACAAAGAGCAAGAACCATACTGACATCAGACGTTTCTTAATAGCAGGACTGGCTATAAGAAGACAATGGGGTAACATTCTTAACATAATTGAAAGAAGGAACCCTGAACCAAAAATTTTATATGCATTTAAATAACATTATAAAACTATTATTGTACGGAAACATTATAAAAATAGTAGAGGCGGGGCCAAGATGGCGGACTAGGTGGACGCTACTGCGGATCCCTCTTGCAACAAAGACTGGGAAAAACAAGTGAATCGATCACATACGTAAAAATCTACGAACTCTGAACAACAAAAACAGATTTAGAGACTGAGAACGAACAAATACGGGGAGGCAGCGATTGTTTTCAGAGCCTGGAGCCAGCGTACCAGTCAGGTGACCTTCGGAGCCCGATTCGGGGCAGAGCCCAGGGGGGGCAGACGGCACACACAAGGGGCCCAGCCCTAGCCCCTGAACTCATTCCGGGAGGGGGCCCAGCCGGTTCGCGCGGGCCGCGTGACGGCGCACCCGGTGGGAGAAGTGCCCGGGAGGCAGCGATTGGTCTTGGAGCGGGGAGAGCAGCGCCCCAGCCGGGGAGCCGTCCCGCCGGGATTTTGGAGGGCACGGGTGTGGCGTGAGCACGGGGAGCAGCTACATCCCCCTGAATTGACCCCGGGGGGGGGGCCCAGCAGGTTCGAGTAGGCGGCGCCCAGCCAGTTCGCGCTGGCGGCGCGGCAGCGTAGCTGGTGGGAGAAGACCCCGGGAGGCAGTGACTGTTCTTGGAGTGAGGAGAGCAGCGTCCCAGCCGGGGAGCCGTCCCGCCAGGATTTTGGCGGGCACGGGCGTGGCGTGAGCACGGGGAGCAGCTCCATACCCCTGAATTGACCCCGGGGGGGTCCCAGCTGGTTCGCGGGGGCGGCGCGCGACGCGGCTGGTGGGACGGGGAGTCCCCGGGAGGCAGCGACTGATTTTGGAGTCGGGAGTGCACCGTCCCAGTAGGGGAGCCTTAACCTAGGGGGTAGGGCTGACAGCGGAGGATCTGACCGTGACTCAAGCGGGCCAGACCCCCTGGGGGCAATCTCCACACAGACAGTACACATAGGCGACACGCCCCGCGGAAATCTCAGATATAATAGTCATTCCAAGCAAGACAAGCAACTCTGGCTATATTCTGAGGTGCTACTCTCCTAGCTCTCTGATCCCTCCCCCACCCTCTCCAGGCGGCTCCATTAACATCCGAATAGCCTGAGCCAGAGGGAGAACTCTGATAGGGATCTGACTGCATTTTTTTTTAGCGGATTTTCTGGAAAAACTAGTTTCCCAGTGATGGCTCGGAGACAGCAGTCCATATCAAACCACATAAAGAAGCAGAAGATGACAGCTTCTCCAACCCCCCAAACAAAAGAATCAAAATCTTTCCCAAACGAAGATACAATCCTGGAATTATCAGATACAGAATATAAAAAACTAATTTACAGAATGCTTAAAGACATCACAAATGAAATAAGGCAGACTGCAGAAAAAGCCAACGACCACACTGATAAAACTGTTGAAGAACTCAAAAAGACTATTCAAGAACATAGTGGAAAAATTAATAAGTTGCAAGAATCCATAGAGAGACAGCATGTAGAAATCCAAAAGATTAACAATAAAATTACAGAATTAGACAACGCAATAGGAAGTCAGAGGAGCAGATTCGAGCAATTAGAATGCAGACTGGGACATCTGGAGGATCAGGGAATCAACATCAACATAGCTGAAAAAAAATCAGATAAAAGAATTTAAAAAAATGAAGAAACCCTAAGAATCATGTGGGACTCTATCAAGAAGGATAACTTGCGAGTGATTGGAGTCCCAGAACAGGGAGGGGGGACAGAAAACACAGAGAAAATAGTTGAAGAACTCCTGACACAAAACTTCCCTGACATCATGAAAGACGAAAGGATATCTATCCAGGATGCTCATCGAATCCCATTTAAGATTGATCCAAAAAGAAAAACACCAAGACATATTATCATCAAACTTGCCAAAAACAAAGATAAACAGAAAATTTTAAAAGCAGCCAGGGAGAAAAGAAAGGTTTCCTTCAAGGGAGAATCAATAAGAATAAGTTCAGACTACTCAGCAGAAACTATGCAGGCAAGAAGGGAATGGGACGACATATACAGAACACTGAAGGAGAAAAACTGCCAGCCAAGGATCATATATCCAGCAAAACTCTCTCTGAAATATGAAGGTGAAATTAAGATATTTACAGATAAACACAAGTTTAGAGAATTTGCAAAAACCAAACCAAAGCTACAAGAAATGCTAAAGGAGATTGTTTGGTCAGAAAACCAATAATATCAGGTACCAGCACAATACAAGGTCACAAAACAGAACGTCCTGATATCAACTCAAATAGGGAAATCACGAAAACAAACAAATTAAGATTAATTTAAAAAATAAATAAAATAATACACATAACAGGGAATCATGGAAGTCAATAGGTAAAAGATCACAATAACCAAAAAGAGGGACTAAATACAGGAGGCATTGAACTGCCAGATGGAGAGTGATACAAGGCGATATAGAACAATACAAGTTAGGTTTTTACTTAGAAAAATCGGGGTAAATAATAAGGTAACCACAAAAAGGAATATTAACTCCATAACTCAGGATAAAAGCCAAGAAAAACGTAACGACTCAACTAACATAAAGTCAAACACTATGAAAATGAAGATCTCACAATTTACTAAGAAAAACGCCTCAGCACAAAAAAGTATGTGGAAAAATGAAATGGCCAACAACAAACATGAAAAGGCATCAAAATAACAGCACTAAAAACTTATTTATCTATAATTACGCTGAATGTAAATGGACTAAATGCACCAATAAAGAGACAGAGAGTCACGGACTGGATAAAGAAACACGATCCATCTATATGCTGCCTACAAGAGACACACCTTAGACTTAGAGACACAAACAAACTAAAACTCAAAGGATGGAAAAAAATAGATCAAGCAAACAATAAGCAAAAAAGAAGAGGAGTAGCAATATTAATTTCTGACAAAATAGACTTTAGACTTAAATCCACCACAAAGGATAAAGAAGGACACTATACAATGATAAAAGGGACAATTGATCAGGAAGACATAACCATATTAAATATTTATGCACCCAATGACAGGGCTGCAAGATACATAAATCAAATTTTAACAGAATTGAAAAGTGAGATAGACACCTCCACAATTATAGTAGGAGACTTCAACACACCACTGTTGGAGGACAGGACATCCAGTAAGAAGCTCAATAGAGACACGGAAGACCTACTTACAACAATCAACCAACTTGACCTCATTGACTTATACAGAACTCTCCACCCAACTGCTGCAAAATATACTTTCTTTTCTAGTGCACATGGAACATTCTCTAGAATAGACCACATATTAGGTCATAAAACAAGCCTTTGCAGAGACCAAAACATTGAAATATTACAAAGCATCTTCTCAGACCACAAGGCAATGAAACTAGAAATCAATAACAGAAAAACTAGGAAAAAGAAATCAAATACTTGGAAAATGAACAATACTCTCCTCAAAAAAGACTGGGTTATAGAAGACATCAAGGAGGGAATAAGGAAATTCATAGAATGCAACGAGAATGAAAATACTTCCTATCAAAACCTCTGGGACACAGCAAAAGCAGTGCTCAGAGGCCAATTTATATCGATAAATGCACACATACAAAAAGAAGAAAGAGCCAAAATCAGAGAACTGTCCCAACAACTTGAACAAATAGAAAGTGAGCAACAAAAGAACCCATCAGGCACCAGAAGAAAACAAATAGTAAAAATTAGAGCTGAACTAAATGAATTAGAGAACAGAAAAACAATTGAAAGAATTAACAAAGCCAAAAGCTGGTTCTTTGAAAAAATTAACAAAATTGATAAACCATTGGCTAGACTCACTAAAGAAATACAGGAAAGGAAACAAATAACCCGAATAAGAAACGAGAAGGACCACATCACAACAGAGCCAAATGAAATTAAAAGAATCATTTCAGATTACTACGAAAAATTGTACTCTAACAAATTTGAAAACCTAGAAGAAATGGATGAATTCTTGGAAAAACACTACCTACCTAAACCAACACATTCAGAAGTAGAACAACTAAATAGACCCATAACAAAAAAAGAGATTGAAACGGTAATCAAAAAACTCCCAACAAAAAAAAGCCCTGGCCCGGATGGCTTCACTGCAGAGTTCTACCAAACTTTCAGAGAAGACTTAACACCACTACTACTGAAGGTAGTTCAAAGCATAGAAAATGATGGAATACTACCCAACTCATTCTATGAAGCTACCATCTCCCTGATACCAAAACCAGGTAAAGACATTACAAAAAAAGAAAATTATAGACCTATATCCCTCATGAACATAGATGCAAAAACCCTCAACAAAATTCTAGCCAATAGAATCCAACAACACATCAAAAAAATAATTCACCACAATCAAGTGGGATTTATACCAGGTATGCAAGGCTGGTTTAATATCAGAAAAACCATTAATGTAATCCATCACATAAATAAAACAAAAGATAAAAACCACATGATCTTATCAATTGATGCAGAAAAGGCATTTGACAAAGTTCAACACCCATTTATGATAAAACTCTTACCAAAATAGGAATTGAAGGAAAATTCCTCAACATAATAAAGGGAATCTTTTTTTTTTACAGCCAATATCACTCTAAATGGAGAGAACCTGAAAGCATTTCCCTTGAGAACGGGTACCAGACAAGGATGCCCTTTATCACCACTCTTATTCAACATCGTACTTGAAGTCCTAGCCAGGGCAATTAGGCTAGACAAAGAAATAAAGGGTATCCCGGATTGGCAAGGAGGAAGTAAAGTTATCACTATTTGCAGATGACATGATCTTATACACAGAAAACCCTAAGGAATCCTCCAGAAAACTACTGAAACTAATAGAAGAGTTTGGCAGAGTCTCAGGTTATAAAATAAACATACAAAAATCACTTGGATTCCTCTACATCAACAAAAAGAACACCGAAGAGGAAATAACCAAATCAATACCATTCACAGTAGCCCCCAAGAAGATAAGATACTTAGGAATAAATCTTACCAAGGATGTAAAAGACCTATACAAAGAAAACTACAAAGCTCTACTACAAGAAATTCAAAAGGACATACTTAAGTGGAAAAACATACCTTGCTCATGGATAGGAAGACTTAACATAGTAAAAATGTCTATTCTACCAAAAGCCATCTATACATATAACGCACTTCCGATCCAAATTCCAATGTCATATTTTAAGGGGACAGAGAAACAAATCACCAATTTCATATGGAAGGGAAAGAACCCCCGGATAAGCAAAGCATTACTGAAAAATAAGAAGAAAGTGGGAGGCCTCACTCTACCTGATTTCAGAACCTACTATACAGCCACAGTAGTCAAAAGAGCCTGGTACTGGTACAATAACAGGCACATAGACCAATGGAACAGAATTGAGAATCCAGATATAAATCCATCCATGTATGAGCAGCTGATATTTGACAAAAGCCCAGTGTCAGTTAATTGGGGAAAAGATGGTCTTTTTAACAAATGGTGCTGGCATAACTGGATATCCATTTGCAAAAGAATGAAACAGGACCCATACCTCACACCATGCACAAAAACTAACTCCAAGTGGATCAAAGACCTAAACATAAAGACTAAAACGATAAAGATCATGGAAGAAAAAATAGGGACAACCCTAGGAGCCCTAATACAAGGCATAAACAGAATACAAAACATTACCAAAAATGATGAAGAGAAACCAGATAACTGGGAGCTCCTAAAAATCAAACACCTATGCTCATCTAAAGACTTCACCAAAAGAGTAAAAAGACCACCTACAGACTGGGAACGAATTTTCAGCTACGACATCTCAGACCAGCGCCTGATCTCTAAAATCTACATGATTCTGTCAAAACTCAACCACAAAAAGACAAACAACCCAATCAAGAAGTGGGCAAAGGATATGAACACATGTTTCATTAAAGAAGATATTCAGACAGCCAACAGATACATGAGAAAATGCTCCCGATCACTAGCCATTAGAGAAATGCAAATTAAAACTACGATGAGATTCCATCTCACACCAACTAGGCTGGCATTA
Source organism: Loxodonta africana (assembly GCF_030014295.1). Taxonomy (NCBI): domain Eukaryota; kingdom Metazoa; phylum Chordata; class Mammalia; order Proboscidea; family Elephantidae; genus Loxodonta; species Loxodonta africana. The sequence goes on from NC_087342.1 coordinate 102,321,696, forward strand.
ATCCAAAAAACACAAAAGAATAAATGTTGGAGAGGCTGCGGAGAGATTGGAACTCTCATACACTGCTGGTAGGAATGTAAAATGGTACAACCACTTTGTAAATCTATCAGGCGTTATCTTAAACAGTTAGAAATAGAACTACCATACAACCCAGAAATCCCACTCCTCGGAATATACCCTAGAGATACAAGAGCCTTCACACAAACAGATATATGCACACCCATGTTTATTGCAGCTCTGTTTACAATAGCAAAAAGCTGGAAGCAACCAAGGTGTCCGTCAACGGATGAATGGGTAAATAAATTGTGGTATATTCACACAATGGAATACTACGCATCGATAAAGAACAGTGACGAATCTGTGAAACATTTCATAACATGGAGGAACCTGGAAGACATTATGCTGAGCGAAATGAGTCAGAGGCAAAAGGACAAATATTGTATAAGACCACTAGTATAAGATCTTGAGAAATAGTAAAAACTGAGAAGAACACATACTTTTGTGGTTACGAAGGGGGGAGGGAGGGAGGGAGGGAGAGGGTTTTTTATTGATTCATCAGTAGATAAGAACTGCTTTGGGTGAAGGGAAAGACAACACTCAATACATGGAAGGTCAGCTCAATTGGACTGGACTAAAAGCAAAGAAGTTTCTGGGATAAAATAAATACTTCAAAGGTCAGCGGAGCAGGGGCGGAGGTCTGGGGAACAGGGTTTGAGGGGACTTCTAAGTCAATTGGCAAAATAATTCTATTATGAAAACATTCTGCATCCCACTTTGAAATGTGGCGTCTGGGGTCTTAAATGCTAACAAGCGGCCATCTAAGATGCATCAATTGGTCTCAACCCACCTGGAGCAAAGGAAAATGAAGAACACCAAGGTCACACGAGAACTAAGAGCCCAAGAGATAGAAAGGGCCACATGAACCAGAGACCTACATCATCCTGAGACCAGAAGAACTAGTTGGTGCCCAGCCACAATCGATGACTGCCCTGTCAGGGAGCACAACAGAGAACTCCTGAGGGAGCAGGAGATCAGTGGGATGCAGACCCCAAATTCTCATAAAAAGACCATACTTAAGGGTCTGACTGCGACTGGAGGAATCCCGGCGGCAATGCTCCCCAGACCTTCTGTTGGCACAGGACAGGAACCATTCCCGAAGACAACTCATCAGACATGAAAGGGACTGGTCAGCGGGCGGGGGAGAGAGATGCTGATGAAGAGTGAGCTAATTAAATCAGGTGGACACTTGAGATTGTGTTGGCAACTCTTGTCTGGAGGGGGGATGGGAAGATAGAGAGAGAGGGAAGCTGGCAAAATTGTCACGAAACGAGAGACTGAAAGGGCTGACTCAATAGGGGGAGAGCAAGTGGGAGAAGGGAGTAAGACGTATGTAAACTTAGGTGTGACAGACTGATTGGATTTGTAAATGTTCACTTGAAGCTTAATAAAAATTAATTAAAAAAATAGTAAACATTATAAAAGCTACTCTCAGGCATCCCATATTTACTCAGATTTGCCATAAAAAGACCAACACTGAAACACTTTTATTGAAAATACTCAAATCAGAAGAGAAACAAATTCAGGAAATCATGCAAGAGTTATGGGAATTAAGGGTAATCAAACACCTTGGTAAAGTTTGCCACTATCTTAAAAGACAGGGAGTATACTCACAAGAGACATTCAAGGACAGACTATTCATAACAACCCAGAAGTAAAAATCTAGAAAATGTCAACAATAAGGCTGAGGGGAAGGCTGGAGAAAATCAAAGGGCGTAAGAGTGTGCTCAAGTTCCTGTCCTGTGAGGGAAAAGAAGGGAGATCATTTCTTAAAAGACAAAAAGAATGACAAATCAAAAGATTTTATAGAAAGATATCCAAATGTTTCAACAGTCACAATAAAGGGAAACAAAATAAACTCACCAGTAAAAAGACAGAGATGATTAGGTTTGATAAAAGAAACAAAAGTTAACTATTGTGCCAATACAAAAGACATACCTAAAGCATGCTGTTGTTAGTTGCCATCAAGTCAGCTCTGACTCAGGGTGATTACTTTATGTATAAAGACAAGGAAAGGTTTAAAGTAAAAAGATAAAAACAGATATAACAGTCATACCAAAACCAAAGGAAAGGTGATATAACGTCAGTAAAAATATACATAGACCTTAGGACAAAATGTACCATTAAGGAGAAAGAGATCCACTACATAATGGTAAAAGATTCAGTTTACCAAGAAGGCATAATGTTTCTAACTATGAATCCAACAAAATACATATGAAGTAAAAAGTAATCAAACCCTTGGCAGAAGATAACAAATCTACCCATTGATTTATTACTGGTTGGCCAAGCAGATAGCCAGCAAAGATAGAGATAACACAGAGGTTTGAACAATAAAATTAATAAGCTGGTATCAATGAACAAATATAAACTTCTCCATTCAATGATTAGAGAACAAAGATTTGTCTCAAGCACACAGAACTACCAATGTACTTGATTATAAAGCAAGGCTCGATAAATTTTTAAAAACAAGTATCATACAGATAACATTCTTTAATCGCCATCCAATTAAATTAGAATTTAATAATAGAATGATAAATTAAAAATCCTCATACACTTGCAAATTAAAATCGTTACTTCTAAATATCTCATGGATCAAAGAACAAATTATAATAAAAAATAACAAAATACTTAAAACTAAATTTTATAAATGCAGTAGTCTAGATTTTTGTTATGGATTGAATTGTGCCCCTCCCTCCCAAAATATATACTGAAATCCTGGCTATATGCTGTTATGATTCAATCATATAATTACATCAGTTGGCCCTGGACCGGGCAGATTACCTTACATAAGGTAGCCTAATGTAACGTAATGCAATCACCTCCCAAGATGCAGTCTAATGTAAAGTCAGGAAAGGTGTACCTCTGGGTTGTATCCTTTCACCATATCTATTCAGTCTGTATCCTGAGCAAATAATCCAAGAAGCTGGATTATATGAAGAAGAACAGGGCATCAAGATTGGAAGAAGACATTAATAACCTGCATCATGCAGCTGACACAACCTTGCTTGCTGAAAGTGAAGAGGACTTGACGCACTGACTGATGAAGATCAAAGACCACAGCCTTCAGTATGGATTACACCTCAACATAAAGAAAACAAAAATCCTCACAACTGGACCAATAAGCAATATTATGATAAATGGAGAAAAGACTGAATTATCAAGAATTTCATCTTACTTGGATCCACAATCAACACCCATGGAAGCAGCAGTCAAGAAATCAAAAGATGAATTGCATTGGGCAATCTGCTGCAAAAGACCTCTTTAAAGTGCTAATAAGCAAAGATGTCACCTTGAAGTCTAAGCTGAAACTGACCCAAGCCATGGTGTTTCCAAATGCCTCATATGCATGCGAAAGCTGGACAACAAATAAAGAAGACTGAAGAAGAACTGACGTCTTTGAACTGTGGTGTTGGCAAAGAATATTGAATATACCATGGACTGCCAAAAGAACGAACAAATCTGTCATGGAAGAAATACAACCAGAATGCTCCTTAGAAGCAAGGATGGTAAGACTACGTTTCACATACTTTGGACGTGTTATCAGGAGGGATGAGTCCCTGGAGAAAGACATCATGCTTGGTAAAGTAGAGGGTCAGCGAAAAAGAAGAAGGCCCTCAAGGAGATGGATTGACACAGTGGCTGCAACAAAAGGCTCACGCATAACGATGGCACAGGACTGGGCAGTGTTTTGTTCTGTTGTACACAGGGTCACTTTAAGTCGGACTGGACTCGTTAGCACCTAACAGCTACGACAATGTAATGTAATGCAATCACCTCCCATGATGCAATCTAATGTAATGTAATCAATCAATCAGATCAGGTCATACCAGTGTAGGCTGGATCCCAAACCTAAAGACTTCAGAGATATAAAAAGAGAAGATTAAACACAGAAGGGGAGACAGATGCCATGTAAAGATTGTCTACAGGGCAAGGAACCAAGGAAGGCTGAGATTACCTACAAGGAAGGGATCTACCGAAGCCCCGGTCTGGACTTTCAGCCTCCAGAATTGTGATAAAATAAACTTTTATTCTTTAAAGCTACCTATTTGTGGTATTTGTGTTACAGCTAGGAAATTAAGATAGCTATTAAAAGAGAAAAAAAAGATAGAAATTATAAATACACAATAAAGACATTTAATAAATTCAAAAGTTGCTTTGCCTAAGACAAGCAAAATAGTCTTCAAGATTAACCTGAAAAGATTAACCTCCTGCTAGATTAATCAAGAAAAGAGATAAAGCATAAATAAACTATATTAAGAATTTTTTAAAAGCCTAAATCACGAGTAAAACAGAGATGTAAAAGATAGTAAGAAACAATCCACCAAGAAAACATAACTCTTATAAATATCTATGCACTCAATGACATAAAATACATAAACTCTAACAGCACTGAAAAGAGAAATAGTTCCACAATAATAGTAGAAGACTTTAATACACCATTCTTGGTAAAGGACAGAACGTCTAAAAAGAAACTCAACAAAGATACAGAAGATCTAAAGGCCACAATCAATCAGCTTGACTTCACAGACATATATACAACACTCCACCCAACAGCAGCAAAGTAAACATTCTTTTCCAAAGCACAGAGAACATTCTCCAGAATAGATCATAGTTTATGCCACAAAGCAACTATCAGTACATCCAAACAAAAAGTTAAAAGAAACAAAAAAAAAAGAAAGAAAACCAGGCCAAAATCAACATGTTAGCCCTACAACTCGAACAAATAGAAAGAGAGCAGCAAAAGAAGCCCGCAGGCACCAGAAGAAAGGAAATGATAAAGATTAGAGTAGAAATAAATGAAACAGGGAACAGAAAAACAATAGAAAGAATCACAAAACCAAAAGTTAGTTCTTTAAAAAGATCAACAAAATAACAAACCACTGGCCAAATGGACGAAAGAAAAACAGGGAGAAAGCAAATAACCCAAATAAGACATGAGATGGGGGACATTACAACAGACCCAACTGGAAAAAAAAAATCATAACAGAATACTAAGAAAACTTGTACTCTGACAAATTTGAGAACAAAGAGGAAATGGACAAATTTCTGGAAACACACTACCTAAACTAACACAAACTAAAATAAAAAATATGAACAGGCCCCTAACAAGAGAAGAAATTGAAGAGGTAATTAAAAAAAAAAACAACTCAAGAAAGAAAGCCCTGGCCTGGACGAATTCACTGGAGAATTCTACCAGAAATTCAGAGAAAAGCTCACACCAGTACTACTCCAACTATTTCAGACCACAGAAAAGGAAAAATACTTTCTGAATTCATTTTATGAAGCCAGCATAACCCTGATACCAAAGCCAGGCAAAGACACAAGAAAATTACAGATCAATATCTCTCATGAATATGGATGCAAAAATTCTCCACAAAATTCTAGCCACTAGAATTCAGCATCATATCAAAAAAATAATACACCACGACCAAGTGGGATTCATACCAGGTATGCAAGAGTGATTCAATATTAGAAAATTAATCAACAAAATCCACCAAATAGAATAGAGAAGAAACACATGATCATCTCAATCAATGCAGAAAAGGCATTCGATCAAGTCCAAAACACCCATTTCTGATAAAAACTCTCAATAAAATATACATAAAAGGGGAATTCATCAACATAATAAAGGGCATCTACACAAAACAAACAGCAGCCAACATCATTCTTAATGGAGGATGAAAAACATTCCCCTTGGGAACAGGAACAAGACAAGGATGCCCTTTATTACCACTCCTATTTTACATCGTGCTGGAAGTCCTAGCTAGAGCAATAAGGCAAGAAAAAGAAACAAAGGGCATCCAAATTGGTGATGAAGAAGTAAAACTGTACCTATTTGCAGATGATATGACACTATACAAAGAAAACCCAAAAGATTCCACAAGAAAACTACCAGAACTAATAGAAAGATTCAGCAGAGTTGCAGGATACAATATAAACACACAAAAATCAGTCGGATTCCTATACACCAATAAAGAAAACAACAAAAAGGAAATTGGGAAAACAATACCATTTATAACAGTCCCTAAAAAAATAAATACTTAGGAATAAATCTAACCAGGGATTTAAAAGACCTACACAAAGAAAACTACAAAACGCTAACATAAGAAACCAAATGACATCTTCATAAATGGAAAAACATACCATGTTCATGGATAGGAAGATTAAACGTTATGAAAATGTCAATTCTACCCAAAGCAATCTACAGATATAATGCAAACCTGATCCAAACACCAACAGCATTCTTTAGCAAGATAGAAAAGCTAATCACCAACTTTATATGGAAAGGGAAGAGGCCCCAGTTAAGCAAAGCATTACTGAAGAAGAACAACAAAGTGGGAGGCCTCATACTACCTGATTTTAGAATGTATTATATCTCACGGTAGTCAAAACAGCCTGTACTGGTACAGACAGGCACACAGACCAATGGAACAGAATTGAGAAACCAAATCTAAATCTATCCACCTACGATCAGCTGATCTTTGACAATGGACCAAAGTCCATTAAATTGTGAAAAGACAGTCTTTTTAACAAATAGTGCTGGCAAAACTGAATGACCATCTTTAAAAAAATGAAACAGGACCCATACCTCACACTATATACAAAAACTCAAAATGGATTAAATACTTAAATATAAAACCTAAAACGATAAAGATCATGGAAGAAAAAATAGGGACAATGCTAGGGGCCCTAACACATGGCATAAAGAGAATACAAACCATAACTAACAATGCAGAAACACCAGAAGAGAAACTAGATAACTGAGAGCTCCTAAACACTTATATTCATCAAAAAACTTCACCAAAAGCATAAAAAGAGATCCTACAGACTGGGAAAAAAATTTTGGCTACAACATATCCAACAATAGTCTAATCTCTAAAACCTACAAAATAGTTGAACACCTCAGCAACAAAAAGGCGAATGATCCAGTTAAAAAAAATGGGCAAAGGATATAAACACACACTTCACCAAAGAAGACATCTTGGCAGCTGATAGACACCAGACTCACGAAGAAATGCTCATGATCATTAGCCATTAAAAAAAAGTGCAAATCAAACTACGTGAGATACCATCTCACCCCAACCATTACTGGCACCAATCAAAAAAACAGAAAACAACAAATGTTGGAGAGGTTGTGAGGAGGCTGGAACACTTATGCACTGCTGGTGGGAACATAAAATGGTATAACCACTAGGAAAATGATACAGTGTGTCTTGGTCATCTAGTATTGCTATATAAAAATACCACAAGTGCATGGCTTTAACAAAGAAAAATCTATTCCCTCACAATTTAGTAGGCTATAAGCCCAAATTCAGGGTGCTAGTTCCAGGTTCGGAAGGCTTTCTCTCTCGGTTCTGGGGAAAGGTCCTTGTCATCAATCTTCCCCAGGTCTAGGAGCTTCTCAGCACAGGAACCCTGGGTCCAAAAGACCCACTCTGCTCCTGGTGCTGCTTTCTTGGTGTATGAGGTTTCCTCTGTCTCTCTGCTCCCTCCTCTCTTTTATATCTCAAAAGAGATTAACACAAAATACAACCTAATCTTGTAGATTGAGTCCTGCCTCATCAACATAAAAAAAACCTGCCTCTAATTCTGCCTCATTAACATAGAGGTAGGATTTACAACACATAGGAAAATCACATCAGATGACAAAATGGTGGACAATCACACAATACTGGGAATCATAGCCTAGCCAAGTTGACATACATTTTTTGGGGGAACACAGTTCAATCTATAACGTGGTGTCTCCTTAAAAAGCTAGAAATAGAAATACCATATGCTCCAACAATCCCACTACTAGGAATATATGCTAGAGAAAAAAGAGACGTCACACAAATAGACATCTGCATACCCATGTTCATTGCAGCATTATTCATAATAGCCAAAAGGTGGAAACAACCTAGTGCCCATCAACAGACGAATGGATAAACAAATTATGTGCCATAACACAATGGAACAGTACACAACGATAAAGAACAATGATGAATCTGCAAAGCATCTCAGAACACGAATTAATCTGGAGGGCATTACACTGAGTAAAATAAGGCAATCACAAAAGGACAAGGATTGCACGAAACTATTATAAAAACCCAAGAAAAAGTTTACATGCAGAAAAAAAATCTTTGATGGCTACAAGGGAGTGGAGGAACAGGGAGGGGGAATCACTAGATAGACAAGCGTCAACCTCAGTGAAGGGGAAGACAACACACAATATAAGGGAAGTAAGCACAAGTTGACCAAGGCAAAGTCAAAGAAGTTTCTTAGACACATCCAAACACTTTGAGGGACTAGTTACTGGGGCTGAGGGCTGTGGACCATAGTCTTGGGGACATGTAGTTCAACTGGCATAACACAGCTCATAAAGAAAATGTTCTACATCCTACTTTGGTGAGTAGATCACCAAAGTAGGATGTAGAACATTTTCACCAAAGTAGGATGTAGAACATTTGGGGTCTTAAAAGCTTGCAAGCAGGCATCTGAGATACATCTATTGGTCCCATCCTGTCTGGAGCAAAGGAGAAAGAAGAAAGCCAAAGACACAAGGAAAATATTCATCCAAAGGACTTATGGACCACATGATCCACAGCCTCCACCAGACTGAGTCCAGCACAACCAGATGGTGCCTGGCCACTACCACCGACTGCTCTGACAGGGATCACAATAGAGGGTCTCGGATAGAGGAGGAAAAAAATGTAGAACAAAATTCAAATTCACAAAGACCAGACTTACTGGTCTGACAGAGACTGGAAGAACCCCCAAGACTATGGCCCCAGACACCCTGCTAACTAAGAATTGAAGCCACTCCCAAAATCCACCTTTCATCCAAAAATACAAAACAAAAAATAACACATGTGAGGAACGTGCTTCTTAGTTCAAACAAGTATAGGAGAACAAATTGACAACACCTGCCCAAAGGCAAAGACCAGAAGGAAGGAAGATATAGGAAAACTGGAGGAATAAGAATGGGGAACCCTGGGTGGAAAGGGAAAGGGGGAGAGTGCTGAAACACTGCAGGGATTGCAGTCAATGTCACAAAACAAACTGCGTATAAATTTTTGAATGAGAAACTAATTTGTGCTGTAAACTTCACCTAAAGCACAATAAAATTTCAAAAAAGGACAAACATATAGAAGTGACAATGTTATAACTGAAAAAATAAAACTAAGAAATGTTATCGACACTTCATGCCGATAAGTCTGAAGTCAGAAACAATGAAAAATTTCTCCAAAGAAAACAACTCATCAAACTGACTCTGAATGAAGTAGAGGACTTGAATAGTGTAATTACTATTAAGGAAATTAAAGCAGCAGTTAAAAATCTCCCTGCAAAGAAAAGACCAGGAACAGTTTTACAAATGAGATCTACCAAATTTTCAAAGAAGTAATGATTACAGATTTACACAAACTCTTGCAGAGAATAGAATAAGAGATAATCCTTCCTGATTTGTTCTTTGAGACTTGACCCCTAAACCAGTTAAAGCAGACATGAGAATGGAAAAATTACAGGCATATTTCACTCATGAATATTGATGCAAAAATCGAAATAAAATATTAGCAAACTGAATCCAATAGCAGATAGAAACACAATATGTCATGGCCAGGCTGTACTTATATATTAGAAAATCAATAAATGTTATTCAGAATAACAGAATAAAGAAAAAAACTCATAGATCATCCTAACATATGTAGAAAAAGGCATGCAATTAAAGGAAGAAAACACTTTAGTAAACTAGATAGATAATTCCATTAACCTGACAAAATTTATTTGTGAAAAAACTTACAAGCATCATTCTAAATGGGGAAACTTTAGGAGCAGTCTCCTCTTACTACTACAACTGAACATTGTACTTGAGGCCCTAGATCTTGTAATAAAGCAAGAAAAGGAAATTAAAGGCAAATAGACAGGAAAAAAAATAGTCTTTGGTTGTAGATGATATGGCATGGCGTAGTGGTTTAGAGCTACAGCTGCTAACCAAAAGGTCAGCTGTTTGAATCCACCAGGTGCTCCTTGGAAACCACGTGGGGCAGTTTTACTCTGTCCTATAGGGTCGCTATGAGTCAGAATCGACTCAACGGCAACGGGTTTGGTTTGGTTTTTGGATTTAAACAGACGTATTACATAGAATTCATAGGAGAGTTAGCAGCCAGGCTGAGTAGAAGATGAATATACCAGCAACAAAAAATCAGAAGATGTAGCTTAAAATATGACACTGTCAAGATCTAGAATAGAACAGAAATCACCCCAGAGGCTTAAAATAAAGAGACTTTAGTGAAAGGACTACTTACAAAGGTGTGGGCAGGATTAAAGGACCCAACAATGCATAGTACAGTGCTCATACTAGCAACCTTGGGAACTCAATAGCAAGCCTAGGGCCAAAGGAAAGTCGGGAGAAAATTAAGAGCCCAATGAAGTCACCTTAGAGGAGGGGATGCCCTGTGGGACTATTAGTCCTGGAGAGAACTTAGCTACTGTCCTGGGTTAACTCAGCACAGAAACAGAGAGGGAACAGATGGAGAAGTGCTGGAGAGGCAAAGGGTTGGTGGAGGGAATCACACATAAGTGCAGAAAGAGAAAGTCAGGCAGAGCTTGAGTCCTTCCCACAGGGAGTTCTGTGGCACCAAACCAAGACTGACAGAGCTTCAGGCAAGGACCCCAAGTGAACAGAGCAATCCTTTCCCTTCACTCTGCACTCTGGATGGGGTAGGGGAACTTGGAAGCGTTTGTAAACATCCTAGCTCTAACTTCTGCCCCCACCCTTCACTCCAGCACCCCCCCCCCCCACACACACACTAGCACCCTCTTGCCCTGCTGTTCAGGACTGTTTTGCTCTGAAGAAGTACCTCTGCAGAAGATCAAAGGAGTGAGCCTGACAGATCAAGGTGTCAGTAAGCACTGCATCACTAGAATTCAAGGCATTGCAGCCGCCATTCTTTTTAGTGTGCTGGGAAAGGAGGAATGGTGTAATCTTTCCCCCATCAGCCCACACCCACAGCTGGGTGGCAGAAGTAAGTCCTCAGAAGCTGGCTACTGTGCTGTGTCCATGGCCTACCCAGTACCTAGTGGTGATCAGTCCTTGCCCCACCCATGCTATTAGTCTGATAGATAATCATGGAATATCACAACAGAAAAGGCCCTTACGTGGCTGTTCCACAGATGAGGAAGGTGAGGCCCAGAGTGGAGAAGAAACCAGCATAAGTTCCTGGGGTCAGGGGGTGGAAGACCAGAAAGAGGGCTCCCATCCTTCTCGCCGTGCAAATCTAGGGCTTCCCGTGGAGGCTCTGAGTCCTCACATCTCTGCTCAGTCATCCCGTGTCTGTCTGGCCAGTGAGGGATCCCTGTCCCCTCTGTTCTCCCACAAGCCAGCCTTGTCACAGAGCTCACTTAAGGAGGGACCCGTGCCAGAGGGTGGCCCAGAGAAGAACTGGCCTGACTGAGGAGGCTGGGCCTAGCATCCAGCCAGGTTCATGAGTTTCAGAACTTCCTGAAACCCAGCCTACCTTTCAGCTCTGAGGAACCACCTGGAACAAGGGAGTCAGCTCCCCTGGGCAGCCCATGTAGCACAGGAATGAAGGCACGATTTCAGGTCAGGTGACGAGTGGGGGCTGGAAGGGGTTGGCCATGGGGAAGTTGAGAGGAGAGGGCTGTCAGGGGGCCCTGGGCTCCTGCAGCTCATTCATCTGCGTATCCCCCCGCACAGTGTCAGGCACATGGAAAGCACTCAAGAAAATGAATGAAAGAAGCAGAAAGCTGAGTGTGGGGAAAAGCCACTCGAAGCAGCTCAGGTGGGGAGGGCAGCAATGAAGAACAGAGAACTTTATTTTCCTCTGATTTTATCATCTGTGAGCAAAGGTCTCTCTGCCTGACCTGAGGCTCAGAAGAAGCACATGGCGGAAGGATCTGTAGAGCTACCCCTTACAGAGCACTTGCCATGCGCTGGGCATTTCATTCTCATTTCTTCCTCCTGTTGACCATATTAAACCCAACCCGTTGCCATGCAGTCAATTCCACCTCATAGCGACCCTACAGGACAGAGTAGAACTGCCTCATACAGTTTTCAAGGAGTGCCTGGTGGATTTGAACTGCCAACCTTTTGATTAGCAGCCACGGCTCTTAACAGTACACCACCAGGGTTTCCTTGACCTTATTAAAAAAAAAACAAACAAAAAAAAACCACTTTGGGTAGGTACTATTATTGTCTAGTGGCTTAGAAGAGAATTTAAAAATTGCCCAAGGTACACTGCTATAAGAGGCACAGCTCAAGATTCAATACAGGTATTTACTGCTTGAGAACCAAACTTTGAACCACTGTTCATTCATTCAACAAATTCCAGCGAGCACCCACTATGTGTCAGGCATGGTTCTGAGTGCTGGAAACACAGCTGTGAATAAAACCCACAGCAGCTCTCCCTGAAAGCTTCCATGCTAGATATTGGAGGACACAGACAATAAAAAGCAAACACATAACTAAGTAACATCATGTCAGAATGAGATAAACCCGATGAAGAAAAGTAAGGCGGGATGAGAAGATAGAGCAGGGGTCAGTACACCTTTTCTGCAAAAGGCCAGAGAGTAAATATTTTCTGCTTTGCCAGCCATAGGGTCTCTGTTGCAATTACTCAGTTCTGCCTTTGTAGCACAAACGCAGCCATAGACAATCTGTAAGCAAAGGGGCGTGGCTGTGTTCCAATAAAACTTTATTTATGGACACTGAAATTAGAATTTCATATAATTTTTACATGCCACAAAATGTTATTCTTCTTTTGACTTTTTTTAAGCTATTTAAAAACATAAAAACCATTTTTAGCACGGGCTATACAAAAGCATATGGTGGGCCAGATTTGGCCTGCGGGCTGTAGTTTGTCAACTCCTGGGCTAGAAAGTGGCTGGAGCGTGTATATAGGAATGTGCTTTAGATGGAGTGGTCAAGGAGGGCTTCGCTGAGGAGACAGCACCTGAACAGAGACCTGAATGAGGTCAAGCAATGAACTCTGTGCTCCAGGCAATGGGAACAGCAAGTGCAAAGGCCCTGTGGTGTGACCAGAGAGGAGGCAGTAAGGTAGAGTGGCAGGCAAGAGGTCATAGAGGTCAGCAGGTGCCAGATCATGTGGGCCTCCAGGCCTTGGGGGAACTTTGGTCTAAATGTGATGGCAAGTCACTGGGCTCTAACACTTACTAGCTTTGTGACTTTGCACAAGTTATTGAACCTCCCTGATTTTTTCATCAAAATGGGAAAAAACAACTGTACTTGTCTCAGAGGGTTGTCATAGGATTAAAGAAGCTAACATGTACAAGGGATACCCCACCCACCACCACTGAGTCGATTCCAACTCACAGCCACCCCATAAGGTTTCCAAGGCTGTAATCCCCTTTGGAAGCAGACTGCCACATCTTTCTTCCGTGGAGCCACTGGTGGTTTCGAACAGCCAACCTTTTGGTTAGTAGCCGATCACTTTAGCCACTGCATTACCAGGTCTGCTAGATAAGGGACACAGTAAGCTGTAAATGAATGTTGGCTTCAGGTATCAATATTGTTGTGATCTGCTCTGACTTATATTTTTAATAGGGTCACTCTAGCTGCTGCATGGAGACAAAAAGCTCTAGAGAGGAAAGGAGGGTACAGGGAGACCAGCTAGGAGGCAATTTTGGGCATCCCAGGGTAGATGACAGTGCATGGCACCAGTGGAGGTGATAAGGGCACTACTCGGACTGCCAAGTGGCTTTGCAGATGGCAGCTGCAGTCCTCCAGACAACCCTCAGTGAAGGTTCTGAGAAGTCTCCAATGACCAGCAAACCTGGATTCATCCCCAACACCATCACATCCAACTGCGTGAAATAGGAGTGGGGAGAAGAGGTGATAACTTTCGTCAAAACTTACCCACGATGTCCACAACGTCAGGCCGGATGAGCGGCTCCCCACCCGTAAGCCGGATCTTGTCCACGCCTTCTTTCACGAAGAGCCGTGCAAGAGCCAGGACCTCTTCAGTGGTCAGCAGGTCAGCCTTGGGGGTCAGGGGGACCCCCTCCTCGGGCATGCAGTATTGACCTGGGGGCATGGGAAGGGTCGTGGAGGTGGGTAATGGGCACAGCAGTCAGGCCTGTGATGTCCTCACTCCCCAACTCCCCCACAAGGCAGAAAGCTCTTCCTGAGCCCCATATAGACAAAGAGAAGAGACCTCCCCAAATCTGGGGGTCAAAGCAGGGTGGTGATTAGCCCTAGGCCAGATTCCACCTGGGGCTCATTTTTCTCATCTGCCCTAGTGGCACAGGGGTTAAGAGCTATGGCTGCTAAACAAAAGGTTGGCAGTTCAAATCCACCAGCCACTCCTTGGAAACTCTATAGGGCAGTTCTACTCTGTCCTATAGGGTTACCGTGAGTTGGAATAGACACAATGGCAATGGTTTTTTTTTTTTTTTTTCGGTCTGTTCATTTGGCCTTAATATCCCTCAGTGGGGGAGCTGAGGACATGGGTTAAAGAGGATAAAATAGGCTCTGAGCACAGCCTGGCCTGAGGTAGCGGGAGGCCGAGATGCTGAGTCCCTCAGCATCATTCATCTTTCTTCATTCATCTGATTCTGGCATACAAATATTAGCACATACTACCTGCATCACGTGGGGAAAGGGCCTGGGAAGTTCTCATTCAGCTGGTGGTAAAAGCTGCCCTCCTCTACAGCTACCAGTGTTGTCATAGCCATCCTATGTATTTCAGGCCATCATCTGTCCCATTTTATAGGTGGGAAAACTTAGGTACTACTTGTTCAAGGTGAGGTAACAGAATGCAGTAAATTAGGTGAGCTGGGGCAGGTGGGGGGTGCCATCTACTATACCACTTGATCCTGTAATACAGGTTTCTCAAGGGTTAGGTCAAGATCGGCTTGAGGGCCACGGAATCAAATTACCGAGCTGGATCTGGAATTGGTTTTTAAGACAGAATAGTAACCAAACCAAAATCCACTGCCGTCAAGTTGATTCCGACTCATAGCAACTCTATAGAACAGGGTAGAACTGCCCAGAGAGTTTCCAAGGAACGCCTGGCAGATTTGAACTACTGACCTCTTCGTTACCAGCCGTAGCACTTAACCACTACGCCACCAGGGCTTCCAGGATAGTAACAGAATAGGTAAATATGTCAGAACATACTACATGCAGTTAAAGTAAATATTACTTGACTAAACATTTATTACTTACACACATACACACATATACATGCATTTATTGGGCTATGAGGTTAATTAATTTCTTATTGTAAGCCACAGTGAAAAAAGAAAGAGAAAGGCAGAAAGACAGACACAAAGACAGGAAGGAAGATCAAAACTTTAGGAGTACCCCCAGCAATGGATACAGCCCCTAGAGAGCTCCCCTGAGATTATGAAATGGGTATTCTTCATATCAGTACTGGTCCCAGCCAACTGGCATAGCAGGCAGGGTTGGCCACGGGCACTGTTGTGTATTTCACATGTTTATAGTGCCCACCCCCCACATCCTGAACTTTGAGAACTGCAGAGAAACAGCACAAGAAAGGGGAGAAAAGAACCCTAAACAGAGAGAGAGAGCCAAGACCCAACTCCGAGCCGAAACCCAAAAGCCATTCTGTTTTCAAACCTAACCCCAAGTGGAATCCACCTTTCAGAATTGTAAAACTCAACATTGATCCCTATCTCAACCCTGAACCCTGCCTGGCCTGAGAGGCCGGGGGAGTGGGTGGAAAAGTCAGAACCAGGCATCAGGAGAGCTGAGGACTCCTGGGCATGGGGCGATTCCAGAAGCTGCTTCAGTGGAGGCTCAGCAGTCCCAAACACAGGATTACAGGAGCCCAGAGGGGCTGAAGCAGGTGACTCACATCTGAGGTTGCACTTTTCCGTGAGGGAGATTCGCAAGTAGCTGTGCTGGCGGCCGAAGCTGTCGGTGAGGAAGGCGGAAAAGGGGGCGGCGTGCTCCCTCAGGAACTGCCTCCGCCTGGACAGCTCCTGGGGGGACAAGACAGAGAGGACAGCGTGGGCCCCTGCTCCCAGCCTGGGGGGAGGAGCCAGGAGAACCCACCTGGGGCCAAGTCAGCCAACCTTAGGTCTACCGTCCCTCCCTCATCTATGACTTGCCTACAGCACTGCTAACATTTTCACACATTCAGACCCCACTGTCCTGAGGGTGCAAGGATTCTCCTTCTCATTCACAAGATTGGGAAAGAGACTTGAGACTAGGGCATGCGGTGTGTTGCCAGCTGGGCAGCATGGTGGGTGGCAGGGACAGCAGACAGGTAAGGCATTATACCCAACCCAGGCCCGTCTTCTTCCCTGCTGCCATCTTACCACCTCCACCTCCCTCCAGGAAGCCTGTCCAGGAACAAACATTTCCAATCTCTCTTGAACAGGGTCACTGGGAGGGAATGTGCCACCTCAGCATCATGCCAAACTGAGGTGGGAGCTTGGCTTGGTTGTCAGGAGCTGGCGGGAGCTTGGCCAGAAAGGAGAAGGGATGGAGTAGGCGACTGTAAGAGGACTTTGGCTCAGACCGTACTGCTGCCTCTGCCTGGGAAATGGTGAGCCACTCTCCAACCT
Source organism: Loxodonta africana (assembly GCF_030014295.1). Taxonomy (NCBI): domain Eukaryota; kingdom Metazoa; phylum Chordata; class Mammalia; order Proboscidea; family Elephantidae; genus Loxodonta; species Loxodonta africana. Next base: position 102,338,304 of record NC_087342.1, read on the forward strand.
AGGCCTCCCCATGTGCCTTCCCTTATAACAAGGGACAGAAGGAGCTCAAAGCCAAATTGCTAACTGTGAGTTTGGGGTGTCACGCAAGCTGCCTTTCCCATAGCTACACCCCTGCTGGCTGGGGCATCCCCTCTCCCCTGAGGAAAAAATCAGGTCAAGCCATCAGGAACCGCTGGGGCTGCCCCCACCTGGGAAGGATGGTGCTTGTAGAGTGGGCTCCCCTCGTTGAGAAGGGTTTTGGGACAAGGACAGCACAATCAGGGAGACCCACAGGAGGAAGGAGGCAACAGCCCAGCCCCAAGCAAGGGAGAAGTAGAGGGCCAGGATGACCACCCGCAAAAACATTGCTGTTGATTTCAACTCAAGGCTACCCGATGTGTGCAGGGGCAGAACTGCTCCATACGGTTTTCAAGGTTGTGACTTTTCAGAAGCAGATTGCCTGGCCTGTCTTCCTAGGTGCCTCTGGGTGGGTTCAAACTGCCAACCTTTTGTCTAGCATTACCTAGTAGTCAATTGCTTTTCAACCTTTATTCTTCATCCTGTCCTGTGCCAGAAGGAAGGATTACATACCCATTGTCTGGGGCCTTAAGGGGAAGAGATAGCTAGAGGCACCAAGCAAGGCCCAAACTTGTCCCAAGGAGAGAAAGGAGACCGCCAATCTCACCCTTTCCCACATCGGATCTCCCTCTCCCTAGAGAGCACAACCCGACAGATGTTGATGAGATAACTGCTCCAAGGAAGCACACTTTGCAAAGCATCTCACAGTTTCCCAAGAAAGTTCTCTCCTTCAATTCCCACACCCACCCATAAGGCGATTATTATAACTAAGGCTTGGATGGGGTCCAAGAACACCCTAGGCAGAACCAAGATTCAAATCCAGGTCTTCTAATTCCAAATTCTAAATTCCTTCCCCTAATCACACAAGGAGAGTCCAAGAAGGTATGCAGAAAGATGATGGGGTGGGGAGAAATCACTTCTCTAGGATTCTTAGAACAAAGAAATCATGACTCCAGTGGTCTTCCATGAGGTCTACCTATGAACAGGACTCTGGATTAGGGGCAGGAACCCCTGGTTTCTGGGCCTAGTATAGCCAGACATACTGGGAAAATTCCTTAACTTCTTCAGGCTTGTTTTCCCAGTTATAAAATAAGAACATAGTATGGGCTAAGAAGTAGTCCCTGGGTTGTACAAATGGGTAACACATTCAGCTTCTAACCGAAAGACTGAAGGTTCGCGTCTACTCCAAGATGCCTCAGAAGAAAGGCCTGGCAATCTACATCTGAAAAATCAGCCACTGAAAACCCCGTGGAGCACAACTCTACCCTGACACACACAGGTAGTCATGAGTCCATTGACTTGACAGCAGCCTCTTTTTCCAATGGGCAAAGGATGTCTGTGAGTAAGGGAGTGGAGGGGGACGGGAAGCTGGTGGGTAACCTAGGAGAGCAGAAGGCTTCAAGTTATCCTGAGGTCCAGGGTAACAACACCTATACTCTAGGAGGCAGTGGTGACCTCTTCAGACTTAGCTGATGTCAGAACCATCAGGGAGCTTAAGGAAAAAAATTCCACTGGAGACCAACTGAATTGGGAATCTCTGGGGCTGGAGTCTAGGCACTGGTGGGGTTTTGTTTGTTTTTTCATCTCCCCAGGTGATTCTAATGTGCACCAGGGGTGACAGCCATTGATCCACACAGAAGACAGAGGAATATGAGAGAGGGTGGGGGAGTGGGGAGAACCAAAAACTGCTTCCATGATTTTCCTGGGTCCATAAAACTTACCTCACTCTACCCACCCCAAAACCAGTTTCCCAAGGCTGCCAAGAAACCCTGCTCACGGCTCCATGACAAATGAGCAGCAGCCACTTCTCTGAACTGCAGCATGCTTGGATCCAGCAGCCACTTCCTCCCTACGGACTCACTATGAACACAAGCTCACCCCTTGGCTTTTCTACCAGTAGCACAGGGGTGGGGCAGGCGGAGCTCCACAATGAAGAATCCCAGCGCCAACCAGAGACCGGGAGATAAGATACCAGGGAATTTGGATTCAGGACGCAGATGCACCCTCTTCACCAACAGCTCAGTCATTTGTTAGCCCAGACCCCACCTCCTCATTTACCAAGATGACTACCCCGCCCCCACCAATCTTAACAGATTGGGGGTGGCTGGGTGAGGGAGGACCTCAAAAAAATCTAGGAATTTGGAGCGGTGAGAAGACCAAGGAGCATGAGTCAGCAGAAAGCAGAGGGCACACAGTGTGATGAGGCAATCAAGAATGGAGAATGGCGTTAGGCACGCTAGTTCTACCCGAGGGAGGGGCCGGTCAGATTTCACTTCGACACCTCAAGTGACCTTATCTAGATTCATTCAGACTCTGTACCCCTGGTGCCCAACCCAGGCTCCTACATACCCACACCCTCACCCTGCTGGAGAGACACACAAACTCACTACTTGGAGATTAACAAACTTCATCCCCTACCGCCCTCCCACTCCTTGTCCTCTCTAACACTGGGTGTCCTACTTTCATTCTTCCAATTTTTTTTCCTTTCCCTTAAATCCCTTATTGTTACGAGTTGATTTCAACTCATAGTGACCCTGTGTGACAGCGTAGAACTGCCCCATAGGGTCTTCTAGGCTGTAATCTTTACAGAAGCAGATCATAGGTCTTTCTCCTGCACAGACAATGGGTGGGTTCGAACTGCCAACCTTCCAGTTAGCAGCCGAGCACATGACTGTTTGTGCCACCTGGGCTCCTTTTAAATCCCCTGGAAGAAAAAAAATCTCAGTACCAGTCAAAGGAGTCCAGGATCCAGCAGGTGTTAACAGGCGGAACAGACAGCGACCTCCCTCACTCAGGAAGGGGTGGGGTGGGGTGTGTTGGAAGCAGTAGGACCCCAATACCCTAGGCTGTTCCTTTGCCCATCTGTGTGCAAGGCCTTTCTGCCTAGCTCGATATCTCCAGCGGCTAGTACATTATGTTGGTAGAAAGTGTTGAACCATTGTGTCAAGTGAACAAATAGGTCTATCCCCAATCCAAAGGGAAAGGCGAGGTGTGCAAAGCCGAGTGGCATGGTGGTGATCATTCATTTCCCGGCTGCTTTCCGCTGTCAAAACTTAAACCTAGAACAGTCGTTCTCAACTCTAGCTACACATTCAAATCACCTGAAGAATTTTAGAAGTATTCATGTGAGGGCCCACCTCAATCGCTCTGGAATAGGGCCTGGGCTCTGTTTTTTTTTTTTTTTTTTTTAAGTGCCTCAGCTTTCTACTGGAGCCCTGGTGTCAGGGCTGAGAGCCACACGCCTAGTGGAATTAGCATCAGGCACTACTTTAATCCAGGGGGTAGCTGTTGCAGTTATAAGCACAGACTTTGGAAAAGCCTGACTCTGTTACTGTTAGTCTGTATGAGCAAGTTGCCTAAACTCTCTATGCCTCAGTTTCCTCATCTATAAAATGGGGATAATCACACCCAATTGGAGGACTGGATGTGAGAATATAGTTCTTGCCACATAGCAGGTATTTAATGAGTGGTCACTGCAAATTTTCTTAATTCTTAGATACATATATTCATTCATTAGACACATATTCATTGAGGAGCACTAGATGTGTGGGCTATGACCAGTTTCCTACTCTGTCAGCGTCCCCAGGCCTGAAAGATCCTGGCCTTCCGACACTACTCAATGGCAGATGGCCCAAGGCCAAGGGCTTCAGACCTGCTGTCGCACCACCCTAAGCAGGACAACTGGGGTCTGAGCACCCCCATGACCATGAGCGCTACTTCTAGTAATCAGGCACTAGTTAGTGGTTGCCATATGTTGCTGGTTCTCTTTTGTCTGGAGTTCCTGGGTGGCACAAACGGGTAATGCACTTGGCTGCTAAAAAGGTTGGAGGTTTGAGTCCATCCAGTGGCACCTTGGAAGAAAGTCTTGGTGATCTACTTTTGAAAAAATCAGCCATTGAAAACCCTATCGGGCACAGTTTTACTCTGACACACATGGGTGCCCCATGAGTCCAAGTTGACTCAAGGGCAACGTGAAAAAAAATTCTCTCTTCTACCCAACCCGGTTTGAGTAGGGTGGTACAAGGAAGTTAGTTAAGGGAGGGACCCCACCCTCAAAGGATCTTCCCATAATAGTCACTAACCTTGGGCATTTGATTTGATTGGGAAAGGCCAGCCCCAAACAGCTCTAGAGTCAAGACAGAGCAGCAGAGTTAGCCAGGAGAAAGTGCACATTCCAAACTCCAGTATCAGTGCCCTAAATTACCTGTTATATTGGAATGATGCATACCAAGGGCCCCTCAAATAACATTAATCTCTATTAAATGACTGGACACAGCCAAGTACCTAGCCCCAGGCGTGGTTCTCCTCCCCTCTCTGACACTCCAACCCTATGTGGCTCCTGGCAAAGAGAATCACACTTCACTGAAACAAAAATTGTGAGGAGCTGTGCAGACTAGAGGAAACCCTGGTGGCATAGTAGCAGAAGGTCAGCAGTTTGAATCCACCAGGCGCTCCTTAAAAATTCTGTGGGGCAGTTCTACTCTGTCCTATAGGGTCACTATGAGTCGGAATTGACTTGACGGTAATGGTTTTTTTTTTTTTTTTTTGTGCAGACTAGAAGTCAAGATGGCCCCCTGACAAATCTCCTTTCCCTCCACATGTCACTCCCACGCCAGGCCCTGGCTGTACTTCTCCTGCCTTCTATCACACTAGTTACCTTCCTACAAGCCCCCACTCCAATGTTCATTCCTTCTGACCCCTGAGCTCCTGGGTGCCTTTGCCTTCTCCCCTGCCCCTGCAGGCCCTGGGCCTCAGGCCAGTTCCAGAGGTCTTGCTGCCCCGACAAAGCCTGCATGGAATCTGACAGGAAGAAAGAGGGACACTATGCACCCTGGCTGGGATAGACCCTCTAGATTGTCCAGGTCACCCCAATCCAGACACCAGGTGGCTGTATCTCCCTTACCCACCTCCCCTACCCACCTCCCCTTTCCACCTATAAAAGCTGCTCAGCTTCTCCTTGGACTAGCCCAAGGCCCCCTTCCCACTGTCCCAACAGCCAGCTCCCACTCCACACCTCACCTCTTCATCACACACTCACATCCTAACACCCAAACAGGTTAACACCCAGTGGCTTTCCCTTCTGCCTCTCCAGACATCTCCCATCCCAAATAAGCCCACCAGAGCCCAGTGGAGAGCATGGGAAGAGGGACCTGCAGGGAGGAAAGTGGGGGATGCCCCACCCCTGCTCCTGCAAACAGGCGAGCTCTATGGCTCTGCCAAACGTATGTATCTTGGGACTCATCTCACCTCTGAGGATTCTATTAAAGACAGACTTCCCTTAGTGCATAAAGATGGGCTGATCCAGAACTTAGGTTTTATAGACATGAAAAGAGGGAAGTGAGCCAGGAGCCAGAAGATACTGCAAGCAGGGTAAGAGTGGAAACCTAAGGCTCTCTGTCCAGTGCTGTCTACTACTCCACCTGCACCCTCCCTAGCTGGGTTTCAAACGATGTAAAATATCTGCTGATGCCACTACTGTGTAAGCACTGTAGGGAAATACCCAGAAAGGCAGGGGAGCACCCAGCACTCAGGGAGTTCCCCATCTGCTGAGGATAACCCTACTGGGGGTCTGTGATCAAATAGTTAACAGAATGGCTGCCCTGAGTGTCCAGGTGGGAGAGGACTAATAGGACACCACTTGTGCCAATGGTGGCAAAGATAATAATAACAACTACAACAAACATTTATTAACACAGCACTTACTTTGTTCTAATTACTTTACATATATTAACTCTTTTAACCCCTATACCTGAGTTGATTCCAACTCATAGCAATCATAGAATAGAGTAGAACTGCCCCATAGGGTTTCCAAGGAGTGGTTGGTGGATTCAACCTGCTGGCCTTTTGGTTAGCAGCTGAGCTCTTAACCACTGTGCTACCAGGGCTCTATCTTATAAAGCAGGCATCATTATTCCCATTTTACAGATGAGAAAACTGAGGCACTGAGAGGTGAAGAGACTAACTCAACTTCACACACCTAATAAGCGTGTAGCTGGGATTCCGCTCCCGATTCTGTGTTCATACCACTGTATTATAGCTCCTCTCACAGTGTAGAGGAAAGGAGAGGGATAGACTCTCTTATTTTCCCACGTGGAGGAGAAATGAGCAGAGGGGTGAGAGTTTCAGTTCCTGCTCCCTCACTTTTCAGCTCTGTGACTTGAGTGAAGTCACTTAACTTTGATGAACCTCAATTTTCCCATCTGAAAATACAGACCTTGCTTATATCACAGAAGTCCCTGGGTGGCACAAAGCGTTCAGTGCTTGACTGCTAGTGAAAGAGTTGGCTGTTCGGACCTACCCAGAGGCGCCTGGTAATCTGCTTCGGCAAGGTCACAGCCTTGAAAACCTCAGAATCTATTAGTTCTCAATTAACAAAACTCTGGGAGTGTTTTACTGTGAAGACTAAATGAGACCATGCATGAAGTCACTTAACACAGGGCTCCTCTCATAAAGTACAAAATAAATGGGTGGGGGGGAAGGCTTTTTTCTTGAATTCTTTAAAGACCTCTCAACAATCTTTACTTTCCATTTTCCCCTCAAAGAAGTTCAGAGTTCAAGGATACTGAAAACAAACACACAGACACAAAACTCCATTTCCCAGCAATGGGGCCTGCTTATCTGAGGCTCCCAGAAGGACTCTGGTTTAGGAAAAGCCCTTGGCCTCACTGAACAATAAAAAGCCTAGTCCTGGGAGATGAGGAAAAAAAAAAAAAAAAAACTAGATAGGCCTTGAAAACAGGTTTCCCCAAATAAAAAAAGATGGTTCTCTCCAAAAGTATTCTCCTGACCATGTGTGCAAAAGAACAACAAACTCAAAACTTGTTATTACATGCAAAATTCAGGGGGGCTCGTCAAGGGCTCTAAAGAGATCCCGGAATCCTGAACCTGGAAGCGCCCAGGTCTTGCTCTGCTCTGTTCTAGAATGAGGATGAACCCTCCCAAGAGAAATGAAGATGAAACAGAGTCAAGGAAGGGTGGGTCACAGAGCCCTGTGTCTACAGAGGTGACTACTGACAGCTGGTGGCAGCGAGGTGACACTTTTAGTCAGTGTCACACTGTGAAGCAGTGTCACATAGACATCTGGTCACACACTGACAACCTCCATTTGGGATAGGGAGGAAAGGGTTTAAGGAAGAGGCTGAGTGTGGGGCGGGCTGAGGGGGACACTAATAACACACCTCACTGGGCCAAAGTCCTAGTCCTATTCCCCCATTTCTGGCAGCCACTCACACCTGGAAGAGGACTGCATGGCTGGGTGGGCAGGGAGCCCCTTCCGCTGGGATAGCTAGCAGCTTCAAGAGAACATCAGTCCATCCCCACTGCACCCCCTATTAAGCACCTAAGGGTCCTTCCCAGAGACAGCTGCCGGGAACGGGCCGAGGTGATTCTCGGAGTAAGGAGCAGCTTGCCCGGCGGCCCCCTCCCGGGAAGGTGTGGCTTTCCGCGGGGCGGACTCACCTTCGGGGCAGGTTGGGAGGACTCCCCAGGACTGGGGTCCGTCATCGGAGCCCCAGAGCTGCAGCTCCGGGTGCTGGTCCTCAGGACTCTCCACAGCATCCGGGACACAGGCCGCGCCGCCATTTAGCCTTTAGGCCTGGGGGGAGCCTCCGCGGGGCAGGTGGCTTCTGGTAAGCGCTATACTGGGGCTAGTGGCCCTGGGTCATCCCGGCAAGGGTGGCGTGGGGGTGGGGTCCGCGCAGCCAATCGGCAGGGGTGCCGCGCCGCCTTCTGGGAGATGTAGTCCACTGGCTGCGCCTTTTTTTTTCCTGGGCGGGCTTAAGGACACAGCCTTGTCTTTGTTATTGTTAGTTGTCTTGGAGTCCACTCCGACTCATAGTGACCCAGGGTGGCAGAGTAAAACGGCCACATAGGGTTTTCTTGGCTGTAGCTTCATTTTATTTTATTTTTTTGGTGAAAATATACACAGCAAAAACCCACTCCCACTTCACAGTTTCCTATGGGGTCGCTAGGAGTGGGAATCAACTGACAGCAACCGGTACCCATAATGATCAGTGACACTGGTTACATTCTTCACATTGTGTCAGCATTCTCCTTATTTCTGTTCTAGTTGTTTCGCTTACATTTACTTAATCTCCTTGTCCCCCAACCTTCTCACATAGGCTTTAAAATAGTTGCTGACTCTTTTGATCTTACACAGATTATTTGCTTGTTTTTAAAGAAACACAACACTCAAGGGTGATAAGCTTTACTCTTTGGGCTAAACAGTTACTCAGTTTAAAGTTGACTTCAGGGGATAGTTTCAATTCAAAGTCTGAAGAGCAACTCAGAGCCACGGTCTCAGGGATTCAATAAGTCCAGTAAGTCTGGATTCTTTAAGAATTTGAAGTTCTGTAACATACTTTCTCCCTTTTTATCAAGACTCATCTATTCTGTTCCTGATCAGAAAGTTCAGTAGTGGTAGTGGGGCACCACCTAGTTCTGGTCTCAAGGTGGCAGAGGCAATGATTCAGATAGACAATCCTGAGGTCTAGTTTCTTCTCTGATTCTTGGATTTCCTTCTTTCTCTTTTGTTCCAGATGAATAAAGACCAATAGTTGCATCTTAGATGGCTACTTGTAAGCTTTTAAGACCCCAGACACTATACACCATACTGGGAGGTAGAACATAAACTTTAAGAACTATATTATGTCTTGGTTGTAATCTTTACCAAGGCAGATCACCAGGTCTTTCTCCCAAAAAGCCACTGGGTGGGTTAAAACTGTCAACCTTTCAGTTAGCAACTGAGCACAGGGCTTGGAAAGCAAAAATTTAAACTCGGGGGGAGAACCTGGGTCTTTTCCTCCAGGCTTCTCTGTCTGTCCTGGTCTGGCAAGGAGATCATGATGGAACTGGCACAAAGTGCTGTAGGCAGGGCAAGACTAGACCTAGGAGAATGAGGCACTTGGGTTGAGCACAAAATTTAAGGAGGCATCAAAAAAAAAAAAAAAAAAAACTTGGTTATCAAGATAAATAGTACATTACTGCAACATTTTTAAAAAATCAAAACAAATGCAAAGATGTCTGTGATAAACTATCAACATTTTAAAAGAAAACAGAATCCAGCCTGCACTTGCGTATCTTTGTCTCAATAGCTTAATCCTAATCCAGACCTTATTGTAGAACTGCCACCTTCCTCTTTCAAGATGAACTTCTCCATGTGTGCCCTAAAAGGACATTAGCAATTGTGATCTCTCTATTTATCATGACACTGTTTATTGGTCCAGTTGTGAGGATTTTAGATTTCTTTATGTTCAGGTGTAATTCGTATTAAAGGCTGTAGGCCCTGGTGGCATAATAGCCAACCAAAAGATCAGTGGTTCGAACCCACCAGTGGCTCCTCGGGAGAAAGATGTGGCAGTCTGCTTCCTTAAAGATTTCAGCCTAGGAAACCCTATGGCGCAGTTCTACTCTGTCCTATATGGTCATTATAAGTTGGAACCGACTTGACGGCACACAACAACAACAAACACGGCTCCTTGAGGATAGGAGCCTTGGTGATGAAATGGTTAAGTGCTTAGCTGCTAACCGAAAGGTTATAGGTTAGAACCACCCAGTGGCTCCCCAGGAGAAAGACCTGGTCTTGTAAAATTACAGCCTAGCATACTCTAAAGGGCAGTTCTACTCTGTCACATAGGGTTGGTATGACTCGAAAATGACTCCATGAGACCTAACAACAAGTCTTCGAAAAGGGTTGTTAATGAGTCAGTACGTGTTGGAGAAAGGGGCCTCTTTTTCTGTTTCTGAAAAATAGAAATGCTAATGCACACTTAGTAATGAACCTACGTACTAAGAATCATTATGCTGGAACCAGTTATCAATTGTATCTAAAACCCTATCATCCTGGAATTGCAAAGAATCAAACACTGACAAGAACATACTAGCTGCCAAGTATGTATTAGGTGAAAAGATACAACCCTTTTCCAGTTTTAAACCATCCAGCATCCCCTTGTTCTGTTTGAGTGACTGCCTCTTGATCCGTGTGCAGGTTCCGTGGCAGCACAATTAAGTGTTCTGGAATTTCTAGTCTTCATAATATTATTCATAGTTTATTACCATCCACACAGTCAAATGCCTTTGTGTACTCAACAAAACACACGTAAATAAATATCTGTCTGGATTTCACTTTAATCAGCCAAGATCCATCTGATATCAGCAATGATATCTCTCAGTTCCATGTCCTCTTATGAATCTGGCTTGAACTTCTAGCAGTTCCTGGCCAATGTATGGCTGCAACCGTTTTTTAATTATCTTGAGCAACACTTTGCTATTGTCGTTGTTGTTAGGTGCCACCCTGTCAGTTCCAACTCATAGTGACCCTGCATACAACAGAAGTAAACATTGCCCAGTCCTGCGGCATCCTCACTATCATTGTTATGCTTGAGACCATTGTTGCAGCCACTGTATCAATCCATTTCCTTGAGGGTCTTCCTCTTTTCACTGACCCTCTACTTTACCAGGCATGATGTCTTTCTCCAGGAACTGATCCTTCCTGATAACACGTCCAAAGTATGTGAGATGAAGTCTCACCATCCTTGCTTCTAAGGAGCATTCTGGTTGCACTTCTTCCAAGAAAGATTTGTTCGTTCTTTTGGCAGTCGGTGGTATATTCAATATTCTTTGTCAACACCCTAATTCAAATGCGTCAATTCTTCAGTCTTCCTTATACATTTTCCAGCTTTCGAATGCATATGAGGCGATTGAAAACACCATGGCTTGGGTCACGCGCACCTTAGCCTTCAAGCTGACATCTTTGCTTTTCAACAGTTCTAGGAGGTCTTTTGCAGCAGATTTTCCCAATGCAATGTGTCATTTGATTTTTTGACTGCTGCTTCCATGAGTGTTAGTTGTGGATCCAAGGAAAATGAAATCCTTGACAATGTCAAACTTTTCTCCATTTTCCATGATGTTGCTTATTGGTCCAGTTGTGAGGATTTTTGTTTTCTTCATGTTGAGGTGTAATCCGTACTGAAGGCTGTGGTCTTTGATCTTCATCAGTAAGTGCTTCAAGTCCTCTTCACTTTCAGCAAGCAAGATTGTATCATCTGCATGTCATAGTTTGTTAATGAGTCTTCCTCCAATCCTGATGCCCCATTCTTCTTCATACAGACAGGTTTCTTAGATTATTTGCTCATCTTATGAGTATACAGAGGAATTTTCCATGGGCTACACTATGTGTGGTTTTACAACAGATTGAATGCAGAAGCAGATATGAGAATCTAGCTATTTTCTACCGAGACAGACACTAAAGAGATCTGCAAAAGTGTAACACAATGCCACACTTCTCCCTGTTTTTTGAAAATGTATTATTTTCATAAAAACATTATGTTAACATGTAGTAGGTATTACTGACACTGCTATTTTTAAGTGAGTTAATAAATGTTTTTAAAATTTCTCAGTTTTAATTTCTAATATGGTAAACAGAAATTAGGAAGCCCTGGCAGTGCAATGGCTAAGCGCTCAGCTGCTTACCAAAAGGTTGGTGGTTCAAACTCATCCGGCAGCTCTGTGGGAGAAAGTACTGGCAATTTGCTTCCATAAAGATTACAGCCTAGGAAACCCTAGGGGGCAGTTCTACTCTGTCACATGAGGTTGCTATGAGTCAAAAATTGACTCTACAGTACCTAACAACAACAATAAAAAAGAAATTAAATCGATTAATATAATAAATAGATGTAACCCATATAAACCAAAGGTCTTTGGGGTCTTTGATTTTTTTTTAAGAATGCAAAGTGTTTCCGAGACTAAAAAGTTTGAGAATTGCTACTTTAATAGAAACTCTCTCATCCTGGAAAACCCAGAGGCATTCTAATAGTGCTTTATAATGGCTCTGCACCAACGTTATCTTCCCCAAACCATGAAAATAATGGCTGGGATAGTGATGATAGGATGAGGGCTTCATGAGCCATCCTCCCTAGGCCCACCAAGTTCAACGCAGGCGCCTCACAGTGGGAACCAGGGGACTCTCCTTCACAGCCAACCTCAGCCATTTAGTTTCTCTCTTTTCTACTGGTTTTAGTTTCCTCATCAGTTAGAAATCATAAAAAGTGTCTTTAGTTTTGTGGTGAGAATTGAATCATAATTTTTAATGTATAAGTAAGTGCTTTGTTGTTTTTGTAATATCATTTGGGGGCAAGGAGGGCCTTACTAGTGTCACGAAACCACCCTTTTCTCCCATATGAAATTCTGTTTTAAAGAGAATGGCCCCTTTGGGTCCATTGAGCCTCCCCAGGAGACCTTTTATAAGAATTTGGTAATCTCTTTAAGACATCCATTACAAACCACGAATACTTCACTTAACTGCCTGCTTTCCAAAAACAGGCAGCCAAAAGCAATAATGGGAAATAAGGTAGGTATAATAAGAAGTTGGGATGATTAAGAAGACACAGGGCCTACCAAGTAGAATGGATTCCAATACAGCCTCATTTACTAGGAAATCCTGAGGCCCTTGGTGCATGGAAGAAGGGGAGTGCGTGGGAGGGCTCTGAGAGCCTTCTTTCTAGGTTTTCTCAGATCTTTTGCAGGCCAGTCCTTCATCCCTGTTGTGATAATCATCCTGAACTATTTCTCCTACTGATCTCTTCAAAGCATGTGGTGGTTTTAAATAGGTCCACAAATTACTATGTACTCCTCACTTCAAAATGTGGAGTCTAATTCTCTGCCCTTAAATCTGGGTTGAACTTAGGAACTCTAACAAATAGAATGTGGCAGAAGTAATGGTGTCAAACTTTTGAGAGTAATTAATAAAAGACTTTGTTGCTTCCTCTTGCTCTCTCTTGGATCACTTACTCTAGGAAAAGCCAGCTGCCATGTTGCAAGCCATCCTATGGACAGGCCCATGTGCCAAGGAACTGAAACCTCTTGCCAACAGCCAGCGAAGAGCTGAGGCCACCAGCAATAGCCATGTGAGTGAGGCATCCTGACCTGGATGCAACCTCATCCAACACCCTGAGCCAGAGCCACCCAGCTAAGCCCCTCCCGGGTTCCTAGCCCCAAAAAACTGTGTAGGATAATGAATGTTTTATTTTATTTTGATTTAAACTGCTACACTTTGGGGTAATTTGTTACACAGCAATAGAAAATTGACATAGTGTGTGATTGCCTACTGTGCGTTACTATTTCTTGGAAGATATGCCTGCCCCTGTTACAAGAACACGATGCTTTTTGGTATTGGAGTTGATGAAATTCTGAGTTGTTTGCTCTCCATTTGCCCCACCCTCATCTGAGATCTATTCCCCACCTGTCTTTGCCCTGCCCTCTGCCTCAAGAGGTTGAATCTATGAACTGCGTTATCTGGACTTCCTTGTCCTCAGGATTCTCTTTGGTTTCCATCGATGGATAGCACTGGCAAGGAAGCAGAGGGTGAGATGAGAGAGGTCCAGAAATTTATGTCCTCTGACTTTGCTTTCCTTCCTACCGGGCCTCGGAGGCAGAGTTGATATTACACGTGACTTTGTTTTACTCATACCTGCAGAGTTGGTGTACTCCATGTTAATGTCCATGCATTTAGGAGAAAAGCAGTCCACTCTTAATTCTACCTTTGAATTAGAAAACTGCCTTTAATCCCCTTACAACAACCAAATCCACTCCCTCAGTCCTGCTTTCTCTGCAAGCAAGATCAAGTTGCACTCCATGGATTATGTGATTGCTCTGTTAAAACAAGTTGGGATAATTATCTGGGCAGAGATATGAAACAAGAAATACCAAATGCTGATGTTTCTGGAAGCACCTCAGAGCCCTTCCTGCTTGCATGAGAATTGGCCAGGCCGAGAACACCGTGTGACAGGTTCCCTTCCTGGAGAAGTCAAGGTTGGGGCATGACTCTGTGAACCAGGCAGGTGATGGATTAGAAAGAGCACAGCCTTGACGGTGGGAAGATCTGACTGCCAGTCCTTACTTGCTGCGAATTCACTGCATAACCTTGAGCAAATTACTTAGTTTCTCTGATTTTCTCATATGTCAAAGGGATAAAGCTGCCAGTCATGTCTACTTCACAGGCTGGTGATTGTGAAAAGTCAGTTAAATAGGATTTTACTGTATTATAATAATGTAAGATGAGGCACAAAGAGATTTAGTAACTAGCCCAAGGATACGTAGCAAATGGGGTTTGAAGTCAGGAAGTCTGGCTCCAGAATCCATGCTATTAAGCACTCTCCTCTGTTGGTGTCCTCGACCCTGACCACACCCCTGCAAATAGTTCCTTCAGTAAATTCCCTTCAAGTAGCCCTTTGGGTCTCTCATCTTTTTCCTGCTACAACCCTGTACTGTACTGTCTCTCATAGTCTTACATAACATTCCAAAGGGGTGAAATTTAAAAAAAAAAAACTAAGTTATATACATATATATATCTCTTATATTTTATTTCAAAGCCAATTCTAGGTAAAGAATTTCTATTAATTATAAGTGAAAAACATAGTTTTCCCAATCTGTTTTCTAAAGAATATTATGGAACTGAAGTGAATCAGCACATAATTCCCAGATCTCTTATGGGAAGGCCTGGGGCCAGGTAGATTTTGGAATTTAGAAATGTTTCAGAGTTTTGAAAAGTACCATAGTATGCTTAATCATAACACTAAGCAGAAATAGCTCATCAGTAGGCCATGTGTTGCTGAAAAATGTATTACGGAAAAACTTTCAGTTTTCAGAACTAGTTTGGATTTTGGAATTCTAAATAAAGGATTATGGACTTGAAGTAATACAGAATTGGGCCAAATGTAATTAAGATCAACTTTGTTTCATCAGGCAGGAGTACACCCTCCCTTCTTCCAATTCTAATCACCTAGCCAGGGAAAAGGACCAAGTTCTACAGCTCTGCTCTCTCCCAAGATCAAGATCAAAGAGATTTTTTCCCCTTTAAAGTTCAGTACCATTGGGGCAGTCAAATGTTATGAAACACTTTGATCCTGTTAGGGATTGAGTTGTGTCCCTCTAAAATATGAGTCGAAATCCTAACTCCTGTGCTTGTAAATATGACCTTGTTTGGAAACAGGGGTTTTCTTTTGTTTTGTTAATGAGAGCAGAAGTATGAACAAGTCTGTAATGGAGGAAGTACAATCAGAATGCTCCTTAGAAGCGAGGATGGAAAGACTTTGTCTCTCTTACTTTGGACATGTCATCAGGAGGGACCAATTGCTGGAGAAAGACATCATGCTTGGAAAAGTAGAGGGTCAGTGAAAAAGATACAGACCCTCAATGAGATGGACTGACACAGTGGTTGCAACAATGGGCTCAAACACAATAACAATTGTGAGGATGGCACAGGACTGGGTAGTGTTTCGTTCTGTTACACATAAGGTTGCTTGAGTTAGAGCGAACTCAGTGGCACCTAACAACGACAACCAGAATAGAGTGGGCCCTAAACTTAATCACTTCTATGTTACAAAAACAGCAGAATAGACACAGAGATACACACAGAGGGGCTGGAGGGTAGTTGCCAAGGAATGCCAAGGATTGCCGCCAGACATCAGAAACTAAGAGAGAGACTCACAGAAGGAGTCAACAAGGCAAAGACCCTGATTTGGACTTTTAGTCTCCTGAAATGCGAGAAAATAAATTTGTTTTCTTTAAACCCACCCACCTGTGGTATTTCCATCACAGAAGCACTAGGTAACTAAGATACATTCTAAGAAGGAAAGTGAAGCCTTTGCTGCTGGGGTGGGGGTATTTTCTGTTTGCACCTCCAGACCTCCTCTGCAGCTGCTCCACCCTGCTCTGGACCTCAGAATGCTGACTGCCATGGGCGGGCTAGCCTCACCCCCTGGCTTCTGGCTGGGCTTGTCCAGGGGGATTGCTGGCAGGGGATCATAGGAGGGAGAAGAGTGATGCCTGGGTACCAGTCCCTCCACTCCTTCCCTAGGTGGCCACCTTCGGCTGGCTGCCACAATTAACAGTGACAGATTTGGTCAAGGTGTTTCTCTCCAGCTTTCTGGGCTCCATTATCTGTCCGCTCCCCTTGCTCCTTTCAGCCTCAGAGTGGTATACTCCTCTCCCACTCTCTTCTCACTCCCATACACAGTTCTAGCTCTAGAACTTCGAACTTTTTCTCGTGGCTTCCCTATACCTACCCACGCCTTTATAGTTATCACTTTATTGTTGCTGTGTGCCATCGAGTTAATTCTGGCTTACAGCAACCCTGTTTGACAGAGTAGAACTACCCATAGGGTTTCCAAGGCTATACCCTTTATGGAGCCCTGGTGGCACAGTGGTTAAGAGCCACCAACATCGGTAGTCAGGAGGCAAAAGGTCAGCAGTTCAAATCTACCAGCTGTTCCTTGGAAACCTTATGGGGAAGGTTTACTCTTTCCTATAGGGTTGCTATGAGTCAGAATTGACTCAACAGCAATGGGTTCAGTTTTTTTTTTTTTTTTTTAATCTTTACGGGAGCAGATCTCCAGGTCTTTCTCCTGCGAAGCTGTTGGGTGGGTTCAAATCGCTGACCTGTCGGTTAGCAGCTGAGTACTTAACCATTTCACCTGACAGGCAGCTGACTGGTATCAAAGCCAAGGTAAATTAAAATGCAATAACAGTTGAACCACTCTGCACCTAAGAGTTAAATTTATTTAAAAATGGCAATTTAATATATAGTTAACATGGAAAAAGCATCGTTTAAAAACCATTTATTAAAGAATAATAATTTTATAGAAAATCGTTATTAACTAGACTTTCTCAGTGTGATTAAAACTTACTCCACGCATGCATGGTCTGTTTTAAACCCTTACTAGATCAAGATGGATCTAAAGGCGCAGTGGTCTAAAGGTGTGTTGGCACGACTCCATGAGACATCTGGGAAACTGACACTTGACCTGCAGTTCTGAATGAAGGAAAGTACTTGGACCAGGCTGGACTACCTTACAGAGCCTGAAGGTAGTGTCCTATCTGTGCAGTGACCTCAACAATCACATTGTGCGTTTTATCACACCAAGAAAGATAAGGCACACCTGGTCTAGGAGATGAGGTCTCCAGCACATGTATAGGTTGTGCCTGTGGAAAGACTAACCTGACCTGATGTATATACGACTGGGCCTTAGAAGGGAATGACTTACGGTTCCAGAAGACCTGAGAGGCCCCTAACTCATGGTGAGGCTTTGTGGGCAAGGGAGCTTGCAACCCTCCTAAGGTGGAAAGGCAGCGTAACTAGTAAACCAGTTGCTGCCAACTGGTTAGGTCACTTAGGACAACCCCATGTGTGTCAGAGTTTTTCAATGGCTGATTTTTGGAAGTAGATCGCCAGGCCTTTCTTTCAAGGGACCTCTGGGTAGGCTCAAACTGCCAACCTTTTATTAGCAGCTGAGCACGCTAATCACTTGCACCACCCAGGGATGGACAGGAAGTAGTGCAGTGGTTATGAATGTGGGCTCTGAAGCCAGGATGCCTGGAGTTAGTTAGATCTTGTCCCCATCACTTAACAGCTATGAGACCTTGAGCAAGTCAGTATCTCTCTCTATGCCTCAGTTACTTCATAATTTTTTTAATTTTATTTTTTAATTATTGAACTTTAGATGAAAGGTTCACAGAACAAACTAACTTCTCATTAAACAATTAGTACACATATTGTTTTGTGACATTGGTTACGAACCCCATGACATGTCAATACCCTCTCTTCTCAATCTCAGGTTTTCTATTACCTGGTTTCCTGTTCCCTCCTGCCTTTTAGTCCTTGCCCCTGGGTTGGTGTGCCCACTTAGTCTTGTTTTGTTTTATGGGCCTGTCTAATCATTGGCTGAAAGGTGAACCTCAGGAGTGACTTCATTACTGAGCTAAAACGGTGTCCAAGGGCCATACTCTTGGGGTTTCTCCAGTCTCCGTCAGACTAGCAAGTCTGGTCTTTTTTTGTGAGTTAGAATTTTGTTTTACATTTTTCTCCAACTCTGTCCAGGACCCTCTATTGTGATCCCTGTCAGGGCAGTCAGTGGTGGTAGCTGGGTACCATCTAGTTATGCTGGACTCAGTCTGGTGGAGGCTGTGGTATTTGTGGTCCATTAGTACTTTGGACTAACCTTTCCCTTGTGTCTTTGATTTTCTTCATTCTCCCTTGCTCCTGATAGGGTGAGACCAGTGGAGTATTTTAGATGGCTGCTCACAAGCTTTTAAGACCCCAGACACTACTCACCAAAGTAGAATATAGAACACTTTCTATATAAACTATGTTATGCCAGTTGAGCTAGATATTCCTCTAGACCACGATCCCCACAACCCTGAGCCCAGTAATTCGGTCTCTCAGGGAGTTTGCATGTGTTTATGGAGCTTCCATGATCTTGCCTTGGACAAGCT
This sequence comes from Loxodonta africana, assembly GCF_030014295.1. NCBI lineage: Eukaryota > Metazoa > Chordata > Mammalia > Proboscidea > Elephantidae > Loxodonta > Loxodonta africana. Next base: position 102,356,628 of record NC_087342.1, read on the forward strand.
GTTCTGGCTTCCCCAGTATTATGTACTGTCTTACCCTTTACGAAAGTTACCGCTTATCTAATGTCTATTTAGTGTTTTTCCATCCCCACTCCTTCCCTCCTTTGTAAGCATCAAAGATTTTTTCTATTTGTGTGTAACCTTTTCATGAGTTTTTATAGTAGTGGTCTATCATGGATTGAATTATGTCCCTCCAAAAATGTGTGTATCAACTTGGTTAGGCCATGATTCCCAGTACCGTGTGATTGTCCTCCATTTTGTGACTGTAATTTTATGTTAAGAGGATTAGGGTGGGATTGTAACACTGCCCTTACTCAGGTCATCTCCCTGATCGAAGGTAAAGGAAGTTTCCCTGGGGTATGGAGATAAAAGGAAAGGGAAGCAAGCAGAGAGTTGGGGACCACTTACCACCAACAAAGCAGCACCAGGAGCAGAGTGCATCCTTTGGACACAAGGTCCCTGAGCCTGAGAAGCTCCCCGACCATGGGAAGATTGAGGACAAAGACCTTCCTCCAGAGCTGACAGAGAGAGAAAGCCTTCCCCTGGCTCTGACACCCTGAATTTGGACTTGTAACCTACTAGACTGTGAGAAAATAAATTTCTCTTTGTTAAAGCCATCCACGTGTAGTAGCTCCGTTTTGGCAGCACTAGATGGCTGAGACATGGAGTCATACAGTATTTGTCCTTTTGTGATCAACTTATTTCACTTAGCATAACGCCCATCAGATTCACCCATGTTGTGAGATGCTTCACAGATTCATGGTTGTTCTTCATCATTGTATACTACTCCATTGTGTGTAGCTATTCTAGTTTATCCATTCATCTGTTGATGGATAGGTGGTTTCTATCTTTTTGCTGTTGTGAACTATGCTGCAATGAACATGGGTGTGCATATGTCTATTTGTGTGATGGCTCTTATTTCTCTAGGAAATATTCCTAGGAGTGGGATTACTGGATCATATGGTATTTCTATTCCTAGCTTTCTCAGGAAGCGCTATATCATTTTCCAAAATGGTTGTACCATTTTGCATTCCCACCAGCAGTGCCTAAGAGTTCTAATCTCCCTGAAGCCTCTCCAACAATTGTTATTTTCTGTTTTTGTTTTTATTCATGCCATTAATACTGGGGTGAGGTGGTATCTCATTGTGGTTTTGATTTGCGTTTCTCTTATGGCTAGTGATGATGAGCATTTCCTCAAGTGTCTGTTAGGTGCTTGAATGTCTTCTTTGGTGAAGTGTCTGTTCATTTCCTTTGTCCATTTTTTAATTGGACTATTTGTCTTTTTGTTGTAGAGCTGTTGGATTTTCCCGTAGATTTTAGAGATTAGGACTTTGTTGGATTTGCCATAGCCAATTTTTTTTTCCCCAGTCTGTAGGTTCTCTTTTTACTCTTTTGGTGAAGACTTTTGATGAGCACAAGTGTTTAATTTTTAGAAGATCCCAGTTATCTAGCTTATCTTCTGGAGTTTGTGTGTTGTTAGTTATGGTTTGCATCCTGTTAATGCCATCTATTAGGGCCTCTAGCATTGATCCTATTTTTTCTTCTATCAATTTTATAGTTTTTGGCTTTATATTTATGTCTGATCCCTTTTGAATTAGTTTTTGCATATGGTTTGAGGTATGGGTCCTGTTTCATTTTTTTTTTGCAGATGGACATCCATTTTGCCAGCACCATTTGTTAAAAGGCTGTCTTTTCCCCGTTTGATGGACTTTGGTCCGTTGTCGAATATCAGGTGACCATAGGTGCATGGATTTACATCTGGGTTCTTAATTCTGTTCCATTGGTCAATGTATCTGTCACCATACCAGTACAGGCTGTTTTAACTACCATAGCTGTATAGTAGGTTCTGAAGTGAGGTAGTGTGTGTCCTCCTACTTTATTCTTCTTCTTGAATACTGCTTTACTTATCTGGGGCCTCTTCCCTTTCCATATAAAGTTAATGATTAGTTTTTCCATCTCTTTAAAGAATGCTGTTGACATCTGGATTTGGATTGCATTGTATTTGTAGACTGCTTTGAGTGGAATTGACATTTTCACAATATTGAGTCTACCTATCCATGAGCATGGTATGTTTTTCCATTTATGTAGATCTCTTTTGGTTTCTTGCAGTAGTGTTTTGCCGTTTTCTTGATATAGATCTTTTACATCCCTGGTTAGATTTATTACTAAGTATTTTATTTTTTTAGGGACTATTATAAATGGTATTTTTTTCCTGATTTCCTTTTTGTCATCCTCTTTATTGGTGGTTTTTTTTTTTTTTTTTTTTTATTGGTGTGTAGGAATCCAACTGATTATTGTATGTTTACCTTGTATCCTGCTGCTCTGCTAAATCTTTCTATTAGTTCCAGTAGTTTTCTCATGGAGTCTTTTGGGTTTTCTATGTATAGTATCATACTATCCACAAATAGGGACAGTTTTACTTCTTCATTACCAATTTGGATGCCCTTTATTTCTTTTTCTTGCCTTATTGCTCTAGCTAGGACTCCCAGCACAATGTTAAATAGCAGTGGTAATAAAGGGCATTCTTGTCTTGTTCCTGTTCTCAAGGGAAATGTTTTAAGCCTCTCTCCATAAGCGTGATGTTGGCTGTTGGTTTTGCATTGATGTCCTCTATTATGTCGAGGAATTTCCCTTCTATACCTATTTTATTGAGGTTTTTTAAAATCAGGAATAGGTGTGAACTTGTCAAATACCTTTTTTGCATCAATTGAGATGATCATGTGATTCGTTACTTTATGTGGTGCATTATGTTGATTGAGCTTTCTAATGTTGAACCATCCTTGCATAGCTGGTATGAATCCCACTTGGTTGTGGTGTATTATTTTTTTGATATGATGCTGAATCTATTGACTAGAATTTTGTTGAGAATTTTGCATGTATGTTCATAAGAAATATTGGTCCGTAATTTTCTTTTTCTCTTTTTTTTTTTGTGGTGTCTTTGCCTGATTTTGGTGTCAGGGTTATGCTGGCTTCATAGAATGACCGAAGTATCCTTTCCTTTTCTATCTTCTAAAATAGTTTGAGTAGTACTTGTGTAAGCTTTTCTCTGAATGTTTGGTAGAATTGTCCAGTGAAGCCATCTGGGCCAGGGCTTTTTTTTTTTTTTTTTAAATTACCTTTTCATTCTCTTCTCTTGTTATGGGTCTGTTCTGATTTTCAACATCATTTTGTATTAGTTTGGGTAGGTAGTGTGTTTCTAGAAATTTGTCCATTTCTTCCAGGTTTTCGAATTTCTTGGAGTATAGTTTTTCATAGTACTCTGCTATGATTCTTTTTATTTCACTTGGGTCCATTACAGTGTCCCCCATTTCATTTCTTATTTGGGTTATCTGCATCCTCTCCTGTTTTTCTTTTGTCAGTTTGGCCAGCGGTTTGTTGATTTTGTTGATCCTTTCGAAGAATCAACTTTTGGTTTTGTTGATTCTTTCTATTGTTTTTCTATTGTCTATTTCATTTACATCTGCTCTGATCTTCATTATCTCCTATTGCTGTGGGCATCTTTTGCTGTCCTCTACTTGTTCAGGCTGTATAGCTAATGCTTTGATTTTGTCCTTTTTTTCTTTTTTGATGTGTGCTTCTGTTGCTGTAAATTGACCTCTGAGCACTGCCTTTGTTGTGTCCTAAAGGTTTTGGTGTGATGTGTTTTCATTCTCATTTAATTCTAGGAATTTTTTTTGATTCTGTCTTTGATTTCTTCTATTACCCAGTGGATTTTAGCAAGTTGTTATTCAGTTTCCGTGTCCTGTTGTTAATTTCTGCTTTGATGGTGTTTTGATCAGAGAAGACACTTTGTATTACCTCAACGTTTTGGATTTTGCTGAGGGTTGCTCTGTGGCCTAAGATGTGATCTATTCTGGAGAACGTGCCATATGTGTTGGAAAAGAATGTGTACTTTGCAGCTGTTGGGTGCAGTGTTCTATATATGTCTACAAAGTCAGGCTGGCTGATTGTGGCCTTTAGAGCTTCTGTATCTTTGATGAGTTTCTTTCTAGATGTTCTGTCTTTTACCGAGAGTGATATCTTGAAGTCATCTACTATTATTCTGGAACTGTCAATTTCTCTTTTCAGTGCTGTTAGAGTTTGTTTTACGTATTTTGGAGCCCTGCCATTGGGTATGTAGATATTTATTATGGTTATGTCTTCATGATGGATCATCCCTTTAATCATTCTGTAACGTCCTTCTTTGTCTTTTATGGTGGATTTTGTTTTAAAGTCTGTTTTATCTGAGATTAGTGTTGCCATTCCTGCTCTTTTTTGGTCGCTGTTTGCTTGATATATACTTTTTTCCATCCTTTGTTTTTAATAAATGTCTTTGTTTCTAAGGTCTGTCTCTTGTAGGCAGCATATTGACGGATACTGTTTTTTATCCATTCTGTCACTCTCTGTCTCTTTAAGGGTGCATTTAGGCCATTTATAATTCAGTGTAATTATTGATAGGTGTGAGTTTATTGCTATCATTTGGTAGTGCTTTTTTGTGGTGCTATGTCTTTGTTTGTTCCTCTTACTCTCCTGTGCTGAATTCCTTTTGTTTGTGGATTTTTTTTTTTTTTTTTTTTTTGTAGATTTTGTATTTACTGAGACTTTATGTTTTTCTTCTTTATTTTGATGAGTAGGTTTGTTAACTTTCTTTGTGGTTATCTTGAAATTTACCCTTATTTTCCTAAGTTTGAACCAGTCTTTTATTACTTGGTATTGCCTTGCCTTCATCACCATTTGAAAGTTCTATACTTAAACCATTTAGTCCCTCTTTTATTGTTCTGATATTGTTGTCGTTTACAGATTAACCTCTCTGGTTCCCTGTTGTAAAGCTTTTAGTTTTGATTAAATCTATGGGAGTTCATTACCTAGGTTGGTATCTGGCTGATGTGATCTTGTGTCCTGGATTCAGGCTATTGTCTGATGTTGTTTGTTCACAAACTGAAGGACTCACTTTAATAATTATTGTACGTTTGGTTTGGTTTTTACATATTCCCTTAATTTCTGTTTATCTGGAAATATCCTAATTTTACCATCATACTTGAGTGAGAGTTTTTGAGGATATATTGTTCTTGGTTGGCAATTTTTTTTCACTGTTTTGTATGTCATTCCATTGTCTTCTTGCCTTCATGGTTTCTGTTGAGTAATCAGAGCTTAGCCTTATTGTTTCCCCTCTGTACATGACTCAGTTTTTCTTGAGCTGCTCTCAGGATTCTTTGTTTGTATATGGTTTTAGTGAGTGTGAGTATGATATGCCTAGGTGATTTTCTGTTGTGGCCTATACAAGATTTGTTGAGCTTCTTGGATGGTTAGCTTTTCATCTTTCATGATATTAGGGAAGTTTTCTGTCAGCAATTCTTCAATGATCCTCTCTGTATTTTACATTTTCTTCCCCTGTTCTGGAAATACAATCACTCACAAATTTTTGCTTTTGATTGTATCCCACATCACTTTCAGGGTTTCTTTATTTTTCTTTCTTCTTTTCTCTGATTTTCCCTCAAACAAAGTGGTATCAAAGAATTTGTCTGCAATTTTGCTGATCCTGTCCTCCATTGTCTCAAACCTGCTCCTCGTAACTTCTATGACCTAGTCCATTTCTGAAATCTTGTTGTTTATCTTTTGGATTCCTAATTGCTGTTTTTGTATGATTTCTAGTTGTGAATTAATTTTGACATTTTGTTTCTGTATTATTTTCCTGGGATCTTCCATCGTTTTGTCTATCTTTTCCATGATTTTGTTTGCTTTTTCCGTGATTTTGTCTATTTTTTCCTCATTTTTGTCTACTTTTTCCTTCAACTCTTGGCTAGCTCTGAATATTAGAGGTTTGAATTCCCTATCAGGTAGTTCCAGAGCCTTTTCTTCTACTGGAAGATCATCTGGTGTTTTATTTTGGATGCCTTCTGGAACCATCCTGAACTTTTTTTTTTAAATATGTTTTGATATTGTCTGCTGTCTTTGGGACATTCAGAAGTTATTTTCTTTTTTTTTATTGATTGTAGATTTATTTGTTTCATCCTCCTTTTTTTGTTTTATTTGGTTATGTTTGAGCAGGTGGGCTGGGTGTTCTTTGTTGTTTGCTTGTCTGTGGGCACGATACTTCTCACCACCTTGTCTAATGGGCAGGGCCAGCCACTCAGCTATGTTGCAGCAGGGCATGTCCAGTGGAAGGGGAGAGGCTGGGATGGGTTGTTTGTGGCATGTACTGGGCCCAACAGGGTGGGGTCAGGGGTCAGTACAGGGCAGGTTCTGGTAGACTGTGTTTGTCCTGCTTGGGGGTGCAATATTCAGTGCATGGTGCAGATAGGCAAGAGGGAGAACAGGGGTTGTGATGTGTGGAGCTAAATGGGTGTGGGAAAGAAGAGAAAGAGGAGAGAGAAACAGGAGCCAAAAAGTAAACAGTGCTGAAGGAGCCTGCCATTGAAGCAGCACAAACTCAGGGAAGCTGTGTGCTATTGGAGCAGCACAAACTCAGGGAAGCTGTGTGCCTGTAGCTTTCTAGCCAGGCAGTGATGCACAGCCCAACACAAAGGGACGATATGGTGCACGCAGCTAGATGGGTGGGAGAAAGGAAGGGAGGGGAGAGAGAGCTAAGAAACTAGATTAAAAGACAAAAAAGAGAGATAAATGCACACACAGCTGGGTGATTGGGAGAAAGGGATGTAGAGAGAGACAAGAAGCTGAGATGGGGAAAAAAAGATGTTAGGTGGTTGGGAGGAAGGAAAGGAAGTGAGGCAGAGAGAGACAAGAAATAGAAAAAAAAGTAGAAAGAAGAAAGAAAGAAAAAAAAATGCCCCCACAGGAGCCCACCAGATGCAGGTCCCCAGCTGAGCATTGCTGTACAATCTGTCCAGAAGGAGCGTAGTTTGGCACACAGTGCCAGATGTTCAGGAGAAGGATAAGGAAGGGAGATAGAGAGAGACAAGAAAATGAAAAAAAAAAAAAAAAAAGAAGAAGAAGAAGAAGAAAGAAAAGAAAAATGCCCCAAGGAAGCCCACCAGAAGTGGGTCCCCAGCTGAGTGACATTGCACAGCCTGTCAAGAAGAAGCGGAGATGGTACACGGGTCCAGGTGTTTAGGAGAAGGGTAAGGAAGGAAGGTAGAGGGAGACAAGAAATCAAGAAAAGAGAACAAGAGAGAAACAAACAAACAAAAAGATGCTTCAAGGGAGCCCACTGGTGTGGTGGCATAGACGGGAGAAGTGGTTTCCCAGTTGAGCGGTGCTTCACAGCCTATCAAGAAGAAGCGGAGACGGCACATGGAGTCAGGTGTTCGAGAGAAAGGATGGGAAGGAGGTGAGAGAGAGTGGAAAAACCAAAAGAAGCCGAAAAAAGCAACAACAGCAACAAAAAGAAGGCACTGAAGGAGCTGACCATTGTGAGTGGGGCGAATCCAGGCAGCACGGAGCCAGAGCCTCCCTGGCGAGGGAGTGACCAAGGCCCGCCAGGAAGCGGCAGACTCTGAGCAGGGGAAAGAAAGGTGGGGAATGGGAAAGCGTGTATCGCTGGTTACTGGGTGCTCTGTCTCCTGCTGGGAAATCCTTGAAGCTGTCTTCCTGTACTTCCTGTATGCTGATCTCAGTGGTTGAGGAGTCCAAGATGGCGAATCCATGGCGTGTCAGCTGTTGGTAGCAGACCTTCACTCCATATCTCTTCTCACTTTCTGTTCTCTGTTGGTTTCTTATTCCGTTAAGTGCTTGGTTGAGTTCTTTATCCTTCATTTGAACTTAGGGTTCCAGGACTTATGTTTGTCTCTGTTTTACTCAGTTTTTCAAGTCTTTGCTGTGGAGAGACAGCGTGGTGCTTTCGTCAATAATGCCGTTTGGCTCCAGTTTCTTCATTATTAAGAGAAAAAGATAGCGCCAAGTTCCTAGGGGACTATGAAGGATAGATGAGTTAGTATCAAGCCTTCAGACTCAGAGCCACACCTTGCACGTTGGGATGTTCAGTAGAGTTAGCTCCTTACATTGCAGAGAGTTGCTGAACTCTCTGTGTTGTGTCCAAGCTGCTGCCTTCTTTCTGTATTCTTTAAGTACACCTGGGCTTGGCCTTTCGGTTACTCCATCGTATCTCTGACACCCATCTGTCTATCTGGGCCTTCCTTACATCCCTGACAGACACCACTGACCCCTCGGTGACATCTGTACAACACACAGTTTGGCATCTAAAAAGAGCCAGCTGCCTCTACAAAAAGAGTCCTGCAATGTTACCCCTGCAAGTTATAAAAATGGGGTTTTCCATGTGAGATGCATAAACCAGAGAGAATATAAAAATTAACACAAAGACCCCTCAAATGATTTCACAGAGAAACTAAAAACTGTTCTGCAGTTCTGAGGGGTCAGGAGGCGGGTAGAAATGATAATGAATTTGCTCTTTTCTAAATACACAGTTTTCACATTCTTGTCTCATTTTGCTAGCTCCAAACCCATAAACCAGTTCCCGTTGAGTCTATTCTGACTCATAGTGACAGTATTGGACAGAGTAGAACTGCCTCATAGTGTTTCCAAGGAGAGGCTTGTGGATTCAAACTGCCGACCCTTTAGTTAGCAGCTGGATACTTAACCACTGTGCCACCAGGGCTCTTTTTGCTAGATAGTCAAGGAAAATTTCTAGAGCTGCAGTTTAAGTTTCTTCATGAAAGCAGAGGGCTTGGGAAGCTGGAGGGAGCAAACATTATAAGCCTAGGGTGGGGTAGAAAAGCCTAGGATAGAAAAAGACACAAAGGTAATAAAGGAGAGAAAAGGGTATGGATGCTCCTGGGAGAAAGAAAGGTGAACAGGCAGAGGTGCTTCCACAGGGTTGAGGATGGAGAGGGAAGCATGCCCTTGAGCAATGAGTGGTACCATCTTGGTCATGAGCCCAAGAATTTGGCAATAAAGAAAAATATTTATTGCCAACTCTAAACACAAAACTTGTTGTTGCTTTTAGGTGCCATTGAATTGTTTTTGACTCTTGGTGAGTCCATGTGGCCGAGCAGAACTGCCTCATAGAGTTTTCTAGGCTGTAATCTTTACAGGAACAGATTGCCAGGTCTTTCTCCTGTGGAGCAGCTGGTTTGGCTCAAACCACCAACCCTTCAGTTAGCAGATGAGTGCTTAGCCACTGTGCCACCAGGGCTCCTTTCACAGATTAACTCTGGCATAACCTTTCACCCCTATTTCTAAAACAAGTCCGTAATTAGCTCCCCTTAAATGCTTATGAGGAAATCCCGATGGTGTAGTGGTTAAGTGCTATGGCTGCTAACCGAAAGATCGGCAGTTTGAATTCACCAGGCGCTCCTCGGAAACTCTATAGGGCAGCTCTACTCTGTCCTATAAGGTTGCTATGAATCAGAATCAACTTGATAACAATGAGTTTTTAAATGCTTAGGAAGGAGCCCTGGTGGTGCAATGGTTAAGCACTCCGCTGCTAACTGAAACGTCAGTGGTTGGAACTCACCAGCAGCTCTGTGGGAGAAAGATGAGGCAGTCTGCTTCCGTAAATATTTACAGCCTTGGAAACCCTATGGAGCAGTTCTACTCTGTCCTATGGGGTTGCTATGAGTCAGAAACGACTCTATGGCAACGGGTTTGGTTTTGATTTGGTAAATGCTCATAATTCCCCTTACCTATTTCCCAGTATTTGAAACTTCATAAGTATACATGTGTCTTCTTCATGTGGTATTATCTATGCAGCCCTTTTTTTCAGCAGCACAGAGGATACAAGAAAGCTCCCAGAAATGTGTGAGGGTGTTGTTAACAAGGCAAAAAGATAGGGCGGACTCGAGATCACAGGCATCCAATTGTTCAGCTCACTTTCTACAGCGAACACAGGGATCACCCTTCCTAAGTGTCTACCTATAGGCTGCCTGGCTTCCCCAGTGCTTGTGTTCAGAAGGCATGTATTCGGTTATTTGTACTGTCACAATTCTGCCTCTACAGTGCAGTGGAAGGAGCACCTAAGCCCAAATGAAGACTTTCTGGGACTCACAGCTCTACCAAACTTTAGCTTAGTTTTAACCACTGGTGGCATTTCCAGCTCTCTCTGTGTTATTTTTTCCCTGGTCACCCTTGATCTTTGGGGAGAGAGATGGGAGTGGTGAGTGGGGGAAGTGGTCACTACCTGCTGGTTCATTGTACTTCCATGACTTTGCTGTCACAGTCCATTGCCATTTCCTAGATGGGTATAAGGCTCATTCCTCACCTTTTTTGCAAAATTGTTTCCCCAGCTCCCAGAGTATGGGGTGATGAATTAATATTGAGGAACTGATGAAGGTATGGGTGAACGTGAGGGAAGAACAGTCAAGTCATTGGGCTGTGTGTTTAGTATAGAATGCATAGAGCTTGAAGTCCCTGGGTGGTGCAGATGGCCAACGTGCTTGGCTGCTAATCAAATGGTTGGAGGTTTGGGTCCACCCAAAGGTGCTTTGGAAGAAAGACCTGGTGATCTGCCTCTGAAAGGTTGTTGTTGTTGTTAGGTGCCGTTGAGTCAGTTCTGACTCATAGCGACCCCATGCACAACAGAATGAAACACTGCCCAGTCCTGCACCACCCCTACAATTGTTGCGATGCTTGAGCCCATTGTTGCAGCCACTGTGTCAATCCATCTCATTGAGGGTCTTCCTCTTTTCCGCTGACCTTGTACTTTACCAAGCATGATGTCCTTCTCCAGGGACTGATCCCTCCTGACAACATGTCCAGAGTGTGTAAGACGCAGTCTCACCATCCTTGCTTCTAAGAAGCATTCCGGTTGTTCTTCTTCCAAGACAGATTAGTTCGTTTTTTTGGCAGTCCACGGTATATTCAGTGCTCTTCACCAACACTAAAATTCAAAGGCATCAGCTATTCTTCGGTCTTCCCCATTCATTGTACAGCCCTCGCATGCATATGATGTGATTGAAAATACCATGGCTTGGGTCAGGCACACCTTAGTCTTCAAGGTGACATCTTTGCTTTTACACACTTTAAAGAGGTCCTTTGCAGCAGATTTTCCCAAAGCAATGTGTCTTTTGATTTCTTGACTGCTGTTTCCATGGCCGTTGATTGTGGATCCAAGTAAAATGAAATCCTTGATATCTTCAATCTTTTCTCTGCTTATCATGATGTTGCTTATGGGTCCAGTTGTGAGGATTTTTGTTTTTTTTTTATTTTGAGGTGTAATCCATAGAGAAGGCTGTGGTCTTTGATGATCATTAGTAAGTGCTTCATATCCTCTTCACTTTCAGCAAGCAAGGTTGTGTCATCTGCATAATTCAGGTTGTTAAGAAGTCTTCTTCCAATCCTGATGCCCTGTTCTTCTTCATATAGTCCAGCTTCTCGGATTATTTGCTCAGCATACAGATTGAATAGGAATGGTGAGAGGATACAACCCTGACGCACACCTTTCCTGACTTTGAACCACTCAGTATCCCCTTGTTCTGTCTGAACGACTGCCTCTTGATCTATGTACAGGCTCCTCATGAGCAAAATTAAATGTTCTGGAATTCCCATTCTTCGCAATGTTATCCATAATTTGTTATGACCCACATAGTTGAGTGTCTTTCCATAGTCAATAAAACACAGGTAAACATCCTTCTGGTGTTCTCTGCTTTCAGCCAGGGTCCATTTGACATCAGCAATGATATCCCTGGTTCCACATCCTCTTCTGAATTCAGCCTGAATTTCTGGCAGTTCCCTGTCAATGTACTGCTGCAGCTGCTTTTGAATGATCTTCAGCAAAATTTTGCTTGTGTGTGATATTAATGATACTGTTCGATAATTTCCACATTTGGTTGGATCACCTTTCTTGGGAATAGGCATAAATATGGATCTTTTCCAGTCAGTTGGCCAGGAAGCTGTCTTCATATTTCCTGGCATAGATGAGTGAGCACTTACAGTGCTGCATCTGTTTGTTGAAACATCTCAGTTGGTATTCTGTCAATTCCTGGAGCCTTGTTTTTTCCCAAAGCCTTCAGTGCATCTTGGACCTCTTCCTTCAGTACCATCGGTTCCTGATCGTATGCTACCTCTTGAAATAGGTCGAACGTCAACTAATTCTTTTTGGTATAATGACTTTGTGTATTCTTTCCATGTTCTTTTGATGCTTCCTGTGTCATTTAATATTTTCCCCATAGAACCCTTCACTACTGCAACTCCAGGCTTGAATTTTTTCTTCAGGTCTTTCAGCTTCAGAAACACTGAGCATGTTCTTCCCTTTTGGTTTTCTATCTCCAGCTCTTTGCACATGTCATATAATACTTTACTTTGTCTTCTCGATCTGCCCTTTGAAATCTTCTGTTCAGTTCTTGTACTTCATCATTTCTTCCTTTTGCTTTACCTGCTCAATGTTCGAGAGCAAGTTTCAGAGTCTCCTCTGACATCTATCTTGGTCTTTTCTTTTTTCCTGTCTTTTCAATGACTTCTTGCTTTCTTCATGTATGATGTCCTTGATGCCATTCCACAGCTTGTCTGGTCTTCAGTCATTAATGTTCAATGCTTCCAATCTGTTCTTGAGATGGTCTCTAAATTCAGGTGGGATATACTCAAGGTCATATTTTGGCTCTTGTAGACTTGCTCTGATTTTCTTCTGTTTCAGCTTGAGCTTGCATAGAAGCAATTGATGGTCTGTTCCACAGTCGGCCCTAGGCTTTGTTCTGACTGATGATATTGAGCTTTTCCATCGTCTCTTTCCATGGATATAGTGGATTTGATTCCTGTGTGTTCCGTCTGGTGAGGCCCATGTGTATAGTTGCTGTTTACATTGGTAAAAAAAGGTATTTACAATGAAGAAGTCACTGGTCTTGCAAAATTCTATCATTCGGTCTCCAGCATTGTTTCCATCCTCAAGGCCGTATTTTCCAATTACCGATCCTTCTTCTTTGTTTCCAACTTTCGCATTCCTAGCACCAGTAATTATCAATGTATCCTGATTGCATGTTCCATCAATTTCGGACTGCAGAAGCTGATAAAAATCTTCTATTTCTTCATCTTTGGCCTTGATAGTTGGTGTGTAAATTGGAATAATAGTTGTATTAACTGGTCTTCCTTGTAGGTGTATGGGTATTATCCTATCACTGACGGCGTTGTACTTCAGGATAGATCTTGAAATGTTCTTTTCAACGATGAATACAGCACCATTCCTCTTCAAGTTGTCATTTGCAGGACAGTAGACTATATGATTGATTCAAAAGGGCCAATGCCAGTCCTTTTCAGCTCACTAATGCCTAAGATATCAATGTTTAAGTGTTCCATTTCATTTTTGATGACTTCCAATTTTCCTCAATTCATACTTCGTACATTGCATGTTCCAATTATTGATGGATCTTTACAGCTCTTTATTCTCATTTTGAGTAATGCCACATCAGCAAATGGAGGTCCCGAAAGCTTTACTCCATCCACATCATTAGGGTCGACTCTACTTTGAGAAGGCAGCTCTTCCACAGCTGTCTTTTGAGTGCCTTCCAACCTGGGGGGCTCATCTTCCGGCACTATATCAGACAATGTTCTGCTGGTATTTATGAGTTTTTCACTGGCTAATTCTTTTCCAAAACAGACTGCTGGGTCCTTCTTCCTAGTCTGTCTCAGCCTGGAAGCTCAGCTGATACCTGTCCTCCATGGGTGACCCTGCTGGTATCTGAAAAGTTACAGCCTTGAAAACCCTACAGAACACAGTTCTACTCTGCAGCACATGGAGTTGCCATGGGTCAGAATCATCTTGACAGCAACTGGTTTGTGTTTTAAAATTTTTTTTTGTATGTGTGTGTCTGTAGAGCTCAGGCAAGGAAAGGAAAAAGTAGTAAGATGATATAAGGTACAAAATTTTGATCCTGCCCTTTCCCATGTTTCTGTAACAACAGGAGAAGCAGTATCTGCACCTCTTCCTTGTCCTGCCCCTAAATGAGTTCCCAATTTCGGAAAAAAAATTGGGATTGGGAAAAGTTTTTATCTACAACTTAAATGCATCTCTTCAACTTTTGCAAAGATTAATCTCCTACAGGCACATTGCATTGCTCATCTGCTGTTTTATTCTAAATGTCTCTATCCCCTGCCTGTTTGGGGTTACATTTCAAAGGGCCAACTTCTAGGGGGCACTTTATAGACATAAGGTTTTAATTTGGCCACCAGTTGGTGACATCCATTTTGGCCCCATGTATCCCCTGCCCAAGAAACACAAATGAAATTCATGGCTGTTCATCAGGCTAATTGGTAAGACACAGCTGTGCCAGGCATACTTGTCCCTGCATCTATTCTGTAGAGCAAATGTGTGCCATCAGCCCAGGGCCCCTGGCTTGAACCTCTACTGTGGTTCTGTAACCAGACAATCCAGTGTGGAAGACTGATGCAGCAAAGAGAGAGAGAATGAGAGACAAAGACAGGACACATGAACATGTGTATCAGGACTCAGGTAGTATGGATCTTCCATCCCACTTGAGCTCCTATCCTAAGTGTCTTATATCAATTCATCTTTTTTCTCTTTACTTCTCCTTGCGTGTCTTAAAATTGATTTAATAACCCATGCAATTTGAGCTTTAAAGAAAGGTCCCTATTACGGTTTGAATTGTGTCCCCCCAAAATATGTGTTGAAGTTCTAGCCCCTATACCTGTCAATATGACCCTGTTTAGAAACATGGTATTTTCTTTTTTATGTTAATGAGGACATACCAGAGTAGGGTGGGTCCTAAACCTAATCACTTCTGAGTTATAAAAAGACCAGAATAGACACAGGGGGAAGATGCCATGTGATAAGTCACACATGGTAGACACTTTTAAAAGCCCAGGAAGGCCAAGGATTGCTGGCAGCTGCTAGAAGCTGAAATAGGTAAGGACAGACCTCCCCTTAGAAGCATCCCCTGAGTTTGGACTTCTAGCTTCCTGATCTGTGAGAAAATAAATTTCTGTTCTTTAAAGCCACCCACTTGTAGTGTATTTTGTTACAGCACCATTAGGTAAAACTAAGACAGCCCACTTCTATTACCTTAGCCACGTTACTTGGTGAAGGAGTGAAGGGGTTATGGGTGGGGTACGTGTGGCAAACACTGGACTAATGCTCCACCCCGTATTCACTCAGCCCGTCCAAGTTCACAGCAGCTATGGCTGACAGCGTCTGCACAGTGAACACTTTCCACCTCAAGCCTAAGTGTTTTCTCAGATATCACCAGAGCTTGCTTGTCAAGTGCCAAGAGGATGGAATTTGATGGGAAGGATGCTCCCTGAGGTGATCCTCAACCAACAGGGTATGGGAATCAGTGAATACATGGTCCTCCTAGTTCCTCAGAAGGATCACAGGACTGTGCCTCAGTTGTTCCCAGAAGTCTTGCCCATTAATGCCCCCTTTTACTGCCTTTTCTTCCTTCCCTTTCTCCTACATTCTTCACCTCATTTGTGCTTTCAGAGATCACCTCCCAGATAAACTGACTGTTCTTCAAGTCTGCTTTTGGAGAAACCTAAACTAAGACAGTTGGAAAGGCAAAAAAAAAAAAAAAAAAAAAAAGTCTACACTGCTCTCTCTTCTTTTTTCCTCCCATTTATACTCCACTCCCACTGAAGGCTGGCCTCTGCCTCTGCCATTCTGAAACTTTCAATCTTATGAAACACAGTAGATTCTGCCCTACCATACATGAGTTCTTTGTAGCCACCGACTGACTATTTCTTCCTTAGAATGCGTTCCTCTCTTGGTTTCTGGTAACAGCCATCTCTCCTGGATTTCCTTTTATCACTGAGCTTTCTGTCACAGTCTCATTCAAGATACCCTGCATTTTCACTTTTCCCTGAGATGTCCATATTTCCCAAAGCTCCATCTTAGCCCTTTTCTGTTCTCCTCACACTTTCTGGAAAATCCCATTGACTTCAGTGGCTTCAATTATAACAAATGCCAGTGATGCCCTAGTCGATATCTTCCATCCAGGATTATGTTCGACTGCCAACTGGGTAGAAACCCTTGAATGTTCCATGGATCCTAGTCCAAGTATATCTCCAACAGAACTCTTTGTGGCAGGACATCCTCCTCCCTGCCTCCCAGGAAATTTGGAAGAGGACATAGAAAAGAGGCAGGGAAGTAAGGAGGTGGGGTTTTTAAAGGTTATGACTGGTTTTAAAGTAGAAAGCATGCTAACTTGCATGAAAGGTGAATGGAACAACTAGTGGAAAGAAAGAAGTCAAAGACAAGGAGTTGAGTTTTTGTAAAGACAGAGGAATAGAGTAGAAGAAAGTAGGAAGCTAGGCTCAGACTCAGAAATATTTAAAGACATTGGGGAAATAAGTTGATAGAGCTCCTGCTATATAGTATCCATTTCCTTTTTGAAATACAAAGCAAAATCTTTTGCTGAGGGTGTAGGTAATTGGGAGATTTGAGGGTAAAGGTAAAATTTTGGAATGGTGCATCAGTTAAGATGCAAATAATGGAAAGCTTAATATGAACCAACTTAAAAAAAAAAAAAAAGGAGGAGGAGATTTACTGACATATAATTTGAAGGTCTAAAGGCAGACCTGAATGTAGGTACAGTGTGATCCAGAGGCTCAGGGTCCTATTAGGACTCTGGCTCCTGCAATTCTCTTGTGTTTGCCTGTTCCTCCTGTCTCAGCAGTTTCAAACATTACATCTGTATTGCCACACCCAGAGGAAGAAAGAGTCCCCTTTGGGGCTTCTGAAGAAGAGAGAGAAAACTTATTTTCCAGGAGTCCTTACAATTGTCTCCTTGTGTCTCATTGGCTGAAATTGATGAACCAATCGCTGTAGCTGGAGAAATGGGAGAGTCAATTAGCTTAAACCAATCAGGGCCCACCCCTGAAGATGGGAAGGAGGTCAAACCCACCCACACAACGTGGTTGAGAATGGGGGAGGAACACTTCCTCAAAGGAAAATCAGGATGCTATTGGTAGGAAAAGGGGAAAATGGATGCTGGGAAGACAATCAACAAATTCCACTGTTGTTAATCACTGAGGAAAATGTGAAAAGCCACTGTGGAAAGATTTGTTAAGGTATGACTGGGGATTAAGATGAGTTTGGGGGAGAGAAATTTGTAGTGGCGCCAAGCCTCATGGTTTTATGATTGTCCCCAGCAGCCCTGAATAGGCTGTTGGTAGGAGTGAACAAAATGAATAATTGGATTGATCTAAAGTTGGAGATTTGCCAGGTATGTATTCTGTAAGGACAACTGGACAAGATTTGAGTTGAGGGTAATAGAGTGCTTGAAGTGATGGATGGGGGAAGAAGGGAATTTGGAAGGGAGCTGATAGATCAGGATAAAATAGAGTGATTCAGGACTGAATGTTTGGATGGACTCAGAGAAGGGTGGATTGGGAGGGAGGAGGAGAGCATGCTTGCACATGTGGGATACAAAGTGGGATAGCAAGTGAGCTAGAAAGTGAGAGAGATAAAGCTAAGTAGAAAAAGTAAGAGGGAGATGAGAGGGAGAGGGAGCTAGGGAGGAGGGAGGGAGAGAGGATATGAATAAATGACAAATACTGGGAAGGGTAAAATACTGGTATGTAAAATTCAGAGGAGTGCAAATTAAAACAATGAGATACCACTATACATCTATTAACCACTATGCCACCAGGGCTCCATACATCTATTAAAAAAAGAATAGCTAAAATCCAAAACACTGACAATACCAAATGCTGGTGAGGATATGAAGGAACAGGAACTTTCATTCGTTGCTCGTGGGAATGCAAAATGGTACAGCCACTGTGAATGACAGCTTCTTACAAAGCTAAGACTCACTAGACGACCTAGCAATTATGCTCCTAGGTATTTACACGGATGAGTTAAAGGCTTATGTCCACACAAAAACCTGCACAAGAATGTTTATAGCAGCTTTATTCATAATTGCGAGAATTTGGAAGTAACTAAGATACCCTTCAATAGGCGAATGGATAAACAAACAGTGGTGCATCCATACAATGAAGTATTATTCTGCAATGAAAAGAAATGATCTATCAAGTTATGAAAAGACATGGAGAAACCATAAATGTATATCGCATGTGTAACGTGTTTCTTTGGGGCCCTTTGGCCCAGCTTTGGCCACCGATGGGAATTATCACCCCTGTGGGCTAAATAGGAGCCCATGCTCTAGCAAAGACTCTTATGAAGATATTTCTAGAAGGCCCAGTCGATGTCTTAAATATGCTGATAAATACAATACTCCTCCTCATCTTCCCTACCCCCACCTTCACATGATGTTAATAGCCATGACCTACTCTGCCTGGTGAAAGGCCCTCAGCCTTGCTCCTGTCCTCTGGAGTTCAGAGGCCCCTCTAGTCTTACCCTTTACCATTGACAGCCTCCTGCCAGGGCATAGGATGGTGGCACCTCGAACTGCCAAAATTTCCACAAATTGCACCATGTTCATACAAAACGGGGTTGAAAGAGTCTCTCTTTTCTTGTGTTAATAGTCAATATGCCATTGTTGGGTGCCGTCAAGTAGATTTCGACTCATAACAACTCATGTGATAGAATAGAACTGCCCCATAGGATTTTCTAGGCTGTAGTATTTACAGAAACAGATCACCAGGTCTGTCTCCTGCTAAGACACTGGGTGGGTTTGAACTGCCAACCTTTTGGTTAGTAGCCAAGCACTTCGCCATTATGCCACTTGGGCTCCTTAATATTTAATAGAGAGCTATTTAAAAAGAAAGAAAGCTAGTGTCCACTTAGGCTTGAATGTAATGAGGAGAGACATTTAACTTGGTGATGGGGTTAAGGCTGATGTATTACAGTATGTAATGCCAGCTATCATTAATAACCTTTTACTGTTAAAAGCCACTTAATGTTTTTTGTTTGTTTTTCATTCACATCACAGTACCATGCAGGTTGGGGCTGGAAGGGGAGAATCTTTATTCTACATAACTACTCAAGGACCCCATCTTCTTCCATCATATGACTCTACCAACTTTCAGAAATTTGTCCTTTTCTCTGTTCAACCAGGGTGGCAAAAAGTGGGAGAAAGGGGAACAGAGGATTGTGTGGGGAGATTTTATGGCCCAGGGCTGGAGATAGAAACATCGCTTCTATCCACATTTTCACTGGCCAACTCAGTCACATGGCCATATTTAACTGCAGAGGAGGCTGGGAAATAGAGTCAAACTGTGGGCTAGATAGGCAGATGGCCACCTCCATTGCATGGAAGGATGAGATATGGAGGTGGTGTTCTGTTGTTTTTAGGAGCTTGGCAATTAGTAATGAAGAAAGACGACTGGATATTGGGGAGGCAGCTAGACATCTCTGTCATAAGAAGAAATGGAAGCAAATATAAAGACATCTTCTGAGGGGGAAAAAACAATATTAATTTGTGACTAACCAGACTGAGGCAAGACATAAGAAGCACCAATAATCATTATATTTGCAGCTACTCATGCACGTTTTACATTTTAAAGGTCACTGTTAAGTTCATAAACTGCTAACCTTGAAGGTCCCCACCTTTGAAGGTCTGTTTAAATGTAGAGTTCCTTATAGAATCTGGTTAAACATTGTATTTTAACCACCCCCAAATTACACAAAATTATGTGTATGATTGATTAACTTTATATTCTTTCTACACAATGTGAATTCTCAATGCAATAAAATCTTATTTCTATTAAAAAAAAGAAAGAAAGAAAGCATGGCTAGGGATGGTTTACCCAATAAGAAAGGTATGCATGGGCTTAATTGTGTTTACTCACTAATCTGTAATACATAATTTCATGTGGGTTGTGTGAAAATGTGCACTATAAATTAGTAAGCAAATGCAATTAAGCCTGTAAGCTGGTGCATACATTGTTTACTGTAAGCCGGTACATACTGTGCTAACTGGTTAATCCACCCCTGGCACTGGTGACCATGAGAATGCACCTGGCAGACCTCCTAGTACAAGGAGCATAACAGGCCCAAGGCCCCAGCCATGGCACTTTGAAATCCATCAGAGCGTTTCTACCAGGCCACACCTCCCATAGGCATTATCTTGCCAATGACTGAGTCTGGCAGAGATACTAATGCACACCCACTCCTGGGAGAGACAGAACTCTTTTATCCATTCTTGGGAGAGACAGAACTTTTTTACCAGCCAACTTTGGCTCAAGGGCTCCCTGATAACTTTGCCAAACGTAGGCTGTTCTGCATTTTAAGAAACTTTCACCCAGAATTCCCTTTCTCTTCTCATACTCTCATGGTTAGGATTGTGTCATGATCTGATGGCTCTCCTAGCTCTTCCCAGCTTCCCCCTTATTTCCTTTTACACAGGCATTTCCCTTAATAAAATTCTTGCACATTTATTCCTGTCTCGGTGTCTGATTCTCAGAGGACCCAGATTATCACAGTGGAGAAAATAATAGTATCCGAGTCACTGAGGGGATAAATGAGTTAATTCCTTTAAAATGCTTAGAACAGTGCTTGGTAAGTAGCAATAACTCAATCCATTTCAGTTATCATTACTATTAAAAACAGGCCTCATCTTATACTTCTAGTATTGTAGCAGATTAAATAATTAAAAAAAACCTCCATTAAATATTAACATGAAAATACAAAAAAATATAGCAAATAGTCTTCTAAATAAGCTTATGAGAAAGGAAATCCCAGAAGCCAAAATGAAGAGGGAACTGAAAATCAGAGCAGGAATCTTGAGTTTACATTGCAGCTATCCTTACAGGGTTTGCTTGTCTCAGGAACCTTGATGAAGCCTTTAATCAAAAAGATGAGAATCACCAAAAAGCTACTATAGCCTCATAAAAGGGGATTAAAAACAAAATCAACCCCTCAGCAAAGAGGGATACCAAGAAAACTTTTCTGTCTTCACTTGTATCTGCATAAAGAGAAAGATATCCCAAGATACATGCCCTTACTGAAGGCAGAGTTAGACATTTATGTTATTTATGTTGTTGAGAACTTCCAAACTGGTTTTATCTGTGATACAGCAAATGCAAATCCCCTCTGGAGGGACATGCCCTCAGTTAAAGCCTCCCAGAGTTCCCTTCAATATAGTCCTACTGAAAGTGAACTCACAATCCAAAATTACAAAACACATAAGGAAATAATCTACCATCAGTGAGAGTTAGCAATATGAAGAGCAGGGTTAGATTCCCAATAATTTAAGGTAGTTATTTTAAAGACATTTTATAGTCTATAGGTGGTAATTATATTAATAACTTCAAAGAAAACAATTTTTAAAAAGAGGAAAGATCAAGATTCTCAAAAACCACTCAACAAAATTTTAAAGACTCTTAGCTAAACTTTTTTAGAAAGAACACAGCCTGAGGTAAGGATTAAGGTATGCTACTTGGGAATTAGAAGTCCAGTGAGATGAGGGTGAGGGAAAAAAGGGAAGTGGGGCTAGGAAAGATATGAAGTGATGTGATGTGATGTGTTACTGTGCTGGCCACTGTTTCTTGACAAACCGTGAAGAAACACAGCCGGTCCTTTGAAGTCATGTCTGCTTATCACACAAGACTCTTCTAGAAAGTTTTCAAAAAGATACGCCTCTGATTGGAAGGGAGAAAAAAAGAAGAATTTCTCTTCTCAGTTCCCTCCTGGTTCCCATTTTCCTTTGCTCAAATTTTACCCCACGGAGAACTAGTGTTACATTATTTATCCTTCAATGCTGCTCAGGAAACCAGATCCTCTGTCCAGATGTGGAAGGGAACCTTGGTAGACAGGCTCATGAGATGCGAGGGCCATGCAATCCCATGGTTTCAAACTTAGCATCCCTTATTCTCAAAGTTCTTTCCATTTCCAATAGCTCAGTTGGAGTGCACAGGCACTCTTCTGCCTTTGATGATATCCCTGGACTGTTTGAATCTGAGGAGGAGGTGCACAAAGTTTTTATTTGATCCAAAATTAAAAATAGAGTAATGGCAATTAAGAATAGATTAATCAGCATATTAGATCCAGATGAAGAGAAAATTAGGAATTGGAAGAAACAACTTTGAAGTTAACTTCTGCGCTACATTTGGAGTAAAACAACAAAAAACACAAGGGGCATAAAAGAATGAGAAGGTCCAACTTACATCCAATAGGATTTTCAGAAGGTGAGATTAGAGAGAAGCAGGAAGAGATTTTGTTGACAGAAGAACATAAATTCTCAGATTCAGTTTCTATATAAGATGTCTAAAGTCAGCTTGTGTGCAGACTTTTTTCATCATTTGAATTTGAAAAATTTTATTTTACTTATTGAAATTTATACGTTTAAAAGCCTAGTTTTCTTTAAACTCCTAAATTTTCCTTTTAAATTATAAAACCCAGTAAATTTTATGTATAAGAAAAATCATTTTCAGGGGTCTCTTAATATAGACTGGCTGCTTAAGAGAATATGATTTTGATTAAGGTTAAACTTGAGTGAACAGACTGATTTCCTTTAAACAATTTAAATAACATTTTTAAATTTAATACATTCAACTTTCTTTGTAAGAACTTAGAATGTCTAAACTCAGCAAATTTATGACCCAACAAGCTAATCCTTCCCACATTATTAAGCAACTCTTTAATACAAGTTCTCCTAACCATTCTAACACTGTTTATAAACTAAGTAACTTCCTCTTACACCATTGAACTTCAAGTCAAGCACACATTTAATTTGGAATCACAGGCCAATTCATCATATACTTTAATATGCCAAATTCAATACGCTGTACAAGCATTTTAAATACCAAACATGAAGACATTATCCTGAATGTAACAAAAACTGATTAATGTCATGGGTTGGATATACTTCATAATTTCTGTGTATCTGGGGCGAAGAGATACAACCCACTAAGCCTCACTGTGACTTTACATTGTTGTTGTTGGGTGCCGTTGAGTCCATTCCAACTCTTAGAGACCCTGCACACAACAAAATAAAACTCTGTCCAGACCTGTGCCATCTTCACAATCGTTGCTGTTTGAGCCCATTGTTGCAGCCACTGTGTCAATCCATCTCATTGAGGATCTTCTTCTTTTTCATTGACCCTCTACTCTACCAAGCATGCTGTCTTTCTCCAGGGACCAGTCCTTCCTGATAACACATCCAAAGTAAGCAAAATGAAGTTTTGCCATCCTCACTTTTAGGGAGCATCCTGGCTGTACTTCTTCCAAGACAGATTTGTTTGTTCTTCTGGTGTCCATGGTATATTCAATATTCTTCACCAACACCATAATTTTCAAATGCATCAATTCTTCTTTGGTTTTTCTTATTCATTGTCCAGCTTTCACATGCCTATGAGGCAAGTGAAAACACCATGGCTTGGGTCAGGTGCACCTTAGCTCTCAAAGTGACATCTTTGCTTTTTAACACTTTAAAAAAGTCTTTTGCAGCAGATTTGCCAATGCAACACACCATTTGAGTTCTTGACTGCTACTTTCATGGGCGTTGATTGTGGGTCCAAGTAAAATGAAATCCTTGACAGCTTCAATATTTTCTCCATTCAGCACGATGTTGCTTATTGGTCCAGTTATGAGGATTTTTGTTTTCTTTATGCTGAGGTGTAATCTATACTGAAGGATGCAATCTTTGATCTTTATCAGTAAGTGCTTTGAATTCTCTTCAATTTCAGCCAGCAAGGTTGTGTCACTGAGACATAATCCATATAACAATATTATTGTCACCTGAGGTGAGTTGGAATTGCTTATTTGACAGAAACATTTAGTCCAGAGATGTCAGACTATGGTGTTGCCTATGTTCAATTTGATTCTTCCTGGATCACGGGTAGGCATACTGAGTCCATTTTTAACAGTCTCTAGATTATAGGAGATTCCTAAATCCTTGTCCTTCAGGTGAGGTTAGTATCTCCTTACACAACACTTCTTTTAGCCTCTTTAAGTTTTGATGACCCGATTTGAGTCACCTGGATTCTCCAACCATCCCCCAGCTTGCAGCTGATTTTGTTCACTAAACTTATCACTGCCTTACTCCACTCAGTACTTTCACTTTCTTTCAGCCACAAAGTTTTGGCTGAATTCAGGCAGAATCTGTCTATCTCTTTTCTTTAGTCAAAGACCGTATCTTTACGGTCGCAAAATCCTTGAATGATGTGAGTAAAAACAGATGTACATTTAGATATATTCAAGTGCAGAAGAACAACAAAGACAAAGAGGAAGTCTTAAAACAGAGGCAGAATCTCAAAAGCAGAAAGAAATGACAGATCACCAAAGCAGAGTGATAAATACATAGAGCTCCAATTAACAACAACAATTGAACAATAATTGAAGTGCTGAGACAAAGTAACAATGAACCTATAATTTTATACCTGGTCAAGCTGTCATTTTGAAATGGAGAAACAAAAGTCATTTTCAGAAAGACAAAAACTAAATACACAAAAAGACAGTTGCTAAAAAAAATTTTTTTTAAGGTATAAAGGTATGCTTTTCACTCTCATTTTCTAAACTCATTTTTGAAACCTACGACCCAAAAAATTCAGACAATGAAGGAAATATATACTAAAAGAAGACGGAAATTAAAACCATAAGGAAAGAAATGAGACTCAAGAAGGAACGATAAGCAAGGAAACTGGTTAACATACGGGTAAATCTGTGTGACCACTGATTGTTTAAAATAATTTAAAAAATCACTATTTTTGTAGTTATAGAAATAACATACATATAACTGAAGAATATGTAAAGTAAGATGGGATAATTGGAATGGGAAAGTTCAAAGTTTTGGCAATGAGTGTGAAGTGGCTAGAAATACAGATTGCAGCAGATACTGCTGATACTCCCCCACCCCTATATCCCCTCTGCCCACCTAAAACCCACTTGCAGCTATAGTATACAGTTTTCAACAGGCTGACGACTTCCACTCAAACACCTATGTCTCTTTTCTCCTATGCCTGATAGCTTTCTCCTGCACCATGGAAACTTGCTCTGCATTAAGTAGGTGCAACCTGGATGTGCTGGGGATTTAACACTCTCAGAAATAACTTATAACCAATGGGGGAGTCAGTCGGTAAATGCCCCAACCTCCTTCTTCCCTAGTAGGGCAATTCTGAGGTGTCTGTTCAGAGGGTTTGAGCCCCAGTTGCCTACAAGAGTAATACGCTCGTAAGTGTTCCCTATACTGGCTTCTCGGTCTTCCCTGTCTCACTTTTCCTCATTTGTGCTTTCCAATGAAGCTTCTCAAATGCTTGTACCCATGTTCTTGTCTCCAGAGCAGCTTTTGAGAGACCACAATCTAAAAGACTGATTAGTTTTAGAATTTGTTAATTCAAGTATGCTTGTTAAAATTCTAAGGGCAATCACTAAAGTGGAAAAAGATAGAATGTGGAACTTGAAAGGAAAAAAAGGAAATAAAAAACTTTAATTGAGTCCATAAAGACAGAAAAGGGATGGGGGCACAAGGAAACAAGAATAAATATCATATTTCATAGAATTGAAGATGACATCAGTTGTAGGATACATCTAAATTTCATGTGCTAATAGGAAAGAAAAAATACTGACAATTGCATCAATAGTAATACATATTCTGATTTCAAAGGTGTTAAAACGTGTGGGGGGTGTGTATGTATTGTATAACTGAAGAAATTTGGTAGCGCAAAGTAAGATTTTAGAAATAAGTATGTCAGTAATCACCATTCATGCAAAGGGACTAAATTCATTTAAAACATCAGATAATCTAATTGGATTATATTTAATAAAAACAAAATTTAGCTCTATGCTGTTCGTAAGGGACCCAACCGAAACATAAAGGAACAGAAAGGTCACATGTAAAATAACAGAAAAAAATAATACCAGGCAAGTGCGAACCAAAACAAAGCTGGTGTAGCTATCTTGACATGAGACAAGAACTTTGTCTCTAGTAATGCTTTTTGCATAAAGAGGGTCACTCTATAATGATAAAATTTGAATCATAAGGACGACACATTTTTAAATATTATATACCTAAAACATAGCCTCAAAATATACAATGCAAAAAATTGAGAAAACTACAAGTAAAAGTGTCAAATTCACAACAGAAGGGGACTTTAACATTCCTTAATTTTGACAGATCAAGCAAATAAAAAATTAATAAAGATTTACAAAACAAGAACAAAAAACAAACCTGCTGCTGCTGAGTCAATTCCAACTCATAGAGGCCCTATAGGACAGAGTAGAACTGCCCCATGTGGTCTCCAGGGAGTGGCTGGTGGATTCAAACCACTCACCTTTTGGTTAGAGGTCAAGTTCTTAACCTCTGTGCCACATAAAGCTTTAAAACAAACAAAGAAACCCCTTGCATTGATTCTGACTCATGGGGACCCTATAGGTCAGAGTAGAACTGCCTCATGGAGTTTCTAAGGGATACCTGGTGGATTTGACCTGCTGACCTGTTGGTTAGCAGCCATAGCACTTAACTCCTATGCCACCAGGGTTTTCACATGAAGCTTTAGACAAATGTAAAGAACATAACAATTGTGATATAATGTATATGTATTGAACTCTATACCCCAAATTAAAAGTTACAAATGTTACTCACACAGGGAATATTTATGAAAATTAGCCACATATGAGGCCACAAAACAAATCCCTACAAAATTTAAAAGAATCAATATCATACAGATTATGTTATCTGACTTCAGCGCAATTAAGTTAGAAAGCAATAATAAAAAGACAATAAAAATATTTTTAGAAATTTAAAAACAACACTCAAGTAGTTTTTGGGTCAAAGACAATATTGTAAGGGACATTAGGAAATATTTCAACTGAATAATAATGAAAATCTACGTATCAGAACTCATGGGTGTAGCTAAAGCAGTACATTTAGAGAAATTTACAGCCTTATACGCTCAAAGAAGTCTGAAAATTAATGAGTTAAATTATCCAACTCAAGAAATTAGAAAGAGAACAGAGTCCAAAGTAATTAAATGGAGGATAATAAAGATAAGATCAGCAATCAATTGTGATAGATTGGATTATTGGTCTCATTTCTTCACTTTCACACTTTCACAGTGGGAGGATATTGTAAAATTCAAAAATAAGTTGCTGTCAAGTCGATTCCAACTCATGGTGACCCCATGTGTGCCAGAGTAGAATTGTGCTCCATGGGGTTTTCTGTGGCTGATTTTTCAGAAGTAGATTAGCAGGTCTTTCTTCTGAGGTACATCTGGGTAGACCTGAATCTCCAACCTTTTGGTTGGCAGCCAAGAATGTTAACTGTTTGTTCACCAAGGGACTCTACTGTAAAACTGCCAAGTAAAATCTACTTCCCTGCCCCACTGACAAGAGTTTGGAAATCAACTTGTTTTAGCCAATGAAATGTTAGCAAATTTGATGGGTGCAGCAGACTTAAATATGTTTGTGAAATTTAGTTTGGTCTCTTGCACGCTTGCCACTCACCATGAGAAGAATATGTACCAGGTAGCTGGTGGTCCAAGGTGGATAAGACACATTGAAACAAACCTTAATACAGCTTGCAACTTGGAGCCTGGAACCCAGAGCCCAGAGCTTGGAGCCTGGAGTACAGTTTAGCCCAGGTGAGTGCAGTTGACCCACATATCCATTAGTAAGAAACAAATGCTTATTGTTTAAATGCTGAATTTGGGGTCGTCTGTTATGCAGTATTATTTTCACAATAACTAATTCATTAAAGGAATAGAAAATACATAATGGAGCGTCACTAAACCTAAAATCTGATCCTCTGAAAAGACAAATATTATAGACAATCCTCTACCAAGTGTAATCAGCAGAGAGAGAACAAGCAAGTCAAAACTATGAATAGAAAAGGAGACTTAACTGTTGATATATCAGAAAAGCTTAAAATGAAAGAGTAGTGTGAAGAGACCAGTATTGCTCATGAATATAGATGCAAAAATTCTCAATAAAATTCTAACCAATAGAATTCAGCATCATATCAAAAAAATAATACACCACGACCAATTAGGATTCGTACCAGATATGCAAAGATGGTTCAAAATTAGAAAATCAATCAATGAAATCCACCACATAAATAAGAGAAAAAAACCACACGATCATCTCAATTGACACAGATGAGGCATTCAACAAAGTTCAATGTCCATTCCTGATAAAAATTCTCAATAAATTATAGAAGGGAAATTCCTCAACATAATAAAGGGCATCTATACAAAACCAACTGCCAACATCATTCTTAATGGACAGAGGCTGAAAACATTCCCTTTGAGAAAAGGAACAAGACAAGGATGCTCTTTATCACCTCTCCTGTTTAACATTGTGCTGAAAGTCCTACCTATAGCAATAAGGCAAGAAAAAGATATAAAGAGTGTCATGGGTTGAATTGTGTCCCCCCAAAATATGTGTCAACTTGGTTATGCTATGATGTGGTTGTCCTCCATTTTGTGATTGTAATTTTATGTTAAAGAGGATTAGGGTGGAATTGTAACACCCTTGTTAAGATCACATCCCTGATCCAGTGTGGCCTGCACCACCTTTTGTCTCACATGAGATGAAAGGAAAGGGAAGCAAGCAGACAGTGGGGACCTCATACTACCAAGAAAGCAGTGCCAGGAGCAGAGCGCATCCTTTGGACCCAGGATCCCTGCATGGAAAAGCTCCTAGTCCAGGGGAAGATTGATGAGAAGGTCAACAGAGAAAGAAAGCCCTCCCCTTGACTCAACACCTTGAATTTGGAGTTTTAGCCTACTTTACTATGAAGAAATAAATTTTTCCTTGTTAAAGCCATCCACTTGTGGTATTTCTGTTATAGCAGCACTAGATGACTAAGACAAAGGGCATCCAAATTAGTAAGGAAGAAGCAAAACTGTCCCTATGTGCAGATGATATGATACTGTACATAGAAAACCCAAAAGACTACATAAGAAAACTACTGGAACTAATAGAAAGATTTAGCAGAGTGGCAGGATACAAGATAAACATACAAAAATCAGCTGGATTTCTATATACCAATAAAAAGAACAGCAAAAAGGAAATCAAGAAAATAATACCATTTACAATGCCCCTAAAAAATAAAATACTTAGGAATAAATCTAACCGGGGATGTAAAAGACCTATACAAAGAAAACTACAAAACACTACTACAAGAAAACAAAAGAGACCTACATAAATGGAAAAACTTATCACGCTCACAGATAGGTAAACTTAACATTGTGAAAATGTCAATTCTACCTAAAGCAATCTACAAATACAATGCAATCCCAATCCAACTACCAACGGCAATGTTTACAGAGATAGAAAAACTAATCGCTAACTTTATATGGAAAGGGAAGAGGGTCCAGATAAGTAAAGTGCTATTGAAGAAGAAAAAGTAGGAGGACTTGCACTACTTAACCTCAGAATCTACTATACAGCTATGGTAGTCATAACAGCCCTGTACTGTACAATGACAGACACACTGCACAATGGAACAGAACTGAGAACCCAGACATGAATCCATCCACCTATGATCACCTGATTTCCAACAAAGGCCCAAACTCCATCAAATGGGGAAAAGATAGTCTTTTTAACAAATGGTGCTGGCAAAACTGTACACCTGTCTGCAAAAAAATGAACCAGGACCCATACCTCATGCCATACACAAAAACTAATTCAAAATGGATCAAAGACCTAAATATAAAATGAAAAACTATAAAGATCATAGAAGAAATAATAGCATCAATGCTAGAGACCCTAATACATGGCATTAACAGGATATGAACCATAAGTAACGATACACAAACACCAGAAGATAAGTTAGATAACTGAGATCTTCTAAAAATTAAGCACTTATGTTCATCAAAAGACTTTGCCAAAAGAGCAAAAAGAGAACCTACAGGCTGGGAAGAAATTTTTACCTATGACAAATCCGACAAAGGCCTAGTCTCTAAAATCTACCCCAAAATCCAACACCTCTACAACAAAAAGACAAAGAATCCAATTAAAAGATGGGGAAAGGAAATGGACAGACATATCACCAAAGAAGAATTTCAAGTGGCTAACAGATACATGAGGAAATGCTGGAGATCACTAGCCATTAGAGAA
This sequence comes from Loxodonta africana, assembly GCF_030014295.1. NCBI lineage: Eukaryota > Metazoa > Chordata > Mammalia > Proboscidea > Elephantidae > Loxodonta > Loxodonta africana. The sequence goes on from NC_087342.1 coordinate 102,386,419, forward strand.
ATGCAAATCAAAACTACTATGAGATACCATCTCACCCCTACATTACTGGCACGAATTAAAAAAAAGAAAAACAGAAAATAACAAATGTTGGAGGGGCTATGGGGTGATTGGAACTCTTACGCACTGCTGGTGGGAAAGCGAAATGGTATAACCATTTTGGAAAACGATCTGGCGCTTCCTTAGAAAGCTAGAAATGGAAATACCATATGATCCAGCAGTCCCAGTCCTAGGAATATATCCTAGAGAAATAAGAGTCATCAGGATAACAGACACATGCGCACCCGTGTTCATTGCAACATTGTTCACAATCACAAAAAGATGGAAACAACCTAAGTGCTCATCAACAGAGGAATAGATAAATTATGGTACATACACACAATGGAATACTATGCGATGATAAAGAATAAAGATGAATCTGGGAGGCATCTCACAACACGGATGAATCTGGAAGGCATTATGCTGAGGGAAATAATCACAAAAAGACAAATATTGAATGAGACCACTACTATAAAACCTCATGAAAAAGTTTACACAGAAAAAGAAACAATCTTTGATAGTTACGAGGAAGGGGAAGGGTGAGAGGGAAAAATACTAAATAGATGAAAGATAAGTGGTAATTTTGGTGAAGGGTAAGACAGTACACAATACTGGGGAAGCCAGCACAACTTGTCCAAGGAAAAGTCATGGAAGTTCCAGACATATTCAGTCTCCCTGAGGGACTGAATCACTGGGCTTGAAGCCATCAATAGGATCTTGTCAAGCAGACTAGAGAATTGAAGTCAGCCAGACACATGTTTGGAAGAACAGAAAGGTTTATTCACAGTTTGCAAACTGGGAGACAGGCAGGATCTAGTGACCTAAGGCTGTCAGGTCCCTGAACCAGGGCAGATTTGCTCCTTTTATAGGGAGTAACATACATATGCATGAACAGTGAGGGGAGGATCTTCAGTCTTTTGATGCATGTGCAGTCCACATAATTTTAGTGAATGGGCTTTTTGCACATGGCTCTAAAAATACTGTGCACAGCCCTGAAAAAAATGGCAATGGCTCACTACTGCCACCCCCAGGAAGGTCATATAGAGGGTAGATTCAGAGTCTGTGCCTCAGCCTCCCGCCAGGAGAATACAAGAAACCTGGGGATTCGACCAATCATGGTGAAGTGCTGTAAAACTTGTAACAAAAATGTTGCAAGAGTAGACTCTTCTGAAATACAGCTATTATGGGATGGTTAATAACCCTTTCATGACCACCTGCTTCAGGCTGAGGGCTGTGGGGACTATGGTCTTGGGGAATATCTAGCTCAATTGGCGTAACATAGTTTATAAAGAAAATGTTCTATGTTCTACTTTGGTGAGTAGTATGTGGGGTCTTACAAGCTTATGAGTGACCATCTAAGATACTCCACTGGTCTCACACTGTCGAGAGCAAGGGAGAAACTAAAGATACAAGGGAAAGATTAATTCAAGGGGGACTAATGGACTGCAACTACCACAGCCTCCACCAGACTAAGTCCAGCACAGCTAGATGGTGCCTGGCTACCACCACTGACTCCTGTGACAGGGATCACAATAGAGGCGCCCAGGGAGAGCTGGAGAAAAATGTAGAATAAAATGTTAACCACTCCCCCACCCCCACCCCCCACACACAGATCAGACTTACTGGTCTGACAGAGACTGGAGAAACCCTGAGAGTATGGCCTCAGACAAAAATCAGATAGGCCCATAAAACAAAATGAGACTAAATAGGCACACTAGCCCAGGGGCAAGGACAAGAAGGCAGGAGGGGACAGGAAAGCTGGTAATGGGGAACTCAAGGTTGAGCAGGGGAGAGTGTTGACATGTTGTGGGGTTGTCAAACAATGTCACAAATCAATATGTGTATTAAATGTTTAATAAGAAACTAGTTTGCTCTGTAAACCCTCATCTAAAGTGCAATAAAAAATTTAAAGAAAGAATACTGTGAATAATTTTATTTCAATAAATTGGAAAACTTAGGTAAAACAGATAATTTTCTGTGGAGGGGAGGAGCACATAGGTTACCGACATTGACTGAAAGAAAAAAACAGAAAACCTGAGTAGTCATAACTGTTTTTAAGATAAAGCAAAATTTAGACTTCCACTTCTGTGATGAAGGAGTAGGTATAATTTTCTCTATTCTTTCTGCTAAGTACAACTAAAAATTTTGGATATTATTTTTAAAACAAACATAAGAAAACTCTGAAAGGTAGAGGGAAGGCAGACCAGTTAGAGAATTTAGGACTAAGAAACAATATGATGATGAGTTCCTTAGGTTTTATTTTTGCCTCATGTTCCACATTTACAGCTGAAAGAAACTGCCAACTTGGAAACATCAACAGGCACAGACCAAAAAAAAAAAAAAAAACCAGCCTGACAAAACTTGTTTTCTCTAGTCATGGGACCAGGAAGGAGGAAGCCACACAAGTCAGAAAACTTTTAGACAATAACTGCTCTACTCCAGCCAAACACTGCAGGAAAAAAAACGTGGCCCCACCCACACCAACACCAGCAGAGGCCATGCTGCAAGGAGGAAACAAATCCTTCCCCCTTATGCTGGTGTCAGAGAAGGACAAGTAGGGATCTGGAACACTTTCTGCTTGGCAGTAACTATCTTCCCAAACCTTGATGTGTCAGTGGAGACCACACAGGAGCTTGGACTCCCACCCCCATCTAGCAGTAATGAGGCAAACCTCAATCTCTCTAGTGGGGTGATAACAGAGAAGCCCTAGGGGAGAGACAGGGCTTTCACCACCATCCAGTGGTAATGAAGCTATCTCTTATCTCTGTGGTATCAGTATTGGCCATGTGGGGAGCATTCATGAGACAATCCTACCCCTCCCAGCTAGGGAGGTATCATTGGAGGCCTCGTGGGGAGCTGGCACTCCCACCCCTAAATAGCAGTAAAAAAGAGCTTCAAACCTGGGCTTCTATCTTAATCTGGAAGTAACAAAGTGGCACTTACCCTTCTACTGGAGTGGTGTCAGAGGAAGCCAGCTAGAATAGAATGTTTAAATAAGATCCAGAGCCTCATGACATAAGATTCCAATGTCCAGGTTTCAGTTGAAAATCACTCATCATACCAAGAACCAAGAAGATCTCAAGCTAAATGAAAAAGGTAATCAATAGATGGCCACAGAGAGATGACAGAGATGTTAGAATTATTTGACAAAGATTTTACAGCATCCGTCATAAAAAAATGCTTCAGTGAGGTTTATGAACACACTTGCAACAAACGAAAAAAAAAAATCTCAGCAAAGAAATAGAAAGTTTCAGTAAAGAAATAAATGACATAAAGAAGAATCAAATGGGAATTTTAAGTGAGAAAAATACAAAAACCAAAATAAACTCAAAGATGGGCTCAACAACAAAGTGGAGGGAACAGAAAAAGCAGAACTTGAAGACAGAATATTAAAAATTACTCAGTCTGAACAATAGATTAGAAATATACAAAAAAAAACAAATCTGACATTCATGTTATTGGAGTCTCGAAGGGAGAGAGCAAAGAGGGTGGGGCTGAAAAGTACTCAAAGAAATAACTGCTGAAAACCTCCTAAACTTGGCAAAAGACATAAAACTACAGATTCAAGAACACGAGGGAGCTCCAAACAGGATAAACTCAAAGAACTCCATGTCAAGACACATCATATTCAAACTTCTGAAAACTAAAGACAAAGAAAAAATCTTGAAAGGAGTGAGAAAGAAACAACATCATACATATAGGGGAAAAACAGTTCAGATGACAGTGATTTATCATCAGAAAACATGGAAGCCAGAAACAAGCAGCACAATATTTTTCAAGCACTGAAAGAAAAAAACTTTCAATCTAGAATCCTATACCCAATGAAAATGCCCTTATAAACGAAGGGGAAATGAGGACATGCTCAGATGAGAGAATTTGTTACCAATAGACTTAGCTTTAAAAAAAATTGGCTAAAGGAAGTGCTCTAAACAGAAAGGATATGATAAAGGAAGGGAGTCTTGAAAAATCAGAAAAAAGAAAGGACAACTGACAGAGTAAAAATAGGTGTAAATATAATATGCTTCCTTCTCTTGAGTTTTCTAAATATGTTTGATGATTGAAGCAAAAAATATTGTCTGATGCAGTTCTAAATGTGTCTAGAAGAATTATTTAAGACAACTATATTATAAATCAAGAAGCTGGACTATATGAAGAAGAACAAGGCATCAGGATTGGAGGAAAACTGATTAACAACCTGTGTTACGCAGATAAACTACCTAGCTTGCTGAAAGTGAAGAGGACTTGAAGCACTTACTGATGAAGATCAAAGACTACAGCCTTCAGTATGGATTACACCTCAACATAAAACAAAAATCCTCACAACTGGACCAATAAGCAACATCATGATAAACAGAGAAAAAAAGATTGAAGTTTTCAAGGATTTCATTTTACTTGGATCCACAATCAACACCCAGGGAAGCAGCAGTCAAGAAATCAAACGGTGCATTGCATTGGGCAAATCTGCTGCAAAAGACCTCTTTAAACTGTTGAAAAGCAAAGATGTCCTCTTAAAGACTAAGGTGTACCTGACTCAAGCCATGGTGTTTACAATTGCCTCATATACACACAAAAACTAGACAGTGAATAAAGAAGACTGAAGAAGAATTGATGCTTCTGAATTGTGGTATTAGTGAAGAATATTGAATATACCTTGCATGCCAAAAGAACAAACAAATCTGCCTTGGAAGAAGTACAATCAGAATGCTCCTTAGAAGCAAGGATGGTGAGACTATGTCTCACATACTTTGGGCATGTTATCAGGAGGGATCAGTTATCACGCTATGTAAAGTACAGGGTTAGCCAAAAAGAGGAAGATCCTCAAAGAGATGGATTGACACAGTGGTTGTAACAATGGGCTCAGACATTTAACAATGATTGATAGGATGGCACAGGACAGGGCAGTGTTTCATTCTGTTGTACATGGGGTTGTTATGAGTCGGAACTGACTGGATAGCACCTAACAACAACACCATATTATAAATGGGAAAAGGTAAAGAAACTTATAGGGACATAAGATTTCTGTACTTCATGATAAAAATTTTCAGAAAAATAGGAATTGAAGGGAACATCCTCAACTTTGATAAGAGCATCTACAAAAAATTATGCCTAAATTGTACTTAGTGGTGAAAGACAGTGTTTTCTCTTAAGATTGAGGACAAGGCAAGAACATCCTCTCTCACCATTCTTATTCAACATAATGTTGGAAAAACTTGTCAGTGTGGTAAGGCAAGAAAAGGAAATAGAATGCATACAGATCAGAATGGAAGGAATGAAAGTGTCCCTTTTTGATATGATGGTCTATGTAGCAAGTCCCAAAGAATATGCAAAAAAAAAAAAAAAACTTCCTATGACTAGTGAGTTCAACAGTGTCACATAATACAAGATAAACACACAAAAATCAGTTGTATTTCTATATACTAGGAATGAACATGTGGACAACAAAATTAAAAATACAATACCATTTACAATCACTCAAAAAATGAAATATTTAGTGTTAAGGATTGAATTGTGTCTCCCCTCCCTCCCCCCCAAATGTAACGTAAATCCTAGCCTCTATATTTGTTGTCATAATCCCATTTGGGAATGGGCTTTCTTCATTATGTTAATAAGACCATATCAATGTAGGGTATGGCTGAAGCCAATCACTCTTGAGATGTAAAATGAGCAGATAGGCATAAAGAAGCAGGCAGAAATGGGAGAAGGTAGATGTGAAGCGACATGAAGATTGTGAGGAAAAGAAGCTGAAAAGAGATGAGGACCTTCCTCCAGAGCTGACAGGGAGAAAGACTTTCCTTAGAGCTGGCACCCTGAATTCAGACTTCTAGCCCCCTAAACTGTGAGAAAATAAATGTCTGTTTATGAAATCCACGCACTTGTGGTATTTTTGTTTTGGCAGTACTAGATAACAAAAACATTTAGGTAAAAATCTAACAAACATGTAAAGGACTTGTATGCTGAAAACTCTAAAACACTAACAGAAGAAATCAAAGAAGATCTAAATAAATAGCAAGACATACCATGTTCATGAATTGGAAAACTAAACAAAGTAAAGATGTCTCTAAATTGTTATACAGGTTTAATGCAATTCCTATCAAAATCCCAGCAAGATTATTCCCAATTGTATATGGAAAGGCAAAAAATCTAGAATAGCTAAAACACAAGAAGAATAAAATAAATGGGTCTACCCAATTTTAACTACAGTAATTAAGAATGTGTGATATTAGCAGAGGATAGACACATCAACGGGACAAAATAGAGAACCCAGAAATAGACTGACATAATTTTTATTCACAAAAGTGCAAAAACATTTCAGTGGAAGAACAGCCTTTTCAACAAATGATGCTGGAGGAATCGGCAATCCACAGGCAAAAGCCTCGTACATCATACAAATGTGAACTAAAAATGGATCACAGATTATAAAACTTTCAGAAAAAAATTGGAGAAAATCTTTAGCATTTAGGGCTAGGCAATGAGTTTTTAGGCTTGACACTAAAAAACACAATCTGTACATGGAAATCTTGATAAATTAGATTCATCAAAATTAAAAACTTTTGCTTTGTGAAAGACTGTTAAGAGGATGAATGAGCAAACTACATATTAAAAAAGAAGAACATAATTGCAAACCACATATCTGACAAAGAACTAATAAAGATTTCTTAAAACTCCACTGTTAAAAAAAAGCGACAAACACAAATAAGCTACTTAGAAAATGGACAGAAGTCATGAACAGACATTTCACTAGAGAGGATACACCAATGGCAAATAAGCACATGGAATATGTTCGACATCATTAGTCATTAGGAAAATGCAAATTAAAACCATAAAGAAATATCACTACACACCTATCAGAATGGATAATACACACACACACACAAAGAATACCACCAAATACGAGTGAGTATGCATCACTCTCAAAAGAGTTTAGTAGTGTCTTTAAAGACTAAACATGCAACTGCCTTACAATCCAGCAATTGCAATCCTGAGCATTTATCACAGAAAAATTATGTCTTCTTTTTGGATTCCTTTTTCTAAAGCCTATCCTTCATTTTTAACACACAGGGTCAGTGGGTGGTAAAATTTTTGCATCCTTGCACGTCAAAACATCCGTGCCTGCCATGAGAACGCACCTCTCAGATCTCCCGCTGCAGGAGTGTAATTGACCCGCAGCCCCAGCTGCTGCCTGAAATCATGTGGAGACTCCTCATAGGCTGCCCCCAGCCAGTGACCAAGAGCACAGGATACTAAGACAGGTCTATTCCTTGAACTCCTCTAACAGGCATCTTGGGCTTGAGGACTCCCTACAAGCCTTTTCAAACTCTCTTAAAATTTCATCATAGTCTAAGATCCTTCCACCCAACCTTTCTTCCATCCCTCTCTCCTTTACTTGGGGTCAGATCAGCATCACAGTCTAACAGCTCTCCCAGCATCTCCTGGCTCCATTGTCTACTACAGATGTTTGCCTTAATACATTTCTTATATGCATAGTCCCATCTCGGCATCTGTTTCTTGGAAGACCTGGACTTGCACAACATTTTTATTTGGCCTCCAATTTGATTTGATATTTTGCACCTAGAATTCTATACTCACTCCTTTTTGCCGAGATTTTTGAGGGCACTGCTTCATTGTCCTTTAGTATTCAGAGTTGTGGATTAGATCTGACATCTTTTTGATTCTTGGTCCTTTGTAAAAAACAAAACAAAACAAAAAACTTCATCTCTGAAAGCTTTTGGAATTTTCTCCTTATCCTTGGAATGCAGAAAGCCACTAGTATCTATCTAGGTGTTTGCATTTTTAGAAATTCTTTCTGCTTAATAGTTGAGCTCTTGCAATTTAAAGACATATACTTAGCTATTGTTTTCTGATTTTCTTTGCTCTTCTCCCATCTTCCGTTTCTTCACTTTTCTTCCATTTTGTTCTTCTGAGACTTCTATAAAGACTCCTACCTCAGTTTTAAGCTCCTGAGAACTATGAGGGTTCTCAGTTCACAGGTGTTTTGGAGAAAGAATTGGTTTTTGTTGTAGTTGGTTGTAGGAATCTGAGAAGCCCAGAGCAAGCCATAGAACCAGAACAGGATTTCCCTGGGAGAGAAAGGAAATTAAAGACCAGGTGAGGTGTGTGCGGCTTTGGATTCTCAACAGGCGAGGCTATGAGATTAGAAACATGATAAACCCCTTTGTGGTTATGAGACTACAGGTAATTTGTTTCAGTACAAACTGCCTTTATTTTCTAAATGTACAGAAATAGGACTATTTTCTAAATTTAGAGAAATGAGACTATATGATTGTGCAGTAGGAAATTGTGCAGTGGGGAAAATTCACTCTATTTAAATACCACCATGCCCACCCTTTTCTGGACCCAGTGAGTCTTAAGTTCTGAAGCAGTATGGGCTGCCTGCTAGCAAAGAAAACGGTACGAGCCAAGGAATGGCTGGCTCAGAAAAGATATGACTTGGAGGGAACATGATGGTAGATCCCTGTTTATTGAGATACCAGAAGCAAAGCTAATGGCATATATGGCCCAGGGCTATTTTATAACTAAATGTACATATATCATTGGAAACTATAAGCATAATTCTTGGGTCTCAACTTACATCTCTTATGCCCAACCTTCTCCTTACTCCTTACTTCTCAGATTCAACTCACAGTGGTAAAAAGGAGCACTGGGTTGGGAGTCAAGAAACCAAGTTCTAATTCTGTAACACAGGCAATTTGCTTCCCTTCAATGTCCTTCCGGAAAAAAAAAAGGACAAAACATTGCTGTCGAGTCGATTGCGACTCATAGCGACCCTATAGGACAGGGTAGAGCTGCTCTATAGAGTTTCCAAAGCTGTAATCTTTACAGAAGCAGACAGTTAAAACTTTCTCCCATGGAACGGCTCCTGTGTTCAAACTGCTGGAGGTTAGCAGTCGAGCTCTTAACTGCTGTGCCACCAGGGTTCTTTTCAATGTCCTTAGATTTCTCATTTGTTTGCCAGGAAGGATGGACCTGACATTCCCTTCCTTCTGTGACACCACAGGACTTTACAGGACTACCTCCTTCTGCTTTCAGTTTCCCTGGCCCTGGGCCTCCTCTCTTGCCTCTACTGACCTCCACCACACTGACAGCTTCTCTGCTGATCGCCATCTTCATCCCCCTCCACAACTCTGATTTTGTGCCAGCATGCAGGGCTCCTCAAGAGCCCTTGTCTTTAAGTCACAGCAATGCAATTTCTGGACAAATATTTGCCATGCACACTGACAAAAGGCCAGAAGACTTGGAGAACTCAGGAGAACACAGGCTACTACCTAAAGGATGGAGTCCAGACCCTTGAGCCTGACAACAAATGCCCTCTATACTCTGCTTCAACAACTCATCCTTCCTAGCCTCACCTGAACCTGAGGTTCCTGCCAAACTGGCCTGCCCATTGTTTACCAAACATGCCGAACTCATTCCCGCCTCAGGCTTTAGCTTGAGGCATTTTCCTAACTGTGAAAGTCCTTCAGCAATTTGCGAACCCTTCCCTCCTCTGTTCAAAAGCCTTCAGAAGCTCCTTCAGGGAGGAAGTCTATGCTGTTTATGCATGTGAGTAAGTCCCCATTGCAGTCTGACCCCTTAGTCCTCCATCTCAGCCTCATCTCCTGCTGTACATGAATATTCCATTACATCAGATGGCACAAACCAAAACCAAACCAAACCCATCGCCGTCGAGTCAATTCCAACTCACAGTTACCCTACAGGACAGACTAGGACTGCCCCATAGGGTTTCCAAGGAGCAGCTGGTAGATTTGAACTGCTGACTTTTTGGTTAGCAGCCAAGCTCTTAACCACTGCGCCACCAGGGCTCTATCAAATGGCATAACCTTCCCCCAATCTACCATATACATTTTTGGCCACAGGTCAAAGTTAAATCCTATGCCTGCATTTTTGCTACAAAGCCTTCAACATCCAGCTCAAACATCACTTTTCATGTTTTCTAGACCCTCTCCTCCCTGAGTCCATCTCCTCTATCGATCAGAATTAATTGCCTACTCCTCTGTTTACAGAGTTTCTTCCTCTATTGTTTGCAGTTACTATTATGGTACCCTTATGTCTGTCAACCCCACTAAGCCCGCAGCTGGTTTACTAATGGTCTTGTTTACTTTTGCTTACTCCAGAAGGCCTTGTCTTTAAGAAGGGCTCAAAACTGGACTTGCGTGTTTATGTGTGTGTATGTGCACGCCACCAGATCTGAATTTTATAGTGATGCCACAGCTGGAAGGTAAATTTAGAGTGAGGGACATAAGACAGTATCTGCATTAGGAGTAAACGAGGCTGGGACTTTCTATTTCCAAGGCTGGGACTGAGCAGTTGGTTGGTGATACATCCAGGTTCTAGCTTTGGCAACTAAGAGGCTGGGATACTTAGAATCAAGGTGGCAAACCTGGGAAGGCCCAGTGAAGTGGCTCACCAGGAAAGCAAGAGAGACCTGCCTTTGCTTCTCTGATGGAAGAAAGAAAAGATGGAAGTAATTTTGAAGTGAAGAAAAGTGAGTTTATTGTCATCTTTTCCAGTGAAGGAAGAAGCTGTTTGTGGGATGCGAAGGAATAAAAAAACCCAGTGCCATCGAGTCGATTCTGACTCACAGCGACCCTATAGGACAGAGTAGAACTGACCCATAGAGTTTCCAAGGAGCACCTGGCAGATTCGAACTGCCGACCCTTTGGTTAGCAACGTAGCACTTAACCACGACGCCACCAGGGTTTCCTGTGAAGGGATAGGGGATGGGAAAGTGGAAGAAATACTGTGTGACCCAGTGAAGAAAACTACCCAGTAAAGACTGAGGAGCGAACCCAAGGGTGTCAAAACCCATTTGGGGCAGAAAAAATGAACATGTAGGATGTGCGAGATCCCTAGCTCCGTGATAGGCATGTGGTCTTAGTAGCTGTGAAGCAGGTGTGGAGAGAGTCCAAGGCCTCCTTTCTGACATGCTTCAGCCTCCAGGACATCAAGTTCATTGGGTTTTCCTTCTACCCTCTGGCTACTTGTTCTCAGTCTCCTTAGCTGGTTCTCCACCCTTCTAGATCTCTAAAGGTTGGAGTACTCCCAAGGCTCAGTCCTTGGGCCTCTTATCTTTCCGTTTGCACCTGCTCCTTAGATGTTACCCAGCCACTTGCTGCTCTTTGAACACACAATTACATTTCCTACCCCAGGACCTTGGCATTCACTGTTCCCACTTCCTGAAAGGTTCAAATACCAGATATTCACTTCATACAGGTTAAAAAGTCTTTCCTAGACCACAATTATTACTCTGCTTTATTATTATTTTTTGTAGCCCTCATCACTACATGACATTATATCATTTGTATGTGCATTGTCTCCTGCCACTAGAAGAAAAGCCCAGGGGGAATTTTGTTTTGCTCACTGATATATCCTCAGTGCCTAGAAGATTGCATGGCTCATCACAGGTTCTTTGTTTTAGTTGTATGCAGTTGAGTCAATTGACTCATAGCAACCTCATATGACAGAGTAGAACTGCCCCATGGAGTTTCCTAGGCCGTGATCCTTATGGGAGCAGGCTGTCACATCTGCTCCTGTGGAGCAGCTGGTGGGGCAGGTGCTTAACAAGTATGAATTCAAAGAAAGGATGGAAGTATAGGCTGGGCCCAAACTGGGAATTGGCAGGGCAGTTAAGTCAAAGGTCAAGGGCATTGGTGAGACTATAGCTGGTAAGTTAGCCATGAATTCCAAGGCAGATATAGAGATGAGAGCGGTCAGGAAGCTGTGTAAACTGGAAGATGGGTGGTGAGTGTGGTCAAGTGACTAATGAGTGGGTTAGTAGGTGGAGGGAAGAAAGGGCTTGTAATCAAAAGAGAAATGACAGGGGTTGTTATTCTATGGAAAAGGAAGCATGAGTAAATTGAGGAAGTACAAGTTTTTTCAGAATAGGAGCTACATTTTACTCATTTTTTTCTATGTTTTATGCCCAGTATAGCAGCCCTGGTGGCACAATGGTTAAGTGCTTGGCTGCTAACTGAAAGGTAGGCAATTCAAACCCACCCAGCATTTCCATGGGAGAAAAGACCTAGTGATCTGCTTTCATAAAGATTACAGCCTAGGAAACCGTATGGGGCAGTTCTACTCTGTCCTATTGGGTCACTACGAATTGGAATCCACTCAACGGCATACAACAACAACAATGCCTAGTATAGAAATTGGCACATGCCAAACACTTGATAATTAGTTGGTGAATGAATGGACCCAATTTCCAGTCTCTATGGGTGAACAATTTTATTCTGATTCCTTGTATTTTTCCAAGTGCTATAACAAGAACATATTTTCTTACGCTGTGTTTGTGTCTTACAGACAATAATTCTCCCCTATTTTTTTTTTTTTTTATTCACTACCATATGGGCACATCTCTTCCTTTTACAGGAACTTGGGCCAATGCAAACCAGGCAACATGAGTTGGAGGTAGAAAACATTGCCCAAGACTCGGCCACCTTACTGGTACAATGAATAGGCTCAACTAGATGTACCCCAAATTCTCTGCAATTCCCAACATGGGTTAGATTTCAGACTCATGCTAGTTCTAAAGTCCTCTTCAGGATTCCCTACTTTTTCATTTGCTCTTTCCAATTTCTGCTATTCTGGTCCACCACTCCTCTCAATACTGAATAGCTTTCTCCTTCATTGCTCCTATGGTCTTGCATACTGTATCCAAATCAATCTTCTAGATACTCACCCATCACCATGACACTCTCTGCTATCTAACTTGGGGATTTCTTGCACACAGTAGGCAGGTAATAATTAAGAATGAATAGGGTTCAACATAGGATTAGTGATGGGAGAGGAGAGCTGAAACCAGGGCCTTCTGTTCTACGTACCTGGACCATTTCCCTCCTTTCAAACCAGTTCTGTCACCACCGCTGCAGAAGCTTTCAACTTTCCACTCCCTCCATGTTCTTTCCCAGGCAGTGGGTGGAGAAGACTCAGCTTCTTGGAAAAGCAGGGTGGAGTCTTGAACTGACAGGAAAGAATAAACATAATCCTTTGGATTTATGTGGACAACAGCAACCTTGCAAAATGCATTACCAAAAATAGACACAAAACAAATCCCTTCACTCTGTCTCACTACTGCAGAATTAAACAGAAATAAAGTCAGTCAATTTCAGCAATTTCAATTTCACATTATGTTAAACAAGGCAGGAAGTCTTAAGAGGTCACCAAAAGACCTGAAAATGTGGACCTTTTTTTGGTTTTCTTTATGGAGTTTTGAGTGTATCCACCTTGTCCTTGTCTCTTCTTCCTTCCTGCCAACTCTTCTCTTCCCTCCTATCTCTCCTTCAATCAGGATTCAGGTTGAAAACTGTAGGAAGCAAGTAGATGATGTTCAAGGAGTTTCTTGGTGCTAGAAATTCATAGTCAAGGCTGGCAGGTGTCACTCAAGCAGGAGTCCAGGTCAGTGGATCCTGCATCATCTGCCACACAGCATGGCCCTCCAGCTGTCCTTCACCCATCCAGTCTCAGACCTGGACATGTTTCTGACTTATGTCATGGGGAAGGGAAGAGTCACACCTTGATTTGGTAGAACTATATCCAGGGTTGCTAATATAGGTATTGCTATTCTGGCTCTGGGGTTGAAAGAAGAAGAGAGTAGAAGTTGAGGGTATAGGAGTGAGCACATGGAACCAGAAATAAGGATGATTTTCTCCAGTAGGAATATTTTGCCAGGATTTGGACTATAGAACAAAAGCTTGTCTTCTGATATCTTCATAAGATATCAGGTGATGACAGCAATTTGTCATGAGGGGAGGCTCAGGAGATATTGTCCTGGTAATAGAACCTATGGCATAGGCCATGTCTGGCACCAGCAACTCAGATATTAGAGGACATCTGATGGTGGTGGCCCTTTCAGCATAGATACCAGTTAGTCACTGTTCAGTCAACTCAGACTCATGGTGACCTCATCTGCATCGGAATAGAACTCTACTCCATAGGGTTTTCAATGGCTGATCTTCTGGAAATAGATTGCCAGGCCTTTCTTCCAGGCCTCTAGGTAGACTTGAACCTCCAATCTCTCAGTAGCAACAGCATTAATCATTTGTACCACCCAGGGACTTCTGGCAGCACCCCCAGTATCTGCCACGAGCAGCTCGCATGTGGGCTTTGATAGCTAGTGAAGCATGGGGGGTTTGATATCCATGAAGATAATGAACTGCAAAAGAACGCCTCAGCCCTGTAAGCTAAAACAGAGTTAAAAAAAAAATAACAACAAACAAACATGGCAGAACAAGATGACAGGAGTTGTCAACCAGTGTTGATAATTCCCAGAATTATTGTGGAGGAATATGATGGGGCTGAAGGTCATTCAAGAAAGATAGTGAAAGATTCAGAGAAATTCCATTTTCTGACAGTATTATCATTTTACATTTATTTTAAGTTGATGGATGGAACCTAGGAAGCACAGATTACACTAGTTTTGAGGGTCGTAGAGATTGGTAAGTGGGAATAGCTTGGAGGTTGTAGAGCCCTATTCCCACATAGGGGATTGTGTTCATGTGCATAGTGGTGGGAAGACTGGGGTGAAGAACCTGAACTTGAAAGAGACAATCATTGAGAGACCAGGCAGAAAATACGGACTGTCCCTCCTCCCAGCTTGAGGAGGGACTGTAGCTGGGGTGATTTCCAAAGGTTCCCACTAGATGGTGGTGTCGATCAGTATATGAGTCTGCAAAAGCTTCTCACAGAACAGTGCACTGGTGAATGGACCCTGTCATTCCACAGATGGGAAGATAGAGGCCCTGGGAGGCAAGGCCCATGGTTACCAATGACTAACATCGTCCCATCCTTTCTTGCCTCAAATTTCTGGGGACAATGCAATGACTCGTTTCTGCTTCCAGAACTCCTGACGTTATTTTTAACATCTAATCTCCCCCCTTTTTTTTGACCACCTTTTTTAAACCAAGAAGGGGGAACCCTGGTGGTACAGTGGTTAAGAACTTGGCTGCTAACCAAATGGTCGGCAGTTCGAATCCACCAGTCGCTCCTTGGGAACCCTATGGGGCAAATTTACTCCGTCCTATAGGGTCGCTATGACTCAGAACTGACTTGACTGCACTTGACAAGGTGCAGTGGTTAAGAGCTCAGCTGCTAACCAAAATGTCAACAGTTCAAATCCATCAGCCATTCCTTGGAAAACCTATGGAGCAGTTCTACCCTGTTCTATAGGGTCGCTATGAGTTGGAATTGATTCCACGGCAATGGGTTTGGTTTTTGGAAACCAAAAAGTGTCGGCCTGAGGCAGATCAGCTACTTTGATTGAAAAGTAGGTCTAGGGTTGCAGATACTCTGTGGCTCCCCATCACCTGTGGGATAAAGTCCAAATACTATAGCATGGCTGCAGAATTCTTGCTTTTACTACAGTCCCTACGTTACCTGAAGCTCCTTAAACTTTGCCCTGTGCTTTTTGTGTTCTGAAAACCTAAGCCTTTAACAGCTTCTGAACTGCTTCTTTGTGAAGCACTCTCTGACTCATGTAGGGAGATTTGATCGCTGTTGACTTTATGCCATTACTCTGTCTACTCTATATTGTTAAGGATTTAGGCTAGAGGTGGAATGATGGCCAGGGACCCAGAAATGCCCACATTCTTCCCTGACAATCTCCTACTGAATCAGTCAGGGATCTCTTGGTTGTGACAGAAACCGAATTAAGTCTACCCTAGACAAAAAAGACAAGCGATTGACTCCAGGAAGGGTACAGGTGCAGCCTGGAAAGACTAAAAGTAGGGATTAGATGACCTCTATGGGAAGTTTTTGGTGCTTTTCTTTGTTGCTCCCTGAGTGTCAAATTCCTTCTCTCCTTTGGAAGACTGACTTTTCCATCTGGTGGGGACATGAGTCCTGGGTGTTTTATGCTCACTTCATACCAACTTCATCACCAGAAAGGAAGAGGCTCTTTCCAACCAATATTCAATTAAACAACAACAACAAATGGCACTGATAAAAGGTGGGCATATTATCAAAGCAGGGCCAATCATTTACTGTAGTCAGAGGGTCAGGTGCCCTGACTGATCCATCTTGGGTCATCTACCCAACCCGTAGCCAATGCTTGACAGCCTCCCACTAGAACTGCACAGTTTAAGTGGGGGAGGAAAAGTTTCAAAAGGAAAATGCTCTTACCAGGAGAAAATGGCGATTGGGAGGGGGAAAGACTGCTGAGCAGGCAACAATGAACATCTACTCTACCTTCTTCCATACCTTCATTACCTTTTGGAAGTACCCAAAGAACGCATTTACAAAAAATGAAAGCAGAATTAAACTCACAGTACCTCTTTATTACCAGCTAGTTCAGTGACATTTAAGAGAGCAGAACTTAAAAAGGGAAGTAGGAAGGAATTTGGTGAAGTGGTTTACACCATAAAGAACATGCAACTTCCTAATGCTCTCTCTCCTTCCACCTGACAGAATCAGTGAACTGAATCAAATCAGGAATCTCCTAGCTGGCTTAGCCTTGCCCCAACTAGTAAATAAGTCCCAATCAGCGTCTCAGCAATCCGATCGGATAACACGTCCTCCCTGGGTGGTAGGTAGGGGTCAGGAAGAGGTAGGCTGATTGTGGAAGAGATGAAAGTGTTTGTCTCTCTGCATTTACCCACATTGTGTTCTGTTAGACCATTGAGCTTGGTCAATCAGGGGTTTATGGTCAACTAGGGGTGAGACAATCCCCTTCAGTGGGGGAGCCCAGCAGCTTGTTTAAAACCTCTGAAGCTACCTTCTAACATTTATTCATAATTTTTATAAATTCCTGGATCAGAGAAATGACCACTTTTGCTGGTGACCTAGAAGCATCTGAAATGATTGGAAGAAGACGCTGAGTCTAAGGTCATAGAGTCACTGAACATTAACCCCTTTTTTATTTCTCAACTCAATTCCTAGCCTTACAGAAAAGCCTGGCTTACTAGAGCGGTAAATAACTGTGTAACACACATACAATGCCCACAATATAAAAAATGCCTCTAATGGAAATCACATGGATCCCCTCCCTTTATTAAATTCCTTCACAGAAATATAAGTCCCAGTAATGAACTCTCCTTTTCTTTGTTGCCATAGAGAAAATAAAATCTCCCTTCCTTCAGGGAAATTAAAGTCCCAGAGAAATTAAAGTACAAAAGTCTCACTGTAATTTTCTTATTTTGCCCAATCCCAGCTAGAGGCAGTCTCACTGTGCTGATTCTCTTTATCACCACCATCTGCCCCCACCAAACACAGAAACACATCTTTCTCAGAGCTTGTCTCTGTCCTGGGAGGTTGATGCCTGGGAACTGTATTGCCGGAACTAGAGCTCCCTTGCTACTGGCCTCTCTTCAGGTTCATCCAATGAGAACCAAGGCCAATTGATCGGTAGGTGGGAGGAGAGAGAGGTTGGGGTATTTCCTCAGCCCCCTCTCTGCTTTGGGCTACATTTTTGGCAATGGCTGAATACTGGCGGAATCACAGATCCTGCCCAGTAGCCCTTCTCTCAAGCTCCAAGCTCTCAGTGGGCTAAAACTAACTCCTCTCCTTCCTTACCACTTAAGTGTATTTCCAGGTTCCCACTGTTGCTGGCCTCGGGTGCCTAAACAACCATGTTGACTCCCTTAACTCTGCCCACACTTCTGAAAGTCCTTTCATTAAGGTCTCTTCCTCTGAACGATTTCAGTTGTATTGTTTCCTGCTAGGACCTTGACTGACATATTTACCTAGTACCTAGTACCAGGCATCCTGGGTAGAGTGGGTGGTACTCCAACAGCAGCATTCTGGGAAGTCTTCAACCAGATTGGATGGAAACATTTCAGCACCTGCACTATTGAATTAATTCCAACTTCATGTCTCATCTGTTCCACTTTTCTAAAGTTCCAAATGGTAAGCAGGACACACAGATATCATAGTACCAAACTTAGACCCATAAAATTTAGTTACAATACCAAACCAAAATAACCAACCCCAGTGCTGTCGAGTCAATTCCAACTCATAGCGACCCTATAGGACAGAGTATTACTGCCCCATAGAGTTTCCAAGGAGCACCTGGTGGATTCGAACTGCCGACCCTTTGGTTAGCAGCCGTAGCACTTAACCACTACGCCACCAGGGTTTTCTTAGTTATAATAGCATTCCCTAAACAAGACTGATATTTCCAGAACATGGTACGTTTTACAGTCTTTAGACCCACATTGCTGTTGCCAGCTGTAGACACTAACACAGATGAAGTGCTACGCGGGGGAATTAAAGCAGACAAGTAAGCAAAACAGAAGAGAAAATCTGGGCTTCAGCTTCATGAGGATGCCAGTTTTGGTTGTCAATTATGCTGTTCACCAAATACTCACCCATCTCGCTCATTCCAGACACATAATAAGGACTGTATTTCCTGGTCCTTCGTGGTTAGGTGGCGTCATCTGATTACTTCAGCCAATGAATTATAAATGGAAATGACTGAAAATGACATGTGTCTCTTCTAGCCTGAGCATCTACTTTCTTGATCTGGACTCCCTAGAGCACCCTTTCCTTGCTGTATTAGGACTCACAAAGTTCAAGATGGTGGCTGCTTCATCAATCAGGGTCCCTGAGTGACTATGATGAGCAGAACACCTAAGTCAAATGTGATGGTTAAGGTTATATGTCAATTGGCTGGGTCATGATTCTCAATGGTTTGGCAGGTATTATGTAATCATCCTCCATTTTGTGATCTGATATGAGTAGCCAATCAGTTGAAAGGCCAATGAGTTGAAAGCCACTAAATTTCATTGGGGGCATAGCCTGCATCCAATATATATGGATGCTCTGGCAAAGCTCTCTCTGGATTCTGCGTCCAATTTGGTATCCTTTGACCTCCAGTTCTTGGGACGTGAGCCAGCAGCCTGCCATCTGACCTGCAGATCTTGGGATTTGCCAGGTCCTGAAATCCCATGAGTAGCAGCCTTCTGCCTGGCCTGTCAATTTTGGATTTGTCAGCCCCTGCAACCGCGTGAGTCAGGAGAAGTACCCAGCCTGACACCTTACCCACGGTTTTGGGACTTGCCAGCCTCCAGAACCGTGTGAGCAATTTTCTTGAGATAAATCTATGTATATATATATTTCACTGATTTTGCTCCTCTAGAATCCTGGTGGCACAGTGGTTAAGTGTTCAGCTGCTAACCAAAAGGTTGGCAGTTCAAATCCACCAGGCACTCCTTGGAAACCCTATGGAGCAGTTCTACACTGTCTTATAGAGTTGCTATGAGTCAGGATCGACAGCAACAGGTTGGGTTTTTGGGACTGGAGAACCCATCCTAAGACATCAAACTATTACAGACATGAAGTATGAAAGAGAAACAAATCTTTGTTTAAGCCACCAGAATTTGGGAACTGTGTGTTACTACATACAGTACAACCTAGCATATCCTGACTGATACAAAACATTTTTTGTATTGTTTATTTTTTTATTGTGATAAATACGTCTTACAGAACATTTCAAAATATTTTAACATAGTAGAAGCCCACTGAGCTCAATGGCCTTTACTATTTTCTTCCATCTCAAGCCTTGCAGATATCCAGCTTGAACAACTACGATCCTGCCTCTAACTAAGGCTTCAAAAACCCAGTGAAATTCAGCCAGACCTCTGCCCCACGCTCGTTAAAATCTTGTCTCACTCAGACCTTTGGATTCCCCTTTGGCTGATTTCACTACCCCAAAGGGAGCACCAAAGTCCCTTTCCTATTTTAGTTTTCCTGTGTCATCAGAATTATATTTCCCCTGGAGAAGCAAAACACTTCTTCAGCAGGATTTGAGAATCATTTTTTTTTTTTTTGAGATGGGAGGGGACGAGTTGTGATAACAAAAAGCCAATCTGCCCACCAAAGATTAAAGGTCTTATTTTGATTGCACATGCTCTGGTTCAGGCAAGAGCCCTGCCCTCTCCATTTGGAATGAGGCTAGCCAGCAGAGACTGATTGTATGTGCAGCCACATTCACAATCTAAGATCCCAGAGAGAGTCCCCCCCTGACCCTAGGAAAGACCTTTCTAATGCAGGCCAAGACAAGATCTGTGCTTATTCATTTTAAGATTCTGGCCCATCTGAATGCCAGACACCTCAACCTTCTAATGCAGTGCTTTCCCCCCAAATTTGGTGAATGTACTCAGTTGATCTGCCATGATTATCCAAGTGTTATAAGTTGAGGGGAAGGAGTTTAATGGCATTAGATAGTATATCCATGGGATCCTAGAATGTCAGTTCACAGTTCACATCCAGGAGATCCAAGATGTGCTTGGATCTCCTCCAGTCACTTGCCCTAAGTCTTCAGTATGACCTGAATTGACAAGCAATTACTATTGGATTGAAAGCTGGATGAGGACCTCCTCTGCCAATAATTACTCTTTGCAAAAGGTGGGTAGGAGGTCCAAGAGGCCATTGTAGACAGCTTCCAAGATGGTATTCAACGATCCTCATGTAGTGGTATTCACGCTCTTGTTTAGTCCCCTCCCACTTTGTACCAGGTTTTTTCTATGTGACTAATAACATATGGCAGAAGTGATGACCTGTTACTTCTGAGACAGTGAAGCTTCTGTATTGGGTGTTCTTTCTTGGATCACTTCATCTGGGGAAAGCCAGCCACCATGCGTTTAGGACACCCAGGTGAGGCTTATGTGGTGAGGACCTGAGTCCTGCCAATAACCACTTGAGTGAGCTTGGAAGCAGATTCTCCAGCCCCGAATAACTACAGCCCCAGTCAATAGCATGACTGCACCCTTGTGGGACACCCTGAGCCTGAACCACCAAGCTAAGCCACTCCTGACCCTCAGAACTTATATGAGGTAATAAACGTTGCTTTGATCTGCCGTATTTTGGAGCATTTTATTACATAAACCAAAAAACCAAACCCGTTGCCATCAAGTCAATTACAACTCATAGTGACCTTATAGGACAGAGTAGAACTGCCCTATAGGGTTTCCAAGGAGCACCTGGTAGATTCAAACTGCCAACCTTTTGCTTAGCAGCTGAACTCTTAACCACTACACTACCAGGGTTTCTATATAGTTATAGATAAATAATGATAAGCCAATACATTATGAATTCTGGGACCTTCCCAAACTTCTGGTGGGCTAATTGTGATGAAACTTGAAGCAACAGTCCAGCCTCTTAATTACTCATTTTGTGGTTGAAGCTTCTATGCACCAGTAACATGGCCCACTTATCAACTATTTATTCTTTTGGGAGCAGGAGTCAAGGGACTAGGAAGGGAAGGGGCAGACAAGCATATCTGTGAGCGGGAAAGGGGGTTTGAGATTTTTTTTTTTCACTTTCACATGTACCTATGCTAACAACTTTCCTAATTATCTGGGTAATATATTTTGTGGGCTGATCTGGGCTTTGCTCATTGTATAAGCAATGCCTCCATTCCCTCTCTCCCACCTCCACCTGTCTATGTGCATAGATACTGGATGGGAATTTTACATTTGTAATTTGAAGGAGGATTTTAGGTTTGAGGGAAAAGTCTAGGACGAGAGGTGTGAATCCTGTTTAGCCCTGTTATGGACTGAATTGTGTCCTCCAAAAATGTGTGTCAACTTGGCTATGCCATGATTCCCAGTATTGTGTGATTGTCCACTATTTTGTCATCTGACATAATTTTCCTATGACTTATAAATCCTACCTCTAGGATGTTAACAAGCAGGATTAGAGACAGTTACGTTAATGAGGCAGGATTAGGTTGTGTCTTAAATCAATCTTTTTTGAGATATAAAAGAGAGACGTGAGCAGAGAGATGGGGGACCTCATGCCACCAAGAAACTAGAGCCAGGAGAATAATGTGTCCTTTGTACCCCAGGTCCCTGCACTGAGAAGCTACTTGACTGGGGAAGATTGATGACAAAGACCTTCCTCCAGAGCCGGCAGAGAAAGAAAGCCTTCCCCTGGAGCTGGCACACTGAATTTGGACTTCTAGCCTCCCAGATTCTGAGGAAATAAATTTCTCTTTGTTAAAGCCATCCACTTGTGGTATTTTCTTTTATAGCAGCACTAGATAACTAAGACAAGCTCTGTAAAAAAAAATAGCACCATTAAATAACTAAGACAAGCTCCAATGGTTAGAGTGAGAGAGGCTAGGCCAAGTTTTCAAGAGAGACCAAGTCACATGGCAAGAAACTTAGGCCCATATTGGGGAGGAAGCTTTTCTCCCTTTTTCTGATGAAGTCTAGGAACTCTGACATCTCTAGGATGGGAAACCCAGGGTGCATGCCTTGGGTGCATATCCTGGGGGGGAGGTGTGGCCTCTGCTCCTTACAGACAGAGAGCTGAGACTTACCCTGTGTTCACTTCTCCCCGTTTGAACTACCTAGAATCATTTCTGTTTTCCTGACTGGATCTTTGTTGATACAGGGCCCATCACCCAGGAAATCAGAAGAGGCAGAAGATGGAGGAGAGAATAAACATGAGACTAGATAAAGCTGTAAAGAATTGGAGCAACTTTTGGATCTTAGTAGGAGCATACAGAGGCCATAGTACTGGGCCTCCGGCCACCTGATTTGAGTCCCCAACGTGGGCTGCTCCAGGTTGTATGCATATGTCTGGCAGATCAGCTCTCTCATCTCATGGCTGAGTAAAAGAACCAGACACAGGAGACACAGACACAGAAAACAGTCACTTCAGGCAGACCTGAACACTTCCTAAAGTGCTTTGTGCCGCTTGACTAGGGATTACTTCAAGCGATGTCCCAGGGGATGTTTTCCTTTGTGTGAGGCCAAATCTATGGTATGGAAAGAATACAGACTCTATTACCTTGAATATTTAATATTTCTCACTGGGAGGTTTGAAGCATAAAGAAAAATAAGAATGTGCAACACATGAAGCAAAAGATTCCTGGCTCCAGGAAAAATCCAACTAAGCATAGTTTAGGACACGCAAGTATTCCAATGCAGTTGAATCACCTTTATAATTTAGCAAACAACCCTGAAAGGAAGCCTATAATTTCCCTTTTAAAATGTGGTTTGATTCTTTTTCTCTCCCCTCATATGAATTTTTTAAGTTCTGAAGTTGAAAGCTCTAGTCCCAATACCAAAACCCACTTATGGTCCCTTGGTACATTTGATTGGATGAAACTGATTCTTTTGGGTTTCTTCTGTGGTCATGCTGCCATCTACAAAACCACATTTGTGTTAGCTGTAGGGAGAGGTTGGTTTCCTCATGCTTCGGGAGTAGGCCCATCTTCGGTTGAAGATAAGGTTGGGGTGCACGGGCTTATTTTTTTCAGTTACTTCAATAATTTTCTGCAAAACCAAATATCCTGGAAGGAAGAACAACAATTCTTAAAACTCACCCTATGGCATTTCACTTCACATGAGCCTCTCAAAAATAATATGCCTCAATAAACTTGAAGTTACTTTTTTATTTCCATATGGAGGGCAACATACATAGCTATAGTTTGTGTGTGTGTGTGTGTGTGTGTTATTGCTGTTAGGTGCCGTTGAGTCGATTCCGACTCATGGGAATGAAACACTGCCTGGTCCAGTGCCATTCTCACAATTGTTGTTATGTTTGAGTCCATTGTTGCAGTCACTGTGGCAGTCCGTCTCATTGAGGTTCTTCTCTTTCGCTGACCCTCCACGCTACCAAGCATGATGTCCTTCTGCAGTTTCTTCTCATTTTGAGTCATGCCACATCAGCAAATTTAGGTCTCGAAAACTTTACTCCATCCACATCATTCAGGTTGATTCTACTTTGAGGAGGCAGCTCCTTCACAGTCGTATTTTTAGTGCCTTCCAACCTGAGGGGCTCATCTTCTCGCCCTATATCATACAATGTTTCACTGTTATTCATAAGGTTTTCACTGGCCAATTCTTTCAGAAGTAGACTGCCAGATCCTTTTTCCTAGTCTGTCTTAGTCTGGAGGCTCTTCTGAAACCTGTCCACCATGGGTGACCCTGCTGGTATGTGAAATACCGGTGGCATAGCTTCCAGTATCACAGCAAAATGCAAGCCACCACATTATGACAAACTGACAGACAAGGTGTGTGTGTATATGTATATATATGTATGTATGTGGGAAACTCTGGTGGCATAGTGGTTAAGTGCTACGGCTGCTAACCAAGAGGTCTGCAGTTCTAATCCACCAGGCACTCCTTGGAAGCTCTGTGGGGCAGTTCTACTCTGACCTATAGGGTCGCTATGAGTCAGAATCGACTAGATGGCAGGGTGTTTGGTCTTTTTTTTGGTATGTATGTGTGTGTATATATATATAAAACATATATATATCTTCATGCCCAATATATATATATTACGGTCAGTAATGTTCTCATACACTTGCAAATGTTGAGACAAGAGTTAAAAGTACTTCAGTCCTGTATCACATACATATATTCAGAGCAAATTTTTGCAGATTATTTTACTTTTTATTAAAAGTCTGTGGGGTTTTTTTTAATTTTTTATTGTGCTTTAAGTGAAAGTTTACAAATCAAGTCAGTCTCTCATACAAAAATTTATATAAAAAACACACCTTGCTGTATACTCCTAATTGCTCTCCTCCTAATATGTCAGCCTCCTCCTTCCCTCCACTTCCTCGTTTCATGTCCATTTTGCCAGCTTCTAACTCCCTCTGTTCTCTCATCTCCCCTCCAGATAGAAAATGCCAACATAGTCTCAAATGTCTACTTGATCCAAGAAGCTCACTCCTCATTAGCATCCCTCTCCAAACCATTGTCCAATTCAATCCATGTCTGAAGAGTTGGCTTTGGGAATGTTTCCTGTCCTGGGCTAACAGAAGGTCTGGGGACCATGACCACTGGGGTCCTCCTAGTCTCAGTCAGAAAAAGCCTGTGGTTTTTAATACATGGTTTGGAGGATTTCTTAATTCTTGTTGGGGGATTACATTATTTATTTTTTTATATTTTTGCCAAAAAAACTTGCTTTTTAGTGGTTATCAGGACATAGAAATATTGAAATGTTTTCAGAAATTAAAAACAACAGCACACATAGTAAGGTCAGATAAAAAAGCTTTAAGTCAGGCAGCAGGGAGGCTGGTACTTTTGGGTCACACATCCAACTTCCTGCCAGATACTGACTTGTTAAACACTAGATATTGGTGTTGAAGATTCGGGAATATTTATTGCATTCAATGGAGAAAAAGAAACTGGAATTCAATCAGTTATTTGAAGATTGAACTTCTACGTTTCGAGACTCAGTTTCATACTTTTAAGTTGAGAGTTTTAGATAAGACTTCTAAGGGTAGGTAGAAAGAGATACCTGATTTTTAAAACCCCAGCTTCTCAGTCGACCATTTAAAAATTTCATCTCTATTAGCTATAGGTCAGGTCACTAGTTCTCAAACTTAACTGCACATTGGAATCACTTAAAAAACAAAACAAAAACAAACAAACCTGTTGCTATCAAATCCATTCCAACTCCTATAGGACAGAGTAGAGCTGCACCATAGGGTTTCCAAGGTTGTAATCTTCACCAAGGAGCCCTGGCGGTGAAGTGGTTAAGAGCTCAGCCTGCTAACCAAAAGGTTAGCGGTTTGAATTCACCAACTGATTTTTGGAAACCCTGTGGGGTAGTACTCTGTTCTAGAGGGTCACAATGAGTTGGAATTGACCCCATGGCAAAGGGTTTGGTTTTTTTGGTTTACGATCTAGATCTAAGGAGCCCTGGTTGCACAGCGGTTAAACCGCTTGACTGCTAACCAAAAGGTTGGTGGTTTCAAACCACCAGCAGCTGGGTGGGAAAAAAATGTGACAGTCTGCTTCTGTTAAGGTTACAACCTTGGAAACCCTATGGCAGGTCTACTCCGTCCTACAGGGTTGCTATGAGTTGGAATTGACTCAACAGCAATGGGTGCAGTTTGGGTTTAGGTCTTAGAATCACCTGGGTTGCTTCATAAAGGTGCAGATATCCTGTTCTCAGGCTCAGAGGTTCAGATTCAATAGGGTTAGAGTGGAGTCCAGAAATCTACATTTTTAACAAGTTCTTACAGTGCTTGGTATAAAGGTTCTCAGGAACATACTTTGAGAAACTCTGCTTTAGATGATAACCCTGCAGTGCTCATTTAAGGCTGGTTCCACTTATCTGAACCATAAGGAACAGCTCCTCTAGATTAGGTTCCAACCTTAAGAAATCGGGAGAAGCTGAAGAAAGTATTGGGGTAAGATGCCATTCAGTTATTATAATTGAGGTTCTCCTGAAAAAAAAATTAGGATGCTATTAAGGCAACAGGCTAAGGAGAGCAGGAAAACCCCTCCAAACACATGCACTGCCCCTGTAAAAACAGAGACCCAGGTCTGAATTGTTTAGACACCGTCACGGGGGACCAAGCCATAGGCCAGAGTGTCTGGACCTCAAGCCACCTGTACCCTTTTTCATGACTCTGGGTTCTCACAGTTTTACATGCCAGGCAGCACTCAGTAACAGAATAACTCTATGGCGCAATATCATAGCCCTTGGGCAGACTCATCTTATCAGGATATTGAATGGGCAGTACTCACCTGCTCATCTGGCCCAATATAATCACCCAGCGCCCTCCTCTATCACTCAAGGCACTCATTCTATCTGAGGCCCTTTAAATAACAGTAAAGAGTTACAAAGGTGTCTGATTGGGTATAGCAGATGTTGTTGGTGCCCTACCCAAACTCCTTTAGCTCCTTCCCTTTCAGGGCATGCTGGTCTGATTTCCACCTGCCAGCACCTGCTCCTCTTCCTCTAGCTCTGTCCTCAACACAGCAATTAACACACACAGACTAACAGCCCTCAACTAATGACTGATGGGAGTTGGTATATAAATACCTTAGCTCTCTTGCCTCTTGGGTGGGATATTCCGAGACACGCGTCCTGTAAAGTTTCCCAGAATCCCTCAATGGGATTAAGTCTGAGGGACCCACAGTGGTAAGTGACACAGCTTTTATTGGCTGCTTCCCTTCCTTGTCTCCCTCTCTAGCCAGTATTTCCTGGGATCACATCCAAAATAAACAACTTGCACTGGAATCTTAGTTTGAGTTCCTCCACAAACAGATGCTGAGACAAAGACATTGGGATTGTTGGCTTCTTGTAACTAATCCCTGGTGTTTACAGTTCAGCTACTTGTGCATATTTCAACGTGATGCTCTCAGATAGAACTAAACATTATCTATGGTTACAGAGACAGTTCTGGTGCTCAGATACCTGAACTAAACACCTTTAATTGTCTGTAATACTCAAAGGGGTTCTTGAACTTTATTTGTAATTTATAAAACCATTCTCTTGTCTTTATATAAAGTCTAATTTATTTTATGATATGCATAGTCACTCAACCATTTTTGGAACAAGTAGGCATGAATAAATTTAAAGTGGCTTGTAGGCTATTAAGCTTAGTTTACAAACATTATTTCAAGCTATGTATGGCATGAACTTGGTATTGCCAATCCTTTGTACTAGGCAACTGACAAATCCCTTCTAGGCTCTCCCCCTTCCCCATCCTGATCTGCATTGTTTGCTGACCCCCCTCTGGGCCCATGCTGTTCCATACTCCACACAAGTGTGCATTAGATCCTCTTTGTTGTGCCGAAGACTGACAAGTGTTTATTTTAGAACATATCTATATATCTCTATAATTGCTCAGGGCTTTCATCAGCTATGTTTTATAGCTCTAGTGATCCATAATTTGCCACCACAGGTCTCTGTGATTTGGAACACAACAATTTATTTTCCTTCAACACACTTTGTGAAATGAGTGACAGCTACTAGTGATGCTGTTCCCATACTGTGGCTCTCCTTTTTAGGGTGAAAGGACAACTGTCAGACAGATTATTATTTAAAAATCCTCCCTGCGGTGCAGGGGACACAGACTTAGTGGACATTAGCTGGTTGAATGGTGAACTTCTGGCAGGTTCAGTCAGAAGCTTATGTGACTCTGTTGTCACAAGAGCAGGTGTGGACAGCACACAACAAACTTTGAGGGCTTTAAGGGTGTCATTCATCCTCTAAATTCTCTGATCTCAGAAACGATTCAGAGGTAAGCACAGCAGGGACAGCCCAGTGGAGATCCAGCTATAAGCTTCGTTGCTGGTAGTGGTGGACTTGAGAACATGGCTTGGATTTGAGCCACAGTCAGATTTCCTAAATTCCCATCCTTCCCTCTCTGCAAGTCTAGACCTTATACCTGAGGCAAGAGATTGGACCTAGAGGGGTCACACAAGCCCAGAATCACCCGGAATATATGGCCAGAGCGTAAGTGGGCTCCCAGCTCAGCTGATCAATTCTACACCTGAATGAGGCTGACCAGCCTGTCTAGGAGGCTGCTGGTTATAAAAGGAGAGTGAAGAAAACCCATATCACATAAGCACCGACATGGTGACCCTGCCCACTAGTGAATCATGGGCCTGTGAATGTAAATTCCTGGCCTATTGCATTAGCCATTCCTCTCTTGTGGTGCTAAAGGGAGGTAAGAATTCCCATGCCTGCATTCTCCCACGCGGAGGGAGAAAGGAGGTCCCCTTTTCCATGGTCCCTGTCTGCAGTGCTTTTATACCCGTTCCCCCATCTGACCACAATCCACCAGTTGGGTAGACTTCCCCAAATCTCTTTCAAGTCTTCCATTTCTCTTTATGCTCCATGTCATGCCCCTAGTTCAGGCCACCACAATGTTGGCTTGCTGCTAGAGACTCCTGTGCAAATATTTCTTCATTTCCCCCCTCCACATCCTTCTCTGTACACTAGGAGGCTGCTACAAACTGCATCACCCAGGCTTTCATACCACCTGTCTTCTGGCTGGGTGAGGCCAATGAGAAGTATGGACAGGAAATCTGAGGGTAGGAGGGCTTAGGGATTGGGGTATCTCTTTCTGCTGGGCAATGGTTTTGGCAGTGGGTGCAAAAGGCCTCTTTAAAGTTTTAAAAAGCAATGATGCCACTTTGATGATTAAGTTGCACCTGACCCAGGCCATAGTCTTTTCAATTGTCTCGTATGCATGCAAAAGCTGGGCAATGATAAAGGAAAAAAGAAGAATTGATGAATTCGAATTATGGTTTTGGCAAAGAATACCGTATATAGCAATATACCATGGACTGCCAGAAGAATAAACAAATCAGTCTTGAAGGAAGTACAAGAATGCTCCTTAGAAGCAAGGATGGCAAAACTGTGACTCACTTTGGACATGTCATCAGGAAAGACCAATTGCTAGCAAAGGACAACATAGTTGTTAAAGTAGAGGGTCAGCAAAAATGAGGAAAACTCTCAATGAAATGGATTGATACAATACCTGCAACAATGATCTCAAATATACCAATGATCATAAGGGTGGCACGGGACCCAGCAAAGTTTCATTCTGTTACACATGAAGTCTTCATGAATTGGAGACAACTCGATGGCAACTAACAACAACAACAATGATCATTCTTCTGCAGCCACAGCTTCTGTTATGTGGACCCTCTCTCATGGCTCTAGTTCCCACCAAGCTCTGGTAACACAGCTCCCTCCCCTTGTCCCTGTGAGCCTGGTGTGGTAAAGGCTCACTGTCGCTAGTCCCTGGGTGCTGCACCATCACTTCTTGGTTCCCTTAATCTGTCCACACCTCTGTAAGGATCCCTTCATTACACTTTTTTCAATTAAATCTCATGCGTTTGCCATATGTTTCTCGTGGGGACCGTGATCTGCCTTCCAAATGATCTCCCTGCAATATGGTCCTCTAATTCATTCTGCGACACCCAGCAGCTCAGAGCCGCTTTTCTAAAATGCAAATCTAATATCACTTCCTGATTAACACACTCCAATGTGACCAACTTCCCTCGGGCTAAAGTCCAAACTCCAGCAAACCCTGCATGATCTGTTTATACTCACATTTTCTCTTGCCACCCTCTCCTTTGTTCTTTTCAGTCCAGCCAGACTGAACTTTATGGTTTCTCAAAACCTCCTTCATTTAAGTGTTTACACATACTGCCTTCTGCCTGAAACATGCTCTCGTCCTCCTTTACCTTTCACCCTCCATCCCAAACCTTTACTTGGATAGATCCTGCTCGCACCTTAGGTCTCTGCTTGGCTATCACTTTTTTCACCCAACCAAATTTGGATTAGAAGATTCCTTTATCTTCCACAGCACCCACTTATTTTGCCTACATCTCCCAGTAAACTGTGATTTCCCTGCCTTAGAGAGCTCTCTTCTTTACCATCCTATCCCCAGCCTCTGGAGCAATGCCTGGCAAAGGAATAGAAACAAAGGAATAGGGTGGTCAACTGGTCAGTAATTCCTAAATTAGTCCTTCTATGTTTCATGCAGAAATGATTCTATGCTTAGCCTTTAACCGTGGTAGATAACTATAAACCTTATAAAAAAAAAAAAAAAGGAATATGATACATGAATCTCAGGCTGTTGGGGGTCCTGTCAAAAAGAACAAAACAAAAACAATGACCCTTTGACCTTAGGTCACACTACTTTCTGACAATGCTGGTGAAGGTGCATACCCACATTTAAGCTTTATCTCTGGATGACTGAGGATCCCTCCACATATATACCCCTTTCTTCACAAAGCTAGTGACCATAGCACTAGTTCTGTCATTATGTTTTTTTTGAAATCTCAGGTTCATAGAATCAGATTATGCATTAGTCATAATCTTGGTTCATACAGAATTCATCATCAATCCATGAATAACCTGCCATTTAGCTAATTAGTTAACTAGTTTCATAACATAATGTTGTTTTTGTTAGGTGCCATCAAGTTGGTTCAGGCCATAGTGACCCTATGTACAACAGAACAAAACACTTCCCATTCATGCGGCATCCCCACAATCATTGTTATGTTTGTGCCCACTGTTGCAGCCACTGTGTGAATCCATCTCATTGATGGTGTTCCACTTTCACTGACCCTCTGCTTTATCAAGCATGATGTACTTCGGCAGGGTCTGGTCCCTCCTGATAACATGTCCAAAGTATGCGAAATGAAGTCTCGCCATCCTCTCTTCTAAGGAACACTCTGACTGTACATCTCCTAAGACAGATTTGTTCATTCTTCTGGAAGTCGATGGTATATTCAGTATTCTTCGACAATACCGTAACTCAAGTGCATCAATTCTTCTTTGGTTTGCCTAGTCATTGTTCAGCTTTCACATGCATATGAGGCAACTGAAAATACCATGGCTTGGGTCAGGCGCACCTTAGTCTTCAAGGTGACATTTTTGCTTTTTAAAGAGGTCTTTTGCAGCAAATTTGCCCAGTGCAATCCACCATTTGATTTCTTGACTGCTGCTTCCACGGGCATTGATTGTAGATCCAAGTGAAGTGAAATCCTTGACAACTTTAATCGTTTCTCTGTTTATCATGATGTTGCTTATTGATCTAGTTGTGAAGACTTTTGTTTTCCTTATGTTGAGGTGCAATCCATATTGAAGGCTGTGGTCTTTGATCTTCGTTAGTACGTGCTTCAAGTCCTCTTAACTTTTGGCAAGCAAGGTTGTGTCATCTGCATAACGCAAGTTGTTAATGAGTCTTCCTCCAATCCTGATGCCTTGTTCTTCTTCATATAGTTCAGCTTCTTGGATTGTTTGCTCAGCATACAGATTGAATAAGTATGGTGAAATCATACAATCCTGATGGACACCTTTCCTGATTTTACTTATTTTATTTTTTATCGTACTTCAGATGAAGGTTTACAGAAAAGACTAGTTCCTCATTAAACAGTACTCATTGTTTTATGACATTGGTTAACAACCCCACGACATGTCAGCACTCTTCCTTCTCAACCTTGGGTTCCCTATTACCAGCTTTACTGTCCTCACCTGCCTTCTAGTCCTTGCTCCTAGGCTGTTGTGCCCCTTTGGTCTTGTTTTGTTTTACCGTTCTGTCTAATCTTTGGCTGAAGGGTGAACCTTAGGAGTGACTTCATTTCTGAGCTAAAAGAATCCCTGGGGGCCACACTCTCAGGGTTTCTCCAGTCTCTGTCAGGCCAGTAAGTCTGGTCTTTTTGTGAGTTAGAATTTTGTTCTACATTTTTCTCCAGCTGTATTCAAGAACCTTTATTGTGATCCCTGTCAGAGCAGCCAGTGGTTGTAGCCGGGCACCATCCGGTTGTACTGGACTCAGTCTGGTAGAGGCCATGATAGATGTGGTCCATTAGTCCTTTGGACTCATTTTTCACTTGTATCTTTGGTTTTCTTCATTATTCCTTAATCCCGAAGGAGTGAGACCAGTGGTGTATCTTAGTTGGCCACTCACCCCAGACACTACTCACCAAAGTAGAATGTGGAACATTTTCTTTGTAAACTATATTATGCCAGTTGAGCTAGATATTCCCTGAGACCATGGTCCCCACAGCCCTCAGCCCAGTAATTCGGTCTCTTAGGGGGTTTGGATGTGTCTGTGGAGCTTCCATGACCTTTCCTTGGATAAGTTGTGCTGGCTTCCCCAGTACTGTGTACTGTCTTACCCTTTACCAAACTTACCACTTATCTACTGTCTATTTAGTGTTTTTCCGTTGCCACCCTCCCTCTCCCTTGTAAACTATCAGAGATTGTTTCTTTTTGTGTGTAAACCTTTTCATGAGACTTTACAGTAGTGGTCTCATACAACGTTTGTCCTTCCTGATTGACTTATTTCACTTAGCCGAGTGCCCTCCAGATTCATCCATGTTGTGAGAAGCTTCACAGGTTCATCATTCTTCTTTATCATTGTGTAATACTCCATTGTGTGTATGTACCATAGTTGGTTTATCCATTCATCTGTTGATGGGCATCTAGGTTGTTTCCATCTTTTTATTGTGAACAATGCTGCAATGCACATAGATGTGCATATGTCTATCTGTGTGATGAGTATTATTTCTCTAGGGTATATTCCCAATTCCCACCAGCAGTGCATAAGAGTTCCAGTCTCCCTGCAGCCTCTCCAACATTTGTTATTTCCTGTTTTTTTGATTTGTGCCAGTAATGCTGGAGTGAGCTGGTATCTCATTGTGGTTTTGATTTGCATTTCTCTAATGGCTAGTGATTGCAAGCATGTCCTCATGTGTCTGATGGCCACTTGAATGTCTTCTTTGGTGAAGTATCTATTCATTTTCTTTGCCCATTTTTTAATTGGAGTATTTATCTTTTTGTTGTAGAGGTGTTGGATTTTCTTGTAGATTTTAGAGATTAGACCTTTGTCTGATTCGTAATAGCCAAAATTTTTTTCCTAGTCTGTAGGTTCTCTTTTTACTCTTTTGGTGAAGTCTTTTGATGAACATAAGTTTTTAATTTTTACAAGATCCCAGTTATCTAGCTTATCTTCTGGAGTTTGTGTATTGTTGGTTATGGTTTGTATCCTATTAATGCCATGTATTAGGGCTTCTAATGTTGATCTTATTTTTTCTTCTACGATCTTTACAGTTCTTGGTTTTATATTTAGGTCTCTGATCCATTTTGAATTAGTTTTTGTGTATGGTGTGATACATATACATGTAATGATACACATATATACAGTGTTATATACATAAAGTGACACATATATAAAGCAACACATATATAAAGAGATATATATGTATATTATAGATTCTATATATGGCACGTGTATATATATACTATATATATGTATAACATATATAATCTTTTGGGACTTACTTTTTCACTATATTACTAAAACTCATCTGTATTGTTATATGTAGCTATTTTACTCTCATTGCTGAACAGCCTCCCACTGAGTAACTATACCACAGTTTATTAATCCTCCTTCAGGGGACAGGCATTTGATTTGTTTTCAAGGCCACTGTGAACAGTGATGGTATGAACACTCTTGTAGTGTCTTCTGTTGTAGATGTGTCAGTCAGAATAGGCTAGAATATGCTGCATCAACAAACAATTCTTAAAATCTCAGCAGCTTAAAACTACAAAGATTTATTTTTCACTTGTGCCATATGTCCTATGCAATCAACAGAGGCAGCTCTGCTCATCATGGTCACCCAGGGAGCTACACTGACAAAACAGTCAACCTCAAGCATCGACAGTAGCTATGGCAGAGGGAAAAAGAGAGCCCTGAAGGATCTTGCATTATCATTTTAGTGCTCTGGCATGGAAGTGACATACATCACTTCCGTTCATAAATAATTGCCCAAAACTAGACCTGTGGCTCCAACAAACCACAAGTTACCAGGATATGCATTAACCAGAAGATGGAAGAACCAGAAATATTTGAAAAAGAGATTGAATATTCAGCTTTAGGACATGATGTCAAATATTTTATATACCACCAATTCACCTCTTAGGTATCTGCAGAAAGAATCTTGCACATTGAGGAATTCACTAATGCTATCTCCCAAAGTGACCGCACCAACTTATGCTTTCACTAGAAGTCCCTGGGTGGAACAAACAGTTAAATGCTGGACTACTAGCTGAAAGGTTGGAGGTTCAAACCCACTCAGAGGCACCTTGGAACACAGGCCTGGTGATCTGCTTCCAAAAGTTCACAAGTCCTATTGTGCAGTTCTACTTTGCACTTGTGGGGTAAGAATAAGTTGGAACTGACTTGACGGCAGCTAACACTTCCACAGCAATATAGTCATGCATAGCTTAACGTCCACAATACATTCTACAAAGAAGGATGTTATGTAATTTGGACATTGTCTCAGTTATCTAGTGCTGCTGTAACAGAAATACCACAAGTGGATAGCTTTAACAAAGAGAAATTTATTCTCTCATAGTCTAAGAGGCTAGAAGTCCAAATTCAGGAAACCAGTTCCAGAAGAAGGCTTTCTCTCTCTGATGGATCTGGAAGAAAGTTCCTGTCATCAATATTCCTCTGGTCTAGGAGCTTCTCAGGCACAGGGACCCCGGTTCCAAAGGACAGGCTCTGCTCCAGGTGCTGCTTTCTTGGTCCTCATGTCTCTCTGCTTGTTTCTCTCTTTTATATCTCAAAGGAGATTGGCTTAAGAGACAGCCTAATCTTGTAGATTGAGTCCTGTCTCATTAACATAACTGCTGCTAATCCTACCTCATTAACATTATAGAGGTAGGGTTTATAACACATAGGAAAATTACATCAGTGACAAAATGGTGGGCAATCACACAATACTGGGAATCATGGTCTAGCCAATTTGACACATATTTTGGGGGGACACAATTCAATCCATGACAGACTTTGTGTGAACACCATATTATTTGCTGGGGCAAATAACTTCCCTCTACAATTTACTGTACCATTATATGCCTGACAGCACAATTGCTTTGTATACAAGAGACATGAGATGCATGTGTTGTATGCAGGAAGCTGTTGTGTTTGCTATGTCCGTGTGATGGTTAAGATTGTATGTCAAGCTGGCTGGGCCTTGATTCTCAGTGTTTATATGTGATCACCCCCATGATGGGATCTGCTGTAAGTAGCCAATCAGTTGAAAGTGAATTTCCTTGGGTGTATGGCCTGCGCCCGAATATAAGTGGAGGTTTTGGCTATTGCCTGCTCTGAATCCTGCAGCTGCCTCCTGTTTGTCTGACCTCCGGTTCTTGGGACTTGAGCTAGCAGCTTATCTGCCAATCTTGGAATTCACCGATCTTCACAGCCTGTGAACAATAGCCCTGCTCTCTGACCTGCTGATCTTGGGTTCACCAGCCCCTGCGGCTATGTGAATCGGGAGAAGCCTCTATCCTGATCCATAGACTTGGGACATTCCAGCCTCTACAATCACGTGAGCCGTTTCCTTGATATCAACCTCTCTCTCTATATATATTTATACACTTTTCTGGTTTTTCTTCTCTAGAGAACCCAGCCTAAGACAGTCCAGTTACATCCACTACATTCTGTTCACTGATCAGGATTTCTGAACTCTATTATAACCTTATGGTACCATGGAGGTATATGTAGTCAGACGTTGCTTGAATGGGTTATTATGCAGCCCGCTACTATGTAAGAAATATTGTGGATCCAAAGCCTTTTCTACTCTTGGTACTGTGAGAATTTAAAATTTTTTTGCCAACTGAGCGGGTATAAAATATCTCATTGTGATCTTGGTCTGCATTTTTATGATCACTAACGATGAACATATCTTTACATTTTTTGGTCATATATGCTTCACTTTCATTCATGTCTTTTACCTATTTACTGCTTATTTTATTTATTCATAAGAATTCTATGTTTTGAATACTAATCTTTTATTTTTTGTGTTAATGAAGAAATCTCAGTTTGTAACTTGTCATGGATCAAATTAAGTCCCCCCCAAAATATGTGTATCACTCGGTTAGGTCATGATTCCCAGTATTGTGTGGTTGTCCTCCATTTTGTGATTGTGATTTTATGTTAAGAGGATTAGGGTGGGATTGTAACATCACCCTCACTCAGGTTACCTCCCTGATCCACTGTAAAGGGAGTTTCCCTGGGGTGTGGAGATAAAAGAAAAGGGAAGGAAGCAGACAGTTGGGGACCTCTTACCACCAAGAGAGCAGCACCAGGATCAGAATGCATCCTTTGGACACGAGGTCCCTATGTTTGAGAAGCTCCTTGGCCAGGGGAAGTTTGAGGATGAGGACCTTCCTCCAGAGCTGACAAAGAGAGAAAGCCTTCCCTGAATTTGGACTTGTAACCTACCAGACTGTGAGAGAATAAATTTCTCTTTGTTAAAGCCATGCGCTTGTGGTATTTCTGTCAAGGCAGCACTAGATGACTAAGACACTTGTCTTCTCAATTTCTTTATGGATGCACAAAAGTTCTTAATTTCAGTATAGTAAAGTTTATAAATTTTCCTTTATAGTCAATGTTTTTATGTCTTAAGAAATTTTTCCCAACTTCAAGATCCAAAAAATGAAACTTTAAAACTCTCAGTAGAAAATATAGGACAATTCTTTAATTTATGTGAAGTTATTCTGTATGTGTGTGTGTGTGGTGAGAGGTATGGATCTAATTTAATTTTATTCCACATGAATAAAGTTTTCCAACTATATTTATTGAAGAATCCATCCTTTATCCATAATATGACACTCTACTGTCATGGCCTTTTTCTGGGGCTCCCTATTCTATTCAGTTTGTGACTTTGTCTACCCTGTCAATCCCATCTACTTTAATATAGCTTCCTAGTTAGTAATGATATCTGATACGGAAAGCTTCCCTCCCTACTATTCTTTTTTGGAAATTTTTTTTTGTCTATTTACTCTTCCATATAAAAGTTAGATTCATCTATTTGAGTTCTATAAAAACCCCAGCATTAAGGCTTCAATCAGTAAACATACCATAATTCTCCATTTGTTTAGATATTTTAAATATTTCTTAATTGTCTCAGGCTGGGTTCTCTAGAGAAGCAAATCTAGTGAAGTGTATATATATGTATATATATATAGAGAGAGAGAGAGATTTATCTTAAGGAAATGGTCATGCAGTTATAGAGCCTGGCAAGTTTCAAAGTCCATGGGTAAGACGACAGCTGGAGGCTTCTCCTGACTCACATGGTTGCAGAGACCGATGAACCCAGAATTGGCAGGCTGCTGGCTCACAGGGCTGTGGAGCTGGCAAATCCCAAAGTTGGTGGGTCAGATGACAAGCTGCTGGCTCAAGTCCCAAGAACCGGAGGTCAGATGATGATATTTTGGGTGCAGACAACACCCCTGAGAAAATTCTCTTACAACTGATTGGCTGATCATATCAGATCATATCATGGAAGTGATTACATTATACTACTTATGGGAGAGCACGAAATGGAGGATAACTACATCAGATCACAAAATGGAGGATAATTATGTAATACTGAGAATCATGGCCTAGCCAAGTAGACACATAATATTAACCATCACATTAATTAAGGTTTTTTTCCCTTATAGAGGTTTTACATATCTTTTGTTGGATTTATTCTTAAATTTTTGATATTCTCTGTACTGTTGTAAATGGTGTCTTCTCTTTAATTACATTTTTTAGTTGCTTGCTGCCGGTGTATTGAGATGCAACCAGATAGGCATATATTATTTGGATAATTTATTCTTACACCCAGACATCTTAATAGATATTATTTCTAATAACTTATCTACAGATTCCCTTCAATTTATCTTTTACAAATAATGACAGCTTTATTTCCTTCTTTCCAACCCTTATGCTTCTACTTTTCTTGTGTTATTACACTAGCTGGGACCTTCAACACAATGTTTAGTACCTTCAACACAATGTTGAATAATTATAGTAAAGATTGTTTCATTTCTGATTTTAAAATAGATGCTTCTAATATTTCCCTATTAAAGAATTTTTATCATAAAAACTGGTTGTGAAATAATTTCATATGCTTTATCCTGCACATTTTGAGATGATAATTGTCAAGAACTGAGATTTTATTCTATTCATAAGCTAACAAATTGGCCTACTATAATTTTATGGATGTTGGCATAAGACCTCAGACTCTTGGGTCAGAGATAAAGGACTATTACTCATGGCACAGCAGGCAGCATGGTCTTCATGTTTGCATCCGTTCACCCTATCTCTTAAACTTCATGGGGTAACATGGAGCAGCTCAGGTGGATGCCATATATGCAGCTGAGAGATCTCAAGCTTAGGGAGCCCGAATCTTTTAAAATAGGCTGCAAGCAAACCTGCTCAACAGTTGCCCTGAAGCAAGACATTCTTTATTATACTAGTCAGTTAAAACAAAGAAAAAGAGAAATAAATGAACAAATGTTTCCATCTGCTTCAGAAGGAGACACTATCTCTATCTCTCAAGGCTATTTTCTATACAAAGATTCTTGAAATCATAGTCTGGAACCAAGGTCATCAGTGCCTCTGCTTGAAAGATGTACATGAGAATTGTCTTTCAATTGTAATATTTGGTTTTTCTGTTAATCTTTTGTTGGAGATTACATTTTTTAGTTTTCTAATATTAAGCTGCCTGTACACATGGTGGAGCAGTGGTTAAAGCATTTGGCTGCTAACTGAAAGGTCACTGGTTCAAACCCACCAGCTGCACCATGGGAGAAAGGCATGGCAGTCTGTTTCCATAAGGATTTACAGCCTTGGAAACCCTATGGGCAGTTCTGCTCTGTCCTAGAGGGCTGCTATGAGTTGGAATCAACTCAATGGCAATAGATTTTTTTGTTTGTTTACATATGCTATAACCCAACTTGAACATGATTGCTGTTGTTGCTAGGTGCCATCAAGTCAGTTCTGACTCATAGTAACCCTACGTACAACAAAATGAAACACTTTCTAATATTTCTGCTTTTGATAGAATCTGTAATCTAGTGTGTGTGTGTGTGTGTGTGTGTTTAATAGTAACCCATTGCTGTCAAGTCCATTCTGACTCATAGCAACCCTATAGGGTAGAGTAGAACTGCCGCATAGGGTTTCTAAGGCTGTAAATCTTTATAGAGGCAGATTGCCACATCTTTCTCCCACAGAGAGGCTGGTGGATTCAAACCACTGACCTTTTGTTTAGCAACCAAGCTCTTAACCACTGCACCACCAGGGCTCCTTTGTTTTAATAGTAGGCTCCCTAAACTTCTAATTTTGGCCTATGAGCTTACTTTTCCCTGGGTTTTCATTTCTCATGCCAGTCAATGCTTATGGGAAAGGCCAAATCCTAGTCCCGGTCAGCTGCAATAAACTCAGGAATTGCAGAGGGAGTATGGTCCAGTGTGGAGTGCTCTGGGCACCAAAACCCCCAGTTGATCTTCACCCTTTACTCTTCAGGGAAAAGCAAGAGAAGGTGTATACATATATCCAGTTGCCATCGAGTCATTTCCGTAGTGTATAACTGTGCTCCATAGGGTTTTCAATGGCTGACTTTTCAGAAGTAAATTGCCAAGTTTTTCTTCCACGGTGCCTCCAGGTGGACTCAAGCCTCCAACCTTTCACTTCGCAGCGGAATGCATTAGCCATTTTTACCACCCAGGGACTCCTTGCAGAAGGAAAGACATTCTTTATACTTCCCCAGTCCTATAGTTAAGAGGGCAAAGATTGCTAGAAGCAACTGCCTGAGGTCAGTTGATCCTCTCTTATTTTTCTGCAGTTTCTCACAAGCACAGGACTTCTGTGCTGCCCTGGTTTTAGTCATGAGGATACTGCACATTCAGCAGGAGTTCCAAGGCAACGGTAAGAAAACGAAAGAGCAGGACTCCAAGACTTCTTTTCCTACTTTTGTACCCATAGCTATGCTTTGCTCCTTCCTGCCCCAGGCCAAAGCTTCTATCCTCCCCTCCACCACCACAGACACATTTAAAACAAACAAACCAAAAACTACTTTCTACTCCTTGGAGTTTCTTCACACTTTCCTCCTTTGCTGGTGTTTTCTCTGTTTAGCTTTCCCCGGATTAATTTCAAAGGAATGAGTTCATATTGGCTAGTTCAGTACTTTGGTAGGCTATGCTTGTTTCTCAACTACAGCTGAAGCACAGCTACAAAAGCTCTCTTTACCTGCCAAAACTTGTGTGCAAGGGTCAGGCAGCCTTAACTCAATTTCAGATGGGAAAACTAAAGCTCAAAGCATTCATTGACCGGTCCAAAGGTCTCCACAATTAAACCATCCCCATCGAGGTCTGGGCTAACTGTCTCTGACTTTCCACCTGCAGAGGTCTTGAGCACCTCCCTCTCGTACTTTTCCATATACCCGTACGGTGCAGAAACACATGGCTTGGCTGGTAACCATATTCCTATCAACTCCCTCCATGCCCCACCCGTGGTTGTCAGGATCATCCCTCAAATCAATATTGAGTAAATCTCCCAAGCAAGCCAAATGGAGTACAAAGTAACCACCTTGGGGCTCTGCCCTAGGTGGGTTGCCAATAAGGTATATGTACCAAGCCCAGTCAGATTGGAATGAAACCAAGACATGAATAGACAGGTATTTGATGAATTCAAGCTTTTCTTAATCTCCCCTTCATGATCGTTCTTGTCTACCCAAAACACTCAAGCTGTAAGTCCCTCCCTAACTCATCACCCAACACCCAAATATTTTTCACCTTCTCCCTGCCTTCGCCCCACCATTCAAAATTTAGGACTACCCTAGTTCATTTTCATAAGAATTTGAAGAATAATCTATGCTGCTAGGAATTACAGATGGTGGTAGGTTAATGGATTTTCCCTTTAATATAGATGTTTTTATCAGGTATTATCTTGTTAAAAGATCCTCCAGGAGTGGTGGAAATATTTAGAAGCAGGTAGGTAGGTACCATAGAGAAGGTACATTTTAGGTATTGATATTATTTCCTGACCTAGGGTTTGGGTAGGGTTGACATGAGAGAGACAGCCTGGAAATTCGGGTCAGTAGGGAAGCACATTTGGAGTCTTTAGCACGTCTGCTGAAACCCTTGCTTATGAGTCTGAGCACAGACAAAAACTACAGAGAGGGTGTGGTCCCTTATCTCTAGACACCAAGTGTGATCACTCTGATGTTGTGCACGTCTTCGGTCTTTTCATGTCTGATTGTACTTTTTGCATCAGAGATCCCAGGCCAGAAGTGGGAAGACATCTATGAGATTAATTCAGACTCAGGTTTGCCCATCAGCCACATGAGGTGTGCAACTACACAATGGTTTTACCAGTAACTCTGCTTACTAACTATCCTGCTTCTGATTGAAATGTGTAGGTAGGAGAGGAAGATCAGTTTTGGACATGTGTCACTGAATTGGGCATCTCCTTCTGTTCTCCTAAGTTCCTTGCAGACGTTCACAAAAATATGCCCTGTAGCCCAACGCCACTGGGTGTACACAGACACTGCTCCCATACTTAAAATTCCCTTCCCCACCTGATCTAGGCAACGTCCCCTTCTCCTTTTAAATTCAGTTCAACTGTCATCTCTGAAGCCTTCCAGGAATCATCCTTCCTTTCTGATTCCCTTCCCAAAAGCAAGAGTTGACTCTTCTCTTTATTGTTTACTAGGGCTACCTGCAAAGTGCAAGATATCTGTACCTGTATTGTTTGGCCTTTGATAACTGTCACAGTTGGAACTGTGACTGATATTTATAACTATGTAAAATATATAAATTATGTAATTTGTATATTATCTGAATATATAAATTATATACATAAAATATGCACATCATAATTATTATATTATATAATGATATAAAATTAAAATTTTATGTATTTTATATAGTTTAATATTTTATAACTATATTTAGAAAATATTTCTTCTATATTTATAACTACATTTAGAAAACATAGCAGGGGGCCTGCAATCACACAGGGCACATCTGAAAAAGTAGGAAGTTTGAAGGGAAAAAGCCACTTAGTCTTTTAGGGAGGTACTGGTGGTGCAGTGGTTAAGATCTCAGCTACTAACCAACAGATCAGCAGTTCGAATCTACGAGCTGTCCTGTAAGGTCACTCTGAGTTGGAATCAACTAGATGGCAACGGGTTTGTTTTTGTTTTTGTTTTTGTTTTTGTTTTTGATTTACCCCCCAACCCAGGGACAAGCAGCCCTGTGTCTTGAGTGCTGAGCAGCAGAGTTAGCATTTTGCTCCAGAACCTGGTAAGCACAGGGCCAAGCTGTGGTATGATGGGAGGAGCCAGTTCCTGTCAGGATCTGGGCCACCTCCTGCCCAGCCGTGTGGCAGGCAGCCCATGTAGGTCCTTTGGGGCCAGGGTGCTGAGCAGTGGTCATAGCCTAGGCCAGATGCCCTGAGTGGTGTTACCCATGGTGTGCCAAAGAAAGGACAGACCTGCTCCGACCCAGTCTTGGGCTGTGCAGGCTCCAGACAGGTGCCTTTACTCTGAGGTCCCCTTTGTGAGGGAACCACAACCACCCAAATGGTGCTGGCATCCTTGTTAAATATTTAAACATCATTTGCTTGCCAGAGCAGCAGGAAAGGTACAATTAGATTTTATAGGAAAAGTTGACTCTGAGGAGATCAATTTCATTCTGTATCTGGGGACACTGTCCTTTCTCTTCCACTTCCTTCCACAGGGCAGCATCTCCCATGAGCCCTTGATGCCCCTTCGGCGGGACCTACAGCTAGCTTGGCATGGGAGACTGGGTCGGGGAGATGCTGTAAAATCTGACATGGACGTGAAAAGGACTTGACAAGGGGGTGGGGGTATGTGCTAAAGAAGAAAGTAGTGGAGAGAGGGTGTTGTGATGAGGCCAGAGGCTGAGGCTGTGGGGAAATAGTCTCTTGCAGCTCTTCTCATACACATTTGAGGAAATACTAGCTGGCATTTATTAGGGTTTACAGTCAACAAAACACTTTCACATTCTTATTGAACTCTCAACAGACCAGCGAGGCCAGATTATCAGTTGTAAATTAAATGAGCTTAGAGTCCACCACCACCAGAGTTTTAAGAGAATTTTCCCCAGAGTCACAGAGCTGGTACTCCAAGTCTGACACTGCTTCTCTTTATGCCATGGGATTGGACATATTTTTGGACTGCCTTTTATCCCTTCAGCCCACCTTTCACTCCAGCCACTGCTGTCACAGCCAACTCTGTGCAGCTTCACTGTGTATCTCAACACATTCTGCTCAGGGGCCTCTCTTGCTTCTCTGGCTCCTGCACATACAGCTGGAAGCTGGAGCCCCGGGCAGTTAATGTACAGAGGGGTAACCTTTGGCCAAGGGGGCAGGAAGCCAGGAAATAACGGTCCCCTCCTCTGTCCCTTGGATGGACAGTTCTGGAGGGCTTTGCTAGAGCTCCTCAGAGAGTCCCAGTGACAGCCTCTCTCTGTTGCCCACAGTGGTGACCAGCTTGGTAACCCATGCTTGTATTGGCTTCCTCTCTTTTACTGTTTTGCTCTCTAGTTCCTCACTCTACTTCCTGGAATCACTTCTCAAGGTGATCTGTTTACACACATACCCTTCTTCAGGCTTGGATGTCTGTCTTTCAAGCTAAGACCATCACAATGATCCCCCTTTCCACAAGGTCATTAGGTGGTAGGGGTGGGAAAAGTACGGATACAGATAGATGCTAATTATTACCCCTTTGCGCAAAAGATGGAGACAGACTCTCAGGCACCTTGAGCTGAGAATCTCAGGATTTGAAGAAGACCCACCCTAAACTCAGGATAACTTAGAATAGAACTTAGGATAAACTTAGAATATGAGGCAGGCAAAGAGAAAGTATGAGCCCAGAAAAAGTGCTGGGGGGAGGAAGAGCCAGGTGGTTCAGAAGACATGGCCAAAATCAAAAGCTGGGAAGAAGCTCCATGTGCCTCTTGTGTGGGCACCTTATAGTGGAACCCAAAGCTGGAGCCTTCAAGCAGGAGTGAGCCCCAAAAAGCTGACCCTTAAAACAAAGGTCTCAATGGTAAATAGATCCCATCAAGGTCATGGAAGAGCAGAGTACACAAGCCAGGGAGTGTGAGCTGGACAGCTGTGGGTGGGAACAAACCAGAATGGATAGACTCAGATTTCTAGTCCAAAAAAATAAAATACATATCCTCTTCTGAACTAAATGGTAGCAG
This sequence comes from Loxodonta africana, assembly GCF_030014295.1. Taxonomy (NCBI): domain Eukaryota; kingdom Metazoa; phylum Chordata; class Mammalia; order Proboscidea; family Elephantidae; genus Loxodonta; species Loxodonta africana. The sequence goes on from NC_087342.1 coordinate 102,430,702, forward strand.
TGTGTTACTGTAATGGAAATACAAGGCTCCCAGATTTTGTCCAGAAAGAAAGGAAGTATATAAGATTGGGAGCCTGAGTGGAACGGAAGGAAACAGAAAGAACAGGCTATGAGTATTGGCAGCCTAGGTGCTTGGGTGCCGTCCCAAATTTAACATAACAGAATACATAACAAAGCAATGAGGTATTTTAAAGTCATACACACTGATTATAATAAACACATATACTGCAGTATACTTCATAGAACTCAGAAAATAATAAAGGTTGCCTGTAATAAAACCAACTTAAGAAGCCACTGTTATATTTGATGTTTGCAAAAAAGGGATTGCACTCTATAATGTTTTTTAATTAATTGTACTTTGTGGTTTTCCATGTCAACATACATTTCTACATTATCTTTTCATAGGCATAGAGAATCCTGTTGTATAGTGCTACCATCATTTAGTCAAGTTGTTGAGCACTTCAATTGTATTTCTATTTGTTTCTTTATTATAAGCACTGCATGACTGGTTTTATGTACTTGTCAATGATATAAGACACATTCCTAGAGGAAACTGCTAGGTCAAAGGACGTATATGTGTTGTTTCCCAACTTTGTCTTTTGTTGAGATAAAATCCACGCATAAAGAAATGTATAGTTTTTAAGTGTACAACTTGATGAGTTTTGACAAAGGGCATATACCTGTGTCATCACCTTCACTGAGGGTATAAACCATTTCCATCACCTAAGAAAGTTCTCTCACGTTTGCTTTTAGAAATCGAGTCTCTGTCCCAGCCCCCATAGACAAACTCTGTTCTGATTTCTATCACCATAAATCAGCTTTGCCTGTCCTTGATATTCACAGATGTGGAATCATACAGTTTGTCTTTTTCGTATGTGGTTTCTTTCACTGAGCATAATGGCATAATGCTTCTGAGATTCATCTATGATATTGCATTTACCAAAGGTTCTTTTTATTACTTTACATCTTATATTAACTTTATGGTATTGCAGTGTGATGAATTACTTAAGTTGGCCTTTCTCACCATGGTCTTGTAACTCACACCCAAGTGATTAGACAGGGCTGTGCAAATAAGATAATTGTGGCCACCAAGGGGATTGGTCAGTTTTGCCTTAAAAGAGAGCCGATACCAGAGCAGAAAGAAGAACACAGCACCACCAAGGAAGGAGAGACCAGCAGGAGAGACCTGGCAGCAGAGACCCGGTATCAGGAGACAGCGTAGTGGTCTTCCAGGCCCGAGGAAAGAGAAAACTGAGTGTTTTTAGGCAAAGACTAAGGGCCAGGGAGACGCTTGCCTGTGAGCACAGCTGGGAAGAGGCTGTCCTGATGAAAGAACTGTATCCTTGAGTGTTCCAGAGCCTGAATTGTAACCTGTTACTTAGTTAATAAACCCCGTAATAGTGATTATTGTCTGTGAGTTCTGTGTGGCCATTGCAATGAATTACAGAACCCGGTGGAAAAGCAGAGGGTGCTGTGGGAGGGACAGTTGGTGTCAGAATTAGTAAAGATGGCAGAGAGAGGAGGCATGTCTGACCCCCACCTCATAGGAATCAGCCTTGGGCTGTTAGCCTTGGTTCTCTTCCTCCCTTGTGGAGTTAGAGGAGGCCAGACACTGCCCTCATGCTGAGTTTACATGTATTTATTACTTTTATGTATTGGTTTTACTCTGCTGTGAAAAATACCGTAGTTTCCCTTTTCCTGTGGATTTTTTATCATTATTTTATTACACTGTATGGAAATACCACATTTGCACCGTTGCCCCACATTTCGGCTTACAAAAAAAAGTGTTAAGATTCTTGGAATGTCAAGGTCTAAATGACCCGCATGTCTTTGCCCTAGAATATAAGAAGTTGGAAATGACCTCAGATCCAAGGGGACATTGATCTGCTCGTGGTCACATAGTTCTATAAGGGTCCCTAAAGTCTTTGGAAGCTTTGAGTTAGAGGTAGCGCATTTACAACTCCGTTCATAGGAAGATGGGGAGGGAGTGGAGAGAACTGGGAATGTGTAAGGGTTGGGCTTCTGGATAACAGAATTTCCCCCTGCCTGGTAATTTAACAACTACAGTACTCCAGGGGGCAGTAACTCTGGAGGAGGTAGGTTAATTACTGCCAGGCTGTAGAATGAAATTTCCCCAAGACCCCTGTTTCCTGGGCTGCATTTCATACCAATTAAAAGACTAATCCAGTGGGACTCTTTCCCAGCAAATTAACATCATGGACTTTGATGAGCCGATGCTTTTAATAGACTCTGGTATTTGGGTAGACTCAGTCACAGTGGTAACTCTGGTCTTCCTCCTCAACGAGGTCAACAAGACTACGTGCAGGGGATTCAGAACATTGGCACAAGGTGAGCCAGGACAGTGAGGGGAGGAAAGTAGGACGTTCAGTTGGGAAAGGCACTTTCAGTGACCTCATTCAGTTTTTGATCAACCCTATTTACGGTCAGGAAACCCTGGTGGCGTAGTGGTTAATTACTACAGCAGTTAACCAAGAGGTTGGCAGTTAAATTCCACCAGGTTCTCTTTGGAAACTCTGTTCGGGGCAGTTCTACTCTTTTCTATAGGGTCTCTATGAGTGGGAATTGACTCGATGGCAGTGGGTTTGGTTTTTTTTGGTATTTATGGTCAGCAGTAGCTGAGGGGAATCAGTTATAAGATTTCATTTGGTCATTCGGGTTCTTGTATGTCAGGCACTGGGTATAAAAAAACCTGTTGCCATTTCAGTCCATTCTGCCTCATAGCAACCCCACAGGACAGAGTAGAAAGGCCCCACAGGGTTTCCAAGGAGTAGCTGGTGGCTTTGAACTGCTGACTTTTTGGTTAGCAGCCTGAGCTCTTAACCGCTGTGCAATAAACATGACTGTTCTTACTCTGAAGGAGCTAGGAACCTACAGGGAAAAAGACCCCAACATGCCTTCAACTCACTAACATACACACACATTCACACAAAACCATCCTTCACCCCTACTTTACATTCGTTTCTATGGACTAAAACTTTATATCTAGAATGTTCTGATTAATAATCTACCCCTTAAAGAACATTTCTATATTAAGTTATAATCTGGCTATATAGCCCAGATAGGGGTACTGGCTGGTGAAGAATAGGAATGGGATAAATGGAGACAAAGACAATGATAAAATATTGGGAGTCATACGGTATTTAAAAAATGGCCTGGGTAATAACTTAATTAGTATTACTTGACCCCTGCTCCCCAACAAAAAGAATAATACTTTGATGATAAAAGTGCTACAGTGAACAAAATTCTAAGGATGTACTATTTTCTTGCTCTGTGATTTCTAAGTGGAATTTTAGCAATTATTTTTGGTATACATGCTATACGGGCACTGTGGTAGAGGAGGAAATTCAGAAGAGAAACTCTGGCTAAAAGAATCACCACCTCTTTAGCCTGGAGGATGAGCCTATAAAATCTAGAATATTTGCTTGCCTTACTTTCAGATGGAAACCCTGGTGCCTTAGTGGTTAAGATCTACAGCTGCTAACCAAAAGGTCAGCAGTTCAAATCTACCAGGCACTCCCTGGAAACTCTAGAGGGCGGTGCTACTCTGTCCCATAGGGTCGCTATGAGTCCGAATTGACTCAACGGCAACAGGTTTGGTTTTTTGTTTTTTGGTTTTTTTTTGGTTAGCTTCAGACAGAGCCCTATCTACAAATTTATCAGGGTCCTCATGAATACATGCAGACAACAGTTGTTCAGACTGATAATAAGACTGGGAGACCTCATGGAATCTTAGCTGTCAAGAAACTTCAAATCATTTTAACACTTGCTCTTATTTTCTCAACCAAAGTCAGGGACCTAGGGTCTGAAGTTTCATTTTCTCTCCAGCTACAACTTCAGCCCATTCCCTCCTGTTGTAAAACTGGCCCATAGAAAGAAAACACAGCCATGAGCATTACACAGTGGGGACAAGATCATGGTGGGGACCTCTATGTGGCTGTCCCACATCAAGAGAGGCTGAAAGTTCTAAATAAGATCCTAGAGAAATCCAGTTAGCTCAGGGTCTAGAAAATTATCGAAGAAGATCTTAGAGGAAAATACTGGAAAATTCTCACCTTCATCAACAGAAAAGTTGGGGGAGGGGTTTGAATATCTGGGGCTTTTTGAGATTAGACTCTCCATCTTTGCTATAATAGGTACCTACATGGACACACATGACAGGCTAGGACAAAAAAAAAGCATGGAACAAATGACCGTAAGTACCATTCATTCCCAAACCTTCACCTTGCATATAAGCTCCTTTAGATGAGAGCTTTGCCTTAAATTGTCTTGCACAGTTGTTCAAATGCATGGTGAATATCACTCCTCTCTCCCCCAGCCATTCTGAATGCCTCAGTTCCTTAAATTCAGCCTGTTCTCTTCTCTGCAGCCATTTACATGTTCCTTTCCACAGGAAACCCTGGTGCCGTAGTGGGTAAGTGCTGCTGCTGCTAACCAAAAGGTCAGCAGTTCAAATCCACCAGGAACTTCTTAGAAACTCTATGGGGAAGTTCTACTCTGTCCTATAGGGTTACTATGAGTCAGAATCGACTCAATGGCAATGGGTTTGGTTTTTTCATAGAGAACACTCTTCCTCCACCCTTATTTCCTTGACCAACGCTGCTCATCCTTTAAGTCTTACTTAAATCCTTCAGACTTCTGAAAAATCTAATGCCTTCCAAGATTTTGGAATATTCTGTAGTAGGGAATGTGTGGCTGATGTTAGCACTGTTCACTAATATCTTTAACAGAAAAGGAGGATTTTTTTCCCCCATCCCCTTGAATATGACCAAGTGACATAACTTGGCCAATAAAGTGTGATGTGTGTTACTTCCCGGTGGAAGCACTTAACTACCATGACTGACTCTCTACCTTTATCTTCCCCTGCACCTCAGGAATCATGGAAGCAAGTGTTATTGTGGAGGCACAATGTAACGTGGAAGACAGTTGCCCTGGAGAGTAACTGAAGCCCCAAAGTGGATTTTGCGTAAGGGAGAAATCTTTGTTTTTTCAAGACCCTGAGATTTTGAAGATATTTGTTACCATTGCATAATCTAGCATATCTTGCCTAATACATGGTATTGTTGCTAGCTGCTGTCGAGTTGATTCTGACTCATAGTGACCCTATGGGACAGAGTAGAACTGCTCCATAGGGTTTCCGAGGAGTGCCTGGTGGATTTGAACTGCCTAATTTTTGGTTAGCAGCCAAGCTCTTAACTACTACCCTACCAGGGCTCAAAAGATGGTATTAGGCTCCAAATATCTTAGATGGGCATCAGTGACTCAATGTCTTACCTCCTGTGGCTACCATTGTCTCTACCTTGTATTACCCATGTATCCTCTTTTATGTTCCAAAGAAAGCGCGACTAACAAACCTATTGTATTAGTCACATCAGACAAACCCTGAAATCTCAGTCACTTAATATGTTAGTTTTAACTGTTGCTCACATACAGTGCAGTGTAGATTGGGTTACTTCTGTAAATTGTGAAGCTACACCACCTGGAACTCCTGACCTTCAAGATTCCCATTGCGGGAGAAGAGATGGTTGGAGGAAAAGCACCACCTCTTAACCGCCTCACCCTAGAAATTACATACACCATTGTAATTTTTTTTATTATTATTGTAATGTGCGGTAGAGGCATCAGACCTCCTCATCTAACTTCACAAGGGAGAGGAAAGACAATCAAAATCAACATCAGCCCAAGGCTGGTCCCTATGAAGTAGAGGTCAGACATACCTCCTTTCTCCATCCTTCTTACCAATTGGGATACCAGCCATCCTTCTCATGACACTCTCTGATGGGTCCAGTAATTCATTGTGATGGCCACACAGAACTCACAGACCATATTCACAGTTACTGGGTTTATTAGGAAAGTAATAGGTACCATTCAGGATACAATTCTTTGGTCAGGTCAGCTTCTCCTCAGCCGTGCCTGCAGGCAGGCCTTTCTTTGGCCTTTGGCCCCTCAGCCTCTCCTTCTTGCCTCTGCTTTATTTGGTAAGTGTTACGAAGCTCTTTACTTGGCCAATAAGTGCCCAGAGGCCACTGACTCTGCCAGCAAGCCTCTTCCTGAAGGCTCTCAGCTCTTTTGCTCCATGGGTCAGCACACCCACTGTAGCCACCTTGCTTCATGGGCCGGGAAGCCCACTGCACCTTCCTTGAGCCAGTCCTCTGCTTCTGCTACCACCATTTCTCTACCACCACATCTTGCTATCTTGCACCACCTCCAGTGTTACAGCCCTCTCTCTCCTGGGTCTAGAAGGTTCTCAGTGCAGGGACCCCAGGCCCAAAGGATGCATTCTGCTCCTGGCTCTTCTTTCTTGGTAGTAGTGAGGTCCCCCTCTGCTCTGGGATTAACTCTCTTTTTAAACCTAGCTGATGGCAAAACTGACCAATCCTCTTGCTAGGGTTCCACATACCTTATTTTCATGGTCCCATCCCTACCAGGGTTCCATGCACCTTATTTGTATTGTTAGTAAGCTGTCCAATCCCCTTGGTGGGCCATAAGCACCTTATTTGCATAGTCCCAAACACTGTGTGGGAATTACAAAACCATGCATGGCTAAAAGGGCCATGTTAAATAATTCACTGTACTGCAGCTATGCTCACTCATATTTTATTGGCTAGAAATAGTACCAATGTAATTGCAAGGAAGGCTGGGAATGTTAGGCAGCACATGGTATACCTGATGAGAACCAACTGTCTCTGATTCAACTACTGTCTTTTACAGAAGTTTGGTGATACAGGTTGAGGGATTACACTCCTGCAGAGTTTGAAATAAAATGTTAGATCTGTTCTGAATTCCTCAGTTATCTCCATCCGAAGAAGTTCTTTACTGGGCATCTTTCTCCTTGGAGGCCCTCTGCTGCTATCTTCTGCAAGTCTCTTCCTCTCTTTTCTCTTCTATATGAATATCGATTAATGTTCACCCTCCACCTCCAGCTAAGCTCTGGGAAACATATTTGGCCTTTCCAAAAAGAAGCCCACTGATGCTCTTACCTGAACAGAACAATCTGCCACAATCTCCACTTTTAATTAGTTAAATGACCTACAGAAACTTTTTTTTAATGCTTTAATTGAAAGTTTACAATTCAAGTCAGTTTCTCACATAAAAACTTACACGCACTTTGTTATGTGGCCCTAGTTGCTCTCCCTACGAGGTGGCAGCACACTCTTCCTCTCCACCCTCTATTTCCTGTGTCCATTCAACCAGCTCCTGTCTGCCTCTGCCTTCTCATCTTGCTTCCGGACAGGAGCTGCCCACTTAGTCTCATGTGTTTACTTGAGCTAAGAAGCACACTCCTCACCAGTATTATTATTTTTTTTTTTTTAAATTTTTATTAAGCTTCAAGTGAACATTTACCATTCCAATCAGTCTGTCACATGTAGGTTTACATACATCTTACTCCCTTCTCCCACTTGCTCTCCCCCTATTGAGTCAGCCCTTACAGTCTCTCGTTTCGTGCCAATTTTACCTTCTTCCATCTCTCTCTATCTTCCCATCCCCCCTCCAGTCAAGAGTTGCCAACACACTCTCCCGTGTCCACCTGATTTAATTAGCTCGCTCTTCATCAGTATCTCTCTCCCCCCCACTGACCAGTCCTTTTCATGCCTGATGATTTGTCTTCGGGGTTGGTTCCTGTCCTGTGCCATCAGAAGTTCTGGGGAGCATTGTCTCTGGGATTCCTCTAGTCGCAATCATACCATTAGGTGTGGTCTTTTAATGAGAATTTGGGGTCTGTATCCCATTGGTCTCCTGCTCCCTCAGGAGTTGTCTCTTGTGCTCCCTGACAGGGCAGACATCGATTGTGGCCGGGCACCAACTTGTTCTTCTAGTCTCAGGATATTGTAGGTCTCCGGTTCAAGTGGCCCTTTCTGTCTCTTGGGTTCTTAGTTGTCGTGTGACCTTGGTGTTCTTCCTTTGCCTTTGCTCCCGGTGGGTTGAGACCAATTAATGTATTTTAGATGGCTGCTTGTTGGCATTTAGGACCCCAGGTGCCACAATTCAAAGTGGGATGCAGAGTGTTTTCATAATAGAATTGTTTTGCCCATTGATTTAGAAGTCCTCTCAAACCAAGTTCCCCAGACCCCAGCCCCTGCTTCGCTATCCTTTGAAGCTTTCATTTTATCTCGGAAACCTCTTTACTTTTAATCCTGTCCAATTAGGCTGACCTTCCTTGTTTTGAGTGTTGTCTTTCCCTTCACCCAAAGCAGTTCCCATCTACAGATTGATCAATAAAAAGCCCTCTCCCTCCCTCCCTCCCTCCCTCCCCCCTTTGTAACCACAAAAGTATGTGTTCTTTTCCGTTTTTTCTATTCCTCAAGATCTTATAATAGTGGTCTTATACAATATTTGTCCTTTTGCAACTGACTCATTTCGCTCAGCATAATGCCTTCCAGATTCCTCCATGTTATGAAATGTTTCAGAGATTCGTCACTGTTCTTTATCGATGCGTAGTATTCCATTGTGTGAATATACCACAATTTATTTACCCATTCGTCCGTTGATGGACATCTTGGTTGCTTCCAGCTTTTTGCTATTGTAAACAGAGCTGCAATAAACATGGGTGTGCATATATCTGTTTGTGTGAAGGGTCTTGTATTTTTAGGGTATATTCCGAGGAGTGGGATTTCTGGTTTGTATGGTAGTTCTATTTCTAACTGTTTAAGATAACGCCAGATGGATTTCCACAGTGGTTGTACCATTTTACAATCCCACCAGCAGTGTATGAGAGTTCCAGTCTCTCCGCAGCCTCTCCAACATTTATTATTTTGTGATTTTTGAATTAATGCCAGTCTAGTTGGTGTCAGATGGAATCTCATCGTAGTTTTAATTTGCATTTCTCTAATGACTAATGATCGAGAGCATTTTCTCATGTATCTGTTGGCTGCCTGAATATCTTCTTTAGTGAAATGTGTGTTCATATCCTTTGCCCACTTCTTGATTGGGTTGTTTGTCTTTTTGTGGTTGAGTTTTGACAGAATCATGTAGATTTTAGAGATCAGGCGCTGGTCTGAGATGTCGTAGCTGAATATTCTTTCCCAGTCTGTAGGTGGTCTTTTTACTCTTTTGGTGAAGTCTTTAGATGAGCATAGGTGTTTGATTTTTAGGAGCTCCCAGTTATTGGGTTTCTCTTCATCATTTTTGGTAATGTTTTGTATTCTGTTTATGCCCTGTATTAGGGCTCCTAGGGTAGATCCTATTTTTTCTTCCAAGATTTTTATCGTTTTAGTCTTTATGTTTAGGTCTTTGATCCACTTGGAGTTAGTTTTTGTGCATGGTGTGAGGTATGGGTCCTGTTTCATTCTTTTGCAAATGGATATCCAGGTATGCCAGCACCATTTGTTAAAAAGACTATTATTTCCCCAATTGACTGACACTGGTCCTTTGTCAAATATCAGCTGCTCATACGTGGATGGATTTATATCTGGATTCTCAATTCTGTTCCATTGGTCTATGTGCCTGTTGTTGTACCAGTACCAGGCTGTTTTGACTACTGTAGCTATATAATAGGTTCTGAAATCAGGTAGGGTGAGGCCTCCCACTTTCTTCTTCTTTTTCAGTAATGTTTTGCTTATCCGGGGATTCTTTCCTTTCCATATGAAGTTAGTGATTTGTTTCTCTATTCCCTTAAAGTATGACATTGGTATTTGGATTGGAAGTGCGTTGTATGTATAAATGGCTTTTGGTAGAACAGACATTTTTACTATGTTGAGTCTTCCTATCCATGAGCAGGGTATGTTTTTCCATTTAAGCGTGTCCTTTTGAATTTCTTGTAGCAGAGTTTTATAGTTTTCTTTGTATAGGTCTTTTACTTCCTTGGTAAGATTTATTCCTAAGTATTTTATCTTCTTGGGGGCTACTGTGAATGGTATTGATTTGGTTATTTCCTCTTCGGTGTTCTTTTTGTTGGTGTAGAGGAATCCAAGTGATTTTTGTATGTTTATTTTATATCCTGAGACTCTTCCAAACTCTTCTATTAGTTTCAGTAGTTTTCTGGAGGATTTCTTAGGGTTTTCCATGTATACGATCATGTCATCTGCAAATAGTGATAGCTTTACTTCCTCCTTACCAATCTGAATACCCTTTATTTCTTTGTCTAGCCTAATTGCCCTGGCTAGGACTTCAAGTACGATGTTGAATAAGAGCGGTGATAAAGGGCATCCTTGTCTGGTTCCCGTTCTCAAGGGAAATGCTTTCAGGTTCTCTCCATTTAGAGTGATATTGGCTGTTGGCTTTGCATATATGCCCTTTATTATGTTGAGGAATTTTCCTTCAATTCCTATTTTGGTGAGAGTTTTTATCATAAATGGGTGTTGGACTTTGTCAAATGCCTTTTCTGCATCAATTGATAAGATCATGTGGTTTTTGTCTTTTGTTTTATTTATGTGATGGATTACATTAATGGTTTTTCTGATATTAAACCAGCCTTGCATACCTGGTATAAATCCCACTTGATCAGGGTGAATTATTTTTTTGATGTGTTGTTGGATTCTATTGGCTAGAATTTTATTAAGGATTTTTGCATCTATGTTCATGAGGGATATAGGTCTAAAATTTTCTTTTTTTGTAATGTCTTTACCTGGTTTTGGTATCAGGGAGATGGTGGCTTCATAGAATGAGTTGGGTAGTATTCCGTCTTTTTCTATACTTTGAAATACCTTCAATAGTAATGGTGTTAAGTCTTCTCTGAAGGTTTGGTAGAACTCTGCAGTGAAGCCATCTGGGCCAGGACTTTTTTTTGTTGGGAGTTTTTTGATTACCATTTCAATCTCTTTTTTTGTTATGGGTCTATTTAGTTGTTCTACTTCTGTATGTGTTAGTTTAGGTAAGTAGTGTTGTTCCAAGAATTTATCCATTTCTTCTAGGTTTTCAAATTTGTTAGAGTACAATTTTATGTAGTAATCTGATATGATTCTTTTGATTTCATTTGGTTCTGTTGTGATGTGGTCCTTCTCGTTTCTTATTCGGGTTATTTGTTTCCTTTCCTGTTTTTCTTTAGTCAGTCTAGCCAATGGTTTATCAATTTTGTTAATTTTTTCAAAGAACCAGCTTTTGGCTTTGTTAATTCTTTCAATTGTTTTTCTGTTCTCTAATTCATTTAGTTCAGCTCTAATTTTTATTATTTGTTTTCTTCGGGTGCCTGATGGATTCTTTTGTTGCTCACTTTCTATTTGCTCAAGTTGTCGGGACAGTTCTCTGATTTTGTCTCTTTCTTCTTTTTGTATGTGTGCATTTATCGATATAAATTGGCCTCTGAGCACTGCTTTTGCTGTGTCCCAGAGGTTTTGATAGGAAGTATTTTCATTCTCGTTGTTTTCTAAGAATTTCCTTATTCCCTCCTTGATGTCTTCTATAACCCAGTCTTTTTTCAGGAGGGTATTGTTCATTTTCCAAGTATTTGATTTCTTTTCCCTAGTTTTTCTGTTATTGATTTCTAGCTTCATTGCCTTGTGGTCTGAGAAGATGCTTTGTAATATTTCGATGTTTTGGATTCTGCAAAGATTTGTTTTATGCCCTAATATGTGGTCTATTCTAGAGAATGTTCCATGTGCGCTAGAAAAAAAAGTATATTTTGCAGCAGTTGGGTGGAGAGTTCTGTATAAGTCAATGAGGTCAAGTTGGTTGATTGTTGTAAGTAGGTCTTCCGTGTCTCTATTGAGCTTCTTACTGGATGTCCTGTCCTTCTCCGAAAGTGGTGTGTTGAAGTCTCCTACTATATATGTGGAGGTGTCTATCTCACTTTTCAATTCTGTTAAAATTTGATTTATGTATCTTGCAGCCCTGTCATTAGGTGCGTAAATATTTAATATGGTTATGTCTTCCTGATCAATTGTCCCTTTTATCATTATATAGTGTCCTTCTTTATCCTTTGTGGTGGATTTAAGTCTAAAGTCTATTTTGTCAGAAATTAATATTGCTACTCCTCTTCTTTTTTGCTTATTGTTTGCTTGATATACTTTTTTCCATCCTTTGAGTTTTAGTTTGTTTGTGTCTCTAAGTCTAAGGTGTGTCTCTTGTAGGCAGCATATAGATGGATCGTGTTTTTTTATCCAGTCCGTGACTCTCTGTCTCTTTATTGGTGCATTTAGTCCATTTACATTCAGCGTAATTATAGATAAGTAAGTTTTTAGTGCTGTCATTTTGATGCCTTTTTATGTGTGTTGTTGGCCATTTCATTTTTCCACATGCTTTTTTGTGCTGAGACGTTTTTCTTAGTAGCTTGTGAGATCCTCATTTTCATAATGTTTAACTTTGTGTTTATTGAGTCGTTACGTTTTTCTTGGCTTTTTTCTTGAGTTATGGAATTGATATTCCTTTTTGTGGTTACCTTTTTATTTACCCCTATTTTTCTAAGTAAAACCCTAACTTGTATCCTTCTATTTCGCCTTGTATCACTCTCCATCTGGCAGTTCAATGCCTCCTATATTTAGTCCCTCTTTTTGATTATTTTGATCGTTTAGCTATTGATTTCCATGATTTCCTGTTGTGTGTATTATTTTGTTTATTTATTTATTTTTTAGAATTAGTCTTAATTTGTTTGTTTTTGTGCTTTCTCTGTTTGAGTTGCGTTGATATCAGGACGTTCTGTTTTGTGACCTTGTATTGTGCTGGTACCTGATATTATTGGTCATCAGGCCAAACAATCTCCTTTAGCATTTCTTGCAGTCTTGGTTTAGTTTTTGCAAATTCTCTAAACTTGTGTTTATCTGTAAATATCTTAATTTCTCCTTCATATTTCAGAGAGAGTTTTGCTGGATATATGATCCTTGGTTGGCAGTTTTTCTCGTTTAGTGCTCTGTATATGTCGTCCCATTCCCTTCTTGCCTGCATAGTTTCTGCTGAGTAGTCTGAACTTATTCTTATTGATTCTCCCTTGAAGGAAACCTTTCTTTTCTCCCTGGCTGCTTTTAAAATTTTCTGTTTGTCTTTGGTTTTGGCAAGTTTGATGATGATATGTCTTGGTGTTTTTCTTTTTGGATCAATCTTAAATGGGGTTCGATGAGCATCTTGGATAGATATCCTTTCTTCTTTCATGATGTCAGGGAAGTTTTGTGTCAGGAGTTCTTCAACTATTTTCTCTGTGTTTTCTGTCCCCCCTCCCTGTTCTGGGACTCCAATCACTCGCAAGTTATCCTTCTTGATAGAGTCCCACATGATTCTTAGGGTTTCTTCATTTTTTTTAATTCTTTTATCTGATTTTTTTCCAGCTATGTTGGTGTTGTTTCCCTGGTCCTCCAGAAGTCCCAGTCTACATTCTAATTGCTCGAGTCTGCTCCTCTGACTTTCTATTGCGTTGTCAAATTCTGTAATTTTATTGTTAATCTTTTGGATTTCTACATGCTGTCTCTCTATGGATTCTTGCAACTTGTTAATTTTTCCACTATGTTCTTGAATAATCTTTTTGAGTTCTTCAACAGTTTTATCAGTGTGTTCCTTGGCTTTTTCTGCATTTATCCTAATTTCATTCGTGATATCTTTAAGCATTTTGTAAATTAGTTTTTTATATTCTGTATCTGATAATTCCAGGATTGTATCTTCATTTGGGAAAGATTTTGATTCTTTTGTTTGGGGGGTTGGAGAAGCTGTCATGGTCTGTTTCTTTATGTGGTTTGATATGGACTGCTGTCTCCGAGCCATCACTGGGAAACTAGATTTTCCAAGTAGTCAGCTAAAAAAAAATGCAGTCAGATCCCTATCTGAATTCTCTCTCTGGCTCCGGGTATTCGGATGTTAATGGGCTCGCCTGGGGAGGGTGGGGGAGGGATCTGAGAGCTAGGAGTGTAGCACCACAGAATATAGAGCTGAACACCACGTTCACGCTCCGCCCCCGTTTGCCAAAATCCGGGCTGGACGGGTCCCTGGCTAGGACACTGCTTTCCTTGCTCGGAAACCAGTCCCTTCCTCCTGGGGACTTCCTCCGGTGCGCGGCACCGCTCGTGGGCACTGGATGGGCGTTTCCCGCACGAACGGGTGGGCCCGCCCCCAGGGTCTATTCAGGGCAATAAAAATGGACTCCGTGCTCACGCCCCGCTCGTGCGCGCGCCCAAGCCCCAGCAGGACGGAACCCCGTCTGGGACGCTACTTTCTGCGCTTCGGGACCAATCAGTTCCTCCGCACGGCCAGGTGGGCCCGCCCCCTGGGTCAATTCAGGGCGATAAAAATGGACTCCGCGCTCACGCCCCGCCCGCGCGCGCCCAAGCCCCAGCAGGGTGGCACTCTGTCTGGGATGCTACTTTCTGCGCTTTGGGACCAATCAGTTCCTCCGCACGGCCAGGTGGGCCTGCCCCCTGGGTCAATTCAGGGCAATAAAAATGGACTCCGCGCTCACGGCCCGCTCGTGCGCGCGCCCAAGCCCCAGCAGGGCGGCACTTTGTCTGGGATGCTACTTTCTGCGCTTTGGGACCAATCAGTTCCTCCCGGGGACTTCTCCTTCCAGTGTGCCGCACCTCTCGCGCAAACTGGGAGGGCGTCACTCGCACGACCAGGTGTTCCCGCCCTCTGGGTCAATTCAGGGTAATAAAAATGGACCCCGCGCTCATGCCCCGCCCGCGCGCGCGCGCGTGCCCAGATCGCAGCGGAATGGCTCCCCGTCTGGGATGCTGCTTTCCCTGTTTTGAGACCAGACACCTCCGGGGATTTCTCCCTCTGGTGTGCCGTGCCACACGCGCGGACTGGGTGCGCGTCCTCCCGCACGAACGCGTGGGCCCCGCCCTGGGGTCACCCCAGGGAAACACAGCTGACCCCCCCCCGCGCGCGCCCCGTCGGCTTCTCGCCTAACTCCCGGCGGACAGCAGGGCACCCCAGCTGGGACGCTGTTCTCCCCCCTCTCAGATCAGTCACTGCCTCCCGGGTGTTTCTCCCTCCGGCTGCGCCCCTACGCCGCCCGCGCCAACCTGCTAGGCTTCCTCCCGGGATGGGTTCGGGGGGGAAGGGGTGGGCCCCCTTTCTGTGCCGTCTGCCCCCCTGGGCTCTGCCCCAGATCGAGCTCCGAAGGTCACCTGCCTGGTGCGCTGGCTCCTAGTTCTGAAAACAGTCGCTGTCTGCCCGTATTTGTTCGTCCTCCGTCTCTAAGTCTGTGCTTGTTGTTCAGAGTTCATAGATTGTTATGTATGTGATCGATTCCCTTGTTTTTCCGAGTCTTTGTTGCAAGAGGGATCCGCGGGAGCGTCCACCTAGTCCGCCATCTTGGCCCCCCTCCTCACCAGTATTATTTTATATCTTATAGCCCAGTCTATGTCTGAAGAGTGGCTTTGGGAATGGTTTTAGCTTTGAGTTAACAGAGAGTCCAGGGTCTATGTCCTCTGGGGTCTCTCCTGTCTCAATCAGATCATTAAGTCTGGTCTTTTTTACTAGAATTTGAGTTCTGCACCCCAATTTTCTCCTGCTCCAGCAGGGCTACCACCAGGCACTGTCTAGTTTTTCTGGTCTTAGCCTGATGGAGTCTCTGGTTTATGCAGCCCTTTCTGTCTCTTGGGCTTATATTTTCCTTGTGCCTTTGGTGTTCTTCATTCTCCTTTGCTCCAGGTAGGCTGGGATGGATTGATGCGTCTTAGATGGCTGCTCGGTAGCTTACAAGTCCCCAGACGTCACTCACCAAAATGGGATGCAGAACGTTTTCTTAATAAACTTAGCTATGCCAGTTGACCTAGATGTCCCCTGAAATGATGGCCCCCAGACCCCTGCCCCTGCTACTCTGTCCCTAGAAGTGTTTAGTTGTATTCAGGAAACTTCTTAGCTTTTGGTTTAGTCCAGTTGTACTGACTTCCCCTGTATTGTGTGTTGTCCTTCCCTTCACCTAAAATAATTTTTGTCTACTATCTAGTTAGTGAACTCCCTTCTCCCTCCCCTCTCCACCCTCGAAATCATCAAAGAATGTTTTCTTATGTGTTTAAACCATTTCTTGAGTTCTTATAATAGTGGTCTCATATAATATTTGTCCTTTTGTGACTAATATCACTCAACCTGATGTCTTCCAGATCCATCCATGTTATAAGATGTTTCATGGACTCATCGCTGTTCTCTATTGTTGCTTAGTATTCCATTGTGTGAATATACCATAATTTGTTTATCCATTCATCCATTCATGGGCACCTAGTTTGTTTCAATCTTTTTGCTATTATAAACAGTGCTGTAATGAACATGGGTGTGCATATATCTATTTGTGTGAGGGCTCTTATTTTTCTAGGATATATTCCAAGGAGGGGGATTGCTGGATTCTATGGTACTTCTATTTCTAGCTTTTTAAGGAAGTGCCAAATCAATTTCCAAAGTGGTTGTGCCATTTTACAACCCCATTAGCAGTGTAGAATTGTTCCAGTCTCTCCACAACCTCTCCAACATTTGTTATTTTGTGTTTTTTGGATTAATGCTATCCTTGTTGGGTTTAGATGGTAACTCATTGTAGTTTTGATTTGCATTTCTCTAGGGGCTAATGACTGTGAGCATTTCCTCATGTATCTGTTAGCTGCCTGAATGTCTTCTTTGGTGAAGCGCCTGTTCATATCCTTTGCTCATTTTTTAATTGGAGTATGTGTTTTTTGTTGTTGAGGTTTTGCAGTATCTTGTAGATTTTAGAGATTAGACATCGATCAGATTTGTCATAGCCAAAAGTTTTTTTCCAGTCTGTAGGTTGCCTTTTTATTCTTTTGGTGAAGTCTTTGGGTGAGCTTAAGTGTTTGATTTTTAAGAGCTCCCAGTTATCTAGTTTTTCTTCGGGTGTTTGTGCACTGTTAGTAATGTTTTGTATACTTTTTATGCCATGTATTAGGGTTCCTAGCATTGTCCCCATTTTTTCTTCCATGAACTTTATCGTTTTAGATTTTATATTCAGGTCTTTGATCCATTTTGAGTTCGTTTTTGTGCATGGTGTGAGGTATGGGTCTTGTTTCATTTTTTTGCAGATGGATATTCAGTTATGCCAGCACCATTTGTTAAAGAGGCTGTCTTTTCCCCAGTTAACAGACTTTGGGCCTTTGTCAAATAACAGCTGCTCATAAGTGGATGAATTTATGTCTGAATTCTCAATTCTGTTCCATTGGTCCATGTATCTGTTGTTGTACCGGTACCAGGCTGTTTTGACTACAGTGGTGGTATAATAGTTTCTAAAATCAGGTAGTGTGAGGCTTCCCACTTTGTTCTTCCTTTTCAGTAATGCTTTACTTACCCGGGGCCACTTTCCGTTTCCTGTGAAGTTGGTGATTTGTTTCTCCATCTCATTAAAAAATGCCATTGGAATTTGGATTGGAATCACGTTGTATCTATAGATAGCTTTGGGTAGAATAGACACGTTCACATTGTTGAGTTTTCCTATCCATGAGCAAGGTATGTTTTCTACTTACGTAGGTCTATTTTGGTTTCTTGCAGTAGTGTCTTGTGGTTTGTTTTGTATAGGTCTTTTACATCTCTGGTTAGATTTATTCCTAAGTATTTTATCTTCTTGGGGGTTATTTTAAATGGTATTGATTTAGTGATATCCTCTTCGATATTCTCTTTGTTGGTGTAGAGGAATCCAAATGATTTTTTATGTTTGTCTTGTATCCTGATGCTTTGGTGAACTATTCTATTAATTCCAGTCATTTTCTTGTGGATTCTTTGGGGTTTTCTGTGTATAAGATCATATCATCTGCAAATAGAGATATTTTCACTTCTTCCTCACCAATTTGGATGCCCATTATTTCTTTTTCTAGTCTAACTGCTCTGGCTAGGACCTCCAGCACAATGTTGAATAAGAGCGGTGATAAAGGGCATCCTTGTCTGTTTCCTGTTCTCAAGGGGAATGCTTTCAGACTCCCTGCATTTAGGATGATGTTGGCTGTTGGCTTTGTATAAATGCCTTTTACTATGCTGAGGGATTTTCCTTCTATTCCTATTTTGCTGAGTTTTTATCATGAGTGGACATTGTCAAATGCCTTTTCTGCATCAATTGATAAGGTCATGTGGTTCATGTCTTTTGTTTTATTTATGTGATGGATTATATTGATTGTTTGTCTAATGTTGAACCATCCCTACATACCTGGTATGAATCCCACTTGGTTATGGTGAAGAATTTTTTTAATATGTTGTTGAATTCTATTGGCTAGAATTTTTTTTGAGGATTTTTGCATCTAAGTTCATAAGGGATATTGGTCTATAATTTTCTTTTTTTTGTGGTGACTTTACCTGGTTTTGGTATCAGGGTTATGCTGGCTTCATGGAATGAGTTTGGGAGTGTCCCATTGTTTTCTATGCTCTGAAATACCTTTAGAAGTGGTGGTTTTAATTCTTCTCTGAAAGCTTGGTAGAATTCTCCAGTGAAGCCGCCAAGCCCAGGACTTTTGTTGTTGTTGTTGTTGTTATTGTTGGGAGTTTTTAAATTACCTTTTCAATTTCTTCTTTGTTATAGATTTATTTAGTTGTTCTACCTCTGTTTGTGTTAGCTTAGGTAAGTAGTGTGTTTCTAGAAATCTGTCCATTTCCTCTAGGTTTTCAAATTTGTTAAAGCACAATTTTTCATAGTATTCTGTTTTGATTCTTTTAATTTCAGTTGGGTCTGTTGTGATATCACCTGTCTCATTTCTTATTCAGGTTATTTGCTTCCTCCTCTGTTTTTCTGTTGTAAGTTTGGCCAATGATTTATCAATTTTGTTGATCTTTTCAAAGAACCAGCTTTTGATCTTGTTAACACTTCCAATTGTTTTTCTATTCTCTATTTCATTGAACTCTGCTCTAATTTTATTATTTGCTTTCTTCTGGTGCCCAAGGGTTTCTTTTGCTGCCCTCTATTTGTTCAAGTTGTAGGGTTAATTCTTTGATTTTGGCCCTTTCTTCTTTTTGGATGTGTGCATTTATTGATATAAATTGACCTCTGAGCACTGCTTTTGCTGTGTCCCAAAGGTTCTGGTAGGATATGTTTTCATTCTCATTTGATTCTGTGAATTTCTTTATTCCAACCTTAATTTCTTCTATTAACTCAGTAGTTTTTGAGCAAGGTGGTGTTCAGTTTCCATGTGTTTGATTTTTTTTTTCCCTTGCTTTTTCTGTTACTGATTTCTACTTTTATGGTCAGAAAAGATGCTTTGTCATATTTTGACGTTTTGGATTCTGTTAAGGCTTGCTTTATGGCCTAATATGTGGCTTATTCTGGAGAATGTTCCACCTACAGAAGCTTTAAAATTCATTTTTCCAATTGGGGTTAGATAAATTTCTTCAGTTGAGCCTTCTCTCCTATTGGTTTCTAAATATAAGAGGATTGGCAGAGCATTTATTCTTTCTTTGTTTAGAGGGGGAGTTGACACACTTGAGCCAAATGCCGTCTGCCACCTGTTTTTATAAATAAAGTTTTATTGGAGTGCAGCCACACTCATTTTTTATGTATTACCAATGGCTGCATCTGAGCTATAATGGCAGGGTTGAATAATTGTGAAAAAGACCAACTATCTGGCCCTTTAAAAAAAATTTTGTAGACCCCTGGTTTAGAGCAAACTCAGGGTAGGCTTTTCTTCTTCTGTATACACATGACTTTCTCCCGAAGCTCTTTTAACCCTCTCTCAATTCCTCCAAGATGGTTTCTAGCCCCTCTGCATTCTCCTTTCATGCTATATTGGACTGCCTATCTACTTTTCACTAGGCTAAGTTTTGTGAAGGCCAGGAGTATATTTATCTGCTTCATTGCTTAATCCCAGTGCCTCACTCATTAGGGGTGCCCAATACATTTGTTGAAAGATTTAGCTTTAAAGTTACTGTATTCGGGTCTGGCCTGGGAAAGTAGTCACCATTCTCCAATTTCCCCATGGAAACAGGGACATTATAAAAACTACCGGAGATGAAGGCTACTCAGAGGGGAGCTTTCCAATGGAGGCCTGGAAGGGGTTACTGGAAGACTAAGATAGAGATTCACTCAGCCCTTGGAATAGTCCGGGAGGCCTGAATAGTCAGAGGACTGGCTGACTAAGACAGATGGGAAGCACTGACTTAGACTGCGTTATTAGCAGGTCCCTGTCCCTTGTGCTCAATTCTAACTTGGGGTACATCCTGAGGATCACAAAGGCATCCTGAGCTGAAAGATCATTTCACAAATGAGGCAGGTCTGGACTGATGAAAACTATAGTAGTGTGGACACCTATGGCCATGAAGGCTGGGAGGGAAAGGGGCATAAACAGGAAAACAAAACGGAGAGAGACCCCCTTTACCCAATAAAACCTGGCTGTGCACTCTACTCGGTAGCTCTCAAAGTAGTTCACTGGGACAGATAGTTTCCTGAGCTCTGCCTCATATTCCAAATGTCAGAATTCTAATTATTTCTCCCCTCCAAAGACCCTGATATTTACAGAGCCCAGTTCTACAAGCTCGCCTCAAACAGCCCAGCAACCCCCAGGAGCTCCTTTTCTTGTTCAAACATGCATATTCCGAGCACATGTTTATCACATTTACCAAAACACCTAGCTTGTTACCAGGGAATAAAGATAAACAAGGCAGTGCTGCCTTCCTTGAGGCAACTTACACTCTTACATGGAAATTTGCAACCTGGACCACCTTTCTGCTTCTCTCTTCTATCAATATTTGGTCATTTACGGCTAAGTTCCACTGAGCTCCCCCATAGTCCCTCTTAAGTGGACCACATGAGGGCATTGATGCTAATGACTTACCCAGTGACCCAGGAATTGCCCTCCTCCTGCACAATTTACTCTCTCTTCCACAATGACTCTTGTTCTGAAGTTGTTTTAACTGGGAAGGAATTAAAAATACAGAAGTCACAGGAGCCTGGTTATCTGGGTCGGGAAGTCAGGGTGATTATCCTCAGGACTCTAAGTTTATGGAATCCCTATTGCACTGTCAGTATCTCCTCTATGCCGAGTATCGCCACTTTGCCGTGTGCCTTGCTCCTCTCCTCTCCACAATGCCACCTGAAGTGTCACCTCCTACTGGAAGTCTCCTCAGACCCAGAACAAGGAAGGTGAAAAAGCACTTCCTAGTACCAATGAAGGCAGAAAAACAGTGGTAGAGTTAATTGATACAATGGTACAATCAAATACAATTTGATACACCAGTGGCAAGTTATTTATAAGTCATATTTGCCTGTAAAGGACTAGATATCGTCTTCAAATTAACAATTCAGAGATTCCCTTGTGAAGATATTTTCTTGATTCTCCTCCATTCCTTCTCACTAGCTCAGTATTGCTAAGCCACTGTGCACCCTACACCAGAAGTTACACATAGAGGCAGAGAAGGAGCCCCATAAAACAGGCCTATTACATCATCTAGGGGACCATTGCTTTCTCCTCAAAAAAAAAAGGAAAATTTAAATACCCCAGGTGATCTATAGTATGTTCATGGGTGAGAGTATGAGAGGCAAAAGAAGTTGAAAGAATCCGTTGCAACGAGGGACGACCTCAGCCAGGCCCAGATCCAGCCTCAGCAGGAATGAAACATCCAAGGCTCTTTTACCTGGACTTACACCTTGCCCCTACCAGAACCTATGACCTAGTTCTGAAAGGTAAGTTTTCAAGCAGTTATCAAATAGACCTTTAGCTGCTTCCACGAGAGCAGCTCCCCAGACCTTCAGGCCTGTTCCAACTCCTATAACTCCACCATGGCATAGTTTGAGGGCTGGGGTGAGATGAGAACTCTCCTCGACTGCTCATCCTCATGTACTTGGAGACAGAAAGAGCACAGGCATGCACACGCACCCATATGCACACACACAAGAAGGCCTGATACTTAGTATTCCAATATTTGCCTAGTAAGGAATTTATAAAGTTGAGGTCTTAGCTTTTGTTCCCCTAGAAACATTCCCTGAAATAAGGATTTGATGCAAATGGTTTTTTTGATTGCCATCGAGTTAATTCCAACTCAGATGTGTCAGAATAGCACTGTGCTCCGTAGAGTTTTATTTCTGCCCCCCATAGGGTTTTAAATGACTGATATTTTAGAAGTAGATCACCAGGCTTTTCTTCCGAGGCACCTCTGGGTAGACTCGAGTCACCAACATTTCAGTTAGCCACCAAGTGTGTTAACTGTTTGTACCACACAGGGACTCTGCAGAGAAGGGAAGAAAGTCAATAAAGCCATAAAGGGTAACTCAAATTTAATTCTGCTGAGAGATCCTGGGTAATGATACCAAACAAATGCCTTAGAATTATCTCACCCATGTGGGGGATGTGTATGTGTATATGTGGGTACGTGTGTGTGTGTGTGCATGCTAGGGGTGTTAGTACACCAAGTTCTGTTACTGGTTGAGGGCAGCTCTTGCCGTTTGCCATCGAGTCAATTCTGACTTATAGTGACCTATATCACAGAGTAGAACTGCCCCAAATCGTTTCCTAGGTTGTAATCTTTATGGCAGTAGATTGCCAATTCTTGTCTCCCATGGAGCTGTTGGGTGGGTTCAAACCCACTGAACTTTCGATTAGCAGCTCAGCACTTAACTGTGCCACCAGGGCTCCCGAGGGCAGCTCTTAAAACCAAAAACCAAGCCCATTGCCATCGAGTCAATGCTGACTCATAGCTACCCTATAGGACAGAGTAGAACTGGCCCATAGGGTTTGCAATGAGCACCTGGTGGATTTGAACTGTCGACATTTTGGTTAGCAGCTGCAGCTCTTAAACACTACACCGCCGAGGCCAGCTCTGGGGAATGTTAATTGCTTAGTGCTTGGGGCCTGCTGTTAGTTTTCCTGCACTTTTAGAAAAAGCTGCAGATACTGACATTTGAAACTTAGCCTTGAGTACTTGAAAGGTCCCAGGGAAATGGGAGGTACACTAGCAGATTCTGCCTCAGATGGTAACAAGTCAGGTTAACCAGAAGACCCCAAAGGTAGGGCAGGTGAAAGCAAGGGTAAGACCTTCTATGGCGAAGCCAGGGATCTAGGGGGCTGAAAAGCTGGTTCCTCCTTGTGTATGTTTTTCCTAACTCCTTCCCCCACTCTTTGTCAATGATCTAGAAATCCCCCCTCAAAGAACACATTTCTCATAATAAGCAACTGGAAAAGTGATATTTTCTAGTCATTTTAAGTAAATCTAATATATACAAATCCAACCATCTTATTATGAATCCTTTCATATGGCAATCATACTCCAATGTTAGTTAAATGGCATGCTCTTTCCTACTACACTTTAAATGATTCAATTTGCACTAGTTCAAGAACATGTCTAGGGTATGCAAGACTGGGCACAGAATCCCAATTGGTAATACAGTTGCTGGAATGTAATTTGTTTTCTCCATAGATTTAAAGAAAGAGGTCAAAACATTTTTCATACCTATTATCTATCTCATTTCTTCTAATGAAAATCCCTGGTCAGGCAATGAGATACAACAAGGCTTAACAGGAAGGGTTTAGAAACAAAATTGTTTTCAGAGCTTTTGGTCAGAACAGAGTCCACTCACAGTCTGCTGCTGCTGTGTGCAGTCAGTCGATTCTGACTCATAGCAACCCTATAGGACAGAGTAGAACCACCCCATGAGGTTTCCCAGGCTGCAATCTTTACAGGAGCAGATTGCCAGGTCTTTTCTCTCATGGAGCTGCTGGGTGGGTTCAGGCTGCCAACATTTTGGTTAGCTGTCAAGCACTTTAACCAATGCATCACCAGTCCTCCTACTCATAGTCTAGTGAGTCTGAAAAATAAAATCAGCACACATAACTCACAGGGTTTGAAGTGGCCTCAGAACCTCATACTCTGGCCACCAAAGGCTGTCTCAAAACTTTAAAGAGCAGCTCACCTAAGGGGTGAGCTTGTGCAGCACTGCTCAAATACTTCTAACAGGGAGGGTCTCTTGATTCCCAGGAGAACCACTCTATTATTTAGACAGTCCTAAGTACCAGGGAGAAACCCTGGTGGTATAGTGGTTAAGTCCTACAGCTGCTAACCAAAAGGTCGGCGGTTTGAATCCACCAGGCACTCCCTGGAAACTCTATGGGGCAGTTCTACTCTGTCCTGTAGGGTCGCTGTGAGTTGGAATTGACTCAATGACAGTGGGTTTGGTTTCTGGTTTTTAGGTGCCAGGGTGGTGCAAACAGTTAATGTGCTTGGCTGCTAACTACAAAGTTGGAGGTTCCAGTCCACCAGAGGCACCTAAGAAAGGCCTGGCGATCTACTTCTGAAAAATCAGCCTTTGAAAACCCTCTGGAGCACAGTTCTGCTCTGACACACATGGGGTCAGCATGAGTTGGAGTCAACTCAAAGGCAACTGGTTAGTTTTTTTTAAGTGCCAGGGAATTCCTTCTAAACCTAATAATAATGTCAATCCATTTGTTGGCCATTTACTGTGTGCCAAACTACCTACTGGACATTCTATACAAGTTGGTTGCTGTAATCCTCATATCACCCTTTGGAAGTAGCTTCAAATCCCCATTTTATATACCAAAAAACTAACATTTAGAGAGGAAATCATAAAAATTGTCCAAGCTCTCTTAGCTTGTAAGTGGTTGGGCCAGATTCAAGCAAGGTTGATTTCAAACACCCCCTGCCTTATATGACCATACAGCCTTCTCTCAAGGATTCCTGAGGTTCTTAAACTCTTCCTCCTAATCTCTTCTGGTATACTTCTACGTCCATCTGCCTTTCCCCTTCAGTCCCATCCTCCTCTTCTATCTCAGTTCTGTTCAATATTCCTTACCTCCAGAGATTCTTCTTGGACTACAGCCAGTGTAGAACTTTCTTCGTCTGGACTGTTACCTCCTCTATTCACCTTTGAAAGTACTATCCTCTCTCCCTAATTAGCTCTGACATTCCCTACCATTTGAGACCATTAACCTCCAACCCCCATCTCCTTATACCTCTTACCCTAGCCCCTGGGATGGGATGTTAATTTTAGTGCCAAAATAACATTATGTTGTTCTGCCTGTAAGAGCCTAAGTCACAAAACAATTTTGGATCAGTAGTTCTCAGAATGAAATTAGCACGTATTATGGAGTAGTTTGGTATCGCAAGATTAAGTTCTCCAGTTACTCCCTCCTGAGGGTGAGGGAGCTGGTGTATGTATACACTAACTTCCAGCGGTAGTTGATTGAGGGCTGCTTCCGGGGGGCTTAATTCCCTGGGCCTTCTGGCCTGCCATGTTGGTAGGTAAATAAGGTTTCACAAGCCAGAGAAATCCCTCAGGTGAAGAACTGTAGGTGCTGTAGTTGGAAGTTGGGTTGGAGTGCACCGAAGTGGTAAAGATGAGGAAATGTGGGCAGGCCACCAACACCATCACATTGTCAATGCCACTTGCCTTCTTGAGATGGAGCATGGGCAGGTAAGGCTCGTGTTACCTACTTCTTTGGTCTAGCTCTAGTTAGGTCTGTGTCAGAGGTCAGTAAACTTTTTCTGTAAATAACCAGATAACAAATATTTTAGGCTCTGGGGGCCATAGGGTCTCTGTTCAAGTGAAGGAAGAGACACTCCCTTCAATTTCTCTCCAGCCCATAATAACTTGCTATCTTTGGGGCAGCCTTTAATGTAGGATGTGTAACCCTTCCCAACTTGGTCTCCTAAAACACTGGTGTCTTCTTATGGTGCCCTCACACCACAATCCCAGCTCAGGTCATTTGTGGTTTTCTCTTGTCACGCTGTACACTATTTATGTTCACTATGGGTTTTTTTTTTTTTTTTTTTTATGGGGTTGGGTGGTGTAATTTTAAGCATGTTTAATGGCAGCTTTCCTCCAGTTTCAGTGTCACTGTTAAATTTATCCAAAAGCAACTTCACTAGGGGTTTTCTTAAGGAGTAAAGACCTGTTATGCAGTCCCTGGGTGATGCAACAGGTAAGCGTATGGCTTCTAACTGAAAAATTGGAGGCTTAAAAACTCACCTAGAGACACCTCAGAAGAGAGGCCTGGCGATCTGCTTCTGAAAGGTCATGACCATGAAAACCCTATGGAGCAGTTCTACTCTGTACACCAGTCACCATGAGTAAAAATTGACTCAATGGCATCTGGTTTGTGTTTTTTGCTGTTTTTTATACATCTACTTCTCAATAAAGTATGTTTTCTGCTTAAAAGCAAACCAAACAAACAAACAAACAAATTCTGTTGTAGCATGCAACAGCAACCATAGACAATTTGTAAACAGTCTTGCAAACCAGGATAAGTCCTGGGCAGCCAGGAGTATGTGAGCAAGCCACATCTGAAACATATCCTCCAGCTCCAGTCAAGCCCTCAGATGACTACAACTTCATGAGATACCCTGAGATAGAACTCCTGAGTTGATCCGACTCATAGCAACCCCATAGGGCAGAGTAGAACTGTCCCATAGGGTTTCTAAGGCTGTAATCTTTACGGAAGCAGATTGCCACATCTTTCTCTCATGGGGTCGCTGATGGGCTCAAGCCACCAACCTTTCAGTTAGCAGCCAAACACTAAACCACCAGGGCCCCTTTAATTAACTGATACAAAGATAATAATGAACCAGCCTTTAAGCCTACCCTTGGGAGTAAGCTTTGATAGGGACACATACTGACTAAATGAAAGGAAATTAGGAGAATGCTGCATCAGATGTCTTTCACTTGCTCCTCAAGGTACACTCCACCTTCCTACTCTCTGCTCTGAGAGGGCTGGGACTGCATCAACAGAGCTCCCCTGCTGTCTGGTTTCTGCTTGAGTTCATCCACGGGGAGACCCAGCAGAAGAGCAGAATAGGGGATCAGGATAAGGAAGGGAGGTAAGAGGATTTACTCCACTGGTTGCCTTCCCGGAGGTCACCAGAAGCTGGCAGCACCCTGTGACCAAAGGTCACTGCTCCTCTCGAGGCTGCCTGCTCTTCAGGATTTGCTCCCTAGGGGTCATTTCTCCCTCCCCTCAATCCTTTGGGCCCAGGAGTGGGCACAGCCTTACCGCTTGTTATTGACCATTCCTTATAATGGTCAATATAATGCACCCATAGCTTTGAAATTGGCGCCTTTGGAAATAAGCCCTGTTTGAATGATCCAAATTTGAGTGTGTCACCTGTTTCCTACTGGGACCTCATTGATACAGATTTAGAAAGGTGAGATACTGCTGAGATCTGCTGGCCTCGGCATCAGCAATATCACCTGGCACGTAGCTCCCTAAGCTGACAGAGGCAGGGGGATTTGGGAGTTGGCACACCATTGCTGACAGGCGCTCCTGGGAGTGGAGTAGGGACAGCCTTAGCGTCCGCCAGCATTTGTTTCATCACCTGGTTCAGATCTATCTGATAAGTCTCTGGCATCGATGTGCCCACAAGGAGCCTCCGCAAGTAGGACACACCCTGAGAGGTGATATGTGGCACAGCAGATGGCAGGTCCTGGGAAAGGCCCCAGTGCCTGTGAGGATGGGTGTAATTCAGTGCAGAGGGGCATTTGAGGATATCTAGTCAACCAGGAAAAGATCCCCCTGGGTGGTGTAAATGGTTGGAATTCTAACCTAAGTGTTGGAGGCTGGAACACACCCAGAGGTGCCACAGAAGGCCTGGTTATCTGCTTCCGTAAAGATTACAGTCAAGAAAATCCCATGGAGCAGTTCTACTCTGTAACACATGGGGTTGCCATGAATCAAAATCAACTCAATGGAAGTGGGCTTAGTTTTTGGTTCAGTCAACCAGGCACACCTCCAATTGCCTTGCCAACTAGAGCTGGGCCAAAGACATAGGCAACACGAGCCTCACCTGTCAGGACTGCATCTCAACGGTGCAAGTGGCATGCTGATTAAGTAGCTGCAATGGGGGCAGGAGTTGAGGACAGAAGTAAATGGGCCCTGGAGTCTACTCCTGCCTCACTGCACAGTCTCTAATCAAGTGCCCACTGATGGAGAGAGTCAGGGTATGCCTATATGAGTCTTAACGTGACGGCAGCTGCTCCTGGGCTTGGTGTGGCCACTCCTCTGCTGCTAGCCCAGACTTCAGGGTGGGGCCTATTCTCCTGATCTTGACACCCATTAAACAGAAGCAGGAACCCACAGGGAGCTGGGTGACCAGGTGAGAGTGGCATCCCATCAGAAGTGCTTTTGGAGGAAGGAGACAGCCTGTGTGCTCCAGCTTCTCCACCTCAGACCTGCAGAGCCGGTTCTAGATAACCCTAAAAGGTAAAAAGTAACCAGGAAAGGGAAAGCATTCTCCCCTCCAGGAAAACCGGCTGTTTTGCTAACCCTCAGTTATTACCGATGTTTATGTAATTATCTAGTTCCTTAATGTGCTTACTGCTTTGTAATCTCCAGCTCTGTGCCCAAGGAAGAGTCCCACGGGCCTCTGTCTTGTTATCGCAGTCTCTGAGTGTGGCTATTTTAGGGAGGAGAGACGAGGAGGCAGTGGACTCACAGTGGCTGCAAGTTTGGTTTCGGCCAATCTTCTCAAGACCAGTTCAAACTGTACCCTGACACAGACCACCCAGAACTTAGGTCCAGTAGGAACTAACCAAGTGATCCATGGTTGGACCCCATTGTCTCATCTGGGAACAATGGGACATCCCAATTCCCCCTCCTCAGGGATTCAGGGGTGGTTGCCCTTCCCCTTCATCATTTGGAGTCAGCATACATGTGACCAAGGGCAGCCCCATCCTAAAGGCCACCAGAGGCATATCTGGCAGTGGGGCATGAGACAGTGTTTTAGACAAGGAGATGCACCACCCAGATCCCCCTTCACAGAAGGACTTGAGGCCATGCCTTCTGGGCAAGTTGTATTGGGTGAGAGAACAGGGTGGGAATATAAAGTCCTGGTCATTTTGGTCCATCATAGAACACTCAGATGGACTACAGGGGCTTCCGAGTTCCCTGCCAGGCTGGCTAAAGCTTTGTCAGTTCTGCATCATGGTTCACCTTCTTTCTTTGTCCTTACTCCTTCTCCCCACCCTGCCTCCTTCTTTTTCCCGGTCTTGATTGCTAATAAACACCTTGAACCCCAAACTCTGTCCCTGTGTACCCCTTGACAGAAGCTCCCTGTCTAATGGTGATGGGATTCAAAGTGGAATTGATTTTAAAACAAACAAACAAAAAAACTGTTTAAATGCAAGAAAATCTGGATAGAATGAAAAATTACTGTAAAAGGCCCAGAGGGGACTCAGAACAAATGCTGTGGCAGTGGAAAGGGTGACTGTGCCTTAAGCCTGCATCCATCTAAGAGCTCCCCATCTTCAGCCTCAGGTACACAGGGGCTCCCCAGCACGCCTCTAGTCTGAGCTCAGCATGCCCCTTCAGTGCTGAGGAGACTGTTCCCCAGAGTGGGCCAGGCTGCCCTGCTCCCTGGACAAGGCTGTTTATAGCCTCCCTTCACTAGAGCCCTGTTCTGACTCACTCAGGCATGTCCTCACCAACCTCCCGTTGCCTCACTCCCCAGGAGGCTGCTCTTGTCACTGAACTGTTTAATCACTTCACTTAGAGCTGCATCATTTAACATCACCATGGAGTTTTCCTTGACAGCACACAGGGGGGTGCAGCGCAGGGGGCTGACGCACGTATGCCACCAGAGACACAGTGACAATCACACATAGACAGATACTCAGCGCACTGCTTGGGGAGTATGCACACCATGTTCGTCCAGCTCTCCATATTCCTACAGATTTCCTATAGTTTATCGCAGGCCCCTCAGGTCAAAGGATACCAGGTTCACTAGTACTCTACACTTTAAGGGATGGAGCAGTCTAGAGCACAGGAACGAGAAGTGCAGACTTACTGGTGTTTCTGTGTTTAGCCCAATGCTTTGTCTTGCTCTGCATGCAGGGGGCTGACCTCTGTTGACTGCATCACCTAAGCTCCTTTGCTGTTGCAGGGTGGTTTCTCTGGAAGGAGACACTGAGATGGAGCGTGAGATGCAAGATTTTTCTTAGGTATCAACACCTGTGAAAGAAGAATGAGGAATAAATCAAACTACAGTGTGGACTCAACAAAGCCCTGGAAGCCTGGCAGGGAGCTCTGAAGCAACCATAGTCCATTTCAGTGACCTGTGTTGGGTCGACGTGTTATTGTTAGCTGCTGTCTAGTTATCCCCCAACTCATGGCAACCCCACGCACAACTGAACGAAATGGTGCTGCAGGTCCTGTGCCATACTCATGATCAGTTGTGCATGGGACCATTATGATCCACAGGATTTTCATTGGCTGATTTTCAGAAGTAGATCACCAGGCCTTTCTTCCTAGTCCATCTTAGTCTGAAAGCCTGGTTTCAACATCATAGCAACATGCAATCCACCACTAACAGATAGGTGGTGGCTGTATAGGAGGTGCACTGGCCAGGAATCGAACCTGGGCCTCCTGCATCCAAAACAAAACAAAACAAAAAATCCCAGTGCCGTAGAGCCCTGCATAGAAAGTAAGAAACCTACCACTGAACCACCAATGCCTCATATTGAATCGACACCACTGGACCTTTATATCCCCACCTCACTCAGACACTGGATGCAGGTTGCTTCAGATTGGTCATGGCCTTGGGTGAATGGCTCTCTGCAGCCAGGCAGCAAGCCTCTCCTTCAAAGGGTATCTGATGAGCCATTGTCTTCTACATTTGCCCTCTAATCTCTTGTGGGTACGTCCTATTGGATGAGCCCAACTAAAAGCCAGAGGGTGGGAGAAATGAGAGGTTGGGGTGTTTACTCCCCATGCTCCCTTCCAGGCAGGCCCTATTTGGCAGTTGCTGGATTTCTCTTCAAAAACCATGACCCCTGCTGGGTGACCCCCATGCCATGATTACTGCTCATGCTGGGTTCCAGTAATAACCTCCTCTCTTCATCTCTGCAGGTCCTGGTGGCAGTAACAGCTCTCCTCTGTTGCTAGTCTTTTAGTGCTGCACCATTCTTAGTGCTTAGTTCCCTTAATCCTGCCTCTACCTCCTTAAATAGTCCCTTTATTAAATACTCTTTGGCTAAATCCATTAAGTATAACAGCTGTTTTCTGCCAGAACTTGCTTGGAACAGTAATTAAGGGGCTTTCTTCAAAATCCTCTGTAAACCAGGCAAAAGGCTAGGGAAAAATCTTTTAATTTTTTTTTTTTAAGTACAGTATGAGAAGTTTCATGTATAATAGTGGTACAGTATTTTTTTTTCTCCTTTTTTTTAACCCTGAGAGCTACAAACTACTGTTTGTATAGGGAAGAATACAAGATATACTTTGGATCTTAAGTTACATTTCCTAGAAAC
This sequence comes from Loxodonta africana, assembly GCF_030014295.1. Lineage (NCBI taxonomy): Eukaryota > Metazoa > Chordata > Mammalia > Proboscidea > Elephantidae > Loxodonta > Loxodonta africana. Next base: position 102,461,740 of record NC_087342.1, read on the forward strand.
AGACCCTGAGATGAGGCTCTATACATGGGATTTATTAAGGAAGGGCTGCCAGGAGAAATTAGTAAGGGAGTCGGGGAAGCAGGACAGGGAAGGAGAAGAAAGCCAAGCAGGGGCATGACTTCAGGTAAAGTGCTGCAGAAGATAGCTTTGGCCTCACCCTACAGGAAAACTCTGGAGTTAAGTTAGGCTTCTAAGTTTGTTGGGTACAGAGACAGGAAAACCTAGCTTCTGTGCCTCTGGTAGGGGCAGTCTTTGGCTAAGGGCTGTCCCAGGGAGATAAACTCCTGGGCACTTCTGGTTCTCTCTGCCTGTGGATAACGTAGTTCCAGAAGCCCCAGAGCAGTTCTCTAAAGAAGAAGCAGTAGAAGTGTAGGCAGCTAGAGGTAAAAAGCACATCAAAGCTGGGGAGAGATGCATGGGTACGGTAAAAAGATCTAGATGGAACACTGAATGTCCACTATGCTTTGGAGAGATCTTTTTCCTACAAAAGGTCCTGTGAAAGCCTTTTGCCATTAAGAATTTAGGACAAATAGTCAGCTGTCGCCCTAAGATATGCTTGCAACATGACCTTCTGCAAACATCCGTTAATAATTGGGATGTGGAATGTACAAATTATGAATCTAGGAAAACGAAATCATCAAAAATGAAATGGAATGCATAAACACTGATATTCTAGGCATTAGTGACCTGAAATGGACTGGTATTGACCACTTTGAATTGGACATTCATATGATCTACTATGCCGGGAATAACAACTTGAAGAGGAATGGTGTTGCATTCATCATCAAAAAGAACACTTCAAGATCTATCCTGAAGTACAGCGCTGTCAGTGATAGGATAATATCCATAAACGTATAAGGAAGAACAGTTAATACAACTATTATTCAAATTTATGCACCAACCACTATGGCCAAAGATGAAGAAATTGAGGATTTTTACCAACTTCTGCAGTCTGAAATTGGTCAAACATGCAATCAGGATGCACTGATAATTATTGCTGATTGGAATGTGAAAGTTGGAAACAAAGAAGAAGGATCAGTAGTTGGAAAATATGGTCTTGGTGATAGAAATGATGCTGGAGATCGCACGACCAACAACTTCTTCACCACAAATACCTTTTTTCAATAACAAGCATCGGCTATACATATGGACCTTGCCAGAGGGAATACACAGGAACAAATCGACTACATCTGTGGAAAGAGACAATGGAAAAGCTCAATATCATCAGTCAGAATAAAGCTAGGGGAGGACTGCAGAACACACCATCAATTGCTCATATGCAAGTTCAAGTTGAAACTGAAGAAAATTAGAACAAGCCCAAAAGGGTCAAAGTATAACCTTGAGTATATCCCACCTGAATTTAGAGACCATCTCAAGAATAGGTTTGAAACATTGAGCATTAATGACTGAAGACCAGACGAGTTGTGGAATGACATCAAGGATATCATACATGAAGAAAGCAAGAGGTCATTAAAAAGACAGGCAAGAGGAGGCGGGGCCAAGATGGCGGACTAGGTGGACGCTACCGCAGATCCCTCTTGCAACAAAGACTCGGAAAAACAAGTGAATCGATCACATACATAACCATCTACGAACCCTGAACAACAAACACAGATTTAGAGACGGAGAACGAACAAATATGGGGAGGCAGCGATTGTTTTCAGAGCCTGGAGCCAGCGTACCAGTCAGGTGACCTTCGGCGCCCGATTTGGGGCAGATCCCAGGGGGGCAGATGGCACAAACAAGGGGCCCAGCCCTAGCCCCCGAACTCATTCCGGGAGGGGGCCGAGCCGGTTTGCGCAGGCGGAGTGGCGGCGCAGCCAGTGGGAAAAGTCCCTGGGAGGCAGTGACTGGTCTTGGAGCGGGGAGAGCAGCGTCCCAGCCAGGGAGCCGTCCCACCGGGATTTTGGCGGGGCGCAGGCGTGGGGAGCTGCTCCACCTCCCTGAACTAACCCCTGGAGGGGGGCCAGCCGGTTCGCGGATGCGGTGTGGCAACGCAGCCGGTGGGAGAAGTCCCCGGGAGACAGTGACGGGTCTTGGAGCAGGGAGAGTGGCATCCCAGCTGGGACGCGCGGTCGCGGCGCAGGCGCGGGGAGCAGCTCCGCTCGCCTGAGCTGACCCCGGGGGGGAGCCCAGCCGGTTCGCAGAGGCGGCACGGCAACGAGGCAGGTGGGACGGGGAGTTCCCGGGAGGCAGCGACTGATTTTGGAGTTGGGAGTGCACCGTCTCAGGCTGGCAGTGGAGGATCTGACCGTGACTCCAGCGGGCCAGACCCCCCGGGGGCAATCTCCACACAGCCAGCATACATAGGCGACGCGCCCCGCGGAAATCTCAGATATAAGAGTCATTCTAAGCAAGACAAGCAACTCCGGCTATATTCTGAGGTGCTACTCTCCTATCTCTCTGATCCCTCCCCCACCCTCCCCAGGCGGCTTCATTAACATCCGAATAGCCTGAGCCAGAGGGAGAACTCTGATAGGGATCTGACTGCATTTTTTTTTAGTGGATTTTCTGGAAAAACTAGTTTCCCAGTGATGGCTCGGAGACAGCAGTCCATATCAAACCACATAAAGAAGCAGACCATGACAGCTTCTCCAACCCCCCAAACAAAAGAATCAAAATCTTTCCCAAATGAAGATACAATCCTGGAATTATCAGATACAGAATATAAAAAACTAATTTACAGAATGCTTCAAGACATCACAAACGAAATAAGGCAAACTGCAGAAAAAACCAAGGAACACACTGATAAAACTGTTGAAGAACTCAAAAAGATTATTCAAGAACATAGTGGAAAAATTAATAAGTTGCAAGAATCCATAGAGAGACAGCATGTAGAAATCCAAAAGATTAACAATAAAATTACAGAATTAGACAACGCAATAGGAAGTCAGAGGAGCAGACTCGAGCAATTAGAATGCAGACTGGGACATCTGGAGAACCAGGGAATCAACACCAGCATAGCTGAAAAAAAATCAGATAAAAGAATTTAAAAAAATGAAGAAACCCTAAGAATCATGTGGGACTCTATCAAGAAGGATAACTTGTGAGTGATTGGAGTCCCAGAACAGGGAGGGGGGACAGAAAACACAGAGAAAATAGTTGAAGAACTCCTGACACAAAACTTCTCTGACATCATGAAAGACGAAAGGATAGCTATCCAAGATGCTCATCGAACCCCATTTAAGATTGATCCAAAAAGAAAAACACCAAGACATATTATCATCAAACTTGCCAAAACCAAAGACAAACAGAAAATTTTAAAAGCAGCCAGGGAGAAAAGAAAGGTTTCCTTCAAGGGAGAATCAATAAGAATAAGTTCAGACTACTCAGCAGAAACCATGCAGGCAAGAAGGAAATGGGACGACGTATACAGAGCACTGAAGGAGAAAAACTGTCAACCAAGGATCATATATCCAGCAAAACTCTCTCTAAAATCTGAAGGAGAAATTAAGATATTTACAGATAAACACAAGTTTAGAGAATTTGCAAAAACTAAACGAAGACTGCAAGAAATGCTAAAGGAGATTGTTTGGCCTGATGACCAATAATATCAGGTACCAGCACAATACAAGGTCACAAAACAGAACGTTCTGATATCAACGCAACTCAAATAGGGAAAGCACAAAAACAAACAAATTAAGACTAATTCTAAAAAATAAATAAATAAACAAAATAATACACATAACAGGAAATCATGGAAATCAATAGATAAACGATCACAATAATCAAAAAGAGGGACTAAATGCAGGAGGCATTGAACCGCCAGATGGAGAGTGATACAAGGCGATATAGAACGATACAAGTTAGGTTTTTACTTAGAAAAATAGGGGTAAATAATAAGGTAACCACAAAAAGATATAACAACTCCATAACTCAAGATAAAAGCCAAGAAAAACGTAACGACTCAACTAACATAAAGTCAAACACTATGAAAATGAGGATCTCACAATTTACTAAGAAAAACGCCTCAGCACAAAAAAGTATGTGGAAAAATGAAATTGTCAACAACACACATAAAAAGGCATCAAAATGACAGCACTAAAAACTTATTTATGTATAATTATGCTGAATGTAAATGGACTAAATGCACCAATAAAGAGACAGAGAGTCACGGACTGGATAAAGAAACACGATCCATCTATATGCTGCCTACAAGAGACACACCTTAGACTTAGAAACACAAACAAACTAAAACTCAAAGGATGGAAAAAAATATATCAAGCAAACAATAAGCAAAAAAGAAGAGGAGCAGCAATAGTAATTTCTGACAAAATAGACTTCAGACTTAAATCCACCACAAAGGATAAAGAAGGACACTATATAATGATAAAAGGGACGATTGGTCAGGAAGACACAACCATATTAAATATTTATGCACCCAATGACAGGGCTGCAAGATACATAAATCAAATTTTAACAGAATTGAAAAGTGAGATAGACACCTCCACAATTACAGTAGGAGACTTCAACACACCACTTTCGGAGAAGGACAGGACATCCAGTAAGAAGCTCAATAGAGACACGGAAGACCTACTTACAACAATCAACCAACTTGACCTCATTGACTTATACAGAACTCTCCACCCAACTGCTACAAAATATACTTTTTTTTCTAGTGCACATGGAACATTCTCTAGAATAGACCACATATTAGGTCATAAAACAAGCCTTTGCAGAGTCCAAAACATCGAAATATTACAAAGCATCTTCTCAGACCACAAGGCAATAAAACTAGAAATCAATAACAGAAAAACTAGGGAAAAGAAATCAAATACTTGGAAAATGAACAATACCCTCCTGAAAAAAGACTGGGTTATAGAAGACATCAAGGAGGGAATAAGGAAATTCATAGAATGCAACGAGAATGAAAATACTTCCTATCAAAACCTCTGGGACACAGCAAAAGCAGTGCTCAGAGGCCAATTTATATCGATAAACGCACACATACAAAAAGAAGAAAGAGCCAAAATCAGAGAACTGTCCCTACAACTTGAACAAATAGAAAGTCAGCAACAAAAGAACCCATCAGGCACCAGAAGAAAATAAATAATAAAAATTAGAGCCAAACTAAATGAATTAGAGAACAGAAAAACAATTGAAAGAATTAACAAAGCCAAAAGCTGGTTCTTTGAAAAAATTAACAAAATTGATAAACCATTGGCTAGACTCACTAAAGAAATACAGGAAAGGAAACAAATAACCCGAATAAGAAACGAGAAGGACCACATCACAACAGAACCAAATGAAATTAAAAGAATCATTTCAGATTACTACAAAAAATTGTACTCTAACAAATTTGAAAACCTAGAAGAAATGGATGAATTCTTGGAAAAACACTACCTACCTAAACTAACACATTCAGAAGTAGAACAACTAAATAGACCCATAACAAAAAAAGAGATGGAAACGGTAATCAAAAAACTTCCAACAAAAAAAAAGTCCTGGCCCGGACGGCTTCACTGCAGAGTTCTACCAAACTTTCAGAGAAGACTTAACACCACTACTACTGAAGGTATTTCAAAGCATAGAAAATGACGGAATACTACCCAACTCATTCTATGAAGCTACCATCTCCCTGATACCAAAACCAGGTAAAGACATTACAAAAAAAGAAAATTATAGACCTATATCCCTCATGAACATAGATGCAAAAATCCTCAACAAAATTCTAGCCAATAGAATCCAACAACACATCAAAAAAATAATTCACCCTGATCAAGTGGGATTTATACCAGGTATGCAAGGCTGGTTTAATATCAGAAAAACCATTAATGTAATCCATCACATAAATAAAACAAAAGATAAAAACCACATGATCTTATCAATTGATGCAGAAAAGGCATTTGACAAAGTCCAACACTCATTTATGATAAAAACTCTTACCAAAATAGGAATTGAAGGAAAATTCCTCAACATAATAAAGGGCATCTATGCAAAGCCAAGAGCCAATATCACTCTAAATGGAGGGAACCTGAAAGCATTTCCCTTGAGAACGGGAACCAGACAAGGATGCCCTTTATCACCGCTCTTGTTCAACATCGTACTTGAAGTCCTAGCCAGGGCAATCAGGCTAGACAAAGAAAAAAAGGGTATCCGGATTGGCAAGGAGGAAGTAAAGTTATCACTATTTGCAGATGACATGGTCTTATACACAGAAAACCCTAAGGAATCCTCCAGAAAACTACTGAAACTAATAGAAGAGTTTGGCAGAGTCTCAGGTTATAAAATAAACATACAAAAATCACTTGGAGTCCTCTACATCAACAAAAAGAACACCAAAGAGGAAATAACCAAATCAATACCATTCACAGTAGCCCCCAAGAAGATAAAATACTTAGGAATAAATCTTACCAAGGATGTAAAAGACCTATACAAAGAAAACTACAAAGTACTACTACAAGAAATTCAAAAGGACATACTTAAGTGAAAAAACATACCTTGCTCATGGATAGGAAGACTTAACATAGTAAAAATGTCTATTCTACCAAAAGCCATCTATACATATAACGCACTTCCAATCCAAATTCCAATGTCATATTTTAAGGGGACAGAGAAACAAATCACCAATTTCATATGGAAGGGAAAGAACCCCCGGATAAGCAAAGCATTACTGAAAAAGAAGAAGAAAGTGGGAGGCCTCACTCTACCTGATTTCAGAACCTATTATACAGCCACAGTAGTCAAAACAGCCTGGTACTGGTACAACAACAGGCACATAGACCAATGGAACAGAATTGAGAACCCACATATAAATCCATTCACGTATGAGCAGCTGATATTTGACAAAGGACCAGTGTCAGTTAATTGGGAAAAAGACTGTCTTTTTAACAAATGGTGCTCGCATAACTGGATATCCATTTGCAAAAGAATGAAACAGGACCCATACGTCACACCATGCACAAAAACTAACTCCAAGTGGATCAAAGACCTAAACATAAAGACTAAAACGATAAAGATCATGGAAGAAAAAATAGGGACAACCCTAGGAGCCCTAACACAAGGCATAAACAGAATACAAAACATTACCAAAAATGATGAAGAGAAACCAGATAACTGGGAGCTCCTAAAAATCAAACATCTATGCTCATCCAAAGACTTCACCAAAAGAGTAAAAAGACCACCTACAGACTGGGAAAGAATTTTCAGCTATGACATCTCCGACCAGCGCCTGATCTCTAAAATCTACATGATTCTGTCAAAACTCAACCACAAAAAGACAAACAACCCAATCAAAAGGTGGGCAAAGGATATGAACACACATTTCACTAAAGAAGATATTCAGGCAGCTAACAGATACATGAGAAAATGCTCTCGATCATTAGCCATTAGAGAAATGCAAATTAAAACTACGATGAGATTCCATCTCACACCAACAAGGCTGGCATTAATCCAAAAAACACAAAATAATAAATGTTGGAGAGGCTGCGGAGAGATTGGAACTCTTATACACTGCTGGTGGGAATGTAAAATGGTACAACCACTTTGGAAATCTATCTGGCGTTATCTTAAACAGTTAGAAATAGAACTACCATACAACCCAGAAATCCCACTCCTCGGAATATACCCTAGAGATACAAGAGCCTTCACACAAACAGATATATGCACACCCATGTTTATTGCAGCTCTGTTTACAATAGCAAAAAGCTGGAAGCAACCAAGGTGTCCATCAACGGATGAATGGGTAAATAAATTGTGGTATATTCACACAATGGAATACTACGCATCGATAAAGAACAGTGACGAATCTGTGAAACATTTCATAACATGGAGGAACCTGGAAGGCATTATCCTGAGCGAAATGAGTCAGAGGCAAAAGGACAAATATTGTATAAGACCACTATTATAAGATCTTGAGAAATAGTAAAAACTGAGAACACATACTTTTGTGGTTACGAGGCGGGGAGGGAGGGAGGGAGGGAGAGGGCTTTTTATTGATCAATCAGTAGATAAGAACTGCTTTGGGTGAAGGGAAAGACAACACTCAATACATGGAAGGTCAGCTCAATTGGACTGGACCAAAAGCAAAGAAGTTTCCAGGATAAAATGAATGCTTCAAAGGTCAGCGGAGCTGGGACGGGGGTCTGGGGAACAGGGTTTGAGGGGACTTCTAAGTCAATTGGCAAAATAATTCTATTATGAAAACATTCTGCATCCCACTTTGAAATGTGGTGTCTGGGGTCTTAAATGTTAACAAGCGGCCATCTAAGATGCAGCAATTGGTCTCAACCCACCTGGAGCAAAGGAAAATGAAGAACACCAAGGCCACACGACAACTAAGAGCCCAAGAGACAGAAAGGGCCACATGAACCAGAGACCTACATCACCCTGAGACCAGAAGAACTAGTTGGTGCCCGGCCACAATCGATGACTGCCCTGACAGGGAGCACAGCAGAGGACCCCTGAGGGAGCAGGAGATCAGTGGGATGCAGACCCCAAATTCTCATAAAAAGACCAGACTTAATGGTCTGACTGAGACTAGAGGAATCCGGGCGGCCATGGTCCCCAGACCTTCAGTTGACACAGGACAGGAACCATCCCCGAAGACAACTCATCAGACATGAAAGGGACTGGTCAGTGGGTGGGAGAGAGACGCTGATGAAGAGTGAGCTAATTATATCAGGTGGACACTTGAGATTGTGTTGGCAACTCTTGTCTGGAGGGGGGACGGGAGGATAGAGAGAGAGGGAAGCCGGCAAAATTGTCAAGAAAGGAGAGACTGAAAGGGCTGACTCAATAGGGGAAGAGCAGGTTGGAGTACAGAGTAAGGTGTATGTAAACTTATATGTGACAGACTGATTGGATTTGTAAACGTTCCCTTGAAGCTTAATAAAAGTTAATAAAAAAAAAAAAAAAAGACAGGCAAGAAAAGAAACACCAAAATGGATGTCAGAAGAAACTGAAACTTGCTCTTGAACACCTAGTAGCTAAGGCAAAAGGAAGAAATGATGAAGTAAAAGAGCTGAACAGATGATTTCAAAGGGTGGCTGGACATGTACAAAGACCTGGGGATAGAAAACCAAAAGGGAAGAACACGTTCAGCATTTCTCAAGCTGAAAGAACTGAAGAAAAAAAATTCAAGACTTGAGTTGCAAAAGTGAAGGGTCCCACAGGGAAAGTATTAAATGATGCAGGAAGCTTCAAAAGAAGATGGAAAGAATACACAGTCATTATACCAAAAAGATTTGGTTGATGTTCAGCCATTTCAGGAGGTAGCATATGATCAGGGACTGATGGTGCTGAAGGAAGAGGTCCAAGCTGCGCTGAAGGCATTGGTGAAAAACAAGGCTTCAGGAACTGACAGAATACCAACTGAGATGTTTCAACAAATGGATGCAGTGCTGGAAGTGCTCACTCCTCTATGCCAAGAAACTTGGAAGACCGCTACCTGGGCAACCTACTGGAAGAGATCCGTATTTATGCCTATTCCCAAGAACGGTGATCCAACTGAATGTGGAAGTTATCAAACAATATCTGTCACAGATTGAATTATGTCCCCCCAAAAATGTGTATATCCACTTGGTTAGGCCATGATTCCCAGTATTCTGTGGTCGTCCTCCATTTTGTGATTGTAATTTTATGTTAAAGAGGATTAGGTTGGGCTTGTAACCACCCTTACCCAGGTCTCATCCCTGATCCAATGTAAAGGGAGTTTCCCTGGGGTGTGGCCTGCACCACCTTTTATCTCTCCACGGTTAAAAGGAAAGGGAAGCAAGCAGAGAGTTGGGGACCTCATGCCACTGAGAAAGCAGCACCAGGAGCAGAGTGTGTCCTTTGGACCTGGGGTACCTGCACCTGAAAAGCTCCTCGACCATGGGAAGATTGAGGATAAGGACCTTCTTCCAGAGGGACAGGGAGAGAAAGCCTTCCTCTGGAGCTGATGCCTTGAATTTGGACTTTTAGCCTACTTTACTGTGAGGAAATAAATTTCTCTTTGTTAGAGCTATCCACCTGTGGTATTTCTGTTATGGCAGCACTACATGACTAAGACAATATCATTAATATCACACACAGGTAAAATTTTGCTGACGATCATTAGAAAAAGTGGTTGCAGCAGTATATCAACAGGGAACTGCCAGAAATTCAGGCCGGTTTCAGAAGAGGGTATGGACCCAGGGATATCATTGCTGATGTCAGATGGATCCTGGCTGAAAGCAGAGAATACCAGAAAGGTGTTTACCTATGTTTTATTGACTATGCAAACATTGCGAAGAATGGGAATTCCGGAACACTTGATTGTGCTCATGAGGTTACTTGTACATAGACCAAAAGGCAGTTGTTGGAACAGAACAAGGGGATACTGTGTGGTTTAAAGTCAGGAAAGGTGTGCGTCAGGGTTGTATCCTTTCACCATACCTATTCAATCTGTATCCTAAGCAAAAAAATCCACGAAGCTGGAGTACGTGAAGAACAGGGCATCAGGATTGGAGGAAGACTCATTAACAACCTGTGTTATGCAGATGACACAACCTTGCTTGCTGAAAGTGAAGAGGACTTGAAGCACTTAATGATAAAAGACCACAGCCTTCGGTATGGATTATACCTCAACATAAAGAAAACAAAAATCTTCACAACTGGATCAATAAGCAACATCATAATAAATGGAGAAAATATCGAATTCGTCTGGGATTTCCTTTTACTTGGATCCATAATCAACACCCATGAAAACAGCACTCGAGAAATCAAAAGATGCATTGCATTGGGAAAATCTGCTGCAAAGGACCTCTTTAAAGTGCTAAAAAGCAAAGAATTCACCTGAAGACTAAGGTGTGCCTGACCCAAGCCATGGTGTTCCAATTGCCTCCTATGCATGCGAAAGCTGAACAATGAATAAGGAAGACCGAAGAAGAACTGACACCTTTGAATTGTGGCTTTGGTGAAGAATATTGAATATACCATGGACTGCCAAAAGAACAAACATTTTTGTCTTGGAAGAAAAGTACAACCAGAAGGCTCCTTAGAAGCAAGAATGGCGAGACTATGTTTCACATACTTTGGACATGTTACCAGGAGCGATCAGTCCCTGGAGAAGGACATGGTGCTTGGTAAAGTAGGGGGTCAGCAAAAAAGAGTAAAAGCCTCAATGAGATGAACTGATACAGTGGCTGCAACAATGGGCTCAAACATAATTATTGTGAGGGTGGCACGGGAGTGGGCAGTGTTTCGTTCTGTTGTACAAAGGGTCGCTATGAGTTGGAACTGACTCAATGGCACCTAACAATAGCAACAACAACAATCTGAATAAGGCCCAAGAGCTTGGGGGGTGGCAGAGACTAAGGGAGGGACAGGTAGAGGTACAGAACATGCATGCATTCATTATTTGGTCCTACTAGCAACTATCTGCTAGAAATTAACCATGTGTTATGCAATATGCTTCCAGGGCTGCAGGTTATGACGAACATATGGCATATGCCCAGATATCAGAATTTCCCCTTAAAAACTCATCCTTCAGAAAAGATGAAGTGAAGTTATGTAAGAGTCCTCACAAGACTTACATTCTGGGGCAGTCTCTCAATTGCTTTATCTTGAATACAAACTGCTGCTTGGGGAGGGCACGTTAACCAGAAAAAGGCTTCAATCGATGTCGAAATTGGTAAAGGAAGTGCATGGTCGCATGTGTGCACCCACACACAGTAACATCAATTCAATCATTACTCCTGAGAGTATGCCTTATGTCCTCACAATCCAATTTTGGATGTCACTATAAACAAGCTTTTTAAAGATCATTTTAGAAAGAAGCAGAGTAAGTTTCGCAGTAGGGTAATATACTATCATTGGAGGAATGGGGGACAAAACTTATACTACATCATGTGACTGGATCCTTGTGGCTTGGGATTAAGTTTCCAGCTATTGTATCTGATTCGAGTAATTGTGTCTGTCATACGACTAAGAGCACATGAGCTCCGAATAAAGATGACTCAGCATGTCACTAGTAATGACAAATTTAATGTTAGAGCTGTATATGAAGAATGAATGAAACCATTTTGTAAGATGTAAGCAAAAAAAGCAATTACTAAAAAGTCTTCATGTGATTACTTTAAAAGTAGACATAACCAAACCAATTACACATTTGGCCATTTTTCTTCATCCCTAAAAGTTTGTGTAATCAAGGTATTGCATATTATTGCTGGAAAATGGAAGTGCCTTGCATTTGTTATCAACTTCTATTTGGGCACTGTTATGGACTGAATTATGTTCCCCCAAAATATGTGTTGTAAATCCTAACCTCTATGCCTGTGGTTATAATCCTATTTGAGAATAAATTGTCTTTGTTATGTCAGTGAACCAGGATTAGTGTAAGGTGTATCTTGAGTTAATCTCTTTTGAGATATAAAAGAGAGTATACAAGTGAACAGAGAGAGAGATGGGGTAAGGTAGATATGAAGATCTCCAAGGAAGAAGGAAACAGAAACTGAAGAGAAATGACTTTACTCCATAGCCTACACAGAGAGAAAGACTTCCCCTCGAGCCAACACTACAAATTTGGACTTCTAGCCTCCTAAAGGAGCCCTGGTGGCACAGTGGTTAAGACCTCAGCTGCTCACCAAAACATCAGCAGTTCAAATCCACCAGACACTCCTTGGAAACCCTATGGGACAGTTCTACCCTGTCCTATAGGGTCACTATGAGTTGGAATCAACTCGATGGCAATGGGTTTGGTTTTTTTGGTTTAGCCTCCTAAATGTGGCAAAATAAATTTTTGTTTGTTAAAGCCATCTACTTTTGGTATTTCTGTTACAGAAGCACTAGATCGCTAAGACAGGCTCTTAGGGTACATGCTTGTCTGTACAGAGACAAGTATGTTACCCTTACTCTGCCAGTCTCTTTGGGTTGCAGGGTATCCTAATATCAGCTTTTGTTTTCACAATCCAGTTAGTTCTTAGAGGAAGAAAAAGGTGAATAATCTCTAATTAGAGGAAACTAACACGTACCTTTGTTAGCCCTCCAGCTGTTGCAAATTCTTGTTTCTCTCCAAAAACCTTCCACTTTGCCCTTTTCTTTCAGCACATGCCCCTGCCTCCTGCTTCTGAGAAAACAGGCTCAATCATGGACTCTGTTAGCTCTCCACCATCTTCTCCAAAGTTACTTAGGATCTGCCACCCAACCTCAACTTCTTTACTTGTTTAGATGTGGCCTTTTATAACGTAAAGTACTATCTTTCCTTGTGTTTTCTAAATCCCAGGGTTCCCTTTCTTTATTCATAACCATACTCTATTATCCGTCTTCTTGCACCTCCAACTTTTCTTCCAGTAGCCTCTCCCTCAGCCTATTAGAATTCTCACTTCTTCCCATCTAATTAAAAAAGAGAAGAAAAACTTTCCTCAACTTCTTGTCTCCTACTTATCACCAGTTTCCTCTAAAACCAACTCCTTGAAGTGTTTGTTCATTACACTAGTCGGATCCAATCAACCCCAATCAAATCTATTTGGGTGTACAGAGACTTACATTAATGTTGATAAGTGCTCTGATAAAGATACCATCACGTGGGCTGACCCTTGCTTATCTATGCAACAGATAGTCAAGGAGAACACCTGAGACATGTAAGAGAGGGAGTTCTCGAACCTGGAGGTGCTGATGAGGCTCCCTCAAGCACAGCTTGTATTGCCCTAAGTAGACAGATATTATTTAGTTTTAACTAAACTAATCCTCATTACGTGGGTGTGTGATTTAAAGATTGCTACGGTGAAATTACAGACTGATGAGAGCAGTGCAATAGATTGCTTTTATATGGACTTTCTAGCCATGGTCTTATAACTCCCACAAAAAAATCGGAAGGGAAGATGCAAATAAGGTATATGGAACTCTAATGAGGGGATTGTTCAGTTTTGCCATCCTGCTAGGCTTAAAATTAGCCATCCTAGAGGGGGAAAGTGGGGACCTCACTACCACCAAGAAGAAGAGATGGGAGTAAAGCATGCCCTTTGGACCCGGGGTCCCTGCCCTGAGAACCTCCTAGACCCAGGAGACACAGAGAAAGAGAAAGAGAGCTTAACACCAAGATGGTACAAAAGAGCAAGAAGCAGCAGCAGAGAAATGGTGGCAGCAGAGAAACCGTGGCAGCAGAGCCAGGAGAAACCGGCAGGAGATGGTGCAGTGGGCTTCCTGGCCCACAGAACAAGTGAGCTGAGTGCCTTTGAGCAGGAGGCTTACTGGCGAAGTGGGGTGCCTCTGGGCACTTATCAGTGGAGCTAACGAACTTTGTAACACTTGTCCAAGCAGGACAGAGGCTGGGCTGGCCTTAGAGGCCTGAGGAGCTGATGGCCAGGGAAAGTCCTGCCTTTAGGCATGGCCGAGAAGCTGTCTTGATTGAAGAACTGTATCCTGAGTTGTTCCTGATACTGAATTGTAACCTATTACTTCCCTAATAAACCCCAAAACTGTGAGTATAGTCTGTGAGTTCTGCGTAGCCATTGCAACAAATTACTGAACCCAGCAGAGAAGTACAGAGTGCCGTGGAAGGGATGGCTGGTGTCAGAGTCGGTAAAAAGTTTGGAGAGAGGATGTTTATGTCTGACCTCCACCTCATAGGAATCAGCCTCTGTTTGTTGATCTTGATTCTCCTTCCCCCTCGTGAAGTTAGAGGAGTCAGACGCCCGTCATGCCATTTTTACACGGCTAATATACAGGTCAGAGCCCTGGTGGTGTAGTGGTTAAGAGCTTGGCTGCTAATAAAAGGTCAGCAGTTCAAATCCACCAGCCACTCCTTGGAAACCATGCAGAGCAGTTCTACTCTGTCCTATAGGCTTGCTATGAGTTGGAACCAACTTGACTGTACCCAACAACAACAACAATATATAAGCACTTGAGAACAAGAGAATTGAAAAGCTGGTAATTCTCCTAGTATGGCTCTTCGATAGCCACATTATGAGGTAAAACAAATTATAAGGAGTTCTCCCAAATACACGCCAAAATACTTTTAAATTGTAATGACCAAGACTGTTAGGGTAAGGTTTGTTATTAACAATAGAAAAATCCTTTTCTAAGTATATACACTGGCTTGATATGTTAATATTTTTAAAGTCCTGCCAATCCTCATAAATTCATGTTAAGAATGCAGAACACAGAGAAACCATTCCAACTCTGTCAGTGCTCTTTAGAGTTATGTAATGTTTACTCTAATACTCTACAAGTTTTCAATAAACTTAAAGATACATGTTTAGGAGTTAAAGCTAAAAACCCATTTATCATTGGGGAAACAATCAGTTCTTTCTACCATGATAGAAATTGCTAGAATACACTGGAAACAATAGAACACATCAAATACCGTTGGCAGACGCACAGAAAATACTGCTAAAGATTTGAGGCAAATAAGGCTTAGAACAAATTACATAGTGTGGGAGGTCGCTATACAGTTGGATGAAAGCATAAATGTTTTGAACATGTTTCAAATTGTGACATCTGCCAGATTCTATTTCAAAAATGATATATACCTAAAATTACTTTTGTGAGCCCTATTCAGCATTAAATGACCCCTTGGTGGTGTAACCACTGTTGATATCAGGGTAAGCTTACAGATATCCCACTACATGTGCAATGCACCCATCACATCATTCACAGGAAGTTGCCAGAAGGAAGTTGAAAGCAGAGCGTGAGCAGCGCTAAAAGATGTTACAGATGGCGCTAATTTCATGAAAACATGACTTTAAACCATAGTAGACTCTCTACATACTTTGCAGTAAGAACTAGCAGATGTCTCAGTGCCGTGAAAAAGTTCATCATCGCTCCCTATCTCATTAATAAGGAAGAGAGTTAAACTTAAAGTTAGGCATTTGTCTTTTCAAAATGTCAAAAGTTCCACACTTGCTGAGTGACAGTAGTTTGCCGTCTTGGAGAAATGTGTCCCTCTGAGGTAAAAGTGAAGTTGTAACAACCATAAAGAGACAAACTGCTTTTGCAGGACAAACTCGTGCTACGGAGAGAGTACTGTGAAAGTAGATTTGGGGACATCTTGTCAATGCTGAGATTTTGTTCTGGAAAATAGGTCTAAAATCTCTTGTGTCGACATGCTTTAATATGGCAGATTTTTAAAGCAGGTTAGAAAATATTGTTTTCAAACAATTTCAGGAGTTTGTGGACTAATTGGTTAAAAATGTAGAAAATATAACACCTTCCAATTAGTTTGCAACAACTGATTGACATCAGAGAAGATGGGAATTTTCCAGAAGAATCTCGACAACAAAGAATTTTACATAATTGGTGGATGGAGCTAAACAGTGAGTTTCACAATCTAATAGGAGGAGGGAACGGGTTCTTTAATTTGGAGCCACCAATCTTTGCAAAACATCTTTCTCAGCTATGACAACCCTTAAAACCTAGAATCGAAACAAACTAAACTTAGAAGTAGATCTTTAAAATGCTGTATCATCGAGTGTTAAAAACAAACTTTAGAAAATAGGGCACTTTTATTCACATCACTGAGTAAACATTTTCATTTTTAGTGGAGAAAAAGGTATTATACTATTAAAAAAAGCTATTCAATGACACTCCTTTCATTTGTCTAAAGAGTGTTTAAAAGTACATAGTGCATTAATAGTACATACAGATGAGAAAAAGTATTACAATATGCAAATATCACTGGTCTATGTCTACACCGACCACAATCCATCTACTGCTTAGTATGTTGCAGCTTAGCTTTTATTTTTTCACCCCAGGAACCAGACTTTAGCTAACGACTTCCTGTCAAATTCGATGGCCACAATCCGCCCTATTTCATTTTTTCTGTCTTTGTGTTATGGATTGAATTGTGTCCTTCAAAAATGTGTACTAGTTTGACTAGACCATGATTCCCAGTATTGTATAGTTGTCCACCATTTTGTCATCTGATGTGATTTTCCCACGTGTTGTAAATCCTATCTCCATGATGTTAGTGAGATGGGATTAGTGGCAGTTATATTAATGAGGTAGGACCCCATTGAGTCTTAAGCAATCTCTTTTGAGATATAAAGAGAGAAGTGAGCAGAGAGACATGGGGGACCTCATACCACCAAGAAAGCAGCACCAGGAGCGGAGCACGTCCTTTGGACCCCGGGTCCCTATGCCAGGGGAAGATTGATGACAAGAACTTTCTTCCAGAGCAGGAGAACAGTGAGATGCAGACCCCAAATTCATGTAAAAATACCAGACTTAATGGTCTGACTGAGACTAGAAGGACCCCGGTGGTCATGGCCTCCAGACCTTCTGTTGGCCCAGGACAGGAACCATTCCCAAAGCCAACTCTTCAGACAGGGATTGGACTGGACAATGGGATGAAGAGGGATGCTGGTGAGGGGCGAGCTTCTGGGATCAGGTGGACACTTGAGACTATGTTGGCATCTCCTGCCTGGAGGGGAGATGAGAGCGTAGAGGGGGTTAGAAGCTGGCGGAATGGACAGGAGAAGAGAGAGTAGAGGGAAGGAGCAGGCTGTCTTATTAGGCAGAGAGCAATCAGGAGTATATAGCAAGGTGTATACAAATTTTTGTATGAGAGACTGACTTGATTTGTAAACTTTCACTTAAAGCACAGTTAAAAAAAAAAAAAAAGAACCTTCCTCCAGAGCCGACAGAGAGAGAAAGCCTTCCCCTGGAGCTGACACCCTGAATGTGGACTTCTAGTCTCCTAGACTGCAAGAGAATAAATCTCTGTTTATTAAAGCCATCCACTTGTGGTATTTCTGTTATAGCAGCACTACATAACCAAGACACTTTCGTACTATTTTCTAATCACTCCTTCCTAAAAACTCCATTCCCTTGGGTTTTGTGACAACTTTTACCTTCTTTTCTTTACTCTTAATCCTTAAACTATTCCTTTGGGTAATTTATTCTATCTCTTCCTTAAAAGTTTGTGTTCCTGCCCTGACAGGAACACAACAAAGAACTCCTGAGGGGGCAGGAGAGAAGTGGGATGCAGACCACAAATTCTATTAAAAGACCAGATTTAATGGTCTGACTGAGACTAGAAGGACCCTGGTGGTCATAGCCCCGAGACCTTCTGTTGGCCCAGGATAGGAACCATTCCCAAAGCCAACTCTTCAGACAGGGATTGGACTGGAGAGTGGGATGAAGAGGGATGCTGGTGAGGAGTGAGCTTCTTGGATCAGGGGGACACTTGAGACAATGTTGGCATCTCCTGTCTGGAGGGGAGATGAGAGAGTAGAGGGGGTTAGAAGCTGGAGAAATGGACACAAAAAGAGAGAATTGGAGGGAAGGAGTGGGCTGTCACTTTAAGGGGAGAGCAATTGGGAGTATGTAGCAAGGTGTATATAAGTTTTTGTGTGAGAGACTGACTTGATTTGTAACCTTTCACTTAAAGCACAATAAAAAAAAAAAAAAGTTTGTGTTCCTTAGGGACCCAACTGTATTAACTTGTCTCTATACTCTCCCTTAGTGTATTGGAAACCTTTGTGCACTGCTTCAATCCCTTGGCCTCACCTCTTCTTTGAATCATTGCTACAGGGGCAGTTTCACCCAGGAGCAACCATCCCAATAACATCTCACCCACCTGGCATCCTGTCCTGGAACTTCTGACATTGTTGCATGGATGTCTGTGGGATCTGCTTGGTGCTCATACATGTGTAATCCAGAAGGCTGAGAGAGTTACACTTGATTAATGGGGGTTATAAAGCTTCTGGATAAACACTTTCTCTTTATATTCCCCAGGTGGGTAGTTCTGAGACCTTTCTGAAGTTCCCATGAGATGAAGCAATCAGTTCACCCTGTAGTCATGGCCAACTCAATAATGCATCTTTTTATTTTTCCCTTCTGTTTCTTGCTACCCCTCACTCCTGCTCACGTTCCCAAACAGGCTACCTACACATCAGCGTAAGCCTGAGTTTCCCTAAAAGCAGGGCCTGGGACAAAGACATACAGTAAACTCAATCACTAATTGCCTTTCAGCTGGAAGCTTTTTACATGTAAGGCCACCTACTCCACCTCAGCTTCTGTCCAGCCTCTCTACTTTCCAGTGTCCATTTCTACCTGAATGACCCATAGACATGTCAAGCTCCAACAAAATGAAACATCTTCTTCTCCCTCGCCTAGCCCCTTATTTCAGTAAGAGGTACCATGATCTGAGTTGAGCACTTCTCTAGGATCCTTGGAGTGATTCTTGACACCTCTTAATAATTTGCCAATTCTGTACACCCGCCTCACCACTATAGTCTTAGTTCAAATCCTCCTTGTAACTACTATATTGTAAAATCCTAACTGCTACCCCTATCTCTGATTTTGTTCACCTTAATCTTCTTTGGCCCTCTTTAATTGCATTTATATTTTGTTTTGTGAAATGCAATATTTATAGCATATGTAATTTTGAAGAATAATTTTTAAAAAATACCTGTGTGTATAAACAACTCATCTCAGGAAATGAAGTTTCTTTTAACTTACAGTTTCCTCGAACTGGGTCATCTGCTCTATAAATGTTTCCAGAGCCTAGACTCTGCAGATTTTATCCCTGTGGTGTCATTTAACATGTTTGCCTGTCCCTTACATTTCCCATAAATTGAAAGTTAGGTCTAGAGACTTGATCAAATTCTATATTTTGGCAAGAACAATTAATAGAAGACTGTTTTAGGCCAGGTTTCTAGGACATAAAGCCTGAGTCAAAAAAAAAAAAATTGTTGCCACTTTAATGTAATAAAGTACAATCCCCAAAGGAGAAAAATTTAGGGCAGGAGGGATAACAAATATGAGGAAGTGCATTGCTAAGCTGGCCATAGCTTGCTGACAAGGTGATCGTGCCGTCTGCCCACAAGTCTTTATAGAGGGCCAAAGAAAGTTATCTCCCCAATAATCTCTCAGAGAGAAAGAGAGACTAGTTTATCCACCAGTTCTTTTCTTCTATCAAAGTTTGCTCCAGGAACTGTGAACTCTCCACACATCTGGTGTGCATGTGTGGATTAAAAGGGTCTTGAGAGGTCTCATCCCTCAGGGCGATGGGTTAGGCAAGCCCACGAGCAACATGAAGACTCACGAAGAGGCAGCCCCTGCAATTCTCTTGGTCAGCGATAGAGGTAGCAGTAACCTTTCTCCCCAGATTTCAGAAACAGCACAAACCATTGTAAAAGCCACTCCAGGCAGAACTCAGGGCGCATGAGTGGGATGGTGCACATGCTGAATATAGAACTGCTGTGCTGTGAACTTCCACCAGAAGGCAGTGTCTGGTTGTACCTGTTTTTATGAGGTCCGAAGACCTTGATGACCATTTCCTAAAACCATCATTTCATTTGCGGTGCAACAAGTTACTGATTGATCATCCGTGTTGTTGGCTGTACTTGCAGATCATTTCCACTGCTTATCTCAAACTCCCCAGGCATCAGGGTGCCCGAGTTGATGGCTTGCCTTCAACTTTCATAGGGACTAGGCTCTCTAAAAAAAAAAAAAAGGCTCTCTAGTCCCTACTTATTCAAGCCATCAGGTCACCTACCAGCCCTCCCTACCCTTTATGCTCAAGATGTCCCCAAAGTAGGTAGGGCCCGAGAATGCTGCTAACACTGGGCCCTGCAGTGAACTCAAACTGGGGTAGAAATAGGACCAGTACTGCCAGGTGCGGAGACAGTATATCAGAGATTACAAACAGATTAAAGAACAGACTGAACTGGAGAAATGACTTCCAGGAGCCTCATACTCAACAGGGCACAATTCCTACAAAGATCTAGTTTGAGAGAGCTAAGCCAAGGGAAAAGAAAAGAGCAGCAGCAGCTGGACAGCCTTGGCAGACCCACGGGAGAGCTGGCTCCACTGGGCAAGCAGGACAGCAGACAGTGGGGATGTGTAGGAACATTCTCCAAGGCTGCTGTGGCTTGCATCCCCCTCAGCTCCCCTCTGCCCAGCCACTCTGACACATTCAGCACAGCCAACTTGGCTGTTTCTACTTGTCACCTAACCTGGAACTAGAATCTATAAATTCTCCAGCTATTTTAGGATCTGCAGAGCCCTGGTGGTGCAGTGGTTAAGAGCTCAGCTGCTAACATAAAGGTTGGCAGTTTGAATCCACCAGCCACTCCTTGAAAACCCTATAGGGCAGTTTTACTCTGTCCTATAGGGTTGCTATAAGTTGGAACCGACTTGATGGCAATGGATTTGGTTGGTTTAAGATTTGCATTAGTCATAGAGTCTCCTTGCTCAAGGCAATGTTTTTCCTGTGACATCTCCTACCTGGTGACAGTGAAGCAGGGAAATAAGGACGTGGCTGGTTTGTCCTGACATGGCACACCGATGGGCAATACTCACAGCAGAGCTCCCCATCAGGTTGGTTGAGGCTTCATCTGGCCCGCATCACAATTTGACTTCCCTATCTACTCGATCTACTTCTGACCCATTCCTTTCACAGGCATTGATCCCCAGTAAAATTAACTATACCTTAAATATGCTTCTAGAGGACCTAACCTGCCAACAGGTCACTGCTGATGTTCATTATGTCCCTCCCTACCATCCATTCTAGATTTTCCTTGCCCTTGGCCCACATTCCTATGGTCTATGTTGCTTGCCTGAAGGGGAACCTAGATTTTCATCCCTGAGAGGTCTGAGACCCCGATTACTATGAACTTGTCAGGTCACAGTTCCTGAAATTTCCCTTTCTTGGTTGTCATTAGGTATGGAAGCACCAAGAAATGCCCACTGCTCCCTGCTGTCGTTATGTAGCATGAAGCTTTGCTCCTCACAATAACCAGAGTCAATTATACAGTATTTACTTCTTTGCCTGCTGGTACAAAATGACCTGGCAGTATTCACAACTTTAAATTTGGTGGAACTCTTGTTATGTGTCCTATCAGGAACCAGAACCTCTTGTCCAACAGAGCTTAAAGCTGCGGCAAGGGGAAGCACAAGTTCCCCAAGTGGGTCTCTAGAACGGATGGTGAGAATGGTCTTTCCTATTTCCACACCTTGGTTATAGGTCCACATAGTCTACCTATCAGTCGCATTAGGTAGTAGCTGTTGGCTCAAAGTATAGTAGGGTATAAAAGTCATTGGTGATGTGCCAGCTTTCAGAAGAGGTTATACCCAGGTTCTGTCAGGCTGGTGACATCTCAGCAATGCAGTATATGACGGAGTTAGCAGCCCTGTGGTCCTGTCCCCATTGTTACACTCCAACATCACCCACTGTGAGTCCATGTGATTTTTGTAGAGGCCGTACAGGTGAACTGAGTGGGGATATGAACAACTATTGCTGCATCCTTTTTGTTTTTTGAACATTTTATTTTTTTTTAGGTGAAAGTTTACAGAGCAAATTAGTTTCCCATTCAACAATATATACACAACTTGTTTTGTGACATTGGTTGCAAAACCCTGAATGTGACAGCACTCTCCACCCATCCTCCCTGGGTTTCCTGTGTCCATTTGCCCAGCTTTTCTGCCCCTACCTTCCTTCAGATCCTTGCTTTTGGGCAAATGCTGCCCTTTAAGTGTCGTATATTTGATAGTTCTGAAATATTCATACCTCACTGGTGTTACTGTTCATTTCATAATGCGATGTCTGGGAGTGATTTCAATTGCAAGTCTGAAGAGTGTCTAATGGCCATAGTCTTGGGGGTTTCACCAGTCTCTATCAGACCCATAGGTGCAGTGGTTAAAAGGTTGGCTGCTAACCAAAAGGTCAGCAGTTCGAATCCACCAGCTGCTCCTTGGAAACCCTATGGGGCAGTTCTATGCTCTCCTGGGGTAGCTATGAGTCAGAATTGACTTGATGGCAATGGATTTTTTTTTTTTTTTTTAGCAGACCAGTAAGTCTGGTTTTATTTATATGTTTCAACTTTGTTCTACATTTCTCTCTCACTTTGCCCATGACCTACTATTGCGGTCCCAGTCAGAGCAGTTGGTAGTGGTAGCTGAGCACCATCTAGTTCTTTTGGTTTCAGGCTAATGGAGGCCGCGGTTCATGTGGTCCGTTAGTTCTTTGGACTAATTGTTTCAATGGGTCTTTGGTTTTCTTCACTATTCTTTGCTCTGGATGAGAAGAGACCAATTGTATCTTAGATGGCCGCTCACAAGCTTTTCAGACAGCAGTCGCTGCTCACCAAGGTAAGATGTAGAATATTGTCTATACGGATTACGATATGCCAATCGATCTAGATGTTCCCTGAGACTGTGGTCCCTAGTCCTCAAGCTCAGTATCTCGGTCCTGGGAGGTATATGGTTATGGCTAAGAAGTTTTCATGACCGTGTCCCCCGTGCACACTACTGCATACATGGGTATATTTGCAGCAGGTATGCATATATATATATATATATATATATATATATATATATATATATATATATATAACATGGGTGTACTGCCATATGCTCTCCCACCCTTGTTTGGCTTACATATCTGCCTATGTATCCACTTGTACATTACTGTTATTTACAACTGTAGGACTTTTTTTTTGTATTAGTATTTACTGTTGTTGCCTTTTATCCTTGTGTACTTTTCAGTGTTTACCTTGATTATATTGTGTTGACTTCTCCCTTATTGTGTATTATCTCTCCCTTCACCAAAGTACATGACTACTATCTTGTTAGTGGTTCCCTCCATCTCTGGTAAACATCAAAGAATGTTTCTGTCTGTATGAAAACCTTTTTTTGACTTTTTATAATAGTGGTCTCATACAATATATGTCCTTTTATGATTGACTTATTCACTTAGCATAATGTCCTCCAGCTTTATCCATGGTGTGAGACATTCCGTGGACTCATTGTTATTCTTTAACATTATATAGTGTTCTGTTGGTTATAGGTCCTCATGGTCTACCTATCAGTAGCATCAGGTGATATCTGTTGGCTCAAAGTACAGTAGGGTATAAAAGTCACTGCTGATGCACCAGCTTTCACTAGAGGCTATACCCAGGTTCTATCAGATACATATGTACCACAGTTTGCTTATCCATTCATCCACTGATGGTCACTTAGGCTGTTTCCATCTTTTTGTTATTATAAATAATGCTGCAATGAACTTGGGTGTGCATATGTCTCTTCTTGTCACAGCTCTTATTTCTCTAGTATATATACCGAGGAATGAGATTACTGGATCATACAGTATTTCTATTTTTAGCTTTTTGAGGAAGCATTATATCGTTTTCCAGAGTAGTTATACCATTTTACATTCCCACCAGCAGTGTATGAGAGTTTCAATCTCCCAAAGCCTCTCCAACATTTGTTGTTTTCTATGTTTTTGGTAAGTGCCATTATTACCTGTGTGATATGGTATCTCATTGTAGCTTTGATTTGCATCTGTCTAATACAGGGTCACTGTAAGTCGGAATCGACTGGACGGTAATGGATTTGGTTTTTGTTTTTTTAATGGCTAATGATTGTGACCATCTCTTCATGTATTTGTTGGCTGCCTGGATGTCTTTGGTGAAGTGTCTGTTCATGTCTTTTGCCTATTTTTAATTGGGCTGTTTGTCTTTTTGTTGTTGAGCTGTTGGGAGTTTTCTATAAATTTTAGAGATTAGACCATTGGCAGATATGTTATAGCCAATTTTTTCCCCCAGTCTGTGGGTTCTCTTTTTACTCTTTTGTAAAAGTCTTTTGATGAACGTAATTATTTGATTTTCAGGAGGTTAACTATCTAGTTTATCTTCTGCTGTTTGTGCTTTTTTAGTTGTTTGAGAGTCTGTTTATGTCATAAATTAGGGCTTCGAGGTTTGCCCTTATTTTTTATTCTATGATCTTTATGGTTTTAGGTTTTGCATTTAGGTCTTCGATCCATCTTGAGTTAGTTTTGTGTATGGTATGAAGTATGGATCCTGTTTCATTTTTTCTGCAAATGGATACCCAGTATTGCCAGCACCATTTATTAGAGACTATCTCTTCTCCATTTAATAGATTTTGACATTTTGACAAAGATTAACTGTCCATAGGTGCATGGATTTATTTCTGGGTTCTCAATTCTGTTCCACTGATGTGTGTGTCTATTGTTGTACCAATATCACTCTATTTTGACTACAGTGACTGTATAGTAGTTTCCTGCATCCTTTAAGATTTCAAGTGGACATAAATTTCTGCCATTCTACCCAAAATATGGTATTAATTCTGATTTACTATCTTAGTCAAGAGGGAATTTCATGGGCTTCCCTCCTTGGGCTTTCTTACCACTATAACCCATACTCTACAGATCAGAAAATCAAAGTGAGAGCTTTGTGAACCACCAAGTATATCCTTAAAAAAAAAAAAAATTTTTTTTTTTTTTTTTTTTAACAGTCAGATATTCAGGTACTAGGGAAGTCACTGCAGGGCAGATCCAGAGATTCAATGGACTCATTGTAAGGCCAACTTGGATGAGGACTTTATTGGCTGACCCCACACATCCTTACTCTAATAGGAAAGTCATGAGGGTATTTTGAGCTCCTTGGTGTCAGTGCCATCTCAAGACATCCAACAGCTCCTGAAAGATCTGAGTATTTTCCTTTCCCCAGAGTAGTGGTTTCTTAGACAAATGATAATGATCCCTTTGGAGAAGACTTGGGGAATTTTTATTGTACGTGCCTGCTATGGTATTGTGAGGTCCTTCCGTATGTGGACTTAGCTAGTACTGGCTCAGATGTAAGAATTAGGAAAGGGATAGTGACTTTTGATTGGAGCAGCTGATGTTAGTCTTCTGCTTACCGACTGTTGATCTTTTTTAGTTAGATACATCAAGCAATACCTTTGTTGGATGCCCATTTCTCTCACTACTAGATATATTATGGTCTAGTAGCCCTGTGAGTCATGTCTCCTGGTTGCCATTCTGGCTTTGTAGCTCTTTATGGTAACTGCAGTGGCTCCAACAATGGGCTTAAGCATGACAATGATTTTGAGTATGGCATGGTACCGGGAAGTGTTTTGTTCTGTTGCACATGGGATGGCTGTGAGTTGGAACCAACTCAATGGCACCTAACAACAACAACATGGAAACTGCATCCACCTTGTCTCTGATGGTTAAGTGCTACTGCCTGGCCTCTGCAATTTAAGAATTTTAACATCCCCATGGACACCAGAAAGCCCAGTTCCATAACAATCTCCTCAACCATCAATGTAGGCCTACGTACGGCAGACAGCACTGAGCGTCTTAGTGAGGCTGGTACCTTCCTCAATAGGGCTTTCCTTTATGTTTTAGGGAAAGGAGTGACCTGTGGGATATCCTGGAAGAACATAGTAAACTGGTTTTTTCTCTGGTCATCTGTAATAAATCTCTTATAGCAGGCCCACCTCTGAGCCGTCTAACCACTTTCTAAAAACTCTACTGAGGCAGCTATGGTACCTCTACCTCATTTACTATAGGTCAGTGGTCCTCACACTGGAATTACCTGGGGCATTCTAAAAAATGCTGATACTTGGGCCTCACCTCCAGAAATTCTGATTTGGTAAAGGGTAGGGAGAAAGTTTGGGGATAAGGATTTATTTTAATAAACCTCCCACGTGGTTTGAATGTTCAGCAATGTTTGAGAATTGCTACTATAGGTCATTACTATCCCTTCTCTACCCTCTTCCTCCCCAAGCTTCACATTGTTATACCAATAGCATATTAGGACGTGCTCCAAATGTCCTTGCTTAGTCCCCTGAGAGTGACCCCATATTAAGAAATTCTCCCTTGTCCAGCATTATACTCTGTCCTCTCTGGTCTAGCACCTTTAAGATCCATTTCTAGGATTGTTCTTGTAGTTCCTATTTGACACAGAGTAGCCAGATCCTATAGATCCTTTGCTGAATAATCCCTTTCCCTTATGTAGCAGGGGCAGGCTTCCCCAGTTGAGTCATGCTAAGGCCTGAGACCAATAATTGGTCTACAAGCCATGAGGGCAGATCTTAAAAGGAATAAATATCACCTTGTGAGGCCTCTGCCTCAGGTGAGGCCTCTGAATTATCCTTAACGCAAGGAAAATTGCTATCCTTTAAAAAGGAGAGAGGCCCAAAGGATTCTGGGGAGTTTTGGAATTCAAGGACCTCAAGTGCATCTATGCAGATGTTCCTATTCCAGTATCCTATTTGCTCCCTATCAGGGCTCAATTTCAGCACAGGAGATGGGCCAGGGCTGTGAATTTAACATTCGTTGTAACTCTGCTATTCTCGTAATCATACCCTGGGCCTGATTTTCAGCAATGTCTGCTCATTGGCTCTTAAAAAAAAAAAAAAAAAAGCCCAACACCTTGCCGTCAAGTCAATTCCTACTCATAGCGACCCTATAGGACAGAGCAGAACTGCCTCACAGGGTTTCCAAGGAGCTCCTGCTGGATTCAAACTGCTAGCCTTTTAGTTAGTAGCCATAGTTCTTAACCAGTATGCCACCAGGGTTTCCATTTTGGCTCTAGGAGATGAGAATTTCTTTAAATGGCCATAGTTGGTAGTTAGTTGGCCTGACTTTCATTTTCTTTTTTCAGTGCTACTCTAGTAGTTAGCAATCAATTTCTCAATCCTGGTAATTATTATTGCCCCCCCCCTCCGCCAAGTGCTGGGAAAACCACACATGCCAGTACATCCTCTTGAACTTCTACTACCCCCCTTCATTACAGGTGAGAAGCCTTCGGTTCTCAGACTTTGAGTATTGGAATCATCTGGAACGTTAGTAATGAGCAGAGGCCCAGGGTCACTGAAGTAGGTAAGGCCTTGGGACTTTGTGATTTTACCAAGTTCTCGAAGTAATTCTGATACCTATTAAAATGCAAGAATCATTGATACAGTGCACTAGGAGCTATTACCACTTCACTCACCCCTCTACAATGTGGTCTTTTTGCCATCCAGCAGGTGAATGAATGATCCAACTTCAGAATGCCATCCATTTGTAGAGGTTCCCACTATCCAAAGATAAAATAACCCAGACATCATGAAGATCATAACCTCAATATACTGAAACATCTTAAAACTGTTAAAATATTTTAGCTACAGAGTTAAGGTACTAATTACCACTAGACTTTGGTTAGTTAATACACATTACAACTTTTAGTGCCACCACCAAAAGAACAGAAAGAATATATAACATCAGTAACTAATAGGAGGAAACAACAGAACAAAAATTTCATCAGTTCAAAAGAAGCAGAGAAGAATCAGACTATGTGGAACAAATAGAACAAACTAAATCCTAAATCCAAATATTGATAATAACATGAAATGTAAATGGCTAAATGCTTCAGTTAACACATTATCAGAGCACATAGAAAACTTAACTGTATATGCAAGGGACCCAAGACATAAGGACACAGAAAAGTTGATGGTAAGAGATAAAAAAAAGTTATCAATTAAACAAAACCAGAAGAAAGCCAGCGTTGCTATACAAACATGTCATAGAAAACAGACTTTAAGGCAAACAAAGCATTATTAGAGAGAATCACTTCAAAATGATAAATTGTTCAGTTTGTGTACACATAATAACTTGATCTCAAAATATAGAAACCAAAACGTGTAGCTTTCTCAAGATGAAAAAGACAAATCCATAAGCATATTGTGAGATTAATGTATCTCCCTCACTAACTGATAGAAAAGTAAGCAAATCAGTAAGGATATTGAAGATTTGAATGTGATTAATAAACTTGAACTAATAGATATGTATACAGAATACTGCATCCTGCAGACACATTCTTTTCAAGCACATGCAAAACTTTTGCAAAAAAAAAAAAAAAAATCAAATAGAGGAAGACAGCAAATCAACAAACTTCAAAAGATGGATTATATAGCCTAATCTCTGGTCAAAATGCAAATAGATTAGAAATCCATAACAAAAATGATTTCAAAATCATCTTATATTTTGGAATTAAGAGTCTCACTTGTAAATAATGCATAGGCCAAAGAATTATAGTGAAAATTAAAAAATATTTTAAGTGAAGGGAAATAAAAATATTGTGTCAAAACATTGGAATGAGTTACTGCTTCTGCTTAGAATGTAGAAAACCTCAAGAGAACTTCATTCCCACTTTAATAAGAAAAAGCTGGATAATCGACACAATTGTAACTTTTCTTGAGCCCATCAGAGAGCAGAAGTTGCAAGGCAACCAAGTGAATAAAATTCTAAAGAATGGTAAGTCCCTCCATGGAAAGAACGTACACGCTGCTTCACCTTTGGCAGAACGCAGGAGAAAGGAATGGCAGCTGTAGCGGTTGGTAAGAAGAAATCCACAAAAAATTCTATGGAACTTTGAAAGACCGAGTGTAGACTAGAGTGTTGGTCTGGAAGAGCTAGGGGCCCAAAGACACAAGAAGAATTTGCATCACTCACAAGCTTTTTGCCCAGGGCCTCTACTGTCTATTTCCATTAAAAAGATTGAAGGCAGAGACTAGAGAAAGCTCTGCTTGGTTGTGCAAAATACAGGAGAGGACTACTGCTGCTGGAAGTCAGGCAGAAAACACCACTTCGTTCCCTGGGTCCTTCTCTCACTAAAAACAAAACAAAATAAAACACTGGAGGAGAAGCTGGAACTGGACTTTGGGACTTGCAGAGATCCAAGGTTTCTGAAGGAGGCTAAGGAAAAGAGATACTTACTGCCTCTTCAGGAGGGAAAGTAATCCCTTCCTCCCAGGCCAGGACAAAAGGGAAGAAGATCCAGTGCGTCTGGGAGAGAGAAGGAGCAGGAAACCCACAGGACCCTCTCCCATCCTACGCCAATACAAACAGATGTCTGCTACTGCTGAAGAGGGTCAGGAAATGCTTTCCTGCTGAGACCAGGACCAAGTCACTGAGAAAACATCACCCAGAGGCCCAGGCACACAGGGTCAGCCGAAGACTAAGGCTGGGCAAGAAAAACAAGGGACTCCTCTGCCCCTACTGTAAGTCTAAACCAAAACCAAACCAAATCTATTGCCATTGAGTGGATTCTGACTCATAGTGACCCACAGGACAGAGTAGAACTGCACCATAGGGTTTCCAAAGAGCAGCTGGTGGATTTGAACTGTCAACCTTTTGGTTAGCAACCATAGCTCTTAACCACCACACCACCAAGGCTCTACTATGAGTCTAGCACTGAGTAATAAGCAACAGCAGTATACTGCTGGGGAAGGGGCAAGAGCATAGAAAAAGGCCTTCTCTGTGGCACAGCCATGGAGAGACTGCTGAATCCTAAGGAACGCTGAGAAAAACCCTCCAGCACCATAGGCTTCATTCTAAATATAAGGTAAAAACAGACACCACTGAAGTTGTTGGAAAAATGAAGGTAACAGTGTTGTTGTTTGGTGCCATTGAGTTGGTTCTGACTCATAGTGACCCTATGTATAAAAGAAAGAAACACTGCCTAGTCCCGCACCATTGTCACAATCACTGTTATCCTTGAGCACATTTTTACAGCAATTGTGCCAACCCATCCCATTGAGGGTCTTCCTCTTCTCCACTGACCCTCTATTTTACCAAGCATGATGTCCTTCTCCAGGGATTGGTCCCTCTTGATAATGTGTCCAAAGTATGTGAGATGTAGTCTCAACATCCTTGCTTCTAATGAGCATTCTGGCTGTACTTTTCTTCCAAAAAGATTTGATAGTTCTGGGCAGTTCATGGTATATTTAATATTCTTCACCAACACTATAATTCAAAGGCATCAATTCTTCTTCCATTTTCCTTATTCATTGTCCAGCTTTCACACACATATGAGGCGATTGAAAACATCATGGGTTGGGTCAGGCGCACCTTAAACCTTAAAGTGACATCTTTGCTTTTTAACACTTTAATGAGCTCTTTTACAGCAGATTTGCCCAATGTAATGTGTCATTTGATTTCTTGACTGCTTCTTCCATGGGAATTGACTGTGGATCCAAGTAAAATGAAATCCTTGCCAACTTCAATCTTTTCTTCATTTATCATGATGTTGTTTATTGGTCTGGTTGTGAGGATTTTTGTTTTCTTTATGTTGAGCTACAACCCATACTGAAGGCTGTGGTCTTTGATCACAGTGCTTCAAGTCCTCTTCACTTCGAGCGAGCAAAGTTGTGTCACATATATAGCAGATTGTTAATGAGTCATTCTCCAATCCTGATGCCCCAGCTTCCTGGATTATTTGCTCAACATACAGATTGAATAAGTATGGTGAAAGGATACAACTCTGATGCACACCTTTCTTGACTTTAAACCACTCAGTATCCCCTTGTTCTGTTTGAATGATTGCTTCTTGGTCTGGGTACAGGTTCCTCATGAGCACAATTAAGTGTTCTGGAATTCTCATAATTTGTTCTGATCCACACTCTCAAATGCTTTTGCATAGTCAATAAAACACAGGTAAACATCTTTCTGGTAGTCACTGCTTTCAGCCAAGATCCATCTGACATCAGCAATGATATCCCTGGTTCTGTGTACTCTTCTGAATCAGGCTTGAATTTGTGGCAGTTCCCTGTCGATGTACTGCTTCAATCACTTTTGAATGCTCTTCGGCAAAGTTTTACTTGTGTGTGATATTAATGATATTGTTCAATAATTTCTTCATTCTCTTGGATCACCTTTCCTTGGAATGGGCACAAATATGGATCTCTTCCAGTCAGTTGGCCAGGTAGCTGTCTTCCAAATTTCCTGGCATAGACAAATGAGCACCTCCAGCGCTGCATCCATTCATTGAAACATCTCAATTGGTATTCTGTCAATTCCCGGAGCCTTTTTTCACCAATGTCTCCAGTGCAGCTTGGACCTCTTCCTTGAGTACCATCAGTTATTGATCATATGCTACCTCCTGAAATGTTTGAACATCGAACAATTCTTTTTAGTAAAGTGACTAGTTATTCCTTCTATCTTCTTTTGATGTTTCCTGTGTTGTGTAATATTTTCCCTGTTGAATCCATCAATATTGCAACTTGAGGCTTGAATTTTTTCTTTAGTTCTTTCAGCTTGAGAAATGATGAGTGTGTTCTCTTTTGGTTTTCTAACTCTAGGTCTTTGCACATTTCATTATAATACTTTGCCTTCTCGAGCTCCCCTTTAAAATCTTAAATTCAACTCTTTTACTTCATCATTTCTTCCTTTCACTTTAGCTACTCTATGTTCAAGAGCAAGTTTCAGAGTCTCTTCTGACATCCATTTTGGATTTTTTTTTCTTGTCTTTTTAATGACCTCTTGCAAGTTGTCTGGTCTTTAGTCATTAATGTTCAATGCATCAAATCTGTTCTTGGGATGGTCCTTAAATTCAGATGGGATATACTCAAGGTTGTACTTTGGCTCTTGTGGATTTGCTCTAATTTTCTTCAACTTCAGCTTGAACTTGCATATGAGCAATTGATGGTCTGTTCCACAGTCAGCCCCTGGTCTTGTTCTGACTGATGATATTGAGCTTTTCCATTGTCTCTTTTCACAGATGTAGTCTATTTGATTACTGTGTATTCCATCCAGCGAGGTGCATGTGTATAGTTGCCATTTATGTTGCTGAAAAAGGTACTTCCAATGAAAGAGCCATTGGTCTTGCAAAATTCTATCATGCAATCTCTGGCATTGTTTCTATCACCAAGACTTTATCTTTCAACTACCAATCCTTCTTCTTTGTTTCTGACTTTTGCATTCCAATAGCCAATAGTTATCAATGAGTTT
Organism: Loxodonta africana; assembly: GCF_030014295.1. NCBI lineage: Eukaryota > Metazoa > Chordata > Mammalia > Proboscidea > Elephantidae > Loxodonta > Loxodonta africana. The sequence goes on from NC_087342.1 coordinate 102,494,159, forward strand.
CGATTGCATGTCTGATCAATTTCAGACTGCAGAAGTTGGTAAAGATCTTCAATTTCTTCATCTTTGGCCTTAGTAGTTGGTGCGTGAATTTGGATAATAGTCATAGGTAACGATAGCACCAAAAAAAAAAAAAAAACCTCAAAACTCAACTTGAGATCCAATTAGATTGATTCACCACCCCACCCCTATACACACACACATCCCGAAAGCCTAACAGCCCATTTCCAGATATAAATATTATTTATTTCAATCCATATTGTTCACAATATCCAGCATTCAATAAAATTTTGAGAATGAAAACAAAAACAAGAAATTGCAAAAAGATAAAGTAATCAACAGAACCAACTCTGAATGCCTTAGCTTCTGGAATATCATCCAGAGAATGTACGATAACTGATTAAATGATAACAGATCTGCTGGAAAGAGTAAACAAATATATGGATAAATGGGGAATTTCAGGAGAGAAATGGAAACTATAAAAGTTAGACAAACAGAAAAGCTAGGAAAACAATATTAGAAAAAAGAATAACTTCTAATGTCTCACCAGAAAACTGGACATAGCTGAGGAGCAAAGTCAGTAAACATGAAGATAGTGCAATAAAAATCATTAAGATTAAAAAACAAAGAGGGGGGGAAAAAGTGGGAGAAAGAGAGAGGAAAAAAAAAAAAGGGAAACCAGAACAGAGAATCCAAGAGCTATAGGCCAATATTTCATGGACTAACATACATGTAATTGGAGTCCCAGAAAGCAAAGATAGTAAAGAGGGCAGAAGAAAAATCTGGAAATATAAAGGCTGAGAACTTCCAAAAAACAGGCAAATCACAAGTCCTGGGAGCACAGTAAACCCAAGCTGAATACATACATACGTAAATAATCCTATAGATTCAGTATAATCTCAACCAAATTCCCACACAATTTTGTTTTTCATAATAATTGACAAGTCGCTTCTAAAATATATATGGAAAAGCAAAAAGAGACAAGAATAGCTAAAACACGGCTGAAGAAAAAAAACAGACAAAGAATTATACAGTAATGGAGACCAATGAAACAGAATAAAGAACTCATAATGGAATCATAAATATGTGGGAATCTGAAATGAGACAGCTGTCATGCAGAGCAGGGAGGAATGAATGTTTCAGTAAATGGGGCTAGGACAGGTAATTGTTCATATGGGAAAAAATATGAACCATACCTCTCACCATGTGCAAAAAATATATCAATTCTAGATACATTAAAAATTTAGATGTAAAGGGCAACTTATTCACCTATATTTCTTCTGAAGTGATTTTATGAACTTGAGGAAAGGTAGAAGAAATCCTTTAGTACGCAAAAAGCACACATTATAAAAAGACAGTACTGGTTAATATTTGCTCTATTAAAATTAAGAATTTCTATTTATCAAATGGAAACCCTGGTGGTGTAGTAGTTAAGAGCTATGGCTGCTAACCAAAACGTCAGCAGTTCGAATCCACCAGGTGTTCCTTGGAAACCCTATCGGGCAGTTCTACTCTGTCCTACAGGGCCACTATGAGTCAGAATTGACTCAACGGCAGCAGGTTTTTTTTTTTTTTTAATCAAAAGAATCACAGGGAGAAAAGAAAAATTACATATTGGGGAAAATATATGCACCATATAAACCAAAACCCCATTAAACCAAACCAGTTGCCATCAAGTCAATTCTGACTCATAGTGACACTGTAGGACAGAGTAGAACAGCCCCACAGGGCTTCCAAGGAGTGGATAGGGATTCAAACTGCGGGCCTTCTGGTTTGCAGCCGAGCTCTTAACCACTATGCCATCAGGGCTCCACATAAACCAGACACTAGTATTTAGATTACACAGTGAAGCCCTATTAAACCAGCAAGAAAGAAAAACAACCGTATAGTAATAGGCAAGACATGAACAGACATTTCATAATAATAAACGGAAATAACCAGTAACATAAAGGTGGTCATCAACACTAATAATCAGGAAAATAGAAATTAAAAAATAAGATTACAGAAGTACCAGATTGCCAACAATTAAAAAGGTGTAAGATACCTCGCCATATATCAGTCTGAGTTCCAACAGAACACAAATGGCTCAGTAGGATCAGGTGAGTGAGCATGGGGAGGGTTTATTTGTAGCGCGGTCCTTCACAACGGTGCTGGCAGTGTCAGTGGGAAGCACATGGAATGGGGCAGTAGCCCAGGGAAGAGGCTGTTATCTACCACAAAGGGCTGAGGGGCAGGAGGACTTAACCAGAAGGACAGAGTCTACAGAGGAAGCTTCTTTGAGGGCACAATGGCCTTTGATTAAAGGACACAACCTGGGGGGAAAAAGCCAGGGGAATATATACCCTGACCTTACTCTCCTCTTCCTTGCAGATTTCCTGCTTGTGGCTCCCCACTGGTGAGACCAAACCAGAGACCAGAGAGTCTGGGGGCCTAGAGGCCTGGGCAATGAAATCCATTCAGGTCAGCCTCTGAGAACACAGACAAGGTAGAGGAAGGAGGAGAGTGAATCTAGAGGAGCAAACAGAAGATGCCTGGCACTCTGGCATTAGTAAAGATGAGGAGAAACGAGAACTTTGATCTACAGTGGGTGAGAATGTAAATTTACAACTATTTTAGAAAAAAAGTTTGGCAGTTTGTAGTAAAATATAAGATCCACATACCCAACAATTTCTGAATATACGCCACAATCCCTTAAACATGTGCACCAAGAGACACATTCAAGAATGCTCATAGAAGCATCATTCAGATCAAAAATCTTGAACTGATCCAAATGTCCATTGACATTTGCTCTCAATTTCAGTCACTGCCTTTTGTTTCCACTTGGGGTACCACAGAGGGCTGACCCTGGTACTTACAGGCTGCATTTCTCAGGCTTCTCAGTCAGGGGCTCCCAACTGGGTTTGGTCAATGAGAGCCCCTAGCAAGGGGTACTAGGGTGGGTGATAGGGAGAAGCCAGGGTGTTACCCTTCCTCTTTCTGAGTGAGCTCCTCTGTGACTAAGCCCAACAAGATGGGCTTCTTCCGGGTGCCCCACTCTGGGTCTTAGTAACACTGTCTTCACCCTTTTGTCTTTCCAGCCCAAGGACCTTAATAGTTTCCTGTGTTTCTAATCTCTTTGTTTCCTCACCATCTCCATCCCCTGTTTGGCTCTCAGCACCTCCATCCTTAGAATAGCTGATTACCTGGATTAAATCCCCTTTGTACTAAACACTTGAATCAGTTTCTATTTTCCTGGTTTAGACCCTAACTGATCTAAGTTAGAAGATCCATTGCATAAATAAAGAAAATAAAATTAAGCTTACCTAATTTGGTTTTAATTCATTTTATGAAGCTAGTATAATTTTGATACCTCAACCAGGCAGAGAATGAGAAAGGCGAGCTATAGGCCAACATCATTAAAATACCAGGAGTCTAAAAATACTGGAAAATCAAATATAGCAGTGTATTAAAAGGATAATATAATGGGACAAAGTAGGATTTGTCTCAGAAATGCGAGGAGAGATCGATACCAGGGGAAAATCAATAACTAACCGCATGAAAGTGTTAAAGAACTAAAATCACATTATCTCAGATCTCAAAAAACATTTGCAAACTATTTAGTTTTTCTTCATGAATGGATGAATTTTGTCAAGCTAGGAATAAAAGGAAACTTTTATAATTTGTTACAGGGAATCCCCCAAAGGCTTAGTGCAAACATCCCGTTTAGTGGCGAGTCATTAGAAATATCCTGTTTAGTTAGAAAAATGACAAAAACACTATTGCTGCTACCTTTCACCATTGTAATATTGTCCTAGCCAATTAAGAAAAATAATGCTAATATTTGAAAGGGAGAAAAAATATTTGTAGCTGTGATCAGATTTCAAGTTCAAAGTGGGGCTGAACACATGCTGAAAACCTTGCCAGTGTATCTCACCTTATATACCAATGTTTCAGAAACAGGAAAAAAAAAAAGTTTATGAACTATAATGTAGCCGTGCTTAAAACAGGGAAGTCAGAAGAGGTGCTAGACTTAAGAGTGCTCTGAGTAGGACTTTTGGGGCATGAACTCTGGTGGTAATGGGTACCATGATAGGCTCCTCTGCTTCAGACAATGGTGCCCGTGGTTATTTCCTACCTCCACCCCCCTAGGAAAGAGTACAAAGAAAACTTTCTGTAGTCCATGCTCAAAGACAGAGAGTGGGGAAGAGAGATGGTACCGCCCAAGATACACTCAGTTGTATAGGCCCCTGGACATTCATGAATTCAGATACACTGCACTGGTTCATTAGTTTAAAAAAAAGAAAAAAAAAAAACCCACTGCCATCAAGTCAAGGCGACCCTACAGGACAGAGTAGAACTGCCCCATAGAGTTTCCAAGGTGGTAACTTTATGGAACCAGACTGCCACATCTTTCTGTCATTGAGTAGCTGGTGGGTTCAAACCACTGACCTTTTGGTTAGCAGCTGAGCACTTAACCACTGCACCACCAGGGCTCCTTCTTCATTAGTTAGGAAATCAGAATTAGTATTAAGATTTACTTAAACTTTATGTAGTGAAACTCTCTCCTCCTCTGTTTTTCAATCTCATTTTAGAGATAAACCTAAGTTCCACCACCTGTCTGTCAGTTTTTGCGCTGTAGAGGCTTGCAAGTTGCTGTGATGCTGGAAGCTATGCCATCAGGGTTTCAAATACCAGCAGGTTAACTCATGGTGGACAAGTTTCAGCAGAGTTTCCAGACTAAGATGGAATAGGAGGAAAGGCCTGGCAATCTACATTGAAAATTAGCCAATGAAAATGTTATGGATCACAACAGAACGTTGTCTGGCTTGCTTGTTTTGAATATGTAACCATAAGAGATCAATCGCTAGAGGAGGATATCATGCTTGGTGAAGTAGAAGGCTAACAAGGGCATGGGAGACCCTTGGAAAGATGGATTGGCACAGTAGCCATTGTGATGGAATCAGACATGCTGGTGATGGCAAGAATGATGCAAGACCAGGCTACGTTTTGTTCTGTTGTATATAAGGGCACCATGAGTTGGAGTAGACTCAATGGTAGCTAAACAAGCTTAAAAAGAGAGTAGTTTGTCCAAAGGTAAATTACCAGTTAGTGGCTATGTCTCTAGACCTAAATCTTACTTATTAGCCAACACGTATCTACTGCATGACCAAAAAAAAAAAAATTCTTGTTGTTTTGTGACCTTATTTAAACAGAAAAAAATAGTCCAAAGAAATTGTCTAAAGGTATAATTACACTTGAATGTTTTGTAATGTAGAAGCCCTGGTGGCACCGTAGTTAAGCACTTGGCTGCTAACCGAGAGGTCAGTGGCTTGAACCCACCAGCCACTCTGTGGGAGAAGATTACAGACTTGGAAACCCCATGGGACTGTTCTACTCTGCCCTGTGGGGTCGCTATGAGTCAGAATCCACTTCACAGTTGTGAGTTTGATGGGTTTTGTAACATTGTAAAAAACACATGCCTTTAAAAAGGCAAGTACTTAAAGTTATGAATTTACATCTGGGTTATCTGATTTATTTCTTTGACCCAGTAGTTATGAGGCAGAGCATTTTAGATTGGAGGAGTATGGGTTTTTGTTTTATTTGAAATTGCATGGGTTCTATTCTCTTGTGACAATGTAATTTCTGCTTTTTAAAATTTAAGTTTCTCTGGCATGGTATAGAATCGATTTTTATTACTCTTCCCATGGATGCTAGAAAATAGGTGTACTATTAACAGGGTACAAAGTTCAATGCATAATTATCAATTCACCATATAGCTCCAGATTTTTTTCTATTCTAAGAAAATCAGGTAGGAGAAGAGCAAAAGAAGAGGAACCATTGACCCAGAGTTACATTCCTGGGTATATTCCCAGAGCAATTCTCACATAGATTCACAAGGGGACTATTCCAAAAATATTAATTTTTGTTTGTAGTTAAGGAAAGCTGGGGAAGAACATACATGTTCATTAGAGGAAATGAAAAATAAAATTACAGCAGTTAGAACCCAGGAACTACATGTAGTATAACAACCGCCACTAATCTTGGAGTGTTAAATGAAAAAGAAAAAAAAGATATCTGTGGCACGGTATCACTTAAGTAAAAATATATGCAACATTTTATATTACCCAAGGATACAGTCATATTTTCAGACATTTTTAAAATACATTAGAGTGATTGGCTGTGGAGGAGGTGGGGATGGAAATGGAAATGAGGGAAAAGGAGAGAAAAGGAACTAGAGAGGGCTAAAATAGTTCTGGTTTATACCATTTGGCATTTAGTACCTAGAAGTCAAATCAGCTGTTTTGTTCTCAGATCCTTTCCCTGTCTCTAAGATGGCTGTCATAATCCCTGCATCCTGGTGTTCACATGATGACATAATCCCCTCCAGTTGAGTGGTCACTCAAAGGTGACCAGATGCTACTTTTGTGGTTATGTTCCATAAAATTGTTTCCTCTGTCTTGCAAGGAGACTCCTTCTGTTGTTGTCTTTAATGAAGCAAGTGGCCATGTCAGGGAGGACCCCTGTTGCAAGGAAATTAGGGAACCCTCTAGGAACTGAGGGCAGCCCCCAGCCAACAGGAAACTGAGACCCTCAGTGCTATGACCATAAGGAACCAAATTCTACTAACAACCACATGAGCTTGGAAGTGAAGTCTTCTTCAGTTGAACTTCCACATGAGAATGTAGCCCAGCTAACATCTTGATTGCGGCCTTGGGAGAGCCTGGACTTTGACCTAAAGAAACCGAAATAATAAGTGTATTATTTTAAGCTGTTAATTTGTGATAATATTGCTATGCAGCAATAGATAGATAATACTAGATAATACATCTGCCAATAAGCTTCTGGCTAGGTTTAGTATATGGTGTGCACAAATAGGAAGGAGATTGGATGATGGAAAAACAGAAGCTCAAGCATTTGTTATCTCCTGTACTAAAAAAGGGGCAAGGTAGGCAAATCCCACCTTCATTTCTGACTATGTGATAAGGATCAGGAGGATTCCAGTTCCCACCTGGAAATGGATCCAGTCTTCACCTTCTCGTGAATGGAGATAGCAAGAGTAACAAGCACCCAGGGGCAATCTCTAAGTTGTGTCCCCACCCCAATTTCAAGATGAATAGATAATAGTGGCAATGTGTTATAAGAAACACCTTCCGTCCTCTTGTCCAGCTGCCTCGTTAAGGCACCTTTCATATTTGGGGTGCCCTGGAATGTCATTCCATACCTCATCCGGTTCCCCCTAGGGCTTGCTCCTGGGGATATGTGTCCACCCTGGCCCGCCTCCACGTCTCTGTACCAGTGTCTCCATTATCCTCTTTGCCTGCCACCCACGTGGCAACTGCTCTCTGACTCTAATCACTCAGAGTTAGGCTAGACCTTACAAGTTAAAGGGACACCATCCTTCAGATCAGTTGCCCTTGCAACCCTTCTCTGAATTAGTCATTCCAAGCTAAGTCAGAGTTTACAAGTTAGAAGAACTCAGTTCTTCCAATTGCTAAGTAAGCAGATGCCCTCCCATGCTGGGTCTTATTTTCCCCCATGGGCTAGTTAATTCTCTAGGATGACTTGCAAATTTTACAGAGACTGTACTTACAGTTGCTCCTTTATTATAACTAGGAAGCATATAACTGAAGAGACGCATCAGGAGAGGTCTGGGAGGGCCCCCAGCATGAGATTTCCATTGTCCCCAGGGAAGTGCCACCATCTTGAGAGTGGATGCTCTCGCCAATCAAGGAAGCCCTCAAACTTCCATGACCAAAGCCTTTTATTGGCTTCATTGCATAGTCATGATTGATTAAATCATTGAATTTGCATGATTGAAGTCAGGCCCCCTTCACTTCCTGAGATTGGAGCCCTGGTGGCTCAGTGGTTAAGAGCTTGACACTAGTTGCCATGTGTGATCTTTGTGGCCCCCAGTCATTTGCACACATTCTCAGGTGCTGTCCAGAAGTTTTATATAATAAAGGCACTTCGATTGCTCAGGAACTCCAGGGGCTATTTTTTAGAAGTCAAAGACAAAGGCCGAATAGAATTGTGCTTCAAAGACACCAACAGGAGTAAAAAGACAACTTACAGAATGGGATAAAATATTTGCAAATCACATATCTAGCAGTCCCTCAAAATGTCATATAGAATTACTATATGACACAACTATTCCACTTCTAGGTATATACTCAAGAGAAATGAAACCATCCATACAAACCCTCGTGCATGAATGTTGATAGCAACATTATCCATAATAGCCAAAAAGAGGAAACAACTCAAATGCCTACATACTGAAGAATTAATAAAATGTAGCATGTCCATACAATGAATTATTTGGCAATACAAAGGAATGAAGTATTGACATGTGCTACAAAATGGATTATCCTTGAAAACATTATGCAGAGTGAAATAAGTCAGATGCAAAAAAGCACCGTAGTGTATGATTCTATTTATGTGAATGTCCATATTAGGCAAATCCATAGAGTCAGAAGGTAAATAAGTTGTTGCCTAGTGTTGCCAGGTGGAAATTCCAGGTTCTGTTCAGCACAACTTATCTCAGCCAATAAATGAGAGACCAAGGTGGGAGAATAGAAAGGTACCTTTATTTTGTTGCACAAGAAAAAGAAAAGGCTGCTCAGCAAGGGCAAGAGGGAAAGTTACTTTTATGGGTTTCTCAAGCAGGAATTTCACACAACTTACATCAGCATACTACACATCCGCAATGAGGTTTATATATATAGCTTCATGCATCACGTGTTCAGAAAATGGCAGTTAAACTCCACCCAGAGGTGGGGAAGTTACTATGTATGAGGTACTTAATGAGCTCAAAGGTTATCCCAAATGTCAACATGGTGCCTAAACCGGTTTCTGCCAATTTCCTCTAGTTTTGGGCAGCAACTAAGGAAAGGGGAAAATCTATGGGGCATGTCAAGCAAGCTGTTTGGCAGTAAAATTTTATACAGCCTGGGGACCTCTGTCTTACTAGGACTAGGAGCTGAGGGTAAGTGGAGAGTGACCAGGAATGACTATGGAGTTTCTTTTTGGAGTGCAGAAAATATTCTGGAACTAGATAGTGTTGATGGGTGCACAACTCTGAATGTATAAACATCACTGAATTGCACATTTTAGATGGGTTATTGCATGGTATGTGAATTACCTCTCAATAAAGCCATTTAAAAAAAATCAATGTGTGAATGTGGTTAATTCTACATAAAAAAATAAAACCTCAGATATTAAATAGGGACATAATATTCTTTAAATCCCAATCTAAGAATGTGTCAGCTAAGAGCTTTACCTGGATATATAAATTTTGAGTTAAGAAACTTATAGCAATGTAAATACAAGGTAGATTTAAGGATTGGATTATTTGGTATATTGACATTCATTATAGATTTTAATAACTAATTTTTAGTTAAAGGAAAACTCTTAAATGGAATTTAAGACTCATAGCCTGCTTGGGAATTCTTCACATCATGGAAGATGAACTAGAAGCAGAATATTAACTTCGCCACCTCAAAATTTTCCAAAATCATGTGTAATATTCAGGGTAAGCCATCTTTGTGCTTCATATTTCGTAAGTTTTTTAAATGTCTGTGATGTGTTCAAAACTGAAGATCCCAAAAACATCTTTCTCCTCCAACCTCAACTAAAAGTGAGCTTGTATTCAGTATTGCAAGTGTGGCAGATCATGCCTACATGAACAATCTAGCAATTTACAGCATGAAGTTGTTCTTGTACTAAAACTAATTTTTTTTCCAAAGGTGGCATTAAACAAAATTAATCTTTTAAAAACATTTTATAATTATTTCATCTCAAAAGTTTATTTTCAGATGGTGGTATTTGGCTTCAGCCTCAGTCAAATAATTATTTTAACACTCAGCCAATTGGTATTTGCCCAAAGTATATTTTTGTTGCATCTTTAAATATTTGCCTGTGTCTATGTGTATTGTAAGGCCTAAAATATCATGTGTTGCCTTGCTATCTTCGAGCCTCACAGGACCTCAGAGGCCTAACTGTGAGTTCCCCTCTTTCACCAGATATACCACATATCCAGTGGGAAAGACTTCCCACCTGGCTGGTTAGTTCCTCTATCAGACAGCTGTACTCAACCAGATCCTCAATTTTATGGGTTTCATTTCCCAATCTGTGTGGAATTATCCAAACAGGCCAGTCACATACTCCCCTGGGATCTGGGGCATCTCATCCTCTTCTTACTACAAAGCCTGCCTCCTAAAGCCCCCACTGGTTTATTCTGCTTCCAAGTATAACACCTACTTGGCCCTGGGTGGTGTGCAGGGTTCTCCTGCCTTGGAGTATGAGTATATATGACTAACAAACTGCTGACAATCTTATCTTCCCAGTGTTGGGTGTCACATGTTTGGTCATCCCCAAAATCCTAGGGAGAATTCCCTCCCTCACCAACAGGATGAAGAGGAAGTGAACAACACACTGTCCTTGCTAGGTTGTTAGTTAGCACCATGACGGCAAAGACCTTGTCTGTTTTTCTTTTAAGTGCTGTGTCTCTACTACCTGGAACAATACCCACATGCAGTAGGCATTCAGTCATGGGTTGAATCAGTATTCATTTCTGATACATTTTGTTTAGGTTTTTAAGCTATGTTAGTAAGTGCAGCCATATAGACTTACCCCTTCCTAGTGAGCTGCATTTGTTATAACCCTCTTTCTGTCTAGTAATGCTCTTTGCCTGTGTTAGTTTTGTCTGTTAATATAGCTACATCATCTATGTTGTTGTTGTTAGGTGCCATCAAGCTGGTTCTGATTCATAGTAACCCTGTGTACAAAAGAATGAGACACTGCCTGGTTCTGCACCATCCTCACAATCATTGCTATGTTTGTGCCCATTGTCGTAGCCACTGTGTCAATCCGTCTAACTGATGGTCTTCCTCTTTTTCACTGACCCTCTACTTTACCAAACATGATGTCCTTTTCCAGGGACTGATCCTCCTGATAACATGTCCAAAGTATGTGAGACATAGTCTCGCCATCCTTGCTTCTAAGGAGCACCCTTGTACTTCTTCCAAGACATCCTTACTTAGGTTCATACTTGCTTTTTAAATTCAATTACTTTGAATCTCTGTAACGTTAAGTACCTCTTGTACCCAGCATGTATCAGGTACATGTTACATACCACTTCAGATCCCTTCAGTCTCATTTATCCCTTGCTCAGATGGCTGCTGCAGTAACAAGCTCTGCACAGGTCCATTTGATTTCACATTGACTTCATCTGACAGCTTGTTACATCATATTCCTGCTGGCACCTCCCCTCTATCCTTGGGTTTCCCTATGCACATGGAGGCATTGGACTCCAGATCCTTCCTCAGTGTCCATGCATGTGTAAATTGGACATGTGGGAGAGTTTATGTTACGTAGAGTTAGCCTCTGACTCATGGGAGATGGGAACTGGCAAGTCAATTTTTCCCTTCCCACCCTGAAATGTCACAGACACACACAGGTTATATAGAGTCTTAGAGGAGGATCTGACAATATTGAGCAGTTGGTTGTATTGTTACGTCTCTGTCTTTCTCTGATTGTAACAGGCACTTTTGTTTTCAGTTACATTCCCTGACCCATCTCTACTTTCAGTTGCAGATGCTTAGGACAGTTCTACGTAAGCTCGAATTCATGCTGACAGTGGTTGGCTTCAAGTGAGATTTGTGCTTTGTCTCAGGGTCTTCTCTGGTACTATCCAGGTCATTCCTCAGCTCCTGTACTTTCATTTATGTTCTGGGTTGCTTTGTTGGAAGATCTACTCTTTCCATCTTGGTCTCTAGACTCAAACTCCTGGGCCTTGGTTAATGTAACTCCCTGGTCCTAAGCAGGTTGCTACACTAAATCTGCTTTGGCTACTATAACCAGGCTCTGTTATGAATCCTCACACTGATCCTTGCCCTGCCTGTTTTATACATTATATTCTCTTTCTTCCAGTGATTTTTTGAGCCTCAGTGTGCCAATGGAAATTACTTTAAGCCCTATGGGCTTCACTCAAATGATCTTTAGGACTGACCTATGTGTTGTCTGGAGAGAATGTTTCTCCTATTTCACTCACCTAGGAGCTGGAGGCCAAACCATTGGCTTCCTGACTGGTGGAAAAAAAAAAAAAACAAAACAGAGATAGACCTTATTTGAAGAGCATCTGAACAGGCAAGGCTGTTAGGCTCCCTTCATCCACCTGGTGTACTGAAAGAGACAAAGTGGCAACACTCACCCAAGAGCTCTAGAGTATGTGAAGGCCTGTGAAAAATAACGTGATCAGTTTGTTGTCTGGTCTCTGGCTTTACTTTTCATTGCCAGATTTCTAGGGCATTAATCTCTTCCTGTCACAACATTGCTTTCTGAAAGTGAAGAAGACTTGAAATACTTATTGATGAAGATCAAAGATTACAGACTTCAGTATGGTTTATACCTTAATATGAAGAAAACAAAAATCCTCACAACTGGACCAATAAGCAACATCATGATAAATAGAGAAAAGATTGAAGTTGTCAAGAATTTCACTTTACTTGGATCCACAATCAATGCCCACGGAAGCAGCAGTCAAGAAATCAAACAACGTATTGTATTGGGCAGATCTGCTGCAAAAGACCTCTTTAAAGTGTTAAAAAGCAAAGATGTCTAAGGTGTTCCTGACCCAAGCCATGGTATTTTCAGTCACCTCATAAGCATGCTAAACTTGGACAATGAATAAGGAAGACCAAAGAAGAATTGATGCCTACAAATTATGGTGTTGGTGAAGAATATTGAATATACCATGGACTGACACAAGAACAAACAAATCTGCCTTGGAAGAAGCATAGCCAGGATGCTCCTTAGAAGTGAGGACAGTGAGACTTTATCTTGCTTACTTTGGACATGTTATCAGGAGTTACCAGTTCCCGAAGAAGGACATCATGCCTGATAAAGTAGAGGGTCAGTGAAGAAGAGTAAGACCCCTAATGAGGTGGATTGACACAGTGGCTGCAACAATGGGTCTTCCCCATTCATTGTACAGCCCTCGCATGCATATGATGTGATGGAAAATACCATGGCTTGGGTCAGGCACACTTTAGTCTTCAAGGTGACATCTTTGCTTTTAAACACTTTAAAGAGGTCCTTTGCAGCAGATTTTCCCAAAGCAATGTGTCTTTTGATTTCTTGACTGCTGTTTCCATGGCTGTTGATTGTGGATCCAAGTAAAATGAAATCCTTGATAACTTCAATCTTTTCTCTGCTTATCATGATGTTGCTTATGGGTCCAGTTGTGAGGATTTTTGTTTTCTTTATGTTGAGGTGCAATACTTACTGAAGGCTGCAGTCCTTGATATCATTAGTATTTCAAGTCCTCTTCACTTTCAGGTGACAAGGTTGTGTCATCTACCTATCACAGGTTGTTAATGAGTCTTCCTCTGTGTTCTTCTTCATATAGTGTAGCTTCTTGGATTATGTGCTCAGCATACAGATTAAGTATGGTGAAAGGATATAACCCTGACACATACCTTTCCTGACTTTAAATCACGCAGTATCCCGTTGTTCTGTTTGAATGACTGCCTCTTGGTCTATGTACACGTTCCTCATGAGCACAATTGTTCGGAAATTCCCATTTGTCACAATGTTATCCATAATTTGTTATGATCCACGCAGTTGAATGCCTTTGCATAGTCAGTAAAACACAGGTACATATCTTTCTGGTATTATCTGCTTTCAGCCAAGATCCTTCTGACATCAGCAATGATGGTTGTCGTTCCATGCTCTCTTCTGAAGCCAGCTTGAACTTCTGGCAGTCCTCTGTCAATGTACTGTTTCAACACCTTTTGAATGATCTTCAACAAAATTTTACCACTGTGTAATTTAGTGGTATTGTTTGATAATTTACGCATTCTGTTGGATTACCTTTCTTTGGAATGGGCACAAATACAGATCTATTCCAGTTGTTTGGCCAGGTAGCTGTCTTCCAAATTTCTTGACATAGACGAGTGAGCACCTCCAGTGCTGCATCTGTTTGCTGAACCATCTCAATTGGTATTCTGTTAATTCCTGGAGCTTTGTTTCTTGCCAATGCCTTTAGTGCAGCTTGGACTTCTTCCTTCACTACCATTGGTTCTTGATCATATGCTACTTCCTGAAATGGCTGAATATCAACCAATTCTTTTTGGTACCATGACTCTGTATTTCTTCCATCTTCTTTTGATACCTCAGGCATGGTTCAACATTTTGCCCATAGAATCCTTCAACATTGCAACTTGAGGCTTGAACTTTTTCTTCAGTTCTTTCAGCTTTAGAAATGCTGAGTGTGTTCTTCCCTTTTGGTCTTCTAACTCCAGGTCTTTGCACATTTCATTATAATATCTTCAGCTCTTTTGCGTCATTGTTTCTTCCATTCGCTTTAGCTACTCTATGTTCAAAAGCAAGTTTCAAAGTCTCTTCTGACATTCTTTTTGATCTTTTCTTTCTTTCCTGCCTTTTTAATGACCTTTTGATTTCATGTTTGATACCTTTGATGTCATTGCACAATTCATCTCGTCTTTGGTCATTAGTGTTCAGTGCATCAAATCTGTTCTTGAGATAGTCTCTAAATTGAGGTGGAATATACTCGAGGTTGTATTTTGGATCATGTGGACTTGTTATTTACTTCAGCTTCAACTTGAACTTGTATGTGAGCAAATGGTCTGTTCTGCAGTCAGCCCCTGACCTTGTTCTGCCTAATGATATTGAGCTTTCCCATCATCTCTTTCCACAGATTCAGTCTATTCCTCTGTATTCCATTCAGCCAGGTCCACATGTATAGCTGCCATTTACGTTGTTGAAATAGTATTTGCAATGAATAGGTCGTCGGTCTTGCAAAATTCTATTGTGAGATCTCTGGCATCATTTCTATCACTAAGGCCATACTTTCCAACTACCAATCCTTCTTCTTTGTTTCCAACTTTCTCCTTATTAGCCATCTTTGAAGATATTGATACCAGAGCCTAGATTTCCAACAGTATAAAACACAGAAAATACTTTAACACAGGGCAGCCTGATTTAAAGGCAAATATGATGGGCTCTATTTACCTCTCACTTGTGCTTACACATAGGACTCAGGGTTGAGCAAATGCATTGCTCTAAAAGTCCAAGCACATCACCTCTGTAGGAAATCTGCTTCAGAGATTCCAACCCAAGACCTTGGCCAACTTGTTAATAAAGCCTTAATGGTACTCATCTTGCTGTGGCTTCTAAGTCAGATCTCTCTCACCTATAGGATAAGCTGAAGATGCTGGACTCCAGATGCCTTTAAACTGTTAGTGCATTCATATAGTATATTTTGATGATGCTATACCATCACAAATGGGAACCATTTTGCCCTCTGTGAAGCCTGCTTTTGGGAGTCCATTTAACAATGAAAAACTATCCAAGGTATCCTGGTATTTTAAGCTCACTACCTGATCATTCTAGAACAAACAGGGTTCCCCCGAGAAAATCTCCGATTGGTGGAAGAAAAGAACAAACCTATAAGTCAGAGTCCTCCAGGACCTTTTAATAAATATTTCATACCTAACAATTTAGAGACAACAGGGTAGTCAGCCTGATATAGCAAAATAAGTTGTGATGTTAGTAATATGCCATGACTAGAGCCCTGGTGGTACAGTGGTTAAGAGCCCAGCTGCTAACTAAAAAGCTGGCAGTTTCAAATCCACCAACTGCTCCTTGGAAACCCTATGGGGCAGTTCTACTCTGTCCTTTAGGGTCTTTACAAGTCAGAATTGACTCAACAGCAATGAAAACAGAACAGATTAAGTGAAATTCCTGGTTTTATTTTCTTCATTATAAAGCTGAAGAACTTTCATGAAAAATTTGAAGTTTTGCACCACCATCTTTTCATTATACATCAGCATCTGTATCCTATTCTAATTGTACACATTCATTTATACTTGCATATATAGTCTCCAGTATGAGTTTCAATCAAGCGTTTTTCTACAGTTACCTTGTTGTTATTGTTAGGTGCCATCAAGTTGGTTTTGACTCATAGCTGTCCTATGTGCAACAAAATGATGCACTGCCCTGTCCTCTGCCATCTTCACAATCATCACTATATTTGAGTCCGCTGTTATAGCTACTGTGTCATTGCATCTCGTCAAGGGTCTTTCTCTTTTTCACTGACCCTCTACTTTATGAAGCATGATGTCCTTATCATGATGTCCCTCCTGATAAAATAACATGTCCAAATTATGTGAGACAAAGTCTCACCATCCTGGTTATATACCTAGGAGTGGAATTTCTTAGTTACTGGACGGCACTGGGGGTATGGTAGCTTGATATTTAACTTTGTGGAATTGATGGACTTTTCCAAAGTGGCCTCACTATTTTACATCTCCTCCAGCAATGTATAATGGCTTAAATTTCTCCACATACTTAACATTTGTTATTGTTTGTCTTTTTTATCATAGTCATTATAGTGAGTGTGAAGTAGTATCTCATTGTGGTTTTCAGTTCAAGCTGCACTGAGCCAGTGGAAAAAAACAAGGCTCTAGGATTTGTTGGAATACCCATTAAGATATTCCAGATGCAACGCTGGAAGTTCTCACTTGTCCATTTCAAGAAATTTGGAAGACAGTTACCTGGCCAACTTGAAAAGATTCGTATCCATGCCATTCCAAAGAATGGTGATCAAACAGAATGCAGAAATTATTGAACAATGTCATTAATATCACATGCTAGAAAAATCTTCTGCAGATAATTAAAAAACAACTGTAGCCGTACATCGGCTGATTTTCAAATTTTGACCCAACCTTGTATTCCTGGGATAAATCCCACTTAATCATGATTTATAATCCTTTTTATATGTTGCTGGATTCAGGTTGCTAGTATTTAGTTGAGAATTTTTTATATTTACATTCTTAAGGGTTATTAGTCTGTATTTTTTTTTTTATTTATTTTTCTTGTGGTCTTTGTCTGGTTTTGATATCAGGTAATACTGGTATCAGAGAAAGAGTTAAAAGAGTTCCCTCCTATTCTGTATTTTAGAAGTTTGTTAGTGGTTGGTGTTAATTCTTCTACAATCTTTGGTAGAATTCACCAGTAAAGCCATTTGGTCCTAGGCTTTTCTTGATATATATATATGCATACACACACACACACATATACACATATATATACTAATTTAATCTCTATATTTGTTATAGGTATATTTGTATTTTGTATTTCTTCCTAAGTTAGTTTCAGCAGTTAGTATCTTTACAGGAATCTGTCTATTTCATCTAGGTTATCTAATTTGTAGGCATACAGTTGTTCAGAGTATTCCTTTATACCCCTTTTTATCTGTAAGATTGTCAGTAATGTTTCAGTAATTTGAATCTCTCCCTCCTTCCCTCTCTGTCTCACCATTTGGACTAAAGATTTGACAGTTTTCTTGATCTTTCCAAAGAACAAACTTTTTGCCCCAACTGCTATCTACCACCATAGGTAGCTGATATTGAGCAATTGCCTCTAATTGTTTTGACAAACACCCTCAGGGAATACGCTTTTCGTACTGGGTGAGCTCTGAGTCAGATCAAATAAAGACAACCTTGCAAGTGGGGTTTTCCAAGGAACCACAGAACAAATAAAATAATTGTCTAAGGATGGGACTATGAAGGAGCTCTAACCCCATTCTGACCCCTCTGGTCACTGCCAGGTTGCTGGTTTTCACTATGATTGTGGGGTACTGGTTTCGATGGGCGGGAATAGGACATAGTAAAACAACATAAAGCAAGCTGTTCTTACCAAAGTCAAGTTGTTTTTCTTGAATAAATGTTCCCTAGATTGCTGCAAGCCTTTGTTTAGTTTCTAGAGGTCTGAAAAAGTTGATTCTGACCATTTTTTCCCAGTGTCCTGTTGCTTTTATGGTAGAGAGAAGTTTTGAAGATCCTTGCTCTATTTTAACATCACCTCCTCTATCTATTGGTCCTTAGAAAACCAATTGTCATTTAAAAAAAAAAAAATTAACCTTTTTTGTCTTTCTTGTGCCCATACATGAGAAAACAAAGTACAATCTGGGAATGCACAGCACTATCTCTGTCACCATTACGTTTTCTGGGTTTTCTTGCTGTGAACAGGGTTCTGGCCCTAGAACAGCTTGTAGTACAACACTATGATATGTACCATTTCCAGTGGCCATAAACCCCTAGTGACTACTCATTCTTCCATACCCATGGAGACCTTGGAATCCACACATTCGAGGCAGGAATTCATGTTCCTTCCATCTATAGTTGCTCTAAGTCATTGCTTGGTGGAGAGCTATCCAACCCTCATCAGACAACACCAATGAGTAAAACCTTTGTGTTAAGCCACTGAGATTTTGGGGATATTTGTACGAAATCATGGCCTGGCCTACCACAACAAGGTGTATTTGTTGCACATATATCCTACTGTCTTTGGTATACGAAAATGAACGTCAGTCTTCTATACTGTAAGTTGTCTTTTTCAAAGTTCAGAAAACATGGAACAGAGGAAGTGCTTCTACTTCTAGAAGTATGATAAGCATTCCTGCCTAATTTTTTCTAGTTTTTCTTTAGTTTGTTATGTTTACACATTCTACTCCCATTTTAGAACACGGAATAAGAATAGCTGCTAAGCCCATTTTCCAAACTACTTACTAATTGTGACTGTGCCATTTGTGGAATAATCCTTGCATTGCCTGTTGATGTGTGATGCCTTTTATGTCATGAATTCATTTAGATCACAGGGGTGGTTTCTGGCCTACTCTGACCTACTGATCTAGTCTTGTGATTGGTGGGGCTTGAACTACTATAAAAAACAGTGTAGGGTTTGTCCTTTCAACCCATTTTCAAAATTGTTGATTACCTTCATTTTTAGATTAGTTGGTCCATTGAATTCCAATGTGATTTTTGTACTCCCCATTAGTCTTCCTGAGATTTTAGATATTCATTATTTTAATGCCATTTGAAAAAAAAATAAGGTTCAACTCAGGATGAAAAGCAGCATCTACAAAGTTGTGGGAGATAACAGGTGCAGAGATTAAGAAATGTAAAAGTTACACAGCAAGTAGGTGAGATGGGACTTTAAACCTGGCCTTGATTTCAGAAAGTTCACTTTTTCTAATAAAACACGCTACTTGGCTGTCTAACATCTTCACGTCAGAGAAAGGAGACATAGAGAGGAAATGACTGGCTGAGATGGCCCAATGACCTTTCTCCCTGACCCAAGAAGGTTTATAGCATCTGCCAAAATATCATAGGATTCCGGATTGTTATGCTTATCTCCCAAAAATAGTGTAACAAGGCCCCCCATGTCTCTTCACCATTCTACAGAGAGAGCATGCCTCTTTGTAACAGAATAGTGTTCCAGGAACCCAGGCCTGTGTTTCTGAGCTACCACTTGCCTCCATCCTAACCCAACTTCCTACTTCAAAATCTCCAAGAAATTGGGAGAAGACAGGGATATATCACCAAGAATTCTAGGATTACTTGTCTATTTAACACCATTAGTCAGAGGAAACTGACTCAGCATTTGGGTGGGAACAGGACTTCCTTATGAGCCCAATGAACAGGAAAAGGAATAATTCTAAAATATCATCCATATGTCAACACAAAAAGGAAGCTACCTTGGGACAAGTGTGGCTGAAAGTTAGGGGCCCTGCAAAGAAATGGTAGTATCTGCAGTGGAATTATCCTACTAAGACCCTAAATATGCCTGATCTTTGCCCGTAATGTGGATCAGAATAAATAGCTCACATTATCTAAGCCCATTATGCTTTGGGGACCTTTAGACGATATACTAATTCTCGTGCAAAAGGATCACAGCAGACATAATGGAGGTTGATGGCATTGGCAGATGACCAGCTGCAGCATCTTCTCATGCTCTGGAAATTCTGGTGGAAGACCTTGAGTATTATGGTTTGAAATCATGGATTTCCTTTCCAAAATGTTTCCCAGAATGCTGTGATTGGTGTAGAAGGTATGACAAAGTGACAAGATCCCATTTTCATATGGGGCTCCTATGCAGTGTTCCTTTCGGGTAACAATTATGTGCACATAGCTCAAGTCAACTTTCCATTAGGAATCCTCTAATTGATAATATTGGCAAAAATCCAGGAGGCATTATTGAGCTGGAGGCTGAGGAAATGTGTCCTGTAACAACCACCATCATATCTTTTGCAGTATATGGGCATAGATTCTAACTTTATGATTCTGTATTGGCACTTAGGCATCCCTGACTATCCAAAGGCCTAAGGAACATGGCCAGGGAAAATACTTTGAGCACTGGGAAAGATTCTGAAGAGCCCTGGGAACCTAACATATTTGTAATACTTCTGGACTCAGATACGTTTTATAGAGGTAGCTACCACCTGACACACCCTTAATCCTTGACACACCCTTAATCCCTATCTTATCTTGTTAAGAGGGGACAGAGACAGGAAATTATTGGGTATCTTGAGGCATGGTGATTGAGTCCATTAAGTCAGATGATAGTACCTCTGGCCCTCTGAGCAGCTACATGTACCCTTTGCCATAAATCAAAAAGAATGTGGCCAGTTGTGGACTGGGAGGCAGCTGTATTGGTGATGGCTGGATTCTCACACATTTGGAGTTGGTTTATAATGGCCTCAGCTGAGGCAACAGGATTTTCATCCACACGGTCTTGTCTCAATCAGACCAGCCCAGGTTCATTCTCACAACATTGGTGGAGAAGGGAAAAGAGAACACAAAACCTACTGAGGCCTAGATTTGACCTGGCACAGTTTCATTTCTGCCATATTCCATTGGCCAGAGCAAGTCACAGGCCAGCCCAAATTCAATAGGTGGGGAAACAAACTCTTGATTGGAAGAGAAGAAAAGTCACATTGTAAAGGGTGTAGATAGACAAAGAAGTGCAAAATCAGGGCTCTTTTTACAGTCAATTGACCACATAAACTAAAATCCTTAGGTGAAAGTTGTTGAAGAACTATTAATGGGTTCAGGCAGAGTGAGTTTGATTCACTAACAAACTTAGCACCACTATAAATGAAACAGACATTTTGGTCCCTCATATAATGCAATAGAAAGTACAGATCATCTATGAAGTCTTCTTGTCAATAAAGAAGATCTAACAAAGCCTCTAGATCTAATCACCAGCTTGTAGTAAAAACCAGGGATAGAGGAACAAGTTAAACACTAAGACACAATCAGGAAAATCTAGAATGCAGGGTATTCTACAGAAAAAAAAATGACCCAGTTTCTCCAATGTATCAATGACATTAGTGTTATGGAAGAAACTTAGAAGGCCTAAATACTGGCAAACACATATTACACATTCCCTCAGATTTTCTTGGCATCACCGATCTCCTATATTCTCAGCCTCAAATGCTGGTATATCTTGCCAACACCACGTCTACCTATACCTTACGTTGCTTGGCTGCACGCCTGGAGCTTCTGGCTCCTCCCAGTGCTTCTGGACTCAAAAGTAGTGTCACATTGCATGGATGGGATTTGTATTTCCATAAGCAGCCAAATGGGCTAGATAACCACCTGCTGCCAAGCGAGGTAGGTAACCATCTGGAAGAGTGAGAGAGTTTACTCCCTGAGAAGTAAACTGATTGTTGAGGGTTAAAAGATGGAAGAGAGCCTGCAAATAAATTCCTCCTTCTTCCCCCTCTATACTATCTGTCCGTAGATGACTTATAAGGTCAAGCAATAATCTGTTATCTTTGTGAAAGAGTGGCCTGCTTAATAATGCATAAGCTTGTATTTATTTCTCATTCTTCCCTGTCTAAATTCTCTTCCCTCCTTGTTGTTGCTCTGGAATTATACCTCTCAAGCAAGCATTAGCAATTGAGTCTTGCCTCAGTCAGTTCTCTTTTCTAGAGAACCTGAGTTAAGACAACAACCAAATGCAATGAGTAGACTTGTTTGGAGCCCAATTTTAATAAACCAGCTGTAGGACAAGCAGTGAAGTTTGACTAGTTTGAGTATTAGATATTAAGGGGCTGTTGGATTTGTTGGATGTATGACAGAGTGGTTTAAGAAAATAACAAACTATCGGCATTTGTGGGTAAAAGAATACAATACCTGGTATTTGCTTTAAATAATTCCAACGAATAAAACAAGGTGGGAAACCTATGGAGATAAATAAGACTGGAAAAATGTGTGTTAAATCTGAGTAATGGGTACACGGTTCATTACACCATTCTCTACTTACGTATGGAGACTCTGGTGGTGTAGTAGTTAAGTGCTATGGCTGCTAATCAAGTGGTCAGCAGTTCGAATCCACCAGGCACTCCTTTGAAACTCTTTCGGGCAGTTCTACTCTGTCCTATAGGGTCGCTATGAGTCGGAATTGACTCCCAGGCACTGGGTTTGGTTTGGTTTTTGGTTCTACTTATGTATATTAAAAAATTCCCATAACGATGTCAAATTTTCTTCAACTCTTAAAAATGTTTCATTGTCTTCATTTTTCAATATTTTTCTTGAATCTTACGAGGTTCTGATTCTTGTTCTTCCGTAGATGATCTTTCTGGAAGATTTATAATTGATTTTTAAGAAATTTTTACTATATTGTATCCAATTTTAGGTTTTTCTCTTTATACACTCTATGGACCCTTTCAAAGTGAAGTCATTTATCTTTTTTTCTGGGAATTTAACTCCATTATTTCAACCATTTTTTTTCTTTTGAGACTATCATCTAGACATTTAGATATTTTCTATCATCCAAATATTCTTGCATTTTCTATTTCTTTATCTTTCCTGACTTCCTTCTATGAGAGGTTCTCAATCCGATCTTCCAAGGCACTAATTTGTTCTTCAGCTGTATCTATCCTCCTATTCAATCCTTCTGTTGTGTTCTGTCAAATTGTATCTTTTTCATTCCTAACACCTGGCTCTTTGGTTTTTTTTTTTTTTTTTTGGTCCTTATTTCTTAACACTAATTTTTTTTTTATTTATCTTAGGTATATTTATTCTACTTATTTTATGTAGTCATTCTGGGTGTTCTAATATTTTATGCTTCCAGTGGTATATATTGTTCTGTTTGTTTTCCTTTGGAAATAGTTGTACTCCTCTGGAGTCTTATTTTAGCCTGTGAGAACATCCAGTATCTTGAGAGGGATATGACTTATTTAGCAGTACCTTACTGGGGAAAGACCAAAGGCCAGGTTATAGTTTATTTCAACCCTGGGGAGTTCAAGGAAAAGGTAGGAGAGGAACCCTAGGGATGTTTTGTAGTTTCCACCAAGAAACTCTTTAGGTCAGACTTCACCTTCAGAGTCCCAGGGAGAAGCAGTACTGGGAGGATGCAGGCTCTCTGGCCTGGAGTCCATCAGCCCAAGATGGGACACCTACTTTCACCAAGCCTTCAATTTTTACTTAACCCCTACTTTATGCAATGAACATCTATCTATACCAGCATGCAAAATTGTTGCTGTTGATTTCTGAAAGACAACACACAATGATATTTCAAAGCAATGGTATAGAAGAGTCAGGAGCATAAATGAAGTCGTGTTCCTCTAA
Organism: Loxodonta africana; assembly: GCF_030014295.1. Lineage (NCBI taxonomy): Eukaryota > Metazoa > Chordata > Mammalia > Proboscidea > Elephantidae > Loxodonta > Loxodonta africana. The sequence goes on from NC_087342.1 coordinate 102,517,573, forward strand.
CGCCCTCACAGCTCTGCCAGCTGCTCTCTGTCCCAGGTCACAGCCACCTATATCCAGGGGGACAATATATATATCGACTTGCCCAGACAGTACCAGTTTATGCTCATTATTCTTTTTACTCTCAAAAATGTTCTAGTTTGGACAAAAAGCTATATGGTCATTGTGGCAACCATGGAGATATGCCACTCCAATCTCCCTCTGAGGGAGAATCCGCTTTGAGGAGTGCAGTTAGCCACCAGTATCTTTGGGATCTGCGACAGTGTTAGAACCAAGGACAACACCCTTCTCTCAGGCAGTTCCCAGCCAATGACTGAGAAGAAAAGGGTATACTGGGGCAGTCTTCGTACCAGAGGTCCTCCTTAGAATGGCTGAGACTATCTCAGTGTTGCACTGCACTCTGGGTACCTTCCTGCCCAATCTTCTCTCTTACTTCCTGGGACCTGAACTGATCCAGTCATTATATCTATTAGTTCCCCCCTCCCCCACCCCAGTACAGCAGATCAAGTTAGTCCTCACCCTGCCCAGGAGCCTCTCATGTTCTTTATTCCTGGATTCCATGTTTCCTTCTATAGCTTCTCCAGGGTGGCGGGCATAGAGGGGAGGAGGCAGTCAGTTCTGATCTTGGCAAGAAATCCCAGAAACATGGACTGTGGATGTTGAAAACAATACATACACACACACTCTCTCAGTCTATTCAGCTAGTCGCTGTGCAAACTTTTCAAGATGTTTGATTTGCTATATTTAATCTTTTACTCCTTCAGTTATTGCTAGAACTATCAATAGTTTTGAGCATATTGTCCCAGATGCCACAGGTTACTGGATCACATAAAAGTGTTTATTTCTAGAGTTATGGATCCAGGGGCTCCCAATTTTACCTCTGAAAACTGAACTACTTAGCCTCCCCTCCTTGTCACAGCTAGACAGCTAAAGCCAATAGGATCACAGTATTGTGCTATTGGTTTTGCTAATATAAATCAAATGTTAAGAATCCAGGAATCCTAGTTATATTACTCTGTTTATTTTAGAATCAGCTCCTTCCCCTTGAGCTGGTATTTCCAACACCAACTTTAACCACTGTACACATTATCTCATGATAAAAACTTAGAAAAATTGATATGAAACACTTGTCAAATGTGTTATTCATTAATGAGAGAATTAGGAGCACCAAAGTGTTGAGTATGATAATTTGATCAACGTTGGATTTGGACATCCTAGATGAGGAGATCTTTACGTAAGTAGCTATGATGCTGTGATAATCATTTGTCTTTGCTCTATAGCACATTACAGATGAACCCTGCATAGTAAAAGAAGAAAGCGTGGTGGAACTGAGAGCAGACTACGTTTCCGAGGCTTATCATGCTATCTGGCTTTCAGTTAGGCCTGGCCAGTGGGAAGGACTGATGGGAAATTAGAGGACATGTATAAAGGAGAAGCCAGGGTATTTTTCTCTCTCCACTTCAGCAGTGTCTCCAGCACTGGCTATTTCTCTTCCAGTGTTTTAAGAGTCAGTCTCTCCTCTTTCTTCTCCAGTTTTCTACAGGTATTCCCTGCCACTGCTCTAGCCTCCTCTGGGCAATCTCTAATATTGGCCTGTGATAACACCACCTCTTCCCTTTGTCCTTTCAGCCATAGGGTAGAAATGACTTCCTTCTGTTAGTCTGGATTTCTTCACTATTTCTGGTTTGGCTTTCAGCTCTTGAAACACCTTTGTGGCTTGTTGCTCACATTAAATTCCTCTGTTGGACTACTTAGCTTGGGCTTTAGTTTCCTTGTGCAGACACTGACTGTTACAGCTGCCAATTTATTTCAAGAATAAGCCATTAAATTGCCAGCTGTTCCAGTTAGCATGGGCTAATGTTTAGGGCACAGGATATTTAGAGGCACCTAAATACCACATTTTTTAAAAAAATACACAAACCATTAATCGTAAACAGCATGTAACATATCTAGAAGTAAACTACAAGCAAATTGATCTGTAAGTATCAATTAGATGTACCAAGCAACAAGATCATATCACCTAACACGAAAGCAGCAATTGGGTCAAAATCTGCTTGCAGAAGCACAGAGTCCTTATTTTTAAAGCAGTTATTGGTAACTTTCTTTAGCAGCCTTTCAAAAATGCTGAGTACCAGTTAAATGCCTAGTGTCATGGATTGAATTGTATCCCCCCAAAATATGTGTATCAATTTGGCTAGGCCATGATTCCAGTATTGTGTGGTTGTCCACCATTTTTTCATCTGATGTGATTTTCCTATCTGTTGCAAATCCTATCACTATGATGTTAATGAGATGGATTAGCAGCAGTTATGTTGATGAGATCTGTAAGATTAGATTTTGTCTTAAGCCAAACTGTTTTGAGATATAAAAGAGAGAAGCAAGCAGAGAGACATGGAGGCCTTGTACCACGAAGAAAGCAGCATCAGAAGAAAAGCGTGTCTTTGGACCCAAGGTTCTTGTGCAAAGAAACTCCTAGACCATTGGAAGATTGATGACAAGGACCTCCCTCTAGAGCCAACAGAGAAAGAAAGCCTTCCCCTGGAGCTGGCGTCCTGAATTTGGACTTGTAGCCTCCTAGACTGTAAGAGGATAAACGTCTGTTTGTTAAAGCCATCCACTTGTAGTATTTGTTATAACAGCACTAGATAACTAAGATGCCCAGTTTGGGGACAAACGGTTTTTAACTGTCAAGCTTGGAATACTCTAAGTTGATCCTAGACGCTCCAAGGAGTCTAGGCTTTAGTACAAGCAGCTAGCCAACCTGCAGGGAAGCCCTGCTCCAGAGGGATAAAACACAGCTGTGTAGCCACCATCTCTATTCCAACTGCCCCTCCAAGAAACCAGATGAAGGTATATATTGTCATTTATCACTGATTATCAATGCCATGAGCCCTAATCCTTACCCCAAAGCCTTTCATTTCATCAACCTCACTGCTTTCTGGCCAACTCAACTCTACCCTAAACCCAGGTACAGAATAGTGGACAGAGAAATCAAGACTTCTGGCCATGCAGGGTTCTGGGATCCTCTGGTTGTTGTCTCTGTTATAGATCAGGAATGAAAGTGTTTGGGATTCTGATGCCTACCATAAAGGATGTAGCATGTAGCCTTTTCCATGGTCTTTATCACAACCTTCAAGTTCCACATAACCATACTACCTGATAAACAGGTAGAAAGGGTATCACTGAGGGGGGTGATCAACATAGCTGTTTTTATAGAGAAGAAGCAGAGGTACAAAAAAAAAAAAAAAAAAAAAAAACCTGACTTGTTCTCCCTCACAAATTATGGTGCCTTCTCCCAGTCTGACCCTGTGGACCTGTTCCTGACCCAAGCCCTGCTTTTGTGCCTGTCACTCTTGGGACAGTTTTTCCTTGAAAGACTATTCCTAAGCTATCCCTGTTTTGGTGTCTTGTGCCCACTCTGTCCATTTAAACCAATAAGAACTTCATAATGGGTTTGTCCAAGTCTTTAAGTCTAGTTCTGAAACCATCATAAAGAAAATATGGTTGTTGGTCCAACTCATTTTTACTTTGGTGTAATCACCAGCTCTTGGTTTTGTCACAAGTCAAACACCAAGTCTACAGGGTCCACTGAAAACAAGAACACTCTCCCTGATATGCACATCTTGACACTGGAGTTTTGGATGCCCCTTCAGTCTTGAGCATTCCGTCTTGCCGCTCTATGAGGTTTTTAATGTCTTGTCTCAAAGCTCATATAACAATTCTAGATCTTTGGCTGGTAACTGGCCCTAAGAGTTTTGTTCCCCCAAAATAAAAATTTTGATTTATAACGACTTATTTTTCTCAAGTAGTACCACTGGACCCAGTGGCTATTCAATATCTAACAATTCAATCTGCAGATTTAAGATAGCTCTTTCACATAACCACGGAGAACATTAAACATGACTCCCAAGTTTATCTCTTGCTTTGAATACTTCCCTGAGCTTCTGACACATATCCAAGGATCTATATGACATTTCCACGTGGATGCCTAATAGAAATCTCAACTTTAGCATGCGTAAAACAACTTAGATTTACCAGAAACTAGTTTTTCCCATCCTATTGATGGCACCCAAAGTATACATCTGACCAGAAAACCAGGGATCATTCTAGATTCCTTCTTTTCCCTCATTTCCCATCCTTAATCCATCACCAAGACCTGTTCCTTCTATTTCTAAAATATATCCTGGACCTATCCACTTTTCCATTTCTACTTCTCAATTTTAGTCCCAGCACTGACTACTCTTTGCCTCACTATTGTCCATACAATCTGTTCAGAATGATTAAAAAAAAAAAAAAAGTCTTGTTTTATTGCTTAAAACTTTCCTAGTATCTTCCCATTAGCTATAGAATAAAACCCACCCTTCCTTGCCATAGACTTCAAGGCTGTGCATGATATACCTTCTGCCACACTGCTTCCTTTCAGTCCCTCCAACATGCAAGGTGGTTTTGCCTCAAGGCTTTTGTCATTCCCTGCACCTCAAATGATCTGTGTTAGGTCCCTTATGTGTCAAAGCCTAAAAGATAAAAAAAAATGGAACCAATGTAAATGCCATCTCCTCAGAAAAATTCCTGATCACCTTATCACTGCTTCCACATCCCACAGAACACACTCATCCATTATAGAGGGGTCATGGTAATTGTGCAGGATGAGCAAGAGACATCTAATACACTGGAGGACTTGGTAAGATACATATATTTTAGAGGATGCAAGTTAAACCCTATGAAGATCCAGGGACCTGCTGTCCCAATTTGACCCAAAAGAGTCTGTGGGTGTGTTGGAAGGTCTGTCAGAAGTGGCACAAGAAAGTGAGGCTGACACAGGAAAGTCAGAAAACAAATAGAGTTTAGTACTCAGGGGTCCCAGAGGGGAAACTATTACACATCTCAATGCAGGACCATTTGCTTATTCACACCTACCTCTGATATTACTCAGGTTCAGTCCTAGTGCACCATTTTCATTTTTTGAAGAACCGCTGCTGCGTCTGCCCAACAGGGGAGGTTGCACCCAGGGGAAGTCCACAGCAAGCTGGAACTGTAGGAGAGGGCTTATGTATGGCAAGCATAGATAGGGGTTAGCACATACTGGAATCTTTTTGGTCAGTTTAAACATTCTTTTTTAATGCATTAACATAGGAAAAGGAAGAAGTTTTAATCATGGGCACCACATAGGGCATGGCTGGGGAGGGGCAATGAGTAACTATAGATGTTGAGAGATAGTAGTAGGTTTCTATCACAGGAAACTGTATAGGGCATGGCTACAAAGGCCAGTTAAACACCACAGCTATTGACAGGTTGTGTGATAAAATAGGAACAGCCATGTTAGAAACTGGGTGAAAAGGCAATGAGGAGCAATTAATGGATGCCCAGGCAGCAAACTATGTAGGCTACCAATTGGCCTTACGACACCTGCCACTTCAGGAAATATTTTTTAGGACCAGGGTTAAGAGAAATACTGTGACACCCTCCAAAGTAAGAAAAGTTGTGTTAGAGGACGTAAGATGCAGCAAAGGAGGAAGCACAATGCCTGGTAGGCCTCTTTGAGTTCTGGTAGCAACACATTCCAAACCTAGAAATACTGCTTTGGCCAATACACCAGGCTGTCAGCTCTGAGTTAAGCCCAGAGTAGAAAGGCCTCTGCAGTAGATCTAAGCTATAGTACAAGCACCCCTGAACCTGGGCCATACAAATCAGTAGACTCCATGGTATTGGAATAGTCATTATAGAGTTTACAGAAAGTCCCATTGAGAGCACTGTAATGCAGTCCCTTGCTATTCAGGAGCAAAGCCAAGCCATGTTCAGGAGACAATTACATGCCTTTCAAGAAATGGTTTGTGTGCTGCTGGCCCTGGTTAAGGAGGAACATTTAACCTTGCAAAGGAGTATTAAATGGCCACACATCTGGAACTTCCCATTACATGCCAAGGTCAGTTGGACTTATCAGATCACAGAGTTGGGCAGACCCAGCAGCAGTTCATCAAAAGATGGAAATGGTACCACTAGGACTGAACCTGAGTAATATCAGAGGTACGTGAAAATAAGCAAATGGCTCAGACACCCTTGTTACACCAGTTGCATCAGGATCTGTCCTTCGGCATACAGCTGTGGACATATGGGATTTTAGTATGACCAGCAGAAAGAGAAGAAAAAATTGCAAGCTTGGTGTATGGATGGGTTGGCCTGCTGTGTGTGCAAGCTGAAGTAGGTGACAGCTCCATCACAGACACATTCAGGGTGGCGTTGATATTCAGTGGCAAGGGAAAATCTTCCCAATGATTGAAGCTTTGAGCAGCACACCATGGAAGGAAAAGTAACTTGAAGTGAGAATATATACAGACTTCGGGGCAGTGCCAAATAGCCTGCCTGGCCAGCCAGTCAACAACTTGGAAAGAAATGACTGTGAAAGAACATATGGGAGAAAACACAAAATGCGAAGATGTTTATTTCACATGTTAATGCCTATCAGAATGTATTCTCCTTGGAAGAGGTACTTGACCAAGTAGAAAAAATGATTTGAGTAGTTGATGTTAGCTAGCCTTCATAATTGGTCATTCAGCTACTACCATGATGGCCAAATACATGGATTGGGCACAGCACAGAGACAGTGGCTATGCAAGGGCCCAAGAAAACATGAGCTCCTACTCACCAAGATCAATCTAGATACCACCATGTGTGAATATCTAACCTGCAGCAATACTGACCAACATTGAGCCCCTGATATAGCACTTTTCCTCAGGATGACCAAGGAGCCACTTGGTAGCAAGTAAACTACTTTAGGCCCCTTCCATCCCAGAAATTATAGCAATTAATTCTCACCCTATTCTGAGTTTGCCCATCCTGCTCTCAGAACCTCAGTCTGTACTCTTTCTCTAGAAAATTACAGAATGTGTTATCCACAGCCATGGAATCCTACACAACATAGCACCTGGCCAGAGGACCTATTACACAGGGAAAGAGGTGTGGGAGAGAGCCTTTGACAATCCACTCATTGTATTACATACCACACCATACAGAAGTTGCCTGCCTGATAGAGTGTTAAATCGCCTGCTGAAGGCAGAGCTGATGAGCCAGATCAGTGGCATCACTCTGAAAGTCTGGGATGCCACCTCCCAAGATGCATTTATATGATTTATATGCATAAATCAGGGATTTCAGTAGCTCTGTGTCCCTAATAGGAAGACTTCATGGCTCCGGGAACAAAGGATGCCAAGCAGAAGTGCCCCAGTTACCTTCACTTCCAATGACCCACTGGGGGAATTTACATTGCCATAAGTCTAGGCTCTGCAGTGTTAGAGTTTTTGTTACCAAAGAGTGTTCACTTTTGCCAGGAGACACAGCAAGGGTTCCAATGAACTACATGTGATAGCTGCTTCCAGGGTGCTTTGGACTCCTTGTGTTCAGGGGTCAGCAGGCGAGAAGTCACTCATCTTAGCAAGAGGAGGTAGGGCCCTAATTACACAGTGAGAATAAGGAGGAATATATATGGAAGTCATGTGATCTATTTGGGTGCCTCTTGGTGCTGCCTTGGCCAATTGTGACTATGAATGAAAAAGTGCAGCCACCTTAGCCTGAGAAGTTCATGAATACCAGGAATGAGGGCTTGAGCCCCACCACCTGGTAAGCCATGGAGACCAACAGAGGTGATAGCTGAAGACAAGGAGATTTAGAATATATCAAGGAGAAATGAGAAATGTGATCCACCGCTGCAGTATAGTTCATCCCACTAAGTTTTCTGTTCCCCTTCCATTAGAGATAACTGGAGGAACCAGTACATGTACGGAGAGCTATATCCAGATGGTACAAGGGTGAACTGTGGAAGCCATAGAGGTGCACCATCCAGATCTTCCTTTAAGAAAGGAGTGAAATTAGCTGACAGCCTCCAGGTGCAACATCTTTGGAATCCATTGCAGCATTTAAGCTGAGGCCACTCTCTTCTCAAGCAATCCCAGCAGAATGGCAGGGGTCTTAGGGCCTAGCCATCTCTGTTCAGTTGGGTGGGGAGAGGGCTCCTCATTGGAAAATCTTTGAGCTGACCCTCCCTTGTGGACTGGCTGTAACTCTGACTCTCTGAACTGTGGTCTGAGCCTGTTTCTACCAATTCTCCTTCAATAGGTTTCAGACTTGCATTTATATTCTAAAGGCTTTTGCTGCGTATTTCTGGATCCCTCGTCCCTTTAACTTTTATAGATCTTAACCCTCTCTTGTACTTCCAAATCCTGCTTCCAATTCCAGAGGATTCAACCAACGCATTTGGTGTATGCCCAGTTGTCATGGATTGAATTATATTCCCCCGAAAATGTGTGTATCAACTTGAGTAGGCCATGATTCCCAGTATTGTGTGGATGTCCTCCATACTTTACTGTGAGGAAATAAATTTCTTTTTGTTAAAGCTATCCACTTGTGGTATTTCTGTTATAGCAGCACTGGATGACTCGAAGGCAACAGGTTTTTCACAGGTAGATGACTAAGACACCAGTACCTTGGACAGTGCTGGCACATGGCAGGTATTCAAATATTTTGAATAAGCAGCACTTGGTGCTAAGATAGAAAGGCAGAGGACTTCACTTCTCATTTTACATGAGATTTTGGCAAGGGCAGGCGGAAAACTGCTCACGTTTTCAAGCTAGATGCAAACACTGGGAGTAGAGGTTGCGTATTTGTGCTAGATATTTTCAGAAATTGGAAAATAAGTTGAACTTACATGGGTATTATTGAAAACAAAGTCATTTGGCTTTGATGGATCAGACCCTAAAATAAGGAAGCAAAGCACATAGAAGAAAAAGTAACAGATTCTTGGTAACCTCAAAACCATTTTTAATCCCTGGAACCTTAAGGTAGTGTTGGCCAGAAACGTAGTCCTAAAAATCTGCTTCCTAACTCAAAGATGCCCAGTTTTTATCATAATCAGAACCCAGAGAAAGCCTAGCTGTAGGATCAAAGTATCTACCCTGTCATTGGCCTCTTAGCCAGCCAGACTACTTACTACCTGTCAGGCCTAGGCCCTAGACTTGAGCTGGGCAGGCCAATATTGACTTAAAGATACCTCCCAAGTTCCACATCTAATCCCTCTTGACACGGGGTTTCCAGGCACTTAGTGCAGCATATGAGCTTTACTTTCTTCTATAGATTGTGGCTGTACCTGTAGCTCTCAGGCCACCTATAGCCTTTAGGAGCATTGCCCTGCCCTTAGCTCCTCAGAACCAAGTCACTCATTTAGAGCAGTACCTGGGTGAACTAGTTCTGGCATATAAGAGTGGGGAAATGAGGACATCTTTTGCTTCTCATGGTTCCTTTGAATTACAAGAGTTGCTAATACATCACTTATAAAAATAGAGAAGCACTGTTGCTGACAGATAGTCATTTTTGAGCTGTGGGCCAAGCAGGGCTTTGCCATCAGTCACAAAAACTTGAAGGCAAAAAAACAACTCAGAAGCAGGAAACAGCAGCTCATGATGATCATCTCAAAGTCTTCCAGTTCAGGAATGACTCTCTAAGCTTTATTTGCCTTGTAATACTTTGGGTGAGACCAGGTTTCAGCACTGAATACACCTTCCCAATTTCTAAACTGGCTGACACAAATATTTTGAATAAGTAGCACTTGGTGCTAAGACAGAAAGGCAGAGGACTTCACTTCTCATTTTACATGACATTTTGGCAAGCGCAGGCAGAAAACTGCTCATGTTTTCAAGGCTAGATGCAAACACTGGGAGCAGAGGTTGGGTGCTCCAAGAGGCCAATAGCTTTGACACATAGGAGCCACCAAGCTGAGAACTGTGACCCAAACCTGTACAACCAAGAACAAACACAGCCAAGACCAGATAAACAAGGTTTCCCCATCCCAAGTTCTACCCTAGAGGTGACAGCCTTCCCCCAGGACAAAAAGCAGGGTCTCCTGTCCTTTGGTATCAGCTACAAGAGTAAAAGTTCAGCTGTGTGGCCTTGGAGGTATAGCTACTTTGTCACTAAACCCTGGAATCACGTTCTAAAGTCTTGCAGAGAACGATCAAAACACATTCTAAATATAAGACAATAATGTAATACATCACAATAATAGAATGAAGGGGGAAAATATCATGATCATCTCAATTGGTGTGGAAAAGATTTTCTAGAGCAGTAGTGTATCATCCTGTCAGGATTGCCCTTCAACTTCTAGGCCATGGCAGAGATGAGTATGACACAGGCAGCATCATGGATTGAATTATGTCCCCCCAAAATGTGTTATCAGTTGGGCTGGGCCATGATTCCCAGTATTGTGTGATTTTCCTATATGTTGTAAATCCTGCCTCTGTGATGTTAATGAGGGAGAATGGGCAGTAGTTGTGTTAGTGAGGCAGGACTCAATCTACAAGATTAAATTATGCCTTGAGGCAATCTCTTGAGATATAAAGGAAGCAAACAGAGAGAAAGGGGGACCTCATACCACCCAGAAAGCAGGACCGTCCTTTGGACCTGGGGTCCCTAAGCCTGAGAAGCTCCTAGATCATGGGAAGATTGAGGACAAGTACCTTCCTCCAGAGCTGACAGAGAAAGAAAGCTTTCCCCTGGAGCTGATGCCTTGAATTTGGACTTTTAGCCTACTTTACTGTGAGGAAATAAATTTTTCTTTATTAAAGCCATCCACTTGCGGTAATTCTGTTATACCAGCACTAGATGACTAAGGCAGGCAGTATGTCTTCTGTGGTGACCATGAGAATGCATCTCAGAGCTGACCATCATCCCCAGCTGTTTTGCTCTAAAACATACCATTGCATTTGTGCTGACATCTCCTTTCTCACAGGCTACTCCCAGCCAATGAATGAAAATGGCCAGTACGCTAGGACAGATCAGTTACTGAGAATGTGGGACTCCTCTGACAAGTGGCTTCAGCTTGAGGAATCTCCTTAGAACTGCACTGCAGGCTAAGGCACTTACTTCCACCCAATCTTCCTTTCTTCTCCGTTTCTATATTTGTGATCAGACCTGCCTTGCAGTCTGACAGCTCTCCCAATCGCTTTCATCCTCTGCCCCATTTTCTCCATAGGTGTTTCCCCTAACAACTTTCTTTGATGTTTAATCCAATATTGGCATCTGCTTCTTGAAGCATGACGTATCTTCTAACTTCATAGAATTCATTATATATCAAACACTTGAGGAAGAAAGAATGCTTTAAGCTCAAATTAAAACACTCCAACTTGTTTTGAGGCAAGAATAATCCTGATAAATGAAAAAGATATTACAAGAAAGTCAAATTATGCACCAATACTCCTCATAGGCAAAAATGCTATAAAAATCCTCAAGTATTTAACAAATAAAATCCAGCAAATATAAAGAGGATAGTACATCATTTCCATGTGGAATTTATTCCTTGAATGCCAGGTTTGTTTAATATCACAAAATCAGAGTAATTCACCATAATAACAAAACATGATAGAGAAAACATTAGGATTACCTCAGTGTTGTTGTTGTTAGGTGCCGTAGAGTCAGTTCTAACTCAGAGCGACCCTATGTACAACAGAATGAAACACTACCTGGTCCTTTGCCATCTTCACAATCGTTGTTATGCTTGAGACCGTTGTTGTAGCCATTGTGTCAATCCATCTCATTGAAGGTCTTCTTCTTTTCCACTGACCCTCTACTCTACCAAGCATGATGTCTTTCTCCAGGGATTGGTCCCTCCTGATAAACATGTCCAAAATACGTGAGATTAAATTTCACCATCCTTGCTTCTAATGATTATTCTGATTGTACTTCTTTCAGGAAAGATTTGTTCGTTCTTTTGGTAGTCCATGATATAGTCAATATTCTTTGCCAACACCATAATTCAAAGGCATTGATTCTTCTTTGGTCTTCCTTATTCATTTTCAGATTTTACATGCATATGAGGTGATTAAAAACACCATGGCTTGGGTCAGGTGCACCTTAGTCCTTAAAGCGACATCTTTGCTTTTTAACACTTAAAAGAGAACTTTAGCAGCTCATTTGCCCAATGCAATGCATTGTTTGATTTCTTGACTACTGCTTCAATGAGCGTTGATTATGGATCCAAGTAAAACGAAATCCTTGATGTTATGGATTGAATTGTTTCCCCCAAAAATGTGTATCAATTTAGCTATACCATGATTCCTAGTGTTGTGTGACTGTCCACCATTTTGTCATCTGATGAAATTTTCCAATGTGTTGTGAATCCTACCTCTATGATGTTAATGAGGTGGATTAGCAGCAGTTATGTTAATGAGGTGGGACTCAACCTATAAGATTAGATTTTGTCTTAAGTCATTCTCTTTTGAGATATAAAAGAGAGAGGCAGAGAGACATGCAGACCTCATACTACTAAGAAACAAGAGACAGGAAAATAGCATGTCCTTTGGATCCGAGGTCCCTGTGCTGAGAAGCTCCTAGTCCAGGGGGAGATTGATGAGAAGGACCTTCCTCCAGAGCTGATAGAGAAAGCCTTCCCCTGGAGATGACACCCTGACTTCGGACTTCTAGCCTACTAAAAAAAAAAAAAAAAAAGACTGTGAGAAAATAAGTTTCTCTTTGTTAAAGGTATCTACTTGTGGTATTTCTGTTATAGCAGCGCTAGATAACTAAGACACTTCATGACTTCAATATTTTCTCTATTTATCATATTGCTTATTGGCCCAGTTGTGAGAATTTTTGTTTTCTTTATGTTGAGGTATAATCCACACTGAAGGCTCTGGTCTTTAATCTTCATCAGTAAGTGTTTTAAGTCCTTTTCACTTTCAGCAAGCAAGGTTGTGTCATCTGCATATCTCAGGTTGTTAAGGAGACTTCCTCCAATCCTGATGCTGCGTTCTTCATATAGACCACCTGCTCAGATTGTTTGCTCAGCATACAGATTGAATAAGTATGGTAAAAGGCTACAACCCTGACTCACACCTCTCTTGACTTTAAACCACACAGTATCCCCTTGTTCTGTTTGAATGACTGACTCTTGGTACAGGTTCTGCATGCGCACAATTAAGTGTTCTGGAATTCCCATTCTTCAAAATGTTATCTATAATTTATTATGATCCACACAGTCCAATACCTTTGCATAGTCAATAAAATACTGGTAAACGTCTTTCTGGAATCTCTGCTTTCAGCCAAGATCGATCTGACATCAGTAATGATATCCCTTGTTCCACATTCTCTGCTGAAATGGCTTGAATTTCTGGAATTTCCTGGTCAACGTACTGCTGCAACCACTTTTGAATTATCTGAAGCAAAATTTTACTTGTGTGTGATATTAGTGATATTGTTCCATAATTTCCACATTCTGTTGGACCACCTTTGTTTGGAATGGGTATGAATATGCATCTCTTCCAGTCAGTTGTCCAGGTAGCTGTCTTCCAAATTTCTTGACATAGATGAGTGAGCACTTCCAGTGCTGCATCCATTTGTTGAAACATCTCAATTGGTATTCTGTCAATTCCTGGAACTTGTTTGTCACCAATACCTTCAGTGCAACTTGGATCTCTTCCTTCGGTGTTATTGGTTATTGATCATATGCTACCTCCTGAAATGGCTGAATATCGACCAATTATTTTTGGTACAGTGACTCTTTGTATTCCTTCCATCTTCTTTTGGTGTTTCCTGCATTGTTTAGTATTTTTCCCATAGAATCCTTCAATATTGCAACTTGCTTGAATTTTTTCTTCAGTTCTTTCAGCTTGAAAAGTGTTGCATGTTCTTTCCTTTTGCTTTTCCAACTCCAGGTCTTTGCACATTTCGTTATAATATTTTATTTTGTCTTCTCAAGCTTTCCTTTGAAATCTTAAGTTCAGCTCTTTTACTTCATCATTTTTTCCTTTTGCTTTTCCCCCATGCATCTGTCAGTTTCTCATACTGTGGTGGCTTGCATGTTGCTGTGATTCTTGAAGTTATGCCACTGGTATTCAAATACCAGCAGGGTCACCCATGGTGGACAGGTTTTAGCTGAGCTTCCAGACTAAGACAGACTAGGAAGAAGGCCCTGGCAGTCTACTTCTGAAAAAAATTAGCCAGTGAAAACCTTATAAATAACAGTGAAACATTATCTCAATAGGTGCTGAAAAAGCATGACAAAACTTATTATTCATTCATTATAATAAATTAGGAAACTAGAGATAGAAGGAACTTTCTCAACCTAATATCTACGAAAAACCTACAGCTAACACCATTTGTGATGATGAAATATTAGTCATTTCCCCACTAATATTAAAAGAAGGCAACAACATTTCTAATCACTTTTATCCAGCACCATACTATAATTCATACCCATTGCAATAAGGCAAGAAGTTAATATATAATAACCACATGTACGTTATAGAAGTGTTCATCTATCCTATGGAAGTAGACAGGCAGGCATGCAGATAGACAGCAGGGTAGAATTTAGTTAAGGCACTTCACAACCCCTACCCAGAAGACTGAGAGGAAGGAGTACAGTTGGAAGTCGGTTCCCAAGACCCTTCGCTGCACTGCCTGTCCCTGTGCCTGGGCGTGGTGCTTCAATTGTAGTGCCTTTCTGTAAGTGCCCAGAAATATCTCAGGTTCTTGGCAGGCCAAGTAGCAGATGCCAATCGAAGAAGTATGGGCTTTGGTCAGTTGGGTAGGGATAGTTTATGCTGGGGAACCCTTCCTCTGAGATCCTAGCCATCCTGTCTGTGGGTGATTAAAGCTCAGATGGGGTAAGCAGAGCAGGAAGTTGTGAGGAAGTGAGAGCCAGGGATCTTCCTTTCCACTCTAGCCCCCGGCACCTCCTCACCCTGTTGCCCTTGCTTCTTGGGTCAACGTCACTCACAGTTTGGGGGGCGCCAGGGAAGCAAAACAGGGCATCTCTACCCTGGTTCCCTGCACCAGGACCCTCTTTAAAAATTTCCCTCCACCAACCTCCCAAGGCAGTGAGCAGGGTCTCTGGGAAGGGCCACATTGAGATCCTAAGGACCTTGACTATTCTCCCCTCACCTCCCTAAATTGTAAGACCCCTTCCTACATCAACCCTGAACAAACATTTAAATGTGACCATAAGAGTTGAACTGGGGATATCCTGAGGCCTACAGCCCTCTTCTATCCTCTGGTAAATCTTTGTGGAATCAGCTCCCCCAATTTTATTAATAGATAATACAATCCCCACTCCAAGGTGAAGCTCATCGACCTTAGGAACTGGCCCTCAGAGTCCTTCCATTCCCTGTATTGTCTAATAGATCCCCCCTTCTCCTGGTGTGGTCAAGGTGAGCTGTCTAGCTTCTATGTATTTAAAATTCTTTACATATACACTTCAAATGAGTATAAAACTAGAGATTGGGCACATAGTAATTAATCGTTTACCTTAGTAAGGCTGCCCTGTCTCCTAGATCAAAATTTAATGAAGTTCTTTTTATGACTCCATTGACACTAAAACTGAAGTCATTGGCTTTAAATATTTCCAGTTGTAATGTTTGCTGCATTCTAATTACAAACTTATAGATTTGTTTTGTGAGTGGTTTACATATTGGTAATGGTTAAGAGAACATTTTCTCATTCAATGATGCCCCAGAAAATATTATGCAAGGATAAGTGTAAAACTTGGAGATAGTTTTTAACTTAAATTCAAACATTTATTAGAACGATTTAATAAGTTATAGCCAGCCTTTAGTGAGAGCAACCCAATAGCTCTCGGGCTAGTACCTGACAGCAGCCTACTAATGGAGTATAAAAATCCATTAGATAAATTCCTCCACTTTCCAAAGCTTCTGGCTGACAATGCTGCAAGACATCCATTATAGCTCTTGGAGATTTCAGTAGAATCAAGCATGCATTGCCTGTAGCAGAAACCTCGATAACGCTTCCCTTCCTCCTCACTCTTCCAGACCACTGCTCTTTGGTGTTAATTCCCACATAGACCAAGTGCAGCAAAGTTTTTGTCTTAGACTGTTTTCAAGGAAGCTGAGTGTAGATAGTAGCAGAAGAAGCCTTACTTAGAAAGTAGAGTCTCTCAGGATAGAAACTTGGAACTGAAATACTAATAGTGTGATAGCAATAAGTACCCCAGTGCTGGTGGGAATGGTAACCTTCAGTTTGCTGCAGTCTCACAATTACTAACACTCATCCATGGTGCACTTGAATAAGGCACAGACTGAAGGGGAAATATATGTGTTGTGTGATGGTTCTGGCACTTGAACAATAAGGGGACAATGGTAACTAAAAGTTTTATGGAGTTGGCTGGCATTTACTAGCTGCTCTGAAAGGCTGAAAGAAAGAGGATCACAGCCTCACAGCAGCCAACCACCAACCAACTCAGGACATGCCGTGATACTAGCAAGCCTCTGTGACAACCTTGAAAGAGACTATGCCTCCTATAGCTCAAGGGCTATAATTATTAGTTCTTGGTTCTGAAGAGTGACAGAGCTGCAAGGGACTAAATATAAAGTACTGGTAGATCTCCTATGTTGAATCCAAGGACCCAATAAGGAAGAAGTAGGACATTAGACTCAAATATCAATGATCATGAAGATGGTACACTACTGGGCAACATCTCATGCTGCATATATAAGGTTGCTGTGAGTCAAAGGTGCCTCAATAGCAACTAACAACAATAACAGGACCCTGAGACCTGGGTCAAGGTTATCCTAAGTAGATGGCCTAACAATATGAAATCCTCAGATTCCTCTGAAACCTCCAGGATGGCGGAATCAGGATAGTATTTTCCCATGATTCAGGATTTAATATCCTGGAAATGACACCTGAAACTGGTCTTATTACACTGCTACATTTTTTTCCTTGAAGCTTAGACAGACATTACAACGACCTTTGGTAAATGAAGTAGAAATTCCAGAACTGTATCAGCATAATGGGAAACCCTAGTGGCATAGCGGTTAAGTGCTACACCTGCTAACCTAAAGGTCAGCAGTTTGAATCCCAGGTGCTCCTTGGAATCGACTCGACGGCAGTGGGTATATCAGCATAATGTTAAGGCTCAGATGCTCAGAGGGATGGAAATGGCCTTACATGACAGGTACATTCTTACAGAAAACTCAGCAGCTCAGTTCCCTCTGAGTGGGCTCAGGGGGCACACCCTCAACTAAGGCAATGAGGAATGCATTTGAGGGGAGTATAAGCATCATTTATAAATTCACTGTTGGCTGTCCTCAGTAGGCCAAGATTGACAACAGGAGACTGTCTTGGCTATCTAGTGCTGCTATAACAGAAATACCACAAATGGATGGCTTTAACAAAGAGAATTTATTCTGTCATAGTCTAGGAGGACAGAAGTTCGAATTCAGGTTCCAGCGCCAGGGGAAGGCTCACTCTCTCTGTCAGCTCTCAGGGAAGGTCCCTGTCATCAATCTTCCCCTCGTCTAGGACTGTCTCAGCACGGGGACCCTGGGTCCAAAGGACACACACAGATCCTGGCTCTGCTTTCTTGGTAGAAGGAGGTCTCCCTGTCTGCTCACTTTTCTCTTTTATATCTCAAAAGAAATTGATTTAGGACACAGCCTAATCTTGTAGATTGCATCCTGTCTCATTAACATAACTGCTGCTACTCCCATCACATTAACATCATAGAGGCAGGATTTACAACACATAGGAAAATCACATTGGATGACAAAATGGTGGGTAATCACACCACCTCTGGAATCATGGACTGGCCAAGTTGACACACATTTTGGGGGGACACAATTCAATCCATAACAGAGATGCTGCCATGAAGCAGGGCTCCTTAGTGTAGATGGGGGCATGATACAACTGGAATGGAATTGTAACGGGAAGGAAGCCTGGTGTAGTCACCAGTGTATCTTGACATGAAGGGATAGGTGGCCATGGCTAAGACACCGTCATGTTCCTAGGGGATGAGGAAGATAGGTAGCTGACTGGAGTATTTGACTTGTAGGCTAAAAAGTCAAGAGCTGGTGATAAGGCTGATGCCAGCCATAGCGATGTGAAATCATTATCCCTTACCGAGTTTCCAGATCTAATCTAGTTCCCAGACCCAGAGTCCATTGCTTGAAGTTAAGAAACTGGATACTACTGAAGGATGTCACTACAAGGACATACAATAAGTATCCCTCCAATACTTTCCCAAAGGATTTCGTGGCCATTTACCAAAATCATACCCTGAAAACCAACAAAAGGCTGCTGATTCACTGGCTGAGCTGAAACCAGTGCCAAGAAACTCCAAATGCCATTATGGCCACTCAGTGCAGCTAAGGCACCAAGGCATCAACTTGGACACAGAATCCTGCAGCACTGAGGCATTATCCTTCAGAACGAGGTATATACTTTAAACCAACTCCCATTTTATAGTGTTCTGTCCCCAATTTAGCTAGAGTACATAGGTCTGGAAAACAAGGCTATAGAAGATGTGTCCCCTCGTACCCCCAGGTCCACTTGGGAAACTTGTGCTTCTTTTCCCTATGCCTTTAGGCTGTGCTGGATTTGAGGTTCTGGTTCCCTGAGAGGGGAAGTGGAAGAGGAATGCCTACTAAATCTGAACTCATGGTAGTTCAGCAGGGAAAGGAAGGAAATACTATTTTGGCAGGGGTAACTGACCGCTGCATGAGGAGATAAGATTGCTGCCACATAACAGGGAAGATAAATGTGTCTAGAACTTGGAGTTTTCACTGGGATGCTTCCTGGCACTTCCACGTTTTGGACTGAGAATTAGCAAATTGCAGCAACCATAGCATGACAAAGACTTGTTAAACAGTGGCTCAATTCCTTTGGATCAATGGTCTTGGGCTGTTCCAATGGAAAAACAACTCGGGCCAGAAAAAGTATAGGCAGAAGGTAAAGGGAATATAGACTCAGTACAGGGGTGAGCTGAGTATCAATTATCACCTTAGGACAAACTTCAGCAACAGGGATGATAGCCCAACTAACCTTTCTGTTGTAAAATTTTTGTTTAGCAGCTTTGCTTCTCTCAAGATAGTAGGTTCGAGGATGCTAAGTGACAAGACAGTCAGCCAAATCTTAGAATAAGGTGACATGGGGCCATGGTGGAACAGAAGTTAAGAGCTCAGCTGCTAACTAAAAGGTCACCAGTTTAAATCCACCAGCCGCTACCTGGAAATCCTATGGGGCAGTTCTACTCTGTCCTATATGGCCACTATGAGTATGTACTGACTTGGCCACAAGGTTTTTTTTTTTAATAATAATGTCAGAAACAAATTTAAATAAATTCCTTGTATTTATTTTTGTGACTACCTTTCAAAAAGTTTAAGGAAAAAGTCATAAAGTCACAGCCTCCTAGTAGGTCTGTTTGGTTACAAATTCCATACAGCCATGTGCCACGTAATGCCTGTTCAGGCAAGGTCTGACTGTGGTCCCACAAGGTTGTGATAGAGTTCAGAAATCCTGATGGGAGAATGGAACGTAGTGGACATAACCAGACATAGCAAATGCAGCATCTTCCTGCACGCAAAACATATATCTCACGTTTCTTGTATAGAAAATGATTGCGCTGCCAGGCATATAATCGTGCAGTACATATAAAACCTATGATACGTATGTCTTGATAGTCATAATTAATGCCTACTGTTATAGATTGAATTAAGTCTCTCCCAAAATGTGTGTATCAACTTGGTTAGGCCATTATTCCCAGTATTGTGTGGTTGTCCTCCATTTTGTGATTATAATTTTATGCTGAGAGGATTAGGGTGGGATTGTAACGCCACCCTCACTCAGGTCACCTCCCTGATCCAAGGTAAAGGGAGTTTCCCTGGGGGGTGGCCTGCACCACCTTTTCTTTATCAAGAGATTAAAGGAAAGGGAAGCAAGCAGAGAGTTAGGGACCTCATACCACCAAGAAAGCAGCACCAGGAGCAGAGCACGTCCTTTGGACCCGGGGTCCCTGCACCTGACAAGCTCCTCGACCAGGGGAAGACTGAGGACAAGGACCTTCTTCCAGAGTCAACAGAGACAGAACGTCTTCCCCTGGAGCTGACACCTTGAATTAGGACTTTTAGCTTACTTTTTTTTTTTTTTTTTACTGTGAGGAAATAAATTTCTCTCTGTTAAAGTCATCCACTTGTGGTGTTTCTGTTACGGCAGTACTGGGTGGCTAAGACACCTATGTTACTGGCTTATGTATGTAATGTACTGTACTTTTTAACATTATTCTAATGAAAATTTTCCCTACTTAACAAATCAAAAGTTTACCGTATAACAGTGTATACTTTGACTAGTAGGCAACAGCATCCAAGTTCGTGTAACTTGCGTCTCTTGAGTGTTTCAGAGTTATCTCTCTGTTTAATTTCCTTTTGAAAATATTACTGCTGAGTGCATTATGGCTCCCAAATGCAGCAAAACCACTGCTAGTGGTATCAGCAGTATCCTTCATAGCTTTGCTAAGTATATAATGTGGTGTTCACAAATCATCCAAATCGCATAACGTCCTATTGCACAGAATGTATCATAGATGTTAAGAAATGCATGACTGTATATAGAAACGAGAATGGGGGGTGGGGAACAAAGCATACATAGCTTTGTGACCTGATTTCCAATCAAGTTCCTCATGCTAAGACCTGTGACATTCTCTGTAGAGAGGCTACTGCCATAGTTTAGCAACAGGATTATGACTGAATTTAAAAAAAATTTTTTTTGCTATTAGAATCATACTTTCTTTATACAAGGCTTTCCCATATTCATTTTCCTTAAAATGGCTTCCTAGAAGTGGGATTTTTGGTGTAAAGAATGTAGAGGCTCAGTTCTTGTCATTGCATGTCATCTCTAGACATTTGGCCCTTTTATACCTTTGATCATGAAGTTTTCAACATCAGCCTACCATTAATTTAGTGGTAAAACACAGTCACTGGCAAGATTTTACTTCCTTCCCCACACTTGCTGCAGAAGAGTCATAAAACCTGATAGATGTGAAGAACCCAGTAGAGAAATGAGCCAATGAATCATAAACCCCAATTCACAAGTCAACCAACCAACCCACCCATTGCTGTCGAGTCAATTCTGACTCATAGTGGCCCTACAGGACAGAGTACAACTGCCCCATAGGATTTCCAAGGAGCTCCTGGTGGATTCGAACTGCCAACCTTTTGGTTAGCAGCGGAACTCTTAACCACTATGCTACCAGGGTTTCCAATTCACAAGTAGAGCCATCAAATGACAATTTTTGGTATCTTGTCAGCCTGAACAGTGTTTTAAGAAACTTGTTAAAATTACTCCTCGCTTTGGGATTCAAACACAGTCAGTGACTAGTTACTGGAGCCTGCATGGATGCTGCAGTGACCTTGAATTTACTCCCTATTTCCACCCCTTGCATCTCAGGCTAAACTGAACGTCCATTAGATGAATTTGAATGGATTAATACTTTACCCTCTCTGAGAGGGCAGGGGCACTCAAAGTCAGGATCAAACTGTGACAGAAACTGCAATTTACCCCCTCAATAGTTATCCTTTCCTTCTATAGTAATAGAAGGTTTATATTAGGCACATGGCCACAGAACTAAAGACAACATTTCCCAGCTTCTCTTGCAGCTAGCTATGATTACATGAGTGTGGTCCCACATGAGTAGGCACCTGTAAATAAGATGATTGGAAGTGATATACAAACTTTGAGTCTACATGCTTTCCTTTTTCCCCTTTCCTCCTCTCCCAGTTTAGTAAACTATAAGCCTGATGTGAAAGCCAGAGTGGTCATCTCAGACCATTTCAAGAAGGTATAAAAATCCTGGATCATCAGGACCTCAGTGCCTCTATATCAGACTGAATTGCTCATGCTTAGGCTGTTTTGAGGAAAGAGAAATGTCTCCTCCTTTTAAGCTACTATTGTTTTTGGCCTTTGTATTAGGACACCATCATGGCTGCTATAATGATGAGGCTTGTCTTCCAGGAATTCAGATGAAAATTTGGAAAGCCCTTTCACTGTCATTTAGGGGCAAGATCTCTCCCTCTTACTAGACAGCCGGTTCCTAAAATCAAGCTTGTGTCTGATCAATAACACTAATAGAGTGCTTGAATTTGGGTGATAAGGTGTGCTTTGTAACAAAAGTGGCTCGTGGGGTTCCTTTGCAATTTAAAGTTTCCTCAAAAGGACCATCTAGAGCTCAATATGTGTCTTAAGAAATCCAGCCAGGTACTTGGGGACACCACTATATTCTAGAACTGACATGTCAAGATCCCGAGTGGGTTTTGCAACAGTAACAACAACCAAGAAAAAGCAGGGTGGGGCTACAGATGCTGATACTAATCAGACATAACCAATCCCCTCATGGGATTAATTTTCTTGGTTTGGGGGTTTAGGGCCATGGTCTTGTGGGACAATCCATTCAATTGGTATAATACAGTTCTTAAAGTTTATGTGCTACCTCTCCATCTGATGAGTAGTGTCTGGGGTCTTAAAAGCTTAGGAGCAGCCATCTGATATACAACTATTGGTCTTTATTAGTCTGGAACAAAAGAGAAAGGAGGAAATCCAAGAATCAGAGAAGGAACAGGACCACAGGACTAATTTTCTACATGAATCACTGCCTCCTCCACATTGAGACCAAAACGAGATGGTGCCCAGCTACCACTTCTGAATTTTCTGGTCAGAAACACGATTGATGAACCCCGATAAAAAGGGAGAAAAATCTGGAGCAGAATTTCAAATTCTTAAAGAATCCAGACTTACTGGATATTTTGAGGCTGGAGGAGTCCTTGATGCTATAGCCCTGAGTTGCTTGCTCTTCAAACTTTGAAACTATCCCCTGAAGTTGCCTTTAAACTAACTGTTTAGCCCAAAGGGTAAAGATTGTCACCTTTGCGTATTACATTTCTGGGAAAAAAAAAAAAAAAAAACTGTCTAAGACCAAGGAGATGCTGCGTGGTTTAAAATCAGAAAAGGTGTGCCTCTGAGTTGTATACTTTCACCGTAGTTATTCAATTTGTATGCTGAGTAAATAATCTGAGAAGCTAGGCTATATGAAGAATGCAGCATCAGGATTGGAGGAAGACTCATTAACCACCTGCAATATACAGATGCCACAACCTTACCTGCTGAAAGCGAAGAGGACTTGAAGCACTTACTGATAAAGATCAAACACTACAGCCTTCAATATGGATTATACCCCAACATAAAACAAAAATCTTCACAACTGGACGAGTAAGCAACATCATGATAAACGGAGAAAAGGTTGAAGTTGTCAAGGATTTCATTTTACTTGGACCCACAATCAATGCCCATGGAAGCAGCAGTCAAGAAATCAAATGACATATTGCATTGGGAAAATATGCTGCAAAAGTTCTCTTTAAAATGCTAAAAAACAAAGGTGTCACCTTGAGGACTAAGGTGCACCTGACCCAAGCCATGGTATTTTCAACCGTCTCATATGCATGCAAAAGCTGGACAATGAGTAAGGAAGACTAAAGAAGAATTGATAGCTTTGAATTACAACGTTGGCAAAGAATATTGTATATACCACGGACTGCCAGAAGAATGAACAAATCTGTCTCTGAAGAAGTACAGCCAGAATGCTCCTTAGAAGCGAGGATAGCGAGACTTTGTCTCATGTACTTTGGACATACAATCAGGAGGGACCAGTCCCTGGAGAGAGTCAGAGAAAAACAGGAAGACCCTCAACGAGATGGATTGACACAGTGGCTGTAACAACAGGCTCAAACGTGGCAGCGATTTTGAGGATAGCGCAGGACCAGGTGGGCATTTTGTTCTATTATATATAGGGTCACTATGAGTCAGAACCAACTTGAAGGCACCTAACAACAGCAGCATATAAGACCAAAGGGTCAACAGCTATTTTAAAGCATAGATGAGAAGGTTAAGGGGCAGGGAGATTAAGTAAATGGAAGTGAAACAACTAGAAAAGATCATGAAAGAGTTGACACAACCTAAAGAATACAACCAATGTCACTGATCATTATGATTAGAAACTGGGATGGGAGTGGGTTTGGCTGTGTATTTTTTTCACAAAACTAAAAGTCCCAAATGGGCCACTGCACTCTACCCCTCCTCAGTTGGGTGTTTACTGCCCTACCCAGAATCTGAGCCAGAAGCAAATGCCATCCCACACAGGACGCTGGCTTAAGTAGTGGCCAATCAATAAATCTTGGAGCCTCACTTTTAAAAGATATACTAACAATCAGAGACCAAGCTCTCAAGTCTGGCTTCCCAGGTTGTCCAGCCAATGGTCTATCCACAAGTCAGCCAAACATTCCAAACTGACTAAGAAGCTACTGTGGCCATGCCAACTCCATTAATGCAGCACCTGGTCCTGTAATTGAGATACCCCTTCCCCAGGACTGTTTCATAAATATGCTCCACCCCTTCACCCTCATGCCACCTTCCTCACACCATGTCCTGCAATTGATACATGAAGATTTACCTGGTGGCTATTAAGATAGATACAGGATTAGGCATGACCATAAGGAATGGAAATGTAACTCTAGCAAAATGCAAAAGGGAGAATGAAAGCTTCCAATTAACAAGAAGAGGACTGGAGAGAAAGTTGATCAGGCCAATGTCTTTGTCTCTGATTCTGCTTTCAAGAAAGCCAGAAAAAGCTTATGTGCCAGTAGTTTACATGAGGACATGAACCTAGAGAAGAGTGAAGGATAAGGAAAGCGGGCAATCTGGTACAAGGGTGCATTATTAAGTTGGCCATCATACTAGTAACTTCTTTTCTGTCCAGCTGAATTAACTGAGAAGCCTTACAAGATACAAAATACAGGGGAGGATAAAAGGATGTATGTATCTATTGGCTCTCGGCCCCCATCTGACAAAGTTTGTCCCCCAGATATTAACTATCTTCTACTTCCAGATTGCGTGGCATCAATGTCCAGCAGATTTCTGAGAGCGTTTCATGCCTCCAAGTTTGAGAAAAATCCTGGTAAAAAGTGAAAGGTAGCTAGTATGGGCAGGAATTGAGAAACGGTCAGGTTATGTCAGCATAAAGCTGATCTCAGCAGCCATGGCTGGAATGAAAAGATGAGGCAGAGAGGACTTGAAATGGCACACAAGGGGTATCAATACACCAGCGAATGTAAGAAAAAAGAATATGGTAAATATAAGATCCAAAGCAGATCAGTTTTCAGGTACCTCAATAAATGGTGACACAATTGCTATGACAGAGGTTTCAGTAGGGTTTTATTTAATTCAACCTATTTTTCTTTTAGAAAAAAAATCTAACAGTGACAAAGAAGGATTGAAAATAAAGGGATTAGTCAAAACATACCAAATAAACACTCATAGAGGGTAAAAAAAAAAACTAGACCAAAAGTATTAAGTTGTGGCAAAGAATGGTACATAATGATTTTTTTTTAAAAATGTATCTTAGTGGATTATAAATCAAGTGTATGTTTAGGATGAAGTGATAATTCCTAGAAATAAGTTTCCTTAACACTCCCTTGAAAGACCGAGAAGAAATACAACACATGGGATATTTAAATAATGATTTACTAGCTCAATATAGTAGAAACATAGAACTTTACATTTTACAAAGAAAAGATATATTCTTACCTCCACATAAAATTATTGTGGCCCTTGATGTGAACATTTAAACACCACTGTCCCAGAACAGTGTGGCCACTGGAATTTGGTTGGATTGCAGTGTGTTTTATTCTCTTCTGCAGGTTTTGTTTTTTTCTTTCTTTCTTTTTTTTTTTGGCTTCTGCCAGTACAAGTCTGAAGCCTTCCATTCTGAATCTCACAGCCAACACTGGTTTTGCCCCTTGAGGTCAGCCTTGCTTTGGACTGAATTATTTTGACCTGCTGCCTCTTCGGCTGGCCCCCAGCACCTCCCTAGCTTTCTTTGGTGATGCTACCCTTACTCCCAGCATGGCACAAAAGACTGCGCTAACAGAGGTTGGATGCCTTTGGTTTTAGCTCACCTTGAGATCACCTGACGTCCTAGTAACAGGATGTTCAGATTTGGAGGTAACAGGGGCTTCCTCCACTGGACTGAGGAAACTACAGTCGTCACCTCACATTCCCCAGTTGTAGGAACAGTTGACTGAATGTTTTCCTAGCAGTTGTGAGCTAAATCCCCGTAGGAGAAACAGGTTCCAAAAACCAGATTCTCCGCCCTACACAATGCTGGAAATACATTGGCTATGCCAACACTGGAGTGCAGAAGGGGGAGAGAATTTCTATTAGGCAAAGAACTTTGAGATAATCCCCTAGACCAACTCCAAATAATCTTGGAAGGAGACCAGCTCTTTGTTGAATTCATCTTGCCTCCAGAGTGAGACCTATCAAAGTGGCAGCTGGAAGTTATTCATTGATGGTTTTGCTGGCAAAGGAATACATACACAGCAAGCAATGGTTTTCCTGAGAAAATCTCAGACCTGTGCAAGAAGGGAACATTTTACACCCTGTATTCTCAGGGCCATTTATTAGCGTCACTCAGTTTAGGCGACGGCACTGTCAGCCAGCCTAAATGTAGTCCAACTCCTAAAACTAAATTCCTTGATTTTACTGTCCTATAAAATTTAACTACACCACAAAATTTTTCAAAAAAACTGGTTCAGTAATCCTACTTCCAGTGGAATCAACTGTTTCATTTGTTTCCTTTCACCATCCTTCCTTCACTCCTCACTACACACACACACCTCCCCACCAGCACTGGAGAGTTTTATTCTGTGTTTTAGGCAAGTGCGTCTAATAAACACCATGGTTTGTTCAGTAGGGCCAATCTACTATTATTGTATGCATACTTCATCATGGTTTTGCCTATTTTTCCAACCCCACCCCCTCCATTTAGGAGAGATTTCTAAGTTGGTCAGAGGATTGTCTGTTTATGGCTACCACAGCCTCTGAAAAGCAATTTGGTCGTTTATGTCACCAATGAGGCTTAAAAGGGCCAGTTGAACGCTATGCACAGATGACCCTCATATTGCTTCCAATAAGCATAAGATTACCTCAACTTTATTCTACCCAAACTAGCTCTTTGTCAAAGAGCTTGGACATTGCCCCGTGAGACTGCCATCGATGCTTGTGGGTTTGTCATTACCCTTGAGCATATATGCCCACTGTATTATATCTGTCCTTACGTATGATCTTAGGTTAATCCTAAGAAGTTTTGCAGACACTGCCACCATATTTTCAGTGTATAGAAATTGGCTAATTTGAAATTTTCTTTCCTAAGCAAAAATATGGAAGTTAAAAAATATCATGTATCCAAGGTTTTGGTAGGTATTCTGGTCTAAGATCTTACTTTTTAAGAACTTCTTTTTTTGAACCTTCAGAGAAGATATGATAGGAGGCAAATTTGAAAACCTACATTGGAGAGTGCTAACCAATCTTTGCCATGCCACTATCTAATCCTTTATCTATTTGATAGCAGCACTTCCTTTACAGTAAAATGAAATTTACATACGGGGATAGTTTCTGACCTCATGTTTTAAAATAAAAGTAGATTAGTAGGCAGATTACAAAATTATAAGTGAAAAGTGCATGAGTAGACTAGCCACACCAAAGTATCAATGGTCTGTCATCTTGTTTACTATTCTAGTAAGAGCAGTAGGTCAAATTCACAAGTGTCAGTGGGCTAAGGCTCCCTTTTTAAGTACTATCATTCAAGAAATAAAAGATATAAAATTTCGAGTCAGTCAGCTGGCTTCCAAAGCTTCAGAGCCATCTGGAACTCAAAGTAAGGTCTCTCTTCAGAGTCCATCTTCTACACATCACTTAGCATCCTGGTTTCTTCTGTTCTGACACCCAGTAACTGATCTTGGACTCATGGCTAAAGTCTTCTTTTTGATTTTGACTGAATTGGACGATCGAAATATTAGTCTTCTTCCTCAATTCCTTCAAGGTGCTACAGCATGGTTAAGCTCCACCCTTTAGCCACAAGTTATCCCCCTACACCTCAGTGCTCAGTAGCTCCTTGGCTCATGTACCCCAAGAGGCCCCCAGGAACTCCATAAATCCAGAGGACTCAGTACTCAACTGCCATGGAAGGGGTGGGCATTGTCAGCCACCTACAACAGGCCTTCCACAGGTCATTTTGAGGGAAAAAAAAATTGTCCTACTCAATGTTCCACTAGATCAAGACCTGGGAGTTGTTATGGAAGAATCAAATGAATAGATCAGACAGCAGATCCATCAAAGACACTGGAGTCTGTATTACCATGCCTTACCTCCTTGGAAAAGATCAGAATTGGCCTGAAGATGCTTTTTGGGAAAGTCCACCTGAATCCATCTAGGATAAATTTGCTCATAAAGCCATGGGCAACATACAAGAAGTGTATTTGGGAGCCAGGTTTGTGAAAATCCTACTGGAGAACAATACACCATCTGACAGATTTGTCGTTGAAGTAGGTGCTATTCCAAGATAATCTGTATGTAAAGAAAAGTATTTCTACAGTAAGATGCAAAATTGTAATAGTGAAACACAGAGACAAAGCAAAGATCATTCTCTTTGAGAGAAAGGGATAGCTTCAAGGATATCCTAGCCAATGTCAAACAACAGGCTATAGATTTCAAAGCATCTGTACTAAATTTAAAGTCACTGGCAGCATCTAAAAGGGAGCCAGAATAAGAACGGGGAGTTAAGGCAAATGAGAATGAAGGGCTAAAGCTGGTTAAACTTCTCATGGGAAAACGAAACTCACTGGATAATCCATACTATGACTGGTACATTCTTGTAACAAATGTCATCCAAATGAAACAAAGTATTTAAGATTTTCTAAAGAAAATTAAATGGTTTGCTGTGTTGAATTTGACCCTGAATCTTGCAAAGAAAGTCAAGTAGCAAAACTTCACTTTTCAAAATCACTTGCCAACCTTCACTCTTTCAAAGGATGAAGAAAAGACAACTACCATTAGAGGGATAATATCTACTCTGAATCTTTACCTGTAGCCCAGATGCATCTGCTGCAACGGCAGATCGGATCTGAAAAATGAGACATGTGACCTCTAGAACCACTTTTACGGCAGAGAGAGCTTCTGAAGTCATGAAACTGATTTCTCACAGGTGAAATAAAATCACAAGAGGGAAATTTTGGGTGGTGTTTCTATTACTCTCTTCAATGGAAAGTCCAATAGATCCATTCATTGATACTTTCTGTACTTTGTACAAAAATCTCAAAGGAATGATAAATATTTTGCATACCTGTGCCAACACTCAGGTTTCTCAGGTATACAAAGATCTACTACAAACAATGTTGACAAGGGCATATGAATTAACAAACCATACCATTTCGACTTTAAATTTAGAACAAATAGTATTATCCTTAAACTAAAATCAGTGATACAGCCATCAAAGATTTGCCCTTCTGTGGATCTGCTGTTATCCTAGAGAAAAAGGAGAGGCTGTCTTGACTGCACCGGAAATCTTTTGAAAACAAGGGTAGAGACACAGACATAATGAATCTAAATTCCTAGAACTTAGGAAATCAAAAGAACACTTTCATCCAGGTGGCAAAGTATCCTGAAGGAATTCCTAATTTCCTTTTAAATACTATTCTTCAGTATTTGTCAAAAATAACAGATACGAAAACCTTAAAAGAGATGGTACAGTGCTAGGCAGAGTCTTCTAAACTAATGTTTGCAAAAATCATCAATTTTTATCATTATCCAGGACCTAAAGAAAAACTTCAGAAGTGTTACATAAAAAAAAAGAAAAGAAAATGGTTTTGCAGATATTAGAAAACAAGTCACCAATTTTATCACCTATAAGGCAATCAGCCATCAGGATTTCATTCTTATATTTCTCCTTGTGGATGACTTTGAAGAAGAGGAAAGCATCAACATTCTACAGAATTCCATCCATTTAGTTTAGTAGAGAAGGGTTTGCGATACAAAAAAAAAAAAAAAGAAAATTGGTAATTATCTAAAAGTGCAAAACTAGCAGACAATATTGCACTGAAGGCATTGGTAAAAAACAAGGCTTCAGGAATTGACTCAATACCAACTGAGGTGTTTCAACAAACAGGTGCAACACTGGAAGTGCTCTATGCCAAAAAATTTGGAAGACAGCTACCTGGCCAACGGACTGGAAGAGAGCATACTCATGTCCATTCCACAGAAAGGTGATCCAATGAAATGTGGAAAGTATAGAACAATATCATTAATATCTGTCTTGGAAGAAGTATAGTCAGAAAGCTCCTCAGACGCTAGGATAGGGAGACTTTGTCTTACGTACTTTGGACATGTTATCAGGAGGGACCAATCCCTGGAGAAGAACGTCATGCTTGGTAGAGGGTCAGTGAAAAAGAAGAAGGCCCTCAATGACATGGATTGACACAGTTGCTGCAATAGTTGGCTCAAATACAGCAACGATTTTGAGGATGGTGAGGGACCAGACAATGTTTCGTTCTGTTGTACATAGGGTCGATATGAGTTGGCACTGACTCAATGGCACCTAATAAGAAAAACATGATTAATACCAAATCCGAGTAAAAATTATGCTGAAGAAAAATCAAGAATGGTTGCAGCAATACCTTGACAGGGAACTGCCAGAAATTCAAGGCATTTCAAAAGAGAATGTAGAATGAGGGATATCATTACTAATGTCAGATGGATCTTGGCTGACAGCAGAGAATACCAGAAAGATGCTTACCTGTGTTTCATTGACTATGCAAAGCACTCAGCTGTGTGCATCATATTAAGTTAAGGATAACTTTGTGAAGGATGGGAATTCCAGAACACTTAATTGTGCTCATGCAGAGCCTGTACATAGACCAAGAGGCAGTCATTCAAACAGAACAAGAATATAGTATGGTTTAAAATCAGAAATGGTGTGTCAGGGTTGTATCCTTTCACCATACTTATTCAATTTGTATGTCGTGCGTATAATTTGAGAAGCTGGACTATATGAAGAACAATGTGGCATCAGAATTGGAGGAAGACTCATTAACGACCTGTGATATGCAGATGACACAACATTACTTGCTGAAAGTGACAAAGACTTGAAGCACTTACTGACGAAGGTCAAAGACCACGGCCTTCAGTACGGATTACACCTCAACATAAAGAAAACAAAAATCCTCACAACTGGATCAATAAGCAACATCATGATAAACGGAGAAAAGATTGAAGTTGTCAAGGATTTCTTTTCACTTTGGATCAATAATCAATGCCTATGGAAACAGCAGTCAAGAAGTCAAACAATGTATTGCATTGGGCAAATCTGCTGCAAAAGATCTCTTTAAAGTGTTAAAAAGCAGAAAAAGTCACCTCGAGAGCTAAGGTGTGCCTGACCCAAGCCATTGTATTTTCATTAGCCTCATAAGCATGCAAAACCTGGAAAATGAATAAGGAAGACCAAAGAAGAATTAATTGATGTATTTGAATTATGGTGTTGGTGAAGAATATTGAATATGCCGTGAACTGCCAGAAGAATTAACAAATCTGTCTTGGAAGAAGTATAGCCAGAAGGCTCCTTAGAAGCAAGGATAGCGAGACTTCATTTCACGTACTTTGGACATGTTATCAGGAGGGACCAGTCCCTGGAGAAAGACATCATGCTTGGTAAAATAAAGGGTCAGTGAAAAAGAGGAAGACCTTCAACAAGATGGACTAACATAGTGTCTGCAACAATGGGCTCAAACATAGCAATGATTGTGAGGATGGCACAGGACTGGGCGGAGTTTTGTTCTGTTCTACGCTGAATCTCTATGAGTCGAAATCGACTCAACGGCACCTAACAACAACAACATTGCACTGAATACCAACTTTCTCATGAGGAACAACGCTTTTGGGGCCAAACTGAAAAAATTAAAAAGCAGCACAAGAACTGAGCACTTTCCCAGAGACAATGCTCCCCAGAACTTCTGATGGCACAGGACAGGAACCATCCCCGAAGACAAATCATCAGGCGTGAAAAGGACTGGTCAGTCGGGGGGAGAGAGATGCTGATGAAGAGTGAGCTAATTAAATCAGGTGGACACGGGAGAGTGTGTTGGCAACTCTTGACTGGAGGGGGGATGATGTATGTAAACCTACATGTGACGGACTGATTGGAATGGTAAATGTTCACTTGAAGCTTAATAAAAATTAAAAAAAAGCAGCACAAGAACTGAACACTTTTATTCCTTCATGGTCATGAAATTTTGATGAAATGTATACCAAAAATATAATCACGATTATCCTAAAAAGCCTAGATGTTGACAGCAAAGAAGCACATTTCACTCATTTCCTGGTAATACTCAACTCTTATGTTACTGATTCTACAATTACAGTGTGACAGTGTGAGATAATTTTGGGGACTAGTATATACCAGGTCACCCTGGAAGCCTGAGAGCCTAGAACACAAGATGGGAAGCTGTTCTATACTTCTAATAGAAACAGAAGTTGTGGAATATAAGAGATACTCACCTGTGTGCATCACTCATTCTCTGATTGCCATTTTTTGTCTAAAAGAACTGGAAAAAAGCTACTACTTGGATAAAAGTCAAATTGCACTGAAGCTATTAAATGAAAAAATATTCTGTATTTCTGAGATGGAAAGTCAAATTTCTCCATGATGTGCAAACACTTCTGCTTAGCAGGCAGTGCAGGAAGTACGGTGCTGAAACAGACACTTTGTTTTCCCCATTAATCAAAGCTTTCCAGAACAAAGAAATTGAAAATGTGTTGAATTCAGGACATACTTGATTCCCACAAAATACATTTATTTGCAAGATATTTCTACATTCTCTTTAATGCATTTCTCAAATAAATGCATTTCTACATTAACACAGCTCTGGATTGGGCAAATCAGGCCAAATGG
Organism: Loxodonta africana; assembly: GCF_030014295.1. Lineage (NCBI taxonomy): Eukaryota > Metazoa > Chordata > Mammalia > Proboscidea > Elephantidae > Loxodonta > Loxodonta africana. The sequence continues at coordinate 102,550,166 of NC_087342.1, forward strand.
ACAGCAACTAAAAATTTCTATACCTTGTATACACTTGGTCAAGTCAACAAAAGTAAAATAAAATGAAAATAAAACCTATAGGGACATTACTGTTAGTGATCTAACACATTTCATGGAAGCTCTAAATGCCTCAAGAGCTTTCAAAAAGTCTCAACAGCAAGCTGATAATAAAGACTATGAAACAAGCCTGGTTACTACAGAGTCCCAAAGAAAATATGAGATGTACAATGCAGCTGATTTCTTGGGTGAAATAGAAGTCAGTCTTTACACTCTCAGATTCTTCAGTTCACTCCCTTTTTCCACAAAGAAGATGGATTAGCCTTAAAAAAAAAAAAAAAAAAAGGTATAATTTTTATCAGGAATGGGGAATATTGCTGTGGATCCAGGAAATGAACATCATTTGGCTCTTAAGAATTTCAGATCCTACCTACAAAATTTACAGTCAGCTTTGAAAAAGCGCTTCGGCTTCTTTGTTGATTATACGGTTCTTTTGAAATCAGGGAATACCCAAGGAGAAATGGTGGAAGTCATGCTAAGCTACAAGTCTGCCATTGTTTCAGGAAATACATGGAACTTTTCTGCCATTTGGATTTAGATTATCAAGCAAAGAGTTACTCCAAGAGGAGGAGCCCTGGTGGCGCAGTGGTTAAGAACTCGGTTGCTAACCATAAAGATTAGCAGCAGTTCAAATCCACCAGCTGCTCCTTGGAAACACTATGGGGCAGTTCTACTCTGTCCCATAGGGTTGCCAAGAGGAGAACTGTGTGAAAAGTCTAGAAACTTTGAGAATAGATAGGTTTTCTAGACTCCTGGAATGTCTTAATCCAAACCACAAAGATGCTGCAAATATAATGGAAAATATAGTGAACAAATACACCTTCGTATTTCAGCAAAATCCAAAAAAAAGACTGACAAAGGAGAAATAGAATTTCATTATGGTAAATGTTCTCAGTTGTCTAAAACCCATTTTCAAGTCCATTCAACCATTTGCTGAGAAAACAGCTGAGAAATCTTACAATTACTGGGACCAACTTATCAATACCCAGACCCTTATTTCTTGGCTGTCTCTTGTTCTGGCCAGAAAATCAAGAGCTAGATCAGGATTCCAAACTAATGGAAAAGTATGTTTCATCCTTAAATAGATCCTCTGGGGGACAGTGCAGGCACATGTGCCAGTCCAAGCAGGCTAGCACACTCTTCTGTCTAGGCAAGAGCAAGGGTCTCAACAGTTGTTCACAAGGCTGAGATAAAGTGGTAATTCAGTAAAGTACAAATACAAATTCCCTATGGCAGAGTGGAGATGTGTAGAAAAAAAAAGTGAAAGACTTCCTGAGTCATCTAATTGCTCAGACTGAAGGCAAGGTAATCTCTATAGAGGATGAAACAGAGAGGAAAAAAATAACAGTGACATCTATTCATTCAGGTCTACGGAGAGTGGTAGGAACATAGTGTCCTACCTGGGATTTTCCATTGAAGGCCCAGTGGCATATGACACAGAAGTAATTTAAGATATATTAGTTCAAGTATGTTTATTCATATCTGATTTTATTCTCTATATTCCCCTGGCATTTTGATTACATTACTGACATAACCTTAGTCATTATGATGTCATTATTAGATTCTGCTTTTGTCTCCTCAACTGAATTATAAACCTTTTTAGGGCACAGAACATGCCTATACACAGAGCATAGCACAAAGCAGAGTCAATTAAACCCAAACCTACTGCCACTGAACTGATTCCAACTCATAGCAACCGTATAGAATGGAGTAGGACTGCCCCATAGGGTTTCCAAAGAGCACCTGGGGATTCGAACTGCCAACCTTTTGGCTAGCAGCCATAGTTCTTAACCACTGTGCCACCAGAATTTCTGGAGTCAATTAATGTCCTTAAATACGCATTCTCAGACTAACAGTTACAAATTTCCAATTGGTATCCAAGGGTCAGATCAATAAAATCTGTTTCAATTCAATCTAAAAAAAAAGAGGTATAACATATATGTAATGAGAATATCAAGAAGAAACCATATTTACGGCAATAATGGCTGAGAATTTTCCAGAGTATAGGGCTTTGCACCTGGTTTTGACGTAGGTCCCACAGGACAGGGAGCCTGGACTGGAATCAGCGGACCCCTTTACAAAGGATAAACTAACTGAACTTCCCAACAGCTAGCTGGAATTTCAAAGCAGAGTCATTTTGATTTGGAGGACAGATTATAGTGTTTTATTCATCCAAAAATATGGGTTTAAACCCCTGCCAGTTACGGAGCTCGCAGAAACAGAGCCTGTCCCGGTTACAGAATACACCACTGTCAGTGTGGGCCTGTGGAAGTCCCAGCATTCTGCTTTCAGGCTCAGGCAGCTCTCAAACACCCTTGCTCCCTAAACAAGATTAATCTCCTTTCTTAGCCCTGTTACCAGGGAAGTCGGCTACCTCCATTTCATAACAGAGGTAGATTAGATGATAAATCAATCCTGATTAAGGAGATGTTATTTTCCTGCTAGGGGAGGCGCCAGAGTCTCAGTTTGGGGAACTACTGTGTTGGGGATTATTTGAGAAAAATTATTCCTCTAGGGATCCTGTTCTCTGCTTACAATTTATTAAAGATAACAAAAGTTACAAAAAACAATATACTTCAAGTTGCTTTAAATTTAGCACAGTGCTGTTTGAGACTTGAAAACTTTGTGAAGGTCAATGCTGTACAAACATAATGTTAAAAAAAAAATTTTTTTTTTTTTTTTTAGCCAACATAAAAAAAAAAATGCTTGTTAGCAATAAAGAATATGGCTTGAAGACAGCATCATTCATTCTAACTTCTACTTAAAAAAAATTTCAGTTAAATACTATAGTTAACCCATTTCAAAAATAAAACATACAACATACCCTCGGTTGCTTTCACGTAAACGAGCACATCCCTAAGCCACGTTCTCTGGCCACTCAATATCTCACATATCTTGTCAAACAAGCCTTCTTAGAATCTGTAGCTGACATCTGATGCCCCAATTCAATATGTTCAGCCTGGCTTCCCGTGGCCATGGCTGGGATAGGTAGTTCCATGAGGCATCAACTCACTTCAAGCTGACAGTGCTTTATCTGGAGTGACCCTCCATTCTTCACTTTCTGCTCCAGGCTACCCCAGTGCCATGGTTGCAGGTAGGAGCTTACTTAGCTTTACAGAAGTGTGCGGAAACTGACAGATAAAAAGTTCCTGGCTCCTCATTCTTTAGGTAAAAAATTCCCGGAAGCTATTTTATTTTTTGTATTTTATTGTCTTTAGTGAAAGTTTACACAGCAAATTAGGGTCCCATTTAACAACTACTACACAAATTGTTCAGTGACGTTGGTTACATTTTTCAAAATGTGTCAACATTCTCATTAATTCTCTTCTAGAAGTTCTGTTTCCAGTAATCTAGTCTTCCTGTTTCTTTACCCTTCCATTTTTGCTTTAGAGTAATTGTTGACCATTTGGTCTCATATAGATGGCTTTTTCTTAAAGGTGCGCAGTACTAATGGATGATATTCTTTATTTTATAAGCCAGTCTGTTATTTAGCTGAAAAATGATGTGACCTCAGGGGATAGCTTTGGTTCAATGTTTAAAGAGTATCTCAGGGTGATAGTCTTGGGGAGTCCTCTGGTCTCAACCAGTCCAGCAAGTCTAGACTTAAGAATTTTAGTTCTGTTCTGTGTTTTTCTCCTATTCTATCAAGATCTATCTATTTTGGCCCCAATCAGAGCAGTCATCATTAGTGGTAGCTGGGTACCACCTGGTTCTTCTGGTCTCAGGGTAGAAGAGGCAATGGTTCGTGTAGACTGCCAGTCCTGTAGACTAGCTTCTTCTGAGTTCTTGGATGCATTTTTAAGGCATCTCTGTAGGTCTCAGAAGAATTAAACCCATTATCCACATCAGGGACATTAATAGCACAATCTTTCCTCCTTCTCTGTCTCCTTCTCCCTGTTTCTCAGGGCCACATCCCCGTACACAAACTACCTGTATTTTAGTCCTTGTGTAAGGCTCCATTTTCAAAGGAATCCAGGCTAAGACATGATTCATACCTAACCAGATGGGCTACTAGCCCCTTTCAGCCAAGCTATACTTTGTTAGATGTGTTTACAGCCATGTGAAGTATGGAGTCATTGGTTGAGAAATCACTTAATATACACCTCGAATTCTTTTCAGTCAACCAACATCTGCCTACTTAGGCACCTGTCACATGGGAGATCACCTCGTCTGAGTATAAAGGAAAGCGTTGTAAGAGGACATTATCGTAAATCGATCACCTGTAACACCTCAAGGATTAGAACACAGACAAGTTAGAGTTAATTCCAGCACGCCCTCGACTTAAAGGGAGTTCTGGGTCTCTTCATTTCTCTCTGGCTTCTCCCATGTTCTTCGTTACTTGGCTACTGACCACTGAATAGCACCCCCATCTCCTCTTTTTGCAAAACTGAGACCCTTTCCTCAAAGCTCCATCTCCATTAGGACACATTTCTGAAACTTAACATGAGTGGAATGGGAGGGAAGGATTCCAACTTCTTCCCAGGAAATGGGCATTTGACAAGTGTCTTCCCCCACCAGATCTCAAAAGGTATATCTTGAGGAAGAGATGGGGTTGGTGGCAGTGTGCAAGTAGAAAAGATAGACTAAGGCTATCTAATTAGATGCTTTAGGGCTTAAGAATTAGGAGATAGACATTAATATACGCATGTAGACAATAATGGATTATTCAATCAAGTTCATTTTATGACATTTTCTGATGAAGCCACTAACCCGTAAGTGCTAAACACTCAGTGCATCTTCATTTCAACATGGAATGTTCTTCAATCCTCTGAACACCAGCCCACATGCTACTAATTCCATTAGAACCCTATACTTCAGAATTTCATAGACAACCATAAACATTTTGGAATCTTGTATGACCAAGCGGCTGATGAATGTTCTGTTTAATCACATAAGAGCTTTCCCTGTACATAATTCTGTGCAGAACCTCAAAAGTAGGCATGAGTAGGTATGAATAACCCAGTTACCCAACATTCATGCCTTTGATTGAATACACTACAGCAATATTCAACCCTTCACCTCAAGTTAATTTCGTATGAAAATTAAAGCTTCAACAGTCCTAAGACTTTTATTCATAGAGCATCTTAATATAGATCTGTTAAGTTACCACTTAATTATCTTGAGGCTGGTGGCTGGTGAGAACCCATTAGACATGCATGTGTGCCTCTTTTGGTAGAACACTGAGCATACCCTCAGGAGTTAGAACTCAAGAAGTTTCTAGAAGGGTTCTCAGAAGAGGGTTGGGCATTTTGCAGCTTGAGCCACTTCAAGGACACATATACCAAAGGCCAAGTCCAGAGTATATCCAGTTTGAGGGATCTCATTGGAAGGATAGCCATCCTAACAAAATGTACCCATTACAGCTAGTTTCAAGGTTATCTATTCCCCATAGTCTCATAACCCATCTTCAATTAATGTTACTGCTAATTCTATCTAGTTTTGAGGTCACCTTTTTAATCTTAGAATCACTAAGTTTGAAAGAATAGTGGATCTGATGAACAAAGGACAAGCTAATCAACAGAAAAGAAATGGTCAGATAAAGGGAGATAGGAAATGCTGGGCAGAGGCTAAAATGTAAAGACTCAACTCTTTGGGGACAGAGGAGACAGTGGAGACTCTGCTATTCACTTTCTTTAGAGGGGGGTAGTAGTTGAGCGGAAGCACAGTGCTTAGGGAACTAACAGGTCTTCTATCTCATCTGTGTAGCAGTCACATATCAAAGCAACAAGGATGAATTGTCCTTGGGTGATGCAAATTGTTAGCATGCTGTGTTACTAATTGAAAGGTTGGAGGTTCAAATCTACCTAGAGGTGCCTCAGAAGAAAGGTCTGGTGATTTACTTCCAAAAAATCAGCCACTGAAAATCCTTTGAACAAAATGTGGTATGTAGAATGAAATACTACTTTGCCATAAAGAGAAATGAAGTCCTGATACATGCCACAAGATAGATGAACCTGAAGAACACTATGCTGAGTGAAATTGGTTAATCGCCAAAGGATAACTTATGATTTCACTGATATGAAGTACCTGGAACAGGTACTAGAACAGGCAAAGGTATAGAGATTAGAGTTTAATAGTGTTTATCAGGGGCAGGAGAGACAGGAGAAGGGGGATTCATTATTTAGATAGCATGGAGTTTTTGTTTATGGGAATAGAAAATTCAGCAATGGATATTGGTGATGGTTGTACACGATTGAGGTAATTGGTTTTATTGAGTTGTACACATGAAAAGTGTTGAATTGGCAAGTGTGTTCTTTATATTTTTAAAACAATAAAAATGAAAAAAGAAAACCCTAAGGATCACAGTTCTACTGTGACACACATGGGGCCACCATGAGTCAAAGTCAACTTGACAACTGGTAGGTGGTATGAATAGTCCTAGTCAAGAGGAATGTTCTCTTCAAAAGAAAAGTATCAGTCACTAGTAGAAGAGGCAAGACAAAGGTTAAATAGGAAAGTGATCAGATAAATGGTAGGATATAGAAAGATGGAAAATGCTGGACAGAGCCTAAAACATAAGGAAGGGTTCAAATCAGCAAGCACAGAGGAAGCCTATCCCAGAAAGGGCAGAGTATTCAAACATAAGTGAAGAGGTGGATGGGAACCTGGGTCATTCCCTGCCCAACCCAACTTCTTAGCAGCTCCAGGGCTGGTAGAATAAGTGTCTTAGTTATCCAGTACTGGTGTAACAGAAATACCTCAAGCAGATGGCTTTACCAAACACAAATTTATTTTCTTACAGTTTAGGAGGCTAGAAATTTGAATTCAGGGTTCCAGCTTCAGGGGAAGCCTTTCTCTCTCTGTTGACTCTATGGGAAGGTCCTTGTCATCAATCTTCCCCTGGTCTAGGAGCTTCTCAGCACAGGGACTCCAGGTCCAAAAGACATGCTCTGCTCTTGACTCTCGTTGCTTGGTGGTAATGAGGTCCCTCTCCTCTCTGCTTGATTCTCCCTTTTATAGCTCAAAAAAGACTGACTCAAGAAACAATCTAATCCTTTAGATTGAGTCCAATCTTATTAATACAACTGCTTCTAATTCTGCCTCATTAATATCATAGAGGTTAGGATTTATAACATATAGGATAATCACATCAGATCACAAAATGGTGGACAACCACACAATACTGGTAATCATGGCCTAGCCAAGTTGACACACATTTCTGGGGGGACACAATTCAATCCATGACAGTAGGCATAGAGAAGATCCCCAGGATTCTCTGAAAAGAAAATGGTAGGTCTTGGCCTCATATCAAAGCATTTCTAATAAAATATTAATTTCATGGATCTAGAGGTTTTCCAGTGGTTTATTTTCTACACTTCTGATTTTTGTAGAATCAATTAACCCATTAAAAAAAATTTTTTTTTTTTCCCACTGTATAGCTAGTACCATGGTGGGGGTTGGGGTGGGGTGCTTCTGATGCCTTTGGGTTGTCACGGCCTCTGTTGAAGAGTTTATCCTAATCTTTCAACTACATTCTGATCTGTCCAGCTCCTTTGTTTCTGATCTGATCTACTCTCCTACTTATTTCTTTGTCTTGCTCTTCTACCAGTGACTGATACCATTCCTTTGGAGAGGTCACTCCTCTTGACTAGGACAATTCATACTTGTCCCTTTAATCCCACGTGTGATTGTATGGCTACTTTCCTTGTCATTCACCCCAAACTGCAGGTGGCATCTACTTACTTGTATAGAAGTTGGACCTGGGCAACTCCAATAAATCTGACCTTCGTTTTTGAGCTTAGCAACCAAGGCCTAAGGTTACACAGGCAAGATGAAGACTTTCATTCTCTCCCCACTGTGCTTCCAAGCTTTACCACCACCACCCCTTCTTAAAACAAATAAACAAAAAAGCGAATAGCTGAGTCTCCAGCACCTAATGTCTCCCACCCCTTCAATGAATCAGGGTGGGTTTTATTCACATCTTGCCCTTCAATGAGGGGGTGCAGGCATAGCTCCCAAGCATGCCTACAGGGCTCCAGTCATGTGTAAATGCCAATAATCTGCCCACTTATGCAATTACCCCAGCAGGTGGGTTTGCTGTACTTCTGCCAGGTGGCATGCACATTTGCCTCTTTTCTTAATTAGATCGTCTGTATCTTCATTTCTAAGTGTTTATGTAAAAGGCGTGGGTAGCCAATTAAACCAGAGGAAGAGATTGCTGGAATGGAGCAAGCTAATTTTTCCAGCTGAGAATGAAAGCATACAGCACAGAGAACAGGAATTCCAAACTCTGGTTTGGGGGACAACCCAAGGTAGTTTTCTCAGAGGTAATCATGAAATTCTCATGCTCAATCTTGTATTACTTTAGTGCCTGATGCTGGGCCCTAGCAATGGACAAGGGTAGGTAGACAAGGGTAGGTGGAGCCCACCTTTGTGGGTATGTGCACATGAGGCCCTCAGGTGACCGTGATGCTCAAGAGGCTGAAGCCTGGAATGGAGCTGACTCTAGGAGAAAAAGTAAAAATTAGGATTCCTCCATGAGGATACTGTAAGGATTGTCCGAGAAAGTAAGTCTCTCCATTCAAGTTTGTGATAGCATTACCCGTGGTAGTCAGGAATCAAACAACCTAGGTATCTATCACAAAAGGAGCATATAAGTAGGGAGATGTGCAAAACTAAACAAATACGATCTCTAGCATAATTCCACTTACATAATTAAACATGCATCCAACATTACATTTTATAGGAGAATAGACAAACCTAGCAAAGTATTTGTCTATGGTGAGGAAATTGAAGAAAAAGGGAATAAACCAAATGGAAACCCTGCATAAATCAAGTCTGCCATGAACTAAGGACTAACAACTATGGTTTACTCCTGAATATCAAGAGATTTCTCTTCTCTGAAGGCAAGTATAAGAGTGTCAATGGAATCTATAAAAGGAAGATTAAGGTCCAGGAGAACTGTACCTGATACTGAGGAACATAGAGCAAGCTCTCCATCATCTTCTGCTCCAATTAAAATTGTCCCCTAGTTTAAAAAACTATTAAAATAGAAGCTGAGATATATGAACCCCTCGACAGGATAACTCTTCTGTAGGATCGTCCATAGGATCACAAGATCCTCTCTTTACTGATGAAAGTTCAATGACGAGGGGTTTGGCACCTGGTCTGTTTAGTCTTTCACATGTCCCCATAGCTGAGTTTTCCATTAGGAAGAAAGGAAAGCACTCATATCATCTTTGGAAACTTTTGCTTTAGTCTGAAGACTTCAACTTAAATTCTTCCAGTTAGGAGGAACGTGTAGCACCACAGTATGTCCGTCTTTGAGAAAGCCACTAGACAGGCAAAGAGAGAGAATTCCTCATTTGGCTCCTTGTCAGTCTGTTAACTGGCTGATTTGTGAGCCTTGCCTAACTAATAGTATGAGGCATTCCTGGCCAGGGGAGGGAAGAGAAAGGGCCATCAGGTATCAAATGGAGGTCTAGAGATCTCATTGAGGGGAGGTTTGAGAGGAAGCTTAAAAGCCTATGTGGCTGTTCAAGAGTTAAACACAAGCACATTGTAGAACAGTGAGCTCTTCAAGTCCCTTCCTCTCCCATACCCATTCATTAAACAATTGACACTCAAGGGAATTTTATGAATTGGGCAGGCTGGGGAATCTTGCCTATATAGGTGGAATCCTTTCCAATAAATGCCCCTTTGCAGTAAACTGTTTGAACAGCAAGCTCAAATAGATCATTTAGAATAGGAGTCAGCCAAAGTTTGTTCTAAAAACGCATGAACCAGAACAAAAGTGCACCTATGGCAAGGTACTAATGGACTGATCTAAGGAAATTATATTGTGTCCCCGGAGGGTTCAAGTCTATCCTATGTAAGTGACCAGGCCAGGTAGCACACAATTTCCAGTGGATTTAAAGCCCTTGTAAATTGTGAGCCAGAGGGATAATTCAGTGTTATAGGGTTTTGAAGGGTTTTCTTTTCTAATTACTGAAGATTTATACCCTTACTTTCTATTAAAATGCTAGATAACCATTGAGTAGGCATCTGAGAGATTACTCTAGCAACACAAAGAACTGTACTTGTACTTGTGATGATCAGAAACTTCAACTCTCTTTTTCATATTGGACAAAGAAGATCTCTTTGAAAGTGGTTGTAATGAGCAAACATCACTCCTCTCCGCCCTGCCTTGCTCTGCAGAGCTGCCACTAAGGAAGGTCATTCTTGGAAATCCCTGAGGGGTATACGGAACCAGAGATTGACAATAGTCAGTGATTCTGAAACAAGAGTCCAAGGGATCAGAGTAGGGTCTGTCCTCACATTTCCTGCAGGACTTCTCCAAAGAAAAAGGGTGATAGAAGAGGCCACTTTTCCCCTCTGGACTACCTCTTAATTAGTCTGAGACTCTTATGCAAATCCCTATACTATGTCCAATTACCTCAAGAGCTTGGGATTCCACTTGCTGCCATATTTGAAAAAGGACATCAGGCCAGACATGCTATGTGCCAGTCCAAAACCTACTCCAGGTCCATGGAGGGAGCCTGACAGAATGGAGAGGGAAGGAGAACAGGAATCAAGTCTGTCTCTGGAGGACCCCATAGGCTATGAGAAGTAGAGTCAGACTGAGGGACTGGAGCCCCTACAGACAGATGCCCTAAAGAGGGTCTTCTCTCCCAGGGCATAAGCGTGGCTCAAGAAGTGGCTTCTACTCTTCTTGCCAGAAGGCCTCAGATTGGAGAGGACCCAGCTACCACGAATTGCCCTTCGCACTGCCACACACTAACCACTGGCTTCAGAATAAGCCTGATTACCCAATCAAAGGCTATGTAGCTCAGTACTGAATAGTGAACACCAGGAACCAACCTGGAAGAGGCAGATGTTGCCCAGGTAAGGCTTGAAGGTAGCTTAAGCTCAAGGGATAGGGCTACGTAGAGGATAGAAGCCTCCCTTAAATACCACACCTGGAATTGAGACCAGGTAACTTCAGCAGGGGGAGGGGAGGGCTTTCAACTAGTAGCTGATGAGTTACAGGACTGGCAGTATGTCCGAGCTCCCTATCATTACCACTGAAGCCTCACAACTCAGATAGCTTTTATTCTATCCATTTTAACAGGAAACTCAAGATACCAGAAATAAGTGACAGAACCCTGGCTAAAACTATGTCTGGTCCTGAAGTTTGTGGCCTCAGCCTTTAGGCAGTATGGCTCACACATTTCTTGGCCATTGAGGGTCAGTTAAGGAAAGCCTGGTAGTCGTCAACCTTTGTCATGAGGAGCTTCGTGTAGGGAATCTAGGATCTAGACTCTGCCTAGTTATGGACCCATCCACCTCCCTACTTGGGCAGGAGAAGTTCTCCTGATGCAAATAAAGCAGGATGCAAAAAGCCCAGACAAGCAAATGGCTTTACTAGCCCACTGTCAGCAACAAGTGACAGCCATGAGTTGGCCCTCATCACCTAGGTTTGCTTCTATACTCAGTACAGTTGCTTGTCTGGCTACCAGCTTAGCAGGCTAAGGCCCCTTCAGAGTTATAACTCCTGATTATGTGAACTTCAGACTTCTGTGGCATAGAGCCCAGTGTTACCAGATAAAGTTTGTTCAGAGTGGCAGCCCAAGCCATGTAGCTCCTGGGCCCTTTTGGACTCAGCCAACTAAGGTCTCAGGCACATGCTGGACCTGGATCTAAGTCTTTGCTACATGTCCGCCCCCAGCTACACGCAGGGACTTGCTGCCAAACTGAATGCTAAAGCTGAATGTCTGTATGAGTTCCAGGGTATCTTTACAGTCCTTAAGTTACAGCTGTAGCTACACAACTGCAAGGCCAAGAATTCGTTGACCCACAAAATTCTATTCACTCTCCCAGTTTGAGCCTTCCATCAAGGCAGCCAAGACAGTTTTACATGAACCCTTCCAAATTCTTGGCCCAGGTCAGACCTTGCAAAATCTGTTATCGCCTACTTTGGACCCTGAGCAATTCATTTCATCCATGCCTTAAGATACGCCATTCAAAGTAATTGCTCAGGACCAGAACAGAGACATACAATCCAGGTGCAGAGTCTGCACGGGCAGGTGAGAGAGTGAAACAGACATGAGATGCCATGCTGGGTTTAGAGAACCTGCCAGGCTTCAGGGAGGTATAAGAAGTTTAAGTGACATACAATGACCAATGAACAGCAGGAGGTCCATACTGTAGAAAAAGTGCAGGTGCCCAGTAGGACAAACATCCATGACAGAGCCCCATGAACTTGGTCCCCGGTGGGAGTTCTCTACCAGCCATCAGCTAACATTTACTGAGCATATACTATGTGATGGGCACTACTCTACATCCAGTCTTAGCTAATCTTTACAAAATTTCAGGTGAAGCCAGTTCCCAGGACCAGTAACTTGCTCAAATTCACAAAGCTAGTTAGTGACAGAGCTAGAACTGGAACCCAGGGAGCTCAAGCCCATAGCCTCAACCACTATTACACACTTGACTGCTATGAAAGGATTCCCACATGAAGGACCAGAAGTAATGCCCTGGTTACCAGTGGCTCTACTGCAAGATGGATCGGCTTGGCTAGTCCTGAATCCAGAACTCTGCACTCCCACCTCCAACTTGAATACAAGTAACATCACCAGAAGCACTTAAAATGGTCTTCAGAGGGGTTGCCTTAGGAATTTGGATTAAGCTCTCATCAAATTAGCCCAGAACTAGCTCAGCTGGACATTCTCCACACTGACTGACCCTGCCTGCTTTTCAGTTAAGGTCAGCACTCCCCACTCAGTTCCCCAGTTTAGCAGTTGGGCCACCTGCAGACCTCTGATTCCCGTTTCTCAGGCTAGCCACAGTAAGCGGCCAGTTGCCTGCCAACTCCTAGAGTTCCCCTTGTGTGTACTTGGACTTCATTTGCTTCTCCAGAGCCTTGTTCATCCTGCTTCTGTTTGGCTTGGTACTGTACCCTTCCAGACTAGCCATGCTGTCTGGCCTCTAATGCACCTGGATTTCTCTGCCACCATACTGTACTGGGCCTACACTCAGAAACCTTTCCCTTGGAGCTGCCAGAGAGAGCAGCCACTTACAGCTTTTGACCAAGAAATGCTCATCTCGACAGAGTATGATGCAACACATGATTAACACAGGCCAGTCTCCTCCTGCATAATACTGGAGGTGTTGCAGTCGTCACAGTGTAGTATGGGCCTCCAGGCTATTCCCTCACCCTCATGTGAAGTAGATGAGTGACAGTATCTCAGACCTAGGCCAGCAAGGAGCTTCCAGGAGTGGTTTAGCTACTAATGACTCAAAGAAACTACAGTCATCCCAAATCCTACCTGGGCCCTCCCTCAGGGATGGATTCCAAAACGGGAATTCGAATGGCACAACCCGTAAGAGAAAGACTTCATCTTCAAGGACTGATGACATTCCTATCATCTGCTGTCCCATTTCAGCCCATGTTATTTCTTCTCTTCAGCTAAAGGAGAGGGACATGCAGGTCTACAGGCTCGCTTTAGAAGACTGCCAGATTCAGGTTCACGTCTCTGTCTTGGGTTTTCCAATAGCACACCTGCTCCCATTTTTGCAGAGAAACTCTGCAGTAGCTTATTCCCAGAGGAGGGCATTAGAAAGCTTAAAGGATGAAGAGAGAAGTAAGCAAGAGGGTGGCCATCTTCAAGATCTGGTGACAGAAGCCAGGTCATAGGTTTGCTCAGAAGCAAGGGACTTCAACTAACAAGAGGAGGGATGTCTTCAGTCTCTCACCCTGTGGGTGAGAAGGTAAAGAGAAGTCACTGTCTGCTAGGCCCTGCTTGCATTTTTGGTTTCCGGGAGTGGAAAACAGCAAGTTATTCCCTCAGGTCCATAAGTTCAAATTCAGGCCCCCATCTGTATAACTCTTCGAAGTAGGAAAAAGTCCACAGCTGTAGAGAGTTTAGCAGGAACTGGCACTTTGGTTCCTGCCCTGGCAGGTTTACTTATACCTAAACCAGACTCCCCTGCTGGGATTCACAGCTCCAACCAAAGCTCTGAGACTGATCCCAGATGCCCTTGAGATCATCTTGTCTGTCAGCCTAGCACAGGAAGAAAGTGTGCTCTGAGGACTCTGGAGAAAGAGGAAGGTAAGTAGCTCCATAGTCAGCTATGAAACATGTCCACAGAGAGGGGAGCCTTAGGTATACCTCAGAGAAAAAAGGGAGGCACAGCAGAGAGGGTGGCTTGCCCAAGACTGCACTTCCAAGCAGGGCTCCCAGGAAGTGCTAAGCTCTGAGGTTAGAACAAGAGGACCTCAACTGCTGCCTTCCTGTTCACCAAGTTCACTCTGACGGCAAAGGAAGGCCAAAGGGCTCCATCCACTGGGAAAGAGTGGCAGTGAATCATATGGAGGAGAGGGGAGAAGTTCTTCATTGCTCACTCTTGACCCCTGCCAGGATTCTACAGCATTCAAGGACGTCAACAGAAAACATAGAGTAGATTCACAGGACAATCCAAACAGTGACTGAAGTGGTAAAAGATACATAGCAAATTTTGTTACAAGCAACACTAACAAAACATTTAAACTGCACCACGTTTTTTTTTTTTTAAATCACAAATTGCTTGAAATAAAGGATATATGTTTTTGCTATTTAAAAAAAAAAGAACAGATAAAACACTTCTCAGGCCTTCAATCTGTCAGCATGCCTTGTTTCTACAAGATGCATGCTAGGCTATAAGCTATGTAGCAAAGAGTCCTGAGCATTTGATGGGGAGAAGTAGAAAAAGCCGATCTCCAGAAAGCCTGGGCAAGCCCAACAGCTAAGATAGGTCTGAACTCTAGAGCAGTCCTTGTCTTTTCAGATCCACATTAAGTCTTATTCACAACATTCCCACTGCAGTCTTCAGTGTCAGGCTGTCATCGCTCTGATGCCTTCTGCAGTTTCAGCTTGACCCACAAGAAGACAGCGTCTTCAATGTGTATCACATGAGCAAAGTGGGTGGTGTTTGGGATGCCCCACCCACCTCCGAAGCCCCACTCACCTCCGAAGCCGCACCCACCTCTGAAAGTCCCACCCACCTCCGGAGCCCCACCTCCGAAGCCTCCCCTACCTCTAAAGCCTGAATGCCAGCTGCCTCTATGGCTTTTATAGGCGGAACAGACTTAGCCCCACCTCCTGCCTCAGAGCAGTCTGGGTGGGCAGTTGCTCGTCTGGTTTCTAATTGACTCCCTACTTCCCAGATAGTTCCCGTCACCTCCACTCATTTTCTTTTTTTTCAGTCTGCACACTACCAATAGCAGCTAAAAGGAAGAGGGTGGGGTTTAACGCCAGGCTTCACAGGCGCCTGCAAAAGAAGTGGCTTTTCATTCTCGCAATGTCCTTGCTTGGGAAACCTCTTTCCAGGCCGAGTATGTGATCATTATCTCTGTTCGCCCAGTTTCCCTGTTGTTATGAACCAACCCCAGTGCTTGTCAGTCCCTGGGTTATCAGGGCTCTTACCTGGAAATTATGACCCTTATGGTCTGGGGTGAGGGCCCGAGAGTGTGTTTGTAATACACATCCCCAGGACTTGTGTCTTCAGGGAAGTTGGCGTAGTGCTAAATGGGATCTTCACAAGTTCTCTTCCAAGAAATTGCTTCTGTTAACTTGATATGGTTAATGGTTATCCCAATATTCCCTATTTTCTCCTTTGGGTTCCAAGTTTTTCCAGCAGCCTCCCTAAACAACCATCCTCCACCCGCAAATAGGGCATTGTTTCTGGGAAGGAAAGAAAAAGGGAGAGTTTAAAAGGTGGCTTCCTAGGGCTGATTTTCACAGCGCCCCCTGCCCTTTCTCACCCCGTCAAGGAATGAGCCACAGATGTGGACGGGCACCCTTTATAAACCTCTTTACCTGAATCGCTTTATGGGTTTAGCTGCAGGCCGGGGTGGATTAACCAGTAAACAAGGTACAACTGGCTTAATTGTGTTTACTTACTAATCTGTAGTGCCGAATTTCACATGGTTTTCGCCACGTCTTTGTGTACTAAAGATTAGTGAGTACGCACAGGTAAGCCGGTGCGTACCTTGCTTATCGGGTAACCTGTACCTGGTCTTCAGGGTCCCCTCTAGACCCAGAGTGAGGTGACAGAGTGGGGCAGGTGCCTTTTAATGGGAGGAATGAGTGTGGAATGAAAAAGTTTCAGAGCCACAGACGGCAAGCCTAGGCAGCCAGGAGATGGTGAAACACATACGATTTTTAGGAAGAAGGTGGCTTTCTGTGCACCGTGAGCTGCAGCATGTGAACTTGATATAAAATACCCACCCTGGGATCGGAAAAACTCCAAGAAAGGAAAAATATTAAATTCAGTGGTTAATTCCTTTTTTTGTAGCAAGCTGAATGTTGATTCTGTAAACATCATTTGTTTCCTAATCAAAATAGCTATCAGTTTTCCTGACTTCCTGTCTTTATTCTTGCTGTTCTCCATCCTCCAAGGAGGAACTGACAAGCAACTATGGGACTGGGGCAGTCATGGCAGGTGTGTACACAAGGGGGAACAGAAATGCCAAAATGAAACCTAACATCAGTGGGCAGAGTCTGCTGCCATAAGGAATTTCCCTGGAGAAACCTCTGTGCTTGAGTGAGACCTTTGGCAGAGACACGTAGTCAGATTATTACTGACCCGTGGTGGTGGCTGTGGTGAGTGAGTGTGTGTGAGAAGGGAGGGGTGGAAGCTGAACAGAGCAATGAAGAAGCTGTTCTGAAGATACTGGTTTTCTGTTGTGTCCCTGGTAGGATGGAGATAGTGGTCTCTCTCCACCTGCTGCCAACTCTGTGCTTACCTGGAGCCTCAAGAGCCCTCCTGTAAACCAGTCAGTGCCTGTCAGCTCTACTGTACATCCGAATCACCTGGGGACCTTGTTAAAATGCTGATTTTGAATCCAGTAGGTTGGGGTGAGGCCTGAGATTCTGTGTTTGTGAAGTGTTTCCAGGTGATAGCCATGTTGCCGATCGGTAGACCACACTTTAAATAGCAAGACTGACGTGTCCAGCAGCACCACCACCATGACTACCAGGGAACGAGTTAGAAATGCAAATTCTTGGGCCCCATCTTAGACCTACTGAATCAAAACTTGTTTTAACATGTGCTAAAGGTGATGCAGAAACCCTGGTGGCGTAGTGATTAAGTGCTACAGCTGCTAACCAAAGGGTCGGCAGTTCGAATCTGCCAGGCGCTCCTTGGAAACTCTATGGGGCAGTTCTACTCTGTCCTATAGGGTCGTTATGAGTCGGAGTCGACTCGGTGGCACTGGGTTTGGTTTGATTTGGTTTAAAGGTGATGCTGGTGCACGCTCAAGCTGAGAACCATTATTATAAACTATGCCTGAACTGTTCTCATTGGCAGGACAGATGGAGTTTGGAAAAATGATATTCAACTCGTACAGGACTCCAGGTTGAGGAGACCTGCCCAAAAGGTTGCTGAGCAAAACCTTTCTCCAGGTGGAACCTGGAAAGAATCCTTTGCACAGGAGGTGGCAGGCAGAGGGTGCTAACATCCCAGCCTTCTCAGAACCCAGCAACAGCTGGGTCACTCACTGTGCTGGTGAGGCTGTCCTGCAATACTAATGGCTCCCAGTGTCCATGAAGGGAAGCCCTGTGGTGGGCATCCTATAGTCTGTGCAAGGGGGCGAGAGGAGGATTTCTTGAGGCCAATAGGGAGAACGTGGATGCAGAGAAATGGGCATGGGGTGTCTCTGACCTTGCCGTTGCCACAATGCAGCAAATACAAACATACACAAACATGCATGGCCAGTGTGGTATGCAGCAATGACCTCTGTACCTGGTGAGAGACAGACTGAGTGTTCAAGGCCTGAACATGGTTCTCCAGCCCAGAGAGAAGAGGTCAGGGGAATCCTTTTCACAAAATTGATCAGCTACCTTCTCATTCTATTAATGACCTAGGAAAATGAAATTGAACCCTAAAGCCTTGCTGACTTTGGAGGGGACCTTTGATGTCTCTGAGCACTGATGTCCGGGAGATGGGCAGGTCTGGGCACATCTCCTGTGGATGACTGAACAGTGTCTCACTAATGCTAACTGTGGCTATTAGACTGCCTTCTTGGAAGTTGTTTTTGATTCATGTGGAATAGATTAAGAGTCTGTTTTGAATCCCCAGGGTTTCCTGTGGAGCATAATTATAGATGCATTGGAATAAGGAATTCAGGTCAACAATTTCTGTAATGAGATGTCTGAAGAGCATGGCCCAGCAGGGGGGAGGGCAGGAGAGGGTGGGAGAGAGGCTGGAGGGTGGAGGAAGAGGATACAAGAGAAATTGGGAGGTGGTGAGGGAGTTAAGTAAACTGGATGGATGAGGAGCAAAGAAATGAAGATTTTTGTGAGGAGGAGAGCTGAGGAGGCAGAAACCACAGAAGAGAGAAGAATGGAGGCTGAGGGAGCCAGAGACACCAGCAAAGGAGAGGGAGCAGGTGAAGAGAGAAACCTGTTCAGCGAAACACCCAGGAGAACCATCCACAGAGAGGTTCACAGTCTTGGATTCTCAGGTCCCCCTCTTGAATCTATCTGGAGACAGAGATGTAGGGAGAATGGATTTTGTCACCAAGCCAGGGCTTGGAACTGGTTCTTCCTGGTTCAGTCATGGCCAAGGAAGCAAAACCGGAACAGATCCGAATTTTTAGTTTCGGTGACCATGCTGCTTTCACTGTGTGTTGCTCTCCACGGTCCTGCCAGTAATCCAATCTTCTGCTTCAGGCTCCTAAAAGGGCTCACTATGCCTCCCCTGAGTCTCCCGTTCCAGGGCTTGGGCTCAAAATTTTCCCATTCTGGTTATCACTCCGGTTCACTGAAATTTTAAAAATTTGGGTCTGCTCTAATTTTGCTTCCTCGGCCGTGACTGAACTGGTTCAAACTGGTTCAAAGCCCTGTATCAAACAGTTGTCAGTGTGATTCCTAATCCTACCCTTTATCTGCTGGGTGACTTGGTAAGTCCCTTAACCTTTCTGAGCCTGTTTCTTCATCAATAAAGTGAGGGTTAACTATATAGGGTGTATAATACCCTTAGGATCCTGGAATGGATTATTGTTTGGCATATAGTAGGTGCTCACTAAATTAATATTATAATGAGAAATCTGAGAGTGAGAAATGTTAGCCTTGCCTAAGGCCTCAAAGCTCATCAGTAGCAGAACTGAAATTTTAACCCAGGGTTGTCTGAGCCCCATTGCCACCAAGGAAAATGTACCTAAGTGTCAGCTCTCCAGGGGCTACCCCTCACCCCATAAGGACAGTCCTTATAAGCTGGTGCTGGGCTCAGTGGAGAACAAATCCATCTTCAACAAGGTTGCGGCAAGAGGTTAAAATTAAACACTGATTTGGAAGCACCACCCCCACGAAGTGGATATGAAATACCTAGAACAGACAAATGCATAGAGGACAAAGTAGATTACTGGTTACCAGGGGCTAAGCGGACGGCGGAATGGGGAGCTCTTGCTTAAGCATCATTGAGTTTCTGCTTCAGGTGATGAAAGCTTTTGGAAATAGTGGTGATGGTTGCACAACGCGATGAATGTAATTCACATCACTCTGAATTGTATACTTAAAATCGGTTAAAATGGCAAATGTTTTGTTACGTATATTTTACTGCCAAAAAAATAAGACAGTTTTGCCCAGGTACCAGGGCCTGTTGGGGCTGCCTCCCTTTTCTGTCCCTGCCGTTCCTGGTTTTCCAACTGCAGGTGAGACCGCCGCTCCTTGCAGCCTTGCTAAAAGCTAAGAAGTGGTGCCCCACTCAGTCTATGAGTTTCCAAGTCATAGTTGACCTCCACAGCCCAGCTTAAACCTCACTCCTACACCATGTCCTCCCAGAAAGAGACTCTCCACGCTTGGAGTTCCTAAGCCCTTTGCCTGCACCCTGCTTATGAAGCTTCTCATTTTCAAACTAGTATTGCAATTAGTTTGTTCAAAGCTTATTTACCTTATCAACAATGAATAACTTCAGGGGAAGGACTGTGTCTTAATCATTTACCAGGCCCCAGAGCTTACCACTTAGTAGCTGCTCAATACATTTTGAATGAACTAATAACTGCAGTGAGGAAAGGAGGCTAAGAAGCTACAGGCAGATTATCAGGCCTCCTGGCATCCTGATCAGCCCTGGGTGCCCCACAGTTGCAGATGTATGAAGATTATGGCAAAGGCGGCTACTAGTCTCCCAAAACTCATTCTTCCCTGTTTATATAAAATGTGTACATAGTTGGGTACATATGGCCACCAGAATATATTCCTCAGCCTCCTGTGCATCTAGTCATGTGACTAAATGCTGGCCATGGGTAGGTGAACAGAAGTGATATGTGCAAATTACAAGTCATGTCTTTTAAAGAGGGCCTGCATTCCCTCGGAGGGTAGGAGCTGGCAGAGCAACAAGATGAAAGGAGTCTGGGTCCCTAATGATTATGGAGCCACCTTGTAGTACTAGACCCCTTACAAAGATTTCTCTGTGAGAGAAAAATACATTTCTTTGTTGTTAGTTTCCTTCTACTCAATTCCAACTCATGGCGACCCCATGCATGCACAGCACTACCGTGCTCCATAGGGTTTTCAAAGCTGTGACCTTTCAGAAGCAGATGGCCAGACCTGTCTTCCCAGGCACATCGGGGTGGATTTGAACCACCAACATTTTGGCTAGTAGTTGAGGGCTTAACCATTGACACCACAGGGAATCCTTCTGTATTGTTTAAACTGTTATTATTTTTGCATCTCTCAGTTAAAGCAAATGAACTTGTATCTTCACTAAAAGCAAACCACTCTTGTAAGTCTGATTATTCTTGAAGGAATAAAAAGGAAGCATATGCCAGAGATGTGTCAAACTAGAGGTTCATAGTGGGTAGTGGGTGGGGGTGGGTGGATAGAACGTAATGCATATGTGGAATGCTGTACCATTGTCCACTTGGTTCCAATTCAAGGCAACCTCATGTGTTTTAGAGTAGAACTGTGCATAGGGTTTTCAATGGCTGATTTTTTTAGAAGTAGATTGCCAGGCATTTCTTCCCAGGCACCTTTGGGTGGACTTGAACCTTCAGCCCCTTGGTTAGTAGCTGAGTGTATTAACCATTTGCACCGCCCAGGACTCTAGATATACTGTGGTGTGGTCCAATTGCTTTTGCAAATTGGACAAAGCAGGCTAAGCTAGCTGGTGGGCCTAAGCTAAAGATGGAGCCCAAGCGGAGAGGGGCTGGAGAAGGTGCACCACTCAGGGAAGCCCAGGGCAGGGAAAGCTGGAGCACAGAACTCTGTGGGAGTCATTGAAGGGAACCACAATTTCCTGACCTGATATAGGCACCAAATCCACAGAGGTCAGAATGGGATGCTACATAAAGCCTGGATCCAAGAGTCAGGGACTGTGGTGGGGGCCAGGTGCGTAGAATCTAGGATGGTTTCCATGAATAAAGGTTGGAGCTTTGCAGGTGAGCTTTATGGGATATGGCAGTGAATGGGGTTGTTGTTAGCTGCTGTTGGGTCAGTGCTTATCTCATGGGGCCCCACACACAATGAAACAAACCACTGCCTAGTTCTGAGCCATCCCCATTATTGGTTGTGGATCAAACCATTGTGATCCATAGGACTTTTATTGGTTGATTTTTCAAAAGCAGATTACCAGACCTTTCTACCTAGGCTGTCTTAGTCTGGAAGCTCCAGTGAAACCTGTTCAGCGTCATAGCAACATGCAAACCTCCACTGACAGATGGGTGGTGGCTGCCCATGACGTGCATTGGCTGGGAATTGAACTCAGGCCTCCCACATAGAAGGTGAGAATTCTACTACTGAACCATCAGTGTACCCTATCATATGGGGTATTATACTGGATTAAAGATATAGAGGGACAACAAAGGGCTGTTTCACACACCTACTCTCTTGCTCATGATACATTCTAGGCTTGGAAGACCTACCTTCCTCTGCCCCTTTATTTGGTCAACTTCACTTATCCCAAAAGCCTCAGCTTGGGTATCACCTTCTCTAGGAAGCCCTCTGTAACAATCCCACCATAGACTGAGCCAGGTGCCCCTCTCTGAACACACATAGACCCTGTTCCATTGTAGTAATTATCAATCCATTACTGAAACAATTTGTGACTGAATTTGACAGGGTTTTTCAGGGGCGGTGATATTTGCCTTTATCTCCTTAGTGCTTCCCATGTTTCCTGATACACAGTGGGGGCCCCTGGGCTGAACAGAATTCCAGGGGAGAATGGATGGATGATTGTATAGCATAGAAGCACAGTGTGTGGGACTCAGATGCCACAGGGAATGGGTGGTGAATGCAATCACCAAACACCCGTTCAGATTCTGGGAGGGAGTTGAGAGACTGGACCATGAAGTGAGTAGAAGGGAATGGTCAGGACTGAGCCAGTTTCAGAATAACCCTAGCGATGTTGAGAGCTATATAACTCATCTCACTCGACTGTACCAAGAAGGGGCAATTATCAATAATCCAAAGTGGGAAATAAACATCCTAAGGTTGCACGCTGTATACCCCAGATTACACAATGCTCACTGTATCCCTTTTCTGCTCCATGCCCTGGGGAGGGAAGAGGCTGCAGCAAATTCAACATCCCTGTCTTATACACACACCCACATCCTAGGACGTGTTTTCTTTGGGAAGGAGGGTCAAAAGGCCACATTTAAACCTAGGGAGAGGGCAGGGTGAAAGGAATCATGATCTGATGCCTTCTATTCCTATTTAATCATTTCATTACTAATTAATAGGGTCATTACTGCATTTCGAAGGGAGAGAACCATGATTAAAGTTTAATGCTGTTGCTGCACGCATCACACCTCAAATTACGTTATAAAAATGTCCAGGGTATTTAATTGAACCTGTAAGTAACAATGTAATTACATTTAATAATGTATGTGCTGCCTTGTTTATTTGTTCCTCTCTGAGGTACAGAGAGCCCCACGTGGGAAGGTTAAGGAAGATCATGGTGAGATACTACAAATACAACACCTTGTTCTTTATTCCCCTAGTCCTATCGTCTCTCTCCCTGGCCCCACAGGGCATGAGTAATAGCTGACCACAAGAAATTCACCCCCCTTGCCAACTTCTCAATGGAAAAGGCCTAATGCAAGGTTTCCAATGAGGGAGGTGACGAGAGGAGAAGGGTCAGAAAAAGCAGCAGTTACCTGAGCCCATGGCACATTGCAGTCTTTCCAAGGGGCCATGATTCTTCAAATTTATGATACTCTTTTATAACTCCATTCCTTGCAAATACTGTTTCCTTCTCTTGGAATGCCCCTTCCTTCTTTACAAAGTACAGTGCATATAGTTAGCTGCCCTCAGTAGTCATTCTTAGTTTCTAGTATTTTCCTTTAGGGTAAAAGCTAGAAAGCTAGGATTCTGGATTCAAATTAGGTAACCACACTAGATGCTCTCATGTAAGATTTGAGGGTGACAGTGAGACAAAGGTATTTTCTTGCTACTTTGGTTATTTCAACTAGCAAGCAAGTTTGTGGAAATATGGGCATTTTTGTATCAGCATTCCACACACTAGGGATGATGGGCCAGAGACAGGAAGGAGCCTAAAAGCTTCATGAACCAGAGTCACCGTACCAACCCTAGGATGCTCACCTCCATCTGCCTTGTTTTAACCACTTAAGGTTGTTCTATTACTTTCAGCCGAACCTAATCCTAACAGACAGGTTTTCTGTCCCTTTTCAATCCATCGCTCAGGGGCACAGCCTGTAGAACACACCCATCTGCTTAGCATTTAACTGCCACCAATAGCTTACAGCCACTTACACACTCAGAGATGATACTGGAATTATTCTCTGTGGTTGATTGGGGTACTGGCCCTGACTCTTCATCCTTTGCCATTGTAACTTTGCAGTGACCTCCCTCCATGGGCAGGATAACCTGCCCTACCCATTGACTCTGGGGTCAACCACGTGACATGCTTTGTCCAATGGGATGAGGCAGAAGTGATGGTGTGCCAGCTCTAAGTCTAGGCCTCAAGAAGCCTTGTGCATTTCTGCATGTGTTCTTGGGTCTCTGCTATCACCTGAAGAACATGCCCAGGCTAGCCTGCTGGTTTTAGGAGGAGGATACCAGACACATGGAGCAAAGAAGAGCTGAATCAGTTGAGTCTAGCCTAGATCAGTTGACCTCCAGCTGACCCTCAGACATGTGAGCAAACCAACGAATCTCCAGTTGACCCTATTACGTAAGCAATAAAAGCTTATTGTTGTATGCCACTGTGTTTTTAAGGCTGTTGGTTACACAGCATTTTCGTGACAGTGAATAACTGATACATCCTCTTCCTTTGATAAAAAAGTGTTTAATAACATCGTCTCTGGGTATCAAGCCCTTAAATGTCCCCTTTAAAAGATAACATGTATTGGTAGTTAGGAAAACAGCATTCTGCTTTTAAGACCTTTTACCTACTGACTACCTATTGGTTATGCAGATGATACAACCTTCCTTGCTGAAAGTGAAGAGGACTTGAAGCACTTACTGATGAAGGTCAAAGGCTACAGCTTTCAGTAGGGATTACACTTCAACATAAAGAATACAAAAATCTTCACAACTGGACCAATAAGCAACATCATGATAAATGGAGAAAAGATTGCTGTTGTCAAGGATTTCATTTTACTTGGATCCACAATCAACACCCCTGGAAGCAGCAGTCAAGAAATCAAATGACAAATGACACATTGCAATGGACAAATCTGCTACAAAAGATCTCTTTAAAATGTTAAAAAAGCAAAGATGTCACTTTAAGATCTAAGGTGTGCTTAACCCAAGCCATGGTATTTTCATTTGCCTCATATGCATGTGAAAGCTGGACAATGAATAAGGAAGACCAAAGAAGAATGGATGCTTTGAATTATGGTGTTGGTGAAGAATGTTGAATACACCATGGACTGCCAAAAGAATGAACAAATCTGTTTTGGAAGAAATACAGCCAGAATGCTACTTAGAAGCGAGGATGGTGAGACTTCATCTTACATACTTTGGATATGTTATTAGGAGGGACCAATCCCTGGAGAAGGACACAATGTTTGGTAAAGTACGGGATCAGCAAAGAAGAGGAAGACTCTCAATGAGATGGATTGACACAGTGGCTGCAACAATGGGCTCAAGTATAACAAAGATCATAAGGATGGCACAGGACTGGGCAGTGTTTCATTCTGTTGTACGTAGGGTTGCTATGAGCTGGAAGTGACTCGACGGCACCTAGCAACAACAGCCTGTTGACTAGGAATTCTACCGTGGCACAAACAGTTAAGAACTTGGCTACTAACTGAAAGGTTAGTGATTTGAGCCCACCCAGAGGTGTCTTGGAAGAAAGATCTACTTCAAAAAGATCATACCCATTAAAAAGCCTATGGAGCAAAGTTCTGCTCTGATATACATGGGGTTACCATGAGTCGGGGTTGCCAAGAGTCAGGGTCAACTGGACAGCATCTGGTTGGTTAATGACCATGTGACTTGGCAAGTCACTTTCTCTGTGTCATTTCTTCAAATGACAATTAAGAAAAATATTTCTAACAAGATTGTTGTAAGGATCAAATTTTTAAAAAATAAGTATCTTTTAAAAGTTGAAACAAGTTTTGCGATTATAAATTATTATTAGCCTTACAGAGTTTTCTATCTTAAGTTGGAATTTCTCCTAAAACAGCTGATCTTAGGTGATTCTGTTTGTTTTGCATTTTCTATAGGTTTTTAGCATATAATTCTAAGAGCCTAGATTCACTGCCTTCCTCTACTGGCTTCTCTTTGCCACTATCTATATATGTCTCCAGTCATAATTATAGAAGATTTAGCCAGGAATTATTTTCCCTTATGCAACCACGTAACCTTCCTCCCTGGCATGTTGCATTTGCCAGTGATGTTACTTTCTATTATGTATTCAACTAACTTGCCCAATTTCACAGCCAGTCTCACTGTTCAGTAGTTTCTAGAGTCCTTTGTGGAGGCACCACCGCCTTCTCTCAGCTCTCTGGCACTGCGTCCCTTTGTAATGAACACTTACACGTTTTGGCCAACAATTCCCCAATTTCACCCTTGAGTTCCTTCACTACTCTGGGGTGAGTGCCATCTGGTCCTAGTGATTTATCTACATTTAGTTTGTCAATTAGGTATAAAATCACTTGCACGTTTAGTGCTATTTGAATTGGTATCTCTGCCATGTCTGTCCCAAAAGACAGTCTGGAAGTAGGAATTTTATAAAATCACATAGCGTCATGGCACCTCAGAGCCGAAGGGTCCTTGGAGAGCATTTTAAAGGAAACTCCACTCATCCATTCATTCAGATATTCATTTATTCAAGAAACAATGACTGAGTACCTACCGTATGCTGGGCTGGGCGCTGGGATATAGCAGTGGGCAAGATGGACTCAACAATTGCCCTGGACTTTCTCAACATCATGCTGCAGGTTAGTGACTGAACTGCGGCAAGAACTGAGGCCTTCTACCCCCTGCCATTTGGCCTCCTGGAATCATTCCCAGTAAAGATAGTGATGGAGCAGGCAGTGAGGAAAGGGGACAGATGTTTTGAGGGGTAGATGTGGGGAATGGAAAGGGGAGCATTGAGGGTCTAAGGCGGAGGATAAGGGGGTCAAAATGAGGATCAAAGGGAATGAGAATGAAGATATATTGGATGGAAGAGAGAAGCTAAGAGTATAGGAGGAACATGGTGATTGGTAACTGGGATTAGGTTTGAGGGGAGTGACTGAGAGACATGTGGCAGGGTTGCTGACCCCTTTATCCTTGTTATGCTTCATTCCTTCCCATCCTTACCCTGGTTGGCAGGAAGGGGGATGAGGTTGAGGTATCCATTATTGTGGATCGAGCTTATTATGCTGTGAAAGATCATCCTTATCATCAAGAGAGAGGTTTATTGATCTGACAGGTGCTCCCCTCTAAAAACTCTGGCAGCCTTAAACCTGCTCCCAAGGGAGGGGGGCTCGAAGGACCACTGTGACCCCCACAAGATGAAGAAAGGAATGACAGAATTTCCCCAACCTTGATTACACAGGGCTCTGGCAAAATGGAGCCAGGAGTTTGGGGGCAGGGGAGAAGGACATTAAGGTGTCATGTAGGGACACACTCTGGGAATTGTAAGGAAACATTTTGCCCTGTTTTCTGGACCTAAGGTGCTCATGCTGGGCTACCCCCCAAACCCTTCCAGACAGCATTATAATAAGAAAGAAGGAATTTCATGCCTAGGAGAAGTGCTGCGCGAGTCCAGTGGCAGGATGACAAGGACTTAGCTCAAGGCCAAAAGCAAGGATGCACAGTGAAGGGGTGTGTGGTAAGTTCTATTATTGCTCCATATATTTGCTGCCCTCCCAGTGGAAGAATTATGATCCCTTCTCACTCCCGTTAATAGGTTTGGTTATGTGCTTTAGGTGCCCTTTCCTGCAGAAGGAAAAATATTCCCACTCTACTGAACTTTGGGGAGTCCCTGAGTGATGCACACGGTTAATGTGCTAACTGAAAGTTGGTGGTTTCAAGTCTACACTGAGATACCTTGGAAGAAAGTCCTGGCAATCTAATTCTGAAAAATCAGCCACTGAAAACCCTTTGGAGCACAGTTCTACTCTACACACATGGGGTCACTATGATTTGGAGTCAACTAGACAGTAACTGGTCTACTAAACTCTGGGGCCACCATGTGACTTGCTTTAGCTTAGCGGTGAAATTGGAGTGAGAATCTAATGTGTTACTTCCCAACAGAAGTTTTAAGAACCAGCTCTCAATTTGCCATCTCTCTTTTCCCTTTATCACGAGACTGATAGTGTAGGGCTGTTCTGTCAGTCTGAGCCCTAGAGTGAATACAACATGGAGCAAAGCCACAAATGGACAGAAAACAGGGCAAAACATTTGTTTACAATTCCCACAAATGCCCACACTGGACATGGAGCAAGAATGCGAAATAAAGCTCTGTTGTTATAAGCCGTTTAGATTTGGGTACTGTTTGTTACCACAGCATAATCTAACCCATCTTGACTGATAGAGGGTGTAGGAGCTGGTGGGCCAAGATGTTACTGGTGTTGGCAGCTAATCAGAAAAGGTCAAGACAAGAATTCAACTGTACAAAGGACTCCTTGCCAGGGAGAGATAAATAATGACTATGAAATAGGAGGGTTTGACTGTCTGGAGGACTGGGATACATAGGCCCTCTCAGCTAGAATAACCAAGAAATTATAGTGAGGGCCTGTAGACTTTACCTTGATAGAGTAGGCTCTGGAGCCAAATTCCTTTTTCTCTACTTACCACCTATAGAGCCTTGGACAAGTTACTGTATGCTTCAGTTTCCTCTTCTGTAAAATAAGGGGTAATAAAAACAGCCCCGAATTATAGGGTTGTTGTTGGGACTAAGTGTGTTACATACATGTAATGAGTTACCCATGTAGAAGAGGATCCAGCTCATAACTTACTGTTGTCAAGTTAATTCCAATTCATAAGAACCCTGTAGGACAGAGTAGAACTGCCCCATAAGGTTTCCAAGAGTGTAAATCTTTCTCCTGTGGAGTGGCTGGTGGGTTCAAACCACCAACCTCTCTTGGTTAGCAGCTGAGCGCTTTACCCACTGTGTCACCAGGGCTGCCTGTTAAGCAAAAACAATTGTTAGTAAATTAAACATTGATTGTAAAAAAGGACCTCCAATTAAAAAAAAAAAAACAATTAAGATGTACTAATTATATCACCAGCTCAACTGTCATGCAATTTATATACAATTACACCAGGACAAATATTTAATTACTTCCCTCTTAATACCTTGAACTAATATTGTTCCTCAAGCTGTTGGATAGGAATATGGAAACATTTAATTGACATGGAGACATGAAATCCGAGAATTAATGAGCAACAGCCACGCTGTCCTGTCAATATGACACATCCCTGAGGTAATGAGAAGGAAGGAAATCTAAAGAGGGACGCTCCTTTTGTCTCCTCTCCTGTGATGGTAGAAGCAGAGTGGTTGCGGCGTGACACAGAAACCTGGGACAACCCTGAAGGGAATTGCCCAAAGTCCTTGCGGCTGTCATTGGTTGAGTCTGCATTGCAGCTCAACTTTTCCCTCCACCCAGTCTTGCCTCCTCCTTTCCCCAGCAACGTTGCCCCTAAAGGCACTCCCTAAAAAACATCTTCACACCATACCTTGCATAGGCTGCTTACAGAGAACTCAGTCTGCAACAAGAAGCCATTGGCTTTTCCTGAGCAGAAAAGCTACATGTTCTGACTTACATGGTAGTAGGGTGTGACTGAGGGAGGCAAGGGGCAAAGCAGAGAGACCTGCTAGGAGGTTCTTGTGAGTTTGTCAAGAGTCTGAGATGCTCTGCTCCCACAGGTGGAGGGAAGGTCACAGTCCTGGAAGAGGAGGGCCCTGAGAGTCTGGCATGTGGGAAAGAGTAGAAAGCCTGGGGTTGGGAAATGCAGTCATTGTAGGCAACTCTCCCCACTTTGCCTTTGCCTTTGCCTTTGCCTCAGTTGGATTTCTGAAGGCAGGAGCCATGTCCTGTGGTACCTAGCAACAAATTCTCTCACGGAGTTGTCCCCTGGGACTGCCCCTTCTATATTCTGGGGGTGCTGAGCCCTAGGTCACCCAGCATCCATGGGATGCTTGTGGGTTTGGTTTGGAGAGGAAGCTATGAAACTTACACTATATAGTTATTTCACATGCTGATGAAATCACCGTAATAGACTAATAGTCTGCAATATAAAATTTATTACTTACTTAAACCTGTCTGTTCAAGGAAAGCCAAGTTCGATTCACAGACTTCTGTAAGCGCAGAGAGCGAGAGCAATAAACCCAGGCCTTGAGGAGAGGGGAGGGTTCGTGGATGTAAATCTTTTCCCTTAGCCAGGTCTTCTGAAAAAAATGGGGCTCTATTCAATATTGACTTTGCCACTTACTAGCCATGTGAATTTAGTTGAATTATTTAATCTCTCTGAACCTCTCCACCTCTGTAAAATGGGAATGATTACAATACTGAGCAGTCCTCACTGAGCTGTAAACCATATGATGCACAGAAATGTGGCATGGATACTGTGGCCTCATGCTTTTCTCTAGGATAAGTGCTACTAGGGAAGAGACATCTCTGGGTGGATTCGAACTGCCAACCTTTAGTTAAGTACCTATGTGCATTAACCAATTGTACTACCAGGGACTTCAGAAGACTAAAACCAAAAACTCATTGCTGTCAAGTCGATTCCTATTCACAGTGATCCTACAGGACAGAGTTGAACTGCCCCATAGGGTTTCCAGGGAGCAGCTGGTGGACTCAAACTGCCAACTTTTTGGTTAGCAGCTGGACGCTTAACCACTGCACCACCAGGGCTCCTCACGTGACTACTACTGCCAAATTAATCCTACTCAAGGATGACTTTGAACGTGGTTCTCTCTGGCTGGTATTAAAGGTGCTCGGAAAGTATTTATTGAAGGAATGATAAAGGGCATCTTCCTTCCTTCCCTCATTCTTTCCTTTATTCATTCAACTAGTATTTTTATTAAATGCTTACTCATCCTAGCTAACATTGTAAAGCCTTAAATGGAGGGAGGACTTCTAAGGGCTATTAGAAAGGCCCTTTCAGATTCAGAGTGAAAGCCTTTTTAAATAAATTACCATCTAATTCAAATTGCAATCTCCATCCACTTTCCCCTTGCTTTATCATATCTGAGCCTTGGTGGTGCAGTGGTTAAGAGATTGGCTGCTAATCAAAAGGTTGGCAGGTGAAATCCACGGCTGCTCCTTGGAAACCGT
Source organism: Loxodonta africana (assembly GCF_030014295.1). Classification (NCBI taxonomy): domain Eukaryota; kingdom Metazoa; phylum Chordata; class Mammalia; order Proboscidea; family Elephantidae; genus Loxodonta; species Loxodonta africana. The sequence goes on from NC_087342.1 coordinate 102,580,860, forward strand.
ATGGGACAGTTCTCTGTTTTACAGGGTTGCTATGAGTCAGAATCAATTCCATGGCAATGGGTTTGGTTTTTAATTATCACCTTCTGACATACTATACTTGTTTTGTTTATTGCCTGTCTCCTCCACAAGAGAGTAAGCCCAATGAGGGCAAGGATTTATTTTTGTCTCTCGTGTTCACTGCCTAACACATTTTAGATGATCGATAAATATTTGTTGAAATGAATGAATATACGTGCATCTATTTTTTTTTTTTTTTAAATTGTTGTTGTTAGATGCCGTTGAGTCAGTTTCAACTCGTAGCGACCCTATGTACACTAGAATGAGACTCTGCCTGGTCCTGTGCCATCCTCACAATGGTTGCTATGTTTGAGTCCCTTACAACCTAAGGGGCTCATCTTCCAGCACTATATCAGACAAGGTTTTCACTGGCCGTAAGGATTGCTGCTAGGTGTTTATATATATTATCTCATCATCATATCAGCGCAGTGAAGTATGTTTTATCACCTCCATTTTACAGATGAGGAAAGCTGAGTACAGGCACTGGTTTGCCTAAGGGTCACTCACCTAGAAAATGACTGAGCCTCAATTTTTTTTTTATTGTGTTTTAAGTGAAAGTTTACAAATCAAGTCCGTCTCTCATACAAAAATTTATATACACCTTGCTGTGTAGTCCTAGTTGCTCTCCCCCTAATGAGACAGCACACTCCTTCTTCCACCTTGTATTCCCGACGTCCACTCAGCCAGCTTCTGTCCGCCTCTGCCTTCTCATCTGTCCTCCAGACAGGAGCTGCCCACATAGTCTCGTGTGTTGTGAGCCAAGAAGCTCACTCCTCACCAGTATCATTTTATGTCTTAGAGTCTAGTCCAATTCTTGTCTGAAGAGTTGGTGAGCCTCAGTTCTGATGTAGGCCTCCTCAGTTATGGCACCTGTACACACTGGTCAGGCAGGAGATGTGGACAGAATGTGAGGGTCACCGAGAGCCACACCAACCTAGGGTGCTAGAGTTCAGACATGAGAGAGATAAAGGTGGGCAAGGGAGGCCTCTGGTGTGTTAGGGCCCATGAGGCTGGACAGAGTATGTGTGAGAGGAGAAGAAAGAAGAAGGAGGGAAGTTAGGGGTTGGTTTTTCACTCATTGTATGTTGAGTATCTACTGTATTCAGTTTACAACCAGCTGCTAACCTAAAGATTGGCAGTTTGAACCCACTCAGCAGCTCCATGGAAGAAAGGCCTGGCAAACTGCTTCCATAAAGATTACAGCCAAGAAAACCCTATGGAGCAGTTCTGCTTTGTAACATATGGGGTCTCCATAAGTCAGAATCAAGTCGACAGCAATTTTTTTTTTTTTTTTTTCTAAACAGGCTGAGAAAATACAAAAATGACTAAGACAACATTTGCCATCCAGGGGCTTATAATGTGAAGAGAGAGAAATACACATGCATGCAGAAGTTGTGAGAAATATCTGTAGGGGTTAAGTGGAGGCATAAAATAGAAGCATTAAGTTCAGTGGGGAAGGAAATACAGAAGGGCGGGTGTTGTGGTGCAGAAATGGCATCATGGAAGAGCCCTTCCTTGAGCTGAATTTTGAGTGACTGATTAGGTATTTGCTGGAGCTTAGGAGTAAGGAAGAAACTTCCAGGCAGAGAGAAAGGCATGAGTAGTGGTAGAGAGGCATGAAATAGGCTGGTTAGCGGGCCGTGCATTTATGATGGGCGCTGGGTAGGGCTAAAGAGGAGTATACGGAGATAAGAAGGGAAGGCTGGTGAAGACCAGGTCATGTGGCATCCTCATGCCAGGCTAAGGGGCACAGACTATCCCACAGACCAGGGGTTGGCAAACTTTGTCTCTTAAGGACCAGAGGGTAAATATTTTGGACTTTGAACTCTGCAGTTGTACTGAAAAAGCAGCCGCAGACAATAAGTAAATGAATGGACCTGTCTGTGTTCCGATAAAACTTTATTTACAGAACTGGGCTGCAGGCTGTATTTGGCCCCCTGTCTGTGTTTTGATGATCCCCACTATAGACAGTGGGAAGCCACGAGCGAGCGTTTCAGTGGAGAGTATTCGAAATAGATGTATGAAGCAGGTGGATAAAATGGGAGACCTGTTGGGAGCCGAATGAAACAGCCCAACCGTGAATTTGCAAGTCTGAGTAGGGGGGCAGTGACAGGGAATGAAAACAGATGCCAAAACTGCTTTATACAAAGAATATAGTCTTAGTTATTTAGTGCTGCTGTAACAGAAATACCACAAGTAGATGGCATCAACAAATGGAAATTTATTGTCTCGCAGTCAAGTAGGCTGGAAGTCCAAATTCAGAGCATCGGCTCCAGGGGAAGGCTTTCTCTCTCTGTGGGCTCTGGAGGAAGGCCCTTGTCATCAATCTTCCCCTGGACTAGGAGTTTCTCTGTGTAGAAACCCTGGGTCCAAAGGACTTGCTCTGCTCCTGGCATTGCTTTCGTGGCTGTATGAGTTCCCCTGCCTTTCCCTCTCGTTTTATCCCTTGTAAGATAAAAGGTGGTACAGGCTGCACCCCAGGGAAACTCCCCTTATATTAGATCAGGGATGTGACCTGAGCAAGGGTGTTACATCCCACCCTAATCCTCCTTAACATAATTCAATCTTGCCTCGTTAACCACAGGTAGAGATTAGGATTTGCAACCATAGGAAAATCCCATCAGATGACCAAATGGTAGACAGTCATACAATACTGGGAATCATGACCTAGCCAAGCTGACAGATATTTGTGGGGGACAAAATTCCATCCATGACATATAGATAGAGACCTGGCAACTGAACAAACATAGGCGATGAAGGAGTTGAAAGAGTTAAAGATGGATCCTGGATCTGAGCATGAAGACGGAGAAAAGCAGTGACTTTGTGATTTAATTTTAGACAGTACCCTGCTGCTGTGTAACAGAGATGTAGATAAAGATACTCATCAGGAATTGTAAAACAAATCAGGAAAAATCGCTTCCATGTTACCGCAAAGGCAGAGATTCTTTTTAGAAGCAAATATTACCTGCAGGTGGAAGGGAAGGGATTCCGGGTGGCAGGCAGGAGGAGAGACAATATCTTCCAAATAAGCTTTTTGCTAACTTGAAGGGAAATGGATACATCTGGAAAATTCTAAACTGTTTACATAAGCGATGTATGGGCTGTTCGGGCCCTGTTTCTCAAGCCCCAGGTGTTACATAAGATAATGTTGCTAAAATGTTTGGGGCTTAGGGAGAGAACTATATAAACATGTGGTTTTACTATAGCTCATAAAAGATGATTGTGTGGAAACCTCAGAAAAATTGAATCTCGGCACAATATAAATGGATGGCTTCGCTTCTCTTATCACTGCACCTCTCTGGAGGCTTGAGGATGTGGTTAGAAATGGGTGCCTGGAGGCCGGGCCAAAGTACCAGGATTTAGCAAGTCACTTCGGTTTGTGTAATGTACCCTCTTGATTGTGGCGTGGGGGTAACAGAGATGGGTGTAGCCATACGTAGACTTGTGCTCATGGGCTCTGGGCCAGGCGTGGGAAGAAAAACGAGTGACTGAGGACTAATTGATGGGGGCATCAAGAGTTGGTTGATTGGTTAGGGTCGCTGAGACTGTGCAAAAAATTCCAGGGGAACTTGACCTCAAAGCATCTCCTCAGCATATTTCCATTTTCTCAAGTAAAATGAAATGTGAAATGGACTTGTTTTTAGCTGGAATATTTTGTGTTTATTTACCCACAAGGGGAGAGAACAATAGTGCCTTCAAAGAGTCAGTGGGGTGTGCAGCCCCAGGGTCTGCTCTCTGGTGCACACAGGTGTGAGCGCTTGTGTGCATGCAGAATACCTGCAAATCTGGTAGAAGGAAAGAGAGAAGATGGAAGGGACAAAGCCTTCATTTCCTGGGATTCTGCAAAATTCCTTCTTGGTATTTCCCCCATGATGCTTTGCGTGTGTGTGTGTGTGTGTGTGTGTGTGTGTGTGTGTTTCCTACACCAAAACTCAGCCTACTGTGCTCCATTGGGTATTGGAATCATGAAGTGAGTTGGAGTAGGCATGGTGGGTGGTTGGAGAACAAAATGAAGGGAATATTACAGTGGTTCACTTGGAAATTCTTCCTCACCTTAATAGAAGAGTCCTACTACCACTAGGGGGCAGTCATGTAGCATGGGAAGATCCAAGGCTTGGGAAACAGATGGTTGGGGGTTCAAATCTTGGGTCAGCCACCTGCTAGATGCCTGGCCTCAGGCTACTTGCTTAATCTTCTGGAAGTTCCTTTCCTTATCTGTAAAATGAAAATGCAAAGATCTCCAGATTTTGTGAACCACCAAGCCCATAGCCTGCCCATCCAAACCAAACTCACTGCCGTCGAGTTGATTCCGACTCATAGCGACCCTTTAGGACAGAGTAGAACTGCCTCATAGAGTTTCCAAGGAGCTTCTGGTGGATTTGAACTGCCAACTTCTATGGTTAGCAGCTGTAGCACTTAACCACTACACCACCACAGTAGCTAGTAATATGATTGTTGCCAAGTTTTATTGCCCACAAGAACCAGGGAGTTCTGATCTTTGTTTCTTGGCTTCCCATGGTGTTAGCTACCTAAAAAAAACCAAATTGAACCCATTGCCATTGAGTCGATTCCAACTCATAGCGACCCTATAGGATAGAGTAGAACTGTTCCATCAGGTTTCCAAGGAGCAGCTGGTGGATTCAAACTGCTGACCTTTTGGTTAGCAGCCTGAGCTCTTAACCACTGTACAACCAGGGCTCTGCCTTAGTTATCTAGTGCTGCCATAACAGAAATACCACAAGTAGATGGCTTTAACAAAGAAAAATTCATTTTCTCACAATCTGGGAGTCTAGAAGTCTAAAATTCAGGGTGTCACCTCCTAGGGAAGTTTTTCTCTCTCTGTCGATTCTGGGGAAAGGCCCTTGTCATCAATCTCCCTCTGGTCTAGGAGCTTCTCAGTGCAGGGACCCCAGGTCCAAAGGATGCACTCCACTCTTGGTGCTTCTTTCTTGGTAACATGAGGTCCCTCTCCCCTGTGCTTGCTTCTCTCTTTTATATCTTAAAAGAGATTGACTCGAGATACAGCCTACTGAGACCTGCCTCATTAACATAACTGCCTCTAACCTGCTTTATTTACATCATAGAGGATTTATAATGCATAGGATAATCCCATCAGATCACAAAACTGAGGAAAATCACACAGTACTGGGAATCATGGCCTAGCCAAGTTGAGACGCATTTTTGGGGGACACAATTCAATCCATAACACATGGCAAGCTCAACCCTGGTTTTCACTGTGTGGTCTCAGAAGGGCTGGCAGGGGTTGGGTATTTGGGATCTAGCTGCTGAAACCTTCTCTCAGTACGCATGTACTGACACAGGCTCTGTGCTGTGCTCTGGCCTTGGTGAGGCACATGAAGAGAAGTCAGTCATACAGTCTGCTGAGAGGTTGCAAGGTAAAGCACGAACACAGATCACACAGTGGAAGGTAGAATGAGGCAGGCTCTGGGAATGGCAAATGGCAGGGCTGAAGCAACTCAGAGAAGACAGGCTTCTTTGGTGTTGGAGATTCTGCTGCTTACGGGCTGTGCAATGAGCAAATCGTGTAACTGCTCTGAGCCCGTGTCCTCCTTGGCAGGATGATGGAATGGTGATTGTGAGTTCACCAGGAAGAGTAAATGAAGTAGCATATGAAAAACCATGTAGCAAAGTGCCGATCTGGGTTTGAGGGTTGTGATTAGCAGGTTTTAGTCCATAAGTTAATTTTCCCTTCTACCCCTCATTGAGCAAATCCTACAGCTGGAGCCCTATGATGGGAAGAAAATAGCTGTATGTTCCAGGAGAGCAGGATTGGTATGTTATCTTTATGCACCAAAGTCTACCACAGAGCTTGGCAGATAGGGATAGCGCTACCATAGTCCGTGCACAAAAAGAATGCATGCTATGGAGCTGCTCAGAGGCAGCACCCCACAACCCAACGGTCCAGAAGCCGAGAAAGTATGGAGAGAGAGAAATCTGTGCTGGAGCTTTTTCTTTGTGCTCCCAAGTCTACCCTCTGCCCTTCTCCACCCCACTCTGCCCTGGAGATGCTGACCCATAGGGACTGCATCAATGGGCTACCTTGCTTCTGGCTTCAATTCAGTTTGGCAGGTGGGAAGTTACAGTAGGAGACTAGAGAACAGGAGGATATTTATTACCTAGGATCCCTTCCCAGATCACGCGAGTTAGTGGCTTAGGTCTACCAAAGGCCACACCTCCTGTCTAGTGGTCCTTTCCATACAGCTACTATCTGGAGTTCTGGTAGCCACTCTGTCCTCTCACCCCAGTAGGCCCAAGGCAGGTAACAGCTTCCTGATGTTGCCAGCACCAGGATACTGCAGGTTTCCTTGTGGGTTTTCCTTAACCCTGCCCATGTTTTTGCAAATAGTCCCTGCATTAATTTCCCCATTTGTGTTTGTCATCTGCTAATGGTCAGGGAGCTTAGTTTCTGTAAAATCTATTAAAAGACTTTAGGAAACATAAGGAAAATTGATTTGATCCAGAAAGGGAGGCTGTCAAGAGCATTACATAAAGAGCTGGAGTAAGATGGTGCCTGGGAAGGAGGTGTTATTTTAAGGACTTTTCTGGATGTGGGCAGTAGGTGAGCATTCCCTGTTCAAGGTGTCATGAGCGTGGTCTGACATAACCTGAAGACAAGACATAGAGACCAGAATCTGAAGTGAATTTAGTTCTTCAGGAATCAGGGGAGCAGGAGAGAAGGCTCTGGCTTAGACAGGGGAGTGAAGAAGGGCTGGAACTAGGCAGTGAGATAGAGACTCTCCAAAGCCTGAATACAGCAAGTAAAAGAGAGAGTCTAAGATCCATCTACTCCCTGATAACTTCCTCAGAGTGAATGTGCACCCTGCAAGTTCCTTGTGGCTAAGGACTTTTGCTCTTCCAAGGGCAGATGATCAACGTGGAGAGGGGTCCTAGTCACCTAGTGCTGCCATAACAGAGATACCACAAGTAGATGACTTTAACAAAGAGAGATTTATTTTCTCACAGTCTAGTAGGTTGCAAGTCCAAATTCAAGGCATCGGCTCCAGGGAAAGGCTTTCTCTCTCTGTCCACTCTGGAGGAATGTCCTTGTCCTCAATCTTCCCCTGGTCAAGGAGCTTCTCAGGCACAGGGACCCTGTGTCCAAAGGACACACTCTGCTGCTTTCTTGGTGGTATGAGGTCCCCAACTCTCTGCTTGCTTCCCTTTCCTTTTATCTCTTGAGCAATAAAAGGTGGTATAGGGCACACTCCAGGGAAAGTCCCCTTACCTTGGATCAAGGAGGTGATCTAAGTAAGGGTGGTGTTACAATTCCACCCTAATCCTCTCAACATAAAATTACAACCACAAAATGGAGGACAACCATGGCCTAACCAAGTTGATATACGTATTTTGGAGGGGGGGACATAATTCAATCCATTACAAGAGGGTACTAGGGAAATAAAAGAGAACAATCTCAAGGACTTCTTTGGAAGAAAATCCCAGAATTCCAGAGTAGTGGTGCAGGAAGCAAATGGGAAAGAGATATCAGGCATTTTCTGGGGAAGTGGGAGAGGCCTGGGCCTTTGGTCTGTGAAGTAGGTTACAGCCATACTGTTTGATGAGCATGTCCCTATGGACAGCAACCTGGGATTAGGAGGAAATTGTGTCCTTGGGGGACAGTGTCAGGCCTAGAGCTCAATGGCTCCCGTTTTAAATGAGTCAACAGAGTAGTTCAGTTTCCATGGAGAACCTTGGCCAGTATTGTTAGAGATATAATGGGAGAGAGCAACCAAACTATCCCCATCCCAAACTAGTGTTTAGGCCTCTTTGTCACAGACCCACCAAAATCCAAACCTAACTCATTGCCGTCAAGTTGATTCCAACTCATATGGGACCTGTAATCCCCCTTTCATAACCCTGAGCATGCTTGTAATTAGTATGTGTTCAAAGTCTGTCCTCTCAGCTAGACTTTGCGCTCCACAGGGGCCATGTTTGTCTGGTCTCACTGCAGAATCCCTCACATACCCAACATCCTGCCCAACACATAGTAGGTACTCAGTAGATATTTATGAAATAAATTTAAGTCCTGAGGAACTGGCTTTAGGAGCTCCCAAGCAGGAGCCATGCTTAGAACTCTTTGCTTAGGTTAACTAGTTGGTCACTCATGGAGTTGGAGTGCTAGTGAGTCAGAGCCCAGGTCCAAGTGCTCAAGGGAGTGGCAGAGAGGGACAAGGGTGAGTCCCTCCTTGGCAGAGAGCCCCCCAGGGGAGACACAGCTTTGTCCTCAGGGGCCCCAGTCTGAGGGGGAAGACATATCCTCTTCTGACAGGGAGCATTCATTTTGATAAGGAAGATAGCCCCTGCCCGCTCTCTGGAGTATCTGAATCTGGTAAAGGAAGATGGGACCTGAAGAGCTGAAATCCTGATCTTGTAAAAAGGAGCCGAATACATTTCATCCTATAGCCCAAGCCTGGAAGTGCTGAGAAAGGGGTTCCTCAATGCCACCCAAGTCTTGATTTGTGGATTGTGGAGCCCAAAGTTTACCAGGAGCCATATGAGCCCCCTTGAGGGGGCTGCTCTCTGTTCTCAGGGAGCTCATGCCAAGGCCTGGTTTCTGTCAGCCTGAACCTTCACAGATGTTCCGCTCACAGGCCAACCATTTTGCATGGTCAGTTTGTAATATGGGCTTTTGGGGCATTGCCAATCATGTCTAATTCACTAATCTATTTGTCATGCTAAAGTTGTAAAAAACAAGCTGAGTGGTAAAGGTCAGGTGGCCAGTGCCCAGCTGTCCTTGAGAGGGAGGGGGGCTGGGTGAGGGATCAAAGACCATTAATGTGACAGAGAAGATGAGGACCAGAATTGTTGGGACATAAGTCAGGGACTTGGTGCAGAGAAGTAAAGAAGTCCCAGTTTTGCAGAGTGGTGAAAACGTCTGTGAGCTGGAGCAGCTTGGAGAAGGGCATGGGGGAGGGTGAGGAAGAGATTTGTTGCCTGAGATTTTGAGTCTCGTTAAGCCAAACCAAATCCATTGCCATTTAGTTGATTCCAACTCACAGTAACCCTGTAGGACAAAGTAGAACTGCCCTGTAAGGTTTCCAAGGCTGTACACATCTTTCTCCCACAGAACAGCTAGTAGGTTTGAACCTAATGTATATCATACCTATATCCAGCATTAAAAATAAAAGCCAAACTTGCTGCTGTTGAGTTGATTCCAACTCATAGAAATCCTACAGGACAGAGTAGAACTGCCCCATAGGGTTTCCAAAGAGTGAATGGTGGATTTGAACTGCCGATCTTTTGATTAGCAGCCAAGCTCTTAACCTCTGCACCAGCATGAGCATATACAGGTATAAATACATCCATACATTACCTAGTGCAGCATCTGCCCCAACCTCTCCCTGGCACCTATCGCCTTCATCTTGTCAGAGCTCTGGCAGAGGATGACAGCAAAACTACTTAAGTGTCAGAGGTCTACCCAGATCTACTTGCCTTGAGCCAGAGTAGGGCCAGTGGAGGGGCTGATGCAGACAAGGACACATCAGTAATTGCTGAGTTTCATGACCAAATGTGCTTCTTTCAGTTGTTAAGTGCGATTTCCCCTCTTTCCACCCATAGAGCAGAACCCTCCAGACCAGAGTTTCTGCTAGACTGGAACTCACAAACCAGTGCCCTGAAGCTGGGGTATGTGTCATTTTTGTTTGTAGTCCCCCACTCCTAACCCCACCCTGGCAAGGAGTAAGTCTAATAAATAACGGTGGATTCATAGGAGAGAAGAGGAGGCAAGGTTGACCATTAGGGAAATCCCCTTTTGAGTGGGAGACCTAGTTTTATCTTTGCCAGGGATGGGGAACTAGCTTAGAGAGAGGCATAAAGGGCTAAGATGTTTATCTCAAAGCACTTCTCTGAGCAGAAAGGTATTATCAAGGGTCTCGTTTTCTTGCTTTGCTGCTGGGTCCTGATATTGTATACATCGCCATCAATCTCCCAGATTCTCTACGATCTGAAGAGAGAATCCTCTGTGATAGCTCCCGCCAGCTGCTGACCAAATCCTCTTGGTAAGTGAAATGCCAAGTGGAGATCCCTGGAGGAAGAAGGTCTCCCAAGCTGGGGAGTGGGAAGGAGTGTGGTAGAAGAGCTTCTGTGAAAGAAAGTGAAAAAGACGTGAGAGCGAAACTTGGAGGATGATGGCCTGTGTTCTTGGTTTGGACCCAGGCAAGCAATCTGCCTAGGAGTACCAGAGACCATAACCAAATGGCACTGGACCCCAACCCCTCCTTCCTACAAAGTCAAGGATTTTTGGGAAGGCTCTACAAAGTGACTGGAAGTCATGGGTTCTAATTGCAGTTCTTGCACACATTCTTTAAGGTCGAGTGATTTTAGAACTTGTTGACCTTTGAGATGATCTAGTCTAAACGCTTCTTCTGTTAGGGAAACCAAGGTCTAGATAGGCCAAATGACTTGTCCAAGGTCATCCAGCCTGCTAGTGGCAAAATGTGAAATAGAAAACTGGACTACCAAGGCTCCATCTAGTCTTCTTCCAGTCACCCCAGACCTCACCTCCCTGGACCTCATAAACCTCGGTGGTTGTTGTGTGTTGGGTTCCCAGGGAACAGACCCAAGATGGAGATTTTGCTGGCCCCAACAACTGTGGAAGGAAAGGGGAGGGACAGAGTTGGCCAGAAGAGAAGTTGGGCTAAAATGCAGTCTCAGCCTAACATATGGGGAGAGATCTCAAGATGGGATGAAAGAGCCTTTATTCTAGCCCTGCCTTGGTCTCCACTCCATCTGGGTGGCCTTGGGAAGGGGCATGCCTTGGGTGAGGCACCTCTCTTCAGCTGAGGCAATCCTCCAAGCGGCTGGCAACTGGAGAAGTAAATCCTCTGTTCCTGAAGGGGGACCCACAGGGCTCATTGCAGGGCCACCACACCGGGGAAAAGGGAAGCAACCACTTGCCCTGGATAATGAATGATGGTGATGTGAGAATTAAATATCATACATAAATGCACTTAGAAATATAAAGTATGTAAATGTGAGGCTACATCACTATCTACCACTGACCTGCTGTGTGCTGCTCTGGTTTGGTATCTATGGAAAATGGGAGCCACACTTGTCCCTGCACAGGTCTGTGAGGTCCTCAGAGGGAGGCATGGGATATGGAGGCCCCTTCTCCCAGGAACCATTGTCGTGTCTCCCGTAGAACATCTCTCCCTTGGTATCAAGGTCTCTAAACCAGCACATCTCCCTGGGTGGCACAAGTGGTTAACTACTTGACTATTAACTGAAAGGTTAGTGGTTTGACTCCACCCAGAGGTGCCTCAGAAGACAGGCCTGGCGACCTGCTTCCAGAAGCCCCTTGAAAGCCCCGTGGAACAGTTCTATTCTGTACACATGGGGTCACTCTGAGTTGGAATCAATTCAATGGCAACTAAGAACAACAGCCACACAGTCAGCAGAGCCCAGCACCCCGGGAAAGAAAGAACACATTTGGGGCTGGGTCTCTGGGCAGACAAGTGAAGGTGCCACTCCCCTTCTCCTTGGTTTCCCAGAGCCATGTAATCTGACAGAGGAAGAAACAGCCCCATAGATTTTTGGGCAAGGCTCTATAGTCTTTGCATAATAAACTTCCACTGACTCGTCAGCAGTAGCTTTGGTTTTGGTTTGGCCCTTCATCAGTGGAGTCAAGTGGAAAGCCTCCAGGGTTTGGACTCAGGCATACGTTGTCTGCAGCCCTATGCCAGCACTTACTAGCTATGTAGCACTGGACAACTTTTCTCAACTTCTGTTTCCTCTTTGAAAAATGGGAATAATAATAAAACCCAGTGAGAGGACTAAATGACCTAACAAATATAAATCCCTCTAACTGTACTTGGGGTTTAACTGTACTGCTGCTGGTGAGTTGGCCCCTCACTGGTGGTGACTCCGTGCACAATGGAATGAAATGCTGCCTGGTCCTGCGGCATCCCCAGGGTCAGTTTTGGATCAGACTATTGTTTGGGTATTATGATTCACAGGTTTTTCATTGACTGAGCTTTTGAAGTAGGTCATCAGACCTTTCTTCCTAGTCCTTCTTAGTCTGGAAGCCCCACTGAAAACCCGTTCAACGTCACAGCAACATGCAAGCCTCCACTGAGAGACGTGGTGACTACACACGAGATGCATTGACCAGGAATCGAACTCAAATCTCCCACATAACCAAACCAAAACCAAACCCAGTGCCATCGAGTCGATTCCAACTCATAGCAACCCTATAGGACAGAGTAGAACTGCCCCATAGGGTTTCCAAGGAGCGCCTGGCAGATTTGAACTGCCGACCCTTTGGTTAGCAGCTGTAGCACTTAACCACCATGCCACCAGGGTTTCCAAATCTCCCACACACAATGCAAGAATTCTACCACTGAACCATCATTGCCCCTCATGTATATAAAATGCCTATTACTGTGATAGCCATGTGGAAAATCGTAGACTCTTCCCCTCCCTCTTTGCTTTGATTCTTCGGGGAAATAACAGGATCAACCACCCAGGGAACAGGACTGCTCCTTTCAACGCTCCTAAAGGACAGAACAACTTCTTCCCTCATTCCCTCCCTCCCCCCTATCCTGGCCCCAATCCTGTCATCCTCCCCTGTGTCAGGTACTTGAGGGCACAGCCTATGGATCCTGCATTTTCTATCTCTCCCAAGGTTCCTAGCCCATTGCTAGACACATCACAGAAGTAGAGGGCTCAGAGTGGGGTGGTCCGGGGAGAGAGAGATGAGAGGAAAAGGAGTATTTTCTAAAGAAGACTGGGAGAAGTGGGGGTGCTTAAAAACAGTCAACACCTCTGGGAAGGCTCTGAGACAGTAGCTGGGCTATGTGAATCGAATGATTCACTCAAGAGGAAATATGATTTTTCTCTGGTCTGGGGAGCTAGTCAGGTAAGGGCTGGTTGATTGAAACCTTGAGAGATTAAATAAACGGAGAGGAGCTTGGAGATTGAATCTGTGTCACCCTTCCCCAAGGATCCCTGTGCTTCCCTGGAACTCCCAACTTCTCCCCCTCCCTGCAGCCCCAGCTCCTAGAGAGTTCACCCAGCTGTCAAAGGCACATTCTCCCCAGCCTAGGCTGGGGGTGGGGAGGGTCAGGAGACCAGGTTTGGCAGGGACATTTAAAGAAGAACTGTATTTCTATTAATAGATTCCCTAACTGCCTGCAACCCCTCCCCTCCAACACAGGCTTTAAGTAGGAGCTAAAATGTGAACCTTATTAAGGGCTGGTGAGGGTGGCTCCTAGCCAGACAGGAAATTGGAATTGGACAACTGATGGGGAAAACCTATTACTCTGTTGCTTGGGGAGCGCTAAGGTGTCAGACCACACAAGGCAGAGGCAGGGAGAGGACATGGGGAAAGTTAGCCATGGCTTCCCCTCCTTAATAGAGGAACACAGGCCTGGGTCCCAGCTGAATGACCTCCCAGCCCCCACCTCACCTTTCCAGGGAGAAGGATTCTTGGCCCAGGTTGTGGAGGTGTGGAGGACACCACAGGTATGCATATAGGTTCTGAGAGAGAGATAGGTAAGAGCAGCTATGAAAGGGACCCTAGCATAGGATGGCTAAGGAGAGAATAAGGACAGCAGCCTCAAAAGCACATAAAGATAGGACCAAGCTCCAAGAATAACCTCCTAGTATTTGAAATAAGAATAATAATAATGCCAACCCAGTCAAAACGCCCAATTTTCCAGTGTTAATGGTTGGAACAAGAGGGTGAAGAGTGTGTGGGATGGTTAAGAACTTGGTGGCTAACCAAAAGGTCGGCAGTTCAAATCCACCAGCTGCTCCTTGGAAACCTTATGGGGCATTTCTGCTCTGTCCTGTAGGGTCGCTATGAGTTGGAATCGACTCAATGGCAACAGGTTGTTTTTTGTGTTTTTGGGTGGGGGAAAAAAAAAAGGTAACACTAATTCTTGGTAACTGAAATTCTAATAGCAGCCTGAGCCCACAAACCAGTCTAAAAGATATTTTACCAGTAACCGTCAAGTCAGTTTCAGCTCCCAGTGACCCCATGTATGTCCAAGTAAAACTATGCTCCATAGAGTTTTCAATGGCTGGTTTTTCAGAAGTGGATTGCCAGACCTTTCTTCCAAGGTTCTTCTGGGTGGACTCGAATCTGCAACCTTTCTGTTAGCAGGCAGCATGTTAGTTGTTTGCCCCACCAGGGACTCAAGAACATTTTAGCATCAATAAAGTCCTTAAAGGTAGTATTTAAGTATCAGCTGGAATGCTGCCTCCTTACAGGCTAATTTCCCCAGTTGGAAATTCTCTCTTCACCGCTTCCACAGCAGGTTGCTTTCACCTCTGAATTTCCCATTCTCTTGGTAGTTGTTTTTCCTGTCTGGTTCCCTCTTAGAGTGTAAACTCCTGGAGTGCAGGGATCAGGCCTTCTGTAGCTCCTTCTCCCTTACACCACCTGACAGAGTCCCCTGAAGTGAACGTACAGAGAAAAATGACTGCAGACAATGCATGTATCAAACCTGTAACACTATAAAAGGCCTGTAGAGGGTGCTGCTGGCACTTCTCTACCTGCCAGCTCCTGTGGGTGAGTGGCTGGCTGGTAGCAATTCACAGTTACCCCTTCTTAGGAGAATTGCTCCCAGGCCATAGAGAGCCTCTACTGGAAGTCTGACCTGGAGATTGACCAGGAAGTCAGGCCATGGCCAGAGGAGGCTGTCGCCTCTACCCACCTTCCCAGACCTTAGCCAATGGCTGACTGACACTGGGTTAAAAAAGGCCACCTTCTTGCCTCAAGGTGAGACCAACTCTGCAGTACAATTTGTGCCCCAGAGTGCTCTGTGGGATCAAGCTGAAGCAAGTCTTTACTGAGACCACATCATACTCAGCTTTTTATTCCCTGCCCTGTCCTACTTCTCCTGAGAGTTCTTGCCCGGTAAATCACTTAAGTAAGAATCCCCATCTGCTTCTAGGGAACCTGACCTGAGGAGGGGGACTGACATGTGTATAACACTGTGAAATCTAACCTGACCTGCCAACCCTAAGGTAAGATTTGAGTGCAAGTGCCTTTTGTAAAACTATCCCAGGAAGCTCTGTGAGGGAGTGGGGAAGGGAGAAAGCTAGTAAACAGCACAGTAATTGGTGGGTTACCCCTGTGGGAAAGCAGGGTTCACTCCTACTGGGGACTGTCTAAGCACTGTGAGAAACACACTTCAGAATTGTCCCATTGAAGAGACAAGAAGCTGCAGTATTCGTTTACCAATTTCTCTTCTTTGGTTGAGGATAGTTCCTGGAATATTAACTCCCTGACACTTCCAACCTGCCTGGTCCCAGCAACAAGAGAACACTCTCAGGCAGAGAGATTTGGGAAGCCATGGGTGTCCAGGGGGACTGTTTTACAGATGCCTGCTAAGGGTATGTGGTTGGGAGCACCAACATTACACTAAAACCATAATTAAACCAAAGAAAGATCGGTTGCATTGTATGGGGTGTACAATTAATTTTACCCAAAGTATTTGTTCTCTGTAATTGGTTCCTGATAACCCCTTAAAAAAACACCAAAACCAAACCCCTTGCTGTTGAGTCGATTCTGACTCATAGCAACCCTATAGGACAGGGTAGAACTGCCCCATGCGGTTTCCATGGAGTGCCTTGTGGATTCAAATTGCCGACCTTTTGGTTAGCAGTCATAGCAGTTAACCACTGTCCCACCAGTGTTTCCAGATAACCCCTAAACCCTTGGAACCCTTAGAATTTCGCAAGCGATTGGAATTTTTGTTATGCTAATGAGGTGACCCATGTTGTATAGGGGCTGGCTGTGCCAGAAAGACCTATCATGTAATAACAGCCCAGCTTCGAGGGAGGGGGTGCTGGAGGTTGAGTTCAGGCACATGGGCAATGTTGCAGTCATGGCTATGTAATGAACCCCAATAAGAGCTCTGCACTCAGAAGCTCTGTGAGCTTCTTGGTTGTGAAAGACATTGATGCTCAGGAGGGTAGTGCATCCTTTCGACATGGAAGTTCCACATTGGGGACCCTCCCACACTTTACCCCATGTGTCTCTTCATTTGTATCATTTCAGCTATAATAAAATTGCAATTGTTAGTGATTTCCTGAGTCCTGTGAGTTGTTCTAGCAAATTATAAAACCCAGAGGTAGGGGGAGGATAGTGGGAACACCCAAATTTGTAGGCAACAGGCCATAAGTCAGAGGATCTCCAAGGTTTAGGGTTGGCTTCTGAAATCGTGGGTTGACTTGGCAGTCCAGAGCACTGTGCCTTGTCACTTGTGAGATCTAACCTGACTCTGGTGGTTAGGGTCAAAGGAAGAAGTGCTGCGTGTGCAGCTGGTGTCAGAGAGGATATTTAGAGTTAGCTGGTTTTTTTTTGGGGGGGGGTTTGAATTGAAGAAGGCATATACGCCGACAACATAGATATATAGATATTTTACTATTAAAAAAGAAAAAAAACTAAACCCATTGTCATCAGATTGATTCCAACTTAAGATGACTCCATGTGTTACAGAGCAGAGCTGCTCCATAAGGTTTTCTTGGCTATAAACCTTTGTGGAAACAGATTACCAGGCCTTTCTTCTGTGGTGCCGCTGGGTGGATTTGAACCACCAACCTTTTATGTTAGTAGTTGAGGGCAAACCATGTGCACCACCGGATATCTCCAGGTACGTCACACCTAACGAGGCACCAAAGTGAACCCAAAATTTTCTTTGCTATCACTCTATCCCCGAAGCTACTCCTTCTTCTCCTTCTTTATTCCCTGTTCAAGTCTTTTGCATAACCATCTAACCAATTGACCCAAACTGGACACCTGAGCATTACTCCAACTTCCAGCTTCCTAACTGAACCCTCATCCCCCAGATCATGAGGCAACAAGTCCTCTGTTTAATGCTTTACCTTTGAGAAGGCCTGGGAAGTCTCACCATCTTCCATGCCTAATTTGCCATGGTTTGTCCTACTTCAGAACCCCCCTGCTATTTATTGTTACTGTTTTGTTTTGTTTCCATGAAGGTATTTGTCCCACTTGCTTGACAAGATGGATACTTACCAGTAAAGACAGCCTGGCCTGGTAACTGGCATCCCAAACTCCTCACTGAGGGGAAAGATGGAGATCAAGCCCCATCTCTCACTCTGACCTCTTGAATCTCCACCTAGAGGAAATCATTTCTTGGAGTAACAAGATCCCCTCACCCTAAGATGATGAGGTTTATTACAGAACCATATCCTCTTTCGGAGGTTCCATGGGAGAAATTTCTTTATTTTCAGAACCAGTACTTGCTCTATTCCTCCCAAGCAGCTGAAGTGCTTTTATCTTATGAACCCTGTGAATCAAGTGGTGGATTGAGCCTTCATTTTTGTATCGTTAGAAGTCAACAGCCAAATTCATGGCCCACTTCCGGCAAATGTAAGGACCCAAATACCCCAATATGAACTTCAATCATGGCCTCATCTTTCCTATATTGTTTTTCCATTTGCCCTTCCTCTTTCTACATTTGTTTAAGATTTTTGGTTTTAAGTTTTATACATTTATCTAAGCTGCCTTAAAATTCTTTCAGGGAGAAGAAGGATTACAAACACATACACACATGCACATCGGCACACCAGCATATATACCTCTTATTATTCTCTTCTTCCCATATCCCAGCCATGACTGCCCCGGTCCAGGTACTCATGAGGCTGTTACTCAAATAATCTCCCTACTGGTAAATTTCTGCTTCTGGTCATGATCCCCAGTTCATCTTCCACACACCTGCCAGAATAATCTTTCTAATATGCAGATTTCATGAGGTCAGTTTTCTGTTCAAAATTCTTCAGTAGTCTACTCAATAAATCTAACTCTTGCCTTGCATGGCATATGAGGCCCACTCTCCACAACGACTGGCCCCTGCCTATCTGTCTGTTCAGCCTTATTTCTCAATCTTTCTTCCTCCTAGCCCCCATTTGAAATCTCACAAATTATGAAAACACCAGGGTGTCTGTTCTCTGCTACCCTTGCCCACTGCCATACTCCTATTCATCCCTTGAGACTCAGTTCAAAAGCACCTCCTCAGTGAAGCCTTCCCAAGTAGAAGGCAATGGTTGGCTATGAGACCAATTGAACTTAGTAACTTTGGCCACAATGCCAGATATGGTATGAGGGAATTCAGGACCCTCAAGGCTTACATTTAAATGTCTTCTGAGTGAGAGCAGAAGACACTAAAATGTTTCAGAGACTTAAAAATATGAGCACTCCAAGCAGACAGTGAAGGAAGTTAGCTAGGTAAAGACTTCCCTGTGCTCCTCTTAGGAGAAATAATAAGGGTGTGATTTGAACACAGGGGACAGGATTGCAAAACCCATATGAAAAGGAGTCCTCCCCCAGTTGTCATAGCAACCATAACAAGAACCAAGCATGTCCACTTTTGGACACATACCCGCAGTTTCTACAGCCAGTCAGGAGTCAGACATTAAATAACTTCAGCCCATGTGAGATGGTTTCAGTATAATGGACCTGAGTGATTAACTGGATAACTTCAACTATCTTGAGGTAATCTGCTTCACTTAGAAGTGCAGTTCTCAGTGTCTTCCCTGGACCAGCAACATCAGCATCACTGGAAACTTTTGAGAAATGTACACTGTCAGTCCTTACCCCAGACCCACTGAGACAGAGCTCTGGAGGTACAGCCCGGATGCCTGTGTTATAACAAGTCCTCCAGGTGGTTCTCATGCACTGTGATAGTGCAGTGGTTCTCAGCCCTGGCTGCATGTTAGAATGTACTGGAACTCAAAATGCTGATGCCCAGGGCTGATAACCACCACCTAGTGGGAATCTTTTCAACCCTAAGTAGTTTTAGAAAAGATAGTGAAACAAATAAAATCTGTGGCATTAACACTTTTGAATTTGTTAACTAATATGTCTTGCAACCGTAGGGACAATCTGTAAAGTTTGCGATTTAATGGGTTTTCACTGAAAAAATATTTTAGGGAATATCACAAACTAGTCCTAAATTCCAATTTAATTTTTTTTTTAAAGTGGTTATCATGTAGAATTTCAAAAAAGTACAAAAATATACCAAACAGTCTAATGAGCCCACAGGAATCCACCACTCAGCTTCAACAATTACCATCTTAAGAACAATCTTTGCCTATTCACATCCACTTCTTCCTTCCCATTTAATGTGGACAAACACATTGAAGTTGTTAAGGATTTCATTTCACTTGGATCAGCAATCAATGCCCATGGAAGCAGCAGTCAAGAAATCAAATGACATATTTCAGTGGGTAAATCTGTAGCAGGAGACCTCTTTAAAGTGTTAAAAAGCAAATATGTCACTTTGAGGACTAAGGTGTACCTGACCCAACCCATGGTATTTTCAGTCATCTCATATGGATGCGAGAGCTGGTCAATGAACAAGAAAGACCTAAGAAGAGAATGGCCCAAATGGCGGACTAGTCAGATGCAACATGCCGTCCTTTTGCAGCAAAGATCCAAAAAGCAAGTAAAATAGATACAGATGTCAGTCCTGGAACCCTGAGCATCCAATGAAAGGATAAAGAACTAGATGAAATACCAAATGAAAGAAAAAAAGTGACTGAAAACAGTGAACAAGAAAAAGCCAAGCAGAGGTACCTAGCCAACCAGACAGCACAACAGGGCCATCTTGAGAAAAAGACAGCTGCAATCCTGGGTGAGGAGCACCGGAGGCAACTTCACGGAATTCCCGTCGGGATGCAGAGAAACTGAGAAGACATACCCAAATTAAAACAAGATGATCAGTGGCACAAGCCCCCCATTCCTGCACCCTAGTCTGCCAGGACCACAGTACCAGCCCCTCCTTTTTTCTTTTCTCTTTCGTCCCCCTCAACTTGACCACCTGCCCTGCCTCACCCACCTACCTGCCTAAGGGAGATGAGTGCTGCAGGCAGCTCCAGTTTGGCTTAGGCCCCACCCCACCTTACCATTCCCACTCCACCTACAAGACTCAAGTGCCAGCAGGCAGCTCCAGCTCAGCTTCAGCCCTTCTCTGGCTAACCCCCCACTGCCCAAGTGAGCCAAGTGCAGCCAGGCAGCTCTGACATGGACTCAACAGCCACATCCACCCTTCCTGCCACTGACTTCACTGAGTGCAGGAAAGTCACACCAGCTCTGCTCAGCCCACATCCCACCTTTCCCATCACCTTGCCATGCCCTGGCACTCCACCATAGACCCTATCACCCACCTTGCCCTTCTTCCCTGCCAACCCTGCTCCATCTTTTCTGCCCAACTGATTGTGCACACAAAATCACTCATACATCACCCATACCCCCACTAGGTGAGGCCAACGACTGCAAGTCCCTACACTCACACACCTGCCACCCATCTTCCTCTACTCCCTGACCAGGCAAGAGGAGGCACCCATGCACTCCTACACCCAGTCACTGGTGCTGGGGCCATGGTCCAGTGGCACCTTCTACTTCTTCCAACCACCTTCACTGGAGGCCCAAAGACTAGCAGCATACCCTCCCCTCAAGTATGCTGTAGTGGACAGGAGCACACCCTCCAATTGGGCACCTGTGGGCTGGCAACATCTCCCTACCTTGCCCCCACATCACCCCCCTCTATAACCGAAGGTTTGTACCTGTTCTGACTGCTCCCACCCAGCCCAACCTGCCAGGGACCATTGGTGAGAGTTTCCATGACACTCACCTGGTGACTGAAGGCCCAAACCCCCTCAACCAGAACACCTGGCAACTGACAGTGTGGACACACAACACCCAACCCAAAGACCAGTCTGGATGCTCCCTGCCCCACACCCAACTGACCATCCAAACAGACACATCATCTCACCAGAAATGCCAGCTATATCCTCAGCTGCCCAGCAAGACCAGCTAACAGAGAACTGTGCTCTCACACCCAGTCACTGCCCAACCCACCTAGAGACAGGAGATGGAACTCCAGTGTAGCCAGACTAGTGAACAGAGTAGCATACATGCCCTACCTACTGGGATATATCAAAACAAAACAAAAAATCAGGATGCAGCAAACAAACATATAATAAAATAACATAACATCTTGATACCTCAGAGACAACAGACAATATCAAGTTACATAAAGAAGCAAGTCAAGATGGCTCCAGCAAGTGACCAAAATAAAGAACAAGATAACCTTCCAGAGGAAGAAATGGTAATGGAACTAGCTGAAAAGGAATTTAAAAGAATAATATACAGGGTTCTTTGAGAGATCAAGGAGAACACAGATAAATCTAAGTAAAACATGGACAAGGCAAAAGAAGAATTCAGGAAAACAGTACAAGAAAAAAACGATAAAATAAGTAGACAACTAGAAACCATACAAAAACAGCAAATATGAATCCAAAAGTTTAACAATAAATTTTCAGAAATGGACAATTTAATAGAAGGATATAGGAGTAGAACTGAATTATTGGAAGACAGATTTAACAAAATTGAGGACAAATCTCTTGACACCAGTTTATTTGAGGAAAAGTCAGAAAAAAAGTATGAAGAAAAATGGAGAAAGCCTAGGGATTATGTGAGACACTACCAAGAGGAAAAACATGCACGAAATTGGAGTTCCAGAACAGGAGGAGGCAATGGAAAACACAGAGAATTTTCAAAGATTGGCTGGAAGAAAACTTCCCTTTTATCATGAAAGGTGAGAAAATATCCATCCAAGAAGCTCAGCAAACCCCTTATAGGACAGACCACAAAAGAAAGTCACCAAGACATAAAAAATAGCATAGTCAAATTTGTCTAAAAAACAAAGACAAAGAATCTGGAGACCAGCTTAGGAAAAATGAAAAGTCACCTACAAAGGGGAACCAATAAGACTAAACTCTGATTACTCAGCAGAAATCATGCAGGCAAGAAAGCAATGGGATGACATATATAAAACCTTGAAAGAAAAAAAAAAAACCAAACTGTCAACCAAGAATTATACATCCAGCAAAATTGTCTCTCAAATACTATGGCAAAATTAGGACATTTCCAGATAAAAAGATACTAAATGAATGTGTAAAACCCAGACCAAACTTACAAGAAATATTAAAGGGATTTCTTTGGATAAAGAATCAACAACATCAGACAACAACCTGAGATTAGGACACAGGTCAACATCAGCCAGATACCAACCCAGATAAAGAATTCTCAAAAATAAAACAAAGTTAAAAGACTGAAAACAGGGAACCAGAGACATCAGTCTGTAAATGATGACAATGTCAAAACAAAAAGGGGGAATAAATAGTATAGTTATAGAACTTTCATATAGAGGGGAAGTCAAGACAATATCAAGAAGTAAAAGGCTGCTTTAAACTCAGGAAAATAAAGGTAAATTTCAAGGTAATCACTAAGAAAGTTAACAAACCAACTCAACAAAATAAAAAAGAAGAAAAACAAAGTATCAGTATTCATAAAATCAATAACAATGAAAGAAATGAAAAGAACATTCACAAACAAAAAGAAATCACCACAGGAAATTAAGTAGAATAAAGAAATCTTCAACACTACAAAAAAAAAGACAGCAGTAAACACATATCTATAGATAATCACACTGAATGTAAATGACTTAAACGCATCAAAAAAGAGACAGAGTGGCAAAATTGATTAAAAAAAACATAACCCAACAATATGCTATCTACAAGAGACACACCTCAGACACAAACATGCTAATAAACTAAAACTCAAAGGATGAAAAAAATATATCAAGCAAACAATAATCAAAAAAGAACAGGAGTGGCAATATTGATCTCTGATAAAATAGACTATAAGGCAAAATCCACTGTAAAAAATAAGAAGGGCATTGTATGATGATTAAAGGGTCAATCCACCAGGAAGACATAACCATAATAAATATACTCACACCCAATGGCAGAGTACCAAAATACATAAAACAAACTGTAACAGCATCAAAAAGAGAAATAGATGGTTCCACAATAATAGTAATAGTAGGAGACTTCAATACCCACTTTCAGTAAAAGACAGAACAACTAGAAAGAAACTCAACAAAGACACAGAAGATCTAATTGCCACAACCAACCAACTTGACCTCATAGACATATACAGAATACTCCACCCAACAGCAGCAAAGTATACATTCTTTTCCGATGCACATGGACCATTCTCCAGAATGACCACATTTTGGGCCACAAAGCAACCTTCGATAACATCCAAAACATCCAAATAATACAAAGTATTTTCTCTGATCACAACACTATAAAAATTAAAATCAGTAACAAGAAGAGCAAGGAAAAAAATCAAATACATGGAAACTAAATAACATCGTGATTAAAAACTAATGGGTAATAGAAGAAATCAAAGATGAAATTTAAAAAAAATTCCTAGAATCAAATGAGAATGGAAACATATCTTACCAAAACCTTTGGGACACAGCAAAAGAAGTGCTTAGAGGACAATTTATAGCAATAAACACATCAAAAAAGAAGAAAGGGCCAAAATCAAAACATTAACACTACAACCTGAACAAATAGAGAGCAGCAAAAAGAAAGTCACAAGAAGAAAGGAAAGATTAGAGTAGAAGTAAATGAATAGAGAACATAAAAACAATAGAAAAAATCAGTAAGACCAGAAGTTGGTTCCTTGAAAGGACCAACAAAAGTGACAAGCCATTGGCCAAAGTGACAAAAGAAAACCAGGAAAGGAAGCAGATAACCCAAATAAGAAATGAAATGAGTGACATTACAATGGAACCAACTGAAATAAAAAGGATCATAACAGATTACTATGAAAAATTGTACTCCAACAAATTTGAAAACCTAGAGGAAGTGAACAAATTTCTAGAAATGCACTACCTACCTAAACTAACACAAAGTGAGATAGGAAATCTGAACAGACTCATAACAAGAGAAGAGATTGAAGAGGTAATTTAAAAAAAACTCCCAACAGCAACAACACAAAAAAGCCCTGGGCCAGATGGCTTCACTGGAGAATTCTACCAGACATTCAGAGAACTCGTATCAGTGCTACTCAAACTGTTTCAGAGCATAGAAAAGAAGGAAGACTCTCAAATTCGTTCTATGAAGCCAGCATAACCCTGATGCCAAAGGCAGGCAAAGACTCCACAAAAAAAGAAAATTACAGACCAATATCCCTCATGAATATAGACTCAAAAATCCTCAACAAAATTCTAGCCAATAGAATTCAACAGCATACCAAAAAAATAATACACCATGACCAAGGGGTATTCATACCAGGTATTTCAAGGATGGTTCAACATTAGAAAATCAATCAACATAGTCCACCACATAAAAAGAAAAGAATCACATGATCATTTCACCTGTTGCAGAAAAGACATTTGATAAAGTCCAACATCCATTCTGGTAAAAAAAAAAAAAAAACCTCTCAGCAAAATAGGAACTAAAGAAGGGAAATTCCTCAACATAATAAAAATAGGAATAGAAGGGAAATTCCTCAACATAATAAAGGACACTAATACAAACCAACAGCCAACATTATTCTCAATGAAGAGAGACTGAGAGTATTCCCCTTGAGAACAGGAACCAGACAAAGATGCCCTTTACACCACTCTTATTCTTTATTGTATTGAAAGTCCTACATAGAGCAATAAGGCAAGTCTCCTACTATTATTGTGGAACCATCTATTTCTCTTTTCAATGCTGTTACAGTTTGTTTTATGTATTTTGAAACTCTGCCATTGGGTGCGAATATATTTATTACGGTTATGTCTTCCTGATACAATGCCCTTCTTATTTTTTATGGTAGATTTTGCCTTATAGTCTGTTTTATCAGAGATAAATATTGCCACTCCTGTTCTTTTTTGATTACTGTTTGCTTGATATATTTTTTTCATCCTTTGAGTTTTAGTTTATTAGCGTGTTTGTATCTAAGGTGTGTCTCTTGTAGATAGCATATTGTTGGGTTATGTTTTTTTAAATCAATTTTGCCACTCTCTCTTTTTTGATGCGTTTAAGTCATTTACATTCAGTGTGATTATCAATAGATATGTGTTTACTGCTGTCTTTTTTTTTGTAGTGTTGAAGATTTCTTTATTCTACTTAATTTCCTGTGGTGATTTCTTTTTGTTTCTGAATGTCCTTTTCATTTCTTTCATTGTTATTGATTTTATGAATACTGATACTTTGTTTTTCTTCTTTTTTATTTTGTTGAGTTGGTTTGTTAGCTTTCTTAGTGATTACCTTGAAATTTACCTTTATCTTCCTAAGTTTAAAGCAGCCTTTTACTTCTTGATATTGTCTTGTCTTCCCCTCTATATGAAAGTTCTATAACTATACCATTTATTCCCCCTTTTTGTTTTGACATTTTCATCATTTACAGACTGACTGGCAAGAAAAGGAAATAAAAGGCATACAAATTGGTAAGGAAAAGTAAAACTATTCCTATTCACAGATGATGTGATCCTATATATAGAAAATCCCAAGGATTCTGCAAGAAATCTACTGGAGCTAATAAAAGGATTCAGCAGAGTAGCAGGATTCAAGATCAACATAAAAAATCGTTGGATTTCTATACACCAACAAAAAGAACTTTGAAAGGGGAGTCAGGAAAACAATACCACATATAATCTTACCAGGAACGTAAAAGAAAACTACGAAACACTACTGCAAGAAACCAAGAGACCTACATAAATGGAAAGACATGCCATGTTCATGGATAGGAGAACTCAACATTATGAAAAGGTAAATGCTACCCAAAGTGATCTACAGATATAATACAATCCCAATCCAAATTTTGACAATATTCTTTACTAAAATGGAAAAACTAATCACCAACCTTATATGGAAAGGAAAGAGGCCCCAGATAAGTAAAGCAATACTGAAGAAGAAGAACAAAGTAGGAGGCCTCACAATAAGTGATCTCAGAACATACCATACAGCCACAGTAATCAAAACAGCCTGTTACAGATATAATGAAAGACATGTAGACCAATGGAACAGAAGTGAGAACCCAGGTATAAATCCATCCCCCTATGGTCAGCTGAGCTTTGACAAACAAAAAACATTAAATGGAGGAAGGGACAACCTCTTCAGCAAGTGGTGCTGGCAAAACTGGATGTCTATCTGCAGAAAAATGAAACAGGACTCATACCTCACACCATACACAAAAACTAACTCAAAATGGGTCGAAGACCTAAATATAAAACCTAAAACTATAAAGACCATGGAGGAAAAAATAGGGACAATGTTAGGGACCCAATATATGACATAAATAGAGTACTAAATGTAACTAAAAATGCACACACAGCACAAGATGAGCTAGATAAATGGGACCTCTTAAAAATTAAACACTTATGCTCATCAAAAGACTTCTCCAAAAGAACCAAAAGAGAACCTACAGACTGGGGGAAAAAAAAAAAAGTTTTTGGCTAAGACATATCCAACAAGGTCTAATCTCTAAAATTTATAGAAAGCTTCACATCTGAACGATAAAAAGACAAATAATCCAGTTAAAAAAAATGGGTAAAGGCTATGAACAGACATTTCACCGAAGAAGATGTTCAGGTGGCTAACAAACATGAAGAAATGCTAGCGATCGTTGGCTGTTAGCCAGATGCAAATCAAAACTACAGTGAGACACTGTCTCACCCCAACAATAATGGGATCAGAAAATAACAAACCTTGTAGAGGTTGCAAGGAGACTGGAACTCTTATGTACTGCTGGTGGGAGTGTAAAATGGTACAACCACTTTGGAAAATGGTATGGTGCTTCCTCAAAAAGCTAGAAATAGAAATACCGTATAATCCAGAAACTCCACTTCTAGGTATATACCCTAGAGAAATAAGAGCTGTGACATGAATAGATATATGCATACCCATGTTCATTGCAGCAATATTCACAATAGCAAAATGATGGAAACAACCAAAGTGTCCATCAATGGATTAACATACACACAATAGAATACTACACACCAATAAAGAATAATGACAAATCTGTGAAACATCTCACAGTGTGGATGAATTTGGAAGACATTATGCTGATTGAAATAAGTCAATCACAAAAGGACAAATACTGTATAAGACCATTATTATAAAGTAACAAAAGGTTTACCCACAGGAAAAAAAAAAGAGAACAAAACAAAACATTCTTTGATGGGACAGAAGGGGGAGGGAGAGAAAATTACTAATTAGAAGACACGAGTTAATATTTGTGAAGGAAAGGCAATACATAATGTGGGGAAGTCAACACAACATAACAAAGGCAAGAGTGGACACAGGGAAGAACACATGAATAAAGGGCAACTATTTTTTTATGGTAATTACTCTAGCTTGGACAATGCTGCAACAATAGTTTTAACAAACAATAATTTATGAATGGATAAATAGGTAGATAGATATGCCAAGAGGTGTGGAAGAATGTTTGGTGGCAGATAGTTCTACCACATGATAGTAGGTGCAGCTCACATGGAGAACATGAGGGGTATAGTCAGGCAAATCTTTTAGACGTAACCAAACACCTTGAGGAATAAAGTTCCTAGGCTCTAAAGTGAAGGACCATAGACATGGGGGACACCTATGTCAATTGGCACAACATAGTTCATAGTTCTGCATCCTACTTAGTGAGTAGTATCTGGGGTCTTAAAAGCTTGTGAGCGGCCATCTAAGATACCACTATTGGTCTCTTCCCATCCAGAGCAAAGGAGAGTGAGGAAAACCAAGGACTTAAAGGGGCAATTATTCCAAACGACTAATGGACCACATGAACCAAAGTCTACACGGCCCTGAGACCAGAAGAACTAAATGGTGCCCAGCTACCACTACCAACTGCTTTGACTGGGATTACAACAGAGGATTCCAGACAGAGCATGAGAAAATTGTGGAACAAAAGATCAAATTCACAAAAAGGACCAGGCTTGTTGGTCTGAGGGAGACTGGAGGAACCCCCAAGACTATGGGCCTAAGACTCCCTTCTGACCTACAAATGAAGCCATTGCTGGAGGCCACCTCTCAGCCAAATAATAGATAAGCATGTAACATAAACAGAAACACCCAAGACAATTGTATTCCTTAGAACAATCAATTATATAAGATCAAAAGGGCAATACCTGCTCAAAGGCAGAAATGAGAAGGCAAGAAGGGCTAGAAAATCAGGATGAAAGGAAACAGAGAACCCACAGCAGAAATGGGGAGAGTGCTGACACATTGTGGGGAATGAAACCAGGGTCATGAAACACTTTATGTACAAACAATCGAATGAGAAACTGGTTTTGCTCTGTAAACTTTCACCTAATGCACAATAATAATAAAAAAAGACCTAAGAAGAATTGATGCATTTGAATTATGATGTTGATGAAGAATACTGAATATGGGCTTCCAGAATAATGAACAAATCTGTGCTGGAGGAAATACAGGAAGCAAGGATAGTGAGACTTTGTCTCACTTACTTTGGACATGTTATCAGGAGGGACCAATCCCTGAAGAAGGACATCACGCTTGGTAAGTAGAGGGACAGTGAAAAAAGGAAGAGCCTTAGTGAGATTGATTGACACAGTGGCTACAACAATGGGCTCAGGCATACCTACTGTCATGGATTGAATTGTGTCCCCCCCAAAATATGCATATCAATTTGGGTAGGCCATGATTCCCAGTATTATGTAATTGTCCACCATTTTTTCATCTGAAGTGATTTTCCTATGTGTTGTAAATCCTACCTCTATGATGTCAATGAGTGGGTTAGGTGGCAGTTATGTTAATGAGGCAGGACTCAATATATGAGATTGGATTTTGTCTTGAGCCAATCTCTCTTGAGATATAACAGAGAGAAGCTAACAGAGAGGCAGGGGGACCTGATATCACTAAGAAAGCAGCACCAGGAGCACAGTGTATCCTTTGGACCTGCAGTTTCTGTGCGAAGAAGTTCCTGGTCCAGGAGAAGATTGATGAGAAGGACCTTCCTCCAGAGCCAACAGAGAGAAAGCCTTCCCCTGGAGTTGACACCCTGAATTTGGACCTCTAGTCTACTAGACTGTGAGAAAATAAATTTCTCTTTGTTAAAGCCATCCACTTGTGGTATTTCTGTTATAGCAATACTAGATAACTAAGATACCTACTATATTGAGGATGGTGCAGGACCAGGCAACATTTTCATTCTGTTATACATGAGTTCACTGTGAGTCAGCCATTGCTTTATGGCAGCTAACAACAACATCTCTAGATGTTTAATGCGCTTGGCTGCCAACCGAAAGATTAGTGCTCTGGTCCCCCCAGAGGAACTTCAGAAGAAAGACCTTGCAATCTAATTTTGAAAAATCAGCCATTTAAAACTCTATGGAGCAAAATTCTACTTTGACGTAGATGAGGTCACCATGAGTCAAATTCGGCTTGATGACAACTGGTTTGTATACATGTAGTGTATATGTGTGTATGTATAATGATAATTCTTTAATAACATTAAGTATTCAGTGTTCACGTTTCTAATTGTCTCATGAATGTCATAATATTTTTTTCTTAATTTTTTAAAATCGAGAACCCTGACCCTAACACATGGCTGTTGGGTTGCCATTCCATGTTTTTAAAATTTCATTGCAATGTATTTGTTATAGAAACCAATTTAAAATTAATGATTGATTTTAGGCCCGTTATTTAAAGTTGGAAGTTGTAAGATAATTTGACTAAGTTTAGTGAAAATATCAGTATTAATTTGATGTTTTTACACAGTAAATAAAATCCATTTACTATAGCTGTTTAAACACTTGGGAAAGTTTTCTTGTTAGCATCATGAGTTTCTTCCATTAGGTATTTGAAGGCCTTAAGGAGAAAATAAAGTATATAAGATGTATAAATATAGCTTAAAATATTTAGTAAATTAAGCTAAGTGTGTAATTATTTTTAGAGAATTTAATGGGCTTAAATTGAGTTGATGAGACATATTCAAAAGACCCATAGAAAGTGATCATTTCATTTTTATTTAAAAAGCACTGGGTTTGTAAATAGAGTAACAAGCATTATAGGTATGTGTAACGGTTTAGGAAAACTAGATTTCAGAATACTTTGTTAGAGAAAATTAATTTAAAACTCAAGGAACTGCAAACAGTCTTTTCTGCATACACACCCATAAGCCCATGCTGACATTTGAAGCATACTTCAATGATAGTAATAACTTTATTGTATTGTAATGGCTTGTGTCCTCACTGTAAACTCTGTGTGTTCTTTGAAAGCAGAGACCCTCATCCAGCGCCTGTAGTGGGCACAGTGTTATGCCTCCCAGATCCCTGGCTGCCTCAGCTGCTGGAGTGCTGTCACCAGGCAGCCCTCACTGGCAGCTACTCCAGGGGTTGCTGCTGCTGCTGAGTCACCTGCTGGAGGTCACACCCCTCTTAGGGCAGTCCACATCCAGTGATGGGGGACAGGGAGGGGACAGACCCAACTCTGGACCACTCTGAGCTGCAGAGCTGGGGGCTGGGTGGAAGTGGTGGCAGTGGCCAGGCTGTCGTTAGCCTACATCACAGACCAACACTGCCCTCTGCCCAGTCCTGCTCCCTGCACTTCCCTTTCACAGGTATTGCTCCCAAAAAAAAAAAAGACCCTCCTTAATAAACATCCTGCTATACTCCATCTGAGAGCCTGCTTCCGAGACACCAACCTGCAACAGCACCCAGACCATAGGTAGGAAAAACGTGAGAGAATTATCACCAGATCAAGAAGGAAAGGTTGATAAAAATGTAAGAAATTCACAGGACCAATATGAACGCTAATTGATTCTAGCAACTTCTGATTAGGTATTACACACCTGAGGCTGACACAGGCCCACTGGCGCAGGCGCTGTGGTTCACAGCCGGCGTGGGGGCCGGCACTGCAGGTGGAGGTGAAGGCAGGTTCTGTGGCTCTTGGCAGCTTTGGCTTTTCGTGGAATCTCTACTCCTTTCCTGCCCATCTCTTCAGAGAAAGGTCCAACTTCCCTGGCCTTTATATTATCTGGTTTCAACACCGGAAAGGCCAGTTCTCAACATAAAACCTGCATGACTTTAAACCAAGATTTACTGAGTCCAGTGAATTCCAGAAATCCCTTTCACTAGCTCAGAAAGTTCATTCTCCCAGATTTTCTGTGAAATCAATTTGATCAATTCTCCACAGCCCGTGTTTACCACCCTTTATGCCCCAACCCTTTATCTGCTCACCCTTCAACCCTCTGATGCCTCATCCCAGTCCCTCACCCCGGTCCCCCAAACTCTCATTCTCTAAAACCTCTCCCTCAATCTCCCATCCTCCCAACCCCCAGGCCCTCAACCTCAAAGCCCTCAGCTCCTTACCCCCCAGCCTCTCGCCCTCCAAAGCTTCACCCTCACTTCTTCACCTCCAACCTCCCAACCCCGCTCCCCTAAAGTACATCCTCCTATAATCATATTTGGAAGTGCAGGGTGCTAGGTCAGACTTCAACACCTGTCTGGATTACAGGGGCCCTCCATTAGAAACCAGTACTACAGCAGGTGCCCATAAATTTTTGTTAAAAGGATAAATGAAGAGAAAATTATGAAGGTTGAAAATAGATCAAGAACACTTCTCTGTGAATGTATGAGGTTGCCAGCAGAAGCCGAGAAAGCCCAACACGTGAGACTCATTTTAAAAGAAATCATTAAAAGTATCATGAAAAGAAAAACAACCTCAGGGGATATTATCAAGTGGGTGCATCTCTCAGAGAAAGCTCTCTACTCCCCAGAAACCATCTTGTTAATTTTTAAACTTTAAAGACAAAGACAGGATTTTTTTAAAGCTGCCAAGAAGAAAGGAAAGATCCTGTTTAAAGTTGGAAGAATAAAAACAAATCTAGGCCTCTTTCTCAGACTGTAGATGAGAGCTGCTCAGAAAGAAATTGCTATGACCAAGCTTAGGGAACTGGAGGTCTTGACCCCAGGGAGCCCACCTGGCCAGGGCACAGCCAAGTGGAGAATATTTCCAGGTGGGAGGACCATTGCAGGAAACAGTGGTGAGCCCAGAGCAAAAAGCTAAATAAACAAAGCAGGGGAAAGAATGAAGACTTTAAAAGAGGCAAATAAATCTGAACTTTGACAATATCAACACTTAATCGTATAAACACCATCAGAAAATTAAACACACGCTGAAAGAGACTGCAAGGTCTAAAGATGAAATTAGACTGAGTAGATTTTAATGTAAATATCTAACCATTCACGGTGCCTACTAGATCTATTTTCCTACATTAAAATATGTTTATTATCTTAAAAACTGTAATATTTTTATACTCTTTAATATTTCAGCCCACCTATTTGAACTAAGACATAACTTATTAAATAATAGATTATTTCAAAAAGTAGTTTAGATTTCTAAGATATAAAGATGAGATATGAATGGAAATAAAATAGGGGAGGGACAACCTTAAATGTTGAACATATACCCTGCCCAGAAAGGGGCTCACCCTTTATTTCACTCATTCTATATGCATTTACTGAGTGCCTACAGTGAGTTTGACATTGTACTAGACTATGTGGGAAAATAGGTGAACAAGGTAGAGCCCCTACTCCCGGTGAGGTAATTCATAAAATTAATAAAAGAAAAAGGAAATATGTTTTCTTTTGTATTTATTATGATTTAGGAGGAGAATTTTTCTCAGTTATATGGTAGTAAAGTTAATATCTAACTGGAAATGTATAATCCCTCATACATGTTTTCAAATTCCCAGAATTCATGTGAAAAGAGAGCACGACTAGACTAATAACAGAATAAGAAACGGTAAGCATTATTATCAAAGATTTATTCCACACGAGGAGCTTATTCCAGGTGGATTCCCTAGATGGTTTTCTTTCAAAAATCAAGGATACTTGAGTTTTACATGGCCTTTAAGAATACAAAATGAGAGGGAATGCTAGCTTACATTTTTTGAGGCAAATATAGGTTAATTTTCAAATCTGACAGATATCAATCAGGAAAGCAAACTAGAACAATTCACCTTTGAAAAATGGTTGCCAATAAAACTTAGGAAGTAAATAGAGCACCTTAAGAGAATTATTCACTAATACCAAATCAGGTGTGATCATGGAATTCAAAGCTGTCATACAGAAATTAAAAGACTCAATTAATCATATCAGTACAAAGACAAAATGGTAAGCATCATATTATCTTAGTATGTGCCAGAAATACCTTTGGCATATTGAAAAGTCTATTTTTTGTATATAATTATTTAAGGCTAGATGAATAGTTTCTTTATTTAATTATTTAAAACCAGTTATTCATCTCATTTCAACCTACATATATTGAGTGCCAGTTAAATGCAAGGCACATTATACATGCTGGAGAAATGGTGGAGTCATTTCCTTTTTTTTTTTTTAAAGGAATAAAACAAAGATGCCTTCTTCATTGTGTCTAATATAACACTAGAAGAGCCTTCAATAACTACTGAAAGAAGACAATAAAAGGCAAACATATGAAGAGAAAAAAGAAAAATATGGCTTCTTACCAGTGACCTAGAAAATCAAAAGAAATCAACCAAAAAATTATTAGAAGTATTAAATGAATTCAGTAGAGTTATGGGATATAAGATGCAGCCTGAAAAATCAATTGTGTTGTTATATACCAGTAGCACATTGTTGGAAAATAAAATGAAAACAAAAGGCCCATTTATGGTAATAAAGAAATTTGAATATCAACATACACCATAAGAAATTTATTCAAATAATGTTATAAATATTGAATGGCAAAAAGAAGACATTAATGGTGGGGGAGAGAGAACTACTTCATGCCTGGGGATACCAAACGCAGTAAAGTAATAGCACACCTGTGTTTTTCTGGCCCACCTCATCCCTGTTAGCACTCTCTCCCTGTCTACCAAGGTGTGCCAAGGTCCTTGTAAGAGAAACACCCCGTTGATACCCACTATTGTGGATGCAGTCCCGAATTTTTATCACTACCTCTAACTTTTCCAGTTCTGTCTCCTAGTGACTGAATTTCAGGTCTCAATTTTTGGCTTTTTTTCTGGCTTACCCATTTGGGGCCTTTCCTGTTGGTGAGATATTCATATCAACCAGTGGTCAGGTCAACTAGTGCTGGCTGTCTCATTTGGTCAGCCTCCAAACACCCTCTCCTTGGGTATTGCTTCAGCCAGCAGTGCCCCCCAGTGCACTTGACATATGAGATATAATGCAATTTGAGTTAAAATTTCCCTGGGATACCCAAAAGTAGAATATAATCGGAGCAATAAATGATGACAAAATAATTTGGAAAAGATGTTGTTTTTATTGGTTGTCCTGGAGTTGAGCAAGAAGCCCACGTGTGCAGAGTAAAACTACTCCACAGGGTTTTCAAGGCTGTTGTCTTTCAGAAGCAGATCACCAGGCACCAACCTTTAGCAAGTAGTCGAGTGCTTAACCATTAAATATTATGTTAAAACATAAATACAATATTTATGTATTATGTACTTCCTTGTGTGTTGTATATCACTAATAAAACATTTAAGAAAGAGAAAGGTAATATGGTGAACTAAACTGAGAAAATAGTTTCATAGAAGACATGGTTTTTTTTTCCAAGTTCACATGGGAAACAAAGAGAAAAGATAAAATTTGAACTCACAGCTTTTGACACCAAAGGCAGGTTCTTAATTGCTGTTCTCTATAAAAAAAAATTTTTTTTTATAGACTCCAGATAGATCAGAGATAAATGTAAAAATCCAATCCATGAAAAATATCTAGAAGAAAATAGAGCAGAATATTTATCTCAGTTCTAGGGGTAAATTTATGAATATTAAAAATGGAGGCTATCATCAGGAACAAGATGGATGTGTTTAAATCCATAAAACCAAGGACTTCGGTGCAGTGAAAAGCTATGAAATAAATATCAGAAGGAAAGCAACAGAAAACGGAGAATATATTTGATGAAAATAATCAGAAAAATTGCTCTCCAAAATAGACAGACTTGATAAAATATAGAAGGTCAACACCCAGATTCCACAAAACAAGAGATCAAACAAGAAGAGAAAAAAGTGCTAAGCTAAGGAAATTTTGATGGTAAATTATCCCAGGTAAAAAGGCATTCATTCACACTATCAATTAAAGAAATGCAAATGAAAACAAATTTAAGGTGTAATTATACACATTTAATGAGCAAAACCAAACAAACCATTTTAGGGAGGTGGGAATGGGCTATTTTCATGTTAGGCCTCCAACTGTTACAAGATTTTTTTAAAACTATAACTCCCTCAGGGGTCTATTACTCACAGGCCCTCTGAGCAGCTTGGAAGCAGCATGAGCCATTCTAACCAATCCAGATTTAACACAGGCACAGGAATGGGAAAACCCTGATATGCTAGGTGATTTATCATCAGCATTGTCATCATGATTATTACTTACTCACATGACTCAATTTCCTACTTTCTTTCCCCCTTAGGTTGAGTTTGGTGACCTGTAGACCTGTTTGGATGGAGCTCGTGGGTTATAGCAACTGGGCATCTTTTAGGCCCTACAAGGAGGCCAGAGGTTAACTCCAGGGGAGTAAGATCAAAACAGAAAGTGGGTCCAAGAAAAGGTCACCCATCTGATGGGCCAGAGCCAAAGCGCAGAGGTAAGGCATATTGTTGTTGTTGTTAGGTGCTGTTCAGTCAGTTCTGACTCATAGCTACCCTATGCACAACAGAACGAAGCACTGCCCGGTCCTGAGCCATCCTTACAATTGTTGTTATCCTTGAGCTCATTTTGCAGCCACTTTGTCAATCCACCTCGTTGAGGGTCTTCCTCTTTTCCTCTCACCCTGTACTCTGCCAAGCATGATGTCCTTCTCCAGGGACTGACTCCTCCTGACAACGTGTCCAAAGTATGTAAGACGCAGTTTTGTCATCCTTGCCTCTAAGGAGCATTCTGGCTGCACTTCTTCCAAGACAGATTTGTTTGTTCTTTTGGCGGTCCATAGTATATTCAATATTCTTCGCCAACACCACAATTCAGAGGTGTCAACTGTTCTTCGGTCTTCCTTATTCATTGTCCAGCTTTCACATGCATATGATGCGATTGAAAATACCATGGCTTGGGTCAGGTGCACCTTAGTCTTCAGGGTGACATCTTTGCTCTTCAACACTTTGAAGAGGTCCTTTGCAGCAGATTTACCCAGTGCAATGCGTCTTTTGATTCTTGACTGCTGCTTCCATGGCTGTTGATTGTGGATCCAACTAAAATGAAATCCTTGACAACTTCAATCTTTTCTCCATTTATCATGATGCTGCTCATTGGTCCAGTTGTGAGGATTTTTGTTTTCCTTATGTTGAGGTGTAATCCATACTGAAGGCTGTGGTCTTTGATCTTCATTAGTAAGTGCTTCAGGTCCTCTTCACTTTCAGCAAGCAAGGTTGTGTCATCTGCATAACGCAGGTTGTTAATGAGTCTTCCTCCAATCCTCATGCCCCGTTCTTCTTCATATAGTCCAGCTTCTCGGATTATCTGCTCAGCATACAAACTGAATAGGTATGGTGAAAGAATACAATCCTGACGCACACCTTTCCTGACTTTAAACCAATCAGTATCCCCTTGTTCTGTCTAAACAACTGCCTCTTGATCTATGTAAAGGTTCCTCATGAGCACAATTAAGTGTTCTGGAATTCCCATTCTTCACAGTGTTATCCATAGTTTGTTATGATCCACACAGTTGAATGCCTTCGCATAGTCGATAAAACACAGGTAAACATCCTTCTGGTATTCTCTGCTTTCAGCCAGGATCCATCTGACATCAGCAATGATATGCCTGGTTCCACATCCTCCTCTGAAACCGACCTGAATTTCTGGCAGTTCCCTGTCGATATACTGCTGCAGCCACTTTTGAATGATCTTCAGCAAAATTATGCTTGCATGTGATATTAATGATATTGTTCTATAATTTCCACATTTGGTTGGATCACCTTTCTTGGGTATAGGCATAAATATGGATCTCTTGCAGTCAGTTGGCCAGGAAGCTGTCTTCCATATTTCTTGACAAAGACAAGTGAGCACCTCCAGTGCTGCATCTGTTTGTTGAAACAACTCAATTGATATTCCATCAATTCCTGGAGCCTTGTTTTTTGCCAATGCCTTCAGAGCAGCTTGGACTTCTTCCTTCAGTACCATCGGTTCCTGATCATATGCCACCTCTTGAAATGGTTGAATATTGACTAATTCTTTTTGGTATAATGACTCTGTGTATTCCTCCCATCTTCTTTTGATGCTTCCTGCATCATTTAATATTTTCCCCATGGAATCCTTCACTATTGCAACTCGGGGCTTGAATTTTTTCTTCAATTCTTTCAGCTTGAGAAATGCCGAGCGTGTTCTTCTCTTTTGGTTTTCCATTTCCAGCTCTGCACACGTCATTATAATACTTCACTGTGTCTTCTCGAGAGGCCCTTTGAAATCTTCTATTCAGTTCTTTTACTTCATCAATTCTTCCTTTTGCTTTAGCTGCTCGATGCTCAAGAGCAAGTTTCAGAGTCTCCTCTGACATCCATCTTGGTCTTTTCTTTCTTTCCTGTCTTTTCAGTGACCTCTTTCTTCATGGATGATGTCCTTGATGTCATTCCACAACTCGTCTGGTCTTCGGTCACTAGTGTTCAATGCATCAGATCTGTTCTTCAGATGGTCTCTAAATTCAGGTGGGATATACTCAAAGTCATATTTTGGCTCTTGTGGACTTGCTCTGATTTTCTTCAGTTTCAGCTTGAACTTGCATATGAGCAATTGATGGTCTGTTCCACAGTCAGCCCCTGGACTTGTTCTGAGTGATGATATTGAGCTTTCCCATTGTCTCTTTCCACAGATGTAGTCAATTTGATTTCTGTGTGTTCCATCTGGCGAGGTCCACGTGTATAGTCACCGTTTATGTTGGTGAAAGAAGGTATTTGCAATGAAGAAGTCGTTGGTCTTGCAAAATTCTATCATTCGATCTCCGGCATTGTTTCTGTCACCAGGACCATATTTTCCAACTACTGGTCCTTCTTCTTTGTTTCCAACTTTTGCATTCCAATCGCCAGTAATTATCAGTGCATCTTGATTGCATGTTCGATCAATTTCAGACTGCAGCAGCTGATAAAAATCTTCTATTTCTTCATCTTTGGCCCTAGTGGTTCATGCGTAAATTTGAATAATAGTCGTATTAACTGGTCTTCCTTGTAGGTGTATGGATATTATCCTATCACTGACAGCGTTGTACTTCAGGATAGATCTTGAAACGTTCTTTTTGACAATGAATGCAACACCATTCCCCTTCGAGTTGTCATTCCCAGCATAGTAGACTATATGATTGGCCAATTCAAAATGGCCAATACCAGTCCGTTTCAGCTCACTAATGCCTAGGATGTCGATGTTTATGCGTTCCATTTCATTTTTGACAATTTCCAATTTTCCTAGATTCATGCTTTGTACATTCCAGGTTCCGATTATTAATGGATGTTTGCAGCTGTATCTTCTCATTTTGAGTCGTGCCACATCAGCAAATGAAGGTCCCAGAAGCTTTACTCCATCCACGTCATTAAGGTCGACTCTACTTTGAGGAGGCAGCTCTTCCCCAGTCATCTTTTGAGTGCCTTCCAACCTGGGGGGCTCATCTTCCGGCACTATATCAGACAATGTTCCACTGTTATTCATAAGGTTTTCACTGGCTAATGCTTTTCAGAAGTAGACTGCCGGGTCCTTCTTCCTAGTCTGTCTTAGTCTGGAAGCTCAGCTGAAACCTGTCCTCCATGGGTGACCCTGCTGGTATCTGAACACTGGTGGCATAGCTTCCGGCATCACAACAGCACACAAGCCCCCACAATACGGCAAATCGACAGACATGTGGGGGAGGTAAGGCATAGGAGAGTGAAAACCAGCAAACTGAAGGAGTAGCTGATGAGGGTATGGCCTGGAATGTGCAATCCTATGCCAGTTTTCCTCATAGTCCCAGCATGGATAGGCTGGATTCATTTAAAGGGAGGTGTCTTAGTTGTCTAGAGCTGCTATAACAGAAATACCACAAGTTCATGACTTTAACAAAGAAAAATTTATTCTCTCACAGTCTAGGAGGCTAGAAGTCCTAATTCAGGGTGCCAGCTCCAGGGGAACGCTTTCTCTCTGTGTCAGCTCAGGGGAAAGGTCCTTCTCATCAGTCTTCCCCTGGTCTAGGAGCTTCTCAGTGCAGGGACCCCAGGTCCAAAGGATGTGCTCTTCTCCCAGGGTGTCTTTCTTGGTGATATGAGGTTCCTATCCTTTCTGCTGGCTTCTCTCTTTTAATCTCAAAAGAGATGACTCAAGATACAACTTAATGCTGTAGATTGAGCCCTGCCTTGTTAACATAACTGCCTCTAATCCTGCCTCATTACCGTCATAAACCCATTGCCACGAAGCTAGTTCAGACTCATAGCAACCCTAGAGGATAGAGTAAACGTATCCCATTGGGTTTCCAAGATGCAGCTGATAGATTCAGACTGCTCCGACTTTTGGTTAGTGCCGAAGCTCTTAACCATTATGCACGTATAGGATAATACATCAGATCACAAAATGGTAGAAAATCACACGATATTGGGAATCATGGCCTAGCCAAGGTGACATGTATTTTGGGAGGACACAATTCAATCCA
Organism: Loxodonta africana; assembly: GCF_030014295.1. Taxonomy (NCBI): domain Eukaryota; kingdom Metazoa; phylum Chordata; class Mammalia; order Proboscidea; family Elephantidae; genus Loxodonta; species Loxodonta africana. The sequence continues at coordinate 102,620,355 of NC_087342.1, forward strand.
TGACAGGAAGGAATAGGGCAGACATAAATAACCATCAATTGCCCAGAACTCCATACTGTTTCTGGTATCTGTCCCTTTGCACATGTGTGTCTAGCTGCCTTGGACTGTGGTGACTTTGCACCCTGTTGGCTTAGCTAAACTGGACATCATTTCCCATAATACCCTCCCCTGTATGTTTTTGGTGAGGGCCACAAGAAAAATTGCCAGAAGATTGGAAGGTGGAAATGAGGCAGTTGCCATGCTTCCTCCCTGAAGGATGCAGCTCAGGTGTGTTTGACAAATCTGCTGGCTTACCTTGCTGGTGTAGACAGCAGGAGGGCCCTCAGCTCCTCCAACTCCTGTGAGTTCTCTTCCTTTGGTGTCTTCAGATCCTGGGCCAGGTGTGAATAAGGCTCTCAGTGAGAGAGGGCACCACCTTCTCCTGCAGGTCATCCATGGCGGTGAAGTTGGAGGTTTGGAGATGGTAGAGGCAGTCCCAGGTTTCAGCTTGCTCCTCAAGGGGTCCAGCTGTCTCTGTTCTCTCCTATTTCCCAGCCTTTGTGCTTCCCAAGCACCTGTCCTGAGACTTCAGGCTCAGCACCTGGGGGAGCGGGGAAGAAAACCCAACAGAACCGATACTGTCTTACCAGCTCCCACATAATGTCAAATCCCTAAAATAAATCCCTTGTTCTATGTCATTCCTATTGTAACTCTAAGTCATAGAATTTTGTACCAGAAGTTACCAGAAAATATATATAGACAGAAAGCTGGTTCTCTGAATTGGCTCTGGATTAGCTGGAATTTCTTCTCAGATTTTTTTCAGATTTAAAGGCATTGATGACTATGTTTCCAGTGGTAAAGGGGATACCAGTAGTCCATGGCAAGCAGTGGCAAAACAGCTACATAAATTATCATTTGTGTTGTTGTTGTTGTTAGTTGTCATCAAGTCAGCTCCATCTCATGGCAACCTTATGTATAATAGAACGAAACACTGTCTGGTCCTGTGCCATCTTTGTGATTGTTGGTATATTACCTACCCCTCCCACCCCCCCAAAAAAACCCCACTGCTACTGAGTTGATTCCAACTTGTAGCGACGCTATAGAACAGGGTAGGATTGCCCCATGGGATTTCCACGAAGCAGCTGGTGGATTCAAACGGCTGACCTTTTGGTTAGCAGCCAAGCTCTTAACCAGTGAGCTACCAGGGCTCCATATCACCTACAACCAAACCAAACCCCTTGCTGTTAAATCAATTCTGACTCATAGAGACCCTGTAGGACAGAGTAGAACTGCCCCATAGGGTTTCCAGGGAGTGCCCAGTGGATTCAAACTGCTTTTAGCAGCCTTACTCTTAACCACTATGCCACCAGGATTTCCATACCACCCACAGACACCTATAATCAAGTGTATATAAAAGGCCAAACTTTGGGTAACCAAGTGATTGCTGCCATAGAAAGTTTGGTTGATGATAAGGAATATAATAGGGTTGGATGGTTCTTTCTAACTGTGCTGAAGGGCTTGTAGAAAGAAAATGATGTCCTAGGTGCTTTAAATTCCTAGCTCAAGGTCTGCTGATGAGATCTGGAAACTTCTCTGTCTGCCTAAAAGGAAACCTTGGTCACCTGTGCCACTAAGATTTCTGAAAACCAAACCCAAAGTGTAATCTTGCAGGTGGTTGAATTGCAATATAAATTGAATTCCCAATGTCTCAAGCTCTTAGATTAAAGTTAGGACTCTGGGAACAAGTGACATACTGAAAATTGTGATGGGGACATATGGAGTGATTATGATGAAGCTGGAGACCTTGAATCCCTGAATTCTGGCAAGTCTCCCTTTCTAGCAAAAGTAGCCCTTCTACCTCTGACTGAGGAGCTTAGTCTCCCTTTGCCTAATTAACCTATATTGACGTCCCCTGAGGTAGTTGCCTTGCAAGAGACCACTGATCCTTCTCAGGACCTACCCTCACCCCCATTGCATAGAATGATAACCAGACTCACATCCAAACAGGCCCCAGAGGGTGAAGTATTTTTACTTATGAGAAGATGTGATAAACACCAAAAGAATTGCATTTTTTTTCTAATTTATATAGACAGAAACCTGGAGAATATATGTTGGAGTGGAACATCAAGGTATTAGAGCAGAATGGAAGGAATGCAATGTTGAATTAGACAGAATTTACTGATATGGGCTTACTAAGTTTTGTATGTGTTAGCTCCGGTGGCTGGGAGTGGTTCTAACAGTCTGCTTGGTTGGTTGACTAAAACCTGAAGCCCATGACGGACTACATTAATGAAGTCCTTGCATGGTATATTGTAGAGGAAACTATCCACGGGTTTAGGGAGATTGGAATGCTAGAATGAATTTGTCACATAAGACCTGTTCCCCCCGCCCCAAACATATCACCTGGAAGTGTCCAGAGGACATTCCTTTCACTAAGGTTGTGAGAAATACGTTCGTGAAGGGAGCTCCAGCATCCTTGAAGAGCTCTGTAGTGACTATACTTTAAAGGCCAGAAATGACCATGGGAAGTACTGCTGTTATGGATTGAGTTGTGTCCCCCAAAAATGCATGCCATCTTGGTGGGGCCCTTGTCATGGATTGAACTGTGTCCCTGCAAAATATCTGTCAACTTGGCTAGGTCATGATTCCCTTGTATGATCGTATGATTGTCTACCATTTTATCTTCTGTTGTGACTTCCCTATGTATTGTAAATCCTATCACTATGACGTAATAAAATGGATTAGTGGCAGTTATATTGATGACATCTACAAGATTAGTGTCTTAAGGCAATCTCTTTGAGGTATAAAAGAGAGAAATGAGCATGGAGACATGGGGATATCATACCACTGAGAAAGCATTGCCGGGAACAGAGCTCATCCTTTGGAACTGAGGATCCTATGCTGAGATGCACCTAGACCAAGGGAAGACTGAGGACAAGGGCCTTCCCCCAGAGCTGACAGAGACAAAAAGCCTTCTCCTGGAGCCGGCACCCTGAATTCAGACTTTTAGCGTACTGGACTGTGAGAGAATAAACTTCTCTTTTTTTTTTGTTAAAGTCGTCCACTTGTGGTATTTCTGTTATAGCAGCACTAGATGACTAAGACAGCCCTGATTCCCAGTGTTGTGTGATTGTCCACCACTTTGTCATCTGATGTGATTTTGCTATGTGATGTAAATCCTACCTCTATGATCTCAGTGAGGCAGAATTAGAGGCAGTTATATAAATAAGGCAGGACTCAATCTACAAAATTAGGTTGTATCTTGAGTCAATCTCTTTTAAGATGTAAAAGAGCAAAGCGAGCAGAAAGACGGGGATCTCAGACCACCAAGAAAGCAGCGCAGGGAGCAGAGTGCATCCTTTGGACTCCAAGTTCCTGTGCTGAGAAGCTCCTAGGCCAGGGGAAGATTGATGACAAGGACCTTCCGAAGAATCAACAGAGAGAGAAAGCTTTCCCCTAGAGCTGGCACCTGAATTTGGAGTTCTAGCCTCCTAGACTGTGAGAGAATACATTTATCTTTGTTAAAGCCATCTACTTGTGGCATTTCTGTTATAGCACCACTGGATAACTAAGACAGCTGTCTTTAAACTGGGCTCCCTGAATTCAGTAGAGATGATGGATCCATGGGTAGGAGGGGACAAGTGCCAGTGACAAAGTGGACATAGTTACCTTGTGGGCAACAGAGCTGAAGCAGTAATCAGAATGGTTTGACCCACAGAAGTCTTTGTTGTTGCTAGCTGATCACAATAGTTCTACAACAGAAATAGAGAGGCATAAGAGGCTTAAATTACCAAAATGGAGAGTTCCAGCCCCTCAACCAATTCCCAGACTGGAGCCAATTCACACACAGAATCCTTTGAATGAAGAGGAGGGCAGGCCCCCTTGAAAAAGGACCCTGTGACACCACTAAAAATTTCTGTTTGAAACCTTCTCAGTCTTCCTTAAACAGACTGGTGGCAATTTACCAGAGTGACTATGCAGTGCGGAAGGGGAAATAATCAGACTTCTGGGGATTATGGGACACTGCTTTGAACTGATACTGGTTCCTTGAGACCTCAAATGTTACTGTGGTTCACTGACCAGAGTAGGGGTCATGAAGGTCAGTTGATCAATGGTCCATCTAACAGTAGGCCCATTTTATATTATGCATTTTGGAAATAACTGTAGGGTGGGAACCCACCCTGTAGTTATTTCCAGAATCTATAATTGGGATAAATATATTGGAAAGGGAGGGCTATCATGGTAAGAAAACCAAGTGGAATGGTCATTTGAAAATTGTTAGTCCTTCAACTAGATGGCAGCACCTTGTGGGGCTAAGGCATTATCCTCCAGGATGTGGTATATGCTTTAAATCAGTAACCAATATATGGTGCTGTTTCTTCCATAGCTAGGATTTGTGGGGCCAGGAATGAAGCGGTAGAAATGAGAGTGGCGTCTCTCACAATGAACTCCAATGATCCACTAGCAAAATTTTGCTTTCCATCCCCATGACTTTGAACTCTTTTGCCAAGGGAGAAGTGTTTCCACCAGGGGACACAACTATGGTTCCCTTACCTGGAAAGTTATGACAGCCACCTGGTCACTATGGGCTCCTCATTCCAGGAAGTCAACAAGCAAATAAGGGGTCTTAGCTAGGGTGATTAATCATGACTAATAAGAGGAAATTGTGTTACTGCTACACCAGAAGGGTAAATAGGAGTATATATGGAATAGAGGCAATCCCTTGGGGTGCCTCATTATTACTCCCATGTCCTATGATTAGATGGAAAACTACAACAATCCAATTTAGGCAGAGCTGCTAGTAGCCCAGAACCTTGAAGGAATGTGAAATGAGTAGCGGAAGGAGGTAGTTATAAATGTCATGATATTGTGACCACTTGTAGAAATGAAGACTGTAGTAGTTATGAGTATTTCTTCCTTATTTTTATATGAATATGTTTATATATATATTAACCCATTTTCTCCTCCCCATTCTCCTATGATCTAAGATGTGTTAATAGCTGTTAGTTTTATGCTTCAGTATTTAAGTTGCAGAATATCAAAGGGGATGTGACTCAGATAAAGGGGAAAGAACATCTCTCAAAGACATATAAAAGAATGTTGTATACACTTTTGAGGAGAGGGTTGGCATGTTGTATGAAGGACAGAGTTATGTTATATTAGGCAGAAGCATGACTTTGCTATTGTCTATATTTGGAAATTAGGCATAGTTTAAAGAGATGTGTGTGGATGTCAAGTTGAAAAGGGGTGGACTGTGGTGACTTTGTACTGTGTTGACTTAGCTACATTAGAACTTTATTTCCTAGAATGTAATGGTTCAGGTTAGGGTTGACATAAGAGAATTTGGAATTTGAGATTTGGAAAGGGTAAGTGAAGCAGTAGTCATGCTTACTCTCTCTAGGTCAGTGTAAGTAGATCTGCTCTTTTGATTGAATCTTGACTAATAATCATCTCTTCCTTTTACACCCAGCAAATTTCTCACTTGGAACAGAGAAGGGGGCTGACCCTGACTCTTGGTTTCCATAAAGGGGTCATTACCTATATTTTCCAAGATGGCCAAATGTTGGAATGACCATTATTTGGCTTTCCTTCCATTATCTTATTTAGTCCTCCACATGGGAAAAGAGGCAGCCAATCTGACTGGTGAGCACCACATATTCTTTGGCCACAGTTCTACGGGTAGGAGAGGTCACTGTCAAAGGCCACTGCTCTTACCCTCTTGGACCTGCTCATGCATAGGCTGAAGATATCATTCTCCCCTTCCTATTCCCATTTGGTGTCAGCTACCAAAAGGGAGATTTCAGGTCTAAATTCTTGATAAAGAATTTCCAGTATGCCACCTTCTTCAAGGTAATAATTACTAGTAATTCCTGTATTGGGGAAGGGGAAGTGAATGGGCACTTCAACAATTCATAAATGTAGAATCTAATCAACAAAATTAAAAAAAAAAAACTTTTCATTGTATTTAGGTTTCAAAACAGTCAGGAACTAGTTTAAAATCTCTTCTGATGTATCAGGAAAAGAACAGTGAAATTGTTCATCTTAACCATTTGGAAAATTTCACTGAGCTTTTTTTAGATTTTGGAAAATAATACATCTTCAGAAAGAAGCTTAGTAAGCATCACTGCTGGTGTTTTTATATTAAGTGATGCTGATTTTTTTTTTTAATTGTAAAATGTATCATGAATACAAAGGAGTATATTAAACATTGTTACAGTTTAAGGAATCATTATGATTTTATTTAATGTTAGAAATACCAGTACCTTAGAAGCCTCTGTGTGTTACTCCCCAATTGCATACTTCCTCTCCCCTGGAAGTAATCATTATACTGTTTTGTTTTCATTAGTCTTTGTTCTTAAATTTTTACCACCTTTAAATTTTAAATTATGTATCTTTTTTTTTTTATGTATCTATTCCTAAACTGAGTAGCAGGCACAGACCTAACTGTGTAAGGTAAGGGCAATATAGTACCTGTTATATGAGGTTTCCCAAAAAAAGAGGTTTCCAGGGGTAGATGAATTGAATCAAGTGTCTTGGCCATAGTCTGCTAGCAGGGTACATGGTTAACTTGGGCCAAGCTAAGCAGAGAATTCCATCCTTAGATAAAATAGTAGCTAGGATCCTCATTTATGAGTCTTCAACATGTCATGAGTCACACACATCTGAACTAATTGCCCTCAGTGGCTCCTGTACGCCTTTCATCCTTGGGTCTTGTGCCTTTATCATCTTTGCTTCTCTGCTATGATGAATCTCCTCCTCCTTTATCTTATACGCTCCTCTTTCTTGGTTTATTCTCTCATTTTGGAGGAGCACATCCCCTAAGAAACTTCTTAAGAATGGGTGCAATAGAAGTAAAGTTTTTGAGACTCATTCTTTTGGGTGATATTTTAGTTGGGTATAGAATTTGAGGCTGAAGATAGTTTTCCTTCAGAATTTTTAAGACGCTGCTTCATTGCTTTTTAAATTTCAGTTTCTATTGAGAAGTCAAAAGCCGTTCTGATTCCTAATCCTTTATAAGTGACTTGAATTTCCTCTGGAAGCTTTTGAAATCTTTTCCTTGTACCTAGTATTTTGAAGTTTCACAATAATGTAACTCATCCTGGGTCTATTTTGAGCCATTATGCTAGGCACCTCATTATTCTTTTCCATCTAGAAATACAAATCTTTTAATTGATAATTTTGAAACATCAACTGAGACTAAAAAGGAAGCTTCTACACTTCAAGAAAGAGACTGTTTTATAGAACCAATTTTAAACCTGTTTGATCAATCAGTGTCTCAATCTAATCCAGCAATGATAACTTGCTTTGTTAAACACACTTCTGAGTCAATGGCAACCTCATATTTTGAAGGTTAGTTAATCAGCAGAAGACTTACTCTAGTGAAGTCTTGTACACTTTTAAGGCTAACATCAGCCTATGCCCATCTCTAAAACCACCACAACTCCAGAATAATCTCTGACCCCAAAACTCTAGATAAGTACACCAGTCTGCTTTGCTTGAGAGATTTTACCTAAACAGCATATCTCTTCATTACTTAAGCAAGTATTGAAGCAAGTTGTTATGTGTTACTCCTCAATTTCATACTCCCTCACCCTTAGAGATAACCATTTTACTACTTTGTTTTAATCATTCTTTGTTTCTACTTTTTACCCCTAAATTGAATATCAGGCACAAAGCTGGTTGTATAAAGAAAGGTTAACATGGCCCCTGTTAGATGAAGGCTCCCAGGATTTCAAAGCTGAATCAAATGGAGTCTCCTGGTCATAACTTTTTGAGTTTCAGATGTTTGAGTGCCAGCCTTTTTCTTTTATATAACTGCAGTTTTGGGGTACAGTAGCCTAGTACTCACTCACACTTATGATCACTCTCACAGTAGAAGCTGACAGGCCTGTGATGTGTTACAGTTTACAGTATATGTTTCACATGTAAGGTCTTGTTTGTGCCTTTACTCCTCCGTAGTCTCTGGATTGCTTTCCCAAGTCAAGATTCCCTTCAGCCTAAGCCTCCACTCTCAAGCCCATTCTAAATCTAGTACCTAACTCCTCTTTGAAGCTATCTAACTCCTAAAGGGACGAGAGCAATCTATTATCTAAGGATAAATAGCACTAAATGAGTAATCGGGATACTTGGGTTCAAGCTCCAGTTCAGAAAATAACCAGTTAACTGACCTGTATGTACATGTCTGTATGTGTTTCATTATGTTTGGTTTTCCCATCTGTGAAATAAAGCTTTGACCAAATCAATCCTGACTGCTCGTTAAAGCCACCTGGCAGGTTTTATTTTATTTTTAGTACTGACTCCTGGGCCCTACCTCAGACAAATTAAATCAAAATTTCTAGGGGTGAGGCCAGGACATCAGTATTTTTTAAACCTTTCCTGTGAGTCTAACATACAGCCAGGTTTGAGAACCACTGGACCAGGTGATCTCTGAGGGTCCATTCACTACTGACACTTGGGGTTCTAGGAAGTACTGTGATATGTCATTGAATAAGTTGGATATTGTGTTGGTAGGACTCTCTGTTCTTTGGGATTCCAAGGGAATGAGAAGTACGCAAAGGCAGAAAACAAGAACATCTGTGATGCAAATTATTTATATTGATAAGCAGTATGCAAATAGAAGCTTATAGAGATCAACGAACACAAAGTATAGATTGCAGTCTTTTTTCAAACATGCCTGTAACTGGTGACTATAGTTGCTAGTGATGAACAGGGTGGTGATACCCATTAATCATCTTCCAGCTCGTTGAGTCTGCACGTGTTGGGAGAAGGGAGTAGCTCCAGGTCGTCAGAGCCTGAATTGTGCCAGAATTATCCCATCTTACAAGTGAGAAAACTGAGATTTTGCATTATTTGCTCAAAGCAGTTGAAAATCACATGGTGCATGTCTCCAGAGTCTAGGGTTCCTTCATAAGCAAAGATCAACCCCAGACACAGCCATCATTAAAGACATTATCCCTGTGGTGGGTACAAGTAGAGGTGGCAGTCTCGCTCTCAAGGACTCCCACATCTCTGGTAAAGGCCCTGATACCCAGGCCTGGGCAGCTCTCCAGGCTCTATGTCTGCACCCTGTGATTTTAGCCCTTCTGGCAATAAATAACTGATCCAGGGTCAGCTCCCTGAGACAAGTTGGGGCAATCAAATCTCTTACCGTCTTTCATTTAAAACTCATTCAAGGGACCCAGGAATCTTTGAAGATGACTTTTCCGAACGTATCTTCTTGGAAGAAAGTCCAATTTCCTGCTTATCCTTGGAGTGGTCTTGTTATCTGCCCACCCTGCATCCTGGCTCTTTGGTTATTCCTTTGATATTTGTGAGCTATCCCAGTATCCTTTAGGCAAAATTCTTTTTTTTTTGTTTAACTTACCCGGTTCATTTTTGTTGCTTCACCAAAAGAATCTTAACTATTACAGTCCCTACCCCCAAATAAGGAGCCCTAGTGGTGCAATGGTTAAGCACTCGGCTGCCAACTGAAAGTTTGGCAGTTCTAATCCACCCAGTGGCTCCTCTGGAGAAAGACCTGGCGATCTGCTCTTGCCTAGAAAACCCTATGGGGCAGTTTTACTCTGTCACATGGGGTTGCTATGAACTGAAAATTGGCTCAATGGCACCCAACAACAACCCCCAAGTAATAATACCTTTCAGTTATTGACTATCTTCGAATCACCAAGCCAAAAACCAAACTTGTTGCCGTAGAGTCGATTCTGACTCGTGGTGACCACATGTGTTACAGATTAGAACTCCTCCATAGGGTTTTCTTGGCTATATTCTTTTTATTTTTTTCTGAATAAATGGCCTTTATTTTTAGGGTTTTTTTTTTTCTTTTTTTTTTTTTTTACTTTAGATGAAGGCTTATAAAACAAACTAGTTTCTCATTAAACAGTTAGTACACATATTGTTTTATGACATTGGTTAACAACCCCACAACATGTCAACACTCCCCCTTCTCAAGCTTGGGTTCCCTGTTACCAGTGTACCTGTCCCCTCCTGCCTTCTAGTCCTTGCCCCAGGGCTGGTGTGCCTCTTTAGTCTCATTTTGTTTTATGGGCCTGTCCAGTCTTTGACTGAAGGGTAAACCTTAGGAGTGACCTCATTACTGAGCTGATAGGGTGTCTGGGGGCCATATTCTCAGGTTTTCTCCAGTCTCTGTCTGGCCAGCAAGTCTGGTTGTTCTTTTTGAGTTAGAATTTTGTTCTACATTTTTCTCCATCTCTGCCTGGGACCCCCTATTATGATCCTGTCAGAGTAGTCATTGGCTATATTCTTTACAGAAGCAAATCTCCAGGGCTTTCTTTCAAGACGCCACTAGTTGTCTAAGAACCACCAACCTTTAGGTTCATAGCCAAGAGCAAACCATCTGTGCCATCTAGGTATTCTCACATCAGAAACTAAACGTAAAACCAACCCTACATGCCATAATTATCCCATCTTACAAATGAAGAAACTGAGGTTTTGAGTTGCATAATGCTTGTAAGCAGCAGAGCCAGGATTTGAACTTACTTCTCTCTGACTGCAAATCCTAATCTCTTTTGCTAGTCCATGCTACTTCTCGGAAAGATTTTATCACCTAGTAACTAGTCCTTGCTACTACCAACTTCTACCTGTACCTGAATTCACACAGAATGTGATCTGACTAACTCTACCAAAGGGGGTGGGAAAGTGTACATGAGATTAGCCTGTCCCCCAGATGTACCTGTCTCTTCTCATGACAACGGGAGCTTTCAAGGGTGGGGGCCAGGCTCTCCACACAGAGTATTTGTAGGCACTTTGTCAATATTAATCAGTAGAGAGGATGGGAACAAAGACATGTGCCCCCTCAAACTTCAGCAAAGGAAAATTCAGCCTCAGGAAACTTGTAACTTAGATGGACATTCCAGAAAAGATGTAGATGAGAATCCTGTGATTGAAGGAGGATGGAGCTTGAAAGTATCACAGAGATCATATTGTTAAACTCTGCATTTTTCAGTTGGAAGAACTGAGGTTCAGAGCAGAAAGGGCTGTGCCCAGGGTCACACAGCAAGGTGATGACTGAGACAGCCTGACCTATACTCCTGAGTTTTGTTTTTTTCCCACTAGCCCATGCCCAGGAGATGGTTCATCCCATCAGTTACGTCAGCTTAATATACTTATTTGTGACGGGAATGCTGCTTTCCCATGAGATTTAGAAGCTGGCCTGTCTTTGTTGCCCATCACCGGAGTCTGTGCACTTGTGTCAGGTTTTGTCCTCAAGGCTCCTTGTCTCTGGAAAGGAAGTCCTAGAGAGCCTTGATTATCTTCTCATAAGGTAATCCCGTAATCATCTCTACTTTCTAGGAAGCCATCTATCTCTCTGGGAAGCCCCATTTACTTCTTGATTGTCTGAGATGCAGGTGTTCAGAAGTGAGAGGAATCTGAGAAGGGTGCAGTGGCACCTGAGAGGTCAGAAGCTTGGGGTGGACTGGAATTTTGAGGGACACTCTCTGTGCCACAGCTGGTGTTAGCCTGATGGCCACAGTCTGGGGATGTTGCTCAGGGAACCTGGGGCAGAGTCTCCCAGTGACCTAACCGATCAGCCTATCTGTTCTCAGATGTGCTGTTGGCAGACGTAGAAGCCCCAGGTTGCCTTCTTGTGAGCTGAAAATGCACAAACTTCTTGCTGACGAAGCCACTCACTGCTTCCTTCCACAGGGCACTGCAGATTGAAGTGGATTGCAGGCAGGGAGGAGGATAAGAGAGGGGGCAGGAATTCCCATGGGCTCACATCACTTTCCCTCGGCCCATCTCTGATTTCAGCATATCTGTGGGGACAGAGTTCCACCTTAGTGATGCAGGGATACCTCTGCTTTTCTGCCTCTGGGCAATATCAGGAGCTGAGGGACACTCAGTCTACATACTGGCATAGCCAGGAAACGAGGGAGAGTTAACCACCCCAAGGACAATCCTCAGCTACTAGGGGACAGCAGCTAGTGGACAAGTATCCCAGCCTTCCATCCTTTGAAGGAACATTTCTGAGGCATGTTCTACCTGGTTTTCTAGAGTGTCCCTAGCAGGACTGAACCCCAGTTTCCCACAGTGGCCTCCAGCTCAATAATGTATTCTTCATTAGCTTTCCCTCCATCCCAGTCTTTATCTGCCTGCTCCCTCACTGCTGCGTTCTAGGATCACCTCCCAAACAAACTTCTGCATCCACGGTATTGCCTCAGGCTCTTCTTTTAGGGGAGCCCAAACTAGGACAAGATATAATGCAAATGAGAGGTTTTGGTATGAAACTTGTAAATGTTGTAGGTGAAAGAACATTAATAGTTGGACATCCCAGGTCAGTAGGGAGGAGAAGGAGTTGTCTATCTGGCACAAGAAACCTAGGTGTCTTAGTCATCTAGTGCTGCTATAGCAAATACCACAAGTGGATGGCTTTAACAAACAGAAGTTTATTCTCTCACAGTTTAGGAGGCTAGAAGTCCAAATTCACCGTGCCGGATCCAGGGGAAGGCTTTCTGCCTCTGTTGGCTCTGGGGGAAGGTCCTTGTCATCAATCTTCCCCTGATCTAGGAGCTTCTCTCTTTTATATCTCAAAAGAGATTGATTCAAGATACAACCTAATCCTGTACATTGTGTCCTGCCTCATTAACATAACTGCCTCTAATTCTGCTTCATTAACATGATAGATGTTAGGTTTTACGACACATGGGAAAATTACATCAGATCACAAAATGGAGGACAACCACAGGATACCGGGAATCTAGACAAGTTGACACACATTTTTGAGGGACACGATTCAATCCATGACACTAGGCATCATCATGATGGACTAGAGTTTCAAAAGAGAAGACTGAGGCTTCCAGGAAAAACTTTGGATCCGGCAAGATGGGAAACATCCAGAGGATCTGCTGAAGAGTGGAAGAGCTAGAGAAGGGGCAAGAACACAGCAAAAAAAAAAAAAAAAGATTAATAAAAGACTGTACGAGATGAGGACAATTGAGGGAAAACAAGGACACGTTGGTCAGGTTGGAAGACTTAGATCCCAGCCACTGAACAAGGTACGGAGTAAAGGCTTTAGGGAAAGTTTCTGTGGGCAGATAACATCATGAGCTGGTGGACATGGTAGGGTGTCTGTGCCAGCCCTGAGAATGTACTCCATACTCTCCAACTGCAGGAAGCATAATTGTCCAAGGACCCTAGCTGGTGCCTCTGAAATCCATCATCCCGTTTGTACTGAGGCCATACTACCCACAGGCTGCTCCCAGCCAATGATAGCACAGCAGGGATGCTAAGGCAGGTCTCTCTCCCTGGAAGACTCAGGACCCCTCTGACAGATGTCTTTGGCTAAAGGACTCCCTGACAGCCTCACCAAACTTCCCTTAGATTCTTTGTCAATCTAGGACACTTCTACTCAGTCTTCCTCCCCTCTTGCCTTCAGTTAGGGTCAACATTGCAGGCAGGCTGATGGCTGTCCCTGCTCTCTTTACTCCCTCCTTGTTTTCTCTCTGAGGTGTCTCTCTTAGTAAAATTCCTGCACATATCATTCCATCTTGGTACCTGCTTCTTGGAGGAACTGTGCGAACACACTGTCTGTGAAATGTGCGTTTTGGCCTGAGGTTGAGGAGATAGGCTGGGTGTCCAGACACAAAGGCCTTTTAAAACACTACAGAGCTGACCCATCAGGGGAACTACTACTCTGAGGCTACCACTGAAGCTCTTGAGTTCTAGAACACACCCCACAGCCTTGCTACAGGCATCAGGAATTCACAGGAAACCAGCCCTACAGCTGGGCCCCTGCAACTGCCTGTCTCCAACTACACTCAAAGCTGTTGAGCAGGTCTGGCATGTGGCTTTCAGCCACTGTGTCTACCACAACTGCTTCTCAGTGCTCAAGAAGCTGAAGAGTGGGCATTGGAATGCGGCTGCAGGAAAAAAAAAAAAAAAAAGTCACATATCCACAACCTTGCTTTGCAGCAGAAAAGTAGCCAAAATGTAGAGGAAGGTGACCTTCATCTCACTTCTGTCTTCCAAGTGTTGTGCAAGAACATTTAATTAGAGGAACTTGATTCACATGCAGAAAAATAGCTACAAAGAAGCCCGAGAAATGTAGTTGTTAGTTTTCTAGCCTCTGCAGTGCAGGAAGACACCCTGAAAGCAGGAGGAAGGGGAGATGCACAAGCCAAAACACACTGCTCTGCACTGCAGGCTTTCCTGCTGGATGGAGGCTGCTGGCTTGTGTAAAACCCTCTTTGGATTTTTCAATTCTCAAGATCTTCTCCCTCAGAAGAGGGTCATGGATATCCAGTATACCTGGTTCCTGTGTCAGAGCCAATTGAGCAATTCATAGTATGCAGATTTGATTTAATAATTATCAGTTATATGTACGTATGTGAGAGAGATCACAAGACCCTGGCATTTTTGTATTTTTTGTTTTAAAAAGGTCCAACTATTCAAACACTTTAATGTTCCCAAGATGATAGAGGCTTTGGATAGAAACTGACTTGAGTGTGAATCTCAGCACTGCCACTGCGTGACCTAAGCCCTATTGCATGTCTTCTCTGAGCTCAGATTTTTCACCTGTAAAATAGGAACAATGATACCGACCTCATAGAGTTGTGCTGTTAGTCACCACCAAGTTGGCTTCAACTCATGGTGATCTTATGTATAGCAAAACAAAATGTTTTCTGGTCCTGCACCATCTTCACGATTGTGTGGATTGAATTATGTCCCCCAAAAAATGTATCAATTTGGCTGGGCCATGGTTCCCAGTGTTGTGTGATTTTCCTCTACATTGTAAATCCTACCTCTTTGCTGTTAATGAGGGAGAATGGGCAGCAGTTGTGTTAGTGAGGCAGGACCAAGATTGGATTGTGTCTTGAGGCAATCTCTTGAGTTATAAAAGAAAGAAGCCAGCAGAGAGATAGGGGGACCTCATACCTCCAAGAAAGCAGTGCCAGGAGCAGAGCATGTCCTTTGGACTCGGGGCCCCTGTGCAGAGAAGCTCCTAGTCTGGGAGTAGATTGGTGAGAAGGCCTACAGAGAGAGAAAGCCTTCCTTTGGAGCTGACACCCTGAATTTGGACTTTTAGCCTAATTTACTGTGAAGAAACTTCTCTTTGTTAAAGCCATCCATCTGTGGTATTTCTGCTATAGCAGCACTAGATGACTAAGACACTGATTATTAGTGTGTCTGAGTCCGTCGTTGCAGCTACTGTGTCAGTCCTCTCACTGAGGGCTTCCCTCATTTTTGTTGTAGCAAGGACTAAAGGAGATAAAACCTATCACGTGCCCTATAGAGTGCCTAGACATATACTCAGAGAGTCCGATTAATCATTGTCCTGGTTAATACATTTTGCAGGAACAGCCAACTCCCATGCCAAGCCATGGACTGTCTCTAGGATAAATATCAGTTGCACCATTGTATTTGAGAAGGATAACTGATGAGAATTTTCCCTAGTGCTTCAGGGAAACCTCCATAGCTGTCAGCAGGTGTTCTCTGCAGCACACGTCACCAGAGATTGCATCTTCAAAATGAAAGGGGTCACCCAGGCAGCATCGTAAGAGGGAAGGTTTTTATACAATTCATCAAGATCAGTGTTTTTTAAACTGCAGATCAAGACCCATTAGTGAGGAGCAAAATCAGTTTAGTGGGTTGTGACCAGCATTTTTCCAAATGAAATAGAATGGAAGGGAAGGGAAGAGACAAGATGAGAAAAGAGAATATGAAAGTGCATCTTAATAAGGGTATTGTTTTGTGAAACTTTGTTTCAGTTCACAGATGTGTGTGTGTGTGTGTGTGTGTGTGTGTGTGTGTGTACCGGGTCACAGCGTGAAATACATTTCTTACTTAGATCACAAACTAAACTGTTCAAAAAACAGTAATCAAGATAACTAGCTCCCTATTTAAGAATGGCGGAACATTGATAACCACCCTGCTATAAAAGTTGTAACAAAAAGGGATTTGATTGATAATAACTGAATTACCTAGAAGGTGAATTTATACCAGGAGTCTCTCAACAGCCCCACTCCTTATGAGCTCATCATCCTGCCACACGCTTTGCCCACCCCATAGGTGTGGGGGAGGCACTCCAGGAGGGTTGGTCCAGGCTCTACCTTGGGCCATGGTGCCCCTCACCTCTGCCCTGGCCTCACAGGTGACCAATGTCAGGCTATAACAGTGTCTCTCCTTCAGTCCTGGCTGCCATTGGCTGGAAGCCCCCTCCCCTGGCTTCTTTCTTGGCCAGGGCTTCATACTGGTTTGTTCTGATTCAAACCCCTGCTGAGAATTTACATTTCCACTCCAGATATGCTGAATTAAAATCTACATTTTAACAAGATGCCCACATGATTCTTATGTATAATAAATTTTGAGAACTACTGCTCTACTAGTGGTTCTCAGAACTGATCCATAACCACCAGCATTAGCATAGCTTGGGAACTTGTTGCAAATGCCAATTCTCAGCAGGGGTTCGAACCAGACCGGACCGGTTCAAAGCCCTGTTCTTTGCTGAGCTCATTTCTCCCGTGTTTTTTATTCTGGTCTCCTCCACTGGGTTGCTTCCTTTCTACAGTTCATCTCTCCTGCTGTCTCACCTGCTGCTTCCATTGCTAAATGGCTTTCTGCTCTCAGCCGGAAAATAATTCCTGTTGCTTCACAGTCTGCACATAGACACCTCTGTCTGCCACAGCACCTGGGCCTTCTCAGGCTTGCAGTCTCGTTCATGGCCTTTTATCAATGAGACAGGTGAGGCATGATGGGAGGACCGTCATTTGGTGCCAGATGGTGCTCGTTCAGCCGAGTCTTTCCCCTCCCTGAACCCTGATTGTCATGGATTGAATTGTGTCCCCCCAGAATATGTATATCAATTTGGCTAGGCCATGATTCCCAGTATTGTGTGGTTGTCCACCATTTTGTCATCTGATATGATTTTCCTATGTGTTGTAAATCCTACCTTCATGATGTTAATGAAGTAGGACTCGGTCTACAAAATTGGATAGTGTTTTGAACCAATCTCCTTTGAGATAAAAAAGAGAAGTGAACAGAGAGACAGGGGGAATTCACACCACCAAGAATGCAGTGCCAGGTACAGAGTGCCTCCTTTGGAGAAGCTTCTAGTCCAGAGGAAGATTGATGACAAGGGCCTTCCTCCAGAGCTAACAGAGAAAGCCTTCCCCTGGAGCTGACACCCTAAATTGGGACTTCTAGCCTACTAGACTGTGAGAGAATAAATTTCTGTTTGTTAAAGCCATCCACTTGTGGTATTTCTATTAGAGCAGCACTCGATGACTAAGACACTGAGTTTCTTATATGCACAATGGGCATAGTGGTAAGTGTCCTTGCTCTTCGTCAATCCTGTGAGCATCACACAAGTCAATAAAGTGATGGCTGAAACCTGTGAGGGCCAACAAAGGAGCTGTACAAGTTTAAGAGATTCTATGCTCTTCATGGGAGCTCTGGCGGTGCAGTGGTTAAGAGCTCAGCTGCTAACCAAAGGTTGGCAGTTCGAATCCACCAGCTCCTCCTTGGAAACCCTATGGGGCAGTACTACTGTGTCCTATAGGGTGGCTATGAGTCAGAATTGACCCAGTGGCAGAAAGTATGGCTATGCTGTTAATGACCCTCTCTGGCTATCTAGTTCTTTCCTTCCTTCTTTCCTTTCTCCTTCCCCTCTCCCTCTCCCCCTCCCTTCTTTCCTTCATTCCTTCTCCACCCCTTCCTTCCCTCTCCCATTACTTCTTTTTTTTTGGTGCCCCTTACAGCAGCCCATCTAAAAACTGTGGCTTCCTATGTGAGGTGCTCCTGAACTTTAGGAAAGGGAAGGACCAGCAGGGAACAACTCTCACGCCCTGGAAACCCAACACCAACTCACTTTTGGTGCTGTCTGGATTCCTTCTTTAAAGCCTCCTTAAGTCCTAGACGCCTCACCCCCAGAGTGGGCTGTAAGACCAATAGGAGAGCTTTTAACTTTTAAGGATCTCTTATATATGGGTTAGTCTTAGTTGGGTATAAGCAGCTTGACTCTTGGGTGAACAAACAGCTTCACCTTGTCCCTTTTTCTGGTTTTAAGCAATGGGGTACCCTGGCTTCAGTTTAGGTAGCCCAGTAGAGGGACCCCCAGGGAAGGAGATCACAGGGTGGCATGAACCACAGGCAGAACCCTGGAAAGCTCTGGCTTGATCATTTTTCCACTCATTTACCCATGCAGAAGGAATGAGAGTGGTGAGGTGGGGAAGAAAGAGATTGAAAATGCAGGGGCGGGGAGGGAATAGTGTTTTAGGACACTATGTTATATGCACCTAACTGAGTGTTGCAGATAGATATAAGGGCCCAGAGGACCAGGAAAACTCACCTTGGGATCAGTCAGAAATCAAAGACTAAGACATAGAAAGTACCTTAGAACAGCACCATCCAGTAGAACTTTCTGTGATGATGGAAATGTTCAATCCATGCTAATATGATAGCCACTCACCACATGTGGCTAATGAACACCTGATACATGGCTAGAGTGACCGAGAAACTGAATCTTTAATTTTGTTACATTTTAATTAATTTAAATGTAAGTGGCCATATGTGGCAGGTGGCTGTTGAATTGAACAGCACAGCCTGAGACTCTCCATCTAGACCTCCTCCCCGCTTCGCTCTGAGCATCTGGCCCCTGAGCCATTGTTTTCCATGGAGGACCTTAATTTGAGAAAGGTGAGTGGGACAGTCCCCAGAGCCTGAATGGGACAGTCCCTGTGAGTTTCCAGAGCCTCCCCACCTCCGCCAGCTTCCAGCAGCTCCAGTTCTGAGATGTCACTCTAATGGCAGCAAAGACTACAGTCAGAGAAGGGAAGAGACAGGAGAGTAAATATGCATTAAAGAAACCAACATGAAGATTAAGTGATTAAGGGAACAGGGCTCCTGCTGAGACAACCCTGCCTAATGGAGTATGGCAGGAATCAGTCTTTGGGCCAGGAGGCTCCACGCTCAGGCCCAGCTCCCAGCCAGAGGCCCGCTACTTCCTCTTCACTAGTCAAAGGTCAGCTGTGGCTAGTGGCCCCTTCCTTCCCAAGAACCCATCTCCCAGGGTGAGCTGGGAAGAAGCTAACTCTTTTTTCTGTAAGCCTTTTCAAAATAGGCTGGGAGAATCCAGGCTGAATGCAACCACGTCCGTGGGCTTCCACCTGGAAAGCCAGGACAAGAAACATCCAGAGGGACAGAGGGAGGACCAGGACAAGAACAGGAAGCCCCAGAACTGAGACTCACCTCTGCTCTGAAATCTATATTCCTGGGTCAGTCACTCCATCACGCTTGGACTCAGTTTCCTCATTTTTCATGGAGTTGATGATTCAGTTAACATATAGGGTAAAAGCCTGTTGCTAGTGCTTAGTAGGTGCTCAGCTGTGCTCCCCACATTGATGATGACTTCACTGATTAACTCAGGGCATCTAACCGATAATTATCAGGAATGGTAAGCACTGCAACTGAGCATAGTCTGTGGCCCTTTAGTTACCTAGTGCTGCTGTAACAGAAATACCACAAGTGAGTGGCTTTAAGAGGAGCTCTGGTGGTACAGTGGTTCAAGCATTTGGTTGCTAACCAAAAGGTTGGCAGCTCAAACCTGCCAGCCACTCTGAGGGAGAAAGATGTGGCAATCTGCTTTTCTTTCTTTTTTTTTTTTTTAATTAAGCTTCAAGTGAACATTTACCATTCCAATCAGTCTGTCACATGTAAGTTTACATACATCTTACTCCCTTCTCCCACTTGCTCTCCCCCTATTGAGTCAGCCCTTTCAGTCTCTCGTTTCGTGCCAGTTTTGCCGTCTTCCCTCTCTCTATCTTCCCATCCCCCCTCCAGTCAAGAGTTGCCAACACACTCTCCAGTGTCCACCTGATTTAATTAGCTCACTCTTCATCAGTATCTCTCCCCCCCCCCCCCCCCCCCGCCGCTGACCAGTCCTTATCATGTCTGATGAGTTGTCTTCGGGGATGGTTCCTGTCCTGTGCCATCAGAAGGTCTGGGGAGCATTGCCTCCGGGATTCCTCTAGTCGCAGTCATACCATTAAGTATGGTCTTTTTATGAGAATTTGGGGTCTGTATCCCATTGGTCTCCTGCTCCCTCAGGAGTTGTCTGTTGTGCTCCCTGACAGGGCAGACATCGATTGTGGCCGGGCACCAACTAGTTCTTCTGGTCTCAGGATGATGTAGGTCTCTGGTTCATGTGGCCCTTTCTGTCTCTTGGGTTCTTAGTTGTCGTGTGACCTTGGTGTTCTTCCTTTGCCTTTGCTCCAGGTGGGCTGAGACCAATTGATGTATCTTAGATGGCCGCTTGTTGGCATTTAGGACCCCAGACGCCACATTTCAAAGTGGGATGCAGAATGTTTTCATAATAGAATTATTTTGCCCATTGACTTAGAAGTCCCCTCAAACCATGTTCCCCAGACTCCCGCCCCTGCTCCGCTGACCTTTGAAGCATTCATTTTATCCCGGAAACCTCTTTGCTTTTAGTCCAGTCCAATTAGGCTGACCTTCCTTGTATTGAGTGTTGTCTTTCCCTTCACCCAAAGCAGTTCTTATCTACTGATTGATCGATAAAAAACCCTCTCCCTCCCTCCCTCCCTCCCCCCTTTGTAACCACAAAAGTATGTGTTCTTCTCCGTTTTTTCTATTTCTCAAGATCTTATAATAGTGGTCTTATACAATATTTGTCCTTTTGCCTCTGACTCATTTTGCTCAGCATAATGCCTTCCAGATTCCTCCATGTTATGAAATGTTTCAGAGATTCGTCACTGTCCTTTATCGATGCGTAGTATTCCATTGTGTGAATATACCACAATTTATTTACCCATTCATCCGTTGACGGACATCTTGGTTGCTTCCAGCTTTTTGCTATTATAAACAGAGCTGCAATAAACATGGGTGTGCATATATCTGTTTGTGTGAAGGCTCTTGTATCTCTAGGGTATATTCCGAGGAGTGGGATTTCTGGGTTGTATGGTAGTTCTATTTCTAACTGTTTAAGATAACGCCAGATGGATTTCCAAAGTGGTTGTACCATTTTACAATCCCACCAGCAGTGTATGAGAGTTCCAATCTCTCCGCAGCCTCTCCAACATTTATTATTTTGTGTTTTTTGGATTAATGCCAGCCTAGTTGGTGTGAGATGGAATCTCATCGTAGTTTTAATTTGCATTTCTCTAATGGCTAATGATCGGGAGCATTGTCTCATGTATTTGTTGGCTGCCTGAATATCTTCTTTAGTGAAATGTGTGTTCATATCCTTTGCCCACTTCTTGATTGGGTTGTTTGTCTTTTTGTGGTTGAGTTTTGACAGAATCATGTAGATTTTAGAGATCAGGCGCTGGTCTGAGATGTCATAGCTGAAAATTCTTTCCCAGTCTGTAGGTGGTCTTTTTACTCTTTTGGTGAAGTCTTTAGATGAGCATAGGTGTTTGATTTTTAGGAGCTCCCAGTTATCGGGTTTCTCTTCATCATTTTTGGTAATGTTTTGTATTCTGTTTATGCCCCGTATTAGGGTTCCTAGGGTTGTCCCTATTTTTTCTTCCATGATCTTTATCGTTTTAGTCTTTATGTTTAGGTCTTTGATCCACTTGGAGTTAGTTTTTGTGCGTGGTGTGAGGTATGGGTCCTGTTTCATTCTTTTGCAAATAGATATCCAGTTATGCCAGCACCATTTGTTAAAAAGACTTTCATTTCCCCAATTGACTGACACTGGTCCTTTGTCGAATATCAGCTGCTCATACATGGATGGATTTATATCTGGGTTCTCAATTCTGTTCCATTGGTCTATGTGTCTGTTGTTGTACCAGTACCAGGCTGTTTTGACTACTGTAGCTGTATAATAGGTTCTGAAATCAGGTAGAGTGAGGCCTCCCACTTTCTTCTTCTTTTTCAGTAATGCTTTGCTTATCCGGGGGTTCTTTCCCTTCCATATGAAATTGGTGATTTGCTTCTCTATCCCCTTAAAATATGACATTGGAATTTGGATTGGAAGTGTGTTATACGTATAGATGGCTTTTGGTAGAATAGACATTTTTACTATGTTAAGTCTTCCTATCCATGAGCAGGGTATGTTTTTCCACTTAAGTATGTCCTTTTGAATTTCTTGTAGCAGAGCTTTGTAGTTTTCTTTGTATAGGTCTTTTACATCCTTGGTAAGATTTATTCCTAAGTATTTTATCTTCTTGGGGGCTACTGTGAATGGTATTGATTTGGTTATTTCCTCTTCGGTGTTCTTTTTGTTGATGTAGAGGAATCCAAGTGATTTTTGTATGTTTATTTTATAACCTGAGACTCTTTCAAACTCTTCTATTAGTTTCAGTAGTTTTCTGGAGGATTCCTTAGGGTTTTCCATGTATACGATCATGTCATCTGCAAATAGTGATAGCTTTACTTCCTCCTTGCCAATCTGGATACTCTTTATTTCTTTGTCTAGCCTAATTGCCCTGGCTAGGACTTCAAGTACGATGTTGAATAAGAGCGGTGATAAAGGGCATCCTTGTCTGGTTCCCGTTCTCAAGGGAAATGCTTTCAGGTTCTCTCCATTTAGAGTGATATTGGCTGTTGGCTTTGCATAGATGCCCTTTATTATGTTGAGGAATTTTCCTTCAATTCCTATTTTGGTAAGAGTTTTTATCATAAATGGGTGTTGAACTTTGTCAAATGCCTTTTCTGCATCTATTGATAAGATCATGTGGTTTTTATCTTTTGTTTTATTTATATGATGGATTACATTAACGGTTTTTCTGATATTAAACCAGCCTTGCATACCTGGTATAAATCCCACTTGATCATGGTGAATTATTTTTTTGATGTGTTGTTGGATTCTATTGGCTAGAATTTTGTTGAGGATTTTTGCATCTATGTTCATGAGGGATATAGGTCTAAAATTTTCTTTTTTTGTAATGTCTTTACCTGGTTTTGGTATCAGGAAGATGGTAGCTTCATAGAATGAGTTGGGTAGTATTCCGTCTTTTTCTATGCTTTGAAATACCTTCAGTAGTAGTGGTGTTAAGTCTTCTCTGAAGGTTTGGTAGAACTCTGCAGTGAAGCCGTCTGGGCCAGGGCTTTTTTTTGTTGGAAGTTTTTTGATTATCGTTTCAATCTCTTTTTTTTGTTATGGGTCTATTTAGTTGTTCTACTTCTGATTGTGTTAGTTTAGGTAGGTAGTATTTTTCCAAGAATTTATCCATTTCTTCTAGGTTTTCAAATTTGTTAGAGTACAATTTTTTGTAGTAATCTGAAATGATTCTTTTAATTTCATTTGGCTCTGTTGTGATGTGGTCCTTCTCTTTTCTTATTCGGGTTATTTGTTTCCTTTCCTGTTTTTCTTTAGTCAGTCTAGCCAATGGTTTATCAATTTTGTTAATTTTTTCAAAGAACCAGCTTTTGGCTTTGTTAATTCTTTCAATTGTTTTTCTGTTCTCTAATTCATTTAGTTCAGCTCTAATTTTTATTATTTGTTTTCTTCTGGTGCCTGATGGGTTCTTTTGTTGCTCACTTTCTATTTGTTCAAGTTGTCGGGACAGTTCTCTGATTTTGGCTCTTTCTTCTTTTTGTATGTGTGCATTTATCGATATAAATTGGCCTCTGAGCACTGCTTTTGCTGTGTCCCAGAGGTTTTGATAGGAAGTATTTTCATTCTCTTTGCTTTCTAAGAATTTCCTTATTCCCTCCTTGATGTCTTCTATAACCCAGTCTTTTTTGAGGAGGGTATTGTTCATTTTCCAAGTATTTGATTTCTTTTCCCTAGTTTTTCTGTTATTGATTTCTAGCTTCATTGCCTTGTGGTCTGAGAAGATGCTTTGTAATATTTCGATGTTTTGGATTCTGCAAAGATTTGTTTTATGACCTAATACGTGGTCTATTCTAGAGAATGTTCCATGTGCACTAGAAAAAAAAGTATATTTTGCAGCAGTTGGGTGGAGAGTTCTGTATAAGTCAATGAGGTCAAGTTGATTGATTGTTGTAAGTAGGTCTTCCATGTCTCTATTGAGCTTCTTACTGGATGTCCTGTCCTTCTCCGAAAGTGGTGTGTTGAAGTCTCCTACTATAAATGTGGAGGTGTCTATCTAACTTTTCAATTCTGTTAAAATTTGATTTATGTATCTTGCAGCCCTGTCATTGGGTGCATAAATATTTAATATGGTTATGTCTTCCTGATCAATTGTCCCTTTTATCATTATATAGTGTCCTTCTTTATCCTTTGTGGTGGATTTAAGTCTAAAGTCTATTTTGTCAGAAATTACTATTGCTACTCCTCTTCTTTTTTGCTTATTGTTTGCTTGATATATTTTTTTCCATCCTTTGAGTTTTAGTTTGTTTGTGTCTCTAAGTCTAAGGTGTGTCTCTTGTAGGCAGCATATAGATGGATCGTGTTTCTTTATCCAGTCTGTGACTCTCTGTCTCTTTATTGGTGCATTTAGTCCATTTACATTCAGAGTAATTATAGATAAATAAGTTTTTAGTGCTGTCATTTTGATGCCTTTTCATGTGTGTTGTTGGCCATTTCATTTTTCCACATAGTTTTTTGTGCTGAGACGGTTTTCTTAGTAGATTGTGAGATCCTCATTTTCATAATGTTTAACTTTATGTTAGTTGAGTCGTTACGTTTTTCTTGGCTTTTTTCTTGAGTTATGGAATTGATAATCCTTTTTGTGGTTACCTTATTATTTACCCCTATTTTTCTAAGTAAAAACCTAACTTGTATCGTTCTATATCGCCTCGTATCACTCTCCATCTGGCAGTTCGATGCCTCCTATATTTAGTCCCTCTTTTTGATTATTGTGATCTTCTATCTATTGATTTCCATGATTCCCTGTTATGTGTATTATTTTGTTTATTTATTTATTTATTAGAATTGATCTTAATTTGTTTGTTTTTGTGCTTTCCCTATTTGAGTTGCGTTGATATCAGGACGTTCTGTTTTGTGACCTTGTATTGTGCTGGTACCTGATATTATTGGTCATCAGGCCAAACAATCTCCTTTAGCATTTCTTGCAGTCTTGGTTTAGTTTTTGCAAATTCTCTAAACTTGTGTTTATCCGTAAATATCTTAATTTCTCCTTCATATTTCAGAGAGAGTTTTGCTGGTTATGATCCTTGGTTGGCAGTTTTTCTCGTTCAGTGTTCTGTATATGTCGTCCCATTCCCTTCTTGCCTGCATGGTTTCTGCTGAGTAGTCTGAACT
This sequence comes from Loxodonta africana, assembly GCF_030014295.1. Classification (NCBI taxonomy): domain Eukaryota; kingdom Metazoa; phylum Chordata; class Mammalia; order Proboscidea; family Elephantidae; genus Loxodonta; species Loxodonta africana. The sequence continues at coordinate 102,645,481 of NC_087342.1, forward strand.
TATTCTTATTGATTCTCCCTTGAAGGAAACCTTTCTTTTCTCCCTGGCTGCTTTTAAAATTTTCTGTTTGTCTTTGGTTTTGGCAAGTTTGATGGTAATATGTCTTGGTGTTTTTCTTTTTGGATCAATCTTAAATGGGGTTCGATGAGCATCTTGGATAGATATCCTTTCGTCTTTCATGATGTCAGGGAAGTTTTGTCTCAGGAGTTCTTCAACTATTTTCTCTGTGTTTTCTGTCCCCCCTCCCTGTTCTGGGACTCCAATCACTCGTAAGTTATCCTTCTTGATAGAGTCCCACATGATTCTTAGGGTTTCTTCATTTTTTTTAATTCTTTTATCTGATTTTTTTTCAGCTATGTTGGAGTTGATTCCCTGGTCCTCCAGATGTCCCAGTCTACATTCTAATTGTTTGAGTCTGCTCCTCTGACTTCCTATTGCATTGTCTAATTCTGTAATTTTATTGTTAATCTTTTGGATTTCTACATGCTGTCTCTCTATGGATTCTTGCAACTTATTAATTTTTCCACTATGTTCTTGAATAATCTTTTTGAGTTCTTCAACAGTTTTATCAGTGTGTTCCTTGGCTTTTTCTGCAGTTAGCCTAATTTCATTTGTGATGTCTTGAAGCATTCTGTAAATTAGTTTTTTATATTCTGTATCTGATAATTCCAGGATTGTATCTTCATTTGGGAAAGATTTTGATTCCTTTGTTTGAGGGGTTGGAGAAGCTGTCATGGTCTGCTTCTTTATGTGGTTTGATATGGACTGCTGTCTCCGAGCCATCACTGGGAAACTAGTTTTTCCAGAAAATCCGCTAAAAAAAAAAATGCAGTCAGATCCCTATCAGAGTTCTCCCTCTGGCTCAGGCTTTTCGGATGTTAATGGAGCCGCCTGGGGAGGGTGGGGGAGGGGTCAGAGAGCTAGGAATGTAGCACCTCAGAATATAGCCAGAGTTGTTTGTCTTACTTGGAATGACTCTTATATCTGAGATTTCTGCGGGGTGTGTCGCCTATATGTACTGGGTGTGTGGAGATTACCCTCCGGGGGTCTGGCCCGCTGGCATCACGGTCAGATCTTCTGCTGTCAGCCCCACCCCCAAGGTTAAGGCTCCCCTACTGGGACGGTGCACTCCTGTCTCCAAAATCCGTCGCTGCCTCCCGGGGGCTCCCCGTCCCTCCAGCCGCGTCGCGCACCACTCCCACGAACCAAGTGCGACTGCGCGTCCCCACTGGGATGCCGCTCTCCCCGCTCCAAGACCAGCCTCTGCCTCCGGGGGACTTCTCCCTCCGGCGCGCCACGCCGCTCGCGCAACTGGGTGGGCGCCTCCCGCACGAACGACTGGACCCCCCCCGGGGTCAATTCAGGGAAATGTAGGTGGTCCCCATGCTCACGCCCCGCCCGCACCGCCAAAATCCGGGCGGGACGGCTCCCCAGCTGGGACCCTGCTCTCCCCGCGCCAAGACCAGTCACTGCCTCCCAGGGACTTCTCCCACCAGCTGCGCCGCCACGCCGCCTGCGCCAACCGGCTGGGCTCGCTCCCGGGATGAGTTCAGGGGCTAGGGCTGGGCCCCTTGTCTGTGCCGTCTGCCCCCCTGGGCTCTGCCCCAAATCGGGCTCCGAAGGTCACCTGCCTGGTGCGCTGGCTCCTGGCTCTGAAAACAATCGCTGTCTCCCCGTATTTGTTCGTTCTCCGTCTCTAAATCTGTGTTTGTTGTTCAGAGTTCGTAGATTGTCATGTATGTGATCGATTCACTTGTTTTTCCGAGTCTTTGTTGTAAGAGGGATCCGCGGTAGCATCCACCTAGTCCGCCATCTTGGCCCCGCCTCCTGGATCGGCAATCTGCTTTTGTAACGATTGACAGCTTTGGAAACCCACAGGGCTGTTCCACTCTGTGCTGTAGGGTTGCTGTGTTAGCATCAACTCAACAGCAGCGGCTTTACTAAATAAAAGTTTATTTTCTCACAGTCTAGAAGTCCAAATTCAGGGCACCGGTTCTAGAGGAAGGCTTTCTCTTCGGCTCTGGAGAAGGTCCTTGTTCCTTGGTTCACTGGTGATCTTCATATGGTGTGGCATCTACCTTCTTGCATCTCTGCTTGCTTCTCTGTGCCTAACCTGCTCTTTTTGTATCTTAAAGATGATCGGCTTAAAATACACCCTACACCGATATGGCCTCTTAACATATAACCCATTCCAAATGGAATTATAACCACAGATATAGGGGTTAAGGTTTACAACACATATTTTGGGGTGACACAGTTCAATCTATAACGGCCCTATAGAGAATTCTATACAATAGAGGACCTGCCTCTTGAACTAAATGGGATAATAAATGGGCTGATGTGGGTAGAGGACAGAGGAGCCCAAGAGGTGGGCAGACTGAGGGTGGTAATCAAGGAAGGCTTCCTGGAGGAACAAGTCTTTTAAGGCTGGTCTTGATGGATCCCTGCCGGGGTAGACTGGAAAGAGAAAAAGAGACATTGCAATAGAAGAAATTGAATGTAGATTTTGCTTTATACAGCAGAGTAAAACCTCTGGAGAGTCAGAAGTGAGAAGGAATCCCATTTTCCCTGCTACTCACTCAAGAAAAGCCTGATCTTCTCTTTCTTGCTGGAACAGGGGTCCTCAGTATTCTGGCTTGTAGCTTTGCTGCTAACATGCTGTGGAACTTCAGGTCTCAGTTCCTTTGTCTATAAAATGGGCTGAGTTCCTCTCCAGCTTTGACTCTCCGAGATAATGCAACTTCCCTGCAGAGGAAGATTCGAGTACATCTGGGGACTGTTCATGAAAGAAGATTCTCCACGTTATCAAGTCTCCTCTTCCCTGTCTCTCATATAAAAATTCTCATTAGACTGCAGAAAAAAAAAGGGAACACTGCAGCTTCCTCTCCTGTCGTCTCCTTTCCTGCTCACACCCCTCTCTTCCCTGCTGTCCCCAACTCACTTCTTTCATTCCTTAGCTCTGAGGAGGAATTTGCATATTAATTTGACAATGAGATCAGTTATTAGCCATAACCTGTCATGTATCATCCAATACATCTGGGCCTGGATTAGATTCAACATTGCCACAGAATAAAGACAGGGGGAAAAACCTAAATAATTTAAACTCATTATTCTGCTAATCCTCCTGCTTGGCTGGGCTCCCTGGAGGTGTGTTAGGAGGTAATTGAAAACAAGGAAATTTGCTGAGAAGACATTTGAGACGAGCATTGCCAGCCCTGGAAAGCACCAGCTTGATCGTTTTTTCCTCTCACTTACCTATGAGAAAGGAAAGACAGTGATGAGGTGAGGAAGAGAGACATTGAAAACGCAGGGGCAGGGTTGAGGTGGGGTGGAGGGTGGGCAGAGTGTTTTCGGACACAGGGCGCAATGGGGCCAGCATAAAATGGTCTCTGTTCCTATTCCGCCTACACAGTGGAGGGAGAAGGGGCCTGTTATGCACCCCTCTCCAGCAGACCCTTACCCACCCTGCTCCCCTGCAGTCTTTTCAGCCTCATGACAGTGCAAGGGTTGAAATCATAGTTTGCAATTGGGCAGCCTACGTGTGGTGTGTGTTTTGTTTGAGCTGATCACACAGTGTATTTCAAAAAGACGAATTTATTGCCAGCATTGACAACTTGGGAAATTTCACATAGAAACTCAGATTTCTGGCTTCTCTTGACAGAGCAAAGTTCTGGCAGCTCTGAGTCTGTAGTTTCCTGAGACCACTGCTGGCTGGAGCTGAGCTGAGCTGCCCACTTAGGCGGGGCGCCAGCCTGAGCTTCCCTGGAGTCCCACCAGGCTGGCTTCATGCCTCTATGCTACTTACCCCAATCCCCGTGCCTTTGCATTTGCAACATCCTGGTTTGGGGACAAAGGCCCTTCCATTGCAGCTCCCAGCAAGTGAATAACCACAGAATCCCTGATCATCACTGAAAAGGGTATTTCAAAGGTCAGCCACACAAGGGCCAGGGAAGGGAACAGGGGCTAATAAGGGATGAAGGATATTGTGGGGAGTCTTCAAGGGGAGATGCACTGTGTCTTTATAAAAGAAAACCAAAGAAGCTACAAGAACGAACTTTCTTACAGAGAGTTCCAAAGATAGATTGCTCTGCCTCAGGAGGTAATGAGTTTCCCGGCACTGGTGGAGTTCAATAGAGACTTGCTGGTCCTATGGTGGAGAAGAACACATGCACCTCCTTGTGGTGAATGGTGGTAAGGGGCAGTCCCTGATCTGTTGTACTCCAAGGAGCGGAACTGTGTGCAGGCTGATGGAGAATCAAGGTGGGCAGAAAAGTACTTTCAGAGGTCCGGGCTCCAGGCGGACCTGCCAGCAACTTGCTTTATGCCCTCGAGTCATCTCCAACTCATAGCAACGCTATGCATGACAAAACAAAACACTGCCTGGTGCTGCGCCATCCTCACAGTCATTGCTATGTTTGAGCCCATGGCTGCAGCTACTATGTCAGTCTGTCTCAGTGACGGTCTTCCTCTTTTTCTCTGACCCTCTACTAAGCATGATGTCCTTCTCTATGGTTTGGTCCTTCTGATAATGTGTCCAAAATAAGCAAGATAAAGTCTTACCATCCTTGCTCCTAAGGAACATTCTGGGGTGGTACTTTCTTCATTTAGTTTATGTCCTTAGGCAGATTTACAGACATTTCTGAATGTCAGCCTCTCCATCCATAGAATGGAACCAGTGGTGCTTCCTGCCCTCCATCTTTCCAGAAGAGAGTAAGATGTGACAGCAGATGCTTCAGCTACAGGGAACTTAGCTGGATGGGCAGGTACATGCAGGACTGCTGGGGAGGCACCTGACTCTCTTCTCTGCTACCCCAGCTCCACCTCTCCAGAATGTGAAAGACCTGGCAGAGCTGTCAGGGACCCCACCCCCTCACCCCACCTCCTGTGACAAACAAAATGCTTGGTTATTAGCACCATTTATCACCATCGTAGGGATTAGCTGCTGTGTAATCAATTTCTTATTGCAGAAAGCAGTGCACGTTAACTGTACGATTAGACAAAAGGAGGCAGACATTGCCTCCTCTGTCCCCTCACAGTTTCCCTCTGGGCTGTGTGCCTGCACTACTATTTATAAGTTCTCTTTTAAGGGTGGGACCCTGAGCAAGTCGCCTGCCCTCTCTGGGCCTCAGTTTCTGCATCTGTAAAATGGGCAGTTGGACCACTGTTCAAAAGCATATTATTTTCTTTCTGTTTCTTCCCTGAACACTCTAGCTCCCCCTCAAAAAAAGAGAGTTGGCAGTAAAAAAAAAAAAAAAGTACTCTGGCTTTTCATCAATTAAGCCCTCTAATTATGTGGGATCATTTCATTAACTGTTTCCACGTGACTGAGCCTCACTATGTGAAATGGGGTAGAAAGTCCCTTGATTGTTACCTAAGTGACTAAAGGAAATGAAGCTAAATTAATTCCCAGTTCATATTTCACCGCTGTGCTGCTGGCAGGCTTGTTAGCAAACTTGGAAAATGACCTGTGGTTGACAAAAAATCTCTCTTGCATTTCGGTTCGGTCTCTGCAGATCAAATGGCATGAATCACTGCTCGTGTAGGCTCCCACAGTGCCTTATACAGTCCTTATCACTGGCATTAGGCTTCATTTGTTTACAAGCCTGTTTTCCTTTCCCGGGAAGTGAGTGCCATCCCACTGGTCTACCCAATGTCTGTCCCAGAGCAGGCACTTAGAGAATGATTCGTCAATAAATGAATAAATGGTATATGGTATCCTAGAACCCAAGAATCAAGGCTAGGAGCCTCTGTTTAGTTTATCTTCAGTATATTTAAAAGGTCCCTGGGTGGCACAAACAAACCTACCCGGTGGTGCCTTGAAAGAAAGGTCTGACAACCTGCTTCCATAAGGGTTACAGCCAAGAAAATCCTATGATACAGTTCTGCTCTGTAACACATGGGGTCACCGTGAGTCAGAATCGACTTGATGGCAATGGCCTTTTTTGTAGGGGGTAGGGGGGCCCAGTGTATTCACATTGGGTAGTCCCTGCTGGGGCTGTAATACCAGGTGTCTGGGGCCTCCCTTTGGCCTTGGCTGTTCCCTTTGGCAGACTCCTCACCCCAGGCCTGCTGTTCTACATTGTAAAACCTTGATGATCAGGGCCAGGACTAGGGTGAGGCCAGTGAGACATTTGCCTAAGGCAGAAAGTTTAAGGGGGCACCAAAAAGCTCAGTAATCAGGTAATATTTCAATGCAATATTTAAAAGAAAAAAAAATTGATGCAATAAAGTCCATGATGAACGAAACACCAAAATTTGAAATAAAGGTAGTACCACCTCTGCACTTGTACGGCTCGGCCTCACCTGCCTCAACCTAAGGGCCCTTCTGAAAATAATGTCTGAAATAGCAGAGGCTAGGAATCTGGTAGTAACATTTTTATCTGTTAGCTATCACCTTAGGGCCTTGATTTCCTGAGAAAGCTTGGCCTGGGGTGCTGGTTTTCAGATGGGAGGGGGAATTACAATGTGTGGCTTCAGTGCCCTCTGCCACTAGCCCAGATAAAACCAAACCAAACCCATTGCCATCGAGTCAGTTCCTACTCATAGGGACCCTGTAGATAGAAGTTTGAAATCCCTAGACTAGGTGGTCTTGGAAAGCCCTGCCAGCTGGTCTGGAAGATAAGGATTTTAAAGGTAGCCATCTAGGGCCTGGCTGGCCTTGTGGTAGCCTACAGAGCACATGACCTGGAGGCCACATGCTCTGTCCATTGGGGGTCGAGGCCCACCATGATTTTTCCGCTGCCCAGTATGCTGTGGATGGTGTTCTCTCCGTTTGATAGAATCCTGGGGTATCAGTGCTGGGAAAGACCTTACAGAGCCTCCTGGCCTCACAGTACTGGTAAGCCAGTTACCGTTGGGTCGATTCCGCCTCATGATGACCCCATGTGTGTCAGAGTAGAACTGTGGTCCATAGTGTTTTCAATGGCTGTTTTTTGGAAGTAGATTGCCAGGCCTTTCTTTGAGATGCCTCTGGGTGGACTTGAACCTCCAGCCTTTAGGTTAGCAGTCCAGTGCATTAACTGTTTGCATTACCCAGGGGCTCCCATTGTACTAATAGAGTAGTGGTTTTCAACAAAGGGCAGTTTTTCTTCCAGGGGATGGTTGGCAATGTCTGGAGACACTTCAATTGTCACAACTTGGAGGGTGGGGGGAGAAGGCTGAGGAGATGCTACTGATACCTGGTGGGTGGAGGCCAGGGATGCTCCTAAACATCCTACAACACATATACACAATAGCTCCCCACAACAAAGAATTATCCAGCCCCAAATGGGGAAAGGGGATTCAAATCCACAGGGTTGCTCCTCTGACTCCTCTTTGAAAGCCAACTATCCCTCAGTTCCATTCCCTGAGTCATGAAAACTCTCGTCACTTTCTCTGCCCCTAGATAAAACCAGTCCCAAGGCAGGTATTTATGAGAGAGGATTTCATAATTTACTTAGGCCCTTATTGCATTCTGTAACTTACTGCCCTGGTTTCAGAAAGTCTTTCCTGAGGTCTAGCCTTAATCTCCCCAGCTACAGTTCAAAATTGTTTTATTTCTCAGTAAGCAGGAAGATCAGATGTTTCTCTTGTGCCTCCCCTTCCACTCCCTCTTTGTGACCCTTTGAATAACCCACCATGATATTGCTAATTGAGCTTCCCTGGCGAAAGGAGAAAAGCAGCCCTGTGTCATGTGAAAATGTAAGAGTATCTTCTCTGTGATGAGACAAGAGAGCCAAGATCTCTCACTGCACACAGGCAGCCTGTGTTGGGTTAATTATGATGAACCCAGCTCTCACTCTGGGCCTCAAACGTTGGAACAGAAATTCCTCTTTAGCTAACAGTGAAAAATCCTCAACCCAGAGACTGGTTTCAGTTGAGAAAAAGCCCAGCAAGAACCCATTTCCATAGATCGGACTAAGAAGACTTGCCCCGCAGGAGTCGCACTTCCCAGGTGTCAGGGCAATGGTGCTCACACTAGAGCATGCATCAGAATTTCCTGGAGGACTTGTTAAAACAGGTCGCTGGTCCCCAGCCCCAGAGTGTCTGATTCAGTAAGTCTGGGGTGGAGCCTGAGAATGTGCGTTTCTAACAAGTCCTCAGGTGATGCTGATGCTGTTGGTCTGGGGACCACACTTTGACAGCCCCTGTTCTAAGCTGTTCAAGATGCCAGGGATACAACAGGAAATAGTAGAAGCAATAAACATAATACATAAGAAAATTATGTGGTAGGTTACAAAAAAACAAACAAAAAAAAGCCCTTTGCCGTCGAGATGTTTAGCACTCCTAGTGACCCTATAGGACAGAGTAGAACTGCCCCATACGGTTTCCAAGGAGCAGCTGGTGGTTTCAAGCTGCCATCCTTTTGGTTAGCAGCTAAGCTATTAACCATTGCACCACCAGGGCTCTATGTGGTAGGTTAGAGGTGATTAAACCAGAAAATAAAATCTAAACCCATTGCCATTGAGTGGATTCTGACTCATGGAGACCCCATGTGTTACCGAGAAGAGAACTGAATGTCATTGGGTTTTCATGGCTGTAATCTTTATGGAAGCTGATCTCCAGGCCTTTCTTCTGTGGTGCCACTGGGTGGGTTTGAACTGCCAACCTTTCAAGTAGTCAAGTGCATTTGCACCACTCAGGGACATCCAGAGGTGATCACTGCTATGAAAAAAATAATAATAAAAATAAGAACACAATAAGTGAGAATCAAGCATGTGAGAGAAGGGGAGGGATTGAAATTTTAACTCAAAGAGTCAGGTATCACTGAAATAGGGTGACCAACTATCCCAGTTTGTCTGGGTCTGTCCCACTTTTAGCACTGAAAGTCCCACAACCAGGAAAACCTCTGAGTTCCAGGGAAATTGAGATGGTTGGTCACCCTACCTTGAGATGATATTGGAGGAAAGACTGGAAAGAGTAATAGAGTTATCCGTGCAGACCTCTGGGGGGAAGAGCATTCCAGGCAGAGGGAACAGCCAATGCGAAACCCTAAGCTTGAGGGGAGTAAGGGGAAGGAATGGTGGGACATAAGGTGTCAGATCATGCAGGTTAGATTAAGGATTTTTGGCTGTTACTGTGAGTAGGATCTGGATGTGCTGCTACACAGTGAAGGCAGGAAGGAGCGTATCTAGAACTGGGCAATTAACTGGAGGGTTTGAGCAGTGGGTTCATGACCTGGCTCAATATTTTTGAATGATCATTCCTGTGTATTGAGAATAGACGGTAAGGGGAGTATCTTAGATTGGATTTTCCCCAGAAGCGGACTCTAAGATGACAGCTGGCATGCAAGTGGTCTATTTGGGGTGTGATCCCAAAGAGCAAGAGTGAGAGACTGCAGAGCAAAAGTGGAAGGAGGAAGAGCCAGAAGGACTGTGCATTAAGGATCCAGTCACCAGTGTGGGCAACAGGGGTTTGATCTTGACGAGATCCTTTAAGGAGACTTAGGAAATACGTCTCAGAACTCTCTGTCTAGAGAATGAAAGGAGGGGGTGCCATTCTACTGTCTTCTTTCTCCCAGTGGCCAAGTGTTGTGCCACACAGCTCTGGGTTGCTCATGGATATGTGCCAAGTGAGCTCCTGCCAACATCTATGCCTCAGTGCCTGAGAAGTCCCAGTACAGGAAACAAGAGTTATATGGCATGGACTTACATACCCACCCCATACCCACTGCCATCGAGTTGATTCTGACTCATAGTGACCCCATAGGGCTTCCAAGGCTATAAATCTTTATGCAAGCAGACTGACACATCTTTCCCCAATGAAGCAGCTGGTGGGTTCAAACCACTGATCTTTTGGTTAGCAGCCAAGCACTTAACCACTGTGTTACCAGGGCTCTTTGGACTTATGTAAGATTCTGTTAAATTATAACCTGCATGAAACTGGTTGAAGCCTGCACAAGACTAGTTGCCATAGCAGTGGCTGGAGTGAAAAGTAGGGTGTGAAGTGGTATATAAAAGGTGTCTGATACAATCCACCCCTTGAATCGCTAAATCTAACCCATCGCAGAGTTTCCTTCAAGGTGGTGGCCACCGGTAATCTCTGCTAAAACTTAATTGAGAAAGTCTATGGAACTAGCTACAGTCCCTGTGATGGCAATTGGTCCTGAGACCATCGTTGTTATTCATCATCTCCCTTCTCCAACACATGTCCTAGACTTCCCTCTCCCTTGACCAGCATTCTGGCCTGGCCGGCTTGCTTGTCTGGCAATGTAGTGTTGAGCCTCATTCCAAGAGGTCTGACCTTAAGTTGCCTTGCCTTTGTTAGGCCGTGATTGCAGCAATTATGTTTACCATTACCACCAGGCATGGAAGCCCAAGAGACAGCCAGTGAATTCCTGAGTTCTAGACATGCGCCTTCCTGCCCCACATGCATAGCAGCAAACCCAGCTCCTCCTGCTGGTCAGGGCCAGTCACCCCCACCTGTATAGTAACTCCTTTGTTTGTCTGCCAATCCACTAGCAGGAGGAGCCCAAAATGACCATATAGTGGTCATAGCTTCAAGTTCAGTGTCCCCTGATGGAAGTATATTCCCTTCTTGGCAACCTGGCAGAGTCTAAGGTTATAAGGACAGGAAGCACACTTTCTCTAAGTGGTTTACTGAGACTGAATGGGGCACCATTTATCAGCCATTGGTACAATTCATATCCTAGGGGTGGCACCCCCAATCTGGAGGGTACTGTCAACTTAGGCTGTCTTTCCCCTCACCTTCACACATGCTCACAAGTGTATGTACAGGCACACACAAACATGTGCATACATACACACACATACACTCACACAACGACCCTGGACCAGAGGGCCTCTCCTAACCCAGACATTTCATTTCATATAAATGTCTCCATCTACCCCCCGCCCCCTTCCTTCCAACCCTGGGCCCTCTCTCAGGCCTTCTATCCTCCAGCCTGGGCCCACAGCTGTTCTTGGTGACAGAGCCACCACTGTCCCTGCCCTCCCTGAGAATTACATTCCACCTCAACCCAGGACTAGGCCTCAGTGCTCAACTTCTAATCCAGGGCTCTTCCTACTTCATCATTTGGTCCTTCCTATTTCCACTGCCTCGGCCACCTTCACACCTGTGAGCATGTGCACACACACTTATTCACACGCAAACACACACGCACACACAATAGCATTCTAGGACAAACCTAAATAGACACAGAAGTTAGGCCTCAGCTAAAGCGTATTCATTTAAACCATTTTTATGTGAGCCGGGGTGGGTATGACAAACAGATTAGGGGCAGTCTGAGAAGAATGGGGTTAGAGATAACAGATCAGAGGTGACCCACCAAACCAAACCAAACCCACTGCCATTGAGTCAATTCTGACTCATAGTAACCCTATAGGACAGAGTAGAACTGCCCCATAGAGTTTCCAAGGAGCACCTGGTGGATTCAAACTGCTGACCTCTTGGTTAGTAGCCATAGCACTTAACCACTACGCCACCAGGGTTTCCAAGGTGACCCAAAGAAGGGAGATTAGAGTTTCCACCCTCTCCCCAGCTGTTGAGAGCGTGGTGGAAGTAGGCCTGATACCCAGTGCACTGCACTCTTGAAATACTAAAATGCTTCTTTCCCTGTTGGTAAAAAGCTGCTGCCTTGAACCCTCCGATTGCCCCGCCCTGCCTCTCCCCCTGGGACCCTCTAAGATGCAGGAACTAACCAGTTAATGCTGCCCAGCAAGGGCCTGCAGATCCCCCATTCCCATACTGTGCAGCGTCCTTTCTGATGGATCTGTGTCCATGCCCTCCAGTTTGCAAAATATTTTAAATTTTAGCCCAGGGTGCAAAATGTCTCTGCAGGTGAGCCTGTCAAAACAAGCCCACAGAAGCTCTGCAAGGACTTTTTTCAAGAAGAACAGGCCTGCATCAGGGTTTTAGGCCACACCCAGAAAATGCCAAAGAAGTGACTGAAAAGTGAAAAACGCAGTCAGTTCGGTTATCTGGCAGCATGGAGACTTAGAGGCAATCCATTTGCCAGGTTGAATTCAGTGTTGTTTGTTTTGTTTTGTTTTTGCTTTTCCTACGTTCAGCCAAAATATGAGTCAGCAAGCTTAGACAGTGTCTCAGAATCTCCCTGTGTAAAGAAGGACTCTAATTGCTCCATTTGCTCGCTTGGATATTTTGGCTAATTCTAAGACACACAAATAAGCCTCTATTCAGGCACAGAGGAAAGTTGGATTTATTAATTTAAATGAGCTGATTTGGAGGTCTCTGGGGAAAGACGCCTGCATTCTTCACTCACTAGTCCCAGGGTGTAATTTACTGTGGGTTTTCCCCTTTTGTTTTGGGCCTCATAGATGCCAGGGCATAAATTTCCTCCAGTTATTATTATTGTAACTCATTATTCATTGAATGTTGACTCAGTGTAACACAAGCAGTGGCAGAAAGGCACGATCCTCCCAAGGGGCTGGAAAGCCACGTCCCTGACACTTCCAGAGGGAGAGGGAAAGAGTTGCTGGGATCTGAAGGCGGTGATGTCTCCCTGGGACTGCTCTTGGAGCCTTTTTGGTGTTGACTGAAGTCTCCTCAGAAAAGAGGGATTTTTAGGCAAAGACAGTCTAAATGCAGGTGTTATGGATTGAATTGTGTCCCCCTTTCCCACAAAAAATACGTGTTGGAATTCTAACTCCATTTTTGGGAAGAGGGTTTTCTTTGTTATGTTAATGAGGCCATGTTAGCATAGGGTATGTCTTAAACCTAATGACTTTTGAGATACAAAAAGCAGATTAGGCACAGGGAAAAGCAAGCACTAATGGGGGAAAGAGAGATGCCGTGTGGAGTTCTCCAAGAAACTGAGTGTCCTTGGCTGGATTCTCTAGGGAAGAAAAACCAGTGAAGAGTGGAAGCATATACATAAAAACCCAGTGCCGTTGAGTTGATTTCGACACATAGTGACCCTATAGGACAGAGTAGAACTGCCCCATAGAGTTTCCAAGGAGCGCCTGGTGGATTCGAATTGCAGACCTTTTGGTCAGCAGCCATAGCACTTAACTATTACACCACCAGGGTTTCCAAGTATGTACATAGAGAGATTTACATCAAGAAAATGGCTCATGAGGTTGCAGAGGATGGAGCTTCCCAAGTCTGTGAGTTAGGATAGTGGCTTCTCCTGATTCACGTAGCTGTAGGGACGGGCGAACCCAAGATCGGCAGGTCAGAGAGTAGGGCTCTTGCTCACAGGCTACAAAGATCAATGAATCCGAAGATCGGCATGACTGCAGGTAAACTGCTAGTTCAAGTCCCAAGAACTGGCGTCCAGATGAGTAGGAGCCAGGTGCAGGATCCAAAGTGAGCAAAAACCCACGAGACTTGCCAGAATGTCCAGTTATATTCGATGTAGGCCACGTGCCCAAGGAAACTCCGTTTTAACTGATCGGCTACTCATAGCAGATCCCATCATGGAAGTGATCACACATTATATCAAATCTCATCATGGAAGTCATCACAACGTCAAATGACTGCCAAACTCCATCATAACTGCCAAACCACTTAGAATCATGGCCCAGCCAACTTGATACATAACTTTAACCATCACACCGAGAAATGCCAGGACTGGAGAAGCTGAGACAAGAATTTTCCCCAGAACGAACAGAGAGAGCCTTCCCTGGAGCTGGTGCCCTGAATTCAGGCTTCTTGCCTCCAAAACTGTGAGAAAATAAATTTCTGTTCTTTAAAACCATTCCCTTGTATTTCTGTTACGGCAGCACTAAGAAACTAAGACAGCGGGTTAGTGGTGAATTGGCCATGAATTGGGCCGTTCACTGGCCTTAATTCAGACAAAGACTCCATTAGGGTGGGAAAAGGGCCATGGGGACAGGATAGTCCAAGGCTCTGGTGTTGGACTGGGGAGGACACATGTTTGGTTTGGAGCCGTACACTCCCCCCTGCCCTGGCCCCTGGGTGCGGGGTTAAGAACTAAGTAAGGTTCGTGCAGATGGGAGGGAGCCATTCCCTACCCCCCACCACCACCTTAATTCACTTCTTCCCCTCCTCCCTCTCCCACCCAGGCTGTTCTCCTGTGGGGAAGAGCAGTACAGCTCTTCATTCCTCAATCACGCCAAACAATTGTGCAGCTTGGAGGCACAGGCCCGACTGACAGAACGTTTTAGGCCTAGTGACGAAAAGCAATTAAATGCCGTTTGGCACTGCCTATAAGTGCTATAGGAATTAGAGAGGAGACAAAAATGATTTCAGAGTGTCAAGACACAGTGACTGATGACAGTGCAATAACGGGCCCCCTTTCTCCCTCCCTTTATCCCCCTAGCATTTCTTGAATAGATTCTGCACTTTGTCCTCAAAGCGTTCACTATGGTGGATGGGGTAGTTACAAATCAGTGCCTTCTACCAGGAAGGGATCTGGGGTGCAGAGAAGTTATCTAACCTCGCTAAGCCTAAACTGCCCCATCTGTAAAAGCGGGGTACACACCACCTCCCTGGACAGCTGAGAGGAGAACTCATGTGACATTTAGCAGAGTACAGAGCCAATAAGGATTGGCTGTTTATTTCTGTCATTAACAATGAACGTTACTTAGAGTTTAGAAATGCTTCTCAGTAATTTCTCAGTGTGCTGAAAAGCTATGCTTTTACCAAGCAAGTGGCTTTTATTTTAAATTTTCAAGAACTACATGCTCACACACATATCATAAACACACGGCTTGATGAATTCTTACAAACTGAATGCATCCCTGTCAGCCACACCCAGATCAAGAAATAGAACATCACTAGCGCCTCCCAGAGCCCCCTTGCTCTCCTCCCAGTCTAGCCCACTTCCAAGGATAACAATTATCTTGACTTTTAATAGCATGGATTACTTTTGCTTGTTTTTTGTACTTTACATAAATGGAATCCCACGGCGTATTGGTTTCCCAGGGCTGCTGTAATTAATTACCACAAACTGGATGACTTAAAATAGCAGAAATTTATTCTCTCACACTTCTGGAGGCCAGAAGTCTGAAATCAAGTTTCCCTCTGGAGGCTCTAGGGAAGAATCCTCCCTTGCTTCTTCCAGCATCGGGTAGCTGTCAGGATTCCTTGGCTTCCTTAACTTGTGGCCACATCACTCTGTCTTCATACTGCCTTCTCCTCTTCTGTCTGGCGAATCTCCTCTGTGTGTCTCTTGTAAGGATACGTGTCACTGGGTTTAGGGCCACCCCGATAATCAAGGATGATCTCTTCATCTCAGTCTCTTTAACTTAGCTACATCTACAAAGACCAAATAAAGCAGCATTCATAGGTTCCCAGGACTGGACAGGGACATAGCTTTAGAGATCCACCATTCAACCCACCACACACAACATGTACTCTTTTGTGTCTGATTTAGGAGCCTTGGTGGCACAGTGGTTAAGAGCTCTATTACTAACAAAAAGGTTGGCAGTTCAAATCCACCGGCCACTCTTTGGAAACCCTATGGGGCAGTTCTACTCTGTCCTACAGGGTTACTATGGATTTGGAATCAAGTCAACAGCAATGGGTTTGGGTTTTGGGTTTTTCTTTTATTCAACTTTATGTTGGTAAAGTTCATCAATTTTGCAACTGCCTTGCATTTGTTAGTGAATTTTGCAACTGAGCACATTTTTATGTAGCTCAGAGCCAAAAGTAATGGCCCATCTCCAGAAAGTTCACAGGACTGCATGAGGGGCATTCTACATCCTAACCTTGCCCTTACTTTCCCCTTACCCAAATCTTCTCTTGTACTAATTCTCTTTATTTCGGTGACATGTAGGGTGTTTATAATTTATCTCAAGTCCTATTTGGAATGGTATATTCAGAAAAATAATAACAGCAAATAAATGAATGTTCTTCTACCTTACCTAGTCCAGGGCTCCTCTCACTACACAAGTCGGGTTCAGGGAGATGATGAAGATGATGAAGACAATGACGCTATTGCAGATGATCATGAAGATGAAGAAGATAATGCAGATGATGATGGTGAAGATGAAGATGATGATGACAGCTAACATATATTGAACACTTGCTTACTATGTGCCAGGACTTGTTCTAGGCTCTTGACATATTGACTCGTGATATCATCATCAAACCCTCTGAGGTAGGTACTTCAATCCCAATTTTCAGTGAAAGAAACCAAGGCACAGAGAAACTAAGTATATTGCCCAAGGCCACCCAGCTGGAAAGTGGAAGAGCCTGGATTAGAACCCAGGCAGTCTGATTCTGGAACCCAGCTCTCGGCCAGCACCCCATACTGTCACTGCATTTCATGGAAGACATCCTCAGAGACACTGTGCTGTCATTCCTTCCAAGGCCATGCTCCTGGCTTGCTCCCCTGATCCTTTTCATCTGTTACCAAAGGCCCAACCACAAGCTGATTTGCAGCTGAGGAGTCTCCTCTGTGTGTGTGTGTGTCTGTGTGTCTGTGTGTGTGTGTGTTTGTGTGGCTGGAGAGTGAAGCCCTTGATTTTAACGTAAATGCACACAGGGCTGAAGGCTCCAGCAGAGCAGTCTTCTCCACAGCCTTTGCCCAGGCTGAGCACCAGGTATAATTATCAGTGTCTTTCAGCAGAGCCACAGGCAGCCTTCAGTGGCATCAACATCTTTTAATCATGAGAGAGAGAATTCACCACAAGTCAGGCTGACGTGCTTACAGAGGAAGCCTGTATGGGGAGGACGGCCACAGCTGGCATCTGAGAAAGACATTTACCCAGTGCCAGCCAGACCCACTCATCATGCAGCTCAGAGCCAAAAATAATGGCCCACCTCCAAGGAAGTCTAGAACATTATTTCCAAACTTCACAGCGATCCCTCGAGGCAGGAGTTATTATCTCCATTTTCCAGATGATGAAACTGAGGCTCCAGTAACATGTGGCCAATTAATGGAAATGTGAGCAGTCTGACAAGATCTACTAGGACAAAGGAAGCCCTAGTGTTTGCTAAAGAGAGAAATGAAGGGGCTTCTCCCTGGAAAGTCAGAGTCTGGGATCCCAGTTAAGAACGAAGGACCAA
Organism: Loxodonta africana; assembly: GCF_030014295.1. Classification (NCBI taxonomy): domain Eukaryota; kingdom Metazoa; phylum Chordata; class Mammalia; order Proboscidea; family Elephantidae; genus Loxodonta; species Loxodonta africana. The sequence goes on from NC_087342.1 coordinate 102,662,416, forward strand.
GGTCCCTGGAGCAAGGACAAGGTGGGAACAAGTGCTTTAGCCGAAGCTGTGGCTGGAGGCATGGAGGAAACTGCCTAGCTGTTTTCCCTCTGAAACAGAACAGGCCCCTCATTTCCTGGAGCTGCCACTGCACACGAGAATTGCACAGAAGACACGAAACCACCTTGGGCTCCCCAGGCAAGCTACTCTCATTCTGTTTTCTTCCTTGGGCTTTAATCCCTTTTACCTCTTAATTTCTCAGTAAATTCTGTCGACAACTAGCCTGTGCTTTTCCCAGGAGCAATAAACACCTTGTAATTTATAAATCATTCCTTCAATAATTGCCTGCAGGAGGAACAGAGTAGCCAAGGGCTGGATGGAAAAGATGGAGAGGAAAGAAGGCCCAACAAATACAACGGTGATGCTTAAAGAAACAGAAGCTGGCTACAGCCCTCCCCATCTCCCAGCATTGTAAAGGGGCTGCCTGTCCTCAGCAAATAATTCCTGCTGTGACTCTTAGAACATGGGATTATAGACTGTCATCCATTTTTCAATTGTTACCTCCAATCCACATGATAAGCCTACACCGTTGGCATTATTATCCCTCTTCTTATGTGTATGGGAACTAACCCTCAAATGGGTTAAGGAGTCATTTCAGGGTCATTCAGCTTGCAAGTGTCAGAGCCAGGATTCAAGCCTTTTCTGGCTGACTCGAAGCCCATGCTGGCTCTCAGTGATATTGGGGTATTTTATGGATAATGGCTTTCAAGTGTTTTTGATGGCAATTTATGGTAAGAAATAAATTTTACTTCTCCATTGTGCCAGAATCATCCCTTTGTCCTTCCGGATCCCCTTGTCGTCTGTGCCAGGAGGCTGAACTCTAAGGCCTTGCAACCACAGCTGTCTTGCTCTCTGGCTGCTGGGGAGGCTTTGCCAATGGGATAATCTCCAGCAGGACATGGTAGGGAGGGAGGAGAGTGAGGCCAATGGTTTTTGTCCCAGCTTCCTTCCAGCTTGGCTGCAGTAGGCTGGCTGTCATTCAACCAAAGGCCATTACTCATCTCAAGGTGGCCTTTCTACATCATTCTTCTGTTGGGCTCCCAAAAGGACTCCTTTCCTCTGTAACAGCTGTGTGATGGTTAAGATTGTGTGTCTACTTGGCTGGGCCATGATTATCAGTGTTTATATGTGATCACTCCCATGATAGGATCTGCTGTGAGTAGCTAATCAGTTGAAAGGGCGTTTACTTAGGTCTGTGGCCTGTATCTGAATATAAGCAGAATATAAGCTTTTTGCTCGCGCTGGATCCTGCAGCTGCCTCCTGTTCATCTGACCTCCAGTTCTTGGGACTTGAGCTATCAGCTTATCTGCCGATCTTGGAATTCTTTGATCTTCATAGCCTGTGAGCAGGAGCCCTGCTCTCCAACCTGCCACTCTTGGGTTCACCTGCACCTGCGGCTACTTGAATTCAGAGAAGCCTCTATTCTGATCCACAGACTTGGGACATTCTAGCCTCTACAATTACATGAGCCGTTTCCTTGATATAAATCTCTATGTATATTTATACACTTTGCTGGCTTTGCTTCTCTAGAGAACCCAGCCTAAGACAAGCTGTGTAATAGCTCTGCTGCTGCAAGCCCTTTGGCCCCGCACCAATGATTTGGTATTCCCCACCCCGCCTTTGTAAATATTTTTTCTATGAAACCCCACTCAACTTATCCTAATTTAAGTGTGCCTCTGTTTCCTCTTGGAACCCTAACTGGTACAGTGACCCAGTACGCACACACATACACGAAACAGAAATTTCAAGGAAACTTTCTATTCTTCCACACCCTGCCCTGCCCTCTTCTACCCTGTCTTGTTATCTCATTAAAATAAAACTGCTGTTGTTAGCTATGGATGAATTGGCCCCTGACTCATGGTGACCCTGTGCACAACAGAATGAAATGCTGCCCAGTCCTGCACCATCCCCATGATCAGCTATGAATTGGACTGTTTTGATCCATAGGGTTTTCACTGGCTGATTTTTGGAAGTAGATCACCAGGCCTTTCATCCTAGTCTGTCTTAGTCTGAAAGTTCTTCTGAAACCTGTCCAGTATCATACTGGTCACTAAGAAATGAAAATTTATTTCATGACCCTCATTTTGAAAAAACCCATTTTAGACCATACCCATGGAAGGGCCCACAGTGATTGCCTAGGCCAATCTTATCTTTTTCAGGAAAAGAAATGGAGGTTAAGATGAGAAGAAATTGTTCAAGGACAGCCTGTTCCAGGTCAAGTCTAGACTAGAACCTGGCTCAGATAACTGTCGATCCTTCTCACAGCACTGAAGCTCAAGGTCATCCTGCTCTTTTTGAGGGGATGCTTGACTCTCCCAAAAGTTTCTGTCATGAAGAATTAGCTGAAGGACAATTATCTCCTTACTAATCAGGTTTTCCCCTCTTTTCCAAATACTGTCACTTCTCCTCTGCTCACCAATGGTGCTGCCAGGGACTATAGAACCCTCATTTGCCAGAATTGGAACAGGCATTAGTGATCACTCAATCCAGCCCTCTCATTTTACAGGTGAAGGAACATGTCACCAGAAATACAATACTCCACTAAATCAATGCAGGCTGATTCACAGCACACTGGCTGGAGCTGAACATGACTGAGAGAGACCTCCCGGCTTTCCTACAGCAAAAGGCAAAACCATGGAACACAGGTATGAAGCACTCATAGTCAAGTGCACCCCAAAAGTCAGGAGGTGCCCAGCCATAAGCCTCTACAGTGTTCTTTCACCCTGTGAAGGAAATGAAACCCTGAGGAATTCACAGTGGGAGAGAAGGGAAGCCTTGAGGTTTCACCCTGATCATAAGGGGTTGAGTTCCCACCTGAGAATCAGCCTTGTCGACTGGGGCTAGGGAGGTAGAGGGTGGGACCAGATGAAGAGAAGGGGCAACAATGGAGTGACTACTTCATGTTCCCAATGGAGTGGAGAGCACGTCCCCTGAGGGTCATAAGGCAGAAACTGGGAGTAAGAAGAAAGTTTCTCTCTGTAATGTTTAGCTCCAGCCAGTGGAAATTATAATTTCCATTTATATTTATTTTTATCTTTAATCATTGTTTTCCTATTATCACTTAATATCCTGGCTGTCAGTGCTACATGTATAGAAGGTATACACTAACACAAGCTTATTTAGGGTGAGAGCTAAAATGTGTTTACCCTTGGGGTAAAAGTCAGAAATTGTCCTAGGGAACCAGGGATTCTCAAAGTGTGGTCTTGGTCAGGATCACCTGGGGAGCTGGACTTCCTGAGGCAGGGCCAGGAATCTGTGTATCAAACAAGCTCACCTGGTAAGTCTAAGTTTGGTAATGGTTACTCTAGTTTCTGCCTCTTTCAGGCAGCCAGTTAGCCCATAGTGGTCCCCACCAAGTTCCCATCCCAAAGTCACATCTGGTCCTGCCAGCCCCGTCTTCCACCTACTGCACGCAAGGGTACCTGGCCAAGGTAGTGAATAGGGGATAAAGGTGCCAGGTTGTGCCCTCTGACATGGAAGCTGCATCTACCCCAAGGAAGGGGAACCTTTTTCTAATGTACTAATTGCCATCAAGTTGACTGTAACTCATGGTGACCCCATGTGTGTCAGAGTAGAACTGTGCTCCATAGGGTATGCAATGACTGATTTTTCAGTAGTAGGTTGCTGGGCCTTTCTTCTGAGGTGCCTCTGGATGGATTCAACCTCCAGCCTTCCGGTTAGCAGTGAGCATGTTAGCCATTTGCACCACCCAGGGACTCCTTTCTAACATATGCAAGGCTGCTATAGGGCTGGCAGCAGCTCTGGGCCTCACTCTAGATCTCCCTGCTGGGGGATCCTGGCCACTCCCTAGTGCTAGACTGGGGTCACCAGAGAGAAGACAGAACCTTTGAAGAGAGAAGGGAAAATGTGACTGAGACATCCCAAGGCTGGCCTAGGTTAGGGTTTAGGAAGAACTTCCGGATATGAGGGTGATAGGACTCAGGGACTGAAGTGCAAAGCCATAGAGGATCTGCCTTAGGAAAAAACAAAGCCAAACCAGGTGCCATCAAGTCGATTCTGACTCATGGCAACCCCATGTGTGTCAGGGTAGAACTACGTCCCCTGGAGTTTTCAATGGCTGTGGCCTTTAAGAAGCAGATCCAAGGCACCTCTGGTTGGATTTGAACCACCAACCTTTTGGTTAGTAGCTGAGCGCTTAACTATTTGTGCCACCCAGAATCCTACCTTGGGAAAAGGAGCAGTGATAAAGAAAGAGAAAGGGAGAAACGGGGCACAGAAAAAAGAAGCAGACGAGAGAATCCGGGGCACAGTGAGGCATACCAGTGTAGCATGCTCACCCTACAGGAAATGTTGGGGTGGGCTGGGGATGAGACCTGGCTAATTTTAGGGCCTCCTCTGCCTGTGTTTTTTTTTTTTTTTTTTTCCTCTGCCTGTATATTCCATTGTTGTTGTTAGCTCACTACACTGGCCCAAAATGGCTGGAGTAGAGGAGAGGAAGAATCTACAGACCAGGAAGATTCCGTGTTTCTGGGACTTTCCCTGGCTAAGGTAGAGGAATTTTCCACTCCAATGCCTTTCCATTGGCCACTGGACCCCCTTTGCATTTGTGTTTTTGCGCCTGTGTGGTAAACCAGCAAATTACCTGTTCATTTGTTTTAGCCAGCATGCCTGCTGCTGGTGACACTTTCCCTGGTGATTTGTACCAGCTGGAGTTCTCCAGGGTAATTGCTATCACTGCATTATCAGGAGTTTATCTTGTGAGCATTTGGATTCTGCTGATTTAATAACCAAACCCCAGAGTCAGTGCTGTGGGGGAAGTTGTTTAGTCTGATGAAGAGAACAGGCAGGCCCAGCGTCTTCTCCTGTAGGTCAGGCCTGAGCTTATTTAAGAGAGTTAAAGTAAAAAAAAGAAAAAAGAAAAATCACAAAAGGAACATTTGCTTGTTTAATGGGCCATAGATTTCCTGGCAATAATTTGGAGCAAGTTAAGGGACCTCTCTAAGGTCAGGTGGTTCTGCATGGCTGGGTTGGGAAATTCCAGGTGATTTTTTTTTTTTTTTTAATGAGTTTGCTGATTTTTCTAGGACTCATCCATCAGGTGTTGCATGTCTATTGTTTAACCGATGGTTCCTTCCCTAGGCTGGCTTGGCACTCAGCCTGGACTCCTGAAGCAGCGTGAATGAAGGCAAAGATGCAAGACCTGCCCTGGGGTCTGGAGCACCAGAGGCATTTTACCTGGACCTCAAGGGCATGAACCTTCTTCCCCAGAAGGGTTCAGAAGAGTTCGCTGGGCACTCACAACTGAGGCAGCTGGAGGATAGAGCAGGCCCCCTGAGCAGGAAGCACAATGGGACCGCAGCCTCAGCCTGGGCTTGCGCAGACCCAGGCTGCTCCTCCTTCTGGCCCACACCCTAGTCCAAGTCTCCTGATCTGGTGGAGCAGACCTGTGCATCCCCCAGATTCTTTTGAATAGACTTTACTTTTTAGAGCAGTTTTAAGTGTACAGAAAAACTGTGCAGAAAGCAGAGAGTTCCTATATTCACACACCCTCCCCCCGCACACTGTTTCTCCTATATTATTAGCATCTTACATCCCTGCAAAGTAAAAGTAAGGATTTAATTTTACTTGGCTCCACAATCAACAGCCATGGAAGCAGCAGTCAAGAAATCAAAAGACACATTGCATTGGGTAAATCTGCTGCAAAGGACCTCTTCAAAGTGTTGAAGAGCAAAGACGTCACCTTGAAGACTAAGGTGCACCTGTCGTATCATATGCATGTGAAAGCTGGACAATGAATAAGGAAGACCGAAGAAGAATTGATGCCTTTGAATTGCGGTGTTGGGGAAGAATATTGAATATACCATGGACTGCCAGAAGAACGAACAAATCTGTCTTAGAAGAAGTACAACCAGAATGCTCCTTAGAAGCAAGGATGGCGAGACTGCGTCTCACATACTTTGGACATGTTGTCAGGAGGGATCAGTCCCCGGAGAAGGACATCATGCTTGGCAGAGTACAGCGTCAGCGGAAAAGAGGAAGACCCTCAACGAGGTGGATTGACACAGTGGCTGCAACAATGAGCTCAAGCATAACAACGATTTTCAGGGTGGTGCAGGGCCGGGCAGTGTTTTGTTCTGTTGTGCACAGAGTTGCTATGAGTCGGAACCGACTCGGTGGCACCTAACAACAACAACAACAACACATTCCTGCAGGACGTTTGTTACAACTGATGAGCCAATATTGATGCACTATTATTAACTAAAGTCCATAGTTTACATCAGGGTTCCCTGTGTGTTGTACAGTTCTATAGATTTGGGCAAATGCATAATGTCCTGTGTCCACCATTACTGTCTCATACAAAATAGCTTCAGTGCCCTAAAAATGCCCTGTGCCCCATCTAGTCCAAGTCTCCAAATTTGACCCGGACTTGATTTTATAGGGAGACCCTGGATGATGCAGTTAACGTGCTCAGCTGCTAACCAAAAAGTTGGAAGTTTGAGACTACTCTGAGGCACCTTGGAAGAAAGGCCTGGTGATCTACTTTTGAAAAATTAGCCATTGAAATTCTTCAGAGCCCAGTGCTGCTCTGATGCACAGGAGGTTGCCATGAGTCAGAATCAACTCAACACCAACTGGTTAAGAAAATGTTTAATCCCCCTTCTATTCCTAACATTCTAAGTCAGGGGTCAGCACACTCTTCCTCTAACGGGGTTGATAGTAAATGTTTTTAAGCTCTGTGGGTCATGAGGTTTCTGTCCCAACTAGTCAACTCTACTGTTGTAGCATGAATGCAACCATGACAATATGCAAAGAAATGCACGCGGCTGTGCTGCAATAAAAGCTGTCTACAAAAATCCATGCTTTGGCCCAAGGGCCTTTGTTGATTCCTGTTCTGTGTAATCAGTGTTATGATACTGCCCAGGGGTAACTGGTTTTCAGTGGGTGAGTGGACACTTACTGGTTGCATTTCCCTGCTCTCCTAACCGACAGCATCCAGACTTTCCTTTGGGGCACTACTCTCTCCCCATTGTCTCCCGTATCATTTGGGTGTGGTGGACCTTAAGCTGAATTCAAGGGTAGTTCCTGAGGGCATTGAGTTAGTCAACATTTCTCAGCACCTGGACCACAGTGTTTTATTGGGGGAGGGAGGTATAGGATGCACATTGCCCAATTGGGTCAATGGGTTGTGAAGAGATGTTTGCTTGGGACTTCTCAAGAGGTATTTCCTCTTCTTCTATAGGAACCTCTGAGAGAGAACCTGTGTGTCTCTGGTTGGTGCTGTAGCCACAGTTATTACCGTGGTGTAGAAGGGGTTAGCCAGAAGAGAAAACTGAGTAGACCAGACTAGGGAATCACAGAGAAAGGGAGATAGAGCCCTGGAGATGATGGGAACTTCTGGATTAGACCATGCCTGAAGCCAGTCTCTCTAAACTTTTCAGTTATAAAGTCTATAAATTGTCATTTTACCTAAGAACAAGCTAAGTGTTCTATCGTTTAAAGGATTCTAAATTTATGATCTGTCATGAAAAGAATCCTAACTGACATAACTGGGGAACTCAAACAAGTAACCCCACCTGGTCCCAAAGGAATGAATCTGCAAAGGCAGAATTTCAGACACCATGGATAGTAAGCCTTCAGGAACAGCCTTCAGGAACAGATTTGAGGATAGGGGAGCCATCTGATATTCCTCAACCCAGACCTCCTGGGGGACAGATGTTCTAGGACCCACTGTGATCTGAGAAAGATGGTTAGATAGAGGCCAAGATTACAATGGTGGGAAACAAGCCCAGGCTTCTCTAGCTGTTTCCCAGCCATAATCCCTTGGGGCAAGAAGAGAAGGGAGCCAGTCCACGACTCACCTCTCACACCCAGTGAAAGGAGGGAGCAGGAGGCTGACCTTCATCTGGAACCAGAATAAACCCTCAGATGCTCTGTCTTGCATCCAGATGAGTCAAGGTTAAATAGATCTAGTCCAACACCTTGCCCAGAACTCAGGACTGTGACTCTTTGCCCATCAGCCCCCATCTGAATAGGCACAGTTCCCCTGGTCATACTCCATTGCTCAGCTCTCCAGATGCCACGCAAATTGCCATGTAGCAGCATTGACAGGTCCCGCTGAGTTAACTGCATCAGGCTGCAGAACCTCTGAGAACACGGATCCACAGATTGTCTCAATCAAAAGGAGAAAGACAAGGCAGCCAATTGGCCCTGTGTTATTTGACTAAGTGTGCCGGATTAATTGCAATTATTAATTACAGGGTATGAAGAGCAAAAATGTAATTATCATCACCTTCTCTTCGTGGGAGATGGCTGGGGGGGGCCATGAAAATCTGAGAATCCCATCAAAGATAATGGCTTTCATCTTTCAAGCCGGGGCTGGGTGACAGTGTTGTTCTTTAGGCTGGGAGGTGGGGGATCACAGAGCCATACCCAGTGTTTTTGAGAGGAAGCACCAATCCAGTGCTTCCAACTGGTCTTCCCCCGAAAGTGGTTCAAATTCTGGCTTGGGTTCTGTGTGGTGAAGGGGTTGGTGGTCAACGTGGGGACTTGGCTCTTGTCCTAGCTCTGCCCCTAATGCATCTGTTAATGAGGGATTGTTCTGGAATTAGTGTTTTTTAAGTCAGGGACACTATTGCGCTAGGCAATCCTCCTGTGAGTAGGACTATTTCATGCATTGCAGGAAGATTAGTAATACTAAATGCTACTTGGAATCCTTACCTCCTTCCCTCTCAGTTGTGGCCTCAGCCACCATGACAACCAAACTCCACAAACTCCTATATCTAGATGCCCTCCAGGGAGATAGCACCGCCCCTGGTTGAAAACTACTACCCAGTAGCCTTCCTAAAAGAGCTGTATGGCCTCTGTGTACCCCAGTGCCCTCATTTGCAAAATGCAGACAAAATTGTAAAATGGGGACTCACTAGGTTAGGAAGACTAAATGAGATGTTCCTTATAAAAATTAAGCACAGTGCCTGGCATGTACTAAGTCTAATAATTGTTACTTATTATGATTTTATTTTTTTTTTATTATGATGCATGGGGAATCCCAGGGTAGTGCAAACAGTGAGTATGCTAGGCTTCTAACTGAAAGGTTGGAGGTTAAGTCCACCTAGAGGCACTTGGAAGAAAGATCTGGTGATCTGCTTCAAAAAATCAGCCATTGAAAACCCTATGGAGCATAGTCCTGTTACCAGAGAATAGCCTCGGTTCTTGTCTTCGGTGTAGGAAAGAATTCAAACACTGAGACAAATAGTGCCAATCGAGCAGAGGTTTATTAGCTAGCAGAGGGTTAGCAGCAAAAGTACACTTGACTAGGGAGCGTCAAGCAGGCTACTCAGTTATAGAAAAAGTCTGAGAGCCCCGATGGTCGTTTTCTTAGGGTTTTATACCCTTCTTGTCTCTTATCTCTCTCTATTAACGTTTAGCAGCCAAGTCAGGGACCCCTATAGAGATTATTTCTTTAGCTTAACATTTAATTACCAAGTTAGGGACCTTATCAGGTTAGGGACCTTATCAAGTTAGGGACCTTACCAAGTTAGGGACCCCTACAGGGACCATTTCCTTGGCTAAATGTTTAACTACGTAGGGACCATCTTATTGAGGAATGTCACTGCCCTTGTCTCCTCCTCTTCCCAAGTGCAAGCTCTTCCCCAGCCTCTTACATCTTTCCTCCCTCAAGTGCCATTCTCCCAAATCTTTGGGGTTGTTGAAGGAGGGTGGTCTGTCTTCTGTCTACTTCTTGCTGTCATTGGGGCATAGAGCTGGCCCCAGAAGAGGCACTTGTTCTGTAGTGGGGGTTTGCTTGACTTTGGGAGCCAAGGAGGGAAGTGTTGGGCACCTTGATCCAAAGGGCTTTCGGGACTTGCATTATTTGACAATGTCTGAATTACAGCCATTTGTAATTGAAACTTTTGTAATCTGGAGGATACAAAATGAGTTAGTATTTTAAGGAGGCATGGTGCAAACAGCAAAAGAAGAATCAAAGACATTAAAGGGCCAAGGAACAGTATTAGCCAAGATCCCCATAACCAGATGGATGACCAAGAGCTCCATCTTTGTTCGGCTTCTGTTTGGAGTTGTCTGGCCTTATCTAAAAAGTGGCGGATATGTTCTGGGACTTGGCCAGTTTGGTTCACCCAAAAACAGCATTATTCACCTAGCATGGCACATATACCCCCATGGCTAGCCGCCAACATGTCTAATCCTCTTCGGTTTTTGAAGTACTACAGCTGCCGATGAATTTATTTGGGTTTGTAGAGTAGCTATGGAGGCTGTTACCTGGGTGTTGAGCTGAGCTAGTTCTACTCTGATACACATGGAGTCGCCATGAGTTGGAATGGACTCACAGCAGCTAGTACGATGTATGGAACCCCCTTCTATGTATTTGTTATCTAATTTCACCCTGCAAAGTACATATAGGCAGTGCCCAGATTACAAACGAGTTCAGTTTCTAAATCTGTCTTTAAGTCAAATTTGTATGTAAGTTGGAATAGTTAGGTATGGTTCACATCTAATGTCAGTCAAATTTTTGTCTTAGTGTATAGAATATAGCGTACCTTTCTCTGCCTAAAAAAAAGTTAAAGGAACACTTCCAGATACACATCTTTAACATAATAATACTGTAATAATAATAACGTTTTAATGCACATCACAAAGTAGCACCCCTTCGTTGTTAGGAGCCATTGTATGTTTGTAACTATTGGGTGACTGCCTGTACTCTTATCCCCATTGTACAGATGAGGAAACAGAGGACGTGAGAGGTTCACTGACTCACTGAACTTCAACAATGGGTCAGTGTGACTTCATAGCCTAGCCTCTTAACAGCACCTTTGGGGGGGGGTCCATGGGAAGGCCAGGTACCAAATAACGTCTGTTGTAAGTTCTCCATGCTGTGGGGGTAGAGAAAAGGCAGAAGAGTGGCCTGGACTTTGGTGATTACCGTGGGGCTGCGGGAACAGGCGGGAGGTGAGGGCCGTGTCTTCCAGTGTCTGCCTAACTGCCTGCTTCTCAGGCACCCTATTTCTAAGTCCAAACTTGGAGCCAAAGAGGTCTTCTTGCCAGCTTGATTATGATTCTAATAAGGATCAGAAAATGAGTGGCTGCACTCCAGGGACCAGGTCTGCAATAACAAGGCTGGGGAAAGGCAGGAAGTTTAGCCCTGGGGAAGTGGGGGGGGGGGGGGGAGGTGGCACTGCAGGCGGGGCCCTGGTGGCATACTTCCTCTGCTATTACCGAGGAATTTTTTTTTTTCACCAAGGTAAAAAATGTTCTTTATGACTTCTTTAAATTTACGTAGTACTCCAATGTATCAACATCCTGTCAACTGCAAATATATATATATATATATATACACACTTACATATATACATATATACATACATGTAGTCTTAGTCATCTAGTGCTGCTATAACAGGAATACCACAAGTGGATGGCTTTAACAAAGAGAAGTTTATTCTCTCACAGTCCAGTAGGCTAGAAGTCCAAATTCAAGGTGCTGGCTCCAGGGGAAGGCTTTCTCTCTCTACCAGCCCTGGAGGAAGGTCCTTGTGATACATCAGACTTCCCTTGGTCTGGAAGGATCTCAGCACAGGAACCTCAGGTCCAAAGGACGCACTCTGTTTCCAGTGCTGCTTTCTTGGTGGTATGAGGTGCCCTGTCTCTCTGCTCGCTTTTCTCTTTTATATCTCAAAAGAGACTGGCTGAAGACACCATCTAACCTTGTAGACCTCATCAGTATAACTGCCACTAATCCGTCTTATTACATCATAGTGATAGGATTTACAACACATGGAGAAATTACATCAGAAGGTAAAATGATAGACAGTCATACAAGGGAATCATGACCTAGCCAAGCTGACAGATATTTTGGTGGGACATGATTCAACCCATGACATACATATATGTTGTATTATTTGGTCACTAAAATGGAGAGGAGAAACCTTGCAATCATAAGAGTAAGCACATGTTCTCATTAAGGCAATATTGACCCAGCTGACCACTTAGTATCTCTCCCCTCAAATGCCTCTGGAATTTTGCCTGCTCCATGTTCTGAGCAGGGAACAGGAGACAGAGTCTTCACCTGCAGACATTCAGAGCTTAGCCAGAGTGTTACAGAAAAGCCACAGAAATTTTAGGGAGCACCCGTCTGCCCCATGGGATGGGTGGAATCCCAGCCCTTTCACTGGCAGCTCTCATTCCTCATGGTGGCCCCCACAGAACCCACCCCCCAACCTCTCAAACCTCATCTTTGTACCACCCGCCTTCACTCACAAGGTCCAGACACACTGACCTTCTTCTCGACCCTGTCTCCCACCCACCTCAGGGCCTTTGCACTGGCAGTTCTCTCGGCCTGGGATACTCTTCACGCAGACCTCCCCATGGCTGACTCCTGTTCATCATTTGAAACTCAGCTCAGAAGCCCCTACTCAGAGAGGCCTTACCTGAAGACCCCAGCTGACATAGCCACACACAGCCCACATGATCACACCACTGACCCTGCTTTCATTTTCTTCTTCACACTGATCACTGCTTACCATGTTGTTGTTGTGAGTTATCATCAGGTTGACTCGGACTCATTGTGACCCTATAGGACAGAGTAGAACTGCCCCATAGGGTTTTCTATACTGTTATTTCTGCGGAAGCAGATCGCCAAGTCTTTCTACTGTGCTGCTGAGCAGCTGAGTACTTAACCAGGTGCCCTACCAGGGCTCTTCACTGCTTACCACGGGTGTTGTTAATTGTCGTTTCCCACAATTAGATTGTCAGCTCCATGAAACCAGGGATATTGTCTGTCTTTTTCAACATAATATTCTGAGTGCCTAGAACAGTGCATTGATCAGTAAAATCAATATTTACTGAGGTCATCAGTAAGTATTAAACGGATGAATGAAGGATGGAGACACAGCTTCTGATGTCACAGAATCTTCTGTCTGAGGGGAGACACAGCCCTGCCCTCAGAGAGCTCCAGTCTGAGGAGGAGACGTAGCCGTGCCCTCAGGGAGCCCTGGTCTGAGGGGGCACACAGCCCTTGCCTTCTAGTAGCCCCCTAGTCTGAGAAGGACACACAGTTCTTTCTCTTGAGACAATTTATCAACAAGTACAAACTGCATACTTAAGCCTGAAAAAACTGTGGCAAGAGAAGCATAGACTTATGGGGCTCAGTCATGGAAGAAGCCCCATAAGAAGCTGCCTCTGAAAACTGGTGAGCCTACATTTGAGAACCAAGAACAGGATCTTTCCCAAATGGACAAAGTCTGGCACTCTAGATCAGATGGGGTAGGGAGTGTGCTTGGTGACATACCCTACAGACCTCCCTCTGCAGGCCTAGACGTGTCCACCTGATCACCTCTTTGTGCAGTATAAAGAACTGTTTATCTTTTAATTGGAGAAAAGATTTGCCACGCCCATTTCTTCCCTCTGCTTGGAACTCCTCCCTTCCTTGCCCCCTCTCATGTCCTTTCTTCTCTTCTACCCATGTTGTTGTTGTTGTTAGGTGCTGCCTTGGTTATCTAGTGCTGCTGTAACAAATACTACAAGTGGACAGGTTTAACAAAGAGAAATTTATTCTCTCACAGCCTAGGAGGCTACAAGTCCAAATTCAGGGCATCAGCTCCAGGGGAAGGCTTTCTCTGTTGGCTCTGAAGAAAGGTTCTTGTCATCAATCTTCGCCTGGTCAAGGAACTTCTTAGCACAGGGACCCCAGGTCCAAAGGACACGCTGTTCTCCTGGCTTTTGTTTCTTGGTGGTATGAGGTCCCCCTGTCTCTTTGCTTACTTCTCTCTTTTATATCTCAAAAGAGATTGGTTTAAGACGCAACCTAACCTTGTAGATTGAGTCCTGCCTCATTAACATAACTGCCACTAATCCTACCTCATCAACATCATAGAGGTAGAATTTATAACATAGGAAAATCACATCAGATGACGAAAGGTGGATAATCACATAATGCTGAGAATCACAGACTAGCCAAGTTTAAACACATTTTGGGGGGATACAATTCAGTCCACAACAGGTGACATCAAGTCAGTTTCAACTCATAGGGATCCTATGTACAACAGAAGGAGACACTGCCTGGTCCTGCACTGTTCTCACAATCATTGCTATGTTTGAGCCCATTGTTGTAGCCACTGTGTCTTTCATCTCATTGAGGGTTTTCATCTTTTTTGCTGACCTTTTACTTTACCAAGCATGATGTTCTTCTCCAGGGACTGGTCCCTCCTGATAACATGTCTAAAGTATGTGAGACAAAGTCTTACCATCTTCCCTTCTAAGGATCATTCTGGCTGTACTTCTTCCAAGACAGAATTGTTTGTTCTTCTTGCAGTCCATGGTATATTCAATATTCTTTACCAGCACCGTAATTCAAAGCCATTAATTCTTCTTCAGTCTTCTTTATTCATTGTCCAGCTTTTGCATATCCATATCCCCCCTTTATGGAAGGGCCACAGCAATATACAACTTGCGCATAGCCTGTGAATGGCACCTTCCTGGAATTGTGCAGTGAACGACCTGTGCAGCTGTGTGTACTGGCCCTAACAGAATCCAAGAGTATGAGGTTAAAATGGATCTCAGAAAGCTTAGAGCATAGTCTCTCTTGAAAATGAAGAAACTGAGGTTCCTAGTGGAGACGGACTTTTCCAAGGTCATGTAGTGGTGACTTAGTGATGTGACAGGAATGTAAACCCATAGCTCTTGGCTCCCTGGGCAGCACCAGGATCTATCCACTGCCTCCCAACTTCCCTCCGTTTAAGGCTCTGTCAAAATGTCCCTTTCCCTTTCCCTTCAGCACACTTTGTGTTCTCTGACATGGTTTTATGCCCTCATTCAGACTCAGTGCATGCTATGATTTGAGGTCTTCCTAAGTCACCATATAACCAAGCTGTGGCACCAGTCATGGGTTCCCCCCCCCCGCCCCCGCCCAGAGTGGGAACCCTGAGATCAAGTTCCCTCATCTGTGGGTTGGTAATGGGGTGCTGGGCAATGAGGAGGAGGTGGAGAAGACCCGTGTACTTCCTAGCAGCACAGATAAAAAGCACAGATGTCAGACACACTTGAGTAGACTGAGCCCCATAAGCCTATGCTTTTCATGCCATGTTTCCTTCAAGGCTTGTTTATAGTTTGTACTGTTCATGGGTGTGACCTTGGACAGGTTACTCAACCATTCCAGGTTTCTCAGTTATAAAAGAGAACAAAAATAACCCTCCTCCCCACCTCCCACCCCTAGTGTAAGGAGAATGAAATAAGACGATTTATGTAAAGGGTCTAGCGTGGCATCAGGCACCATGGCCCCCTAGCATGGCCACCCCTGCCTTCTGAGATGCTCCCTCCTCTCCTGAAGCCTTTCTTTAGCCTGTCTCCTCCATCCGCTTTACAGCCCCTCCCTGTGGAAGCCCTTTAAAGGCAGGAGCTGTTACTGGGAAGAGATAAAATCCTTGGCACAGCTCAGACATTACCAGGGATATTTAACCAGCCTGCGTTTGCAGGCAGGGGGACACGCATGAAGGCGTTTTATCTTTCTCCCTCAAAGGGAGAGCGGGAGCCCTGTGGTGCCAAGCTGAGATGAAGGCCTGATTTTTTTAAATAGACATTTAGGATTCTACTGATGCTTTGCTAACTCCCAGTCAAATCACAGCATCAAGGAAAGAAAAACTGCGTTTTCTGCTAAGATGTTGAAAAGGCCCTTTCCAATTAGGCAGCGGGTGCTGGGAGGGGGAGCCAGGCAGGCAGCCCGCAGTCGTCTCTGGTCACACGCGTGTTCTGGGGTCTGTGAGCCCAGCCTGCCACACAAGTGGCTACTCAGAGCTAACCCTGCATGTTGTGCCAGGGGGGAGGCTTCCAGGTAATACCCTGGCCCCAGTGTCTCCTACCAGGCTGGGTTCCTGGGTTTTCCCCAGAAGGACGTGAGACCCATCAATTATTAGTCAGCTACGTGTTTTGGAAATCAGCCAGTGTAAACCCTGTGGTTCACAATGGTCCAATTCTAAACCCACCATGAGGACAGTGTAGGCTCAGGCAGTGTAGTGCTTGTGATGGGGCTGACATGAGTCTGTGGCTGACTCAATGGCAGCTAACAACAGCAACATATTTTGCATATATTGGCTGGTTAGATCATCTACTTTGAATTAGCAGAGACCAGGACTCCTATAAAATTGCCCATAAGACCCAGTATACACAAGCAGCACCATCTACCTGGAACTCTCCCCAGCTCTTCATAGCTCCTTCTCTACCCAAGCTAAAAAACCGGTTGTCATTGAGTGAGTTCCAACTCATATCCACCCCATGTGTGGCTAATTTTTCATAAGTAGATTGTCAGGATTTTCTTCTGAGGTGCCTCTGAGTAGACTAGAACCACCCACCTTTGGGTTAGCAGCTGAGTACCTTAACCTTTGTGGTACCCAGGAACTCCTCCCTCTTTACCCTGAAAGCATAAATTCATCTTCTAAGACTCAGCACAGAGGTGATAATAGTAACAACAGGCACCTGTATGGCCCTTCCTCTTTCAGTCACTGCACTGTCTGCTTTACATGGATTTACATGGATTAACTCATTTAATCTTCATGTAACTGTGGTGGATTAAAGAATGGCCACAAATTCTACCCATCCATGGAGAGGTGGGTCTGAGTCTCTTGAATCTGGGCAGGTCCTGTGTCTACTTTGACCAGCAGAATGAGGTGGAAGTGATGCATGCCAATTTCTAGACCGGGCCTTAAGAAACGGGCAGCTTCTGCTTCCATCTCTTGGAAAACTCTCTTTGGGAGCTCTCGACTGCCATATAAGAAGTCTGACTAGCTTGAGACTGCCATATTGGAGAGGCCACATGTAAGTTCTGTCATTGACAGCCCTGGTTGGGCCCAGCCTTCAGCCATCCCAGGCAAGGTGCCAGCCATGTGAGAGAAGCCATCTTGAACCCTCCAGGACAGATGAATATCATAGAGCAATCTCAGCGAATGCTTTCTGGAACAGAAACATTACCTAGCCAAGTCCTGAACAAATAACTGACCCACACAATCATGAGATGTAGCAAAATGCTGGGGTGCTTCATTACGTAGCAGCAGGTAGTCAGAACAACCATTTTCTGAGGTAGGTACATCGGAGACACCATTTACGGATGGGAAGGCTGAGACACATGGAAGTCAAGTAGCTTGCCCAAGGTTGCACAGCTATTAAATGGTGGAGCCAGAATTTGAAACCCAGGCAGCCTGGCCCCAGAGCCCATACTCTCTCCCCAGCTTTCTTAACACCTCTTGAACTTACCTATTGGCAAATCTATCTCACCTACTAGATACAAAGGCTGCTGGAAGGTAGGTACCAATTCCTGATTGTATTTATACCCTTGTTTTGTTACAGAGGAAAAGTGCTCAGTGTTTGCTGAGATAGTGGAGGGGAATAAATGGATGGATGGATGGGTGGGTGGGTGGGTGGGTGGGTGTGTGGGTGTGTGGGGGGGATGGTGGTTGGGGGGATGGTGGTTGGGGGGAGGGATGGATGGTTGGATGGATGGATGGATGGATGGATGGGTGGATGGGTGGATGGGTGGATGGGTGGATGGGTGGATGGGTGGATGGGTGGATGGGTGGATGGGTGGATGGGTGGACAGATGAATGGATGGACAGATTTGAGCAGGCAAGAGCCTGAAAGATGTGGAAGAGTTGATGCTGTTTGGGGAATAAGTGCATTAGAGGAACATGTAATGGAAGCAGAGGGTCTTGGAGGAGAGAAGAGCAGTACACCATGCAGAGAGGTACAAAGACCCCCTTTACCAGTGCTCCTCCTTCTCCAGGACTCATGAAGAGTTACTCTTTAGGGGTAGGGATTGACTTTGAAAAAGACTGTATTTTTGTATCATATGCTGCCTCCATTCTTATTTAGCGCAAAGAACTGGTGATCTACTTCTGAAAAATCAGCCATTGAAAACCCTATAGAGCACAGTTCTACTCTGACACACATGGTGTCACCATGAGTTAGAGTTGACTTGACAGCAACTAGATTAACAAGGATCCAAAAAAAGAGCTACCAAGAAGTAGACATGTCAGGAACCTGGAATGAGTGAGTCACTAGCTGAACACTAATTTTACCTGTGAATATCCTAGTAGCCCAGGCAAAAAGGAAAATACCTTATACTTAAGAGTTCTGATTTTGGGGAGGTTGGTTTGTCTCCTAGAGCCAGAAACAAGTGCATGTTGTCAATCAGCTACCCCCAGTAGCTATATGTGCTGAGAGGGTCACCTCTGACCCTCAGGTAGGGAGCCCCCATCACACACTCAGCCCCCAGACACATGGACCTCATGTTTTCAACATCAGTTCACTCTGGATGCAATGGTGCTTATTCCCATAATTTCTGGTTTTCCAAGTGGTGTTAGCCTGACTCCATTCATCTCTTGAACATAGATCCTCAGTTCTGGAGATCTTGTGCTTCTTGCCAGGGGAATCAGTGCCCTCAAGATCTTCTGAACATCAGGAAACTTCTAGAAAAGCAGGAGTCCCTTGACTCCTTCCTCTAACACTCTTGTCTTTATGGTTTCAGGCAAACAAAATAATTTTTATTTTCTTGTCCAAGAGTATTTTCCCAGGAAGAAAGATCACTCCCAACTTCAGTGGAAATTTCCATTGGGCCTTTATGTTTTCTATAACCCATTACACAGAGCTACACTGAGCTTACAGGATACAAATTTCTAAGATGGTTATGGTCAGGTTATATAGTTCATGGTAGCACATAAAAGAAAGCAAACAAGCTTATCTGGAGAGATGAGATTTCTCTTCCAAAGAGGGTGGTCTCTGCTCAGAGTTCACAAAGAGCAATTTGTCATTCCAAGAGGGATTTATTCCCTAGATGCTCTTACAAAGGATGTTGGTGACATAACAGCTGACCCAGAGATGTTCAGTTTCTCATTAACCCTTTGTGAGAAACCAGAACAGCAGACTCTGAGCTACTAGAGAGGGCGACGCGGACTTCCTGCACAGCCTGTCCTCACCAATCCCTCCCACCTCTTCGCATACACACCTTCCACCAGCCTTTGTCACCTAGCCTTGCTCAAGGCAGATACTAATTAACTGCTTGGGGAAAATGCTTCTTAATCCCAGGCCTAGCTGAAAGACTTCAGACAAGTTACTAAATCTCTCTGTGCTATAGTTACCCCATCTGTGAGACAGGACAATAACCATGTCTACCTGATAGACTTGTTGAGAGAATTAAAAGAAGAACAAATGTTAATTGTTACCATTATCATTATCCTCCCTATAAACATGGGGACGGGTGCTAGAGAAAGCTTGCCTGGCTCTTGACTGAATCGTGGGAATAAGGAAGTTGGCTGCAGTCCACTGGGGAAGTGGAGGCAGAAAGACAATAATGCAGGAGGGGCAGCTCCAGGAGATACGGGGACCCGGGGAGTGGGGCAGAGCTAGGGGTCCTTCCGAACACACCCTGATTTCCTGTACCTGAATCTGAGATTTTTCTAAGCACTAACTCCCACCTCCTCTATTCCCACAGAACAATCTGAGAGCGCCTGGCTCCGATGCTCTTTGTAGGGGCTGTGGGCAGTGATGGACTGGGAAATTTTAACAATCAGCTCTCTGGGGGAAGAGACGGGAAATCATGATTTGTAGTGTTTGCCAGTTTCCATGGTGTAAATATTCCTACCGCGGCCAATATCAGGCTACACCTACATGATGTCACTGAGCTCACCACTATATAGCATTTCCACCACACACCTACAATGGATGTAAACAACCTCAAGAGCATGGATAATAGTAAAATGTCACTAAATAATTAAAAAGTAATGGGTTTTGGGTATTTATCTTTCTTTTTGCTACAATGTGTTTAATAGTAACTTTATATAATTTAATTTTTTTTAATTTTATTGTGCGTTAGGTGAAAGTTTACAGCACAAATTAGTTTCTCATCCAAAAATGTATACACAAATTGTTTTGTGACATTGGTTACAACCCCTACAATGTGTCAGCACTCTCCCCCTTTCCACACCGGGTTCCCTGTGTCCGTTCATCCAGTTTTCCTGTCCCTTGCTGCCTTCTCATCTTTGCTTTTGGGTAGGAGTTACCCATTTGGTCTACTGTCCTTGATTGAACTAAGAAGCACATTCCTCACATGTGTTATTGTTTGCTTTATAGGTGGACTTTGAGAGTGGCTTCAGGTCTGAGTTGGCAGGGTGCTTGGGGGCCATAGTCTAGGGGGTCCCTCCAGTATCTGTTAGACCAGTAAGTTTGGTCTTTTTTTGAAATTTGAATTTTCTTCTACATTTTTCTCCTCCTCTGTCTGGGACCCTCTATTGTGATCCCTGTCAGAGCAGTCAATGGTAGTAGCCGGGCACCATCTAGCTCTTCTGGGCTCAGGCTGGTGGAGGCTATGGTTCATATGGCCTGTTAGTTCTTTGGGCTAATATTTTTCTGTGTCTTTGGTTTTCTTCATTTTCCTTTGCTCTGGACAGGATGGAACCAATAGATTTACTTTAGATGGCTGCTTACAAGCTTTTAAGACCCCAGGCTCTACTTGCCAAAGTAGGATGTAGAATATTTTCTTTATGAACTATGCTATGCTAATTGACCTAGATGTCTCCCGACACCATGGTCCACAGCCCTCAGCCCCAGTGACTCTGTCCCTCAAGATGTTTGGATGTGTCTAGGAAGTGTCTATGACTTTATTTTGCTCAAGTTGTGCTGACTTCCCCTATATTGTGTGTTCTCTTTCCCCTCACCAAAGTTAACAATTATCTACTATCCAGTTAGTGATTTCCCCTCCCCAGTACCTCGCCTCCCTCGTAAGCATCAAAGATTGTTTTTTTCTAGTGTAAACCTTTTATTGAGTTTTTGTAATAGAGATCTCATATAGTATTTGTCCTTTTGTGATTGACTTATTTCACTCAGCACAATGCCCTCCAGATTTGCCCATGTTGTGAGATGTTTCACCGATTCATCATTATTGTTTATCATTGCGTAGTATTTCATTGTGTGTACGTACCATAATTTGTTTATCCGTTCATCTGTTGATAGGCACTTAGGTTGTTTCCATCTTTTCGCTACTGTGAATAATGGTGCAATGAACATGGGTGTGCATATATCTGTTCATGTGACGGCTCTTATTTCTCTAGGATATATTCCTAGGAGTGGGATTGCTGGATGGTATGGTATTTCTATTTCTAGCTTTTTAAGGAAGCACCATATTGTTTTCAAAAATGGTTGTACCATTTACATTCCCACCAGCAGTGCATAGAGTTCCAATCTTATTGCAGCCTCTCCAACATTTGTTATTCTGTTTTTTTGATTCCTGCCAGTAATGTAGGGGCGAGATGGTATCTCGTAAGTTCTGATTTGCATTTGTGTAATGGCTAATGATCCTGAGCATTTCCTCATGTGTCTGTTAGCCGCCTGAATGTCTTCTTTGGTAAAATGTCTGTTCATATCCCTTGCCCATTTTTTTAATTGGATTATTTGTCTTTCTGTCATTGAAATGTTGAAGTATTTCGTAGATTTTAGAGATTAGGGCCTTGTTGGATGTGTTGTAGCCAAAATTTTTTCCCAGTCTGTAGGTTCCCTTTTTAACTCTTTTGGTGAAGTCTTTTTCATTCTTTTTGATGAGCATAAGTGTTTAATTTTTAGGAGCTCCCAGTTATTTAGTTTATCTTCTGCTGTTTGTGCATTGTTAGTTACAATTTATGTTGTACTTATGTCATGTATTAGGGCCATCAGTGTTGTGCCTATTTTTTCTTCCATGATCTTTATCATTTTAGGTTTTACATTTAGGTCTTGTATCCACTTTGAGTTAGTTTTTGTGTATAGTGTGAGGTATGGGTCCTGTTTCATTTTTTTACAGATGGACATCCAGTTTTGCCAGCACCATTTGTTAAAAAGACTATCTTTTCCCCCATTTAATGGACTTTGGTCCTTTGTCAAAGATTAGCTGACTATATAGGTGCATGGATTTATGTCTGGGTTCTCGATTCTGTTCCATTGGTCAATGCGTCTGTCATTGTACCAGTACCAGGCTATTTTGATTACTATGGCTGTGTAGTAGGTTCTGAGATCAGGTAGTATGAGGTCTTCTACTTTTTTTTTTTTTTCCTCAATAATATTTTGCTTATCCGGGGCCTCTTCCCTTTCCATATAAAGTTGGTGATAAGTTTTTCCATCTAGTTAAAGAATGCTCTTGGTATTTGGATCAGGATTGCATTATATCTGTAGATCACCGTGGGTAGAATTGATTTTCATAATGTTGAGTCTTCCTATCCATGAGTACGGTACATTTTTCCATTTATGTAGGTTTCTTACAGTAGTGTTTCGTAGTTTTCTTTGTATAGGTCTTTTACTTCCCTGGTTAGATTTATTCCTAAGTATTTTGTCTTTTTAGGGGTTATTATAAATTATGTTGATTTCCTGATTTCCTTTTCGAAGTTCTCATTGTTAGTGTATAGGAATCCAGCCGATTTTTGTATGCTGATCTTGTATCTTGCTACTCTGCTGAGCCTTTCTTTTAATTCAAGTAACTTTCTTGTGGAATCTTTGGGGTTCTGTGTTTAATATCATATAATCTGTTAATAGGGATAGTTTTACTTCTTCCTTCTCAATTTGGATGGGCTTTATTTCTTTTTCCTGCCCTATTGCTGTAGCTAGGACTTCCAGCACAATGTTAAATAGAAGTGGTGATAAAGGGCATCCTTGTGTTGTTCCCATCCTCAGGGGGAAAGCTTTCAACCTCTTTGTTGAGAATGATGTTGGCTATTGGTTTTGTAAATGTACCCTTTATTATGTTGAACAGTTTCCCTTCTATTCTTATTTTATTCAGAGTTTTTATCAGGAATGGGTGTTGGACTTTATCAAATGTCTTCCTTGCATTTATTAAGATGATAGTTTGATTCTTTTCTTTATTCTCTTTATGTGGTAGATTACCTTGATTGATTTTCTAATATTGAACCATCCTTGTATACCTGATATAAATCCCACTTGGTCATGGGATATTATTTTTTGATATGTTGCTGAAGTCTATTGGCTAAAATTTTGTTGAGAATTTTTGGATCTATATTCATGAGAGATAGTAGTCTGTAGTTTTTTTTTTTTTTTTGTGGTGTCTTTGCCTGGTTTGGGCATCAGGGTTATGCTGGTTCATAGAATGAATTTGAGAATATTCCTTCCTTTTCTATGCTCTGAAATAGTTTGATTAGTGCTGGTGTGAAATCTTCTCTGAATGTTTGGTAAAATTTTCCAGTGAAGCTGTCTAGGCCAGGGTTTTGCGGGGGGAGGGGGGAGGGGGGCAGTTTTTTGTTTTGTTTTGTTTTTTAATTCTTCAGTCTCCTCTCTTGTTATGGGTCTGCTCAGATTTTCTTTGTGTTAGTTTAGGTAGGTAGCGTGTTTTTAGAAATTTATCCATTTCCTCCAGGTTCTCAAATTTCTTGGAGTACAATTTTTCTTAGTATTCTGTTTTGATCCTTTTTATTTCAGTTGAGTGTTTTAATGTCCCCCATCTCATTTCTTATGTGGGTTATTCCCTTCCTTTCCTGTTTTTCTTTTGTTAGTTTGGCAATGGTTTGTCAATTTTGTTGATCTTTGCAAAGAACCAACTATTGGTTGTGTTGATTCTTTGTTATTTTTCTGTTCTCTATTTCATTTATTTTTGCTGTAATCTTTATTATTTCCTTTCTTCTTGTGATTGTGGGAGTCTTTTGCTGCCCTCTTTCTATTGGTTCAAGTTGTAGGACTAATGTTTTGATTTTGGACTGTTCTTCTTTTTTCATGTGTGCCTCTGGTGCTATAAATTGACCTCTGGACACTGGCTTTGCTGTGTCCCAAAGGTTTTGGTACGGTGTGTTTTCATTCTCATTTGATTCTAGGAATTTTTTGATCCACTCTTTGTTTTCTTCTGTTACCCAATTGTTTTTAATCAAGGTGTTATTCAGTTTCCATGTATTTGATTCTTTTTTCCTGTTATTGATTTTTACTTTTATGGCTTCGTGATCAGAGAGAATGTTTTGTATTATCTTGATGGTTTGCATTTTATCGTGGTTGCTTTGTGGCCTAAAATGTGGTCTATTCTATAGGAGAATGTTCCATGTGCTTTGGAAAAGAATGTATACTTTGCTGCTATTGTGTAGAATGTTCTATGTATGTCTATAAGGTCAAGTTGTTTGATTGAGGCCTTTAGATCTTCCATATCTTTGTTGGGTTTCTTTCAAGATGTTCTGTCCTTTACCAAGTATGGCATTTTCTCCTACTATTATTGGGGAACTGTCTATTTCTCTTTCCAGAGCTGTTAGAGCTTGTTTTATGTTTTTTGGAGCCCTGAAAAAAAAAAAATTTTTTTTTTTGTCATTGGGTGTGCAAATATTTATTAAGATTACATCTTCTGGGTGGATTGTCCTTTTAATCATTATATAATGTCCCTCCTTGTCTTTTACAGTGGATTTTGCCTTAAAGTCTATTTTATCTGAGATTAGCATTGCTACTTGTGCTCTTTTTTGGTTACTGTTTGTATGATACATTTTTTCCATCCTTTGATTTTTGATGTATTTTTGTTTTGTATCTAAGGTGTGTCTCTTGTAGACAGCATATTAACGGGTCGTGTTTTTTCATCCATTCTGCCACTCTCTGTCTCTTTCCAGGTGCATTTAAGCCATTTACATTCAATGTGATTATCTATAGGTATGAGTTTATTGCTGTTATATTGTTGGGGTATTTTTGTTCCTTTTTGGTCCTGGTGTTTTCTTTGTTCCTCTTATTTTCTGTCCTGAATTCCTTTTGTTTGTGGATTTTCTTTTCATTTCTTTTGTTATTATAGATTTTGTGTTTACTGAGTCTCTATACTTTTTTAATTATTTTTTATTTTGATGAGTGGGCTTCTTAACTTTCTTTGTGGTTACCTTGAAATTTACTCTTATCTTCCTAAGCTTGAACCAGTATTTTATTACTGATATCACCTTGACCTGCTCTGCAGTTGAAAGTTCCATACCTACACCATTTATTCCCCCTTATATATTTTTTTTAATTGTTTTTTAGATGAAGGTTTACAGAACAAACTAGCTTTTCATTTAACTGTTAGTACACATATTGTTTTATGACATTGCTTAACAACTCCATGACATGTCAACACTCTCTCTTCTTAACCTTGGGTTCCCCATTACCAGCTTTCCTGTCCTTTCCTGCCTTATAGTCCTTGCCCCTGGGCTGGTGTGCCCCTTTAGTCTCGTTTTGTCCTATGGGCCTATCTGATCTTTGGATGAAGGGTGAACCTCAGGAGTGACTTCATTACTGAGCTAAAAGGGTATCTGAGGGCCATACTCTCGTGTTTCTCCAGTCTCTGTCAGGCCAGTAAGTCTGGTTTGTTTCCGTGAATTAGAATTTTGTTTTGCATTTTTCTCCAGCTCTGTCCAGGACCCTCTGTTGTGATCCTTATCAGAGCAGTCAGTGGTGGTAGCTGGGCACCATCTAATTGTACTGGACTCAGTCTGGTGGAGGCTGTGGTAGCTGTGGCCCATTAGTCCTTTGGACTAATCTTTCCTTTGTGTCTTTAGTTTTCTTCATTCTTCCTTGCTCCTGAAGGGGTGAGACCAGTGGAGTATCTTAGATGGCTGCTCACAGGTTTTTAAGACCCCAGATGCTACTCACCAAAGTATAATGTAGAACATACTCTCCATGAACTATGTTATGCCAACTGAGCTAGATGTTCCCTGAGACCATGGTCCCCACAGCCCTCAGCCCAGTAATTCAGTCCCTCAGGGAGTTTAGATGAGTCTATGAAGCTTCCATGACCTTGCCTTGTACATGTTGTGGTGGCTTCCCCAGTATCATATACTATCTTACCCTTCACAAGAGTTACCACTTATCTATTGCCTATTTAGTATTTTTCTATCCCCTTGTATTGTTTTGATATTGTCATCATTTACAGATTGACATCTCGAGATGTTTCGCTGTTTTAGGTCTTTTAGCTTTGTTTTATTATTGAGAGTTCTCTACCTAGGTTGGTATCTGGCTGATGCTGTCCTGTGTCCTAGACTCAGGTTGTTGTCTGACGTTATTTGTTCTCTAACTGAAGATCTCCTTTTAATATTTCTTGTAAGTTTTGTTTGGTTTTTATGAATTCCTTAATTTCTGTTTATCTAGAAATGTCCTAATTTTGCCAACCTACTTGAGAGAGAGTTTTGCAGGATATATTATTCTTTGTTGGCAGTTTTTTTCTTTTAAGATTTTTTATGTCATCCCACTGCCTTCTTGCCTGCATACTTTCTGCCGAGTAATCAGAGTTTAGTCTTGTTGTTTCCCTTTGTAAGTGACTTTCCATTTTTCTCAAGCTGCTCTCAGAGTTCTTTCTTTGTTTTGCCAAAACAAAACATGATATGTCTTCGTGGCTTTCTTTTGACATCCATTCTTATGGGGTCCACTGAGCTTCTTGGATGATCAGCTTTTTGTCTTTCAAAATATTTGGGAAGTTTTCTGCCAGCAAATCTTCAACAATCTTCTCTTCATTTTCCGTTTTCTTCCCCTGTCCTGGAACTCCAATCAGGTGCAGATTTTTGCTCTTGATCGTTTTTCCACATAATCCTTAGTTTTTCTTCATTCTTTTCTCTTATTTTCCTCAAAGTGGCACCCATAGATTTGTCTTCAATCTTGCTAATTCTGTCTTCCATTGTTTCAAATTTGCCCCTAAAACCTTCTGTTGAGTTTTCCATTTCTGAAATTTTATTGTCTGTCTTTTAGATGGAAACACTGGTGGCGTAGTGGGTACGTGCTACGGCTGCTAACCAAAGGGTTGGCAGTTCGAATCCACCAGGCGCTTGTTGGAAACTCTATGGGGCAGTTCTACCCTGTCCTATAGGGTCGCTATGAGTCGGAATCAACTCAATGGCATTGGGTTTGGTTTTTTTTTGGTTTATCTTTTAGATTTCTAGTTGCTGTTTTTGTATGATTTCTAATTGTTTATTTATTTTGAGTTTTTGTTCTTGTATTATTTTCTTGACTTCTATTTGCTTTGTTTTCCTTGATTTTGGCTATGTTTTTGTTGGTTTTGTCTGTGTTTTCCATGATTTTGTCTATTATTTCCTCGGTTTTGTCTGTGTTTTCCTTGATCTCTTTCCTAATCTCTTGGAGAACCCTAAATATTAGTCTTTTGATTTCCATATCAAGTGTTTCCAATGCATTTCCTTCTACCAGAAAGTCATCTGATTCTTTATTTTGGTCACTTGCTGAAGCCATCTTGTCCTGCTTTTTTAAATATGTTTTGACATTGTCTGCTGTCTCTGTGACATTAAGGAATCATTTTCTTTATTTATTGGTTGTATGTTCATTTGTTTC
This sequence comes from Loxodonta africana, assembly GCF_030014295.1. Taxonomy (NCBI): domain Eukaryota; kingdom Metazoa; phylum Chordata; class Mammalia; order Proboscidea; family Elephantidae; genus Loxodonta; species Loxodonta africana. The sequence continues at coordinate 102,689,705 of NC_087342.1, forward strand.
ATTCTGCTTCTTCGTTTAGTTTTGATATGTCAGGGTGGGTAGGCCAGGCGTGCTTTGCTGCTTGCTTATCTGTGAGTACAATAGCTCTCACCACCTTGTGTGGGTGGGCAGGGCAGCAGCAGGCAGGGCGAGCCCACTTTGCTGTATTCTGGTTTGGTGAGGTGCCTGAGGTCAACTGGGCAAGCACTGTCTGACTCCTGATGTTGGTTCAGCAGTGTGGGAGTGTTCACAGCCCCTTGTCAGATAGGCGGGGGCGTCGTAAGGGGATTGGTACATGCTTGCTTCCCACTGTTCAGCAGCCTTTCAAGTGGCAAGAGGGGAGGGGCGGCCTGAGCCTGGTATGGTGGCAGACCTGAATGTCAGTGGCGCTCTAGACATGGCAGTGTGGTGGCGTTGACAGAAGGGGGGGGGATGTGGCACATAGGGCTAGCTAGGAGGGAGAAAGAAGAGAAAAGAGAGAATGAAAAAAAGGAGGCAGTGCAGTGGGAGCTAGTGGTTGGGGGCAGGTCAGATCCTGCAGCCAGTGGGAAGTAGGAGGAGGTGGTATATGGGGCTAAGTGGGAGGAACAAAGAAGAGAAAGAAAGAAAAGAAAAAAAATGGCAGTATGGCAGGGGTTGGTGGGAAGGGTGGGGGTGGTGTATGGGGTGAGGTGGGAGGGATAAAGAAAAGGAAGAAAGACTAAAAGGAAAATAAAAGTCACTCAGCAGGAGATGGCAAGGGGGGCTTACACAGCTAGATGTAAGGGAGGAAGAAAAGAAAAAAAAAAAACTGATGGCGTGGCGGAAGCAGTGGGTGGGGGTGAGGCTGACCCATGGTGGCAGTGGGCTGGCGGTTTTCTCACTGCAGCAGCACAGTGGGGACCAGCGAGTGGGGGTGGGGTGGACCCTGGGGCTGGCAAAAAGGGAGAGGAGGTGGTGTATGGAGCCAGGTGGGAGGGAGAAAAAGAGAAAAGAAAAAAACATGGTGATATGGTGGGAGCCAGCAGAAAGAGGGTGAGGTGGCATATGGAGCTAGTTGGAAGGGAGAAAAAAAGAAAAAAAAAAAAGCTGCTCAGCAGGAAGGGGTGGAGCAGGCCTGGGCGGGTACTAGTATTACGGACCCCAGCAGTGGGGGCTGGCAGGATGGGGGGTGTCTTCTTGCTTCTACTTGCCAGTAGGGTGAGGATCGGGAAAGCATGTTTCTCTGGTTACCGGGTGTTCTGTCTCCTGTTGAGACCTCCGTGTAGTGGCCTTTTTGTACTCCCTGTCTGGGGTTGTTGCTGGCTGTGTTTCAAGATGGCCATGTTAGTTGGCAGGGGACCTCCACTCCGTATCTCTCCTTGTTCTCTGTTTTCCTTCAGTTTCTTTTTCCATTCAGTGTTTGATCTAGTTCTTTATCCCTTCATTAATGCTCAGGGTTCCAGGATTGATGTCTGTACTGTTTTACTTAATTTTCAGGTCTTTGCCGCAGAGGGACAGCATGGTATGTCTGTCTAGGGTGGCATGTTGGCCCCGAACCCTAATTTAATTTTTAATTATGGTTGTGGTAGCACAGTAGTTAAGGGCTCAGCTGCTAACCAAAAGACTGGCAGTTTGAATTCACCAGCTGCTCCTTAGAAACGCTGTGGGGCAGTTCTAGTCTGTTCTGTAGGGTTGCTATGCGTCCGAATTGATTTGATGGCAACAGGTTGGGTTTGATTTGGTTTGTATTTAACAAGTGGCTAGCAAAATTACTGAAACTTTAACAATTGACTCTCACCTCGTTGGTAGCCTTGTATTTCTCTCTGTCTGGCATACTCTTTCTGCAGATAACCATGTGACCCTCTCCCCATTTGCTCAAATATCACTTTGTCAATTTTCTTCTCTGGACATTCTATATAAAATAACGGCACCCCCCTCCCAGTACTTCCTAGCCCCCTAACTCTGTTTCACTTTTCTCCAGAATCCTTGACACCCATGGGCACATTATATATTTATTTGCTTGTTGCCCATCTTCCCCCACTGGACTGGAAGCTCCATGAGGGCAGGGATTTCTGTCCATTGTGTTCATGTGTCCCCAGTGCCTAAATCATGGCTGGCACATAACCAGTTGCTGTGGAGTGAACCCCAACTCATGGCAACCCCATGTGTGTCAGAGTAGAACTGTCCTCCACAGGGTTTCGAAGGGCTGGCTTTTCAGAAGTAGGTTACCAGGCCTTTCTTCCAGTGTACCTCTGGGTAGGCTAAAACCTCCAACCTTTCAGTAAGCACATTGTTGTTGTTAGCTGTCATCAAGTGGGCCCCCACTCACAGGGACTCTATACACAGAGGAGTAACACTGCCCAGTCCTGCGCCAACCCTGTGATCAGTTGTGGATTGGACCTTTGTAATCCACAGGGTTTTCATTGGCTGTGTTTCATCAGGCCTTTCTTCCTAGTCCATTTTAGTCTGGAATTTCCACTTAAAACTGTTTAGCAGCCTAGCAACACACAAGTCTCCACTGATAGATGGGCAGCGGCGATGCATGAGGGGCATTGGGTGGGAATCAAACCTGGGCTTCCCACAAAGAAGCCAAGACTGTTACCACTGAACCACTTCTACCCTCACAGTTAGCAGATAAAACAAACAAACAAAAAGCCCCTTGCTATCGAGTCAATTTCGACTCATAGCGACCCTATAGGACAGAGTAGAACTGCCCTGGTGGATTTGAACTGCTGACCTTTTGATTAACAGCTGTAGCTCTTAACCACTGTGCAACCAGGGCTCATGAAAACACAGAGTACTCATAGGCTCATATACCTACTAAATATATATTTGTAGAATGAATACATATCTACAGCTCTCCATAGCAAAGCACAGCCACAATTGTCTCATATGCTCTTAACAACAGAGCAGTTATGACAACTCCAATTTTACAGAGTAATCCCTTCCCCCACCACAGAATATGCAAGGCTTACAGAATAAAGTGACTTCTCCAAGAGCACAGCCAGAAGAAGGAATGGAATTTGTATTCAGTTCTTTTGTTTGCTAAACCAGGACCTTGCCCCCTATACTGGGATGCCTCTTAGAAAACTAAGGAAGAACACTGCAAGATACACCTCATGAGGCCTGGAGTTTGAATTTCAGACTGTACTTTGCCTCTCTCTGAGCCCCTAATGAAATTCCTAGATCACATTAACTGCTCAGTAAACGTGTTTCTGGGCTGAAGTCAGACAAGTTTTCCTCCAATGCCCTACCTCACTGCCTGTCCCCACTCTCGCAAGGCCCCATCCGTTCTACCTACAAGGTACCGTTGTCAGCTATTGGGCAGCTCTGATGAAGCTAGTAGGGTCAAGCATTGTCTGCGAAGGCTTAAAATATTTCCTTTTCAGTGTCATATGCAATGTCAGGCATCTTCAGCTCCTAGCACAAATCTGGCATAGGAAGGTGCTTAACAAATAAATGGTGAATTAATGAATAAATAGGTGAAGCATCTGTGTAAGATGACAGGATGGGAGGAATGCTGTGCTGATGTTGGGGGGTGGGGTTTTAGGCATTCTTATGAGAGAGGAGGAGTCCCTGGGGGGTGCAAACAGTTAACACACTTGGCTGTTGAAAGGTTAGAGGTTTGAGTCCACCCAGAGGCACCTTGGAAGAAAGGCCTGGCAATCTATGTGCAAAACATCAGCCATTGAAAACCCTGTGAAGCACAGTACTACTGTGACACACATGGGGTTGCCAAGAGTCAGAATGTACATGATGGCAACTGGTAAACTGGCATGAAAGATGAGAAGGAATAGAGGGTCTTATGGGGCCCCCATAACGGAGTGAGAAGCTAGGAACCTTTTCCCCATCAAGCCTTGAGATAACGGCTCTGCCCCAGAATTAAACAATGTGTTGAAAAGGGCAACAGGAGAGCTTTCCATTTTCCCAATGACTGGTGGGCCCAGCAGCCTGCTCTAATCTCCTTGTTATAGTTTTAGAGGGGCTCCTGTCTGGGAGAGTGGTGGGGAGGGAAGGAGAGGGTGAGATTGTGGGGAAGAAGGAGGGAGGGAGTCAGGCTCCGCGGGTTGCCTTCCAGAAAATGAGATGGCAGCTGGCGGGAATGAATTAATAAAAGGAAGTAGACCCTGCTGACCCGGCCTCATTCTCGGTAAACCTTGGATCTGAGAAGTTCTCCACAGCCTCCATTCTTCTCAGGGGAGCACCCAGAGGCCTAAGGTGGAAGAGGGATCCGTGTGCGTGTTCTGAGGCAGAGGATTTTAATTACCTGGTCCTCGGCTCTTCCAAATATTACTTGCTTATAAATGGGAGATCAAGGCTGTTTCCTGGATTTTTTTTTTTTTTTTCCTGGAGAGGCCCGGAGCAAGCTGGGTAGAGTCCAGGCCTTCTGAAACCTTAGGCACCAAGAGTTAAGAGGGTCCTAGGTGACTGTTAAGTAATGCAAACTCTAGGCCAATGTTTTCTTCCTTTTGCATGCATCAGAATCACCTACAGGGCTTGTTAAAACAAACGGCTGGCCCCACTAGTGGTTTCTGATTCAGTAGGTCTAGCTCGGGGCCTGAGAATCTGCATGTATGACAAATCCCCACATGGTGCCTATGCAGCTGGTCCTGCAACTGACTTACCGGGCAGTGTCCGGAACCTGGGTTTTTCACAGGCACCCCAGGTAATTCTTAGCATCGAGACAGTTTAGGAAGCTACTGAAATGCGAGTACCACCTGCAGCAAGAGCCCCTGGGAGCCTTCTTAAAATGCAGACCTCCTAGGTGCTGCCTTGACTCTGAGGACTCAGCTATGAGTTGGAATTGACTCCACAGCAATGGGTTAGGTTTGGTTTTTCAAGTGAAAAAGCTAATTCAAGTTTGAGACTCCTGACTGTATACAGCCTCCTGAGGCCCAGAGAGGCAAACTTGCTAGCAAAGACCTCACCATTATATTATGACCAAACCGATCCCCACATAGGGCTGTTTTCCAATAAGAGAAGAACAACGCAAGGTTAGGCCAACTCAAGTTGCTCTGAGAATCCCACACCCTGCCAGGCAGGCTAGCCACAAACCTCTGAACCCTGGAGCTCCCTCTAGGTGCAGGTGCCATGGGCACCATTCCCCAAACACACCTGCTTTTCTTAGGTTGCGGTGCCTTTGCACAACCTGTGGTCTCGACCAGGAATGGCTGCACATTCTCCTGGCATCTTTCATGTCTCAGCTCACGTGCTCTTCCCTCTGTGAAACTGCTGTGACCCCCAGCAGACAGGCATGCTCTCCTCTGGACTCTCAGTGACCTTGCATGCTTCTTCACTACTGCTCTTACTGCAGTGACAAGGACCAACTTAGTAAAGGATCACAGCCATCCCCACTTCTAAGGGTATTTATACTGCTTGGCAACTTGCCTCTGTAGTACCTGCCATGAGTGACAGACATGTAGGCGCAGGACACTGAGACAGATGCTACTCATGGGAGGATTGGGGAGGCATGACTAGAGAACCAGCTGGGCTGTCTGTTGTTGTTAGGTGCCATCGAGTTGATTCCAGCTTATAGCAAGCCCTTGTGACAGAGCGGAAGTGCCCCATAGGGTTTTCTAGGCTGTAATCTTTACGGAAGCAGATCTCCAGGTCTTTCTCCCATGGAGCCTCTGAGTGGGTTCGAACCCCCAAACTTTCAGTTAGCAGTCGAACACTTAACCGTTACACCACCAGGGCCCCATAGCTAGGCTAGACTTGTAAAGTGTTTTCCAGAAGGAGAGAACAGGGTGAAGAAGGTATTTAAGGAGTTTTGCTCTCTGCCATGAAATGTAACTCCCGCCTCATTCCTCCTTCCTGAAAGAGAGCCTTCAGCAAAGCTTCCCAATGTTTTCAAAAGCTTTTGGATTCAGGTATTCTGTTATTTGTATTGTGACACTGTGCTGACATGTACCTTAGATGAGACCAAGAAGGCTCCTTTTCACTGGGGACCTGGGATTCTCTGCTGTGATTGTATTATCTGTTGCTGAGTAACTAATTACCTTAAAACTCAGTGGCTTAAAACAACTACAAATATGGTTTCTGGGTCAGCAATTTGGATGCAGCTTAGCTGGGTGGCTCTGGCTTGGGATGTCTCATAAGGTTGCAATCAAGCTGTCAGTCAGGGCTGCAGTCATCTGAAGGCTTGAGTGGGCCTGAAGGATCCACTTTCAAGATGGCACCCTCTCATGGCTAATAAGTTGGTGCTGGCTGTTGCTGGAGGGCCACAGTTCCTCCTCATATAAGCCTTTTCCGGGCTTATATATATTATATATCCCACTAAACCCACTGCTGTTGAGTCAATTCCGACTCATAGTGACGCTATAGGGCAGAGTAGAACTGCCCCATAGAGTTTCCAAGTAGCGCCTGGAGGATTTGAACTGCCAACTTTTTGTTACCAGCCATAGCACTTAACCACTACGCCACCAGGGTTTCCAATATTTATATATATGTTGAGGGTTTTTTTGGTGTTATATATATACTTTATATATAGTCCCCGGGTGGTGCACTTGATAGCTTGTGCTCAATTACTAGCCTAAAAGTTGGCAATTCAAACCCACCCAGTGGTGCCATAGAAAAAGACCTAGTGATCTGCTTCCATAAAGATTAAAAAAAAAAAATTACAGCCAAGAAAACCCTACGGAGTAGTTCTACTCTGCAATATATGGGGCCATTGTGAGTCGGAGAGACTTGGCGGCAACGAGTTTGGTTTTTTTGGTGTACATATATGGATAGAGAGATAGAAGAGAGAGAGAGAGCTTCATTTAAAGGAATTGGTTCATGTGATTTTCGGTGACGGCAAGTCCAAAATGTATGGGTCAGGTGAAAGGCTGTAGATTCCTGAAGCTTTGTATCCGCAAATCCATAGGCCAGGCAATGGGGAGAGTAAAGAGTGCAGGAGCTCTAGCCTTTAAAATGTCCATGTATGGTCTGGAGGCATAATACTCCCTGAGAAAAACTTCCTTTTTGCTCTTAAGGATTTCAACTGATTGGATGAGGCCCACCCACATTATGGAGAGTAATCTGCTTTACTTAAGACCAACTGCCTTAAACCCATGTAACTACAGCAGCACTTTATAACAGCGAGTAGCCTGGTGTTTGGCCAAACAACTGGGCAGTTTAACCTAGCCAAGTCAATTTATAGAATTAACCATCACACCTCCTCAGGGTCCTATTTCAAGGATTAAATGAAACAATAGATGAGAGACTTTTTTGTAAAGTACAAAACATTATATGTGAGAAATTAGTACCTTTCTTTTCTATCCTTCTGAGCCCAGCTGAAGTTCTAATTCTCGCGGGAAACTCTCCGACCCCTTCAACAATCACTGGCACCATATTTAGGGCCTTTTCTATCAATTTGTCTTAACCACACATCTCTGTATTTAATCTGTACTACCTTTTTTGTTTGTTTGTTTATTTCATTTATGTTAGACAAGTTTCTGAAATGAGAGTGTAAGCGCAACAGGATTTGCATGTATCTCCACCACAGCACACAGCACAGTGGTAGGTCTACGTGGGTGCTCAGTGCATCTGAGCTGACAGACCACACACAGTCATGCTGATCTCCTGAGTCTCAAAAAGGAATTGCTCTCCATTCTCTATCTGTCCGCAGTCCTATTGAGGCTCCTTTAGCTGACACTGTCCCTTTGGTACAAACTGTTAACCCCCTTGGTTGTAGGTTCCAGTTCACCCAGAGGCACTGGGGAAGAAAAACCAGGTAGTCTTCTAAAAAAAAAGCAGCCACTGAAAACCCTATGGAGCATTGTTCTACTCTGATATACATGGGGTGCCGTGAGTCAGAACAACTCAAAGGCAACTGGTTTGGTGGGTTCTTGACCCAGATCCTTCAGATTCTTTTATCATTTCTGTGTGCCCACTCTCCCTGCTTCTGTGTACTTTTCTTCTCATACCCTATACCTGGAATTGTCTTCAAATCCTGCTTTTGGGTTACTGGAACTTCTTAGTCTACCCTTTTAATCAGCAGGCAAGTGCCTGGTGGTTTACATCTGTTCCACCTCCAGCAGTCCATAGTCAGTGGCTGACTAGTGCAGCCTGAGAACCCAGCTCCTTCACCTTACAAATTCAGAGGTGTAATTCATGTTACAGAGTTCTCTGCCAATCAGGCTGAGGCTGGGGTGTTGCCTGAGAGTTTACCTTACTTGACTTCTTCCTTTTTGCTATACTTTTTTTTTTAACTTTTATTAAGCTTCAAGTGAACATTTACAAATCCAATCAGTCTGTCACATATAAGTTTACATACATCTTACTCCGTACTCCCACTTGCTCTCCCCCTATTGAGTCAGCCCTTTCAGTCTCTCCTTTCGTGACAATTTTGCCATTTGCTATCCTTTTTCCCCCACTCTCTTCCCTGTTCCCTAAATAAATGATTTACACATGAATTATTTTCTCAGGGTCTGCATCTGGGCAACTTGCCTAAGACATCCACATCCGGGCTCCCATTTAAAATGAGCAAGGTGGCATTGATAAACAATAATGGACCTAAAAAGAATTACAACAGAATATTATAAACAACTGTATGGCAACAAACTGGATAATCTAGATGAAATGAACAAGCTCTTAGAAGCACACAACCTACCCAGACTGACTCGAGAGGAAACATAAAGTCTCAACAGACCTATAGCAAGTAAAGAGGTCAAAATCAGTGATCAAAAACCTCCCATCCAAAAAAAAAAAAAAAAAAAGTCCTGGGCCAGATGGCTTCACTGGGGAATTCTACCAAACATTTAAAGAAGAATTGACACCAATACTGTTTAAACTCTTTCCTAAGATAGAGAAGGAAGGAATACTCCCTAATTCATTCTATTGAGCAAACATAACCCTGATCACCAGACAAAGGTACTACAAAAAAAGAAAACTACAGGCCAATATATCTCTTATGAATATAGATGTAAAAATCCTCTACAAAATACTAGTGAACAGAATCCAAGAGCATATTTAAAGAGTCATAAACCATGACCAAGTGGAATTAATTCCAGGAATGCAGGGATGGTTCAACTTTAGAAAATCAATGTAATAGACCATATCAACAGGACAAAGGAAAAGAACCACATGATTATCTCTACAGATGCAGAAAAAACGTTTGATAAAATCCAATACTTTTTCTTGATGAAAATCCTAAAGAAGTTTGGAATAGAAGGTAAATTCTTCAATCCAATTCAGGACATATATGAAAAGCCAACAACCAACATTATACTTAATGGAGAAAGACCGAGAGCTTTCCCCCTTGAAACCAAGAACAAGACAAGGGTGCCTTCTCTCACCATTTCTATTCAATATCGTATTAGAAGTTCTAGCCAGGGCAGTAAGGCAAGAAAGAGAAATAAAAGGTATCCAGATTGGAAAAGAAGAAGTAAAATTATCTCTATTCACGATGATACGATCCTATGTAGAGAAAATCCCTAAGAGTCCTCAAGAAAACTTCTAGAGCTAATAGAGGAATTTAGTGAAGTTGCAGGGTATGAGGTCAACAAACAAAAATCAGTTGGGTTTCTATTACACCAGCAATAAGAAACCTGAAAAGGAAACTGGAGAAACAATTCCATTTACAACAGCGTCTAAGAAAATAAAATACGTAGGAATAAATCTAGCCAGGGACGTGAAAGACCTAGACAACGAAAACTTTAACACACTGCTGAAAGAGATTAAAGAAGACTTAAATAAATGGAAAGCTGTTCCATGTTCATGGACTGGAAGGCTTAATGTTGTTAAGATGTTGATACTACCCAAAGTGATCTATAGATTCAATGCAATCCTGAACAAAATTCCAATAGCCTTCCTTACAGAAATAGAAAAACCAATCCTCAGCTTTATATGGAAAGGCAAGAGGCCCCAAAGAGCTAAACCAATGCTGAAAGAGAACAAAATAGAAGAACTCAAACACTTCCCAATTTTAAAACATACTATGCAGGTATAGTAATCAAAACAGCCTGGTACTTGTATAACAATAGACACATAGACCAATGGAATAGAATTGAGAGTCTAGAAATAAACCCATACATCTATGGTCAAACTGATTTTTGACAAAGATGCTAAGTCCATTTGATGGGGAAAGAAGAGTCTCTTCAATAATTGGTGCTGGGGAAAATAGATTTCCACATGCTAAACAAAGAAACAGAATTCTTACCTCACGCCATACACAAAAATAAATTCGAAATGGATTAAGGACCTAAATGTGCAGACTAAAACCATACAATTCTTAGAATAAGAAGCTGGGGCAATGCTGTCACTTTTTGTCCTAGTCATCTAGTGCTGCTGTAACAAAATACCACAAGTGGATGGCTTTAACAAACAGAAGTTTATTTTCTCACAGTCTAGTAGGTTAGAAGTCCATATTCAGGGCATCAACTCCGGGGGAAGGCTTTCTCTCTCTGTTGGCTCTGGAGGAAGGTCCTTGTCCTCAACCTTCCAAGGTCTAGGAGCTTCTCAGCACAGAGACCCCAGGTCTAAAGAACCTCCTATTTTCCTGGCTCTTGCTTCTTGGTTTTATGAGGTCCGCATGTCTGTCTGTTAGCTCCTGTCTTTTATATCTCAAAAGAGATTGGCTTAAGACACTATATAATCTTGTAGATCTCATCAATGTAACTGCCGCTAATACATGTCAGTAGCATCATAGTGATAGGATTTACAACACACAGGAAAATCATATCAGACGACAAAATAGTGGACAATCACACAATACTGGGAATCATGGCCTAGCCAAATTGATACACGTATGTTTGGGGGACATAATTCAATCCATGACAGCTTTCAACAATGGATTATCTAATATGATAACAAAAGCACACACAGCAAAAGACAAAATAAATGGAACCTCATAAAAATTAAAAACTTTTGTTCATCAAAGGACTTTATCAGAAAAGTGAAAAGCTACTGACTGGGAGAATATCTTTGGAAACCATTTATCTGACAAGAATATAATAGCCAAAATATATATAAAACTTTGACAATTTAACAATAAAAAGACAACCCAACCATAAAATGGGCAAAGGACTTGAATAGACATTTCACCAAAGAGGACATTCAAATGGCCACCAAATACATGAAAAGATGCTCAGCCTCCTTAGCCATCAGAGAGATGCAAATCAAAACCACAATGAGATAACATTACACTCTCACTAGAATGGGGGAGATAAAAAAAGAAAGAAAATAAAGTGTTAGTAAGGATGTAGGGAAATTGAAATCCTTATTCGTTGCTGGTAGGAATGCAAAATGTTGCGCTGCTGGGGAAACCGTGTGGTGGTTCCTCAAAAAACTAAAAATAGAACTACCATATGATCCAGCAACTCTACTCCTAGGTATATACCCAAAGACTTGAAAGCAGAGACTCAAAAACAGACTTGTATGCCAATGTTCATTGCAGCACTATTCACAGTAGCCAAAAAGTGGAAACAACCTAAATGCCCATCAACAGATGAATGGATAAACAAAATGTGATACATATATACAGTGGAATACTACTCAGCCAGTACGGGAAATGAAGTCTTGATACATGTTACGGTATGGATGAATCTTGAAGACATTATGCTGAGCAAAATGAGCCAATCACAAAAGGATGAATATTGTATGACCTTACTTATATAAAAAGACAAGAAAAAGCAAATGTATAGAGACCAAAGTTTATTAGTTGTTACCAGGGATGGGAGGGAGGGGGAAAAGGAGTTAATGGAGATGGAAAAATCACATTGATTAAGGGTAGGGTTGCACAGCCAATTATTGTAATTGCTGTCAGTAAGTTGTAGACCTGTAAACAGTTGAATTGGCAAAGGTTGTGTGATAGATATATTACAACAATGGCTAAAAAAAAAAAAAAAAGTAGCTGCTGAGGCTGCTTATGTACAACCAAACACATGATGGGATTTGGTTCCTTGGTTTAGAGGTTTAGGGTCATGGTTTCATGGGACATCCCAGTTAATTGGCCTAATAACATATTTAGTGCAATTGTTCTACCTCCTAATTCATTGCATAGTGCCTGGGGCCTTAAAAGCTTGCAAGCAGCCATCCAAGGGACAACACTTGGTCTCTGTTCAACGTGGAACAACAGAGGAAGAAGGAGAGTCAAAAATAGGAGGAGGATATGGGCTGTGTGGCTAATTGCCCCCTTTGCCATGAGACCAGAACTGGATGGTGTTCAGCCACCATTACTGAACATTTTGATCAAAGATACCATACAAGAATCCTGATCAAAAGGGGGGAAATGCAGAAGAGAATTTAAAATTCTCAAGATTCTAGACTTTCTGGAGCCATGGAGGATGGATAAACCCCTGAAACTATTGTCTTGAGATAATCCTTGAACCTTGAACCAGAAATATTCCCTGAAGTCTTCTTAAAACCAAATAGTAGCCTAGCTTAATTAGTAAAAAATGTCTGCCTTGGGCACTATACTCTTTTAAGAACTCTCTCTATGGAATCAAATTGACAACATTGACTTGAAAGATGTAGGAGGCAGTAAGCTTATGTTAATGGGGGAGGCACAACTCCACAAAAGGGGGTGAGAATGATTGCACAACTCAAAGAATGTAATCAGTGTCACTAAATTGTACACGTAGAAGCTGTTAAATTGATGTATGGGTTGTTGTGTATACTCTCAACAACAACAAAAAAATAAAGAAAATTTAAAGAAAAAAAAAAAAACCATAATGGACCAAAGATCTGCAGAAAGAAAAGGTAGGGAAGAAAACGGGGTCTATTTTTCTCTTTTGGCTGTTTCCTGATCACCATCAACACCACTATTAGAGAAAAAAAAAAAAAAAGTGATTAATTTTCAGTTTACTTTTTCTTTAACATAACAAACTTCCGCTTTTGGAGGCTTAATGGGATCTATTCTTGGATGTGACAAAAAGTTAGTGGGAGATGAAAGGGGCATATCAAGGAAAATAAAACATTCCAAGTGAATAATTTAAGATCACATCCATAATTAATGGCATTTGGCATGCTTCCCCTGGAAGCCTAATTATAGCTCGGAATGTGCTAATTAGATCGGTTTGGTGCAAATCAGTCTGTGCAGGTGCAGAGTGGCCACCTCTGTTCTTTTCAGCACTGGTGGCGGTGGCGGTGGCGGTGGCGGTGGCGGTGGCGGCGGCGGTGGCGGCGGCGGTGGCAGCGGCCGTGGCAGCAGCGCAGGATTCTCTCTGGTTGGGCGAGCTAGAATAAAGGGTGGGCTCCATTTTGAAAGGTCTTAGGGTGTGAAATGAGTTTCTGCCCTTTTTTGAAGATGCGGACGCCCACGTATGTTTGTGGGACACAGAGGGGTTGGAGAACTGGGAACTTTAGGTCAGGTCTGCCCTGCTTTGGGGAAGACAAGAGGATCAACCGGGGCCAGAGCTGGGCGGGGGGGAGTTGAGGAGAGGTGCGAACTACCTCAAGCTCCTGTGTCCAATACATAGTGGGATGGACAAAACGGCCTGGAAAAGGCAAGGCAGGAGGGAGTCTTCTGGCTACTATCCTATGGTCACTCTCCACCCTCTTCCATGCTGCTTGCTGCCCCAAACCTGAAAAAAAAGAAAAAAAGATCCATTGCCATTGAGTCAATTCCGACTCAAAGCAGCCGGGTAGAACTGCTCCATAGGGTTTCCAAGGCTGTATTCCTTAGGGAAGTAGGCTGCCCCATCTTTCTCCTGGGGCTTGGCTGGTGGGTTCCAGCGGCCAAACTCTCGGTTAACAGATGAGCCCTTAACCGCTGTGTCACCAGGGCCCCAGGAGGCCAAAACCATGCACTCTAACCATGTGTTCCCTTGATGTCTGGCCTCCGGTTGAGTTTAGCAAGTGGGGAGCAGATTGTATAGAGAAAGAGAGCGAGCTCTTGGCAGTGGCATCACTAGGGTTGGTGTCACTCAGTGCAGTAACTCATGGTGTCACCGCCCCACCCCACATGGACCTCCTCCGGTACCAGACCATATGGAATCCTTAGTAATGTTTATTATCAATTTTAATGGTAGAATAATATATGATAAATACAGTTGCAAATTTCTTAAATGTAATTTTTCTTCGATTATATGAATACTAAAACAAGCTTGTTTTGTGACATTTTTCTGCATTGAATTACATTATTGGTTACATTATTAGTAACTGAGAAGCCTTTTTTTTAAAAAAGTTTTCTCATTTTCCTTTAATTATTACTTCTTTCTCAAAAAAGTTATTGATATAGGTTCACAAATACTAATTACCACGATATTTTAGCTAAAACATCAGAATGTTTGAGAAAATCAACGGCTATAAAAACACCAGCAGCCATGAAAACAACAACATGTACTTGTAGCGAGTGCGGACAAAACCACTTAACTGGGTAATAATGACAGCTCTGACCGGAGCACATTAGAAGGTTCAAAAACCCCATCCATTGCTGTCGAGTGGATTCCTATAGGACAGAGTAGAACTGCCCCATAGAGCTTCCAAGGAGCACCTGGTGGATTGGAGCTGCCAACCTTTTGGTTAGGAGCCGTAACACTTAACCACTATGCCCCCTGGGTTTTCGCCTTGTAGGTATGTTGATGCATGTAGGCGGGGCTTACGAAAAATGTTTTTGTTGTAAATCACTACAGGGATATTTTTATAAAAAATAATAAATTTCTGTTGAAACAATGCACAAAAATTTTATAGACAGTCATTTTGGAGTCACTCCCTCTGACAGTGTCACTCGGTGTGGTCCTCATTCCCCGCATCCCCTAGTGACCACACTGAACTTCAGGCTATTCTACTTCTCCCTCCCTGTCTCCCTCTCCTCAGGCTCTTCATATTTCAAGATTGCAATGATACGCCCTGGTGGTGCAGTGGTTAAACACTAGGCTGTTAACCTCAAACCCACCAGCTGCTCCTCGGGAGAAGGATGTGGCAGTCTGCTTCTGTAAAGATTACAGCCTTGGAAACTCTGTGGGGCAGTTCTCCTCTGTCCTATAGAGTCTCTATGAGTTGGAATCGACTCGACAGCAATCAGTTTTCTTTTTTTTGGACTTCTGTTGGAGGGGTCACAGCACGCCCCCTTGTGTGTGCCTCCCTGCCCACACCTTTGTAAAGCCCGAACCACTTGCCTCAGAATTGACTCTGACTCATGATGACCTCTATATGTGGCGATCCCACGTGTGTCAGAGTAGAGCTGTGCTCCACAGGGTCTTCGATGGCTGAATTTTCAGAAATAGGTAGTCAAGGCATTCTTCCAAGGCACCTCTAGATGGACTTGAACCTCTAACTTTTCCATTAGCAGCTGAATGAGTAACAGTTTGTGCCACCCAGAGACTCCACGTTGTTTTATACACAGTTCTAATAAACTTGATTTTTTTCTGGTCTCACATGCCATTTTAGTACTAGCGAACAAATAAGGCAGCCAGGGTGGTGCGGTAGTTAAGAGCTCAGCTGCTAACCTAGAGGTCAGCTGCTCGAGTCCACCAGCCGTTCCTTAGGAACCCTATGGGGCAGTTCTACTCTGTCCTATAGCGTTGCTATGAGTCGGAATTGACTGGGTGGCAATGGATTTAAACAAATAAGATTGAGGTAGGTAAGGATGGCTGTGCTAAAAGTAGCAACCTTGCCAACAGCCAAGAGGTCCATAACCTTACTGAAAGAGCTAAGGCAGAGAAATTGTAAAACCGGGGTGGAGAGCTCTGAGATTTGGGACCATGCAGGGCAAAGACAAATATCAGTATTCCCACACTCCTGAGTCCCCGAGATCTCCAGCACCCAGCACGGTTCAACAATCCATGTTCGTGACTGTTTAGATCAAGTGCAGTTACCAATCTTTAAGAAGACGAGAAAATAAGGGATGCATTTTATGAAGATTTTCCTTCAAAAGGAAAAGGATATTTGCCAAAATGTCGGTTTTTAAAGGAGAAAACTCCAATTATTTAAAAACAATGTGAGTTTTTAAAAATAGTTCTTTTTCTAGCTGTCCCCATTAGAGTCCTAATGGAACTGGAAAGAGATGAATGACCCCTCCAACCAGGATAATTTGAGGAAAGTTTAATAAAGGGCCTACTAGGAGAAACTGTATTAGGAGCCCTGGTGGCATAATGGTTAAATGCTCAACGGCTAACCAAAACGTTGATGGTTCGAACCCACCTTGCAGCTTTGAGGAAGAAAGACCTGGTGATCTGCTCCTGTAAAGATTACAGCCTAGAAAACTCTCTGGGTTGATTCTACTCTGTCACGTGGGGTCAGTATTAGTCAAAATCGACTCGATGGGCGCATAACAACAACAACAACAGAAGTAACCGTACTTGATCTAAACTGCTCTTGATAACCGGTCATCAACACGGATTGTTGTACCATGTTGGGTGCTGCAGATCTTGGGGACTCAGCAGTGTGGGACTGCTGATATTTGTCCGTGCCCTGAATGGTTCCAAGTTACACTGCTGTCCACCTCAGTCTTGCAGTTCCTCTGCCTTAGCCCTTTCAGTAAGCTATCAGTACAATTACTCTCAGGAACCTTGCTGTTGCGGGATTGCCATCTTTGCCTCCTTCAGTCTTACTTGTTGTAGTACTCAAATGGCATGTGAGACCAGGAAAAAAATAATAAGTTTATTAGAATTGTGTATAAAACAAGAGTTCATAGGTTCTGAATGAGAGTCTGAATTGATCCCCCTTGAATAACCCTTTACCCTCAAGTCAATTCTGACTGGTAGCAAGCTTCTAGGACAGAGTAGAACTGCCCCACAGGGTTTCCAAGGAGCAGCTGGTGGATTCAAACTGCCGACATTTTGGTTAGCAGCTGTAATTCTTAACCACTGTGCCACCAGGGCTCCTCCCTTGAATAAATAGTATATGTATTTTAGTGCATAGACTTTGTCGTGATTTTTTTTAATGCCTAAAAGCCATTTTTTTTCTTGCTCTGGAATTCTTGTTATATTCTGTATGGCTGAGGTTATCAGATCAGCGGCATAGGACAAACGTGGTATCACAGTAACAGATTTTTTTATGTGATCTGAACTGCTTCAAAGGCAATGAATCTTCAAGTCTTGGAAGATCAGGGCTTACCTCACAGCCCAAGATCTCCTGGCTTGAAATTATTGGAAACCTGGCTTCTGGGCCCCCTGCTATGTGCCTCCTTGTAGGAGGATTCATTTGTCTGCAGTGGGCTCCCAGGGAATTTGATTAGCTCTCAGTCCCTGCATTAGCCATCCTTTGTTCCGGCCTGGACGGCACCACGGCCAGTCAATAGGTGCCAATTTTATTAGGTGCTGCCCCTGTAACGTCGCACTTGCCTCCCCTCCAATCTCTTTGGCTTGTAATGCTCATTGGCGGAGACAGCTAATCAATAGTTGCTCCTCACCAGCCCCATAGATATCGACCTAGGACTCAGGAAGACTTTATAAGGAGTCATTGGGGGGATTTTTTCAGTTCAAATTGAATTGTGGGCCATTAAATGTCTTTAGTAAAAGACTGCACCTCATATCATATGCCAATGCTCCTTCTGAATTTTTAACCAGAGCTGGAGAATATCCTGCCTTTGCTAGGGCCATCTCAGCAGGTTCCAGGTTTTTCTTTCCCAGGCGGATCTGGTTAATTGTTATGGATTTTCCAGCAGGTTTTTTTTTTTAAAGCATTTGGAGTTTGGAAAGTGCAGGCTTTGTTTTCCTTGCTAAAGAAAACCAATTCAGGAGGTCTGCCTAGAGACACAAGATAGGATACAAACACACACAAGAAGATATGTAGGCATACACGCACACTTCCTCCTCCCAGCCCGTGTTCATTCCTAATGACTCCTTAAATGAGCTTCAGGGAGAGAAGGAAGATTCCTCCTCACCTGGCCAGAGGTAACAGGGAGCAAGCCTATTACAATGGAAAGGATGGCACCCCAGCTCCGCCATTACAAATGCTGTGACATTAGGTGAGTTATCTAACTCCTTTAAACGTGGCGTCCTCATCTGTAAAATGAGAGGCAATCGTCGTGTAACAGGGTCATCATCCATGGGTGGAACTTCCCCGACACGTGTTGTTGCTACTGTTGTCAAGTTGATTCCAACTCATAACCACCCCGTGTGACAGAATAGAGGGTGTTCTAGTCTGTTGTCTTTATGGAGTAGGTCTTCAGGTCTTTCTCCCGCACAGCCACTGGGTGGATTTGAACCACCAACCTTCTGGTTAGCAGCTGAGCACTTAACCATTAATAGCTGTTAAATATCTGTCCCCCTACCTCCAATCCTTCGTGAGGCTTCCCTTGAAATCAGAAATGGGAGGAGCTTTAAAATCTTCATTTTATCATGAGGGCACTGAGGCCCAGAGAGAAGTCATGCCTTGTCCAAGGTCACAGAGTGAGTCAGTAATGGGCTGGGGCTGGCCTCCTGTTTCACTTTATTCTAGTCCTGTTTTCTACTGTGCTGCCTCCAACAAGGAGGACCAAGAGGCCCTGCCACCCCCATCCTCAACCCCAACAAGATTAACTGTTTTTATTAACAACTTATATTTGTGTAGCATTTTACTCTTTTTCAAGAGCAGAGACTAATTAGAAATTGCAATCCTAAGGGAGGCTGCCCTGGGCTTCTTGTCAGCCCCTTGCCCAAGGTGAAGGGAATGGAAGCCAGAGAAAAGGCTTCATGTGATATGAAGACATCAACCTTGGGTCACCACAGGCTTTCCTCCCCAGCCTGGACATGTGCCTTTAGAGGGCAGAGTCATAGTCTCAGGCCCCCCTGCCTAAGGAGAACTATTGGCCTAAGCAAAGGAAGCAATGATATATATATATATATATACTACTCCCCTTCCAGAAGCCAATAGTTGTTTTGGCACATTTGGTTAAGTGCTCACTGCCTACCAAAAGATCAACAGTTCAAACCCACCAGCTGCTCCACAGCAGAAAGACATGGCAGTCTGCCTCTGTAAAGATTTCAGCCTTAGAAACTCAAGAGGGCAGTTCTATTCTGTCCTGTAGGGTTGCTGTGAGTCAGAACCGACTCAATGGCGGCGGGTATATACAACCTAAGAGTGATGCAGATATCCAGAGATAGGATAGCAACCAGAGACCAGGGCCTGAGGACACAGACTCAGCATTCGAATGTGTAGTCAGGAATGAAGGAGGGAAGGTTAAGTTCTCTAAACCAATGTCAGGAACACCTGGGGTCAGAGTCAGCCAAGGTCAGGAACAAAGGGGGGCAATTCAATACATACTTGCCAATTACTCTCCGTTGTCCAGTCAATAGCGTTCATGGGGGTAAAAGAATGAAAAAGTGCTTAACCTTGTGGGACTTGTGTTAAAGCATCATTTACCATGTGCCAGGAAATACTGTAAGGCTTTGCATGTGTAACTCATCTAATCTTCAGAACTACAAGGTTACTATGAGTAGGAATCAAATTGGTGGCGGTGGGTTTGATTTTTATGGAATCTTTAGAACATCTGTATGAGGTAGGGCCTGTCATTATTACATTTGTCAAGCAAAGAGACTGAGGCACAGAGGGCCTAGGTGACTGGCTCAAGATCAGGTAGCTAGTAAGTGGCAAAATTGGGATTTGACACCACACAGCCTAGCACTAGAACCCACACACCTAACAGTGATGCTGCTGTCTTCATTTGGGTTCCCCTTAAACAAACCCTGAGTCAAGGACTTGAACGCTAGTAGCTTATTTAGGAGATGATCCCAGGGAACACAGAAAGAGGAATGGGAAGTGGAATAGGAAAGGGAAGGAAGTTAATACTGTGTGTGGTAAGGAGAAGGTGACCACTGAGGCAACTGCTAGGAGCTTTAGGACTCAGTGTAGAACATGTACCTTAGCCCACTCTGTGGTGAAGGAGCTGGGATATTTATGCACCAATTCCCATCAATCTTTCTTCTGAGGGCTGTTCCTGAGGCTAGTTCTCCATTAATCCCAGCCTGCCATGAATAGGCAGAGAGGGTTCCAGAGACCAAAGAGCGCCTTAGGCAACATGATTCAGGTTCAGGCATGTGAAAGTAGGCTGCTGTGCACCTGAGGGAGTATGGATAGAGTACCAGCTGTGGTCCATATGGCCACCCTGACCTTCTAGATGGGAGACAAGAACAGGGATCCTCATTGTAGGCTCAGAGATAAAACAGTTTGATCCAAAGTCTTGAGTGTTTAAAAATCTGAAATACCTGGATACACCTTGTGATGTCCCTTCTGCCTCTTGCTCCTGACTTACATGTAAGCCTCCACAGCAGCCTTTCATGAACTTTCCCAGAGTCCTAACACTAAGTACACACTGTCAGACCTGAACAAAGGTCCTTTAAATTCAAGGGTGAGACAAAGACCTTACCTGACTCAGCAGCTTCACCTGTCGGGCCTCGACATCTGTTCCTGGCTTTGAGCAGCACAACAGAAATCTGTGAGTTGAGTCTTGTTTATGTCCCTCCTTTTCTCACTCTGTTAGAGATTGAATTGTTTCTCCCCAAAATATGTGTTGGAATCCTAACCCCAATACCTGTGGATATCATCCTATTTGAAAATAGGATTTTCTTTGTTATTTTAATGAGACCACATCAGGATAGGCTGTGTCCTAAGCCTAATCACTACACTCAGAAAAACCAAACCCACTGCCATGGAGTCATCTCCAACTCATAGTGACCCCATAGGGTTTCCAAGACTGTAAATCTCTATAGAAGCAGATAGCCACATCTTTCTCCCGCTGGTGGTTTCAAACCACTGACCTTTTGGTTAGCAGTCAAGCGCTTTAACCACTGTGCCACTAGGGCTCCCTAGCCTAATCACCACAGATTAGACACAGGAGTACATGCACAAACAGTTGTGGGGGAAAGATAAATGCCACATGAAGATTGCCAAGGAACCAGGGAACACTGGAGCTATAGAAACCGAAAGAGACAAGGATCTTCCCCCAGAGGCAACAGAGAGAGAGCCTTGCCCTGGAGCCAGTGCCCTGAATTTGGACTTCTAGCCTTCTGAACTATGAGAGGAGCTCTGGTGGCACAGTGTTAGTGAGCGCTCCCCTGCTAACCAAAAGGTTGATGGTTCGAACCTACCAGCCGCTCCATAGGAGAAAAGACCTGGCAATCTGCTCCCATACCGATTACAGAGATTACAGCCTAGGAAACCCTATGGAGCAATTCCACGCTGTTCTGTAGGGTCGCTGTGAGTCAGAATCCACTCAACAGCACCTAACAACAAGCCATGAGAAAATAAATTTCTGTTCTTAATGCCACTCACTTCTGGTTTTTCTGTCCCAGCAGCGCTAGGAAACTAAGACACACCCTGACTGAAGAACTCAGGAACAAGACGTGGAAGTGGGAGAAGGAAGGGACAGGAAGTCCCACCCGCAAAGCGATGCTGGCCTGAAAGGTCGAGCTTGGCAGGTGGAGCAGCATCCCTGCTCAGGCAGCAGAGAGATGGTGTTGATGAATATGTATGTCCTCATTTGCTTGGAATTGGTGTAACTGTGCTTTTCTGTTGGTTAAGAATTGGAAAATGCCAATGGAACATGGAGGAAAGTCAATAGACATACGTAAAAAGAAATCATTACATTTAAAATGATTTCTTCCCCAAGGCCTCAGGGAACTGTCGCTATCAAGAAAAGAAATGTGCCTCCGTGCAGAGCTTCTGCGAGTGTGGGGTCCTGCAACCGTCCTTCCTTCCCTCGGCGATGGTTTATCAGGTGCGTAGCAGGTGACACGGCAGCCAACAAGGCGGACAGTGGACTAGCGTATTCACAGTGACTCCCTGTCCCAGTGAAGGGGCAGGCTCTTCTTTTTTTTTTTTTTTTTAAAGTTCTAGAGGAATCTGGAAATTCCTTCCTAGAAAAATCCTTTGAGTCCAGGGTCTCTTGTGAGTTATTAACAAAAATATTATTTTTAGCTCCCTACCACTCCCTCCCCCACCCTTTGGTAACCATTAATCTTTCTTTGAGTAGGTGGATTTACCAATTCTAATATTTCGTGTGGCGTCCCAGAGTGGTACAAATGGGCAAAGCGCTTGGCTGCTCAGTGAGAGGTTGGAAGTTTGAGTCTAGCCAGAGGTGCCTCGGAAGAAAGGCCTAGTGATCTACTTCCAAAAATCAGCTATTGGAAACATTGCGGAGCCCAGTTCTACGCTGACACACATAGGATTGCCTTGAGTCGGAGCTGATTCAATGGCAATTGACAGATATTTCATGTAAGTGGAATCGTACAATACTTGCCCTTTTGCGTCTAGCTTATTTCACTCAACATGATGTTTCAAGGTTCATCCATGTCGTAGTATCTGTCAGGACTTCATTTCTCTTTATAGCTGAATAACACCCCATTGATTGTATGTGCCACATTTTGTTTATCCGTTCAGCTGGTGATGGGTACCAGACTTCTTTCTGACCTACTGGAATGTATTATTTTCTTTATTCCGAGCACCCTCGGCAGCACAGAATTCCATCCAAGGACTCAGTCTTTGCCCTCATGGGGACCACGGTTTCCTCACCTGTGAGCTGGGAATAATTGTGTCTCCCAGAATGGGTGCTGGAAATAAAGTCTATGAAGCTTCTAAAACACAACACAAATGCCTGGCACTTGGGGGTCAGACTTGGGACAACGGTTCTTCAGAACCATTTAAGGTTTTTAATGTGTCTGTTGCCTCTCTCCCACTCTGGAAAATGAGCTTCCTGAGAGAGAGAGATTTGTTGGCTTCCTTGCCACCCAGACAGTACTTGGCAAATTTTGGGGCTCAATAAGTAGGGAAGGAATGAAGGAGTGAATGAAGCATACGAACTCAATATCTAGTCACTTCTAGCTTTATGATAGAAGACTTTAACCCCACGTTGTAGCATCTGTCCCGGCTGGTTAAGACACCCTATGCCAAACACCCATCAAAATCATATGAGCCACTATTCCGTATCATTATTTATTTACTGTTGGTCCCCTCTTTTAGAATGAAACTTCATGATGGTAGGGTCCTTGTCCCTCTAGTTCACTGTGATATCCCCAGGGCTGAGCATTGTCACAAAGTTGTGCTCAATAACTGACTGAAGGAAGGAAGGATAGAAAGAAAGAGGAAAAATGATGGAATGAAGGAGAACATAAATATAAAAAGTGGAAGAATGTCCTGGAAAACTGCAGGGGCACCAAGATTGCCTGCCAGACATAACTTTTGGCTCTTGTTGGTGTGATGGCAAGTTGGGGTCCTTGGCCCTGGACAGGAAGTGGTTCTGCAGGAGTGAGTCCCAGGCAGGTGGACGGGGCTGCGGCCCAGGCTGAGGCTCTGTGAACCTCTCCCCACTCCAGCCTCCGCCGGGATGCTGTTCTGCCCGCAGCCTCTGTGTTTTCTGAGGGAAGAGAACTGTGGTTCTGGATCACTGATGCCTCTTAATGAGCCTGGTGTGCTGAGGGATTTCATTTCCTCTGTGCAAAGGTCACTCTTCTCCCCAGGCTGCTCTGTCAGTTTAAAGGTGGGTAGAACTCAGGGAACTCCTCAGGGGAGCCCAACTGACTCCAGCTCCCTAGAAGCCTCTGCCAGCTTTACATATCCCTGGCTGGGCTTGGACAAGGCACAGAGCATCCTTTTTGTCTCTTGGTAAAAAAAAAACAGTGGTCCTGCCTTGTAATTAGGATTGCTCCGCCTGAAGCCTGCTATCCCTTTTAACCACCAAAGGGTAAACTGCAGTTAGTGTAATTCAATGTGTTAATCCTCATCTCTTCGGGCAGGAGGAAAAGAGGGGGTGCCTGACTCAGCCATAGTGTCAGAGGCAGGGACAAGGGAGAAGGGCATGCTTGCCTGAAAAGAGGAAAATGATCTTCTGAGGCAGAAGGGAGACTGACAAATTGGTAGGGTGGGGATGGAGTAAGGGAGTGCATCAGGCTAGTCAGCTAGAAGAAGGAGTAGGGAAGTTCCTGACACCGGCTCTCAGGGATCCCCAGTCTGAGGGGGACACAGCCCTGCTCTCAAGTTGATTCCCAGTCTCAGGGTGGGGGGGACACAGCCCTGCTCTCAAGTTGATTCCCAGTCTCAGGGTGAGGGGGACACAGCCCTGCCCTCAGGGAGCCCCAGTGTAAGGGAGAGAAACAACCCTGCCCTCAGGGAGCCGCAATCTAAGGGAGACACAGCCCTGCCCTCAGGGAGCCCCAGTCTGAGGGGGACACACAGCCTTGCCTCAGGGAGCCCTGATCTGAGGAGGAGACACAGCTCTGCCCTCAGAAAGCTCCCTATCTGATGAAGGAGACACAGCTCTGGCTCTCAGCAAGCTCTCAGTCTGATGAGATAAACAGATTCCTTGATCTTAGGAAGTTCCCAGAATAATGGCAGAAGAAAGGGAAGTAAACTCTGTACAGCTTCTACTATGTGCCAAGCAGCATGTTACACACATCTGCACACTTTCATTCAACCCTTTTGTGTAAGTAGGACCTTATGCTTGCACAATTCCACAGAGCCCCTGAAGGTGTGCAACATGTCACTGGCCCAGGGTGTAAGCATGCCTACCTGCAACCTGCACACCAGAGAGTGGAAGCACAGAGAACCCAAGGACTTATAGTCGAAAAGTGGTGGGACTAGGATTTGAATTTGGGTTTTCTACGTTCAGATCAAATTGTCTTCGAAACATTTCCTGATACATAAGGGAAAGAGGCCATCACCCATCTCTCAGTTTGTCATGGTGGCTTGCATGTTGCTGTGATGCTGGAAGCTATACCACAAGTATTTCAAATACCAGGAGGGTCACCCATACAGACAGGTTTTAACGGAGCTTCCAGACTAAGACAGACTAGGAAGAAAGGCCTTGCAGTCTGCTTCTGAAAATTAGCCAATGAAAACCCTATGGATCACAGAATATTGTCTGAGACTTTGACTTGCTTACTTTGGAAACTTCATTAGGAGGGACCAATCACTGGAGAAAGACATCATGTTTGATAAAGGGGGTGTGGTCAGTGAAGATGAGGGAAACCCTCCATGAGATGGATTGACCCAATGGCTGCAACAGCAGACTCAAACATACCAAGGATCATGAAGATGGTGCAGAACTGGGCAACATGTGTCGTCTTGTTATACACGGGATCATCATAAGTCGGAGTAGATTCAGTGTCAACTAACGACAACAAAGGGGAAGTGGAACAGAGGGAGGGCAAGGCTTGCCTATACATCCTGTGTCTTGACCGAGTTGCCCTGAAAGAAGAGTGCAAGACAAAGGCTTCCTGCAGGCAGTTTATGGGGAAGTGACCCAAGGGAGCAAGAACGAGGGAGGAAGGGAAAAGAAACAGGGAAAATGGGAAAGCCCATACAAGGATGCATTATCAGACTGGCCACCCCTGCAGGCGACTGTGTTTCATCGCACTGGGACATCTCAGGGGCTTTACGAAATGTATCTCAGCACTGTACACCTGGGGGTGGAAGGGAGAAGGAATTACCCCTTGGCTGCCTCCTGCTACTAGTCAGAGGTGGCCTTGTGCACTTCCTGGTTACAGGTGCCTGAGCATCAAACAGGTACTGGTGGAAGTCCCAGGCCGCGGCATCAGAGAAACCCTGGCAGGAAGGGAGGGGCACGGCACAGGCAGAGGGGAGGCACTGTTGGGTTGTACCTGTTGGAAACTGGTGGAAGCCTGCAGGGAACCCACAGCAGTGGCTGGGAGAAGGGGCAGAGCAAGGCGCTGTCAGATAAGCAGATTGGAATGATGCACAATGTCTGTGGCTCCCCCTGGCCAGTCAGACTCTGGGAAGCGGAAGCTGAGATGGAGTTAGGGATGCAAAAGATCTATTGGGAAATAATACTCGGGAAGGAAAAAGGGAGAAAGCAGATTGGGCAGGGGAGTCGGCTTTGGGATCTAGGGCCTACAAGAAGCCAGCCTTCTAATCACCACCAACAACCTAAGATTTCCTGATGGAGGTCACACATCAGAGACCCCGTGCCCAAAAGAGATGCAGTGATGGAAACTCCTAGCTCAGAATTCTGACATTCTTATCCAGGAAAGGTACTGATTTGTGGCAGACACTGCTAGTTGCCCCTGATGACTTTTTCCCTCATTGCCCTTAGTGATAGGCCTCCCAATTTTTAGCCAGGCATATGGACTCCTGGAAGAAGTCTATAGTCCTATTCTATTTTGCAGACAGCTGTAGCCATTTGACTAAATTCTAGCCAATAGGACATGAGTTAAGAGGTGTGGAAAACTCTTGGGAAGTATCCTTAAAGGGAGAAAGAGTGCCCTTTTCTTCCCATTTCCTCCATTTGCTGGCTGGAGTGAGGATAAGATGGCTGGAGCTTCAGCAGCCATATTGGATCACACAGTGGAAGCTCTATGCTGTGGAGAGTGGAGGAACAAGTGGAAGAACAGAGAGTAGAATGGATCTCCAAAAAGTATGGCACTCCATGCAGCTGCCTACTTCTGTAATTGATTAATGTGAGACAGAAATAAACTTTTATCTTGCTTAAGCCATTGTTATTCAGGATTTTCTATAATTACCTACGTATATGTTTGTCTCCCATTTGCTGGGGACTCAGGAAGGGCAGGGACTTGACAAAACTTGCTTATCTTTACGGCTCTTGCACCCAGCCCAGAGGCTGTCATAGAGCAGCTATCTAGTGTTTGTTGAAGGAATAAGTGAGTAACACACCTTCATTCCCATCTGACCCTTGGAGAGGTGATCTAACAGGCTCCCTTCTGGTACCATTTTGAGAGGGCAGAATGAACTCCTAGGCTGGCAGCGCAGGGTCCAAGCACCCAGTGAGGGCCACACCTTCTACTGCTCAGTTCTGCTACCCTGGTGGCCTGGGGAAAGGTAAAACTTGTGGTCATAGGTAGGGAGCCTTCCAGAGGTACATGCCTCAGAAAGCAGTGTCTTGCTGCAACTGGCTGAAGGGGAGCTATCCAGAGCTACTTGCAGCTCCTGAATGTGCCATGCTTTTTTTTGCCCCCTGGCCTTTGCACAGGCAGTTCCCTCAACCTAACACGCCCTCTCCTCTCCCCAGCCATCCTCATTTTCCTTGTCTGGCTTACTTTTCTGAAGGTTCAACAAAGAATACTCCCCCCTTCTTTCTGGAAACCAGAAGGGAGGCTGTGAGATCACTTCTTCAAAGGTCAGATGGCAATGAAGGTGTGTCAGTTGTTTATTCATTCAACAAACACTAGATGGCTACTGTATGACAGCCTCTGGGGTAGGTGCAAAAGCCACAAAGATAAGAAATCTCTGCCCTCCCTGAGTCTCCAGCAGCCACCAAGCTCCAGCTGTGGTGAGTGGTCAAAAGGCTCATGTTTGCCCCATCAAGTAGCTCATTCCACACCGGACTGGGACCTCTGCAAGGTCAAGGACTGTGCCCCCTCTAGCTCAGAACCTGGCATGTGTGGGCATGCAGGGGAGGTTTATTGAATTGCCTCTGAACAGCGCACAGGAGTCGCCCAGCCCTCAGCACAGCTTGACGGCTGGGTTGGGGGAGGACTTGGAGAGGATGGGACAGCTCAGTGACGGCCATGGATCCCATGGCTGCACCTGCAGCCTGTCCTTACAGCTCTCAGCAGTCTTCTGCTCTCCTCCCTCCTCCCCTGGTTCCCTCAGCAATGCCCTGGCAGGACTGAGTTTTCTCTGCTCTCAGTGACCTGTGACCAAAGCCACCGCAGCTAATTAGCACCCGGCTGTGTGCTTGACCCCTGCCCCTGGCTGACTGCAGCCACTCCTGCTCATTCCCATTTAATGGGCTCAGCGCCTGCCTGGCAACCTCCATCCTCATGATTTAGCTTCGAGCCCTAGGGTTTTTTCTTTCTTTCCTCCTGGTTTGATTCACTTTGTAATTAACACTTTCTCCTGGCTGTTCTCTTTCCTCCTGCACCGACTGTACAGGTGATGCTGAATTGGGCTAGTCTGAGAGTCCCACAGACAGGCCAGTGTAGATGCAGGCCCTGTCCCAGGGGAGCTCTCAGTCAGGGCTGACACATAGACAGGGAGAGGGAAGAACAGGGCACAGAGGTGTATAGAGGGAGAAGCCCTGGAGAGATGTGTTCCAACTCTCTACCCACTATGCAGAAGGGAAGACTGAGACCCAGAGAGGGTAAGCAGGCTGCCCGAGATTACCTAGAGATTGTATATATCTAAGCCTGTGTTTCCCCCCAAAGCAAAACCTGAGACAGTCTTGGTTACAGGTAGTGTGTTTTGGGAAGTGCTCCCAAGGAACAGGACTAGAGGGCTGGGAAGGGTGAGACAAGGAGAGCAAGCCAATGCAGGGGTGGCTTACCAAGCTGGATGCTGTTGTGGGCAACTCAGTTTCCATCTCACCAGGGATCCTCTGAGTGCATCAGAAATGTCTACCCGAGTGGGGAAAGGAGACTATTTACCCTTTAGTTTCTGGTTGCCCTTGGGCAATGGCTGCCCTGTGCCATTGGGGTGTTGACATCCTTGCACTTCCAGGTTTGTGCTGATGTCACTATGGCTGGGCAGTTTCCTGTAGGCAGCCAGTGCCATAGCAGAGAGAGCTGTAGTGCAGGCCAGGCAAGGTGCTGTCAGAGGACATCCAGGTGAAACTGGTTCCCATGATGATGGCTGAAATGAAAACTCAGGCTGGGAGAATGTGAGGCAGGGCACATACCTCACCCATGTCTAAGTCATGGAAGGGCAAGAAAGCAAGGCCAATTAATCAGTTGGGAATGCGTTCAGCAGCAACAATCAGAAAACCTAACCCTTGTGCCCCCAAAACAGAAAGGCTTATTTTCTCCCATAATAAGAAATCCACAGGTAGGCAGCTGCAGGCACAGGTTCAAGGATGTCAGCACTGAAGTCTGAGATTTTCTTAGTCTCTCCCTTATATGCACAGAATGGCTGCTGCCGTGCCAGCCATCATATTTGCATTTCCAGCAGGAAGAAGCATGGTAGAGTGCGGAGGGGAACAGCATCCTGATCAGGTCATTGAAGGCTGTGCCTAGGACTTGCCAAGCCAGAATGGTTGTCACTCAGCATCTCTGGCTGGTGGGAGGGGGGTTGATATAATACAACCAGCACTGCCTGCCACACAAACATGGTTCCATTTCCTTTTCCTTTTAGGGAGGAGCTGGCTTCTTCCCTTCCCCAACCTCACACTTCCCTTGTTTCTCTTAACTCATCACTGGCCCTAAGTGTCCCTGATCTTTGGGCTTATTTAGGGTGAATGTTGGGCCTTCCCACTGAGACCAAATGGACAAGGCTAGACGGGAAACAACCCTGAGCTGCTCCATTTTTTTTCCCCCTCCACTTTTCTCTCGCCTTTGAAAGGAGAAGTCCCTGGTACAAGTGAAGTGAACGTTATCTGATTGTATCAGTGTGATGGTTAAGATTGTGTGTCGACTTGGCTGGGCCATGATCTCAGTGTTTTCGCAGTTGTGTAATGTTGTGATCACTTTACTGTTGAAATTTGATATGTGATCAGCCCCATGATGGAATCTGCTCAGTGGTACCGGCAGAGGTGGGGCCTGTGGTGACTCACCGCTCCCTCAGCCTTCATCTCTCCACCTTCCTTCCTGCTCGCCTTGCAAATGTTGTTGGCTTGTTCTGGATCCAGCAGCTGTCTCTCGTCTGATTTCTGGTTCTTGGGACTTGAGCTAGCAGCTTACCTGTCCATCTTGGGATTCATCGATCTTCACGGTCTGTGAGCAGGAGGGTTGGTCCCCGACCTGCCTGTCTTGGGTTCACCAGCTCCTGCAGCTACGTGAATCGAGAGAAACCTTGTGGTCTTGCCTGCTGACCTTGGGGATTCCTTGACCACCACAGCCTATGAGTGGTAGCCCTGCTCTCCAACCTGCTCACCTTGGGTTCACCAGCTTCTGCAGCTCTGTGAATTGGGAAGGACCTCTATCCTGATCCAAGCAAACACTTGGGATGTTCCAACCCCTACACTCACGTGAGCTGTTTCCTTGATATAAATCTCTCTATATATGTTTATATACTTTACTGGTTTTGCTTCTCTAGAGAACCCAGCCTAAGACAATCAGCAACTGACAACAGGGCATAGTGAGAATGGAGTATTTGTTCCTCTCTATTGGCCAGTGAGTGATTTCGCCAGGTGAGGGGCCTGGAGAATTGTGCCACCGAGACAAATGGAATCCAAGGTTTCTGCAGCTATTCCTTTGTCTGCCTGGGACACCAGGAAGCCAGGTGGCCCGGGGATCTCTGTCTTCTCCACATCCTGACCCAGCCACCATCAATCCCAGGGCTTGAGTTAAGTTTAAAGTCCCTAGTGATTGGAAAACAGTTTGGTGGTTCCTCAAAAAGTTAAACATAGAATTATCACATGACCCAGCAATTCTGCTCCTAGGTATATACCCCAAAGAACCGAAAGCAGCGACTCAAACAAGTACTTAGACACCAAATTCATTGCAGCACCATTCACAGCTGCCAAAAGGTGGAAGCAACCTAAACGCCCATCAACAGATGAGTGGATAAACAGAATGTGGTATATATATATATATATATATATATATATATATATAAAAAATACACCTCCAAAAAAAACCCATTGCCATCAAGTTGATTCCGATTTACAGCAATCTTATAGGACAGAGTAGAACTGCCTGTCATGGATTCAATCATGTCCCCCCAGAAATGTGTGTATTAACTTGGTTAGGCCATGATTCCCAGTAGTCTGTGTTGTCCTCCATTTTGTGACTGTAATTTTACGTTGACAGGATGAGGGTGGGATTGTAATACCACCCTCACCCAGGTCACGTCCCTGGTCCAAAGTAAAGGGAGTTTCCCTGGGGTGGGGCCTGTACCACCTTTTATCTCTGAATAGATAAAAGGAAAGGGAAGCAAGCAGAGACTTGGGGACCTCATACCACCAAGAAAGAAGCACCAGGAGCAGAGCACATCCCTTGGACTTGGGGTCCCTGCACCTGAGAAGCTCCTCGACCAGGGGAAGATTGATGACAGAGAGAGAGTCTTGCCCTGGAGCTGATGCCCTGAATTTGGACCTATAACCTATTAGACTGTGAGAGAACAAATTTCTCTTTGTTAAAGCCATCAACTTGTGGTATTTCTGTTATAGCAGCACTAGATGACTAAGACACTGCCCCATAGGGTTTCGAAGGCCATAAATCTTTACGGAAGCAGACTGCCACATTTTTCTCCTGTGGAGCAGCTGGTGAGTTCGAACCACCAACCTTTCAGTTAGCAGCCAAGTGCTTTAACCACTGTGCCATCAGGGCTCCTTTATATACATACAATGGAATATTATTCAGCCATAAAGAGAAATGAAGTTCTGATACACAGATGAACCTAGGAAACACTATGCCAAGTGAAATAAGTCAGGCGCGAAAGGACAAATATTGTATGATTCCACTTCTATGAAATATATAGAATAGGCAAATACAGTGAAGTAAAAGTAGTTTGTGGTTACCAGGGGTTGCAGGCAGGGAGGAATGGGGAGTAATTGCTTAATGGGTAATGAGTTTGTCTTTGGGGTGATGAAAAAGTTTTGGAAATAGAGAGCGGTGACGGTCACACAGCATGGTGAATGTAATAATGTCACCGACTGTACACTTAAACATGGTTAAAATAGCAAATTTTATGTTATATGTATTTTACCATAATAAAAAAAGAAAAAAAAAAAACTGATACAAAGTCCCTAGTAGTTAATCAGGCTGTCTCCAACCTCTAGGTCAGGAGGGGTACTCATCCTTCCCGCCTCTCTGGACAACTCAGGGCAGAAGGTCTCATGTTCACTGTCTTAGACTGGCCTCCCCCAAAGGGCCAACCCAAGCCAAGGATTCAAGTGCAATTGGTTTATTTGGAAGCAGAAGGTAGAGGAGCTGGGGAAGTGAGACAAGGAAGGGAAGGAAGCCCATAGGATACAGTATTATCCCAGGTACCACTGTGGGCAACTGAGGCTCAATTCCACTGGGGACCATTCAGAGACTGTGTAGAACATGCCTCAGAGTTACCTTAACAAGGGACGAGGGAACTGGAGTATTTATACACCAGCTCCTGTCAGTTATTGGTTGAAGGGTGCTCCCAGGAAGTGTTTATTCCCCAGCATTCTGACTGCCACATGGGAAAGCAGAGTGGGACCCAGATGCCAGAGCAAGACCACAGGCAAAGAAATGCAGGTGCTGTTAGTTAAAAGTTAAACTGGGAGCGTGACCAGGGGCACGTGGGTGGATCACTGACAATGGCTGCTGCAGACATGGTGAATGTCCCAGCTGGAGGGATTAGAAACAATCATCTCAGAAAGGTGCTACTGCCATTTTGATGGTATAGTTTGTCGTATGTGGGACAATTGTTCTTTGCGGGTACATTGATGTTCCTGGCCCCACCGACTCAATGCCATCACATCTCTTACAGTCACTGTAACAACCAAAGGGGCCACCACACATTTCTAAACTCTGCTCCTCCCCCCAGTTAAGAATCATGGGTTGAGTCCAATCTCTTCACTTTCCAGATGAAGAAATTGAGGACCAGAGAAGGCCTATCCAGCAACACACAGCTAGTTCTGAGAGACCGAACCAGGGCTGCAACTTAGGTCTCCTGAGTCATATTTGTTCATTCGAAAAAGAGAAGAAGATTGAGAAACTTTAGTGCTCATTCATTCATTAACCAAAAATTATTTGAACGGCCTCTTCAAGCTCTAGGCCCTAGTCTCCCGTCTATATTCCACACTCCTTACTAACGTCTAACCTGGCGCCCTCCTGCTGTGGCCCAGCCCTCTCTCCATGTGTTCTGGCCCCCCAGATGGGGGGCAGTGATCCCCTATTGCTGATGGGCTCTGTGGGAGGGAAGGGCTGATGGCTGCAAGATGGCCTGGCACCGGCTGTCGCTGAATGGGCACTCCACTCTCCAACCACGTTGTTCCCTGATGCCCTTTCCTGCAGCTGACTTGACGTCCCCACAGCTGCACTGATGGTAACAAGGCCTTTAAGTACTGAACAGAACACTCCCGGATGCTGCCTAGAAGCCCTCTCAGAGCCGTTGCCTCCCAACCATCCATCTGCTGCCTTCTAGTGGCAACTGCAGCCAGGCTCCCAGCCAGCCTCCACCCTCCATGGCCCCTGGCTCCTCTGTGATTGGAGGCCTGCTCAGGCCTGGCACTGATGCCTGGCACTGGGTGTTGCGTGAGTACCATGCCAGTCTCTGAAATGATGGCGTTTTCCTGGCTGCAGCACCAAGAAGCCCGGATCCCCAACCCGCCGCCAGCCAGAATCTGCCTGGTTCCCTCTGCTCTCTGCTAATGGCAAATTATCAGGGCTGATTTACAGCAACGGCTAAGTCGGCAGAGAATGAGGCCTGTATGCCAGCGGGCACTGTCTTGGGGAGGGGAGCTTGCAAGGGGGTGGAGTGGAGCAGGATAGGAATGGGGGTCAGGAGGGAAGGAGAGGGAGAAGTGGTGCAGGAAGGAGAGATAGTGGGAAAAAGAGGAAGGAGAAGCTCAGGGTGAGGAGAGAAGAGAGAGGAGATGGAGACAGGGGGCTGGGAGATGAAAAGGGGGGAAATAATTATAGCTTACCACATGCCTGGCATGCATTTTCTCCTGGGACTTTTGTTTTAGACCAACACCGTCCAATATGGTAGCTGCTAGCCACATGTGGCATTTTTAATTAAAACTAACAAAAAATTAAAAATTCAGTCCCTTCGTCACACTAGCCACATTTGAAGTGCTCCAAGGTGACATGCAGCGAATGGCTACTGCATTGGACAGTACAGAGAGAACATTTCCATCCTTGCAGAAAGTTCTATTGGACAAGCTGGTAGATAATAAAGGCAGATAATAAACCATTACTGATAATTGTATGCCACTGATGTAGATATATCTATATCAGGGACTGCTTTAAGAACATCATACAGTTGATTTTCATTATTCATAGTAGTTATAGTCTATGACATTGCCATGAACACTGAATTGGTGAATATTCAACCAGTCGTTTCTAGGGAAAACACAGCGTTAGTTTCCTACAAGTCTCTGGTCACAATATTTACCTCAAATGATCAAGTACATAACCTTGTTTCATGTGCGTTTCAGTTGAGAAGCACCGTGTTCAGCATATATTGTTGATTCATTAACATTGAATTCGTGGCCAGCAGCACCATAACTCACGCCTGAAAGATGTTTACCTAACACAAGTATTTTCTCCGTAAAGCACATCACAGCTTTCTTACGCTTAGGAACAAGAGACAGCACTACAACACTACACTTGAGGGCCATTTTAAACAGCCAAATCACTAGCTAAAAAGCTCCAAAATGAGAAAAATGTGGCAGTAAGTAGAGAGCCAATCAGACGCTTATTTACAGTATGAGCTAAAACAAGAAGTCAGAGCGTCGCCTTGTTCTGCCTCATCTGGCAGCGGGTGTGTTGGGCGATAAATTTTTCACCATTCTTGGTATGTCCATGAAGGACCTCAAAAGCACTGTGAGTATTGATTTGGGGATTACAAATAAATTTTAGCAAGTAGGCTATTTCACAAATACAGAATCTGTGAATAATGAGGATTGACTTGCTATTAATTCATTTCTATATATAGATAGTAGGTATTTATATCAGGTGTCAGCAACTTTTTCTATAAAGACCCAGATAGTAAATATCTTTGGCTTTGCAGATCATGTGTTCTGTGTCACAACTATTCAACTTGTCTGTTGTAGTGTGAAAGCAGCCATAGGCAATAATACGTAAATGAATGAGCACGGCTGTGTTCCAATAAAACTTTATTTACAGACACTGAAAATTTTAATTTCAAGTAATTTTCATATGTCACATAATACTATTCTTCTTTTGATTTTTTCCAACTATTTAAAAATGTACACGCTGTCCTTAACTTGTGGGTCAAATAAAAGCAGGCAGCAGGGTCAGATTTGGCTCATGGTCATCCCTAGGTTGTCAACCTCTGATTGCAGCCTCCCCATTTCACAGATGTGGAAACTGAGGTGCAGAGACACTATCTAGCTTGCCTGAGGTCACACAGCTAGAAATGGCAAAGCTGAGATTTGTACCAAATATTCTGGCTCCAGAATCTAGGCTCTTAACTTCTCAATACATCTGTGAACAAGGTAATTATAATTAGTGATAATTGCTTCAAAGAAATTAAGACTATGATATGGTAGCAACCAGGGGAGAGGGAGTCATCTGGGTCAGACAAACAAGGAAGGTTTGCTGAGGAGCTACATTTTGTCCTGAGACTGGATTGGCGAGAAGCCTCCAGCCATTGACTGAGCATCCCAGGCAGAGGGGACAAGAGGTACAATGCTCTGCAGCAGGACCAGGCGTGGCTTGTTCAAGAAACCACAATGACAGTATGGCTGGAGCACAGAAGGCAATAGGAGAGGGGTCTGACATGAGGGCAGAGAGATGGGCATGGCTGTGAGGCTCATAAACTATATCAAGCAATATGGATACCATTTTAAGAGCAATGGGTAGCCATTGGGGCATTTTATCTGGAGAATGATTGCAGTGAGTCATGTATTTAAAAAAAAAAAAAAAAACACCCTAGGTGCATAAGAGGAGAGGCAGCAAGCCAATTAAGAGACTACGGTAATTGCCCACAAGAACAATGATGGTGGCTTGGAGTGAGGTAGAGACTGTGGAGATACAGGTAAAAGGATAGATTTGGGTTGTATTTTTGAACTGGAACCAACAGAATTCATGTAGATGTAAGCAGTAACAGGGAGGGAAAAACTAGGAATGACTCCTGGTTTTGGGGGGGCTTGAGCAATGGGTGAAATGCTATGCTATGTAGAGATTGGGAGGACAAGGAGAGGAACAGATATAGGGTGGGGAAATCAAGATTTCTGCTCTGGGAACTTGTCTTCATTTCCTTGGACTACCATAAGGAGGTACAGCACTACAAACTGGGTGGATTAAAACAACAGAAATTTATCATCTCACAGTTCTGGAGTCTAGAAGTCTAAAATCAAGGTGTTAGCAGGACCTTGCTCTCTCTGAAGACTCTAGGAGAAGATTTTCCTTGCCTGTTGCTGTTTTCTGGAGGTTCCTGGCAATCCTTGGCATTTCCCGGCTTATTTACAGATGCATCACTTCAATCTTAGCCTATCTTCCCTCTGCGCCTCTCTGCGGCTGTGCCTCTGTGTCTCTTCTGTTTTATAAGGACACCACTCATTGGATTGGGGCCCACTCTATGGCCTCATGTTAATTTAACTGATAACACCTTCAAAGACCTTATCTCCACACAAGGTCATGTTCACAGGTACCAGGGGCTAGGACTTCAGCATATCTTTTGGGGGGGCATAGTTCAACCCACAATAGACATGCTAAGTTGGAAACACCATGGAACATCCAAGCAGTGATTTCAAGTGGATGGCTCTATATCGGAGTTGGAACTCAGTGAAGAAGCCAGGGTTTGAGATAAAAATTTGGGGAGCATCAACACGTAGGTAGTATTTAAAGCCACAGGACCAAGGAAAGTATAGATAATGAAGAATAAAGGGGCCTGCAACTGAGCCCATCATTGAAGGAGAGCTGAGATGGAAGCACCAGTGAAGGAGAGTGAAAAGAACAGGCACTGAGGCTGAGAGAGAACCTTAAGTGTGACGTCATGGAAGCCAAGAGAAGAGAGAGTTTCAAAAGATGTAGGAGAATTTAATTATATGTCAAACAATGCAGAAAGATCCAACAAGGCAAGGGCAGATGATCAATCCATCGGATTCAGCAAGAGGATGGAAAATAACGACCTTGAGAAGAGTAGCTCCCGTAGATGGTGGAACTGGAAGTTTCCAAGGTGTTTATTTCATGGGTAAGTTGGGACCAGTGCAGGGCAGAGGTGAAGGAGGAGGCAATATCAGTGTAGTTTCAGGGGTGGGATGAAAACCAAAAATACCAAACCCATTGCCAAGGAGTTGATTCCAACTCATGGCGACCCTATAGGACAGAGTAGAACTGCCCCACAGGATTTCCAAGGAGCACCTGGTGGATTCGAACTGCCAAACTTTTAGTTATCAGCCATAGCTCTTAACTACTACACCACCAGGGTTTCTGGGATGGGATGAGGGTGGCTGGAATTAGGTACATGTTGGTTCAGAGTAAAAGGTAACCTTGTGATGATCTGGCCTCTGGGGAAAAGCTCACTGGAGAAACAGGATTCCAGGGGCTCTGGGCATGGGCTCTGAGTTCTGAGCTGCCTGAGATGCACCCCACCTTCCTGAAACCTCCACTGCACCTTCCATTTCTGTCTCCCACATCCACCCTGTTCCAAAGGCCGGAGGGGCTGAGCGGCTGCCTGCGGGTGCTGATGCCCAAACCATCTGCAAACACCCAGGCATGTCTGACAGATTGTTATTCTTGAACTCACCTTGTTGTTTTCCCCCAACTTGTAAGTGCTGCCTCCAGGGTGAACTTTCTCACCTCCTAAAGGATGGAGATCATACCTTTGTCTAAGGAGGGATGGGTGCTGGTTTCCAGCAGAGAGGATAAGCGGGGCCTTGGGAAAGAGTCCAAGTAAGGCATTAGTGACAGAGAAGTAAGAATGTCTACCAGACACTGGCTGGGATCCTCCAATGGTGATGGCAGCAGGGACAGACTTGTTGACTCCCTGAGCTTAGCTCATTTGTGGCAGGAGGCAGAGATACCTCCAACCTGTAGGTAGTAGAGAGTCATGAAGCTTGAACTCACCTGTCAGGGTGAGCGTGAGTACATGTGTATTGAGGAGAGGGGTAATGAGAAGGGGCTAGAGGATAAGGAGGAGACATAGGGCTCCCTCACTGAGTCACATCTTCCCATGAACCTGCATCGATTTTGTGTTTGGTGTACATCAAGTCTTCCTGTACAGGACAGAGGACTAAGCATATCTATCACCCCTTTCTTTTTCCCCAAATTCCATTGAAATGGCAGTAAAGAAGTTCCAAAGGAGGGTATATTCACAACAGGCCAAGACCAGAAGGGAACCATCAGAGGACCAGAAGTTTTCAGTGGAGAACAGGAAGTTATTGGGTCCTATCAGTGGAGAACCCAGAGCAGAGGAGCCACCACCCAAAGCTCACTAGAATTGCATTGGGTTGGGGTGAGGGATTGGACAATGGGGGTATTTCTTCCCTTGGAGTCTACATATGTGGAGGGTTGGGAGAGGCAGAAGTGGAAGGTAGGTCAAAGTCAAGGTGATTAAAAGACAACAGCTGTGCCTGGGCAGCTACTCTCAGCCCCATGCATGTAGAGCGACTGAAAGGGTGGTCTTTAGCCCTAAGTTAAAACCAGGCAAATGCTCTCTACAGAAATTAAATGATTACAAGAAGGCTAGACTCTTAGGGGGTGCCAGTCCCACAGAATCACATCTTCCTTAATTTTTCAACTTAGGAATTCTGCAAGGAATTTATCCATTGTTCTGCACATTTGCAGAGCTTCCAAAGAGCCTCCCATTCAAGGGAAAGGCCTATTGGGGCTGTGAGGGGTGGGGCAGGGGACATCTGGTTCTTATTTTAACATTTCATACCCTTTTGTGCTGTGCTGTGCTGTGCTGTGCTGTGCTGTGCTGTGCTGTGCTGTGCTGTGCTGTGCTGTGCTGTGCTGTGCTGTGCTGTGCTGTGCTGTACTATGCTGTGGGAATTTCTTTTTCTTTCTTTCTTTTTAAACCATAGCATCTATTACTTGCAGCCCTGGTGGTACCGGTTAAGAGCTACGGCTGCAAACCAAAAGGTAGTCAGTTTAAGTCCAGCAGCTGCTCCTTGGAAACCTTATGGAACACTTCTGCTTTGTCCTTTAAGGTCACTATGAGTCGGAATCAACTTGATGACAATGGGTTTGGTTTTTTTGGTTTTATATATTACAATTACAAAAAAATTTAAGATAAGCTAAGGCTAAATAAAATATTTATACCATATTTAACAGGATATTAATATTAATAAAGTGTCCCCAAAACAAAAAAACTCAGTGTATAAGAGCTTTTTTATAAATAATCAGAAAAGGAAACCCCATATAAAAAAAAAAATTTTTTTTTTATAGATAGGCAAAAAATATGAATAGGCCATTTATAGCAAAAAATAATCATAGTTAACCTGTCAGCCAGGGTCCAGGCAAAACCATCACCCCCAGATGGTTCCAATAATGCAGTTAATTAAAGGATCAGCTTATAGAGGGATGGGGAGAGCTAAAGGGAACAAGCAAGGGATGGGAGGTGCTCAGAGGTCAGCACCAGCAAGAAGCGGTACTACTCACAGGGCCGATGAGCAATGGGAGGAAAG
Organism: Loxodonta africana; assembly: GCF_030014295.1. NCBI lineage: Eukaryota > Metazoa > Chordata > Mammalia > Proboscidea > Elephantidae > Loxodonta > Loxodonta africana. The sequence goes on from NC_087342.1 coordinate 102,728,631, forward strand.
TGTTACTGGAGCCCAGTGGGAGATGAAACATGGAGAAGTGGATATTCTGTGACAGCTACATTTTTGGAAAAATGCCATCAATGCCCAGAGAAATGGGGTTGAAGGAGGGAAGAAGTACCTTGAACTCTCTCTCCTCCCAACCTTCAAACTCCTGACTCAGCATTCCAGAAATCTATACCATAGAAAGACTCACATATGCACACAAAATATGAGTAGAAAAACTTTCACTGTAGCATAGTTTGTAACAGAAAGAACTGGAAACAATATTGAAGTCCATCGATAATAATAATAACGATGACAGTAAATGTTATGAATTGTGTCTCCCAGAAATGTATGTCAGTTTGGCTAGGACATAATTTCCAGTATTGTGTGATTGTCCACCATTTTGTTATCTGATGTGATTACCCTATGGGTTGTAAATCCTAGCCTCTATGATGTTAATGAGGCAGCATTAAAAAACCAAAAACCAAACCCGCTGCAGTGGAGCCGATCTGGACTCATAGTGACCCTATAGGACAGAGTAGAACTGCCCCATAGAGTTTCCGAGGAGTGCCTGGCAGATTCGAACTGCCGACCTTTTGGTTAGCAGCTGTAGCACTTGACCACTACACCACCAGGGTTTCCGAGGCAGCATTAGAGGCAGTTATATTAATGAGGCAGGACTTAAACTACAAGATGAAGTTGTATCTTGAGCCAATCTCTTTTGAGATATAAAAGAAAGAAACAAGCAGAGAGGAGAGGGATCTCATACCACCAAGAAAGAAGAGCCAGGAGTGAAGTGTGTCCTTTGGATCTGAGGTACCTGAGCTTAGAAGCTCCCAGACCAGGGAAATATTGATGACAAGGACCTTCCTCAGAGCCAACTGAGAGAAAAAGCCTTTCCCTGGAGCTGATGTCCTGGATTCGGAATTATAGCTTCCTAGACTGTGAGTTAATAAACTTCTGTTTGTTAGAGCCATCCACTTGTGGTATTTCTTTCTTTCCTTTTTTTAAATTGTACTTTAGATGAGGGTTTATACAACAAACTAGTTTCTCAGCAAACAGTTAGTACACACATTATTCTATGACATTGGTTAACAACCCCACGACATATCAACACTCTCCCTTCTCAACGCTGGGTTCCCTATTACCAGCTTTCCTGTTCCCTCCTGCCTTCCAGTCCCTGCCCCAGGGCTGGTGTGCCCCTTTAGTCTTGTTTTGTTCCATGGGCCTGTTCAATCTTTGGCTGAAGGGTGAACCTTAGGAGTGACATTATTGCTGAGCTGAAAGGGTGTCTGGGGGCCATACTCTCAGGGTTTCTCCAGTCTCTGTCAGGCCAGCAACTTGTGGTATTTCTGTTATAGCAGCACTAGATAACTAAGACAGTAGAGATTATGATAGCTAACAATTGTGTGTGTGCGCATGCACTTACTACATGCCAGGATTGATTCTAAGCAATTTACATGTAATATCTCATTTAATCTCACAATAATCCTTTGTAGTAGGCATTATTATTATCCCCATTTCAGAGGTGAGTAAACCAAACATCAATAGGATTAGAGTGAAATTATGACATAGACATACTATGGATCACTGTATAGTCATTACAAACAGGAAACAGATCCAGATATGTACATCTGGACAGATGTCTAAACACATGGTGAAGAAAAAAAATCATAGACATAGATGTATAATGTATGTATAGTATGATACCTTTTATATCTCTTAAAATAGCAATGTGTGTGTATGTGCAGAAAAAAGATCTGCAAGGACACACACTCAACAGATAATGGGTAGGGGTTGGACTACTGGGGGTTGAAAGATTTTCATTTTACATATAATCAGAACGTACTCACATATTGTGTATAAAAATATTAAGAGAATAAACAAGTGAAAGAAAGCAGAGGATAAGAACTGTGTGTTCTTGCATTGCTTCTCCAAGTTCAGTTTCTTCATCTATAAAAGGCGGATATTAATAACCATAAACCAAACTCATTGCCATCAAGTCGATTCTGACTCATGGCAACCCCATGTGCTACAGAGTTGAATTGCTCCCTAGGGTTTCCCTGGCTATAATTTTTACAGAAGTAGATTGCCAGACCTTTCTTCTGTGGCATCATTGGGCAGGTTCAAACCACTAAACTTTAGGTTAGTAGTTGAAGGGTTTACACCACTCCTTACCTAGGAGTGGGTGAGGGAACGTACAGTAAGTGTGTAGCCCTGTCAAGAATGCCCTGCAGACACTCAACAAATGCTTGCTCAGTAAGTGTTTGGGCATCCAGCCTCGGGGCTGGCCTGGAGGAGGGTGGGCAGAGAGCGGACTGCCCTTTAGGGCTCCCCCAGGCCTGTGGGGCACTGTCCTCCCTGTCTGAACCAAGGCTTCTGGGCAGTCAGGTGTCTTGGCCCGACCTCTGTGTAGCCAGGCATGTTCCCTCAGTTTGGGTTCTTGTTTCGGCAGCAAACAGCCTGAAGGATCACACCCAGAGAACCTGCAGGCACATCACCTGACCGCAAGCTTGGAGTAGAGGCCAAGGTCATTCAGTAGAAATTGAGTTAGAGCATCACGTGAACGCACCTCTACGACCATCTCTAGATCTTCATACTGATTGTTTACGAAACATTGCCAAGCCACTTCTGGAGGGCCTATTTTAATAAAGCTCATTTGCAATTAGCACACTGAGTGTTGATATGGAACTAAATGCTGCCCAAGAGAAATGGCTGGATCTGCAAACTCTCCGGTAAGCTTATTCAAAGGATGGTCTTTACCTAATGCTCTCTGACTTGAAACGAAATTAAACAGCTCAAAGGAATATATTGGTAAAACAAAGGTATAAAAATATCTGTATTTAAAAGCCTGGAAAGATAAATACCAAGCTTACACCAGTGGTTACCTCTGTGTTGTATAGGGGGTGTGTGTGTGTGTGTGTGTAGAGGGGTGTATGTTGAGGAGTTGGTAAGGAAGGACATTAGTGCTTTGCTCCAAATATTGATGCAGCGCTTGACTCTGTTATGATGAGAATGTATTCAGATATTTCTTATGAAAAAAGATTTAATAAAATAAGAATGAAAAATGTGATTGGTGGAGTGTCCTAAAGCACTGAATAGGGTCAACCCATGAAATAAGCAAGATCGTGGATCTGAAAATGTGCCTGGCCCTTAATTACTAGACATTAAAGTATCAGTTGCCATCCAGTCGGCCTGACTCACGGCGACCCCATGTCAGTCAGAGTAGAACTGTGCCCCCTAGGGTTTTTAATGGCTGGTTTTTCAGGAGTAGATCACTGGGCCTTTCTTCAAGGTGCCTCTGGGTCTACTGGAACCTCCAACCTTTTGGTGAGTGGCCAAGCACTTGAACCGTTTGCCCTACCCAGGGACTAGACATAAAAGTAGGTACTATTTCTTGAGCACTGATTAAGTGCCAGGTGCTGTTAGAAGCATTGTGTCACCCTCAGGCTAAATATTAGTCGCCCCATTTGCAGAGAAGAAAGTCAGAGCAAAGGTAGAACTACAGCCAAATTCCATCACTCCAACCTGTACATGTTGGTGAAATCACCGAGCACCGTGAAATGAACTTTCTCTTCCCAGAGAAAAGCAAAGAGCCTCACCGATGACTCTCTGCCCTCCCTACCTGAGAATCCTCAAAGGGAACCTTGTAGCATCTGTTTGCACGTTATTGGGGAGCAAAATGCTAGGAAAATTGGAAAACCTACAATTCGGCCTCACTGGAATGAGTCTGTGAGGGTAATGAGTCCTCCGTTCAAGGAGGAGCCTGGCCGCGGAGGGAACCAAGCCAGGCTTGGCCCTTTTCACTGGGGTCCTGGGAAGACCCCAAACAAGAAGTCTGGCCTATTTTTGGCCCCAGAAGCCCTCCTGCAGCTGCCGCACCACCCAGGGGAATAGCGGGGTGAGGTGTGAGCAGGCCCCCTTCTCCCCAGAATCCTCGGCAGTCATCAGGCTCACAGCTGCCCTCCTCTAACGCTAAAACGATTTCACAGGAACGGCACGGGGACATAACCACACACAGGTTGTTGCTCATTCTGGCTTGGCTGTGCTGTAAGCGTAGCTCAGGCCTTTACAGCCAATTCCCTCTCCACTTCCTGCCTCCTCGCCTGCTTTCCCTACAGCTAGAGACAGAAGAAAGACTTAAAATGCCCCCCAATCACGGAGAAGCCACGTACCTCTCCCAGCAGCCGTGCCGCCCCAGCCCCAGCTCCTGTTGGCCAGTCCGCCCTCCCTCTCTGAGCTTCTCTGCAAATTCCCATCCCCAACCCCACGCCTTCCAGCCAAAGACCCCCACCACACAGGTATGTTTACAACCCAATTACATGGGATCTCTGCTGCTGCAGATGGCCCCGAGGTTACTCTCAACTTTAATAGGATTCTAGGGGTGGGGGCTTTGGATTCAAGAGTCTGCTGGATTGCTTCATCAACACTCTCAGCACCTGGACCCGGTTAGAGTCGCTACTCCACCTTGTGACCGTTCCTGGAACTGCACTCTGGAGAAAGCAACCCCTGAGAGGCACTGTAGCCCAGTGGGGTCCTAAAGGAATAAGGAAATTGAGGGTGTTTAGAGATGATGATATTGGTAAGTCAGTGAGTCTATAATCACTCGTCTCTTTTCACTTTCTGTTCACTTCATCTCCTCAAAGAAGCCCCCCCCCACCACCCTGTTTAAAATAACACCTACCCCATCATTCTCTGCCCCCTTTAAAAAAAAAAAAAAAAACTCTGCTTTATTTTCTTGTAGCACTTGTTACCACCTAACATAGTATTAATTTATTTGTTTATGGTGTAAGCTCCATGAGGACAGGGACTTTGGTGTGGCTAAGAGTGCCTGGCATGTAATAGGTGCTCAATAAATATTTGTGGAATGAAAAATTTAATAAATGACTATCTGAGCTTATGCCCGACAGCCCTCCAAACCCCTAGCAAGGCCATATATCCCTCTCCCTCAGGCCCAGCTTTGCCTGTAGTGCTAGGAACAATCTTGATGTCGGTCCAGGAGATTTTAAGAATTCCTAGGCCTCAAGTCCATTGCCGATGTCAGAAGGCTCTTGGCTGAAAGCAGAGAGTACCAGAAAAATGTTTGCCTATGTTTTATTGACTATGCAAAGGCATTCAGTCACGTGGATTGGAATGAATTATGGATAACATTTTGAAGAATGGGAATTCCAGAAGACGTAATTGTGCTTATGCAGAACCTCTACATAGAGCAAGAGGCAGTTGTTGGAACAGAACAAGGGGATAATGTGTGGTTTAAAATCAGGCAAGGTGTACGTCGGAGTTGTATGCTTTCACTATAAGTATTCAGTCTGTACGCTGAGCAAATAATCTGAGAAGCCTGTCTGTGTGAAGAAGAACTGGAGGATCAGGATTGGAGGAAGACTCATTAACAACATGCATTATGCAGATGACACAACCTTCCTTGCTGAAAGTGAAGAAGACTTGAAGCATTTACTGATGAAGATCAAAGACTACAGCCTTCAGTATGGATTATGCCTCAACATAAAGAAACAAAAATCCTCACAACTGGACCAGTAAGTAACATCATGATAAACAGAGAAAATATTGACATTGCCAAGGACTTCTTTTTATTGGATTCACAATTAATGCCCATAGAAGCAGCAGTCAAGAGAACAAATGACTTATTGCATTGGGCAAAAGACATCTTTGAAGTGTTAAAAAGTGAAGATGTCACTTTGAGAACACCTGGCCCAAGCCATGGTATTTTCAATCACCTCATATGCATGCGAAAGCTCAACAATGAATAAGGAAGACCAAAGAAGAATGGACACCTTTGAATTGTGGCGTTGGTGAAGAATACTGAATATACCACAGACTGCTAAAAGAATAAACAAATCTGTCTTGGAAGAAGTACAGCCAGGATGCTCCTTAGACACAAGGATAGCAAGACTTCATCTCACATACTTAAGACATGTTATCAAGAGGCACCAGTCCCTGGAGAAGGACATCATGCTTGCTAAAGTAGAGGATCAGTGAAAAAGACGAAGACCCTCAATGAGGTGGATTGAAACGGTGGCTGCAACAATGGGCTCAAGCATAACAACACTGTGAGGGTGGTGCAGGGCCAGACTGCGTGTCGTTCTGCTGTATATAGGGTTGGTATGAGTCGGAACCAACTCAATGGCACCTAACAATAACACCTCTAATCCTCACAGCAATAGGTGTTAACTGTCTCTATTTTATGGACGAGAAACAAGTTTAGAGAGATTCAGCAATTTGACACATGTGATTTCAACCACAACAGCATTTTCCAGACTGTCCCCCTCAATGCTTACTGGGGTTACATGAAACAAAGAAAAGTTTCAACACTCAGACATTTTGGAAACCCCTGGGTAAAACAAAGCAAGATTCTTTATACCAGAATTTATCAGGACCCTAAAAATGCCCATGTGCTTTGCAGCCTTCCAAGTGGGGAGGAGTATATGTAAAACACGCCATTTCCCATACTTAATTAACTTTGGAACCTCTTTTGCAGGGAGGCTCTCACAGGGAAAGGCTTGGAAAACAAGGTTACGACCTTTAAAGCATCAAGAGATGGTCTTGATTGTTCTGACCAGTGATGCCCAAGGAGTGGACGGGAGAAATGGCAGGCACCTCCTGTATGGATCTCATTTCATCTTCACAACAACTCTGTGAAGGAGGCATCATTATCCCCATTTCCCAGATGGGGAAACTGAGGGTCAGACAAAAGTTTGCCCTATGTTTCCCCACAAATATTTGAAGCAAGTGGAGTACGACCCTTCACAAGGCACCATCTCCAGTGATGGTGAAGGTGAAGATGACTGTGATGTTTCATCGGAAACTGGAGCCTTCGTGCAAGGAGTTGGTGGGGGTAGAGGAGGCGGGCTGTGCTGGTCCCTGAGGGACCCCTCCACCCCCACGAACAAGTGGCTATGACCCCAACCCACCACACTCCTTCAGTCCCAGTTCTTAGGATGCCCGTGCAATTTTAATTAAACTCTGTAAACTCTGCATATGGCGGCTCATTAAGTAGAAAACAGTTGTTCTTAGTAGCCTCCGGACTCCTTGCTATTTTTACTGCTCGAACAACATTGCAGGGAATTTTATAGCATTTGAATGTGGTTATCTGAGCCCGGTAGGACCTCCAGGCCAGGGCTGAAACACCATTTACTTAGATCCGAGGGCACTGACCTTGCTGCATTAGGACCTGCCGCAAGGCCTCGCCCTGTCTCTGCCCTCTGTGACCACCCCTCGGGGAAATAGCTCAGCCCTCCCCAGTGCAAGGATGCATGCTGACAGGTAGCAAGGCTCTGAGGAGGCCAGACTGTGTGCCTTACTTCTCATCACTGGATTTTTGCCTCACTTCTAAGCCGAGCTCTGATACACACCGTTTGGCGGCTCCATCCTGTTTTGATCCTAGTCTATTTCTGTGAAACAGCCTATTAACAATATTAGCTTATCCTGCAATAGCACTTGCCCTGAGCCAGTCACTGTTCTAAGCTCGTTAATATATTAGCTTGCTTAATTCTCAAAGCAACCCTGAGATAAGTACTGTTGTCATCCCATTTAATAGATGGGGAAACTGAGGCAAAGAGGAGTTAAGTTCCTTGCCAAGATTAAAAAAAAAAAAAAAAAACAAGCTGGGATTCAAACTCAGGCCATCTAGCTCCAGAATCTCTGCTCTGAATCACTATGTTACACCATCTGCTAATAACCTGATTTTCAAGCTTAGCCTTGCTCTTGTCAGCTGCTGTCTCAAGGACTAAAATTCTCCCACTGAATCCCAGCCCAGTGGTGACAGCTTGACGGGCCACCTGCAAAGGTCCACAACCATCATCTACAATCATCAGCCTGGATTTGTATCACCTGGATTTGCAGGTGGTATTTTCCAAAAATGGTACAATAATAGGTTCCATCCTAAATGCTCTTCTAGAACCTTCCCATTCTCCTTCTTCTTGAACCTGAGGAAATCTTTGTGACTGCCTCAATCAACAGTGTACAGTAGTAGAAGGGACACTATGTAACTTCCAAAGCTAGGTCATAAAAATGCCATGTACTTCTGTCTTTCTCTTTGGGGACCCAGGAACGATGTCGCGAGGAAGCCCAAATAGCCAGTGGAGAGACCCATGTGGAGGGGAACTGAGGCCCCCAACAAGCTCCAATTTACCAGCCAGGTGAGCCACTTTGAAACTGGATCTTCCAGCCCCTAGTTGAGCTATCCCTGCTGATCCTAGGTAGAGCACAGGCAAGCTGACCCCATCAAGCGCACCCAAATTTCAAAGTCCTGAGCAAAATGAACAGTTATTGTTGTTTTAAGCCCGTAAGTTTTGGGATGGCTTGTTACATACCAGGAGCCCTGGTGGCACAGTGGTTAAAGTGCTCAGCTGCTAGCTGAAAGGCCAGCAGTTTGAATCCACCAACTACTCTGCAGGAGAAAGGGGTGGCAGTCTGCCTCTATAAATATTTACAGCCTTGGAAACCTTATGGGGGCAGTTCTACTCTGTCCTATAGGGTTGCTATAAGTTGGAATCAACTTGACGGCTTTGGTTTTGGGTTTGGTGTTAAATAGCAATAGATAACCAGAATAGCTGCTTTTGTCTGTTTTTTGAGACATCTTATGATTCTGGGGTAACCCACTGCCATCGAGTCTATCCTGACTCATAGTGACCCTCTAGGACAGAGTAGAACTGCCCCATAGGGTTTCCAAGGAGCAGCTGGTGGATTCGAACTGCCGACCTTTTTGGTTAGCAGCGTGGCTCACAGTAGCTGTTAACCACTGTGCCACCAGGGCTCGGACTCTAGGGTAGCCCTCCCCAAATGCAGACTGTTTTACTACTGTCTGTCTTTATCTTCTGTGGATACTGGATTCTGTGTGCCAGACCAGACCTCCCCTCTGCTTCTCTGTCCTCACAATCCCTGCCTTTCCCGAATAAAGAAAGTAGAATAGTCGATGCTTTTTCACATTCCCCATCTTACTACAGTTACCTGAGCACTAGTTGGCCGAGTCCAGCTGCCATCCATCCTTCCTGAGTCTATTCTGTTAATGCCAAGGAGCTCAGTTTCCTAGTCAGTGGGATCACTTCCAATCTATCTTCTAGTTCACAAATCCTCTCTTCGGCAGTGCCCACGTCTGCTATTCATCCCTTCTATTGAGTTTTCACTTCGGTTCTTTTTTTCCTTTATAGAAGTTATATTTGGTTCTTTTGCAAATTGTCTGGTCGGGTTTGATAGTTTTTCATTGCTTCATCATACTTTTAATCCCTTTTAATTCTTAAAACATATGAAGCATACTAGTTTTATGCTAGGTAGCTGATGATTACGAAAGTGGCTATTTTTGATGATCATATCCTGGAATTTGTTGTTTCTGATAATACTTGTTCAGGGTGACTTGTTTCCTTGAAGGTTTGGTGATTTTAAATTGTGAGCTCAAATTCTTCACAATTTTAGCTGTGATAATTCTAGTAGGTCTGTGTTTATAAAGTGTGTTCCTAAGGAAACACTATGATTAACTGCTATTCCGGACTGGTCTTGCCCCCAATAGCCTTCTGCAAATCTGTAATAACTGGCAAATTCCCCATGGATTTATTCGATTAAATATGAATCTTCACAGACATGTCACCATGGCCACATTAGGCTCTGTCCTTGGTCCCCCGAGACCCATTTTTCCTCTCCTCTGCCAATATTTTTGAAGAAAAGTTTACTTAAAGTTCTGCTCCCATTATAGTCCCCTAGTGTGTAAAGGTCCACCACATGAAACCTGAGCTAGTTTTCCTAACTTTCTCAAGGGAGGCAGAATTAGGGCACTTGGCCCTGTGGAGGAGAAGGGGTCACTAGAAATGGAGGAAGGAGCCCTGGTGGTGCAATGGTTAAGCACTTGGCTGCTAACCGAAAGGTTGTTGGTTCAAACCCACCAGCGGCTCTGCAAGAGAGATCTGGAGATGTGCTTCTGCAGAGACTGTGGCCTAGGAAACCCTTTGGGAGAGTTCTACTCTGTCCTATGGGGTCACTATGAGTTGAAATTGACTCAACGGCACCTAACAACAAAAGAAATGGAGGAATAAGTGTTAAAAGAAGGAGGTAGATGCACTAAAGGAAATAAAAGATAAAGACTTTTATGAAAAAGAAAAAATTGTTACCATCTGAGATACTACTATTGGACTCCAGTGCCTGGAGCAAAAGAGAAAGAAGGAAACCAAAGACTCAAAGAAGAAACAAGTAGCCACACATGGGACAAATAGTCTACACAAACCATGACCTCATCTACCCTGAGACTAGAACTAGATGGTGCCCAGCTCCCGCTACTGACCATTCTTCTAATCAGGGCCACAATAGTTGGACCCTGACAGAATGGGAGTAAAATGTGGAACAGAACCTCAAATTCCTAAAACAAACAAACAAAACAAACAACAAAAGTGGTTTACTGGACTGGTTAAGACTGGAAGACTCCTCAAGACTATTGCTCTGAGATACTCTTCAAACCTTGGATCAAAACTAACTCCTAAGGTCAACTTGTAGCTAAATAACAGATTGGCCCACAAAATAATATTACCCTAAGTACTGTCCTCCTTTAAAAAAATCACCTATATGAGACCAAACAGTCAACAATTAAAATTAAGATGAGCCTATAAGGAGGCAGGGAAACTCGATTAATGGAAACAGAACAACCAGAATGGAAATAATAAGAATGTTCACACGTTGTGAAGAATGTAACCAAAGTCACTGAACGATTTATATAGAACTTGTTGAATGGGAACCTAAACTGCTTTATAAACCTTCACCTAAAACACCATAAAATATTATTTAAAAGAAAAATTGTCCCTGGGCTTGTTTCTATTGCAAGAAAAATATTTCATCCAACAGCTAAAGATGTTTTCTAAATTATTCAGTAGCTCTCACTGTCATAGCAATAAGCTAATTACAACAGAATTTTGTCTTTTCCTTAAAGTAGGCTTTTTACCTTGACAACAAGTGATTAACATTTACCTCAGTTGCTCTAAGTCCTATGGAACCCTGGTGGCATAGTGGTTAAAAGTCACGGTGAGCTACAGCTACTATCCGAAAGTTAGCAGTTCAAAACCACCAGGTGCTACTTGGAAACCCTCTGGGGCAGTTCTATCCTGTCCTATAGGGTCACTATGAGTCGGAATAGAACAGGACAGACTGTAAGTCCTAAGAAGCAATTCTTAAAAAAATGTATTTTCTTCACTTATCTTAAGCAAATCACATCTTAACTGAATCAGTGTTTCAGTATCCTTTTCTACCTGGTTTGTCTGCATATCAGTGATTGGACAATCTCTGCATCAAAGCTGACACATTATCTATTGCTACAATAGGAATCCTGGTAGTGCACGCGGTTAAGTGTTCTGCTGCTAACAGAAAGGTTCAAACCACCCGGAGTCTCAGTGGGAGAAAGAACCGGCAGTTTGCTTCTGTAAAGAAAGAACCTAACAACAACCTAACAACACCATTGCTACAGAAATGCTACCTAACAAAATACCTCAAAACTTAGTGACCTTGAACCATAAACATTTCAATAGCAGGTCAGTGATTTAGGCTGAGCTCAGCTGTGCAGTTTTTCTGCCCTTATGCTGGCTATTGTGTTATCTGATGAGGCTGGCTTTGGCTAGGAGGACTGGGGCAACGTGGCTCTGTTCCACTTGTCTCTTATCCTCCAGCAGGCTAGCCTGGGCATTTCTCCTGGGAAAGGCAGATGTGCAAGAGAGTGCTTTTTCAAGCTTCAGTTATATCATACTCACAGTTATCTCATTGGCCAAAGCAAGTCACATGGGGAGCCCAGAGTTAAGGGATGGGATAGACAGTCCCTCCTATGTGAGAAGGTACAGTGCAGTTACATGGCAAAGGGCATAGGTGGGGGGGGCGGGTAAAGAAATGGGGCCGCATGATACAGTCTATCACAACTGGTGTCCAGGCATCCGTCTTGCAAAAGGCAGGGTCAGACAGCTGGATAATGAATAATTAGAGTGTCCCTCAGACACTGGGGCAGGGATGGACAGAGCTCTGCGCTCTCCTTCCCCAATCTTATTTGAACCTTGTCTCCAGACTCAAGGTTTCTGACTCGCTGTCTCATTATACACTTGCCCCTGCTTAGAACTGCTGATAACACACTTTCAGAGTTTTCAGAGACAACCTAGTCAGGGAGCAGTCAAGCGGGGCCCATCTTCCTGGGGTCAACAAGCCCAATCCCCAACCTGGGCCAGGTCTTTGGACATGTTGCTAAAAAATAAAATGTACCTGGAGTTTGATTACTTAATAACCAAACATTGTTTCTTTCCTGCATCCACTGAGGACATCTTACATAGATGACCTGTAGAGAATCTATCAAATCTTCCATTTGTCAACACCAAGCCAAGAAAAGAAGCATAAATCGGAGAGCAACTTAAGAAATTGTGCAAGGAAGTTGCAAAGCTCAAGGTCAGGGGCTGGGCTGTCTCCTTGCCTTTTGTGCACCCAGAGCCTGCACCAGGGCTGGGTCCACACCAGGAGTCTGATTAATAAGCAACAACTGGCTTTGACTTCATAAGCAAATGACGTACTTGTAAAGTTTTGTGCAAAGAGAAGGGCCAGCAGAGCGTAGCCTGGGAAAGATGAGGGGAAGACCCTCCAGATCCTTTGGCCTGAATCCCTGGTGTAGCATCTAGTTGTCAGAACTCTCCTGGGAGCTTGTGTCAGAAGCCTAACTCAAGGAGGCTGAACAGAATAGGGGATTTATTGTCTCGTGTAACCAAATAATAAAGAAAGCCAGCAAAGAAGCTCAGTGTCAGCAGCTCTTTCTCTCTCTCTCCCCTGCTTCCCAGCTTTTCTCTGTGTAAATTCTGATGGCACTAGCCATTTTTCTTCACACTGTAGGTGAAGGAGTGGGGAGTGCTGAGGGACTGATCAATGACCAGTTCTGAGCTCACATCCATCTGGAAACCATGTGACCGGAGAGAAAAGTACTCTCTCTTTGAAGCTCATGTTCAGAAATTCCAGGGAAGGATTCTGACTGGCCAGGCCTGAGTCATGTGGTGGTTACTAGTCACGTAAGAGACCTTGTAGATTTGAAAGCTCATCATGACTATATTATGGAAGATGGGCAATGCTGTGTCTTGTTCTAGGACTAGCAGCATTTTATGATGAATCTCCAATGGATGGCAGTAAAATGTCTTATGGAGGGAAAAGTTCTTTTTTTCCAAATCCACACAAAGGTGCTGTATAAGCTAGATTAGCCCTTCTGCAAAGTCTGTTTTGAAGTTCTACCTCAATATAATTCTATGAAGGAGGTCATGTGGGTTCATTTTACTGGGGAGATGATAAAGTGCTTTTTCAAGGCTCAGTTGTATCACATTCAACAGTTATCTCATTGGGCAAAGCAAGTCACGTGGGGAACCTAGAGTTAAGGGATGGGATAGACGATCCCTCCCAGGTGAGAAGGTATAGTACAATTACACAGCAAAGGGCATAGGTGGGAGGGAGGCTCAAGATTGCCCAGCAGGTAAGAAACTAGCTTTGGTTAGCTCCTTCATTCTTGCAGAACACTCTTCTCATCATCTGTTGGACTAACTTCCCCTGAAGAATTTACTGATAATTGCTTAAGTGGTTATCCTTCTCAGGGATTACCTTAGTTATCTAGTGCTGCCATAACAGAAATACCACAAGTGGATGGCTTTTACAAACAGAAACTTATTTCCTCATGGTAAAGTAGGCTAAAAGTCTAAATTCAAGGCGTCAGCTCCAGGGGAAGGCTTTCTCTCTCTGAGGGCTCTGAAAGAAAGTCCTTGTCCTCAATCTTCCCATGGTCAAGGATCTTCTCAGGGACAGGGACCCAGGGTCCAAATGAGGTGACCTGAGTAAGGGTGGTGTTACAATCCCACCACAATCCTCTCAACGTAAAATTACAATCACAAAATGAGGACAACCACACAATACTGGGAATCATGGTCTAACTAAGTTGACACATATTTTTGAGGGGACACAATTCAATCCATGACAAGGATATTTGAATTTCTGGGGCTATCTAAGCCCAAGCCCCAGAATAGTGAAGTGCTGATGGTGGTCCTTTGAGTAGCATATGAGTCCGTGGGGAGAACAGAGTGCTGCCATTCTTTGAGACAGCCTCCCTCTCTCATCACAGGGCACAGGCAACAGCTTCTTCTTCTCCCTCCTAAAGGTGGCGGCCACGCCTCTGGGCTCTGAGGCTGTGTTCCCTGGAAAACAGCCTGCTATTGCAAGATACAAGGGTATTAAAGTCCCTGAAGCAGGAGTTTTCCATTCTTGCAGCCTCCTTCTAGTTATAAAATTAGACCTGCCTATTTCAAAGGAGCCATCTGGCAGGTAGGAGGATCGAGAGTGGGCCCTGACCTCTCCAGGGACACCTGGCTCAGAAACAGGGCTTCCAAATGGTTCATTTCAGTTGGAACCCCTGCTTAGAATTTGCATTTCTAACCAGTTCCCAAGTGATGCTAATACTGCTGGTTGGGGACCAGTTCTGACAACCAATATTAGAGCCAAAAAAAAAAAAAAAAGACGGAGTAGAACTGCCTCATGGGGTTTCCAAGGAGCAGCTGGTGGATTCAAGCTACTGACCTTTTGGTTAGCAGCTGAGCTCTTAACCACTGCGCCACCAGGGCTCCTACTAGTAGAGCAGTGGTTCTCAAAACTTATTATACGTAAAGAATCACTCAGTGATCTTGTTAAACTGTAGACTCTGATTCAGTATATCTGGGGTGGAAATACAAATTCTCAGCAGAGATTCAAACCAGAATGAACTGGTTTGAAGCCCTGCTTAGAAACAATAAGGAAAGTCATCTGTTGGGTTTCCAGGAATTTCCTTCCTCCACAGCTTCTGCATTAGCATTTTCGGAGGAAAGGAATTCTGGTGATGAAAGTAGGCCTTGCTAGGAGAAGCGCATGGCTTCTGTTGTAGGGTGTTGGGTCCCTGGGGAATCCACAATCTCCTAGCTCCAACGGGCTTTCCTGCCGGGGCTCGCGCTGAGCCTCATCCAGCTACTTATTCATTCAGTATCTGCCATGCGTCCCCACTGTGTGGGCACTGGGGGACAAAGATGTATAGGAACACAACCCTAGCCTGTTGTAGGAGTCAGCAGGCTCATAAACACATCATTACCACAGGGTGTGAGAAGTTCTGTAGGAGAGAAAGGGGAACTTTCGGTGCTGGGGAACACAGAGGAGAGAGTGAGGACCTTCTCCCAGGCACTCAGGGAGCTGAGTCTTGCAGGACAGGTCAGCATTCACCAGGCAGAGGATGCTGTGGGTACAGGTGAGGGATAAGGGGGATGGGTTTGGCAATGCATTATCAAAGACCCAGGCAGGGGCAGGGTCCTGATGGGCCTGTGGGCTGTGCTGAACTGTTTGGGCTTTCTCCAAACCAGGCATTAGAAACCATAGAGGATTCTAAGCACAGGCAGGGAGTAACTTGCCCAGTGAGCAGCAGGATGTGCTCACCAGATGCCTGGACTCTCTGAGGAAGGAGAAGCAAGGGCTTGAGCCCCTGGAGCCTCCTTCTTGGGGCCTGGCCTCCTGGGATGTGGGGACCTGGCTATGCGGGGAGCTGGGGCTCTTAATGTCCATCCCAACCCCAGGCTGTGTTTTATGAGTTTAATGCAGTATTTTCTACAGATTCTTACATACCTTCAAGTCTTTCTGGTAACTTCAAGTCTTTCTGGAAACCTTTGGTGCAGCTTTTCCTGTCATGGTTTAAGTATGGGGTAGATAACCGCAGCTAGATGGGGAGACTCAGGGTGAGGAACTAGACTTGTCTGCCAGGAGGGAAGTATGAGAGGTGTAGGGATCAGGGGAGTGCAGGCCCGCACATACTTCAGGGCATATGTCCAAAGTAGAGGCCAGGGTCGGAAGAGTAAATCAAATTGGTAAAGGACAACCAGAGACTAAACAGGGAGGTGGGGACATCTCCAGTGTGAAAGCCCTTGGTTCTCTGTTTATTTATCTTTGGGAGTTGATTTTGGCTTACTGTGTATGCTTTGAGGTGTTGGCACATGTTGGGACCACACCTCTGTGGGGTAGGGGTAGGATCTCCCTTAAACGGAGTGACCATACATTCATTTTCAGTCATGCCTAGAAAAGTACAGTCCTCAGAAGAGACCCAGAACTCGCAAGGTGGCTCCTAGACTCCAGAGAGAACATCCATCTTTCTCTGGGCCTCATCCTCTCAATCATTACCACAAGGGCGCTGTTGTCCAGGGAAGAACTCTGGGTAATAGATACCAAGATGGCCCCCAGCACGAGGAGGCAGCAGGGAGTGGGGATGGGAAGGGCCAAACCACCTCAGAGCAAGAAAGCCCCGGTGAAACAGATTGGCCAGTTGCCTATGACTCTGCTTTTTTTTTTTTTTCTCTTCTTTCTGAATTCCTGAACTTCCAGTAAAGCCCTGATTAATGGCCCCAGCTTAGGCAGGAATAAAAAGAAAATGTGGCCTTATTGGGGCAAAGCTTTAAAGGAGCCATAGTGCCCTGAGGTCAGCCAAGTACTGGCAGCAGTAATCTGGAGACAGGGTGGGAGCTTCAGGTCTCACTGCCTTTCCCCTCCCTGGTGACTCGCCCCTCCAAGATGAGTTCCCTTGGAGGATGTGAGTTTGATTTAAAGGGAGATGATGGTTCTTTTGTGGTCTTAACGTGTGAGAATCCAGAACTAGCGACCCTTGAGAAACAGAAACGATTAGTATGTGTTGGAGTCCCTGGATGGTACAAATGTTTAACTCGTTCGGCTGCTAATGGAAAGGTTAGACAGAGGTTTGAATCCACTCAAGGGTACCTCAGAAGAAAAGCCTGGCAATCTACTTCCTAAAAATCAGCCATTTAAAACCCTATGGAGCACAGTTCTACTTTAACACGCACGTAGTCACCGTGAGTCAGAATCAACTCCAAGGCAACAGGCAGTTCATACCGGGAAAGTAGCAGACCCCCGGTCACAACCGGGCTAGGGGTCTTCTGGGCCACAACTGGGTCCTGAGTGGGGCTGGGGTGAAAGGCAGCAGGCCCCAGGGTGCCAGTTAGAAGTGTACCAAGTCAGGGTCTGAGGATCTAGAGCAAGGCATTCATATTCCTCCTCTTCTCCTAAAAATGTCTACACAAAAATGTACAGACACACGCGTGCAATGCACATTCCCTGCTGAGGAAACATCCTCGTGGCGTCTCCCCTGCTCCGCTCCCAGCAGACAGAGCTGCGCGAAGGGACTCTGACTTCCCAATAATCTTGCAAACAAATGAGCTTGACTTTAACTCTATTACCAGGGCTAATCTGTCCTGACTCCCACCTGATTTGCACAGGAAATGGGCTCATTTATTATGGATGGTGTGTGCACTTTGCTGCGTCCTCCAGAGAAATCGGTTAAGCAGTTTGCAGTGACACTTTCCTTAAGCAAAGGGAAGGGGCTGAGACAGGTCTCCCCGGAAAAGGTCAGGCCACAGGGAAAATGGCTAAAATGACTCCTCCCGCGAGTGATGCACAGTGCCTTTCACTCAGCTGACCCTGCGAGGAGCTTGCAGACTGCGCATTGTTTCCAGAGCAGCTCCGTAGTCATTTTGCATTTTGTTCTTATCCCGTCTTGGATCCCATCTTGGCTTATAGGCAGGAGAACAGAGTGTAGGGGAAGGACTGGTAGAGGGCATTAGTTCATCTAGTTATTGTTGTCTTTAGCTGTCGTCTAGTCGGCCCTCAACGCATGGCAACTCCATGTACAACCGAGTCTGACAATTGTGATCCATAAGGTTTTCTTTCATTGGCTAATTTTCGTGAGTATGTCCCCAGGCATTCCTTCTTAGTCTGTCTGATTCTGGAAGCTCTGCAAAACCTTATGTTGTTGCTGTTGTTATTAGGTGCCGTGGAGTCAATTTCCATCCAAAGCAACCCCATGCGACAGAGTAGAACTGCCCCATAGGGTTTTATTAGGCTGCAGTCTTTACTGGAGAAGATCACCAGGTCTTTGTCCTGGGAGCTGCTGGGTGAGTTTGGACTGCCAACCTTTTGATTAACAGCTGAGCCCTTAACCGTTGCACCATCAGGTCTCCTTTTCAACATCATACCAACATGCAGACCTTCACTGACAGGTAGGTGATGGCTGTGTATGAAGTCCATTGGCCAGGAGTTGAAGCCGGGCCTCCTGCCTGGGAGGTGAAAATTCCACCAATGAACCACCAATGCCCCCTCGTCTACAGTAATGGTTCTCAAACTTGAGGGTGCATCACCATCCCCTGCAGGGCTTGTCAAATCTTAAATTGTTGGTCCCCACCCTCAGAGTTTCTGATTCAGTAGGCCCAGGCTGGGCATGAGAATTTCGTTTCTAACAAGCTCCAGGTGATGCTTATGCTGTTGGTCCTAGAACCACACTTTGAGACCCACTGGTCTAACTCCTTACCTGGTTCCAGAATCCCTCCAAAACCTTCCCCACAGTAGTTTTGGGAAGCTACACCTGCTTCTTCATCTTAGATGTATCTTTTTCCCAGTAACCACTCTGTATTTTATTAAGTGTTTTATTTTCTAGCCTGTCTGCCCAACCAGGCTGTCAGGCCCTGGAGGGCAGGCTATGAGCCTCAGTTACCTGTGTATCCCCAGGGCTGAGCGCATGGATATGGATGTATAAGGAATAGCTTTAGCAGGACACATACCACTCCTGGATCAGTGGTTACCTCTCCAGGAAGAAGCAAGGTTGGGACAGCTGACTGGTAAAGAGGGACTGTTAGTTTTTAATTCTATTTACTGCTATATTGTTTGGATATTAAATATGAGAATGATTCATGTATTATTGTGCAATTAAAAAATAATGGAAAAAGACTATTCTTTTTGATTAAAGCATCTTCTTTGAAGATACTAACTCCGCTATCCCACACCCCCACGGACTCCTCAAATGTGTTTTGCTAATGTCCTGTACTGCTAGAGGAATGAACACATCAGTCTTAGAAGAAATACAACCAGAATTTTCCTTAGAAGCAAGGATGGCGAGACTTGGATTCACTTACTTTGAACATGTCATCAGGAAAGACCAGTCACTGGAAAAAGACATCATGCTTGGTAGAGGGTCAGTGAAAACAAAGGAAACCCTCAATGAGATGGACTGACACAGTAGCCACAACGTTGGGCTCAAACATACCAATGATTATGAAGATGGCACAGGTCCAGGCAACATTTTGTTCTGTCCTACACAAGGTGGCCATGAGTTGGAGGTGGTGGCCATGAGTTGGAGGTGACTCGACGGAGCTAACAACAACAACAATATCGCTAAGTGCCAAGTACTCTTTAAAGAACTTTAAATATGCAGATTTATTTAGTAGTTACAGCTACTGTGTGAGATAGGTACTATTTATTTTCAGTGTTACATTCAAGGGGAAACCAAAGCTCAGAGAGGGTAATTAACTTATTCAAGGTCACAGGCCTAATTAGCAGTAGGGTTGGCCTTCACACCTGGCAGATTAGAGATGGGATTTATGGTCTTGACCACCATGCCAGGCTGGACCTCTGATGGAATTCACCACCTAGAAGTTACAGCTTCCTTGAGGTTCATCAAAAGATTGTTATTGTTAGTTGACCTTGCGTCAACTATAAACTGCTCCGCAGGATTTTTAAGGCTATGACCTTTAGGAAGCAGATCGCCGGGCATGACTTCCCAGACACCTCTGGCCAGATTCGAACCTTTTCAGCTAGTAGTCAAATACTTGACCATCTCCCAGGGAAGCTGTCACCAAAAGATAAGAGTCTTATTTATTTATACATCACCCACTTTTCTCTACCAAATATTAAAGGGGACTGGTATCTGATTTAGTTATCTAAAGTTTGCCTAGAAATGTTACCTTTAATTAAATGCATGCTATAAAACACAAAAACACAAACTTGACTACACGAGCTTACCAAAGTAGCTGCCATAAGTAGACGTGATCAATGGATTCTGAGATGTTATGTTCATACTGGTTTCTCAGTGATTACTGGCAGGCTTGCAGCTGCAGGTGCCAAAAGGAGAGGAAAAATTTATGGAGGAGAAACTTTAAACACAGTACATTCTATTCATTAGCTTGATTTCTTCTGTGAATTGGGAAAAGCACTGTGGGATTGGATTTTAGTGCAGGAGCCCCCTGGCCCTGCTCTCAGCACCCTGGGGTTCCTGAGCAGCGGAGCTCTGAGCTTCTGGGGGGCGGGGGCATGGTTTGTTCCACGCTGGCTGCATTTCAGAATCATGGGAGGAGTTTTAAGCAAATTGAAGATGCTCAGCCCCCACCCAGTCTTCCTCAATCAGCACCTTCTGGAGCCGGAGAGCAGAAGTGTCTGCCCTTCCTAAATGTCACAAAAGCAGCACAGAGGATTCCTATATGCAGCCGGTGTTGCGGGGCACCGGTAAGGTCCGTTATAATTTTAAAGTTCTGATTTTTGCCCTGAAATCCCATAGTTCTTGAACATTTTATGACCGGAGCCCTCTCCCCCAGCCCCAGAGTCCTGGCCCCCCTTATCTGTGGATGGAGCTGGGCTGGTTTGGAATTTAATCACCTCATTGGAAGCAGAGCCCAGTTCCCCAGGAGGCTGCTTGTTTGCCCCATGTGAGGCCAGCCGGTTTATTTATGGTTTCTGATTTTATTTATTTCCCCGCCTCAGAGCTGTTCTTCTGCATACGGAGAGTGCAGGGTGTCTGCTGCCCGCCCGCGCTGCCAGGCCGCCATGAGCTGGCCTTGGATGGATGGGCTGAGTTAGCCCATTTTGTTGGCTGCGAAGCTGGTCGCCTTCCTGGGAGTGATTTATGCAGTGCTGCAAGGCCCTGCCTGCGCAGCAATATCTCCCCTAGGAGCTCTTCCTACACGGGGTTATTAATGGAGGGGGCAACACAGACCTTGCCTGCAAGAGGCTCTTGCAAGATCCTGTTCTAACTCAGAGGGTCAGTCAACCCTGTATATTTTACCATTTGCCTTTTTTTTTCAGGACAGACCTAGGGGGTCATCAGCCAGAGCTTATCTGATACATGTTTGTCCCCCTCCAGCTTTATTGCCAAGGACCAATTTGGAGAACCAGGCCTTGGCAGGGTGAATGTATGTATTGGAGACCATGAGCAGGGGAGTAGGAAGGAGACAGCGTGTGTGCCTGATTTATATTTTTCATATTCTCTACCTCACTTGACACCCACTCCCTTCTTCCCCAGGGTTCTATCAAATAAATGGTGGATCAGTCAGGGTCTAAACAGGAAAACAGAAATTAATTCAAGTAGCCAACACGGGGAATGTGACGCAGGGACCTAATGATGTACACGAGTGTTGGAGGAGCCAAGAGACAAATGGGGCAGTGAAGTAACTTAGCAATTACCAACCTAGGCAAGCTACTGCCAGCCCCAGGGCTGGAAAGAGAGAGTGGGGAGAGGGGTGTTAACACAGCCTGGGGGCTGGGGCCGTGGAGGAGCAGCACCACAGGCAGGGAGGGAGGGGGACAAATGCCCTGCTTCTTCGTCCTCTCTAGCCTGCACTCTCCCTCCAGGGAAGCAGAACCCGCTGACACAGGAATCTGGGAGTAGCAGCCTGCAGCAGGGGTCAGTCTCCTGAGATGCAGAGCAAGGGAAGGGCAAAGATTGGATTTGAAAATAAACAGGCCCCAGACAAACACAATGGGTGTTGTTAGGCTGCCATGTACTGAGATTATGAAGTGACCTGTTCAAGATCTCACGGCTCATTAGTGACTGAGCCAAGGCTTATCCTGATCACCCAAGGATGGGACCCCAACTTGGACCTTCCGTGGGGTAGGATATATCAGGCCTTCTGCCCCTGGACCTTTTCCTTAGAACCAAGAGCTGGTTTGGAGACAGGTGGCTGAAGACAGCAGTGTCGTTCCTGGCTACTGGTTTAAAAGCCTCAAGCTGGCACCTGTAATCAGTCGGTTGGGGTGGGGGGGGCGTTGGGCAACAGTGTCCCTTCTTCCCCTCCCTCCTCCTTTTACCCTTGTCCCAACCCCTCTTTCCATCCTCTTCACCTCTCAGGCAACCCTCAGACCATCCTCTGAACCTATACCTTGGATGGTGATGATACCTTGCCCAAACATTTCTTCTGGGATCCAGGCATGTGAGCTGCTATGGCAGTGGAAGTGTTACGTATTCACCACCCCATGTTCTCTTTCTGAGCACATGGCAAGATTCTGTTTCCCAGCCTCCTTTGCAGTTAAGTTGGGGCCATGTGACAAGTTCTGGCCAATGGGACATGAGCAGTAGTGATGTGGGTCCCTTCAAGGCCAAGCAGTTAAATCAGGGGAGAGTTCACCAAGCTGTGCTTTTCCTGCCACAGTAACCTTGAAGTCACATGTTTACATAACATCTCAATAGACACAGCCTAGGACCCTGTAGAGAGGATGGCTGCCCGGGAGAGAGTCATGTGACCTGCACCAGAATTTGTATGTGTGAGGAGTAACACTTTATTGTGTAAAGCTACTGAAATTTTGAGGTTAATTTTCTACTACAGCATAGCCTGTGTTACTGAAATATACAGTTGATACATATATGTATTTGTTGGTGGTGGTGTTAAGTTCCAACTCATAGTGACCCCATGTACAACAGAATGAAATACTGCCCGGTCCTGCACCATCCTCACAATTGTTATGCTTGTGCCCATTGTTGCAGCCACTGTATCAGTCCACCTCATCGAGGGTCTTCCTCTTTTTCATTGACTCTCGTATATGTATACGTATGTGTATATGTATATGTATAAACTACCTAATATACAATTAAAAAAAAAGTTGCCTTGCAGTCAGTTCCAACTGCTGGCAACCCCCTGGGTGTCAGAGGAGAACTGTGCTCCACGGGGTTTTCCATGGGTGATTTTTCACAAGTAGATCACCAGGCCTCTTCTCCAAGGCACCTCTGGGTATACCCAAATCTCCAACCTTTTGGTTAGCAGCCAAGCACGGTAACCATTTCCACCATCCAGGAACTTCAGTTCCCCTCTTATATTTTCCCCTGGGCAGGCCCCTGGACAACCCTTGTCCAGCTTTAGGTTTCCTTGCCAAGACTGTAATCCACCTGGAGGCCATGCACTGCCTTGCTCATGATGGTACCCTAGCACAGATGGAGCCTAGCACAGTGACTGGCTCAAAGGAGGCACTCAATAAACAGCTGTTGCTAAAGGGACGAATGAATACACAAATGAGTAAGCTAAGACTGGTTAATAGCATCTTAGGACTAGATTCTGGCTTACGCTGGAGCACCAGAAGGAAAACTCTTAGTTCAAGGAGGAGGAATATAATTCAAGAGAACTTTGATAAATAAGAAAAATGAGCTACTCAGGAAAAGTGAAATAAAAGGCAGTTCCCACAAGTTTAACTCAAGTCCAGTCAATCAGGAAAGTGAGGTGACGGGGGAGCCAAGGGGACCCAGGATCATAAGGACCACAAACGTAACAACCTTCTCAATGAAGGGCCAGCCCAGATCACACTGGGACAGGACCAGGAAGGAGGAAGCAACACATGCAACCAGAGTGTGATCATCCCACCGCATTGGCCTTTTCCCAGCATCTAATTTTAGTTGTCACATTTGAGAGGGTTTGAGAGGTTCTGGAAGGAGCTCTGGTGGTGCAGTGGTTAAAGTGCTTAGCTGTTAACCGGAAGGACAGTGGTTTGAACCCACAAGCTGCTCCACGGGAGAAAGATGTGGCAGTCTGCTTCTGTAGAGATTTACAGCCCTGGGAACCCTATGAGGCAGTTCTTCTCTGTCCTACAGGGTCACTATAAGTCAGAGTCAACTCGACAGCAATGGGTTTGGTTTTTGGTTTTTTCATGAGATTCTGGAGAGGGGCTGGAGCCAACAGGAGAAATGATGAAAGGTTGAAAAAAATAGAACCTTCAGGAAAACCCTAGGGGAAGTGGCAGTTAAATGGGGCTGAGATAGGCAGGTGGATGCTAATGAGCCACTGCCTAGTTCCGGAGGGACAGAAAGCGGGGGCTAGAATGATTTAAGCTAGATTCCTGGAAGTGGGCCTTGGTTGAAAGGGAGGGATAACACTGGCAGAATGTGATTATTAAGGTTGTGAGTCAATTTGGCTGGGCCATGATTCTCAGTGGTTAGGAAGTTATGATGTAGGTTGGCAGTCGCATGATAATGGGATCACCTCCATGATGAGGTTTGATATAATGTGATCACCTCCATGATAGGATCTACTGTGAGAAGCCAATCAGCTGAAAGGGAGTTTCCTGGGGGTGTGGCCTGCATCCAATATAGGTAAACATTCTGGCAAGGCTCATGTGCTTTTGCTCACTCTAGATGGTGCAGCTGGCTTCTGTTCATCCAGCCTCTGGGTCTTGGGACTTCAACTAGTAGCTTACCTGCTGATCTTGGGGTTCGTCAGTCTCCACAGCCTGTGAGACAGAGCCCTGCTGTCTGACTTGCCAGTCTTGGGTTTTTCAGTCCCTGAGACTGCATGAATCAGGAGAAACCTCCAGCCAGACCCACAGCCTCTACGACCATGTGAGCTGTTTCCTTGATATAAATCTCTGTATGTATGTATAAGCTTACCGGTTTTGCATCTTTAGAGGACCCAACCTAAGACATGGAGGCAGGCCTGGCTTCTGGTGAAGAAAGCACTTCCCTTGGTTGTCCATCTTCTTGGGAGCCTCTGGTGGGGCCCTCCCTGGTCTCCTCTACCTGGTTCAGGCACAAAGGGAGGCAGTGCATCGTGCAGTGAATTTCTAAATATGACTCTTCTAGCCATAGTCTTTGAGACTCTCACACAATGATTGGGTGGGACTATGCAAATAAGGTGCTTGTGGCCCACCAAAGGGATTAGACAATTTGCTAATAATGCAAATAAGGTGCACGGAACTCTGTGGGGGTGGTACCATGCATATAAGGTGTATGGAACCCTAACCAGGGGATTGGTCAATTTTGCCATCCCTCTAGGCTTTAAAAGAGAGCTAATTCCAGAGCAGAGGGGGACCTTACTACTATCAAGAAACAAGAGACGGGAGCAGAGCACATCCTTTGGACCCGGGGTCCCTGCGCTGGGAACCTTCTAAACCCAAGAGACAGAGAGAAAGAGCTGTAACACCAGAGACAGTGAGAAGCAGCAGCAGAGAAATGGCAACAGCAGAACCAGGATACCGGCACAACATGGCACGTGGCTTTCTGGCTCATGGAGCAAGGCGGTTACAGTGGGTATGCCGGCCCACAGATTGAGATGGGTGATTGCCTTCAGGCAAGAGGCTTCCTGGCAGAGTGGGGTGCCTCTGGGCACTTATTGGCAGAGCTGAAGAGCTTTGTAATACTTGCCTGAGCAGGGCAGAGGCCAAGCCGAAGGGCCAAGGGGTTGAGATCCAAAAACAGCCAAGAAGATGTCCTGATCAAAGAACTGTATTGTGAGTCATTCCTGATCCTGAATTGCAACCTGTTACTTCCCCAATAAACCCCATAATTGTATGTTCGGTGAGTCTGTGTGGTTATTGCAACAAATTATCAAACCCAACGGAGAAGTACAGAGTGCCGTAGGAGGGGCGGCTGGTGTCAGAATTGGTAAAAAAAAAAGTTGGAGGGTGGAGTTCTGTTTGACCTCCACCTCATAGGAATTAGCCTTGGGCTGATGTTGTTCTTAATTCTCCTCCCACCTTGTGAAGTTAGATGAAGAGGTCAGACAATGCCACCACGTGGTTTTTACTGTTGGTGCCATTTTTACATGAGGAAATGTGAGGTCTTACAGGTGCCCAAAGGCGAGAGATACCTGTTAATGTCATTGGTGTCAGGTAACAAGAAAGGAAAGGAGGCTGAGCAGGGTCTGCCTGCTGTGGTCTATGAGCCTGAGGTAGGGGGCTGGACCAGATGGCTTCTGTGGGTTTGGGGATTCCTCAAACCCCAGAGTGATTTTTGAGAAATTTGGTGGGTTTTGGAAATTTAGTATTTTATGCTTTTCTCCAAAGCTATTTCTGTACGACTAGGAAATGTCTTGTGTCAGATTAAAGCAACTGATGTGTTCTAATGATGACCTGAGACAGGCTTTAGGAAAGGGGTCAAGGAGGACTGAGGGAAACTAATGTATCCCAGGATACCAGAACTGAAGGGATGCTGGCTGATGACCTAATCCAAACCTTCCTTTTTACAGTGAAGACACTGAACCCCAGAAAGTGGACATTGCCTTCCAGAATTATACAGTCACTGGTGAAACCAGCAAGCAAACCCAGGTCTTTGGACTTCTGACCCAGCACTCCTCCCGCCACCACCTATTTGACCCTCAGTGTGAGAGCTAGGGGCCAGAGGGAGAAGAAGGATGGGGCATAGAGGCCCGGCCAGGAGGTGGCAGAGTCAGGAATGGGGGAGGAAGAGGAAGGAGAAGAGAGCCTCCCCTCCCCCGGGCTGGGTGGTGGAGGAGCCAGGTGTGGGGATTCTCCACTGTTTTGAAGAAAGGTGGAGATAGAGTGCAAGGTGTCTGGACAGCTCTGCTGAGAGGTGGGCCACCCCAGTTGGAGACTCCACTGGGGCTAACACCTTCTGAGCTGGTGGGCTTCCTTCACTTGCTTTCCCTGGATTCCTCCCCTCCCTCAGCACTCCCAAGCATCCTTTCCTCAGTTAACCTTGGGACCCCAAGAAGAGCTGGATTCAGGGATCAGGTATAGAGAGGTGTGATGGGAACAGATGTCCCGGTGGGGCTGCCTAAAAACAGATGTCTGCAGCCCAGAGGATGTCTGAGCCTCAGTGAGGTTCCTCACCAGCATCTCAAATCTCTAAACCGTTCCCCATGTACCAGAGACCTAAATATGGCAAGTGGTGGGGCAGAAAAGGAGGAGCAAGGGGGGCTTTCAAATTGGATTCCCCTGAAGGCAAAAATGGTAAGGTGCTGTTAGCTGAGGGCCTCGCTGCTCTTGGGCCTAAATCAATGTATGAGCAAAGGTATATACCAGTGTGCCTCTTCCAGGTCACAGCCCTCTCCCACGGCACACATTTCTAGGATTTCCAAGTCTAGCTTCCTGCCCTAAGCATTGTGAACACATGGGAGAAAGGGGACTGCCTCCTTCTCTCCACAAGGGGTGGTCTTTGGACTTTGTCCAGCTTTTCTCATACCTTCCAGCCAAGTGTAGGCCCACACGAATTCATGAAAGAAAACTGCTCCCAGCTGTGCTAGGGAAACAGCTAATACAATGACCCCCTTCTCATTCACTTATTCCCAGGGGTGTTCATTCACCTTACTGAGCTCCCCAGTCCCACCTGGTCCCCACCCCCTTTCTCTAGCAGGGATGTTGCAGCCACCCCTGCACCTGGCTACTAGAGGGCACTATGCCCTCACCACCACTCTAGCTCTCCAGGCTTTTTCAGTTTTCCCCCTCTTTATAGACCAGTCGAAAACCCTGGTGGCATAGTGGTTAAGAGCTTAGCTGCTAACCAAAAGATCAAAAGTTTAAATCCACCAGCTGCTCCTTGGAAACCCTAGGAGGCAGTTCTCTGTCCTATAGGGTCGCTATGAGTTGGAATCGACTCTATAGCAAAGGGTTTACTTCGCTATAAATCTCTGTGTGGTACAAATGCTTATGATGCTTGGCTACTAACCAAAAGGTTGGAGGTTCTAGCCTACTCCGAGACACCTAAGAAGAAAGGCCTGTAAATCTACTTACGAAAAGTCAACCACTGAAACTCTATAGAGCACAGTTCTACTCTGACACACATGGGCTTGCCATGAGTCAGTGTCAACTCAATGGCAGCTGTTAAAAAATGGACCAGTCAGGAAAGTGGAGGGAAAGAGTGTGCTGTCTCATTAGGGGACAGAGCAATTAGGGGTATATGGCAAAATGTGTGTGGGTTTTTGTATGGGAGACGGACTTGATTTGTAAACTTTCACTTAAAGCACAATAAAAAAAAAAAAGACCAGTCAGAAAGGCAGAAGGAACCAGCTAGGAAAGCCAGAGGTATTCTAAGTGGCTTAATCAAAGGGCATAGAACCAAAAAACCAAACCCAGTGTAGTCGAGTAGATTCCGACTCCCAGCGACCCTATAGGACAGAGTGGAACTGCCCCATAGAGTTTCCAAGGAGTGCCTGGCTGATTCAAACTGCCAACCCTTTGGTTAGCAGCCGTAGCGCTTAACCACTACACCACCAGGGTTTCCATCAAAGGGCATAACCCATTTAACACCCAAAGGGCATACAAAAGCTAAAAGATAGGTAGAAATATGTGCCCAGCACTGTGCCAGGTGCTGAGGATTAAAAGGTGATTAAGACCCATATCTGCCCACTTCTCACAGGAAACAGGTAATTGGTATGAAGTGGGGTGAGCCCAAGGATAGAGAAATGCAGCTGCTGAGGGAACAACCCAAGGAAGGTTCCTGGAGGAAGTGGTTCCTGAGCCAAGACTTGAAAGGTGAGAAGGAAGCAGCCAGGTAAGGGAAGGAAGGGCATCCCAGGGAGCAGGAACAGCATGAGTAGAGGCACAAACCTGTGACAGTTCTCTGACAGGAATGCAGGGAATTAAAGCTGTCACAGGCTGGAAATCAGGCTCTGTTCTCCTCTGTGCTGGTCTGAGGGAGCTTCCCGTGGGCCCTGTTACCCTAAGAAGCCTAGTCGGTTGGGAGGCCCTCCCATAGCCCTTCCCCTCCTCCTCCTCTGTCGGGGTGGGCCCCAGGCTTGGAGGGAGGGGCCTGTCACTCAGTCCTCATGGGGGTTCCCTGGATGCAGACTCTTAATTCAGGTATTATGATGATGATGGTGATTCCCATTTTGCTGATGAGGAGCCCAGGGCTCAGTGAGATTTAGTGACCTGTCCAAGGTTACACTGTTTTAGTCGTCTAGTGCTGCTGTAACAGAAATACCACAAGTGGATGGCTTTAACAAACTCTCACAGTCTAGGAAGCTAGAAGCCCGAGTTCAGGGGATGGTTTTCTCTCTCTGTCAGTTTTGGTGGAAGGTCTTTGTCATCAATCTTCCCCTGGTCTAGGAGCTTCTCAGTGCAAGGACCCCGGATCCAAAGGGTGCACTCCACTCCTGGATCTTCTTTCTTGGTGGTATGATGTCCCCCTCTTCTCTGTTTGCTTCTCTCTTTAATATCTCAAAAGAGATTGACTCAAGGTACTACCTAATCCTCTAGATTGAGTCCTGCCTCATTAACATCATAGAGGTTAGGATTTACAACACATAGAATAAGCATACCAGATCACAAAATGGTGGACAACCACACAATACTGGGAATCATGGCCTAGCCAAGTTGGCACATATTTCTGGTGGACACAATTCAATCCACAATACACAGCTAGTGAGTGACAAATCTGAGACTCAAATCCAGGCCTTCTGACCCCATACCTGTGGTCTGGTGTTGGCTAGGTGCTCTCTCTCCCCACAATAGTCTATAAGGCTGGCACTAGCCATTTTTAAGCAGATTCTTTAAATTGGAGGTTTTCTCATTTTAAAAGTAATGCATGAGCATTATTTTAAAAATCAAACAATGTAGAAATTCACAATGTTGAAAGTAAAAGTCACTCACAATCCCACCTTTCCTTCCCTAAAATTACTACTACTAGCCGTTCTTACTAGACTTCTCCATAAATCTACTAATATATATTATTATACATTTTAAAAAATGAAATCAAGTTTTTCTGAAACTTGTTTTCTTCACTCAATGGTTAATCTTGGACAAGTTTTCATATCTGTACATATTGATCAAGGAGCCCTGGTGGCACAATGGTTAAGCACCTAGCCGCTAACCAAAAGGTTGGCAGTTTGAATCCATCCAGCAGCTCCGCAGGAGGAAAAAAAAGACCTGGCAATTTACTTCCATAAAAACTACAGCCTAGAACACCCTATGGGACAAGTCTACTCTACCACACAGGGTACCTATGAGTTGAAAATGACATGACAGCACCTAACAACAACATACCCATCTACAAATCAATGTCCCTTGTGGTTCCCATTTATCACTGAGGAATCCAGGCTCAGGTAAGGTAGTTTGCCCCAGGCCACACAGCTTACAAGGGGCAGAGCCAAGACTTAGGCCCAACAGGATCTGGGGCCGCCAGCAGGAAGTTGTCCCCAGCTCCCCCCTCCCACACCTCTCACCCTCTGCTCTTCTTCCTCAGCCTCTGTAGCATCATCGGCTGCTGGGAATTTTTAGGAATGGATTTTTGTGTCATTCATAATAGATCAGGAATATTCCAGCAAGACAGATTGCCTGAGCCTTTTGGGTGGTTTTCTGTGGGCTGATAAAGACCTGTCAGTTTAAAATCTGAGCTCATTCCTCTTGCATGTAGATGAGTCCTTGCCCAGGGAGGAGGCTTTGGACAGCAGCTCCTTGGGGTTGGGCGGTGAGGGTGAAGTGCAGCCAGATCTGCTGACCCAATGGTCACCCGAAATAACTGAACATCTGGGCCAAGATGGACAGGTGCCATCGGGACTCAGCTAGTGATGTCCCTTTGATCCTCAATACTTTACTTGCGTGGGGTCCTGGGGCCAGCAGCATCAGCATCTCCTGGGGACTGGTTATAAATGCAGAGTCTCAGGCCCCAGCCAGTCCTACTGAGTCAGAATCTGCATTTTAGCAAGGTCCCTAGGGCATTTATATGCACAGTAAAGTGTGAGTAGCAAGTCCTTGGCACTGTTTGGGAGCTCTAATGCCAGCACAAGGCTTCTCTTCTAGACATGCAGTCGATGTACTCAGCATTAGAAACTCAACAGCTAGCAATTACTGGGAGCTTTCTATGTGCCAGGCAGCACTGCAAGTGTTTTACTTGTATTAACTCACTTAACCCTCACAAGGACACTAGGAAATGAGGCACCATGGCTCTAGTGACTTTGCAGATGAAGAAGCTGAGGTGCAGGGATGTTAACTGGTTTGCCAGAGGCCACACGCCAACATGCAGATCAGCTGGGACTCAAACCTAGCCCCCCAGGATCCTAACCAGCACACCACGCTATCTGTGCAAGGAGCCGGCTTGTCTAACATGGAACTGTTCTGATGGGCATCACCAGAGCAGCATTTCCAAGCAGAGCTTCCCAATACATCTTGTTTTCTTCCCCCCACCTCCTGCCTCCCCAAAGACAGATCTCATTTGAGTACCAGCGAGAGCTCAGCATTCGCGTCATCGCTGCTTTCGTACTGATGCCAGGACCAAGAAATAACAGCAGCGCATTACATCTGCACGACGCTTTACCATCCATTTGCTGCTCAGAACCAACTGAGACAAAACAGGTATCATCCCCACCAGACAAATGGGGAAAGGAGGCCAGAGATGCCCAGTGACTTAGCCAAGGTCACACAGAGCTCAGGCTAGCAGCTAGACCTTCTGACTTCCTGAGCATGCTCCTTTTGTCTGCCCAGGCTGCCCTGTTTACCAGAGAACTCCATCCTGGTCCCCCCACTCTGAGGGTGGCCCACATCTCCTCTTGGTGCTTCTGCAGCTCGGTGGGGAAACCAGGTCCCTAATGGAGCCTTTGCCTCTCTCCCAGGCTGCCTCCTGCCTGAAGTAATTATAAATCACGGCATTTTCCCTTCATTCAGACCTGATGTTTAATTCATTGCTATTCTGGCTGCTTTAATGCAGAACATTTATTCAGCGGAATAGCTTTGTTTTGCCTCCCAAGCTTCCTTCTCCTGTTTAGAATACCATTGCTGTTGTGGAGCGGGGCTTGTAATTAGGCAGTTTCTGGGACCCTCCCCTTCCTGTTACCCAGAAGTGGCCCAGCTCTGCCTTTGGTGGGGACCCACCCTTGGGCTGTGAGTCGGCTCCTGACAAGGAGTCCAGGCTTTTCTGCCCTTGGTCTAAGCATCTGAAGTTTTCCATTTTCTCCCAGGCCACGTGCTGGGTGTAATGAGCTGCCTGGCTCCCTGTGCACTGGCTCCCAAACCCCACAACTGAGCCCTTCTAGCCCCCTGCAGGTTTGAGTTTGCCTCAGGCCCTGCACCCCAGGTAGGGCTGCTTCTGCCCAGGCCACAGGAAGCTGGAAGGTCCTCTGTGGGCAGAACAACTGCCATGTCACCTCTTGGTGCTCCTTCCTCACGCTGTTGACTGAATCTTCAACTTCCCTCCGTCCAGACAAGTGAAGAGCCTTGCAGTCTTGTCTCTGAGTGGGGATATAATTCCCATTTTCCTGGATCTTGACATATTTAAAATTAAGAGAAAATGGCAAAGACTGCTAAGTGTCTACAAAATATCCTCTTTTGTAGCAGCAAAACCCTATTTTTAATTGAGCACATTGCAGTCCAGCTTACAAAGAAAACTACATTTCCCAGCCTCTCTTGCAGCTAGGTGTAATCATATGATAAGATTTCTAGTTTATGAAATCTAAGGGGAAGTGTTGTATGGGACTTCTGGGAAGCCTTCCTAAAAGGAACTAGACACAACTTTCTTAATCTCTTTCCTCTTACTTGCTAGCTGGTGTGTGGATGACAAGGCTGGAACTCTAGCAGTCACCTTAGACCATGAGATGGAAACTACATGCTGAGTGAGGGACAGGCACAGATAGAAGGAGCCCCAATCTCAGACACTAAGGGTCCACTCCATCTCTAGAGTTGGTCCACCTCTGAATTTCTTTTACCTAAGTTTTTAAGTGAGCAAAGATGTCACTTTGAGGACTAAGATGTGCCTGACCCAAGCCATGGTGTTTTCAATTGCATCGTATGCATGTGAAAGCTGCATGATGAATAAGGAAGACCAAAGAAGAATTGATGCATTTGAATTATGGTGTTGATGGGGAATATTGAATATACCATGAACTGCCAGAAGAACGAACAAGTCTGTCTGGGAGAAGTACAGCCAGGGTGTTCCTTAGAAGCAAGCATGGAGAGACTTTGTCTCATGTACTTTGGACATGTTTTCAGATGGGACCAGTCCTTGAAGAAGGACATCGTGCTTGGTAAAGCAGAGGGTCAGAGAAAAGAGGAAGACTCTGAACAAGATGGATTAACACAGTGGCTGCAACAATGGGCTCAAACATAACAATGATTTTGGAGATGGACCAGGCAGTGTTTCTTTCTGTTGTACATGGGGTCGCTATGAGTCAGAACTGACTTGACAGCACCTAACAACGACGACAATAAGTGAGCAATAAGCTTCTATCTTGCTTTAGCTACTGTTATTTTGTGCCTTTCGGATTCAGGCAGCCAAACTGACTCCTAACTGATGAAGACACAGCCATTTGCCTCTTTCTTGATCTCCCTGACAGAAACTGGTTCTCTGCCACACGCACTGCCTGAACCAGTTTCTGATACAACATCTACGGACATGGCACCTGATGGGAATGAAGGACCAAGGCACGGTGGAGGGAAAGGGGGACTGGGACACAGAACTAAGACGGTGTGGTTATAATCCAATGCCCTTGGATGCTGCAAATGAATTACTTTGACCACTAACACAAAGGTTGGTGGTTTGAACCTACCCAGCAGCACCATGAAATAAAAGCCTGGTAATTTGCTTCCATAAAGATTACAGCCAAGAAAATCCTATGGTGCAGTTGTAGCCTGTAATACATGGGGTTGCCCTGAGTCAGAAGTGACTCGACGGCAACAGGTTTGGTTTGCTATGGATATAATCCAATCTGATGACGTCACAGGTGAGCAGCCAGAGAGAATAAATCATTAGTTCACAATTGCAGAGCCAATAAAGGTCAAATCTAGGATTTGATATCAGATTTATGTGACTCTACTTACTATTCCAGGAATCCCTGAATGGTGCAAACAGTTAAGTGATTGACTACTGATCAATCGATTGGCAGTTTGAATCCACCCTGAGGTGCCACGGAAGCAAAGGCCTGGTGATCTGCTTCTGAAAAATCAGCCACTGAAAACCCTATGGAGCACGGTTGTACTCTAACACACATGGGCTCACCGTGAGTCGGAGTTGGGTTGATACCATCAGGGTTTTTTTTTTTTAAATCCACTATTCCACTACCACTTAGAGAGAGCTTGGGAAAACATCAGATTAAAAACTCAACAAGCTTTCCATTCTTGCCGTGGGCTGGTCCTAACAGTAGGAATTGGAGCTTGTCTTAGCAAAGCCCTGTTCCTTTCTCCTTCTCTTGTGAGATGCATTTATTTATAAAATGCCAGGCGGCTCCTTATTATCATACAAAGCAGATGCTGGGGAAAGAATCAATCCTCTTTGGGGCGGAGATGCCTAGTAGGAGGTGAGCTGTTTCCACATTGCCTGGGGCTGGAGGGAGGGCAACTTCCATTTTTCCAAATCCAGCTTCCTAGTTTGGATGGTAGAGGGTGGTGGTTCAGCACAAGTTCTGAGACCAGACCACTCCAGCTTGAATCCTGGCCCGCGGCTTAGTAACTGCGCGACCTTGGGAAAACCGCTTGTTCTCCATGCCTCAGCTCCCTCGTTTGTAAACAGCATAATAATTGTACCTACCTCACAGGGTTGCTGTGAAGATCAAATGAGTTAGTAAGTGCATAGACTAACTATTAGCTCTTAGTATTTTCCAAGAATCCTGGGTGGCACAAGCAGTTTGCCATCTTCTGCTAACTGAAAGGTTGGCGGTTCAAACCCACCCAGCAGCTCCTTGGAAGAAAGGCCTGACAATCTGCTGCCACAAAGATTACAGCCAAGAAAGCCCTATGGAGCAGTTCTGCTGCGTAACACATGGGGTCGCCGTGAGTCTGGGGCTGACTTAACAACAGCTAACAACAACAACAAACACAACGACATTAGTATTGTCCGCAGATTTCCAGTGAAGACCCCCTCGTAAAAGAGGCCCTGACATGGCCGATACTGTGTTATTTTGCTTCTTTTTCTTCCACCATCATGTGATCATCAGTTTCTTGATGGCAGGGAGCAGCTGTCTATTGGTTTTTGTTCCCCAACACTGAGAATGGTGCACAGTACATGGCAGGTATCAGAGTAAGAACTTGTTGAATAGAGCTGGGCAGAACTGAACTCTTTCTCCGATTTTCAGATAAGCATCTTCTCTCAGCAGTGCTCTCTCTCTTTCTGTCCCTTCCTCTACCATCTTTCTCTCTTTTTCTATTTCACACAGACTCTCTCTCTTTCAACTATTTTCTCTGCTCCAACTTCAAACTGACACACCCTTTTCCCTGGCTGTCTCATCCCCAAATCGTGCCCACATCTGCTCCAAGCACACACCCAGGCTCCGTCCTAGCCCTCAGCCATGAGGAGCCTCCAGCATCAGGGTTGGATGGAACCCTTGCTACCTCTGCTCTAGTCCAGCCTCCTCACCTTTCAGATGAGAGGACCAAGGTCCAGAGAAGAGAGGAGATTGTCATAGAGCTAGGATTAGAACCTTGGTTTCCCAACTCTCAGCCCCATGTCGTTGTCACCACGGCTGACCGGCAGAAACATAGTCAGAGACCAATGAATAGATGACCAATGAGTGAGTGGATGAATCATATTGGGCAGGGTGTCACCCAAACAACCTTGCTTCTCTTTTTCTGGAGTCTGTCTTGACCTGCTCTGCTGCTGCCCCACTCCAACATAAAAGCAGGTGGCAGTGGGCAGGAGGCAGACCCTTTGTGCCAAGCGGTCCCCAAAGGAGGTCTTTTCCCACTGCTTATGTTGGCACTGGTAGTCTTGCCTGTGACCACACCATCGTTAGCTTGGGAACTGCATTCTCTCTCCCTACACTCACTCTGGTGCATATAAAGGTCATCTCCATTGTTCCTTGTGGATTGATCTTTAGCTGTCTGAGTAGGTCATTCTCTGAGACTAAAGGCTCTTCCTAGGGAGCCCTGGCCAGGGTCTTGTCTTTGTGGCTGCCTGTCATCTCAGAGCCACATGTTCTGGCCTTTTCTACTGGCAGCTGGCACAGGGCATGACCGACTAGAACACAGTATCCCTATTGGAGCCCTTTAGCTTATTACTGGCTCTGCCCGTTCTTACTGTGAAAGTGGCACGTGTCTTGGCCTTCTCTCTTCTCATGGAGAAGAGGGGTATCTTTACCTGCCACCCCTCCCCCAAAGCCCAGCCCAGAACTCTCCTTGCAGGTCCAGCTCCTCCTTCTCTATCTTTCTCTCCTGCACTTCCCGACAGTTACCTGGTACTACAGGCCCTCCTTTCACTGTTCTTGTCTTAATTCCTTTCCCCGCAATTGGCGTCTGAATAATGAGTTATTTCGCAGGAAGATTGATCTGGGTATTAGGGCATCACTTAGTTTGCCATTACAACAGCCAATTTGGGTTATATGCTCCGGCTGTGAAGGGGAAAGGAACCAGACTGCTGGAGCTTTCTAAAGCAGGGGGCTGGCGGGAGGGAGAATGGGTCACTGGGTTAGGGGCAGAGGTGGCAGCAGACCAGAGGGTGGGGTGGTGGTGCTGGCTGGCTATAACTCATAACATCTTTATTTTTAGAATGTCACGCAGGGAAAGAAACTGTAAGGACTGACGAGGGATATAACATTTTGTCAAAGGGAGGAGGAAGATCAAGGTTTCGAGACCAGAGATGCCAACTATGAGAAGGACTTTGTTAAATTACCAAATGAATGAACCCCAAATTACAGAATATTTTCAAACTCTTCAAGATTTCAAGACTAGCTAAGGATCTCTACCCCTCCCCATAGAGGAAGTTATGATGCCCTCCCTTTTAGACCTCTCAGTTTGATGAGGGAGACAGAGCACCTGCCTCCAAGGAGCTCCCAGTGTGATGGAGAGGGATATTCTCTCTCATGTCACCTCTACAGGGGGACCTCACCTGACCTCACGTCACTGTATCACATCATCCTGTTTATTTCCCTTGTACTACTTTTTACAACTGGACATTTCCCTTTTTAATTATTTTAACTCTCTTGCCTGTCTCCTCCCCAGATAGAATGGAAGCTCCATGAGGGCAGGGGCCTTGTCTAGCCTGCTCATCTCCGTATCCCCATGGCACAAAATAATGCATTCAGTAAACTTTTGCTGAATGAATGAATGAGTGAGTGAGCATCAGAAAGGCACTTGTTTCATGGGCTAGGTGTGGGAGACAAGCATGATATTTACCAGTGGTTCTTAACATTTCTTCACTCTTATGAGCATCTCATGGAAGCTGTAGAACCCCCTCCCCAAGAAAAGGTGTCTACACACATCCTCAATGCAGTATTCTTCAAATACCTCTAGGGAATTCACAGAAACTCCTGTGGAAGCTAAAAATTCTCCTTGGAATCCAGGTTAAGAATCCCTGGTACAGAGTTGAATTTGGAGTCAGTAGGCATGAGGTCTGAGCTTTGGAGAAGCCACTGAACATTTCCTGTCATTTTTCATGAACAGCTCATGTTATACTGTTTGCGAGCATGTTCCGTTACCTGTAAAGGATGATATGAATCCTAGTTGTTAGTAACCCAAACCAAACCATTGCCGTCGAGTAGATTCCAACTCATAGCAACCCTATGGGACAGTAGAACTGTCCCATAGGGTTTCCAAGGAGCAACGGGTGGATTTGAGCTACCAATCTTTTGGTTAGCAGCTGTAGCTCACTGGAGCGCTTAACCGCTTTGCCACCAGTTAATATTAGTGGCACCATTCATCACTATTTTGACAATTTCAGTCCTTGGATATTAAGGGGATGCTAAGGAAAGACTGTCCCATCTGGGGGCACAGCTCAGCAGTTCCTAATCAATAGCAAGCACTTTTGACTCCAGCCACAGAAGGGCCATCCCTGTCTCCCAAGGTTCTCAGATAACCCAGTAATCTGACAGCGCCAAGCCTGGCCTCTTCGAGAGATAACTAGATGACCCAGTAATGATTTTCCTGAAGCACTTGGGTACCAGTAACAACTGAGAATGAACAGGCTTTAGCTACATTACCAAAGCTATTAGAGTTAAAAACCACTAAACAACCACAGCTTGCATTCCATCATCTGGCCCACAGGCATCCACAACAAAACTAATAAGAACATGTTAAAATCAAAAGGACACTGAGGCTTATTAATACCTTGCTTTTGCACAGAGTTTTTAAAGCAAGTCCCCAGCATCGAGAGCACCAACCAACCAGGTACTGTTGAGCAGCATGGGGGTCCCTCCCAGAGCATCCTCAGACCAGCCCCCACACCAAAAAAAAAAAAAAAAAAAAACCCTTTAGGCCTGAGGCAATTTTTTAGGTCCCATTATCAGAGAACATCCCTGAGCAGAGCCATGACATAGTGGGGTAGGGGGTGCGGAATGCCTTTGACATGGGTGGTCAATGAGTCACAGTTGAAGACCCTTGGACAGGCAGAGCAGCTGGGGGAGGGGGAGCACCAAGTAGAAACTAAGATGTAGGAATGAGGGAGTCTACGTGGATGAGCAAAGACATTGACCATGAATCCCAGGAGCGGAAGTAACGAGTAGCATCCGTCTGCAAACAACCCTCATTCTGCAGCCGTTGGCAGGCTCTGCAAACAAAGGGAGGTTCTGCAAACAGCACGGTATACTAAATAGTTCCAGACTCTAAACAGGAGCTTGCTCTATACACAGAAAACCGTGCAGTCATCAGGGACCTGGTGAGCAAAGGGCTATAGGATTTGTACCCCAAGATTAAAACCACAAACCGAGAGACCCTCTGCTGGTGTAGGTAGGAAACAGCGTACAGATCAGTCCCAAGGCAAATGACAGCATTGACAGGGTCCTTTGCCCAGAAGACCCATGGCGTTGACACTGCTTTATGGGGCTCCTGCTGCCCTCGCCCTGAAGGGATCAAAGAGTGGGCACCATTCCTGATTCCTGCCCTGCTACCAGTTTAACTTCGGCATCTGGCTGTGGCGGGCTGGGTCATGAATCATTTAAGTGGGAGGCTGGCTCCGTGCACAAGGCTGAAGCCACTGGCGATCTCACCAAGTGGCAGTGCTTGGCCCTTCTGGTTTACAGTCCGTCTGGACATCCATTATTTATGGCAGCTGAGCGGCTGTGAACAAGTGGAGGCTCGATTAAGATAACATTCCCTGCACAGAGGCGGTGGTTAATACTGAGAAGTTATTGCTACACACCCATTACTAGCACAGAGAAAAAGACAGAAAGAGACCAGGAGATCAAGTTAGTAGAGAAATTCAGAGCCAGAGAGAAATGGAAGCAGCAAACAGATGGGAAGAGAGAGAGAGAAGCAGAAGAACCCTGAGCAAAGAGTGAGAGGCTTTCTCATGGGCTACACGAGCCCGGAGCGTCCTCCATGCTGGGGTTCCCTTCTCCTGTCTCAGGACAGAGGTGGTCTCCCGGGTCTCAGAGGTCTCTGAGTAACATCTCCCAGTCACATCTGTTCCCCTCTCTTCCTCCATCTCAGTATTTGTCCTATGTCTCTTCTGCTCAAATTCTTATCCTATTCCTCAGGGCATGGAAGAGTCAGACACGTCTCTGAGAACCCTGGGTAGTGCCTGGAAGGGGATGGGGTGCCAGATGCAGCCTGCTATCTCCAGGTAAAGTTTATGGAAGCAGGCGATAGGGGAGGCATAAGCAACACAGGTCGGCAGGTGTGCCCGTTAAAGAAATGGCTGGGGAGGGAAATGGGGAAGGTTTGGGGGCTGAGGTGGTAGAGAAGGACTGAGGGAAGTGAGAGGAGAGATAAGTGGGAGAGGGAATAAAGGGGAGGGAGAGGAAGGGTGAGGGGCTGACGTGGGATAAATGAGGAGGGGTGGGAGAGAGGATGGTGAAGTGGGAATGAAAGAGACAGAGAGAGGGAGAGCGACAGTTGAGATGGGGTGGGCTGAGGGAAGAGAGGAGGTGGAGAGAGGCAGAGAGACCTCTTCACACATGTGTTTCAGAGCTAGAAGGGCCCATGACAGCAATAATTATGGTGCCTAAACAAGAGGCCATTAAGGGGACTCTTTGTCCAGCAGCAGCAGTAGCCACCATAGCCCTCACTGCATGGAGGAACTGCAAGATGGATGGCAACAAAATTTCCTGGATGTCCTGGACCCTACAGCCCAGATTCCTGGGCCAGGCCCATCCGTCAGCTGAGCCTCCAGTCCTGGGCTCCCAGCTCACTTCCCTTCCGAGGAGGCAGGCAGGCAGGAGAGCTTGGGAGCCAGACAGCAGGGTGGCTGTGTGGCAAGAGGCTTCAGGCCCTGGAGAGCAGGACAAGAGGTATGGTGGCAGGACCGTGCCTGCCCCAGGACGGGTGTGCCTGTCCAGCTGAGGAGAGGTCAGGCAGGGCCAGGGTGCCTGATCCCCGGTCTTCTGTCTACCCTTCTGTGTTCATCTCTGCTGTGCTCACCTCTCCTCTCTTTCATTTCCAGGTTGATAGCCACCCCGTTTGCCTGGAGCAGAGATTCCTACTGAGTCCTTTTGTGCTGATGGTAGGTCATACTCACCCATAGTCCTCCACCCCCTTCTGCTCTGCCTTCTCTTCCTTCCACTCAAAACACAGCTTCACCATTGTTATCATCACTGTCACCGTCATTATCATCACCATTACCGTTTAGCAGCCTAAAACCCACTTGATCGCCAAGATGGCACGGGACCAGGCAATGTTTGGTTCTGTTATATGTGGGGTCACCATGAGTCAGAGCTAACAGCAAAGCTCCTTGAGGCTTCCATAGTCAATAATAATGTCCAAACCACCTCCTTGGCTCTGCTCCTACAAAACCCCACTGCTGCCACTGTTGGGGACATGATGCCCACCTCCCACTGCTGATACAGAGCTCCGGACTCTGGGACTTCCACCACTGCTGCCCCAAGCCAGGTGGCCACGCCACTGCTCTTATGGGGAAATTGACGCTGATGGCACTTGCTTCCTGGGGTTTGTTGCCAGTGGAAACCTCTTGCAGGTAGGCCCCATTGGCCAAAGCTATGTCCATGCCTGGCTACAAGAGAGGTTGGGAAAGAGAGTCTCAGTTTCCCCCTTCTAGAGGCAGAGGTCACAGAGTGGGAGATTCTCAAACAGAGAAAGGGTATTCAAGAGACTTGGATGGCCAGAAAGCATGCTGGACATCCTCTAGAGGCAGCAAGGGGCACCCGCCTGCAGCAGAGTGCAGGAGGGGACCAGGGCCCGCATTCAACAAGGCAGTCACTCATTTATCCCAAGGTTTAGGGTGAGGAGGACAAAACAGGTGTATTAGGCATGTGTCCTGTGCTCAGGACTTCCTGGGTGTTGCAAACAGTGAACACACTCGACTGCTAATGGAAAGGTCAGAGGTTTGAGTCCACCCAGAGGTGCCTCAGAAGAAAGGCTGGCCATCTGCTTCCAAAAAATCAGCCACTGAAAACCCTGTGGAGCGTAGTTCTACTCTGACACACATGGGGTCTCCATGAGTTAGAGTCAACTTGATGGCAACTGGTTTCCTGCACTCAAGACAAGTACAGCCCTCAGTACTGGGTGCAGTGGCATCTCTGTCATTGGCGGCTGCCATGGAGGGCATGTTAAGGTATCCCTGGGGGGAGGTGGGGACATCTGCAAGCAGAAAGGGCAGGGGCACTGGTGTGGCAGATCAGGGGTAGCCAGGGGGGATAAGGTGGGCTGAGTCCAGGTACAGCCCTGAGCCCCGTTGGGAAGAAGGTAAGATATGCCCTTGATGTCTTTCCACCTGTAGTTCACCTTCCACCAGGGAGCTATCCAGTCCTTCAGCAGAAGTGCTAAGGGAAGAGGACACCAGGGGTTCCCTGTCACCAGTGCACTTGCTGACTAAAAAAGGACCCAAAGTGAGAACATGGAATATGGACCTGAAGGCATGACGAAGGGCAGTCTGGCTGTGGCATATGTCACCAGACTGCTTTCTGAGGGTATTTCTGCTCATTCGGCTGCCCATGTTCCCAGCAGGGCCCTCTCCTCCAAGGTTGGGAACTGGGCCATAATAGACAAGGACACTCCCTGCTGGACTCTCCAGAGGTGCAAGACGCTGATGCTGGGATTTTAAGTATCTCACAGGGACTAGGGACTGGAGTGTGGGGCTCCACTTGCACTGGGCAGTGAGTTATTCACTCCACCCCAACATCACACCGGTGGGTCCTTTCCTTCTTTGTCTCCCCTCTACAGACCCTTCTTAACACATATCGGAAAACCTCCCAGCATGAACTGCTTCTGGTTTTCATTTATCCCTACTGCTTTCAGCTAAAGGGATCTGCGAGCAGCAGGCAGGTTCACCAGCCTAATCGGACCTGATGCATCTCTAACTAGACAGGGAGTATAAGTCTAGATTTGTCACCTGACAGATACAGATGTTGGAGGCTCTCATCCATGAGACTGAATCACTCTTGGGGATTGAGAGGCTCAGGTGGTATCAGTCAGAGGCAGGCCATACATCTCAAACTGGGGACAGGGCTACCAGCAAAGCCCCCTGCAGCAGACTGAGGGTGGCAGGCCCGGGACATCACAAACCGAATTACAGGAGCCTGCCCCTGCAGAGCTGAGAATTTCTAAGGATGAAGGATGCATCGTTTCTGTAGCATTTCATACCACCTCCTCCCTATCAGCCAGTGAGTCCTTCCTGGCCAGTGTACGAAAAGGGATGAACGCAGCCTTGGAGACCAGTGACCTATGTTGAAAACCCAGCACCACTATCTACTAGCTGAGACACCTTGGACCAGCCACTTGTCTGCTCCAGTCTCAGTTGATTGATCTTACCGCATGGGTTTGTTGTGAGCAGTGACTGGGATTCTCTACACAGTTGCTCCATCCCTTGTGTTCCTGCCTCTGTTAATGCAGCAGTTAAGGGCTTGCGCTTAAATTCTGGCCCTACTCTTGTTGGCTGGGTGATATTGGGCAAATTACTTCACCTCTCTGAGACCCAGTTAAACCAAACCAGTTGCTGTCTGATTGTGGACCCCATGGCAACCCAAGGTGACTCTGATCATGGTGACCCCATGCGTGTCAGAATAGAAGTGTGCTCTATGAGGTTTTCAACAGACAGTCTCACTAAGCCTGTCTTCTGAGGTGCCTCTGGGTGGACCTAAACCTCCAATCTTTCAGTTAACAGATGAGCGTGTTACCCATTTGCACTACCCTGGGACTCCAAGACCCAGTGAGCTTCTGTCTAAAATGGGGGTGGTAGCAGTACATACTTGGTAGGGTTGTTAAGTGAGTTAATACCTGCAGAGACCTAGGATGGCCTGGTGCATGGTGAGCCTACAGGTAACGTTGGTTGTTGGTGGTGGGGGATGGGGAGAGGGAGGAGAATATTCCAGCATCTACTTCTTTGGGTTGGAATGTTCCTGCTTGTCTATCTTGCCTCTCCTGGCCAGGGGCAGGGACTGTATTCAGCCTGGGTTCCGGCAAGGTGTGGAAAATTTATCCCCATTTGATGAATCAGTGAGAGAGAGGCTGCCATGTGGTGATAACACATTACGGCAATGTCAGACAGAGTACAGGACTCCGGGTACCAGCAAGCATGGGTGCAAATACTCTCATAAGACTTGGGCAAATGACTCTTCCTCTCTGAGCCTCTGCTTCTCCATCTGTGATGTGAGGGTCATACCCTGCTTCAGAGAATCAAAGTATAGTCAATTCCTATTATTCACGGCAGTTATGCTTTATAACATCACTGTAAACACTGACTTCGTGAATACTGAACCACTGGTCCCAGGGGAAGTACAGGGTTGGATTCCTGAAAGCCTCTGGTCACATTTTCCTAACCTGATCAATACATAACCTTGCTCTATGCGTATTTTTGTTTAACCAGTTTTTGTTGAGTTATCTCTGACTCATGGTGGCCCCATATACATCGGAGTAGGACCATGCTCCATAGGCGTTTCAATGGCTGATTTTCAGAAGTAGATCACCTGGCCATTCTTCTGAGCTGTCTCTGGGTGGACTTGAACCTCCAACCTTTCGATTAGCAGCCAAGCACTTAACCATTTGCACCTCCCAGGGACTCCTGTGTTTCTGTTTAGACACTTTATTTAATATATATTGTTGATTCGTAAGCATGGAACTCATGGCCAGCAACACTGTAACTCACGCCTGAGCCAAACCTTATCTAACACATGTATTTTCTCTGTCAGGCACATCACAGGCTTTCTTGCACTTAGGAACACTAGGCAGCACTTCAGCACTATGCTTGGGGGCTGTTTTAAACAGTGAAATCACCCAGAAAAGCACAAAAATGCGGAAAATGTGGCAGTAAGTGGAGCGCTGAGAGGACACTTGTTTATAGTATGCGCTGAAACAGGAAGGCAGGCCATTCCTTTGTTCACCCTCAGCACCCTCAGCCAGGAATGTGCGTGTGTGTCAGGTGACAATTTTTGGCACTCTGCATATGTCTACGAATGACTGCAAAAGCACCACCCGTATTGATTTTGGGGTTACAAATACATTTTAGCAAGTAGGCAAATTCACGAATTTGGAATGTGTCAATAATGAGGGTTGGCTGTAGAGGACATCTCTGAAGCACTCAGCACAATCCTGGGCCTATTGCGGGTGCTTAAAAAACCGTGGCTGGGAGAGGGCAAGCGCCAAAAAGTGGTGAAGGTGGCTGAGAATCTCCCACTTTTCTCTTTTGCTGCCCTGCTCTACTCCAAGACAGTGCCCCAGGCTCTGAAATAACCCTGGCCCGCCCCCAAACCTCCATAGCCCTAGTCAACTCAAGTTATCAGAGAGTGACATCTAATAAATTAGATCCAATGAGGTGTAATTCATGGAAATGAGTAGGTTCTACCTTTCCCAG
Source organism: Loxodonta africana (assembly GCF_030014295.1). Classification (NCBI taxonomy): domain Eukaryota; kingdom Metazoa; phylum Chordata; class Mammalia; order Proboscidea; family Elephantidae; genus Loxodonta; species Loxodonta africana. The sequence goes on from NC_087342.1 coordinate 102,773,035, forward strand.
GGAAACCCGCATTCACAAGACAGAAATTTGGAGATGGCACTCTTTACAAGGTACCAGGCAGGTAAAGTAAATGTTTCATAGGTAAGCGGGGCAATAGACAGTGATGGGGACCAGGAAGAATTAGAAAGCACAGGCGTTCAAATTCAAATTTTTAAGCACTGTGCTACCCAAACAAAACATTGGCTGTGGGTCTGCAATTTGCCACCCCTGAGACAAAGGCTTACTGGAAGGGTGGAGTTCCAGACTGTGGACTGAGCATGAGTGGGGTAGCAGCAAGGTCTCTGGGTGGTACCAACGGTCAGCACTGGACTACTAACCTAAAGGCTGGAGGTTCAAACTGTGGAAGAAAGACCTGGCAATCTCCTTCTGTAAAGATTAATCTAAAAAAAAAAAACCCAAACAAAAAATCTATTGCCGTTGAGTTGATTCCAACTCATAGCAACCATATAGGATAAGGTAGAACTGCTCCATAGGGTTTCCAAGGACTCAAACTGCCAATCTTTTGGTTAGCAGCCAAGCTCTTAACTATTATGACATCAGGGCTCCCTGCAAAGATTACAGCCAAGAAAAACCCATAGAGCAGTTCCACTCTAACACATGGAGTAGGCACAAGTCAGAATTGACTAGATGGCAACAGGTTTGAGTTTTTGATTTTTAAGGGAGTAGCAGCACTTCTCTTCCACCTTCAGATCCTTCCAGGACAGTCCTAAGCCTCCTAAACCATCAAGAAGAAAGTGGGCTCCCCACAGCCTGGCCTTCTCGCCCCTTCCCACTCCCCTCAAAGCCTAGTCTAAGAACCTGCCACCTCCCCGTGGCACAAGCTGAGGCCAATCTTCCGACTTGGACTTTCTGTATTTAGAACTAGTAGGGACTTAAATATCAGTGGGTGATAGTGGAGCAGCAGCATAATGGTTACCAGTTTAGACTGAAAGAAGGGGAAAAAAACAAAAAACACCCAGCACCCACCAAACCAGGTCAGAAGGGAGGAGCAAAGCCTTCTATTTTGACATTAACTCCTCGTCTGCCTTGGCCAGGTAGGAAGGCAGCTGGGGAGGAAGCTGAGCTGGGGAGGAAGCTGAGCAGGGGAGGAGGGCGGGGTTGGAGAGGAGTCAGAAGGTGAAGGGCCCCAGAAGGCCCCCTGCTCTGTTTGGCAGTACCATCCAGTAGTTACACCTGTAGTTCTGGACTATGCAGACTGGGTTCCAATCCCGGCACCTCCAGTCACTAGCTCTGTGACCTTGGACAATATACTCAACCTCCCTGAGCCTCAGTTTCCTCATCTGTAGCACTGGCAGATGATAACTCCTCTTGGGACTGAATGGTGCAGTGTCTGTAGATCAGCAAACAGTGTCTCTGAGTTCCACCCCTGGCAAGTCTGCTACCTCATGTCCTACAGAAGGTCATTTGTGTCTGAGGGTAAGGCTCCATGCAGGTGAGAACACTAACCCTTTACCTTTTTGATCTCATATCTCAGGTTTGGTCTCCTGTGGAAATAAAGCCAGACAATGCTCAAATTCTATAATATCACTGGCTATGGATAATGGACAGTTAGGCAATCATTTGATTAATTGGTTCAATTAATAACAGTAGTATAGACAGCAGCTCACATTATCAAGCACTAGCTATAGGCCAGCGGCTGCTCTATGCACTTAACCTTTAGTCCTCAGGTTTAATCCTCAGTCACCCCTGTGCAATTCGTATTACTCTTACCCAAACCGTCGAGTTATTGCCGTCGAGTCAATTCCAACTTGTAGGGACTCTAAAGGACAGAGTAGAGCTGCCCCATAGAGTTTCTAAGGAGCCTGGTGGATTTGAACTACCTACCTTTTGGTTAACAGACAGAGCTCTTAACCACTGCATCACCAGGGTTTCCTGGGTATTACTATCAGCCCCCATTTTATAGAGAGAGGTTGTTAAGGCAGAGGGAGGGTTAGGAACTTTGGAACTGGGGGACTCGAGATTGGAACACAGGTGGGCTGCATTGGGGCGGGGGTGGTTTGCTTGTCTAATGTGGAAGGAAGGCCACCCAGCCAAGAGGTGTCTATACTAATCAGACATATTCAGGAGCAGGATCCAAGAACAGCATAGCTTATGCCATTGTTGTTGTTGTGGTATGCCATTGAGTTAATTCTAACTCATAATGACCCTACATGACAGAGTAGAACTGCCTCATAGGGTTTCCAAGGCTGTAATCTTTATGGAAGCAGATCACCAGGTCGTCTCTTCTGTGGAGTGGCTGGTGGGTTTGAAACGCCGACCTTTCGGTTAGCAGCCAAGCATTTTACCACGGTGCCAACAGGGCTCCTTCTGACACCATTACCCTGAGTAATTTCAGCCTCTTCCATTCCTTTTTGTTTTTGTTGTTCCTTAGGGGGAGTATATGGTTCTCAGATGTGGGTCTCGCAGGAACTGGGCACCTCCTTGGGCAGCCTCAGCCTACGCTTCACCTTGGGAGTAGGCTTCAGGCAGGCAGGTGTAGACCTGGACCTTAACTCTGAGCCCCCCGAGTTGCTGCAGCACCCCCTTTTTTCAGGATGACCTGCCATCTGGGTTGCCCAAAGGCATGGGGATGGTGGAGATGAGTCCTGCTGGGCCAGCCCAAAAACAAACAAACAAAGACCAGTTTCCAGCGAATCACCTCCCACTCATGTACCCCATGTATGTAGAGTAGAACTGTGCTCTATAGGTTTCAAGGCTGTGACCCTTTGGAAGTAGATAACCAGACCTTTCTTGTGGTTCAAACTACAAACCTTTTGGTTAGTAGCCCACTACTTAGCTGTGCCACCTAAGAACTAGAGCCAATGCAGCCAGGCAATTTTCCCAGGAAATGTTCTCCACAGCCTGTGTGTTTGTCCATTCTTGAAGGAGGCCGCTTGCCCTCGCTGTACTAGAATTGCCTCCACGACCTGACACAGCATGGCCCTGGGCTCTTGGTGAGATGTAGCCTGGATTTGTCTCACCATTCCCTTGGTTGGGGTGGGGGAGGTTGTGCCAGAACAAACTTTGATCTCTGAACGCTGGCAGTGGTGGGTTGTTTTTGAAAGGCCCTGGTGGCATTTCTGCCCTGATCTCTGCCAGTGTCCACGCTGGCTCACTGAGGCCTTATTGGTGGCCCCTCCCTGGCCACCCAGACGGCTTCTGACCCTGGTTCTCCAAACCCTTGCAGCTCAGGTCTTCTCAACCACATCCCATCCACATCAGAGACTCCAGGCTCTGAGTCAGACCCATGTGTAGCTCCCATCTGCTCAGCCAGCATCCACCTTTCCCTGCCACGTTCCATGTTTCAGTCAGGGTTCTGTGTAGAAAACAGAAACACCTGACATATTTCAAACAGGAAGGGATTTCATAAGGGAATTCTTTGTTGCTGTCAAGTTGGGTGTAACTCATGGAGACCCCATGTACAACAGAATAAAACATCCTGTACCATCTTCATGGCAGTTGGTGTGCTTGAGTCCATTGTTGTGGCCACGGTGTATTTTGAGTGCCTTCCAAGTTAGGGGGCTCATCTTCCAAGACTATATTGAACAATATTCTGTAATCCCATAGGGTTTTCATTGGTTAACTTCAAAAGTAGATCGCCAGGCCTTTCTTCCTGGTCTGTCTTAGTGGATGCTCCACTGAAACCTATCCACCATAGTGACCCTCCTGGTATTTGAAATGCTGTGGGCATAGCTTCCAGTATCTTAGCAGCACGCAAACCACCACAGGGTGGCAAACGGACAGATGGGTGCGGGTAAGGGAATTAGGGGCTCAAGAAATCATCACAGAGCAGACTTAATAGTCTGACTGAGACTAGGGGGACCCCAGAGGTCATGGCTTCCCTGACTGTATGTTAGCCCAAAACTAAAGCCATTCTCAAAGCCAACTCTTCAGACAAAGGCTAGACTGGACTATAAGACATAAAATGATACTGATGAAGAGTGTGCTTCTTTGTTCAAGTAGACACATTGAGACTATGTGGGCAGCTCTGTCTGGAGGTGAGATGAAAAGCCAGAGGGGGACAGGAGCTGGTTGAATGGACACAGGAAATACCGGGTGGAGAGGAGGTGTGTGCCATCACATTGTAGGGAAAGCAACTAGGGTCACATAACAATGTGTGTATGAGTTTTTATATGAGAAACTGACTCGAATCGTAAACTTTCACTTAAAGCACACACACACAAAAAAAAAAAAATCACAGGGACTGGACAAATGGAAGTCAGGGACTGCTGGTAGACTTTTGGTTTAGGGTCGCAGAGCAGAAGGCAGTTGCTGCCACTGCTACGACCATTGACGCCACCACAGCTGTCCCACACGTAGGAGGCTGGTGTCAAGACCATGTATATGCCAGTCACTGCAAACCCTCACGTTGGCCGGAGCCCACCCACCCTCCAAGCCCACCACAGACGGATCAGCCTCTGCCTCCCTGCCATCTTCAAAATCTCCCAGAATCCTGGCAGCAAGAAACACTGGGAAATGTCATTGTTACCATTCTAGCCCTGGGATACGGAGGGGATAGAAGGTGCTGGAAATGGATACCAAGTGCCAAGAGATAATACCAAGCACTCCCCAGAACTCACTCAAACTCCAGCTGGGCCTCCAGCCCCGGCCTGGTTTCAGCCCTGCCCCAGCCTGCCATCACTGCTCAGATTCAGTCCAAGTCCTCTGCCTCTGCTGCGTGGTCCCCAGTGGCCATGGACTGCTCAGCTAGAGCAGATGGCTAGCCCCAGCCCCGTCCACTTCCCACCCCACACCCAACTCCTTAAGCTTAGGCCTGCCTACCACAACCTAAGTTCACGGGCCTTCCGGGCTCTTAGGGATGGGATCAAACCGCAAGCAGGCTGTCTCTGTAGAGAGCACTTGCCTGGAGTTGGAAAGCTCAGAATGCCCGGACTTTAGCTGCGTGCACACCACATGCCCTCTCTAAGCCTCAATCTCACAGTGAGTTCATCCCTTAGGTCACACCTAGCTATGAGATTTTGAGATTTCTAAGCATTTTCTTCCAAGCAGAGTGGAAGCTGGATGCAACTTTGCTGGGTCAACCAAGTCACTGTTTAATTCCACTCCAGAAGGGTGGGGTGAACATAGGTCCTGGGGGAAGAAGTGTGACTGAGGCAGAAGGTAGGGCAGATCAGGAACTGCCCCCACCTGGCAGCCCACCCACCCCCACTGACAATCATCCCCTCACCAGACAACACACCCCCTCCACTGGCAACCATCCCCTCCACTGACAACCCACACCCCACTGACAACCCATTTCCCCACTTGACAATCCACCCCTTCATCTCACAGCCTTCCCACCCCCTCTCCTGACAATCCGTCCCCCTACCAAATAGGGTCGCTATGAGTCGGAATCGACTCAATGGCACTGGGTGGGTGGGACCAAGGTAATGCTCAAGCCTGAGGCTTGAAGTTCTATGGGCCCAGACTGGCTGCGGAAACCTGCTGAGGGCAGGCTAAGGGGAGGGCAGAGGAGCCTCGGAGGGTGGAGGATAGGGAAGCTCAGAAAGAAACTCTGGTTACTGAGGGCAGTAGTGAAGAACTTGGACCACATGTGAGGAAAAGCCACCGTGTGAGCTGGGCTGGATCAATGGGCTCAGTCTCCAGACCCATACTGTCCCCTCCTTCACACCCCCCCAACCAGACCACTCTAGAGCAGCTGCAGCAATGCCAATGACCTTGAGGCTGCACATCCGGCTTAATCCTCATCAGCGTCAAGGTGAAGTCCTTGCTGTCATTCAGAGATATTTATAACCTGCCTGCCAGGCCCCAGTACCTAGTTTCCGCCTGGAAACTAGGCCATGGGAGCCACAGAGGAGGCAGGTCTACTCCCTGCCCTGGCCTCAGACAGTTCTCAGGAGTAGGGCCTGAGCCAGGGGAGAGGTTGGAGAGCCACCTAGCTGGAAAACTTGCGCCACCCTCCTGTGTGAGTGGGGTGCTAGAAGAGGCTTCCCTGGGGTTTATAAGCTCGTCTCTGGGCTGTCTCCTACCTGCTTATAGGGAGCAGCCCCCTGACTATGCCCCAGTTGTGTGCACCCTCCCCTGTCTCCACTCCCTTCTGACAATCAAACCTCACAAGAGCTCCCAGGGCCTGTGGGATCAAGTCTACACACCTAAGGTCGATGTCCAAGGCCTTCACCCACCACCCAACTCCTCCACCCACTCCCCATGGCGATGTGGTACAACCACTCAGGACTCAGACTGCCTGGGATCAAGGGCTGGCTCCACTACTGTAGTGGGCAGTACAATGGCCCCCAAAGAGTTCAGTCACGTCCTAATACTGGAACCTGTTGACATCACCTATATGGCAAAGACTTTGCAGGTGTGATTAAGATAAAGCTCTTGAAATGGGGAGATTACCTAGGATTGTCTGGTTGGGCTAGAAATGCAATCACAGGTATCCTTGTAAGACAGAGGCAGAGGGAGATTTGACTACAAACTCACACAGAAGAGGAGGAGGCACTGTGACCATGGAAGCAGAGATGGGAGTGATGCAGCCACAAGCCAAGGAATGGTGACAACCACCAGAAGCCGGGAGAAGAACCTCCCTTAGGCCTCCAGAGGGAGTGCAGTCCTGCTAACACCTGCTTTTCAGCCCAGCAATGCTGCTTCTGTATTTCTGCCCTCCAGATCTGTGAGAGAATAAATTTCTGTTGTTGTAAACCACCAAGGTTTGCAGTGATTTGTTACAGCAGTCCTGAGAAAATAATACAACTATTCTCTGCATGACCTAGAATAATTTATCTGGCTACTTCATGTCTCAGTTTTCTCATGTCTCAGTTTTCTCATCAGTAAGATGGGGTTAATAATGAGGAGTCAATGAATAAAGGGCTCCAAGTGGTGCCTGTCACATAGTAAGGGCTGATGTGTGATAGCTCGTATAGAGTGCTGTGTTGGTTAGGAGAGGCCCTGAAGCCAGGCTGCCTGGGTTCAAGTCCTGGTTCTGCCACACCCTGGCTGTGTGACCTTGTGCATGTTACTTAATCTTTATCTGGGCCTCAGTTTCTTGCTCTGTAAAATGCGGAGTAATGGTATGCCTACCTCCAGGGGCTGTTGTAAGGGTTAAAAGAGCTAATACAGAAAGCTCTAAGAACAGTGCCTGGCAGGTAGTAAGTGCTCAATTTACATTAGCTCTGACGCTGATGGTGATAAGGGTCATTCTGAAAGGATCTTTTCTCCCTGCCAGGCTACATGCTCTCCTTCCTGCCTCTGCACTTCTGCTGACACAGCTCCTCTGCCTCTGTTCTCCCTTCTTCTTCCCTAGCAATTCAAATGCTCGGCTTCTTCAAGCCCCACCTCTTCCATGCCGCCTTCCCTGACCACTTTGGTGGACTTTGGGCAGCCTCCTTTCTCCAAACTGCCTTCAGCCTGACCCGCCCCCGCCCAAGTAGCCCCCCCAAGTAGCCTCAGGTGCCTGCTCCTCTGAGATCTTGCCTCCCGACTCTGAAGGCAGAGGATCTGCCACTTGCCTCTCAGACCCTCCACTGCCCATGGTGCCCAACCTTCTGTGGGGGGGCAGCAGACATGTCAAAGATTTCTTTGGTCAGATCTGACCTTGCTGAGTCTTTAGCTCTGGGCAGGGCCTGGATTTCTAGAGTGGGGTGCAGTTTGACTGTGAGACCCCTCTAATCTGGCTCCCAGCAGACAGACAGACCACAGACACATACACACTATGCTCATGCCCTTACAGCTCCATAAAGGGAGAATTTAGTTGTTTTTCTAAAAATAATCCCACGTACCCAGTACTGACAGCCAAAATGTTTTTTTCCCAGGCCCAGACATTTTCTTGGTTTTCTCAGTTCAGCTGAGGACTAGAGCAGCATGCCTATCTCTCAGTACCCACCCCCGGGAGGCCAGCGCAGGTGTCTGGGCTGGGGGAGGGTGTCCTAGGGGTGGAACCTCTCCACCCCCAGAAAAGGACAGGCAAGACAAAGTGTTCTCTAGGGTACAAAGGCACAGCGACTCCAGGGACACCAGGCTCAACATGGGGGTGGGAAGATGATCTTGCTAAAGCCGCCGCAGTCGTTCCTTGAAGCAGAGAAGAGCACCAGGAGGGTCATTACTGTCTGTCTGTGGAAGGTCTGACAGACAGCAGCCAGCCTTTCTGACCCTGGAGCTGTTAGCACTCACCGTCCCCAGTCCACAGTCAGCCCAGTCTCCTCCAGAACACTGCCATCTCCCCCTCCGCTCCCTTCCTCCCTCCCTCTGGCCTGGGCTCCCAGGGCTGCCTGTTTCTCCCAGCACTTGTCACTGGGGAGGGCTCTCCTCCAGCCTCCCCATACTCCCTGCCCTGGCCATCACCTCTCCTGAGCTGAGCCCCAACAGACACAGCATTGTTCCTCCCCTCAGGGCTGCTTTTGGGGACACCTCCTTTTCCCTGTGAACTGGAGCAGGGGGCAGAGGAGGAGGGGGCTGGGCAGGGCAGGGAGAAGCACTTCTTTTACCCTAACTGTGCAAAGTGGACTGTAGCCAATGACACCCGTCCAGGCTCCCAGGTCCCTTGCCCTCGAGTAGATTCCAACTCATACGGACCCTATAGGACAGAGTAGAACTGCCTCCATGGGGTTTCCAAGCAGCGGCTGGTGGATTCAAACCGCCAATCTTTTGGTTATCAGCCAACCTGACCTCTTAACCACTGCACCACCAGGACTCCAAAACTAAACCCCTTGCCATTGAGTCGATTCTGACTCATAGCAACACTATAGGACAGAGTAGGTCACTCCTCCTGAAATTGATGAGGATGGAAGAGATCCCTCAGCCAGCTGTCCCCTCATTGGAAACCCAGAGCCCACCTCAGCCCCTTGGCCCTCAGGCAGTGCCTTGCCCTGATTCCTCTCCCTGCTCTAGTGTGAAAGGTCTGAACACAAACCTCACAGGAGTGCTCCTGACTGATAACCGAAACTTAGACCAGAGAGTGGTGCCTTCCCCAAAGAACATCCATCTAACAGTGGGAGCCCAGGTGCTGTGGTGGGCTGGGAGAGAGAAGCCATACAAATCTCGCCGGGCCTTGGTCTGTGCACTCCATCCCCATGTGAGGTGAAATCGAGGCATTCCTTCAGCTCTGCAGCATGAGGATAAGTGCGGTAGTACTAGCCGGCACTTAGGTAGCACATTACAGTGAAAAGGGGCTTTCCATGCCCTCCCTCCGTTTCTTGCTCTTCTACACTACAAGAGGGATGGGAGGATGTGACCCTACTCCACATGGCTGAAAGCTGAGCCTCGGAGCAGCTAGATGACTGCTCCGGGTCTTCCTGGCTGTAAGGATCTATCAGTTACCCCACCTGGGTCTCTTTCCCCAGCTGGGGCATCCATCCTATGCTTGGGTGCTGGCTGCTAATGGCTCATAACTGCACCCTCTCCAAAGATTGCCTTCAACCAACAGGAAACACTTTCCTGGGAGGTGCCTAGGAGGTTACGCACTCCCTTTTCTCCTCCCTCACCCAAAAATATCCCTTGGCTAATGGCTGGCTATGGGGGTAGTGATGGTTCAGTGGTAGAATTCTCCACTTCCGTGTGGAAGACTCGGATTTGGTTCCCAGTCAGTGCACCGCGTGTGCAGCCACCATCTGTCTGTCAGTAGAGGCTTTGATATTGCTGTGATGCTGAACAGGCTTCAGTGGAGCTTCCAGGCTGAGAAGGAGTAGAAAGAAAGTCCCGGTGACCTGCTTCTAAAAATCAGCCAGTGAAAACCCAGTGGATCACAATGGTCTGATCCACAACTGATCATGGGGATGGCACAGGACCGGGCAGCGTTTCATTCCATTTTGCACAGGGTTGGTATGAGTCAGGGCTGACTTGGCGACAGCTAACAACAGCAATGGCTGACGGGTGTAGGGATATAAAAGCCAGCCCCAGAGGTGGAACAGACTCTGGTGCAGCCACCCTCCAGACTTCCCTGTGGAATCAGGCTGAGGATAGACTCCACCAGAAGTGACGCCTTTGCCTGGCTTCTTCCCCATCCTATCCTGTTCCCTCCTCCTCACAGTTGCTCCTGAGACCACCCCCCTCGGCACATCACACACACGGGAAACCCTGTTTCAGGCTCTGCTTCTAGGGACCTACAGACAAAGCATGAACTTGTCTGTAGCTTCTGGCCACAAATCTGGAGTCTTGAGACAGTCCCTGGGGCACCCTATGGGTGTCTGTCGTGGTGAGAAACTGGCTCTCTGTCAGGGCCTTGTCTCTCCCTCCTCCTGCCAGAGGAGAAGCTGGTTCTCAACACTTTCCCTGTGAACATGAGGGCTGAAGTTGCCTGGAGCCTCTGGCACCTCCCACATCCCCACCCCAGGCTGTGGCAGCCAACACCATGACTCAACCCATCCCATCCCATCCCATCCCACAATCCTCGGTTGGCCCCCAGATCGCTACCCAGCACCCTGCCGTGTTAAGCAGTGCAGATGGCAATTAACTGCATGATATGAAAATATCCCGACCCTAATTATTTCAGGGATGAGGCCAGGGACCATTAATAAATGATGAAGGAGAGTCTTTCCAGAAGCTCCTTGCCAGCCCTTGCACCAGCGTGTGGAGGGCTGGGAACTGAAGGGGACCCTTCCCCAGGCAGAGTTCAGAGGTGTGCCCTGTGGAGGTGCCCTGAGTTTACAAGAGGGAGCTAAGCCATTGTTCTGCGCACTGAAATATAAAACGGTCAGGGCCACGTCCTCCTCCTTCAGACAAGCAGAAAGCAAACAAGGGTATTCCCCGTATGTTCTCTAATGAATAATTGAGTGTAGAATGCCATCTCCTGAACACAGTCCAGGAGAATTCCCAGGCAACCCCTTCTACACTCCTACATCTGCCTCCCCTTCCCCATCCCAATGCAGGTGCAGGCAGATTTTCCATTTTCCCCATATAATCAAGTTTCCTCTGCCTCGCCGCAAGGTGGCCCTCAGGATGATGTCCAGGGGGAACAGTCAGACACCAGGAAGAGTGAGCAGCATGCTGAGATTGAGATCTGAGCTTCTAGGGGTCTGCCCTTTGCTTGTCTTTTTCCAGCAAAGTATCACAAAAAAGCCTGGGAAAGAAAGAAGGAAATTTTATTCATGGATCCTTTTACTTACCAGAGTGAGTGCAAATGCACATAGCCCGCATGTCCGCACATCCACATCCAGACACGTGTGTACGCAGGCACACATATACATGCGCACCCACACACACATACACGCACGCACACCCACTCACACGCATGTGCACACACACACACACACACACTTAAACAGACGAGTCTTCCCATACTTAGAAGGCATCAATACACTTATTTTTATGGGGGAGAGAGATTTGTAACAGGGCTTCTTTAAGCGTCAAGAAACCAAAGTACATTGAAAATAGAATTTGATTTACCTGTAAATTTTCAGCAGCCCACTCTTTGTAGGGGTGTGGGTGTTGTAAATATGCAGAGCTTGCCAATGCCTCTTTTCATCCCATTTTGGGGAAGGGGAAGCAAGCGTTTCAGATGGAAGTCCTTCCCAGAGCTGGCTTGCTCCATACCTAACAGGCCTGGTCACAGGGTGGGTCTTCTAGCTCAGGCCACAGACACCATTTCCTCCAACTCCAGCTAGCAAAGGGAAACCAAACCCTTTATCCCCAAGACTACCACATACCTAGGGTTCACTATCCTCAAAGAGGTCCCCACCTCTTACTGCTCTCCTTATATCCGCCAATCCTCAATTGCCCGGCCTCCATGGTGGTTTGAGGACATAAGTTACTCTGTCTGCTATGTGTTCAGATTTTCCAAATAAAATTCCCAGAATCATGTAATCATGGAACTAGAAAAGATCTTATTAATCATCACAACCAACTCCCTCATTTAACAGATGAACACACGGACCTGTCACCTGTCCAGTGTCCAGGAGGCCCTCACCTTGAACCCTCTCATCCTGGTAGTCCACACAGTGCACAGTGAGAACCATACCAGTCAGGACTCCTGGGGAGACCAGACCTGGCTGTCCAGTCTTCCCCAGCCCCATGCCTGCCTCTCCTCTCTTTTCTTTGCCTTGCCTCCTCTCCCTGCTCCAGGTGACAGATCTGTCCTTTGAGATTTAACTTGCCTATGACATTCTCTTGGATGAGATTTGAACTCATTCCCTGAGTAACAACCTCATCCTCTTATTAAGACCCTACCGTTAGGACCCAATCTCATCTCAGCTGCTTAGCTGGGGTCCCAAAGGACTGGCCTGGTACCCCTTAAAGAGACTGGACACCCAAGGATTTAAAGAAACAGGCAGTAAAATTCAGGTCCCTCCTAATTTTCCATCTAGAATTCGTCCCACCAGCTACATCTCCTAAAATCTAAGCTCCTTTCCTTTAGTAATAATAATCCTGATAATAACAGCAAACACTTATCAGTAAGAATAACCCGAAAAAAACCAAACCTGTTGCCGTCAAGTCAATTCTGACACATAGCGACCCTGTAGGATGGAGTAGAACTGCCCTAAATGAATAATTTAAAAAGCTGTTTCCTATAAGGCGGAGGTTAAAGATGTCCCAAACGTCCACCTTTTCCAAACTGCTGTACCACTCCATCATCTCTAACATCAATGACTCGCCTCCCCCAGTGCTCTTCCTCCTGTCTTTGGGTTTGGTAATTCCTGCAATGTCTCACAAAACACACAAACTGTACTTACAGTTAAATGGTTTATTAGGGAAGTAACAGGGTATAACATGGGATCCGGATCAACCAGGAAGTAACATGAGTAACTCAGGGTGCAGTTCCTCAAGCAGGACAGCTGCTTCTCCCTCTCTGCCGCCGGGCCCTGCTGGGGGCCTTCCTGGGTGAACGTTACAACCCTTAGCAGGCCCCACCACAGCAGTCTTGCACCGGTCTCCTGGTATCTGCTGTCTCGAGCCGCTATCGCTCTTACTACTGCTGTGCCGCCGTCTCTCCTCGTCTTCTGTGTTACAGCTCCTCTGTCTCTCTCCGTGTCTCCCTTTAAACCTGGTGAGATGGCCAAAACTGACCAATTCCCTCGTTAGGGTGTCATACACTTTATTTGCACGGTCTCACCCTCACAAGGGTGCCTTGCAAATTATTTACATTATTAGCAAGCTATCCAGTCCCCTTGGTGGGCCACAAGTGCCTCATTTGCATAGTCCCACCTAGTCATTTGGCGGGAGTTACAAAGACTATGGCTAGAAGTGCCACATTAAATGATTCACTGCACTGCATACCCCATAGAGTTTCCAAGGCTGTAATCTTTACAGGAGTTGACTGCCGTGTCTTTTTTCCATGGAGAGGCTGGTGGGGTTAAATGCTTAACCACTGCACCACCGGAGCTCCTTATTAATAAGAATAGCTGACACTTATATGGCACCTACTACGTGCCAGGCAGTGTTCTAAGCCCTTTAAAACCAAAAACCAAACCTAGTGTGGTCCAGTCAATTCCGACTCATAGCAACCCTACAGGACAGAGTAGAACTGCCCCATAGGGTTTCCAAGGAGCTGCTGGAAGAATTGAACTGCCGACCTTTTGGTTAGCAGCTGAACTCTTAACCACTGTTTTGTAATGACTCTAATAGGAAGGTATTATCATTACCCTCCCAGCACCTGTCTGTCAGTTTGTCGTACTATAGTGGCTTGCATGTTGCTATGATGCCAGAAGCTATGCCACCGGTATTTCAAATACCAGTGGGGTCACCCACGGTGGACAGGTTTTGGCAGAGCTTCCTGATTAAGACAGACTAAGAAGAAAGACCTGGAAATCTATTTTTGAGAAGTAGCCAGTGAAAGCCCTAAGAATATTGTCTTATATCTTGAGGAAAGATGGGCCCCCTAGGTTGGAAGGCTCTCAAAATTCACAGAGGCTGTAATGATCACAGGACCAGACTGTTTTGTTCTGTTGCACTTGGGATCTCCATGATTCAGAGCCGACTTGGTGGCAACTAACAACAGCATTACCCCCCAGAGGCCCAGAGAGGTTAAGTAACTTGCCCAAGGTCACACAGCTATTAAGTGAACCATTGGAGAACTGTGCCCAGAAAATCTGGCTCCAAAGTCCATGGTCTAAGCTTTATAGGATCCCACCCTGTTGACATCTCTGACTTCAGAGCCTACAATCTACATCTCTTCTCAAACATTCTCTTTCCTGCTTTCCCTTCTGGGGCCTCTGCCTTTGCCATTCCCTGTACCTGGAATGCTCAGCCTCAGACTTCCTTGTCTTCCCAGAGAGGCCTTTCCTGACAACCCCATCTAAAGAAGCCCCCCCACCCCACCCCTAATTCCCTATTCATCAGCCTTATTTCCTTCAGCATTTCTTACTACCTGAAATGAGCTTGTTTGTTTCCTGCTTCTTTCCATCACTAGAATATAAACCCCATGTGTGCCGTGACCTTGCCCCATCCTTGCTGTAAGCCCCACACACTTGGCCTGGCAAGTGAGCACTCTATAAAGATCTGCTGATTGGTGAGCGCTCTATTCACATACCAATACACACACTCACACGCACACATGTTGTCCACACACTGGCATGTACACACAAATGTGTTTACATGGGGGCCACAGATGTTGTCTGTGTTGGTGATTCAGTACTCCACAGCGTAGCACCAGATACAGGAGGTGAGGCCAGCTTGATGGAAACGGGCTTTCTAACAGCTGATGCCTCGAGACAGAATTCCTCTGAGGATGGATCCGTAATTACATGGCCTGGAAGATTGCAGGACAGAAAATAGAAGCTCTGTGTGGGAGCCCAAGCATCTCCACCACCTGGCCCCGGCCTTTTGTGTCGGTTGCCTGGAGAAATGGAAGACTTGATTAAAAGGACTGAGAAATTGGTCTTTTTAGAGTGTTTGGAAAGGGTGGCCTAGGTGCTCTGGTTACCGAGGTGAGCTTACTAAATTAAATATAGCGGAGCCGAGGCAGGTCTGAGGTCAGATAGAGCGCGAGTGCTCCCCACTCCCACTCCTGGCTTCCTAACCCCACCTTACCACTCCTAGACCAGGACCAATCTGATGAGGAGGAGTGCCATCTCTGCCCTTGACAAGGAGACAGAAGGAGAAGGACTGTGGGAGCCTGTTTATGGATGTTCTGACCTGGTGCCTGACCGGAGCTAGGGCATTCTGGACAACAGGTGTTTGGGAAACACAGCATCACGCGCCATGTGTCGTCTATGATGACTAGGTACAACCAAACTCCAGCAGATGTGACCCTTGCTCAGTGGCACTCAGGCCTCATCCATTTCAATGCTGCTCAGAGCCCTCACATTTCTGAGGGGGTGATTCAGGCAGTAGGAGTAGCGCAATTACCCCCACCCTGCAGAAAAGCCAAGAACTTAAATATATAATGGCATCAGGAAGCAGAGGCACGGGGGCGTACGCGGGAACAAACTCTAGAAACGTCACTACTGGCATGGAGTAGAATCAGTCCTCATTGGCCTGGAAGATCCCAAAAGCCTCCACCTCCAAGTAAGATTTCTCAGAATCACATACTGGATGGAAAACCCAAGCCCACTGCTGTCGAGTCGATTCCAACTCATAGTGACCCTATAGGGCAGAATAGAACTAACTCGTAGGGTTTCCGAGGCTGTAATCATCACAGAAGCAGACTGCCACATCTTTTCCCGTGGAGCAGCTTGTGGGTTTGAACCTTGACCTTTTGGTTAGCAACTGAGCACTTAACCACTGTACCACAAGGCCTCCTTACTGGATGGGAAGGGCTGGACAAAATTCTCTCTAGTGGGCTGAATAGTAAGTACCCCCCCCCAAAAAATAAAATAAAATTCATGTCTTCCAGAAACTTCAGAATGTGACCCTATTTGAAAATAGGGCCTTTGCTGATGTAATTAGTTAAGTATTTGTAGGTATAAATAGGGGGGGAACCCTAAATTCAATGACTCATGTTCTTAAAAGGAGAGACACAGGCACACCTAGATTAGCACTTCACTTCTCCAGTTCCGTGTGTAGGTGTTTAACTACTTAGTACTTCTCAGTTTGTCGTTGTTAAGTACCGCGGAGTCAATTCCGACTCATGGTCACCCCATGTGACATAGTAGAACTGGCCCATAGGGTTTTCTAGGCTGTAATCTTTATGATAGCAGATTGCCAGGTCTTTCTCCTGCAGAGAGCTGCTGGGTATGTTTGAACCGCCAGCCTCAGTTTGTTGTTGTGTGCCATCATCAGTTCTAACTCACAGAGACCGTATGTACAATAGAATGAAATACTGTCCAGTACTGTGCCATCCTCACAATTGTTGCTGTTTGAGCCCATAGCTGCAACCACCGTGTCAATCCATTTCATTGACCGTCTTCCTGTTTTTCTTTGACCCCCTACTTTACCAAGTATGATGTCCTTCTCCAGGGACTGATCCCTTCTGATAACATGCCCACAGTACGTAAGATGAAGTCTCACCATCCTCGTTTCTAAGGAGCATTCTGGCTGTACTTTTTCCAAGAAAGATATGTTTGTTATTCTGGCAGTCAATGGTATATTCAATATTGTTTGCCAATACCATAATTCAAAGGCATCAATTCTTTGTCCTTCCTTATTAATTGTCCAGCTTTCACATGCATATGAGGCAATTCACATACCATGGCTTGCATCAGGCGCACCTTAGTCCTCAAAGTGACATCTTTGCTTTATAATACTTTAAAGAGGTCTTTTACAGCAGATTTGCCCAATGCAACACATCTTTTGATTTCTTGACTGCTGCTTCCATGGGCGTTGATTGTGGATCCAAGTAAAATGAAATCTTTGACAACTTCAGTCTTTTCTCTGTTTATTATGATGTTGCTTAATGGTCCAGTTGTGAGCATTTTTGTTTTCTTTATGTTGAGGTGTAATCCATACTGAAGACTATAGTCTTTGATATTCATCAGTAAGTGCTTCAAGTCCTCTTCCTTTTCAGCAAACAAGGTTGTGTCATCTGCATATTGCCGGTTGTTAATGAGTCTTCTTCCAATCCTAATGTCCCATTCTTCCTTGCATAATCCAGCCTCTCGGATTATTTGCTCAGCATACAGACTGAATAAGTACGGTGGAAGGATACAACCCTAACATACACGATTCCTGATTTTAAACCACACAGTATCCCCTTGTTCTGTTTGAAGGACTGCCTTTTGGTCTAAGTATAAGTTCCTCACGAGCACAACTAACCTCGGTTTACAATACACAAATCTTTAAGACACAGCTTCTTCCATTGTCATTTTACAAATTAAGGAACTGAGGCTAGGAAATAAAACCCTGCTCCCCTCACTCATGAAGAGACAGGCAACCTCAATTTGGGTAGCTGAAGGAGCACCTTGCCTCACTTTGACCTGTTTGCACTCCCCCCACAAACCCACGTATCCACATCCCCTCAAACCTTCAGTTTCCTGTCTCAGTGCTCTTCTCTTTTTAGACACAATGTTCCAGTCCTAGCTGATTCCTGGTTGGACTCAAAGCATATCTTTCCCTTTCAAGGCCTTAATCTCTTTCTCTAAGGACCCCATGAATTCTTCCAGCTGTAGGAGCCATGTGGGACTGGGCGATCCCCTGGTCAATTCATTCTTCCCCAGGTAATTATGTTCCTCAGAAAACCAGTTCCTTTTGAGATGTGTGTAAAACTCACCCATTTTTGTAAACCAGAGACAGATTCCTCAGGGAGACATGTAAGGACCTTAGAGGCATGGGCAGTGTTGTCCATGTTCTTTCATTTCTCACAATATTGAGCAGAGTCTCTAATATCCAGCAAGTCATTAGATGTGGGCTGTTTTGATTTCTCCGGCTCCCTCACACTGCTGCTGAACTCTGCCTTCTAAAGTGCATGGCCTATATGTTACAATTCAGGACTTTAGGAATTCAGACATTTTCTGGGTTTCATGTCAATTCCAATGCAGACAAATATGTTTCTTGACAGTTACCAATATTGTGACTGTGGAAAGTAGCCCTGATGGCACAATGGTTAAGCACTCATCTGCTAACTGAAAGGTTGGCTGTTCAAACCCACCAGCCACTCTACTGAAGAAAAATGTGGCAGCCTTCTCCATAAAGATTATAGCCTTGGAAACCTTACAGGGAAGTTCTACTCTGTCCTGCAGGGTCGTTATGAGTTGGAATCGACTTGACGACAGTGGGTTTGGTTTTGGTGGCTGTGGACATTTTGTTTAACCTCTCTGTGCCATGGTTTATTCATCTGAAAAATGGGTGCCCTATGCTCAATGTCGTGGAATTTAGGGTTAATTGGCATAATATATACAAAGTACTTAGCAAAAGTTTTTAAAATAAACATCAACTTCTCTCCCCCTGCTTATAAAGGTCTTCCTACATTGCTGAGTCTTTCTCTTCACGGAGCCTCAGAACAGTCAAGTGAGGTTAGTGGGGCCTCATTTCCTGGGCACCAGTCTTCTTCACGTGAGTAATGGCTTGGCCCATTCAGTGCCTTTGGAAGGTCAGATCTCAGCACCTCTCCACTGCTCCCAACCAAGCTGACCCAACCCCCCAGAACTTCAGTTTTATCCACCTCCCACAATGGGGGATGTCGTGGCTGACCTAGAGACCATGAGAGTTTCTAGAAGGCTAATGACTCATTGCCCCCAACTCTGCATTTCAGCCCAATGGGGTGAATTTGACTCCTCATTTGAGAAGGGCAGGGCCTGGGTGGGTTATGGGGAGGGCAAGGCCACACAATATTTATAGAAGAACTTGGAGTCATAAACTTCTTGACCTAGGCCCAGATGTGACAGCTGCTTTGTCCTCAAGATCATGGGCTCCACTCACATCCACCCCCAAAACACCAAACCGGTTGCCATCGAATTGATTCTGACTCACAGCTACCCACACCCACTAGTCACAGGTAAAAAATGACGAGTAGAAGATGGACCTCCAGCATGGCAGCATAAAGAGCTTCGCTGACCCATGCCCCAGTGAAACTGGTGAAAACTATTTAAAAAAAAAAAAAAGCATCTGGAACAGTCCCAAGGGCAAATAGCAAATGAAGAAACATCTATTCAAGAAAATCTATGAATATTCAGAAAGAAAGGTGAGAGTCTATGGTATCTGAACAAAGATCATTCCCTCCTTCCCCTGACCCAGCTCAGCAAGGCGTAGACTCCACTCCAGACTGCTGCAGCTAAGAACACAGGTCTCATTCTCCCCACAGATCTCAGTCGAAGGGCTTCCTTCGCAGGAGGAGCAGGATGTCAGCATTTCTCATCCTGCCCCAGCTATCTGTTGCTAAGCCTAAGTCCTAGGCAAGTGTGATTGAGAGGTGGGAGCTCCCTCTGCTGCCCAGTCCCTGCTCATGGGCTGGGGTCCCGAACACTACTGCCCTACCTCATGATAGGGTGGTTCCACACCAAGAGAAGCAAGCCAGGAAGGCCTAGGCGGCTGCCCACCCCCTCCACTGTGCCCTCAGCTCCTAGAGAAGGGGTGTCACTCAGAAAGAAGCCTACCATTGCCCCCATACCCAGCTCCAGAGCCCTGGCTCAGAGGTTTGGCTTGTGGAGGAATTAGAAGATAGCTTCTAATCTCTTCCCAAAGGAAGTGACTTCATTTGCAACAGAGTGGAGAAGTTCAAACTTGAAGACATTCTCAAGCACAGTAGAGGTTGTGGTGAAAGGCAATTGGGAGGACATTCAAGTTACAGGCTAAACTGTAGGCCACTGGTCCACAGAAGACAGCTGGAGAGAGCCCTTCTGGTGTAGGAACAAATATCAAGCAATGATCTCAGAAACTACTCCTTCAAAGAAGCCACATTTGATTGAATTGGTTTGTAGAGCAATGTATGCCACCAGGAAATTGTAGAAAACAATTGAGCAACCATCCAAGGATGAGTGGAGTTTAAAAGCTGGGTGTGGTCAGAGGGAGAAAAAAAGAACTAGTGCCCTACCCAAACCACTGTCATCACAGGGTGATCCTGGACATACCCAAAGCTGTGCTGCCCTGAGGAGCAATGTCAGAGGCTTAACACTGTGGCAGATGAAATTATCTCACTAAAATAATCCAGCTAGTCACTAAACAAATAAGGAAATAACAATAACAAGCCCCACAGTGGGCTTGTTATTCCCCCAGTTGTCTTCTGCAGACTAGCAGCCTACAGTTTAGCCTGTATGTTGGGGGAGGGGGGGTTTCCTATTTAAATAATTCCTTGGACAACAGCTCAGTTTCCTTGTTTTCTGCTTGTCCTCATTTTTAGGTTTCTGTTCAGCAGATGGAGCTTTCATTACCTGTCACCTTCTGGGAGACCTAACCTGGGCCAACCAAAACCAAAACCAAACTGGTTGCCATCCATTCAATTCCAATGCATAGCTAATCTGGGAAACCTTCCCAAAATGGAGAGAGTCACAGGCACATTATGTCTCTTCGCTATATATATATATATATATATATATATACCCCAAAAAATATATATATACACACACATATATGTATATATTTAGTGATTGCTGTAAGGATTAGAAGAATATATTTAACTTCTCACAGTGTGTTTAGAATCAATACTTCACTACTTCTATTGGAATGGCGAAACCTTACCAGCACACAGGTCCACTTAGGCTCCCTACTTTATGCTGTTGTTGGCTTATTTATTACATCTGCATTTTGAAATTGCCACGAGACAATGTTATCTTTTTTTCCCTTCAATCACCAAATATATCTTAAAGACTTCTAGATGAGAAGGATAGTCTATTACATTAACCTAGCTGTTTACCACTTCTGTTCTTCTCCCTTTATTCTTGATATTCCGAGTTTCCTTCTGGTATTATTTCCCTTCCTTTTGAATAACTCTGTTTAGCAATTTTTTTAGAGCAGGTCTGCTAGCCATGCATTCTCCTAGTTTTTCTTCACCTTCATTTCTGAAGGATATTTTCACTGGATAGAGAATTCTTGGTTGGTAGTTCTTTTCCTTTAAGCATGTCAGAAATGTTGTGCTAGTCCAGAGAGCTCAGTCTATAAAACATCAGGATTTTAATCTGAGTACCCAGGGTTCAATGCTGTTCAGTGCTGCTGTTTAATATATAGAGAACAAAGTTTATTAGTGGTTACCAGGGGTGGGAGGGAGAGAGAAAAGGGAGGTTAACAGTGGTGGAAACATCACATTAAGGGTAGGGTTGCACAGCCAATTATTACACTTGCCCTATATAAGTTGTACACCTGTAAAAAGTTGAATTGGCAAAAGTCATGTGACAGATATATTTGGTGACAACAATGACCAAAAAAAGGAAGAGTAGGTACTGAGGTTGCTTATGTACAACCAAAAACCTCATGGGATTTGGTTCCTTGGTTTGGAGCTTTAGGGTCATCGTTTCATGGGACGTCCCACTTAAGTGGCCTAATATCATGTTAGTGCTTCTGTTCTACCTCCTAATTTGATGAGTACCTGGGGTCTTAAAAGTTTGCAAGTGGCCATTCAAGGCACAACAACTGGTCTCTATTCACCTTTAACAACAGAGGAAGAAGGAGAATCAGGAATGGGAGGAAAATATGGAATGTGTGGCTAATTGCATCCATAAAAAATTGCCTCCTTTCCCATGTAAAAAAAGAAGAACTGGATGGTGCCCATCTACTATTACTGAACACTTCAATCAAAGATTCCATAAGAGAATCCTGATCAAAAGGGAGGAAATACAGAAAAGAATTTCAAATTCTCATGGACTCCAGGCTTCCTGGAGCCAAGAAGTTTCCATGAACCCCTGAAACTATTGCCCTGAGATAATTATTAAACCTTACACCAGAAATATACCCTGAAGTTTTCTTAAAACCAAACAAGAGTTTAGCTTAACTACTAAAAAATGTCTGCCTTGAACAGGGATCACAATAGAGGGTTCCAGACAGACCTGGAGAAAAATGTAGGACAAAATTCTAACTCATAAAAAAAAGACCAGACTTACTGGCCTGACAGAGACTGGAGAAACCCAGAGAGTATGGCCCCTGGACACCCTTTTAGCTTAGTAATGAAGTCTCTCCCGAGGTTCACCCTTCAGCCAAAGATTAGACATGCCCATAAAACGAGACTAAAGGGGCACAACAGTCCAGGGGCAAGGACTAGAAGGCAGCAGGGGACAGGAAAGCTGGTTAATAGGGAACCTAATGTCGAGAAGAGAGAGTGTTGACATGCTGTGGGGTTGTTAACCAATGTCATAAAACAATATGTGTACTAATTGTTTAACGAGAAACTAGTTTGTTCTGTAAACCTTCGTCTAAAATACAATACTAAAAAAAAAAATAGAGTCTTCTTTGAGGATTATGCTCCCACTGCTGCTCTCATCACAGCATTCCCTTGTGGCTAGGGCATGAGAGAGTGGAGAAAAAGGGGGAAAACAACAACTGGGAATTTACCCCACTCTCTCTTTTAGAGACTACTTGAGTCAGAACTAGAAAGTTTCCTTGTACTTGTCTCTCTCTACCACAGTGTTATCTTCTGAGTTTGGGGGTGTGTTGAGTTTAGCCAGGGAGATGTAAGTGAAAAAATCTAGTAAACTCACCACCAGTTTGATATTCTGATTTTCTCCCTGTCTTAGGCTGGGAGAAATGGCTTACAGTTCTGGAGGCTGGCAAGTCCCAAATCCATAGGTCAGGTGTCAGGCTGGAGGCTTCTCCTAACTCCTATGATTGTAGGGGCTGACAAACCCAAATCAGCAGGTCAGAAGACAGGTTGCTGGCCCATGAGGCTGTGGAAGCTGGCAAACCCAGAATCGGCAGATTAGACAACAAGCTGCTGGTTCAAGTCCTGAGAGCCAGAGGCCAGATGATGACAAGCCAGATATAGAATCCAGAGTGAGAGAGAGCTTTGCCAGAATATCCATATAAGTTCGATGCAGGTCACTCCCTCAAGGAAACTCCCCTTACATCAGATACTTGAGTAAGGCGGTGACTTGAGTCACGCACTTTAGTAAGGGTGTGACTCAAGATACACCCCATCCCAATCCTGCCTCATCAATATACAGAGGTTTAGGATTTACAACACATAAAATGGAGAATGATTACACAATACCACATAATGGAGAATAATTACATCAGATCACAAAAATAGAGGACAATTATACAATACTGGGAATCATCTCCTACTCAAGCTGACACATAACATTAACCATCATTCTCCCCCAGTCAACTGTTAGCATTTACTCTTCAGATACTTCAAAGAGGTGCAGCATGCATTCGGTCTAGTTTTCATAGTGGCTGGTAATCTACTTCCAATAAAACAGGCATTGAAAACCCTATGGAGCACAGTTCTACTCTGACACTCATGGGGTTGCTGTGTGTTGGAATCACCTTGATGGCAATTGATTTATCGGTGGGAGAGAGAGACTGGTATGCATTTACTTCATATTACCTGGAACTAAATAAAGCATAATAAGATTTTAGAGCCCTTTCAAGTTCTAAATCCTTTGGTCCTTCTCTTCTCTAGGAGGAAGAAGACAAATCCAAGTTAATTGTCATATTGTCCTATATGCCCATAAAAACCCAGTCACACCTATTCATTCATTTAACAAATATTTCTTGAATATCTTTTCTCTGCTAGGCTCTTTCTAGACACTGAGGATACTAAGGAAAGCAGACAAAGTCACTGTCAGATAGGAAAGTCATCATATAAACAAATAATGAAATATATAATATGTAAGCGATAATTGTTATTGTTAAAAATAAAGGAAGGTAAAAGGAGAGAAGTGTTTTTTATATAAAAGATGGACAAGCAGAGGCTCTTTGGACACATAATGGCACCTAAGCAGAAAGTAGAAAAAAGTGAGACGTATTGTCAGGAGGGACCAGCGCCTGGAGAAGGACATCATGCTTGGTAAATTAGAGAGTCAGCAAAAAAGAGGAAGACTCTTAAAGAAATGGATTGACAGAATGGCTGCAACAATGGCTTGACATAGCAAGAATTGTGAGGATGGCACAGGACCAGGCAGGTTTCTTTCTGTTGCATATAGGGTTGCTACGAGTCAGAATCGACTCGATGGCACCTAACAACAAACAGATATCTGAAGGAACCCTGGTAGCTCAACAGTTAAGTGCCAGCTTCTAACTGGAAGATTGGCAGTTCTAACCCACACAATGGCTCTGCAGGAGAAAAATCTAGTGACCTGCTTTTGTACAGATCACAGCCAAGAAAACCCTATGGGGCAATTCCATTCTGTCACATGGGGTTGCCAAGCGTTGGAGTCAACTTGATGGCACCCAAGAACACAAATATCTGAGTCAAAAGCATTCCAGGAAGAAGAAATTGCAAAGGCCCTGAGAAAGGAGAAAGCATACCTCACGTGCTTGAGGAATATCCAGGAGGTTAGTTTAGGCAGGACTGCAGGAGTAAAGACCGTACAGTTGTAGATGAGGTCACCGAGATTGAGAAGGGACCTAGTGGATCACATGTGGCCATGTAGGTCATTGGTAGGACTTTGGCTTTTACTCTGAGATAGGGAATCAATGTGGAGTTTGATACACAGGAATAACATTATCTGACTTATAATTTAACAGGATCTTTTTTTTTTTTTTAATCTGACTACAGTTTCAAGAATAGTTTGGGGTGGAGGAGTGGAAACCAAGAAGGAAGCAGAGAAATCATCTCAAAGGTTATTTAAATAATTCAAGAGAGAGTAAACTGTGTACTGGTCTGGGATGATTCAGGTGAAGAAAGTTAGAAATTGTCGGATTCTGAATATATGTTGAAGGCAGAGTGGGCAAGATTTGTTGATGGAGTGAGTCTGGGTAGTAAGAGAAGTTAAGTGGTCAGCTTGGAGTTACCATAGAGATCATCTGGCAATCACCCTGCTGACCTAGAAATCCTTTCCCCCAATATCCCTGACATCCTGCTATCCAGCCACTTAGTAAATATTCCCTGGGAGAGAGAATTTACTTCCCCACACATTAGCCTTATCTAGTCTTTTAAGGTTCTTTCTTGTACTCACTCAAAATCCATGTCCCTGATTCTTTCTTTCCTAAAGCAATACAGAGCAAGTCTCTACCACCTCCCACAGGACAATCCTCCAGACTCCTGACACAGAGATCTGGCTCCAAGCTAGCCCAGTGCCTGACCCCTCGCTTGGTTCATGTTCTCCATCAATGTTCTTAGTCTCTCTGGACATGGATGGATCCCAGCAGGAAGCCTCCGAGTCTCTACTACTTCATTACTGCTTACGCTCTGAGCTCCTTCTAGAAAATGATTCATGGTATTTGGTAAATGATTCAAAAATCTAAATCTGCCAAATGCACCAATCTCCATCCTTTTTTTCCAGGTAGGAGGCATTTAAGAGGTAGCTTATCTCTTGCTCCCTCATCATCAAGAAAACTGAAGAAATTTAAAAAGCACTTACTTAGTACCCACCCCCACATCCCCTCACCTATCAGCATCCTTACTCACACTCTCTGCTTTCCTGCTGGTTACACTAAAGGAATTATTTGCACTCTTCTCCAAAACCAGTCCCTCTACTTTTCCTCTCCACCCCACACCGTCTCATATACTCAAGAACATTGGTGTCCCTGAAAAGTGTGCATGTGTTGGGGAGACAGAAACAATGAGAGATTTCATTTTTAAAAAGGAATCCCAGAATCCTTTATAGAAATAAGAGAAAACCTCAATTTATATAAGGCTCAACCATCCACCTGGAAAACTGACTTGGAATGATCAACTCTAAGACATAGCCTGTAAAACTGTTGGACTTTAAAGACAAAGAAACAATATTCAAGGCCACTAGGAACAATACCCATAATACCTACAAAGACATGAAAACTATATTGGTATCAGGATATTCAATGATAACATGCAAACAAAGCAAGACTGGAGCATTATTTTCAAGTAACCAAATAAATGGAAATGGATTGTGAGTCAAGGACTTTACATGCAGCTAAGCCATTGTTCAATAATAAAGGCTTTACTAAAATAAATTGTATATGCAAGGAGGAAGAAAATTCTGTACACATGAACCCTTCTTGGCTAATCTGCCAGAGGATGAACTTCACCCAGCTAAGAGATGACTCGGGAAACCCTGGCAAAACAAATGATAGTGAATATATAGTGTATTTAAGTATACACCCAATATTTAAACAAGATCGGAGACAAGGTTAGAAAACGATTAGTAAATGTCATATGTTCTGACAAAATAGAATCAACTTAAAATGTGAGAGGAGAATGGAGATAGAAACAGGAAAGTGAGTAATTGTTTCATAGGAAATAGGTAGGAATCAAATGATATCATTTAAAGTTGACAACCCAGATTGTAAAATGTTAAGCAAGAAAAGTGATGAATAAAGACATCTTAAAAGGTACCAGTGCAAAGGCAACCACTAAAAGAGAAATGTACACTTTTGTAAATATCAAAATAAATTTTTAGAAAAAGCAAAGAAGACACATCATGTAGAGAAGAAAGCCCACAGTAAACATAACACAGTACATAGTTAATTATAATATAAAAGGACAGATGGAGTTGACACTCAATATATTAGTCACGGCAATAAATGTGAATGAGCTCAAATCGCCTACTTAAAGAAATAGATTTTGAAAATACAAAGCAAACCTCAAGTCTATTCCTCATATAGGAAATAGATTAAAACCAAAGTTACTCAAAAGGCAAAAAATAAAGTTAAAAAGATTGGGAAAAGCTAAGCCACCTAAATGGTGCAACTATAAAGCAGGGTAGCAATCCTGAGAGTAGACAACGTAGAATTTAGGCCAAAAAGCATTATACAAGACAAACAAAAACATATTATAATGCAAAAATCCACAATCTACACTAAAATGTATCAGTTATTAAAATCCATGCCCTAGATTACGCAGAAGCCATCTATAAATAAAACAGAAATTGTAGTAAAGCAAGGAAAAATAGAAACAATAATGATAAGAGTTTTACACACACTCTCAGGAAAAGAAAGGTCATGTGGACAGAAAAATAAGTGTGGCTAGAGAAGACTTAAACACCATCAACAATAAATTAGATTTCATGACACTGTACCCTATAATAAAGAATATACCTTCTTCTCAGACTGGCATAAAACATTTATTCAAATTTTTCACATATTAGATCACAAAAGAAACTACTTACTTACATACTAGGAATATCACAAACATAATTCTCTGATCACAATGAAATAAAACTAGAAATAAAAAGCAAAATTTTAAAATCTTTTCTAAAGATGGAGACAAAGGGTCCAGATTTACCCTCCCCCCTGAAACTACAAAAAACATGAACAAAATACCTACAGACTGGGGAAAAAAATTTAGGCTATGACAAATTCGACAAACGTCTAATCTCTAAAATCTGCAGAAAAATCCAGCATCTCTACAACAAAAAGACAAATAATCCACTTAAAAAATGAGCAAAAGATATGAACACACTTCACCAAAGAAGGCATTCAAGCGGCTAACAGACACAGGAGGAATTTCTCCCGATCACTAGCCTTTAAAGAAATGCAAATCAAAACCACGATGAGATACTATCTCACCCCAACACTACTGGCATGAATAAAAAAAAACAAAACAGAAAATAACAAATGTTGGAGAGGCTGCAGGGAGATTAGAACTCTTATGCATTGCTGGTAAAATGGGATGATCATTTTGGAAAATGATACGGTATGTCCTTAAAAGGCGAGAAATAGAAATACCATATTATCCAGCAATACCACTCTTAGGGATATATCCTAGAGAAATAAGATCCATCAAAAGAACAGACATCTGCACACCTATGTTCACTGCAGCATTGTTCACAAGAGCAAAAAGATAAGAAAGGACTTAGGTGCCCATCAACAGGCGAATGGATAAACACACCATGAAACATACACATAGTGGAATACTACGCAATGATAAAAAAACAATGACGAATGTGCGAAACATCCCACAAATGATGAATCTGGAGGGCATCATGCTGAGTGAAATAAGACAATCACAAAAGGACAAATACTGTATGAGACCACTACTATAAAAACTCAAGAGAAGGCTTACAAACAAAAACAATCTTTGGTGGTTACGGGGGGGTGGTGGTGAGGATGGGAAAACACTAAATAGACAATAGGTAAGTGATAACCTTGGTGACGGATAAGGGAGTACACAATACTGGGGAAGTCAGCACAACTTGTCCAAGATAAGGTCTTGGAAGCTCTATAGACACATCTAAACTCCCTGAGGAACCGAATTGCTGGGCTAAGGGCTGTGGGGACCATGGTCTCAGGGAACATCTAGCTCAATTGGCATAATATAGTTTATAAAGAAAATGTTCTACATTCCACTTTGGTGAGTAGCATCTGGGGTCATGAAAGCTTGTGAGAGGCCATCTAAGATACTCCACTGGTCTCACCCCATCTCAAGCAAGGGAAGATGAAGAAAACTAAGACATAAGGGAAAGATTAGTCCAAAGAACTAATGAACCACAATTACCGCAGTCTCCATCAGACTACGTCCAGCACAACTAGATGGTGCCCAGCTACCACCGCTGACTGCTCTGATAGTGATCACAATAGAGGGTCCCATGCAGACCTGAAGAAAAATGTACAATAAAGTTCTAACTCGCACACATACACAAAAGACCAGACTTACTGATCTGACAGACTGAAGAAACCCTGAGAGTGTGGCCCCCGGACACTCTTTTAGCTCAGTAATGAAATTACTCCTGAGGTTCACCCTTTAGCAAAGGAATAGACAGGCCTATAAAACAAAATGAGACTAAATGGGCACACTAGCCCAGGGGCAAGGAAGAAAAGACACGAGAAGACAGAAAAGCTGGTAATGAGGAACCCAGGGCCAAGAAGGGGTAGTGGGGTTGGCAACGAAACAAAACAATATGTGTATTAATTGTTTAATGAGAAGCTAGTTTGCTCTGTAAACCCTCATCTAAAGTACAATAAAAAAATATGAACAAACTACGTACAATAGAATGAAGCACTTTTCAGTCCTGCGCCATCCTCACAATCATTGCTTTGTCTGAGTCCATTGTTGCAGCCACCGTAACAATTCATCTCACTGAGGGTCTTCCTCTTCTTCTCTGATCCTCTACCTTACCAAGCATGATGTTCTTCTCTAGGGACTGGTCCCTGTTGATAACATGTCTAAAGTAGGTGAGAAGAAGTCTCACTACCCTCACTTCTGGCTGTACTCCTTCCAAGACAGGTTTGTTTGTTATTCTGGAAGTCCATGGTATATTCAATGTTCTTTGCCAATGCCATAATTGAAAGGTATCAATTCTTCTTTAGTCTTCCTTATTCACTGTGCAGCTGGAGGAAAATATAGAACAAAATTAACTCATATTAGGTGACTGAAAATACAACGCTTTTGCAGCAGATTAGCCCAATGAAGTACATTGATTCCTTGACTGCTACTTCCATGGGCATTGACTGTGGACACAAGTACAATGAAATCCTTGACAACTTCAATCTTTTCTCTGTTTATCATGATGTTGCTTTTTGGTCCAGTTGTGAAGATTTTTGTTTCCTTTGTGCTGAGGCGTAACCCATACTAAAGGCTGTAGTCTTCGATCTTCATTAGTAAATGTTTCAAGTTCTCTTTGCTTTTAGCAAAGTTGTGCCATCTGCATGTCATCGCAGGTTGTTAATGAGTCTTCCCCCAATCCTAATGCCACATTCTTCCTCATATAGTCCAGCTTCTAAAATTATTTGCTCATTATACAGATAGAATAAGTATGGTGAAAGGATGCGACCCTGACACACAACTTTTTTGATTTTGAACCACACAGTATCCCCTTTTCCTGTTCAAACAACTGCCTCTTGATCTATGTACAGGCTCTGCATGAACACAAGAAAGTGTTCTGGCATTCCCATTCTTCTCAGGGTTATTCATAATTTGTTATGATACATAAAGTTGAATGCCTTTGCACAGTCAATAAAACACAGGTAAACATCTTTCTGGTATTCTCTGCTTTCAGCCAAGATCCATCTGACATCAGCAATGATATCCCTCGCTCCACATCCTCTCCTGAATCCCGCTTGAATTTCTGGCAGTTGCCTGTAGATACAGGGATGCAAAGCTTTTGAATAATCTTCAGCAAAATTTTACTTGGGTATGGTATCAATAATATTGTTAGACAATTCCTGCAGTCCATTGGATCGCCTTTCTTTGGAATGGGCACACATATGTTCCAAATTCTTGGCACAGATGAGTGATTGCTTCCAGTGTTGTTGCACGATTTGTTGAAACATCTCAATTGGTATTCCGTCAATTCCTGGAGGCTTGTTTTTTGTCAGTGCCTTCAGTGCCACTTGGACTTCTTCCTTCAGTACCACAGGTTCTTGATCATATGCTGCCTTCTGAAATGACTGAAGGTCAGCCAGTTCTTTTTGGTACAGTAACTCTGTGTACTGCTTCATCTTCTTCTTCTTTTTTTTTTTTAAGTTCAAGGGTTTTGCTTTTTTTTTTTTAATTTTTATTGTGCTTTAAGTGAAACTTTACAAATCTAGTCAGTCTTTCACACAAAAGTTTATATAACCTTGCTATATACTCCTAGTTGCTCTCCGCCTAATGAGATAGCACACTCCTTCCCTCCACTCTCTATTTTTGTGTCCATTCAGCCAGCTTTCTGACCCCCTCTGCCCTCTCATCTCCCATCCAGGCAGAAGATGCCCACAGTCTCATGTGTCTACTTGATCCAAGAAGCTCACTGCTCGCTGGTATCATTTTCTATCGTATAGTCCAGTCCAATCCCCGTCTGAAGAGCTGGCTTTGGGAATGGTTCCTGTCTTGGGGACCATGACCTCCAGGGCCCTTCTAGTCTCAGTCAGACCATTAAGTCTGGTCTTTTTACGAGAATTTGAGGTCTGCATCCCACTGCTCTCCTGCTCCCTCAGGGGTTCCCTGTTGTGTTCCCTGTCAGAGCAGTCACCGGTTGTAGCCGGGCACCATCTGGTTCTTCTGGTCTCAGGCTGATGTAGTCTCTGGTTTATGTGGCCCTTTCTGTCTCTTGGGTTCATAATTACCTTGTTTCTTTGGTGTTCTTCATTCTCCTTTGCTCCAGATGTTTGTGCATTGTTAGTAATGTTCTGTATACTGTTTATGCCATGTATTAGGGCTCCTAATGTTGTCCCTATTTTTTCTTCCATGATCTTTATTGTTTTAGATTTTATATTTAGGTCTTTGATCCATTTTGAGTTAGTTTTTGTGCATGGTGTGAGGTTTGGGTCTTGTTTCATTTTTTTGCAGATGGATATCCAGTTATGCCAGCACCATTTGTTAGAGACTGTCTTTTCCCCGTTTAGCTGACTTGGGGCCTTTGTCAAACATCAGCTGCTCGTATGTGGATGGATTTATGTCTGGGTTCTCAACTCTGTTCCATTGGTTTATGTATCTGTCGTTGTACCTGTACCAGGCTGTTTTGACTAATGCAGCAGTACAATAGGTTCTAAAATCAGGTAGCATGAGGCCTCTCACTCTGTTCTTCTTTTTCAGTAATGTTAAGGAATTTAATTTTTAAGTTCAACATTTTTTGTAAAAAGTTTTTTGTTTGCAACATTCAAAGGTGCAGTGGTTAAAGTGCTTGGCTGCTAACCTAAAGGTCAGCGGTTTGATCCCCCCAGCCGCTCAGAGGAAGAAAGATGTGGCAGTCTGCTTCCATAAAGATTTACAGTCTTGGAAACCCTATCACTTCAAGTCAGAATTGACTCAACAGCAAATGGTTTGGTTTTTGGTTATAGGGTTGCTAAGAGTTAGAATTGACTCCATGTCAATGGGTTTTTGGTGTTAAGCTTCAAACAAACAAAAATTCACACCTAGATGGCTTCACTGGTAAATTCTACCAAACATTAATGGAAAAAATAATACCATGTTGAAATGACAAATGTTTTGTTATATATAGTTTTACTATGATTTAAAAAAAATTAAAAAACAAAAAGATTACCAATTCAACATAAACTTTTCCAGAAAATTAAAGGGGAAATATTCCTCAACTCATTTTATAGGCCAGCATTACCCTGGTAAAAAGGCAGCCAAAGACATTTCAAAAAAGAAAACTAAAGACAAATATCCCTCATGAACACAGAGACAAACATTCTTAATAAAACTGTAGCAAACAAAATCCAACAAAATATTGAAAGGCTAATGTGTCTCCCATATTCTGCAGCAGAGGCAGAAAGCAGCAGGGGAGGGGGCGGACCCTTCTAGATGGTCTTGGGCTCCCACAGACTGGCTGAGCCCTTTCAAGCCTTTCTAGTGAGAAGTCTTCTGAAAGGAAAACAAAGCTGAGAAGGTGGCATTACGAGGGTCTGAATTGCAGCCCTGGTGGCGCAGAGGTTCAAGTTCTCTACTCTTAACTGAAAGGTTGGTGATTTAAACCCACCAGCCACTCCCCTGGAGAAAGATGTAGCAGTTCCATAAGGGCCGTTAGGAGTAGGAATCCACTTCCTGGCAGTGGGTTTTTGTTTTTGTTTTTTTATTAATTGCAGGCCAGTCCTTAACTCTTGTGTAGCCTCAGGCCAAGTGCCTTCCAGATGACACTTTCCTCTAGGGTAAATGGAAATGTGGACCCAGGGATCACAGGTGTCCAGTGAGTCAATGGCCTACCATTACCATCCAGTTGGTTTTGGCTCACAGTGACTCTATAGGACAGAGCAGAACTGCCCCATAGAATTTCCAAGGAGTGGCTGCTATATTTGAATAGCCCACCTTTTGGCTAGTAACTGTAGCTTTTAACCACTGTACCACCAGGGCTCCCTTCAATGGCCTAGCAAGTACAAATCGGGAGAAGCTGCCAGCACAGCCTACACCCGGGCCTCTCCTCTCAGAGGCCAAGCCATGGTTGACACATAGTCTGAAGGCCTGGGATTCACATCTCCCCACACAAGCCCACACTCGAGGCTTATCCCCACAACCACACCAGCTTCTCCAACAGGCTGGGCTCAGCCTCTCAGAGGCCTTGACATTTCCCAGAAGACCCCGCATTTCCCCAACTCCATGTATCTCCTTCCCCTTCAGGAGGAGCAGGTCTCCGATTATTCAGAAGCTATGGAACCTTCTGGAAGGAGCAGGACTCCTGCCCCTCCCCCCACCCCACCCCCAAAGCCAGGATGAGCAGTGGGCGGAGCTGGGCCTCTGATTGGAGGAGGCCTGTGGCAGGCTGCCCTGATGGGCGGGGCCAACAGCAAGCGCTGAAGCCGTTGGCGGTTACGTTGCGGAAGGCGCTTCACTCCTCGTTTTCTCTGCGATGGCTTGACCTGACCTCCTATTTCGCAGACTGGCTGTGGGGAGACCCCCGGGAGGAACAGCACTGCTATAAAAATACAGGAAACACCCCGGAGGCTGAGGCTGTGGAGAGCTGCGTGCCCTGCCTCCTAGCCCAGGTTGGGTGTGGGAGACGGGCTGGAGCGGCTCCCAGGACTGCGGTCTAGTCCATCTCAGGGTGGCTGTGGGCCTCCTGCCCAGGGGGTGGGTGGGGCTGCTGGCAGGACCCGCTCCTGAGCACCCCACGCCTGTCTCAGGCCCCTTCCTTGAATTTCTCCCTTTCCTGCTTTATTTTTAATCTTGGGGAAGAAGGATTCCATTCTCCCGTCCCAAGGAGGACAGTCTCCTGCGTGCCATGAAAGAGCCCAGGACTGCGAGGACAAGAACGTGCCTGGCAGGGCTGCCTGTCCCAGCCCCATCTCCGACATCTGCAGGGTCCGTATTCCTTGCCCGCCTCGCTCAGTCCTAACTCACCTTGTGTTTGTGAGTATTTTCCTTCTTTCTCAATCCCGTTTCTCATCTCCCTCCCTGATTGTTTCACTGAGTTAAATTGTGAGTGGTGAAGTGCTGGGGTTGGGGCTGGGTGGAGCTCCAGACGTGGAGGTCAGAAGAACTGAGTTTTAAGTCCAAGGTCTTACATCTAAGCTCGGTGTGATTGTGGGAAATACACCTAACCCTTTGTGAGCGTCAGTCTTCTCTCCT
The DNA here is from genome assembly GCF_030014295.1 of Loxodonta africana. Lineage (NCBI taxonomy): Eukaryota > Metazoa > Chordata > Mammalia > Proboscidea > Elephantidae > Loxodonta > Loxodonta africana. The sequence continues at coordinate 102,806,768 of NC_087342.1, forward strand.
GAAAAATGAACAAAATAATAACGCCTAAGTCGGAATTCATGTGAGAATGGGAGTGATGGTGTGAACGTCTTTTGAAAACAATGTGCTCCAAATTACTTACGCTGATTTTAACCTTGTCAGCGTTCCCTAGTGCTGCTGCCTTTCCATGTGTCAAGCTGCTTTTTGATTTCCTCTTTTCTTAAACAGGAATGGTCAGTACCCATGATCATCAATCAAGATATAGGAGAGGGCTGCAAGCCAGTCCACTTATCTACGGTAGCGCAAACTCCAGAGGAACCCTCCCTCCCCAGGCTCCTTCCTTCCCAGCCTTTGCTATCTCTGGAAAAGGATGTGCTAGTAGAACCTAGGACTTTTGTTCCCTGCACCCATTTTTTGTCCTCAGAATATCCAGTACTCCACCTTCAGGAAGAGGGAGAAAATTGAGCTTCAGGCATCTTAGAAAAGTCCAGCCCTCACATCAGAATCCCCTCACAGGTTAAAGGTCCCTGTGATCCCTCAGTAGAGAGGGCTGGGCTGTGAGCTGGAATCCCACTATGGGCTTTAAAAGCAGTAAAGACCAAGTAGGTCTCTTCCCCTCATCACTCCTCCTGTTCTTGTCCTATAGTTCAGCTCTGATCCAAAAGTTTTTCCACTTACCATCAACATGGGAACTTGGCTCTTCACATTAAATGTATTTCCCCTTTTTTGTGCATCATCTCGTTCCTCAAAACTGCCCTTCCATGAAGGAGGCCTGTGGGGCTCAAGGGTCTGGTCAGCCATCCAGGCCCCAATAATGCCCCTCATACTTCAGGACAGAGTGGAAAAGTTTAATAAAGATTTTATGCCATTTGCTACTGTTGGGACTTGTGTTTGGTGTGGTGACTCAGAAATACTTAGGTCCTCTTTTTCTTCCCACCCAAAGCAGGTGATGTTGTGTTTGTGCTAGAAAGAAATGGGCAATAAGAGGAGGGTGGGACGCCTGTTACAAGTGCTTCCCCTATGCCCTCCCACCTCCCCCTTTGAATAATACTCATCACGGTCTCAGGGAGGAACCCCCGACCCACACTTTGATGACAGCTGGTTTACCAGACACCCAGCAGTTTTTTTCTGAGCATTTAGATTGTAATAGGACAAAAACTAATGGAATAAATGTATTCACCAGAATGTTAGATCATTCAGAAGAATGTGGGAAGGGGTAGTCACACCGAGGGTCTGGAATTTTATTTTTATACCCTAACAGTTCTACTCTGACACACATAGGGTCACCATGACTCAGAATTAACTTGACATCAACTGGCTGGAGAGTCTTGGTGGTGCAAATGGCTGTCTCTTGGCTGCTAACTGCAAGTTGGGAGGTTTGAGTCCACCCATAGGTGCCTCAGAAGAAAAGCCTGGTGATGTACTTCCAAAAAATCAGACATTGAAAACCCTATGGAGCAGAGTCGTGATATAAATGTAATTTGGCCCATCCACTCCTTGGAAGAGGGTAAGAGACTCAATAGGAAACAGATGACTGGAGGGAGGGAGTTGTTCCCATCACAGTGAATGAAAGAGTACTCGTATGCTATCACTGGCCTGTGCTGCAGACCTGGGAGGTGGTGGGCAGCTTTCCCAGCCTCAGAATTGGTAGTGAAAGTCATCCCAGAACACTTAGTGGGGCCCAGCAGTTGCCCAGTGCCCCGACGCCTTTCTCCTTGCTTCCTCTTCGTGCCATGGTCACTAGAGCTGATCTGTCAAGAGAGCGATGGACATCCCTGAGACTTCCCAGCTGAAGTCCTGGCTCTGTGTTTTTTCTACCTCAGTGGTGACGACAGAAGATTCTGGGAGTTGTCTTCTTTAATGGCTCTGGGATCTTCAAAGGAACAGGGATAGTGGAGTCTGTAACACAAAACCTGGAGCCACAATCACGGACTAATCTCACTGGAGCACAGGACGTAAGAATACCCTCAATGTGCTCTCTTCCTTGGGGAAATTATGAATTAAAACAATGGAATTATTTGTGATCAGAGTAGTACCATTTGATAGCGCTATTGATGAGAGGAGGGGAGCTTATTTGGACACCACTGATCTTTCCAGCCCTGAGACTCCAGAGGCCTAACACACATATAAGCATTAATGTCTTGTCAGCTTTTAACAGTATCATCATTGATCCATTACTTTAATCATCATGGGTCAATGATTTGCCAAATCCTATCTCAAATCCTGTGGGTTATATGTACAGCTCAATAATTTACAAACATGATTGAAGTAGCAAAAATGCATTTTCTTTAGTATTTTAATATTAAAGAAAATATATTTTCTCATTTATTTTTGTATAACTGTATAAATTGTAATTAATCTCTAGCCTTTAGAAAATAGTACGGGCTCTGTTCAAAATATACCTGAGCAGCCTATTCCACTCTTAAAATATAATACCCTAATACCTTACATGTTTCCCCCTATGCAAAATAGGTGATTAAGAGCTTGACACGACTAACACCATAATAATGCTCTAAATAATTTCTAAACATTTTTTAATTACACTAGCTGCACTGGTCTCTTCCAAAGGGGTACAGAACTATCTCCACTCCTGTGCCCTTGGCCTCTCTTTTTCTTTCTTTGTTCTCTTAAGAAATGGCCTTCGGCTTGTAAACTGACAAAAAGACTTACTTTCTTGCTCCCTATCTCAGCCACAGTGGACTTGGCAAAACAATTCCACTAGCTGAGAGATTCTTATAAAAGTTTTTCAGTCTGTTATAAATATACTGATTAGAGTCCAGATGCCTGACATGTTTAGTTTAATAAAGAGTTTTTGTAGTTGTTTTGTGATGTATAAGACCATCTGTGGACTACGTGTTCAAAACTTTAGGTAACCCTGATCTTTCCCATATAAAACCCTCCCATCAACCCTTTTTTTTTTTATCAACCCTTTAGGGCAGATAGAATTTGAGAGAAATTTAACCCCCTCTGTCTCTTGAATACTGGTATTCAATAAAGCCTCCTTACTACTTACCTCCTCCTGTCTCAGTATTGGCTTTGCCGCAGGCAGCTTGAACCCATAATTTGCGGTAACATGGTTATCCTTGGAGAGAGCTACCATGGCAATTTACAGATGAGGATACTGAAACCAGGAAAAAGACTCTCAACTCCCTTGAAGGAGGGGGCATGCAGTACATTTGCCTTGGTTGGGGAGGAACTTCCTACTCTGGGCAGCGGTGTTTTCTCAGGGCCTGCTATGTTAATCCTCCCCTGCCAACCCCCACATTTAAAACACAACAAAACAGTGACCTGGGAACTATTTGATGCCGAGTTTGTCAGAATAAATTTTAAGGAACAAAAAACCCATTGCCATTGAGTAGATTTTGACTCATAGCAACTCCATAGGACAGGGTAGAACTACCCCATAGAGTTTCCAAGGAGTACCTCGTAGATTTGAACTGCCAAACAGCTTTATTTCTCACCTTCTGAGGCACTGGGACAGGCACAGAGAAGTCACTAAATATTTACTCAATGCATTTCTCCCGTCTACTTTTTTATACTAGACTCACTCTTTTAACCTTCATTGCTCACCTCACATGTTATGATTCCTTCCAGAAAATCCACTGAAATTCTAATGTCCTCTACTGTTCCTTAGGTAACTTCGGGGCAACTCCAGTTAGTGAGTGATCACCCAGCCCTTCCCCTAACCAGTCATGTGAGCTTTAGGAAGTTATGTAGCCTCTCTCTCTCAGTTTTCTCAGCTGTAAAATGGAAGATCTGATCTCTATGGTGATGATTATGAGGAATAATACATATGAAATATAAGAAACGCTTACTCCAGTGCTTGGTAAATAACACAAGATACCTCTTCTCTGCTTAATTGGATCTTTGAATCCTAAGAGCTTTCTTATCCACTGTGCCTCACAACCAAGAGGGGAAAGAGTCCTGAGTCTCATGAATGTAACTCTGGCCCTTCCCTGGCTGGTGGGAGTTCAAGGCCAATCCAGACTCCATGAAATTTTCTGAAAAATTCCCACCCTTTTGTGTAATGGCTTTGCTCCCAAGGGGACTGGATATGGCAGACTGGTGTACCCTGGAACAATCTTGAAAGCCTGGGAACCATCACCTTCAGAAAGAGACCAGTGATATTGTGACATGATGAGTGGGGCTGTGTCCTGAAGTCTCCAGTATTCATGGAGAAATCAGTCCTTTCTTCCTCTATTATACCTTGAAATGCAGGTGTAGACACATTCATGATTTCCCAGTGTGCCTCTCTCATGGAGTTGGGAGTCTTTGCCTTCCCACAAGGAGGAACTAGAGCTTCAAAACAGACAGGACAAATACTCTAATCCTAAAAATGGCCGGGATTCTTGGGAGGGCCCTACTTGTCTCTTGTCCTCAAAATGTAGGGGCCATAACAACACTCCAGTTGGACCCCTACCCCAATACTCTGCTGCCCCCACCCCAAGTGTGGGTGGTAGGTGGGCTGGACCCATATCCTGGACTTGGACAGTTTGTGTCCTCCCAATCATTCTCTTTTGTTTCTGCCCCTCCTACTTTCCCTACTTGTCCTGGATTGGGCCCCTGTTTCTTCCCTTCTTTTTTGCTTAGCCTACAATGGGCCACACCCTCTGACCTCTGTCCTTGCTGGACTGGCCCTGGAGAGCTGAGAGAGCCTTGTGTCCATGAAGAATTCTGGGCAAAGCTGCCCTTCTCAGTCCCATCTCCAGATCTCCAGATCTGTACCATTTGCCATCCTCTCCCAGGGCTGACTCTCCTTCACCTAGTGTGGACATCTTCTTTCCTAGCTCTGGGTTGGCTTCTCGGTGGCACTTCTTTCCTGCTATGGTAGCCAGCCATCGCTGTTATGGCTGCGTGTCAGGGGTGTGGTATAAATAGAACTCCAGTTCTGGAGTCAGATGATTTAATGTTTGAGACCCACTTCTGCCTCATAAGCTCTACAACAACTTGGAAAAATGAAATGACTAACTTTGATCTTTAATTTGAAAAACCTGTAAACTGGGGAAAGCAGTAATGTGTAAATCAGAGTTTTGGGGAAGGAAAATAAAATAGTTATTTTTTTTAAACAGTAAAATGCTGTACCATCTCTCTGACTCTGCTGCTGACTTTCTATATATCAAATGTCCTTCTCCAGAAGCAATGTGTCCTTGCCATTTGGGTGGCCCCATTTGACCACCTCCGGAATTAGGTGCTCTTGCCTGAGCACTCTTCATTTTCAGTTTAGGCAGAAAGTATCCTTGGTATCACTTTGTCCTGCCTGGCACAAACCCCTATTATCCATAAACCTCAGGGAGGATAGAAGGCCCTAGGCGTCAAGAGAAAAGTCCCAAGAAAAGCCCCAGCCTCTGCTTCCCTCACAGTTCAGGGCTGTACTAATTTAAAGCTGTTGCCCTGATTCTCAAAAGGTGGGATCTCACCAGGACTCTTAAAAGTGTGGAGACCAAGGAAGAAGTGATGCCCTTCAGTTGACTGCTGTTGAAAGCCTTCCCCACTTCCTCCCAGACCACTTCTCTATTTACCTATTTACCTTCAACATAAAAACCGAGCTCTTCATGTGTGTGTGTCATTCCATCCTCTCAGCATGTCCTGCCACACCCCAGTTCTAAACTCTGAAGCATCAGCTCCATCCATAGGGCCCAAGGGGCCTATTCAGCCATGTAGACTCCAACAGATGGGTGAAAAATTTCTCTAACATTCCTTCTTCATTTATGTTGGAATTAATGTGAGAATTCAGAAGCAAAGACCATCCCAATTTTGATCGCCCCACCTCAAGCAGGTGGATGGTATTTGGGATACAGGGGAGCTAGGCATTAGAAGAAGCAGGATGGGTAGGTCAATGGACTGCCTGGGGCCCTCCAACCACCCCCTTGCCAAGTGCTCACCTCCTGTCTCAAGTGGGGAGCCTCTAGCACTCTCAACCTTCTGTGCAAATCTAGGCTCTCGCTGGTTTCCTTCTGGTCTCTGGATTTCCTGTGAAGGGTCCACAAAGGTCCACCAGGAATATGAAGCCATAACCATTAAGCCCTGGTCTGACTGGAGTATAGGGAGTCACTTCCTGCCTTGGGTGAATCTGAAACTCATCATGCACAATCCTCCTTGTGATAAGATTAATTAGAGTCTTCATGGATATCGAGCAGAGAATTCTAACACTCATTGAGGGAGGCTGGAGTGGATGACCTCTGAGATCTCTTGCCAGCTCTGAGATTCTATGAGCCTGAAATACCTGATGCTATCATTAATGTGTCATAATTTATAATAATGATGCGTATCATTGATAATAATCACTTTATCGCTCTGCCTTTTCCAATCTGATGTGTGATCTAATAGAACTACTTACTACTTCATAGGCATGCTTATTGAAGTCAATGCTTACCATTGATACTGAGAAGTAAACCCAGGCCAAGAAGCAGGTTCTCAATCCAGCTCCTTCCCCTGAACAGCACTCACTCTGGAAGTAATGTACCTGTCTTGGTTTACTCAGGACCCTCCAGTTCTCTGCAGCCACCCCTCTTCCAGGCCTGCTTCATCTCCCCACCCCATGCTTCAAAAGCTCCTTGGTCAGTTAGAGTTGTTTCCTTCAGGTCCTGCTTGTCTGGGCACAGGGTTCCAGTTCTCACTGGGCCCCTGTCTGACCCAAAGCCCATCACTTTCCCATTATAGATCTTAATTTCTGCTTCTGTAACATGAGTCAAGACCCCTTTGGAATTTACAATCCAGTGGATTCTTCCAGCCAGAGGTGCCTTCTTGGGCTGTGTGGCCCCTGCTTGATCAATCTGTCCATCTCTTTCTGGACAGTGGGGCTCCTCAGAGCCATAGTTGTCTTGAAACGAGTGAAAACACACCCTTTTGTGTAAAACCAGAGACTTAGAAACCAGCTTATGTCCTCAGGCCTCAGGGAAATGTGTAAGGCCCTCAAAGGAATACAGCATCCTCCACTTTTATTTTTATTTCTCCCGACGCTGGGCACTGTATAAGCGCAGCTCTGATTTCTCCACCTCTCCCACTTTTCTGCCGGGCTCAGTCTTCTCAAATTCAGGGCTCACATGTCAGAGTTCAGGCCTTTGACATGAAACCCAGAAAACTGCATTTCTAATGGTCTCTGCAGCTCCATAGGTAACTTCAGAGAAAATCAATTTATTGAGTGTTAACCCAACTTTGGTGCTTACCAGCTGTGTGACCTTGGGCAAGTTACTTAATCCCTTTCTCCCTTAGCTTCCCCAGTGGGGATGATCATAATAATACCTACTTCATCCTATTGTTGATGATAAATTGAGATAATCTGTATAAGGCTCTTAGAACATGGCATGTAGGAAACTCTCAATAAATGTCAGCTCTGATTATCAATTTAATTCTGTAGTTCAATATCCACTTGAAAAATGCCAATCTTGCATCAGCCTAAGGAAGGGATAAGAAATTCCCCATAACTTTGTCTGGGTAGGGAAGGCAAGCAGCCCATCCTTGGTGGACAGGCAGAATTATGTCCTTAAGGAATGAAAGGTGGGGGGGAGGTGACAGGGAGCCCAGGTGGGAAATATTAGGATTGATGGGTTTAATTGAGAACTTCAATCTCTTCTTTGTATAGTCCTTCTTAACTAGTGAGCAAGATACCTGCCTGTTCCCAAGATGTGTAGAGCCAGTGATGAAGAGAAGAGGTGTGGGGTTCTGGGATTTTACTTCCTGAGAAACTGGGAACAGTGTCAGGAGTTCTGGTAACAGAGGTAACCATGGTTCGGGGAACAGGAGACATCTTTGCAATCACATAGAGTATAACATGGGGACTCAAGAGAAAGAAAATTTACCCTTGCAAAGTATATAAATGCTAGAGCTACTGCTGCGTGTGCCAGGGAGCACCAATGAACTCATGTTACAGAGCAGATGGCAAAGAAGAGGGGGTGTGTCCATCATCACCTAGCCGGATGGGCAGGCTAGACACAGGGCCCTGGGGATTTGGGAGGCTGGTCAGTGGGCTGACTGATCGTAGACCAGATGGGTTTGGGGATCCCATGGGGGTTGGTGAAATTCCAGCTTATTTCCCTCATCATTAGGGAACCAAGTGGGTAACTGTGGAATCTATTTGGCTGTTGGCTAAAGGGATGAGATCAAATATACCAACAAGCAAAGGAAAATGACCAGGGAAGAGATCACAAACTGGGTCCATTTTTCCAGAGTCTGTGAATAGTAGAAAGATGCTAAACGTTGTTCAAAATGAGGACATGGGGCAAGAATAGTGGATCTGTCAGAGGGTCCTGGATGGCTATGATGTGGGGCATGGAATGGCTTTGGAGGTTAAGGCCAGCTCCCTTCTTTGGTCTGTGGGGAAGCCTGCCAATTTCCCTTTACCCATAGGGTCACTGTGAGTAGGAATCGACTCGACGACAGCGGGGGGGCAGGGGAGAGTCTCTTGGTGGGCACATGGTTAAGTGCTTGACTACTGGCCGAAAGGTTGGCGGTTTGAATCCACTCAAGGTGCCTTGGAAAATAGGTCTGGCAATTTGCTTCTGAAAGGCTACTATGGAGCACAGTTCTACTCTGCAACACATGGGGTCACCATGAGGCAGAACTGACTTGACGACAACTAACAACAACAACAACAGAGGCTGCTGGGAAGGGAAACAAGGGAGCCTTGAGGTAAACACTGACTGGCTGCCAGGTAAAAAAAAAAAATAGGGAACCTTAATTGAGATTATGGCAGATGAGAAACTGAGATGCTTGGTTTAAAGGCTGAAAGCACAAACAGATATTTTTTTCTACTCTGAAAGGGGTAGCGTTCTTTATAGATGTTGGAAGAGCAACCTGGGTGAGTCTAATTCTATTACGTAAAGGTAGAAACCTCAGGTATTTACCCATGAGAAGCCTTCTTGTCACAACAAACTCCTCCTGCTGCCAACTGGTTGACACGGAGTGGCTGGGCTTTGTAATCTAGGTGTGATATTTAAAACCGCCTGCTCAGGTTTTGACTGCTGCCTACCAATAGTCTTTTCTTTTGAAAAAGTGTGTCTATTTTTCCAGCAGCCATTTACAGAAACCCCAATGCCTGCAGGAACAGAAGCAGCCCCACTCATCTTGCTGAAGCCCCAAGACCTTCACCACGGAAATGCTGAGAAGTGAAGACACAGAAGTACTCAGACCGTACTTATTAAAAATCAATAGCCACAGACTTTGGGAAAAAAAGTTATTTTTCATTCTGGAAGGGGAAAATCTGAGACAGTGACCTTTCTCTTACCTGGCGGGAAATTATATCCCTTTAAAAAAAAAAAAAAGTGTGTCTAAGATCTTTTGCAGTTTCGACACTGTAATAATAGAAAAATGAGAAACACCTCCTTTGAGGAGAACCTGAGGGACGCGTCATTATTAAGAACGGGAGGGAAGGAGGTTAAAGTATTCACCAGAAAGCCTAAGCGTCAGTTGGGCTCAGAGCATATCGGCCATCCTTCCCCTGCAAAAGATCAGAGAGCTGGAGGTTTCGCTCTATCAGGAAAGAGGACATGGGGTGGGCCAGTTCCCCTTCTGATGAGGACAGGAGTTTTGGAAAAAGAAGAGGTGGGAAGTGGGTTGGGTCATTGGGGAAAACTGGTATGAGGCAGAGACTCCTAAGGAGAAGGTGCAGGCTCTCCAGGCAGAGGGGTCAGGAGAAAGACTGGGCCCAGAGGAGGCTGGAGGTGGAAGGCTCCTTAACCAAGGGGCCTCCTAGAGGTCACCAGGTAGGGGAAAGGGGTAGCAATAGGGCAGGCCGTGCAGGAAAGACTGAAGCCTGCGGGACTCTTCCAGGCCAGGAGAGGGAATGTGTTACAAGTCAAGAAGGACCAGAAAGGCCAGTTTGAGGTCAGAAGAAACTACTTAATCAAGAGGCGCTTACCTGGAGTCAATACCACAAAGATTCTACCAGATATTGAGGCCAAACCAAGGGCTTCCAAAATAGCCTATACATTTGAATACTTCAGTGTGAAACCCAGTAATATAATGGGCTGAAGGGAGGAAGAAAGGATAGGGGAGGCAGTGTGATGAAGAGATAAAGTTTTGCAGCCAGACTTACTATGTGACCTTGGGCAAGTTACTTATCCCTTCTGAGCCCCAGTCCCTTCATTAGTAAAATAGGCATAGTAATATCTAACTTAAGAGGCTGCAGTCAGATGCAGTGAGAACTGCACGTGAAGCACCAAGCACAATATCTGGAAACCGTAAGATGCTCGATAACTGTTAGTTTCCATTGTCTTCCAAAACCTGTGCTTGCAAGGCAATTGTATGTCTAGAGCCACGCTGTCACATATGGTGGCCAGTTCTAGCCACATGTGGCTCTCAAGCACTTTAAAGGAGCCTTGGTGGTGCAACAGGTAAGCGCTCAGCTGCTAGCCGAAAGGCTCAGATCTACTTAGTGGCTCCTCAGGAGAAGAGACCTGGAGATCTTCTTCATAAAGATTATAGCCTAGAAAGCCTTATGGGGCAGTTCTATTCCGTCACATGGGGTTGCTATGAGTCAAAAATAACTCAAACACAATACCTAACAACAACAGTCTGAATTGAAATACACTGTCAGTGTAAAATATATACCAGATTTGTACCAAAAAGAGCAAAATTTCTTATTAATAATTTTTATAATGATTACATGTTGAAACAATAAAATTTTGGATATACTGAGTTAAATCAAATATATTGTTAAAATTAATTTCACCTGATTCCTCATGCTTGTTTCTAATGTGGCCACTAGAAAATTTAAAGTGACAGTGAAATTCTCATTTTATTTTTATTGGCCAGCACTGATCTAGACTTTACATAGTGATGGGGCTGAGAAGTTGTGTTCCCGAAGCTTATTTCTTTCTGTACTTTGGGTTTGCATTTTGGTTTGTTCTCCCATGGTTCCCCAGAAAAAGGCCCTTTTGAAAAATGCCAACCAGGGCTCAACCAAAATGGGTGGCAGATACCCGTGTACCTCTAGTGGCCAGGTGTGGTGACGGCCACAGTCCAGGAAAAAGTAGGTGGGATGGTGATGAGAGAATCGAGATGCCAGGTGGGACATTCAGGGCAGATAGGGATGGAATACTCTCTTCTCGTCCTGGCGCTTCACTACAGATTCCTCTCCCATGTCTACTCCAGGAGGACAAGCCCTTCCTCTCTTATTCCAAAAGCCTTCTTCACCTCACCGTGCACTAGGGAGAAAGCAGGCTCCCACCAGTGACAAACACAGGTACAAGAGAAAATGCCACTTCAAAGCCATCTTTAGAAAACCTCAGTTGCCAGAGAAATGAACAGCTGACATTCACAGACACGAGAATGTTTTTTTTTTTTCCTCCCTCCCAAGAAGTGTGGTTGGCTGTTGTTTTTTAAACTGTACATTTTACTGCACTTTTTTTTTTCTTTAGCAAAGGAGGAGATAGGCATTTATATTCTGACCACAGGATGTTGTTTTCCAAAACTCAAAGTCAGAAACACAGCAAACACAAGAGCAATTACATATCCATGTCATGACAGCACTTGGAGCCACTGGGGAGAACAGACAGTGAGCTGGTTCTTCCCCTTCCACTGTTCACCACTTTCCCTTTGGGGTGTATGAACCCAACGGGGAAAAAAGCAAGGGTATTTGGAGCTGCTTCCTCAGTGGCTGTATTTAGAAGGGCTAAATGGGAAAGGTGCAGAAAGAGAAAACAGAAGAGAAGAAAGGAAGAAGGGAAAAGAGGGAAGGTGAGAGAGATTTCCTTTCAAGTCACCCAGTACTGCGGTTGCTGCCATGACAGGGAAAAGGACGTGTTCTGGCATTGGGGTGGCCTGGAAAATTCACTTATGGTCTCAGGCAGAGACTGGCCTAGTCTACTAAAGACCTTGTCAGGACCTGAAAGGGAAGGGGCAGTGGAGAGAATCAGAGGAAGGAGAAGAAAAATGAAGACAAGGTACTGGAAGAAAGGCAAGGAGAGAGAAAAAGAAGCAGGGAGGGGAGGCAACGGGTAGAGGGGTGAGGAAGATGAAGGCATTGGATTTGGAGGCTCCTGAGCTAGAGCTAGAAGGCAATCCTGCATAGACCGCTCCGACGACCCTCACTTTCCTAGGGGGCTGGAGGCAGTGGGTCTGCTCTAAGTCTGAGCCTACCAGGGCGCTTAAGCCTGAAATGGACTCACCTGTGTTCTTTGTTACCCACTGTGTGGTTGCCAAGTGGAAGAGGGAGGGAGAACAAGAGAGAGGTAGAGCTCTATGGAGCTCTGTGGAGGAGGGTTCAGAAAGAATAAGTTGGGGAGCCCGAGGAAGAGGAAGCACATTTGGCAATAAGGAGATACTGAGAAGAAAGCAGACAGACTGGGAGAGACAGAGATGCAGAGGCAAAGTTGATCAGATTCCTCTAAAGAAGTTTCTCCCCAGCTTCTGGCCAAATCTCTTTTGCCACCCTGCTCTGGCCACTGTATGAGAATGTGGGGGTTAATCCTCAGATGGAAAGGAGCTCACCTACTCCCCAATTCCCATCCTGTTATTTCCATGCATAGAGATCCACCTTCAGGGAAACAAGAAAAGACATTCCTATGTCCCACCCTGAGGCAGCCTTTTCAGGAAAACACAGACCTGCCCTAACGATGGTGAAAATGGAAATGGATCCCAAACATCACCTTAGGAAGTAAGTGGCCTTGGCTACTATCTTGACTTTATGACTAACTCACTGCGTGATGCTGGACAAGTCCCTTATGCTCTCTTTAAATAAGGGGGCGAGGAGGGAGAATTAAGGATGAGATAATTGAAAAAGCCTCCCCAAGCTTCAAAATTCTAAGATTATAAAACAATTCAGCGTTCTTCCTCCAAAGCCTCTAGGATTCTCTGTGTCCAGTAAGAAAGGAGCCCTGCTGATGCAGTGGTTTAAGCACTCGCTGCTAACCAAAACGTCAGTGGTCTGAGCCCACCAGCTGCTCCACGGGAGAGCTGCTTCCATAAAAGATTACAGCCTCAGAAACCCTATGGGGCAGTTCTACTCTGTCCTACAGGGTCACTATGAGTTGGAATCAACTCAACAGCAACGGTTCGGGTTGGGTCCAGTAAGAAGACTAGGGAAAGCTCTACCAACTTGTGCTACTGGTATCACCGAGCTGAAAACCGTAATATTTAGAATCATGAAGAGTTAATTAGTTCTTTAGAATTGTAGACCTTCTAGTACAACTTCAGTATTTTGCAAATTAAGAAACAGAGGTCCAAAGAAAGAAAAGGGTCTTGCCCAAGTTAGTCAGTTGGTTATTGAGTTGTGGCTCTGGAACCCAACCTTAGAGTTTTGGCTCAAAGTCCAGAGCCCCTTCTGTCACCCCACATGGCTTTCCCTGGCCCATCACATGCCCATGGAGACATTTTGTCCCAGCTTCACAGAAAAAGAGGCAAAACTCCAAAAGTAACTCCTGAAGTTAAGATCCCTTATCCCCTGTAACCTCTCCAAGTGCTTCCTCCTCCCTCACTCAGGAAGTCTTGGACATTATCCTTTTGGTTTAAGCTGATGTGATGAGGTGTAGGTATGTTTGAGAAGCAAAGGAAACTGGGTCAGGTATCAGGTATGCGGGTGGCTGGGAATCACAAGAGGTCTGGGCAGGGGTCTTCCCAAAGTAGTGTACGACTAGAACCATTCCCTTCTCCCATCAACTGGCAACGATCACCCGGACCCAGGGCTGCTGGGAGTGCACTTTCCTCTGTAAACTCTCGATTAGCAACATGAATGAAGAAGAGGAGTCTGGGAAATGGAAAAAAAAATAATTATGAAATAAAACAACACTGGAACCATCAGCAATCTGAAGCCACTTGCTTATCTGCTAGTTTTGTGATTAGAAAGGCCGGTGTTTTGCCTTTCCAAACACTCAGGGCTTAGTCCGGCATTTGAGTGAGTCCACTTTCCCTGAGCACACCCCAACTGGGTGGTGGGGGACGGGCCAGGGAGGGTGATATGGGTGGTGGGGTGGGGAAGAGGCCGTTGACAGGGAGGCAAAGCTGTCCCTGGATGTAAACATCACCATAGAAACTCCACAAAGACTTGCCAGTAAAGATTCTTTCCCCTTCCATCCTGCAAGAGTGGGAGAGAGAGCGTCCCCCGCCCCCCCACCCCCCAGGCCTACACGGTGCTCTCCATTACCCACTCAGAGCTGCCAAAAGTCCCGCGGGCCCCCACCAGGTCACTCCCCTCAAAAGGCAAGAGCATGCCATTGACAGAGAGGCTGCGCTTTGTCCAGATGTTTGAGACTCTCCGAGGGGGGCTGTAACCATCAGGGGCGACCCCTCCCGCTGCTGCAGCTGCAAAGTCCCCCATGTCAAAGGAGTGACTGCGTTTGGTCTTGCCCTCCAGGGGCAAGGGGAGCAGACTCTTGGCCCGGGCTGCAGGTGGCCCCAGCAGTGGCTCTCGGTCCGAGTGGTGGCCCCTGGCCGATGTCCCGGACCCATTCCCGGCTGGAGTCCTGGAGTCCAGCAGTTCCTCCTTTCTCTGACTCTTGAGGTCCAGGGAGGCAAAGGCCCCCATCAGGCGGTCAATATTGGGTTTAGGGCGGGTGGCAGGGGGTGGGAGCCTCCAGGGGCCCCGTCCTAGCCCCGCTGGGTCCCCGCTGCCCAGGGAGCTGGAGGAAGAGGAGTCACTGCCCCGGGCCAGGCTGGCACTGAACTCAGCCAGCTCATTCCGCACCACCACTTTGGGCGGCCCCTGTGGGGGGGCCCCACTGGGAGCGCTGCCCGTGGGAGGTGGCTGGGCCCCATTTGTCTGTGAGTACACGTTGCTGACAGCAGCGGCTGCCATCTTGCTGGGGGCTTCATGGTTGCAGACCTTGTAGCGCACCATGAGGATGACGATGAAGACCAGCAGTGTAGCCACGATGATGCCCCCGACGACCAGGATCATGGTGCCACCCAGGATCTGGCTGTGCATAGATTGGCACTGTGGATAGTCGGCCTTGGTGAAGAACTGGGCGCAGCCCACGATGTTGGTGGCCGTGAGTGTCGTGGCCGTGTCGTCCCACATGGCCAGCACGCACAAGTCATAGCCAGTCCCGGACACCAGGTTGTTGACCACGAAGGTCTTGTTGGAGGCTGGGATCATCCTGGGTGGGGGCATAGACACAGAGGGCGAGGGGTGGAAGGGTGGGATAGGAAGGGTGATGGGGAGACAGAGAGGCAGAAAGAGAAAGAGAGAGAGACGGTAAGAAGAGGCAGAGGGTTGGAGAGAGAGAGACAGGCAGATACAGGGACACAGAGAAAGACGGGGCAGAGCAAAAGAGAGGTAAAGAGACACAAAAGAGATGGGGAAGAAGAAGGCGCAGACAGGTTGCAGGAATAGGGCATAGGGCATGGTGGCAGAGGTGGGAAGAGAGGGACGAAGGTAAGAGGGCAGAAGCAGATTAGGGTGAAAAGCAAAGCGAGACAGAAAGATTCAGGGTGCCAGAGGCCGAGAGAGGTATAGACAGAATAAACACAGAGAAAGATACATTATAGGGAGAGATCATGTGAGGAAAAAGGACACCATGGATGTGGAAACAAAAAGACAGTGAGTATGAAGATAAAGAGAAGGAGAAAGAAAGGAGATAATTAAAGTACAGAGGGGGAGGCATTTAGAGGTGAAGAAAAGAAGGGGGACAGACTCAGTGGAGACGAGAGACAGGAGTCACAGGGAAAGGCAGAGGGAGAGACAGAGAGGCAGAGAGGGAGAGACAGAGGTTAAAGGCATGAAGACGCAGAAATTAAATAAAGGGACACCCTCCCTCCCTCAATGTCTGATGCAGATACTCTCTCAGTCTCTTGGGAAGTGGGGGTTGGAGTCAGGTGGTCCCTGGCCCCCCTCCAGCCCTCCCCAAGGCTCCATCTACCCCTTGTTGTGTCCTGTGAGACTGAGCCCCTTTTCTGGGCCAGGCACCATGCTGGGTCAGAGACAGGTCCTGCCCTTAGGAGCCAGCATGCTCATGGTCTCCACAGGGCTTTCTAGTAATTTAGAAGGGAGAACACTTGCTGCTGTAGACTAAAGAGAGGGAAGATGGGCAGGGGCTTAGCCTAAGCAGGGGAGAAGTGGTGGCAGGAGGGTTGCAGGTTGCTAGGAGGCAGAGGGGACAGTGCAATTTTGAAGACTGGAGAGAAATTCTGCAACCCAGAAGGAATGAACTATCCCTGGGTCATAGCTGGCCAGGCTCATCCAAATAGATCTGGGGAAAGAGCTCCCCTGGGCGGTGGGGGGGGGGGGGCAGGGGCTTGGCTGGTTCCTCTGTCTTTGGGGGAAGGTATGGTGGGGCAGCAATCTCTGCCCACCACCCCCTACTCCCAGACCTTGAGGAAACCTGGAAGCAAACCCTGATATCTAAGGCCCTTGTAGCAATATCTTGCTTTCTGCTGTCTCCAGGGATGATGCCTGCGTCTCCAAAAAGACTCCTGCAGAAATACTCACTGAGACCTGGTGGTCCACATCCCTCCCTGCAACCTTCCCTGTCCCCCCCTACCCCAGAGTCCCCATCCCCCTGTCCTCTACTACTTGAGAATGAGAGGGCTCCACAGGCTGTTGCCAATCTCTCAAACCCAGAGCCAGGCAGCGTAATTGAGATCTCAAATATGAAATACCAGAGACTGGACATGTCCACGTGGGACTCCGCTCTGAGGACTGGAGCTGACAGGCAGACATTGACATCCCGTCAGGGCAGCCCTGGAAGCTGTTGCCTCTGCCTCACCCTCCTATCTGCTTCACTGCTGGGGAAGCGGCGCTGAGGAAGCCGAGCCCCCAAGGCCCCTCTGCCCCAGGGTTTGGCCAGAGAGGGGCAGAGAGGCCACAGTACAGGAGCAGGGGTGGACCCAGCAGGCCCTGCAGGCCAGCCGCTTAGGTCTATTCGGGGAATCCCCAGCTCCAGTTCCGCCTGGGCACAATGGCAATCTGTGAGGGCAGAAAGCAATGCTCCTATTTCCCAGAGAGGATAGGCCAGGGCTCAGAGGCTGAGTGATTTTCCTGAGGTCACACAGCTGGGGTTTCAAGAGTGTGTCAGCTGGAACTTTAACACTTGCCTTCTAGGTCCACAGTCTGGGCTTGTTCCATACCGTATGACAGACATGGAGTGTTTTTCCTCATGTCACTCAAAAACTTACGCTGGTCTATGGCTCATTGGTCACCCTTCCCCAGGGTGTCACTCAGAGCCCTCCACTCACACCCCTCCACCAGCTGGGCCCTTGGCCTGCTGGGGCTCAGAAAAGCTTTGCATCATGAATGGTCCAACAGGAGTGAGGCCAGAGGAAAGGGCCTGGCCTGCTTTCCAGGATTAGGAGCAGGAGGGCAGCCCCGTACCTCTCCTGCTGTGTGTGTGTGTGCGTGCGCGTGTGCGTGTGTGTGTGTACACAGGGGGCACTTACAGGAGAGCTGGAGCCCACCAGGGCCAAACAGCCCCTGAAGTCAGGTTTGCCTTTGCCGATAACAATAGTACCCAGTGTTCGCAGAGTGCTTACCCTGTCCCGAAAAGGTTACGTGCACTATCTCATTTAACCTCCTGACGACCCTCTGAGGAAGCTATTGTTGCTGGGTTGTTTTTATTCCCATTTAGAGAAGGAGGGGGCTGAGTAGTCTGCACTTTCCCTTGTAGAAGTGGTGGAGCTGAGACCTGATCTGGGTCCATATGGATCCTGCACTCACACTCTTAATTATACGCCAGATCGATTCTCATTGCAGGCAATAGAGAGGATGAAGTGACCAAGACGATCATGTGAAATGGCCACTGGCCAAGCTCTAAAGGAAAAACCGAACTCATCTCCCACCCTGTGGCCCCGTCCACCCCACCATGTCCCCAACAAAGCAATTCGCTGAGCATCCACTCTAGATCCAGGCAGCCAGCATTCACCCTTCATTCCTACCCACATCCCACCATGCTGGCTAGCACAGTCAACCTCTGAAACGTCTCCCTCCCTTCTTCTATGCTTTTGCCTCGACCTCGCCATTTTTGGTCGGTGTAAGCAGCCTCCAAACAGGCCTCTCTGCCTTTGGTCTTGCTACCTTGAACGTCCTGTCTCAGCACCACCGTCTCCAGAGGGCTCCATCTAGAACACTGCCCTAGCCACGCCCCTCGCCCACTCAAACACTCTTTAAGGGCTAACCACAGCCTACAAGAGACAGTTCAACACCAAAACCAAACCAAATCCATTGCCAGCAAGTCTATTCCAACTCAGGGCAACCCTATAGGACATGGTAGAACTGCCCCATAGGGTTTCCAAGGAGCGGCTGGTGAATTCAAACTACTGACCTTTTGGTTAGCAGCTGAACACTTACCTACTGTGCCACCAGGGCTCCAAGTTCCTTATGGGGCTCTCAAATACCTTCTTTGTTGATCCCTGGGCCAGGATTCTCACCACATTCTTGTCATCCCATCCACCCACCTTCTGTATCTGCCCGCATTCTTAAAAACTTGCTCAGGTATAAAAACACCTCAGAATCTGCCAGAGGCCTTTTAGGAGCAGAAAGCACATGCGCAGAGGGATAATTAAAGGAGGCTTATTTATAAAGGTACTGATTACAAAGAGGCGGATAGGGTACAGGGGACTCACAAGGGAAAACGCAATGACTCTGGGCTAGTAGCCAGAAGTCCGTGGGTTGTGCCAACAGTTAACTCATCTGGCTGCTCGCTGAAAGTTTGGCAGTTGAAGTCCACCCAGAGGCACCTCGGAAGTAAAGCCTGGTGATCTGCTTCCAAAAAAAATCAGCCACTGAAAACCCTATGGAGCACAGTTCTATTCTGACACACGTGGGGTCACCATGATTCAGAATTGATTTGATAGCAACTGAGAGTAGCACCCTAGGCCTGAGAATACCAAGGAAGGTTAAGGGTTGCAGAAAGCAGAGAGAATCATCTAGATCAGTGCTACTCAGTGGATGGTGCACAGCTCAGTACTGGCCCATGAGCCATTTGTTCTTGGTCCATGCTCAGATAGCACAGAAATGGAGAGTAAGCATTCAAGTTTTAAAACAATGTGCCATTGGCTGTGACATCCAAGTATGTGACCATTTTTTCTGATAATTGATTTTTACTGTATTCTTACAAAAGCATTAACTTGAAGTGGATTGAGAATAAATAAAACTGGTCCTTCACTACAAATAGTTTGAGAAACACTGGTCAGGAACAGTGTTGCTCAACCTCTATGCTATCGGCATTTAGCCTAGATAATTCTTTGTGATTGCAAGGAGTAGGGGTTGGGGATGTCCTGTGCATTGTAAGGTGTTTAGTAGCATCCCTGACCTCTACTCACTAGATTCCAGTAGTAGCCCCTGACCCTCTAGACATTGCTAAATGTCTCCAAGGGGCAAAAATCAGCTTCCCTGCCTGCTCATGACTGAACCCAACCAAAAGTCAGAGCTCATGGCAGCACACTAGTCAGCCTTCTAGAGCACAGAGCTGGGTGGAGGAGAAGAGTGAGAATCTGGAGGGGCAAAAGCCACTATCTGGTGCAACTATCAGTCATAGCCCTCTTTATGAAAGACATACCCTGAAATCCTTATATATTTCTTTCCATCACATAAACTTGTAATAACTCTGTTAGCAGAAAACATGAATTGCTATTTTATGTTAAGCTGCTCCAACGCGTTAAATTTAATTAAGCTCACAAGCTCTAAAACACAATTTAGAACTGCAACCCCAAGCACTTACCCAGGAAAAACAAGTGTTAATGGCTGCTTCTGAGTTGGGTTTTTTTTTTTTTTTCTGTTAATATTCATTTGGCATTTGTTCATTCAGCTTAACATTAGCAAATAATCTACAGCTGATACCAGAGTTTAAGAAGAAATTGTAGGAATGCATCAGTTATTTGCTCTCCGATCTGTTTTCCTCCTTTCTGCGGCCCTGCTCTGCAAGGTGGGAAACTACATTTCCCGGGCTCCCTTGCCCTCAGGCTTCCAGGTAGAGTTGTCCAATGTAGGCACTGGAGGAAGATAGGCAGGGGGAAAGAAGGGAGAAGCTAGGTATTTCTTCCTCTTTTTCTCCTTTAAGTGGTATCCCCTGTCAGCAGCTGAGTCTCCCATTTGATTCCAGTACCCACAAGGCAACCCCCTCTGGAGTTCTAGCTCCTACCAGATAGCCGTGGATCTTGGGCTCTCGTCACCCTTATTCCTTCAGCCTTGGGTAAGGAGTTGGGGTGGGTGGGTGGATGACTCCTTACCCCCAGTTGACCCCTCAGCAATTGCATCGCTTGTCTAACCTAATCTTAGCACTGAATTCCCTCTTTTTTTAATTTTTTTTTTGTTTTGTTTTTATTGTTGAGAATATACACGGCAAAACATACACCAATTCAACAGTTTCTGCGTTTACAATTTAGTGACATTTATTACATTCTTCAAGTTGTGCAACCATTTTTACCCTCCTTTTCTGAGTTGTTTCTCCCCCATTAACATAAATTCACTGCCTCCTAAGGTTCCCATCTAATCTTTCCAGTTGCTGTTGTCAATTTGATCCCATATAGATCGTTCTTAAAAGAGCACAATGCTCAAGGCAGACTTTTTTTGTGGGGGGAGGGGACCAGGGCCTAATGAAAAGGACTCTGGGCTTCTTCAAATTTTTTTTTTTTATTATGCTTTAGATGAAGGTTTACAAAGCAAATTAGTTTCTCATTAAACAATTAATATGCATCTTGTTTTGTGACATCAGTTGCCAACCCCACGACGAATCAACACTCTCCCCTTGTAGGCCTTGGGTTCCCCATTGCCAGCTTTCCTGTCCCCTCCTGCCTTCTCCTCTTTGCCCCTGGGCTGCTATGCCCATTAACTCTTGTTTTGTCTTATGGGCTTGTCTAATCTTTGACTAAAGTGGACTTCAGTACTGAGTTAAAAGGTGTCCAAGAGCCATAATCTTGGGGTTTCTCCAGTCTCTATAAGACCAGTAAGTCTGGTCTTTTTTCCTGAGTTAGAATTTTGTTCTGCATTTTTCTCCAGCTCTGTCCGGGACTCTCTATTGCGATCGCCGTCAGAGCAATCAGTGGTGGTAGCCGAGTACCATCTAGCTGTGCTGGACTTAGTATGGTGAAGACTGTGGTAGTTGTGGCCCATTAGTCATTTGGACTAATCTTTCCCTTGTGTCTTTGGTTTTCTTCATTCTCCCTTGCCCCAAATGGAGTGGGACCAGTGGAGCATCTTAGATGGCCACTCACAAGCTTTTAAAAACTCAGGTGCTACTCACCAAAGTAGGTTGTAGAACATTTTCTTTATAAACTTTATGCCAGTTGAGCTAGATGTCCCCTGAGGCCATGGTCCCCAGCCCTCAGCCCAGTAATTCAGTCCGTCAGGGAGTCTGGACGTATCTGTGAAGCTTTCGTGACGTTGTGCTGACTTCCCCAGTATTATGTACTGTCTCATCCTTCACCAAAGTTGCCATTTATCTATTGTCTAGTTAATATTTTTCCCTCCCCATCCCTTCCCTCCCTCTTAACCATCACAGATTGTTTCTTTCTGCGTGTAAACCTTCTCATGAGTTTTTATAACAGTGGTCTCATACAGTATTTGTCCTTTTGTGATTGACTTATTTTACTCAGCAAAATGCCCTCCAGATTCATCCACATTGTGAGATGTTTCGCAGATCATCATCGTTCTTTATCATTGCGTAGTATTCCATTGTGTGTGTGTACCATATTTTGTTTATCCATTCATATGTTGATGGGCATCTAGGTTGTTTCCATCCTTTCACTATTGTGAATAATGCTGCAGTGAACATGGGTGCGCATATGTCCACTCATGTGATGGCTCTTATTTCTCTAGGATATATTCCTAGGAGTGGGATTGCTGGATCATATGGTATTTCTATTTCTAGCTTTTTAAGAAAGCGCCATATCATTTTCCAAAATGGCTGTATCATTTTACATTCCTATCAGCAGTGCATAAGAGTTCCAAGCTTCTTGCAACCTCTCCAACATTTGTTATTTTGTTTTTTTGATTTGTGCCGGTAGCATTGGCGCGGAAATGGTATCTCATTGTGGTTTTCATTTGCATTTCTCTAATACCTAGTGATTGCAAGCATTTCCTCACATGTGTGTTAGCCACTTCAGTGTTGTCTTTGGTGAAGTATCTGTTCATTTCCTTTGCCCATTTTTTAATTGGATTATTTGTCTTTTTATTGTAGAAGTGTTGGATTTTCCTACAGATTTTAGAAATTAGACCTTTGTCAGATATGTCACAGACAAAATTTTTTCCCAGTCTGTAGGTTCTCTTTTTACTCTTTTGGTAAATTCTTTTGATGAACATAAGTGTTTGATTTTTAGAAGATCCCAGTTATCTAGCTTATCTTCTGGTATTTGTATGCTGTTAGTTATGGTTTGTATTCTGTTTATGCTATGTATTAGGGCCTCTAGCGTTGACTGTATTTTTTCTTCTATGATCTTTATAGTTTTGGGGTTTATATTTAGATCTTTGATCCATTTTAAATTAATTTCTGTGTATGGTGTGAGATATGGGTCCTGTTTCACTTTTTTGCAGATGGACATCCAGTTTTGACGACACTGTTTGTTAAAAAGACTGTTTTTCTCCATTGAATGGACTTTGGGTCTTTGTTGAAGATCAAGTGATCATTTGTGGATGGATTTACATCTGGGTTCTCAATTCTGTCCCATTGGTCAATGTATCTGTCGTTGTACCAGTACCAGGCTTTTTTGACTACCCTAGCTCTCAAACATTGAGCAACTAAAGCAAAAAGAAGAAATGATGAAGTGAAAAAACTGAACAGAAGATTTCAAAGTGTGGCTCGAGAAGACAAAGTATTATAATGACATATGCAAAGAGCTGGAGATAGAAAATCAAAAGGGAAGAACACACTCGGTGTTTCTCAAGCTGAAAGAACTGAAGGAAAATTCAGACCTTGAGTTGTAATAGTGAAGGATTCTATGGAAAAAAATATTAAACGATGCAGGAAGCATCAAAAGAAGATGGAAGAACTACACAGAGTCATTATACCAAAAAGAATTAGTCGACATTCAGTCATTTCAAGAGGTAGAATATGATCAGGAACCGATGGTACTGAAGGAAGAAGTCCAAGCTGCACTGAAGGCACTGGCAAAAAACAAGCCTCCAGGAATTGATGGAATATCAATCAAGATGTTTCAACAAACAGATGCAGCGCTGGAAGCTCTCACTGGTTTATGTCAAGAAATTTGGAAGATAGCTTACCTGGCCAATTGACTTGAAGAGATCCATATTTATGCCTGTTTCCAAGAAAGGTGGTACAACCTAATATAGAAATTATCGAACAATATCGTTAATATCACGTTCAAGTGAAATTTTGCTGACGATCATTCAAAAGTGGCTGCAGCAGTATATCAACAGGAACTGCCAGAAATTCAGGCCAGATTCAGAAGAGGATGTGGAACCAGGGGTATCATTGCTGATATCAAATGAATCCTGGCTGAAAGCAGAGAACACCAGAAAGATATTTACCTATGTTTCATTGACTATGCAAAGGCATTTGACTGTGTGGATCATAACAAATTATGAATAACATTGCAAAGAATGGGAATTTCAGAACACTTAATTGTGCACATGAGGAAACTGTACATAGATCAAGGAGCCATTTTTCAGACAGAACAAGTGGATACTGAGTGGTTTAAAATCAGGAAAGGTATGTGTCAGGGTTGTATCCTTTCACCATACCTATTCTATCTGTATGCTGAGCAAATAATCCAAGAAGCTGGACTATCTGAAGAGGAACAGGGCATCAGGGTTGGAGGAAGACTCATTAACAACCTGCGTTATGCAGATGACACAACCTTGCTTGCTGAAAATGAAGAGGACCTGAAGCACTTACTGATGAAGATCAAAGACCACAGCCTTCAGTATGGATTACACCTCAATATAAAGAAAACAAAAATCCTCACAACTGGACCAATAAGCAACATCATGATAAATGGAGAAAAGATTGAACCTGTCAAGGATTTCATTTTACTTGGATCCACAATCAACAGCCATGGAAGCAGCAGCCAAGAAATCAAAAGACGCATTGCATTGGGCAAAAAGGACCTCTTTAAAGTGTTGAAAAGCACAGATGTCACCTTGAAGACTAAGGTGTGCCTGACCCAAGCCATGGTATTTTCAATTGCATCATATGCATATGAAAGCCGGACAATGGATAAGGAAGACCGAAGAAGAATTGACGCCTTTGAATTGTGGTGTCGGTGAAGAATATTGAATAAACCATGGACTGCCAAAAGAATGAACAAATTTGTCTTGGAAGAAGTACAACCGGAATGCTCCTTAGAAGCAAGGGTGGTGAGACTGTGTCTTACATACTTTGGACATGTTGTCATGAGGGATCAGTCCCTAGAGAAGGACATCATGCTTGGTAAAGTACAGGGTCGGTGGAAAAGAGGAAGACCCTCAACGAGATGGATTAACACAGTGGTTGCAACAATGGGCTTAAGCATAATAATTGTAAGGATGGCACAGGACCAGGCAGTGTTTCGTTCTGTGGTACACAGGGTTGCTATGAGTCGGAACGGACACAACGACACCTAACAATAATAACAACAGCTGTATAGTAGGTTCTGAGGTCAGGTAGTGCAAGTTCTCTTTATTCTTCTTCTTCAACAGTGCTTTACTTATCTAGGGCCTCTTTCCTTTCCATATAAGGTTAATGATTAGTTTTTCCAGCTCCTTAAAGAATGCTGCTGGTATTTGGATTGGGATTGCATTGTATTTGTAGATTGCTTTGGCTAGAATGGACATTTTCACAATGTTGAGTCTACCTATCCATGAGCTTGGTATGTTTTTCCATTTAGGTAGGTCTCTTTTGGTTTCTTGCAGTAGTGTTTTTTAGTTTCTTTGTATAGGTCTTTTACATCCCTGGTTAGACTTATTCCTAAGTATTTTACTTTTTAGGGGCTAATAAAAATGGTATTGCTTTCCTGATTTCCTTTTTGTAGTTTTCTTTATTGGTGTATAGGATCCAACTGATTTTTGTATGTTTATCTTGTATCGTGCTACTCTGCTGAATCTTTCTATTAGTTCCAGTAGTTTTCTTGTGGTGTCTTTTGGGTACTCTCTATATAACATCATATCATTCACAAATAGGGATAGTTTTACTTCTTCCTTACCAATTTAGACACACTTTATTTCTTTTTCTTGCCTTATTTCTCTAGATAGGACTTCCAGGACAGTGTTAAATAAAAGTGGTAATAAAGGGCATCTTTGTCTTATTCCTGTTCTCAAGGAGAATGTTTTTAACCTTTCTCCATTACGAATGATGTTGACTGCTGGTTTTGTACAGATTCCCTTTATTATGTTGAGGAATTTGCATTCTATATGTATTTTATTGAGAGTTTTTATCAGCAATGAGTGTTAGACTTTATCAAGTGCTTTTCTGCATTGAGTGATTACATCGATTGATTTTCCAGTGTTGAACCATCCTTGTATACCTGGTATAAATCCCATTTGGTCATGGTGTATTATTACTCTTATTTTTGATATGATGCTGAAATCTATTGGCTAGAATTTTGTTGAGAATTTTTGCATCTATATTTATGAGAGGTATTGGTTTGTAATTTTATTTTTTTGTGGTTTCTTTGTCTGATTTGGGTATCAGGGTTATGCTGGCTTCATAGAATGAATTCAGAAGTATCCCTTCCTTTTCTATGTTCTGAAATAGTTTGAGTAGTACTGGTGCGAACTCTTTTCTGAATGTTTGGTAGAATTATCCAGTGAAGCCATCTGGATCAGGGCTTTTTGTTGTTGTTGTTGGGAGTTTTTTTATTACCTTTTCCGTCTCTTCTTTTGTTACAAGCCTGTTCAGATTTTCAACCTCAGTGTGTGTTAGTTTAGGTAGGTAGTGTGTTTCTAGAAATTTGTCCATTTCCTCCAGGTTTTCAAATTTGTTGGTGTACAGTTTTTGATAGTATTCTATTATGATCCTTTTTATTGTTTGGTTTTAAGAAGACTTCAGAGGGTATTTTTGGCTTAAAGTTTAAAGATTATCTCAGGGCAATAGTTTCAGAGGTTCATCCAAACTTCACGGCTCCAGGAAGTCTGGAGTCCTTGAGAATTTGAAATTTGGTTCAGCATTTTCCCTCTTTTGTCAGGATTCATCTACAGAATCTTTGATCAAAATATTCAGCAATGGTAGCTGGGTAACATCCAATTCTTCTGGTCTCATGGCAAAGGAGGCAGTTGTTCATGAAGACAATTAGCCACATGCTCCATATCCTCCTTTTTTCCCTGATTTTCCTTCTTTCTCTCTTGTTCCTGGTAAATAGAGACCTATTGTACCTTGGATGGCTGCTTGCAAGCTTTTAAGACCCTAGGCACTAGCAATGAAATAGGATGTAGAACAGAAGCACTAAGCATGATATTGGTCAACTAACTGGGGTGTCCCATGAAACCACAACCCTAAACCTCCAAATCAAAGAACCAAATCCCATGAGATTTTTGGTTGTACATAAGCCGTCTCAGCAACACACTTTTTTTGTCGTTGTTGTAAATATATTTATTACACAAGTTTTGCCAGCTGGCCCCCAATAAGTGAAGCAATTTTGAAAGAGAATAACAAAGTAGGAGGACTCACCTTTCCTAATTTTAAAATATACTATACAGCTATATCAAAAAAGTCTGACACTGTTATAACAATAGACACATAGACCAATGGAGTAGAATGGAGAGTTCAGAAACAAACCCACACATCCATAGTCAACCGATTTTGACAAGGGTGCTAAGTGCATTTGATGGGGAAAGAAAAGTCTCTTCAATAAAACAGTGCTGGAAAAATTGGATTTCCACATGCAGACAAATGAAACAGGATCCATTCCTCATGCCATACATAAAAACAAATTTAAATTAATCAAGGACTAAAACAATAAAATTCTTAGAAGAAAAAACAGAGGCAATGCTGTCAAGCTTAACTTTTTAATAATGGATTATCAAATATAATAGCAAAAGCACAAACAGCAAAGGACAAAATAATAAGACCTCATAAAAATTAAAAACTTTTATTATCAGACTTTACCAAAAAAAGTGAAAGACAAGCTACCGACTGGGAGAATATCTCAGAAATCACATATCCAACAAGAATCTAATAACCAAAATATATATAAAACTTGGACAACTTAAAAACAAAAAGAATGACCCAATCATAAAATGGGTAAAGGACTTGAAGAGACATTTCACCTAAGAGAATATTCAATTGGCCACCAAACCCATTGTCATCAAGTCAATTTTGACTCAGAGAGACCTTATAGACAGGTTAGAACTGCCCCACAGGGTTTCCAAGCAGTGGCTGGTGGATTTGAGCTGCCAGCCTTTTGGTTAGCAGCTGGGTTCTTAACCGTTGTGCCACCAGGGCTCCAAATGACCACCAAACACATAAGAAGATGCTTAACATCATTAGCTATCAGAGAAATGTGAATCAAAATCACAATGAGATACCATTTCACTCCCACTAGACTAGCTAAGATTAAAAAAGAAAAAAAAAAAAAATAACTAATGTTGGCAAGAATGTAGGGAAATTGAAACCCTTACACTTCGCTGGTGGGAATGCAAAATGGTAAGCCGTTGTGGAAAACAGAACTGCCATACGATCCAACAATTCCACTTCTAGGTATATACCCAAAAGACTTGGAAGCAGAGACTCAGAAACTTGTGTACCAATGTTTGTTGCAGCACCAGTCACAACAGCCAAAAGGTGGAAATAACCTAAACGTCCATCAACCATCAACAGATGAATGGATAAACAAAATGTGATACATACATACAATGGAATACTAGTCAGCCAGTAGGAGAAATGGTGTCTTGATACATACCTACGATACGGATGGAGCTGGAAGACATTATGCTGAGTGAAAAAAGTCAGTCACAAAGGGAAAAACATTATATGATCTCACTTACATAAAAAGACAAGAAAAGGCAAATGTATAGAGAACAAAGCTTATTAGTGGTTACTGGGGCAGGAAGGAGAGGGAAGGAGAAGTTAACAGCAATGGAAATATCACACTGATAAAGTGTAGGGATTGCACAGGGATTACTGTAATTGCTGTCAATATGTTGTACACCTGTAAAAAGTTGAATTTCCTCTTTCGCAAGACCAAGAGTGTTTTTCCTTTTTTTTAAAACTGAATCCCAACTGATGCCAGGAGATGACCTATACATTGACAAGAATATTCTACCTAACATCATTTTCTCCTTGTACTTTGGGGAAAAAAATCATTACTTCATGTCACATCTTGGCTTTACTTAGTGGAACCCCAGTTGTAGAGAGCACTTTGCCACCTCCCTGAATCACTCATCACCCCTCTGTCAAGCCACCTTGACCTCTTTGCCTATAACATTCCTTTTTCCTTGAAACCTCCTCCCTCATCCTCCACCCCGTGACCATAGCCTTGAAGCCCTGCCTCACATATTACCTCTGACCCCACACAGAACTGGTCCTGCTCTTTTTTCCACCACAGCCCTCCCCACACTGTGGGATTGCTTGTTCCTGCACGTATCTCCCTGGAGGACAGGGGCTGTGTGTTATCCATCTTTGTATCTCCACTGTCAATCATGATATCTGGCAGAGAGAGGCAACAGTGAGTAAATATTTACCCTGTGATTGAGAAGTAAATGAAAGAGTGCTTCGTTAAATGTTAAGGCCTATACAAATGTAAGGGTTTCTTATTTAAATGCAACGGATGGCTAAAGGCGAGCTCTCTGACACTGTGGCTGGTGTGAGGAGGCCGTTCCAGAGAGGCACCTTGCCATATCCTGAATCCTTGAAGCTCACCTCACGGACTACTGAAGACCCTTCGTGGATACGCAAACATAGATATGTGCTTGGGGTGTGTGAGTGTGGGAGTTGGGTGAATGTGTGTGTGTGTGTGTCTGTGTGAAACAAAGTGTGTGGATTATGGTGTGCATCTCAGAAGTATCATTTGGGAACTGAGTATGTGGGTATTTGTGAGTATACAGGAGACCCTGGTGGTGTAGTGGTCGAAAGCTATGTCTGCTAACCACAAGGTTGGCAGTTTCAATCCACCAGGTGCCCCTTGGAAACTCAGTGGGGAAGTTCTACTCTGTCCTATAGGGTCGCTATGACTCAGAATTGACTTGATGGCAATGGGTTTTTTTTTTTTTTTTTTTGGTTTTTGTGAGTATGGGAGCCAGAGTGTAGGTGTTTAAGTACACATGGTATGTAAGGGGTTCTTAGGAGTTCCTGGCTGGTGCACCAGGCTAAGTGCTGGGCTCTAACCAAAAGGTTGGTTATTTGAACTCACCCAGAGGTACCTCGAAAGAAAGGCTTGGAGATCTACTTCTGAAAAATCAGCCTTTGAAAACTTTATGGAACACAGTTCTACTCTGCACATATGGGGTCACCATGAGTTGGAATGGACTCGATGGTTGCTGGTTTGCTGTTTTGTTAATTCTTGTTCCAGGCAGCACTAGCTACTGCTGCACATCTTCCGCTTAGCTCCCTGGGCCCCCCAGAGGCTTTTTCCTCATGTCCTCTGACACCTCTGGGGTGACTCCCTGTGTGACCTCTCCCAGAGACACTTGCAGGCTAAGCCTGTTTTTTTCCTAATGCATCAGAACGTTTGCAGCATTAAAGGCATTTTGAAGGAGTCCCTGGGTGGCATAAATGATGAAGCGCTTGGCTACTAGCAGAGATGTCGGCGGTTAGAACTCGGGCATAGGCTCCTTAGAAGACGGACCTAGAGGTCTGCTTCCGAAAGGTCACAGCCTTGAAAACCCTATGGAGCAGTTCTATTTTGCGTACACGGGGTCTCCAGGAGTCAGAACTGACTGGACGGCAACAACAACAACAAAGGCATTTTGGGCATCAGGGAATGGGAGGGATTCTAAGAGTCTTCGAGAAGCAGGTAATTACTCCATCTGGACCAAACTCCACTCTCCTCCTTTTCTGGGCTCATGTCTAGACTACATTCCCCATATCCCATGCAGTCAGGGGTGTCCACGGGGTTAGTTCTGGTAGATGGATTCTAGTGGAAGTAGTGTGTGCCACCTCTGTGCCAGGTCTTCAAAATTGCAGGTGTGCCTCCCCCCACACTCCTGTTCCCTTCTGTGGTGACCTGGCCTTGACCATGCAGATGACAACAGGCCTTAGGAGTGGTGGAACCCAGGTGCCTGAGTCTCCACATGAAGAAGACCTACTGACTAACCAGGCATATCTGCCCTGCACTGTTCTAGGGTTGAGAAATGAACTTCTCTTGTGTTTGAGCCTCTACATTCTTGCAACCATGGGCAGCAGCAGTACACCTCCGCTACCTAATACAGCCTCCTGCAGATAAGATGAAGTGAGCCTGCAGGGTCTGTCATGTGTAGGTGTGTGTGCGAAAGAGAGGGTAAGTGTGTGAGGGTGACTGAAGGCGTGTCTGCATGTGCGTATGTGTGTAAGAGGAAGAAATCGGGGCTGGTGTCTGCACAAGACGCAAAGTCCTCACTTTCCTGGAGTTGTCCCCAAACGCCACCTCTTTTATCTACACGTCTTCCCAGCCTCTGCCTTCCCCCAGCACCACCACTTCATAGGTGTCCCATGGCTTCCTGGTGACTCCCAGAACTAATTTGGAGAGACCATGTCAATCTTCCCACACTTCATGTCCCTGGCTCAGCACCCTCGTTACTGGCTCCGTGCCTTCATTACTGGCTCTTCCCAGAACTACTGGCCTGCCAACCTCTCCAGCCGCCCGTGAAATCTCAGACCATGTGAAAGGGCCTCATTAAACTGAGGTAAGCTGCCCTGGCTCCCCAGCCTCTCCCTCTTCCTGCAAGCCCCAAAGGGGCCTGCTTCCTTCCCTGCACAAACTGCAAGGGGTTTGCAGGGAGCAGGGCAGAGGACATACACGGGGTTGGTTCTATCCTGCATGCCATTTATTGAGTATCTATTACATGCTAAACTTTTGATATGCAGGGTCTCTTTTAATCTGCACATTGCCTCTATGAGGTAGGAACAATTATCCCCACATTAGGGATGAAGAAACTAAGGCTCAGGAAGGTAGGTCACCTGCCCAAGTTCACACAGCTGGTAAGGGGTTGAGCCAATGTTGTAAGCCAGGTCAGCCAGGCCACTAAGTATGATCTTCACTATACTTTCATTGTTGTTGTTAGCTGTTGTTGAGTCAATTCTGATTCATAGTGACCCCATGCATGCAGAGCAGAACTGCACCTTGAAGTTATCAAAGCTATGACCTTTCAGAAGCAGACACCAGGCCTGTCTTCCGAGATGCCTCTGGGTGGATTAGAACTGCCAACCTTTTGGTTAGTAGTCACTTAACTTTTTTGCGCTAGCCAGGGACTCCTTCCCTAAACTCTATTATCTTGAACTGAATTTAACAGAATCAGATTTTAGAAGGAAGAAAGTCTTAGTCAGGCCAGCTATTTGACAGCAATTAAAAATGTATATTATATGTTACTTTACAATGATGGTTAACCTTTATTGAGCACTTACTATGTCCCAAACACTGTTCTGAGAAGTTTATATGTATTAACTAATTTCATCTTCCCACCAAAGCAGGAGAGAGGTACTATTATCACCTCCATTTTACAGAGAACGAAACTGAGGCCTAGGGAGTTTAAGTGGCTTGCCTAAGGTCTCAAAGAGAGGGTGTTTGTGCACAAAGGTGATAAATTGAACACAGAACTATCACATTACCTCAATTTATGCTCATGCTAACCCTGGGAAGTACGTGGCATAATTATACCCATCATTTTAGAGACAGTGGTTAACCGAACTGCCCTGTGATCACAGAGCTAATTAGGGGTGGAGATGGGATTACAAATTAGGGGTGACGAGGATGGTTGCTACTTCAGGATGCACACTCACGGATGCTCTGAAGGAAGAGAGGAAGCCATATGGACGTCTGTGGGTGGGGTCGCCAGGCAAAGGTGGCTGCCAGTGCAAAAGCATTGAGGCAGGAACAGAGAGGAGGCCAATGGGGCCTGAGCAGAGATGGAAACGGGAAATGGTAGGAAATGAGGTCACCAAGGTGGTAGGAAATGAGGACACCAAGGTGGTAGGAAATGAGGTCACCTGGCCAGAAGCCAGGTTCGGGAGAACTTACAAGTACTTTCACTCCGTGTTCCAACTCTGATGGATTTGCTGGGTGCCAGTGTCGGGAAGGAGCCCTGGTGGTGCAGTGGTTACGAGCTTAGCTGCTAATCAAAAGGCTGGCAGTTCAAATCTACCAGCCGCTCCTTGGAAACTCTGTAGGGCAGTTCTATTCTGTCCTATAGAGTCGTTATGAGTTGGAATCGACTGGATGGCCACAGGTGAGTGTTCAGAAGGATTCTGAGGCTGTGTTCAATCACAGTGGGACAGAGTATGATGGGCTAGAAGAATCTGTGTCTCATGTTTGCTGTCCCTGGTCTCCCTAGGCTAGATCGGAGAAACACCAGGCTTATCGGTACAAGTTCTAGAGTCCTCTCTTTAGGTGTCTGTTACCAAATGCTGGCTGTCCCTAAACACAGGACCCTGAGCACTGGGAAGGTGCATGGCTGCTATTCAAATGAGACTGTCAAAGAGCTGCTGTGACTCAGTGAGGGCTCCAAGGATCAAAATCTCCTAATCGACGGAGCAGTGGCCAGGGGCTCTGTCCCTGCCCTGTTACCTGTGCCGTCCTGAGACCACAGGGTTCCTCCAGGTGCCCTGAGGCACGCCTGCCTTAATGCAGCTCCTTTGCCCTGTCAACAGGCAAATGGAGCCACGTTCCTGTCAACACCATGAAGTTCTCTGAGACAGAGCACTCCAACTGCTTCAATCCTCACGAGCACCCAGACATTCATTCCGACAGTTCTCGGAACAGTAGGCAGGGTTGGGGGTCAAAATTCTGAACTGACCTATGGGCCCCTTCCCTTGTTCCCCTCCCTCAGCCTCTTCTCTGCAAGCAGCGAGAGCGACCCTGTTAAAACCCCGGTCAGATCCTGCTCTTCCTCAGCTGTAACCCCTCAGCACCTCCCAGCAGAGCAAAAGTCCTCCCGTGGACTGCAGGCCCCACGTAATCTGCCCCCTCGCCTCTCCGGTCTCCTCCCCTACACACCTCCCACCCTCTGCTGCTGACTCTGTACCAGTCACCTGGCTGCCCTCTGTCCTTCAAACCTGCCGATTATGTCCTGCCTCAGGGCTCTTGCACTGGCTGTTCCTTCTGCCTAGATGCTCTTCCTCCAGATGTCCACATGACTCCCTCCTTTGCCTCCTTCAAGTCTTGCTCAAGTGTCACCTTCTCAGGGGACTATCTCTGACCACGCCATTTAACATTCTAGGTTTCCCCTCCATTTCTGTCCTCTCCTCCATATTCCCCATTGTGCATTTATTGCCTGGCAGATGGTACCATTTACTTATTTGTTATGCTTACTGTTAATTGTCTATTCTCCCTTCCCCACTAGAAAGTCAGCTCCATGAGGAACCGGGTTTTTGTTTTTGACATGTTTTTCTCACTGTTTCCCTAGCACCTAGAACAACACTTAACACATAGTAGGTCCTCAATAAACATTTGCTGGATGGTGAATGAAATGAATGCTCTGTATCTCCACTGTCCAAAACAGTAGCTACATGTGGCTATTTAAATTCAAATTAAGATTAGATAAAATTAAAAATTCAGTTCTTTAGTCCCTCTAGCCACATTGCAAGTGCTCAAGTCACAGTGGCAAGTGACTTCCTTTTTGGACAGTGGGGCTGTGGGAGTTTCTATCACTGCAAGGAGTTCAATTACTGAGAACTGTTCTAGAGCACACTGAGCATACTTATCCATGTACCCCAGCCTGTGGTATAAAGACTATGACTTTTTATTTAAGACCTGATACCCAAACAGAGGGGCCAGTCCGGGTAACACTGTCCATTTCAGGCACCATTCACGGCAATGGAAG
Source organism: Loxodonta africana (assembly GCF_030014295.1). Classification (NCBI taxonomy): domain Eukaryota; kingdom Metazoa; phylum Chordata; class Mammalia; order Proboscidea; family Elephantidae; genus Loxodonta; species Loxodonta africana. The sequence goes on from NC_087342.1 coordinate 102,840,477, forward strand.
ACTTGGTCATGAAGGCTTCAGTCTAGTTCTTTGGGCTGTCTGGCTCCCTGGGTGTGTCTCCATGACTCTGGAAAGTGTCACCCCTTCCTTTTGTTTCTACTATCTCCCCTCAGCCCCTAGGACCTCTGGCGTCAGTAGCTCTCTCTGAGGTCCCCCAGGCCTGGCTCAAGCTCGCCTACCACCCGGAGTGTTTGGAGTTCACCTAACACACTCAGCCTGTGTCAGGCCCTTTCCCAAACCTCAGCCCTTCCCCTCCACCCCACACTGAAGAGCTGCCTCACTTTCCCTATGGTCCTCAAAGAGGACCAGTCCTTGGCCAAAGTGAATATTTGAGCTCCTTCTGCTCCTTTGTTTCTATATCCTTGTTCCTGGTTTTCTGACTCTCATTTCCAAGATACCCATTACACTTCTGATGTTCAAGTCTCTATTAGTCAGGAAAAATCCCTGATAAATCCAGTAACAATGATACATATCACTCCTCCCAGGAACACCTACCATTAAAAGAGGAGCTGAAGAGGCAGCAGAATGCAGTGATTGTAAGCACAGACTCTGGAGTCAGACTGCTGGGTTCAGATCTTGGTTCTGCCACTTACTAGCTGTGTGACTTTGGGCAAGTTACTTAACCGCTCTATACCTCAGTTTCCCAGAATACACTATTTCAGTAAAATGGGCCATTCACAGTCTCTGCCTTAGAAGGTTGTTATAAGGATTAAACAAGTCGTGGCTCATAAGGAGCTTGGATCAGCGTCTGACACATAGCAAATTCTACCAAAGGTTTGCAATAAAGGAGTGGGTAAGGTGGGATTACATGGCACAAGGTAGAATTGACTCAATGGCACATGACAACAACAACAATGCTGAACCAAAAGAAAAGTACCTCTGATGGTGGAAATCCAGGCCTTGCAAACCTCAGGCAAGCTAGAAACTGGGAGGCTTAGGCAGGTCTGAACCCTGGCAGGGCTGCCAGGGGGACATTGTGGCATCAACACTCACAGTAGGGCGTGTTTCCTCTCCCCAAATACAACTCAACTCTGAAAATCTTTTTCAGAAGACACGTGGCAACGGTGTTAGTTAAGCCCTGGCTCGGTGATGGCAGTGATTACTGGAAATTAGGTCACCGTGAGCTGAGCTTTAACAGGCTGCCTCTGTGCTCGTCTCCCCAGAGTAAGGGCTTACCTGCTGACAGGTAGGGATCACACCTGGGCAGGCCCTGGCTTTGGTCCCTGCCTCAGGAAATGCAACAGATCCAGCTGCCCAGCCAATGCTTGGGAAAGTTGTCAGCCTCTGTCATCAGTGGAGATGACCATGTGGGGAAGGGACCAGCTCTACGGTGCTGCTTCATGGGAAGGATAAAGCAAAGAGAGGCAGAAGTACTGGGTGCTGGTATTGGATCACCAGCGTCCAAACCCCAGCTCCATCACTTACAAGCTGTGTGACTTTGGGCAAACTACTTAGCCTCTCTGTAAAATGGGGTGGAGGGTACAGCTTACCTCACAGGTTGCTGTAAATTGCACAGTGCCTGGTCTATAGCAAGTACTCAATTTACTTAGTGATTGCTATGGAGGGAGTTGTCCAGTACCAATGATGACAGAGAAATGAACCCAGGTATGAGGTTTCACGAGTAAACACACAATACCAGCTAGTGAGGCAGGCACACAGCCCAGCTCAGCAACCAGCCATCCTGAGGTCTGGCAGTCTGTCCTGGCACCAGCCCCTGGATCCAGCCTGCCCTCCAGCTCAGATGCTTCTCTTGCTGAGTCACCAAGATGTCTGCTGTCTCTTTCTAGTTCTTCCTCTGCCATCTCCACTTACACGCCATAGGAACTCTGGGTTGAGAGGGGCCGTGAAAGTCACTGAGCTCATCAACCCCTCCATAACATGACCATCTGCTCACACACCTCCAGTGACAGGCAGCTCACTACCTGCCAAGGCAGCCAGTCCCAGCTTTGGGCAACTCTGAGTGGTTCAGAATCCCTGCTCATGTTGGGCTGTGGTCTGACAGCCTGCTACTTCTGGAGTCACCTGGATCACGTCTGTTTCTTTCTTTTACACATGTCGGTGCTTCCCAAACTGTGAGGCAGCTGTCTCAACCCACCTCGAATTTTTCACCTGTCCAGAATTAATGCTTCCCTTCCTTCCGACCATTTCCTCGTGACGCAGTTTCTAGTTTGCATCCTGGCTACTCCCCTCTGATCATATGCCAGTTTGTCTTGTGCCCTCTTCTCTATGGAGGAGGAGGTACAATCAGCAGAGAACAGTCAGACCCCACTTTTCCCCATCTGACATCACACTTCTCTTGAGGGCCCCCAAGAATATATTCAGCTTCCAGAAAGCTAGATCCTGTGGGTGGCTCACACTCAGCAGATAGTCATTGAAAACCTCCTGTGTTTCCCCAAGGCCACTATTATGCCACATTGCTATCCCTTCTGTTCTTGGTAAGCAGGGTTTCTGTCCTGGCTGATCTAGCTGAGCTCCCAGCCCATGCAAGGCCTCTGTTTCTCCTTCTTTCTGTCTCTCCTTATCCAAGTCTCTAGGGATGTAGAAACTTTCTCTGTCTTTAATTGTCCTTGGCCTCTGGGTCCCAAGGACTAAGTCTTGGAGGAAAGAGCGTTGGTTTTGGAATCAGACAGAAATCCCTCTTTGAGGGCCAGCTCTGCCTCTGACCAGTGGGGTGCTCCTAGACCTTGTCTTTCCTCTCTCAGAACCTGTTTGCTCACATGTGAAATGGGGATAATTAACGCCAACCTCCTGTGTTGGGTGTAAGAAATCAAGTCAGTAGAGATAAAGATTGACATCCCTGCCCTGCCCCTCCCAGGGCCCTTTAGTACAACCAGACTGTTGAAAATGATGATAATAATTGCCACTTATCTCCTGCAGGAGCCGAGAAGAGCTTGTCGTTGTTGTGTGCTGTCCAGTCGATTCTGACTTATAGTGACCCTATGTAACAGAGTAGAGCTGCCCCATTGGGTTTCTTAGGCTGTAATCTTTATGGGAGCAGCTCGCTAGGTCTTTTCTCCTGCAGATCCACTGGTAGGTTCGAAGCGCCAACCTTTCAGTTAGCAGCCTAACACTGAACCACTGTGCTACGGCTTGTTCAATAACAATTCATTACTTGCAGGAGAAACACAGAAGGAGTCAGACCAATTATACGTCATTGTAAACTCAGGAGTGTGCAAAATGAAGATTCTCCACCAGCCCCGTCCAGCTGGTACAACCAGCAAACACCGAGTTACCTCCACCTGATGGTGAACCTGACTGGAGAATTCGCCCTAGTTGGCAGATCTGTAATTTCATGGGGGCTCCACCCAGGGCATGCTTCCCTGCAGCACCAGCCTCCTCCAACACGCTACCACAGAGCAAATTCTGCCAGGTGGACTAAAGAGGAGAGGATGGTGGCGTGTGTTTGTCACTTCAGTGTGGCTGATGCACACTCATGGCAGTCAGTGTCGGCAGGGGCTTCTTGATCTGTTGTTTAGGGGCTTGGTTGGCCCTGTTAGATCTGAAGCAGTAAGCAGCATTTGGGGAGGGGACATAGGGGGAAGGACAATGGCCCCTGGCTGTCTGCTTTTCCACATGTGTCCTTGTACCTGAAGAATAGGGCAGCTCCCAGACAAGAACTTGGCAGGAATCAAATGCGCAAGAAGTTGCTGAAGATGATGCATGGTGGGTCACAGCATAAGCTGTGGGGACAGCTGGGCCTGGATTTAAACCCCTCTGTCATTGCCTTTTTTGCCATTGCCTAGCTGTGTGAGCTTGGGTGGGTTAGCTAAGCCTCTCTGCCTTGGTTAGATAGGAATACTAGTACCTACTTCATAGGAAAGGGCAGTGGTAGTTCAGTGGTAGAATTCTTGCCTTCCACACAGGAGACCCAGGTTCGATTCCTGGCCAATGCAACTCATGCACAGCCACCACCTGTCTGTCAGTGGAGGCTTATATGAGGCTTAGGTGATGCTAAACAGGCTTCAGTGGAGCTTCCAGACTAAGACAGAGTAGAAACAAAGGCCTGGTGATCTACTTTTGAAAATCAGCCAGTAAAAAGCCTATGGGCTACAACTGATCAGAAGGAAGACGCAGGACAGGGCGGTGTCTCATTTTGTTGTGAATGAGGTCATCAGGGAACATAGGCTGACTTGACAGCAGCTAACAACAACCACTTCATAGGAATAGTGTGAGGAGCAAATGAGGAAAAGTGTGTTACACTCCTGGCACATCGCTGTTTTTAGGTGCCATTGAGTTGGTTCCAACTCACAGTGACCCTATGTACAACAGAATGAAACACTGCCCAGTCCTGCACCATCCTTGCAATCACTGTTATGTTTGAGCCCATTGTTGCAACCACTGTGTCAATCCACCTTGTTGAGGGTCTTCCTCTTGGCATGGTACCTGGCAACAAATGAGCGACCAGTAAATACCAGGTTTTGTTACAGTGACGATGGCAAAGTCAACACAAATCAGGATGAAATGGGTCCATCTTGCTTGAAGTCCTCAATCATCTCAGGGATGGATTCTGGCATTTCCAGTTATCATGCCCTTCCTTTGTCAGATCAGAAGTGCCCAGAAGAAGGAAACTGTATCAATCCTTTATGCACTATAGTAAAAAAAGTGTGGGGCTCCATCATTCGCTGACTGTGAAGCTAGGCAAGAACCTCACTCATTTTTCTCATCTGCAAAATGAGGCAAATGATATTGATCATACAGTGTCTTTGTGAAAATTAAATGCAATGATATTTGTTCAGCACTCAGTACAGTGCTTAGGAAGTCACGCAAGGAAAAGTAGTCATGACGACATGGCTTCATCATCTTACCAATAAAAACCAGTAGCAGTAGAGTCAGTTCTGGCTCATGGAGACCCCACATGCATGAGGAGAACTGTGCTCGATAGGGTTTCCAATGGCTGAATTTTCAGGAATAGGTTACATTGCCAGACCTTTCTTCTGAGGTGCCCCTGGGTAGGCTTGAACCTCTAACCTTTAGGTTAGCAGCCAAGTATGTTAACCATGTGCACCACACAGGGACTCCAGCCCCACCATCTACTAACTGAGAATTTCTTGAGCAAGGGAGTATCACCTCTTTGAACCACTATTGCCTTGTCTGTCAAAAAATTTGACCCCATAGAACTGTGAAAACCAACTAAGATGTGTCTACTAGAGATAAGCGGTAAAGCATTTGCTCATGTAAGCTGTCGTCTGTTGTAATGAGGCCATTCGGTGCCCAACTCTGAATGCACATCCAAGAAACTCACTGGCACTTCCTTGGGGCTGCTCCAAGCTGTGTGCCTGGAGGCTGGACCACAACCACAACCTCATGGCCTACTGGATGTTCGGCTTCCTGAGTGGTAGCGTCATTCTGCGTGCTGCCTCACCCTGCTGAGAGAAACCCTTTCCACCCGATGGTCAGGAGGAGCCCACTCAGCATTTCTCGGGGCTGTGTTTCTGCTGATCCTCCCCGGACACCCTCTGCTGCTAACGAGCGGGCTGGCCAGGAAAGGATGAATTAAGGTTGGGGGAGAAACTACTTCTAGAGACTTCACGTGAGCAATGGGGAGAGCACTCTGTCCAGCCAAGCCCTGGTCCTGGAGCCCAGGGAAAGGAAGATGGGGGAACAGAGCTGTCCCCACCCACCAAATATCCTCAGGTTGGGCTCGAGGGTTGAGGCTTGAACGCTGGTCTGTCATGGACGTGCCATGTGACCTCAGGCAAGTCACTTTCCTTCTCTGTTCCTCAATGTCCAATTCTGACATTCTAGAATTCCACAAGAGCATCACCAGAAGAGGGGTGATAAAAACAAGGCGGAGGTGGGAGGAGGGCAGGTGGACACAACCATCAAAGGGCTGTTGGGGTGCAGGCACCAGGTCCTCAAACCTAAAAGCACACAGGATTTGGCACCAGAGCAACTGGGGTCCAAATGTAGACCCCACAATTTACTGGCTGTAGAATCTTTACCACAGTACTTAAGTTCCCTATTTCGGTCTCCTTGTAAAAGCCATTTGCAAGCCTAATTTGTAGAGTCATAGGAGGGTAATAAAAAATGTATGCAAAGCCATGGCATATAATATATATGTATATTCTGGATGCTTACCTACTTTATTATCTAGCAATCATCTATCTCTCTATTTTTCAACAATCATCATCATTACCATCATCTTATTTTATAGAGAACACTAACACCATGACCCAGCCCATCTCCCAGAGGGACATTTCACGGTGGCAGATGGTGAGCTACCTGGGAGCTCTGGTAGTCCCTGCACTGCATGGGAAGATGAGTCCCGCCATGGGATTTATTGGAAACCCTGGTGGCATAGTTGTTAAGTGCTTCGGCAGCTAACCAAAAGGCCGGCAGTTCAAGTCAACCAGGCGCTCACTGGAAACTCTATGGGGCAGTTCTACTCTGTCCTGTAGGGTCCCTATGAGTCAGAATCAACTCAGTGGCAATGGGCAATGTGTATGGGATTTACTCATTAGCCAGGAGCTTTGAGATGGGGCTGGCCTGGCCTGGAGATGCCCCATCCTGGTTTTGACTGAGAACATCAAAAAACAGCAGTATTATCATCTTTCTCTTCCCCTACCCCGCCCCAAGCCCATGGACAGCCAGCTCCTCCAGGACAGCTAGCACAGAATATGTCCACTAGATGCCCTGCAGTGTCCATGGAGGACACTAGTAATGGAAGTAATCACATGAGCAAATAGCATGTGAGTATATTAGGCTCATACCTGTGACTTTCTGGGAGTCTCTCCAGCACTGTTTGTTGGGATGCATGGTCTGGGGACCCCAGGAGTTGGTCTGCTCTCCTTCCTCTCCTGCCCCAGCTTGGGGGAGGCCATGCTGGGCTGCAAGTGGGAACGGGGCTGAGAAGGCGCTTACCTACTTTATTATCTAGCGATCATCTATCTCTCTATTTTTCAACAATCATCATCACCATCATCTTATTTTATAGAGAACACTAACACCATGAACCAGCCCATCTCCCAGCGGGACATTTCGCAGTGGTGGATGGTGATCTACCTGGGAGCTCTGGTAGTCCCTGCGCTGCATGGGAAGATGAGCCCCGCCATGGGGACTTGACAGCAATTAACAATATTTTATGGTATATTTGTTGAATGAACGAATGTATTTTATTCATTCGGCACACATGCGTGTCACCCCTCTTGTGTGTCAGTCAGTCAGCTAAATGCAGGGGACCCACAGTCAGCTGAGGCATTCCCTGATAGTGTGTCTGTTTCCACAGGAGATGAGTGAGGGTGAAGGACAAACCTTCCTTCCTTTGGTATGTATCATATAACAGGGGTGAAGCACAATGATGAGGAGCTTTGGAATCAGACAGACCAGGGTTCAAATCCTGGCTCTGCCACTTACGAGCTGTGTGACTGTAGGCAAACCACCTAACCTCTCTGTGCCTCAGGTTTCTCACTTGTAACATGGGGATGATAATAGAAACTCTCCGCATCATACTGTTGTTGGGCAGATTAGATGAATGAATGTCATCAAGCACTGAGGACATTACACTCCACTGCAGCTTGGAGGTAAGAATGAAGTAGTTGATTCATGTGAAGAGTTGAGCACAATGGCTGTCATACGAGGTGAAGGTGCTTAATAAACACCCCTCACCCCGCTCCTGCCCACCCCTTAATTCTCAGAAAGGAAAATTCCTGACTTCCCATAGTCATGGAACCCATATTTTTGGGCCCTTTTGGGTTGTTGTAGTTAGCTGCTGTCAAGTTGGACCCCAATCATGGTGACCCCATACTCAATGAAAGGAAATGCTGCCTGGTCCTGTACCATCCCCATGATTGATTGTGGATCAAACCATTGTGATCCATAGGATTTTCACTGGCTGACTTTTGTAAATAGATCACCAGGCCTTTCTTCCTAGTCTGTCTTAGTCTGGAAGTTCTGTTGAAACCTGTTCAGTATTATGGCAACATGCAATCCACAGATGACAGATGGGTGGTGGCCGTGCATGAGATACATTGGCCAAGAATCAAACCCAAGCCTCCTGCATGGAAGGTAAGAGCTCTACCACTGAGGCACCACTGCTCCCTTTAGGTTAGGACATTATTTTTGTTATGTGCAGTAGGGTCAGTTCGGACTCACAGCAACCCTATGTACAATAGAGCCAAATGTTGCCTGGTCTTATGCCATCCTCACAATCATTGCTATGTTTGAGCCCATTGTTGCAGCCATGGTCTCAATCCATCACACTGACAGTCTTCCTCTTTTTTAACATTAGTTATCAATAAGCTTATTACTTTTTTTTTTTAATCAAGGGAGGATGCAAGCAACTCCTTACATCCCACCCCTACCCTCACCCCCCCCACCACAGGCTACACAGCTCCTGTGTCCTAGATGTAGCTAACACAATGTGACTGGCAAGGCCATCCTCTGAGGGGTGTGAGAGCAGCTCAGACTATGCAGGGCTCAGAGCACTAGCCTGGGACTCAGGTGCCTGGAGCTTTCTCCCAGCCCCGCAAACCCTAACTGGCCATGTGAAAGGCAAGTCACTTCATCCCTCTGGGTCTTCGCCCTTCCTTGGCCTGTCGAGGGGTTGGGATTAGACTACTTCTTAGGTCTTTCCAAGTTCATTCACTCAATCAGGAAAAGTTTATGGAGCATATTATTTGCCAGGCACTGCTCTAGGCACCGGGGATACCCTGTGACCACAACAGACAAATGGCCCTGCCTCGTGTAACAGACAATAAACATCAAACATCACAGTCAGTGAATTACTGAGTGTTACAAAGTGGAATGTGCTTTGGATAAAAGAAAACGTAGAGCAAGTTGAGAGGGAAGAAGAAAGCGTTAGGGGGTAAGGAGGGCAGGCTCAACTTTAAATAGGTTAGTCTGGGATGACCTTATTAAAAAGGTGGCATTTGAGGGGAGGGACATCTTACATTCTAGGAATCTAGGAATCTCAGTGATTCTTAAAACACCAGCTGTGGTTGAGTCGACCCCAGCTCATGGTAACTTCATGGGTGTCAGAGTAAAACTGCTCTATAAGGTTTTCAGTGGCTGATTTTTGGGAAGTAGATCGCCAAGCCTTTCTTCTGAGGCACGTCTGGGTAGACTCGAACCTTCAACCTTTGGGTTAGCAGCTGAGCATGTTAACCATTTGTACCACCTAGGAATTCCCAGTGATTCTTAACACTGCTACATTCTAGAGATAGCACTATTTGGGGGGCCCTGGAGTTCCCCATTTCTTCTTATTCTCCATCTCAGCTCACATGAATGGCAGCTTGCCCAGTGAGTGGCAGAGCCAATGGCAGATCATCCAAGTCCCCAAGAGTGGTGAGAGATTTACCGCTGTCTTTATTCACATGCCAATATCTCACGGCTCCCGTGGCTCTGATGGAATAAATATGACCTTTTATTCTTCACTTTGCTTAAGACTCAAGGTCAACAGCCCAGCTGTGATCTATCGCTGCTCCCTCCACTGGTCACCCACCAGCCAGGGAGCCCCATGCTGTCAGAGATTCATGGCGCCATCCTCCAGCCCTGCACGCCTGCCTGCCCTCAATGCTGGGCCCGGGCCTCGCCGGGCCGAGAGGAAGCGGCCAAAGTGGCTCTCTGGAGGATGATGGCTCATTGAGGACAGAGACGAAGCCGTAAATCTCCTCCCTCTCCACGAACACACCCTGTCACTAGGATTGAACCCATGACCTGGGTTTCATTTCAGTCCTGAAGGAGGCAGCAACAGGGAGGTAGGGCAGCCACGGTTCAAACGGCAAGTCATAACTTAAAACGCCCCAGGACACGGCCAGCCATCAGTTTCCTCTGTGTGGAGAAGGGGTGGAAGGCCTGCCTCAGACTGCCTGCCTCACAGGGAATTCTCCAGGCCCTTTAGCTGAGGCCTCCTCCAGCTAGCAAAGAAGCTGTGACTTTTCATGTGCCAGGCATCAGCAGCAGCACTGCCTGGAAGTTCTCCTACTTGTCTAACTGAGACCCCTCCTGCAGCACCCACCAGTTTCCCCTTGTTTACTCTTTATCTAGGAGTCCCTGGGTGGTGCAAACAGTGAAGTGCTTGACTATTAGCCGAAAGGTTGGCAGTTAGAACCTACCCAAAGGTACCTCAGAAGAAAGGCCTGGTGACCTGCTTCCGAAAGATCACAGCCCTTAAAAACCTTACGGAGTAGTTCTACCCTGCACACGTGGAGTCGCCAAGAATCAGAATCAGCTCCGGGGTAACTAATAATAACAACGACTCCTTATCTGCCCGTGGCTTGGGATGGGTTGACCTGGTTCACATTTCCTCTGTTACCTCATGGTGCTTCTGAGTCACAAATGTTGTTGGTTCTGGGTTTGTTAACAGATTAGGGGCTGGGAAAGGGGAGAATCTAGAAAGGAAATGGAGTCACTGGCCTCTCTTTTGAACACACCACCTATGACCCCAAGACACTTATTTCTACCCATCTTACACGTCTTTGTCCTAACTCGTGTTCTGGGAGGAAGCAGCATGGTTAGGAGCTTGTTGGAGCACCAGCGTCCTGCGTTTGAATTCTGACTGTACAACTTCCTAGGTGGGAGAGTTTGGGCAGCTCACCTGCCCTCTCTGATCTGGGCGATCTCTAATCTAGTGTTATAGTAATTGCTGCCTCCTAGGTAGCTGTTTTTTTTTTTTTTAGGTAGCTGTGGTAGTGTAGTGGTTAAGTGGTACGGCTGCTAGCCAAGGGGTCGGCAGTTCATATCCACCAGGCGCTCCTTGGAAACTCTAAGGGGCAGTTCTACTCTGTCCTATAGGGTCGCTATGAGTCGGAATCGACTCGACGGCACTGGGTTTGGATTTTTTGGTTTAGGTAGCTGTGAAGGTGCTCAGTATGGTGGGGAGCACAGAGCAATCACTCAAATGCTACCTGCATTTTATTAAGGTGTCAAGGGGTGGACCCTGAGGCCAGCCTGCCTGTGTTCAATTCCCAGTGGGGACAATTCAGGCCAGCTTCTTAATCTCTTTAAGTCTCAGTCTTCTCATCTGTAAAATCAAGATAATCACAGCGCCTTCTTTGTGGGGACGTTGTGAGAATGAGCTAATAAAAGAAGGGGGCAGTGGTGGTTCCGTGGTAGAATCTTCGCCTTCCATGCAGGAGACCCAGGTTCTATTCTTGGCTAGTGCACCTCATGCAAAGCTACCATTCGTCTGTCAGTGGAGGCTTGCCTGTTGCTGTGATGCTGAACAGGTTTCAGGTAGGGAGCTTCCGGACTAAGACAGACTAGGAAGGAAATTTTGGGGATCTACCCAAAAATCAGCCAATGAAAATCCCACGGATCACGATGGTCCAACCCTGTTGTGCACGGGATGGTAATGAATGGGGCTGCAGTAGAGATGTATCTTGGTTATGGCAGGTATGGCATGTGCCCTTGGGGTGGGTGGGTGGCGGCCAACAAGCAGTTTCTATTGGCCATCGCAGTTTCCATCGCCAGCTGTGAGAGATCATTCAGGAATCTAAAACTATCTGCCATTGAGGCTATTTTCCACAGATACGCCACTGGTTGGGGGCTCAGTCTACAGCAGCTAACAACAGCATTAAATGGAAACCGCTTAGAAGTGCACCTTTCTCAGAAAGGTTAGGTCTCATTACGGTCATCATTACTGGAGAAGAAACCGAACTGCATTTACCTGGCACTTTTGACCTAATTTCCATCAATGTGTTTTGTGAGTTATAATCCACTTCCTTCCATCAAAAGAGATGAGATGACTTGCAACATAAAAGCACATATAAAATGAGACAAGTACAATTTTTCAAGTTTTATGGCAGATGGAAAATCAATGTGGAAGCTTGAGCTCGAGGCCCCCAGATTGGTTCACTATGACACTCCAGCACTAGATTTACTTATAACCTGGCAATACCATGAAGCTGTCACACAGCCCTGGCCACGGTGTCTTCGGCATAGCCTACGGGGGGAGGGGGACAAGGTGGCCCTCAGAACAGTGTGGGAGCAGCTTTGTTAGGGGGCCTTGTCTGTGTTAGATTTGGCTGCCTTCAGATGAAGCGTACCACCAGCTGGGGAGGGGCTGCCTCAGACTACTTTGCTGTGGTCACATCTGGTCACATTGCTGCACTTCATCCATGAAGAGGGATGTCACAAACCTGGCACATGTCTGAAGTGAGGAGCTAGAAAACACACCACAGGACACACTTCAAGCCCTTTCCTGCTCCAGAGAAGAACACATCAGTCCTTTACCTGCAAATCCTCCCAGGTATCTGCACTGATTGAGCTCCTACTTGGCCTTCTGGGTCACCTCCTCCAGGAAGCCTTCCCTAACCACTGTGGGCTAGATCAGCCCCCAGGACATGCACTTATCACACAGCATCTACCACAGCTGTAGCTACTGAATCAGTAAATGCCTCTAGTGAATAGTTATTTAATGTCTGTCTCCTGGGAAATGTGAGCTAAGTGACGGCAGGAGTGTCTGGTTCTCAGTTGTATTTCCTGTGAGTAACCCAGACCTGAGAACATAAATATAAAATAAATACACCTTGAAAAATTAAAGGCAAGAATGAAAATGAAAGGAAAAAAAAAAGAAAGGCAAGAGTGGAGGAAGACAGGCAGGGAACATGTTGAGTTTGGGAAAAAAAAAAAAAAAGGAATTAGGAGAACCATAAGAATGATCTTTAAAAAATTAAATGGACTTATAAAAACATAACTAGTTTTATTCCTGATGAGGATGAAGACTGAATCTAAGTGAGGAGGTGGAAGGAGATGGATTTTGATGTATGCAAAAGCTGGACAGTGAAAAAGGAAGACGTAAGAAGAACTGATGCATGGGAATGGCGGTGCCGGTCAATGCTGAATATACTGTGGACTGCCAGAAGAACAACAAATCAGAGTCAAAAGAAATACAGCTAGAATGCCCCTTAGAAGAGAGGATAGCGAGACTTATGCTCACTTACTTTGGACACGTTATCAGGAAAGACCAATCACTAGAAACGAATATCATGTTGATAAATTAGAGAGTCAGTGAAAACAAGGGAAATCTGCAATGAGATGGATTGATATAAAAGCCGCAACAATGGACTCAAAGGTACCAATGATGGTGAAGATGGTGTAGGACCCGCAAAGTTTCATTCTGTTATACTTGTGGTTGCCATGAGTGGGAGCCTACCCAGTGACAACTAACAACAACAACAAACAGAAAAAACTTTTTAGCCAGGGGCACCCAACAGTGGTGTGTGGTCATTTTAAAAAAATGTGTGTTTCTTGTCAGAAAATCATCTTCATATGGGGCCGGTCAGCATTCCAAGGTGGGAGGTGGAGGGGGAGGGTGCTAATGCGAGGGAGGGGTAGTAGATCCATAAGGTTTCATGAAGAAAGATGAGGGCTGGCATGGATGACCTTGAACTGTCCCTTCCTCACTCTAGACATATTTCAGTTTATGAAAATAACAAGAACTAGGTCCGCTTTAAAGATAGAAGAACAGAGCGCAATAGAGTTGTGATGGATGAGCAGCTGGACTGATTCCAAGGACCCTGACTTTGCTCTCTCAAGTCCTTGGCAAAATTGTCTACACAGGGAAACTGGGTTTTAAGGTTACCCTATGCCACCTTCCTGATGCCCTCCCTCCTCTTGCTGCCTGAGCCTCAATCAGCCCTCCACTGAGCCTGCCCTCCCTGTCAGCCAGTCTCAGAAGAAACAATTTCAGCATCTCCTGGGTTTCTGCCCATTACAGATGCAAAGAAATGACTCTCTAAAGGTAAAATTTCAGCCCCTCTGATCTTCTGTGAGGGGAATATTTTTGGATGGGGTCCTGCTACCAGGCCCACTCATGGCAGGGTGGGAGAGAGCGAGGTTTGGGGTCTGAACCTGGATGCTCCTGCTCTCCCAGCCTGAGAGGCAGTACCCACCCCACTCACTTTTGCTGCAGTACAGAAGCTTTGTTCCAGCCCACCCCCATCCCCCAGCCCCTGAGGGAAAGGACTGCTGAGCACCAGCCAAGCCAACCCGGGAATTTTCAGAGCTTCCCTGTTCCACTCAGACCTTCTTCCAAGGAGCGACAATCAAAGCAGGCTTTGAGGGGGGAGAGCAAAGCAGCACTGGGAAGCAGCCCTTGGCACTGGCACATACGTGCTGGCATTTGGACGGGTGGTAAAAATATCTCTCTGGTGTTCAGCGTCAGCTGCTGCTGCTGCCACCATCTCAGCTTCCAAGATCCTGTCTCCACACCCAGTGCCTCAGCAGCCTCCCACCTGTCCATGCACGAACAGGTCACCAGGCCCCTGACCACAGGCCACCTCACACCCCACAAGTGCCACGTCCATCACTATGGCCAGGGACCAGCAAAGATGCACTTAAGAGCCACTAGAGAAAGTGATTCATTATCAGAAATACTGCAGCACACGCCTAATGAGCTAATTAAACAAGAACATAAACAACTACTCCCTATCAGAGTAAGAGGACTCAGGGAGGATGCTTAGGGAGGAGCTGGGATGCTGACGGTGGTGTGATGCTCTGCTCCGAAGAGGGAAATCAAAACAACCTTCCCTCCGCTCCAGGCTGTGGGCTGGGTCTCAGCATGGATCCCCAGAAAGGCAAGAAAAGGCCCCAAAATTCTGCCCCCAAATCGTCGCAAACTGCTGCTTTTTCCCTATTTCCTGCTCACCAAGCAGGCCCCCACCCTGATGTCCTTTGGCATTCATAACCAGCCTGAGGTGGAAGGAGTTCTTACTCCCATTTTATGCAGGTGGACATTGAGGAGCAGCAGGGTCTAAAGGCCACCTCTCCATCCAGCAGGCAGAGTCTTCTAAATCACATAATGCCACTCTTCTGCTTTCAACTCCCAACGGCTGCCGTGCCATTTTGGTTGAAATCCAAAGCTCTACATGATCCAGCCCCTGTCCCCTCGTCTAACCCTTCCCTTCTCTCCCTTTCTCACTGCTTCTGCAACAGGATAAGCACGTTTCCACACCCCAGGCTTCTGCACGCTCTGCTCTTTATCTTACTCCACCCAGGGCTCTGCTCAGATGTCACTCCTTACAGGGACCTTCCCTGACCACGAATGTAAAACAGCAACCCTCCCAGTCTCTGTCCCCTTATTCTGCCTTATTTTTCCTCAGAGTACCCATTTTTCATTTTTTATCCGTCTCTCCCAAAAGAATGTAACTTCCTTGAAAGCAAGAATTTTGCCTATCTTTTTCCAACCCTTGACCAGAG
Organism: Loxodonta africana; assembly: GCF_030014295.1. Lineage (NCBI taxonomy): Eukaryota > Metazoa > Chordata > Mammalia > Proboscidea > Elephantidae > Loxodonta > Loxodonta africana. Next base: position 102,855,615 of record NC_087342.1, read on the forward strand.
TCTGCACCGAAGCAGATACTCAATAAATATTTGCTGATTGAATAAATGGATATTGAGCTATCAGAAGTCAAAGTGTGGTTTGTTCCTAGATCACCAAGTCCCAAACCCAGAGTTGTCCCTAGCACAGGTTATCTCTCTGCTCAGAACTCGACCTTGGCTTCCCACTGCCAAAGGGGAAAGCTTGATGTCAGGACAGAACACGAGCTATAAGCTTCAGCTCAAGCTGTGGGACCTTAAGTGGGTCACTTCATCCTCGAGTGGTTCAGAGTCCTTACCTGTAAAATGGCTGTCACGGATGACATCCCACACAGTGTGAGTACCACACAGAACACACTGAACATCTTTAGAAGAGTACCTGGAATGTAGTAACTGCTCAGTAAACTTAGCTACTGTTCTTTATCTTGCTGGGCCTTCAAGGCCACCGTAATCTGTCTTACTCTGGCCTCTCTGAACAAGCTCCTGTTATTTGCCTAGACCAGTGGTTCTCAAAGTGTGGTTACTGGACCAGCAGCAGTAGCATCACCAAAGAACTTGTTAGAATTGCAAATTCTCAGACCTCATCCCAGGCCTCCTGAATCAAAAACTCAGGATGGAGATGACAGGGTCCAGCATGTCTGTGTTAGTTAATAAGCCTCCCAGGTGATTCTTCTGCCCACTCAAGCTTGAGAGCCACTGCCCTGGAGAAGGATCACTGGCAGCACAGTGGTTAAGAGCTATGGAGAGCTACGGATGGTACCCAAAAGGCTGGAAACCCTGTGGGGCAGTTATCCTCTGTCCTATGGGGTCGCTATGAGCCATAATTGATTTGACAGCAACAGATTTGTTTTTTTTTTTGTTGTTGTTGTTTAGTCCCAGAGAAAAAGAGCCCTGGTGGTGCAGTGGTTAAAGTGCTCAGCTGCTAACTGAAAGATCAGTGGTTCAAACCCACCAGCCACTGTGCAGGAGAGATGTGGGTGGCAGTCTGCTTCTGTAAAGATTACAGCCTTGAAAATCCCATAGCACAGTTCTACTCAGTCCTATAGATTCGCTATCAGTCAGAATCAACATGAGGGCAGTGGGTTTGGGTTTGGGTCCTGGAGAAAGGCTTTGAGCCAGGTAAGCCAGGTGTGGTCAACTGCGTTGTGGGTCATGTCTCTTCACTCAATCCATGGTTGGTGGAGTATATTCCCTACCCCTTGACGTTGGGCTTAAGGGTCTCTGAGCAGCACAAGTGCTTTGCAATCATTTACTAATCAAAAAGATTGGCAATTCAAATCCACCCAATGGCTCCGTGGAAGATCCCTGGTTGAATTGCTTCCGTAAAGATTACAGCCGGAAAAATCCTATGGAGCAGTTCTACTCTGTAACACATGGGGTTGCCATGAGTCAAAATCAACTCAACAGCCACAGGTTTCTGGTTTTTCTTTTACTTTGGCCTTGACCATGTTACTTGCCTTGGTGAGTATGACTTAGCAGATGAGATGCCAGCAGAGGCTTGAGATTTGCTTCTGCAGTCCCTCCTGCCCTCCTGCACTTCTGCTATCTGCTATGAGAAGAGCGTGCCCTGGAGAGCCACTGCACCTCTACTTGAGCTTCAGAGCAAGACAAAGAGCAGACCCAAACTGGACCTGGGGCCTGAGGCCAAGCACAGCCCATCCCAGCCTAGACCACCTGAGCACCACCCATCCTGCAGACCCCTGAGTAAGAAAATTAAATATTAGTGATTGTAAGATGCCTAGAATTTGAGAGTGTTTGTTATGCAGCATTATCGTGGAATAGCTGACTAATACACCAGGTGCCCTCATTGGTCCTTGACCAGGCCAGCTCATTCCTACCTCTGCCTCTTTCTTCAGTGGTTCCTTCTAAAGCAGCTACCCCCTCCCTCTTCCTTTCAAATTCTACCTGTACCCCAAGACACAGCTTACACTCCACCTGTTCACAAAAGCTCCCCCAGAATATACCCTTCCTACCTCAGGCATATGAATTCACTTCAGTCAGCTCATGAAAAAGCTCAAGGGGGCAAAGCTGACCAAGCAGTTCATTTATGTTTTAAGCTTTCGGAAGGTTAATGGCTAAACTTAGTACCGCTGCTAACTAAGTACCTGGTTAGAAAGCTAAGTGTTTAATAGATCTCTTGGTGTTTAACTTCATCACCCTTACTACCCTTACTATACAATAGAAGTGAATTTCCATATCTGGATCCGGACTCCCATCCACATCAGCCCCACAGCCACAGAACAAGTCCTGGTCCATCTTTGGAGTCCCCCCCTCCCCGCCCCCCACCAGCTGGAAATAGCTCTCCTGTGTAAATAAATAGTTAATGAGCTGGTTCACCCTCACTGCACATCTGTGTGGCCCTGTCTTCACCCTGGGGCACATCGCATTCTACAGCTTGGTGCGATGCTGTGATACTGCCCACTCACCACCACCCTCCACCTGCCTCTGAGACTCTAAAATGCTGGGCATTAATTTGACTCCATCCTGGAACCTCTGTCCCCCACAGGGTACCCACTCCCACCTGACAGGCTCGCACCTGCCAAACCACAGGCTTAAGTGGCAAGCGCTGCCACATCCCTCTAGGCTTCTCGCTGTGTCTCAGTGTCCCCAGAGATGAGATAAGAACGCTCTCAGTGAGACAGAAAAGCAGCCCAGATTAGCTTCCTTCCCCGGAGGGCCTCAGTTACAAACTGGCTGCTGGTTGCTAGGATCTTGTGGGCAGGTGCCAAAAAACGTTAATGACAATAATGCTTTTTGTCCACACACCTCTGTGGCAGTCATACGCCTCCCAGCACCCACTCTTCTCTCTACCATCCCAGCAGAACCTTGATTTTATTGGGGAAGGAAATGAGCCTGGGCAAATCACTACTTGTCTCACCGTCCATGGCAGGTTGGAGGAAACAAAAATAAGATACAAGCAGAAGTTGTTGGGTGGGATTTCTGAGGCTCTTTTCGAAGGGGCTGAGTCATCCAGGAGGTTGCTAGCTATCTATGTAGTTTGGGTTGTCTGCAAGCAGACCCTGAGACAAGGATTCCAGAGTAAGTAGTTTATTTGGAAGGTAGGTCTAGGCAGCTCTGGTAAGGAAACGGGGAAGAAAGCCAATACAGGGTGATTTACTAAGCAGGTTACCACTGTGGGCAACTGGGGCTCAGTCCTACCAGGGCCCTTTGGGAGACTGCATAGAACACACCTCAGAGTTGTCCTCCTCCCTCCTTCCCCAAGGGTAAGTGAAGTATTAATCATCAACTCCCACTGTCGTAGACTGAGGGCTGCTGTTGGGGACTTCAGTTCCCTGTGGGCTAGGTATGCCAGAGAAACTCCCAGGTGGAGAGTCTGTCAGCAAGCTTGGAGCTGGAAGCCATGCCTTAAAGAAAATGCAATTGAAGAAGCCTTCGTCCCTGACGTCCGTGGAGCCTCCATTCCAGCCCTGAACTACCTCTCCCTGGAATTCTCTGACAGGACAGAAACAAACGCTGAATTTGGTTACCACTGTGGTCAGATCTCTGTACTAGGAGCACTTTACACTTTATGAAGATGCTCTTGTTTCACTCCTGGCATCTCCTTCCATTTTCAGAACAACCTAAAAAGGTTAGCAGGACAGTTTTTATTATTCCCATTCTGCAGATGAGAAACCTGAGGCTCAGAGGAGAGAGGGGGGCCTGGAAATCACAAAATCCCACATCTGGAGTCCCTGATCACATTCACCTTGTATTAACCTCTCTACACTCTGCTTAGGGTTAAGAAAAAAGACTCCAGCAACTAAAATATACTTGGCACTTTCATTTCCAAAGCATCTCCATAGACTTTATCTCTTTGGAGATAATCTCACATAGAACCGGTTTTTATTCCAGTGTTGCAGATGAAGCAAACAAGTCTCAGAGGGGTGAAATGCCTACTGTGTGGTGGAGACAGGATTGGAACTCAGGTCTCCCTGGCTTTCTGCACTAAAAGCTCACAGACCATACCCCACAGCTACAGGATTTGCAGCAGATCTGCCCACCAGTGCTGCCCAAGGCCCTCGTTTCCCTGGACTTGGTGACATGAATCACGCTGTGATCTGCACCCTGAATGCACAGTGGCATCTCCGTGGAGCCCTAAGAACACTGATGTCTAGACGCTACCCCAAGCTGACTCAGGCTCTCAGCAGGAGGGTTCTAATGAGCAGCCAGAGTTGGGGAACAGTGGCGTGGGGAAGCTTCAGCTTGGGGTCAGGACCCCTGGGCTCCACTGCCCCCCAGAGCTGTTGTTCACCCCAGCAGCACAGGAGGAAAGCACCTGGGAAAGTCCAATTGCCAGATGAGTGCTTGGTGTCAGGCGCATGACAGCCACCATGAGCACCATCTCCCAAGTTCCAGACCCTCCTCCTGGCCCAACCTTCCCTCTGTAAACCTTCTAGGTGTTTTCCTGATGTGAAATAAACAATACCCTCCACCCCCGCCACCCCAAGCTAACCAAACATATAAAATTAACAGTGGACTGGTTCTCCGATTCTCTCTTACTAGAAGGGAGAAAGCCACATTTCAGAAGGGAAGCAGACAGGATGTTCTCTGTAATCCCTTTACTCAAGCTAATTCTTTCTATCTTTGGAGATGTCTCCAGCCAGAGCTATTTGAAAGTGAGGAGGGAATGACACGTCGAGAGATTAGTTACCTCTGAACAGATGCCCGGAAGGTTTGTGACTCTGAGTGCTGTCACCTTCTTGCGTAGAGTGAGAGGGACAGGAAGAGAAGGTAGTGACATGATTTGAGACACTCTTAGAAGATACCCCTGAAAAATGCCTCCCCTGTGCACAAGGCTGCTGTTCGTTTTGAAACTCCACTATTAGATATTCACTCCTTTGAGTCTTTCAGATCTCCTGATTAGACTGCAAATATGTCTTGATCTCTTAAAACCTCATCAGATCATTCTAGGTTCACAGCTCTCTTGAAGTAAGGCTTGTGAAGAATGGAGATGCAAGAGACAGCTGGGGAACAAGGTCTAGAAGAGGGACCAACAAGGGAGAGCGGGTCAGCTCCAAGTAACAACAGCTACTTACACGCATCCAGTAGCTCACAGTTTCCTATGAAGGATGCTCTTTTGCCTTCATGACCCATTCAGTCCTCACCACAGTCTTATGACGCAGGCAGAAAGAAATCTCTGTTCCCATTTCACAGATGAGAAAACCGAGACTGAGAGCAGGGAAATGATTTGCCGATGGTCCCGTGACTCAGAAACAACTCATAAACCCACAAACCCAGGTTGTGGAAGTGCTAGCTGCTTCCACATCTTCCCTATATTACTGGGGGTGCATCATCATAGCTAAAACAAAAAGAAAAAACCCCAAAACATGTGCCAGCCTCCCTTGCAGACAGTTATGGCCAATTAAACTGCAAATATTCCTGAAAGGGGTTACACCTTATATCTTGATCCACTGAATCCTCTTCATATCCTTTCCCAGGCTTATAGCTTTCTTGGAGTAAGATTTCTAAAGAGGGGAAGTAATTAGGCGGGACTTCTAAGAAAGCCCTCCTTGCCCTGGGCCCTTCTGCTTTTCATCTTTCCTGCTGCATAAAAGGGAGATCCCATAGCTGGAGCTCCACCAGCCATCTTGGCGACCTTAAGGACAGAAACTTGTGCTGAGAATGGTGGAGCAGAAAGACAGAAGAAGCTGGGTCCCTAATGGTCATGCTGCCCAGAAAGCCAGACCTGAGCTTTCTACCTGGGGATATCTTTTACAGGAGAGATATAAACCTTTATGAATTTAAGTCATCTGAAGTTGAGTTTTCTGTTCATTCTAGTTGCTACTCTGGACTTTGACTCCAGGTTCATTTTTCTCTGTGATGCCGACAGCAACTTTCTCATTTCACAATGGCTGGCCTGCTGAGAGCTGCTGGCTGGGCCCAGGTGACTGTTCTGAGTGGCAGCCAGGTTCTCTCTGGAGCTCTGTTCCCTTTGCTCCAACACTGCTAGAATTAGAAGTGTGGGGGAGCAATGAAAGCTGAGAGGGAACATTCCAGAAGGCTCCCAGGTGGTTACCCCAGTCCTTCCCAGAAAGAGAAGTTACATTTGATGCCCTCACCCCAAGTTTCCATCCTTGGCATGAACTTCTCGGGGCTTTAGTGAGTGGTGCTGCCCAACACAGTACAAGGCACAGTGGAAAGGGCTTCAGATGTGGAGCTCACGTTTCTAGTCTTTGCTTTGTGTAAACGGGAGAAATCTACTCAATTCATTTGAGACTTGGTTTCACCATCTATAAAATGGGTGCAGTATTACTTGTTCTGTGTACCCCCACTTGAGGATGTCAGGTGTTAATAGCCAAACAGCATGAAAGAAAGTTAGAAAACTCTAAAATCCAAGGCAGGCTGATCTTGATTTTGGCTCTGACCAGGGAACTACCTCTCCTCCCCATTCGCCCCTATTTCTTCTTTGTGCTTTTTCTTCCTTTGTTTTTGGGGGCTTAACTTGCCCCTTCAGTAGAAGCTCGGGTGTCAAGGGGAGTAGCTGAGTATAAGAACCTTTGCCCTGCTGAGATGACAGGTCCTATATCTGTCCTGTCCCCTCCTTTTGGAGAACACCCATTTGTATCAGTCTCTTCTCCTGTCCCCAGGGATCCCAGGGTCATTAGTAAATTTTCCTCTATGCCAAGATGACTATTTTCATATGGTGGAGTGCAGATCCCTACTAAGGTGTTGACTGATAAGACCCTGATGGAGTGAAAACTAGTCGAATCTGCCCTTTCGTCCTTTTCCCAGATGGGAGACAGAGCAGCATTAGAAGAAGCCCCAGCCAGCTCCACAAAACTAAGTAGGGGTGGTTCAGTCTCCCAGGGTGTTTACTAGCTAATTTTGGAAGTAGTTAACCAGGCCTTTCTTCCTAATCTTAGCCTAGTAGCTCTGCTGAAACCTGCCAACCATGGCGGACCATGCTGGTATTTGAAATACTGGTGGCATAGCTTCCAGCATTGTAGCAACACACACGCCACCAAAGTATGACAAACTGATAGGCAGGTGGTAAAAACCTGGCTCTTCCCCAGAACCAGAAGCAACAATGGACTCATACATACCAACAGTCATAAAGATGGCACAGATCCAGGCAACATTTGGCTCTGATACATGGGGTCAGCATGAGTCTGAGCTGACTTGATGCCAACTTACAACAGTCATCTCAGGGTGGGAGGTACGTCTGATGTTATGGAAGACTAAGGCATGAAGAAGGGTACCTGTAGATGGGGCAGGGTGGGGATGGGGATGGGGATGGGGATGGGGATGGGGATGGGGATGGGGATGGGGATGGGGATGGGGATGGGGATGGGGATGGGGATGGGGATGGGGATGGGGAGGGGGATGGGGTAGCTGCCCCCTTCCCCTACCTTCAGGGTCTCTCTTTTCACAACTCACCCCTTTCCCCACATGGAAATGATCACAGCATAATGAGCAACAAGAAGACAAGGCTGCCTCCTGGCTGATTCCACACCGTGCATTAGAAGCCTGCTTGCTGTCTCCCTTGCCCTCCTGGGGACTGTTGTAACACCACTTTGGTGACAGATGTTTTTGATGACTCTTGGAGACAAGTGTTTGTGAATGTCACTTGGGCTGATAATGGCATGCAGGGCACTTAACTTTCCATGTCACACCAGGGATGAGGCCAGGCTGGGATGGGCTGTTGCCCCCTGCAGGTAGGCGGGAGGAGGGCAGGGGAGGCCTCCTTCCTTATACCCTCTCCTTCCTTATTTACTCCTCTCCCTGACGAAAGGGCAGGCTCTGGGGGTGAGAGATGGGATAGTCAGCCTTTCCCAGTCTCAGAGGACACAGTCTAGACTGCAGGGCTTACCTGGGTGTACTCAGCGAAGGCAACACCTTGGGAGGTCAGCCAAGACCATTAGGTAATTAAGGGACTAAGTATCTGATAAATGACCAAGATCTATTTCACAGCCAAATTCAAATCCTTCCTAGTTATCCATGATTTGGGGTCACTCATACCTCTGCTGTCCCTTCGTGGTGTGGGGAACAGCCCCCGATGCTTTCAGACCCTGCTTACAGCTTCCCAGGGCTTCCATGGGACATTGGGGTGGTAGATGGTCACCTGTCCATGACTTGTGTCCAGGTCTGAAAGGGGTTACACCTTATATTTTGATCTCTTTAAACCTGCCAAGGTCCCTGACTCTGACCTCAGGTACTGGAGCTCAAACTCCTCTAAGACAGGGCACCCTAACCCTGGCAGGTTGCTATAGTGATCTCAACTAGTAAAAGCAGATGGATTCAGCAACAGTAGCAACCACACTGTCTTGGTCTCGGGATGATGAAAGTCTTACGCCGATTCATAGATTTTCAGGGAAGGGATCATTTAAGTCAAAAGATTCTACTTCTGTCTGAAGTCAGACTGTCCACTCAGTATCCTTGGCACAGAGGCAACCCGGTTCTGCTTGAATCCTTCCAGCGCAGACAGCTCACTACTTTGTGAGGGCTCTTGACTTATGCTGCTGCTGAGTGGCTCTGATGCTCATTTCCATCTGTTCTGCTCTGTAGATGTTGACTGAATAGCTTCTGTGGGCCAGGACTTGCAAGGGGGTGGGGGTACAGAGACAAGCACACATACCAGAGAGGGAGATAGATACAAAGTCAACTTATTTCACTACCAGATGGTAAGAGCAACAAAAAGCTGCTACTGTGGGACATTTTTTTAATGAAGGCCCCATGTCTACTTGTGTGTGTGTTTTCCCCTCTTTTACTTGTAAACTCTTCAAATAAGTTAAGAGAGCTATAACTTCTTTTCTAAGTCCTCTCATCTCCAAGATAACCTTCACCCGTCTCACATGAACTTCCAGAATCCCATTCTCACCAACTGACCTCTGAGTGCATTGCTGTTTGTAAACACGACCCTTAAGACTGTGCCACCTGGAGTAAACATATTACAGCTCTGTTCTAACCGCTCTGATGACGCAGTAGAATCATAACCTCCCATGATCTGAGCCCTATACTTCTATTAATACAGCCAAAGACTATAAGTCTTTTAGCACCTCCATCACTTTGTGGCTGTCCTTGAAGTGGGCTAAAACTCTAAGCCTATGACTCATAAAATTCCAGTCAAGCCAGATTCTCTTCACTTTGAACTTGGGCAATTGATTCCTCGAAGCAAAATTCATGATCATGGTTTTACTACAAGGTACTATTTTATCAGTATCATTTAAAATTTTGTTCTGTCATTGATTATATTGGTTAGTGTTTCTATGTTTGTGGGTATGCCAATTTGCCAAGCATGTCTTCTGTGTCTTTATTCATGTCAATAAGAAAACATAACGAGCAGTACAGAAATGGAGGCAGACCTTGGGGCACAAGCCAGAGGTTTTCTTGCATGTTCGCTCGATTTATTTATCCATCTGGTATTCATCTAGTTATAACTACTTCACCAGCTCACATTTCTCCATTTTGTTCTTAAAGAGCACGAGATTCTGTCAAATATCCTATAAAATTGTGATGCTGTCTGTTTATGGCAGTGACTCACAGCCAATGGAAACTTCTAGAATATTTTTCAACTATACCTGCAGCCCCAGAGATTCTGGCCTGATTCCCAGTGTGATGGGTGGAGGCGGGCTGTAGTGGAGAATCTGCGTAAGGAGGGATGTCACTGATGAGCCTCAGCCTTGTGAATGACAAGGAGCAGAGAAAAGGTTGAGATCTACTGGCCCATAGTGCCTCCTGAGGATAGGGCGCAATGATTTGGCAGAATTTTCCCTTAGCGAACCTGTCTTAGGCTAGGTCCTCTAGAGAAGTGAAACCAGTAAAGTGTATAAACACATATACAGAGAGAGAGAGATTTATATCAAGGAAATGGCTGTGTGAGTCAGGCTGGAGGCTTCTCCTGATTCACATAGCCACAGGGGCTGGCTAGCCCAAGATAGGCAGGTCAGACGGCAGGGCTCTGGCTCGCAGCCTGCGAAGACTGACGAATCCCAAGAACAGTAGGCAAGACAGCAGGCAAGCTGTTAGTGCAAGTCCCAAGAACCAGAGGTCAGATGAACAAGAGCCAGCTGCAGGATCCAGAGTGAGCAAAAGCCCCCAAGTCTTGCCAGGAATTCTACCTATATTAAATGCAGGCCACATCCCTGATGAAACTCCCTTTCAACTGATTGCATACTCACACCAGACCCTACCATGGAGGTGATCACATTATATCAGCTCTCATCATGGACGTGATTACATCATTACATGACTGGCAAACTATATCATAACTGCCAAACCACTGAGAATCATGGCCCAGCCAAGTTGGCACACAACCTTAATGATTACAGAACCCATGCTGGGTTCTGGCACTCAGCATTCTTTCCCACCAGCTCACAATCATCCATTGAGAAATCCTATCTAGAATTTTGTGGGGACTCCATGCTCCGTCTAGTACCCCATGCTTTATGGCTCTTCTATCTACCCTTTTCCAGTCTTTAAGCATCTCCTTTCTTTCTGCCCATGCTGTATCAGGGCAATATTACAGGCTTGGAAAAACCTCACCTACATGTTCGTTTAGCCTGGGGACCAGAACTCAAGTATGGCAGTGCAATGCCTCTTTGTTGGGCTTCAGCTTTCTTTCCATAGTATTGGTCTTATTTTTCCCTGGCTAAGACTCTGGTCAAACACAGAGGCTGCCTGGATTCAAATTCTGTGTAACCTTGGGCAAGTTTTTTATTTGTAAAGTGGAATAATAATAGTTCTTACTTCCTGGGCTTTTCTGAGGACTGAACAAGGTAGACTCTTTTTTTTTTTTTTTCCAGTTGGCGTCGAGTCTACTCCAATTCATGGCGACCCCATGTGTCAGTGAGAGCTGTGCTCCACAGGGTTTCCAGTGCCTGATATTTCAGAAGTAGGCCTCTAGGCCTTTCTTCTGAGGCACCTCTGGGTGGACTCAAATCTCCAACTTTATGGTTCGCAGCTGAGCATGTTAACCTTCTGCCCCACCCAGGGACGGCCGAGTTAGTATAGTGCGTGGTATAGGCCAGATCTCATGCAGATGAGTGCTCTTACTGCTGCTGCTGCAGCTGTGCTCCTTGCTGGGGAAGATAAAAGCAGAATGGAAGGTTCGAGACTTTTCCTGCTAGCTCTTGTCTACTCTCATTGCTACCTCTTTCTCCACCAGCAGGCCTTTGTGAGTTCTTCTTCTTGCTTTAAACATGGATTAAAAAGCCCTTTTTTGGCCGCCTTTAGCGCTTCCTGTCTGCTGCCTCTTTTGTACTCATCTTTGGATGCAGGCCTTCCCTCCTTTCCTTTGCACATCTTCCCGTCAAAATCTGAACGCATCAGAGAGCCAATGTGCAGCCCACTGGCTTCTTTTCTTTCTTCTGGGGACAGTTTATTTTCTAAAAATCCACCTTTTATTTCTTAAATCTCCCTCTTCTCCTAAGCCATATCCACTTTTAGGACATTGGGCATCAAGACCACAGTGGTTGAGTCTGGGCACTGAAGTCAAAAAGTCTGGATTCGAATCACAGGCCTGCCTCCTTCTGTCTGCGGGACTTTGGGTGAGTGTTTAATTCTCTCAACCTCAGCTTTATTACCTCTTGTTGTATATGTTGTTTTTGTTGTGTGCTATTGAGTTGATTCCAACTGAAAGCAACCCTGTATGACAAAATGGAACTGCCCTACAGGGTTTCCTAGGTTGTAATCTTTACGGGAGCAGATCACCAGGTCTTTCCATCCCAGAGCTGCTGGATGGGTTTAAACAACCGACCTATCAATTGGTAGCCGAGACCTTAACCATTGCACCACCAGGACTCCTTTGGTAAATACGTTGTTGTTAGGTGCCGTCGAGTAGATTTCGACTCATAGTGACCCCATGTGACAGAGTAGAACAGCCCCACGGGGTTTTTAGGCTGTAATCTTTATGGAAGCAGATTGCCAGCTCTTCCTCCTTCGGTGCTGCTGGGTGGGTTTGAACCAACTACCTTTTGGTTAGCAGCTGAGCTCTTCAGTGAGATACTGTTTGTAAAGCTCAGTGTCAAGCACACAAGTAGCTTACAGTGTTGGCTAACTATTGTGGTGGCTATTTTCTGACTACGGACTCACACTTTACTTTTTCTCTAAAGTTTTGGGAATCTGTCTTAAAGACTGCCTGCTGTAGCTGACCTTTCTCTTCTGTGCCCTTAACCGGGATGACAGACAAGATAACGGCATTCCTTAGTACTGCTATTGCTCTCACTACTACTACTACTTCTAATAATAATCATTTGTATTCTCTGAGGAGTCCCTGGGTGGTGCAAATGCTTAATGTGCTCCGCTGCTAACCAAACGGTGGGAAGCTCAAGTTCACCTTGGGGTGCTTTGGAAGAAAGGCCTGGCAATCTACTTCTGAAAACTCAGCCCCTGAAAACCCTTTGGAACACAGTTCTACTCTGACACACATGGGGGTGCCCTGAGTCAGGGTCAACTTGATGGCAACTGGGTGTTGCTATTCCTTGAGGACTTTCTATGTGCCTGCACTATGTGGAGAGCTAAGCCTCACTGACCATCCTCAGAGGAAGTCACCGTTGTCACCTGCATTTTTATTCCAAGGTTGTCACGCTTCCATTTGATTTGTGTATTATATTCATAAACCCAGTGACACCAGGTTCTCAGTCTCAGATAAAAGCAATTTGAAGCCTCATCTTGAGTGATTCAGACCACAGCCTCTTCCCTCTCCCCTCTCCCCTCCACAGTGTTTCCAAGACCCCCAGGGAGGGGCGCCCCTTTGGCCACCTCAGTGTGCTGCTGTTGAATGCCAACATCTCCCTTCCCATCTAACAAATTGCATTTCCCTTCACTCTACGCCCATGCAAGCCCCAGAACAGGGAGCTTTTCGCCTTTACGGTTTTTATCAAAGCCAAGGCTATATAATAAATTCACAAGTGAAGAAATATACTAATTTTCAAAAGGTCAACCTCACACGTTATCAAAGAAATCCAAATTAAACCAAGTTCCATTTTTCACCTATCGTATTGGCAGAGAGGAAAGTAATTACATATTCAATATTGGCAAAGTCATGGTCAAAGTGAACATTGCCACCTCCCACTGGTGAAAAGGCTAAATAAATATTTATATGTCACACATAAGGGTTATAATTTACTCCTTAAACCTGTAATTCAACCCCTAGGAAAACATGCTAAAGAAATTATTGAAGTTGCACAAACACATTTATGTACAAAGATACCCGTTGCTGCGTTATTTTTAATATTGAAAAACAAGAAACCAACTAAATATCCAACAACAATATCCATCCAATAAATTAGGGTACAGAGAAATGAAAAATATTTAGTGCCATGGGAACTAAGCAAGCTATAATGTTGAGTGGAAAGAATTATGATACAAAAGTACATACTAGAGTGATAATAAATATTGTTTGGGATTTAAGTAAAACTCACTTTCCAAATGTCTCTGGTTACTTTGGATGGTGGGATTATGGGTAATTTTTATTTTCCTCTTTATAATTTTCTCAGCTTTCCAAATTTCCTACATTGAATAAGAATTACTTTTATAATTAGACAAATACATATATGTATATAGGTTTAAATTTAACACCATGTATATAAAAAAAGTTGCTGTCCTGTCAATTCCAACTCATAGTGACCCTATAGGACAGAGTAGAACTGCCCCATAGGGTTTCCAAGGAGTGGCTGGTGGATTCAAACTGCTGATCTTTTGGTTAGCAGCTGAGTTCCTAACCACTGCACTACCAGGGCTCCAAAACATATATATATGTGTGTATATGTGTGTGTATTCAGGTTAAGTTCTAATGCTGCTTTTGAATTTTTCTACAAAGACTATTACTTTCATAATTAGAAAAATACATATTAGTATATACATTTAATTTTAATAACATATATGAATATATGTGTTGTATGTATTTAAGTTCTAACGCTGGTTTGCAAATTTTCTACTTTTTTATAATTATAAAGTATATATATATAAATCTATGCACATGTACACACATGTGTGTATTTAAGTTCTAATGCTGCTTTTGAGATTTTCTACAGACTTATTTTTATAATTACAAAAACACATATACGTATGTATATTTGAGTTTAGTAATAGATGTGTACGCATATTGCATACATGCATGTGTGTCTATTTAAGTTCAAATGCTGCTGTCTCTACATCCTGAGAAACAAAACTGCTGTCCATACAAGCCAAGCAGATGCCAGGTAAGGGAGGTTCCCTAGTCTCACTACAGTGGCACTGTGTGGCCCACGGCCTCCATGACACTTCCCGTTGCTCACAGCGCCCCCTCAATCTCATGGACTCCATTCAGTGAATGAATGGCTTCCTTGTGTGCTCTTCTCCCCCCACCTACCCCGTTCCAAAGACTCGTCAACTCAGAAACTCAAAGCTGGAAGAAATGTTAACAATGGAACCAGCAGTTCTTGACCTCTCTTCCACCATGGGCCCTTTGGCAGTCTGGCGAAGATGATGGGATCCCTTCTCAGTATAACTGTTTTAAATGCATAAAATAAATCACATAGGATTTCAATGAAAATCATGCAATCCTTGAGTGTTAAGATTCTAGAGCATGTCCTTGCTGTTAATAGGAACTGAGGCAGGAAGGGGAGGGGCCTTCTGTCTGTCACTCTGTGAGCTCCTTCCACCCCCCGAATGACTTAGGCAGTTCCACTGCAGCTGTCCAGTCTTAACCCCTTTCCTCCAGGCCTAGGAGACGACTCCTTGATCCTCACAGCAATGTTATCAGGTCAACATCATTGTCTCCATTCCCAGAGAGGGACACTCAAGCCCAGAGGTCAGTACAGGTAGGCAGGATGACATCACCTCTAGGCTCCAGGGGCTCACGTGACCTGCTTTGGCTAATCAGAGCTCATCCAGGACTTTTGTGGGAACATTTGGGAAAGGGACGATTGCCTCCCTCTAGGGCTGCTAAGAGGAGCCAGCAGGGGCTGCTGAGAGTATAGAGGCTTCCTGAAGGGAAAGCAAACCCAGAGAACAAAATTTAGGGAAGATAAGAAACTCTGGGAGTCCCTGGGTGATGCAAATAGTTAAGCACTCAGCTACTAGCCAAAAAGTTGGCAGGTCAAACCACCCAGAGGCACCTAGGGAAAAAGGCCTGGTGATCTGCTTCCAAAAGGCCACGGCCTTTGGCCACAGTTCTACTCTGCACACATGGGGTCGCCATGAGTTGGAACTGACTCGATGGCAACTAACAACAAGAAACTTTGAGACCATGGCACGTTTTTGGGCGAACCTTCAATCCCGCTGAGCCTGAAGCAGTCCTTAACTTTTCAATTACACGAAACAACAACTCTGTTCTTCCTTTTTCTTTAAAGCCAGTTAGAGTTGGGCCAATTACCTGCAACAATGTGTTCAAACTCAGCCTGGTATGTATTATTCCCATTTTACAGATGAGGAAACTGAGGCAGGCTAGAAAAATTAAATGACTAGCAGATAGCAGAGCCGTGGCTTGAATTCCACTCTTTCTGATCTCAAAGCTTTAAGCACGATTGCATACAAGTGCAGGTGAGGGTTAAATTCATGCCTCCTTGGGGAGTCTGATCCTTTGGCCAAGAGGTTCTACTCATTGCTTTTGTGTGTCCTCTAGGTGGCGCTCACAACAGGAGGTTCTGAGGCTCATAGCCAGGAAACCACCTACCACAGCCACCCACATGAGAGGCGTGGTCCCTCTCCACACACGTCCCTTTGAGCTGCCCATGTATGAATCCTGCTCTCCTTAAGCCTGTAGTTGATGTTCTTCCTACTCCTCTTACCTGCAGGTGAGTCCTGAGGGCCTATGGCACGCTTTGCCCAGGATCCCCACAAACACCTCTGGGGGCGAGAGATAGGTGGGAACACCTCAAAAGCTTCCCCCTGCCCTTCTCCTTCTCCAGCCAGACGCCCCCGCCTTTGCCGCAGCCCTTGGCTCACCTGTAAATCAGTACCTCATCGTCGGAGCAGTTGTACTGCAGCTGGTACATCTTCACCCGGGGCGCTGACTTGCTGACTGACCATTTGACCAGGGCCGAGGTGGTGGTCACGTCGGACACAAGCACTGCCCGTTCAGGGGGGCTCTTGGGAGGCTCCCCGCCCCCACTGCTGCCACCTCCCCGGCTAGTCTTGCTGGAGCCAGTGATGTCTGAGAGGCGGGACTTGGGGGGTGCAGTGCGGCTGGTGCTGTTGCTGAGGTGTGGCAACTGGATGATGGACACCTCCACGGTGGCCGTGGCCTCTCCAGCGGCATTGGCGGCAATGCAGGTGAAGGCACCGCTGTCCTGAGACGTGGTGATGAGGATGTCCAGGGTGCCATTGTCGTACACGGCAGTCCTGGACGAGTTCCCCACCAGGCGGTCATCGGGGGCCACCCAGTGGATGAGGGGGCTGGGGTCCCCAATGGCCTTGCATTTAAGTGTGGCGGCCTGGCCCTCCAGAACCAGGAGCTTGTGTGTGTGCTGGGTGATGAGAGGTGGCTCGCAAGTGAACTCCTCCTCACGTACATGCCAGAAGTACCGGCCCTTGAGGCCCCCCGGGGAGCCACAGGTCTCCAGGTCATCGTCCCGCTCGAGCCTCCGCAGCCAGAGAAGCTCGCAATTGCAGTGCAGTGGGTTCCCCCCGAAACTAAAGGACAACGTGGGGGCAAAGGGCGTGGCAGTCAGAGCAGAGGCCTGAGAGCGGGCGAAGATGGGGTCTGGGGGCAGCTTCTGCAGCCGGTTGGAGGTGAGGTCCAGGCGGGCCAGTTTCTGCAGGTCGGCGAAGGTGCCCTCGGCGATGTGGTCCAGCAGATTGTGGTCCAGGCTTAGCTGGTGGAGGTTGACCATGCGCCGCACGGAGTCCCAGGGCAGGCCGTGGAGGTTGTTGTAGGAGAGGTCCAGGTCCTCCAGTGTCAGCAGGAAGTCCTCAAAGGCCTCATCAGCGATGCCACCCAGCTGGTTGTTGTTGAGGATGAGGTGCTGCAGGTTGACCAGGCCCCGGAGGGTGTCCTCTCCCAGGCTGGGCAGCCGGTTGCTGTCGAGGTGCAGGGAGCGCAGGCTCTCGAGATCCAGGAAGGAGAAGGGCTGGATGTGGCTGATGGTGTTCCTGGAGAGGGTCAGGTCCACCAGCCCTGTCATGTTGGCGAAGTCCTGGCGGCCGATGTGGATGATGAAATTGCCGCCCAGGCGCAGCTCCACTGTGCGCCGATCAATGTCAGGGGGCACGAAGAGCAGCCCCTTGGAGGGGCACAGGGTCCCCAGTGACTCAGACAGGTTCTGGCAGACGCAGTACTTGGGACAGGCGTCGACCACGGCAAACGCCATGCCAAACGCCAGCAGGCCACCAAGCAGAGTCTCCATGGTCTGGTCATTCAGGCCGTGGCGCCTGGAAGGGAGGAACACAAGGTCAGGGTCAAGAGGTGACTTCCTAACACCCTTGCCCAGAGCTTCCTCCCTCACATTCACTGCCTTAGGGAATAGCCTCTGTCTGCACAATATACCACTATATACCCAGGACCTAAACACTGCCTGACACATAGTAGGTCCTTTTGCATGAATCAATATTTAGGGAATGAATATCTAGAAACAGCAATTTGGACTGGGTCTTCATGCCTCCCCAGTTTACAGCTTCCTCACTGCGTGTTACACCAACTGTGACACTATTTATGTAGTGCTAAAAACAGCCAATTGAGTTGGACTTTTGGAAAATCAGGCACACTGGTTGTGTACCGTCATGCAGACCAGCATTCCTCAAATTGCCTTCTAGGAGTGCTAATTAGGGCTGTGCAAAAAAAAGGCTTCTAATGCCAATAAGTCGGGGAAGCGCTGCCTACTCTCTCGCTCTTGCAGAAGCTCTATAAACATCAGTGAGTTCAGAAGGGTTGAGAAATTCTGCTGCAGTAAAGAAATTGGATTAATGTTTAATTCTGCATTACTCTTTTTTTTTTTTTTTTTACTAAAGACATTCCTTTTTTTGAGCAAAAGCTGTTAATAGTTTGAGGAAGCAGAGCACCACAGATACCAATCGGAGGAACAGATACAGACAAACCAACTAGCTGATGAGAAAATACACACACATACCCAGACACACACACACACACACACACATATATTCGATTAGAAGCCTATTCCAATCAGATATCACTTTATTGTACAAACTCAGATTCCATAATTGTGTCTCTTTAAGGGTAAATTCCCTGTCTGGGGCTCTTTAAGTCCAGAGACTAACTTGTATTTCACTTGGAAAAAAAAAAAAAAATTGTGTTGTTCTAGAGCAGGGCTATCCAATAGAAATAGAATACGAGCCAGAAATGCAATTTTCAATTTTCTAGTGACCATATTAAAAAAAAAATAAGGTAAGAGAAACAGGTAAAATGAATTTTGATAACTCACTGTATCCAAAACATCACTCTTTCAACATGTAATCGATGTAAAAAAATTATTGAGGTATTTTACATTATTTTATCTGTACTAAGGCTTCAAAACAGCCATGGTGGTGCAGTGGTTAAGAGCTTGGCTGTTAACCAAAAGGTCATCAGTTTGAATCTACCAGCTGCTCCTCGGAAACCCCATGGGGTAGTTCTACTCTGTTCTATAGGGTCACTATGAGTCAGAATCGACTCAACAGCAGCTGGTTTAGTTTGGTAAGACTTCAAAAGTGGGTGCGTATTTTACACTTACACCACATTTCAAGTGTTGACTAGCCAGGTGTGTTAGAGCAGAGGTTGGCTAACTAGAGTCTGTGGACCAAATCCAGCTCTCTGGCTGTTTTTGTAAATAAAGTTTTATTGGAACATAGCCGTGCTAATTTGTTAACATATTGTCTATGGGTTCTTTCCTACTACAGTGTCAGAGGTGAGTCCTTGTGACTGATACCCCACAGCTCTCAAAGCCTAAGGTATTTACTATCTGTGCCTTTACAGAAAAAGTTTGCCGAGCTTTGTTCTAAAAGATTTCTTTTATTGTCTTTTCATCTTCATTGTTGTCATTAGCATTAAAGGCCTTCGCTGAAGTGCCTAATTATACACAGTTCTGCTCTGGGCCCCCCACGAGCAACCACCTACCCAGCTCAGTCCCTGCTCTCACCAAGCTCCTACCTGAAATGGACTGGCCCACCTTGACCCAGGTCCCACCAGATACATCCATCCCAGAGGTGTCTATATATGGAAGTGTTACACCTGCCACCTTTCTCTATGCTCAAACATGCTCTGGCCATCTAAGCCTATACTTAGCTGGGGTCTGTTAAGACGAACAAGAATCTTCTGTATCTGCAAGGACCGCTGTCTTATTTAGCACAAGAAGGAGTCTTTGCAGGAGCTGGCCCTGCCCTTCTCCACCTTATCTTTTACTACCTTTGCTCTTTATGCCCAGCCTCACTGGACCTTTCTCACCTCATTAATTGCCATGTTTGCTCTTCCTCTAGGACTTCCCACATGTTCTTATCTCTGCCTGGCTTTTCCCCTATCTCCACTCCTACCTGGCTAAACTCTAATTCTGCCTCCAGGTCTCAAATACCACCTACTCCAGGAAGCCTCTCCAAAACCTAGACCAGGTTAAGCCCTCTCACTATTTGCTCTTTATCACCCTGTACTTGCCCAGTAGAGTATCAGGGTGCCACGAACGGTTAAGTACCTAACTACCAGCTGCAAGGTGCTTCAAGCCCACCCAGGGGCACCAGGAAGAAAGGTCTGGTGATTTGCTTCCTGAAAGGTCACAGTTGTGAAAACCCTATGGAGCAGTTCTACTCTGCATACATGGGGTCGCCCTGAGTTGGAATCAACTTGACGGCAACTAACAATAATAACACTTGCTGCATATTACT
Organism: Loxodonta africana; assembly: GCF_030014295.1. Lineage (NCBI taxonomy): Eukaryota > Metazoa > Chordata > Mammalia > Proboscidea > Elephantidae > Loxodonta > Loxodonta africana. The sequence continues at coordinate 102,875,319 of NC_087342.1, forward strand.
CATCACGTTTTTAATTATAACCACTTAATCACTTCCCTGTTTGCCTTACTAAACTCTAACTGCCACAAGGCAGAGATCTTATCCACCCACCACTGACTCTCCAGCACCCAGCACCACACCTGGCTCAGAGTAAAAGTGCCCAATAAACATCTACTGAATAAATGAATGAATGAAATATGGTGCTGGGAGTGAGTTTCTGGCATTGTCACTGAGTTTAGGAGTTCCGTATCAAACATGGTCCAGGGTTCATTTGGCTGCTCAGCTGAGACAACCATCTTTACAGAGTAGCTTGGCACCAGGAGGCACATCAAGGGCGTTCTCTAGCAGCCATCTGGCTGTGTTTTCCAGCTACACCTCCCAAAACTCACCGTGGCCACCAAGGGAAGGAGGCCATATTTCTCTAAAGAACACCTGCATCTGTTCAAGTGGAGTTAAGAAATATAAGAAATAGCCCCCATACCCACAGAGGAAAAGATTCCCAATGCAAATGGTTTGCACTCAGTCACTGACCAAAAGATTGGTGGTTTAAACCCACCCAGTGTCTCTGCAGGACAAAGGCCTGGCCATTTATAGCCTAGGAAAATATCCTATGGAACAGTTCTACTCTGTAACATGTAGGGTCGCCATGAATTGGAATCAACTAGATGGCCACAAGGTTTGTTTTTTGCTTTCTTTTTTTTTTTTTTTTAAACCCATTGGGGGACACAGAGACCACTGTGCCCAAGGATGCCCCTTACTAATTAAGCTGCGGGTGGCTCTGTGTGCAGGTACATGTGCAGGAGGTGGGGGGAGGCTATGTTCTGAAAGTGTACAGCCCCATGGGAAAGGCTGTCCTCCTTATGAGCCCTAGTGAGTAAATGCCGTAATGTTCTAAGATTAAGCAGCCCTTTCCAACATCTTCGCATCACAGTACATGTAGGAAATGAGAACGTTGGTCAGGTGCAGCTGGGTCTATGGCCAACATCTTCTGTCTGTCCCTCTAGGCCCTCTCTACTCTCCCTTCTCCCGCCCTGTGTTATGCCCTCAGGGGCTGACCCCTACCACAGCATATGGGCCACCTTGTCCTATGATGTCCTTTCGGGATGGACAGCAGCAGCGGCGGCAGACAGAGAGGACCCAGAGCCTTAGAAGCACTGTTCCATTGTTTCAAATAGCTTTGTCCTTGCAAATTATGCTAAACAAACCACACTTAAAGGAAAAACAAACTTTGTTGAGGATTAACAAGTGTCTAATGAATTCAAATCTGTGACATAATAGAGCTGGGTAAATACATTTTAAGTAATCAGCTTGGAAGATTACTGACAAAGGAATGACTACTGAATCTTAATTAAAATTGTATTCTGAGAACTGTCGCTTAATACATTACCCTAACAGCCCAACAAAAGGCAGCTTAAACCCCAAGTTGGGAGGGAGGACCCGGGGGCTCAATGGATACTTGTAATCAGTGCAAATCCAGGGGCGGGATGGGCTGGGGAGTGGTGCTGTCTTTTATGCAGGAATTTGAACAAATGCTGGAAGGAGGAACCTCAGACCTAGGTCACAGTAAGCATCCCAGACTGGTGTAGTTGGAGGGGAGCAAGGGACGGTGATTAGAACAAGAGGGCTGGTATCCGGAGCAAAGAAACAAATGAAAGCGGGCGGGCAGGAGGGCAGCGGGATTATTTGGGGGCAAAGCTGGGAGAGGTGCCCACGCAGGAACAGAAGTGAGGCTGTGAAATGAATGCTGGTATCAAATGTCAGAATCAGCCTTCACAGGAGGAATCTATATGCAGAGGAGCTGGGAGCTTGTCTGCTCAGAATGTCTATGAGCCAGGACTGGGGATGTGTGTGGTGTGGGGGCGGGGAGAGAGGGGTTTTCCAGAAGAAACAGAAACAGAGGAACAGGCAGAGGAAGAAAAAAAATGCCCAAGAGCTTTGGCTGGGTCCCTGGAAGTTCACCCAGGGTAGAAACAGTGGCTTCCCCATCTGTCGATTGGATTTCTTCATGCTGTCTTCACAACTACTCTTCATCGTGAGCACTATCATTAGCCATTAGCCCAGAAGGTACCCTTGTGCAAAGGAAAAGAAGTGCCCCTTTGAGCATTTGTAGGGCCCCTGAGCTGAGCCCTGGGGGCGACGTGGTTAAGAACTCAGCTGCTAACCAAAGGTCAGCAGTTCGAATCCACCAGCTGCTCCTTGGAAACCCTATGGGGCAGTTCTACTCTGTTCTGTAGGGTCGCTAGGAGTCAGAACTGACTCTACGGCAACGGGTTTGTGTTTTTCTGTTTTAGCTGAGGAACCTTGTACAGTGAGCAACCTGCCCTACTATATCTTATGGCCCTGCACACTGCTATTCCCACTGTAAACATAAGAAGATGAGGTTCAAAGAGGTTTAAAAATACCAAACCAGTGGGCCGTGGACTCAGTTTTGACTCATGATGACCTCATGTGTGTCAAAGCAGAGCTATGCTCCATAGGGTTTTCAATGGCTGATATTTTGAAAGTACTGCTCACCACACCTTTCTTCCATGGTGCCTCTAGATGGGTTCAAACTGCCAACCTTCTGGTTAGTAGTCGAGTGATTAACTGTTTGCACCACCCAGGGGCTCCTTCAAAGAGGTTTGGGTCTGCCTAGTCTGCCAGCTAATCTAGGAAGAACCATGGTTTGAACTGGGGACCATTTGGCTCCAGGTGGTCTCAGAGTAGAGAGAAGGCCTGTCTGGAGGCTTCCATTTGCCTGGTATCCAAGGAGAAACTGGCTGCATCCACTATGAGATTGCTTAGTAACTGGTGACGGCCCAACTGTTTGACTAAATTTGGGCACTTGTGTTTCTTGCTTGGGGAAGGACCTGGAAGGAGCTCTGGTGTTCTCAGAAGCACAGGCCTAATTGGCTCAAGCCCTGCTGATGGTGAGTCAGGCTCTCTCACACACATACACACACTCAGAAATACACTGGCAATAAATATAGAGTTGTGGGTACCAGGCTGATGCTTTGTAATCAGAGTCTCCAGATGGGATTTTATTTTTAAAACAAAAGGAAAAAGAAAGAGGAGGCCAGAAAGTGGAAAAATAAAGGATATGGCAGCAGAAAAGGAAAGTTCCCTTTCCCCGGCTTGAAAGTCTGGAGACCGTGAATGTTCCTCCCACCAGTGGCCTTTCTTCCCCCTCCCTTCCCTCAGCCCCTGGGCCCTGCCTCCCTGTCAGAACCACCTCGAGCTGTTCCAGACAGAAGAAGCAACATTTAGCAGATGGCTGGCACGATATATGTGGTATCTCTCTACCCTGATTTCCATTTAAAAGATACCTTAGCAACCAGCCAAGGAGCCACCTGCCCCTCAAGCCTGTAAATCAAGCAAGATGCCTGTCTCTACTTCAGGTAAAAAGAAATGGCCCCTCCAGGGTGCTCAGGGCCAGGAAAGTGTGAATTAATAAGAGTGGGAGGGGTTCAGATCTGCAATGGAGAGGCAGCCTCTCAGCTTCTTCCCCGACTTTGCCTCCCAGAGCACTTCCTGCTCGCCATAAATCATACATACCTCTCAAGGCAGGCCCAGGAGGGGCCCACTGTGGAACGGAGGAATGGAGAAAGGAAACTTGACTTCCACTTGGGTGGGGGAAGAGCAAGGCCCAGGCACTGGCTGATGGGGCTGCTTCTCTGGCCTGACTTGCCAGCTGATGAAAATGCCACCAGCGCCATGTCTGGGCTCCAAGGAGAAGCCTCCAGTCCACCCTGCCCCCCCACCAGCTCCTCCTCCTCCCTGAATGGGCCCCACGGACCCTCAAGAAGTAACAGTCTAAGTAAGAGGGTAAGAAAAATGAGTTGGACTCAGGGAGCTGATTTCCCAAAACCCCCACTCCAATGGCCATACGGGGAGTAAACATAGCACCCAAAGCCCTGTACAGGCACCCTTCTAGAACCTTGAGAAAAAAGGGTGGTGGTGCGCAAGCTTTGTGTGTGTGGGCGGGGGGGGGCATGCATGTTGAAGAGGTGCTAGCTTGGTGGCTGCAGAAAGACACCCGCACAGGGTGGGCAAGAACATTTCCTGTGTGCTGTCCCTAAACAAAGCCATGGACATAGGAGCCCCATCCTGAATTCCCAATCTTCATAAACTAGATATAAAGAGGGCTATTTAATAAGTAGCACAGGCAACAGGAAAGAAAAGGGGGAAATGATGTCTAAAAGATCAAAAAGGGCAGAATGAGCCCATTTAGGTGCTGTTTAAACTTCTATTGTGCAAGATAAACAGTTGTTATCGTAAGTAAGTTATTAAGCTCAGAACTGCTTCCTCGTTATTCCCAGTGACAGCATTGTACCTCCACTTACAAGTCCATGATAGCTTTTATTGTGTTGTAATATAATTATGTGTTTGCCTGTCTTCTACCCCATTCACCTGGTAACCCCTTACTGGAAGGGATTGCATGTTGTTCAACTCTGAGTCCCCGGTCGCAAGCCCAGTACCTGGCACAGAGTAAGCACCAAGATATGTTGGATGAAGAACGAATGAGTAAATAAATGAATGAACCCATGCTCTAGCATCAACAGTCATCCCTCCTTGACACCCTCTACACTTTAACTTGCTGCAGTGTTGGGGCAGACCAGGTCTGTTGGGGAATTAATGCCCCCAGAGAGCAGCCCCCAACCAATGCCGGTAAGGGAGAAAGAGGCTACTTTAATTCTCTGAGGCACATTCTACACCATCTCCGAGAGGTCCCCAGTGGGAATGAGCCTACTTGCCCTTAGTCACCTGTTACTTAACACACTCTGTATTGGCTTCCTTCCTTCCTCCTCTCACTTTCTTACTCCTGTATTTCCTGCGATCACTGCTCAAAAAAAAAAAACACTTCCACTTAAATTCTCATATCAGAGTTCACATCTGGGGAATCCAGACTAAGGTGAATGTCTCAGGAATACTACTATCAGTTGTCCTTGAGTGGAGTCCACCTCATGGCAACCCATGAGTGTCAGAGTAGAACCGTGCCCCATAGGGTTTTCAATGGCTGTGATCTTTTGGAAGTAGATTGCCAGGCCTTTCTTCCAAAGCATCTCTGGGTAGACTTGAACCTTCAACCTTTTGTTTAGCAGCTGGAGCATGTTAACCATTGGTACCACCCAGGGACTCTATCTTAAGCATAACTGTCGTTAGACAAAATACCAGCTGAACCTGGGCCACTGTGGAAATGTAAAATAAATGGAAATAAAAAATGATATGAAAACCATGAACATTGTCATTAATGATTAACAAGTGCTAGCAATTCATTGAAGAAAGGAGACCTAAGTTTACATATAAATGATTGGTGGTGCTGTTAGCTGCTGTCCAGTTGCCTCGACTCATTGCAACCCCATGTGTGTCAGAGTAGAACTGCTCCATAGGGTTTTCAACGGCTGATTTCCTGGAAGTAGATCGATCGCTAGGCCTTTATTCTGAGGTGCCTCTGGGTGGACTTGAACCTCCAGCCTTTCAGTTAGCATCCTAGTGCTTAACTGTTTGTGCCACCCAGGACTCCCAAATAATTGTTAAACCAAAAAAAAAAAACAAACCCATTGTCATTGAGTCGATTCTGAGTCATAGCAAACTTATAGGACAGAGTAGAGCTGCCCCATAGGGTTTCCAAGGAGCAGCTGGTGGATTTGAACTGCAGACCTTTTGGCTGGCAGCCAGACACTTAACCACTGCCACCAGTAGTCATAATTCAACAGAATATATCTTCTACCCAATGTATTTACGCCAAGGACTGTGGAGCACTAGCCCTCTGTCATCTTGAGACACGTGTGAGTCACTGTGTACATGAGTGTTTGTGTGTGAATGGAGGGAGGCCCATGTAGGGATGGGATGTGTGGTGTGAATGTGGAGGCTGGGACGTGAATAGAGGCGTATGTGTGTGTGCAGAAAGCAGAGGGGGAAAAGCGGGTGTGTCTGACTGAACGTGACTGGAGCCGCCTCGGTGTGTGAATGCGGGGGTGTCTCATGAATAGAGGTGAGTGAGGGAATGGGTGTGCTTGCATGAATGGAGGGCTGAGTGGGTGAAGGTGGGTGTGCTTTTCTGAATGGGAGCCTGATGTGTACAAGGTAGTGTGTGAGTCCAGGGTGTCTGAGGAAGGAAGAGGGAGCATAGCTTGTTTGTTCAGCTTTGATGGAAACAAATGCTATTTTGCTGCTGTGCTGTCAACTTCAAATGCATTAATCTCCATGGTTGCCTGTGATCTGTCCCTGCTTTGGGACACAGACAGCTCACGGGCTGGCAGTTCTCAGCAGCAGTGCAGGCCTTGGCCTTCCTCCCTGTTCCCGCACAGCAGCCTCCACTCTGGCCCTCAAGTGTGAGTATTATATAGGGGCTCTGGCGTCACACAGCGAGACTTTTGGCTTTGATTCAGTGATGACTTCCAAGATTCTTCCTCTAAAATCCTCTCCCCTCTATTTCAAGTATCTTTTAGATTTTACCTCCTAAAGCCTCAGAAGAGGGTCCAGCTTTAGAAATTTGGATGGACCGCTCCCTTCTTACCTCAGAGGGTGAATGAGGATACACTGGGATGTCTTTCCAGCTCACCAGGGCCTTTCTAGTCTTTCCTCCTTCTCCCAAGGTCTTCCTCAGCAGCTCCATATCCAAGGACCCAGCCCTTGCCACCTCAGCCCCTTACATCCTTCCCCTCCTAGATCACAGTGCACTCCCAGGTTTGTTGACTGACCAGCACACCTCTCCCTCCCCTGAGGGCCCTCTTGCCTTTCACTAGTACTGACACTCAAGGGAGCAACCTCAGTGTGGTCTTCCCCAGGACTGGGCTAATGAAGGGAGCAGTGGGGTGGATAATTCAAAGCAGCAGATAATCCAAAACTCATTTCCATTTGGCTGGGGAATATTCACTCTATGATTTACTCTCCTCATTATGTTTGGCTCAGGCTAAAATGAAAATTGGCTTTTCTTTTTCAAGCCACCCAGGCCAGAGGGTAGGCAAAGGTTGGCATAGCGTTAAAGTTCACTGTGGCCAGACGACATAATTATGGGTTGACATCTGAGCTGAATAACAGACTCGAACGTTGCTAGAGGTAGGGGTTGTATCTCCCTGAGCAGACTGGGGCTCCCTGAGGGCAGGGCTGTGCCTCCCTGTCAGACTGGGGCTCCCTGAGGGCAGGGCTGTGTCTTCCCCTCAGACTGGGGCTCCCTAAGGCTGGGGCTCCTTGACAGCAGGACCTGTGTCTATGCTGTATCTCAAGGATCAGCTCAAAGCTCTGCCTCGTGGGATTGAGGCTGTTATTATTGGTGTCCTCCTACCCCCTTCACTGCCCACCCCACCTCACACTCCTCCTGGAGGCCCCTGAAGCAGTCCTTTCCTATGAGGCCCTTTCTAGGGCCTCATCGGGGCCACCGCAGATTGAGTATCATTAAAGCTCTGAGGCCGCTCTGAGGACAGATCTCATCACACAGGCCTGTTGTTATTCCCCTGCCCTGGTGTTATGTGTTTGGCCCAACACCACGTGTGGCACATTTAATCTTGGGCTTCTAATAACACCTCTGATCATTAAAATGAAAATAATTTAGAAAACGAAATTTGCTTCTTGATGGGAGTTTATTTGCTTATTTCATTTTGCTCGTTTGTGGGTGGCGGGGAGGGAGGAACACAGATACAAGGGGATCTCGTAGCTTTGGAACCAGATCCTCACCTGTTGTCCAATCTGGGGTTACAGGAAATCAAGACACTTAAAAGCAAGCAGACTTTTCAGTTGGGGTGACCTTTATTATATTTCAGTCCTTATGAATTCCCTCAGTAGACTTAGGCATGGGAAAAAGCCAGAGTGATGGCCTGTTTACGGGGCCCCACACAGGCCACTCTATCTGACATGCCCCAGTCAGCCCTGGGAGTATTTATCAAGCAGCTGCTAAAGGGGCAGGAACGAATATGGGGCAGGTCTCCCAGGTCCTTTGGGAGATGGGGTGCTAGGCCAACATGCCATCCCCGTCTCCTATGCACGTACTGCAAACAAGTCCCCACAGAGCAGAGATAACTAAATCTCTGCTGCTTCTTCCTCCTTTGCAAAGAGCAAATGGAGCAGGGTTCCTCTCTCTGCTCCCTTGTTACATTGCTCTCCTATGTCCTCCAGTTCTGGGGAGAAGGGGCAGAGAGAAAAATTATCTGTCAGGGTCCTGGAAGGAAACAGATGACAGAATCAAAGGAGTCTCTGATGGAAGTTTAATGAAGGGCTATTTATAGAGGGTAGGCAGGGTTAGGGGAACCCAGGAGGTATGGTGCAGCACCCAGGAACTAGCAATGGGGGGGAGCCTTTCACCCCTAGGCCTAGAGAGGCAAAGGTAGAGGGTAGTTTCAAGAATCCAGCCAAGGTTATAGCCACAGGAGAAGTTGCCCAGTGGAAGCTGCGGTCAGCAGTAGTTGAATACATCCCACTAGCAAGTCTCAGCCTGGTGAGAGCAGCCCAAGGGAATAAGCACCTCTCTTTTACCTCTTTTGGGGTCCCTTGAGGGGTGCAGATGATTAACATACTCAGCTGCTATCCAAATGGTTGTACATCTGAGTCCACCCAGAGGTGCCTTGGAAGAAAGGCCTGGTGATCTACTTCTGAAAAATCAGCTATTGAAAACCCTATGAAGCACATTTCTACTCTGACACATATGGGCTCACCATGAATCACAGTCAACTCACGGCAACTGTTGCTTTTTTTTTTTTTTACTTCTTTTATCCTGCCCTCTTGTCTACTACTGGTGTCTCCCAGTGGCCAAACCCAACCAGAAGCCACAGGGCAAGGGAGCCCGAATGCTGTTGTCCCTACAACTGACCCTCTGGGCACAGAGCAGATAAAGGTGGAGCAAATGGAAAATAACCAGCGCAGAGAGAGAGAGACCCCTTCCTTTTGTCAGTTTTCCCAGTGAGTTGTTGGATAATAAAAATAGTGGGCAGTATAAGAAGGAGGAAAAGAAGAAGAAAAAAGGAGGACGACGAGAAGAGAGAGGTTATTCTATTGGAAATAATAAACCCTATAGACTCAATGGCAGTAAATAAAAATTCAATTTGGTTTTGCCATTTACAAAACCCAGTCTTCTTTGGAGCTGACAGGCTGATCAGATAAAAGCCGCTGTTGCCACCAGGATGGCACATTTAAATTTTTATTGCAAACACCAGGCTCCATTACCCTGGGATTTGCTCTCTGCATTCCTAACACTTTCTTTCTTCATGTTGGATTGTGAGCATCTTGACTCCCACCTACAGCCTGATACAGTGGTAAGAGGAGAATGCAGGAATTCCGTGACCTGAGTCCCTGACCTGGGACCTCAGCAAACCACTTGTCCTCTTGGTGCCCCAGTTTCCCCATCTTGGCAGTTTGGGTAGATGGGGAGGGTATCATCAATTCAGATCCAAATCCACTTCCAGCCCTGGCTTGATGAGATTTGGGTGGGGAGCAATGAGGACTCAGACCACCCAACACCCTTGTCTACCCTTAGCCCAGTCCTTCAAGTATGAAGAATCAAAGACTGGCTATTTCCCTCTCCGTCCCTGTCCCTAAGTCTGAAAAGTTCATAGGGCTTCAATTTATCCTTTTGTTCACTTTGCTCCCTTATCTCTACCTTCTCTTTATATCCTTTTCCCTCCTGTCCCTCTTCCTCTCCACAATCTTCCACCTTCTTCATTTCCCTCTGCCCCACCCTCTTCATCCTTTTTTTGGTTTCTCCTTTGGCCTCCTCCCTGAGGGCTTTGGAGTCAATATGGAGCATTGCATTGCCTCCCTCCTTCCTATGCCCCCCTCCCATCCCCACAGATATATGGACATGTTTACTCAGCAGCAATGACTCTGTTGAGAGTCTGCTCCATGTGAGCACAGTAGGGGGGGTGTGGAGAACTGGATGTCATATTTCTCCTCTTCACAGGAGGCGGTTACAACATGTACTTGGAAAACTGCAATCCAGCAGTGTGTCTGCCACTTTACACACGTTATCTCATTTAAACCACTCGTTAAGGCCATACTATCTACCCATTTTACTGGTGTAGAAACTGAGGCTTTGGGATTTTGACAAAAGTATTCTCGGTTCATAACAGAGGACACTACTCTCAAGGTAGGCAGAAAAGAAGGTAACAAAAAGCTGTGGGGATTCTGCAGAAAGCGTCCTTCCTTCCTCCAACTGAGGGACCTTGGTGGCGTACTGCTTAAGTGCTACAGTTGCTAACCAAAAGGTCAGCAGTTCGAATCCACCAGGTGCTCCTTGGAAACTCTATGGGGAAGTTCTACTCTGTTCTACAGGTTGCTATGAGTCGGAATCGACTTGACGGCAACAAATTTCATTGGAAACCCTGGTGGAATAGTGGCTAAGAGCTATGGCTGCTAACCCAAAGGTCAGCAGTTCAAATCCACCAGGCACTCCTCGGAAACCCTATGGGGCAGTTCTACTCTGTCCTATAGGGTCGCTATGAGTCAGAATCTACTTGAAAGCAATGATTTTAGTTTTTTGTTTTTTATTCTTCCTCCAACTAGGGCTATGGAAAGCTTCTTGGAGAAGGTGGTATTGATTATGGCCTTGAATGATAGGTGGTAGGGTTTCAGCAGTAAGGGCTGGTTGTCTTAAGTAGCAACTGGTCATTCTCAAAGATAAGTTTTGTTCAAAGAAGGATTTTAGATTGCCACTGAAATAAAAAGCTAAAATGTAAAATATACCTGTAGAATTCAGGACCCCCAGGAAACATTGGCCACTGGTTTAAGAAATTCTGTTGTCAGCTATATGGGAGGCACTGGTGGTTCGGTGGTAGAATTCTCACCTTCCACGCAGGAGACCCAGGTTCCATTCCCACCCAGTGCAACTCATGCGCGAGCACCACCCGTCTGTCAGTGGAGGCTTGCATTGCTATGATGCTGAACAGGTTTCAGCGGAGCTTTCAGACTAAGACCAAGAAGAGAGACCTGGCAATGTACTTCTGAAAATCAGTCAGTGAAACCCTATGGATCACAGTGGTATAATCCACATCCTATCATAGGCATGGGGCAGGACCAGGCAGCGTTTCATTCTGTTGTACATGTGGTTGGCACGGGTCAAGGGCCAACTGAAGGACAGCTAACAACAAGGTTATATGGATAATAGTTAATGGGGGTAAAGCTGTGATTGGGAGCAATCGTTGAACCCTCCTCCAACCTGGCTGCTCCCGATTCCAGGGTTAGGGTTGGGCATAGTTTGCTGGGGGTGCCTTTCAGCCATGGGGAGAGGTAACTGGAGGTCACCTTAGGGGAGGGCAGAGCTGATTCATCCATCAGGCACCCTAGGCACAGTGTCTAGGACCCACCATACTTTCCAGATCACATTAAAAATGTTTTCATTTCTTAAAAATTGTTGTTGTTGTTGTTAGGTGCCATCAAGTTGATTCCAACTCGTGGTGACCCCATGTGACAAAGTAGAATTGCCCTATAATGTTTTCTAGGCTGTAATCTTTATGGAAGCAGGTCATCAGGTCTCTCTCCAGTGGAGCTGAGGGTGGGTTCGAAATGCCAGCCTTTCAGTTAGCAGCCAGGTGCTTAACTGTTGCAACACCCAAAACAAAATACTCTGCTGCTGTATTTTTGTTTTTTTTGTGGAGTTGATTCTAACTCATAGTGACCTTATAGGACAGAGTAGAACTGCCCCACAGGGTTTTCCTAGGAGTGGTTGGTGGATCCAAACTGCCGAGTGACCTTTTGCTAAGCAGCGAGCTCTTAACCACTGTGCCACCGAGGCTCCATTGTAACACCATGGCCTTGTATTTTAAAATTAGAAGAAAATAATTAATATAATTCAGCCTGGATTATACTTGTCTGTGTACCCACATAGCTGTAAAACAGAATTTTTGGTATTTTTACAAAAAAAGGGGCCCGTGAAGGCAAAGTACCTAGGGCCCATAAAAGTCATAATGTAGTCCTACTTGGAAGAGCTTTGTGACCACAAGCTATGGGGGTCACAGAGAAGAAAGGGTACCCCTCCCTTCCCTGATCACTATAGGCTTTTTAGTTATTCCTTCCCCAGCCCATTCCCTACCACCAACGGTCTGGTCTTGCAGGCTCAGCTGCTTACGATCTGTTTATTAAACTATGGTCACTTGGGTTGTCTGTATTTTTTATGCTAAATTGTTAGCAGATATAAATATTTATTGAGCACCCACTGTGCTGCGCTCCATACCAGAGTCTGAGTAAATAGTTCCTTCCTGTCCTCTGGGAGAATACAATCTATTAAAGCAAGACAGAAAGATCCAGCACATGGAAAACACACACACAATTATCTCCTTCCAGAGGAAGGGAGGAATGTACAGGGTGGGGGACAGACGCCAGAAACAAAATCTGCTCTGCCACCTCCCTCAAACTGAGAAGCAAGTGCTGTGTCTCCCCCTCAGACTGGGGCTCCTTGAGGGCAGAACTGTGTCCCCCTCTCAGACTGGGTTTCCTGAGGGCAGGGCTGTGTCTCCCCCTCAGACTGGGGCTCCCTGAGGGCAGGGCTGTATCTCCCCTCAGACTGGGGCTCCCTGAGGGCAGTGCTGTGTCTCCCCCTCAGACTGGGGCTCCCTGAGGGCAGGGCTGTGTTTCCTCCTCAGACTGGGGCTCCCTGAGGGCAAGGCTATATCTCTTCTTCAGAGTGGGAGTTCATTACAACAAGGCCCTATTTCCCCTCATCATGGCAGTGGTTCTCCAAGAACACCATATTTCTACTTCCTCCATAGCAAGGGGTAAAGACCCAACTGACCCTCTTATTAAACTTAGGCAAAGCATGTCCCCACCCTGTGCCTCAGTTTCCCCTTTGTAAATTTGGGCCGTTAGTTTTAAAGGTGCTGTGACGTTATAACATTAACCGTAGACCCAGGAGTGGCCTCACACAGATCCTCAGTCTCTCCTCTCTCCCCAAGTTTAGCATCACTACAAGCCGAACTGTCACCATCTGGTGATGTTTTCTACCTGCTGAACTCCACCTGAACTTAACTGGGGACCTGAGATTAGAGAATCTTTAAAAAGTTTGCCCCCAAACCTGTATTTTTCTGTGAACGTTTTAGTAGGCAAAACACTTGAGTTTGGCTCAAATAATTCTCACTGTTCATCACTTTAAATGCATGACTTTATCATCACCATCATCTAATAGTTAACGCATATTGAGTGATCACTATAAAGGAAGAAGTTTATGCTTTCACCCATTTAATTCTCTGAGACATCCTATGGAAACCCTGATGGTGGTGTGGCTAAAAACTATGGCTGCTAATGAAAAGGTTGGCCGTTTGAATCCACCAGGCACTCTTTAGAAACCCTATAAGGCAGTTTTGCTCTCTACTATAGGGTTGCTGTGAGTCAGAATCGACTCGATGGCAACATGGTTTTTTGTTTGGTTGGTTGGTTTTTTGGTTTTCAACCACCCTACATGATGGATGTGCCAATTACCCTTATTTTACAGGTGAGGTAACTGAGGCTCAGAAAGTTAAGTGGTCGCTAGGCTCTCAGAGAGTTTTGTGCATATTATCAGAGTGTAGGGACCCTGGAACTCTCCTGTGTTCTTCTCTAGGAGAACCAGAAGAAAATGTACACAAAGCTCCAGCCAAAGAGTAATTGGGTCGGGGGGCCCTCAGGTGTCAAAGGGCAGGAGCACTCCCTGCCTGAGAGCACAAGACAGTGAGAGACCAGGCGAGAGACAAGGAGGCTGGGAGCTCATAAGCAGTGTCCTTTACACAAACCTAGTGGGAGTAGGGAGTGGGATCCCTCCTCAACTCACACCCTCGCCTGGCCTTAGAAACTGGGGAGGCTGGCTGGTTGGGGAAAGGGGCTCAAACCCTAATTCTATGAACAGAAGAAGCAGAATAAGCACAGGCTTCTTCCTCAACACCTGGGGTTCAGTCTGCTCAGCAAACCTGTGCTCCCCTCCACACCCCACCTCAGCCAGCCTCAGGTAGGGTAAAAAAATAATTATTATCCTGATAATAAGGAGATCAGAGTGGGCTTGAAGTCAAAAGAGGGCCACCTCTGCCACAGTGTGACCACAGCCTTCCGTCCACATCATTCCTACTACAGTGATTGCTTCAAAGCAGGGCTTCTAGCCTATTCATTTGGGTTCAAACTGTGCTGAGAATTTGCATTTCTAACAAGTTCCCAGGGGGTGCTAGTGCTGCTGGTTAAGGACCAATTCTGAGAACCCCTAGTAGAGTAGTGGTTCTCAAAATTTATTATACATAAGAATCACCTAGGGATCTTGTTAAATTGTAGATTCTGATTCAGTGTATTGGGCTGGAAATGCAAATTTTGCTTCAAAGGGATGGGTGTTTGAGGGCAACGAAATCTCTGAATCCCCTTCCAGCCCCAACCCTTCAGGTTAGGATGCTTATCTTGCTGCAACATGTAATAAGATCAAATAAATTGATGGCTAAAATATGAATGATTGATTATGCTAAGTGAGAAGCCTGCACTGCCTTGACCAAGGGACCGAGTCACTAATGAAATGTTAGGCATATTCCCTGACTTGTGGGGGTGGTGTTTGCAGAGATGCAAGGATGGGGAGAGTCTAATAATTTCTGCTAATTCACACCATACAAGTGTCTCCTGCCTTTTTACACACAACCAGAGCCAGGGGAGATGAATGCCTCCAGCTTAAGTTCCCATGCAGGCCCCAGGAGATTAGATGGAGTTACCATATGTACATCATAGAAGGAGAACTACCTGTAACTTGTTAAAGGAGGAAACAAGGGCAACTTCCAGCTACAGTTGAGGGACAGGTAAGGGGAAGTCAGGCTGAAGACATGAAAAGGTCATCAAATCACCGAGCTCTTCCCTGACACCAAGCACTGTGTTCTTCCTCTAAGGGGTAGTTGTGCAGAGCCTCCTGGTTGTCCCCTAATATCCATTCTCCCCATCTTCCCCAGTAAGAATTTTCAAGTCTTATTGGAGCATAAGCCCCTCCAGAATAAAGACTACATTTCCCAGCCTCCCTTGTACCTAGGCATGGTCACATGACTAAGTTCTCGCCAACGGGATGTAAGTAAACACGTAATATGTGATGCATCATGGTGTCTGTTATGTTCTGAATTGTGTCCCCCAAGATATGTGTTGTAAATCCTAACCTATGGTTATAATCCCATTTAAGAATGGGTTTTCCTTGTTATGTTAATGAGGCAGTGTAAGTGTAGGGTGTCTTAAGTCCATCTCTTTTGAGAGAGAAAAAAAAAGATTAAGCAAGCAAGCAAGCACAAATGGAGGGGAGGGTACACACCACATGATCACCAAGGAACCTAAGAACAGAAGCTGGAAAGATACAAGGACCTTCCCTCAGGGTCAACAGAGAGAAAGACTTCCACTAGAGCTGGCACCCTGATTTAGGACTTCCAGCCTACTAAACTGTGAGAAAATAAAATTCTGTTTGTTAAAGCCACCCATTTGTGGTATAGCTGTTATAGCAGCATGAGATAACTAAGACAGTGTCTATAAAAAAAAAAAAAAAAAGGCACACTCTTCTTTGCCCTTTCCTCCTTCCTAGTGATTGGAATGTAGGTAGAGTTGAGCAGCCACCTCGGACCACAAGGAGGTAGACAGGTGTCAAGGATACGACACAACGAAGTAGAAAAAACCTGAGCATTTGGTGATCATGACGTCCATATAGCCCAAGACTCCCTATACTATCTTTAAGTTATAACTTGTTTTGAAATTCTTTTAGGACTCACAAGTTGTTCCCATATACCCTTCACCCTGCTTTCCCCAGTGATAACATATAACCATAGAATTCTGTCCCAATAGGAAACTGACATTGGTACAATACTAGTGACTCAAATACAGACTTTACTTCCTGCACTTTTTACGTGAGAAAACCTAAAATACCAACCCTGTTGCCATCGAGTCAATGCTGACTCACGGCAAACCCATGTGTTACAGAGCAGAACTGCTCCATAGGATTTTCTTGGCTGTAATCATTATGGAAGCAGGTTGTCAGGCCTTTCTTCTGTGGTGCCACTGCGTGAGCTCAAACTGCCAACGTCTAGGTTAGTAGTTGAGTAAAAACTGTGCAACGCAGGGACTTCTTATATGACAGAGAAATACAATTCTATCTCATTGAAGCCATTTTTATTTGGGGATTTCCTATTATTCACAGCAAAACCTATTTCTAATTGATATAATACCAAAAGGTAAAAGGTGGCATTCAGATCCAGCTCTGAGAAATGTATACAGTAGGCAGAAGGAGCTGGCACTGATGCAGGGAACAACTAGAAAATCTTCAGGGCAATGTGGAGAAGAACAGTGTGAGACATTGAGTTATTTATTATCCTCTCTCCCTTTGGTGGTGCTGGGTGGTATCGGAGAAGCCTGTCCTCTTCTGCCTCCTCACTCTACCTCTGACTCAGCATCCTTGCCCCACCGTCTCTAACTCTGGCCTCACTCTGCTTTTGTTTGACCCATCATACCCACCTCTTACCTCCCCAGTACTCTGCGCCTCCCTGTTAATTCATGGAGACCTGAGGTGCTCATTAGTGTTGCCAGCTCCTGGCCCATCAAAGTCACATATCAGGAGAGAGGAGCGAAAGCGGGTGACATTTGTTGGTATTTGCAACTCGGGTAAAACCAAACAAATCGCACGAGAGTTAAATGTCAAAGGCCCCTAAGCGGATTGCAAGGCAGGGAGGGAGGCACATCTCCTCTCATGGGCGGTCTTCTCTGTGTTCCTGAGTGGGTGTGAGTGGGGGTGTGACAGTGCTGGAAACCTCCAAGGAAGGTCAAGTGCCTGGTGTTTGTCTAATGTCCGGCTTCACCCTGTGTGGATAGACTGGCTATACGTGGGCAGTCCCCAAGTGAGGACACACATTCAATATTTATCCATCCAGAAAACATTTACTGGGCATTTACTACAAAAAGAAAGAAAAAAAAGAGCTCTGTAATAGGCCCTAAAAAAAAAAAAAAAAAAAAATCAGAAACCCAAACTCTTTGCCATGGAGTCAATTCCAACTCATAGCGACCCTATAGGACAGAATAGAACTACCCTACAAGGTTTCCAAGGAGCAGCTGGTGGATTCAAGCTGCCAGCCTTTTGGTTAGCAGGCAAGCTCTTTCCCACTGCACTACCAGGGCTCCGTAAGGCACTAAGGCTGCCAATAATGCAACAAATGTGGCTGGTCCCTGTCTCCCTCTAAGGAATAGACATCCTTTAGAGAGGATATAAGGTGTGTGAACACGTAACTATAATGCAAGAAGAAAATGATCATCACCAGGGTACACGTTCTTTGGATGTTCAGACAAAGGGGGTGGGGAAAAGGATCAGGGAAGAATTTTTGAAGTCTTGCCAGGAGGCCTGAAGATGGATGAACGTTTAGATGTGCACAGATGTGGACTGTAGATGTCATTTATATAAAAGATAGCATAAAAGCATCTGTACCCACATTACTGTTGTTGTTGTTAGATAATGTCGACTCAGTTTTGACTCATAGAGACCCCATGCATAACTGAACAGAATGTTGCCTGGTCCTGCGCCATTACTACTAGCTTTAATATACTGCTCTCCCAGAACTGATGGGAAGTGCCTCTAAGGAACCTAGACACGTGTGACATAATCTAGTAGAGGTTTTTGTTCATTTTGTTTTATTTATTGTGTATGTGTCTTTCTACTCCTTAATCCACGGAGGGGTTTCTGGGGTCTATAGAGTCACTAAGAGTCGGAATTGACTCGATGGCGATGGGTTTGGTGATTTTGGTTTTTATTCATTTATTGAAATTGTGTGCAGAATTCTGTGTGATAATCCATTTTTTCTGGGAAGAGTTTCCAGAGCTTTCATCAGATTCTCCAAGGGAAGAATCCCTATTTTAGAAGAGGAGTCCCTGGGTGGTACAAAAGGTTAATGTACTCAGCTGCTAACTTAAAGGTTGGAGTTTCGAGTCCACCCCAGTGCACCTCAGAAGAAAGGCCTGGTGACCTAGTTCCAAAAAATCAGCCATTGAACTCCCTATGGAGCACAGCTCTACTCTGATACACACGCAGTCACCATGAGTGGGAACTGACATGGCAGCAACTGGTATCTAGAAGCAAAACTGGCAAGAAGGGCACATCACAGATTGAATTGTGTCCTCAAAAAATATGTGTATCAATTTAGCTGGGTTGTGATTCCCAGTATTGTGTGACTGTCCACCATTTTGTCATCTGATGTGATTTTCCTATGTGTTATAAATCCTATCTCTATGATGTTGATGAGATTGGATTACCAGCAGTTGTGTTAATGAGGCAGGACTCAATCCACAAAACTAGATTATGTCTTAAGCCAATCTCATTTGAGATATAAAAGAGATAAGCGAGCAGAGAGGCATGGGGGCCTCATAACACCAAAAAAGCAGTACTGGGAGCAGAGTGTGTCTTTTGAATCTGCGGTTCCTGTGTGGAGAAGCTCCTAGACTGGGAAAGATCGATGACAAGGACCTTCCCCCAGAGCCCACAGAGAGAGAAAGCCTTCCCCTGGAGCTGGCGCCCTGAATTCAGACTTCTAGCCTACTAGACTTTGAGACAATAAACTTCAGTTTGCTAAAACCATCCACTTGTGGTATTTCTCTTGTGGAAGCACTAGATGACTAAGACAAGGGGTTTCGATGGCTCTTGGACCATTACTTGTCTGACTGAATCCACTCCATGAAGAGGGGTGGGCATTTCTAGATGTGGCTCTTCCTGCACAGGCTCCAAGTCCTGAGAGCTGAGTTACAGGCCTAATTTGAGGAGGCTGTAAACCAGTCTCAGCTGCAGGGGTTGGGACAAGAAGTGGAGACACAGGTGGAAGGGCAAGGCAAGCTCTTCCTTGGGGAAAGAAGCAGCATCTTCGGCTTATGTCTGCCCAGCAGTGATTGAATTATCGGCCCTTTTACTTAATGAGTATCTCTCTGGACTGGCCACGTGGCCTGTGTGGGGAAGAGCTGACATTTCATTACCAGGCTTCAGTGGTACCGTGTTGATTCTGGTTTCTAGACAATTATGAAAAGAAGCTGGAGCTCCAGGCAGCATCCCTATGTGAGCCTCACCTTGTTGGAAACATACAAGCTCTCTTCTACTCCCTAGTGGCACGTGCAGCCCTATGTGACCAAGGGAGGCAAGAAGCCCCTTGTAGGAAGTCCTAAAGTGCAAGGAGAATGCCTTGTTTGGATGTTCCCCTGGACTTGGACCCACTGGGCTGCACAGACATAATGAAGAGAAATACCATGGCTCCCTTCCAGATTAGAATGAAAAAGAACTCCATAGGTGGCTGGTGTACAACCTCCCAGGAACCATTCCTCCTTCAGCTTGGCATTTCCAATGGTACCTCTCCCAATTAAAACAACATTATAGACACCCAGGTTATTACAAATCGTCATTATCTCCCCTCCTACACAATCTTACTTCCCAGTGAAGAATTCTGGGGAATGAAGGGTAAAGTACAGGCCAGAACTGCTGTGTTATGTGACAATGCATGCTAGAGTTTCCCTAGGTCACCCACTTTAACATCCATGGGATCAGCTAGCCTCAAGGCCAGAGTTATGGCTGTTCGACATCAAAAGTCCAAGGTCAAACACATCTTGGGCCAACCATGTCATAAATTTGCTCCTGTGATATTGTTGACATGCCAGGCTAGCAATGATTCAGAATTAACCGCATCAGCTAGCAAAGCCACAATAGCCCAATGGTGTCATGAGTCAGGGTTATAATGTCACTGCTTGCATTGGTGAGTTCTGAGCTCAGCTGGATTCTTACCCCAGAGTATACTGATGCGAGAGAGAAGTACGTACAGCCCTCTTTAAACTCTCCATTTTGGAAGCAAGAAAAACGGAGGGATTGGACCCAACTGGGAGTTCCTGGGTGGTACAAATGGTTAACATGGTCCAGGTTTGAGTCCAATCAGAGGTACCTCAGAAGAAATGCCTGGTGATCTACTTCTGAAAAATCTATGGAGCACAGTTCTACTCTGAAAACGCTATGGAGCACAATTCCACTCTGACACATATATGGTTGTCATGAGTCAGAATTGGCTCCATAGCAACTGGTTCCATCAAGTCCAAAAAACCTTAGTGATGGGTGACATGGATCTGGGAGGAGCCAACAGACACCACAACCAGAAGAGAAATGACTGACTATATGAGGAAGGTTTCCATGAAGCTGACTACATGAACATTATGGAATTACCCTTCTCTCCCAATACTTCCCTATCACATGGAGAGGAGAGCACACACACAGAGTGGGCAGGCAGAGAAAGAGAATGAGAATGAACTTGTGGAACTTTAGAAACAGAAGTTCTAGGACTTCACACCAGACCCCTAGAGCAATAGACCTGGTTATAGCCTTGGGCTTCTTAGGCAAAATAAGGGAGACCTTTTGCCAACTTTAGGAGAGGAAGCTCATGCAAACTACGCTGAAAAAGTAGGTTATTCCCCATTGAGAATGTTCTATGGCCCTGCTACAGGCCAGAGAAGGGCCATAATCACCATGCAGATGGGTCTCCAGGTCTCTTCCTCATGCCAGTAATCAATCAGGAGTGCTTCCCTTGTATGTGTGTCATGCAAAGAACTGTCACCCTGGAAGTGGCATTGGCTATGTCAATGTGCCAGAAGGAAAAGTGAAAGAGGAAAAAAGGAGAGCTGAAGAGTGAGGATGTGCCTGTACTGTTGAGGGGAAAGAAGTGAACTGACCGGCTGGCATTGATATTCTTGTTTATCTCCCATGACGGGGGATGAATGAAATGACCTCTCAGATTTCTCTAGCTTAAAGGATCTAAGACTGAAGCATCATTATGACAAGCATCACCCCACCACATCCACTGTGACCACCCTTAGCAATGTCCCTCCCACCATAACTCCCACAATAGTGCAAGCCTCCTCTCTATCTCCCCCACCCTGACACTCACAGACACACACTGCTCTCTTTAACTTGGCTTTGCTATCTAGATTTTTTTTTTTTTTTTACCCCTGGGTTCAAAAACAACTCTTTTTTCCCCGAAGGCATTTCCCCAAGGCAAGCATGGTCAACACTGGGTGATGTGCAGGAGGGTTTGGAGTCATTTGCTGAGGGCAGGTTTTGTGCCCAAGATCAGTAAGATGTCCAGCCCCTGTCTGTCATTCATCAGGTTCAAAGCACCTACCAGCCTCTCCCCACATCTCTCTGCTTGGGGTTAACCCTCCAATCCCCTGTGTACTTTTTATGCCGGACTCTCTCTCTATTCTTATCTCCTTAGGACTGGTCCTAGGTTTCTTGAAGTGGAGCCCCTTGCCCAGTTGGAATGCTCCAAACCAAGAAGAAAAACTGTCAGATCCATTGGGTAGGGAAAAAGTCATAACTTGATTATTTAAAAGCTCTTTTGATGGTTATCATGCTCAGCCATATTCATAATCAAGGAAATGCAAACTAAAACATTTCAATCTTGTTTTTTCACTGAGAGGTTGGTAAAGACTGAGACATTTGATAATAACTAGTGCCTGTGAGGCTGTAGGCCAACAAGCACAACCAAATGTTGTTGAGGTTGTGGAGGGAGGGGGAAGTAAGTGCAAATTAGGACAGTCTTGTTAGAAGACAATTTGGCAATATCAATAGAAATTTAAATGGCACTCACTCTTTGGTCCAACAATTCCACATCTAGGAATTTATCCTGTGCAGATATTTGTACATATGTACAAGGATTTCATTACAACATTTTTCAGAATAACCAAAGACTGTACATAGCTTAAATGCTCACCTATAGCATACCTATATATGAAATGCTAAGTTGCAAAACCTAGTAAGATTCCATTTGTGGCATAACACACACACATACACATTTGTCTGTCTGTCTGTCTCTTTACCTGCCTATCTTTGACTGTATAAGCCATAACTTTTTGAAAGGACAGAGAAAAATTTTGGTGTCTCTTGGAACTGTGACTGGGAATCTTGGACAGAAAAAAAAGACTTTCTTTTCATTATATGCACTTTTGTGATATTTCCAGTTTTATATAATATATTACTTTTATAATAAACTAGTAGTTATGAGATAAATAACTAATGGGAATAACTAATACCTCTTGACTCCACTCCTCTTCATTTCCATTGTTTCTGCCTTCGAGCCATTTTTTCTCTCATTTAGCCTATTGCAGTGGATTTCTGGTAACCCTTTCTATCATGCCTCAATGTGTGGTTGCCTTTGAAGTATCATGAGCTTAGTTGGCATCATTCTGCCAAACACATGATGTTCTCTTGTTCTCATCTGCCTTATATACCACCTGCCTCCTATAGTTGTTTGCTCCACTGTAGTTGCCACCGTGGCAGAATTCCTCTATGCAGACAGGCATGGTTGTGGGCTGGAATAAGACCCCACATCCCAGAGCATGGAATCTGGTTTCTAGAGAAGCTCTCCAACCTGGAATTGCTAAGTAGTTATATCTGTATGAGGCAAACCTTGAACAATGGAAAACAGGAGACAGGATGAAGCCAGGCAGATAACTTCCATTTCTTCTTCCCTCCAAGGCATGGATTCATCATATAACCTGCCCATGGATGTTTTGCTTGACTGAGCAGATGCATCTGAGCATTATCAACTGTCTCCTTGTGGCTTGTTGTGAAGCAGTGGCCATTACAGTGACACCTCACCTTGCAATGCTTCCCATTCTCCTTGCCTTTCTTCCTTTTGCCTTTGTTCTCACTGCCCTGGAATTGTATTTCCCAAATAAGCATCAGCACTGAACTCCTGCCTCAGGCTCTTCCTAGGAAAGTGACTAAGACAACCACTTTGGCAATTACTTGTTTCTAGGCCTCTTGCTTCTTCCAAATTCTGGGTGGCAGAGGAGACTCAACACTTTATTGAACTGGAGCTTAGTTTGGTCTAAGTGGAGAGTGAAGGATGAGAAATATGGACCTCTTGGATACTGCGGTAAGCAGAGTTCCAAGGTGGTCCCAACCACCCTTTGTATAATTCTCTCCCCTTAAGTGTAAGGGAACAGTACTTACAAATAAGATGAGATATCGATTCTGTGATTACGTTACACTTATATGGCAGAAGGATTTTGTAGATGTAATTAAAGCTCATAATTTATTGACTGACTTAATAAAAAGGGAGATTGTCCCAGTGGGCCTGACTTTATCAGGTAGACCCTTAAAAGGGACTCAGAGAATGAAGAACAACAAAGACATAAGGTAAAGATGAGCCCAAGAAGGCAGGGCCAAGATGGTGGAGTATTCACAAGCTTTTGGTGATCCCTTTTACAACAAAGGCCAAAAAAAAGAGAGAAACAATTTTATATATGACAAGCCGGGGGCCCTAAACATCAAAGACAAAGTTAGGAAATTGGACTGAGGGGCAGGAGGAGGGAGAGATGGTTCAGAAGCAGTGGGGAGCTGCCAGATCTGACTCAGCAGGAACCAGCACCCTTCAGGCACAACCCCCTGAAGTGACCATGGCGGGGCTGGCGGTAGCATTCGGGACATGGTTTCCTCAGGGAGAGACAGTGAGCCACACAGTCTACTCACACCTCTGGAACCAGAGAAGAACAGCGCTCTCAGCAAAATCTAAGTACTTGCATTTATTTTACTGGTCCCCCAGCCCCCAAGTCAGCTTCGGTGGCTGTCGATTTTCCAGGGCCTGAGATAGGTTCTGCTGCAAGGCCTGAGCCATTCTCCTAGCCTTGGAGAAGGAATGAATTAACAATTGGGGGAAAAGATAATCTGCCAGCTCCACTAAACTGGGGATCTCAGGACAGAAGTGGCTCCTGTCCAGGCACAAATGGCCTATGGACTTTGAATACCTTAAATCTCTGCATGGACTTGTGTGGGCCCATTCCAGGATATTAGGCCCTCGTTACTGCAATGGTGTATGTGCTTTAGATCTGACGTCAACTGTTTCAGCTGTGTGGTGGAGAGGTGAGTTTTTGATGTTTGACATCGCTTTGCCTATTAAGCAAGGTCCTCACCTACCTACATCAGGGGATTGAGGACTGGTGGCTCCACCCACATCACCTAGCCACTCACGGCAGGGGTCCAAGGATAGGTGGTTCCTCCCAGTCCTTACAACCAAAAGCATTGGGTGCCCACAATCCAGCTGCAGAACCCACCCATCTGTGTGCTCTAGGGAACAGGGATGTTCTTTCCTCACAGACACTCATGGGATGGTTGTCAGCTCCCTGCCTTGTTCAGAGCGTGACCCCCTGCTGCAAAAAAAAAACAGATACCTGTACCTACAACAATCACCTCTGCCCCTCTAAGACTCTAGGAGAGAGCCTGTACTACACACTTGATGACAAACTACCTGGACACCCGAGCTGAATCCACACAAGAAAATGAATGGACTCCTAGGCTCATATACCTGGTAACAGCTCTAGCCATCTGGTGACAAGATGTTAGAGCTTCAAAGGCAAAAATAATTAAGCTAGCTCACTCAAGCAGCCTATTTGGGCATAACAAAACAAAACAAAGCAAGATGCTAGGGTACAGTAAGCAAACATAAAATAAATTAATACAATAACTTATAGATGGCTCAGAAACAACAGTCAATATCAAATCACATAAGGAAGCAGACCACAATCACTTCAACAAGTGCTCAAAACAAAGATTCAAGGAATCTTTCGGATGAAGATGTATTCCTGGAATTGCCAGGTGTAGAATTCAAATGAGATCAGGAAGGAAAACTCTTCAAAACAGATCAAGAAGGAGATTAGGTAAAATGCAGAACAAGCCAAGGAACACATAGATAAAACAGTTAAAGAAATTAAAAATGTTATTCATGAACATAATGACAAATTTAATAGGCTGAATGAATCCATAGAGAAACAGCAATCAGAAATTCGGAAGATTAATAATAAAATTTCAGAATTAGATAACTCAATAGAAAGTCAGAGGAGCAGAATTGAGGATACGGAAGACAGAAATAATGAATTGAAGATAAAACACTTAGCACCACTACATTCAATGAAAAATCAGATAAAAGAATTTAAAAAAATGAAGAAACCCTAAGAAACATCTAGGACTATATCAAGGGAAATAACCTACAAGTGATTGGAGTACCAGAACAGGGAGAGATAACAGAAAATACAGAGAATTGTTGAAGATTTGCTGGTAGAAAACTTGCCTGATATCTTGAAAGATGAGAAGATATCTGTCCAAGATGCTCATTGAACCACACATAAGGTAGATCTCAAAAGAAACTCACCAAGACATATTAAGAGAAAACTTGCCAAAACCTAAGATAAAGAGAGAATTTTAAGAGTGGCTAGGGATAAATGAAAAGTCACCTACAAAGGAAAGTCAATAAGAATAAGCTCAGACTACGGAGAAGAAACCATGCAGGCAAGAAGGCAATGGGATGGCTCATGTGAAGCACTGAAGGAAAAAAACTGCCAGACAAGAATCATATATCCAGCAAAACAGTTTCTCAAATATGAAGGTGAAATTAGGAAATTTCCAGATAAACAGAAGTTTAGGAAATTCGTAAAAACCAAACCGAAACTACAAGAAATACTAAAGGGAGTTCTGTGGTTAGAAAATCAATAATATCAGATATCAACTCAAGACTAGAACACAGGACAGAGCAACCAGATGTCAATCCAGACAGGGGAATCACAAACATAAATCAAGATAAAAAAAGCTTAAAACAGGGAAACAGTGATGTCATTATGTAAAAGATGACAACATTAAAACAATGACGAGGTACTAAAAAATATAGTCATAGATCATTCATATGGAGAGGACGTCAAGGTGATATGAAAAAACAAATGTTTGGTTTGAAATTAGAAAAAATAGGGGTAAATATTAAGGTAACCACAAAGGAGACTAACAATCCTACACATCAAAATAAAATACAAGAAAAACATAAAGACTCAGCAAAAACAAAACTGACAACGATGAATAAGAGGAAAAGAAAATACATGAATTACTCAGCACAAAAAATAAGTGGGAAAAAAGAAACTGTCAACAACACACAAAAAAAGACATCAAAATGACAGCACTAAACTCATACCTATCCATAATTATGCTGAATGTAAATGGACTAAATGCACCAATAAAGAGACAGAGAGTGGCAGAATGGATAAAAAAAACAAAAACACAATCTGTCTATATGCTATCTACAAGAGACACACTTTAGACTTAAAGACACAAACAAACTGAGACTAAAAGGATGGAAAAAAATATATCAAGCAAACAACAATCAAAAGAGAGCAATACTAATTTCTGAAAAAATAGACTTTATAGTTAAATCCGCCACAAAGGATAAGGAAGAATACTATATAATGATTGAAGGGACAATATACCAGAAGAATGTAACAATATTAAATATTTACACACCCAATGACAGGGCTTCAGGATACATAAAACAAACTCTAACAGCATTGAAAAGTGAGATAGACAGCTCCACAATAATAGTAGGAGACTTTAACACACCACTTTTGGTGAAAGTCAGAACATCCAGAAAGAGGCTCAGTAAAGACACAGAAGATCTAAATGCCACAATCAACCGACTTGACCTCATAGACATATACAGAACACTCCACCCAACAGCAGCCAAGTATACTTTCTTTTTCAACACACATGGAACATTCTCTAGAATAGACCACATATTAGGTCACAAAGCAAGCCTTAACAGATACCAAAACATTGAAATATTACAGAGCTTCTTCTCTGACCATAAAGCCATAAGACTAGAAATCAATGACAGAAAAAGCAGGGGGAAAAATATCGAACACTTGGAAACTGAGCAACACCCTGCTCAAAAACAACCAGATTACAGAAGAAATGAAGGATGGAATAAAGAAATTCGAGGAATCCAATGAGAATGAAACATTTCCTATCAGAACCTTTGGGACACAGCTAAAGTGGTGCTCAGAGGTCAATTTATAGCAATAAAAGCACACCTCCAAAAAGAAGGGGCAAAATCAAAGAATTATCCCTACAACTTGAACAAATAGAGAGCAATGAAAGAAACCCTCAGGTGCCAGAAGAAAGCAAATAATAAAAATTAGAGAAGAATTAAATGAAATAAAACAACAACAAAAAAAACCAAACCCACTGCCGTTGAGTCGATTCCAACTCATAGTGACCCTATAGGACAGAGTAGAACTGCCCATAACAGAAAAACAATTGAAAAGGTAACAAGACCAAAAGCTGGTTCTTTGAAACAATTAACAAAATTGATAAACCATTGGCCAGACTGAAAAGGAGGCAAATAACATGCATAAGAAATGAGATGGGTGATATCACAACAGACCCAAATGAAATTCAAAGAATCATATCAGATTACTATGAAAAATTGTACTCTAACAAACCTGAAAACCTATAAGTGGATGAATTTCTAGAAATACACTACCTACCTAAACTAACAGAAACAGAGGTAGAACAACTGAATAAACCCATAACAAAGAAGAGATTGAAAAGGTAATTTAAAAAAACCCAACAACAACAACAAAAAGCCCTGACCCAGACCGCTTCACCAGAGAATTCTACCAAACTTTCAGAGAAGAGCTAAAACCTCTACTACTAAAGCTATTTCAGAACATAGAAAAGAATGGAATACTCCCAAACTCATTCTATGAAGCCAGCATATCCTTGATACCAAAACCAGGTAAAGACACCACAAGAAAAGAAAATTACAGACCTATATCCCTCATGAACTTGGAGCAAAAATCCTCAACAAAATTTTAGCCAGTAGAACTCAACAACATATCAAAAAAATAATTCACCATGACCAAGTGGGATTCATACCAGGTATGAAGAGATGATTCAACATTAGAAAAATGATCAATGTAATCCATCATATAAATAAAACAAAAGACAAGAACCACATGACCTTATCAATTGATGCAGAAAAGGCATTTGACAAAGTCCAACACCCATTCATGATAAAAACCCTCAGCAAAATAAGAATAGAAGGAAAATTCCTCAACATAATAAAGGGCATTTATACAAAGTCAACAGCCAACATCATCCTAAATGGAGAGGATCTGAAAGCATTCCCCTTGAGAACGGGAACCCGACAAGGATGCCCTTTAACACCATTCTTATTCAACATTGTGCTGGAAGTCCTAGAGAGAGCAATTAGGCTAGAAAAAGAAATAAAGGGCATGCAGATTGGTAAGAAAGAAGTAAAAACATCTCTATTTGCAGATGACATGACCTTAAAAAAACCAAAACCAAACCCAGTGCCATCGAGTTGATTCTGACTCATAGTGACCCTATAGGACAGAATAGAACTGCCTCATAGAGTTTCCAAGGAGCGCCTGGTGGATTCGAACTGCTGACTCTTTGATTAGCAGCCATAGCACTTAACCACTGTGCCACCAGGATTTCTTATACACAAAAAAACCTAAAGGATCCACAAGAAAACTACTGAAAACTAATAGAAGAGTTCAGCAGAGTATCAGAATACAAGATAAACATATAAAAATCAGTTAGATTCCTCTACACCAACAAAGAGAACATCCAAGAGGAAAGCATCAAATCGATACCATTTACAGTAGCCCCCAAGAAGATAAAATACTTAGGAATAAATCTTACCAGAGATGTAAAAGGTTTATACAAAGAAACCTATAAGACACTGCTGCAAGAAACCAAAACAGACCTACATAAGTGAAAAAACATACCTTGCTCAAGGATAGGAAGACTTAACTTTGTAAAAATGTCTATTCTACCGAAAGCGATCTATAGATTTAATACAATTCCGATCCAAATTTCAATGACATTTTTTAATGAGATGGAGAAACAAATTGCCAACTTCATATGGAAGGGAAAGAGGCCCTGGAGAAGTAAAGCATTACTGAAAAAGAACAAAGTGGGAGGCCTCATGCTACCTGATTTTAGAACCTATTATACCACCACAGTAGTCAAAACAGCCTGGTACTTGTACAACAACAGATACATAGACCAATGGAACAGAATTGAGAATCCAGATACAAATCCATCCACATATGAGTAGCTGATATTTGACAAAGGCCCAAAGTCAGTAAACTGGGGGAAGAGACAGTCTCTTTAACAAATGGTGCTGGCATAATGGGATATCCACTGCAAAAAAATGAAACAAGACCCATACCTCACGCTATGCACAAAAACAAACTCAAAATGGATCAAAAACCTAAATGTAAAATCGAAAAATGATAAATATCGTGGAAGAAAAAATGGGGACAACTCTGGGAGCCCTAATACATGGCATAAACAGTATACAAAACATTACTAACAATGCACAAACACCAGAAGAGAAACTAGGTAGCTGGGAGCTCCTAAAAATCAAACACCTATGCTCAGAATCGGCTCGACGGCAGTGGGTAGATGCTCATCCAAAGACTTCACCAAAAGACTAAAAAGGTTACCTACAGACTGGGAAAAAGCTTTTAGTTATGACATTTCTGATCAGTGTCTGATATCTAAAATCTACATGATACTGCAAAAACTCAACCACAAAAAGACAAATAACCCAATTAAAAAATGGGCAAAGGATATGAACAGGCACTTTACCAGAGAAGACATTCAGGTAGCTAACAGATACATGAGGAAATGCTCACAATCATTAGCCATTAGAGGAATGCAAATCAAAACTGCAATGAGATACCATCTCACTCCAACAAGGCTGGCATTAATCTACAAAACACAAAATAATAAATGTTGGAGAGGTTGTGGAGAGACTGGAACACTTATACACTTCTGGTGGGAATGTCAAATGGTACAACCACTTTGGAAATCGATTTGGTGCTTCCTTAAAAAGCTAGAAATAGTACTACCATATGATCCAGTAATTCCACTCCTTGGAATATATCCTAGAGAAAGAAGAGCCTTTACAGGAACAGATACATGCACACCCATGTTCACTCCAGCACTGTTTACAATAGCAAAAAGATGGAAGCAACCAAGGTGCCCATCAATGGATGAATGGATAAATAAATTATGGTATAGTCACAGAATGGAATACTACGCATCCGTAAAGAACAATGATGAATCCGTGAAACATTTCATAACATGGAGGAATGTGGAAGGCATTATGCTGAGTGAAATTAGTCAGTTGCAAAAGGACAAATAATGTATGAGACTAGTATTATAAAAACTCAAGAAATATTTAAACACAGAAGAAAATATTCTTTGATTGGTTACAAGGGTGGGGAGGGAGGGAGGGAGGGAGAGGGGTATTCACTAAGTAGATAGTAGGCAAGAACTATCTTAGGTGAAGGGAAAGACAACACACAATACAGGCGAGGTCAGCACAACTGGACTAAACCGAAAGTAAAGAAATTTCCTGAATAAATCAAATGCTTCAAAGGCCAGAGTAGCAGGGGTAGGGGTCTGTGGACCATGGTTTCAGGGGATATATAGGTCAATTGTCACAATAAAATCTATTAGGAAAACATTCCACATCACTATGGTGAGTGGTGTCTAGGGTCTTAAACACTAGAAAGTGACCATCTAAGATGCATCAATTGGTCTCAACCTACCTGGAGCAAAGGAGAATGAAGAACACCAAAGAAACAAGGTAATTAGGAGCCCAAGAGACAGAAAGGGCCATATAAATCAGAGACTACATTAGCCTGAGACCAGAAGAACTCGATGGTGCCCGGCTATAACCGATGACTGCCCTGAGAGGGAACACAACAGAGAATCCCTGATGGAGCAGGAGAGCAGTGGGATGCAGACCTCAAATTCTCAAAAAAAGACCAGACTTCATGGTTTGACTGAGAGTAGAAGGACTCCGGAGGTCATGGTCCCCAGACTTTCTGTTAGCCCAAGACTGGAACCATTTCCAAAGCCAACTCTTCAGACGGGGATTAGACTGGACTATAAGACAGAAAATGATACTGGTGAGGAGTAAGCTTCTTGGCTCAAGTAGACACACGAGCCTATGTGGGCAGCTTCTCTCTGGCTGAATGGACACAGGAATACAGGATGGAGAGAAGAAGTGTCCTGTCTCATTAGGAGGAGAGCAACTAGGAGTACATAGCAAGGTGTGTATAAGTTCTTGTGTGAAAGATTCGTAAACTTTTACTTAAAGCACAAAAAAAAAAAAAAAAAGAAAAGAAAGGGACTCAGACCTCCTTGAAGTCAGAGAAACTCAAATCGTAAGAGAGATGTCTCCAGATGGCCTGGAAAGAGCAAACTGCCACGTTGTGAAGAGGGCCACAGGGAAGAGAGGGTAGCCTTTAGGAAGAGAGAGGCCCTGACTGAGAAGCAGAGAGTAACCAGGAGCTTCATCCCACAGCTGAATCCTAGCAATAATCTGAGAGAGTCTAGAAGCAGGTATTTCCTAAACTGAGTCTCCAAATGAAGATGCACCTGGCCGACACTTTGATTTCATCCCTATGACACCCTGAAAGGATCCAGCTACAGTCTTCCAAACTCCTGCCCTACAGACACTGTGAGATAATATATCTGTGTTGCTTTGAGTCACTAAGTTTGTGGAAATTTATTACACAATGTAAAATTAATGCAGGTATTCAGAAGCATAAATTAACTTTAGACTAAAAAGGAGGAGGCAGCTAACAGTTCAGAAAGTCAGAGGAGAAAGACATTGAACTGCAGGGAAGTGGATCTAGGAAGAGATATTGACAAGGTATGTCAATGAGATTTGTTTCCTAAGCTGGAAATAGCCAGACTATTGATTCTGTGTAGTTATAATCGCCGATATTTTTGTATATTGTGCTCTCCTGTATAGAGTAAAATAAAAAACGATGATGATGATGGTGGCGATGATGATAGTAGTGGTGATGGTGATGATACGATGGTAACCCCTGACATTTTTACAACCCTTTATAGTTAGCAACCACTACCCATCTATCAGTCATCCTGTGGTGGCTTGCATGCTGATATGACACTGGAAGCCACCAGGGTCCCTCATGGTGGACAAGTTTCAGCAGAGCTAGACTAAGACAGACTAGGAAGAAAGGCCTGGACATCAATGTCAGAAAACCAGCCAATGAAAATCCTGGGGAGGTTGGACCACACTAATTAGTTTTGCGGTGACTGGGAGGGGGGCATCTTCTTTTGCTGCTCTGCCTCTCCTCTGAGGAAAGGACCTGTTAACCCATGGTTTTCAAGTCAATTCCAACTCATCGTGACCCCATAGGACAGAGTAGAACTGCCCCGACAGGTTTTTCAAGGAGTGGCAGGTAGATTTGAACTGTTGACCTTTTGGTTACCAACTGAGCTCTTAACCAGTACACAACCTGGGCGCCAAGGAAAAGACAAAAGGGCAGATTTAGCCAGTTTCCTCCCATCGAGGTCTTATTAACTGGCTCAGTCATCGAGTGCTGCTATAACAGAAATACTACAAGTGGATGGCTTTAACAAAGAGAAATTTATTTCCTCACGGTCTAGTAGGCTAGAAGTCCAAATTCAGGGTGTCAGCTCTAGGGGAAAGCTTTCTCTCTCGGTTGGCTCTGGAGGAAGGTCCTTCTCGTCAACCTTCCCCTGGACTAGGAGCTTCTCTGCGCAAGAACCCCAGGTCCAAAGGACATACTCTGCTCCCAGTGCTGCTTTCTTGGTGGTATGAGTTCCCCATGTCTCTGCTTGCCTCTCTCTTTTATATCTCAAAAGAAATTGGCTTAAGACACTATCTAATCTTGTAGATCTCATCCATATAACTGCCACTAACCCCTTTCATTAACATTATAGTGATAGGATTTACAACACGTAGGGAAATCACATCAGAGGACAAAATGGTAGACAATCACACAATATTGGGAATCATGGCCTAACCGAGTTGACATATTTTGGGGTGACACAATTCAATCCATGATATTCTACCCTATGCCCCCGCCAAATTCATGTCCTTGCCACATGTAAAACATTCACCCCATCATATCATAGCAAAAGCCTTAAATCCAAGGCCAAAATTGAAAAATTATTCTTCATCCCTGAAATCTAGAATACAAGTTATTTACTTCCAAAGGTACAATGGCAGAACAGGCACAAATGAGACATTCCCATTACAAATGGGAGAAACTGGGGGGAAAGAAGGGATAACAGGCACCAAGCAAGTCAGCAGAACATATTACATTAGCCCTCAAGGCTTGAAAATAATCCTCTGTTCTCTGAGAGCATTTACACAACGGCCCTGCCCTCCAGACTCTTAAGTATTGGCCACAGTCTCCAGATTCTGAGTGGAGGCCCCTCAGTCCTGGGCTTCAGCTCCACCTTCCAGGCCCACTGGGACAGCAACTCTGCTCCCTTGGCTTTAGATGCACCATTCTTCTAGTCCATCGGAGGGGTAACTCCACCCTTAGAAACACCAGAAGCCATGGCTCCACCCTTTGAAACCCCAGAGGTCGAGGCCATACCTTTTGAGACTGAGGCAGCTTGGCTTCCTGTATTCCTTGTCTCAGCTTCTGCTTCCTGGTTCACGGGCCTCTCAGCCCTCGGACCTCATGCCCACATCTGCCCTGCTGGGGAAAGTGTTCCAAAGCTCAGTAGCTCCACCAGTAAGTGTCTGGTGGCACCCCACTTTACCAGGAAACTTCCTTCGCAAAGGAACTCAGCCGTCTCTCTCCGTAGGTCGGCTCCAGCATTATCTGGCCCTGGTCTCCTGGTTCTGCTGCTGAGGTCCTCCGGTTCTCTGCTGCGGCCAGTCTCCTGTTGCTGCTTCTCACCATCTGAGCCTTCCCCAGTATTAACAGTTCTCCTCACTTCCTTCTGAGTCCTCTATCCATTCACAATTTCAAAACCACTTTCACATTTTAGGTATCTGTTAGAGCAGCACCCAACTGTCTCGGTACCATCTAGTGCTGCTGTAACAGAAATACCACAAGTGGATAGCTTTAACAAAGAGAAATTTATTTCCTCACAGTCTAGTAGGCTAGAAGTCCACATTTAGGGTGTCAGCTCCAGGGGAAGGCTTTCTCTCTCTGTCAGCTCTGGAGGAAGGTCCTTCTCACCAATCTTCCCCTGGACTGGGAGTTCTCTGCACAGGAACCCTGGGTCCAAAGGACATGCTCTGCTACCAGTGCTACTTTCTTGATGGTATGCGGTTCCCATGTCTCTTTGCTAGCTTCTCTCTTTCATATCTCAAAAGAGATGGGCTTAAAACACTATCTAATCCTGTAGATCTCATCAATATAACTGCCCCTAATCCGTTTCATTAATATCATACTGATGGGGTTTACAACACATAGGGAAATCACATCAGATAAAAAAATAGTAAACAATCATACATTACTGGGGATCATGACCTAACTAAGTTGACACATATTTTGGGGGGACACAATTCAATCCATGACATTAACCAACACCTTAGTAGAGATCTGCACTCAAGCCCATAAAAATACAGTCATCTTGGCAAGGAGGAATATTTACTAGTGACCCTAGGATTCCTGGGGAGAGGAGGAATGACAGGTATGGACAGGTGTTCTACAAAAGGAGGACCCAGAACAGATATAGGACCAGCCACCTAAGCAGGAAAAAGGTTCTTATACTCAGTGACTTCCCAAGATACCCCAGCTTCTACTGAAGGGGAAAGTTAAGCCCCAACAAACAAAGGAAAGAAAAGACATAAAGAAGAAATAGGGGTGGGTGGGGAGGAAAGGCAGCTCCCTAGTCAGGACCAAAATCAAAATCAGCCTGCCTTGGATTTTAGAGTTTTCTAAATTTCTTTCATGCTGTTTGACTATTGACAACTGACATCCTCAAATGGGGATGAACAGGACAAGTAATACTGCACCTGTTTTATAGATGGTGAAACCAAGTCTCAAATGAATTGAGCAGATTTCCCCAGGTTACCCAAAGAAAAGACTAGAAATGTGGCCTCCACATCCAAAGCCCTTTCCACTGTGCCTTGTACCATGCCGGGTGGCACTGCTCACTGATGCCCTGAGGAGTTTGTGCCAAAGATGGAGACTTGAGTGAAGGCACCTAATGTAACTACTCTTTCTGCGAAGAACTGGGGTAGCCACCTGGGAGCCTTCTGGAATGTTCCCTTTCAGCTTTTGGTGCTCCCCCACATTTCTAATTCCAGCAGTGTTGGAGCAAATGGAAGAGGGCTCCAGAGAGAATCTGGTTTCCCACTCAGAGAAATCTCCTGGGACCAGCCAGCAGGTCTCAGCAGGCCAGCCATTGTGAAATGAGAAAGTTGCTGTCGG
Organism: Loxodonta africana; assembly: GCF_030014295.1. NCBI lineage: Eukaryota > Metazoa > Chordata > Mammalia > Proboscidea > Elephantidae > Loxodonta > Loxodonta africana. The sequence goes on from NC_087342.1 coordinate 102,910,272, forward strand.
CATCACAGAGGAAATGAACCTGGAGTCAAAGTTCAGAGTAGCAACTAGAATGAACAGAAAACTCAACTTCATATGACTTAAATTCATAAGAGTTTATATCTCTCGTGTAAAAGACATCCCGAAGTAGAGGGCTCAGGTCTGGCTTTCTGGGCAGCATGGCCATCAGGGGCCCAGCTCCTTCTGTCTTTCTGCTCCACCATTCTCAGCACACAGTTTCTGTCCTTAAGGTCTCCAAGATGGTTGCTAGAGCTCTAGCTCTGGGACCCCCTTTTTATGCAGCAGGAAGGAGGAAAAGCAGAAGGGCCTAGGGCAAGGGGGGCTTTCTTAGAAGTCCCACCTAATTACTTCCACTTTTTAGAAACCTTACTCCCAGAAAGCTATAAGCCTAGAAAAGGACATGATGAGGTTTTTGGTGGTTTTAATTTTTATTGTGCTTTAAGTGAAAGTTTACAAATCTAGTCAGTCTCTCATACAAAAATTTATATACACCTTGCTATGTACTCCGAGTTGCTCTCCCCCTAATGAGACAACACACTCCTTCTCTCCACCCTGTATTCCTGTACCCATTCAGCCAGCTTCTGTCCCCCTCTGCCTTCTCATCTCCCTCCCAGACAGGAGCTGCCCACATAGTCTCATGTGTCTTCTTGAGCCAAGAAGCTCACTCCTTACCAGTACATGATGAGGTTTTAAGAGATCAAGATACAAGGTGCAACACGTTTCAGGGATATTTGCAGTTTAATTGTCCAAGATTGTCTGCAAGGGAGGCTGGAACATGTTTCTGGGTTTTTTCCTTTTTGTTTTAGGTATGCGCAATGTACCCCCCAGTAATATAGGGAAGATGTGGAAGCAGTTAGCACTTCCACAACCTGGGTTTGTGGGTTTATGAGTCATTTCTGAGTCATGGGACCATCAGCAAATCATTTCCCTCTATCAGTCTCCATTTTCTCATCTGTAAAATGGGAACAGAGATTTCTTTCTGCAGGCTTCATAAAATTGTGGTGAGGACTGAATGGGTCATGCAGGCAAAAGAGCATCCTTCATAGGAAACTGTGAGCTACTGGATGCATGTAAGTAGTTGTTTGTTACTAGGAGCTGACCCACTCTCCCTTGTTGGTCCCTCTTCTAGACCCTATTCCCCAGGCTTTCTCTTGCATCTCCATTCTTCACAAGCCATGAACCTGGAGAATGATTTGATGATGAGGTTTTAAGAGGTCAAGACATAAGGTGTGCCCAGTAATGAAGTTGCTCCTGAGGTTTACCCTTCAGCCAAAGATTGGACAGGCCAATAAAACAAAACAAGACTAAAGGGGCACACCAGCCCAGGAGCAAGAACTAGAAGGCAGGAGGGAACAGGAAAGCTGGTAATAGGGAACCTAAGGTTGAGAAGGGAGAGTGCGGACATGTAGTGGGGTTGTTAACCAATGCCATAAAACAATATGTGTACTAACTGTTTAATAAGAAACTAGTTTGTTTTGTAAACCTTCATCTAAAATAGAACAACAACAAAAGACATTAAGGTGTAAACCCTTTGGAATATTTGCAGTCCAGTCAGGAGCTCTGAAAGACCCAAAGGAATGAATATTTAATAGTGGGATTCCAAAATGAACAGCAGGCTTGTGCACAGGGAAGACATTTTTCAGGGGTATCTTCCAAGAGTGTCTCAAATCATGTCACTACCTTCTCTTCCTGCCCCTCTCACTCTATGCAAGAAGGTGACAGCACTCAGATTCACAAACTTTTGGGGTATCTGTTCAGAGGTAACTAATTTCTCGACATGTCTTTCCCTCCTCACTTTTAAACAGCTCTGGCTGGGGACATCTCCAAAGATAGAAAGAATTAGCTTGAGTAAAGGGATTACAGAGAACATCCTGTCTGCTTCCCTTCTGAAATGTGGCTTTCTCCCTTCTAGTAAGAGAATCAAAGAACCAGCCCCCTGTTAATTTTATATGTTTGGTTAGCTTGGCAGGGGGGGTGGAGGGTATTGTTTATTTCACATCAGGAAAACACCTAGAAGGTTGGCAGAGGGAGGGTTAGGCCAGGAGGAGAGTCTGGGACTTGGGAGATGGTGCTCATGGTAGCTGTCATGCGCATGACACCAAGCACTCATCTGGCAATTGGACTTTCCCAGGTACTTTCCTCCTGTGCTGCTGGGGATGAGCAACAGCTCTGGGGGGCAGTGGGGCCCAGGGGTCCTGACCCCAAGTTGAAGCTTCCCCCACACCACTGTTCCCCAACTCTGGCTGCTCATTAGAACCCTCCTGCCGAGAGCCTGAGTCAGCTTGGGGTAGCGTCTAGACATCAGTGTTCTTAGGGCTCCACGGAGATGCCACTGTGCATTCAGGGCGCAAATCACAGCGTGATTCATGTCACCAAGTCCAGGGAAACGAGGGCCTTGGGCAGCACTGGTGGGCAGAGCTGCTGCAAATCCTGCAGCTGGGGGTTTGGTCTGTGAACTTCTAGTGCAGAAAGAAGCCAGAGAGACCTGAGTTCCAATCCTGTCTCCACCACACAGTAGGCATTTCACCCCGCTGAGACTTGTTTGCTTCATCCACAACACTGGAATAAAAACCCCTCCTATATGAGGTTACCTCCAAAGAGATAAAGTCTGTCCAAAGACTTTAGAAACAAAATCACCAAGTGTATTTTAGTTACTTGAATAATTTTTCTTACTTCTAAGCAAAGTCTGGAGAGATTAATACAAGAAGAATGGGATCAGGGACTCTGGATGTGTCCCTTAGGTTGGAGGGCACTCAAAATAAATAGCGGCCGCAACAATGGACTCAAGCATACCAATGATCATGAAGAGGGCGCAGGATTAAGCAACGTTTTGTTCCGTTGTATGTAGGGTTGCCAGTGAGTTGAAGTCAACTCAACAGCAACTAACAACAACATAGTTAAAAAACCTGGCCTATTTGTTGGCTTATTTGATTCTCCAAGGAAATATTTTTATCCTCATTTTACAAATGAAGATTATCATGACAGATCGTTGAAGGCTCTCCACAGTTACAGCTATTGAATGGTTGTTCTGGGCCCAGACAAAAGGCTCATGTCTCCCTCTAAGGAGAGAAAGAAAGGAGAAGGATGAAAAAGAGTGGCTATGTTACCTGGATTGAGGCCACAAGAACAAGCCTTAAGGGCAGCTCTACTCACACGTGCTTATAGTAATTTCGGCTCCTTGGAAAAATGGTATTCCTAGAACCCTCCACACATACTTATCTCTGAGCAGTAGCTTGTCAACCATACAGTGTTTCAACTTTTTACTCCATGATGGGTTTGCCACCCCAAACTCTCTCCACTGCTCTTCCTTTCCTTTATCCTTCCCTCTTTTTACTCCTTCTCTTCCCCCACCAAAATGTACCTGTTCTGGTTCTCAGTCTCTGCTCACTAAGAATACCATAACCATATGGAGGTATGAATGGATAATGATGCTTGTATGTTACTGTCCCCGAGCCAAGAGAGACTGTCTGCATTTTAAGAGGGTTTTCCCACATCCCTGATCCAAAGGACAGATCCTAATTATGTAGATTTGGGGCCTTGAAATATACATAGCTGCCTACTCTGGATAAAAGCCCAGCATCCCACAAGGAGGTACTAGGTATGGGATTAGCCTTTTTCTCCTCAGAATAACTGTCTTATCAGTCAATTTTGCACAATGAATAAGGAAGACTGAAGAAGAATTGATGCCTTTGAATTGTGGTGTCAGAGAAGAATATTGAGTATACCATGGACTGCCAAAAGAACAAACAAATCTGTCTTGGAAGAAGTACAGCCAGAATGCGCCTTAGAAGCAAGGATGGTGACACTATGTCTCACATACTTTGGACATGTTGTGAGGAGGGATCAGTCCCTGGAGAAGGACATCATGCTTGGTAAAGTAGAGGGTCAGTGAAAAAGAGGAAGACCCTAAACAAAATGGATTGACACAGTGGCTGCAACAATGGGCTCAAGCGTAACAATGATTGTGGGGATTTCACAAGAATGGGCAGTGTTTCATTCTGTTGTACATAAGGGTCACTATGAGTGGGAACCAACTGATGGTACCTAACAAAAACATTAGTCACATGTGTGAACATTTGCTGCTATTCCTGGGGAGGGGGAGGTTGACATGCCTTACTGTCAGTCTAGCATTACATCATAAATAAGATAACCCTTAAAAAACCTTAAGATGTCATGATTTTCCACGGGATCTTGAGCAAAACATGTATGGTAGATAGGAGTAGTGTTCACCTATATCCAACCCTCCTCCCCTTCCGGGTACATAGAAGATAACACTTTTCTACTCCTGCTCTAGATTGAATTGTGTTCCCCAAAATATGGGCTGTAAATCTTAACCCCCATACCTGTGGATATAATCCCATTTGGGAATAGGGTTTCCTTTGCTATGTCAATAAGGCCCTATCAGTATGCTTTAAGGCAATCGCTTATGAGATATAAAAGAACAGATTGAAAAAAAAAAGAACAGATTAGGCAGAGAAAAAACCAAACAGGGATGAGGGAGAAGCTAGATACAACATGAAGATCTCCAAGGAAGGCCAAGAAGAAAGCTATAGATGCTGAGACAAGCAAACAGAGAGAGTCTTCCCATAGAGCTGATGCCCTGAATTCAGACTTCTAGCCTTCTAAGCTGTGAGGAAATAAATCTGTGCTCATTAAAGCCACCCATTTGTAGTATTTCTGTTACAGCAGCACTAAGAAACTAAGATCGCATCCTTGCAGGCTTGTGAGCTCTGTGGTGATGCCTGGCCAATGACATGTGGGCGGACGTGATGTGGGTCACTTCTTGGGTATGACAGTGAAAATCTCGTACTTGATTATCTGGTCTGTCTTGCCTGGCCATGATGACAAAGGAAGCTGCATATTCCCAGTGGAGGAGCTACAGGAAGATGGAGCCACTATAAGTCTGGATCTCTGAGTCACCACATGAAGGCGACTGTTCTGCAGAGTCATTCAGGCCCACAGCAGATTCTGTGTGGGTGAGAAGTAAACCTTTGTTGGGTTAAGGTATTGAGATTGGGGGTTGCTTGTTACTAAAGCATAACCTCAGTTATTCTCACACATCATTTAACTTCCGTTAGCTTATGTTCTCTTCCAGAACATGTGAAGAAAACCTGCCTAGCTTTCACCTAGGGTGACTATGAGGAGCAGAAGCAACCACAATCAACTGTTTTGCAAACATAAATATGTAAGTTATGTAAGGATGGATCAGAGAATGGGTAATTTGCCAGAATGTACGTTTCATTGCCAGTAGGTGTTCTTCCTACAAGCAAGCAGTGATGCCCCTTGTGCATGAGGGGGTGAGGATAGCTGGGAAGTCAAGACATTTTCACAAAAACAGTACTACATAGTAGCAGCAAAAGGCCCAAAGTAACAGTAAAACAGTCCTGCTGCATGGTCAGCCCAGAGCTGTTCACTGCACTCTTCCTACTGGGTTCTAAGTCTTGGTTACATGGGTAGGTGATGGGCTAGAGCAACACAAAGTAGCTCTCAGCTTTCTCTATTTTTCTCAACTTTGAGACTGAGAAGGAACACTAATCCTCTTTCTTCCTTATGCTAACAGACCCCACCCCTCCCCCAAGGTTTGTTTGGACACATGGAACTGGCTAGAGACTCTATTTCCCAACCTCTTGTAGAATTAAAAAAACAAATCGGTTGCTGTTGAGTTGATTCTGGCTTATGGCTTCCTCACGCATCTCAGAGTAGAACTGCACTCCATATGGTTTTCAATGGCTATAATCTCATGGAAGTAAATTGCCAGGCCTTTTCTCTGTGGCATCATTGGTTAGATTTGAATCACCAACCTTTTGGTTAGTAGCTGAGTGCAAACCATTTGCACCATCCATGGATTTTTGCTTTTGTAGGGTTAGGTGTGACAACACGACCTTGTGTTCTCCAGAGGAAAAACTACTGTCACTGGGTCAAGTTTGACTCATAGTGACCCTGCTGGACAGAGTAGAACTGCCCCATAGGGTTTCCAAGGAGTGGCTGGTGGATTTGAACTGCGACAGCCGACCTTTCGGTTAGCAGCCAAATGTTTAACCACTGGCCCACCAGGTATATAGAAATAGTATCAGAAGCGACGAGACTGACTTCTGCATCCCTTGCTTTAAAAAAAACCTGTTGTGCTCAACTTTTCTTTCCAGTTCCCATTAGTTGGAAAGCAAATGTGCCAGCAACCCAGCCTCAACCACTCAGATGAGCACAAGGTCCAAGAGAATGGTTGAGCCTCAGGGTAGAAGGACTCTGGATCAGAATGACTTTGTCAAGCACAGCTGTCCTACTAGCCTGGAGCAACAAGATAGTTTTGTGAGAGTGGAACACATTTTCATCTTATTTAAGCCACTTTCTTTGGAGACTCTTTGTTACATCAGCTTCATCTTTATCCTAACTAATATACTGGATAAATAGATGCTTCAGCAAATGTAGTTTATTTCACACATGCTTTCCAAGAACCCATAGGACCAACTGCAACGACAAAACTTTTGTTATTTGTAAGCTTGCCTAAATATCTCTGCCTTCCCTAAGGAGCACTGGTAGGGCAGTTGTTAAAGCACTTGGCTGTTAACCGAAAAGTCAGCAGTTTGAACCCACCGGCTGCTCCACAGGAGAAAGCTGTGGCAATCTGCTTCCCTACAGATTTTTGGAAACCCTGATGGTGTAGTGGTTCAGAGCTACTGCTGTTAACCAAAAGATCAGCGGTTCGAATCTACGAGGCGCTCCTTGGAAACTCTATGGGGCAGTTCTATTCTGTGCTATAGGGTCACTATGAGTTCAACTCGATGGCAATATTTTTTTTTTTTTCCCTAAGAAGGGAAGCCAGGTTCCTTTCCTGAGCAGGCAGGTTGGGGTCCATGAAGGGTCTAGTGATCTGTGAGACCCACCATCTAACACTCTTTATATTCTCCAATAATCTAAGAAAAGTATTTCATTTTCTCAACAAAGTGTACAGAGTCTATGATGGAGCTATCATAGGAGTAAAGTCTCGAGCCAGAGGGATACCATTGCAAGGCGTTGACATGTTCCCCTGGTCTCCTTGCACATGGGGTGGCTCAGGGAGGCTGCGTGTTATAAATAACTCCAGTGAAATCTGTAGGTAAAGTGAAACACAGTCTTTTAACTGTAGCTGGAGATCTTGTAGGTGCAGATACAAACATGGGCCCTTCGCTGTGAACGTCTCTTCCACCACACCCCACTCTTTCTGCCTTCATAATGGCCTCCTCTCACCTCTGCAGGTACAAATCCCACCAGTCTTTCAAGGACCAGAACAAATGCCATTCCTTCCCCTTGACAAACCTGCCTGTCCTCCACAACCAGGTCAGTGTCTTCCATCTCCAAACTCCCCAAGCACCTTCATCTGTGCTTCTTCTGGGACACTTGGCACTTTCTACCTTGTAGATGGTTCATACAGAGGCACTGTGAAGGCTTGTCGAGGGGCTGGAGGGGAACCTAGTAATGAGAACATCTAACATTTGTCTCTACTACTCAGCTAGGGGCCTCATATGCATTATTTTGTTGACTCCTCATGTCAACACTATAAGTCAGGTATTATTATCTCCACTTTACCAGTGAGGAAACTACAAAACAGAGAGGTTAAGTAACTTGCTTATGGTCACCCAGCTAACAACTGGTAGGAAGCTGCAGTCCAGAGTCAGGCAACATTTATAACCATGGCACAACGCTGCTGTCATTCACAAGAAGGACAAATGGGTGCTGATAAAGTTGGACACCAGTGAAGTGTCCATGCCCAAGGAGGTGGCAGCAGACAGGAGCAGCTGCAAGTTCCTAAGTCCCTGTGTGGGCCCTGGTGTGGAGCTTCCTTGCAGAAGCATCCCTTGCTGATGTTCCTACCAATAGCAGGTTTGAGTTACTCAGCTGAGACAGCAAAACAAGTCTGTCAATTAAGTCAAACATCTGGTCAACGTAGTGAAAAATCAGTCACCAGGGGTCTGACTACAGACCCAGAGGCTCCTTCCAGGCAGTAGACTCCTCCCCAGGTCCCTGACAACGGAAGACCTGCTTCCTTAATTCCCAGACTCTAATTTGCATACCCCCTCTGATTGGTTGGTGAGACTCATACCTAATCCCCTCCTAAGGACCACCATGTGATCACAAAAGGGGCAAACAAACCCTGCTGTCTGGAAAATAAGCATTAGAATGGAAAGCAGAATTTAGCCCAGATCAAAAAATCTCCCCAAGCTGGGGGTTGTAAATTCTGGGCCGCCTCCTGTAGAATGCAAATTTCCATAACAAATACTGATTGTCCCAATTACCTCTAATTGTCCGGCTTGTGTTGCAAGAGCATTGCCATAGGTGAGGCAGATAACTGAGAGGGAGCATTTAGCAGAATACCCTATCCAGGGAGCTGGGTTACAAATGAAGTAGGTGACCCTGCCCAGTAAGCCCTCTCCTTGGCTCCTGGGAGGGATCGACATAGAAAGATGAGGGGGCTTCACAGTTTGCCGACTGCTGGGGGACGGCACTGACGCAGTGACATCTTTATGCAATGGTCATTAAATGCTATTTAAAAAATTGGCCATGCACAGGAGAGATAAGGGCGGAGAACATATGCTGCTCTCTGCACCTCCTTCCTTCTGTCCATCCGGGGCTGTGGAACAGCTAGGGGAGAGGGGAGGCAATTCAATTGGACAGCAACATTATTTTCCATCATTGTACTGTACCAGTTGATTCGTTCATTTATTTAATAAATCAGCTAGGCATTCAGGAAGCAAACATTATATACCAAGCGTCTGGAAACACAGAATTTTACAGCCCAAAAGTGATGTTAGAAATTATACACACTGTTGTGTTCAACACCATGCCAGGTGATTTTGATCCTTTCTGTAACAAATAATTGATTGAGCTCCTACCACCTGCCAGACACTGCTGTAGGTACTGGGGATACACCATTGAATGAAAGAGATGATTAAAAAAAAAATTTTCCCCTCCTTCAACAGAGCCTAGTTGGGAAAAAAAAAAAAAAGACAGTGACTAAATGAGATAAACAAACAAAGTAAACAGCATATTAGAAGGTGATAAGTACTAAGGAGAAAAATTAAGCAGAAGGGGGGTGGAGATTTCCAGGGCTGTGGGTTAAAATGTAATTTGAATGACAAGAAAGAAGAAGACACAAAATCCTAAACTGTAATAGCAACGATAGACTTCCACCCCCGCCCCACCCCAACACTCGTTTAATCACTACCTGAATTTATCAGAGAAGATTTGATACAGGACAGAAAAATGTGGTCAACAGCTATCTACAAATGCATTCGCTAAGGTCCTGTTTGTAGTTATGTAGGCTCGTTTTTTATTAGCTTAAGCAAGATCACAAGTCTTCCTGGGACCTCTTAATTCTCTTACAGTATTAAGGCTCAGGAAATGCAAAATGTGCAATTTGCAAACACACTTGTGAAATTAAAACCCTTCTGTTTACTGATAGAGCAGTCATTACTATAAAGAACTAAGGGCACCTGGGCTAAAACCAAGAAATGATTTCATATGCCAATGAAGAGAAAAGCAGAGCCCAACTAGCGAATCTGGTGATGGCTGCCCTATGGTTTCTCTTCTTAACCCTGGATTGGTCCAATGACAGTGTAGGTGGGATCAGAGGGATGGAGGAAAGCACCAGGATTACAAAGGAAGCTATAGAAGTCCCTCCATAGCTCTTGCAGGATTTCAGGTGCAACCTCCTGGCTTTGGCTGAAGATGCCTCCTCCAGAGGCACATAGACCCCATTCCAAGAAGCCCTCTAGGTCTGCCTCAGCACTCAATTAACAGCCTCCCTTCCCTAAGCCCTTTTTGCCTTGAGAAGATCTCCCCACCACCTTACTCTTTTCCTTTCCCCATCCTAAGCTTTTCATACTGACTTTTCTTTAGGATCTCAAGTTTTATGTCTCTCCCTGTAAAGCAATCCTGGGCCACAATCACAGCAATGGTACCATATAAGGGATAGCACTTTACAGTTTGCAAAACACTTTTGTGTTCATTATCTCATTGAAACTTCACGACAAACCTACAGGATGGGTATTAGCATCTCCATTTACAGATGAAGGCACCAAAGCTCAGAGGAGATGCCCAAGGTGACAAAAGCAGAAGCCAGGTCAGTCTAGCCATATGCACATGTCCATCACTACATCACCAGGACCACTTGCCTCCAGTACCCATCTGCTTTGCTTTTGTAGTAATAGAATTGTGGCTGGGCATATGCCTTCCAGAAAGAAGACAACATTTACCAGCCTCCCTTACAATTAGATGTGGCCATGTGGCTAAGTTCTGGCAATGAAGTGTAAGTGGTAGAAGTATAGACAGCTTTTGGGAGAGTCCCTAAAGGAAGGATTGAGCCCTTCTCCCCTCTTCCCCTTTCTGCTGACTAGAACGCAGAAGGATGGAATTGCAGTGGCCATCTTGGATCGTGAGGTGAGTTTGGGGATGGAAGCCATGCCCAACCGGGCAACAAGGTAGAAGGAGCCTGAAGTGCCGGGCTGGGCTATTATATAAGACAAAAATAAATTTCTATTGTCCAATTTAGATGTTCTGTCACTCGTACCTTGGCCTAAGCCATCGAAGAGCATTTTATCTACAAACAGACCTGCCCTTAGAATGCAGACATGCCTCTCTACCTCTGAAACTGAATCCCACTTTGGAGGCTCTTTGCCTTTCCCCTTGGACTACTGCAATAGTTCCTGAATAATCTGCCCTGCTTCTCAACTTGATGGCAACTGGTTTTGGCTTCTAGTCTTGCTACCTCATTTCCATTTTCTACATTGTGAACAGAGAAATCTAACAACTCTGCTAATCTGGGTACATCCTTCCTTTGCTCAAAACGTTCAAAGGTTTCCATTTGATGCAAGATGAAGCTTGAGCCCCTTCATGTGGGCAGTAGGGTTCCAAGACCACACTCTGTCTAGTTCTGCAGAGGAATCCCCACCGTTCCCTGCCCAGTGTCTTACACAGGCCTGTTTACTCCACTTGGGCCTCCAACACACATTGCCCCACATCTTATCTGGGTGTCTGTGCTTGTGCTATCCCCTCCTCCTGGAACAATGACCTGTCCTTGTTGTCTGACTAGCTCCTAAATGTCCTTCAGTGTTAACTCAGGCTTCACTCCTGCAGGATGCCTTCTCTGATCCGCCCCTTATGCCCACTCCAGACTGTGTTCTGCCAGTTCCCAGCTCAGGTCTCTATCACTGTGCTTATACTTGCATTATAATTATCTTGTACGTGCCTGTCCCTTCAACTAGACCATGAAACCCTCCAGAGCAAGGACCAGTGTCTTTTTCATCACTCTCTCACCAGGGCCTGAGATGAGTGCCAGCCTAACCAGACATTCAAATTTGTGAAGAATAAAGAGTAATTAATTGTGGCTGACTCCATCCTGTCCTACCCATACCCCCTCAATACTCGCCATTTCTGTGCATAATGAGGGCTTTCTACCCCCAGCATCTGTGACTCTCTGCCTAAAGGCTTTCTCTGGCTTACTCAGCTAGTGCATGGTCAGACCAGAAATGCTGAGGGGTTACCCTCTGCAAACAGTTTTGGATGGGAGCTGGTGTATAGACACTTCAGCTTTGTCACTCCTTGGTGGGACAACTCTGAGACATCATCTACACAATCTCCAGTGGTAGGCCAAATAATGACCCCCAAAGATTTTGGTGTCCTAATCCCCAGGACCTGTGAATATGCTATAACAGGGCAAGGGGGAATTAAGGTTGCAGATGGAATTAAAATTGTTAACCAGTCGACCTTAAGGTAGAGATTATCCAGGATTTCCTGGCTTGGTGCACTGTAATCAAAAGGGTACTTAAAAGAGGAAGTCAGAGTGGTGCAATGTGAAAAGAACTTGATTCGCTGTGGCTGATTTTGAAGAATAGGGCCACAAGCCAAGGAAGGTAGGTGGCTTCAAGGAGCTGGGAAGGGCAACAAACGGATTCTCCCCTAGCACCTCCAGAAAAGAATACAGCTCTGCCGACACATTAATTTTAGCCCAGTGAGGCCCATTTTAGACGTCTGAACTACAGAGCTATAAGATAAGAAATTTGTGTTGTTTTAGGCCACCAGGTTTCTGGTTTGTTACAGCAGCAATAGGAAACTAATACACTCCTGGAGGTCCTCAGCAGGACTGAGCCCCAGTTGTCCAAATCAGTAATGTCCTCATTAACACACCCTATACTGGCTTCCTGCCCTTTTCAGTCTCACTTCACTAATTTCCTACCAATGCTTCCCAAGATCACCTTCAAATAAAGTGCATACCTTCAATTCCTTGACTTGGTTTATTTCTGGGGGAACCCAACATAAGGCATTAATTGTTTGGGGGGACTAGGGAGGTATTCAACTACAAAGACCTATCCTGGGGGCTCCTGGCCTACCTAGGATTTGACTTGGATCTGATACTTGATGGCTTTAAAGTTGTTGGGACTATTTGTTCCCAAGATGATCAAATCATGGAAATTTAGAGACAGGAGAGATATCTCTCAGTTACCAGGAATGAAGTGTTGGAAAGTCCAACAGAGCCCTAAACACTGAGCTGAGTTAGATAGTGGTCCAAGGGGAGAGGTGGGCTGGATGGGATGGAACAGAGCAGGGGGCAGAGTAGAGGGAAGGCAGATAGACTGCCCACATCAGGCAAAGGCTGCAGAGATTATCAGTCATATCTCCTCTGCTTCCCTCAGACAGGTGTATCCTAATGGCACAGTGGTTAAGAGATACAGCTGCTAACCAAAAGGTTGGCAGTTCGAATCCCCCATGTACTCATTGGAAACTCTGTGAGGCAGTTCTACTCTGTCCTATAGGGCTGCTATGAGTTGGAATCGATTTGATGGCAACAGGTTTGTTTTTTTGTTTTTTGTTTTTTCACCCATAGGGAGCAGGAGGCTATAACTTGGAGGAGAAAAGATTGAAGAAGGACATTACCTGGAAGAACAGGGTAGGGGTGGAAGTAGAGGGCAATGCTCTCCAGTTCCTGCTGTCTACCAGGGGCTTTTAATCAGAGTGTGGAAATAAAGAGAACATGGTACACCAAGAGAAGCCAGCTGTTAGCTATTGACTTTGTCATGGAGAACTTCTAGGTCTAGGGTAGTGGAATGTTCTCTGTACAGAAACAAGGAGATAATCTGAAGTTTGGGGATTTTTTTTTACTTTAAGATAAGATGATCAGACCATCCCAGGAGCAGGCAGCAGGGACAAAGATAGGGAAAAGCAGGAGAATCTGTAAATATGCTAAGCAAATGTCTTCTTCCTGTACCTGGGCATCTTTCTGAAATAACTCCCCCTCTAGGGGAGTCCCTAAACCAGAGTCCCTGATTGGCAAAGATGGTTATGTACTGGACTACTAACCAAAAAGCTAGTGATTCAAACTCACCCAGAGGCATCTTGGAATTCTGAAAGGTCACAGCCGTGAAAACCCTATGGAGGCAGTTCTACTCTGAAAACCACGGAAATTATCATGAGTCGGAATCGACTCCAAGGCATCTTTTTTTTTTTTTTTAAGGGAGTGCCCAGGAACATGGGGAAACAGAGCTCTGCCTTGGGAGCTCCTAGTTTGGGGGAAGAGTCTCAGCCCTGACTTAAAGGAGCCCCTGATGTCATGGGGGAGCTGGAGCATCCACTTGAAAGAAACCTATTGGCCACACATTCATCACAGCCCAGTGTGAACAGGTGTCTCCACCATGAGATGGTATGGAGAAAGAGGAGACACCCTCACTCAAGAACCTGCCAGGGTTGCTCTGGCTAGAGGGCAAAGCCACAAGGTCTTGGGCTGGACCCAGTATGAGATTTACAGGTAGAACGTTTTTTTGACCCACTTCTGCTTCTTCACCCGTACTCATGTCACCCCAGGCAAGTCACTTCTCTCCCTACTTTACTTCCTCACTTGCAAAATGAAGACAACACATGTTTTGCTATCTTACTCTTCCAGAACCTTGAATGAGTTGATGTGTGTGTGTCCCAAAAATAAGGCCCTGTCCCCTCTCGTTGCTCCCCTTCCTAGGTCCCTGATGTTCCTTCTTTGATAGCACTTGGTGAACTGAGGGGAACAGCTTTGTCCAGAACCTGTCTGGGGCAGGCACTGCTGCCTGTGTCCTTGGAGGCAGACTCAGCCTGTGGACACTGCAGCAGGCTCTGAGCTAGGCCTGAGCTAGAGGACACATTGCCTACCCCTCTTGCAACTCCTGCAGCTGGGCCATGCTCATGTCTTGGCTGCATGGACATGGAGACAACGCGTCTGGGGTGCACAGTAAGTGGCTCCTGGCAAAGCCCAGAACTACTCAACAGGAGTTTTACAGGTGAGTTTTCTCCAGGCTCGGAGTCTGAGAGGAATTGAACATTGGCCAAGGATATCTCTTCTCTTGACATGGTTAAGGACTTCTCCAGAATTGGAGCAAGGGCAAGAGGTCACAAGGAGGCAGGTTTGGGGCTCAACATCCAAGTGACTTTTTCCAGAATTCAAACTGTTTGAAGATGGGTCTGGCCTCCTGACAATAAGCAGCCTGTCATTGGGTGTGTCCAAACTAAGGCTGAATGACCAAGTATTGTGACACAGTTGTGGGGACTCTCCAAAGGATGCATTCTACTGGCTGCTAAAATCTCCCCAATGCACACCCAGGCCGCTCTGCACAAGGTGGTGTGGCCTGGAGGTCAAGAGCATGGACTCTGGGGCCAGCTGGCAGGGTTCAAACTCCTGCTCCGTTATTGATAAGAGCTGTGACTGCGGGGGGAGTCCCCGGTGGCACTGAAGTTAAGCACTGAACTATTACCCAGAACACTAAAGGCCTAGTGATCTGCGTCCAAAAGGTCACAGCCTTGAAAACCCTTTGGAGCACATTTCCATCCTACGCACACGGGGTCACCACATACCAGGCTTCAAACCGGTTCATTTGGGTTCAAACCCCTACTGACAATTTGCATTTCTAACAAGTTCCCAGGAAGTTACACTTAAGAATCACCAGGGGATCTTATTAAAATGTAGATTCCAATTCAGTATACCTGGGGTGGAAATGGAACAAATTGGGTTGAAACCCTGGCATGTGTTAGAATCGACTTGATAGTAACTGGTTTGGGTTTTTTTGGCTTGGTGACCCTGGGCAGGTTACTGAACCACCTGTCTGTAAAATGGGGATGAAATAATAGTACCCGCTTCAGAGGGCTCCTGTGAAGATCAAAAGAGTTCATGTTGCAAGCACAAGGTGCTAGCTACGGCTACTACAATTAAGACTTGGTCTGGTGGCTCAACCAGACCAATTAGAAAGAGAGAGCTTGTCACACACCCACAGCCAAACTATACTCATCCAAAAGATAGCAGGTGAATAGGGGACCCCATCCCTGTCAAGCAAGGCCCAGTGAGAGCGTGCCCAAGTGCTCAGAAGCAGCCAGGACCCATTTATGTATATTCAGTGACCTTCATGCCCCTAAACACCCCACACACTGGAGTACATGGTCACAGAGGCCCGATAGCCTGTACAAAAGGGTGGGGTCTTACAGATAAGCTTGTGTGTGTGTGTGCTTGTGTGTGTGTACGTGTGTGTGCACGTGTGTTCACGTGCTTACATGTGTGTGCACCTTCGTGCATGCATATGCATACAAGTGTACGTGTGTGCGTGCATGTGTGTGCACGTGCATGTGTGCAGACGATAAAGAAAATCGGGATTCTCCCCCACCTCTCCCTTGCCTCTGCGCTCCGCATCCACTCTTCATCCTCCCCTGCCCTCCCTCCAGCCCCACCCCTTCGCAGTTTCTCTTGTTTGCTTTCCTCCCCAGGCCTGGATGGGCCTGTGGATATCAAAACAGCTGGTGCATTCCACCAAATTAAGGCCATGGCAGGCAAATCTTGGAGCAAACCAGGAATCTGGGGATTTATTCTTGCAAGGTGAGAACAACCCATTGCCCAACTGAACTTTTTACTTCCTGCCGGCTGAGCTGGCATCTGAGCTGCTCCCCTCAGCAGTGGCTCAGCAGAAGAAGCAGGGGGAGTTGAGGGCACAGCTAGCAGAGGGGCCGCTGCAGCCACCTGCAGCCTAACGAAGATCCCCGGGGACCCTGCCAAATGACCTTGAAAAGGGTCTGCTAAGGCCCCCTCTCTCTGCACACAGCACACAGCAAGCAGTTCCTGCTGTGATCCGCAGTCTCCTTCCCCAGGAAAGCCTGGCAGGAAGCCACATTGCCTGTAGGTATGCACTTCCCTCCTGGTGCTGCTTTTGCTGCAGATCACCGAAGGAGCCGCGTCCTGAGATTCCGGGGAGATCACACGGGGAGCCAGGGATGTGTCATGACTCTGAGTACCATTTGTCACAACCGTATCATTTTTTCTCCCTCGGCCTCTCCCCTGCCTGTGGCTGCTACACCCACCTTCTGGTACTTGGCATGCTCACAGGCAAGAGTCTTGTCATCCCCCAATCCTAATTTTCATTGGCTCAAAGCTTTCCTTGAATGTCATTCTCCTTGGCCTGGAACCTGCTGTCTCCTCCCACCCTGTCTTTAACACCCTTCATTCACTCTGGGCGGCATCCACCAATAACTTCTTAAGCACCTGTTCCTCTGGCTGCTGCGGAAACGGTTCTCACCAGGTGAGATGCTGGGACAGAGGTTTTCTGTGTGCTTCCTCCAGCTAAGGACACACAGTGCACACTGGCTTATCCCTGCCCCTTTGAGTCCAGGCGCCTCCCTCTCTCCCAAGGCCAGCTTGAGTCTCATCTTTCCAGTTCCATGCCTTAGGGTCACCTCCCTCCCTTCTCCCTCCCCATAAAGGTGACCTTCCTAGGCTCCAGCCCAGCTCTAAGACCCTGCTGTCTGCAGGAGTGATGTGTTATAAAGTGACAAGCAGCCCTCAGCTGCTACCACTTGGCCAGAAGGCCTGAGAAGGGTCTCAGGTAACATCATACCCCCTTTCAGCTTAAATGTCATGTCTTCAGGAAGTTCCTGAGAAGGAGACAGTGCGTGTCAGACTGGAAAAAGCTTCCGCTTCAAAGTCAGAAAAACATGGGTTTAAACTCCATCCCAGCCTTCTGTTGGCTGTGTTGGGAAAGTGATATGACCCTCCTGGGCCTCCATGTCCTCACTGGAGCCATACGGTGAGGGTAGCCACCAAGACTTCCATAGTACTAGGCATGGTTCCAAGGGATTCATATATCATAATTCATTTAACCCTCACCACAGCCTGGGAAGTGAGGATTACTATTATCATGCCCATTTTACTGATGAGGACACTGAGGCCCAAAGTGTTTAAACCATTTGCTCCGGGATTGGTAACTGGATGGCAGCAGTCTGTATCCTCCGTGCCGTCACTCACTGGCCCACTCTGCCTCTCATATGTGCCCTCCTCACTCCCGGGGTACAAATGCCTAGACATTCCCTGGTACACAAAAGGTGCTCCATAAATGCAAGATGCTGTTATTTCAGACATGGGGTTTTCAGACAGGCAACTAGGATGGTATCTGAGGTGTAGTGGGGGAAACTTTAAGCTGGAAAAGGAGACCTGGCCACCTGCAGGTGAGCCAAGAACCTTTTGGAACCACTTTCAGCTTCTGTGGAAAGACGGGCTTGTGCTGGGAGACACTGTGCTTCTTCTGGGTGACTCAACCAGTTTAGCACCTGGTGGCCCCTCAGGAGAAAGACCTGAAAATCTACTCCTGAAAAGATTATAGCTTAGAAGATCCTATGGAGCAGTTCTACTCTCACATGGAGTTGCTATGAGTTAGAATCAATTCATGGCAACTAACAACAACAACCATCTCAACCACGTGGAGGCAGGGTGGTGGGTACTGAGGAGACACCCCCAGCTGCACCCCCTCTCGTGGTTGCTGGAGACTTCATGAGTGAACAGCCACAAGGCACCCCACCCAGAGAGGAGGAGGCTACAGAGGTCAGCTTGGAACCCAGGGTGTGTGGGAAGCCGGCATTGGGCGAGCCTGGGGACTGGCCCCCATAACAAGCTAGCAGCAGGCCAGCCATCAGTGCAAAGACTCTGTGTTTGATCAACTCCAGCACAGCAGAGGCTGCACGATGTAGCTGTTCTACCCAAGAGCCGCACAGGAGTGGAGAGAAGGATGTGAGCGCATCATGGCTCTTGGAGCAAACGTGGAGAAGAAAGGACGCAAGGCTTGTCTGAGAGGAATTCCCCTCAGTACCCCAGGCAAGCAGGTCTGGCCATCGGCTCATACCAGCTCTTGCATGATGCTGAGGTAGTGTGCATGGGTGAGGGGCTGGGGATGGACAGGAGGGGGTCTAGGCCACAGGGAGCTGGTGGGTTGTCCTGAGGGGCGAAGAGTGTGCACACACAGTGTGTACAAACAATGCCTACGGACTGTTCCACCAAGGAATTTATTAGTACTAAAAACTGAGAGATTATTTTTGCTTCAATGGGAACATTCGATATGAAGTATAGGGAACAGAGTGGAGTCCCTGTGTGGTGCAAACGGTTAACGTGCTCATCGATAATCAAGAGGTTGGCAGTTCCACTCCCCTCAGAGGCTCCTCAGAAGAAAGGCCTGGCAATCTAATTCTGAAAAATCAGCCACTTCTACTCTGACACACATGGGTCTCCATGAATCAGAACTGCCTCTATGGCAACTGGTTTTTTATACAGAATAGGGATAGTGAGGTTGAGCAAGGGGCTCTGATCCCCTTCTCAAGAATGAAGATTAAATTTCTCTTCAAAGAAGGCTTCAAAGCAGTCGTCAAAATTCTTAGTACTGGACTGAAGGCTGTGAGGGCCGTGGTCTCAGGGGACAGACATCTAGCTCACCTGGCATAACATAGTTTATAAAGAAAATGTTCTACATTCTACTTCGGTGAGTAGCGTCTGCGGTCTTAAAAGCCTGTGAGTGGCCATCTAAGATGCTCCACTGGTCTCACCCCTTCGGAGCAAGGGAGAACGAAGAAAACTAAAGACAAAGGACTAGTAAACCACAACCACCACAGCCTCCACCAGACTGAGTCCAGTACAACTAGACAGTGCCGGCTACCGCCACTGGCTGCTCTGACAGAGATCACAGTAGAGGGTCCGGAACAGAGCTGGAGAAAAAGGTAGAACAAAATTCCAACCCACAGAAAAAGACCAGACTTGCTGGCCTGACATAGACTGGAGAAAGCCCACAAGTGTGGCCCCTGGACACTCTTTCAGCTCAGTAATGAAGTCACTCCCGAGGTTCATCCTTCAGCCAAAGATTAAACAGGTCCATAAAACAAAACAAGACTAACAGGGCACACCAGCCCCGGGGCAAGGACTAGAAGGCAGGAAGGGACGGGAAAGCTGGTAATAGGAAACCCAAGGTTGGGAAGGGAGAGTGTTGAAATGTCATGGGGCTGTTAACCAATGTCATACAACAATATGTGTACTAACTGTTTAACGAGAAGTTGGTTTGTTCTGTAAACTTTCATCTAAAGTAAAAAAGAAAAAAAATCTTGTTATTTTGTTGACACCCATTGGGTCCGGTTGTATAACCCCAGGGTGCGCCCTTCTCCACAAAGCCCAGGTCAATATCAATGGTTCCCCCTGGGGCTGTGCTGCCTGTGCGATGGCTCTGTTACTCCCAATTTACAGGAGGGGAAACTGAGGTTTCCACAGTTCTGAGATGATGCTGAGGCCACAGTTAATTACAAGTAGGACTTATAGACAGAGTCCTCGTCAAGTGGTCTTTCCCAGGCCTGTGTTGTGATCTTCTTGGGTTTAGGTACACTGGCCTGCATGGGCTCCTTCCTCCATAAAAAGTATTAACAATTTACATTTTATGACTGCATTGGTATAGAGACAAATATAATCCAGGCTGGATTAAAACTTAAAACATCTTCTTCTATCCTAAGAGTTCAGAACAGGTCCAGCCCACATGCCCCTCCCAGGACCTCAGTCTCACTGGGCACCCCCGGCCCACCCATACCCCAGGGTGATGCAGGGGGCTGAATCATTAAAAGCATAGGCCTTTTCTCCTCCCCACACTTATTGCATGCAGTTGCCTGAGATGTTGCTTGCCTCCTGTCTGCCTGGACATTTCTCCAGACTCACCACCTCCAAGAAGCCTTCTCTGATAACTGAGGTCTACTAGGGACTCCCACTAGAAATTCCCTTTGCAGAGATCTTGAAATTCCCTTTGAACTCCTGTCTCCCCAGCCACAATGCAAGTCTTAGGGTGGGGCCCACAGTCTCCTGTGTGCACTACCTCCTACATAACACCACCAGCAATGCTTGGCACAGAGCTCTGGCAACTTGGGGAGCCCCATAGGTGCTGAGTTAGCAGCTCAGCCCCTAGGCCAGACGCACTGGCATAAGTGTTGTTTCCCATTCCCTGCTTAGGAATCTTGCCACCTTCCTTGTTTCCAGCTGGTAAACTTGTATATATCCTTCAAAACCCTGACTCAAACCTCCCACCTCTAGAAGTCCTCCTTTACCTTTTCAGGCAGAATCCATCTCTCCCCCCCTCAATTCCGAGTGCACACTGCTGGAAGACAGATCCCACCATCGCCTTATTGGTTTACTGGGACTGTCCTGGCAGCAGGGCCTATTCCTCACTCGTTCTCAGGCCCCAACCCACAGCCAAGAACAGGTCTCAGATATTGCCGGTGATTCAGTGGACTTATTCCGCCTCTCCCAGCCCACACTCAGTGGCGAGCCAAATCAGGAGCAGCTTCCTGTTTCTGACCTACACAGGCTGGACCCCGAAAAATGTCTCAGGCCCAGCTGCAAAAAGGCCTAGACTTCTGTTTCCCCAGAATCTCTCCCCACCTTCCTGGTTAATTAAAATCACCCTCTACTCTGGGTTGTCGGGGGATGGATTACCTATGTCAGTGGTTTTCGATCCTTGACTGCACATTATACCTACGGGAACCTCTTAAAAAATTCTAATTCCTGAAGTCAAGTCCATCAGATTTTCTAGTAGTGGGACCCAGTGTGGGTGTTTTTAAAAGACTCCTTGAGTGATTCTAATGATGGGTGGAGTTGAGAAGCATTCATCAGCGTGGTGGGCGTTCTAATCAAAGGTGTCTCCCTTTTGTTCTCATAATTTCTTTCTTTGGGCTCATTTCTTCAGACATGGAATCTCCTGGAAGGCTGAAAAGAGGCTCATGGCTCTTAGAGCTGACAGGGACCTCAAGGGATGGTGTGATTCAGCAGCCTGCCTTCAACAGGGTTATCTCCATCGTCTGTGGTCCCATGAGAAAACCAAGACCCAGAGAGGTTAGGTATCTTTCACAAAGTCACACAGCTAGTGGCGGACGGAGCTGAGTTGATGGGCCAGGTTCTTTTCAGTGAAAGAGTTGGGGGGAGGCTGGGGCAGAGGGCCTTGCATTGTTGTTGGGTGTTGTCAAGTCATTTTTGACTCCTAGTGACCCCATGTGACAGAGTAGAACTGCCCCATACGGTTTTCTTAGCTGTAATCTTTAAGGAAGCAGAATAGGCAGGTCTTTCTCCTGTGGTGCCGCTGAGTAGGCTCAAACCGCCAACCTTTTGGTTAGCAGCCAAGTGCTTAACTGTTTTTGCTACCAACCCCTGACTCATGGTAACCCTGTGCACAATAGAACAAAAAGCTGCCCGGTTCTGTACCATCCCCACCGATCGTTTGCGGATTGTACCATTCTGATCCATAGCGTTTTCATTGGCCGATTTTTGGAAGCAGATCACCAGGCCTTTCCTCCTACTCTGTCTTAACCTGGAAACGCCACTGAAACCTGTTCAGCATCACTGCAACATGTAAGCCTCCACTGATGGATGGGCAGTGGTCGCACATGAGGTGCTTCAACTGGGAATCAAATCTGGGTCTCCCCCATGGAAGGCAAGAATTCTACCACAGAACCACCACTGCCCCTCACGCCAGGGGTCAAAAGAGGCTTGGGGTGGTTGTCTGTCTGGCACCCCACTGTTCTTCCCACCTGGCTGTTGCACAGGTGGGCATGAGTAGCGCCATATCCGTTGCAACAACTCTCCAGCCTCGGTCCAGCTTCCGGCATGTGCTGTCATCTCTTCCCGGTAAGCAGGCCCTGACCAGAGCTGCACACTCTCCATTCCCTGGCTCCTTCCCAAGCGCTTTGCTCTCAGAGCTCCACACGAAGCTCTTTGGCAGCCCTGGCATGATTCACCTGCGCCCCTCTTTGGGGACCTGACACTCCTCTCCAAGCTGGGAGGGAGAGATGTTTAATTTATCAAACAATGCCACAAGATGTTGTTTACACACACACGGGATGTAACACAGACGCAGCAAACCGTGAACATCGTAAACCTGTTTGCAGCTTCTCCTCCTCCATGTGATAATTAGACAAGAGACAGTGTGGGTCACATGTGCAAAGCGACAGCCTCGAGGCAGGGGGCCATGGAGATGAGCTGGCTCAGGGAATGAAATGCCAGTCCACTGCCTGCCGAGTTGAGGGGCTGACCCCTGCTCCCCTCTCCTTCCTTCTGGAGTGGACTCGCATGGCGTCTCCAGGCCCTGCATACACTTCCTTCGCCCCTCCCCAGCCCAGGAGCTGGGTGTTTCCTTCCCACTTTGAGTATCTGGTCCTGCCACCCAGTGTCCGGAAAGGGCACCCTAGGTGGGGTTGCGTGCGTGTATGTATGTGTGTGTGTGTACATACGCACATCTATATATGTGTGTGCATGAACATACGTGTGATTTCTCTTCTATTGATACATTTAATACGGAACCAGCCACTGTTTTTAGTTATCTGGCTGATAACATAATAGGGCTCAACGAGTATTCTAACAGAGTTAAATGGAATTGAATCCAGTACGCTTCCCTTCCCTGAGCTGCTAGGCACTGGAAATGTGGAAAAATTACACTCCGAGGAGTCAGTGTAGACAAAGAGTTCAGGTTCAGGATCTGGAATTTGATGGCCTGGCTCAAAACAAGTTCCTGCACTTACCAGCTGGGAAAACTTGGGCAAATTGCTTAACTTTTTTGTGCTTCAGTTTTCTCATTGTAAAAGGGAGATAGATGATAATGGCTCCCATCTCACAGAATCAAATGAATACAAAGCACTTAGAGCAATGCCTGGCACATGGCACTCAATAAATTACAGCTATCATCATCGTGGAGCCCTGGTGGCATAGCGGTTAAGAACTCAGCTGCCAACCAAAAGGTTGGCAGTTCGAATCCACCAGCCACTCCTTGGAAACACCATGGGGCAGTTCTATTCTGTCCTATAGGCTGCTATGAGTCATAATTGACTCGGCGGCAACAGGGTTGGTTTTTGGTTTATCATCATCATCTGAGCCCTGGTGGCACAGTGGTTAAAGCATTTGGCTGCTAACCTAAAGCTCTGCAGTTCTAACCCACTAGCTGCTCCAAGAAAGAAAGATGTGGCAGTCTGCTTCCGTAAAGATTTTTTTTAGCTGCTCCAGGAAAGAAAGATGTGGGAGTCTGCTTCCATAAAGATTTACAGCCTTGGAAACCCTATGCAGGTAGTTCTAATCTGCCCTATGGGTCGCTATGAGTTGGAATCAACTCGATGGCAATGACGGTTGGTGTTTTTGGTTTTTATGATCATCATTATCACAGCTAATAGGACATGTATCTCTCACAAACTTTGTGCCATAGCACACGTGGGAAGATTCACTTTCCTGGAGCTAAGTGGTAACCACCACCCCACAGAAGGGCCTAAAGCTTCACACTCCTGAGGGGATAGTGGCAACAGTGCACAGGGCACTGGTCCCACAAGACAGCACACATGGGCTCTACTCCCAACTCTGATACTGGACAAAAGTCGTTCTCACCACTGGGGCCTCAGTTTTCTCATCTGTAAAATGGAGAGTTAACTAAATAACTGCCTAAGGTCCTCTCTAGCTCTCCCTTTCCAGAATTCCTAGGGGTCTTCTTGTGTTTCCTTCCCACTTTGAGTATCTGGTCCTGCCACCCAGTGTCCGGAAGGGGCACCCTGGGTGGGGTTGGGGATCGTAATCCTGAGCCTGTGCTGTTAAAACTACTTTGAGCAAGATCCTCAGTTTACAAGAAAGCAAGCTAAGACTCAGAGAGGGAACCCAATCAAGTTAGTGGCCGGGATGGACCTGCGAGGTCCCTGGATGGGCAAACGGTTAATGTTCTCGGCTGCTCAAACTGAAGTTTAGAAATTCGAGTCCGCTCAGAGAAGCCTGGCAATCTACTTCGGAAAAATCAGCAAATGGGGTAAGTGTTTTCTGAGCCTGGGGATGGGGCTTCTGTCCTCCCCACAGAGCCTACATAGAAGGCCCTGGAGTTACACTTTCATTAAGGGTGGGGCCTGGATTCTAGCATAAGGCAGTCTGGCTCCACAATCTGTCTTCTTTCCACCATACAAGGCCAAGAATCTGTGCTGCTGTGAAATAAGTTTGGGGAAGTAGTTTTGGCTTAAAACCTGCGATATTTTTAAAAGGCCTGTCTCTAGGAAAATTTCAAGGGCTCTTGAGAATTGATGTTTGGGTGTAGACAAGGCTGTACCACTCCCCTTCCTCAGGTCCATGTATGGAAGCCTGGGAGAAAGGATATAAGTGAACACTGATTTGGTGCTTGTTGCGTTCTGTTTAAGAGCTTTGTACATACGTATTAATTCATTTAATCTTTTAAGGAGTCCCTCGGTGGTCAAATGGTTAAGCACTCAGCTATCAAAAGGTGATGGCTCTAACTCACCCAGAGGCACCTTGCAAAAAAACCCTGGTGATCTACTTCCGAAAAGTCAGTTCTACTCTGACACACACGGGGTCACCACAAGGTGGACTCAACTTGATGACAAGTTTTTCTTTTTTCTTTAACCTTTTAACATCCCCAGGTTCATATTATTATCCCTGTTTTCCAGCTGAGGAAACTGAGGCCTGGAAAGCGTAGATACTGGGGAGGCTGGGGTTGAGATCCAGGTAGTTTGGCTCAGAGGGAGTCAGGCCCTTCGCCACCTCCTAAGCTTCCCAGGTGCATCAGAATTCCACTTTAGAGCGGCCCTCTTAGATTTGAATCCTGGCTCTTTGACTTGCTCACCATGTGGCCTCACATGGGTTGCTCACCTCTGGGCTTCACATTACCCTCCTGGAAATAAGAATAAGACAGCCCACTCTGCCAGCTTTGATTAGGAATTACTGATAAAGCAGGTCACCATGCCTAGCACGTACCTGGTGGGGCTAAATGGTAGTTACAATTTGTGATTTAAAGGAATATCACACTGCTATCTGGGCACTTGCTGTAAAACCTAATTACTCTGAAATTCATAATAATTAAAACAAAGCCTGAAATAAAATCCTGTATACATGGGGCGGGCGGGGGCGGGGGGGGGAGGTAAAACAATCCTAGGGTAAACGTCTCCAGAGAACCTTTCTAGAGCATTTATATGCTCAGTGCAACTGCCGTGCTAATTTCAGTGAGTCGCCAGTCACTGAGGGGCCCATGACAAGCGTCTGGGTCTGTTTGGGAAGGCAGGTCCACTGAGGGCTTGTGTTTGGAAGGAATAAAGCCACTTATTGAAAAACAGTCGCTGGTTCAGTCCCTCATCAATGTGGACAGGTCCTCCCCTGAGCACTGAAATCCGTTTGCTTTGGATTTGCTTATTTTTTCTTGCTCAGGATCCTAGAAGTACCAGGGATGGAAAGCACCTTGGAGAAACTGAGGCCCACGGAATCTGGGTGTGCATTCAGACTCCCCAGGAAAGGCAGCCTAAGGAGTGGAACTCTCCTCCTCTCCCTTCCAGATACCTGATGACATGAGGGAAGCATAGAGGTTGGTGCCCAGGTCTGACAGGCCCCATGCCTGGGGATGGGTGATGGGGGTGGCTGGGAATTCAGTTCTACAACTTCCACCAACCCGAAAGCCCTCAATTCCACAGCCCTAAAGCTGTAAAGCTCTGGGGGCACAAACGCTTAAGTGCTTGGCTGCTAACTGAAAGGTTGATGGTTTGAAACCCACCCAGTGGTTCTGCAGGAGAAAAGACCTGGAGATCTGCTCCTATAAAGATTACAGCCTAGAAAACCCTATGAGGCAGTTCGACTCCGTCATATGGGGTCGCTGTGAGTTGAAATGGAGCCCCGGTGGAGCAGTGGTTAAGAGTTCGACTGCTAACCCAAAGTTTGGCAGTTTGAATCCACCAGCTGCTCCTTGGAAACTCTATGGAGCAGCTCTACTCTGTCTTATAGGGGTGCCATGAGTCAGAATCAACTCAATGGCAATGGGTTTGGTTATTTTGTTGTTATTGTTGAGTCAGAATAAACTCCACAGCATCTAACAACAACAAAGGGGAGGACTGCAGACACCCTACTGCAGGGGGCCAGACCTCACAACGGCACTGTTTTTAAGAGCTTTACGTCCATTAACTGGTATTATTATTGCCCCATTT
Organism: Loxodonta africana; assembly: GCF_030014295.1. Classification (NCBI taxonomy): domain Eukaryota; kingdom Metazoa; phylum Chordata; class Mammalia; order Proboscidea; family Elephantidae; genus Loxodonta; species Loxodonta africana. Next base: position 102,936,528 of record NC_087342.1, read on the forward strand.
CAGAAATGGGGAAACTGAGGCACAGAGTAGTTATCCAGCTTGCCCCAGCTGCTGAAATGAGTGTTGAGGTTGTAAAGCCAGGCAGTGTGACTCGGGGACCTGGACTTTTATCCCCTGCACCACTTGTTTAGTGTCAATGGCCATGTTGTTGATGCGGGTACTTGCTTTTAGACAGGGGTGGGAGGATGGGGGAGAGCAAGGTTTCTTGGCCTCTGAAATGTTCCCCTCCTGGTGGACCCAAATCAGAAAAGGATTTCTCTGCAGGTCACTTGGTGTGACCTGTGTAGCCCTGGATCCCAGTGGCAAGTGCCATGGAGGTCCTTGAACCTCAGAGCAGGTCCTGGAAGGCAGAGTGTAGAGGCCTGGAGGCCCACAGGGAGAACCCTCCACCTGCCCTAAGGGATGAATCACACCCTCTCTTCTGATTGCTCCTCCTGACTCTGACACCCGCTGCCTGCCCCCCAGCCTCCTTGCACACTCCCTAAAATCTCGACTTCTCCTCTTGGCAAAGTGTGCGAAGACAAATAATAAAATCCCCAAACTTGTTGTCCTTTTTATTTTTCAAAGAAGTCCCCAGTCTGTGGTTGCCATGGCGACACCTGACAGCTTCTCTGAAGTCAGCACTCTGCTCCCTCCAGCGGCCTCAGCTGCCTCCCCCTCTGCACCCTCCTCCTGCTCCCCCATCTCGGCAGTCTCCCCCCGGCTCCTGCCCCGTCCACCCAGTGCCCAGCCTCCTGTTCCTCCGGGCCAGGGTGGCTCAGATGCCAGGACCACAGGTGGAGTGGGAGATGGCTCAGGCCAAGGTGAAGGAGACATCAGAGGAGCCCAGAGCACAGCCCGGTAAGTGACAGTAATGAGCTCCCGGGTGGCAACAGGTCTACCAGGGACACCCAGACGTGACTAAGCTGCTAAAGGAGCTGTGGCGCTCTATGGCCAGCTCCCCGTCCCTGTGGCAGCCGCTGCCCCTCTGCTCCCCTTGCCTCTCCTCTGTCTTTGGGAGTTCTCTCTTCTTCCACCAAAGTTCAGAAGGCTTCAGGTTGGCTGAGAAGAAAGAACCTGTGAATACTGGGTAGGCATCTCTGTTCAACCACTTGTCAGTGGCCTGGATCTGGGCAAGTTATTTCACCATTCAGAGCCTCATCTGCAAAATGGGTAGGTAACTAAAACCTACCTGAAAGGTTGTTGTGGGACGTAAACGAGATAATGTGTGTAAATACCAGATACAGAGTAGGTGTTAGCACCATTCACCTTCTGTTCTCCTCTCTGCTTCCACTTTCATTCTCCTCTTCTATCATTTCTTTCTCCTTGAACCCACTTTGCTTTTGTCTCTTCTCTGCTGCCCTCGCCCCACCCCTTACTGCAAATGTACCCATTCTTATTGGGGCCACAGGGCTTCTTGGGAAAGGTAGGGGAGAGAACTGCTTGGTCCCCAGGAGCGACGGCCTTGACCTCTCATGGTCCTGGGGCGCTATGCCAGCAGGAAAACAACAATGGCAGTGAACACCATTCACTGAGCGCTTACTATGTGCTGGGCTCTATTTGAAGAGTTTCTCACAAATCAGCTCATCTGATTGTCAGATCACCACTACGTGGTGCTTACTATTGCCCTTCCCATTTTATATCTAAGGACACCGAGGCCTGGAAGTGGCAGGAAATGAGGGCAGCAATTCCACCATGTGGGGATGAGAGGTGAGGAAAGAAAGAAGAGGGAGCTCAGAGACAGAAGAGGGTGCGTGTGAGGTGGGAGATGTCTTACTTCCCTTCCTTTACCCTCAGGCTCCCAATAAGCTCTGGAACAGGCTCTGCCATTACATTCCAGATACCCCCAGGGACCAGTGAATTCCTGAATGTCCTTGTTCCTGGTTCACGGTCACCCAAAGAAGTTGAAGAGTCTGTCCACATGCCCAGGTCAGAGAGCATGGTGGCCTCTACCCACTCTCACACCCAGGAGTGTGGGCTGCTTTAGCAGGCACAGCAGGCAGAATTCTCAGTCTCCTATGGCAAAGCCTTTTCTAAGGGGATAAGCAGGGGCTTCCTGTCTGCCCATGCCCGCTCTGGAGAGCCAGGGGCTGGCTCCCCCACACTACCTCTTCTTGGCAGTGAGGCAACACCAGAACCCCACTTTCAAGCCAGCTGCCTCCCCACTGTAAAGGAAACAATTTTGCTCTAGGAGCAAGGATTTACTAGAGGGCAGATGGTGGGCCCTGATGGGGACAGAGGGTGGTTGCAGGTTTAGGACAGGGCTGGCTGAGATCTTATTTCCGGAGGCTGCTGCCCAGTGATTATTTATCAGCTCTTCCTCATCTCCCTGGCTACTGGTTACTCTCTAATGTCCACCTGCTCCACCCCAGGTCCATAGTGAGGAGAGAGGGGCTCCCCTCGCTGGGTCCTGCCCCCACCCTGTGTCCCAGTGCGATCTCTCCAGATGGCTAGGCCAGTGCCCCTCACGCTTTAATGCACAGATGAGTCATCTGAGGGATCCCCTAAAAGTGCAGATCCTGATTCCAGAAGTCTGGGTTATGTGTGAGACATTGTTTCTACGTTGCCGGTAGTCTGAGCAAATTTGGAGTAGTAAGGGCCTAGATGACCTAGGACTGGCTCCTAGGAGCAAACTTTGAGGGGCAAAGCTCTAGGGCTCTCCAGAGCCAAACACTATTCCCTGCTCCCACCCCATGCCTTCTTCTGGGATCTCTCCTTAAGAACTAGACATCAGATCATTGTTCCCAGCCAATGCTTAGCAGTCACATAGGCCTGCACATGAGCACGTTCAAGCCAAGTTTCTGAGCCTAGAGCCATGAAATGCAACATTTGGGCCTTCTCTCAGAGGAATGCACTCCTTGTAGATCCTTCCAGCCCTTACAGATTGACAACCATGCTGAGGTGAGAGCTGCCCATGTAGGCTCTGTCATCCACACTCACTCCTGGGCCTCATCAGACAGAAGCAGATGGAATTCAGGAGACATGAGAGGGCTCAGAGGATATACAATAGGAGTCCAAATGTAGCCTTGGATACCATAAGAGCTTCTAGAAGAAGATCTGAAGGTTATAGTGAATCACCAACAGAAGAAGCTAAAAATATTTGTTCTTCTCATCATACTCCAACCTTGTATAGGAAAGGTCATCAACCTACTTCCTCTTGGGTTTACACTTCTATCTCCAAAAGGGGTATTTCCTATCCAGGTCATGCCTAGAAAAGGTTTCACCCATCAGGCCAAGAGGATCTGTGTGCGCCCAGACACAGGAGAATGGACCAGATGACATTTCAAGTTCACACTCAAGTCCAAGGACTCTACAAACTTCCTACCCTCTCCTGGCCATCATGGAGAGAAAAATCCCCTTCCATGCTGCAGTTTGTGGTTTTGGTTTTTATTAAATCTCAGGATTAATTTTTCCCAGTGACAGCGTGGTCGGCCTGGAAGCCATAATCCCTTCAGTAGTTCAACATGTTTATGAGGGTGAGAGGAAGCTTAATGCTGCAGTTAAAATGCTAAGCTGAGTAATCAGTTCATTAGGAATTTACTCAATATGTTTGCTGTCTGCAGCTGGGCCCTATTCCCCTGGACAGAGATAAATCAGCAGACAACGCAGCTAGTGACAAGATGAACTCCTCAAACATCGACAGGCAATGCCCTGCCACAGAGGAGAATTCTCTGGCAGAGGACCCCACAAGGTCTTGGACAAGGCCAAACGGGTGGCCAGAGCTGAACAGAACTTCAGATGTAGAGTATGCCCAGGGTCTGGACTTCAAGCCCCTGAGGGAACTCATGACTAGATCAGTGGAACTAGGCCCAAGGCCCAAGGACACTTAGCCATCAGGAGCCAAGCAGGCAGAGTGTCATGGTTCAAGTTCCCCCAGAACAAGACCTTGAGACAGGGATTCAAGGGCACAAAGTTTATTTGGGAGGTGATCCCTGAAAACACTGGTAGGAAGTGTTTTGGGAAAGTGAGATGGGAAAGAGAAGGTAGCCAATAAAACATATGTTATCAAGTAAGTTACGATGGTGGGCAACTGGAGCTCAGTACCACTGGAAAACTCTGGGAGACTGTACAGCACACTTCAGAGTTATCCAGGTGAGGTGTGAGGGTGCTGGGATGGGAGTTCCCATCGGTCATTGTTTGAAGACTGCTCCAGGAGCATAAATTCCCCAGCACTTCTGATTACCCTCTGTGTGCTCACCAGGGTCAAGTGTGGCCATCAGCCAGAGAAAGCTCCCAAGCTGAAGATGCAAGTGCAGGCTGGTAGGAGTCAGGCTGGTGTGCACTGAAATGGCAAAGCCCAAAGGATCTGGCCAAGGACTGGATAGTGTCTGCTCCACAGAGGGTGAGCACAACCCCAGCAGGAATACAACTCCCACAAGAGTAATCCTGGAAGAGACCTGAGACCTGTGGAGTAGTAAGTTTCCATTTCTTATTGTGCCAGAAGTGATGGACAAATTTATCACGAAGGGTAGGATCCCTGAGCCCCAGGACAAAGGGTTCCTTGAGGAATTCAGTGGGAGTAAGGCCTTGTGGTGGCTTCACTCTGGCTTACCGAGGGTCTCTGGGGATGGGAGGGAAGGTGGCTCAGGAGAACTGTTCCTGGGCTAGAAATGCACAGGGAACCGGAGAACTTGCTGGGCACTTCTCTGGGTGGAGAATGGCCAACAGAAGCACCCCATGCTTAGGACAGGGCTGTCTCATTTGAAATTTTAATAAATCATCTGGAAGTGGGAGTACACAGTGAAAGCTGGAGATCTTCAAATGGCACTAAGTTTTTTGGGGGAAGTGAAATGTCAAACCAATGAGGATATGCTACAAAATCCCACAAGGGCGTGTGTGAGTGGGCAGGAAAGTGACAGATGAGATTCAGTGTGGGCAAGTGTAAGATAATGTATTTAAAGACAAATATCTCAAACTCTACAGGACTTCCTTCTAAGATGATGCATGCCATGGTGGCTTTATTTTAGGCAGAGATACGAGGGGAAGGGGAACTGTCATTTATGGAGCGGCTCCTAGGTGCCAGGTGTTTCATAAGTTTTATTGAATCTTCTGGATGTTTGTTTTTGTTGCTAGTTGCCATTGCATCGACTCCAACTCATGGCAACCTTATGTATAATAGAATGAAACATTGCCTGGTCCTGTGACATCCTTATGATGGTTGGTACACTTGAGTCCGTGGTGCTGGGAATCTGATTCAATCTGTGTTCTTTCTGGTCTGTTCCCAGAGGATATGAGCCCAATGTGTGAAGCGGTCTGAAAACCACCAGGGATCAGCACCTCAGGAAGGCGTTAGAAGCATAAGCAGATGCTATGTGCTTCTCTCTTCCCTTGCTCTCTGGCCTATCCTTCTCCGTCTCTTTTGGTGGTTCTTTCAGCAACATGTTGGCGAGCTCTAGGTCTTTCCTGGCCTTTTCTCTTCTTTATCTATTGTCTTTCCCTACAGCACTCATCTGGTTCCATGGCTGGAAATATTCCTCAGATGCTGATAAGTCCCAAGCCCACATCCCCAGCTGTGACTTCACCCTGAGCTCCAGACTCACAGTTTGACCCTCATTGACATCTCAACTGGGATGCATCTTAGACCATGAGGGCCATAAACAAGTTCTTGCTTTCCCCTCTTAAGCCTGCTGCTCCTGTCATCTTCCTCATCTCAGTAAATGACAACTCCATGGAGTCTGTTCTTCCATTTCTGCAAAATGAGTGTTAGACTGTCTTCAGAAGGTCAGCAGATGAGATGGGAAGGTTGACAGACAGCTGCAAAGAATTTATGGAAGGATGAAGATGAGAAGGGATGATTGGAAGTCCATACCAATCAGTTGCCATCGAGTTGACTCCAACTACTACCCACAGTAACCCCATGTATGTCAAGCAGACCTGTGCTCCATAGGGTTTTCAGTGGCTGATTTTGGGAAAGTGGTCTGCCAGGCCTTTCTTCTGAGGTGCTTCTGAGTGGATGTGAACTTTGAATCTTTCGGTTAGCACCCAAACATGTTGACTACTTGAATCACACGGGGATTCCTGGCAATCTACTTTGGAAAAGTCAACCATTAAAAACCCTGTGGAGCACAGTTCTACTCCGACACACACGGGGTCACCAGGAGTCAGAGTCAACTCAACAGCAACTGGTTTTTAGAAGTCCAAGGACGCATGAGGTACATGGTAAGAAGGTAGTGGATGTCATCAGCAAACCCAAGAGTGGTGGGATGATTCGGGAATGACTGGGATTAAGGGTCATCCTAGAACACGTGGTAAAATGATGCATGTTAGGAACAAGCCAAAGGAAGTCTCCAGGCCAACCATCCATCGCCGTATTCAGAGCCCAACAACCCTTTTGAGGCTCTAGGCTTCTCTCTACCACAGGGCTTCTCCCCCTGGGGGTGTCCTGTGCTCTCTCATCTAAACCCCACTTTTTTCTCTACTTCCCTGGGACTGCGGCTCAGTGAGAGGGTAAGTAGAGTCCCCAGCCCTCGGGACCCCCTTGCCCACATCAGCTCTGCTTCCTAAATGAGCAGAAGCTCCACAGAGAGCCCCAATCCCAGCCTTAAACAGTCCAGTGTGGGGAGCAGGGCCCCCAGACCCTCCTCGCTGGCAGGTAGGGTAGGAGTCCAGCATAGCAGGCCCCAGGACCCCCACTCATAGTCAGGGGTCAAGAAGGAGAGGGATTGCTTCCTCTTGCTGTTGGGAAAATGAAGCTAAGCAGAGACAACACATAAAGTCAATGGATTGGAAAATGAGAAAGCAGAATAAATAGGCTCTTGGGAGGGAAATAGGTCTTCCCTGCTCTTTGAACAGGAATAAACAGGGGCAGCGGCTGTCAGGAGGGAAACTTTCCCCAGGGAACGGGTATCTTGGTGCCCACCCAAGGCCTGCAGGAAGGAGTACAGGGAGCCCAGGCCAACTTTTCCTGGACCACCGGTTAGTGGGGACCCACTTGGCTGGGTGTCTGCCTGTCCCCTTCCCATCCACACTCTGTACTGCCTCACCTACCCTTGGTTACCTCTGACACTGCCCCTTCCTGACACCAGAAGCACCTCTGCAAGGTGGTCCTCTCACACCACTGAAACAAACCCCACGTCTCTTTCAAGCCTCACCTCCTATGAGAAGCCTTTTGGATCCTCTCTGTTCTCAGAACCTGCGGTACATTTGATTACTGATTGATTACTTTTGTGTGGCATTTGTAGCCATGGTCTTATAACTCCCACTCAGGTGACTGGGCAGGACTGTGTGATAGGGTAATTGTGGCCTACAAAGGGGACTGGTCAGTTTTGCCTTAAAAGAGAGTCAATTCCAGAGCAGAGAGGGGAACCCACCACCACCAAGGAAGGAGAGACCATCGGAAGAGACCCAGAAGCAGAGACCAGACAGCAGGAGATGGTGCAGTGGGCTTCCCAGCCCATGTAGAGAGAAAGCTGAGTGCCTTTGGGCAGAGACTGAGGGCCAGGGAGAGGCAGGCCTGTGAGCACAGCTGGGAGAGGCTGTCCTGATAGAAGAACTATACCCTGAGTGTTCCTGAGCCTGAATTGCAACCTGTTGCTTCCCTAATAAACTCCATAATTGTGAGTATGGTCTGTGAGGTCTGTGTGGCCATTGCAACAAATTTTCGAACCCAGTAGACAGTGCTGTGGGAGGGATGGTTGGTGTCAGACTTTGTAAAGATGGCAGAGAGAGGAGGCTTGTTTGCCTCTGCCTCATAGGAATCAGCCTTGGGCTCTTAATCCTGGTTCTCCTTCTCCCTGTGGGATTGAAAGAGGTCAGACACTTCCCCCACACCATTTTTACAGAACTCAACTGAGTCACAGCCATGCGATAGACCTACTCTTCACTGTCCTCGCATGCACCTGGCACTTGCCTGCCACTCTGTCCCTTGATGGAGCTGTTTGCCCTGCCTCCTGAGAGCATAATTGTTCTCATTCTTCAAGACCCAGTTCCATTGTCTCCCCCTCCAGGAAGCATTCCCTGATCCCTACCACCTCAGGTGGAATTAACGACAGCTTTTTTCCTCACAGTTACGCACATGCCCTCAGGTCTGATATGAAGGTGAATCGCTTACTTCTCTGTCTCCTCTGCCTTCTTGAGGGCAGGTACACCCCTGTGTCCCTCATGGCTCCAGGGCAGTGGGATTAGGGAGGGCCTAGGATTAGAGATAACCCTGGGAAGTGTGAACAGATGCATGTTAGGAGCACAGCAAAGGGAAAGAACTGATTCAGCCGCACAAAAAGCACCTGTTGCCTGCGTGTTGAATTGATTGTGTTCAATTTTGTTTTGTTCTCAAGGTGTCAGAATTAACATTTCACATAACACTAAGCATGTAACCTGATGTAAACTTCCTTCTCTCTTCAGATATTTATCAAGTATATGACATGCACACACAGACACTATAGACACACAGCTGTTATACACACAGAGACACACACACATATACGCACACATCAGAGGTGCACACGTAACTCACACACACACACACGCACCCCATAGTCACATTTGTCCCTCACAGCACATCCAGAGACACACAGACAGACACATCCTTGCAGCCTGCCTCCATCCTACCGCCCTGCCCATCCCTGCTGGTCCACTTCATTGGATTTGAAAACCAATGATTATCTTCCACTGCAAAAACAAACCACAACAAAACAACAGAGCACCTCTTCCCTCTAAGCTTCAATCATATAATCTTCACAGTCCAGAGCTAGAAGGAGACCTGGAATAAGCTCCAACCCTTCAACTTTACTGACGAGGAAACTGAGGCCCACAGTGGGCAAGTGGCCTGTCTGAGACCATTCAGTGAATAAGTGGCAAAGTCGGGGCCAGAATGCAGACCTCCTGAAGTCCCTTCAAGGCTCCCCTCCCTGCCTTCCTGGTGGAGAGAGGTTATACCTAGAAGGGGAGGCTGGATGTCTAAGACAGGAGAGGAGGGAGATGTGAGGAGGGGCTGGGGGCAGCCCTGGGGCCTGATATGGGCTCAACCAAGGGAAGGGTTGGGGTAGATGGGAACGTCAGGCAGGAGGACTGCCCTGGGATGCCAATGAGGAGGGCTGGGGGCACAGCAGACCCCGCTTAGAGCTCAGAGGAAATAAGGGTTTTCACTTCTCTGGCCTCTTGCTCTGGTAAAATGCCTTCCTTCAGGGTTCGTCTTCTCACTGCTTCCTCTGTCTGACTTAGGGAAAAATAACAATTAAAAGGTAGAAAGCAAAGACCAGAGAGAGGACCTAACCACCCAGCTCCTGGCACCTCCCTCACGTCTGTCTGTCCATCTGTCTCCACTCACTTCCCCTCTATGACTCAGCCATCATGTCTCCCCATATGCCTGGGTGCCCCTTCATCCTAATATCCCATCTGTCTACCCACTTCTCCCACTTCACCTCACATGCTCCTGCATGCTGTCCCCCAGCCCCGTCCCCACAGGCTGTCTGGCCACCCTCTCATGCTGTCTGTCCTCCATCTGCCATGACTTCCAGAGAGCTGTGAGTCGGCCACTGGCTCTGCACTGCCCCCTTCCTCCAGGATGTGTGGGCAGTTCGGGCAGGGCCACTGCTCGCCAAGTCCAGAGCAAAGAGGTCAGCGGGCTCCCGGAGGAAGACGGCCCAGCGCCTGCTGCTTCCGCCAAGCCCTCAGGACAAGTCAGACCCCAGGCGGAAAACAAACATCTTGTCAGGGTTCTGTGGAGGCCGGGAAGAAAATGGGCCCAATTAATCCACATTTGTCTCTCCAAATTGGAGTACAAGTGGGGAGATGGAAGAATTAACCTTTTCAAAAATGTAATTTCATAAAATCATCTCACTTGGAACAGACTCTCTCGTTATTACTATTATTTATGACCACGGCCCTGCCTCAGGCCACCACCGGTGTGGAAAGACAGAGGAGGAGCAGGGGCGGCCGTAGCTGCCCCACACAGAAAGGAAGGGCTGACCAGCCTAGACATCTCAGGGTTCAACCACAGACACCCCCAGAGACCCCGGGCCCCCACAGGTTACCTGCAGCTCTTCTGTAGAAGAACCCATCATGGGGCCTGAGCCTTAAGTCACTCTCAAGACGTCTCATGAAAAATCAGCTTTGGTTGCTGCCGCCGCAGTCCTGCCGGCCCCTCTCCTAACTGCCGGTTCCCTGCCCTCCCTCTAGAGCTCGCCATAGCTGGCAAAGGCCACAGCACCTGAGGCTGCCCCTCAACAGCAACTCCTCATGTGCAGGCCTGGGTCTGCTCAGGACAGGGACATCAGAGGATGTCACCAGAGACTGCTCCTGGGCTTGGAGAACTGGGGTTAGGCTCCCTCAGCTGCCCATCTGCTGGGTGTGGGGTAGCTCCTGGCCTTCCTGGACCTCAGTCACCTGCCTGTCCTGTATCCTACTGGACTTCCCAGACCCTGGCTTCCACCTGGCTTGCCTTCTCTTCAAGCCTTGAGTGAGCCTCCTCTCTTTGACACCTTCAGAATAAAGGCTCTCAGGGTTGTAAAATGGGAACAGTGGGTATGGCTTGTAGGAGGAACAGCAAGGGGGGCAGTGTGGCTGTAGGGTAGTGAAGGCCAGAGGGGTAGTAACAGGCAAGGAAGTGATGAGGTGGGCATGGAATTACACAGGCCATCAGAAAAATTTGGTTTTTACTCCAAATATGGCCTTGGTGAAATGATGCCAGAAATCACATGATAGAATTTTGCAAGGCCAATAACTTATTTATTGCAAATACCTTTTCTGAACAACATAAATGGCGGCTAAACACATGGATGGAAACCCTGGTGGTGTAGTTGTTAAGTACTACAGCTGCTAACCAAAGGGTCAACAGTTCGAATCCACCAGGTGCTCCTTGGAAACTCTATGGGGCAGTTCTACTCTGTCCTATAGGGCCACTATGCGTCGGAATCAACTCAACGGCACTGGGTTTGGGTTTTTGGTTTAAACACATGGACCTCACCAGATAGAAAACACAGGAATGAAATCAACTGCATGTGTGAAAAGAGACCACAGAAAAGCTCAATATCAGCAGTCAGAACAAGACCAGGGGTTGACTGTGGAGCAGACCATCAATTGCTCAAAAAGAAGTTCGAGTTGAAGCTGGAGAAAGTTTAAAATGAGTTCACAAGAACAAAAATAGGACCTTGAATATATCCCACCTGAATTTGGAGACCATTTCAACAATAGATTTGATGCATTGAACACTAATGACTGAAGACCAGATAAGCTGTGGGATGACATCAAGGACATCATACATGAAGAAAGCAAAAGGTCATTAAAAAGACAGGAAAGAGGTGGGGCCAAGATGGTGGACTAGGTGGACGCTACCGCGGATCCCTCTTGCAACAAAGACTCGGAAAAACAAGTGAATCGATCACATACATAACAATCTACTAACTCTGAACAACAAACACAGATTTAGAGATGGAGAATGAACAAATACGGGGAGACAGGGATTGTTTTCAGAGCCAGAAGCCAGCCTACCAGGCAGGTGACCTTCAGAGCCCGATTCGGGGCAGAGCCCAGGGGGGCAGACGGCACAGACAAGGGGCCCAGCCCTAGCCCCCGAACTCATCCCGGGAGGGAGCCCAGCCGGTTGGCGCAGGCGGAGTGGCAGTGCAGCCGGTGGGAGAAGTCCCCGGGAGGCAGTGACTGGTCTTGGAGCAGGGCGAGCAGCGTCCCAGCCGGGGAACCGTCCTGCCGGGAGTTTGGTGGGGAGTGGGTGTGGCACGACCGCGGGGACCAGCTACATTTCCCCGAATTGATCCCGGGGGGGGGCCCAGTCGTTCGTGTGGGCAGTGCCCACCCAGTTCGCGCCAGTGGCGCGGTGCGCCAGAGGAAGAAGTCCCCAGGAGGAAGCAACTGGTCTTGGAGCGGGGAGAGCAGCGTCCCAGCCGGGGAGCCGTCCCGCTGCGATTTTGGCGGGCGCGGGCGGGGCTTGAGCGTGGGACCAGCTACATTCCTCTGAATTGACCCTGGGGGGGGCCCAGACATTCGTGTGGGCGGCGCCCACCCAGTTCACGTGAGCGGCGTAGCGCGCCGGAGGGAGAAGTCCCCGGGAGGAAGTGACTGGTCTTGGAGCGGGGAGAGCAGCGTCCCAGCCGGGGAGCCGTCCCGCCGAGATTTTGGCGGGCGCGGGCGGGGCGTGAGCGCGGGGATCAGCTACATTCCCCTGAAATGACCCCGGGGCGGTCCCAACCAGTTCGCGCGGGCCCAGGCGGTTCGCGCGGGCAGTGTGGTGGAGCAGCCGGTGGAAGAAGTCCCTGGGAGGCAGTGGCTGGTCTTGGAGCGGGGAGAGCGGCGCCCCAGCTGGGACGCGCAGTCGCGACTCAGGTGCGGGGACCTGCTCCGCTCTCCTGAGCTGACCCCAGGGGGGTAGGCCACCCGGTTCGCGGGAGCGGCGCACGACGCGGCTGGTGGGATGGGGAGTCCCCGGGAGGCAGACACTGATTTTGGAGACGGGAGTGCACCATCCCAGTAGGGGAGCGTTAACCTTGGGGGTGGGGCTGACAGCGGAGGATCTGACCGTGACGCCAGCAGGCCAGAACCCCCGGGGGGCAATCTCCACACAGCCAGTACATATAGGTGACACGCACCGTGGAAATCTCAGATATAAGAGTCATTCCAAGTAAGACAAACAACTCTGGCTATATTCTGAGGTGCTACACTCCTAGCTCTCTGATCCCTCCCCCATCCTCCACAGGCGGCTCCATTAACATCCGAATAGCCTGAGCCAGAGGGAGAACTCTGATAGGGATCTGACTGCATTTTTCTTAGCAGATTTTCTGGAAAAACTAGTTTCCCAGTGATGGCTCGGAGAGAGCAGTCCATATCAAACCACATAAAGAAGCAGACCATGACAGCTTCTCCAACCCCCCAAACAAAAGAATCAAAATCTTTCCCAAATGAAGATACAATCTTGGAATTATCAGATACAGAATATAAAAAACTAATTTACAGAATGCTTCAAGACATCACAAATGAAATTAGGCTAACTGCAGAAAAAGCCAAGGAACACACTGATAAAACTGTTGAAGAACTCAAAAAGATTATTCAAGAACATAGTGGAAAAATTAATAAGTTGCAAGAATCCATACAGAGACAGCATGTAGAAATCCAAAAGATTAACAATAAAATTACAGAATTAGACAACGCAATAGGAAGCCAGAGGAGCAGACTCGAGCAATTAGAATGTAGACTGGGACATCTGGAGGACCAAGGAATTAACACCAACATAGCTGAAAAAAAATCAGATAAAAGAATTAAAAAAAATGAAGAAACCCTAAGAATCATGTGGGACTCTATCAAGAAGGATAACTTGCGAGTGATTGGAGTCCCAGAACACGGAGGGGGGAAAGAAAACACAGAGAAAATAGTTGAAGAACTCCTGACACAAAACTTCCCTGACATCATGAAAGACGAAAGGATATCTATCCAAGATGCTCATCGAACCCCATTTAAGATTGATCCAAAAAGAAAAACACCAAGACATATTATCATCAAACTTGCCAAAACCAAAGATAAAGAGAAAATTTTAAAAGCAGCCAGGGAGAAAAGAAAGGTTTCCTTCAAGGGAGAATCAATAAGAATAAGTTCAGACTACTCAGCAGAAACCATGCAGGCAAGAAGGGAATGGGACGACGTATACAGAGCACTGAAGGAGAAAAACTGCCAACCAAGGATCATATATCCAGCAAAACTCTCTCTGAAATATGAGGGCGAAATTAAGATATTTACAGATAAACACAAGTTTAGAGAATTTGCAAAAACCAAACCAAGGCTACAAGAAATGCTAAAGGAGATTGTTTGGTCAGATGACCAATAATATCAGATACCAGCACAATACAAGGTCACAAAACAGAATGTCCTGATATCAACTCAAATAGGGAAAGCACAAAAACAAACAAATTAAGATTAATTCTAAAAAATAAATAAATAAACAAAATAATACACATAACAGGGAATCATGGAAATCAATAGATAAAAGATCACAATAATCAAAAAGAGGGACTAAATATAGGAGGCATTGAACTGCCAGATGGAGAGTGATACAAGGCGATATAGAACGATACAAGTTAGGTTTTACTTAGAGAAATAGGGGTAAATAATAAGGTAACCACAAAAAGGAATATCAATTTCATAACTCAAGAAAAAAGCCAAGAAAAACGTAACGACTCAACAAACATAAAGTTAAACATTATGAAAATGAGGATCTCACAAGCTACTAAGAAAAACATCTCAGCACAAAAAAGCATGTGGAAAAATGAAATGGCCAACAACACACATGAAAAGGCATCAAAATGACAGCACTAAAAACTTATTTATCTATAATTACGCTGAATGTAAATGGACTAAATGCACCAATAAAGAGACAGAGAGTCACAGACTGGATAAAGAAACACGATCCATCTATATGCTGCCTACAAGAGACACACCTTAGACTTAGAGACACAAACAAACTAAAACTCAAAGGATGGAAAAAAATATATCAAGCAAATAATAAGCAAAAAAGAAGAGGAGTAGCAATACTAATTTCTGACAAAATAGACTTTAGACTTAAATCCGCCACAAAGCATAAAGAAGGACACTATCTAATGATAAAAGGGACAATTGGTCAGGAAGACATAACCATACTAAATATTTACGCACCCAATGACAGGGCTGCAAGATACATAAATCAAATTTTAACAGAATTGAAAAGTGAGATAGACACCTCCACATTTACAGTAGGAGACTTCAACACACCACTTTTGGAGAAGGACAGGACATCCAGTAAGAAGCTCAATAGAAACACGGAAGACCTACTTACAACAATCAACCAACTTGACCTCATTGACTTATACAGAACTCTCCACCCAACTGCTGCAAAGTATACTTTCTTTTCTAGTGCACATGGAACATTCTCTAGAATAGACCACATATTAGGTCATAAAACAAATCTTTGCAGAATCCTAAACATCGAAATATTACAAAGCATCTTCTCAGACCACAAGGCAATGAAACTAGAAATCAATTACAGAAAAACTAAGGAAAAGAAATCAAATACTTGAAAAATGAACAATAGCCTCCTGAAAAAAGACTCGGTTATAGAAGACATCAAGGAGGGAATAAGGAAATTCTTAGAAAGCAACGAGAATGAAAATACTTCCTATCAAAACCTCTGGGACACAGCAAAAGCAGTGCTCAGAGGCCAATTTATATCGATAAATGCACACATACAAAAAGAAGAAAGAGCCAAAATCAGAGAACTGTCCCGACAACTTGAACAAATAGAAAGTGAGCAACAAAAGAACCCATCAGGCACCAGAAGAAAACAAATAATAAAAATTAGAGCTGAACTAAATGAATTAGAGAACAGAAAAACAATAGAAAGAATTAACATAGCCAAAAGCTGGTTCTTTGATAAAATTAACAAAATTGATAAACCATTGGCTAGACTGACTAAAGAAAAACAGGAAACAAATAACCCGAATAAGAAACGAGAAGGACCACATCACAACAGAGCAAAATGAAATTAAAAGAATCATTTCAGATTACTACGAAAAATTGTACTCTAACAAATTTGAAAACCTAGAAGAAATGGATAAATTCTAGGAACAATACTACCTACCTAAACTAACACATTCAGAAGTAGAACAACTAAATAGACCCATAACAAAAAAAGAGATTGAAACGGTAATCAAAAAACTTCCAACAAAAAAAAGCCCTGGCCCAGACGGCTTCACTGCAGAGTTCTACCAAACCTTCAGAGAAGACTTAACACCATTACTACTGAAGGTATTTCAAAGCATAGAAAAAGACGGAATACTACCCAACTCATTCTATGAAGCTTCCATCTCCCTGATACCAAAACCAGGTAAAGACATTCCAAAATAGAAAACTTTAGACCCATATCCCTCATGAACATAGATGCAAAAATCCTCAACAAAATTCTAGCCAATAGAATCCAACAACACATCAAAAAAATAATTCACCCTGATCAAGTGGGATTTATACCAGGTATGCAAGGCTGGTTTAATATCAGAAAAACCATTAATGTAATCCATCACATAAATAAAACAAAAGATAAAGACTACATGATCTTATCAATAGATGCACAAAAGGCATTTGACAAAGTTCAACACCCATTTATGATAAAAACTCTTACCAAAATAGGAATTGAAGGAAAATTCCTCAACATAATAAAGGGCATCTATGCAAAGCCAACAGCCAATATCACTCTAAATGGAGAGAACCTGAAAGCATTTCCCTTGAGAACGGGAACCAGACAAGGATGCCCTTTATCACCGCTCTTATTCAACATCGTACTTGAAGTCCTAGCCAGGGCAATTAGGCTAGACAAAGAAATAAAGGGCATCCGGATTGGCAAGGAGGAAGTAAAGTTATCACTATTTGCAGATGACATGATCGTATACATGGAAAACCCTAAAGAATCCTCCAGAAAACTACTGAAACTAATAGAAGAGTTCGGCAGAGTCTCAGGTTATAAAATAAACATACAAAAATCACTTGGATTCCTCTACATCAACAAAAAGAACACCGAAGAGGAAATAATCAAATCAATACCATTCACAGTAGCCCCCAAGAAGATAAAATACTTAGGAATAAATCTTACCAAGGATGTAAAAGACCTATACAAAGAAAACTACAAAGCTCTACTATAAGAAATTCAAAAGGACATACTTAAGTGGAAAAACATACCCTGCTCATGGATAGGAAGACTTAACATAGTAAAAATGTCTATTCTACCAAAAGCCATCTATACATACAATTCACTTCCGATCCAAATTACAATGTCATATTTTAAGGGGATAGAGAAACAAATCACCAATTTCATATGGAAGGGAAAGAACCCCCGGATAAGCAAAGCATTACTGAAAAAGAAGAACAAAGTGGGAGGTCTCACTCTGCCTGATTTCAGAACCTATTATACAGCTACAGTAGTCAAAACAGCCTGGTACTGGTACAACAACAGGCACATAGACCAATGGAACAGAATTGAGAACCCACATATAAATCCATCCATGTATGAGCAGCTGATATTTGACAAAGGACCAGTGTCAGTTAATTGGGGAAAAGATAGTCTTTTTAACAAATGGTGCTGGCATAACTGGATATCCATTTGCAAAAGAATGAAACAGGACCCATATCTCACACCATGCACAAAAACTAACTCCAAGTGGATCAAAGACCTAAACATAAAGACTAAAACGATAAAGATCATGGAATTAAAAATAGGGGCAATCCTAGGAGCCCTAATACAGGGCATAAACAGAATACAAAACATTACCAAAAATAATGAAGAGAAACCAGATAACTGGGAGCTCCTAAAAATCAAACACCTATGCTCATCTAAAGACTTCACCAAAAGAGGAAAAAGACCACCTACAGACTGGGAAAGAATATTCAGCTATGACATCTCAGACCAGCACCTGATCTCTAAAATCTACATGATTCTGTCAAAACTCAACCACAAAAAGACAAACAACCCAATCAAGAAGTGGGCAAAGGATATGAACACACATTTCACTAAAGAAGATATTCAGGCAGCCAACAGATACATGAGACAATGCTCCCGATCATTAGCCATTAGAGAAATGCAAATTAAAACTACGATGAGATTCCATCTCCCACCAACTAGACTGGCATTAACCCAAAAAACACAAAATAATAAATGTTGGAGAGGCTGCGGAGAGATTGGAACTCTCATACACTGCTGGTGGGAATGTAAAATGGTACAACCACTTTGGAAATCCATCTGGCGTTATCTTAAACAGTTAGAAATAGAACTACCATACAACCCAGAAATCCCACTCCTCGGAATATACCCTAGAGATACAAGAGCCTTCACACAAACAGATATATCCACACCCATGTTTATTGCAGCTCTGTTTACAATAGCAAAAAGCTGGAAGCAACTAAGGTGTCCGTCAACGGATGAATGGGTAAATAAATTGTGGTATATTCACACAATGGAATACTACGCATCGATAAAGAACAGTGACGAAATGAGTCAGAGGCAAAAGGACAAATATTGTATAAGACCACTATTATAAGATCTTGAGAAATAGAAAAAACGGAGAAGAACACGTACTTTTGTGGTTACGAAGGGGGGAGGGAGGGGGGAGGGAGAGGGTTTTTTATTGATCAATCACTAGATAAGAACTGCTTTGGGTGAAGGGAAAGACAACATTCAATACAAGGAAGGTCAGCCCAATTGGATTGGACTAAAAGCAAAGAGGTTTCCGGGATAAAATGAAAGCTTCAAAGGTCAGCGGAGTAGGGGCTGGGGTCTGGGGAACATGGTTTGAGGGGACTTCTAAGTCAATTGGCAAAATAATCCTATTAGGAAAACATTCTGCATCCCACTTTGAAATGTGGCGCCTGGGGTCCTAAATGCTAACAAGCAGCCATCTAAGATACATCAATTGGTCTCAACCCACCTGGAGCAAAGGAAAATGAAGAACACCAAGGTCACACAACAACTAAGAACCCAAGAGACAGAAAGGGCCACATGAACCAGAGACCTACATCATCCTGAGACCAGAAGAACTAGTTGGTGCCCGGCCATAATCGATGACTGCCCTGTCAGGGAGCACAACAGAGAACTCCTGAGGGATCAGGAGATCAGTGGGATACAGACCCCAAATTCTCATAAAAAGACCATACTTAATGGTATGACTGCGACTAGAGGAATCCCGGAGGCAACGCTCCCCAGACCTTCTGATGGCACAGGACAGGAACCATCCCCGAAGACAACTCATCAGACATGAAAAGGACTGGTCAGCAGGGCGGGGAGAGAGATGCTGATGAAGAGTGAGCTAACTAAATCAGGTGGACACTGGAGAGTGTGTTGGCAACTCTTGACTGGAGGGGGGATGGGAAGATAGAGAGAGAGGGAAGACGGCAAAATTGGCACGAAACGAGAGACTGAAAGGGCTGACTCAATAGGGAGAGAGCAAGTGGGAGAAGGGAGTAAGATGTATGTAAACTTACATGTGACAGACTGATTGGAATTGTAAATGTTCACTTGAAGCTTAATAAAAGTTAATTAAAAAAAAAAAAGACAGGAAAGAAAGAAAAGACCAAAATAGATGTCAGAAGAGACTCTAAAACTTGCTCTTGAATGTACAGTAGCTAAAGCAAATGGAAGAAATGATGAAGTAAAAGAGCTGAACAGAAAATTCCAAAGGGCAGCTCTAGAAGACAGAGTAAATTATTGTAATGAAATGTGCAAGACTTGGAGTTAGAAAACCAAGAGGGAAGAACACACTGGGAATTTCTCAAGCTGAAAGAACTGAAGAAAAAATTCAAGCCTCAAATTGCAATTTTGAAGGACTCTATGGGCAAAATACTGAATGGCATAAGAAGCCTCAAAACTAGATGGAAAGAATACAGAGTCACTGTATCAAAAAGAATTGGTTCACATCCGACTATTTCAGGAGGTAGCATATGATCAAGAACCAACGGTACTGAAGGAAGAAATCCAAGCTGCACTGAAGGCATTGGCGAAAAACAAGGCTCCAGGAACTGACAGAATACCAAGTGAGATGTTTCAACAAACAGGTGCAGCGTTGGAGGTGGTTACTGTTCTATGCCGAGAGATGTGGAAGACAGCGACCTGGCCAACCAACCGGAAGCGATCCACACTTCTGCTCATTCCAAAGAAAGGTGACCCAATAGGATGTAGAAATTATCCAATGATATCATTAACATCACACACAAGTAAAATTTTGCTGAAGATCATTCAAAAACGGTTGCAGCAGTACATCAACAAGGAAATGTCAGAAATTCAAGCCAATTCAGAAGAGGACCTGGAATAAGGGATATCACTGCTGACGTCAGATGGATCTTGGCTGAAAGCAGAGAATACCAGAAAGATGTTTACCTGTGTTTTATTTACTATGCTAAGGCATTCGACTGTGTGGACTACGACAAGTCATGGATAACATTGCAAAGAATAAGAATTCCAGAACACTTAATTGTGCTCATGAGGAACCTGAACACAAACGAAGAGGCAGTCATTCAAACAGAACAAGGGGATTCTGCATGGTTTAAAATCAGGAAAGGTGTGCATCAGGGTTGTATCCTTTCACCATACTTATTCAATCTGTACGCTGAACAAATAATCCAAGAAGCTGGGCTATATGAAGAAGAATGGGGCATCAGGATTGGAGGAAGATTCATGAACAACCTGTGATATGCAGATGACACAATCTTGCTTGCTGAAAGCGAAGAGGACCTGAAGCACTTACTGACAATAATCAAAGCCTTTAGTATGGATTACATCTTAACATAAAGAAAACAAAAATTGTTACAACTGGACCAATAAACAACATGATGGTAAATGGAGAAAAGATTGCAGTTGTCAAGGATTTCATTTTAGTTGGATCCACAATCAACGCCCATGGAAGCAGCAGTCAAGAAATCAAATGACATATTGCACTGGGCAAATCTGCTGCAAAAGACCTCTTTAAAGGGTTAAAAAGCAAAGATACCCCTTTGAGGAAAAAGTGCGTCTGACCCAAAAACATGGTATTTTCAATATGCATGTGAAAGCTGGACAATGAATAAGGAAGACTAAAGAAGAATGGATGCCTTGATCTATGGTGTTGGCGAAGAATATTGAATATGCCATGGACTGCTAGAAGAACTAACAAGTCTGTCTTAGAGGTACAGCCAGAGTGCTTCTTGGAAGCAGGAATGGCAAGGCTTCGTCTCACATACTTTTGACATGTTATCAGGAGGGACCAGTCCCTGGAGAAGGACATCATGCTTGGTAAGGTAGAGGGGTCAGTGAAAAAGAGGAAGATCCTCAGTGAGATGGACTGACACAGTGGCTGCAACAATGGGCTCAAGCATAGCAACGATGGGGAGGATGAAGCAGGAGCCAGGCAGCGTTTGGTTTTGTTTTACATAGGGTTGCTATGAGTCGGAGCCCACTCAAGGACACCTGACAGCAACAAACTGGGGAGCTACTGCAGGGTCTAGAGCAGAGGAGGAGTGTAATCTGCCTTATTGGCTTCAAAGCCTGCGTGCTGTTCACCTGTTGTCTGAGGCCTGTCTATTTAGCTGCTCCACATCTCTTCTCCCTCCCTGGGACCCCATGGGCTGCTCCTTCCTCTCATTTCACAGTGTTCACTGGGTGCTTATGGAGTGTGCCTGAGGGGAGGAGACAGATGTGATCTCTGCCCTTGTCAAGGCCTTGGCCCTTGTTGAACAGACAAGACTCTCTCCCCAGCAGCACCGTGGAAAGAGTACCAGATGCGTCTCTGGTTTTCCAGGCTTTCGCTCTACTCTGTCAGGATTTTGCTGTGTGACTTTGATTAAGCAGCTTACCCTCTCTGAGTCTGTTTCCCTCTCTGGGAAATGAAAGCTTTGGATCCCTTCTAGCTGGGACGTAGGTCAGCAGAGGAGAAGGATTAGGGTGGTGAGAATAATCAGGCAGGAGTTCCCACAGGAGGTGTGACCTCTCCTGGTCCCAAAGGTGGGTGAAGCTGGGAGGTAAGGTGTCCCCTCCCCTCCTCAACAGCCCCAGGCCCCTCTCCTTCCTTTCTGCTCAGCTGCCCCCCTCCCCTGCCCTGCAGCTCCCCACTTGCTGCATTCCTGCCTGGCCCCAGCCACCCCTCCTACTCCCTCTCTAGCATTGAACAGGAAGCACACTGGAGCTGCCAGGTTAAATCAGATCAACGTGTGCAACAATTTAACAAAAGATGGATTTGGCGTATGTGTACGGGTTTTTAAATAGCGGTTCCTTGGAGCTGGTTGTTTCACTGGGATTGAAAACAATTGATTATCTTTAGAGCCACTTACTGAGGCTTATCAACCTTGATACAATCAGGCTGGGGTTTGCACTGCTCGCACGCTTGGCCCAGTTCACAGGGAGGGGTTCACATCACAATATTGCAGCCAGGCCCCCTCTTATGCTGGGGGCCTAGGAAATAAGATCTTCTGGCAGGAGGAGCTGGATGGGACCTGGACGGTGGGGGAGGGCTTCCCAGTTGGAACCTGCTATGAGCACTGAAGCATTTACAGCAGGGTGCCCCCAACTCACCAGTGCCTTTGGGGACAGGAGGGGAGAGGGGGACCCTCCCACTCATTGAGAGCTGGCCCCCTGTCCTGGGGGAGCATCCATTAGAGAGCAGTGGGGGAGGTAGACAGTAATAAGCAAAGCGTATTTATTATAACATGACAGGAGTAATAAATGCCTCAAGGAAACATAAAGCAGGTTAAAGGTGCAGAGAGGGATGAGGAATGAGGCAGGAGGCAAGGAAGCGCTTTCAGACAGAATGGTCAGGGAAGGCCTCTGTGGTGGAGGGCACATTTGAGCAGGGAGCGAGCTGAGCCGGCTTCTAAGTGAAGCATATTCACAGCACAGGGCTCGTCCTGGACTCCTTTACGCACTGGGATCCCAAACTAAGGCCACAGCGACAGAGACAGAAGTGCGTTCCTCTGTCTAAACACTCCCTGCCTCCTGTGTCAGCCCATCCTGGCTGTCTGCCTCAGTTTCCCTGCCTGGCACTCCAGTTCCTTGCCAGGCACTCTGCTATACTTAGAGTGCTAACTTGAACCCTGACACATTTGGTTGAGGCAATGATACTTGTTTATAGCTTTGCAGCCCCATCCCAGAGGCAATAGACTCTCTTTTTATATCTCAGGCTAGGTGGGGTCCCAATGTGCACGAGTAAATGGTCCAAAATCATGAAAGGATGACCAGCTGCCTTTGAGTACTGCCTTCTGCTTTATATCCCTCGTTACTGGGCTTAACCGGCAGGGTTGGTCATGGTCCCCCATATACAGCACCTTCCTTATCATGGGTAAGGCTGAATAAACCCTATAAAAATCCCTTTGTGCTCTCCAGCACCTCCAGGGAGCCCTGTAGCTGTGTCTCCTCCCCTCTTTCCCACCCTCCTTCTCTTGGGGTCTGCTTTCTATCCCACTGCCTTGCAGCTGGCATCCCCCTCTCAGCCAGCCAATGCTTAGACAGTCCACTTGGCTGGAGTTGGCCTTACCCCCTGGGCAGTGTCTTTCAGTCTGCGCATCAATCCTGACTCAGCCCTGTGCAGCCTAGGCTCTAGTATCTCCATCACAGCCAAGTCCCAGGTTTCAGTAAATCTCTGGACCGCGACCTGACCCCCGCAAGGCAGGCTCTGTAGCTGGGTGAGTTTCCCGGCCATTCCAGCATGCCTGTCACCTGAGCTCAGCTGCCCATCATAGGCAGACAGTGCTCTTCTCTTAAAAAAAAAAAAAATTTTTTTTTTTTTTCTGGAAAAAGGCAGGCAGAGTGAAATGAACCACCCTACAGAAAGATTGGAGTGGAGCCTCTTGCTAATGCTGTAATCAGCCTTTATGTTTTACAATAAAAACCAGAGTGTTAGGACTCTCAGATAAAACAACACAGAATGGGAGCACAGGTTTGGAGTCATTATGGAACACAGGTCTGGTAGGAGACAGGAAATGGGGGTTGCATTCCTGGCTCTGCTCCTAACAACCCAGGTGACCCTGGGCAAGTAACACATTTGTTCCTCAAATATAAAGAACACTAGGCTAGACCAGTGGTTTTCTAATGGTGTGCCATGGAAGAGGTTCTATGGAGCCCTCCAAAGGCCCCTTGGGGTGAGGTGAGAGTAAGGGGCTCAGTCCCCCTGCCCCGTTTCCAAACAGTGATCTGCTTTCACCTCTGCTACTTGTTAAAACAAAAACAAAAACCTGTTGCCATCAAGTCAGTTCTGACTTATAATCACCCTACAGGACAGAGGAGAACTGTTCATAGAGTTTTCAAGGCTGTAATCTTTGTGAAAGCAGACTGCCACATCTTTCTCCCACCGAGTGGCTACTGGGTTCCAACCGCTAACCTCTGGGTTAGCAGCTGAGCGCTTAACCACTGAGTCACCAGGACTCTTTGCTATTTGTTCAAGTTTCCTCAAAATGCTTCCTTTATACAAAAAGTTGAGAGTCTTACAAATCATTTTAAAACCACTTCACTAAATGAAATCCCAAGAATTAAAGATGAGTCAACAGTTGATGACCTCAGCACTTGGCTCACTGTCTCTCTTGCCACCACTATTCCTGCCATCATTCTTGACACCTTCAGTATCCTTGCAGATGATCCATGCAACATCCTGGCCTCTTGGTTCATTGGTCCCCTTAGTGCCAAAGGTCTTTTCCATCCCTTCTCCTCAAACTCCTGCCCACGTGGTCTTTCCTAGGCCTCATCATCACCAATAACTACCCTACCTCTGAAATCTTGATCCCAACATCCCCATGTCTGACCTCCATTCCCTATCTTACTCTAGTCCTCCCGTGCCAACAATCCTCCCACCTACATAGTTGAGACTTCCAATCCGGTCACCTATTCACTATTGATGAGAGAGTGTCTCTCTTATTGTCCTTCATTGTTCAGCCCAGATTTTATGAATCAGCCCTCAAATCATCCTCTTCAGAGCACTCATAATGCCCTTGGCCACCTCTCCTTCCTTCATACTCACTTGGAAAAAACCCAACCCTGGTTAAACCCTATCTTTCACTTCCTGAGCACCTGTCCAAAGTATATCCAAAATATGTGAGACAATCTCGCCATCCTTGCTTGTTAGGAACCTCTATGTGGACATGTTATCAGGAGGGATCGGCCCCTAGAGAAGGACATCATGTTTGGTAAGGTAGAGGGTCAGCGAAAAAGAGGAAGACCCTCGACAAGATGGATTGACATAGTGGCTGCAACGATGGGCTCAAGCATAACAGCGATTGTAAGGATGGGGCAGGACCAGGCAGTGTTTCATTCTGTTGTACATACGATGGCTACGAGTTGGAACTGACTTGATAGCACCTAACAACAACAATAGCACCTGTACTCATCAGACTGCCATCTAGAACCCATCAGAAAATATCAGACAGCCAGGTTGACTGGTTCTAATTTATAATGGGGCTCACCTTTGAACTCTGCCAGGTAAGGTTCCTGTACTTTCCTAGTAAACACATTTTGCCACTCTTTGAGAAAATTATTTCAGATTGGTTCCTCATTCCTCAAGTCTTCATGACTTTCTCTGCTTGCTCCCCTCTTACCAGATGACAGCTTTCATGTACATTTCGTAGAAAAATCAATGAAATCAAAGACTTGTCTCTTCTTCCTACCCCTATCTTATTAGATGCATCTGTACCCACATCCTCTGCCTTCCTTCCTGTTAAAATGGAAAAATCGTCCCTGTTGCTCTCTAAGGCCAAGCCCTCCTCTTGTGAACTGGATCATCTTTGGTCTCAACTTCTCAATGACTTTGCTTATGCCATGATTCCCTCTCTCTCTTTCATCATGACATTCTCCCTCTTTGGATCATTTCTGTTGACAAGCATACCTTACTATTTCATATCTTAAAAAAAAAAAAATCTATCCTTTAACCCCACATCCCCTTAAAGCCACTCTATTTACCTGTTCCCCCATTTCAAAGCAAAAGATCTATTAGTTAGTACTCTCTACCTCTTTATCCAGCTACCTGTCCTCATCTTAGGCTTTGATCTCCACCTCTCCACTGAAAAGGCTTTTACCAAGGTCGCCATTGCCCTTCCAACATCTTCTCAAAGCCGATAGCCAACTCTTTGCATTCTGCCCAATCTCTCCATGGCATTTGACATGGTTGACTCTGTCTCCTTCCGGGAATACTTCTCTGGTCTCATACTCCCTTCGTTTGCCCCAACAGGCCACTCCTTCTTGGCCTCCTTCGACAGCCCCCAAGCCTCTAGTCATCAGATCACCCGATTTTCTGCCCTTCAGCCTTCTTCTCTCCTGTGTCCACACTCTCTTCCCAAATCATCATACCCAATCTTATGATTCCAACACCTTTTGTTTGGTAAACACTCTTGAAATCTTACTTCTAGCCAACTTCTTCCCTGAACTCTATCAAACTTGCACATCTGACTACCAGCTTGCTATCTCCACTTGGATGTCTACTAGGCATTTTGAACTAAAACAGAACAATAGTTTCTCTCTTCCCACCCCAAATCGGCCCCCTCAGAGCCTTCCCCATTTCAGAAATGCTACATCATCCACCCATCCAATTCCTCAGGCCAAAAGCCTAGGAGGCATCCTTGATTCCTCTTTCCCTCACGCCAAACATCCTATTCATCAGTAAGTCTTGTTGGCTCTGTCTCCAAATGTATCCTGAATCTGAACCCTTCTCACCACCTCCACTGCTATCGCCTAGTCCAAGTCACCAACATCTTTCACCTGGACCATGCCATTTGGACATGTCATCATGAGGAATCAGCCCCTGGAGAAGGACATCATGCTTGGTAAATTAAAAGTGTCAGCAAAAAAGAGGAAGGTCCTCGACAAGATGGATTGGCACAGTGGCTGCAACAATGGGCTCAAGCATAACAGCGATTGTGAGGATGAGGCAGGACGGGGCAGTGTTTCATTCTCCTAATTTATCTCCTCCCTGTAATTCTGACCTACCCCCAATCTAGTCACCACAGGGGAGTCAGAGGTATCTGTCTAAACTGGAATCAGATTTCAATGACTCCTGTTACACTGGGGATAAAATGCACAGTCCTCGCTGTAGCCTATGAGGTCCTGTTTGATTTGGCCCTCCCTCACCCTCCAACCTCCTCTTCCACCAACCCCGCCCTCATTCAGGAATCTCTAGGCACACCGATTCTAGCCCACTGTGGTCTCGGGATCTTTGCATTTATCCTTTCTTCTGCTTGGAACCATCGGCCCCTGTCCTGGGTTTTAACATGGCCACCTGGTGGTTACCACTTCATCATTCAGATCCCATCCCAACTGTTACCTCCTCAGAGAGACATTCCTTGGCCACCTGGTCAAAGGGTCCCATCCCCACCTTCCACCACCCTCCCACCAACCATTACATTAACCTAGTTTATCTTCTCTATCAGTACTTAAAAGCAAATACTGATTGTTTTGTGTTCTATACCCTGCTTCTCCCCACTAGAATATAAAATCCTTGAGGGCAAGGATTCCATCTGTGTTGTTGCTGACTTTAGTCTCAGCACCTAACAAAGGGATTGGTAAATAGACCTGACTATTGAATGCACCATGGACTGCCGGAAGAAGTAACAAATCTGTCTTTGAGGAAGTGCAGCCAAAATGCTCCTTAGAAGTCAGGATGACTAGACTTCCTACCATTTACTTTGGACACATCGTCAAGAAAGATCAATCGCAGCAGAGCCAAGATGGTGGAATAGACAGACGCCTCCAGCGAGCCCTCTTTACAACAAAGACCCAAAAAAAAACAAGTGAAACGAGTATATTTGTGACAAGCTGGGAGCACTGAGCCTCAAAGGCAAACTTGAAAATGAACTGAGGGGCACGGGGAGGAAGAGACCTTTCAGAAGTGGAGAGGAATTACCAGACCTGAATGGTGGGGAGTCCTCAGGCACCATTCTCAGAGCAATGGAGGCAGTGGGCTGGTACTAGCGTTCGAACACAGTTTCCTCAGGGAGAAGCAGCCAGCCACACACACAGCCTACTCACACCTTCAGAACCTGAGGAGAACGGTGCTCTCAGCAAAAGCTAAGTACTTTCATATATTTTAACATGCTCCCCCCACCACCTGCAAACCGGCGTCAGCGGCTGAATTCCCTGGGCCTGAGATAGGCCCTGTTGAGCACCTAGAGCCATCCTCCCGGCCTTGGGGAAGGAAAAAATTTGCATTTGGGGGAAAAGATAATTTGCTGGCTCCACTAACTGGGAGAGCTCAGTACAGAAGCAGCTCCTGTCCAGGCATAAACCATCCATGGACTTTGAGCACCTTTCCCTTCTGCATGGACCTGTGTGGGCCTATTTCAGGAAAATAGGCCCTTGTTGGGAGACTCCAACCATTTCAGCTGTGTGGTGGAGAGGTGAGTGTTTGATGTTTGACGTTGCTTTGCCTATTAAACAAGGTCCTCACCTACCCACATCAGGGACCTAAGGACTGGTAGCTCCACTCAGGTCACCCAGCCACCCGTGACAGGGGTCCAAAGATAACTGGTACCTCCCAGTCCTTAAAAACAAAAACTTTGGGTGCCCACGGTCCCTCTGCAGAGCCCACCGACCTGCACACTCTAGGGAATAGGGGCACGCTTTCCTCAGAGACATTCGGGGGTCGGTTCTCAGCCCCCTGCCTTGTTCAGAGCATGACCCCCTGCTGCAATCAGATACTGGTATATATGCCAATCACCCCTGCCCCTCTAAGACTGTAGGACAGAGTCTGTACCACACACTTAATGATCAGCTACCTTAAAATGTGAGCTGAATTCATACAAGAAAATTGAATGGGCTCCTAGACTGATATACCTGATAACAGCTCTAGCCATCTGGGGACAGAATGTTCGAGCTCCAAAGGCGAAAATAATCAAGCTAACTCACTCAAGCAACCCATAGGGGTGTACCAAAACAAAACAAAGCAAGAAGCTATGACACAGTAAGCAAGCCTAAACTAATATGATAACTGATAGATGGCTAGGAGACAACAGTCAATATCAAGTCACATAAAGAAACAGACCATGATCACCTCAACAGGCTCTCAAAACAAAGAATCCAGGGATCTTCTAGATGAAAGCGCATTCCTGGAATTGCCAGATGCAGAATACAAAAGTTTAATATACAGAACCCTTCAAGACATCAGGAAGGAAATGAGACAATACACAGAACGAGCCAAGGAGCACACAGATAAAGCAATTGAAGAAATTAGAAAGATTATTCAGGAACATAATGAAAAGTTTAATAAGCTGGAAAAATCCATAGACAGACAGCAATCAGAAATTCAGAAAATTAACAATAAAATTACAGAAGTAGACAACTCAGTAGAAAGTCAGAGGAGCAGAATCAAGCAAGTAAAAGCTAGAATTTCTGAACTTGAAGATAAATCACTTGGCACTAATATATTTGAAGAAAAATCAGATGAAAGAATTAAAAAAAATGAAGAAACCTTAAGAATCATGTGGGATTCTATCAAGAGAAATAACCTACGAGTGATTGGAGTACCAGAACAGGGAGGGATAACAGAAAATACAGAGAGAATTGTTGAAGATTTGTTGGCAGAAAACTTCCCTGATGTCGTGAAAGTTGACAAGATATCTATCCAAGATGCTCATCGAACTCCACATAAGGTAGATGTTAAAAGAAAGTCACCAAGATATGTTATAATCAAACCTGCCAAAACCAAAGATAAAGAGAGAATTATAAGAGCAGGGAGGGATAAATGAAAAGTCACCTACGAAGGAGAGCCCATAGGAATAAGCTCGGACTACTCCGCTGAAACCATGCAGGCAAGAAGGCAATGGGATGACATATTTAAAAAATTGAAGGAAAAAAATTGCCTGCCAAGAATCATATATCCAGCAAAATCGTCTCTTAAATATAAAGGCGAAATTAAGACATTTCCAGATAAACACAAGTTTAGGGAATTTGTAAAAACCAAACCAAATCTACAAGAAATACTAAAGGGAGTTCTTTGGTTAGAAAATCAATAATATCAGTATTAACCCAAGACTAGAACACTGGGCAGAGCAACCAGAAGTCAACCCAGACAGGGAAATCCAAAAAAACAAAGGAAGATTATTAAAAAAAAAAAAAAAAAAGCCCAAAACAGGGTAACAGCAATGTTATTATGTAAAAGAAGACAACATTAGAATAATAAAGATGGACTAAAAAATGTAATCATACACCTTCCATATAGAGAGGAAGATACGGCGATACAAAGAAATAAAAGTTAGGTTTAAATTTAGAAAAATAGGGGTAAATAATAAGGTAACCACAAAGGTGACAAACTATCCTACTCATCAAAATAAAATACAAGGGAAAAATACAGACTCAGCAGAAACAAAATCAACAACAACAAATATGAGGAAAGGACAATATATAAAGATAATTTACTCAGCACATAAAATTAAGTGGGAAAAAGAAAATGTCAACAACACACCAAAAAAAAGACATCAAAATGATAGCACTAAATTCATACCTATCCATAATTACCCTGAATGTAAATGGACTAAATGCACCAATAAAGAGACAGAGAGTGGCAGAATGGATTAAAAAACAAGATCCGTCTATATGCTGCCTACAAGAGACACACCTTAGACTTAGAGACACAAACAAACTGAAACTCAAAGGATGGAAAAAAAACATATCAAGCAAACAACAATCAAAAGAGAGCAGGAGTGGCAATATTAATTTCTGACAAAATAGACTTTAAACTTAAATCCATCAGAAAGGATAAGGAAGGACACTATATAATGATTAAAGGGACAATACACCAAGATATAACCATATTAAATATTTATGCACCCAATGACAGGGCTGCAAGATACATAAAACAAACTCTAACAGCATTGAAAAGTGAGATAGACAGCTCCACAATAATAGTAGGAGACTTCAACACACCACTTTCGGTGAAGGACAGGACGTCCAGAAAGAAGCTCAATAAAGACACGGAAGATCTAAATGCCACAATCAACCAATCTTGACCTCACAGACACATACAGAACACTCCACCCAACAGCAACCAAGTATGCTTTCTTTTCTAGTGCGCATGGAACATTCTCTAGAATAGACCACATATTAGGTCATAAAGCAAGCCTTAGCAGAATCCAAAACATTGAAATATTACAAAGCATCTTCTCTGACCATAAAGCCATAAAAGTGGAAATCAATAATAGGAAAAGCAGGGAAAAGAAATCAAACACCTGGAAACTGAACAATACCCTGCTCAAAAAAGACTGGATTATAATTAAGGGTGGAATAAAGAAATTCATAGAATCCAATGAGAATGAAAACACTTCCTATCAGAACCTTTGGGACACAGCAAAAGCAGTGCTCAGAGGCCAATTTATATCAATAAATGCACACATCCCAAAAGAAGAAAGGGCCAAAATCAAAGAACTATCCCTACAACTTGAACAAATAGAATGACAGCAACAAAAGAAACCCACAGGCACCAAAAGAAAACAAATAATAAAAATTAGAGCTGAACTAAAATGAAATAGAAAACAGAAAAACAATTGAAAGAATTAACAAGACCAAAAGCTGGTTTTTTGAAAAACTCAACAAAATTGATAAACCACTGGCCAAACTGACAAAAGAAAAAAAGGAGAGGAAGCAAATAACCCAAATAAGAAGTGAGATGGGCGATATTACAACAGACCCAACTGAAATTAAAAGAATCATATCAGATTACTATGAAAAATTGAACTGTAACAAATTTGAAAACCTAGAAGAAATGGATGAATTCCTAGAAACACATTACCTACCTAAACTAACACAAACAGCTAAATAGACCCATAACAAGAGAAGAGATTGAAAAGGTAATCAAAAAACTCCCAACAAAAAAAAAGCCCTGGTCTGGATGGCTTCACTGCAGAGTTCTACCAAACTTTCAGAGAAGAGTTAACACCACTACTACTAAAGGCATTTCAGAGCATAGAAAAGGACGGAATACTACCAAACTCATTCTATGAAGCCACAATATCCCTGATACCAAAACCAGGTAAAGACACCACATGAAAAGAAAATTGTAGACCTATATCCCTCGTGAATGTAGATGCAAAAATCCTCAACAAAATTCTGGCCAATGGAATTCAACAACATATCAAAAAAATAATTCACCATGACCAAGTGAGATTCATACCAGGTATGCAGGGATGGTTCAACATCAGAAAAACAATTAATGTAATCCACCACATAAATAAAACAAAAGACACGAATCACATGATTTTATCAATTGATGCAGAAAAGGCATTTGACAAAGTTCAACACCAATTCATGATAAAAACTCCCAGCAAAATAGGAATTGAAGGAAAATTCCTCAGCATAATAAAGGGCATTTATACAAAGCCAACAGCCAACATCACCCTAAATGGAGAGAGCCTGAAAGCACCCCCACTGAGACCCGGAACCAGACAAGGACGCCTTTTATCACCACTCTTATTCAGCATTGTGTTGGAGGTCCTAGCCAGAGCAATTAGGCTAGATAAAGAAATAAAGGGCATCCAGATTGGTAAGGAAGAAGTAAAAGCATCTCTATTTGTAGATGACATGATCTTATACACAGAAAACCCTAAGGAATCCTCAAGAAAACTACTGAAACTAATAGAAGAGTTCAGCAGAGTATCAGGATACGAGATAGATAAACATTCAAAAATCAGTTGGATTCCTCTACACCAACAAAGAGAACATCAAAGAGGAAATCACCAAATCAATGGCATTTACAGTAGCCCCCAAGAAGATAAAATATTTAGGAATAAGTCTTACCAGAGACGTACACAAAGAAAACTACAGTACATTTCTGCAAGAAACCAAAAGAGACTTACTAAGTGGAAAAACATACCTTGTTCATGGATAGGAACACTTAACATTATAAAAATGTCTATTCTACCAAAAGCAATCTATACATTTAATGCAATTCCGATCCAAATCCCGATGACATTCTTTAATGAGATGGAGAAACAAATCACCAAGTTCATATGGAAAAGAAAGAGGCCCCGGATAAAAAAGGCATTACTGAAAAAGATGAACAATGTGGGAGGCCTTACCTTACCTGATTTTAGAACCTATTATACCGCCACAGTAGTCAAAACAGCCTGGTACTGGTACGACAACAGACACATGGACCAATGGAACAGAATTGAGAATCTAGACATAAATCCATCCACATATGAGCAGTTGATATTTGACAAAGGCCCCAAAACAGTTAAATGGGGAAAAGACAGTCTTTTTAATAACTTGTGCTGGTGGATATCCACCTGCAAAAAAATGGAACAAGACCCATACCTCACTCCATGCACAAGCACGAGCTCAAAATGGATCAAAGACCTAAATTTAAATCTAAAACGATAAAGCTCATGGAAGAAAAAATGGGGACAACGTTAGGAGCCCTAATACATGGCAAAAACAGTATACAAAACATTATAAAGAATGCAGAAGAAAAACTAGATAACTGGGAGCTCCTAAAAATCAAACACCTGTGCTCATCCAAAGACTTCACCAAAAGAGTAAAAAGACCACCTACAGACTGGGAAAAAGTTTTTAGCTATGACATTTCAGATCTGAGCCTGATCTCTAAAATCTACATGATACTGCAAAAACTCAACTACAAAAAGACTAATAACCCTGTTAAAAAATGGGCAAAAGATATGAATAGACACTTCAGTAAGGAAGACATTCAGGTAGCTAACAGATACATGAGGAAATGTTCACGATCATTAGCCATTAGAGAAATGCAGATCAAAACTACAATGAGATTTCATCTCACTCTAACAAATGAGATTTCATCTCACTCCAACAAGGCTGGCATTAATCCAAAAAACACAAAATAACAAATGTTGGAGAGGCTGCGGAGAGATTGGAACACTTACACACTGCTGTTGGGAATGTCAAATGGTACAGCCACTTTGGAAATTGATTTGGCACTTCCTTAAAAAGCTAGAAATAGAACTACCGTACGATCCAGCAATCCCACTCCTTGGAATATATCCTAGAGAAATAAGAGCCTTTACACAAACAGATATATGCACACCCATGTTTATTGCAGCACTGTTTACAATAGCAAAAAGATGGAAGCAACCAAGGTGCCCATCAATGGATGAATTATGGTATATTCACACAATGGAATACTACACATCGATAAAGAATAGTGAGGAATCTGTGAAACATCGCATAACATGGAGGAACCTGGAAGGCATTATGCTGAGTGAAATTAGTCAGTTGCAAGAGGACAAATATTGTATAAGACCACTATTATAAGAACTTGAGAAATAGTTTAAACTGAGAAGAAAACATTCTTTTGTGGTTATGAGAGGTGGGAGGGAGGGTGGGAGAGGGGTATTCACTAATTAGACAGTAGATAAGAACTGCTTTGAGTGAAGGGAATGACAACACACAATACAGGGGAGGTCAGCACAACTGGACTAATCCAAAAGCAAAGAAGTTTCCTGAATAAACTGAATGTTTCAAAGGCCAGTGTAGCAGGGGCAGGGGCTTGGGGACCATGATTTCAGGGGACATCTAAGTCAATTGGCATAATAAAATCTAGTAAGAAAACATTCTGCATCCCACTTTGAAGAGTGGTGTCTGGGGTCTTAAACGCTAGCAAGCAGCTGTCTAAGATGCATTAATTGGTGTCAACCCACCTGGATCAAAGGAGAACGAAGAACACCAAGGACACAAGGTGATTACGAGCCCAAGAGACAGAAAGGGCCACGTGAACCAGAGACTGCATCATCCTGAGACCAGAAGAACTAGATGGTGCCCGGCTACAACCGATCACTGCCCTGACAGGGAACACAACAGAGAACCCCTGAGGGAGCACGAGAGCAGTGGGATGCAGACCCTAAATTCTCATAAGACCAGACTTAATGGTCTGACTGAGACTAGAAGGACCCCAGTGGTCATGGCCCCCAGACCTTCTGTTGGCTCAGGACAGGAACCATTCCCAAAGCCAACTCTTCAGACATGGATTGGACTGGACAATGGGTTGGAGAGGGATCCTGGTGAGGAGTGAGCTTCTTGGATCAGGTGGACACTTGAGACTATGTTGGCATCTCCTGTCTGAAGGGGAGATGAGAGGGTGGAGGGAGTTAGAAGCTGGTGAAAAGGACACGAAAAGAGAGAGTGGAGGGAGAGAGCGGGCTGTCTCATTAGGGGGAGAGTAAATGGGAGTGTGTAGCAAGGTGTATATAAGTTTTTATGTGAGAGACTAACTTGATTTGTAAACTTTCACTTAAAGCACAATAAAAATTATTAAAACAAAAAAAGAAAGGTCAACTGCTAGAAAAGCACATCATGTTTGGCAAAGTGGAGGGTCAGTGAAAACAAAGGAGAGCCTCCACGAGATGGGTTCACAGGGCGCCTGCAACCGTGGGCTCAAACACACCAAGGATTGTGAGGATGGCTTAGGACTGGGCCACGTTTAGCTCTGCTGTACATAAGGCCTCCGTGAGTCGGAGTCAACTCGATGACAACTAACAAAAACAACAACCCCAGATCTTCAGTTCCTTGCTGACCTTGACGGGCCAGTTAATTACTCTGTGCCTCAGTTTCCCAATTTATAATGTTGTTGGGTGCCACAGAGTCGATTCCAACTCATAATGACAAAGTGGAACTGCCCCGTGGGGTTTTCTTGGCTATGATCTTTATGGAAGAAGACTGCCAGGTCTTTCTCCCGCAGAGTGGCTGGGTGGGTTAGAACCACCAACCTTTCGACTAGCAGCTGAGCACTTAACTGTTGCACCACCAGGGGATGGTGTGAGGTTACTGGATGTGATAGAGCTTTGCAATCTGTAAAGGTGACCATGCAAAGGAGGCCAGACCCCCCCAGGCTCTGCAGAAAGGGCATGAACTGGGGGGAGAGTAGTGTAGACAGCCCCAAAGTGAGGTCCTCCAGGTGCCACTCCTACCTGACCAAATCTCTCAGAAGTCTGCTTGCCTTCATTTTCTCCTCTGCCTCTCTCCCCTGCTCTGGCACTAGAGCCTGCCCCACTGTTTCCTTGGATGTCCCTAACCCTGACCATCTCCAGCAGACCACTCCCCAGTTCTCACTCCCCAGTTCTCACTCCCCAGTTCTCACTCCCCCTTGCCTTCCAGCATCTCCACCTAGCCAACTGGGCCCCACCTGTTGCCCTCGTCAATCCTTGCTCATTCTGACTCTCCCTGTCTTTCCGCTCTGTCCTCAGCTCTCTGTTCTCTGTGCTTCCCATTCACCCCAGCCTCTACCCAGACACCTGCCAAAAAACCTGTCTCC
Organism: Loxodonta africana; assembly: GCF_030014295.1. Lineage (NCBI taxonomy): Eukaryota > Metazoa > Chordata > Mammalia > Proboscidea > Elephantidae > Loxodonta > Loxodonta africana. The sequence goes on from NC_087342.1 coordinate 102,972,179, forward strand.
CAGCTTTGTTGAGCTGCGGGAGCCATCTAAACACTCTATTTTCTCCTTTCCTTGAAGTCACCCATTACCACTTTAGTGTCTAATAAGTCCCTTGTGCTGCACAGAATGCAGGGTGACATCATGTCTATGAAGGACAAAAAAGAATGCACTTACAATAGGACAGGGATGGGGAGAGAAGAGGAAGCTGAGTGCCTGACAATGAATGCCTCAGTTTCCATGTCTGCATCAAGGAGGCTTCTGTAGCTCAGATGCCCTAGATTTTCCACAACTGTCTTCCTTGATTCCCTGTCTCCCCCACTACTGATGCACAGCCTTTGCAGAGAGGGCCCTGGCCTTCCCAGGAAGCAAGGATGAGCAAAAAATAAGATCAGGACATCAACAGCAGGCACACAAGGGATTCTCAGGAGGCTAGAGAAATGTCACCTCCCCAGACTCAGGCCATAACAGCTATTTATCATCCTCACTGTTGGGAAGCAGTCATGAGGCAGCACTGACCTTGAGGAAGGAGAGGTCTACTTACGGGAGTGCCTCCCGGGGTATTGAGGGGGTCAGGGACACAGGAGGGTGGGGAGGAGACTGGAGGAACTGGAAGGAGCAGGTCCAGGATGCCCAGAGGGGGCCTTCCCCAGTGACATGTGCCTATAGACCTGTGTCCTCTGTTGCTGTTAGTCAGGGAAGCCCTGGAGAGATCGGGTGGAGAAAAAGGCATTGGAAGTGCAAATACAAGATAAGAGACAGCTGGAAGGTCTGTCACAGCTCCAGAAGTAAATAATGAGTCTCTGTGCCAAAAAGTCCAGTCACCTGCCCTCGGGTTCTTCCTAGTAATTGAATCTAAGCTGTTGTGGCTGAAGGTGTCTACAATGAAGATCCGACTTCAGACATGCTGAGGCCAATGGCAGAGAGAGCAGAGCCTGCAGGAGAGGGTCCTGACATGTTTATGAAGATATTTGCAGATATTCCTCTGATGTCCCTGCTTCCAGCTGCCTGTCACTGTCTGCATATATACCTTTTCCCTTCTCGTAACAAACAAGCATGTGCATCTGCTCCTGAATCCAGGCCTATCCATGCCTGGTGTCATGAATTGTGTTCCCCCAAAAATATATGTATCAATTCCCAGTGCTGTGTGATCATCCACCAATTTGTCATGTGATGTGATTTTCCTATGTGTTGTAAATCCTAACTCTACGATGTTGATGAGTCAATGATGTTAGTGGCAGTTATGTAAATCCAATTTACAAGATTACTTTACAATTTAAGTCAATCTCTTTCGAGATATAAAAGAGAGAAGCAAGCAGAGAGACGGGGGAGCTCACACCACCAAGAAACAAGAGCCGGGAGAAAACACGTCCTTTGGACCCCCCAAAAAAAATGGGTTTTTTGGGTTGGACCTGGATCCCTCCACTGAGAAGCTCCTGGTCCAGGGGAAGATTGACAAGGATGTTCCTCCAGAGCTGACAGAGAAAGAAAGTCTTCCCCTAGAGCTGGCATCCTGTGTTTGGACTTCTAGCCTCCTAGACTGTGAGAGAATAAATTTCTCTTTGTTAAAGCCGTCTACTTGTGGTATTTCTGTTACAGCAGCACTAGATGACTAAGACACCTGGTATTCACAGGTGCCTAGGAAGACACCCGAAGGTGCTCATTCTCCATGTATGGGCTCACATACTGCGCACACATGCACACTCATGTTTAGGCCACTCTGTGACATCCACGTGGACATGCATCCATACGTGATGACTTCGTTGGGTGCCTGTGAGCTGATAGTCTAGAGCACCATCCACAGACACGCGCAGACACATCTCCTCTGACCCCTGGCCACAGACTTATTCACACATGTACAGAGACTCAAATAGAGACTCTAAGTAGCAGTTGCCAGCGAGTCAGCTCGGACTCACAGAGCCCCCATGTGTGTCAGAGTAGAGCTGTGCTCCATAGGATTTCCAGTGGCTGATTTTTCAGAAGTAGATAGCCAGGCCTTTCTTCCAAAGTGCCTATGGATGAACTTGAGCCTCCAAGTTTTCACTTAGCAGCCAAGCATGTTAACTCTTTATACCACCCACGGACTCCTAGAGGAGACGCGGTGGCACAGTAGTTAACAGCTTGGCTGTTAACCAAAAGGCTAGCAGTTAGAATCTACCAGGCGTTCCTTGGGAACCCGGTGGAGCAGCTCTACTCTGTCCTATAAGGTTGCTATGAGTCAGAACTGACTTGATGGCAAGGGGTTTGGTTTGGCTTTGCTGTGTTCCAGGAAGCATGATTGATGCTGGGGTTATACTGGTGAGCAAGACCGGCGTGCTTCCTGCCTTGTGACATACCCACAAAAACACATTTACAAACACAGGCCAACTTCACACACACATACACACACACACACACTCACACACACAGCTCTTGGTGATTTTAAACACCAATCCAAAGTCAAAGCATTTTTATGATGCCCCAAGAAGCAGCTCACTTAGAATGAGGAGCAGGGGCCCTTCCAAGTTCAAAGCCAGATTGGTAAATTGTCCATTCCTTTCCCTGGCTGCATGTCCCTCTCCTTTACAAGCCACATGGTCCTTACCCCTCCCTATCATGTTCCTGGAATAATTAAAGTGCCAGCGGCTGCTGTAGCCTTGAGCCCTCTGCCCCTCCTAAGAAGTCTCCTCCCCTGCCTCCCTGTCTATCAGGACAGGAAGCCAGCAGGGGCCCAGCGGCCCAGGGATTTTTGCTGAGACATTACAACCAAGCCTGCTTCTTCCAGACTTTTTTTTTTTTGCTTCTGCTTTTGCTTTTCAAAGAATCAGAAATAACTTCCCCACAAAGCCGTGCTTTGGGCAGAAAGCTGACTTTGAGGGTCAGAGCCCAGGAGAAGATTTCAGCTACATAGTTTCAGGGAAAATAGCAGGCGCTCAGCAATTTTCATTTTCCAAGAGATGGAGAGAAAATACAATTGGAGTGGATTTAGGGCATTGCTTGGCTCCTCTTCAGGTTGTGGTATGTGCATGATGTCTCTTTTTTTTTTTTTCTTGCTGGAGAGAGCAGCAGTAGGAGCCAGCAGAGGGGAAGTGGAGTGCTAGGCCAGTGGCCACTCCAACAGGAGACAAGCAACTTGCTGGCCCCGTAAGAGTGCAGTGGTCCAGGGGAATGGATTTGGAGTCACCTACATGCATTTGTATCCCAGTTCTGGTAGCAATGGGAAAAAAAGATTCTTTTATTAAACCACTCTGTGCCTCAGTGTTCTCATCTGTAAAATGGGGGAAACAATAGTACCTACTTTATAGGGCTGTTAAAAAAAAAAACCCATTGCCGTCAAGGCAATTCCTAACTATAGCAACCCTATAGGAGAGAGTAGTAATGCCCCATAGGGTTTCCAAGGAGCAGCTGTTGAATTGGAACTGCTGCCCTTTTGGTTGGCAGCCATAGAACTTAACCACTGCACCACCAAGGCTCCATAGAATTGTTAGGATTAAATATAAATACAAATATATATATGGTCCCTGGGTGGCACAGTTTGTGCTCAACTCTAACGTAATGGTTGGCAGTTCAAACCCACTCAGCAGTGTTATGGAAGAAAACGCCCAAAGATCTGCTCCCACTAAGATTATAGCCAAGAAAACCCTACAGAGGACCAAATTGCTGAGCTTAGGGCTGTGGGGACCCTGGTCTCAGGGAACATCTAGCTTAATTGGCATAACATAGTTTATAAAGAAAATGTTCTACATTCTACTTTGGTGAGTAGCGTCTGGGGTCTTAAAAGCTTGTGAACAGCTATTTAAGATACTCCACTGGTCTCATCCTATCTGGAGCAAGGGAGAATGAAGAAAACCAAAGATACAAGGGAAAGATTAGTTCAGAGGATTAATGGACTACAACTACCACAGCTTCCACCAGACTGAGTCCCGCACAACTAGATGGTCCCTGGCTACCACCACTGACTGCTCTTACAGGGATCACAATAAAGGGTCCCAGAGCTGGAGAAAAACATAGAACAAAATTCTAACTCACACACACACACACACAAGACCAGACTTACTGGTCTGACAGATGCTGGAGAAACCCCAAGAGTATGGCCCCCAGACACTCTTATAGCTCAGTAATAAGTTCACTCTTCAGCTAAAGACTAGACAGACCCATAAACAAAATTAGACTGAAGGGGCACAACAGGCCAGGGTCAAGGATGAGAAGGCAAAAGAGGGCAGGAAAGCTGCTAATGGGCAACCCAATGTCAAGAAGGAGAGAGTGTCGACACATCGTGGGCTTGGCAACCAACGTCACAAAATAATACGTGTTAATTGTTTAATGAGAAACGAGTTTGCTCCGTAAACCTTCACCTAAAGTACAATAAAAAAATAAATTAAAAAAATGATAGCTATTAGGAATGTTTTGATCAAAGAAAGAAAGAAAGAAAATCCTGTGGAGCAGTTCTACACTGTAAAAAACATGGGGTTGCCATGAGTTGGGAAGACTTGACAGCCACTAACAACAAAAACAACAACAAACACCTGTGTTTGTATCCCAGCTCTGGCTTCTACTAGCTATGGGAGAAAGGTTCTTTTAAAACCATTCTGTGCCTCATCTGTTAAATGGTGGGATACAATAGTACCTACTTCATAGGGCTTTTGTAAGAAATATATATATATACACATACCCATAAAAATAAAAATCCATTCCCATTGACTGGATGCCAATTCACAGTGCCGCTATAGAATAGAACAGAACTGACCCACAGGGTTTCCAAGGAGCGGCTGGTGGATTCAAATTGCCGACCTTTTGATTAGCAGCCATAGCTCTTAACCACTGTACCACCAGGGTCCCATATATGTACATATATACACGTGTGTGTGTGTGCATATATGTGTATATATATATATATATACACATACATACATCAGCATATGTGTATGTATATACATACACACACACATACACTATTATATATATGTCTCCCAGAGGAGGGTCTGGTAAGCACTGGACAGAACTGGAAGATAAGTCACAAAAGGGGACATTCACTCAATACCAGGTGAGTGTTCTTTGAGTTCGACCATGTCATATTCTGTTCACTCTGGTACCCTCCAGAACCTAGAAGAATGTCTACAACATCCTAAGCACTTGGTATGTGTTTGTAGATGAATGAATAACTAAATGTGCTGTGCTAGGTACTGGGATTCTAGAAGGAGCAAAAATACCATGGCCTCTACCCCCATGGAGTTTGGAGTCTAGTGAGGAAGACAGAGATAATCTAACAGGCACACTAATGAATGATGTTTGCAAATTAAGGTAAGTGTTCCGAAGGCAAGGCCCATAGTCCTATCACAGCAATTAATAAAGGATCCTAGATTGCAGGGTTGGCACGCAAGCAGTGAGAGAATGTTCTGGAAAAAGATAACAGCATGTTCTAAGTCTATGCAGGGAGGGAGCATGGTGTGTTTTAGGGATCAAGAAAAATGGGGCAGTGTGGGTGGAGCCCAGAGAGCAAAGAGGGGGAAGAAGGTGGGTGACACGGCTGGAGGGTGGACATGGGCTGCCTATGCAGGGCCTCAAGGGCCAAGTTACAGATTAGGAAAATAATTTCAAAAACAATAGAAAACCAATGGAGGTTTTCAGTGGGAGTGAGGGTGGGGAAGTGTTATGTATTGAATTGTGTCCACCCAAAAAATGTGTCAAATTGGCTAGTCCGTGTTTTCCAGTATTGAGTGGTTGTCCACCATTTAATAACTTGATGCGATTTTCCTATGTGTTATAAATCCTACCTCTATGATATTAATGAGGTGGGATTAGTGGCAGTTTTGTTAATGAGGCTAGACTCAATCTACAAGACAAGGTTCTGTCTTAAGTTAATCTCTTTTGAGATTTAAAAGAAAGAAGTCAGCAGAGAGACACTTATATCACTAAGAAGAAGCACCAGAGGCATAGCGTGTCCTTTGAACTGGGTGTCCCTGCACATGAGAAACTCCTAGATCAGGGAAAGATTGATGACAAAGACCTTCTTCCAGAGCCGGCGGAGGGAGAAAGCCTTTCTCCAGAACTGGCGCCCTGAATTCAGACTTCTAGTCTCCTAGACTGTGAGAGATTAAATTTCTGTTTGTTAAAGCCATCCATTTGTGGTATTTCTGTTATAGCAGCACTAGACAACCAAGACAGGAAGTTTCAATGTGAATAGCAATGTGGTGTGGGAAACAGAGTGAGCAGGACAAGAGTGGGTGCTGGAGGACCAGTCAGGAGGCTGTAGTGGAGAAGCAGGAGAGAAGTGCATGAATCCAATAGTTAGCTGAGAGGTAAACTCAACCAGACTCAATCCAGTGATAGATTCGCTATAGAAGGGAAGGGGGAAGGAACTGCCAATAATACCCTTAGCTTCTCACTTGTACAGCTGGGTGGATGGCTATGTAATTCAATAGGACAGATAATACTGGAAGAAGACCCCTGTTGATGGAAAATTTGGCAATAAATATTGGCGATGGTTGTACAACATGATTAATATAATTGGTGTCATTAAATTGTGCATGCGAAAAATGTGGAATTGGCTATATATAAATACAAATGTATATATGGTCCCACCACTTGTCTGTTAGTTTGCGTGTTGCTGTGATCTTGGAAGCTATACCACCAGTATTTCAAATACCAGCAGGGTCACCCATGGTGCATAGGCTTCAGCGAAGCTTCCAGACAAAGACAGATTAGAAAGAAGGACCTGGCAAAGTACGTCTTTAAAATTTGACCAGGAAAAACCTTATGAATACCAGTGGAACATTGTCCGATATAGCACCAAATGAATGAGCCCCTCAGGTTGGAAGGCACTCAAAATACAACTGGGGAAGAGCTATCTCCTCAAAGTAGGGTCAACCTTAATGATGTGGAAGGACTAAAGCTTTCAGGACCTTCATTTGTTGATGTGGCATAACTCAAAATGAGAAGAAACAGATGCAAACATCCATTAATAATCAGATCATATTATGTATGAAGTATGAATCTAGGAAAACTGGAAATCATCAAAAATGAAATGGAATGTATAAACATCAATATCCTAGGCATTAGGAGCTGAAATGGACTCGTATTGGTCATTTTGAATCAGACAATCTTAGGGTCTACTATGCTGGGAATGATAAATTGAAGAGAAATGGTGTTGCATTCATCATCAAAAAGAACATTTCAATATCTATCCTGAAGTACAATGCTGTCAGTGGTAGGATAATATCCATACGCCTACAAGGAAGACCAATTAATACAAATATTATTTAAATTTATGCATCAGAAAGAAATTGAAGTTTTCACCAACTTCTGCAGTCTGAAATTGATCAAACACGTAATCAGCATGGATTGATAATTACCGGTGATTGGAACATGAAAGTTGGAAACAAAGAAGAAGGATAGGTAGTTAGAAAATATGGCCTTGGGGGTAGAAATGATGCTGGAGGTCACATGATAGAATTTTGCAAGACAAATGACTTCTTCATTGCAAATACCTTTTTTCAGTAGCATAAATGGTGACTATACACGTGGACCTTACCAGATGGAATACACAGGAATCAAATTGACTAACTCTGTGGAAAGATACAATGGAAAAGCCCAATATCATCAGTCAGAACAAGGTCAGGGGCCTCCTGAAGAACAGATCATCAATTGCTCATATGCAAGTTCAAGTTGAAGCTAAAGAAAATTAAAACAAGTCCATGAGAGCCAAAGTATGACCTTGAGTATATCCCACCTGAATTTAGAGACCATCTCAAGAATAGATTTGACGTGTTGAACACCAATGACTGAAGACCAGATGAGTTGTGGACTGACATCAGGGACATCATACATGAAAAAAGCAAGAGGTCATTAAAAAGACAGGAAAGAAAAAAGAGACCAAAACGGATATCAGAAGAGATACTGATACTTGCCCTTGAACGTGGAGTGGCTAAAACAAATGAAAGAAATGATGTAGCTAAAACAAATGGAAGAAATGATGAAGTAAAAGAGCTAAAAAGAAGATTTCAAAGGCAGCTCAAGAAGATAAAGTATTATAACGACATGTGCAAAGACTTGGAGTTAGAAACCCCAAAGGGAGGAACGCGCTCGGCAATTCTCAAGCTGAAAGAACTGGAGAAAAAATTCAAGCCTCAAGCTGCGGTATTGAAGGATTCTACGGGGAAAATATTAAATGACACAGAAAACATCAAAAGAAGATGGAAGGGGAGGGGGCCAAGATGGCTGACTAGGTAGATGTTACCTCGGATCCCTCTTGCAACAAAGACTCAGAAAAACAAGTGAATCGATCACATACATGACAATCTACGAACCCTCAACAACAAACACAGATTTAAAGAGTTGACCTGAGTGACAGAGACGGAGAACGAACAACTATGGGGAAACAGCAACTGTTTTCGGAGCCTGGAGCCAGTGTCCCAGTCAGGTAACCTTGGCGCCGGGCTTAGGACTGGGACCAGGGGAGCTGAACACAACATCCTGTGACGGCCCAAACACGGGGCGCAGCACTACCCCCCTGAACTGACCCTGGGAGGGGGCCCAGTCGGTCCGCGCGGGCGGTACAGCCATGCAGCTGGTGGGAGGAGAAGTCCCCGGGAGGCAGTGACTGGTTTTGGAGCCGGGAGTGCAGCGTCCCAGCCGGGGAACCTTGACGCTGGGCTTTGGACTGGCAGCAGAGGAACTGACTGCGGCTTCTGCGGGGCTGACCCTCTGGGGCAATCTCTACCCAGCCAGCACACATAGGCGACACGCCCCACGGGAATCTCAGATAAAATAGTCATCCCAAGCAAGATAAGCAACTTTGGCTATATTCCGGGGTGCTACTCTCTCCTGTTTTTCTGAACCCTCCCCTCCCCTTCCCAGGAGGCTTCATTAACATTGGAATTTCCTGAGCCAGAGGGAGAACGGCACCAGCTCCGCGGCTTTTCTTTTCCCTTTTTTTTTTGGTCTTTTCCTAACCCATTCTTCTGGCCTGAGAGAAAAAAAAAAAAGAGAGAAGCAACCACAAAAAACCCAGGGACCAAAAATCCTTCCCTAATTGGACTAAAAACACAGAACCAGCTCCAGCCAAGCATATATGATCCATATCTCGGGCTTTCATCCCTACAGGGAACAAGGTGGCTATTATAATGCAAAGGCATTTCAGATAGGGATCTGACTGCATTTTTTTAGCAGATTTACTGGAAAAACAAGTTTTCCAGGTCTGATATCTCTGCTTATTCAACAGAGCCCTAACTGACCCACAACAGGGAACTGAGGGCTGAAGCTCCCCCCAGACCACCTAGCCTCTTGCCTTAGGGGTCTAAGGAGGGTGACACCTACCAATCCGTAGAGGTACTTGCATTGGGGGCGTAAGGTACAGCTGAAGAGCCCTCCCACCAAGGTGCTTTAGGAATAGAGACACACCTACCTCACTGACACTTGGGGGAAGCCTGTCAGCATCCTGCCCCCCTGGAGTGTGAACCCCAGCTGCTAATAGAATCTGGTGCACACAACTATCACCACTACTTCTCAAGGTGGATAGGTGTTAGGGTGCAGCACACACTTGATGACCCAAAATCAGATTCTACTCAAGAATAGTGAATAGACTCAGGCATATATATCTGGCAACAGCCCAAACCAGCTGGTAATAGGTCATAAGTAAGTCAAGGGCTACAACAATCAAGAGAGCATAATCTAGTAGCCCATCCACGTATATTGAAAGAAAACAAAACAAGATAAGACTCAGTGAGCAAATATAGAATAAATCACTACTATGATGGCTCGGAGACAGCAGTCGATATCAAACCACATAAAGAAGCAGACCATGACAGCTTCTACAACCCCCCAAACAAAAGAATCAAAATCTTTCCCAAAGGAAGACACAATCCTGGAATTATCAGATACAGAATATAAAAAACTAATTTACAGAATGCTTCAAGACATCAGGGATGACCTCAGAAATGAAATAAGGCAATCTGCAGAAAAAGCAAAGGAACACACTGATAAAACAGTTGAAGAACTCAAAAAGATTACTCAAGAACATAGTGGAAAAATTAATAAGTTGCAAGAATCCATAGAGAGACAGCATGCAGAAATCCAAAAGATTAACAATAAAATTACAGAATTAGACAAGGCAATAGTCAGAGAAGCAGACTCGAGCAATTAGAATGCAGAGTGGGAAATATGGAGGACCAGGGAATTAACACCAACATAGCTGAAAAAAAAACAGATAAAAGAATTAAAAAAAAATGAAGAAACCCTAAGAATCATGTGGGATTCTATCAAGAAGGATAACTTGCGTGTGATTGGAGTCCCAGAACAGGGAGGGAGGACAGAAAACACAGAGAGAATAGTTGAAGATCTGCTGACAGAAAACTTCCCTGACATCATGAAAGACGAAAGGGTATCTATCCAAGATGCTCATCGAACCCCATTTAAGATTGATCCAAAAAGAAAAACACCAAGACATATTATCATCATACTTGCCAAAACCAAAGGTAAAGATAAAATTTTAAAAGCAGCCAAGGATAAAAGAAAGGTCTCCTTCAAGGGAGAATCAATAAGAATAAGTTCAAACTACTCAGCAGAAACCATGCAGGCAAGAAGGCAATGGGATGACATATACAGAGCACTGAAGGAGAAAAACTCCCAGCCAAGGATCATATATCCAGCAAAACTCTCTCTGAAATATGAAGGTGAAATTAAGATATTTACAGATAAACACAAGTGTAGAGAATTTGCAAAAACCAAACCAAAGCTACAAGAAATACTAAAGGAAATTGTTTGGTCAGAAAACCAATAGTATCAGATACCAGCACAACACAAGGTCACAGAACAGAACATCCTGATATCAACTCAAATAGGGAAATCTCAAAAACAAATTAAGGTTAATTAAAAAAAAAAAAAGCTCAAAACAGGGAATCATTGAGGTCAATATGTAAAAGATCACAATAATCAAAAAGAGGGGCTAAATACAGGTGGTGTAGAACTGCAATATGGAAAGGGATACAAGGCGATATAGGACAATACAAGTTAGGTTTTTACTTAGAAAAATAGGGGTAAATATTAAGGTAACCACAAAGAGGTATAACAACTCCATAACTCAAAATAAAAACCAAGAAAAATGTAACGACTCAGCAAACATAAAGTCAAATACTATGAAAATCAGGATCTCACAATTTACAAAGAAAAACGTCTGAGCACAAAAAAGTAAGTGGAAAAATGAAATTGACAACAACACACATAAAAAGGCATCAAAATGACAACACTAAACATTTACTTATCAATAATTACGCTGAATGTAAATGGACCAAATGCACCAATAAAGAGACAGAGAGTCTCAGACTGGATAAAGAAACACGATCCGTCTATATGCTGCCTACAAGAGACACACCTTAGACTTAGAGACACAAACAAACTAAAACTCAAAGGATGGAAAAAAATATATCAAGCAAACAATAAGCAAAAAAGAAGAGGAGTAGCAATATTAATTTCTGACAAAATAGACTTTAAACTTAAATCCACCACAAAGGATAAAGAAGGACACTACATAATGGTAAAAGGGACAATTGACCAGGAAGATATAACCACATTAAATATTTATGCACCCAATGACAGGGCTGCAAGATACATAAATCAAATTTTAACAGAACTGAAAAGTGAGATAGACACCTCCACATTTATAGTAGGAGACTTCAACACACCACTTTCAGAGAAGGACAGGACATCCAGTAAGAAGCTCAATAGAGACACGGAAGACCTAATTACAACCATCAACCAACTTGACCTCATTGACTTATACAGAACTCCCCACCCAACTGCTGCAACGTATACTTTTTTTTCTAGTGCACATGGAACATTCTCTAGAATAGACCACATATTAGGTCATAAAACAAACCTTTGCAGAATCCAAAACATCAAAATATTACAAAGCATCTTCTCAGACCACAAGGCCATAAAAGTGGAAATCAATAGCAGAAAAATTAGGGAAAAGAAATCAAATACTTGGAAACTGAACAATACCCTGCTCAAAAAAGACTGGGTTATAGAAGACATTAAGGAGGGAATAAGGAAATTCATAGAATGCAACGAGAATGAAAATACTTCCTATCAAAACCTCTGGGACACAGCAAAAGCAGTGCTCAGAGGCCAATTTATATCGCTAAATGCACACGTACATAAAGAAGAAAGAGCCAAAATCAGAGAACTGTCCCGACAACTTGAACAAATAGAAAGTGAGCAACAAAAGAATCCATCAGGCACCAGAAGAAAACAAATAATAAAAATTAGAGCTGAACTAAATGAATTAGAGAACAGAAAAACAATTGAAAGAATTAACAAAGCCAAAAGCTGGTTCTTTGAAAAAATTAACAAAATTGATAAACCATTGGCTAGACTGACTAAAGAAATACAGGAAAGGAAACAAATAACCCAAATAAGAAATGAGAAGGGCCACATCACAACAGACCCAACTGAAATTAAAAGAATCGTATCAGATTATTACGAAAAATTGTATTCTAACAAATTTAGTTGTTCTACTTCTGATTGTGTTAGTTTAGGTAGAAATGGATGAATTCCTGGAAAAACACTACCTACCTAAACTAACACATGCAGAAGTAGAACAACTAAATAGACCCATAACAAAAAAAGAGATTGAAATGGTAATCAAAAAACTCCCCCCCAAAAAAAGCCCTGGCCCGGATGGCTATACTGCAGAGTTCTACCAAACTTTCAGAGAAGAGTTAACACCACTACTACTAAAGTTATTTCAAAGCATGGAAAACGACGGAATACTACCCAACTCATTCTAGGAAGCCACCATCTCCCTGATACCAAAACCAGGTAAAGACATCACAAAAAAAGAAAATTACAGACCTATATCCCTCATGAACATAGATGCAAAAATCCTCAACAAAATTCTAGCCAATAGAATTCAACAACATATCAAAAAAATAATTCACCCTGATCAAGTGGGATTTATACCAGGTATGCAAGGCCGGTTTAATATTAGGAATACCATTAATGTAATCCACCATATAAATAAAACAAAAGACAAAAACCACATGATCTTATCAATAGATGCAGAAAAGGCATTTGACAAAGTCCAACACCCATTTATGATAAAAACTCTTACCAAAATAGGAATTGAAGGAAAATTCCTCAACATAATAAAGGGCATCTATACAAAGCCAACAGCCAACATCACTCTAAATGGAGAGAGCCTGAAAGCATTTCCCTTGAGAACGGGAACCAGACAAGGATGCCCTTTATCACCGCTCTTATTCAACATTGTGCTAGAAGTCCTAGCCAGAACAATTAGGCTAGACAAAGAAATAAAGGGCATCCAGATTGGCAAGGAGGAAGTAAAATTATCTCTATTTGCAGATGACATGATCTTATACACAGAAAACCCTAAGGAATCCTCCAGAAAACTACTGAAACTAATAGAAGAGTTTGGCAGAGTCTCAGGTTATAAGATAAACATACAAAAATCACTTGGATTCCTCTACATCAACAAAAAGAACATAGAAGAGGAAATCACCAAATCAATACCATTCACAGTAGCCCCCAAGAAGATAAAATACTTAGGAATAAATCTTACCAGAGATGTAAAAGGCTTATACAAAGAAACCTATAAGACACTGCTGCAAGAAACCAAAACAGACCTACATAAGTGAAAAAACATACCTTGCTCATGGATAGGAAGACTTAACATACTAAAAATATCTATTCTACCAAAAGCCATCTATACATACAATGCACTTCCGATCCAAATTCCAATGTCATTTTTTAATGTGATGGAGAAACAAATCACCAACTTCATATGGAAGGGAAAGAAGCCTCGGATAAGTAAAGCATTACTGAAAAAGAAGAAGAAAGTGGGAGGCCTCACTCTACCTGATTTCAGAACCTATTATACAGCCACAGTAGTCAAAACAGCCTGGTACTGGTACAGCAACAGACACATAGACCAGTGGAACAGAATTCAGAACCCAAATATAAATCCAGCCACATATGAGCAGCTGATATTTGACAAAGGCCCAGTGTCAGTTAATTGGGGAAAAGATAGTATTTTAACAAATGGTGCTGGCATACCTGGATATCCATTTGCAAAAAAATGAAACAGGACCCATACCTCACACCATGCACAAAAACTAACTCCAAGTGGATCAAAGACCTAAACATAAAGACTAAAACGATAAAGATCATGGAAGAAAAAATAGGGACAACGTTAGGAGCCCTAATACAAGGCATAAACAGAATACAAAACATTACCAAAAATGACGAAGAGAAACCAGATAACTGGGAGCTCCTAAAAATCAAACACTTATGCTCATCTAAAGACTTCACCGAAAGAGTAAAAAGACAACCTACAGACTGGGAAAGAATTTTCAGCTATGACATCTCCGACCAGCGCCTGATCTCTAAAATCTATATGATTCTGTCAAAACTCAACCACAAAAAGACAAACAACCCAATCAAGAAGTGGGCAAAGGATATGAACACACACTTCACTAAAGAAGATATTCAGGCAGCTAACAGATACATGAGAAAATGCTCTCGATCATTAGCCATTAGAGAAATGTAAATTAAAACTACGATGAGATTCCATCTCACTCCAACAAGGCTGGCATTAATCCAAAAAACACAAAATAATAAATGTTGAAGAGACTGCAGAGAGATTGGAACTCTTATACACTGCTGGTGGGAATGTAAAATGGTACAACCACTTTGGAAATCTATCTGGCGTTATCTTAAACAGTTAGAAATAGAACTACCATACAACCCAGAAATCCCACTCCTCAGAATATACCCTAGAGAAATAAGAGCCTTCACACAAACAGATATATCCACACCCATGTTTATTGCAGCTCTGTTTACAATAGCAAAAAGCTGGAAGCAACCAAGGTGTCCATCAACGGATGAATGGTTAAATAAATTGTGGTATATTCACACAATGGAATACTACGCATCGATAAAGAACAGTGACGAATCTGTGAAACATTTCATAACATGGAGGAACCTGGAAGGCATTATGCTGAGCGAAATTAGTCGGAGGCAAAAGGACAAATATTGTATAAGACCACTATTATAAGATCTTGAGAAATAGTATAAACTGAGAAAAACACATACTTTTGTGGTTATGAGTGGGGGAGGGACGGAGGGTGGGAGAGGGTTTTTTACTGATTAATTAGTAGATAAGAACTGCTTTAGGTGAAGGGAAGGACAATGCTCTACATACATGGAAGGTCAGCTCAACTGGACTGGACCAAAAGCAAAGAAGTTTCCGGGATAAACTGAGTGCTTCAATGGTCAGCGGAGCAAGGGCGGGGGTTTGGGGACCATGGTTTAAGGGGACTTCTAAGTCAATTGGCAAAATAATTCTATTATGAAAACATTCTGCATCCCACTTTGAAATGTGGCGTCTGGGGTCTTAAATGCTAACAAGCGGCCATCTAAGATGCATCAGTTGGTCTCAGCCCACCTGGATCAAAGGAGAATGAAGAACACCAAGGGCACACGATAACTATGAGCCCAAGAGACAGAAAGGGCCACATGAACCAGAGACCTATATCATCCTGAGACCAGAAGAACTAGATGGTGCCCGGCCACATCCGATGACTGCCCTGACAGGGAGCACAACAGAGAACCCCTAAGGGAGCAGGAGATCAGTGGGATGCAGACCCCAAGTTCTCACATAAAGACCATACTTAATGGTCTGACTGAGACTAGAGGAATCCCAGCGGTCATGGTCCCCAAACCTTCTGTTGGCACAGGACAGGAACCATTCCCCAAGACAACTCATCAGACATGAAAGGGACTGGACAGTGGGTAGCAGAGAGATGCTGATGAAGAGTGAGCTAATTATATCAGGTGGACACTTGAGACTGTGTTGGCATCTCCTGTCTGGAGGGGGGATGGGAGGATAGAGAGAGTTGGAAGCTGGCAAAATTGTCACGAAAGGAGAGACTGGAAGGGCTGACTCATTAGGGGGAGAGCAAGTGGAAGTGCGGAGTAAGGTGTATATAAACTTATATGTGACAGTCTGACTTGATTTGTAAACGTTCACTTGAAGCTCAATAAAAGTTAATAAAAGAAAAGAAAAGAAAAGAAGATGGAAGGAATACACAGAATCACTATACCAAAAGAATTGGTCGACATTCAACCATTTCAGAAGGTAGCGTATGATAAGGAACCAATGATACTGAAGGAAGAAGTCCAAACTGCGCTGAAGGCACTGGTGAAAAACAAGGCTTCAGGAACTGTTAAGATGTTTCAACAAATGGGTACAGCATGGGAAGCGCTCACTTGTGTATGCCAAGAAATGTGGAAGACAGTGACCTGGCCAACCGACTGGAAGAGATCCATATTTATGCTTATTCCCAAGAAAGGGGATCCAACTGAATGCAGAAATTATCGAACAATGTCATTAATATCACACTCAAGTTAAATTTTGCTGAAGATCATTCAAAAGTGACTGCAGCAGTATATATATCAACAGGAAACTGCCAGAAATTCAGGCCAGATTCAGAAGAGGACATGGAACCAGGTAGATTATTGCTGATGTCAGACGGATCCTGGCTGAAAGCAGAGAATACCAGAAAGATGTTTACCTGTGTTTTATTGACTATGTAAAGGCATTCGACTATGTGGATCATAACAAATTATGGATAACATTGTGAAGAATGGGAATTTCGGAATACTTAATTGTGCTTATGAGGAACCTGTACACATACGAAGAGGCAGTCATTTGAACAGAACAAGGGGATACATTATGATTTAAAGTCAGGAAAGATGTGTGTCAAGGTTGTATTCTTTCACCATGCTTATTCAGTCTGTATGCTGAGCAAATAATCTGACAAGCTGAACTATATGAAGAAGAATGGGGCTTCAAGACTGGAGGAAGGCTCATTAACAACCTGCGATAAGCAGATGACACAACCTCACTTGCTTAAAGTGAAGGGGACTTGAAGTACTTACTGATGAAGATCAAAGACCACAGCCTTCAGTATGGATTACTCTTCAATTAAAAAAAAAAAAAGAAAAAAATCCTCACAGCTGGACCAAGAACATCAAAATAAACTGGGAAAAGACTGAAGTTGTCAAGGATTTCATTTTATTTGGATTCACAATCAACTCCTATGGAAGCAGCAGTCAAGAAATCAAACAAAGTATTGCATAGGCCAAATCTGCTGCAAAAGACCTCTGTCAAGTGTTAAAAAGCAAAGAATTCACTTTGAAGATTAAGGTTCGCCTGACCTGAGCCATGGGTTTTCCATCGCCTCATATGCATGCAAAAGCTGGACGATGAATTAGGAAGACTGAAGAATTCACACCTTTGAATCATGGTGTTGGCGAAGAATATTGAATACACATCATGGACCACCAGAAGTAGGCAGAAATTTGTCGCGGAAGAAGTAAAGTCAGAATGTTCCTTAGAAGCAAGAACGGTGAGGTTTCATCTCACATACTTCGGACGTGTTATCAGGAAGGCCAGTCCCTGGAGAAGGACATCATGCTTGGGAACGTAGAGGGTCAATAAAAAAGAGGAAGGCCCTTGATGAGATGGATTGACACAGTGGCTGCAACAATGGACTTAAACATAGCAAGGATTATGAGTATGTCCCAGGACTGGGCAGTGTTCCGTTCTGTTGCACATAGGGTCTTTATGAGTTTGATCTCACTCAACGGAACCTAACAACAACAACATATATACAGTCATGCACTCCGTAACACCTGTTTGACAATATCTGACTGCATATATGTCCACGGTCTCATTATTATAGAGTTCAGAAATCCCAATCAGAGAACGAGAACTAGCAGAGGTAACTGGACGTAGGCAACAGCTTCCCACATGCAACAAGTATGTCTCATGTCTTTCGTATACAAAGTGATTGAACTGTCAGGCATGTAATGGTACAGTACATATATAACCTATAATAGTTATATCTTGATAGTTATAATAACTGTCCATGTTATTAGCTTATGTATGTACTGTACTTTGGTGCTACTTTGCAACAAAACATTATTATTATTACTGTATTATTATGTTAAAGATGTTTTAGTATATCTGGAAGTATTTCTTTAATGTTTTTTTATGCATGGAAAGTTATGCTACTGTGTACTAAAACAAGTATTTGACTGACCAACATTAGATACCAACCGTTCTTAACTGTTCTGATCTACGTACAAATTCAACTTAAAGACAGATTTAGGAACGGAAGTCGTTCGTACTCTGGGGACTATCTGTGTATAGGATGGTGTTTGCACAACGTCCAAATCACATAATGTCCTATTTGACAGAACAGAGGGTGGATGTTAAGTGATGTGTGACTGTATACTTACACAACAATAATAATTTAAAAAAAGAAGTGAGGGTGAAGAGAGCAGAGACGACAATTAATGGAAAATAAATTGAAATCCTGTGCAGGAAATAAAGGCCACCACTGATGGAGAGGATTATGAGCTCTGTTGTGGACAGGTGGCACTGGGCCACCTTTGAGACATTCAAGAGGAGATGGTGAGTAAGCTGTTGAATGTACCACTCTGGAGATTAAATGGAAGGTCTTGGGAGGTACCTTAGTTATCTAGTGCTGTTATAACAGAAATACCACAAGTGGGTGGCTTTAACAAACAGAAATTTATTTTCTCACAGCTTAGGAGGCTAGGAGTCTGAATTCAGGGCTCTGGCTCTAGGGGAATGCTTTCTCTCTCTGTTGGCTCTGAAGGGAGGTTCTAATATCTTTTCAGCTTCTGCTCCTCTGTTTCGTGGTGATCGTCATGTGGCCTGGCACCTATCATCCCCTATCTCTGCTTCCTTGCTGCTTGATCTGCTCTTTTACATCTGAAAAGAGATGGATTTAAGATACCAAATCCATTGCCATCCAGTCAATTTCAACTCACAGCAACCCTATTGGACAGAGTAGAACTGCCCCGTAGGGTTTCCAAGGGGCAGCTAGCGAATTCGAACTGCCGACCTTTTGGTTAGCAGCTGTAGCTCTTAACCACTGTGCTACTAGGGCTCCTGATTTAAGACAAACCCTACATTAACACTGCCTCATTAACATAACAAAGAATATCCATTCTCCTATTCCCAAATGGGATTATAACCACAGGTATAGGAGTCAAGATTCACAACACATATTTTTTGGAGACACAACTCGGTTGATAACAGGAGGAGATATGCATTAGTAGATAATCCACATGTGATAGGAAATGAAGCCCAGGGATCGATGAGATCGCCTAAGGAGAGGGGAGATGGCCTGGCCTCGTACAGCCCCAACACCAGTGAGGCTGTGAAGAGGCAGCCCAAGATTCAGGAGGATAAACCTGGACAGGGTGTGGCCCTGGAGGCAAGGGAGGAAGGTGTACTGGGAAGAATGAAGTGGGCAGTAGAGTCAAATGTTTCTGAGAAGTCAGATAAGAAGAGGACATTAAAATGCCCATTGGATGTGTCCTTGGATGGCGCAGTTAAGCACTGGCGGTTGGCGGTCTGAACACACCTTGAGGCACTCAGAAGACAGGCTTGGAGATCTGCTTCTGAAAGGTCATGGCCTTCAAAACCCTATGGAGCAGTTCTACCATGCATACACGGGGTCGCCATGAGTCAAAATCAACTTGACGGCAACTAAAAACAATAGAGTTAACGATAAAGATAGGAAATGAGTACACTTCAATAGCTCTTGATCATACAAATCAAAGGTTATCCAAGGCAAAACACCCATTGGACTTAGAGACATGGAGGCCACCAGTAAGCCTAGGGAGACCCTTATGTTGGAATTATGGAGGGAAAGCCAATTCAGAATGGGCTGAGGAGTTCAGGATGGAGGCAGAACATAGAGTCAATTCTTCAATTAAGATTTAATAAAATCTTAATTTGTGCAGGGGTGGAGAGAGATAGGGTGGTAGCTGGAGGGCAGGTGGTTAAAGGAGGGAAGAAGTAGTTCAAGACTGAAAATGAATGTGCTTGGAGGCTGGGGTAAAGACCCTACACAGAAAAGACTGGACTCACACAGCAGGAGAGACCCATGTTGTTGTTGTTGTTAGGTGCCGTCGAGTCGGTTCCGACTCATAGCGACCCTATGCACAACGGAACGAAACACTGTCCAGTCCTGAGCCATCCTTACAATTGTTGTTATGCTTGAGCTCCTTGTTGTAGCCACTGTGTCAATCCACCTCGTTGAGGGTCTTCCTCTTTTCCGCTGACCCTGTACTCTGCCAAGGATGATGTCCTTCTCCAGGGACTGATCCCTCCTGACAACATGTCCAAAGTAAGTAAGATGCAATCTCACCATCCTTGCTTCTAAGGAGTATTCTGACTGTACTTCTTCCAAGACAGATTTGTTCTTTCTTTTGGCAGTCCATGGAATATTCAGTATTCTTCGCCAACACCATAATTCAAAGGCATCAATTCTTCTTCGGTCTTCCTTATTCATTGTCCAGCTTTCACATGCATATGATGTGATTGAAAATACCAAATGGAATGCATAAACATTGATATCCTAGGCATTAGTGAGCTGAAATGGACCGGTATTTGCTATTTTGAATCAGACAATCACATAGTCTACTATGCTGGGAATGACAACTTGAAGAGGAATGGTGTTGCATCCATCGTCAAAAAGAATGTTTCAAGATCCATCCTGGAGTACAACGCTGTCAGTGATAGGATTGTATCCATACACCTACAAGGAAGACCAGTTAATATGACTATTATTCAAATTTACGCACCAACCACTAGGGCCAAAGATGAAAAAATAGAAGACTTTTACCAGCTGCTGCAGTCTGAAACTGATTGAACATGCAGTCAAGATGCATTGATAATAAACTGGTGATTGGAATGCGAAAGTTGGAAACAAAGAAGAAGGATCAGTAGTTGGAAAATACAGCCTTGGTGATAGAAACAATGCCAGAGATCGAATGATAGAATTTTGCAAGACCAATGACTTCTTCATTGCAAATACCTTCTTTCACCAAGATTGACAGTGACTTATACACATGGACCTCACCAGATGGAATACACAGAAATCAAATTGACTACATCTGTGGAAAGAGACAATGGAAAAGTTCAATATCATCAGTCAGAACAAGGCCAGGGGCCGACTGTGGGACAGACCATCAATTGTTCATATGCAAGTTCAAGCTGAAACTGAAGAAAATCAGAGCAAGTCCATGAGAGCCAAAATATGACCTTGAGTATATCCCACCTGAATTTAGAGATGACCTGAAGAACAGAATTGACACATTGAACACTAGTGACCGAAGACCAGAGGAGTTGTGGAAATGCAATCAAGGACATCATACATGAAGGAAGCAAGAGGTCATTAAAAAGATAGGAAAGAAAGAAAAGACCAAGAAGGATGTCAGAGGAGACTCTGAAACTTGCTCTCGAATGTCGAGCAGCTAAAGCAAAAGGAAAAGGAGAGACCCATAGGGAACCGTATTTCAGAGCTGCCCATTGCATCTGACCTATAAGGCAGGGCCCATAACTCAGAGGTGAAAAGCAGAAACTTTGAAATAGGTCCTGGATTCAGCACTTAGTAATTGCATGGCCTTGGGAAAATTATTTAACTTCTCTGGACCTTATTTTTGGAGGTGTGGCGGCACAGTGGCTAAGTGCTATGGCTGTCAACTAAAAGGTCAACAGCTGGAATCCACCAGCCACTCCTTGGAAACCCTATGGGGCAGTTCCACTCTGTCCTATAGGGTTGCTATGAGTCAGAATCCACTCAATGGCAATAGGTTTGGTTTTTTTGTTTGTTTGTTTTTGGTTGGACCTCATTTTTATCATCTGTAACATGGCATAATAGGTCATTTTAAATATTAAATGAGATGGATTACATAGCAAATGTTTGGCAGGGTGCCTGGAACTAAGCACTCAATAAATTGTGACTGTAACCGGTTATCCACTTGTGCGATAAAGTAATGTGTTCGGCTGCTAACTGAAAGGCTGGAGGTTCAAGTCCACCCAAAGGTATCTTGAAAGGGAGGTCTGGAGAGCTACTTCTAAAAAATTAATTGGCCACTTAAAACTCTATGGTGCAGTTCTACTCTGATACACATAGGGTCACCATGAGCCAGAATCGACTCTATAACAACTGGTTTTTTCTAATATATAACACTAAAAAAGCAGGTTTATGAGGGAATCAGGAAGATGACTACACATTCTGAGGGCGGGAACAAGCATTGGGTAAGAACTACATTTTTGGAGCGATGGTTAAAAAAGAGGAGCCCTGGTGGCGCAGTGGTTAAGCACTCAGCTGCTAGCCGAAAGGTCAGTGGTTAGAACCCACCCAGAGGCTCCATGGGAGATAGACCTGGTGATCTGCTCCCATGAAGATTAGCAAACCTAAAAACAAAACCCACTGTTGTCGAGTTGATTCCAGCTCATAGTGACCCTATAGGACAGAGTAGAACTGCCCCATAGTGTTTCCAAGGCTATAAATCTTTGTGGAAGCAGACTGCCACACTTTTCTCTGCTGAGCAGCTGGTGGGTTCGAACCACCAACCTTTTGGTTAGCAGCCAAATGTTTTAACCACTGAGCCACCAGGGCTCTCTAGAAAACCCGGTGGAGTTGTCCTGCTCTGTCACATGGGGTCACTCTGAGTCGAAATCGACTTTACAGTACCCAACAACAGGGTAACAGAGAGCCTCCTTACCACAGAAATAAACTTGAGGTAAAGATAGTGCCATAGGGAGAAAACAACTCAGACATTTTTATGGAAAGCCACCTTTGCAAGCGGTTGAACCTGGAGTCCAGCCAGAAAGCACCTGCTTTCACTAAGGTCAAAAACAAGCATGGAGTGGGGAATTACAAGCCTCACTCTTCAGGCTTTTACCATTTTCAAAGCTCTTTTAGATACAGAATCACATGTGATATTACTCCCTTCATTTCGCACCTGTGTGTTATGTGGCCACCGTCACACTGAGGCGTTGTTAGCAGCAGCCTTGGGTCTGAAACCTGGGTCTCCCAGCCTGAGGCTGAAGCTTCTGCTTCTGCAAACTGCCCATCCTTAGCTGTCAAAGTGATTGCACACTCTGAACTATTTCTAGGGTGTGTGAAGTCATGAGTGGCACAGGGCGGGGTGCCGAAAATGAGCTGGGATCTCTGGAGAAGGGAACCCTAACCGCTCGGGTGGCTGTTTCGATGGGTGGAGGGATCTGTCAGCAAGGCGCCAGCATGGCAGGTTTCTTCTTGTTCAAGCTGTGTCTGTGATTGTTTATAACCTGTCAGCTGGCCTCCCAGGGCCTGGGCTCTGAGGGGGTGGAGGGTGGGGGTGCTGATCGGTGAGATCCCTAACATGAGAAAATCACCGTACAATGGGTCTAATCACTTTCCACAAGGAAACTGTTCATTTGCTTTTTAATCATCCTCTAAATATGCATTTTCACGTTATACCCTAATGGCACCCAGAGAATCATTAGAATCTGCTGGGACCATAATCCATGGTTTTGGAAGTCTCTAAGTATGCAATTTCGCTCCACGACACAGGTTTCTAAAAGTCCACAAATAATCATTTGCATGATAAAGTCACAACTCCAAAGTCAATTACCACTATGCCTGGAGAGAATTTATTTTCTTTTTGAAAATTAAAATGTGAAATCAGGAAGTTGCCACACATGAAGCATCCCCTTGCCTGGGCAGGAGGAGGGAAGAGAATCCAGCACCCTCAGGGGTCCTGGTTGACAGGGAGCTGTTTTGGAATCAATGGACAGCTGGGACCAATGTCCCCTAAAGGGTGGGGTCTCCGCTCATTGGGCCTTGGCTCTCAGTGAGGCTGCCTTCACCACTCTATCTCCCACAGGGATGACTTACCTGCCCTCAGGTCTTAAGGTCATGCCTTCAGACAAAGATTGGGGGTCCTATGTGTGACTCCCCAGGACAGGCCTCTTTAGCCAAGCTGCCTCTGCTAGCTGGTCAGCTGCAGCCCCAAGATGCGTGGATATATAAGGAGGTCTGGGGCCCAAATATGGAGCCCTTGTGGTGCAGTGGTTGTAGTACTCGGCTACTAACCAAAAGGTTGACGGTCCGACCTCACCAACAACTCTGTGGGAGAAAGATGTGGCAGACTTCTTCTGTAAAAGTTACAGCCTTGGAAACCCTTCAGAGCACTTATTCTCTGTCCTATGGAGCTGCTATGAGTTGATATTGGCTTGATGGCAATGGGTTTTGGGTGCCCAAATTGAGTCCCTGGGGACAAAAATGTTAAGCACTGGACTACTAATCACTTGGCTGGCAGGAAAGGCCTGGTGATCTACCTCTGAAAAGTCACAGCCATGAACACCCTGTGGAGTGCAGTTCTACCCTGACACACATGGAGTCACCATGACTCAGAATTGACTCTATGGCAACAGTTTTGGTTTTGTTTTTTGGGGGGCCCAAATGACCTGGCCATTAGAGGGTGTGGCCAAGTGTCCACTGCAGCAAATAGACCCAAGTCATCCCTGTCTCAATATCCAGGACCCTGAAGGCTAAGCCTGTGCTCTGAGGTGCCACCATGAGAGACCCAGGCCTTGCAAGGGGCCTGCACGCTGCTTGGAACTATGAGCATTTCCATAACACCAGGGCCTGAGGGAACCTTGGGGAGCATCTTATTCCAGCACCCTCACTGTGCAGATACGGGATGAAGAGGTCTGACCCGAGGTCACACAAGTAATGGGCAGCAGAATGGATGCAGACACCCAGTCTCCTCCCTCTGAGGCTAAGATGTTTTCTGTGAAACCCAGAAGTCCCACTATGGTTTTGTCCAGCCATTTGTCAGCTAGGATAAAAACTACCCAGATAGTGTTTTTGTTCTCTTTTCAGGCGGAGATTCACATAGGGACTTGAACTGAAGGCAGAGTTCTGACCAGGATGAGTCTGCTAGGCTTCTGAACCATGAATGGAACTATTTTGTTTTTAAAAAGGATACCCCCAGAAACAATGTGAACTGGAGTTAAACCTCCAAACCTATATATTCTAAAGCTATGAAGCATGGACAAGATAGAGCCCCAAACTATTCACCAAGCTTAACTCAAACTTCATTTACTTGGTATGGGATTTGCAAGTACAGTATGTCTAGTCTCCTGGGGGAGTCCCCAGGTGATGTCAATGGTTAATGTGTTTGGCTGCTATCACAGATTACTGTCCCCCCAAAATATATGTCAACTTGGCTAGGCCATGAATCACCGTATTGCATGGCTGTCCACCATTTTGTCATCTGATATGATTATCCTATGTGTTGTAAATCCTAACCTCTGTGACGTTAAGAAGGCAGGGTTAAAGGCAGTTATGTTAATGAGGCAAGACTCAATCTACAGGATTAGGTTGTATTTTGAGCAAATCTCCTTTGAGATATAAAACAGAGAACCAAGCAGAGAGGAGAGGGACCTCATTACCACCAAGCAAGAAGAGCCAAGAGTGGAGTGTTTCCTTTGGACCTGGGCTCCCTGTGCTGAGAAGCTCCTACACCAGGGGAAAATTGATGACAAGAGCTTTCCTTCAGAGCTAATAGAGAGAAAAAGTCTTCCCTTGGAGCTGGCACCCTGAAATTTGAACTTCCTGTTTCTTAAACTGTGAGAGAATAAACTTTTGTTTGTTAAAGCCATCCACTTGTGGTATTTCTGTTATAGCAGCACTAGACAACTGAGATAGCTACTAAGCAAAAGGTTGGCGATTCAAATCCACCCAGATGCACCTCAGAGGAAACCCTGGCCATCTACTTCCGAAAAAATCTGCCATTGAAAATGTTAGGGAGCATAGTTCTACTCTGACACTCACGAGGTCTCCATGAGTTGGAATTGACTCAATGGCAACTGGGATATATACTGGGTCTCCGGGTGATGCAAATGGCTAACACATTCAACTCTAACCCAAAGGTTAAGGGCTTGAGTCCACCCAGAGGATCCTTGGAAGAAGGGCTTGGTGATCACCTTCTCAAAAATCAGTCACCGAAAACCCTGTGGAGCACAGTCCTACTCTGACGCATATGTAGTCACAAGTCAGAGCTGCTTAGCCTGCTGGGTAAGGCACCAGCAGGTTGGTGGGACCCCGAGGCCCGTTCATACACACGCTGCAAATTAGCCTGTGGTGGAAAGCCACCAGATACGGTTTGCCCCAACCGTTGAATCTCCATGTCCCAGCCCTACTGGAAGCTGCCTCTTTCAAGATGTCACTGTTCCCAAAACTGGGGCGAGCCATGCCCCCTTTTTGACAAAGGGCCCAGTACAGAAGTGGTGATTGGGAGATCCAGGTTCTGTCCCCCACATTTCCAGCAACCAGCCTTGAGAATTTGGGCCACTCCCTTCCACTCTCTGAGCCTCAGCTTTTCTCAGGTGCCTGATGGGACTATCTCCAATTTACCCGGCTGAGATACAGACTGAAAGAAAATGACCACAGAATCTTTAAATTTTATACTTGTAAAGGTACACTTTCTTTTCTAATTATAAAGCACTAGACAGGATGCAAACCAAAAACCAAACCAGTTGCCATTGAGTCGATGTCAGTTCATGGAGATCCCATGAGTGTCAGAGTAGAACTTGCTCCATAGGGTTTTCAATAACCGTGATCTTTCGGAAGCAGATCCCCAGGTCTTTCTTCCAAAGCACCTCTGGGTGGATCTGAACAGCCAACCTTTTGGTTAGTGGCTAAGTGCTTAATCATTTGTGCCATCCAGGGACTCCACTAAACAGGTGAAGTGCAGTTATTAATTATTAACTTAGAAGGCATTACAATAAGCCAGGGGATCGTGTTAAACGGCAATGATTCCACTTCCAATCCCTGTGTGGAGTGAAGTCCTGAGCCCTGAATTTGGAGTCAGGGGCCCAGGACTTGGTATCTACTCAGCTCTGCATCTGCTAGACTATAAGAGCCTCGACTCAACTGGCACGTGGCAGCCTCTTAATAAACGTCTACCGATGCGTCAAACTATTCCCTGAGCCAGGCTGATGTGGCCTCAGTTTAGTTCATGAACTAGAGAGGGATTTTTCCCCTATCTTCTGTATCCTTACAAAACACAGGTGGGACTTTGATGACTACCGTTTATTGACTGCTTGCTCGGTGTCAGACACAGCACTAAGCCCTGAACCCACAGAATCCTGTTTAATCTTCAGAGCAGCCTGCTGAGAAGGCTCCACCTTCAGAAACTTAGGCATAGAGAAATTAAGCCACATGAGATGGTGAGTGGGGGATCAAGGATGCAGGACTCCGAAGTCCATGCTCTTGACCTTGACACCAAACACGGACTCTCTTAAGTCTGGGCAGATTCTGGGAGCCCTCTGAACTTTAGTTTTCTCACCTGAGGATTGGGAAGAATGAGTCTTATTTCACTTACCTGATTTGAAGAGGAAATGAGTACAAAAAGGAAAAAAAAATGTATATATATGTATGTGTGTATATATATATATATTTATATATATATATATATATATATATATATGTAGCCTGGGGCCTGGCACATTGTAGGTGCCAAGAAATGCTGGTCACATTTTGTTTTGCTTTGGCTCATGTCTTTGGTCATGCCACTATGGATTCTTAATGATCTACTCACAAAATGCTCAGGCCCTGAATGGCTTCCGATTCTATCTGAATCTGATTAAACCTCAAGCCAAAGCTCAGAGACAGGGATCTGGATTCCGAAGCCACGATGACAGTCAGATGAATAGCGGCTGACAAACGCTGTGTGCTTTTTACGAGCCAGACACCATATGGATATCATAACAGTCCTCTAGGCGGAAGCTTCTCTCCCCATTGGAAAGGTGAGGAAACAGCGGCAGGGAGCGGGCCAGTAGGTCTCAGTGGTCAGCAGAGGCTTGGGGCTCAGATCGAGTTGGCGCCAAAACCCGGCTCTGTCCTTTCCATTTGTCACCTTGGGCTAGTGACTTGCCCTCAAAGCACCCACTTCCTCCTGGGCTAGGATCTGATAACCTATGCAAAGTATTGAACACAGTGGTGATACCTAGTTCCACTCTATAAATTGTCACAGCTGCTGCTTTTCCTGCCCAACGTCATGCCATGGGGCATAGCCTAGCTATACTGCCCTGCCCCACGCTAGGGTCCCCCCTGCTTTACCACCCCCCACACCCTCTGACTTTGCTGCACCATCAGCCTTGCTCTCACTCTCCCTCCTGCTAGTGGATGTAGGAGGAATGGAGGTTTCTGGGGGGACCCGATCTGCAGTGGGGACAGGGGGCCCACCCAAGATGACCCTGGGTATTTTCCCTGTACCCAGAGAGGGTCTGGCCCCCACCATAGGTTATCAGCAGTGCAAGTTTCAAAGCCTATTTAGATTAGAATCCTTGCTCTAACACGTATTAACTGGGTCACTGTGAGCGAGTTGATTTACTTCTCTGAGCCCCAATTTCCTCTCTGGAAAATGAGGATAAGGGTAGCTATATTATAGAGCTGGCATAAGGAGTAAGACTTAACCCGTGTAAAGCACTTCAAACTTGGCATGAAGTTGTTACTGTTTATGGCGTCGAGTTGATTTCGACTCACAGGGACCCTATATATCAGAGTGGAACTGCCCCATATGGCTTCTGAGGCTGTTATCTTTATGGGAGCAGATCAACAGCTATTGTGATGGAGCTGCTGGTGAGTTCGAACCGCTGACCTTTTGGTTAGCAGCTAAGCACTTAACCATTGTACTGCCAAGGCTCCTTGTGGCATGAAGTTAAACCCAAAAACACCTATTGCCATCGAGTCAATTCCAACTCATAGCGACTCCATATGACAGAGCAGAACTGCTCCATAAGGTTTCCAAGGAGAGGCTGATGGATTCAAACTGCTGACCTTTTGGTTAGCAGCCGAGTGTTTAACCACTGCACCATCAGGGCTCCTTGTGCCTAGAAGTTAGTGCTCCATAAATGCTCAAAGATGCTGCCATCACCAATAATAGTAGTAATGGCAGACACACAGCCTGGCTCTGCCACATTCATCACGCTATGTCTCAGCACTGGCCTGGGAGCCCACCCACAGCGGCTCCCAGCTCTGGCTGTGCTGGTGGATACAGCATGATTGTGGATACACTGCGTCCTTTCTCCAGAACTCAGTTCCTACATCCATAAAATGAGGGGGCTGGATGGGATGATCTCAAGGGCTTCTTCCATTCTAGAACTTCTTTTACAATGACCATGGCAACTGGTGTGGCATAGTCTCCTTCTACCTGCAGGGTCTGCTCTGGAGGTGTGGGTGTGTGGGTAAGGGGCGTTAACTAAGGGGAATTATTCACTCACTCATTCAACAAACATCTTGCAGCACCTACCACAGGCAAAGGGGGGCTCTCTCCTCCCTGTCAGAGATGACACACCCCAAGGAATTTCCTTCCTGAGCTCTGATAGAGACTCCCTCTTGCTTTCTAAGAGCTTTCTTGCCCTTTTAACACATCTGAGTTTCTGTCTGTGTGCTCCAGGTGGGAGTGCTCCTTGGAAAGAACACATACTTGGCGTCCAGGCCAGCCTGGGTCGTCAGTCCCCTTCTACATTCAGTAGCTCTGGGATGTCAGGCAGTTTTCCTAGAGGGTGGGTGGTGTCCCATTTGCTCGTCATGAACTCAGTGTAGTGGGCCATGTCTGACATTAAAACATGGCGAAAGAGCAGAGAATGGAATGAGATGGCATGGGAAATAGTGTGCTGCACAGTCAGGGGCGAGCGTACACGCATGTATATGTTTATACATGTGTGAGCATCGGGTGGCTATGGGAACTGTATGCATCGCTGTGGGACACAGTTAAAAAAGGTTGAAAGCCACATACCAAGAGTACACCATTTGACTTCTTGGTTTCTAGCTTCCTCATCTACCTTGAAAGGATTTTGTGAGCAGAATGGCATCAAGTTAGGCATGATTGAATATTCTCAGTTAATGTTTCCTCTGCTTGTCTGGAGCCCCTGTCCTGGAGCCTATGGGAAGCTAAGTCATCCCCCCTCCCCCATCCTCTGCCTCCAGTCCATCAGCCTGTAAATAAGGAAGTGCATATTGATCCCACAAACATTTATGTGCACCTAGATTAAGCCAGGTTTGGGGTTCCGTGCTGGGACACAGTGATAAATCAGATAGTCTAGTCCCTGCCCCATGGGGCTTACATTCTAGCCTGGGGGGCCAACACTAATACCTGATCACCACGCCTAGCTGAGCAACGTGCTGGAGGAAGTAAAAGCAGGGCGAGCGTAGAGAGTGCTGCTCTTCCAGATTGGGTTGGTCACCTTGATAGCTGAGGGGAAGGGCAGGGAGTAAGTAACATGGCTCTCAGCATTGGGGAGATGAGACTTACATATAAGAAACAGGAGAAAGCTGTACACCACCTGGATCGCCTGGACGGACTGGGGCTAACTACAGACCAGGGAAGGGATGTGTGCACGTGTGGACAAGAGTCATTTTTTGCAAGAAGAAAGAAGTCATATAAGTAAATGGGAGGGGAGGTGGTATTCCAGGGAAGATGGGGAGAGGTGAGATCAGAGGTGAGGGGCCTAGCATAAGAGGATACAGAGAGCAGATCCATCAGGCCCACTAGCTGGGGGCAATGAGGGGAGGCCTTGAGGGGAATGTGAAGTTCAGACGAAGTTTACACCTGGGCCAATAATGATCATGACGTTAATGGGGCACTTACTGTTTGCCAGGGACTGTAGTAAGAATTTTGCATGCATTAACTCATTTTAATCCTCATAACCCTTGGAATAGATACAATAGTATTTAATTCAATCTAAGACTTCTTGAATTGGAAGAAGGACCGTTATCTTCTTGTATCCTTCAGAAAGAAGTGTCACTGCTAGTTAATGGTGACTTGTCATTGATTTTAAAATGCATTCCAATTTTAAAACCCAGAGACCCTGTGTGCCCAGAGTAGAATTGTGTTCCAATGGCTGATTTTTTGGAAGTGGATTGCCAGGCCTCTGGGTGGATTCAAACCTCCAATCTTTCAGTTAGCTGCCAAGCAACTTAACCATTTGCACCACCCAGAGACCCCATTCCAATTTTAAACAATTTAATGGATTGTGGCTTTGTTATTCACAGGAAATAAGGCAGCAGGAAGTTAAGTAACTTGTCCCCAGTCTCACTACTAAGGAGCTGCAGGGGTTGGAGCCCAGGCCATGTGACTGGAACTCAGGTTCTGTCATGTGCCACCCTCCCTCTCTGTAGAATGGTACGGCAGGAGGGAAGTGCAGTGGGTCTTTGAGAGGAGGCATGGTGTATGTTTCAGAAAGCACATGGGATGAATTGGAGCAGGAGAGTGGGCAGGGTGCAGTCCCTGAGGCGGGGGGACCAGGTGTGGGTGATAGTCACGAGGGTCATCCCAGGCAGGGGGAGAGGGAAGATGAAGGAGAAGGGAGGATATACAATGACCCCAGGTTTTCAGTGGCCTGCCTTTCCAGCCAGATGTAGGGTTTTCTCTAAAGGAGAAACGTAAGGAGTGCAGCTTTGAGATAATTGTAACAGTTCCTGGCAAGAAGGAAGGATAGGCAGAGACAGAGAAAGAGGTAGAGATAAGGGGAAAAGAAGGAAAAAAGAGGGGCAGGGAGCATGGCTGAATTAGAGATGGGCAAAGCAGGTTGGTAGGAGCATTCAAGTCATTAGGGGAGGGCACAGAAATTGTAAGGGAAGAGGGCAAGAGGATCTGGGCAAGGCCAGACCTTTGGCTTCTTAACACTGAAATTATTTAAGCACCAAACTTCCCACTCCCTGCCTCGGCTTCCTGTGCATACTAACCCTAGTCTCCAAGCCCCAAATCAGGAGACATGATCTATCTGACTTGTCCACTTTAGCTATGGGAGAACATACCAGATGGTTCATGTCCGTGCTGCCCTGCAAACCCAAGACATCAACTTTCCCTCACCATGGGTCAGAGCAGACACACCCTGGTGGCAGAGACTGTATCCCCAGGCCAGGCCAGGACAGATCATCCTGGTTTTGTAGACTCCTGGAAAGAGGCCCATCCTGGGCCAGGCTCAGAAGCAAAAAACAAACCCATTGCCATTAAGTCAATTCCAACTCATGGCAACCCAATGTGTTACAGGTTAGAACTGTTCCACAGGATTTTCTCAGCTATAATATTTACGGAAGCAGATCACCAGGCCTTTCTTCCACGGCACCGTTGGGTGGGTTTAAATCTCCAGCTTTTTTTCATATATATTTTATTTTATTTTTGTTGTTGTTAATACATGCAGCAGAACATACAATTTAACAATTTCTACATGTCTAATTCAGTAACATTGGTTACATTCTTCAAGTTGTGCAATCAATCTCACCCTCCTTTTCTAAGTTGTTCCTCCTGCATTAACATAAACTTACTGCCCCTTGAGTTTCCTATCTAATATTTTGAGTTGCTGTTGTCTATTGGATCCCATGCAGATAGATCTTAAAAGAGCACAATGCTTAAGGCAGACATTCTTCGCTAGTTAAGCTAAACTGCTGTTTGGATTTAAGGTGACTTCAGAGGATATTTTTGGTTTAAGGTTTAAAGATTATCTCAAGGCAATAGTTTCAGTGGTTCACCCACCCTCCATGGCTCCAGAAAGTCTACAGTCGATGAGAATTTGAAATTCTGTTCTGCATTTTCCCCCTTTTGATCACGATTCTTCTATAGAATCTTTGATCAAAATCGAACCTCCAACTTTTAGAATAGCAGTCAAGTGCAAATTGTCTCTACCATCCAGGGACTCGAGCCAAGCCCTGCAGCTTCCCCCTTGGTAGATGTGGACCCAGTCTCACTAAAAATGAACAGCACAGGCCCTGGGTCCCTCCTGAGGCCTCACCATGGTGTCCCACATCTCCCTGGACCCACTGTTCAAGCCCACATTGAAACAAGAAAGACCTACCAGGAGGATGCATGGCCTCTCCCTTTTGGCAGAACCATTGGGGAGAGAAAATCCCCGCCATTTTCTGAATAGGAAGAAATCAACTCCACTAGCATCCCCACATGGTATAACAGCTGGCCAGGGAGACAAGAGAAAAATATGAAGAAAGCCCCTTGGGCTCAGCAGGGTCAGGGTCCACAAGACCCAGTCTCCCATCTCCCAGCTCAGCCAGGGGGCTGAGCTGGCTTTTTTGTTTATAAATATCAAAACGGGTGTTGTATTTGTTTAGCATGTCCTTGGGCTTGTTAACAGTTGGGACACAGAAGTGGGGCTGCGAGTGGGTGCCCTGGAGAAGCCAGTGTGCCCAGGAAGCAGGCCATTGTTGCATTTATGTTTGCAAGCCCAGGAGTTCATTGATTGTGCATTTAAGGGATTAAGGCAGAACAGCTGAGGAAGTACTTAACTATATCCTCTCATATAACATATTTTTAAGTGCTTACTATGTGCTGGAGCCCTGATGACGCAGTGGTTAAGAGCTCAGCTGCTAATCAAAAGGTCGACAGTTCAGGTCTACCAGCCACTCCTTGGAAACTCTACCAGGCAGTTCTACTCTGTCCTATAGAGACGCTATGAGTCGGAATCGACTCCACGTCAATGGGTTTGGTTTTTTGGTTTTACTATGTGCTGGGCACTGAGAACGGAGACCAAAATGGACGATGGTTACTAACCTTGATGAGCAAGCATTCTCAATGGTGGAAGACACACCATAAGCAAGATGCACAACAGATGAGGAAACTCTGGTGGTGCAGTGGTTAAGTGCTCAGCTGCCAACAAAAAGATAGGCCGTTGGAACCCATCAGCCTTTCCATGGGAGAAAGATGTGGCAGCCTGCTTCCATAAAGATTTATAGCCTTGGAAACCCTATGGGGCAGTTCCACTCTGTCTCATAGGGTCGCTACGAGTCAGAATCAACTTGAAGGCAAAGGGTTTGGTTTTTGGTGCGAAGCTGGTAAGTGCCACAGGGAAAGACAAAGCAGGGGAAGGGAATAGGGAGCTCTGGGGGAGGGGTTAAGGAGTCCTGGTGGCACAATGGCTAAGCACTCAGCTGCTAACTGAAAAGTCTGAGTTCAAACCCACCAGCCGCTCTGTGGGAGAAAGATGTGGCTGGCTGCTTCCTTAAAGATTACAGCCTTGGGAACCCTGTGGGGTAGTTCTACTTTGTCCTATAGGGTCACTATGTGTCGGAATCAACTCAAAGACAACGGGTTTGGTTTTTGGAATGCGATTGGAGGAGGGGATACAGTTTGAAGGGTGGTCAGGAAGGTGTCACTAAGAATGTGACAAGATACAGGAAAACTTCCCAAAGTGACATCTGAGTAGAGTCCTGAAGAATAGACATGAGCTCACCTGGGGGAAGAGGGAAGGCACTCCTGACAAGGGAGCAGTGTGTGCAAAGGCCTGGAGGTATGAAAGCTCAGGGCGACTGTGGAGCCATCCAGGACTAGGGGGTCTAGCCAGAGAGCAGACAGGGTCTAGCCAGAGAGCAGACAGGAGAGGTGGGCAGTGGTCAGTCATGAGAGCCCAGCATGCCAGACTAAAAAGCCTGAACATGGTCCAATGGGCCTGGGGAACCTTGAAGGAGTTGAAGCTGATAAGTCCTGTTTTTTTTTTTTTTTCATTGTTGTTGAGAATATACACAGCAAAGCTTACACCAATTCAACAATTTCTACATGTACAATTCAGCGACACTGATTACATTCTTTGAGTTGTGAGACCATTCTCACCCTCCTTTCTAAGTTGTTCCTCCCCCATTAACATGAACTCACAGCCCCTTATCTAATCTTTCGAGTTGCTGTTGTCAATTTGATCCCGTACAGATAGATCTTAAAAGGGCACATGCATTAAGGCCTGTTTTTAATAGGATCCAGTGAGAATTAGGTATGAAAAGGCTCTGGAAAAATGCCAAACTATTTCCAAAGCATGTTCCATAAGGCTCATTCAAGCCCTCAGAACTCTTGGAAAGAAAGAGTTCCATGATTCAAGTAGTTTTGGATATGTATGCGTGTGTGTGGGTGTGGGTGTGTATGTGTCAGACTAGGAAGGAAGGCCTGGCAATCTGCTTCTGAAAATCAGCCAGTGAAAACCCTATGGATCTCAATGATCTGATTTGCAACTGATCCTGGGGATAGTGCAGGACTGGGCAGTGCTTTGTTCCATTGTACATGGGGTTGTCATGAGTAGGGGGCCAACCTGACGAAACTAACAACATATACAGCACCTGTCTGAAAGTCTGTCATACTGGGGTGGCTTGCGTGTTGCTATGATGCTGGGAGCTATGCCACCAGTATTTTAAATATTAGCAGGGTAACCCATAGTGGACAGGTTTCAGCAGAGCTTCCAGATTAAGACAGACTAGGAAGAAAGGTCTGGCGATTTACTTCCAAAAATTTGCCATTGAAAACCCAGTAGATCACAGCAGAATATTGTCTGATGTAGTGCTGGAAGATGAGCTCCCTAGGCTGGAAGGCACTCAAAACACACAGTGGCCGCAACAATGGACTTTAGCGTACCGACAGTCATGGGGGTGGTGCAGAGCCAGGCAACGCTTTGTTCTGGTACATGTGAGTCAGAGCTGACTCAATGGTAACTAACAATATCTACAACATACACATAGTATTCCTTTTTTGGCAATTCACAATGATGGTTTGCACAGTAAAGGATCTGAGAAGGCCTGTAGTAAACACACTTTCAACTGAGCTAATTTCAGCATTTTCCAACTGACTTGTCTATGTAAGCCTTTTTTATTTCTCTCTCCGTCCACCCTCACAATACCTGGAGAAGTAAGAGAATGGAAAAATGCTGCCAAATGGTTCCAAAAATATGTCTCTTTTTCCTTATGCAGCCCCCACCCCCCACTCTGTCCCAGTCAGAGGTCCCATTTCTAGAATTCCCCAGCAGCATCCCGCACCCTGGGGCGGCCAGCTGGGCAGCTTCTAGCCTGCTTGGTCGGCAGCAGGTGAGCGCAGCAATCATGGTCACTCTCCACAGATTTAGCATAATCCAAAGCAGAAGATAATCCAAAAGCCATTTATTTCTAGCACATTTAGGTGAATTTATTTTTACTTCAGCTTTACCTTCCCAATTTGGCCTCAAAACACATACTAAAAGGAGTTTGCTTTTTCAACTGTGGTTGAAGAGGGCGATAGGAACCCAGAGAAATGCCTAGAGAAGCCGGCTGGGAATGTCGGACGCATTGGGGCTAGTATCGCCTTCCTTAACTGCATGTTGAAGCCCTCCAAACTGGAAACTGGGTGCTGAGCTGGTGAAAACATCAGCCCCAGAAAAACATGAGCAGCATGTGTCATGCAGTGAGACATGGTGCAAAAAGCATGAGCCAGAAAATCACACTGACTGGGTTTGAATCCCGATGTAGCAGAAACCATTGGCGTCCTGCTTGTATCCTCTTGCCGATTTTATGTCAGTACCTGACTCCCAGCAACTAGCAACCGCACCTCTCTTTCAGGGCTTCTCTAGCACCAAAGCCACTTTGCCTGCCCACCTGGTAGACTCCAAGTGGTTAAGAGCTCAGCTGCTAACCGAGAGTTTGGCAGTTTGAATCCACCACCCCCACTCCTTGGAAACCCTATGGGGCAGTTCCACTCTGTCCTGTAGGGTTGCTATGAGTCAGAATCAACTCAATGGCAATGGGTTTTGGTTTTGGGTTTGGTTTTTGGAATCCTTGAGTGGTGTAAACAGTTAAGTGCTCGTCTACTAACCACAACTGGTGGTTTGAATCCACCCAGGGGTGCCTCAGAAGAAAGCCCTGTTGATATACTTCCAAAAAATCAATGAGCCATTGAAAACTCTATGGAGCACAGTTCTCTTACACCTGAGGTCGCCATGTGTCAACTCCATGGCAACTGGCTTTTTTTTTCCTCCCCCAACCAATGCCTGCTTGAATGTGGTACAACTTGTGCCTGGAGCTTGTGTCTTTGCTGGCTCCCAGGGTTCTCCAGTGAGATTAAGCTCCAGTTGCTACCAAGTAGATGGCTTGAAGATTCACCCTTCATTAGCTGCATTCCGTGCCCTGCCTCATTTACCACACCCCACCAGTGTTTCCTGAGCTCCCCTCCCAAATAAACTGCTCACACCCAAATTCTTATCTCAGGGTTGGCTTCTGGGGGAACCCAAACTAAGAAACCCAGCATGGCCACTTACTGGCTGGTGGCCTGGGAACAACGACTTAGCATGCTCCAAGCCTCAGTTTCCCCAGTCATTTAAGAAGTCACAGGGCTCCTGCTCCATCTGGCTCTTCTGAAGTTTACAGGAGCCCTGACAGATGCACAGTAAATGGTAGTCCTTGTTATTATTGTCACCAAAATCATTTATAGCAAGTCAGGCCCAGCCTTCACAAGGACCAAGATAGCCACAAGGAAACAGGAACGGGGGTGTTGGGGAAGAGAAAGGATGTAGTTTTTAGCATCTAGAGGCAACAGGGGAAGCCTGGCACATACCACTGGGGGAGGGTGGGAAGGGGTCACCTGATTTAATTTGCCACCTGTTCTCCTAATTAGGAAATCACCTGGCAAAGAGTTTCTCCCTCCAGCATCTGCCCACTGTCTTGCTGACACAGTGCCAGCCTCCCTGACCTCTCCCACCCACAGTGTTTCTCTCTCACACACATGCCGGCCATGGGCTGATCCCTCTCAAGGCTCTAGGTTCCTGGAAGACCGTGAGGTGGCCAAGACAGGTACAGTCACTCCTGAGTGCTTAGGTGTGATGTGTCCCCAGTCTGAGCCTTGCCACCTCTCTGGAGCTCATCCTCCCTGTCTGAGAACCGGGCAGGGAAAGGACCTGAGCGTTAGAACTGTCCCATTCTCTTCTGTGATCAGTCATTCATTTCTTTCACGATTATTTCTTTTTGTCTTCTTCTATGTACCAGGCCCTCTGCTAGGTGCTTGGAATATATACCTCTTCTAGATGCATGGGTGAATATGCTGGAAAAAGGCTCCAACATTCTAGGTCTAGAAATGGGCACTTGCTGGGAAGGACAGCCGTGCCTATGACAAAAGGACTTGGTCACCCAGGGGTTCTGATGAAAGAATTGACCCCACTTCCTCATCCTTAGCCAAATACTCCTCCTTACCGCATCTCAGGGTACCAAACCAAAAGCAAAACCAAACCAATAGCCATCAAGTCGACCCTAACTCATAGTGACCCTACAGGACACAGCAGAACTGCCCAATAGGGTAGAACTGCCCAAGGCTGTAATCTACAGAAGCAGACTGCTGCATCTTTCTCCACTGAGCGGCTGGTGGGTTTAAACTACCAACCTTTCAGTCAGCAGCTGAGTGCTTAATCACTGCACCACCAGGGCACCTCCCGGGTTACCAAGTACCCAAAATCTCAGCCTAAATTCATTCAAATGAACTAACACTTGGGCTCCAAGAGACCTCGATATCAAGAAAGAGGTACATTGTCAGGGAGTTAAAATCATGCCAGTGCACCTTGGGAAACAGGCAGAATGGGGAACAAGCTAGGTAAGTGGTAATATCCAGGGAACGGCAATATGGTTCTGAGGTGAAGGACCAGTATTTGCAAGACACAGAAAGCTTGGGAATGAGGGGACACCAAACCCAAAAACCAAACTCATTGCAGATGAATCGATTCCAACTCACAGCAACCCTAAAGGACAGAGTAGAACTGCCCCCACAGGGTTTCCAAGGCTGTGAATCTTTAAGGAAGTGGGCTGCCACATCTTTTCCCAGCAGGGCAGCTGGTAGGTTCGAACCGCCGACCTTTCGGTTAGCAGCCGAGCACTTAATCACTGTGCCACCAGGGCTCCTTGAGGAGGCACCGAACCCCAAAACCAAACTCATTGCGGTCGAGTTGATTCCAACTCACAGCAATCCTATAGGACAGAGTAGGACTGCCCCCATAGGGTTTCCAAGGCTGTAAATCTTTAAGAAAGCGGCTGCCACATCTTTTCCCAGCAGAGCAGCTGGTGGATTCTAACTGCTGACCTTTCAGTTAGTAGCCGAGCACTTATTCACCTTACCACCAGGGCTCCTTACCACCCACTAAACCAAACCCACTGCCGTCAAGTCGATTCCAACTCATAGCGACCGAGGCACCAAAACCAAACCCAATGCCGTTGAGTGAATTCCTACTCATAGCAACCCTACAGGACAGAGTAGAACTGCTCCCACAGGGTTTCCAAGGAGCCTCTGGTGGATCCCAACTCCCAACCTTTTGGTCAGCAACTGAGCTCCTATCCACTGCACCACCAGGGCTCTTTGAGAAGGCACATTCGTCCTAAAACGCACAAGTTCCCTGGTTCAACCTCAGATTCTTCAGACCAAAATCCCATTGCTCCACTTGAGCTCCACTCTGGGCAGAGTCCCAGCCCTGCTCTGTGACACAGACCCTGGACAAGGGCAGAGAAGGTTCCACAGGCTCCTTGGCCTGCAGAGCCAGCTGTCCATGTGGGTTATCCCTCCCCCCGCTCATCTGCGGCCCTTTGTCCCAACCAGAATCCCCCGCCCAGATGCTCCCCACTCTGGTGCGTGCGCACACACAGGAGGCAGATTCATTTCACTATCGGTCTGCGCAAAGCCTAATTAGGGCGGTTCATGAGCAGCTCCCCTCACACACCCACCCACGTGCGATGGCACAGTGTGTGTGCGTGGCGGTGCTGGGGAGAACGGTTAATGGGATTAGCTGCCCTTCGGGATTATCTCTGCTTCATTAGTGCAGACACTGAATCACTCAGTCAAGGTTCACACGAGCTGAGAGGGGGGCTGAGGGCGGGTCGGGACCACCTTACCCCTACATCCCGCCCCTTTCTCACTGACTCCTCATCTGCCAGTTTTTCAAATAGAAGTGGGAGGCCAAGTACAAAAAACCTAGCATGGGCATCAGGAAACCTGGCTTTTAGTCCTAATCCTGCCCCTCAATTGCTGTGTGTCCTTGGGGAATGCTTAGCCCTCTCTGGGCCTCAGTTTCTTCATCAGTCAAACGATACCCTTGGACTGGATGAAGAACAACTGTGAGCACTTACTGAGTGTGTACTATGAGCTCAGCCTCGTGTTGTTTTTCACGTAGCATCTCATTTAATCCAAAGCTTCTTTTATTTTATTCCCTGCTCTTTCTCCAGTGCCTGGAACAGAGCTGGTGACAAATAAATATTTGTTCAATGCATCTTCCAACTTCCCTATGAAGCAAGTGCTATTATAATCCCACTTTCCAGAGAGGGAAACTGAGGCATAGTGGGTAAAATCAAGTGCCAAGCTCATTCGGTTTAGACCTGAACCTGGAAGTTCTGGTTCTAGAGCATGGATGTTCACCTTCTATGCTGCTCCCCTCCCTTGATGATCTACTGAGCATAGACATCCAACAGGGGCAGGGTCTTGGTCCTTGCTGCACTCTGGTGCCCAGCCTCGGGCAGGCACCTACTAAATAAATGCTCAATAACAGGCAATGGCAGCACTTTCCAATGTCCTCTCACTGACAGCCCCTCACAACTCCTTCTTGAGCCTGTACAGATAAGACAATTCAGGATATACTCCCTCCCTCCCTCCCTCACTCAACCAATACTTTTACATCGAGCACCTACTGCATTCCAGGCACTGAGGCCATGAAGGTGAGCAGGATGAGGTGCCTGCCTGGGGAGGTTGAGAGTATTACAGCACAGTGTGATGAGTGAGGCCAGCGGAGCAAGCAGGAGGGAGTCAGGTGAACGGGGGAGAGGCTGGTCCAGGCAGGGGGAATGGAAGCAGAGAGTGTGGTGACAGCAGAGGCCAGCACCTTCGGGGA
This sequence comes from Loxodonta africana, assembly GCF_030014295.1. Taxonomy (NCBI): domain Eukaryota; kingdom Metazoa; phylum Chordata; class Mammalia; order Proboscidea; family Elephantidae; genus Loxodonta; species Loxodonta africana. Next base: position 103,012,689 of record NC_087342.1, read on the forward strand.
GATTGCCACGAGCAGTTGCAGGTGAGTGGTGAAGAGATGCAGATGATGGGGGACACTGCTGGGTGCTCATCAGAGGGGAGCTGCCACTTCTGCCAGGGTAGGGGATGAGAAGGAGGGCTTTCTATCTGGACCAGACACTGAGCTCAGCATTCTACATATATTACTGGTTTTGCTCACTGCTCTATTTTCAGTCCTATAACAGTGTCCTGCACATAGTAGGTGCTCAATAAATACAATGAATGAATGGCTCTAGGTAACATCTAAGGATAACAATTCTTTAAAAATAAGAAAGCTGAGGTTCAAGGAGGTGAAATGACTTGTCCTTGTAGATAAATAGTAGGGCCAGGATTAAAATCTGCCCACCCTATCCCCTATTTATGTTCTTTGTACATGGCTTTGCAGTTCTTCCCATAAAGGGGCAGAGTATATTTCCCCATCCCTTGACTTTAGACTTGGCCAGGTGACCTGCTCTGACCAACAGAATAAGGTGGAAGCGGTGGCAGACCAGCTCCAAGCTTCGGCCTCAAGACGCTTCCCAGGGTTCTTCTTGTCTTCTTGCCCTTCTGCCGTCACCATGGCAAGAATCTGCCTGGGCTCTCCACTGGACCCAGGAATAGGATGGAGACATGGGAGCAGAGCTGCTCCAGTCAAGTCTCCCTAGTCAACCCCAGGCTAACATGGTTGCTTTCAGACACTGAGTTTTAGTGTGGTTTGTTACTCAGCAATAGTGACAAATACAACACATTTTCATTTCAGGGCAGTAAAGGTGATATGTAAAAGGTGCTCTGATAACACAAAGTGGGGAGCAGGTAAGTCTAAGGCAGGTAGGAAAGGCTTCCCCAAGGATAACACATTTGGACTGGGGCTGGAATGATGAGTAATTATTAATACAAATATTAACTGAGCACATACTACATACCAAGTACTGTTCTATGCACTGGAATTTCTCAGAGGAAAGGGGACAGGGAAGGGCATACCAGGCAGAGGGAACAGCATATACAAAGGCATGGTGGCCCCGGGTACAGGCTGGAGTATCTGAAGTATAAAGGGTGTGGAGGGCAGAGAGGGGTGATGAGGCTGCAAAGGCAAGCCAGCTCAGGTGGAGGAGTAGGGCATAATGCTGACGTGATAGAGATCCTTAAAGGATTTTAAGTAGTAAAGCAATGAGGCCCCTTTTGTGTTAGACAGGACCTTCACAAAGGAAGCTGGTTAGCAGGCACAGGCCTGGAATTGGGGGACCCAGCCAGGTGGGAGATGCTGCAGTTCTGACTTAGAGCAGGGTGAAGGGGAGGAGAGAGGAGCACAGAGGGGCTGCAGAGGAAGAAAGAGCAGCTGTGGGGTATGGACTAGAGAAGGAGGGGCAAGGAGAGGCCTCGGGATGATATCCTGGTCTTCAGCTGGGGCAGCTAGGTGGGAGCTTGTAGGAAAACTGGAGGAGGTGAGAGGAGGGTGCAAGAGGGCCCCGCCATCCGGCCATCTGTCTGATGCCTTGGGCTTCTCGTCCTTTCGCCCCCAGCCTCCACCCACTACCAGGAAGGTCCGTCCAATGGCCACTGTGTCTGTGTGCTCCAAGGAGAAAGAACAGCTGGGTTTGGGCTAAAAAAGGAGGTTCTGGAGACTAGGGCAGAGTCACTGCAGGAGGCGGGAGGAGCAGGCAGCTGTTCTACCTGAGTCCTGGCCCCTCGGCACAGCCCTGATCGGCCAGCCCCCTCACTGTCTCCAGGGCAGATGCTTGGCTGTGAACGTAGCTGCCCAGCCCTGTCCCCCACTACTCCCTCCCAGCATCCTCCTCCAAGGGGCAGCTCTCAGCTGCTGGGACAGCAAGGTGCACCCTCTCCAGTTCTGGCTGAGGCAGGCAGGGAGTTAGAAAATGGCCCTAAGACAAGCACGGAGATAAACAGACCCGAGGAGAGAGAAGCAATTAGGGAGACGGTGAGGAGTGGAGGGAGACAGGTACAGACAGACACTGAGTCCTTCAAAGAGCCACCTAGAGCGGCAGAGTAGAGTCAGAGGAGGATTGTGGAGCCAGAAACAGAGGGGAGGAGAGCAGGAGGAGGCACAGGAGTGTGTGCTGAGCAGAGATGAGAAGGGGGGAGGAAGAGAAGAATACAAGATGAGAAGGGTTGGGATTCTCACGTCTAATTGCCAGCAGCTAATGAGATCTTGGGGTGCCCCGGGGGGCCTGGAATGGAGACCGGGGGCGTTTAGAAGGGCCAGGACTGGAAGACTCCTCTAAGAAAGCCCTCCCAGAGGATGCAAGGCCCCCAACCAGCAAGACAAGAAGTTGGGGCGGCTGAAGAGAGGGGGCTTTTTTTGACAATTTGAAATAAAATGGGTGCAACATTCTAATACTAACAGCCTGTTATTAAAATCAAGTGCTATTTTGCAAAATGCATTTCCCAGGGAATCGCTAATTACAGGCAAGGCGCATTTCTGTGTGTTGGTGCCGATTAATCCTGAACGGTTTAAGCAGTCGAATTTTATACATATAATTATCACTCGATTCGCAAAACAGCAACAAGATCCTCTGGGGCTCTGCTCTTGAGAGACCACAAGTCTGGGGGCTGTCATGGCAGGAACAGGGCCGGCACAGAGAGGTGTCCAGATGGGGGTTCCAGCCTAGGTTGGGTTGTACTGAATCACGGGCAGCTTCACCTGACCCACAGCCTCGTATCAATTTCTTACAACTGGAAAAGAGAAGAATAAAGACACTGATGAAGACAGGGTGGGGACTTCCAGGTCTTAGGAAGCTGAACAAGCTCAGAGTAGGGCTGTTAGCAAAGCCACGCCCCACCATGAGATGGAGCTAGTTGTGGGGTCTGAGTCAAACGCTGTTCCATCTCCAGTGGCCTTGGTTTCCATCTGTGAAGTTGGCTGGCCGAGGACTTTGTCAAGGATTAAGGCCGTGCCCTCAAGGCCTGAAGGAAAGGAGGGAGTCTTTAAGAGGCCTATGGAGGCTGCTTTTGAGGCAGTGGTGGTTCAGTGCCTTCCATGCGGACGCCCGTGTTCGATTCCTGGCCAATGCACCTCCTGTCTGTCAGTGGAAGCTTGTGTGTTGCTGTGATGCTGAGGCATTTCAGCAGAGCCTCCAGACTAAGACAGACTAGGAAGAAAGGCCTGACGATCTACTTCTGAAAATCAGCCAATGAAAACCTTATGGATCCAACAGTCAGATCCCCAGCTGATCATGGGGATAGCGCAGGACTGGGTAGCGTTTCATTCTGTGGTGCTTGGGGCCACCATGCCGACTCCATAGCAGCTTACGACAACATGGAGCCTGCTCAGCCAATGGAAGGTATGTACAGGAAAATCAGGCAGAGGGACCTTACAGCAGTGGGAGAAGTCAGATGTAGTGGGTGGTGCTGCCAACTGCAGGGCATGCTGAGACAGGGGAGGTAGGGAGCTGGGCAAGGCCCCACTGGTGCAGCGAGACACATGGAAGAACTGCAAGGCACCATGGGACTAGAGGAGGGGCAAACCCAGATGCAAATCAGGCTTGGCTGGCAGGTTACCCAGGAAGGTGGGGTCCTGTGGCATCTGTGCAACAACCAGGGGAATCTGTATGCTCAGAGTAGGAACCGATGGGGCCAAAAGGCTTAGAGTCCACCCAGTTTTGCAGAAGAGAAGGCCAAGAGCCCCAGACAACTACCTCCTGAGGCACAGAGCTTGCCCACAATCTCATGGGCAGCTGGAAAAGTGTCAGGGTGATGGATTCATGTGGGGCGAGGGTGGGTTAAACAGGGCGGCTCCTGGCTGCAATGTCCCTCCCCGCTCCTCCTCTTCTGCCTGAACCTACAGGTGACCCATGTCATTGCTAGTAGTTGGGGTGGAACTGAATCCAGCCAGGGCTGACAAGGAGACTGTGTGGAGGTCACTGTTTTTCATCGTGCATCAGAACTCCTGGCCCCTGGCCTACCCACTACTTCAGACTCCCTGGGGGCAGGGCCCAGGGATCTTACAAGCAATCCACTGCCTTCAAACAGGGCAGCAACATCTACATGGGGACCCACGAGTGTTTCAAATGGAAAAGACAAAGAGAATCAGGGATGATGCCCACAGTGCTTTCCTGGCATCTTGCATTATGCTTGTTCCTCTTTGCTTGGTGTGGTGATGGGCTGAGCGTCGGGCGCGGGGGACCCACCTGAAGTTTCCATGTGGTCTAGAAGGGGAGTGTGTGGCAGCCCAGGGTGGCCACCGGACTGGGCTAACAAAGCTGCTGTTAGAATGGCACTAGGGGAACCAAGAGTGTGAAGTCACCTTGAAGTAGTGAGTCTTGGTAGGTGTGAGGTTTTATTTTTGCTAGAATGGTCCTTACTGTTCCCGAGGCTCAAGGGGCTGTTTGAACCCCAGGGTGAAGAAAAGGCTGTGCCGCTGGGTCAAGAGCTATAATACCTGAGAAGGTGCCTGGCACACAGGAAGCACTCAATAAGTGCTCAGTAGCTGGTGAATTTGAACCCCTCCTCTACCTTCTTCTGCCTGCTCATGGAGGATTCTGGCCTCCAGATTCACCCCTTTAAACAGCCTCTTGATGGAGTCACCCATAGCTCACCAAAACCCAGGTGTCATCGAGTCAATACCAACTCATGGTGACCCCATGTGTGTCAGAGTCAAACTGTGCTCCATAAAGTTCTCAATGGCTGATTTTTGGAAGTAGATTGCCAGGGCTGTCTTCTAAGCCACCTCTGGGTGGACTTGAACTTCCAACCTGAACATGTCAACCGTTTGTACCACTCAGGGCATAACTCACCAAGGGCATGTTTTACAAGCGCTCAGCTCACTCCCTACCTAGGTGCCTCACACTCACTATTGCTTCCAGTGGAGAAGCATAATAACATTGTCGTAAAACCTTCCTTTGTTAGTGCCTCACCGATCCTGAAGCGTCTTCAGGTGCTTCATTTCCACAGCCCTCTGCAGTTGGCATGACAAGATCTTATTTTACCAAACAGACACTATGAAGAATAGCTTCAGTACACTCCACACATGCTACGTGTCCATCCTGGACCAGGCACTGGCACGGTCTCGTGAGAAGTAAGTTCTATCGTTAGCCCCATTTTACAGATGAGTACCTGAAGCTTGCTGAGAAAGGTTACATAAGGCACCCAAGGCCTCAAGGCAGTCACGTGACCACGCTAAGGCCCTCCGATAGCAGGGCAGGATGCAAACTCCACTTTCTCTCCTGAGCTCAAGTACTTTCTGTCTCCATGGCAGCATGGAGAGGTGAGTTGCTGGGCTCAAGGTCACAGAGGCAAGCGGAGGCTCAAAGCCAGGTCTTCCCAGGGCTGGTGCTCTTCCTGCTGCTACCCAGCTGGGCTTGTATGATGAAGGGCAGGAAGAGGGGCTGGGAAGGCCACCCACGTCTCCTGCCACCTCCCAGCAGTTCCAGGGAAATGACACACTGTTTTCCTTATAATCATGAGCAACAGGAGTTCAGGAAACCTGGGGGATAATGGCCCGATTAGCCTACTTTCTTAGCACATAGGAGGGAGAAAATTAAAAAAATGAAATAAGACTGCATCCAAACCTTGGTGCCCTAACCTAGTAAAACCACACGAAGATGTAAAAGGAAGGAAAAATCCCATTGGGGTCAACTCAGCTACCTCCCTGCCCCCAACAGGTGTCCAATGACCAGGACAGATCAGCTGGATGCCTGCTGTGGCCCAGGAGCTACATCAATGGCTCGGTAACTCACCCTGTGGTGAGTTACCGAGCCCTGAATCACACCACTGCCACCACCACCGCCCACACATACTTGTAGCCCTCTTCTCTCTTCAGTTGTGAAGTGGGTGAAGCTTAGCCTCTGCTGTCCGCCCTTCTGCACCTTTCCCATCCTTCTTGGTGGCCTGGCTCACCCAGGAAGGGGACCAAAGCTCTCCTGTTCATTCTCTCTCCCTTCTACCCTGCTCAGCCAGTCGTTTAAACTGTGTCTTTTCTTACGCAACAAAAAGCCCACTTAAAGGAGTAGTGGTTTAGTGGTAGAATTCTCACCTCCCACACAGGAGACTCGGGTTTGATTCCTGGCTAATCCACTGGCCGGCACCACCAGCCTGGCAGTGGAGGCTTGCATGTTGCTAGGATGCTGAACAGGTTTCAGCGGAGCTTCCAGACTAAGTCAGACTAGGAAGAAAGGCCTGATGATCTACTGCTGAAAATCAGTTAATGAAAACTCTATGGATCAAAATCCAGTTGTTCATGGGGTTATCCTGAATCTGGGAAAGACTCGATGGCAGCTAGCAAAAACAACCTACTTAAAGGAGTGTGTGGAGCCTGAGGGATCGGTGGGGGAGGCATTCCCAGGGGTGAGGGGCCCTCCAGGTGCCCTGAAATCAGGCCATGATGGGGCTTGTGAAAAAGTGGGTCATGATAGTAACAGGTCTCCCTGTAGTGGACCCCCCACTCCCAGCCCAGGTAGCTCCAGAAGCTCCAGACCCTACTTCTTTCTCTCCTATTAAAAGAACCACAATGACATCATGGAAAACAGACTGAACTTGGGGTAAAGAGAACTGGGTTCTAGTCCTGGCATTGCTCCCTGCTTGCTGTGTGACCTTAGGCAAGTCACTTCTCCCTTCGGGACTTAAGAATCCCCAAACACCATTGCTGTCAAGTCGATTCCAACTCATAGCGACCCTATAGGACAGAGTAGAACTGCCCCATAGAGTTTCAAAGGAGTGATTGGTGGATTTGAACTGCCAACCTTTTGGTTAGCAGCGGTAGCTCTTAACAACTATGCCACCAGGGTTTGGACTTGAGTATATCTTGTGCAAAATACAGGGGTTGGTGTAGAGGGACTTCCCTCCAGCTCTGGCCCCTTGGACTTTGAGTCTGTGACAAGGCAGTATGTCACATCTCCCTCTGGCTCCATTGTCCTCCTCCGGGGAGATGCTGGTGACTTCGGGGCGGGGGGGGCGGGGGAGCCGGAGCTAGGAGCATTCCACAGGCCACGCCTCTGCCCACCCCTGCCTGGAGCCACACTTCCCTTTCCAGTCTGGAAATCACCTAAAGCTCAGGGGGCGGCCCTGCTGCTCACTGGCTCTGCAGGCAACTTACAGCCTCTCCAGGGTGCGCCTGACAAAGGAGGACTAAATGGCTTGCTTTCCGTATGCAAATGAAGCTGCCAATTTACATTCATTTGCACCTGATGGGTGTCTGAAATGGATGGATTTGATTTGTGCCTGATCGGTAAGTGTCTAATTTATTAATCAATAAAACGTCATGTACAGGCACGAGGATCCCTGGTTCCAGCCGGCCTCCATATATATGTAAATAACGCAATCTCTCAATCTACTTGTTATGTAAATGGTAATATAAAACTGACAGAAATACGCCTGCAGAACTTTATGAGCGGAGGGAACTGAGACTTACACGTGCTCTGTGCCCACCCTTTACCCCTTGGCCCATTTGGTGGCTCTTTCCTCTGGTCACTCCTTTCTCTCACTATTCCCTTATGCCCCTAACCCACCTCACCTCCTCCAGGAAGCCCCGCCTGCACCTCCAGCCCTCCCACATTGCCAGGCCTCCATCTAGGGACCTTCACTGTTACCTCCTGGGCCATCTCCCTCTTCTCTGGCCCTTGAACTTTGCCCCCAAGACCACACCTGACACAGCCTGGCCCCAAGCTCTCCCCTCTCCATCTCTGCCTGTTGAAATTTACCCCCTTGACAGAGCACCTAAATGATACCATCTTTGACACACACTGAGCATGTAGGCATGAAATCGGTGCTGGGAAGAGAGGAGGGTAAATGGTCTCTGTCTTCCGTGCAAAACTCTGGGTGGTGCAAAGTTAATGTGTTCAGCTGCTAACTGACACATTGGAGGTTCAAGTCCACCCAGAGGTACCTCGGAAGAAAAGTTTGGCGATCTAATTCTGAAAGATTATTGAAAACCCCACGGAGCACAGTTCTACTCTGACATACGTGGGGTTGCCATGAATCAGAGTTGACTCCGTGACAACTGTTTTTTATTTCCTTTTTGGTTTTTTTAGTTTTGGTCCTCAAGATGCTGTGCGTTTCATAGTAGCCATGTTTCCATCAACTGTGTGCCAGCCACTGTTCTAAGCACCACTTGCGGGTTTGTCCGCTCAGTTCTCAGAATAACCCCGCGAGGGCAGTACTCGTGTGTCTGTCTTACAGATGATGACAACGAAGCTCATTCAGAGAGGTTGTATTTCCCACAGGTGCAAAAGGGCAGAACTGGGTTTGAATCCAGGCAGCATGGTCCACTGTTAGTCTCCTCGACACCACAGAGATTGGAAAAGGTCATTCCAAGTCATGATGTATAAAGCACCCAGTTCAATCTCTATTATAGTACCTCCTCCAGGGGCCACACAACAATCCTCAGCAGAGACGGATAAGGGCACCCTTTCTGATCCTGCCGGGCCCACAGCCCGCCCTTCTAGGAAGGCACTGCTCTTTGATCTGGTGGCCACCCATTTCCAGCGCATCTGTTCTTTATACCAGCTACATGGTCTTTCTCCCACTCCTGAGCTGCCAGGGTTCTCCCATCACAGCATTTATTTTTCTCCATGTCTGAGCCTTGTTGCCCACTGCCAGCCCCTGAGTGCAAGGCCGGCTCTGCTCTGTGCCAGCAGTCCCCAGTGTGCCCAGCACTCTGCAGACGTATGTTTAGAATGATTGGTTTCCTTTTGGACCCAGCCTATAGGTCATCCCCTCTTCACACTCCTCCTGACCGCTTCTGCCTGCTTAACCCCCAGCTTCAGGAGCCACTCTCAGCCCACATTTTATAAAGGGTTGACACCTAGGAGGTGAAGCAGCACTCACGGCATCATGTATCTGGGAAGAGGTAAAGGTCAGCCAGCACCTTAAGGACCCCAGGACCTTTGCATAACCCTGGGCAAAGTGGGAAGGGAGAGTCCCAATACGACAAACCGAAATTCCTAAGAAAATTGGGGCAAAGGGGCTCAGGGTTAGCTTTAAGTCAGTGTAAATAAAAGAATTGTGATTTTTACTGCCCCCCTAAATTTGTGGACCAAGACGCCTACCAATCACACATTTTCCTGCAGTTGATCAATGTGAGCTTGTGGGAAATGTAACTCACCTTCATATTTGCTTAAACCAAATGGAATACAGAAAGGAAATAAATCTTCTGCCAAGCTATCAAGTAGTACATTTTAAACCCAAAATAAAGAACCTTAGGCTTGTCTATGGATTTAGATTATGCATAGCTTTCTGCCGCCGCTTCCTGCGTTCACATCAGTAATATTTCTTGAAAGGTGGTGGAGAGTTTCAGCGTCCGGGTTCAAATCTTAGCTCTGCCGCTTGCTGGCTGAGTGACCTTGGGGAAGTTACGGAGCCTCCCTGTGGCTCAATTTCCCCAGCTGTAAAGCGGGAGCAGTGATTGCACCCCCTTCACAGGGTGGACGCGACAACTCAATCAGATCACACATGTGCGTGCTCAGCCCAGGCCCAGCTTGGCACACGGTAAGGCTCAATAAAAAGCAGTCTTAGCCTTGCCCTAGTGGCGCAACATAAGCACTCAGCTGCTAAGCAAAAGGGTGGCAGTTGGAACCCACCCAGTGGCTCCATGGGAGGAAGACCTGGCAATCTGCTTCTGTAAAGATTACAGCCCAGAAAATTCTACGGCGCTGTTCTATTTAACACGTGGGGTTGCCATGAGTCGGAATCACTCGGACAGCAATGAGTTTACTATTATCACCCTCATTTGAGGCTCTTGTTTTTTTGAACTTCCTCATCTCATATAGCAGATAACCTAAATATAAGCACTACGCTGACCGTACCGATGGCCCCACACCTGCTCTCCCCGCCTGGCCTGGCCTGCGCTCCTTGCACACATGTCCAAGTACCCAGTTCACATCTTCCCCAGACTGTCCCACTGTCCCCTAAACTCCACCTGATCCAAGCCAAATTCTTTTCTGCTTCATACCCTGCTCCTATCCTTGTGTGCCTGGTCTGTGGTTAATGCCATCATTGTTTGCTTGGCTGTGCCAAACCAGAATCCTTAGAACCAATTTAGGGGGAAGGAGGGCTAAAAACTTGTTTGTTAAAATATAAGATCCCTGGGGGCAGTTAGTATATGTGAATGGGGGAAGAACAACTCGGAAAGAGGATAAGAATGACTGCACAACTCGAAGAAAGTAATGAAGGGTACTGAATTGTACGTGTAGAAATTGTTGGTGTATGTCCTGCTATATACATGCTCAACAACAAAAATAAAATTAGTTATAAGAAAATATGAAATGCCTACAGAAAAGTGCACATATCATAAGCTCAGTGAATTGGTGCAAAATAGACACACTAGCGTGACCAGACAGAACTTAATCAGCCCCCCTGCAGAAGTCCCCCCATGCCCCCTTCTAGTCACTCTCCGTCAAGAGTAACCACTCTCCTGACTCCTAGCACCACAGATCTGTCTCACCCGTTTTTGTAATTTATAGAAATGCAATCTTACAGCATGTACTCTTTTATACCTGGCTTTTTTCATTAAACATTATCTTCACGAGATTCTCAGATATCGTGCAACATAATTTTAGATTGTCGTTCTTATTCCCATGTCATATTCTACTGTGTGACTATATCCGGCTTTATATATTTATCTGTCCTCTTCCCTGCTGATGAGCATTCGGGCATTCTCCAGTTGGGGGCTCTTGTGCATGGTACTGCTGGGAAGACCCAAGTATATACGTGTACATCTCTACTGCGTGTACCCCGAGGAGGGTGTTGCCAGGTCACAGAGTATACACGCATGCCGCTTTCGTGAATTCTGCCAAACAGTTTTCCAAGTGTCTGCCCCAACATAAGGTCCCTGGTACAGTTTGGGCTCGGCTGCTAACAGAAAGGTTGGCAGTTCGAATCCACCCAGCAGTGTCATGCAAGAAAGACCGGGTGATCTGCTTCCGTAAAGAAACAACCAATAAAACCCTATGGAGTTCAGTTCCATGAGTCAGAATCAATAACGAGTTTGGCTCTTTTAGAGGTCCCTGGGTAGCACAAACAATTTGCACTCGACTACTAACTTTACTAACCTAAAGGTTGGTGGTTCAAACCCACCCAGAGGTGCTGCAGAAGAGAGGCCTGGCAATCTGCTTCCACAAAGATCACACCCAAGAAAACCCTGTAGGGCACAATTCTACTCTGTAATACATGGGGTCAGAATTGGCTCAATGGCAATGGGATTTTAGTTTTTATTCCAACATATCCTCTCTCCAGCTGCATAGAATTCCAGTTACCCTCGGAGCTGTTTTGATTCCTCCCTTCCTCTCCCTCCCTCTCCAGGCAGCATTTACCACTGTCTTATCTGTCTGCCAGGTTTTTGTTTATGAGGCTGCTTCCCATGGGCACCCTGATCCTGCTGATTCTACTCATGAGATAGTTCTGTAATCCATACCCTCTCCTCCAGCCCCACAGCCGCTGCCTGAATGCTGCCCCTCCTTATCTCCTGTCTGGGCTATTACCTATCACAGGACTTCCTCACAAGCCTGAACCAGCCACTCTTCCCCACTCTCTGCTCCTTGTCTCAGCAGGATGCCCCAATGTACACATGGCAGCACAGCTTTCTGCTCGAGAACTCCAACAGTCCCTAGCACCTAAAACAAAGTCCCCAGGCCAGGATCTGTGAGCTTCTTGCAGGCAGGTGCCTGTGCCTCCATACAGCCCTGCATGGCTCCTGTCTCATAATCAGTGCTCAGTATGTGTGACGATCCAATTCACATTCTGGCCCCCCTGCCTTCCCAATCTTGTCCCTGGAAGCTTGCCCAGTGTACCCACCCTCTCCAAGGGACAGCTGCACACTGCACATCCATCGAGTTGCTCATATATCACTGTGGGCCTACTATGTACCAAGGAGTCCCTGGGTGGCACAAATTGTTAAGTGCTTAACTACTAAACAAAAGGTTGGCGGTTTGAATCCACCCAGAGGCACTTTGGAAGAAAGGCCTGGTGATCTATTTCCAAAAGGTCATAGCCATTGAAAACCTGTGGAGTGCAGTTCTACTCTGACATACATGGGGTCACCAGGAATCAGGGTCAACTAGACGGCAACTGGTTTTTTGGCATTATGTGCCAAGAGCTTGGTAGGTGCTTTTCCTTTTGCTTGAAATTCTTTCCACCTGTGGGGACAGTTTTAGGCAGGCGGCAGTCTAGTCCTACTTGGGGTCAACTAGATGGCAGAGATAGCTGGGATGGACCTCTAATTCATCACAGCCCACCCTGCCTGCTCGAGAATGGACTTAGACTATCCTGTACTCGCTCCCAAGTGGATGAGAGGGATGGACATGGCTACAGTCACGGCAAGATCCACTCATCTCCATACAACTGATTTATAGTCTGCACAGGACAGAAGCTGACACACACCTCTTAAAACACCTGGGGTGGCCACAGATGCAAAAGTGCTTTCCACCAAACGGCAAGTTTGGGCTTTTCAAAAGGACCAGACAGGATTCTTAACTCTGCTCAGATGGGCTCTGTACTAGTTTCCTAGGATCCCCAACAAAGTACCACAGAGTGGCTGGCTTAAAATAATTGTTTATTGTCTCACAGTTTTGGAGGCTACAAGTCCAAATTCAGGATATTAGCAGAGCCATGCTCTCTCTGGAGCCCTGGTGGCACAGTGGTTAAGAGCTCAGCTGCTAACCAAAAGGTCAGCAGTTCGAATTCACCAGCAGCTCCTTGGAAACCCTATGGGGCAGTTCTACTCTCTCTGAAGGCTCTAGGGAAAAGTCCTTCCTTATTTCCCCCAGTTTCTGGTGGCCCCAGGTGATCACTGGCTTGTAGCCGCAGGGTCACACAAAGTTCTTCCCTCTGTGTTTCTTTGACTGTTTCCCCACAGAGCATTGGTGGGTTCAAAGTGCTGACCTTTCAGTTAGCATCCAAGCATTTAACCACGGAGCCACCAGGGCTCCTTCTTTTACAAAGATACCACTCACATTGGATTAGGGCCTACCCTACTTCAGTATGGCCTCATGTTAACTTAATTGACGACGTCTTCAAAGATTTTATCTGCAAACAAGGTTCATGTCCACAGACACTGAGGGTTAGGACTTCAATATATTTTTTGGGAAACACGATTTAATATATAACAGTCTCAGAGGCAGGTGTGCACCCCATGTAAAGAAGAGGGACAGGAAACTGGACCTCCTGGACAAAAACTACTGAGCCTTCTTCAGCTCTGTGAAGCCATCTTTAACAGCTCCTGCTTGTATTATGCAAAGGGAATGTACCCTGTGCATACATCTGTGGTCACAGCCATCCTTACGACAACCATGCTTCCCTTTTTTTTTTTTTTTACATTTATTTTCTCAGCAGTTTATAAGACAATATCACATGCTTTATATCTCTTAGTGCAATAACCCTATGTAAGATATGTTCTGTTATTCTCATTTCACAAAGAAACAGGCCCAGAGAGGCTAAGTAACTTGCCCAAAGGCACACAGCTAGGAAGTGGCACAGTCAGAGATTAAATCCAAGTTGTCTGAAGCAAAATCCATCCCACCATCCCTGCCTCTGCTTGCCCTACCCACCGAAATCCGGCACCTCCTCCAAGTTGCCTCATGTGTTATTCCCTACAAGGCAGTTCCGGATTTCCTGGGCAGAATTAATTAATCTCTCCTTTGTACACTTTATCTGAACTTTTATTACAGTAATTATAGCAGCCTGACTTTTATTACAACCGGTATTTACATGTCTGCCTCTCTAACTGGGCTAGGAGCTCACGAAGGGCGGAACCCGGTCAATTTTGTACCTTGAGCACCCAGCAGGTGGATACTGAACCCAAGGTAATCACAATAACAGCAAGACAATATGGAAGACCTCCAGGCCTCAGGCTTAATTGGTCCTTGACTTGCTTTACCTAGACTGTGGGTCAAGTACCCAGGGCGGACTGGCTGCCTATGGTTGTAAAAATGCAACAGGATGTTTAAATTCTTTAGTGATAGAGCCTTATGTGCCCAGTAGGATGGGCATGTTTCTCCAGGTTTCTTGGGATGTCTCATTGCTGTGTTCTCTCAAGTCAATTCTGACTCATAGTGACCCTATAGGACAGAGTAGAGCTGCCCCATAGGGTTTCCTAAGCTGCAATCTTTACAGGAGTAGATTGCCAGGTCTTTTCTCCTGCAGAGCTGGTGGTGGGTTTGAACCGCCAAACTATCGGTTAGCAGCTGAGTACTTAACCATAATTGTCTCACCCTCTGGATCTCTGTTATGGGCTGAATTGTGTCCCCCAGGTAAGAATGTTGGTCTCAAACCTCAGTAGCTGAAAATGTGACCTCTTTTGGTAAGTCTTTGAAGATGTTATCAGTTATGTTAACATGAGGTCATACTGCAATAGGGTAGTGTCCTTATAAAAGGGGTGAAGAGACCCAGGGAGGCGCACGGGGGAAGCCAGCCATGCGAGGGCCAAGGTGTGCTGCAGCTGCAAGCCAAAGGATGCCTGCAGCTGTCAGACGCTGAGAGACAAGAAAGGATTCTCCCCTTGAGCCTTCAGAGAGAAGAATATGCTGCAGCCCTGAATTTGAACTTCTAGCCTCCAGAACTAGGACAATAAATTTCTGTTCTTACAAGCCACTCTCTTGGTGGCGCTTTGTTACAGCAGCCCTGGGAAACAAATACCATCTCCATTTTGTTTGGTTCTCTGTCTCTCTCTCTCTCTATTTCTCCATTTCCCTTGTCGTTTTTTTTTTGTTTTTTTTTTTTCTCTTAACTGGACAAAATACAGAATCAAAACACATTTTCTATTACTTGTACCAATTGATTTTTTTTTTAAATCTGTTCCCTGCTCTAAAAAGTATATGAGTGGGATGTTTTCTACTTTACTCTTCTGCTCAGAACACCACAGACAGAGAGAAATCAGATTTCTTTCTCCTTAAGGGACCCTCAATTAATCTTTTCTTTCCATTACTGACTATTAACAGGAAAAAAAAATGTAGTCCTTCCCTCTTTCACCCCACTAAAGAGAGGGGCTGCTTCCCAGACTGTGCCAGGCCAGCCGGCCAGCCTGCACTGGATGCCCCAGGAGCAGAGGCCAAAATAGCCCCTCTTTGGACACTAAGGGCAGATGCAGCCCCAATGGGTAGGGACCTGGTGTCCCGAGAAAGGAGACCTTGCAAACAAGCATTGCACCCATAGAAGAGGCAGGTTGCAAAATCTTAAGACACGTGTTGAGGAGAAAAGAAGGGACCCGGAGATGAGGTATTCACATAACACAGCCTGGACTGAGGAAGACGAGAAAACGCCTCGATCTGTGGCCACAAAGCAAGGTAAATGCGAGAGTGGTTTGGCATAATCATACTAATATTACAGCTCTAGCGTGATTATTAAAGAGCACTGGTGGTGCAACACTTGAGTGCTTGGCTGCTGACCAAAAGTTTGGCGGTTCGAACCCACCCAGTGGCTCCACAGGAAAAAGAACTGGTGATTTGCTCCCATAAAGATGACAGCCTAGGAAATCTATGAGGCAGTAAAGTTCAACTCTGCAAGGCAGGCAAACAAGATCTGTTCAGGCTCTGAAGCTAACTGCATGACCCTGGGCAGATTATGTAACCTCCTTGTGCCTCAGTTTCCCCTCTTGAAAAATGGGTTTCATAAAAACAGATACTTCATAAGGATTTTATGAGAATTTACTGAGAAAATACATATAAAGAGCTTGATATAGTGCCTGGCACACAGGAAAAGCCTAATATGCACTAGATATTGATGTTAGTGTCCCTGGGTGGTGCAAATAGTTTGCACTTGACTACTGACCTAAAGGCTGGCAGTTCAAACCCATCCAGCAGTAACACGGAAGAAAGACCTGGCAATCCACTTCCATAAAGCTTATAGCCAAAAAATCCAGTTCAACCCTGTAACATGTAAGGGTCAACATGAGTCGGAATTGACTCAATGGCAATAATTTGTTTTGGTTTTATTGCTATTACTTATTGGACTCATTCTTCCCCTCTTCTCTGGGGTCATTCTCCTTGGGCCCCCGGGCACAGGCTCTGGGGTCACCTTGCTGGGTCAGTCTGAGGAGTAGGAGGAAGGGACAAAAGGAGCATTTGGACAAGATCAAGAAAGCTACCATTTACTGAGTATTCGCTAAGTGCCAGGCACCCTGCACATATCTTCTTATAAAATCTCCAGGGATAAATACCACCCCCCATTTCAAGTGTGGGGTGCTTTAAGGCTCAGGGCAATGAAGCAACTTACACAAGGCGCACAACAAGAGAGTGGCAGAGCTCTGATTTGCACTCAGGTCTGTCCGATTCCAAAGCCCAGGCTTTAACCACTCTTCACTCTACCTCCTTTGGGAAGCCCCTGGTCAGAGTCATTCCAGGAAGCAAGACAGGCTGGGAAAGAGTATCTCCACCATGGGAGGCCTTGACAGATGCCCTCTGCCTTGTTGTGTGATCTTAAACAAACCCTATGATCTGTCTGGGGCAGTGGTTAAGTGCTGTGGCTGCTAACCAAAAGGTCAGCAGTTCAAACCCACCAGGCGCTCTTTGGAAACTCTATGGGGCAGTTCCACTCTGACCTAATAGGGTCACTATGAGTCGGAACCGACTTGACGGCAGTGGGTTTGGTTTTGTCTGTGTCTCCATCACCTCACCGCCCATCAGCAGAGATGAAGAAGGGAATGCCCTTTGGGAGGTACTTAGAAAGTTACAAGGAAGCTGCATGATTTTTATCATTATCATGATCGTTATCATGACCATTAGGCTTGTTCACCCCAAGTAGGCGGGCAGCTGGGTCCTGAAGGTTCGGGGGAGCTCAGGGTAGCCAGATGCCCAGGCTGCAACCTGGCCCTGGGAGTCCCAAAGGGGAGGAAGGAGTGGGGCCTGGACCATCCCCTGCCACTGCCCTGGTGTCTGAGGGGATGGACAGGGACCGCCTGGAGTCAGGAGACATCCATTGCAGCTCATCAGACACAGGCTCTGACATGACCCCATTAACCACCCAGACCTGCTCTCCCCCAACCTGGCATCTCCTTAGCAGGTGGCAGCACTGGGAGCGAGGCACTGCCTCCTGTTCTGCAGACCAGCCAAGCTCCGTTCATTAACTGCTCAGCTGCGCAGCCAGCATCATCTGTGGCGGGTACAGGCGGGAAGGAGGGGAGGGCGGGCAGGGGTGAGGGCCGGGCGCTTTGCTGATTATGCATCAAGTCTCTTATTATGCCCATCTCATCACTGTACTCAGAGTGTTGTGAGTGTAGATAACCCAAGTCTGTCGAAGTGGCATTTGACGTGCACGATGCAGAGAACAAAATAATTTGATTAGGGAAAGGGGACAAAAAAGACAAGGAGAGGAAGGGAGGGTGACCTGGTTTTGCAGCTGGCTCAGCGATGTTGGAGCAGATGGGTCTGGCCCAAGTTGGAATGTGAGGAAGATACTGGGCAGGCCTAGGATGGAGGAGTCAGGTGGGAAGACGGAAATAAGGAGTTTGAGGTCAGTTGCCAGCTTCTTGTGACCAGTCATGGAAGACATCTCTTCAAGCAGAGGCAAGGCAGGGCAGGAGAGCTAGAACAGTTCACTGAGCTCTGGCAGGAGGAGGGGATCCGGAGCAAGAGTCTAGGAGAGAGTACTTGGAGAGTTCCCGGACTACTGGGGGAGACACAGCCCTGCCCTCAGGGAGCCCCAGTCTCAGGGGAGACACAGTCCTGTCCTCAGAGAGCCCCAGTCTGAGGGGGAGACACAGCCCTGCCCTCAAGGAGCCCCAGTCTGAGGAGGAGACACAGCCCTGCCCTCAGGGAGCCCCAGTCTGACAGGAGAGTAACAGATCCTGCTTTTAGGGAGCTTCTAGTCTCAGGGAGGGGTGTCAAAGCTACTGCCCCCTCCAAAGAGATACCCAGGACGTATATTACATGCATGTCTTAACTATTTCCCAAGGTCAGGATTCTCCCAAGGTCAGAACTAAACAAAGTGATGAGTGGTCAGACTTCTGACTCATGAGTGGATGGAGTTTTCCTTATTTTTTTTTTTTAGGTAGAGTTAGGAAAATGAAAAGAACCAGGGTAATGAGACTGAAGGGCCTGGGGCTAAAGGAGAGACAAAGAGAGAAACAAAGACGACAGAGAAGAGCCTGTTCTTGGCTGGGAATCACAAGAAGGTAGGTAATAGCTGGGAAACTCCAAGACCTGTCCCAGAGAGAGGCAGGAGAGCTGGCCTGGAGGGTTGCAGGCTGAAGCCCCCCAGAGGAGGCAGGAGAATACCTACAGATGAAAGCAGGGGCAGGTAAGTGGTCATTAACGGAGAGTCTGGTGGAACCTTGGAGGCCTTGAATCTCATTTCCCATCTCCAGGTCAAGAAACGCCCCCTAGAGGGTAATAATATAAGTACTTACTACTACTACTATTATTATTATTTACTATTATATCATTTATTCAGTGATTACCATGTTCCAGGCACTGTTTTCAGTACTTCACATGCACAAACTTATTTAAACTTCATGACAACACTGTAAGGGAGGTACTATTAATTACTGTATCCCAGATAAGGAAACTGAGGCACAGAGCATTTAAGTAACTCGCCAAAGGTTATGAGGCTGGTACGTGGCAGAGCTGAATTTGAACCCAGGCAATCTGACATGGTGGTTATCCATTCTCTGCTTACTTGATTCTGGAACTGGGAGCTTACTACCTCAAAAGACTGTTATTTCTAGAGCACCTTCTAGCAAGATCTGATGTACAGAGCAGAAGCTCATCACTCAAGATGTATAAGGTCCATGAAGGTAGTAACCCCAATGCCAAGGAGTTGGTACATAGTAGGCTTTCATGAATATTTTTGTGGATTGAATGTCCTTCCAAGTAGAAGCATTCCCTGGGGAACACATAATTTCACTTCCAGGGCCACAACCAGGAATGGCCACATGTTCTGGGCGTTCCCCTACCATGTCACATCCAAGTGTGGCCAGAATGAGCCTCAAGTATGGAAACTCAAACCAAGAAACTCCCAAGGTGCTATGAGAACTGAGGGGGTTTTTATGAGAGAGCTGAAAGCAAGGCCCAGCTCCAGTGTCCCCTCCTCCAGGAAGCAACCCTGACCACTCCAGCTCTCCTCCAACTGCTGTGGTCTTCACATCTCCCCTGGTCCTGAGTCATACCTGATGGGGTTGGTATCCTGTCTGTGGGGGAGCTCACCTCCCCGCTAGACCACAAACTCCACTAAGGCAGGTGCTGCTCTCCAGCCCCCAAAGTCTTGACATAGGGTTAGGAACAAAGGACAAATGAACCGCAGAGGTCATAGGGGAGGGGCTACGGCATATGGGGGAGGGCTGGAGCACCCTACTCATCCCAATCACACCCACCTTCCAGCTGCAAATATGAGACCCCAGGACTCCTCAGAGGTTGGCGAGCCCCCCTCACATGCTCCATCACCTTCCCTGTGGCTGCAGCTTCACCTTGCTCAGGTCTGAGGTTTATGGAGGGGGAAACCTGGGAGCCCAACCTCCAGGACTGCACCATTCTCTGGACTCTGTGCCTGGGGATGTTAAGGAGAGGGGCTGCCTCCTCCAGCTCTTCTTTCTTTGCTGTCCTGGGAAAGGGTAACAGGAGAAACAGGTCTTTGTTTGGCATCCTTGGGAGGTGGTCTGGCAAGCCCTGGACATTCTGTGCTCTGGGCAGGGGTGGAGGTGGACAGGAAGTGAGGGACTACCTGCTACCTGGATGAGAGGAGGAGGGGAAAGAGGCTTGGGCCTGGGTAGGGTGATGGGAAGTCCCAGGTCCAATCAGGCTTC
The DNA here is from genome assembly GCF_030014295.1 of Loxodonta africana. Taxonomy (NCBI): domain Eukaryota; kingdom Metazoa; phylum Chordata; class Mammalia; order Proboscidea; family Elephantidae; genus Loxodonta; species Loxodonta africana. Next base: position 103,032,363 of record NC_087342.1, read on the forward strand.
CCCTGTTCTCAGGCTTCCCTCTACACACCCCCTTCTCCATGACCCCCAGCCACACACTGCCTTCCTGTGACAGCTCATTCCAGAGGAAAACGCCGCCCCCATTCAGCCCAGGATTCCAGCACCCCAGTGTGAATTATCATAAACACAATAGGTCCAATTAGGTAGAGAGATTCACTGGCTTATGAAGAAAAATCCTTACATCCGTGGCCCCCTTCCCTCCCTTTTGCAGCAACAAGCAAATTGTCCACCGTATTCTCCTCACAAAACCCCAATCACCACGCATTACAGTCACCTCCCCCCCCCGCCCCCACAAATGACAGCCGTCCACTGGTGCCTCCCAAGGGACATACCACCCCATCCGCAACCTGTCCTGGGAGCCTCTCACATCTTGTCTCACCCACCACATCCATTCCCTCATTGACAACCCTTCCTTTAAGGCGGGGACCCTCCCTTCACGTCTCAGTGCTGCCATGCTCAGGGCAGGGAAGAGGGGGAGGCCAGCACAGGGTCAGATCAGATCCTGTCTTTATTTTAAATGTTGATACTGTGTTCATTATAAAATTTTGATTTTTTTAAATATTGCACTAAAAGATTCTTTATTGTGGTTACTGAGTCTTTTTTTTTTTGCACCCTCTTTTGTACCCAAGGAAATCACCTCACCCTAGTCGTGCCCTGTTCGAGCCCATCGTGGTTCGAAGTCTGGGGCTTTCTCTCCATCTCTAATGATAAAGGGCAACTAACAGTCCAAAACTCACCCCACCCTCTCTCCCTTCCCAGGTACCCCTCACGTGGAGTGAGATCCCCACCTCTGCCTGCCCTGGGCCCAAACTCAGAGGGCGGAGCTGCTTAGTAGCTGTTAGCCACCGTTATCTCAAGCCATCCTACACAGAGCTCTGAGGTTGCCTTCCTTTTTCAGGGTCACTGATCCCCATCCTATCAACACTGCCCCAGAGGTACCATTTCCCAAACTTTAATCATCTTGATGTTTCTTCCCTGACAGCCACTGACACGAGTTCACTGTAAGCCAATACTAACTGTTTGGAGAAGAAAGGAATAAATAAAGACTGAGAGTTCTCAGCAATGGAGGAAACAGCTACCCTCAGTAGCCTTGGGAGGCTTCCAGTTTCGATTCATGCATTTATTCAAGAGATGATTCTTGAACATCTACTATGTGCCAGGGGCAGTGCTAGCAACTGCAGATACAGCAGTAAACAAAACAGAATCCCTGCCCTTAGGAGCTTGTGTTCAGTTTCAACGTGGGGCGCACACTTCTCCTATACAAACCTCACCCCCTGCATTAAGCGCAGGATCCCTGGCCCCATGGTGCCAGGGAGCACAGGATAATTGGTTTGTGTGTCTTTGTAATTTAGGTAAATAACAAATGAAAATATAAAGTTCTATGTATAGTAGAAGCAGCCCTCGTGGCTCAATAGTTAAGCACTTGGCTGCTAATTGCGATGTTGGCAGTTTGAACCCACCTAGCTGCTCTGCAAGAGAAAGACCTGGCTATCTGCCTCGGCAAAGATTACAGCTAAGACATCCCTATGGGGAAGGAATCTGGTAGACATTATACTGAGTAAAATTAGTCACAAAACGACAAACATTGTATAAGACCACTATTATAAAAACTCAAGAAAAGGTTTAAACACAGAAGAAAATATTTTTTGATGGTTACAAGGGTAGGGAGGGAGGGAGAGAGGTATTCACTAATTAGAAAAAAAAAATTAGATAGTAGACAAGAATTATTTTAGGTGAAGGGAAGCACAACACACAATACAGGGGAAGGCAACACAACTGGACTGATCCAAAAGCTAAAAAAAGTTTCCTGAATACAACCAAACACTTCGAGGGACAGTGTAGTAGGGGCGGGGGTCAAAGGACCATGGTTTCAGGGCACATCTAGGTCAATTAGCATAACAAAGTATATTAAGAAAACGTTCTGCATCCCACTTTGGTGAGTGGCCTCTGGGGCCTTAAACGCTAGCAAGCAGCCACCTGAGATGCATTAACTGGTCTCAACCCACCTGGAGCAAAGGAGAATGATGAACACCAAAGATACAAGGAAAAAATGAGCCCAAAAGATAGAAAGGGCCACATAAACCAGAGACTCCACCAGCCTGAGACCAGAAGAACTAGATGGTGCCTGGCTACCACCAATGACTGCCCTGACAGGGAATACAACAGAGAATCCCTGATGGAGCAGGAAAACTGTGGAATGTAGACCTTGAATTCTAGTAAAAAGACCAGACTTAATGGTCTGACTGAGACTGGAGGGACCCCAGAGATCACAGCCCCCAGAATCTCTGTTAGCCCAAAACTAAAACCAGTCCTGAAGCCAACTCTTCAGACAAAGATTAGATTGGACTAACCAAAAAACCAAACCCAGTGCCCTTGAGTCAATTCCGACTCATAGCGACCCTATAGGACAGAGTAGAACTGCCCCGTGGAGTTTCCAAGGAGCGCCTGGTGGATTTGAACTGCTGACTCTTTGGTTAGCAGCCATAGCACTTAACCACTACGCCACCAGGGTTTCCTAGACGGGACTATAAGACATAAAATGATACTGGTGAGGAGTGTGCTTCTTAGCTCAAGTAGACACATGAGACCACGTGGGCAGATCCTGTCTGGAAGGCAGAGCAGAAGGCAGAGGGGGATAGGAGCTGGTTGAATGGACATGGGAAATACAGGATGGAGAGGAGTGTGCTGTCACATTGTAAGGAGAGCAATTAGGGTCATGTAACAATGTGCATATAAGTTTTTGTATGAGAAACTGACTTGAATTGTAAACTTTCACTTAAAGCACAATTTAAAAAAAAAAAAAAAGAAACCCCTACGGGGCAGTTCTACTCTGCCACACAGGGTCACTATGAGTCGAAATTGAATCAATTGCACCCAACAGTAACAATAACATGTCCAGTAGAGAGGTTTTAGATGGTCAAGTCCCCCCGCCCCCCGCCCCTTACTGCGAGCCTGGGGCAGGTCATTGGCACAGGGATTCCTGACTTAGTTTCCACATCTGTGAACCAGAGAAGATAATCGCCCACTCTTCCAATCCCTTCTCAATCACCTCCCCAGAATGCTGTGAGATGCTGAAAGAGGACAGAGGTTACAAGGCTTGAAATCAGGCAAACATCCCTCAGTGGAGAAAGATAATATTGAAGCCAGCACAACTTGTCCAGGGCAAGGTCACAGAAGCTCCATAGACACAGCCGAACTCACTGAGGGACCGAATTGCTGGGCTGGGGGCTGTGGGGACCATGGTCTCAGGCAGCACAATTGGCATAATATAGCTGATAAAGAAAATGTTCTACATTCTACTTGGTGAGTAGCATCTGGGGTCTTAAAGGCCTTTGAGCAGCCATCTAAGATACTCCACTGGTCTCATCCCTTCGAGAGCAAGGGAGAATGAAGAAAACTAAAGACACAAGGAAAATATTAGTCCAAAGGACCAAGGGACCACAACTACCACAGCCTCCACCAGTCTGAGTCCAATACAACTAGATGGTGCCCAGCTACCACCACTGACTGCTCTAACAGGGATCACAGTAGAGGGTCCCAGACAGAGGTGGAGGAAACTCACAAAAAAAGGCCAGACTTACTGATCTGACAGAGACTGGAGAAATCCCGAGAGTATGGCCCCCAACACCCTGTTAGCTTAGTAATGAAGTCACTCGTGAGGTTCACCCTTCAGCCAAACATTAGACAGACCCATAGAACACAGGAAGACTAAAGGGGCACACCAGCTCAGGGGCAAGGACTAGGAGGCAAGAAAAGACAGGAAAGCTGGTAATAGGGAACCCAAGGTCGAGAAGGGAGAGTGTTGACATGTGGTGGGGTTGTTAACCAATGTCACAAAACAATATATGTACTGTTTAATGAGAAGCTAGTTTGTTCTGTAAACCTTCATCTAAAGCACAATTTAAAAAATATATATATATATATCCTCCAGCTGGGAGTCAGGGTCACAGCCCTGGCCTGGTCATAGGCCCCCTCATGCCTGCCCTGAGCAGGGTGGTACTGGGACAGGCAGGGAGGGGCCTTGCCCGGGGCGGAGGGGTTGTCCACGAGGGGATGTGGTGGGTCAGACACAGGTGTGAGAGACATAGCCTTGGTTCATTCACAGGTGGAATGAACCGGGGCTGGCGGGTGGATAGGTGGGCAGGGGGCACAGTGGTAAAACACAGTAGCCACGGAGAGACTTTAGAGAGATCTGGAGTTAGTGGAAACCCTGGTGGCACAGTGGTTAAGAGCTCAGGCTGCTAACCGAAAGGTTGGCAGTTTGAATCCACCAGCCACTCCTTGGAAACTCTATAGGGCAGCTCTACTCTGTCCTATAGGCTCACTACAAGCCGGAATCTACAGCAATGGGTTTGGTTTTGATTTGGACTATCTCTGTACCTCAGTTTTCTTATCAGGTGTGTGGGAGAGATACCACCACACACCTTACAATGATACTACAGAACAGTCCTTAGCACATAATAAAAACCAAACCCATCACCATAGAGTTGATTCTGATTCATGACGCCCCCATGTGTTACAGAGTAGAACAGCTCTATAGGGTTTTCTTGGTAATCTTTACAGAAGCAGATAGTCTGGACTTTCTTCCATGGCAGGCACTGTTGGGTGGGTTTAAATTGCCAACCTTTAGATTAGCAGCTAAGGGCTACCTGTTGGTGCCACCCAGGGACCTTGGGCACATAACAAGTGCTATGTAAATGTTGACGATCATGAGCTTGCTGTGTGACCTTGAGTGAACCCATCCCTCCTCTGGGCCTCAGCTACTCCATCCTCATAATGGGCAGACTGGACCATAGTATCCTAGGCTCCTGCGATGGTTAAGATTGTGTGTCAACTTGGCTGGGCCATGATTCTCAGTGGTTTGATAGCCATGTGATGGTGTGATTGCTTCCATGATGAAATTTGATATTATGTGACCACCTCCATGATGGGATCTGCTGTGAGTAGCCAATCAGTTGAAAGGGAGTTTCCTTGGGTGTGTGGCCTGCATGGAATATAAGTGGATATACTGGCAGGGCTTGGAGGCTTTTCTTCCTTCTGGATCCTGCAGGTGGCTTCTGTTCACCTGGTCTCTGGTTCTTGGGATGTGAGCTAGCAGCTTACCAGTAGTCTTGCCTGCTAATCTTTGGGATTTGTCGATCTCACAGCCTGTGAGCAAGAGCCCTGCTCTCCAACCTGCCAGTCTTGGGTTTGCCGGCCCCAGTGGCTATGCGTATCAGGAGAAACCTCTATTCTGACCTACAGACTTGGGACGTTCCAGCCTCTACAACCATATGAGCTATTTCCTTGAGATAAATCTCTCTATATATGTTTGTACACTTTACTGGTTTTCCTTCTCTAGAGAACCCAGGCTAAGATGGCTCCCTCCTGGACCCCGAGCTTTTTTGTAAAACATTAGAATCTCTTCTCTTTGGACCCCAGACCCAAACCCTCTGGGCCTCTCAACTGCCCACACTCTCTCCCCATCAGTCCAGAGGCCTGGGGCATCTCCCCTCTTCTAGGTGCCTTGGCTGGGGAGGAGAAAGCAGTCAGAGAGTGTTTGGATTTTGTGGTTTTCTTTGTGAATGCACTGTGACTGGCAGCGTGGAGAAGGAGGATGTCACCCTGAGGGTCTGCCAGCTGCCTCTGCCGTGGTATTGTTGAGAACAGAAAACATAATGGTATTTTCATGATGAAAGGAAAACACAGAGCGAGGCTGCACCTTCTGAAGAGTATTATGTTTCTCTCCCTCCTCGCTTGAAGGGCAGCTCACCCAGTGGTGGAGGGAGCGTGCTGTCCTGGGGACACACACACCACTGCCCAGAGCCCCCGGGGGCAGAGTGGGGGACCGTGGAGGCTGCGGAGGCAAACCTGTCTGTGATGGAAGAGGGCAGCCTAGCAAATTAAAATCCTTCCACTCTTCCTCTTCAGGGCCAGAAAGGGCCTGTCTGTGCTGCAGGAGGCCACTGGAGTCAGAGGGAAATGAGATTTCTCCCCAGGAAAAGAAAGCAGAGAAAGATGTTGTGCCCAGATGCCTGCCTCCTCCTCCCGACTCTGCAGTAACAGGATTGCTGCGCCCAGCACTGAGAACAGACAGAGGAGAGCTGTGGCCATCAGATTCGGGCCCCTCCCCTAGCCAGCCACCGGCAGGACCCAGGCTTCCTAAGCTGGATGGCCACTTTAGGCTGGGATGGTTTTAACCAGCCTCCACACTCCCGAGTAATGCCCATCCACAGACTGACACCCCAAAAATACTACTCCCATAACCTGTCCAGGGAGACACCTCCCTGACTACCTGTACAGGTATGTCTGGCACACCTGTCGTGGTCCATTCATTCATTGATCTAACATTCCCCAAGGGGACCTATCTGTGCCAGGCACAGAGCCAGGAAGGCAGGGAGGAGTAAACCATGGACTGCCCTGAGTGGCTCATAGCTGAGCCAGGCCCAGTGTGTCCCCTGGGGGACAGCTGGGGGCTCTCTGAGGTCTTTGTCCACCATCAGCCTCAGTTCCCTGGCACTAAGGTACCAAGAAGTGACCCAGCTGGGTCCACATGAGGTCCAGGATGCAATGTGGCAGGATGAAGGGAGATGTAGAGGCAGACTTCAAGGGTGCAGGTAGCTTTGGGGAAACACCAAGAGCCTCCTCTGCCCGCTAAGAGAATGAAGATGAGGCACAGAAAAGGGTTAGGGCATGGAGCACAGAGAAGCCTTGGGGTGGAAGGAAAGCCCAGGAAGACCCAGAGACCACTGGCAAGGCTCCAGACACACCAGCAACTGGTGTAGGTGATAGGTCTCCCTTGCAAGGGGTACTGGGAGACGTGGCTATGCTGAAACCCAGGTCCCTGCCTGGGCAGCCACAGGGCCCATTAGTCCCTCCAGCACCCCGCCCCATATACACATGCCCAACAGTGGGCTTCAGCCCATACAGAGGTCTTCATTACGATTCTAGGGCACGTGCATTCATCTAACGCAGCAGCAGCAGCGGAATCAGACAGGCACTCAAAGGCACACCCCAGCCTGCATGTGGAGCCCAGAGGCCCACGTGGATATCTACCAACATGCAAACATGCAGCCGCCGCGCATACACACACGCAAGGACACCTCAAGCGCACAGACACACGTGCGCGTGCATGCTCACCACCATGCCCAGTATGCACTTCTACCCTCACAGCCACCTGCAGTGATTCTGCCACACCCACACACTTGCACTCAAGTGGACACAAGTCCAGAGGACTGGTCACTCAAACACACGAATGTGCACACACACACATGCATGCAGGCACGCACGTGCTGCACTTCCAGATGGGTTGTTGCTTTGGGCAGGATGCTTGTTGCAGGGGCAACTGGCATCCATTCCAGCATAGGAAGAGGAAGCCCCACGCTCTGCGCTAGCTTCCTGCACCCCTCAGTGGCCGATGTCTTTCCACAGATGCAGGCTGCTGAGTGTTTTCCAGTTAGAAGCTCTGAGTCCCAAGAGGTGGCAGAGGCAGCAGGGGTCATTAAGGATGCAGTCCAAGAAGTGCTGGGCTAGGAGGGGCGGGGGACGGGGGGTGTGCCGCAGGCAGATGGGTGGGCAGGAGGCCCTGCAGTCAAACCCAGCAGCCGCTGGGAGACTTCAGAGGGACTGAGCACACGTGTGCAGAGCCCCGAGTTGCCAGTGCCTGCGCCCAGCCCAGGCCAGGAGTCCTGGCACAGCAGTGGCTTCCTCACTCTCTCCCCATGAAGGCAATTGCCACCCAGGCCACCAGCAGGGATCCTGCACCCTTGGCCTGAGTCCGACTGGGTGGAGAAAAGTAAGATACTAAAGACCCTTGTCCTCTCCTCTGTACCCAGCCCTGCCCCCTTCCACTCTGTCCAGGGCTTGCTTCTGTCAGCAGGTGAAGTTGGGTACCCCTCACTCTCTTAGCTCCAGCCAGAAAGAGGGTCCCCAGAAGGCTGGGCTCCGCCAGCTGCCTGTCTGCCCTGGGTCTCTGCTGATGGTAGCAGAAGCTGTTAGTCCCCAAAGCCCCATACCCACATGTCCCTATGCATATATAAAGCTACAGACAGAGGCAGGATTGAAAAGTGAATGGTGCTAGGTCTCAGGGTCCTAATCCCCAGCTCCCGAACCTGACACAGAGATGTGTCATCTGCAAAATAGGCCACAAACCATTCCTGACTAAGTGACTAGATCCGATAACTTCTAGAGGCTCCGGCCAGCTCCTCAAACTGCAATATTCTGAATTAATCTCTAATGGTAGACCTTCAGACATGATCAGGCACACTGAGAGGACCACATATCTATCCGCCTCCAATGCACGGACATCTGCCTGGCTTATTTTGTCCCTGTTGCATAAATCCAGTGGGAGAATTGCCCTTCTCATCCTGACTTCTCTGCTGACACAAGCCCCATAGATCCTTTTTGTACAAAGCCAGGTGTGCTTGCACACCTGTGACCATGTACCTCTCTCATTGCTAGCAGAGATGACACTACCTGTGTTTTTGGCAGCTGAGTCTCATTCCTGGTTTATATTCAGCTTCTGGTCCACGAACACCCCAGGTGCTTTGCACATCTGTATCCTCCCCATTCCCCCTTCTGAGTCCCCTCCGCCTATCTCTGTTGCCCTCTCCTCTCCCTGCATCCCTCCACTCACCTAGGGAAACAAGCTGTGGGAAAACAAGCCTGTGATTTTTCACTGTGTTTATAAATCTCTTAAGCTTTACATGGTGCTTTTCCTCAGCTCGGAGCCTAGCCGAAATGTTGCTGTTTTCACAGAGAAAATCAAAGCAAAGGGATTATAATTATGGGTCAAGTCCTGAGCAAGAAGCAGCTGCAGACGTTGGGGGCTTCCCTTGCTTGGGCATCTTTTGTAGCAGCTAAGAGCCAGGCATCGTAGGGGCATGCTGAAAAGGGACTCAGCCTGGGTTTTTGCCTTCTCTTGTCCTCTCCATTTCCTGCTCTTGTGAAATGCAGGGCTCCTGTGAGTGTCTCCCATTGTCTTTGTTCTTGGGGAGCAAATGCTTACAGCCAGGTCCTAAATGCTCAACTCCTAAGCCACAGAGGGACTTGGGGCTGGCACACTCACCCTATCCTAGCCACAACCTGAAGAAGACTCTGCTGGCTCCCAGCTTTCTTCCAAGGACTGGGGTCCCCACCCCCCACTGTCATGGATTGAATTGTGTCCCCCCAAAACATGTGTCAACTTGGCTAGGCCATGATTCTCAATATTGTATGGTTGTCCTTCATTTTGTGATTTGATGTAATTTTCCTATGTGTTGTAAATCCTAATCTCTGTTTGTGGTTAATGAGGCAAGATTAGGAGGATTAGGGTGGGATGCAACACTCTTACTCAGGTGACAGCCTTGATCCGATGTAAGGGGAGTTTCCCTGGGTGGTGGCCTGCATCACCTTTTATCCTGCAGGAGAGAAAAGCAAGCAGAGAGATGGGGACCTCCTGCCACCAAGAATGAAGAACCAGGGAGGAAGCACGTCCTTTGGACCTAGGGTCCCTGTGCTGAGAAGCTCCTAGACCAGGGGAAGACTGATGACAAGGACCTTCCCCCAGAGCTGACAGAGAGAAAGCCTTCCCCTGGAGCTGGCACCCTGAATTCAGACTTCTAGCCTCCTAGACTGTGAAGGGATAAATTTCTTTTCATTAAAGCCACCCACTTGTGGTATTTCTGTTATAGCAGCACTAGATAACTAAGACATCCATCGCCACCTAGAGACCACACTTTCCAGGGACTTTCACATGCAGGCCCAATTAGTTAGTTCTACTACTGAGCCCCACCGGGCAGTGCAAACGGTTAATGCTTTTGGCTATTAACTAAAAAGCTGGAGGTTCGAGTCCACCCAGAAGTGCCCTAAAGAAAGGCCTAGTGATCTACTTCTGAAAAATCTGCCACTGAAAGCCCCATGATGCAGAGCTCTACTCTGATGCCCATGGGTTCACCAAGAGTAGGGATCAACTCCAGCGCAACTGGTTTGGTTTCGGTTTACCACTGAGCCTGGAAGTAACTACTGAATGTGGCCACCTGCGAGGAAGACAAGGGAAACGCGGAGGGAGAAAAGAGACAGAGAGAGTAAGAGAAAGCTCCTATCCCAGCCCTTGGTCTGAGCCAAACCCCCCTCCCTGCAAGCAACGTGACCTGCCTGACCCAGGAAAGACTGCGAAGCTTCTGAGCTGCCTCCTTCCACCTGAGGCTGAGTTGTTACTTTGGCCTTTTCTTCTTTTTTTTTAGGACAAATTTTCAGTGTCAACTTGAAGCTGCAGTAAACTCCAGTCTGTATCCCAAAGCCCAGGCCCTGAGTTCCTGCAGCTGAGCATCTCCATGTGGATTTGAATAAACAGCCACGTATGTTCCTGTGTTTCCCTGCAGAGCCCTGGCTGGAGAGGAGAAGTACTGAGTGGCCACGCACCTTGTCCCAAAGGTCTGTGAGCCCCTCTCCTCCTCAATCCCAGATTCACAGCTGGAAAGAGCCGTGAAGTCATTGCATCCAATGCCCCCCTGGGGCAGAGAAGGAAGAAAACTGGTCTGAACTCTCCTGGAGGGTCAGCAGCAACCATCTGCTCCTTTTCCTCCTCTTCAAAGGACAAGCCTGGCAGTTTAAAGGGACAGCCCATCTCCCCAACTCCAGCACAGCTGAGGACTACCTGCATTTCCATGGTGCAGAAAAAGGGATCCTGGTTGGAGAGAGCTGGTCGCAGCTCAGTGCCTGGCCCCATGGGTGACCTCAAGCATGTTGTCTTCCTGCTTTGGACATTACCTCTGTATCTTGATAATGAGGCAATGGAAAAAATGGTCTATGGGCCCTTTGCAGCTGGGACCATTTAGGATAATGTCAATTGAACAAATGCTGCCCATGGGGGCAGTATGGGATAATGTCTCCTGAATGCAAATCCTGCTCTGGCACTTAGTAGCAGGTGACCCAGGGTAAATCGCTCCGTGTCTCTGAGCCACGGCTTCTGCATTATAAGTTGGGGATGATAAGAGTCCCTACCTTGTGGAGTCGTTGGACCCACCGAGCTAACTCACACAAAGTCCTAGCACAGTGCCTAGCACATAACCCACCACCACCAGATGCTGTCGAGTCAGCTCCGACTCATGGCAACCGCACGTGTGTTAGAGTAGAACTACGTTCCATAGGGTTTTCAATGGCTGATTTTTTGGAAGAAGATTGCCAGGTCTTTCTTCCCAGGCACCTTTGGGTGGACTCAAACTGCCAACCTTCCAGTTAGCAGCTAGGCACATTAACCATTTTACCACCCAGAGACACCAGCACATAATAAAAAATTTAAAAAACAAAAAAACAAACCCACTACTATCGAATTGATTCTGACTCATAGTGACCCCACAGGGTTTCTAGGGCTGTAAATCTTTATGCAAGCAGACTGCCACATCTTTCTCCCATGGAGTGGCTGGTGGTTTTGAACCGCCGACCTTTTGGTTGGCAGTTCATCACATTAACCACTGTGTCACCAGGGCTCCTTAGCACATAATAAGCAGTTAATAAATGTGATTATTTTCCCTTTTGGAAATCGATCAGATGGTAGGAGTCTGTTCCTCTAGTCCTGGAGAACTGTGATGTGATATAGACCCTGGGGGTTTGGGGGCCAGAGCCTCCTGGGCCCCTGGACATGGGATAAAGTTGGGGTCATTAGTCAGGGCAGAGCATAGGAGTTCTGTGACCCCTTGCAAGGCCATGGGCTGACTCATCTATAATGTAAAGCCTGGCAGTCGCAAGGCTCACTGAGCTGAAACAACAATGTGTCATTGGCAAATAAGGGTGGGAACGCAAGATACCGTCATTGAAAACAAATTGATTAAACAATTTGTATTCCCCCATCACCCACAGTTGAGCTCTGAGGCAACCCCCAGAGCATGTTAAGTGGGTTACCATCTGCAGTGGAGACAGATGGGAGGGGGAAAGAGGGGAAGAGACACATAGGGATGGCTGGAGGAGGAGAAGGAAGAGGGGAATGTGGAAGAGAAAGAGGGAAAGGATAATAAGAAGGTGGAAGAGATGACAATGGGGGGAATGGAGGAAAGGTAAAAGGGAGAAAGAAAGAAAGAATAAAAACAAGGGGCAAAAGGCCAGTAGGTGGAGGAAGTACAGTTCAGTTCTTGATTTGAAAGAGTAAACTACAGCACAATTCAAAAAAGACTGAGAACATTCTTTGGCCCACAAGTGGAGAAATATTTTAGAATGTAAGCACCATGAGAGCAGGAATTTTTTTTTTTTTTTAACTGTTTCCTTTCTTTTTTCCTTCAGCATTGTATCTTCAGCCCCTAAATTCATGCCTGGCCCAGGAAAGCATTCAGTAACTCGTTTGGATGAAAATATTTCATTGCAGGCAATCAACCAGCATATCTTAGCTGAGCTGTGGGCTCTGCCCTGCACTTGGGGCAGTGGGAGAACTCCAAAGAAAGGGACCAGGCACAATGGCTGTTTTTGAGGACTGTGGCTTGGATGGGGAGAGAGAGCTGACAGAAGGAGGTCAAGAAAATTCAACATGGGAGGCAGTCCAAGATGGCGGAGTAGTCAGGTGCTTCATAGCATCCGTCTTACCACAAAGACTAGAGAAAACAAGTGAACTGGATATAGATGAAAACTTTGGAACCCTGAGCATCAAAGACAAGACTGAATAATTGGACCAAGTGTCAAATGGAAGAAGAAACAGTATAAAAACAGTGAACATGGAGAAGTACAGAGTGCTGGCACCTTACTAGCCAAACCTGCATAGTGCGGCCACGCTGAGACAAAGCAAGCAGCATTCCCAGCCAAAACCCTCATCACCTGGTGCAGCCAACCAGTAGTGACTCTCTACCCATGCCCAGAGCCAGGCAGGAGTGCTTCCCACTCTGTGAAAGTTAAGTACATGCACCCCACCCACCATGTGCACCCCAGTCCATGATAGAGGTCTGTGGGCTTGTGGAGTCTCCCCACCTTCTTTACCCATCCCACCTCCCCACATGCAGTCAGAGTCTGGTAGCATCCACCCTGCCCCGCCCCCTAAGTCAGGAGCACACAGACAGGAGGCACCCACCCCTTCACTCAGCCACTCGTGACATGGGCCCACGGACCTGCAGCACCTTCGATTCCCTCCAGCTACCCATGCTGGGGACCTGACGGTTAGTGGTGCCTCCCACTCCCTCTGGCCGCCTGTGCTGGGGGCCTGAAGACCAATGGTGCCCTATTCCCTCCAGTCATTCACACTGTGGCTCTAAGGGCTGGCAGTGCCTCTCACTCCAACCAGCCACCCCCACTAGATACCAGGGGACCAGCAGCACTTCATACTCCCTACAGCCTCCTGTGCCAGGGGCCTGAGGAGTAGCTGCACAACCTCCCCCACAATGCACTTTAGTGGGCAAGGGCACAACATCTAACTGGGCACCATGGACAGGTGACATCCCCTTTCCTTGCTCCCTGCATCACTGCCATCCCTCCCACAACTGGAGGCTTGTGCCCACACCAAACACTACCGTGCAGCCCTGCCCTCCATTGGTGACAGCTTCCATACCACCCACCCAGTGACCAACAACCTGGGCACTGTTACCCTGACCATCCAGCAATCGGCAGACTGCACATACAGCACTCAAAACACCCAACCCAGTGACCAAGGAGGACACCCCCTGCACCCATGGCTAGGTGACCACCTGGACAGATACATCACCTCACCAGAAGCACCAGGTATATCCTCAGCAGCCCTGCAAGACCAGTGAACAGAGATGTGTGCTCACACGCCCAGTTGCTCCCCCACCCACCCACAGACAAGAGGTGAGAGCTTCAGTGCAGCTAGATTACTGACAGAGGTAGCACACATACCCAGCCTACTCAGATATATCAAAACAAAAATTCATGATGCAGCAAACAACATGCAATAAATAAATAAACATAGCAAATTCTTGATGCCTCAGAGACAACAGACAACATCAAATTATATAAAGAAGCAGGACGAGATGCCTCCAGCAAGTGACCAAAATAAAGAACCAGAAAACCTTCCAGAGGAAGAAATGGCAATGGAACTACATGATAAAGATTTTGAAATCCTAATATACACATTCTCCAAGAGATCAAGAAAGAGATCAAGGAAAACAGAAGGAAAAAAAAAAAAAAAAAACAAGGAAAGCAGACAAAAACACAGACAAAGCAATAGAAGAATTCAGGAAAAGAGTATAAGAACATAATGTCAAAATAAATAGACAATTAGAAAGCACTCAAAAACAGCAACTAAAAACCCAAAAGATTAACAATAAAATTTTAAAAATAGCTCAATAGAAGGATGTAAGAGCAGAATTGAAACAATGGAAGACAGAATCAGCAAATTCAAGGACAAATCCCTTGAAACCAATTTGTTTGAGGAAAAAACAGAAAAAAGAATGGAGAAAAATGAAGAAAGAATAAGAATTACGTGGAACACTATTAAGAAGAAAAACGTGCGTGTGATCAGAGTTCCATAGCAGGAGGAGATAATGGAAAACACAGAGAGAATTGTCGAAGATTTGCTGGCAGAAAACTGCTTAATATCATGAAAGATGAGAATATATCTATTCAAGAAGCTCAACAAAATTCATACTGGATAGACCCCAAAAGAAAGTCACCGATATATATCATCATCATACTTGCCAAAATCAAAGACAAAGAGAGAATCCTGAGAGCAGCTCAGGAAAAATGAACAGTAAGACTAAACTCTAATTAGTCAGCAGAAACCATGCAAGTTAGAAGGAAACACCCAAAAAAAATCCAGTGCCATAGAGTCGATTCCAACTCATAGTGACCCTATATGGGATGACATATATAAAACCTTGAAAGAAAAAAGAATGCCAGCCAAGAATTACATACTCAGCGAAACTGTCTCTCAAGTATGATGGTGAAATTTAAACACAAATTAAAGGAATTTGTGGAAAACCAGACCAAACTTACAGGAAATATTAAAGGGAGTCCTTCAGTTAGAGAATGAACAACATCAGACAATCTGGGATTAGGACACAGACAGCACCAGCCAGAAATCAACCCAGATAAAGAATTCTCAAAAATAAAACAAAGCTAAATGACTGAAAACAGGGAACCAGAGATGTTGATCTGTAAATGAGGACAATGTCAAAACAAAACAGAGGGAATAAATGGTGTAGTTATAGAACTTTCATATGGAACAGAAGTCAAGGCAATAACAAAAAAGACTGGTTTAAATTAGGAAGATAAATTTCAAAGTAACCACAAAGAAAGCTAACAAACCTACTCATCAAAATAAAAAAGAAGAAAAACATAAAGACTCAGTAAACACAAAATCAACAACAACAAAAGAAATAAAAAGAAAACCCATAAACAAAAAGAACTCAGCACATAAAATTAAGCAGAACAAAGAACCGTCATTGCCACAAAAAAAAGTACAAAAATTATAGCAGTAAACTCATAACTATTGATAATCATACTGAATGTAAATGGCTTAAATGCACCAGTAAAGAGAAAGAGAATGCCAGGGTGGATAACAAAAACATGACCCATCAATATGCTGTCTACAAAAGACACACCTTAGACACAATGACCTAAACTAAAATTTAAAAGATAGAAAAAAGTATATCAAGAAAACAATAACCAAAAAAGAGTAAGAGTGGCAAATAAATTTCTGATAAAATAGACTTTAAGGTAAAATCCACCACAAAAGATAAGGAATGACATGATATAATGATTTAAGTGTCAATCCTCCAGGAGGACATAACTATAATAAATATATACACACCCAATGACAGTGTTCCAAAAATACATAAAACAAACTCTAGAAGCATTGGAAAGAGAAACAGTTCACAATAATAGTAGGAGACTTTAATACACCACTTTTGGTGAATGACAGAACATTTATATAGAAACTCAACAAAGATACAGAAGATCTAAAGGCCACAATTAACCAGCTCGACCCATGGACATATATAGAACACTCCACCCAATGACAGCAAAGTATATATTCTTTTCTAACACACATGGAACATTCTCCAGAATAGACCATATTTTAAGCCACAAAGCAAGTCTTAACAAAATCCAAAACGTTGAAATAATACAAAGGATTTTCTCTGATCATAGTACCATAAAAGTAGAAATCAATAACAGGAATAGCAAGGAAAAAAAATCAAATACATGGACACTGACTAACACCTTGCTTAAAAGCCACTGGGTAATAGGAGAAATCAAAGAAGGAACCAAAAAATTTCTAGAGTCAAATGAGAATGAAAATACCAAAAAAAAAAACCTCGTTGCAACCAAGTCGATTCCGACTCCAAGTGACCCCATAGGACCCTATACAACCCTACAGCAACCCCGTAGAGTTTTCAAGGAGCACCCGATGGATTTGAACTTCTGACCTTTTGGTTAGCAGCCATAGCTCTTAACCACTATGCCACCAGGGTTTCCAAGAACCAAAATACATCTTACCAAAACCTTTCGGACACAGCAAAGTCAGTGCTCAGAAGTCACTTTGTAGTAATAAACATGCACATCAAAAACAAAAAGGGGCAAAATCAAAACATTAACCCTACAACTTAAAAAAAAAAATAGGAAGAAAGCACCAAAAGCAGCCCACAGTCACCAGAAGAAAAGAAATAATAAAGATTAAAGCAGAAATAAATGAAATAGGGAACAGAAAAACAACAGAAAGAATCAACAAGACCAGAAGTTGGTTCTTTGAAAGAAACAACAAAATAGACAAACCACTGGCCAAATTGACAAAAGAAAAACAGGGGAAGATGCAAAATAACTCAATAAGAGATGAGATGGGTGACATTACGACAAAACCAACTGAAATAAAAAGGATCATAACAGGATATTACAAAAAATTATACTCCAACAAATTTGAAAACCTAAAGGGAATGGACAAATTTCTAGAAACACACCACCTACCTAAACTAACACTAACTAAGGTAGAAAAACTGAACAGACCAATAACAAAAGAAGAGATTGAAGAGGTAATAATAATAAATTCCCAACAACAACAAAAAAATCCTGGCCCGGATGGCTTCACTGGAGAATTCTACCAAACATTCAGAGAAGGGCTCACACCAGTACTACTCAAACTATTTCAGAGTATAGAAAAGGAAGGAATATTTCTGAATTCATTCTATGAAGCCAACATTACCCAGATACCAAAGCCAGGCAAAGACAACACGAAAGACAAGAAAATTACAGATGAATAAATTACAGATGAATATCCCTCATGAATACAGATGCAAAATTTTTCATCAAAATTCTAGCCAATAGAATTCAACAGCATATCAAAAAAAAAATACATCACAACCAAGTGGGATTCATACCAGGTATGCAAGGATGATTCAACATTAGAAAATCAATCAACATAATCCACCACATAAATAAAAAAGAATCACATAATCATTTCAGTCGATGCTGAAAAGCATTTGATAAAGTCCAACATCTATAAAACCAAAAACCAAACCCACTGCCATCGAGTTGATTCCGACTCATAGCGACCCTATAGGACAGAGTAGAACTGCCCCACAGAGTTTCCAAGGGCACCTGGTGGATTCGAACTGCTGACCTTTTGGTTAGCAGCCATAGTACACAACCACTACACCACCAGGGTTTCCCCAACATCTATATCTGATAAAAACTCCCAGCAAAATAGGAATAGAAGGGAAATTCTTCAACATAATAAAGGATATTTATACAAAACCAACAGCCAACATTATTCACAAGGGAGATACAATGAAAGCATTCCCCTTGAGAACAGGAACTGGACAAGGATGCCCTTTATCACTACTCTTATTCAACATTGTGCTGAAAGTCCTACCTAGAGCAATAATTTTTTTTAGAGCAATAAAAAAGAAATACATAATAAAGGGCATCTAAATTGTTTTTTTAAATTGGTAAGGAAGAAGTAAAACTATCCCTATTCACAGATGATATGATCCTGTACATAGAAAACCCCAAAGGTTCCACAAGATAGCTACCGGAACTAATAGAAGGATTCAGCAAAGTAGCAGGATACAAGGTGAACACACAAAAATCAGTTTCCGCTACACCAACAAAGAGAATTTCAAAAAGGAAATCAGGAAAATAAGACAATTTATAATAGCCCCTCCAAAAAGATAAAATACTTAGGAATAAATCTAAATAAAATAGGGACGTAAAAGACCTATACAAAGAAAACTAGGAAACAAAAGAAACCTACATAAATAGGAAAATATACCACGCTTATGGATAGGAAGATTCAGCATTGTGAAAATGTCAATACTACTCAAAGCAATCTACAGATACAATACAATCCCAAACCAAATTCCAAAAGCATTCTTTTACAAGATGGAAAAACTAATCATCAGCTTTACATGGAAAGGAAAAAGGCCCCAGATAAGTAAAGTATTATTGAAGAAGAAGAACAAAGTAGGAGACCTCACACTACGTGATCTCAGAACCTACTATACAGCCACAGTAGCCAAAACAGCCTGGTACTGGTACAGCGACAGGCACATAGACCAATGGAACAGAATTGAGAACCCAGATGTAAATTCACCCATCTATGGACAGCTGATCTTTGACAAAGGGCCAAAATTAATTAAATATGAAAAAGACAGTCTCTTTAACAAATGTTGCTGGCAAAACCGAATGTCTGTTTATAAAAAAAAAAAAAATGAAACAAGACCCATACCTCACACCACATACTAAAACTAACTAAAAATAGATCAAAGACCTAAATGTAAAACCTAAAACTATAAAGATCATCGAAGAAAAAAATAGGGACAACTCCAGAGGCCCTGATATACAGCATAAATAGAATATCAAACATAACTAAAGATGTACAAACTGTAGAAGATGAACTAGATGAATGATGTCATTGTTAGGTGCGGTCAATTTGGTTCTGACTCACAGCGACCCTGTGTACCACAGAACAAAACACTGCCCGTTCCTGCGCCATCCTCGCGACCATTGTTTTGCTTGAGCCCACTGTTGCAGCCACTGTGT
Organism: Loxodonta africana; assembly: GCF_030014295.1. NCBI lineage: Eukaryota > Metazoa > Chordata > Mammalia > Proboscidea > Elephantidae > Loxodonta > Loxodonta africana. The sequence goes on from NC_087342.1 coordinate 103,051,308, forward strand.
CAATCCATCTCCATGAGGGTCTTCCTCTTTTCCACTGACCCTCTACTTTACCAAGCATGATATCCTCCTCCAGGGACTGATCCCTCCTGACAACATGTCCAAAGTATGTAAGATTCAGTCTCACCATCCTTGTTTCTAAGGAGCATTCTGACTGTACTTCTTCCGAGACAGATTTGTTCATTCTTTTGGCAGTCCATGGTATATTCAACATTCTTCACCAACACCACAATTCAAAGGTGTCAGTCCTTTCTCAGTCTTCTTTATTTCTAGGTAAATGGCACCTCCTAAAAATTAAACACTTACAGGTTGTCAAAAGAACCCAAAAAGATTAAAAAGAGAACCTATAGACTGGGGAAAAAAATTAGCTATGACATACCCAACAAAGGTCTAATCTCTAAAATTTATAGAAAACTTCAACACCTCAGCAACAAACAAACAATCCAATTAAAAATTGGGCAAAGGATATGAACAGACACTTCACCAAAGAATACATTCACATGGCTAACAAAAACATGAAGAAATGCTCACGATCATTAGCCATTAAAAAAAAATTTTTTTACTGGCACTAATCAAAATAATAGAAAATAACAGATGTTGGCGAGGTTGGAGGGCATTGGAACTCTTATATGCTGCTGGTGGGAATGTAAAATGGTATAATCACTATGGAAAATGGTATGGTGCTTCCATAAAAAGAAATAGAAACACCACATGACCCAGCAATCCCACTCCTAGGTATACACTCTAAAGAAATAAGAATCATGACATAAATAAACATATGCACACCCAAGTTCACTGCAGCATTATTCACAATAGCAAACAGATGGAAACAACGTAAGTACTCATCAAGAGATGAATGGATTAACAAGCTGTGGCACATACACATGATGAAATACTACTCAATGATAAAGAATAATGATGAATCTGTGGGTGAATTTGAAGGACATTATGTTGAGTGAAATAAGTTATTCACAAAAGGACAAATATTGTATGAGACCACTATTATAAAGAAACAAGAAAAGTTCTACACACTGAAGAAAAAAAAATTCTTTGATGGTTACCAGGGATGGAAGGGAAGGGGAGGCAAAATTACCAAATAAATAGAAAACTAAGCCTGTTGCCATCGAGTCAATTCCAACTCATAGCGACCCTCTAGGGCAGAGTGGAACTGCACCATAGTGTTTCTAATGAGTGGCTGGTGGAGTCGAACTACTGACCTTTTGGATAGCAGCCAAACACTTAACCACTTAGCCACCAGGGCTCCAAAAATTAAAAAAAAAAAAAAGAAGAAGACACATGTTAATATTGGTGAAGGGAAAGGCAATAATACACAATATTGCGGAAGTCTGCAAAACATGACCAAGGCATGGGAGGATACTGAGCGGAATGCAAGAACAAAAGGCAACAACAGTAATTACTATAGCATAGACAACCCTGCAACAATAGTATTAACCATCAGTAATTTATGAGTGGACTCATAAGTAGATAGATATGCCAAGACATGCAGGAGGGTGTGAGGGAACACACCCACGTGCAGATATAGGTTTGGTGGTGGATATTCTACATACATAACTGTAGACACTGCTCGTGTATTAACATAGGCAATAGAACACACAAAAGCCACAGTCAGGGCAGCTTCTTAGACAAAACCAAATACCTGGAGGAACAAAGTTCCAAGGCTCAAAGGTGAAGGACCATAGACTCAGGGGACGTCTACGTCAATTGGCACAACATAGCTCATAAAGAGAAAGTTCTGCATCCTACTTTGGTGAGTGGCATCTGGGGTCTTAAAAGCTTGAGAGTGGCCATCTAAGATACAACTATTGTACTGAGCAAAGGTGAGTGAAGAAAACCAAAAACTCAGGGAGCAATTAGTCCAAAGAGCTAATGGACTACATGAACCATAGCCTACATGACCCTGAGACCAGCAGAGCAAGACGGTGCCTGGCTATAACTACTGATTGCTCTGACTGGGATCACAACAGAGGGTCCTGGAGAGAGTGGGAGAGAAATTGTAGAACAAAAACTCAGTTCACAAAAAAGACCAGACTGACTGGTCTGATAGAGACTGGAGGAACCCCCGGAACCATGGCCCTAAGACCCCTTCTGAACTGGAACTGAAGCCATTCTCGGAGACCACCTTTCAGCTAAACCATAAACAGGCCCATAAAAAAAACAATAATACCCGAGAGGAACATGCTCCTTAGAACTACCAATTATACGAGATCAAAAGGGCAACATTTGCACAAAAGCAAAGACAAGAAGGCAGGAAGTGTTAGAAAATCAGGACAAAAGGAAACAGGGAAACTAGGATGGAAATGGGGAGAATGCTGATACATTGTGGGAAATGAAACCGACATCATGGAACGAATCGGAAACAAATTTGTTCTGTAAACTTTTACATAACGCACAATAAAAAATTAAAAAAGAAAATTTGACATGATAGTTCACGGTCATGGGCAATTGGGTGCTTTAGACTGCAGATTCTGCTGGAGGGACAAGGGAGAGAGAAAGACGAGGGCCATGGATGCAGCTCTGATGTGTCCACTCAGCCTTAAAGCTATGGCACATCCCAAAGGGCTTGTGCAAAACCCTGAGCACTCCAACTGAAGGACACAGCCTTCCTTGGGAAGAAGGTACAATGATTAACCCCAATGGCCTGCTGATACTGACCCCTGGTTTTCCTTCAGCCTCTGTAAACCACCCCAACTGCTGGACTCAGATTCCTTAGGAACAGAGAAGAGTAGTGGTGTCCAATTCCATAAACCACCTCTTGACCAACACTGGTGGGAAGTCCAGGGGAGACCCTGATGACATGCTCTCATTGACTTGGGCAACTCTTCTGAAACAGAATAAATGATAAGGTAGCATTTACGCACTGGCCTTGAAGTTAGGCTGATGAAGATTCAAACCCCAGCTCTACAGTTGCCAAGTGGTATAACCTTGAGCCATTTAGGGAATAGTAAGAGCCAACGTTCAAGGTTTACTCTATTCCAGCTCCAGTGCTCTGTTTCAGGCACTGTTCTAAGTGCTTTACTTTATCTTATGTGACAGGTACTACTGTTATCCCATCTTTCAGATGAAGAAACTGAGGCACAGAGAGGTGAAGTAACAAGCCTAGAGGCAAAGAATGAGTAAGTGGCAGAGTCAAAACTTGAACTCAAGTAGTCTGACTCCAAAGCCCTTGCTCTTAATGTCTACAACCTCTATTTAACCCTTCTGAGCCTTGGTTTCCTCATTTGTCAAATGAAGATTATAATAGTTTCTTTTTCCTAGAGTTACTGAGAGGATTTGAGGTAACATATAAAAAGAACTCAGGCGCAAGAGACAGAAAGGGTCACATGAACCAGAGACTTACATCATCCTGAGACCAGAAGAACTAGATGGTGCCCGGCCACAATTGATGACTGCCCTGACAGGGAGCACAACAGAGAACCCCTGAGGGAGCAGGAGATCAGTGGGATGCAGACCCCAAATTCTCATAAAAAGACCAGACTTAATGGTCTGACTGAGACTAGAGGAATCCCGGCTGTCATGGTCCCCAAACCTCCTGTTGGTGCAGGACAGGAACCATTCCCGAAGACAACTCATCAGACATGGAAGGGACTGGACAATGGGTTGGAGAGAGGTGCTGACGAAGAGTGAGCTACTTGTATCAGGTGGACACTTGAGACTGTGTTGGCATCTCCTGTCTGGAGGGGAGATAGGAGGGTAGAGAGGGTTAGAAACTGGCAAAATTGTCATGAAAGGAGAGACTGGAAGGAGGGAGCGGGCTGACTCATTAAGGGGAGAGTAAGTGGGAGTATGGAGTAAGGTGTATATAAGCTTATATGTGACAGACTGACTTGATTTGTAAACGCTCACTTAAAGCTCAATAAAAATTATTCAAAAAAAAAAGAACTCAGTAAAGTAGGTATTCGGTGAACTGCAGCTATTATATTTTACTGATTTAAGAGTGAATTTCTGCTGTTAAAAAAGGCAGTAAAGCAAATATTGATTAATGTCAGTAAGTGGCTCAAAACCATGGTGACTGTCCTGATTCCTAACATCTCCTCCAACACATTTTTACAGAATTCAGTTATTATGCCTTGGTGTCCCTGCGCTGCTGTGTTAGGTACCTTTTGTTTGTCCCTCAGATGCATTGTCTGCCCTTCCTCACACTGATTACTGCCCAGGAGGCTGAGCGGTGTGCTCTGAATCAATGGGCACCATTGCTCTCTGGTTTCTGCTTGGGTGGGGGCAATGGGAAAGACCAGCAGGAGAGGGGAGGAGACAGGAGAGTGATTTGGGGTTATTTATTTTCCCCCAGGTCCCTACCTGTGGATCTGGCTGCAACGCTCAACCAAAGCTTACAGCTTTTTTTGGCCAGCCCTCTGGATACTGCTTACTAGCTCTCTGGGCTTCGGGAAGTACTCTCTCTTTTCACCCTTTCAAGTTTCAGAATGCTAAACTGGGTAGTGCAAATAGTTAACACACTCAGCTGCTGATCAGAAGGTTGGAGTCTGCCCAGAGGTGCCTCAGAAGAAAGGCCTGGAAATCTACTTCTGAAAAATCAGCCATTGAAAACCATATGGAGCCCAGTTCTACTCTGACACACATGGGGGGGTCGCCATGAGTTGGAATCGACTCTATGGCAACCGGTACAGCCCCCCACTGTCACTAGCCCCAGGGTACATCACCGTCCCATGGAGACACCTTGTAAATAGTTCCTTTTTAAACTCTCCTCAAATAGTTCATTTATGCGTGTTACCTGTTTGCTGATGGAACTTTGACTGACAAACAACTTCAACCAGAGGAGGCCAGACAGCATCATTTTCATTAAAGTCTGGTAGACCTTGGGTCAAATCTTGGTCTAGTACTGAACAGCCATGTGATGTACATAAGAACTTCAGTCTTCTTACCTATTTATAAATGGAGGTGAAAGTGGGCATAAAAATAGCACCTACTTATAGATTATTTTGAAGCCAGAATGTACATAGTAAAAAAAAAAAACAAACTTGCCGTTGAGTAGATGACAGCCATCAGCATTATCGGCATTATAATGATGTCAGTAACATGTGTAGCTATCTCCCCTAAAGCCTCTGATTTCTGTGTGGGGCGCCACGTGGTTCTGGGAAGTTGACTCCACCCTGACTCCCAGGAGTGCATTTAATTTCACAGGGTACAGTGATTGACTAAGACAGGAGCATATGACCTTGGCAGTGCCAATCAGAGTGAATCTCAAAACTCTTTCCAAGACTGTTGGGAAAAGGTGTTCTCGCTCGTTCTAAACGGTCTGATTCATGGACATGTGGCCTATATCTTCTGTAGCCATTTTGCTACTATGAGGAAGGCCCAGCCTAAGGATGAAGCCAACCCACAGAAAGAAGAGAAATGGAGCCAAACTCTGATCAATCTGTGCCTGAAGTCCACACCACTTTCTTGTTACACAAACCAATAAAACTCACTTTTGAAAGTCAGATCAAATTGGGTTTTTGTCTACTTGCAACCACTTACATCCAGCCAATTGACAATTTGGTACCAGAAGTGGGACATTGAAAGAATAGATGCTACAATGTCAGGCAGGGACTACATGACCAAGCCCAGGAGGTGGGCTGGGAAATAACAAAGATGTTGCTATTCAGGTCTACTGTGTACCGTGCCTGGCACAATTCTGGGGTATCACTGATATTCACAGTGATCGTAGATTTGTATATTTACAAGACAATTTTCTGGCAGATGGCAGTAAAGTAACTTGAGGAAGGGGGGGATTTTTCTAACTTGCACAAAGATGCCAATCGGGGTAGCAGCAGGGCTGTTGCTTCCTCAATCTTGTGGCACTTGTTACGCAGCAGGGAGGCAGGGGTTAAAGTGTTGCCTCTTCTTCCCTGGGTCCCAGACCATGTGCCTGATAAGGTTAGAGCAGGTAAGAAACATGTAGGATGTTGAAATAAATTGGCTTCTTCATGTATCCTTCAGTAAAAAGTAAGGTTTAAAGTTAAAAGACAATCTTTGGTTCAAGGTGGCCCACTAAAAACAGAAAGGGAAGAAAATATGGTTCTGCTAAGAGAGGCTATTGCTGCTTGTGGCCTGTAATCCAAATTGCCCCTGAGGTTATGGTAATCTGGGGTCTGGCAAGGATGAGAAAGCGGTTCTGTTATGTGAGCAAAGGTAGGTGATGGGAAGCACAGTAGAACATAGGACTGGGATCAACAGGAAGCCTGAAACCCCAGACCACAGCAAACATCTCCTGAAATAAACTCCTTTTCCTAGCAATGAGGACAATCACTTCTGTTGTAAAGATGCAGTTGGGATGTAGCTAGCGGGCAAAGGGTAGATGCTGGTGCCTCCGTATCCCAAGGCAAAAGCCCCTAAGAGGTACAGCCCAGTATGGAGCCAGATGCTGTTAAACTAAAGGCTAGAGAATGAGCAGAGCCTGTTTCTAGAAGGCAACAATTCTCAGACTTAAGTCTGACTCAGCAGTCTATCTTGGCTGTGGATATTGGCACAAGGTATTAACTGAGAAGTAAACAGACTGGAAATCTAAGGCTTTAAGAGAGAGTACCATTGTCAAACCTGGCTGACAATGGTCTTTGATTGTTCAAATCCTAAAGGCAATCCCCAACTTTCCAACCTCACCCAGTAGAAGAGAACAGCTAAAGTAGCTCTGAAGAGAGGTCCTCTCTAATGTTCATATCAAAGGGGACAACAGAGTACAATGGACAGTGGAAACCCTCCCAGCCTAGAGTGGCCAATCACGGAAAGCACTCACAGCTAGAAGATGCTATGGACCACAGACCAGTGACTACAATACATTTTTCCAGTTTTACTATTTTCCAAATGGAAGAGACATGCTTTTTGATTGCTTGCTTTTTTCTTTGTTGTTTTTGCAAAGGCCATATTCTCTTTCTCTTAGTACATATTGGGTGTGTTAGGGTATACACCCTAATTTGCACAAATTCAACAAATCAGTCCTTGGACTATAAGCAAGTATATCTAGATAGGATGAAAAGGACTCACAGCACCCAAAGATACTGAATTGGAGATGCAAGCAGCAATTGGATGGTACTTGACAAAGTTTCCCTCTGGGCATGGGTTGAGTATGTTTTATGTAGATGGTGGTGTTTCCCAAAGGTTATACATACATAGAAATACAATGTGTAATGGCAGCCAAAGAAGTGGACTGCAGAGGACATTAGCAGATACCTTCCAGGCATCTATCATAAAAGCTCCCAATTTCCATTTAGGGTCTCCTGTGGTGGAGCTCTGGTGGCACATTGGTTAAGAGCCATGGCAAGCTACAGCTGCTAACCAAAAGGTCGGCAGTTCGAATTTGCCAGCCACTTCTTGGAAACTCTATGGGGAAGTTCTACTCTGTCCTATAGGGACACTATGAGTCGGAATCGACTCGGCCGCAATGGGTTTGGTTTTTGTTTTGGTGAGTCTAGGAGTTGCTAAGGTGCAAATGGTTAACTGCTAGGCTATCAACCAGAAGTTTGGTGGTTTGAACCCACCCAGAGGAGCCTCGGAAAAAGACCTAGCAATCTGCTTCCAAAAGGTCACAGCCTTGGAAACTCTATGGAGCAGTTCTACTCAGCAGCACATGGGGCAGCCATGAGTCAGAATCAACTCTATGGCAACTGGTTTTTGGTGTGGTGAATCTGGGAAGCCAATTCAGTCTCCTCCTCAGGGTGGAACTTTTACAAGACAGTAGCCTAGTCAGTGACCATCCATGACCACAGCCGCAGACTAGTTCCAGAGGAATTTGTGATACAAGTCAGTCCGTTCAGAGTGACTCCTAAGATTCTTGATGGGCATGCCAAGACAAAGGTACTCAGGCAGTGATAAGTATCTAGAGAAGGCCATCTGACTACGTGCCAGGTATTGCTCTAGGCAACAGCAGACACTGTAATGAACAACACAGATACAGTCGGTCCCTTGCCCTCCACGAACTCTTCAAGAAAGCGATCAAGAAAGCACGTATCAAGGGTTTAATCTCTAAAATTTATAGAAAACTTCAACATCTCAACAACAAAAAGACAAACAATCCAATTAAAAAATGGACAGAGGACATGAAAAGATACTTCACCAAAGAAGACACTCAGAAGGCTAACAAACACATGAAGAGATGCTCACGATCATTAGACAGATGCAAATCAAAACTACCATGGGATACCATCTTATCCTGAAAAAATGGCCCTAATCAAAAACACAGAAAACAGCAAATGTTGGAGAGGCTGTGGGGAGATTGGAACTCTTATATACTGCTGGTGGGAATGTAAAATGGTACAACCACTATGGAAAAAATGGTATGGCAGTTCCTTAAAAAGCTAGAAATAGAAATACCATATGACCCAGCAATCCCACTCCTAGGTATATGCCCTAAAGAAATAAGTGCTGTGACACAAACAAACATAATTCACACCCATGTTCGTTGCAGCATTGCTCACAACAGCAAAAAGATGAAAACAGCCTAAGTGCCCATCAACAGATGAATGGATTAACAAACTGTGGTACATACACACAACGGAATACTATACAATGATAAAGAATAATGGCAAATCGCAAAACATCTCAGAACACGGATGAATTTGGATACTTATTCAGTCTGTATGCCAAGCAAATAGTCAGAGAGGCTGAATTAGAGGAATACTGATTAACAACCTGAGATAACACAGATGACACAACCTTGCTTGTTGAAAGTGAAGAGGACTTGAAGCACTTACTGAAGAAGATCAAAGACCACAGCCTTCAGTATGGATCACATCTTAACATAAAGAAAACAAAAATACTCACAACTGAACCAATAAGCAAAATCATGATAAACACAGAAAAGATTGAAGTTGTCAAGGATTTCATTTTACATGGACCCATAGTCAATGCCCATGGAAGCGGCAGTCAAGGCATCAAACAATAATGTATTACACAAGGCAAATCTGTTGCAAAATACCTATTTAAAGTATTAAAAAGCAAAAATGCTATTAAGGACTAAGGTCACCTGGCCCAAGCCATCATGCAAAAGCTAGACAATGAATAAAGAAGACTGAATAAGAATTGCTGCCTTTGAATTATGGCAGTGGAGAATATTGAATATACTAGGGACTGCCAGAAAAATGAACAAATCTGTCTTGGAAGAGTACAGGCAGAATGCTCCTTAGAAGCAAGGATGGCAAGACCTTATCACACATACTTTGGACATGTTATCAGGAGGGACCGGTCCCTGGGGAAGGACGTCAGGCTTGATAAAGTAAAAGGTCAGGGAAAAAGAGGAAGACCCTCAAGGAGATGGACCGACACAGTGGCTGCAACAGTGGGCTTAAGCATAACAACAATTGTGAGGATGTCACAGGACTGGGCAGTGTTTTGTTCTGTTGTATGGTATGAGCCGGAACCGATTCGATGGCACCTAACAACAACATGCTGAGTGGAATGAGTCAATCACAAAGGGATAAATATTGTATGAAATCGCTATTACAGAGAAACAAGAGAAGGTTTACACAGAGAAAAAAAAAAAATTCTTTGATGGTTACCAGAGACGGGAGGAAAAGGGAGGGAAAATTACCAAATAGAAGACATGTGCTAATACTGGTGAAGGGAAAGGCAATACATAATATGGTAGAAGTCAGGGAAAAAAAAAAAGAAAGCATGGTGTTTAGACACAAGGCCAGGGACCTGCCGCACCCATTTTGTTACCAGGAGCGAAGTCAGCCCGAAGACAAAGCCAGCACTCAGAAGACAGGTCTAAGACAGCCAAAGGGACATGGAGCCAGAGGCCGGCTCAAGCCGCTCTTGGAGTCCACGTTATTGTTGTTGGCTGCCACAGAGTTGATTCTGACTCACGGCGACCCCATGTGTTACCGAGTAGAACTGCTCCATAGGGTTTTCTTTACTGTAAGGAGCCCCGGTGGTGCAACAGTTAAGCACTCAGCTACAAACCAAAAGCTTAGAGGTTTGAACCCACACAGCGGCTCCACAGGAGAAAGAACAGGTGATCTGCTCCCATAAAGATTACAGCCAAGAAAACCCCATGGGGTGGTTCTATTCGGTCACACAGGGTCACTATGAGTCAAAAATCAATGCGAGGGTACCCAATAACAACCGCAAATCTTAACAGAAGCAGACAGCCAAGCCTTTTCTCTCGAGGTAAAACTGGGCGGGTTCAAATCAAACCCATGAGCCAGTAAAAGCCTTTGATTGTTTTCCCTCTCTTGAGTTGAGTTTTCCATTATTTGCATCTAAAAGATAGGCTGTGCTATGCATTTCTTGAGCTTAATTTACTTCCCTGGACCCCATCACAGGCCCTAACCCACTGGCAGGAGTATAGACTAAAAAAAAAAAAAAAAAAATAGACAGGGGTCAGTAAATATGTGCAGAATGAATAAGCAAATGTAGAAAACCATGAAATTTATGAGTAGAAGTGGCTGTTGAGGATTGATTCCAGGACAGAAGTATCCTGGCTGTGATGCTAAGATTATACACTAAGATTACACACCAGAGTAACCCTAACAATGTAAGAGGGATTGAAGAATTAACAGAGCACTCTCATTAAAAACAGCAGAATGTTTCAGAAAAACAATCTGATATGGGAACAGGATAGAATTAAATGTTAAGAAAGATCAGAGGCAGAAGAAAGGAGCATTTAAGTCTATCTAGGAAAGAAACTGAAGCCCAGCAGAGAGAAAAGACTCCCCCCAGCCCCCTCCAAAGCTACCCAGATACAACTGCCTGTCTGCACGCAGCGAGGAGCACACCGGTGCGCGGCACACCGGTGCCCACACTGTAAGTACAGGGTTCTGGGTGGGGGGCATGCCTTGTTATTCTTTCTTCTACAGCAGTGGTTTTCAAAACATGATCCCTGGGCCAGCAGCATCAGCACACCTAGGAGCTTGTTAGAAATGCAAATTCTAACTGAACCACCAACTGAACCAGACACTTTGAATCGTACCTGTTATTGTTGTTGTTACCTGCCAGGAAGCCACCGACCCCAGACTCATGAAGACAGTAAGACCCCACGCACTAGTAGATGACCAGGCCTTTCTTCCAGTCCGTCTTAGTCTGGAAGCTCTGCTGAAACCTGTTCAGCATCACAGCAACATACAAGCCTCCGCTGTCAGACGGGTGGGGACTGCATGAGGGGCAGTGGCCTGGATTCCAACCCAGGTTTTCCACATGGAAATAGAATTCTACCACTGGGCCACCACTGTCCCCTGAACTACATCTACCGAAACAGAAATTTTGAAGTGGGCCCAGCAATCCTGGCTTTACTAAATCCTCTAGGTGATCCTGACACAGGCCCAAGTTTAAGAACCACTGTTCTAGAACCATAAAAAATCAAACCCATGCTGTCGAGTCGAATCTGACATAGCAACCCTAGAAGACAGAGTAGAACCGCCCCATAGGGTTTCCTACGCTGTAATTTTTTAATCTTTGTGGAAGCCAACTACCACATCTTTCTCCCGTGGAGGAGCTGGTGGGTATGAGCCGCCAACTTTTCAGTGACCAGCAGAGCACTTAACCACTGCGTCACCAGGGCTCCTTAGTGCTGGGATAGGGCCTGAAAATTTACACTTCCATTAAGTTTCCAAAGTGAAGTGATGGTGATGTTGCTGGTCCAGGGACCACTCCTTGAATGGTCAGGCTTTCTAGACTAAAGCATTGTTTTATATCTGCTCCCTGTCACCTATGGAAATTGGCACTTCTGGGACAGGTAGCTAAACAGACACAATCATATAGCAATTGAAAAAGTAAAATTCCAGAGAATTACATACTATGAAAGAGAGATATTTATTTTAAGTTATATTTATAGCAAAACACATTAGATAACTTAAATATGAAACACAGGTTGCTAAAGTTGTTAAAAACCTATTCTTCTTTCTCTCTTAAAAAAAAAAAAGGGGGTTTCATTATAAAAGCAGTATCATTAAAGGATATTTGGAAAGGAAAATCATCACCCCGGCATGGTAGCTATTTATATTTTTGCATATTCCTTCCAAACTCTGTCTCCGTAAGTATCCTGAAAAAAAAAAAAAGTTCCTATCAGGTACTATGGGGTTTCCTAGACTATAATAATTCTGCATTGGAGTGCTCTCATCCTATTCTCATTTCTCTTAATCAGTACAACTCTCATACTTAATTATTCCAATAATACACTCAGCTATTCAACAAGTTAGCAAGAGCTACGCTTTCTTGTAGTCACGTGGTCTGACACCTTCCTGGTTGTCAGAGCAGGCATGCACCACCCCCCTCTGGTTTTTCTCCCAGTGACCCACATCTCCCTGTTCTTTTGCTCTCCTCTGTCTGTTAGGTGTAGGAGCGCTGGTGCCTTAATAGGTAAGCCCTTGCCTGGAGAAAAGACCCAATGATCTGCTCCCAAAGAGACTACAGCCTAGGAAACCCTAGGGGGCACTTCTACCCTGTCCCCCAGGGTTGCTATGAGTCGGAATCGAGGGCACGCAACAACCACAGCCTGTTAGGTGAAAGAGGAGCCTTTGCTCACCTCCACCATTGCTAGTTTCTAATTCACCCGAATCCCGAGGAGAAGCCACTGTGTGACTTAGCCCATCTCGGCCACTGGCTCTTTAAAGAGACATGACTGTGGTAAATATCAACCAATGTAGGTTAAGTTATTCAACAAAGCAAAGATGAGTTCAACACTGTCACGGATCGAATTCTGTCCCCCAAAAATACGTGTCAATTTGGCTAGGCCATGATTCCCAGTATTGTGTGACTGTCTACCATTTTGTCATCTGATGTGATTTTCCTACCTGTTGTAAATCCTGTTTCTATGACGTTAATGAAGTGGGATTAGCGGCAGTTATGTTAATGAGGCTGACTCAATCTACAAAATCAGATTGGGTTTTAAACCAATCCCTTTTGAGATATAAAAGAGAGAAGCGAACAGAGAGACAGAGGAACCTCATACCACCAAGAAAGCAGCACTGGGAGCAGAGCACGTCCTTTGGACCTGGGGTCCCTGCACCTGAGAAGCTCCTAGACCAGGGGACAAGGGCCTTCCTCCAGAGCCGACAGAGAGAGAAAGCCTTCCTCTGCAGCTGGCACCCTGAATTTGGACTTCTCGCCTCCTAGACTGTGAAAGAACTTCTCTTTGTTAAAGCCATCCACTTGTATTTCTGTTAGAGCTGCTTTAAATGACTAAGACAAACATCAACTGATTTTTTAGTAATCATCAAAATCCACACAGGAAAAAATAACTCATATATGACCATACAGTTGAGTAGCTTCAAGTTGCAGTGGAAACGAGTCACGTCAAAGGAAAGCCTGATAGTCTCTGTTATGGACTGAATCGTACCCCCCACACCCAAAATATATGTTGGAATCCTAACCCCTCTACCTGTAGATATAATCTGGTCTAGAAATAAGATTTTCTTTGTTATGTTAATGAGGTCATACCAGTGTAGAGTGTGTCCTAAACTTAACCACTTCTAAGTTATAGAAAGAGCAGATTAGACACAGATGTGCACACAAACTGGGGAAGACAGACACCATATGACAACCGTCTACAAGCCAAGGAATCAAGGAACACCTGGGGCTATGGTTAAACGCTCCACTACTAGCTGAAAGGTTGGCAGTTTGAACCCACCCAGAGGTACCCCAGAAGACAGACCTGGCAATCTGCTTCCAAAAGGTCATGGCCTTGAAAACCCTATGGATCAGTTCTACTCAGCACACATGGGGTCACCATAACTCAGAATCGACTTGAGGGCAACTAACAACAACAACAACTAGGAGGAAGAAATCCTTGGGACTGAAACCAAGATTTGGCTTTTCAATCTCCAGAACTGAGAAAGTAAGCTTCCGTTCTTTAAAGCCACCTATTTGTGGCATTTCCGTTGAAGCAGCACGATAAAACTAATACAGCCTCCAAATGTGTGTTTCACACACGGGATACCTCACGGAGCTGAGGAAACGTCACGTTCGGAAGACAAGTGTAATGTAGAACTTTTGGACACTCTGCTGTAGCCAGAGAGCTCTCTCCCAACTGTGTACTGGACAGGAAGGTCCAGGAGGGTAGGTCATTCCGGCTCCTGTCCCAAGCACAGAGACCATCACATAGTAAACGCTCAAGAAATTGAACAATTGAGTGAACAAATGAAGCTGGTCCACAGGTAACTACGGTTTTAAATGAATTAGCCACAGATTTAATTAAATTATAAAGATGAGACACACTTATACATTATCTTCATAAGTATTCTAACAGGTGGGTGATACAGGTTTTATTTTAACTTTATAGACGGGAAAACTAAAGTAATACTTTCTGTTAGGGAGCTGGGGGCAGAGGCAGCCCTGTGCCTCTCACCTCTGGAGTCTTCCCAGCAGGCCACTCTCCAGAGCACTGGTGTCCATCTTCCCTAAATATTGTTGCCCACAGGACCCAGACACCTTTGTAACTCCTGTGGCTTCAGGAAGGCTCTGCTCTCTGAGCTGACCTTTCAACGCCTTTAGAGAAGGAATCATCCACCTCTCCAACACGATGGGTACCTCCATTGACTGGCTGCTCCATTGTCACCCCCTGGGAATCAGGGCGTCCTTGTTGGGGAGGCCCACAGCCTTGGGAACATACTCCTTCCTGTCATCCTCTGTCTGCTCCTGGAAGGGAGAGCGGTAGCCTGTGATAACCCAGTGCCGTCGAGTCGAATAGCCTGTGATACATTTAGACAAACGGTCTTAAGGATTACATAGGCTGCCCAAAACAAATGGGAGGTTGCCAAAGAACACGCTGCCCAGAGGTCTGTGTAGGGGCAAATTAACAGGAAGCAGAAAGGACCCAAAGGAATAGATAGCTAATTTTATTCTTCTGCTTGTTTGTTTCTAAGAGCAAGCATTAATTCAAGGCACACTGGACCTCACAGCTGCCCTGCTCTTTGGACCCCCACTTTGTATTCTTGTTGACTCAAAATCATAGTTTATGAACCACTGACCAACTAAGCAAAATGAGGCCTTTGAAAGGCCCTAGTCCAAGGTCCCCTTCTACAGATGAGCAAATAGAGGCCCAAGCGGGTCAGACAATTGGCCTAAAATTCTCAAATACTGTTTGTTTTTTTTCAAGATCTCTTTCTCTCTCTGTCTCTGAAAAAAACATTCTTGTCCCCGTCGCTGACTTTCACCTCTATCTTCCATCTACCTGTTATCTCGGCCCCTAGCCAGCTTCTTGTTTAAACACATCCCTCTGTAAATCGACACACCAGCACACTGTTTTAGATAGCAAAAGCAGATGATATTCTGCTTCTTGCAAAGCCATTTTCAATAATGTATAATTAATTATAAAGCATAAAAAAATCCTTTTCCTTGCACACTGGTGGAAAGTTCCTCCTGACATCTAACATAGTAACTCTGTCCTCTTTACAATTGATTAAATAATTTCCCCCGTTCTCCTTCCCTGGGAATGTAAGACATTGTCCTCGCCAGTTTTAGAAAAGCTTGCCTAATTAAAAGAACTCTGCTGGAAGCCTCTTCTCCTCCCAGGCCCGCTCCTCTACATTCCCCCAAGGCAGGTGGTGGTGAGTGTGAGGAGCTTCAGGCTCCTGCCCACAGCCCTCCAGGAAGAAGGCACAATAGTGAGGTCACCACTGGTGAGAGGTAAGGGCTGGGCCCAGGAGGATGGGCACAGCTGGGGTGAGGGCGGAGGCTGGGCTAAGGAGGAGCTCACCCACTGGTGAGTAGACCCTGCTCCTTCTCTCCCCTCCCCATGTGAAACTGAGCCAGCAGGATGCAGGAAACCTGTCTCAGAAGTATTGATCACAGAGGCACAGTGTGGCAGCCCCTGATAGGCTATCTGGGCCCCATCTGGGAGGTGAAAGCCACTCAGAGCCCCCTTCCCACATTATCACTGCTGGAGGCCATACACGGAGGTGCTGTAGTTCCTGGCATGATGAGAGAAATCCTTTATTCTCAGCCGCACACCTTTGCATGCTCCAGTTTTCTTTGGCACAAACATGTTCCCCAACCTGTATCTCCCCCATCACTGCAAGGCCTCCAGAAACCTCCCCTCCGCCAGGAAGCCTTTCTGCATTGGACAGATGAGAGTCAGTGGCGATTCTGGTCTAGCCTGAACTACTCAGAATCCCCACCCCTGCCCACTCACCTTTCATGAGCCATATCCCTGACATGTATGTTGTCCATATAGTTTCTCACCTAGCCTTGGTCTCTTGAGTGCTAAATCCTTTTTGCATATACCTATGTCATCTCAGACTGGGAGTTTCCTACGAACAAGAAAGGTAATGAAAACCTGGAAAATCTTAACAATACACCGAACACTTTGTTCTAGGCACCATGCCAAGCACATTCTGGGCACTGTGACCCTCATTGTCAGTCCAGCCTTCAGCGGACCTGCTCTCCTCAAGCTCCACCCACCCCACCCACCTGGAAAGTTTCCACCAGCTGGTAGGTTAGGATTGGTTTTAGGGCTCTCCCAACCTGCCCCTTACTTGTCAACCAGCCCATGGCCAGCTTTCCTATCTAGCACCTCCTTGGCCCACAGGTATCCATCCCTGTCTGAACTCAGTCTCTTCTGCCCAAAAGGTTAGTGTGACGGTGATGGAGGCCACACAGAAGAGAACAGAGCAGTGAGGACATGGAAGATGAAGCCCAGTGTGCTTCTGCTGAAAGGCGGAGGGAGGCGAGGTGTCTCTGCAACTTCAGTGGGATGTAAGGGGGACCAGAATGATCTCACCCACACCCTATTCTGCCTGAGATTCCACCATTAGAGAGTCTTCAGAGGAGACCACGCGTCTTGTCCTTGGGATGGGAAGTTATCACAGGCAAGGCATCTGAGAATGCAGGTGCTGGGCTCAAGGTCAAGTGGCTAGTTACTACAGAAAGGGAACTAGAAGCTGGCCTCCTCTCTCTCTCCCTGCCTCCGCCTCTGCCCCCGCCCCCACTCTCTCTCTCTTGTCTCTCTCTCTCTCTCACACACACACACCCATATATACTCACATGCTACTGATGCCCTGGGCCCTCTTCTAAATGGGCTGATAGCTTGTATTTATGTGTCTCTGAGTAACTCTAAGTTTGGCCCACCCCCAGAACTCCAGAGGCCATGGATTAGATCTATGCTTGCATCTCCTAAGACACAAATCCAGCTCGGTCATCCTCTTCTCACCTACATCTATGCCATCTCAGACTGGGCGCTCCTGAAGAACAACCCAAACCAAACCCACTGCTGTCAAGTCGATTCCATAGGGTTTCCAAGGAGCCGCTGGTGATTCAAACTGCCGACCAAGAGACATTATAATGACCAGGGTCATAATCAACAGTTAACTTCCAGGTGTACACAATACATGCTATACACGTGATTATTATTATCCTCGATGATCGTGTTCTTTCATTGCATGGAAGCCTTTTCTAACCCAGTGACTTTGCTGTCACCTGGCTCTATATTTCAGACAAGGATTCACTTGCCCACTTCCCTGAAAGAAGTAAAAGATTCCAGCCCCGTGAGAGGTAGAACAGCTGATGGGTTGCTGTGAATGCCTCCTGACTCTCCATGGGGAAGGGTCTGAGAGGAGAGAAGCTTCTGGCTGAGGGAGGCTCTGTGATACTTCTGGGCATGAGTCATCCTAGGCCCCCAGGGAAGCTGCTATGATGTGAAAGCACCCAGAGGGATCCTCGGACAGGAGCCTTCTTCAGCCTTGCTCTTCCATTAACACAACCTCTTCCTGTGGATCCAGTCAGGAGCCACAGGACCAGG
Organism: Loxodonta africana; assembly: GCF_030014295.1. Classification (NCBI taxonomy): domain Eukaryota; kingdom Metazoa; phylum Chordata; class Mammalia; order Proboscidea; family Elephantidae; genus Loxodonta; species Loxodonta africana. The sequence goes on from NC_087342.1 coordinate 103,068,991, forward strand.
GCTAGAAACAGGAGGAAACTCCCAGCCCCAACCTGGCACTCCCGAGCAGACAACACATTGCCTTTCTTCTGGCCTCACTGGTTCATGGTCAGCAGAGGAACATCTGGGACTTCCATTCCTGGGACACTGAACGGCTGGGTCACTGCACTCTGCTAACCCACATTCTCAAGCTCAGGTAAGGATCTGGTAAGGATGATCTCTGCCTAGCTGAACTGCTAGGCGGCTCAGCATTGGGAAGAGGGTGCGGCCATAGTGCTCAGGTAGGGTTTAAGCAGTAGGTGAACTGAGACCCAGGTAAGTGGGTCAGGAAAAAGCCAGGGAAGGGCAGAGATAGGACTGGGAGGAGACATCCTCCGTCTGATGGGGAAGAGGGTTCCTGGCTTAGTGGAGTCTTGGATCTGGTGGGGAAGACTAGGGCCATACTGATGTTAGAATTATTAAATTATTATTATTGATAATAATTCCTACTCCTATTAATAGGGTTTCTACTCTGCTCCTCCAAACAGTTTACATGCATCTCCTCATTTAATCTCCACAAAAGCCATTATGAGGTGAGTAATCTTATTATCACCTCTATCCTACAGATTAGGAGCCCTGGTAGTGCAATGAATAAGCACTTGATTGAAGTTCAAACCTGCCCAGCAACTCTGCAGGAGAAAGACCTGGTCATCTGCTCCCGTAAAAATTACAGCCTAGAAAACCCTATGGAGAAGCTCTGCTCTGTCACACAGGGTCTCTATGAGTCGAAATTGACTCAATGGCACCTAACAACAACATCCTACTGAAAGGAGTCCTTTGGCACAAACAGTTAAGCTCTTGACTACCAACCAAAATGTTGGTGGTTGGAATCCATCCACAGGCACCTTGGAAGAAAGGCCTAGAGATCTGCTTCTGAAAGATCACAGCCTTGAAAACTCTATGGAGCACAGTTCTACCCAGCACACATGGTTTGCCACGAGTTAGAATCAACTCCACGGCAACTTTTTTTGTTTTTAATCCTACAGATCAGGAAACTGAGGAACAGAGTAGTTAGGTAACCCACCCAAGGCCCCACAGAGGAGCATAGAATTCAAAGCCCACGCTCTTAACTACACCCTTGCACTGCCTGGAAAGAGTGTACAAGCTTCCAGGCAGCACCCACATAATGCGCATGAGATGAAGGATGGAGGGAAGGTGGCTGGGAAGGTGTCTCCAGGAATGATTTTTGGAGACAATAAAAGACAAAGATTAATGGGGTGGAAGAGAGGAAAGAAGTGCATGAGCGAGTGTATGTCGGGGTACAGATGTGACTAAGAAAGCGTGTTGGGATGCTGAGGGATGAAGCTGCTGATTCTATTGGGGGCAGGAGTAGGCTGGTAGATGGGTGGGGGCACCACCGTGCTGCGGCTGCGCTGTGCAGACAGGAGTGGAGCCAGTGGGCCAGCAGGAGAGGTCAGCCTGTAAGTGCTCCTCCTGCAAAGCACCGGGCTGGGAGCTTCCCGATGACTCTGTAAATCAGGACTCCTAAGTAAAGCCATTACCGCGCCGGAAGCATTCAGTCCATTGCCCGATGCTGCTGTTTGAGACATTATTTCGAATTTAGTTTATGACTCTCTCCGCTGTAAATCCTGCCTAGAGAGGATCGGGGGAGGCAGGCATGATGCCCATGCACCCTGGGAATCCCTGTCTGGCTGGGCTCTGCCCCAGGTCTGAGCAGGCAGAGGGCCTCAGCAGGTGGTGCTGCCTGTCCCAGCCGGGCTTTCTCATCCTGAGAAGTTGTCCAACCTCTGAGATCAGCAAGGGACCAGAGGCCAGGGAGGGCTGGGGCAGGATGTAACTCGACCTTGCCCATGGTCCTGGGCTTGTCCTGCCCTTGCTGCCCACCCCACGTCTGCCAGGGCATCCTTGGAAAATTGTCTCCAGCTGCATTTAATCAGCCCCATGAGCCCCTGTTCACTCTGCAGAAATCCATTCCTTACCGTGGGTGGGATCCCCCAGTTCAGGCTCATAAATCTGCATTTCTCCTTCTCTTGCCTTCTTTGAGGACCCAATCAACTGGAGCAGCTTGTGCACAGGGACCGGCCTCCCTTCCAGGCATAGTGCTGACTTGCCCCTCTCTAAGAAGTGTTTTCATTTTTTATCCACACACGCCTTCCCGCCATTCCATCAGCTCCTGGAGAGCAGGGATAGAGTCCCTTTCATCAATGCATTGCCATGGTTAGCCCTGGGCAGAACACTTAGAGGAAGCTCAGTAAACATTTGTTGAAGGAAGGGCTATTCAGTTCTGCGGCCTTAGTGTCTTACACAGCGCGGGAAACAGAAGGTGCTAAATAAGTCCGTGTGGACTAAATGGAATTCATGCTGATAATGCGTCTCCTCCTCCAGGAGGCCCCTTTTGACTGAGCCCACCTCAAGCCACCAACACCCACACTCCTTCAGTATAGTGCTCCAGCCAGCAGTACCTGCCATCTCTGCCACCTGCCCTTGCAGAAATCAAGGCTCTTTGGGCTCTTCCTGGGGCCTGGCACCAGGATGCTGCAATGTGTGAGACACCATCCTTGGCCAGGGGAGCTCCTCTGAGGCAAGGGACCCCGATATATTCAGAAATGCTGATGGCGTTGAGCGACATGGGTAGCACCAGGGAAGTACACGGGCAAGGATGCCATGAAGAAGAATGTGCCTGACTTCTACAGGCAAAGGGCTCTGCAGTAGCCGACATGCTGCTAAGTGAGATGCTCAGTCTGGATCAGGGCTTTGAACCAGTTCTTTCCGGTTAAGTCATGGCCAAGGAAGCAAAGTCAGAACAGACTCAATTTTCAAAATTAGGTGTACCAGAATTGGAAAAATTATGGGTCAAAGCCCTGCGGGAAACTTAATCTCCATCTTAGAAAACAAGGGCAGCATAAGCGTTGCATAGCAATCAAATCTCTAGCCCTAGTTGGATTTTGAGCAGAGTCAGAAACAGTGGTGCCCCACTCAAAGATGGCTGCAGACCACACTGCTTTGAATGTATGTCACTCTCCACAGTCCTGGCAATAATCCAATGTCAGGCATCGAACTCCTGAAATGGATCATAAGGCCGCTTCCAAGTCTCTCATTCCAGGGCTTCCACTCAAAATCTTTCTTGTTCCGGCTATCATTCCAGATCATCCAAATTTTAAACATTCAGGTCTGTTCCAGTTTCAATTCGTCAGCCATGACTGAACCGGTTCAAATAGGTTCAAAGTCCTGGTCTGAATCGGCAAGCAGTGAAGACACTCCAGGAGGCAAAGCTTCTCTCACTGAGACCTGCATTCGAAGAGACAGATGCTTTCCACGTCCGTCAAAGCAGATCTTCCCTGACACTCTAGAGCAGTGTTTATCACACTGAAGTTCATGACCTATTGGTGGGTCATGGAATCAATGCATCCTAAATAAAACAGGACAGAAAAGAACAGGATAGGGTGGGATGGGATCTGGATGGGATGGGATGGGATGGAATGGAAAGGAATAGAATGGAATGGAATGGAATAGAAAAGAAAGAAGACATAGCACATGATAAAAATAAGTATTGTTTCATAACAAATTTGTTTCTATTACAGATGTGTTGGGTGGTTCCACGTGTCAAATATATGTACTAGGTTATGATATAAAACATGTTTCTTCTGTGGGTTCTGATTAAAAAAGTTAGAAAGCCCCTAACGTAGATGATCTAGACCATCCCCAAGCCTGTTGTTATTGTTGTTAGTGGCTGTTGAGTCAGCTACGACCCGTGGCAACCTTATGTACAACAGAACAAAATGTTGCCTGGTCCTGCACCATGCCCACACCTACCATACCCTAACTGATAGGTGCCTCCCTCCCTCTCTGTAATTTTATTTAGCAAATGTGTGGAGTGTCCATCTGTGCTAAGGGATGTTTTGAGCAGACCATTACTTGAGTACAAAAATATCCTCTGCCTAGTGTCATAGCAGAGCCTGTTCAGCAGGCAGGCATGTTCAATGGAACCTCAAGGCTCTGGGATGGGAGCTCCAAGTCCCCTCCATAGCATCGCCTGGTAAGGATAGTGCCAAGATGCTTCCTGTAGTTGGTCATGGGGAACGTTCTCCTGCCTTTCCAAATCCAGTCCATTATTGAGTCAATTCTGACTCATGGCAACCCCATGTATATCAGAGTAGATTATGCTCCATAGGGTTTTCAAGACTGTGACCTTTCAGAAGCAGATTGCCAGGTCTTTCTTCTGTGGTCGTGCTCAGTAGGTTTGAACTGCCAACCTTTAGGTTAGTAGTCAAGCACAAACTACTTGCATCACCCAGAGACCTTCCCCTGCATTTAGGGGCATATAAAATAAACGATTTTTTGGGGGGAGGTTTGTAGGCTACAGTCACAGAAGATCAGGGATAGAAGGGACCCCAGGCAGCTTCTGCTGAGACCCTGATTCTGTAGGTAGGAAAACTGAAGCCCCCCACAGACAGAGACCAATGGCTGGTTTGGGACTGACCTGGGAATAGAATCTACTAAAACTTCCGCCACAAACACTGCTCTCTCTGCTGCCCAGGCCTGCCTGGAGAGATGGGTATGTGGGCAAGCAGGCAGGCCACACTGCACAGGGCCCTCTCCTCTCCTGGACCCTGCGTGCTCTAGACACTGCCGGCTCTTGGGGTCCCAGATTCACTGGTGATTCTCATCTCGGGTTCACACAGGGAAGGTGCCTCGGCTCCAGGGTTTGAGAGGAAGCTGCTAAGAAGAAAGAGCTGAAACGAGGGCAAGGGCAGTGCAGCCTTTTCAGATACTAGAAAAACAAATGCCCCAGTTTCTCCATATTCAGCCCCAGAAAGGGAGCCAGAGATGGAGGGGATTCCAAAGAGGCAAGCTTTGAAATGAGGCTGGAGGAATGGGGCAGGGTACAGCAGGGCTGAGAGATCTATCCCAGGCTGTGCACTCTCCCCAGTTGCAGGTGAACCCCCTCCCCAATTAGGCCTCCCCTTCCTGCTTCACGATACCAGGCTTCAGGGAACCTGGGCATCTCCCCATCTAGTCTGCCAAATTGAGTCAAGAAGCCTACAAGCAGGGAACTCGTTAGTCTTGTTCATCTCCATAGCCCCAGCGCCTGGTCCAGTGTCTGGTTCATAGTAGATGCTCCAGTAGTATTTGAAGAATGAACGAATAAATGGACAAACAGAGTTAAGACCAGGGAGTATAGAATCTGTCCCCTGGAAGATGACAGTCTAACTAGAGCATGAGGAAAGTGACATAGAGAAGATCACTTCAAAATCAAATATGATAAAAGCAAAGTGAGAGGTGTTGATCATGAAGGAGGTGGCGGTTGTGGGCAAGGCTGGGCTGCAGCAATCACAGAAGGCTTCCTGGAGGTGGTGGTTAGGGGGCAGATTGGGTTTGGGCAGGCAGAAGGAAGAGCCATAACTACACAGTGTAGTGCAGGGATGGGGGAACTATGGGATGTGTGAGGGGTGCAGAGGTGGGCCATCTACCTAACGCAGACCTGGAGGGGCCAGGAAGCCTCCTATAGTTGGACAAGGAGGTGCTGGCCAGGTGAGAGTATCGGGGTGTGGCAAAGAAAGGAGGGGAGAAGGGAATGAGAGAAAGGACAAGGACAAGACTTCCATTTCACATCCCCAAGGGGAAGTGGGGAGGGGGCCATTTGGCCAAGACCCTCTGGTTCCAGCCAGACAGGGGCCTGTCAAAGTCTCCCTCTCCTGCTCCCAAAACTAGAAGGGCACTGGAGATGCAGAGGAATGGGGTCTGCCCACACCCACAGATATTAACCAGCTAGGGAAACTCCCTGAAAAGAAGAAACTCAGTCTATTTCTGTCACTGCTTAGAGGTGAAGACTTTCCTAGAAATTGACTATGAAGCCTCCCTTGTATAAGCAAACGCACATGCAGTCACAGGCACGTAAACACACACACACACACTCAATTATCCTCCAGTCTGGGGCTTGCTTACAGCTGTACCTCTCAAGGGGCTTTGAGTGAGTCAGGGAAGAAGAGAAAAGAGGCTGGTCACAGAGATGTGTAGGGCAGTGTGTGTTTCTGTGTGTAAATATGTAGGAGGGCTTAAATCCAGGTTTAAGCAAGTAGCCCTGAGTGCCCACTAGCTGGATTCTAGCCCCATCCATGGCTTCCTGAGGTTTGACCCTAGGCTGACAGATGGCTTGAGGAGTCCCATGTGTAGAGAGCCCTCCCTGCACACATGCATAGTACCCACAGCCGGCCCAGGGTGTGATAGGTGCCTCTCTGTGTCTTGCTCTCTAAATACCTGCCTCTCCACAACCAGTCATTGCTCACTGTCTGCAGCTTGTAACTCCCCTCTATCCAGCCCCAAAGCACAAAGACAGCAGCAGACACAGCTGCCAGGCCCCAGAGCACCCTCCACCTCCTCCTTCCAGGATCCCTCCAGGGTCCTCTGCCTTGCTGAGTCCTCACTTTCTTATCAAAGGGAAGCCTGGCGCAGGGAGCAGCAGCTGCCGGGGGCTCCCTGTCAATCCACAGCCATTGATCACAGCATGAAGACTACTGGAGAGCAGTTGCTTTTAGGGGTTTCATCTGGGTGAGCAGCACCTGTTGCTATTTTTAAACTACATTTCTTTGTGACTAAGCTGGGATTAAGCCGAGGCAAAGGTAGATACGGAAGTAGCTGAGCCCCCCAAAGTCTGGCTTCTCCGCTCAGCACTGAGCACCCGGCTGTGAGCCGGAGGACATGTCACATACAGCCTCATCTCCTGGCTGCCAAGAAACAGTAATAGAAATCACGGTGGAATCAAGAAGAAACATCTGGAATTAGCATCAGTCTCCCCAATCCCTGCACTGTCCCCAAAGTTTTCAATAGCTTCCCTGCCCCCACTACTACCATGTGACCAAGGACATCATGTCTTTCACTCATCTCCTCACCAGATCACTTCACAGACATGCACTGAGCGCCTGCAGTGTGCTGGCAATGTGCTGGATTTCAGGGATTCAAAGATTAATTATTTTTAAAGTGACTACCACCATACTGACTTACCATAAACCACCACAGTGACTTACCATAGTCCAGGCACTGGGTTAAATGCTTTATATTATCCCTGTGAAGTAAACATTTATTTTATCCCCACTTTAGAGGTAAATATATTGAGGCTCAGGAAATTTAAGTAACTTTCCCAAAATCCTGCAGCTAGCAAAGGAAGGCCCTGAGATTCAAATTAAGGTTCCTCTGAGTCTGAGGTTGAGCCCCTTAACCATGAACCATGTGTGGGCCAGTCCCAAAAGTGCTTGGTGTCTGGTGGAGCAGACAGACAAGGAGCCGAGAATTGTAATCTATAGATTCTGTCATGTCCATTTCCAACTGTCAACAGCCAATGGCCATCCAATGAACATTTATAGAGGGCCTACCATGTACCAGGTGCTGCTCGAGGGTCTGAGAACATAGATGGATAAAATACGTTTCCTGCCCTCATGGAGTTTATAATCTAATGACCCATCCAGTTGCCTACACCAGAAAGCTAAGGTTAATCTTTGACACTCACAGATCCCCAATCTAATCAAGGTATTATCTAATCATCAGCGAGTCCTGTTGATTTTACCACCTCCATAGCTCTAGCCCTTGTGACACAGTGGTTAAGAGCTATGGCTGCTAACCAAAAGACTGGTAGTTCGAATCCACCAGTGCTCCTTGGAAACCCTATGAGGCAGTTCTACTGTATCCTACAGGGCCACTATGTATGAGTCAGAATTGACTCGATCAACAGGCTTACCAGGTAGCTCTATCACCTGCCTACTTCTCTCCATCCCGCCACCATCACCCCTGCCCAAACCACCATAATCTCTCTCTTAGACTACTAAATGGTCTCTTAACTGGTCTACATATACCTACTCTTGCCATCCTCCCAGTCAGTTCACTACATTGCATTAGAGTGATCTTTTTAAAACATCAATCTAGTCCCCCCTCCCCCTCAATTAAAATCCTTCAATGCCTTTCCACTGCTCCTAGAAAAATGCTTCTTAACTATGATATCCCACCTTCCTCCCAGCCTCCCCCTATACCGTGATCGCAATAACCATCTCCACCATCAGTGTAATCAAAACCCCCATCTCCATAATCACCCAACCTCCTCCACCACCATCACCACCATCGCTGCAGTCGTCACATCACAGAAGCACAGGTCTTCGCAAAGCATCCTCACCACACTTGTGGCAGAGCTGGGTACTGTGTGCAGCAACAGAGGCAGACAGCCCAACCATCAAAGCTCTGACCATTTGAGACACAACTCAGAAACCCACAAGCGGGACCCCGTCTGTTCAAGCAATAGCCTTAACAAGACTGATCTTGAGTTTCCAGCCTTACCTCAACTCTGAGAAAAGTCCTCAACCCATAGTTGGAGCGAGCACTGCTTCTCCTACTCTAGAAACAGGATATATAACAGCAAGGATCATCTGCGAGAGGACATGGGGGTTATTGTAGGACCCCTGATATTAATACTCAAGCCAAACCTTGGTACGACGACTTTCGGAAGACTTGAAGACGAACATGTGGGGTATGTTTAAAGCGGAGAGAGGCAGACCCTTTGAGTCATAGAATACTATGTCTGTTGCTCCCCCGCCCTCCATTTTTAAAGACGAGGAAACAGATGAGGGTCTGAGAGGAGAAGACACTTGATAAAGGCCATACTGCGAGCCCCTAGGACATCTAGGACCCATGGCCCGCCCCTGACCTCCCCCAGAGCCCACCTAGCCTCCTGGAGAAAAGGGGGTGGAGAGGGGAGCCACTCAAGAAGGGAACAGCCTCCTGCTACCAGGACCCTTTTCCCCGGACTGGGATAGGGAAAGAACAGGGTACTCTTTCTCTGGGCTTCCAGTCATGCTCCAAAGCTGAGAGAAAAATGAAATGGTGGACACAGCCTGCTCCCAGCCAATGGGATGAAGTTATGGGTGGGGGGTGATTAAAGCTGTTTTGGCTCAAAGAAGGAGCAAAAAGAAATGTCCCTCAACTCTAGCCCGTAAGGGGTACGAGAGTAACAACCTATCTACTTTATTGCTTAAAATCCATGGTCTTTAAGGTCTTAGTTTCTTCGTGCTGCTTCAACAGAAATACCACAAGTGGATGGCTTTAAAAACAAAAATTTATTTTCTCTTTCAGGAAGCCAGAAGTCCAAATTCAGGCGCAGGCTCTAGAGGAATGCGCTGTATCTCTGTGTTGGCTCTGGAGGAAGGTCCTTGTCTCAGCTTCTGTAGCCTCAGTGTTCCTGGATCCCTTGATGATTTTCACAGGGTGCTTGCTTGTCCGTGTGTCTATGCAGCTCTTTATAATTCAGAAGTGATTAGGTTTAGGACACACCCTACATTGGTCTTGCCTTATTAGCATAACAGAGAGAACTCTATTCTGAAATGGAATTACATCCACAGGTATAGCAGTTAGGAGTCCCACACATATTTTGGGGTAGCACAATTCAGACCACATCACCCAATATTCCAAGGTTGTCTTGATTCTTGGCTTCCTGTCTGTGTCCCCCATTTCCCTTCTTTCCTTTGAGAATCTCAGCTCCAGAAGAGACATGGGGCACCAGGCAATGTAGCAGGAAGGCAACAGAAATGGAACCCACCAGAAGGAAAGAATAATAGTATTGAGAACTTATGGAACATTTACTATGGGCCAGGCTCTCACTTAATCTGCACAGCAACCCCGCGCTGAGTTCTGATGTGGGAAAGATGCAGACCTGGCCTAACTAAGATGGAGGTGCTGGTGAAGTGACATTGGCAGGCATTACACAGGGACTGTACCCCACAGGTACTAAGGGTCTTCTGGAAAATCCATAAGCAATTGGCGTTGCCTTCCTTGATGCCCTCAGACTGCCTGTTTAAGAACAGAAAGACCCAGACTAACCACTTTGCCAGCTGCCGGCTGATCGGTTTACCCCAAGTGTAAAAACTAGATTCACTGTTCCCAGGTTGTCTGCAGTTTTCCCCCTCCTTTCTCTTCTCTCTTTCTTATAAATCCAGTTTTTGCCTTCATTAGCTGGCAGCAGCTGCCTGTCCTCCTTATAGGAGAACCGTGTACAGATAACTAACTCTGGGTCAAGGGTTGACACTGGGCTGGGCTGGCCCACCCTCCCTGGGAAAGTGACATCAGGCCTATCTCCTATCCTGCAGTTAAGATACATGTGATCTGACCTCAGTGTCTGCTTGTTTACTGGGAAACCCCTGATTCCTGGGCCTGGGGAGCTGTTAGTTGTATGTTGGCCTGAGGTCTCCGTCTCTAAAATAGTATAAAGATGGCAGGAAATTGAGGTCTCAGCTTCTCCGCACCAAGGAGACTTACACACATCTCAGCCCTTATGTACAGCAGCCGACATGCCCCACGTGGAAGAAGGGCCAGAAAAGCTGGGTGTGGGGGTGGTTGCTGGGCCCCCCCATGGGATGAAGATGCTGCGTGTGCCCTATATCCAGTCCTGAATCCTTCTCTAATGCTAAAAACCACTGTGTTCAATTAGAGCCTATCGTGTCCTCTGACTTGGAGGGTCAGTCCAAGCCCGTGACCATCGCTGATGGCACTGGAAGGTCTCTGAGTTAGTATTTGACAGTTTTAAGTGGAATTTCTATCCCTATTTTACAGATAAGGAAACTGAGGCACAGGGATGTCAAATGACTAGCTGAAGAGCACACAGCCAGTACATCACAGAGCCAGGATGGAGTACCCAGCTATACTGACTCCAAAGAGTAGTTACTTAGCAATACAGTAAAGTGGGAAGAAAGTGAGTCACTTTGTCAAAAGCCCTGATTTCTAAAGGCAGCTCTGGGAGCCATACCCATGTGTAAGAGGACAATTGGACTATTAGAGGCAAATAGCTTGGTGGTCAGGATGCTGGGAGTCAGGAAGTGTGACCCCACCTATGAACCAGGCGACAGGACAGATTGAGAAAATACAATATTCAAGCTGCTGCTGGGAGAGAGGTCCATGAGGAATTCAAGGTGGACAGGTCTAGAACCAGGGACGAGTTAGTACATTCCGGGCATTTAGACCACAGAGCTAGAATGACCCTGGAGATCGTTCTAGCTTAACACTTACTTTCACGTCATAGGAAGCAGTCCTGAGAGAGATTTCCAAGCTGAAACAACCAGTTTGGGGGCCAAAGGAGAGTGGAGTAGAGATTTTTTAGCTGGCAACTTGAGAGTCCAGCTTAAGAACCCAGACAGCAAAGCCCTTCTGTGGTCAGGCCGAGATGGGGTTACAACAGCCTAGAGTGACACAGTTTGGACTTGCCTTTGGTGTGTGGGGTGGGGTGGGGGGGGTGGCAAAGAGGAATCCTGCACTGACCAGATTTCACTGTTGGGACATGCCAGGGAGGATTAAGTAATTAAACTGCAGACCAGCAAGTCACCTGGCCCTGAATTCTTCTCGAGGTGGAGACAGGTTTCTGCACTCTGATCGCCATGGCTCCAGTTCACTGGCAGTAATCCATCCTCCACACATCCATCCAGGCCAGTTTCCTTAAAGGTAAATCGGACCATGTCACCCCTGGCTTAAAAGTCACTGAAATCCCACCAAGCCTAAGCTCCCTGTTCCACCATTTAACTCCCTTTTCGCTGGCCTCTTTGCTCCCTCCAATCAAGTCTTATTTCCTCCAGCAAGGGCTTCACAGCAGCGAGCTCTGGGGCTGGAAATGTCTGCCTTCCCCGGAGTCCAGCTCTGTGGTTCTCAAGCCTGGCTGCACCTCAGAACCCCAGGGGAGCTTGTAACACTCCAATGCCCAGGCGACACCCAGGCCAACTAAACCAGGCTCTCTTGCGGGTGGGGTTCGGGCATTAGTGTTTTTAAAGTTCCCCAGGTAATTCTAATGGGCAGCCAGGGCTGAGAACCAACCACTCCTCTCCCTTTAACTGGGCCTGCCCTATTCCCTTGAAGATTCTGCCCAGGTGTCTCATCCAACCATGAAATATTTATTGAGTCGGGCACTATTCTAAGCACTGGATATAAAAATACTAATGATAGCTTATATTTATTGAGCACTTGCCATATGCCAGACACTGTTCTGAGTGCTTTACATATACCAACTTATTTAACCTGCATAACATCACTGTGAGGCAGGTGCTATTATTTCCCCCTTTTTACACGTGGGGCAGCTGGGACACAGAGAGGTGAAGCGACTATCCCAGAGTCACACAGCTGGTAAGGTGTGGAGCTGGGATTTGCACCCAGACCACCTGAGCTCCAGAGCCTGCACTCTTTACCCCCTGCACCACCCTGCCTCTTCCTCATCCCAGCGCTCACAGGTTGCAAGAGAGAAGCAATGAGCAAACAAGCAAGTAGTATAGAAAGTGATATGTAAAAACAGCTGCTCTGAGAGACAGCAGCAGCAAGGGGGCCACTGTCTTGTTAGACAGGGTGGGAGGCTTCCCACGGAAAAAGATTTAAGCCAACACCTGAAGGATAAGAAGGATCCAGCCAAGTAGAGGGAGGAAGCGTGTTCTAGGTAGAGGGCCTGCGAATACAAAAGCCCAGAGGAAAGAAAGAGTATGGTGTGTTCTAGGCACTGTGGATGCCCAGTACAGGGAAGTGGGGAGAGAGCACAGACCACGGAAAGAAGCTGGCAAGGCCAGCACCTTGCAGGCCACCATGAAAAGAGTTGGGTTTTATTCTGAGTGCAGTGGAGAATCTTAAGCAAAGCCTCCGCAGTATCTGTGTGAGAGTAGGTTGGAGGAATCTGCGGAAAGGTGGAGGCCATCCAGGAGGCTGCTGCAGCCGTTCAAGGAGAGGCATTGGCAGCAGAGATAGAGAAGAATCACCTCCTCCTGGAAGCCTTCCTGGATCCTCACCTACAATCATAGCACCATCACAGTGCCTTATAATCATCTGTTTATCTATTGGCCTCTGCCACCAGACTGGGAGCATCTTGAGGGTGGGGACCAAGTTTAACTGGTCCAATACTAGGTGCTCATTAAACACCTGCTAACTGTAGGTGAATTGCGTGGGGCACACCAGGCTGATCAAGCTGCAGCATCCCGCAGCATTTCCAAGAAGGGAGGGAACTGGGAGAGGTCCCTCTGTCCACCTTCTCCCCCATAGATCTGGGGATTTCACAGCCCTTGGCCAGAAGAAGGGGATGCTGCTCTCCCCCAGCAGAGCCCCTCTGCCCACCCTCATGGCTCAGCACCCCACCTATGATGAGTGAACACGCAGCTGCATTAGAGCAACAGATAATTGGCAGCAGCCATGCCCTGTCTTCCCCAACCCCCAGCAAAGCCCATTAGGCAGGACAATGGGGAGGGAGATAGCCAGAGCCCAGAGCTTGCCTGAAATAGCAGAGCCCCGAGATTCCAGGTGGCACTGGGCGCTTTAAATAGCCCAGGTATTTAGCAGGCAGTTTGGGCACTGGCGGTTGCCCTGGGTTCCTAACGGTGAGGGTAGGACCAGGTCTGGCATTGGAGCCAGTTTGGCCCTCCCTCCACTGCCATCACCACCACCAGGTGGGTCCCAAAACCACTTGACACCCCAACTCCACCCTAATCAAAGGAAAGCAGAGGCAAAGGGAAGCAAGGTTCGGGGGGGAGGGGATGGTAACCAGATCACACGGCAAGTTGTTGGCAGAGCTGGGCCTGACATCCAGGTCTCTGGACTCCCAGTCCAGTGCTCTCCACCAACCTTCACAGCCCCTGGCCTGTCCTCGCTGCTCCTTTAGGAATCTCTATATCTGGAGGTACTGACGCTGTCCAACATGGCACCCAGGACAGTGGAGCCTGGGTTTCTTCTGGGAAGAAGTGGACAGCCAGGTGCACCCAGGGACAGCAGTAGCCCCCGATTCTGGTTTCACACTTTGCTACCACCATGATGGTTAAGGGAGTAGGTTCCAATCCTGGCTCTGCTGCTTAGTAGCTGTGTGGCCCTGGGCAAGTTCCTTAAACTCTCTGTGCCTCAATTTCCTCACTATAAACTAGAGATGATGGTGACAGCAGTACCTATGTCCTAGGGTTGTTGTGGGGATTAAATAAGTTAACGAATGAAAAGCACTTAAAACAGCACCTGGCAGGTAAACCAAAACCAAACCTGTTGCTTTCACTTCGGTTCCGACTCATAGTGACAGTGACCCTATAGGAGAGAGTAGAACTACCCCGTAAGGTTTCCAAAACTGTAATCTTTACAGAAGCAGACAGCAACACCTTTCTCTTGCGAAGTAGCTGGTAGGTTTGAACTGCCCACCTTTCGGTTGTCATCTGAGCACTTTAACCATTGCACCGCCAGGGCTCCTTAAATAGGTGCTTAATCAGTATAAATGTTACTGAGAGCTTCTAGGTTTGAATCAAGGGACCTGAGTCAGTATGCGAGTGAGCTTTGGCAATTCACAAGCCCATTCCGTGCCTCAGTTTCCTCATCTGTTAAATGGAGATCATGATTCATCCCTAAGAGTGGCTTGAGAATAACCATGGAAGACTAAGAACCATGAACACAATTTGGAAGTTAAAGAGAAAAAGTACCTTACGAGTGGGAGGCTTGATGGGCAGGTGACCCTGCAGCAGAGGAAAAGCTGCCCATAAATCACCCTGACCCAGCAGGCTGCCTGGCTTTTATGGACCCTGGAGCCCAGGCCACTTTCCTGAACATCATTCAGAATTTATAGACTCTTGTCACTATTCTTACAAACTTGTATTTCGTTGTCTTGGAAGCAAGCCTGGTGTTAAGACAGCCTTTGCTGCCCAACCCAGAAAATGCAGCCCCTTCTGCATTTACTCCTCAGCTGACCACAGCAGTTGTTGCTGGGTGCTGCCGAGTCAATTCCAACTCGCAGCAACTCATGACAGAGAAGAACTGCCCCGTAGGGTTTTCTTGGCGGTAATCTTTATGAGAGCAGATAACCAGGCCTTCCTCCTGTAGAGCCACTGGGTGGGTTTGAACTACCAATCTTTCAGTTAGTAGCCGAGCACTTAACAGTCATGCCACCAGGGCAGGAGGAAGAGGGCTGGATGTCCACACGGCAACCCACCCACCCACTGCCGTCGAGTCGATTCCGACTCATAGCAACCCTATAGGACAGAGTAGAACTTCTCCATAGAGTTTCCAAGGAGCGCCTGGTGGATTTGAACTACTGACCTCTTGGTTAGCAGCCACAGCACTTAACCACTACGCCACCAGGGTTTCCCCACACAGCAAAGGTCCCTCCAAAACCTGCCCTCTGAATATCTGACCCAGCGATGACTGAGACCTTATAGCCTCAATATGGATTTGAACAGGACTGGTAGGGCGTGGGAGCCCTAGTGGCACATTGATTAAGAGCTCGGCCGCTAACCAAAAGGTTGACAGTTCAAACCTACAAGCTACTCCTTGGAAACCCTATGGAGCAGTTCTACTCTGTCTTATAGGGTCACTATGAATCAGAATTGACTCCATGGCAATGGGTTTGGGTTTTTTGTTTTTTGGTTGGTTGAGAAGGTGTGGGAACAGCCTGCCCATTGATCAGACAAGGAAACAACACAGTGAGAAGCATCAGCTGAGAACCCGCTTGCAAACTAATCCTGCCTTTGTTACTTGCAAGCTGTGTGACTTTAGCTAAGTAACTTGGCCTCTCTGAGCTTCAGTTTTCTGGCCTTTAAAACAGAAATAAAAGTATCTGCCCTGCCTACTCCACAGGCCACTGTGATGCAGAAAGGAGACCATGTACAGGGGAAAGAGACAATGGGTGCTGTAGCAGAGTGGTTAGGAGTGTGGAGCTCTGGTGCCAAATAGCCAGGGCTCAAATCCCATGTCGGCCACTAACTGGCCAGGAGATCCTGAGCAAGTTACTTTACCTCTCTGTGTCTCGGTTTTCTCTCCAGTGAAATTTGGATAAAAATACCCAGTTCACAGGGTTTTGTGATGAAACAGAATAGTGTTTCTAAAGCCTCTGAGTGTTCAGTAAATGTGGGTGGCTAAGAGAGGCACCCTTCCCGAGGGAGTCCAGAGTGGTGGTTAGGGGCATGGCAACTGGAATGAAACTCAACTGAATTCAAATCCTGGCTCAGCCACACCGTTGCTTTGTAACCTGGGTGGGGTGATCGACTCATCCCGGCTTGCCTGGAACTTTCCCAGTTCTAAAACTGAAAGACCTATGCTCCAGGAATCACCTCCGTCCCAGGCAAACCGGGACAGCTGGTCACTGTGGACCTGGAGCTAACCCCATTGCTACCCTGAATTTGAGTTTCCAGATCTGTGCAAATGAAAGGAATACCTACTTTGCAAAGGTAGTATGGGAAGAAAACAAGAGAATGCATGTGTAATGGAGAACACATAAATAATACACACTACACACTAGACTGTTCACAGCTCCTGTGCTATGCCCCTGGGAGCTAGGCCCGGCTCAGAGATGGACCTGGGCCCTGAGCAGCTTGGCCTCTGATTGCAGCCAAAACCCAAAAGGCAGGATACTTGCACAAAGGAAGCCATGAGAGCAGGGCAGAGTGTCCTAGGAGTCAGGATGGCAACCTCTGTCTACAAACCCAGGAAAGAGGGAGATGGCAGCGAGTGAGCCACCTAGCCAGGGCTCCTACCACCCTTCTCTGTGTCTGCTCTCCTGCCCTGACTAGAGGGCCAACACTGTACCTTTCAGGGGCCCAGTCGGCTCCCAGGAACGTGGTTCTTCACTCTGGGGGTATTTCCAGCTGCTACGAGATCACCCAAGTGTTACTCTGGATACAGTGAAAATGTTACAGAAATTGAAGGTGTTCAAGGCAAAGAACACTTCTTATAACACAGTGAAGCCACTCCGCCCCATCACTCATCTCAACTCAGGGGTCAACCCTCCCACTCTCATCTCAACTCAGGGGTCACAACATACGACAGCACAAGTCATGGTTAAGGCTGTGAACTCAGGAGCCAGGCTGCTTGGGTTCAAATCCCAGCTTTGCCCTCTTACTAGCTCTGTGACCTTGGGCAAGCTACTTACCCTCTCTGGGCTTTTGTTTCCTCTCCTGGAAAACATAACTTATAACAGTGTCCACCCCACAGATAAAACGAGCACATAAAGTTTACGTTGGAACAGCAGTGGGCCCATGGTAAGCTTTCAATACACAGCTGTTGTTCTTGTTGTTAGGTGCCATCTAGCCAATTTCGACTCATGGCGACCCCATGTGACACGGTAGAAATGCCCCATAGGGTTTTTTAAGCTATAATCTTTACAAGAGCAGACCGCCAGGTCTTTCTCCCACGGAGCGGCTGGACAGGTTCAAACTGTTAACCTTTTGATTAGCAGCCGAGCACTTACCATTGTGCCACTAGGGCTCCTTCGATACAAAGTAGCCATTATTATACGATACAATATGATTGATGTGATGTGATGTGACAATATGACGTGATGCGATGGGAAAATTGATGTGACCTGACATGACATAACATAACATAGGAGGAGCCCTGGTGACACAGTGGTTAAAGTGCTCAGCTCCTAACCAAAACGTCAGTGGTTCGAACCCACCAGCCACTTCACGAGAGAGCAATGTGGCTGTCTGCTTCCTTAAAGATTACAGCCTTGGAAACTCTACAGGGAAGTTCTACCCTGTCCTATAGGGTCGCTATGAGTCAAAATCAACTCGACAGCACACAACAACAGCAATTACCTAAAATAACATAATCCACACGTGACCTGGTCATTCCACTAGTCTCTGAGCTCCAGCTTCCTCCCCTTTAAACAGACACAGCTCTACTTGCCCTGCTTCCTCACTGCCATGGGGTCTGAAGAAGATAAATGTGGCTTCCGCAGAGCTTTAAAAAGTATAAAGTGCTGTGTACATGGAAGGGGTGAATATAATGTATATGCTAATAAATGCAATGTAACATTATCATAATCCTATAGGGTAACATGATCCATGGTAGGATAATACCCTGGTGCATTACAAACTGAATTGAGAGAGAGAGAAGACAGATGGAGAAGGAGATGGAGAGGCAGAGAAAGGCCGAGTGAGATGGGGATGGAGAGTGAAGGCTGAACTTAAAGAGCAGGGAATCAATGCTGGACTGTAATTTAAAAACCAATATACAGTAAAGATCAGCCCAGCGCTACACAGCAGTGAGCAGCAGGGTGGCCTGGCCTCAGATAACTCACCTCCCAAGCCCGGCCAGCCACCAGCGCCCCCGCTGGCCTCCCCTGTAACCTGTGAGCCAGTGCTTTCTCTCTCTCTCTCTGCCTGGGTTTCTACAGGAGCTCCTGGTACCTGCTGTCCCTCCCGATTATGTGGCATATTTACATGGCCCAGGATTTAGGGAGCAAGCTGATCATAAATAAAGCTCTGTAAACAAGCTTGGAGCTTTGACTTCTCCCTCCTGAGAGAACAGAGATGGGCTGGGGCTTCTTGGGGTTCTAGTCAGCTGGCTTGGTTCAGGGAGTGGATAGGAGGGCTGGACTCCCATCAAACCCCCTCCCCAGTTCTCCTCCAGCGGCTTCTGCTGTTGCTCAGTGCTGGCTTTACTGCCTCCCTGGCTCCTGGCTCCTCCCATGGCCACACACCAACTCCCATCACTCTCCCGTGTCCTGCCCTAGACACTGATTCCAGGATCCTGGTGCCTTGACACCCTGAGGGCTGCCAAAATCCCCACTCCACAAGCAAGCTCTCCTTAGTGCTGGTTTCTACCCACTGGAGGGCTTCACTCCCCATCCATGTGTCCCTGCCCCAGGACCCTTTTCTTGCCCCAAATGCTTTCTAGCTCCTGCAGACCAAATGATCCAGAAAGGCCCTGTTTACATCACCAGGAGCAGCACTGGGGAAAGCGTGTTATACAGAGGAAGGAGGAATTTTGTCTCTTTCTGGCCCTCTCCACACATACTGAGCCAGGCTGAATCAGGTGCCTGCTTCCTTGATAAAAGGTTCCCCAGTCCAATTTTTCTATCCCTTTGCCCCTCTCCTTTATCGCCCCCAGGACAGTCCCACAGAACCCCACCCCAGGCCATGCATGACGATTTCAAAAGGACCAAAAGAGCATGTGCTTGGCTGCTAACCAAAGGACTGGAAGTTCCAATCCACCCAGAGCACCTGAGAAGAAAAGTCCTGGTGATCCACGTCCAAAAAATCAGCCATTGAAAACCCTACCAAGTGCAGTTCTACTCTGACACACATGGGGCGGCCATGAGTCAGAATCAACTCTATGGCAACAGGTTTGTTTTCTGTTTTTGTGGTTCCATCACTGACTACCATCCCTGATCTGCTGTGCGGTGTAGACACAGCCTGGTTTCCTTCATGCATGCTGTGTAGACCCAGCCAAAGCGCACGCCCCTGGAATGGAGCATGGACTTGCTCCCGTACCAGGGCTTATTCTTTCAGGAAGCTGATCCCAGCACTAAGCCCAGGTCAGAGGTACAGTCCTGTATACATCAGCCATTTTTACCCAAAACTTTCTGCCCCTAGCCTCCCCTCACCCCTTGGCTGAATCACAGCATGGTCGTGAGGTACACTGAAAAACCCAACTGGACCAGGAACCCTGTGTGAGCCTCTGTGCCTCAATTTCACCTGTAAAATGGACATAATCACAATGCCTGTCCTGTGTGTCTAGTAGGGATCATTTGTGGGGGGGGGGGGAATTATGAAATTTCCCAAGTTTCTATACAATTTAAGGGGTGGTTGTTTGCAAGGAGTATCAGCTGAGTGTGTCCATGGTGGTTCGTCTCCACACTTAGAAAAATACCACTACTAGCTCACACTTATTTGGTGTTCACCATGTTTTGGGCAAAAGGTCTCTGGGTGGCACAAACGGTTTGTGTTCTACTACTAACCTAAAGGTGGTTCAAACTCATCTAGCAGTGGCATGGAGGAAAGGCCTGGCAATCTGCTTCTGTAAAGATTAGAGCCATCTAATCTATGGAGCCAGTTAATCTATGGAGCGCTCTACTCTATAACACAAGGGGTTGTCATGAGTCGGAATCAACTTGACAGCAATGGGCTAGGTTAGGTTAAGTTTTGGGAACTGGTCTGAACACCTCCCATACAGTAATTCATTTAATTCTCATAACAACCTATGAGGTAAGTACTATTATTGTCCCCATTTTGCAGATGAGGAAACCAAGGCACGGTGTTTGTAACCTGCTCAAGTTCGTACAACCAGGGAAATAGAGCACAGTGTAAGCCCAGTAATGGGGGGCCCTGGTGCACACATGCTCCCTACATAAGAAGGATTCTGCGCCCACATATTTTAGTGCCAAGATTTCCTCAATAATGTGCCATGTTTTTCTGTTCTATTCTCCTCATCAGAACACAAACTTCCCAAGGACAGGGAAGGCCTTCCCCCATCAGATGAAGACTTCCCACTCACAAGGAGTCTGCCTCGCCCCCTTGCAAACACTACATGCTCCTCCCCTGCCAGAAGTCCCACATCCAGCTTCCTGTCCCTGAGGCCTGGGAAACCACCCTCCCACTAATGTGATGGTCCTCATTTGTCATGTGCTTAGAAGTCACGACTCTGGACAGAGCAGGATTATGTCTATCCTAGGGTGTCTCTCCTCAGTTCCCCTTTTCCCCAGCTCAGTCACTGTGACGCAAGCACCCAGTCCAGGAGAAAGATTAAATAGTTCCTTCAGGGACAGCTTCTCCCTAAGGTGAGACCATGGCCCCGAAATCTCTTCATCCCATCAGGTGCTATTTGGATGAGACGGTAAGATGTCAGCTTAGTGATGGTGGAGGAGGGATGGAGCTGGGAAAGCAGCTTGAAAGTCCATTTCTTAAGTGATCTTCATCACCGCTACCATCATCATCATCACCATCATCAGCTTTACATCAAGCAGTTAATCTTATGTGGCCTTTGGCTGAGATCTAAGCAACAGACACCACACATAAACATACACACACACCCCTGAACACAAGAATGTGGGTGAGGGAGGGCATTAGAAACGAGCCAGAACTGGAGACTCCCACCACCCCACCAGCCCCCAACCCCAACAAGTCCATAGGCAGGACTGGAGAAGAGGCAGGAGGATAAATCAAATGGCTGATGAGATGGAGGGACTGCGTGCATCTGGCCTGCCGGGTGGCACACAGTAGGTGCTCAGTAAATGCTTATTAAATTAAACTGGATAAACTAGGACTGCTGTCCATCAGGTCATGAATAAAGGAGCATACACTTGATCACCAAACCCCACCAGATTAGGATCGCAGACGTCAAAGCCTGAAGGGGGCGGAGGAAGCACTTGAGGACGAACAAAAGGAAGCCTAGCTCCGACACTGGGCAGCAAAGCACACGAATTAGAGCCTCAAGAGGTTACAAGAAGGTTAAGTTCATGAACAAATGTCATGAGAACAGCAAAACTGTTAGAACAGAGGCAGTCCAGTCCTTTCCTACCCTCTACTTCAGTAGAAAAGAGTAAGAATTTGAGTAGGAATGACCCTGGGGCTGACCTAGGGTGGCAATTCTCAATTGCTTGATATCTGGTGTGAATAAAAGCCTCTAGCAGAGGGAACGATGACCAAACAGCTGCAGGAGTATACACATGGCCCAGCAGAGAGGGAGCAGAGAGCTCAGGCTTGGAGTCAGACAGGCCTGGTTCCACTTCCAGCTCTGTCACCCCCAGGGTCTAAATCTCCCTAGTCCTCAGTTTCCCATCTTCAGAACAGGGACAAAATACACCTTAAACAGGTTGTTCTGCAGAGCAAAGGCAGTGACAGTGCTGCTGGAATGGGCAAACCTCTGCACTGAGGCCACTTCTCATCCTGCCTCTGCTGTTTCCTCATCCAGACAGTGACTGGATGTCACACATTGTGGGGACCAGAGAGTCATGTAACAACAAGAGCCCTCCCCGGCTCGGAGAGCTATGGGAATTCCAGGACACATGTAAAAACGCTCTGTATAAGGTGGACAGTGCTCTACAAAGACTGGGTGTACACACGCACGTCTTCGAGGGAGAAGCCAAGACAGTGGATAAAGGGAGTGTGTGTGTGTGATTGTATGAGTGTGTGAGTGTATGTGAGCGTGTGGGAATGCATACCTATGTGTGTGAGGATATGAGCGTGTGGTTAAATGTATGTGAATGTGCGTACATTCGTGTGTTGTATAAATGGAAATGTGTGTGCGGGAGTGTGTGTGCGTGTGTGCAGGTGTGTATGCATGTGCAGGTGTATAAGAGTGAGTATGTGTATGTATGTGTTGTACGTGCAGGTGTGCGCATGTGTGCAAGTACTGAGTGTGTAAATATGTGTATGTAGGAATATGTTATTGTATACGTGTGTGGGTATATGTGTGAGTCTGTGAGTGTATGTGAGTGTGTAGGAGTGTGTATGTGTGCGTGTGTGAGTGTATGTGAGAGTGTGAGTGTGTCAACATATATGAGGGTGTATATGTGTTTTTTTTTTGTGTGCGTGTGTAGGAGTGCGTGTATGTGCGCATGTGTATGAGTGTATGTAAGTGCATATGTAAGAGTGTGTGTGTGCATAAGTGTGCGAACATATGTGAGAGCATGTGAGTATGTAGGTGTGTGTGTATCTGTGCATGTATATGAGTGTATGTTAGAGCGTGTATGTAGAAGTGTGTGTATGTGCACATGCGTGCGATGGAGTGGGAGAGGAATGAGACACTCCTATTCAGGTTGTAGCCCTGGTATCATGGTCATTCAAAGCTGATGCAGTCACCAGGTTTGGGGAAGGTTAATGAGTCATCAGAGGGCACCTAGCGGAGGGGAGCACCAGGCCAGCACCGTCTGGCAGAAGAACAGGATGAGAAAGAGGCCAGAGGACCCCAGCCAAGTCACTGAAGGACCTGGGTGGCTCAGAGGATGCACCTTTGCTCTGAGGCTGGCTCACGGACTCACAAATCAAGAGATCAAATATTTAAACTGGAAGACACTTTGGACAGCACTTAGGCCCCGTGCTACAGGTGAGGGCAGAAAGGGCGAGGGACTGGAGAAAGTCACTAGGCAAGTTGCTGGCAGAGCTGAAATGAATACTCCAGATTCCCTGTACCCCAGTGAGTGCTCCATGGCCATACTGTCATGCCTTGTGCTCTATAGGAGCCCTGGTGATGCAGTGGTTAAGAGCTCTGGCTGCCAACCAAAAGGTCATAAGTTCAAATCCACCAGCTGCTCCTTGGAAACCCTACGGGGTCATTCTACTCTGTCCTGTAGGATTGCTGTGAGTCAGAATTGACTCAGTGGCAATGGGTTTGAGTTTTACGTGTGTGTGCTCTACAAGGACCTCTAACCTTTTATCTCCATGACCTCGGATTGTCATCCCACCTCCCTCCCCTCTGTTCCAGGAGGACCCCGCTCTGGGTATTAAAGCAGCTTCATCATGGAGGACAATGAATCAAGGGATCACCTGTGCCCGTTCAGGAATCTTGAATGTTTTTAGGATGACACGCCCTCATCTTATGGCCCTTATTGGGTACTTCCTGGGGTTTTGAGGAGCCCACCTTCATTACCATCAATCCCAGAAAGGGGGACACATCTCTCTCATCAGGTACTAAGTCCCAAGCCATAGAATGAATCTAGCTCACTCTCCAAGTTTCTCCAAGTCCTGCAGGCTGAGTGGCCACATGTCACGCGTTTTTGGGGGCCACTCATAAAACAAATCTTTTGCCATTGAGTTGATCCAACTCACAGCGACCCTACAGAACAGGGTAGAACTGTTCCATAGGGTTTCCAAGGAGTGGCTGGCAGATTACAAAGTCAAGTAAAAGCAAGACTAGTTTATAACTAGCCTTAAGTAGGAGCCTCCAGAGACCCCCAATATTAGTTGGGGACCCTAGTAACCCCCTGAGGCTCCATTAACAAAAGCTGCCTTAACAGGAGATTATCAGATAAGGAGGCAGTGAGACCCTGGGTGGTGCAAACAGTCACTATGCTCAGGTGTCATCCAAAAGGATGGAGATTCAAATCCACACACAGGCACCTTGGAAGAAAGTCCTGTCGATCTACTTCTGAAGAATCAGCCATCGAAAACCCTGTGGAGCACAGTTCTACTCTGACACACACGGGGTCACCGTGAGTTGGAAATCAACCGACAACAACTGGTTTGGGGGGGTTTTAGCTGGGGAGGGGAGTGCTGGCAGTGCTGGGAAGAAGGAATAGGAATGAGTCCTAGGGAAGGGCAGGTGGGAAGGCCAAGTAGATCTTGTAATCCCAGGAAGTTTATTAGCGACCTTAGTTAAGAAGAGAGGGAAAGACCGTTCTGTGCTGGCCTACATCAAGGTGGAGTACAGGAGGGGCTGCATTAAGAGGAAAGAGCCCAGGAGGGAAATCCAGAGGGAAGTGCACTTGAGAGAGAGGCTCACCTTTCTGCTTCTACCTGGTGTGTCTGGCCAGGCTGTGGCTTAGCTCCTGCTGGTTGGTGAATCAATGTGGGGCATGCCAACAATAAATGCACTGAACTCTAACAAGCCCAGCTTTGGAATTTTGCAGTCTCTCCTGTCTCAGGGCTGCTGCAAGGAAAACCCAGGCTCCACTCGGGGAAACGCAAGCCAGTTTAAAAATGACAAGAACATAGTTTTGTTACTTAATCCAGCCTGACCCAGTTCAACACCTAAGTCTCATCTCTATAGTTCCAGTCTGTCCCCCAGGTGGGTCCTGTCCCTGTTAGCATTGGCCCTTGAGGATATTCAAGTAAAAGGTCCAGTTCTATCCAAATCAAAAATGCTCTGGCCTTCTGTGGCCTGGAAGCAAGGTCACAGCACGGTGTCTCCTCTGCAGGGTCATCAAACCTTCTACACAATGCAAGGAAATCTCCAGGAAGAAAACATAGGCCTGTAGAGTGGTTCCTGGGTGGCGCACATGATTAAGTGCTGGACTACTAACCAAAACAGTGGCAGTTCGAACACACCCAGAGGCAACTTGGAAGAAAGGCCTGGTGATCTGTTTCTGAAAGGCCACAGCCTGGAAAACTCTATGGAGCAGTTCTACTCTGCACACGTGGAGTCACCGTGAGTTGGAATTGACTCAGTGGCAACTAACAATAGATCAGTTACCTGCAGAGAGTGTCATTCCTTAAACTTGCTTGGTGCATTTGGACTCAATCATTTAACAAGTTGGGTGATCCCGCACATGCCTTTTCTTCCTTTGACCCTCTGTTCAAAGACTAGCCTCGTGCTCTTGGGCAGGTCATCTGATCCCATCCCCCACCCCATCATCACCTTGATAAAACAGAGATTCTAATTCAGGGTTCCAGGGGCCGGGGTGTGGTTTTACATTGCTAACTTGCTCCCAGGTGATGCTGTTGGTGCAAAAACCATGCTAAGGACAGTGAACAAGATGCTAAAGTGAATCTCGGAAGAAAGGCCTGGCGATCTGCTTCTGAAAACTCAGAAAACCCTTCGGAGCACATTTCTACTCTGACACACTTGGAGTTGCCATGACTTGGAGTTGACTTGACAGTAACTGGTTTTATAGAGTGAATCTGTCCTCTTCATCACCTCCTGGATTCACCTGCCTCATTAATCCACCTCTTTTTCTGATCCTAGACTATTATCCTGAGACATGCATTCTCATTGGGGATGATATCACTCTCTTTCTTTGGCGGGGGGCAATTGTACTCTTTTATGCATAAAGCACCTACATACACTGTACATACACAGATATGCTATATATCTGCAGTATTAAAATTTCATGGGGGGGGAGGAGATGATTAGGAAAAAAATATTTTAAAAAGCTCGTTAGAGAGGCAACCGCAAAAAAAAAAGAGTTGAGAAGTATTGGTCTGAAGAAAATACCCTCTTCCCCTCCAGTGCCTTCCTCCTTCCATGACGACAGCCTGGTTATAAAAGTAAATAATGTATCCATATATGTACCCCTTCCCAGCTGCCCACCAGTCCCTACCCAATTATCTGGGCCACGCTCACCTTCCTGAAGGTTCTTTGTCATCCCTTTTCCCACTAGGTACAGGGTCAGCCTGCCTGGCCTGTTATCTTATTGGATAACTGCAGTCCAACGTGGAACTGATACATTCAAGCCCACCTTTACCTCATACCTGGGCATTATCACATCTGATGTTTTGGGGATTTAGTCTAAATTAGGAAGGGGTCACAAGTAACCCTGACTTCTAAAGGCCTTGTTCAGTTTATAAGGTGCCTTCACACATGATGACCTGCCCTTGCAGCAACCCTGGGAGGTAGGAGGTAAGCATTCATTGCATCTGGTCTCAGACCTAAGGGAACCAGGCCTCAGGGTAGTAAGAAATTACACTGCCACCCAAGTCACAATGTGGCAGAGTTGGCCCCTGACTCGCAGTCCAGGGCTCACTCCACTGCTCCACCTGCAGGCTCATCCACAGGACCAACTGGGAACATGATCTCCAGGGGAGTAGTGCTGGCCATTTGATGGGTGGGTGTGAGCTGGGCTGGGAAGCCAAGGGAAGAATGGGGTTGTCAGGGACTCTCTGATGGAGGCTCTCAAGTGGCCTTTCCAGCCAGGCCAGGAGGCCAGCAGGGGCTTAGAGAGGTGCCCCCATGGAGTCTCATCTTAGGGCAGAAAGGCAGTACCAAAGACATGTGGGATTTGAACTCAGGTGAACACGAAAATTGACAACATCTCCACCACTTACTAGCTACATAGCAGGTCCTCAACTTCTCTGAACCTCAGTTTTCTTATCTGTAAAATGGAGATAATAACAGCGGCAATTTCACCGGATTGTACAAATTCAACAAGATAACACTATGAAGTCCTTAACATTGTTCCTGGCACGTAACAAGCAACTGAGAAACTGTTTAAAATTGAGCTGGTCCCAAGAACCTAAGGCATTTTTCAGAACATCTGTTTTACTTCTTTAGTGTCCCGCCCCTGAAACTGTCTAAACTCTGGTGACCTCTGAGAATTGAAGTGAAAACAAAACCTGCCTTCTGTGGGCTTTTGCTTTCCCTGAAATTCTCCCTCCTCTAAGAAGCCCTCCTGATTGTCCTCACCCGGACCAGGCTAGACATGGCTACTCTCCCTGACCCCCATCTCCAAACCTGACTTTCTCCTCCCTGAAAATACCTTCTCATAGGCCTGCCCATTTGGTTAGACCTCCCTCTCCTCTTGTTCCAGTGGGTCCATTAGTTAGAGCAGCTGCTGAATATACATCAGGTTCTGAGCCCCCTCCCCAGCTGGGTGCTCTCCCCAGCTGGGTGCCCCCACCCCCATGCTCTGCAAATAGAACCCAGGTCCGATCACAGGCCCTGTGCTGACCCCAGGAGGAGATGTGTCCATTCACTTGGCCTGAGCCCCATACCAGCCTCTGAGGCCACCCTGCGGCAGTAGGGGGTGGAGTCAAAGAACAGCTGATGTAGGCTGGGTTCTGGGGGATATTCACATACAAGCATCACATAGGAGAGGGTGACAGGTGACACTTGTAAGACACAGAGACACCTACTTCTTGTGCAAATGTGCCTGGTCATAAACCTCCAAGGCAAACAAGAGGGAAGCAGATGCCACAGCCCCAAAGGTGAAATTTGCTGCTCTGAATACCAGTTCCCAAAGTTTCCTGGAGGGCTTCCTGGAGCCTTGTAATGATCAGCTTACGTGCGATGGCATCAAACCCTCCTGGCAGCTCCTTGGGCAAGGGGAACCTGGAGACGCTCTCCTCCATGTCGCTGAGGGTCCCTCTCTCCCTCCCAACCCTCCCCGTTCCAAGCAAACACTCCCCGAGCCAGATCTTTTCAGGTTGGGGAGCACCAAGATAAATACCAGGTCATAACACATCTGCATGGCATGTCTTACTATTTCATTTCACCAGATGAGAAAATGAAGGTTCAAATGGTTAACGAACAAAGATGTAGTAGCACCAGAATTTGAACCCAGGCCCTCCAGGTTTAGATTACAATCCGTTTTATCACAATTCTATACCTTCAAATAAATTTGACTCTAAAATGTCAACGGTCCCCCCCTAAAAATCACAAAACACCCAAACTGTTGCATTTGTCCAAGGTCCAGTTCCTCTTGGCCATCCTTGGTTGGTTTTGTGCTCAAGTCTCTGCTTCCAGTCTAGGAGCCTCCTCCATCAGGCTGGGAACTCCCTAGCTGCCAATAATTGAGCTCATCTCCACCTTCGGACAAGGGACTTTCTGAAAACAATTCTAATGCCAACTTCATTTCTCAACTCCCCTGAGCAGATAGATCCCAGGCCAGAGGGGTCTGGGACCCCCAATAACCCCTGTCCCTGAAAGGAGAACATGCCCTACTCCATCTACCCCATAGGTTGGAGGGGCTTGGCAAGCCTGACACTAAGAGCCCAGAACCCCTGGGTTCTTGATCTTTACTTTGAAACTGCAGCCAAGACAAGAAAGGTTGTCCCCCTTTAGCCAAATCAGGGCTTTGGTATCCAGAAGGGTGCCTGGTTTTCTCTGTGGCTCCACCTGCCCCATCCGTATTTCCTATTCCATTCATTCTCCTTATCCTCCTCAGTCTTGCCTCCTGGATGCTGCCAGCTCACTCTCTTTCAAGCCAGACCCCCCCAGCTGCTCACATTTCTGGGCCTGGGAAAGGAAAGGGCACTTTGGAGAAGGAGGGATGGAGCCCCAGCTCCAGTGGGCTCCAGGGTCAGCTGACAGAGGATGGAGCTAGTAGCAGACCTCCTCTGGGGAGAAGCACCACCAGAGGCTGGAAAAGAAATGCCAAGTTCGCCGTTTGTATTCCCCAAGGGAGGGCAGGAAGATAAGTAATGACATTCCCAGGCAGGAATTAGACTAGAAACTCTAAATTGGGGGCTGGGCAGGGGGCCGAACAGATGCATGGGTGGAGTCAGGGAGGGAGAAATAGAACTCTGCACTCCCAGCCAGAGTCAGAGGGGAAAGACGACATTCCAGCGTCAGCAATAAGGGCCCGGGCAGCTGGTGTGGTCCATCGTCTGCAAAGGCAGGCCTTCACAAGCTTCCTAGGCCTCCCGGTACCTCTCTGGCCCCCTTCCGGTTTCAATACACCCCACAAACAGGTCCCACAACCCACTGGGCTCCATTGCATGTGGCCCTATAAAGTTCCTCGCAGAGGGCGGTGACCAGCCCCAGGGCACAACCCAAGCTGTGGTCCCTTGGCTCCGAGCCTCACCACAACCCCTGTCTTGTCTTTCCCATCCTGAGTTCCAAAGTGGCTCCCACTCAAGTAAAACAGCCCACCTAGAACCTCACTCGCTGGTCCCTGGGAACTACTCAGCCCTGAGAATGGCAGGTTCCCCCTAGTTTTGCTCCTCCCCCACCACTCCTGGGGTATACATTTCCTGAAGCCACCCCCTCCCCCAGCCCCACGAGGCCAATCAGCTAGACTCACTTCTTCACTCTGTATCCCCACCACAGCCGCTATCTCCCTGCCACACAAACACACACACACACACACACACACACACACACACACACACACACACTCTCCACTGTGGTGGGCCAGAGGGTCAGCATCTACAGCCACACCATTAACTCCAGCCCAGCATGTGTGCGGGCTCTGACAAGCTCCCTCTCCCTGCAGGTGTCTGTCTGAGGCTGTCTCTGCCTCTAGGTGCACTTGGCATCCAGCTGGCTCAGTAGCTCTGCTCTCTCTTCTCAGGCTCCCTCCTCTCTCTTTGGCTGGGGCTTTCAGGGGCTTTGCTTCCCTGGAACTCACTGCCTATGTCCTTTGTACTGGGCTGCCACGAAGAAGGACAGGACCCCTTCTTCCCACCAAGGGTCTGTGCAGGGCAAGGCACTGTCTGCTTCCTTCTGAGCTGTCCTCTGCTCCTGCTCCTCCCTGTCCAGGCCAGCCTTAGAACCAGGGAAGGGCTGGAGGGATACAGACGTACCAACCCGGGCATAGCTAAAGCCAGTTTCCATATTGCTTCATCATGCCATTCTGGTGCCCCAAACTACACACACACACACATAATCCCCCTGCTCCGCCTGCCTTCTGCCTGAGGCCAGGACCTGATTCCTGAGCTTGCCCCACCTGCCTCCTCAAACTGCAATTATTGCTTTCTTCCTTCCACCAGCGCTGAATCAATCTCTTTGCACCCGACTCTACTCCACCCCACCCAGCCCACAGAGCACAGGGAGCCCCCGGCGTCCGTACCCAGCCCCCTAGCACT
This sequence comes from Loxodonta africana, assembly GCF_030014295.1. Lineage (NCBI taxonomy): Eukaryota > Metazoa > Chordata > Mammalia > Proboscidea > Elephantidae > Loxodonta > Loxodonta africana. Next base: position 103,098,891 of record NC_087342.1, read on the forward strand.
GGCTCTGGCCTGGCCTCGCAGGTAGGGAGAAGCAACAGAGTGGTCTGGAGCCAAAGTTCTGCTGCTTTTAGCTCTCCCTGCTCTCCGCCAGAGTTTCCCTCTCACTATCTGGGAGAGAGGGGGGAAAAGAACGAAAGAAAAGAAAATCCCCCGCGATACGGACGAGCGATAAGAGAGCGGGGTTTCCGCACCCGTGGCCCGGGTGAGGAGAGTCGTCGAGTGAAAAAGAAAGGCATGCAAAGTTCTCGGTTCCCTCTGGGGCGTGCAGCTCAGCGCCCAGCTCCGTGGACAACCCGGAAGGCGGAGACGAAGCGACAGACACTCACCTGGGCGAGGCAGCATCTATCCCTGGCTGGGAAGCACCGCGGCCGGCTCCGCGGGGCGCCCGGGCTCCCCGGCTCGGCCACGCATCCTTCCCCGCCCGACACGGGCTCGAGCTAAACCCTCCGGCTCCGGCGAACGCAGGCAGATGGTGGCCTCCGACGTCCACGCGGGGACAGCCCTGAGCGGCTTATTCAGTTATATCCATGGCATTTAGCAAGATGAAGGGGGGAAAAAGCACAACTTGTTCTCTTCGCTTCCAGATTAAAAATAAAGAATCGCTCCCTAGGAAGATGCCGGTTGAATTTTCCAAATCGGAGATCCCTGGGCATTCCTAGGAACCTCGAGCATCTTGGAACGTGGGAGTCTTCAAGTTCAGAGGAGCCAGCCGGGGTGTGAGTGTGTGTGCGTGTGTGTGCGTGTGAGTGTGTGCGTGTGTGTGTGTGTCAGTAAGAGGGAGCCAGGCACTCACACCCACACGCATACACACAAACACACACCCCCGCACTCCTCGCATGCACACTGCCCCCACGCGAGCGCTCACACGCACTCGCCGAACACACACACACACACACACACACGCAGTGGCCACACGCACAGATCCGGGAGGGAGCCGGGCGGGCCGCTGAGGCAGCCGGGGCCCGCGTTGGAGAGAGCGCAGCGGCTCCGCAGCGCCCGGAACCCGGCGGCGAGCGCACCGGCCCGGACCAGCTCGCCGGCGCGGCAGCCCCCAGTGGCGGCCGGCGGGGCTGCAGGAGCCCGGAGTCAGACCTTCGCGCCCGCCGCCCGGCCAGCGGCCCAGCGCACCCACTTCGGTGCAGACCAACACGGTTGCCAAAAGCCGAGAATTTTGCGGTCCCGGCAAAGGTGGTGCGAGGACGCGAGAGGAGCGGGCTGGTCCGGCGGGGCCCCCACGAAGGGTCTGGAGGGTACTGGGGCTGCGGCCGGGGTGGACGGCGGGCTGGCCGTGGGCCCTGGAAACCGGGGCGGGCTCGGTGGCCCAGCGGCGCGGGCAGCCCTTACCCAAGGCGAGCCTGGGCGCCCGGGCTGCGCCGCTGCAGCCAGAGCTGATGCTGCCGCCTCACGTGCGGAGCGCGCCGTGCAGCCCGCCGCCTGCTGGAGGAAATTCCGGCAGTGCTGATCCTGGCCTGGGGGTGGGGGCAGGGAGGATCGTTCCCACCGAGCCCTGGGGCCCTGCTCTGATCCCTGCACTCTGAGGAGGAACCTGTGAAAAATGAGGGCCTGGTGCATGCACCCGCAGACACATAAATTTATTGTACCACAGGAGTCCATGGGGTATACAGTGGCGCTGACTGTTTGCACAACATCTTTACAACGCTTTGTTTGATCTTCCCAGCAACCTCCATTTGACATATGAGGAAACTGAGCCTCGTAAAACGACTTGTCCAAGGCGCATGGTAGGTATCCGAATCCCTACTCGAAGCAGTAGACCCTGGGCTTAGAATTAAAAGACCTAAATCAGGCTAGGGCTTCATCTTTCTTTAGTGCTCCTCTCCGCCCACTGGGGATCAGCTACCAGTTCCTGGTGAAGATAAAACTGGGCTGTGCTTTACTGGGCTCCCCAAGAGGCAAGTGTACCTTTCCCACGGAAGGAAATGAAAATTTGAGATGTCCCCGGGATCAATTTCAGCTAGTAAATCCAGAGGCTGGGAGTATATCTCAATCCATCTTTTCTCTCCTGGTGGCTTACGCATCCCATGCACCTGTCCCAGATACCCACAGGGAGGCACATGTGGCATGTGGATGTGTCTTTGCAGCCCAGGATTGGCTCAGCTGCATAAATTTGTAACCAGGGCCCTGCCTCCTCTCTGCCTGCATACCTGGGTGGGTGCATATCTATAGAAGCCTGGGCACCTCGTACCCATCCATGTGCGGGCCCCCATCCCCATGTGCGGCCAGGTCAGATCAGCATGCTGCAGACCCTACAAGACAGGCCCTTCCCTGCAGGGATTTTAGAAAGCCTGAGGGGGAAGAAGGATGTGGCCAGGATGAAGCCCAAAGTTCATCAGGATGGACTGGCCCTGGGGAGGGGCAGTAACAGAAACAGAGGAGGAAGGGATAGAGAAAGGAAAGAGAAATGGGAAGAAGAGGAATGAGGGAAAAGAAAGTGAGTAAAAGGAGGTGAGCAGTGGAAACTGGGGAGGAAGTGAAGGGTAGGGGCAAAGAAGGAGAAGGAAATCTACTTGGAAAGTGTTTTCTTCCCCCTCTTACCTATGGTTTTGCATCCTATATGTGGGGACTCCTAGGTAGAGGGATTTGGGATGGAAGGAAGAACTTGAGCTGAAGGCCAAGAGCAGCAGGCTGGATTGTTACCTTACCCCACAGTCACCCCCACAGAATCCAGTGGTAGAGGTAAGGCCAGGCTGCCACCAGGATAGAGACAGAGCTGCTCCTGGAAACCAGTAAAGCATTAGGATAGTGTGAGGGAGAGGGCTGGTGGCTCAGGGATGCTGGAGGAGGGATGACCCCAATCCCTGCTCCAAAGTGAACCCAGTACCCCACCAAGAAGTTTTCCCAGCTCAGAGAAGAAAATGTAGATGTTCCATGTGGAGCTGGGTTCATCTTGTGGAGCTAGATTCACCTCGGTTTCACCCTGGGGTCTGCTGTATAATTTTGAAGGCCACTGTTTTATTTTTTCCAGATGCACTTGTCTCAGCCTGACCTGAGCATTAGGCTGGGAGTCAGGCAGCCTGGAAGCTCACCATGGCCTTGTACTAACAGACAATGTAGCAACTCCCTTCCTTCTCTGAGGGATTGGGCTGTCCAGCTCTAGGAACCTCTGAGCAATCTTGGCAGATGAAGCAAGGTGGGAACCCAGGTGCATCTTGGGAGGCCAGAGACAGCCAGTCTGCAGGTCTCACCATTTACCCTGGAAGGTCCCCATAAGAGAATGCGTGTTTGGATAACAGCGAGGCGAATGATAGTGGATCTCTCGGTTCCTTGAGCAAGCCCAGAAGGGCCAGGTAGGGTGGTTGCTATGGTACCTAGCTACTTGTACTGGTTACTGATCACAGAGGTGATCTAGGGCCTCCCAAAGGAGTGACCTCACCATCTGTATCAGAAAGACAGAGAGAGAGATCACAATGCCCTTTGGCTCCATTTTGTTTCCTACCAGAAAAAAACAAAACAAAACAAAACCAGAACCTCTCTTTTTTCTAGTAATACATACTATTTATTTATTATTATTATAGCGTGTATAAAAAGCAAACCAAACCGGTTGCCGTCGAGTCGACCCTGACTCATGGCAACCTCATACGTGTCAGCGCAGAGCTGTGTTCTGTAGCATTTGCAGGCCTTCTGAGGCACCTCTGAGCGGGTTTGAACTTTCAGCCTTTTGGTTAGTAGTCAAGCACTTAAACATTTGTGCCACCCAGGGACTCCTATAGCATGTATACGTATATGTGTACATGTATACATATATAACATAAAAAAAAAACGATAAAAATCACCCTTAATCACACATAAAATTATAAACAAAAAAAGAGCAAGCTTGTACGCAGCCATTCTAATAAGCGTTTGGATTCACATCTGTATTTTTCCTCTTCTAAATAACACTGGTGTTAGCAAAGACTATCAAAGACACCATAGACTACCAGAAAAACTAATGAATCTGTCTTGGAAGAAGTCCAGCCAGGATGCTCCTGAGATGCAAGGATGGCGAGACTTTGTCTCATGTACTTTGAACATGTTATCAGAAGCTACCAGTCCCTGGAGAAGGACATCATGTTTCGTAAAGCAGAGGGTCAGTGAAAAAGGAAAATGCTAAATGAGGCGGATTGACACAGTGGCTATAACAATGGGCTCAAACATAGCAACAATTGCGAGGATGGCACATGAGTCGGAACTAGCTTGACAACGTCCAAAAACAAATAACCCATGAACATCTTCATGCCTGAGTTTTTGCCCACATTCTTGTTTCTTGCTTAGGCTAGGGTTCCTGAAATAGAATCCCTGGGCTGAAGGGTATGAGCACATTTAAGGCTCTTTGTAGACACTTTTGTTTCAATTTCAGAGTCAAGGCAGAGGTACAGCACAGACATGTGACTTTCTGGAGAGCTCAGATGAGTGATTCCCCAGAGAGCTCCCAGCAGGGGCTTAAGGGTGTTGTCACACACCCTGCCATGTCTCTACGTGGCAGGGAACGAGTGTGCCTCGGGCTTCACGCTGCTAATCAAGGCTGCACTACCTCCTTGGAAATAATGTAAAGAAAGTTCAAGCTCTCCCTGCCCCGGTCAGGACTCACCACGCCCTCAAGGCCATGCCTGCTCTCCTGGGTACTTGTCACCACCCTCTCCCTGCTGTCTGAATCTCTTGGCTTTCTGACTAGACTATAAGCAGTAGTTCCTCCTGGCACACTTCTGGGCACACGGTCAGCTCCCAATACCCAGTTGCTAAATGGAATCACTGTACCTGATAGAGGAGGTCCCAAGAGAGGCTGGAGGTAGAGGAAGAAAAGGATGAGTTTGCGTGGACCTTTACAACCAATGTGCAAAGGATAGCGTGTGCCTCTCTTCTCTGGATCCACTGAGCATGAAACGGAGAGGGGACCAGCTTAAAAAGCAGGGATTCAGGTTGGACAGCGGGACAGAAAGGAGCCCTGGTGGTACAGTGGTTAAGTACCTACTTGCTAACCAAAATGTTGGCAGTTCAAACCCACCAGTCTTCTTCCATAAAGATCAAAGCCTTGGAAACCCTGTGGGGCAGTTCTACTCTGTCCTATACGGTTGACGTCAGTCAGAACCATCCCCATGGCAACTGGTGGTGGGACAGAGCCAGGTGATTATGGACTCACAGGGCAGGGACTGTTGAACCTGCTCCATTAAAGGAGAGGGGGAGTCTGTAGTCTGGAGATGACCTAGATGCCTTCTTAGAGTTTCCCATGGCTTATGTGGCCTGAAGAGGGACTGTGCGCTGGTGGAATAAGGGAGATTGTGGGACAGTCTCATAAGGCCTTGGGATCTCTCTCCATTGAGTCTATTCCAGGGATAGGAAGTTGGAAGCCTCTCTTAGCACCCCATTCACCCAGTTTCAAGCAGGACCAACTGCCAGCCTAATCCCCAGTTTACCCCACAGGCCTTCTAGAACTTGGGCAAATGCATCCTTAGGAGCTGGTGTCAAGCCCTGAGGTACACTTTCTGGTTCTCTGGTGCCCTCTTTCCCTCCTCCCCTCCCAAAAACTGGAGTAAGAAGCAGCCAAAAACTGGAGTAAGAAGCAGCCAAAATAAATTCCTATTAGTATGCATATATATTCCCAGATTCCTTAACAGAATGACTAACACCAGCTATAGCCATGAGCTCAAGTTTGTTTTCTAAATTCAGTTTACTTGTCATCATCCAGCCCTCTGTTTACCTCTCTCTCTCCCTCCGGGCCTAATGGGCTCCCTTCATAGCCTCACCCTCTTGCCCCAATACCAGGTCTGGGTTTGGGTTCTTGATGCACCCAAGGATCAGGAAGTCCTAGGACATTGTAATCAATCAGTGGAGAAATCTTTACTGAGTTTCTTCGGTGCACCACCTATCACTTTAGGGGAAAAGAGAGGGAAGGAGAAGGCAGAGTCTCTTCTTGCAGAGAAAAGACACAAACCAATGTTGGCACAGTCTCTTGTACTCTGTAAAGAACATTTCCAAATGCTAAGACAATCTGGTGAAATAGGTCATTATCCCCATTTTACAGACGAAGGCACAGAGTCCCAGACAGGTGATACGATGGCTCTAACAGTTTAAAACTACTGAGTGATGCAATGGTTCTCAAACCAAATCTAATTCCATGTTCTGGGCTACTTCCTATGTACAAGGCAGCCTTTCCCCCAGGAGACACCAGCGTGGATGGCACTAAGTGGCAAATTACCTGGTACAGCCTGAAGTGCAATAGACATCTGGTGAGAGGACCAAGGCAACCAGGCTTGGCTTCGTGGAGGCCTTCCAGCCTGAGAGAACCACACTGGCAAATGCACAGAGGAAGGAGATTCTAGAATTGTAGTAGAGAGAGGGCACAGGAATGGGTGGCAGAGGATCCGTCCTCTGGCTTTTTAGTGTGACCTTGGGCAACTCTTCTGTCTGGGTCTCATTTTCTCCATCTCTAAAATGAGAGAGTTGGGGCTCAGTGATCTCTAGGATCCAACAAAGAGCAATTAAGAAAACAGCCATCCAGAGCCAGACATAAGACAACAGATGCCACTGACTTACTTGGCTTTCTGCCTCCTTTTGAGGAATCTCCAAATTTTAAGGGTGGCATTGAGGCAGAAAACACTGTGGGCAAGTCTCTGGATGGATCCAGGAAGGATCGCAGCTCTTAAATCTGGAGAAGCCTCTACCAGCCATCCTGCCCCACCCCATCTTCTCTCTTGCCTTCAGGCGCGTACCAGCAGGAGATGGGAGAAAGATGTAGCAGTCTGCTTCCTGTAGCCTTGGAAACTCTATGGCGCAGTTCTATTCTGTCCTATAGGGTCGCTATGAGTTGGAATTGACTCGGTGGCAACTGGTTTACTGGTGTGCCAGCTGCTCCTCTCTGCCTTGGATGAGAATTGTTTTATTTAATACTCACAGAAACCCTATGAGGCAGGTGCTATTATTCTCCCCACTTTACAGATATAGAAACCAAGGCACAGAGAGCCTAAGTACCTTGCTAGCTCAGAGAGTTGCAGGTAGCAGAGCTACAATTTAATTTCATCACTCTAACTCTGGAGCCTGTGCTAGAGCTGATCGGTCATGAAGCAGATTTGCTTAGGGGGAATCAGTGCAAGGAAAATCGCCACTTGAGCCTCCGAAATGGACAGGGCAGAGCTATCCTTTCATACTAGCTCTTAGTCCCTTCCTTCACCTCTCCCTGCCTTCTTTTATGTATTACTTGGAACATATAGTCGTAAGTGTGTGCTTTGTTTTATAATCCAATCAATTGTGGAAGCACAGCTATCGTCATTTATGTCCCTGTCTTAGAATCCTTCACCCAAGAGATTGATCGTAGCAGGAATTGACTGACTACGAAATCCTTCCCATTCCTGAATCAAGCCCTTGGCTTTCCTTTCAAAGGGATTTGGAGAGCAGAGGAAGAAGCAGCCCAGGTCTGGTCCTGAGCAGGACAATAATTTAACTTCATCTAATAAAACTGCTGCATGTGAAAGCCGGACAATGAATAAGAAAGACCAAAGAAGAATTGATGCCTTTGAATTGTGGTGTTGGAGAAGAATATTGAATATACCATGGACTGCCAAGAGAACGAATAAGTCTGTCTTGGAAGAAGTACAACCAGAATCCTCCTTAGAAGCAAGGATGACGAGACTGCATCTTACATACTTTGGACATGTTGTCAGGAGGAATCGGTCCCTGGAGAAGGACATCATGCTTGACAGAGTATAGGGTGAGCGGAAAGGAGGAAGACCCTCAACCAGGTGGATTGACATAGTGGTTGCAACAATGAGCTCAAGCATAACAACGATTGTAAGGATGGCTCAGGACCGGGCAGTGTTTCGTTCTGTTGTGCATAGGGCCGCTATGAGTCAGAACCGACTCAACGGCACCTAACAGCAACAACAAAACTGCCTTCGTAGGTCCCATGTGAAAACAGCAAGGACGGACTAAGAGAAAGGTCATCTGTGGCCCCATCCTACACCCTAGTAGAGCTGATCAGGCAGGTATTCAAATGACTGTAATGAAAGAGGATAAAACAACAATGAAAAGTTTGGGGGAAATTCTGTGTCTCCAGAGTACAGAGATCACTTCTGAGCGGGGCATCAGGCAGGGCTTCAAGGAGGCTCTGACATTTGAATGCCACTGAAGGATGAATAGCATTTAGTATGTAGAGATGACAGAATCTGGCAGTCCACGTGGGGGTAATGGTATAGGCCAAGGCAAGAAGGCAGGAAGTAAAGTGGGTTTTCTGGTGTGGCCAAAGTACAGGTAGGAAAAGGAGCTCTGGATACAGACTCTTGGTTTAAATGCAAGCACCGCCTCCCCCCGCCACCTCTGTAAGGGAAGTTACCCTAAGTAAGTTGCTCAACCTTTCTGTGCTTTCATTTCTTCATCAGTGAGGTGGGAATAGTAATAGTGACTCTGTCATAAGGAGCCTTGGTGGTGCTCAGCTGCTAACTGAAAGGTCAGTGCTTCCAACCCACCAGCTGCTCCACAGGAGAAAGATGTGGCAACCTGCTTCCGTAAAGCGTATAGCTTTGGAAGTCCTGTGGAGCAGTTCTACTCTGTCCTACAGGGTCGCTATGAGTCGGAATCGACGCTACAGGAATGATTTTTTTTTTTTTTTTTTAATGTCATAGGGTGGATGAGAGGATTAAATGGCTGGCATATATGATGTCAGAATATTGTGTGGCACATAGTAAATTTTCAGGAAATGTTAGTTGTTATTACTAAAGAGCGTAGTGAGAGGTAAGACTGCAGAATAAGTTGGCACGACCTTGAACACCAAGGTAATGGATCTAAATCCCTTTGTGTGGGTTACTGGGCACCACTGAAGTGTTTTGAGTAGAGCTATAGACACCAAACAACAACAATAGTATGTAGGAGTTTGGTGGTTGAACTTCAGGGTGAAGGAACTGAAGAAAAGGAAACAGTTATAAATTCATTGAACTGGGCCAGGTAAGGAAAAAAAGGTCAGATCAAAGGCCATACTGTTGTTGTTGTTAGGTGCTGTCAAGTCGGTTCCAACACATAGCGACCCTATGTACAACAGAACAAAACACTGCCCGTTCTGCACCATCCTCACAATCGTTGTTATGCTTGAGCCCATTATTGCAGCCACTGTGTCAATCCATCATGTTGAGGATCTTTTTCTTTTTTTTTTTTTTTTTGACCCTCTGCTTTACCAAGCATGATGTCCTTCTCCAGGGACTGATCCCTCCTGACAACATGTCCAAAGTATGTGACACGAAGTCTTGCCATCCTTGCTTCTAAGGAGCATCCTGGCTGTACTTCTTCCAAAACAGATTTGTTCGTTGCCATTTTTTTTTTATGGCAGTCCATGGTATATTCAATATTCTTCACCAACAGCACAATTCGAAGGCATCAGTTCTTCTTCAGTCTTCCTTATTCATCTTCCAGCTTTCACATGCATATGAGGTGATTGAAAACACCATGGCTTGGGTCAGGAACACCTTAGTCTTCAAGGCGACATCTTTGCTTTTCAACACTTTAAAGAAGTCTTTTGCAGCAGATTTGCCAAATGTAATACTCCTTCTGATTTCTTGACTGCTGCTTTCATGGATGTTGATTGCGTATCCAAGTAAAATGAAATCCTTGACAAATTTAATCTTTTCTCCATTTATCATGATGCTGCTTATTGGTCCAGTTGTGAGGACTTTCGTTTTCTTTATGTTGAGGTGTAATCCATACTGAAGGCTGTGGTCTTTGATCTTCATCAATAAGTGCTTCAAGTCCTTTTCACTTTCAGTAAGTTGTGTCGTCTGCATACCTGATGCCCCGTTTTTCTGCATATAGTCCAGCTTCTCAGGTTACTTGTTTAGCATACAGATTGAATGGTGCAAGGACACAACCCTGACACACACCTTTCCTGACTTTAAACCACCCAGACTACCTCTTGATCTGTGCACAGGTTCTTCATGAGCACAATTAAGTGTTCTGGAATTCCCATTCTTCGCAATGTTATCCATAATTTGCTATGATCCGCACAGTCGAATGCCTTTGCATAGTCAATAAAACACTGGTAAACATTTTTCCGGTATTCCCTGCTTTCAGCCAGGATCCATCTGACATCAGCGATGATATCCCTGGTTCCATGTCCCTCTTCTGAATCCAGCTTGAGTTTCTGGCAGTTCCCTGTTGATATACTGCTGCAGCTGCTTTTGAATGATCTTCAGCAAAATTTTACTTGAATGTGATATTAAAGATATTTTTTGATAATGTCTGCATTTGGTTGGCTCACCTTTCTTGGGAAGAGGCATAAATATGGATCTCTTCCAGTCGGTTGACCAGGTAACTGTCTTCCAAACTTCTTGGCATAGATGAATGAGCACTTCCAGTGCGTATCTGTTTGTTGAAACATCTCAATTGGTATTCCATCAATCCCTGGAGCCTTGTTTTTTGCCTTCAGTGCAGCTTGGGCTTCTTCCTTCAGTACCATCAGTTCCTGATCATATGCTACCTCCTGAAATGATTGACTGTTGACCAATTCTTTTTGGTATAATGACTCTGTGTGTTCCTTCCATCTTCTTTTAATGCTTACTGTGTCATTTAATATTTTTCCCATAGAATCCTTCAATACAGCAACTCGGTGCTTGAATTTTTTCTTCAGTTCTTTCAGCTTGAGAAATGCAGAGCATGTTCTTCCCATTTGGTTTTCTAACTCCAGGTCTTTGCACATTTCATTATAATACTTTGTCTTCTTGAGCCGCTCTTCAAAATCTTCTATTCAGCTCTTTTACTTCATCATTTCTTCCTTTCAGTTTAGCTACTCGATGATCAAGAGCAAGTTTCAGAGTCTCTTCTGACATCCATTTTGGTCTTTTCTTTCTTTCGTGTCTTTTTAATGACCTCTTGGTTTCTTCATGTATGATGTCCTTGATGTCATTCTACAACTCATCTGATCTTCAGTCATTGGTGTTCAACACGTCAATACTATCCTTGAGATGATCTCTAAGTTCAGGTGGGATATGCTCAAGGTCATCCTTTGGCTCTTGTGGACTTGTTCTAATTTTCTTCAGCTTCAACTTGAACTTGCATATGAGCAGTTGATGGTCTGTTCCACAGTCAGGTCCTGGCCTTGTTCTGACTGATGATATTGAGCTTTTCCATCATCTCTTTCCACAAATGTTGTTGATTTGATTCCTGCATATTCCATCTGGTGAGGCCTACCTATGTATAGTTGCCCTTTATGGTGGTGAAAAAAGGTATTTGCAGTGAAGTCACTGGTCTTGCAAAATTCTATCATGCAGTCTCTGACATTGTTTCTGTCACCAAGGCCATATTTTCCAGCTACCAGCCCTTTTCTTTGTCTCCAACTTTCACGTTCCAATCGCCAGTAATTATCAGTGCATACCGATTGCATGTTTGATCAATTTCAGACTGCAGAAGTTGGTAAAAATCTTCAATTTCTTCATCTTTGGCCTTAGTGGTTGGTGCATAAGTTTGAGTAATAGTCGTATTAACTTGTCTTCCTTGTAGGCGTATGGATATTATCCTACCACTAACAACATTGTACTTTAGGATAGATCTTCAAATGTTCTTTCTGAGGATGAATGCAACGCCATTCCTCTTCAATTTGTCACTCCTGGCATAGTAGACCATATGATTGGTCTATAGTGATGTCAGTAGAAAGAAGTGGGTTGAGAAGTAAAATGGACAGGGCCCCAGAAGTGACCAGATGTAAGATCTGAGGTGGAAGAGGATGGGCAAAGCCCACTTCCTATTATGAAACCCACACAATTGGAAGAATGGTTGGTGTCCCTGGAAGAGACTGTAATGATGGGAGGAAAGGGCGTGGGGTGGCAGTGATGAATTCCACATTGAATGTGTGGAATCTGAAAGCTTGGAGACACCCAGATCCCATTGTGCAGGAAATAACTTAATAAATGGGTCTGGAAGAAATAATCAGGGATAGAATGGAGGTAGAAGGTCATGGTAGTGGAAGAAGTCCCCAGGAGAGAAAGTGTAGGGTGAGAGGGAGGTAGGGGTGGCAGCCTCCACTTATTCAGCTGTATTCCATACTTGGCCCTGTGCTAGCCTTTTTAGACATATTACCTGTGATTCTTCCTGCAAATCAGAAATCAGCTAGCCCCATTTTATACACAAGGAGACTGAGACGCAACAAGATTAAGTAGCTTGTCTACAGTGCAGTGAATTACTTAATATAGCCCTTCTAGCCTAGTCTTTGTAACTACCCACCATATGACTGGGTGGGACTACGCAAATGAGGTACTTTTGGCCTACCAAGGGGATTAGACAGCTTGCTAATATTGTAAATAAGGTTCACGGTACCCTTATGGGGGTAGGACCATCCAAATAAGGTTTATGGAACCCTAACAAGGGGATTGGTCAGTTTTGCCATACCACTAGGCTTAAAAGGAGCCATCCCAGGCACTTACTGGCAGAACTAAAGAGCTTTGTAACACTTGTCCAAACAAGGCAGAGGCCAGACGGAGGGGCTGAGATGCCAAGGGCCAGAGAAAGGCCTGCCTGCAGGCACAGCTGAGAAGAGGTTGTCCTGATTGAAGAGCTGTATCCTGAGTCCTTCCTGGTCCTGAATTTTAACCTGCTACCAAACCCAAACCCGTTGCCATCGAGTCGATTTTGTCTCACAATAACCCTATAGGACAGAATAGAACTGACCCATAGGGTTTCCAAGGAGCACCTGGTGGATTCGAACTGCTGACCTTTTGGTTAGCAGCTGTAGCTCTTAACCACTATGCCACCAGGGTTTCCTTTAACCTGCTACTTCCCCATTAAACCCCATAATCATGAATATTGATTATGAATCTGTGAGTTCTTTTTGGCCGTTGTAATGAATTATCAAACTCGGCAGAGAGGTAGAGAGCACTGTGGGTGGGGCAGCAGCTGATGTTAGAATTGGTAAAAAGGTTGGAGGGTAGAGACATGTTTGAGCTCTGTCCACCTCATAGAAATCAGCTTTGGGCTGTCGGTGCTGATTCTCTCTCCCCCTCATGAAGTTAGATGAGAAGGACCTCTGATACCACCACATCCTGTTTTTATTGTCCGACATCACCCTGGTTGGAAAGACAAGCCAAGCAAGGGACAGAGAAGGAGCCCACAGGGGGTAGAAGAACAGACTTTTGTCATGGAAATCAAGGAAGAAGAAGGGACTTGGAACTTTGCTCCCGAGCACACGCATGTCAAGGCTCACATAGAAAATGATAATATCTGTATTAGAAAATGATACTATTTGTACGGCATGTGGAGGGCAAATAGATGAGGTTGCTCTTCACCAGAGGCTATTTGCCCTCCAGACTCCCCTGCATCCATGTGGCTGTTCTAAGTAGTTAAGGAATCAATATGTCAGCACAGAAATAAGCAGTGGTGATACTGGTACCAATCAGGAAGAGATAAGAGCAGAAGCCTCTTGCAACACCACTGTCTCATTGTTAAATAATGAGGAGGTCTATCTTGGGGTCCTAGGTAGTGTCTTGGGCAGTCAGGCAGTGAAGGGGCACGTGGGGGCTCCAGTCAATGGTATGGAAGTCTTTTTATATTGTAATCACCCATATGGCGGAATGATGCATGCTGGCTCTGCTTGTGGCCTATCTGCAGCACACCCATGAGCCTTGAGACACTGGCTGGGACCTGTGGCTCAGAATTTAGTTAAACAGTGAATTCGACCCAAGAGAAATAGCCTTACAAGGATGGAGGCTGGTAAAACAGAGCTATCAGATTTGGCAATTTGGTGGTTATTGGTGGCCTTCAAGAGAGCAATTTCTGCAGTGTTATGGGAGTGGAATCCAGATTGCTAGTGGTTGGGGACTGAGTGGGAGGTGAGGAAGTAGAGGCGGTGAGTGTGTAGTATTTTTTGAGAAGTTTAGCTGTGAAAGGAGGATGGAAGGTGGGATGGAAGCTTAGGAGAAATCAGAGTGGAGGAAAGAGTTTCTTGGGGGTGGGAAAGACTTGGGTGCAAGCCAGAGTGAAGCAGCCAGTGTAGAGAGAGAGCTCCTGCAGAGGGAGGGTAAACCCTAGAAAGGAGCAGAGGTCCTGCTTCCTCAAAGGAGATGAACAAAGGATAAGGAGATGACAGAGATATTTTGAGGTGGAGAGAAATGGTATGTGGTTTGTATCTTGTTAGTTGAATGGCACGGATTTGAGGGGAGAGGAAGGTTTAGAATAGCCCTTTGGGAACAAGATTAACATTCTTCAAGAGGATGAACAAAGTTATTTTGGGCAGAAGGGAGGGCCAGCTGAAGTGAGACCTGTTGTGGTGGAAATTCAGCGAGGTCATAGGACTTTGTCCTGTTGTTTTTGGGCCTAGAACGAGAACAGAAAGAATGAGCATGTATGTGCTCCAGGATTTGGGATTGCTAGGAGGGGGGTGGAACATGTCAACTGTGCAATGAACTGAGAGACCTCATGAAAAACATATCATGGGATCGTGGTGAAGTAGGTAAGTAAGAAAAGGCAGGGGTTGTTGGGCAAGGAGTATATTGGGCTTCCTCTGAAGGAGAGCTGGGGGTTCAATAGAAATAGAGTGAGAAACGGAAGGACAAGAATTTGTGGCCAGAGCAAAGGAGGATATGGAGTTCCAGGTTTTGGGGATTATGCTGAATGTTGCCTCTTGGCAAGAGACCTATACCTGCCCTTTCACACTCTCCCCTGTACCACTGGGACTTGAAAGACAGAAAAACTCATTTACTTGTCAACTGGGTTCATAGGTTCAACCAATGGGAAGCACGCACATGAGATTAGAAGGCATTGAAGTAGGTAGAAGCCATTTTCTGCCTGTAGTGGTAGCATTAGCAGCATCTGAACTCCTAGGTTTCTTCCCACTGTTGGCAGTGCTTCAACCCATCTTAGGGAGTGCAAGATCCTGGGGTCTGGACTACCCCACTTTCCCTTATTTGCTCCTTCAGCCCTATGGGCAGTAGTCACTTCCTGCAGTTACCAACCTCTAAGTAATAGCACCTTCCCTTTTTTGCTTCAATACAGCCAACAATTTTTTATAAAATTGCCTGTATTAAATCCCCCTATGTTTGAAATACCTAGGGTGATTTCTATTTTCTAGATGGGACAGTTCTACCTGATGGCAAAGCCCAAAATATGGCTGGGCATATGGATGGTGTGTAGTTATGGAGGGGAGATAAGGCCTTAGAGTTGGGAGAGAGGGGGTACTGAGGTCAAATAACTGAGAGATCAGGGAGGTGAAGTGTTCAGAATAAGAATCTGTGGTTGAGGTCAGATAGGAACGCTCACATCCTCATCCAGGTTCTGGATTCTAGTGGGATGTTTGGATATTCCCAAAACATTCCTTTCCAGTAAAGCACCCTCCTTCTCCCCCATGTTCCCCAGTAAACATCCTCCTCTGTGCCCCACTGGTTCCATTGACTGCTCAAACTGTGAATGTTTGTCTCCTGTACTCTCTGCTCCTCCTTCCTGAACTAAGTCTTCTTTGTCATTTTCCCACCTTCCCAAATCGCCAGGAACTTATATTGTTCCCTGATTTTGAAAGTTTCACTCTTCTTAAAATGAGTTTCTTAATCTGGAGCTCATAGATGATTCTAGAGTGGGTTTATGACCATCCTGGAATTATATATTAATTGTATGGAAATTTAAATAAAATTTCACATGTATGTGCCTATGTGCATTTATTTTTTGAGAAGGAAAGAGAGTGAGAAAGAATCATGTTTACCACACTTTCAAAGGGATCACTGTTCCCTTTACTTTGGGGGTATGGGTGGTGGGGAGAAGAAAGGAACAATGATAGAGTCTTGGGGACTTGATTTGCTCAAGGTCTCTTTTTCTGTGACCTTGGAAGAGTCACTTGCACTTCTTAGGCCTCAGTTTCTTCATCTGTAAAATTGTCGTCGTTGTTAGGTGCCATGGAGTTGATTCTGACTCATAGCAGCCTATGCACAACAGAACGAAACACTGCCCAGTCCTGCACCATCCTCACAATTGTTGTTATCCTTGAGCCCATTGTTGGTTGAGCCATTGCAAAGAATACTGAATATGCTACAGACTGCCAAAAGAACGAACAAATCTGTCTTGGAAGAAGTACAACCAGAATGCTCCTTGGAAGTACGGATGGCAAGACTGCATCTCACATACTTTGGGTATGTTTTCAGGAGGGATTAGTCCCTGGAGAAGGACATCATGCTTGGTAGAGTACAGGGTCAGTGAAAAAGAGGAAGACCTTCCATAAGATGGATTGACACAGTGGTTGTAACAATAGGCTCGGTCTGTAAAATAGAACTGGTAATTCCTACCTTTCAGTATTGTTATAAGGATTGTAAATGAGGCAAACACCAACACAGAGCCTGACGTGGTTAGCTTTTACTAAGTGGCAGCTATTTTTATTGAGCTAGTTTGGGTTCCGTAACAAATAGATCTTTAGACAAGGGTTTGAGTGCAAGTATTCTATTTGGGAGCTGACCTAGAAAATGTCAGTTGGGAAGTGGGAAGTGAAAAAAGAAAGGGAACAATTCCAATAAGGGGTGTGTTATCAAGCAAGTATTTTCAACTGGAGCTCATTCCCACTGGGGATCCCTGGGATACAGTGTGAAGCATACTGAGTTATCCCTCAAGGGACGAGGGAGTGGGGTATGTATCCACCTACTCGGCATCTGTTGCTGGCTAAGGGCTTCCAGGGACATTAACTATCCAGCATGTCTGGTTCCTTTGGCCAGGAAAGATCCTCAGACACAAAGTCTCAGGTGTTCACAGTAGTAACTTGGCTATGTACAGGTGAATGCTTATGAGATAAGACTGGGGTAATGACAACGATGGCCACCGTGACTAATACAAAGCCTTCTCCTGTCCCTGCAACGTGCATTGATAGATCCACTCCCCCGACCCCATGCCCCATAGGGAGTCCCTGGATGATTAAATGGCTAACACACTTGGCAACTGACCAAAGGCTGAAAGTTCAAGTCCACCCAGAGTTGCTTCAGAAGAAAGGCCTGGCAATACACTTCTGATAAAATCAGCCATTGAAAAAACCCTATGGCGCACAGTTCTCTGACATACATGGGGTTGCCATGAGTTAGAATCGACTCAAGGGCAACTGGTTTAGTTCCTTTTGGTGTCCCAGAGCCCTAAGTTTGTCCTCCTGTCTTTACTC
Organism: Loxodonta africana; assembly: GCF_030014295.1. Taxonomy (NCBI): domain Eukaryota; kingdom Metazoa; phylum Chordata; class Mammalia; order Proboscidea; family Elephantidae; genus Loxodonta; species Loxodonta africana. Next base: position 103,115,974 of record NC_087342.1, read on the forward strand.
TGTAAAGGACTAGCATTATGGTGTAGTGCTGTAAAAATGGCATGGGGGCAGCGTCTGACCTCCTCCAACCCTACAAGTGGAAAGGAGAACCAAGATCAACAGAGCAAGGCTGATTCCTATGAGGCGGAGGTCAGACATGCCTCCTCTCTCCACCATCTTTACCAATTCTGACACCAACTGTCCCTCCCATAGCACTCTCTACTGAGTTCTGTAATTCATTACGATGGCCACACAGAACTCACAGGCCATACTCACAATTATGGGGTTTATTAGAGAAATAACAGTTATAATTCAGGCTCAGGAACACTCAAGATACAGTTCTTCCATCAGGATATCCTCTTCCCAGCCGTGCTCACAGGCACACCTCTCCCTGGTCCTCAGGCTCTGCCCGAAGGCACTCAGTTTTCTCTCTCTGTGAGCTGGGAAGCCCACATCTCCTGTTGGTCTCTCCTTCCTTGGTATTGGGCTCCTCTCTCTCTGCTCTGGAATTGGCTGTCTTTCAAGGCAAAACTGACCAATCCCCTTGGTAGGTCACAATTACCCTATCTATCACACGGTCACCTGGGTGGGTGTTACAAGACCATGGCTAGGAAGGCCACACACAAAAGTAAATAATATCACTGCAAGTGTGCATGCATAGCCACCTCCTCAAGAGGACTGGAAGCTTATTGAAGGCAGAGCTTGTGTCTCACCCAGTTCTCTGATGCCAGGATCTGACATAATGGCTGGTGCACAATGCAAATAATCTGATACATATTAATAATGAATGAACTGCCCTCAGTGTGGCAGTTTGGGAGGTTTCCAATGACCCCACATTGCCAGAGGGGTGGCACCATTAAGCGTTCTGCACACAAAGAGGGAGATTTATGTGCCCTCCTGTTTCTGTGGCAGGTGCCTTTATCACACAGCATGTCTGGCTCCTGAATCACTTGCCAGGGGATTCATGTCTCAATATTATAATCTCCAAAGCGAAGATATCAGAAATTCAATTTTAAAAAGGAACTGTTTAGGATGTCAGCATGTTATGATAATTATCTGGGAGAATTTTTCCCCCTGCTTCTTCTTGAACTGCACTAGTAAGCTCTTTTTCACCTCAACACAAAGAATGGGGAGAATATGGACTATTTCTGTGTGTGTCCCCTCCACCCCCTCCCTCATCTTCCATCTCCCATCCCACTATTGCCAACACATGGGGAGCGTAGTCTGCTCCTGGGAGCACATGCCTGAATAAGCCTGATTGCTTTCCTGTATTTCTTTATAAAACTTTAAATATTCATCGCGCCATCAAATTAACTGGAATTCTTTGGCTGTCATTCTTTTCAACACACTGAGTTCCTTTCAACGGTACCTGTCCTACAACCATCTGAAGCCTCTGGAGTCTCAGCATTTAGCTAACATGATCCCCTCGGAGCTAGACTCACAATCAAGTGAGCAGGATGCTAATGAAAACAGAAGAAGTGGAGGGGGGCTTATTGCTGAGGCCAAGAAATCAGCTCAGAGGAGAGTTGGGGGCAGCAGAGGAAGACCAGCAGCTCCTCCTAGCTCAGAAAAGAAGGTTTGAGGATGAAAGGGCAGGACTCAAAGGAGACCAAAGAGAGTGGGCCAAAGATCATACAGAAACCACCCAAGTTCTAGGTCAGCCTTCCTCCTTTCCTCTTCACCAAATTTAAGGGTGGAGAACATCGTTGTTGTTAGTTGCTACTGAGTTGGTTCTGACTCATGGCAACCCTATGTGTGGAGAGTAAAACAACTCCACAGGGTTTTCTATGGCTACGACCTTTTGGAAGCAGATAGCCAGGCCTGTCTTCCGACGCGCCTCTGGGTCGGTTCAAACAGCCAACCTTTGGGCTAATAGTTGAGCACTAAACCATTTGCACCACCCAGGGACTCCCGAGGACAGAGTTGGCCCTTCAGAGTTTCAATACATGTAGCCCAGAAACAGGGAGCTGGATTGGATGACATTGTGAAGTCTCTCCAGCCCCTTAGCCCTAGAGAACCAAACCCATTGCCGTCCAGTCAATTCCAACTCTTAGCGATCTTAAAGGACAGAGTAGAACTGCCCCATAGGGTTTCCAAAGCTGTAAATTTTTATGGAAGCAGACCGCCACATCTTTCATCTTTCTCCAGGTGGAGCAGCTGGTGGGTTTGAACCACCCAGCTTTAGGTTAGCAGCAGCAGAGCTCCTTCCAGCTCCTTAAGCATTAAATTTCTTTGTCCAGCAGTGACGGCAGATTAACTTAGGCATTGCAGCACCAGAGCTCCTTCCAGCTCCTTAAGTCATTAAATTTCTTTGTCCCGCAGTGACGGCAGATTAACAAGAGGGGCCGATGGTAATTTACGGGAGAAACTGGGGGGGGGGGGAAATGTGAATATTCAAATCCGGCTGAATATTATGTATAGCATTGTGTTAAACCTCAATGCAGTACATTCTGTTTTAATCTACTTCCACTGCTTGGGCGGTCCCTTAACAGGGGAATCGATCAGCGAGCAGCGTACTAACCTGCCGAGGATAGGGTCACCATTTCCAAGCTGTAGTCATTTATAACCAGCCTGAAGTTGGATAATGCCCAACGGGAGAGAGCCTGGTGCAGCCGAAGCAGAGGGATCAGAGAGCTGCCTGAGACGGGGGCGGGGCGGGGGCACAGCAGCAGTCCGCACTGCGGGGCAGCCCACAGCCGCTGCAATCACCGCAGTGTCTGACTCGGGAGTTCGCCTGGGTGGAGTCCGGCGTGCTTCAGGAGAACGCGATGCTGGACAGCGCACCGGGGTCTCCAAATGCCCTCTGGGGGATAACGTCAACTGGACCACGGAGGTTGTGCGGGCAAAAGGGAGAGCCTGGGTGACATCTCCCAGTTGTACTACTGGCTCCGGAGTGGTCTTGGGTAAGTCCCATCTCCTCTCCGGGCCTCAGCCTTTTTCATTTGTAAAACCAGGATGTGTTCCAGATGCGCTCTAATGACCCTCAGAGCCCTTGTCTCCTGTGACTCAGTTGCTTATAAATGAGAATAGAAAAGAAGTTCTCAGACCTGGTTAGGCAATAGAACCACCTGTGTAGTGAGACAACGCAAGGATTCCTAGGCCCAACTCTGGAGTTCTGATTCAGTAGTTCTGAGATGGGACAAGGGGAACGTGTATTTTTAGCATGCACCCAATTCACTTTTCTGCAATTCTCAGAGAGGAGGGGTCTGAGAAATACTGCATTGGAACACCTCTCTGTCTTGAGATGTTGTAGCAGCATGTCTGATTTCCTGAGCTCTCCACCACAACTTCTCTGCCCCAATACTTCCACTCTTACATCTGTGCAACACACAACACACATACACACACACAGACAGAAAGTAACAGCAGAGACAGCAGCATCCCTGTCCACGAATGGCTTCTTTATTCCCAAAACATTTTTATGCACCTTGTATGTTCCAGGGAAACTTTAGTTTTCACAAAGATAGACAATAGGTGATAGTTGTTCCCCTTAAAAAGGCCCTAGACTTGCAGGGAAGACAGACAAATAGCTAAGTGTAATACAGAATGATTTGTGCCCTCCCCCCTCCCCGCCCCATGCACATGCTATTGTCTTGCCTTCTCTCCTTTGCCGGCTCACCACTTGATGTACCATTACTATTCTGTTTTTTCTGTTCCCATGGTCCACGGACATTCATTCCCAATATGAGTTGAAATCGACTCGACAGCACTGGGTTTGGTTTTTGGTTTGGACAGGTAATCAAACCCCACAGATACATCCATTTCTCAATTACCAAACCCTCTCCTTTCTTTGAAGAGGTCACCCTGATGGAAACCATCTTCTAAGTCCTTCCATTCAAGCCCCCAGTTTCTCGTGATCCATCCAAGCCCATGCACGTGATTAGAAGACACAGGAATTCTTTCTACCTAACCCCCAAATTTTTTCCCATCAAACATCGAAGCTGATTGTATTACTCACTGCATGAACTTGATTCCCAAGGCATGCCAGCTTTCACTGAGGATGGCCACATTTCACGTGCCACTTAACACACCCATCAAGTAAGTTTTGGAATGGATCTTTCTGTTGCTGCCTCAGCTGTAAGTACAATTTCTGATGTGAGCTCTACACACATACTCTTAGGGTACCTCCAATTTTTTTTTCCCTGGATCATGACTCATTTTTGTGTTTTCCTGCTGAGACTACTTTGGAATGTGCTTCCCAATTTTGGTGGTTCCATCTTACTTGATTCTAATGCCTACCACCCTTATATACAACTTATCTGGCTTGACATTCAATGCTCCAAACCAGGGGTTCCACCTAGAGCCAAGAATGTGCTCCCTACAGAACCCAGTGTGCCCTCACTATCACAAATTCCTGCTATTGTGTCCTACCATCACATTGGTGGCCTCCTTGAATATAAAAGCTGGTTCATGTCCAGCTTTAGTTCCCTAATATGCTTTATTTGCTGTATCATGGACTGTTGCACAGCCTACTTGAGGAATTAGCCATTCGACTCGACAGCACTGGTTTTTTTTTGTTGTTGTTGTTCTTAGTTATCTAGTGCTGCTGTAACAGAAATACCACAAGTGGACAGTTTTAACAAAGAGAAATTTATTCTCTCACAGTCTAGTTAGTCTCTCTCCTCTCTGTTCACATCTGTCTTTTATATCTCAAAATATGTTGACTCAAGATGCAACTTAATCCTGTAGATTATGTCCTGCTTCATTAACATTAACTACCTCTAATACTGCCTTGTTAACATCATGGAGCTTAGGATTTACAACACTTAGGCTAATTACATCAGATCACAAAATGGAGGACAACCACACTTTCTTAGTTGTCTATTGCTGCCATAACAAAAACACCACAAGTAGATGGCTTTAACAAAGAGAAATTTATTCTCTTACAGACTAGTTAGCAGAGTACGAGTCCAAATTCACGGTGTCAACTCCAAAGGAAGACTCTCTGTCTGTCAGCTCTGGAGGAAGGTCCTTGTCATCAGTCTTCCCCAGTTGAGAAGCTTTTCCACACAGGAACCTCGGGTCCAAAGGATGTGCTCTGCTCTTGGTGCTGCGTTCTTGGTGGTGTCGTCCCCATATCTCTCTGCTGGCTTCTCTCTATTACATCTCAAAAGAGATTGTCTCAAGACACAATCCAATCTTGTAGATCTCATCAATATAACTGTCACTAATCCAACTCATTAACATCATTGTGATACGATTTACAACACAGGAAAATTACAGCAGATGAGAAAATGGTGGACAATCACACAATACTGGGAATCATGGCCCAGCCAAACTGATACACATATTTTGGGGGGTCACAATTCAATCCATGACACACACAAAGCTGGGAATCATGGCCTAGCCAAGTTGACATACATTTTGAGGGGACATAATTCAATCCATAATAGCCATATTCCTATCAAATCCCCCAGCTTCAGCCAAACCCAGCCCCTGCTTCCTTCTTTTGATCTCTTGTCCGCTATGTTTAATTATTATGACAATTCTTCAAGGTAAGTATCAGTATTTCTTCTTTTCAGATGTAGAATTTGAAGCTCACAGAGGTTAAATAATTTACCCATAATAACTAGTGGGCCTGAGACTATATTATAGATTTTCTCCCTTCTTAATCCAGAAAAGAGCCTCAGAATGCATGGGATTTCAACTTTAGCGGAAAGGAAAATTCAAGCATTCAAAGTATAAAGAATTATTCCATTTCTACTAGTCTCTCCCAGGGGGATGGTTCTTCTCACCTTTCTTTTGGAAAAAGGAAGTCATAGAATTTTAAGAATGTTAAATATGCATGACAGATCCTGCCCATATTCCCTCAGCACTCACTTGTTCTGCACGTGCAGAGAATCTCTTATTGCCAGCACCTGCATCTCCCTGCCCCAGGGCTTTCTCTGGTGGAAGAAGCATGCTTGGCCCCCATGCAGAGACGGCTAAAGTGCTGGGGACGTAACACCTGAGAGAAGTCCCTAAACAATTACAGATGGGAGTTTGGTGGTTAATTACCTCCTCAACCCTCAGGTGGGATAACTCTGGAACATGTGTCCCATGTCATCTTCTAGAAGTTCCTAGTGGGATTGAACCCCATTTTCCTACAGTGGCTGACCACTCAATTACAGATCATGTATTGGCTTCCTTTTCTGTTTCACTTCTTTACTACCCTATTGGTTAGCTCCCAAATAAACTACTTGCACTCAAATCCCAGTCTCTAGCAGACTAGACTGTAGCAGAAATCCAGGGTCTGCTTCTTAGGGAAGCCAGGCTAGGACAGTCTGCATGGAACCTTACAGGTCATTTGGCCCAGCCATCTCATGAATAAATTAAATCTCAGATAGGGAAGGAACCTGCTCAAGGTCATACCTGGCAAAGCTGGGCTGGAGCCACACATGTCTCTAATTTTTAGTTCAGCTCCCACTCCATGCTGTAGTCCCCTCCTGAAACCCCTGACAGCCACATATGACTGGTAATGCACCACCAGGAATTGGTGGAAGTGGTTGGAGAGTGGAGTAAGGAGGACAGGGAAGGAGTGAATGAGTGCAGAAAAACCCAAACTCCATAAATCTCATTATGACTCCCCCTTCTATTCTGGCTGCCAACAATTGCACACCACTTTGCCTGTCTGGCCAGTTATGGACACCGGGGGTCTCAGCCCCTACTCAGGTTAATTACACAGTTCTCCTGAGACTTTGGGACCAGAGAGGTTAAAAAGAGCTTTGTATCTGTGTCCTGGCAGGCTGCTGTATGCCCTGTTTGAGCCAAAGCTGGTGGTGCTGAGTGCTGGTCATGGTGCTGAAACCTAGGCTGGGCTGGCTGGCTAGACTGGGCTGAGCTAGACTAGGCTGCTGGAGGTTAGAGGCTCAGAACATCATCAGAACTGGGCAGAACCTTTGGAATCATGAATTTTACCCCCCTGATGGTACATGTGGGGGATGTGAGGCCCAGAGAGTGTATGGGATTGCTCAGTTGGTGTGATTATACCTGCTATTTAAGAAGATCAAATATAACTTGGCTTTGATTACCTGTGTCAATGGAAGAGAAGAGGAAGCTCATAGAATTCCAAATAGTCTGTAATACAAAACAATTTCTGTTTTGAGTGTAGATTGAATTTGAAGCCATTTTGAGGAGAGGAAAGGGGATGCAGGTGTACGATTGTAATTATGCTGGGCCGTGCTGAATGAAGCAAGAGAGAGAAAATTGGAAAAGGTTGGGAGGAAAAGTCAAGAAGTAGCCAGCCTAGGATTAAAGGTGACCCAAGTGGGATAAACCAAAAACCACTCCAATCATCCAAACACATATATTTCCTTCACACAGTCTTCATGCCCCCACCCCTCCACACACACACACACACACACACACACACACACACACACATACACACACACACACACTCTTCATGGTTTTAAGATCTAACTTTCAAGGAGCTTCCTATCCACCACCTCTTTCCAGAGTCTCCAGCATCCTCACCTCCTTCTCCACCTGCCACATACATCCTGAAAACCTCTATCTTTGGATCCATCCAGCCACCTTCCCCTATATCTCTACTGCTGAGCTGTGGGGAGAAAAAGCACATAGTGAATTGGGAGAAGACTTCAGATCTTACATCTCACCTGGCTCCTTAACCTTTCTTGGGACTTGGAATTGGGTCAGCTTCTTTTCTCAACCTCTGTGGTGATTCTGCTGACCTTTCTCAAATTTGATAAAGACCATTACACTCCCCCAACTTCCTCTGTTAGTCATGAAGAATCAGGCTACTAGGTATGGATTTTTTCAACCCATTAAAAATTCACCTGCTTCCACAATTATCTGTTCTTTTCTTCTTTCTCTCATAAAGGAGGAACTGCCCCTTCTCAAGGATAACCCTTCTATCCATAATGTAGAGCCTTTCTCCTTCCCCTTTTGTGAGGAAACTGTTCCATCAATAATCCACTCTTTGCTTCATTAGTCTTTCCCTCCCACTGACTCTTACTTCTTAGCCTAGAAATGGGTTCAAGATTCTACCATCTTATAAAGGGTTTCTTCTAACTAATTATCTCCTCTCTCACCTTCCTTTTTTTTTTTTAATTGTACTTTAGATGAAGGTTTACTGAACAAACTATTTTCTCATTAAACAGTTAGTATATACTGTTTTAATGACATTGGTTAAAAACTCCACTACATGTCAGCACTCTCCCGTCTCAAACTTCGGATCCCTATTACCAGCTTTCCTGTCCCCTCCTGTCTTCTAGTCCTTGCCCCTGGGCTGATGTGTCCATTCTGGGCTGGTGTGCCCCTTTAGCCTCATTTTGTTTTATGGGTCTGTCCAATCTTTGGCTGAAGGGTGAACCTCAGGAGTAACTTCATTACTTAGCTGAAAGTGTGTCCAGGGGCCATACTCTCAGGGTTTCCTTAATTTCTGTCAGGCCAGCAAGTCTGGTCTCCCTTTTTAAGTTAGAATTTTGTTCTACATTTTTCTCCAGCTCAGTACACCATCTAGTTGTACTGCACTCAGTCTGGTGGAAGCCATGGAAGATGTGGTCTATTAGTCCTTTGGACTAATCTTTCCCTTGTATCTTTAATTTTCTTCATTCTTCCTTGCTCTGGAAGGAGTGAGACTAGTGGAGTATCCTAGATGGCTGCTGACAGGCTTTTAAGACCCCAGATGCTACTTGCCAAAGTAGAATGTAGAACATTTTCTTTGTAAACCAGGTTATGCCAATTGAGCTAGATGTTCCCCAAGACCATGGTTCCCACAGCCCTCGGCCCAGTAATTCAGTCCCTCAGGGAGTTTGGATGTGCCTATGGAGCTCCCATGACCTTGCCTTGTACAAGTTGTGCTGGCTTCCCCAGTATTGTCTCACCATCCTTTAAAAGCCAGCTTTTCTAGAAGAGCAGCCTACACTCCCTATCCTCATGTCCTCTTCTCCCACTCATCCCTTGACTTATTGCATTTTGAGTCTCATATCAACCACTTTACTGAAACCACTATTGCAGAGGACACCATTAACCTCATAATTACCACATATAATGGACTCCCCCCAAATCCTCATCTTACTCTGTTTCTCTTAACCACTTCAAATTTCTGCATACTTAAAAAAATGATTCTTCCTGGATTTTTGTGAAAACACTGTTTTTTTTCCTGCCTCCTTGGTCACATCTTCTCAGCCTCCTGACCACTCATTAAATGTTGCCATTCCCCACTATTCTGACCTAGACCCTCTTCCCTTCTCACTCCATGCATTCTCCCCTGGGTAAACCTGTCCGTACTCTGGGTTTCAGTTCTTAATTTCTCCCAAATTCATGTCCCAGTTCACCTCCTTTCCCTGAACCAGCCAAGAATACCTAAAGGCCTAATGAATATCCTCATTGGGTTCCCACAAGCGTCTCAAACTCATCCTGTCCTCTACAGAAATCATCACCCTTTTCCCCCAAACTAGCTTTCTTCTCTTATTTTCTATGGCAAAGAACTTGAATCACTCTTGACTTCATGCCTCACTCCCCACACATACACCTTCCTCAGGCTGATATTCCATAGGTTATGGATCTGTAGGTACCTAAATGGTGATACGTCTATTCTCGTGGCCATCCAACATACCTTCATTTATTTGGTGGTGTCTTAGGTTGGATTCTCTAGAGAAGCAAAACCAGTAAAGTGTATGTGTATATATATATATAAAGAGAGAGATTTATATCAAGGAAATGGCTCATGTGATTGTAGACACTGGGATATTCCAAGTCCATGGGTCAGTCTGGAGACCTTGTCTGATTCACATGGCTGAAGGGGCTGGCAAACCCAAGACCAGCAAGTCAAACAACAAAGCTCTGGCTCACAGGATGCCAAGACTGACGAATCCCAAGATCGGTAGGCAAGATTGCCTAGTAAGCTGGTAGCTCCAGTCCCAAGAACTGGGGATCAGATAACAGGAGCCAGCTGTAGGATCCAGTGCAAGCAAAAGCCTACCAACTTTGCCAGGGAGCCCACCTCTTTTGATGTAGGCCACACCCCCAAGAAAGCTTCCTTTCAGCTGGTTGGCTGCTCACAGCAGATCCCATCATCGAGGTGATCACATTATATCAAATCACATCATGGAAGTAATCACAACATCATACGACTGCCAAACTACATCACAACTGCCAAACCACTGAGAATCATGGCCCAGCCAAGTTGACACACAGCCTTAATGATCACAGATGGTTAAGATTTTATATTTAATTTTGAGGTGCCAGTGTGTGTGTGTCTGTCTGTCTGTCTGTCTGCCTGCCTGCCTGCCTCTGTTTATCCTTAGGTAAAATGTAATTCTAGGCAGGGAAAGGGCAAGTTATCGTCAGTCATTTACATTTTAGTGTGAATGAGTTTCCTAATAGAAGAATATGATAGGGAACTCAGGGAGAAAGCCTGAGTGCCTTTGATGGTAGCTAAATGGAAAACAAAGAGACACCCCCAGGCACAGAACCAGGCTGCTGAAGTGTTTGAGTCGAATTCTGCCAACTTCCCAATTTCCCTCTAACCTTGGCATGTAGTATTCTCTAGCTACAAATTACAAGAATCGTATTATTGCTTCACATCTATCTCAGGGCTGACATGTCTGTGTACAGCTTACAATGACTGTTACTCTCAGAGAGATTTGAAAAATTAAGGAAAGAGAAGATAGCTCTTGCCCATGATAAAGTTGTCTGGCTTATAAACATAAGCTATGCTTTTCCTTCCTGTCTCTCTCTCTTTCTTTCCTTTGCTTCTTTTCTTGCTTTCATTTAGCTAGAATGTAATTAAATTTGAATTCCAGCCAAAGCCGATTTGTGAGACAAGCGTTTGGTTAGTGATATTGAGCCAACCAGGTGAAAAAAACCTCAGCAAAACTTCAAAAAAGCCAGTAATCACATTGTGATTGAAATTCAGTCCCTCTCCTCTCATCCCCTCTCCTATTAACTCGGCCAAGAGCTGGAATCTCTCTTGGGACTCTTGGCTTATCAATTTTCACAGATGGGTCTAGATGTATGTGTGCACAGAGTAGAGGGCAGGTCCACAGGACCCACCCACCACCACCATCATAGTTGAGGAACTCCAGTTTAGCTAACAGATTTCAAGAGATCAGAAGGGGACACGAGTGAACAGAGTAAGGTTGGGGTAGAGATAATGGTGGAGAGAAGTTTAAGAAGCAAGACTGAAGGGATCAGATGGTGGGGGCATCAAGTCTTAGAATCTGGGGTAGAACATTCTTATGAAAAATCAGGCTAAGAGTCAGAGGCAAGGTCTTTGAGGATAATTCATTCATAAAACAACAGATTCTTAAGGTTGAAAATGACCTCAGATGACATCTATTCTAGCACCTCTTCTCCATTTTACTAATAAGGCAATTGAGGCTCAAGAAGGGAAGTGACTTGACCAAAGTCACCTAGTGGTATTCAATCAAGCACGGGCAAATAGTGATAGACCTCCAGCTGTGCCTGATTCTCTGGGGAGATCTGAGAAGCGTTAAGGTACGCCCCCCACCATCCAGGGTAGTGACACCGGGGTGATGATGAACACACCCTTCCCAGCAACTTGCATCCTCAATCACACCTGATCTCCACTACCTGTGACCCTGGCCCTTCTTTTCCCATCTATTCCCACGATCACTTTTGGGGAATTCGATCAGGTAAACTGGGAACAGGCAGGAAGCAATGGGTGTATGAGCACCCAAGTGTATGGTGTGTATCTGTGTGTGTCCGTATGCACAAGCCCCTCCGCCCCAAGCTGGGCAAGCAAAAGCCCACACGCCATCTCTCATTTCCTTTCAATACCAGGGAGGAAGGGCCTATGGAGTGTTTGTTACTTTGAGCTCTGAAGCCCTTCCTTAGAGTGGTCAGTCCTCCTTCCTTTGTGACTCTCCTCTGTGTCGTGTCAAGAATTCTCCACTACTTACCAATGGGCTGTAGGACTTTGAAGGCAAGAATGATGCCAGTGCTTCCCCCAGATCCCCAAAGTTCCCGGTCGCGCACATAGATTTTTAATATGCCTTTGTTGATGGATAAATGGATGAGTAAACATGGACAGGAGAATGAGGAGACTGAAGGCCAAGGTCACACAGTTAATTTTGTGTAGAGTTGAGACTAAAATGTAGAGCTTCTGACTCCCAGCCTGGTGCTCCGCATGGCCTCTGAAGCACTGAGAAAAGACCTTGAAAGGCAGAGACAGTTGTAGGGATGGAGCACAGAATGACTGACTGCTTGGTTAAAGCCAACTAAACACCCTTAATGAAGTCCGTCAGTACTTAAGAATACCCATTGCCATCACATTGATTCCAACTCATAGCAACCCTATAGGACACAGTAGAACTGCTCCATAGGGTTTCTAAGACTGTAATCTTTATGGAAGCAGACTGCCACTTCTCTCTCCTGTGGAGCGGCTGGTGGGTTCCAACCACCAACAATACTTCAGTTAGCAGCTGAGCGCTTAACCATTGCACCACCAGGGCTCTTTGTACTTAAGAATACAGAGCATCCAATCAAGAATTCAGTGATCTGGGTTCTAGACTCAGCTCTGATGTTGGGTATACAAGTCACATCTCCTCTTGGAGCTTCAGTTTCCTTATTTGTGGAACAGGTTATATCTGACTATATGGCATTCAAGGGTCCTTCAGCCCTGATAATTTAAAATTCTGTCATTCTAGATCCCAATGGATATCCAACTCCCCTTAATTCATTTAGTCAATAAATAATCACAGCAGTCATAAAAATAATAATTGTGATTGTTATATTTTCCAACTGGATGGGAGTTGTTTGGCTGGGAGGCTCTTCCTCCCTGTTGCTATTTGGGGGATTCAGAGCTAAATATAGCCTGTGCCAGGCATTCCAAACACCATCATCTCAAATTAGGAAACACATTTTCACCTCCTATCAACAGTCCTGTGAGAGACACGCTGACGATTCTGGCAAAGATGCAGGAAAACTGCTTCTTCCCATGGAAAAAGAAATCCATTTCTGCCTCCTGGGAAAAAAACAGTACAGATATTCTGTAAAAGGAATTGGTTGGGGGGGAATTGCAGCATAGGGGTGTGTGTGGGGATTGACCCTAGCACCCAGGAGGACTGGCATATAATCACTATCATTTATTGAGCACCTACCATGTGCCAGGTTAAGCAATTTTTATGTTACTTATAGTCCTCATGACAACCTTGAAAAATAATATTCTCTCTCAAGTTCACACAGCTTGCAAGTAACAGAGGATAGATATGCATCTATGGCTGTCTCAACCCAAGTTTGTGCATCATCAACTACATTATACCCCACCCATTGCCATAGAGTGGATTCTGACTCAGAGCGACCCAATAGGACAGAGCAGAACTACCCTGTGGGGTTTCCAAGGAGCAGCTGGTGGCTTTGAACTGCCAGGCTGGGCTGTCAACCACTGAACCACCAGGTCTCCATTATACCACCTCTCTGCAATTCCTTCCTTCCCTCCTTCCTTGAACACATGCTAACCATATTTCTAACTCGGTACGGAGGTAAATACGACACAGTTCTCACCCTCAAAGAGCTCACAGTTGATGCTTAACTAATAACATTAACTAGTAATTAAAATACCCCAGGACACAAACAACAATAAAGATAAACACAGGAAGATGTGGGAATATAGACTGGGGAGGGGACATGACAAAGTTCAGAAAGGCAGTGAGGTTTGGGTCAAACATAAAGAATGAGCCAGCATTTGCCAGCCATCAAGGCATGGGATGGCAGTCTGGTGAAAGGAGTCGTCCGGGCAGAGGCACATAGCATTGAGAGTGTGTGCTGGGCTTAGGCAGCAGCAATCAGTGCAAAGTGGAGTCCCAGCCTCTCTACATCACTCCATTCCCACTCCCAACATTAAATGGCACTCTCCACGAACCAAGTGAGAAGAACCATGCCAAGGGACCGAAATGAAGAATTTCTGTCTTTCCTGTTCCACAAAATAAGAGATGCACCAGTTCCTATCCCTGGGAGATTTCAAATCCTAGGTTATTGTTAGTTGCTGTTGAGTTGATTTCAATTCTTGGAGACCCCATGTGTGCAGAGTAGAACTGCTCTATAGGGTCTTCAAGGCTGTGACCTTTGGGAAACAGATGACCAGGTACTTCTGGGTGGGTTCAAACCACCAGCCTTTTGGCTAGTAGTCAAGCACTTAACTGTCTGCGACCCAGGGACTCCTCAATTCCTAGGTACAAGGGTTAGAAAAACATGCAGTCACCTGGGTGATGGCCTGGGGCCAGAACAACCTGATAAAACCCTGCCTCCTCCCCTTGGCCTCCAAGCCACTCAGTCTACAACCCTAGCATTTGAGCTAGACAGGGTCTCCAGGGAGTTGAAGCTTTTCCCATTGAAATTGACTGCTACCTTTGGCTCTTAGCACTTTCCCACTGGAAGGTGGCCCTTGGGAAATAGGTGCCAATATCTTACTGGGCAGCAACAATTCCTTCCTTCTCTCTCCCACTCCTCCTCAGCCATCTTCCTCTGCCTCAAGTTGTGCCTTGTCAGATGTCCTCATCCGTTACCCAGCCCCATCATTTCTTCTTTCTTTTGCCTAACTGCTCCTGGTTCCCCTCTGCCTTCCCTCCCTCTTCTCTTCTCCATCCCCTCTTCTTCCCCCTCTGCTCTTCTCTCCCTCTTCTCTTCTCCATTCCCCCTTCTTCCCCCTCTGCTCTTCTCTCCCCAGCTGTGGCTTCACAGTGCCAGAAAATAAAAACAAGCCGCTTTTTATGCTTTGTTTCTAAACCCAAACCAATAAAACTCTCCTTTCATTTGAGGAGAAAGGAAAGCAATAACTCAGGCATTAGCAGGGAGCACAGCACACTTATTTGTAGTCTTTGTGGAGCTCTGTTGGGGCTGGCTTCTCCCGCAGGGTAAGGCCTGCTCCCAGAGGCACTGTGGCAGCAAGACACAGGAAGTTGCCTCTAGGGGAGAGGAAGCAGCAAGCTGGGGGCGGGGTGTCCATTCCATCTGACAGGGCTGACACCTGAAACTATATCCCCTGCCTGTGACACCTGTTCCCTCACCTCGGGATGTGGTTGAGTCTCACCTATTGGCCAGGACCCTAGGATGGTCTCCATCATTCCTACACAAAAAGGCTCCAAAAAACCTGTGCCGGCCATCTGAACCATAGCTTCCGTCAGCCTGAGCCGAGAAGAACTAGATGATACCTGGCTACCACCACTGATCTCTCTGACAGGGATCACAATAGTGGGTCCTGGACAGAGTGGGAGAAAAATGTAGAACAAAATTCAAATTCATACAAAAGACCAGACTTACTGATCTGACAGAGACTAGAGGAACCCCTGAGACTATGGTCCCTGGATACCCTGTTAACTCAGAACTGAAGCCACTCCAGGAATCTGCCTTTCAGCCAAAGATTAGACAGGCCTATAAAACAAAAAATAACACACATGAGGAACATGCTTCTTAGTCCAGTCAAGTACATGAGACCAAATGGTCAACACCTGCCCCAAAGCAAAGATGAAGGCAAAAAGGGACAGGAAAACTGGACAAATGGACACGGGGAACCTGGGGTGGAAAAAGGAAGAGTGCTGACACATTGCAGGGATTGCAACCAATGTCACAAAACAATTTGTGTATAAATTTTTGAATGAGAAACTAACTTGACCTGTAAACTTTCACCTAAAACACAATACACTTAAAAAAAAAAAAAAAAAAAAAAGCCTGAGCCCAGCTTAGGGGCAGCTTTCCTGGCAGGATCAGCCCTCTACCCATCTAGTATGGATTGAACTGGGTAAGTGTATATGTCTGCTGTTAACTGGGGACATCCTGAGGGTAGGTGCTGTGTCACTTCCATCAGACAGGAAGCTCTCCCCAAAATATGTGTTGGAATCCTAACCCCTATACCTGTGGATGTAATTCCACTTGGGAATAGAGTTTTCTTTGTTATGTTAATGAGACCATATCAGTGTAGGGAGTGGCTTAAGATGACTCATTTTTGAGATATAAAAAGAACAGATTAGGCACAAAGTGGAGTGGTTCAGTGCTCTGCTGCCAACCAAAAGCTGGCAGTTCGAATCTACCAGCCACTCCTTGGAAACCCTATGCGGCAGTTCTACTCTGTCCTATAGAGTCGCTGTGAGTCAAAATCGACTCGATGCCAATGAATTTGGTTTTTGTTTTTTTTAGGTACAGAGAAGCAAGCACGAATCGGGAAAAGATAGATGCCATATGGAGATTTCTAAGAAATTCAAGAATGCCGGGGCTAGAGAAGCCGAGACGAGGATTTTCCCTCAGAGCAGAAAGAGGGAGCCTTCTCCTAGGGCCAGCGCCCTGAATTTGGTCTTCTAGCCTCCTGAACTATGAGAAAATAAGTTTCTGTTCCTTAAAGCCACTCACTTGTGGTACTTTTGTTATAGCAGCATTGAGAAACTAAGATGCTCCCCTATCCTGTAACCAAGCTGCCATGAGCAGAGATCCCAGTCTGAGGGGCAGACCCTGCTCCTAGCCTCAGGGATTCCCCAGTGTGATGGAGTAGATATAGTCCATACTTCCACAGAGCTTCCTGTCTGATGGAAGTGACACAGCCCTTACCCTCAGGAGTTCCCCACTAAACAGCTGACATACACTCACCCCAATACTTGCAGAATACGAGAAGGTGATGCAATAGAAAGAAAGAAAGCATATGGTCTTTGGAGCCAGGGGTCCTGCTGATTTTAAATAAATCCCATCTCCAAACTTAACTGACTATGCGATCCTGATGAGTAAGTATTGAAAATCTCATCTTCTCCAGTAAACTGGGGCTTCTTTGCCTAGCAACCTGCATCCTAGATGAGGACTGTGGAAAGCTTCCACAACCATCATTCCCTCTAACGTGCCAGTTACAGGACTATGGAATTTTTGCTTGTGACTCATTTTGGTCTCTGCCTCTGTAGCCATTTCTACTAGTCCCTCTTTATCCTCCCCCCAACACTGTCACTCTCGTATAAATCTCTGCCTCTCAGACTCTCTAGAATAATAATTGTTGTTATTAGCTGCCCTCGAGATGCCCAACTCATGGCGACCCCATGTATGTCAGAGTAGAACTGTGCTTCATAGGGTTTTCAATGGCTGGCTTTTTGGAAGTAGATCGCCAGATTTTTCTTCTAAGGTATCTATGGGTGGACTTGAACTGTCATCCTTTTGGTTAGCAGCCTAGGTCTGAACTGTTTATACCACCCAGGGACTCTAGAATAATAGTAATGGGATCCTTTTATAGAGGCCAGCTTTGTGCTCTATCAAAATGCCCCACTATTATTACTACTACACCCTTTGCCATCGAGTCAATTCCAACTCATAGTGACCCTATAGGACAGAGTAGAACTGCCCCATAGGGTTTCCAAGGAGTGGCTGGTGGATTCGAACTGTCAGCCTTTTGGTTAGCAGCCAAGCTTTTAACCACTCTGCCACCAGGGCTCCATTTTTATGACTATACTGTTGTTTAACAAGATATCAACCTCCATCTCTTGGCTTCAAAGCCATTCTCCTTCCTGGGAATTCATTCCTGTGCCGATTGCCAGAGGGAAGTCTGATCCTCTGCCCCTCTCCTGTCCAACTCAGAGTGGCTTCAGGTTCTGGGTACCCCATTTCTGAGATGTCACCTTAGCGAACACCTATAACCAATGTTGTAATTCATAAACCCACCCAGAACAATGAGCCAACACAATTGCTCTGGGCTTCTTATATAGTTTAACATCCCGATCCCGGCAGCCCCAAGTTCCCTTCCATTAGTTCTTGCTTGTGCCCACTATCATTAGGTTACAAATTCATTTTCCAGATGGTGCTGCTGATGTAGGGAAAGCCTGGGACTCTGTCTCAAGGTCACTCACTGCTATGCCCCAGGAAAGGTGGTGAGTATTTGGAGGTGGGTGGAAGAGGTGATACAAATGGTGACGTGAAAGAGCTGGGGTGTCCTAGGGAGTGTGTATCCTAGTGAGTGTCCTAGTGAGTGTGGACACCCCCTCCTCCCTTCCATCCACCATGCACCTATGCCTTACAGCAGTGATCCAGGCTGCTGCAGTGGTCAGAGTAGAAGCCAGAGAGTCAGGCCCAACACGGAGCTAACATTACTGTCACTCTCCTGCCAGGGACCCTGAGGAGCCTTGAGGCTGGCTGCCAAGCAATTAGGGCCTGGTCTTTGAGGGTGGCCGGAATGGAAACCTTCCTTCTCTGAACAACTGCCAGGAATTCAGAGTGACCCAGGCTTGGGTGGAACGTGTCTTCTCAGATTCCTCTGCGGCAGCATGAGCAGAGAGGGGACAGTGAGGAGAAGTGCCTTCTACCACCTCTTCCCTAGTCTCCAGGACAGCCTGGGAGGAGGGAAGAGAGGGGAGCAGCTCTCAGCTAGAGACTTCTGTTCCTTAAGACAGGCTCCTGATCCACTAGGTGAGAGAACTTCAGCTCTACCACCCTTACTTCCACTGGGGTCTCCCAGGTTGGACACCTGTCTGCTGGTCCCATAGATAGGGGACCAATAGTGTCCTAACTCCCTGGAAGAGTCTCTGGGTGGTGCGAATGGTTAATGTGCTCAGCTACTAACAGAAGGGCTGGAGATTTGAGTTCACCCAGAGGCACCTTGGAAGAAAGGCCTGGTGATCCAGTTCTGAAAAATCAGCCACTCAAAACCCTATGGAGCACAGTTCTACTCTGACACAAATGGAGTTGACATGAATTGGAACCAACATGATTGCGACTGGTTTCACTCCCTGGAGGGTCCAGGAGAACTGTAGGGTGACCAACTGTCCTGGTTTGCCCAGGATTGAAGAGAAGGGAGGAGTGTGCCAAAACCAGCAAAGTCCTGGGCAAACCCAGACAAGTTGGTCACCCTAGAGAACTGCCCCATTCTACCTGTTACAGGCCCCAGACTCCTGGTTCAGATCTTACTTCCTGCTCTTTAAAAATATCTCTGGATTTTGTCTGAAATGTGTCCTAGCATAAAGGACAAAGGAAACATATTAGAAAAATAAGTAACATCCCCACGGCCACAGACTAAAATACTGAAACCAAGCAAAGCTGGGGTGCAGAGCTCCTACGAGAGAGGTGTGTGGAAAGGACAGGGAGTGGCCCATTGTCTAAGGAAGATGCTAAGGGCCAAGGGAAGCAGATGCTCTGAGCAAAGGGCTACGACCTTGTGGCATTGACCTTCCAGCTTTACCAAGGCTGCCCACTGCTCATCCTAGAGGATCTCAAAGTGAGAACCTGGCTGTGAAGGGGGATGTCATGGGACTGGCGCTTTCGCTGGCTTGCAGGAAGGGGAACCAACTACTCAGGGCATACACGTCATTTCTCTTTACTGCCTTCCACCCATAGCTTCCTGGAACACTGTCTTCCCTCCCTCTGTTGGGTCTCATGTTTTCCTATCATTCTCCACTAGTCTTAGAGCTCACCTCTTCCAGGAAGCCTGCCCAGAGGAGAGTGTCAATAAGTTTCCACCAGCTTTTATTTCACTTTCAGGTGAGTCACACGGACATCTTTGATTAAGGGACCCATTCCAGTTTCAAAGGAGGTGGAGGTTTATGTGTTCTGACCTGGACACTGGGTTTGGGTTTTTAACCTGGACCTTTCCCATGGATTGGGCGTGTCAGGTCCTCAATGTTATTAGACTTCCCCTTTGCCACCTCACATGGCCGTAGGAAGGATATTGTGATTTTAATCTCATTAAGGTGTGCTTTAAAAGGCAGTCATTTAAACTGTGATATTTGTTCTAAAATGGAATGCCTCTCCTCTTCCCATTGTCCTCTGTGTGTGTGCGCGTGTGTTCTGTGTAAAATATTCACTTCGTGCTTCTTATAATTGCGCATTTACAAACCAGGTGGAGAGTAGAAGGAAGTTCCTGGACCCCTTTTCTGGGGAAGACAAAAAGCAGCTCAGAGGTTCTCTATGTTTGGGGAGAAAAACAGAATAACTGGCTAATGTTCATAAGAACTAATAATTAGCAAATTAGGACTCAAGGTATTTCTTCTCCCAAAGCGTAATCATTTGTTTGTTTTAAATGAACAAATGGGTTGATTATAATTATTAGCACGTGAAAGTATTGACTGAGCCTCGCTAGCAGCTGCGAAGTGCAAACAGACGTGTAGAGACATAATCACACTCTCATTCCCACTAATGACTCTGATGAAGGCAAAACATTATACTCAAAACTGAAAAGATTAGCCTTGAGGTTATAAGTTTATGTGAAAGTGCCTTAATCAATGCATGTCATCTCTGTTCTTTGGGGCAGCCTCTTCCCGCAAAGCTGTTGCTTAAAAGCTAAGCCTGCTGGTAGCTGTTATTATAAGGCAAAAATTTATTTACCTCCAGGTTTGTGATGTAGAAAAGTATTTTTTTCAGCAAACGTTCCTTATAGTTTTCCAAAATTTTTTTATGAAAAATTTCAAACAGGCTAAAAAGAAATTTTCAGTGAGTAGGTGTATACCTACCACCTGTGTTTTATAATTAACATTTGAGAATATCTACTTTATCACGCACTTCATCGTCTTGTCCTCCATTCTATCCATCCATCAATGCATCTTCTTTTCTGATGGATTTAAAAGTATTTTACAGACCTCAGCACAATTCACCCTTAAATGCTTTAGGATACAGGTCAGTAACTTGGGCATAACATTTGCTTACAGATCTTTTTTAGGTAAAATTTGTGTGTAGTGAATGCACAAATCTTAAATATGCCATTTGATGAGTTTTGACAAATGCACACATCTGTACAGCACAAACCCTTCAAATATGACCGTCACCCCAGAAAGTTCCCTAATGCCCCTTCCCAGTCAATCCCCACCTCCCCAAAAAATAATGACTATTCTGATTTTTTTTTCCCAATGGTAGAATAGTTTTGCCTGTTCTAGAATTTTATACAAATGGAAGCATACAAAACATACTTTTTTTGCATAAGGCTTCCTTTCACTCAGTATATGAGCTTCATCCATATTGTGAAATTCATTCCTCTCAATGGCTGAGTCGTAGTTTATTGGATGAATATATCACAGTTTGATCGCCCATTCTTCTACTGATGGACACCTAGGCTGTTTCCAGTTTGGGGCAATTATGAATGAAGTTGTTGTGAACAGTATATACAACACTTCTTGTGGACTTATGCTTTCATTCCACTTGGGGAAATAGCCAAGAATGAAATTACTGGGTCATAGGTTAGATTTTTTTTTTTTTTTAGGTTAGATGTATGTTTAGCTTTATAAAACACTGCCAGAACTTTCCAAAGTGGTTCTACCATTTTACACTCCCATCAGCAATTTATGAGCACTCTAATTCCACTTCAGCGTTCCCGCCAATATTGGTGCTGTCAGTCTTTTTAACCCTTTACCGTTGGGATGGGTGTGTAGTGGTATATCCTTGTGGTTTTAATTTACATTTACCTGATGACAAATGATGGTGAGCATCTTTTTTCGTGTGGTTATTGGCCATTCATTTATCTTGCTTTGTGAATTGTCTGTTTAAATCTTTTGCCCATTTTTTATTGCATTCTTTGTCTTTTTATTATCGAGTTGTGGGAGTGATTTATGTATTTTTGATACTAGCCAGATATATGTTTTGTGAATATTTCCCCCAGTCTGTGGCTTACCCATTCATTTTCTCAATAGTGCCTTTTAATCAGAAGGAGTTTCGAATTTTTACCAAGTCTGTTTTAACAATTATTTTATCTTATGTTTATTGTCATTCTTAATCTTGTCTAGGAAACCCTTGATACCCCCTAAGTCACAAAAATATTCTTTTAAGTTTTCTTCTGGAAGCTTTATAGTTTATAATCCATCTTGAATTAATTTTTGTGTATGTGTAGGGCAAGGGTCCATATTCATTTTTTTTCCAAGTTAATCCTGGTTTTTCCAGCATAATTTGTTGGAAAAACTTTCCTTTCTTCCATTATATGTGAAAATCAAATGTTCATAGGTGTCTGAGTCTATTTCTGGGCTCCCTATTCTATTCCTTTGATCTATTTGTTGATCCTTATGGCAGCATACTTTTTGGATTCATGTAGCTTTTACAGTAAGTCTTGAAGACAGGTAGCATAAGCCCTATAAATTTGTTCTTTCTAAAAATATTGCTTTGAATATCCTGTGTCCTTTGCATTTCCATATAAAATCTAAAATCAGCATGCCAATTTCTACTTTTAAGAAGTTTGTTAGGATTATGATTGGGATTGTAATGGATCTATGGATCACTTTGGGGGAGACTTGACATCTTCACAGTTTTAAGTTTTCCAGTTCATGGAACTTGGCAGATCTCTCCAATTTTTGGATCTTCTTTATACATTCTCTCAACATGTTTTTGTGTGTGTGTGTGTTTTTCAGTGTTAAGTTCTTGCACTTGTTTTCTTAAATAGATTCCTATGTATTTTATGACTTGACGCTATTGTAAGTGGAATTTATAAAATTGTTTGCTACGTTTGCTACTTTTATAAAGAAATCCAATTGATTTTAGTATATTGACCTCATGTCCTGTGATCTTCCTAAATTCACATATTAGTTCCAGTAGTTGTTCTATAGAATTCTTGGCATTTTCTAGAAGTCCCTAAAAAAAAAAAAAAACCCAGTGCCGGAAGACCCTGGGTGGCACAAATGGAAAGGTTGAATACTCAGCTGCTAACCAAAGGTCAGCAGTTCTAATCCACCCAGAAAAGAAAGACCTGGCTATCTACTTCCAAAAGGTCACAGCCATTGAAAACCCTATGCACAGCTCTACTCTGAAATACAAGAGGTTGCCATGAGTGGGAATTGACTTCACAGCAACTGATTTTTTTTTCTTTTGGTCATTTTCTATGTAAACAACCAAATCTACAAATAGAGACAGTTTTTCTTCTCCCTCCCCCACGCTAGGCCTTTCTTGCGTGTCTGTACTGGCCAGGAGCTCCAGTACATTGATGCATTAGACTAGTGAGAGCAGACATCCTTGTTCTTCATTTTGGGAGTGTAGGGAAATAATTCTCTATGAGTCTCTTGCATTTCTGCACATCTTAAAAGCAGAGACACTGACCACGTTTTGTTTAGGTCCATCTTTTCAAGGATGTTTGTACGGTAAACAGCCTAGGAAGACAGAGATAGTGTCTCCCCCTGGAGAAGAGGACAGATTTGTTTGTTGTCCTGGATAATAAATGCAATGTGCCCCACCAGGAGAAAGGTTGGGCAGGTTTTCTTGCAGGCCCTTATAAAAGATTGGGGTTTCCTAAGCTTGGGGTTCCTCAGTGGTGACATAAACCTATAGCATGTGGAGCACCCATTTAGGCTCTGTGAGATTTGTGGGGTAAGGGTAGCCCAGGAGAACATGAAGCTCATAGTGCTGTCTGTGCTATGAGTAATTATGTCCTTTGTCTCTGACTCAGGAGTCTCCTTGAAGTATCTGTGAAACTCTGGGAGGCTAACTTGTCAGCTTGGAAGGAGAGTAAAATCTCAGACCTTTCACAGTTCTTGACAAGAGGAAAAGCATGAAGTCTTTCACCATTAAGTGCAATGTTAGCTATAGGATTCTTTTAGGTCCTTTTAATCAAATACAGGAAGTCCCATTCTATTCTTAATTTGCTAAAGATTTTTATTAAGATTGATCAGGCATTGCGTTTGTCAAATACTTCATCTGCATCTACTGATATGATCATTTTTTTTCTTCTTCCTTCCGTTAATACAGTGAATGTTGATTTTTGAATGTTAAACCAATCTGGCACTACTGGAATAAAACTTGGTTGTGATACGAGGTCCCTGGGTGGAGCAAACTGTTTGTGCTTGACTACTAACCTACTCTGATGGTTCAAACCCACCCAGCAGTACTATCTGTGGAAGATAGGCCTGGTGATCTGTTTCTGTAAAGATTACAGCCAAGAGAACCCTATGGAGCAGGTCTACTCTGTAACACATGGGGTCACCATGAGTTGGAATTGACTCGATGACAAGAAGTTTGGTTTTAGTTTAAACATAATGTGATATAAATATATATGTATTGCTGTACTCAATTTGCTAATATTTTGCTAAGGATTCTTGTGCTATGTTCATGATGCATATTAGTCTAATTTTTATTTTCTTACCATGTCTTTGTTTGATTTTAGTGCTATGATAATGCTGGCCTCATAAAATGAGTTAGAGAGATTTTTTCACCTCCTTTATTTTCTGAAAGAGTTTGAGTAGAATTGGTATTATTTCATCCTTAAATATTTGACGGACTTCACCAGTGGAACCATCTGAGCCTGGAATGTTCTTTGTGGAAAGGTTTTAAATTATTAATTCAATTCCTTTAACAGCAATAGGGCTATTAATACTTTTGTATTTCTTCTTGAATCAGTTTTGGTAATTTGATTCATTCAAGGAATTTGTCCATTTAATTTAACTTGTCAATTTTATTGGAATAACGTTATTCACAATACTCTCTTATTATCTTTTTTTAAGTCTTTAAGATCTGTAGTGATGCCCCTTCTTCATACCTGATGTTGGTAATTTGTGTCATTTCTCTTTTTTTCTTGATCGCTCTAGCTAGAGGTTTATCAGTTCTGTTGCAGTTTTTGACAGGTAATTTTCTCCATTGTTTGTTTTCAACTTCATTGATCTCTAAACTTATCTTTTATTCTTTCCTCCTTCTACTTATTTTTGGTTTGCCTTGCTCTTAGTTTTCTAGCTTCTTCCAGGAAGTCCCTGAGCACCTTAAATGTTTAAGCGTTTGACTACTAGTCAAAGGGCCGGTGGCTCAAACCCACTCAGGGGCACCTTGGAAGATAGGCCTGGTGATTTGCTTCCTAAAGGCCACAGCCTTGAAAACCCTATGGAGTACAGTTGTACTCTAACACATGGGGTCACCATAAGTCAGAACTGACTTAACAGCAACTAACAACAACAAGGTAGAACCTGAAGTAACTGATTTTAGGTATTTAATCTCTTCTAATATAAATATTTGAAGCTATAGATTCCACTCTAAGCCCTGCTTTAGCTATCTCCCACAGAGTTTGATAGCTGCATTTTCCCCTATCCTTCAATTAGAAGTGGGTTCAATTAGAAGTATTTTCAAATTTCTCTTGTGGTTTCTTTAATCCATGATTCTTTAGAAAAATGTTTAATTCCCCAATATTTGTATTTTTGTGGCTGTTTTATTGTTATTGATCCCTAATTTTAGTCCATTATGGTCGGAAAGGGTTGTATCTTTCACCATATTCATTCAATCTATAATCTGAGCAAACAATCCAAGAAGCTGGACTATATGAAGAACAGGGGATCAGGATTGGAGGAAGACTTATTAACAACCTTCGAAACACAGATAACACAACCTTCCTTGCTGAAAGTGAAGAGGACTTAAAGCACTTACTGATGAAGATCAAAGATCACAGCCTTCGCTATGGATTATATACTGAAAACATAAAGAAAACAAAAATTCTCACAACTGGACCGATAAGCAACATCATGATAAACAGAGAAAAGATTGAAGTTGTCAAGGATTTCACTTTACTTGGATCCACAATCATGGAAACAGCAATCAAGAAATCAAATGACGCATTGCACAGGGCAAATCCGCTGCAAAAGATCTCTTTAAAATGTTAAAAAGCAAAGAATTTACCTTGGAGACTAAGGTGTGCCTGACCCAAGCCATGGTGTTTTCAATCACTTCATATGCATGTGAAAGCTGGACAATGAATAAGAAAGACCGAAGAAGAATTGATGCCTTTGAATTACGGTGTTTGAGAAGAACACTGAATATACCATGAACTGCCAAAAGAACGAACAAATCTGTCTTGGGAGAAGTACAGCAAGAATGCCCCTTAGAAACAAGGATGGAGACAGTTTGTCTCACATACTTTGAACGTGTTATCAGTAGGGATCAGTCTCTGGAGAAGGACATCATGCTTGGTGAAGAGTCAGTGAGAAAGAGGAAGACCCTCAATGAGATGGACTGACACAGTGGCTGCAACAATGGGCTTAAGCATAACAACGATTGTGAGGATGGCGTGTTCTGTTGTGCATGGTCACTGTGAGTTGGAACTGACTTGACAGCTCCTAATAACAACTTGGGCAGAAAGCATACTGTATATAATTTCTGCTGGTTAAAAGTATTGTAACTGTTTTATGGCCCAGCGTATGGCCTATCTTACAGAACATTACATACACACTTGAAAAGGATTTGTATTCTGCAGTTGTTGGGTGTAGTATTCTGTAAATATCAATTAGGTCAAGGTGGTTAAGATAGTCGTTCAGGTCTTGACTCAGATTTTTGCTTCTGGTTTTCTTGCCTAGGCCAGATATTTGAAAACAAAACAAAAATTATAGTTACTGTGAGCATTAAATAAATATGTAAAAATATGTAAAGCACTTGGTACATATAATGTTAAAAATACCAGTTTCCTTTATTTTGTGTACCCTCATCACCCACTTCAGCCCCTGCCTGAGACCTAGTGATCAGCTAGGATGAACTTAATGAAAGAACAGAGATCTAAGAGAGGAGAGACTGCTTATTCTGGTACACTCTTCCTGCTACATGCTCCCTGACCCCAGTCTGCTGGCTCCTAACATTTTTCCAGTTATCAGAAGTTGACAGTGAAAAAGGAAGAAGGAAGAAAAATTGATGTATTTGAACTGTAGTATTTGCAAAGAATTTTGAATATACCGTGGACTACTAGAACAACCAAATCAATCTTAAAGAAGAAAAACAACCACAATGCTGCTTAGAAGCAAGGTTGGCAAGACTTTGGCTTGCTCACTTCAGACACGTCATCAGGAAAGACCGATAGCTAGAAAAGGACATCATGGCTGATAAAGTACGGGGTCAGTGAAAATGATGGAACCCCTCAATAAGATGAATGGATATAATAGCCACAACACTGGACTCAAACACACCAACAATTGTGAGGATGGCACAGGACTAGGTAGTGTTTCACTCTGCTATGCATAATGTCTCCATGAGTTGGAATCAACTCAACAGCAACTAACAACAATAACATGGCTTTGATAACTGATTCTATCTTATCTTTATGATACCTAAGAAGACACTTTTGCAGAGTATCATAGGAGTGATTAGGAATTGGAGCCAGATAGCCTCAGCACTGTGGGTTATATACTGTAGGGAGAGAAAACGGGTGCCATAAGTGCCTTATTCCATATCCTATTTCCATGACAGACGTCACTACGTGATCACAGCACATCATTCCTCTCAGAACCTGTGGGTGAAACTGCTTGTCGTCCCCAGTGGCCATTCTCTCCTCCTTCCTTTACATAATGCATACTTGAGTTTTAGCTGGACACATGAGAACCCAGACAATGATTGCACTTCCCAACCTTATTTACAGGAAAGTGTGGTCACATGACTAAGGTCTAACCAATAGGATGTGAACACAAGTGATGCATGCAATTTTCTTGTTATGCCCTTAAAGTGAAGGGGATGCCCTCCCTCTCCACTCTCCACTGGCTGGAATGCAAATAGGGCATTGGCGAGCCATTATCCAGACACAACAACGTAGAAGTCTGAATCTCTGCCACCCTTGAGGAGCCAGGGACCCAAGGCAGTATGCCCACCTGTGCTGAACCACCTACCTATGATTTTTAAGTGAAGATAAAGTAAACTTTAATCATATTTAAGCCAGCATACTTGGGCATGTCTTTGTTACAGCAGCGTACTGAATTTTGACTAATACTACATACTTCCCAACACAGATGTCCAGGCAGCCTCTGCCAGTGGATTTAGTCGGTATTTGAATAGAAACCGATTTGCCATCCTGATTTAGATCTTAGACTCCAGCTGGGTAGAATGTAATCTCTGTGAGGGCAAGAGCAATATTTGCCTTGCTCACCAGTGAACACCTGCGTCTAGTTCAGTGCTTGGCTCTTAGCAGATAGTTAACAAATAAATGCTGAATGAAAGTGTGATTGAATAGACTTTGTTCAAGATGTTACACTAGCCGGACTATCTCCCCTGTGTTCAGAATAGCTGTCCACTACATCACCTTATAGGAGTCCCTGGATGGGGCAAATCGTTAAATGTTTGACTACTACCTGAAAGGTTGGTGGTTCGAATCCACCCAGAGATGCCTGAGAAGACAGGCCTGGTTATCTGCTTCTCAAAGGTCACAGCCTCGAAAATGCTATGGAGTGCAATTCTACTCTGCACACATTGGGTCATCATGGGTTGGAATCGACTTGATTGCAACTAATAACAATACCACCACCTTATAAGATAGCACAAGGAATAATTCATGACCAAAACAATGTACATTTCTCCTAAGAAAAATCTCTTAAGATTTAAAAGATCTTAGGGCATTGTTAAAGTTTAAAAACATTGTTCTTTGGCAGCCGGGAAACTCAGAGCTGCCTGTGCAACTGCCTAGCTCTTGTACACACTTGGCTGTGTGATGTAGATTCATCCTGCAGGACCAAGGCGCCGATCCCCCCCAGCTGCCCACAGTGTTGCCTGCTAGCAGCTCACAAACAAACCCTCTCCCAGACTTGCCCTTGGCTAGGGTTGCCAGAGAAAATACAGAATGCCCAGTTGAATTAGAATTTCAGATAAACAGCGAATAATTTTTTAGCATATGCGTGTTCCATGCAATATTTAGAACATACTGGTACAAAAAATTATTCATTGCTTTTCTGAAATTGTATTTAACTGGGCATCCTGTATATTCATTTGCTTAATCTGACAGCCCTACCCTCGGCTGAACAGCTCTGCCTCATCCAAGGTGGCACCCCTTCCCTGAGGAACCCCCTTCCAAAGACTAATCCATGTGGGGGTGATGTGGCCCAGCCTCCTTGCCCAGTTCTACTTCCAGAACTTGGTGTAGTGACTATCGGCCTAGCTTCTCCTTCTGCCCAGTCCTGCTACTTTTTCTCCGCTTCCACGGCTGTAGATGCTGACAGCGCTCCCCAGTAAACCTCGGGCTCACTAATCTCCATCCCAGATGCTGCTTCCTGGGGACCCAGACCTGAAAGAGCAGCCTTCAGCCACAGCCTTCCTCCCTGGTTTTGCCTGCTTAACCTCATTTTCCTCTTGTCTGTGCTTTCTCATTTATTTTATCCTCTTCTATATGCATTTTTTGTAAGGTCCTCCAAATTCACGTATGTAACAAGGTGATATGTGTACGTGTGTGTGCATTTATCTATATATGTGTGTGTGTGCGTGTATAAAGCCAAACTCGCCGTCAAGTCAATTCTTACTCATAGCAACCCTATAGGACAGAGTAGAACTGCCCCATAGAGTTTCCAGGGAGCGCCTGTTAGATTCGAACTGCCAGCCTTTTGGTTAGCAGATGTAGCTCTTAACCACTAGGCCACCAGGGTTTCCACATGTATATATATGTGTGTATATAGGTATATAGATAGATCAATATAGATATATGCTTTATAAAATATATATTATGCAATTATAACATTATTATATAATATATAGTATACCATATATATGCATCTGTGTGTGTATACTTTTTAAAAGGAGTCCCTGGGTGGTACAAACGGTTAAGTGCTGGACTACTAATGAAAGATTAGCAGTTCAAACCCCCTAGAAGTTCCTAGGGAGTTAGGCCTGGGGATCTGCTTCTGAAAGATCACAGCCTTGCAAACCCTACAGAGCAGCTCTGCCCTGCACACATGGGGTCACCATGAGTTGGAATCAACTCAACAGCAACTAACAACAACTTTAAAAAAAAAAACCTTGGTGTTTGAGTGAACAGGGACCAGAAAGAGCACTAGAGAAGGACTCCCAGGTTTTGTCCTGATCAAGTACATCTTGTGTCTGGAGTAAGTCACGTGATATCTCTGAGGCACAACTTTCTATAATGTGTGGATAATAAAATTGGCCTTTATAGATCTTCTGCACGAAGGGGTGGATGTTAGAGGACTCTGTAAATGGAAAGCTCTTTACAACTCTAATGTGTGCTGTGATTTTGGCAGAGCCTGGACGACAAAGTCGCTGATTCCTCATGGAGGGTGCTCAGGAGTGGGAGGGACCCCTGCACCCTCCCTGTAACAGAGGCCTCCAGCTACCAGCCAATTGGCATCCCTTACTTGGTGTGATGTTCCCTGTCTAGCTACACTAAATACCAAGCTTATATACTGAGGTCCAGATAACTATTAAGAGATCATTGAGATGAGCGAGTAAGAGATCCCTCAGCCCCACCCTCCAGGAGGGCAGGAAAGGCCCTGAGCTTCTGTTTGAACCCCAGAGCCAAGCATGCACCTTAAAGCAAAACGCAGTTAAAGAAGGTTGTTGTTGATGTTACCTGCATGGAGCAGACCCCCGATTGATGGTGACCCCATGCACAATGGAAAGAAACGCTGCCTGGTTCTGTGCCATCCCCAAGATTAGTTGCGGATCAAATCATTGTGATTCATAAGGTTTTTATTGGCTGATTATTGGAAGGTAGGCGTGAATAAAGGTGTTTGAGACAGCTGACTGATGGAAGAGACACAGGACAGAGGACAGGGTTGGAGGAGGATCTGGGAGAGGGCACCAGTGGTCGCAGAGTCAGCGGCAGCCTGGCCGGTGCTGAAATTCTCCAGTGCAGGACACAGGTACGAGCCGAGCGGTGGTACTGCCCTGAGGTCCTCAGCCTGGACCTCAGTCAGGACGGGACCTCTGACCCAGAGGTCCTCAGCCTTGGTTGCACGTAGAATCACATGAACACCATTACACCTCTTCAGATGGAGTGCATGCATCAGCAGTTTTGAAAATTCTCCAGATGATTTCAATCTCTGAGTCCAAGCAATTCCACCTACTAGGTATGTGGTCGCTATGAGTCAGAATCGACTCAACGGCACTGGGTTTTTTTTAGGTATGTGGTCTGGGCCGAGTCACATACCTTCTCTGAGTCTAGTTTCCTCATTTGCAAAAGAGCATAAGACCCTCCCTAAGGGCTTTATAAGACCAAAGATTAAAATATATAAAGTCTCTGGCACAATGTCTGCTCTGAATAAGTTATGATGGTAATATTATTTTACTTTTCTGAATCTTGCTATCTTTATCTATGTAACGTAGTTGTGTGACCACAGGCAATTTGCTTAACCTCTATATGCCTCAGTTTGTTTTATCTGTAAAAAGGGAGATAAGAGCACCTATTTCATAAGGTCGTTGTGGGGATAACTTAACATCAGACATGGGACATACTTAGAATAGCTGCTGGCACATAGTAAATGGTCAGTAATTACTATTATTATATAAAATGAGAGAGAACTAGCTGGTCCTTAAAGAAATATTTTTAACTAAAAAAAACAGATCCAGCTGCTTTCTCATGGGAGAAGAAATTGAGGAACTCGTTTTTTTTTCTGATGTGTCCCAGGTTGGATATGGAGTAAAACTAAGGGGAAATGCAGAATTTTCAGGAACTCTAAGGAGAGAAGTCTGTGTCCAGGGAGCCTGCTAGACCTTGGGATCCTCCTCAAATTGTAGCTCGCCTTCACGCTGGCTGGGGCATCGTGAGGGAGCTGTTAGGTGCCTCTGACACTGGGTCCTGGGGATCATCTCTAAGCCCGCAACTGTGGCCTGGCCTGGAGTTTGTCCTTGGATCAGTCCTCAAGCTGTATGGAGTGTGGCTGTTCTAGAGCAGTATCGTCAGCCCCAGGTGTCTCTTAGTGTGAGGAGACACGAAGCACCAGGTGGACAGACAGATGGTCTTGAGAAGCTGTAGCCTCAGGTGGGACCCTTAGACTCCTGAGGGGTAGCCAAGTATGGCAGAAGTCTGGTAAGGCACCATCCCTTCCCACTGTACTTCACAACCCCGAGCGAGTGCAGGTGATAGTGCTGGTGAAGGTGATGGTGACAGTGTCTAGGTCTTGCTGTGATTTGAGGATGATCTCCATCCATGCTAAGCTCAGGAGGCTGGGAGAATAAATCTGCCCTTTTTTATTGATGGCTCAGCCTCATCCTCCCAGAGAAATCTGATTATCTGGGCTATGCTGGCAGACGTCAAAATGAAATGTTTGCTGGCAGGTGCCCACTTG
The DNA here is from genome assembly GCF_030014295.1 of Loxodonta africana. Classification (NCBI taxonomy): domain Eukaryota; kingdom Metazoa; phylum Chordata; class Mammalia; order Proboscidea; family Elephantidae; genus Loxodonta; species Loxodonta africana. The sequence continues at coordinate 103,147,800 of NC_087342.1, forward strand.
GAGGGGGACGGCTGGGGACGGCTCCTGCTTTCCTGTCAACAAACCATCATTAATCCCCCTCTCTTACAGTCGATATCTGATGTCACTTTTCCTGGTTTATGGGGCTCAGTGACCTTCCCTTATTTTGTTCCTAATAAAGACAGCTTCAGTGGGGCTGGGCCTGCAGCAAGCCCTTTGGTTCAGAGGGCGTTAAATCAGAGGGAGCCTTCCAGGACAGCAGGCAGCTCCACCAGCCGCGCTTTGGCTACTGTTGCTGCCTGTTTCTGGAGCTATGATGTGGTGCTTCCTTCTCTCTTGAGGAGGATTTTCTTATCCTCTCTTGACAAGCATGCCTAGGAGAAGGTTCCAGCTCAGCTGCTCCAGTAAGGCCCCTGGACTCCAAGGTTATAGCTCCTGTAGGTGCCCAGGCCACACACACACACACACGCACGTGCCCTGTCCATGTCGGCTTCACCAGCTCTGTCACCCTAAGCCAAAAGCTTCCTTCCAGAACGGTTAAGCCACAGACATTCTCAACCCTGGCTGTGTATTAGTGTCACCTGGGGAACTATAAAAAATACAGATGCCTGCAGAAAAACTTACCAGGCACTTCACAAAAGAGGCTACCTCAATGGCCAATAAACGTGTCTAAGAGCTCTGCCTCACTAGTCATCAGGGAAATGAGAATACACCACAGAGTGATTCCACTACACCCTCCCCCAACCTAAAAAATCCAAGCCAATTATCGTCAAGTTAATTCCGACTCATGGTACCCTACATGTTACAAAGTAGAACTGCTCCATAGGGTTTTATTGGCTGTAATCTTTATGGAAGCAGACTGTCAGGCCTTTCTTCCTCGGAACCACTGGGTGGGTTTGAGCTGTCAACCTTTAGGTTCGCAGCCAATTGCAAACCACTTGCACCACCCAGGGACCTTGCACACACCCTCCTCTCCCCCCCGCCAAAAACGAAAAAACCAAACCCGTTGCTATCAAGTCAATTCCGACACCTAGTGGCTCTATAGGACAGAGTAGAACTGCCCCATAGAGTTTCCAAGGAGCACCTGGTGGATTTAAACTGACAACCTTTTGGTTAGCAGCCATAGCTCTTAACCACACTCCACTGGCTGGCTAAATGAAAAGTGCAGACAATACCAAGTGCTAATGGGGTGTGGAGCAACCAGAAAACTCATAAGCTGCTGCAGGGAGTATAAACTTCACAACCACGCTGGAAGACCACTTGGCAGTATCTGAACTGAATGTACACATCCCTCTTGACATAGCATATCCTAGGTGTATACCCTCAGAGATGCATGCGCATGTCCACCAAAACCACTCAGAAGAATGTTCACAGCGGCACTATTCCTAGTAATCCAAACCGGAAACGATCCCTGTGCCCATCAATTGGAGAACTGATAAAGGAAGACTGGCACACTCACACGATGAAATTGTAGACAGCAATGAGAATGAACAAATGCAACTACAAATTACGACATGGATGGATCCCACAAGTGTAATGTTGAATAAATGAACTCAGACTCTCAAAAAAGACCATACTGTATGATTCCATTTGTATGAAGTTCAGAAACAGCAAAATGAATCCAGGATGTTAAAAGCCAAGATATTAGTTAACTTTGCAGAGGGCCATAATGGAGATGGGACATGGGGGAGGTTCTGGGTGGCTGGATTCTTGATTTGGGTGCTAATTGCATGGATAAATTCATTTTGTGAAACTTCATCAAGTTGTGTGCGTTTAGGGTTTATACAGTTTTCTAGAAGAAGGCTGTATTTCAATAAATAAATGTACCTAAAAACAAACAAACACCATACCCAGACTCCACTTTCAGAGATTCCAATTCCGTTAGCCTGGGCTCCAGCCCTGGCGTGGACAATTTCAAGTCCCCAGAAGGTTCTAATGTATAGCCAGAGCTGAAAATCCAGATTTAGCAAGTGGGGGTCTAGAATCAGAGGCAGCAAACTTAGAAGACTAGTTCTCCCACAAACTTGCTTGCGCAAGTTACTAAGTCTCTCTAGATCTGTTTTTCACCTGGAAAAGAAGGCAGGAATTCCAGACGTATTGCATAGGGCCCTTGTGAGAAAGAGATGGGACCACTCGTGTGGAGCATGCACTACTGTGCCTGCCTGGGCAGAGGGAGTGCTCAGTGGTACAGCAAGCCACGCCAATGGCCAATCCAAGGACACTCCTTGCCCAGGGAGGTTGCTTCACCTCCAATCCCACCACAGGGCATTTTCACAGCCAACCAGGGGCCAGGAGCCCCAAGATGGGAAGCAGGAAGTCTGAATTCTAGACCGGGACCCTGAATGCTGAGGCTGGGCAAGTCACTTCCCCTCTCCAGGCCTAAGTTTCCCCAGCATAACATGAAAGGGCTGGGTAAGAACAGCCAATGTCCCTTCCAGCTCTGACATTCAGGCGATGCTGTTTTCAACCTCCGGGAAGGTGATACAGCTGCAAGACCCACCTTCTTTGGCTGTGTCTCCCTACCCGCACCCCATGTCTGGGAGTAATGAATATCAAAAAAGAACCATTTTAGCTGAAGGAATGAGAGTAGGTCTGTTGACCCTTAGAATGCCCTGTGCCACACAGAAGTCAACCAGTGCCTCCACTGAAGCTCAACTAAGAGAAAGAAGCCACCATTGATTCTCAGCCAGTCCTTTCCAACTGTCCCACCTGAAAAAAAGGGTGAGGAGAAAAGGAAGATAAGGGGAGGGTCACCAGCTTCCCACTTTGTCCAGTGGTCTTTCTCACTCTTTGATGTTCTGAACGCCTTAGTGCCCAAGCCAAAGCTTGGAGACCTTCAAGTCTGGATTTGCTCTGTAAGCCAGGGGTAAGCTTACATGCTTCACCTTCCCCACCTACCTCCAGGTTTTCGGGGACTGTACCCAGGTGAAGGCTATTAAACATACTGTGGACCGCCAGAAGAACAAGTAAATCAGTCATAGAAGAAATACAACCAGAATGTTCCTTAGAAGCGAGGATGGCAAGGCTCCCTTACTTTGGACATGTCATCAGGAAATATCAGTCACCAGAGGAAGACATCATACCTGTATTTGGTAAAATAGAGGATCAGCAAAAATGAGGAAAACCCTCAATGAGATGGATTGACACAATGTCCCAACAATGGGCTCAAACATACCAACGATTACAAAGATGGCGCAGGACTGGGCAAAGTTTTGTTTTGTTATCCGTAAGTTTACTGTGAGTCAAAGTTAACCTGATGGCAACTAACAGTAACGACAGCCTAGGTCTAGCCCCACTGACGTAAATGAAATATTCTAGCTTTATTAATGTGGCAGAGAGGGAAGAGAAAAGCCAGCACGAAGATGTCGCAAAGTTGTCCTGCCTTGAGAAAATGCCATCACCTACAGGGAACAGAAAAAGGGGCCAAGCTGAAGTCTTCCTGCCCCCTCTAGGTTCAGCTGTTTCAATAATAGTCATCGAATGTCTGAGAAGATGACAGCTCAGCTCCCAGATGAAGGTTTGGGGACATATATACATGGGGGACCACTGTCAATCAAGTAGTGGGGCAGATGTCTGAGGAGCTAGGGAAAAAAACAACTCATTGCTGTCAAGTGGATTCTGCCTCATAGTGACCCTGTGTGTTATAGAGCAGAACTATGCTCCGTATGGTTTTCTTGTCCATAATCATTATGGAAGCACTTTGCCAGGTCTTTCTCCTGCAGAGCCTCTGAGTGGGTTCGAACTGCCAACCTTTAGGTTAGCAGCAGATTGAAAACTGCTTAAGCCACCCAGGCTCCTTCTGAGGAGCCGACAATTCCTCATTTACCTTCTCCCAGGAAGTATGGGAAGTAGCCAAAGACCTTATCCCTTTGTCCTGGACCTGGCCTCCTGGAACTGGGGAAGAGCAGCAGGGGCGGAGGTGGAGAGATTCCTCTTAGGCACCATGCAAACAGATAATCTTCCGAAAGTCCTCGTGCAGTCCACACTAATGTATTCAGTTTGTTGAAGTTAAGGAAAATGACATTGCACAATTTCAGCTTCTGCCGCAAATGAAAAAGCGTTACTTGGAAAGAAAAGGAATCTGTGTTTTGTTATGGCTGGTGGAGCACAAGTCCTTATCAGCTGTGAGAAGAAAATTCCATCTGATCTGCCTTTAAATACCATTTGTGATTGTTTATCACCCTCCGGACCTAAGATATTTAAAAATTTAAAAACCGAAGGAAGACTCTATGAAGACCTGGTAGAGAGAAACATGTACTCCCAGGAAGTCAGCAAATATTTGCCTCACATTTGCTAAGCAATGCCTGTGCGTGAGAGGAAAAGAGGCCAAGAGAGACAGGTACAGGGAGACACATAGAGAGTGACAAAGACTGAGAGACAGGCAGATGGGTACACACAGAGAAAGACCCAAAGACGGCTGCCTGAGTGGTACAATTGGTTAAAGCAAGCCTAAAGATTGGAGGTTCAAATTCACCCAGAGGCACCTCAGAGGAAAGGCCTGGAGATCTACTTTCAAAAGGTCACAGCCATTGAAAACCCTGTGGAGTTCTACTCTGACACAAATGGGATCAACATGAGTTAGAGTAGACTTGATGGCAACAGCTTTGTTTATGTGTTTGTTTTTAAAAGACAATGATGGAGAAAGAAAGACACCTAGAAGCAGAGAGAGACAGTGATCCATGTCTGCAGAACAAGATATAAATATGCAGAGAAGTCTGCAGGATCCATGAAGACCATAGGTAAACAGGTAACACTCATTTTGGCTGCTTCCTGCTCCACCACTCGGGATCCTCTGCCTGCACCCCTTAAGGAGTCCACTTGTCCAGGCTTCTTCCTTCTCCTCCCCCTTGCTCCAGACCCCTGGCCCAGCAGCAACACCATGACCAGTAATTCTTCAAATCCTTGTGTATTTTGTATGTAAATCCATTTGTAAGAGGCTAGTGGCTCTAAGGAAACCCTGGTGGTGTAGTGATTAAGTGCTATGGCTGCTAAGCAAAGGTTCTGCAGTTGGAGTCTGCCAGGCGCTCTTTGGAAACTCTATGGGGCAGTTTCATTCTGTCATACAGGGTTGCTATGAGTCAATATCAACTCAATGGCAAAGGGTTTGGTTTTTTTTATTTGGTTTTAGTGGCTCTAAGCCCACATGTGGAAGGAGATCAGAACAGCAGGGCCAACTCATCGGTCAGTTTCCTGATGGCTGCAGGGCAGAAGCAGGGTCCTTCCTGAATCAGACACTCCTGCTTGTTTTCGGGGAGGCGACACTGTGGAACTACAGGTCCTGAAAGGAAAGACATGCAAGCCAAAGTGAGAGAGGACATGGGAGTGTTCTGGTTGATGAAGGCTGGGGATGGAGTGGGGGGAGAACCACTAAGGACTGTCAGTAACACAGAGGAGTCTTTTCTCCTGGATCCACAGCTGGGCACACAAAGTTCGGGGGAGGGTCCCTGGCTAAAAGCCTCTGCCAGCTGTTTGATGTGATTTGAAATACCTTCCCATTCATTGGAGTGCTTTCAGCTGCCAGTAACAGAATATCCAATTAAAATGATTATATTTGCACAACAAAAATCCCATTTTGGGGTTGGTTACAAGCTCTCACTAAGTTCAGCCTAGATTCAAGGAGAGAAGACATAGACCCCATATTTTGATAGGAGTAGTGTCAACGTATTTGGGGAGCAAGATGAGCAAACGTGAAAAGGAATGAGTGTTATTTTAGGCAACTGGAATTTTGGGTGTTTTATTACCCAGCAGGAGTTCCTGGGTGGTCCAAAAGGTTAACACTCTCAGTCGCTAACTGAAAGGCTGGAGATTCAAGCCCACCCAGGCACCACGAGAGAAAGATCTATTGATTTACTGCCAAAAAATCAGCGATTGAAAACCCTGTGGAACACAGTTCTACTCTGATGCACATAGAATTGGAATCGACTTGATGGCAACTGGTTTCTGTTACACAGCATTACTGTGCCATGACTGGCTGATACACCTTTAATCATACCCTGCTGGGAGTCAGCCACCATTAGGAAGGTTGATCTTGTCTGAAGGAAATGAAACTCCGGATGAAACATCCAAGGTAACCTCCCTTCCTCTTCCGTCTTCAATCACCACCAGACTAAGGAGCCCACAGAAGCCCCTCTGTCCCTCTGTCTCCCACTCCTCTCATGTGGTGGTGGTCCCTCTCTGGCACCTGCTATTTTCAGACTCCTCCTTTCCTTCAAGGCTGCCCAAGACCCAGTGGGACCTCAACATCCGTTGCTCGCAAACCCTCCTCTGTGGGGCTTCCTTTCTTAAAAACCCTCACTTATCCGTTCTTTGTCTAGCTTGGGTTCAGCAGCAGCCTTCTCAAGCCAGGGACCTACCTGCTTCTTTGGAAATCCCACAGACCAGACAATTCATCAAGGTGATGAGGTGTTACCTGCTGCCTTTTCTCAGGGAGCTTTGACACTTAATCTTTGTCCATCGGCACTCTCAAATGGCTCTCCTCGGCTCACCCTCACCCACCTCAGCCTCTGTGGTCATTGAGGGACCTGCCTTCTCACTTTTCTTCTTCCTCCACTATAGGAGCTCTGTTTCTGCCCTGGAACCTAGGAATGCTCTGCTTTCCATTGACAGGTGTGCCTTAAGTATTTGCTACGTGCCAGGCACTGAGCTAGTATGAGGGCTGCACTGTCCCCGGCCTGCCTGGAGGGCCATGTATGTGTATCGAGAATCCTAGATGTGTATTGTGAAAATCAAGATGTGTCACAGAGTGTTATTTCAGGAGACTTCATACAGGAGTCCCTGATGGCACAAGCGGTTAACATGCTTGGCTTCTAACTGAAAGGTTGGAAGTTTGAGTCCACTCAGAGATACCTTGGAAGACAGGCCTGGCGATCTACTTCCAAAAAATCAGGCATTGAAAACCCTATGGAGCAAGCAGTTCTACTCTGACACATTTGGGGTCTCCATGAGTTGGAATAGACTCCACAGCAACTGGCTTCATTCAGCTATGCAAAAGATGTTTATTGAAGACCTACTGTGTGCAGGGTACTGTGCTGAGCACTGAAGATACAGCAGTAGCCAAAACAGAGTCCCTGCCCTTGAGAGCTTCAGTCCAGAGTTGTTCTAGAATTCTTCCCAGCACACAGGGGGATACTATAAGAGAATGACATTTCCTTGAGGGGCCGGGTGTGTGTGCAGATGTAGGCGGTGCTCTCTTCACTCGCTGTTCCAGTTCACGGCCCTGGGGTCCCTACTGCAAGCCCTCGGGACTCTTGGCTGAGGGCCTTCTCCTTCGCATGACTCCCAACTGTCAGGGAGTTAATGGCCCTGTAGCAGACATTGATGCATGTGAGCTGAGGGGTGAATATCCCAGTCTCCTCACCCTTGGATGGGGCAACCCCGAGACATGCTCTACGCAGTGTCCAGGAGGTTCCCAGCAAGATCTAGACCCAGTTCTCCACGGTGGTAACTGCCCATTAACCTGCCAATAGTGGCTTCCTTCCCTTCACCATCTCACTTCCCCACACTCCTGCTGGTGCTCCCTGGGCTCACCTCCCAAATAAACTGCTTGCATCCAAACCCATTCCTGCTTTTGGGGGAACAGAGAATAAAACATAATAATAAGTATTTTTTTATTACCAGTAGTAATAGTAGAAGGGAACACTGGTGGTACAGTGGTAAAATTCTTGCCTTTCATATGGGAGATCCAGGCGTCATCCCTGCCCAATGTACCTCACGCACAGCTGCCACCATCTGCCAGTGGAAGCTTGTGTGGTGCTATGATACTGAACAGATTTCAGCAGAGCTCCCAGACTAAGACAGACTAGGAAGAAAGGCCTGGCAACCTAATTGACTTCCAAAAATCAGCCAATGAAAATCCTGTGGATCACAAGGGTCCAGTCCCATTGTGCATGGGGTTACCATGAGTTGGAGGCTGACAACAGCAGCATTAGTAGTAGAAGTAATAATAGTAGTCATATACTGAGAGCTTGGAAACCCTGGCAGTGTAGTGGTTAAGTGCTATGGCTGCTAACCGAAAGGTCGGCAGTTCGAATCCACCAGGCACTCTTTGGAAACTCTATGGGGCAGTTCTACTCTGTCCCATAGGGTCGCTATGAGTCGGAATCGACTCGATGTGTATTGAGAGCTTACAATGGGCCAGGCACCTTTGTAACTGCTTAGCTTTCTTTATGCATCCAGTTCTTGTAATGCCTCTACAAGGTAGGCATTACAATGATCTCCACTTCAAAAATGAGGAAGTGGAGGCACTAAAGGGAAACTCTGGCAGAAGGGAATAGTTTGGCCAAACCTAGGACCCCAGGCCTTGCTCTGGGCCAACAAGGTCAGGATGTTGGAGAACCTGCTTTACTTCCAGATTCTCAGTTGCCCCTCCTTTCCAATGAGGATAATACTCACTGACAGCCCTGTCTCATGTGCAGTTGGTTGTAAAGCTCCGGCGGCATAATATGAAGCCCCGTTGGAGAGTACAAAGCTCAGTGTGAAAGGGAGGAATGAAGAAGGGAGGACCTAGGATGTGTTCTCCAGGGAGGCTGCTCCTGGGCCTCAGGATTGAGTTTTGATCTGGGAGTGGTGAGATCCCTGGTGCTGCCTCTTTCCAGCCCAAAAGGAGAAGCTTGGATATTCATAGCCCTGGGCTATGAATCCAAGAAGCCCCCTTCTCTTTTCCAATAGCTACAGTCCTTTTTTTTTTAATTCACCCTCATCAGACTGAGGCTCCCTGAGGGCAAGGCTGTGTCTCCCCTCAGTCTGGGGCTCTGAGGGCAGGGCTGTGTCTCCCCTCAAACTGGGGCTCCCTGAGGGCAGGCCTGTGTCTCCCTTTCCCACTGGTCCCAATAGCGGTCCTGAGCTTGGGCAGCTATCACATAAACCTTCACGCTGGGGATTCCCACTGTAGATTTGGAGATCTTGGAGCAGATCTGGAAGCTTGGGAGGGGAGAGCAGGAGCCTGACCTGGACAGGGAGCAGAGAGCCCGTGTTAACTGAGGATGCCCTAATTCTGTTTGTGTAACTCTCCACTTGACTATATATAGGTGTCCACACAGAGCACATTTACTGGCAGTGGTGTTGGCCATGTTCAGGGATCTCCGTGCTAGAGGTAACTGGGGAGAGGGCAGAGGAGCAGGGTGACAAGGCAGTCTCAGTTTATGTAACTTGCCCAGGTAAGACAGAAGCTGAACCCAATGTCCCCAGAACACCCGAGTTCCCCAGGTCCCCACAAGAAGCCGTATGTGCCAATCTGTGGTATCTTCTATAATGTTGTCTTAAAGAAGGTTTAAGAAAGCCTGCCCAGAGGTTTTCTGCCCAGAGGCCTGGCCTGGCCCAAATCAAAAGTGGGTAAGATATTCATTTGGCTCCTGGTCCTGGCCTAGAGAGGCCCAGCATTTTGCATGGTCTTATCCTCCCTGGCCCGCTCTGTGTCCTGTTTCTAAACTTACTGCCCTGGGTCCCTGCTCCTCAGAGCCCTGTTCCCCAGGGGAGAGCGCCTGCTCCTCTGTGCCACCATATGCTAATGGTGTCTCCTGAACATGATCAGTACCTTGTGGGGACAATTCCTTAACTCAGATCAATACTAGGTGGTTGACACTCACTGAGCAGCTACCCTCTACCAGGCCCTGTTCTGAGTAGCTCACGTACTTTTATCCATTTCCCTCACCACAACCTTATGAGAAGCAACTAGTGTTATCATCCCATTCTACAGATGAGGAAATTGAGGAACACAAAAATAAGTGACTTGCCCAAGGTCACAGGGCTGGTCAGTGGCAGAGGTGGCTTAAGCCCAGACTCTGCTCCTGATAGTAGCAGATCCCAGAATAAGGGGTCTTTCTAAACACAATGGGATTTAGAGTCTACTACTGTGTCTGTCAGTTTGTCGTACTGTGAGGGCTTGTGTGTTGCTGTGGTGCTGGAATCTACGCCACTGGTATTCAGATACCAGCAGGGTCACCCACAGAGGACAGATTTCAGCTGAGCTTCCAGACTAAGACAGACTGTGAAGAAGGACCTGGCAGTCTACTTCTGAAAAGCATTAGCCCGTGAAAACCTTATGAATAGCAGCAGAACATTGTCTGATAGAGTGCTGGAAGATGAGCCCCTCAGGTTGGAAGGCACTCAAAAGATGACTGCGGAAGAGCTGCCTCCTCAAAGTAGAGTCGACCTTAATGACATGGGTGGAGTAAAGCTTTTGGGACCTTCATTTGCTGATGTGGCATGACTCAAAATGAAAAGAAACAGCTGCAAACATCCATTAATAATTAGAACCTGGAATGTACGAAGTATGAATCTAGGAAAATTGGAAATTGTCAAAAATGAAATGGATTGCATAAACATCGATATCCTGGGCATTAGTGAGCTGAAATGGACTGGTATTGGCTGTCTTGAATCGGACAATCATATAGTCTATTATGCTGGGAATAACAACTCGAAGAGGAATGTGTTGCATTCGTTGTCAAAAAGAACGTTTCAAGATCTATCCTGAAGTACAACGTTGTCAGTGATAGGAGAATATCCATACGGCCACAAGGAAGACCAGTTGATACGACTATTATTCAAATTTATGCACCAACCACTAGGGCCAAAGATGAAGAAATAGAAGATTTTTATCAGCTGCTGCAGTCTGAAATTGACTGAACATGCAATCAAGATGCATTGATAATTACTCGTGATTGGAATGCAAAAGTTGGAAACAAAGAAGAAGGATCAGTAGTTGGAAAATATGGCCTTGGTGATAGAAACAATGCCGGAGATCGAATGATAGAATTTTGCAAGACCAACGACTTCTTCATTGCGAATACCTTCTTTCACCAACATAAACAGCAACTATACACATGGACCTCGCCAGATGGAACACACAGAAATCAAATTGACTACATCTGTGGAAAGAGACGATGGAAAAGTTCAATATCATCAGTCAGAACAAGGCCAGGGGCTGACTGTGGAAAAGATCATCCATTGCTGAAATGCAAGTTCAAGATGAAACTGAAGAAAACCAGAGCAAGCCCACGAGAGCCAAAATATGACCTTGAGTATATCCCACCTGAATTTAGAGACTATCTGAAGAACAGATTTGATGCATTGAACACTAGTGACCAAAGACCAGACGAGTTGTGGAAGGACATCAACCATGAAGAAAGCAAGAGGTCACTGAAAAGACAGGAAAGAAAGAAAGAAAAGACCAAGGTGGATGTCAGAGGAGACTCTGAAACTTGCTCTTGAGCGTCGAACGGCTAAAGCAAAAGGAAGAATTCATGAAGTAAAAGAACTGAACAGAATATTTCAAAGGGCCTCTTGAGAAGACAAAGTAAAGTATTATAATGACATGTGCAAAGAGCTGGAGATGGGAAACCAAAAGGGAAGAACACACTCGGCGTTTCTCAAGCTGAAAGAACTGAAGAAAAATTCAAGCCCCGAGTTGCAATAGTGAAGGATTCTATGGGGAAAATATTAAATGATGCAGGAAGCATCAAAAGAAGATGGAAGGAATACACAGAGTCATTATACCAAAAACAATTAGTTAATATTCAACCATTTCAGGAGGTGACATATGACCAGGAACGTATGGTACTAAAGGAAGAAGTCCAAGCTGCTCTGAAGGCATTGGTGAAAAACAAGGCTCCAGGAATTGATGGAATATCAATTGAGATGTTTCAACAAACAGATGCAGCACTGGAGGTGCTCACTCGTCTATGCCAAGAAATACGGAAGACAGGTTCCTGGCCAAGTGATTGGAAGAGATCCATATTTATGCCTATTCCCAAGAAAGGTGATCCAACCGAATGTGGAAATTATAGAACAATATCATTAATATCACACGCAAGCAAAATTCTGCTGAAGATCTTTCAAAGCCAGCTGCAGCAGTATATCGTCATGGAACTGCCAGAAATTCAGGCCGGTTTCAGAAGAGGACGTGGAACCAGGGATATCATTGCTGATGTCAGATGGATCCTGGCTGAAAGCAGAGAATACCAGAAGGATGTTTACCTGTGTTTTATTTATTACGCAAAGGCATTTGACTGTGTGGATCATAACAAACTATGTATAACACTGTGAAGAATGGGAATTCCAGAACACTTAATTGTGCTCATGAGAGCCTTTATGTAGATCAAGAGGCAGTTGTTTGGACAGAACAAGGGGATACTGATTGGTTTAAAGTCAGGAAATTTGTGCGTCAGGGTTGTATTCTTTCACCACACCTATTTAATCTGTATGCTGAACAAATAATACGAGAAGCTGGACTATATGAAGAAGAATGGGGCATCAGGATTGGAGGAAGCCTCATTAACAACCTGCGTTATGCAGATGACATAGCCTTGCTTGCTGAAAGTGAAGGGGACTTGAAGCACTTACTAATGAAGATCAAAGACCACAGCCTTCAGTATGGATTACACCTCAACATAAAGAAAACAAAAATCCTCACAACTGGACCAATGAGCAACATCATGATAAATGGAGAAAAGACTGAAGTTGTCAAGGACTTCATTTTACTTGGATCCACAATCAACAGCCATGGAAGCAGCAGTCAAGAAATCAAAAGACGCATTGCATTGGGCAAATCTGCTGCAAAGTGTTGAAGAGCAAAGATGTCACCCTGAAGACTAAGGTGCACCTGACCCAAGCCAAATTACATAATATGCATGTGAAAGCTGAACAATGAATAAGGAAGACCGAAGAAGAGTTGACTCCTTTGAATTGTGGTGTTGGCGAAGAATATTGAATATAGCATGGACTGCCAAAAGAACAAACAAATCTGTCTTGGAAGAAGTACAGCCAGAATGCTCCTTAGAAGCAAGGATGGCTACACTGCATCTTATATACTTTGGACATGTTGTCAGGAGGGATCAGTCCCTGGAGAAGGACATCATGCTTGGCAGAGTACAGGGTCAGTGGAAAAGAGGAAGACCCTCAACGAGGTGGATTGACACAGTGGCTGCAACAATGAGCTCAAGCAAAACAACGATTTTTAGGATAGCGCAGGACCGGGCAGTGTTTCGTTCTGTTGTGCATAGGGTTGCTATGAATTGGAACTGACTCGAGGGCACCTAACAACAACAATAACAACTGTGACATTTGGAGCCCTGGTGGTGTAGTAAAGTGCTATGGCTGCTAACCAAAAAGGTCGGCAGTTCGAATCCACGAGCTGCCCCTTGGAAACCCTATGGGGCAGTTCTACTCTGTCCTATAGAGTCTATATGGGTTAGAATCGACTTGACAGCAATGAGTTTGGGGTTTTTTGTTTGTTTGTTTTTTACTGTGACGTTGAGTGGTACAAATAGTTAAGTGCTCTACTACTAACTGAAAGGTTGATAGTTTGAACTCAGTCAGAGACGCCTTGGAAGACAGGCCTGCAGATCTTCTTCCCAAAGGTCACAGCCTTGGAAAACCCTTTGGAGCAGTTCTACTCTGCACACCTGGGGTCTCCATGAGTCGGAATTGACTCAATGGCAAGGAAGGACAGCGCCATGACTCACCCCAGACCGTTTCAGTGCTGCCATGTCCCTTACCCTTACCTCTTTTTTTTTTTTTTTTTTCCAAGCACCTAGTTTCTTCTATCAGTCTCTATATTCTGTTGTGATCCACAGGGCTTTCACACATAGGATTGACTCAATAGCTGAAACAATGAACTCAAACTCACCAACGATCGTGAAGACGGAGCAGGACTGGGCAAGGTCAGGCTCCGTTATACATAAGTCGCCATGAGTCACAGCTGACTCAATGGCAACGACTACAGCCATGTCATACTATATCATTGACTCATTTATAAGTCTAGCCTGGGCTGTGTTCCCTGCCAGCCTGTAGGCTCTCTGAGGGCAGGCGTTTCTTCCCAGCACCTGGAACAGGACCTGTCGCATAGGAGGCAATCCAGCCATAATGTGGAATGAATGAATAAATTATGGGGCGGGGGGGGGGGGGGCAGGGTAGTTACCCCGGTAATGGCATTCTTTGCTTAAATAGTTTCCCTATTGATAATAGTAAGGCCCCAGACCCCTTCCTGGATGAGTGTCTGTGTGTGGGTGTGTGTGGGTGTGTGGGTGTGGGTGTGTGTGGGTGTGTATGTGGGTGTGTATGTGGGTGTGTATGTGGGTGTGTGTGTGTGAAATGGCAAACGTCCCTGGCAGTGCCGGAAGCTGTCAGCCCGCTCTGCTGGCTGGGCTGTGAGTGGCCTAAGTCTCGTGGCAGCCTAATCATGCCTGACAAATTGATTAGGGGAGAAAGTTGCTGCGTCTCTATCGCAACAGACAGGGAGAGCATGTCTCCACTTAACCTTTTGCATCACACAGGAAGGAAGGGGGTGCGGGCTGGGGCAGGAGGAGGGGTCCAGCACCGAGGTCCAAGGAGAGACAGAGGGAGCAGGAGCAAGCACAGCAAGCTCAGAGCGCTGGAGGAGGCACGCAGAGAGGTGGGAAGACAAGGGACGGAGACCGGCAGATGTTGAACTGGTGGGGGCGGAGTCGCGGGCTTGTCTCCAAGATGTGTTTCCAGAAGCCACAGTCCACAAGTAGCCTCATTAAAGTGATTTTCCCTGGAGTTAAGCACATCCTCTTCCTGAGGGACTCGGGGTGGGGGCATTTAGACAGCCTGGAATCTCACCGTCCTTCTGGAGACCCTGAAGCTTGGCTCTGGCCTCCCTCAGGAGAGCATGAAGGAGGCTGAGGGTGTCCAGATGCCTTCAGAGCTGAGTGGAGCCATCAGCAGGGGATGTTCCTGGCGGTCACGCCCACCTTCAGTCTGAGTGGGGAGCGGAGCAACACTAGATTGTTAAAGCTGCAAAGGACCTTAGAAAGACTCCTAACTCCTCCCCATTTTACAGGTGAGGAAACAGGTCTAGTAAAGGGAAGCGGCTTTCCCAGGTAGTTTATTCATCCAACATCAGTGGCATCTTCTACACGCTGGGTACTGAGCCAGTGGGTGCCGGAAGGGAGACGGGGTGAGAGTGGGCTCTGTAGCAGGCGTCGTTTAGGGTCTCCCTCCCGGACTCTTCAGGGGAGAGAGAAAAATAACTGTCATAGGAGACCCCAGAGAAGGGAGCCATGGACTGCACCTAAGCATGGGGTCTTCCGCACAATTCCACATGAGTCACAAGATGCAATGGAGACCCCTGTGTTTTCACCCAGCCCACTCTGCCTTGGGCGAAGAGGTCCCATTGCTTCTCGTCGCCTGATCACTAATGTTCTGAATCACTGTACGTTTGTAACTGGGAAAGCCTAGCTGCAGATATTACATGCTGCCAAGCCTCTCTTTATATTATCTCGTTGTAGGACTCATAAAAAAATATGTATATGTAAAGCAATCTGGAATATTTTATTTTTAGAATGCTTGAGGTGGGAGACTAGACAGATATCCAAAAGAATGATAACAGTGGTTTTGTCCTTGGGTGTTAAAACTGGGTCACTTTTATTTACCTTTTTCCATATCCCCTCAATTTTATAGTTAGAACAAGAACCCTCACTTTCTTAAAACTAATACGCTGGGTTTTAAATACACACAGGGGCATGATTTGGTAAACAAAACCCACAGCAAAGCATCTGAAACATAAAATAAAAATAGTGGTCATGTTTTGAAACTATGAGTGATGTTTTTTTCCTTTTTGCTATTATTATTTTTTTAATTTTCCTAATCAGGTTTAATCAGCTACATTACCAAAACAGGGGAGGTGGGCGGAAGAGGAAAAGTATTAGGAACAAAGAAAAACATCATCCCCCCATTATTCTTTACCCCCATCACCAGCTGGCCGGTGGAGAGGAAGAGACTTGTTGTTTTAGTGTATGCTGTGGGTCGGAGGCCCCTAGAAATGACTTTTGGTGTTGTTAGTCACAGTTGAATCAGTTCTGACTCACGGCAAACCCACATATGCAGAGTAGAACCATGTTCCATAGGGTTTTCAAGGCTATGATCTTTTGAAAGTAGATCGCCAGGTCTTCCGAGGTGCTTCTGGGTGGGTTTGAACTGCCAACTTTTAGGCTAGTAGTTGTGCACTTGACACAGGTTACACCACCCAGGAACTCCTCTAGGAATGAGAGATACAATTAAATTAGTTCAACAGCAGTCAGCAGATGGCCTTCCTGAATCTATTCCCCATTTTGTTCTTGGCAGAGCCCTGGTTTTGTTCCAGTGTTTACCCTTCTCCCAGGGGCCATGTTTGTAGCAAAGGTTTCCCTGCCCTCAGCCTTGATTACTCTCCAGTGTTTCCCAAAGGGCCACTAATGGCATTCGCATTACAGGTTGTTTAACATTTCTGCCTAGGCTCAGAGAGGCCCCAGACGATAGGACTTCCAAAAATGAAGGACTCCCCACATACCCAAATGCCCCCTGGGGGGCACACCCATTTTAAGGGCCACTGGAAGCCAATTGCAATGATTTAATTCCCTTGCCAGTGATTTAAGAAGGGCCACATGCCCCCAAACTGGCCAACAACATGGGAGGAAAAATCCAGTGGGAAACATCCGAGAAATGGTTCCCACCAATAAAAAGACACCCAAAGGAAACACTGATTTATCTCTGCTGATGATATTGTTGTACCTTCATGTGATGGTGGGAACTGCTGCAGCCATTTTGTGAGTATGATAGACCAGGCTGATGAAATCAACCTGCAGAGAAAGAGAGTGGGAAAGAATCTGGGTGATTGATGATTATTACTGGAATTGTGAAACCACCAGTCCTACAACCACTCAACTGTAGGACTTCTTGTAATGTGGGATAATGTAGTTGCTTATTGTTGAAATCATTTTGAACTTAATTTTCTTTTTCTTTTACCTTCAGATGCATCCTCAACGACACACAACATATGGTGTTAATTGATCAATGGTCTCTCAGCCAATGCCATTGAAGAAGCCAGTAACCATTGATGGGTCAGCTTAGAAGCAGCCAAGCCTCAGTTTATCAATATTAGGCCCATGAGTCAATATTAGGCTTGGAGAGAGAGAGAGATGAGGTTACTCTTTGCTTTTGTCTTAGTCATTGTTAGTTTTCTAGATACAGTCACAGAAACAGAGAATCATAGACGACCCGGAAAGGGAGGGAGCTTAGTGTTCACCTGGTGCAGGTGTACTCAAAGCAAGGTCTGGGACCTCTGTGTACCTGTGAGGTCAAAATTATTCCATAGTTATACTGAGACCTTATTTGCCCTTTTCACTCTTATTCCCTCATAAGTATAAAAAAAAAAAAATGCAGTGGAGTTTTCCAGAAGCTACATGACATGTGATATCGCAACAGACTGAGTGCAGAAGCAGACATGAGAATCTAGCTGTCTCCTATGAAGCCAGACCTTGGAGAGGTTTCCAAAAATGTAAAACAAGGCCACTCTTTTCATGATTTAAAAAGCTATATATGGTTATTTCTATTAAAATATTATATATGTTGCACAGGGAGCAAAGTTTATTAGTGGTTACCAGGGACTAAAAGGGGGGTGGAGTAGAGTCATCGTTTAGGCTGCAGTGAGTCTCTGTTTATGGTGATGGGAAATTTGGCAATGATTATGGGTGATGGTTGCACAACTTGGTTAATGTAATTGATATCACTAAATTATACACCTGAGAAATTATATATATATAATTTATATTAATGTACAATGAGTTTGTGGTCACTATTTTAAAATAAATTAATCAATAGGTATTTAATATTTTTCTCAGTATATATTCATAGATGTAACCCACATAAACAAAAGCTCTTTGTAGTCCTCAATAATTTTTAAGAGCGTGTCTTAGTTACCTAGCACTGCTGTAACACAAATACCACAAGTGGATGGCTTTGAAGAAAACAAACTTATTTCCTCATAGTTCAGGAGGCTAGAAATCTGAATTCAGGACTCACCTCTAGGGGAAGGCATATTTCAGCTTCTAGTAGCTGCCAGCATTCTTTGTAGATGCATCTGTCTCCATCACTTGTCTTTCTCTTCTCACTGTTTGTGTCTCCATGTCCATTCCACTCTTTTGTAACTCAGAAATGATTAGATTTAGAACCCACCTACTTGAGCATGACCTAATTAACATAAAAAAAGAAAATCCTATTTCCAAACAGGATCATGTTTACAATTATAAACCCAAAAAAACAAACCCACTGCCATCAAGTCAATTCTGACTCATAGTGACCCTATAGGACAGAGTAGAGCTGCCTGATAGGGTTTCCAAGGACCCCCTGGAAGATTCAAACTGCCAACCTCTTGGTTAGCAGCCGTAATACTTAACCACTACACCACCAGGGTTTCCATTTACAAGTATGGGGACCAGGATTTCAATACATATTTTTGGGCACAGAATTCAATCCATAACAGCATATAAATGAATCCTAAAACCAAAATATTTTAAAACTGCTGGTCCAATAATACCATGCTTGACACAGGACAAGGAGAGAGAACTTTTATGTAGCTGGGACTGCAGACAGGGTGATGGGAACACACTGGATTAGCTGATCATAGTAAGACCAAACATTCCCACATGTCTGCAATGGGCCAGCTATTATGCTCACCGTTTACACCCATTATGTATGATTTTCACATCAACCCATTTAACTGTCACAGTCTCCCCCATGGAACTTCCAAGTAGATCATACAATCCCTATTTTCCAGATGAGAAAACCATGGATCGTGAAGTTTCCCAGCTAGTAGGTACTGAAGTCAGGCTTCAAATGTGATGGCAAGGCCGGTGTTTCTGAATCTGGTGCCTCTAGGCCCTATGCTCTGATGGAGTCAGGAACTTAAGCCATTCCAGTGTTTGAACTTCAGCTCATGCTCTGAGTTCTCTGGGCCCCAGTATCCTCATCTGTAAAATGGGCATGAAAATATCATGGTTGTGGAAACTAACAGAGATAATGAATGAGAGAGCAATTTATAAGCAGTAAAGTTGATGTGTTTATCATGAACCCCTGCTGCTACCTGCAGCCTATGTTGTGGGGGCCATTTTGGGGACTATTGTAAACATTAAAAATAGAAATGCACTCGTGATTGAGCACATGTATGAATATGCATGTATATGGTAAGGAGGCACATGTGTATATATATATTTTTACATTAATAATTAAAATTCAGAGATATACTTCAACCTGAAAGCTCTTCTCTCTTTCTCTCTCTCTCACACACACACATACACACACTTCACAGTGAAACACACACACACAGATTCTCTCAGCAGCTTTTGTAAATGTGGAGACTGGCTCAGCACGGTTAATAAAAGCACCAATATCTTGCAGCTAAAATAAGTACCCAGCCCCAGGCAATGGCCAGGGGGCCATCTGCTTCCTTTGGGACCACAGTCAACAGGACTTGAGAAGTGGCAGGAATTTACAGACTTGCTCTGAGTCTTTCTCTCTCAGCGCAAAATTAAATAAGCACCATTTTGAGGCACTATTTTGTGAGGCAAGTAATAGAGTCTGAAACAATTATTAGATATTTACTGTAGCAAAAGCACCCAACTGAGATGTGCTTTAAAAACACCAAACACTAAACCAGGGAGGGAAGGGGGGCCTTGGAGACAGGGCAGATGAGGCGGGCCTCAGAAGGGGCAGGCAAAGTTCTCAGGCTATGACCCTATTGATTCCACCTCAGTCTTCCAGTGTTCCCCCATCCTGCCTTTGCGATTGGAGGACAGAGGCTCGCCTGGGTCAGTAGACCCCCTCTACTTTTACCCAGTTATGTGGCCTTGGGTAACCCATGTTCCCTCTCTGGGCTTCAGTTTCTTTCACTGTGCCTGAGAAGTTGACCAGATGACCTGCATAATTCTATGATCTTTGTAGATGAAGTCACATGTTGAAGTAGGGTGGATGTCCAGAGAAGGGGAAGTGAGTAATGGAAGAAGAGTGAGCTGGGGGACCATAGCCTTTGACCGGGGATTTGTATGCCACTTATGAGCTTCCTAGCTCCCCAGAAAGCCTTGTAAAGCAAGAGTGTGTGTGTAGGGGTGGGGTGCTAAGGACCAGCTCTGGGAGGGGCAAATCCCTCTATGATGCCCTGGGCCCTTAGTCCCTTTGTATCTGTGCATCCTTGTCCCCAACACCCCAAACTTCTCATGCCCATCTTCCCCCAACTACCCCTGACCCTCTACCCTCTTAACTGGTCCTACCCTCTCCCTCTCTGCGCTAGCTTTTGGCCTTGGCTCTCAGGAACCCCAGAGCTATATTCCTGACTCACTCTCCGCAGCTCTCTCATCCTAGATGCTAGAACATGCCTAGTTCTCTGCTCTTGTCAATGTCTGTGTGGCCAGAAGAGCTCACGGTTTGCAGTCAGAAGACCTGCTTCCAGGCCCACCTCTGTCACTCACCACCTGTAGGCCCTCAGGAAAGTTTGTTTTCTTATCTGAGCCTCAGTTTCCTTGTTTGTAAGTAGGGCTAGCAAGGATACTTCACCAGGTATTTGGAGAATTAAGCATGAAGACATAAAGTCACTTCGTCAGCTGATATGGCATGTAAATGCTATAATTTAAGTACATTGTGTTGGATTTCATTATCTTCCTTAAAGCCCTTTTGGAAATAGGTTCACACACACAAGTGTGTCCTGGGGAGGAAGTCGATTTATCTTCTAGAAAACCCTTTACGTTTATACACACACACACACACACACACACACAAATGAAAACTGGAAGAAGATAGGTAAAGAGGAAAGGGTGGGATACCCCATCAACGGATTATGGAAATGGTGCAGGACTGGGCAGTGTTTTGTTCCGATGTGCATGGGGTCGCCAAGAGTTGGAGGCCAACCTGAGGGCGGCTAACAACAATAACCCCATTGGAAGAAAGGAAGGATGAGGTGGAAAAGAGGGAGGAAGGAAAGGAGTTTCTCATTATGCTGGGCCTTGGTTTTCTCACTTGAGTGCCTGTTATTGGTTTGGAAGATACTAATTATTGCTGAATTAGATGAGAAGGCTCCTGGGAAGTGCTCCCACACAATCCCCTCCTCTCGGGGCCTCTCAGCCGCATAAGTTATCTGACTGCAGAGATTCTGCCTCTAAGAACTGGGAAGGCAGATGGGCAGGTCTGGACAGCTTCCTCTTCTCTAGTGTGGGAGAAGCCAGAGCTTGAATATGAGGCCTGTAGGAACCTTGGCAGGAACATTGTAGAAGCCAAAACAGGCCAATCATGGGCAGGAATGCCCCAGCTGGGATGCCTGGCCCAGGAGACTGATCTCAGAGTCTAAAGAATAGGGAGAAGCTGGGCATGGTTCTGGCACAGATCTGACCCATCTAGTGGGCACGACCCCACAATAGATCAAGTTTGGCTCTCAAAATCCTATAGCATTTGGGGTAATCTGTCCACTCACAGCAGGATTTGGATCCTTCTAATATTGGTGTGTACTGGGTCTTTGGAGGAGTCCCTGGATAACACAAACAGTTAAGTGCTCAGCTACTAACCAAAAGGTTGGCAGTTCAAATTCACACAAAAGTACCTTGGAAAAAAGGCCTGGTCATCTGCTTCCAACAGGTCACAAAGTCACAGCCATGAAAACTGTATGGAGCACAGTTCTAGTCTGACATTCACGCAGTCTCCATGAATGGGAATCAACATAGGAACTGGTTTAGGGTTTTTTTTTTTTTTGGAGGGAGTCCCTTGAGGGCTTTGGTCCCCATAATCCAAGATCCTCTGTGGTTTTTGACTCCCCTCTGCATTCATATCCCCTCACCCCACCCTGATATAAAAAGGACAGGAGCTTTATTTTTGCAAAGCCTGCAGGGTTAACTGTCCAGATCCTAACCAATCTAAACTTGCCTAGGCAGAGGTAATTGGTAGAAGGCGCTGGGAGAGAGCAGGGGCAGCAAAGACGGGTCAGGTTGCCTATCTTTCACTTTGTGAGTAGCCGTGCTCCCTTGGGACTAGCTGGCAAGGGACCCACCTGGCGGAGGGAGTCAATCGTTCTCCCCTGAGGCACATACTAAGAACTAAATATGTGTTTTGGATTGAATTATGTCCCTTCAAAATGTATGTTGGAATCCTAACGCCTATACCTGTGGATGCAATCCTATTTGGGAATAAGGTTTTCTTTGCTATGTTAATGATACTGTATCAATGTAGGCTATGTCTTAAACCCTAACCATTTTTGAGATATAAAAAGGCACAGAGAAGCAAGGACAAGTGGGGGAAAGGTAGATGCCACGTGGCGACCTCCAAGGATCGCAGAGAACAATCACTTTCTCCCAGATCGGACAGAGCAAGCATTCCTCTAAAGCTGGTGCCCTGAATTTGGACCTCTAAACCAAAAACAAAACAAAACAAATCCAAACCTGTTGTCATCAAGTGGATTCTGATTGTTCTTTAAAACCACCCACTTTTGGTACTTCTGCTACAGCAGCACTAGATAACTAAGACAATAGGTATTAACTATCAGGGATGAAGATGCGCAAACTTCTCCACTGTTGGGAATGCACGTTTTCAAACCAAGCAATGGCTTCATTTCTCTGGCAAAGTGAAGGAAACTAACATTTACGAAGCACCTACGGTGTGCTCCAAGGTTGTTTGGTAGCGAGGCTACCTGGGGACAGAGGAAACGATGAGATACCTTGGAGGCACTGCTAGTTTTTGATAGCTTGGAAGGCAATGGTTCCTTAGGTACCATTAGGTTGACACCTAAGTGTCAGTCATAACACCTGCTACCATATTCAATTTTCCTCATGACCCCCTAAGATTATTATTTTATTTTTCCCCCTACTTTAGAGATGGGAGAAACTATAACCTGTCTAAAGTCACACAAGTAGTAATTGGCTGAGGCAGGATTTGAACCCAGGCCCTGGGATGTCAAACCTTACGTTCCTTTTACTTCCATGTGCCACTGTTCTGGAATTTTATAACCCTGACTAGAACAAAAATGAGCGAGAATTGGGTCTACAGCTGTGTGAAACCTAATTCCTCCAGCCTCCCTACCCAAGCTCTCCTTTGGGGGAAGAAGGTTTTACAATTCACACACATGGAAGAAAAAGTTTTCCCCTCCAGCCAGGCCCTCTGCCACTCGTGTGACAAATGTTCACACTCCCGCTGCCTGAGTCACACACACCAGTAAATAGTATAAACATTGATTCACATATTTCATGTTTATAGCCTCTGTTCTACCAGAGTCCTTAAGCAGCAACTGCAAGTCCATTTCTTTCTCAGTAGGTGGAGTGGTCAGGGGAAGGGTCAGCACCGTGAGACTCTAGTTTCCAAGGGGACAGAATGGAACCTTTCAATTCATTCTCTACAATATTCAGCTTTGAGAAGGAGGGTGAGGGAACAGGAGAGAGACATCGAGAACATCAAAAGACGTTTGGCAAAGACCTAGAGGAGATGGAATTGGGGAAATAGAAAATGGAGGGCAGAGATTGTAAAAGGTAAGCACGTAAGAAGAAAGGAGAAAGGAAACATCTTCACTGAGAACCACAAAGATCCCCACCCAAGTTAGCGACCGTGTCTCCTACAAACGACCTTGGAGAAATGGTTTGAGGTTCCAGCAGTAAGTCAGCTCCTGAAGTGTCCCTGAAAAATGAGTCTCCTCTCATTGGAAAGGTCATGCTGTTATAGGAGAGAGAGGGAGTGAGGGGACCTACAGATGAACAGGCCCTGCCTCCACGATCAGCTGTAGGACTCAACTCACCAGAGGCCTCTCACTGCCACTCCCCCCAAAAAATTCTACCCTCTCAGGCAGTAGGAACAAGAGTTGTGTCTACGCAGGCAAAACAATGAGCATTTCTATATTTGAATGCAAATTGTATAGACAGGAAGGTGGGCAAGCTGGGTTACTCCCTCTAGGGCAGGGTTTCTCAACCTCAGCACTCCTGACAGCTTGGGCTGGATAATTCTTTTTTGTAGAGGCTGTCCTGTGCATTGTAGGATGTTCAGCAGCTTCCCTGGCCTCTCCCCACCAGGCGCCAGTAGAAACTCCCAGCGTGACAGCCAAAACAGTTTCCAGACATTGCCAAATGACCCCAGAGGGACACAATTGCCTCCAGTTGAAAACTGATGCTCTAGAGGCTACTTGCTTCCTTGACTGAGTTTTCAGAAATGGTCGCTCTACCTTCTGGGGTCTCTGAAGGACCTACCACGAGGCTAGCCCTAATATGCATCCTCACCCTGTTCGCATGTCTGATGGTGCATTTCCACAAGCTC
Source organism: Loxodonta africana (assembly GCF_030014295.1). Taxonomy (NCBI): domain Eukaryota; kingdom Metazoa; phylum Chordata; class Mammalia; order Proboscidea; family Elephantidae; genus Loxodonta; species Loxodonta africana. The sequence continues at coordinate 103,171,806 of NC_087342.1, forward strand.
CAAGGCTGAGAGGATTTGAACAAATGTCAAAGATGGATTTTCTTTCATCTTCCTCTGAGGTCCACTGCCCGGGCACTCCTGCAGAGCCTGGAACAGACTAGGAATAGAGCCCTGGAGCACTGGCCGGGAAGAGGCAGAATCCCGAATGAGTAAAGCCTGGCTGTGGGGACCCCCAGCCCCTGGGGATGTAGACACCTCCATCTGTCCACTTCTGCAAGTACAAGAAGGAGGCATCTGGGAGGTTGCCTGTAGGCGTGTGTGCTTACTCAGGCCCTTGTGTGACACAAGTTGTGTCCTCTTGTGCCTTGGTTTCTCCATCAGTGTGATACAAGGGGCTGAACTGGAAGACGTCTAAGGTGTCCTCCCAACTCTGGTAAACCAAGTTCTGAGATCCTCTGGCTCTTAGACTATAATGAAAAAAGCCTGTCTTGTGGTGCAGCAAGGATATGCACAGTGTGATATGAATTCTGCCACGGTTACCTCTTAATTACCTGAAAGGAGATAGATAGGCAGGCATTGCTAATTCTAAAGGTAAAGATAAATCCAAACCTAATCTTGCTGCCCATTGCACACAACATGAATCTTCCTCTCTCTCACACACACACACACACACACACACACACACATCCACAAGTCTGCAGTAGAAGAGAGACCCATGGAGAAGCTACACACGGGGGCAATCCAGTGATAAGTGAGCGCCAACTGAACACTTGTTTTGATTAATTCTTAGCAAAGAGCAAAAGCCTAACATGACCTGAATGCCTGGTAAGTTAATGTTCGATGCCGAGCACAATCTGAGAGCCTCCCAACCCCTGTCCCCACCAAAACCTAAGGGATAGAAGTCCTCCACTGTCTCCTGAATCTCTCCATGTCTGTCCCTTCTGTTTCTATTTCTCCAGCTCTGTCTCAGTGTCACTGTCTCACGTCTCTCTATTTGCGTGTATCTCTGTGTCTCTGTGCCACAGTCTCTGTGTCTCTGTCTGCGTTCCCCTGTGTGTGCCTCTCTCCTCCCTGTCTCCATATCTTTGTGTGTTTCTCTCTCTTTCTTCCTCCCTCCCACCAATCAAGCAAATTGACATGGCGTGGAGGCCTTGTCAGGAACGTTATCTGCCTGTTTAGGCCAAAGGGGTTTTCTTTGTGCCTCGCACCGTGATTCATCTTCAGAGGGAATCGATTCCTGGGCCTCCGTTTCTGCGTCTGCAGAAAAACCCTCTAAGCGGCTGCTTTCCCACTCTGCTTGGACTTCTGGCTCTCAGTCAGCAGCAACAGTTCTGTGGTTTGCTTGCTTCCGCCCCTCCAGGAAAAAAAAAAAACAAAACATAAAGCCCCGGGAGTAGGAGGAGACGCTGACACCACTGAGGCCAGAGCTAAAAGCAGTTCCTTGGAGGAAACAATGCCAGGACAATGGGCCCTTGGACAAGAGATCCAGCCAGAGCCCAGCCCCCCTCCTCCCCTTGAAAGGCATGCCTCCCATCTTGAGTGCTCAACATCGTGATTATTTATGGAGTTGTAAAGTGTCCTTCAAGCAGCTCATACTTCTCAACACGCTGAAAGGCAAGCAAGAGGAGTCCCCGACCGAAAAACGGGCTGCTTGGAAAGGAGGTAGTGGGGCCGGGGGCTGCCGGAGAGAACCCTCCTCATCCTTCCTCCCTCAAGTTGCCCTTCATGCTGACCTTGAAGAGTGGAGACTGGTTCAGGTTCCTGTGCTCTGTACCTGTCTGAGAGCTGTGTGCTGGAGAACAGGGGAAAGGATGGGGCCTGCTGTGAGGGGTGACTGTGAGCAAGGCCAGGGTCTAGAAAAGGACAGATGTGAGGTGCGAGCTGGTCTCGCTGCAGTCTCCCTTCTCCTGGAGCTGAGGTGGTGGAGGGAGACATCCAGGTGAAGGGGCAGGGAGTCTCCCTGCCATACAGGCAGACAAGCACTGTCTTGATATGTCCCATTCAACCCACTGGAACATGGCTGAAGCTTTCTGAAGGCCCCTCTGGCTGAGATCAAGAGCGAGGCCATGCAGACACAAAGTGTTTTGGACAATGATGATGGTGGATGACGATGATAAGGCCCCTCAATCAGAGATACGGATAAGGCTGGGATTTTAGGAATGACATACTGGCACCTGGTTCAGATCGATGGTATTCCTGCCCATGTTTTCTGTAGGAAAATACATCATTGAATGTGTCAGAGATAGGAATAGGAGTAGACTAGGGGCTTAGAGATGAGTCCTTCGAGGTCTGGATGTGAGCCGACCAGTGGATAACTAACGACAGGCAGTAGCCTTGGGGAGGGGCACTTTTGTTCCTGGCGTTAGTGGTGAAGTGATTGGTCATAGAGAATAGGGATCCCTGACAACTTGGAATGGTGAGCACCCCCTGCTTGGAGTATAGCACAGTGGTTAAGTACATGATTCCTGGTGCCAGACTTCCTGGGTTTGAACCCCGGCTTCATAACCAACATGAGGTAGACACTATTGTCCTCATCTTCCAGATGAAGCAACTGAGGCACAGAGAAGTTAAATAACTGGCCCAGAATCACACAGCCCATTCAAACCCAGGCCACCTGGCTCCATAAACCACTATACTAGAAAAGTAACAGTATACCTCTCCTGGAATCTGGTTTCTTGGCAAGGCTCTCCCTTTCTCCTGTCTTGTGGCTAGGGTTGGAACTCAGGGCATCATCTGAACAAGGAGCCTGTACCATGCCAAAGACAGCAGACCCCACTATGACTGGTCCCTCTTTAGTTCTTGCCATCCCCAGGTCAACAATTCTCACCCCCAGCTCCCACCTATCATTTCAAGACCAGCTCTTTCCGGGCTTCTTCAGAAATGGATATTGACTTCCTGAGGCACACCCTACTTTTTGTGGCTACCCAACAGCTGTTACCTTCTTCCTTCTAATAGAACATTAATTTTGAGCAGGAATGTGCCAAGTGGCAGAGGATGAAACCTTTTTGATCTAACTCCGTTGTGGTAATTCCATCCCTCTTGCCAATGATTGGTCTAGGACTAGATATGTAACCCCATTCTGGCCAATAAGATGAAAAAAGAGCCCTGCTGGGGCTACTGGTAAATAGTTTCCTCTCCGATGAGACAGAGAACTGAAGAAGAATATCCCTCCCTGCCTTGCTACATGCGAGCTGGGTAGCCATCTTGCAATTTTAATGGACAATATGGCCACCTGACAGCGTGGAGAGAGAGGAAAAACCTAGGATTTTGATGACATCAGAGTCCCTGGGTGGAGCAAATGGCTAAGCACTTTTTATGGATTGAATTGTGTCCCCCCAAAAATATGTCTTGAGTCAATCTCTTTTGAGATATAAAAAGAGCAGATTGGGCTTAGAGAAGCAAGCACAGATGGGAGAAGACAGACGCCGTGCCACATAAAGATCACCAAGCAGCCACGGAATGCCAATATACAGATGCTGAAAAGAGACAAGGACTTTCCCCAGAGCCGACTCCCTGAATTCAGACTTCTAGCCTCCTAAACTGTGAGAAAATAAATATCTGTTTGGTAAAGCCATCCACTTGCGGTATTTCTGTCACAGCAGCACTGGTAACTAAGACAGAATTCTACTATCAACTGAAAGGTCTGTGGTTCAAATTCATCTAGAGGTTCCTCAGAAGAAAGGCCTGGACATCTGCTTCCAAAAGCTCACAGCCTTGAAAACCCTATGGAGCAGAGTTCTGCTCTACAGCACACGGGGTCACTGTGGGTCAGAGTGGACTGGACGACAACAGGTTCTTTATGGGTTTTGATGACATCACTGGCCTGCATCAGCAACCCTGGAATTACCTTCTCTGGGGCTCTCATTATGTGACCTAAATGAACCCCTACAGCTTCTACCACTTTTGATCAGAATTCGTTATTTGGTTACTTGCTGTCTTAGAGATCTTACCAAAGACAGTTCTGACTGGCGTATTTCCTCCTAGAACCAGATATAAGACAGGAGATACAGTTAGCATGGAAGCAACCATAACCCCCTGCTTAGGCTGCCTTGGCAACATCTGAGGAATGAAAGCATTCTTCGGGCCAGGCCTTGAGGACCAACACATAATTAGCTGACTCACTGCACATTTTAAGCCAAAATAAATTCACTACCTAACTCTAAATATAATCGTATGACTTCCCTTTTTCCAAGGAGACACAATTCCAATAATATTCTATAGAAAACTTCCCCATACGCAGGTGGGCACTCGCCTGCTTTTCTTAAGCTCCAAGTGGGAATAACAACAGGGCCTTGTGAGGTGGAATGGAGTCCCTGTGTGGAACAAACAACTGAACTCAGGACCACTAATCAAAAGTTTGGTGGGTCGAACCCCCCCAGAGGCACTTCAGAAGAAAGGTCTGGTGGTTTGCTTCTGGAAAGTCATGGCATTGAAAACCCTATGGAGCAGTTCTGCTCTGTAGGACATTGGGTCACCATGGGTCAGAACCAATTCGATGGCAACCGGTGGTGGTGGTGAGGTGGTGGGGTGAGTAGAAGGGATAGAAGCTTATACTTGGGAGTCACCTTGAAAAGGATGAGAGAGGCTGCTTAGAACATGAGCCCACTCCCTGGGGGAGAGGACGGCCCACAAATGCTTGACTACAGGAACAGAGAGGCAGTACTGCGCAGGGGTTCCAAGACTGACATGTTAGCTGTGCAACTCTGGACGTGTTACTTCACCCGTCTGAATTTCAAAGCACTCAAGTAATATCAGTATCATACTCAGTGATGTCTCCTAGATTTGTTGTGAAAATTTTTTTAAAAGCTTAGATCAGGGGTTTTGGAGTCCCTGAGTGGTACGAATGGTTAACACACTCAGCTACTAACCAAAAGGTTGGAGGTTCAAGTCCACACAGAGTTGCCTTGGAAGAAAGTCCTGGAGATCTTCCAAAAAGATCAGTCATTGAAAACTCTACAGAGGGCAGTTCTGCTCTGATACCCATGAGATTGCCATGAGTCAGAGTCAACTCAATGGCAACTGGATAGGTTACGGGTTAGAGCAGGAGCTAGGGGAATCACAGGTACTACTAGCACTCTGTCTCCATTCAGACCATCAACGGTGAGCCAGTGGCTGCTTGGGACCTCTCCCGGGCAGGAGGGTGGCTGTGTCCACCAAGACACCCAGGTTGAGCAGTAGCAGCTCTGGGTAGCGCTCACTACAAGAGGAAACACTTGGTACCTTTTCGGGCAAACTTTAGAGGGGAGTTGGGCCTCAGTTTCCCTATCTGGAAGATGGAACCCATAACCCCTCCATCACAGGAATGTGTGGGATTTGGTGGTGAAGCAAGTGCTCAACGACTGGTAGCCAGGGTTTCTCTTGTTCTCGTTAGTTGCCATCAAGCCATGCCCCGTATCGTGGCGACCCAGCAGAACAGAATGTCCCCCAACCCTGCACCATTTTCACAATTGTTGGTATGCCCCAGTCCATTCTTGTGGCCACCGTGCATTTTGCGTGCCTTCCAACCCTAGGGGCTCGTCTTCCAGCACTCTATTTAACAATATTCTCTTGTGATTCACAATGTTTTCAATGGCTAATTTTTAGAAGTAGGTTTCCAGGCCTTTCTTCCTAGTCTGTCTTAGTCTGGAAGCACCTCTGAAACCTGTCCACCGTGGGTGGCCCTGCTGGTATTTGAAATCCTGGTGGCATAGCTTCCAGCATCATAGCAACATACAAGCTACCACAGTACAAGAAACTGACAGGCAGGCGGTGGAGGGTTTCCCTTACTGCCATTTGCATCCCAGGCTTGGGGTAAAGTACGCTAGGAAAATGCTCAGCGAATGTGGAGAGGGAATGTGAACAAAATGGCTCGTTATCAAGTCCAATTCCCCACTTTAATTGAGTTTTGCTGAAAAGCCCCATCAAGCACTTTTGCTGCCATTTTCCCAGATTTGATTCTTGCTGATAACAGAAATGCGAGCGGCCGCTGAAGATAGATCGCTGCTGTTGGCACAGGGACGAGATGGTGTGGGCGAGCAACTGAGGAAGAAGAGAACTGACCCCATTCTAATGAAAAACCAACACCCACTGCCATCGAGCCCATTCTGACTCATAGCGACCCTATAGGACAGAGCAGAACTGCCCCATGAGGTTTCCAAGGCTGTAATCTTTATGAATGCAGACCGCCACATCTTTCTCCCGTGGAGTGTCTGGTGGGTTCAAACCAACACCCCTTCAGTTAGCAGGCGGTGCTTAACCACTGTCCCACCAGGGCTCCTTCCATTCTAATCGGACCCCTATGATTGTGCCTCTACCCACCACCCTCTGCTTATTCCTGTTCTGTCTGGTCTTCCCCAGCTGACAAGAGAAACGTAACCCTCAAACTTGGGTGCCCTGGCTGAGGGAAGAGATAAGGCCCACACCATCTGAACCCTGTACTTTCTTCAAGGCAGGCTGACTACAGTGGGTCATTTGGAAGTTCTCATCACAGGACCGCCAGGTGACCCAGGACTTCGAGCCCCTGCTGAGAATTGGCATTTCTAACCAGTTCCCTGCTGAAAGTTTGCATTTCCACCCCAGATACGCTGAATCAGAATCTACATTTTAACAGGATACCCAGGTGATTCTCAAGTATAACTTCCTAAAAAAATGGAACTTGCAAATCCTCAGCAAGGAACTTCCTAGAAATGCAAATTCTCAGCAGGGTTTTTAACCAGAAGGAACCAGTTTGAAGCCCTGAGATTACCTGGCATAGAGCAGGATGCCCATGGGTGGGGAGACTGAACTGTAAACTTCGATGAGGATAGGGACATGGAGAAGGGTAGCTTTGAATATGGTACCAAAGCGAGCCATGGTTCAGATTATAGGCTTTAGGAGAGCTTTAGTATTCGGTACAATGGAACCCCACCACCCATCTGTCAGTTTGTCATACTGTGGTGGCTTATGTGTTGCTGTGATGCTGGGAGCTGTGTCACTGGTATTTCAAATACCAGCATGGTCATCCACAGTATTTGGTGGAGAGGTTTCAGCAGAGCTTCCAGACTAAGACAGACCAGGAAGAAAGGCCTGCCATCTGCTTCTGAAAATTAGCCAACGAAAACACAATGGCCCACAATAGAATATTGTCTGATACAGTGCTGGAAGATGAGCTCTCTGGGTTGGAAGGCACTCACAATACACAGTGACCACAACAATGGACTCGAGCATACCTGTGAAGATGGTGCAGGACTGGGCTATGTTTTATTCTGTTGCACTTGGGGTTGCCGTGAGTCGGAGATGTCTGGATGGCAACTAACAACAATATATATTGTTTATAATTCATATAGTGTGATAAGAGCTAGAAAATCCACATGGAAATGGGCATGACAAATTTCAGGAGTGTGGTTACCCTGGGCAGAGATGCAGAGGGGCAGAGGTTAGGACTGGGGAGAGTTTATAAAGGACTTTGGTTGAAACTATAATGCTTAATTTCTTAAACTGGTTGGTGGGTACGTGATGTTCTCCACATTATTAGCTATACTTTTTATGTCTAAAATATTTTATTTAAAAAGACATCATATAGAAAGAGAAACGAAGATGTGTGTTTATCCAGAGTTAGATTCGTAACGGAGGCTTTACTTCTTCATTTGATTTGTCTTCAAGTTGCAGGTAAGTTTTTTCCAGGTAAGAATCTCCCGTTTAAAGAAAATGACTAGAGATTCTTTCCAAAGATGGCAATGATTGTCTGTGATGTGCCTGGAGCTTTTTAAATCCTGGTGGCATAGCTTCCAGCATCATAGCAACATACAAGCCCCCACAGTACGACAAACTGATAGAAATAATATGTAGCATTGGTTTATATGTTTTCAAACTTATACAAACGGTATAATTTCATTCTTCTGCAACTTGCTTTTCTTTACTCAGCATTGCATGTTTGAGATTTATTCATGCTGATCCATGTAGTCCTGGTTCAATCATTTTCTCTGCTGTATAAATGGCCATTTGGGTTTTCTCCAGTTGTTGCCCTTATAAACAAAGCTGAGATGAACATTCGCGTTCACATCTCATTGTATACAGTGTGAAAGCTTCTCCTACATCCCTAGGAGAAGAATGGTTGGGTAGAGTATCACACAGTCACTTCTGCAAGGGGAGAAGGTGGGTAGAAGAGCAAGGGTGCCACAGAGGCCCAGTGGCTGAGAATCTCCCACATCTGCCTAGCTAAGGGCCACTTTGGCCAGGGGCAGCGGCACCACTCTAATGAGGTCAGACCACGGTCAAGGGATCCAGAAGCTTAGGCCATTGCTATCCTTTCTTCCCAAGGAAGGAATGGACAGGGAAGGGGTTGTGTGCATGTGTGAGTATATGAGTATGTGTGATTGTGTATGTATGTGTGATTCTGTGGTGAGTGTGTATATGTGTAATTGTGTGTGTGTGTATGTAAGATCCATGGGAGCAGTGTCCTTATCGGTCTTTTAGACCAGTGCCTAGAACAGTGCCTGGCCTGCATGTTCATTCAATAAATATTCATTGGCTGAATCGGTGGCTGGATGTGCGGATCAGTGGCTGTTCACCTATGTATGTGTGCTTTACAGGCATGCTGTACAGTCAGGGTGGGCGTGAGAGCTGTGAGGCTGCAGAAGGCAGCGGGGACACGGGCTTGCACCCCCCAGGGCCTTAGTGCAGAGAGAAAAACAGTCAAGTCGTTAAGAAAAGCCAAAAGGTCTGGAACATGAAATAAAGAGTATGCTCCGTCTGCATTTCTGGGAAAGGATCTAAGAAGGTGATGTTTAGTCATTAGGCAATAGGACAAAGCCAAAAGAAAACTCAAAGGAAGGCATTTGGTCATCTTCTCCACAATACCAAAGTTCCTCCTCAGCAAGTTCAAAGAACAAGCAAAATTGAAGCCAAAGAATTTTAAGAAGTGGAAGCAAAAATTAATTAAAAAATTAAACAGACAAGACAGAGAAAAACCAACACTGAAAAATGATACATAACAGCAAAATGTTGAGCAACCATTGCCTAACTGGAGGAGGCTCTCTCAGATACTTAGACTTCTCTTGCCTTTGACCTTAAGTGGTGACCCCTGCCTTTCCAGGCCACAGCAGCTTTGGGGACAGTCTAAGCATACACAGTTTCTGACTTCATGCCCTCGGGATAGGAATAAGGTAGGCAGACAGCAGGCAGGAACAAAGAGGTCGATAGCCAGGGAGGAAGCCATAATGGGGGACCAGGATGCATGGAAGACTCTTGGGGATCTAGGTGAGTGGGCAGGCTGACAGTAGCAGGGGGTCTGACTGCCAGCATCACAGGGATAAGGCTCAGCAGGAGTAATAGAGTAGATTCTGGTCTCTGGGCCAGTTTCTGGCAAAAGCAAGGCAAGCACAAGTGGGGAGAATCCAAGCTCTGGAGCCAGAGGCCAGGGGTCAAAACTTGGTGCTGTCTCCGTGCCTCGATTTTTTTTTTTTTTTTATTGTGCTTTAGGTGAACATTTATAGCTCAAGTTAATCTCTCATACAAAAATATGCAGAGTTGTTATGTGACAGTTGTTACAATCCCTATAACGTGACAGCACACTCCCCCTTTCCACCCCAGGTTTCCCGTGTCCACCCAACCATTTGGTCTCATGTATTAGCTTGAACCTTTTTTTTTTTTTTTTTAGGTATTATTTTATGTTTTATAGTCCAGTCTAATCTTTGTCTGAAGAGTGGGCTTCCGGAATGGTTTTAGTTCTGGGTTAGCAGAGCGTCCGGGGGCCATGGCTTCAGCGGTTCCTCCGGTCTCAGGTAGACCATTAAGTCTGGTCTTTTCACTAGAAGTTGAGTTCTGCACCATACTTTTCCCCTTCTCCATGGACTCTCAGTTGTGTTCCCTGTCAGGGCGGGTCATGGATGGTAGCCAGGCACCACCTAGTTCTTCTAGTCTCATGCTGATGGAGTCTCTGGCTTATGTGGCCCTTTTGTCTCTTGGGCTAGTATTTTCCTTGTTGTCTTTGGTGTTCTTCATTCTTCTTTGCTCCAAGTAGATTGGGACCATTTGATGCATCTTAGACAGCTACTCACAAGATTTTAAGACCCCAGATGCCACTCACCAAACGGGATACCGAACATTTTCTTAATAAGCTTTGTTAAACCAACTGACCTAGATGTCTCCCGAAACCATAGTCCCCAGACCCCAGCCCCAGCTACTCTGTCCCTCAGTGTTTGGTTGTGTTCAGGAAACTTCTTGGCTTTTGCTCTAGTCCAGTTGTGCTGACTTCCCCTGTATTGTGTGTTGTCTTTCCCTTCACCTAAGATGATTCTTGTCTACTATCTGGTTAGTGAATTCCCCTCTCCCTCACTCCCTACCCTCGTAGTCATCAAAAAATGTTTTCTCCTGTGTTTAAACCTTTTCTTGAGTTCTTATAGTAGCCATCTCATACAATATTTGTCCTTTTGCAACTGACTAATTTCACTCAGCATAATGCCTTCCAGATTCATCCATGTTGGGAGATGTTTTAAAGATTCGTCATTGTTCTTTATCACGTGTAGTATTCCATTGCGTGTATGCCATAATTTGTTCATCCATTCGTCTGTTGATGGGCACCTAGGTTGTTTCCATCTTTTTGCTATTGCAAACAGTGTTGCAATGAACATGGGTGTGCATATATCTGTTCATGTAAAGGCTCTTATTTCTCTAGGATATATTCCAAGGAGTGGGATTGCTGGATAACACAGTACTTCTATTTCTAGCTTTTTAAGGAAACATCAAATCAATTTCCAAAGTCGTCGTACCGTTTTACATTCCCAACAGTAGTGCGTAAGTGTTCTAGTCTCTCCACAACCTCTCCAACATTTGTTATTTTGTGCTTTTTGGGATTAGTGCTAGCCTTGTTGAGATGAGATGGTATTTCATTTCTCTAATGACTAATGATCATGAGCATTTCCTCATGTATCTATTAGCTGCCTGAAGGTCTTCTTTGGTGAAGTCGATGCCTCGATTTTGTCATCTGTAAAATGGGAATGATAATAGTAGGTAACACTGATTTAGCAAGGAACCCTGGTGGTGCAGTGGTTAGGTGCTCAGCTGCTAACCAAAAATTCAGCAGTTCAAACCCACCAGGAGCTCTAAAGAAGAAAAAAGCTGGCAACTCTATGGGGCAGTTCTACTCTGCCCTTACATTCACTGTGAGTGGGAATGGACTGAATGCCACACAACAGCAATATGCACCAGGCATTGCCCCAAGAACTTTTCACACATCATGTGAGCAGGTTCCGTAGCTGTGCCTATTTTACAGGTGAGGAAAGCAAGGTTCTGAGAGATACCTCATGGAGTTGTTGTGAGGACCTCATACATATGATATGTGCAGAACATCTTGAGATTTACCCTGTGGCTGTGTGTACTTTGATTGTGTTACCATGGTTGGGCCTGGGGCACCAGCATATCACCTAGTTAGGGCCTCAGGCACAGGAATGGGTCAGGGACCTTACTAGACCTAAGACGTAAGAAGAGCGGGTGCCAGGTCTCAGAAATGTGGCAAAGTCTACTTTTGAGGGCAGGGGTTCATCCCACTTTTCACCGAGGCCTCCCACGGGCAAGCCACGCATTGAGCCTTTGAAGTGTGTTTTCTCTGAGCTCTTCCAGGTAGCCTACAAGACAGATACACTCTGCCTACTTTAGTGATGAGGGTACTAAGTCTCAGAGATGAGATGTGATGTGTTCCAAATGGCTCCGTGGCAGAGCTGGGATTCCACCTCTCCCACACCCTCTTCTCAATCCTCAGTCTCTCCCTAGCCCCACATGTCCCCTTTCTATAATCTCATTTCTTAATTTCTCAACCTCAGGTCATGTCTGCCTCCCATCCCACCCCCTCACACCGGGAGGCAAGCCACTCAGACCCTCACAACCAACCATCGCATGGCCCCCAGGCCCTGTGCGTCTCACTGCCCTAAATGTTTAGAGAACCTCAAAGAGTTGAAGTGGTTTAAACACCTTTAAAAATGAGTTAATTTGCTCTCATAAAAACCAACCCTCTCTTTTAAGGTCGTAAGAGCAGTCTGCCCTCTGCATGCAAATTGTCCTACTTGATACTTGGCCAGGATCTGGTGCACACACACTCTCAGACACAGTCAAATTGGCATAACAGCCCAGAGAAGGAGCTCACACAGACACATTGCTGATGCACACATGGCCACAATGACACACACACATGCACACATACATCACACGTGAGAAAATACAGAGACACGTGAGCCATCAGACACAGTATTCATCACGTATAACCAGTGACTTGCTGTTGTCAAGTCAATTCTGACTTGTGGCGATCCCATGTGTGTCAGAGTAGAACTGAGCTCCAGAGTTTTCAGTGGCTGACTTTTCAGAAGTAGATCACCTGGCCTTTCTTCTGTGGTCCCTTTGGATGAACTTGAACCACCGGCCTTTCAGTTAGCAGTGAGTATGTTAACTATTTTTATCACCCAGGGACTGCACTCATCACATATACTGGCTCACAAACACTCATACAACACATGCGGAAGGCCCAGCTCACAACATACACTCAACCCCTATACAAAGATACAAATGACCCTGCCTCCAAGATGCCCACATCTAAACTCACAAACACTCAGAGGTTTGGGAGCCTATGACAAACACTTAAGCCAGTGTCTCTTTCTGCTCCAGGGGTGTACTAGCTCCATGCAGAGGCCCAGAGAGGTGTCCTTCCTGCCGTCTCCTACCTGGTGGGATAAAACATGTGGATCTGGGGTTGGGGTGTTGGCTGTCTCTCTGATCTAGGGAGGATTTGTCACCCCAGGTCCACACTGGCCATGCTGTGGCCATGGGTGGGAAGAGTGAGGAAGAAGAGCCTAAAACACACCCATTTCAGCTCTCAGCTACACCCCAGAGTTTCAGGTAATCTCTGACTCAGATGACCAGGTGTGTTTATTTCCAGCAGAATAGATAACCAATCACTGTTGATTTTCTAGAGGAAACACTCCTTTGTGAGCCCTGGCCCAAGAGGCAAGTGCTGGGGGCTGGAGTTCTCAAAAAAGGAAGCTGCTTGAGTCCTGCCTCTAAGCTGGCATCTTTGTGGCCACCCCTGTACCTCCCCAGAGACCATCCTAGCACCACTCAGAGCCAGATAGAAGCCTCACACCCCATCCCCCCTACTCCAGGAGGTCCCCAAGCCCTTGCCACTCTTCACCCTTACCCCAAGAAAGAACCAGTAGGACTCCAGAACCTTATGGGGTGAAGGATACAGATCAGAGTTTTGCAAACTTTTTTTTATTCATTATTGCTACCCCTACTTTCTTAGTTCCTTAGTGCTGCTATAACAGAAATACAAGGGAGTGGTCTTAACAAATAGAAATTTATTTACTCATATTTTAGGAGGCTAGAAGTCTGAATTCAGGGCACAGGCTCTAGGGGAAGGTTTTCTGTGTCTGCTCTGGGGGAAGGTCCTTGACTTGGCTTCTTCTTGGAGTCCCTTGAAGATCTCCACATGGCATCTGTCTTCCCACCATTCCTGCTTGCTTCTCTGTACCTGATCTGCTCTTTTATATCTCAAAGGTGATTGGTTTAAAATGAACCCTAAACTGATGTGACCTCGTTAAAGATAACAAAGAAAGTCCTATTCCCAAATGGGATTACATCCACAGATACAGGGTTTTAGAATTTACAACACATATTTTGGGGGGACACAATTCAATCCATAACATCTCCCAAGGAGTCTTTTAGATATTTTTTCTAATTTTCCCTGCTCCATGACATTTTAATACCACAGGTATACTATCTATCTATGTACTGTGGCTCTTTGGAGGGCCACAAACCATTGTAATAGCTAAGATGATTCCTCTTCCCCCACACCCCAGAACCACTATTGGCCCCCTTGGGGGCAATACTGCCCCTGTTGAGAATGGCTTCCAGCAAAAAAAAGCCCACAGCCCAGGCAAGGGGAGGCTAGAGGATGGCCAGTTGCTTCAGAGGAGTTGGGTATGGGGAATCGAAAGCAAACTGGAGCAGCATGGAGCTCAGCAAGAATGATTAGGTCCCCAGAGATTCATTAAAGGAAGGAAAATGAGTCGACTTTCTTAGTCTCCAACAAACTAAAGAAATGGCATCAGTAGAGACAGATGCAAGGCATCAGGAAGCACCTTTCCGGCACCATAGTGCCAATAAGCACTTTGGGAGCTCTCAGTAATTACTTGTTTATTGATTGGCTGAGCAAGAGGGAAGCATCATGGGGGTGGAGAAAAAGTGAGGTGTGGTGCAAGGAAAGGCACTGGCAGGCTAGCACCATCTGGCTCCTACAATGACTGGTTCTGAGGTCTTGGATGAACTACCAGCTCATGTCTCTGAGCCCCAATTTTCTTACCTGACAAATGGGGTGAAACGTGTCTTTGAGGATGGTTGTGAAGATAAGAAGACATGACGTTGTAGAATGCATAGCACAATGCCTGTACACTGTCAACAAAAATTAGCTCCTGGGTGGTTATTCCTGGATTCTTTCTGCCAGGTTCATTCTCCAGCGTTCTCCACCCTGTTCCACATTCTATAGCATCTCTAAGCCATTAAATGTCATTCATGAATGCTCACCCACCTGGCTCTGCAGAATCCTGAACTCAGGGCAAAGGATGAAACAACGTAATAGTTAACATTTTATTAAATGCTGACTATGTGCCAAACATGGTGGTAGGCACTTGGTGTGTTTCATTTAACACTGTTCAAGTTACCTTTTGCTTCATAACATACCATCCCAAAACAGTGGCTTAAACAATAACAGTTATTTATTTTCTCATGAACCTGAGGGCTAGCGGCACTCATCGAGGTGATTCTCACTCAGGGTCTTTCATGCCAAGACAGTCAGATGGAGTCATCTCAACAGCTTCTCGCTCACGTATCTGGTGGCTGTTGCTGGCTGTCATCTGACCTCTGTTGGGGCTGACAGCAGGAACACCCATCTTTGGCCTTCCCATGTGGCCTATGCTTCCTCACATTATGGGGTCTGCGTTCTAAGAGCAAGAGAGAGAGAGAGAGGTGGAAGCAGTATCGGAAGTCACATGGCATCACTTTGCCAAGTTCTTTTCACTAGAAGCAAGTCACCAAGGTTAGTCCATCTTCAAGGTGAAGGAAAGAAGACTCTACCTCTCAAAGGAAGGAGCGCCAAAGAATTTATGAATGTGTTTTAAAATCACAACCACTACATATTAATCCTGCAAGGTAAACATGATTATGCTCAATATACCATTCAAAACCAGTTATTGTCCAGTTGACTCCAACTCGTGGCGGCCCCACACATGTCAGAAGAGAACTGTGCTCCGTAGAGTTTTCGATGGCTGATTTTGTGGAAGTAGATTACCAGGACTTTCTTTGGGGGTGTCGCTGAGTGGACTTGAACTTCCAACCTTACGGTTAGCAGGTGAGCACATAACCATTTGCATCATCCAGACATTTTCAACACACAGATGAGGAAATTGAGGTTCAGAGCAATTACGTAACTCACCAAAGAAAGCTTCAATTTCCCCATGAAGTTTTTAATTGAAAGGAGAGATGTTGTCCCACTCCTAAGAAATTCTTCAGTCTAGAAGGAGAAAGACCTCAGGAATCTCTCATACAATAAGAGACACAGCCCTACACAAGCGGTCTCCCAGTCTGAGGGGAAAGACACATCCCTGCCCTCAGGGAGCCCCAGTCCAAGGGGGAAACACAGCCCTGCCCTCAGGGAGCCCCAGTCTGACAGGGAGACACAGCCGTGCCCTCAGAGGGCCCCAGCCTAATAGAGGATTTGAGTCAGTTATCCTCAGGATTCCCTAATTCTATCCCAACGCATCAACCCTGCTTTGTTGACTTCCTGGTTAGAGTGGATTAAACTTGGCTTTCATACCTCATGTTGGAATATGGAGTTTGTCTCCACCAATGTTTTTTTGGAAGTTTTTTTTTTTTTTTTTTTTAAGTAAACTAGTAAAGAAAAACTTTCCAACATCTACACACCAGGATTTAATTTCTGTTCTTCTGGAAAGGGCCCTTCTATATTTAAGCCACTGTTATTTTGTTCATTGGTTTGTTTTCTGTTACTATCAGCTCAGTCTAATTCTAATTGATATATTTATGGACTGAATTTGGTCCCCAGGCATATTTGTTTCAAATATTTTAAATTCAATCCAGCATTTTAAAATCAAGATTTTTTGTTGTTGTTTCAAGGTTTTTTTACATTAAAAAATTTTGAATTTTGACTTCTCTTGAAATGATGGAAGATCTGACACCGCTGCGTTCCCAATTTGTGCTGGTGAAACTGGAAGACACTAAATACCAGCTGCCCCTTCAGCAGGGCATGTGCCTTACTGAGCCCACTTTTCAAACTACATTCCTGCCCTGCCCGTGCTGGCTCTGAGTTTGAGTTCTCTGGGCTGATGCACCCATGTCCACACTCAGCTCCCTGAAGAACCCTCCTTCCCCTGGCTTCTCCATGTAAGCCATAGAGAAGCTGGCCCCCTTACACAACTCCTGGGACCAGTCCCTGTCTCACTCCTGGTATAGCCATGGATGGCAACTTTCTTGGGGGAATGAATTAACTCTGGAGGCCAAAGCACGGTGGAAAACAAACATAGCATCCTGGAACCCCAGAGTTTAGAAGGGGACAGAGGTTGTTAGGTTGTCGTGACTTGTCTGGGTTGTGGCAGGGCAGAATTTGAAGTCACGTGGCCAAGTCCTGGTCCAGTGCACCAAGCTCTTGAGTTTCTGGAAGGGCCTGTAGGAAAGCTTCCCTGGAAAGAGGGTGTTTCTGTTTTCCTCAAATAAAAATGTCTCGTTGTGTCCAAATCCAGGCAGTGGTGGGGACTATGCGGACAGCATCTTGGTGAACACCACCCACCTGCCTCCCCCTTCTGGATGTTAACCTCTGAAATGCCTATGACAGGGATAGAGACCTCCACCCCACAGTGAGAGCTGCTGAATTCCTGTACCAGGCTAAGAAGTCCTCCTCACAGAGGCATAATCCTTTCATTTTGGCATCCCCAGCAGCTAATAAAGAGCCTAATAGAAACTAAAACCAAGGGAAAAAAAAAAAAAAAAAAAAACCTTTGCCATTGGGTGGATTCTGACTCATAGTGACCCCATAGGAAAGAGCAGAACTACCACATAGGGTTTCCCAGGCTGTAATCTTCACTGAAGCAGACTGCCACATCTTTCTCTCGCACAGCAGCTGGTGGGTTTAAACTATCAACCTTTCAATTAGCAGCCAAGTGCTTAACCACTGCACCACCAGGGCTCCTTTAGTAGAGGCTACAAGACACTATAAATAAATAGTTGCTGAGTTTCTGATGAATGAATAAGTGAATGGATGAAACAGCAAGAGCCAGGCCTTGTGTGATAAACCCCAGATGATTGGCAGTCATTAAAGCTCACCCACTCCCTCCCAGTCTCCTAAAACCAGTTGCCACAGAGTGGACTCCGACTCGTGGCAGCCCCATGTGTGTCCGAGTAAAACTGTGCTGATCCATAGTGGTTTTCAGAGGTTGATTTTTTAGAAGTAGATCACCAGACCTTTTTTCCAAGGTGCCTTTGGGTAGACTTGAACCTCCAACTTTTTGCTGAGCAGGTTAACTGTTTTACCACCCAGAGAAAAGACTTTTGAATGGAGGTTTTTGGGGCTTCTGATTCCAACCCACATCCTTCCTCCACCCTGTGGGCCCCTCCTGTGTTTGAGGAGAGTCCAGAAGCCGAGCTCCTAACTGGCTTTGCTAGCCTCTGCAGACGGAGGCCGTCTGCATGCTGCTGAGCTGCCCCACTGACTGAGGCCTGGTGCCCACTTGCAGCCCCACAGTGACCAATAGGAGATTGCTCTGCACTTAGGACCCATAATTTGTCTCGACAAGCAGCAAAATTAACTAGAACAGCTAATTAGAGAAATGTGCAGCAGCTCCGTGATTTTTAATTCCTTGCCGACATTAATGCATTATTGGTTTATTTGAGAACTAATTCAGAGTCCGGTCTTGATAGCCTTATCTCAGTGTTGCCAGCTCTAGGCTGGACGTGAAAGAACCTCTGTCACTGATTTCCTAGCCCTTCAAATCATCTCTAAGCACATTAGAGTCACATAAACAGGACATGTAATGAGGCAGCCCTACTTTGCTTTAATACTTTTAATTACCAGCCTGGGAAAGGGAGGTGGGGGAGAGGAGGGGAGCCTAGAAGAGATGCCTGGGGCCTGGTGCTGCCTGCCTGCTGCAGAAATAAAGCCAAAAACAGCTGACTGTTACCTAAACACCTTCCCTGCCTCATGAGCACTGGGAGTTCCCAGCAATGGAGGGGCTCAGGTGACATATGGGGAGACATATGATACATGCCAATTTGAGGTACACAGAAAGATGTTACTTTTTCAGAATCCAAGTTCCTTCTCCCCATAGAATGCTGGCAATTCTGGGAGGGAACGTCTTCCATGGGAGAAGGACAAGCAGGGCTGTCTCTTTCCTCATGCAATGATGTTTTCATTCAACAAATGCTCTTTGAGCACCTACTATGTGCCAAGCACTGTTCTAGGTACTGATGATCCATCAGCAAACAAAAGAAGCATCCATCCCCACCCTCGTGAAGCATAAATTCCATCAGGAAAAGGCAGATATAAATAATAAATATCATAAACAAATGAATTCCATAGCTTGTTAGTGTCTGGAGACAATTATCCGTGGGCACTTACATTTCTGCATGTCTAGCAAGTGAGGCATTGACCACCTCTTTCAAGGATAATTGTGTAACAAACAACCTTGGAGCAAAAGGCAGGCACACTCACACTCCAGTATAATAAAAATATTGTTTTCTTCTGGTGCAAAGGGCATGCATGCTTACTGCCCATTATTAAAGACTCAGATTCCCCAAGCTCAGGTTCCCCTTCTGTAACATAACCCACTGCATCTGCAAGTGTCATCTGGTTCTCTTACCATTGCCCTGTGGAATCAGGGCTCAGGAAACAGGCGTAAAAGCTATGTTAGATAAGGTGGTGTGAAATACGTCCCTGACTTTAACTGAAGAGGTCAATAACATCACCTTGGTCCTGAAAGGATTTCAAACCAGCTTCAACTCACTGCTTAGGGTTTGTTATAGATGATAGGATTGCTCTAGACTTTCTCCTGGCAGGATAAGGTGGAGTCTCTGCAATTGTTAATAAAGCCATTGCTGTTGAGTCATTTCCAACTCATGGTGGCCCCAGATATGCCAGAAGAGAACTGATCTGTAGGGTTTTCAAAGCTGTGACCTTTCAGAAGCAGATCAACAAGCCTCAATTTCAAGGGGCCTGTGGGTGGGTTTGAACTTCCAACCCTTCTGTTAGCAGTCAAGCACTTACCCATTTGTGCCACCCGCACAAAAAACGCACTGCCATCTAGTCAATAGGAACTGCCATTGTTAATACATTCTACTATACCGGGAAGGTCCCTGCAAGGAAAAGGCAGCATTTTGGCAGGATGCAGATGGACCAGGTCCCTGTTGGAGCTCCCCTGAAGTTTCCCTTGTCTGTTCTGCCCTCAGTGATTGCTGATAACCTTCAATTTCATTGTAATTAGCTCATTTCTCCCAGTGTGGTGTGAAGGATATTTTTCACTGCCTCTTGGGTGTTCCTTTTGTCTTCCTAACTAGGTTGTATGCCCAGGGCAGGTACCATGTTGCCCAGTGTCTGCAATCTGTCGCACACCTGGCAGAGTGTTCTGCTCATCATAAAACATCAATAAATTCTTGATGACAATAACAACAAGTCTCCTACTCCACACCAAGTACTGCATCTGTCCTTAGTGCCTGTAACATGTGGGTGGGTTGGGGAAGGAAAAGGAAGCAATGTTGCAGCTGGGTTTTTGGGGCCCTGCAATGGGCCATAATGCCCTTCTCTTTCTCTCATTTTAAGATCTACTTTGAAGTACAGAGCTGTCAGTGATAGGATAATATCCATATGCCTACAAGGAAGACCAGTTAATACAACTATTATTCAAATTAACACACCAACTACTAATGCCAAAGATGAGGAAATTGAAGATTTTTACCAACTGCCGCAGTCTGAAGTTGATCAAACACGCAATTGAGATGCATTGATAATTATGGGTGATTGGAATGGGAAAGTTAGAAAAGAAGAAGGATTGGTAGTTGGAAATATGGCCTTGGTGATAGAAATGATGCCAGAGATCATACGATAGAATTTTGCAAGGCCAATGACTTCTTTATTTCAAACACCTTTTTTTAACAATGTAAACAGTGACCATACACATGGACTTCACTGGATGGAAAATATAGGAATCAAATTGACTACATCTTTTTTTTTTTTATGGAAAGAGAGGATGGAAAAGCTCAATATCATCAGTCAGAACAAGGCCAGGAACTGACTGAGGCACAGACTATCAATTGCTCATATGCAAGTTCAAGTCAAAGCTGCAGAAAATTAAAACAAGTCCATGAGAGCCAAAATATGGCCTTAAGTATAGCCCACCTGAATTTGGAGAGCATCTCAAATATAGATTTGATGCCTTGAACACTAATGATTACCAGACTAGTTGCAAAAAGACATCAAGGACACAATACATGAATAAAGTGAAAGATCGTTAAAAAGACCAGAAAGAAAGAAAAGACCAAAGTGGATATCAGAGGAGACTCTGAAACTTGCTCTTGGACATAGAGTAGTTAAAGTGAATGGAAGAAATGATGACGTAAAAGAGCTGAACAAAAGATTTCAAAGGGCAACTTGAGAAGTCAAAGTAAAGTATTCTAATGAAATGTGCAAACACAAGAGATAGCAAACCAGAAGAGAAGAACACACTCAGCACTTCTCAAGCTGAAAGAACTGAAGAAAAAATTCAAGCCTTGAGTTGCAATTTTAAAGGATTCTAAGGGGAAAATATTAAATGACACAGGAAGCATTAAAAGAACGTGAAAGGAATACACAGTCACTGTACCAAAAATAACTGGTTGACTTTCAATAATTTCAGAACCGATGGTACTGGAGGAAGAAGTCCAAGCTGCAATGAAGGCATTGGTTAAAAAACAAGGTTCCAGGGATTGACAGAATACCAAGTGTAATGTTTCAACAAACAATGCAGCCCTGGAAGTGCCCACTCACCTGTGCCAAGAAATTTGGAAGACAGCTACTAGAAGTGACCAGAAGAGATCCATATTTGTGCCCATTCCAAAGAAAGGTGATCGAACAGAATTTGAAAATTATTGAACAATGTCATTATTATCACCTGCAAGTGAAATTTTACTGAAGATCATTCAAAAGTAGTTGTAGCAGTACACAAAGTAGAACTGCCAGAAATCCAAGCCGGATTCAGAAAAGGACATAGAACAAGGGATATCATTGTTGATGTCAGATGGATCTTAGTTGAAAGCAGAGAATACCAGAAAGATGTTTACCTGTGTTTTATTGACTATGCAAAGGTATTCAACTGTGTGGATTGTAACAAATTACGGATAGCATTTCGAAGAATGGGAATCCCAGAACACTTAGTTGTGCTCAGGAGGAAAATGTATATACAACAAGAGACAGTCATTCGAAAAGAACGAGGGGATACTGTGTGGTTTAAATTCAGAGTTGTATCCTTCCACCATACTTACTCAATCTGCATGCTGAGCAAATAATCCATTAAGTTGGACTATGTGAAGAAGAATGTGGCATCAGGATTCTTGGAAGACTTATTAACAACCTGTGATATGTAGATGAAACAACCTTGCTTATTGAAAGCAAAGAGGACTTGAAGCACTTACTGATGAAAGTCAACAACTACAACCTTCAGGCGTGGATTACACCTCAACATAAAGAAAACAAAAATCCTCACTACTGAACCAATGAGCAACATCATGATAAATGGAGGAAAAGTTGACATTATTAAGGATTTCATTTTACTTGGATCCACAATCAACACTCACAGAAGCAGCAGTCAGGAAATCAAATGCTGTATTGCACTGGGCAAATCTGTTGCAAAAGACCTCTTTAAAGTGTTAAAAAGCAAAGATGTCACTTTGAGGACTAAGGTGCACCTGACCCAAGCCATGATATTTTCAATCACCTCATATGCATGGGAAAGCTGGACAATGAATAAGGAAGACAGAAGAAGAGCTGAAGCATTTGAATCATGGTGTTGGCAATGACTACTGGATATACCATGGACCTCCAGAAGAAGGAACAAGTCTGTCCTGGAAGAAATACAGCCAAAGTGTTCCTTGGAAGGGAGGATGGTGAGACTTCATCTCACGTACTTTGGACATGTTATCAGGAGGGACCAGTCCCTGGAGAAGGACATCATATTTGGTATACTGGAGGGTCAGCAAAAAAGAGGAAGACCCTCGGTGAGATGGAATGACACAGTGACTGAAACAATGGGCTCAAACATAACAGTGATTGTGAGGATGGCACAGGACCAGGCTGTGTTCATTCTGTTGTACATATGGTCACTGTGAGTTGAAACCTACTTGATGGCACCTAACAGTAACAACTCGCTCCTCCATGGTGACCCATGTGTGCAAAGTAGAACCATGCTTCATAGGGTTTTCAAGGGTGTGACCTTTCTGAAGTTGATCTGCAGGCCAGTCTTCCGAGGTGGTTTCAAACTACCAACCTCTAGGCTAGTAGTGGAGTGCTTAACTGTCTTCACCACCTAGCCACATGGGGTTACCCTGAGTCAGAACTGACTGATGGCAACTAACAACAAACAACAACTGCCCTCCAAGCTGGCCCTCCCTTTCAGCCTACTCTGGAGACCAACCCACTTCCCAGGGGCCTAGCCCACTCACCCCTCACCCTCCTCTGTGATTGGACTAGTTTGCCTCCCTCAGCCAGTGTCCACCTGGGCCCCACCCAGGAACATGGCCTTCCTCCCCCACACCCAAGAGAAGGAGGTGGAAAGCTGGTTAAGTACTTCCCTTGTCTGCATCCTGCTCCCCCAGCCTCTGCGACTATTATTGGTAAGTGAACCAATTTTCACTCCTGACATCTGTAGCTCTTAGCAGTGAATATATTTGAAAAACCCTTGATGATTACTTGAAATCTTCCCTGCAATTTGATTCCTGATATTTCTCTTTTCTCCCTCAATGATTCTTTAACTCATTATTTCTTCCACCGCAGGCCTGCCAGTCTCCCCCACCGACATGCACCCCCTTGGATTTTTATCCCCTTCTCCACCAATGGGCAGAGAAGTATCCCAGGCAGATTGAGCTGAGGGCTGCACCCCCACCCCTACCCCTCCTCCCACCTCCCCTCGCTCTTCACCCAGCCTGAAGGTGTCCTCTTCACTGAGCTCACACCCAGCCAGAGGCTTTGTGAGAAGGAAGATTTCTCAGGGGAGCGGGTCCCTCCTCCCCACCAACTGTGAGCCGAACACACCACCCTTGTTTATTCTTATGATTATTTCCAATTCCATCCAGAATGCCTAATGTTCCAGCCTCAGCATGTAGAGCGACTTTCCTCCAGGGGGAAGCTACAGTTTGGGAATTAGCAATCATAACAACAATACAAATTAGAATGAGTCTCAGAGTACTCCGCTGAAGATGTTGGGGGACATGGGTGGGGGGCTGAGTGGCAAATGGAGCCTCTCTTGGCCCTAAAGATGTTGTTGCAATGTACCTTCCCACAGTGGTGGTGGGAAGGAAGGGGCTGTTAGAGGCTCTCCAGGCACAAAAGCGGAGTTGAATCCCAGCTTAACACCGCTTGTGCCTATTGAAGTCAATGCAGTAGGTGTCCAATCAGCGCTGAGGGTGAACGAACACATCCGCAACAGGGCCTTTCCTGCTTAAGACCTTTGTGTCTGCTCACTGTCAGACATCCGGGATTCCCTTTGATCTAGACCCTGAATATCTTCTCAGTTACGTTTGTCACCATGCTTCCCATTCGTGTATTCATTAGTTCATTCATTCGTTTGTTCATGTAACGAATAGTTACTGGGTGCTGGGACATGCCAGGCAGGATGCTCAGGAACGGCCCTCATGAGCTCACACAGCCCAGCTTGAGAGTTGGGTATGGACATACACATGGAAGAACAGTCTCTGAAAGAGGTGGGATAGCCTAGAGGTTAAGGACCCACGTTCTGGAGGCAGACTGAGTTTGAGTTCCAGCTCTGCTACTCACTCATGAGGCCTTGGACAATTCTCCTAACTTTTCTGTGTCTCAATTTCCCCATCTATAAAATAGGGATATTAATAGTACCTTCCTTTACACGGCTCCTGTGAGTTAATATGCGAAAACTGTTAGGAGAGTCTGGCACTGTATAAATGTCACCTATCACTATTCAAAGGAGTGTTTCAGTTTTCCTGGTACCTCCGCTGAAAGAGGTCTTTTTATATTGATCATCATTTTACCCTAAAGCTTTCTGTTCTTGGGACAGAGGGAAATCAAAAGACCCCCACCTGGATTTCCAAAAAAGGAGACTGGGAGAGGTTGGAAAGACCATCTGGGAGGCAGAGGTGCCCCAAAGAGGTAAACTGAGTCAGAGAGGTAGGGAGTACCTTCTGTTGTGTGCACAAGGGAGACCAGTGCCAGACTCAGTCCCTCGATTCCTGACCTGCTCCAAGAGCATGCCTCTGCTTATACCCAGGCTCAGGAAATGGCTGTGGGAGCAGGGCTCTGAACGGCTCACGGAGTGAGGTGCAGGAGGCCAAGACAGTGTAAGAAACAGCCTCCCCCAAGTAGGCTCCTTAGATTACCTTCCCCAGGTAGCCACTGCAGATATATCTAGATGCTTTTTATTGGGCCTGATGCGAGGATCCCACTGAGCTCTCCACCTGAACTGAGAGGCTCTAGGGGTGCAGCCATGTTCTCCCAATCAAACTGGAAGGTCCCATGCTGGAGCAGGGTCTATAGGTGCATGCTGGCCTCCTCTTAGCCCTCAGAATGGGCTCTGGCCATCGGGCTCAGGTCAGATTGGGGAGGTGGGCAGGGGAATGGGATGCTGTAAATCCTGGGAGCAACCTCCCCTCCCTGGCATGCTGTGTACACAGATAGGGTTCTCAGCACAGAAGCAGGCAGCCCTGCCCACCAGGCCCCCACCTCTGCATCCACAGGGATCATCTACCTGGGAGGTAATGTGGGCACAGCTGGGGGGTGTACGGCTCAGAAAGGTCCACAGGGAGGAGACAGAGGGTACCCAGTCTCTATCCCTTACCCAGGGAAGGGCAGTCATGACTTGTAATGAACCTCAAGACCAGGGCTAGATGCCAGAATCATCCTTATTATTTCATTGTTTGGTATATTGTGTAAATCAATTCACACCTATTGTATTAAGTAATTGGCTTCCATCTGTGTCTAGTCAGAATGGGCTTTATTCTCCCATTTCACAGACCAGAAAACTGAGGCTTAGAAAGATGAAGAGGCTTACCCGAGGGCACATAGCAAGTAAGTGGGCAGTATAGGTCCTGCAGCCAAGGCTTCCTGACTCCAAACCCAGTGCTCACGCTCAGACCCCCTGTAGCATGTGTGTGCTTCCTGCTTGCATCTGGGCATGCAGCAGAGGAAGAGCTTGGAAACACAGTGCTGCAGGAGGAGCCGGGGATCACCCACATCCACATCTCTGGAAGTCAGTGTCATCTGGTTGTCCCTTCCTGAGTCAGGGTTTGCCCCCATCAGGCAGCCTGGGGTGCAGGTCACAGGGCAGTGTGCAGAAGCAAGCTGGGCGCGCTAGGAGTAAGCAGCTGCAAAAAGCACGCAGCCCAGTGCAGTGGGGCTGCCGCTGCCAGAACCATTACTGCAGTGATTAATTAGGCTCCTTCCAACCACAGTCTCTGGGTTCCTGGGGCTGCTTGTCAAAACTGCAGGGCTCAGCAAAGCAGGGCGCCAGCCTGGAACCGCCATCTAGACCTGCTGGGCTAGGCTAGAAGGGAAGGAGGGAATGTGACAAGCTGCAGTTCTGTGCCCAGCACAGGCCCTCCGCCTGGGTGCCAGAGGTGTGAGAGTAAGCCCTTTGCTGCTTCACTGAAGGGCTTAAGGACTTCACCATGTTAAACTCCCGTTTACTGAGGACCTGCTATGTGAGACCACCACCCCAGGTACTTTTGTGAGTTACTATGTGTCATCCCCACAGCAATCCCATTTTCCAGATGAATAAACTGAGGCTCAGAGGAGTAAATAATTTGCCCAAGGTCAAGCAACATGAATGAGGGGGCAGAGTATGGATCTGTCCCTTTCCCATGAATAAGACCCCACAGCTGCTTTGTCAAGCCTAGGGAGAGGGAGGGGTCTCCATAGTCTCCAGCCTGGTGACCCCTAAGACCCAACAATGAGCTGCAGGAATGTAACCTGAGCTTCTATTTGCAGAAGACAGGTAAAAGCAGAGAGGAGCCAAGGTGGAAAAGACCACAGGGCCACTTCCGGTATATAGGTAATCCGTAAGAACATGTCCGCTTGTCCTTAGAATCCCACTCTCACATTTAGGTAAATCTTTCTAGAGTCTCTACAAACATAATAATCACACTCCTTACATGGCTCCATCTAAGATGCATCTTCTCTTCTGGTCTGGGGTGGGGGTGAGATAAGCGGAAGAGGCAGTACTGGCACCTTCCTCCAAATGCAGACAAATGGAAACACCTGCCTACCAATGTCCACGTGTCTCTTCTCCAGATACAGGTTAAACCCAGTGCCGTCGAGTCGATCCCGACTCATAGAGACCCTATAGGACAGAGTAGAACTGCCCCATAGAGCTTCCAAGGGGCGCCTGGCAGATTCGAACTGCGACCCTTTGGTTAGCAGCCGTAGCACTTAACCACTACGCCACCAGGGTTTCCAGATACAGGCTAGAACTATTTAAAAAACAGATTACAGTCATCTTAGTTTCTGGACTATTCCATCTCCCCATTCTATGATTTAATAAACTGAGGCGGTCAGTGATGTTAGGACCACGAATTAGAGTCAGGCTGAAAATAATGTCCAAGAACAAATCATCACCGCCAGTGGGGTCACTAGTCCTTCTCCATGGAGCCTGGGGACACTTCAGCATCTACCAGTCAACTGTGAGCATGCGCATGGAGTGCTAGCTGCAAGGGGCTAGTTGGCCAGTGGTAGAATTCGCACTTTCCGTGTAGGAGACCTGGACTCAGTTCCCAACCAATGCACCTCAGGCACAGCCACCACCCAAGGATGGATTACCCAATGAGCAAGGGACACTGTAGTGAAAACAAGTGAAATTGGGAGCCGTAGATTATAAGCACAACTCAGTCCTTGTGTGCCTTGCTTATCGTAAGCCGGTGCTTCCTATGCTCACTGGTTAATCCGTCCCTGCCACCACCCATCTGTCGGTAGAGGCTCGTGTGTTGCTATGATGCTGAACAGGTTTCAGAGGAGCTTCCAGATTAAGATGGACTAGGAAGGAAGTAGGACTTCCAGCCAATTAGTTTTGGTTAGAACCCCTACTGAGAATTTGCATTTCACGGGGTCAAAATCTACATTTTAACAAGATCCCGAAGTGATTCCTATATATGATAAATTTTGAGAATCACTGCTCTGCTAGTGGTTCTTATAATTAGTCCCTAATTGGCAGTATTAGCATCACCTGGGAACTGGATAGAAATGCAAATTCTCAGAGGGCATTCAAACTGGAATGAACCGGTTTGAAATCCCAGAAGAAGGGCTTGAAGATCTACTTCTGAAAACCAGTCAGTGAAAACCCTGTGGACCAAAACAGTCTGATCTGCAACTGACCACAGGGATGGTGCAGAACCAGGCATTCTGTTGTTCATGGGGTCGCCACGAGTCGGGGGCAGACTCCATGGCAGCTAATAACAGGTGTGGAGTGGGTACAATGAGGAAAGAGGCTGACTCTGTCCTCAAGGGGCTTCCTGGTTGAGGAGACAGGATGTGTATGGCTCTGGCTGCTGGACCAGTGCTGCAGATTAGATGAGTGGAACCGAAGGGTTGGACACCAAAGACAACAGAACCAGGGTGTATAACCCTGGGGGGTGGGAGAGAGGCAGAGGAACTTTAAGAAACCAGAGGAACAAGGAATGAAGATAAAGATCTCATCTGAGGTGTCTGCAATGGGGACAATAAGAATAAGGAGTGGAGGACATGGAGGCTTAAAATTCAGTGCAACCCTGTGGAGTTGTCAGGCAAGCCTGGCTCAGGGCAAGAGTAGAATCCATTTCAAAGAAAACATAATGTTTATTTATTGAGCATCTGCTATGTGCCAGCTCCTGGGCTCAGTGCTTTGCTGGCATTATCTTGTGTAATCTTCACAACTCCATGTGGGTAGAGATGCTAGTATTCTCTTTTGGCAAGTGTGGAAACTGAGGCTTGGAGAGGCTAAGTGACTTGCCCAAGTTTTCAGAAGTGGAAGGGACAAGACCAGGATTCACACAGGACTTGACTCCAAAGCCTGTGATAGCCCAGCTCCACCATGATGCTCCGAGGGCCAGATTCAGCAGCTGGGTTGGCTGGCAGAGAGGAGGAGGAGAACCCAGCATCTCTAGGCCAGGTGTGACTTGACTGGGTGCAGCTGGATGCAGAACCACTCTCTGCACCTGTAAAATACTAAATGATACAGAGGTTGCTGGCCAAGTCCTCACATTTGTGGTAAAGTAGCTTTTGCATACCCAAGAATGAACTGCAGGAAGGTGACGTGGGCCCTAACTGCTGAGGACAGATAAAGGTGGACAGAAGTTAGGGATGACCATATTGCTGGGGCTGTAGCTTCATAATGTGGAGTCTATCTGACTCTCTTGGTGGGGCTGCAAAAGACATTCCCCAAGCACATGGCTGGACCCTAAGATCTCACCAGACAACACCATCCTCATGGACGAGGGCTGGGTTAGTGAGAAGGGGCAGCTTGAGAGAACAGGGGGGATGGAGAGGCTGTGTGAGGCTGAGTGTGTGGAGATAAGAGAACTGTCTGCCTACTCTGCCTCTGGATGGCCGTGTGTGTGTGCGTGTGTGTGTGTGTCTAAAGGCAATTATTAGTCTGCTTTCCCTGCATCTACAGCTCAGAGACACTGGGGCCAGGATGATAGATCTATTGATTAACATTTTTGTTCAGTTCAAGATAGGAAATGTGAGTCTCTTTTGAGACCCATTTTGCTGGAGGAAGATGTTTTTTCCTCGAACATTACCCTTAGAAGAAGAAATGGCTCTACCTAAGAAGGCAGGGAAGAGGTCTGATCCTGTGTGCCCTTTCCTGGGCAGGGGGTGATGAGATAGCGTAGGGACCTAAGCCCTCAGACACATTACCTCCAGGGTGGGGGAAACCTGCAGAGCCCCAACCTGGAGTCTTTGGTGACCCTGAAGACCCCCAGAGGTACAGGCCCTCAGCCTGTGATTCTCAAACCAGCTGCATGTGAGCACCACCCAAGAAGATTGTTAAAAGACAGACTTCAGATTTTTTGTTTTGAGATCTCCCAGAACGTGATCCAGGATGCCACATTTCAATAAGCTGCCCAGTTGGATTCTTAAGGCCGATAGACCTGCACTTCAAAGGGCCTTGTTTCCTCTGCAGGATGGTCAGAAGGAGAAAATGGCCCCAGAAAGGAGTGTGGAGACTGCCTGACTGCACCGCACCCTGGTCACCTATGCGTCCTTCCAGGAGGGAGGGAGAGACCTCTGTGGGGGGAGGGGCATTAAATCTTTCCGACTCACTAGAGGTAACACCCTTCCACCCCTGTGTGGCTCACCAGCCAACGACCCCCAGGAACACACCCAGGAGCTCACCAGTAGTTGAACAAAAAAAAACTGACCCCAAGTCAAAGCGACCCCATGTGTGTCAGAGTAGAACTGTGCTCCATAGGGTTTTCAATGGCTGACTTTTCAGAAATATATTGTCAGGCCTTTCTTCTGAGGGGCCTCTAGGTGGACTTGAATCTCCAATCTTTATGGTTAGCACCTGAGAATGTTAACCATTTGCACCACCCAGGGACTCCAGTAGTTGAACAAGTTGGGTTTATTACTAGTTGCAACGAGAGAGAACGCACACCATGGGAAACCAAGGTGCATCTCAGCAAGAGTTTGCTAGAAAGAACCTATTATGGATTTGGGCTGCCATTAGGTGATTTGTGGAGGGTCCAAGAAAGTAGAGGCCCACTCTGGATTGAGGGCTGACAGCAGGGACGACTCTATGATTGGGTATGTCAATAAATTTGATCTATAGGGAGGGCAGAATAGAGCAAGGTGAAAGCTGTAATTGGGAACACAGCAGCAATCACTCATATTAGCTGGGAGGGGAGGTATTTGGCATTTTGCGGCTTGGACAATGTTCATGTATTGTCTATGCTCAGACATGATTATGCCGTGGTCTTGTTTTTGTCTGATCCATCATGAACACAGAGTGGTCTTGTCTGATACTGATGCTCTGTGAAATCATTTGTGTTCAACCGGAGAACAGAAGGCCAGCTTCTAGATGTCAGGGGCTGCTTTTCTCAATACCCTATCATCTCGCCACCCAGGGAAATTGGGGTAGTTTTATATTTTCTAAGGGAAGGACAACACCAACTAACAAACCTGATCTTTTATCTGCTACTTCTCATCCACTGTGGCTGATTCTCTGGTTGGCTCCAGGGTTCCTTTGCCAATGTCAGGCATGAAGTCTGCTACCTCCTCTGGCTGTTCCCTCCCCAGTGATGGATTTCCCCTTCCATTCCTTTATCCACTGCTCCTCTCATTAAAAATCATGCCCTTTGCAAAAGACATAACTCTTCTCTGATCAACTGTGTCTTGGTTTAATATCCGCTGCTGTGACCCCATGTAGGTATGACTGTCTCTGATGAGAGCATGCAAATCACTCTCACCCTAGATAGAACACTTGACCTAGCCAAACCCTTACAGAAAGGTAATTAGATGTCTAGGTTGATGGTGTTTCTAATGTCGATTTAGGTAATGGTGATAGTGATAGTCATCATGATTACAGTGGCAGTGGTTGCAATGGAGGGCATAGCAAAAATGGTGTTGGGGTGGCGATGGAGGTGATGGTGATCACAGTAGTGATAATGGTTACTGCCTTAGGCTGGGTTCTCTATAGAAACAAAACTAGTGAAATGTGTATGTGTATATATATACATATGTATATACATAACAAAAAAATTTATCTCAAGGAAATGGTTCATGTGGTTGTAGGCTAGCAAGTCCCAAATCTGTGGGTCAGGCATAAGGCTGGAGGCTTCTCCTGACTTAGGTAGCTGCAGGTGCTGACAAACCCAAGATTAGCAAGTCAGACAGCAGGCTACTGGATCACAGGTTGTGGAGGCTGATGAATCCAAGATTGGCAGGTAAAATAGTAGGCTGCTGGCTCACAGGCAGCAGAGGCCAACGAATCCAAAGATCAGCAGGTAAAGCAGCAAACTGCTGGGCCATAGGCTTCAAAGGCTGATAAATCCCAAGATCAGCAGGCAATACTACAGGCAACTGGTTCAAGTCCCAGAACTGGAGGTCAGACGATGACAAGCCAGATGCGGGATTCAGAGCAAGTAAGCAAGATTCGCCAGACATGCAAATACATATCAGATGCAGGCCACATCTCTGAAGAAACTTCCTTTGCAATGGATTGGCTGATCACATCAGTTCACATCTTCACATCATGGAAGATGACTACATCATTACAAAGCTACCAAATTACATCATTACATAACTGGCAAACTGCATCCTTACTTAACTGTCAAACCACTGAGAATTGTGGCCCAGCCAAGTTGACACACAACCTCAACCATCACAGTCCACCCCTTGTCAGCTTGACCCTTATACACATCTCCTTAAGCCATACACAATCTCTAAATAAAGACAATTACAAACTCATACTCCCACCTAACATGCTACAACCAACACACAACTGAAAAGGATTAGATTTTTAAGTAAAGAAAAGGAAAATATTTGGTGTATATATACAAGGCAGAAATACTCATAACAATTGCAGTCGTCATTTCTGCAACTGGTCACATGGTCATAACTGGTATTTAGAACTATCTTTTTCCACCACCCATTCTGTATTCCCTTTGCCCTCAGCAAGCACCTCAGCTGGTCGTGATTCTTTGCCTGGTGGCGTAACCCAAATCTTCATTCCTGAAGGGCATGGGCCATTAGTAGTCATGCTGGAATTGGGTTGATGTAGTTTTCCATTGACTTTAATCACAGGGCACTGTTAGTACTAACAGATGCCCTAAGTGATCTCGTGCATTCCAGACATACTCTTCTTTACCTCCATTATGTAATATCAGTCCAATTTCACCTTGGAAATCAGAGTCAATCACACCAGCCAGTATGGTAACCCCCTTCTTTGCCTGTTGATCCAGAGGCATGGGGAGCTCAAAGTGGTCTGGTGGCATTCTTAATTTTCAGTTCAATGAAATCCATGTTGTGTCTCCAGGTGGGAACATTCTTCCCTTTGCAACTAAGACCTCTAGAACTGCAGAGCATAGAGTTGCAAGGACAGAAGTAAAAATTTTGCAACTGGATTACTAGGGGTATAAGTGAGTGGTGTCACTCCCATACCCAACCTTTGGTGCCTGGAACCATGAATGCTGGCTATGGAAGAAATAGAGCCATACATTGGATGCCAGTTTGGAGCAAATAAAGCTTCCTGGAGAACATTGCCCCAACCCTGCAAAGTATTGACACCTTAAAAGGCCATTCCATTGTTCTATTGAACCGTCTGCTTCAGGATGACGGAGAGCATGGTAAGGCCAGTGAATTCCATAAGCTTGGACCCATTGCCATACATCATTTGCTGTGGAGTCCCTCGATCCAAAGTGATGCTGTGTGGGATACCATGATGGTGGATACAGCATTCTATGAGTCCATGGACGGGAGTTTTGGTGGAAGCATTGTGTGCAGGGAAGGAAAATCCGTATCCAGAGTAAGTGTGTCTATTCCATTTAGAATGAAACACTTCCCTTTCCATGATGTAAGCAGTCCAATGTAATCATCCTGCCACCAAGTTGTTGGCTGATAGCCTCAAGGAATGGTGCCATCTCAGGGACTCACTGTTGATCTCTGCTGCTGGCAGGTTGGGCATTCAGCAGTGACTGTAGCCAAGTCAGCCTTGATGAGTGGAAGCCCATGTTGCTGAGCCTATGCATTACCTCCATCCCTGCCACCATGGCCACTTTGTTCATGAGCCCATTGGGCAATGACAGGAGTGGCTAAGGTAAGAGGATGACTGGTTTCCAGAGAAAGCATCATCCTATCCACTTGATTGTTAAAATTCTCCTCCACAGAAGTCACCCTTTGGTGAGCATTCACATAAGACTCAAATGTATTCATTTCTATGGTCCATTCAGAGAGGTCTATCCACATACCTCTTCCCCATTTCTCTTTGTCACCAATTTTCCGGTCATGTTCCTTCCAAGTCCCTAACCATCCACCCTAACCATTGACCACAGCCCATGAATGCAAATGCACGTCTGGACAGTTCTTATTTCAAGCAAAGAGTGCTGCTCGTAATTCTGTCCATTGGCAGGATTTTCCTTCACCACTGTCCTTCAGGTGAGGTACCAGAAAGTTGCTGCAGTGTTGCTGCTGTCCACCTGTAAGTGGTGGTTGCATATCACAAAGAACCATCTGTAAACCAGGCATGAGTTTTCTGTTCCTCAGTCAAAAGATCACAAGGATCTCCCCATGAAGCCATAAGTGCAGACTTGGAAAGGACAGGTAATGTGACAGGAGTGGAGACCATGGGCATTTGGGCCACTTCCTCATGAAACTTACTTGTGCCTTCACATCCCACTCAAGCCCGATCTCGGATATACCACTTCCATTTAATAATGTAGTGCTGTTGTCCTTGTCCAACTTCATGTGGGTCAAACAACACCCAGTTCATGATGGGCAGCTCAGGCCACATGGTGACTTGGTGGCCTGTGGTTAAGAGTTCAGTCTCTATTAAGGCCCAGTAACAAGTCAAAAGCTGTTTTTTGAAAGGAAAGTAGTGATCTGCAGAGGATGGCGGGGCTTTGCTCCCAAATCCCAAAGGTCTATGCTGTGTTCACCAATAGGGGTGTGCCAAAGACTCCAAACAGCATGTCTATCTGCCACTGACACTTCAAGCACTGTTGGATAAGCTGAATCATATGAACCAAGAAGCACAGCAGCTTGTATGGCAGCCTGAGCCTTTTGCAGAGCCTTATCTTGTTCTGGGCCCCACTCAAAACTGTCAGCTTTTTGAGTCACTTAATAAATATGCCACAATAAAAAAAAAAAAAGGGATACATTGCCTCCAAAATCCAGAGGCCCACGTGGCATAGTGTCTCCTTTTCAGTTGTAGGAGGGGCCAGATGTAACAATTTATTCTTCACTATAGAAGGTATATCTCAATAAGCCCCACACAACTGGACTCCTAGAAATTTCACTGAAGTGGAAGCCACCTGAATTTTTTTGGTATTAATTTCTCACCCTCTAGCTTGCAAATGTTTTATCAACAAATCCATAGTCATTGGCACTTCTTCCTTACTAGATCCAATAAGCATAATGTCATCGATGTAATGGACCGGTGTGACGTCTTATAGAAAG
Organism: Loxodonta africana; assembly: GCF_030014295.1. Taxonomy (NCBI): domain Eukaryota; kingdom Metazoa; phylum Chordata; class Mammalia; order Proboscidea; family Elephantidae; genus Loxodonta; species Loxodonta africana. The sequence goes on from NC_087342.1 coordinate 103,206,109, forward strand.
GAAAGGTGATTGAGTTCCCTGTGGGTTAAATTATGACATAAGGCTGGAGAGTTGACATACCTCTGAGGTAGGACGGTGAAGATGTATTGCTGACCTTGCCAGCTGAAGGCAAACTGCTTCTGGTGGTCCTTTGAAACAGGAACCAAGAAAAAGGCATTGCCCAGATCAATAGCTACATACCAGGTACCAGGAGATGTATTAATTTGCTCAAGGAATGGAACCACATCTGGAACAGCAGCTGCAACTGGACTCACCACCTGGTTAAGCTTACGGTAATGTCACTACGAGGTGGAATTGACTTGACAGTAACCATACCATACTACAATACTATCATTCTCCAAGATCCGTCTGTTTTTCGCCAAGCCCAAATAGGTGAGTTGAATGGGGATGTGGTGGGAACCACCACATCCGCATCCTTCAAGTCTCTTATGGTGGCAGAAATCTCTGAAATCCTTCCAGGAATACAGTATTGCTTTTTTATTTTCCTAGGTAGGGGCAGTTCTAATGACTTCCACTTGGTTTTTCCTACCATAACAGCCCTTACCCCATTTGTCAGGGATCCAACGTTGGGGTTCTGCCAGTTGCTGAGTGTATCTATTCCAATTATACATTCTGGAACTGGGGAAATCACTACAGGGGACCCACTGGACCTACTGTGAGACAGACATGAGCTAATACTCAATAACCTGACCTCCGTATGCCTCCACTCTGACTGGTGGGCCACAGTGACATTTTGGGTCTCCTGGAATTAGTGTCAGTTCAGAGCCAGTATCCAGTAATCCCTGAAAAGTCTGATTATTTCCTTTACCCCAATGAACAATCATTCTTGTAAAAGGCCATAGATCCTTTGGGCAAAACTGAGAGAAAGAGTAACAGTATAAATTTTTGGCACTGTATTGGAGTCCTTCCTCAAGGGAACCAAGCCTTCCCTTCACTCAAGGGGTTGTGGGTCTATAGACTGGCTCGAGTCTGGGAACTGATTGAGGGACTGTGGCTCTCTAGTCTGGCAATTTGAGTTAGACTGCCATTCACTTGACCTAGAATCCTTCCACTTTTACAGATCAAGTAAATATTTAGTAGATGCCCCATCTATTTCTCTTCTAGGGCCACCATGACTAAGTAGCGAATGCCGTAAGTCCATAGAAGTCATACTATCCTGATTACTGCCTTGACTCCACTGTCCATTATAGTAACCACACCCACCTTGTCTTTATCGGTTGAGTGCCACCACTTGCCCCCTACCACCACAGGGTTCAGTCAGCCCCATTGTAGTTAGGTGTCTTAATTGAGTTAGGGCAGTTCCCACTGTCAAATCTGACTCACAAAAGATAGCAATCCCAGTAGTCTTCAAGGATGCTGGCACTCCGTTCACAAATTTGTTCCTCACCATTGTGGTAAAAGTTATGTCGTCTGGACATTTCACATGCGGGTCTGTGGGTCTAACCTGGTAAATTCACTCTAGCATGGCAATTTCCCTAAGCCTTTGGATATCTTCGTCTGTAGTATACCAAGGCAGGTCTGATACTTCAACTTGATTTAGTGTAGGCCAATGCATAATCCATTCTTCCCCAAACCAAACAAATAAACTATTAGAGCTTTTTCCTAACCTCTCAAGCTGAAATATTGAATGGAGAATCTGTGTTTAGTGGGCCCATATCAATAAACTCAAGCTGATCCAAGTATATGTTCCTTGTACCATTATCCCACACACTTAATAGCCATTCCCACACATATTCCCCAGGTTTCTGTACATTTTAGAAAAGTCAAGTAGTTATTTTGGAATGTAGCATACCTCCTCCTGGGTCACACTTTGTACTTCACCTTTTGAGGCTTGCTTGGACTTAAATCTAGTTATAGGTCTAGAAACAAAAATAGGTGGCAGGGGTGGGTCCTGGGAACATTCAGCAATGTCTTTTAAGGCCTCTAGTCCAGGAAATGCCCCCAGGCAATTACTCAGATGCCACCCCAGGGATGACTTAGACATCACCCCAGGTGATATCTCAGACAAAGGCTCTTTAGGCACAGCTGGGTTAATCTCATCAGATGGGGGTGGAGGGGCTAGTGGTTTTACTGGGAAGGGATTAACAGACAAAGATGGAGTAATCTCTATAAATGGGAGTAAGAGTGTTGGTTGTGTTGGCAGGACTGATTCAATGGAGTTTAGGGGTTCAGTGTTCCCTGCTTCCTGATTATCTGCTCAAATGTCACCATCCCAAGTCTTAGGATCCCATTTCTTTCCAATTGATGCCCTCACTTTAACTTCAGATACCATTCAAGGTTGGGAGTTCAGTTGGTGTTATAATTCAGCCACTCTTACGATAAGACTCTGGGTTTAGTTTTTCACAACATCAGCTCTGTTACCACAAGAAATAAAACTTTCTTTCAGAGCATAAGTGGAAACTTTGAAGTCTTTTATGTGGCACTTGAGCTGTGACTCTGAAACCCAGAGCTCATCTCTTTCTTTCACCACATTGTCTAGTCAAAGTAGGACCAACCAACCAGCTTACTTATACTTCTCCTTCTCTAAAAATTGTAGAAAAGTATCAAACATGTGATCACCCAGAGCCTCATTTCTCACCAATACTTGAACTATTGATGGTGATATTTTGCATATTAATATTGCTACCTCATGCCATGGATTAGCAGTGCCTTCTTTACACTGGAGGCAGAGTCATCAGTGCCTGTAAGACTAGTCAGACTTGAGAACCAATTTAAGAAACTCATCCTTACAACTTAGTTTCTCTAGAACCACTCTCAGTACCAAATGTCTTAGGCTGGGTTCTCTAGAGAAGCAAAATCAGTGAAGCATATATATATAGAGAGAGAGAGAGAGTTATCTCAAGGGAATGGTTCATGTGGTTGTAGACGCTGGGAAGTCCCGAGTCTGTGGGTCAGGCATCAGGCTGGAGGCTTCTCCTGACTCACACTGCTTCAGGGACTTACACACCGAAGACCAGCAGGTTAAGCAGCAGGCCTCTGGACTCACAGGCTGTGAAGGCTGATGAATCCAAAATCAGCAAGTCCTAAGAACCAGAGGTCAGTTGATGAAGAGCTGGATGCAGAATTCAGAGAAAACAAGTGAACTTTGCCAGATCATCTTTCTATCTTTCTATGTATCTTTCTATCTATCTGTCTGTCTATCTACTATCTATCTGCATAATATATATATTGGATACAGGCCATGCCTGAAAAGAAACTCCTCTTACAACTTATTGGCTGATCACATCAGATCACATCAGGGAGGATGATTACATCATTACATAACTGCCAAACTACATCATTACATAACTGCCAAAATCACTGAGAATCACGGCCTAGCCAAGCTGATACACAACTTTAACCATCACAGTTACAGTGATGCTAGTGTTTGTTGTTGCATTAGTAGTGAGGGTGATGCTGGGGGTAATGATGGTGATGGAGCTCATGAATATCATGACAAATATCATGAATAACATGATGACGATGGCAATAGTTATGATTATGATAAAGATGACTTTGTGGATTCAAACCTTTCACAGTGTCCATGGAATAACCTCAGAGAGTTTGATTAATCGCTCTACTCTTTTCTTCAGGCAAAGAAACCCTGAATCAAGTTTCTAAGGTTGCTCATGGACAGCCAGTGATGCAGAATGAGGCTGGTAAGACAGGTTTCCCGTGAAGTCTACTTCCAAGTCAGCAGCCCCAGGCTCACTCCATTGCCAGGTCCATGGAAGGCAGATGCAGATGCTGGGTGCATTTCCACCACTGTCCTCAGGCAGATGGGAGTTTCTGATGGGCACTGACAACTGTGAGGAACCTGGGGAGACTCAAAAGATCTGTGTCTGACAAGACCTGTCATATGCAGCTGTGGACAAAGATGCATATAGCATATAGGGCCCTGGTGCCCCAGAGACAAGGCTGTCTCAGAAGGCAGGGCACACTGGGCAGATGGTCTAAACCAGAGTGCTCAGAAGCCCAGATGCAGGAAAGTTTGGTGAGATGAATCTATGTGACCCAGGAGTGGAGAAGGTGGGGCTGACAACCTGGGATTAAACAAGGCTGAGGTTTCAAAAAAAGTCAGTTGTTAGGACAATACCTGAGGCAAGAAGCCCTAACACTAGATCATCGACTGCCTCTGATGATTGACTATTATACTCACCCTGCTACAGGAGTGTCCAATAACTGAACTCTCAGGACGGGGAAAGCCTAGGTCTATAATAGAGGCTGTTGCACCTCCTTTGGGAGGACCTGATCATACCCACGTGGTCTCCATGACTTTACCCCTCCTTGTGATACTCAGGACTCATAGATTTCAGCATGCCTGAGGTTTGGGGAGATCCCCTTGTGAATTACATAGTGGCCTTTGAGGTGCTTGCCATCCAGGGAATCAGCCTTATAAATGCCCCCAAGTCTCTATTTATGTCAGTCAGAATCTGATCATGAAAATATAATCCAATATAGATATTTCGAGGAGGTGGGGCCAAGATGGCAGAGTAGTTAGATGCTTCTTGTGGTCCTTCTTACATCAAAAACCAGAAAAAACTAGTGAATCAATTTATATATGACAATCTAGGAGCCCTGAGCATCAAAGGCAAAGTTGAGGAATTGGACTGAGTGGCAGGGGGAAGGAGAGATGATTCAGAAGCAGTGAGGAGTTGCCAGATCTGACCTGGAGGGAACTGGCACCCCATAGGCCAATCTGCTGGCATGAGTATGGTGAGACAAGCAGTGGCATTCAGGACATGTTTCCCACATTGGGAGAAACCAAGCAGTGGAGAGTTCACTCACGCCTCCAGAATCAGTGAAAAGTGGCGCTCTCAGCATGAGATAAGTACTTGTGTCTAATCTATCGCTTGGACCAAAAAACACCCCTTTGGAAAAAACTATCTCCCATTAAGCTGACCCCTCCCCACTCTGCACTGGGTCTCAATCAAGCTTCAGTGATAGCTGCTTTCCCTTGGGCTGGAAGTAGGACTTGTCGCGTGCCCTGAGTCATCTTTCTGGTCTTGGAGAAGGAACAAATTAACAAACAGGGGGAAAAAATGATCTGCCGGCTCCCCTAAGCTGGGAAATTAGGGCAGAAATGGCTCCTTTGGCTAGGCACCGGCTTAAGCAGTCCACAGATTTGAATGCCTTTCACCCCTGCATAGACCTGTGTGGGCCCATATCAATAGCACAGGCCCTCATTATCATAGTACAACAGTGTATATACCTGAAGTCTAACTTCAACTGTTTCAGCTATATTGTGGAGAGGCAGGTTTGTGATGGTTAACACACTCTGCCTATTAAACAGGGTTCTCATCTACCCACATTAGGGGCCTGAGGACTTGTGGCTTCACCCACAACACCTAGCCACCCTCAACAGGTGTCCAAGGATAAGTGGTGCCTCCCAGTCCTTACAGCCAACAGCACTGGGTGCCCATAGTCCAGCTGAAAAACCCACCCATCTAGGCATTCTAGGGAACAGGGACACACTTTCCTCACAGACACTCAGGGGCAGTTGTCTGTTCCCTGCCTTGCTCAGCGCATACCCCCCTACTGCAGCCAGATACCTGTGCTTACACCAATCACCCCTGCTAGTCTAAGACTGTAGGTGAGAGCCAGGACCACGCACTTGGTGACTGACTACCTGGACACATGAGCTGAATCCACACAAGAAAAGTAAATGGACTCCTGAGCTCATATACCTAGTAACAGCTCTAACCACATGGTGACAGGACATTAGAACTTCAAGGGCACCAATAATCAAACTAGCTCACTTGAACAGCCTATTTGGGCATATCAAAACAAAACAAAATAAGAAGCTAGGACACAGTAAGCAAACATAAAATAAATATATATAATAACTTATTGATGGCTCAGAGGCAACAGTTAATATCAAATCACATAAAGAGGCAGACCATGATGGCTTCATCAAGCTCCCAAAACAAAGAATCAAGACATCTTCCAGATGAAGATAACTTGCTGGAATTACCTGAGGTAGAATACAAAAGATTGATATACAGAACTCTTCAAGGGATGAGGAGGGAGATCAGGCAAAATGCAGAACAAACCAAGCAGTATGCAGACAATGCATTAGAGGAACTTAAGAAGATTAGGAAAGAGCATAATGACAAATTTAATAGGCTGCAAGAATCCATAGAGAAAGAGCAAACAGAAATCCAGAAGATTAACAATAAAATTTCAGAATTAGACAACTCAGTAGAAAGCCTTAGGAGCAGAATTGAGGATATGGAAGTCAGAATTAGTGAGATTGAAGATAAAGCACTTGACACCAACATATCTGAGGAAAAATCAGATAAAATAACTTAAAAAAAAATGAAGAAACCCTAAGAATTATGTGGGACTTTATCAAAAGACATAACCTATGAGTGATTGGAGTACCAGAACGGGCTGGGGGGGCGTGGATAACAGAAAACACAGAGAGAATTGTTGAAGATTTGTTGGCAGAAAACTTGCCTGATATCATGAAAGATGAGAAGATAACTATCCAAGATGCTCATCAAACCCCACACAAGGTAGATCCCAAAAGAAAGTCACCAAGACATATTATAATCAAACTTGCCAAAACCAAAAAGAAAAAGAAAAATTTAAGAGTGGCTAGGAATAAACAAAAAGTCATCTACAAAGGAGAGTCAATAAGACTAAGCTCAGACTACTCAGCAGAAACCATGAGGGCAAGAAGGCAATGGGATAACATATATAAAGTCTTGAAGGAAAAAAATTGCCAGCCAAGAATTATATATCCAGCAAAACTGTCTCTTAAATATAAAGGTAAAATTAGGACATTTCCAGGTAAACAGGAGTTTAGGGAATTTGCAAAAACCAAACCAAAATTACAAGAAATACTAAAGAGAGTCCTCCAGTTAGAAAATCAATAACATCAGATAACAATCCAAGACTAGAGCACAGGACAGAGTAACCAGATATCAACCCAGAGAGGGAAATCTCAAAATTAAATCAAAACTAAAACGCTCAAAATGGGGAAACAGTGATGTCATTATGTAAAAGATGACGGCATTAAATCAAAAAAGAGGAACTAAAAAATATAGTCATAGATCTTTCATATGGAGAGGAAGTCGAGGTGATATAAAGAAATAAAAGTTTAGTTTAAACTTAGAAAAAATAGGGGTACATGTTAAGATAACCACAAAGGAAACTAACAACCCTACACATCAAAATTAAAAAAAACAAGAAAAACATAAAGACTCAGCAAATACAAAAGCAACAATAATGAAAAAGTGGAAAAGACAATATATAAAGATATTTGAAGCAAAGGCAATTTAATACAGGAAATTGGTGCTGGAAGAGCTGAGAAGACAAACAAGCAACCAGAGACTAGCAAAAGCAGGAAGACACTATGGCCTTTAGCACTGCAGTGGCAACAGGAGGCACTATTACCAGAACCCAAATGCCAAGGCTGCTTGCCAAAAGCTCGAACTACATTGGAGATCCAACCACCCAGAAAACAGCTATTAACACAGGGTCAGAAAGGGGAGAAACACCTCACCTTCTCACTTTTTCTTTCCTCCAGTCTCCAGTTATTTTTCCCATTGGCTGACCCTTGGCAAAGACCAGTTGAAAAGGGAGGCTGGGAAACAGTATGCAGGAGGGCAGAAAACAGATCTGAAAGCAAATAGGTACTGACTACTGTTCCAACCCTAGGAGGATAGTTGAATTTTGTTGGTATTTGAGCAAGTCAGTGACTAACACCCCATCTTCTACACCTAGTTCAGAACTTTCTATGAAATAGATAAAGACATCAGGCAGATGGAGACCAAAATATTACCTTTAGTGCCATTAAAACAGTGGAGAGCTTAGGGTCTCTTAGCCTGGTGGCTTGCTAACAGCTCATGCTTGAATTTGCAGACTTATTGAGTCTCAGGCAGAGCTGGACATCTGCACTCCCACCTCCATCCCATGATGAGGAGGAGCAGAAAATATATCCTTTCTGTAAACAGAATGATTCCAAAGAGTGAAGCATAGTCAGATCCTCTCTAAAACTTACCACTCAGAGATGTTGCCTCCTCCTGAGGATAGCAATGAGAGAAGTGATGGAGAGAGGAGATGATTGTTGCTGTAATGGAGGTTCCTCCACATGGAACCACAGACCAAAAAAAAAAAAAAAAATCCTTGCCAGTGAGTCGATACCGATTCATAGCAACCCTATAGGACAGAGTAGAACTGCCCCATTGGGTTTCCAAGGAGCAGCTGGTGGAATTGAACTGCTGATTCTTTGGTTAGCAGCTGAGCTCTTAACCATTTCGGCAGCAGGACTCCAAAAGACTAGACGACATGAAATCATGGAGTTTCTGACTGGGAGGCTGAATCACCTCTACAACACTCCTGTCAAGTGGTCGATCAGTATCTCTTAAAAATCGTCAGGGAGGGGGACTCAGAACCTCCCAAAGAAGCCCATTCCATTCTCACACAGCTCTGGAAGTTAAAATGTTCTCTATATTAATCTGAATTCTTTCCTGTGATTTCTATTTTCCCTCTGGGGCTTCACAGAACACCTCTGATCCTTCTTCAATGAGAAGGTTACTTAAAGATGGCAAGTACATCATCCTGAGACTTAACTTCTCCAGGCTAAATATTTCCAGTCCTTTCAATTTGCTCTTGTATATGTTCATGGTTTTCCAACCATTCAGCATTCCAGTGACCTCTTTCTGGACACAGCTGAGTTGGTCTACATCCTTTTTAAAGCATGGAACCCAGAAACAGCCACACCAAGAAGTCGCCCCTGTCATCACTGCCATCAAAGTGACTACCATGTAGCCCTCTTCTGTAGAGAGTTTACATCCACCACCGCTAACCCTACCCAACAAGATGGGTGCAATTGTTTCCTCCATTTTGCAGCTGAGGAAACTGAGGTTCAGAGAAGTTGTGACTCACCCAGGATCACATAGTTAACAAGTGACACAGGTCTATCAGATTATAAAGTCCATGTCTGTTCCACTGTAACGCACTTTCCTAACACTAAGGTATAAAGCAAGGAGTAACACACTTGCAGACACTGGAGCTGATGGAGCACAAAGATGTGAGATCCTGAGGCTTGTGAGCCACAGGGAATGAGAGGAAGAGAAAGGAAGGTAAGTGAGAGGATCCAGAGTCCAGGGCCCCTTCTCCACCCAGACGTGGTCACTGTACCTCCTCAGCCAGATGGTGTCCCTGGCCTTTCGGCTGTGGGATGTGGCTCTGATCTAGAGCTCCCAGCCTGGCCTCTTCCCCTTCCAAAAAAACTCAGAACAGGGAGGCGTGCAGAGCAACAGCATCTCCTGGCTCCTCACCAACAGGAAATACCCAGAGTACGGAGCCACAGTTTTCCTGTGTTTATTTTAATGTGTTTTAGGCAAATAGCTCTGGTAGAAATGCTCATCTCTGACTGTCACTGAATAAAGCCCTCAGCTGTTCCCTGTGATTAAGACAGAAGGGAAATCACATGTTAATAATTCAATAGAGGGGTGTGTGTGTGTGTGCGCATGTGTGTGTGTGTGTAAGGCTACCTGAGAACAAGTCGCATATTTCTCATTTATAGGCCTCTGATACCATCTGACAGAAATCCCTTCTTAAGTGAAATATTGATAGGTTTACTCTGCAATCTTAAGCATGCCTTTTAAATTGCTGTAATTAAGTCCAGGAAAGAGGGGTGGCAGCAAAGAGGGGAGACCTAGGATTCCAGGCTTGAGAATACACACACACACACACACACGCACGCATGCACACACGCGTACACACACCTAACCAGTGATTAACAGTCAGCAGCCTTGAACAGAGCTGATGGCTGAATTCCCAAAGAAGAGTAGAAAAAAGGCAGCTCAGGCTCCAGCTCCCAGCTCAGCATTTCCTCCCTGTCCAAATCTAATTTGGATTTAAACTTGCTTGGCTGGCCCTTTGGAGTGTCCAATGGCCATTTCAATGGCCACACCTGCTCATCACTTGTGACTTTTCTGACCTGACACTTTCAAAGACTCTGAGAACCAGGTTTTCACACACAGAGACGCAGACCTCAGGGGACGAGCAAGGGATGAGATGTCGGTGATGGAGACAGTTGTCAGGCCAATAAGGCATGGGGAGGTGATAGAGTGAGAACTGGAGACTCAAGGAGGCATGGTGGGGCTAGGAAAGACAAGGACTGGTAACAGCAACACCCGGCAGGAGCGAAGGACATTTGTATTTGCTGCAAACTCTGGTTTACGGCTCTATGGATCAACGTGAGGAAAGGACCTGTGACAGTGAACGTAGCATAAGGGGCTTGCTTGTTTGGGGACTAGGAGTTGTTTCTTTCTTTCTCCTATTTATCTTTTCCTCAATATGAGCACTTCCCTTGCTTCTTCTTTCCTTCCTCCCTCCCTTCCTTCCTACCTTCCTCCCTCCCTCCCTCCCTTCTTTCCTTCCTTCCTTTCTTCTTTCTTCCCTCCCTCCCTTCCTTCCTCTTCCTTCTTTCTTCACTCCTTCCTCACTTCAGCTTCCTCCCTCCTTTTCTCCCCACTTCCTTCCTTTCCTCCTTCCTCTCCTCCTGCTCTCTCTCTCCTTTTTGTCCTTTCTTCCCAAGGCCAAAGCAATGGTAAACATTTATCAGAAAGGCTTTAATTAAAATATTAAACACTCAGCTGCAGCACTCGCTCCTTCCCAGCACTCTGTCCTCTCAGCAGTTAATTATTTAAAGTTGAGTATTGGTGTTGCCATTCTATATATGAGAGATTAACATATTAATGGGGATGTAATTATACTATGAGTCGGAATCCACTGACGGCACTGGGTTTGGTTTGGTTTTTTTAATTATACTATAATGCTGGCTCTCTGTCCTATTGCACATGTTGCAGCTTCGGTGGGCTGTCCCCTAGGGAGGACTCGATTTGCTACACAGGCTCAGGTGGCTCCTTTTCCAGCCGGATACCTGAGTGGAAGCAGGAGGCTCAGGCTCCCTTCTCCTAGAGATTCTTCCTCTCTGTCTGTGAACTCTTCAGTCGTCACTAGGAAATCCAAGAACTGGAGAAGGAGGGGAGAAGATGGGAGCAAAGTGTGGTGATGGGGAAAGTATTGTTTCAGACGATGGTGGGGAAGAGTGGGGAGAATGGAAACTGCTGGTGGTGTGGGAATGAAGGCAGAGTGGAATAGTTAGTGAAATGTTTTCAGCAGCTGACATAAAAGGACACACCAGAATGGGAAGCTGTTGCCTTCCAGATTAGGGGGCTGGGGTACCTTCCAGATTAGGGAAATGGGGATAGGGTGGGAAGAGAAATCAGACTTGGAGCGGGGCTTTTCTGGATACATGGAAATCTTGATAAATGCATGTATTCATTCATATAGTTATTGATTGATTTATTGTACATGAACAACATGCCAGGCACTGGATTACATATTGGAAGCCAGAGCTGAAAATTGTAGTTCCTGGTCTCAAGGAGTCCCTGGGTGGTGCAGTTAAAGAGCTCTGCTGCTAATTGAAATGTTGGAGGTTCAAGTCCAACCAGAGGACTCTTGGAAGAAAGGCCTGATGATCTATTTCTGAAAAATCAGACATGGAAAACCCTAAGGAACACAGTCTACTCTGATGAATCATTTTGGTTTGCCATGAGTTGTAGTTGAGTCAACTTGATAGCAACCAGTTTGGTTAGCCTCAAGAAACAACCTGACATCGTATCACCTGTGTGTACACTTGGTTTCTAGTCTACCTCCCTGAGACAGAGACTCATATTATCAGCATTTCTAGTATGCAAAGGTTATCAGAAGGGTGACACGAAGGGAATGCATACAGATGAGCGGGACAGATGTCCCCCACATACACACATAACCACCATCTGTCCTAAGACAGAAGAGTGTACAGATCCCAGTCCATCAGACCCGGAGCGCCTTAGAAACAACTGTATTAGTCCACATGCTGCCTTGCGTAAATTGAGATTGAGCCCAGAGAGGGGAAAGACTGCTCCAAAGTCACACAGCTGGTCTGTGGCTGAACTTAGACCAAAGCCAGGAAAAGAAAGCAGCCTTCTGATGTCCAGTTGGGTGCCATGCCAATGCCTTGTCAAAGGGCAACATCAGACAGGGGGTCTTGTCCACAAGAATGCACCTGTGTCATATACTTGTTAAGACTGTGTTCTCCAGAGCTACCCAGCACCTGGTACAATGTCGGGTACCTAGCAGGTGGTAACTCAGAGCTTAATGGGCTCAGGGAGGGTGTGTGAGCCAGGCCACCTCCCCAGGGCCAACTTGGCTACTTGCCTGGGGGTCAGACTTGAGGCCCAGAGACTTTACAGGTAAAATGTCCTTAACCCTCTGCCCTGAATGAATAGATCAAGTCATATATATACATATATGTATAATCTTTGAAGAATGTGATTATGTCGTTGTGGGGATGGGACCGGGTGACCTTCCTAATGGTACATAGCAGAAGAAACATGGGGTGGGGGAGAATCCAAAGATCTGGATCCAAATCCCATCGCAAACTCTTAGCTCTGTGATATCTTGGACAAGCTATTAAAGCCTTTGGAGCCTTGTTTGCCTTGTCAGTAAAATGGGCATAATAATGCCTACCATCCCCAGAAGGTATAAAGATTAGAATGTACGTCGAGTTGTTGGTACCTTACTGGCCTATAAAAAAGAAAAAAAAAAAGGAACCCATTGCTGTGGAGTGGATTCCAACTCATAGCAACCCTACAGGACAGAGTAGAACTGCCCCATAGAGTTTCTAAGGAGCACCTGGTGGATTTGAACTGCTGACCTTTTGGTTAGCAGCCATAGCACTTAACCATTAAGCCACCAGGGTTTCCAACTGGTTTACAGAGGAGATCAATAAAAGTTATCATTGTTGTTACTAGCTCGCAAGCATCTTTTGCACAGGCACTACTGAAGCTGGAGCAGGTGGCCCAGGGGTTTCTGGAACAACAGGGCAGATGGTGTTTGAGTATTTTTACTTTCCACAGGTCATCCACTAATATAATCACTCACGTGTGGGTGATTGGGAATTAACTCATATTTCCCAGCATTGGGCATAAAGGGTGAACAATACAAGGGGGAAACATGTCCTTCACATTCTAATTTTCAAGAAACATCCTCAGCTATATCATGTCTATAATCCAGGTTTCTCACCTGTGCCTGGCAGAGGAGCCTGAAGCTACTGCATGAGCTTGGTGAATCCCTAGAAGGATGTATTGTGCATCTGTTCACTTTTCGGAGAAGAAAGTCTGTACCTTTCCTCAGGAAAGCTCCAATCTGGCCTCAGGAAGCTCCAATCTGAGGCGGGGGTGGGGGGTGGGGGGCGACATGGGCTTGTCCTCAGGGAGCCCCAGTTTGAGAGAGAGACATGACCCTGCCCTCAAGAAGCCTCAGTCTGAGGGGGAGACACAGCCCTGCCCTCAGGGAGCTGCAGCCTGATGGGGGAGACACAGCCCTGCCCTCAGGGAGCCCCAGCCTGAGAGGGAGACACAGCCCTGCCCTCAGGAAGCTCTAGTCTGAGAGGAGGCACAGGCCTGCCCTCAGGGAGCCCCAATCTGAGGAGAGACACAGCCCTACTCTCAGGAAGCCCCAGTCTGAGGGTGGTGAGGGAGCTCACATCTGAGGGAGAGGACACAGTTGCCATTCCCAGGTACCTCCCAGTCTGAGGGAAAACACAGGAAGCCATTTAAGAACCTGACATGCACCAAGCAACATTGCACCAACTGAGCCCTGGGCAGTGGAGAGAGATGCCACAAAGGCAAGGTCACAGCAGAAGGTGGCAGCCTGACCCACTCCTCTCCTATGCAGCCCCCAAAACTTTAAGGCTCATGCTAAAATCAGGCAGCACGTGGTTACAGACCTTCAGCAAGCAATTAGTATTCTAAACATGAAATTAATTTGTCCTACAAATATGAGAACCTAGTAATTTGTTTCACTTTTATTTTATTGTCAGATAGGATTCATTTTCTACACGATTTTATGGTTGGATAGGATTCATTAAAAATTTTCCCCCAAACTCCTTCTATTACAAAAAAAAAAAAATTCCTCTCTGTGCAGCCAGTGGTTGAACCGGCCTTAGCTTTTCCTTGAATACTCCTGGTAAGCGCCCATTCCTCACAATGCCATAGCCTTGGGTTCCTCTTTAATTTCCAGTTCTGAAGAGCCAGGTACCTACATGGAAATAAATCTTTCTGGAAGCTCCTGAAATGGGACCTTTGGTAATGGAATGGTCAGTAGAGTTAATAGCTCCGAGGCGCCTTCATGTTATTTACTGACACCATGACCCTCTCTCTCGGAATAACAACTATCATTTATTTAGTGCCCACCCTGGGCAGGTGCTGGGCTGGGTCACTTAAATTCGTTCTCTGCCTTCAATTGCTCCTTTGCTTTGGCCTTCCTTACCATTCCGACCACTGAAAATAGACCCTCAGGAGGTATGTTCTGCCCATGCTGGACAGGGTGTCTCAATGGCAGCCCTAGCCAGTCTTCCAAGACTGCTTCGGCCTTGACCATAGTCTCTGCTTCGTCTGGGTGACCTGCCCATCCACCCAAGCTGTATTCTTGGAACTGCTGTTTTTGTCAGCTGTTGTTGAGTTGGCGCCTGGCCCGTAGTGATCTCAGGCACAGCAGAATTAAGCGATGCCTGATCCTGCGCCATCCTCGTGATTGGTTGCAGATCAGACCATTGTGATCCATACAGTTGTCATTGGCTGATTTTTGGAAGTAGGTCACCAGGACTTTCTCCCTAGTCTGTCTTAGTCTGGAAATTCCACTGAAACCTGTCGAGCAGCACAGCAACACACAAGCTTCCACTGACAAATAGGCGGTGACTTAGGTCCCTACGTATCTCCGCTTTTATTATACGAGCAGCTACCTGGCCTTCATCTCCTCCACTAGGCTACAGCATCTCTGAGGACATGGGCAAAATTTCCCCCCTCAGACTGTGTTCTTGCTGAGAGTAGGGACGGTGCCTCCCCCATCAGACCCGAATCTCCCTGAGGGCACGGGCTAGATCTACACCATCAAACTGGGGGACCCTGCCCCAGGATCACATGGAGGCAGGCCGGGGCCAAGTGTCAGGGTCACTCACTGATACTCAGGCCCAATCACCTTGTCACATGTTCTTACTGCACCCCTGCTTCTTTTTGGGAGCACAGACCCCAATCGTAGCTAATCATCTGCATAACTATCTACTTAAGGATTATGATTATCTTCCCTTCTGGACTATAAGGCTCAAGAAGCAAGGATAAATCTGGCTTGTTCACTGCTGTATCCCAGCACCTGCCACATTGCCTCATTCATACCAAACAAAACCCATTGCCATGCAGTTGATTCTGACTCATAGAGACCGTATTGGGCAAAGTAGAACTGCCCCATAGGGTTTTCAAGGCTGTAATCTTTACAGAAGCAGACTGCCACATCTTTCTCTCTAGGGATTGTTTAGTGGGTTTGAACTGCCGACTTTTAGGTTAACAGTTGAATGCTTAACCACTGTGCCACGAAGATTCCTGCCTAGCACATAGGAGGTTCCCACTAAGTATGTGCTGCCTGAATGGACAAAGAAAAGAATAAAGTGCTCCACGTGCACACACTCTGTCCTGGGGAGGTCAGGAGTCAGAACACAGTATCATCTCGTGTGGTCCTCCCAACAGCTCAATGAGATGGGCACTCAAAGGAAGGATAATAGAGGGCTTAGGAAGCAAAACCACCTGGGTCTATGGCCCACTCTTGCTCCTCCCCAGCTTGTGATCTTGGCTAAGTTTCTTAACTTCTCTGTACCTTGACTGCCTCATCTGTAAAATGGGGGTAATAGGACCTACCCCATAGATGTGGACTTCATATTAAGTGTAAAGCATTTATAACAGTGCCTGGTACATAGTAGGCACTCACTTTGTGTTAGCTACTGTTAGTGCTATTATCAGCATCAGCTTTGTGCAGATGAGAAAATCAAGGCCTCAAGAGACTAAGTAACTTGTCCAAGGTTCCTGAGCTAAACAGTGATCAAGAAGGGCCTTGAACTCTGGATTTGGACTCCTGGTCTTGAACCCTTAACAATAGCCAGACTTTTATCCCTCCTGTGGTAGAGCAGTTGGAGAAGCTGATTAAGCTCTTACCTCTCAAGAAGGGATCTTAGGAGGAAACAAGCCATTCCTTATGTTACATCCTTGGGGGAATGGATCAATGAAGACAGGTCCTGCTTCTGATGGACGGGAGGAGGAGGGACAAGAGGAAAACCATGAAAGGGCTGAGTCCTGGCCTTCAGGATGGACTGTGGTGCTTTGTGCTGAGAATGATACCCCAAGATGGCCACAGGGTCCTTACATGACCTGGCCTCCCATCATTTCTGAACTCATCTCCTACCACTCCTGGCCTTAATTACACCAGCCAAATGTCCTCCAACCTCAGGGTCTTTGCGTTTCCCAGGACAGGGATCCAGTCCTGGAGAGTTCCTCCTCCAGAGATAGCAGCCCCTGGGTCTGAATTCTCCCATGTTCAAGTTATGGTCCATGGTGGATTAGATGCACAGTACATTTGCTGCTAGCCACTTCCATATTGGTTGGTGCCTAGATGGTGAGCATTTCTGCCTGATGCAGGGTGGAGAATAAAGGCCTGAGTTAGTGCAGGTCCTCTGAGAAGCAGATGCTAGTATATACAAGAGAAAAGATATGCCTGTGAGGAAAAAGTTGGAGGAGGCTAGAAGAACTATCAAATAGCAATGCAGGTCTCACCCATGTGGAAAAGAGAGGAAAGGAAGGAAGGTTGGGTGGGAAAGTCTTAGACTGAGGTACAGTTCAAAGAAAATTAATCCAATGGGGTAAGGCCAACGGGGGTCCTCGAGCCAAAGTCTCCCATCAAACCCCCTCCCCCCCCCACCTGTCTTGCAGAAAAGGGCCCGCCTTCATTTCCTTGCCACACTCAGTTATTGACTGGGAGCAGCCTACGGAAAGTGTGGCCTCAGCACCAGTGTGGTGGCGGATTCAGAACACAGCAGTTGGGGTTATCAGTTAATTATGCTCCTCACAGAAGGAGATCTGAGAAGTGCATTAGCCTGAGGCTGCCACGGGCCAGCTGCCTGCCTCTGAGAAGCCAATCTAAGAAGCCTTTGCAACCAACACCACCCTTCCTGCTTCCAATGCCCTGTCAAGCAAAGCAGCCTGGGGTTCCCTGCCATTAGGTACCTCTAGGCTCTCAATGGCAGAGATGGGGTAGGCACATCGATGATCTACTTCTGGACATAAATCAGCTTCCAAGGGCCTTGGAGGAGAAACTCAGTGTCATCTAAGGGAATAGTATGGGCTTCCTTCTCCAGAGATGGCAGCCATTGGGTCTGAATTCTCCCATTTTCATCTTTCCACTGGGACTTTTTTTCTGTCACGCCTTCCATGACACAGTCCTGACCATGATGAGGAAATATCAGGATCATAATCAGCTAGTTACAGGACAGGCCAGGAACTCTGTGGGACTTGGCACCAGTTACCTCAAGCTTCGATGACCCCAGTCTCTCTCCAGAGGAGAATTCAGCACCTTTTCGCAGGTCACTGTGAGGATTAAACAGGAGAAGGCAGATGAAAACAACCAGCCCAGAGCCTGGCTCCCCACAGACCCTCCTGCAAAATGGCCTTCCTCCCTGCTTCTCTCACTCTTCTGATCTTATGCTCTTCAGTAGGCATGCAGTCTCTGATGCCACTGTAATTTGCTGGTTACATAACATGTGTTCTCACTGGGTGGCGAGTCTCACTTGCTGGAGAGACTCCATATTAATAATCTATTATTCATGGCATCCATAGTCTTTCTCCACAGACAGTGTCAATAAGAAGGAAAAGAGAGGAAAGGGGTATCCTTGGACCAAGCGGGACCTGAGAGTTGATGTATTCCAAAGGCTCAGAGAGTCAGACATACCCTGGGTGGGAGGCGACTGACCTGACAGAACCCTTCAGGATGTCTCTGATGAGTCTCTTTTCTTTAGTTCCTGGCCAAGGTCATCAGCAGAAGAAAGGACAGAGAAAGTAGCAACTCCTGGGGCATGAAGAGGAGCCCCCTCACAAGACCAGGCTGATTCTCTCAGGTCTCCCTGACTACTGACATTACTCCAGCTCCCCAAGGTAGAGCCACTTCTTAGACACTGAGATGGGGCTGAGGGGCAAGAGATGTAGAGAAGGTAGGAGAATACAAACAGCTCTCAGTTTGCGGGGTGCACACACTGCTGCTCCCTTCAAGGAGCCCCAGTCTGAGGGGAGGACACACCCCTGCCCTTGGGAAGCTCCTAGTCTGAAGAAAGACACACAGACATCCCCAGACTCATTTTTTTGTGTGTCACAGAGACGGGATTTGTATTAATCTTAGTTAGAAACTAGAAGACAAGGACGAGAAAGTATAAAAGACAACTAGACTACTAGTCCTAGGGTTTGGGTAGTAGAGGATATTAAGGACTCATTTGTAACTTTTAAACTTTCACATAGTAGACAATGATGCTATAGTTCCAGTGTGTGACAAATGTAACATTCATTTGGCTCTGATCCCTCCTAAAATTCTAAAATATAAGTAAAAGAATAAAAATGGTAACAAGTGTATACAGGACAAAGAGATATGGTAGAGGAGTAACAACAGATGAGAGGTGTCAACAAAATTTTGGAAGCTAGAAAGTGAATGGGGCAGAGGGAACCAGCTTTGTAGAGCAGGGGAAGCTGAGGACTAAATGTCTACAGAGCAGATGCTAGTAGAAAGCAGGATTCCTGCTGCAGAATTCCAGAAGGGCTTGGGACTTGGAAACTACTGGTTACTCAGAAGTCAGTGTGAGCAATGAGGGCAGAAACAGGAGAAGCATTTGAAAGCCTGAAGAAGGAGTAGCTAGATCCTCCTAGGTCCCTTCCCCAACCAGTGCCGGAGATGAGAAATTATTCCTCAGGAAATTGACCAAAGAAGATCAGAATTGGGGGTGCTAGGGAGGGTGGCAGGTGCTGGTGAAACGCTGTCTTGAAAACAGGGGGATTAACCAAAGTCAGTGATAGAGTTTTTGCCTTTCATGTGGGAGACCTGGATTCAGTTCCCAGCCAATGTACCTCATGCACAGCCACCGCCCATCTGCCAATGGAGGCTTGTGTATTTCTATCATGCTGAACAGGTTTCAGCAGAGCTTCTAAACTAAGACAGACCAAGAAGAAAGGCCTGGAGATCTACTTCCAAATATCAGCCAATCAAAACCCTATGGACTACAGAGGTCCAATCCATAACCAATTGTGGGGATGGCACATGACCAGGCAGCATTTTGTTCTATTGTAAATGAAGTCACCATAAGTTGGGGGCCAACTTGATGACAGCTAACAACAACAGTAACATACTGCATAGCGAGACTAACAGGTACCTTCAGCTCCCCAAACACTGGCAAGCATGGTTATTTTCCCTAGGCAGGAGATTGGTGTATTCTCTGGGAAAAATAACTGACCTCTGAGAAAATATCTAAATACATTGGGAATTGGAGGTCTTAAAAAAACAGCTGACTTTGTGCCCAGTAGGTGAACAGTAGTCTCCCACCACCACCACTGCAGGCAATTCCAACACACTCGGAGCTTCCACTTAGCCATAATGTATCTCATTCTACACAGCTATACCCAAGGATCACTAGATATTTGAGAAAAAATCCCAAAGTGAAAGAGAAGGATCAAAGTAACAAATAGATAAAAGCAACTTTGAGGGAAAGAAACAATGGAGGATACAGAAGAAAGTTAAAAATAAAACTTGAATAAAGATGTTGCATCCATGGAACAAGAACAATATGCTACAAAAAAGAAACATTCAGAAAACCAGAATGAATTTTTAGAAATTAAAGTTTGATGGCCAAAATTTAAATATTAAATAGGTGGAGTGGAAATTAAAGTTGTGGGATCCTTTTTTCAAAATCAAGGAAAGTGACAAAGAGAAGGAAAATAGGAGAGAAAGTTTAATAAAAATTAGAAGATCAATCCAGGAAGATGGCATCCATCTCACTAAAAAAAAGTTCCAGAGAGAAACAGAGACAGCACTGGGGAGAACATTAACAAAGAAATGTACAAGAAATTTTCCTAGAAATAAAGAACATGAGTTCCCTGTAAAAGAATAAAGAGAAAAAAAAAGACCCACACTAAGACTTATCATTGTGACAATTCAGAACCAAGAAATAAAAAGATCTTAAAAGCTTCCAGAGAGGAAAAAGCACATCTCATGCAAAGAATGAGAAATCAGAATGGCATCCAACTTATTAATATCAACATAGGAAGCTAGAGGAAAATGGAACTATGCCTTCCAAATTCTGAGGTAAAGCCATTTCCAGCCTAGAATTCTATACCCAGACAAATTATCAATCAAACGTGAGGGTAAAATAAAGATATTTTTAGATATAAAACATTTCATGCATTTTACTTTCCCTACACCCTTACCTGGGAAGCTACTAGAGGTTGTGCTCCATCAAATCAAGAGAGTAATTCAAGAAAAAAGTCATAAGATTCCGGAAACAGTACATCCCATACCAGAGAAAGGTGAAGGGAATTTCTAGGAATTGGTAAAATTGTCATCCCAGGACTGTAGAAGCAGGAGTAGAGAGTGGAGCAGGAGGACAGAGGCCTTCTGAAGAGATGTTTCGGAGGTGGGAGGGGGGTGTAGGGGTAGGGAGGAAACAGATTACAATATTGAAAAACGTACAGTTCTGTTGATGCTGTAGATATATAGAAAATTAAGCCAAATATAAATAAATAAATAAGTAAAATAGATGCAATAATTAGTCCTAAAAACACTAAATGGAGTCCAAGAAAGAAACTGTTATCCATACATAGCTCTTCTCTAAACAATATTTATATCATCATAAACATCAATGTAAACATTAAATATTTGTATTTGACCAAGAATTGTGATACAATTATATTGGGAGTCTGGAGGGGAGTATGATTATGATTTTGAGGGTGGCAAGAGGTGACTAATCTAAGAATGCTAAACACTCAAACACCATAGTAGAAAGTCAACAGATAATGTCTCAAAGTAAAAAGCAAGAAAGAGCATTAAGAGGGAACTAAATAACAGAATTGATGGAATACCAATTAAGGAAGCGCTCGCTAATCTATACTAAGAAATTTGGAAGAGAGCTTCTTGGCCAACTGACTGGAAGAGATCCATATTTATGCCTATTCCCAAGAAAGGTGGATCTAACAGAATACGGAACTTATCCAACAATATCATTAATATCACACCCAAGTAAAATTTTGCCGAACATCATTCAAAAGAGGTTGCAGCAGTACATGGACAACGAACTGCCAGAAATTCAAGCCTGATTCAGAAGAGGACTTGGAACAAGCGATATCATTTTGATGTCAGATGGATCCTGGCTGAAAGCAGAGAATACCAGAAAGATGTTTACCTGTGTTTTATTGACTATGCAAAGGCATTTGACTATGTGGATCCTAACAAATTATGGATAACATTGTGAAGAATAGGAATTACAGAACATTTAATCGTGCTCATGGGGAACCTGTACATAGATTAAGAGGCAGTCGTTCAAACTGGTTGTGTGGTTCAAAGTCATGAAAGGTATGCATCAGAGTTGTATTCTTTCACTATATTTATTCAATCTATATGCTGAGCAAATAATACGAGAACTGGACTATATGAAGAAGAATGGGCATCAGGATTGGAGGAAGATTCATTAACAACCTGTGTTATACAGATGACACAACCTTGCTTGATATAAGAGGACTCGAAGCACTTACTGATGAAGATCAAAGACCACAGCCTTCAGTATGGATTACACCTCAACATAAAGAAAACAAAAATCCTCACAACCAGACCAATAAGCAACATCATGATAAACGGAAGAAAGACTGAAGTTGTCAAGGATTTCATTTTACTTGGATCCACAATCAACACCCATGGAAGCAGCAGTCAAGGAATCAAAAGATGCATTGCACTGGGCAAATCTGCTGCAAAAGGCCTCTTTAAAGTGTTAAATAGCAAAGATGTCACCTTGAAGACGAAGGTGAGCGTGACTCAAATTATGGTGTTTTCAATCGCCTCATATGCATACAAAAGCTGGGCAATGAACAAGTAAGACCGAAGAATTGACGCCTTTGAATTATGGCACTGGTGAAGAATATTGAATACACCATGGACTGCCAAAAGAATGAACAAATCTGTCTTGGAAGAAGCACAGTGAGAATGCTCCTTAGAAGCAAGGATGATGAGACTTTGTCATACATACTTTGGACATGTTATCAGAAGGGACTAGTCCCTGGAGAAGGATATCATGCTTGGTAAAATGGAGGGTCAGCAAAAAAGACGAAGACCCTCAACAAAATGGATTGACACAGGGGCTACAACAAAGGGCTCAAGCATAGCACGATTACGGGGATGGAGCAGGACTGGGCAGTGTTTCGTTCTGTTGTCCCTAGGGTAGCTATGAGCTGGAACCAGCTCAACAGCACTTAACAACAACAATACCAGAGGAGATAGCTAAAAGAGTAGAGTACTGTCCATCAGGAAAGGGATTCTGAATGGGAGAGTTGCAGCTGGACACTATTTTTTTATGTTATAAACTTCTTAATGCTATATGACATATCTGTGTGTGTGTAAACTTTGATAAAAATAAATATTAACATATTAATAAAATGAGGATGCTGTCAAATTATGCTATCTGGAATAACCTATGTGTTGATCCAATCAGTGGTAAAAATATCACAGGAAGGGGACTAGCCCGGAAGCTGGTGCCACAGTTCTAGCTACAGGTAATGAGAATCCTGCCCAAATACATACTAGGTGGGTGGTGCAGGATAGCAGCCAGAGAGCCTTACTCCAGACTAAAACCATTAGCCACAGAGGTTCTTAATTGGAACAATCCACTGGATCAAGTCTGAACTCCTGCCTTTCAAGGCCTTTCATATTATCACAAATAAAATTACTTTTCTTATGTGCAGCCCTTTATAGTTTACAAAGCTCTTTCACATACGCTGTGTGACATGTCAGTTTGTGCTCCAGCAGTTCAAGAATAATTTTCTCCTATTACAACCAAAAAATAGGGCTCAAAGAAGAAAGCAGTTTACTCAAGATTACATCATAATAAGCTATGAAGATGGGCACCTGGATGGTTCTCAACCCTGGTGGTGTTTCGAAATCACCTGGAAAGCTTAAAAAATACCTGTGGTCAGGACCAACCCAAGTGAATTCAAGTCTTGGTGATGTTTTTAAAATCTTCCCAGGTGATTATGATGCCCCATAACAGGCCACCTCTGATACCCCTTAACTAATTGAATCCCATGTTCTACTACTCCACACCTATCCTTCTGTGGATGTCAGGGGAGGCTAGGTAATCTGCAGTTATAAGCACCACCAAACTTTCAGTGGCTTAATATGAGATTTACTTAACACTCACACAAAGTCCACTGTGGGTGCAGCTATCCTCCTTATGATAGCTCAGTGTTCTAGGCTCCTTCAGTTTGGCGACTCTTCTACCTCAACACATGCTTCCATGGTTTTTACAGCAGAAGAAAAAACACTGAAGACTTTTGTACTACCAGTTAAATGTTTTAGCCTGTAAATGACACACATCACTTCTACTTGTAACCCATTGACCAAAACTAGTCATGTGACTCCTTGTAAGAGCAAATGCACGTGGGGGAAGGCAATCGTCTCATGTGCCCCAAAATGGAGAAGAAACACTAGCAACACCTACCACATATTTCATGCCAGCCTTGCTGTGCTTGCTGTTCCCCACATGGCAATCCCCTACCTCTCCATTCTCCCTATCCTTACTACTCTTCAAGGTCTGACTGAAACCCCATCACCTGCTTGACCACTTCTTTCTGCACTGATTCCCTTGGCCTGGCCAACAACAGCTCTCATGATCCATGGGATGCATTTTGGCACCTACATTTCATTAAGCATTTTTCAGTCTTCACATGTCCTCTGTTGCAAATAATTTAATCTCCTGGACTTTGGACAAAATAACAAGAGGAACTGCTGTTCTGGTCAACACGGGAGAATTTATTAGAAAAGTGGGATGGATGGCAGCCTTGTGAGTGAGCCCCATAACTTTAGAACATTTGTGTAATGCCATGGAGGAGTGTTAGAAGGACCAGTGAATCCTGAGACTTTGGAAGATTGTTTTCAAAAGCTCCTTATCCAGACAAACTTAGGCTAAAACAGTGAGTGCTAGTTAAGAAAGCTGGGCATCTGGACAGGAGAAGTCTGACTCTAGAACTGCTAATTATCTTAATGACGGAACAGGAAGCATGAAAAAAGCATAGGTTGCAGAGGAAGAAGGAGAGTGAGGAATAGGAAGAGGAAATGGAATGTGTGGCTAATTGCCTCCATAAACAACTGCCTCCTTTGCCATAAGGCCAGAGGAAGTAGATGGTGCCTGGCTACCATTACTGAACATTTTAATCAACGAGTCTATGGAAGAATCTTGATCAAAAGGTAAAAAATGCAGAGCAGAATTTCAAATTCTGATGGACTTCAGACTTTCTGGAACCATGGAGCCTGAATAAACCCCCAAAACTATTGCCCTGAGGTAATCTTTAAACCTTAAACCAAAAATATCCCCTGAAGGTTTTAAATGCTAGCAAGCAGCCATCCAAGATGCATCAATTGGTCTCAACCCACCTAGATGAAAGGAGAATGAAGAACACTAAGGACACAAGCTGATTATGAGGCCAAGAGACAGAAAGGGCCACATGAACCAGGGACTATATCATCCTGAGACCAGAAGAACTAGATGGTGCCCAGCTACAACCAATGACTGCCCTGACAGGGAACACAACAGAGAACCCCTGAGGGAGCAGGAGAGCAGTGGGACGCAGACCCCAAATTCTCATAAGACCAGACTTAACGGTCTGACTGAGACTAGAAGCACCCCGGTGGTCATGGCCCCCAGACCTTCTGTTGGCCCAGGACAGGAACCATTCCCGAAGCCAACTCTTCAGACATGGATTGGACTGGACAATGGGTTGGAGAGGGATGCTGGTGAGGAGTGAGCTTCTTGGATCAGGTGGACACTTGAGACTATGTTGGCATCTCCTGCCTGGAGGGGAGATGAGAGGGTAGAGGGTGTTAGAAGCTGACGAAAAGAGAGAATGGAGGGAGAGAGTGGGCTGTCTCATTACGGGGAGAGTAATTGGGAGTGTGTAGCAAGGTGTATATGGGTTTTTGTGTGAGAGACTGACTTGATTTGTAAACTTTCACTTAAAGCACAATAAAAATTACATATATATATTAAAAAAAAAAACCTGAAGTCTTCTTAAAACCAAATAATCATTTAGCTTAACTACTAAAAAATTTTCTGCCTGTCCAAGGTCATGGAAGCTCCACAGACACATCCAAACTCCCTGGGCTGAGGGCTATGGGGACCATGGTCTCAGGGAACATCTAGCTCAATTGGCGTAAACTAGTTTATAAAGAAAATGTTCTACATTCTACTTCAGTGACTAGCATCCGGGGTCTTAAAAGCCTGTGAGTGGCCATCTAAGACACTCCACTGGTCTCAACCCTCCGGGAACAAGGGAGAATGAAGAAAACTAAAGACACAAGGGGAAGATTAGTCTAAGGGACTAATGGACTGCAACTACCACGGTTTCCACCAGACTGAGTCCAGTACAACTAGATGGTGCCTGGCTACCACCACTGACTGCTCTGACAGGGATCACAATACAGGGTTCCAGACAGAGCTGGAGAAAAATGTTGAACAAAATTCTAACTCACAAAAAAGACCAGACTTACTAGCGTGACAGATACTGGAGAAACCCCACGAGTACGGCCCCCAGACACTCTTTTAGCTCAGTAATGAAGTCACTCTTGAGGTTCACCCTTCATCCATAGATTAGACAAGCAACAAGACTGAAAAGGCACGCCAGCCCAGGGGCAAGGACAAGAAGGCAGGAGGGGACAGGAAAGCTGGTAATAGGAAACCCAAGGTAAAGAAAGGAGAGTATTGACATGTTGTGGCATTTTTAACCAGTGTCATAAAACAATACATGTACTGTTTAATGAGAAGCTAGTTAGTTCTGTAAACCTTCATCTAAAGTACAATAATAATAAAAAAAAATTCCCCCTTGAGCTTTATGCTGTTTCAAGAACTGTCTATATGGGATCAAATTGATAACAGCAACTCAAAAGATTAGCTAGAAACCTTACGGGGAAGTGAGTTTATGTTAATGAAGGAGGAACAACTCAGAAAAGGAGGGTGAGAATAGTTGCACAACTCAAGGAATGTAATCAATGTCATTGACTTGTCCACGTAGAAACTGTTGGTGTTTGTTTTGCTGTGTATGTTCTCAACAACAACAACAAAATAAATAAAATTAAGACAAAAAAGGCATAGGTCACATGGGAAGCCCACCAATGAACTCAGGACTTAAAAGGCCATGTACAAAAGATGGCAGGTGGGGGGCATCACCTCCTCTGAGCTCCCATTGCATCCTGAGCAGACCAGGTCCCCACACTTTCCACACTCTACTGGAATTTTCTACAGACCTAGCCATTCATTTCTTTTAACAAGCATATAACAATAACTAAGTACCAGGCACCATTCCATGTGCTTTATAAATATTAACTCATTTAATCTTACCACAACCCATGAGCCCTCTTTACTTATGAGGAAACTGAGGTTAAGCAATCTGCCCAAGATTATCACTGGTGAGAGGAAGAGCTACTAGGTCCTTCACAACACAGGCATTTCTTTTCTTTATATCCCCAGCAGCTAACAATAGCAAGCACACAAGAGGCATTCCAGTGCTTTCTAAATGAATGAATGCCATCTTCTTTTCCTCTGAGGCCAAGCTGCCTGGGTTCAAATCCCAGCTCTACCACTACTAGATTTGGGATCCTGGGCAAGTTATTCACCTCTCTGTACCTCATTTTTCTTACCTGTAAAGTGCAGCTAATAATAGAACCTACCTCACAGGGTTGTTGTGAGGATTAAGAAAATTAAAAAAGTTAATGCATGTAAAGAGCTTACCACAATTCCTGGAGGAGGCACTCAATAAAATGTTAGTAATCATTATTTCATGTTATATGTCTTAGCTCATCAATCAAACTGCAAGTTCCTATAAACCTACATTAACTATTTCTTTTCATTCCTGACTCTGCCTAGAATGTGTGAGGTATATGATGCTAAAATTTTCCTAGAATAGGGGAAGGTCTTAGTTATTGCTATATAACAAAACTTAGCAACTTAATACATATTTGTTACCACACAGTTTCTGTGGGTGAGGAGTCTGGGCACAGCTTAACTGGTCTCTCTGCTTCATGATCTCTCACAGGTCTGTTACCAAGGTGTAGCCAGGGCTGTGGTCTCATCTGAAGACTAAATGGGGAAGGATCTGCTTCTAAGCTCACTCAGTAGTTGTTGGCAGGATTCAGTTCCTCCAGAGCTGTTGAAACAAGGGCCTCCATTTCTTGCCACATTTGCCTGTCTATATCACTTCATCAGAGCAAGTTCATGAGAAGAACAGGAAAAGAGAAAGCTAGCAAAATGGAAGTCACAGAATTTTGTAATCTAATTATGGAAGTGCCATTCCATCACTTTGCCATATTCCATTGGTTATAAACAAGTCACTAGGTCTAGCCCACATTCAAGAGGAAAGGATTACATGAAGGCATGAACATCAGCATATGAGGATGAGGGTGGGGGTGAGGTCCACGTAAGAAGCTGCCAGCCACAGAGCTCAAACATATTTGTTGAATGAACTCAGGAGGCAACTCTGCTTCAGATGAAAGTGGGCAAGGTGAAGAGGCTGATGTTTATGGTTCCAACTCTAGCTCTGCCTCTAGAGAAAGCCTCTTTAAACCTTCCTGGGGCCTTGGTTTCCACTCTATAAAACAAGCAGCCTAGCTAAGAGATGCCTAAGGTGCTTTTCATTCAGGACTCTGGAATTGTTAGTTGTTGCTAGGTGCCATCTAGTAAGTTCAGACTCATAGTGACCCTGTGTACAACGGAACGAAATACTGCCCAATCCTGGGCTTTCCTCACGATCATTGTTCTGCTTGAGTCTATTGTTGCAGCCACTACGTCAATCCATCTCGTCGAGAATCTGCCCCTTTTTTGCTGGTCCTCTACCAAACATGACATTCTTCTCTAGGGACAGGTTCCTCTTGATAACATGTCCAAAATACATGAGACATAATCTTGCCATCCTTGCTTCTAAGGAGCATTCTAGCTATACTTCTTCCAAGAAAGATTTGTTCCTTCTTCTGGCAATCCATGGTATATTCAATATTCTCTACCAGTACCATAACTCAAAGGCGTCAGTTCTTCTTATTCATTGCCTAGCTTTTGCATACCTATGAGGTGATTTGTAATACCATGGCTTGGGTCAAGCTCACCTTAGTCCTCAAAGTGACGTCTCTGCTTTTTAACACTTGAAAGAGGTCTGGAATTCTAGGCCCTTGGATTTACCAGATCTCAATTCAATTAAACTGATGAGGTTGGATTTTTCTATACTCTTGGAAAGCTGTCAGATACACGATCGTGTGAGTCCTTTTCAGGCTCCCAGGCCAAGGCGAGAGGTGGATCAACACCTCCCTCCCCACCAACCATGCTGCCCTGCCCCACTAGCCCTGGTGAAAGAAAAGAAGTGGGACAGGCAGAGTCCTCAAGAAAGAGAAGGTCCCAGGTTTTCCGTTTGCTTTCCTCCTACCTTCTTGCCCTGAATTGTCCTGGAGGCTAAATCACAGCCCACCACAGCCGGCCAGGCAGGTCGGCATCAAACCCTTGGTGAGATGAAAGGCCCTTTCTAAGTGCATAATTCAGAGCAGCAAGCCCTGTACAGAGTCTGTGATTAGAATAAATGTGTGTCCCTGAGGCTGAACACGGTTCTGCAACATGGCGAGCTACCGGCACACTCCCCTTGGAATCCTTCTTACCTGTTGTCCCACCACTCACTTCCTTCCCTCTAACAGCTCAGCACAAGCCTACCCAGAAAGTCCTCCCTTTCAAACAACACCCTCCCGCTCCTATGGAGAGAGAGATGCACAGAGTACAAGAAGCCATAAAAACAGAGTGGGACATTGAGAGTTTGCAGAAACTTTGGTGGTCCGGTGCCAGAATTCTCATCTCCCATACCGGGGACCTGGGTTCGGTTCCAAACCAATGCATCTCCTAAGTATTCACCACTTATCTGTCAGTGGGAGCTTGTGTGTTGCTATGATGCTGAGCAGGTTTCAGTGGAGGTTCCAGACTAAGACAGACTAGGAAGAAAGGCCTGGCAATTTGCTTCCAAAAATCACGCATTGAAAATCCTATGGATCACAAAGGTCTGATTCACAACTGATCATGGGGATGGCCCAGGACTGAGCAGCATTTTGTTTTATGGCTTCCCCATAAGTTGGGGGTTGACTTGACGGCAGCTAACAACAACAACAGTATGGGACCTGGCTGTGCCCCTAACCTGTGATGTGCCCCTGAGTGAGTCCTTTCCTCCACTGATCCTCGGTATCCTCATTTATCTAATGACAAGGTTGGATCAGAGGACTTGCCAATTCTCTTCCAGTTCCAAAATCCTGTGGTTCTTACATTCTCCTGGATTGAGCAGGGAAATTTGGGGTTACCGGGTGAATTAGGACGTGTTAGGCTATAAGTAACAAAACCTCCAATAAAATGTGGCTTCGGTAATTTTCACCTTTATCCCATTTAGCCAGAAGTACAGAGATAGGCACTTCTGGATTTGGAACAGTGGCTCAGCAGTGTCACTAACAGCCTATGCTTTCCTGTCTTCCTTCGCTGCTATCCCCAGTGGGAGACGTAAGATGGTGGCCACAGCTCTCAGCATCACATCCTCACACAATGTAGTAGGCTCCACTCTGTGACGCTGTCTTATCAGGGAGGAGAGCTTTTCCCAAAAACTCTCCCTCATGTCTCAGCTTCAGAGCCAAGTCACATGCCTGCAATGAAATCACCTATTGGTGAAAACAGGTTGGCCTTGCCATGCCCAACAATAGTTCATCTTGTGGAGCTGAGCTCATTGCTTCCAGAACAAAACCAAGGTTCTACAAACTAGAAGAAGGGTGGATAACTGCTGGGTCATCAAGTATAATACTCCCATTTGAAATATGAGAAAAATGAGGTCCAGAGAGGGGAAGCTTCTTGTTCCAGTTTCTTCTACTCACTTCCTCCCTTGATGGTGTGCCTCCTCACTGCATGCGTGTGATTGCTCCATGAGTGGGTCCTGGCCCACTATTAGTCTATGCTGCATGATTCTGTTTGATACAGATAAGAAAAAATTGTGAAGCAATGACTGACAGGAGGCTAAGTAAAGATATATTCAGAGCCTTCCAGCATCTCAACTTACACAAGAGATTAAAAGTAGAGCTGCTAGACCTTGGTATAACTCAGACTGGGTGAGAAATGGCATTTAGAAGAAACGTCTGGAAGTACAGCTTCCTTAGAGGCTGGAGTGGTCTCAGTATAAGCTGAGGTTGGACCAGGTATTGAAAATGGGAAGGAATGGAAAAAGAACAGAACACCTCAGGGTGAGGACACCTCAGGGTGAAGACACCCTCGGTTGAGCCTCTAGAAGGCATGATCTTGAAGTCCTGAGCTGTGATGAGAGTTCTTCTCATGAAGACCCTGATAAACCAGGGCTTCAAACTGATTTGAACCAGTTTGATCATGGCCAACGAAGCGAAATTTTACAATTTGAGTGATCCAGAATGATAAACAGAACAGGAAAAATTATGCATTGAAGCCCTGAAATGGAAGACTCAAAGGAGACATGTGAGCCCTTTCAGGAGCCTGATGCGTGAAATTGGATTATTGACAGGACTATGGACAGCGACACACATTCAAAGCAGTCAGGTCATCTGCCATCTTTGAGAAGGGCACTGCTATTTCTGACTCTGCTCAAAATTTGACAGGCAAGAGATTTGTTTGCTATACAACACCTATGCTGCCCTTGTTTTCTAAAAGGGAGATTAGGTTTCTAGCAGGGCTTCCCATTTTGATCGTTGTTTCAGTTCACCAAAATTTTAAAAATTCAGGTCTGTTCTGGTTTCACTTCGTTGGCCATGACTGAACCAGAGAGAACCAGTTCAAAGCCCTGTGATAAACACAGACGTCGAAGAAAAACAATTCTACTGCCAGCATAACTATTAGGATGTCTCACGGGCACCTCACACCCACATCAACTTGTTTTTCCCCCAAATGTTATTCACCCTGTGTTTTCTATCCCAACTGACAGTATTTTCATTTGCGCAGTTGTTCAAGCCACCATCATGGGTATCACCTTTAACTCCTCCCCCTCCATGCTCCTTATCCCTGTCACTCACCAAGTCCTGTCAATTCTCTCTCTTAAATACTCCTCAAATCCATCCACTCCTCCCAGTTGCCACCACCTCTATCCCCACTGAGGCTATCTTTGCTTGCCAAGATTATTCCAGTGGTCTCCTACCTCATCTGCCCACCTCTCTTCTCCCTTTCCCCTTCCTTGGCCTCCAATCCCTGCAATTGGAGTGGCCAGTCTGAGTGATCTTCCTCAAACTCAGATCCCTTTATGATCCTGCTTAAAACCAGATGGTGGCTCCCATGGCTTCTGCATTCACTTCTAATCACCCTGACTTGCTTTCAAGGGCCTTCATGACCTCACTCCTGCTTCCTCTGAAAGCCTTCTCCCACCACATTTCCCCTGATCATCCTCAGCCCCCCACCTCCATTCTTGACACTCCATAAAACAACTCTTCAACTCTTCTCACTTCCTCTAGCGAACATGTTCTCTTCGACCCTCCAGAATTGGAGGGCAGGAGAATGGGAAAAGACAAGGTATTTCTTCACTTGCTCTCTGCCTTAGGGAACATCTACAGCCACATCTCCTCCTGATCTCTGGTTCCCACAGGACACATCCACTGTGACTCAGTCTTACACTGCCTCCTTCGAGGTTGGATTAGATGACTCCCAAAGTCCCTTCCAGCTCTAAAATCCTGTGTTTCTTACATTCTCCCGCTTGAGCAGGGAAATAAAGGGTCCCTTTTATTTTTTTTAGATGAAATACTTGTGGCATAGTGGTTAAGAGCTATGGCTGCTAACCAAAAGGTTGGCAGTTCAAATCCTCCAGGTACTCCTTGGAAACCCTATGATGCAGTTCTACTCTGTCCTGTAGGGTCACTATGAGTCAGAAACGACTTGACAGCAATGTTTTTGTTTTTTGTGTTTTTTAAAGATGAGCTAGGATATGTGCCCCTCTAGCCTAGAAGTGCTAACTGCTTCCTGCTGTTGATAATTTCCCTGGTTATCTGACCCCTTCTGTCACCTGTTAACCAATTTCCTGCATTAAATCCCTTCGGCCAGTAAGTGGTTCGTTTTCCTGGTTCCACTCAACTGACACAGACCTTTCCTACAGCACAGCTCCCTGTACTTCCCCTAGCTCTGCACTACTCATCCTGAATGTTAAGGGCTGATTTGCTTGTGGCTATTCCCCTCTGGTGTGAGTGCTCCATGAAAGCAGGGACTATGCCTGCTGGCTTGCCATTGTACCCCATTGTACTCCTAAAACATTGCCTAGACATAGTAAGTACCCAATTAACATTTGAATGAGTGAATAAATGACAGAAAGAATAAACGGTTTATAGTCAAGTTTCTTGCCCATCTTTCTAATTGCCCCATTAAGTCCACTTTCTCCTCAATCTTCCATCCTTCTGCCTGTACCGCATGGTTTTCATCTTTTCTTTACTTCACTATGTGGGTAGAAGCACTACAGGGTAAAGCATCCAAAGATCTCTGCCCACCCATGTCTTCCCATTTCCATGGCATATCTCCTGGGTGGGGATCAGCCAGGGTTGTTGACCTGAGGAAACAGAAAAGTTGAAAGACACAAGGAACCAACACTAGGCTGTGTGATGGAGCTCTAGCTGGGGCTATGGCTGTGGTTCCTGCAGGGAACTTCCTTTGTAGTCATGGGTGTGGATCTGGGGACAGCTTCATGATGAAGAATACCCTGAGTCACCTCTCCTTCCCAGTGCCTGAGCCCTGCAGCCCAGCTTTTTGGGGACAGCTGTGGGGTGCAAGGAGAGAGGGAGGTGTTCTGCCACATCAGGAAGATGCCTGGCTTTGCTCCCAGACGTGGGCTCGGTGGAAGGGCTGTGCCTGGTTTGGCAGACTAGCGTGGGAGGGGTGGGGTGCCAGGTGCAGGAGGGAAGCAGCAGCACTGACCCAGGAGGACAGCTGGGTCTGAGCTGCTGTTTTCCCTCTCTCCTTCCTAAGCCCACGCATCACAGTTCAATCAGCTCTGGGAGTCTATGCAGCAGCTGGAGACGGGTTGCAGAGATGCAGAGCATCCGCATCCCCATAAGCTGATTGGAGATAAACACAGGGGCAACGCAACCGTGGCCTTCTCACCATGTGCAGCAGAATCTGTTTTGGAGGCCAGGCTAAGAGCCAGCATGCAAGACAGGACTGCAGTGAGATACTTAGGCAAGGACTCGCGATTGGGGTGAGGCGCTCTTGGGGTCAATTTGTCTGCCCCTCTGCCTCCGAGAAAACCTGGGTGGTGGTGCAAACAGTCAACATTCTTAGAGATACCAGTCTGATGGAGGAAGCACCATCCCTACCCTCAGAAAGCACCCAGCCTGGTGGGGGAGATTTTGCTCCTGTCCTCAGAGAGGTTCCAGTCTAGTGGAGGAGATGAAGCCCAAGTGTCTGCTTGTATAATAAGAAGTGATATATGCAGGGACCTAGTTCCAAAAGTAGGGAATCCCTGGGTAGTACAAGTGGCTAAGACACTCAGCTGCTAACCAAAAGGTGGGCAGTTGGAGTTCACTCAGAGGCACTTCAGAAGAGGAGCTTGGCAATCTACCTTAAAAAAAAAAAAAAAAAAAAAGCTGTTGAAAACCCTGTGGAGCACAGTCTTACCCTGACACATGTGGGGTCACCATGAGTTGGAATCAACTCAACGGCAACTGGTTCTGCCTCCAAGAAGAACATCAAAGATTCCAGCCCAAAGACTCTTTCAGTTCCACCTGGGTAAGGAGACTCCCCCAAAGTACAGTTTGAGTCACCACATGTCTCAGGCACAGGAGTGGGCTAAATGGAAGAGCAGTCTGGAATGGCACAAGGACAGGCAAAAACCCTTCCTGGGCCAGCCAGAAGTTCCTCTTGGAATGCAGGGACCTCCCCACGCAGTGGTGAGGAAAGGGTGGGCAGAGGGGGTTCTGAACATGTGGTTGTGCGGAGTGGGAGACTAAGGTCAATGCTGTGGGGATAACAATGAGCATCTGCCACTTATCGAGCACTTCCTAGGTGCCAGGCATGGTGTTCAGGGCTTTCATGCCTTGTGCCATTTATTCTCTAAAACAACTCTCTCAAGTAACTGCTATGGTTCTCATTTTACATATAAGGGAAGCTGAGGTTCAGAGAGGTAAAGAGGCTGGGTAGAATCACGCAGCTCAGTGTCAGTGGCCCAGCCAGGCCTGGAAACCTGTGGCATTGGTGTCCAGTCACCAGGGTGCTGCACCAGGGCTGGGCTCGGGCCACAGCTCCCCCATGGCTTGCAGAGGAGAGACAGCAGAGCTGATGGCGCTAGGTGGAGGGATCCAAGGGTCCGGATCCACCTGCCCATAGGCCTTCCCTTGGGGCAGCTGGAGGCACAATGGTCACACCCCAATCTTCTAACACCTTTCCTGGTTTCAGGGAAGGTGCGTACTGCTTCCTTTCTGGCCCTGCAGCCTTACAGTTATCAAGTGTTTAAATCACCTTCCTCAACCTCTTCTCTGTGACCCTCTTGCCACTGTCTTAGCTCAAACCCTTGTCATCACTCTCCTGGACCTTTCCGGCAGCCCCCTACCCCGACCTATCTTCCTCACAGCCGCCACTGAAATCCTTATCAAATGTGACTCTGGTCATGTCCCCTCTCTTTCAAAACCAACTCTTCCAAGACT
Organism: Loxodonta africana; assembly: GCF_030014295.1. Taxonomy (NCBI): domain Eukaryota; kingdom Metazoa; phylum Chordata; class Mammalia; order Proboscidea; family Elephantidae; genus Loxodonta; species Loxodonta africana. The sequence continues at coordinate 103,240,900 of NC_087342.1, forward strand.
GCCTGTAGGATGAAGTCCAAATTCCTTAATTTGTCATTCAAGCCTTTCCCAAGCTGGTCCCAACCTACCTTCCTGGGATCCTCCCTCTTCCCACATCCTCCACACTCCAGGGAGCCTGGCGGCCTGGCTGTGTTCCTGGACGTGCCTGGCATTTCTACACTTCCTTGCCTTGCTCCTGCTCCTGCTCCCACTGCCTGGGTTGCTTTCCCTGCACCTGATTTTTTCCCTCGGCAAAATGCCACCTTTCCTGCCCAACTCAAACGCCGTATGCTCTATGAAGTTTTCCCAGCAGCTTCCCCTCTGTGCTAACTCCTCCCTGTAGAGTCCTGTATTTGTGATCAAGAAGACAATGATGATAGAAGTTATAACAGCTAACACTGTAGAACACTCAATCTGTGTCAGGTAGTGTTCTAAGGACTTCACTTGCATTAACTCATTTAATCCTCACAACAACTCTAAACCAAAAACAAACCAGTTGCTGTCAAGCTGGTTCCAACTCACGATGACTCCATGTGGTTCAGGGTAGAACTGCTTTTCATAAGGTTTTCCATAGCAGTGACTTTTCAGAAGTAGATTGCCGGTACTTTCGTCTTTTGCGTTGATTCAAACCACCAGTTTCAGTTATTAGCTGAGTTCTTAACCATTTGGGCTACCCACCCCTAGGAGGTAGATACTATCATTATTCCTATTTAGAAAATAGGAGTAGAAAACTGAGGCACAGAGAGGTTAAGTAGCTTGTCCAAGGTCACACGCCTAGCAAGTTGAGAAGAGCCAGGATTCATCCTTGGTCATGTGGTTCCAGAGACTGTGCTCTTAACCTTTCATGACTGTTGGGATATACCATTGCCCATCTATATTGTCTGCCTCTGGGGTTTATTGGGAAGGTGCTTTCCTGCTGACAGTGTGTGCTGCCATCAGACGGAGACCCATATGCCAGTTTTAAATGGAAAAAAAAAATGGGAATGTGCTGCAAATTACTGTTGTATCAGGGTATTGTATGACGTGGTGCTGACTCCATGTTTTGGGTATGAAAAATACGGAATTGGATGAAAAGTTTTTTGGGATACATATGTCTCACTGGAATGGGGGGGTAGAATTAGTGGGACACATATGTCCCACTGGATTCTAAAGGCGGGATTGGTGGGATGAGGCAAGAAAAAAATCCATAGTACCTACCAAAAATTCAAATATACTCATTAATTCAGAATGCTTTCCATTAATGAAAACACATGGTATCAACAAAAAAAATTCAAAGCAGAAAATAACTGGGTCTTGAAATTAAACATGCCCCTAAGCTTCCTCCACACAAAGAATACTCATCAACTGCACATCTACCTTACCACATATGTTCACCTGATCACAGTGGTTGTTACTCTTCTGTCTCCCCTGATCTTTGTGAGCTTCTTGAGGGCAGGCCCTGTCTAACGAATTGCTATATTCCTTGTGCCTAGCACAGCACAGAAGACAAGACAAATAAGTCACTCACTGGAAAGAACAAATGAATGACATGTAATGAGAATTATTTGGAGTATCATTCCAGCTGGCTCACCACTGGAGAGAAAGGAAGCCCCAAAATGATGACCCAGTTGTGGGATGATCCACTTCGCCACTGTCTCCCAGACATGTGGGAAATTAGGCCAGGAATAGTCATCTCTGTGAAGGAGCTTTAATGAGGTCCTGTGCACATGGGGAGGGATGTCACGTGTCCTGTTATTGTCCTTTGGGCCAGGGGCTCTGGGCGAAGGCAGAGATTACCTTCTCCTTTCTCCCAAATACTCACATCTCAGATAATATCCCTGGGCTCAGATAATAGCCTCTGTGGGCTCAACAAATTCCATGAGGTACACCTGACTGTCCCTTCTCTGACTCACACACTTGGGTGTAAAGAGGGAAGTGAAGCTAGAACTTTCAGAAGTCTGCAAGGAGAAGGTGAGATGTGGCAGTGTCATAAGCCACTGAATTCATCATGCCCCACCGCAGTATGATGGATGGCATTCGTGTAGCCTTTCTAGCCATTGTCTTGTAACTCTCAACCAAGTGATTGGGCGGAACTGTGTGATAGGGTAATTGTGGCCCACCAATGGGATTGGTCAGTTTTGCCATCCTGCTGGACTTGAAATGAGCCACCCCAGAGGTGGGAAAGAAGAGAAGAATCTCACCACCACCAAGGAAGAAGAGCCAGCATGTCCTTTGGGCCTGGTATTCCTGTGCTGAGAAGCTCCTGGAAGCAGGAGACTGAGAGAGAGAGGGAGAGAGAGGGAGAGAGCAGTAACTCTGAAGACGGTGAGAAGTGGTTGCAGCAGAGGCCAGCAGCAGGAGACAGCACGGTGGGCTTCCCAGTCCACGGAGAGAGAAAGCTGAGCGCCTCTGAGGAAAGACCTAGGGCCAGGGAGAGACATGCCTGAGATTATGGCTGGGAAGAAGCTGTACTGATGGAAGTATTGTGGCCTTTAGTGTTACTGAACTGTTACTTCCCTAATAAACCCCATAATCGTAAGTATGGTCTATGAGTTCTGTGTGGCGGTTGTAAAGAATTGCTGAAAGCAGCAGAGAAGTAGAGAGTGCTGTGGGAGGTATGGTTGGTGTCAGAATTGGCAAAGATGGTGGAGAGACGAGGCGTATCTGACCCCCACCTCATAAGAATCAGCCTTGGGCTGTTGATCTTGATTCTCCTTCCTCCTTGTAAGGTTAGAGGAGGTCAGACACTGCCCCCAAGCCATTTTTACACCCACTCTGAGCCCATCTTCTGCACCTGACCTCCTGTAGACTTGGTGTTATGGGTTGAACTGTGTCATCTAAAAAGGTACTTTGGAGTCCTAATCCCTGGTGCCTGTGAGCATGACCTTATTTGAAAATAGGATCTTGTGAGTGTAATTTGCTAAATACACTTGAACTCATCATGGAGAAGGATAGTGTCCCTATAAAAAGAGGAAAAGAGAGCCAGAAAGACAGAGGCAGAGAGAAGGCAGCCATGTGAAGGATGAGGTAGAGATTGGAGTTACGCTGCCACTAACCAAGGAATGCCTGGGGCTACCAAACCTGGAAGAAACAATGAAGAATCCTCCCTTAGAGGCTTCAGAGGGAACATGGCCCTGGTGACACCTTGATTTTAGACTTCCAGCTTCCAGGACTGTAAGATAATAAATTTCTCTTATTTTTTAAGGCACCCACTTTGTGGTGATTTGTTAAGGGAGCCACAGGAAACTAATGCACTCCCCATCTTGGCCCCATCAGCCATCTGGTTATCCAAACTAGAAACCTAGGCTCCCCCAGGACACAGCCCTCTCCCTCACCCCCATCCCAGTCCCTGGGTCCTGTGAGTCCATTTTCTAATACCCCTGAATCTTCCCCTTTCTCTATCCCCATGATCCCAGCTCAAGGCTCATCTCTGCTGATCTAGAATGTGAAGGCCCCTGGCTGATCTTCCTGTCCCCAGTGTCACCCTCATGACCTCTTCCTTCTAATTCTTCCTCTGCTGCCACAAACCACCTTGTAACTCATGAATGTGATGATCCCATTCCCTGTTTAAAAACCTCCAATGGCTCCCCATTGCCCAAAGCCTATAACCTTCCCCTCACCTCTCATGTGACCTTCTAAGTCCCCTTGCCTTTGCACACCGGGCTGTTTTCACATCTCAGGGTCTTTACCTTCACCTTCCTTTGTCCCTGTGGAAGATGTGGCTTAGTTTCAGCTCCTCCAAGGAGGCTTCTATGACGCTCCTTCTCTGACCTCCCTCCCCCTGAAATCTGAGTCATGAGCTCCAATGTGTTCCCATATGTCTCTGTGTATAAATCTCACGAGACTTGCCACCTTTTACTGAAAGCATCCCATTGCATATGTTTCCCCACTGAGCTGCTTAAGGGCAGGAGCCCTATCTTATTTATGTTCGCATTTCCTGTCCCTAGCATGGCACCTGGAACTTAGCAGGTGTTCTACAAATGTGTCTCAGATTGAACTGAAATTATCCCTGAATCATCCATCTGTAAATAGGCAAACTTGCAGGCTACCTCCTAGAGCTGCAGTGAGCACTAAGGGAGATAATACTTGTAAAGTGCTTAGTATGTGCTCAATGGCTGTTCGCTGTGGTCATTATCATTATTACTATTACTATGGCCCAGGTAGTGTACTTGAGAAAACACTACACTAGGCATTAGGAGACATAGCTTCTAGTCCCAGGCCTGACATTAACTATCAGGGTGACCTTGGACAAGTCGATTATCTTCTCTGAATTGGTCCTCAATAAATGTTACTTGCCTTCCTTGCTCCATATCCAATATTGAATGATTCCCTATATTATCCCCACCTCTCCCTTTCTCCAGCACAGATAATTAAGAATTTGCAGATAATTAGTAACACATCTTGACTTATGAACACTGCATTTATGAACATTCCAATATATAAACAATCACCTTGAGACCCTGGGCATAGAGACCTCTTCCTCTCCTCTTTGCTGAGCCTTCTCCATGCTCCCAATTCATTCTTACATCAAAAAGTAGAAAAACATACCAAACCAAAAGAAAGTCCTTTAAATGAGGTACATATAGCTTTCTGATAAGTGCATTGTTGCTGTTGTTGTTAGCTGTCATTAAGTGGCATGCGACTCATGGTAACCCCATGCACAATGGGATGAAACACTGCCAGGTCCCACACCATCCCCATGATCAGTTGCAGATCAGATTGTTGTGATTCATAGGGTTCTTACTGGCTGATTTTTGGAAGCAGATCAACAGGCCTTTCTTCCCAGTCCGCCTTAGTCTGGAAGCTCCACCGAAGTCTGTTCAGCATCATCGCAACAAGCAAGCTTCCACTTAAGATGGGCAGTGGCTGTGCTTGAGGTGCATTAGCTGGAATTGAACCCTGGTCTCCGTGTGGAAGGAGAGAGTTCTACCATTGAACCACTAATGCCCCCATGATAAAGTAAGTATATTGTCCTAATTTTCTCTATTTTTTTTTGCAGACTAGAAACACTTCATTGTGAATAAACAAGCACCAGCCTGGACCAACATTTGGGACCCAAGCCCTAGGGGGTACCACTGTAGGATCTTCACACAGAGGATAGGCCACCTCCTGGCTATCAAATCCCATTCACCCACCCAACCCCAACCCCATCCAAAGGGGAAATAGCACCTTCCGCCAGCAAGGAGGGAGCAGGATCTTATCAGAAACAGCATTAAGGGCCTGTATCACGATAACCTGAGCCCTGGTGGTACCGTGGTTAAGTGTTCAACTGCTAACCAAAAGGTTGGTGGCTCAAATCCACCAGCTGCTCTGTGGGAGAAAAATGGGGCAGCCTGCTTCTGTAAAGATTGTAGACTTGGAAGCCCGATGGGGGCAGTTCTACTTTCTCCTTTAGGGTTCTGTGATCTAGAATCGACTCAGTGGCAATGGGTTTGGTTTTGGTTTTATCACGGTAACCTGCCCCATCAGAAAATAACTGTGTCAGGCTATTGAAAAAAAAAACTTGTTCCTAAAACTCCAATAATACTATTACTTTTGTCAGTTCTGAAGAAAGGATTAGGGATCCCCCTCACAGAAGCTACTTTGAGATTTGAAGCCATCTCTTTCCAATGGGGCAAGGGAGGAGGCTGGGAACTACATAATCCAAAAGTCCTTGCGCTAAACCTGGCCTGACCCAAGGCTTCTATTTGGAGCTAATAGACAGAGAGAATTTCCTCTGAACTCTAAAGGCCAATCAGAGCCTGAAACTGAGGACTGTATTCCCACCTGTCCCACTAAGAAACTGCAGGTGGGAAAAAGGAGGGGAGGATAAAAGTGCTGAGTATTCCTAAGGCTGTTTTTGGAGAGACAAAGAACAAATGGGTCAAAAACACAGTCAACTGGCAACTAGTCCTCTGAACCATAGCATGGCAGAGGTAAGACTGGAGCCCAGACCGACACAACCACCCCTGCTACCACAAGAAGGTTGTTTGTTTAGTTTCTTCACACCTAAGGTTTAGAGAATAAGGATCCCTGTATTCAGGAAGCCCTTAACCTGGTGGGAGAGACACAGCCTCTGCCTCCAGGGAACTCCCAGTCTGATGGAAGAGACACAGTTTTGGCCCTCAGGGAGCCTCAGTCTGAGGGAGGGACAGGGCCCTGCCCTCAGGGCACCCCCAGTCTAACAGGAGAATAAACTCCCTTTTTCAGGAACCACTCAGATGATAAGGGAGCTCAGAGTTCATTTCCTCTCCGTGGCTCCTCCCAGTTCTCTGCACTTCCTGCCAAGGTGCCCTCTGCAGCCAGCTGAAGCCAGCTGTGCCGCTGTGACGGACACAAGTGGCTTGGCACTTGTCCTTGTCTTCGCTCCACTGAGCCTGAGGCTGGCTGGCTCTGGAGATGAACGGACAGCTCTTATGCCAGGGAGAAGAGCTGGAAGAAAACTGACAGACCCAAAATGTAGCAGAATTTTGCAGCCCCAGCAGGGGCTCACTTAGGGCAAACCTCAGGAGCTTTTCTTGGATAGAAATCTTTATTCTTAGCCCTCCTTCTATCTACCCTGAGAATGCTGTTCTCCATCTTCTCTCCTCTCTCAAAATTTGGCCCAGTTCACCTCCTTTAGGAAGTTCAGGGGTCACCACCCCACCTCTGCTGCCCGCATTCTGTGTAGGGCAGGCCCACTGCCACCGACACGAACCTTTCCTGATTCAACATCCTTTCCCCTCTTGGGAATGTTCTGAGCCCTTTGACCTTTTCAGAAGCCTCTGGACTCCTCAAAAGCAGGGCTTGTGTCTCCTGCTTTCAAGATATGTGGAATTACACTTAAAAGACTGTCAGGTTTTTTTTTGGACATCTTGTCTTTGGAGCCCTGGTGGCACAGTGGTTAAGTGTTTGGCTGCTAACCAAAAGGTCGGCAGTTCAAACCCACCAGCTGCTCTGTGGCAGAAGGGTATGACAGTCTGCTTCTGTAAAGATTTACAGCTTTGGAAACCCTACGGGGCACCTCTACTATGTCCTACAGTGTTGCTATGAGTCAGAACTGGCTAGACGGCAGTGGGTTTAGTTTTTTTTTTTTTTTTTTTTATGGCTGAGAATGCATTTAGTAATTCTAGGGATATTTGGGAAGAGGGGGTGCTGAGGACAGATGGGAGACAATGCTGAATCACCAAGGGTTGGGTCTAGAAGAAAGATCCTCTCTGTTCCTTGAGAGGCAGTGTTGGTTAAGATGGGGTTAAGATAACAAGAATCTAAGAATGCTAAACTCACTGAAGGCCAGGGCCACCACTCATCCTACAGAGAAGAAGGGACAGGGATAGAAGCTCTGTAGTCACTGAGGACCTGCTCCAACACCACATCCTTTAAGCCACTTCCATCCACTCCAGTTAACAACCAGGTGGGGAATGCCTGAAGCTTCAGCGGCTCTTAGAGTTTGGTCTTTAGAACAGCCTCTTTTTGACTCATTGAATGTATCATTAGGTATGTATTCAGCTGCAATTAATAGGCAATCTGACCACATAGCTGAAATTAAAAGGTGGTTGTTTTTCTTAAATATCAAGTAATTGTAAGGTAGGTATTGCTGATATTGATTTATCTGAACCACCATGTTATCAGAGACTCAGGCCTTTACTACCATTCCATTGACCATCCCTAACAAGCTGGCTTTCATCTTGATGCTTAGTCTCATGGTCACAAGATGGCTTCTGCGGTTCCAGATATTGCAGCCACATTCACAGAAGGAAGGAAGGGGGCAGGGGAGGGCAGGGACCATTTGGTTTCAGAGAAGATGCTCTAGGAACATGATATATCTAGCAGGCAGACCTCATCTACCCAGGAGGGGCAGGAAGAGGATCCAGTGTTGGGGCTAGTGACCTCATCCTCCTGAATCTTGCTGCTCACCCAGCTTGGGTTTTCCAAGGATCACCTGTGGAAGTGTGTGCTCATTAATTATAGAATCTTTAGCTCTTACAAGTGGTGAGGAGGAGGGTGGGTAGAAGGACCCCATTTTTAGAAGTTTCCTCCACCTCCTGCTGGCATGCAGGCATCTCCTAGCCACAGGAGATGGATTGTCTGAGAACAGAATTGTGCCTATTGGAGGTTGCCAACTTAGTTACCATGATTATTATCTACTTCACCTTTGTCTCACTGTGGTGCCCTGGTGGCACAGTGGTTAGCAGCTACAGCTTCTAACCAAAAGGTTGGCAGTTCAAAGCTACCAGTCACTCCTTAGAAACTCTATGAGGAAGGTCTACTCTGTCTTATAGGATTGCTATGAGTCAGAATCGACTCGACGATGGGTTTGGCTTGGTTTTGGTTTGGTTTTTTGGTTGTCTCACTGCTCCTCTCCACAGCAAACTGATTAGAGGCACACAGTGTTCCAGATACAACATTTAGCCTTATTAGAAATGCAAGAACATAAAAAACATCCCCTCCCTGTCAACTGTCTCCTCCACAAAGATTCTAGCACATAAATTGGATGATGGCAGTGCTGGGTTCATTAACTAATCTTTCACGTTGATTTGCTGACTTTTATTACAAAGACAGGAGGTGACTGGGTGCTGGAATGAGCACTGCACCAGGAGTCCAATCCCAATCCTTGGACCTATCACTAACCACACTGTGTGGTCCCGGGCAAGTCACTTAACCTTTCTGTCTCCTCATCTGTAACATGGAAATGATAATTACATGCATCATGAGAAGCTTTTAAGCCATTTAACAACCACATTGGGAACTTATATAAAAACTGTGTATTCTGGACGCTCTCATAAAGATTGAAAGTTGTTGTAGTGTCCTTCCAAGTTGATTTTGACCAATAGTGATGCTATTGGACAGAGTAGAACTGCCGCATAGAGTTTTCTAGCTTGTAATCTTTAAGGGAGCAGGTTGTCAGGACTTTTCTCCCATGGAGCTGCTGGGTGGGGTCAAAGCACCGATCTTTTATTAGCAGCTGAGCATTTAACCATTGTACCACTAGAGTTCCCAAAGATTGAAAGAGGCATAGGTAAATATGATAGGTTTTTTAAAATTCTGAAGTCCGTTCAGAAGGCACTGGGTCATTTCCCACCTGCACAATGCAAGATACTTAAGTGGAGAATCCTACACTGTCAAACCTTGTCAGGGCTGGGGAGTCACATCCACTACATGGTGAGAATCCATACTGAACAGTGCCATTTCAGGCATTCCTTCAAATTAGAAGTTGAGCATTTGCACGACCCCAGCAAGTCTTGTTGATGTCCGATAAGCACCTAACAGAGGCCAGCTTGTCCTAATAACTGAGGCAGATATGAGTGTATTGCTCATAACTAACATAAATTGGAAATTACCAAAGTTCATGACCAATTCACTTGTTTAAAAATTCAGACAAGATTCAAAGTTATGCCTATGATATTGTCCTTTCACTTACCCATTCATTCACTCATTCAAGACATATATATTTAGAACCTACTGTGTGTCTGGTAGTGTTCTAGGCCCTGGGGACACAGCAGAAAATAGTCAACCTCCCTGCCTTCATGGAACTTACATTCTTCTGTAGGGAAAAAGTTTAAGCAAATAAACAAGCAGACACATATGTGAAAAATAAAGCCAGATAAGGGAATAATACACAGCAGGGTGATGTCATTTTACAAATAATCATCAAAGAACAGAAGAATTAGCTGCTTGTCATGAGTTAGACCTGAATGGAGTAGGGAGGAAGCCATGTACATATGTGAGGAAAGAGCATCCCAGGCAGAGGAAACAGCAAGTGCGAGGAGTGGACTTGGTGTGTCCAAGCAACAGAGATGAGGCCATGTGACTGAGGCAGAGGGAGTGAGAGAAGGGTGGTAGGAGATGAGGTCAAGGAAATAGTGGGCCCAGGCCATCTAGGCATGACAATAAGTCTGTATTTTATTTAGAGTGTGGTGTGAAGCCTCTGGAAGATTTTGCACAGGAGAGTGACTTTTTTTTAAAGGATCCCTCTAGCTGCTTTGTGGAGAATAAACCAGAAAGGGCAAGAGTGGAAGCAGGGAGACCAGGTAAGAACTATGTATAGGCCCAAAAAAGACATAATGGTTAAGTGGGCTGGATGGTAGCAGTGGAGAGTGAGATGCAGTCACAGTGAGATAAACGTTGAAAGTAGAGCTGGCAAGATTTGCTGATGGACTGGATGTGGGACATGAGAAAAAGAGATTTAAGATTATGCCAAGGGGGTGGCGCCAAAATGGTGGAATAGTCAGATGCTTCCTGTGGCCCCTCTTACGATAAAGAGCAGAGAAAAAAAAAAGTGAATTGATTATATATGACAATCCAGGAGCCCTGAACATCAAAAACAAAGTTGAGGAATCCAACTGAGTGGCAGGGGCAGGGAGAGATGGTTCAAAAGGAGCAAGATCTTGCCAGATCTGACTGGGTGGGAACCAGCACCCTGCAAGCTGGCTCAGCTGGCGAGAGTGGTAAGGCCAGCATTGACACTCAGGATGCGTTTTCTATATCGAGAGAGACCGAGCAGCAGACACTCGGCTCAAACCTCCAGAACCAGCATGAAACAGCAATCGATCAGCAAAAGATAAGTACAAGCATCTAACCTATCATGTGGATCAAAAAAAAAAAAAAAATCCTCATTTTGGGAAATACCTCTCTCCAATTTACCCGCTCCCTCCCTGCTCTGCTCCTGGTCCTGGTCCAACTTCAGAGATTGTTGAACTCACTGGGCCAGATGTAGGACCAGTCATGTACCCTGGGCCAGAAGTAGGACCAGTTGTGCACCCTGAGCCATTCTTCAAGCTTCAGAAAGGGAACAAATTAACAAACAGGAAAAAAAAAAAATCTGCCAGCTCCCCTAAGCCGTGAACTCAGGGCAGGCACAGCCCTTTTGCCTAGGCACAGGCATTAGGGGTCCACAGACTTTGAATGCCTTTCACCTCTGGGTAGACCTGTGTGGGCCCATTTCAACAGCATAGGTCCTCGTTAGCACAGTATACCAGCGTATATACTTGAATCCTATTTTCATCTGTATCTGCTATAAGGAGGAGTGGCAGATTCATGATATTTGACACCACCCTGCCCATTAAGCAGGGTCCTCATGAACCCACATCAGGGACCTGAGGACTGGTGGCTCCACCCACTCCACCAAGCCACCTGCAGCACGAGTCCAAGAATAAGTATGATTCCCAGTTCTTACAGCCAACAGCATCAGGTGCCCATAGTTCAGCTGCAAAACACACCTACCTACATGCTCTAGGGAACAGGGACGTGCCTTCCACTCAGACACTCAAGAGTCAGCAGTCAGACCCCTGCCTTGATCAATGCATGACACCCTATTGGAGCCAGATACCTGTGCCTATTCCAATCACCCTTGCCCATCTAGGACTGTAGGACTGTAGGTGAGAGCCTACACACCATACACTTGGTGAACGATGACGTGGACACCTGAGCTGAATTCACACAAGAAAAGTAAATGGACTCTTGGGCTCACATACCGAGTAATAGCTCTAGCCACCTGGAGACAGGACGTAAGAGCGTAAGAGAGCTTCAGAGATGACAATAATCAAACTAGCTCACATGAGCAGCCTATTTGGGCTTATCAAAAAAAAAAAAAAAAAGAAGAAGCTAGAACACAGTAAGCAGACATAAAATAAATAAATATAATAACTTACTGATGGCTCAGAGACAGCAGTCAATATCAAATCACATAAAGAGGCAGACCATGATGGCTTCAGCAAGCCACCAAAATAAGGAATCAAAAAACCTTCTGGAGGAAGATAGCTCCCTGGAATTAGCAGAGGTAAAATTCAAAAGACTAATATAAAGAATTCTTCAAGAAATCAGGAAGCAGATCAGGTGAAACACAGAACAAGCCAAGGAACACACAGATAAAGCAACAGAGGACATTAAAAAGGCTATTCAAGAGCATAATGACAAATTTAACCACCTACAAGAATCCATAAAGAAACAGCAAACAGAAATCCAAAAAATTAACAATAAAATTTCAGAATTAGACAACCCCATAGAAAGTCATAGAAGCAGAATTGAGGCAATGGAAGTCAGAATTAGTGAGACAGAAGATAAAGCACTTGACACCAACTTATTTGAGGAAAAATAAAAGAATTTAAGAAAATTAAGAAACCCTAAGAATTATGTGGGACTCAATGAAGAGGAATAACCTAAAAGTGATCGAAATCTCAGAACAGGGAGGATATTAGAGAATACAGAGAGAATTGTTGAAGGTTTGTTGGCAGAAAACTTCCCTAATATTGTGAAAGATGAGAAGATAGCTATCCAAGAAGCTCGTTGAACCCCACGCAAAGTAGATCCTAAAAGAAAGTCACCAAGACATATTATAATCAAACTTGCCAGAACAAAAGATAAAGAGAGAATTTTAAGAGCGGTTGAGGATAAATGAAAAATCACCTACGAAGGAGAGTCAATAAGACCAAGCTCTGACTACTCAGCAGAAACCATGTAGGCAAGAAGGAAATGGGATGACATATACAAAGACCTGAAAGGAAAAAAAAAATGCCAGCCAATAATTATATATCCAGCAAAACTGTCTCTCAAATATGGCGGTGAAATTGGAGCATTTCCAGACAAACAGAAGTTTAGGGAATTTGTAAAAAAAAAAAAAAAAAACCAAACCAAAATTACAAAAAATACTAAAGGGAGTCCTCCAGTTAGAAAATCAATAACATCAGATAATAACCCAAGAATAGAACACAGGTAAGAACAACCAGATATCAACCCAGATAGGGAAGTCACAAAAATAAATCAAAGCTAAAACACTGAAAATAGGGAAACAGAGACATCAATATGTAAAAGAAGACAACATTAAAACAAAAAAGAGGGACTAAAAAATGCAGCTATAGACCTTTCATGTGGAGAGGAAGACAAGGTGATATAAAGAAATAAACTATTGGTTTAAACTTAGAAAAATAGGGGCAAATATTAAGGTAGGCACAAAGGAAACTAACAATCCTACACATCAAAATAAAAAACAAGAAAAACATAAAGACTGAGCAAATACAAAATCAACAATGAAAAAGGTGAAAAGAAAATACATACTGAAAAACGACTCAGCACAGAAAATCAAGTGGAGCAAGAAACTGTCAACAACACCAAAAAAAGACATCAAAATGACAGCACTAAAACTCATACCTATCAATAATTACACTGAATGTAAGTGGACTAAATGCACCAAAAAAAGACAGAGAGCGGCAGAATGGATTAAAAAAAATACGATCCGTCTACATGCTGCCTACAAGAGATACACCTTAGACTTAAAGACACAAACAACTAAAACTCAAAGGATGGGAAAAAATATATCAACCAAACAACCCTCAAAAAAGAGCAGGAGTAGCAATATTAATCTCTGATATAAAATAAACTTTAAAGCAAAACCCACCACAAAGAATAAGGAAGGACACTATATAATGACCAAAGGGCCAATAACCATAATAAATATTTATGCACCCAATGACAGGGCTCCAAAATACATAAAATAAACTTTAATGGCATTGAAAAGAGAAAGAGACAGCTCCACAATAATAGTTGCAGACTTCAACACACCATTTTCAGTGAAGGACAGAACATCCACAAAGAAGGTGAATAAAGACATGGAAGATCTAAATGCCACAATCAACCAACCTACCCTCATAGACATATACAGAACACTCCACCCAACAGAAGACAAGTATACTTTCCTTTCCAAGGCACTTGGAACATTCTTCACTATAGATATATATTATGCCACAAAGCAAGCCTTAACAGAATCCAAAACATCAAAATATTACAAAGCATCTTTTCTCACTATAAAGCCATAAAAGTAGAAATCAATAACAGAAAAAGCAAGTAAAAAAAAATCAAATGCATGGAAACTGAAACACACCTTGCTAAAAAAACTATTGGGTTATCAAAGAAATTAAGGACAGAATAAAGAAATTCATAGAATCAAATGAGAATGAAGACACATCTTAACAGAACCTTTGCGACACAGCAAAAGCAGTGCTCAGAAGTCAATTCATAACAATAAATGCACATGTCCAAAAAGAAGAAAGGGCCAAAATCGAAACATTAGCCCTACAACTCAAACAAGTAGAAAGAAAGCAGCAAAAGAAGCCCTCGGGCACCAAAAGAAAGGAAATAATAAAAATTAGAGCAGAATTAAATGAAATAGAGAATAGAAAAACAATTGAAAGTGTTAAGAAGACCAAAAGCTGGTTCTCTGAAAAGATCAATGAAATTGACAAACCACTGGCCAAACTGACAAAAGAAAAACAGGACAGGAAGCAAATAACTTGAATAAGAAATGAGGTGAGTGATATTGCAACAGACCCAACAAAAATTAAAAGAATCATAACAGAATAGCACAAAAAACTGTATTCCAGCAAATTTGGAAACCTAGAGAAAATGGACAAATCTCTAGAAACACACTGCCTACTTAAACTGACACAAACAGAGGTAGAACAACTAAATAAATCTATAACAAAAGAAGAGATTTAAAAGGTAATTAAAAAGCTCCGCCCCTCCCCTGGCCAAAAAAAAAAATACCCTGGCCGTAATGGCTTCACTGGGGAATTCTACCAAACTTTCAGAAGAGTTAACACACTACTACTAAAGGTATTTCAGAGCATAGAAAAAGATGGAATACTCCCAAACTCATTCTATGAAACCAGCATAACCCTGATACCAAAACCAGGTGAAGACACCACCAAAAAAGAAAGTTACAGACTTGTATCCCTCATGAACATAGACACAAAAATCCTCAACAAAATTCTAGCCAGTAGAATTCAACAACATATCAAGAAAATAGTTCACCATGACCAAGGTGGGATTCATACCAGGTATGCAGGGATGGTTCAACATTAGAAAAACAATTAATGTAATCCATCATATAAATAAAACAAAAGACAAGAACCACATGATCTTATCAATTGATGCAGAAAAGGCGTTTGACAAAGTCCAAGACCCATTCAGGATAAAAAGTCTCAGCAAGATAGGAATAAAAGGGAAATTCCTCAACATAATAAAAGGTATTTATGCAAAGCCAACAGCCAGCATCATCCTAAATGGAGAGAGTCTGAAAGCATTCCCCTTGAGAACAGGAACCAGACTAAGATGCCCTTTATCATTGCTCTTATTCAACATTGTGCTGGAGATCCTAGCCAGAGCAATTCAGGCTAGAAAAAGAAATAAAGGGCATCCAAATTGCTGAGGAAGAAGTGAAAGTATCTCTATTGGCAGATGACATGATCTTATACACAGAAAACCCCAAAGAATCCACAAGAAAACTACTGGAACTAATAGAAGAGTTCAGCAAAGTATCAGGAAACATGATAAATCTACAAAAATCAGTTGGATTCCTCTATACCAACAAAGAGAATGTCGAAGGGGAAATCACCAAATTAACACCATTTACAATAGCTCCCAAGAAGATAAAATACCTAGGGAAAAAATCTAACCAGAGACTTAAAAGACCTATACAAAGAAAACTACAAGACACTATCGCAAGAAACCAAAAGAAACCTACATAAGTGAAAAACATACCTTGTTCATGGATAGGAAGACTCAGCACTTCACAAGTGTCAATTCTACCCAAAGCAACCTACAGGTACAATGCAATCCCGATCCAAATTCCAACAACATTTTTTTTTTAATAATTTTTATTGAGCTTTAAGTGAATGTTTACAAATCAAGTCAGTCTGTCACATATAAGCTTATATACACCTTACTCCATACTCCCACTTACTCTCCCCCAATGAGTCAGCCCTTCCAGTCTCTCGTTTCGTGACAATTTTGCCAGTTTCTAACCCTCTCTACTCTCCTATCTCCCCTCCAGACAGGAGATGCCAACACAGTCTCAAGTGTCCACCTGATACAAGTAGCTCACTCTTCATCAGCTTTTCTCTCCTACCCATTGTCCAGTCCCTTCCATGTCTGATGAGTTGTCTTCGGGAATGGTTCCTGTCCTGGGCCAACAGAAGGTTTGGGGACCATGACCGCCGGGATTCCTCTAGTCTCAGTCAGACCATTAAGTCTGGTCTTTTTATGAGAATTTGGGGTGTGCATCCCACTGATCTCCTGCTCCCTCAGGGGTTCTCTGTTGTGCTCCCTGTCAGGGCAGTCATCGATTGTGGCCGGGCACCATCTAGTTCTTCTGGTCTCAGGATGATGTAAGTCTCTGGTTCATGTGGCCCTTTCTGTCTCTTGGGCTCGTAGTTATCGTGTGTCCTTGGTGTTCTTCATTCTCCTTTGATCCAGGTGGGTTGAGACCAATTGACGCATCTTAGATGGCCGCTTGTTAGCATTTAAGACCCCAGACTCCACATTTCAAAGTGGGATGCAGAATGTTTTCATAATAGAATTATTTTGCCAATTGACTTAGAATCCCCTTAAACCATAGTCTCCAAACCCCTGCCCTTGCTCCGCTGACCTTTGAAACATTCAGTTTATCCCAGAAGCTTCTTTGCTTTTGGTCCAGTCCAGTTGAGCTGACCTTCCGTGTATCGAGTATTGTTCTTCCCTTCACCTAAAGTAGTTCTTATCTTCTAACTAATCAGTAAATAACCCTCTCCCACCCTTCCTCCCTCCCCCCATCCCGTAACCACAAAAGTATGTGTTCTTCTCAGTTTATACTATTTCTCAAGATCTTATAATAGTGGTCTTATACAATATTTGTCCTTTTGCCTCTGACTAATTTCGCTCAGCATAATGCCTTCCAGGTTCCTCCATGTTATGAAATGTTTCACAGATTCGTCACTGTTCTTTATCAATGCGTAGTATTCCATTGTGTGAATATACCACAATTTATTTACCCATTCATCCGTTGATGGACCCCTTGGTTGCTTCCAGCTTTTTGCTATTGTAAACAGAGCTGCAATAAACATGAATGTGCATATATCTGTTCGTGTAAAGGCTTTTATTTCTCTAGGGTATATTCCGAGGAGTGGGATTTCTGGGTTGTATGGTAGTTCTATTTCTAACTTTTTAAGAAAATGCCAGATAGATTTCCAAAGTGGTTGTACCATTTTACATTCCCACCAGCAGTGTATAAGAGTCCCAATCTCTCCACAGCCTCTCCAACATTTATTATTTTGTGTTTTTTGGATTAATGCCAGCCTTGTTGGAGTGAGATGGAATCTCACTGTAGTTTTAATTTGCATTTCTCTAATGGCTAATGATCGAGAGCATTTTCTCATGTATCTGTTAGCTGCCTGAATATCTTCTTTAGTGAAGTGCGTGTTCATATCCTTTGCCCACTTTTTGATTGGGTTGTTTGTCTTTTTGTGGTTGAGTTTTAACAGAATCACATAGATTTTAGAGATCAGGCACTGGTCAGAGATGTCATAGATGAAAATTCTTTCCTAATCTGTAGGTGGTCTTTTTACTCTTTTGGTGAAGTCTTTAGATGAGCATAGGTGTTTGATTTTTAGGAGCTCCCAGTTATCTGGTTTCTCTTCGTCATTTTGGGTAATGTTTTGTATACTGTTTATGCCTCGTATTAGGGCTCCTAACATTGTCCCTATTTTTTCTTCCATGATCTTTATCATTTTAGTCTTTATGTTTAGGTCTTTGATCCACTTGGAGTTAGTTTTTGTGCTTGGTGTGAGATATGGGTCCTGTTTCATTTTTTTGCAAATGAATATCCAGTTATGCCAGCACCATTTGTTAAAAAGACTATCTTTTCCCCAATTAACTGACACTGGGCCTTTGTCAAATATCAGCTGCTCATAGGTGGATGGATTTATATCTGGATTCTCAGTTCTGTTCCATTGGTCTATGTGCCTGTTGTTGTACCAGTACCAGGCTGTTTTGACTACTGTGGCTGTATAATAGGTTCTAAAATCAGGTAGAGTGAGGCCTCCCACTTTCTTCTTCTTTTTCAGTAATGTTTTACTTATCCGAGGCTTCTTCCCCTTCCATATGAAGTTGGTGATTTGTTTCTCCATCACATTAAAAAATCCAACAACATTTTTTAATGAGAAGGAGAAACAAATCACCAACTTCATATGGAAAGGGAAGAGGCCCCGGATAAGTAAAGCATTACTGAAGAAGAAGAACAAAGTGGGAGGCCTCACTCTACCTGATTTTAGAACCTATTATACCCCCAAGGTAGTCAAAACAGCCTGGTACTGGTACAACAACAGATACATAGACCAATGGAACAGAATTGAGAATCCAGACATAAATTCGACCACCTATGAGCAGCTGATATTTGACAAAGGCCCAAAGTCCATTAAATGGGGAAAAGACAGTCTCTTTAACAAAAAGTGCTGGCATAACTGAATATCTATCTGCAAAAATACCACACCATGCACAAAAACTAACTCAAAATGGATCAAAGGCCTAAATATAAAATCTAAAACAATAAAGGTAATGAAATTAAAAATAGGGACAATACTAGGAGCCGTAATACACGGCACAAACAGGATACAAAACATAACTAAAAATGCACAAACACCAGAAGAGAAACTCGGTAACTGAGAGCTCCTAAAAATCAAACATTTATGCTCATCCAAAGCCTTCACCAAAAGAGTAAAAAGACAACTTACAGACTGGGAAAAATTTTTTGGCGAGGACATATCCTATCAGGGTCTAATCTCTAAAATCTACAAGATACTGCAAAACTTCTACCACAAAAAGACAACCCAATTAAAAAATGGGCCAAGCCTATGAACAGCCACCTTACCAAAGACATTCAGGCAGCTTACAAGTACATGAGGAAATGCTCATAATCATTAGCCGTTAGAGAAATGCAAATCAAAACTACAGTGAGATACCATCTCACCCCAACAAGGCTAGCATCAATCCAAAAAAACACAAAATAATAAATGTTGAAGAGGTTGTAAAGAGACTAGAACACTTATACACTGCTGGTGGGAATGTAAAATGGCACAACCTCTTTGGAAATTGATTTGGCGCTTCCTAAAAAAGCTAGAAATAGAAGTACCTTATGACCTAGCAATCCCACTCCTTGGAATATATCCTAGAGAAATAAGGGTCTTCACACAAATGGATATACACACACCCATGTTCACTGCAGCACTGTTCACAATAGCAAAAATGTAGAAATAACCTAGGTGCCCTTCAGCAGATGAATGGATAATCAAATTATGGTATATTCACCCAATGGAATACTACGCAATGATAAAGAACAACAAATGAATCCTCAAAACATCTCATAACATGGACGAATCTGGAAGGCATTATGCTGAGTGAAATTAGTCAATCACAAAAGGACAAATATTGTATGAGACCACTATTATGAGAACTCAAGAAAAGGTTTAAACGCAGAAAAAAACATTCTTTGATGGTTACGAGGGTGGGAATGGAGGGAGAGGGGACTTCACTAACTAGATAGTAGAGAAGAATTATCTTAGGTGAAGGGAAGGACAACACATAATACAGGGAAAGTCAGCACTACTAGACTAAACCAAAAGCTAAGAAGTTTTCTGAATACAGCCAAACACTTCCAGGGACAGTGTAGCAGGGGCAAGGGTCTGGGGACCATGGTTTCAGGGAACATCTAGGTCAACTGGCATTACAGAGTTTGAGAAAATGTTCCACATCCCACCTCGGTGAGTGGCCTCTGGGGTGTTAAAAGCTAGCAAGCAGCCATCTAAGATGCATCAATTTGTCCCAACCCACCTGGAGCAAAGAAAAATGAAGAACACCAAAGACATAAGGAAAATATTAGCCCGAGAGACAAAAGGGGCCACATAAACCAGAGACTCCATCAGCCTGAGACCAGAAGAACTAGATGGTGCCCGGCTACCACCAATGACCGCCCTGACAGGGAACATAACAGAGAGTCCCCAGTGGCACAGGAGAAAAGTGGGGTGCAGAACTCAAATTCTAGTAAAAAGATCAGACTTAATGGTCTGACTGAGACTGCAGGAACCCCAGAAGACATGGCCTCTGGACTCTGTTAACCCAGAACTAAAACCATTCCCAAAGCCATCTCTTCAGACAAAGAATAGACTGGACTGTAAGACATAAAACGATACTTGGGAAGAGCGTGTTTCTTAGTTCAAGTAGATAAGAAGCCCAAAACCCACTGCCATTGAGTCAATTCCGACTCATAGCGACCCTATAAGACAGAGTAGAACTGCCCCATAGAGTTTCCAAGGAGTGCCTGGCGGATTTGAACTGCCGACCCTTTGGTTAGCAGACGTATCACTTAACCACTACACCACCAGGGTTTACTAAATGGGCAGCTCCTGTCCAGAGGCAAGATGAGAAGGCAGAAAGGGATAGGAGCTGGTTGAATGGACACAGGAAATTCGGGTTGGAAAGGAGGGGTGTACTGTCTCATTATAGGGAGAGCAACTAGGGTCACATAACAATGTGTGTATAAATTTTTGTATGAGAAACTAACGTGAGCTGTAAACTTTCACCTAAAGAACAATTAAAAAAAAAAAAAAAGGTTATGCCAAGATTTTTGCTTGAGCACCTGGCTGAATGGAGGTACCACCTAGCTGTTCTGATACGCTGTCTGGAGTAGGAAAGAATGGGGCAGATTTGTGGCTACTTAGTCTTCTAAGAACTGCACATACCCACAGCATCACCTACCTGCACCCCAGTCTGAGAGCGGGTGACACATGTGACATTACTGGACTCCCGTAAAATAGTAAGAGCCACATGCAGAGTGAACACAGGTTCATGCACAAATACACACACACACACACACACACACACCCTTCCCAAACAGGAGTCCACACAGATATATTCACAAAGCACGCACAATCAGAGTAGGCATCATTAGGGCTTACTATATGTTAGGCTATGTACTAAGGGCTCTACACTTGTTACCTCACTTAATGCTCACAAGAACCCTTTAGGTAATTAATATGATTGTCACCCTCATCTTGCAGATGAGGGGAACCACCTGAGGTCACTCAGCTGTAAATGGTATAGCCAAGATTCTAGCACCAGTCATCTGTCTCCTGCAATCTCAAACATAACCCTCCTGGCTCCCCACCATTACACACACCACCTCTACACGTATCCTTACACACATGTTGACTCCGCCCACCTCTTCATAACCCCGCCCCCACACAACACACATGCAACTGTACACACCGCGCTTTGGGGGATAAGAACAAAGTCAGCGGCTCCCAGTGTTTCTCCCTGTCCTTCCTGACAGAGAATGGCAGCGCCTCCCACTGCTGCTGTGAGGCTCATTGGTCCCCTTCTTGTCCTCAGACGCTGGAGCCTGAGAAATAGCTCATTTGTCTCATTCAAATGCAGGCAGATTGCTGAGATGGGTTAAGCCTTTGTTCAGCTTCTTGGCAATAGGCAGATCAGGAACTTTAAATCATCTTATCTAAGTGCACAATATTTAATAAATCCGTGGTGTGGAGATATTTCACTTGCTGCTGGCAGTTAAAGAAAAGGGCAGTTTTACAGCTAAGCCCTAATATGCCAGCTCACAAAGAAATCACTCCTTGTTCTGACTTATCAGCCTCCATTATCACCCCCTTAAGCAGGAACCCACTGTTTTCTCCCAGGGCTAACACCATTAGCTCAACAAGCACTAGAAATATCAAAAGGGCTGGGGAACCTCCAGTCTCTAGCAAGTTCCTGGGATGCAAAGGCCCTCCGGGAGGGGAGAGGTGGGGGCCACAAGAAGAAATGGACACTATCCAGGAAAAAGCAGCTGCTGGGGTACTGCCTGCGGAGCGCTTCTCTGGAGCGGATGTCTTAGCTGCCCCATCTCCAGGCTGCAGACAGGATACTTTGGTTCAAGGATAGGCAGGCCAAGGGTAGGGGCCACTACCGAGTCCTTCAAAGCTCAGCCTGTTTCCAGGAGGTATTAGTACCATATGCTCTGGGTTTGAAACCTGATCAGCATATGCGGACCATACATAACCTCAGGCAAGTCAACCTGTCTGGGCCTCAGTTTCCAATCTGTGAAATGCGGGTGATTAAAAAAAAACAGCACCTATTTTATAGAGTTCTTGAAAGAATTAAATAGTAAATGAGTTTACTCTCAAGGTCCCTGTTTGAGAAAATATCTCATTCATTCCATTTCTGGAAACCCTCAGATGACCTTATCTGTATTTTCTTATCTGTATTTTCCTTGGAGGGAGGGCATTACTGGAGAGGAGAAATAAACTGTCCTAGACTATAGGCAAAGAATGTCAGAATTTAGAAATGGGGACTATGGAACCCAGCCTCCAAGATGGCCTTCAATTATTTTACCTCCTGGTATTCACTTCCTTGTGTGGTCCCTTACCACTCTGAATCAGAATGGGCCTGGTGTAACCAAGAGAATACAGTAGATTATTGGTGTATGATTTCTGAGCCCAGGTCTTAAAGGCATTGTGGCTTCTACCTTGGTGGCTGGAATTGTTTGCTCTAGGGGAAGCCAGTCATCATGCCATAAGGATGCTCAAGCAGGCCTGTGGAGGGGCCCACTTAGAGAAGAACTGAGGCTCCCAGCCAACAGCCAGCACCAACTTGCCAGCCATGTGAGGAAGCCACCTTGGAAGTGGATCCTGAGCCCCATTCAAAGCCTTTAGATGACTGTATTCCTGGCTGACATCTGACTGCAACCTTATGAGAGACCCTGAGCCAGAACCACCCAGCCAAGCCACTCCTGACCTGTTGACATGGTGAGATAATAAATGATTACTGTTGTAGGTTTTGGGGTGATTTGTTATATAGCCATAGTGGCCAGAACAGGGTCAAAACCCCTATTTTACAGATTAGGAACCTGAAGTCCAGAAAGAAGCGGCTTACCCAAGGTTGATAAAAACACTGAGACTAGAACCCAGATTCCTGGGTCTTAATCTGCCTCTTTCCATGTATTGCCTTGAACCTGGGTGCCTGATCTGGCTGCCCTCTGGAAGCTGGATTGAGTAGAGTCAGGGAAGTTTCACACACCAGCCCTGGCCTGCCCCCCATGGCCCAGCCTCATTTATCATATTTCGGGGACTCAGTCTCAGGTAAGGTCACTCTGTCTAAGCTCTTTGTGCTGCCCTGGGAACCAGTTAATGACCTTTTCAACCTGAACTCCAATGGAGTTCTGAACCCATGGGGGTGCTGTCTGACCTCCTCTAACTTCACAAGGGGGAAGGACACTCAAGACCAACAGCCCAAAGCTGATTCCTATGAGGCGGAGTCAGACATATCTCCTTTCACCAGACTTTTTACCAGTTCTAACACCAACTGTCCCTCCCATGGCACTCTCTACGTCGCTGCTGAGTTCAAGAATTCATTGCATTGGCCACACAGACCTCACAGACAATACTCATGATTACGGGGTTTATCAGGGAAGTAACAGGTTACAGGTTAGGTTCAGAAATGCTCGGGATACAGTCCTTCAGTCAGGACAGCCTCTTCTCAGCCGTGCCTGCAGGCAGGTCTTTCCCTGGTCCTTGGCCCCTCTGCCCCTCAGCCTGGCTCTGGGCAGGCAAATGTTACAAAGCTGTTTTAGCTCTGCGGATAAGTGCCCAGAGGCACCCTACTCCATTAGTAACCCTCCTGCCTGAAGGTACCCAGCTTTCTCACACAATGGGCCAGGAAGCCCACCGCACTGTTTCCTGCCAGTCTCCTGTGGTTTCCTGCCTCTGCTGCCGTTGTTTCTCTGCCTCCATTTCTCACCATCTTTGGTGTTACAGCTGACAGCTCTCTCCCTCTCTCTCTCTCTCGGTCTCTTGGTTCCACGAGCTTCTCAGTGTAAGGATCCCAGTTCGACAGAACACACTCCACTCCTGGCTTTTCTTTCTTGATAGTGGTAAGGTCTTCTTCTCCCATCTCTGGGATGGCCGTTTTAAGCTTAGCAAGATGGCAAAACTGACCAAACCCTTCATTAGCATTCATATGCCTTATTTGCATAGTTCCAGCCCCAGACAGGTGCCATGAATTTTATTTGCATTATTAGCAAGTTATCCAGTCCCCTTGGTGGACCACGATTACCTTATTTTCATAGTCCCACCCAATCGCTTGGGAGTTACAAGACTATGGCTAGAAGGGCCATATTAAGTAATTCAATTGCACTGCAAGTTCATAAAGATCTACTCAATCCCCGAGCCCCACAAGGACCAGCAGCCTATACCAGGATCAAGAATCATAGACAGGGAAGGAAATTAACTTTTACTGAGAATCTCCCACGAGTAGGCTTTACATACGATAATCTCGTCAGATCATTGCAAAATCTCTGTGAGATAAGCATTAATACCTCTATTTTGTAGCTGGGGACCCTGGAGCTGAGAGAAGTCAGGTCACTTAGCCAAGGTTACACAGGTGATGAGTGGTGAAGCCAGGATTCAAATACCTGACCCTTCCAAGTTTCCCCTCAATCTCATCCTATTTACATGTGTTTCTTTGAGTGGGGAGGAAGTAGAGGAAAAGGTGAAGATGTGGAAACAGGGAAGAACCGAAGAAGCTGATTTGGGGGATGGAGAAATGAAGGGTTAGGTAATGAGGGAATAAAGAGGGGATTTAGAGGAACGGAAGAGACTAGAGATAGCAGGATAGGGAAGGACCTGGTTGTTTTGGGAGATGTGTAGGCATTTGCCATTCTTCCTCAGTACCCGGTATCTTGGGATGCCTACTCAAGGAGAAATCCAGAAGCTCACTTCCACAGCACTCCTTGCAGCATGTGGTTCAGGCCTAACAATCAGACACATCAGTGATGTGAATGTGAAGATTCCTAGCAGCCCTATAGGACAAAGTAGAACTGTCCCATAGGGTTTCCGAGGCTGTGAGTTGGAATTGCCTGGACAGCAAAGGGTTTTTGGTTTTTTAGATGTGAGGACATGAATAACAATAAGACTTCCCACTAGTGAAGGTGGCCAAAGACATTCGGTATTCACAGGAAGCAATGACTAATGTCCCAAGGTTGTGACCTGGTCCCAGCACTGGCATTCTTAATATCATTAGTGGTATCTGACCAAGTGACAGCAGACAGAGTAGAGTTCTTATTGAAGCAATCAGGGACTCTTCCTGCCTGTGTAACGTCTAAGCCCAAGCCTCCAAGCCATGAGCTACCTAATGTCCTTTAATAAATCCCGACAGAGTATATTCTGTTGAGTGCAATGAGAATTCTGACTGATACAGATGCAGAGGTAAAGAGAGTGGGGGCAAGAAGTAATGAGCATGAGGAAAGGGATTGTGGAGAATGAGCACTGAGTCGGATTCCCATCCCTGAGTCAAAACCAACCACAACATCTTCTTTTTGAATTTTTCTTTCTTCTTTGTCTTTCTCCTCACTCCATCTCACTTCAATGCTTCTCCCATTTTTCTTCCATTTCCTCCCCTCCAGGACAGCTGCTTCCCACTGAACACAGTTGCTCCTCACTTCCTCTTGATTATGACACAAGGGTTTTTGTGTTCCTGAAATGCTCCCATGTCTTCTCCCTGCCTCTGCTGGAGCCAGACACCCAAGGCCTTCTATATCTTGGGTGCCTGCTGTCTTGCAGCACAGAGGACTGGAAAACCAATGACTCATAAATTAGCTGTCTTCACACAACTGCTTATCACAGGGAAAGCTTTCTCACTGGCACCAGACATCAAGGCAGCTGTGGATAGCCACTGACATCTAATGAAAGAGGCTGCAGGATTAAGTGGAAGGAGCACTGAACTGAGAGTCCACATTGATCAGCTGCATGACCTTAAGCAAGTCATGCTCCATGAACTCTGGACCTCTGTCTTCATTTGAAAAATGAAGGGGTTGGACCAGTGGCTAAGATCCTTTCCAGACCTGATGGACTTTGGTCCTAGTTATGGAGGGTCTTTATTATGTAATACATATTCCATGCCTACCCACCCCCACTGAAGTGCATTGTCTACCATAGGTCCTTGATTTTAAGGAGTTTGTTTGTTTGTTTTACAAAATAGTGTTTCTGAATCCAAATGCATCTTATAATCAAAAATACATTTAATGTAGTTTTCTCCAAAAAAGCTGTTATTATGTTGTGCCAGGGACAGTTAGCATTCATGAAATATCTCTGAGCTCCTGTATAGCTCTCATCTCTCCTTGAAGTTAAGTTGAGATGTGTGACTTTTTCTGGCCAATGGTCTAAAAAGAGAAGTGGTGTCATTTCCAGACCAAAATACTTAAGAGCTGGTGCATGACCTTTAGTGTTCTTTGCTTCACCAAACTGAAAGACATCTATTCCAGAGAGTATATTTATAAGACACATGCGGCCTGAAACTCTGAGTCACTGCTTAGAAAAGAACCTTCCTGGAGAACCAACAGACCCAGAGCAGACCTTACATGATTCAAAAATAAACCTTTATGTATTAAGTTACTGAAGGTGCAGAGTTTGTTACTGCAACCTAATCTAGCTTAACCTGACTAATGTACCATCTGCTCCAGATTACATAGATACTAGGTGGGACAGGAACACTCACCCCATGTTGGACTATGAAAGAATGAGAAATAAGCTTTCATTGTGTTAAACCACGGAGATTTCAGGGTTTTGACTGTTATTGCAGCAGAACTTATCTTTTCCTTACTAGTAAATCAATCAAGAATGCATCTTATATCTGATGGCCTCTTACAAACTAGAGAATAAAATAGTGAAAGATAAAGACAGTCACAAATATTGTCAGTAAGTGTTAGTTTGGGTGCAAGTAATAGCAAACAAAACCAATGGTAGTTAAAACCATGAGGATACTTTTTGTTTACCTGACAAGAAGTCAGAGGTGGCAGTTCAAGCTTAGTTAGCAGCTTAATGATGTCATCAAGAACTCAGACTCCTCCTTTCCTCCCTCCTCTATGTGCCCTCAGCTTTCTGTTCCTCATCCTTATTGTCTTATGTTCAAAAGATGACTGCCACAGTTCCAACCATCACATCCTCATACACAAAAAAACTCGTTGCCATCAAGTCGATTTTGACTCCTGGCAACCCAGTAGAACTGCCCCCATAGAGTTTCCAAGGAGTGCCTGGTGGCTTCACAAGCTGATCTTTTGGTTAGCAGCCATAGTGCTTAATCACTATGCCACCAGGGTTTCCACATCCTCATGTAACTGCTTTTAATTCAAGAAGGAAATGGGTGAGAAATGAAGGCTTTGTCCTTGAGTAGTTCTATCTCATCAGAGAAAAAAGTCTTTCCCAGGAGCCCATAGAAAGCTTCCCCTTCTATCTCATTGACCAGTACTGAGTCCTAAGGCTACTCCTAGATAAAAAAAGAATTGGATTTGCCCCCTGTAGTTGGGCTTATTACCACGTGAGAAAATTGTTATTCTTTTAGCAAGAAAGGAGGGTAATGCCCATTGGTTAAGTTTCAACAGTATCTACCGCTCGTATACATAATTAAGTCACATTGCCGTACACCATCGTATTAAATGCACACACACACACACACACACACACACAAGTGGTACGATAATGATTAGGACACTGTCTTATGCTGGGTTCTCTAGAAAAGCAAAACCAGTGAAGTGTATACATATATAAATATAGAGAGAGAGAAAGATTTATTTCAAGGAGATGGCTCACACAGTTGTGGAGGCCAGAAAGTCCCAAATCCGTGAGTTAGGCTTCAGGCTGGAGGCTTCTCCTGACTCACATGGTTGTAGGAGCTGACAAACCCAAAATTGGCAGGTCAGGTGGCAAGTTGCTGGCTCATGTCTCAAGAACTGGAGGTCAGAGGATGACAAAGTGAATGCAGGATGGAGAGAAGGTGAGCTTGAGAACACCCACACATAATGGATGTAGGCCACACCCCCAAGGAAACTCCCCTTTCGGTCGATTGGCTGCTTATATCAGATCACGAAATTGAGAATGATTACATAATATCTGCCAAACCACTGCAAATCATGGCCTAGCCAATTTGACACATAACCTTAACCATCACAGACACCATTTTTCTTTCTCTGACAATTCCGTCTCCCTTTCTCCCACTTGACTGAGGGACTTGTCGCGAAGGTCCCTTGCTGATTGATAACAGAGCTGGTTCTGCAACCAGGTCTCCTGACTCTTGATCTGGGGTTGGATCCATGTCAATATTTTTCATTGTTGGTTCCATGTAACACTTTTCACAAGGCGATTTACACAGCAAAAAAGGCTGCGTAGTCAAGTAAGTTAGAGAAATGTTACCTACTTGACCCTATTCTTAGTAATTCATAGTGCTCATTATGAGAAGTCCACTAGCAAAGAAACACATTTAATCTATTTGTCCACAGTCCATGGAATTGTTACTTCATGGCACCTGTTAGCATCTCATGGAACTAGAGTTCTGAAGAACACCCTTTGGAAATGCTGCCCTAAACAGGGTGGCTTCTAGTTGCACCACTCCACCCCATAACAGAACCATCGTGCTGAACAGACCCACCTGTGGGGACAGGGGTACTCTGTCTGGCGTATGCTGCTGTGCTTCCACTGCATTCCTGCTTGCATTCCACTCAGGTGGTATGTATTTTTTTTCCTAGTTAATGAAGAGGTTTATTTTTGTGTGCTCATTTAGAAACTGTAATCACTTTTAAGGAAGAATGAGAGCATGTCAGTGGAAAGAATGAGCATGAACTTGGGAGGTAATGGAGAAATCCACGTAGAAATATCCCAGGCTTGCAGAATGATGGCATTAGCAGTCTGCACATCTCTATCTTGCCCACCGTGTACAAAACACTGCTGCAGCCATCATCCCATCTGATTCTAAAAGCAGCTGGATAGGACCCCAGCTCCCTCCTTGCGTGTGGCCAAGGAGGAGTAAGGTTCCTGGAAGGAGGCCCAGCCCTGCCAGATATCACATATGTGGCCTTGGATGAGTCTCTTTTCTTGGGTCTGAATTTCCTTGTCTCTACTGATGAAGACACTGAGACTTGGACTATTTAAAGGACCTGAGCACAGGGGCCAGGTCTTGAACTCTGGCCTGTATTTCTTCTCTTCAATGTGCCTTCTCAGCAACAGTAGGAGACATAAACCGTCTGATATACCATAATCACTTGCATTTTTTTAAATTTTGTTTGAAATAATCACACAGAAAAATGTACATCTCAATGAATTTCCACAAACTGAGTGAACCAATGTGACTAGCATTCAGATCAAAATACATTACCAGCACCTCAGAAGCCTCCATGTGCTCCCTTCTAGTTACTATGCTCCCAAGAGTAATCACCATCTACCTTTTAATGCTATTGATTAGTTTTGTCTGTTGCTGAACTTCGTATAAATGGAATCAGACCATATGTACTTTCATGTCCGGTTTCTTTGACTCAAGACTATGTTCATGAGATTCTTCCACTTTGTTGAGTGTAGTTGTAGGTCATTAATTCTCACTGTTGTGTTGTATCTCATTGTGTGGGTATACCATACCTGATCTATCCATTCTACCATTAACAGGTATTTCAGCAGCTTCCAGGCTGGAACTATTAAAGATAGTGCTGCTATGAACATTCCAGTACATGTCTTTGGATGTACTGGAATGTCCAGTACAATTGGCATATGCTTTTCTGTTGGGTAGAAAAGACAGATCATAGGGTATGAATTGGTAGACACCTCCAGACAGTTGCCCAAAGTGGCTTTACTGACTTACTCTCATACCAGCAGTATATGAGAGTTCATTTGCTCTACATCTCCCTTAGCACCCAGTATTTTCCATCTTTTTCATTTGGTCATCCTGGTAGATGTGGAGTGGCATCACATTGTGGTTTTCATTTGCATTTCCTTACAGACTAATGATGTTGAGCACCTTTTCATATTTATTGTCCATTTGGTTATTCTTTTTTGAGACGTGCTCAAGAGTTTTATCTGTTTTTCTCTTGAATTATCTGTCCTTTTCTTGTCAATACGTTGTGATATAAACACAAGAGCCTGGTAACACACCCACCCACACATGCCACACTCTGTTGACTAACAGAAATGACAGGGTAGGAAAACTAAGCCCTATGTAGGCAGAGAAGGCTTCCTAGAGATGGGGTGTTTCCAGTAAGGGCTGAAGTCCACTCTGCAGCCCCTAGTGTCCCCCTCCTCTTCTCAAGGCCAGACTAACAGGTAAGAAAGAGGGAGAAGGGATACCATGTTCATACAGTATGTAAATGTTGACTCCACGCTATATTCCAAGTATAGCTCTGGGAGTCAGAAATCTGCAGTGAACAAAACAAGACAGACCAGTCCACAGGACTTATTTGAGGCTTATTTGAGCCTGAGAATGGTGCTCAGCCCTTTATCCTCTAGGGCTGAGCTAGACTTCTCCACCCAAAACCCTAATGGTAATCAATGCCCTGGTTAATAATAACAATAATAATAATAAGCCACTGCTATGGATTAAAT
The DNA here is from genome assembly GCF_030014295.1 of Loxodonta africana. NCBI lineage: Eukaryota > Metazoa > Chordata > Mammalia > Proboscidea > Elephantidae > Loxodonta > Loxodonta africana. The sequence continues at coordinate 103,271,028 of NC_087342.1, forward strand.
TGTGTCCCCCATAAGGATATGTGAAAGTACTAGCCCCTATACCTGCAAATATGACCTTTTTTGGAAATAAAGGTTTTCTTTTGTTATGTTAATAAGTTCACACCAGAATAGGTTGGTCTTAACCTAATCACTGCTGAGTGGTTTAAAGGCATTCTCCAGGTTACGAATGTCTGACTTAAGCACAACTCATAGTTATGAACTACCCCAATAAAGCCTACTATATTAAAAATTTGAAGTACATGCAATGGTTCAAAGTGACAAATGGGAGCTACTTTGCGACATACATCAAAACATTATTATTATTGTTGTTGTTAGGTACCCTCTGGTCAGTTCCACTTCATAGTGACCCTAGATGCAACGGTATGAAAACTGCTGGGTCCTGCTTCATCCTTATGAATGTTGTTATGCTTGAGCCCATGTTGCAGCCACTGTGTCAGCCCATCTCTTAAGGGTCTTCCTCTTTTTTGCTGACTCACCACTTTACCAAGCATAATGTCCTTCTCCAGGGATGGGTCCCTCCTGATAACATGTCCCAGTTGTGTGAGATAAAGTCTTATCATCCCCACTTCTAAGGAGCATCCTGGCTGCACTTCATCCAAAACAGATATGTTTGTTTTTCTGGCAGCCCATGGTATATTTGATATTCTTCACCAACACCATAATTCAAAGGCATCAATTCTTTTTCGATCTTCCTTATTCATCGACCAACTTTGGCATGCATATGAACTGATTGAAAAAACCATGGCTTGGGTCAGGCACACCTTAGTCCTCAAAGTGACATCTTTGCTTTTTAACACTTTAAAGAGGTGTTTTGCAGCAGATTTGCCCAATGAAATGTGTTGTTTGATTTCTTGGCTGCTGCTTCCATCATCATAGATTGTGGATCCAAGTAAAATGAAATCCTTGACAACCACAATCTTTTCTCTGTTTATCATGATGCTGCTTATTGATCCAGTTGTCAGAATTTTTGTTTTCTTTATGTTGAGGTGTAATTCATTCAGAAGGCTGTAGTCTTTGATCTTCATCAGTGCTTCAAGTCCTCTTCACTTTCAGCAAGGAAACTTTTAATTATATTAGCATCACTTAAAGGGCTTGTTAAAACCCAGATTGCTGAGCTCTGCTCCTTAGTTTCTGATTCGGTATGTCTGGGTAGGGCCCGAGACTTTCTAGTCTAACAAGTCCCCAGGTGATACTGATTCTGCAATTATTTAAGCCATTTACCTCACAGCAACCCTATGAGATTGTTACTGTCATTGTCAGCTGCCATCAAGTCGATTTCGACTTATAGTGACCCTATGTGACAGAGTAGAACTGCCCCGTAGGATTTTCTATGTTGTAGTCTTTATGGGAGCAAATCGCCAGTTTTTTCTTCCACGGAGTCACTGAGTGGGTTTAAATCACCAACCTTTCGGTTAGCAGCTGAGTGCTTAACAATTGTGCCACCAGGGCTCCTTCCCTGTGGGGTAGGAACTGTTATTATCTCAGCTGCACAGTGAGGACACCGAGACAGAGACAGGCTAAGCAATGTACACGCTTATGGCCACACATCTAATAACTGCTGACACTGGTGTTGAACCCACAGCAGTAGGACTCCAGTGTTTGCACTCCTTACAATTTAACTATAGCACACTACACCTAAGTAGTTTGTTTTTAAAAGTGCTCATAAAAAGTCCAGCTAAACTGCTAAAAAAAAAAAAAAAAAAAGAGCCAGGTGTAGCCTGTAGCCTCCAAGCCTCTGCTTCCCATTGGATAAATCTGTCCATCCTTGAGTTCTTGGAGGGCTATATATCTGCTCTCACCCTGCAGAGAGGTGCCATCCACTGTGACTTGATGGGTGGGTAAGCAGAGAAGAACAGTGACACATGTAGGGCTTTGCAGCTTAAAGACTTGTGCTTGAATCCCAATTCCAGTTCTTAATACCTTGAGACTTTGGGCAAGTCCTTAAGATATCTGAGCTTCAATTTCTCCGATACTGTTAAAAGAAAGAAAAGTGAAGTTATTTAAAACCCAGTTGACTGCAGCTGCTTTATCCTCCAATCTTGGAGAGCATAATTCCCCAGCAGACAGTCTCTTGGCTCAAATTAAGAGACCCTAGTAATTGACCACATTAGGTATGAGAGGAGGGGCCCTGAGGAGCTTCCTTGGGAAGGGGAGAAGCAGACGGCAGGAACAAGCAGTAAGAGGCAGGAGCAGAAGGCCTGGGACAGGCAAAGATACACAATACCAAAAAAAGAAAAGTTTGGAACTTGAGGCTTTTCATGAGGATGGTGGACAACGAGACTAGTCCGAGGCATTTTAAGAGAATGAATGTTTAAAATCCAATTTTAAGTAATTTGCTTTTTGATGGCATGATGCCATCACCTCCTTTACTCCCCCAATACCTCAAAATTCTGCTACTTACCTACTCATGTGTTCCTGGCACTTAGCAGAGTAAGTGAAAACCAAAGCAGTTGTCCAGTTGGTTCTGACTCCTGGTACCTGGTGTGTTACAGACTAGAATTGCTCCATAGGGTTTTCCTGGCTGTAATATTTACTATGTCCCAGGTGTTTTTCAAGTGCTTTCTATGTGTTAACCCAGTGGTTCTCAAACTTTAATTACATTAGCCTTGCTGGAAGGGCTTGAGCACCAGGCATTTCTTCCATGGCACCACGGGGTGGGTTCAAGCTGCCAACCTTTAGGTCAGTAGTCGAATGCAAACCTTTGGCACTAAGCGTGACGACAATACCCCATCATGGGGGCAGCACACACACTCCCACGTGATTGATCTGCCATGATGAAAAGAAATCATACTGCTTTTTAAAAATCAGTATTTGTGCCTCAGACTAGGGTAGCCTGAGAGCAAGATCCAAGCCAAAGGCGCCTTCCTGCTCTGGACCTGACCTAGTAGATTGGTATCGAAAGAATGGCAATTCTTGACTTGGGTGCAGGGTGTTGGTCATGCTGGTTGACCTTGAGCTTTCTTTCCCTGCCTCAAGTTCTTTCTTCACCCAGTAGATGGCCTGGAAAAGCTGAGTGTGCTGGCACAGTAGAACACTGTGGAAGTTTCTATATAAACTATTCTACTGAGCCCAGATAATAAATATGGGAAAGATGTAGTCCAGCTAAGAAGTAAAGAATCAAGCTAATAAATGAAGAAAAAATAAAAAAGTAAAACAACACCATTTTGAAACCTCCTTGAATTATGGATGACAGCCTTGCTCATTGGGCTGCTAACATCACAAAAAGAGAGACCATTGGGCATTTTGTGCCTTCTGGTGGGAGACCACAACACCGCTCATGAGGTTGTCTTGCAAAAGAAAGAAAGAGGGGCAGAAAGGGATGGAAGAAGAAAATGAAAGAAAAAAAGGGAGAGAGAAAAGAAAGAAGCAAAGAGAGAGAGAGACCAGAAACCTGAATCTGCTCAAGTCTGTGGATCCAACTTCTAATTTGTAGGAAATACAGAGGACAACAGAACAAGGCGCCATAGGGGTGCAATCAGCAAAAGCCCGTCAGTGGAAAAGTCTACAGAACAAACAACCAATTTCATCAATAACTTGCAAGAAAGAAGAGAGTGAGATAGGAAGACATATAGATGTAAAAAGACTTAAAAAGACATGTCATCCTCTCTTACTGAACCAGGACCACCCTGTCTGCTCTGACTCAGCACAGCCTGGGCAGGGGAAAAGCTCTGAGGACAAGGATGAATTAGCCAGACTAAAGAGGAAGCTGGGGGAATCCTTTTCCTTCTGGAAGAGAGGGGGCCTGTCCTCCAGGGAGGGGGCGGGAAACATCCTGAATGATTGAAAGAGGAGGCTCCCTTAGAAGGAAGACAGGAGACTGAAGAGAGAGAGCTCTGGAAAGAAGAGGCAACCATGTGGAGCAACCTCCTCAAAAGATATAATTTGCAAGTGCTTTCATCCTGTGGACCAAGGGTGCACCAATTGAGTTGGATGAAGGGGCAGCCTCTTTTCTTCCCACCCTCTGACACTTTAGTAAAAGACATGTGTCAAGAAGAACATAGCCAGCCTCTACCATTGGGAGAGACTCAGGGACTACACAGGCACCACTTGGGAGAAGGTACTCAAAGGGCGTAGCCAGTGCCCCAGCCCCACCCTACGTAAACCTCCATGATACTGCCAGGTGCACGTGGTGGAGGAGAGTTTTCAGGTCAAGGACACAAACTCCTCCCCATCACATTGCCAAGGAGAAACAGGACCAAAGGGGCGTGGGACATCTCTACGGCTAACCAGGTGGAGTCTGCTGGTTAATGGCAGCCACAGAAGAACCTACAAGAGAGAGGGTAGGAGCTGAAATACATCTTGAGGCTCAGGAGATTGGAAAACTAAAGTTCATAATTTCTCCCCCAAAGATTATTAAGGAGCACTTCTGAGGAACAGGAAATGAGAGGATCCTGCCTCACCCAGATTGAGCCAGTAAAATGGTGGTAAAGCCTCAAAGCCCTTCTAGCCCATATGCAGGATTTTTGTTTGCATTAAAAACAGGTGCCTCCTCTGGGCAGATGTAGCTCTGCAGACACAGCTTGGTGATGAACAGTCCCTTGTGGAGAAAAAATAATTGCTTCTTCTTCCTGTTGGACCTAGCCTGGATCCAAAGAACTCCCGCTTATACCTCAGCTAGTACTTTGTGCGGAGCCCTGGTGGTGTAGTGGTTAGGAACTCAGCTGCTAACCAAAAGGTTGGCAGTTCAAGTCTACCAGTTGATCCTTGGAAACCCTGCACAAGCATATGCGGCCCTCCAGTTAAAGATAATATGTATGCAAATGTGATATTTGGTACAAACAGTTAAGTGCTCGACAATTAGCCAAAAGGTTGGAGATTCAAGTTCATCCAGAGGCACCTCAGAAAACAGGCCTGGTGATCTGCTTCTGAAAGGTCACATCCTTGAAAACCCTATGGAGCAGTTATACTCTGCATGCAAGGAATCGCCATCAGTTGGAACTGACTTGACAGCAACTAACAATAACAACATGGGGATGGGTAGGTTTTGGAGGAAGAGAATGTGCACCCCGGAATGCAGGGATATGCAGGCTCCCAGGGAGTGCTTTGCCTTCATGGACCTCCATATGTTCCAGCATTCCTTTCTGAAGCCCAGTGATCTGGCATTTGTTAGATTATAAACCCAAATGGCAAAGCCGAGGAACAGAAATAGGCTTGTTTACCTAAATAGTGTTGGTGTCCCTGGGTGGTACAAACAACTGCTAACCTAAAGGCTGGAGATTCAAGTCTACCTACAGGTACCTTGGCAGAAAGGCATGTCAATCTATTTCCAAAAATCAGCAGTTGAAAACCCCCATGGAGTACAGTTCTACTGCCACAAACATGGGTTACCAAGAGTTGGAATCGACACAACAGCAACCGGTACTAGTACGTGGATAGTAAAGAAAATAAATCAGTGTCTGGGATAATACAGTAAATGGACGTGGCTTCAACTAAGAGCCACTCATAGGGGAAATACTGTGCCTTGCCTCTCCTAATGCTCCTCCCACTCCTCCTGCCCTGGAAATCTGGGCTGTTCAAATACCCTGGACCTTGCCTGAGCTGGGAGCAGACAAGTGAGAGGGAACCAAGGCATATTAGTTTAAGGCTGACATAATAAAATACCAAAGAGTGGGTGGCTAAAAAGAAGAGAAATTTATCATTTTACAGTTATGGAGGCTAGAAGTCCAAAATCAAGATGTCAGCAAGGCCGTGCTCCTCCTGAAGTTTCTGGGAGAAAATCCTTGCTTTCCTCTGCTTAGCTTCTCGTGGTTCCTAGCAATCCTTGGTGTCCCTTGGCTTGTAGACGCATCACTCCAATCTCTGCCTCTGTCTTCATATGGCCTTCTCCCTATGGGTATGTATCTCCTCTTCTTAAAATGATCCTACTCCAATGGGATTAGAATTCAACCTACTCCAGTATTGTAACTGAATGAAGGTTCTTGTCCTGTCCTATTAGCCAATCAAAATAAGATGGATGCCATACCACCAGTTGCAAGGGAAACAGAAAGTGGAAATTTATTGTTTGTGCAAAGAAGGAGCAACGTGGGGCCTAGCAGCCAAAACACCATGTGCTCCCTGTTCTGGGGGATCTTGGCGTTTTTATACCCTCTAGTCCCCAAGGGATGGGATTGGCACACAAAATCTGACACCTGGATCCCTCCCATGTCCATATTTGGAGATCCAGCTGCTGAGTCATTTGTAAAGGAAAGGAATTTTCACTATACAAATGGCCTCGGGTCCAGCTGTGTGTGGAGAACATCTACCTCTCCAGGGAAGTTCAGGTGGTGGCGGGGGTGGGGGTGGGGGAGGGCAGTCAAGTTCAACGCCACAGCTCTTCAGGTCCTGCACATGCACCAAGATCTTCGTTTGCACATGCAAGGAATTTTGGTATCAAATTCAAACTGTGTTAGGGCTCCCGGCACAGTCAGGCCAAACCACAGTTAGAAACAGCGGCTTAGCGGGCTGTGAGTGGTGGTGGTGGCGGTGGTGGAGGACTGAAGCGGAGCAGGGGAAGTCTCAGCAACAGTTTCAGTTTACCTTAACTGATAAAATCTTCAACATTTTCAGGTTATCTTAACTGATAACATCTTCAAAGACCCTATTTCCAAACAAGGTCCTGTTCACAGGTACCCAGGCTTAGGATTTCAACATATCTTTTTGAGGGACACAATCAATCCATAACACAAAGGAAAAAAGAAAAGCACACCTACCCTCCCTTTTGGCTTCTGGTGCTTGTTTGTGGAGACTCTGGGGGAGGGGAGACTTCAATCACTTCTACCATGACAGTGGTAGCGGCATCCTCACAGCCCCTCGCTCAGTACCTTCCCCTCCAATGTATTCTTCAACTGCATGCATGCCATCTCCAATAAAAACCAAAAAATCCGCTGCTGTTGAGTAGGTCCCAACTCATAGCAACCCCACAGGACAGAGTAGAACTGCCCCATAGGGTTTTTTTTTTTTTTACAGAAGCAGACTGCCACATCTTTTTCCTGCAGAGTGACTTGTGGGTTTGAACTGCTGCTAATCTTTCAGTTAGCAGCCAAGCACTTTAACCACAGTACCACTAGGGCTCCTTCCATCTCCAATAGCTAACATTTATTAAGCACCTGCTATTTTTTTTATACGTGTTCCAGCACTGAACCAAACACTTTACAGACTAGGACCTGTAAGCAATAGAAACCAACACTGGTTGACAGACAAAGAATTTACTAAGATCATCTCTGGTTGCTGATAGAATCTCTAAAGGGCCTAATACCAGGTATGGGGCTACACACTCGGGAATAATACCCAAAGTGATGCTGCAAAATTGGTCCAATGAGGGTACCTCTGCTGCCGGGCTGGCCCTAAACTTCAAGCTTCTTCCATTGTTGCTAATTGGACACTGGCCACCAAATCAGGAGCATAGCCACTACTGTTCCCGAGACTCTTGGAACAGGTGTAGCAGCCAGAGAGAACACTTCAGGGTCCTCCAGACCCTGGGGCAGGTGCATCCAACTGGCAAAGCCTGCCCCTGAGCTGCAAAGGAGGCTGGGAAAGTGAGAATCCACTTCTGTAGTGGGAGGTGGGCTCTGCCATCCACTGAGACCTCAACACAGGGAGAAATCCCCAGACACCAAGAAAGACAAGTGCCCACTTCACATGCATGATCTTGTCTTTCTTGTGTTTAAATCTTGCAAGAACCCTGTGAGGAAGATATGTCACCCCCATTTATCAGAACAGGTATTCGAGGGTCAGAAATATTACCCAAGAGCTAGTCAGCAGCAGAAGGTCCAGGATTAGGATTTAGAGCTGTCTGACTCCACAGCTCACCTGCTAACCATAACTCTTCTAAGCTGCCTGTCTGTAGCATTGCCAGGCAGAAAGGAACCCGCTTAAGACAGCATGCTGCAGAAGAAACAGAGAATGAAACAGAGGGAGAGAGAATGAGCGTCAGCGTATGTGTTTGTGGGTAGGGACTGAATTAGGGCTGTATCTCTGACTTCTCTCCCTTTCGTATAGTATATCGGAATCTCGACCGTAACGGTTTAATAGTCATGCCGTATCTACCCATCCTCCACTACCTATCAGCTTGTCATACTGTGGCGGCTTGCAGGTTTCTATGATTTTGGAAGCGATGCCACAGGTCTTTCAAACATCACCAGGGTCACTTGTGGTGGACAGGTTTCTACAGAGCTTTCAGACTAAGCCAGATTAGGAAAAAAAACGTCTGGGGATCTACTTCTGAAAATTAGGCAATGAAAACCTTATGGATCACGACGCAACATTGCCCAACTCACTTGCTTTGGACACGCCATCAGGAGGAATCAATTGCTGGAGGAAAACATAATGTTTGGTGGAATAGAGGGCCAGCACGGGCAAGGGAGAGCCTTAGTGAGGTGGGTTGGCAATTGTGAGGATGACATAGGAACGGGCATTGTTTCGTTCTGTTGTAAATAAGGTCACCATGAGTTAGAATCAACTTGACGGGAGCTATCTATCTCTATCCATTTACCCATTTCAGGTGTATGTGTACAGCAATACCTAAAGAGGCTCTCCAACTCAAGACCTTAAAGTTGACCAAAAGGACCTATAAGAAGATCTGAATTCTAAATATTTCATAACCAGTTCGTGACTGTCATTGACCAATTATACACCACCCAGCATGCTGTGCTGATGCACATTCTCTAAACACCAGCCCCGACGGTGTGCAACTGGGGTAGATATATAGAAATCACAAACTGGCAAGGGAATATGGAGTCTCCTGAAATCATTCCCATTGGACTGTAAGCTTTGTGTCTGTCTTATTCACTATCATGTCCCCTGTGCTGCCGGCATATAGCAGGCGCTCAACCACTCTTTGTTGAATGAATGGGTGAGTGAGTGAATGAATGAATCAGCCTTACCACTTATGATTTCATAATGGCCTTACCTAGGGCTGCTAGGTGGGGAACCTCCATGCAGCTCTGGCAGGCCGGGCCCTCACTTGGCTGACCCCCACGTGGCTGTACAGAAGCTGTGATGGTCATCTCTTGCTTTTCCTCATTTGTTCCCATGTCTTTGTCTTTGTTTATTCATTTGGTTAAAGGCCTCTTTCAGAGTATGACATCTGTTCCCATCAGTTTCTATAGGAAGGCTTTGATTCCCTCCAACATCTCCTACAAAATCTGGGCAGGTTTTAGGTAGCCTGGAGGAGGGCCTCAGGGTCTGCGCCCTGGACAGCAGGGGTAGGAGACAGGGAGAAGCTGGATCTGTTGGTGGACCAGAGCGGCCCCTCTCCAGCTAGGACTCAAAGGACTGCAAAGCCCAAGTGATAACAGGACTAGACAGTATACTCAAACCAAACCCACTGCTGTCGAGTCGATTCTGACCCATAGTGACCCTACAGGACAGAGTAGAACTGCCCCATGGGGTTTCTATATGGTCACTAGGAGTCGGAATCGACTCGACGGCACTGAGTTTGGTTTGTTTTTTTAAAATCTTTACAGAAGCAGATTGCCATATCTTTTTCCTGAGGAGCAGCTAGTGGGTTCGAACAGCCAAACTTTCAGCTAGGAGCCAAGAGCTTAACCATTGTGCCACCAGAGCAATCTACCAAGCTGCGATTATTTTCTTGAGTGCATAGTGCTTACACACACACACACACACAAAAAAAAAAACAGTCAAAATGCTTAACAGGCTCATTATGTTTGATGCTCAGATGAGCCACTACAGACCCACGATGTCAACTCTAGGCCTAGTGGAGAATGCGTCCACTGGAGATTATGTGCTTACTATATCCAAAGTCTCAGCAGCTGTCTTTCTCTTGCCCAGACATCCACCCAGAGCCTCAAGACTTAGGTTTATGCATCTGGCCACAGCTGGAACATTGACATTCAGCTTGCAGCAGCAGAGGCTGTACAGAGGCCAACCGAGCTTGCAATCCACTGCGCTGGAGGAAGCCTCCTAAAAAGCAAAGCAGCAAAACGGTGAGTTTGCAGCCTCAGAGTCACATCTCTGTGCCCAGCGCTGCTCTGAAGGTGCCTGCACATGCTGGCTTCATCCTCCCACTCTGCCTATTACTTCTCTTACTATCCTCTCTCTTCTCTCCGCCAGCCCTAGACTTCTCTGGTGAGTGAGAAGGGAAAACTGTGTCACAGAACAGCACACTGAGAGGGGAGAGGCTGGGCTGGGAGGAAAGGCTGACAACTGCCTATTGTTGCTCACAGCAGCTGGAGGTGTTGCTTTCTCCTGGGCAGTTTTGTTTGCTTTCCTTTTAGCCCTGGTGTGTGTCTGCCTCCAGGGGATCCTGAGGAGGGAAAGTAGTCAGTGGCAAAGTGCCAGTACCCTGGTTCTGTGATGTGTGGGAAATTATTTAACCTCTCTGGGCCTTGGTTTCCTCATCTGGAAAATTTGAATAATAATCCACCACCCGTCTGTCAGTTTGTCATATTGTGGTGGGTTGCGTGTTGCTATAATGCTGGAAACTATGCCACCAATATTTCAAATACCAGCAGGCTCACCCATGGTGGACAGGTTTCAGCGGAGCTTCAGGATTAAGACTAGGAAGAAAGACCTGGCAATATATGCCAGATAATTAGCCAGTGAAAACCCTGTGGCTCACAGAATATTGTTAGAGACTTCCACCCATTTACTTTGGACATGCCATCAGGAGGGAGTGATCGCTAGAGAAGGATACCATATTTGGTGAAGCAGAGGGCCAGTGAACGTGAGAGAAACCCTCAGAGAGATGGATTAACACAATGGGCACAATGAACTCAAACACACCAACAATCATGAAGCTGTCACAGTACCAGGCAATGTTTTATTCTCTTATACATGGGGTTGCCATGAGTTGGAGCCAATGTGATGGCGACTAGCAATAACAATCGTACTTACTTCCAGGAGTTTTGGTGAGCCTCGCCGTTCTTGTCAAAGGGCTGCTGTGAGGGAAGGACTCTTCTTCCACAGGGTGGGGCCACTGCCTGAGCTAGCACCCAGGTGAGGAGGGATCAGCGTAAAGAGCAGCACTAGGTGCAAAACCTCCTGGAATTTGATCTCCAGGGAGCCACGAATGCTGAGGTGAAAGCTCCCACAGACTTTGGCTTTCCTGATGTTGTGGTTAAGATTGTGCATCACCTTGGCTGGGCTATGATTCTCAGCGTTTATATGTGATCACTCCCGTGATGGGATCTGTTGTGAGTAAGCTAGTCAGCTGGAAGGGAGTGTCCTTGGGGGTGTGGCCTATATCCAAATATAAGCAGACCTTCTGGCTTTTTGCTCACTCTGGATACTGTGGCTGCCTGCTGTTCTTCTGACCTGTTCTGACTCCTGTTCTCAGGACTTGAGCTATTGGTTTACCTGCCAGTCTTCCAATTCATTGATATTCACAGCCTGTGAGCAACAGCCCTGCCTATCTTGGGTTCACCAGCCTCTGTGGCTATGTGATTCAGGAGAAGCCTCTATCTTAATCCATGGACTTGGGATGTACCAGCCTCTCCAATCACACGAGCCCTTTCTTTGATATCTCTCTCTATATGTATTTATACCCTTTACTGCTTTTGCTTCTCCAGAGAACCCAGCCTAAGACATCTGCTGCTGAAATTTGCACCCCCACCCCCTGAGCTCCATGTCCTCTAAGAGCTTACATAATGGTGGGGGACAAGAAACAAGCAAATCTATACTCTCTCAGGTAGTGACTAGTGCCATGTTGTTGTTGTTATCTCGGTCCTCAACCCCATGGTGACTCCACGCACAATGGAACAATGAAGTGCTGGCTGGTCCTGCACCACCTCTATGGTTGGCTGGAATCAGACGGTGGTGATCCATAGGGTTTTAAATGGCTGAGTTTTGGAAGTAGATTGCCAGGCCTTTCGTCCTAATCTTAGTCTGGAAACCCTGCTGAAACCTATTCAGCATCATAGTAACATACAAGCTTCCACTAAGAGATGGGTAGGTGCTACGCATTAGCTGCCTTGGCCAGGAATTGAACCTGAGTCTCCCTCATGGAAGGTAATGATTCTACCACTTGAAATTGACTCAACAGCAATGGGCAATGGGAAAACTATCAATGTCTTTCAGTGACAAGTGCCATAAGATGAAGGGTAAAGGGAATAGAAGGTTGGGGATGGGTGTTACTTTAAATAGGTTAGTTAGGAAAGGTCACTCTGAGGAGGTGACATTTGAGCAGAAACCTGAAGGAGACGAGGGAGCCAGCCAGGTACACATCTGGAGAAAATCACTCCAGAGAGTGAGACAGTGAGTATAAGGGCTGCTAAGAGAGGAACAACAAGGAGGCAGAGTGGAGCAGCATAAATGGTGGCGGAGGATGAGGAAATGAGGGCGGATCAGTGTTGAGGGGCCAGGTGGTAACTTCCATAAAGACTCTTCTAGGCATTTTACTTGTATTGACTCATTTAATTCTCACCAAAACACTCTGAGGCAAACATGGTTATTATTCCTATTTTCCATATGAGGAAGCCGAGGCACAGAAAGGTTAAGTAATTCCCACACTTCACAGAGCCAGGGTTCAAGTAACCCATCTGTAGTCTGCACACCTAACCACTACATTGCCCATAAGAGTAACTCATCAGTTTTAGAGTCAGACAGACCAAAATTCCAATGCTGGTGCCCAGTGTGGGAGCTACATGACCCTGGACAGGGAATTCATCTCTGTTCTCAGTTTCCTCACAGCCCCTCACAGGGTTATAGTGAAGTGTGAAGCAGAGAATGCGCATGAAGGGTTTAACAAGAGCTCTGTGAATCATTGTTTCCCGGCTAGTCCCCTCTTCCAGGCAAATGGAGGCAGATTCCACAAGCCAGGAGTCGGGCAGGACCGTCTGAGGAGAAGTGGAAGCTCAGCTACAGAAACTGTGGGAGGGAGAGATGGTGAGGGCCTGAGCCAAGGACACCACTCTCTGATAGGAGGTAACTGCTGAGAAGGGTAGGTGACAGAAGGCATGGGCCGTAGCTCTTCTTCTGAGAGGCTTAGCTCTGAAAGGAAGGAAACCAACAGATAAGAAGACGCGAGAGCTGGGTCATGTGAAGGATTTTCAAATCAAAGGAGAGTTGAACCATCTGAGAGGGTGAGACAGCGATAGGGAAGGTTGAAGGTGATAGGAGGATGGGTGGTCTCTGGGGCAGAATCTGCATCAACCAGGTGTGACCCATGGTTTGCAAGTATCAGTTGCAACACCCCAGTTGTAGCTGTCTTCACTCTTTGCATAGCTTGGCACTGAGCGTCATTATTTGCAGAGCTTGGAGCTATTTGTAAAGTTTGTCCACGCCTGTGTCACCATTTGGAGAGCCTGGCACTCTTTGTCGTTCCGTGGGGTCTGGCTTAGGATTGTTGGGAGAGGCTACCACTATTTGTGTCACTATTCGCAGTACTTGTCACTGTCTGTGTTGGCTCCATTGAGCCTGTCCCTGTTGGTGCTGTGGTACGGACACAGCCCAGTACTCCCTGTTCTTCTGCTTGCTGAGCCTGTCAGTACTGGTGTCACCATTTCTGTAGTTGTCCACAGAGTCTGCCACTGTCACAGGCATTGTCTGCAGCACCCATCACCCTGGGTCCCTGTCTGCAGACCCTGTCATGTTTGCAGTTACAGTGTTTGCAGATTTGTCCCTTCCACGGTGTGCAGTGCCCATCATTGCCTGGGTCACTGTTCGCAGAGCCTGGCATGGTTGCAATCACTGTGTCTGCAGAGCCGTCACTTCCATGCTGTGCAGCAGCCATCACAGCCTGGGTCCCTGTTTGGAGAGCCCGTCACGGTTGGAGTTTGGGGGTCTGCACTCCATGTGCCCTGGATGCAGAGGCAGTCACTCTGTGCTACTCTTCGCTGAGCTCTATCACTGTGGGTGTCCTTGTCTGTGTCATGGTTTACAGAACCCATCGCAGACCATGCCTCTGTTTGCAGAGCCTCTCCTTACCTTGGCACAACAGCAGAACCTGGTACCATGGACAAATATTCTTCGTAGGTAGCCACAACCCTACCTAAAGCCCATCTCTGACCTCTGGCAACCACTGTTTCCCCTACCTAGACTAACACCCAGCCTGGCCCCCTCCCCAGTGCCCTCTAACCAGTTTTGACTGCTGGCCTTTGGGACCTCCTAAGACCAAACACCCCACCTCTATTCCTTGCCCCATCCTATGGGACCTACAACCTGCTTCCTGGAGCTGGAACCCACTGTGGTGTCCAGGCCCCCATAGGATGGCAATGGCCTTGGACCAGGAGAACCAGCAGACTTGCACAGGATCCAGGGTTGGCAGGAAATAAAAATGATACAGAAAGAGATGAGCCATCAGAAAAGATGAAAGAGTTTTGCCTCTTCATCTGACAGGGCTTGAAGGCTGTCATGGGGAGGGAGATTGCTCCGTATGGCAGAGGGTGTAATTAATTAAGGGCGAGGTGCTGCGAGTGCAGGCAGCTGGTGTGCTTGATAAAGTGGAGTCGTGCAGCTAGTCCCCAGTGGTGAGGGAGATAAGGGGCGCCCATCACATGCACCAGGCTGGCTGCATTCAGGGCCGGGGAGGGGGGCAGGCACCTACTTTTGGAGGGAAGGACAGGCACTGGGCAGAAAGCATTCGTGGGTGAAGCTCTGCCTCCTTCGGACCCCAGCACCTTGCAGCACCTTGAAGTTCAACTCCCTGGTGGAAAAGCAGAAAATACCCATCATGCCAGCACTTATTTCTTACAGAGAGAAATACACAAAATGAGAGCATGTGTTCAAGGGAGAAAATTGAAAGGAATGGCTGAAAGAAGGTTTTAAAAAAAATTAAAAGCATAAGAAACCCACAGACTATTGGAGAAAAAAAAAATAAAGAAAATCCTCATTGAAAGCCAGGGAAATGTGTGCTGAGGATCAAAAAGTCTAGTTTCTGGAAAGAAAAAAAGAAAGGAAAGCTCTGTATGACTAGCAGAACAAAGGAGGTCATCTAAAGCGAACGGCGTTGCTTAAAGGTAGGTAATCTATATTAATATATTTACATTTGATTATTAATTATTACAAGAAGAGGGAAGAGCATGCAGCAGGTCAGATGCAAGTCAAATGTCCAGGAAAAGAATCTGAGAAGGCTCTTGGGAGGAAATCCAAAGACAGTGATAAGAGGTTCTTGAAATACTTCAAAGCCAGGTGAAGAATAAACGACAGCACTTGCGATCACAGTGCAAAAGGTGTATGCAGGATGAAAAGGGGCTAGCCGACAGCTCAGGGGTGTCTGTGCCAGGAAGATGGCCCAGAGGTCTCCGCTCCCAAACTGCCTTTTGATGGTGAGTGTTGAAGGCACAAGATCAAATATTCATGATGACGAGGAAGGTAACTCCTTACATGTGCACATCATTTTATGGTTTACAATCTTTTTTCACTCCTATCATTTAATGGCATTTCATTTGAACCTCACATCAAACTCTAGGATAGCGATGAAAGGAACTTTGAGTAGCCCCATTTCATAGATCAGGAAACCTCTTCACACAGGTTAAGAGGCAAGAATTTTCAGCTAACTGTTATCAATGCTGGAACATCAATCCAGGCTCCTGACCCTAAGACCAAAGTCCTTATGCAATAAATACCGTGCTATGGGGGTTTGGTTTCCCCAGAAGCAGACCCTGAGGCAAGGATATGAGTGAGAGTAGTTTATCTGAGAGGTGAAGAAAGCACTTGGGGAGTGGGGAAGTGCGGCAGGGAAGGGAAGAAACTAACACAGGATGGATCTTTACAATGGTCTGCACTATAGTAACTGGGGCTCAGTTGTGCCGGAGACAACGGCATAGCACCCAAGTTATCCTCCCTGAGGGGTGAGGGAGCTGGGGTATTTATCCATCAGCTTTGGACAGTCACTGTTTGAGGACTGTTCCCAAGGGTGCTAATTCTCCAGTACTCCTATCCTAACCCGGTGGACTCAGCGGCTAGAAAGGGCCCCCAGGCAGGGTTGTAGGTGCTGACCTTTGACAGTTAGTACGGTGTGAGGAAATATCAAGGACTGAGGGGCTGAGGGTAGGGCACTGACAGCATCTTCTATACGTGCTGCCAAAGTTTTTAATTTCATTCAGAAGTCTATATAAACAGGCCATCAGGAGCTGTTGAAATCCACCTAAACCTGCTGGATGGACACAAGGAATGAACCTTTGAAACTGATGTTCAAGATTGGGTACTTGTTGCTACCAATGGCCACCATGTTGATAAACTAGCTGATTGCCAATCACTCTTATACCTGATAACTGGATCCTCAAAACAGGTATTACCTATAAGGCACCTTGGAAGACAGGCCTAACAATCTACTTCCAAAAAATCAGCCATCAAAAACCCTATGGAGCACAGTCCTACTCTGACACACACGGGGTCTCCGTGAGTTGGAATCAACTCAATGGCAACTGGTTTGGTCTTTGGTTTGGTAAGATAGATGTTATTACTACTATGCAGTAAGATATATATTATTAAACTCACATTTCACAAGTGAAAAAACAGGGGTTCTGAGCGATTAAATAACTTGCCCAAGGTCTCAAAGCTATAAAGTGGGGGAGCTGGATTTGAACTCTGCACTCCTAACTCCAAAATCCATACCAGCTTTTCCCAGACCTCACAAAGGTGGCCCTTTTAAACTTGGAACGGTGAGATTTTACTATTGGAAAACCCCTTCCCCTATCCTCTCCCAACCTCCATCCGCTGGAGAAGAAAAAGAGGGAAGAAATAGAAATGGATTAAAGTACAGTTTAGGTTAGTTCCTGGGAGACAGATTCTTATTGAGACAGGAAGGAAATTTGGAGCCTGTCGTGCACCTGCGAAGGTGACCTCACCAACACCTGTAGGAGACAAGTCTATGGCCTAGGGAAGTGTGGGGCTGCAACAGGGTGGGGATACTGATGGTCCACAGATGTGTGCTAAGGTAGGAAGATCTAGTGAACGTGACCATCACCGTGCCCTGGGGGGGTCGGAGCTGGCCCACAGAACGACCCAGATGGAGAGAAGGTTTGGAATCTGGAGTCCATTGAGGAGAGAGGTGAAAGGATCCTTGGAGTGTCTTGGGCTGAGAAAAACATTCCGGGCATCTCACACCCTCCACAGCAGCTGCCTGCTGCACCACTGGTCCTCCAGCCCTGTCAAAATCCTTCTGCCTCGCCTGCGTTGAATTCCTCTTTTTTTAGAGCAGCAAGCCCAGGGCTTAGAGGCAGTACTTGGGAATCTTTTGTTCCACGCAGCCCCTGCTGCACTCCTGTGGTTGCAAAGTTACTTTCTGCTGCCAGACATTTGGGGTTTGGCCTTTTTCATGTATTTGAACATTTACCATCAAAAAAAGGAGGGATGGGGGGTGCAGGGAGAGAGAGGGAGAGATGGAGACAGGCTGACAGAGGGAGAGGCCTAATAGAGACAGGGAAAGGAGCTGTAAGAAGATCAAAACACTTCCAGAGAAAGAGGCAGGCGCCCAGGCCAGAAACAGGAAGCGGAAAAACAGAAACACTTAAGAATAAGAGCCAAAGCAGCAGCTGGAGGCCAGAGGAGCAAGAGGGAAGGAGAGACAGAGCTGGAGGCTGAGAGGTGGGAAAGATAAAGTTGGAGATAACAGGAGAAGAGACAGATGCAGAAGGTGGGCAGGCATGAATCCAGGCAGACTGGAGAGAGAGAATGGAAGAGGTAGGATCTGAGCGAGGTGCTGTTCCCAACTTCCAGGGGTCCTGCAGTACCTTCACACCTACCAGCCCGGAATGTTAATTACATGCTGTTATTTAACCATGAGAAAGGCTAGCTTGTTCCCTGAAAGTGGAGCTGGGAGGCGGAGGGAACCAGCACACAGCACTTAGCACCCGCTCTACTCGGGGAAGGGATACAGCAGAGCCTTCTGCAGGGATCACACAGAGGAGTGAGGCACAGTGGTGCTTAGGACAGCCAGTGTCCCTTTCTGACCAGGAGCCAGAAAAGAGGCTGACCAGCTCAGCTGGGGAGAATGTGGTAGAGAAACCAGGGAGAGAGAAGACCCTGGGGCAGAGGAAATTCAGAAGTGGAGGGAATGGGGGTCTTAAGAGATGGGAAACGCCTCGGGATCCCCCATCCCTTCCCCACTTTGTTGCAGGGAATGATCTCCTTCCTTCTGCCCCTTCTGTCCTGCGATGGGGCAGTCCTCTCCCCATCTCCACCCTATGCAGCCTTTCAAATTCACTAGTCACCACAGTCAGCTATCTCAGGGCCTATTCCTGCTCCCTGAACCCTTTAACAAGTCCTGGCTTCAAAGCCAGATCCAGCTGGGAAGAAAACTGATTGTTCTTTACAAAGGTGCTATAAAAACTGACAGGAGAGGGGCGTAGCTCAGTCGTAGAGCACACGCTTTGCATATATGAGGTCCCGGGTTCGGGTTCGTTCCCTGGCACCTCCACACTTTGAAGTCTTGGTGACACATTGATTAAGAGCTTAGCTGCTAACCAAAAGGTCAGCAGTTCAAATTCACCAGCCACTCCTTGGAAACACTACGAGCTGGTTCTACTCTGTCGTTCTACTCTGTCCCATAGGGCCTCTATGAGTCGGGATCGACTCGAGAGCAATGGGTCTGTTTTTTGGTTTATAAAGACTGAAGAGTCCCTGAGTGGTGCAAATGGTTACGAGATTGGCTGCTAACCAAAAGGTTGGAGGTTCTGGTCCACCCAGAGGCATCCTGGAAGAAAGGCCTGGCGAACGACTTCCGAGAAATCAGCTACTGAAAACCCTACGGAGCATAAGTCTACTCTGACATACGGGAGTTGCCTTGAGTCGGTGTCAACTTGACAGCAACTGGGTTTTGTGTTGTGTGTGTTTTTGGTTTTATAAAAGCAGAACGCAACTTCCTTCTGGGTGATGAGACCCATCCCTTTAGTCCACTTCATCTCCGTGCTAAGTCCCTATGTGTCCCCAGCCCCTCCAGCCATGATACGTCTTCAGACCATGCTTTCAGGTTGGGTGGGGGAGGCTGGCCTCAGAGATGTGATCCAGGGGCTCCAGCCACTGTTTGCTCCCCCTTTGAAAAAGGTAATGAACAGGTCCCCAATTTCCCTCAACCTCTTTCTTGCCCAGGTTGCCCAGGAAACCCTGGATCCATACCTTCTTCCTCCCTCCCCAGCCAGCCTGCCAGTCTCTGCTCAAGCAGGAAAAGAGGCTGGAGCATAGTCACATAGCTGAGGAAAAAGAGATGAAGAGGCTAGGAGGGGAAAACTTTTACCCAGATCAAGGGGTTCGTTGAAGTCCCCTGAGGCCCCTAGTGAGGCTGGATCTCAGCAGACCCAGCCGTTTCCAGCACTATGTCTCCCGGGGCTCCCACCTTCAACAGCCTCTCTGAGAGTGTGGTATCGTCTCAGCACAGGAGAGGCTTCGTGCACAGGCTTTCTGAGGGCTCTCCTCTCCCACCGCCCCCTTGCATTGCCTTCGCAGCCTCATCAAGATTCGTGCCTCCCAGAACCGCACGCTAGGGCGGCACATGTGTATAGCAACCACAGGTGCTGGAGTCCCTGAGCATAGGGACATATGCCAAGCACACGCACACACATGCATGTGTGCCTGCAAACAGAAATGTCCACGAAAGGAGTGTTCAACCCGCAGACCCCCACAGAGGCAGACAGCCCAGTGCTCCATAAATTCAACTCAAATTAAATATGCACAATCATACCCACCGCAAGTCACCAGGCCCCCTGCTCTGCCCAAGGCAAGGGTCTTGGGATGCACAGCCTCTGCACAACCAAGGAGCCTTTGATTTGACAAATAAATTACATTTCTTGAGCATTAAAGAAAAGGCTTTGAAGTTTCAAAGCCTCAGGCTAGGAAGCAGTGACCTCCTCGGGGGACAGGGGCAGGGGGTCAAGTTTTTCTCGCCCTGCTCCTGTCACTGCATGACTGTCCTCTTACCTGGGGCCTTGAAGGGCATTGAAAATTCTGATCACGAGGCTGAGACAAGGTCAGTGGGTTCCACAAGCCCCGCTGCCTGGGCAGTGGGAGGGGCTGCCCAGGTGTCTCAATGCAGGCACTTTGCGCAGCCTCCAGGGGGACAGCACTTAATTCCTGCTAGAGAGTGGGGCCCTTCAGAGCAACATCATAACATCAAGCCTGTCTTGGGGTCTTCCCGTCTCCCTTTTAGGCACCCCCTCATTCTTTCCTCCACAGTGGCTTCCTAAGAGTGTATCAGGCTAAAAACAAAAACCAGAAACCAGTTGCTGTCTAGTCGCCTCCGAATCATGGTGACCATACGTGTGTCAGAGTAGAACTGTGCTCCATAGGGTTTTCAATGGCTGTGATCTTTTGGAACTAGATCACCAGGGCCTTCTCCCCAGGCACCGCTAATACCGCCAACCTTTTGGTTAGCAGCTAAGCATGTGTTAACTATTTGTACCATCCAAACCACCCAGGGACTCTGTATCAGGCTAACATCCTCATATATTAGTGATGTGGCCTTTCACACCTTCATGGGACATTCCTGTAGTCAAGAAAAGGCTTTGGAACCTGAAAGAATGGATTCCTGGTGGAGGAAGCTCTGGGACAGTAGAGTCTTCCCGGCAGCACCCTGCTCTGCTGAGAGGTAAGCTGTGGCTGGGTAGGGCAGGCTGGAGACCCAGGAGACTCAGGGCAAGCTGCTCCTCCATCAGATTGTCCCCTTCCTCCCCTGGATGTTAATGACAGCTCTTCTGAACAAGTCTCAAGCCCACCCTTTAGCTCAGAGGGTTCTTTGCACAGAGGTGACCTCAGAACTGCATACTGGTCTCCAGGACTCTTCCCCAAGCTCTCCTTCCACTCCAGGACCACTGCCAGTCCCTACTTAAAAGCCTTCCACATTGATGTTAAATGCAGTTAAACCTTTTGAAATGCGCAATTTTCTCCAAAGGTCACAGCAACATTCAGGGCAGTCTGCACTGCCTGGTGAACCTCGGAAGGCAATGGAGGAAGCCCCAAGGGTGCCGATGAGGAAGACCTTCTAGCCTGCAGACAGAACTCTCCTCTGGACCCCAGACCTGCATGAGGCTTCTTCTCTCACCTTTATCAGATGAACACTCTGCATACACACAACCATGGGCTGTCAGAATTAAGAAGAACTTCAGAGATCAGCCAAGCCCTTTGTTTTACAGATGAGACAACTGAAGCTTAGAGAGGTGACATGGCTTGTCTGAGGATGCACAGCCAGTCAGGGGCAGAGCTGGGGCCTGAACCTAGGGTTTCTCATTCTCACCCCAGTGTCCTTCAAATGCTAACATCCAAACACAGCAAAGTTCCCACTTTAATCCTGAAAGGTGATTATTTATAAATACTCAGCCCCTGTGTCCAGGCTGAAACTTCTGCTTGAACTGACCTCTCTCCCATATCCTCCTCAAAATTTCTTTTTCTGGCAAACTTCTGCTCATACTCCAAAGCCCAGTTGGAGTATCACCTTCTCCATGCTTGTCCCCTCCACCATCATCCCAACCTCTGCAAATTGAATTGTTCCTTTCCTGGGTTTCCATGGCTCTTCCTATCTACTCTCTTGGGCAACCCAGGTTAACTATTTACATGTTGGCTTTTTCCTCTATGCCACAGGCTCCTTCAGAGGTGGGGATCACAGCAGAGTGTAGCACAACGTCTGGCCCAATTGACATTACTAACTGAATATCAGTTGTCTTTGTCAGTGGATGTGTGGGTGGAAGGAAGGGATAGTTTGAGAATGGTGCTTGGGACTCAAGGTCAAGTTTCTTGAAATATGGCTCAGGCTGGGGCTGGTGACCCTGTGTATTGGGCTTTCTCTCCAGCCATATTAGCATCTGTGAGGAACGTAAGTGTCACCTACCCCAGTTAGCATAGGAAAAAAGAGAAGAAGGCATGTTTCCAGAGAGGAAGGTATCACCTGACCCAGGAGGGCCCCACTTTGTCATACTCTTCTTCAATGAAGCTGAGGCGCAAGCAGCCCCTGGCCTGAGCCCCCGGACACTGGCCTGGCCTAGCTGGCTCTGGGAGGTGAGGTGGGCCTGTCCTACTCCCCTCTTCTTCCCCAGCATTGTCATCAATGAATTCACACCCTGAATGGGTGTTAAGGTGGTCCTTCCCCCGCTGACAACAGGCATGGCCCAACTTGGTCTGGAAGCAAGAAACCTGGGCCAAAAATTAGCTTTGGGGTTGGGGTTTGAGATAGGATTTGAGTAAGGTTTGAGTTAAGGGTGTGGAAGCAGATTAGGGTTAGAGCTGAAAGACTAGCTACCACTCCTAGGGACCTCCCAGCCAGATGAAGGAGAAACAGTTCCTGCCCTTAGGGAGCTCCCAGTCTGATGGAAAAGATGGAAGATGCAGAGAAAAGGAACACAAACACAAACACCAGGGCCCTCTGAGCATATAGGACTGAGACATGACTGGAGACATATGGGCAGGCGGAGGGGCGAAGGCCCCTGGAGAAGAAGGAAACAGACTGGGGAGAGAGAGGAGGGGGCTGTGTGATGCTCTGGCCTGAAGCAGTCTGTGAGCCCAACAATGTAAACAGTCTCCCTAGAAGCCCTTCCCACCCCCTCCCTGACTGTGCTCAGTTATCTATGGTGTGAGTGTGTGTGTGTGTGTGTGTGTCTGTGTGTGTGTGTGTGTCTGTGTGTGTGTGTCTGGCAGGAGTGGGAGAGGTGGAATGGAAATGGGACAGGACATTCAAGAGATGAATGACTAATTTTCTGTTAATGGCTGGTTGCTTGGCAACCCAGCTCCTCTCTGCCGGATGCCCTCCAAATTGGACTGCGAACTTTTAGTGTTAAAGTGCCTCCCGTGGAAATCCAATTCCCTGTCAGTGCCCTGCCCTGCCCTGCCCTGCTCAGTCCTACTGGGTAGCAGAACAGAGTATGGTTCACCAAGAACCAAAGCCACGGGTACACACAGCCTGCTGTAGTCTCTCACTCTGATCAGTGTCATCTCCTCCATGAATATTCACACACGCGCACACACACACACACACATTTATACAAGCATGTGTGCGCATGCATAAAAGTGCACTAATCTTTAACTGACACGTAATCAATATGAATAATAATCATCTGCTACTATATTTGAGTCCTACCATGTGCTAAGTATTTTGCCCAGAGTTTTGCGTTAATTTCCTCTGTATTCATTTCGATGTTAACCGAAAGGTTGGCAGTTCAAACCCACCCAGTGGCTCTGTGGGAAAAAACCTGGAGATCCACTTCCATAAAGATTACAGCCAAGAAAACCCTATGGGGCAGTTGTACTCTGTCACACAGAGTTGCTATGAGCCAGGATCAACTCGATGGCACCCAGCAACAACATTAAATCTTCCCGGTGACCTTATTATAATAGATAATCGTTAAATGATATTATCACCCACATTTTGTAAAAGAAGAAACAGGAAGAGCACACAGAAAATGAGGGGGTTCGGCTGGGTAAGCTGTGAGGTCCCTTCTATTCCTTGCAGCTCTGGCTGCGCAGCCCTGGTTTGAAAGAGTTTATCATCCAGTACGCAATATTCCCTCTCACTCACTGCTCTCCACACGGGCCTCTGTGGTGCTCTTCAAACACCCCAAGTAAGGCCCTGTGTCAGCACTCGTGAAGGAGCAAGCCGTGGTGGCCCAGTGGTTAAGTTCTCAGCTGCTAACTGAAAGGTTGGCAGTTCGAACCCACTGGCCGCTCCACAGGAGAAAGATGTGTCAGACTGCTTCCATAGAGATTTACAGCCTTGGAAACCCTGCGGGGCAGTACTACCCTCTCCTGCAGGGTTGCTATGAGTCAGAATCTACTCGAAGGCAGTGGGTTTGGTCTGGGCAGCAGCTGTGCGTGCACCGTGCCCTCTGGGGGCATTGCTGTTCCTGCAGATACCACACGCCTCGCCGCTCATGCCACCCAGGCCTCTGCTGAAACGTACCCCCTCAAAGAGGGCTTTCCTGGTCACCCCATCATTTATGTGTGTGTGTGTGTGTGTGAAATATATATACAACAAAACGCTTGCCACTTACATTCAACATTATTTACATGTATAATTCGGCAGCATTGTGTTCACCACATGGTGCAACCATCACCACTATGCATTTCCAAATGTTTCTATCACCTTTAACAGAAACTCAATGTCTCCTGAGCAATGACTCCTTCTTTCCCCCTCCCTCCCGCATCTAGTTAATGAACTTTGATCTCTGCACATTTGCCTCCTCTGGATACTTCATGTAAGTGGGGTTATACAACGTTTGTCCTTTTGTGACTGACTTATTTACTGAGCATCATGTTTTCAAGGTTCAGCTATATGGCAGCATGTGTCAGGACTTCATTTCTCTTTATGGCTGAGTGATATTCCATCGTATGTATGTGCCACATTTTGCTTATCTGTTCATCCGTTGATGGACATTCAGATTGTTTCCACCTTTTGTTGTTGCTGTGTGTCATCGATACTGACTCATAGCGATCCCATGTGACAGAGTAGAACTGCCCATAGGGTTTTCTAGGCTGTAATCTTGATTGAATTGTCATGGATTGTCTGTCATGGATTGAATTGTGTCCCCCAAAAATATCTGTCTACTTGGCTAGGTCATGATTCCCTTGTATGATTGCATGATTGCCTACTACTTTATCTTCTGATGTGATTTCGCTATGTGTTGTAAATCCTATCACTGTGATGTAATAAGATGGATTAGTGGCAGTTATATTGACAAGGTCTACAAGATTAGGTAGGGTCTTAAGCCAGTCACTTTTGAGATATAAAAGAGAAGTGAGCAGAGAGACACGGGAACCTCATACCACCAAGAAAGCAGTGCTAGGAGCAGAGCATGTCCTTTGGACCCGAGGTTCCTGTGCTGAGATGCTCCCAGACCAAGGGAAGACTGATGACAAGAACCTTCCTCCAGAATCAACAGAGAGAGAAAGCCTTCCCCTGGAGCCAGCGCCCTAAGTTTGGGCTTTTAGCCTACTTTACTGTGAGAGAATAAATTTCTCTTTCTCAAAGCCATCCACTTGTGGTTTTTCTGTTATAGCAGCACTAGATGACTAAGACTGGAGCAGATCGCCAGGTCTTTCTCCCCTGGAGCCTCTGGGTGGGTTTGATCTGCCCACCTTCCAGTCAGCAGCCAAGCACTTAATCATTGTGCCACCAGGGCTCTTTTTCCACCTTTTGGCTATTGTAAATTGCACTGCAATGCACACTGATGTACACGTATCTGTTCATGTTCCTGCTTTCGATTCTTTTGGTGATTCCACTATCTTAAGTAGCACACCATCACTCTCCGTCTCCTTGCTTCGCTTTGATTTTCTCCAGATATTAATATGTTTGTTGTGTCTTGGGCACATTCTTTCTCTTCCATGAGAATGTAAGCCCTGAAGACAGAGACTTTGTGTGTTTGTGCGTTGCCAAACCCTCAGCACCAAAAACAGCATTTAGTAGGCATTTTAATAGTTAAGTGACCGACCAATTGAATGAATGAATACATGTGCACATGTATTTATGTCTTCACACACATGCATATACATATACACGCATTTAATATACACACACATCACACACAGTCACTTATGGACATTAGCTTTTGGTGTGAGGGGAGGACCCAACACACTGTTTGGACGGAAACTCTCAGAGTTACACAAGCTGGAAAAGCAATTCCAGAACCTCGTTCTTAGCAGGTGTCTATCTGCATAACAAAGCACATGGGGTATGGCAATGAAATGTAATGTTCAAATCACATAATAAAATATTTTTATTTATGTCTTTTATACTCCCTGTGTAATAAAAGTAGCAGTATCTTCATGAATGCTTTTCTTATTCAGCGTGTAGCTCCATCCTGCTTCTCCTGGTTCCACACAAGACTTCACCAGCAACACTTGTGGGGAAACACCAGGAGAGAGAAGGCTGGACCATCCACTCCTCACCATTGACCAGAGTCTGAGGCCAGGTAGCCAGTGGCAACCCTCAGGGACTATCCTACCTCCCCTTGCCGGGGTCCTGGGGAGAGCAGCAAAAAGAGTTGAACACAAGCAAACTCATTTCCCCCTCCCTTTCTCATTTATGCTCTGTAATACATTCATTAGTTCATATTTGATAACAGTAAAGAGAACCAGGTCAAAAGGGGAGAGTTTCTCACAGGTACAACGTTTCCGCTTTAGGGGCAAATACTGGTATTGTGTTACGGAATGAAATAATTCATCTATTTTGAATGCGTCTTAACAGCTGCTAAACTTTATCATTTATTAATAGATTAATAACTCATTAGACTTTTTAAAATTAAATGTAGAGCCACTAATGGATTAAATTTAAATAATTAAGTCTAGCGTAAGTGGTGAGGGACCGCAGTGGAGAACTGGGTTCTGCAGACTGTTTTGTGTGTATAAAGAGCATACTGTGTGGGGCCAGGCTCCTAGGCGTCTGGGGGTACCCGTACGCTTATGCCTGAGAAAGAGGCAGCACTCAGCACGGTAAGCAGAGGTAAGGCTGAGCTCTGATTCCACTCAGGAAGTGACTCCACACCCATGGATTAATCCTCACCTTTCCCTTGGGCTAGGACATTCGCATGCCTGGCTACCCACAACCAGGGAAACCCAGGACAGCCTATACACAGTATGAGAGAGAAAACCCAAACCCATTGCTGTCGAGTCGATTCTGACTCATAGTGATCCCACAGGACAGAGTAGAACTGCCGCATAGGGTTTCCAAGGAGCTGCTGGTGGACTTGAGCTGCAACCTTTTGGTTAGCAGCTCTAACTCTTCACCGCTGCACCACCATGGCTCTGTATGAGAGAGAGAGAGAAGGAGGCAAACCACCTTTGTCATGGATCACATTCAATCCTCCTTCGGGGTTCTAACTTTCCCACCCTTGGACAGTAACCAGTTACCGGTAAATCAAATTGATGACCCCAGGTGTGTCAGAGTAGAACTGTGCTCCATCGAGTTTTCAGTGGCTGATTTTTTGGAACTAGATTGCCAAGCCTTTCTTCCAAGGTGCTTCTGGGTAGGCTCAAACCTCCAACTTTTGGTTAGCAGTCGAGCACATTAACCGTTTGTACCACCCAGCGACTCCCTTTGGACACCACTCCCTAGGATTTAGCATACTGACTTCTCCAAGCTGACATACTTTGAACTTGACCTTTGCCTGCTAGACCTGTGGAGCCAGCCTTCTTCATCAAGAGTTTCAGAACAGCACCAGCCATTCTGTTTAGAGTTTCAGATACCAGCGCTTCTCACACTTCAACCTGCACACGAATTACCTGGGGATCATGTTAAAATGCAGATTCTGACTAGCAAGCCTGGTGCGGGCCTGGGAGTCTGCATTCCTAACAAGCCAATGATGTTAGAAAGGGTCCTGGGCCTCAGCCTGAGCAGTAAGGCCTTATGCTCCACGATCCCAGGCCCTCCTGATGCTCTCATTTTCTATCAATAAAAACCTGTTGCCGTTGAGTTGGTTTTGACTCATGGTGACCCCATGTGTTCAGAGTATAACTGTGCTCCATAGGGTTTTCAGTAGATGACTTTCAGAAGTAGATCACCAGACCTTTTTTCCAAGGTGCCTCTGGGTAGACTCAAACCTTCAACCTTTTGATTAGCAGCCCAGGGACTTCTTTCAATTGTTGTCATTTGTTGCCGTGGAGTCGATTTAATAACCTCTATCTTTTCCCTGGAGACTCCATTCCTGTAGTCACACATTCTCCAGTCCCGGACACTCATGCGGTTCCAGCCACCGGGGATGGAGCTCGTGTGGCTGGTTGAGGGTAGAATTGGACTGGAGCATTCAAATCTCTCAATTTGTGCTGAGTGCCAGACCCCCTACGAGGGACTGAGTGTGGAGCAGGGCAAACCAGGTGTGTACCCACCCCACAGGGCTCACAGGCTCTCAGGGAAGAACCATGGACCAATCCCAATGTGATGTCTGTGATGGAAGGAAGTGAATGGGGATCTAGGGATTTGTAATAGGGGGATTTATCCTGATCTGGAGATTCAGTCAAAGGCTTCTCCAAAGAAGAAACCTCTAGGAGACTTGAGGAGACGCGCTGGTGTTAGACAGAGGAAGTGGAACAGGGAGGGCGGAGGGAGGAGTATTTTAGCAACAAGAAAACATGTGCAAAGGCCCAGAGTGAAGAGGCGGCCATTTGCTGTCCAGTAACGCCTGAGCCGTTCCTGAGCACACCCCCATCTCCAAACAGATGTGATGTCGCTCCTTCCTTTGAACCCCTAACGTTTGGCTTGTCTCTCCCTTATGGCATTTACCTTCCTCCGGTCTCACATAACAACCACACAGGAACTTTTTAAATTGTCTCTGTTGTCAGTACGTCCCGAAGGCAGTAATGAAAGCTCTGCCTGCGGCTGTGTGACTCTGACAAATGTGGATAAATCCCTCCTGTCTTGGTTATCCAGTGCTTCTCTAACAGGGTTACCACAAGTGGGCGGCTTTAACAAACAGAAATCTATTTTCTCACAGTTTAGGAGGCTGCTGAAAGTTCGACTTCAGGGTGCCAGCTCTAGAAGGCTCTCTCTGTCTGATCTAGCAGAAGGTCCTTGTCTCAGCTTCTCTAGCTTTTTCAGGAAAGCTACAGGTCACATATATCTCCCCCCATCCCCATTCATGCTTGCTTCTGTGCCTAATCTGCTCCTTTTATATCTCAAAAGTGATTAGTTTAAGACACACTCAACACTGATATGAACTCATTAACGTGGCAAAGAAAATCCTATTCCCAAATGGATTTACATCCACAGGTATAGGAGTTAGGATTCCAACGCATATTTGGGGGTGGGGGGAACCCAGTTCAATCCGTAACACCACATCATAAAGATATGAATATCAGATGTGTTAATACTTTTCAGGGAGTCCCTGGGTGTAGCAAACGGTTAGCACACTCAGCTTCTAACCAAAAGGTTGGAGGTTCTAGTCTACCCAGGGGTCCCTTAGAAGAAAGACCCAGCAATCTACTTCCAAAAAAAAAAAAAAAATCAGCTATTGAAAACCCTATGGAGCACAGCTCTACTCTGACCTACATGGAGTGACCAGGGGTCAGATTTGCCTTGAGGGCACCTGGTTTGAGCATCATGTCAGGTACCCAGCAGGGGCTCAGTAAATCGTACAGAATACAGAGCATGATTAAAACACACATTCTGGAGCCAGGCTGCCTGGACTCAAATCCCCCAATTCCCAGTTGTGTGACCTGAGGCTGGTTACTTAACATTACAGGATGACCATTTCCTATCTGTAAAATGGGGGAAATACCTACCTCACAGGTTTGTAGCCTTGAATGAGATGATCTATTAAATACATATGTGTATCTAAGGGCCAATTTAGTAATACCAAAAACCAAACCAAACCCATTGCTGTTGAGTTGATTCCAACTCATAGCAACCCTATAGGACAGAGTAGAACTGCCTCATAAACTTTACAAGTAGTGGCTGGTGGATTTGAACTGCTGACCTTTTGGTTATTTCTATATATAGTGACTGGGATCAAACTATCCTCACACCTATGAGCTTCACCCATCTCTGACTCTGAAATCCAATTACCATTTTCATAAGAAGATAAACTGGGGCAGTGCAGGAAAAACCTTTCCATTATCCTGTTCTCCCTCACTGGAAGGCTTCGTTGATCACTAGCTCTGTGCATCTTCAATGCAATCAGCGCAGCAGCCATGGTCTTGAATTCCTGAGTGAGCTCAATATGCTTCCTTGAATCTCTGAGAGACATTAAATTGCATCCAGAAGAGTTTTAGCATTCTCCAGGTTTTGCTGCATTCTTATTTATTTGAAAACTCACTGTATGTAACGTGAATGTCTCCTAACCAGCATGAGCAGGGCTTAGGAGTCAGGTCTAGGGCTGAATTCTGGCTTCTCCACCCCAGTGAGGGTCACACCCACAGCAGAGGATGGCATGCTGCTCTCTGGAGTCAGACTGCTCTTGTTGTTAGCTGTTATTCAGTCAGCCTCCCACTCATGGTGGCCCTATGAACAACAGAAAGAAACTCTTCCTGGTCCCACACCACCTCCATAATTGGTTGCAGATGGGACTACTGTGATCCATAGGGTTTTCGTTTACTGATTTTTCAGAAAGAAGTACATTGACAGGCCTTTCTCCTAGTCTGTCTTAGTCTGGAAGCTCCATTATAATCTGCTCAGCATCAGAACAACACACAAGCCTTCACAACGGGTGGTGGCTGCACATGAGGTGTACTGGCCAGGAACAGAAGCCGGATCTCCCACGTGGAAGGACAGAGCTCCATCACTGAACCACCAGCGTCCTGGAGTGAGATTTGCTATTGCTGTGTGCCACTGAGTTGATTCTAACTCTTAGTGACCCTGTATGACAGAGTAGAACTGCCCCATAGGTTTTCTAGGCTATAATCTTTGAGGGAGCAGATCACCAGGTCTTTTCTTCCACGGAGCAACAGGTGGGTTTGAACCACCAATCTTTCGGTTAGCAGCAGAGCACTTAATCGTTGTGCCACCAGGGCTCCTTAGAGTCAGGTTACCCATAACCCTATTGCAGTCACGTCCATTACCTGGCTCCAATTACAGTTCTACCACTAACGAAGTGCCTGCCTTGGGCAAGTTCATTAGCCTTTCTGAGCTTCGGCTTCCTCCTCTGCAATGTAGGACTAATAATCTCTCCTCCAAGGAGTGTTGAGAATTAAATGAGACGATGTATGTCAAGCATTTGGCTAGCCAATAGGCCTAGCCTGTGACATGCTGTTATACAGTATTATCAGTTATTGGGACTTCCTCTTCCTCCCGTCCTCCAGCTCAGGACAGCAGTGGTCTGGGAGACAGCAGGGCCTGCAAGAGGAAGGGGAGGGAGGTGGGCACCCGGGCAGGCCTTTGCCCTACCCCTGTTGTTTCAAAGCATCTGCTGTAGGTATCAGGAGGCTTAAAAAGTAGAAAGTGCCAGCACTTGAGAGGTATTGATGGAAGATGACAGAGGCACTATTAAATAAGCCCCCTGGGGAACAGTCTTAGGGAGACACTTTGGAATAGGAAATTCACTGCCCAAGTCCTAGTTCTTACTAATAGGAGGTTGTTGGGGGCTAGCAAGAGGAAGATTTATTCCGGGTAGAAAATTGCATCCCTCTTGGTGGTGGTATTTCTTTTGCCTCTCTTGAAATGTGAGAGCCAGATTCAACAACTCTATGGCCTCATGAACTCAGACATTCAATTTACGTATAAATGGAGGCCAGAAGGAAAAGGATGTTGGGAAAATTGTCCCTTGAGGAGAAAGCCTCAGGGAAAATCCTGAGGGAAAGCAGCCCCGTGAGAGGACTGAGAGAAAGACCCTGAGGCTAGTTCTTCTTTGGCTTTTCAAGAGATCCCTACTGCCTATGTGGCTAGAAGCTAAGATGTGAATGATAATCATATTATTAACATGGATGAGGAGCTGACTTAGTGCCAAGCACTGTGCTAAATGCTTTGCAGTCACTATCCCAGTTAGTCCTCAAATAGCTTGGTACAGTTGGCATTATCACCATGTTCATTTTACAGATGAGGAAACTGAGGCCAGAGAGGTTAAAGAGCCCAAGGTCTCCCAGTTAGGAGCCTACTACAGGAAAACCTGTGAAAGCCGGAACCTGTGTAAGGCAGCAAGTTGTCAGAGACGGAAAACCCCAATATTTTCCTCTAAAGGAGTGATAGAATAATGATAAGACTGCACCCTGTCAAAGGCAGATAACATGCAAGACCCGGAAAAACAAGGCAGTCCCGTCAAGTTTCTGGCTCTCACAGGGTTCACTGTATATGGTCCGAAGGCAGTCAGTTGCCCTGAAACGTTGTGCAGTGCAGCCTCCTGGGACTGACACCCCACATAGCTGGGGACCAAAGGGGTTCTCCAGCGGAAGTCCACAGGGCTGAGGTGATGGAAGCCCTCTCCCAGCACTGTCAGCCCATCTCTAGTTGCTCCCATGGTGTCCTTTCTTATTCAATCACACTTTGTGCAAATTCCTCTCATAAAGCTTTGGCTTTATTAAATTAATAAATTAGAGAAAAGATACTGCTTTCAACTCACTGATAGAGAACCTCAGAAAAACTGCCCAAACCCATACAGTGAGGGGGTGTCAGTCAACAGGGATAAGTTTTCTAATCAGGCAGAAATAAAAGGAGAGGTGGGGCAGCCTCTGGTTTTATCATTTGGGAAAATAAAGTGGATCATCTATTAACTGTTAAGGACTTGATTAAATGAAAGCCGACCACAGAGGTACATGGATACGCAAGGTTTTTGTGTTCTGTTTCTTTAAGGACATTAAGATTTTTCCTATTGGCATCATTGCTTTATTTGTGTAGGTCTGACTGAGACTCTGTGAGTTGTGACATAGCACCTAATAGTTCAGTTGTAAAGGAGCATTGGTGGAGCAACAGTTAAGTGCTCAGCAGCTAACTAAAAGGGCAGCAGTTCGAACCCATCAGCCTCTCCGAGAGACAAAGACCTGGCGATCTGCTCCTTTAAAGATTACAGCCTGTAATCTTTAGGAAACAATGTGGGGCAGTTCTACTCTGTCACATGGGGTTGCTAGGAGTTGGAATCGACTCCATGGCACCCAACAGTTCCCCCGTGCACCACCCCCTACTCTCCCACATTCACCCTCAGCACCTCTCAAAACATACGGACACACAGAAATGCTTAATAAATGCTTGCTGATTTAATGGTCAATTTTGTCTGAAAATATTTCTCTCCAGCTGTGGGCCAGCATCCAACAGGAACCCGAGAAACTTGCCAACACAGAATATTTGAGCTGGAAGAAACCTTAGAAATCACTTTGTCTGACCCTGATTTTATTCTAAAGGGTATATACTCTGAGCAGTGAGGAGAACCTACCCAGGGACCGTGCCCAGGTCAGGAGCCCAGGTCTTCTCATTCCAAGGCCAGTGATCTCCTCCCTCAGCTCTTTGCTGCTGGGAAGAAAACAGGGAGCCCATTAAAAACACACTCCATTAGCAAACCCGGGAAACTGCATCAGTTCTGGAAAGCAGGGGCCACTGAGCACAGCCCTGGAGAGAATAAGTACTCACCACTTCATTAGCACCATCATAACACCTAATTTTTAAACTAAATAGGTTTTCCCCATAGAGTCCTGCAAAGACAGAATGAGCCACCTCAGGGTTAGGACAACCTCAAGTCCCCAGGGAAGGGAAAAAAGGAACTGACATTGGCCGAGAGCCTACTGTATGCCCTGTGCTTTTGCCTCCTTTAATCTTCACAGTAAATCCATGAGGCTGGTATTTTTCTTCTATTTTTATAAATGAAGGTCTTAGCTTCCTAGTGCTGCTGTAACAAAATACCACAAAGTAGGTGGCTTTAAAGAACAGAAATTCATTTTCTTACAGGTCTGGAGGCTAGAAGTCCAAACTCGGGGCATTGGCCAGGCTATGTGCTCTCTGTAGGCCCTAGGGAAAGGTCCTTCCTTTTCTCTTTCAGCTTCTGGTCAGCCCAGGGTATTTCTTGCTGTTCTTCGGCTTGCATGGGTCCTCATGTGCTGTCTTACCACCATGTGTGTCTTTGTTTCCGTGTCTGTTCACCTACTTTAGAAGACAGCACTCAGAGGGCCCATCCAAGAATTAGGACCCACCTTACTCTAACATATGGAAACCCTGATGGCATAGTGGTTAAGAGTTTGGCTGCCAACCAGAAGGTCAGCAGTTTAAATGCATGAGGTACTCCTCGGAAATCCGATGGGGCAGTTCCGCTCTATCCTATAGGGTCGCTATGAGTCATAATCAACTTGACGGTAACGGGTTTGGGTTTTGATTTTTACTCTGGCATGACCTCATTTAACTTAAATGATAACAAAAGAAAAACTCTATTTCCAAACAAGGTCACATTCACAGATATAGGGGTTAGGATTTCAGTATATCCTTTTAAGGGATACAAATCAAGCCATAACAATGAATAAGCTGAGGCTCGGAGAAATTAAGTAACTTGCACCTAGTCACACAGCAGATAAATGGCTGATCAAATGATCAAAATGTCATGTGATACCCAGTTTGATGCCCTTCTTGCCAGCTAAAGAGTCATGGGGAAATATGAAAACTAGGGTTGCCATCTGAAGGAATAGGTGATTTTAGCAGGAAGAGCACTGGATTTTTCTTCAGGAGTCCTAGACTATGGCTTTCCACAAGGCAGACACCAAGGCTATCTTGTTAGTATGTTTCTTGGCACATAGCAGTGGCTCAATTAATATTTGTTGAATAAAGGAATTAATGTCTATGTCTGACAAAGAACTGGTATGAAGAATATATATAAAGAACTCAGAAAATGAAATAATTAGGAGATAAACAACCTCCTTTAAAAAAAAATGGGCAAAATATTTTAACAGACAGTTCACCAAAACGAAATGCAAGTGGCCAATAAGCATAGGGAAAAAGTGCTCAGCACCATTAGCCATCATGTAAATGCAAATTAAGCCATAATGAGCTACGGTTACATACCTAACAGAATGGATAGACCACCAATACCAAGTGTTGACAACTATGTGGAGCAACTGGAATTCCCTTACATTGCTGATAGGAATGCAAAATGATATAGCCTACTTTGAGAAAAAAGGCCTGTACATTTCTTATAAAATTAAACATACGTCAACCCTATGATCCAGCACTTCCAATCCCTAGGTATCTACCCAAGAAAAAATGAAAACATACGTCCTCAAAAAGACTGGCATAAGAAATGTTAATAGCACAATCATCCAAAACTGGAAACAACCCAAATGTTTATTAACAGCAGGAGGGATAACCAAATTGTGATATAGACATAAAATACTATTCAGTAATGAAAAGGAATACACCATTAATACATGCAATAACATGGATGGGTCTTAATGAATGGAAGAAGCATTCCTAAAGCAGACACACTAAATGATTCAATTTATACGCAGTTTCAAAGTAGGCAAAACTAATGTATGGCAAAAAATATCAGAACAGTAGTTATCTTTGAGTTTGAGGTGGGAGTTAACTAAGAAGGGCCACAAAGGAATCAAAATAAACCAGTTCCTATTGAGTTAATTCCAACTTATGGCAATCTCGTGTGTCAGAGTAGAACTGTGCCCCTTAGGGTTTTCGGTGGCTGACTTTTCAGAAGCAGATCACCAGGCCTTTCTTTTGAGGTGTCTCTGGATGAACTTAATCCTCCAAGCTGAGCTCATTAACATTTTGCACCACCCAGGATGGATTGATTCGCTGATAAGGGATAGACAGAAGGACAGAAAGTTAATGTGATAAAGCAAATATAGCAAATGTTAAAAAATATCAGCAGAATCTGTTGTTGTTGTTGTTAGGTGTGGTCAAGTCTATTCTGACCCATAGTGACCCTATGTACAACAGAACAAAACACTGCCCAGTTCTGTGCCATCTTCACAATCCTTGCTATGTTTGAGCTCATTGTTACAGCCACTGTGTCAGTTCATCTCGTCGAGGGTCTTCCTTTTTTCACTGACCCTGCACTTTACGAAGCATGATGTCCTTCTTCAGGGACCAGTCCCTCATGATAACGTGTACAAAGTACTTGAGATGAAGTCTTGCCAAACTAGCTTCTAAGGAGTGTTCTGGCTGTACTTCTTCTAAGACAAATTTGTTCTTCTGGCAGTCCATGGAATATTCAGTATTTTTCCCCAACACCAAAAATTTAAAGACCTCAATTCTTCTTCAGCCTTCCTTTTTCACTGCCCAGCTTTTCAGTGCATATGAGGTGATTGAAAACACCATGGCTTGGGTCAGTCACACCTTAGTCCTCAAAGTGACATCTTTGCTTTTTAACGCCTTTGCAGCAGATTTGTCGAATGCAATACTTTTTTTGATTTGACTGCTGCTTTCATGGATGTTGTTGATTGTGAATCCAAGTAATGTGAAATCTTTGACAGCTTCAATATTTTCTCCATTTATCATGATGTTGTTTATTGGTCCACTTGTGAGGATTTTTGTTTTCTTTATGTTGAGGTATGATCCATACTTAATGGCTGTAGTCTTTGGTCTTCATCAGAGAGTGCTTCAAGTCCTCTTCACTTTTAGCAAGCCAGGTTGTGTCATCTGCATGTTGCAGATTTTTAGTGAGTCTTCCTCCAATCCTGATGCAGCGTTCTTCTTCACGTAGTCCACATTCTCAGATAATTTGCTCAGCATACAGATTGAATAAATATGGTGGAAGTATACAACCCTGACACACACATTTCCTGATCTTAAACCACGCAGTATCTGCTTGTTCTGTTCGAACTACTGCCTCTTGGTTTATGTACAGGTTCCTCATGAGCACAATTAAGTGTTCTGAAATTCCCATTCTTCACAACATTATCCATAATTTGTTATGATCCACACAGTCGAATGCCTTTGCATAATCAATATAACACAGGTAAACAT
Source organism: Loxodonta africana (assembly GCF_030014295.1). Taxonomy (NCBI): domain Eukaryota; kingdom Metazoa; phylum Chordata; class Mammalia; order Proboscidea; family Elephantidae; genus Loxodonta; species Loxodonta africana. The sequence continues at coordinate 103,307,200 of NC_087342.1, forward strand.
CCTTCTGGTATTCTCTGCTTTCAGCCAAGACCCATATGACATCTGCAATGATAGCCCCTGTTCCACATTCTCTTCTGAATCCAGCTTAAATTTCTAGAAGTTCCCTGTCGAGGTACTGCAGCAACTGTTTTTGAATTATCTTCAGCAAAATTTTACTTGTGTGTGATATTAATGGTATTGTTTGATAATTTCCGCATTCAACTGGATCATCTTTCTTTAGAATGGGTACAAATATGGACCTCTTTCAGTCGGCTGGCCATGTAGCTGTCTTCCAGATTTCTTGGCATAGATAAGTGAGAGCTTTCAGTTTTGCATTCATTTGTTGAAACATCTCAACTGGAATCCCATCAATTCCTGAGGCCTCGTTTTTCACCAACACCTTCAGTGCAGCTTGGACTTTTTCCTTCAATACCGTTGGTTCTCGATCATATGCTACCTCCTGAAATGGCTGAACATCAACCTTCCATCTTCTTTTGATGCTTCTTACGTAGTTCAATATTTTGCCCATGGACTCCTTCAATATTACAATTTGAGGCTTGAATCTTTTTTCAAGTATTTCAGGTTGAGAAATGATGAGTGTGTTTTTTTCTTTGGTTTTCTAACTCCAGATCTTTGCACATTTCATGTAATACCTTACTTTGTCTTCTGGAGCCACCCTTTGAAATCTTCCGTTTAGCTCTTTTACTTCATTATTTCTTCCATTTGCTTTAGCTACTCTACATTCGAAAGCAAGTTTCAAAGTTTCTTCTGACGTCTATTTTGGTCTTTTCTTTCTTTCCTCTCTTTTTAATGACCTTTTGCTTTCTTCAAGTATGATATCCTTGATGTCACCCCACAACTGGTCTGGTCTTCAATGTTCAATGTTTCAAATCAATTCTTGAGATAGTCTCTAAATTCAGGTGGGATATGCTCAAGGTCATACTTTGGCTCTCGGGGACTTGTTCTAATTTTCTTCTGCTTCAACTTGAACTTGAATATGGGCAATCGATGGTCTGTTTTGTAGTCGGTCCCTGGCCTTATTCTGACTGATTATACTGAGCTTCTCCCTCGTCTCCTTCCACAGATACAGTCAATTTGAATCCTGTGTATTCCTTCTGGCCAGGTTCACATGTATAGTCACTATTTGTGTTGTTGACTAAAGGTATTTGCAATGAAGAAGTCGTTAGTCTTGCAAAATTCTATCATGAGATCTGAAGCATCATTTCTAACACCAAGGCCATGTTTTCCTACTACTGATCCTTCTTTGTTTCCATCTTTCACATTCCAGTCACCAATAATTATCAATGCATCTTGACTGCATGTTTGATCAATTTGAGACTGCAGAAGTTGGTAAAAATCTTTAATCTCTTCATCTTTGGCATTAGTGGTTGGTGCATAAATTGGAATAATAGTCGTATTAACTGGTCTTCCTTCTAGGCATATGAATATTATCCTATCTCTGACAGCATTGTACTTCAGGATGGATTTGAAGTGTTCTTTTTGATGATGAATATGAAGCAGTTCCCCTTCAGTTTGTCATTCCCAGCATAGTAGACCATATGATCGTGTGATTCAAAATGGCCGACACCCGTATATTTCAGCTCACTGGTGCCTAAGTTATCAGTCTTCAAGCGTTCCATTTTATTTTTGACAGCTTCCAATTTTCCTAGGTTCATACTTTGTACATTCCACTTTCTGATTACTAAAGGATGTTTGCAGCTATTTCTTCTCATTTTGAGTGGTGCCACATCAGCAAACGAAGGTCCTGAAAACTTGATTCCATCCTCATCATTAAGGTGGACTCTACTTTGAGGAGGCAGCTCTTCCTCAGCCGTCCTTTGAGTAGCTTCCAACCTGAAGGGCTAATCTTTTGGCATTATATTAGACAATGTCCTGACACTATTCATAGGGTTTTCACAGGCCAATTTTTTTAGAAGTAGATTGCCAGATTCTTCTGCCTAGTCTGTCTTATTCTGGTTACTCCAGCTTATGTGGAGACCCTACCAAAACCAAAAACCGGTTGCCGTCGAGTCGATTCCAACTCGTAGCAACCCTACAGGACAGAGTAGAACTGCCCCAAAGAGTTTCCAAGGAGTGCCTGGTGGATTTGAACTGCTGACTTTTTGGTTAGCAGCAGTAGCTCTTAACCACTATGCTGTCAGAGCTTCCAGAAGTAGACTCTAGGTGGTGGGAATATGGATGTCCACTGTGCAAATTTTTCATAATAAAATTTGGGACAGAAAAAAAATTAATGAGACTTGGATTCCACTCTTGAATCCAGCACATATAGCCTTCAAGGACCTGTATGGTCTCTCCAAGCCCACTTCTGCAAACTCCTTCCTCACTCAATACCTCCCTCTTCATACTGTGGCCTCAAGGACCTTCTTTCACTTCCTCAAAACCACCATTTACCACCTCTGGCCACAGGACCTTTGCATATTTTGTCTCCTCTGGGAGGTTCCCCTTTTTTTTTGTCCCAGGTATGCTTCAGACCTTAGCTCAAGCAGCCTTTCTCTGGATACCTTCTCTTCCTGTCCCCCACCATCCCTAAGATCTGCTACTTTAGTTCTTGGAGAAACATGCTCTTTCTTTCATGGCACTTACCATTCAACCCTTAGAGTAACAATTCTGTTCATGTGTCCTGACAGTTCCATGATGGCAGGACTGTGTCCATTTGGACTCACCAAGGCACAGCCCATACCTAACACAGCACCTGGCCAAGCCCATGCCATGAAGTATCTAAAGATGAATGAATACCTCTACCCAGCCTTGTGGCTGTGGGGCAAGCACGTCCCTCCTGGTCCATTTTCTCAGCTATAAAATAAGAAGATTGATGAGAAACAGTCTTTTTTTTTTTTTTTTTTTTTTGGCACAACAGCCAATTCAGAATAAATATTCAGAAGCTGCATGTTTTTAATTCAAAATGAAAACAGCTTTAATGAATCCTACAGAAAATATAATGTCTATTCCTTCCACAAAGATTATCTACTTTGTTGAATAAAAGAATTTCAATGAGAAAATTGATGCTGCTTTTTAGCCACTAAAATGTTCCTAGTTAGGCATTTTGAAAAGCAGCCACAAGGATAAGAAGAAGCTTTCTCATGTTTCACCCCTTACAATTCAGAGGGCATTAGAATCACAAAGCTCATGCAAAGCTGTTATCTCATTCCATCTTATAAGTAGGAAATGTTATCATCCTCTCTTTGTAGATGATACAAGTGTGGCTCAGAGGGGTAAAGCAGCTTGTCCAAGGTCCCACAGCAAGCTGGTGGCAGTGGGGACTTCAGTTAATTTCATTCCGATCAAAGGAACAGTTTATGAAGACCCATGTACCCATGCTGTGTGTGGTACTATGCTGGGGATATGGAGACAATAAGATACAGCCCCCCCATCCTTTCCCAGTTTGGGGCCCCCTTCCTGTGGATATAAGATCTTCTTTCTGCTTAGACAGAGCAGGGGGAACCAAGCACCTGAGGTACCTTGGTCTGAGTTCTCCAGGAGAAGATCCTGTAACAATGATACCAGAACAAGTCATTTATTTGGGAGGTGACCCACATAGGGAAAAGCAGAAATAAGACAAGAAAGGGAAGGAAGTCAATACAGGGTACCAGGGTATGTTAATAAGCAGGCTACTGGTGTTCAGTCCCACGGGAGACCTCTGGGAGACTGCATAGAGCACACTTTAGAACTGGGTATTTACATATCAATTGCCATTCACCGTTGGTCAGGGGCTGCTCTCCAGGGCAACTCCTGGGTACTTCTGCCCTGCAGGAGAGCCAAGCATGTTCCAGTGGCCAGAGACAGGAGCCATCACGTATGGAAAGGTGCATGCTGAGAGGACACGGGAGGGGCACCAACAGCATCTACTACGTTAGGGTAGCGGCAATCCACCAGAATGCTGGGAGGCCTGGCTACAGGCACTTGGGCTGTGTGTTGTTCCGTGCCGTGGCATCAGTTCTGACTCATAGCTACCTGTGTGCAACAGAACAAAACGCTGCCTGGTCCTGTGTCATTCTCACAATCATTGCTATGCTTGAGCCCATCGTTCCCAGCTGCTGTGTCAATTCATCTCATTGAGGGCCTTCCTCTCTCTCACATACTAGGGTCTGTGTCGGGTGTCATACTGTTGCATGGTGCTCAGCTTGTGTTGCTGCCGTCTAGGCCGCGGGCACCAGGCCCTGGTGGAGTGAGAAACTCAGCCCCAGTTTGGGTCTTCCACCAGCTCTATTCCTAGGCTGCATCAAAGCAATTCAAAAACTCTTCTGCTGGTTGCCCCGTGGGACTTTCCCTCTAATCCTGTGCTCGCTGGGAACAGACAGGCTGCAGAAATATTTTGGAGAAACAGAACTGCCTGCCACGGATCTTTCATCAGTGTTGAGGTGATTGCTGAGACAGAAGCTGCGTATTGTGCCTCAGTGCCCATTTTCTCCTTCTTGTTTTAGCACTGCCCGTATTTTAGCAAGGACCCCTGGTGATGCAGTGGTTAAGCGCTCAGCTGCTAGCAGAAAGGTCAGCAGTTCTAACCCACTAGCCGCTCCATGGGGGAAAGATGTGGCAGTCTGCTTGCGTAAAGATTACAACCTTGGAAACCCTATGGGGGCAGTTCTACCCTTTCCTGTAGGGCCTTTATGAGTCAGAATCGACTCAAAGGCAATGATTTTTTTTTTTTTTTTGTAGCTGCCCAGGCGGTGTCCTTGGTTGGTGCAAACAGTTAAGTGCTCAGCTACTAACTGAAAAGTTGGCAGTGTGAATCCACCCAGAGGCATCTCAAAAAAAAAAAAAAACTTTGATGATGGACTTCCGAAAAATCACTGTCATGGAAAACCCCATCATAGTTCTACTCTCATACACATGGGGTCACCATGAGTCAAAGTCAACTCAATAGCAACTGTTTTTGTTTTTTTTTAGTAGCTTCTCAGGAGTTTCGGGGTGGCAGAAATGGTTAAGCACTTGGCTACTAACTGAAATGTCGGTGGCTCAAATCCACCCAGAGGCACCTCAGAAGAAAGGTCTGGTCATCTACTTCGGAAAAATCAGCCATTAAAACCCTATGAAGCACAGTTCTACTCTGACACACATGGGCTCTTCGTGAGTTGGAATCTACTTGACGGATGGCACCTGGCTTTTTAAATAGCTGCCCAGCTACAAACTACACTTCCCAGACTCCTTTGCAGCTAGAGGTGATCATGTGACCAATTCAGGCCGATGTGATACAAGTGGACATGTGAGTAGAAGCAACCTGAGTCGCATCCTTAAAAAAAGGAAGGAGCTTGTTCTCCACTTCTCCTTAACCCTTCCCACAGGCTGGAGATTGGTGACCACAAGAGCAGCCCTCTTGGGCACAGCTCCATATTGAGGGTGGCAGAGCCACACCCCCAGCCTGGAACTCTGGATGACCCAGACCATCCACCTACCTCTAGCTTATCTCAGTAAAGAGTAATAAACTTCACTTTTATGTTAGCCACTGCCTTTTGAGTCTCTGTTACAACAGCTTGGCCTATACCCTAACTCAGCTCTCCCTTAGGTTTCCACCAGCTCTAAAATTGGCTATTTCTACGACCATCCTATGGCTATTTCTCACACCCCAGATCACAGAGAAGTGATCATGTCACCCCTCACAGCAAGCCTGTCAGTTCCGAAGGCCATCTGCTCCAATCCCCAAACTGTTCAGTTGGTTCACCCCTTCCTCACCCCAGTGGTGGCACAGTTTTGCCCAGTGAAAGAGGTATCTCACAGATCCTGGTTCTAGACCCATGGAACTTGATCCCCTTCATCTGGACCTTTCAGCGTGCTTCTAAAGTAGCCAAGGAAAAGGCTAGGAAGCAGAGTAGGTAGGGGCTGTGTGGGGAACAGTCCTTCTCCATCGTTGCTGCTAGGTTACTGCAGAGTCAGCTCTGGCTCGGGGTGATCTTAAGTATAACAGAACAAAATGTTGTCTGGACCTGTGCCATCTTCCTTGTCACTGGTGTGTTTGAGCCCATTGTTGTGGTTATTGTGTCAATCCACCTCGTTGAGGGTTTCCTTCATTTTTGCTGATCCTCTAGTTTGTTTTTGTTGTTGTGTGCCATTGAGTTGATTCTGGCTTATAGCAACCCTATAGCACAGAGTAGAACTGCTCCATACGGTTTCCACGGCTGTAATATTTTGGGAGAAGATTACCAGGTGTTTTCTCCCATGGATTCTCTGGTAGGTTTGAACCAGTGACAGCCGAGCACCAGAGTACTTAACCACTGTGCCACCAGAGCTCCTATCCTTTATTTTACCAACCATGATATCTTTTCCTAGCAACTGAGAAGCTTCTTCCTAGCTCCCCTAAAAGGAAATGGGGTTCTTTTGCTACAAGAGGGATGGAGGAAACCTGGTCAAGTAGAAACAGAGATCTTCTAAGAATGAGGATGAGGCAAACACAGGAGGTTAGGGTTCCTCTTCCTAGAAAGCTTGGGTCTCTGCCCAAGCAGCTTTTAGGCCCAGCAGTGAATGACCTCCAGGTACATTTTGCTCTAAAGCTGTGAAAAACAGCAAAAGAAAATTGCTGAAAAACATGTCAGAACCTGAGCTGCTTGCAAGCAGAAATTATGCCTATGCCCTCCTCCGTCCACCAAGTTCTGCATAGTGCTGGAACCTAGGCAGTTTCCAAAAATATTTATTGAACAAATTTATAATGAATGGATGACAAACATCCTCTACAGGGGTTCAGATATTCTACATTCCACAGACGTTTCCCCTATTCCTACTTTTTTTAGGATTCCTTACCAAATGGAGTTATGGGGAGCAGAAACCTAGAGGAGAGGGCTGAGGTCCTTGCCCAGCTCCTCCAGATCAATGATATGCCTGTTCCTGTCCCCAGAGCTATGGACCAATCTCTGCTACAGCACTTATCACAGTTTATCATAAAAATGTTCATGTAGCGAAAGAATTAGTGATCCTTGGGGACAAGGACTTTTTCTTTTAGGAGAATCTTCCCATGCTGATCAGTGCTCGGTGTAGAAGTACAACATCCATTCAAGAAACATATGCTGAATGAATGAATGAATGAATTCAGTTCCCCCTTAAAATATGGAACTTTTCAAACACATTTCCCCATTAGGTTATTGAGGTTGAGAACACCATCTCCTCCATCAGAATGGAATCTCGCAAAGACAAGGAGTCTGCTGAGAGCAGAGGCTGTCTCCTCCCTCAGGTCAGGGATCTCTGAGGCAGGGCTGTGTCTCCCCTCAGTCTGGGACTCCCTGAGGGCAAGGCTGTGTCTCCGCCCATTCCAAACTCCAGGCCTGGGTGTATCCTACAGAGCAATCATGACTCAAAGGTCCTTCTTCCCAAGCAGGTTTCATCTACCGACAAGCTCAGAGAAGCCCTGCCTATGTTATGTTCGTGAGCATTTTTAATGATTCATTCCTGAATTTACTGAGGATTCATCAAAGCAGAGAGAAAAAAAAAAAAAGAAGAAAGAAAACAAGGAAAGAAAGGCCAAGTTGTGGCTAAGTTCGTTTCAGCAGGCAGCCCTCAGCCTCGAGGGAAAATTCTAATGCAGGTACAAAAACCTCATGAATAATTCTGAGTGGCTCAATTTTTTAAACTGCTTGGTGATGTTTTCTTTCTTACTTTATTTTCTTTTTTTCCTCCTCAGAAGCATACTACAACTATTTATCAAAATTCAGAAGCCAGATGGAATGCGATTAAGTTTGGTTTCTGGGATAGAGGATGTGCAGAGCGAAGTGGGGTGAAGGAGGCAAGCAGAGATAGATGGGCCTCATAAGGGGGTGAGGCACCCCCAAGCCTGCATCTCCTGGGGTCAGACAAGAAAGGTTACCAGCCAGCAAAGGGGTCTGGGGTGGACTGTGATCCCTTCTTCCTCTAGAGAGCTCCGAGCCTGGCACTTCTACCCCCACCAGCTGTGACATCCAAGGCGGAAGGATACTTATGCCAGGTATTTGCCCCACAGTTAATGTCAAGGCTTTGGGAATATTAAAAGTCAAAAGTATGGGAGCTCTATAGGCCTGTGTAATGAGATGGCTGTCCCTTCCCCAAGGCAGGGGTGAAAGTACTCCACCTTCTCATTTAGAGAGTCTTTCCTTGAGTTCTTCTCCCAGTAGTTTTAAGGGCTGGTAGTGAATACATTGACTAATTCATACTAAGATTGTACTTCCTTCTTGGTTTATTTTATCCTGGCAACAACTGTGTGAACAGCCCTGGTGGTGCAACGGTTCAGTGCTCAGCTGCCAACTGAAAAGTTGGTGGTTCAAACCCTAGCCAGCAACTCTGAGGAAGAAAAACCTAGTGATCTGCTTCTGAAAGATTACAGCCAAGAAAACCTTATTGGGCACTTATACTCTGTAACACATGGTTCACTATGAGTTAGAATCGACTCAATGACACACAACAACAGCCCTCTGAGGTTGGAAGGATAGGTGTTATTATCCGCATTTTATGGTTAAGGAAACTGAGGCTCAGAGCAGCAAATGGCTTGCCCAAAGTCTTCTGCTCTGCGAAAGGTGAATCAAAGTCCCCCAGACTCTGGACTCCTAGGCAGCCCTCATCTGTTACACCATCTCTGGCTTCATTACTAGATGTCTCCTTTATGAGAAACAGTAGGTGAGACACTGGAGATGTGGAAATTGGATGACATCCCAGTCCATCCTTCAAGCACACATAGGCACCATCTCCTCCCCGCAGCCTTCCTCGATCCCTCCAGCCTCCCTCTACCCACTTCTCCACTCCTTGTGGAGTCTTCCATTTGCACTGCCCCTAGGTCCTTTGGTTACTTTCAATTTCACTCTTGCCCATATGGTAGCCTGAGCATGGTTGCTTCAGAGATGCACATCTGGCCTCTTCAATGAGCTCCTTGAGGCCAGAGGTCATATCTTATGCTTCTCATATATCCTTCACAGGACCCAGAACAGTGCTGGACACAGGGCAGGAAGGGATAGGATGTCATCTATACACACATCACCATAATAATACTGGCTAACATTTATGGAGCAGTTGCTCTGTTCAAATACTGCTGTAAGAGCTGTATATACATCAACTCGTTTAATCCTCATGACAACCCTATTAGATGGTGTATTAGCTTCCTGGGGCTGCCATAACAAATTACCACAAACTATGTGGCTTAAAAGAAGAGAAATGTATTCTTTCACAGTTCTGGAGGCTCGAAGTCCAAATCCAGGATGTCACCAGGGTTATGCTCTTCCTAAAAGCTCAAGGGGAGGATCTTTTCTTGTCTCTCTCAGCTTCTAGCAGCCCCAAACGTTCCTTGACTTGTGGCAACATAACTCCAATCTCTCCACCTCTTGTCTTCACGTGGCCATCTTTCCTGTGTGCCTATCTCTGTGTCTCTTCTTCTCCTTTTATCTCTAGATCAGTCATGGTGGATTAGATCCCACCCTACTCTAATACGACCTCATCTTAGCTAATTAAATCTATGAAGACCCTATTTCCAAATGAGGTCCTATTCATAGGTACTGGGGGTTAGGACTTCAACTTATCTTTTGGCGGGGACAAAATTCAGTCCATAGCAGATGGATGTTATTATTTCATTCCTGTTGTAGACATGGGAGCCCCTGAGTGGTGCAAACAGTTAATACACTCACTCGCTAACTGAAAGATTGGCAGTTTGAATCCACCCAGAAGTGCCTTGGAAGAAAGGCATGGTGTTCTACTTCTGAAAATTCAGCCCTTGAAAACCCTGTGGAGCACAGTTTTACTCTGAAACACACGGGGCTGGCATGAGTTGGAGTTGCCTGGAGAGCAGCTGGTTTTATTGTACCTGTGAGGGAACTATGTGCTTACACAGCAAGTTAGTGACCAAGCCAGTATTTGAACCCAGGTCATTTGTCTTTAGAGCTGTCATCATTTAACACTACACTGTACTGCCTTTCAGCATAGGATCTGAGCATGTGTGCTTATCTCTGCAAATGGCCCATTCATTCATTCATTCTTAACTTCACTACCATTACTGAGCATGGGCTATGCCCAGGGCACTGTGCTAGTGCTCTACCTACGCCTTTAACTCTCACATCAAAACCCAAAAGCTGATGCTATTATTATCTCCATTTGATGGTTGAGAGAGGTAAGTTTGCTTTCCCAGAGTCACACAGCTGGCAAGTGGTGGGGCCGGGTTTTCAACCCAGGTCTGGACTGGGTGGTTCCAACTCTTGAGCTGTTTCCAAGTTAGGTCGCATCCATACTCAGTTACTATTCATCATATCCAGCCCAGCTCAGATCTCAGCACAGAGATAAGTGCTGGCAGGAGGAGCCAAAGGCCTCTGGAGCTGCTGGCAGCAGCAACAGTGATAATAAAGATGATTCTGGGCACACCATGATGGGCTCTGCCATTCCCAACCATATGGCCACACTAAGCTGACCCCCAGCCATGGCTGTGTTCCAGCACTTATGGGAATCAAACAAGATAATGGGTGTGTGGCAAGGTCACTGGTGCACTCACAGTACAGTCAGATGTGCAGAGAAACCACTTATTTCTAGGAGCTCTCTTACGTGCTCCTATTCTGTAGGTGACGGTTAGGGACAGAGGCAAGTAAGTCTTAGCTCAAGACAATGATCTGGGTTTGATGCAATCACTTCAACAGTCTTTGAAAGAAATCACTCAGTCTCGTGTGCATGAAGTGCTTGGCCTTTCCGTTTTCTACCCCTTCCCTTCCGCAGCGGTTAAGAGCTCAGCTGCTAACCAAAAGGTCAGCAGTTTGAATCCACCAACCGCTCCTTGGAAACCCTATGGGGCAGCTCTACTCTGTCCTATAGGGTCGCTATAAGTCGGAATCCACTCTATGGCAACAGTTTTTTCCTCCTGCTCTCCAGGATGGCACGTGTATGGATGGGAGTGGCTTGTATGCCACTGGGGAGCAGAGTGCGTTTGGCCTTAAGGCAGTTCTTGGGAGTGTGCAGATTAGTGCCCAACAAGATGAGGGTGCTGTGGTCTATCCCTAAGTATTCAGCTGGGCTCCTATTGTTGATGGACAAGGCTGATAGCCTGGAATGTTTTCCTCGGCTCAGTCAGGACTGGGCAATCCTAGCACTCTCTAGAACTAGTCCCATTTTGCTTCTCAATGATGAGGCCATAGGCTGTAAGGACCCTCTAAAGTCCTGCTTACAATCTTCTCTGAATCATCTGGAAAACTCCCCAAGCAGATTCACCCAACTTCCAAGTTACCTCTTCAGGGTAAGCAGAAACTTCTGGGCTCCATCTTAGCCACACAGAAACCACATAATGCCTTTCCTCTGCTAACCAGACCACAGTGCCAGGTTGGTCCTGTGCAGTCTCCCCAGACTAGGAAAAGGGCAGGCTAGGAAGCAATGACCTCCTTGAGTCCTAAATGAGAAGTGGGACAGAATCTCTTCTGCCCTTGGCATCTCCCCCATTTATCCAGCATGCCTCCCCTTTGGGGAGTTCCACCTAGAAAAATATCAGGACATTGGTCTTACAGCCTTACTGCCCCCTCTCCAGCTCCCTCCTTCCCACTGCAAGCCCCAGGTTTGGAATGACTGAAATTTTCCTTCCCCATTCTGTCTGATGAGACTTTCCCTGTGTAGAGTCCTGTGGTCAAGCCCTCCAGGCTTGCTAACATGTATGTACAAAGCATTTACTCTGCCTCAGACACCACCCATATCTCATACCACACTGTGAGGGAGGTACTATCATATCCCCTTGCTGCAAATGCAAAGGTGAAGGCAGAGAAAATCAGGGTCACAGAGAGTGAGCCATGATTCAAACCTCACATTCACCAGAGCCAGCTAGACCTGCTCCACGGAATCTTTGTTCAAAGCAGGACCCACCCTCTTCTTTGCTGGGTGACAAGCCTCAGGGCTCAGCCATGAGGAAGAAGGCTGAATAAGAACACGATTTAGTGGAGAAATTAAAATCCATTGATTTCACATTTGGGAAATATTATCTCCATCTCAAATGAGATAGGTATTTGTAAACCATAAAGCCCTAAACCAAGGTATGCTATGATTGTGTCTTTATTAAGACATCCCTTTTTATTGGAAAATTGGAGGCGGTCTTTCCTGCCAAATGCGATGAACAGAGAGTGGAATCAAGAGGCCTGGGTTCTCCTTCCAGCTCAGCAACTTTGGGCAAGTCACTCCCTCTCTGGGCCTCAGTTTCCTCCTCTGTGCTATGATGGGAATGGGTTTGCTGGTGTCCAGTGTCCTCTAAGCTCTGTATGTCTCTGCAGGTCATGGCGAAGCTGGTGGCCCCTTACCGACAGCCGCAGATTAAAGCCCTCATGAGGTTCAGACCAGGCCTGGGCCAGGGACGTGGATGCTGAGGAATCAGAAGATTTGGTCCCACACGGTGATCGCTGTAGAGTCTGTGCAGAGTCCTGTGTGATTCCCCTCCCCACCGCTCCAGCTGCTCAGCCTGCAGAGGACTTCGCCTTTCAGTGCCAAACAGGCTGCATCCCTGATGTGCCAAATTCTAGGTGAGTAGAGGTGGGCAGGAAACCCTGGTGGCATAGTGGTTAAGGGCTATGGCTGCTAACCAAGAGGTCAGCAGTTCAAATCCGCCAGGCGATCCTTGGAAACTCCATGGGGCAGTTCTGCTCTGTCCTATAGGGTCACTATGAGTCGGAATCGACTCGACAGCAGTGGGTTTTTTTTTTGTTTGTTTTGGTTAGAGGTGGGCATCCTTGTCTATCCACAGAGTCCTTCATGCCCTTTGGTTTTACAAGCTTGCAGAGGGCAGGGTGATTGTACCTAGGGATAATGAAGTGACAAGGGCATTTTCAGGGTTTGCACCTGGGTTTTCAGGCTTGGTGTGAGTTATGGATCGAATGGTATCCCTCCAAAACATACGTTGAAATCCTGACCCCTGGTAGGTGTGAATGCGACCTTGTTTGGAAATAGGGTATCTGAAGATGTTATCAGTTAACATGAGGTCATACTGGAGTAGGCGGGTCTTAATCCAATATGGGTGGTATCCTTATAAAAGTGACACACAGAGACACAGAGGGAAAATGGCCACGTGAAGACAGAGGCAGAGATTAGAGCTATGCTGCAGCTGCAAGTCAGGAAACTCCCGGGGCTACCAGAAGCTGGGAAAGACAAGAAAAGATCTTCCCCTAGAGCCTTCAGAGGAAACCCTGGTGGCACAATGGTTAACTGCTATGGCTGCTAACCAAAAGGTCGGGAGTTCGAATCCAGCAGGTGCTCCTTGGAAACTCAATAGGGCAGTTCTACTGTGTTCTAGAGTGTCACCGTGAGTCGGAATCAACTCGATGGCAACGGATTTAGAGCCTCCAGAGAGAACATGGTCCTGCTGAAACCCTGAATTCAGACTTCCAGCCTCCAGAACTGTGAGACAATAAGTTTCTGTTCTTATAAGCCATCGTGTTTGTGGTACTTTCTTACGGCAGCCCTTAGGAAACTAATGCAGTGTGGATACCCACAGAGGTACCCTTTCACACAGGGTACACACTGCTGCCCATGGAAATGGACATCTCACACACACACACACATTAAACAGGGCAAGGCACAGTTCACTAATAATAATAATAATAATAATACCCCCCCGTTAATTGAGCACCTGCTACGTGCCAGGTACTGTGCACTGCTTTTTTTACACGTATCGACCCATATAATCCCCATAGCCACTTTTTAAGGTGGTTTCTAGTATTACCCCTGTTTTAAAGACAAGAAGTCTGCACCCAGAGAGGTCAGATGGCATCGGGATGTGAATCAGTCAAGTCCAACCTGGTAAACAGGAGCCACTCTGAGTACCTGAACCAGAGGGAATGTCATGTAGGAAATCGGTCGCACTCGTGATGGGGGGCCCGAAGGGGAGGGTGAGACAACTCAGACAGTGGCAACAACAGGAAGCCACTGTTGTCACCCCTAAGGCTGGAGGCGAAGGGAGGAGGTGGGGTCACCTGGAACATCAGTGAGCCTATTAGGAGGAAACTGGAACCAGAGGAAAAGCAGGCGCTGCTGGGAATACGCCCAAGGCACAGAGTGGCGGGGAGAAACACCCCGGCTCCGCCCTTCCTCTCGCTACCCCCACCAGTTGCTGTTGAGTTGGCACCAGCTCATGGCAACCCCATGTGTATCAGAAAGGACTGCGCTCCATACGGTTTTCAATGAGTGATTTTTCGGAAGCAAATCATCAGGCCTTTCTTCTGCAACACCTCTAAGTAGACTCAAACCTCCAACCTTTCAGTTTGTAGCTGAGCTCTTAACTATTTGTTCCAAAAGCCAGCCAGCTGACAAAGGAGTATGAAGAACACAGCCCGCAGAGGTCAGCACCCACAATATAGAGCCCAGCAGGGGAAGAGTGGGAAATCCATCCAAGGGTAAAAGGACCCAGGACTGCTAGGGGACACAACATAAATCCAACTTAGATTTTACCCCTGGAGAGTCCTACACTCTAGAAGGGGAGATAAGACCTGGACCTTTAGCCACTGCAGAGAGCAGGGAGTAGAAAAAGACTTTAAGAGACAGACAGGTAAGTGAGCCTGGAGTTCATAAGGCTGAGAGGTTAGGGCAGCTGGTGGAGGGTGGGATGTAGGGGCGGATTAACCAGTAAGCAAGCTCTGCACAACGGACTCAAACATAGCAACGATTGCGAGGATGGCACAGGACCAGGCAATGTTCTGTTCTGTTGTACAGATGGTTGCTATGCGCATAACCAACTCTATAGCGCCGAACAACAACAACAACAAAGTACATACAAGCTACACAAGGGCATAATTGTTTTTTCTGTAGTGCACAAGTAAGGAAGCACAACTAAGCCTGTGTGTACCTAGCTTATTGAGTAATCCATCCCTGGTGGCGGTGGGAGGGATTAAGAGAGAGACATACACCTGAAGGTCTACAGAGTCATGCTCCCACACACAGTGGCATTTTGTTTTGTTTTGTTTTTTTTTGCACATGAGTCGAGGTTTCTTCCCAGTCCACAGCTGAAAGGGAAAAAGAACAGACAACCAGTGGTGAGTCAGCGATGAGATGACAGCCAGTGGCAGCAGCAGACACTGAGGGGAAGGACAGTGAGGTCACGCACCAATCAGAGAAGAGGACAGGGCTAGTGAAAAGATGAAAGACTGGGAGCGATGATGAAGGAGATACGAGTTTTCAGTACCAGATGAAGAGTAAGTTGAGAAGGCAAATAACAGCAGAACTTAAGTCTTAGAAGATTCTTTATTCTGAGTATGTTCAGTTGGGTCTTCCAAAGGAAATCTGAGACAAAGGTTTCATGTAAGAGGTTTATTTGGGTCATGATTCCAGGAAGCATGAAAGTGGGTCAAGGAAGGGAGGAAGCCAGTTCAGGGCACACTATGGAGTAGGTTGAGTCCCTGGGTGGCGCAAACAGTTAAGTGCTTGACTACTAACCGAAAGGCTGGCAGTTCGAACTCACTCAGAGGTGCCTCAGAAGAGAGGTCTGGCAGTCTGCTCCTGAAAGGCCTTGGCCATGAAAACCTTTTGGAGTTCAGTTCTACTCCACACACACAGGGTCGCCATGAATCAGAATCAACTCGATGGCAACTTATGTTTTTTTCCATTTTATTTATTAACTAGGTTACTGTTGTGGGCTACTGGAACTCAACCCCACTGGGACCTCTGGGGGGCTGTGTGGAACACACCTCAGGGTTGTCCCACCTGAGGGCAAGGAAACTGAGGTATTCATCTCCCACTCCCATCTGTGGTTGGCTGAGGGCTGCCCCTGGGCCCTTATCACCCAGGGACTTCCAGTCTGCTCCCCAATCCCTAGCCATGGGCATGTATGGGGATATGACAGGTGCATCAACAGTACATGCCAGACTGAGAATGGCAGGCTGTCCTCTGTCCCCTCTCAGGAATGAACTGGAGGTGGGAACCCAGACTCCAAGAAGGACAGGGGTCAAGAGGGTCACTGGGCTGGACCTAACTTGAAAATCTGAAAGGATGAGAGAGAATCTACCCCCCGCCCCCACCACCACCACCCTCCTGTCAGTGTAAGAAGTCACCCATCTCCAATGATGGCACTTCCTACCACAGCTTGGAGGAAATTATGAGAGCTGGGAGGAAATGGAGGCTATTAGTCTTTCTAATTTTTAATAAGGATTGAATTTCCTTTCCTTTCCCTGCCCTCCAGCCCAGCCCCTCTCCTCACAACCATGCTGCTTCCCCCCTGAGAATGGATTCCACGCTGGCTTCGTAGGGAGGTGGTCTGAGTTCAAGTCTAGAGGAGGCCCCTGGGGTGAAGGCCAGCGCTCGGCTCCAGCTTGCTTTTCTGCATAAGGAAAGACTTGATTGTGCCTGCTGGCCGGCCTCCCTCCCCTTCTCCTTTTTCCTCTCCCATCCACCTCTCCCCACCCCAGTGTGTTGCTTCTGAGACCTAGATATGCTGCCTTTTATCTCTACCTCAAGTATTCTGAGTTCTAATTAAGTTCATTTCAGCCCTCTGATTTGAGAAGCCTTATCAGGAATACTTAACCTGTGCAAATAATATGTACAGCCAGCCAGCACTGGCCGTGCATGCTAATCAAGCTTCACACGGGATCTCAGACACAGCCAAGCGGCCAGGTCACCACAAGCCTCCTGCAAGGAGGGAGGACATGAGAGAAACTGACCTGGGCCTTTCATGGCCCAGAACCCTAGGTCAGCTGGCAGTTGAATTGCTCAGCAATTGGGGCTTTGTGACCTGGGGCTAAACTCGGGAGTTGCTTCAGAGGCTTGGTCTGGCTCAAGACGTCCGGGACTGACCACAGCCCAGGGCAGCTTCATGGGCTGTCCCCTGCGCTCCCACAGAGCTGGTTTCTTAGGGCCTGTCTGGCAGACAGGGCAGAGAGTTGGACCAAGAATGGGAACTTTCAAGAAGAGGCCAGATGAGAAGGAAAGAACAGCCATCTGGGAAGACTGAGACCCAAGTATTTTTACACAAATAACATTTGTGTTCTCTTTTTTTTTTTACCAACCCCCTCACCACCACCCCCCCCCCCCCAGGTATTTTTGTAAACTGCAGTGCAGGTTGATGTTGCTGTAAAAAAAAAAAAAAATAGCGTAGCACACTTATGAAAATACTTCACTGGGGGAAGGCCCGGTTGGCAAAAAATTGTAGAACAGGCACGTTATTTGTATAAAAATACGGCTGTTCGTTCCTTGCCAGTAACCAGCTAAGTCCCCTCCCTCTCTGGCTCCAGTATTCACACCAGCAGGTTGTTGTTGTTAGCTACCATTGAGTTGGCCCCACGAGTAACAGAATGAAGTGCTGCCTGGTCCTGCACCGTTCATGTGATTGGTTGTGGATCAGATAGATCATAGTGACTCACAGAGCTTTCAGGGGCTAATTTTGGAAGTAGACTTCCAGGCCTTTCTTCTTAGTTCATTTTAGTCCAGAAACTCCAGTGAAACCCGTTCACCATCATAGCAACATACTAACCTCCCCTGACAGACAGGTTGTAGCTGCACATGAGGTGCGTTGGCCTGGAATCAAACCTGGATCTCCCACATAAAAAAACATGGAAGGTGAAAATTCTACCACTGAGCCACTACTGCCCCCAGCAGGTGGACTAGATCAGGGCTTTGGGGCTTTTGACTTGTGCTACATGGAACCCTTTGTTCTAAGCCCTCAGGACCATCAGAGACTACCTGAGTGGAGCTCCGCCCCTGCACCTCTTCAATCAAAACACCTGTTTATCTCTTACCTATTGTCTGAGGAAAAAAAATGAACTTGCTGGAAGTAAAAGACGCTCTAGCTAAAAAGTAGTATACCCCATTGGACTGGGTGATCTCTCAGCTTCTTTTCAATGCTAACCATCTCAGCGTTTAAAATCCTGATTAAATGGTCTCTCTCTCTCTGTTTCCAGAGCCACAGAGCCCTGGTTATATTAAATTTTACATCTCAGCAATATTTCTCTGGGGTCTAGTCAGATGATTCTACAGGGCATCCCGTTTTTCCCCAACCCAACCCATTTCTCAGAGACCTGGGCCAAGGGAGAGTTGCGGGACTTTCCAAAGATATTTTCCTTGACCAGGCTTAATGGTCTGACTGAGACCAGAGGGACCCTGACGGTCATGCTCCCCAGGCCCTTCGATAGCCCAGGGTTGGAACCATTCTTGAAACCAACTCTACAGACAGGGATCGGCCTGGACTATAAGACAGACAATGATGTTGGTGAGAAGTGAACTTTGTTGCTCAAGTAGACACATGAGACTATGCGGGTGACCCCTGTCTGGTGGCAAGAGGAGAAGGAAGAAGGGGACAGGAGCTGGTTGAATGGGCACAGGGAATACAGGGTGGAGAGGAGGAGTGCGCTGTCTCATTAAGGGGAGAGCAGCTGGAAGTGTACGGTGGGGTGTGTATGGCTTTTTGTATGAGAGACTGACTTGATTTATAAACTTTCACCTAAAGCACAATAAATAAATTAAAAAAAAAAAAAAGAAAAGATATTTTCCCCAGAGGTGCTCACAGTCCAGTGGTCTAGAACTTGCACTTTCAGAGCCCCACACCTGTACCTGTAGATGATGAGGGGCTATGGAGCAGAGAAGTCAACAGATCCAGGTGGGGTAACCAGGGAGGACTTCCTGGAAGGAAGGGGCAGAGAAGGACAGGTGTCTATTAAACTGTAAAAGTCAGCAGCCTGCAGCCAAACGCAGCGCAAGAGAGCTCAGAGAATTACTCTAGAGAGCCAAGCTGGGCATCTTCCATCTGCTCTCCACACCTGCTCCCTGCCCTCCTCACTGTCTGTGCCCCACGTGGGCTGGCTTTACGGGCCCTTATACAGGCTCCCTGCTCTCTGGCTTCCTGTTGCACTTGGCCAAGGAAGAACACAAGCAGGAGATCAAGGGAGGAAGGAGAATGCGATTGGAGTATTCATTTCCCAGCTACCACCCTGCCGCCCTGTCAGGTGGCCCTTTCCATACAATTGCCCTTCAGAGCTAGGGGTGGGGATGCTCTGCTTTTACTAGCCCTAAGAGCTGCATCATTCCTTGTGGTTTCCCTACACACTGCCCTCACTTTTAATTAATAGTTTTTTTTGTTGTTTTTCTGTTTTTCCTGATTTTCAACCCTCTATTAGGAGGCAAAAAAAAAAAAAAAAAAATTTTTTTTTTTTTTTTTTATTAGGAGGCTTCCATTGTTTTTAGTTGCTGTCAAGCTGACTCTGACTCATGGTGACCCCATACTCTGTAGGTTTTCAAGGCTGTGACCTTTCGGAGCAGATCACCGGACCTGTCTTCCAAGGTGCCTCTGGGTGGGTTCAAGCCACCAACACTTCAGCTAGTACTGGAGCACTTAGCCACTTGCACCACCCAGGGACCCCCTGCCCTCACCGTTAAATGGACCTTTTACTAAACTCTCTTCACGCTTGGTAAGGCAGAGAGTTAGCAGAAAAGAGGAAGGCCCTCAACAAGATAGTTTTTTGTTGTTGTTGTTTCATTGTTCTTAAAATTTTTTTTTAAATCACCTAAGTCCTATGGGTTCAAGGAAGCATCAGAGAGGTAATACCATTTCTGTAAAGCAAGAACTAGACTCGCAGGATTGCCGCCCGCCTGTCCCGCAGCCCCAGCCGCCCTGGGCCCTGTAAACGCCCCCCCCCACCCCCACCCAGGCCTCCCCCGGGGAATTTAAGGCAGTTTTGTCTCCTACTGGACCAGACATGGGAGGTGGCCCAGATGGCCACGCCAGGAAGGATGTCCCCGCAGGTCTGGTGCCAGGGCCCAGCCTCTGGAATTACGCGTGTCGCAGTCACTTGCGTGGCAGGTGCCAGCCCCACAAAGGGCCAGGCTGGGTGGGGCTGCCAAGCTTTGGTGCTGCATTTTGGTTGGGGGCGGCCATGTTCCCACTGCCGCATGCCTCTTTGGTTTGCGGGTCCCCGGGGGGCCTCACCCCTACATACTGGCCTTGGTAAGTACCACATGGTGGCTCTTCTGCCAGGCCCATGAGCAGCAGAGCCCAGCCCTGCCCCTTTGAGAAAACAGCCCTTGAATGGAGGGAGACAAGCTGGACTTCACGACACGTCAGCAGAGCCTGCCCCACTCCACAGAGAGGCTGTGAGCGGCCTCTTTTGAGCTTCCTTGTTTAAATAGTTAATGCTGCCTGAGGGGAAGACTACAAATAGGTGTAGAAATCTCCGCCAAAAATTCTTACTTGAAGGAGGCTAGGCTGGGCGGGGCTGGGCGTGGCTAACCAGGATGACCAATCAACTTCTAAATCTGGCCTGAACCCCTTACCCTCTCTGGAAGCCTTGATTTCAAGCTGTTTCCAAGGCTATTATTCACTTTGAATGCCTTCCCCATGTTTGGAAACTCGGTGTGAATGACAGTATTGTTTTCTCCACCCAAACTCACTCTCCAGGAAGACAACACATGGGGTATAAGAAAGCACGGGCTTTGGGATCAACTCAAAAATCCTGGCTCAGCTTTCAGCTCTGCCACTTTAATGCCTGTGCGACCTCAGGCAAGCAACCCTTTGTCTCTTGAGCCTCAGTTTCCTTATCCGTAAAATGGTTTTCATATCATGGGGCTTTTGTGAAGATAAGGACAATGACCCAACTAAATACCTGGACTGGAAGAAGGGCCTAGCAATCTACTTCTGAAAAACCCTATGGAGTCCAGTTCTACTCTGATACTCATGGGGTTGCCATGAGTTGAAGTCAGCTGGATGGCAACTGGTAAATACCTGAAATATAGTGGTTTAGTAAATGCTGGTCCCTTTTCTTTACTCCCCACCCTCCTTCAAATTGAACCATTCTTTGGGCTAAGCTTTTCCCACTCAGATTATTACAATAGCTTCTTCATTAAACATATTTTTGCCCCTTTTGTCTCTACCACATCTCTCCTGATTTTTTCTGCCATCAGAATTCCCACTCCTTCTATTTTTCCTTTAGGGAAAAACTTCCCAGACTCCATTTGTTTTTTGTGGTGTTGTCAATTCCAATACCCCAGTATCCCCACCCTACGGCATTTCCCAGCCACAGCGATTGGCCCCAGGTGGAGGCATGCAACCCAATCAGAGTCCTTCCCCAGAGTTTTCCTTCCTGGGTAAAAATGTAAAGATGGCACCCCAAAGCAGCTGTGAATCATGTCCCCAGCAAGTGGAGAGACCCAACAACAGGATGAAAAGTAGTTAAAGAGAGCCCTGGGGGCTTCAACCCAAACCAATCACCAAGGTCCCCAGAGCATCCCCTCAGTTCTGTGGTTGCCCTCCAACCAGTCCTTCTGGGGCTAAGACAATCAAGGTCAGTTTTTGTGGCTCACAGGCAAAGCCTCTAAATTGGCCTCCCAGAATCCTCTTTTGACCCACTCCCACCATTTCTCCATACTTCAAGCAGAGTGGACTTTTGAAATCACAAATCCTATCATGTTCCTCCCTGCTTAAATATTTCCATGGCTTCCTACTGCTTTTGGGATAAACACCAAGATCCTTAATATGGCCAGTGAGGCATTTGGGGCCTGGTCTCACCACCTCCCCAATCTCTCCCCTCACCAGGACCCCTCTTGCCCTCTCTGCATCCCAGCCACTTTCAGGCCTTTGTTCTTGTCACTGCAGTTTTGTGAGTTAGAGCCGCCTGCCACAAACAGCCAATTCTTAAGACAGGGATGAGGTGGGTAGCAATGGCTTTATTATATATCGACATATAGGAGACATGGGAATGATCTCCTCCTAAAACTGTCTCCTCTAACTGGAGGCCAGCTGGGGGTTTTATAGGGAAGGGGACATGGGTTTTAGGAACTTGTAGAATGTCCATTCTCCTCCTGTATGGTTTCAGTGGGCACGTCTCAAACGTTGATTTTTTCCTGTCATTATCACATCAGCCCAAGGGGTGACTGGCACCATCCTGGTTCCTGGTCACAAGATGGGTGCATTGTCCTGTCTGACAAGCTTAGATGGTTATCATTTGTTTTTCCATGGTTCTAGGGGAAACATTGGTTAACTTTTAGAAGAACCAAATGGGAAAATCATACTTGGAGATAGAGACAGGCTAGGGAAGGAAAAATGGCACAAGTTCTCCTCGAGATATGGCTGAGCAGTCTGTTCCAATCCCCCCTTTTTGTTGTAGGTTTCTCAATCTTGGGAAACAGGGTGTTGTGTTTCTCTAGCTGCTTCCTGCTGGATGGGGGCATAAAGGCCTAAAGGTTAGAGGAGTAGAGCTCTCATGTTGTCTAAGTGTCATGGCTTGAATTATGTCCCCCAAAA
The DNA here is from genome assembly GCF_030014295.1 of Loxodonta africana. Taxonomy (NCBI): domain Eukaryota; kingdom Metazoa; phylum Chordata; class Mammalia; order Proboscidea; family Elephantidae; genus Loxodonta; species Loxodonta africana. Next base: position 103,329,305 of record NC_087342.1, read on the forward strand.
AATGTGTGTATCAACTTGGTTAGGCCATGATTCCCAGTATTGCATGGTTGTATTCCATTTGGTGATTGTAATTTTCTGTTGAGAGGATTAGGGCGGGACTGTAACACCACGCTTACCCAGGTCACCTCCCTGATCCAAGGTAAAAGGAATTTCCCTGGGGTGTAGCCTGCACCATCTTTTATCTCTCAAGAGATAAAAGGAAAGGGAAGCAAGCGGAGAGTTGGGGACCTCATACTACCAAAAATGCAGCACCAGGAGCAGAGCATGTCCTTTGGATCTGGGGTCTCTGCACCTGAGAAACTCCTCGACCGTGGGAAGATTGAGGACAAGGACCTTCCTCCAGACCCAAAAAAGACAGAAACCCCTCCCCTGGAGCTGACACCCTGAATTTGGACTTGTAACCTACTAGACTGTGAAAGAGTAAATTTCTCTTTGTTAAAGCCATCCGCTTGTGGTATTTTTGTTACAGCAGCACTAGATGACGAAGACATTGGGTTAAACTATTATATCTCTCTTGATCTATATTGGCCCTTTATTGGGCTGTTCTCTCTCCTCTTGATGGGGGATGGATTGAAGTCCCTGAGCAATCATCATTTGGATCATATTTTTTATGTTCAAGGACAGGGGATAATGTCTTCTTTTTGATTAGAGATTGGAAATAACACATCGATAATCAACATCTGGACTTAGTCAAGCTCCTAGATGGCAGCCATTGAAGGCTCTTTAAACTTACAGTGCTGGTTTTCCACTGGATACCATCTGGTTCTTCACCAGGATCTTAAATAAGAGCAAAGTTCTCATCAACTGCAGACTCAATGTACCTCAATATTTTAGCCCAAGGCTTTTCTTTGTCTTTTATGCAGACTAAGAATAATTACTCTTCTTTACAATGATCTAGCCCATGTACTTATTCCTGATGGTAGCCAACCAAATAAATGTGCAGACTACACTTTTTTGGGCTAATAAAAATCTAAGGCTATTCTGTTATGTCACCTTGGCCAACGAGGCCAGAGATCGCTGTTGTGTTTCCATCCCTCTAGCAATTTCATCTGCTATTTGCCCCATAGTAATTGATAAATTTCTTAAAGATTTCTCTAATTCAACTATACCATAAGTAAGAATTAAATCTACCAACTGTAATCTGAGTGTTGGACCAATGAGATTTCTTTTGACTCTAGTTTTATAATGGATAACATATTAACATTTATCTTTCCAGTATTTACTAGCATCATTATTATGAATATCTAAGGATAATCCTAAGATTCCCAAGTGCATTGCCCATGTATTCACCAGCAATCTAAATACCGGATTGCCCATGTAAATTCACTATCAGTTGGAAAACGATCATCTAAATAAGTTTAGTTGGATCTACCACACAAAAACATATACCCATAGACCACACAAAGATTGTCTAGAAGGTATAGAAAAATTTACATGTGACAAAAAAGTTTCTGTTAGAGAATTCATGATTAGCAAGATAATACAGGATAGACTTCTCCTATTGGAGGTCTTCAATTAATCTCTTTATGAAGTACTCATTGTTCTTTCCAAGGGCAAGCTACCCCTCCTTGGTTTACCTATTAACAGCCATGGGTCATTTTCTCAAAATCAGAAGTGGAATCTAAGACAAAAATAGAGTCTGAGTCATGAGGTTGATCTCCTCTGAGAACATGGTATCTTTAAGATACATAAATTTTTGCATAGTAAGAGGGTGAGAGTTTGATTACAAACATTAGACAGGTATTTCATACAACACTTGTCTTGAAGAACGATTTAATTATTTACTGATTTACCTTAAACATAACTCTCAGTCAGATCTTTGGAGTCAGTTTCTCAGAACAGACTAAATTCTTCATAAAAAAAAAAAAAAAAAAAAAAAAAGGCACAAAGCCCAGAGCAAAATGATCTTATTAGTTTCTCTGAACCATTGTTTGACTCAAAGTGGCTTCAGGTTTTTTTTTTTTTTCCTAAAGCTCGAGGTTCAAAAGGACATCCAAAGTAGGTGGATTATATGGGTTGCCCAACCTCCATGAAAGCCAGAAATCTAAATCCTAGAATTACATACAATTTTCTCATGGTTCCCTCCTTTCAATCATGACCTTGCTATAGAATCTTTGATCAGAAAAATGTTCGACAAATGGTAATTGGGCACCATCTTGTTTTTAAGACCCCAGGCATCATAAAGCAAACCAGGAAGTAAAATAGAAACATTAACAAATAACATTAGGCCAGTTGTCTGAAATAACCAATGAAACCATGACCCTAAGTTCTTTGAACCAAGGAAACAAATCTCATGAGGTGCTTGTTTATGTGTAACAACATCAGTAATTGTTTTTCATGCGCCTCAGCAGCAACTACATTCTCTAAGACCTTAGATTGTGTATTAATATAAATACAGCAACATTTATCTATTAAGGCAAAACTATTCCTTGAGAGAACTAATAGGAAATCTAATGTTATCGTAATTTGTAAATTCATAGCTCAAATTTCAGACACTTCTCTGGTTATGATATTTACACCTTTGTTAAATTTATCAACAGGAACTTCTAATTCAAGAGTTACAATATCTAAACCCACTAGTTAAGATAATTTAGGAGAAAATAAGACAGGGAACAGAGAGGCCCCCAAATCTGCAAACAAAGTAACAGGAAATGGGCCAGGGTGCAGAAACAAAGCCATTCCCCAGTACAATGGGGCAGGGTATCAGAAAAGGGCCCACAAACTTCTTTAAAGTTGTCTTTCAGAAGCAGCTGGATAAAACCAGCAACCTATGACCACTGTGTGATCTTCCACCAGGGGCAGTGAAGGGCTACAGCTGCAGCTGGGGAATCAAACTTGAAGAGCAAGAAACTGCTCAGGCACAACACCCCATAGTAAGTCCTGCTATGAATTCCAGAAGACTCTGGGACAGGAGCCATCTTAGAAAGCTGCTGCGTATGCACCGAAGTTAACATATCCCCGCCTATGCCTATGAATAAACATAAATCTTTTCCCATCCAAGAACCCATGCAAATCCTTTGTTCTGTGAGACAGGGGTAAGCGTAGCTTAGGCCCCCCTCATCTCTGCTTGTAAGCTTCTTCAATAAAGCTTTGCTCATGTGGAAAACTCTTCACACCTTACCTGCTCATTCTTTCCAGTGAGAGGCAAGAACTTATTCAATTCTGGCAACTAAAAAAGGAAAATGGTTTCTTCTATCTAGAAAGTAGGACCTTAAAGCATTCTTATTTCCAGAAAGGAAGACCTTAAAACATCAACAATATTTCCACATAAATCCCATAGTATCTTTTTGTTTACTCAGTTTTACGTAGTTAATTTCTGTTCCACATGATTAACCACAGTCTGCAAAACCATCAGATTTTGCATAGGAGTTCTGGAAATCTTGATTTAGTCTAGTCACACTCTTTGTTAAAAGTCCAATATAGTCCATCTTTTTTGTTGAGATATTCTAGTCAAACATTTTCAGAAAATCAGCAAAAACTCATTTGTAGATGATGAAACTTAATATGCCAGTGATTTAATTTATAAAAATAACACCCTTAATAGTGAACGACCTGATAGAAATTAATTACAAGCACAATATAAAGGCCAAATAGAATCAGTTAAAAAAATTAGATAAAAATATTTTTAAATATAACCATTAACTGTATTTTAAAGAGCTTCAGCTATAATACATAATAGTCTTGACTAAGAATATACCAAGATTATCAAATCTGTAAATTCCTGAATAGTAATTTTAAAAAACTTCATAGGTAAATAATGTGAATTCCTCAATTAAACTATTGGCTTTGATAATGCTAGGTTCAAAAAAATAAAGTTTAAATTATGACATTATGTATTTGATGTATAATATTAGGCAAAACATAAGAGGAAATATTAACATATGAATTTTAACCCAAGAATCAGGCACTTCTCTTGATTTTAGCAACACATTCCATGTAATTTATAACACATTAAATAAATCTTTTTAGCACTTTTATTAAAATTTTTTGTGGCTTTCCATGAAGTTTCAAAGTTGTCACGAGTTTATTAAAGGTCACAGAAATAATACATAAGTTATTTAACCAAAGATCAAGTAAAAATCCTAGCTTGTTTTTTTTTTTTTTTTTGGTTTTTGTTTGTTTTCTTGTTTTCTAAAGCCATGTGGCTTGGTTTTCAACTCGGAAATCTTATTCTAGTGTGAGATCAAACATTAAAGCGCTTAAAAATTTCATAAATTAAACCGTTAAACTTCGGTCAGACAGATAAAACTTCTGACCATTATCAAATATTTCTTTTTTTCAATAAATCTCTTAAACATTCTTTGTTGCATATCTCTTATAGTATACTCCTTTAAATGGCAAAAATGCACTCACTCATTAAAAAAATACACACACACATATATACATTTTTTTCTTTTGTGGCAAAGAAAGCAAAAGTATAAACAAATTATGATGACTATTAACTCAAATTAATATCAGTTATCTAAAAGGTCTTGGAAATTATCTCAAGCCTGTATATCATAAAACATAACAGTAATTGAAATAAAGTTTTTTTAAACATTCTAAGTTTTCATTCAACTTTTACTACTTCTCATATTTTCCCAATCTAATTTTAGCCCTTAAAGATTTTATTAACTGGTTTTGGAAATCACAAAATCTCTACTCCAGGTCATTTCAGGTGTGTCTCATTGTGATTTACATAGATATATATTTGGCTTCTTAGAATTCTTCTATAATAGGGAGAACCTGTTTACAGTTCCTTTATGATTGAGAGCCACCCAATTTCTGATAACTATAGTAAAACAGCAATTTTTCTTATCTTTTGCCTTAAAAGTGTCTCTACCAAATTGGAAAGAGTCTTTCAAAAACTTCCGTGGAGCAATATGACCTTGGAAACTAGGGACTGGGGACTGAGCAGGCATGATCTTGCCCCAGCCTACCTACCTTTTAACTCTGGGTAAATTTTTTTTTTTTTTTAGAAGGCAAGATTAGGTCATTCCAATTCATTTACATATGTTTAAGTCCAGTCAACCTGGACAATTTTGAAAGGCAAAAGATAACTAATTTCTTTCACTTTTACTGTTCTAGACAAAATTATCCTTTTTTTAATAAAATACATTTTGTATAATATCTAACTTAAGTTACTTAGAAAGGTTTCGCTTCTAAGATGGACATACAGAACATAAAGATCTTGGTGTACTTTTCAAACAGACCAATTTATATAAAAGTTTCTCTAAATTGCTACTAAAAATCTAAATCTTAAGACAGACACGAGACACAGTTTTTCTGGTCAAGGAAAGAATTGAGGTTCTAAGACAGTCTTAAAAAAAAAAAAAACCCAACAATCGTCAGCCATAGCCTCTAACCTGATATGAGACAGAAACTTAGACACAATCCTCTAGACCAGAAACAAGGCTTAGAACAAAAGAGACAGAAAGATCACATAAGCTCACCGAATAATACCACACAAAACAAGGATATGGGGATCCTAAGTTTCTAAAAGTGTATATAGCAATTTTTGGTAAGATTGACTCTTTTCAATAGAAAGAACAGGTTCTAGATAAAACTTATTAACTTGCCAGAGCTTCAGATGGAGGAATATTAGAACTTTTGACAAAACCTGAGCATCAAGCAAATTTCCCTAAAGAGAAAAAGACAACACAACTGAAAGTTTGCTTTCCCACACTGGTCATTGATCTTCCAAATTACTTCTAGTCTATTCAGTTTATAACTCTTTTAAGTGTGAGCCCCAGACCAGTATCTCAGTAGTAGGGGAGAAATCCAGATTCATTTATCAAAGATATTGAGAGCTAAGGTTTAAGCTTTTGATTTCCTTCTTTTGGAATTTTAACACTCTACCTGGAGTGTTCCCTAAACTATGATCTAACTCCCAGTCTAAACTAAAAATCTGTTCTGCCCGTGTATCTCTTTCTTCAGTCTAATCAACAAATTCCCAGGAATCTCGATAGATATGTTCTAACTCAACTTGAATTTCTTTTCACCAATTAATTTCCATGCATCACACATAAGATGAACAAACAGAGGTGAGGAGATAATCTTGCAGTCTCAACCTCTCAGACAGCCCTAGTCACACATAAGATGAACAGACAGACAGTGCTCAGACCAGACAAGCCAGAGAAGGAAGGAGAAGAAGGATGATCTTAGTGAGGTCTGACATTCTCCCCTTAAGAGGAATGTCTGAGTCTCCACTTCAATCCTCCAGATACCTTGTATCCCCAATACCAGACGGAGGGACTTCAATCTCCCAATCAGGCACCGACGGAGATGTTAATGTCCACTCCCCAGGACCTGACCAGAAAGAGGGGCTTCAGTCTCACAATCTAAACAGATAGAGATGTCTACATTCACTCTCCAGAACCAGGGTGCACCAACCAGAGACAGACAACAACCAGACACACCAAAACAATGGCCACCACACTCACACCCACCTACCCAAACTCTAGAGTTACCAAGAGTCCCTTCTTGCTATCCTACTCACAGGGACAGTCATCTAAGGCACTACTTGCCTCAGAAACCAAGGGCCTGGGTCTAGTTCTAGAAACCACACTGGCCCACCCTATCCACTCCAGTCCCAAGTGCAACAGGAAGATGGTCATGGACTCACATCAGGATCCTGGTTAGGCCTTGCCTTTACCCACCTGTTTGGTACAGTTGGTGACCAGTGACACCACAGCCAGCCCAGGTCTGGCCAACTGCCTCTGGGGACATATAGACCCCCCCCCCCCAGCGGCTGCTTGGTAGGAAAACTGCCGATTAGGCCCAGGCTCTACCCCAGGGCCACTGTGTCTCAAACGGCTAGAAATCCCCCTACTGGCCACCAAATTTGTTAGCACAATTTTGTGAGTTAGAGCTGCCTGCCACAAACAGCCAATTCTTGAGACACAGATGAGGTGCATAGCAAGATCTTCACTGTATATCCGTATATAGGAGACGGAGGGGAATCGTCTCCTCCTAAACCTGTCTCCTCAAACTGGAGGACAGCTGGGGGTTTTATAGGGAAGGGGGACATGGGTTTTAGGAACTTGTGAAATGTCCATTCTCCTTCTGTGTGTTTTCGGTGGTCACATCTCAAACATGTTGATCTTTTCTGTCATTATCCCATCAGCCAGGGGGTGACTGGCGCCACCCTGGTTCCTGGTCACGAGACAGGTGCATTGTCCTGTCTGTCAGGCTTAAGTTGATATCACTTGTTTTTCCACAATCCTAGGGGAAACACTGGTTAACTTTTAACTTTTTGAGGAACTAAAGAGCAAAATCATACTTGGAGATAGAAACAGGCTAGGGAAGGAAAAATGGCTCAGGTTCTGTTCAAGATATGGCTGAGCAGCCTGTTCCACTCTGACCACCTGGAGTGTCCTCCACTTGCTTTTCACCTAGAAACTTCTACTTAGACTTCATATCTCAGGGAAAACCTTGTTTCCTAAGGGAAGCCTCCTTTGGCTCACCTCCACCCAGACCCAATTTGGTCAAGCCCCTGTAACATGCTCTTCTCGTTATTTGTAATCTTATATTTATTTCTATTAGAGTTGTGTTACTGTGTCTCCCCCGTCAGACTGTAAGCTTCATAAAAGATTGTTAATGAATGAATAAATGAATGAATGGAAGGACCCATGTACATACAACATATTACCTAGTCTTGGTGCCTCTTCATTCATGACATCTCTGTCTCTGCCTGCCCTTCCTCATACTACAGTGGCTTCTTAACTAGCCTCCTCCCTGTTGTTAGGTGCTATTGAGTCAATATTTGACTCATAGCAACCACATGTGACAGAGCAGAACTGCCCTCATAGGGTTTAAAAAAAAAAAATTGCCGTCGAGTTGATTCCAACTCATGGCAACCCTATAGGACAGAGTAGAACTGCCCCATAGGGTTTCCAAGAAACACCTGGTGGATTCGAACTGCAGACCTTTTGTTTAGCAGCTGTAGCACTTAACCACTGTTTCACCAGGGTTTCCCCATAGGGTTTACTAGGTTGTTATTTTTATTGGAGCAGATCACCAGGTCTTTCTCCCACAGAACGGCTGGGTGGGTTTGAACCACCAACCTTTTGATTTGCAGCTGATTGCTTAATCAGACCACCAGGGCTCCAAGCCTCCTCTCTACTCCTCATCTAATCCATCAGATCATTTTCACCTTCCTCAGTACATCTGCACAATAACTTCTAATGACTCCCTTTAGCTTAGCATATACAAAACACCTCCACTCCCTGGAGTTCTCTAAATCTATTCATGCTAGACAGCAAACACACCAGATCCCCCACTACCCCCTCCCCCTGACACCCACATACCTCTGCACGCCTTCGCTCATACTGCTTCACCTGCTAGGAGTGTCTCTCTCCCATCATGTCCTATACCTCCTACAAATGTCTGTGCAAAATACCACCTCTGTAAAGCTCCCTTGATTAAACTCTCACTACAGCAAGTCCTCCATCCTGCGAGCTCTTCTTGCAGCAATCCATTGATTACATTTAAGCTTAGAACTGTTTTCCAGAGACTTCATAATTGGTATCCTTACAGGTCACTGAGCCCTTTCATATACGTTATCTGATTTGATCCTAGAAACTTTGCAAGGAAGTCGGGGCAAGTGTTTTAGGGACTGATTCAGCTGTAAGGATCAGAAACCTACCTAGTTACCTTAAGTAGAGGGGATTTGTTGTAAAGACCCTGGAGAAGAGCATGGATACTAATTTCAGATAGTGCAGGCTGGTCTCGGTGGGGCTGGAAAAGGCTTCCAGGGACCTTGTTTCTTTCTTTCTCGTCTCTCAGTCTCTCTTCTCTCTGTCCATTTGCTCATTCATCTCTCTGAAAACAGGCCTCTTCTGGAAAGCTCTGAGTTTCTGCTCCCCATCAATTCAGCATCAACAGGACTTTGAATTGCCACAGTGTCAACTCTGGCCCAAACTCAGATCTTATCTCTCCAACTCCCACCACCATGCAAATGGTTATAGTCTGGAATCAATATCTCTCAGTTCAAAATTTCAAGAGAGATTCTCCAATTGGTTTCTGGCCAGCCAGTCCAGTGGCTGGTGCCCACCCCTGGTAAAATCGGCTGGAGGAATAGGTCCCGTTACCCACTGTTCATTCAGCAATGGGTAGGGAGGCAGTGAGCCATCCAAGCAAAGCAATGGTGTCCCGTAATGGATACGAATGCAAGCTCTGAAGTTATGCTTTCTCTGTACAAACCCCAGCTGGGGTAATTACTCGCTGGGGACTTTGGAAAGCCAATCCTGCTCTCTAAGCCTCAGTTTCCCCATCTTAAGCTCAGGGTAGTAATAACTTTATCAGTATAGGACTGTTGTGCTGATTAAATGAGACAATCCATGTAAAGGCCATAGCACATAGCCTGTTGTTCACTGCCATGGAGTTGGCCACCAACTCATGGTGACCCTATGCTCAATGGAATGAAATGCTGTCCAGTCCTATGCCATACCCACAATCCACTGCGGATCAGACCATTGTGATCCAAAGGGTTTTCGTTGGCTGATTTTTCAGAAGTAGATCACCAGGTCTTTCTTCCTGGTCCACCTTAGTCTGGAAGTTCTGCTGAAATCTGTTCAGCATCATAGCAGTACTAGAGCCTTCACTGACAGCTGGATGGTGGCTGCACATGAGGTGCATTGGCCAGGAATCAAACCCAAGTCTCCTACATAGAGGGCAAGAATTTTACCACAGAACTACCACAAGGCCTGGCACGTGCTAATCGCTCAGCCAACATTAGCTATCAACGTCTGCTACCACAGGTATTACTGTCCTCATTTGGCAGGTGTTGGAGGTAGCCTAGAGTCCTCAGCTGAGGACTGGGAGCTCCAGGCAGAATCCCCAGGGCTGGCCTCCAGGAATCCATATCTTTAAAGAGCTCTTCCAGGTGATTCTGTGTGCACCACTGGTTAATCCAACTCAACTCCCCCATTTTACAGATGGGAAACTGAGGCCCAGGCAGAAAAAGAGACCTAGTCCAGGTTATACCCTGAGCTGGTGGCTGGACCCAGGACTCTGACTCCTAGTCCAGTGTGCTGCTTCCTGCGGTACAAACGGAAGGCACAGCTCCCAAGAGTGGGGTCTGCACACACCCTCGTCCTTAGGCTCACAGGTCCTCAGAGAATGCCAAACAGAACCCTGCCCCACACACCCACCCTCAGGTAACTAACACGTGGTTAGCGCAAGGGCTCCGGAGTCAGCACTTCTGAGTTTGCACCCAGCTCGGCCTCTCACCAGCTGTGTGACTTCTGGAGAGTTATTTCTGTGCCTCAGTTTCCCCCTTGTAAAATAGGATGATAGTATCCATATCATTGGATTGTTGTAAGGATTAAATGAGTATGGTATATAAAGTCTTTAGGACAAAACTTGGCACAAAACTTTAACCATAGGCTTTGATGGTTATTGGTCAACCTGTATCTTTTGGGCTTCCTTTTGGTCATTAGCAAAAAGGTGACACTAAATCTCTTTGGCAGAGATGTTTAAAAAGTTTTAAAGGGGGTAGCAAACACATCTGACTAAATATCTGGTACCCATCCCCCATATACAATATTTTCAGTGGGATCATACTGTTGCCTTCACCCAGAATAAATTTGGAGACATCCACTGCGCTCATAGATAGGGCCGTGTACCTCCCTCAGACTGGGGCTCCCTGAGGCAAGGCTGTGTCTCCTCCAACAGACTGGGGCCCCTGAGGGCAGGGCTGGGTCTCCCCTCAGATTGGGGGTCCCTAAGGTTATGGGTCGCTATGAGTCGAATCAACTTGGTGGCACTGGGTTTGGTTTGGTTTTTATAGTCATGGACCTCAACATCCCACTTGGAGAAGTGGGGGTCTCTGACACCTACTGCCGCCTTCACTGCTGACCATCAGTGCCTGGGGCAAGGCTCTGCCTGGTAAATTGGCCTCTTCCAATCTCATACGCTCTGGGCTGCTCAGATTTCTCCACACCACTTCCTGCCAGTCTAATTGCTCCATGCTATGTTTTATGTATTTTAATTAGTGCTTTAAATTTTACATGCATATCTCAAGGCTCTCTGACAAAACGCCCCTCTTTAGAAACTGGGATAAATAAATAAATTCTTCTCAGACAGATGACGGCCAGGAGACTTGAGACAATTCATTTAAACCTGTCACTCTGCTGCCACCATTCTGCCATTGGGGAAGTCTTGAGGACATGTCAGGGGTCACAAGCCATCTCACCAGCATCCCTTTCTGCCCTCTACATCTGCGTCCTGAGGGGCACCGTTATTCCTAAGCGGGCAGTCTTGGTGATGAGCACAGTCGCCACACTCCGAAATTTTTCAGTTTAAGACATACGTTCCAGGCTTACATTGTCCACCGCTCTATCAAAGGGGCTATAGAGCAGTGACTCTCAACCGTGAATAGCAGTTACCTGAGGGGTTTTTGAAACATGAGCCCCTGGGTCATATAAGTGGTTAGCACCACTTGGCTGCTAACCAGAAGGTTGGAGGGTCAAGGCCACCCAGAGGCACCTCAGAAGAAAGACCTGGTGATCAATATAAAAAAAAATCAACAATTGGAAACTCTATGGAGCACTGTTCTATTCTGACACACATGGGGTCGCCATGAGTTGGAGCTGACTCCATGACAACTGGTTGGTTTTGAAAGATGTCAGCGCTCAGATGCCTCCCCCAGAGACTTGGGTTCCATTGGTCTGGAGCGAGTCCCAGAACTGTTACTTTTTAAAAACTCTTTGGTGGTTGTATTTTGCAGCAGGGATTGAAAACCAGCAAGGTAGGGTATTCAGAAATGAATAAAACGCACACTGATCTCCCCGATATTGCGCGGATGGTACATTCACCTGCCCCGTTAGACTCTGGGCTCCGTGAGGGCTGGGACCATGTTTGTCTTGTTTGCTGCTGTGTCCTCAAGGAGTGATGTGCTCCCTGGCACATAGTGGGTGCCATAAATATTTGTTAAATGACACCTAAGACAACCCTTTCCACAGGTGCCTCTTCTTTTCATAGTTCCAGTGTAGGCTCACCATATTCTAGCTGAGTGGTCTTCAGAGCATCTACCTACACTTCCAGGGCTCCATTTTCACATCTTTAAAATGGGGATGAATTGGTATCTACCTTCACAGTTGCCATGTGGATTACGAGAGAGAATTCACTTTTCCCAGTGCCTGACACTGAGGAAGTCCTTAGCAAGCATTAGGCATTGGTATTGTACAGGTTCCTTGTCTCAGGGGAGTCTCTCTGCTCCTCTGTCCTGTTTGTGGGCTCTCTGGCCTGAAGGTCCACCCAGGGAGGGAAAGCTTAGAGTCCACAGGAGCTCTGAGGAGTAGAGGCAGGCATTGGAACCACAAAATGCATATTTGGGTTTTGGCTTCCATTGATTTACTCTGTGACCTTGAGTATGTCACTTGACCTCTCTGAGCCTTAGAGTCCTACGAGCCACCTCCCATCCCTGCTCCCACCCCTCTGCATTCTATGGTTCTCTGGCTTAGGAGGTCAGATTGCTGACCACTGAAGGTGCCAGGAGACTTCTACGCAGTGTCTGACCAGGAAGAGCCAGCTCCGTATGCTCTTTAGATAAAAGCTAAGCATACCAACTCAGCTGTAGAGAGAGAAGTCCCTTGATTGGACAGCCCCTGCAGAATGTCTATTCTAGCAAGCATGGAAGCTTCGTCCTGAAACAGCCTGCAGCGCAGGTCAGATTCACAGGCTGCTGTCTGTTCCACCAGCAGTGGGAGGAGAAACATGGGTTGGGGACCATTTCCTGGGCATTCATCTATGTTGGGGCATTCCACTTGGGTGGGAGAACGACTGAGTGGTTGGAGCCTCCTCCCCCAGGTCCTGGGAACTGGCTGGGTCACCTTCTCCAGTTACAGAGGGCATGTGAATCCTTGGGGGAGAGGGGAGATCATGAAGACAGTGGAGGAAGAAGCCTGTGCTGACCCTGGAGGTGGGGACACAGGAAGCAAGCCTCCATGCTTTTTAACAACCAATCCCAAAGCAGCAGGGGCTTCCTGCACACGGGAGCTTGGGAACCCCGCCCACATCCAGGAAGCATTTCTGCCCACCCAGGCCTGCTGCAATCTCCCTACTGAGAACTTCTAAGCATCCAGTGTATGATTTAGAAGGTCCCTTGGTGACGCAAATGTTTTGCACTCAACTACTAATCGTAGGTTGTTGGTTCAAATCCGCTTGGTTGTGCCTTGGAAGAAAGGCCTGGCAATTTGCTTCTGTAAAGATTACAGTCAAGAAACCCCTACAGAGCAGTTCTAATCAGTAACACACGGGATTGCCATGAGTTGGAATCGACTTGACAGCAACAAGCTTTTTTGTTTGGTACATGATTTAGGGCTGTTTACTTCCATCCTTGGGTCTGTGTGTTTTCTTAAAGAGCAGCTAATAGAGTGGGCAGCACAACAGATCAGAGTCAGAAAGAACAGGGATCAAACCCCACTTTTGCTAATGTCTAACTGTGCAACCATGGACAATTCTTTGAGTATCTATTTCCTCATCTGTAAAATGGGGACAATAGTACCTACCCTGTAGGGTTACTGACAAGATGAAATTAAATAACATAATGTTCCTAGAATAGTGCCTTGCTCATAGGTGACGTTCAGTAAGTTAATGATAATGGCAATAATTGTACACGTCCCAGTGCGCTACCAGCGCCTTGAGCGTGTCCTTAAGGAAAAACTCGCTGCCGTTGAGTCAATTCGGACTCATAGCGACTATATAAGACAGGATAAAAATGCCACATCGGTTTCCAAGGGGCGCCTGATGGATTCGAACTGCCGACCTTTGGGTTAGCAGCCGTAGCTCTTAACCACTACACCACCAGGGTTTCTTGAGTTTGTCTTAAAAAAAAAAAAAAAAAATCCGTTGCCGTCTTGTCAGTTCCTGCCCATAGCAACCCTATAAGGACAGGGTAGAACTGCCACATAAGGATTCCAAGGAGCGCCTTGTGGACTGAAACTATCAACCTTTTGGTTAGCAGACTACGCCACCAGGGTTTCCTTAAAACCGTAACCCGTTGCTGTCGAGTCCTTCCGACTCCTAAAAGCTCTTTAAATTCCCTGCACACAAAAAAAAAAAAAAAAAAAAAACCAAGCTGAGGGTTAAACATGCCGCAGGGGGCTAGCCCATGCTCTCAATTGGTTGACTGATTAAGGAGAAGTAACAGAGCTGAGAGGTTTGGGGAGCTAAGAGGAGGGGCATGACTCGCTGGCTGGCAAGAGTACAGCACATGCCACACATCTGTTTACATCTGCCCTGCAGAAATCTTCCCTGAAACGCCATAATTAATACTGTGCCTCTTCCGCCCCAGCCCAAAGGCGAGCCTTCGGCAGGGAGGGCGCATGTCCGCCTTCTCCAAGGAAGGCCGATCGGCAGCTCGTGGGCCTCGGGCTGCGGGCGCCGGGGTGCAGGGGGCTGCGGGGGTGCGTGTTGTTGCTTTGGCGGTGAGAGGCTGATTAATCCGGAGCGCTCTCCTTTTATTAAGCCTTCACGTTTATACCTGAATTAACTTCTCACATCTAGTTAAGGCGCGTAGCAGGCTCTGTCCGCTGCAGCCGTGACAATCGCAGCTGTTGCTGTTGGTTGGAATTGGGGGCTGGGGTGACCCACCACCCAAGACATGGAGGGCCCCTAAGCTTCAAAGTGTGTATGTGTGTGTGTAGGGGGGTCGATTTTCCAAGCCCCGCCCCCCCTCGCCCGGCCTGGCACTGGAAAGGGGTCCCCTGCTGTGCCTGGAGGAGGCACTGCCTCCCAGCGGAAGGAAGGCGGGGAGCGCACAATCCAAGTGGCCCTGGTGGGAATGTATTGACTTCCTCCCAACTCTCCTGCTTAAAGGGACTGGAGCCTCGCTTAGCGTTCTGGTTTTGCCAGCCCGGGTGGGAGTCGGGGAGACCTGACCCCGTTGGGGGGAAGTGCACTTCGCTTTTTCAGCGTCCGCCTCTCGCCCCTGTTTGGACTTGGCGCGCGCCCAGCACGCCCAAGCCGGTGTTAAAGGAAACCTCTCCAGGTTCTAGTTTTCTCTGAAAGGAGACCTACCGTTGCTTTAGGTCCCTGAACCTAGAGCTCATTAAACTGCCAGCGTTTCCTTGGCACCCATCCGAGATAAACAGTCTGCTGTGGGCACTCTCCACTCCGGGAGCTGAGCTCTGTCTGGGCATCTCTTCCAGACACCAGCAGTGGTAAGCTGCCATGCCTAGCTCTTAAGCAGCTTCCCTGTGAGTCATCCCAGCGAAAGGTTTTCTAGGAACTATTCCGCCCCTCAGTGCTGTATCAGGAGAGGGTGTGCTAGTGCCCCGCCCCCCATGTCCCTCTAAGGTGTCCCTCCTCCTCTCACTTCACCTGCCTCCTCCACACAGTTCAAGACATTTAGATCTTCTCAGTAAGTAGACCCCTCCCCGCCCCCACACATACACACATGGTCCCTAGGTGGGGCAAGCAGTTTGCATTCCACTACTAACCTAAAGGTAAGTGGTTTGAATCCACCCAGTGGTGCCTCGAAAGAAAGGCCTGGCTGTCTGCTTCCATTGGACACTGGTGATGTAGTGGTTAAGAGCTATAGCTGCTAACCAAAAGGTCAGCAGTTCAAATCCACCAGGCACCCCTTGGGAACCCTGTGGGGCAGTTCTGTTCTGTCCTTTAGGGTTGCTATGAGTCGGAATTGACTCGATCACAATGGGTTTGGTTTTGGTTTGTCTGCTTTCATAAAAATCACAATCATTGGAAACCTTAGGGAACAGTTCTCTTCTGCACACATGGGTCACCATGAGTCAGAGGCAACTCAGGACCAATGGGTTTGTTTGTTTGTTGGTTTACACACACACACTCCACACACACACACACCCTGCCCTACCTCTAGCCCTATTCAGGATAAAAATACTTAAACGTATTTAGTTAAAGGAGAGATGGGGGCACCCATCAAGGTGCCTGCACCGTCTTAATAAATTATTTGCTTTGTGATCTTTGCCCGCCAGCAGTTTAAACCTGAATGGAGGGGATGAGACCGGTGATACGGACATGGCAAGCACACAGGGGGTGATGAGCAATCTAAAGTGGAGAGTGATTAAATGCTGGAGTGAGTGTTGGGGCCCCGAATCACTCCCTTCACAGGAAGGAAAGTCTTGTGGGTTGCCTCTGAGTCACCAGAGACTTCTCAGGAGAGGTGGGATTTGAACTAAGCCTTAAAAACAGCCTCCATTTAGTGGGTGCTGTCAAGATGCCAGGCTCTAAGCTAAGTGGTTTATGTCCATTATCTCATTTAATCCTTACAACAACCCCATGATCTGGGTATTATAATTATCATCCGAATCTTATAGACGAGTAAACAAGCTCAGAGAGGCCAGGGAACTTGCCAAGGTCGAAAAGCTGGTAAGCCGATTTTAAGCAGTCTGATTCCTAAGCCCTCACTCTAAACCTTGTGGCCCGCTAGCAGCCCCTGAATGCCCTTCCGTGCGTGGGAATTTCTTGCCTTGTGAGTCCTACTTCCCCAAGGAAGAAGCCTTTTACCCAGCCTGCTTTGTAGCTGGGTGCAGTCAGTCACGTGACCTAGGCAACACCAATCGGCTGCACCAGTGAGAAGCTGGGATTTGGAAGAGAGCAAGATGAGAAAAGAGGTGCTGAATGGAATCCATTTTTCATTAGGGTGGCAGGGTAGATGTTGACTTTGGAGTCAGCAGTTCCAGACTTTTTGGTCAATTGTCAGCGGTGCAGACCGCTGCTCTGGTCTCAGCAGCTGAGGTTTGTAGCGCCTCTAGGGTAGGAGACCAGTAATGGTCTCTGGGCACTGTTCCCAGTGGGCAGACTCCACGTCTATTCTCTGGCCTCCAAGAGTTTCTAGAAGATCCTTGGTATTCTTTAATTCATCTCTTTTCTCTTTAAACTAGCTAGAGTGGGCTCTGTTACCCACCACTAAAACACTGATTGATGTGGGCAGTGAATAGGAAGTGAGGACCTGGACGTAGGAAGGCAGACTAAGTTCTTAATAAAGAGAAAGAAAGAAAGGGGTACAGCATTAGGTCAAAGGAGAATACTTTTAGAACAGGAGAGCACTGAGCAGGTTTATGAGCTGAGGAGCAGAACAAAGAGAGATAGAGAGTTTCTGTTGTCATTAATAGTTGCTATGGTGTTGGCTTCGATTCATGGCAACACAACAAAACATTGCCCAGTCCTGCACCATCTTCATGGTCGTTGATAAGCTCTAGTCCATTGTTGTGGCCACTGTATATTTTGAGCATCTTCTAACCTAGGGGGCTCATCTTCCAGCACTATATTAGACAATGTTCTGTTATAATCTATAGGGCTTTCATTTGCTAATTTTCAGAAGTAGATAGACAGGCCTTTCTTCCTAGTCTGTCTTAGTCTGGAAGCTTCACTGATTCCTGACCACCATGGGTGACCCTGTTGGTATTTGAAATATGAGTGGCATAGCTTCCAGCATCATAGTAACACGCCTTAGCTCTAAGCTTAGAGCTAAGGAAACTGAGGTTCAGAGAGATCAGGTATCTTCCCAAGGTCACACTAATGGTAAGTGATGGTGCAGGAGTTCCGTCCCAGGCTTGCTGGCTTGAAAACCTCACACTACAAATAACCCCTGTAACCACCGGCTCAGGCAGCCTCCTAGAGGGCAGTTTTCATTCAAAATTTAGAAGTCATACCTGAAGTCCAATTTAAAAGGACAGAATGACCCCTAGGGACAGAGTGAAGAATGAGCTGATCAACTTGGGTGAAAAAGAGACATAAGTTCGTGTCAAGTGAGTCAAGCTGGTTTAAGACATGAGACCCCATATAGAGCTTGGCTGAAAACAGAGAATAACAGAAAGACATTTTTTACCTATGTTTTATTGACTATACAAAGGCCTTTGACTGTGTGGATCATAACAACTTATGGATAACATTGTGAAGAATGGGAATTCCAGAACACTTAATTATGCTCGTGCAGAACCTGTACATAGACCAAGAGGCAGTCATTCAAACAGAACAAGGGGATACTACATGACTTAAAATCAGGAAAGATGTGTCAGGGTTGTATCATTTCACCATAGTTATTCGGTCTATATGCTAAGTTAATAACCTGAGAAGCTGGACTATATGAAGAAGAGTGTGGTGTCAGGATTGGAGGAAGACTCGTTAACAACCTGCGTTATGCAGATGATACAACCTTGCTTGCTGAAAGCCAAGAGGACCTGAAGCACTTTTACCAATGAAGATCAAAAACTACAGCCTTCAGTACGGATTACATCTCCACATAAAGAAAAAAACATCCTCACAACTGGACCAATAAGCAACATCATGATAAATGGATTGAAGTCGTCAAGGATTTCATTTTACTTGGATCCACAATCAACACCCATGGAAGCAGTAGTCAAGAAATCAAATGAGGTATTGCACCGGGCAAATCTGCTGCAAAGGACCTGTTTAAAGTTTTAAAAAGCAAAAATGTCACTTTGAGGACTAAGGTGCTCCTGACCTAAGCCTCCTATACATGCAAAAGCTGAATAATGACATAGGCAGACCGAAGAAAAATTGACGCATTTGAATTGCTGTGTTGACAAAGAATATTGAATATACCCTGGACTTCCAGAAGGACAAACATGTCTATCTTAGAGGAAGTACAGCCAGAATATTCCTTCATAGCAAGGATAATGAGATCTCATCTCACTTACTTTGGACGTGTTATCAGAAAGGCCCAGTCCCTGGAGAAGGACATTATGCTTGGTAAAGTAGAGGGCCATTGAAAAAGAGGAAGACCCTCAATGAGATGTACTGACATAGTGGCTGCAACAATGGGCTCGAACATAGCAACAATTGTTAGGATGATGCAGAACCAGGCAGTGTTTCCTTCTGTTGTGCATGGGGTCGCTATGAGTCGGAGCTGACTCTAGGGCACTGTCTTAGTCAACTAGTGCTGCTGTAACAGAAATACCAAAGTCGATTGCTTTAACAAAGAGAAGTTTATTTCCTCACAGTAAAGTATCTTTTTTCTTTTTAAAGTAAGCTAAAAGTCCAAATTCAGAGTGTCAGCTCCAGGGGAAGGCTTTTTCTCTTTGTCGGCATTCTCATCAAACTTTCCCCAGACTAGGAGCTCCTCCGTGCAAAGACCCCAGACCTAAAGGACATGCTCTCTCTGCTCCTGGCACTGCATTCTTGGTGGTATGAGGCCCCCCCTTCTGCTCGCTCCCCTTTCCTTTTTATCTCTGGAGAGATAAAAGGTGGTGCAGGCCACACCCAGGAGAACTCCCTTTACATTGGATCAAGGATGTCATCTGGGCAAGGGTGTTACAATCCCACCTAATCCTCTTTAACGTAAAATTATAATCGCAAGATGGAGGACAATCGCACAATATTGCGAATCATGGCCCAGCCAAGTTGATACACACATTTTTGGGGGGATATAATTCAATCCGTGACAGGCACCTAACGACAATGGTGCTTACTTAGCTCATCCTACCAAGAGTATCTCACCCTAGAGTAAAATCAGTGATCATTGTTTGTTTCACAAATGGCTGTCTGGCTCTACGGCACACCCACCGCAAAAGAGCCTATAAAAGGGAAGTAGAAAGGAAAGGAGTTGAGGAAGACACCTTCCCTCCCCTGTCATCCCTTGGGAAGTGAGCATTTTGGAGTGCGAAGACCCTCCTGGCTAAGAGTGCCTGGCCTGTTTCATCAAAGCCAGAGCTTGTTTATGTGGCATGTGTGTTCAAGGAGAGGAAGGCAGGACAGTTTTGATGAACAAACGCATGGGGAGTTTCTGACTTTTCAGAGAGAGTGACTTCCGAGTAGGCAGACTTGGTGCAGCCTGTGTGTTTGCGTCGCCTTTGCACCCTGTTATATAAAAGGCTCATTAAGACCTTTATGGAGCTGGCTCACCTTGGTGGTTTCGCCTCTGTGCACGGTTTACACGTGTGCAGGTGCAGGTGTGATCCTTAGATGCAAAGCCTTTGTCTTATAGGAGGGGTTACCGTTCATCACAAGCCTCAGAGAGACCAGCACTGTGCAGAAAGGCTGTCACTACATCACAATTAAAGGGCTAGTTTCCCAGGTGCTTTTCCAATTGACCGTATCGACAAAGTCTTGGAATTTGGTTATTTTAGCGACACATGAAGCTTTTTCCTTGGTTAATACGTTTGAGTTTAATTTCAGTAATATTTCCATTAACAACCTGTAATTAAAGCACCTAATAAAGATTCGTAATTCACTTAGCTGGATTTGCATTAAGAAAAAAAAAAAAAAAAACAGGAAAGAGAAAAAAATGCATTTGTGGAACTCAAATACCGTTCTACTGTTAAATGAACATTATGGTTTTTTCTGGGTATCTTAATTGAACCTCATTTTTTACCAGGGATGTTAAACAAATTAAATTAAGCAAGTAATTTCACTTTTTAGGGTAAAAAAAAAAGGCTTTGAGTAGAAAAGTTCCTTCTAAAACACCCATTAACAGGATGGGTTGGGGACAGCAATGTAGGCAAATGTGTTGCTTCTGCGTGAGCTGCAGGAAGCTGATGAGCTGCTGTTCCTAGTGGAACCCTGATGCCCCAAGTGCTCCGGTAGAGACCTAGCACAGGGCCCAGCAAAGGCTCACGGTTTTTAGGACTTGCCAAATCAGGGTCTGGAATTATCTGGGCCAGGTAATGACCAGAAAGCAAGCTTAGGGGTGAATAATATCAGTGAGCCAGTCAGCTTACACACTGGCTTTAATTCTCACACTGGCTTTTTCAGTGGGATTGTTACTTCAGTTTACAGATGCAGCGACTGCAGCTCAGAAAAGTCATAATTTGAAACGTGGTCTGTCTGGCTGCAAATGCAGGAGTGTTAGTGTAGGGTAAAGCCATTCATCTACGTGCATCCCTTCTAATGGAGTCAGCTTTGTTCTACCCCAAAGCATCCTGGGGATGAACGTGGGATGAACTCAGGGTAAGGTACAAGGCCAGGAGTGGCATGACTGGGCCAGTGGCCAAGGTTGAGAAATGCCTTATCAACAAGAAAAAAAACATCTGGGCCTGGACTTGTAGTCCCTAAGAGGGCTGGTCACCCAAGGACTTAGGAGAAAAACAAATGAGCCTTAGTCCCAGCTGGAACTGTATATAAGCTTGTGTCCCTTGCTAGGTAGTTGCGGAACACTAGACTGGTCCAGCCACTGCCCTGGGCCATCCTGTAAGTTCCCCTAATAAATCATACATCCTGATCGCTGGTTCCAGAGTCTTTCTTTGGTCTCTTGGAGATGCGGCCGACCTTGGGTCCAGACGCCGCTGGGTTGTTACTCAACAGTTAGTCTGGGTCCCCCCAAAAACAGATTTCAAGGTAGGACTAGACATGTAAGAGATTTATTAGGGGCCATGCCTGAGAAGGAAAATGCATGGAGGAAGTCAGGAAAGTCTGGAAGAGCTTTCAGGCAGGGATACAGGTCTGACTCAGGGATGGAGAGGGGGAAGGAAGAAAGATTGAGTAGGAGATCGTCTTGGACTGCAGTACAGTTGTGAGAAGGTTCAAGAAGGCCGTCAGAGGGGTCCCTCATCCAGGAACAGGCCATCTCGGTACTTCCGCCTGCTCAGGCATCAACTGGGAGCAGGACAGCAGTGATGAACTCCAGAGCCCTACGGTTGGAGCTGAGGGTCAGCTATGTTCCTGCAGTCAGAGATCTGTATTTCAAAGCCACCACCTCAGTGCTCTCTCTCTCTACCATGCCACACGGGCTGGTGCCAGGGGCTGGCAAGGACAGGGTGGGTATGCAAAGGCCCTGGAGGGGGCAGGGCTGAGCTTGGAGTACTTGGAGAACAGTGAGCAGGCCATTTCGGCCTGAGCAAGTGAGTGGAGGGAAGAGTGCTGGGAGAAGAGGGCTGGGCTATGACAGGGGGCCCTGGCATACAGCACCCAAAGGGGCACTGTGCAGACTTAGCTTTCACTTGAGGGAAACAGGGAGCCAGAACAGGGTTTTGAACAGAAAAGAGACTTAACTTGTAACAAGATCACTCTTGCTGCTGTGTTGAGAACAGACGGAAGGGTAGGAAGGTGAGGGGGAAGCAGGAGGCCACAACAGTAATCCAGACAAATGATAAAGGCAGCTTCTGCTAGGCTGAGAGCAGAGGAGGCATGACAAGGGTTCAGATTCTGGTGTAGTTTGAAGGTATATTAGAAGCCCCTGAGTGGCACAAAGGGTTAAGTGCTTGACTACTAGGCCAAAGGTTGGTGGGTTCTAACCTACTCAGAGGTGCCTTGGAAGACAGGCCTCGAGATCTGCTTCCAAGAGGTCACAGCCATGGAAAACCCAACGGAGCACAGTCCTACTCCGCACACATGGGATCACCGTGAATTGGAATTGACTGTCTGGTTACTAACAACAGCAGCTGGCCGATTGGATGTGGAGTGTGAGAAGGGAAGAATCTCCATGAGATGAAGAGTATGGTTGATCCAGCCTTCTGCTCCTGAGCTCCCCCAAACACACACACACACACACACACACACACACACACACACATACACACACAGCATCAATATGGCCCCTAAAGTCACAACTCAGAGGCAGGAGCACTTCCCCCTGCTTTGCCCTGAGTTTCCATCCCAGGAAAGGCATCTTGGAGAGATTCCATCCTGAGCCTTACCCCCAGTGAGACCTGGCCAGGTCAATGCTCCCATTGTGTAGATGATCCTGGGAAAGCACAGTAACTCAATTCAACCACACAGCTCCATAATCTCATGTCAGCCTCGCAGCAGATGTTTACTGTTTTATCACAGGCTCGTAAAGAATCACGGACACTCTGCCAGTTAGAGCCGGGAAACTCGGCCAACTCCAGAGAGTGCCGGCTTGACGAGCAGCTGTTGTGGTTCGCCTGAGGTCACCTTTCTGACTGCCTGAGTCTTTCCACCTGCTCTCTCTGGAAGTCTGGGAGCAAGTCCTTCTCCTCCCGGGAGGTGGAGTTTCCAACTCCTCTCTGCTGGAGAAATGTTAAATGCCTGGAGATCGCCTGTAACAGAATAAATGCGCTGATTAAATGCAGAGGGAAACACCTGGGATTTTGAGTCCAAAGGCATTCAGCTCTTGGGTCTGCCATTTACTAGCTGTGTGATCCTGGGAAAGACATCTTAAAGATGCTCTAACCTCAATGTAAGGAACGCAGTGGTTAAAGCCATCAACTGCTAACCAAAAGGTCGGTGGTTCGTAACCACCAGTGGCTCTGCAGGAGAAAAATGTGGCAGTCTGCTTCTGTAGAGATTTACAGCCTTGGAAACCCTATGGAGTCGCTGTGAGTTGGAATCGACTCAACAGCACACAACAACCACCTCAGTATATGTGGCATTGCTGATGCAGTGATTCTCCCCTTCCAGGCAGGAGGCTTGGGTTGGACTTCCAGCCAATGCACTCATGCTCAGCCACCAGCCATCCGTCAGTGGTGGACTGTGACTTGCTATGATGCTGAATGGGTTTCAGCAGGGCTTCCAGACTAAGTCAGACTGGGAAGGCCTGGAGACATACTTCTCCAAAAGTCAGCCAATGAAAATCCTATGAATCACCGTGGTCTGATCCACAGCCTATCATGGGGATGGCACAGGACTGGGCAGTGTTTTGTTCCACTGTGCCTGGGGCCACCATGAGTCAGGGGCCAACTTAACTGCCGCTAATACTGATAACAACATGAATGTACTCATCTGTAAAATGGGTATTGTGAAGCTCAAACAGGGTAATACATGCAACACACTTTGAAAACAGTAAATTGCTAGACACATTTAATGGCAATTGCTATTAAGGTGGGACCCAGACAATAAAGGCACAAAGCACAGATACCTGGGACCAGGGAGGAAGCTGCATCCAAAGGTCAGAGCAGCACGAAAGGTCAGAGGTCAGACCTTGAGGCAGAGCAGTAGGTTAAAGATAGGACGAGAGAACCTAGCATCACAAATGAATGAAACCAGAAAGCACCTTCGGATCTTCTGGCCTGGTACTTTTTAAAAGTCTCTTTAGCAGGTGAGCCTTTTTCAGATGAGGTCTTATGCAGAACTCCAGTATATAAAATAGATACAAGAGAACCCACTGCAGTTGAAGAGGGAGTGGAGGACCAGAGCCCATTCATTCTCCAGCCCCCTTGTCTTCTACAGTGACTGCAGGGGCTCCCAGGAACTTAATTTGAGAAACTACTAATCTAGTCTCCACTGGACGATCTTCCTTTCACCAGAGAAGTTGAGTAACCAAGTGCTGGCCACACAGCTAGGTCTAGAACTGGATTCCCTTTGCTCTCCATCCTGTACTGCTTTCACAATGTTATAGCTCTTGCTAGACTGTAAACTCCCAGAGTACAGGACCCATTCATCTCTGCACGCCCAGCTCCAAGCAATGTGCAGGCACATAGTAGGAAAGCAGTATATTTGCTGAATGAATGAATGAATGCAAGAGCAAAGACCATTCAAATCCTGGAAATGCAAACAAAGAAAAGGGTGCCAACCAAAGAGGGCAGACTCAGCAGCAGTGCCTCAGAACGAAAGCTCACGTTCGCCCTGCAACAGGAAGGACCAATGACTGAGATCCAGACGAGGCCCGGTGTGCTGAGGTGCTGCCATCTGTACACCTGATGGCAAATGCAAACACACCTCCTCCTTGGCTTTGGAAGGCACTCTGCAACTGTTCCTGCAGGAAGTTCACCGTAGGCTGCGAGTATAATGAGTCTGCATTTTGGGGATACGTTCAGAGCGAGGAGAGGAGGCCAACAGCCCGGAAATCTGCTGCAAAGAGAGAAAAGGGGACATAGTCCTGGAACAGGAGAGTATAACAAGTAGTTGTTGTTGTTAGGTGCCGTTGAATCAGTTTCAACTCAGTGGAACTCCCCATAAAGTTTTCAAGGCTGTAATCTTTGCGGGAGCAGATTGCCAGGTCTTTCTCCTGTAAACCTGCTGTGTGGGTTCAAACTGCCAGCCTTTCAGTTAGCAGCCAAGCATTTAACCTTTGCACTACCAGGGCTCCTTGTAATGAGTACAGCCTCTGCAAATGGGAGAACCAATAGTTAGCTGTTGAACGAATGGCTGAACCCAGATGCAGCATCTAGCCAGAAACTGACAGGAGGTCCCTCTGCCCTCTGCAGGTTTGAGGGGGTCTGGGGGCACCGGCAGGCTGTACTGCATGGAAGAGGAGGTTGTTTGTGCACAGAGGGAGACCTAGGAGCCAGGAGCTCCAGGTGCGGGTGGGCTTTCTTATACCTGGTAATTAATCAGCAGCGGCAGAAGTTGGCATCTGTCTCTGGAGCCTCCAGAGGCTTAGAACTTTGCTGCCAGCTGTCGGCACAGCTGCTCTCCAGGCCCCAAGGTGCTGCAAGTAAGGGGAGAAGGAGGACCGCTGGGCAGAGAAGGAAGAGTGAGCAAAGGAAAAAATGATGACATAGGGACATTTTAACAACTCTTTTCACCCCCCACCTGATCCTAAAAGGCTTTCCTTTTAAGAGTCTGAGCTTAGTAAGAGAGAAGGAGAGACAGGCATGTTCCCACGGGGCTCCGTTTCCATTTCTGAGTAAGACAAACAAGCCTCTCTACTACCTGGCCCTGCCCGACCTCTGGAGCAGTGATGCTCAGCCCTGGCTGCATGTTAGATTCACCGGCAGAGGCTTTTAAATAGTACCCACCCCAGACAAGCTTATTGAGTTGGTTTGGAGTCAAGCCTGAGCACCAACATTTTTGTAGTTACCCAAGTGTTTCTAATATGCAGCTGGGATTGAGAACCTCTGCCTTCTTGAGGCTTATCTCCCCCCACCCCTAGCCCCTGCCCTCCCACTGCTCTCTGGACACAGAGAAGCTATGTGTGTCTTGGCTATGCCCCTGATAACTCAGGCTGTCACACATGCCATTTGGGTTTTCCAGACTTCCCACTTTACCCTCTTTCCCCGCTTGGCAAATTCTTATTCAAAACTCAAGCCCCATGCTGGCGGCTTCGTAATGTTTGCAGGTCAAGCTAATTCCCACTGCCTCTGAGTCCCATCCCAACACTGAACTCTGTGAGAACATATTCCACATAGTTCTCCAGCTTAGCTACTTCCCTGACTCCACACGTCCTGATGACAGGAAGGATTCACATATTTAAAAATATATATATCTGTGGGGCAGTTCTACTCTGTCTATAGGGTCACTATGAGTCGGAATCAACTCGACGGCACTGGGTTTCTGGGATGCATGTATATAGAAATGGAACCATGGAAGAAAGGCCTGGAGATCTGCTGTAAAGACTATAGCCAAGAAAATCCTATGGAGCAGTTCTACCCTGTAACACATGGGATCGTCATGAGTCAAAATAGACTCGACAGCAACAGGTTTTTGTTGTTAATATATGTAGGAGTCCCTGAGTGGCACAGACTGTTGATGAACTCAGCTGTCAATCAAAAAGCTGAAGGGTCACGTTCACCACAGGCACCTTGAAAGAAAGGTGTGGTGATATACTTCTGGAAAAATCAGCCATTGAAAACCCTGTGCAGCACAGTTCTGCTCTGACAGACATGGGGTCACCATGAGTTGGAATCAACTCAATGGCAACTGGTTTAGTGTACACACACACACACACACGCACATGCACACACACACACACAAATAATTCATAAATTTGTAAGTATGTCTAATTTATATTAAATAAATAAATTATATACATATATGCATGTTCCAGATGCTATGAGCACTAGTGATGTGAAGTTCCATAAGATAGCCAAGTCTTCCCCTTTATACTCCCTACAACTCACCTATTACCCAAAACCAAACCCATGGCTGTTGAGTTGATGCCAACTCCTAGCGACGCTATAGGACAGAGTAGAACTATTCCATAGGGTTTCCAAGGCTGTAATCTTTAGGAAAGCAGACTGCCGCTTCTTTCTCCTGAAGAGCAGCTGGTGGGTTTGAACCACTGAGTTTCAGCTGGCAACCGAGCACTTGAACCACTGAGCCACCAGGGCTCCTTTCTTCGCCTATTATAAGTAAGTTCAATAAATATCTGTTAAATAAGGGAACAACTTTTTGATGGAAGATACCCAAGATAGTGTATCAGTGAAGAAGTGTGGCAGAAACCATGCCGCATATGCCCACTGGGAAGCTTCGTTTCCCAGCCTCCCTTGGAGTTAGATTGGTCTACGTCAGTGGGATGTGGGCAGGGGTACTGTAGGTCACTTCCAGTCCTGGCCCTTTAAAGCAGCTCCAGTAACCCTATGGTTTTCTCTTCCTCTGCCTCAATGACCATAGAGGCCACATTGACATAATCACAACATGGAGGAGGGCTGCCCAACTCCCGATGGCCTGCAGCGGAGTGAGAAACGAACATTTTTTTTGTGTGTGTGTGCTTGTTGTAGTTATTCAGTTGCTCTCAAGACAATTCTGACTCATGACAACCTCACGCGTGCAGAGGAGAACCACTTCCTAGGGTTTTCAAGGCTGTGATTGACCATTGGCAAGTAGGTCACCAGGCTTTACTTCTGAGGTGTTTTGAATGGGTTTGAACCTCCAACCTTTCAGTTAGTAGTCTAGCACCTAACTGTGCCACCCACGGAGATTTGTGGATTATGTTATTGCAGCAAAGTCTAGCTTATCCTCACTAATAACCAGTTGTCATCGAGTCGATTCTGACTTTGGCTACAGGAGTCCCTGGGTGGTGCAAACTGTTAGCATGCTTGGCTGCTAACTGAAATATTGGGAGATTTGAGTCCACCCAGAGGTGCCTCAGAAGAAAAGCCTGGTGATCTACTTCTGAAAAATCAGCCATTGAAAACCCTATGGAGCACAGTTCTAGTGTGACACAGATGGAGGCACCATGAGTCAGAACTGACTCAGTGGCAACTGGTTCTTTTTTTTTTCCCCCCATAAGTAACAGAATACATGACTAAAAGTGTGGTAAAAAATAGGAGTTTACTTTTTTCTTAATAAAAATTGCAGGGGCAGATGGTTCTGGGGTTGAACTCATCCACATTAAGAAGGACCCAGGCCATTTCGATCCATCAAATTCTATCTTCAGCGTGTCAGCTGTGTCCCCACCCATGCTTACAAGATGTCTTCCACGGTTCCCAGCATCACATCCTCCTGTCACATGACAGTGTCCAAAGCAGTAAGGAAGAGGCGAGGCAAAAGCTCCCTCTCACCTATCTTTCCCTTTTGATCAGAGAGCAGTCTTTCCCAGAAGCCCAGCAGACTGTTCCTGGTGTCTCATTGGCCAGAATTGGGTCACATGGCCACCTCAGGCCACAAGAAGGGCTAAGAAGAAAGTATGTAGTATTTCCCCATTTGGGAGTTGGGTTGTGCAAGCTGGGAAGGGCTGAGTGCCCCTGCCTCCCCACCAAGCCTGGGGAGACAGGAACAGCCTAGAGTAGCCAAGCCGAAGGTGGAGTATTTTCTGGCTTAACATTAACAATGGCATTTCCCATGCAAAAACCTAATTACTAATTGTAATTTATACCTGAGTTTGTGATTTGAGGCGAGCACCGGGGGACTCACTGGTGCCTCTGAGAGGCAAGATACAAAGGTAGGATCATTTGTTTTATTTCTCCTCTCACAAGATTCTTATGAGGCATGTCTTTTACGGCTGCATACTCATTATATTTCAAATGCATTCAAGTATCCTTGATGTATTGCTAAGAGTCTGGATGATATTTTTCTTCCCCCTCTAAAGCACTTGTGAGAAAAATACTTGTAGGTGGAATTGGGCTAGCCTATCAAGTGGGCTTTGCTCTCTTAGAGGAAGGTTGTACTGCGGGAGGCACTGCTCAGACCTGGAACTCACCAGGCTGTATTCGTACTGGATAGATAGGCAGGCCAGGCCTCAGCAAGGGCAAAGGCAGCAGGGCAAAGGGATGGTCACCTGGACACTGTGATTTGGGGACCATCATGCCAAGGTTCGGGTCACTAGCAAAAGACACAAATTAATTACACACAGGCATTGGATGGAACAACACTTTCCTCACACAAACAAGAGACAGAGCAAGGTCAGGTTCAACCAAGAGTGCCTGTCTCCCACAGCCAGCAAGTTACTTCCTGCAGCTGGCGCAGGGCAGGTGTCATGCATACACCCCTCTTGTGCCACAATGAGAAAGACCCCGTTCCCTCCCCACTGGCAACAGATATAGAAGTGGGGTTGGCCAGGTGCCATATTGGTGCCCACACATGTGCAAGAGACAGTGAAAGTTACTGTGTCCGCAGAGCCAGGGTAAGGCACCTTTGATAAGGAGAAGGAGCTGGGAGAGAAAGAGAGCGACCCAATTCCCAGCTTCTTTATCAGAGAATATGCTGGGCCCAAGGCCTCTGCTTAGATGGTAGACATAGAGGCAGACGGTCTTCCCAACAAGAACGCCAGTGCTACACTCTGGAAATTCACTCCCCAGCTCCCAGAGTCACCTGTTAGGTCAAAGAAATGCTCTTCTAGGTTTCCCTCAATGCTCACTCAATGGGTGATGAAAGCAAGTAGGTGCCCAGGGGTTTCCAGGAGGGTAGCCAGGGAAGATAGCCAGCTGGTGTTAAAATATGGGAAATGCTTCCCTGTTGTTGTTTTTAGGTGCCATTGAGTCAGCTCTGACTCATAGTGACCCTATGTACAACAGAACAAAACACTGCCCAGTCCTGCGCCATCCTCACTATCATTTCTATGTTTGAGCCCATTGTTGCAGCCACTGTGTCAATTCATCTCATCTAGGGTCTTCCTCTTTTTCCTTCACCCTTTACTTTACCAAGCATGATGTCTTTCTGCAGGGACGGGTCCCTCCTGATAACATGTTGGAAGTACGTGAGATGAAGTCTCGCCACCCTTGCTTCTAAGGAGCATTCTGGCTGTACTTCTTCCAAAGCAGATTTGTCCGTTTTTCTGGCTGTCCATGGTATATTCAATAGTCTTTGCCCACACCATTATTCAAATACATCAATTCTTCTTCAGTCTTCCTTATTTATTGTCTAGCTTTAACATGCATGTGAGGCAATTGAAAATACAATAATGGCTTGGGCCAGGTACGCCTTAGTCCTCAAAGTGACATCTTTGCTTTACTTCCCTACTTGTTGGAAAACAGATACTGTACTGAGCGTTCTGAGTGTCTCTCCTCAATGCCTCAGACCCTCCCTTAGAGCTCCAGGCCTTCCCCACCATCCAGCAACTAAAGGGTTAACCCCTGGTATTGCTGAGGTTTTCCTTCAAGATCCTCCTCCAGTTCTCATTGGTTGTTGCTCACACCTAATTGATTGTTAGATATTTTGACTGACTGTCACTCCTGAATGCTACCCATAATGGTCCACCTGAAGGCTCCTATTTTAGGATGTTGGACAGGTTTCAGCTGAGCTTCCAGATGAAGACTGAGACTAAGAAAGACATTAGGAGGGGAGCAAATTTCGAGAGGCAGCACAGTTACAAGCACAGGCCCAGAACCCCAGAGGCCATATTGCCTGGGTTCAAAACCTGGCTCTGCTACTGTTTGACCTTGAGAAAGTTCTTAACTCTCTGTGGTTCAGTTTTCTCATCTGTAAACTGGGGATAGTAATAGTACCTACCTCACTGATTTGTTTAAAAGGATTAAATGAGTTAATATCGGTAAAACATTGAAAATAGTGGTAGGCTGACAGCAGTCACTCTGTATGTGTTAGCTTTCATTATATCCCTGGGGTCTGGTCTGAACCCAACCCTAGATAAACTGGATCTTCCACGTGTTTATTTCCTTCATGATACCAACACTACCACAGTCCCCCAATCCCATTTTCTTCCATCTCCAGAGCACCGTATGTGCCAACTTGATGATATTTGTGACAGATTCTCAGGGTAAGCATGCTGGACTTGTAGCTTCCAGAAACCAGGTTTATCTGCTGACCGTGTAGGAGGTTTTGGAGGTTAAAAATAAACATAGGCGCATAGAAGAGAAAGTTGAATATATGTTCCAATGCCTACCTCCCCCGAAAGTTCTTTTACCCTGCCAGAAAATGGTCTCTTCATTTTTGTTATGGCACCTCACATTTCTGACAATTAGAGATTAATTCTGTTAATAAACTTACTCTAGTAAAAAAAAAAAAAAAATCAGTAGGCTTAGAAAAAAGCCAGCAGTCTTTCACAATTCAGTGTGAACTTGTTAAATCAGTTTGCCTTTCTGACACTTACCTGAGACCAATCCACTTGGAAAACACAAGTGTGAGTAGATTGGGATTTAAAACAGGAAAAGACAAATTTGAAGCATGTTCTGGAAGGACGGACCTGGGTGGAATATCACAGGGTAGAGTGATGGTTGTTGTTAGGTGCTGTCAAGTCGATTCTCAGGTGTGCAGAGTAGAACTGCACTCCGTAGGGTTTTCCAGGCTGTGACCATTCAGAAGCAGATCACCGGGTCTTTCTTTTGACGTGTCTCTGGCTGGGTTTGGACCACCGACCTTTTGATTAGTAGTCCAGTACTTAACTATTTGCACCACCCAGCATGCCTTATCAGGAAGTAGAATGGTAGGGGGTGAGAATAGGCAAGGGGTGGACCGAGCAGCCAAAAGGCAACGTTAGGAAACTGAGCCCAGGAGATGGGTAAGGGCAAGAGAACAAAAGAAAGATCATAGAAGACTCTGAAAAACTGTTTTAGCTCTTAAAATTTTGCCCAGTGATTGCTTTGAATATGAATATAAGGCAGATGTTACAGCCTAAAGCAATGTAATATTTCTAGCTGCAGAGAGTTGGCGATGCTGTTGCATCTCCAGGATGGTTCAGAGGGATCAGAAAGCCACAGCAGCTGGCTCTTCTGTGTTCAGCCACCCAACTCCCAGCCCCTTCCCAATAATGAAGAGAACCATGTTCTCTCCTTGATCCTCAGAGCTGACTCACCATGCGAGCGTGGTGAGCAGTCACCTCAAACTCCTTTATCTCCCCACTGCCCCTCCCTGGTTCTGTTATAATAGACGATTGCAAATCCTTCTGCTCCATTTCTGTAAAGAAAACATCTCTTCTCATCCAGTCTCAGTGGCTCGCAGGCAGTCACTGGAACAAACTGCCCATCCACCACCCTTAACTTCAAGCCACCACCATCCCCACTTTATTCTTTTAGTAAAGCAGTTTAATGGATTTAGATAGATGACAATTCATTAGAGAATCAAAGAGCTGGAAGAGACCTAAATGAACATATAATTCAAACCCCCTCCTTTCATAAACAATGAAGCCAAGACTCAGAGAGGGGGGGTGGCTTTTCTAGGGTCACACAGCAAGTTGAGCATGGGACCACATCTAGAACCCAGGTCTGCTGACCTTCAGCTCCCCTCCTCCACCCGTTGATCACTGGCTTTTGTTGTAAGGTAGTGAACCCTTACCTAGTGTCTACCTATGATTTGTGATTTGTGGGGATCCTGAAGGTTTCTCTCTCTCAGGCTGCCACTGCCTGTGTGTAAGACAACATACTAGCCTCTATGAGGAAAGCCTTTATCTCCTTAACCGTAAGGGGATGCTTTGGGCTGCAAGTAACAGAGACCCTTACCTCAACTGGCTTTAACCCAAGAGATTAATGATATCGCACCACAGGATGCCTCAGAGCAGGATGCCCCAGGATGCCAAAATCGGTGCATTTAGTGGTTCAATACATTATCCTCAGGTCTCTGTATGTTTCTGATCTACTATCTTCATCATCTTCATCTCCTGATGTAAAATGACTGCTACAGATCAAAGAGTCACTTCTAGACATTATAACATCCTACTCTAGAAGATAAGTCATTTCTTCTCGGGTGTCTTTTTTTGTTAGTGAAGACACCTTTCCCCAAAGCCCCCCAGCCCCCCAGCAGAATTCTCTCTGCTCATTGAACAGGGCTGGACTATGCGCTGCTTTCTACATCAATGGCTACCAAAGGGGACGGGATTACCATAATTGGCTCAAACTAATTGAGATTTACCCTATATCTTTGTGGGGCTTCTAGATGCATCCAAATACGTCAGGCCTCTGCCAGCAAGGAAGAAAGTCATAGCAATGGGCAGACACTGCCACATTTGATCATCACCATCTGAGAAGTGTAGTCTTCA
Source organism: Loxodonta africana (assembly GCF_030014295.1). Classification (NCBI taxonomy): domain Eukaryota; kingdom Metazoa; phylum Chordata; class Mammalia; order Proboscidea; family Elephantidae; genus Loxodonta; species Loxodonta africana. Next base: position 103,362,216 of record NC_087342.1, read on the forward strand.
GAGCATGGACTCTGTGGCTAGATTGGCCGAGTACAAATCCCCACTCTGCTGTTTACTAGCTGTGTGACCCCAGGTAAGTGACTTCACCTTTCCGTGCCTCAGATTTCTTGGAATATAAACTAGAATATACCTCATGGCGCTACTATGAATACTAAACCAAAACCAAACCCGTTGTCATTGAGTTAATTCCCCCATAGAATTTCCAAGGCTGAAATCTTTATGAAAGCAGACTGCTACATCTTTCTCCCATGGACCAGCTAAGTGGGTTTGAACCACCAAATTTTTTGGTTAGCATCCAAGTGCTTAACCACTGTACCGCCAGGGCTCCTTACTATGAAGACTATGTAAGTTAATATACATAAAGGGCTTATTCAGAGATTGGCCCACAGTAAATATTTTATAAGGGTTAGCTGTTGTTATTTTCTTCCCATCCTATCTCCTGCCACCTTATACATACACAGTCACAACTTTTATGCCTAACATTACTGCCACAAGAGACTCACCATTACTCAAAAACCTACTTCCATTTGTCAAACCTTGGGGCTTCACATATGCCAGCCCTCCCATTTGTAGAGATAAACTTTCCACCATCTTTTCTGTTGACATTTAAGAGCCAGCTTGTACCACCTCCTCCATAAACTTACCCTGATCTCTCCTGGTTGGCATTAATCTCTTTCCCTCTCCACCCCCAGGCTCCCCAAACACTCAGTGTTTACACTCAGTGTTTGCATTTGGAATTCTCTGCATTCTGCTTAGCTTTATGCTTCTGGGTGTGTGTCGTCTCCCCTCCTAGACTGGGAGCCCCACTAGGGCAAGAACCTACGCTTGGCCTAGTCTTTGATCTCTGCTTCAGAAACAACACTGTGCCCTGCATGTAACACACTCTCAGTAAATGTTTATTGGATCACATAGAATTGAATCAAAATAGTCTCTTCCCTCAAGGAGTTTACAGTCCAGTTGGGCAACAGGACAGAAATATATAGAGGCAACTGATGGTCTAAGCATTAGAACGTCAGTGCCCCCAGGGAAGTGGTGCTCCAGCCGCACCCAATTTCCTGCCAGTCCCTCAAAGTGCCATGTTCCCTCATACTCTCTTGCCTTTACATATGCAGTTCCATCTGCCTGGAAGTCCTCTCTTTGCCCCTAGAGCCCTTTTGCATCCAGCAAAGTCCTATTCACCCTTCAAGTCTACTGCAGGGTTGCCTCCTCTGCAAAGCACCCCACATCAGGCTGCCACCCTGTGTGATTCTTGTCTACTATCAAAAAAAAAAATCCATTGCCATCAAGTCGATTCTGACTCATAGCAACCCTATAGGACGGAGTAGAACCCATAGGGTTCCCAAGGAGCAGCTGGTGGATTTGCACTGCCGACATTTTGGTTAGCAGCCAAGCTCTTAACCACGGCGCTACCAGTGCTCCTTGTCTACTATAAACCAAAAGACAAACCAAACCTGTTGACATCGAGTTGATTACAAAAAAGAAGTCCTGGTGGCTCAATGGTTGAGTACTTGGCTGCTAACCAAAAGGTTAGTGGTTGGAGCCCACCAGCAGATTCATGGGAGAAAAGACCTGGCAATCTGCTTCCATAAAGATTATAGCCTAGGAAACCCTATGGGGCAGTCTGTCATATAGAGTTTCTATGAGTTGGAATCAACTCAACAGCACGTGACAACAACATAGCACTCTGCACATGCATTACTAATATCTGTGTAGATGTCTGCCTCCGTCACCACTCTGTGCTCTCTTTGAAGGCGGGAACTGTGTCTTTTCATCTCAGCATCCCAGAACCTCGCACAGAATTTGGCAAGTAGCAGGTGCTCGTGCAGGTTTGCTGAGTGAGCAAGCCCATGGGCATTCCCCAGGCACTACGGGGGGATTTATGTGAGCTCTCTTTTGTCCTCTGGTCAGGACAGCATCCCTGGGGACTTCGTAACAACACAACAACAGGCTGGGTACTCAGGATGGGCAGCCCATCTAGAGAGCCCAGTCAGTGGGAGCCACACTGGCTGTCCTGGTGGTAGAGATAAACATAATTAGCATAATCCCTGTGAAGAGTGTGACAACGCCTGCCCAGTGTTTGCCTCCAGGAAGGGATTACACACTCTTCCGTGCCAAGTGGCCAGCATGGTATTCCAGGAAGAGATCATTCTTCTAAGAAGTGTCCGTGAATGGTCTAGCCATTTCCCCTGGAATCCTGGGTGTTTGTTCCCATTACTAATGTCTGCAACACGTTCTTGCAATTGTCTCTGGTGGCTTTTCACATTAATACCATACTTTACAGCATCCCGAGCCCTTTTCTCTGTGTTACCTCAGCCAAGCCTCATACGAACTCTGCAGGGATTGTTCTGCCCATTTTTTCAGATGGGGAAACTGATTTTCAGAGAGATTAAAATCTTGCCCAATGGCACACAGATAGTAAGGCCAGGGGCTCTGCATCCAAGCCCAGAGCTTTCTTCACTCTACCTTGGTAGGACCTGGTTTGGCTGGAAGGAAATTTAACAACTGAAGATTTCTCTTTTAGACTTCAGGTGAGATATTGTTCTGTCACCAGAATCCATGGTCTTGTGGGCTACCAGGCCCCTATTCTATCCTTCAATGTGAGGCCAGGGAGGTGGGAAGGTGGAGCGTGGAGATGCGTGTATGTGCGCGCGTGTGCGTGTGCGTATGTGTGCCTGCGCACATACACTGGACCCAGGTGAGAGCTGCAAGCATCCTTTGTGCCTTAGGCATGTTGGGTGGGGACAAGGATTGATTCCTCTGGCTGCCTTTAGTGTCATAATTCCTTCCAAGTGCGTGACTAGGGACAGTGGTACTTTTTAAAAGCTCATTCATATGTCAGTTCTGCATGCTGCCTCCTTCACTCTAGGATGAAAAGCGAGGAGTTGAATAGGGAGCAGAGGTTCTGCTGAGGCCTCCTGTCATACTGTCACCGGTGCTGTCTTCACTGAGAAATGCAGGCTCCCTCCCTAGTCACCCTGGGACCTCAGTTTCAGCAGGCCTTCCCCAAGACCCCTTTCACCCTCCCGTCCCATTCCTTGCTGAGGAATTGGCAGGTAGAACTCCTCAGAGTCTCCCCTACCCAGCTTCTGAGCTGACCTAGGTGACAGTAATGTGGTTTCTGGGTGGTCCCCATGGGATCAATGACTCCTGCCACCTGGAGAAAGTCACCTGGCACCGAGAACCATCGTTTCCTCATCTATAAAGTCAGGATCATAACGTCTGGTGAGAGTTGAAGGGCCAGGAGTCCATCTTAGGTGTCCTTCTGTCTCCAGCCCCAGCACATGGCTTGACACGCAGTGTCAGGGATTGAATCGTGTCCCTCAAATTCTATGTTGAAGTCCTAACCCCTGGTACCTGTGAATGTGACCTTGTTTGGAAATAGGGTCTTTGAAGTTGGTCTCAGTTAAATTAACATGAAGTTATATCTGAGTAAGGTGGATCCTAATCCAACCTGAGCAGTGTCCTATAAAAGAGAAGGGACAGAGAGAGGAAGGACACCATGGGACCACGCAGCTGCAAGCCAAGAAATGCCTGGAGCTACCAGAAGCTAGAAGAGAGAGACGAAACAGGTTCTCCCTCAAAGCCTCAGAAGGAATCAGCATGGCTGACACCCTGATCTCAGACTCCCAGCCTCCAGAACTGTGGGACAATAAAGTTCTAGTCTCATAAGCCACTCAGCTTGTGGGACTTTGGTGAGACAGCTCCAGGGAACTAAGATACTCACTGAATGGATGTCTAGTAGACGGAGCTATCATAGTCCTTGATCACAGCGCACAGCTAAACATAACTCTTCCTGTGTTCCTAGCCTCCGCATTTCCAAGTTCACCACTTGCTCTCTTATCTCTGTCTCACTGTAGGCATTATGGGCTGGAAACCAAGCTCTACTGTCCCCAGGTAGGTGGTGATGGATTCCAGCTCCTAGTGAGCTGAGTTGATGCAAACTCATGGCGACCTCACGTGTATCAAAGTAGAACTGTGCCCCGTAGGGTTTTCAATGGCTGATTTTGGGGAGTTAGATTGCCAGAACTTTCTTCTGAGGCACCTCTGGGTGGACTCAAGCTTCCAACCCTTAAGATAGCAGTTGAATATGCTAACCATTTGTACCACCCAGGAACCCAAACTGGCTGATCTTTGAAAGTAGATCCCCAGGCCTTTCTTCCTAGTCTGTCTTAGTCTGGAAGCTTTGCTGAAATCTGTTCAGCATCATAGCAACATTCAATAGACAAGTAGTCCCAGAATTTCTGCTGCCAGGCTGGCCTGTGCTCCCTGTGTCCACCTTTGCCTGGCCCAGTCCTCAGGTCCCTGGCCCTGGTCTCATTATTTGACCCCAGTGCAGTCGAGGCCCCTGTGCTGATTGACCTGCTCTGGCCACATGAGTTCCCCGCTTGGGCTTACATTCCTGGTATCTGCTGATGGGCAAGAGCCAGCTCACAGGGGGAGGCAGAAACCTAAGCAAAGTTAGCTGCCATCTTTCAGCTCCTGTTCTGCACCCTGGATCCTGCATCCCGGTTCTGGGTGTGGAAGAGTCAGTGTCTCTGATCGTTCTATAAGTGACAAACCAAGAATCTTCCCCAGCTATTCCAAAACTTCAGATGTGCTCAGCAGAGTCCCTGTGACCCCAGATGTCTTAGGTCGCGAGTAAAAGAAACCCACTCTATTAGTCAGAAGACTCTGCTATGTGACAAATAAGCCCCAAAATCTCAGTGGCTTAACACAAGCAGACTGTTTTCTCACTCACACAAAGCCCCCTGAGGATGGAACAGCTCTTCTTGGTGACTCTCCTCCAACACTGATCTGGGGATGGGGCTGTTTCTGTCTTACAAAGCTCTTGTTGTTTTGTGCCGTCAAGGCAACTCTGACTCATAGCTACCGTATAAGACAGAGTAGAACTGTCCCATAGGGTTTCCAAGGCTGTACTCTTTCCAGGAGCAGATCACTAGGTCTTTACTCCCACGGAACCACTGCTGGGCTTAAACTGCTGTTCTTTCGATTAGCAGCCGAGTGCTTAGCTATTGTATTACCAGGCCTCGTTTCTTACAAAGCTGCCATCCTGAAATTCTTCACTTACAGCCTTAGGAGAGGGAGACAGTGCATGGAACACACACACTCATTTTTAATTGCCTGGGACTAGAAATGACATGTGCCATCTCCTCCTGTCCTCACAGGCTAGGGTCCAGTCACATGGGCCCACTCCAATGCCAAGGGAAGCTAGGCAGTATGGTCTTCCTGTGCACCCAGGAAGGGAATGGAGTGGAGGCACAGGGCATCGTCTCTGCCACAGTCACTCAAACTAGTTTAAACAAAACAGGACTGGGAAGTTACCTGGGACAAGAAACCCAGCCAGGCTTCCCCCAAGACTGGCAACAGGCACTGCAGAGCGTCAAGATCCAGGGTAGCTCCTCTGACCCTCTTCAGGGCCACAGGTCTCTCTTCTCTACTGAGCATGATCAACTCATCCCGGTTTGCCTGGGGATCTACAGTTTTAGTCTTGGAAGTTCTGCATCCTGGGCACCCCCTCTGTCCTGGGCAAACCAGGATAGTTGATCACCCTATCTGTACTTCTCTTCATATTTCAGTTTCATTTGTTTTCTTTTTCTCTCTGCATTGAATTCCTTCCTCTCTATGCATATGGCGTAAAATAGGTACCCCAGCCTAAAGCTCCAGAACCTCTAACCACCTAAGTAATACACGTCCTAGACCCTAGCTCCAAATTTCCAGGAGGCAGAAATTGATTGCTCTATCATAGGTCTGACACCCACTCCTGGTTGTGGAATTATTATGGTCACCTATGCCCATCCCTGCAAGTGAGGAGGAAAGGGCAGAGAAAGGGGAGGGGGTGCCAGTAAACAACCCCAATGGTGCTGTTCTATGGCCCATCAGGAACTTTCCACCGTAAACACATAAGACACAAAAATAGAAACCCATTGCCATCGAGTCGATTCCAACTCATAGCGACCCTATAGGACAGAATAGAAACCATAGGGTTTCCAAGGAGCAGTTGGTGGATTCGAACTGCAGCCAAGCTCTTAACCACTGCACCACCAGGGCTCCAAAAAGAGGTCTATTTATTCTGCCAAAGAACAGTGCACTGGGGATTACAGCTGTACCCCAGCCCCTCCCCTGACGCCCAGCACATACAGAATTCATTCACGTCGTTAGCTTAGGTGATAGGCAGAAATCTATGGTGGTCCCCAAGACTTCTGCCTTCCAGTGTACATGCTCTGTATAACCCCCCTTCTTGAATGTGGGTGGGGCCTGTCAACAGAAAGAATAGTCAGTCCCTTAATTAGCTTATATTATATGGCAAAGGTAATCAGATACCCACTCCCATGATTGTTGTTAGCTACCTTCCAGTTGGCCCCCAACTCACGGTGGTCCCATGCACAGTGGATCAAAACACTGTTCAGTCCTGTGCCATCCCCATGACCAGTTGTGAATCAGAGCTGTTTCCATCCCTATGGTTTTCACTGGCTGATTTTCAGAAGTAGATCACCAGGCCTTTCTTCCCAGTCTGTCTTAGTCTGGAAGCTCTGCTGAAACCTGTTCAACATCAGAGCAACACTCAAGCCTGCAGTGATGGATGGGTGGTGGCTGTGCACGAGGTGCACTGACTGGGAAATGAATTGGGTCTCCCTTGTGAAAAGCAAGAATTCTACCACTGAACTATGTTGAGTAAGATTGTTGCAGCCTACTGGGGAGAGAGTCTCCTAGTGACTTTGAAGAAGTAAACATGTCAAGCGAGGGCCAATTAGCAAGAACCTGAGGGCAGCCTCAAAGAGCTGAGAGTGACCCTCAGTCAACAATCAGCAAGAAAACAAAACAGGGACTTAATCTTACAGCTGCAAGGAATTGAATTCTGCCAATAACCTGAATTAGCCTGGCAGAGCACCCCAAGCCTCAGATGGGATTGCAGCCCCAGCCGACTGGGTGATTGCCACCTGGTGAGACACTAAGCAGAGGACCTGCTACACCGTGCCTGGAGTTCTGACCTACAGAAACTGTGAGATAATAAATGGGTGTTGCTTTAAGCTGCTAAATTTGTGATAATCTGTTACACAGCAAAAGGTCATTAATACATTTAACATAGGGAAAAAGCATGGGCAAGCCCAAGGGAGTAAGTTTCCCATGTTCAGTCTCATATCCAGTAAGCCCCCGTTTGACTGTTTCACCCCGGAGGTCAGTTTTTCTGGGCGCATCCACGTAATCAGCATCCAATCCTACAGGTTGGTGCTGGGGCAAGGAGAGCTGTCATCCCACGGGGCTCAATCTGTATCATTAAGATGGAAGGGGAAGGCGGTCACAGCTCTTGGAATGGGAAGAATGTAATGCTAGTTTCACATTAAATATGTGGATTTAAGAAAAAGATTAATAATAACCAGTTGGCAAGGGTGACAAGAATCCAGCGCTCGCATGCATTGCTAACACGAGTATAAACTGGATCAGAACTTTAGAGCATAACTTGGCAAGATCTACTAAACTGCAAAATGTACGTATCTGTTAACCCGTCAATTCGTCTTTTAAGAATTCACCCTTCAGAAATATTAGCACAGGGCCCAATTATAGATGTAGAAGAATGTTCATTGCAGAATTGTTTGAAATAGAAAAAAAAAAATTGGCAATAGCCTACACGCTTATCAATGTGATTGGTTAAATAAATTGCAGTACATTCACACTAGAATACTATTCAACTGTTGAAAAAAATGAGGTTCATTTATACGTGGTGACATTTCCGCGTCGTATCTATGATATACTATTAAGGAGAAGAAGCAAGTTTCGGAACACTGTATAGTATATCATTTTTGTTAAAAGTAATTACATATTTATATGTTAAAATATGCATAGAAAAAATGGAAAAGTATAAACCAAATTTTTAGGAACAGTTATTTCTGGAATTATGAGGAACTTTCTGTTTTATATATAATTCTGGATTATATTGTATGATGGGGAACTTTCTATTGTATACATTTCTGTATTGTTAAAAGAAATTTACGATGTGCCTTTGTTAATTTTATAATAAAACAAAACAATAAATATGTTTTTAAAAATTGAGTTAAACACACCCAGATCCTTCATCTGTCATCTGAGAAACTCATGCAAGCCAACCAGGCTGTGAACTCATGGCCTATAAAAAGCTTCCCACAGGCCTGGAGAGCTGTCGATAGATATACAGTGGTTCTCCAAAACGGGCTAAAGTGTAAAAAAAAAAAAAAAAAAAAGTGTAGTGAAGATTTAATCTTACCCAAACAGAGGTCTGGCCTTTGCCCTTGGCTATTGGGAGGTGATCTCTAGGTTTTAAGTATCCTGCTGATAGGAGTATCTTTGTTTGCCTATGGGATTTGGCCACTGGGCAGTCTAACAATGTGATTTACAATTGGATATTCAGCCAAAAGGTATCAGTTCTACCTCCAGAGGTGTAGGTTTCTTGGGTAGTATGTGGCCAAGCCCTAATAAAAACTCTGGAGACCAAAGACTAGAATGAGCATCCCTGATTGGCAATACTCCATGCATATCGTCACATATAGATACCAGAAAAGTAACACTCTCTGTGACTCCATGAATAGAGGACAATGGAAGCTCTACATTTGATACTTCTGTTGGACTCTGCCATATGTGCTTCTTCCCTTGACTGATTTTAATCTGTATCCTTTCCCTCTAATAATTGATAACTGTGAGTGTAACAGCTTCTGGTAAGTTGTGTGAGTCCTTCTAGCAAATTTCAGAACCTGAAGGTGGTTGGAGAAACCCCTCGACCTTGCAGTTAGTGTCAGAAGTGAAGGTGGTCCTGGGTGTGGACTGTTCCCTCTAACTTCACAGTTGGCTAAACTCTTCACAGCTAATCAGTGCAGCCCTACAAGGAAAGGCCAGGCTGACAGAACATCCATCTCAGACGCACAGTCTTTCCCCCATGTGCCCAGTCAGTGATCAGAAAAGGTGATTATTTAAGGTCTTAGGCCATTCCCGCTGATAATATTTTTAGCCAGAATGCTAGGCCATGTGTCAAGAGCCTTGTGTTCTAGTCCCAGCTCTGTTACTTACAAACTGTAAGCCCAAACCAAACCAAACCAAACCCAACCCATTGCCATCAAGTCAATTCCAACTCATAGCCACCCTATAGGACAGAGCAGAACTGCCCCAGAGTTTCCAAGGAGTGCCTGGTGAATTCGAATTGCTGAACTTTTTGTTAGCAGACATAGTTCTTAACCACTATGCCACCAGGGTTTCCAAACTGTAAGCAGGAAATAGAAATTTCCTATAAATGCTCTTGGTCCCTGTAATTATAAAATTAACAAATGCCCATTCAGGTTTCGTGCCCTTAAAAGCTCCGCCTATCCCACACACATGGTCATAGGTGTATGAAAGCAAGCCCACCAGGGAATCTTTCCAGTTTCTGTCTCCCCTGGGCCTTCTGAACTTATTAAGTATTGGTTCCTTTACTTCATACCTAGTTTTTTCTTTTTGTTCTTTTTCTCTTTAATTTATTCTCCTTTGAATTTGTCCATCTGCTCAATCCACCTTTTTTGGTTCTTGTTCTCATCTTCATGCCTGGACATCCACTTTTCTAATGTCATTTTTAAAATCCTTCAGGATCAGGACTAGGTGAGGCAAGTGAGGAGCCTAGGGTACAAAATTTAAGGGATTACTCACTCTCAGGTGCCAACATTTCATTTCCTTACATTTTATGCCCTAAGCACCTCATTCACCTCAACTCTAGTCCCAGCCCTGAATATCAGCTTAGGTCTGTCTCCATGCCTCTTCTCCCCTCTCAACCATAATCACATCTTGCCTCTTTAAAAAGGCTCCATTCACACTGGTGTTCTCTCAGATACTCCAACAAACAACATTCCTTCAAGGCTTCTAACATATTATTTCTTCTACCTGGGACATTGTCCCAGCCCCTGCTCAACCTAAAATCCCCATGACTAGTTTCTTCTCAGCCATTTAGTCTCAGCTTCAATATCCCCTCTTCAGGGAAATTATTCCTGATTCTCCAGAGCAAGTCAGATGCCTTGTTATACACTCTCACAGAACATTGTACCCTTCCTTGGTAGCACTTATTGCAATTGTAATGAATTACTTAATGGCCACATAGTTATGTGTTCCATGAATCTAGGTATAGTAGTCAAAGCCCTAGTAGGAAAGAGATGTCCCATTCTAGTAGGGTGATTGATTTTGAAAATTTGAGTCTCCCCAGAGTTAGTAAGAGTATGAAACCATTACCTCTCCTATGCTTAAGAGTTGAGATTGGTTACTAAAATATGTAGGAGAAAGTCCAACAGGAGCTGTGAACTTGAGCAGAGAAATGCAGTCCCTGGCAGCCTACAGCCCAGCAGCCAAATACAACTGGAATCCAGAGGGCAGGATGCCCAGGTGATGCAGTTCATCTAGCTCAGCCTGCAGGCACAGGGCAGGGTGAGAAGGATGGAGAGCAGACCTAGAGGGGTAAATTAAGATGCCCATCACAGCAGGAGCCATGCCTGTCTTGTCCACTCCTGCATCTGTAATGTGTAGCACAGGTCCCAGCACAGAGTAGATACTTAAGAAACATTGGTGCTGAATGAAGGAATGAGCACACAGAAGAGTAAATTTCTCCTTCACCTGTTTCAGGGACATAATAAGATCAAATGAGATCACGTGCATGAAAATATTCTGAAAACCATAAAATAATAAACAAATACGACAGGTTATCATTCTAATTCTTCTTCACATGGGATCACCATGAGTCAGAATCAAATTGATGACAACTAACAACAACAATCATTCTAATTCTGATTCTTCTTCCCATCATGAAGTTAGTCTCTAAAAGAGAATCACAGCTTCTGGAAGGAACCAACCGGTTGCACTTAATTTCTTGGCTGTTGGGAGCACCAGCCACCCAGGGCCCTGCTGGCCAGACCACATGACCTGGAGGCGTCTTGGAAGCATGAAATTCCCCTTTGCCCAAGAGTAGCTCTTGGTAAGACCACATCTACACCACAATGGCATTTTATTTTTTCTTTATTAAGTCAAAAAATAATAATAATGACATTTTATGGCAGCAAAATGCTCCCTGTCATACCTGGGAATGAAAGGTTTATTGCAACTTTATTAATATATAATAGATAAATTGAAGAGCCATGCTCTCCAGCCAGCTGACAGAGCCACTGACTCCCTGTAGATGTTTTGGTTTTGTATTAAGAAAGTTGTCACAAGTAATTTGGACTGGAGCATGTAGTTATAGACTGCCAAATGTTGATTAATTAACCCTATGTTTGGATTAGTTCTGCCTGATAGTTTCATTAGGGAAAATGACTGAAAATGTGGAATAAAGTAGCAAGGGGGAATGAGGAAGCAACACCCCTTATGTGAGACATGAGACAAGAAAACCCACCCTGTATTCCTTTGTGTGTGTGTGTTGCCCTCTCAGGTATCCCAGTAATAGATGTGTTCATAGTTCAAAGAATTATATGTGTTGTTGTTGTTAGCTGCCGTTGAGTTGGCCCCCAACTCATAGTGACCTCATGCGCAATGGAACAAAATGCTGCCTGGTCTGGCACTATCTGCATGATCTGTTGTGGATCAGACCATTGTGATCCATAGGATTTTCCTTGGCTGATTTTCAGAAGTAGGTTACCAGGCCTTTCTTCCTTATTCATCTTAGTCTGGAAGCTCCACTGAAACCTGTTCAACATCATAGCAACACTCCAGCCTCCCCTGACAGATGGGTGATGGCCGCACATGAGGTTCATAGGCTGGGAATTGTACGTGGGCCTTCCGCATGGAAGGCAAAAATTCTGCCACTGAATAAGCAGTATGAATTCTACCCCTGGTACCAGCTCCTTTACTTACCCCAGCTTCAGGCTTAACCCTTCTGTGCAACCACTTCCCAAGTTAAATTTCAAAATGTTCACTGAGTCTTTAGCCATTGAGCCAGAGGCCCCCAGAGCCACTCTGTACTGACCATTCATGGGGCCCTGAGGTACAACCAGACAAAGCCTGACAGGGATATTTTCATACCCAAAACCCAGCAGAAATGCGGGGTGCAAGGCCAGTATGAGGAAGAGAGGGCATTTGACTGGCCTGTAATAAACTCAGTGCTTAGCACAATGTGTAATAGGTGCTAAAAAGTGGAGAGAATGGAATGGAAAGAATGTAAACCAAGTATCTAGATGGTTTCTACCTGTGTGAGAAGCAGGAAACCTGGTGAGCCATCCACCTTTCTCAATACACATTTTTTCATCTGTGAAATGGAAATAATAGAAATGACAGTTCTCTGGCACCCCATTGCAGTGTATTGGAGAATAACTGCTATCCATCACCATATCCTATTTCCAAGCTCCCTCTGGAACCCCACCTTCCTCTATATTTTCTGTGTGGAAAATGAACAAAAAAAACACAAAACACAACCGTTCAAAACCAGGTGCTATTAAAAAAAAAAGTTGCCGTCAAGTTGATTCCAACTCATAGCGACCCTGTAGGACAGAGTAGAACTGCCCCATAGAGTTTCCAAGGAACTCCTGGTAGATTCAAACTGCAGACCTTTTGATTAGCAGCCATTGCTCTTAACCACTACGCCATCAGGGTTTCCAGTTGCTATAAGATGGTCAGAAATGACTGGGCCAACGTTTCTGGCTAAGTAGGGTCCTCTTGCCCACTTCCTGCTCTAAGTGACACAGGATGTTGGGCCAAAGAGAAAGATCTCCCAGAGAGAAGTCTCTGTTGAAATCAAGAGCAGTGAGTAAACGGGTAGGTTACAAACCCATCGTTCCCTACATCTTAGAGCCCTTAGGGGCTCAAATGAGGAAAGTCTTTATCAGCTGCCAAACATCACCAGTGGCGAAGTGTTGTGATATAAGACACTCAACAGATAAATACATTGGTACCTTCAACAACTGGTGGCCAGATGAATAAAAATCTATATATAGACTATATATTGGCTTCCTAAAGGGGAGCTGCGATAACAGGCTATAGGAATTTAGTTGGTTGGTATGGCTTTATTAGGAGTCCCTGGGTGGCACAAACAGCTAATGCACTTGGTTGCTAACCAAAAGGTTGAAAGTTTGAGTCCATCCAGAGATGCCTCAGAAGAAAAGCCCGATGATCTACTCCAAAAAAATTAACCACTGAAAACACTGTGGAGCACAGTTCTACTCTGACACACGTGGGACCGCCATGCATCAGAATTGACTCAGCAGCAGCTAGCTTTTTTAATATCTTTATTGGCTACGAAATTTGGACATCACTCTCAAAAAAAAAGCTAAGTTCCTTCCTTCCCCTACCTCACTCTCCTCCCTCCTCCCCCCAGTTATTTTCATTTTTCTAATCCAAGACAACTTCAAGGACACTTATCCCTACAGAGGTTTTCGCATAAGGGAGACAGGATCCTTTTACTTTGTAGTTGTTAGGTGACATTGAGTTGATTCAGACTCATTACGACACCATGTGACAAAGCAGAACTGCCCCATAAGGTTTTCTAGGCTGTGATCTTTACGAAAACAGAAGCAGATCACCAGGTCTTTCTCTCGCAGAACCACTGGGTGGGTTCAAACTGCCAACCTTTCAGTTAGCAGCCCAGCACTTAACCATTGTGCCAGCAGGGCTCCTTTTTTTTAGCTTGTTAATGGGTTCCTTTACATCTTGTCTGTCCCACACACTTCTCATCTCTGTCCCTCACTTCTCTCTGGACCCTCATTCCCCACTGGGGTTCTAACTACTGCCTATTCTTTCCTCACTTTTCCAGTGAAGTCCGGTTCCCTATTCTTTTCCCAAAGTACAATTTTGGCCAGGGTTTTGTGGGGAAGACTTGGAGGAATGGGATAATTAAGGATCACAGCTCCCACACAGCCTCGCCAACATAAAAAGCAGTTGGAGATTAACCACTCTTCACCTCCACATCCCCTTCCAAGCTCCCCTGGAACCCCACCTCCCTCTACCTTTACTAAGTGGGAAAAACAAACAAAAACCAAAAAATTACCTTTCAAAGCCAGTTGCTAAAAGAGCACATTTTGCTTAAAAAAATAGAAAAGTAAGGACATAGCAAAAAAGGGCAAACATTATAGGTAAACTCCTGTCAAGGTCAAAAAGTCCCCCAAGCAAAAATGCTAACAAAAAGAGCTAAGGCAGAAACCCAGCCCTCTTCCTGACTCTTTCTCTTGAGCTTGTCTCCTGCAGAAGTGAGCAAGCACTGCTTAACTATATTCACTGTTATTCTATTTTCATTTCATACAAACCTAATAAAGCTATTTAACATGTCTGGAGGCAAGTAGGGGCTTCCTTTTGTCCCATTTACAAATAACCAAGGCCAGGAGAGGGGAAGAGGTTTCTTCTTCACCATGAAGGGTGAGTCTGGCTTTTCATCCAAGGCACAGAATCGTTCTCTATTTGCCTGGAGCAACATAAGTCCGTGGGTCAGGATAGAGGCTTCTCATGATTCATGTAGCCACAGGGGCTGGTGAACCCAAGATCAGCAGGTTAGAAAGCAAGGCTCTTGCTCACAGGCAGTGAAGATTGATGAATTCCAAGATCGGCAGGCAAGATCGCAGGTAAGCTGCTAGCTGAGGTCCCAAGAACCGGAGGTCAGACAAACAGAAGCCAGCTACAGGATCCAGTGCAGGCAAAAAGCTCCCGAGCCTTGCCAGGATGTCTGCTCACATTTGATGTAGGCCACACACCCAAGGAAACTCCCTTTCAATTGATTGGCTACTCACAGCAGATCCCATCATGGGGGTGATCACATATCAATCAACGGGGAGGTGATCACAACATTATATGACCGCCAAAACACTGACCATCATGGCCTAGCCAAGTTGACACACAGTCTGAACCATCACAGTGAGCATATATGTAGGTATGGTTTTCCTAGTTGCTCAGCAGTACGTGTTAAAGATAATGGGTATGGGCATTGGAATCAGACCAGCCTGGCTCCTTCTAGCAATGGGGCTCTCACTGGTTGGGTTTCCCCAGAAGCTGACCCTGATTCAAGGTTCAATGCAAGTAGTTATATGGGGTGAGCCCAGGGAGCTGGGAGCAAGAAAGTGAGACAAGGAGGGGAGGAAGCCAAAGTAGGTTACCACTGTGTGCACTTGGGGCTCAACCTCACTGAGAACCTCTGGGAGACCGTGTAGATCATGTCTCAAATTTGTCCACCAGAGAGATGAGAAAGCCATGATATTTAACTACAAATTTTCATCTTTTTATTGGTAAAAGGCTGCTCCTAAGTGTATTAAACCATTTGCTGCAGAGTCAACTCTGACTCCTGGTGGCCCCATGTGTGTCAGAGTAGAGCTGTGCTCCATAGGGCTTTCAGTGGCTGATTTTTCGTAATTAGATCACCAGGCCTTTCTTCTGAGGCATCTCTGGGTGGACTCAAACTTCCAACTTTTTGGTGAGTAGCCAAATGGTTAACCATTTACACTACCCAGGGACTCCCCAATGTGTGTTACTTCCCCCTAAGTCAAGCAGGCTACCAAAGAGCTGTAGTAAACTCCATCAGGGTATAAGGGAAAGAAATATAGGTGGGCACTGACAGCGTCTAGTATACCTTTGTAGAAATTAGAGAAAGCAGATAACTCCTAATGCATACTCTGACTGGAAGGTCTGAAGCTTGCTGCAGAGATTTCTGTCAGAGGGGGCAGGCTTCCGAATCTAGTTCCCAGAACTCCTACCCCTGGCTGGACAACCTATACCCTGAGCATCTTCAGGCCTCCTCAAGCCCCTGCCTCCAGCAAGTACTGTGAATTATTTAGAGGATTTTGTCTCATCAGCCCCAACATGCAAAGTCAGTGTCTAGGAACCCAGCCTCAGAATTTCCCCTCCAAGAAACCACATCTCCTTTGAGTGGGTAAGAGAGTAAGGCAGATCTGGATTTGAGTTGACCAGCTGACTCACTAACTGTGTGGCCTTGGGAGTGGTCTTCATCTTCTCTGTGGCATAGCCCCTCATTTCTGGGTCTGTAATCAACCAGCTGAGAAGGTGTGGTGACGCAATCGTTAAGCACTGAGCTGCTAACCAAAAGGTTGGCAGCTTGAACCCAGCAGCCACTCTGAGGGAGAAAGATGTGGCATTCTGCTTCCGTAGAGATTATAGCCTTGGAAACCCTATAGGGCAGTTCTACTCTGCCCTGTAGAGTAGCTATAAGTCGGAATTTGACTACATAGCAACTGGTTTGAGGAATTATCCATCCAAGCTTTTTGGAGTTATGGTAAGGATTGAATTTAGTGACATAATTTAAGTAAACATGCAGAGCACAGGGTTTGGAAGAATAAAAATGAACCTGACTTCCCTCCCTGCCCCACAGGCTCAGCCCTCTAGGGCCCAGGGCACCGCCAGCTGGCCTGCATCCTCCATGCTGGGTTGTGCAATACTCAAGGGCAGGGAAATCTGAGTCCTGACCTTGGGCCAAGAGGTATCACCATATCCTGGTGATTATATGTCCTTTCTCCGCATGATGATAAGATGCGACCCTTGGACAACCAGAAGCCAGGCAACTTGATGAGCAATGGTGCGCAGTGTACTGGTGGGGCTCCCTCTTCCTCTGGCTGGGTTTTGCTGCCTCATTCAGAAATCCTGGTCCCACCCTGCCAAGATTTATACACACCACTGTTCCCCAAGGCACTGTCCGCTGCATTTGTGATTCCTGAGCGGGAAATGACAGCTAAATCAAGGAGAGAACCCCACAGGGAAATTGATGTCTCTCTTTTTCTCTCTTTCACTCTCTTTTACACAAAGACACACACACATCACTCACAGGGAGGAGCAGAGAGAGAGAATGACAGATGGAACAGGGAGAGAAAGGAAAAATGGAGATGAAAGGAAAAAGAGAGACAGAGGCTGTGCACAGTTTGGAGGGCTGGCAGGACCCTGAGAAGTGCAGGGCACAGTGCCAGAGAGGAAGAGAGGGAGGGCCCCTTTTGTGATTGTGCTGTGCGGTGTTGGTGTTAGATTGGGGTTGGTATCTCCAACCAGGAAGTCAGGGAGGCGAGGTGCAGAAGTGCAAGAGCTGAAGGAGAGAGTGCAGGAGGTAAACCCCAGTGTAGGTAAGGGAGGCAGCCCTGAGGGGACGTGTTCAGGCTGCAACTGGGTAGTGCAAATTGTTAGGTGCTCTACTACTTTTCTACTACTAGCCAAAAGGTTGGCAGTTCAAAATTACTCTGATATCCTTCGGAAGACAGGTCTGGTAATCTGCCCCTGAAAGGTTACAGCCTTGAACATCCTATAGAGCAGTTCTACTCTGCACACAGGGGTTCACCATGAGTCAGAATTGACTTGATGGCAACTAACAACAACAACAAAATCAAACAAGATATTAATGACATGTGAGTGAGTGTGTGTGTGCACCTCTTAGTGAGTGTGTGCTCAAGACACAGAAACAGAGGCACAAAGGTGGGAAGCAGATGGCCCAGGAACAATGCAGCGGGCTATTGAAGGAGCCTATTATCCCGAGCTTCTCTGAGGCACTCAGTCTGTACTCGCAGAAGAGATGTTGAATGGTGCAGACCCCAGTCCTTTCCCAAGGGGGCGGGCCACAGGTGGGACAGTAAATGCAGACACAGCCTTTCTCCCCACTTCTTCTCACTTGACTGCCATTCCTGCAAAGCCAATCAATAATGAACAAGTGCCAAGTTGCTAGCCTGGAGCCCCAGGGCTCAGATCCATGGTTTTCTCTTGCAGGTGCTACTTTCTTCCTTCTCCCTGAGTGAAAATTAGTTCTGTTCAGATCTTCACTCCTCTGCTAGACTGAAGGCATGAGGGCATGCCCCATCTATTATTTATCTTCATTTCAGCCATAGTGCCCAGCACAGTAACAGGTGCTCCATAAACACTTGTTAAATAAATGAACTGATGAACTGTTGGTGGCAGCCCTTGTGTGTCCCAGTGTGCAGAAGCGGGTGGCAGGGCAACAGCCTCCTCTCGACATCCGGTGTTTTTTCATCTTTCTTTCCCCCCTCCCTCCCCTCCTCTCCTCTCCCCTTCCACTCCTTTTCCTTCATCTTCCCCTCCCTCCCCTTCTTCACTTTCCCCTCCCCTTCCCCGCCCCTCCCCTTCCCTTCCCTTCCTCGCTTCCTCCCTCCCTCCTTTCACCTGGATTTATCAAAACACTATTTTGGGCCAAGAATCCCTGGGTAGTGAAAACAGTTGACAACTTCACTGCTAACCAAAAAGTTCTTGGTTCGAGTTTACCCAGAGATGCCTCAGAAGAAAGGCTTATGGATCTAACTCTGAAAAGTCAGCCATTGAAAACCCTATGGAGTACAGTTCTACCCTGACACACGTGGTCACCATGACTCAGAACTGACGTGATGGCAACTGGTTTGTTTTATTTTTATTTTTCTTATTATTATGGGCCAAGAAACTGTGCTACGTGGCTGAAAGGGATACATGCCCCTGCTTCCTTTGTCATTCCGTGTCCAGTTCTTTGGAGGACTGAGAAGAGCATGGCTGAATCCAGTGTGACTCCAGTGTGAGTAAGGAAGGAGGTCGCATCTGCTAATATTAAAAGACAAGCACTGGGCAGTGAGCTACAAGCACCTGAGGAAGCATTGACCAGCTGTTTTCAATGCGCTCTAAAAAAGAAAGACTGAAGGGAAGGGAGGAAAGAAGGAAGGGAGGGAGGGAGGCAAGAGGGAGAGAAGAAGGAACTAAAACCATCAAAGAAGTGTCAAGGATAAGCCCTGGAAAGAACTTCCCAAGAGGAAAGGCACTGATTTACTGACCACACACTTTACAGGATAGCTCATGAATGTCTATAACAGCTCTGGCGGGCGGGGAGGGGGCTTGTTATGAAGGAGCCATTTTACCATTGTAGAAAGAGTCTCCACATGGTTACATAACCTGTGTTGGTGAGGCCATGGGATCCCAACCCAGGACCATCTAGCAGACAGGGACAGGGTGTACATCCCTGTGGTAACTAAGTGGTGATGATGTTTCGGTTTTTTTTTTTTTTTTTGAACATTTTATTGTTGTTTAGGTGAAAGTTTACAGAGCAAATTTGTTTCCCATTCAGCATTTTACAGATAGCTTCTTTCTTTTCCTACCATTGGTTGCAAACCTCTGAATGTGTCAGCACTCTCCACGATGACGTTTGAGTCCTGCAGGCCCTCCCAGCCAAATCAGCCCCATTTGATCCCAAAAGGTAAGGAATCAGAGTCGGGAAGAGCCCCCGAAGGATGCAACAGACCCTCAGAGTTCCTCAGTCACTGCTCAAGGCTGACAGCCACTGCCTGTCTCCAGCCCAGCCAGCTCCCTGTCAAACTGCCAGTTCATCTAGACCTCACTGCTGGCAGGCACACCAGAGCTAGGGAGCTGAGAACAAGGGCTGCCTTAGGGGCTCCAGGTACTGATCTCAAAAGCAATGTCAGGGGGTGGGGGGGGGGTCTCAGGATGATCAGACTCAGGGACACAGTGTGAGTTCTGGCCTTCCAGCGTCCTTCTTGAAAAATGTTAGACTGTGGAGCCAGGCGGGGCAGAGAGGTGGCCTGCAGGGCACCTGCTACCTACCTTCTCCCAGCTCTGTCCCCAGCAGCCTGGGACTCACCTAGAGGTCCAACCCACCACTGAGTTACCTTGCCCAAGCCAATCTGCAGGAACTTTCTCATTCTATGGTCCAGATGGGTTGTCCTAATTGTCCTAGTGGCTCAGCCTATCTATCATCTAAGGTCTTGCCCTATCCTGCCCCAGCCTACAGAGCAGCCTATGCTCTCTAACTTGCAGCTTCCCCTCTCTAGCCAAACTTCTCTATTCTGATTTCTGAAAGTACAGGCACTGTTGTATGACAAGCCTGACTCTGCCACCAGCCACCCAGTTGACCAGCTGCTGTTGAGTCGACTTCAGCTCATGGCAACCCCACGTGTGTCGGAGTAGAACTGTACTCCATAGGGTTTTCAATGGCTGATTTTTCAGAAGTAGATCACCAGGTCTTTCTTCCAAGAAGCCTCTGGGTGGACTCGAGCCTCCAACCTTTAGGCTAGTAGCTGAGTATATTAACCATTTGCACCACCTAGGGACGCCACCGGTAGCCACATGTGACCTTAAACTAGTCAGCATCCCCTCAGCTGTTCTCCTTTAAAATGAGCATTGTCTCATCATAACTATTTCACATGGTGGTTGTAAGAATAAAAGGAGAAAATGCCCATAAACTGCCTACTCAGTGCCAAGGTCAGACACTGAGTAGGTGCTTGTGGTAGGATGAATAATGAAAAGTTTTTTTTTTTTTTTTCTAAGATGTCCACGTTTCAGTCCCTGGAATCTATGACTAAATTGTATTACATGCTTTATCAAAATGTACTTTGAAGATGTAATTAAGGATCTTGCAATGGGGAGATTGTCCTGAATTATCTTCGTAGACCCAATACAATCAGAAGGGTACTTACAAAAGGGAGGCAGGGGAGTCCGAGTCAGAAAAGATGTGTCAATGGAAGCAGAGGTCAGAGTGATGTGAGGGAGGGGCCAAGAGCCAAGGATGCTGGAGGTCTCTAGAAACTGGAAAAGGCAAGGAAAGAGCGTCTCCTCTAGAGCACAGAATATCTTACTAGAGACTGCCTGAAAGATAGCATGGTGAGGTGGGAGCCTGAGTTTTCTACTTACTCGATGTGATCTTGGGTAAATCACGTAAATTATTTGAGCCCCAGTTTCTTCATCAATAAGAGCTGAGCTGCTAACCAGAAGGTCAGCAGTTGGGTTCCACCAGTCGCTCCTTGGAAACCCTATGGGGCACTTCTACTTTGTCCTATAGGGTCTCTATGAATTGGAATCATCTCATCAGCCATGGGTTTGATTTGGTTCTTTATCAATTAAGTGATACCTAACTCACCAATAATGAAAATTAAACCACCTGATGTATAGAGAGTTCTCCAATATTGATATTATTGTTCATTTTCATGTGTGTCTCTGAATATGTCTTCAGTTTTCACGGTAATTTGACGGTGGGTCTGACATGGCACAAATATAAAAATCCTGCTTCTTCCCCCAGTTGGCTGATGGGAACATTAGACCTGTCATTTGACTCCCTGGAGCCCTATGTACTCATTTGCAAAGCACAGGAATGGGTCTAAATGGCTTCTTAGGGCTCCATTGTCCATTTGTTCATTTATTCATTTGTTTAACATTTATGGGAGCTTAATAAGCATTGAGGCTACAGAATTAGCACAAAATCGTCCTTGTCCTCAAGGTACTAATTGGGGGAGATGGGCAAAAATCTCTGCTGTGCCGTGGGATTCATGATGTGAGAACACACCAAATTCACAGAGAACACCAGTGGTGAATATTCTGCAAAGGGGTAAACACACCAAGCTCCCTGGGGATGGAGTGATGGAGGGACGGCCTTGTGGGCCTCCCCTCATGCATTCCCTTGCACCTACCAAGACAAGGGCTCTTCCTGCTCTAAAGACCTCCAAGGAAAAAGACCCAGGGTGACTCCGTGAGTGGTTTTCTAATGACAGACTTCCAGACCATTCCGTGTCTGGCCAACATCTTTTGACATGGAAACTCTTTTGCCATGTGAAATTTGTCAATCTTGTTCAGAAAGCTCACTTCCCCGTTTTTTTTTTTTTTTTCTTTCTTTTTTTGGAGGTCTGGTTAAAAAGTAGACAGGAGAGGGGTACTGGGAAGACAGGAGAATGAAGTGGGGCTTCAGAGAGCAAGGCATCAGCAGCTCTGCTCCAAAGACGTTTCCGAGCACATCCAAGTGTGCTCAGCTGAGGTGTCAGTGGCCAGAACAGCCCCGCTAACTGCCTCCCAGAAAGGACCTTCCTTTCAACCAGTGGCCTCCATCCCCATCAGGCCTCCCTGCCCCGGTCTCAGGAGTCCACAGACAGCATGACAAAGGCTCCCTGGGGTGGGGTGTCCTGATGGAGCCCAGCCTTCTCCACTCCACTGGAGCCGGGAATTTCTCAGGATAGAGCCAGAGATAGGCAGTAGTGAAAGGCTCCCCTTTAATCACCTTCCAACTGCAGTCACTGGCAATCCTAGCCAGGAACTAGCAGGCACATTAGAGGGAAACACTTGTTCCTTAATAAGAAGGTGTTGTACCTGGTTTTCTATTTCCGCTGGAGAAAGGCACTAAAAGAACTAGCAAGGCTCCTGAATAAGGAGGCAGGAGACCAGAGTTCTTGATCAGATAGAAGGTTAAACCATTCAGCAAACACTTGCGTGTGCCCCTGTGATACGCCACACACTGTACAGGGCACCAGGCTACAACAATCAGTAAGACACGGTCTCTGCCTCCAAAGCAATTCTACATTTATCTAACAGCCCTGCCAAGCACGAGGGATATATAAAAAAAAAAAAAGGAAGATATAATCCCTGCATGTGAAGAGCCTATAATCTAGTTCATTCATTCATTCAATAGACACTATTTGTGTACCTACCATCTGAGGTGCTGGGCCGTTGTTGTTGTTCTTAGGTGCCATCTAGTCCGTTCTGACTCATAGCGACCCTATGTGCTACAGAATGAAACACTGCCCGGTCCTGCACCATGTTCATAATTGTATACGTACTGTGCGATTGAAAATACCATGGCTTGAGTCAGGCGCACCTGAGTCTTCAAGGTGACATCTTTGCTTTTCAACACTTTAAAGGGTTCTTTCACAGCGGATTTGCCCAACATAGTGTGTCTTTTGAAATCTTTACTCCTGCTTCTATGGGTGTTGATTGTGGATCCAAGTAGAATGAAATCCTTGACAACTTCAATCTTTTTTCCATTTATCATGATGTTGCTTATTGGTCCAGTTGTGAGGATTTTCGTTTTCTTTATATTGCGGTGTAATCCATAATGAAGGCTGTGGACTTTAATCTTTATCAGTAAGTGCTTCAAGTCTTCTTCACTTTCAGCAAGCAAGCTTGTGTCATCTGCATAATGCAGGTTGTTAATGAGCCTTCCTCCAATCCTGATGCCCCGTTCTTCTTCATACAGTCCAGCTTCTCGAATTATTTGCTCAGCATACAGATTGAATAGGTATAGTGAAAGGATACAACCCTGATGCACACCTTTCCAAACTTTAAACCAATCAGTATCCCCTTGTTCTGTCCGAACAACTGCCTCTTGATCTATGTAAAGGTTCCTCTTGAATACAATTAAGTGTTCTGGAACTCCCATTCTTCACAATGTTATTAATAATTTGTTATGATCCACACAGTTGAATGCCTTTGTATGGTCAATAAAACACAGGTAAATATCTTTCTGGTATTCTCTGCTTTCAGCCAGGATTCATCTGACATCAGCAGTGTTATCCCTGGTTCCATGTCCTCTTCTGAAGCTGGCCTGAATTTCTGGCAGTTCCCTGTCAACATACTGCTGCAGCCGGTTTTGAATGATCTTCAGCAAAATTTTACTTCCATGTGATATAAATGATATTGTTCGATAATTTCCACATTCATTTGGGTCACCTTTCTTGGGAATAGGCATAAATATGGATCTCTTCCACTCAATTGGCCAGGTAGCTGTCTTCCAAATTTCTTGGCATAGACGAGCGAGCGCTTCCAGTGGTACACCTGTTTGTTGAAACATCTCAATTGGCCTTCCATCAATTCCTGGAGCCTTGTTTTTTGCTAATGCCTTCAGTGTAGCTTAGGCTTCTTGCTTCAGTACCATCGGTTCCTGATCATATGCTACCTCTTCAAATGGTTAAATGTCGACCAATTCTTTTTGGTATAATGACTGTATATTCCTTCCATCTTCTTTGGAGGCTTCCTGCGTCGTTTAATATTTTCTCTGTAGAATCCTTCAGTATTGCAATGCAAGGCTTGAATTTTTTCTTCAGTTCTTTCAGCTTGAGAAATGCAGAGTGCATTCTTCCCTTTTGGCTTTCTATCTCCAGCTCTTTGCACGTGTCATTATAAAACTTTACTTTGTCTTCTCAAGCCACCCTTTGAAATCTTCTGTATAGTTCTTTTACTTCATCGTTTCTTCCTTTTGCTTTAACTACTCAATGGTCAAGAGCAAATTTCAGAGTCTCCTCTGACATCCATTTTAGTCTTTTCTTTCTTTCTTGTCTTTTTAATGACCTCTTGCTTTCTTCATGGGTGATGTCCTTACGTCATTCCACAACTCGTCTGATCTTCAGTCATCAGTGTTCAATGCATCAAACCTATTCTTAAGATGGTCTCTAAATTCAGGTGGAATATACTCAAGGTCGTACTTTGGCTCTCGTCAACTTTTTCTAACTTTCCTCAGTTTCAACTTGAACTTGCATATGAGTAATTGATGGTCTGTTCCGCAGTTGGTGCCTGGCCTTGTTCTGACTGATGATATTGAGCTTTTCCATCGTCTCTTTCCATAGATGTAATTGATTTGATTGCTGTGTATTCCATCTGGTGAGGTCCACATGTATAGCTACCATTCATGTTGGTAAAAAAAGGTATTTTCAATGAATAAGTCATTGGTCTTGCAAAATTCTATCATGTGATCTCTAGCGTCATTTCTATCACCAAGGCCATATTTTCCAACCACGAATTCTTCTTCCTTGTTTCTAACTTTAGCATTCCAATCACCAGTAATCATCAAGGCACCCTGATTGCATGTTTGATCAATTTCAGACTGCAGAAGCTGGTAAAAATCTTCTATTTCTTCATCTTTGACTTTAGTGGTTGGTGCATAAATTTGAATAATAGTCGTATTAAATGGCCTTCCTTGTAGCATATGGATATTATCCTATCACTGACAGCATTGTACTTCAGGATAGATCTTGAAATGTTCTTTTTGATGATGAATGCAACACCATTCCTCTTCAAGTTGTTGTCCTGGCATAGCAGACCAAACTATTGTCTGGTTCAAAATGGCTAATATGAGTCCATTTCAGCTCACTAATGCCTAGGATATCAATGCTTATGCGTTCCATTTCATTTTTGACAATTTCCAATTTTCCTAGATTCATACTTCGTACATTCCATGTTCTGATTATGAATGGATGTTTGCAGCTGTTTCTTCTCATTTTGAGTCGTGCCACATCAGCAAATGAAGGTCCTGAAAGCTTGACTCAATCCACATCATTAAGGTCGACTGTACTTTGAGGAGGCATTTCTTCCCCAGTTGTCTTTCGAGTGCCTACCAACCTGGGGGGCTCATCTTCCAGCACTATATCAGACAATGTTCTGCTGTTATTCATAAGGTTTTCACTGGCTAATCGTTTTCAGAAGTGGACTGCTGGATCCTTCTTCCTAGTCTCTCTTAATCTAGAAGCTCAGCTGAAACCTGACCACCATGGGTGACCCTGTTGGTATCTGAATACCCGTGGCATAGCTTCCAGGATCACAGCAACACCCAAGCCCCCACAATACAACAAACTGACAGACACGTGGGTGAGGTCTGGGCTAGGTCCTGGGAATTGTAATGAATTAGACAGTCTGTACCTCCAGGGAAACCACACTCTCCTAATGTTGACTGAACTGTTCTTGCTGGGTTTTGGAGAGGAATTTTGTCAACCTGAAATTCTAGGAGTCATCTCGTCCACCCTCCATTCAATGTGGGACTCGGAGTGACTATTGGTCTGTTCTGGCCAATGAGATGAAATTGGAAGTCCCTGGGTGGCCCTTCTGAGAAATCTTGTGCAAAAGGTACTGGCTCAGTAGGCATGCCACCCATCTGGATTAAGGCCTTATTTCTACTTGGGACTCAGATGTAACATCTGGAGGTGCCACGTCATTTTGTAACCATGAGGATGAAAGCCTCAAGCTAAGGAGGAGGAATGGAAAGGTGGAAGGGCCTAGGTCCCTGATGACACTATTCAGCCACTGTACAAGCCCTGGATGTTCTCTGTATTAGTTATCTATTACCATATAATAAAGTACCCCCAAATTTATCAGATTAAAAGCGTAAACATTTATTTTTCACAATTTCTATGGCTTAAGAATCTGGGCATGGTTTAGCTAGGTACCTCTGGAGCAGGGTCTGTCATGAGGCTACAGTCAAGCTGTCAGGGCTATAGCCATCTCAAGTCTTGACTGGGCTGAAGAATCTGTTTCCAAGCTCACTCACAGGTTTCTTTCTGGCTGCCTCAGTTTCTTGTGATGTGGGCCTCCTGAGGGCTATTTGAGTATCCCCACAAATGGGAGCTGGTGATCTGAGGGAGAGCCAGAAGGCACTCAAGATGGAAGTCACAGCCTTTTTTGGTTTGTTTGTTTGTTTTTTTGAGGTCAGAGCCGTTTTATAATTTTACCTCAGAAATGACACCCTGCCTTGAGCACCAGGAGCTGGAGATCATTGGGAGCCATTCTAGAGGCTGCCCACCACAGCTTCCAAACCCCGTGTTTCTTGTCGCAAAGTGTAAATAAGCCCGTTACTCATTTGAATCACTATTAATTGAGTTTTCTTTATTTATAGCCAAGTGAATTCCTACCTGAAAGTCATAATAACCATAGTTTACATGTATACAGAATTTACTATGTGCCAAGCACTCTCATAAATGCTTTACATATATAAACTCATATAGTCCTCACAATAACCCTATTACCAAACTAGTTCCAGTCAAGTCAGTTCTGACTCATGGTGACCCCATGCTGGTCAGAGTAGAACTGTGCTCCATAGGGCTTTCAATGGTTGATCCTTCGGACATAGATCGCCAGGCTTTTCTCTGAATCCTGAATCGCCTCTGGGTGGATTCAAACCATCAACCTTTCAGTTAGCAGCTGAGCACATTAACTGTTTGTACCACCCAGGGACTCATAGCCATAGGAGAGAGGTACTATTATTATTATTTTATTGTACTTTAGATGAAGGTTTACAGAGCAAATTAGTTTCTCATTAAACAATTAATATTGTTTTGTGACATTGGTTGCTGTAAAAATGGCATGGGGTCGGTATCTGACCTCCTCTAACTTCACAAGGGGGAAGGAGAACCAAGACTAACAGCCCAATGCTGATTCCTATGAGGCGGGGGTCAGACATGCCTCCTCTGTCTGCCATCTTTACCAGTTCTGACACCAACCATCCGGCCCACAGTACACTCTACTTCTCTACTGGGTTTGGTAACTCATCGCAATGGCCACACAGAACTCACAGACCATGCTCACAATTTGGGGGCTTATTAGGAAGTAACAGTTACAATTCAGGCTCAGGAACACTCAGGGTACAGTTCTTCCATCAGGACAGCCTCTCTGCAGCCATGCTTGCAAGCACACCTCTCCCTGACCCTCAGTCTCTGCCCAAAGGCACTCAGCTTTTTCTCTCTGTGGGCCAGGAAGTCCACCATGCTGTCTCCAGCTGCCAAGCCTCTGCTGCTGGGTCTCTCCTGCTGGTCTCTCCTTCCTTGGTATTGATGTGTTCCTACCTCTGCTCTGGAATTGGCTCTCTTTTAAGGCAAAACTGACCAATCTCCTTGGTGGGCCACAATTACCTTGTCACACAATCTCACCTAATTACATGGTTGAGAGTTACAAGTACATGGCTAGAAAGGCCACACACAAAAGTAATCAATTGCACCCCAGTTGCCAACCCCACGACATGTCAACACTCTCCCTTTCTCAACCTTGGATCCCCCATTACCAGCTTTCCTATCCCATCCTGCCTTCTAGTCCTTGCCCCTGGGCTAGTGTGCCCTTTATTCTCATTTTGTTTTATGGGTCTGTCTAATCTTTGGCTGGAGGGTGAACCTCAGGAGCGACTTCAGTACTGAGTTAAAAGGGTGTCCAAGGGCCATACTCTCAGAGTGAGAGGTACTATTATTACCCCGACTTTACAGATGAAAAAACAGAGGTGCAGAGAGGTTAAGTAGCACACAACCAGGAGGTGACAGAGTCCATATGCACCATCCAGGCCACCTGGCTCCAGAGTCTATACTCTTAACTACCATGGTTGTTGTGTTAACAAGTGCTCCATAATTCTGATCTTCCATTTGGGTATCAAAAATCGACCTCCTTGGTGGAGCTTTCCTTGATCCTGCCTTTCCCCCCACCCCCACCAGCAGAATTCATTCCCCTCTCCTGTGCCTTCCGTTAGCACCCGCTGTGTTGTACTGTAACTAGTTGTTTATATGGTTGTCCCTCCAGCTAGACTGAGAGCTGCTTCCTCAAGGCCAGGGTGTGAATGAAGGTGAGAGTGTGGGGACAAGAGTCTCTGTGTGTGTGTGGGCATGAGCATGAGCACTTGAGAGCAATGACCATGTATTAGTCACCCACGTTCCCACCTGGACTGTGAGCGCTCAGTAGATGTTCAGCAAATAAACAAATGATGAATAAATCAGTGAATGAATGAATATATGAATTAGTGACTAGAAGAATGAACAAATGAAAGAACAAACAACAAATAGAAGGTATGTCCGTGCTAATGCTTTTCAGGATCCTCCCCTGAGTAGGTTGCAGAAAGGAGCCATATTGTCATGGCTGCTAGTCCATAGAACACTGGTTCTTCAACTTCCATCAGAACCATAAGAAGAGACAAAAAGACTCATTGGTAAAAACACAGATCAGAATAACTAACATTTATTGACTCCTTTCTGTGTGCCAGGCACCTATCTGAACACTTCGGTTATATAAAACATTTTATCCACCACCACCACCAACTACCATCAAATTGATTCCGGCTCATGGCGGCCCCATGTGTGTCAGACGAGAGCTGTGCTCCATAGGGCTTTCTATGGCTGATTTTTCAGAAGTAGAGCCTTCTTCTGAGGCTCCGCTGGGTGGGCTGAAACCTCCATCCTTTCAGTTAGCAGCCTAGAGAGATCTGTGGTTCTCTCGAGGTTCTCTTTCCTGTGCACCACCCACGGACTCCCATTTTATCCTCATGACCACCCTCTTGGAGGAGTATCATTATGATCCACACTTTACAGATGCAGAAACTGAGGCAAAGAGAGGCTAAGTACCCAGCCAAAGGTCACCCAGCTGGGAGGTGGCAGAGCCAAGGTTTGAACCCAAGCTTTCTGGTTCCAGCGCCCATGCCCATATTGTGTTTACATTTCTCTGTCACATTCCTCTGGGGAAAGCTTGGAGAAATTTGTGAGGCAGCAATATCTAGAAAAAGCAAACCCTTTAAAGGCCTCTGCGTTATGACCCCAGGCTGGAAGAGGCTGTGAAGACACCAGCCCATGGTGAGGATTCATTCAGGGGATGAAGGGAGCAGGCTTAGTCCTCTCCCTGCACTCCACAATTGGTGTTCAGGCCTGCCCCACATCTGTGCTGGCTGATGCACCAGGCAGGTGAGGCAGGAGGCGTGGCCCACCGCCAGCCCCAGGACACTCCAGCCAGAGGCCCTGGGGAGAGAGGGCTGCAGGAAGGGAGAGAGGCAGCCTGTCCCCCCTTCTCTCCTTCCCTAGTGCACTAGGTGACCCAGGGGCCAGACAAGTCACTGCCAAGGCTCCAGAGCAGGCTGTGGAGGGATGATCTGTGGTTCTCTTGAGGTTCTCTGAGCGCAGAAATGTTTAAGAGCCTTAAATAAATTCCCATCTAATTTCAACCAGCTCTCATCTCCAGCACATGCTCTCAGCCAGGGCATCAAATGGGCAGGCAGGGGTTTCTCCTCCTGCAAGTCTCTTCAATGGGCCCCAGGCGACCCACTCAATGACCTAGTGGGTCTTTTTCATCTCAGCTATCTATGCCTCCATCTCCTCTCCCTCCCCTGCCCTCACCTCACTGGCTGCTCTGACTGGGCATTCTGTCCCTGAACCAGCATCTCTCAGCCTGCCTCCCAGACAAAGGCAAGGCAGCTCCCAAAACGGCACCATTCCCTAATGCAGCTGACCTACCAAAAGTGAGTGGGGGTTTGCTTTCCCTTCCCCTGGCTCTCTGGTCTGCGCTCACTCCCAGAGGGACCACGCCCCCACTCACTCCCTCCAGGTCTATGGTCTTCCCTGCCCCCTCAGGAAAACAAGGCCTCCCACCCAGGTTCTCCCTCCTCTTCTTATTTCAATCTGGCCCCTGACCCCTCTCTAGCCTCACCAGTCTAGTCCCTACCTGTCCCTATGGACCGCTCACACTCCACACATGCCCACTGCTGGGCCTTTGCCCTGAGTATCCCCTCTACCTGCAACAACACTCTCTCCTGGGTCCCAAGTGGCCCCCACGCTCGCTGTACCCAGGTCTCTGCTTATGTGTCCCCCCTCAGACAGGCCTTCCCTGGCCACCACTGTCACCCGTTCTCTCCTCCAGCTGCCTTATGCTTTTATTATACTTACTTAGCACAGCCTGATACATTATATTTCTGATTAAATATATATACAGTATATAACATACATGTTATATATAGTGTTATATAGTGTTACAGATATGTTATGTATAGTGTATATACAAATATGTATGTATGTATATATACATATATATATATCACGTATATACACATATATATAGTGTTTCTCCAAGGGAGAACCATGTGGCAGTCTGCTTCCATAGAGATTTACAGCCTTGGAAACACTATGGGGTCGCTATGAGTCAGGATTGACTCAATGGCAGTGGGTTTGGCTTTGGTTTATATATATTTATATACATATCTATATGTACATATGCGTGTGTGTGTGTTGTTGTTGTTGTCAGCTGCAGTTGAGTCAACCCCTGACTCACGGGTGACCCCATGCCCAGCAGTATCGGACCGTTGCGGCCACAGAGTTTTCACCGCTTGATTTTTGGAAGTAGGTCATCAGGCCTTTCTTCCCAGTCTCAGTCTGGAAGCTCCACTAAATCTGTTCCACTTCAAGCCTGCGCTGACAGAGGGGTGGTGGCTACGCATGAGGTACATTGGCCGGGAAGTGAATCCAGGTCTCCCTCGCGGAAGGCAAGATTCTACCACTGAGCCACCAGTGTCAGTCATATGGGATTACGGCCACCCTATTCTATCCAGTATGGCTTCATGTGAACTTAACAAGTTACATCTGCAAAGATGCTATTTTCCAAATAAAGTCACATTCCCAGGTACCAGAGATTAAAACTCAACCACATCTTTTTGGGGGACACAATTCAACCCATAATAGATGACAATCAGGTTTACGGTGTTAGGTATAGGGGGAAGAAGAATGATGGCAGTGGTGGTGTGACAGTGTTTGTGGAGGGGCACAGTGCCCGCCCCAGGAGAAAGAGTGACATAGAAAACGCTTGCCTTGGGCACCCCCTCCCCGCCAGCCTCCGCCACCTCTGGGGTGGCCCCCTCTCTGCCAGTTGTGTCCTTATGATGCCATGTGAACAAATGCTCAGTAACTCCCACCGCCCAGCCACACCCCAGGCTTCAGCCTGCTCCCACCCTTCCCTGCCCACCAGACTCTCCTGCCCCGTCCTTTAACCAGTTGCCTTCAATTCCGACTCATGGCGACCCCATATGTGTCAAAGCAGCACCGTGCTCTGTAAGGCTTTCAGTGGCTGGGTTTTCAGAAGCAGATCACCAGCCTTTCTTCCAAGCCTTCTCTGGGTAGACTTGAACCTCCAACCTTTTGGTTAGCAGCCACGTGTGATAACATTTTCACCACCCAGGAGCTCCTACGCTTTACTCCCTACCATTCCTGCTCTGTGCTAGGTGACAAGTTGCTAGCCTGGTAAAGAAAACTGCATGACTATGTCAATGGTACTAAGGTCAGTATTTGTATTTTAAGAGAGAATGCAGTGTTCTAACAACTTAAAGCAGACCTCTGATGATTTACCAGTTCAGTGACAAATATGCCTACTGCTACATGCAGGGCTCTGCTCTAACCAAACCGAACCCGTTGCCATTGAGTCAATTCCAGCTATGGACTGGGGACTGGTGGAGGGATGGGCCGTTCAGGGGCCATTTAGGCTCTGGAGGAGTTGACAGAACAGTGGTGCTCACTCTGCACTTGTATCAAACCAGATAGACCAGGTAAAAGGAGTCTGCTCTCCTGTGAGAGAGAAGGCTGGTGATTGGCAGGGCAAGATCCAGGTCGAGGGCTTCATGCAGCAGAGTGAGAAGGTTGGCAAAGCTTTGGATTCCTGAAAGGCAGAATTCCTGGGGCACTGGGGTGGGGGGCGGCTCCGGTAATTTGGGCAGGGCCCCAATTCTGGTTGAGTCTGGATGAGTCCCAGGTCGATAGCCAGGCTTTCGGAATGAAAGGAAAGTGGCCTTAGAGACAGCGGGCTGTCCAGGAGGGATACAGTTGCTCAAAGATCAATATGTAATTCAACCCAGATTGTCCCCTCCTTCCTCCCCCTTCTTCCCTTCAGAGAATTAGAAGAAAGGGAAAGCAAAAAATCTTCCATGTAAATGAGACAAAAGGTCAGGGCTGTGCTGCTATTATCTCTGAAAATGCCTGGCCACCTCCTCCTGGGAAAGAAAGGGCAAGGCGGGGGCTGGGGGGGCAGCTGGAGAAGTGAGGAACACCTTCCCATCACCCTCAGGGCCTGTGCGGAGACCTGCGTTAGGGACAGAAACCATCGTTAAGGGTATTAAGGACCGATGGGAGCGGTTTCAATATAAATTACCCATGGGCAACTGACTGGCTTGGAGAGCATTTATGAAGAAGCGTAGCTGGGGGTGAAGATAAACTTAGCTCAGAATTACCCAGGGTCAAATCAGAGGAAGAAAAACCTAGAATTGATGAAATTCTTTGCAAAAGTAGCCAGAGGCTTCCTGGAAAGTTGAGGAAGGCAGGAAGACTGAAAAAGAGGGTATATTCCTTTCCAGGGGTGCTGTAATAAAGTATCACCAACTGGGTTGCTTAAAATACCAAAAAGTTTTTTTCCCATCACTTCCAGAGGCTAGAAGTCTAAAATCAAGGTGTCGGTAGGGCTACACTCCCTCCAAAGGCTGGGATTAAAATGCAGGGCTTTTGACTTCCTAAAATATAAGTGGCCTGACTTGTAACTATCCTCAGAGAAATCACGAGTTAGCCTTCTTCATAGAGGGTATAAGTTCTCTGGGTGGTGCAGACAGTTTGCACTCAACTACTAATTTAAAGGAGCTTCAAACTCACTGAGCAGACCCACAGAACAAAGGCACAGTAACCTCCTTCCAGAAAGATTGTTGTTAGTTGTTATCGAATTGATTCCAACTCATGGTGAAGCCATGTGTGCAGGGTAGAATATTTCCATAGGGTTTTCAGAAACACATCACCAGCCCTGTCTTCTGAGGCCAATCTTTCAGCTAGTAGTCAAGCACTTAGCCATTTGTTCCACCTAGGGATTCTTCCATAAAGATTTGATTTTTGGATAAAGGGTGTGGTCCCTGCATAGGATCCCACACATGCCAACAGAGGGGTTTGCATCCTGAATGTCTTGAAGCATCTGTGGCTAGAGAAAGAAAGGAAGACCTTCATTCTCAGGAGCTGTTCTGAAGCCCTGACCAGTGGGGAAAGTGCTGCGCTTCTTACAGGGGTGGCATTAGAGGCTTGTGCCTGGACTGGGGACATAACTTCAGCTCCTATAACAGAAGAGCAAAATAGGGCCACATGGGGAGTCCAGAGACCCTCCTCCACCCCCCATGGCTCCCTGAGATGCCAAGGGACAGGTGCAGGTGTGCAGGGGCATGGTGGGCAGGAAGAAGAGCCTAGGAGTGGCTCAGGTAGAGCTGAGGCCACCCTGAACTGGCTGGCTGTGCAGGTCACCAGTCACACCATGCTGACCTGGAGGAGATCAGCCTCTGACTGCTTGTCAGTCACTTGTCCTGTGCAATTCTGATTTCCCAAGGTGACCAAGAGAGTATCCATTCATTCATTCACTAAAATATTTTGCTGAATGCCTTCTTTGTGCTAGGCACCGACATAAGTTCTGGAGACACAGTGATGAATGAAACACAGTCAAATCCTACCCTTGTGGAGCTCCTGGGGAGGTGAGGAGATATGCAATAAACAAGTAGTTAAAGTGTCACCTGGTACTGAATTCTGTAAAGAAAGTGAGGCACGATGAGAAGACAGAAAGATAAGGGGAGTGCTATGGTACCTAGGATGGTCAGTGAAGAACTCCCAGAAAAAGGTTATATTTGACCAGAGACATGAAGGCAGTGGGGGACAAGCCCTAAGGATACCTGGACAAGAGCCTTCTAGAGAGAGGCAATAGAAAGGCCAAAAGCCACAAGGAAGACGTGCGTTTGGAGTGTATGAGGATAGCAAGGAGGCCAGTGGGGCTGGAGCCACAAGAGTGAGGGAGAGGGTGGTAGGAGACAAGGTCAGAGAGGGAAAGGGGCGGCAAGGCAAGAGGCATAACTAAGGCGCCAGCAGGTGGGGTGTTTGCCCTGGGTGCCACTTGAGGAGGGGAACTACCAAGTAGTTTCTACTGGCCATCAGTTTCCATCAGCAGCTGTGGGAGATCATTCATCAGTTTGGCATTAGCTGCCATAGGAGCCATTTTTTGAGGCAGAGAGACCCTGGAAGAGGCCACTCCATTCCAAGGCCATCTGAAGGATCTCACTTCTAGAAGGCGTGACGTTAAACCAAAAAACCAAACCCATTGCCGTCGAGGGGATTCCAACTCACAGCAACCCTATAGGACAGGGTAGAACTGCTCCATAGGGTTTCCATGGCTGTAAGTCATCATGGAAGCAGACTGACGCATCTTTCTCCCATGAAACAGCTGGTGGGTTCCAACTGCTGGCCTTTCAGTTAGCAGCCAAGTGCTTTAGGAAGGCCATCATTTCAGTATCTACTGCCAGTGTCTCCCGTGCTATGACAGGCCTCTGAATACACTGATCCCAGAGTGGGAAAATGAGCATGTTGACGATTGAAACACTTGCTCAGTGTTGTCCTTCCTGCACTGCCCCACCACACTGCCTTGGGGGCCCAACTGCAGTGTCGTGTGTATCAGAGTAGACCTGTGCTCCACAGGGTTTTCAATGGCTGATTTCCACACCCCCTTCTTTTTAATTTTTTTGTGCTTACAGTGAAAGTTTACAAATCAAGTCAGTCTGTCCCACAAAAACTTATATACACCTTGCTACCTACACCCAATTGCTCTCCCCGTAATGAGACAGCCCGCTCCTCCCCTCCACTCTCTCTTTTCATGTCCATTTCTCCAGCTTCTAACCCCCTCTACCCTCTCATCTCCCCTTCAGACAGGAAATGCCAACATAGTTCCAAGTGTCCACCTGATCCAAGAAGCTCGCTCCTCACCAGCATCCCTCTCCATCACATTGTCCAGTCCAATCCCTGTCTGAAGAGTTGTCAATGGCTGATTTTTTTGGAAGTTGATCACCAAGTCTTTTTTCTGAGGCACCTCTGGGTGGGCTTGTGCGGCCAAACTTTCAGTTACCAGTAGAGCATGTTAACTGTTTGCACCACCCAGGGACTCCCCTACTGCCTGCGCTCTACTATGTTAATTGGCTCAGATTAATCCCACATCAGAAAACCAGACACTGAAGAAAAGGGACTCAGAATTGGCATGTTCTGACGAAGTGGGAGGGGTGGGGTAGGAGTGGACAAGGCTGGGCTTCCCAGTGCTCGGGTGCAGAACAGCCATACCCAGGCTGCGAAGGGGCTGAAAATCAAGTTCACCCACCCCACCATTCTTCCTAGAGCCAGGGCCACAGGCATTCTCTGGAGGCTTAGTCCCACAAACCATCTTACTAATATTAGGGTTTCTTCTTTTTGAATGCCTCAGAACCTAGATCATTTTCTTTCTCTAAGACTTGGCCTTTTCCACCTTCAGGAGTGATGGGAGAAAACCCATGGTTTCTCACCTTTGCACACTAGAATGTGAGAACCCATTCAGTTCCCGGTGCACGTCTGCCT
Organism: Loxodonta africana; assembly: GCF_030014295.1. Taxonomy (NCBI): domain Eukaryota; kingdom Metazoa; phylum Chordata; class Mammalia; order Proboscidea; family Elephantidae; genus Loxodonta; species Loxodonta africana. Next base: position 103,397,777 of record NC_087342.1, read on the forward strand.
TGTTCTCCGTTGTACTTCCAGGACCTACAACACTGCCTTGCCCAGAGTAGATCCCCAGAAATGTTTGTTGAATGAATAAACACTTGTCTGCCAAGACCTTACTTCATCAGCTTACTGCCGATCCTTGAGGGAAGAGCAGTCCATGACGGGTGATTGGCTGGACTGATGAATTCTAGAGCTTGAGAATTGAGAGGGAAGGAACTCCAGTCTCTACTTCTCTAAGAGACTTGAGAATGAAGCTTGAACACTCATTTTAAGGATCAGGAAACCGAAGCCCAGGGAAGGGAAGAGGCTTCCCTGAGATCACACAGCATGTTGATGATAGAACTGAAGAGACCTCAGATCTCTAACTTGGTTCAGGGTTTTGTCTACTCTACCATTTATATGTTCATTCATTCAACAACTATTTATTGAGTAACTACTGTGTTCTGGGAACTGTTCTAGGCATTAAGAATCCAGAATACACAAGAAGACAAACGTCCTGCCCTCATGGAGCTTACTACATTCCAGGGAGGAGACAGAAATAACCACATAAATCAGTAAATGATTTCAGAAAGGCAGAGCAGCTATGGAGGAATAAAACAGGCTGATGAGATAGGAAGTGTTTTGAGTCAGGGGAGGTACATAGCAAGGTGGTTTAGATGAAGCTTTAAAGTGAGGATTCAGCCAGAGAGATGTATAGATACATTTGCCACCCCTAGTGCCTCGTTTCCTGCTGCTCACAGTCTGTTCTGTGTCTTCCCAACATTCTCCCTCCTGTCCCTTCCTCACCCTGCTCTGAAATCATCTGTGAGGTGCTGTTCTCTCAGCCATCCTTCCACCCTTCTCCTCTCCCCAGCCTCCCTGGCCACTCTAGCCTCCAACCTCGCACCCAGAGTCCAGGCCAAGGACACTCTCAGCTTCCAGGGTTTCCCAGTGGTTATATCTCCTTCAGTGCCAGAACTGGAATAGACTGGAATACTCTGCTTAAAGTCCACACCCCGAATTTCATAGGAGAAGCCTGAGGCCCAGAGAAGGTAGGTAACTTCCTCAACGTCACACAGTAAGTAACTGGCAGAATTTCCACTTTTTTGGTTCCTCCTGCATTTTAGTTTACTCGGTGCCAGTCCTCCAGGAGTCACCAGAGGTCTCCAGGAATGTGAAGCAGGCGCTCATCCTTAGTTTCCCCCAACCCCACCCGAGGAAACCAGGAAAAAGGAACTCTGTGTAGTCCCTCTGCCATCTTGTGGCTGCTGCTAAGAACGTCACCTGCCCTGCCACTTGGGAAAAGATGCTGCAGAATTCTCACTCTGATCTTGATGTCCCTGCCTGCACCCATAACACCTGACAAAATGCCTTCTGACTCATACAAACGCTCATCTTTAAGAAAGAAGCCAGTGTAGGCTCAGGCCTTCTCTCACCAGCTCTGGAAGGACCATGGCAAAGTCACCTCTCCCTTCTGTCTTCAGTTTCCTCCTCTGTAAAATGTAGGTATTTGTTTCTACCCACTCATCCCCCAGAGCAATGGCAAAGTGGGAACAGGGGATAGCTGTCCAGTGCTCCGAGAGGTGAAAAGTGCTGTGTAGATTGTTATTATGCACTTGCCATTGAGTCGATTCTGACTCATAGTGACCCTATAGGACAGAGTAGAACTGCCCTGTATGGTTTCCAAGGACCAGCTGGTGGATTTGAACTGCCAATCTTTAGGTCAGCAGCCGTAGCTCTTAACCACTGCACCACCAGGGTTGCAATCGACTGCTAACCTGAAAGTTTAGCAGTTCAAAACCACCAGTGGCCGTATAGGAGAAAGATGGGACAGTCTGCTTCCATAGAGATTTACAGCCTTGGGAAGAGGTGGAGAGGAATGGGATGGCCCATGGTGTTGTCTATGGGATCTTAGGAGTTACCTCATGTTTACGGGGTGGGCATGGGGGATTCAGGTAGGAATGCGAAGTGACTGCTCGCTCAGGGTCACACAGTTAACTTCTCCAAGCAGGGCCCAGAAAAGGTCCCGACCAGGGCTCAGACAAGCCCTCTGGGTACAGATTGTCCCTCATCAGGTCAGCTCTGGGGGTAAGGGTTGGGATATTGGGGTTGATACCTAGTTTTCTCAGCCATAAAATGGCCCTGACAAGGGTTACAGCAACCTTGCTTTGTAAACTGTGGAACGCTATATATTTGTGAGCCATATATCTAGAAAAGACAAAACAAATCCTCATTGCTGATAATTTAAATTGATATTTCAAATTACACATACTAATAATAATAGCAGGATTAAGCCCATAGAATCTCAGGGCTAGAAGGATTCTCCATGCAGCCTTCCCTATTGGGTGTTGCATCCCCCATTCACTACCTGTGCCAAGTCGTATTAATCTCATTACAAACAACGAGCACATTTAATTTCAAAATTCTCCCAAAGAAGAAGGCTCCTTCTGGGGGAATTCTCATGCCTGTACTGTAGCCAGTCCAGGGCATCACAGTTCAAGCTCCAGTCCTTTGGGCCTACGGTGGGAAGTGACAGACCATCACTCTGAGCCTCTTAGAAAACTCAAGTCTCTAGAGACCAAGGGAGGGCAGTGGTGATTCAGTGGTAGAATTCTCGCCCTCCATGTGGAAGACCAGAGTTTGATTTCCGGGCAATGCATCTCAAGTGCAGCCACTACCCGCCTGTCCATGGAGGTCGTATGTTGCTACGATGCTGAACAGGCTTCAGAGGAGCTTCCAGACTAAGGCAACCAGGAAGAAAGGCCCGGTGATGTACTTCTGAAAATCAGCCAATGAAACTCCTATGGAGCACAATGGAATCAGTCATGGGGATGGCGTAGGACAGGGCAGTGGCTCATCCGGTCATACATGGGGTCACCATGAGTCAGGGCTGACTCAACAGCAGCTAACAACAGAGCTGAAGGAGTGACCAGAACTGCTGTAGCTGGAGCTAGGCTCCAACCGAAGTCTTCATCCTGTCCATGTCCTCATGCCAAACCGGTCCTGTTCTTCATGACTCCGGAAAGAAAAGGAAGCATGGAGGGGCAGGGGACAGCCAACATCCTCTATGACCCCAGAGGAATACTTTGTTCTAGCTTTTACCAACAGAGGATCTGATAAGGACCAGAACATTCCAGACCTCCCTGCTTTAGGGCCCAGGCTGGCCATGAGAAGTCAGTACTATTGCACTTAGCAATTAGCAAATACAGTCATCTCGACCCTTTTAATCTTCCTTTACCTGGTTACCCTTAGCCCTGGATTGGCACAGAAGCCGTAGTTTAACATCCATGGCCCCAAATCTCCCACAGCACCAGGCATTCTGGTAGGTAGACTTATTTCTCTTTTAGAGACAAGATTCTCCCCCTTATTAAAATGACAATACTCATAGGACCAGTATCCCAGTAGGCCACAGGTACCAAGTCGCCTAGTGACAGTGCAAGGCTACTCTTAGGAAGGCAGCCAATCGCTGCCCGCCACCTCTGACAGACAGAGAAGAGTTGTGGGCTAGTACCCAGGGATCAGCACACAGAGGGAGGGCCAGAACCCTTTCTTCCCCAACTGTCCCTAATATCCAGGTTCCTTCCACCCCAGGTCCACTGATCCTGACTGAAAGATGGTTCCCCCTAAACTGGCCTTTTGAATTTATGCACCAAGCCCCAGCAATAAAACACAAACAAACTTTTATTAGGTGTTTTGGAGGAGTCTGGTTGACCGGCCAAGGCTGTAAAATGCTCACTTCATGTTGATGGTGAGTGGAAAAGTCTTTACGTCAGAGCTGAGATTTGGGACAAGGAGACTAGAGGAGTAGTAGAAGCAAAGACATCAGGTTATATGAGGATCTGCACCAGGTGTGAGAAAATCAGGGGAGGGCACTAAGTTGACTATTCCAAAAACAATTCTAGAAGGAGTTCGAAAACATGCCTTGAATTTGTGGGTGGTCTTCCTCTTTCTTCTAGCGTACAACTGTATCCCCGAGGCTCTCCTTGTTCCTCTAACAAAGCCAGAAGGCAGTGGAAAAGTGGGTACAGAACAACACTTAAAACAACATCCCTGAAGAATTCAAATCATTGTTCTCACAAAAGCTCAAATGGACAACCTCACCCCACCCCACTGCACCCCATTTATAGGGGAAAAAATTTAGACTAAAAAGTATAAATAAGTTTTCCAGATTTGCACTGAGCTTAAGTGGCAGAGACGTAATTCCAACAGAGGTGTTCTAACCTCTTTCCTGGAGCTCTACCCAGTGCCCATCCTCCCTGGTGTCCTCTCTTATTTAACACCCAGAAATTACATATTCTGAGGAGAAACTTGATACAACCTTGCTTGCTGAAAGCGAAGAGAACTTGAAGCACTTGCTGATGAAGATCAAAAACTACAGCCTTCAGTATGGATTGCACTGAAAGCGAAGAGAACTTGAAGCACTTGCTGATGAAGATCAAAAACTACAGCCTTCAGTATGGATTGCACCTCAACATAAAGAAAACAAAAATTCTCACAACTGGACCAATAAGCAACATCATGATAAACAGAGAAAATATTAACATTGTCAAGGATTTCACTTGAATTGTATCCACGATCAATGCCCATGGAAGCAGTAATAGAGAAATCAAATGACATATTGCACTGGGCAAATCTGCTGCAAAAGACCTCTTTAATGTGTTAAAAAGCAAAGATGTCACTTTGAGAACTAAGGTACACCTGACCCAAACCGTCATATTTTCAATTGCCTCATATGCATGCGAATGCTGGACAAAGAATAAGGAAGGCTGAAGAAGAATCGATTGTGTTGGCAAAGAATATTGAATATACATGGACTGCCAGAAGAACAAACAAATCTGTCTTGGAAGAAGTACAGCCAGAATGATCCTTAGAAGCAAGGATGGTGAAACTGTCAGAAGGGACCAGTCCCCAGAGAAGGACATAATGCTTGGTAAAGTGGAAGGTCAGGAAAGAAGAAAAAGACTCTCAACAAGATGGATTGGTGCAGTGATTGCAACAATGGGCTCAAACATAGCAATGATTGTGAGGATGGTGCAGGACCGGGCAGTGCTTCGTTCTGTTGTACATAGGGTTGCTATGAGTTGGAACTGACTCTACTGCACCTAACAACAACAACAAGGAGAAACTAGAAGTGGGTCCAAAAAACACAAAGCAACAAAAACAACCAAGCATAGGTCATATAATGAAGAAGCAGGCCATGCAAAAGCTTCTAAGACTTACCAGCCTTTGGCCTTGGTGAGTGGACCTGGCACTTACCTCTGCAGCCCATGAGGTCTCCGAGGCCTTCGCTGGCCCTGAAGTGGCCAGTGAGGGAGCCAGCTGGAACTCACTGTCCACTGACAGAAGGAAATGAGGAGTAGAAGGAAATGAAGTGTTCACCAAGAAACAAATAGGCACCCACTGGGATAACCATGACCCACAGGAAGCCCTTTACCCCAAACTGGCCCTCGACCTACCATCCTTGCCCAGGAGGAAGGAGGGCACTATGGGGACCACACAACTGATGAATCAAAGAAAACTAGGGCACCAATAACAAGGACTGGACCTCAGTCCAGGAGCTCTTTCTGGCTCCTTACCAGCTGCCTCCAAGGGAAAGGAATGAGATAAGGGAAAAGGTTTAGGGAAAGGAGTCTACTTTCCAGAAGAAAAAACTCCCCCAGCCTCTTCCTAAATACCCTTGGACTTGTTTGGCCAGCCTCCCTCCAGATCCATGTGACTCAGGCCTCCTCCATTCAGAGGCTGAAATTTGCATTCCATCCGTGGGAGAGGGCCTTAAAGAAAGATCTAGAAAGTGACTCAGCAGCCTTCTTTGGGTTGGTGGGCCACTTCTTGGGTAGGAGGAGTAAGAGCTTCCAGAAAGTTCTAAGATCACTGGATAAACTGAGACCCTCTGAGTGGAGGCTAAAAAAAAGATGAAGGTTTTGAGATGCTGAGCCTTCCAGAAATTTCTACGAACCAATCTCCATAGAAGGAAGACTAAAGTTTAGGGAGTGGGGGCTTCTAGAAAATAGCCCCTAGAGAGGCCATAAGCTAGCCCTTCAAGAGGGTAGACTGGAGGGATGAGGGGACTACAGAAGGAGTTGTGAAAACTGAATCCCTAGAAAGTTCCATGGGCCTGATTAGGCTTGAGCCAGCCTCTTTGTAGGAAAGTCCAGGGCCCAGAGGGTTGGACCTGTGCCTTTCAGAAAGTGTCATGGTCTTGGGACTGGCTCTGTGACCCAGTGGGGTAAGGAGGAGGGCAGCATTTTTTGTGTGTGTATGTGTGTGCTTTAAGTGAAAGTTTACAAATCAAGTCAGTCTCTCATACAAAAAATTATATACACCTTGCTATGTACTTCTGGAAATTCTGGTGGCATAGTGGTTAAGAGCTACGACTGCTAACCAAAAGGTCGGCAGTTAGAATCCACCAGATGCTCCAAGGAAACTCTATGGGGCAGTTCTACTCTGTCCTATAGGGTTGCTGTGAGTCAGAATCAACTCGACAGCAGTGGATTTTTTTGGTTTATGTACTTCTAGTTGCTCTCCCCCTAATGAGACAGCATACTCCTTCTCTCCACCCTGTATTCCCAGTGTCCATTCAGCCAACTTCTGTCCCCCTCTGCCTTCTCATCTCCCCTCCATACAGGAGCTGCCCACATAGTCTTATGTGTCTACTTGAGCCAGGAAGCTCACTCCTCACCAGTATAATTTTCTATCTTATAGTCCAGTCCAATCCTTGTCTGAAGAGTTGGCTTTGGGAATGGTTCCAGTCTTGGGCTAACAGAAGGTCTGGGGACCATGACCTCCAGGGTCCTTCTAGTCTCAGTTAGGCCATTAAGTCTGGTCTTTTTACGAGAATTTGAGGTCTGCATCCCACTGCTCTTCTGCTCCTTCAGAGATTCTCTGTTGTGTCCCCGGTCAGGGCAGTCATCAGTTGTAGCTGGACGCCATCTAGTTCTTCTGGTCTCAGGCTGATGTAGTCTCTGATTTATGTGGCCCTTTCTATCTCTTGGGATTGTAATTACCTTGTGTCTTTGGTGTTCATTCTCCTTTGCTTCAGGTGGGTTGAGACCAATTGATGCATCTTAGATGGCTGCTTTCTAACGTTTAAGACCCCACTCACCAAAGTGGGATGCAGAATGTTTTCTTAATAGATTTTATTATGCCAATTGACCTAGATGTCCCCCGAAACCATGGCCCCCAGACCCCAGCCCCTGCTACTCTGGCATTCAATTTATTCAGGAAGCTTCTTTGCTTTTGATTTAGTCCAGTTGTGCTGACCTCCCTTCACCTAAATTAGTTCTTGTCTACTATCTAATTAATAAATACCCCTTTCCCTCCCTCCCCACCCTCGTAACCATCAAAGAATATTTTCTTCTGTGTTTAAACTATTTCTTGAGTTCTTATAATAGTGGTCTCATACAATATATGTCCTTTTGCAACCGACTAATTTCACTCAGCATAATGCTTTCCAGATTCCTCCATGTTATGAAATGTTTCACAAATTCATCATTGTTCTTTATCAATGTGTAGTATTCCATTGTGTGAATATACCATAATTTATTTATCCATTCATCCACTGATGGGCACCTTTGTTGCTTCTATCTTTTTGCTATTGTAAACAGTGCTGCAGTGAACATGGGTGTGCACGTATCTGTTCGTGTCAAGGCTCTTATTTCTCTAGGATATATTCCAAGGAGTGGGATTTTTTAAGGAAGGGCAAAATCAATTTCCAAAGTGGTTGTACCATTTGACATTCCCACCAGCAGTGTATAAGTATTCCAGTCTCTCCACAGCCTCTTCAGCATTTATTATTTTGTTTCTTTGGATTAATGTCAGCCTTGTTGGAGTGAGATGGAATCTCATTGTAGTTTTGATTTGTATTTCTCTAATGGCTAATGATCATGAGGATTTCCTCATGTATCTGTTGGCCGCCTGAATGTTTTCTTTGGTGAAGTGCCTGTTCATATCCTTTGCCCATTTTTAATTGGGTTATAGTCTTTTTGTTGTTGAGTTTTTGTACTATCATGTAGATTTTAGAGATCAGAAACTGATCAGAAATGTCATAGCTAAAAACTTTTTCCCAGTCTGTAGATAATCTTTTTAATCTTTTGGTGAAGTCTTTGGATGAGCAGAGGTGTTTGATTTTTTAGGAGCTCCCAGTTATCTAGTTTCTCTTCTGGTGTTTGTGCATTGTTAGTAATGTTTTGTATACTGTTTATGCCATGTATTAGGGCTCTTAGCATTGTCCCTGTTTTTTTCTTCCATGATCTTTATCATTTTAAATTTTATATTTAGGTCTTTGATCCATTTTGAGTTAGTTTTCGTGCATGGTGTGAGGTATGGGTCTTGCTTCATTCTTTTGCTGATGAATATCCAGTTATGCCAGCACCATTTGTTAAAGAGACTGTCCTTTTCCCATTTAACTGACTTCAGGCCTTTGTCAAATATCAGCTGCCAATATGTGGATGGATTTATGACTGGATTCTCAATTCTGTTCCACTGGTCTATGTATCTGTTGTTGTACCAGTACCAGGATGTTTTGACTACTGTGGCTGTATAATAGGTTCTGAAATCAGGTAGTGTGAGGCCTCCAACTTTGATCTTCTTTTTCAGTGATGCTTTACTCATTTGGGGCCTCTTTCTTCCATATGAAGTTGGTAATTTTTTTCTCCATCTCATTAAAAAATGTTCTTGGAATTTGGGTCAGAATTGCATTGTATCTATAGATCACTTTTGGTAGAATAGACATTTTTACAATGTTGAGTCTTCCTATCCATGAGCAAGGTATGTTTTTCCACTTATGAGTTCTCTTTTGGTTTCTTGCAGTAGTGTCTTGTAGTTTTCTTTGTGTAGGTCTTTTATGTTTCTGGTTAGATTTATTCCTAAGTATTTTATCTTCTTGGAGGCTACTGTAAATGGTATTGATTTGGTGATTTCGTCTTTGATGTTCTTTTTGTTGATGTAGAGGAATCCAACTGATTTTTGTATGTTTATCTTGTATTCTGATATTCTGCTAAACTCTTCTATTAGTTTCAGTAGTTTTTTGAGGATTATTTAGGGATTTCTGTGTATAATACTATGTCATCTGCAAATAGAGATACTTTTACTTCTTCCTTACCAATCTGGATGCATTTTATTTTTTTATCTAGCCTTTTTTTAATTGCTCTGGCTAGGACCTCCAGCACAATGTTGAATAAGAGTGGTGATAAAGGGCGTTCTTGTCTGGTTCCTGATCTCAAGGGGACTGCTTTCAGAATCTCTCCATTTAGAATGATGTTGTCTTTGTATAAATGTAGGGCAGCATTTAATAATTAAAAAAAAAAAAAAACACTTGTCATTGAGTCAACTCTGACTCATGGCAACCCATGTATGTCAGCATAGAACTATGCTTCACAGAATTTTCAATGGCTGACTTTTCAAAGGTAGATCACCAGGCCTTTCTTCTAAGGCACCTTGGTGTGGACTCAAGCCTCCAAACTTTCAGTTAGCGGTTGAGTTCATTAGCCACGTGCACTATTCAGGAACTCAAGGAGATAAAAGCAAGAATATAGGTGTTAGTGATGATATTAAGTAAAGATTCATTATAGTTATAAGGGTCCCTGGATTCTGCAAACAGTTGGCACTTGGCTGGTAACCAAAATGTTGGTGGTTCGAACTCATCCAGTGGTACCACAAAAGCAAAGACTGATAATCTGCTTCCATAAAGATTACAGCCAAGGAAACTCTATGGAACAGTTCTACTGTGTAACACGTGGGGCCACCATGAGTTGGAATTGACAGAGCAAGAAAACAACAACAACAATAGTAACATTATACTTTACAAAGTATAGATTCTATACCTTACAAACTATAGATTCTCAAGTAAAGCGGTCAGAGACACCGTCTCAGACGCCCCAGAGTAGAAGTCTGAGGCTTAGCTGAAATGTCGATGTGCAGATTTTCTTGCGAATGCTCTGTTAGGTTCCGTAGCTGGTAGCAGCTTCTGAACGACAGAGATCCTACTTCTTAGTTATATAGTGATGCTTCTTTGGGAGGGAGTGGCACTGAATTATCACTTTTAATTTTTGAATTGGTAACCCTGGGGGTTAGGGTCCAGACAGAGACAGGCAACAATACCCCCGTGCTCCCGTTTGTCCAGTGACTGTCTCAGTGTCAATCAAATAATTATCATTCAGTGGTCCTCATACCTCGTTAGCTACCTTAGTTATCTCGTGTGGCTGTAACAGAAATACCACAAGTGGATGGCTTTAACAAAGAGAAATTTATTCTCTCACAATCAAGTAGACTACGAGACCAAATTCAGGGTGCCAGCTCCAGGGAAAGGCTTTCTCTTTCTGTCAGCTCTGGAGGAAGGTCCTTGTGCTCAGTCTTCCCTTGGTCTGGGAGCATCTCAGCGCAGGAATCTCAGGTCCAAATGACATGCTCTGCCACTAGCACTGTTTTCTTGGTATTATGAGGTCCCCAACTCTCTGCTTGCTTCCCTTTCCTTTTACCTCTTGAGAGATAAAAGGAGGTGCAGGCTATGCCCCAGGGACACTCCCTTTATATTGGATCAGAGATGTGACTTGGTAAGGGCATTACAATCCCACCCTAATCCTCTTTAATATAAAATTACAATCATGAAATCACAACCACAGAATACTGGGGATCATCGCCTAACCAAGTCGATACACACATTCTTTAGGGGATATAATTCCATCCTTCACACTACCTATTCCACACACACACTCACTGTATACACACACATACCTACAGGCCATTGGGAATCCCTTCAGTTTTTTCCTCATGTTTCCCATGATGGACCTGAAGTGAAAGGGTGGGGAACTTGAGTCAAGAACAGTAACATGGACAGGACTCTTAGGATAGCAGTCCCTTGTCTCCAGTCCCAAAGCTTTTATTATTGACGGTCCAGCATACACTAACCATCTCGCTATTTGTTCTTTTGCTTGGTGCTCACCATTCAAGCCCACTCTCTAGCCTTAATGTTAGAAGTGTTTATCAGAAAGATGCACTGATTCCCATGGTGGAAAATGGAACAGAAAGGTCATGGATACATTTACTGCAGCTGAGTAGACATGACTGAGCCAGATGTCAAAGAGGAGGAAATGGGGATCAATTAGACGATATAGCTCTAGTCTTTTAATGACTGCAAAATCTGGTACATCTATATGCATCTCTTAATTTGGGGTAAAATGCCCTTTGTTTTAGGTTGCTGTAGAGAAACCTTTCAGTGCATGTGAGCTCTTCTGGGACTATAGAGGCACCAAACTTAATGCTTTAAACAACTACAAAAGTCTCACTATTGATGACCACATCTACCTCTTCTCTTTTTTTTTTTAAACATGGAATTTTTCAAGTGTAGCATCTGCTTTCTGTATAGATAGATAGCTGCCATCAGGTCAACTCTGACTCATGGTGATTTTATGTACAACAGAATAAAACATCGCCTGGTCCTGCATCATCCTTGTGATTGCTGGCATGTTTGAGTCCCTTGTGGTAGGTGCTGTATCAATCCATCCCACCGAGGGTCTCCCTTGCTCTCCTTGACTCTCTACTTCACCAAACGTGATGTCCTCCTCCAGCAATTGATCCCTCCTGATGTTTCAAAGCAAGCAAGTCAGACAATGTTCTGTGGTGATTCATAGGGTCTTCACTGGCTAATTTTTGCAAGTAGATCACCAGACCTATCTTCCCATTCTGTCTTAGTCTGGAAGCCCCACTGAAACTTGTACACCACGGATGACCCCACTGATATTTGAAATACAGGTGACATAGCTTCCAGCATCACACAACATACAAGCCACCACAGTATGACACATTGACGGGTTGTGGATTTCTGTATGTCGATTCCCATTGCCTCTTTCTGAATTGTTCACTCTTGAATATGGAAGCCCTGCAGTCTCTAAGAATCTGTTAATGATTGTCGTATAGGCTTATTAAAATTCACTTATGATTATTGTCCAAGTTTTTAAGGTCTGTCTTTTATGAGAGCTCTCAGAGATGGCATGAGTCTCTTCTGTGAGTAAAAGCTTCTGCTCCAATAAACCACCAGGTAGTTCACATTCCTGCCTGAGGGAGCACTGCTACCAAATTTGCAGCATATAGTCATTACAAACAGCTCCCAAGATATTCTTGGCTCAAAGCTTCTTACATTCCGACTATCTGGCTTTCCTTTCTGGGTCAGATCACAGAATGGTCTGACAGTAACAAAATGAAGAGCAAATCTCCTACAGCACCATGTCAATCCCAGGAAAGATCTGCCCTGGCTCTTGGTTAATCAAGTAGGCCTTTTATTATGTCAGTTTTTCTCCAGGATGTAATAATGTGGCCACTTTCTTTGTGCCTCAAATATTTAACTTCAGCTATTCCAAGATAAAGGAGCCCTGGTAGTGCAATGTTTAAGCGCTCGGCTGCTACCCCATAGGTTGGCAATTCAAACCCACCCAGTGGCTGGTAATCTGCTCCCATAAAGATTACAGCCTAGAAAATCCTATGGGGCAGTTCTATTCTGTCTCTTGGGGTCACTACAAGTCAAAAGTGACTTGATGGCACTAACAACAACCGCATTCCAAGATAATAATTTATTGAGTTTGGGACCCTACTCAAGTAATTGAAGATGGCCTAAGAAGTCTTCAAAGCTGTGAGTGAAAGTTGCTGTGCCGTTGATGCAGGGAATATAAAACGTCATTAGAAAATGCAGCTGTCAGTTCAATCCCTACTCGTGGTGACTCTGTGTACTACAGAGCAGAACTGTGCTCCAAAAGATTTTCAATGGCTGATTTTTCAGAATCAGATCACTAGGCCTTTCTTCTGATTTACCTCTAGGTGGACTTGAACCTCCAATCTCTTGGTTAGCAGCCAAGCATTGTTAACCATTTGCACTACACGGGGACTTCTAAAAATGTCATAGATTCAGTTAATGACTGAGCACCTACCTAAGGATTCTTTAGGTAGATAACATTTAAACTCTTTAGGGTATGATTTAAAATGAGGACTCTAGCCATGGGCTAAGTAGCTTGTAAAATGATACATTTAAGCTCCATAAAAACACATATGCATACATCTAATTATAACCAGACATGGTCATTTAGTGACCCATAACTCACTGTCATCAAGTGGATTCAGCTTCCAAGGAGCAGCTGGTAGATTGGAACTGCCAATCTTTTGGCACTGCGCTACCAGGGCTCCCAAATGACCCCCCCACAAAAAATAAAGATAAAAACCGTCGACGTAGCATCTATTCCAACTCTATAGGACAGAGTAGAACTGCCCCATAGAGTTTCCAAGGAGCGCCTGGTGAATTCAAACTGCCAACCTTTTGGTTAGCAGCTGTAGCACTTAACCATTATGCCACCAGGGTTTCCAAATGACCCATAGACACATCAAATACAGTGGTTAAGTAGACATTGTATATAGGAACTGTATTAAGATAAAGAGTCCTTCCAGTCAGAAAAGATTCAGCATCAGCTTTCAACAGAAAAAAATTTAATATAAGGGAATGTTGAACGGATATTGGAGGACTGAAAAGGCAGAGAGGGAGCACTGAGGTAACGTCTTCAGGGTTGAGGGAGTAAAGGGGAAACATTGGGGTTATTTGAAGCCTGGGTCCAGGTGGTGGCATCTCAGCTATTCTGAAGAAGGACTGCTGTCTGGCTGCTGCAGGTGTCTGGGTGACTTGAATGAGGACCCTGTAGAGACAGAACTCAGACAGCTGAGGAAAGGGCAAGGGCTGGCCGGGTTGGGCACTCTGAGAGAGCATGGTGAGGCTGGTTCCGGGAGTATGAAAAGAAACTGGGGCCAACTGCCATCTGCAGGGATGAACAACAGTTGCTAGGGTGACAGCAATAGAGCCAGACTCAAAACACTCAAAACAGGAAGGAACAAGGCCTCTTGTCTTTTCCCCAGCACTCTAGGCTCCCCGTAATTCTCCCTAGTGACAGAGGCTAAAAAAATCCAGCTGGCAAAGGAGAGATGTGGTTTTCAGAGCCCCAGCACAGTATCACCCAGCAGAATATAGGAAGGTGGATATGTGGGTGAGAGACAATAGCTGAACAACCAAAACAAAACGTATAGTTACCTGCTGCACCCATCTACACCCCTGCTGCACCCATCTACATCCCTGCTGCACGCATCTACACCAAGAGAGACAGAGAGAGGTACGGTAGGTTAGGTTACTGTGTTATTTTTATCACCCTATTTAAATTTTATATGATCCTAGGACCCATTGACCCATTGCTGTCCAGTCAATTGTGGCTCATAGTGACCCTATAGGATAGAATAGAACTGACCCATAGCGTTTCCAAGGAGCGCCTGGTGGATTTGAACGGCTGGCCTTTTGGTTAGCAGCCATAATTCTTAACCACTACTCCACTAGGGCTTCCAATGATCCTAGGGGTTTTCTTAAGGTAAGGGGTTAAGTTCATTTGCCTACTCAGTGTTCCAAAGACAGATTTGTTTCTTTGTTCCTTCAGTCATATATCACAAGTCTTTACACCAATCGGTCCTAGAAACTTTCTGAGACTTAAATCAATATCCCTCCCTCCCTGTTGCCATAGAGTCGATTCCAACTCTTAGTGACCCTATAGTACAGAGTAGAGCCACCCTATAGGGTTTCCAAGGAGCAGCTGGTGGATTAGAACTGCCAACCTTTAGTTAGCAGCCAAGCTCTTAACCACTGTGCCAGCAGGGTATCAAAACAACACAGTAATATAATACTGCTGGGTATAGAGAAAGAATGCTCAGACTTGGTTCGTTCTAACATTCTACACAAAGCCTAACCCTGCTTTATGGATAGCTAGTTAAGCATTTGGAAATGACAACTAGCAAGGACCAGGTGCTGACAAGAGGCTAAATTACCCTTTGGAATTATCTTTTCTGCCACTTCCTAGTACTTTACCACTTACCTAAAAGGAGACAAAATAACAGGCTCCTTTGTTTCCAGTCCGTATAATGTGCATTTCCAGGTTTGTTTTGGAGTACAGCTGTGAAATCTTTCAGCACTGACATAATTCTCTTCCTATCCAATTGTGAAGTGTCCTTTGAGCAATGTAATTGTTCCCCACTGCAATTCTTACCACAGTGTGTCAGCACGTCAATCACTTATTCTTCTTCTAGTTCTGATTGTTCCCTGCTGTGTTAACACCCAGAATGAACCCTCACAGCTGTTGAAAGGTGTCAGCATATTTATATGAACTACTTCATGTTTCCTAGAGAAGTTCTCTGAAAGCGAAGAGGTCTTGGCCAGTAAGATCCTGACTCTGTGGAGACATGACTAAGTTTACTTTTAAATTTTCTTCAGGGCCAGTAATAGCATTAAGTATTTATGTAACTACACAGTGTCATTTTATCTTAACTGAGCTTTGGTCAGATCCACTCTCTCCAGCATAGCGTATATCCACCACCACCAGCTGCTGTTCGGTAGACAGTGACTCACGGTGACCCCATGTATGTCAGAACAGATATGTGCTCCATAGGTATTGCAGCAGATGATTTTCAGAAGTAGATAACCATGCCTGCTTTCCAAGGCACCTCTGGGTGGACTTGAACCTCTAAGCTTTCGGTTAGCAGCTGTGCACTTAACTGTTTGTACCACCCAGGAGCAGAGTATACAGCTTGCTGTGTGTATCCTCAGGTTCCGCATCTGAGGATTCAACCAACCACAGATTCAAAATATTTGGAAAAGTCCCAAAAAGCAAAACTTGAATTTGCCGTGCTCTGAGTAAATCCACGCAGATGAAGTGACATGTAGGCATACCCTGCTGTAGCCTCCCACCGTTTCACAGGTCGTCAGCCTCTCTCCTACTCGTTGTTTTGAGCATTGTTTGCCTCCTGTCTTGTCATTATTCCCCAAACAATACAGTACTGTGTAACAACTATTTACATTGTATTCGGTATTATAAGTAATCTAGGATGATTTAAAGTATATGGGAGGATGTCGTAGGTTATATACAAATACTAGTTCGTTTTATATAAGGGACTTGAGCATCCATGGATTTTGGTATCCGAGGGAGTCCTGGAACTAATCCCCCATGGATACCAAGGGACAACTGTATGCATATAGCTTAAAATCACTTCTGGATATGAGAAACTTTGTGTTACAGTGGGTTCCCCCAAGAGACTTGACGATATTATTTACTGCATTATTTCTGGCTGGCATAAATTCACTAAACCCTTTCTCATATTTTAAATTCTTCTTTTCTTGAGTTTACACACCTTGTTTCTTGAAGATTTCTGAATGTGCCCTAATCGGAGTATAACACATTTTTAATTCATTGAAAAGGGAGTTTCTTCAGAAATCTTGATTGAAATTGTTAAACCTCCCAAATCTGCCAACTAGAATTCTAGCATGTTATTATTGTTAGTTGCCATTGAGTCAGCTCCAAATCGAGACAACTGTCATATTATAGATTGAATTGTGTCCCCCAAAAATGTGTGTCAACTTGGCTAGGTCATGATTCTTAGTATTGTGTGATTGTCCATCATTTTGTCATCTGATGTGATTTTCCTATGTGTTGTAAATCCTGCCTCAGTGATGTTAATGAGGGCAGGATAACAGGCAGTTACGTTGATGAAGCAGGACTCAATCTACAAGATTAGGTTGTATCTTGAGTCAATCTCTTTTGAGACATAAAGGAGAGAAGCTAGCAGAGAGACAGGGTGACCTCATACCCCCAAAGGAGTGCCAGGAGTACAGCACGTCCTTTGGACCCAGGGGCCCTGCACTGAGAAGCTCCTAGACCAGGGGAAGGTTGATGACAAGGGGACCTTCCCCCAGAACTGACAGAGAGAGAAAGCTTTCCTCTAGAACTGGTGCCCTGAATTTGGACTTCAAGCTACCTAAACCATGAGAGAATAGATTTCTCTTTGTTAAAGCCATCCACTTGTGCTATTTATTTTACAGCAGCACCAGATAACTAAGACAGAATTTGGTACCAGGGGTGGAGTGCTGCTCTAACAGTTTTGAAACTGTGAATTGTAGTCACTGGAAGAGTTTTAAAATGCCCAATAGTAAAAGCCTAGATTGCCTTGAAAAGACTGTTGGTGGAATTATGGACATCAAAGATAATTTTGGTGAGGACTCAGACAGAAGGAAATGAGGAGAGCTCTTACACTGGAGATGGTGCAGATGAGACAGTGCCACCCACAGATCAAGAAAGCTGGGTGCCTTTGCACATGGGGCTTCCTGGCAGAGTGGGGTGCCTTTGAGCACTTACAAGTGGAGCTAGGCTTGCCAACTCACGAAGCAAGAGAGCTGAGTGCCTTCTGGCCAAAGTTTACTGGCAGGGTGGGGTGCCTTCAGGCACTTATCTGTAGAGCTAAAGAGCTTTGGAACACTTGCCTCAGCAGGGCAGACACAGGTGGTGAGACCCAAGTGGTTGAGGGCGGGCGGGGGGAGTCAAGGAACCAGGAAATAAATGCTAAAGAGACAAGGAAAACAGGAAGCAGAGCTGCCTCAGTCTCAAAGGGCAGGGCCATGACCTCTGGAGTCTCAAAGGGTGGAGCCATGGCCTCTTGGGTTTCAAAGGGTGGGGCCACAGCCTCCTAGGTTTCAAAGAGTCAGATCTTCAACTCAATTTCGGAGTGTGGGGCTGCCTTTCATGAGTGCCAATGGGATGCGGCCAGATCCACTGCCCAAATCTGAGAGAGTGGGGCTGCTACTCCCAAGGGGCACAAGAATGGGGACTGCTGGGGCCTAGGGGGTAGGGTCACCACTCAGACAGACTAGAAGAATGGGGCTACCCAAATCCTAAGAAGCAGAGTTGCCATCCCAGTGGACCTGGAAGGTAAAGCTGAAGCCCAGGGCCTTTAAAAGGTCTCCACCCAGAATCCAGAGAGTGTGGCCAACACACAGATTCTGGACGGCAGGGCCTTTGCCTAAATAATCTCAGGGAACAGAGAATTATTTTCAAGGCTTGAGAGCTAATGTAACGTGTTCTGCTGACTTATTTGGTTCCTGTTATCCCTTCTTTCCCTCCAATTTCTCCCATTTGTAATGGAAATGTCTACTGTATGCCTGCTCCACCATTGTGCTTTGGAAGCAGATGATTTGTATTCTAGATTTCACAGATGAAGAGGAATTTTTTGGATTTGGGGCTTGAAGTTGATTTAAGACTTATGATATGATGGGGTGAATGTGTTTTACATGTGGCAAGGACACGAATTTTGGGGGGCCAAAGTATGGAGTGTTGTGGATTAAATTGTGTCCCCCAATAATGTGTATCAACTTGGCTAGGTCATGGTTTGTCCACCATTTCATCATCTGATGTGATTTTCCTATGTGCTGTAAATCCTGCCTATATGATGTTAATGAGGTAGGATTAGAGGCAGTTATGTCAGTGAGACAGAAATCAATCTACAAGATTAGGTTGTATCTTGAGTCAATCTCTTTTGAGACATAAAAAAGAGAAGCTAGCAGAGAGACAGGGTGACCTCATACCACCAAGAAAGAACCACCAAGAGCACAGCAAGTCCTTTGGACCCAGGGTCCTTGTGCTGAGAAGCTCCTAGACCAGGGAAGATTGACGTCACTGGGACCTTCTCCCAGAGCCAACAAAGAGAGAAAGCCTTCCCCTAGAGCTGGTACCCTGAATTTGAACTTCTAGCCTCCTAAACTGTGAGAGAATAAATTTCTGTTTATTAAAGCCATCCTTTTGTCATGTTTCTGTTACAGCAGCACTAGATAATTAAGACAGTCATCTTCATGATCATTGGTATGTTTGAGTCCATCGTTGCAGCCAGTGTGCATTTTGAGTAACTTCCAACCTACAGGGCTCATCTTTTAGCACTAAGTTTGACAGTATTCTATTGTGATTCATAGGATTTTCTCTGGCTAATTTTTGGGATGAGATTGACAGGCCTTTCTTCCTAGTCTGTCTTACTCTGGAAGCTCCACTGAATCCGTCCACCAAATACTATGGGTGACCCTACTGGTATTTGAAATACCAGTGGCATAGCTTTCAGCACCATAGCAACATGCAAGCTACTACAGTGCAACACACTGGCAGATGAGGAATTCTAGCATAACAGGTTTCTTTTTCTTTGTTTCAGCAGGCCTGTCTCCATTTTCTTCTAAGTTAGTGCCTTTAGTGCTAGTGGAGTCTTCCTTTGGCTGGATTTGGATAAACTCCTTGAAGAACACTTCTGGTTGGTGCCCATGGTCCCTTCTTCTGTGTGCACGGGCTGATCACTGTGGCCATCCTGGGAGCTGGTGCAGCATCAGATTTTCCTTCACTGGTATTGCACTGGGGACAATATATGTACCCAGTTGGTTGATCATTGCTGTTGCTAAAGAGAAAAGTCCAGAAGCAAATTATAGGACTCCCAACTTCTATACCCAACCCCAAAAAACTTGTTCACCAGTCACCCTGGATTTACAATCTTGTATTTCAGTACACTATAAGCATCCGATTCCATAGCAAGCAGAGTTACAGTGTTGCCATAGGACACTTCTCTTTGATGCAGGTTGTTATGGATTGAACTGTGTCTCCCAAAAATATGTGTCAACTTGGCTAGGCCATGATTTCCAGTATTGTGTGGTTGTCCTTCATTTTGTAATCTGATGTAATTTTCCCATGTGTTGTAAATCCTAATCTCTGCCTGTAATTAATGAGGCAAGATTAGGTTATGTTAAACAGGATTAGGATGAGATGCAACACCCTACTCAGGTCACAGTCCTGATCCAATTTAAGGGGAGTTTCACTGGGGTGTGGCCTGAATCACCTTTCATCCTACAAGAGATGAAAGGAGAGAGAGAGAAATGAGCCTCATTACCACCAAGCAAGAAGAGCCAGGACCAAAGTGTGTACTTTGGATCTGGGGTCCATGTGCTGAGAAGCTCCTAGGCCAGAGGGAGATTGATGACAAGAAACTTTGCCCAGAGATGTCACGGAAGGAAAGCCTTACCCTAGAGCTGGAGCCTTGAATTCAGGCTTCTAGCCTCATAAACTGTGACAGAATAAATTACTGTTTGTTAAAACCATCCACTTGTGGTGTTTCTGTTATAGGAGCACTAGATAACTAAGACACGGGTGTAGAGGTCTCTTTAGCTCTCAGAGAGCACCATCCCAGGTCTGCCCCTTTTAAGTGTGTAACCCGTAATGTCTTCTAATTATGATTACTCCGGGTATCTGTCCCTCTGTTTTGTGTTCTGGAGCCTCTCACCAGATAAAACCATATTTTGTACACTTATCAGCAGTTCTATCTTAGAATGTCACAAGGCTGAAAACACCTGTGATTTCTAAGTTATAGTGAGGGTGACCATGTGATATAGTGTCCAAATCAGAATGATTTTTTAGAATACAAGGATGTTAAAAATATTAAAATTCCTTTTGAAACATATATTGACTAATACTGATTTTTATGATACTGCTAGACCTACAAAATGGTTCTAGTTTTACTTTTTAAAAATAACATTTGTTTTTAAAAAATAAAATCCATTTGCACAAAAGCAGAATTAAAACTTTATACTGGCATTTAAACATTTAAAAATAACAAGAAGAATAATTATCGTTGGCATATATCCACACGTATGAATGCATTTCTTAGCCATTATCTTGTCACTGTTATTTTTTGAAAGAATGTATTTATTTCAATATGGTATCACTTCTAATATTTAGCCTGCAATTCAAAGTGGCTTTTATCATTAATAAACTTGAAACTCATAGGTCAATTGACTCTTCTGCTGATCGTAATAGTTTTAATTGTAAGATAAATTCCCTGCAGGTGCTGAGGCACCAGGTAAGTTCAAAGCACATTTGCTAAATGAAGGATATTCAAAGTTTTTTTTTTTAATTAAAATGCATAAATATTTTGACCCAAATATTTTCATATGTGCTTTCTTTTTCTTTCTATCGAGTAGCTTTCTCCAACAAATATTTCCCAAGACAAAACTGGCTAAATAAATGGTCTCTGATGCTTTTGAATGTTTCACTGAAAGCTTCAAAACTGGAGACCTTCTCGATTTCAATCCTTTCTGATATGGGATATAATCATATCCAACTAAAACTCAAAGACCACAGCCTTCAGTACGGATTACACCTCAACATTAAAAAAAAAAAATACGACTGGGCCAATAAGCACCATCATGATGAACGGAGAAAAGATCAAAGTTGTCAAGGATTTCATTTTACTTGGATCCACAGTCAACAGCCATGCAAGCAGCAGTCAAAAAATCAAATGATACATTGCATTGGGCAAATCAGCTGCAAGAGGTCTCTTTAAAGTGTTGAAAAACAAAGATGCCACTTTAAGGACTAAGGTGCACCTGACACAAGCCATGGTGTTTTCAATCACTTCATATGCATGTGAAAGCTGGGCAATGAATAGGAAAGACTGAAGAAGAATTAATGCCTTTTTAATTACAGTGTTGGTGAAGAATATTGGTTATACCATGAACTGTCAAAAGAACGAACAAATTCGTCTTGGAAAAAGTACAACCAGAATGCTCCTTGGAAGCAAGGATGGCAAGACTGCATCTCACATACTTTGGACATGTTGTCAGGAGGGATCAGTCTCTGGAGAAGGATATCTATCATGCTTGGTAAAGCAGAGGGCCAGCGAAAAAGAGGAAGACCCTTAACGAGATGGATTGACACAGTGGCTGCAAAAATGGGCTCAAGCATAGCAACAATTGTGAGGGTGGCACAGGACTGGGCAGTGTTTCGTTCTGTTGTAGATAGGGTCACTATGATTCGGAGCTGACTTGACAGTACCTAACACCAAAAGCAATTAAAAATAGGAGTTGCAACAAATGATTCTTCACACGAGTAAAGATATTCCAAAATGCAATTACATAACTTTAAAATTAAGCCTTGAAAAATAAATACAAGACATAGATTAGAAAGAAAGAAATAAAATCATCCTTATTTGCAGATGACATGATTGTCTACATAGACAATCCCAAGAATTTCTACAAAGATAAATAAATAAATTCTAGAACTAATAGAAGAAGGAACAAATCCGCCTTGGAGGGAGTACAGCCAGAATGCTCTTAGAAGCCAGGATGGCAAGACTTAGTCTCACTTACTTTGGACATGCTATTAGGAGTGACCAGTCCCTGGAGAAGGACATCGGGCTTAGTGAAGTAGAGGGTCATTGAAAAAGAGGAAGATCCCGGATGAGATGGACTGACAGTGGCTGCAACAATGGGCTTAAACATAGCAACGATTATGAGGATGGGGCAGAACTGAGCAGTGTTTCATTCTGTTGTACTTAGGGTTGCTAACAGTTAGAATGAACTCAACAGCACCTAATAAGAAGAACAACAGAACGAATATGTCAGTTCAACAAGGTTGAAGGGCACAAGATGAACACACAAAAATCGATAGCATTTCTATTTATAAACAAGAAACATGTGGAAATGAAAATTAAAAATCCAATGTCATTTATAATCACTCCAAGGAAAATAAAACATTTAGGTATAAATCTAACAAAACATGTACAGGATCTGTATGCTGGAAATTACAAAATGCTGATGACAGAAATCAAAGAAGACCTAAGTTAATGGAGAATCATGCTGTGTTCATGGATAGGAAGACTCGATATAGTAAAGATGTCAGTTCTCCACAAATTGATCTGTAGGTTTAACACAATTCCTACCAAATCCCCAGCAAGGCATTTGCAGACATAGACAAGCTTATTCTAAAATTTATATGGAAAGGCAATGGACCTAGAATATCTAAAACAATTTTGACTAATAAGAATAAAGTGGGAGGCATCACTCTATCTGATGTTAAGACTTGCTATGTAATCAAGACAGTGTAAATTGGCAGAAAGACAGACAATAGACCAACAGAAGAGAATACCGAACCTAGAAATAGACCCACACAAATATGCCCACTAGATCTTTTACAAAGATACAAAAGCAACTCAAGGATGCTCGACAAATAACGCTAGAGCAATTGAATATCCATAGGCCAAAAAAAAAAGTTAACTTCAATCTAAACTTGACACCTCATCCAAAAATTAACCCAAAATGTGTCATGGACTGAAATGTAAACGTAAAACTATAAAACTTTTAAGAAAAAAATGTAGAAAATCTTTGGTATCTGGGGCTAGGCAAAGACTTCTTAGACTTGACACCAAAAACATAATCCATAAAAGGAAAAATTGATAATTGGACCTCAGCAAAATTAAAAACTTTTGCTCTGCCACAGACACTCTTAAAAGGATGAAAAGTCAAGGTGCAAACTACATATCTGCAACATTTCTGTATCTAGAATATATTTAAAAAAAGTCTCAGTACTCAACGGTTTAAAAAAAAAGTACAATTAGAAAATTGGCAACATACGTGAACAGGCATTTCACGAAAAAGGATATACAGATAGAAAAACAAGCACGTGAAAAATTGTTCGGTAACATTAGCCATTAAGGACGTGCAAATTAAAACCACAGTGAGGTATCACTACACACCTATCAGAATGGCTATATAAAAAAAAAATGGTGACAACACCAAATGCTAGAGAGGATGAAGGGAAGCAGGATCACTCATGCATTGCTGATGGGAATGTAAAATGGTACAAATGATCTGGAAAATATTTGGGAAATTTATTTTAAAATTAAACATACATTTATCATAAAAAAAAAATACGACCCAGTAATTGCACTCTTGGGAATTTATCCCAAGGAAATGAAAACTACGCTCACAAAAAAAAAGTATTCACAGAAGTCTACAGTAGCTTTATTTGTATTCCGCAAACACTGGAAACAACCCAGATGTCCTTCAATGGTGAATGGTTAAACAAACTAGGAAACACCATATTATGGAATACTTGTTGCTGTGGAGTCGTGTCCAACTCATGGTGACACCATGGACAAACAAACAAATGATGCTGGAACAATTGGTTCTCCACAGGCAAAATAAAAAAATAAACTTCAACCTAAATTTCACGCCTCATCCAAAAATTAACTCCAAATGTGTCATGGACTTCAATAGAAAATGTAGAGCTCTAAAACTTTTAGAAAAAAAATATAGAAAACCTCTGGTACCTGGGGCTAGGCAAAGAGTTCTTAGACTTGACACCAAAAACATAATACATAAAAGGAAAAACTGATAAATTGGACCTCAGCAGAATTTAAAACTTTGGATGTTGTTCGGTCCCGCATCATCTTCACCATCATTGGTATGCTCGAATACATTGACGTGGCCACTGTATTTTGAATGCCTTTCTAAGGGGTTCTTCTTCCAGCACTATCTTGGGCAATATTCTTTTGTGATCCATAGGGTTTTCGTATACTTTGAGTGCCTTCCAACCTAAGAGGTTCGTTTTTCACACTCTATCAGGCCACATTCTGTTGTGATCCATAGGGCTTTCACTAGCTAATTTTCAGAAGTAGAATGCCAGGTCTTTCTTCCTTGTCTGTCTGAGTCTGGAAGCTCTGCTAAAACCTGTCCACTATGGGTGACCCTGCTGGTATTTGAAATACTGGTGACATAGCTTCCAGAATTACAGCAACACACAGGCCACCACAGTATGACAAATTTACAAGTGGTAGATGGAATATTAAAATAAAACCAAACCAAGTCCATTGCCGTTGAGTTGATTCCGACTTGTAGTGACCCTATAGGACAGAGTAGAGCTGCCCCATAGGGTTTCCAAGGAGCAGCTGGTGGATTCGAACTGCTGACCTTTTGGCTAGCAGCCGAGATCTTAACCACTGAGCCGCTTAGTTAAGAAAAAAAAAAAAGAACAAACTACTGATACATGTGATGACTTGAATAGATCTCAAGGGAATTATACTGAGTGAACAAAGGTCAATCTCAAAAGGTTACATACCATCTAATTCCATTTATATAACATTCTAGAAATAACAAAATTACAATCTTGTCAGGGTTAGGAGTGAAAGTGAGGGAGTGGGCGTGGCTATAAAGGGTGGCATAAGGGGAGGCTTGTAGTGATCGAACAGTTCTGTATCTTGATCGTGGCGGTGGTTATGTGAAGCTACATGTGTGATAAAGTGGTAAAAAACCATACACACACACACACACACACAAGTGTGTGTAAAACAGGCGAACTCCGAATAAACTCTGTGGATTATACCAATGTCAATTTCCTGGTTCAGTATTGCATATAGTTATGTAAGATGTTACTATTGAGAGAGAAGGGTGAAGGGTGCTTGGAACATCTCTGTAAATGTTTTTTGCAACTTTCCATGAATCTGTAATTATTTAAAATTAAAAGTTAAAAGAAAATAAGTCTTGTACAGTATTTTCCTCATTCCCACCAGCAGTGTAGGACTGATCCAATTTTCCCACCTCCTTGCCAGCATTTGGTGTTGTCACTGTTTTGTTTTTTCAATTTTAGCCACTCTGATAGACTCAGTTCTTCATTTTGTAGAGACGAAATTCAATGCCTTTCTGCTTACAAGTTTTATTTTAAATCATTGCATTTTTGCTAAAAGCCAAAATATTTTGGCAGTCTGTTGAACACTTGGATTAAGGTTTCCCAACTGATTTTGAAAATAACCAAGATTTAGAGCTAGATTACAAAAATTAATACTGTTGTAGGATACTTAGGTTGATCCACAAAATAATTCCTCAAAGGTTCAGACACTTTTAAATTCAGTTGATAGGGCAGCAAAGAGAAAGCGTGCGCTGCCATGATGAAAGGTTTTATTGTATTCAACACACTGTTCATAACAGATTTTAAGTCAGGTAATTTTAGTTGAGTGATTATACATTGAAATTTTTGAAAATCACAAGGCCTGTGCCAATGGGTAGAATATCACATCTTGTTTGGACTCCTGGTGTACCCATATCTTAAAACCTGATGGGGGAAAATCAAGGCTTACTGCTGGGTCCCCCAAATCAATTATTGTTTCTGGAATCCACGTCATATAACAAGGGCCACTGGATGACCTCAGAATCTGTCATTAAAGAAATCAGATTTAATATTATCAGACAAAACGTTCCCAAGAGACCAGCCTTCAGAAAATGTCAGTGCACCCAAATGAAGAACCATGTTGACTTGATGAAGGACCCTATATTTTTGTGTGTTTACAATGTAAATGGGTTCTGCCTACAATGATTAAAGAGAAAGGAAATGACCTAGTGTCTGTCTCCACCTCTTTATATTGCTGATAAAATTGGTTTGGAACAACATGATCTGTCTGGTTAACTAAATATGGCAGCCTTGGTCACTTCCCTCTGGTCTTATTAATAAGGTTGATGAGGTAACATGATGTATTGATGAGGCTAATGCAAAATGCTTCTTTTCAGCTAAGAAGATTAAATTTGCTACAGCAACTACCAAAGCTGATATAAAAGGATCTTTCCTGCCCACTCCTGCCATTGAACATGACGGGATAACTGTTAGTGGCCCCATGTATACAACTGACTGCGAAGCAGTAAGAACTGTTCTTGGAAAAGAACTGGAGGAGTTTTAAGGTGTTCGCCAACTAAAAACAGCTTGATGAAGCTGATCGCTGATAACTAGAGATGTCACCGAACTTGATACTAGTGAAACCCGTTGCCATCGAGTCGATTACAACTCATAGCAACCCTATAGGGCAGCGTAGAACTTAGAACTGCCCCATGGGGTTTCCAAGGAGGGTGTGGTGGATTAGAACTGCTAACTTTTTTTTTTTTTATAACTTTTATTAAGCTTCAAGTGAACGTTTACAAATCCAATCAGTCTGTCACATATAAGTTTACATACATCTCACTCCCTACTCCCACTTGCTCTCCCCCTCTTGAGTCAGCCCTTTCAGTCTCTCCTTTCTTGACAATTTTGCTGGCTTCCCTCTCTCTCTATCCTCCCATCCCCCCTCCAGACAAGAGTTGCCAACACACTCTCAAGTGTCCACCTGATATAATTAGCTCACTCTTCATCAGCATCTCTCTCCCACCCGCTGACCAGTCCCTTTCATGTCTGATGAGTTGTCTTCGGGGATGGTTCCTGTCCTGTGCCAACAGAAGGTCTGGGGACCATGGCTGCCGGGATTCCTCTAGTCTCAGTCAGACCATTAAGTTTGGTCTTTTTATGAGAATTTGGGGTCTGTATCCCACTGATCTCCTGCTCCCTCAGGGGTCCTCTGCTGTGCTCCCTGTCAGGGCAGTCATCAATTGTGGCCAGGCACCAACTAGTTCTTCTGGTCTCAGGATGATGTAGGTCTCTGGTTCATGTGGCCCTTTCTGTCTCTTGGGCTCTTAGTTGTCGTGTGGCCTTGGTGTTCTTCATTCTCCTTTGATCCAGGTGGGCTGAGACCAATTGATGCATCTTAGATGGCCGCTTGTTAACATTTAAGACCCCAGACGCCACATTTCAAAGTGGGATGCAGAATGATTTCATAATAGAATTGTTTTGCCAATTGACTTAGAAGTCCCCGCAAACCATGTTCCCCAGACCCCCGCGCTTGCTCCACTGACCTTTGAAGCATTCGTTTTATCCCGGAAACTTCTTTGCTTTTGGTCCAGTCCAATTGAGCTGACCTTCCATGTATTGAGTGTAGAACTGCTAACCTTTTAGTTAGCAGCCAAACTCTTAACCACCACTCTGCCAGGGTTTCCACTGATACTAGTTAAACAGAGGTGAAAGGACTATGCTTATGTCTTAGTCAGGGTTCTCTACAGAAAAAAAAAAAAAAATGAGATATAGCTCTCAAACCAGGGAGGTATATAATATAATATAGCTTTTTTTTTTTTTCTCTAAAGATATGTGATATGTGTCCCTGGGTGGCACAAATTGTTAAGTGCTCGACCACTAGACAAAAGGTTGGTGATTCAAACCCACCCAGGGTCACCTTCGAAGACAGGCCTGGAGATGTGCTTCCAAAAGGTCACAGCCTTGAAAAGCCTATGGAGCAGCTCTACTCTGCACACATGGAGTTGCCATGAGTCAGAATTGACTATAACTATAAATATATACATACATATGTAAAGACAGAGTGAGATTTATTTCAAGAAATCCTCTCATATGATTGTGAGCAGACTGGCAAGTCCAAAATTAATGGGTCAGGTGACAGGCTGAAGACTCCTGCAGGTTTGTGTCCCAAGATCCATAGGTCAGGGACCAGGAAGAGTGAGGTAAGAGTTCTGCCATAATATCTATTTATAATCTGAAGGCAGGACACACTGAAGGGAAACTGTCTTTTCAACTAATTGATCAATCATATATTAGGTTACATTAGGGAAGATGATTACATTATATTGCATTAGATGTAAAGTAATTACATTTACCTTCTGTTTTGAAAGGTAATCTACTTTAGTCATGGCCAACTGATCTAATAACATGTAACTACTCCGTAACAGCAACTAGACTGGTTTTCAGCCAAACCTCGGGGACCATAGCCTAACCAAGGTGACATGTAAAGTTAATCATCATCACCTATTATTCTGAAGATGAACATAATGAGCACCACCCTGTAGTCCTAAAACCTCAGATAAAATCTATGGTTTTAAAAATGTCAAACTAACTGAGAATGGGATGGTGTTCGAGACTGTTGGAGGATGCTTTCCTTATTGAAAAAGATCACACTGTGGCAAGCAGGTAGAAGCTTTAGGTTGATTCAACTGTGACGGTGGGGAAGCCTCTGCTAGCAAAATTCAAAGCTGAGTGCAAAATGAAAGGCCATCTAGCAGTTTCTCACAAAGCCTGCCGTTCAATCCAGCAATCACGCTCCTAGACATTTACCCAAACGACATGAAAACATGTGTCCACGTAAAAACCTGCACAAGAATGTTTATGGCAGCTTTACTCATGATTACCAAAAAGTAGAAGCAACCAAGATGTCCTTCGGGAGGTGAATGGATAAACTGTGGTACATCCAAAAATGGAGGATTATGCAGTGATAAAAAGAAATGAGCTGTTAAGCCATGAAAAGACATGCAGGAAATTTAAATGCATATTGCTAAGTGAAAGAAGCCATTCCGAAAAAGCTACACACTTTATGGTTCTAACTAGATGACATGCTGAAAAAGTCAAAACTATAGAGACAATTGAAAAGATTAGTTGTCATGGGGATGGGGGAGGGACGAATAGGTGAAACACCAGGCTTTTTTAGGGCAGTGAAACTATTCTGTATGATACTGTAACGGTGAACACGTGACACTATACAGTCTTCAAAACACATTAAAAAAAAAAACAAAACCATCGCCATCGAGTCGATTCTGACTCATAATTACCCTATAGAACAGGATAGAACTCCCCTATAGAGTTTCCAAGGAGTGCCTGGTGGATTCGAACTGCTGGCTTTTTGGTTAGCAGCCATAGCACTTAACTACTATGCCACCAGGGTTTGCACACCACCAGGGTTTCTTCAAAACCTATAGGCCTGGACAACTTGACAAGTGAACTCTAACGTAAGCTATTGACTTTAATTAAAAATAACGTGTCAATATTTGTCCATCAATTAGAACAAATAGGCCACAGGAATGTGAGATGTTAACAACTGGAGAGTAGTACGCGGGGAGGAAGGACTGTATGGAGCTGTCTGTATTTTCTGCACACCTTTTCTGTAAACCTAAAACTGCTCTAAAAAAAATAAAGCATGTAAAAAATTTTTAGAAATTCAAAACTTCAAAGAACAAGGCACTTAAATGACTGTGATGAAGAACAGGTCTTTATACCCACACTTTCTTTCTCAAACACCTCAAGGATGAAGAATCAGCTTATGTAATACCGCAGCCAAGGTCATAGAATTCCTTTGGCTAGAATAGTTTGTGCTGTGCCAACAAGCTCATAATGAGGTTTCATAACTAGTATCTTTTCCCTGGATAAATATTTGTCTGGCCTTCTCACTTTAGTCCAGGATCTGGTAGTTCGTGGTCACTACACCTCCACCAGTAGAGTCCTGTTGACGACACGTCATTGCTTTCTGAAGCAGGAGCAGGCTCTAAATTTTGCCTTAAACCTACCCTTGGCCTCCCCCTCCTTAAATTAAGGTGCTTAATATGGCCCCAATGAGCACTAGCTGAGAATCTGACATTTTCCAAGAAGTGTCCAATTAAGAAGAGTTTGATTCAGTTGTACCCTTTCCATTCCTGGAAAAAAATCTCCTTTGGTTTAAGGCTCATGACGTCATAACAACTCTTATAGTCAGTCTAGAGATGTTTGCGAAGACACTATTTTTATATGAGGAGAGCGTGTTTTTCCAGACTACCTTTCTCTGACCCTCTGTGAGTCAAGTACTCCTATTTATGTCAACCTGGGCCTGTATCACTGGCCCCAGAGCTCTTGGCTGAATTCCTGTTCACGGCTTCCAAGCTATTTCTGGCTTCAAGATTTCCTTTCAGAAATGCATTCTTCAGTAGGAGCCAGTGTCTTCAAGGCTTTTTCTTTCTGGTAAGTAGCCCTTTATTTCCTTTCTTTTATTTATACCCTGTAATCTAGGATGTTGCTGTAAACTGTTATTGAGTCAGCCCTCAACTCTTGGTGACCCCATGCCCAGAGGAACAAAGTGCTGCCCACTCCTGCATCATCCCCATGACGGGCTGGAGATCGGATCATTGTGATCCACAGGGTTTTCATTGTGTGATTTTTAGAAGCAGATTGCCAGGTCTTTCTTCCCAGTCTGGAAACTCTGCTGAAATCTGTTCAGCATCATAGCAACAAGCAAGCCTCCACTTGCCTGGTGGCTGAACATAAGGTGCATCGACCAAGAATCAAACCTGGGTCTTCCGCGTAGAAGCACGAATGCCTCATGGAATAAAGGACAGTCTCTCTCTCTTACCTAAGGTGATTTCTTATGCATTGGGTGGATCTGTAGGAGTTACTCTATACCAGTATATGTCTTGAAATTTTGGAGGCCCCAGGTAGAACCAATAACCAGTATACCTTTCCAAGAGTAACAAAAGTGAATAACTCTATTGCACAAACATCTTATTTGTGCATTCTCACCAAGCCAGCACAAACCTCTTCTGTTAAAATATCCACATGAGTGCTTAAGCACTGTATGAGTATGTTCCGGTTCCCATTGCTATTGTTGCTGTATTCTATTTCAGGCTGAAAGGCCTGCTCCTGGCCCCATTCTGCTCATGTTGACATTTAGCCAAACATGTAGTTCTGTGCTTCAGCCACAAATTTAGAATGTATCACCTTTTTCTAACCTGTCTCTTTGTTGTTGTTGTTGCTGTTAGTTGCCGTTGAGTTGACTCCGACTCATGATGACCTATGTATAATAGAATGAAATGTTGCCTGGTCTTGCACCATATTTATGATTATTGGTATGTTTAAGTCCATTGTCACGGCCATGATGTCAATCTATTTCATTGAGGGTTCCCCTCACCTTCGCTGGCTCTCACTTTACCAAACATGATGTACTTCTTCAGTGATCAGTCTCTCCTGATGACATGTCCAAAGTAAGCAAGTTGGAGTCTCAGACAATATTCTGTGATCCATTGGCTAATTTTCAGAAGTAGGTCTCCAGCGCTTTCTTCCTAGTTTCTCTTAATCTGGAAGCTCACTGAAACCTGTCCATCATAGATGACCCTGCTGGTATCTGAAATACTAGTGGCATAGTTTCCAGCACCATAGCAACTTGCAAGCCACACAGTACAACAACTGACAGGTGGATAGTGGAACCTGTCTCTCGTCTACCTATAAGGTAGAACCAGGCTGTGTTTGTATGTGTGTATTGAAGCCTCTAATCTCTATACTTTCATTATTCACTATTCTCTACCTTTCCCACACTCAGTGTCCCCAGTGGAAAGATTCGAAGGGACTATTATGGACCAACCTCTGCATTTCCTAATCCATTAAAAAACAAACAAAAACCTGAAATACCATAGACCTCCAACATGGCCATATTAGTTGAAAATGAGCAGACTCATGATGGATTAGGAGGCCTGGTATAGCCAGCCTGTTTAGGTTAGGAAATTGGGAAGAAAGACCCTCCAAAAATCTGTATAGGGACAAAGGTGTCTTCTATGGGCCCTTTGTGAGAGCTGGTCCTCATTTATCACTTCTAACCCCCTTTCTGGGTCCCTTCTGCCTGTTTTCTATGCATTTATGGGAAAACATTTCACAACAATAAGAGCTACTGAACAGCACAGGATTATGACAGTGACCATATTGGGAAGGTAAGATAGCTATCAGCATTGGTCGAACATAAGGTTCTAGCTTGGGGGAAACTCTGAAACAGATATTCTTACTCATCTAAGGAAAAAGAAAATCTCCCCAGGATAAATTATAAACTGGGATGTGCTTTAAAATAATCCAGTAAGGAGTAATAGAAACAAGATTGAATACAGGTTGATGCTTATTGAAACTGGATGTTTGATGCATGGAAGTTCATTATATTATTCTTTTGACTTTTGTGTATGCTTTTAAGTTTCCATAATAAAAAATACTTTAGGTCCTCCCAGGAAATAACCACCTAAGTATCCACCTCGAAAATGTTTTGTAAGTGAGCTCCTGTTAATACCAAAAAAAAAAAAAAAAACAGACCTGTTGCTGTCAAGTCGATTCCGGCTCATAGCGACCCTTTAGAACAGAGTAGAACTGCCCCATAGAGTTTCCAAGGAGTGCCTGGTGGATTTGAACTGCCAACCTTTTGGTTAGCACTTAACCACTATGCCACCAGGGTTTCCCCCTGTTAATACAGGGACTGCCAAAATCCCAAGAAAGGGTCTAGACCTTCTTTTCAGAGGAAAGGTGTTGATTTCACATGTAGTTTTTGAAAGACACGCTGTAATCTTGTTGTGTGTTGCCTGTCTGCTCAAAGAGGCATGGTAATGACGGGCATTTGGGAATTCCTAAAGGAATATTAAAGTACTGCTGCATATCCTTTGGTTTAGGGATGAGGAATGTGCTTGCTTGTAAATGCGCAGAATGTTTCTGGAAGGACTCACAAAAAGAAAAATGGTTATACCTGCTTCGAGAGAGGGGACCCAAGTGGCTGGAGGAAAGGAATGGAGAGGCTAAGTTAAAAATAAAATTTAAGGGACTAAAACAATAAATAAAACCATATTATTACAACAGTGTCAACTATATTGATACTGCCCCAGATGAAGGTGACCTGTCAGTCAGTCTGAAAGTAGATTCATTAAAGATGTCGTGCCTAGCCCTGTTGTTTAGCAGTTCTATAAGAGACTATTTGACCAACTAAACTTGATGAATCAGTACTTTAGGGTAGAGCCAAGGCAACAGCATTTTTTTTTTTTTTTAACCCTAGCCTTGAGAGCACCATAGCTTGGCTCTCATTCTTAAAATGCTAAAGGTATATGTCCACAGCATATGGGAAAATGTAAGCTTCCCAAAGGTCATCTATCCCTCATGATCAGGAGCCTTGGAAAAATGACTTAGGAGCGACGTGGAAGATACACAAGTCGTACTAACCAGGTGGGGATGAGATGTCCCTCCTGTGAAGATAGGCGTGACCATCACCGTTTAAGTGATGTCTCTCCTGATGAGAACATTCCTGCATTTGTTCATGGATTAGACGTTAAGCTGTTCTTATACCTGAAAATGTGGACTCCTCACAGCAGCTATACAGCCTCTGCTCTTGCCATATAAAGAGAACTTCATTCCCCGGAAAGAACAAGCTGGTATAACGATTGCCAATGACTGCACAACATCTTTGTTTCAGAAGAAACAAGAAAGTCTGCTCATAATACTTAGACCTCAAGACGTGCGTGTCGAAGTTTACCATCCAAGATTGGAAAGCATCTTAAATACCGACGTGTAGACAGAAACTTTAGAACTGCTCCTGATGCTGGAGCAGCTGTATGCTGATTGAGTACCTGGGTTAATTAAACAAGGCACACTTACCTACCAAGCTGAGGGAGCTGGAATCCATTGCCAGTTAGGAATGGACTTTGAAAGCAGCTGGAATCAAACCAGTGGAAGCCAATTTCTGGACAATGTTTAAGAATCATGCTTCTATCTCTCCTGAAGAATTGCCAGAAGTATTTAGGCTGTTGGGTTAAGTCAGAGAAGTATCAACAATTTTTAGCTGAAATAGCACCTGCAGTCCTTCCAGGTCTCTGTGTTCCACAGATGGGAGTCACGTCCTATATGAATCCTCTCTGTTGGGTCATTCTGCTCGGTTTGTGGTGGACCACTCCTGAGGACATGAGAATTCTTAGGTGTGTCATGGAATAGGCCACTGTGTGTTGGATTGTATGATAAAGTTTGTCATGGACTACCTCCCAACTCAAGCATCCTGGGATGCCGAGAATCAGCAAAGACCGAAAGTTTTATATCACTACATGCTTGGTGAGGAAGGCAACTTGGCCATGTCTACCAAAATTACAAACACACACATGTATCTCCACTTCTGAGAATTTATCTCATGGGTATATATGTTCCAAAATGATGTATGTAAGGGACAATTCATCCTGGCACTGTTTATAATAGCAAAAGACTCAGAGCAATGCTATCAGTGGGGGGCTGGTTAAATTATGGTCCATCCACAAAACGAAATACTATACAGCCATGGAAGAATGAGGAATCCTTTCGGGTACTTTGAAATCTCAAAGATACATTAAGTAGGGGGAAAAGTTTAAGACAGTAGTTTAAAAAAGCTGACTTTCATTTGTAAAAGGGGGTGGATGAATAAGAATATGTTTTATATTTGCTTGAATGCATCCAGAAATTTTATGCTGATACAAAAAAAAAAAAAAAAAAAACCTGTTAATACTAGTGTCTTCCTGGCAGGGGAACTGGATATCAAGGGGACTTTTTATTATACACTTTGAATTTTTTAATCCCAAATTATCTATTCAAATTTTTGGATTTTTAATCATTAATTATCTAATCCAAAATATGTTTTAAGTCAAATTTTGAAATGCCCATGGAACAGTACCTAATACAGGGCTAGCACACATTTTATTGAGTAATGATTTCCTGGTTGTGCAATTGAATGTGAACTTGGAATTTCTGCTTTACAGCATTATGGTTAAGGACCCCTGGTGGCACAAGAGTTAAGTGCTCAACTGCTAATAGAAAGGTTGGAGGTTTGAACTTACCCAGCATGTCTACATGTAACAGACCTGGTGATCTGCTCCTGTAAAGATTACAGCCTAGGAAACAGTACGGGGCAGTTCTACTCTGTCACATGGGGGTGCTATGAGTCAGAATTCCACCCAACAACAAGTATTATGGCTATTATACATTGCTTTTCTACTTAATGTCAACAAAGGAATTGTAGAAGGTTTTTTAAACACCACCCCCACTCCGGCTTTTATGACTATTCTGAAGCCAAATGAGAGGTCAATGTTGGGGGCAGGAGAGGAACTGTGTCCTTGTACTCCCCAGGAAGAAGTAGAAGTGCCAGGAATGCTAAGCAATTGGCTGACGCTATTTTACTTAAGTTTATTTCTGCCCATCTGGGCTTTGTATTTTCCTCTTGATTTCTCCAGTTTATTGAGTCTAAAACTACAAAAAAGAAACTCGATATTATTGAGGCACAAATTACTGGACATAATTTGATCAGTTAGAAAGCCCTTATTGGTGAAATAAGTTATCTGGTGACATTTATTAAAAACAAGTAATAGAAAGGAAATCTATTCATAAAGAGTCCTGGTGGCACAACGGTTAAGCAGTCAGCTATAAACCAAGAGATTGGTGGTTGGAACCCATCCACTACTCTTTAGGAGAAAGACCTGGCAATCTGCTTCTTTAAGGATTATAGTCAAGAAAACTATATAGGGCAGTTCTACCCTGTCACATGGGGTTGCTATGAGTTGGAATCGACTTGATGGCACCCAACAACAACAACAACAAATCTATTCCTAACTGATTTTCATGATTCTCTGATTAAATGAAGGACCCTGAGTGATGCAAGTGGTTTGCAACATGCTGCTTACCTAAATGTTATGGTTTGAATTGTGTCCTCCGAAAACGTGTGTCAATTTTGCTAGGCTATGATTACCAGTATGGTGTGGCTGTCTTCCACTTTGTGATCTGATGTATTGTAAATCCTAACCACTATGATGTTAACGAGGCAGGATTAGAGGCAGTTATGTTAATGAGGTAGGACACAATCTATAGGCTTAGATTATATCTTGAGTCAATATCTTTTGAGATGTAAAAGAGAGAGGCAAGCAGAGAGGAAGGAGACCTCATTACCACTGAGCAAGAAGAGGAAGGAGCAGAGCGCATCCTTGGGATCTGGGGTCCCTGTGCAGAGAAGCTCCTAGGCCAGGGAAAGACTGATGACAAGAACCTTCTGCCACAGCTGACAAGAGAGAGAAAGCCTTCCTCTGGAGCTGGTGCCCTGAATTAGAGCTTCTAGCCTCTAGACTGTGAGAGAATAAATTTCTCTTTGTTAAAGCCATCCACTTGAGGTATTTGTTATAGCAGTACTAGATAACTAAGATCTTAAAGTTTGGAGGTTCACACCCACCCAGCAGTACTATAGACGAAAGACCTGGTGATCTGTTTTCATAAAGATTACCAAAAGCAAACAAATGAAAAAAACCAAACCCACTGCCATTGAGTCAATTCTGATTCATAGCAACTCCACAGGACAGAGTAAAATTGCTCCCATGGAATTTCCAAGGCTGTAAATCTTAACAGAAACAAACTGCCACATCTTTCTCCCATGGAGCACCTGGT
Source organism: Loxodonta africana (assembly GCF_030014295.1). NCBI lineage: Eukaryota > Metazoa > Chordata > Mammalia > Proboscidea > Elephantidae > Loxodonta > Loxodonta africana. The sequence continues at coordinate 103,434,217 of NC_087342.1, forward strand.
GGATTTGAACCACTGACTTTTCCGTTAGCAGCTGAGCATTTTAACCACTGTGTCACGGCCAAGAAAATCCTACGGGGCAGTTCTACTCTTTAACACACAGGGTTGCTGTGAGTCAGAATCAACTCGGCAGCTGCAGGTTTGTTTTTGGGTTTCTAATTAAATGAAAACTGTGTATAAATAAAATTCCTTAAATTTGGAATCAATAGGAATAGTTTTTGGATTTATTTAGCATTGTGGGATACCTTCTTAAGAAATGAATACAGAGTGCTATAATCCGGGGCTAGAGTATGAGAAGGATGGCACTTGCTTTATGGCAATGGCATTGTCTCCATTCTGCCTACATTGTGCAAATGTGCATTGCTCTTGTCCTTATCCTCCTGCTCTGCCTACATCACAGGGTTGTGAGAATTCAGTGAGGCAGGGTATGTGTGGACAGGCTTCATAAACTCCAAAGTGTGATTCATGCAGTTGTTGTTAATAGGTGCCATCGAGTCCATTTCAACTCATAGCAACCCCATGTGACAGACTAGAACTGCCCCCATAGGGTTTTCTTGGCTGTACTCTGCACAGGAGCAGATTGCCAGGTCTTTCTCCCATGGGACCACTGCATGGGTTTGAATTGCCAACCTTTCAGTTAGCAGCCAAGTGTTTAACCATTGAGCCACCAGGATTCCTTTCATGTGCTAGTCCTTCTATTACTGTAGTTGCCTGGTCTCCCAAAATTTTGAGACCAAATAGGCAGAGATATACGAAAAAGCTGTCAAAGTGTTGAGGAGCCGTGGTTGTGATACTGGCAAGCAATATTATGGATGTTTCTGGGCGAGTCCTAGGATGCTAGTTTTTTAACCCTATCCTTGGGACCAGGGGTTTCAACATTGAGCCTTAAAAATGCTATTGCGTTAGCCTAGCCTAGGATGCCTCATGCCTTCGGTAGCCTGGTTCTGTTGGTGTCTTTCTCATTTTGGTCCTCTGGGCTCTGGTGCAAGTGTCAGTCCTCACTTCCTGTGCTTAGAGTTGGGGAAGGGGGCTCCTCTCTGCAAGTTGAATCTTACGATTTGACTGAGGTGAGGGGATGAAGCACCTTCACACTGGTCACTTGGATGAGTCCTTTTGATGAGCTTGTTTACAGGGTCAACCTGCAGGCCAAAGAGGACCAGGCAGTCTAGGGGTCTTTGGGCGTCTCTGGGCTGCTGACCGTCCAGTTTTAACAATCAATAAAGCTGGCCATGGGTGCACCCTCACCTTCTCACAGGAAAGCAGTGCTGGGCTCTGAGGGTTGGAGTGTGATTGACAACAGGATTCCCAGTGCAAAGACAAGCTTTGAGGTGTAACAGAATAAGTCCCAGCCTGACTAGGATATCAGAGACACATCCAAGCTTGTGATTAGCTTGGCTTTTAAGAAGTCATTTTGGTGGAATTATATATATAACAGAATGGCTCAGCTCCTTGGTCAAGTGTAGTGCTTTGAATTGAATCAGTCCTTAGTGGAATAAGGATTCCAAAGAACAGCCTTTTGGGACCCACTGTGAGTTACTGTTTGTGCTCCACTACTAATCTAAAGGTTGGCAGTTCAAACTCACCCAACAGTGCAGCAGAAGAAAAGCCTGGTGATCTGCTTCCATAAAGATTAAAAAGATTAGATCCAGGAAAATCCCATCGAGTACAGTTCTGCTCTGTAACACATGGGGTCACCATGAGTCGGAATCAACTCAACAGCCACGGTTTATAGCTAAGAACCCTCAAGCATGGTCAGAGTGAATGCAGTGGTTGAGGTGAGAGAAGCTTTTGTCTACTCTATCCCCAAACCTCATAAGCTTTCTCCTTGTGTGATTCAATTTGGTTTCTGTCACCTAACTAGTTGCTGTCTCCACCCTGGTCACTTACTGTAGTCCATGGTTTGGAAGACTAAAGCAAGAAGATGCCTGCGGAAGCTCTCTGTTAAAGTGTGTAACACTGCATAGTGTAAATGTTTCACAGGGTTTGTCGTGAGGAGTAAATGAGACTGTGTTATAGAGCCTACCGCCATGACTGTTCCCCCTTAGAGCAGCTGGGGCCCCGATAACAAGATTGAGTGCAGAAGTAGCTGCCTGCTCTGGTTCCGATCTGCACCTGGTGCTCCTGTCTGCTTTAGCCTCATCTCTAGTCTCTCACTTTGACACTGGGGTCCAAGTATCTACTCTCCAGACAGAAAATTTGGCTTCTCTTCACTTTGCAACCTAACAGCTGGGACTCTAAACCCGGCAATCTCAACTCTGGCTTGAGATCAGGAACGTCTCTGGAAGAAGAATTAAAGACATCCCCAGCAATTAGGGCCTGGTGCTGCCAAGACAACTTTCTTCGCCATCACTTTCTGGTTTCAGCTCCCGAGATGGTGAAGCAGAGGCCAAAGAGAGACAGGAAAAAAGGTTTAGTTTAGAAGCTGAGAATCAAACAATGGCTTCATTGGTCCAGAATTCTACTTTATTAACTGGAAAGAGCAGCAGCAAAAAATTAACACTCGAGTCAACGTTTGTCGGGAACTAACATCCCCCAGGACATTGAAACAGCAATGGAATGGTCACGGAGACTGGTCACAGGTAAGTCTAATCCTGGCATCAAGAGTCTGTTGGCTGAGATAAGGAATTTTTTAAACTTTTCTTTTCAAAATAATCATAAATTCACATTGTTGTTGTTGGGTGCCATTGAGTCGATTTTGACCCATAGCAACACCATGTGACAGAGTAGAACCACCCGTAGAGTTTTCATGGCTATAATCTTTATGGCAACAAATTGCCAGGTCTCTCTCCTATAGAGCAGCTGGGTAGGTTTGAACCACCAACCTGTTGGTTATCTGCTAAGCACCTAACTGCTGCACTACCAGATCTCCTTCCAAAGATTCATAAGAAGTTGTAATGATAGTACAAAGAGGCCTGAGTACTCTTCCCCCAATGGTTATACCTTACATAACTATTAAAAAAAAAAAAGAAAAAACCTGTTGCCATCGAGTCGATTCCAGCTCATAGCAACCCTGTAGGACGGAGTAGAACCGCCCCATAGAGTTTCCAAGGAGCACCTGGCAGATTCAAACTGCTGATCTTTTGGTTACAGCCATAGCACTTAACCACTATGCCACTAGCTTTTCCACATAACTATAATATAATATCAAAATCAAGAAATTGGCATTGGTACTATACGTATATATTGATACTGTATTTTATATATACCGTTTTGTGACACTTTATCATATGTGCAGATTCATGTAACCATGTAACCATAACTATAATCGAGATATAGACCTATCAATGACCACAAAGATCTCCTTCATTCTACCCCCTTTATAGTCGCATATCCCCACTGTCATGGATTGAATTGTGTCCCCCGAAAATGTGTGTCAGCTTAGCTAGTCCACGATTCCCAGTATTGTGTGATTGTCTACCATTTTGTCATCTGATGTGATTTTTCTATGTGTTACAAATCCTACCTCTACGATGTTAATGAAGTAGAATTAGCGGCAGTTATGCTAATGAGGCAGGACTCAATCTACAAGATTAGATTGTGTCTTAAATCAATCACTTTTGAAATATAAAAGAGATAAGCAAGCAGAGGGATAGGGGGTCCTCACATCACCAAGAAAGTAGTGCCAGGAGCAGAGCGCATCCTTTGGACCCAGGATCCCTGCACTGAGAAGCTCCTAGACCAGGGGAAAATTGATGACAAGGACGTTCCCCCAGATCCGACAGAGAAAGAAAGCTTTTCCTTGGAACTGGCACCCTGAATTCGGACTTGTAGCCTACTAGACTGTGAGAGAATAAAATTCTGTTTGTTAAAGCCATCCACTTCTAGTATTTCTGTTATAGCAACAGTAGATGACTAAGACACCAACAACCACTACTTTGTTCTCCATCTCTATAATTTTGTCATTTAGACAATGTTATAGAAACGGAATTAGACAGTATGTGGCCTTTTGACATTGGCTTTTCATAATTTGCTAAATTCTATTTGCCAATGTTTTGTTAAGTATTTTTGCATTTGTATTCATGAGAGATTCTGGTATCTAGTTTTGTTTTTATAGGGTGGCTCTGAGTCGGAATCAGGTTTTTGACTTTGTCTGGTTTTAGTATGAATGTAATACTGACTTTTTAAATGAATTTAGAAGTGTCCTTTCCTCTTCTATTTTCTGGAAGAGATTGTATAGAATTGGCATTAATTCTTCTTTAAACATTTAGTAGACTTTGCCAGTAAAACCATATGGGCCTAGAGATTTATTTTTCAGGAGTTTTTAATGACAAATTTAACTTCCTTTGTAGTTATAGGGATATTCAAATTATCTATTTTATATTGGGTAAGTTATGATAGTTTGTGCTTTGCAAGGAATTGGTCCATTTCACCCAAGTTGTCAAATTTATGTGTGTACAGTTGCTCATAGTGTATCCTTAGTATTCTTTTGAGGTCTGCAGCCACTTTTCTAATGTAAACATTAAGTGTTATAAATTTCCCCTTCAGCTGCTTAAGCTGTGTCCCAAAAAAATTGATATGCTCTGTTTTTGTTTTCACTCGGCTCAATGTTTTATTGTTTGTTTGTTTTATTTTTACTTGCTTTGAGACTTCCTCTTTGAACTATGGATTATTTAAAAGTGTGATGTTTAGTTTCCAAGTGTTTGGAGATTTTCCTGTTACTTTTTTGTTTTGATGTCTACCCTAATTCCATTGTGATCATATAACACACTCTATATGATTTTAATTCTTTTAAATTTGTTCAGATTTGTTTTGTGGCCCAGGATGTGGTCTATCTTAGTACACGTTCCATGGGCACTTTAGAATGTGTATTCTGCTATTGTTGGGTAGAATCTTCCATGAATGTCCATTAGGTCCCTGTTGGTTGGTAGTTTTGTTAAGTTCTTCTATATTCTTGCTGATTTTTAATTGTTGAGAGGTGTGTCAGTCATCCAGTGCTACTGTAACAGAAATACCACAAGTGGATGGCTTTAACAAAGAGAAATTTACTCTTTCTCAGTACAGTAGGCTAGAAGTCCAAATTCAGGGCACCAGCTTCAGGGGAAGGCTTTCTCTCTCTGTTGGCTCTGGAGGAAGGAAGGTCCTTGTGATCCATCAGTCCTCCCTTGGTCTGGGAGCATCTCAGCGCAAAAACCTCAGGTCCAAGGACACATTCTGCTCCCAGCACTGCTTTCTTGGTGGTATGAGGTCCCCCACTCTCTGCTTGCTTCCCTTTCCTTTTATCTCTTGTAAGATAAAGAGTGGTGCAGGCCACATCCCAGGGAAGCTCCCTTTACATTAGATCAGGGTGTAGCCTTAGTAAGGGTGTTACAGTCCCACCCTAATCCTCTTTAACATAAAATTACAATCAAAAAATGGAGGACAACCATACAATACTGGGAATCATGGCCTAGCCAAATTGATATGCACATTTTGGGGGGGACATAATTCAATCTGTGACAAGAGGTGAGTGTTGAAGTTTCCAACTATAATTGTGGATTTGTCTAGTTCGCCTTTCAGTTCTTTCACTTTATGCTTTACATACTTTGCAGCTCTCTTCCTGGGTTCATGCACATTTAGGATTGCTATTTCTTCTTGTTGGCTTGACCCTTTGATCATCATGCAATGCATGTCTTGTCCCTGGTAACCTTCTTTGCTCTGAAGTCTACTTTATCTAATGTTAATATAGTCACTCTTGCTTTCATTTGATTAATGTTTGCATGCTATATTTTTTCAATCATTTTACTTTCAATTTATCTATATTATTATATCTGAAGTGAGTTTCTTGAAAACAGCATTTAATTGGGTCAAGTATTTTTAGCCATTCAGCCAATCTCTGTCTTTCAATTGATGTATGTAGAGCATTTATGCTTAATGTAATTATTGATATGTTAGAGCTTGAGACTGCCAGTTTTGCTTTGTTTTGTGTTTGTCATGTTTTTCATTTCTCTTTTCTTTTTCTTGCCTTCCTGTGAGTTTTTTAAATATTTTTTAGAATTCCATTTTTATTTATAGTGTCTTTGAGGACATTTCTCTAAATAGATTTTTGATCGTCGCTCTAAGTATTTCATGATACAGACAGTCCTTGGTTATAGACATCTGACTTACCTACAACTCATTCTTAAGAATGGACTGTCATAAAGCCTATTATATTAAAATTTTGAGTTAAATATGTACATTAGTTCACAATAATGAACTTACACACTACTCTGTGACATCCATGAAAATATTGCAAGGTTTGGAAGTATTAAGTGTTTTATATGCATAGAAAGGTAAAATATATACTGTATACTGAGACAAACATTTAACTAACGGATGCTAATTAACAACTATATGTACCTAATTTGACTTACCTACTTACTCAACTTAAAGACAGACTTAGGAATGGACCTCATTTTGTAACTCAGGGACTGCCTATATACCTAAATTATCACAGTCTACTGGTGTCCTTACCAGCTTGAGTGAAGCATAGAAATCTTACTTCCCCTTATATCCCTTTACCCTCTCCTGATTGTAACTGCTCTGTGCAATTACAATATGTGGTTTAAAAGTTTTCCCATAATTTCATCTATTTTCTTGCTTGGAATAAAAGTTAAATGTATCCTTAAATTATATGGACCTCTCATAGTAGGTTTAACCTTTGTAGGGGAGCTAGAGATGGAACCACCAGAAGGCTATCAGGTGGAACGGCAAAAGGCAGCAAGTAGACCAAATAGATGTGCTAAAAATAGGCTTGTGTTGACATCTGACAGTTCTTTCCACAGTGAGCCAAGTCAGTCCTTTTGATGAGTGCCTGATCATGGTTGTTATCCTGTACCTCACTGCCTTTATGAAACAAGAACAAGTACTAGATATGAAGGAGACCTAAGCTACAATAGACACTGTGATCTCAAGCAAGTGTCTTAACCTTGCTCAGCTTTGTTTTACCCATCCTTAAAATGTACTTGTTGATAGATTATTTCCTAAGGTTCCTTCCAATTCTTATGGTTTGTAATTACTCTTTAAAGATAGCTTCTCCACCAGCACTATATGTGCACACATAAGTTTCCACAGGCAACTACTCATCAAATACTTTGTCCTACAGAAGTCTTTAAGGAGGACTTGGCATCATGCTTCTGTGAGACACATAAAACCTCGTTCATCAGGTTTTAGAAATCTTACTCATTTAAATTGTCACAGCTCAAGAGCCCCCTGGGATTTAAATGTTGGAAAGGGTAAGGCTTGTCAGCAGAATTTCTGTGTTAATTTGAAAAGAGATGAGGGATATTAAAACGTTCCACTCTGTAGAAGGCAGTAGAAAGATTGCAGACAAGGAAGTCCAGAAGGGTAAGAAAGGGAAAATCGCAGACAAATGCCTAAACTCATGAGACCTTTGTTTTTTCCCATGCCCTGTCCATGTCTCGTCCCCTACTGGGATAAGAGGGGAATGAACTTAAGGGAAAATCATAGCCTGAAGAGACAAACTTGGAAGAACCAGGCAAAAGAATAAGGTCTGAAAATAAACAGACTGGAGATGGCCGTGATTTATGAAAGATCAAATAAGTATCTACCCTCAAGGTACAAACGAGTTCCAGAAAAGCTTTTCCCATGTTTTTTATTTTTTTTTTTATCCCTTAAGCTACCAGAGATGATAGAATTTGTTAAAGTATTTCTAAGAAACGCTTGTTCAAACATAAATACCGCTATGTGTAGTGACTGGACAAATTGTTCACATCTGTTAGAAGGAGGCAGGTTTTGCAAAATTTCTATGTTTCTCACCCACCATTTTAAAAAAATAACACCTGAGGGGGTCTTTTTGCTCCCCCATGTGGTCGTTGAGGATCTCTGCATGTGATAAAAGTTGTTGCTGATGGGCTTGTTGTATATGCAAACTAGACCAAGGCAGAAGAGACAGAGCCATTACGAGATGCTGTTGGATGCCCTTTAGTCTATTCCAGCTCATAGCGACCCCATGTGACAGAGTATAACAGCTTCATACCATTTTCTAGGCTGTAATCTTTATGGTAGCAGATCCCAAGATCTTTCTCCTTTGGAGCCGCTGGGTGAGTTTGAACTGCCAACCTTTCGGTTAGCAATTGAGCACTTAACTCATGTACCACCAGGGCTTATTATAAGATGGGCCATATGAATTACAACTCAGCTCTGGAAGAGATGGTTGGAGAATTGAGAGGATGGAACCTTGCCTCTGGAGAACCCTTAGGACAGGAAAAGGACTACCCATGGAGAGGTTATAAAGATGGACTGGCTGGCTTCAGCTTCTTTGCTTCCACTATCCTCTTTCAAAATTCTTCCCAGGGATCATTTTTATGCTATCCTAGGTTATGCAAGAGGCTTTGTTACTCAAGGGATTATAACACTTGTAAAACAGACAGTATTTTAACATCTGTAGAAAAGACAGCATTTGGAGTATTTTACTAATATTTCTTGTGAGTGCAAATGGACACATTCTGTTCTACCCATCTCGAGGGAGAACTGAAGTCTGACCAAGAGGGTAACTATGTGCACCATTGACTTGTCCTTTCTCATCTCAACTTTGCTTCATTTCACAACTGAAGGTCCGTGTTGTGTCCCACACTATCAGGGTTGGTGGGGAACGCAGAAACAGAGTACGGCCTACAAGATTTTGGGCTTCCCCAGTGCTATCAGAAACCCAGTGAATGTTGTGGAGGGGGCGGGGAGTGTTTTGGGATGGGTACTGATGATAATGCAGTACTTACACATATCGTATGCACCTTAGAGTTTTAAGAAGACATTCTAACTATTCATTTTTCCAAAATCCCTGAATCTACTTAGATTGCCAGAAGCTATGCTCTAGAATTGCATTAGTTTCGCTTTGTATTAAGATGCTTTCTCAGAACTAGCTTATCATTATGTCTTGAGTCCTTTAAAATTGAGATTAGATAGAAGAATCATATTTAAAAATGCCTTAACATTGGTCATTTCACGTCCCATGTAAAGAGAGCCACAAGTAGGTTTCAGAGTTATTGCTATCTGTCTCAAAGCACTGGGGGGCTTCTAATTATTAGGTAACAAGAAAGAAGGAGGCAGAAAATAACATTTATTGAGCTATTTGATGAAATCACATCTGGACATCTCCTTACGGTGCTCAGCATAAGGTAAGTGTTAGGGGACTCTGGAGGCTGAAGACACTGAAGACACATAACTAATTAGTACTGTACCAGGTATCAGACCTCTCCCAGTCACCTCCACATCACATCACCCACTTCCTCTAAGTTGTTTTTCAGACCCTTCGGAGTGCCCCAGAAGAGTCCAGATCTAACTGGCTCAGGGTAGCCTGACATGCACAGAGCAGACCACGATGACCAACAAACAACCCCGGGCTGCCACACATGCTCAATAACACAAGAGAACTTTTGTCAAGGAACCAAAAGACTCATGCCAAGCAACCAAAATCACCATAAATGCATCACTGACAATAGTCAAGCCCATTTCAAAAGCATTTGGTCCGTTGGCCACTTCCGTGCTCAGTCTTAGCCCAACCTCATAATGAACAATCAGTAGAAACTATGAATAGGTAAAACCTCTGATCCTGCCTACCGTTTCCCTCCACCCCTAAATGAATAATATGTGTAAGTATAAATTGTACATTACTCGCCCATCTCAGGGAACTCAATCTGAGGTCAATACCTCTGGGTTCCCATTTGCTAGCCTGCGAAATAAACTCTTTCTTCCTCTCAAAACCAGTGCCTGAGAGTTTGGCTTCTTGCACACTGGGCTTGGACCCATTAGTCCAGTTTCATAAACATCCTTAAATAATAATTTCCTTCTTCTTTCTCTTATATTCCTCTCTCCTCTCTGCCCCCTTTGCACCTTTGTTCTTCAAGTGTATAAATTTTAAAGGTACCAATATCATTATGCAAGACTATATCCATAATGGGTGAAGGTTTGGTCAGAAAAAGGATTGGAAAGAAAATGAATTGAGGGGATTTGAAATGAGCCAAGTGCTAAGAGCCTTGGGTCGTGCCAGCTTCCTTACTTTTGGTTGAAACAAGGGGAACTGGAGATATGAGACTTAAACAGTCCCTTTACCATTTAATATTACATACACCTTTCCATCCGCACATTATGAGACCCTCTTACAGAAATCCCCAAGGGTGAAATTCCCATGGCAACAACTTTTTCTGACCACCTACTCTGTATGACGCAACCTCACACACTATCTTGGTTAATCATCAAAAAGTTTATCTAAAGCTATAGTTCTCAGACTTGAGTGAGGATCAGAATCATCCTGAGGACTTGTTAAACCAGATGGCTGGGCCCCACTCCCAGAGTTTCTGATTCATCAGGTCTGGGGTGGGCCCGAGAATTTGCATTTCTAGCAAGTTCCCAGGTGATGATGATGATGCTGGCCCAGGAACCAAACTTTGAGAACCACTGCCGCAAAGTATCTCCTTTTCCAGTCTCAACAGATGGCGGATATAGCTCAAGGCTACAGAGTTACTAATCCCATCCAGGCTCTTAACAGGTTTGTCTTCACTCTTAAGCCTCCTTCTCCTCTGCTCATTACACGCTGCCTCTCAACTCCCTGGGTGTGCCCCTTCTGCATTTGCAGCCTGAAAACCCATCCTCCTTGACTGCAAAACTTACAGTCTCATCCTCTTTCTTGTGGGGTGGGGAACATGCTATTTTCCACACCTCTTGTTCTCCACTCCTCCCCAACCTTCTTGCACTTTTATTCTCTCCTCTGCCTACCTTCCCGAGTGGAACTGACAGCCCTGCACGTGATAACATGGAGGCTAATTGTGCAGCAGGGACAAACATCAACTCCTATCTCCAAGGACTCCATAGCCAATGTCAAAGATAACCAGGGCCCAGTCCCAAGGGAAAGGATAACATATTACTTGTAGAGGAACAACTGGCTCAGAGCTGGGTCATTATTCTTATACTCTCAAGATCACAGACAGCAGGCAGGACTGCTCTGTTGGCACCTGCCTCCCTACCTTATCTCCACCTGGAAACAGCACTGGAAGAAACTAGAGTAGAAAGGGGCTGAAGAGCCGGTTTTTCTCTAGCCCATACTCTGTTTTGTTGTAATGCAAACAGGTCCAAAAATCTGCTTAGAAATTTCTAATCTATAGAAGAAAACTTGTCTCCCCTTCTAAAGCTGGCAGTAATTCCTGGTGCTTTTTTACAGTTCATATAGTGCTGTTGGAAACCCTGGTTGCACAGTGATTAAGCACTATGTCTGCTAACCAAAAGGTCAGTAGTTCGAATCTACCAGGGGCTCCTTGGAAGCTCCATGGGGCAGTTCTACTCTGTCCTGTAGGGTCTCTATGAGTCGGAATCGACTCAACTGCAGTAGGTTTGGTTTTTTTGCTTTTGTAGTGCTGTCTTCTGCATTATTTCATTTGATCACGAAGCCAGTCTCATGAGGTCAGCCAGCCTGGAATAACAATCCCCATTTTACAGATTAAGAAAAAAATCCAAAACCACAATGAGATTCCAATTCATAGCTGCTGGGATGGCTATTATCAAAAAAAAAACCAAAAAATAAGTGTTGGCAAGGATATGGAGAAATCAGAACCCTCATACACTGCTGATGTGGATGTAAAATGGTGCATCAATGCAGCATTACTCACAGTAGTCAAAAGGTGGAGACAACCCAAGCGTCTACCAACAGATGAATGGATAATAGCATATGGTACATCCATACAACAGGATATCACTGGGCCATAAAGAGAAACAAAGTGCTGATACATGCTGCAACTTGGATGAATGTTGAAAACATTAAGCTAAGTGAAATAAGTCAACAGGACGAATATCATACGATCTCACTTACATGAAATATCTAGAATAGGAAATGCCTACAGATCAAAGTTTATTAGTGCTTTCATGAGTGGGTGGGAGGGGGAAATGGTAAGTGTTGATTAAAAGGTACTGAGTTTCTATTAAGGGTGATGAAAAAAATTGGAAACAAATAGTAGTCATGGTTGTACGACTTAGTGAAAGTAATTAATGTCACTAATCTGTACACATAAAAATGGCTAAAATAGCAAATGTTTTGGTATATGTATTTCACCACAATAAAAAAATTTTTTTTTATTTTGATCAAAGATTCCGTAGAAGAATTCTGATCAAAAGGGGGAAAATACAGAAGAGAATTTAAAATTTTCATGGACTTTAGACTCTTTGGAGCCATGGAGGATGGATGAACCCCTGAAATTGTTGCCCTGAGGTAATCTTTAAATCTTAAACGAAAAATATCCCTTGAAGTCTTCTTAAAACTGAACAACAGCCTAGCTTAACTAGTAGAAAAGGCCTGCCTTGAGCATTATGCTCTTTTAAGAACTGTCTATATGCAATCAAACTGACAACAGCAACTCGAAAGATTAGATAGGAACCTTAGGGGCGGTGAGTTTATGTTAACGAGGGAGGAACAACTCAGAAAAGGAGACTGGGAATGGTTGCTCAACTTGAACAATGTAATACTGTCACTAAACTGTACCTGTAGAAACTGTTGCATTGGTGTATGCTTTGCTATGTATATTCTCAACAACAACAAAATAAATAATATGTAGGAAAATATTTTTAATGGTTAAAATGGCGAATATTTTGTTACGTATGTTTTACCACAATCAAACCTGTTGCCGTTGAGTCAGTTCCAACTCATAGCAGCCCTACAGGACAGAGTAAACTGCCCCATAGGGCTTCCAATGAGTGCTTGGTAGATTCAAACTACCAACATTTTGGTTAGCAGCCATAGCATTTAACCACTATGCCACCAGGGTTTCCAAAATCGAACTTTTAAAAAAGAAACAAGTTCAAAGAAGTGAGACAAAAGCTGAAGTTGTAATCCACCCCACTTTGAGATCTGCTCTCTCTGTTATACATCATTTCTTTTCCCTTCTCAGGATTTCAAAAAATGTGATCATTCATATATCCTCTCCACATTTTGGGCTGCATTCACCAGATTAATGAGGTCTATGTGTTTTTATGTATATTATTATTATTATTTTTTATGTAAGGAGCCCTGTGGTGCAATGGTTAAGCATTCGGCTGCTACCTGAAAGGTCAGTGGTTCAAGCCTACCAGCAGCTCCAGGGGAGAAAAGATCTGGCAATCTGCTTCTATATAGATTTAGCCTAGGAAACCCTAAGGGGCAGTTCTACTCTGTCTTATAGGGTTGCTATGGGTCCAAATAGACTCGACACACAACAACACAACATGTAAAGTGAGGTCGTAATGCAAGCCTAGTCCTAAACTATTTACTGAAAAATCCCATGGGTTTGGCATCCTAAGGTTTTTCCTAATATACATTAAAATGACTATCAAGTTCTTAAATGTCATTCCATGTTCAATCTGATGTTATACATCAGGATACACTTTCCATCTCACACTCTGTGCTCACTGCTGTGATTTCTCTGTGGGTCTACAGAGGCATCTTGACAGCAGTGTTTTTCAAACTCTTGGCCACGATCCACAGTAAGAAATAAATCACACGGCAACACAGTACTCACACACACCTACAGATATATACAGCAAAGCCAGTTCCACAAAATAATACTTAACCTGGATATGACACACGCTAGTTTCTATTCTATGTTTTAATGTTTGTTGTGAGCCACTAAATTGATTTTATGAACGGGTAATAAGTTGCTACCTGCAATTGGAAAAATAATCCTTTACAGAATGTTCTGGAAACCTGACCCTCCATTTTGTTTGCACCTCCTGGGAGATGATAGCTGCAGTGGTGTCAGCATAGAGGGTAGTTCCTGGGGACCCTTCCTTTGATATCTCCCTCGGGAGCTCAGGGTCAATAGGCTACAGCCACTGGAAGGAGGAGTGGAACTTCTGGCCACTGAGGGCTCTGTAGCTGTAACGTTGCTGAATTTAATGTGAAATGCAGGGTCTCTATATATCGCCCCTGATACAGAAGTGTACAATCCACAAATTGGGGAACTTCACAGATATCCTCTCTCCATCCATGGTACGATGATTCGGAGACCCTATCTTAGATACTTCGTCTGTCACCCTTCTGACCCCTTCAGAACTGAAACCAAGCTTTGGTGGCAGCCGAGCAGACATTTGCCCGTGCAGTATTTTTACAGGGATATTTTAAAGCCCTGCTCTAAAAACTTCTCTCCACAAATGGCTGAAATGCCACCATTAGAATTTTATTCCTTTGGCTTACGTGCTACCTTCCTGAGGTTCTTCATTATATAAGCAAGTGTGCCCAAAATGATGTTCCTAGGGCTTTTCCCTTCCAGTCTGGTCTTACCCATAAATGCCAGAAGTTGATTCTCTTTTTAAAAGGAGGACTACAGCAGGAGTGAAGTTTCTGGGTAGTGCAAATGAGTAATGTGCTCAGCTGCTAACCCAAAGGTTAGCGGGGCAAGTCCAGCCACAGGTGCCTAGGAAGAAAGGCCTGGTGTTCTGCTTCCAACAAAAATCAGCCGTTGGAAACCCTACGGGGCACATTCCTACTCTGACACATGGGGCTGCCATGAGTGGGAGATGACTCTAAGGCGATGGGTTTTTCCGATAGAACAGGGGCTGTTATTTTTCTTCGTGACATGGACACCTTTGGCATGGCGGTAAAGCATATGGGGTCCCTTCTCAGAATAATGTTTTTAAATGTACCAAGTAAAATATATATGATTACAAAGGAAACTAGTTTCCAAAACAGTAAACAAATTCATAATACAGTGATACATGTGCTTAGCCCATTAAATAAAATTTAGAGGTGGGTCTAATAAATTACTTAGAATAGTGATAAGTGTAAATAATATTTTGAGGCCCCTGCAAATATTATAATGTGATGAAAAATAGCTGATTCTCATTGGTGGGAAAGTTTCACGTCCTGCTAGCGCTACTGAGGTTTGTCTATATCCATAATTGAAGAAAATGCTAAATTGCGTTAAAACCCACTGCGGTCAAGTCAGTTCCGACTCATAGCGACCTATAGGACAGAGTAGAACTACCCCATATGGTTTCCAAGGAGCAGCTTGTGGATTCAGACTTTTGGTTAGCAGCCATAGCTCTTAGCCACTGTACCACCAGGGCTCCAAATTGCATTTAGAAGGTAGTAAAATTAAAGATGTAATTTTTTCACTATCCAAGTTCATGGGTCCCTTGAGTTCTATCCATGGGCCCACTTCAAGAGCCCTGGCCTAGAGACCTGCCCACTACCTTTTAGCATTTGCTTTCCTGTCTCCTCCTTCCAGACCCTAGAGCTTCATTTGCTGAGCCCAGCTGTGTGAATTGTGTGCCTCAGGCAGAGGTGTATCTAAGGTATGGCAGGTAGGGCTCTTATCCTGGCCACCTCTTGAGGAGGGGCACTAACTAGCAGTTTGTATTAGCATTGCAGTTTCCATCACCAGCTGGGAGAGATCATTCAGCATTAGGGGCTATTTCCACAGATAGGCACCTGCCAGAAGAGACCCACACTCAATAGCATCTAGCGGACAGCCTTCACCAAGTTCCTGGGGAGACTGTATCATAGGGCAGCTTGACTTTGACTCTAAGTGGAGTCCCTAAATCAATTATTCTTTCCCTGAATTTTTGTCAGGAGACCTGGTAATTATTTCAGTGTATTAATAAAGATGAAGGAGAACCTGTCCCTATTTAAAGCAGAGCCATTTCCATTCCCTGCGCCTGCATATGAATCATATCTGTGTCTCAGACCTTTATTACAAAAAGTGGATCTTTATTGGGCAAGTGGAAGTCTACCAAGCTCAGCGGAGGAAGAGTTAACAACAGAGCTGAGGCATACTCTCACTTACCACTGGGAGACCAGTAGTTGTTCCAGAGGGTGCAAAGGGGGATGTCTCTGTGGATCAAGGGGATCACTCAGTGACATACCAGAGTGTAAAAAGACAATATGGCGCTGTGAGACAATGGCAAAAAAGAGCAAGCATGTCCTGTCGAAACGCAATCAATTGCAGGTGTTCAAAAGTGTGCATTTGTGGGCTGCTGGACTGCAACTAAATTGATGTATTCAAACTGAGGTGTTGGTGAAGAGTATTGAACACATCATGGACTGCCAGAAGAACAAATCAGTCTTAGAAGAAACACAACCAGAATTTTCCTTAGAAGTGAAGATGGAGAGATTTTGACTTAGTCTGGACACATCGTCAGCAAAGACGAATTGCTAGAAAAGCACTTTATGTTTGGTAAAGTAGACGGTCAGCAAAAATGGAGGAAGCCCTCAATGAGATGGATTGACACAGTAGCCAAAACAATGGATCAAACATAGCAATTGTCATGAAGGTGGCGCAGCACCTGGCAACGTTTTGTTCCGTTATACGTAAGATTGCCGTGAGTCAGAGCTGACTCAATGGCAACTAAAAAGACTGCAACTAGGAGCAATCCAACACTAGTTCTGAAGCCAGCATGTGGAGTCCTCTCCAAAAACCGCCAGCACCTGGGGGCTGCTGAAAACAAGTCACTCTGGGCCAAAGAAGGGATATAGGCTTGCCCTGGTTCTGAGGAGTCATTAGGAATTTGGTACATCACTATATGAAGGATTACAACAGTCTAAGATCCTGGTGAGGGAATTAAAAAAAAAAAACACTCAATTTTCAGCAAGGAAACTATGACAAAATGCTTACCCTTGAGGAGGGAGAAAAAAAAAAGTGGAATTAGTGTAAATAGCCCAGAAGAATCCTGGAGATGACTTAAGGAAAATCCAGTGTCTTTATTAAATCGTCTCCCGTGGTGGGCACGTTTCAGCAGAGCTTTCAGACTAAGATGGACTAGGAGGAAAAACAGCCAATGAAAATCCTATGGAAAACAACAGAATGTTGTCAGATACAGTGCCAGAAGATGAGCCCCCTAGGTTGGAAAGCCCTCAAAATACAAAGTGGCTGCAACAATGGACTCGAGCATACCAACAATCATGAAGATGGCACAGGACCAGGCAACATTTTGTTCCATTGGGTCTCCTTGAGTCGAGTTGACTTGACAGAAACTAACAACAATGACATTAAATTGTCCTTATTAATCTCTAACATTTTGGGATTAACTGGAACGACAATGCCTATATCCTGTGTATATCTTGTTTTTTTGCAACCCCTGTCAAGAGACAAAATCTTGAGCAAGGCGAGTTTGGAGGTCTTCCCAGAGAACCAGTTTTTAGGTTCTTAGGTTCATACTTCAATTCTTTGACACAAGCCCCACACCTACCTCCGGGTCTAATCTAGAGGTGGAGCTGGGAGACCCTGGGAGGGTGGGCTGGGTTAAGGATGACGTTTAACACATGGGCAGGGCCAGGAAGATTCAGGAGAAGAAATGTCCAGGGATGTTAAACAGGTCATGTCCAGTGGTGTAGGGGGATGGAAGGGCTAACAGCGAAAGAAGAAATCACACTGAGCTGCGCTGCTATCTCCCATCAAGCCTAAGTGGCTGGGGGACATGAAGATGTCCAGCCTGACTGAATCGCCTCTCTCGCTCTCCCAAATCAAGCTGGCCCCAGGCACTTGGACAAGATGACAGGATACGATCTACACTCAGATATGTGCAGCAAGCTGACTGGGCAAAGTTACCGTAGCAACCACAAGACTTCTTGAAATCTGTGGCGGCTCTGTGGATGTGGAGGAGGGAAGCCCTCCCCATTTGAGGGTGTGTGCCCGGCTGCCTGTCATACCGAGAACAGACCAGCAGGGGCAGCAGAGGAGACGGACAGGGGACCTCACACTTACGGGCAGTGTGCGATGGCTTGCACTATTAATTCCCAAGAACAGGGGGACCTTGTTCCTGGAGGGGTTGTTTGGTGTCTGGTTTAACCACAAAATGATTCCTCTACCCTCCTGCAGGGCCAAACACATCACACTTATATATAAGTGAAAAAGGAGCTGGTACCCTGGGTCTTGAAGGACCCCTATGAGCCTGTATCCTACCCCTAGGACACAAAGTGCTGAACCCAGCCAGAAGTCAGTCTTAAAAAACCAAATTATCTGAGAATTCTCTTGTCTTCCCTCTTTGGTCACCTCAGATGTGAGGATTTGGGGTAGGGTGTCATCGGATCGTTCCTTCTCTCTCCCCGCTTGTCTCTTACTATAGTTTCCAGTCGCCATTGAGTTGCTTCCAACTCATGGCGATCCCATGTGAGTCAGAGTATAACTGTGCACCGTAGTATTTTCAGTGGGTGACTTCTGGAAGTAGATCACCAGGTCTTTCTTTCAAGGCACCTCTGAGTGGACTCGAATTTCCAGCCTTTGGGTTAGCAGCTGAGCACCATTTGCACCACTCAGGGATTCCCTTGCTATCTTTCAAAGTGGTTTATGTCCTTACTCTGCAAAAATGTGGAACATATACTGCTTTCTCAATAAGGGACAGTAACGTGTATGGAAAGTGGCTACCTGGCTGATCCAGGAAACCTCCCTCCCCAGAATATCTGCCTCGGTAGATCACAGCACTCACAGGCCTGGTTCTGAGCTTCACAGGTCCAGGAACTCAATGCAAACACACACTGACAGATGCATAGTAGTCAAAGGCAGAGAGACTGATCTGAAGACCACATGACAATGTATTAAAGCAGTCTCCCAAGAGGCAGTGCAGAACGATGGAAAGGTATTTTTTAAATCCAGACACCCTTGGGTTTAAATTTGGGCATGGTCATCTACTGTCTATGTGACCTTCGACAAGATTATTTACCCTCTCTATGCCTCATCTGTGAAATGGGGATAATAATAGCACCAGCCTTGTGTGTGAGTGTGAGGATTAAATGAGCTGACTATACGTAAGTGCTTAGAACAGTACATGGCAGTGGAAGAATGACATTGCTATTAAATCTGTACAACAGTACAGGCCGTGCGCTGTTCAACTCTAGAAGATACCATTCACATAAAGTCTAAAATGAATGATGCTTCGGAGATGTACAATGGCGTCTGCATGCGTATACATGGTAGTCCTAAATATTTAACCCTACCTTTCAGCATTACTATAAAAATTACAGTTAAATGCATGCAAAGTACCTTTTATATGGCAGACACTGTAACTCATAGCTTCTTCCTGTTGGCCAGATTTGGTCAGAGATCAAATTTTATTAAAAGGCTATTGAGGGTTCTCATTTGACTGGAGCAACAGAGGAATAGGAGGAGGAAATGGAACGTGTGGTTGACTTCCTGCATGAACAACTGCCTCCTTTGCCATGAGACTAGAAGAACTGGATGGTGCCTGGCTGCCATTACTGAACGTTTTGATCAGAGGTTATATAGGAGAATCCTGAGCAAAAGGGAGAGAATGCAGAACATAACTTCAAATTCACACGAAATCTAGACTTTCTGGAGCCATAGGTGCTGGATGAGTCCCCAAAACTACTGCCCTGAGATAAAATATCTCCCAAAGTCTTCTTAAACCAAAAATATTCCCTGAAGTCTTCTTAAGACCAAACAGTAGTTTAGCTTAACTAGTGAAGAATGTCTGCCTTGAGGCTTGTGCTCTTTTAAGAACTATCCGGGATCAAATTGGCAACAGCGACTCAAAAGATTCGATAGGAAATTTAGGGGGCGGTGAATGTATGTTAATTGGGGAGAAGCCATTCAGAAAAGGAGGGTGAGAATGTTGCACAACGTGAAGAATGTAATCAGCATCACTGAACTGTACATGTAGAAATGGTTGGATTGGTGTATGTTCTGCTGTGTATATTCTCAACAACAAAAAAAAATAAAACAAATTCTAAAATAAAGGCTATTGAGGAATTTTGAATAAGTGAGAGGAAACTGAATGTCATCTCAAGGCCACTTCTATCCCATCAGGAAGGAGAAGCCTCAATTCTAAAGGCATCGTTGCTCTTTGGACCACCAAAACTCATCATTTAGGAAGAGACCGTTCTACCCAGAAGATGGGTAAGGGAAGCACAGGCAATTCTTCCCTCTTCAGCTCTCCTTTTTGTGGTCTCTGTCGGTTGCCAGGATCTTCTCTCACTACATTATCTCATGGGCCTGCTACAATTAATTAGATCACTGCAACTCTTACATTAGTTAAACTTTAAATTGGTCTCTTCCTAATGAAATTTTAGGGAGGCCCCACAGGCTCCTTGATGAAATTTGAAAGTCCCCTTAGTCTCATCAGCCACGATTTTTGGAAGTTATTCACTTAAGCAACATTACAGCCAAAAGAATCCATTGAGTATGAAACCCAAACCACTTGGCTCTCCATACCCATTCCCCAACTCTGTCAGATGCATTTTTTCCCATGTTGTAACCAGTGCGTGCACACTCCTTTTTGTTCTGCCTTTTTCATGTCATGTTATTTCATAAACACATTTCAATATCAATCACATTTTAATAGCAAGTTATTCCAACAAATTATCCTTCAGGCCAGTTTGCTATGTTCCTCCAGTGGGGTGTTTGAAGCAGCTGAATATCTCAGCCCACAGACATTGATGTATACAAGACGTGAAGGATATGAGAACACAGGGACAGACATGAATACAAACACATAAATGCAATAAGCTGTACTACATTAGAGTCAGGAGTATCTTTGGGGATCGTCTAGTCCTTTTATAAATACAGGAACTGAAACCCTGAGAGAAGGCATGACTTTCTGAGGCCCCGTAATTAATCTGCCTCCTCCATCCGGTAGGGTCCAGCTCTGGTAATGGAGAACTTTCCTCTAGCCTTAGGGACACAGGCAGAATGGCTGACACAGCAGTGGTGATAGATGACTGCTGCTCAGACGTCCCCCGGCAGCCACCCTGAGGCTCAGAGCAGAGGCATCGATCGTCCTGTCCTGTACGTAAAGCTTCCCACCAAGGGGAGAGGAAGGCGTTTCACCAAGGCCAAGCAAGTGCCATTTGTCCACTTCTACCCAGCACTTGGAGGTGTAAAAAGATATCCCAAAAGGGAGAACCCAAAAGGGGCAGGTAGCTAGGAAATCCTATACGGCTCACTTTGCTGTAAAACAGGGCCAAGCATGGGGGGCGACTAGGAAGAAGGGGCCTTGGGAAAGTCATAAACAGCAGCTGTGATATGGAGATCGTCCTCCTTCCATGGAGTCAAGTAGACTGATGAACAACAGAGTCGTGGGAACCAGTTAGTCCCACTGCCTCCTTTGACAGATGTGAAGATGGAAACCCAGGGTTGGGAAGGGGCTTGCCCAGGGTCACACATAGAAGGAAGGACTGGCAATAATGAGGCTATCCTAATGCCATTCCACAGTTCTGTTAGTTGGCATACACCAGCTGCTCCTTAGGAACCCTGTGGGGCAGATCTACTTTATCCTATTGGGTCACTATGAGCTGGTGTTGACTCAACAGCAATGAGTCAAGGAAAGAAAGTGATAGCAAATCTTGCATCCCTGGGCGGTGGAAATGATTCACATGCTTGGTCAAAAGGTTGAAGGTTCAAGTCCTCCCAGAGGCACTTCAGAAGAAAGGCCTGGCAATCTACTACTGAAAAATCAACCATTGAAAACCCTATAAAGGAGAGGGGGCCAAGATGGCTGACTAGGTAGAAGCTATCTCAGATCCCTCTTGCAACAAAGACTCGGAAAAACAAGTGAATCGATCACACACATGACAATCTACGAAACCTGACCATCAAACACAGATCTAAAGAGTTGACCTGAGTGACAGAGACTGAGAAGGAAAAACCACGGGGAAGCAATGATTGCTTTCGGAGCCTGGAGCCAGCATCCCAGTCAGAAAACCTTCGCACCGGGCTTTGGACTGGGCACAGAGGAGCTGAGCACGGCATCCTGAGACGGCACAAACACAGGGCGCAGCCCTAGCCCCCTGAAGTGACCTCGGGGGAAGCCCAGCCGGTGCACGCAGGCAGCACAGTGATGCGGCTGACAGAAGGAGAAGTCACTGGGAGGCAGCGACTGATTTTAGAGCCTGGAGTGCGGCATCCCAGCCAGGGAACCTTGGCGCTGGGCTTTGGACTGGGAGCGGAGGAACTGACCACGGCTTCTGAGACAGTACAAGCACAGGACGTGGGCCTGACCCTCGGGAGCAATCTCGACCCAGCCAACGCACACAGGCTACACACCCCTCCAGAATCTCAGATAAAACAGTCATCACCAAACATGATAAGTAACTTTGTCTATATTCTGGGGTGCTACTCCTATTTATCTGATCGCTCCCCTCCCCTTCCCAGGTGGCTTCATTAACATTGGAATTTCCTGAGCCAGAGAGTGAAGTGCTCAGCAGTTTTTATTTGTTTTTTTTTTTTTTTTTTTTTTTTTGGTCTTTTCCCAACCCATTCTCCTGGCCTGAGAGAAGCAGCTACAAAAAACCCAGGTACCAAAAATCCTTCCCTAATTGGACTAAAAATACAGAACCAGCTCCAGCCAAGCATATGAGATCCACGGTCTTGGGCTTTCATCCCTAGAGGGAACAAGGTGGCTGTTATAATGCAAAGGCAATTCTGATAGGGATCTGACTGTAATTGTTTTAGCGGATTACTGGAAAGACAAGTTTCCCAGGTCTGATATCTCTGCGTATTCAACAGAGCCCTCACTGACCCACAGCAGGGAACTGAGGGCTGAAGCTCCCCCCAGACCACCTAGCCTCCTGCCTTAGGAGTCTAAGGATGGTGACACCTACCAATATGTAGAGGTACTTGCATTGGGTGCCTAAGGTACAGCTGCAGAGCCCACCCACCAAAGTGCTTTAGGAATAGAGGACACACCTACCTCATTGGCACTTGGGGTAAGCCTGTCAGCATCTTGCCCCCCTGGAGTGTGACCCCCTGCTGCTACTAGAATCTGGTGCACACAACTATCACTAATACTCCTCTAGGTGGATAGGTGACAGTCTGCACCACACACTTGATGACCCAAATTCAGATTCTACTCAAGAATAGTGAATGGACTCTTAGGCTTATATATCTGGTAACAGCCCAAACCAGTTGGTAATAGGACATAAGTGATTCAAGGGCTACAACAATCAAGACAGTGCAATCTAGTAGCCCATCTATGTATATTGAAAGAAAACAAAACAAGATAAGACTCAGTGAGCAAACATATAATAAATCACTACAATATCTTATAGATGGCTTGGAGACAGCAGTCAATATCAAACCACGTAAAGAAGCAGACCATGATTGCTTCTACAACTCCCCAAACTAAAGAATCAAAATCTTTCCCAAATGAAGATACAATCCTGGAATTGCCAGATGCAGAATATAAAAAACTAATTTACAGAATGCTTCAAGACATCAGGGATGACCTCAAAAATGAAATAAGGCAATCTACAGAAAAAGCCAAGGAACACACTGATAAAGCAGTTGAAGAAATCAAAAAGATTATTCAAGAACATAGTGGAAAAATTAATAAGCTGCAAGAATCCATAGAGAGACAGCATTCAGAAATCCGAAAGATTAACAGTAAAATTACAGAATTAGACAACTCAATAGGAAGTCAGAGGAGCAGACTCGAGCAATTGGAATGCAGAGTGGAGGACCTGGAGGACAAGGGAACTGACACCAATATAGCTGAAGAAAAAATCAGATAAAAGAACTTTAAAAAATGAAGAAACCCTAAGAATCATGTGGGACTCTATCAAGAAGAATAACTTGTGTGTGATTGGAGTCCCAGAACAGGGAGGGATAACAGAAAATACAGAGAGAATAGTTGAAGATCTGTTGGCAGAAAACTTCCCTGACATCATGAAAGATGAAATGATATCTATCCAAGATGCTCATCGAACCCCATATAAGATTGATCCAAAAAGAAAATCACCAAGACGTATTATCATCAAACTTGCCAAAACCAAAGATAAAGAGAAAATTTTAAAAGCAACCAGGGAGAAAAGAAACGTCTCCTACAAAGGAGAATCAATAAGAATAAGTTCAGACTACTCAGCGGAAACCATGCAGGCAAGAAGGCAATGGGATGACATATGTAGAGCACTGAAGGAGAAAATCTGCCAGCCAAGGGTCATATATCCAGCAAAACTCTCTCTCAAATAAGAAGGTGAAATTAAAACATTTACAGATAAACACAAGCTTAGAGAATTTGCAAAAACCAAACCAAAGCTACAAGAAATACTAAAGGAAATTGTTTGGTCAGAAAACCAATAATATCAGATACCAGCACAACACAAGGTCACAGAACAGAACATCCTGGTATCAATTCAAATAGGAAAATCACAAAAACAAATTAAGATTAATTCTAAGAAGAAAAAAATGCTCAAAACAGGGAATCACTGAAGTCAATATGTAAAAGATCATAATAATCAAAAAGAGGGACTAAATACAGGAGGCATAGAACTGCCATATGGAGAGGGAAACAATGCGATATAGGAAAATACAAGTTAGGTTTTTACTTAGAAAAAATATTAAGGTAACCACTAAGAGGTATAACAACTCCATAACTCAAAATAAAAACCAAGAAAAACATAACGACTCTACAAACATAAATTCAACTACTGTGAAAATGAGGAACACACAATTTACAAAGAAAAACGTCTCAGCACAAAAAAGTAAGTGGAAAAATGAAATTGTCAACAACACACACAAAGAGGCATCAGAATGACAGCACTAAACACATACGTATCTATAATTGTGCTGAATGTAAACGGACTAAATGCACCAATAAAGAGACAGAGAGTCTCAGACTGGATAAAGAAACACGATCCGTCTATATGCTGCCTACAAGAGATACACCTTAGACTTAGAAACACAAACAAACTAAAACTCAAAGGATGGAAAAAAATATATCAAGCAAACAACAAGCAAAAAAGAGCAGGAGTAGCAATATTAATTTCTGACAAAATAGACTTTAAAGTGAAATCCACCACAAAGGATAAAGAAGGACACTACATAATGATTAAAGAGACAATAGACCAGGAAGATATAACCGTATTAAACATTTATGCACCCAATGAAAGGGCTGCAAGATACATAAAACAAACTTTAACAGAACTGAAAAGTGAGATAGACACCTCCACAATTATAGTAGGAGACTTCAACACACCATTTTCGGAGAAGGACAGGACTTCCAGCAAGAAGCTCAATAGACATAGACTTATACAGAACACTCCACCCAACAGCTGCAAAGTATACTTTTTTTTCTAACGCACATGGAACATTCTCTAGAATAGATCACATATTAGGTCATAAAACAAACCTTTGCAGAGTCCAAAACATCGAAATATTACAAAGTATCTTCTCAGATCACAAGGCCATAAAAGTGGAAATCAATAACAGAAAAATTAGGGAAAAAAAATCAAATACTTGGAAACTGAACAATACCCTGCTGAAAAAAGACTGGGTTATAGAAGACATTAAGGAGGGAATAAAGAAATTCATAGAATGCAACGAGAATGAAAACACTTCCTATCAAAACCTCTGGGACACAGCAAAAGCAGTGCTCAGAGGCCAATTTATATCGATAAATGCACACATACATAAAGAAGAAAGAGCCAAAATCAGAGAACTGTCCCTACAACTTGAACAAATAGAAAGTGAGCAACAAAAGAATCCATCAGGCACCAGAAGAAAACAAATAATAAAAATTAGAGCTGAACTAAATGAATTAGAGAACAGAAAAACAATTGAAAGAATTTACAAAGCCAAAAGCTGGTTCTTTGAAAAAATTAACAAAATTGATAAACCATTGGCCAGACTGACTAAAGAAATGCAGGAAAGGAAACAACCCGAATAAGAAACGAGATGGGCCACATCACAACAGACCCAACTGAAATTAAAAGAATCATATCAGATTATTACGAAAAATTGTACTCTAATAAATTTGCAAACCTAGAAGAAATGGATGAATTCCTAGAAACACCCTACCTACCTAAACAAACACAATCAGAAGTAGAACAACTAAATAGACCCATAACAAAAAAAGAGATTGAAAAGGTAATCAAAAAGCTCCCAACAAAAACAAAGCCCTGGCCCAGACGGCTTCACTGCAGAGTTCTATCAAACTTTCAGAGAAGAGTTAACACCACTACTACTAAAGGTATTTCAGAGCATAGAAAAGGATGGAATACTACCTAAACTCATTCTATGAAGCCACCGTATCCCTGATACCAAAACCACGTAAAGACACCACAAAAAAAGAAAATTACAAACCTATACCCCTCATGAACATAGATGCAAAAACCCTCAACAAAATTCTAGCCAATAGAATTCAACAACATATCAAAAAAATAATCCACCAAGACCAAGTGGGATTTATAGCAGGTATGCAAGGCTGGTTTAATATTAGAAAAACCATTAATGTAATCCACCATATAAATAAAACAAAAGACAAAAACCACAGATCTTATCAATTGATGCAGAAAAGGCATTTGACAAAGTCCAACACCCATTCATGATAAAAACTCTCAGCAAAATAGGAATTAAAGGAAAATTCCTCAACATAATAAAGGGCATCTATACAAAGCCAATAGCCAACATTACCCAAAATGGAGATAGTCTGAAAGCATTTCCCTTGAGAACGGGAACCAGACAAGGATGCCCTTTATCACCGCTCTTATTCAACATTGTGCTGGAGGTGCTAGCCAGAGCAATTAGGCTAGACAAAGAAATAAAGGGCATCCGGATTGGCAAGGAGGAAATAAAATTATCTCTATTTGCAGATGACATGATCTTATACACAGAAAACCCTAAGGAATCCTCCAGAAAACTACTGAAACTAATAGAAGAGTTTGGAAGAGTCTCAGGTTATAAGATAAACACACAAAAATCACTTGGATTCCTCTACATCAACAAAAAGAACATCGAAGAGGAAATCACCAAATCAATACCATTCACAGTAGCCCCCAAGAAGATAAAATACTTAGGAATAAATCTTACCAAAGATGTAAAAGACCTATACAAAGTAAACTACAAAGTACTAGTGCAAGAAAATAAAAAGGACCTACATAAGTGGAAAAACATACCTTGCTCATGGATAGGAAGACTTAACATAGTAAAAATGTCTATTCTACCAAAAGCCATCTATACATACAATGCACTTCCGATCCAAATTCCAATGACATTTTTTAATGTGATGGAGAAACAAATCACCAACTTCATATGGAAGGGAAAGAAGCCTCAGATAAGTAAAGCATTACTGAAAAAGAAGAAGAAAGTGGGAGGCCTCACTCTACCTGATTTCAGAACCTATTATACAGCTACAGTAGTCAAAACAGCCTGTTACTGGTACAACAACAGGCACATAGACCAATGGAACAGAATTGAGAACCCAGATATAAATCCATCCACATATGAGCAGCTGATATTTGACAAAGTCCCAGTGTCAGTTAATTGGGGAAAAGATAGTCTTTTTAACAAATGGTGTTGGCATAACTGGATATCCGTTTGCAAAAAAATGAAACAGGACCCATACCTCACACCATGCACAAAAACTAACTCCAAGTGGATCAAAGACCTAAACATAAGGACTTAAACGATAAAGGTCATGGAAGAAAAAATAGGGACAATGTTAGGAGCCCTAATACAAGGCATAAACAGAATACAAAACATTACCAAAAATGACGAAGAGAAACCAGATAACCGGGAGCTCCTAAAAATCAAACACCTACGCTCATCTAAAGACTTCACCAAAAGAGCAAAAAGACCACCTACAGACTGGGAAAGAATTTTCAGCTATGACATCTCCGACCAACGCCTGATCTCTAAATCTATATGATTCTGTTAAAACTCAACCACAAAAAGACAAACAACCCAATCAAAAAGTGGGCAAAGGATATGAACACACACTTCACTAAAGAAGATATTCAGGTGGCTAACAGATACATGAGAAAATGCTCTCGATCATTAGCCATTAGAGAAATGCAAATTAAAACTACAATGAGATTCCATCTCACTCCAACAAGGCTGGCTTTAATCCAAAAAACAAAAAATAGTAAATGTTGGAGAGGCTGCGGAGAGATTGGGACTCTTATACACTGCTGGTGGGAATGTAAAATGGTACAACCACTTTGGAAATCTATCTGGCATTTTCTTAAAAAGTTAGAAATAGAGCTACCATACAACCCAGAAATCCCACTCCTCGGAATATACCCTAGAGAAATAAGAGCCTTTACACGAACAGATACATGCACACCCATGTTTATTGCGGCTCTGTTTACAATAGCAAAAAGCTGGAAGCAACCAAGGTGTCCATCAACGGATGAATGGGTAAATAAATTGTGGTATATTCACACAATGGAATACTACGCATCGATAAAGAACAATGAGGAATCTGTGAAACATTTCATAACATGGAGGAACCTGGAAGGCATTATGCTGAGAGAAATTAGTCAGAGGCAAAAGGACAAATATTGTATAAGACCACTATTATAAGATCTTGAGAAATAGTATAAACTGAGAAGAACACATTCTTTTGTGGTTATGAGAGGTGGGGAAGGAGGGAGGGTAGGAGAGGGTTATTTACTGATTAGTTAGTAGATAAGAACTACTTTAGGTGAAGGGAAGGACAATACTCAATACACGGAAGGTCAGCTCAACTGGACTGGACCAAAAGCAAAGAAGTTTCCGGGATAAACTGAATGCTTCAAAGGTCAGAGAGGCAAGGGCGGGGGTTTGGCGACTATGGCTTAAGGGGACTTCTAAGTCAATTGGCAAAATAATTCTATTATGAAAACATTCTGCCTCCCACTTTGAAATGTGGTGTCTGGGGTGTTAAATGCTAACAGGCGGCCATCTAAGATGCATCAATTGGTCTCAACCCACCTGGATCAAAAGAGAATGAAGAATACCAAGGTCACACGATAACTATGAGCCCAAGAGACAGAAAGGGCCACATGAACCAGAGACTTACATCATCCTGAGACCAGAAGAACTAGTTGGTGCCTGGCCACAATCGATGACTGCCCTGACAGGGAGCACAACAGAGAACCCCTGAGGGAGCAGGAGAACAGTGGGATGCAGACCCCAAATTCTCATAAAAAGACCAGACTTAATGGTCTGACTAAGACTAGAGGAATCCCGGCGGTCATGGTCCCCAAACCTTCTGTTGGCCTAGGGCAGGAACCATTCTCGAAGACAACTCATCAGACATGGAAGGGACTGGACAATGGGGTGGAGAGAGGTGCTGACGAAGAGTGAGCTACTTGTATCAGGTGGACACTTGAGACTGTGTTGGCATCTCCTGTCTGGAGGGGAGATAGGAGGGTAGAGAGGGTTAGAAACTGGCAAAATCGTCACGAAAGGAGAGACTGGAAGGAGGGAGCTGGCTAACTCATTAGGGAGAGAGTAAGTGGGAGTACGGAGTAAGGCGTATATAAGCTTATATGTGACAGACTGATTTGATTTGTAAACTTTCACTTAAAGTACAATAAAAATTATTTAAAAAAAAAAAGAAAACCTTGTAGAGCACAGTTCTACTCTGACACACATGGGGTCACCATGGTTGGAATTGACTCGATGACAACTGGTTACTGGTTAGCAGTGAAATTTATCATTTTTTACCTAGGTATTCACTGGCTCCTGCAAAGTATTCACACATTCTCCTAGATGCCAGCATTTGTTACTTAGGTGGCTCTATCTAAATGCACCATCTTAAGCAAATTGCATAGCCTTGTATAAAAATTGAACTAACAATAGGACTCACGGGTTGATGTGTGGATTAAATGGGAAGCACTCAGCTCAACGCCCAGTGCTACAATGAATGGTAGTTACGTTATCACTATATTACTCAAGAGGGCTGCTCCTTCCGCCCATGCAGTCTTTTTTTCCCCCTGTAGGAGTTTCCGCTTCTCCAAAGAGATTCTATTTATCTGCTATCTTCTGTGCATTGCTGCCTTCACGAATAAAGAGATGACTCACTGCAAGTTCCAGACCAGTGTTTCCCAAACTGGATTATTCTTCGAGAGTTATGAATCCTTAAACTGGTTTTTCTTTGTTGTTAACAATAGATTTAGGAAAATCTACCTCATCCTTCAGGAAAGAGAGATGCCTCCGAAGCACATGGCTCCTCCTGTTTTTCCTCTGCAGAAATTCCCTTTCTTCTGACTGCCCTCTGGTTCCAATCATTTGGGAGAGAGAGGCACCAGGGACTAAATTAGAACCAGATAGAAGGTGATGAGAAAAAAGACCCAGAATAAATGGCAAACTGTGGGAAAAAGAAAGTTACAGCTCTCCCTCTGTCCTCTGGGATCTGATCTGACTCTATTCTGAAGGATTTAAGGAAAGCTGAGGACCCTTGGGGAATTCCTGGGTGGTGCAAATGGTTAACTTGCTCAGCTGCTAACCTAAAGGTTTGCAGTTTGAGTCTACCCAGAGGTGCCTTGGAAGAAAGGCCTGGCAATTTATTTCCCAAAAATCAGCCACTGCAAACCCTGAGGAGCACAGCTCTACTCTGACACACATGGGTCATCATGAGTTGGAAGTCGACTCAATGGGAACTGGTAAAAAGGTAGGAGGGTGGGAGCAGAAGCCTGCAGATAAGAATTTAAGTTTTCCCTTCAACCTCCGAGAAAAACAGGAGAGAAGTAGTTTCTAACCCTCTGTTTCCTTTGCTCAAAATCCTTCTGAGAGGGTGAGTGGGAAGCTATTACTTAATAAATACAGAGTTTCGGTTTGGGGTGATGAAAAATTTTGGAAATAAGCAGTGGTGATGGCTGCACGACGTTATTGTGAGTTTGATTAATGTCACTGAATCACACATGTAAAATGGCTAAGGTGGTAGGTTTTATTTTATACATATTTTACCACAATAAAAATAAATGCTTCTGAAGTCCCTCAGTGGTGCAAATGGTTAAAGTGCTTGGCTGCTAACTGAAAGATTGGAAGTTCGATTCCACCCAGAAGTGCCTTGAAAGAAAGGCCTGGTGATCTACTTCAGAAAAATCAGCCACTGAAAGATAAATCCTTCCAAGGGGTCAGCACTGCCTCCCTGGAGGTCAGCCTCACACCTTCCAATCACATCGTCCCTGGGTGCTGCCACTGCCATGACCCACCGCCACTCTCAGAGATTGTTCCAAAGCAGCTTCCACAGATGTGGCTGGGGACGCGAGTGCACTTCTGGTGGCCTCCGAGGGTAGAAGGAAGAAAGGAAGGTGATGGTGTTGAGGAGGTGCTGATGTCAATGACAACAGCAGTGAGGACACAATCCTTGTCTTCTTATTCATAATCGCAGGGCGCTTTTCTGAGAGCTTCTCAATGGCCTAGAGACACAGATGGGAATACGCCTGTTTTGCACAGAAATGGCTCACAGCAGTTGGCCAGTAGTTAGGAGAACTCAAAGCACTTGTTTTTAAAAAACTCTAGTGTGTAAGAAATAGACCTGGAAGGAATATCAAGACAGCGCCTCTTCCAGATAAGGAATAAGCAACCCCATTTTGCAGACGAGGCACTCGAGGTCCAGCAAGAAAAGTGTTTGTCCACAGCATTCAGCAGTGAGAGGAAGACTAGAACCTCATCCTCCTGAAGCCACTTTTCCACAACACACACACACACACACACACACACACACACACACAGCCTCCATCCCAGAGAGTTTGGAGTCTTTTCTGGGCTATATTGTGAATCCTGGGCCTGCCTCCCCACAGAGTTCCGTGTGCTGCTGCCTTTCCAAACGCCTCCTGCCCTGCTTTGACAGTTTTTACTCTAGTAGTCAACACCCATATTTATCATTTATAGTAGAGAAATGTGCCTGTTTGGATATGTTCATTTGTACGGCTTACGTCTTTTAAGTTTCTATTAAGAAATCGTCAACATGAAAAGATATAAACAAAACGCAACAAATACTATTGAAACAACTATCCCGGCCTAAGAAATAAACTATTGGCGATACAATCAAAACCCCCAAAACTCACATTCCTCTTCCTCCCTTTCTCCAGCCCTCACCAGTGACGTTGAATTGTGTTACCACTCCCATGCATTTCTCATATACTTGGTATGTGTTCTTTATACAGGCAGTTCTCACTTTGACAGCAGTTCAGGGTTGTAAAAATGACCACGCAAGATGAAACTATGCAAAGCAATCTTAAAAATCAGTGGAAAAATATCGTGATTGTTTTGTGATATTTAAAATTTTTTTTACTAAAACATTAAAGAAACTCTCCACT
Source organism: Loxodonta africana (assembly GCF_030014295.1). Lineage (NCBI taxonomy): Eukaryota > Metazoa > Chordata > Mammalia > Proboscidea > Elephantidae > Loxodonta > Loxodonta africana. Next base: position 103,466,126 of record NC_087342.1, read on the forward strand.
GCAGATCACGAATGTATACAAAAAAAAAAAAGAAAGAAACCAGCTGCCGTGGAGTTGGCTCCAACTCATAGCAACCCCGTATGTGCGGAGTAGAACTGTGCGCCAGAGGGTTTTCTTTGGCCGTGACCTTCCAAAAGCAGATCTCCAGGCCTTTCTTTCAAGGCACCTCTGCGTGGACTTGAACCTCCAACCTTTCCATTGGTAGTTGAGTGCTTAACTGTTTGCACCACTCAGAGACCTTTATGAATGTATAAAAATAGGGGAATAAAAAATAGTAAAACTTAGTATTTAAAACATTAATTTTATTTAAAGCATTTAATTTTAAACATTAGAAACATTGAGAATTAATGTTTTAATTTCTTTGCAAAAAATGTATCAAGAGTAGTTTGAACAGGGCTTGCCTTCTGGTTCTCACTGTATAACTTATGGAGTGAACATCTTTTTTATGCTTGGTGAACCAGCATACTATGTTTGGATCAATTTCCAACATTTTATCTTTTGTACTTTTGATATCATGAAATAGCTCTGAGAGTTTCTTTGATGTGAAGCCTTTTCTAGAGTCATTACCTTGGGAGCATTTCTGCAGCCACTTTCCTCATTTATGTCAGCAAGTTTATCTTCACTAAGTTCATCTCGTTGGGTATCTACGGTCTCTCTTCTCTCCAATGGCAGCAGTGTCAACACTGCCACAGTCAGCTATTTCTTCTATAACTCCATTTATAGTCAATTCAAACTTCACATCCAGCATTACCACTTTATTTCTTTGCTGTGCTTTCATCTTTGGTGGCCCCTTTCTTCTTTAGATTATCCATTTTTGTAAAATGTCAGGTGGGCTTGTCACTGGCAGACAAGGAAGCAACACCACTGCACACATTGCTGTCTGTGCATGAACCCAATAATGGATGCACAATGACCAATCACTGACAGAGCTTAAAAGAAGTGACATGATTGGTCACTGATCACAATGCACATCTGTAATTTATGAAGTGATTTGTGGAATGGAGAACTAGCAGCAAAGATAGTACTTTATGCATTTACTCACAGTCAGCATACCATGGTCATTTAAATTTCCACTATTCTGTCAGGGAACTTGTTGAACTAATCATGGTAACTAAACCCCCTGCCTATGGGAACTATGGGAAATGAGGAGTGCCTGTACTTTATACCACATATGTATGTCTACCTAGCAATCTATGGAATTAGTTTTTATGTTTTTAAGTTTTATATAAAAGCAAATAATACTGCACAAATATTTCTTCATTCTCTATTACTTTTTTCTCTCTTGTTTGTGTATCTATGTGTGGCTTTCCCCGGATGAGGACAGGCGTTACCTGAAATCAGGAACTCTATCTTTCCCACCAGCTGCAGAGCTCCCTAAGGGCAGGGCCTAATTCCCCTGTTACGGGTAAAATTTATGCCCCCCCAAAAATATATGTTGGAATTTTACTCCCTATTCCTGTGGATGTAATCCTGTTTGGAAATAGGATTTTCTTTGTCATGTTAGTTAGATCATACCTGAGTAGGGTGGGATCTAAATCTAATCACTTTTGAGTTATAAAACAGACAGATTAGACACTGAAACACATAAACACTCAGGGGAAGACAGATGACATACAAGAATTGTCTACAAGCAAAGAAAATCAAGGCTCACCGGCAGAAAGTAGCAGAGGGGCTCACAGAAGGAATCAACACAACTGAGACCCTGATTTAGGCTTTTAGCCTCTAGAACTTTGAGAAAATAAATTTCTATCTTTTAAAGCCAACCACTCATGGTATTTCTGTTATAGCAGCTCTAGGTACTGAGACAGTCCCTTGGCCTGAGTTTGCCTGAGCGCCCCAGTAGGCACCATCTATAGCCTGAGGGACGGATGGAAGTGACTAACACCAGAGAGTTTGGATTCTCCAGTTGCTGGAGAAACCATGCAGGAACCGCTTGAAAGATCCTCACATATGGAGATCCCATCCCGAATGGCATCTTATAGCGCTCCGGCAACTCTGAGGGCTGCAGCGGCAGGCTTTTCCTGTCTCCAATGTTCATTGCCGTTTAGAGTTAAATTGATTTTAATAGCATCCAATTTTTTGCAAGTGCTGGAGAGACAGACAGATTACAAAGGGAGTTTTATTACCACCTTCTTTTTCCTTCTGGATTCCCAAATGAACATTAAAAATTCATTTCATCTGACACTTGGTCCCTGGACCCAGGAGAGATAACCAGGGAAATAGCATTGGGCCCAGGGTTGGCTGTTAAAACTATAAGCTTCCCATTTTGCTATTCCTGTGAGGGATAAGACAGAAGGCCATTCTTTTCAAGCTCTGGGAGCCTGTTGATCTATGAAAGTGTGTGTGAGTGAGTGTGTGTGCATGTACGTGTGTATGCATTTGTGATACAAGTGAGCCTGCATTTTTATGTGCAGGGGTTTGACCCTGAAAAGATATGATTATGGGTGTGTGTGTGTGTTGTGTAGGTGTGTTGTGTCTTATTGATACCTGTGTCCTCAGAGTTTGCCACATTGAGTTTCCATAGTAAATATGTGCTGAACAAATAGACGAATCAACCAACCAATAATCAATGGGGCTGCACAAGGTGTGCATGCCCCTCTTTATCTCATCAGCATAGCCCTTTCCTGTCCTACTTCCCTATCAGGAGAAGCTAGCGGAGCCCATTACTGGACTAGTGTGTGAGCTGGGTGTGCTTGGAGACTGTACTCCTCTATAGTGTGCACATGTGTGTGCATGTGTGCGTGCATGTATGTGTGTCTGTAATATGAATGGGTATCCATGAGTGTGTCTTTTCATCTGAAGTTAAAACCTCCTGACATATTTCAGCCCAACTTGCCTTAGGAAGCAGCCTTAGCCTGAGAGCCCCATGTGAGGAGATCAGGGGCACCCTCTCTCGTCTCTGCACCTCCCCAGCTTAGCAGTGTCCCACCTGGACTCAACCTGCCCAACTTTGTCCCTTTCCTCTTCTGCCCTGTGCACACCACCTCCGCAGTGGGGCGTCAGCCATACCCCACTCAGCCAGTCCCAGAGCATACAGAGCTTTCCTCATACTGTGTGCACCGTCTCCAGGTGCAAACGTGGGACCCTGAACTGGGAAACAGCTCAGTAAAGCTTTCAGAGAAAGCTAAAGCCACCCCCCCCATGTGTGTTTGCACATGTAAGTGTGCACGCATATGTGTATACTTGTACAAGCCCATATGCACTGCCAGTGCCTCAACTTTGTCTCAGTTCCCAAATCAGTGTTTTTTTGTTTTTTTTTTTTTTATTCCATAAACGTGATTTAACCTGAAGATTCCTTCCTGGTGACTGATTCTCCAACCAGTTGGCCAGCCTGCCTGTATTCCCTGTACCTACTGAGCAAGCACAAAGATAGCATCTTGTTGGGGTTTAGGACATGGTGGGGTAAAACCAGGAACCCTGGTGGTGCAGTGGCTAAGCGTTCAGCTGCTGCCCTGGAGGTCTGCAGTTCAAATCCACCAGCTGCTCTGAAGGAGAAAGACGTGGCAGTCTGCTTTCATAAAGATTACAGCCTATGGAAACCCTGTGGGACTACTCTGAATCGACTCAATGGCATTGGGTTTGGTTTGGTTTGGGGATGAAACCTGTTTAGTGTATGTCCCAAATGGGACTGACTAAAAGCTGATGTCAGCCAGATGAGAGAGCTGTGAGGGTAGGCGACAACCAGGGAAGGCTGCATGAGGAAGGGGAACTCCACCAGGACTTGGAGAGTGAGGCAGGATTCGTGTGAGAGAAGATGGGAGCCAGCAAAGATACAAGGATGAGGCTGGGGTGACATAACTAATATCTGGAAGCCAATTCCAACCACTGAGCACTCCCTGGGAGCAAGCAACACATATTCACGTGTGTGCGTGTGCTACTGAGGAAAGGATGTATCCACGCTTCCACTCGGTGTCCACGGAGCACTGAGTATGTAGTGGGCACTGTGCTAGGCCCAGGAGGGTACAGACAATGAGAGAAACACTTTACAGACGAGGAAGCTAAGGCTCTGAGAGGCTGACTTGTGCAAAAACCAGTTGCCATTGAGTCGATTCTGACTCACAGCCACTCCATGTGTCAGCGTAGAACTGTGTTCCACGGGGATGTCTATGGCTGATTTTTCAGAATTAGATTCTCAGGTCTTTCTTCCAAGGCACTTCTAGGTGGTCTTGAACCTCCAACCTCTTGGTTAACAGCCAAGCATGTTAATTTTTTGCACCACCAAGGAACTCCTACTTGTGCAAGGTCAGGTCCAAGTAGTTAGGGCTGGAGCCCAGCTCTGCCTAACTCCAAATCCTGCATCCTTTGCACGAAACTGATTGTGGGAGAGGGGTGAGCAAGAGACTTGGGGGGATGCTGGGCTGATTTGGGGGGCTCACACACATGAGGATGAATGGATGGAATGTATGTGGGCTGAGCAGACAGAGGTAATGACAACCTGGGTCAGACTTTTGGTTTTCCCCAAATGGCGTCTTAGAGTTTCTGGGATCTGTTGAGACTTAGAAGTGACCATTATAGCAGCAGAAGTGAGGCTGGGAGAAGCCTGAAAGTAAAGGTGCAGGTGGGGCAGGTGTGTGTGGCACGATGACAGGGTGCCGGTGCCAGACTGTGCCTCCTTAACACTGATGCCATCCTTGAGGCATCTGTAATCAGTCCATACAGCCTCTCTGGGTCTCAGTCCAGGAATACATTCATAGGTCATCACTGTTCTCCATGTGCCCCTTAATGATCTCATAAAACATGTCTCATTACGGCCCACAGGGCCTCCCAACTCTAAACCCCCCTTTTAATTTTAAAACAAATTCTTAAAATCACCTCCTGAAGAGTAAAGTATTCATGCTGACACTTCAAAGGGAAGATAAAGAAAGACAGAGATCCCAGGTGGTCCCCAGGCTGTGCAGGGGTCTGGCTGCCTGCTGGGGCCCATGTGATTCCAGGAGTCCTTCTCCTTTCTGCCCCTCAGCAGGGAAGTGTACCTGCACATTCCTGTTTCTCCAGGCCACTGTGGGGATGCTCAATGAGCCCTAGTCCATCACTGCACCCTTCCCTCCAGTCACCTGATATGGTCTGTACTCCATAGAGATCAAAGGCTGCCTAAAGTTCTGGGCCATCTCTTGGGCTTTAAGCATGTCTGTGGCTTTCCTGAAAGTCCCCAGGTAGCCCAAACAAGTATGCTCTCAACTAGATACTAACCTAAAGGCTGGTGATTTGAATCTACTCAGCAGCACCATGAAATAAAGGCCTGATGGTCTGATTCCATAAAGATTGGTGTTGGGTGTCATTGAGTTGCTTTTGACTCATAGAGACCCCAAGTAACAGAGTAGAACTGCCCCACAGGGTTTTCTTGGCTGTAATATTAACAAAGCAGATCAACAAGCCTATCTTCCGTGGTACTATTGGGTGGGTTTGAACTGCCAACCTTTTGGTTTGTGCCACCAGGGCTCCTTTCCATTAAGATTCCAAACCAAACCCATTGGCCAAACCCAAGTCAACTCATAGCAACCCTATAGGACAGAGTAGAACTGTGCCATAGGGTTTCCAAGGCTGCAAATACTTATGGAAGCAGACTGCCACATCTTTCTCCCACAGAGTGACTGGTGGGTTCAAGTCACCAACACTTCAGTCAGCAGCCAGGTGTTTAAGCACTGCGTCACTAGGAGCAGTTCTACTCTGTAATACCTGGGGCCACCGTGAGTTGGAATTGACTTGATGGCAATGGATTAGACTTTGATTTATGGCTTTCATTTGTTAACACTCTCCTACTGTTGCATCCCGCACCTCTTTTAAAGTTTGAGGTTTCAGCAGCATGCCAGACAGCTCTATGTGATTCTTCTACAGGTGTCTTAAGCTTAACTAAACTGCCATCACCCCCAAACCTTTGGTCTTGGCATCAAATTCACTCAGCAAACATTTACTGAGACCCCACCTTCTGCCAGGCTACCTTCTGTGGGGCTGGGGTGGGTGGTGGGAGGGATGTGGCCCTGGCCTTCATGAAGTCTACAATCCCTTCACTATCCTTCCAGAAAATTCTGGCAAAAAAACTGAGGGACCTTTTTAGACACCTTTCTCCCTTAACCCTCACCCACAACTAGGTCCTCTCAGTGTTGGCTCCACGGTTTCTGAATCTGTCCCTTCCTCTTCACTGCTCCATCCTGTTCAGACCCTCCTCATCACGAGAGTGGATTTCTGAGCCCTCTCTGGTCTCCTTGCCTCCAATCTAGCCTTTCCCCATTTGCTTCACAATGTGGCCCCTGGTATTGTTCTCACTTTCATTGGAGCAACTCTCTTCAGAATAAAACCAGATCCCTTTCCCTGACATCAGAGCCACTGCAATCTAGAGCCAACCTCTCCCAGATCTCACTTCTCACCCATAAGCCATATACATCATTTGCTTCAGCCACGCTGGATGACTTTGTTTGCTGAAACTGTCAGGTCTCTGTGCCTCTGCTAATGCGATTTCCTCCAGGTTGAAGTGCTTTACTCCTCCCCACATCCCCATCCCACCTACACATGCGCACATGCCTTGATCCTTTCTCCACCGGGCGAAACCTAGTCACCCTTCTGGGCTCTACTCAAATGCTGTTGTTGTTCTTAGCTGTAGTAGAGTCGGCCCCCGACTCATGAGACCCTCATTCACAGTAAAATAAAACACTGCCTTGTCCTGCACCACCCCATGATTGGTTACAACTGAACCATTGTGATTCATAGGGTTTTCATTGGTTGGTTTTCAGAAGTAGATTGCCAGGCTTTTCTTCCTAGTTCATCTTAGTCTGGAAGCTCCGCTGAAGAACACTTAGCATCATAGCAACACACAAGCCTCCACTGACAGATGGGTGGTGGCTGTGTGTGAGGTGCGTTGGCTGGGAATCCACCACTCTACAAAACCTTCCCTGAGTCCTGGGTAGACATATCCCATCCCTCTTCTGTCTTCTCAAAGGATTTTATGTGCACCTTTGTGCTGACATTTATCACTCTTGATCCTGTATTCTGAGTTCTACACCTGTCATTTTCCCAATACTAATCATAATAGTCATAATAATAAATTAACATTGATTGATTGCTCAGGCTAATCACTTGACACATATTACCTCATTTAATTCTCTCAAAACAGCCCTATGAAGTGGGTATGTTATTTCCTCTATTTTACAGAGGAGAAAGCTGGCTCACATAATTCAATTGTATGCTAACACCGTACAGCCAGTATGACACAGCATGGTTGAACTGGCTTTGTCCCAGGTGGGCTGACCTGGAGACCCCAGCCTTCACCACCACCACAGGCTGCCTTCTGGAACTGTGAGATAAGTGGGGGTTTCAGCTCCAATGTTGCTGTGTCCCCATCGACCCCCAGCACAAAGCCAGGTACATGGAGGCACGTCACCCACACTTGTTGGTTAAGGATTAAGGATCCATTGGCTAAAGAATTGAATGGCAGTAGAAATAAACAAAAACAAAACCCAGCACCGTCGAGTCGATTCCAACTCATAGCGACCCTATAGGACAGAGTAGAAATGCCTCTTTGAGTTTCCAAGGAGCGGCTGGTGCATTTGAACTGCTGACCTTTTGGTTAGCAGCCGTAGCACTTAGCCACTACGTCACCAGGGTTTAATTGATGAGTTGATCAGGGGGTAGAAGAGGAGAAGAGATTCCAGGGCTCCCTTAAGTAGAATACGCTCCACCCCACCCCACCCCACCCCACCCCAGCATTCTCCACTTAAATATTATACTTTTGTCTTCCCATGAACCAGATAGTAACACATCAGGATATAGGGTTTTAATAGCACCAAGGACCCTGTAGTCATTCACTATGGGGATGAAAATCCTTGAGTGTGCAACAGGCCCCAAGAAGTGCCACTTTCCAAGTTGACATTGCTACATGAGTCCCTAGTTCTGTAAGATGTTTAGCTTGCGTCATTTTGAGACACATGAATTGACAACCGGGGATGAAGACAGAGAATGTGAACAAGAAGAAAGAAGTGAGTAATGGTACCTCAGGGCTGGGTGAGTACAGGCAGAATAGAGTCCTGGCTTGTGGCAGCTGCTTCTCAGACCTACCCAGGTGTTCCATGGGGCACTGGCCCCACCAGAGGGTCCTGCCCCTCTCAGGGTCCCAACGTTCCCCAGATTTTTGTTGTCTGTTGGGGACAGCACAATCCTCCATCCCTGCCCCCGCAATACTGAAACTATGTTTTCCAAAGTCAGATTTGTGCACCCTGTGTTATCTGTCACTGACCCATGTCCTGCCTTGGTTTACCTTTCCATCAAATTAGGAAATGAACACCTGAATTTAAAAGGGAATAGCTCTGTGCCTCCTCAGTAATGATTCTAGGTGTCTCCGTGGTGTCTGTGGGGCTCTGGCTGCCTTCCAAACACCTCAGTTAGCTGTTGCTCCTGCAGAGATTGTCCAGTGCTTTGCTTCTCTGTCTGAGGGTCCTGGTGGCTATACCTGAGCTCTGCACAGAGTCTAGATGCCCCAGTGCCTTCTGAAAGGAACTGGGGGAAAGACTGTGGACTAAACACTGGCTAGAGAACAGGAACAACACTGGAATATTTTATTAAATCACAACAAACCTGTGAGGTTGTTACTATTAACTCCATGTTACAGATGAGGAACCCAAGGCTGGGGAAATTTAAGTACCTTGCTGTCATGGATTGAATTGTGCCCCCCAAAAATACGTGTCAACTTGGCTAGGCCATAATTCCCAGTATTGTGTGATTGTCCACCATTTTGTGATCTGATGTGATTTTCCTATGTGTTGTAATCCTAATCTCAGCCTGTGGTTAATGAGGCAAGATTAGGTTATGTTAAAGAGGATTAGGGTGGGATGCAACACCCTTACTTAGGTCACAGCCCTGATCCAATGTAAGGGGAGTCTTCCTGGGGTGTGGCCTGCATCACCTTTTATCTTACAAGAGATAACAGGAGAGAAGCAAGCCAAGAAAGGGGACCTCATACCACCAAGAAAGCAGCACCAGGAGCAGAGCACATCCTCTGGATATGGGATCCCTGCACCTAAGAAGCTCATCCACCAGGGGAAGATTGAGGACAAGGACCTTCCTCCAGAGCCGACAGAGAGAGAAAGCCTTCCCCTGGAACCGATGCCCTGAATTTGGACTTGTAACCTACTAGACTGTGAGATAATAAATTTCTCTTGTTAAAGCCAACCACTTGGATCAGAGAGGTAACCTGAGTAAGGATGGTGTTACAATCCCACCCTAATCCTCTCAACATAAAATCACAACCACAAAACGGAGGACAACCACACAATACTGGGAATAATGGCCTAACCAAGTTGATACACACATTTTGGGGGATGTAATTCAATCCATGACAACTGGCTTGGCCACTGTTCAGTACAACAGCAAGAAATAGCTCTCCCACGTTCCTCCAGTCCAGATCTGATTCAGGTACCACCCAGGGTTGCTGAAGACACGGGTCTGGCACCCTGCTTCCACTAAACTCTCCCCCTTTGTATTTCCTTTGTTGCCCATCCCCCTCCCCCCAGGGATTCTGGGACCAAAACAAACATTACCCTGGTCTCAGGCTTCAGAAGATGGGGAGGGTGAGAGTTATCTTCAGGTCATTGACTCACACATCTTCCTCCTCCCCCGCGCATTTGTTTAACTACACAGAGCTTTGGCTGCACCAGAGAACACCCACTCAGGGCCAGGCAAACACAGAGTGGGCTGGCAATAGGGAAAAGTAGCCCCTTCACTGGCTTGACTGTGCTTTTCACCTCTTAGGGGCTGTCGCTCCATTTGCCAGTTCCCAAGTCAGACAGTGGGACAATAAGTAAAGGCTTGTGCCGAACATAAAATAAGATACTACTGCTATTACTACTAAGCATTTAACAAGCCACAGGGCCCAAAAAACCCACAGGGCATATACCAAAAAAACAAACTCATTGCCATTGAGTCTATTCCGAGTCACGGTAACCCCATGTATTACAGAGTAAAATTGCTCCATGAGATTTTCTTGGCTATAATCTTTTTGGAAGGCCTTTCTTCCATGGTACTGCTGCATGGGTTCGAACTGCCAAGCTTTAGATTAATAGTTGATGGCAAACCATTTATCCCACCCAGGAACATGACATATTTTTAATAATAAATGATGATTGTAACTTATTATTTTTATCATGCAGTTTAGTGATATCTGCTTTTGCTGTTGCACAAAATCATCTGAACCTCCTCTCCATATTTTGATAGGTCCCAACCATGGGATTTGCACACTTCCAATGTAGAATTCAAAATAACTGCATTTCCTACCTAGAATGATCAACCTGTCCTGGTTCGCTTGGAACTTCTCTGGTTTTAGCACTGAAAGTCCTGCTTCTCGGGAAGCTCTCAATCCTGGGCACCTGTTCCTAGCTTCCCTCGCTGCCTGTGTATAGAAAATATGATTTTTAATTAGATACAACTGGGACTTTGATTAGGAACTAACTTAAATGAGAGACAAAGCAAGAGGTGGAGCACCATTTTTCTGGTTTTGTGGTCGGAATGACACCAACTTCCCGACTTTGACAGAGGTACAGACTTCCTTGGCAGGCCAGTTCTAAAGTTTTTCCCAGGACAAAACTAGAACCTAAGGATAGAGTCTGCTTCTTCGGCAATTGCAATAGTTCTGTGAATTCTCTGTATCCTTATTAAGCCCTTCTCTATTTAAACTAGAGAAGATTCTGTTGTCTGCAACAAAGAACCTCAACCAATACATACAGTAATTGTAAAGGTCTCTTCAGCAGTAGCAAGTACAGGCCTACACTGCAGCAAGGAGCCTCTTGAGGGATGCTTGAGATAAATCAATCTCTGGACAATCCAGGGGATTGCTCATTACTAGCTTCCTTTACTTGATAAGACTAGTGCAGATGTCTGTCATTTCAAATGCTCCGAAGACAGAGTCTACTGCATTGCATGGCAAGACCTACCCCCGTCAGTGTGTTAAGACCATGAACACAGCCCTCGTCCTTATTGGGCACCTGTGCCTGGGTACCAGGCAGACTACGGCATCACTCTGCATCCTGGGCATTGCTCAGCCAGCCAGGAGGGTGGAGATACACTCCTTGGGGTATATCTCCTTGGGGTTGGCTTAGGAAACTGACCCAGAACAGAAGGTTTCTTGGAGAAGACCAGGTAGTCAGGTGAAACATGCCAGAAAGTGTGTAGATCTCATAGATAGTCAGCAGCATCATGGATACCAGAATATATAGATCTGGTAAAAGGCATTCCGAAAGTATATTCCATGCAGAAGGCAAATGGGCAGCTAGCTGCACCAGAAGACCTAGTCATTGACAATAGATGGGGCCTCAGGGAGCTGGATTCAGCCCAGGGGAAAGAATTTGTGTATAGAAACGAGGGCATTGGTCCTTCAGTGGTAGAATTCTCGTCTTCCTTGCGGGAGACCCTGATTCAATTCCCATTTTCATAGAAAGGGAAAGAAGAAAGGGAGAGAGGAAGGAAAGAAGGAAGAAGGAAGAGATGAGGGGAAGGAGGGAGTAAGAGAAGAAAGGAAGGAGAGACAGAGGGAGGGACCAAGGGAGAAAGAAAGGAAGGAAAGAAGAAAGAGGAGAGGAGGGGAGGGGAGGGTCCTCCCTGTCTCACTCAGGGACCCTCACTGAGTTGAGGCAGCCAGTCTAATGGGCAAACTTGAGCTGCTGCCCTTTCCCAGGTGTCTCCCCAGGGGCAGAAAGTGCCAGAAAGGAATTAGCAGCACTCCCCTCCTCCCACTAATTGAGTACTCATCTGAGCCGGTCTGGCTTTACTAAGTTTCCAATTCATCTTCCCTTCTTTTGAAGCAAGTTGAGATTTATACTACATCCTAGACGAAAGACTCTGCACTTCATTTCCTTTCTTGGGCTGATTCCCTTCAAGAGGTGGCTTGGGCTCCATTCCCCAGAGGAATTCCAAAGTTAAAGGCCCTCCTATCCACCCCTCCAGTCTCCAGGTAGGAGTCTGCCCATTGAGGAAATAGCCTCCAGATGAGCTTCTACCTTCTCCATCCTCGTGTCTCTCCCTCCAAAGCCCCCGCCTTCGGTCCAGCCCCATCCTAGCCCCTGTCCCTCAGCAAGGTGCCCAGCTCAGCCCTCTCTTCTGTCTGGGGCAGAGGACAGGGGATAGAACCAGTGCTTTGCCAGGTCCTCACTTAGGATGCACACATGCTTCGGTTGGGACATTCTTTTTGCATGCCTATGTGTGAAATCACTCAAAGAAAATGGGCTTTGGCACCACGAAAATTGCAAGTCAAAACATGAGATACGAGAAATTGTCCTACAGGCTACAGTGCTGAGGCTTATGGAACCCTTGCCAGAAACCCCCAAGTAGGGAAAGGAGAAAAGAGGAGTCCCTGGACTTACAACCTTGAGTCTCTTGTGCTGTCATTTAAGCCCATTTCCACAGGACAACAGAGTGTCACTGATGAGAGACACTGTAAGATCACCTGGTCCAACTAACTCTCTCACCATGCAGATGGGAAAACTAAAGAGAAGATACTTCCTCAAGTTATGCACCATGTGTCGGTGGCAGAAATGGACAAGGAGTCGGATCTCACGGTGCTCTCCTGTGCATGTGTGGTTGCATGGATGCTCCTGCTTTAAACTGACCCTAGGAGGATCCAGCTTGGGGGATCCCTAGCTCACAGCCCAGGTTTTTTTTTAGGGATGGAGGGAGGAAAAAGGTAAGTGAAGGAGAGAGAGAGAAAGGCAGACAAAAAGGCAGGGAAAAAACCTGTTGGCAGAGATAGAAATAGTACAATTGATTGGGCAAGATGGAGACAGAAGAGCAGACACAGGGATGGGGAAACTGAAGGAAAAAGAGACTGGGGAAGAGCAAGGTGAGGGGAGACCAGCAGACAAGGCGCAGCTCATAGCCACCGTGAAGGCTAGTTCTACTCTGTCACGTGGGGTGGCTATGACTCAGAATCGACTCCGTGGCCCCCAACAACACATCAGTATGTCAACAGTACCAAAGTTGGTATACAGTAGATAACACAGTCATTTTCTCGTCTGTATGAGGGTGGGTCAACTCAAACAAAATCTGAGGCTCCTTCCAACTCTCAGTATGTGCGCTCTGCTTGGGGACAGGGGTTCTTCAGAGCAGGTGCGTGCCCTCAGCATGCATCGCAGGGCATTCTATTGCACAGGCCTTGTATCCGCTCTACCACAAAGCCAGGCAGATTCCATTCATCTGGGAAAAAAACTGGGGAGAACACTGGCTTAATTGGGCTTTTCACCTCTTAGACACTATTGCTGGGTTTCCCAGTTCCCAAGTCAGACAGTGGGACAATGAGTAAAGCAATTCCCCGGCAGCAGGCACCTGATGACACTGAGTCTGATGCTGACTGGGCCTGGGTAAGTGCTCCTCAAACTTTGAAACATACCCATCTGGGCACTGTGACTGGAAATGCTAGTGGATGACAATGCCCTGTACACACTGCACAGACACGTTTGCACGTGTTGCATAGGCTCCCTATACTCTATACTCTCAGACATATCTGCACATTTTACTCCTTTGCACACCCCCAGAGTATATTTTTCAGCCCTTCTGTATTCACAGAGTTCCCACTCACTCCTGGGGGACACGTGATTATACCATCAGACCACAGCCATTTGGCTATAGTGTGGAGAATCCCCAGACACGCTCTATTGACCAAAGGATACTTTGGTGACTCTTGGTGTGCACACATACATTTCCCACCCTCCCTCTCCCTGCCACTTACAAATACCACAGACACGGACTGCATATTGTGTGTACTGCATAAACGGCACATTACACTCCTTAAAAAGAGTTAAATACTTACCGTGTGCCGCACACTGTGATAAAGGCTTTTAAGCATCAGCTCTTTGAATCCTCCCAGCTTCGTTTGGGCTCCAACAAAGCAAACCCCAAAAATAAAAATTTGGGAGCAAATTATTTATTTGGGATGTGATCCAGGAATTACTAAGAGAGAATGGGAAAGATAGCAAACAGAGAAAAGTCCATTAAAGATTGTGGTAATGAATGAATTACAGCCATGTGTTGCTTAACATCCATGATATTTACGTCCTGTGAAATAGGACGTTATGTGATTTGGACACTGTGTGAACCCCATACTATATACACACTGTCCCTAGGTTACAAACATCCAACTTACGTACAACACGTAGTTATGAACCACCAAACCCAAACCCATTGCTGTCAAGTGATCCTGACTCATAATGACCCTATAGGACAGAATAGAACTGCCCCATAAGGTTTCCAAGGAGTGGGTGGTGGACTCGAACTACCAACTTTTTGGTTAGCAGCTGAATGCTTAACCACTGTACCACCAGGGTTCCAGTTATGAACCAACCCCCATAAAGCCTATTATGTTAAAAACCACAGTATATGTAGTCGGACGTTGCCTGAATAGACGTTATACAGCACATGACTGTACTCTGCTGGGCGCCTGGGGCTCAAACCCAGTGGGGAGCTTCTGGGAAACTGTATGGAGCGAGGCTGAGAGTCATCCTTCACTCAGAGGAGAGGAAGCTGGGGTATTTATCCACCAACATCTGTCCTTCATTAACGGTTACTCCTGGGACATTAACTCCTTGGCATTTCCTGCCTCCCCACGGCCCAGACACTTCCACCCCAAGAAAACACTGTCAGGCAAAGAGACACAGACAGCAGGTGGCAGGTAAAAGAACTCTGCACAGGGGTTATAGATGGGACACCAACAGCATCTCCATGTCTCTTACTTATCACTAAGGAAGGTATTAGGATGACTTCAGTTTAGATGAGTCAACAGAGGCTGAAGGAATTTATATTACCTTGCCCAAGGCTGCCAATTAATAATGGGTGGGGCCTGAGTGACTGCAGAGCCCACATTCTTACCCACCATTCTTGCTGCCGCCTATCTGTGCCCCTGGGTCCTTGCTCTGCCCACCTTTGTCTACCCTTTGAGCTTGCCCACTGCATCCTGAATGAAGAGACTTTAGCTGTGTCTCCAGCTGCTTTGGAGGCTGTAAAGAGGTCCTTCAAAAGAAAAGTTGGGTGATCTACTTCCAAAAAATTAGCCCTGAAAAACCAGTGGAGCACAGTTCTACTCTGACATACATGGGTGGCCTTGAGTTGGAGTCTACTCAACAGCTACTGATACCCTTAGGTCAATTTGCTTAACTGAATCACAGCCAGAGGGGGAAGGACCGCATGTGATGGAAAAAGTCTGAGAGAAAGCCTCTGAGGGGGCTTGGGCCCAAGGCCTACCTTGCTGTCATCTTAATCACCAAGATACCAAATACAATAAAGAAAAGTATTATGGAAATAAAACACTGCCAAAATCTTTCTAAAATTGCAAGTGTATGCAATGAGCTGTCTGGGTTTATAAAGAACAAATTATGCCAGCCACACTTGATTGTGCCTTTGAGGGAACTAAGAAATTAAGGGGTGGGAATGATGTGAGCGACGCAATACATCTTGATTTTAATACAGCAATTGATACACTGTCTTGTGGAATTGTCCTTGCAAAATTAATTCAAATTGGCTTGGTGAGGAGAACTGTCCCTGGGGTTGAAAACTAGTGGAAAGATAAACAAACAAATAATGATTAAAGGAGAAACCAAAGCCCACAGCCCTAAGGTAGGGAGAGGAGAGAGGGTGAAGTGAGAGAGGCAAGGCCTGGCTTCTCTGTCAGCCTCCGAAGGGCACAGAGGAGTGGAAATGAATCTGGTGTTGGTTTGGGGAGCTGGGGGAGGGTTGGCCTACACAGAGGGATCGAATGGGAGCCTGGTGGCCCATGGGATTCACTAATGGCTCTATGCCTGGTGGTTATATCGTCAATCCAAAGACAGTGGGAAAACAGAGTCTGGGCCTTACAGAAACCCACAGCCTGGATTGAGTGAATTCATTACCAAGCACAGAGTTGACTTCAGTAGCAAAGCCAGGTACCAGGTTTTCCTTTTGATCTTTGGGTAACATTTGCAGTAAAGAAGCCCATTTCTCAGAGTCAGAGGACCCTGACTTGGTTTCTGCATGTTGGAGTTGGCAGGATCCTTAATGAACGAGCCCTCTTGGAGCAGATGGGGAGACTAGGGCCCACAGGCAGAGCTTGTTAGAAATGCAGATTCCTAGGTTCCAGACCCAGCAGTTCTGGTTTTTGTAGAGCTGGGATGAGCCCCAAGAGCCAGCATTTTAACAGGTTCACAGTAGGTGATTCTGGTCTGTGGATTATATTGAGAAATACTGGTCCAAGGTCCCATGCCAATCGATCCATCCCTCTTGCTTGCCTTCCTTCCTGTCTGCCTGCCTGCCTGCCTGCCAAAACATTTTTGTTGAGTGTCTACTGTACTATCATATGGGAGGCATTGTTCCAAGTTCTAGAAATGCAGAGTTGAAGGGCAACTACCTTACTGGCCTGACACAGACTGGAGAAACCCTGAGAGTATAGCCCCCACACATACTTCCAGCTCAATAATGAAGTCACTCCTGAGGTTCACCCTTCAGCCAAAGATTGGACAGGCCCACAAAACAAAACAAGACTAAAGGGGCGCACCAGCCCAAGGGCAAGGACTAGAAGGCAGAAGGGGACAGGAAAGCTGGTAACAGGGAACCCAAGATTGAGATGAGAAAGTGTTGACATGCCGTGGGTTTGTTAACCAGTGTCATAAAACAGTATGTGTACTAACTGTTTGATGAGAAACTAGTTTGTCCTATAAGTCTTCATCTAAAGTACAACAAACACACACATACACACACACAAAAAGGTGACTACCCTCTTTGAGGAAACAGACAGAATACAGGCTGGCATAATTTATAGGAAGCACAGGGGGCAGAAGACATGTTAAAGGACACCACAAGCAAGTGCAAGATGACTGGCACTATAGGACGAAGACGTGGTTTTCTCAGTAAATATACTGGAAGGGGCAGAAATAAGAGGGAGAAAGAATCTATACATCAAAAGGGACCCAAAGGACATGTCAGTCAATTGCAATATGAAACCTTACCTAGATCCTTATTTAAACACACTGTTAAAAAGAGCATTTATGAGACAATCAGAAAAATGTGAACATTTGTAAATATTGGATGATTTTGAAGAATTATAAGGTATATTAATGGTATTGAGGTTATTTTTTTAAGTCCTTACCTTTTCGAAATAGATATTAAAATGTTTATTGATGAAACAGTATCTAAAATTCACTTCAAACTAAATCTGTGTGTGTATGTATGTGTGTGTGTGTATGTATGTGTGTGTGTGTAGCATTGGGAGGGATGTCTAGAACAAACAAGATTGGCCATGAGTTGATAATTGTTAAAGTTGATGTTGGGTACATTGGGGTTCATTATACTGTTCTCTCTACTTTTGTACATGTTTAAATTTTCATAATTAAAGTTAAAGAAAGGAAGGGAGGGAGAGAGGGAGGAAGGAAGGAAGGAAAGAAAAAAGGAAGAAAGGAGGGAGGGAAGGAATGCAGATGACAGATGGTAGACTGATGACCAAACATGAAGAATCAGGGAGGGTTTCCTGCTGTGGTGACAGGTCTCATCTCAGAGCCGAGCAGACATTAGCCAAACCAAGAAGTGAGGATGGGGAGGGAGAAACCCAGGTAGAGGGAGCATGCTTACTGTGGAGTCCCCAGGAAAAGAGCAAGGACCCGATTATCCAGAGCTAGGTGTGCTATACTCAGGAGCTCAGGGATTCTAGTAGGTGAGGAGAATAACCAAAGGATAATAGACAAGAGAGACAGAGAGAAACAGACATTTGATTAGCTCTCTTGGGCTTCTCTATGGAGATCTGACTGGGTTGGGGAGACCCATGGAAGGAGAACAAGTTACAGTGACTTCAAGGGTCCAGGTGAGAGACGAGAAGAGTCTGAACTAGAGCAAGGGCAGTGGGGGTGGAAGGAAGGGGACTTTGGAGATATTTAGGAGGTAGACTCTACATGCCTTGGTGTCCTATTGAAGGGAGGTGTTTAGGGTGACAACAGGGCTTTTTCTTGATTGTCTAAGGGGATGGCAATATCATCTCTCAGTGGAAGTGCAGAACCCAGCTGGAGAACCAGATGGGGTAGAAGTGATAGATTCATTTGGGCACCTTGCATTTTGTGGGAAGTGGTTGGGGAGATATTTTATGAGTAGTTGAATATACTAAATGCAGCTCAGAGGAAAGACCTAAGCTGGAGTTCAAGACTGGGGTCATCATCACGGAGAAAGCAGCCCGTGAGGATGGACAAGATCACCTTGAGGAAAGGGAGAAGAAAAGAGAGTCTGAATCAGTGTCTTGGAAAAACTCTGATTCTAAGGGAGCAAATGGCAGAAAGAGTGCTCTCAATTCCGGTAACACACACAAGCCCCAGAGTCCGTCATCCCTGGGGTAAAGTCCTGGCTCAGCCTTCAGGTGTCTGAGTCAACTTGGATAAGTTATTTAACCTCTCTATGCCTGTCTCCTCATTGTAAAATGGGGATAATAATTGCACTGACCTCATAAGGACTATAATACATGACTAGCACTTAGCTGTATGCTTTGTAAATGTTGTCGTTATTATTATTCTCTTTGTTCCTAAGGCCTGTCTGCCTAGACAACTGAGCAGCCCCTGCCTACCCTAGTAACTCCTACAAAGCACCTGGTTTCCGTTTTCCTGGATTTTGAGCACCTGCCTGGCCCTGCCATTGATGTTGATGTTCTCCTACCTCTTGGTTATCTCTCTGGCTTCTCACCTGCCTGACTTCTCTGCCTAAATCTGAATTATGGCCTCACTCTTGCTCCATGCCCTGAACCAACAACCTGCTGAGAGCCACAGCCCAGCATGAGATAGCGAGTCTCCAGTTATCTCAAGGCAGGTCATATGTTGTTGATGGAGATGGTGGTGGTGGTGGTTGCCATCAAGTCAATTCCAATTTATGGTGACCCCGTGTGTTACAGAGTAAAACTGCTCCATAGGGCTTTCTTGGCTGTAATCTTAACGGAAGCATATTTTCAGGCCTATCTTCCATGCAATAGCTGGGTGGGTTTGAACCGCCACCAACCTTTAGATTAGCAGTCCCTCACAAAGCGTTTGCACCTACTTGTCCAAAAATTAACGAAACGGAGTTGCATTTGTGATACTTACTTTCCCGACTGGTAGCTACTAAAGTGAAGGAGAAATAAGGACTCTGCCGAGATGCTGTTCTCTTTTCCCCACCGCCCCCTCCGTGAACCCAGCAGCCAACCCAGCTGGGACTCAGAGTGACCCCCATGGAAGGGGCTGCCTGGTAAATGAAGCCCCACCTTCCTTTCTCTTTGCACAAACAAGATAAGAAAACCCATTTATGCTCCTGAAAGCCGACTCTCTCCTCCACGGTATCCCTAGACAATATGGAGACAGCCACTTTCTAAAGCATTTATTCAACAAACATTTACCAAGAGCCCACCATGAGGCAGGCACTAAGTGCTGAAATTGAATTTATTTCCTGTATTAAATCTCAGGAAAAATTGGAAAGGCTTGTCAGTGAAGCCTCCAGGTGGAGTTTTTATGCCTTCACAGAATAAAATGTGTATTGCTTAGTGTATTGCTATTTATTGTTCCTGTTGCGTCCTTAGAGGGAAAAAATTAGATCTTGGCCTCATGGGGCTTTAGTAAACCAGGGGGCTGCATTTTCTTAGCGATTAGCTTAAAGGGGCGTGAGTCACCTCCCTTTTCTGAAACTATTTTAATTCATATCAGTGGTTCATTTGAAGTGGTGGTTTTGGGAGGAGGGGAGAGGTTTGTAGATGATTCCGACTCATAGTAACCCTAAAAGACAGAGTAGAACTGCCCCATAGGGTTTCCAGTGGGCATCTGGTGGATTCGAACTGCCAACCTTTTGGTTAGCAGCTGTAGCTCTTAACCACTATGCCACCAGGGGTTTCCATTTGTGGTAGTAATGGCTTTTAAAGATCAACTTGAAGGGATTCATTGGATCATCTGGAATCATTGGGTTTTTTTCTATAGGTTGTTGTTAGTTGTTGTCCCTCTTGTGCACAGTGGAACTGTGCTCCATAGGGTTTTCAAGGCCGTGACCTTTCAGAAGTAGATCACCAGGCCTATCTTCCAAAGCACCTCTGAGTGGGTTCAAACTGCCAACCTATTGGCTAGTATTCGAGAGCTTAGCCATTTGTGCCACCCAACACCTCCGTTTTCTGTAGAAGAATCTACTAATCAGCCCCCAGTATCTATTTTCCCCTCATCTTTTTAGCAATCAAATATTCTGAGTTTTTGCTCTGGCCTCCCGTCTATTGAATATCCTACTCGGCCTCCCCTGCGGCTGTCTGTGGCTATGGGACCAAGTTCTTGCCAAGGGAATTTAAGGAGAAATGATGTCTGTAACTTAAGTTCTTGTCCTTAAAATGTTTAGGTGTTCACGCTCCATATCGCCCAGACATGGTACCCGTGAGCCAACAGTGACCTTGGGGACAGGGGAGACATTCTAAAAAAGGAGTTTGGAATCTGTGAGGATGTTATAGAGCTAGGCCACCTGCCCACCCTGGACCACCTACCCATCTCTGGATGGACATATAAGCAAAAAGTAAATTCACGGAAGACGTAGGGTCTCTTTGTTATAGCAGTTTAGCCTAACTAATGCATCCTTTACTATGGTAAAAATTTTTTAAATCCTTTATCGTTTGAGTATGTTTGATACAAATTATCACACTCCCCCCTTTACCCTGTCCCAGTCCCCAGACTCACAGCTTTTTAGGTACCCCCAACTCTAGGCAACATATCGAATAGTCCTATTACAGCTACTTGTGCAGCCTTTGCTATTTTACGTTCTAACTGCCGGAAGAACACGATTTCCCTGCAAAACCTGAAAATGTATTCAATCAACAGTAAACTGGCTTACTTTTGAAAACCTAATTTATCCTGGAGAAGTGCCGTTTTTCCATGCGTTGATCTCTCGTGTTGGAGAGTGTGTCTGGGTTATAGAAATTGATGTCAGAGCAGCCAAGTGGCTTCTGTTTATACTGAAATGTTTTCTAGAGTGACATGTCAACCTTGAGCACTCTTGGGATACAGTCTTACCCTGTCCTGGGACTTGGCCTCCAGCTTTGGGTTCAGCCTTTGGGAGTATGGGCAGATTGATACTTGACAAATAACAGCCCACCCAGGTGAGAGGTGGGGGGAATTACACAAAGTAAAGACGTATTATATTTCCTTTCATGTTAAAACAGGGAGGAATCAAAGAGCCGGGAAAATCACAGTAATATAACTTTTTTAAAACACTTGTCAAGCAGCACTTTAGGCAGGAGAGAGGTGTTGAGAAATCATGCAAACAATGACAGCACGCCGTAACTCCCCAAAGGCTAGGGTGGCACTTGTGTAAGCAGGCTGAGAAAGAGGACGGACACGTTCAGGATGAAAATTAAATAACACCCGGATCAGGGTGGGTGAAAATAAATGAAAATCCACCTTTGATCCAGGGCTCTGTGACGCTGAGGAGCTCACAAGATGTACAAACTGCTTTAAGACAAAGACTTAATTGTTCTGGTTGCTCTGGGCCACCTCCCCACCCCCCCACCCCCACCCCATCCCCCACCCCATCCCCCACCCCCACCCCAGCCCCATCCCCCACCCCCGCCCCACCCCCCACCCCCACCCCCATTCCTGGCCTCAGCAGCCCTGCTGAGCAAGCTCACACACCTCAGGGCTGAGTCTCTTATTCCCCCTATGCATCAAGCAGCAGCTTCCCCTGGGACCCTCAGCCATCTGGCAAGTGGAAATACATTGGCTTTTGGTGCCATACAGAGCTGGGTTCAAGTCCCAGCTCTGCTGCTTCCTAGTTGAATAATCTTGGACAAACTACTTAATGTTTCTGTCTCTCTCTATTTCCTCCTCTGTTAATTCACAGGGTTGTTTTAAGGATTAAAGGAGATTATAGATATTAAGTGCCTGCCACTCCTTGACAATTTCCTCACTTTTTTCTTGGTGCTCTGCCCTGCCTGGAGTTCTGGGTCCTCCACCCCTTGTTCCAATAGCATGCTTGCTTCTTGTTCCAGATAGTGCATATCTTCAAAATGAGGCCTTTGCATCCACCCAGATCTCTGT
This sequence comes from Loxodonta africana, assembly GCF_030014295.1. NCBI lineage: Eukaryota > Metazoa > Chordata > Mammalia > Proboscidea > Elephantidae > Loxodonta > Loxodonta africana. Next base: position 103,488,127 of record NC_087342.1, read on the forward strand.
GAAGGCTGCCTCTCCTCAACCCAGCAACCCCTATTCCAGGTCGGCCTTAAAGCCAGAGGGTCCAAGCCACCGTCCCCGCCCTGCTCTCTCAGCCAGCCTGACCTCCTCCAAGGCTCTGATGCTGCCCTTGCTTGACAGAGACCAGGAGAAAGGAGTCTTCAGGGAACGATGAGCTGAGTATGGCTGCCAGACTTCCCCACAAACCAGAGAGATGGATAGAAGGAGGGATGGAGGGATGGATGGATGGGTGGGTGGATGGATGATTGGATGGACGGACGGATAGATGGATGGATGGATGGATAGCTGCCATCCAGTCAACTCCAACTCATGCCTGGCCCTGCATCATCCTCAGGATCATCAGCATGTTCAAGTCCATCGTTGCGGCTATTGTGCCAGTCCCTCTCACTGAGGACATCCCTCACCCTTACTGGCCCTCTGCTTCACCAAGCATGATACCCTTCTCCAGTGATTGATCCTTCCTGATGATGTGTCCAAAACAAATGAGTCGGACAATGTTCTGTTGTGATCTATAAGGTTTTCATTGGCTGATTTTCAGAAGTAGATCACCAGGCCTTTCTTTCTAATCTTAGTCTGTACACCATGGATGACCCAGCTGGTATTTGAAATACTGGTGGCATAGCTTCCAGCATCATAGCAACACACAAGCCACTAGAGTATGACAGACAGATGGGTGGTGAACAAACCTGCAGCAGGCTTCTAATCCCACCTTTGCTTCTTCAGAGCTGTGTGACCTTGAAGCCCACGCTCCCTCTGAACTTCTTCTTGGGTGAGCTATTACATGTCCTCATTGTGTAAGCCAGTTTGAGTGCGGTTTCTCTAACCTGCAGCTAAACAGGCATACTACATGAGATCAACCACCCCCAAGAAGGTTGCATTCAGTCCTTGTCTCTTCAGCTAGGCATAAGTTTTCCTCATCGGACATTATACTGTATTGTGACTCTTGATTTTCTTGCCATTGGGGTTTACTCTGGTCCCTGCTTCCCCATCCTTCCCTCCTGGTTTTGGGTGGTACTTGCTCCCCTTCCTCAGCCTCTGCTATTGTATTGCCAGCTACACCCTACCTCCTTCCCCCAGCGAGGCCAGGACCAGGGTTGGCTGTCAAAGAGATGAAAATGGTTTTAATATCGGGATCAAGCGATAATGAATGCTTCTTCAGTTCTGGATCAGACCTGAAGACTCATTACCATTTGAATGAGATGTCACTCAGACAAAGCACTGTCTATCCCTTAGCTGAGGTGGATTGACACAGTGGCTGCAACAATGAGCTCAAGCATGACAACAATTGTAAGGATGGCGAGGACCGGGCAGTGTTTCGTTCTGTTGTGCATGGGGTCGCTAAGAGTCGTAACTGACTCGACGGCACCTAACAACAACATCCCTTAGCTGAGGGAGAGGTAGGGTGGAAAGGGAAACCCTCAAGGACTCCTTGCTAATTGCTGTTGTCAGGCACTGCCGGGAGGTAGGCTTCCAAGGTCAGAGAGTCAAGCCCAATGACTTTCCTGTCTGTGCAAGTGCCCCAGGCTCCTAGCGTCCTTGTCACACTTCTTCCTGGAGGTGCTGTTTCACGCTAAGACTGCCACTCAGCCCCACCCTTCTCTCTAGTGGGGTCAGCCAGTAATGCTCGAGCACCTACTATGTATGGTGAAACTGAGCCAGGCTTGTCCCTGAGGGACACATCTGACAGCCCTCTATCAGCCGGCTTTCACAGTACATCTTGAGCAACCTACTGTTGCTCACAGCTCAGTGGAAGAAACAACAAACTGTTATGAGACCTGCGCCTTCTTGCTTTTTAAGAAATAAAGACCTTATGTGCCAAAATGGAAGGGAATTTGGGGATCATCTGTCCTGGGGTTTCTCAAACTTTACTGGAGCTTTTCTTCAAGTGAAATTCTAATTGTTAGGAGTCCCTGGGCAGTATAAACAGTTAAGCCCTTGACTACTAAAGGAAAGGTTGGCGGTTTGAACACACCCAGAGGTACCTCAGAAGAAAGGCCTGGTAATCTGCTTCTGAAAGGTCACAGTCTTGAAAAACTTATGGAGTGCAATTCTACTCTACTCAGAATCAACTCTACAGCAACTGGTTTGGTTTTTTGTTTTTATTTTTATTCAGTACCGACACAAAGACAAAAGTGGGGCTACCCTGGTTGAACTAGGGGAGGGGGCCACATCCTTGCTGCCCTTTGCCCCACTCAGTCACCCCGCAGGTGTCCACAGATCCTGGTGACAACTTCTCAACCAGGTGATGTTGGCAGTCTTGTTCTCTCTGATTCCATGTGGAATCCAAATAATGCCATTTGCATCCCCCAGGACATTCCAAACACAGAATCAAAATGGCCAAGCTTAAAAAAAAAAAAAAAGGCCAACCTTGTCCAGCTCTCCCAGGAGGAGAAAATTGAGACCTGGAGGTAAAGTGACACCACCAGCATCACAGCTCACCCTTCAGCCTTTCTCCTCCCTCATGCTGCCACCAGCTGAAAGCTGTCCCTGTCTCCCCAGTGTCCTCTCGGGCAGGACGTCCCACCTGACTCCATTCTGGCTGTTCAGGAGCCTGGGAAGCAGGTCACTTTGCGTGGAATAAAGGCCATGAGCAAGGGTGCTAGGTGGAAGGCCGGGTTCCAGGGCTAGGAGTGAAGACTGGACCTTTGGCTCCCAGAGCTACTGTCTGGGACTATGAAGGTTCAACATTGCTCTAATTAGGGGTCTGTCATTATTCATTAGTTTTATGGAGGGTCTGGCAGGGAGGAAATGAGGGAAGCATGAAGGGAAATTGGCAATGCAAGAAAGAACTCAGCTAGGGGAGCCCTGGGGAGAACAGGGGTGCTGACCACCCTGACCTGAGCACCCCAGCCCTCACTCCCCCACCTCACCCCTTGACCGCAGCTGCCCCCTCAGTGCCCTGAGATGGCCAGGCAAAAGCCTGGTGACCCATCCTTTGTCATGCAGCAATCTGTGCTCCCGGGTGCTGCTGTCTGCTTTTCGACTCCCCTCCACCTACCACATTCATTCATGCATTTGTTCATTCGGCAAATATTTATTAAATACCTAGAGGAGCCTCGGCAGCACAGTAGTTAAAGTGCCCAGCTGCTATCTGAAAGGTTGATGGTTCAAACCCACCAGCCGATATGCAGAATAAAGATGTGGAAGTCTACTTTCGTAAAGATTACAGCCTTGGAAACCCTATGGGGCAGTTCTACTCTGCCCTATAGGATCACCATGAGTTGGAATTGACCTGACGGCAACAGATTTGTTTCTGTTTGTTTGTTTGTTTGTTTTTTAATGTGCCTGGCAGAGTTGCCGGGTGGTGCAAACGGTTAATGCACTCTTCTGCTGGCCAAAAAGTTGGAGGTTTGAGTCCACCCAGAGGTGCCTCAAAAGAAAGGCCTGGTGATCTGCTTATGAAAAATCAGGCATTGAAAACCCTGTGGAGCACAGTTCTACTCTGACACACATGGGATGGCCATGAGTCAGTGCTGGCATAATGGCAACTGGTTTATCGGACATGCCCAGCATTTTTCTAGGCACTGGGACATGATGGTGCCAGGGGGTCAGCTTTTAGGTGGAATGGTCAGGGACAGTCTGAGGAAGTGGCAGGTGAGCAGGGACCTGAATGGAGTGGAGGAAGGGAGATCTAAACCAAGAGAACTGCAGGTGCAAAGGGACTGGGGCAGAGCTGCAACATGCTGGCTGTGCTCAGGGAGAGTGGAGGGCTTGCAGCAGAATGAGCAAGGGGAAGGGTGGCAGGGCCTGAGGTCAGATTCATATGCAGAGGGCAGACTGTGAGGTGCAAGGGTGGAAAAGGAGAGGTTATGAGGCTATTGTGACAATCCAAGTACGTGATTGTGGTGGCTTCAATCAGGGTGGTAGTAGCAGGGCAATAAGACATGGTCAAACTCTTTAAGAGTTTATAATTTATATGTTCTGACCTCAGGTCTCACCAGCTCCCTTGGTGATTGTTCCCCATTAGGATTTTCTCTGTTTCAATTCTATAGCTGTATCCTGATCAAAAGGGGGAAATGTGAAACAGAATTAAAATTCTTATGGAATCCAGACTTTTTGGAGCCATTGAGGCTGGATGAACTCCCTCAAAACTACTGCCCTGAGTAATTTTCAAACCTTAAACCAAATATATTTCCTGAAATCTTCTGCAAACCAAACAACCATTTAGCTTAATTAGTAAAAAATGTCTGCCTTGAGGATTGTGCTTTTTTAAAGAACTGTCTAAATGGGATCAAATTGACAACAATGGGAGGCTTAGTGAGCTTATCTTAATGGAGGAGGAACAATTTGGAAAAGGAGGGCAAGAATGGTTGCACAGCCTGAAGAATATAATCAATGTCACTGAATTGTACATGTAGAAATTGTTGAATTGGTGTGTTTTGTTATGTATATTTTCAACAACTATGACCAAAAAATAAATTATTAAATTAAAAAAAAAAAGATTTTGTTTCAGATCATAGAAAAATGAAGGGGCATTGAGCCATAGGGTGCTACTCTCAGGTGTGAGGGTCTCTTATTATCATAGTCCCTTTGCTTCTCCTTCCAGTGTGACTCCTCTCAGGTACTTAGGAGGCCCGGAGATATGTCCCAGGTTGGGCATCCAGGAGCCAGAGGTGGAGCAGGGATTGGAAACTTGAAGAAATATAGGAGCAGGGATCAGAAACTTGAAGAAATATATGATCAGGGACTCTGAGTCCCCAAGACGCAGGCCTGATCATTTTGCACTTTCTCGGGCCAAACACCCTCCTCATGGCTTCCACTGGGCATCTGTGACCAGACACCAGCATCAAGCCCCCAGGAACACCCTCAGTGCAGGAGTCTCAGGCTACTATGAGGCTTTCTGCCTGCTTCTCCTCCTCCCCTTTTGCATACTGAACCAAAATAACATTTTGAGAAAACAAACGGAGCCTTCGTCAACACGTGGGCCACCATTATGGGAAAGGACAACATCACAGTTTACACATGGCAGTGAAGGATAGGAGAGAAATTACATAGCATTGTTCTCAAGTGTTTTCTTAAACAAATCCTATTACTTCATTTACAATTATACATATTTTCAAAGCAGTGAGCAGGAGATGGATCGTGGCAAGATTCCTGAAGCACCAATGGGCAGTCTCAGCCACCTTGCCAATTCAGACCCTGTGTCCCCCCAGCAAGACCTAAAGCTCCCAAGGTCCCCCTGTCATTCATTTCTGTGTCCACAGCTCCTGGCATAGCTGGTGCTCTCTCAGTGTCTGCCAAGTGAATGAAAGAATAAATGAAGAGAGAGGAGGTAGCCGCTTATACCCCCAGCCCCACACAGTGCTTGGAATGCAAACCCCCCCCCACAAAAAAAACTAGTTTTCGTCGAGTTGATTCTTATTCATGGCAACCCCATGTGTGTCAGAGTAGAACTGTCCTCCATAGGGTTTTCGATGGCTGGTTTTTCAGAAGTAGATCACCAGGTCTTTCTTCCGAGGTGCCTCTCAGTGGGTTTGAAACCTTCAGTTAGTAGTCAGGTGCTTAACCGTTTGCACCACCCAGGGACCCCTAAGGATCATCAAGATAATTACATTTTGCCCATCCTAGGTCCCACTCTCTTCAAGACTCCGCTCTCTGCCTCCTAAGGTAAGAGCTAACTAACCAGTGGGTTAGGGGAAGGAAGCCTGAAGAAGGGGTCTTATTACCCCTCCGAGACAATGTTTCAATAGGTTCCTTCCGGAGGCAAGCTTTGCCTGGAGGTTGGGTTGAAGACAGTTTTTTGGGCATTTTTCAAATCTTATTGTGACTGCCTGCTTAGCTCAAGCCCAGGTCTCACCATCCAACAGGACGAGGGTCCTGCCCACCCTTTTAGAGCCCCATCCCTGGAGCAAGGGACCAGTGAGAAGCAGGGCTGGCGGGGGCTTCTCTATCACATTAATAATGACAGTAATGACTCACATCCAACCTGGTCTTCCAATCCGTGAGATGCTATCACACACCCTACTATCTCATTTGACCTTCAGGTGAATGAATCCTCGAGTGAGACAGCAAGGGTTGCCATCATCCTCCTCAGTTTGCAGACAAGGAAACCTTGCAGAGAAGGTCAAATAGCTTGCCAAAAAAACCAAACCAAACCAGTTGCTGTCAAGTTGATACCGACTCAGGACGACCCCATGTGTGTCAGAGTAGAGCACATAGTGTTTTCACGGTTGTGGCTTTTTGGGAAGCAGATTGCCAGATCTTTCTTCCGAGGTGCTCCAGGTTCAAATCATCAACCTTTTGGCTAGTAGCCCAGCACTTAGCCATTTGTGCCATCCAGGGACCATAAATGACTTACCGAGGCCCTCAAGGCTGGGTTTGAGCCATGATTTTCCAATTCCACATTCTCTGTCCCCTCCACTGCACCACTGAGCAGCACTGCAGTATAGAGTGACATTCAGAGCAGGAGGGCCCTAGAAGGTCACTTAATCTGAGCCCATCATTTTACCATTAAGGCCCAGGAAGGAAGACGTCATGCTCCTAAAATGGGGACCCCTATGTCCAGCCCAGCCCTCCGCACCCACCAAGCCTTCCGCCTGGGATGTCAGTCCACTTGACCTTTCATCCTGCCATCCTTTTTTACTCCGTCTCCAGAATATTTCCTCTCTACCATAAAGACAGCTGTCACGGTTTTACAGCTGTTTACCACCAGTCAGATAGAGGGGGAACTTAAGTGGAGTATAAACTATCAAATTAAATTCCCCTCTTCAATTGCCAACCGGATTCAAGCTACCTGAGAATTTCAATCAATGCTGGCAACGTCTTCCTGCTCTTTAATGGAATGCAACAGCCGCATTTTTGTTTGCTATTTGAGCTGTGCCGTTGCTGTGGCAGATGTTGTTAGAGGGAAAGGGATGTCCATCCGGATGGGTATTACAATGAGTCACCTGAAAGTGCGGCTTCTTTGAGCTCCGAGCAATGCCATTAAGCAGGCTGGAAATGGCTTCATTTTCAGAGTCTGAGGATTAAGAAGAAACATCCACAGGGGGATCAGCTAAGGCCAATCTTTGGAGGGTGGAGATGGGGTTTTGTCCTTCAGGACACTTTCTAGGGACTCAAGGAGGCACTGGTTGTGGGGGAAGGGAGATAGGAGAGAAGGAAGGCAGGTTGCCTCAGGGTGCCAAAATGGTGTGCAGCTCATATCCATACAGCCAGCAGACCACCCACCTACTCACAACAAGTCAGAGGGAGGGATGGGGCACTTCTCTCTGACTTATTTTTTTCCTTCCAAGTTGCCCTCAGTGTTTTATCGCATAGAATGGCCCTGGGCTTGGAGATCCTAGGTTTTCTCCTGGCTTCCACCATTTAATATTAGGCACCATCTTAGGCAGGTCACATCTCTGTGGCTCCATTTCACTTCTCTGCAAAATATCTTCTCTGCCTACATTATGAGAGATGTGAAAGCTTTTTGAAAACTGCTGAGTGCTGTAACATTGTAAGCTACAAATATACTGAGGTTGAGGAGGAGAAGAGCGCCCCTCCCAAAAGATTTCCCCCCAGCCTCTGCAGACCCTAGGTTGGCCTCTGGGGTGTGGTGGGACTAGAAGCCAATGACCATTTTGTGTCTTGGAAGGATTTGGCTGGGGCGGCCATCCCCGAAATGACCTCTGGGAGGCAGCAAAGGAGGTGCTATGGAGGGATAATACCCTAGGGCTCTCAGGGCTCCTTGGAGCCCCAGGGCTGGCGGGAGAAGGAAGGTGAAGGAAGGACCATAGCCATTAGTTATTTTTGTCATTTTATGTAGGGGATTAAGGTGCAGGTGCTTCATAGGACCTGCTGGGTCTACTGGCTATTGGTGGTCACCACCACCAGCCTGTCCCCTGTTCCCTTTTCTTTCCCCTAAAACTCAGGCCCCTTTATTTCAGCCCTGGACTGAAAACAAGATCCTTTCAAGCCTTCCCTCAGCTCTTATTTCCCTCCTCGGAATGGGCTTTCTTGACTACCCAAGATGCACTGTTAAGCCCCTCTTCTCGAGGGTGAGGGCAGCGGTGGTTCAGTGGTAGACTTCTCGCCTTCCACTTGGGAGACCCAGGTTGGATTCCCAGTCAGTGCACCTCACCTGTACCCACCAGCCATCTCTCAGTGGGGGCTTATGAAGTGCTATGATACTGAGCAGGTGGCAGCAGAGCTTAGAGCTTCCAGACTAAGACAGGCTAAAAAGAAAAGTCTAGTGATCTACTTCCAAAAATAAGTCCATGAAAACCTTACAGATCACAAAGATCCAATCCCATTGTGCATGGGGTTGCCATGAGTCAGCTAACAACAACAACTTCTTGAAGGCAAAAGAAATCTCTTTACTTAAGGCACTGGGAAAAACAAGGCAAAAATAATTATTGGGCACCTACCAGACACTGTACCAGCTGGTTTACATACACTAATCTCATTCACTCCACATAGTAACCAATCAAAATGCGTTGACCCCATTTTACAGATGAGGAAACTGAGGCACAGTGAGGTTCAATAATTTATACACGATCACCAGATGGTAAAGTGATGGAGCTGGGATTCAAACCTAGAGGTCTCTAACTCCAATGTCCATTTTCTTTCACTATGCCACTTACCTAAGAATGTAAGGTTGTACGAGGAGGCAGACTTCAGAAAGACATAAAGTAGTTATAGAACCTAGACTATAACTAGGAGAGTTGTTTTACTGGTTTCTTCACCCCTTCCAAACCTCTCTTTAGCAAGCTCCCTGAGTCCAATCTGTTCTTTGTTGAGAGACCTTGTTCCAGTTCCCTCAATGACTCTTTGCTTATCTTTTATATTCTGGTCCGAGCTCACTCCCATACTCTTGGCAAGTTTGTATTCCTCCATGTTTTATTCCACTAACAAAATTATTTTCCCATATTCATCCAACATGTGATGTTTGAGGTCAATCACATACCAGGTTCTAGATCAGGGCTGGGGGCCATACTGGTTCCCATTTGGCAAGCACTCCCTACTGAGCAGGATCCATAGATGCTGTATGATGTTGGGCACTACTCATAGAGACCACATATGACAGAGTAGAACTGCCCCATAGGGTTTTCTAGGCTGTAATCTTTATGCAAGCAGATCGCCAGGTCTTCCTCCTGCAGAGTGGCTGGGTGGATTCAAACCACCAGCTTTTCAGTTCATAGCCAACCTCTTAACTTTGTGCCACCAGGGCTTCTTGTACATAGTGCCTTATTGAACCCTCCCAGGATCCTTCCAAAACCAAACCCACTGTCATAGAGTTGATTCCGACTCATAGAGACCCTATAGGATAGGGTAGAACTGCCCCATGGAGTTTCCAAGGAGCGCCTGGCGAATTCAAACTGCCGACCTCTTGGTTGACATCTGTAGTACCTAATCACTACACCACCAGGGTTTCCCCAGAATCCTTAGGTAGATATTAATGTTTCTGTATCACAGGCAGGGCAACTGAGATTCAGAGTCATCAGATCAGCTGCTTGAAGTCACCCAGATGATGACATAGCCAGTCCTCAGCCCCGGGTCTCTGTGGTTTCACAGTCTATGATGTTAATCCCCACCACAGGGTACAGCCAGCAAGATAAACTACTTCCTATCCTTTCCACTCCAGAAGTCTGGCTCTTACTGTAATTTAATTTCAAGAAGTAGTTCTATGCAAAATAACTGTCACTGGGGTTCTGCTAGGATAAATGAGAAATATGTAAAATGCTGTCAAGGAGCGTCAGTCCATTTGAAGAGAGGAGATCCATAAACTGGGTTCCAGGACCTCCCTGGGCTCCTAGAAACTTCTTGTCATGTGCCCTCTTCTCCCTTCCCAGTGCTCCCTGCAGTCTCCTTCTCGGGCAGCTCTTTCTCCATGTACTCTGTCAGTGCTGGGGTCTGCAGGGCTGCATCTTCAGACCGCCTCTTTTCTCACCTAACATCAGAGCTTGCAAATTTGCATAATCTAGGGATCTGCAGAAATTCACACAGCAGGCTAAGAGTTAAACAATAGCCCTGCTTGCACTGCATCTAAGCAAAACCTCTGCCTGGCTACAGGCCCTGAACATCATCACCCGATTCCACAAAGTGCCCAAATCCAATAGAACACGTTGGCAGTCCACACAACGCACAGAGCTGCCAATTTGTCCTCTTGCTGTTCATGTTTCTGCTTTCCCTGGACTATTTAATCTATCAGGAGTCCGGTGGCACGGTGGCTAAGCACTCAGCTGCTAACCAAAAGGTCAGCAATTTGAGCTCACCAGCCGCTGAGTGGGAAAATGATGCAGCAGTCTACTTCCGTAAAGATCACAGCTTTGGAAGCCCTATGGGACAGTGCTACTCTGTCTTCTAGGGTCGCTGTGAGTTGCAATCGACAACGGGTTATTTAATCTATCTCATGTATTTATCTACTTCCAGTGGTTGAGAGCTAGAGCTGCTAACCAAAAGGCTGGCAGTTCGAATCCACCACCTGCTCCTTGGAAACCCTACCGAGCAGTTCTACTCTGTCCTATAGGGTCGCTATGAGTCAGAATCAACTCAACAGCAAGAAATTCTTGTTGGTAGGAGTCCCTGAGTGGTACAAGAGTCCCTTGGCTCCTAACCAAACACTTGGAGATTCGAGTCTACCCAGAGGAACCTTGGAAGTAAGGCCTGGTGATCTACTTCTGAAAAATCAGCCACTGAAAACCCTGTGGAGCGTAGTTCTACTCTGACACACTGGGGGTCGCCATGAGTCAGAGTCAACTCAGCTGTAACTGGTTTTGGTTCCATGTTGATAACTTAGGAATCCACTGTCTTCAGCCCAGGACCTACCCTGAACTCCAGACTCTGTGTATGGGAGGGTCTGCTGACAACTCCTGCTGTGCCCCAACCCAACAGGGCCAAACCCGAATGCTCCATCCCCCTTTCCTCTGCTTCCTCCTGCTTGTATTCTCTCTCTCTCCTCCACTCACCCCGTCACCCAGGCCAGAATCTTGAGGTCTGTGGGTTGCTTCTTCTCCCTCCACATCTAATGACCACATCCTGCTGAGTGACCACCCAGCCCTCCTCTCCAGCCCTTCTACAGCTGCCCTACTTTATTCTGTCACCTTCATCCCCTATAATATGACTATAGCCTCCTATCTGGGTCCCACCGCCCTCCCACCAATCCTTCCCACCACCACAGCCTGAGCCATTGACTAAAAATACAAATCTAGGGCCACTTCCAGCTTAAAACCCTCCTCTGACTTCCCATCACCTGCAGAAAGCCTCAAGCTCCTTAGCTTAGCTTCCAGGGCCCTCCCAGCCTGGGAGCCAGCCCTGGCCCCCACTTCACTCTCTGGGCACAGTAAACTGTTTCTACTTACCCTGCACACACCACACTTGAGAATCTCTAGGCCTGCTGTTCCCTGTGCCTGGAAAACCTTCTTTGCAACCCACCCACCCAACCCCCATGTGTTCCTATGCTGAAATGATACATCAGCACTGCCTCCTCTAGGAAGCCTTTCCTGACACCCTGACTTTCCTCCTTAGAAGGCCCCACTGTCCTGTACCATGGCACCAATCACAGGATTTTAGCCTTGCTTGTTCGAATCCACCAGGTGCTCCTTGGAAACTCTATGGGGCAATTCTACTCTGCCCTATAGGGTCTTGATGAGTCGGAATCGATTCAACGGCAATGGGTTTGTTTTGTTTGTTTCCTTGTCAGGAGCCCTGGTGGCACAGTAGGTAAGCACTCTGCTGATAACCAAAAGGTTAGTGGTTCGAATCCATCAGCTGCTCCATGGGAGAAAGATGTGGCAGTCTGCTTCTGTAAAGATTGGAAACCCTATGGGACAGTTCTACTCTTTCCTATAGGGTCACTGTGAGTCAGAATCAACTCAACAGCACTGGGTTTTTTGGTTTTTGATTTCTTTGTCTGTGAGCTGGAGGGCAACACCATGTGATAGACACTGGAGTTGCCTATCCAACATCCATTTCCCTTTTATCTTTGTTGATAGATTCCTGATTTTATTTAGGCACCAAAATGCTCAGCCCTAGGGAGGGTGGTTACATTAATAAGCCAGTTGCTGTCAAGTCGGCTCTGACTCATGGTGACCCCATGTCTCAGAGTAGAACTGTACTCTACAGGGATGTTTTGTTGTTGTTCATTGGTTTGTTTTTATTGTGGTGAAAATATATACAACAAAACATTTGCCAATTCAACAATTTCCACATGTATAATTCAGTGACATTGATTACATTTTATATTTTCTGCAACCACTAACACTATCCTTTTCCAAATTATTTCACTACCATTAATGTAAACTCAATTTCCCCTGGGCAAAAACTTCTCTTTTCCCTCTCCCTCCCACTTCTGGCAACCAGGGATAATCTTTGCTTTTTATGTATCTGTTTATTTGTCGTAGAGTTTTCAGTGGCTGATTATTTGTAAGCAGATAGCCTGACCTTTCTTCTGATGCACCTCTGGGTGGACTCAAACCTTCAACCTTTTGGTTAGCAGCCAAATGTGTTAACCGTTTATGAATATTGACAATTCTTACATCAACCTACAAAATATCATTATCACTATTTTACAGAAGTCTGCTGGGCACTCCTGGGAGAGAAATTCTTCCTTGATAAAAAGAGAGAGGCGAAGCTCCTTGACTTGCCTCTCTCTGTCTTTGGACACTGTCATGTGAGGATGTTGTCAGGGAGCTGGGACAGCCATCTTGCCATCTGAGGAGGACATCATGGGGACCCCAAAAATAGCAGAGCCAGAGAATGGCAAAAGCCTGGGTTCTTGATGGCATCACTAAGTTGTTGAACCTGCCACTGTTGAGACCCTACCACTGAACTTCCTTCTTATTTAATGAGATAAAAATATCTGCATCATTTAAACCACTACTAGGTGAGAATTCTGTTACTTGCAGCCTCTCCAATATACTCGAATGCCTTGAACAGTACCCAGTACAAAAAGCACACCCTCCATAAAAGTCTGTTTAATGAATGAAATGCCAAAAAAGATGTAAGCCTATTTGGGAAAACAGGATTAACTCAAAACACTACCGAATCTCTACATGGTAAAAATGCTTAATGCACTTGGTGTTCAAGTCCACCCAGAAAGGCCTCATAAGAAAGGCCTGGCAATCTACTTCCAAAAAAATCGGTCATTGAAAACCAAAGCACTACACAAATATGAGGAAAGACTAATTTCCCTGTTCCCCATTGTTCTCATTGAAAGGTGTTGGGTTTAATTGAGTTCTGACTTCTTCCACATTGAGTGCAAGAAAAGATTAAATTCCAGGTGCTTAGTGCTGGCCATAGACATTAAGGGAGAGGAGGCCCCAGGGATCCCTCACAACTGCTCCCTGCTATCCTGGGAGGAGCTGATAGAGCCTGCCAGAGGGCAACAAATTCTGTGCAAAGGTTCAGAGCAATACATCTAAACAGAAAAGTCAACAAGAAGGGCCTCACCCAGGGGCCAGTCTCTAAAACAAAGACAGCTGCAAAGATCTCTCCTCTCTTGGCCTTTGATCTAAGTCAATAAAATCAGGATGATTCTTTGTTCACTGTGGAGTCCTGAGAGCCACCCAGAGGCCTTCCTGGTTATCCACCACCAGCAACTGGCACAACTATGCTCTCCCTATTGAATCATGCACTTAGGTGAGACCATGGGGGTCACCAGCCCCTCACCCAGCATCATTTGTGGGCCCCAAGGGAGTTGGGATGGAACCTACTGCACCGTGACATTGCAGGCCAGCCCTTGGACAAGTAAAAATGTCCTCTGAGATTTTTCCCTAATCCTCTCTTGCCAGGCCCCTTGTCATACCTTCCCATTCTCTGTGGGAACCTATATTCCCTGTTCAATCCAATTTTCCCCATCAAAAGTCTGCACTCAGAAAAGGCCTAACATCAGTCAATTGCATGTTAGTAGGAATTAAGTCTTCTTGGGGCTATTTGCTAACTAAATCTCATCTTGCAATGAAGTTGTATTAATCTTGCAAGCTTCGTGGTAGTTCTTAACCATTCTTCTACAGTATTTATCCCTTACGCTATTTAACTGTTTACAACTAGACTACAAATTCCTCAAAGACAAAGCACACATCTTCCACCCATACTTAGGATTCAATGATTCCTTCCTTCATTTATTCATTCATTTCTTCAACAAACATCTATTGAATGTGTCCTAGGTACTAGGCTCCGTGCTAGGTCTGAGATTTCAAAACTGAATAAGACAAAATTCCTACCTTCAAGATCTTACAGTCTATCTGGAGAGGCAAATTGTAGAGGCAGATAATTAGCTCTTGTGAAAAAATGGCACAGTGGGGGCACCTGACCTCATCTAACCTCACAAAGGGGAAGGAGAATCAAGACCACCAACCCAAGGCTGATTCCTATGAGGCAGAGGTCAAACATATCTCCACCCTCCAATCTTTTTACCAATTCTGACATCAGCCTTCCTTCCCATGGCACTGTCTACTTCCTGCTGGGCTTGATAATCCCTTACAATAGCCATATAGAACTCAAAGGCAATACTCACAATTATGGGGTTTATCAGGAAAGTAGCAAGTTACAATTCAGGATTAGGAACAACTCAGGATGCGTTCTTGGTCAGGACAGCTTCTCAGCTGTGCTCACAGACAGGCTTCTCCCTCGGCCCCTTGGCCCCTCAAGCTCTTAGGCCTCTTGGGCTGGCCTGGCCTATGCCCTGCTGGGGCAAAGTTTTACAAAGCTCTTTAGCTCCGCCAGTAAGTGCCCAGGGACACCCCACTCTACCAGTAAGCCTCCACCTGAAGGCCCTCAGTTCTCTTGCTCCAAGGATTGGCAAGCCTAGCTCTGCTGACAAGTGCAGAGATGCACCCCACTCTGCCAGGAAGCCTGCTGCCTGAAGACACTTGGCTTTCATACTCTGTGGGCCAGGAAGCCCACCACGGCGTTTCCTGCTTGTCTCCTGGTTCTGTTGCCATCAGTTCTCTGCCGAGTTTGCTGCCACTTCTCGCTGTCTTATGCCACCTCCACTGTTACAGCTCTCTGTCTCTTGGATCTAGAAAGTTCTCAGCATAGAGATCCTGGGTCCAAAGGACACACTCCACTCCCAGTTCTTCTTTCTCAGTGGTAGTGAGGTCTGCCTTTCCACCTCTAGGCTCATTTTTAGCCTAGCAGGATGGCAAAACCAACCAATCTCCTTATTAGGGTTCCATACACTCTATTTGCATGGTCCCACCCTGCACAAGGGTGTCACGCACCTTATTTGCATTATTAGCAAATAACCCCCTGGTGGGCTGTAAGCACCTTATTTGCATAGTCCCACTCAATTATTTGCTGGGAGTTTCAAGACCATGGAGAGAAAGACCATATAAAAGTGGTCCATTGCACCACAGGTCTCCTTCAATTGGTTTCCAGAGTTCACCTTCTTTATTGCCTCAACTTTATATTTGCAACATCCGTCCCCCACCAGCCCTTGACTTGAGTTAGTCTGAGTGAGTGAGTCTGTTTCTTGCAATCAAGAAAAACTAATTACAACACTCCCAAAGGCAAACAATGCTTGAACTGACTCTTAAAGGATTAGTATAAGGGAAATGAGGGTACAGGGAGGATATTTCTGGCAGTGGGAACAGCACGAGCAATGGCACTGGAGGCCAAGAACAGCTTATTGTGGGCAATGCCAAACATGTGCACATTCATTTCTATTTTGGTCCTTCATTGTGGAATGGAAGGCTTTGTCCATGGTAAAGCAATCTCAAACATCAAAAGGCTGATCGAGGAGGTATTTTGGGACATGCATAGGGAGGAAAGTCCTTTTCTTGGGTCAGCAACATCATTCTGGGTAGGCAGCTGTCTCCAAAGACCAATACTCAAGGCCAACCCTGCTGATTCACAGCAGCCACTTTGATGGCCAGAGATGCACCAATGACAGGGAGCAGCCTGACTCAGCCAAAGTCCTGGGAGAGAAGAAAGGGTCTCAAACCAGGGAATGGCCAAGTTAAGAGAGACCCCAAGAGCTCACTCCACCCAGCTGAGTAATAAAAGTCACACTTCTCCAGCAATTTGGTACCTACACATAAAAAGAATACAGAACTCCCAAAGCTTGGCAGTATAGGAGTTTGGAGAGTGTTGATATGATTAAAAGCTAGGTTTATCCACTCTTAAACTTCCCAGAAAAGGCTGGCTCTAGCATACAAAGTCAGGATCTAAAAAATCCCGAGCATCTAAACGAGGTAATACTATCTCCCTCTCCCTTGCCAGGGCTCCACTGGTCTGCCAGCTAGCCTTTAGTCTTCCAAGCCTGGCTTCTGGGAAGCCCACATCTTGATAAAAGGCTGTAAAAGTCCACTGAATTCCACTGAAATTAATTGAAGACCTACTGTGTACAAAGCCCTGTTATTGGAGAAGTGTGAAGAGCTCGAGTCTTTTTTACTTGGGACTGAACCCAACCATTCAATGCCAGAGGATCAGATGTGGTTAACAAGGACACAGTTGCCCTGTAAGGAATTTTACCCCAAGCTCTGGCTTCCATCCAGTCCAGCGGATTGTCTTCCCCTGACCTAAAGTGGCATCCTGCTTGCCTTTCCTCAGACCTAACCAGCTTTTTAAAAAATAGTGTTCTTTTTCTTACCTCCAGCTTCAAAGATGGCCTCATAAAGGCAGACATGCCCATTAGAATGTAAGCTTGATGTGGGCAGCAGCTTTATTCTGTTCATTGTTGAACTTCCAGTACCTAGAACAGTGCCTGGCACATTGATGTTGCGCAATAAATGTTTGCTGAATGAATAAATTTGTTGATTGCCTTCCCCACTAGACTATAGCGTTACTGTTCATCGCTGTACCCTCTTCTTTTAGAGCAGTACCTAGCACATCCTAGGCACTCAGTAAATATTTGTTAAACGAATGAATAAGTGTGCAGGTTACTGGTTTTTTTGACAAATAACTTTTCTTTCAATGTCACCAGTATTCATTCAACTAATCATTGAGCCTCTCCAACATGCCATACCCTGGCCCAACCTTGGAGATCCCAGGATGCCAAGACAGAGTCCTTGACTGTAGATGCTCACAGTTGAGTGGCAAAGGCAAGTTAGTAGAAGTCAAGTAGAAACAAATTAAGCAGAAGCCCTCTGGTCTGGCAGGATGGGGATGCACAGTTTGTCAGGAAATTGAAAATGTCAATAAATGTGGGGAATCATGAAAAGTGATATCATGCTGGGCATCTTCCATTTGCCCGCATCCACTGTCCTCCATCTTCCATCTGCTCTCTACCCTCATAGGCTATATCAATGGATTCCTTTGCCTTCTGCCTTGGTGTTGGGTTTGGCCAATGGGAGGCTGTTATGGATTGAATTTTGCCCCCTAAAAGTATGTAAATCCTAACCTCCATTCTTGTGGATGTAATTCCATTTAGAAATAGGATTTTCATTGTTATGTTAATGAGGCCTTATCAGTTTCCAATTTGTCTTAAGCCAATCACTTTTGAGATGTAAAAAGAGCAGATTAGGCATAGAAGCAAGCAAGCACAATCGAGGAAAGTTAGATGCCACGTGGAGATCTCCAAGGAAATGCCAAGAAGCAGCTGAGACAAAGATTTTCCCCAAGAGGAGACAGAGCAAGCCTTCCCCTAGAGCTGGCACACTGAATTAGGGCTTCTAGCCTTCTGAACTGTGAGAAACTAAACTTCTGTTCGTTGAAGCCATCCTCTTGTGGTATCTCTGTTATGGCAGCACTACGAGATTAAGACAGAGGCACTGGCAGGAGATTGGAGGGAGAGAGAAGTGAGAGGTCAGGGTACTTATTTTCCAGGCTTCCTCCCTGCAGTGTCTTGGCACACTAGCTGCCTCCATCAACTCAAAGCTCAGCTGCTGTCAGGCGGCTCTCTGGGTTTTCCTAGCCTACTCCACTTTCCCTTGCAGTTTCTCTAATTTCTGCCCACACTCCTGTTAATAGTCCTTTCATTAAACTCTCCTCAAGGTATCTAATTTGAGCATTAATTAGGGACCCTATTGACACATATTCTGTTAATTTTTTTTTAACATAAAACATCTAAATGTATTAATGCTCCTGTTATTTAATGCAATTCCAAGCCCTTTTCTTTGAGTGTGGGTCTACTAGTTGAAGGTCCACATCATCTTTCATGCATAGGCAACATCCCTAATGTATAGACTATGATTTCCCCATTTCTTTTTCTTTAAATTGGAGTGAGCATTTAAAGACACTTGAGAAAGCAATCTGAGTGCAGAATCCTTCGAGAGTTTTTATAAGTAGTTTTCTAATCTGTTACAGTTGTTTCACCCACACCTAATCTTCCGGCAATTTGCTTTCATGACTCACCTTTAAGGAGCCTTTTTTTCCCCCCTTCATAACCGTCAAACCCTGGTAGTGTAGTGGTTAAGTGCTATGGCTGCTAACCAAAGGGTCGGCAGTTCGAATCCACCAGGCGCTCCTTGGAGCCTCTATGGGGTAGTTCTACTCTGTCCTGTAGGGTTGCTATGATTTGGAATCGACTCAGTTGCACTGGGTTTGGGCTTTTCTGGTTTTATAACCGTCAACATTTATTTATGCATTCACCATTCATTCATTTTTTTATCAACATACATTCATCGACTCCTACTCTGTCTCAGGCCTTAGGCTAGAACACAAGGCCCAAAGATGAGTCTGCTGTGGTCTCTGACCTGGAGTTCCATCTAGAGGAGGCACACATGTAACCAGACAATAGCATCTCATTCACGTCAGCTCGCTCAAACCCCTTCACGTTTCAGCCCTTTTGTGTGTCTTCCTGAAAGCCTCCAACTTCAGTTGAATAGAAACAACTCTCACTCTTTTCACACTTGTATTTGTTGGCTCGGGTTAAAATCATCTAACTACTGTAACCAGTGGAATTATCCTAGACAAGTTTAGGAACAAACACACAACCAGCTCATAAGCACATTTCTGGTAAGCACATAACTCAGCAGGTGAATTCAGAAGTGAGGGAGAACTAGAAAGTAGCCTACCAGCCTTACAAGGGTTCAGCAGAACAAGGCATAGATTAGTGTACTTTACAGAGGGGCTTGGAGAGGTCGCCTTAATCCCAGTGGTTTGGGGTTAAAAACAGGTTAGTTAAAAGTGGAGGATATTGGTCTTTCAGCTGTAGAATTCTTGCATTCCATGAGGGAGACTCTGGGTAGATTCCCAGCCAATGAGCCTCACGTGCAGCCACCATTCGTCCATGGAGGCTTTCATGTTGCTATGACGCTGCATCTTGCTCTGGTGCTGAACAGATTTTGAGGGTTTTCCAGACTAAGAAGGACTAGGAAGAAAGGCTTGGTGAACTACTTCTGAAAATCAGCCAATGAAAATGCAATAGACCACAATTGTTCCATCTACAACCCATCAAGAGGATGGTGCAGGACTGGAACAGTGTTTCATTCCTTTGCGCATGGGGTCACCGTGAGTTGGGGCCGGCTTGAAGGCAGCTAACATCAATTAAGAGAAGGATTCCACTATAATCAATGTGTAGAGTGGGAGGTATTTAGTGGAGGCAAGCACAAGCAATCGTTTCAGGACTTGCAAGGACAGCTCTTTCCTCAGAGAAGGTGACGTATGAGTTGGTCTTCAAATATAAGCAGGAGTTTGGAAGACAAGAGTAAGGCAGTGAGGAGGAGAGTCCAAGCCCAGGCAAGAGCATTTATGAAGATACTGACTGTGCAAAGGCATGAGGAAGACGTGCACGCCTATCACCCACACGTACAGAAATGTTCACAGTGGCCCTGCTTGAACAGAAACACAGAAACACAGAAACACAACAACTGGAAATAACAGCAGAAGAATGTCTTTAAAAAGCATGGCATAATTATACACTGGAATACCACACAGTAGCAGAAATAATAAATTATAGTTTTACGTAATATCACGGACAAATCTTAGGAATATGAAGTTCATCCAGAAAGAGCAGAAGATCTCATACAGTACAAGTCCACTTATAGAAAGTTCAAAACATGCAAAACTGAACGGATTTTGTTGTTGTGAATACAGCAAAAATGGTAAACGGCAAGGAGGACTGTGTGGCTGGAGTGGAGACACGGGTGGCGTTATGGACTGAATTGTGTCCCCCCCAAATGTGTGTCAACTTGCCTAGGCCATGATTGTGTGGTTGTCTGCCATTTTGTGATCTGATGTGATTATCCTATGTGTTGTAAATCCTAACCTCTAAGATGTTGATGAGGCAGGATGAGAGACAGTTATGTTAATGAGGCAGGACTCAATCTACAGGATTAAGTTGTATCCTGAGTCAATCTCTTTTGAGATAAAAAAGAGAGAAGCAAGCAGAGAGGGAAGGGACATCATTACCGCCAAGCAAGAAGCGCCAGGAGCAGAGCGTGTCCTTTGGATTTGGGGTCCCTGCTCTAAGAAGCTCCTATACCAGGGGAAGATTGATGACAAGGACCTTCCCCCAAGAGCCAACAGAGAGAGAAAGCCTTCCCCTGAAGCTGGTACTCCAAATTCCAATTCTGGCCTCCTAAATTGTGAGAGAATAAATTCTGCTTGTTAAAGCCATCCACTTGTGATATTTCTCTTATAGCAGGATTGGATAACTAAGACAGGTGGTAAGACTGGCAAAGATGAGATCAGAGAGATGATG
The DNA here is from genome assembly GCF_030014295.1 of Loxodonta africana. NCBI lineage: Eukaryota > Metazoa > Chordata > Mammalia > Proboscidea > Elephantidae > Loxodonta > Loxodonta africana. Next base: position 103,508,648 of record NC_087342.1, read on the forward strand.
ACAGGGACAGGATTAGGGTCTGATGGAATGTCATAAGGCCATGGGTTTTGTTCTGACTGGGATGAGACTCGATGCGGGATTTTGAGCTGGAGAGTGCCCTGATCCAAATTACGTTTTTAAAGTATGAATATATTTATAAATTATGTCCATATACTATGGAATTAATATGTTGCCAACATGATAAACCATATACAAAAAAGTAAAAACCTCACACACTAATATCACGAGCCATAAAATACACTCATGATGAAATTCTTCGCTAGTCACCAAAACCAAAAAAATCAACCCTATTGCCATTGAGTCAATTCTGACTCATGGTGGCCCCGTCTGTGTTAGAGCAGAACTGCTCCACAGGGTTTTATTGGTGGTGATCTTACAGAAGTAGACCACCAGGCCTTTTTTCCTAGGCTCCATTGGGTGGGTTTGAACCACCGACCTTTTGGATAGTGGCCAAGAGCAAACCATTTGTGCCACCCAGGGACCTTTGTTAATGACCCACATTGCCATCGAGTTGATTCTAACTGAAAACAACTCTATAGGACAGAGTAGAACTGCTCCATAGGGTTTCCAAGACTGTAAATCTTCATGGAAGCAGACTGCCACACCCTTCTCCCATGGAGTGGCTGGTGGGTTTGAACTGACAGTGGATATGAATTCATATTTTCAGATAATATTCTTGATAATTTTGAAACATGGAGGTCAACCACACCACTAGTGTTTTAATCTCATCATGAGACTGACCAAGTGCTTGTCCTCGGAGTAGGAAAATGTCAGCTCAGCTGTCTCTCGGTGTCCACGCATGCTTGCATTATAAGTGTTACCTTCAATCTGTGATTGCTTTGTAGGGATATTTTAAAGCTGTTTGCCCTTCTGTCAGGGGGAATTTAGTTAACATGTGATAACATAATCTGAAAATCCTCATCACAAGGCCCATATAATGGCAGTGCACACAGATATAAGCAAATGTATCAGACTCCCTCCACACCTCCCCAGCACCCCACCCCCAGCTTCATCTCTGACGAGTCCATGGAGTATAGTGTGAAATCGTCCAGATCAGTGACTGCTAAGGCCTCTATGGGCCTGTGAATATTGGGTCTGGTGGAAGGAGCTATGTGAGGACGAAGAAGTGGGTGCAGAATCCTGAGGTTTGAGTAGGGAGGGTCTAGAGCTACAAGATGAGGCAGCGGTGGTTCAGTGAGAGAATTCTCGCCTTCCATGCCAGAGGCTGGGGTTCAATTCCCAGTCAATGCACTTCATGTGTGGTCACCACCCGTCTGTCAGTGGAGGCTTGCATGTTGCTATGATGCTAACAGGTTTCAGTGGAGCTTCCCCATCAAGATGGCCTAGGAAGGAAAAGCCTGGCAATCTTCTGAAATTCGGTGAAAGAAAGCCCTACGGATCATAACAGTGTGATCCCATTTGTGCATTGGGCCACCATGAGTAGGGGCCAATGTGACAGCAGCTAATAACAACACAACAAGAACTGTATTGTCCAACCTGGGAGCCACTAGCCTTTGAAATGCAGCTAGTTCAAATTGAGATAAACTGTAAGCATAAAATACACACTGGGTTTCAAAGACATAATGCAAAATAAAGTAATACGGCTCATTAATAAATTTTTATACTGAGTGCATATTGAAAGGACAGTGTTTTCTACAATATTGATAACTTTTATAACATTAAAAAACAAACTTTTGTTTTTTTAATGTTATAAAAATTATCAATATTATAGAAAATGTTATCAAATGTTATTTTAATGTTATAAAAATTATCAATATTGTAGAAAACACTGTCCTTTCAATATGCACTTAGTATAAACATTTATTAGGTTAAGTTAAATATATTATCAAAGTTAATTTCACGGTTTTTTTTTTTTTTTTTTTTTCCAAAATGCCTAATAGAAAATTTTAAATTACATATGTGACTCACATTTGTGGCTCACATTATATTTCTACTGCACAGCACTGGTCTAGAAGACGGACCAGTTCCCCATGTTATAAGTCCAAACTTATCAGCATCATCACCAACTCTTGTTCCAATTGCTCTTGTCCACCAAGTTCCCAAGAGTGGCCCTGTCAGGTAAGGAGGCCTGTGTTAAACTCATTCATGGCCCGTTATGAAGGCCTGCGGGTGGTGTCCTGTGATCCGAGTATACAATGAGTGTTGGACCAGGGGTCAGAAGACTTGAGTTCAAGTCCCAGCTAGGCCATCCACTTGCTAAGTGACCTTGGAAACATCACTGGCACCTCAATCCCCCACCCTTATGTGTAAAAATGTGAAGGGCATTAGTTATATAATCTCTCCATCTTTCTGGCTCTGTGTACCTCCTCCCAAAAGTATTTGCATTTTTAAAAGGGAGTCTCCATAGGACAATGCTTAATTCAAATTCAAAAACAAAAATCAAACTAGTTTCCGTTGAGTGAATTCGGACTCATGTTAACCCCATGTGTGTCAGGGCAGAACTGAGCTCCACGGGCTTTTCCATGGCTGATCTTTCAAAAGCAGATTGCCAGGCCTTTCTTTTGAGGCTCCCCTGGGTATACGCAAACCACCAGCCTTTGGGTTAGTAGCTGAGCGCTTGACCATTTATACTACCCAGAGATTCCTAACTCTATTTGAGGAATCCGAATGGTGAAACTTCAGGTCCCAATGGGGAAAAAGCTTTGGGACAGAGGAGGTCCTCCTGGATCTCTTCAAATCACAACTCAGATTCTGTATGAAGCAGAGAAAACTGCCAAATGTGTAGGAACTCACAGGATAGGCTGACCCTGAAGGGTCTGCAGTTGCCTTCATGTGTACCACCATACCCATGCAGTTGATTTAAGCTGCTTGGACAGGCTATTTCATGAGCAGGTTCTCTTCTGGCACACGTACACACCTCCACAAGTGCAAACACCCCCACACACGTGCTGTGTGCCTACATTCACGGACATCTGCCTGCATTTTTCCCCAAGCAGCATGGGCAGCAGGGCGTGCTTAAGAAAGCAGTCTCCTACCCCAAGAGAAAAGCGTCACTTACCTAGAGAGAGGGAGGACCAAGAAGCGGTCCCCAGGGAAGCAAGCGGCATGCAGCCAGGTAACACACAGGGTCTTGGCCCAAGGCCAGCGAGGCAGAGCCGCAGAGAAGGCAGGGCACCCAGAGACAAACCAATAATGAGCTGGCAGGCCCTGAGAGGAGCGACAGAGCTAATTGCAAGCCCCAGCCAGACAGCGCTAGGCAGTTAGGGCAAAATGGAGAGTCCCAGGAGGGGAAGAGCTACAGTCACAAGAGAGGGAAAGAAATATTCTCCCCAAACTAGAGGAGGTGTGGGAGAAAGGCAAATGGAGAGGGGAAGGATGCCCACATACGTAAGTCCCCTTCATCTGATGCCATGTGGACAACTGGAACAGTTACAATGCTTGGAGGACGCAGATAAATTCAAAGAATGTTCCCCTCGGACCACCTTTCCCGCAATCCAAGCTCTGCCCAGCCTCTAAATTCAACCTCTTCTAGAAAGCCTTCTGATGGGATGAATGCGTTTTACATGTGGTAAGATCATGAATTTTGAGGGTCAAAGGTGAAATGTTATGGATTGAATTGTGTCCCCCAAAAATATGTGTCAACTTGGCTAGGGTACAATTCCCAGTATTGCGTGGTTGTTCTCATTTTGTGATCTGATGTGATTTTCCTATGTGTTATACATCCTAATCACTGCCTGTGGTTAATGAGGTTATGTTAAAGAGTATTAGGGTGGGATGCAGCACCCTTACTCAGGTCACAGCCCTGATCCAGTGTAAGGGGAGTTTCCCCGGGGTGTGGCCTGCATCACCTTTTATCTTACAAGAGATAAAAGGAGAGAGAAGGGAGCAGAGAGAGAGGGATCTCATACCACCAAGAAAGAAGAGCCAGGAGCAGAGCGTGTCCATTGGACTCAGGGTCCCTGCACTGGGAAGCTCCTAGACCAGGGGAAGGTTGATGACAAAGACCTTCCCCCAGAGCCAAGAAAGAGAAAGCCTTTCTCTGGAGCTGGCACCCTGAATTTGGACTTTTAGCCTCCTAGGCTGTGAGAGAATAAATTCCCCTTTGTTAAAGCCATCATCTTGTGGTATTTCTGTTATAACAGCACTAGATGACTGAGACCTTCCTTTCCCCCACAACTTCAGTCCCCAATCATCTTGTTTTGTGAATTTCCAGAGTTATTGTCATTGTTAGTTGTATTTAAGTTGATTCTGACTCATGGCAACCTCATGTGCTACAGAGTAGAACTGCTCTATAGGGTTTTCTTAGCTATAATCTTAACAGAAGCAGATTGCCAGGCCTATCTTCTGTGGTACTGCTGATAGATTTGAACTGCCAATCTAAGTTAGCAGCCAAGTACAAACCAAATTTTCCAGGTAACTTATAGAAAATATCCAGGACCTGAATCTTGTAAAAAATCTATTGAAGATCTTATATAAAAAACAACCTAATTTAAGATTTATTTATTTATTTTTTGTTTTGAAAGAAAACATTCAATTCACCAGCTTTTAAATTAAGAACAGGGAGCACCATATTTTGTGAAACTAATGCTAATCAGAATATAAGCCCACTAAGGATTTTTAAGGAGTGGGAGAAAGAGAAAAGGAAATGGGAAGGGAGGAAAGGAACAGCACAAAGAAAAGAAAAATACAGGAAAGGGAAAGAATTAGGAAAAGAAAAATATTATATGAAGGAAGAATAAGTGAAGTAGGGAGGCTCAGAAGGGCCTGTCGTATAGCAGGAATGTCACATTTGAAAAGAATTTATATTCTGCTATTGTTGGGTGGATGTTTTGTAAATGTCCCCTAAGTCCATTTGGTTGCTAGTGTTGTTCAGGTCTTCTATATCCTTGTTGATTTAATGTCTACTTGTATCGATCACTAAGAGAGAAGTGTAGAAGTCTCCAATTACAATTGTATATTTTATATTTCTCCCTCCAGTTCTATCAATTTTGGCTTCATTAATTTTAAAGTTGTGTTATTAGGTGCATCCCAGAACCAGTGCCATCAAGTTGTTTCTGACTCATAGCAACCCTATAGGACAGAGAAGAACTGCCCTATAGAGTTTCCAAGGCAAGCCTGGCAGATTCCAACTGCCGACCTCTTGGTTAACAGTCATAGTACTTAACCATTACGCCACCAGGGTTTCCATTAGGTGTAAACACATTTAAAATTGTTATGTGTTCTGGTGAGTTGACATTTTTATCATTCTGTAACAGCACCTAACAAAAACAACGTCCCTCTTATCCCTGGTAGTTTTCCTTGTTCTGAAGTATGCTTTGTCTGATACTAATATCATCACTTCAATTATCTTTTGATTAGTGTTTGAATGGTATACCTGCTCCATTCTTTTACTTTTAACCTATTTACATCTTTATCTTTAAAGTGTGTCTCTTATATACAGCATACAGTTGGATATGGTTGTTGTTATTGAACATGAAAATCTCTGTCTTAATTGGTAAGTTTAGACCCTTTACATTTAATGTGATTATGGACATAGTTGAATTTAGGTCTATCACTTTATTACTTTTTTAACTCTCTGTTTTCTGCCTCTCTGTTTCACCTTTCTTGCTTTGTTTTGGAATATATATATTTTTAGTAATATATTTTAATTTATCTATTGGCTTTTTAACTACATCTCTTTATATTATTTTTAATGGTTGCTCTAGGGGGTAAAATATACACATCTAATTTTTCACAGTCTACTTAAATTTAATAGTTTACCACTTTAAGCAAAACACAGAAGCCAGGAATGTCAATTTTAAAGTGATAAAACAAACAAAAAAAAAAAACCCATTGCCATCGAGTTGATTTCGACTCATAGGGACCATATAGGACAGAGTAGAGCTGCCCCACAGAGTTTCTAAGGAGCGCCTGGTAGATTCGAACTGCTGACCTTTTGGTTAACAACTGTAGCACTTAACCACTACTCCACCAGGGTTTCCTTTAAAGTGATAGCCAAGTAGAAAAGACAAGATGAAAAACAGGGCATATTTGTTTACTTACTGTTTATGTGGGAAATATAGATGTACGTATGTTTGAACATGCATATAGGATTTCTGGAAGACTACACAATAAATCCTTCATAGGACTTTCTCGGGAGGGAAAAGATAGGACAGAAAACAGGGACGGAATGGCGAGTTACTTCTCACTGTAAATCTTTTTGTGTCTTTGTTTTTAAAAACCAAGTGTATTATCATCTTTTCAAAAAATAATTTATACAAAGCTTTATTATCTGTTATCTAGAATGTCCTTTGAATATTAACATAATGATTGTTAATGGCTTTACAACTGCTCAAGTTCTTAAAATTTTAGAAGCTCTCCTCTTAAAAAGATAATGTAGAGCAATGGAAATTATGCATCAGTGATCAGAGCAAACTGTCTCAGAGAGAAGAAAACATTAAATTAAGGCTGTTTCTCTCCCTGCCTCGCCTCTCTCTGAACCGTCAGCCCCTACAGTCTGGCTCCCACTACCCATACTCCATACTCACTCATTTCATGCAAATTTGTTGAACACCTACTATGTGCCAGGCACTGTGGAAGGCATGAAACTGTTCTCTCCAAGTTCATCATCAACTTGCTAACAATCAAACCCACATGTAGGTTTGAGGCCTCACCATTCTAAAGCCTTTGGCCTTACCTCTTGGCTTCCCTTTTATAACTTTCATTGTTGCTCTTCTTCTGTACCTTCACCTGGCTCCTCTTTCTCCACCCAGCGTTAGATGTCAATGTTCCTCAGGGTTCTGCCCTTGGCACCCTGTCTCCTCACTCAGTCTATTCCCCAAAACGATCTTACCTACACCCAGGGTTTCAGCCCCCACCTGTCATGGATTGGATTGTGTCCCCAAAAAATATATGTATTCATTTGGCTAGGCCATGATCCCAAGTATTGTGTGATTGTCCACCATTTTGTCATCTGATGTGATTTTCCTATGTGTTGTAAATCCTACCTCTGTGATGTTAACGGAAACCCTGGTGGTGTAGTGGTTAAGTGCTATGGCTACTAACCAAGAGGTCAGCTGTTCAAATCCACCATGCGCTTGTTGGAAACTGTATGGGGCAGCTCTACCCTGTCCTATAGGGTCGCTATGAGTTGGAATTGACTCAACAGCAGTGGGTGGGTTGGGTTATGATATCAATGAGGTGGGATAGGCAGCAGTTGTGTTAGTGAGGCAGGACTCAATCTACAACATTGGATTGTGTCTTGAGCCAATTTCTTTTGAGATATAAAAGAGATAAGCGAGCAGGGAGACAGGGGGACCTCATACCACCAAGAAAGCATCGCCGGGAGCAGAACTCATCTTATGGACCTGGGGTTCCTGTGTGGAGAAGCTCCTAGTCCAAGGGAAGAGTGATGACAAGGATCTTCCTCCAGAGCCCACTGAGAAAGCCTTTCCTTGGAGCTGACACCCCGAGTTTGGACTTCTAGCCTACTAGACTGTGAGAGAATAAACTTTTGTTTGTTAAAGCCATCCACATGTGGTATTTCTGTTGCAGCAGCACTAGATGACTAAGATACCGCCATACCCCAGACATTCCTACATCTATTAGCCAGGGAGGCTTATGACACTACAATGTGGCAGAGCAACCTAAGAAATTAATGTTTGCATACCCTCAGTTTTAGGCTCAAAGGAAAAAATGAGGGGGATTTTTCCCTTTCCCCACTTCCACCTGCTCTAGCCAGCCAGGGCTTTGGGCTGGGAGAAGGGTCTCGTGTTCCCTAGCCCTGGAGGAGAGTTCAGAAGTCTGTTTTGAAAGCCAAGAGTCTTGGAAGGATAGACAGGATTATAATGGGGCTGTGGTATTTAGGGACAGGGAGGATGGTGGTAGCCTGACCTAACTCCAACCAAGAGAAGAGTAGTATACACAAAGTCCAGGGTAATATAGAGGGGTGGGTTTCTCAGGTGGTGGGGACCTGTGCCCCACTGTCAGGGGGGGCTGGACCACCAAAGCGAGTGGGAGCCACAGGGCTCAATTCTCAGGGCCAGCCTGGGACTGCTGCGAAGACATGGAGGGAGAATCCTACCCACTGCTATCTTCTTGTTATATGAGCTAATAAATTCCCTTCCTGTCTGAGCTGGAGTTTTAAGTTAATTGCAGAAGGCTTCCAAACCAATATATCATTTATTTATTCATTGTCCACAGAGGACATTCAACGTGTGAGTGCTGAGCTAATCACCAGGGATACAGCAGCCATGGTGCACACTGGCAAAATGAATCTCTACGCCATGTCTCAGCTCAGGGACTCAATTCTAAACCAAAGTCTCATCCAAGTGCAGTTAATTGGTGGATCCTAAATCACACCCCGAATCTACCTTCAAGGATGCCTTGGGAATGTAGTTTTTGGCTTTTCAGACTTAGCACACATAAGTTGCTGTTGTTAATTCTGACTCATAGAGACCCTACATGACAGGGTAGAACTTCCCCATAGGGTTTCCTAGGATATAATCTTGACAGGGGCAGGTCTCCAGGCCTTTTCTCCTACAGAGCTGCCGGTAGGTTTGGATCACCAACCTTTTGGCAAGTAGCCGAGTGATTAACCATTGTGCCATCAGGGCTCCTTTAGCACACTACAGAGGGGTTGAAATGAGTGTTGAATGAACCAATTAGCAATAACCACCACAGTCTCAGAAAAGTCACCTTACCTCTTATTTACTGAAGACTGAAATCCCACTTTTGAAAGTTACCCTCAAGGTTAAGCATTGTCAACTAGCAAAGAATTACAAACTAACTTAGGAGACTGTAGTGTCCCTGTGAATCAAAATCGATTCAATGGCAATGGGTTTTGGGTTTCTAGGAGACAGGTTAAATAATCCTGATGCAACATACAGAGGAATACTATGCAGCTGATGAAAAGAATGAGGCAGTTCTCAATGCACTGATATTGAAGCATCTACAAGACATATTGGAGTTCCTGGGTGGTGCAATTGGTTAACACTCAGCTGCTAACCAAAAGTTTGGAAGTTCAAATCCACCCAAAGGTACTTCAGAACAATGACCTGGTGAAAAATCTGCCCTTGAAAACCCTGTGGATCACAGTTCTACTCTAACATACATGGGGTTGCCATGAATCAGAATCGACTCAAGAGCAACTGGTTGGTTACAAGGTGTATTAAAAAGTAAAAAAGCAAGATACCACAATTTGTGCAAAAGGGGTGTTTTAGTTATCTAGTACTGCTATAACAGAAATACCACAAGTGGATGGCTTTAACAAAGAGAAGTTTTTTCTCTCACTATCTAGGAGGCTAGAAGTCCAAATTCAGGATGCCAGCTCCAAGGGAAGTCTTTCTCTCTCTGTTGGCTCTGGGGGAAGGTCCTTGTCATCAATCCTCCCTTGGTCTAGGAGCTTTTCAGCATAGCGACCCTAGGTCCAAAGAACATGCTGTGCTCCCAGTGCTTCTTCCTTGGTGGTATGAGGTCCCCTCCTCTCTGCTCAAGTCTCTGTTTTATATCTCGAAAAAGAGTGACTCAAGATACAACCTAATCTTGCTTGTAGATTGAGTTCTGCCTTATTAACATAACTACCTCTAATCCTGCCTCATTAACATCATAGAGATAGGGTTTACAAGACATAGAAAAATCACATCAGATGACAAGATGGTGGACAATCACACAACACTGGGAATCATGGCCTAGCCAAGTTGACACCCATTTTGGGGGGAACACAATTCAATCTATAACAAGGAGAATAAAATAACATATATGCCTTTACTTAGCACAGACTATCTTTGGAAAGATACACAAAACAGGACTCAGCTACTGAATCTGGAGAGCAAAACTGGGTGGCTAAAGGACAGAATCGAGAGGGAGAATTTTCAACATACATAACTTTTGCCTTTTTTATCTATTATATACATAATATATGTTTGTAATATATATTATATACATATATAATATATATTTTATATATATATTATATACGTACATACATAATATATGTTTGTAGGTGATTAAGCATTGTCTGGTTTATAAAAACACCCTTCGAGGTGTAATATATGCACGCATTCATTCATTCACTTATTCAACAAAGACATATCTAACCCTACCCCATTCTGGGCCCAGCTCTAGTTCTGTGGTAGGACTGTGATATAGTCCCTGAGGCTGTGAAATTTCCAACACCACAGTGCAGGGGTGCAACAATGGAAGAGGTACAAAGTGCATTGGAGCATGAGGGAGGCAGTGATTGATTCAGTCTGAAGGGCCCAGGGAAAGCTTGATGGAGAAGATGCCATTTGGACTGAGGCTTGCGGGAGTAGTAGGGTTTTGTTGGTGAAGAGGAACATTCAGCCAGAGAGAGCAGCCTGTGCTGTGTGGGGCTGGAGACAATGCACAGTACGCTCTGAGTGTGACAAGCAAACAAGAACAGCTAGAGAAGAGTCAGAGTGTGTGTGTGTGTGCGTGAGCCCGTGAATACCCACACACATCTCCCTGAGCCTCTCTGTACCTCTATGCATTTGTGAGGATACACAGAGAAAACCTTTATGAGATGAACCCTGTCTTAGTTAACTAGTGCTGCTGTAACACAAATACCACAAGTGGGTGGCTTTAAAGAATAGAAATGTATTTTCTCACAGTTCTAGAGGCTAAAAGTCCAAATCAGGGTCTCAGCCGTGTTGATACCTTCCTTGTCGGTTCCTTGGTGTCTAGGCAGTCCTGACATGGTGTTTCCCCCAGCCCCACTGTGTCTAATCTGCTCTTTTTATAACTCAGAAATGATTAGATTAAGAACATACCCACTTGGGTATGATCTGATTAACATAACAAAGAAAACCCTATTTCCAAACAGGAGTACATCCATAGACACAGGGGTTAGTTAAGATTCCAACACATTTGGAATGGGGGGAACTCAATTAAACCCAAAACAGACCCTGAGGTTGGGAAGCATTGGCTCTGAGGTTCCCAACTGTGAAGCACTTTTATCATTTTGACCAAATCCATCTGCAAAATGCTCAGTCAAACCACTGGGCTCAGAGTTAGACCCAGCTGTGCTTGGTTATTTCAGAATATTGGTTCACTTAGAAACACCCTCAACTGAGGAAAAGAACAGGCTATACAAAGTCTGTATAACCTCTGCTATTAAAGTACTATTGTGATTTTAAGCAGGAAGAAATGACTTCACCCTTCACAACCTCAACCATGAGTCGCTACTGAACTGAGACAGAATTCTGAAACCAGAGAAGCCATCTACTACATTCTTTCACCTTCCTCTTTAAGGACCCCTTCTTCTTTTTTTTTTTTATTGTATTTTTGGCAAAACTTCACACAGCAAATTAGGTTCCCATTTAACAATTTCTACACATATTCAGTGACATTGGTTATATTTTTCACAATGTGTCAGCATTCTCATTATTTCTATTCTGGTTGTTCTGTTTCCATTAATCTAGCTTCCCTGCCCACCCCCTACCTTGTCATCTTTGCTTTAGGGTAAATGTTGACCATTTAGTCTCATACAGATGATTATTTAAAGGAGCACAGTACTCATAAATGATACTGTTTATTTTATGAACCAATCTATTATTTGACTTGCCTGCAGGAACGGCTTCAGTTCCAAGTTTAAAGAATATCTCAGGATAATAGTCTCAAGGGATCCTCTAGTCTCCACCTGTCCAATAAGTCTGGCCTTTTTTAGAAATTTGAGGTTTGTTCTACATTTTTCTCCCATTCTATCTGGGACCTTCTATTGTGTCCCTGGTCAGAACAGTAGGTAGTGGTGGCCAGGCACTATCTAGTTCTTCGGGTGTCAGGATAGATGAGGCTGTGGTTTGTGTGGGCTATTAGTCCTATAGACTACTTTCTTCTTTGAGTCTTTGGTTTCCTTCTTCTGTTTTGCTCCAGACAAGTACAGACCAATAGTTGTGTCTTAGATGGTCACTCATAAGCTTTCTGAGATCCCAGATGCTACTCACCAAACTAGGATGTAGGAAAATGTCTTTACAAACTATCTTACGCCAACTGACCCAGAGAGAACTCTCTTCTGTAAAAGCAAAACAGAAATACAAGTAAGAACACTGCAGCAGCACAGATAAAGGACAAACACATTTCAGAAAGGATCAAAGAAGATGTTACAGAAGGAGGCTATTTAGGTTAGACCTGAACAAGCAAGAAGGACTTGGAAAGAGTCCAAGGAATCCGAAGGCAAGGAAACAACAGGAGCAAAGACATGGACATGGGAAAATAAGCAGCAAGAGAATTGAAAACACGGAGGAATTTAATGGGAGAGAAGACCAAATAGATATAATGTTGGGCCAGAATGAGACAATTTCCAGGGGTAGTAAATACGTTTCACCTTCTGAGAAAACTGTGGCGACTTAAAGAATAATTCTAGGGTTGCCTCCAAGCAGAGGGAGAAAGCACCATGATCAATCAGGAAGGCCTTTTGTAGTCACTGAAGGAGAGTCATACCAAGTGTCTGTCATGCCTGGTTTCCACTTGGATCCATCAGCATTGGGAAGCAGGTGGAGTTCATCAAACAGTGGATCCTATCACTTTGGGGGACTCCTTCAGACCCTACTATTCTCATACTACTTCCAGCTCTAAAAATCCCCCATCTATGCCCTTCCCAGCTCACCCCACTCTATGTATTTTTTTCCTCCTTCTCCCTCAGCTACCCTCACCTGTCCTATGTGCCATTCCTTTAGGCTTAAGTCCCTGGATAAATAACTAATCTTTACCAAAGGCAGAAACGGTTTATGTGTCACTTCAGCCAGTTGGCAATTTACTTCTTGATTAGAAATTTCTGGATATTCAACTCCTTAACCCAGAGGAGAAATTAGCCCAGTGGAGTTTTATCATGTTCCTTAAATCACTAAGCAGCTGTGAGAAGTGGGACCTGGTCCTTAGAGTAAGTCGGATCTTTAGGGATTGGCTCTCCAACCTAATGTTGCCTGGTTGAACTTGACAGACCTTGTGAGACAGGGCAGAAGGAAAGTTGTATAGCCTACTCATGAAAAAGGAATGATGTGGTAGCCCAGGAATCATCAAGCCTGAGATATCAGTTGCTGTGTAATCTGGGGTGGGCTGACATCTGTGGGCCTCCAGTGTCTTACCTGCAAAACTCATTCTATTAACTGGCTGTATGACCAACAGCAGGTCCCTTCTCTCTAGGCCTCAGTCTCTCCCTTCTTTCAGTGGAGGAATGAACGGATCATTTCAAAGTTCCCTTCTGCTTTGACACCATTTTTACAAGACACTTTGACTCAAGTTATATTTTTAAAAATTTAGTCTGCGCTTGAACACTTCAAATATTTTATTACAAGGTCTACAGTACATAACAAAGTAATTGTGTAATTAAGAGATAATGTCAATGCTGTAGAACAATGTTGACAAGATAATAGCCTTCTGAAACCACATAAATGCCAAAGCAAGGGAACAAATTTATAGGTGGAAAACAGAAAAACAAGTGGCATATGGCCCAGAAGCTCTTTGTGGTGTGAGCTGGTCCATTTGCTTCGTAGCCCACTTTCCATTATGAGGTTTAAGTGCTGGTCCACATCATGCCCCCTGGGTCCTCATTGTGTACTCCCCAAAGTGGGTCAAGACTGATGAAAGCAGAGGTCATCTGCAATAGCTACTGGCCCTCATCACTTTACTTGCAAATTCATGGAAATGTAGTCCCAAGGCTGTCAGACCTGCAGGGGCTTGAAAACATTGAGTTCAAATCCTCCTACTGTTCCCATTGCCCAGATAAAGAGGCTAAGGACCAGAGTTGGGAAGGATTTTCCCTTGGTAACTCCTGAACCCTTTCATGGAAGAAGGACTAGAACACTGGACCGAATTCCCAATTTACCACTGTTCCTTACTGGAACCAAAATGTCTTATTTAGGTCTGGTTTCTCAAGAGCGCAGAACAGAGCTGGAGAAGGTGAAGCCATGATGGGTCACATGACCTTGAGACCCAGGGACTGCTCCCTAGAGCAAAACAAGGAGATCAGGCATTCTTCTAAGTCGGCTACCTAGAGAAGTCCCTTAGTGGTGCAAACAGCTAACACGTTTGGCTGCTAACTGAAAGACTGGAGGTTCAAGTCCACCTGGGGACACTATGAAGAAAGGCCTGGTGATCTATTTCCAAAAAATAAGCTCTTGAAAACCCTACAGAGCACAGGCCTACACTGACACACATGAGGTCATTGTGACTTGGAATTGACTTGACGGCAACTGGTTCGAAGAGGTGAAGGTTGGAGAGAAATGCAAGTGTGAAGTTCATAAATGGGGAGGAGGGCTTGTCCACCACATCTTAGAGTGTTGAAAAAATGCTGCACACATCTTGAAGCTGAGGAGCAGTAAGAATAGGGCAAATGGGAAGTGTTGGCTCATGGGAGGGGGAAGAAGTTAGACTGATTTCCCTGTAAAAGGGTTTACGGCATGATACAAAGAGCACTGGCTTTGGAAACAGAACACCAAGGTCAAAGCCAATAATTTTCTAGGTGACTTCGAATAAACCACCAATTTCCTCTTTCTAATTTATATATTTTAGGCTACGGTTTTCTCTTCCTTGAGATGAGGGTCCTGGACCAGATCAGTGATGCCCAAACACCCTGAACTGAGAAGAAATTCTATTTCCAACTAGCTTGCTGAATGATTGGGACAATCAGGGGCTAGGTGCTCCTAGAAGCTTCTTCTAGCTCCAGTATCTATCACCACCAATTGTCATCTAGTCAACTCGAATTCATGGCAACTCCATGTGTATTGGAGTAGAATTGTGTTCCATAAGGTTTCCAATGGCTGATTTTTTAGAGGTACATCACCAGGCCTTTCTTCAAAAGTACCTCTGGGTGGACTTGAACCTCAAACTTTTGGTTAGCAGCTGAGCATGTTAACCATTTGTATCACCCAGTAACTCCCTAGCATCCACAGATCCTATGAAAATATTAGGTGGATTCATGATTACTTACTTTCCTGGAACCTGAGCTATGATGGGTTTCTAAGGATAGTTATGGGGTAGAGGCAACTCTAACCCATGAGACTAATGTCAGGTAGACATGCAGCCTCTTGGCCTCTTTGTTGGACACAGAACCCAGGGATAAGTGGACCAGCAGGTCCATTGTTCACACTTCCATGCCTTTGTGCATGCTGTTCCCTGTGCCAGAAACCTCCTTCCCCTCAAACTAAATGCCTTCAGATTCAACTAGTGGGATATTTATTTGGGAAGCTCTTGCTGACCCCCCAGGGCAGAGTTAATTACTTTACTTGTCACACTGAACTAATTATATTCTGGCCTTGTTTGTTTTCTAATGTGTCTCTCTGGTTAGACTTTTTCAAGGAAGAAACTATCTTCTCTCTGAGTTGGAGCTCAGTAAACTATTGTTAAATGAAAGAAAGGAAAGATACAGAAGAATGGAACGAAGGAAGGAAGAGATAAAATGAAGAAAAGAAAAGGAAGGAAGGATGGGAGGGAAGGAAGGTTAGAGAAGGAAAGAAAAATTATGGTTCCCAACTCCTTTTTTCCCTTTAAATTAAGAAACTCCTGCCCTTTTTCCATCTGTGTGCTTGGTTTGCCGTCCTGTGTCAACCTCACCCCACGCAAGGCTCCTCAGGTCTCCCACCTGCTGGGTCTGTGGGAGCACACATCCCTACTCCCTGTCTCACCCTCTACCAGTGAACCCAGGCAGTCAAGCCAGGAGGGAAGAGCAAGGTACAGCTTCCCTCTAGCCCTCTGCCCATAGCCCTCCTGCCTCCCCTTCCTCACACAGAAGCCAAAAAAGCTATTAGATTCAAGTATTTTCTAATTCTTGAGTGAGGGACCAGGCCCCCTCCTTACAGCCATCAGTAACAGGGTTGAGATTGAGATAATTGCCTACTCTACTTGAAAAAAAGAGAAAAAAAAATTCTCGCTCCATTCTCCACCAGTTATTTGTATAAAACGTAAATACAGCAGCAAGGGTCACCCATTAAACACAGCTCAGGAGGTTCTTTTAAACACAGCATCTACCTTTACAAGCCTCGTGAATGATAGAGTCACCCTTCTTGCCTTGATTTATAAAATCAAGATTCCAGTGGTACCAACTGGTTTTTATTTATCTATTATAAAAACAATAGAACAACATCAAAAGAAGTAAAAGGACCACTACTCTTTTCATTTCCCTGTGTTTGTTCATAGGTACATAGTTTTGACTAGTTGCAATCATTGCATAATCCAGTATTTATTCTGCTTTTCCATTTCATATTAATCCAGAAGCATTTTCTATGTTGCTACACAATCCTAACTATCGCTTTAACGGCTGCTTAATATTCCATCAGGTTGATTTACCATAATTTACTTAACCATGTCCCTCTTTAGAACGTAACCTTTTAAAACAACATTAAACAGAAAGTTTAACAAGGTTCTAAAATAGATGGGGAAGGTAGTTTCCTGGCAACGAGGGTGGCATTTCTGAGGTGCATGTGCTCAGGAAGTGAGGAGCCCCAGCCTCACCAGGTTGTGCAGAAGCAGGGACGGGAGCTGGCGCCAGGGTCCAAGTCACCAATAATCACTGGGAAGGAGGAGAGGGGAGGGGTTCTGCTCCAAGCCCTCGCTCTCCCTCAGGCTGACAGTTTGTGTCAACTCTGCTTTAACTAAAGAAGCAGTCACTGACCATACTTGGAAAATTAATAATAATAATGGCTACACTGATTGAACTCTCACTAAAAAATTTATGATATGTATCTTATTTTTTTTTTATCTTATTTAATCCTCACAACCAACCAATCAAGTAGGCACCATTATTATTTCCCATTTTACAGCTGAAGAACAGAGACCCAGAGAGGTTGATTAACCTGCCTAAGTTCACACAGCTAGTGGGCAGTGGTTCTGACCCCAGGCAGTCTGGCTTCGGGGTCCCTCTAAGTCCTGAGTCCCTCTCCTGCCCTTTTTTGTGGATTCTGTGCAATGATCCCCATCACTCTAAGGCCCTTCTTCACCCCTTGTCCAGGTTGTCTTTACCAGTTGTATCTGGGGCTCTGTTTATTTAGTTGCTGTGGAACCAGTTCCAACTCATGGTGACCCCATGCGTTATAGAGTAGAACCACTCCATAAAGTTTTCTTGGCTGTAATAGTAATGGAAGCAGGTCACCAGGCCTTTTTCCATGGTGCCACTGAGTGGGTTTAAAACCATTTATACCACCGAAGGACCTTAATAAGCAGTAAATCCAGGTTTAAAGCCCCGTCTCCTAACTCCAAATCCCATGTTCTTTCCACAGTGTGTGATACGATAAAAAAAAAAGATAAGATAATTGGACTCTAATTCAGAAGAGCTGAGTCCTGTTGTGCTCTGGCCCTTATGGAGCTTCCAAACTTTTAGCAGTACCTGGACAAGGTCATGGAAGCTTGCTGAACCCTCCATTTGTGGATGACTTGCAGGCGGGAGATGAGGGACATGTGTTAGTGACAGAGTCTGGTCAGGCATCCAGGAGTAATAAATAGAGTAGAAACATCCAGATTTGGCTTTGCATCCAGGACTCTGTCGGCCTTGGGTCACTTATATCTCTCAAAGCCCCAGTTGCCTCATCTGTAAAATGGAGATGATAATACCTTCCTCCCAGGGTTGTTGTAAGGACTCAAGATGATGGTGTGTACCACACATGCAATGCAAGTGCTAGTATCTCAACAGACCAGATGAGGAGTCAGCTTTAATAAGATAAATTCCTTAGGGTTAGCAGGAAACCATCACTCCCACCCAGTACAAGACAGGGAAGAAAAATATAAACACCAAGGGAAAGTGTAAGGGTTTTGTTTTCCATCAGCTCCAAAGGCGTGGCTAGTAGGATAATGGTGGTGATGGTTGATACAATAATAATAACAGTAATAATAACTGACATTTATTGAACAATTTACTAGATGTCAGGCACTGTGCTATGCACTTTTTACATGTGTTAACTTATTTTGACCTCAAGGATCCCTATGAGGTAGGGACTATGATTATCCGCACTCTATAGATGAGGAAACAGAGGTACAACAAGGTTTTTGGTGATGTTCCTACAGCCTTGGCATCTCTCGTGATGGACTGATGGCCCCACTCTTTGTTGAGCAGAGCCCCTTGGAGGATCACTTTCAGTTCTAGGAGACTCGAGGGCAAAGAATGGGAGGTGGAGCATTTGACTGGGTTGGGTCTGGAAAACAATAACCTCTATAAGTCCTTTCTTTGAAAAGACTGCAAAAAATATTGTGTAAAGGTTTTGCAAATTTCATGGTTGCTCCACCAGGCACAAGTAGGACCTTGTGTTGGTACTGTTATGGATTGAATTATGTCCCACAAAAAGATGTGTAGTAAATCCTAACCTTTATGCCTGTGGTTATAATCTCATTTGGGAACGGGTTGCATTTGTAAGGTTAATGAGACAGTTAGAATAGGATGTATCTTGAGTCCATATCTTTTGAGATATAAAGAGATCAAACAAGCAAGCAGAGCAGAAATGGGAGAAGAGAGATGTCAAGCCACATGAGGACTGCCCGGGAGCAGAAGCTCAAAGAGACAAGGACCTTCCTCCAGAGTTGGCAAAGACAGAAACCCTTCCCCTAGAACTAGCACCCTGAATTTGGACTCCCAGCCTCCTAAACTGTGAGAAAATTAATTTCTATTTGTTAAAGCCAGCCACTTGTGGTATTTCTGTTACAGCAACACTAGAAAGCTGAGACAGTACTCTCCTCAAACATTTGCTGTTGTTATTGTTGGGTGCCATCAAGTTGATTTTGACTCGTAGTGACCCTATGTGACAGAGTAGAACTGCTCCATGGCATTTTCTAGGCTGTAATCTTTATGACAGTAGATCACTTGGTCTTTCTCCTGTAGAACCACTGGGTAGGTTAGCAGCCCAGCACTTAACGGTTTGCACCACCAAGGATCCTCCCTCAAATACTGGGGCTACATTTTGCTGCTGGTGCTGTGCCTGAGTCTCATTACTCTCTAGAAACTCGACACCTTGTCCCACCCAGACCAGATATATGGTAAAAGTCATTCAAGTGAATAAACCTGAAGGGCAAGAGTCTGTGGGTCTCCATGGGATAGTGTTGTACAATGTATGAAAGTCATAAGGAGAGAGATGACAACTTAATATAAGGAGGACATTTTTCTCCAAGTGTACAAAGATGGAATGGGTTGCTTCCATTGATTGGTAGTGAGTCTACTGTCACTGGAATGATTCCAGGAGAGACTGAAACAACCACCTAACCAGGAAGCCAAGACACAAGTAGAAGGTTGAACCACATGACCTTCAGGGTCTCTCCCAGTTCTGGGGTTCTGGGACCCATTTCTCCACCATTTTTTTCTTAAAACTTTCCTCTTCATTTATAATTCCTGAGCTGGAAAGGAACTGAGAAGCTGATAAATCACTCCCTTTGAAGGAAATAATAACAGAAAATTAGCTCCATGTGTTTACGGTGAACTCTTAAAGACTAAGTATGCCTAAGCTTAATCCAGTGATAATGTTGCGGTTATTCCTGAGTACACCTCATGTTGGGGTGGAGATAACGTGGGGCCATAAACAGCCTTGAACATCTTGCTAAGAGCTGAAGACTTCTGCCATAGGGACCAGGTTATCAGTGGACACCAGACCAGAGATGGGCTTTAGGAGGACAATTCTGACAAGGGAGAGACTGCTGACCCCTCACAAACCCCACATACGGTCCCAGTCTTACTTCTGTATGGACGCTCCAATGGCTCAGTCACAAACCGCTCAGTAGGTGCAACAGCTCTGCCCCTCAGGATGTTCTGTCCATGCTAGAGGCTTGTAGCCCTGTCCCAGCACAGGTGAGGCTGAGCCAGTCTATGCTGACCTCCGACATCATCACGGAAACCAGGAAGAAATCCAAAGTGTATGTTCCCCTATGCCAGAGGCTTCTCGTGCCAAGCAGGTGAGCAAGAAGAAGCAGGCCAGGAGTGGAGCAGGTGGGCCGACTCAGGGGGCAGAGATTGTCCAGGCCAGATAGAAGCTGGTGGATTCAGGGGTGAAGGGGAACCTAGGTCCCTGGGCATGGACCAGGTGCCCAATCTTGGAGGCCAGGCTGTAACAGGGCAGGGACATCATGGTCTGGACCACTGAGGAGCAGGGTTCGGCTAGGGTCTGAGTGATGGCCAGGGGCAGCAGCTACAAAAGAGAGGCTCCAGTAGGACTAACTCTCTACAGAGGCAGAAATGTATGAAGACCTGCTACCCAGCCCCAGACTATGGAAACAGAAACAAGGCCTCCTGAGATACTGTCTTAGTTTGCTAGTGCTGCCGTAACAGAAATACCACAAGTGGATGGCTTTAAAGAACAGAAATGTATTTTCTCACAGTTCTGGAGGCTAAAAGTCTAAATCAGGATCTCGGCCACGTTGATTCCTTCTCTGAGCCTCTCTCCTAGTTTCCTTGACATTCCTTGGTGTTCCTTGGCATCAGTCTTCCCCCTGTGTGTGCCCCTGTGTCTATTCTGGTCCTTTTATAACTTAGAAGTGATTAGGTATAGGATCCACCCTACACTGGTGCTTCTCACCCACACGGGGCTGCCTCTTGGTACCTGGATTCACCTAACCCTGCCTCAAGCAGCAGTGCTGTGTGACTGACCACTCGGCAGTCATTTGTTGTGTCCTGCACAGTCCCAATCCCACAGTTTGCCCTTACCTCAGTCTCCCCTTGTAGAAATTCTGATGAGACAGCCAGTAAACCTTACTCTGCAGTGCAGGAAGCCTACATCAACTCTAGCTTTCCCATTCTAATCTCCAGGCTTATGTAACCACAGACAGACTCGAAAACACATCCAGGGCAGTCTTCTTTGCTACGCTATGAGCACTTTGAGGGCAGGGACTGGGCCCTTTTCATCTCCACGTCCTGAGCACCTGGACAGGTATTTATTAATTATTGGTGTGAGGCAGGAACTCAGAGAATGTTGACCAATGAGCACAGAACTGTCCACCTACAGGGTGCTAGAAAGGAAACCATACTAACTAGAAGCCTGCCTCTTATTGGCTCGGCTGGGTTGCCATACCTGGTAGGTAAGTCAGACTCAGGGTAGATAAGTGAGACTTGGGGTCACTCTTTCCATTCCTCCATTTCTAATAAAGAGGAAGTGGCAGCTGATAAAGATAAGGAAAAGCCATTATTCTAATATTTCATGTCCCCAGTGCAAAGTGGTGGTGAATCGGTGCTTTGCCCCCTCTATTTTGTTGAGCTTATATTTGGAGCCCATATCATGGAATCAGCCAGACTCCTTGCAGAGTAATGAGAATTACAAAATCTAGAAGTAGAAGGTCTCTAACTAATACCTGCCCTTGGCTTTTCTCAGGGTGACTCAGAACTAGGGATGGGGTGGGGAGTGCAGGCCTGCAGCCATGGCCTGGAACTCAGGCTGATGTTTCTCCTGAGCAAGGTGAGAAACTCCATATATTACCTCATGTGTCACACTGGTGGCATGGTGGTTAAGTGCTATGGCTGCTAACCAACAGGCTGGCAGTTTGAATCTACCAGGTTCTCCTTGGTAACTCTATGGGGCAGCTCTACTCTGCTCTATAGGGTCACTATGAGTTGGAATCGACTCGATGGCAGTGGGCTTGGTTGTTGTCATCCTACTAATGATAGGGGGAAGAAAACCCTTATCCCTCTCTATTAGACTCAACTTGTAGGGTAGATATGCAGGCAAAATAGCCTTCCCTGAGTTCGGAGCAGCTCTGGTCTCCGGGAGGAGGCAGTTTAAGCAGCTGCCCTGTGCCCATTCCTGCTGTTCACAGCTGTTTAAGCACCAGGCTGGGAGAAACGTGTTCTCTGGCTTGGTCTCCCTGGGTTCATCACAAAATCTCTCTCAAAATGCTCCAGGAATCAAGCTAGAATTTCTCATACGTTTGGGACAAATAAGTCAATTCAGTGAAAAAGACTTGCTGCAACCACTCAGAGTTATAATAGCAGCAGAAATGGCCTTGCAGATACAATGGTGTAACACCTGAAGTTTTGTAGAGAAAGAATGTAGGCAGGCATATTACTGAGACAACATATGCAAGCTGGACGGCTTTGGTACCTAAAGCATAGAGTTTCTCCTCATAGCACTGGTCACGATTTTAATTTATTATTTCTGTGATTTTCTACATCATGCCTCACTTCCGCTCTAGACCACAAGCTCCTTGAGGGCAAGGATGATTTCTGTCTTTTCCGCATTGGTCCCCACTAGCGAGCTTAGTCCCTGATGCAGAGAGCATTCATTATTTATCTGTCGAATAAATAAATGAGTAAAATTTCCCTTTAAAGCAGAATAGAAAACCAGAGTAATATTGAGCAGTAACTGGTAACACTTGGAATAGTGGAAAACTATCAATTGGACTTGAATATTTCTATTTCTTTAACTCTCACTCACAACTATATCATGAATGTTAATGAATAGGTAGTATTTTTAATCCAAGAGTTGGTTTCTATAGAAAAGTTGCAATAGCTTATAATCGTGTGCTATTTGATCTGACCACCACCTGTCAGCTTGTTGTACTGTGGCAGCTTGAGTGTTGCTATGATGCTGGAAGCTATGCCATGCATATTTCAAATACCAGCAGCAGGGTCACCCATGGTGGACAGGTTTCAGAGGAGCTTCCAAACTCGGAGAGACTAGGAAGAAAGACCAGGCGATCTACTTCCAAAAATTAGCCAATGAAAACCTTATGGATCTCAATGGAACATTATCTGACTCACTAGCTTTGGACACATCATCAGAAGAGATCAATTGCTAGAGGGCATCGTGTTTGGTAAAGTAGAGGGCCAATGAGGGCTTAGGGAACCCTGGGTGAGATGGATTGGCACAACAGCTGCAACAATGCGCTCGAACCTGCTGGCGATCTTGAGGATGACCCAGGACCAGGCAACATTTCATCCTATTAATCATAAGGTCGCCATGAGTTGGAAAGGATTCAATGGCAGCTAACTACAACAACTTGATTTGGATGCTGCTAACTGTCCTAGAATCCTAATCTTTTGTCTTGGGGCACAACACAGACCCACAGACCTGATGCCCCCCAAAAAAGTAAAAGCAAATATCAAACCAATACTCTCTAGCTTTCCAGGGATGGAAAGACATGTCTGGGTTTTCAGTAGCAGCACCAACCTTAGGGAGAACTGGCACTTACTGAAACAAGAACTCACTCCCATCAGGGGGGCCTGGCAGTAGCCTTCTAATTGCCGACTCACCTGAGGACTGACCCACAACCTCCACGTGGCTAAGGAAATATTGCTGAAGAATTGCAGCATCCAGAAGGAAGTCCTTCCTATTCAACTCAGAAGACACCAAGGACATTTTTCTCCTTCCGTTTTCTACTTTCTCTTTAGAAGACTTTGAGGGGACCAGAATCTACCACAGAAGTGAGTGACAGCTGATTCCCAGACACATTAAAGACCGTAATGACATACATCCATCTCACTTCCTGATCCTCTTGATGGAGCCAGCTAAGTTTCTTAATATCCTGAGTTCTTCGCCTAGAGAAGCTCGTTTGATTATATAAAGGGAAAATTAAAGCCATACAACAGACTTCATGAGAAATTACTAGAGTTCATGAGTTAGATTTGGAAGCAGGACTCCCATAACTAATACCCCCTCCTCCAACAAATGAAAACCCAACACAGCTCCAGGAAAATGAGCTTCCAGGGTTCTCCTCACACAGCCTGAGTGTCAACAGCGTGGCTCTTCCCACCTTGCTCCCCTATCTCCTTACCCCGTGTACATGACAATGTAAGCCCGTTTCAGCCTAGTTAGAACCAATCTTTCTGGTGTCATGTTTCACCCACTCCACATGAAGGGGATGTGGCATAAGGATCATACTCTGGAGTCAGACTGCTCACATGGGCTTCCCAGTGTGGCCTCTTACCAACTGATTGGCCTGCAGCCAATTATTTAACTTTTCTAAGCCTCAGTCTCCTCATCTGCAAAATGGGAATAAAAATACATTTGATTCTTGTTATTTGCTGTAGTTAACCCTGGTGGCATAGTGGTTAAATGCCTCAGCTGCTAACCAAAAGGTCAGCAGTTCAAATCTACCAGGCCCTCCTTGGAAACTCTATGGGGCAGTTCTACTCTGTCCTATAGGGTCACCGTGAGTCGGAATCCACTCAACAGCAACAACTTTTTTTTTATGTTCTATAAAGTCACCTTGAACACTGACTTACCAAACACAGAACCATTCTTCCTAGGGGAAATACAGGGTTAGATGCCTGTGAGCCTCTGGTCACCACATTTTCTTCAATTAATCAATATATAACTTTGTTTTATTTGTGTTTACGTTAAAAGATCCCTTTTATAATAGATATTGTTGATTCAGTAACATTGAACATGGGCAACAGCACTGTAGCTCATGCCTGAACAAACTTTATCTAACACAAGTATTTTCTCCATAAGGCACATCACAGCCTTCTTGCACTTAGCAACACTGAACAGCACCTCGGTACTAAGCTTGGGGGCCATTTTAAACAGCAAAATGATCAACAAAAAGCACAGCAATGAGAACAATGGGGCACTATGTAGGCACTTCTTTACAGTATAGGAGCAAAAACGAAAACGTAGAGCATCGCTTCATTCAACCTCAGCAGGAAATGTGCATGTAGAGTGACACATTTTGCCACTCTGAGCACATCTGCGAATGACCACGAAAGCACTGTGAGTATTGATTTTTGGGTCACAAATAAATTTTAGCAATTACACAAATTCACAAATATGGAATCTATGAATAATGAAGACTGACTGTGGGTCCAACCACACAAGTTTACTGTGGGGATCAAAAGATACAATCCCTAGTGATCCCTGAATAAGTCTTAGTGATTAGTATATTCCAATATGCTCTGGCCAAAACCTAATCCTTTCTGTGTCTAAACATGCCTGTGTTTTTCCTGCTTCTATGCTTCTAGTTGGAGCCGTGGTGGTGCAGTGGTTAAGCACTCACCTGCTAACTGAAAGGCTGGCAGTTTCAAACTTACCAGCTGCTCTGCAGGAGCAAGATGGGGCAGTCTGCTTCCATAAATTACAGACTTGGAAACCCTTGGAGCTGTTCTACCCTGTCCCACAGGGTCACTATGAGCCAGAATCAACTCAACGTTAATGGGTATGCCGCTAGTCTCACCATTTCTTCCACCAGAATGCTCTTCTCCTTTCACCTCCTCCACAGCGCAGATTAAATGTCTCCTTCCTCTGGAAACTTCCTCTAGTTTCCCCCAACTGGAAGTTTTCCTTCCTCTTTCTGTCCCTTAGGCAACTAGGTCTCTTCCTCTCTTAGTGTTCTTGGAGCCTGCCACGTGGTCCCGGGCAAGTCGCTTGTACCTGTGTAATGGGAACAATATCATAAAGACAGGAAGAATTAAACCAGCCATATAAAGCACTTAGCACAGGGCCTGGTACATAAAAAAAAGAGAAAAACGCTCTCTAAGCATTGGCTGTTACAGATACCACTGTGTCATTGTTCGGCATCTCATTTGCAGGTGTCACGAGCACAGCAGAGTACTTAGCTCCACCTGAACAAAGCCTTGCAGTTGTTACTAGGGTCACCATGCATCCAGGATTGCCCATTTTCCCAATTTAGATATTAATAGTACCCTCTTTCACTTGCTCCAGTTTGGCTGATAAATGACCCACCCTAAATATTGTTATTGTTGATGTTGAGTGCCCTTGAGTTGATTTTGACTCCTAGTGACCCCACGTGACAGAGTAGAACTGCTCCATAGGGTTTTCTTGGCTGTAATCTTTATGGAAGCAGATGGCCAGGTCTTTCTCCTACAGAGCCACTGGGTGGGTTCAAACTGCCAAAGATTTACAGCCTTGAAAAACCTATGGGGCAGTTCTATTCTACCCTATAGAGTCGCTATGAGGCAGGAAGGACTCCACAGCAACGGGTTTTTGTTTTTGTTTTTTTAAATGAGTGTTGGTGTGTTGATAAATGAAGGAGAACATGAATGAGGCGTGTGGCTACAGGTCCCATGGCTCACTCGCTCTCCTCACTCCAAACCCTGGGGTGACATGGACAATGCTCCTTTCACATACTTGTTGCCCACTCCTCCAGTCCCGGTGACATCCAGGCACCCTGTGCCCCTAACCCGGCGCTGATTCTCTGGGATGCTCTGCTTCCTCAGTGTACTCCAGTTAGTTTTCCCTTCCTCTGCTCTTCTCCTCACTGGCCCCATCTACCACACTTGAAAACTCATACAAACTCGTTCACACTAAGAAAATAGTATAGGATAATAGTTTAATATGATGGGTGAAAGGAGTCTTTAGTTTAATATGGGACAGTGCCTTAATCGCTAAAGATGAAGTTTAAAGGCAGAAATTCTGGCATCAGAGAGAGGCTGTTGCAGGGGTGGCCTTTTTCCCCAGCCACCAGTGCTGTCGAGTTGACCCAGGGGAGTCCCAATAAACACTCCATCCAGCACCCCTTTAGTGGGTTTGCACTTACTTTATTTATTTTTTTTAATGTACTTTAGATGAAGGATTACGGAGCAAACTAGCTTCTTATTAAACAATTAATACACATATTGTTTTCTGACATTGGTTGTCAACCTCACCATTTATCAACACTCTCCCTTTTCAACACTGGGTTCTCTGTTTCCAGCTTTCCTGTCTCCTCCTGCCTTCTCGTCCTTGCCCCTGGGCTAGTGTGGCCATTTAGTCTCGTTTTGTTTTA
Organism: Loxodonta africana; assembly: GCF_030014295.1. Classification (NCBI taxonomy): domain Eukaryota; kingdom Metazoa; phylum Chordata; class Mammalia; order Proboscidea; family Elephantidae; genus Loxodonta; species Loxodonta africana. The sequence continues at coordinate 103,535,225 of NC_087342.1, forward strand.
TGGACCTGTCTAATCTTTGGCTGAAGAGTGAACCTCAGGAGTAACTTCAGTACTGCGTTAAACAGTGTCCAGGAGCCATACTGTCAGGGTTTCTTCAGTCTCTGTCAGACCAGTAAGTCTGGTCTTTTTTTGTGAGTTAGAATTTTGTTCTACATTTTTCTCCAGCTCTGTCCAGGACCCTCTATTGTGATCTCTGTCAGAGCAGTTGGTGGTGGTAGACGGGCACCATCTAGGCTCTACCTGATGGAGGCTGTGGTAGTTGTGGTCCATTAGTCTTTGGATTAATCTTTCCCTTGTGTCTTTGGTTTCTTCATTCCTCCTTGTTCCAGAAGGGGTGGGACCTGTGGAGTATCTTAAATGGCCACTCACAACCTCTTAAGACCCCAGATGCTACTCACCAAAGTAGGATGTAGAACATTTTCTTTATAAACCCTGTTATGCCAATTGAGCTAGATGTCCCCCGAGATCATGGTTCCAGCCCTCAGCCCAGTAATTCAGTCCCTCAGGGAGTTTGGATATGTCTATGGACCTTGCCTTTTTCAAGTTGTGCTGACTTCCCCCAGTATTGTGTACTGTCTTACCCTTCACCAAAATTACCACTTATCTCTTGTCTATGTAGTTTTTTTCCCACCCCACCCTTCCCCTCTCTCATAACCATCAAAGATTGTTTCTGTGTATAAACCTTTTCAAGAGTTTTTATAATAGTGGTCTCATAGAATATTTGTCCTTTTCTGATTGACTTATTTCACTCAGCATATTGCCCTCCAGGTTCATCCATGTTGAGAGACGTTTCACAGATTCATCATTGTTCTTTGCTGTTGCATAGTATTCCATTGTGTTTATGTACCATAGTTCATGTATCCATTCATCTGTTGATAGGTGTTTAAGTTGTTTTCATCTTTTTGCTATTGTGAGTAATGCTGCAATTAACACAGGTGTGCATATGTGATTCATGTGATGGCTCTTATTTCTCTAGGATATATCCTATGAGTATGATTGCTGGATCATATGGTATTTCTGTTTCTAGCTTTTTAAGGAAGCACCATATCATTTTCCAAGATGGTTGCACCATTTTACATTCTCACCAGCAGTGCATAAAAGTTCCAATCTCCCTACAGCCTCTCCAACATCTGTTATTTTCTGTTTTTTTGATTCAAGTTTTGCACTTATTTTATGAGATGATGTGGATGTCTGTCCTTGTCACTCCAGTGGGGATGGAATGTTTTAGTCTGATAAAATGTGACCTATGAGCAAGAAAGAGTGCCCTTGTTAGTCTTGCAGGGACACCACTCTGAAGCATGTGATGATGATCCAGGGAAAAAGGGCTTGTTGCTGCTCATTCAAGGAGTGACTGCAAATGAAATCCACAACCTGGGTAGGGAAAGTGGTTAAAAAGGGAGATCCAGGGGAGTGAGGGACTCCCTGGTGCCCACATGTAGATGAAACTGTGACACAAGGGAAAGGGTAGAGACTGGTATAATTCTCATCAAGCAGAAGCAAGATTAATTTCCAAACTCTGAGAACAGGATTAAATTTACATATCCTTTTATTTAGCACACCACTATTGAGTGCTTGAGGGGCAGTGGTGGCTCAGTGGTAGAATTCTCACCTTCCGTACAGGGGACCTGGGTTTGATTCCCAACCAACGGACCTCATGCGCAGCCACCACCTGACTGTCAGTGGAGGCTTGCAGGTTACTGTGGTGCTGAACAGGCTTCAGTAGAGCTTCCAGACTAAGATAGACTAGTAAGAAAAGCCTGGCAATCTACCTCCAAAAATCAGCCAGTGATAACCCTGTGGATCATAATGGTCTGATCCGCATCCAATCATGGGGATGGCACAGGAGCTAGCAGTGTTTTGTTCCATCGTGCACGAGGTTGCCACAAGTCAGAAGCCCACTGGATGACAGCTAACAATAACAGCAATTCGGTGTCTACTATGTACAAAGCACTAGGCGAGGCTTTAGGGTGGGAGTGATAAACACAAGTATGACCAAAAAAAAAAAAAAAATCAAGTCCTTTTCTCCAAGGAGTTTATGAGTTCATTGAATAGGTAGAGTAGAATCAAACAAACAACAACAACAAAACAGGGTCTGCAAATGCTATACAAGGAATGAGTATGAAACTAGCCAGTGCCGAAATTTCAAGTCACTAGGAAAAGACCAGTTTGCAGTACTGGTCCCAGGTGCCTCGGTGGTGGCAGAAAGTACGTTCTACCTGATTCTGGGGGCAGAAGAACAGGTCTTTTAGATAAGGTCCTTGTAAACCTCATCCTAAAAACAGAAATAAGGACAGAGCATGGTCCAAGGATAACTCTATCCCAGCTTTCACGGAAAAGTAAGAGAAACTAGGAATATGAAGCCTACCATCAGTTTCAGAGGAGTCGAGCCTGTTCCAGAATTAACAGAGCAATCAGCCTCCAAAGCTACAAAAACACATGACCTGGCAGCTTTCAAAGCAAGTAATTTACCCAATTAAACATTTTATGCCACTGTTAGCCATATTTGGTTATGTATATTAGTAACCCAAAAGGTCTCTATTTCGTAGGCACTTAGGTTTTTTAATCTTTCTACCCAGACACATTTGCCTGTATGAATATATCACTGGAAGCATAATCTGTAATATAATTTTTGGAAATTTTATTTAACTATTTATTTTAGTTCTGTGGTCCATATACCGCTTACAGTTTACATGAAGTGCTTGGAGATAATGCTGCAGGTTTTGATAAAGCCTGTTTCCTTTCTTTCACTCATGAACTCTCTAAGGCTCTACTCAAGACCTCTTGTCTATGAGTCTTTCCTTAACCAACCACACAGTGATTCCCCCAAGTTCCTACCTCACTCACCGCTCGCTTGACACTTGCCCCATATTACCTTGTATCACTAGTTGATTTTAACTTGCATCAGTTGTTGTTAGCTGCCCTCAAGTCAGCCCCAACTCATGGCAACCCCATGCACCAGGGAATCATACCCTTGTGATCCATAGGGCTCTCACTGGCTGATTTTGTGGAAGTAGATCACCAGGCCTTTCTTTCTAGTCTGTCTTAGTCTGGAAGCTCTGCTGAAACTTGTTCAGCATCATAGTAACACACAAGCCTCCACTGACAGGTGGGTGGTTGGAGCATTTGAAGTATAGTGGCCTGAAATCAAACCCAGGTCTCCCAAGAGGAAGGTAAGAATTCTGCCACTGAACTACGAGTGCCCCCTTGTCTTGCATCTAGTAGATTATAAACTCAGAGGGGAAGGACCACGTCTTTACTTCTTTTTATCACTTGTGGTATCTGGAAGACTGCTTGTTGCCTAATGGATCCTCAATACACCAAGATATGGTACTGATTCAAGGGTGGGGATGGCCGCCATAGATCTTTGCAAGGGCACACGTTGTACCAACTAAGCACACTTCTGCCAGCCCATTAAATCTGTGGACAAAGACGGTGTTTAGGTCTGTATCACATAGCTGTCAGGTGACAGAAAACCCAATTTAAATTGGCTTAAGCAAAAGACAGAATTAATTAACTCAGATAACTGCAAAGCCCAGTGATAGCCTGGCTTTGGGTATGTTTGGACTCCGAGCTCAAATCATGTCATTAGAACAAGGTTTTCCCAATCTCGCAGTTTCATATTCTCATATGTTGGCTTTGCTCCTAGTCTGTTCCTGATGAAAAAATGGCAGTGGTGGCTGCTCCAGACATAATGCTATCTCAGCCAATAGAAAAGAGTATGACCATCTGCCTTAAAGTTTCACATATAATCTCGTCAGTTCTGATTTGCATCCATGTTCACCCCTGCACCAATCACGGGAGCCATGGGAATGCAGTGTGCTGAATGGCTTAAGCCTAGATCATGGGCTGTATCCCTAAAGCCTAGGAATCTGTTTTTTTAATAAGCTCTCCAGATTCTTCTAGTGTACCTTCAAATTTGAGGACTATTGGTCTAGGGTCTGGGCATGGGAGTAACTACCCAAAAGAGTAGTAAAGAAGATCATTGGGAGTGAGAGATGTACAATGTATTATCTGAGACATGTATCTAAATGGTAGAGTTGCCTAAGATGGTGTCAGGGCTTGAGGTGGGAGGCAGTGAAGGACTGTCAGCCAGGGTCAAAGAATGACCTTTATTTAACAAGACGCAAAGATGCTTTAAGGCATTGGTCCCCCATCCCAGTTAATTGACCTAATAACGTGTTTAGTGCTTCTGTTCTACCTCCAAGTTCACTAAGTAGTGCATGGGGTCTTAAAAGCTTGCAAGCAGCCATTCAAGGCACAATACTTGTTATCTATTTGCCTGGAGCAACAGAGGAAGAAGGAGAGTCAGCAACAGGAATAGGAAATGGAATGTGTGGCTAAGTGCCTCCATAACTGCTGGCTTTGCCATGAGACCAGGTGAACTGGATGACGTCCAGCTACCATTACTAAACATTTTGATCAAAGATTCTATGGAAGAATCTTGACTAAAAGGGGGAAAATGGAGAACAGAATTTCAAATTCTTATGGACTCCAGTCTTTCCAGAGCCATGGAGGCTGGCTGAACCCCTGAAACTACTGCTCTGAGATTATCTTTAAAACTTAAACCAAAAATATACCCTGAGGTCTTCCTAAAACCAAGCAATAGTTTAGCTTAACTAATAAAGGATGTCTACCTTGAGCACTGTGCTTTTTTAAAGATCTAGCTATATGGAGTCAAATTGACAAGAGCCACTCAAAAAATTAGGCAGGAAACTTAGGGGGAGGTAAGTTTATGTTAACTGGGGAGAAGGAACTCAAAAAAGGATGATAAGAATGGCTGCACAACTTAAAGAATATAATCAATGTCTCTGAATTGTACATGTAGAAATTGTTGAATTGGTATATGTTCGACTGTGTATATTCTCAACAACAACAAAAATAAAATAATTTACTAAAAAAAGATTTGGTCCCCCAATTAGATCTACTGACTCCAAGTTATAGACTTGTGAAATCTCAGCTTTGGAAGAGAACTTACGGGTCATCTAGTCCAAACCCAATGTGATGGTTGAGATTGTGTGTCAGCTTGGCTGGGCCATGATTCTCAGTGTTTATATGTGATCACATGATAGAATCTGCTGTGAGTGGCCAATCAGTTGAAAGGGAGTTTCCTTGGGGGTGTGGCCTGATCCAAATATAAGCAGATGTTCTGGCTTTGTGCCCTCTCTGGGTCCTGCAGCTGCCTCCTGTTCATCTGACCTCCAGTTCTTAGGACTTGAGCTATCACCTTATCTGCCAATCTTGGGATTCATCCGATCTTCACAGCCTGTGAGCGGAGCCCTGTTCTCTGACCTGCCAATCTTGGGTTCACTAGCCCCCACAGCTATGTGAATCAGAAGAAGCCTTGTGGTCTTGCCTGACGATCTTGGGATTCATTGATATTCACAGCCTATGAGCAAAAGCCCTGCTTTCTGACCTGCTCATCTTGGGTTCAACAGCCCCTGTGGCTACATGAATCAGAAGAAGCCTCTATCCTAATCCACAGACTTGGGATGTTCCAGCCTCTACAATCACATCAGCCATTTCTTTGATATAAATCTCTCTCTATATATATTTATACTCTTTACTGGTTTTGCTTCTCTAGAGAACCCAGCCTAAGACACCCAATCACCATTTGATCCCTGAACACCTTGGACATCAACCTTGCCACTGGTCACCTGGCCACTGTATACACACATCCCCTGATGGGGGGGTCCCTACTCCTCAAAGCAACCAAACCACCTTCTAATGCTCTGAAGCTTAAAATGCCTTATTCTATTAAGCATAGATGTATCTCTTTGTAAAGTCGTTCCATTGGCCCTGATTGGACCTCTTAAAATGATAGAAGGCAAATCTATTCCTTGTTCCAAAAGACAACCCCTTGCACACAGTATTAAAAGACAGTTTTATGCCCTCTTTGTCTCATCTAGCATCCAGAATACGCAGCCCTAACACTGTCAGTCTTTTCTTGGGTAATATGAAAACTAAGCCCCCTGCTCTCTTGGTTGCTCTCTCTCTTTAGGCACTCTAGCTGGTCTGTGTTCCTCCCTCTTAAAGTGTGATGCTTAGAACACAATACTCCATTAATCATCTGATGAAAGGAGAACAGAACTATCATCCCATTCTAGACACTACAATTCCATTACTCAGTTCTAGCATTGCTTCAGCTTTTAGAGCAGCCACTTTTTCGTGTTAATTCATAATGGGCTTTTTCCTACCCACTCCCCACCCTGTGGAGTTGCTAAGCCAATCTCCCCCATCCTATACCCTGTGGAGTTTGTTTTGAGAACCCAGGTTTATGGTCTTAGGGATAGTAACTGAATTTCAGACAGAAAGAATGAGCTAAACAATTCTATCACCCCTGCCTAGTCATTAGCAATTGCAATATTTTTAAGAATATCTCAGGATTTAGAAAAATAAAAATGTTTCAGTAGTTCAATTCAGCAAACACTGAGCAATTACCATGTGCCAATATTGAGAACATGAAGATGAATGAAGAACAAAAGCTTTTGCTTTTATGGGGCTTACTTTCTGGCCAAGGAAATAAAAAATCAACCCTGACAACAGGTGAAAGGTGCCATGGCAATAGGATAAACAAATGGCCATCTCTGCCCAGGGACTGCAGGGACCCTACCCAAAACTGAATATACTGTTTTGCAACTTGCTTTTGCATTCAACATCATGCTACCAAGATTTAGCCATGTTGATACACATAGATTTAGTTTATTTTTTTAATTTGACTTATTTTAATTTATGCTCCCATTGAAGACTGATATTGGAGCTGTATCAGAAGGGCAGGTCTGATTTCTACAGGTAGCCAAGGAGAAATCAGGTATTCCAGGCACCAGCAGCAGCTTGCAAAGGCATGGAAACATACATGCTGGGCATGTTCAGGAAGCTGCGGGTAGTTCTGTATGGTTGGAATCTATGAGAGGAAGTGCTGAGGGAATGATACTGGGAAGTTAGGTTTCAGCCAAATTGTAAAGGGCCTCGAGGTCATTTATTTGTGATCTCTGGGAAGATGGTAAATATCCTAGAAAAGGAGAAATTGGAAACTGAGGACACTGGAAGCAAGGAGACCAGATAAGAGGCTACTGTAGTTAACTAAGGAATGTTATCTACAATATATAAAAAGTTCTTGCAAATCAATAAGGAAAAAAAGAATAGAAAAATAGGCAAAGATGTGAACAGGCAATTCACAGAATGGAAAATATGAATACCCACTAAATACATAAAAAAAAAAGAACTATCAACCTCATTAGCAATCAGAGAAATTATAATTAAGGCCATAATACGTTATCATTTCACAGTCATCAGACTGGCCAAATTTTAAGTAAGGTCTGATAATACCAAGTGTTCACGGAATACTCACACACTAATATTCCTGTTATATACCTGTTGCCATTGAGTCAATTCTGACTCATGTCCACCCTATTGGACAGAACAGAACTGCCCCATAGGGTTTCCAAGGAGCAGCTGGTGGATCAGAACTGCTGACCTTTTGGTTAGCAGCTGAGCTCTTAACTACCGGGCCACCAGGGCTCCACACACTGACAGTATGAGTTTAAATTATAGGTCTGCTTTGCAAAGCAACGTGTTAATATATAATAAAGTTGCACTGTGCACACCACTGTACCCAACATTCCACTTCCAGTTGGGTGACAGAGGGAAACTCTCTCCAATGTGCTCACAGAGATATACACAAAGACATTTATTACAGCATTGTTCATAACAGTAAAAAACAAAACAAAACAAACCTAAATGACCTTCAGTGAGGCCATAAAATTAAAATTAATCATACTTGAAAAATAAACTAAATCTATTTGTATCAACATGACTCCATCTTGGTAGCATAACATTGAATGAAAAAAAAAGTTGCAAAACAGTGTATTCGGTAAATGCCAATAATACGCCATGACTGGGAATGATACAGAGCAGTTTCAGGATAGCGGTAGCTGTGGGAGCAAAAGATGGGAATGGGATGTTAGAGAAGCAGAAAGTGGCTTCAACCATATCTAGAAGGCTCTATGTCTTTTAGTAGTCAAGAAATCAAATATCATACTGTATTGGGCAAATTGGTTGCAAAAGATCTCTTTAACGTTTTAAAAAGCAAAGATGTCACTTTGACAACTGAAGTGTGCCTTGACCATGCCATGGTCTTTTCCATTGCCTCATATGAATGTGAAAGTGGGTGTCTTCATTACCTAGTGCTGCTGTAACAGAAATACCACAAGTGGGTGGCTTTAACAAACAGGGATTTATTTGCTTACAGTTTAGGAGGCTAGAAGTCTGAATTCAGGGCGCTTGCCCTAGAGGAATGCTTTTTTTCTGTGGGCTCTGGAGGAAGGTCCTTGTCTCTTTGAGGTTCTGCTCCTGAGCAATCTCTCTTCCCCTACTTCTGCTTCCCTTGTTTACCTGTTTAATCTCTTTTATATCCCAAAAGAGATTGATTTAAGACACACTCTACACTAATCCTGTATCATTAACATAGCAAAGACAACCCATTCCCAAATGGGATTATAACCACAAGGCATAGAGGTTAGGATTTATAACACCTATTTTTGGGGGTTACCTAAAAAACATAGGGGGGCATAATTCAATCCATAACAGCTGGATAATGGAAAAAGAAGACAGAAGAATTGATGCATTCAATTTGCTGTGGTGTTGGCAAAGAATATTGAATATACTGTGAACTGCCAGAAAAACAAATCAGTCTTAGAAGAAATACAACCAGAATGCTCCTGAGAAGCAAGGATGGTGAGACTTCGGTTCACTTCCTTTGCACATGTCATTAGGAAAGACCAATCACTAGAAAAGGACATCATGGTTGGTAAAGTAGAGGGTCAGTGAGAATGAGGGAAACCCTGACACAATAGCAAGAACAATGGACTCAAGCATGCCAAGATGGCACAGGACTGGATGTTTCATTCTGTAATACATCAGGTCACCATGAGTTGAAGCCAACTAGGCAGCAACTGAAAACAACTTATATAAGACTTCTATGTACATTTATGTATATATATATTGCTATTTTGCTAAAGCAAAAGTGACAAAATGCAAAAATATGTTAAATTGTGGTGGTAGGCACAACGTCATGATTTCCCTGTATTTCATTATATTTTAAAGTATTTTCATAAATTTTAAACAATTGTTGTAAGGGGCAATTTTAAGAGTCCAGGAGAGGAAAGAGAAAGACCTGCCCTCAGGTAGCAGCTATGGGGGAGGAGTTCACCAACATCACACCTTGGGGGATTATTTTTTCCCTTCCCTCGTTATATTCCTTTTCTGCCAGACGGTGGCGTAGTTCTCTTGTTCCAAGATGGCTGTACTAGCAGGTTTCTTACCAGTACAAGTCCTGGGAGCTGTAGTGTCATGAGACTTGGTTCATGTTCTCCTTTTAAGTTCTCCAGTTCAGAAAAACTGAAACCTTTTCTAGGCGTTCCTATCACTAAAGCCTGGTGTTTCCTCCTTTAATAACAACATAACACGTCTACACGTCTAGGCCGTGGCCCGTGTTGAGCCTTTAGGAATCTAGACACATACACACCCGTTTTGCGCCTCAAATGGCCATGGAGAAACGTCCAGGATGTTCCCGAAAGGGCATAGATGGGTTTCTGGTTCCACATTACCTCTAACCAGAGGCGTTTCCATGGGCAAGTCACTTTCCAGGGGTTTGGACCAGATCTCAGCTCAGCCTCTATTCTTCTCACCCTGTCGGTGCAATGGGAGCATGGCTCTTCCTTACAGTACTGGTCTCACTCAGCCCTGGTAGCCCCCAAGTAGAGTTACCCGTCATGTTGTTAAATATTTATCTTATGCTGAAGAGGCAGGTGTGATGTTCACTTTGGAATCTTAGAATATCAATCAACACCTCCAACCAAGCCATTGTGAGATTCACAGCCAGGAAATTGACCCAGCACTTATTTATCTGAGCATATTTGTGGCAACAAAGATGAACCTGAAAGGGTGTGCTATTTACTTGCAAGCAAAGTACTCCAGCTCAGTGTGGGTCTACACTGTATTTGGTTCCAGCTTGAAAATTATAATTGCTAAAACCCCAAATCAAGCAGACAGTTACCTTCTTGGGCTTCGTTTCTGGAGCTAAAGTGTCATATGTCAGAGGATATCAAGCCACCCATCAATCAGTATCTGTTGACTCCTTGTCCTGTGCCATTAGCTAAATTGTGAACTGGGCAGATCTTATTTTTAGTCCCCAAGCTCTCCCATCCCCACAGCCTTGGCACCTTCTGTGCCACTGCCTATTTCGGTACCTAGTACCTTCCTTCTCACTCCTCTACCCTGATAAAACCTTTCTCAGGAAAGAATCTATTTCAGCCATTGACCACGTGAGCTCATGGTCTGTTCAAAGAATGGCTTTGTCCCTTATCAAAGGATTTTCAGGCATCAAGGAATAAGCCGGTTAGGAATGTATATTCTCCAGTCTGACACACACACACACACACACACACACACCACCACCGCACACACACACACCATGGTTCTCTAGCCAAAACATAGTGGGAATAAATTTTGACATTTTCACTTACTAGCTTGTGATCAATCTTGAGGCAGGTTGCTTAACTCTGAGCCTCAGTGTCCTCATCCATAAAATGGGGAAGCAGTGCCTACCTTCCCAGACATTTTTCAAGACTGTTAGATCAACACATCTTAAGATACTGGCATTTGGAGGGTATTCAATAAACAGTGGCCTATTATTACAATCATGGGCTTAGAGGAGGGCAGGAGGGCCTCCCAGGGCCTCCATCTCACAGCACTGAGTTAGCACTGGGTTAAGCACTGGCAATTTCAAAAGAAACTCCAGTTCATGATCTTAAGGACTTCGGTTCTCTTGGGGAACTAAGACATGTCACATTAGAGAACATAAAGAGTGACTGACACAGGCAGCACTGATAGGAGCCTAACCCCCAACGATGGTAGAACTAAGAGGCTGAGGACTCCAGGTTTCAGTGGTGAAGATTAAAAGAGAGAAGTCAAGAACAGGATTTTGGGTACGAACAACTTGAAGAATAGAAGTGGTAGTTCCTGCTATAGGAAAGGCTAAAGGAAAAGCAATTTGGGGGAGAAAGATCAGGACATATTAGATTTGAGATGCTTTTTTAGGAAACCAAGTGTAGATGCTAGGTAGCTGTCAACTATGAGTGGAGTTCAGGCTAGAAACCTGGACTAAAGATAAAGACTGGGGAGTTGTCAGTGGCTGTTTAATTAAAATATGAATTAATTAGAATGAAATAAAATCTAAAGTTCCGTTTCTACAGTAGACTAGCCACATTTCAAGCACTCAGTGGCTACATGTGGCTAGTGGCTGCCATATTGGACAGTGCAGATATAGAACATTTCCATCACTGCAGAGACCTCTACAGGACACTGTTGGTCTAAAATCCACCATTTAAAAATCTAAAGCGAAAAGTGATGGTGAAAAGTGAGGCAGAGTCTGCAAAGGAGACCTAGAAGGAGCAGCCAATGAGGTCGGAGGAAAACCAGAAGAGGAAGGAATGTTCCTTCTGTACCCAGAGCTGAGGAGAGGTCATGTAAGATGAGGACTGAGGACTGGCCTTTGGACTTAACAAAGTGGAGGTAATCAGAGACCTTGACAAGGGCAGGTCAAGGGAGGGGTTGGAGTGAAAGCCTGGCTAGAAGAGAGGAATTAGGGGCAGGGGTAAGTTTGGGTTTGTAAAGAGATGCAAAAAACTACAATGGTAAAGGAGAGGGGCAGGGGTTATTAGGTTTTTCTAAAATCAGGAAAAATTATAAAATTATAGCATGCTGGCATGCTGATGGCAATGATACAGTAGAAAGAGGATTGGTGATGTAGAAGAGATTTTTTAAAAAAGAGGTGACTTATTGAAGTAGTATCTCTAAAGAGGTGAGAGTGGTGGGGTGGGATCCAGTGGAAAGGTGGCCCTTAGAAGTGTAGGCAGTACATCTGCAATAACAGGGGCCAGAAGGTCCCTGAATGGCACAAATGATTTGTACTTGACTTCTAATCTAAAGGTTGGCAGCTTGAACCCAACCAGCAGTACACGGAAGAAAGACTTGGCAATCTGCTTCCATAAAGATTACAGCCAAGAAAACCCCATGGAGCAGTTCTACTCCATAACACATGGAACCACCATGAGTCAGGGACGAACTTGACAGTAACAGGTTTGGATTTTGGTTTAACAGGGCCAGGTAGTGTGCAGGAGCACAGGTGCAGGTAGGTGGGTAGGTGCAGTGGGGCATGTGGAAGTTCTCTTCTGCTGGTCACTATGATCACAGTAACACAGGAAGTGAGGTCATCGGCTGAGAGTGAGGATGGGTGGGGGAAGGCTGCTGGAGGAGAGGGGAGAAGCTATGAAATAGCCACTAGGAGAGTGGGAGCCAGAATGGACCAGGAAAATCTATAATTCCTCTCTGTGCCAATGGGAGAAACTGGTTCTTGTGTCCTAGCTGGGGCACAATGGGGCCATTTTTTGTTCATTCATACATTTGTTCAGCAAAATGGGATTGAGTGCTCTGGCCCAGCACGATGCTAGGCAGTGCAAGACCAAGAGCACTTTAAGTAGGGTGACCATATTTGTTTGGCCCAGAATCGTCTCTGCAACTAAGATTTAAATGCAAGTAGTTTGTTTAGGAGGTGAAGGTAGGGAAGTGAGGAAATGAGAAAATGAAACAGATCCTTTAATGAGCAGGTTACCACTGTGGGCAACTGGAGCTCAACCCCACAGAGGCCCTCTGGGAGACTATGTAGGGCACAGCTCAGAGTTGTCCCAAATGGAGACAAGGAAGCTGGGTGTTCATTCATCAACTCCTGTTCATCACGGCAGTATTAATTCTGGCCCTGTCTTCCTGCTCCAGTGGCCAGAGAAAGGCCCCGGGCTTGCAGTAAGAAAATGTCTGAATGTATGAAAATGGTGAGTGTCAAGAAAATATGAGCGGGCATCAGCAGCATCTATACCCTTCTTGGATGTGTCGTGGTCTGGATGAAAGATTATATGTTTGTTACTCTAAGTATAAGACACAGCCCTTTCTTTCAAAGGATGAATTTTTTTTTTCGTAATTTTATCTACTTATTTTTTTATTATTGTGCTTTAGATGAAGGTCTACAGAACAAACTAGCTTCTCATTAAATAGTTATTACACATATTGTTTTATGACATTGGTTACCAAACCCATGACATGTCAACATTCTCCCTCCTCAACCTTGGGTTCCCTACTATCAGCTTTCCTGTTCCCTCCTGCCTTCTAATCCTGGCCCCTGGGCTAGTGTGTTTTATGGGCCTGTCTAATCTTTGGCTGAAGGGTGAACCTCAGAAGTGACCCCATTACGGAGCTAAAAGGGTATACGGGGCCACAGTCTCAGGGTTTCTCCAGTCTCTGTCAGGCCGGTAAGTCTGGTCTTTTTTGGGGAGTTAGAATTTTGTACTACATTTTTCTCCAGGTATGTCTGGGGCCCTCTATTGTGGTCTCTGTCAGAGCAGTCGGTGGTGGTAGCCGGGCACCATCTAGTTGTACTGGACTCAGTCTGGTGGAGGCTGTGGTAGTTGTGGTCCATTAGTCCTTTGGACTGATCTTTCCCTTTTATCTTTAGTTTTCTTCATTCTCCCTTGCTCCCAACAGGGTGAGACCAGCGGAGTACCTTAAACGGCTGCTCACAAGCTTTTAAGACCCCAGATGCTACTCACCAAAGTAGAACGTAAAATTTTTTCTTTATAAACTCTTTTATGACAGTTGAGCTAGATGTTCCCCAAAACCACGGTCCCCACTGCCCCTAGCCCAGTAATTCGGTCCCCCAGGGAGTTTGGATGTGTCTATGGAGCTTCCATGACCTCGCCTTGTACAAGTTGTGCTGGCTTTCCCAGTATTGTGTACTGTCTTACCCTTCACCAAAGTTACCGCTTATCTACTGTCTATTTAGTGTTTTTCCTTCCCCACCCCTCCCCTCCCTCGTAATCATCAAAGACTGTTTCTTCTTGTGAGTAAACCTTTTTATGAATTTTTATAGTAGTGGTCTCATACGATATTTGTCCTTTTGTGATTGACTTATTTCACTCAGCATAATGCCCTCCAGATTCATCCATGTCATGAGATGCTTCGCAGATTCATCATTGTTCTTTATTATTACGTAGTACCACATTGTGGGTATGTACCATTCAAAGGTTGAATTTATGGGGGGAAGATAAGGATAAGCTCATAGGAGCTCTGGTGGTGCAGTGGTTAAGTACTTAGCTGCTGACCAAAAGGTCAGCAGTTCAAACCCAACAGATGCTCCATGGGTGAAAGATGTGGCAGTCTGTTCCCGGAAAGATTACAGCCTTGGAAACCCTATGGGGCAGTTCTACTCTATCCCATAAGGTCATTATGAGTCGGAATCAACTTAAAGGCAATGGGTGTGGTTTGGGGGGTTAACAATAGGTTCAAACCTGAAGAAAACAAAAAGAAAAGAAACCATAAAAGAAGAAAGAGGAAGGCATAGGCTAAATGCCAAATGAGACAAGGAGTTAAGGAAGAGGTCTCTTGGGATGAAAGGCTTCACAGAGGAGGTGATGTCTAAACTGGATGGCAATGGGTGAGCAAAAAAGGCAACAGAGGGTAGGGGTGGGGACAGGTATATTTTGCCTTTCTTCATGGCCAAAGTTGACACAAAGGCAGGTGGCTGCTGCTGACTTGGGACCCCAAGGTGTGGCAAAGAAAGACTGATGCTTGTGCAGGGCCACCTCTGGCCACCTGTGCCCTGCAGGTGGAAGGCTGTCCTGATCTGCAGCAGAGGCTGCTGTTTGGAAAGCAGTCACGGTTCAGAGTCTGGGCTTTGGGGAAACATAAAACAAAGAAGGAGCTTCTTGCAAGTTGTTATAAAGCAGTCTCGAAAACATATCTCTGATTCCCAACCTTCCTGCACAGGGTACTGCTGAAGACACAGCTATGATTCATCAGAACAAACGGCCTCTGCATCTTCCTTCCTGCAACGCCACCAAAGTTTGGTGGCACCAGTCCCTGTTACACAAAGCCTAAGGAGGGGTGGTGGCTGAGCACTTGGGTCTCCTCCTCTGATGAGGATAAATTAATTAGTACAGAAACTCACGGTCAGGGACACACTACTGGGGGTGGGTGTTCTCATGAGGACAGTGACTGGATGATG
Source organism: Loxodonta africana (assembly GCF_030014295.1). NCBI lineage: Eukaryota > Metazoa > Chordata > Mammalia > Proboscidea > Elephantidae > Loxodonta > Loxodonta africana. Next base: position 103,550,337 of record NC_087342.1, read on the forward strand.
CTGAGTCAGGCCAGCGTGACCCCAGGGCCTGATTGTTGCTCAATCTCTGTTGGAGACTGGGACCTACTGTGCTCCTGAGTTTAACCCCCTCCTTTCTCCAGATACCTCCTCCCCCGTCTCTATACCAAAATAAAAAAACAAACCCACTGCCATCCAGTTGATTCCAACTCATAGCAACCCTGTAGGACAGGGTAGAACTGCCCCATAGGATTTCTAAGACTGCAATCTTCACTGAAGCAGACTGCCACATCTTTCTCCCTTTTGATTAGCAGCCAAGCATTTTAAACACTGAACCACCTGGGCTCCTTCCTCCATCTCTGTACTCTAAGGTATATGCCCCACCCAAGTTCCACCCTGTAGTCCTGTTCCCACGGTCCAATACCTCCCCACTGAATTACTACAAGGACCAAGAACCCAGTGCCCCTGCTTCCAAGCTTTTCTTCCTGCCCATGGTTGACAGATTAATTATCCTCAAACACGGCTTGGTTCTTTTCCCTCCATATGGCTCAGGAACATTCAATGGCTCCTTATGACCCATAGAATAGAATGCACATGCAAACAGAAGGTCCTGCAGCAACCATCTCCTGCCCCTGCTTTCCGTCATCATGCTGCTTATGTCCCAGCAGGCTTCCCTATGTTAGCCAAACCCTTCAACTAGCTCTCCCGACAAGCCTGGCTAGTTTGTACTTCCAGATCTCCCAGTCTCCCCAACTCAAAAACTTTCCTCAGAGGAACATTTCTGTTACTTAAAGCTAGAACAAGGATCTACTCTGAACTACCCCAAACACCAAACTCTTGGCAAGACAAGTGACCAAGCGAGCCCTTAGGTCAAGAACCACACACTTGGTGATTGAATGAACAAATGACGAAGTCCTTCCTGGTGAGCCCCCTCCCGTCCTGATGATGCCCTTCAGTCTGGTGGAGCCCGGGTATTAGCAGGCATAACAGTTACGGCTTGAACCATTTGTCCCAATCACCTCTCTCACATATGTGTTATTGTTAGTAGTTGTCGTGGAGTCAGTTCTGATTGATGGCGACTCCATGTGTACAGAGTGGAACTGCCCCACAGGGTCTTCAAGGCTGTGACCTTCTGGGAGCAGATCTCCAGGCCTGTCTTCCGAAGCACCTCTGGGTGGGTTTGAACTGCCAACCTTTCAGCTAGTAACGGAGCACTTAACCACTTGCACCACGCAGGTCCTCCATATGTAGCTATTTGTAATTTTGCTGAGACCCAGACTTGACTGTCTTGCTGTGAGGCTACTGTGAGGAACTGAGTGACTTAGCTAGGGAGAGAACCTGGCAGAATGTTCAGCAGCCAAATGTAAATTTGGCTTTGTTCTTCTCTGCTCATCCGTCACATACGCAATGGCTGTCAGGAAATGATTGAATAAAATATTGTTTCTTCCTAAAAATGGTCATTTTTCCCCCCAAAGGGAAGCAGAACACTTCAGCGATGGTGCAAAAGGCAGTCGCTTTGCGGGTTGGTGATGCCGGCCCCCTCCCGATTTGACAGTAAATTCTGTGTCTGTTTGGTTCACTCTTAGACCCTCGGTGCCTGGTACTGGGTAGGTGCTCAAGAGTCATTTACTCAAGGAATGAATGTATGAATGCATGCTCTGTGCAGCTGTGCTCCGGAATTGTAGTTCTGGACAGAAATGCATTTCAGGGAAACGCTGGGAACCTGCACAAACATTTCTACACCCAAACACGTGGGGCTTTTCCATTAATAAAGAATGTTTGCCTCAAGGATTGTGCTCCTAGGAAGTATTATCTCTATGAGTTTACACTGGCCGTGGTTAATCTAAAGCACAGGTGAGAACTTTAAGGGGCAGAGAACCTAAATTAATGGGGATAAAGCAATATGGGTAGAGTTAGAGGTGACACAATGTGATATAAGCAATGTCATGGAACTGTTCATGCAAAAATTGGAAAGGGGTATGTTTGGTTGTGTATATTGCCACCAAAACTAAATACATTTTTTAAAAAAGAGAGAAAATGTGGGGCTTTAGGATGCTTTCCACAGAGATTTCTCTCATAGCCCATAGACTTTTTCCTGCACTTGCCAATTAGAGACCTGGTGGAGCAGTGGTTAAGCACTCAGCTACTAACCAAAAGGTTGGCAGCTCAAACCCACCAGTCTGTGCCATCAGAATTCCCAATAGCTATTTCAGGTGTCCTCAACTTGAGCAGCTTCTTTAGGGAGGAGACTCTGTGTCATAAGTCTGTGTCCAGAGCCTGGACAGCACTGGCAGAATCACAGCAGGTGGCGGGTGAACGTTTGTTGACCAAACAACGAGAATCCTGCTCCTGAAGAGGCTGGATTTCCAGCTCTACCCATGAGTCCTAAGCAGAGCTGCCAAAATGGTGCCCCTCTTTCAGGGGAGCAAGAGTCAAGCCCCTCCCTGCTCGAAGTGACTCCCGGACTAGGGCCCTACCTTCTTTAGCTGAGCTTTTTTCAGCAGCTTAAGAATCTCAGATGTTTAAAAAATGTCAGAGTTGGAAGGGGCTTTGGAGTTGACCTCATTCAACCTCCTTGTTTTTCAGGTGAGGAGAGTGAACCCAGGGAAGGGAAGTGATTCTGCCCAGGCGAGAGAGCCGAGAGGGTCCCCCAGGGCTTCTAGAACAAGGCTCTTTCCACTTGTCCACACAGGGCCCTCCTACTGGTTAACCTTCTTGGCCTTTCCTCTAAGACTTCTGGCTCCCCCATTGCCCAGGAGAGCCCAAGTGGGCCCAGGTTCACACCAACCGAGTGCACAGAAAGTAGTTAGTGAATATATTTGTTGAGTGAATGAATTGCCTCTAAAGTTAAAGTGTCAGGCCCCTGGTATTTTTGGGGTGAGAAGTGACTCTGCCCTCATCTGTAGCCCTCAGTTCTCCGGAGGGTTCTTGTTGGGCCAATGAACCCGGTGTGAATGTTGGAGGGATGCCTTGTCTTCAGCCTCCTCACAACTCACTCACTCCTCCTTCAATACTCTGAATCATCCAGTGGCCCACAGACGTGTCCATGATTCAATTTTTTTTTAACTTCAACAGAATTTATATTGCATTCCTACTATATGCCAAGGAGTCCCTGGGTGGTTCAAATGGCTAAGTGCTGGACTCCGAGCTGAAACGTAAGCAGTTTGAACCCACCTAGACAGGGGCCTACCTACGGAAAATAGTGCCTATGGCAATTAGTTTTAAGTTGCTGCATGATCTCTCACAGCTAGCAGTGGAAACTGTGGTGGCCAATAAAAACTGCTCATTAGCACCCCTCCTCAAGCAGGGCCCAGGGCATGTACCCTACCTGCCATACACCTCTGCTGACCCAGAGGTGTCTCAGAAGACAGGCATGGTGATCTGATTTCCAAAAGTCACAGCCTTGAAAACCCTATGGAGCAGTTCTACTCTGCACATATGGCGTCACTATGAGTCACGACGGACTGAACAGCAACTAATGACAACAGTTATATGTCAGGCACAGGGTAGCAGGCTTGAGTTCCTTAGCATGCAATTTCTAGTCCCCCATTGAGCATCCCTATGCTTGACATGAGAATCATCTCTAGTTCATCATTCTCCCTTGTGATATCCAAGAAAGGCAGGTCTTCAAGTTGCCATATTCAGTTTAGCCAGCCAGGCACCTTCTCAACCAAATTGTGCACATCCAAGACCTTGCAATCGGGCTCCAGAGCACCAGAGGGTGGAAGAAGTGTTTTGCTAGGTTTTTCTGGTTTAGCTTCTTTATTCTCCTGGGAAGGCCCTAGTGGAACTCTGAGACTCTGGGGGCATCTGCCTCCTCCAGTATTCACTGGGATGGAGAATCTGCAGGTCCCCAATAGGGCCTAGCTGAAGGAGGTTACAATTATGCAGCCCCTAGAGAGCCTGCCTAAGCCTTGTGGGAGAAACCAGGCATTGCACCTTCCCCTGTGGTCTTCCTCAAAGAGCTGTGAGGCAAGGTCATTATCTTCAACTTGTCCCAAGACCCTCCCTTCATAGGACAAGATATGGCACCTTTATGCAGCTTTGAAAAATAAAATCAATGTTGATTAATAAAAATTATTTTCCACAAGGTTCACAATAGAGGGTCCCAGATAGAGTGGGAGAAAAATGTAGAACAAAATTCAAATTCACACACAAAAAAAAAGACCAGACTTACTGGCCTAACAGAGACTGGAGGAGCCCCCAAGACTATGGCCCCTAACACCCTTTGAACTCAGAACTGACGCCTTCCTGAAGTTCACCCTTCAGCCAAAGCTTAGACAGGTCTATAAAACAAACAACGAGACAAGTGAGGAACGTGCTTCTTAGATCAATCAAGTAAAGGAAACCAAATGGGCAAAAGCAAAGACAGGAAGGCAGGAAGGGAAAGGAAAACTGGACAAATGGAAACAGGAGACCCGGGGTAGAGAAGGGGAGAGCGCTAACACACTACAGGGATTGCAACCAGTGTTACGAAACAGTTTGTGTATAAATTGTTGAATGAGAAACTAATTTGCTCTGTAAACGTTCACCTAAAGCACAATTTAAAAAATTATTTTCCAAAGCCATACTGACATGTGCTTAATTTCAAATCCATTTCCCTCGTTTAATAGACAGAGAAGGTTTGAAGGATGGTTCTCAGTCAGGGTGCTTTGTCATGGACCCAAGAGAAACTCGCCTCTCGAAGGTGCTTAACTTACCCAGGAGCTAGCAGGAGGAGGGAGGTGGGCACAGCTTGCTCTCTCTGGCACAGTCTAGATTCTACAGACCCTGCTCACTCTGGTATCAACCCCATGATATGACAGGAAATGCATGAGACTCTCTGGTGGCAAGTCCTATCTAGAACCATGCCACCCAGCCCCTCCTCTGGGTCCTTCGAGGGGACTTTTCTGGGACGAAACACAGCGAAATTGTGGTAAATTTCTACCAGAGGCTGGAGTCCAGGATCCTAAACTCTGATCTCAGTTCTAATATAAACTTGCTATGTATCCTTGGGCGAAGAGTTTCACCTTTCTGGACCTTGATTTCCTCATCTATGTAATAAGGAAATTGAGCTAGAATGGTGGAGTCCCTGGGTGGTCCAAACGGTTAATGTGCTCGGCTGCTAACTGAAAAGTTGGAGGTTCAAGTCCACCCAGAGGTGCCTCAGAAGAAAGGCCTGGCAATCTACTTCTAGGAAAAAAAATCAGCCATTGGAAACCCTGTGGAGCACAGTTCTACTCTGACACGCACGAGGTTGCCTCAGTGGCAACTGATGTTCTCACCTGGGGCTGATCTCCCACCTAAGGGATCCCAGTGACTGGTGGTGATACTGGACTTTAGTGGGTGAGGCTGGGGATCCTCAATGACTTATAATGCATGCAACGGTGCCATATTATGAAGAATTATCCCGCTCAAAATGCCAGGGACAAACTCACTGAGAACTACTGAACTGTCTTATCTCTGAGGTTCCTCCCAGCTTTGACAAGTCTGTGATTCTAAAATTCTAAATATCCCCTTTCCACCTCTCTTCCCCTTTTCTCCATTCGACAAACATTTATTGAGTGTCTTTTTATGTGCCAGTATGTTCTATGTGCTGGGGTTATAAACCAAAAATGAAACCCACTGCTGTCAAGTGGATTCTGATTCATAGAGAATAGAAATGCCCCATAGGGTTCCCAAGGCTGTAATCTTTATGGAAGCAGACGGCCATATTGTTTTCCTGAGGAGCTGGTGGCGGGTTCGAACCATTGACCCTTTGGTTTGTAGCTGAGCACTTTAACCACCATACCAACAGGGCTCCTTGCTGGGGTTATCCCATTGTTGTTGAGTCGATTCCGACTCATAGTGACCCTATAGGGCAGAGTAGAACTGCCCCAAAGGGTTTCCAAGGAGTGGCTGGTGGATTCGAATTGCCAATCTTTTGGTTAGCAGGGTTATAAGAGGGAGCAAAACAAAGATTCTGCTCTCACAGAGATTATATTCTAGTGGGGAAGACAGATGCTAAACAGAATAGATATGATATGTGATGGTCAGTGCTGTGAAGAAAGGTAAAGTGGGGTGATGGGGAAGGAGAAGGAGGGGAATTTGGGGTGCTTTTTTATGTAGGGTGGTCAGGGAAGATGCTCTCCAATAAGTGGGCATTTGAGCAGCCACCTGCGTGAAGGGAGGCAGCAAGCTATGTGGGTGTCTGCGGAGTGAATATTCCAGAGGGAGTAGGAGTAGGAGTGAGTGAGCTTGGTGTGTTTAAGGTTCAGCAAGGAGGCCAGTGTGGCAGGAGCAGAGAGAGTGTGGAGGGAAGTAGGAGGAGATGAGATCAGAGAGGTTGTGTGGAGCCAGGTCTTAGAATGCACCATCAGCTGGTTAAAAATCAGAATCTTAGGCCTCACCCCAGACCTACTAAATCAGAAGCTGCATTGGCCAAGGTCCCTATGTGAATCCTGTGGACATTTAAGATTGAGTAGTGTAAAAGGGGATCCCTGGTGACACAGTAGCTGAGCACTTGGCTGCTAACTGAGAGGTCAGTGGTTCAAGCCCACAAGCTGCTCCATAGGAGAACAATATGTTAGTCTGCTTCCATAAAGATTACAGCCTTGGAAAGTCTGTGGGGCAGTTCTACCTTGTCCTATAAGGAATCCACTCAACAGAAATGGGTTTTTTTTTTTCTTTTAGTTGACGTAAAAGGAACCCTGGTGGCACAGTGGTTAAGAGCTTGGCCTCAGCTGCTAACCACAAAAGTTGGCAGTTCAAACCCACTATAGGCTCTGTGGGACAAAAGACCTGGCAATCTGCTCTCGTTGCTGTCGAATTGATTCTGACTCATAGCTACCCTATAAATTAGAGTAGAAACTGCTGCATAGTTTCCAAGGATCAGCTGGTAGATTCGAACTGCTGACCTTTTGGTTAACAGCCAGCCTGGAAAACCCTATGGAGCAGTCCTATTCTGTTCTACGGGGTCACTATGAATTGCCATCAACTTGACGGCACACAACAGTCCTGTTGTAGAATGGTGGATCTCAACCCTGGAGGTGTATGAGGATCACCTGGGGAGCTTTTAAAAATGCTGATCCCAGATCCCATCCCTGACTAATTAAATCATTAGATTTTCTGGAGATGGGCTCAAGCAAATATATTTATTTTCAAAGCTTCCCCAGTAATTCAAACGTGCAGCCAAGGTCAGACCACTGGGTCACACACCCCACTTTTAAACATTACTCGGTGTGGAAGAGCCCAGTAAGAGCACTGATGCCTCGGTAATGGGGTTCCCTGGTAGCCTCTCTGTCTCCTCCGCTGAAATATCAGCTCCTCGAAGGCTGGGCTGTGTCTCCTTCATTGCTGTTTCCCCGCTCTGGTGCAGTGCCTAGCATGGAGGATCTGCTCAGTGAGTTGGAGGAAAGAAGGAAGGCAGGCTGCACGTAACTCAATGACTATAGAGACTTGTCCTGCCACACACAGCCTTACCTGTCACAGGGGACTCCCAGCTAGGGGCTCTGGTGGCTTCCATCCCATCTGAGGGAGGAGCTTCTCACAGTGCCTCTTGTCCTTCTCAGACAATGGCTTTGATTACCCCAGCAATTTTGACTCTATCTTCTCCCCTTGGTGATTACCAGTACTAGTTGCTGTCCAGTCTACTCCAACTCATGGCGACCCCATGTGTGTCAAAGCAGAACTGTGCTCCACAGGGTTTTCAATGGCTGGTTTTTCAGGAGTAGATCTCCAGACCTTTCTTCCAAGGCACCTCTGGATGGACTTGAACCTCCAGCCTTTCGGTTAGCAGCCAAGCTCATTGATCATTTGCACCATCCTGGGACTTTCCCTTGGTGATTAGGACAAAAGCATCGTAGACTTAGAGCCTGAAGGAATCATTCAAGGTCCCTCTAGTGCTTCCCAGTTCCTCCCCCCGCACAGCTCTTACATAGATGCAGAAATTCCCAAGAGGGAAATAAGGCATGCCTTCTGTGTTTGTTTGCCATCTGCTCCCTCCGCCTGCGAGGTCAGGGGCAGATTATTCAGTTGGCAAAGTTAAGTATGTCATGTGGCGAAACCCACATGAAATTGTTCACACAGATTAGTAAGCAAGCACAAGTAAGCTTGTGTTTACCTTGCTTACTGGTCATCTGCCCCCGTCAGGGATTATACATTTGAAAAGAGGCTTTGATTCTATAGGGAGGTCCTAGTGGGTTTGGGAGAGAGACAGATGCCAGCCATATCTAGAAGCAGAATCTTTGATGTGGTGAAAAAAATGTGAAATTGTTCACTACAGATGACCTGGTGCTTACCTTGCCTATTGGATAATCCACCCCTTCGAGAGGTATTTTCATAAGTGCCACTGTGTCAATTTTTTTTTTTACATGTTGCTATTTTTTTGCATAAAAATACAGTACTTCCAAAAAACTAGACAGTGAAAACCCTATGGATCATAACAATCTGATCCCATTGGGCACAGGGTCATCAGGAGTCAGGGACTGACTTGATGGCAGCTCCTAATAGCAAACCCAAATTATATACAGTCCCAACTCAAATCCCCTTCATCTGGATCCCAAGAATACCTTGTGGCCACTTGAACACCACCTGGCATAATGGAAAGTGTGAGGGTGGGTAAGCTTCAGCAGAGTCAGCAGTCTTAACTGATTGCAATTTAAATACATTTGCAAATTTCACAAAAACATGAAGATATTGTGAGGGCCCCAGCCAGGACTTCAGAAGGGCCAGTGCAACCACGGGGCTCTGAAACTTCAGCTTCACCAGTTTCCCAATAAATCTACCTCAGCTTTCACCCTGTTGGCCCTCCTCCACTTCAAGAAGGAGAATTACCACCAGAAGTTAAAAAAAAAGAAAACAATTTAAAAGTGTAGAAAGGCAAGCTGATATACGCATCTCTGCAGAAAACTGGAGGAGGCTGAGAGGAACTCAAGAGAGATTCAGGGGGAAGGGAGCTGTCTCGTGTTTACAATTTGCATTTAGAAAAATTACCTCATTAGCTGTCTGTCTGCATCCATGCCCAGCTGCAACCACTAAATCAATCACTTGGGCATCAGTTTGGCTTTCTTGGACACCAGAACTGGCACATTTTGGGATCTGTTTTGATTTCTGTGACTGTCTCAAATGTCAAAAATGATGCAGGGGATGGAGAGGCTGAAATCTGAGAACAGACAGAGAAGATGAGGCCTCTTCAGACTGAAAGGATGATGACTCAGAGGAAGTACAAAGGCCTAGAGGAAAAGTAACAGGAAGCAAGAACTGGTTCCCAATTCGGTCCCCCCACTTTGCATCAGGAAGAGGCAAATGAGGGACAAGCAAGCCCTAGCCAGTGGACCTAGGAGCTTCTGAGCCCAACAAGTGACACAGAGGAAAATTCAAGAAGGAATTGTGTAAATTATTGACTAAAAAAGACGTTCAACATTCTGCCCCAAAGTCTTCTTCAGCTTGGCTCTGGAGTCCCCCCTGGTTCCTCACAGGTGTTCTGGGACACCTGGACACTGAAGGACCTTTGCTTTCACAGCGGTTCACACAATCCTTCCTGGACCCAACTCTTGGCCTTTGAACTCTGCTTCCTTAGAACAATTAATGGTGGGGAGAAAGCAGAGGTGTGCCTTCAAAGCCCTGCACTCTCCTGCCCCATCCTATTTCCTTCTCCCCTCAACCTAAAGCTCCTTGGCCTATTGGCTCCTGCAAACTGAGCCCTGAAAGGAGCCCTAGCCTCCTAATTCTTCAAGCAGCTGTATCCTGAGCTGCAGACCAGGCTGATGGGGAGACCCAGCTACAGGGAAAAGGATACATCTCAGGGTTCTTGTGAAGATCATGGCACAAAACAAAGAGGAAGCTGGGAAGTGCTACAGGAATGTAAACGCTGTTGGCATTAGAATCGAAAGTCACGTTGGAGAAAGGTGGACTAGACTTGCAGCTCCAAATGATCGTTATTATAGCGAAACCGTTGAGAATCAGCCATGACTACTGTAGATGCATAGCCTGTGTCTTTGCTTAGGTCAGTTTTGTTTTTTTAACACATAGCGTTACCCATTGGTGATTCACAAAATCCATTAAGTGAGTCACAACCAGCATTAAAAATAATAATAATAAAGCACAACAAAAACTATCAGGGTGCAGCAAACATGGATTATAGACTTTGATCAAATTTCTGTTTCCTTTAAATATATGCACATGCGCCCAGGGACAGAATGTAAATGTATTTCTTACTATGACCTGAGGTAAAATAAATGGTTAACTGTCACTAATTCAGACCACAAACCCTTAGAATAGCTGAACCTAAAGTCAAGGTTCAGCAGAACCAGCTGGGGAGCTTGTTAAAACGCAGATTTCCAGGCACTGTGCTCCAGAGATTTTGAGGCAGTATCTCAGTGGTGTCTGGGAATCTACATTTTAGTAAGCTCCCCCTGGTGGTTCTGATCCATTTGGTCTGTGGAACACAAATCAGAAATTACTCGCTGTATTAGTAGAAGAAACCATTTATTTTGTAGGACTGTGTACTAGGAAGCTTGAGTGACACAGGAAAATGCGCATTTCACCTTAACCCAGAGAAATAGGGGAAATGGAGATGTGGGTATGGGTATCTGGAGGGGAGAATTTACTCCATTTATAGGGGTGAATTCAGCATCTGGCAGGGTTGGGTACCAGAAGATCATCCTTGGTTGTTGACTGTACTTGCAGGGTTCAAAGCCAGGCAGAGGGAAGGGCTAAATACCTTCCCCAGAGTAGAATTGTCTACTAAGTAGAATCAACTACCTGGATACCTGGATGGCTTTAGGGGAAATCCTTTAAGAGACACTGTCCTGGACTGGGTGACATCTTGAGGGTACTTTCAGCTCTTAGATGTCATGATTCTAAGAGTAATGGGACAGAGGAAGAAGTTCGAAGAGGAAGGATCTCAAACACATCCACAATTGATTAGAGCAATGGTTTTCAAACTGTGGATCACGACTCATTAGCAAGTCATGATCAATTTAGTGTTATGAAAAAGAAAATAGAATTTAACATACTAGAAAATATGGTACATCACACACGATAAAGATGCTTGGTTACCTTTTGCTACATAACAAACCAGCCTTAAACTTATTGTTAGGTGCCGTTGAGTCGGTTCCGACTCATGGCAACCTTATACACAACAGAACAAAACACTGCCTGGTCCTGTGCCATCCTTACAATCATTGATATGCTTAAACTTGGTGGGCTTTAAAAAAAAAAGCAACATTTATTTGCTCACAATTCTGCAATTTGGCAGGGTTCAGTGGGGACAGCTCATCTCTGCTCCATGTGGCATCACTTGGGGATGGCTCAACTGGGGTGCAGGATCCACTTCCAAGAGGCCTCCCTCACATGGCTGGCAAGTTGGTGCTGGCTACTGGCTGTGAGCTCAGCTGGGTGGTCAGCTGGGGCCTTGGTACTCCTCCAAGTGCCCTCTCCATATGGCTAGATTGGGCTTCTCACAGTATGACAGCTGGGTTCCAAGAGGGAGCATCCCAAAAGCAAGTATTCCAAGAGAACAAGCCCCAACATGGAATCCTTCAACACGTCTTCATTTGCATCACCCTTGCCAATGTCCTACTGGCTGAAGCTAGTCACCTGGCCAATAGTAGAGTCAATGAAGGAGGGACTACACATGGGCATGAATACTGGCAGGTGTTGTTCATTGGGGCCACAAGGGTAAGCATTAGTCCTGAAAATATATATTTTTTTTATTTGTATTTATATATAAGTACTGGGTATCAACAGAAAACGTATTTGTAATAGTTGGTCACATTTCAAAAGATTTGAGAAACAGTACTAAAGAGTCTTGGGACACAGACAGAAGACAAATTTTCTATTTCTCTTTCTCTGCTCCATAGGGCTAGCCCATTTGTCAATATTTCTGATACCTTCCCCCTTTTTCCTCCTTGTTTCTCTCCTTTGTTCCTCCTCCTCCCCTCATTTCTTTCTTTTTCAGTCGTAGTACCTGTATCACAGAATCATTTTTTCTTACCTTATCTTTCACATTCAAACATCCTCTTTCAAATACATGCATATGTAACCTTAATATAAGCTGGGATCCCACGTGACATATTCTCTGCACGGCATCACATATAAATGAGCACAGTCTGGTAACCAAAAGTAATTTCCATTTATTTCAATTTTTCCTTAATCGCTTGAAGAATGTTAATAGAGATTCTGTTTAATCCACAGAAAAACTCTGTCAAATGCTTTCCTCTCCCAGTCCCCACTTGGCAAACCACTCTGGAGTCTCTCACCTGCCAAGACCCACAAAACCTTTAAGGCTTAGCCCAGAAGGCTTTCCTTCCTCTATCTCCACACCCCACCACTCACTCCCTCTTTGTTAATACAGCTCGGCCTAGCCTCTCTGGTTCTAACTCTATCTCCCAAATATCTTGATTCTGTGTTACAAAAGATTCAAAACTGGACTGAAAAAACTGAACTCAGCAGGGGGAACAGAGACAGAATCTGAAAGGACAACAAAATTCTCTTTAGTTGAGGGGATTGGAGAACTCTTGAATAGTTATGTCATCCCAGTTACACACACAAAATATGGCGTCTTGGAAAGAGCCCTGATGGAGATTCAGAAGAAATGATTTCAGTTCTGGCTTTGCTGCTAGTTATATGTATAACCTCTGAGAAATCACTCAGCTTCTGGGCCTCAAGCTTCCTGATCTCCGTGGTGACAATACCTGTTTCCAAAGGTTGTCATGAGGACTAAATGAGCTGCTATACGTAATGTGCCTGACACACAGCAGGCAAGCAAAAAGGCTCATTCCCCTTGTGATTCCTCACTTGTAAAATGGGGTAATGATATACGCCTTGCTCACCTCACGGGATCTCCCTGAGGACCAAATTAGAACATATGTGGAAGCCCTTTATAAACTACAAGCACTGTGCTTGTAAAAAAAAAAAAAAAAAAAAAATGTAGTATAGGATTTTTCTTACTTCATCGAAATCCCATCCTATCCATTTTTGTAGACAATGCCTTGTCCATTACAGGGCTCAAAAAAAGCTACTATTTTTGTGTGTCAGTTATAACCATAAGAATGTTGGGGAACTATCCTTCTTCATCTCTTCCCACCTCCCCAACACACTCCTACACACGCACATACTTGGCAGTCCAAGGAATAGTGTCATCAAGTTCATGGAAGGGAATCTGTTATTTAACCCAAGGCTGGGAGTTTAGCGTAGGGATTCTCACAGTGTGGTCCCTGGACCAGCAGCATCGGCATCACCTGGAAAATGTAGGTTGCAAATTCTTGGGCCCCACCCCAGACCCTCCAACTCAGAACTCAGGGGATGGGGCCCAGCAATCTACGGTTTAATAAGCCCTCCACTTAATTCTGATACATGCTTAATTCTGAGCAAAAGGTCAGAGGAATGGCAGTAGGGGAATATGACTCTCTTATGTAGATCTGATCATATGGAAACTCTGGCAAAAACAGTTAAGCACTCGATAACAAGTTGAAAGTTTGGCAGTTCAAAACTGCCCAGAGGTGCCTCAGAAGACAGGCCTGGTGATCTGCCTCCAAAAGATCACAGCCTTGAAAACCCTATGCAGCAATTGTACTCTGCACGCATGGGGTCACCATTTGTTGGAGTCCATTCAACAGCAGCTAGCTACAACAACAACAATGTAGATCCGATAAGAGCTTTTGGGAAACCAGTTCTTGTGGTACGAGATAGTCTAAGTGTAGTCAGACACTTGGGGACAAGAAAATGAAAAACATCAAACTGCAGCCCAGTAGGAAATATTACCAGAAGGGCTTCCTTCACCTCTTACTTTGGGGCTCAACTCTCTTCCTACCTTCTCTGTCTGGGGAGAAACCAGCCAACTTTGGAGAAATATCAAGTGAGAGAATGGCTTTGATTCATGAAGTAGGCCAGAGGTAGTGAAAATTTGCAAGACAGAAGTGTGGCCAGAAGAGGATGAGGCATGTGAAGCATCAGAGTGTAAAATTTTAGAAAGCACTTGCTCTCAACGTCGTACAAGTGCAGAGTTAGCAGAGGAGGAGAGTTCTGCTTGGAGGGATAGAGAGCTCTGAAAATGGGATGCTGAGACTGAGGGAAGGCGGCTTCGTGAGGAAGGAAGGGGGCATATTTACAAGACACACCGGAAATGCAAGGCATCTTCATCATGGGCCATCCCAAAGGATTAGGCACTGAGGCCCATCCTCCACTGGTGCAAGAGACAAGTCTGCTAGACTAAGGGGCACAGTGCCCAGCTGGCTACCCCTCGGCCAACCCTATGTGTTTGCGTTTATCATCAGAGACTTTGAGTTAACCCGTTGCTGTCAAGTCAACTCCGACTCATAGTGACCCTGTAGGACAGAGTAGAACTGCCCCATAGGGTTTCCAAGGCTGTAATCTTTACCAGGAGCCCTGCTGGTACAGTGGTTAAGTGTTTGGCTGCTAACCAAAAGGTCAGCAGTTTGAATCTACCAGCCACTCCTTGGAAACCCTATGAAGCAGTTCTTCTTTGTCCTATGGGTCACCGTGAGTCAGAATTGACTCAACAGCAATGGGTTTGGTTTTTTGGTTTGGTAATCCTTACGGAAGGAAGCCCTGGCAGCGCAGTGGTTAAGTGCTACAGCTGCTAACCAAGAGATTGGCAGTTCGAATCCACGCTCCTCAGAAACTTTATGGGGCAGTTCTACTCTGTCCTATAGGGTCACTATGAGTCGGAACCGACTCGACGGCAATGGGTTTGGTTTTGGTTTGGAATCCTTATGGAAGCAGACTGCCACATCTTCTCCCACAGAGTGGCTGGTGAGTTCAAACCACTGACCATTCAGTTAGCAGCTGAGCACTTAACCTCTGTGCCACCAGGGCTCTTTGACCTTGAAAAAAGAGCAGGTGATTCTTCTCTGGGTGTGCATATATATGTGTGTGTTTGAATTCAGCCAATGCAGTCATGGAAGTAGAAGAACAGCCTTGGTTTCCCCCAACAGTGGCAAGCAGCAATAGAGACATCTTCGGGGTGGGCTGAGGATGGCAAAGCCATTCAGGCTGAGATGACCACCCAGCAGGCAAGACTGAAACCCCTGACTTCCCACCACCGCAGACAAAAGATACAACCACACCCCATAGGTCAAAAGAGAGGGAGGATAGTATTCATTAAAAAATAGGTAATAATAATTATAAAAACAACAAAAATATACAATTCTAAAGACTACCAGTTAGTTGAGTATTTATTATTACATGCTTGGTTGGGAAGCACTGTATGTTCTAGGCATTTATCACGTTTTATCTCTAAACTTGTCATCCTACAGAGTGGTATTACCAGCACCTGGCAGAGAGGAAACTGTGCCAGGCCACTGCATCTCAGGACTTCAGAAGTTCCATTCAATAGACTGTGCAGTCTGGAGCACTGTGCAGTGCCCAACCTCCAGGACCTTGTGAGGCCACCCTGAGATTCACAGAGCTTCAGTGACCTGCTAAGGTCACATAGCCAGTTGGTGGCAGAGTACAATCACATCTGCTACAGAGCTATACAGAAAAGAGCCCATTTGCCCTGGGGGTAGAGTAGAGCATGAGAGAGGGGAGACACCAGCCATCTCCTGAGAACAAGAGAGTCAAGGAGTAAAGGGAGAATCTCTGGTCTGGAGAGGTAAGAAGCAGCAGGCAGCCTGTGGCCCTTGGGGTAGAAGCCAGAGAGGGGACTGAAGGGCCTACCCTGGCCACTTCCACCCACCAAACCAAAAACCAAACCCATTGCCATCAAGTCATTTCTGACTCCTAGTGACCCACAAAAGGCTAGAAATGGGTAGAGCAGGTTCACATCCCTGACTCTGTGAACCAGTTTTCACCCGTTCATTCCACTTGACATGTGCACATGCATGCATGCGTGCGCGCACACACACACACTGAGCACCACCATGGGCCAGGCCCTAGGCCAGGAGTCAAAGATTCAAAACTGATTTGGCTGAGCCTTGCTCTTGAGGAGCTCATGGTCCCCGTAGGTGATTATAAGGTAGTGTGAATCGTGCTGTGATAGACTAACAGGGGCTTCATGGAAGGAGGCCCAGTGCCAACTCCAGCATGGACAGAAGGCAAGGCTAGGAGGCAGCCAGAGGCCAGCTCACGAAAGGCCTTACATGCCAAGCTTATGCTACAGACATTGGATTTTGTCTTAAGAGCAATGGGGAACCCTGGAGGAGTTTTAAGCAAGATAGTGACATTATTAACTTTATTGTTTGGAAATATCACTGGCTGCTGTGTGTGGGAAAGACTAGCGGTGGTGGCCAGTGAGGACTTCTCAGTTATCCAGCTCAGAGGTGCAGGGTAGACTACTGTCAGCCCAACCAGAGCAAGGGGAGAGGCAGTCTACTCCACCCGGTCCCCAAACCATGCCCTGCCATGGTGGGGAGTGGCAGCCTGCCTTGTAATAACCCCTTCATCCCCAGCCCAGTCCTGGAAGAGCCATGCACCTCGACTGGTGGGCATGGACTGCATTCAGACCCCTGGGACGGTGTCAGACAGAGGGGCGTACATGGGATGGCAGTGCCCCAGGCTTGGGGTGGGCTTAGTATAGGCAGCTCACTGTACTGTCAGAGTCATGAATGGAGGGGGAGCCCCACTCCTAGAGAGGAAGAGCCACACGGCCATGATGGCAGGTGGGAGTACAGACCTCAGCTGCAGGGAGAATGGTCCAGATACCTTGTATCTGCATTAGAAACAGACATGGATGGAGGCCAAGGTTCTGGGAAGAGACTGGGTAATTGGTGCTGGGTTTCTGTTCTTTTTTCCGTTGTTACTTTGGCTCATATTCCTGAGTCTTTATTCATTAGGCTGTTGGGTACTTTTATGCACACACACACACACAAACACCAGTCTGAAGCACTTAAAATTTCACCTTCTGGGTTAGAGCAAGTTAGACAAAGAGGCCCCTGGTCATAGACCTCAGATGTCCTCAGTGGTGGATGTCAGGGGATCCCTGCTTTCATTGCCCCTACCTCACCCCACTCCTACAGATGAACAGGGTGGATACACCTCTGATCCAGCCCACTTTCTAAGTCCCACTAAACCACCCCTCGGCTAAGAAATCTGGCAACTGAGTCCTGATATGGCAGATTAGGGAGATAAACACAACAGTAGTAAGATGTGGGAGGAAGTGAGGAGTATAATGACCCCAAGGGTTCTGTCTCAAGCTCCTAGAAGGAACGTGTTGCTGTTAATCACGACGGAGAAGACTCTGGGAGAGCAGGCTTCCTTTTGAGCATGTTGAGTCTGAGATGCCATTAGACACCCAAGTGAAGGTACAGAGGAGGCAGTGGATACACGAGACAGGATTTCAGAGACGAGATCACTGGGGCAGAGCCAGGACTTGAACGTGAGGATCCACACACTATGTTGCTTCTGAATGAAGAATGACGGAAGTGCCAGGGAAGTCCCATGAGCTCCGGGCTGACAATGAAGCCCATGCAGACTTGGAACAACACTGCGCAGAGGGGCAGCAGCAACGGGGGATAGGAATGGGGCGCTCACACAGTAAAGTGCTGGGATTTAGCTCAAGCTCCCACTGTGTCCAGATACAAGTGAAGGTGAATTCCTCTCCCCAGGCTCATCCATCCTTGAAGACCCCCTGGGAGGTCATTGGGGAACTTGCTGAGCAATGAATGATATGGGTTTCCTGAAGCCTTACTCAGGCAGTAGGATAAGCACATTTGATTAATATTCTCTAGATCCATAAACCCCAAAGGCCTGAGCTACAAAAGGACAGTCTAGCTACGAGAGACAAAGCTGCCTTCTGATATCGGCATAGCATCACCCAATCAATCAGCAAGTATGTGAGCGTCACTGTGTTGAGGAGGGGGGATATTTAAGGGTTTTGTCTTAGTTGGGTTTCCCAGGTGCAGACTCTGAGACAAGGATTTGGTCTTGCCTTCCATGCAGGAGACCCGGGTTCAATTTCCGGCCAGTATACCTAATGCACAGCCACCACCCGTCACCCGTCTGTCAGTGGAGGTTAGCATGTTGCTATGATGCTGAACAGATTTCAGCAGAGCTTCCAGACTAGGATGGACTAAGAAGAAAGACCTGGCAATCTACATCCAAAAATCAGCTAATGAAAACCCTATGGATCATGACAGTTCAATCCGCAACCAGCCCTGGGAATGGTGCAGGACCAGGCACCATTTCCTTCCATTGTGCACGGGGTCTCCATGAGTCAGGGGCCAATTTGTTGGCAGCTAATAGCAACAAATGTTTATTTGAAAGGTGAGTCCAGGAAGCACCAGTAGAAGAATGGGAAGTGAGACAAGGAATGAGTACATTAATAAGTCAGTTTCCACTGTGGCCACTGGGGCTCAGGTCCACTGGGGACCCTGCAGGAGACTGTGTAGAACATATCTCAGGGTTGTCTCACCCAAGGGGCAAGGAAACTGGGCTACTTATCCACTGTCATCTATCATTGGCTGAGGGCTGTTCAACCACAGAGATCGACTTCCCGGCACTTCCAGTCTGCTCCATGCATGAACCAACCACTCTTGAGAAACCCTTCGAGCAGAGAGTAGCAGGTGTTTGCAGTAGGAAACTGTCAGAAAGCACTGAAACCAGAGTGCCGAGGGCCACTGTCAGGGCGTTGACTTTGTCTATCACAGTGGGTTGCACAAAGTGACTGGGGCTGCACCAGTGAGGACTCCATTTTTAGTTAGGACTCGAAGAACCATCTTCATCCCAGTTCCCAGTCCTATTTGCTCTCTTTTCATTCCTGCAAGCAGAGATGGAAACGCCAGGGCAAAGTCTCACTGATCCCTACAAAAAGAAGGTAGACATGGTGCTCTCAGATTGGACACCAAGGCTGCAGCGATCCCCAGAGGCAGCATTTTGCAGTGTGTTGGAGGGTGGCAACCTCTCCTAGAAATTTACTGATAGACCAGCTCTTAGGGATCTTAGTGAGTGTTTAAGTGTCCCCCCGAAATGTATGTGAAAGTCCTAACCCTTGTACCTATAAATATGACCCTGTTTAGAAATAGGGGTTTTCTTTTGTTATATTAATGGGGTCATACGAGAGTAGGCCAGGTCCTAAACCTAATCACTTCTGAATGGCGTCGTACAAAAAGAGTAGAATAGGCCCAGGGACACATATAGGGGGAAGACAAGCGCCATGTCACAATAGAAACAGATACATCTACAAACAGATACATCTACATGTCAAAGATTGCTGGCAGCTGAAGGAACTTCCCCTAGGGCCTACGACCTGAATTCAGACTTCTAGCCTCCTGAATGGTGAGAATAAGTATCTACTCTTTAAAGCCACCTGCTTGTGGTATTTTCTGTTACAGCAGCACTAGGTAGCTAAGTCAGTGCATGAGCAGTAATTAAGCCTCAGGAAGGAGGGTCCTAGGGCATGGTGTAGATGGCCCAGTACAAAACTTCAGACCAGACTACGGGCTAACATCCTAGCCCCTCTGGTTAAGGATTAGGTCATTATGTGGGGGACCTGAAGACTCAAATCGCAGTCTTCTACGTCCTTATCAGGCTGTGGTATACGCATGTGCACCATACATCTGTATGCATTCTCATTAAAATCCAACCATTCGCATCAACAAATCCCTTTCGCATCTTCATAAAGTCCCAAGTCAAAGAGTTCACCCTAGGTATTGTCATTCTTGGACCCCTGGATAGATAGACCCTACACGACTATTGGAGTCATTTTTCTCTTTCCCATATTGGGTCAAGCCAGGTGAACGACACTTCCATTCCTCCCTTCCCAAAATTCTGTCTGGATGAGTGGTTCCTTACAAACAAGCTAAAACTTGTCCAATCAAACAATTGTCAAGATATTGTTACCTATAAGATAATACAAGATAAATGAGATAGATTCCCTACCTTTAAGGAGCTTTTGGGTCCTGCAAATAAATTCCTGCTCTTTAGTAGGATACTTGCTGAAATTGTTCAATGAATACAATGTTAAAATGGCAGTGGCTACCCCTAGCTGGCCAGAGCACTGGGGACTGGGTTTTTAGACCCAAAGAGCTCTCTCTAACTGCCCTTCCCCTCCTGTGCAGATCAGCCTCCCAGACGCTCAGACTGCTACTGCCTCTCAGCCAGCCATGCCAACGACCTCATTTGGCACCACGAGGCTGGATTTGCGGGAAGTCTTTGCATTAGCTCTTGTGTTTGTATTTTTTTGTTTTTCTCATTACACTGAGAGGTGTCATGGTATAAAGAAAGAGCACAAGTTGTGGAATGATATGGCCCTAGTTTGACTACAGTATCCTCCACCCAACAAGCTGTGTGACCTCAGGGCAGCTGTTTAACTCATCTGTACCTGTCACCTGGAAAATGGAGATGATGATAATAACATTAGGGTGAACCACATGAAAGTGTGGTCAAAAATGGTTGAATGTTGGCAATTGCAAAAGTTCCACTCCATACCTACCTTACAGTGTTGTGGGGAGGATTTTAGTGAGAGTATGTGCCACTGCAGTGGTACCAGGTCTACCTAGCCTGGGACCACAAAGCAAGGTCACATTCCCCTTAGTACCCAAATCATAACTCTTCCCAAATAGCTGCAGGACAGGAGCTCAAAGTCTAATCTTCTACCAGATTCCCAAGTGATTTCTAGGGATTTTGTGATCTCTTGTTACCTCCACCATGACCCCTCCATAATGATGGCTAATGTTTATTGCACATTTACTACCTGCCAGGTATTGCACCAAGGAGCCCTGTTGGCGCAATGGTTAAGCGCTCAGCTACTAACAGAAGGTTGGTGGTTCAAACCCACATAGAGGCTCTGTAGGAGAAAGACCTGGTGATTTGCTTCCGTAAAGATTACCGTGTAGAAAATCCTGTGGGGCAGTTCTACTCTATCACATGGGGTTGCTATGAGTCAGAATCTACTCAAGAGCACACAACTAGGTATTGTTCAAAGCACTTTTCATATATGCATTCATTTAGTCCTCCTACCCAGCCGCTCCATGGGAGAAAGAGGTAGCAGTTGGCTTCTGTAAAGATTACAGCCTTGGAAGCCCTGTGGGGTAGTTACTCTTCCTACAGGTTCGCTGTGAGTCAGAATAGACTGGACAGCAATGGATTTGGTTGGTTTGGATCCACCCACCTGAGGGAGATACTGCTACTGCATCCCCATTTCATAGATAAGCAAACCGAAGCACAGAGAAGGGAAGTATTACTGGCAAGCTCACACAAGAGCCAGGAGTCAAAGCCAGGCCTTTGGCACCAGTCCACATTCCCTGACCTGCTGTGCTCCTGCCACTGCTGCCATCTTGAGCAGCTTCATACCTGGTTCCTATTGGTTTCCTCTCTCTCCATAAGCCAGTGTGTTCCAGATGTGGACACAGGACTCTCTATTTCTCCAAAGTGCTGAGGTCAGGCAAATGTCTCAAGAAGCTAATTAAGGGGAAAAGAAAGAGCACAAATCCAAGCAGATTTAGAAATGGGAAAGCAGACATTATCATAGATTGGCTAGAGATTAAAAGATTATAAGAGAATTAATTCTCTATCAACTCTGTGGCAATACAAATTTGAAAATCAAGAAGAAATAGATATACACCCAGCCAAATACAAATTACCTAAATTGACCCAAGGAGAAGCAGAAACTAAGAAGGCCAATTATCACAGAAAAGACTAGAAAGGTGATTAAAGACTTACCATTATAAAAGGCACCAGGAACAGATGGTTTCACAGCTGAGTTCTATGCAACCTTTAAAGAACAAATAATTCCACTGTTAATTAAACGCTTCCAGATCATAGAAAAAGATAAAGCGCTGCAATTCACTTTATGAAGCCACATTATGTTAGTACCAAAACCTGATACAGATCACTTAGAAAAAAGAAACTATAGGCCAATCATTCTTATAAATGTAAATGTAAAATTTCAAAACAAAGCACTAGCAAATGAAATCTGGCAAAATGTCGTTATAATCAAGTAGAATTTATCCTAGTAAGGCACATATTTATAACGGGAAACCAATTAACAAATTCATTACATCAACAAATGTCAGGGGCAGAAAAAATATGATCAATAAATGATGAAAGTGTTTGACAAAATAAAAACTCTAAGTAAAGTAGAAATAGAAGAAATTCATTCATTCAACAAATATTTTTTGAATGCCTACTATGTGTCAAACCCAGTTCTAAACCTTGAAGATTACAGCTATGATCAAAAGAGAAAAAAACTCCCAGTCTTCACAAAGCTTATACTCTAGCCAAAGAGATGATAAACAAGATGCACACAGAATGGAGTCTCTGGGTGACGCAATGGTTAAGCACTCGACTACTAACTGAAAGTTTGGACGTTTGAATCCCCTCAGAAGTTTCTCAGAAGAAAGGCCTGGCGATTGGCTTCCAAAAAATCACAGCCACTAAAAAAAAAAAAGAATGAAGAATGTATACAGAAAACATACATTTTGTTAGGGATGTGTACTAAGAAGACAAAAGAACAGCAGTGGACTGGAAGTTAGAATTTTAGACAGGGTGGTAAGGAAAGGTCACAAGAAGTGACATCTGAAGAAAGCGAGGAGGCAGCCGAGCATGTATGGGGGAGGACATTCCGGACATAAAGAAGAGCAGTTTGAAGCCCTGGGGCCGGAGGAACAGCCCAAGGAGACCAGTGTGGCATGGGGTGATGGAGGACAAGATACTAATTATAAAGTCGTTGAGGCCAGATTAGAGGTGTTTAACAAAGTTTCACTGAACACCTGTGGGATAACAGGGACAACTCTGAGAGATGACTCTGCTACCACTGGACACCATTACTATTGGGCTCCAGGCCCTGCTCTCACCTTGGGTTTCTGCCCACCCTTGGCAAGTACCATATGGCAGGACAATTCAGTGGTCTTCCACCAGAATCACCAGACTCCTCCCTCCCCTGAGTCCCGGTCCCAACAGAACCTTCAGACCTTCCTTCCCCTACCTCAAGGTCAGTTCATTTTCCACCTGGGGATGATCAACAGTGAGATGACCTGATTCTCCTAGGGAAACCTGACACCCGGACCCACAGGACTTGGCTGACTCCCAAGGCCAGACAGGCCATCACAACAGCAGACAGATACATCTCCCACTGTCTGGGTTATGCAGCCTGAAATCATACCACGTCAGGGACTCCAGAGTCTGTAAATCTACAATTTCGGAAACGTACGTTCTAATTCTTCAAGAGCACAGACCGGTGAAGTACACCAAAGTTCCACGATTAGACAACATATTTTCTAGGTCTGCTGAAAAAATGAGTAGTCAAACTTGGGATAACATCACCATTTTCTCTGAGAACAATGGAGAGGTACTTGTTCTACATTTCTCTACCCAAGGGGCCAACCCGGTGGCTTCTCTAAGACAAGGGAAACCTGCTCCAAAGATGAACCTACTTTTCAACTTCCAAAATCTCAGCTTCCAGCAGTTTCCAATTGACAGTTACGCTAAAAGAAAATCCAACTCTAATGGAATCCCATAACCTATGAAAAGCACCTAGCATATGCCTGGCATGGAGTTGGTGTTCGTAAGGTTTTCTTTCCCTTCCCTCCCTCTGCCTTCGAAATTTTCCACAGTGCAATCCCACAGACATCCCCTCTTCCATGTGGGCACAGGACAGCAGAGCTTCATGGGAAAGGCACCTCTTCAAAGCTGGGAGAGGAGCTTCATGAAAACAGGTGTGGCCCCTTGCCCTCTGCTGTAGATGCCTTGGGGAGCTATCGATGAGGTTATCCCCTTCTGTGTATTCTCTCTATAGAAATGATGCTTAAGAAAGCAAACGTGGAGTGCTGGAAACCCTGGTGGCGTACTGGCTAAGAGCTCCATCTGCTAACCAAAGGTCAGCAGTTCGAATTTACCAGGTGTTTCTTGGAAACCCTATGGGGCAGTTCTACTCTGTCCTATGGGGTTGCTATGAGTCGGAATCGACTCGAAGGCAACAAGTTTGGTTTTTTTTTGGGGGGGGGGCGTTGGATGCAAAGATTAGAATTAAAGGATTATTTCTCAATGCCTCTCTACTCCTGTAACCATTGCCATCGAGTCAATTCCAACTCATAGCAACCCTATAGGGCAGAGGAGAACTGCCCCCATAGGGTTTCCAAGGAGCAGCTGGTGGATTCGAACTGCCGATCTTTTGGTTAACAGCCGAACACTTAACCACTGTACCACCAGGGCTCCACCTCTCTACTTATCAACTCCTAAATGCTGCATCCATCAGACCAGATGGACTGGAAGTCTACTCTTGGGGCTGGTATATGCTCTGAAGATGGAGGGACTGTGGCCACCAAAACCCCTTCATTGACTCTGACCTTGTGGTTGTCACGTTCAAGAGAAAACCACCCATCTTAAGATTGTCAGTGCTGTCAACAGCGAGAACCAGATGGTATATAGGTTCTTCCTGCTACATGGGCCCCAAATTTGCCTTGTATTGAAGTACCAACACTGGGCTTGGTATCAGAAGACTCCTGGCTCCTGGCTATACCGCTTACCAGCTAGAGAACTTCAGGCAAAACCCTTAAGCCTGCTGAGCTTTAGCTTCTTCATCTATAGAGGGGAAATGTTAATACTCTCCCAGGGTTACTAAGAGGATAAAATGATAATGCTCATGGCAGGATCCAGCCTGTAAAAGCTTCTTATTACACTTAAAGCATCTGTTTTAGGCTGGGTTCTCCAGAGAAGCAAACCAGAAGTGCATATATATATATATATATATATATATATATATATATATACAGACAGAGTGAGTTTTAGCTCAAGGAATTGGCTCATGGGGTTATGGAAGCTGGCAAGTCCCAAGTCCACGGGTCAGGCCTCAGGCCTCAGGCTTCTCCTGACTGAACGTAGCTGCAGGGGCTGATAGACCCAAAATCAGCAGGTTAGACAGCACGCTGCTGGCTCACAGGCTGTGGAAGCCAACAAATCCCAAGGTCAGCAGGCAATATGGCTGGCTCAAGATCTAAAAACCAGAGATCAAATGACGAGGAGCCAGATGCAGGACCCAGATCAAGCAAGCAAGCTTTGCCAGGACATCTAGGTACATATTGGATGCGGGCCACACCCCCACAGAAATCTCCCTTGCAATTGATTGCATGATCATATCAGATCACATCATGGAGGATGTTACATCGTTACATAAATGCCAAGTTACATCATTACATAACTGTCAGGCCACATTATTATATAACTGCCAAATCACTGAGAATTACGGCCCGGCCAAACTGACACACAGCCTTAACCGTCACAGAACCTAATTCTCTGGAGGCCCTCGGGGATTGTCCTATGATTCTCCACTCTCTCACCTCATCATCTGACACTTCTCCCCAACCTCACTCATCTATGTTTCTACCCCAATAAATACGTTGATAAAGCTGAATGCTGAAAGACCACCAGGAACACAGCCATAGTCAAACAAAGTTGGGTTTATTAACTTGCTGCAGGAAGGGACAGCATGTACCATGGGGAACCATGGAGCATCACAATAAGAGAGTTAAGGTGGGCTTCTTACAGAGCTTGAGCTTGTGCTGTGTGGTTTTGGGGTGGGCTTAAGTAAGCAAGGGTTGTTCTAGGTCAGATGCTGTCAAGAAGCAGGGACATTTGATCACTGGGTATTTAACCATTTTTATCTATGAGGCAAGAGGAATAAAGCAGAAGTTATCATTGGTAAAGAAATAGGAGTTGCTCCTGTTAGCTGAGAAAAAAGGATTTTCATTCATTTTTGTGGTCTCAGAGTATCTTCATGTCTCTCATGTTGCGTTATAGTCCTGGACAGGCCTCATCTGAAGGCGATATTTTGTGAAATTATTTATATTCAGCAGAGATCACTGGTAGTTGCCAGGCCAGCTCTTTGGACTATTTTTTTCTTTCTCAACATACAATAGTAGATACTACAGAATTCAAGTGCCCTCTGATTCAAGGGTGATTATTTTCATATTCTAGACATTATGCCTACCTCTATCTTTGTCCAGGAAATGTTACCGCCAGTCATTCCCCATGGAGGGTTCAACAGGTCAGAGGAGGCTTCTCAGCAGCCAGCACCAAGAGTGGGGCCTGGCTGAGGATGAGCTGGGCTCAGGAGCTTGAATGGATGGAGAGATCTTCAAGGCTTGTGTCTGAGCAGGAGAAGGCTGACCTTGGTCTTTGTCCTCCACACCTGTGTTTGCAAGACCCAGGCTGTAGAGAGCCATTCTTCCTGGGTGACCTCATCTGTAGGAAGATGTCTTGAACTTTACTGAGCCCTGAGACCTGGTCTGGGAGAAGATTATGACTTTGAGAAAGAACATGGCCTGGGAAGAGAGGAGAAATTAACATGCCCCTGCCTCCCCCGCCAAGGACTATGTGCCCTTGAGCAGGTTGCTTCCTCTCTCCAGACCTCAGTCTCTACCATGCCCAATACTGCCTCTCTGAAGAGTAAGCAGACCTTTCTCGTCATCATCTCCTTTGATTTGTGAACCTAGAGCAGAGGGCAGCAAACTGTGGCCTGAGAGCTGGAGAGCCAAATCCTGCCAACCGGCTGTTTTTGTAAATAAAGTTTTATCTAGAACACACCCACACCCTCCATTTATGTGGTGTCTGACTTTCAAGCTACAATGGCAGAATAGAGACCACATAGTCTGGAGGGCCTAAAATATTAACTTTCTGGCCTTTTACAAATACAGTCTGCCAACCCCAACCCCTAATCTAGTGTACACACTGCCTGTGTCCTAAGACAGCTCTGCTACTTACTTGCTATGTAACTCCCAAACAAGCTGTTTTCTGATCTCAGTATTATCCTCCTCTGCAAAATGGGTTTGTTGTAGGGGTTCAGTGAGCTAGTGTATGCATGAAGTGTAACAAAATGCCTGACCCAAAGCAAGCACTCAATTAAAAAAAAACTATGTTGATTCCAACTCATGACCACCTCATGTGTTACAAAGGAGAACTGCTCCAGTCTTTATGGAAACAGATCACCAGACCTTTCTTCCGGGGTGCCACTGGGTGGGTTCAAAACACTAACCTTTAGGTCAGTAGTGCAAACCCTTCGTACCACCAGGGACCAAGTTCTCAAAAGTGTGATGAAAAATATGCCTGATTCCTGTAACATCACTGAGCACAGCGCAGGGGCCTTTATCCCCACTTCAGGAGTCAGGAAACCCTGGCTCTGGGAGGGGAAATGGTTTGCCCAAAGTTTCATGAGGAGTAAGAGGCAGAGCCCAGGTCTTCCCACTCCAAGTCCCACTTTCTGCCCTCCCCCGCCTCTTCCACCTCCATCCAAAGCAGCCCTGGGCCTCATTTGTGTTCGCCCAGGCGTGTGGAGCAGCCCGTCTGTGTTTGTGAGTTTTCGGCATCTGTAAGTACTCACAGCCGCGCAAAGCTCGCCGGCACAGACATTTGTCAAAGATGACACGCCAGTCATCCAGGCCACCGGAGACAGTGACAGATGCGCTCTCCGGCTCCGCAGTCCCGGCAGCGGAGGACGGATGGGGCTCTGGCACTTGCTCAGCCTGCGCGGGGAGTCGCGGGCCAGGCAAGAACAAATTGCAGCCGGGTCAGCAGACTCGGGGCTCCAGAGCGCTTCACAGGCAGAAACAGCTCTGGGCCAAGTGCGCGCAGCCGCCCTGCCAGCCGCGCCTGCGCGCCTCCCCTCTTCCGCTCAGAAGCCTGAACGGAGACCCTCATCTCTCTCCTTCAGCCGCCCCACTGACCCAGACATACCCAAACTCAATGTCTGCTCAGGACTTGCCTGGGGTCACTGACAAGGATGCTTTTGGGATTTGGGTTATTTTCACTAATAATAGTAATAATAATTATCTCTGACACTTAAGTGTCACTTTCTCAACATATATTAACTCCTTCAATTCCTAGCCATCCCATAGTGGAGGTACCAGAAACTGAAGCCAGAAAGATAGGCTGGCGAAAGTAACACCGTGTGACTTGCCCAAGGCCACACAGCTAGTAAATGCCAGAGGCGAGATTCTAATCTAGACAGTCTGGCTCCCCTGGCCCTCAGGAATATTACTTGGGAGTCTGGGGTAGAGGGGAAATCATGGCAGGTCCAGATCAGACAACAGGGAGAGGAAACAAAGGGCCCAGGCTCATCTCTAACCTGCTGAATGGTCAGAGACAAAAAAACACAAACCAAACTCACTGCCGTGGGGTCCATTCTGACTCATTGGGACTCTATAAGACAGAGTAGAACTGCCCCATAGGGTTTCTAAGGCTGTAAATCTTTACAGCAGCAGATTTTTCTCCCACAGAGCGGCTCGTGGGTTCCAACCACCAGCCTTTCAGTCAGCAGCTGAGCTCTTTAACCACTACTCTGCCAGGGCTCCTTGGTCAGGCACGGGTCACCCCATCTCAGTTCCTTCACCTGCAAAATGAGCAGCACTGGTCTGGTGGAGTCCCGGACAGCTCCAGGCTGGCCTGTCTCTGTCCTCATGGAAACTGTGGGGATTGGTTTTTCCGCCTTCACATAGTTGCTGCCACCACCCAGTAACTCCAATCCAGACTCCTGTCTTCCCAGGAGACCCATCTCATAGCTCATTAACTGTCACTGCTCTGTCTCTGAAGCAAGCTCATGGTCCTCTGAGGTTTTGTAGGATGTTTATGGCTAGTGACGGCAAAGGGAACTGACCACGTCAAACAGAAAGAAGAGAGACGATACAGAGCAGTGGCATCACTAGCGGGGTGCAGGGGGTGCAGACTGCACCACATGACACTGTCAGAAGGGGTGACATCAAAATGACTGTCTATAAAATTTTCGTTCAGTGTTTCAAACAGAAATTTTGTTATTTTTCATAAAAATATCCCTGTAGTTAGTTATAATAACAAAAACATTTTTCGTAAGCCCAGTTTATATGTATCAACATACCCACAAGGCTTCAACTCTATACTAATTTACTTTTTGAACCTTCTAATGTGCTCTGGGAAACCCTGGCGGTACACTAGTTAAGAGCTACATCTGCTAACCAAAAGGTTGGCAGTTCAAATCCACCAGGTGCTCCTTGGAAGCTCTATGGGGCAGTTCTCCTCTATCCTACAGTGTCGCTATGAGTCGGAATCGACTCGACAGCAATAAGTTTGTTTTTTGTTTTGTTTTTTAATGTGCTCCAGTCAGAGCAATCATTATTACCCAATTGCAATGATGCTTTGAATCACGTGGTTTCGTCTGCACACACTACAAGCACATACTGTTGTTTTCGTTGCTGCCAGTGTTTTTATGGTGTTTTAGCTACAATGTTGTGGTAATTAGCATGGGGGGGGTAACACCATGAGTTACCGCACTGGGTGACACCAACCCTAGTGATACTACTGGTACAGAGCTATAAAATAGTTTCCAAGGTCTTGCTCAAAAACTCTACACAGGTATTTTGTACACATAGAATGACCTGCTTCCCTCCCTTTCTGGAGAAGGAATTTGGAAAGACTGCAGTTTGGGATCTGGCTCAGCCACTCACTTGCTGCAGCACTTTGCAGATACCCTGTCCTTTCTTCGAGTTTTAGTTGCCTTAGCTGTAAAATTATTGCAAGGGAAAATAATCATTGTAAGGATTAACCAAAAAAAAAAACATTGCCATCAAGTCAATTCCAACTCATAGTGACCACACATATTACAGACTACAACTGCTCCATAGGGTTTTCTTGGCTGTAATCTTAATGACCCCCACGTGTCTGTCAGTTTGTCATATCGTGGGGGCTTGCATGTTGCTGTGATGCTGGAAGCTGTGCCACGAGTATTCGAATACCAGCAGGGTCACCCATGGAGGACAGGTTTCAGCTGAGCTCCCACACTAAGACAGGCTAGGAAGAAGGGCCCAGCAGCCTACTTCTGAAAAGGTTTAGCCAGTGAAAACCTTATGGATAGCAGTGGAAAACTGTTTTGGAAGAAGTACAACCAGAACACTCCTTAAAAACAAAGATGGCGAGGCTACGTCTCACATACTTTGGACATGTTATCAGAAGGGATCAGTCCCTGGAGAAGGACATCACGCTTGGTAAAGTAGAGGGTCAGCAAAGAAGAGGAAAACCCTCAATGAGATGGACTGACACAGTGGCTACAACAATGGGGGCAAGCATAACAACGATTGTGAGGATGGTGCAGGACTGGGCGGTGTTTCGTTCTGTTGTACAGAGGGTCACTATGAGCCAGAGCCAACTCGACGACACCTAACAACAACACAATCTTAATGGAAACAGATCAACAAGTCTTTCTTCTACAGTACCACTGGATGAGCTCCAACCACCAACCTTTAGGTTGTCGTTGGGTGCCGTCAAGTGGGTTCCAACTCACAGCGACCCTATATACAACAGAACGAAACACTGCCCAATCTGCGTCTTCCTCACAATCGTTGTTATGCTTGAGCCCATTGTTGCAGCCACTGTGTCAATCCATCTCGTTGATTGTTTTCCTCCTTTTCTCTGACCCTCTACTTTACCAAGCATGATGCCCTTCTCCAGGGACTGATCCCTTCTGGTAACATGTCCAAATTATGTGAGACATTAGTAAACCAAACCCATTGCTGTCAAGTCAACTGTGAGTCACAGCAACCCCAGAGGGTTTCCAAGGCTGTAAATCTCTGCAGAAGCAGACTGCTACATCTTTCTCCCATGGAGCCACTAGTAGTTTCGAACCACCAACCTTTCCGTTAGCAGTCCAGCGCTTTAACCACTGCACTGGTAGTCCAATGTAAATCGATTACGCCCCTAGATTAAAGCATTAAAAACACTTAGAACATCCTGAGTGCTCAATAAATGCCAACTGTGGTTATGCTCTGGTTTTCAGTTTCCTCAATGGGAAAATGAGGGGGTGGGTTTCACCCCATGTATGGCCTTCCGGCTCGAAGAGTGATTTAGTGATATTCTTGTGACGCTCTCATGTCCCTCCCACTCACATGCACCTTTCTTCTTTGCATCTGTGAGCCTCAGCCAACTGCTTTACTCACGAGTGTGTGGGGTAGAGAGCGCTATACAAATGTGAGAGGCATTATCGCGCTTATTCACAGTGGTGGAATTGTGCCAACTGCAACTTTCCATCAAATCGATCTCCTTCCAGCAGTTGACACAGCTGGGGAATCTGAGCTGTCACAGCCAGGTCCCTGCCGACCACACACTGCAGTGAAAGACCTCAGGACCCACCCCAAAGTTTCAGTGGGAAGCAAGCAGTCCACACCATTCCACCTGTGTAGACCCGGCCCCATCAGCCCAATACTTGGAGGAATAAATAATCCCAGCTTCGCTGAGATTCATGCGGGGGACACCCATGCTGGGAAACAATTTCTCTTGCTGTTCAAGCTCTGTAAACACTTGAAAAGTCATTTTATTTTTCAATCTGTGGGCAGAATGCCACCAAACCAAGAAGCATCATTAAATAGACCTTGGGGGATTTTTTCAGCTTTGGGGGAAGTGTGGGGGCGGGGTTGGGCTGGTTTTTTTTTCCACCCCTCACTGGTGCTTTTTGGATAAACACATAAATCAGCATCATCTATATTCATTAGATAATGTGCCTTGTTCAGTACAAAATTACCCCTGTTTTGCATGATTTTCCCCCCTTGTGATTAATATAAATGACTTAAGTTAATTATGTTTCTCTTCATGGCAAATGTATTTGTCAAAGTGCTGAAACATCAGTAAAAAAATAAACACTGTCATTTGAAGAAGGGCAGGATTGCAAACGAGCAGTCAAGGGACGGGGAAGGAGCGGACTCACCCGTCTGGGGGGTGTCACTCTGATTGAGTAGGCACACTTTATATTTACTAACAGTGACAAAAGCATTTTTCTTAGTTAAGCACTCTCGGGTCCTGATAAGGTAGATTGATGTCATCATTATTAACAATAATGACAATTCGGGCATAGAGAAAATGGTTTTGTTTTCTCCAGGATTCTGAAGAACGCTGCATGGATTAAACCTTGCCTATCTTTACCAGGGAAAACTAGAGCTGGGTATTTTACCAGCCAGACCCCCAAAACTGGGCCCAGCATCTGGACATTGCAGGGACAGAGGCAAATGCAAATGATGCTAGTGGCTGAGAGAGAGAGAGAAAAGCAAACCATGAGTCTGTTATGGAGTCCCAGAGCAAGAGGGAAGCTTAGAGATTAGACAACCAACCTCTCCACTGGACCAGCGACAGGTATTAAAGTGCAGAAAGGAGAAGAGTCTTGCTCAAGGATACATACACACACACAGCCCCCTCACACACAGACACATACATGCAGAGCCCCCGCACACACACACAGACACACACACACAGCCCAGGACTCCTGACTCCAGGACCCCGTCGTCTTTCCTATACTCAGCTGCCTCCTACACCTCCAGGGATGGAGACTTCCTTCTCTCTTGTCCTCTCTTGAGCAGGTAGGCAATGGCACCAGTGGCAGTAGGGGGTGAAGGTTCCCCCAGACTGTTGGAATATTGGAGCCACATGGAAATCTCTGGATTAGTGAATGTTTCCACACTATCTGGAATGCCTCCACCCTAACCCTGCCTCTTTTGGTTTGGGTTTCCTGAAAACAGTCCCTAATACAAGGTCTTGAGTGCTGGTGGTTTATTTGAGAGGTGATCCCAAAACACACAAGTGAGGGGACAGGGAAGGAGGAAAGCCAGCACAGGGTGAGTAGTGAGCAGGTTACTGCCCTGGGCAGCTGGGCTCACTCCCAGCAGGAGAAGCTGCATAGAACATGCCTCAGTGTTGCCCTGCTCCTGGACAGGGAAGCTGAAGTCCTTCTTCATTTACTTCCAGGTGCTTTCGTTTCTGGCCCTTCTGGTTACCCTGTACCCAGGCTAAGCAAGCGACATGGTACCAGAAAACTCCAGAGACCAGGAAGCTGAGTGGGAAGCACCAGTGTGCACTGACTATCCAGATACAGGTGAACCTAGAGGTGGGCTAAGAGGAGGTGGTGTGGGGCAGCCACAGTATCAGCTATATCACCCTTGTCCAGATGTTCCTAGCCTTCTGAGATCCTCACCCTGAGTAAACATGATTACTCTGTCCTCTGCTGGTCAGAAACCATTCACCAGGCTTTTACTACAGACCATCTCCTATTTTATTTTATTTATCTATTTAGACATTTTTTCTGTCTCCCCAAATACACTGTAAGCCTTTCAAGGGCAAAATTAAGGCCACAGTCATGCAGTCTTTCAACAAATATTTATTGAGCATCTACAGTGTGCCAGACCCTCTTTAAGGTACTAGGAATACAGCATCCAAGCAGTCTGCATTTTAGGGTGGAGCTAGGCAATAAGCAAGTAAATAAATACTATAATTTTAGCTAGTGATAAGTGGTTCAAAGACAAATGAAGCAGGGTAAGATGATAACTATAGTGAGGGTGGGGGTGCTATTTTAGATAGAGTGATTGAGGAAAACCTCTCTGCAGTGGGAACAAGCAAGCAAAAGCCTGAATAAAATAAAGGAGTGAGCCATGCAAGAATCTGTTAGAAGAGCATTTAGTCCAAGAGCATCTCAATGCAATGGTCCTATGGGTAGGAACAAGCTTGGCTTGTTTAGAGAATAACAAGAAGGCTGATATGGCTTCAGCAGAGTGAAGGAGAAAGTGGTAGAAGATGAGGTGAGGGAGGGCCAGATTCTGTAGGGCCTTATCTTTAAACAGTTCCTGGCACAGACACAAAAAAAGTATTCAAAGCCAACTGGATGGATGGATAGATAGCTTAGTGGATGGATGGATGGGATTGGGTGAATGGATATATGGATGAGTGAATGAATAGGTAGGTGGATGCGTAGACAGATGGGTGACTGGATGGATGGATGGATGGACGGATGGACGGACAGACGGACGGATGGATATGTGGATGAATGGATAAATAGGAATGGTAATACACTAGTGGATGAAGAAAGAAGAAAGCAGAGCAGCTGCTATGGAAGGGATAGAGTGTGGTGCCAATAGAACATTCGATGCTAGACTTCATGGAAGCAAATTTGGCCCAAAAGTACCCAGGGAGCACTCAGGCTGAGGAGGCTGTTTAAAGAGGAATGTCCCTCCCTATGCCTCAGCTCATGAGAATCCTAGAAGGTGAAATATCTTTATTATTCTTTACATTCCTTGCAGAGGCCCAGCCTTCCTTGCCCAATGGTGAGTATTCAATAACATTAAATAGTATTAAAATTACAAGAATATTAATTAAACTTTAGTGGCTGGAATCTGCCCCTCCATTATGTATTACCATGTTTACTCATCAGGTCTCCATTTTTAATACCAGCCTTTGAATTAAATCATGTCACCACAGACCATTAGTGAGGAATCTGGAGGAAGAGATGCGTACTTGGGTGTCGGTATCATTTAATTCAACGGTTCTTTACTGATCACTTACTATGTGCCTGCCAAGTTGCTAGGTATTATGAGAGACGAAAGTGTAAGTCAAGGACCTCTAGGAACTTACGCCACCAAATAAACCTAACTCAGACTCACAGACAACTGAGAAACAATCACGAATTAATTATTCATTCATCAGCTAACCAGAATACTTAGTAACCTTTCCCATCAGTTTGTACTTTAGGAGAACCAGGCCAATCCTAAGAAAATTTCTGGGAATTTTTTTAATCCAAACATACCCAACTAAACCAAACCCACTGCTGTCAAGTCCATTCTGACTCATAGAGATCTTACAGAACAGAGTAGAACTGCCCCCACAGAGTTTCTAAGGCTTAAATCTTATAGAAGCAGTCTGCCACATTTACTCCCATGGAGCAGCAGGCGAGTTTGAATCACGGACCTTTCGGTTAGCAGCCGAGTGCTTTAACCACTGTGCCACCAGGGCTCCTAATCCAAACACACAGGGCATTAAAATTAAAACTTCTAGAGAATGGTCAGAAATCTGCTTCGAACTGCCAGCCTTTTGGTTAGCAGCCTGAGCTCTTAACCACTGTGCCACCAGGGCTCCATTTTTAAGAGAATGGTCAGAAATCTGCCTTGAAGCTTAGAGGGTAAAAAAGATGAAAAATGTCAGTAGTTAAATCAACGTAATATTGGACCGATCATTAGAAACATTGCCATGAAGGAAAGTTAACCTAAATCTGAATGAATGGTGACTCTGTTTCCACCAATTATCCAGCTGAACTTAAGCATCACATCTGCCTGCCATTAGTGATGGAACAAACACAAGTTTTGAGCATTGCGTATATCTAATATGAATCCGTAGATGATGTGGGGTGAGTTAAAATATACACTGTAGTGAGTTCCAAAGTGGTTTCTGTTCCACCCTCATGGATTACAATTCTGGTCAAGAATGGACAGTTCTATATTAGGTTTAGAGAGTGTCTTAGTTTCTTAGTGCCATATAACAGAAATACCACAAGTGGGTAGCTTTAACAAACAGAAATTCATTTTTTCACAGCTCAGGAGGCAAGAAGTCCGAATTCAAGGTGTTGGCTCTAAGGGGGAATTTTCTGTACCCAGAATCTTCCACTCTTGGGGAAGACCCTTGTCTCAGCCTCTCTACCATTATTCTAGTCATCCCTTGGAGAGCTCCACATAGCAGCTATCTTCCCAGTTTGTCCTTGCTTTCTTCTGTACCTAGACTGCTCCTTTTAGATCTCCGAAGTGATTGGCTTAAGTCACACGGTACACTGATAGGGTCTCATTAACATAACAAAGAAAACTCTATTCCCAGGTGGGATTATATCCACGTGTACTAAAAAAAAACCAAATGAGATTCAGACTCATATTGACCCTATATAGGGGTTATGATTTACAATACTTATTTTGAAGGGATACAATTCCATCCACAACAGAGAGGATATTATAATATAATGTGTCATCTGTTATTTGATAGGATGGAAACATTTTGATTGATGCCTGTCAGGCACATTCTCCATTTTGGAAACAATTAAAATTTATGTCTTAATAAAAAAGAAAAACCTCAATACAAGGTATGCTCTGGCCTAGTAGACTCTGATCTAGCTTTGCGCAATTCTCCTAACCTTTCTAAACTCCAATCTTCTCATGATTAAAAGGAGAGGTGACTCTTACACTGGAACTTTCTAGATTCCAGCTGTGACATTATCTTATCTATGAGCCTCCACACCTCCCAGCCCAGACCATGAGAATGAACTTTCCAGAATGATGGCTCAGAGTCAAGCTAAGATTTCTCACTCATTAGAGAAAGATTCTATTGCATTCATGACCTTTTGTTTCCTGAGTCTTCAAAGGGGACCAACAACATCTGCTTGTAAGTACAAGTAATTATGATGCAAAGCACTATATGTGCACTTTGAGGAAGGGGAACAAACCAAATGTCACCAGAATTTAGGAAAGGATGAAATACATTTATGGGGTCACAGGGGGAGGAAGCATTTGACCCGGACCCTGAAGGCTGGGTAGTTTTCTGAGAGTAGGAAGGAGGGACAGAGAGCCCTTTAAGGAGAAATCTTCCCTCTACTCCCTTCCTTCCTGCCTGGGGATGTTTCCTTATAAGGATGTGATGTAGCAGCCACGTTGAAGCCATGAAGCATCACAGACACAAGTAGGATGGCAGAGCATAAGGACGGAATAAACCAGGATCCGGGATGAATCAGCACCATGATGGCACTCCTCTAGCCGTCTTGTTAAATTAAACCTTCTGGTTTATTCCACTTTTAGTCAAGTTTCTGTTATTTGCAGATAAAAGCATCCCAGCTGTCTATACCCTCTTCTGGCCCCTATCCTACGCGATACTCTCTTCTAGGTGTATGTGGTTGATTCATACACTCCTCTGACCTCCTGTCCCTAGGCTGTAGCTATCTCCTCTCTGTATCCCAAACTCTCCCATCTGAGCCTAGAACTCTTCCTTCCCCACATATTAGGTGCTGAAATCATGAATGATAAATAAAAAATAAAGAAAGGTAACCTAAGAGCGTTGCCTAATGTCAATAAAAACCATTGCGCCTCAGAGGTTGCTTTGCAAGTAATTTTTTTTCATTAAGCCAAATAACTCTGGCAGTGACAAACATTTGAAACAGGCACTGGAGACTTCCAAAAATTAAAACACTTCGCGCAGAGCGGGGGGAAAAAAAAAAGCATTTAACCAAGACAACACCTGCAGCAGATATTACCATTTTCAAATTAAGGGCACTTTGAGCTTTCACAGCAGTCACATAGTGCACGCCATGTAGACACCAGAGGATCGCAGTGAGCTTTTAAAAACGTCTTTGTTTTAAATAAATGAGATGTGCACACAAACACACACACACAGAGCAGTTGGCTTGCACAGTCACCTGTCTCTGTACTGGTGACTCATTCCATCACTTTTCAGTGACGGAAGCCTGCAGATTGTGTTGCTGGAGGAAGACGTCAACGTTGAGTGCGTTCTCCAATGTTGGTCTGGCTTCAGCCTCACTTCCTCCTGATTGACCCCAGCTGGGTTTGGCCAGAACACACCTGTTAGGAATTGAATTATGCAAAACCCATTGCCGTCAAGTCAATTCCAACTCATAGCGACCCTATAGGACAGAGTAGAACTGTCCCATAGGGTTTCCAAGGAGCACCTGGTGGATTTGAACTGCCAACCTTTTGGTTAGCAGCCGTAGCTCTTAACCACAATGTCACCAGGGTTTCCATGAATTGCATTATGTCCCCCACCAAAATAAAAAAAAAAAAATGTGTTGTAAATCCTAGCCCTTATACCTGTGGTTATAATCCTATTTGGGAATGGGTTTTCTTTTTTATGTTAATAAGGCAGTACAGGCAGTCCCCAGATTATAAAGGAGTTCCGTTCCTAAAACTGTCTTGAAGTCGAATTTGTACATAGGTCAGAACAGCTAGGGACAGTTCGTATCTGACGTTAGTTAGTCAAGTGTTCGTCTCAGTATATAGTGTACATTGCCATGCATAATAAACATTAAAGAAGCACTTGCAGATACACTAGAACATCTTTGACATAATAATATGGTAATAATAATGTTTTGATGCATGTCACAAGGTAGCACCTGTCTGTTATTATGAACCATTGTATGTACCTTGAATTTTTAATATAATAGGCTTTACAAGAGTTGGTTCGTAACTACAGGTTGTATGTTCATGACCCAGAGACTGCCTGGATTAGTGTAGGGTGTGTCTTGAGTCAATCTCTTCTGAGATACAGTGAAATCTGTAAGAGCTAGAATTCAACAGGACTGCCTTGTTTTTCTGGGTCTCACAAGTTTTGCCCCTTTGACAAGGTACAGTCTTAACCACTTTTTTTTTTTAGGTTTCGAGCACAATGGCAAATGGATTTATTTGCATTATTTCATTCAGTTCTCTGTCTCGCACACACGCACACACACATACAAATTAGAAGACAAAGTTGAAGAAATTGAAACTCAGAAAGTTGAATAACCCAAACTTACAAAGGTATTGAAGGTCAAACTGGGATTTGAATGAGGGTCTGCCTCTATGCCATATGCATGTTCACTTTTACATGATCCTAGAAGTCCAGTTGCCTTGGAAAGACCCTGAACCAAGGAGGGTTGACACACCTGGTACCCCTCTGTCTTTTAAGTCCATTACACATAAACCTAAGCTTTAGGTTACCAAAAACCGGTTGTCGTCAAGTCAATTCCAACTCATGGCAGCCCTATAAGTGTCAAAGTAGAACTGTGCTCCATAGGGTTTTGTTTTTTTGTTTTTAATTGTACTTTAGATGAAGGTTTACAGACCAAACTAGCCTCTCATTAAAAAATTAATACACATATTGTTTTGTGACATTGGTTGCCAACCCACTACGTGTCCGCATTCTCCCATTCTAGACCTTAGGTTCCCCATTACCAGCTTTTCTGCCCCCTCCTGCCTTCTCATCCTTGCCCCTGGGCTGGTGTGCCCATTTAGTCTCATTTTGTTTTACAGGCCTGTCTAATCTTTGGCTGAAGGGTGAACCTCAGGAGTGACTTCATTACTGACCTAAAAGAGTGTCCAGGGGCCATACTCTCGGGGTTTCTCCAGTCTCTGTCAGGCCGGTAAGTCAGGTCTTTTTCTTTTTTTTTTAGTTAGAATTTTTTCTACATTCTTCTCCAGCTCTGTCCGGGATCCTTCTGCTTTCCAGTCTCTGTCTAGGGCTGGTGTGCCCATTTAGTCTTGTTTTGTTTTATGGGCCCATTCAATCTTTGGCTGAAGGGTGAACTTCAGGAGTAACCTCATTACTGAGCTGAAAGGGTGTCGGGGGGGCATACTCTCAGTGTTTCTCCAGTCTGTGTCAGGCCAGCAAGTCTGTCCTTTCTTTTTGAGTTAGAATTTTGTTCTATATTTTTCTCCAGCTCTCAGTGGTGGTAGGTGGGCACCATCTAGTTGTACTGAACTCAGTCTGGCGGAGGCCGTGGTAGGTGTGCTCCATTTGTCCTTTGGATTAATCTTTCCCTTGTGTCTTTAGTTTTATCTGTTCTTCCTTGCTCCCGAAGGGGTGAGACCCATGAAGTATCCTAGATGGCCTACTTTGAGCCTACTTCTAGTCATTTTCCGAGGGTGGGTCCCGACTCTCCAAATGCATTACAAGTTTCCCCAGCAATGAGAGGGACCAGGTCTCATATTTCTTTTGTCTGAGCCTCTTCCTTTTATCTCTTCATTCCGGTGAGCTTATCCAGTCCCAAGGGTTACATCCCCTCTGTATGATGATGACTCTCACATTTTTATCTCCAGCCAGAACCTCTCTGCTGAGCTCCATACTCATAGAGTCAGCTACCTGCTTGGCACATCATGTGGACAGCTCAAGGCATCTCAAGCTTAAGTTGGCCAGAACCGTGCTCCTAATCCTCTCTGTGGCTGGCTCTTCCTCAGCCTTCGTGTCTCAACTTAGGCATTCCTTCCCTAGAATTATATTAGAATTACATGGATATAAATATAACCATAGACATAGATCTAGAAATATGTTTATAAACACACACAGCTGATTCTCATTACTAGCAGTAGCTATGTTCTATAAAGTCACCTAGAACACTGAATTAGTAAATACTAAATCACTGCTTCCAGGAAAAATACAAGATTAGGTTCCTGTGAGCCTCAGGTCATAACATTTTGTCAACCAATCAATACATAGCCTTGTTTTATGTATTTAAATACACCTTATTTAACATATATTGTTAACATACATTTAACATATATTGTTGAATCATTAACACTGAGATTGCCAACAGCACTATAACTCATGCCTGAACAAAGCTTGTCTAACACATGTATTTTCTCTGTAAGGCACATCACAGCCTTCTCATGCTTAGGAACAAGAGCCGGCACTGCAGCACTACATCTGGGAGCAATTCCAAACAGCAAAATCACCAACAAAAAGCACAGAAATGCAAAATATGACGCTAAATAGATTGCAAAAAGGACACTTGATTACAGTGTGAGAATTGAAACAGGAAGGCAGAATATCACCTTGTTCAACTTCAGCTGAGAATATGTGTGTCAGGTGACTCAAATTTTTGCCACTCTGCACATGTCTGCAAATGATTGCGAAAGTGCCATGACTATTGATTTTAGAGTAACAAATAAATTTCAGGGAGAAGACAAATCCTCAAATATGGAATTCATGAATAAAGAGGGCCGACTATATATACAAGGTGGGGGACAGGTCCTTCCTGACCCCCTCTTACAAACACCCCACTTATAAATATAAACCTGTCACAGACTGTCAGGATCTTTTCTGTGTGGATATTTGATTAACGGCTGGCTGCCTGTCTTGCTGGATTTCAAGTCCCACCGTGCCCAATTTGCTCATCGCTGTATCCTGAGTGGAGCCCTGGCGGCACAGTGGTTAAGAGCTCGGCTGCTAAGCAAAAGGTCAGCAGTTTGAATCCACCAGCCGCTCCTTGGAAACCCTATGGAGCAGTTCTACTCTGTCCTGTAGGGTAGATATGAGTTGGAATCAACTTGACAGCAATGGGTTTGGTTTAGTATGGGTATGCTGAGTGTCTGGTGTTGTGCTTAGTACAGAGTCAACCCTCAATAAATATTCGTTAAAGGATTTTTTTTTTTTTTTAAAGGAAGGCATGGCTTCCCCCTCTCCTACTCAGTGCACAGGCTCCTTCTCTGCACATAGTCAGCGTACAATATATGATGCTAGCTGCTCCACAGTGACAGAAGCTTCAACACTTTCTTCGTGCCAGGATCTGAGTTAAGCCCTTTCACACATTACCTCCTATAATTCTTACAACAACCCAGGGAGGTAAGTTTTATTACTATACTCATTTTATTGTTGTTGTTAGGTGCCGTCCAGTCTATTTCCGACTCGTAGTGACCCCATGTGACAGAGTAAAACTACCCCATAGGGTTTTCTTGGCTGTAATCTTTATGGAAGCAAATCACCAGGTCTTTCTCCTGCAAAGCCACTGAGTGGGTTCAAACTGCCAACCTTTAGGTTAGCAGCCAAGTGTTTCACTGTTACAACATCAAGGTTCCTTACCCACTTTATAGATGAGAAAAAAAGGCTCCAAGAGAAATGTAACTAGTCCAAGATCCCATATCCTATAGGGAACAGAGCCAAGATTCAGGATCCAGGCTTGTCAAACCCTCAGTCCCAGGCTTTACCCAGCCCCTTATCTCATAAGCAATACAAATTTGCTAATATTTAGTGATTCTGCAAGTAAAAGGACACTGGCTTGGGGTCGGAAGCCTGGATTTGAGTCTCAGCTATGCCCTTCATAAGTAGCTTTGTGACTTTACACCGGGCCCTCAATTTCTCTAAGCCTCAGTTCCCTCATCTATATCATTCCATCTCTATAACATCAAGTTTGAGGCACTGCATGCAAAAGCACTTTAAGCTATTGTTACGGGTTGAATTGGGTCCCTCCCAAAAAATAAGTTGAAATCCTAACCTCCTGTAATTGTTAAGGTTGTGCATCCCCTTGGCTGGGCCATGATTCTCTCAGTGGTTTGGCAGTTATGATGTAGTTTGGCAGTCGTATAATGGTGTAATCCACTCCATGACAAGATTTGATGTAATGTGATCACCTCCATGATGGGATCTGCTGTGAGCAGCCAATCAGTTGAAAGGGAGTTTCCTTGGGGATGTAGCCTGTATCCAATATACTTGAATTTTCTGGCAAAACTTGCTAGGTTTTGCTCTGTTCTGGATTCTGCATTTGGCTCATCAGGATCTGACCTCCAGTCGTTGGAACTTGGGCCATCAGCTTGTTATCTTACTTGCCAATCTTGGATTTGCCAGCCTTCACAGCCGTGAACCAGCAGCTGCCATCTGACCTGTGGATCTTGGGTTCACCAGCCCCTGCAGCTACATGATTCAGGAGAAGTCTCCAGCCGGAAGCATGATGCCTGACCCACGGACTTGGGACTTGCCAGCCTCTACAGCCAAGTGAGCCAACTCCTTGATGTAAATCTTTCTGTATATGTATTTATAGGCTTCACTTGTCTTGCTTCTGTAGAGAACCTACCCTAAGACACCTCCAGTACCAGTAAATGTAGCCTTATTTAATAATAGGGTCTTTGCAGTAATTAATTAAGATGAGCCCTAATCCAATATGACTTGTGTCCCTGTAAGAAGAGACACGGACACACTGGGAGAACACCATGTGACAAGGAAGACAGTGATTGGAGTGATCCATCTACAAGCCAAGGAACGCCAAGGATTGCCAAAAACACCAGAAACTAAGAGAAAGGTAGGGAACAGATTCTCCCCTAGAGATCTCAGAGAGAGCATGGCCCTGCCGACACCCTGAATTCAGACTTCTAGCCTCCAGAGCTGTGAGAAAATACATTTCTGCAGTTTTAAGCCACCCAGGTTGTAATGGCAGCCCTAGGAAACTAATACAACTGCTTTAAGAAAAACAAGTCTACAAATGTTGGGGAACATCGTTGCTGCCCCCTTTGGAGCAGCTGCTCTCAGCGTCCTCTGGAACAGCTTTGCTGCATCACCCAAACTTGAACTATCTCACCACCTTCTGATAGCATTGAAAATTGGAGTAATGGGCTCAATGGGGATGCAAAGATACTTTGTTTGATTCTCTGCAGGGTGTTTAAAACTTTTTTTTTTTTTCATTTATTGCTTAAACATTTGGAGATCTCATCTAAGTGTGCATATTTTTATCTTCCCTTGAAAAACTGGAATCTTTCATAACACAGGTCCTACAGTTTTGCATGGCATCAGTTGGTTGGAGCTGAGAGGTGCCCGATGCTCTCCACTTTGCCACTGTTCCCACCTGAGACTAGGAACCAGCTAGCATTTATCATGGTGCCTGTTCTCCTGTTCTTCTAACAGTAGAGGCATATTTTTTTGCACCTGTGTCTGTATCAGAACTGGGAAGACCAAGCCCTGGCTACCAGGACTACACAATTTCCCATAATACTAGTGAGTGTTAATTCTTGGTGGAGGTGAAGAATAAGCTAAGCGCATGTATTTCAAAACAATACAACACAAACAAGGTTCTGCAAAAATGCAAGCCTCCAGCTTTACTCTGCTGATTACCACTCTGGCCCTTAAGAGCTTTGCCTTGCAGGTGCCCACTTTGGCTAAAGAAGGAGTTTTCTGGCCAACGTTGTACAATGGGGCTCCAATGCTGAGTCACTGCCTTCTCTCTCTCAGTTGACCTATGTCTTCCAGACCCGGCCCAGTAACTATAAGCTGATGGGTCCCTGAGACCCTACAGGGCCTGGTGATAGGAAGCATCAATCAACTAACCAAACCCCAGTTGTCGTATGTCTTCTGATTTCTGAGTTACAGGAGAATCCCAAGGGGACCAGGGTGATGGCACCTAGTAATAAATAATAATACTGCCAATTCCTGTGTTGCACTTACCAGTTTGCAAAGCAGTCTCATTCATTCAACTCTTATTCAATAAATAAGTGTTGAGGCTGTTAGAGGCCAAACACTGTGCTAGGCACTGTGGACATCGTGTTATACCAGGTAGTCAAGGTCCCTGCCCTTA
This sequence comes from Loxodonta africana, assembly GCF_030014295.1. Lineage (NCBI taxonomy): Eukaryota > Metazoa > Chordata > Mammalia > Proboscidea > Elephantidae > Loxodonta > Loxodonta africana. The sequence goes on from NC_087342.1 coordinate 103,594,003, forward strand.
GGAAGCTTCCAGTCTGGCAAGAAAGCATTTCTAGAGCTTACATTTCTAAACCAGTTACCATGAGCCAGCTGCTGTTCTACGTGCTTTACATACAGTAACTCATTTACTCTTCACAGTAATTCTGTAAGAACTATTATTACCCCCATTTCACAGACGAGGAAACTGAGGTCGCAGAGGTTATGTAACTTGCTCAAGTCAGTGGTGGAGCCAGTTTTCTGATTCACAATAGCATGTTCCTATAAGTGAACTTTGATGATCACAGAATGGGAGACTGAGATCCTAACCTGCAATGATTCCCAAGGTCAGATCCACATGGCCAGATCATCCCACCCCATGGCTCTGGGCTCTTCCCCCTCCCCACCCCAAAACTCAAAAATGCACGTTCACAGGAGGGAGACTCCCCGCATGGGTTGCTTTGGTCTCAGAATGCCAGGGTTATGCTTGCAGGCTTTGCAGGTCTCAAAGCAATTTGTATCTCCTGTTGGAAGTTTTCGTCATCAAAGCAACGGAAATCAATGCAGTAAATACAGTTATAATGAACTGTTCTGCTCACACTCCCTGCCTTTTCCTAAGGAAGAAAAATCACAGTAGACACATATCGGTTTCGACTCCATCACGTCCTTCCCCCTCGCACGAATCTCCCACAGGGACTCCTCCTTGCTCCTGTCAACAGCATTTGAGATGTTTCAGGGTTTTTATTGGATGCTCTTTGTCACTGTGTCTGTGAGGATTCAGCGAAGCTAAGATTTAAGAGCCAGAGGGAGTTTAACTTTTACAAAGCACCAGCCATGGCCGCCCCTACCCTTTCTTAGATACTGTTCATAGACCTCAGGGCCGGGAGACAGCTAGAATATGTCAGGTGACCATCTCATTTCATAAAAGTGAAAGCTGAGGCACAGGGAAGTGAGGACCATACAGCACAGGATCAGCCGACCTCCTGCATCAGTAAGTACATCCTGCCTTCTCAGACAGATACACAAGGCTCTCTTCCGCAGAAAGGTACTGACTTCCAGAAAGCAACATTGCAGTGCCATTAGCTTTGATGTCACACTGCCCAGGTTTGAATACCTGTCCCACCACTTCCTAGCTGTGTGAGATCGTAGAAAACTTGCTCAACCTCTCAATGACTCAGTTTTCTCATCTGTAAAATGGAGATGATAATAAGCACCTGCTCTCAATAATACAGAAAAGGATAGTGACAATGGCTGCACAACATAATGAATGTAATCAATGTTACTGAGTTATACATGCAAAAAGTGTGGAAGGACGGATGTTTTGCCATGTATATTTTACCACAATAAAAAAAAAAGTACCTGCCCCACTGAGGTGTTGAAAAGTTTTAATGATACAGGAAAAACAGCTGGACCCATGCCTGACACATAATAAGTGCTCAGTAAATACTGGTGGTGGGCATTATCTTGAAAAATGGTTATCACTAGAGCTAAGAACTTCTGCTACAGGAGCTTAGCTTCCTCTGGCTTTGAACTTTGAACTTCCATTGTACAAGAACCAGTCTAACACAGAAATGTCCTCTCTTGATTTCATGGTTGTTAATCGACTCCAGAAAACCCTGGTGGCATAGTGGTTGAGTGCTATGGCTGCTAACCAAAGGGTTGGCAGTTCGAATCCACCAGGTGCTCCTTGGAAACTCTAGGAAGTTCTACTCTGTCCTATAGGGTCGCTATGAGTCAGAATCGACTCAGCAGCACTGGGCTTGGTTTTTTTGGTTTTCAGTCGACTCCACAGCAACAGGTTTGGTTTTCTGGTTTTAGTTAATCTTGTTCCCTGGATTAATGGTATCATGAATTGAACTATGTCCCCCAAAAAATGTGTGTATCAGTTTGGCTGGGCCATGATTCCCAGTATTGTGTGGTTGTCCTCCATTTTGTGATTGTAATTTTATGTTAAAAGGGATTAGGGTGGGATTGTAACACCCTTACTAAGGTCATATCCCCGATTCAATGTACTGGGAGTTCCCCTGGGGTATGGCCTGCACCACCTTTTATCTTACAAGAGATAAAAGGAAGGGGAAGCAAGCAGAAAATTGGGGACCTCATAGCACCAAGAAAGCAGTGTCAGGAGCAGAACATGTCCTTTGGACCTGGGATCGCTGTGCTGAGAAGCTCGTAGTCCAGGGGAAGATTGATGAGAAGGCTCACAGAGAGAGAAAGCCTTCCCCTGGAGCTGATGCCCTGAATTTGGACTTCTAGCTCACTAGACTGTGAGAAAATAAATTTCTTTGTTAAAACCATCCACTTGTGTTATTTCTGTTATAGCAGCACTAGATAACTAAGACAAATGGTAAGATCAAAAGTCTCCAAAGGCAGCAAACTGCCTAATATCTTCATGTTGCCTAACACAGTATGAGCACAAACGGTCAGCCTTAATCCTGGGTCTTGAACGAAGGTCCACCTACTTATATCCTACGACTGCCAGTTTATGGAAACCTGCCTCCATGCATCTGAGGTTCTAAGGAATTTCTCCGATTTTCTCACTGATTTTTGCTCTTTGCTCTTAGGTTTGAATCTCTTGACTCTATTCCACCACTCCAGCCTCTGTCCAGTTTTAGTGTTCTTTCCAAGTTTTTTTTTTTTTTTTTTTAACATATTTTCTGGCTTAGCACAACCTCTTCTTCATCCAACCTGAGTGTATATTATAGACTCAGGTTAGAACTGCTGGCTTCATCTCTCAATCCTGGAGAATCTCATCTACCCTCATCCCCAACACACACATGCATACCAACTCACTGGACTCCTACCAAGGCAGGAGTAGACACAAGTAGTTTTTTTCTCAATCCCTTCACCCTCACCCTCCTTGCCTACTTTCTGAGTGTTGAGAACATTTGATATACACCATCCCAACCTCTGTTGTATATAGGGGTGATTATGTGACCCAGGAAACCCTGGTGGTGTAGTGGTTAAGTGCTACGGTTGCTAACCCAAGGGTCGGTAGTTCAAATCTGCCAAGCGCTTCTTGGAAACTCTATGGGGCAGTTCTCCTCTGCCCTATAGGGTCGCTATGAGTCGGAATCAACTCAACGACACTGGGTTTGGGGTTTACGTGACCCAATCTTGGTCACGTCAGGTAGAGGGCTGGCCCTTGGAAGATTTTCCTTCCTAATAGAAGAGAGAAATCTATGAAGAGAAACCTCCTTCCTTCCTGCGTTGGATGTTATTTTGCAGGACTGTGATGCTTGGCCTTGTGGCAGCCATCTTGCAACATGAGGAAAAGGCCACGAGAATTACAGAGATGCAGATCAGAACTCTACCAACACTGAGCTGCTGAATCAGCCAACTCTGAATCTACTCTGGAGCCACAAGCCTCTGAATTTCTTATTACGTGAAACAATTAAGTTTCTTTATTTCTTAAGCCACTATTGGTCAGAAGTTCTGTTACTTGTAGCCAAAGGCATTTCAAAGCTTTATCAAGTAAACATCAGTCTGCCTATGGCAACTACCATCGAAGTGTGGATGAATTGAACATGGGTAGATTAAAGAACAAATTCTCTGATGTGGTCTAATAGGTGCCTATTCGGAAAATACAAGAATCCCAGAATTGGTAGAGAACTTAAAAGTCATCCATGTCTGACATACGAATCAATGGAATAGAATTGAGGGTCCAGAAAAAAACCTCCACATTTATGGTCAATTGATTTTCAACAGCAATGCCAAGACTATTCAATGGTGAAAGAAGTCTTTTCAACAAATGGTCCTGGGATAACGGGATATCCACGTGCAAAAGAATGAATTCAGAGCCCTACCTCACATCATACACAAAAATGAATCAAAGACCTAAATGTAAGATCTAAAACTATTAAACTCCTAGAAGAAAACATAGATATAAATCTTTATGACCTTGGGTTGGGCAATGATTTCTTAGATACAACACCAAAAGCAACAGCAACAACAGCAAAAGTATATATATACATAATATATTTATATAAATATATGTGTGTGTGTTGTTATCGAGTTGATTCTGACTCACAGCAACCCTATAAGACAGAGTAGAACTGCCCCATAGAGATTCCAAGGAGTGGCTGGTGGATTCGAACTGCTGACCTTTTGGTTAGCAGCCGAACTCTTAACCACTGCACCACCAGGACTCAATACACACATACACACACACACACACATTTATATATACACCAAAAAAAATAATTGCCATAGTCGATTCCAGTTTATAGCGACCCTCCAGGACAGAGTAGAATATTTGTCTTCACCAAAATTAAAAACTTTGTTGCTTCAAAGGATACCATCAAAAAAGTGAAAGACAATCCACAGAATAGAAGAAAAATTTTGCAAATCATATATCTGATAAAGGATTTGTGTCCGAAATATGTAAAAACTCTTACAACTCAGTAATAAAAAGACAACCCAACTAAAAAATAAGCAAAGGATCCGAATAGACATTTCTCCAAAGAAGATATACAAGTGGCCGATAAGCACATGGAAAAATGCTCAGCATCATTAGCCACCAGGGAAAAGCAAATGAAAACCAGAATGAGACACTGCTTCACACCCATTAGGACAACTATAGTCAGAAAGACAAACAATAATAAGTGGTGAAGAGGATGTGGAGAATTTGGAACCCTCATACACTGCTGGTGGGAAGGGAAAATGGGGCAGCCACTTTGGAAAACAGTGTGGTAGTTCCTCAAAAAGTAATACATAGAATTACCACATAACCCGGCAATTCTGCTCCTAGGTATACACCCAAGAAAAATAGGAACATATGTTCAAAATGTTGTGCATAACACACGTCCATGTTGTACATGAACGTTCATAGCAACATTATTCTTAATACCCAAAAAGTGTAAACAACTCAAATATTTATCAACTTAAAAACAGATAAACAAAATATGATATATTCATACAGTGAATTATTATTTGGCAATAAAAAGGAAAGCAGTTCTCATACATGCTACAACATGGATGAATCTGGAAAACATTATGCTAAGTACAAAAAGCCAGTCCCAAAGGATCACATATTGTATGACTCTGTTTATATGAAATTTCAAAAATAGGCAAATCTGTAGAAACAGAAAGTAGATTAGTAGTTGCTAGGGCTGGGGAAGAGGATGCTGCAAGGGGAAAGGAGGGTTACTACCAAAGGTTGCATGGCTTCTTTTGGGGGTGATGAAACTGTTCTAATATTGATTGTGGTGATAGTTGCACAACTCTGTGAATATACTTTAAAAAACATTGAATTGTACATTTTGATAAATTTTACGGTATATGAATTATATCTCAACAAAGCTGTAAAAAAAAGAAGTCATCCATGTCCAACACCGCATCCTGTACAAGTTCTTCTCTGTTGGGGGCTCCAGGAACTAGAGCTCAGGAAGCAATATTTTCAACTACCAAATCTTAGGAGTGAGAGATCATGTAAGAATATGATCTAAAATGCAAGGTCTGCAACAAGAACACCAAGAGGCAGGGTTAGAGGGATTCCCTAAGACAGGTGATCAAGACACCAATCTTCTCCACTCCAGCACTCATGGACCACATTACCACTCTATCACAGTATTCTTCTCTGCCCCACCTAGAGATAGCATTATCAAGCTACTCAGCCAACCTTTTAGGCAGTCACTACCAACCCATATGAGTTGGCACAAGGGATGAAATATGTTTGCCATTTCTGACCTAGGACAATGGTACTCAAGAAGGAATTCTATAAAATATTTGAAAGCACACCCATGGGCAAAGAAGAAACCACCAGGGCACTGAAATAATCTGTTCCAGCCGAGATGATACCTCTAGCCTAGAATATGCCTGTGGTAGAGAACTCAGCACCACTATTAATGTAGCTTCGATTGTAGCTTGTTCCATCTTGGAGCAACTGAGTCTACTAGAAAGATTACATTGATTTGAAATCTATCTCACTAGAGCTCCTTCCCTCTATCCTCACCCTAATCCTTTTTAATCCCTTGGAGCCACATAAATTTATTCATTCAACAATTATCTATAGCATAATCTATACTTATTCATATTTCTGCTTATCATGTACTAGGTGCTAGTCCTAAGAGGGTTAATGAGGAGAGGGGGCAAGAGTTAGTCACTTATACCTTAGTATGAATTGATTCAATTAAATGTTTCCCTTCCCATAGTGAGCTGAAATCACCTTCTTGGGGTAGTTTTCCTGGTGAGGTGGACCACATAATTGCATGAGTATCTGGGCGAGCATTAGGAATTACAGGGCATTTAACACATGTAAAGTCTAGAAAATCAGCAACAAAATGGAAAGCACCATAGAATCTTGAGCAAAGAACACAAGAATAATATTAATGGAATAAACACAAATAAATGATAAACAAAGGCGAAAAGTCCTGTCTCACATAGAAATGCAAAACAAACCAATGACATTTTGTTTTTCACCAACAATAATAACCATTAGTTAAAAATATTCAATGCTGGCTAACTGGATATCCATTTGCAAAAAAATGAAACAGGACTCATACCTCACACCATGCACAAAAACTAACTCCAAGTGGATCAAAGACCTAAACATAAAGACTAAAACGATAAAGATCATGGAAGAAAAAATAGGGACAACCTTAGGAGCCCTAATACAAGGCATAAACAGAATACAAAACATTACCAAAAATGACGAAGAGAAACCAGATAACTGGGAGCTCCTAAAAATCAAACACCTATGCTCATCTAAACACTTTACCAAAAGAGTAAAAAGACCACCTACAGACTGGGAAAGAATTTTCAGCTATGACATCTCCGACCAGCGCCTGATCTCTAAAATCTATATGATTCTGTCAAAACTCAACCACAAAAAGACAAACAACCCAATCAAGAAGTGGGCAAAGGATATGAACACACATTTCACTAAAGAAGATATTCAGGCAGCTAACAGATACATGAGAAAATGCTCTCGATCATTAGCCATTAGAGAAATGCAAATTAAAACTACAATGAGATTCCATCTCACGCCAACAAGGCTGGCATTAATCCAAAAGACACAAAATAATAAATGTTGGAGAGGCTGCGGAGAGATTGGAACTCTCATACACTGCTGGTGGGAATGTAAAATGGTACAACCACTTTGGAAATCTATCTGGTGTTATCTTAAAAAGTTAGAAATAGAACTACCATATAACCCAGAAATCCCACTCCTCAGAATATACCCTAGAGAAATAAGAGCCTTCACACAAACAGATATATGCACACCTATGTTTATTGCACCTCTGTTTACAATAGCAAAAAGCTGGAAGCAACCAAGGTGTCCATCAACGGATGAATGGTTAAATAAATTGTGGTATATTCACACAATGGAATACCATGCATCGATAAAGAACAGTGACGAATCTGTGAAACATTTCATAATATGGAGGAACCTGGAAGGCATTATGCTGAGTGAAATTAGTCAGAGGCAAAAGGACAAATATTGTATAAGACCACTATTATAAGATCTTGAGAAATAGTAAAAACTGAGAAGAACATATACTTTTGTGGTTACGAGGGGGGGAGGGAGGGAGGGTAGGAGAGGGTTTTTTACTGATTAATTAGTAGATAAGAACTGCTTTAGGTGAAGGCAAGGACAATACTCAATACATGGAAGGTCAGCTCAACTGGACTGGACCAAAAGCAAAGAAGTTTCCGGGATAAGCTGAATGCTTCAAAGGTCAGTGGAGCAAGGGCAGGGGTTTGGGGACCATGGTTTAAGGGGACTTCTAAGTCAATTGGCAAAATAATTCTATTATGAAAACATTCTGCATCCCACTTTGAAATGTGGCGTCTGGGGTCTTAAATGCTAACAAGCGGCCATCTAAGATGCATCAATTGGTCTCAACCCACCTGGATCAAAGGAGAATGAAGAACACCAAGGTCACACGATAACTAAGAGCCCGAGACAGAAAGGGCCACATGAACCAGAGACCTACATCATCCTGAGACCAGAAGAACTAGTTGGTGCCCGGCCACAACTGATGACTGCCCTGACAGGGAGCACAACAGAGAACCCCTGACAGAGCAGGAGATCAGTGGGATGCAGGCCCCAAATTCTCATAAAAAGACCAGACTTAATGGTCTGACTGAGACTAGAAAAATCCCGGTGGTCATGGTCCCCAAACCTTCTGTTGGCCCAGGACAGGAACCATTCCCGAAGACAACTCATCAGACATGAAAGGGACTCGACAGTGGGTAGGAGAGAGATGCTGATGAAGAGTGAGCTACTTGTATCAGGTGGACACTTGAGACTGTGTTGGCATCTCCTGTCTGGAGGGGGGATGGGAGGATAGAGAGCGTTGGAAGCTGGCAAAATTGTCACGAAAGGAGAGACTGGAAGGGCTGACTCATTAGGGGGAGAGCAAGTGGAAGCACGGAGTAAGGTGTATATAAACTTATATGTGACAGTCTGACTTGATTTGTAAACGTTCACTTGAAGCTCAATAAAAGTTGATAAAAAAAATATATATATATATATATATATATATATATATATATATATATATTCAATGCTGGCCTGGAGAGCTGGAGAAAAATGCAGAACAAAATTCTAACTCACAAAAAAAGACCAGACTTACTGGCCTGACAGAGACTGGAGAAATCCCGAGTGTATGGCCCCCAGACACCCTTTTAGCTCAGTAATGAAGTCATTCCTGTGGTTCTCCCTTCAGCCAAAGACTGGACAGGCCCATAAAGCAAAATGAGACTAAAGGGGCACACCAGCCCAGGGCGAAGGACTAGAAGTCAGGAGCGGACAGGAAAGCTGGTAATAAGGAACCCAAGGTTGAGAAGGGAGAGTGTTGACCTGTCGTGGGGTTGTTAACCAACGTCATAAAACAGTATATGTACTAAGTGCTTAATGAGAAAGTAGTTCGTTCTGTAAGCCTGCACCTAAAGTACAATTTAAAAAAAAAAAAAAAGAATACAATTATACTATATTGCATAAGTAATGTGAAGGCTGAAAAGGGCAGTTTGTAGACGGTCTTGACAGGCTGAAGAGCAATATTAGATCTGCTTTTAAGGATTAAAGGCCACATCACAATGTTCAAAACTTGTACCAAATGAAATAAAAGTTTGCAGTTTCAAAAAAACATATTCAATGCTGGCAAGAATGTGGTAAGATTGACACAAATACTTCTTGTTGGAAAAAAACTGGTATATTTGTGGAATGCGATTGGACAATACGCTCTTTAACACCGTCATTCTCGATCACTGGGATTCAGGCGGATGTTTATGGAATAAAAATGTTCTTCAAAAGTGTTTTTACACAAGTCAAAAAATGGAGGCAACTTAAATGCTTAGCAAGAGGAGAACGGTTACATAAATTATAATATAACCACAGGCTAGAATAGATTTTGAAATAGGTGAATGCCATAGGGAAACGTTCGCTATGTAATGTCACATGTCAGTTCCAAAATCAAGGCATAGTTAGTTATTTATTATCATCTTTTTTTATTTATATATAAAAATTTTATGTGTAAATATATAATAATTTATATACATGTAAATATGTATAACTACATATAAATTTTATATATTTATGTTTATAAATACATAAAACATTTTATATATAAATATAAGAAATTTATAAATAGAGAAAATTTAAGCACTCGGCTGCCAACTGAAAAGTGGGTGCTTCAAACTCACCCAGCAGCTCCTCAGGACAAAGACCTGATGATCTACTTCCATAAAGATTAGAGCCGAGAAAACCCTATGAGGCAGCTCTACTCTGTCACACAGGGTTGCTATCAGTCAGATGGGACTCAATGACAACCAACGACAACAGTGTTTATAAATATAATTTATAAGTATGCATACAAAGTTTATATATTTGTGTTTATAAATATAAATTACACCCATAATTTATCCGGTTACAGAAAGACCTTACTAATTCATAGAAGCACGACTAGAAAGAAATATCACAAAAAGCAGGACTATCAGGGCAGCGGAAGGAGTAGTAATATATGCTTCCTTCTTTACTCTTTCTTGTATTTCCCAAATTTCCCCAAATGATCATGTACTGTCTTTTTTTTTTTTTTTTTTGAGGAAAAAAAGAAATAGTATTAGTATAAAAACGAAAAAGAACTAAAGATCTGAAGTTCACCCTGGCTCCTTTTATTACCAGTTGAGCCACGTCTCCCAAGTTCTCTGGGCTTCGGAAGCCTCGTTTGTAAAATAAGGACGATTTTACCTAAACTGCTTCCCAGAATTGCTGTGAAGATAAAATAAAAATGTCTATGACTTGCTTTGTAAAGTGTAAAGCACTGTACGAATCTTAGCTGCTGTTAACATTATGACACGAAATTAGCTCTAACAATCAAGGAGAAGAGAGAAAAATCCATAATAAGATACCCCAGGTTTTGACATAGGAACTAGGAAAATACGAGAATGAGCTAAGAATAGAAAGATGTAAAAAGTTCACAGAAATCCTGAATCATGAACACCTTTCAGGAAGCCAGGGAAAATGTCTACCAAGAAGAAGAAACTTACAAGCCAACCAAATGTGACCAGCACTGCTTGGCTAACAAGCCACATAAAATATTCTGTCTTCTTTTAAGAAAGATATCTTCTTAAAACTGAGAAATATTCAAGTTGGGAGAATGGCGAAGTTCACCCATTGTGACAGACAGGTGAAAACTAGAAATAACTTAGGTCAAAATTATCCAAGTAAAAAATGTTAAATTGGCAAATGTTGTATTATACATATTTTTACAACAATTAAAAATGAACAATAAACAGAAATTATTATTTTTTTTTAATTTAAGAAGTATTTTGTAGGGATCCGACCCAGAAGTAAAAGTGAGCACATCCAAGGGTGAAAACTAGAGTATCCGAAAATTAATGATTGCAGGGCCAGGACCAGACTAAGAAATGACTGGAACCCAGCAAAAGAACTCAGATTCTTTGCGTTGCCATCACAAAGGAAGATGTCTGCAGCCTGCCGTTGCAGACCACACCCGCCTGTTGAAGACTCTCTCCTAGTTTTTCCGACCCTCACCGGTCCTGCGTCCTCAGCTCCTTCCTTGTCTTCCCTTCTTCCCCTGGACTTCCACCCAGGGCCTGCTCCAAGGATTACCTTTTTCTCCCTGCTCTTTCCTAGCCACACATTCCCCCTGTTTTTAGGTATAAACTTTCACCTCCACCCTGGTCCTTTCCTCAACACCCATGCCATGTCTCCTGTGCCTATCAGTCATGCCACCTTAGAAGCCCTGCTGCTACTTCAAACTAAGCTTGCTTAAAACCAGATACACTTCTTAAAAACCAACTAAACAAACCAAAAAAAAATTGGTTCAACCAATCCTCGCCTGTTATTTCTAATAATAGTTCTGCTGGCAACATCGACATCCTCTTATGCTTTTTCTTCTCCTCCTAAACCAAGCAAATCAGGTCCCAAATTCTGCCGATGACATGTTCTTTCACATTTTTCTTATATCAAGCCCTTCCCCTAGTCTCTATTTCAGTCTAGATTTTTATAGGCTGGTGTCCCTGGGTGAAGCAAACAGCTAACATGCTGAGCTGCTAATTGAAAGTTTGGCAGTTCAAGTCCACCCGAGGCCTCTCGGATGAAAGAGATCAACTTCCCAAAAAATCAGCCATTGAAAACCATATGGAGCACAGATCTACTCTCATACACATGGGGTTGCCATGAGTCGGAGCTGACTCAACAGCAACCGGTTCTTCATAGGCTACTACAGCAGCCTCCAAGCTAGCCTGTTCTCCACCATATCTCCTCTCCCCAATCCCTTCTAAATGCCACTGTCAAAGAAAGCTTCCCCAGGTGACACTTTCTCCTGACTTTGATTAGCCCAACCAAGGCCTTCAATGACAGCCTCTTGCCTATGAGATACAGTACAAACGTTTTGCCTGGTATTCAAAGCTCTTGAGACCTATCTAAGGGCTGGCCAATTGCTTGGTCAAGTCCAGTTGAAGGGTTGGGCCAGGACTTGGCCCAGACTAGATTTCAAGCATAGAGCCTACGAATACCAGCTGTCAAGAGTTGGGTGAGCATGGGCAGGTTGTCAATGGTCAAAAAAAGTCAAATTTGGGAAGAGAATGTACTGTGAACATCTGAGAAGAAAGGATAACATCCCAAAGTGATTCCCTTCAATGGCAAGGGAATCATTCTAGAGATGGAAAGGAATACAGAGGTGCGAGGCAGAAGGGTGAGCTCCAGAAACAAGGACCAGGTAGTCAGAAGCTGGAGTTGAGGCAAACAAGGCCCTTCATGAGCAGGTAAGAAGTGTGCTCGCTCAGAGCTCAGAAGCTGATGTTGGGCAACATGATGCATCTGAAGCCAACCTTGCTGGGCACTTACTTCCACACAGTGCTTCCTCTTCTCCATGCATGTAAGGCAAGGCGAAGCATCCGAAAGAGGCAAGAGGGGAGATCCTGAAAAAATTAACCTAAAAGTAGTTCTTTGAGGCCATTTCCCCACCACATGAGCCTACCACTCCATGCTCACTGCCCTGAGAGACAGCTATGTGTCCCCATCTCTGTTCCTGTCCATCATTTCCCCAGCCTAGAATGTCCTTTCCACAACAATGTCTAATTCTCACCAGCCTTTCTGGCACAAATCAAGTCCCATATCCTACCCAAGTTCATGAGGAATGCTCCTCCATCTCAACTCCAAGAAAGAAAGAAACCAGGGGCATTAAGAATTTGCTGAATCCAAATCTGTGCTACTCCTTTGGCATTGAAACTGCCTTAGATTTTCAGTCACATTTTTATGTTTATGCCTTTCTTCTGAGACAGAGGCTGTTGACTGCCTAACCCAATACCCATTCCCAATCTCCTTCTCTCATGCCCATTCCACCAAAGAGGCTGGAATACCTAAACATTCATTTTCCCAGCCTGTAGTGCTAAAGGTGGCCAAGTGACACATTTTAGCCAATTATAGATTCACTCAGATCTACTTGCGGAAAAGCTGCTTCTGAAAAGTTTTTTGCTATTTCTGATAAAAGAGACAGAAACAGATGGCACCCTATTGTTCCTTTATGTTGCCTCAAATATGGGCATAATGCCTGGAGCTGAAGCAGCCATATTGTGATCATGAGGCAACAAGCACAAGGGTGAGAAGCCAGTTAAGAATTGACCTATGGAGCCTGGTCACTAAGGACATTGTTGAGTAGCTAAACCAACATCAGCATTTGCCCACTTCCAGACTACTTATTATAAAATGAAAAATTAACTTCTATTTGTTTAATCTACTTTTAGCCAATTTTCCTGTTACTTGTCCCTGAAAGCATTCCTAACACAGTCATCTTCCTTACCAGACTATGAACTCTTTAATAGCAGGGAGCACCTCTTCTACACTTTGCTTCTTCCACAGAATCTAACATAGTGCCTAGCTTATACCCAACTTTACTAACCATCTGTTAACAGATTGAAAAAGACAGGAGTGAGTTTCCTATGCTCAAAGTGTCTTTTGAAGCAGACAAGACATGGGTATTAGATGAACTAGTGGTAAACAAATGAGATGTTCTAGATCTAATTGACAAATTAGATGTGAATAAATCATGCCTACCAGATGACATCCACCCAAGAGCTCTAAAGGTGAAATTACAGAATTGTTGGCCAAGATGTGTGACCTGTTATTATAAAAAGCCTTGGGTACCAGAAGCCTGGATGATGGCCAAAGTCATTCCCACCTACAAAACCACTTCCTGGTTTTGAGGAACATCCTGCCAGAGGGCAACAGGCCTGACTTCTGTTACAAGCACATTGATACAATCTGTAATAAAGGACACCTGAAAGGCATGGAGTTGGTAGAAAACTGGCATGGTTTTTTCTAAAGCGGACCCAGAAAAGGCTAACCTGCAAATTCCCTTTTAAAGAGAAGCAAATAGAGAGGCGTGATTGGTGGAGGGAGAACAGTGGACAGGGTAGAGTGTATTTAGAATTTCAAAAACTCTGTGGTGCAGTTGTAAAACACAGGCTTATAAAGCATTCATCTGCTCTGGGATTGGTGAGTATGTGGCTTGAAATCTGGAGACTGAGAGTGGGATTTAATAAGCGCATGTCTTAATGGAGACTTGCTAATACTAGGCTCCCACGGGGATTACACTGAAATCAATATGAGTGAATATTTTGTAAGCTACCTGGAAGAGGGAGTATTCACAGCAGCATTTCCTTATCTATGTATGATCCTAGCACAACACTCAGACTAGAGGGATAGGTTGCCAGGTCAAACACAGTAGACCCAGTTACCTTTGAATTTCTAGAGAAACAACAAGTATTTTTTTAGTATAGGTATGTACCAAATATAAGTAGTTTCCATGAAATGTTTGGGAAATATTTATACTAGAAAAAAAAATTATTTGCTGTTTCTCTGAAATTCAAATTCAACTAGATATCTGTATTTTTATTTATTGGATCTAGTAGCCTTAACCAGTAACCAGATGCCAACTGAGTTACAATTCATGGTGACCCCGTGTGCGTCAGAGTAAAACTGTGTTCCATGGACTTTTTAATGTCTGATCTTTTGAAAGTAGATTGCCAAGACTTTCTTCCAAAGTGCCTCTGGGTAGACTAGAACCTCCAACCTTTCGGTTAGCAGCTGAGCACACTAACCGCTCGTACCACCCAGGGACTCCCTAATGAACTTAGATGGGGAGAAATGAAGGGAAGGCTAGAAGGTTACAGGAGTAGGCTCGGAGGCTGCAGAGATGCTGCAGGGAGGGACTTTGGCCAAGACACTAGAGAAGTAACCTCAGTCAAATCTATGAGACAATGAACCCTGGGTCATTGGACTTTGTAGCGGGGTGTGGGGACAGGAAGATGGTAGTTAAGAGATATAAGCAGTACAGCCTAGTGTTTAAGAAAGACGACTCTGGAGCCAGACTGTCTGGGTTCAAACTTTTACTCTGCCATTTACTAGCTAGGCATTTTGGGACAGTCATTTAACCACTCTGTGCCTCAGTTTCCTCAACCACAAACTGGCTTGATGAGTATTCACTACAGAGTTTGTTGAGGATTAAATGGATCAGTGCTTTTAAAGTTTGTAGGTAGCGCCTGGCAGTTATCATCATGTGCAGAGCAGGTTAGTTATCATCATGTGCAGAGCAGGTCTACACATTGGTATCACCCTCCATCCAGTGACTTCCCAGAGGTCAGGCTGGCCTGAACGACAGGGTTTGCTATTCTCCGTCAGTCAGGGACTAGCTAGATAGCCTCATAGCACACCCAAGGGCTGGCTGCCAGCACAGGTTGGCTGGGGGTTTCAGAGTTGGAGTGGGCCCTCTTAGGGACCACCATCCTCCTCATGGGCCACACTTCCTGGTCCTCGGCACCCCAGCTCCCCTCCCTCTGTCCCTGCCAGCAAGAGTCTTTCTTCCAATGTCCACAACACTTGTGCACCCTCAAGTCCAGCAGCCCACACATGGTGGGAAATAGCCTGAGAGCTAGCAGCTCCTTCAGTGTCTTCTGGTAGGAATTCCCAGCTAGCACTGGCCTGCACAGCCTCCCAGGGTCTGGATGCTGGCCTCATCTTGCTCTTTCCTGGCTCCAAGGCTCCTGGCTTGCTGCTGACCACTGGGCAGCACATTCTTTGGCCCCTCTGGGCACCACCTGGCTTCCAGGTCTGTCCTGTCTTGACCTTTGATGACTATGAGGCCTTTGACCTTCTGCTTGCCTGCTCTTGTCTTTGGCTCCCCAGGCCCCCTCTTCTGCCCACAGGACTGTCCAGAGTGAACTCCCCTGTGTCTGAGAGAGAGAAAGAAGCAACCACTCACTGCTCTGGGAACCAAAGGGAGCTCAGTACAGCCACTATATAGACTCCCCACCTCCCTTTCTCTGCTTCCTAAGGCCTTCTCCTTCTTGTCTTCAAATGTGTGCGCTATTATGAGGGCCTGTAGTTAACACATTTAGAGAGAGACATAATTTAAGAATTCTGTCCCAGGTCTATTACCAGGTAAGTAAGGGCTTGAAGGCGGATGCGACCCCAGAAGCATCAGAAGTCCACAGGTAGCAGAGTGAGGAGTTAAGCAGGTGATTCAAGAAGGAGCATTTTGGAAACAAGTTAAATTTTAGAAGAGGGCAGATGGTCCCAAGACTTCAATTCTAAGATACCAGGCTAAGACAAAGAATAAGAATTAATTCATTCAGGAGGAAGTGAATTTTAAAACACTCCCATCCTGAGTAAGTTACAGGCCCTTTGCTGTCTCCATTGCTGGACTACTTTTCCCTCTCCAGCCCTTGGTGCTACCTCTGCAGCTGTCTAATCCATTGCCATTAAGAATAAAACTGCTCCAGTACTCTGTCCTGTAGGGTCACTATGAGTTGGAATTGAATAGATGGCAACGGGTAACCTCACAGGCCACCCTCTGTCAGTGTGTCATACTGTGGTAGCTTATGTGTTCCTGTGATGCTGGAAACTATGCCACTGGTTTTTCAAACACCAGCAGGTTCACCCATGGTGGACAAGTTTCAACTGAGCTTCTAGACTAAGGCAGACTAGGAAGAAACATCTGGTGATCTACTTCTGAAAATTAGCCAATAAAGACCTTATGGATCACACACACACAAAAAGAATAAAACCGCTCCATAGAGTTCTCTTGGCTGTAATCCCTGGTGGCACAGCACTTAGGCACTTGGCTGCTAACCTAAAAGCCAACAGTTCAAACCCACCAGTCACTCTATGGCAGAAAGATGTGGCAGTCTGCTTCCATAAAGATTACAGCCTTGGAACCCTATGGGGCAGTTCTACTCTACCCTGTAGGGTTGCTCTGAGTTGGAATAGACTCGACAGCAATGAGTTTGGTTTTGGTTTAATTTGTATGGAAGCAGATCTCCAGGTGTTTCTTCCACGGTGCCCATTGGGTGGGCTTGAATTGCCATCTTTAGGTTAGTAGTTGAGTGTAAACTGTTTGCACCACCTAGGAACCTTCATGTATTTCTAGTTCTTGAGTAGCACTGGGTTATTATAACTGATGGCCAATCCGGTTCCTCCTCCACTGGACTGGGTGACCCTAAGGGCAGAGATCATGGCCAGATGGTCTTTGTATCTCCAGGGTGTGGCACGTCATTGGTGCTCAATAAATAACTGTTGAATTAATATAAATTGTATAAAATCATGATCCCTGTTTTGGGTTGATTTGTGTCCCCCTCAAAAGATATATTTAAGTCCTAACTCCTGGTACCTGTGAATGTGACTGTATTTGGAAACAGCATCTTTGCAGATGTAATTACTTAAGCTAAAACGAAGTCATACTGGAGTAGGGTGATCCCTAATCCAATATGACTGGTGTTCTTATAAGAAAAGAAAAAGAGACACAGAGACAGACGCAGACTCAAGATGGCCATATGAAGACAGAGCAGAGATTGGAGTGATGCTGTCACAAGCTAAGGAATGCCTGGGGCTACCAGAAGCTGGGAGAGGCAAGGAAGTATCCTTCTCTAGAGTCTTCAGAAGAAACATGGCCCTGTTGACACCTTAATTCCTGACTTCTAGTCTCCAGAACTGTAACAGAATAATTTTCTCTTATTTAAAGCCACCCAGTTTGTGGTATTTTATTACAACTACCTAAGCCATTGCCTTTGAGTTGATTCTGACTCCCAGCAACCCTACATCGCACAGTAGAACCACCCCATAGGGTTTCCAAGCCTGCAATCTTCACAGAAGCCGACTGCCACATCTTTCTCCCACAGAGTGGCTGGTGGGTTCAAACTGTCAGCCTTTGGGCTTGCAGCTGAGTGCTTAACCACTGCACCACCACAGCTCCTTAGTAAATGAGTACAGTCCTTTTTATCTAAAATTCTTACTATCTCACAAGAAACTGGTAACATTAGTTGCCTCTGGGAAGAAGGACCAAGTGGGAGGGAATAGGGGTGGGAGGGATACTTTTTAAATGCCTTTTAGTGCCTTTGGAAACCCTGCTGACATAGTGGTTAAGAGCTACAGCTGCTAACCAAAAAGTTGGCAGTTCAAATCCACCAGGCACTCCTTGGAAACCCTATGGAGCAGTTTTACTCTGTCCTTTAGAGTTGCTATGACTTGGAACCAACTCAACGGCAACAGGTTTTTTGGTTTTTAGTGCCTTTTGAATTTTAGGAAACCCTGGTGGCGTAGTGGTTAAGTGCTATGGCTGCTATCCAAAGGGTCAGCAATTCGAATCCACCAGGCGCTCCTTGGACACTCCATGGGGCAGTTCTACTCTGTCCTATAGGGTCTCTATGAGTTGGAATCAACTTGACGGCACTGGGTTTGGTTTGGTTTTGGTTTGAATTTTACGCATGCCAATACATCATCTATTCCAAAATAAAATTAATTTAATTTTTTAATTTTTTAAAATTTTAAAGTCTATTAGCAGAGACACTGAATCCATGCACTTGACAAAACAGAGAACAAGACAATGTGACAAAGGCCTCAGGAGAGCAGCTTCCGACAGCAAACCCCTTAGTGGGAGTCTCAGTGGAGTGGGGATCAGCGCCCTGGGGGAGGAGAGTGGTGAGATTTATCACTCCCTTCCCACAACCCTAAGGAAGCAATCTTATCTCCTCCTTCACTCTGGGTAATGGCATCCGGGTCTCCCTAGGCATTGCCCACCTTGGCGATCACACTACAGTCAGTCCCAAGCTGACACAGGTCCACCTGCATCATGTCATGTTCAGTCCCACACACCCATCTGCCTGCACGGGAGGCCCAGCAGGGCTGCAGTCACCAGGAACCAGGAGCAAACACCTCATTGCTGAGCATAGCTATTGACTGACCACTGTAGGGTGTGCAGACCACACCCCATCACCCAAAGCCTGTCCTCCATGCCCTTCCCACCTCTTCTTGTAGGTTCTGCCCCCTGTAGGGCCCCCTTCTGCACGAGGCCTCTGGACCCTCAGACTGTACTCCTTTGGCCCTGGGCAGTAGCATCTGTGCCAGTGAGAAAACAGAAAGCAGTGAGACCCACCTGTCCCTGAGGGACACCAGCCCTCACAGTGGGTGGCCCCTGCCTGAGGTGTGCTTTGAAATGGCCTGGTGATTCCTCAGACTTCCTGTCCTTCCAGTAAGCACCCTGGAGGCAAGTCTGTATCTCCCAGCACCAGCACCCAGCACAGCTGGCATAGGACAGGCACTCAGTATTGGTGGTTTAGCAAATGTTGACTGAGAAGTTACCCTGGCCTGGCACTGTGCCCATTTATTCCATCTTGACATCAGCCCTATGAAGTAAGTGCTATGATTATTTCCATTTTACAGATGAGTCACAGACAACTTAAAGCAACTCACCCATCCCACAGCTACTAAGTGACAGAACCATAATTTAAACCCAACTGGCTTTAGAATACATTCACCTAATCAACATGCTAGACCATGATTCATACAAGGGAGATTGAGTGTGTGTTTGGGCGAGGAAAGGGGAGGTGTAGATGGAAGAAAGAGAACGAGGAAGAAAAGAAGGCTGGGATGGAGATACACAAGGAGGCAGGGGAGGAAAGAAGAAATGAGGAAAGGAAGAAGGGAGGGAGAAAGGAAGGATGGAGTGTGGTTGCTGTTGTGAGGTGCCATTGAGTCAGCTCCTACTCATAGAGACCCCACGTACAACAGAATGAAACACTGCCCAGCCCTGAGCCATCCTCACAATCCTTGCTATGTCTGAGGCCATTGTTACAGCCACTGTGCCAATCCATCTCATTAAGTGTCTCCCTCTTTTTTGCTGATCCTCTACAAAGGAACCCTGATGGTGCAGTGGTTAAAGTATTTGACTGCTAACCCAAAGGTTAGTGGTTTGAAACCACCAGTGGCTCCATGGAAGGATGTAGCTGTCTGCTTCCATAAAGATTTACAGCCTTGGAAATCCTATGGGATTGCCATGAGTTGGAATTGACTTGATTACAGTGGGTTTGGGGTTTTTTTCTTTTGGGTTTTTTTTTTTTTTTTTTTTTGGTTTCTACTTTACCAACCACGATGTTTTTCTCCAGTGATTAATCCCTCCTGATGACATGTCCAAAGTAAGCAAGACAAAGTCACCATCCTCGTTTCTAAGGAGCATTCTGGCTGTACTTCTAAGACAGATTTGTTCGTTCTTCTGGCAGTCCACGGTGTATTCAACATTCTTCACCAACACCACAATTCAAATGTGTCTATTCTTCTTCAGTCTTCCTTTTTTTTTGTCCAGCTTTTGTATGCATATGAAGCTACTGAAAATACCATGGGTTGGGTCAGGTGCACCTTAGTCATCCAAGTGACAACTTTCTTTCCTTTTTAAGATTTTTACAAGGTCTTTTGCCACAGATTTGTCCAATGCAATATATCAGTTGATTTCTTGACTACTGCTTCATGGGTGTCGATTGTTAGGTGGGTAGAAAAGAGGAGGAAGGGAGGGAGGAGGGAGAGAAAGAGGGAGGAGGGACGGGAGTAAGAATTGAGGTGGGGAGAAAAGGAGAATGGGGGGGACAAAAGAGGGTGGGAAGGAGAGAGGGAGGAGTTTAGGAGGAAGGGAGGAGGGAGGGAGAGAGTGGGGAGGGAGGTCACCAGGCCCCAGGCACTTGCCCTCCACTTTGAGAAGCAGCAGCTCTATTTGGTCAGTGCCCTAGAGTTCAGAGACCCACCCAGGCTGAACAAACTCTCAGGAGACTAATGAATAAGCCAGAATGTCAGCTCATTAGTCCCAGAGAGAACTATAACTGCCGAGAAAGCCAGAAGCTCCTGTCCGTTGGTGGGGTACCTTCTCGTCGCAGGCCAGTATAGGTCAGGAAGGGATGATTCTTATCAGAAGGCTGCGTGGCAAGCAGGACCCTGTGCAAGCAGAGTAGCAGGTTAATCTTAATGGCTTGTTTCAGTGAGTTGTGATTGCCTGATGCTCCCCGCTCCTCTCGGGCCCACCTGTCAAGCAGAGAGGATGTGTCTGTCAGACAGATGGGCCCCCTTGCTTTGGACAGAGCTGGAAAGACACTGACAAATCACTGCTCCTTGGGGTCCCCTTCCTCTCGACTATACACAGGCCACACCTCTTCAGTTAACATATTTGTTTCTCAGACAAGGCACAGAGTAATCGATTAGCTTTCACAACCACAGATGCTTAATTCCGTCATGCTTGGATTCTTCTCACTAGATTTGCTCTCAGAGGAAAACCAAGTTGAAAAAAGAAGGAAAAAAAAAGCCTGACCTATGGGCTGATTTGTACCTTGTTCCCAGGTCTGTTCCTGCTCTTAGTCCCCAACTCATCTGTGGTTCCCCATCCCAGAAAAGGGTCCAGTTTATGTCCTCTTGGTGCAGGTATATTGGACACTACTTGTGAACTTGGATGTGTTGGTAGGATGGGATGGAACCACGCCTAGGGTATGCAGACAAATGCCAACTCCAGTGCAAAAGAATGAGCTGTGGTTAAAAAAAAAAAAAAAAATGATGACTCCACTCAGGTCACTCTGATTTAATTCTGGCTGCTCATGAACGTCACTCACAGGCTGCCTAGCTTATAGGTTTTCTCTGGCAAAACACGACAGCTCCTTGCCAATAGAATTTTCTGGTACTACTGCTAAAAGTAATAGTTAAATTTACTGTGCACTGTCTATATTGCACGAGCCTGGTGGCATAATGGTTAAGCACTCAACGGCTAACTGAAAGGTCGGCTGTTCGAACCCACCAGCAGCTCCATGGGAGAAAAGACCTGGCGATCTGCTTCCATAAATATTACAGCCTAGGAAACGCTATGGAATAGCTCTACTGTGTAGCACGTGGGGTTGCTATAAGTCAAAATCAACTCCACGGCACCCAACAAGAAATCTATGTTCCAGATGCTATATTAAACTTACATACATCTTACAAATTACCCCAAAATGTAGCAGCTTAAAGCAACACACACTTATTATCTGATAGTTTCTGTGGGTCTGGGCATGGCTTAGCTGGGTCCTCTGGTTCTAGGTCTCTCACAAAGATCCAGTCTCATCTCAAGACTGGACTAGGAAGCACCCACTTCCAAGCTCACTTACATGGTTGTTTTCAAGATTCAATTCTTCACAAGCTGTTGGATTGAGGCTTCAGTTCCTCATGAAGCTCTCGTGAGCTTTTGGCTGGAGTCTTCTACCATTTCTTGCCACGTGCGCCTCTCCTAGGGTATGTCACAACATGGCAGCTTGCTCCATCAGGCAGAGCAAGTGAGAGGGCAAGATAGAGTCCTAGCAAGATGCAAGTCAGAGCCTTTTGTTACCTAAGCATGGAAGTGATGTCCCATCACCTTTACCACATTCGATTTGTTAGGATCAAGTCACTAGGTCCTACTGCACTCAAGGGGAGGAGTTGCACAGGAGGTGAACACCAGGAAGCAGGAATTATTAGGAGCCATTTTTTTTTTTTAGAAGCACGTGATCTCTTCGGGGCAACCCTAAGAGGTAGAAGTTATTGCTATTCTCTGCATTTCACAGATGAGGAACTGAAGCCCAGAGAGGTAATGGTGGAGCAGAATTCAAATTCATATCTATTTTTATAACCATT
This sequence comes from Loxodonta africana, assembly GCF_030014295.1. Taxonomy (NCBI): domain Eukaryota; kingdom Metazoa; phylum Chordata; class Mammalia; order Proboscidea; family Elephantidae; genus Loxodonta; species Loxodonta africana. The sequence continues at coordinate 103,616,377 of NC_087342.1, forward strand.
CGCTGGGGGTCAGCATGGCTGAGAAGGTGTCTGAGATCAGGTGATTTTCCCATAGTAGTCTCAAGATTCTATAAAAAAGACCACCTACTCTGCTACAAGGTGAGGCTGGTTGGCTCCAAGTTAGCATGAGACTGACCTGAAAGGAACTCAAATTATGGTGGCCACCAGCATCAGGATCAAGATCTGCATCAAGATCAAGATCTGGGCCTTTCCAATTCTGGGCTATTAAGCTCAGACTTGCTGTAGAGATGGGCTGTGTTCCACCTGTATCCTGGCTCTGTCAGAACAAGGCAGGGCCTCACTTTCAGTCACTGCCAGGTTTCCTTAGCCTGTCATTGTAGCTGATTGCATATAAATTATTCCCCTTGGTAACCTCCCCAACGTTATGACCTATCTGACCTAGTTCAATAATAGCTAGTAAACATGTATTAATCATAACTACGTGCCAAGCATTGAATGATGCAGAGAAAATCAGACACTGTGCCTATCCTCAGGAAATTCAGAATTTCCTGAGTCTAGTGCTGCACTGTCCAATGCAGTAACTGTTGGTTACATATGGCTACTGAGCTCTTAAAATGTGGCTAGTCTAAATTTGGATCTGGGTGTATATGAAAAAAAAATCAAAATATCTCATTAATAATTTTTATATTGATTACATGTTAAAACAATAATATTTTGGATCTAGTACATTAAATGAAATTTGTTGTCAAAATTAATTTTATTTCTGCTTACATTTTTTAATGTGCCTACGAGAAATTTTAAAATTACATATATGGCTCACATTTGTGGCTCATGTTATATTTTTATCGGGCAGTGCTGGTCTAGAGGCAGAGAATCAGATGATAACCACAACTGCCATTTACCGGGAGCCCTAGTGGCACACTGGTTAAGAGCTCAGCTGCTAACCAAAAGGTTGGCAGTTCAAATTCACCAGCCGCTCCTTGGAAACCAGGCACACTCTGCGCCGGGTGCTGTCCTAAGCACTCTACGCGTGTTATTTCACTGACTCCTCGTAACAAACACATCAAGTGGGTATCATTATGCCCTTTAGAGCTAAGGAAATACTCAGGGCTGAAGCAATTTGCCCAAAGTCACACAGTAAGTGGGTGCTATGAACTGAATTGTCTCCAAAAATCTATGTTGAAATCCTAATGCCTGGTACCTGTGAATGTGACCTTGTTTGGAAATAGGAACTTTGAAGATGTTATCAGCTAACATGAGGTCATCCCAGAGTAGGGAGGGTCCTATAACGAGGAGCCCTGGTGGCAGAAATGGTTAAGTGATCAACTGCTAACTAAAAGGTTGGTGATTCGAACCACCCAGCTGCCCTGCAGGAGAAAGACCTAGCGATCTGCTTCCATAAAGATCACAGCCAAGAAAACCCTGTGGGGCAATTCTATGAGTCAGAATCAACTCCATGGAACCTAACAACAACAACAAACCCAAAACCAAACCCATTGCCATCGAGTCTATTCTACTCATGGCAACCTAAAAGGACAGAGTAGAACTGCCCCATAGGATTTCCAAGGAGCGCCTTTTGGTTAGCAGCTATAGCTCTTAATCACTACACCACCAGGGTTTCAAACAGCAGTGTCCTATAAAAGAGGGGAAGAGATACAGAGACAGACAGAGGGAAGACAACCATGTGACAACGGATTTAGGCTACAGCTGCAAGCCAAGCTAAGGAATTCCTCAGGCTACCAAAAGCTGGGAGAGACAAGAGATAAGCTTCCTCTTTTTTAGAGCCTTCAGAGAGAACATGGCCCTGTTGACACCCTAAATTCATACTTCTGGCCCCCAGAACTATGAGACAAGCATCTATGTTCTTATAAGCCACCCAGTTTATGGTACCCCGTTCTGGCAGACCTAGGAATCTGATACAGTGGGTAAGAAAGGCTACAAACTTAGGGGACTCCAAAGTCCATTGAAGGGATGAATACACATCTATGCCACTGACAGTGATGGGTGCTTTAGTGAAGGAAATGTGCGAGGTGGAGGCACCGGAGGAAAAGTGGTCAATTCCACATTGGAAGACCAAGGAAGTCCAGTGGGCCAAGATGGAGATGATGCTGCAGCTGAGTTAACCTCAAATAAAGTCATCCATGAGGTCAACAAGCAGGAAAGGGCTTTCCAAGCAGAGAAGGCAGGAGGTATAAAGCCACAGAAGCATAAAACCACAAAGGTTCTGAAAATGACGTGTGGTTTGATATGGCTTGAGCTTGGGGAGGACGTGAAGGGAGAGAAGCCTGGTGAGATGGGCAGGAGCTATATAGGACAGGCCTGCACATTGTGCACAGGTGTTTGGATTTTACTTTGGGGGTCAGCAGTCTCAACGGCAGCACACTGCAATCACAGGAAAGCCCTATCCTAGAGAAATTAAACTAGAAAATCAGTGTTGGTAGGGTGCCCCAATTCATTGATGAGTTAATGATTCTAACTCATAGCGACCCCATAGGACAGAGTAGAACTGCCCCATAGGGTTTCCAAGGCTGTAAATCTTTACAGGAGCAGATCACCGGGTCTTTCTCTCATGGACCAGCTGGCGGATTCGAACCACCAACTGTTCAGTTACCAGCTCAGCACTTAACCACTGAGCCACCAGGGCCTAGGCCCTAGTACTTGTTAAACATTCCCTCAAGTGATTCTAAAGTACGGCTGTGGCCCAGAGCCTTGCCATAGTATTAGCAATTTGTGAAAGAGCTATAAGAAATGGAGTCAAATGAACACAGTTCTGTCTTGGGAAGATCACTCTGAAGGTTGCTTAGAAAATAGATTCTTGGAGGTGAGTGAGACTAGAGGCAGGAAGACCAGACAGGGTTCTACTGAAACAGCCCAAGCCATGTAGCTGAAAGTAATGACCAGTGGTGGGGCAAGGTACCCCAGAGGGAGACCACTGCTCCGGTTCTGACCACCTTCAGCCTTCGCCTCTTAATCTCATATTTCCAGCCTCAATCACATTCAACTGCCTACTAGACTTTCCTACTAGGTTCCATAGGCAACTCAAGCTCATCACGTCCTAATTGGAACCATTATATTCTCTCAGCACCTGCTCCTCCAGGTTTCCCTAATTTTCATCCTGGCTCCCTAGAAACCCCAGAATCCTTTGAGTCATCATCAAGCCCCTCTCTCCCCATCTCCCCACACCCAATCAGTTACCAAGGACTGTTGCTTTTACCTTCAGAGGCCCTCAGCAGCTCCTCCCTGTCATTCCCAGCTGCCCTTCACTGCAGGCTGTATCAAATATTGCTCAAACCCCTATGATATTCCCTGTGGCAATCACTATTGGATGCTCTTCCCCCGTTTTTCCTTGTTCAAGAACCCTGACATTATTTAGATATCAGGCAGCAATGTGTCTGCTCCAGGGGATCCATTAATTTTGGTTTAGGCCAGTGCTCTTAACCCTGGGTGCAGATTGGAATCACTGCATCTCTTTGAATTTATGCTCAGTGGGATCTCAGTCTTGATTCCCCTTTGGTCTCACATGGCCTTGGCTCTGCACCCTCCCGGTCAGTCCTTGTCCAGCTGTTCTCTCACAGCCAGCACCCTGGGCTTCCATTGGCCCAACGGAGAATTCAGTGACTCCCTATTGCCTCCTAATCACATACCACTCCTCACCCTGGAATCAAGGCCCTGCACAACCTGCCTCCAATTTACTTCTCTATCTTCACCTCCAACTATCTGTACCGTCTACACGCTCCCTTTGTTTTCTGGACTTTGTGGTTTTCTCCACCTCATCTCTTGTTTTTGCCCCTTATAACTTTGCTGAAAAGGACAGTGGTAGTTCGGAGGCAGAATCCTTACCTTCCATGCAGGAGACCCAGGTTTAATTCCCTGATAATGCACCTCATGCGCAGCCACCAGCCATCTGTCAGTGGAGGCTTTCGTGTTGCTATGACGCTGAACAAGTTTCAACAGAGCTTCTAGACCAAGACAGACTACAAAGAGAGGCCTGGTGATCTACTCCCAAAAATCAGTCAATGAAACCTCCCAAGAGATCACAACAGTGCAATCCTGTTGTGCACAGAGTCATCGAGAGTCAGGGCTGACTAGACAGCAGCTAACAACAGCAACCTTTGCTCAAGTTCTTCCCTGGGCCTGGAATGTTCTCTTCCACCCCACTCTACTCCTGGGGAAATCCCATCCCTCCCTCAGGCCCATTTGAAATGACATAACTTTGATGAAGCTCTGTCTGATTCTCTCCCAGCTGGACAGGCCCTCTGCCTCCTTCTAACCCCCATGGGCTATGAACTCTTATGGTGCTCATCTTTCTGGTCTTCTGTTACAGTCATCCCAGGCTGTCTCATCTCTGCCACTAGAATAAAAGCTCACAAAAGCAGGGACTACATGATGTTCTCTTTTGTCTCCCTTTTAGACTCTAGCACTGTTACTAGCTCTGTAACTGGCATGATGATTTTTTTCCCCTTTTGGTTTAATGTATTTGAACACCACGACTGCTTTTTCCTGACTATGGCAAGTGAACCAGTCCTGCTGTGAACCGCTTCAGCACCAAGCTAGTTCATCTTGCTGCTCCCTTAGATACTGGAAGAGGAATTAAGCCTTCATGTCGCTGGAACTGATGTCATTTGTTGAGTCTGCCAAAGGGCACGCAGACAACATACAGCTCTGTAGGGAAAATATGTTATGATTTGGGGTATGCAAAATCCTATACTCCTTTGCAGAGCCTCCCACACAGTGTATTGAAAATGGGTTTCAGGCATGTGTAGATACTGATTGCCCCAGCCTTTGGGTCACTAGGTGGAGCCTGGGTTGGGCTGGGTCCTCCAACTCCCAACAAGCTGTACAAGTATTTTCTGTGTGTTCTTGAAAGGAAAAATCCTGGAAAGCCATGCTTTAGCGGTGCCAAGTTCCTAGAACCCCGAGTCCTAGTGTCTTGAGGGTTTAATCCTGATTTGAACCAAATACAGGGATTTGTAAATAAAGTGAGAGAAGATAAAAATGAGGAGTAGAGATGGGAATGTGCTCTGTCGAAAATCCAATGAAAGGTCGAGATGGATTGGAACCAAGATAAAATGGACTAGAAGGAATGAGGATGGAGGCAGGTCCAGCATGAATTGTGGCAGGAATAGGAGGCAGTAGATTAGAGGCGGAATGGATGGGATTCATGTGATGAAAATGTGGTGGATGGGGGATGGGGGATAAGAGAGACGGGCTCCTTCCAAAAAGCCCAGCTGGCTTCTTCAATAATTCCCTTCCTGTCCAGTCTCCCCTTAGTGTAGTTGAACCTTGTTTCCAGTCAATGTCCAGATGACAAGATAAAATCAGCCCTGTCCAGCTGACTCCATTTGTGGCCATGCTAGTGACTGATCCAGCTCTGTAAAAGCCCATCTATCATGAAGATTCAGTCCTTCAAGACCCACTCTCTTTCTTGCTTTAAAATGTGACTTCAGAATCTCCTCTCTTTTTAGTTGCCCAATGACCAGTTTGTATTTCCACACTGAGTCTGGCTTCTCTCTCCACCTTCCTGGGACTGTAAACGAGACACATGGCTTTTGTTGCCAATTCTTTTGTAGTTGTTGTTCTTGTTACCACCAGGCCCTTCTGACCTCCTATCGCCCTCTCTCAGCAGCTGAATGTCCTTTCCGATTTAAGAAGAAATCAGACCCCTTCTCCCTTGCTTTTTCTTCCTCACCTCCCGTTGCCTCTCTTGTCATTGATTATTTAATTCAATCACCTCATTATGTGTTCGCAAGAGCCATTTCTGATTATGGCTGCTATGAAAAAAATTAGGACCCAACCAGAAGCAAACTCACCTCTTCTGAACCCGCCTCACAACTCCACTGTCGTAAGGTACCAGTCCTGAGCCAAAGCCCCCAGAGGGGCCGACTTGCGAGCACAGACCTGGCCAGCAAATTCTCAAGCCCAATTAACAACTTTTCAGGTTAGACTCAATGGAAAATTTCCAGACGGCTTCTTACAGCTATCCCTCAGTTTAATTAGAGATGTCTTCCTGAAGATGGATGATTGAATGGAAATTCCATATGTAGCTCCAAATGTAATACGGAAGTGGAGAGCACACAGGATGTTCAAAGACCCAGATTCTTAACTTGCTGGTGGACCTTGGGCAGGACCTTTAGCCTCTCTAGACCTCAATGTCTTCAGCTGTAAAATGAGGGAGCTAGGCCATGGTTCCTAAATTTCCTTTCAGTGTTAAAATTCTAAAAATCATATTTACCCAATGATCTATGTGATTCAATTGGAGACCTATTCTTATAGTTAAAATTCAGCTCATTCCTATTCAGTAGGTAATTATTGAGTACTTGCTATGTTGTTGTTCCTTATTAGAAGGGTCTGTGTATGAACCACTCATTTTATAGATCAAGAGGCCAGGGCTCAGAGAGGAGAAGCAGCTATTCCAAGGTCATACGGAGAGTGAGGGGCAGAGTTAAACTAGAATTCACGACTCCTGGCCCAGGCTACTATTCTTTCCTTGTGTGGAAATTAGCCTGCAATTTTTTTTATCTTCTTTCCATCAATAGGTGGCATCTGTGTCTCCTCCTTTTCATTTGAGTGTGCCTTTGACTTCTTCATTCTTCACCCAACAGAAAACCAAACCAGTTGCCATTGAGTTGATTCTGACTCATGGCGACCCCATGAGTGTCAGAGTAGAACTGTGCTCTATATGGTTTTCAATGGCTGATTTTTCAGAAGTAGGTCTTCCAAGGTGCCTCTGGTGGACTCAAACTTCGAAGCTTTCAGCTAACAGCTGATCACATTAACTGTTTGTACCACCTAGGGATTCTTCAACCAACAAAGTATATAGAAGTAATGCTTTTTAACTGCCAGGGCTAGGGCATAAGAGGCCATACAGCTTTTGCTTGGCTTTCAGAGAACATTTGCTCTTAGACCCCTGAGCCTCCATGTAAGAAGTCCACCAGTCCTAAGACCCCCATGCTAGAGAATCACCTGTAGGCATTCTAGTCAATGGCCTCAACTGAGCCCATCCTTAGCCAGCCCCAGCACAGGTGCAGACATGTGGGTGAAGAAGCATCTCAAAAGTGCACCCTCTAGCCCCAAGCACTTCATGTCCCCTCAGCCATTTGAGTCTCCCAGCTGAGGCTCCAGACATCATGGAGCAAAGAAGAGCCATCCGCCTGTGTCCTTTTCTAATTCCTAACCTCCAGAATCCAAGAACACAATAAAACAGTGGTTGTTTTATGACACTATGTTTTGGGGTGGTTTTTTTATGTAGCAATAGATAGTCAAACAATTAGTAAACTCTCCCACTAGCTAATAACTTAGCCTGGAGCTCTCTGCCCCCAAGTGACCAATGTTGGAAGTATGTGACTCACAGCTCATATGCTCAAGGTGTTGAGAGGCAGCCCAGCTATGGCTGCATCCTCACAACCCCTTGCCTCTATGTGCCCCCAGGGCAATCATCCCACACCCCAGGCAAAGTTCTCCTCTCACTCCACCCCCAGTCCTTTGTATCCTGAATGGCAGATTCATCGCCCTGGCCAGTAACTGATTTACTTGTGTCTGTTGTCTACACTTCACTGTTCTCCGGAGGCTGGACTTGTGTTCTCTGCATCCCCCTAGCCAGCACCTAGCACGTAACCAGTTGCCGAAAACTCCGACTCATGGCAACCCCACATTCATCAGAGTAGCAATATGTTCTGGGGGCTTTTCAGTGGCTGATTTTTTGGAAGTAGACTTCCAGGCCTTTCTTTTGAGGTGCCCACATTACCTAGTACCTCTTGTCATTGTTGTTAGTTGCCATCTATTCCAATTCAGGGCAACCTGATGTATGTCAGAGTAAAACTGTGCTTCATAGGGTTTTCAAGTCTGTGAACTGTCAGAAGCAGATCTCCAGGCCTGTCTTCCAAGGCACACCTGGATGGATTTGAACCACCAACCTTTCAGCTAGTAGTCAAGCTTTAACCGTTCGTGCCACCCAGGATCTGCCTAGGACATAGCAGGCTCGAGATAACGCATACAGAATGAAACTAGCAAAGACTCGTGTGATCGGCAGGCCCAGGACCACTTCCTCATCGTCCTCCTGCCAGGGCACGGGTTGTGTCCTAATAAAGCAGCCTCCGTCTGCTTCACGTCAGCCCAGGAACAGGGAACAGAAAATGCCTTGTGCTGCAGGTGGGGGACAAAGACAGCCAGCGAGAACTCAGCCAGCTGGGACTGGGAACAGGGGAGCATGGAACCACGCTGGCGACACATGGCTTGTTAGCTGTTGCCTTATGATTATACATGCCCTGAAACCCCAGTTGTTAATTTTCTTGTTCAAACATTGGTTTAAAATGTTGGCTCTGGGAGAGATACTGTCCTTCAGCAGGTTCTGGTAAAACTTTGCAACTCTACGGTCTGATTCAGCAGCAAGCTGGAAAAGTTCCTGGTTGCTAAGAGACCAGAGAGCAATTTACCAGCTTACAAAAGACTTGGCTAAGGCCAGTAAGAAACAAAACAAAACAAGGTGGGGAATGGACTTCCTAAAAACCAAAATAAGGTAAACTGACTAGGAAAATGCCTGATTGTGAAAGACAATTGTAAGTATTCTTCATGCTGAAATGTAGCAAGGCACGATAGGTAGCTAAACTCTGTGTATTTGTCACTTGAAGGAAACAGCAGGGGAGCCCCCTTCCAGTCCTGAAATTCTCAATCTATGAGTCAGAGCGGAAAAACAAACTATCTCAGTTGATAAGGAGGCATAAAATGCGAAATAAGGCTGCCTCTTTCATGAACTCTCCCCACCAGGAGGAGAGAACCGGCTGCCTACGACTGTGACCCAGAAATAATCCTGGAAACGGAACACAGTCCCCTAGGAAAGATTCTGATCAAGGCTGGCCTGAAGTCCCAGAGCCACAACCAGAGGGCACTGGCCCCCAGTGGAGGCCTAAAGACACTTTCCCATCCAACTCAAACCAAAGCAGTTGCTATGGAGTGGACTCAGGCTCAGGGGACATAGATTGCCAGGCCTTTCTTCCGAGGTGCCTCTGGGTGGACTTGAACTTCCAACATTTCATTAGCAGCTGAGTGCATTCACTTTCTGATCTAGTCTGGGAATAAAGCAAGAGTGGGAATTACCCAGGGCTTGCAATCTACTTCTGAAAAATCAGCCATTGAAAACTCTGACACGCGTGGAGTCACCACGAGTCAGAATTGACTTGATGGCAACTGGTTAATTCATTAGTTTGTAAAAGTAGGGAGCAATGAGAAAAGTAACAAACAGGTCCCAGATTCTTATTTTGTTAAAGTGCCTTTGCAGCTATGATTTTTAATAATTTCTTTTCTGGATAGATGATTTAATAAAATATTCCATTAAAATTCTTTGTCATGAGGAAGAGAAAAAGGCAGGCTACTCTCTCAGTGAATCACATCTATGGTGGAAACTCAGCTCCTCAGTCAGAAAGCTTCCTCAGACCCCACTGCTTAGCTAGACAGGAAGACTCCTTATGTAGGAATGATCTGTTTCTTAAGGGAGTTTGAAAGTCTTAAGCAACTATGGAGGAGTCATAGTCTTGTGGATTTTGGAGACCAGAGAAAAAATGAAGTGGGGGAAAAAAAAAAAGTGTAGAGGGCAATGGGGAAACAGAGAGATGGGAAAATGACAGCCAGCAGGTGTAAGCTGGCAAGTTATAGTGTGATGTGACTGAGCAGTTTCCACTTATCGATACTTGTTGGACAGCAAAAGGATTTCAGAATATGACGGATCCAACAAGCATGAAATAATCTTTAGGGGAAAAAAAATTACAATGCCCCACATGGCAGCTTCTGTCAGATATTTGTGACAATCTTGTTTGTCAGACTTGCAAAAGGCATGAGGTTGCAGTTTTAAGCAGAGTTAGTAGCCTGCCATGAAAGACTGTATTGTCCCAAATATCCAGTGCCCTGAGCCTTGGTGGCACAGTGGTTAAGAGATCAGCTGCTAATCAAAAGGTCGGCAGTTCGAATCCACCAGCCGCTCCTTGGAAACCCTATAGGCCAGTTCTACTCTGTGCTATAAGGTCGCTAGGAGTCAGAATCAACTCGAAGGCAATGGGTTTGGTTTTCCCTGTGGGAGGAACAGGCATCTCTGTCCCTTGTATGCAGGCCATGTGACCTGCTTTAGCCAATGAAATGTGAGCAGAAGTTATATATGTCACTTTCAGGTATAGGTGTTAAGAGTTACCGTATGGTTCTGCTTTTCTTTCTCCTGCTATCATGACAACCAGTAATGTTCTACCCAGTGCCTTAACCAACAGCCTTGGTCCCCAAAAGAAGAAAACGTGGAGCAGAGCTGCAGCTGAATGAAATGGACATGTAGCGCGAGTGAGAAATAAACCTGTGCTGTCAGCTACAGAGATGAGCTGGGTCATCTGTCATTACGGCAAATTGCAAAACCTAGCCCATCTGACTAATAGACCTCCCATGGGAATAAAATGTGGAGGGCGTCTTCCTGACCCAGACTTTCTCACTAACTGGCTACAGCCTCACCGTTATGAGAAAGTCATTATGCTCTAGATGTTGTTGTTAGCTGCTGTCAAGACAACGCATGGTGACCTCACGGACAACAGAACAAAATGCTGCCCAGTCCTGCACCATCCCCACGATTGGTCGAGAATTGGGCAGCTGTGATCCATAGAGTTTTTAGTGGCTGATTTTTCAAAATAGATCCCCAGGCCTTTCCTCCTAGTCTGTCTTAGTCTGAAAGCTCTGCTGAAACCTGTTCAGTATCATAGCAACATGCAAACCTCCAACGACAGAAGGCTGATGGTTCCCCGTCAGGTGCACTGGCTGGACCTGAACCTGGTCTCCCACATGGAAGGCCAGATTTCTACCACTGAATCAACACTGCCCCCACGCTCTAGACGGCCCTCTTAAAATTCACACATGCTGCCCAGCTAATTCCCTTTTCCAGGAAATCAGAGCTACAGGCACTGATTTCACCGTGGCTCAGCACCTGGAAACCAACACAGCAATGCATGCAGCTGAGGGGGCCCTACAGTGAAATTCACGTCAGAAATACCCCGTTAGATGCAGCTCAGCAGTTCTAATTTAAACATCCCCTAAAAAATTGAGACCTTCTTGTTCCTATCTTAAGAATTTTACAGGGTATTGATCAAAAACAGAAAGAGAGAGAGAAAGAGGAAGGAAGGAAGGGATGGAGGAAGATACGGAGAAAGAGAGAAAGAAAAAAATCTGAGTCCCAAAGCAAAGTTTTTTACTAAAGATATTTTTATTCTTCCCTCAAAACTTCTTTATCCCCAGTCTTACTCTTCAGGGCTGCTCTCCTCACAAAGCCCTCGCTTTCCCAAAAACTCCGGTCTAGGACTCTCATCCCACCATCTTTTTCCCAACTCTTTTCTCTTCGTTCCCTTTCATTTGTTATTCAATTCACCTTCTTCTGGTTCTCCTCAACCATCATCCAATCAGCATCACAAAGTAAAGGGGGCCGCCCTGGGCCTGGGCTAAGATCCCGCCCCCCTGGGAGAGTGAAAGAGGAGGGAAGGCTCTAAATACTTCTATTATTTTGTTCCTAATAAACTGGCTATGCATAGCAAAACGAGGGCACCCAGGTAGGAAGTAAACCTTAACAAGAGCAGAGGGGAAGTGATAACAGAAGCTTCCTAGCAAATCACGGATAAGGAGGGCCTGAAGCAATCCATTGGCGTCCCTGGTGATGCAAACGTCAATGCGCACAGCTACTAACCAAAAGGTTGGCAGTTCAAACCTACACAGAGGCACCTTGGAAGAAAGGCCTGACAATGCACTTCAGGACAATCACAGCTATTGAAAATCCTATGGAGCACAGTTGTACTCTGAAACACATGGGGTCATACCAGGAGTCAGGACTGATTGGATGACAACTGGTTTGGGAGCAACTGTTAAGCCAGGGAGTAGCCCTGGTGGCACAGTGGTTAAGAGCTCGGCTGCTAAACAAAATGTCGGCAGTTGGAATCCACCAGCCACTCCTTGGAAACCCTATGGGGCAGTTCTACTCTGTCCTGTAGGGTTGCTATGAGTGGGAATCGACTGCAACTGGTTTTGTATTGTCAGGGGGCTGTGGCTGCAGTTTTTGTCTGTTTCCTGTGACCACTAGAGGGGGTTGCACTGAGCCAAGGGTTAGACAAGCCCTCGCTAACAGGTCCCCTGAAAGGGAGCCTCCACCAAAGAGTTTGAACATTTAGTGAGACTTCTCCTGCAGCCTCAGAATTTCTGCTAAAGCCCCAGAATTGAAGATAGTAGGTAAAAATTTCCCATAATCTAAAGAGGAAGTGCTCAGAGCATACCTGCAGGATTTATTAAACGGTGTGTGACTCGGTCTACCACCCCACCTCTACCGCCCTAAGGTAGTGCATAGAGAGTTTGCTGAAGTGGGGGCATTTCTGAGTAGTGAATTGTCAATCTAGCGAGAAAGCCTGAGCTGTTGTTCCTCCCCTCTCCCTCCCCTGCTCGCCCCAAAGAGGGAAAGGAGGGAGAAGCTTCTCTCAGCCCTCCAGTGAAGAAGGGTCTGCAGGAGAACAGCTCAGAGCCTGGGAGGCCTTCAACAAGAGAGTGACCCCAATGCCCAGCAGGATGCTGGCTGAGCCACAGAAATCAGTAGACTGATGCCGTATTCCCGTCAAAGAGGAGCTTGGTGAGCATCCTGTCCTTGTCTCCCTGGCCCTAGAACATAGAGACAGGCACCTGCTTCTTGGCCAGAACTATAAAGGAGTGTGGGAGGTGGCTAGAGGGGCCTGCAGTACTCGAGGTGTGAAGAGGGCATGGGGACAGATTGCCTTGCATAGTTTGGTGTGACAAAGGTGAATGAGTTCCAACTAGACCTGGTGGCCTCTTTGGAATGTATTCCTCCTCTGGGGTAAGATAAGACCTCCCTGCCACCACTATCCAAAAGGGAAGCCCAGAACCAAACGCAGGAGAAGGGGAGAGGGTAGTAGAAAACAGAGACTATGCCTCCTCTCTAAGGCAGGTCCCCAGGTCAGGCATGAGCTACAGAGAGCGAGGGGAGAAGCCTTGAGCTGAGGGTGAGATTGACTTTTAGATTTAGCCTTGGCTGAACTTTTCAGCACCTGAAGGTAAATCAAGGTGGTCAAACAGGACCACTGATTATAACTGAAATTGACCAAAAACCTATGAACTCTGCCAGAGACAACATCAAGGGGCGAGGAGGATAAATACAACAGACAAGTTGGAGAAAAATAAAGCCATTTCTTCATTTTACCCCACTGAGATCAGAGTCCTGGGTGGCACAAATGGTTAAGTGCTTGACTACCAGTTAAAATGTTGGCAGTTCAAACTCAACCAAAGGCACCTCAGAAGAAAAGCCTGGCAACTTGCTTCCAATAGGTCACAGCCTTGAAAACCCTATGGATCACAATTTTACTCTGCCCTAGTCCTAGACCCAAGGTGGAACTCAAACCTAACTCGGCTGAAAGCACACACACCTTCCCATAATCCTGCTGGCGAGAACTTTTCAGCCCGCTGCCTCTAACTTGCAGAATTCACTCTTTTCCCCTTTTTGAGTGTCAAGAGCACATATGCCCATCTCTTGTCTCTGAGCACAGATCCCCTTCTCTGTAATTTATCAAAGAGTAATGACAGCAGCTCTGAAACCACAATTCAAGTCCCCTCAGAGCTGCAGGACATAATTCATCGGGCCCAGACCCCTGAGTTCATCTCAGCTGCTGCTGCTGCTGGCTTTACTGCTTCCTCACCTGTCCTTGACTCCAATCCCCTATTTATAATGTTTGCTCTACCTTTTCCAGCTGGAAGACCACTTTCCCCACTGAAGAAGGAGGAAATGCCATAGTAATTAGGCAGCACTGCCTTCACTTTGTCTTCAGCTAACATTAAATCATTTTCTCCCAGCAGCACCTGTCCTAAGTCTTTGCATGTTGAACAGAGCTAAATGGGATTCCTCATAGAGTTCACAACCCTTAGCTCATGGAAGGTATTGGACTTCCCCACCCCAGTTCTTGCAGATGGGCTGCATTGCTGGATTCAGTCCATGCTCTGTGTCATTTAGGGGACCCCTATTATTGCTGTTCTTAGTTTCCACTAAGTTAGCTCCATCTCATGATGACACCATGTACAACAGAACAAAACATTGCCCAGTTGTTATGGATTGAATTATGTCCCCCCAAAATGTGTGTCAACTTGGCTAGGCCATGATTCCCAGTATTGTGTGGGTATCCTCTATGTTGTGATCTGATGTGATTATCCTCTGTGTTGTAAATACTAACTTCTATGATGTTAATGAGGCAGGATTAGAAGCAGTTATGTTAATGAGGCAGGACTTAATCTACAGGATTAGGTTGTATCTTGAGTCAATCTCTTTTGAGATATAAAAGACAGAAGCAAGGAGAGGGGAGAAGGACCCCATTACCACCAAGCAAGAAAAACCAGTAGTGGAGCACATCCTTTGGACCCGGGGTGCCTACACTGAGAAGCTCCTAGACCAGGGGAAGATTGATGATAAGGACCTTCCCCCAGAGCTGACAGAGAGAGAAAGCATTCCCCTGGAGCTGGTGCCCTGAATTCAGACTTCTAGCCTCCTAGACTGTGAGAGAATAAATTTCTGTTTGTTAAGGCCACTCATTCACTTGTGGTATTTCTGTTATACCAGCACTAGGTAACTAAGACATGGGTCCTGCACCATCTTCATGACTGTTGGTATACTTGAGTCTATTGTGGCCACTATGTATTTTGAGTGTTTTCTAATCTAGGGGGGCTCATCTTCCAGCACAAGATTGGATAGTATTCTGTTGTGATCCATAGGGTTTTCACCGGTTAATTTTCAGAAGTAGATCACCAGGCCTTTCTTCATAATCTTAGTCTGGAAGCTCCACTGAAACCTGTCCCCCATGGGTGACCCTGCTGGTATTTGAGATACCAGTGGCATAGCTTCTAGTATCATAGTAACACTCAAGCCACCACAGTACAACGAACTGGCAGACGGGTCATAGAGGAAACCCCAGGGCCCTTTTACACAACCTTCACCTCTATGACCACTTGGGTCAACATTTTGAGGACTCAGCCTATTTTCTTCTCTTGCTGATAGCCTTCACCCCTTCTTTACCCCTGTCATCTCTCTCCTTAAGAGCCTGACTAAGAAGTTCTTAGTCATAATCCCTGGCCAATACTTCCAATTCCCTTTGTTTTATTCAAGGCTCATCACTTTAGCTAAATACCCCCTTTCCTCTTCATCTGGGTCAACGCTATTTAAAAAAAAAAAAAAGGAAGAGTAAACAAGAATCTAATGAAAACAGTCATCTGCAAAACCAAACTAAGCCCGCTGCTGTTGAGTCGATTCTGATTCTTAGCAACCCTATAGGACAGAGTAGAACTGCCCCATGTTGTTTCAGAGGAAGAGCTGGTGGATTCAGCCTTTTGGTTAACAGCCATAGCACTTAACCACTGTGCCTCCAGGGCTCCAGTTATCTGCAAGGGGTGGGTAAAAAATGTAGTGGAAGGGTTAAGGATGGGAGTGAGATATTTCAAGTTTATCTTTTTATACACTTTTGATTGTTCAATCATTTAAGTGTCTGACATGTTCAAAAAATAAAATTAAATGAACAAGGATGAAAAAAGCAAAACCTAAAGTTGAATTAAAAAAAAATGAATCTATGTGTCGAATCATAGAGAAAAAAAATAATTGAAGTAATTTTGGGCAGAGTACCTTGACTTACACCCTCAATGGGATATATTCGAAAGAGAGGAAAAACTAAGTCTTAAACCTGACTTAGTAGGTTTGTCATTGGTCGTATTACTGGAGCAGTAATTGTGAAACCACTTTGTGTGTATTCCAGGATAGAGAAATGAGTAAGTATATTGATGTTGCTGGGAACCAGATTCTCACTGTAAGAGAAAGGAGATATCAGTATGGAATGGGGAAAGATAGAGCAGAACCCTATGGTGTTAGATTCAAATTGGAAGTATCAGAGCGAATTCAAATTTGGAAACAGAGAGTGGTGATGGTTGTACAACGAGGTGAAAGTAATTAATGTCACTGAACTGTACGTGTAAAGAATGTTGAAATGGCAAAAGTTTTGTTTTATATATATATATGTCCACCACAATAAAAAAAAAATAATTAAAAAACTGAATTCAAAATGTATTAAAAAGAAAAATGGTATTTCCTAGCTCCAGCCACTGAAAGGATCTAGAAATAACAATTCCCCCAACAACAGGGAGCACACTGAGCGCACAGACTTCCATCTCTTAATACCATCCTCTGTTAAAAGGAACCAGGACTCCTTAGAGAAATGACTGATTTGCATCTGTAGCAGAGAAACTGCAAGGCGAGCCTAGGACATCCAGTTATGCCAGAAGTCAAGAAAGTGCTCATATCAGGGGTCCCACCGGCCAAATATGGGACAATTTGAGCTTTAATATCTGTAATGGATTATAATTTATTGGATTAAAAAAAAAAAGAGACCTCAAATCCATGGTGATATTAAAAAAAAAAAAAACTTATTTACAGAGCAACGGCTGTTTGTGAAGTAGAAGGAATGATAGAAAATTACTGTTTTACGATGTAATAACTTATTCAGCTAAGGATCATCAGTGTACTCTGTTATCATCAGATTATTCACACAATTCAAATAAAACCCCTCAGATTATTTTATTAATTATAAAGGAGAAAATGTGGAATGGGGAAATATGGTAGACACCACTTAACCAAATGATCAAACTTAGCATCACCAATAGTGGGATCGGCTGGCCTTAGATGGCTTCCAGTGGGCTGCAGTGGGAAGCACACTCCCCATGCAGCATTCTTACCAAATGTGCCTAACCTGAATCTAATCATGAAAAACCAGAGAGATCAAGATTGTGGGACACTCCTCAACAGGATTAGCCTGGACTTTTCAAGGGTCGCTATGAGTCAGAATGACTCAATGGCAATCGGTTTTTGGGTTTCTTCAAAAGAAGTGTCAATGTCAAGACAGAAAAATAAAATTAAGAAAGCTATTTTTTAGTTTATTCTTGATTAAAGAGCCCTGGTGGCACAACAGTTAAGAGCTCGGTGGCTAACTGAAAGGTTAATGATTCCAACCCACCCAGCAGCTCCACAGTAGAAAAACCTGGTGATCTGCTCCCATAGAGATTACAGCCTAGAAAACCCTGTGGTACAGTCTACTCTGTCACATGGGATCACCGTGAGTTGGAATCAACTCTATGGCACCTAACAACAACATTCTAGATTAAATATTAGGGATAATAAAGAGACATGCAGTGCATCATCTTTAATTAGAAAAAAAAAATGAAAGTTAAAAAAGACACTCTGCACATAGACCAATGGAATAGAATTGAGGACCCAGATGTAAATCCATCTACCTATGAACAGCTGATCTTCAAAGGACTAAAGGTTGTTGACTGGGGAACAGACAGTCTCTTTAACAAGTGGCGCTGGCAAAATTGGATATCTATCTATAAAAAAATGAAACAGGATTCATACCTCACATCAAAAAGGATCCAAAAACTAACTCAAAGACGTAAATATAAAATCTAAAACTATAAAGATTATGGAGGAAAATTTAGAGACAATGCTAGGGGCCCTAATATATGGCATAGATTACCAAACATAACTAAAAATGCACACACGGATGAAGTAGATAAATGGGACCTCCTAAACATTGAACATTTATGCTTAACAAAAGATTTCTCCAAAGGAGTAAAAAGAGAGCCTACAGATTGGGGAAAAAAAAAAAAATAGGCTGCAAATATTAGACAAGGATCTGATCTCTAAAATGTATAGAAAACTTCAGCACCTCAGTGACAAAAAAAAAAGACAAATAATCCAATTAAAAAATGGGCAAAGGCTATGAACAGACACTTCACCAAAGAAGACAGGCAGGCTGCTAACAAACATAAAGAAATGCTCTCCATCATTAGCAATAAGAGAGATGCAAAGCAAAGCTACAATGACATAACATCTCACCCTGACGTTACTGGCACTAATCAAAAAAAAAAAAAACAGAAAATAACAAATGTTCGCAAGTATGTTGGGAGATTGGAACTCTTATACACTGCTAGTGGGAATGCAAAATAGTACAACCAGTGTGGAAAATGATATGGCACTTCCACAAAAAGTTAGAAATAGAAATACTGTATGATCCAGCAATCACACTCCTAGGAATATATATATGCTAGAGAAATAAGTGTCATGACACAAATAGACCTATGCACATCCAGGCTCATTGCAGCATTACTTACAACAGCAACAAGGTAGAAGCAACCTAAGTGCCCATCAATAGATGAATGAATGAACAAATTGTGCTACATACACAATGGAATACTACACAACGATAAAGAATAATGACGAATCTGAAAAACAACTCACAACATGGATGAATCTGGAAGGCATTGTGCTGTATGAAATAAGTCAATCACAAATATTGTGTGAGACCGCGTTTATAAAATAACAACAAAAGCTTTGCATACAGGAAAAAAAAAAAAAACCTCTTGGATGTTTACCAGGGATGGGAGGGAGAGTGGGGAAAATTACCAAAGAGATCATAAAAACCAAAACCAAACCTGTTACTGTCAAGTTCATTCCATCCCATAGTGACCCTATAGGACAGAGTAGAACTGCCCCATAGGGTTTCCAAGGAAAGAGATCATACACACATGTTAATATTGATGAAGAGAAAGGCAATACACAATGTGGAAGAGCTCAGTGCAACATGATCAAGGCAAAAGAGGACACTGAGAGGAACACAGGAATGAAGGACAACTATGATAACTACCAGAGCCCTGATGGTACAGTGGTTAAGAGCTCAGCTGCTAACCAAAAGGTTGGCAGTTTGAATCCACCAGCCACTCCTTGGAAACCAGACAGCAACAGGTTTGGGTTTTTTGGTATGGTAACTACTGGAGCCCTAGTGGCAAAGGACCATAGAATTAGGGGACAACATAGTTTTTGAAGACAATGTTCCATATCCTATTTTGGTGAGTAGCGTCTGGGGTCCTAAAAGCTTTCACGCAGCCATCTAAGATGCAACTATTGGTCTCTTCTAGTCTGGAGCAAAGGAAAGTGAAAAAAACTAAAGACTCAAGGGAGCAAAGGACTGATGAACCCATGAACCACAGCCTACACTACCCGAGACCAAAAGAACTAGATGGTGCCTGGCTGCCACTACCAACTGCTCTGATTGGGATTACAACAGAGGGTCCCAGAGAGAGCAGAAGAGAAATGCAGAACAAACGATCAAAGTCACAAAAAAAGACCAGGCTTACCGATCTGACAGAAACTGGAGGAGCCACCAAGACTATGGCCCCCGGATACCCTTCTAACTCAAAATTGAAGCCACTCCCAAAGTTTACCTTTCAGTCAAAGATTAGGCAGGCCTATAAGAAAAACCATAACACACGTGAGGAACGTGCTTCTTACATTAATCCAGTATACGAGATCAAATGGGCAACACCTGCCCGAAAACCTGCCCAGCGACTAGAAGGAAGAATGGAACCGGGGAACCAGAGGGGAAAGGGAAAGGGGCAGAGTACTGACACAATGTGGGATTACAGTGTCACGAAACAATTTGTGTATAAATTTTGGAATGAGAAACTAATTAGCTCTGTAAACTTTCACCTAAAGCACAATTTTAAAAAAGTAATTTTAAAAAGGACGTTCTGAGGGCAATGGGGGAAATTTGAATATGAATAATGTATTAAATAATTTATCAATGTACATTTCTTGGGTGCAATACAGTATTGCGATTATGTAGGATAATAGCTTTAGGAGATGCATGTTGAAGTTATTTGAGCAGAAGTATAGGAATTCCATGATTCAGAATTGACTCGATAGCAACGGGTTTACGGGCTAGGAATTCATTACCATGAAGAGACAAGTTAGTTGAGCGGTTAAGGCAATGGGCTGCATCTTAGTCATCTAGTGTTGCCATAACAGAAATACCACAAGTGGATGGCTTTAACAAAGAGAAATTTATTTTTCTCACAGTCTAGTAGGTTACAAGTCCAAATTCAGGGCGTCGGCTCCAAAGGAAGGTTTTCTCTCTCTGTCAGCTCTGGAAAAAGGCCCTTATGCTCAATCTTCCCCTGGTTGAGGAGTTTCTAAGGCACAGGGACCCCCGGCCCAAAGGACATGCTCTGCTCCAGGTGCTGCTTTCTTGGTGCTATGAGGTCCCCCCACCCCTTGTTTCCCTTTCATCTCTTGAGAGAGAAAAGGTGGTGCAGGCCACACCTCAGGGAAACTCCCTTTACATTGGATCAGGGAAGTGATCTGAGTGAGGGTGGTGTTACAACCCCATCATAATCCTCTCAACATAAAATTACAATCACTAAATGGGGAACAACCACACATGGCCTAAACAAGTTGATACACACGTTTGGGGGCGGGGAATAACTCCACTGTGTTCTGCATGTGTGGGTTCAAATCCCATCCTTGTTGTTCCTTCCTTTCCCCACTGTGTCGTGAGAGTGAGATTTTACAGAGCCCTAGAAACCCTGGTGGCATAGTGGTTAAGTGCTACCGCTGCTAACTAAAGGGTCAGCAGTTCGGATCCGCCAGGCGCTCCTTGGAAACTCTATGGGGCAGTTCTATTCTGTCCTATAGGGTCGCTTTGAGTCGGAATCGACTCAACGGCACTGGGTTTGGTTTTTGGTTTTTTAGTGGTATAGTGGTTAAGAGCTCAGCTGCTAACCAAAAGGTCGGCAGTTCAAATCTGCCAGCTGCTCCTTGAAAACCCTATGGGCGGTTCTACTCTGTCCTATAGGGTGGCTATGAGTTGGAACTGACTCAATGGCACCTAACACCAACATAAGAATTGATTAACAGCAATTTATACTCAAATGATTCAGCACAAAATATTTATATATATATCACTGATATGCACGGCAAATGTAAGCAAAAGGTATCAGATGTTCATTGTACTCTTCTATCAGTTTATCTATAGATTTGAAATTTTCTGCTAAAAAAAAATAATAATTAAAGTAGGAATGATACCTAGGTGCCACCTCAAAAAAACACTTAAACCTCTGCCTTCTACCAGAGTCAACTCTGATTCATGGCAACTACATGTGTGCCAGAGTAGAACTGCACTCCATAGGGTTTTCAATGGCTGATATTTCAGAAGTAGATCGCCATGTCTTTCCTCCGAGGCACCCCTGGGTACAATCCAACCTCCAACTTTCTGGTAGGCAGCTGAACATGTTAACTGTTTGCACCACCCCAGGGACTCCTGCCCTCAAAGACACTCCTTTATTCTGCCCCATAGGTCTGCCTTTCAGAACCTTGAAGCCAGGGACTGTGTTATCCTCCTCCAGCACCCACAGGGTCTCCAGCAAAGGACCTTGCACTGCACACCTTCAATAAATGTGGGCCAGGTGACTGGAAGTGAGCTCACGCTGTGCTCCTCATTAGCACCTCAATGGGGGTGTTATGGATTGAATTGTGTTCCCCCAAAAAATGTGTGTCAATTTGGCTAGTCCATGATTCCCAGTATTACGTGATTGTCCATCATTTTGTCATCTGATGTGATTTTCCTGTGTGTTGTAAATCCTACCTCTATGATGTTAATGAGGTGGGATTAGCAGCAGTTATGTTAATGATAAACAGAGAAAAGATTGAAGTTGTCAAGGATTTCATTTTACTTGGATCCACAATCAACAGCCATGGAAGCAGCAGTCAAGAAATCAAAAGACGCATTGCATTGGGCAAATCTGCTGCAAAGGACATCTTCAAAGTGTTGAAGAGCAAAGATGTCACCCTGAAGGCATGCCTGACCCAAGCCATGGTATTTTCAATCGCATCATATGCATGTGAAAGCTGGACAATGAATAAGGAAGATGGAAGAAAAGTTGACGCCTTTGAATTGTGGTGTTGGCAAAGAATATCGAATATACCATGGACTGCCAAAAGAACGAACAAATCTGTCTTGAAAGAAGTACAACCAGAATGCTCCTTAGAAGCAAGGATGGCAAGACTGTGTCTTACATACTTTGGACGTGTTGTCAGGAGGGATCAATCCCTGGAGAAGGACATCATGCTTGGCAGAGTACAGGGTTACCAGAAAAGAGGAAGACCCTCAACGAGGTGGACTGACACAGTGGCTGCAACAATGAGTTCAAGCATAACAACGATTGTAAGGATGGCGCAGGACCGGGCAATGTTTCATTCTGTTGTGCATAAGGTCGCTATGAGTTGGAACCGACTTGAGGGCACCTAACAACAACAGCATGTTAATGAGACAGGACTCAATCTACAAGATTAAGTTGTGTCTTAAATCAATCTCTTCCAAGATATAAAAAAGAGACGTGAGCAGAAAGACATGGGGACTTCATACCACCAAGAAAGCGACACCGGGAACACAGCGCATCCTTTGGACCTGAGGTTCCTGCGCTGAGAAGACCCTAGATCAGGAGAAGATTGATGACAAGGAGTTTCTCCCAGAGCCAACAGGGAGAGAAAGCTTTCCCCTGGAGCCGGAGTCCTGCATTTGGACTTCTAGCCTCCTGTGAGGGAATAAATTCCTGTTTGTTGTGGTATTTCTGTTATAGCAGCACTAGATAATTAAGACAGAGGGAATGTGAAAAGTCCACTGTCTTTGAGAAAATATTTTTTACTTTGTCTAGAAAAACCCAGAGGCAGAAGGTCAAAGAAGAAAAGAAAGAAAAAGGGCGGGAAGAAGCAGAAGAAAGACTTTTAGAGAGAGCAGAGTGGTACGCACACTGAGCCCTTACCCGTGCAGGCCCTGCAGTAAGCGCTCTACCTGTGTTATCTCCTGAAATCCACCTAGCAGCTGAGCCTTAGGAGGTGAGTGGGGCAAATAGTTAATGCACTCAGCTCCTAACCAAAAGATTGGAGATTTAAGTCCACCCAGAGGCATCTCAGGAGAAACGCCTGGTGGATTTACTTCCAAAAGATCAGTCACTGAAAACCCCATGGAGCACAGTTCTACTCTGACACACATGGGAAGGCCATAATTTGGAGTCGACTCCATGGCAACTGGTTTGTACTACTATCATCTTCATTTTATGCCATGAAATATGAGGCCCAGAAAGGCTGATTAACTAGAGCAGCATCACACAGCTTGAACCCTAGCAGTCTGGAGCCAAAGCCCACACTCTTAAACCACTGTGCTATACCTTACTGCCTACTAGGGTACTCTAGAGAAGGAGAAGGAAAGCGAGACCTAATATTTATCAAGCCCTACTAAGACATTATCTTGCTGAATTATCTCTGCAACCCAGCAAAGTAGGTATTATCTTGTTTTGACTAAACCAACCAAATGGACTGTAAAATAAATTTCTGTTCCATCCCATTGCACAAGGCAAAAAGGCACAACCATTTATATAGTGTTCTGTGCACATGGCACCCAGAAACCATTAGAGGACTAGGCACTCCCTGCAGTCAAGCAATGCAGGACCCCGAGCCACTTGCTTAGGGCGATACCGCTGGTAAGTGATGGTGCCAGGATTTGAAACCAGGCTCTCTGGGACCTGGCCACTTTCCACTCTACCACACAGCACTGCCTCCCTGGGAAAGGCCCCCCAGTACTCTGTGTTGCCTGGCATCTCTCTGCAGGGGTCAGAGCCTCCTTTCTGCAAGGAGAAGGGAGATTTAAACTGTGTAAACCCTGCCAAGAGGTGTTGGAGGCAGGAGCTCTTCTAGACAGACTTTAGAGTATGAGGGTGGAGGAGGTGTGCATATAGTTGGGGGGGGGTGGTAAGAAAGGAGAGAGAAAACCCTGAGACACTCTCCCCAACCCAGTGCACTTTGGGTAGTGACACTTATAGCCAGGGTGACCAACTCGTCCCAGTTTGCTCAGGACTTTAGTTTTGGAGTCCCTGGGTGGTGCAAAGGGTTAAGCACTCAGCTACTAACTGAAAGGTTGGAGGTTCAAATCCACCCAGAGGCACCTTGAAAGAAAGGTCTGGCAACCTACTTCCAAAAGATCACAGCCATCAAAAACCCTGTGGAGCGCAGTTCTACTCAGACACACGTGGGATCGTCATGAGCGGGAATTGGTCGATGGCAACTGGTTTGGTTTTTTGGTTTTCCCAGTTTTAGCACTGAATGTCCCACATCCTGGGAAAACTCTCAGTTCCAGAAAATTGACATGGTTGAACACCCTACTCACAGCCAGCCCCCTCTCCTCATTCCCTGGGCCCCAAGAAACCCAGGGGGAGGAGGATGTCCGTTCTGCCAGAAACACACCCAGCCACAGCAACTGGTAAATAAAAGCACCCTTTCACTGGAGTTGCTGGTCTTTGCCAGCTTCCAGGTCCAAGCAAAGAGGCTCCCAGTGGCCAGGTACACAGAAGAGTGGACTGGGCAGAAAGGATGGACCTCAGAGCCCCTACCTGCTATGGATGAGGCTCTGAGAGAACCTACATCTGTATACAAGGTTTAAATTAACCATGCTCCTTCACCAGCCAGATTAGATGCTCCAGGCTGGAGACCAGGGACAGTCAGGCACCCTGGGCCATAGCGTCAGACAAACGGGTCTGGAATCCTGGCTATCACTGACAAGCTGTGTGGCCTTGCATGAGAAGGCCTCTGGGCCTCTATACCTCAATTTCCTTATCTGTAAAATGGAAATAACACCTACCTTATAGAGTTGTTGCAAGGATTAGAAGAAAAAATACATTTCAAGTGTTAAGTACTTAGCAGGTATTCAGTAAATGGTAGCAATCTTTATTGTTCTCCTGACTGACGTAGCTTTGGATTCTCTGTCTTATTCCTATATTCATTCATTCTTTCATTCATTCAACAAACATTTATCAAATGCCCACTGAGTTCCAAGCGCTGGGGATACAGCAATGAGTAAAACAAATTTTCTGCCTCCATGAAGCTTACATTGTCATCTGAGAAAATAGATGCAAAAGGTTTATGCTCAACTCTTAACCTGGTGGTACAGTGGTTAAGCTTCCTGCTGCTAACCAAAAACTTGGCAGTTGGAATCCATCAGCCGCTCCTTGGAGACCTTAGGGAACAGTTCTACTCTCTCCTATAGGGCCGCTATAAGTCGGAATCGGCTCAATGGCAACGGGTTTCGTTTGGAACCCTGGTGAAGTGGTCAAGAGCTCGGCTGCTAACCAAAAGGCTGGCAGTTTGAATCCACAGCTGCTCCTTGGAAACCCTATGGAGCAGTTCTACTCTGCCCTATAGGGTCGTTATGAGTCGGAATCAACTCGATGGTAATGGGTTTTGTTTGGTTTACTAGCCTAAAGGTTGGCAGTTTGAACCACTCAGTGGCACCTCAAAAGAAAGACAGGGTAGTTTACAGGGTAGAACTACTCCTTAGAGCTTTTATTTTTTTCCATTTTTGGTGAAAGTATAAACCAAAAACCAAATCTAGTGCCGTAAAGTCGATTCCCACTCTTAGTGACCCTATAGGACAGTGTAGAACTGCCCCATAGGGTTTCCAAGGCTGTAATCTTTATGGAAGCAGACCAATGCATCTTTCTCCCACGGAACAGCTGGTGGGTTCAAACCGCCAACCTTTCAGTTAGCAGCTGATTGCTTAAGCAGCTGATGACATGGGGTCATCATAAGTCGGAATCAACTCTCCTCAACGGCAATGGATTGGGTTTATCTTTTTGTTTTTGTTTTTTTAATGTCAGGTGTTACAAAGTGCTGTAGAGGAAAAAAAAAAAAAAAAGCAAAAATGACAAAGGGGGAATGAAGGCCAGAGGAGCAACAGTATGGACGAATCTGGAGTCCAGGCAGAGTGGGTGTTGGAGACATACACCTGGGAGTCATCAGAATCAAGATGGTCTTTAAAGCCAGGGGACTAGATGGGATCATTGAGGGAACGACTGTAGACAGCAAGGACATCTGAGGCCTGGAGGCGCCAACCTTCAGAGGGTGATGACACAAGGAGGAACCAACAAAAGAGACCGAGGAGGGACTGCCAGCTAGTAAGGAGGGGGTCCAGGCAGAGGGTATCCTAGAAACTCAGACTGGAGAAGATCAAAGAAGAAAGGGGAAGAAAGGATTGGAGAGAATGAGTGTAGACAGCTCCTCCGTGTCAACACTAAGGTGGGATGAGATAAGTGACCACGTGTTAGGGTGTTTACCTCCACGTCAGTGCTCTGACTGCAACATCACCATCCACCTCTTGCCCTCAAGTTTATTCCAACTCATTGTGACCTTATAGGACAGAGTGAAACTGCCCCATAGGGTTTCCAAGGAGGAGCTGGTAGATTCGAACTGCTGACCTCTTGGTTAGCAGCCGAGCTCTTAAGCACTGCAGAAGGAGAAGCCCCAAATGACATGTTTATGTTTCTTCTGTCTCTAGGTCTCTCCAACACATAATAATTTCTCGATCAAAATCTACTGAATGGGAGGTCAGTTAAAATGTCCTTCTGTTTATGCCTGGGGCAAGGGCTAGGGATTTTCCCTCCTTCTTGGGCCCTTGCTCCAAGCCCCGGAGACTCCAGGGATGGCTGGGCAAGCCCACAAATCGTCCCTAGAGATCCTTCTCTCAGGAATGTCAGTGAGTGTGTCCAGCTAGACCCGTAATGGCCTCACACAACAGAAGAGCCATTTGAGCACCCCTGGTTCTCCGGTTCAGCAAAGAAAAAAAAGAAGAAATGAATGTTCAAGAGCGGGGGAAGGACTTGGCTAAAATGGAGGGAGAAATCAAAGTCTGAACAAAATAACAGCCACAACAATAATAACCATTTGTTGAGCTCTTATTCTGTGCCAGGCACTGGACCCAACACTGACATTATCTCTTACCTCAGCTCATCTCAGTCTAGTTTAGTTCCACTCAGTCCATCCTCAGTTATCCTGTGAGGGAGGTATTGTAAATTCCATTCCACAGATGTCTGAAGTCACTCGGCCAGTAAGTTCCAAAGCTGATCTTTCTCAACCCCTATGTGAAGCCTTTATCTTTGAAGAGAGGATGGACATAAAAATACAGGAAGATGGACACAAAGCCGCCCCCAGCATCCCATTCCCTTCCAGGTCTGAAGAGCCATTACCACCAGGCTCACCTGGGCCTCCCCTCTGTCCTTCCCAACGTCACCTTTTGGGTGGAGGGAAGTTCAAGCCAATGGGTGGAAGGCTAGGATCAGCAACCAGAGAGCTCTCCTTAGCCATAGTAGCCACTGAGGCAGAGGTTTCCAGAGCTAATTCCTGACCTTATTAGTAGCCATTCACCCAGCTTCTCACAGTGAGCAACTGCTAGACATCTGCATAATAGACATCTCCCACTGGCTCCCATCAGCACCTGAAACCACCAAGTTAGGGTCCAGTGAAGACCTGTGGAGCTGCTATTGTTTATTGATATATTTGCACTCACTGCACCTCTGGGAAGCTGGGTTTAAGACCTGAGGGGCTGGGACAAAAGAGAGCTCAACTGTGCTGGTGCAGGGAGGAGTTGGGACAAGCTGAGTCTTGCCAGAGAAAAGGCGGCCAGGATAGTAGGGGAGAGGGAAAAGGTAGTAGGTGTCATGGATTGAATTATGACCCTCCCCCCCAAAACGTGTGTATCAGTTGGGCTGGGCCATGATTCCCAGTATTGTGTGATTTTTCCTATATGTTGTAAACCCTGCCTCTATGATGTTAATGAGGGAGGATGGACAGCAGTTGTGTTAGGGAGGCAGGACTCAACCTACAAGATTGGACTGTGTCTTGAGGCAATCTCTTGAGACACAAAACACAGAAGCAAGCAGAGAGACAGGGGACCTCATTCCACCAAGAAAGCAGCACCAGGAGCAGAGTCCGTCCTTTGGATCTGGGGTCCCTGAGCCTGAGAAACTCCTTGACCAGGGGAAGATTTATGACAAGGAATCTTCCTCCATAGCTGACAGAGAAAGCCTTCCCCTGGAGCTGACACCCTGAATCTGGACCTGTAACCTACTCAACTGTGAGAGAATAAATTTCTCTTTGTTAGAGCCATCCATTCGTGGTGTTTGTGTTACGGCAGCACTAGATGACTAAGACAGTGGGTCTCTTGGAGCCAAACACGGAAGAGGAAAAGAGTTGGGAGGTTGTCCTCTTTTCTCCTCGTAGTTGTGATTTGGTATAGTGGTAAACCAGTTGCTGCAGAGCCAGCTCCATTCATAGCAATTAATGTGTGACAGAGGAGAACTCTGCTGCATAGGATTTTCAGTGACAGATTTTTTGGAAATAGATTGCCAGGGGTTTCTTTGGAGGTACCTCTGGGTGGACTTGAACTTCCGACTTTTCGGTTAGCAGTGACGTGCATTAACCTTTTGCACCACGCAGGGACTTTGGTGTAGTGGTTAAGAGTGTGAAATTGGACAGCCAGGGTTCGAATCCCACTTGCTAGTTAGGTGTTCTTGGGAAACTTCCTCAGTCCCTGTATCTCCATTTCTGTATTCTCAAAATATGCTTGATGAGCGTACACATCTTGCAGGGTTATCAGTAGGAGTCGATGAAGTAAGCCACATAAGGTGCTTATCACAGTTCCCAGCACTGAATAAATGTGCAGTAAATGTTTAATAGTATTATTAATATTTAACTGAAGCCTGCAGTCTGCCTCTACCACCATCTCCTCCAGCTGTGTGCTTGCTTTGGATTCTGCCCAAGATCTTAGGGTTCATAGATGCCCTGGGTGTGAATCACTTGTAAACACACATATTTGTGTACTCTGTTTATAGAAAACATCTCTCCTTCTTCCAGCGGCAAAACATCTGGTGACTTCCTTGGGAGAGAAAAAGGGAGTGCCCTGCAAGACAGACAGGAAGGCTGGTTGTCCCTCAGGGAGCAGAAGAAGAGGAACATGTCCCAGCACACATCCCCCTTCCCTTGAGCTTGGCATTTGCTTCAAGATGGTGCGACGCGGGGGAAGGAGTGCTGGAGGAAGCATAAATTGATACAACCCCCACACAGAGCACAGTGCTGATCACTTTCAAAATTTCAAACGCACGTCCTCTTTGACTCAGCAATTCGGCTTCCAAGAATTTTTTTTTTTTTTTAGTAAATGTACTCATATAGATGCAAAATGGTGGAAGTGCAAGGTTATTCACAGCAGGATTATTTTTTATGGCAGAGATTGGAAATAATCTAAATGTCCATTAATTTGTTCAATAAATTATGATCCATCCATACAACGGAATATTATGCCACTGTTTTAAAAAATGAAAAAAATTCTATGAACTGATTATGGAAAGTCCCAGGGTGGTGCAAACTGTTAACCTACTCGGCTGCCAACTCAAAGATTGGTGGTTTGAGTCCACCCAGAGGAAGAAAGGCCTGGTGATCTACTTCCCAAAAATCAGTAATTGAAAACCCTGTGGAGCATCGTTCTGTTCTGATACACAAAGGTAGCACTGAGTCAGAATCAACTGGAGGATGACTAGTTAGTTGGGCTGGATTATGGAAAAACCTCTGAGATTCTCCGTTAACTGAAAAAAGCAGGATAGAGAAGAATGTGGGGAAGTGTAAAAGAGGAATATACTCCCATATTTAGCTAATATGCAAAA
The DNA here is from genome assembly GCF_030014295.1 of Loxodonta africana. Classification (NCBI taxonomy): domain Eukaryota; kingdom Metazoa; phylum Chordata; class Mammalia; order Proboscidea; family Elephantidae; genus Loxodonta; species Loxodonta africana. The sequence continues at coordinate 103,645,747 of NC_087342.1, forward strand.
AATGACTCTGGAAGAAAACACAAGAAAAGATAGCATTGTCTCTGAGAAAGAGAACCAAATGGCCAAGGGACAGAGGAGTAATAGATATGTCACTGCTTCTCTTGTACACGTTTTGAATTTCAAAATGTTAAAATACATAGATTTTTTTTTAAGAGCCCTGAACTTAGGATCAGACAGACTGGGTTCAAAACCCAGGTCCACTGGTTGTGTGATCTTGGGCATGTCATTTTAATAATTCTGAGCCTTGGTTTCCCATACATAAAACAAGGATGAGAATAATATCTGTGTGGCAAGGTCTTTGTGAGTATTCACTGAGGTGGTATTAAAAAAAAAAAAACCCACATGGAAATGACTGCAATAAAGACTCCCTTTCAATAAGTGTGAGATGAAGAGTCCCTGGGTAGTGCAAACAGTTAAGCACTTGCCTACTAGCCAAAAGTTGGCAGTTCGAACCCACCTAGAGGCACCTCAGAAGGCAGGCCTGACGATCTGCTTCTGAAAGTTCACACACAGCCTTGAAAACCCTATGGAGCACTTCTACTCTGCACATGTGGGGTCTCCTTGAGTTGGAATCAATGGCAACTGACAACGACAACAACAACATGCTTTTACATTGTTATGGATTAATTGAGTTGTATCCCAAAAAAACGTGTGTTACCTTGGCTAGGCCGTGATTCCCAGTATTGTGTGGTTGTCCTCCACTTTGTGATCTGATGTAATTATCCTCTGTGTTATAAATCCTAACCTCTACAACGTAAATGAACCAGGGATACAGGCAGTTGTGTTAATGAGGCAGGACTCAGTCTATAGGATTAGGTTGCACCTTCAGTCAATCTCTTTTGAGATATAAAAGAGAGAATCAAGCAGAGTAGGGAGGGACCTCATTATCACCAAGGAAGAAGAGCCAGAAGCAGAGTGCATCCTTTGAACCCAGGGTCCCTGCACTGAGGAACTCTTAGACCCAGGGGAAGATTAATGACAAGGACCCTCCCCCAGAGCCAACAGAGAGAGAAAGCCTTCCCCTGGAGCTGGTGCCCAGAATTACGGCCTTTTGACTTTACCACCAAGGTTGTTTGTTGACTCATTCTCCAGAAGAATTTCGAGAGAATAAATTTCTGTTTGTTAAAGCCATCCACTTGCGGTATTTCTGTTACAGCAGCAGTAGACAACTAAGACACAGCCACCAAGTGCAAAGCTAGATTCAAACCCAGCTCCGTCTGATGACAAAACTCATGCTTTTCTTCACTTAAGTGTAGGACACTTGTTAGTATACTTGTTGTTGCTATTAAGCAAAAAACATTGAGATGTGGTCGTGGTATACGAATTCAGACATGGGATAAAATGTCATAGAATTATACACAAAGACATACCAGAAAATGAGACTTGGAAAAGCTGGTGAAATTTGAGTGAAGTCTGTGGTCTAGGTGATTGTTTTGTGCCTATGCTAATTTCTGGCTTTGATAATGCACTATAGTTAACAAGATGCCACCATTGGAGGAAGCTGGATGATGAGTAGACAAGAGCTGTCTGTACTCTTTTTGCAACTTCTTATGAGTCTGTAATTCGCTCAAAATTGAAAAAAAAAAATACACATAGAAGCATCCTGTTGAAAATATGGGCAGGTGGGGAACATTCTAAATAGCTCCTAGTGAGCAAAGAATGGCCCAAGAATGTTAATAGTGCAGTAAGAGTTCCTGGGTGGTAAATAGTTAATGTGCTCTGCTGCTAACTGAAAGATCGGTGGTTCAAATCCACTCAGAGGCACCTCAGAAGAAAAGTCTGGTGATCTACCTCCAAAACCTCAGCCATTGACAATCTAATGAAGCACAGTTCTACTCTGACCTATATGAGGCCACCATGAGTTGAAATCGATTCAACGGTAACTAGTTTTAGTAGCCTTCATTCCAAACATAAGAAGTATAAGATTTCATAGCTGCTCCCTTACTTTATAGACTTGCTTGCGGCTTTATTTTAGGGTTATCCAAGTTTTATGTTTTCCTAGGAGCCCCAGTGGCACAATGGTTAAGCACTCAGCTCCTCACTGAAAGGTTAGCTGTTCAAATCCACCCAGCAGCTCCGTGGGAAGAAGACCAGCAATCTAATCCCATAAAGATTAAACCAAAAACCAAACCCAGTGCTATCTAGTGGATTCTGACTCATAGCGACCCTACAGGACAGAGTAGAACTGACCCCATAGGGTTTCTAAGGAGTGCCTAAAATATCCTATGGGGCAGTTCTACTCTGTCACATGGGATCACTGTGAGTCAAAATCAACTCGATGGCACCTAACAACAAAAAGTTTTCCAGGCTCACCTGCTTACAGAGGGGCTCGCATTTACAAATGTCACTCATGTTTCACCAGTTTTTGCCCCCAGTTGCTATTACAGAGCTTCCGCCCCACCCCAAATCTCACTCAGTTATTGACGGGGAACACTGGAGGTGTCTTATACAAGCTCACAGGCCATCCACTTGTGTTCTGTTGCCCAGCCTTAGCCCCATCTGCAGATGCCCTCTGTCCTCAGACACTCCAAGGCACTGCCTCATTACAGCCCCTCTGCCGGGAGTGGGGTTTGCTGGGGTCTGGCGCCAGGAGGCTGCTTTCTGATATTGGCAAACCCAACCCAGCCCTGGTGCCCTGTGTCCACTGGACTCTCCTGCCCCGAAGAACTCAATGTTCTATGCAGAAGGAGAGCAAATGGCAACTCCAGGTCACACCCAGCTGCCTGGATACCAAAACAGGGCAGTTCACATCTCATACAGTCCTTGTGTAAACAACTCCTGAATTCTCTACTCAGAGACTCAGTGATGACTGCAAGGTTCTGAAATGCAATACAATCTCAGTACCTGTCTCAGTTATCTAGTTCTGCTATAACAGAAATACCACAACTGGATGGCTTTAACAAACAGAAATTTACTCTCTCACAGTCTAGGAAGCTAGAAGTCCAGATTCAGAACACCAGCTCCAGGGGAAGGTTTCTCACTCTGTCAGCTCTGAGGAAAGGTCCTTGTCATCAATCTTCCCCTGGTCGAGGAGCTTCTTAGCACAGGGTCCCCAGGTCCAAAGGATGCACTCCGCTACTGGTGCTTCTTTCTTGGTGGTATAAGATCCCCATGTCTCTCTGTTTGCTTCTCTCTTTTATATCTCAAAAGAGATTGGTTTAAGACACAACCTAATCATGTAGATTGAGTCCCACCCATCATCACAATTGCTGCTAATCCAATCTCATCAACATCATAGAGACAGGACTTACAACATATAGGAAGATTACATCAGATGACAAAATGGTGGACAATCACACAATACTTGGAATCATGGCTTAGCCAGGTTGACAGACATTTTGGGGGGACACTATTCAACCCCTGACAGTACCTATTACCCATTGTCATCAAGATGATTCTGACTTATAGCGACCCTATAGAACAGAGTTGAACCAGCCCATAGGATTTCCCAGGCTGCAGTCTTTACAGAAGCAGACTGCCACATCTTTCTCCTGCCAATCTCAGGAGAGCTAACATTTGTTGAGCATTTACTGTTTGCCAGGCCCTGTGCCAAACAGTTCATGTGGGTACATTTGTTTAGTTCTGACAGACAGGTAAGCTGCTATAACAAATATATCCAACTACAGTCTCAGGGCATAGAGAAGTTAGAAGTTTATATTGCTGTCATGTAACTTCCAAGGAAGTCTTCCTGGTCAATGGACTGCTATATCTCAGGCAGAGATTCAGTGACCCACACTCCTTCCGTCTTGTTTCTCCACCATCCCTCAAGGTGTGGTCTGCCTCCACACAGCTGAAGCTGGGTCACTGTCATGCCTGGTTATAACCAGTGGGAAGGGAAAAGAGAGCGTGGAGGAGGCATACTGATTGCCTCAGATGCTGGGCCTAGAAGTCTCATACCTCACTCACTCACAGCCTGGTGGTGAGAACCTAGTCCACAACCTCACCCAACTGCAGAGAGATGGGAAATGGGCATCCACTACAATGACTTCACAGAGGAAGAAGGGAAAATGCATTCTAGTGGATAGCTATCAGCCTTCACCACCCTCCCTCACCGTTATGCCCAAAGATGCTCAAATGGATAAATACTCACAGTAGGTAATAGTGATTTGATAAATCAATTTTAGCCAATGAACTAGAGCTGGACCCCTTTCAAATAAAATGTGTTTGTGGGTGATTAACAGGAATAGAATGATGATAAGGATGCAGATTGAGGGTGGTGGTGGTTCAGTGGTAGAATTCTCACCTTCCAAATGGGAGACCCGTGTTCGACTCCTGCCAGTGCACCTCATGAGCAGCCACCACCCAGTTATCAACAGAGGCTTGCGTGTTGTTACGATGATGTTGAACAGGTTTCAGCAGAACTTTCACACTAAGACAGACTAGGAAGAAAGGCCTAATGATCTACTTCTGAAAACCCTATTTGGTCACAACAGTCCAACCCATGACGGATCATGGGGATGGCGCAGGATTTCATTCTGTTGTGCATGGAGTCACCATAAGTCAGGGCTGACTCAACGGCAGCTGACAACAACAACAACGGAGATGTAAGACTTAACCTAGATACAAACTACAGCTTCATCAACCCTGAGACCAGAAGAACTAGATGGTCCCCGGCTACTACTACCTACCATTCTGATCAGGGCCACAATAGATGGACCCTAATAGAATGGAAGAAAACTGTGGAATAGAACCTCAAATTCCTAAAAAAAAAAGTTGAGCCTACAGGACTCCCCAAGGCTTGCCCTGAGATGCACTTCAAACCTTGAACCAAAACTAACCCCTGAGGTCACCTTGTAGCTAAATAACAGATTGGCTAAAAGAAATAGTAATACCCACAAGTACTGTGCTCCTTTAAAAATCACCTATATGACATCACATGGCCAAAATTGCTTTAAAACAAAGATGAGAATATAAGGGGGCAGGGAAACTAGATTAATGGAAAAGGAACAACCAGAATGGAAATAGTGAGAATGTTTAGGCATTGTGAAGAATGTAACCACTGTCACCGAACAATTTGTGCAGAAATCGTTAAATGGGAACCCAAAGTGCTGTGTAAACCTTCACCGAAAAACAATGTAGCTCTAACAGGGGTGGAAACCTTGGCAGACTTTTCGGAGTGGCATCTTAGTCCAGGTTTTAGAATGGGTAGGTTTGGATTTGAGTCCAGGGCCTTCACTTGGGAAAATTGCTAAACCTCTCTGTCCTCAGTTCTCCATAGGAGAGAATCTAAGGAGACAATAGATGTAGCATGGCCTAGTAAGCTGGGAGATGCTGTCACGTGTGAGAGGTTATTGTTGGTCTGGGGGACCCATAGATCCTGCTACCACAGCCACCCTGTGTGACAGGTGGTCCTGTCCAAGGTCTGTGCTTAGGTCAAACATGTTTCCAAAGGTGGGCTCAAGGAGCTAATCAGGAGTGTGCGTGTGTGCGCATGCACATGTGTGTATGTGCGTGCGTGCGTGCGTGCATATGTGCATGCATGTGTGCGTGCGCGGGCATGTGTGTGCATGCATATATGCGCTACTCCAGCCAGCAGAGCAGCCAGTCATTTATCCACATGGATGGCTTGATTTTGATTGAGTTAACACATACTTATTGAACAGTGTTTCCTGAAGGCCTGTTGTAAATTGCATGCTATACTCGAACTGTATACATTTTTACAGCCCACATTCTTCAAATATTAGAATAGTATAAAAGATAACTGAGGAGTAAGGGGAAGGAAGAGCAAACATCAGAGAAGAAGGAGCCATGGGGAAGATGGCTAGAGGGGAAGGGGGAGAGCTGCTTGTCCTTTTGGTTTCTAAGCACCTCCAACTATGTTCACCAATGACAACAAGCCAACCCATGGTGAAACTGCCAAAATACATAATCTGTCCTAGGCTGAGCTAATATTCATTACAACAGCTCACATTTGCTGGGTTTTGATTAAGTGCCAGGCACTATGCCAAGTGCTTTATATAAAATATCTGATTTAACCCTGACAACCCTGAAGACGGAGACTGGCACTATTATTGTGCCACTGTTGTTAGCCCCATTTTACAGACGAAGAAACAGAGGCAGACAGACTTGTTCAAGGTCACACAGCTAGCCAATGGCAGACTCAGGTTTGAAACCCAGGCCTGTCTGATTCCTGCACTGCACCCTAACCACCATGCCTGACTACCACATGTTGGCCATAGACTTCAGTGTCCTCATCTGTGAAATGGGGTCACTATGTTCAGCTCTGCTTGCCCCATAGGGCTGTTGTGAGGACCCCCTGAGAAATGATTGCCGAGGAGCACTGTGAACTCACAGAGCCTTATGCAAAAGGATTAAACAACATTCCCCCAAGTTTTGCTAAGATGACCCTGCTTTAGGTAGGTGGAGAACAAAACAATGAAGAGTGGCCTAGATTGAAATAAACTTCCTTTTCTTGGAAACAACTTCAGAGGGAGGACATAGTTGACTTGACCAGCAGAGGTTCTAAGCCCAAGAGCTCACAGTTGTTTTCACCCCTGACTGCCTCCTCAGAACATCTAGGGATTAACAGCGTAGCCACCAAGCTGGAAGGACACCTAAGCAGTCCGGTGGAGAGTTTTATGTGGTGAGAAATTGAACTCCCTCAGTCCCTGCCCCCCAGTAGCCAGCACAACTTCCCAGCCATGTGAGGGAGCCACCTTGGAAGCAGATCCTGAATGTAAAAACGGCAGTGCGGCGTGATCAGACCCGCTCATCTAACTTCACAAGAAGGAGGAAAGAGAATCAAGATAATTAGCCCAAGGCTGATTCCTATGAGGTACAGGTCAAACATACCTCTACCCTCCAAATTTTTACCAATTCTGACACCAGCTGTCCCTCCCACGGCACTTTCTACTTCTCTTCTGGGTTCAGTAATTCATTGCAATGGCACACAGAGCTCATAGACTATACTCCCTAGGGAAGTAACAGCTTACAAGTCAGGATCAGAATCAACAGGCTATAACTCGGGATCAGGATTAGGAAGCATGTAGGCAGTCTCCCTTCTTCAGTGCAGGGCAGCTCTCTCAGCTCCTCTCGGCCATGCAGGGCTCCTCTTGGCCCCCTCAGGACAGGCTCCTCTTGGCCCCCTCAGGACAGGCTCCCTCTCTCGGCCCTTGGCTCTCAGCTTGGCCTCTGCCCTGCATGGTCAAGTGTTACAAAGCTCTTTAGCTGTGCCAAGGGCCCAGAGGCACCCGACTCTGCCAGCAAACCTCCTGCCCAAAGACGCTCAGCTCTCTTGCTCCACGGGTCAGCATGGTCACTGTAGCTGCCTTACTCCACAGACTGGGAAGCCCACCACACCATCTCATGCCAGTCTCCTGGTTCTGCTGCTGTTTCTCTGCTGCACTTGCTGCTGCTTTTTGCCATCTTGCACCATCTCCAGTGTTGCAACTCTTTCTTTCTGTCTCCTGGGCCTAGGAAGTTCTCAGCACAGGGACCCTGGGTCCAAAGGATGCACTCTGCTCCTGGCTCTTCTTTCTTGTAGGTGGTGAGGTCCTTCATTTGCTCTAGGATTGGCTCTCTTTTAAGCCTAATGGATGGCAAATCTAACCAATCCCCTATTAGAGTTCCATACAGCTTATTTGCATGATCCTACCCCTGCAAGCATTCCACACACCTTATTTGCATTATTAGCAGACTGTCCAATCCTGTTGGTGGGCTATAAGCATCTTATTTGCATAGCTCCAACCAATCACTATGGGAGACACAAAGACTATGAATGGCTGGAAGGACCATATTAAGTAATTCATTACACCACACTGAGCCCCAGTCCAACTTTCAGAAGACCACAACCTCATGAGAGACTCTGAGTTAAAAACTACTGCTGAATTCCTGACCCACAGAAACCATGAGACATAATAAATGTCAACTGTCATTTTGAGCCACTAAGTTTTGGGGAGGAGCCTGAGTGGCACAAGTGGTTTGCAATCAGCTGCTAGCCTAAAGATTGGTAATTCGAGCCCACCCAGGGTATTCACGGAAGAAAGGCCTGGTGAACTGCTTCCGTAAAGATTACAGCCAAGAAACACATATGGAACACAGTTCTACTCCACAACACATGGGGCCGCCATGAGTCCAGGAACGACTTCATGGCTGCTAACAACAAAATCAAAATATTACACAGCAATAAACAACTAATACAGAGTACATGAAATAGTATGGAGTTAAGAAGTATTGGTCAGGGTTCTTGGATCCAAGCAAGAGAAACCAGTTATGGCAAATATAAGCAAAAAAGGAATTTTCTGGGAGGGAATCAGGGCTCATCAAATCCATGAGAAGGATGAAGGCCCAGGCTGGAAGCCTCGTGGAAAGCTGGGCAGAAGAACCCTAGGTGAGGTTCAGAAAGAAGAGTAACCTGGTAAGCAGAGCGCCACAGCTCTGAAGAGCCACTAGCGATCCCACACAGCCTCGAACTATGGACTCACTGGGGTGATAGTGATACAGATCATGTCCCAGCCTCCTGGCTGCACCAAGGGCAGGAGAAAAATGATCTGCCCTTTTGGCACTATCTCCCTCCAAGATTACTCCCAGTAGAGAAAGATAGCTCTTGAGAGGCAATTGGGGTGTTGTTGGAGATGAGGATGGCATGCTTTGCAACCAGAGTCAATAAATAGCCAGCCCAGGAGTTACTGCCCGGTGTTTTGAAGAGGAGGGCCAAGAATATATTGAACCAAACGAGTGGGCTGAGTGCTTTATGTTCATCATCTTGCTAATCCTCACAACAGTCTTTCAAGGAGGGCCGTGTCTTAGTTACCTAGTGCTGCTGTAACACAAATACCACAAAGTGGTGGCTTTGAAGAACAGAAATTAATTTTAGTTCTGGGGGCTAAAAGTCCAAATCAGAGTCTTAGCCATGTCAATTCCTTCTTTGTCAGTAGCCACAGGCATTCTTTGATTCCTTGGCATTCTTGGCCTGTAGCAATGCGTACATGGAGTCTGTCTTCCCCTTGTGTGTGTTTATGGGTCAATTCTGGTCTTTTTATAACTCCGGAGTGATTAGGTTTAGGATCTACCCTACACTGGCATGTCTTCATTAACATGACAAAAGAAAAACCCTATTCCCAAACGGGTTCACATCCACAGGTACAAGGGCCAGGAATTCGACATATATTTTGTGGAGGTGTAATTCAATCTTTAACAGGTGGTATTGTCTCCATCATCCAGATGAAGAGATGGAGTTTCAGGGAGTTAACTTGCTGAGGCCCACATAAGAAGCAATGGAGCTGGTTTTGAAGTTCAAGTCTGTGGAGTTCCAGAGTCCGTACTTGTCCCACATTACCAAGTTTCCAAGGCTGGGTGTCAAGGAAATGGGATCACATTCTGCTTTGGTGAAATCAAATTAAATTTAAAAGAGTTCATTTTAAAAAGACACAGAGCCTGAAGTAAAGGAGTCACCTGAACTCCCAAGGAGGAATGTAGAAGGAGGGTTTTCGGAAACTGAGGCTTCCCAGGAGCTCAGACCATGATGAGGATCATGTGTACTAAAAGTGGTCCACTTCTGCCACCTAGCCACAGATGTTCTCTGCAGCCAGAGCAGATGAAGCCCATGTTTAGGGAAGCACCTTGGGTGGACATACAATGAATACCAATAAGATCTGAAGGGTTCCCTCGTAGATCTTCAAGATGACTGATGCCACCAGGTCCACTACTCTGTCACACACTCTCCTTATGTTCTCCTGGGATTCATACCAGCAGGGTGACCAGAATTGTTTTCTCTGGCTTGGAGCCAAGGACCCTGACTTATATTCCTTTACCCTGCCCCAAACCCTATCTCCACTCTCTACTCAGGAACTTTTCTACAATCCCACCCTTACCCACATCAGAATTTTTTCAGATTTTATTCTTAATTTTCTGACTGCAACTTTCCTGGTTTGTTTGGGGAAAAAAAAAAATCTATTTCCACATGAAGGTTGGTAGTTCGCGTTAAGCACATTCATGTCCTTGGGCTAATGTCTTCATGACATTATAACATTAACCAGCTAGTATTGATATTAGCTTTTTCTTGGCCAGGAGCCTTAATATCTCTACTAACAAGAAACCAACATAAAAAAAAATAGCCTGGAAAAAAAGCCAGCAAGAGAAAAATACCTAAAGAAAAGAAAATACATGAAGGACCAACATGATCCTAAGTACATAGTAAGTAGTCAAACATGCACTAAGTAGATGAACAAACAGACCTTGTAAAGCTCTAAAAAGAATGAATAAGGATGAAAGGTCTTGTTAAAAGAGTACCCTCAGATTTTGTACTTCACAGACCAATAATTTTCTTGGTTTATTTTTTTACTTGGGGAAGGGAAAATCAACGTAAGATTGTTGTTGCTGTTAGGTGACATCAAGTCGATATCAACTCATCGTGATCCCATGTGACAGAGTAGAACTGCCCCATAGGGTTTTCTAAGCTGTAATCTTTATGGCAGCAGATCACCAGGTCTTTTGCCCACAGAGCTGCTGGGTGCATTCAAACCCACAACCTTTTAGTTAGCAGCCGAACACTTAACCATTGCACTACTAAGGCTCCTTTATGGCTATTAAAAAAAAAAAAAAAAAACCCAAACTCATTGCTGTTGAGTTGATTCCGACTCATAGTAACCCTATAGGACAGAGGTTCCAAGGAGCAGCTGGTGGATTTGAATTGCCAACCTTTGGTTAGCAGCCAAGCTCTTAACCACTGTGCCACCAGGACTCCTCATAGTAATTACTATTTTTTATTTGATCTCTGCAGTACAGGAAGGCACATGGGGCCAGAGAAGATATTAAGTGAACCAGTTCACCACAGTTGGCAAGCTTTTGCTGTGTACTTGTGAAATTCCTTGCGAAAAATGGCGTCCTTCTTACCTCCTCTAACTTCACAAGATGGAGAGAGAATCACCATCAGTATCAGCCCAACGCTGATTCCTGTGAAGTGGAGGTCAAACATACCTCCTCTCTGCCACCTTTTTACCAATTCTGACACCAGCCATCCCTTCCACAACAGTCTCTACTTCTCTGCTGGTTCAATAATTTGTTGCAATGGCCACACACAACTCACAGATGATTCTTGTGATTATGGGGTTTATTAGGGAAGTAACAGGTTACAATTCAGGATCAGGAACAACTCAGGATGCAGTTCTTTGGTCAGGACAACTTCTCAGCTTTGCCCACAGGCAGGCCTCTCCCTGGTCCCTGGTCTTCGGCCCCTCGGCCCCTCAGCGCCTCGCCTCTTGGGCCCCTTGGGCCAGCCTGACCTTTGCCCTGATTGGGCAAGTGTTACAAAGTTCTTTAGTTCCCCTGATAAGTGCCTAGAGGCACCCTACTGTGCCAGTAAGCCTCCTATCCAAAGGCTCTCAGCTCTCTTGCTCCATGAGTCAGCAAGACTAGCTCCACTAAGTGTCCAGAGGCACCCCACTCTGCCAGCAAACCTCCTGCCCAAAGGTGCTCAGCTTTCTCGCTCTGTGGGCCAGGAAGTTCAATGCACCATCTCCTGCCAGTCTCTTAGTTCTGCTGCTGCCAGTTCTCTGCTGAGCTTGCTGCCACTTCTCACCACCTCCAGTGTTACAGCTCTCTCTCTGTCTCCTGGGTCTAGGATGTTCTCAGTACAGAGACCCTGGGTCCAAGGGATGAAGTCCACTACTGGCTCTTTTTTCTTGGTGGTAGTGAGGTCCCACCTCTGCTCTGGGATTGGCTCTCTTTTAAGCCTAGAAGATGGTAAAACTAACCAATCCCCTTTTAGGGTTTCATACACCTTATTTACATGGTCCCACCTCCTCCACAAGGGTGACATGGACCTTATTTGCATTATTAGCAAGCTGCCAATCTCCTTTGGGAGGGGCAACAAACACCTTATTTGCATAGTCCCACCCAATCATTTAGTAGGAGTTACAAGATCGTGGTGAGAAAGGCTATATAAAAATGATCCATTGCATCGCATTTGTCAAGGTCTGATCCTGGATTATAGAATCACATTGGTTATACTGGCGCAAGAGCTGTCCTGAGGAATGTGTACAGTCATACTTTATTGAGAAGATCCTGAAGGTCTGTATTATGGATTGAATGGTGTCCTCCAAAAAGATATGTTGAAGGCCTAACCCCTGCCTAGTTCCTGTGAATGTGACCCTGTTTGGAAATAGGGTCTTTGAAGATGTTATCAGTTAACATGAGGTCATACTGGAGCACGGTGAGTCCTAATCCAATTATGAGTGTTACTTTTCACTCCTAGCCCTTCCCCTTCTTCCTCCTCTCACCACTCCCAGGTCCCTGTAACTGCAGGAGCCTTTTGTTCAGCTCCCTCGGCAGTGAGACAAGTCCCCACCAGTCCCCCCGTCTGCCCTGATTCACCTGACCCTCACCATGTACCAATCCATGGGGTAGAAAAGTGGAAGGGGCAGTTAGTGCTTTCTCCAGGTAAACTGCTTGCTTATACTGTCATAGTAAGTGATTGAAGGTTTGACTGTTAATTTCTTTTTGACTTGTTGTCTTAATCGGCTACCGTGACAAGTGGCAGCTCAGCTTAGCCTCTGACATCAGGTATCTAGTACTCAGTAGCAGCAGCCATAGCAATACCAGTTTTCCACTGGGACTGGTTCTTCAGCACAGTTTAGGGCATTATGCCTAGTAACTTTACGTCAAATCTATTGCCCAGCCTTCCAAATTACTGTTTATCCTCCAGTATCCTTTTTTTTTTTTAATCCTTTAATAAAGAAGCCCTGGTGGTACAATGGTTAAGCACTGAACTGCTAACCAAAAGGTCTGTGGTTCAAACCCACCAGCAGCTCCAAGGGAGAAAAGACCTGGCATTCTGCTCTCCTAAAGATTACAGCCTAAGAAACCCTGTGGGGCAGTTCCTCTGTCCTACAGGGTTGCTATGTGTCAGAATCGACTCAACAGCAAACAACAATAACATTTAATAAATCCCCTGTTTCCCTCAACCAACCATTGTGGATTCTGTTGTCAGCAACCAAGAACCCACCTGATGTGCTGGGTAAGTCAGGGACTCCTGACTCTGTCTCCATGGCCTCTGCACCAGCCTGCAGTGCAAGCCATTCCTGCATTGGAAAGCATCGGCCTGAACCTCATCCTCACTTCCTTCTTGAGTCAGGTAGGGGGAGAAGGGGAAGGAAAGTGTCCTTCCTTCTGACTCCCACCACCCCCAGGAGCTCCTGGAAAACAAAAATGCTTTCCTTCACTGTGTTTTGTTTTTGTTTTTTTGAGTGTGTGTGCTTTAGGTAGAAGTTTATAGCTTAAGTTAATTTCTCATATAAAACTTTATACCCATATTGTTATGTAACACTAGTTGCAATCCCTATAATGTGACAGCATACTACCCCTTTCTACCCCGGGTTTCCTATATCCATCCAACCAGCTCCTGTCCCTTCCTGCCTTCTCATCCTACCTCCAGACAGGAGTTGCCCATTTGGTCTCTTGTATCTGCTTAAACTAAGAAGTACACTCTTCACGAGTATTTTGTTTTATAGTCCAGCCTAACCTTTGAAGAGTGGGCTTCAGGAATGGTTTTAGTTCTGGGTAACAGAGCGTCCGGGGGCCATGGCTTCAGGGATTCCTCCAGTCTCAGTCAGATCATTAAGTCTGGTCTTTTTACGTGAATTTGAGATCTTCTCCACACTTTTCTCTGTCTCCATCAGGGACTGTCTGTTGTGTTCCCTGTGAGGGTGGTCATTGATGGTAGCTGGGCACCATCTAGTTCATCTGCTCTCAGGCTGATGGAGTCTCTGGTTTATGTGGCCCTTTTGTCTCTTGGGCTAATATTTAACTTGTGTCTTTGGTGTTCCTCATTCTCCTTTGCTCCAAGTGGGTTAGGACCAATTCATGTATCTTAGATGGCCACTTGCTAGCTTTTAAGACCCCACACACCACTCACCAAAGTGGGATGCAGAACATTTTCTTAATAAGCTTTGTTAGGCCAATTGACCTAGATGTCCCCTGAGACCATGGTCCCCAGACCCCAGTCCCAGCCACTCTGTCCCTCAAAGTGTTTGGTTGTGTTCAGGAAACTTCTTAGCTTTTGATTTAGTCCAGTTGTGCTGACTTACCCTGTACTGTGTGTTGTCCTTCCCTTCACCCAAGATGATTCTTGTTTACTGTCTAGTTAGCGAATTCCCCGCCCCACCCCCGACCCTCATAACCATCAAAGAATGTTTTCTTCTGTGTTTAAACCTTTTCTTGAGTTCTTATAATAGTGGTCTCATACAATATTTATTCTTTTGCGATTGACTAATTTCAATCAGCATAATGCCTTCCAGATTCATCTATGAGATGTTTCGCGGATTCATCGCTGTTCTTTATCATTGCATAGTATTCCATTGGGTGAATATACCATAATTTGTTTATCCATTTATCCGTTGATGGGCACCTAGGCTGTTTCCATCTTTTTGCTATTTTGAACAGTGCTGCAGTGAACATGGGTGTCCATATGTCTATTCGTGTGGTGGCTTTTATTTCTCTAGGATATATTTCAAGGAGTGGGATTGCTGAATCGTATGGTACTTCTATTTCTAGCTTTTCAAGGAAGCACCAAATCAATCTCCAAAGTGGTTGTACCGTTTTACATTCCCACCAGCAGCACATAAGTGTTCCAGTCTCTCCACAACCTCTCCAACATTTACCATTTTGTGTTTTTTGGATTAGTGCCAGCCTTGTTGGAGTGAGATGGTATCTCACTGTAGTTTTGACTTGCATTTCTCTAATGGCTAATTATAGTCCTTCACTGTATTTTTAACACCAATACTTTGTGCAGGGCTTAGTATAGAGTAGGCATTCAGCAAATATCTAATGACTAAATAAATGGTCAAGTACACTATAAAGTTACATCCAGCTAGACCCATAATCCAGACCTGTGCTGTATACTACTGAAGCGCTTGAAATGTGGCTAATGGGACCAAGATATTGAATTTTTTATTTTATTTTAATTAAGTTTAAAAACTGATACCTGATTCAGTTTCTTGAAAACCTCTGATTTGTTGAACTTGTGTGTGTAAACGTATTTTTTCAGCTATAAATCGTATGGAAGCTAAATACAGATCGACAGCACACAACAACGACAAATACAGATCAGGTGAGCGTCCAAACTGAGATGTGCAGCAATTGTAAAACGCATCAGATTTCAAAGACTTAGTATGGGAAAAAAATACCATTAATAATTTTTATATTGATTACATGTTGAAATGATAAAATTTTTGGATATATTACGTTCAATGAAATATATTAAAATTGATTTCACCTATTTCTTTTTACATTTTAATTTTTTATGTAGCTACTTGAAAATTTACGACGACGTATTTGGCTTGCATTATATTTCTACAGGACCACGTAGATCTGGACATTAGCATGGATGCTAATCAGAAATCAGGAGGAGCGTGTGCCAAGGATACCTATTACCTCTGGGCACTGAAGCCTCTGACCCTACAGACCTGAGACCTGACCCTTCCCTCTCATTCTCCTCCCAAACTCTGTTTAAAAGTGATAAGATGAAGTTTAGACATAGGCCTCTACGATGTGCATAACAGCCAAGGTTTCAAATTTGGCGTCTTTAGGGGCCAGGCAGGTAACAGCTATCAGGGGAAAAGACTGAAGGTAAGTCCACAAGAAGTGACCGATCATTCTGTTTAAAAGCAACATCCAAAGAAAAGGTCCCTGGGTGGTGCAAGCGGTTTGGGATTGGTTGGGGGTTCAAGCCCATCCAGAGGCTAGGGGAAAGAAAGGCCTGGAAATCTGCTCCTGTAAAGATTGTTGTTGTTCTTGGGTGCCATCGAGTCGATTCTGACCCATAGCGACCTCATGTGACAGGGGAGAATTGCCCCACAGGGTTTTTTTTTTATCTTTATGGGAGCAGATCACCAGATCTTTCCTCCCTGGCACCGTTGGGTGGTTTCAAACTACCAATCTTTCAGTAGCAGCTGAGCACTTAACTGTTGAGCCACCAGGGCTCAAAAATCCTATAGATCAGTTTTATTCTGTAACATATGGGGTTGTCATGAGTTGGAATCTAGAGCAATGGGTTTGGGGTGTGTGTGTGTGTGTGTGTGTGTGTGTGTGTAAAGAAAAAAAAAATTAGCAGATTCTTCTTGGTTCACCAGATTTTTCTCTGGTGGTGGTCCACAGAATGAAAGGAGGGCTCTAGCATGATCGCTTATTCCAAGGATGAAGAGACTGAAGCTCAGAGAAGCATGAATTATTCAAGTTACTGTAAGAACCTGGGCTAAGCATTAAGTCACTAGAACATGCCACCTCTCTGTTACAGGTGTCAACAAGTACATGCCAATTGGGTTTGATTTGAGAAAGGAAGGGTCCCTGGTACAGGAATAACACAGCCTGCCACCTTCTTCAACATTTCCAAGCCTCCCCTTTTGGGCACTGGGAGTCCATTCTGAATGGACTCAGAGTGTGAGCTAGAAAGCTTACCATGCCATCACAGGAACCTCCAGGGCTTCCATTCACAATTCCAGAAGACCTAAAACTCTAAGCCTGTTCCAGGGTTGGTGGCAACACAAAATAAAGGTTCTTTTGACTGGTCTGGAGAGCAAGGAAGAGACCATGGGAGAAGATGGGAAAACAGTGCTGGGATTAAGAAGAAAGATTTTTAACAAATAAAAAAAGTGAAGGGGGAAAAGGCCGAGGCACCAACCTGGTGTGGTGCCTACTGGGGTGGGCAGGACTAAGGAGAAAGGTGGAGAGGATGAGTGGGCCTTAGGGAGGAGCAAAGGGATGGAAGGGCCAGACCCTCAAGGCTTGCTTCTAACAGGAAGGGAAGTGAACCTCCCTGGTTTACCAAGCTGGACCTAGAAAATTTTCAAACCGGAAGCAAAATCTACAAAACACTTCCCTCCAACCTGCCCCCACAGGTGCAGTTTTACCAAATGAAACCATTCACTGTAGTTGTTAGGTGCCTTCGAGTCAGTTCCGACTCATTGAGACTCTATGTACAGTAGAACGAAATACTGCCCAGTCGTGCACCATCCTCACAATCGTTGCTATGCTTAAGCCCAATGTTGCAGCCGCTGTGCCAATTCATCTCATTGAGGGCCTTCTTCTTTTTCGCTGACCCTCTACTTTACTAAGCACAATGTCCTTTTCCAGAGACTGGTCTCTCCTAATAATATGTCCAAAATAAGTGAGACGAAGTCTCGCCATCCTCACTTCTGAGGATGTACTTCTTCCAAGACAGATTTATTCCATCTTCTGGCAGTTCATGGTATGTTCAAAATCCTTTGCCAACACCATAATTCAAAGGTATCAATTCTTCTTTAGTCTTCCTAATTCATTGTTCAGCTTTCACTTGCATGTGAGGCAACTGAAAATACCTTGGCTTGGGTCAGGCACACCTTAGTCCTCAAAATGACATCTTTGCTTTTTTTTAACACTTTAAAGAGGTCTTTTGCAGAAGATTTGCCCAATGCAATGTATCACTTGATTTCTTGACTGCTGCTTCCATTGGCTTTGTCATGGATTGAACTGTGCCCCCCCCCAAACATCTGTCAGCTTTACCAGTCCATGATTCTCAGCATTGTGTGATTGTGTACCATTTTGTCATTTGAAGTGATTTTCCCATGTGTTGTAAATCCTACCTCTATGATGTTAAAAACCCTATGATGTTAATGAGAGGAAATTGGTGGCAGTTATATTGATGAGGCAGGACTCAATCTACAAGATTAGGTTGTATCTTTTTTTTTAAAACACATTTGCACCTTTAATTTACTCAAATACTTTTTAACATCATCAATGTGGTGCTTGTCGTTTAATATTCCAAAGGCACTGCTAACATTTCAATAGCAATCAACAGCTGCTACAAATCCATTTATCCCCAGCTCAGATAGCTACTCCCTTGACCTCTTTTTTTAATTCCGACCCTTTTTTTTATATTCTAGCATGATCTTTTTTTAAATAATTTTTATTGTGCTTTAAGTGAAAGTTTACCAATCAAGTCAGTCTCTCACATATAAACTCATATACACCTTACTACATACTCCCATTTACTCTCCCCCTAATGAGTCTGCCCGCTCCCTCCTTCCAGTCTTTCCTTTCGTGACCGTTTTGTCAGTTTCTAACCCTCTCTACCCTCCCATCTCCCCTCTAGACAGAAGATGCCAACACAGTCTCAAGTGTCCACCTGATACAAGAAGCTCACTCCTCATCAGCATCTCTCTCCAATCCATTGTCCAGTCCAGTCCACGTCTGATGAGTTGTCTTCGGGTATGGTTCCTGTCCTGGGCCAACAGAAGGTTTGGGGACCATGACCACCGGGATTCCTCTAGTCTTAGTCAGACCATTAAGTCTGATCTTTTTATGAGAATTTGGGGTCTGCATCCCACTGTTCTCCTGCTCCCTCAGGGGTTCTCTGTTGTGCTCCCTGTCAGGGCAGTCATCGCTTGTGGCCAGGCACCATCTAGTTCTTCTGGTCTCGGGATGATGTAAGTCTCTAGTTCTTGTGGTGCTTTCTGTCTCTTGGGCTCATAATTATCTTATGACCTTGGTGTTCTTCATTCAGGTGGGTTGAGACCAACTGATGCATCTTAGATGGCCACTCATTAGCATTTAAGACCCCAGACGCCACACTTCAAAGTGGGATGCAGAATGTTTTCTTAATAGAATTTATTTTGCCAATTCACTTAGATGTCCCCTGTAGCCATAGTCCCCAAACCCCCGCCCTTGCTCCACTGACCTTCAAAGCATTCAGTTTATCCAGGAGACTTCTTTGTTTTTGGTAGATTGTGTCTTAATTTCTTTTGAGGTATAAAAGAGAAAAGCAAGCAGAGAGACATGGAGATCTCATACCAACAAGAAATAAGAGCCAGGAGAATTGCACATCCTTTGGGCCCAGGGTACCTGCACCTGAGAAGCTCCTCAACCAGGGAAGATTGATGACAAGGGTCTTCCCCCAGAGCCAACAAAGACAGAAAGCCTTCCTCTGGAGCTGGCACCCTGAATTCAGACTTCTAGCCTACTAGACTGCGAGGGAATAAATTTCTCTTTGTTAAAGCCACCCATTTATTTCTGTTAAAGCAGCATTAGATGACTAAGACAGGCATTGATTGTGGCTCCAAGTAAAATGGAATCCTTGACAACTTTAATATTTTCTCCATTTATCATGATGTTGCTTATTGGTCCAGTTGTGATGATTTTTGTTTTCTTTATGTTGAGATGTGTCTTAGTCATCTAATGCTGCTATTCAGAAATACCACAAATGGATGGCTTTAACAAAGATAAATTTATTCTCTCACAGTCTAATAAGTTACAAGTCCAAATTCAGTGTGTCAGCTCCAGGTGAAGACTTTCTCTCTCTGTCGGCTCTGGAGGAAGGTCCTTGTCAGCAATCTTACCTTGGTCTGGGAGTATCTCACCACAGGAGCCTCAGGTCCAAAGGACACACTCTGCTCCCAACACTACCCTCTTGGTCGTATGAGGTCCTCCTGTCTCTCTGCTTGCTTCTCTCTTTTATATCTCAAAAGAGATTGGTTTAAGACTCTATCTAATCTTGCAGATCTCATCAATATAACTGCCGCTAATCCATCTTATTACATCATAGTGATAGGATTTACAACACGTAGGGAAATCACATCAGATGATATAATAGTAGACAATCATATGATACTGGGAATCATGACCTAGCCAAGTTGACAGATATTTTGGGGGACACAATTCAATCCATGACAAGGTGTAATCCATGCTGAAGGCTGTGGTCTTTGATCTTTATCAGCAAGTACTTCAAGTCTTCTTCACTTTCAGCAAGCAAGGTTGTGTCATCTGCATATCCCAGGCTGTTAATAAGTCTTTCTCCAATTCTGATGTCCCATTCTTCTTCATATAGTCCAGCTCCTCAGACTATTTGCTCAGCATACAGATTGAATAAGTATGGTGAAAGGATACAACCCTGACGCATACATTTACTGATTTTAAACCCCATAGTATCCCCTTGCTCTGTTCAATCTACTGCCTCTTGGTCTACGTACAGGTTCAGCATAAGCACAATTAAGTGTTCTGGAATTCTGATTCTTTGCAATGTTGTCCATTGTTTGTCATGGTCCACACAGTCGAATGCTTTTACATAGTCAATAAAACACAGGTAAACATCCTTCTGGTAGTCTCTGCTTTCAACCAAGATCCATCTGACATCACTAATGATATCCCTGGTTCCAGGTCCTCTTCTGAATCCAGCTTGAATTTCTGGCAGTTTCCTGTCAATGTACTGCTGCAACCCTTTTTCAATTCTCTTCAGCAAAATTTCCCTTGCGTGTGATATTAATGATATTGTTTGATAATTTCTGCATTCCATTGGATCACCTTTCTTTGGAATGGGCATGTATATGGATCTCTTTCAGTTGGTTGGCCAGGTAGCTGTCTGCCAAATTTCTTGCCACAGACAAGTGAGCACTTTCATTCATAACCACATCAAATTCTACCAATCCAAGCAAAATACAGTTAATAACAAAGAAAGGCAATTTTCATATTTTATTACACAATATTGCTCATCATAGAAAAAGCTTTAACATTTTTTAACTAAATACAGAAGCGAATTGTTAGTGTTGCCAGATTGTTTGCCTGCCCTTGAACAAATTAACAACACCTGTTTGCAAACAATAGCATGGCTAGAATTGAGTCAAACCCTTCTTTCAGGATCCAGCTTCTTCATCTGTTTTCATGCAGTGTCTAACACATAGTAAGTGCTGAACAATATTTGTTAACTGAATGGGGTGTTCTTTAATCCCTATCTTTTATTTCCTGATCCTAAACTAGATGTTGATCCATGAGGGGAAAAAAAACAAAACAAAACAAAAACCACTCATCTATTCCCAGAGTAGCCCAGTCTTTTGCAGTAGCCTTTGGTATATAACATTGGTTTAGAGACACTTGCCTGAAGCAAATGACTGAGAATTTCAGAGAAAGGAAGAAACACACAAAGACAGGACAAAGTGACCAGGTAGAGACAAAAAGATACTAAGGCACACAGTAACAGAGAGACACACAGAGATTCAAGGATAGAGAGACCACAGGAGACAGGAACAAAGAGAAAATCAGAAAGACTTAGAACTCACACAGTTCAAGATAAGAGAGAGAAAAAGGTTGGGCAAGAATGATAATCTTCAAGTTTCCTTTCAGTTTTATGATAGAGATAATGGCAGAAGGTGAGGAAAATAAGGCTTGAGCAGAAGAATAAGGAGACACAGGCAGGCAAAGGAGACTAAGGTGGACGGCCAGGTATAACTGCCCGCCCCTGGGTCTGGCCTTGAACACTTGTCCTAATACCACCTCTCACCCATGGTGCTGGTTTCCTTGATGCTCCCAGCACTCCATGCTCACTTTCAGCTCCTATCTTCCCACCCACCACCCATCCTAAAGATCTCTGAACCACTCTTTACATGTCCAAATCCTCTCTCCCTCCAACACCTGGCACTAAGTATTCTCACTGCTCCAGCCCACACTCACCTCCCTCCCTTTCTCAATTCCTAAAGCCTGTAAGGTAAATCCCTTAACCACAAGTTATATGCTTGTTATAGAGTTTGCCCTCAGCTCCTATGAGCACATCTGGACTCTATGAGAGAAGCGTGCACTTGTCAAGGCTCCAGACCCTATCTTATATATTTCAGTACTCCTTGTAATGCCCAGCCAGTGTTGGGTACGCACTAAGTGCTCAGCGAATACTTGTGGACTAAACACTGCGCCCCCAGGAGTGCCAAGAAGGAGCCAAGCCTCCTTAAAAAAAAAAAAAAAAAATTACAGTCTATGAATTAGTTTCCAGGGGGTTGGCCACGTTGTGGCCATCTGCTGGGCTTCTGTGCCCCCTGCCGGCCAGAAGGGGATCTGCCCACAGTTCGTATACCAGAAGGGTGGTCCAGTCCCAGAGAGGCTGGCAATGGCCCTCCCTTCTCATGAGAGGCACTGGGCACCATTCAAGGTTCTGATGAGGTTGGTGGGTACAGCCAGTAACACCTGTTGTGTGATTCTTAGATGTAGGGGCATACCAAGGGCCCTCACCCTGCCTCGCCCTCCCTCTTGGCACTCAGAGCTTCTCATCCAGCTCCAGGCCCTGGTTGTCCCAGGCAGGCCTGCGGACAGGAACTGGGCTGCCATCTTGTGGCCCACTCAGGTAGCTCTGGATGGCTGAGGCACAGTCCAGTCTGTCCATGACAGTCATGAGGTAGTGTAGCTCCTGCAGGCTGCCATTCTGCTCCTCAAACAGCTCCAGGATGGCGGCCGCGGGGCTGCGCTGGCAGGACAGGAACCTGGCAGGAAGTAGGCAAGGAGAAGAGAAAGTGGAGGAGGGAGGAAGACGGAGCAGGGAGGGGCTTCTCCTTCCTCTGGACACGACTACATGTGTCATGTCCAGGAGAACCGCTCTCACACTCAGCTTGTCCCCCAGATCCACCTCTTGCCCCTCTTCCTGCTCTTGCCTGCCTTCCATGGGGGGCTCAAGCAGCTAAAGGGCCCAGGACTTTCAACTGGGAGATTGTTCAGGGAGTTCAGGGGATAACTCCTACTTCTCTTTATGCCTCAGTTTCCTCTGCTTACACTGAGGGCTTGGATGAGAAGTCTTCTAAGGTAGCTGCCAGCTCTCATGTTCTGTAATCTGCCTTCTCTACATGTCCCACCCCAAACACACTCTCCTCTCCTCGCCCCAGTCTCCTAACTGGCCTCCTTCTTCTCTCTCTCCCAGGCCACAACATCCTGCCCACCACTGAGGAGATAACTGTTCTAAACCATGGCTTTTATCATGACCTTCTCCTGCTCAAAAGCCTTCCTCGAATCTCTCCCGTTCTCCAAGCCCACACTCCTGACTTTCCAGCTTACCCTCCCACCCCCCATCCTGAATCTTCCTCAGGCCTGGCCCCTTCCCACCTTGCACACACAACCACCTTTGCTGTCGATCTTCTCCATCCCACCCCCCACTGCCCAGCCCCCGCCCTGCCCTGCCCTACGCCATCCTACCCTACCCCACCTCCGTCCCTGAAGCTTTTTCTAATTCCCACCTCCCAGGTGGAAGTGACCATTCTGTGCTTCCCAGTTCAGAGTTTCAAATTCAGGTTAAAACTCCCACAATTCTTTACTTGTCTCACTATCAGCTATTTTCAGTGTCTCTGTTTTCAACTTGTTACACACTATTGAACACATACAATAAGGTATAAGAACAGTTGCCTTTCTTTTTTAACCTCTCTGTATCCCTCACTGGTATGAGCTCCCAGAGACAGGATTATGTCTCATTTGTCTTGTATACCAGCAGCACCTAACATGGTTTCCAGGACGTAGTAGGTGCTCAATAAATGCTTGCTCCATGGATGATTTTAAATTCAGCCCATCTTCAGGGTCCAGCTCTAGCCCCATCTCCTGGGTAAAATCTCCCCTGACCATTGCACTCATATGCTGGGCCCTGGGGCTTAGCTCAGAATTGTTTTCCTACTGATTTCTTTGTGAGCCCCTTGAAAGGGAACATGGCAGCATTGCTCCCATTATTGCTAATATTTATTGAACAATTAGCACGTACCAGGTACTGGGCTACACATTATCTTCTGCTGTTCTAACCCTCAGGGCACAGCACACCAAACATTCAATGGCTTGCATGTTAACTGCTTCATTTTAAAATACTTATTGAGCACCTACTATGTGCCAGGCATCATTCTAGGTACCGAGGATACAGTGATAAATAGAAATCGCTAACCTTTTATAGAAAGTGGGGTGAGGAGTAGCCATTCTCTGACTTTTAAATCAGTCATTTGTCTGTGGTCCGGTCCCTAGGGTGTCCTGAAGACCCCACCCTCACCCCAGTCTGCCCTCCTCTTCCATTCACACCCCTCTTCTTACCGGATTTTCATGCCACAGAGCCCCAGGTGGGAGGCCAGTCGGCGCCAGTCATTGCCAGTGATGCTGTTTGGTTCCAACAACATCTGCAGCTGTTCAAAGAGCTCTGGGGGTAGTCTGGGGCAGAGGAAAACCAGTGTTCTTGGAGGGCAGAATCAAAGCGATCCAGTCTGGTTCTCCACCTCTTTCCACCCTGGGGGCTGGGACAGGAATCCCAAACACCCCCCAGGCAGCAGCCCAGGGTGCTCCCACCTCACCTATTGCATGGGGGTGGCTGCGAAACTGGGGGTGGCGCTGCCCAGGATTCCTCTTCTGATGCCTGGAACCTGAGGATTTCCATGTACTTGGTCTCCAAGCCCTGAGCCAACAGCGGGGAGGGGAACACACTTAGGGATCATAAGATATCCCCCTGAGCAAGAAGCTGAGCAGCCTATCTCCACTCCTCATGTCTCTCCTTTAGCCTGTCACCCTCGGCCACTTTACCAAGGAGACAGCTGTGTCCCCCACACAACCCTTTACCCTCTGCTTTCCTGACCCAGAGCCCCACCTTCAGCCTTAAATTTACCTACTAAACCCTTTCCGAACTGGAACATGAAAATCTAATAAGGTATATCCTAAGATACCAGAAGTCCTGGGTGGGGTGA
Organism: Loxodonta africana; assembly: GCF_030014295.1. NCBI lineage: Eukaryota > Metazoa > Chordata > Mammalia > Proboscidea > Elephantidae > Loxodonta > Loxodonta africana. The sequence goes on from NC_087342.1 coordinate 103,670,169, forward strand.
TGGCGAGGTCATTGAATAATGGTGAACTCAGGCATTTGTGTGTCCCTTCCTCCTTGTTATGGACTGAATTGTATCCCCCCCAAACTGTATGTCAACATGGCTAGTCCATGATTGCCAGTATTGTGTGGTTGTCCTCCACTTTGTGATCTGATGTAATTTTCCTAGGTATTGTAAATCCTAACCTCTGTGATGTTAATGAGGCAGGATGATAGGCAGCTATGTTGATGAGGCAGAACACAATCTACAGGATTAGGTTGTATCTTGAGTCAATCTCTTTTGAGATATACAAGAGAGAAGCAAGCAGAGAGGAGAGGGGACCTATTACCGCTGAGAAAGAAGAGCCAGGAGTGGAGTGCGTCCTTTGGACCCAGGGTCCCTGCACTGAGAACCTCCTAGATCCTGGGGAAGATCAATGGGGACCTTTCCCCACAGCAGAGAGACAGAGCAAGGCTTCCACTAGAGCCAGCACCCTGATTTTGGACTTCTAGCTTCCTAAACTATGAGAGAATAAATTTCTGTTTGTTAAAGCTATCCACGTGTGGTATTTCTGTTACAGCAGCACTAGATAACTAAGACACCCCTAATCCTCCTTTCCCAGGTTCCTCATCCCCAAGTGATACTGTGAGAGGTGTCTGTATACCCTTCACTAAGATGGCCATTCAGGCTCCCCAAAAACTCTCAACCCAGATTGTCTCATAGCTTCTCTTAGTGGGAGGAGAGGGTATACCTAACTCCCATCCCACCTATTCAAGACCCCATTTTCTAGTCACTTCCCACACCGAAGATGCACAACATCACCTGTCAGCTGTAGACAATCAGCTAGAAAGGAGCCCTTCTTGATGTCCCAGTTCCCCTGTGTTGGGAGAGGAGGTTAATCTAGGGTGTGGTCCTTTTACCTCCTGCCAGATTTATGGATTTATCATCGGTAACCAAGAGAGAGTCAGGGATGGAGGGTAACTTGGGGGCCTCATGGTCGCAGCCCCTCAAACAGCTGGTATGCCTGTTCTGTGAAAAATGCTATCTTCCCTGTTAGATTATGCAATTAAGACCATACTTACTGGGTACCAGTCCCCTTGCCCTCTTTGCCCAGGACACCCCCAGGCCCTGCCCTTCTTTTGTCCCAGCTCCTACTCACATCCTGGAAGGTGTGCATGGTGACAATGATCTCATTGTTTACTGCTGAGCAGTCCTCACTCTCATTGACTACAAAGAGAAGGTGAGAATGAGGCAGGTGAGTGAGTGAAAAGGCCTGGGCTGAGAAAGCAGGTCAAGTTAAAGGGACTGTACAGTAAGACTAGAAATCTGAGGACTGGAGCAGGGCACGCTGTTTTCCTCTCTGCAAAGGTCTGTGTGGCTCCTTACTTTGAGGAGGTCTTCATACAGGCCAAGTGAGGAGCTGCTGAGCTCCAGGATTACTGGGAGAGGAGGAGAGGGGAAAGAAAGGGGCAGGAAGTGAGCATGGGGCTCCTGCACTACCTTTTCTCCGGAAGCAGAAGGAGCGGAAGGGGCACTTTCCATGCCAGATGTGGAGATGGGGAATCAGCTGGCAGCTGCTGTCATCTACATTCTCCCAACCTGGGGAGGCAGGAAGGTGGGGAGTGCTTCAGAGAACGGTCCTTCCACAGGTATTTTACCATGTGGCAGGCAGTGTACAGGGTACTGTGTAGGGTAGGAGGGATGAGGAAGGAGCAGATGTCAGAGGTTCTCAAGTGGACATGAATCCCAAAGCCCGAATAGAGAAACCCATTAGTGGTCTTCCTTGCACCACGGAACACACACCATCACCGCCCCCCATGCACATGTGCCCTGTCCACAACCACAAACTCCCCCGGATCCCCTTGCCTATGGGCAATTCCAGCAGCCCACACCATAAAGGAAAGAGGGCCCAAGCAGAGTAGACTGGGCGCTCCTGTTCCCAACAGCAGCTCCATCTAGGTGGGAAAACAAAAGCCTCTTCCTCCCACCCTGCTCCTGCAAGGTGTAACAGTTCTGCTCCCTACACCACCCCCCCACCTGACCTCCCCTGCCCTTCCACAGTGGGGCGAGGCCAAGTGGACAGACAGCAACAGAAGGAAGTAGACAAAGACTGAGGGCTCCCGGGGAGCAGAAGCAGATGCTAAGAGGTTTCCTTGAAGCTGCTGCCTGCGCAAGAGTCTGGCAACGAAACTTGGGGTTCCCAGGGTTCTACCTAGCTGGCATGGGGTTCCCTCACCCTCAGAGATGTACTTGAGCTTCAGGCACTGGTCCGCGCGGGCCCCGGTGAAGTCAAAGAGCTGGCAGGGCCCACGCAGGCGCCCGCCGTGGGGCTGCTCGTTGGTCAAGGCCCATTGCAGGGCACAGGGCGTGTTGTTGAGAAAGTAGACGCGCAGCTGCAGGTGGGACTGCCCTGGCGCCAGCGGCGAGCAGAACACCGCCAGCTGCAGCCATTTTCGGGCTGCGCGCCCCGCAGGCGCCTCCAGCACGCAGGTGTAGAGGCTGCGGAGGGAGACGGTGTGGCAGGTAGAGCGAAGCAGCTGTGGCGCAAGCGCACCTAGCGCACAGCGCACACCTTGCTAGGAGCTTCTGTAGGGGCCTCCAGGGAGGGGAGGAAAGCAGCCCAGGAGAGTGGAGGGAGAAGAAGGTGGTAGGGACATCTAGGGAAAGAGAGTCACTCTCACCAAGTGGAGAGGGAAGCCAAGTACTCTCGGGCAGGGGAGGGAGGGGAGCTGGGCTTAGAGTTGCCCTTGCTTGAAACTGGATTCCACACATGGCCCTCCTCTAGCCAGTGGGATGGCAAGAAGACTGGGAGACAGAAGGACATAAGATCCTAGAAAGAAAAAGAGATGAAGGAGGACAGACATAGGATGGAATACAGTCTTAGAGAACTGAAGGGACAAATTGAAGAGAAGCACAGAGACAATTTTAGAGAAGACAGTTGCGGGTGGGCAGGGCCCCTCTAGATAGAGGGACAGGGTTAAGTCAGACACTTCTCAGCAGTGGGATGTACAGTCCTGGACAGGGCTGGGAAGAGACACTTGGACAGAGGGGCTGGAGAGGGACACAGGGACAAAGGATTAGCAGACCATCTCAGACAGATAAAGGGGCAGTTCCATAGAGATGAGGCTGAGGCAGGCAGACAGAGAAAAAAAACAGAACACATAGTCCCAGAGGGATGGGGACAGAGAGATAGGCCATGGGTAAGTGCCTACCTGAAGTGAGAGAGGTGGATGCAACACTCATCCCGGGAGGTGTGGGCCCCGGGCCTCCCCAGGGGTCTCCAGACCTTGGCATCAAGCAGGGTCGTGTTGCTGCTGTAGGTGCGGGCGTGGCTGGGCTGCTGGGCACAGTGCTTGAATGTAAGGGTGCAGGGCTTCAGGAAGGAGGCCCCATGGGGGCCACATGCCACCACAGGGCTCACCAGCGCCTGGGACCGGGACAGCGACGGGGCATCTGACAGGTCCCACACCAGGACCAGAGACACCCGCTCCTGGCGGCCCACAGCCACAGCACCTGGGAAGAGGGAGAGCTGAAAGGGGCCTGGCAGGGTATTCCACCCCCTAGAGAAAGATGCAGGGTGGGAGAGGAAGTGGACAAGAGCCCAAGAGAGGGTGCCCAGTACGGGGTACAGGGAGGCAGTTGGGGACAGGTACAAGACGACTGTGAGCTGTCTTGTGGTATCATCTTGAGCAAGTCACCACCTCCTCCCAGGGCTGCCAGTAGCCCATACAGTGTGAATTTGCAAAAAGCACTCTTCCTGACACTTTTGTTTTGTTTTGTTTTGTTGTTTTTTTCGACACTTTACTTCATTGATTGGATAATTGTCATACTAATTCTGTTAGAACTAGGCACTTCCATCTGCCAGAAAATTGTCCTAAAAGATGTACAGTATGTCTGTCCTTGGAGCCAATAAAGTTATAACTTTATTGGAGTCAAAGTTATAATAAAAAATAAACAATCTTCAAAATTATGAAGCTATCTCTGAATGCTGCTCCCTTAGATGTGCTGCCTTTGTGCAGTGCACAATCTGAACAACTGTACACTGCCTCTGAGGATGGAGGACTCCACCAAGAAAGGGGCCGGGAGCTCTTACCTGGCGGGATGAGCAGGGAAATGCCTGTATCTTGGAGCATCAGGCAGCCACCTCGGTGGTCCACTTCTCGAGCTGAAAACACCAATAGTTTGTGCATCAGCTGGCGGATGACTGTCTGGCCTTGAGTGGGTGTGTTCAGTTCCTGGTAGAATGCAGCCATCTCTGGCAGTGTGGCTGGAGGGCACTGCCTTGAGGGCTCATTTTCCGGTAGCGGAATGGGCTGCGGCACTGGGTCCTCTTGGCCATCTGGCTTCCGACAGGTTCTCAGCAGCCAATGAGGACAGTGCCATCGAAGGCACTGGGCCAGAAGGAGGGCACTCGCCACCAGGACCCCCACCAGCAGTAGGAACTGCAAGGGTTGGAAGGAATTCTCCTGGGGGCACATCCACCTGGTCACTAGATGCCGCTGCCAGCTCTCTGCACCCTTGTCCCAGCCAAGGCCCAGAGCCTGGGGGAGAAAGAAGGAATCAGTGCCAAGCTAAAACCTTTTCATTGTTGTGGGGGTCAAGACTTGGCTTCCAGTGGGATGCAATAGGGAGCAAGTTGTCTTTATTCCAGCACACCCTGCACACCACCAGTCAGATCAAGTTCCTTTAACAGAACTTAGACCTATTTCTCTCCTGCTCAGGAACATGCCATGGCTCCCCTTGACTGAGCACACCCAGTTAAGCTTCTCTGAGGTAGAAAGAGCTTGGGTTTGGAATAGAAGCTATGAATTCTCAAACGCCAGCTTGGGCATTGTGGCTGGGTATTAGTCATCTAGTGTTATGTTTAGTCATCTAGTGCTGCTATAACAGAAATACTCCAAGCGGATGGCTTTAACAAAGAGAAATTTATTTGTTCACAGCGAAATAGGTTAAAAGTCCAAACTCAGGGTGTCAGCTCCAGGGGAAGGCTTTCTCTTTGTGTCAGCCTTCTCATCAATCTTCTCCTGGACTAGGAGCTTCTCTGTGCAGGGACCCCAGGTCCAAAGGACACATTCTGCTCCTGATGTCTCTTTCTTGGTGATATGAGATCCCTGTCTCTCTGCTCGCTTCTTTCTTTTATATCTCAAGAGATTGCCTCAAGACATAATCCAATCATATAGATTGAGTCCTGTCTCACCAACACAACTGCCTCCCGTCCACACTTGTTAACATCATAGAGGCAGGATTTACAGCATATAGGAAAATCATACAATACCAAGAATCATGGCCCAGCCAAATTGATACACACATGTTTGGGAGGACATAATTCAATCCATGACAATCCACATATGCTGACATGGAAATATTTTGAGTAGAAAAAGCAAGTCACAGAGAAATAGACATCCTATGATCTCATTAATGTAAAAAAAAAAGAACAAAACTTTATACACATATACACATACATGTAAATGTTGAGTCTCTGAGTGGTTCAAACAGTTAATATGCTTAACTGCTAACCAAAAGGATAGAGGTCCAAGTTCACCCAAAACCCAAAAAAACCCAGTGCCGGGGATGCCTTAAAGTCCCGGTGATCTACTTCCAGAAAATCAGCCATTGAAAACCCTATGGAGCACAGCTCTCTTCTGACACACATGGGGTCACCATGAGTTGAAATCAACTGGACAGCAACTGGATTTCTGTTCTTATTTTTTCAATGTAAATGTAATGCACAAAGAAAGGACTAGAACAGTGCTGTCCAGTAAAAATATAATGCAAGCCACATATGTAACTTCAACTTTTCTGGTAGCTACTTTGAAAAAGTAAAAGGAAACAAGAGGAACTAATTTTAATAATATATTTTCTTTAACACAGTCTATTTTATCTAAAATATCATTTCAACATGTGATCAAGGTAAAATTACTAATCAGGTATTTTACATTTTTTTTTTTTTTTTCACACTAAGCCTTTGAAATCCATGTGTATTTGATACTTACAGCACCTCTCAACTGGGACTTGCTAATGTTCAAGTGGTCTGGAGCCACCTGTGGCTAAAGACTCCTGTTTCAGATATCGCAAGTCTAGAAGGACACACCTCCGGCTATTCACACTGGTTATTACTGCTAGAGGGGAAGTTAAGAGGGAGGAAGGTGTGAACCCATAAAAAAAATCTGTTGCATTTCGAGCTCATAGCGACCCTATAGGACAGAGTAGAACTGCCTCACAGGGTTTCCAAGGCTGTAATCTTTATGGAAGCAGCCTGCCACATCTTTCTCCCATGGAGAGGCTAGTGGGTTTGAACTACCGACCTTGTGTGAACAAGGACTTTCAATTTTCTTAAACCCTTTTTTTCTGTATTCTTTGATTTTTTCACATAAGTGTGTATTTTGTATTAATTTTATAATTTTTTTGAAAGCTATTAGAAGTGTGGAGGGAGGGGGATTTTCCTCTTGGGGTGATTGTCAGGATTGCGCAAGAGCCTGTGAAAGCATTTGTAGATGATAAAGCACTGTCCAGATATGTTTGTTTATGTGTGTCCCTCCTGGTGCAGGAAGTTCGGAAGGTAGCTCACAGGGATACATGAAATACAAGAGTAACAAAAGTTAAAAGTGGAAGCAAAAAGGGAAAGAAAAACAAAGGTGGGGGCCGGTGAGGCGGGAATGAGGCAGGGCAAAAGCACACACACCTGCTTACCAGTGGAGTCCACAATCGGGACCTTGGCTTTCCAGCAGCCTCCCTTTACAGACACCAGCTCTTCCCAAGGCCCTCCAGAATCTGCCTCCTTCTCCTTCTGCTCTCCCTCTTGCCCCCTAATTTCCAACACCCCTCCATTCTGGCCAGGAATCCCTGGGTGCTGCAAACGGTTAAGGCACTCAGCTGCTAAGCAAAAGGCTGGAGGTTCTGGTCACCCAGAGGCACCTCAGAAGAAAGACGTGGTGATCTACTTCCAAAAATCAGCAATTGAAAACCCTCTGGAGCACAGTTCGACTCTGACACACATGGGGTCACTGTGAGTTGGAGTCACCTCAAGGGCAACTAGTGTTGGTCCACTCTGGCCAGACTGGGCCCCTCATCCCTCCAGCTTTGGCTCTTGCTGTTTTCTATTTCACCCCTCACCTGCTCTCCCCATCCTCCCCACCTGTCTTATCTGCCTACCTGGATCCCTCCCCCGGCACAGCAGCCCCTGGCTGAAATGTCCCCCCACTGCCATCCCACCACACTCAGTGCCTCTTGATTCTACGCTGTTAAGTGTGGTTTTCCCACTCAACATTTTCTGAGCCCCGGCTGTGTACCAGACACTGGGAATTTCAGTCCTGCCAAAGATGACATCTTATTTGGCTTTCAAGGAGCTCTTGAGGAAATGGAATTCATTCACACAATAGCTATCCAGGACTGCCTACTGTTTGTCCTAGACAGTGAGCTCTGTGGGGTACAATGCCCTTCCTTTCAGGGTAGCTCGAGGTCCTCCAAGGCCCCTCTAGCTGATCCACCAGGTCTTGCACTGGAAAAGCTTCTTACACCGATTTACCCTCCCCCGCTCCCTTCACTCATACCAGGAGCTAAGGCCTCACCCCAGCCCCATGCCTGGACTCCTCGTTTCCCGCTCCTCCACTTCCTCTTGCCCCAGATGCCAGCCCATCCCGAGTAGCAGTTCCCTGAAATGAGGGCCCCTTAGAATGCTCACATCACCTGTCCCTAGGTGGCTGCTTCTTCCAGCACAAAGATGCAGACACCTGCTGCAAAGGTCTGTTCATAACCTTGGGAGAAACTGTGAACCCTTCTCCTCATCGACTGGTTCTCACTGTGCCTAGCCAACACCTGATACATTTCCAGTTATTGCAGGGCATAAACAGTACCAGGGTGGATTACTTCAAATCTAAGTCATGGACAGCATTCATTGGCAAAGTATAAATTTCCACCTCACATAGACTCATCTCACTGGCCCTCACACCAGCCAGCAGTGGCCCTTCCCCTGGACCTGTTTTCCTCCTCTCCTCCTTCCCTGAGCCCCAGGTAACTCCATCACAATGACCACCCCCAACAAGGCGTTCACCTTACCACTTAGGGGCTCCCAGAGACTTGTGGCTTGTCCAGGAACAGCAGTTCCTTCTTCAAGAACCAAAGCAGTCAACCAGACCCGTCACCAGGCCGGCAGACAAGTGGAGGTGGGCGGGGAGTCGGGCAGGCGGGGCCTGGCGCTTCCAGGCACAGAGACTGCCTCCCAGCCACTCTAAAGTAGGTAGAGAAGCCTGTCCCTGCCTGCTGGCAAAGCCCAACCTAGGCGGGGGAGTAGCTGGGGATCCCAGAAGTCAGTGGGCTTACTAGTGTAGGTCTGGAAGGGAGGAAAGGAAGGGAGACAGCCTGGGCACGAGTGCAGCACCTTGAAACCCCTCCCAACAGTGCCCTCTGCTGGCCACAGGCCAGCCAGAGGCTGTTAAAATGGCAGAAGGGAAGGGAAGGGGGGAACCTTAACCAGAGCTTCTCAAACTGTAATGTGCAGATGAATCACCTGGGGATCTTGTTAAAATGTAGGTTCTGATTCCACAGGTCTGGGGTAGGGCCTGAGAATATGCATCCCTAGGAAGAGCCCAGGTGCTGCCAATGCAGCTGGCCCAGGGAGCTGCGACAATACCTATTTCTACCCCCTTCCCTCCAGGGAAGCACTGAGAGGGTTAATGACTCATAAATCAAGTTGCTGGCAGCATTGGGACTTACCTATATCTGCTCCCTACTCCACTCACCACACTTGGCACTCAAAGTTAGCAGGGGCACTGCCATTTGGGGGAGACCTGAACTTTGGGGGTGTTTGCTAGCCTGAGTCCTCAGATATTCTGCCTGAGAAGATGGAGTCACTAGAATCAAAGCTCCCTGCGGAGAGGGATGTTTCCTTCAGCTGTCTAATACTGTATATTCAGCAACTGGTACAGCCTGATACATAGTAAGTAAGTGTTCAATAAAGGCTTGTTAAATGAATGAACCGGCTGATGGAAGGAGCATGCATTTTGGAGCCAGGCTGCCAACACTAAGCCCAGATGACCAATCTGTTGGCTATGTAACCTTGGGCAAGTTACTTAGCCCCTCTGTTATGGATTAAACAGGGTCCCCCAAAAAGAAACGAGGAAGTCCTAACCCCTGTACCTGTAAATATGACCCCGTTTGGAAATAGGAGTTTTCTTTTGTTATGTTAACGAGGTCATACTAGAGTAGGGTCATACTAGGATTAGTGGGTCATACTAATCACTTCTCAATGGTGTCTTATAGAAAGAGCAGAAGAGACAGGGACATGCACAGAGCAGGAAGACAGATGCCATGTGAGGATGCATCTACAAACAATGGAACAGCAAGTATTGCTGGCAGATACTAGGAACTGGGAGAGAGGCTAACAGAAGGAATTGACACCATGGAGACCCTGATTCTGGAAGTTCAGCTTCCAGAACTTTGAGAAAATTAATTTCTGTTCTTTAAAGCCACCCACTTGTGGTGCTTTTTGTTATAGCAGCACTAGGTAACTGAGATACCCTCTGAGCCTCAATTCTCCTGTCTTTAAAGACAGATAATAATATCTACCAGGCATGGGTTAATAATGTCATTGTTCAGCTAATAAATGTAAGAAACCAAAAAAAAAAAAAATCCGAGTCAATTCTGACTCAGAGCGACCCTATAGGACAAAGTAGCACAGCCCCATAGGGTTTTCAAGAGTGGCTGGTAGATTTGAAATGCCAACATTTTGCTTGGGAGTTAAACTCTTAACCACTGTGCCACCAAGGCTCCATGATAAATGTAAAACACCTACCAAAAAAATGGGTGCTCAGTAAATGGTTTGTTATCTCCGGGGTCTGCTTCCTACAGTAGAAGAACTGTAGTGAACAACCCCCGCCCCCAGTTATCATCTCCCATAGAAAATAAGTAACTTCCGCTGCTTTGGTCTCGGTTAATGATTTCCTAGCCTCTTGTCCTTTACTGCAACCCCCTGCCCTCTGCTTCCTTCCCCCGGCGGAGGCGAGAAGACGGGATAAACACCTCCCAGAGGAGCTGGGTTCCCCAAAGCACAGAGATGTGGCAAAGAAATGGATGGAGAGCAGCCAGCTTCTGGGAAAGTGACCTCATGTCTAAAGGCCGAGCAAGGAAGGGCACTTCAGAACTTTGGTCAGGATGGAGGAGGGAAGGTATAAGTCTTTGTTGGACAAAGCTCTGTCTGAGTCACACAGGAGGCTGGTTTGTCCTCTGAGTCATGAAGTCCCAGGGATTTGTGAAAGATCAGTCAAGCTAGACTACCAAGTTTGAGTGGGTCGTGCCAACTAGAAGGCTATAACCACGGGCTATGTCTATGTGTCATGAACTCACTTCCAAAGCTGGTGCTTGCCTCACTTGGAGATAATCCCAGTTATAAGAAGGCTCTGGGGAAACCTGAGGACCCTCACCATGCCCATGGACACAAAGCGGGTTCACAGGGATGCAGAAACCACAGGCAACAATCAGTAGCCTTATAGCGTAGGGGCTAAGCTGTCTCAAGAGGTCTCCGTGTCCCAGGGCCAAAGCCTCAACCATTCCATCAAAAGGCTCCTTCAGAAGCTAGGCACCATGAAGGGCCTAGCAGGCCAGGGGCCACCTGCCAAGAGGAGACTGAAGGGGGCATGCAGTCAGCTCTCTGGCCTCCCCAGTCAGTGTCATCATGCTTGTCATTGGAAGAAAGCAGGCCAGCTGGCAACTCCACTCCACCCTTCTCCCTGTCCCCCACCCTCCTCTGCCTTCTACACATCATATATCATCAGGCACCAGTCTGGGAAGTGTGCTGCCTGAGGTAAGGGGAATGCAAGGTCTGGGAAGAAAAGGGTGCTGGGAGGGGTGGGTAAAAGGAGAAAAGAGGATGGAGAAGGGGAGGGTAAGAGTGGAGGGAACCTCCTACACTGGATAGAAAAACAGAAAACAGAGAAAGAGACAGGAAGGCAGATGAGCAAATGGGCTGTGAGGAGGAGCAGAGGAACAACGGACAGATGCACAGGCAGGCAGGCTGGCCAGCCCTGTCCCAGGCAATTCCAAGACATGGTTAGTGATACCTGACAGGAAAAGCCGAATTAGACAGCCATTCCAGAATGCTGAGAATGACTAGAAGATTTTTCTTTCCTTCAAACCCTGTCAATGGTAGGAGGCTGATATACCACACACAAAGGGGAAGAATGTTATTGGGTGGGGTCCTTGGTTGGCAGAAGATCTGAACAGTGTCCCATATGCAAATGACTTGCAAAGCAGCATACAAATGAACATTGCAGATTTTTAAATCAAAGGCCGGGCAGTTTGTTTCCTTGAGAAGTTAGGCTGCAAGAAATCTGGGCTTTTGAGTTTGTGGCTTGACCCTCTGGAGATGTAGGGGGAGTCTTATCCAGTCCCTGAGTCTCCAGGGGAAGAAGAGAGCTAAGCCTTCAGAGAAAGGAGTCCACAGAGCCACTCAGCTGAGTTTGCATTTGGCAGGAGATCAGGCTGGGTGGGACTCCTGTTGTATGCCAATCTGGTGTGGTGAGATAAGCCTGGGGCAGATGGGCCGGGCCTGGTGTTGACTAGGAGAGACCCCCAGGCTCCTCCCTTCAGCATTTGGTCCTTCCAAATGCAGCGGGATCAGGTTGGCTACCATCAGCATAGCTGGGTTCAGTTTAAGACACTGTTCCTATTGAGGGTCTACTCTGTACCCAGCCAAGTGCCACATGCTGTGAGAGGTAGAAAGGCAGTCACACCTGGACCTGCTTTCAGAAGCCAGACACATGCTGGGGGAGGGAAGCCTTTTACTCAGAAACTGCTAACAATACTAGACAGTATCCGCCGAGTGCCAAATGAGTGGTGTGAAGAAAATAAATCTATGGAAGGCAGATAAAGGGCAAGGCAATGTGGGCAGAGAGGTCTCAAAGGAGGTAGGGTTGGAGTTAGGCCCAAGATGGGGGCGAAGGACTCAGGCCAGGGGATAGCATCAGGTCAGGAGGTAGAGGAGGAGGCACAGGGTAAGGCTCATACTTAGTATGTTCTCCACCTCCCCAGATTTGGCCTCCTCAAGGAGAATGTGGCCTCAAGGGGCCATCTTTGTGGCCCTTCCCCACCTAGGGCCTATTATGGTGTGGCTGTTTGCCCGTCATCAAATGCCTGGTTGGTGTAAGGGCCTCAGGAAGCTGCCCTGGTGCCCACCCCACAAAGCCTTGTTGCTCGTGTGGACAGCCATCTACTCGGTCATGGGGTAAGTTTCCATTTCTCACGCCATGGCCCTGGTACCGCATGGTGTGGAAATAAGTCTCCCTAACCCTGAAATACTGCCACATATTGGCTTCCAAAGGGATGGCATGAGAGCAGGGTGGAAGGGTCACAACCAGAGGTTCAAGGCTCCTTACCAGCGAAGGCTGTAAAACATTTGCAGAAACCCTCTAGGTCTGCCTAGGATTCCAGCCAGCCCTCTGCCTCCTCCCTCTCCAAGTCTCCCCATTCCTTGCCCAGTTCTTCCCACCAACTTCCTCTGGTCCTCAAACGCTGCCTAGACCCACTTGCTACCATTTTGGCCACAAGGGCTCCCTCTTGATCACCAAGAGTCCTTATAATAGAATGCCTCCTCTATTTGTCATGGCACACCCTCCCTCTGAGTGCTTCTGCCACTGTCTTCCCACAGCTATGCCTCCTACCTGGTGTGGAGGGACCTGGGAGGGGGCCTTGGGTGGCCCTTAGTCCTGCCTCTTGGCCTCTATGCTGTACAGCTCACCATCAGCTGGACCGTCCTGATTCTCTTTTTCACAGCCGACAACCCTGGTCTGGTAAGGCACTCAGTGCTCAGTAGTGCAAGGTCACTCACCATAACTAAAATCCATTGCCGTCGAGTCAATTCCTACTCATAGTGATCTTACAGGAAAGAGTAGAACTGCCCCATAGGGTTTCCAAGGAGCAGCTGGTGAATTCGAACCACTGCACCACCAGGGCCCTCCAAGGACACTAAAAACAAAAAATGAGAAGGTAAAACCACCAGGTCCTCAGAAACAGATAATACAGCAAATCAATGAGGTGCAGGCAGGAAACAGGTGGGCGGACTTCCCTGCACTCCTGTTGAGTGTACGAAGCCCCAGGAACTTGGCTTCTTGGTTGGACACGGGGTACTGTAAAAGGGTTGGGGGCTGGTTCCCCAGGCAGCCTGCCTGACTGCCCTGCGCTCTGCCCAGGCCCTGCTGCACCTCCTGCTGCTCTACGGGCTAGTGGCGAGCATGGCACTTATCTGGAACCCCATCAACAAGCTGGCGGCCCTGCTTCTACTGCCCTACCTGGCCTGGCTCACCATGACTGCTGTAATCGCCTACCACCTGTGGATGGACAGCCATTGTCCAGAGCACCAGCCTCAGCCCAAAGAGGAGAAGGGTGACTGAGGCACTAGGGCATCGGAGAGGAGGGCCAGGGCAGGGAGGGGAGAAGGGACTGCAGACAGGGCTTTGGAGCTAGGGCAGGGAGAGGGGCGGAGAGGAGCTGGCCAGGGATTGATGATTCCCTAAGGGTAACCTGTCCCAATGTGGCCACCCTCCTAGGTCCCCTGGTGCCACTTGTCATGAAAATTCAGAGAAATGGGAAAGGAGAAACTTACTTTACTTTTTTTTCACATGCAAGTAATAAAATCCTGTTACTAGCTTTGAGTATGTGATGTGACCGTAGGTGTGGAGGGCTGCAGGGTGTGAATAGGAGGGTCTCTGTGTGTGTGTAAGTCTGTAAGTGCATGTGTAGGGAGGAGTGGGCACATTGTCACCAGCTCCACCCACTGCCCCCCAAACCCAGCATAAAGATTTTGGATGCCGATTTTTTTTTTTAATACTGTGGTAAGATAAACACACCAAAACATTTGGCAATACCGTAACTTCCACATTTACAATTCAATGACATTGATTACATCTTTTATGTTGTGCCACCATTATTCCTATCTTTTTTCAAAACATTACACCACAATTAACATAAACTCAATGCCCCCCAAACAAGAATGTCCCCTTTCCCCCTCCCTCCCACCTCTGGTAGCCATTAATAAACTTCAGTTTCTATATACTTGCTTATTTCACATGTGAGATCATACAGTATTTGTCCTTTTGTGACTAACTTTTTTCACACAGCATAACGTTTTCAAGGTTCATCCACGTGGAGGACTCAAGTACCTGAAAAACAAAATCTTTTTAAAAACTTACCTAAAAGCAATCAAAAAACTCCCAACAAAAAAAAAGCCCTGGCCCAGACAGCTCCACTGCAGAGTTCTATCAAACTTTCAGAGAAGAGTTAATACCACTACTACTGAAGGTATTTCAAAGCATAGAAAATGATGGAATACTACCTAACTCATTCTATGAAGCCACCATATTCCTGATACCAAAACCAGGTAAAGACACCACAAAAAAAGAAAATTACAGACCTATATCCCTCCTGAACATAGATCCAAAAATCCTCAACAAAATTCTAGCCAATAGAATTCAACAACATATCAAAAAAATAATCCACCAAGACCAAGTGGGATTTATACCAGGTATGCAAGGCTGGTTTAATATTAGAAAAACCATTAATGTAATCCACCATATAAATAAAACAAAAGACAAAAACCACATGATCTTATCAATTGATGCAGAAAAGGCATTTGACAAAGTCCAACACCCATTCATGATAAAAACTCTCACCAAAATAGGAATTGAAGGAAAATTCCTCAACATAATAAAGGGCACCTATACAAAGACAACAGCCAACATCACCCAAAATGGAGAGAACCTGAAAGCATTTCCCTTGAGAACGGGAACCAGACAAGGATGCCCTTTATCACCGCTCTTATTCAACATTGTGCTAGAGGTCCTAGCCAGAGCAATTAGGCTAGATAAAGAAATAAAGGGCATCCGGATTGGCAAGGAGAAAGTAAAATTATCTCTATTTGCAGATGACATGATCTTATACACAGAAAACCCTAAGGAATCCTCAAGAAAACTATTGAAACTAATAGAAGAGTTTGGCAGAGTCTCAGGTTATAAGATAAACATACAAAAAACACTTGGATTCCTCTACATCAACAAAAAGAACATCAAAGAGGAAATCACCAAATCAATACCATTCACAGTAGCCCCCAAGAAGATAAAATACTTAGGAATAAATCTTACCAAAGATGTAAAAGACCTATACAAAGAAAACTACAAGGTACTAGTGCAAGAAACTAAAAAGGACCTACATAGGTGGAAAAACATACCTTGCCCATGGATAGGAAGACTTAACATAGTAAAAATGCCTATTCTACCAAAAGCTATCTATACATACATACAATGCACTTCCGATTCAAATTCCAATGACATTTTTTAATGTGATGGAGAAACAAATCACCAACTTCATATGGAAGGGAAAGAAGCCCCAGATAAGTAAAGCATTACTGGAAAAGAAGAACAAAGTGGGAGGCCTCACTCTACCTGATTTTAGAACATATTATACAGCCGCGGTAGTCAAAACAGCCTGGTAATGGAACAACGACAAGCACATAGACCAATGGAACAGAATTGAGAACCCAGATATAAATCCATCCACACATGAACAGCTGATATTTGACAAAGGACCAGTGTCAATTAACTGGGGAAAAGATAGTCTTTTTAACAAATGGTGCTGGCATAACTGGATATCCATTTGCAAAAAAATGAAACAGGACCCATACCTCACACCATGCACAAAAACTAACTCCAAGTGGATCAAAGACCTAAACATAAAGACTACAACGATAAAGATCATGGAAGAAAAAATAGGGACAATGTTAGGAGCCCTAATACAAGGCATAAACAGAATACAAAACATTACCAAAAATGATGAAGAGAAACCCGATAACTGGGAGCTCCTAAAATCACACACCTTTGCTCATCTAAAGACTTCACCAAAAGAGTAAAAAGACCACCTACAGACTGGGAAAGAATTTTCAGCTATGACATCTCCGACCAGCGCCTGATCTCTAAAATCTATATGATTCTGTTAAAACTCAACCACAAAAAGACAAACAAGCCAATCAAAAAGTGGGCAAAGGATATGAACACGCACTTCACTAAAGAAGATATTCAGGCAGCTAACAGATACATGAGAAAATGCTCTCGATCATTAGCCATTAGAGAAATGCAAATTAAAACTACAGTGAGATTCCATCTCACTCCAACAAGGCTGGCATTAATCCAAAAAACACAAAATAATAAATGTTGGAGAGGCTGCAGAGAGATTGGAACTCTTATACACTGCTGGTGGGAATGTAAAATGGTACAACCACTTTGGAAATCTATCTGGCGTTTTCTTAAAAAGTTAGAAATAGAACTACCATACAACCCAGAAACCCCACTCCTCGGAATATACCCTAGAGAAATAAGAGCCTTTACACGAACAGATATATGCACACCCATGTTTATTGCACCTCTGTTTACAATAGCAAAAAGCTGGAAGCAACCAAGGTGTCCATCAACGGATGAATGGTTAAATAAATTATGGTATATTCACACAACGGAATACTACGCATCAATAAAGAACAGTGAGGAATCTGTGAAACATTTCATAACATGGAGGAACCTGGAAGGCATTATGCTGAGTGAAATTAGTCAGAGGCAAAAGGACAACTATTGTATAAGACCACTATTATAAGATCTTGAGAAATAGTACAAACTGAGAAGAACACGTACTTTTGTGGTTACGGGGTAGGGGGAGGGAGGAAGGGAGGGTAGGAGAGGGTTATTTACTGATTAATTAGTAGATAAGAACTACTTTAGATGAAGGGAAGGACAATACTCAGTACACGGAAGGTCAGCTCAACTGGACTGGACCAAAAGCAAAGAAGTTTCCAGGATAAACTGAATGCTTCAAAGGTCAGAGAGGCAAGGGCGGGGATTTGGGGACTATGGCTTAAGGGGACTTCTAAGTCAATTGGCAAAATAATTCTATTATGAAAACATTCTGCATCCCACTTTGAAATGTGGTATCTGGGCTCTTAAATGCTAACAAGTGGCCATCTAAGATGCATCAATTGGTCTCAACCCACCTGGAGCAAAGGAGAATGAAGAACACCAAGGTCACACGATAACTATGAGCCCAAGAGACAGAAAGGGCCACATGAACCAGAGACTTACATCATCCTGAGACCAGAAGAACTAGATGGTGCCCGGCCACAATTGATGACTGCCCTGACAGGGAGCACAACAGAGAACCCCTGAGGGAGCAGGAGAACAGTGGGATGCAGACCCCAAATTCTCATAAAAAGACCAGACTTAATAGTCTGACT
Organism: Loxodonta africana; assembly: GCF_030014295.1. Lineage (NCBI taxonomy): Eukaryota > Metazoa > Chordata > Mammalia > Proboscidea > Elephantidae > Loxodonta > Loxodonta africana. The sequence continues at coordinate 103,687,405 of NC_087342.1, forward strand.
AAGACTAGAGGAATCCCGGTGGTCATGGTCCCCAAACCTTCTGTTGGCCCAGGACAGGAACCATTCTCGAAGACAACTCATCAGACATGGATTGGACTGGACAATGGGGTGGAGAGAGGTGCTGACGAAGAGTGAGCTACTTGTATCAGGTGGACACTTGAGACTGTGTTGGCATCTCCTGTCTGGAGGGGAGATAGGAGGGTAGAGAGGGTTAGAAACTGGCAAAATCGTCACGAAAGGAGAGACTGGAAGGAGGGAGCAGACTAACTCATTAGGTGGAGAGTAAGTGGGAGTATGGAGTAAGGTGTATATATAAGCTTATATGTGACAGACTGACTTGATTTGTAAACTTTCACTTAAAGCACAATAAAATTATTAAAAAAAAAAAAAAAGTTACCTGAAAGCAAAATAGAATACTAAAGTAGGATCCAAATTATTTTTCTTTTTTTTGTAATTTAAATGATGGTTTACAGAACAAACTAGCTTCTCATTAAACACTTAGAATACACGCTGTTTTATGACATTGGTTAACGACCCCATGACATGTCAACACTCTCCCTTCTCAACCTTGGGTTCCCTATTACCAGCTTTCCTGTCCCCTCCTGCCTTCTAGTACTTGCCCCTGGACTGGTGTGCCCTTTAGTCTCTTTTTTTTTTTTTTTATGGGCCTGTCTAATCTTTGGCTGAAGGGTGAACCTCAGGAGTGACTTCATTACTGAGCTAAAAGTGTGTCTGGGGGCCATACTCTTGGGGTTTCTCTAGTCTCTGTCAGTCCAGTAAGTCTAGTCTTTTATTGTGAGTTAGAATTTTGTTCTACATTTTTCTCCAACTCTGTCCAGGACCCTCTATTGTGATCCCTGTCAGAGCAGTCAGTGGTAGCAGCCAGGCACCATCTAGTTGTGCTGGACTCAGTCTGGTGGAGGCCGTGGTAGTTGTAGTCCACTAGTCATTTGGACTAATCTTTCCCTTGTGTCTTTACTTTTCTTCATACTCCCTTGCTCCCAAAATGGTGAGACCAATGGCTATCTTAGATAGCCACTTACAGGCTTTTAAGACCCCAGACGCTACTCACCAAAGTAGAATGTAGAACATTTTCTTTTTAAACTGTGTTATGCCAATTGGGCTAGATGGTCCCCAAGACCATGGTCCCCACAGCCCTCAGCCCAGCAATTCCATCCCTCAGGGAGTTTGGATGTGCCTATGGAGCTTCCATAACCTTGCCTTGTACAAGTTGTGCTGGCTTCCCCAGTATTGTGAACTGTCTTGCCTTTCACCGAAGTTACCACTTATCTATTGATCTTAGTGTTTTTCCATCCCCACCCCTCCCCTCCCTCATAACCATCAAAGATTGTTTCCTTTTGTGTGTAAAACTTTTCATGAGTTTTCATAGTAGTGGTCTCATACAATATTTGCCCTTTTGTGATTGACTTATCTCACTCAGCATAATGCCTTCCAGATTCACCCATGTTACAAGATGCTTCGCAGAGTCGTCATTGTTCTTTATTGTTGTGTAGTACTCCATTGTGTGTATGTATCATAGTTTGTTTATACATTCATCTTTTGATGGAAATCTAGCTTGTTTCTATGCTTTTGCTATTGTGAACAATACTGCAATGCACATGGGTATGCATATGTCTATTCATGTGATGGCTCTTATTTCTCTAGGATATATTCCTAGGAGTGGGATTGCTGGATCATATGGTATTTCTAGTTTTCTAAGGAAGCACCATATCGTTTTCCAAAATGGTTGTATCATTTTGCATTCCCACCAGCAGCACTTAAGAGTTCAAATCTTCCCACAGCCTCTCCGACATTTGTTATTTTCTGTTTTTTTGACTTGTGCCAGTAATGTCAGAGTGAGATGGTATCTCATTGTGGTTTTGATTTGCATTTCTCTAGTGGCTAGTGATTGTGAGCAGTTCCTCTTATGTCTGTTAGCCACTGTAGTGTCTTCTTTGGTGAAAAAAAAAAAAAAAAAAACCCATTGCCGTCGAGTCAATTCCGACTTATAGCAACCCTGTAGGACAGAGTAGAGCTGCTCCATAGAGTTTCCAAGGGATGCCTGGTGGGTTTGAACTGCCAACCTTTTGGTTAGCAGTCATAGCTCTTAACCACTATGCCACCAGTGCTTTCTTCTTTGGTGAAGGGTCTGTTCATTTCCTTTGCCTAGTTTTTAATTGGATTATTTATCTTTTTGTTGTAGAGGTGCTGGATTTTCCTGTAGATTTTAGAGATTAGACGTTTGTTGGATTTGTAATAGCCAAAAATTTTTTCCCAGTCTGTAGGTTCTCTTTTTACTCTTTTTGGTGAAGTCTTTTGATGAGCATGTGTTTAATTTTTAGAAGATCCCAGTTATCTAGCTTATATTCTGGAGTTTGTGTGCTGTTAGTTATGGTTTGTATCCTGTTAATGCCATGTATTAGGGCCTTTAACATTGATCCTATTTTTTCTTCTATGATCTTTAGAGGTATTGGTGTTATATTTAGGTCTTTGATCCATTTTGAGTTAGTTTTTATGTATGCCATGATGTACAGGTCCTGTTTCATTTTTTGCAGATGGACATCCAGTTTTGCCAGCACCCTTTGTTAAAAACACTGTCTTTTCTCCATTTGATGGACTATAGGATTGCTACAAGTCGGAATTGACTCAACAGCTGTGGGTTTGGTTGTTTTTTTGTGCTTTTTTTTTTTTTTTTTTTTTTTTGGCCCTTGTTGAAGATCAGGTGATGGTAGGTGGATGAATTTACATCTGGGTTCTCAATTCTGTTCCATTGATCAGTGTATCTGTCGTTGTACCAGTACCAGGCTGTTTTGGCTACCGTAGCTGTATAATAGGCTCTGAGGTCAGGTAGTGCAAGCCCTCCTACTTTATTCTTCTTCAATAGTGCTTTACTTATCCCGGGACTTTTCCCTTTTCCCTTTCCATATAAAGTTCACGATTAGTTTCTCCATCTCTTTAAAGAATGTCATTCATATTTGGATCAGAATTGCATTGTACTTGTAAATTGCTTTGGGTAAAATTGTCATTTTCACAATGTTGAGTCTACCTATTCATGAGCATAGTATGTTTTTCCATTTATGTAGATCTCTTTTGGTTTCCTGCAGCAGCATTTTGTAGTTTTCTTTGTATTTTTTGTTTGTTTGTTTGTTTGTTTTGTCTTTTATCTCCCTGGTTGGATTTACTCCTAAGCATTTTACTTTTTAGGGGCTGTTATAAATGGTATTGTTTTTCTGATTTCCTTTTCCTTGTCCTCTTTATTGGTGTATAAGAATCCAACTGATTTTTCTATGTTTATCTCGTATCCTGCTACTCTGCTGAATCTATTAGTTCCAGTCGTTTTCTCATGGAGTCTTTGGGTTTTCTATGTATAGTATCACATCATTCATAAATAGGGACAGTTTTACTTCTTCATTACCAGTTTGGATGCCCTTTATTTCTTTTTCTTGCCTTACTGCTCTAGCTAGGACTTCTGGCACAATGTTAAATAGGAGAGGTGATAAAGGGCATTTTTATCTTGTTCCTGTTCTCAACAGGAATTTTTTTTTTAATTTTTATTGTGCTTTAAGTGAAAGTTTACAAATCCAGTCAGTCTCTCATACACAAATTTATATACACCTTGCTATATACTCTTAGTTGTTCTCCCCCTAATGAGACAGCACACTCCTTCCTTCCACTCTCTCTTTTCGTGTCCATTTGGCCAGCTTCTGACCCCCTCTGCCCTCTCATCTCCCCTCCAGATAGAAGCTGCCGACATAGTGTCATGTGTCTACTTGATCCAAGAAGCTCACTCTTCTCCAGTATCATTTTCTATCCCGTAGTCCAGTCCAATCCCTGTCTGAAGAGTTGGCTTTGGGAATAGTTCCTGTCTTGGGCAAACAGAAGATCTGGGGACCACGACTGCCAGGGTCCTTCTAGCCTCAGTCAGACCATTAAGTCTGGTCTTTTTACGAGTATTTGAGGTCTGCATCCCACTGCTCTTCTGCTCCCTCAGGGGTTCTCTGTTGAGTTGCGTGTCAGGGCAGACATCAGTTGTAGCCAGGCACCGTCTAGTTCTTACGGGCAATGTTTTCAGCCTCTCTCCATTAAGAATGATGTTGGCTGTTGGTTTTTTATAGACACCCTTTATTATGTTGAGGAATTTCCCTTCTATACCTATTTTATTGAGAGTTTTTATCAGGAATGGATGTCGGAATCTGTCAAATGCCTTATCTGCATTGATTCAGATGATCACGTGATTCTTTGCTTTTATTTATGTGGTGAATTATGTTGATTGATGTTCTAATGTTGAACCATCCTTGCATAACTGGTATGAATCCCACTTGGTAGTGGTGTATAATTTTTTTGATATGATGCTGAATTCTATTGGCTAGAATTTTGTTGAGAATTTTTGCATCTATATTCACGAGAGACATTAGTCTGTAATTTTCTTTTTTGGGGGTGTCTTTGCCTGGTTTTGGTATCAGGGTTATGCTGGCTTCATAGAATGAATTCGGGAGTATTGCTTCCTTTTCTATGTTCCGAAATAGTTTTAGTAATACTGGTGTAAGCTCTTCTCTGAATGTTTGGTAGAATTCTCCAGTGAAGCCATCGGGGCCAGGGCTTTTTTTTGTTGGGAGTTTTTTTTATTACCTTTTGTCTTAGGCTGGGTTCTCTAGAGAAGCAAAACCAGTAAAGCATATAAATATAGAGAGAGATTTATATCAAGGAAACAGCTCACATGATTGTAGAGACTGGAACATCCCAAGTCCGTGGATCATGATAGAGTCTTCTCTCGATTCATGTAGTCTCAGGGGCTGGCGAACCCAAGATCAGCAGGTAGCAGAGCAGTGCTCTTACTCACAGGCTGTGAAGATCAACAGATTCCAAAATCGGCAGATAAGCTGATAGCTCAAGTCCCATGAACGGGAAGCCAGATGAACAGGAGACAGTCCCAGGATCCAGAGTGAGCAAAAAAAGCCAGAACACCTGCTTATATTCAGATGCAGGCCACATCCCCAAGGAAACTCCCTTTCAACTGATTGGCTATCACAGCAGATTCAATTATGGGAGTGATCACATATAAACACTGAGAATCATGGCCCAGCCAATTTGACGCACAATCTTAACCATCACACCTTTTCCATCTCTTCTCTTGTTATGGGTCTATTCAGATTTTCAACAACATTTTGTATTAGTTTGGGTAGGTAGTGTGTTTCTAGAAATTTGCCCACTTCCTCTAGGTTTTCAAATTTGTTGGAGTATAGGTTTTCATAATATTCTGTTATGATCTTTTTTAGTTCATTTGGTTCTGTTGTAATGTCCCCCATTTCGTTTATTATCTGGGTTATTTTCATTCTCTCGTGTTTTTCCTTTGTCAATTTGGCCAGTGGTTTGTCGATTTTGTTGATCCTTTCAAAGAACTAACTTTTGGTTTTGTTGATTTTTCTATTGTTTTTCCACTCTCTATTTCATTTATTTCTGCTCTGATCTTTATTATTTCCTTTCTTCTGGTGGCTGTGTGTTTTTCTTTTGATGTTCTCTTTCTGTTTTAGTTGTGCAGCTAATGTTTTGATTTTGTCTCTTTCTTCTTTTTGATGTGTGCATCCATTGCTATAAATTGACCTCTGAGGACTGCCTTTGCTGTGTCCAAACGGTTTTGGTATGATGTGTTTTCATTCTCATTTGATTCTAGGAATTTTTTTTATTTCATCTTTGGATTCTTCTATTACCCAGTGTTTTTTTTTTTTTTAAGCATGGTGTTATTCAGTTTCCATGTAATTGGTTTTTTTTTTTCCTGTTGTTAATTTCTACTTTGATGGTGTTGTGATCAGAGAAGATACTTTGTATTATCTCAATATTTTCGATTTTGTCAAGGGTTGCTTTGTGGCCTAAGATGTGGTGTATACTGGAAAATGTTCCATGTGCATTGGAAAAGAATGTGTACTTTGCAGGTGTTGGGTAGACTGTTCTATATATGTCTATGAGTTCAAGTTGGCTGATTGCGTCCTCTAGATCTTCTGTACCTTTGTTGAGTTTCTTTCTAGATCTTCTATCCTTCACCAAGAGTGGTGTGTTGAAGTCTCCTGCTATTATTGTGGAATTGTCAATTTCTCTTTTCAGTGCTGTTAGAGTTTGTTTTATGTATTTTGGAGCCCTGTCATTGGGTGCCTAGATATTATGGTTATGTCTTCATGATGGATCATCCCTTTAATCATTATATAGTACCTGTCATGGATTGAATTGTGTCCCCAAAAAATATGTGTCAACTTTGTTAGGCCATGATTCCCAGTATTGTGTGGTTGTCCTCCATTTTGTGATTTTCCTATGTGTTATAAATCATAATCTCTGCCTGTGGTTAAAGTGGATTAGAGTGGGATGTAACACCCTTGCTCAGGTCACATCCCGGATCCAATGTAAAGGGAGTTTCCCTGGGGGCTGGCCTGCACTACCTTTTATCTTACAAGAGATAAAAGGAAGGGAAGCAAGTAGAGAGTTGGGGACCTCATACCACCAAGAAAGCAGCACTGGGAGCAGATCACGTCCTTTCCTGGGGCCCCTGCACCTGAGAAGCTCCTAGTCCAGGGGAAGATTGATGACAAGGACCTTCTTCCAGAGCCAACAGAGAGAGAAAGCCTCCCCCTGGAGCTGAAGCCCTGAATTTGGACTTTCAGCCTACTAGACTGTGAGAAAATTAATTTCTCTCTGTTAAAGCCATTTACGTGTGTTATTCCTGCTATAGCAGCACTAGATGACTAAGACAGTGCCCTTCTTTGTCTTTTATGGTGGATTTTGCTTAAAGTCTATTTTATCTTGGATCAGTATTGCCACTCCTGCTCTTTTTTGGTAGCTATTTGCTTGATATATTTTTTTCCATCCTTTGATTTTAGTAAATTTACCTCTTTGTTTCTAAGGTGTGTCTCTTGTAGACAGCATATAGATGGATTCTGTTTTTTTAATCCATTCTGTCACTCTCTTTCTCTTTATGGGTGCATGTAGGCCATTTACGTTCAGTGTAATTATTGACAGGTGTGAGTTTATTGCTGTCATTTTGTGGGTTTTGTTTTTGTTTTTGTGGTGCTGATGTTTTCTTTGTTCCTCTTACTCTCTTGTGCTGAATTCCTTTTGTTTGTTTCTTTTGTTTCTACTGTGACTTTATGTTTTTCTTCGTTATTTTGATGAGTAGGTTTGTTAACTTTCTTGGTGGTTACCTTGAAATTTACCCTTATCTTCTTAAGTTTGAATCAGCCTTTTATTACTTGGTATTGCCTTGCAGTCCTCTCTATTAGAAAGTTCTATACCTACACTATTCCTTCTTTTATTGTTCTGATGTTGCTGTCATTTACAGATTAGGCTCTTTGGTTCTCTGCTGTAAATCTTTTGGCTTTGAATAGTCCTTGAGAGTTCATTTCCTAGGTTGGTGTCTTAGTCATCTAGTGCTGCTATAACAGAAATACCAAAACTGTATGGCTTCAACAAAGAAATTTATTTTCTATTACAGTCTAGTAGGCTAGACGTCCAAATTCAGGGCATCAGCTCCAGAGGAAGGCTTTCTCTCTCTGTTGGCTCTGGAGGAAGGTCCTTGTCATCAATCTTCCCCTGGACTAGGAGCTTCTCCGTGCAGGAATCCCAGGTCGAAAGGATGCACTCTGCTCCCTGCACTGCTTTCTTGGTGGTATGAGGTCCTCCTCTCTGCTTTCTTCCCTTTCCTTTTATCTCTTCTAAGATAAAAGGTGGTGCAGACGACACTCCAGGAAAACTCCCTTTACACTGGATCAGAGATGTGACCTTAGTAAGGGTGTTACAATCCCACCCTAATCTTCTTTAACACAAAATTACAATCACAAAATGGAGGATAACCACACAAAACTGGGAATCATGGCCTAGCCAAGTTGACACATATTTCTGGGGGACACAGTTCAATCCATGACAGTTGGTATCTGGCTGCTGCAATTCTGCATTCTAGATTCAGGCTGTCATCTAATGTTGTTTGTTCTCAAATGGAAGGACTCCCTTTAATAATTCTGTAAGTTTGGTTTGGTTTTTACATATTCCCTCAATTTCTGTCCATCTGAAAATGTCCTAATTTCACCATCGTTTTTGAACAAGAGTTTTGCAGAATATATCATTCTTGGTTGGCAATTTTTTTTCTTTCAAGGTTTTATATATGTCATCCCATTGCCTTCTTGCCTGCATGGTTTCTGCTGAGTAATCAAAGCTTAGTCTTATTGTTTCCCCTCTGTATGTGACTTTTCATTTTTCTCAAGCTGCTCTCAGGATTCTTTCTTTGTCTTTGGTTTTAGCAAGTGTGATTATGACATGCTTTGGTGATTTTCTTTTGGGGTCTATCCTATATGAGGTACACTGGACTTCTTGGGTGGTCAGCTTTTCATCTTTCATGATATTAGGGAAGTTTTCTGCCAGTAATTCTTTAATGATCCTCTCTGTGCTTTCTGTTCTCTCCCCCTGTTCTGGAAATCCAATCACTCTCAAAGTTTTGCTTTTGATTGTATCCCACATCATTCTCATGATTTCTTCACTTTTCTTCGTTCTTTCTCTGATTTTTCCTCAATGGATATTCAGGTATTTGTCTTCAGTTTAGCTGATCCTGTCTTCTATCGTTTTAAACCTGCTTCTCAGACCTTCTATGACACGGTCCATTTCTGAAATCTTGTTGTTTATCTTTTGGATTTCTAATTATTGATCTTGTATGATTTCTAGTTGTGAATTTATTTTGATATTTTGTTCCTATATTATTTTCCTGAACTCTTCCATTGTTTTGTCTGTATTTTCCATGAGTTTGTCTGCCTTTTCAATGAATTTGTCTATTTTTTCCTCATTTTTGTCTGCTTTTTGCCTCAACCCTTGGATAGCTCTGAATATTAGAGATTTGAATTCCTACCAGGTAGTTCCAGTGCCTTTTCTTCTACTGGAAAGCCACCTGGTATTTTATTTTGGACACCTTCTGGAACCATCCTGTCTTGTTTATATGTATATATATATATGTATATATGTATATATGTATATATGTATATATGTATATATGTATATATGTATATATGTATATATGTATATATGTATATATGTATATATGTATATATGTATATATGTATATATGTATATATATGTATATATATGTATATATATGTATATATATATATGTTTTGATATTGTTTGCTGTCTTTGGAACATTCATTAGTTATTTTGTTTATTGACTGTAGATTTGTTTGTTTCATCCTGCTTTTTTGTTTTATTTGGCTATGTCCGAGCAGGCGGGCTGTGCATTCTTTGTTCTTTGCTCATCTGTGGGCATGATATTTCCACCTCTTTGTCCAATGGGCAGGGCCAGATGCTCAGCTTCTGCAGTATGGTGCGGCTGGGCAGGTCCAGCGGGTGCTCTCTCTCCTGCTGGGAGGTCCGTGAAGCTGCTTTCCCTTACTCTCTGTCCACTTATCTCCAACAAGTGTTCAAGATGGCACATCCACGCTGCATTAACTGATAGGGGACCTCTGCTTGTAACTCTTCTAGCTCTCTGTTCTCTGTCAGTTTCTTATTCTATTCAGTGTTTGAGTGAGTTCTTTATCTCTTCATTTGACACTTAGGGTTCCAGGATTGACGTTTGTCTCTGTTTTACTTAGTTTTTCAGGTCTTTGCTGTGGAGGGACGGTGTGGTGCTTCTGTCTTTAGCGCCATGTTCAGGATCCATATTATTTATATCAAGGTACTATGCTCAGACCCTATGTGTAGTTATCTCTAAGAAGTAAGATTATAGATCATTTTATGTTTTTGTTTTAGTATACTCTCATACTTTTCATTTTTTACAAAATCAATTAATTACTACTATAATAAGAAAAAATGTTGGGAAGAAATAAAAGGTATAAACCTCAGGGTGTTGAAGGGTGAATCCAACAGGAAATTCTTGTCCAGACCTTCTCTCTTGCTTCTTTTCCTAAACTTTCTCATTTGGTTTTTTATTTTTGTCTCTTCCCTCCTCTTACTTTCTTCTGCTGTTGTTTCATAGTCCTGATGGTGCTAAGGAGTGACTCTGCTGGGTAAGGGGCTGCCTCCCCAAATCCTAACAAGACCAGATAGAAGGCCCACACATATTGCAGTAAGGAGCCTCCACCCTGCTGCCTGGTGAGGTCACATCGGGAGCTTTTAACAGAGCTGCTCTTACCCCGCACACACACTCCGGACCAATCGAAAAAGACTCTCAGGGGAAGAAAAGAGTATCTATCATTTTTAAAATTTCTCAGGTGGTTCTAATGTGCAGCCGGTTGAGAACTGCTGCCCTACGGCATTGCTTCTCAAAGTGTGGCCACTGCCTTCCTTGGTGCCTGTTACAGGTGTGGCCCCCAGGACCCCCTCCCCAATGAGGGCTATAGGGTGACATGATGCACAGTGAGGGCCCTGGAATCAGACCATCCTGGGACTGGGTATTGACCTTGTCATTTATTAACTGGTAAGCCCATGCGACTTCCTTAACTGTGTTTCATTTTCCTCATCTGTAAAATGGGAACCTTGTAGGTTCCTATTGTTTGGAATGGAGTCCCCTTTTGGGGAAAAGTAAATGAGATACAGGCAGTCCCTGGGTTATGAACATCCAACCTATGCACAACCCTTACTTACAAACCAGCCCTCATAAAACCTATTTAAAAATTCAAGGTACATACAATGGTTTGTAATAACAAATGGGTGCTACTTTGGGACGCACACCAAAACATTATTATTATTACGTATCATTATGTTAAAGACATTTTAGTGTATCTAGAAATGTTTCTTTAATGTTTTTTATGCGTAGAAATGTACACTATATACTAAATACTAAGATAAACATTTGAATAACTGATATTAGATATGAGCCATACTTAACTGTTCCAATTTACATACAAATTCAACTTAAAGACAGACTTAGGAACAGAACCCATTTGTAATCTGAGGACTGCCTGTAGTGGATAAAATGGTGTCTGGCACAGAGTAAGTGCTCAGTAAATGTTGTTTTGGGTGCTGTCGAGTCAGTTAGTCACCCCCTGGAGTTTTCTAGGCTGAAATTTTTACAGAAGGAGCCCTGGTGGCACCGTTGTTAAGCACTCCTAAGGAGAAAGATGCAGCAGTCTGATTCTGTAAAGAATAAATACAAAACCAAACCCATTGCCATCAAATCAATCCCAAGTTGGAACCAGATGAGCCATGAAGATTACAGCCTTGGGAACCCTATGGGGGCAGTTCTACTGTCCTAAAGGATCACTATGAGTCCGAATTGACTTGACCGCAATGGGTTTGGTTTTTTGGAATCTTCACTGAAGTAAATCACCAGGTCTTTCTCTCATGGAGCCTCTTTGTGGGTCTGAACTACCAAATTTTGGTTAGCAGCCAAGCACTTAACCTTTGCACCACCAGGGTTCCTTCAATAAGTGTTAGCTGTTACTTTTATGTGGAAGCAAAACCCAGGAGGCTGCCTCTTTCATATGGTTCTGATAATATGCTACAGTTTGAGACAGTTTGAGAACCAATTTGCTGGTGGCACTTCCTAAACTTTCTAACAGCCAGGAAAGGGAATAAACCCTCCTCAGGTCTGTGGGTCTGTCTGACCAGAGCCACAAGCACAAAATGACTGACTCTTTAATTAGAACTCCTTTTATACACAAACCAAAAAAAAAACAGAGCTGTTTTAATTTATAAGTTTAATGTATAAATAACAATGGCCAGAGAATAGGCTCTACAACTATCTTGGATTGAACTATGTCCCCCTCCCCCCACCAAAATCTGTGTATCTAGTTGGTTACGCCATGATTCCCAGTATTGTGTGGTTGTCCTCCATTTTGTGATTGTAATTTTATGTTTAGAGGGTTAGGTGGGATTGTAACACCTTTACCCAGGTCACCTCTCTGATCCAAGGTAAAGGGAGCTTCCCTGGGGTGTGGCCTGCACCACCTTTTATCTTAGAAGAGATAAAACGAAAGGGAAGCAAGCAGAGTTGGGGACCTCATACCACCAAGAGAGCTGCACCAGGAGCAGCGCGTGTCTTTTGGACCTGAGGTCCCTGCACCTGAGAAGCTCCTGGACCAGGGGATGATTGATGACAAGGAACCTTCCTCCAGAGCCAACAGAGAGAGAGCTGTCCCCTGGAGCTGACACCCTGAATTTGGATTTTTAGCCTACTTTACTGTGAAGAAATAAATTTCTCTTTGTTAAAGCCATCCACTTGTGGTATTTCTGTTATAGCAGCTCTAGATGACAAAGACAATAGCCACATTGCATGAGTTCCGATTTCGGCCCTAGAATCACTGTGTAGCCTTAGACAAGTGAGCACCACAGAAATATTTGCTGTATTATTCCCATCACCTTACATGTTGCTTTTGTTCATTGCTGTTAAGTCAATTCCAACTCATGGTGATCTCATGTACAACAGGACGAAATGTTTTCTGGTCCTGCACCATCTCACAATCATTGGTATGCTTGTTTCAGCCACTGTGTATTTTGAGTACCCTCCAACCTAAGGGGTTCATCTTCCAGGACTATATCAGACAATATTCTGTTGTGATTCTTAGAGTTTTCCTTGGCAAATTTTCAGAAGTAGATCATCAGGCCTTCATAGTCTGTCTTAGTCCAGAAGGTCCACTGAAACCTGTCTACCACGGGTGACTCTGCTGATATTTGAAATACCAGTGGCGTAGCTTCCAGCATCACAGCAACAGCAAGCCAACACAGTACGACAAACTGACACACAGGTAGTTGATCATCTAATATAAAACCTGTTCCATTGCTGATGAGTCGATTCCAACTCATAGAGACCCTATAGGGCAGAGCAGAACTGTCCCATAGGATTTCCAAGGGGCGGCTGGTGAATTCGAACTGCCAACCTTTTGGTTAGCAGCCACAGCTCGCCATAGCTCTTAACCACTGCGCTACCAGGCTCCAAAATATTGGCTACCCATTTTATTCATGTTACCAGTGAATTCTTGAAGTTAAAATGACCCTCAAAGGAGATACGCCATACCCGTCATATGACTTTGACTTCCCCAGGGTAAGCTGATGCCATGAACCCAGGGGCACAGACACCTCTAGTTTTGGACACTTGGCCCTAGAAAGAAGCTTGATTTGGGCAGAGTCCCAAGCCCTGGGAGCAAATTGGCATAACTGCCTAATAAAGCATGAGCCAAACTAAAGGGCTTCCTGGCTTTGTGCAGAAACTCAGCTGGAAAAGGCAGGTCCGCAACCTCAAATGCTCATTCTCTGACCCCAAAGGTTGTCCTTAAAATCTCCCTCTGCCCCAGCTCCTTGGCTCCTGGGCTGGGGCCTTTCATTCCATGGTCTCCCAACCTGGCTGGCCTCTTGGCCTTCCCCTACCCCACCTCCCAGCTGCATGCTCCAGACTGGCCCACACACTGCCCTCTGCACCCTCCTCTTATTACCTAAAGCTGTGCCTAAATAAAGTTGGAGCTGCCTCCTGTCTTTGCCAGATGTATCCCGGGATTCCACCATCCAAATCATGTTGTGTGCTTCTTTGTCCTTGGGCAGTGTTTTTTCATTGGCCTCTGAGTAGGTACAAAGTATCTGAGTATGACTCACTCAGTAGGTGGGGTAGAGACAAACTCTTCACAGGGCTGTGCAGTTCTCCTACCCAATCCCCGGGGAGGTGCGGAGAGACACCGGGTGAAACAGCAAACCCGGGACATGGAATATCTCTAGATATCCTAGTCCCCCATCCCTCCTTGTAACCATCCACTCTTCCTCACTTTGCCAGTTTCTGCAGAATGGAGACACAGAGGTGGGCCAGAATGAGGTGGACAGACTGGGATGTGTTTGTCCAGTGGACAAAGATTGGCCAGCTGGACTGGGAAGGGGTCAGAGTTTCTTCCTGTGATCTCTGGCCCCTCATACCTGCAAGCAGGTAGAGCTGATGCTTGTAGGAAAGCAGAGGGCCCCCCAGTGTATTATCAGGCTAGGCCACGGCTCCAAAGTCTCTTTTCTGATGGCAAAACGCTGAAGGCTCAGCTACGAACCAAAAGGTTGGCGTTTGGAACCCACCCAGCGACTCCGCAGGAGAATGACCTGGCCATCTGGTCCTGTAGAGATTCCAAAGCGAACCCACTGCCGCCGAGTCTATTTTGACTCATAGGCACTCTGCAGGACAGAGCAGATCTGCCCCGTAGGGTTTCCAAGACTGTAAATCTTCACCGAAGCAGATTGCCACATCTTTCTCATGCCGTGTAAAGATTTAAAAAAAGATTACAGCCTAGAAAATCCTATGGGGAAATTCTGCTCTGTCACATTGTGTTGCTATGAGTCAGAATCGACTCAACGGCACAGCGCCCAACAACAACAACCGTCCGTTCTGCCTCTTGGAGTTCCCCTGTACCCCAAGCCCTATTTCAGAGTCTTCCCAGAGGTTCCCTTTCTCATGGTTCCAGAAAACAAGCACAAGACCCTTTTGTCTTAAGGATTTTATTGTTGATCCTCCTTATTGTCGTTGGTTGATACACAGGGGCCTGGCTTCATTTGGGACTCCCTCAGATCTCACTCTTCCTCTTTTCTTCTCAGGTGGTGGTGTTATTGTTAGCTGCCATGACTCATGCATATTAGCAGTGGTTAAGCACTTGGCTGCTTACCAAAAGGTCATTGGTTCAAGCCCACCAACCGGAGATGAAAGATGTGATGGTCTGCTTCTGTAAAGATTACAGCCTTGGAAATCCTATGGGGAAGTTCTACTCTGTCCTATAGGGTTGCTATGAGTTGGAATCAACTTGTTGGCAACTAGTTAGTTTTTGTTTTAATCTTTTACAGGAGCAGATAGCCAGGCCTTTCTCCCATGGAGCGTCTGGGTGGGTTCAAACCACCAATCTTTCAGTTAGCAGCCCTATGCGCCACAGGGCTTCTCATTTATATCTACTCTCATGCATTTCTCATTCTAAGGCCTGAAATTCTCCTCTCAAAAGGTGACTGTTATGTTTATCCTGTTTCCCAGTAGGTTCTTTTGCCTTGGAAACACACATTCAAAGAGAAACACAATTAGTCACCTTAATGTACATGATTCTTATCGGATCACTTTCTTCAAAGACTCAAAGCGCCAGCCAACTGCCAGCCGCAGGAGCTGGGCAGCACTGGGAGTGGCAGCTGGAATGGAGGACCACAGTGACCACAGCTAAAGTCCTGGGTGTCACCATTTTGCCCAGGGCAGGATGTCCTGCATGACAAGCAGAGCATTATATCCCATACAGCAGAAGAATGAAAAGCCTGGCCTGCCCTGGGATTCTAGTGCCTTCTCCCATCCTAGCTCCAGACTCTGAGAGACCCTTTGTCCCCTCCCTGTACTCTGCCAAGGCTGCTCAAAGCTCTGGACACCCCTGTGTTTATATCAACAGCGTGGTTGCCAGAGGGGGCAGGCTCCTGCCCGCTGAGGGGGAGCAGGGCCTGGTGCCTACACCCCTGTTGTTTGTGTACCTTGTCTCGGTAGTGACCGGAGGGGCACGCACGCCAGGACTGGGTCTCTGGGGCAACAGACTATTACGGTCCCAGCTGTCCCTGCACATTAAGCGCTCAATCCATCAGTGTGCCCTCAGGGTGTCTTCTTCCACAGAGTGAGAATTTAAACCTTCCCCTGGTGAGGCCTCTATTTTCCCCCTCCCTGGCCTCTCTGCTCCCTGCCAGTGAGGGCAGCTCCACATCTTGGCCAAGACCCGAGGAATTGCCATGCCTGTCCCCTCCTCCTCAGCCACTTCTTACAACCTCCTAATGTTTTCTGAAATGACAATGAGAAATGGGACAGGGAGAGGCAGGTTCAGGTTATCTTAGGCCTAACTCAGCTCCTTCCATCTACCGCTACTTCTGACAGAAGGGGGCTGGAGAGTCAGGCTAGGTGAATTAATTCCCTTTTTGGTTTCCAGCCCCACTAACCAGCAGTCTGCTATCTCTATACCTATCCTGTGCCCCCTATACACACATGCTTACAGACACACACACACCCCTCACGTACCAATAACTCTTACTACCCAGAGCTGGTTCTCCCTGCGAGAACTCCTTCCTACCCTCTCCAACTCCCCCTTAACCAGTTGCCATCAAGTCGGCTCCAACTCATGGCAATGCTGTGGGTGTCAGAGTACAACTATGGCCCACAGGGTTTTCAATGGCTGATTTTTTGGAAGTAGATCTCCAGACCTTTTTTTCGAAGCACCTCGGTATGGACTTGAACCTCCAACCTTTCAGTTAGTAGTGTGTTAACCATTTGCATCACCCAGGACTCCCTCAGCTTCCTCTAGTCCTCTTCTTTCCCCTCTTCCTCAGTCTGGCCGTAGGCGTCCTGGCAGCAGTAGAGATTGAATGGTGAAGTGGTTAGGAGCAGAGACTGTGGAAGCAGACGGCTCTGCCCTATCTAGATGCAGGGCCTTGGACAAGTCATTTAACCTTCCTGGTCTCAATTTCCTCATCAGTAAGATGAGGATAACGGTAGTACCTACCTCAGACATCCTTGGGAGACGTACATGAGTTCATTTACATGAGGTGCTTAGAGCAATGTCTGGCCTGCAGCAAGGACTGTTAGTGTCAGCTCTTGATAAGACTGAGTTCCAGGCAGTAGAACACAGTGGGAAAAGCACGGAACACGGAGGCTGACAGACCTGGATTCAAATCCCAGGCCCCCACTGCCTCCTTGGGTGACCTTGAACAAGACACCTTATTCCTTCATTTCTTCCTCTGCAGGAAGAGTGTACTGATAGAAACTTGTCCAGTAGGGTTAACTTGAGGGGTGAGGAGTGGCTGCCCTAAAAAGAATATAGAGGCAGCTGCAGGGAGAGGAGTCAGGCTCCTGGCACCTGATCCCCCAGATTAGCTGCTGTGCCTTGGGGCCAGCCGCTCTGGGGCCAGCCCGGGAAACTGGTCTGGCTTAGAGACGAGAACCAGGGACCAGCCAGGAATTCAGGGCCCCAGAACGGGCCATAAATAGCCAGAGCATGTCAGAGGGCCCTCCAGGGATGTGTTGGGATTGAGGGAGTGGGGGCTGAAAGGAGTAGTGGAAAAGGAAGCTGTCTGTCATCAGTCCAGGGAGCCAGCCCAGGGTACTCTCCCAAATGTCAATAGGAAAACAGTATACGTGGGTGTGGTGGGAGGGAGGGGTCACCTCTTTAGCATGGGCCAGCCTGGGACCACCTCTGCACCATCTCCCAAACTCACTCAGCTGCTGGGAAAGTCAGGAAATCCTCACCACACTGTTCACCATGATCCATGTTCACCATGAACCGTGATCATCATAGTTCCTATTAGTATGATGCCCAAGCATTTTGATTTGTCCAGGACAGTCACAGTTTATACTGTTCCCCAGGCATAATTACTAATAGCTAATAGCACCCTGGAGGTCTCTGAGAGCCCACTCTGCTCTCTCATTTCCATCCCTTTGACAATCTTGGAATTGGGAGCAACAGGTTAGCCTGTGCCACAGGTGGAAAACCTGAGGCCCAGAGATGTTAAGTGATTTGACCAAGATCACACAGTGAGGCAAGGGCTAAGCTGGTGACATGAACATTGATTTTTTTTTTTTTTTTTTTTTTTTTTGCCTCTCTGCTAACCAAAAGGTTGGACGTTCAAGTTCACCCAGAGATGCCTCAGAAGAAAGCCCTTGTGATCTAAAAAAAAAAAAAAAAAAAAAAAACTACTTTTGAAAAATCAGCCATTGAAAACTTTACAGAGCACAGTTCTACTCTGATAGACATGGGGTCGCCGTGAGGTGGAATTGACTGGACAGCAACTGTTTTTCTGCTGTTTTCTGGTTCTTGGGGAAGAAACCTTTCCCACAGGGGAATGCAAACTGGTCATCAGAAACAGCTCTCTGGGAGACTCCATCTCCTCACTCTCCTCCCCCCAGATATTTTACCCTTCATCGGTTAATCCATTCACATCACCAAAATCGGGGCTGGGACGTGGGAGAGGGAAGCACATTTTACCTTTAGAATGTATTCGTTCAAGGTAGCTGTGTACACCTCCGGAAAGAAGCCTGAATTCAGACTCAGAAAATCTGGGCTTAAATCCTTGCCGTGTGGTCGCCTTTCCCAGCCACAGGTCTCTAACCTGCAAAATGAGGTCAACAGTATACATCCAGCCTGTTGGCAATGCACGCTTGAGTGCCTGGTTAATGCCCCACTTGTTATAAAGGACAGAAACCCTGGTGGTGGAGTGGTTAAGTGCTACGGCTGCTAATCAAAAGGTCGGCAGTTCGAATCCACCAGATACTCCTTGGAAACTCTACGGGGCAGTTCTACTCTGTCCTATAGGGTCCCTGTGAGTCGGAATCTACTCGACAGCAATGGGTTTGGTTATTTTGGGTTGTTATAAAGACGAAGAGCTCCTGGCAAGGCAGGGCCTTATTCATCTTTGTATTCTGGTTGTCTACAACAGTGCCTGGCACACAGCAGCAACCCTCCATAAACATTGGCTCAATGAAAGAACGAGGTAATTTCTTTACGTGTAAATGTGCTGTGTTTATGTGAGTATAATAAACATTCTTTGCTAATTTTCAGCTCTCACCGCCTTTTCTTTGTGGACATAGGCACTGTTACCACCACCCCATGCTTTATACTCCCTGGGAAAATGCCCGAGAAACAACCGCTGGATGAGAATGCTTTTTGTAATAAGCCTAATAGGTGGCGGTGGTGGTGGTGGTGGTAGCTGCCGTCGAATCAGTCCCCAACTCGTGGCGACTTTGTGCACTACGGAATAAAACAGTGACATGTCCTGAGCCTGTCATGACTGGTGGGGGATCAGACCATTGTGAGCCATAGGGTTTTCACTGGCTGAATTTTGGAAGTAGGTTGCCAGGCCTTTTTTCCTAGTCCATCTTAATCTGGAAGCATTGCTGAAACCTGTTCAGCATCATAACAAGCTGCAAGCCTCCACTGACAAAGGCAGCTGCTCATGAGGTGCCCTGGCTGGGAACTGAACCCACGTCTCCGCATGGAAGGCAAGAATTCTACCACTGAACCACCACTGCCCCATGTCTAATAGGTAGAGTGACCATATAATTTATTGTCAACACCAGGAGTGAACACAGGTGTGTTTAATAATTATGCTTGGGCAATAGTATAAACCATCTCCCTCAGAGAAAAAGCCAAGGTCCTTACAGTGGCTTAAAAGTCCCCAGCCCCACTTAACTACCACCAGTTGTCAGTAAGTCGATTCCAACTCATGGTGACCCCATGCGTGTCAAAGCAGAACTGTGCTCCATAGGGTTTTCAATGGCTCATTTTTGGGAAGTAGATTGCTACTATGGTCCTGAGGGGCCTCTGAGTGGACACGAACCTCCAACCTTTTGGTTAGCAGCAGAGAGTGTTAACCATTTTTACCACCAAGGAGCTCCCTAGCTTATTTAAAAGTCCCAGAAAAACAAACATGTTGCCCATGAGTTGATTCCAACTCCTGGTGACCCCATGTGTTACAGAGTATAACTGCTCCATAGGGTTTTCTTGGCTGTAATCCTTACAGAGGCAGATCACCAGGACTTTCTCCTATGGCCCACTATGTGCGTTCAAACAGCCAACGTTTAGGTTAGGAGTCAGGAGCAGATGGTTGGCGTCTGCCAGAGACCTTCTAGCCTATTTAGCCTCCTATTATCTGGTGTTCCAACAGTTAAGCACTCAGCTGCTAACCAAAAGTTTGGCAGTTCAAACTCACCCAGTGGCTCTGCAGGAGAAAGACCTGGCAATCTGCTTCCATAAAAATTACAACCAAGAAAACCCTGGGGCAGTTCTACTGTCACATGTGCTCACTGTGAGCTGGAACTAACTCAACAACACCCAACGACAACACATTTTCTCTCTGACCTCATCTCCCACAATTCGGTACCCACACAAGTGTCTCTGTCTGTCAAACACACCAGGAATGCTCCCACCTCAGGGCCTCTGCACCTGTTGTTTCCCCTCCCTGGAACACTTTTCCCTTATATATCTATATGATGAGTTCCCTCACCTCCTTCAGATCTTTTCTCACTAGTCTGCTTTTCAGAGCCATTCCCTGGCCACCCTATCAAAAATGCAGCCCACCTTCTTGATACTTTATATCCTGCTCCTGAGCCTTTTCTCCTTAGCACTTATCACCACCAAAGATACTCAGTATTTTACTTATTTTGTTATTGTCCAGCTCCCCCAAGCTCCATGAGGGCATAGATTTTCATTTGCTTTGTTCTCTGTCCTATCCCACTACCTGAAACAGTGCCTGTCATACAGTAGGTGTTCAGTAAGAGGCAGTACAGCATGGAGGTGGACTGCTTGGCCTCTAGAGTTAAAAGGCCTGGGTTTGAAGCCAGTGGCTCTGCCACTTCTGAGCTGTATGACCTCAGACAAGGGCCTTAACTCCTCTGTGAGCCTCCATTTCCCCGTGTGTAATGTGGTGTCTTGGAAACCCTGGTGGCGTAGTGGTTAAGTGCTACAGCTGCTAACCAAGAGGTAGGCAGTTCAAATCCGCCAGGCGCTCTTTGGAAACTCTATGGGAGGCAGTTCTACTCTGTCCTATAGGGTCGCTATGAGTCGGAATCAACTCAACGGCAGTGGGTTTGGTTTTGGTTTAACATGGTGTCTTAGTCATCTAATGCTGCTATAGCAGAAATACCATAAGGAGCCCCTGCCAATGGCTCAGTCCTTGTCTTAGTTAACTAGTGCTGCTATAACAGAAATACAAGTGGATGGCTTTAACAAAGAGAAATTTATTTTCTCACTGTCTAGTGGGCTAGAAGTCTAAATTCAGGGCGTCAGCTCTAGGGGAAGGCTTTCTCTCTCTGTTGGCTCTGGAGGAAGGTTCTGGTCATCAATCTTCCTCTGGACTAGGAGCTTCTCCACACAGGGACAGTGCTCCTGGCACTGTTTCTTGGTGGTATTAGGTCCCCATTCTCTGCTCACTTCCCTTTTCTTTTTTTTATCTATTGTAAGATAAAAGGTGGTGCAGGCCACACCCCAGGGAAACTTCCTTTACATTGCACAGGGGATGTGACCTTAGTAAGACTGTTACAATTCCACCTTAACCCTCTTTAACATAAAATTACAATCACAAAATGAAGGACAACCACACAATACTAGGAATCTTGGTCTAACCAAGTTGACACATATTTGTGAAGGACACAATTCAATCCATGACACATAGGGATAGGAGCTCTGGTGGGGCAATGGTTAGGTTGCTAACCAAAAGACTGGCAATTAGAACCCACCCAGAGCCTCCTTGGGAGGAAAGACCTGGCAATCTGCTCCCATAAAGATTAAAACCCATTGCCATCCAGTCAATCCTGACTCATAGCAACCCTACAGGACAGAGCAGAACTGCCCCACAGGGTTTCCAACTACTGACCTTTTAGTTGGCAGCCATAGCACTTAACCACTACACCACCAGGGTTTCCCCATAAAGATGACAGCCTAGGAAACCCTATGGGGCAGTTCTACTCTCACATGTGGCTGTGAGTTCAAGTCAGCTTGACTGCACCTAACGACATCAACATCAACATAAGGATGCTTACACATTGATCTCCGAGGGCTGTTGAGAGCATTAAGTCCCATTCCACATGTAAACCACTCAACTCACTGCCAGGCCCGTTTCAAGAACTCTAAGCGTAGTCAATGGCAACTCTTGTTACTACTGGAGGGTCCCAAAAAATCTGACGCTGAACTATGGGTCCATAACAGGCAAACTTGCATCACCTTCAAGTCACAACTCAGATGGTTTCTGTCCAAATGGGCCCTCCTTTCCTGAACCCCAGTTCCCCAGTCAACCTGGCCCAAGTTTCTTTGCAACCACCCCCTCCAGCACACTCCATTTTGCTTTAGCCTCTGAAAGTTTCTCTCCTAAAATCTCAGGACCCCTACCCTGGAGCCAGTTCTACAAACCAACCTGAGTGGAAATGGGCAAGTTGGGTGGGTAACAAAGGGAGGGATATATGGTCAGGAAGGAGGGAGGGGGAGAGAATATATGTCTGAGCCTGCTAGGGTTGCAGGGAGGAGGGGCAGAGCAGGCCAAGCCATCCCCACCTGCCAGCTTCCTGTCTTTCCCTACTGATGAATAGGGGATACTAATGGCCAGATTTTCCATTCCCTCTGCAGTCACTCAATTAAAAAAAGATAGAGGGCGAGGGCCTGGGGGAGGGGCAAGAAGCCTCTGGTTATAAAGCCTGTGGCTGAGGGGGTGGAAGCACCAAGCTTGGCCTCCTCCCATCATCCCCAGCCAGATTTAGCTGCTGACAGCTGCTGGGGACCCTGCCGCCAGGCCCCGGCCCGGACAGCCAGCTCTCCTCTCTCTCAGTGAGTCCTGAGCCACAGCCCCTCCATGGCCGAGAAAGAAGAAGCCGCTGCAGCCGCAGCACCCACCTCTCAGAATGGGGAGGACGCGGAGAACCTGGAGGACCCCGAGAAGCTGAAGGAGCTGATTGAGCTGCCGCCCTTTGAGATCGTCACAGGGTGAGACTATGTGTGGGCAGGGTTCTCCTGGAAAAGTGCAGGCTGGGGGCAGGCTGTGGACATTTAGGATGGTAATGGTAGGGGTCAGGTGTGGGCTGGACAGGGGCTGTAGCAGACACTGACAAATCTCTATTGCCATCTTTTGAGCTCTCTAAGTCAGGGGGAAGCTCCTCAGAGGCAAAGGCCCAGAGAATAAAGCCACCCCTTAGGCCTCCTGGTAGTGGACAGTCACCCTGCCTCTTTGGGTAGAGGTTGTTTAGCCCTAGGGAGTTTGGTGAGGAGATAGCCTGAAACTGGCACATTTAAATATGGCTCCTGCTAAAATACTCTCTCAGCTTCTCTCTCTGCTTCTGAGCGGGTCTCCCCTCCATTTGTATGTATCTAGTTCTTTCTTTGGATCTTCTCTGGAGCAAAAGGTCCTGAGACAGGGAAGACAGATCCATCCTTCTCCAAGGCTGAGTGAAGTGCATTTTTCTCTTTACTGAATCCTTTCGGAGTCTCTCCAGGGGCTGTCCACATCCACCCATAGAGAGACAGAAGTTACAGCACAAGTGACAAGGGCCAGGCCCAGGAGCAAATGGATGGAGGTGTTCCAACACCTCCAGCCACAGCCTGGAGAAATGGGGGCCCAGAGCGACAGGCCTGGAGGCTCCAAAGAGGGAGTTGGGTACAGGGTCCCTCTGTCTTGTCCAGATTATGCTGTGTCCAGAGATAAAAGCAAATAGTTCTCCTCTTCTTCCCTCTCTCGTTCTTGTAGTGAGAGGTTCTACTGAGTTCCTAAACAAAAAATAAGGAGGGGTATGTGGGGCTACATATCTCCCCGAGCCCCAGGATCTCCGTCTGTGGAATGGGCGTCTCTAGCAATGCCCATGATCAGTAGAATGGGCACCACATCTAGAGAGGCTTCAGCAAGAACGTAGGCCTAGTGCCCTCAAGGGGCAGAAGGAGCACTGGGTGGCCATTCACACTTGCTATTTTAAGTTTGGCAAGTGATTTTCCATCCTGGCCTCAGTGCTTTCATTTGTAAAATGAGGAAGCTGTACTAGCTGATTCCTAAGGTCCCTTTCAGCTCAGCTCTTTGCTGATTTCTAAGAGAACCAAAGGGAAATGTGTCTTGAGCAGCCCCCTGAACTTCATTTGCCCGTGCCCACCTGCCTAATCTCACCCCATCCCAGGATTAAGAGCAGCTGAACACAGATTAATACATAAAGCCTAGGGCAGTCAGGCCAAGAGAGCCCCTCAATTCCAGTGCCAGGAATTCTAACACCTGAGCACGCTGGTCCACGTTGTCCTCGGTCACACACACCCACACTCTACTCTGCACAGTGACTGTGATCCCTCCAGCACTGCAGCAGGCAGGTCAAGAACAGAATTAGATTGTGTTTGTTGGGTTGAACATGCTTTGGGGTCTCAGGGTGGTTGGTCCTAAAGGGTAAATCCTCTGATGTTACATTAGTCCAACCAAAAACCAAAGCCAAACCCAGTGCCATCGAGTCGATTCCAACTCATAGCGACCCTATAGGGCAGAGTAGAACTGCCCCACAGAGCTTCCAAGGTGCGCCTGGCGGATTCGAACTGCCAGCCTTTTGGTTAGCAGCTGTAGCACTTAACCACTACGCCACCAGAGTTTCCGACATTAGTCCAGGGCTTTATAAATCACAACATATTTCACATGCATGGGCTCATTCCACTCAGCACCATCAGAGGAGAGGGAGATACATTATTGCCTATTTGGCACAGTGGTTCAGTGCTCCACTGAAAGGTTGGTGGTTGGAACCCACCAGCAGCTGGAAAGGAAAAAGGTGTGGCAGTCAGCTGCCATAAAGATTTACAGCCTGGAAAACCCTGTGGGGGCAGTTCAACTCTGTCCTATAGGGTCGCTATGACTAGCAATCAACTCGTCGGTAATGGATTTGGTGTTTTGGTTTATAGATGGGGAAACTGAGACTTGGGTAGTTTGAGTGACTTACCAAGACCACACAAGCAGTAAGTGGGAGGTTTTCTGGCTTCCAGCCAAGTGTTCTTTCCACTGGTCTCTAATTCGTTCTGGGTCCCAGGTTTCCCAAACAGAGCTCCACTTATCTCCGTCTGCAAGGTAAGGAGGGCCAGAGGCTTCCCATGTCCCAAAGCTCAGAAAAAGAGGCAAAGGTTTAGGGTGCTCTAACAGCAGTTCAGGTGGGAGGTGGAGCCCCGAGCATTTCCTGGCCACAAGCAACAGCTGTGGAGCTCCTTCTCTTGGGCCCCT
Organism: Loxodonta africana; assembly: GCF_030014295.1. Taxonomy (NCBI): domain Eukaryota; kingdom Metazoa; phylum Chordata; class Mammalia; order Proboscidea; family Elephantidae; genus Loxodonta; species Loxodonta africana. The sequence goes on from NC_087342.1 coordinate 103,712,047, forward strand.
TTGGGCAAATAGATGGCTTAAAATAGCCCAGAGGTGTGGCTGCGTCTGTGCAGGCCATGGTGAGGGAACAGCTTTCCTCTCCTTTAGAGTCAAAGGGGTCAGCACAGCAGTTCCTTTCCTAGTCTGGATCCCACAGGAGGTGAATCCACCTGTCACGCTCCTCAGAATTAGGTCACAAAATAGCAGATACACCAGTTGCTGTCTAGTCAACTCTTAGGTCATGGTGATTCCATGTGTATCACAGTAGAACCATGCTCCCCATGATTTTCAATGGCTGATTTTTCAGAAGTAGATCATCCAGGCCTTTCTTACAAGGGAACTCTAGGTGGACTCTGATCTCCAATCTTTTGGTTAGCAGCCGAGGGTATTAACTGTTTGCACCACCCAGGGGCTCCAAACTAGCCAAGAATGGGCAGCTTTTCAGGAAACAGTCTGGAGTAGCTGGCAGGAATAAGGAGAAAAATGCCCTGCTTTTTTTACAATGATTCTGGTTTGAATAGGACACTTAGGATAGAAAACAGACTTAAGAACATTAACAAAAGAACAGGGAGAAAGTGCTAGCAAAAAAGGTCTAAAACTGCAGTGGTGTGCTGGACCCAGGTCACAACTGACTCAAAAATCCGTTGTGCGCATCTCTTCCCAGCTCTGTATTCACTGAGAGCTTGAGATCAGTCCTAGTGAGAGTATTACAACTACAGATATTGGCAAACACTAGAAAGCATGACTTTTTCTTCTCTCAGAGAGCTCGATGTTAAACATTTACCAGCACACCATTGAGAGAAACCTCTAAAAGTGAGAGGAAGAGTAGAGAAGGGATCAGTTTTGGTAATTGTTAGGATACAGTGTGAAAGACATGCGGGCTGGAGAAGACACCATCCACCAATACTCTGCTTTACTGAGGGTCTACTGTTGTCCAAATCCTCAGAGGCTGGGTTACTTGCCCTATATCCTTCAGAGGAAGAAGCTACGCCTCAGAAAGATGAATAATTTCCCTAAAATGAGTTGGTGGAGCAGAGCATGAATTCTAGGACTGGCTCCAAATCAACACATGTACCTAAAAAACCATAAAATTATTCAAAAAAAAATACACTATTTTTCAGAGCAGTTTTAGGTTTACAGAAATATAGCACGTAAAGTACAGAGTTCCCATATGCTCTCTCACCCCCCTCCACAGTTTCTCCTATTATTAACGTCTTGCAATGGTGTGGTACGTTTGTTACAACTGATAGCCAATCTGATGCACTATCATTAACTAAAGTCCATAGTTAACATCAGGGTTCACTCTGCGTTGTTCTATGGATGCTGACAAATGCATAATGTCATGTGTCTACCGTTGCACTACTATGTCGGCACTACTGAACTAGTGCCAAGTTCTAAGTTGTTGCTGTTGTTGGTTGCCATCTGGTTGGCGCTGACTCATGGTGACCTTATGTATTAACACAACAAAACATTGCCCGGTCCCGTGCCATCTTCATGGTGGTTGCCATGTATGAGCCCACTGAGAACAGAAGACAATAAACTAACTCTGGGCACCCTGGCCTGTACCCAGGGCTCATGGAAGGTCAAGGCCCTGTGTGCAGAGATGGTGCCTCCCAGGGAAAAGGGGCAGCTCTGGGCTTGCCTTAGGCAGAGTTCATCCAGTCCTGCAGATGAGGGGAAGCCAGCACACCAGTCCCCTTCTCAGCTCCTGCAAGTGCAGGCTGTTAGAGCCCTGTGCTTCTCCTCCTGTGCTCCTCTGCCTAGGCCCACTTCTTAGCATCTGCTTCGCAAGTGCTCGGAAAAAGGAAGAAGGAATTTGAAATCGGCAATTCTTCCTCTTTCGAGCAGGTCTCTGAAAGGTCTAGTGAGGGAAAGCTGAAACCGGTCAACACTCAATTACCTGTGAGTAGATTTTCCACTTCGTGGATTACTTTGGAGCAAATGCTTACTATCAGACCAGCTTCTACTGCCCTCCGGGTTCACCATGTAGATTTTTTTTTATTATTATTGTACTTTAGATGAAGGCTTACAGAGCAAATTAGTTTCTCATTAAATAACTCATACACATATTATTATGTGATATTGGTTGCCAACCCAACGTCAACACTCTCCCCTTCTCAAACTTGGGTTCCCCATTACCAGCTTTCCTCTCCCCTACTGCCTTCTAGTCCTTGCCCCTGGGCTGGTGTGCCCCTTTAGTCTTATTTTGTCTCATGGACCTATCTAATCTTTGGCTGAAGGGTGAACCTCAGCAGTAACTTCATTACTAAGCTAAAAGGGTGTCTGGGGGCCATACTCTCAGGGTTTCTCTAGTCTCTGTCAGACCAGTAAGGCTGGTCTTTTTTAGTGAATTAGAATTTTGTTCTACATTTTTCTCCAGCTCTATCAGGGACCCTCTATTGTGATCCCTGTCAGAGCAGTCAGTGGTGGTAGCCGGGCACCATCTAGTTGTGCTGGACTCAGGCTGGTGGAGGCTGTGGCAGTTATGGTCTATTAGTCCTTTGGACTAATCTTTCCCTTATGTCTTTGGTTTTCTTCATTTTCCCTTGCTCCAGACAGAGTGAGACGAGTGGAGTATCTTAGATGGCCGCCTGCAAGCTTTTAAGACCCCAGATGGTACTCACCGTGTAGATTCATGCTTAGGAAACGCGAATGCCTTTTAATGTGAATGGTTCACATAGCCTGAGAAATACGTAATACATTTACTCACATCCTTTCTCCTTTCATCAAGCAGAGTATTTTCCCAATTTTTTCTGGGTATCAGGAGTCTCTGTATCCTCCCTAGAGAGCTGCAGTGCCCAGTAGCTTGGGTCTAAGATGAAGTGTAAATGGCCTTGCTTACAAAAGTATGACGAAGCCATTCTTAGAGAGGTGCTATCTGAGGCTGGGGCAGGGGTAGGAGTTGTGCTGCTGCTTTCTGTGCCTAAAGAAGTGAATGAGCCTGGGTGATTAGGCTGAAGAAATGGACTACCAGCATCTCTCTCCTGACATTCCACTGCAACACACACAACTTGAGCAATAAAATATTTGTTGGGGATGGGAATAAACGGATACATGACTCCTTAGGTATATTATACTTAGGTGTATCAGTGTGCTCACGCTACTAGGGGGAAAAAAACCGCGATGTTTGCGATTATCCAAGAAATGAGGTGTCACTATTTCCTTTCCTGGAAACCCTCATGGCGTAGTGGTTAAGTGCTACAGCTGCTAACCTAAAGGTCAGCAGTTTAAATCCGCCAGGCGCTCCTTGGAAACTCTATGGGGCAGTTCTATTTTGTCCTATAGGGTCACTATGAGTCGGAATCGACTCGATGGCAACGTGTTTTTACTTCCTTCCTTCCACTAGCGGGCTTAACAGTGTGGATTTATTCTGTGCTTCTGTAAAATTACTCAAGACGATCATGTTGCCTAACTCCCTGGAGAAATTTCAGACATCTTGGGTCCTCCACCACCTCTCTTTCCCTTGGTTTCCCTTCTGGACCTGGCTGTTTCAGTCTATGCAAGGCCCAAAGAACCTTATTGGACCTTTATGTTCCGATCAAGAAGCTCACTAAGAAGCCAAGCAAGTGCAGTCTTTGAGCAAACCCAAAGGACTAGGAACCAAAACCTTCCCTGCCATTCCTTTGCCCCTTCAAAGAATTTCTCTTCCTGTAGCACCTAGTCCAGTGACAGAGTAGACCATAGGGCTGCTGGCCAGAGGGTAGGAAACAGGATATTTATAGCAAGGTGACCTTTCCTCCTCTCCCTTTGTTTCAGGTTTCTCTGGGTCCTCTCCTCTTTTCTAGGGAAGAGGAGGAGGGGGAAATATCAGAGCTTAAGAGGGGCTGAAAGCAGCAGCAGCCTCATACCAACTGCCAACTTGGAATTGCATGCTGGGCCAAATTCATAACTTTCTGTTTGTCTGTACTTGGCACAGTTGGAGCAACATTTTTTGGGGAGAAGGTTTCAGAAGGAAATCTGAGGGACCACACTGGCAGCTATTGCTGAAGCCCCCAAGCCAAAAAAGTAGCCATGAATATTTCCAAGGGTTCCACCTGAGAATCCAACACACAGATGGCTCTGGAGTGGAACTGGAATGGAGAGTGGTCTGGTAGGACATGAAAAGCAAAGAAGGGTTTAGGCAAGAAAGGTAAGCCCTGTGCTTCTTGGGAGCATTTTTTCCACTCCTATTTTCCCATTCCACTCCAGAAGGAAAGGGACCTGTTAGCAACCTGCAGAGTTCAGGAGTGGTCTGGTGAGGTGAGTTTAATTACAGAGTGCTCAGTGTAAGTGAATTCCCAGCAAGGTTTCAAGAGGAGAGGGGAATCATCAGCTCTCCATTCTCCTAAAATGTTAATAATAAACACCTTCACATCAGGGACAGAGGGGCTTAGGGAACTAAGAAGAGTACCTGCAGGAATCCTGGGGCTGGGTCCTCAAACACATCCATCTCCACAGTAATAACCTGACAGCAAGGGACGTGGAAACTTGGCTGGAGGAAATCTGGTGATGGTGGGAGTTGGGGAATACCCTGCAGGGAATGAACTCAGTTCTCTGCCAATCACTGTTTATCCCTAAGGAGCCAAGGCCCTGGGATGCCAGGAATTCCCCTGCAGGCCAACAAGTTGGGTGACCTTTCTGGGGACTGAGCAGGGGTGGAAAGAGGCAACAGCAGTTAATGGTGCCATAGAGGATCTTCTGGGGCAGCCAAAGAGATTACCTTTTTGAAAAGGAAGACATTCAGCCTCTCCAGCTCATACTCATCCTCTTCTTCCCTGACATTTTCAATCTCTCATGTTAAAACCTCTTCATTCTCCTCAGCCTTCAAACCTGCACAAATCTTCCCTATTTTAGAGAATGAAACCCTGGTGCTGTAGCGGTTAAGTGCTACGGCTGCTAGCCAAAAGATCAGCAGTTTCAATCCACCAGGCACTCCTTGGAAACTATGGGGCAGCTCTACTCTGTTCTATAGGGCTGCTGAGTCAGAATCCACTCAACAGCAATGGGTTTGGTTTTTGGTTACTTTAGAAAACCACACAGTACCCACAAAAATAAAAATAAGCTCTAACTCTGGTGCCCTCTCTATTATCTCTACTATCTCTCCTTTTTCTCTTCTTACTACTAATTGGGCGTCGGTAGTTCAGTGGTAGAATTCTCGCCTTCCACGCAGGAGACCCAGGTTCAATCCTCAGCCAACGCACCTCACGTGCAGCCACCCCCCATCTGTCAGTGGAGGCCTGTGTGTTGTTATGATGCTGAACAGGTTTCCGTGGAGCTTCCAGACTAAGACAGACTAGGAAAAAAGGAAGAACAGCGTGATGACCTATTTGTGAACATCAGCCAATGAAAACCCTATGGATTACAACAGTTCAATCCGCAACTGATCATGGGGATGGCGCAGGAATGGGCAGCATTTTGTTTATTCAGAGGCTGACTTGTAGGCAGCTAACAACAATCACTACCATACTTTTCAAAAAACCTGACCTTTTTCTGCTGCTTTCACTTCCTAGCCATCCACCTCCCCCTTGGAACCACTGGACACCTACAGTATTCATCGCCAAGCCTGGGTCTCCAAAGACACCTAGTGGGCTTTAGTTTTAGGCTTTTCCATAGCGTCACTCCATCTTCCTCTTGCTGCCACACTAATCTTCCCTGGACATCACTCTTATCATGCCTTTCTTCTACTCAAGAACCTGCAATGATTCTGCTGCTTCTGAATCAAGGCTAAACTTTTAAGAATCTTCCAAAGTTCTCCACTCAGTTGTTTTTAGCAATCCTTCTTATGTTTTCAGCTGTTTTATTTACATTCCCTGTCCAGCTAGAACCTAGCCACTAGATTATAAGCGTCTAGAGGGCAGAGGGAAACCCTGGTAGCATAGGGGTTAAGAGCTACACCTGTTAACCAAAAGGTTGGCAGTTCAAATCCACCAGGCGCTCCTTGGAAACTCTATGGGGCAGTTCTACTCTGATCTATAGGGTTGCTATGAGTTGGAATTGACTCAACGGCAATGGAATTTGGGTTGGAGGGCAGAGGCCAAGTGTTCGAAGGTTTTGAAGTGACTCAGTGCTATACACACGCTAAGTTATACCACTGTACTCTTTTATCTGGCCTCACAGATAAAGATTCTTGGACACTCAGCATGTGACACTCTTTCCTTCACTTGAGGGAAAAGACAGACTTGATAAATGGTCACTAGGAGAGCATGGTACTACAAATCTCAGGCCCTTCCTTGCCCAAGAAGCAATCCACATGAGTTACATGGGGAGAAATGAAAGCATGAAATGTTCTGCAAAATCTTTGTCTTGCTCTGTCACAAGAAATTTTACATACTTGCTACTTTGTAAAATTGTTATTACAGAACACTGCTTCTCAAAGCTGGCTGCATATTTAGAATCATCTGCGGGGTTTTTAAAAAATACTGATGCCTAGGTCCCCTTTCCAGATCTAATTAGCGTGGTGAGGGGTCCAGGCATTGACATTTTCAGAGCTCTCTAGGTGATTTTAATGAACAGGCAGGTTAAAAATTCACTGGCTTAAACGAGGGTGCTGTGTTTGGGGAGTGATGGTGGAGGCAGTGTTGAGAGGCCCTTCCTAATCAGGTGACAAGGATGCACCCCCCAATACAAAATTCTCTTCTCTCCTCCAGACAAACCTTTTTGGATTCTTTCATGCCTTTTTGTCGCTGACATGTGTCTGCGAGGCCCGTTTCTACACTAAGAGTGAATGTGTCCCTAACAGCTGTCTACTCCAGGCTGGCCCTAGAGACAAGAGCTCATCATTCCCCCTTTTTCCCTGGCCCTTTCTTCCCTTGACCTACAGAGAACGGCTGCCTGTCAACTTTTTTAAGTTCCAGTTCCGGAATGTGGAATACAGCTCTGGACGGAACAAGACCTTCCTCTGCTATGTGGTTGAAGCGCAGGGCAAGGGAGGCCAAGTCCAGGCATCTCGGGGATACCTGGAAGATGAGCATGCTGCTGCCCATGCCGAGGAAGCCTTCTTCAACACCATCCTGCCAGCCTTTGACCCAGCCCTGCGGTACAACGTCACCTGGTATGTGTCCTCCAGCCCCTGTGCAGCATGCGCTGACCGCATCATCAAAACCCTTAACAAGACCAAGAACCTGCGCCTGCTCATTCTGGTGGGGCGGCTCTTCATGTGGGAGGAGCCGGAGATCCAGGCAGCTCTGAAGAAGCTGAAGGAGGCTGGCTGCAAACTGCGCATCATGAAGCCCCAGGACTTCGACTATGTCTGGCAGAATTTTGTGGAGCAAGAAGAGGGCCAGTCCAAGGCCTTTGAGCCCTGGGAGGACATTCAGGAGAACTTCCAATATTATGAGGAGAAGTTGGCAGACATCCTGAAGTAGGCCACTGGGCTTGGCCTCACGTGAGTTTTTCTGGTGCCATGACAGTCACTTTATTAACTGGTAACTTGGGTAGAAAGCTTGAGGTCAGGTGGAACAAGGGGTATAATGTTTTCATCCTCCTTTGGAAGAATTTAACTCCTCTGCTTTTATTGGTTGTAAAACCATTTTACAACACCCTTCTCATTTTTCTTTCCTCTGAATAAAAAAAAAAAAAAGAACTGAATATCTCGCCCCAAACCTTCGTCCCTTCTACACTTTTATGTCAAACTAACTTTTCCCCTAACTTGCAATACTCAAGGTTGACAGGGATCCTTAAGCCTTGATAAGATAGAATGACTTTGCATGTATTAAGATTGTTGTTGTTGTGTGCTCCTGAATCAATTCCAACTCATAGCTATCCTATAGGACAGAGCAGAACTGCCCCATGGGGTTTCCAAGGCCATAATCTTTATGGAAGCAGACTGCCACGTATCTTTCTCCCATGGACTGGCTAGTGGATTCCAATGGCCAACCTTTTGGTTAGCAGCCGCGCACTTAACCACTTCACCACCAGGGCTCCCTGAAGTAAAATTAAAGTGCAAAGACCTGTTATTGAACAACAGCAGAGAAGATATTTAAATCCTCTATGCATGCCACGTACGTGTCCAGACTTACTAACACTGTGCACCATGTAGCTGCCCTACTCCCACTCCCATGTGCAACCCTACCATTCATTTTTTCTCTAATGAAGGTTTTCATTCCTTCAGAACCAATTTTTTCATTTTTGGTAATTTTGCAATTCCCCAAATGGATCTGTATTCAACTTTTTCTTTTTTTTTGGTCCAGAGAAACTTTCATGTTTTTAAACAAATGATTACGCATTAATGGAGACCAATAATTGCTATATGGATGTATCATTTCAGAACATTTTCCTTATGTTGAGAAGGTCTCAGCCCAAATCCTAATGCAAATGTTGAACGGAAGAATGGGAATAATACAGCAATAAGCTATTTTATGCAGGAAATCTTTAAAGGGTTAAAAATGTTTGTAAATTAGGCGGCAGCTCAGAAATAGCCTCCTACAGATATCAAGAGGTGACAGAAGAACTGGAAGTAAAGATCAGCTATTTAAGCAAATAATTAGGACACAATTAAGGCCAATCTGGCCTCTTGCTGAGGGTAAATTAGACTCTTACAGAAACGGGCCTATTATCCTCAGGAAAGAGGATAAAGAATTCTTTACTTTTTGTGAATTTGGTCTGCTCTAGTTTGCTCCTGTAGAAATGTTATTACTAACCCCCTCTGCAAGGTCCAAGGTATTCATCAAAATGCTCCAGTACCACCACGCTGTTAGAATCCAACTTTAATTCTGTAACTCACATACTAATAAAGCATGAAACCAACACGATTTCGTTAAGATATTCAATTTATTCTTGGTGTCTCTTACTCCTAATACCCTTAAGACACGATGTTGCTTCACAGACGTTTTGAATATACTGCTGTTCCGGAGGTTGATGTTGGCAGGTGTTTGCTCTGAGGCATGCACTCAGGGCACCTGGTAATTCTCAAGCTGAGCATTTGCCAATCCATGGAGCCATGATTTCCAGCCAGTTCTTACAAAAGGCAGGACACATTCACTGAGTTCAGTGAGATGATGGTAAGGTAACGCCATGACAGTACCCTGCTCACATAAGACACCATTCTAAGTGGTGGTAAGTAGCAGTAAAAACAGATTTCTGAGGGTGACCTCTGCAAACATGAAACTTTAAAAAGCCCTTGAAAATTTTGCTAGTATAGGTCCCATCGCTGAAATTATACATAAATTCTGTGAAGAGCCCTGGTGGCCCAGTGGTTAAGCATCCAGCTGCTAACCAGAAGGTCGGCAATCCAAACCCACCAGCTGCTGTGCGGGAGGAAGATGTGGCAGTCTGCGTCCGTCAAGATTACAGTCTTAGAAACCCTATGGGGGCAGTTCTACCCTCTCCTATACGGACACTGTGAGTCAGAATCGACTCAAAGGCAACAGGATACTTTCTTCTCGAACACGTTTCGAAGACACAAGCCACTTCTTCCAGCTGCCTTACCAGCAAGTTCCTCAAGGATTTTTTTGTTTTCCTTTTTCCTATTAAGCCAAATAATTAGATAGCTAAAACTGCTATAAAAATTAAGCATTTGAATAAGATTAAAAATGTCTCTTAATTCTGAATATTTAAGAGTCTTATCTATCTTACACTAATCTAAACAGAAGTGAAAAAGACAAATCACTCTAAGCAGAAATTCCACTTCTCAATCAAATTACTTTTAAATACAGTAAAATATAACTGGACCTTTTCCACATGACAAGCCTCCTCCCATTAGTGAACATAACTGTAGGAGCTGGATCCATTAACAAGCTTTCCTGTCCTCTCGCTGGTCATCTTCCCAAAAGGAAAGGTTAACATGTACCAAAAAAATAAAACAAAAAAATTGGCATGAAACAGAGCTGTAACCTAAAAGCTCCAAAGAACAACAATGCTTAATTAAAATACTCCCAAGAAAGTAACATTTGTTCAATAAAATTAGCCTCATACTTCTTGATCCATCTTTTTTAAAAAAGGAAGACAGAACAGGATTTAACCACATACTTAAGACAACAGTTAAAGCAGATCTCTTCCATGGCTTTCTCTGTGTGATCTACCCCAAAATATGAACAAAAGCAGCAGATTCAATCCTGGGTAAACCAGGTATCATAGGATACTACGGAGTTAAAATTCAAGGGCTTGTTGAGGAAAACACAGAGACGCCCTAGCTTAAAATGAAACTCTTAATTGTCTGAGGCCAGCAGGACTCTGGGTAACATGCTTTGTTTTCTCACTAAGGTCTGCCTGCTGCTACCGAGAGACAGCAGTGACATGTATGGCCACCTGGGACATAGCTGTCCTCCTAATACCACTTGGAGCCAGACAACACTCAACATCACCCAATCCAACTGGACAAGGCCTTCGGAGGACTCAAAATACACTTCTCATGCTGTAATTCGCTTAGGCTGTGGTTCTTTCTATAAGGCTGCTGTTAGGGTGGTGAAAAGTGAGCTGCAAGAAATGTAACCACATATGGGTATCAGGCATCTTGGGGCTGAAGGTCCCAGTTACTCCTCAAGAAGGGCTACTTAATACAAAGAGCCTCAGACCCAAGGTGCAGCTCTCTGAAATATGCCCAGAAATGGATTTTACATTGTTTATTTTTTAAGAAAAAAACTGCAGCATTAATAAAAGGACTGGTGTCTTTTTTGTGGCCAATAAATTAGATATATGGGACTTATCATGGATGGTGAACAAACCCAGAAACCAAGCCATAATATTGTAAAGTGGTTTGGTTATGACTGAATAAAACAAGACTAGCTCTCAGCAACACAGGATACCAACTCTCCCATGTAGACTTCCCACTGTGGTCTTCACCTTCACAAAATACTTTTTTCTGAAATTACTTGTAAATGAGGGCCTCTTCCCTTTTCTGACAACTAAGGATATGCTAGAAGGTGAAAAAAAGGCAAGAGAATTTTGTGTTACAAGGTATCCATCTCCCAATTATGACTTAATAAGTAACCAGCTTCCTAAGTAAAGTGAAAAGGGTAAGAAGCAGGGAGATACCAACGTTTAATTTGTGGTACTGGATGGTGATGGCAGGGCTATGTCAAAATTCTCATTTCTTAAAAGGTTTCTGTGACTCCTATGTAGCAGCACATTTTCCCATGTGAATTTCTGGGTGTTTGCCAAACTCTAACTAGGATTCCAGGAATAATGTGTTCATTTTATCAGGCCATGCCTCCTTTCCTCAGGTTTCAAGTGTGATAAGTCACTGGAATTTGACCCCAAGACTATCTGTGAATGACAAGCATGTTATCACATCTGTGCTGAGACCCAGAATTCCACTTATGGCTAATCCTGGGTGAGTTTTGTTAAAACAATCATCAAGGCTCATGTTCCGTGAAAAAAATTAACCTTAACCCTTTTAAAAGAACAAAAGTATAAGAAGTCTAAAAAGTCACTATTTTGGCCCAAACTGATTTGCATACAGTTAAGTGGTTAAGAACTAAGCTGCTAACCAGAAGGTCAGCAGTTCAAATCTATCAGCTGCTCCTTGGAAGCCCTATGTGGCAGTTCTACTCTGTCCTATAGGGTTGCTATGAGTCAGAATTGACTCAATGGCAACAGTTTCAAGCGAAATACTTTTAAGTTTCCTCTCATAATGCCATTCTCATTTTCAATTTTGTGTATCTGGGTATTCTCTTCCCCTTTTTTTCTCTTCAGTTTTACTTTATGCATGTGGGCAGAAGCACAGCTTCCAGAAAAGCCTCAAAGTTTGCTAATGAACTTACCCTGGCACTGTCCACACCCCCACAACACAGACAACTTCTGCTCCGGGTGGAGGTACAAAAGAAATGACATACTTTTTGAAACTGCTGCCTCCTATCAGACTAAATGTGATAAGAACACTTTGTCTAAAGTACAAAGATCATATTTAGCCAGTGCTTTCCTGGTGTTTCAACAGGACCCTTTTAAAATCCAGTTGTTACTTTATACTTGGGAAAGCAGCAAGCCCTGTGACAGGCTAGGAATTCACTCTAGGGAGAAAATCAATAACCAGTCTGGCTGCTGTTTTAACTCTCACCACCACAGTATAAACAAAAAAAATATATATATATATTTTTTTTTTAAGGGGGAAAAAAAAACTCCTAGTTTTCTCAATAGCCCTGACACTGAACCACTGTGTGAAATCCATGAGCTTTATTCTCCCACCATGGAAGCAAGGGTGGACACAGCACTGCTCTCCCATGGTAGGAAGAAAAGGAGAGTAATCTTTACTGCAATGTTTTTGGGTCCAGCGAGCTGCACCTCAGAATCCTGTAGGAGCTTAAAAACACAAAGAAACCTGCATGACCACCCCCTCCAAATCAATTTAGATTGTTTTTGGGAAGAAGGGGTGGGCCTTTATTTTTTTTTTTTTAAAGAAGATTCATATGAATTTTGTTGAGAACCACTGATTTAATGAGTCACTACTCTGTGTGAAGAATTCTATTTGCTTCATGATTATTCAGAAACATTCCATCACAAAAAGCTGACAGCGAACAGGAGGAAGAGTTCACATAGGAGATTCCGAAACCCTTCTATTCCAGTATGTTGACTCATAATTCTTGTTCACTCTGATTTCTGCCATTGTCCTTTCCACTGGGTCCTGCCTGTTCTGACTCTTTGAACGTTACACCCATGTCCAGACCAATAGATAGGAGCACAGAACCGCATAGGGCCCCAGGAAAAAGGTGTTTATTTTTCCGTTTTTGTCACTACAAATTCCTTGTTAATACGACAGAACTCAAAATTTTGTAATTCAAACAAAAAAATAACCCAACAAAACCACCAAAGAAATACAAAGTAACCCATAATTCTCTCCTAGGGCGAATCTGCTGACATAAGGATAATACCATGTAAGTGCACAAACAACCGAAGACACCAAATTATTTGAAATGTTTTCATCCTCCCTGCCATTTCTCTTAGAAAGCAGAGAAGCCAAATAAATGCTGCCACCTAGTGGCCAACCAAACAAGGTAGCATACTGGAGCAAAAATGGAGGTCCTAGGCCCAACTATCTGGTTACCCTGCTTAATACAGGCCACCTACTCCCTACCTTCCAGCAAAAAAAAAAAAAAAAAAACAGCAACATATCCCAGACAATCCCTCCTCCAGAGTCGCAATTCAATCATCAGCCTATGAGAAAAACTACTTCACGTGAAACTTTTCTCTGCCCATTTTAAGGTCGGCTTGCCTAGTCCAATGGCCCAGCAGGGATGACACAGGAGAACAAGGACACGTCCAGAATGCTCATCTGTTCAGAGTGTATATACAGTAATTTTGATGTCTGTTGCCTCAAATACCTCCTCAATCATTGTGGATACATTCTCCCATTGCAGGCGATCAAGACCACATCCAATCCTGAAAAAGATAAAGTATCTCCGTTGGTTGTGTTGATGGTATCTAGGAAATTGCTCCTTCTCTATTCCTTTAGGCTGTATTCACCCAAAGTACAAGACAAGTTTTCTGGTCTTGCACCTATAGGCAGCCATGAAAGGAGTTTAGAAACCAATTCTTGTGAGTCACCCAAGGCTCTTCCTAGACAGCTCTGGTGTTCCACAGCTATCACTTCCCTTTTGCCTAATAAGGTACCGCTTCCCAACTATTTCAGGCTACATTTAGACATGTATAACTCTGCCATGACACGAGAGACTCACCGTCCCTCTATGATTACTGATGAAAACTAGTTGTTGATAGGATTGGAGAAGGGTGACATGTAAAAAACACTTATGATAATGGAATATTAGGGAAGATAAAACGAAGGGGGACAAGGGAAAGTATCTCTGCAAGAAGGAAGTCGAGCTGGAATGTGGGGGAAGTCAAGATGGAAAGTCAGGTCTTTGCAACATCCTGGTGGGAAGCCTCCATCACTTCACAAATCTCTACCACCTGGTACCTTTCTTCCAAGATGGTAAACTGTACTGATACTCAGTACTCCTGGGGAAAAAAGAGGCTTAAAATTGCCAACTTCATATTTTTTTTCATATGACAATGTGATGATTAAGTCCCTGAAGAACTGTGATTTTTAAAAAAGTTTTTGATTTCTAGGCCATGACCATGTTTAAGACTACTGCAAGATAAGGGACACTATAGCCACATTCCCAAGTAACTTGGGACTTGGAGTAAATCTGCATGCACAGTCAGCACTGACCTAAAACTGAGGTGACAGGAAGAGGGGACCCCAAATGTATTTCCTGAAAAGAAACAAAGGGCCTATTGGATCCCCAATATCATTCCCTAAAGTTACCAACAGCTGGGGTCTGAGAAGTGGCATCAGAGATGAACTCTCTGGCTATTACCCACACTGACCACAAACAAGTGCACAGCTTAAGAAGTACTGGTAATTCAGAACTTGCTTCACTCAGAATTAATAGCTTTGGGCACCAGAAGTGGCCCAAGAGGAAAATCACAATTGCTCAGTCTTGGTTCTTTAGTTTGTATCACGCTTCAGGAACGGAGGCCAAGCTGCAGCCAGAGGGTTCCTGCAATTCAACACATGTGACTGAGTAACGGTGGCTACTCCCCACTAAGGAGCACAGGCTGAGAATGGTACGTGTTTCAAGATTATTATTCTGATTGATTTAACCCAAGCTAGCCGACAGAGAGGCTACTGGTAGACAACTGGTGATTTTACAAAGTTTGGAAATTTGTTCAGCTTTAAGTCCACATTTTGGGTTAAATAAAACCTTTAAGTCCTTTGTCTTTGAGTAGGAGACACCCCCTCCCCCAACCAGTTCAATCTTAATTCAGGGCCCTGGATTTCCTTGCCTGGGCATGGAGAGGTCGGTGACTCCATTCTCCAGACAGTGGGATTTCATGGCCTCTAAACTCTTCTGTAAGTTTTCATAAGTTGGTTTGTGCGAAGCCCTTTTCTTTGTAATCTACTTACAAAAAAAGGATTCAAACTTTCATTAGTCCAAAACGATAGCCCATGAAAAGCCATCACATTCCCCCGACATCCTGATAATTACAATAAATTCATTTCCATAGTTACTCTAGAGCAGAGATGGCAAATGTCATACTGACCCTTCCATACTGTTATGGGAAACCCTCAGGAAAATCCTCTAAACAGAGCCTAAGAAACCCAGATGCTGCTGTGTAAGAATCTTTCCTTTTCCTAGGAAATTCATGAGATTAACAGGCTATGCCTACTGTCTACTGTTTTTAAGCAACGTAGACAGTCTTTGTGCTACTTTCAAAAGATAAACTGCATATTTGTAACAAGGAAGAAGCCATACCATTTGAAAATTACTTGTTAAAAAAACGTTTATTAGAAACTGTGTTTGCTTTTCATTTCTCTATAGAAGAACAGGGAGAAACCGATAGTGTCCCAAACATGCTAAAAAGATTGGAAGTTACCAGAGCCCACAACATCAGCCTCGAAGACAGCATTCAAAGGGCAGAACATCTCCCCCACTCAGTTTGCCGTCCTCATCAGGCTTGTAGTGGGCTGGTTGTAAGTCACCCAACACCACCTCTAAGGAAGCTACAGGTTTTCTGGGACTGCAGGCCCCTGGAACAATTGAAGAATCCCACATTCAGGCAGAAGGCCAAGGAAGAGCTAGGTATTACCTGGCATTGTTTTCGATACAGGATGCGAGAAAAACCCCTTTGGCCAAACTGTCTCTTGAGACATTATTGTTCCTATCTCACCATGATTAAAAAGAATTAAAAGCACGGTTTGGCTTAGAGATTAGTGGGGCATCTCTAACTTCTGCACATGCCTAGAACACATGCATACAGTGGATGGCACAGTACTCTTTCCCAGCCTCACATCCCTCTCTAACACAGTGCTCCAGAGAGCCAATGCCACTGGATCTGAGCTGGCAGGACAGCAGAAGCTTTCTGACATCCTTCATTCTCTAGCGTGCAGCATCACGACCAACACAAATGCAGTGTAACCCACCTGTTCACCAGTCTTTAGCATGTATTGAGAATTGGCCCCATCTTACCAAGTAATATATATACCGCCCATCTCTCTTCAGAACAGCCACTTCTCCAGATTTCTTTTCTAAGAAGAAAAGTTATTTAATAGCAGAAAGGAAAAAGAAAACCAAAACGCCAATCTCCATTCTTAGATTTTTTAATCTTTGCAGATCTAGGTTTATCTCTCAGAACCAGAAATAATTTTCAGGTCTGAAGAAACCTACTGTTTCCCAGGAACACTTTGCTACTTCAGCCTTTCTAAATAATATGTCTGAACTTTCAGCTTTCTTGCAATCACGTTTTCCTCCCACCCCATCTTTTGTCCTGCCCCCAATCTCAAATATACTTCAGTCTCCTCTTAAAAAATTTTAAAGTCTATTACCCATAAGTTATGTTTTAAAATATGTGCATTTTTTACTTGCCAAATGTGTTTTCATTCAATAATTAACTTTCTACATACAAAGACCTATGCTAAGCGTTATGGGGAACACAGATATATAAAAAGCTTTTTAACTGCTAAGGAATTATTGATACAGAAAAGGCATCATGTTTATAAAAAACAACACCAACCAGTAAGACATCACTTTTGTCTAAGGCTAGAATCAGAATCATTGCTGGAGACTGATTCAGTAAGCCTGGAACATGGTCTGAGCAACTGTCAGTATGGTTTCAGAAGCTCCATATATAGTTCTAACGTACATTTCTGGCTTAAAATCACTGGTAAAAAGTAATGGGGGAGAAGGAGTTAAGGAAGAGGAATTTCTAAACTCCTCTTTGAAGAATAATTAGAGTAGCAGTAAATAAAGGATCCTGAATGCTCAGCTAACTCCTATGGACTTTGCTAACCACTTCAGAGTTATTAAAGGTTTCAGAGAAGTGGAGAAATACTATCAAAGAAATATATAAAGATAAATTTAAAGTTTTATGTTAGAAAAAGAAGCCATTAGAACTTTTACAAAGTTCACGTTTGGTGAGATAAGGGCCCAAACTAGGTGCCGTTCTTGTGGGGGAAAATCTTAATCTAAATAGTTAAACATACTCAGTGGTTAGTATCAGGGGCAAATTATCCAATAGCAAGGCAAGCACAGTGCTTACCTCGCTTGCCAGATCATCTGTAGTGAACAATTACACATTTTTTTCACATCAAAGATTCTACTTCTAGGCATGGCTGGCACCTTCCTACAGAATCAAAGACTTTTTAAATTAACGATTCCTGACAGGGGTGAGTGACCCAGTAAGCAAGGTAAGCATTGGCTTACTTACTCATCCGTAGTGAAACTGTTCACTACAGATTATCGGTAAGGAACATAAGCACAGTGCTTACCTTCCTTATTGGATATTTCGCCCCATTAGGATCCCCGTTTTTGCATTTGTATCTTGTTAAATAAAGTTTAACAGATCAAAAGACGTTCTAACCAGAGCAGAACATATACACTTTGTTTTCAAAACTCACGTTGACTTAACAGTTCCTGCACCCCTCCAAATTTCTTCTTGAAGAGGACAGCTATCCCAGCGCCCATACGACAATCCTCACTGATGCAGTGCGCTAAAGAGTCTGTTTTAGGGCATGCAAAAAGGTCTCCTTTTATGTATGTGATCTAAAATGTGTAAAAAAAAAAAAGTCTTATTAGATAGGAAAAAATACTAAGCTGCTTCTTTCATTTTCCTTTACTCCAGGTCCTCCATCACTACCCTTCCCCCCACCCCAGTAATCTGACTTCAAAACCAAATTCTCAGAATCTAATTTGAGGAGTTAAAGACAACGAATTAAAGCCTGGGAAACGGAAAGTGATAGATGGTCCCTGACTAGGACTGTATTAGCCTTTGTGAAGTAAATCAACTAAAGAGAAAAAGAAAAGACAATTCAATTATTGGTTTAATTAAAAAGTGTTTATGTTTTGACCTCAATTATTCTGAATTTCAGTTCACCGATAAGTTAATAGTTTTTACGCACTCTGCTTCCTTCTGAATCTTCATTAGGACTGCCAGCCATGATACTAAGTCGCTATTTCCAGAATGTGTTTCTTCAGCTATGAAACGGGAAAAGGAAATAAATATGCTTAAACCAAAAACAAAGCCAAACCCGTTGCCGTCGAGTCGATTCTGACTCATAGCGACCCTATAGGACGGAGTAAAACTGCCCTCATAAGGTTTCCGAAAAGCAGCTGGTGAATTAGAACTGTCAACCTTTTGGTTAGCAGCCAAATGCTTAACCACTGCGCCACCAGGACCGCGATAATTATGCTTAGGCAGTCTGAAAGATGTTGACTGCCCTGACCACTCACTCATTTAATTTTTTCTCCAACATTTACCACTAAAGGTGAGTTCGCTCAACCTCTAGGAAGTAAGACAAAACTCTTCTGGGGCAAGGAATAGGAAAAATACCTGGCCCACTTTCATTTCACGCTTCTGAAGTGGACCGCTGCACCAGCGGAAGCAAAGGCGGTCCTAAGACACACCTCCTCCTTTCTCCACACCCGCTCCGGAGCAAGGCCGATTTAGGATAGTCCTTTTCTTTGCATGACGCTAAAGTACCTCCCCAGTGGGTCTGACCTAGAAGAAAATGGGAAGGACCTGGCAACAGTCTCAATAAACCGCAACAAGAAAGTGTACGGGCCAGGACATGCTGAGTTGCAGGCAGGAGAAGTGGAAAGGCGGCCTCTCAAGGAAGGTTCACCCCCCTTTTACCGGGGGCGGGGCGAGAAGGCTCTAGATAAGCCTCCCCTTCTCTGTTGGCTACCCTAGGGCGGGTCAGCGAGGGTATAGGGTCTATCCTGGGGTCCCGTTGCGGGAATGGGGAAGTTGGCTCAAAGCCCCAACATCACCGGGGTCCCCTTCACCTGGAAAGGAGTCAGCCGCTAAGAGCTCCCCGCCCAGCGAGGAAAGGCTCCGGATCCTGCCCTGGTAGGTGCGGAGCAGAGGACAAGCCCAGATGCGGAGCCAATCCCGTTACACCCCTATTTGTACGCACCTAAGATGGCTGCCCACCACCCGGTAGCGGAGCGGAAAAGAGCCTCTCTAGCTAGCTAGCCGAGACGGCACTCTTTGGTAATGGCCGCCGAACTTCCGGCGGTAAATTCCGTGGAGTCGGCCGCCGCCGCCCGGGCATGCGTAACGAGAAAGCCGGCCGCGAGTTGGGAAGAGCGGCGCTTGCGCGTTAGCACCAGGGGTGTGTCTCCAGTGGCCGCAAAGAAGGGGATGGGCAGCTAATAAATGCGCTAGTTAGCGCCTGCGTGATACTATGTTAAGGGCGGTGTTTGAGTTGAGGTGTCCGACGCATCATGAAGACGCCTGCGTATTCCTTCAGCCGGGGGTGGTGTCAAATCAGGGAAGTGGGCGTGGCTTCCGGGGACGCCTGCGCGGTGCTCCTTCAACTGGGGGTGGGGCGAGCCAAGAACTGGGGTTAGAAGGCGTGGCCTTAGAGGCGCCTGCGCGGAGACGGTTGGAGGGAGGCCCGATTCCCCTTTGTTCGGGTTCGCCATTTTGCGAGGCAGCGGCAGTGGCGGCGGCAGCGGCGGCTGGAGCCTCTGATTGGGTTTCGGGGTCCGGTACTGGAGCCAATCAGCGCGGGCAGCGAACCGGGGGAGCGAGGCACGGTGAGTGTGAGGAGCCAATATCCAGCGGCCCAGAGCCGGCCCCAGCGCCCCGATTGGCGGGTCTCGCTGACCACTCAGGAGAGGCCCAGGCGCCCGTCGAGCCCGGGAGTCGAGCTGAGCCTAGCCGAGCCGGGCGGCCGGCGGCCCCGGCCCGGAGCCTGCGACTGCCTCGGGCACTCCCGGCCAAGGCCTGCAGGGGGCCGCCCCGTGCGGGGATGGCGCCCCTGGGAGCGGGCACCTCGAGGTCCCGGCCTTTGCAGGGTGCCAGTGCCAGTTGGGGATGCGTTCCCTTTCCCCCGACCCTTAGGCCAAGTGTTCAGGTCCCAGGCCGAGGGTTTCCTGCCACGAATGCCCCTACGCTCAGGTACACACGCGCCCCAGGCCTCGGCGGTTTCCTCCTGGTCGTTCCGGTCTCACAACTTAAACCCGTCTTTGCATTCTCGGCGCTCCGGCCCTCGGGACGGGAACTCTCTCCGCGGAGCCTTTGCCGCCCTCCCCCCGCCCCCAGCCCTCTGTGAGCCGGGTCTGTGTGTCTGCAGCCCCCTAGGTCGGGAGGGAGACCCGGAGTAGACGCGCCTTGGCCACAGGGCCCCAAGGAAGGCGGGAGCGGGCCGGCCCGCCCGCGCCGCCTCCCTGATCCGAGGAGGGATCCGTTAGCGCGCCCACTGCCCAGCCGCGCCCCTCCTCCCAGCCCGCTCGCCCCGGGTCCCCGGCCCCGCGCCGTTACCACCCCCTTTTGGCTCGTCATTTCCTTTTCTCCCCGCCCCGCTCACCGGGGCAGAACCGCACACCTTCTTCGTCAGGGAGCCCAACCGAGCCGTCTCCCTTTCTTGCCCGGGTTGTAAGGCCAGCCCATTCGGCGCCTGGAACCTCAGTCTTAGAAGAGGGATAGCCCTGAGCATTCTTTTTCCCCCGAGGCTGCATATAAGTTTTCTTCCTATTAGTGTTATCCTTCGTTCATTTTGTGAAGTCTCCCACCCTTGGGAATATACTAATTCTTTAAGCTTTCTGGATTGTTTTGAATGTGTCAGGCTTGACTCAGTCCATAGCCGTTTCCTGAATTGTTTTTTCTAGTATGTTTTCTAAGCCGGTTTTAACCTTTTCTTATCAAATGTTTATAGAATTAATAGTGTTGTGGCGTTTTCTTTAGGGTGAGAGGAAATCTCCGTTGGCAGCCAAATATTGAGTAGTTCATATGTGCCAGACATCAATTCATGTGATGATGGGGAGGGAGAGGGCAAGAGTAAATGAGAACCATTCCTGCGTGGTGGAGATTGAAGGTGAACTACTGAGACTTAACGGTTAGTGCTATCCAGGGGCTAAGCTCAGAGTCCTGTGCAGGTACTTGTGTGTGAGCTATAAACACTCTGGGTTAAGACTTAACACTGCCACACTTTTTTTTTTTTTAATAATTTTTATTGTGCTTTAAGTGGAAGCTTATAAGTCAAGTCAGTCTCTCACATGAAAACCTATATACAGCTTGCTACACACTCACGGTTACTCTCCCCCTAATGAGACAGCAGCCGGCTCTCTCCCTCCACTCTTTTCGAGTCCATTTCGCCAGCTTCTAACCCACACTGCCACACTTTTAGTTGGCATTGAAGGACGATGAGATTTCTTCAGACAGAAAAGAATGAAAGAGCATTGCTGGCAAAGAGAAGTATATGTAGAAGCATAATGTGCTTGAGGCAGAAGATGGAATGGGGCAGTAGGAGAGCTTGGGCTGAAAAGCCCGTTGGTAAAATGCCGTGTATATCTTGCTAAAGACTTTTTTAGGAAGCAGTTATCCTGTCTGGAAGTTCAGGTAGAAGAGATCTAGAAGGTTATTTTTTTTTTCTAAAATTGAAAAACAAGGTTCTGACTTGTGAGGTGTACCTTACAACAGTGGCTGAATTTGGGGGAAGAAAAGGAGATTTTTCTCTGAGGACTTTTAAGAAGTTTTTCACTAACGTAAAGCGCCTAGTGCAGTCCCTGGCATATAAAGTAGGTCTTCATTATGTGGTGCCTGTTTTCTATAATGATGTTTACTAAGATCATGCAACTGGTAAGTTTCGGAAGACACCTAATCCAATGTTCTTTCCATTTCTAAAACTTTAAGGAAGGTTTTTGTTTTTGCCTTTTAGCAGAAGTTTTTTTTGTGTGTTATTTTAATCATTTTCTAAATTCATTTAATCCTTAACATTATCCAGATTAATAGATGGTGCAGTGTGACCCAAAATGTTTTTATATTTGCTCTTAGAGTAGATGTTTTAACCTTGGTATTTAAAGATAGTTACATCTGGTCGCTTCAAAACCAGCAGTAGGCATCTTTTTAAAAGGCAATTGCGGTCTGGTCACCGCCTCCACTTGTTAGCCTGGTATTTGAGAGACAAGTCTGGCCTCTGTCTCCGGGTGGCGCCAACCTAAAGGTTGGTAGTTAGAACCCACCCAGAGACTCCTGGTGATCTGCTTCTGAAAGGTCCCACACAGTCTTGAAAACTCTATGGAACCCTGTTCTACTCATAACACGTCATGAGTCAGAATTTGTTTTTTGTTTTTTAAGTCGGGTCTTTAGTTTGCTCACGACATGGGGCCTTTTAGTCTACTGTTCATGTACTGAAATTTTTCTGTCCTTATGTTTATGCTGCTCCCTTCACTTGGAGTATTCCACCCCCTCCCGCATCATCACATACCTAAATCCTCACATATTACGCAGCTCAAGTGACACCTTTTCCTAAAGTTTTCTTTGATTTATTCCAGCTAGAAGAAATCTCCATTCTCCAAACTCCCACATAACTTTCTTCTTATGGTTCCAGTTCAGGTTTTTATTCCTTTGCTAAGCTTAAAGACACTTCGAAGTTAAAACCTTGGTCAAAATTTTCTTTTTAATCTCTAAAGCATTTAGGACGGTGTCTGGCACTAGGTACATCATTTGCAGGGAGAAGGAGCAAATTAGGACGCGCCAATCTGGAAACCTCTGGAGGATGATGGGGAAGCTGTTCTCTAGTTTTTGTTCTCTAGTTTTTATGAAACACGTATTAGGACTTACTTGTGAATTGTGAAGTCAGTTTAGTGGGCCAGCGCTACTAACTTTTTACAATAGGAAATTCTGAGGAGCATCTTATGTTATGTAGGAAAAATGTTTCAGTTATATGGTTTTATATGTATATATGTAACCAGTGGTCCTGTGAAATGTGTTTCTTACTGTAGCTCGTGGTTTAAAAAGTTTGAGAGCTACTGTTCTAGTTTTTGCCAGGTGTGATGGTTAAGGTTGTGTGTCAGCTTAGCTGGGCCATGATTGTCAGTGGTATGGCAGTTATAATGTAGTTTGGCGTCTATGAAATGATGTGATCACCTCCGTAAGGAGATTTGATATAATATAATCACCTTTGTGATGAGATCTACTGTGAGCAGCCAGTCAGTTCAAAGGGAATCTCCTTGGGAGTGTGGCCTGCATCTAATATATGTGGACTTCTTGGCAAAGCTCACTGGCTTTTGCTCGCTCTGGATCCTGCATCTGACCTCCGGTCCTTGGGACTTGAGCTAGCAGCTTACCTGCTGATCTTGGGATTTGTCGGCCCCGCGGCTACCTGAGTCAGGAGAAGCCTCCTTGATATAAACTGCATGTGTGCTCACGCTGTCTATGTATATGATACATGTCTCTATATATATATATACACAGGTAAATACGTATGCGTAAGCATATGTATACACATACATATGTATGTATGTATACATTTCACTGGTTTTCCTTCTCCAGAGAACCCAGTCTAAGACACCAGGTAGCCAGATGCTGTTGATTCTGACTCATGGCAGCACGATGTATGTCGGAGTAGACTGTGCGCCCTAGGGTTTTCATTGGCTGGATTTTCAGAAGTGGATCACCAGACCTTTCTTCTGAGGTGCCTCTGGGTGGACTCAAACCTCTAACTTTTGGTTAGCAGCTGAGTATGTCAGCTGTTTGCGCCAACCAGGGACTCCTTTTGCCAGGTAGTGATTGTCAAATATGGTAGTCTAAGGGGCTTTTCCTATGCTTATACTTGAGGTCCTGAAAGTTTTAGCTTTAAAATGTGTGTAGGTCCACATACAATGGATTCCCAGTGGTCCCAGTGTCAGCTTCTGTACCTTGAAAGGCAGGCAGATACGCTGAAGAGAGTTTTCATGCTAGCCAGAAAAAACACACTCATCCCCTCTGTGTGTCTGTCTGTCTCTCTCTCTCTCTGAGGCACAAGCGTTCAAGCCTTTGTGTTAGGCACAAAAGCTAGACAGACTAAATCTGGCTGAATTAATTTTATCAGGAATTTGGGCAGAGCCAGAGAGGCACTTGAGGAAAGACGGTGTGTCAGATTGTATTGCAGCTTTGCTAACTGAAGCTCACAGTGGTGGGAATATACGGCTCTTGAAGAGCAGCATTCATGATTACTCTCAGTATCCCAAGCTGAATTAAGTCCTCATTAACGTGGAATTGCTACTAGATTTGAAGCTGCTTCCATTTTTACCCTTCAAAGCATGGTGAATTTAAATGTCCACAAATTGGTGTATTTGTATTACCTGGATAAATTAGTGAGAAAGAAAAACTGCATGACATTATATTTATTAGTCATTATCACATGCTTCAAATTCTATTTTAGTCTTGTAAGATGTAAATATCTGCAGACTAGTAGGGAAATTCTCGTACAGGAAATAAGTGTACATTTTTATGAGTTTTGACAGATTTATACACCCGTGCAGCCACCACAGTGCAGATGTAAAACATTTTCATCACTCCCAGAAAGTTCTGGATGTTCCTCCCAGTCACCCCCTTTCCATCTCCCTCCATTCTCCAGGCCCAGGCAACCACTCCTGCTTCATCTCTAGATTATTATTATCCTTCCAGGGTTTCATGAAATGGAATCCTATATACTCTTTTATATAATGACTCTTGATTTTATCAGTTAGCACACACAAAGTAATTGTGTGCGGTGCAGTTAGAGACAAGATAGAGTTTAGGGAGGCCTGTTGGCAGGGCCACTTCATCTGACTGAAAACTCAATTTTCAGTAGTGTACCTAGATTCTCTCAGGAGCTGACTCAGTCAACCAGTTAAGAAGAGGATGGTGGAAAAATCAGTCTGTCAGTATGCAGAAGAAATAACTATCAAGTTTACTTGTATCGCTGATCATATTTGCTCCCTGTTGGCTAATCTACATGGAGTTCCAAATCTAAAAATTTGCTTGGTGAGCATTCCATTAGAGTAAGGACAGTGAGTTGGAGAAACCATATGGCCATAGGCCATTGTGCTGTGATGGCATAGCCATCCTGTCACTTAATTGTGGCTCTTAACACTCATATTGTATCCCATTTTGGTTACGAGTCTTCATAGGCTTGATTATCTTTTATTAGATTTTCCCTAACATTTTACTCTGAAATTTTCGAATGTACAGTAGAGTTGAAGGAATTTTACAGTAAGCACCTGTATACTCCCCATTTAGATTTTACATTTAATATTTAACTATACTTGCCTTATCACCTGTTCATCCATTGATCCATCTTTTTTTTTAATTATTCATTTTAAAGTAAATTTTAGACATCAGTATACCAGCCTACCAGTTAGTGTTAAGCCAACTACCCTGCACGTATCAGAGTAGAACTGTGCTCCACAGGGTTATGAGTGGTTGGTTTTTTTAGAAATAGATTACCAGGCTTTTCTTCTGAGATATCTCTGGGTGGACTTGAACCTCCAACCTTTTGGTTAGCAGCCAGGCACCACCCAGGGACTCCATTGAAGTATATAACCAAACCAAACCCATTGCTGTTGAGACGATTCTGACTTACAGTGACCCTATAGGGCAGAATAAAACTGTCCCGTAGGGTTTCCTAAGCTGCAGATCTTTACAGAAGCATACTGCCATGTCTTTCTCCCACAGAGTGGCTGGCGGGTTCGAACCATCGGCCTTTAAGTTAGCAACCAAGTGCTTAAACTACTGTGTGACTAGGGTTCCTTGTTGAAGTGTATGTTGTTGTTAGGTGCCATCAAGTGTTGAGTTGGTTCTGATCCATAGCAACCCTGTGTACAACAGAATGAAACACTGCCTGGCCTTGCTCCACGTCACATCCTTGCTGTGTTTGAGCCCATCGGTTGAAGTGTATACCCATAGCTGTCAAGCTGATTCCAACCTATAGCAACCCTATAGGACAGAGTAGAACTGCCCCATAGGGTTTCCAAGGAGCAGCTGGTGAATTCCAACTGCTGGCCTTTTGGTTGGCAGCCTGAACTCTTAACCACTGCACTGCATCATTGCTGTGTTTGAGCTTGTCAGTCAAAGTATATAGGAAGGGTAAATTTGAATATTGATGGGAAGTCTGATGACATTAAAGATTTAGTAATTTTTTAATGCTTGAAAACGATAATGTGGAGACACTATCATTGTGATAAAATGATAGACAAAAGAGCCTTTATTCTTTAGCGATATATGCTGAAATGTTTAATGGGTTTTTTAAAAAAATTACCATTTTCAATATAATTTGATGTCTGAGATTTGCTTCAAAATAATCCAGAGGAGAGGCAGAAAGGGGGTGAGGTATGAGTGAGACAAGTATGGCCATGGGTTGAAAATTGTTCAAGTTATACTTTTGTATATATTTGAAAATTTTCATAATGAAAAGTTAGATTTATACAGTAACAGGTGCGGTGTTGTTCCTATTCTTAAGCTCTTTTTAGAGAAAATCACAGCGTTAGTAAATAATTTTAAAGTTTTCCTATTTTTTTTAAGTATCTTGTTAATAAATTTTTATTTCTTGCCCTTGGTTGAAATGCAAACTCCTAAACCTTTGACACTCTGCCTAGCTAAACCCGTTGTCCGACTCATAGTGACCCTGTAGGACAGAGTAGAACTGCCCTACAGAGTTTCCAAGGAGCACCTGGTGGATTTGAACTGCCGACCTTTTTGGTCAGCAGCTGTAGTAGCACTTAACCACTACACCTAGCTAGAAGTGTTGTTGCTTAGCACTACTTAATAGCGCTTCCATAAGCAAATGCAGCAGACCAGGGTAACGTGTCTGATAGGCAACAAATATTTGTTCCAATTTAAAGAAACTTCACTTTCTGAACTTCCAGAAATCAGTAAGTCTTTTAACAAAGCAGTATTGTAGCTTAATTGAGTGTTTTTAAGGGCAGGCGTTGGTTTGGTAGTATTGAGGAATAAGGCTGCCAAAAAGAAATGATTAAGAGTATTGTGAAAACAGCATAATGAGATCTTTGTTATGATTGTCCTTTGAAATCCTAGTTTAAAATGGTACTAAATACAAACGTTTCATATTTTCTTATCCTGTTTTCTTGTAAACAAAATACAGTGATAAGTTATCAGTGTTGATTGTCTGGCAAGGCCTCTGTTGCCAATCTAACTCTAGTTTCTCTCCCAACTTCTCTGATAGGAGCGAAGCTCACAGTCTCCTAGCATCTCCCGAGCGAAGCCCGCTGTGGACGGGATTCTAACATGGAGCAGTACACAGCCAACAGCAGTAGTTCCACAGAGCAGATTGTTGTGCAGGCTGGACAGATTCAGCAGCAGGTGAGCAAGTGAAACCCCTGGAAATACCACAGCCATCTGGGTAATCACAGCACACTCAGTTTGATGGGTATGTTACTCTGGGGAGTTATCTGAGAGGTGCCTGATCTTGTCAAACACCAGATTTGAGAACTTGTGCCAAAGTATTTTTTGAAGATAGAATTTGTTGTGATTTCTCTCCTGTTCTCTCTGTTCAGAACTCTATATCCAGTCTGTGACCACTTAGAATCCGTTCTTCTTGGAGGCCTGACTTGATAATAAGTTATCCTTTTTCTGTCATCTAAAGTCAGGACATCTAGTATGCTTTCAGATGGAAATTTGGAGTAGGGTTTTTGTTTGTTTTGTTTTTTCCCCCAAATACAATTCTCTTCTTGGTTGTGTTAGCAAGTGATTGGCCACAATAGACAGACCAGTATAGTCAGCTTCCAAGAAATCCACTGCTCTTTCATTCGGTCCACCACAGTGGTTATTCTGAAAAGCTCTAACTTAACAAGAGGATAATACTTAG
The DNA here is from genome assembly GCF_030014295.1 of Loxodonta africana. Classification (NCBI taxonomy): domain Eukaryota; kingdom Metazoa; phylum Chordata; class Mammalia; order Proboscidea; family Elephantidae; genus Loxodonta; species Loxodonta africana. The sequence continues at coordinate 103,739,510 of NC_087342.1, forward strand.
ACAGCCTCTCTTATGGGTGAGCACTTATTAGAAAGGAATTCTCTGCTGCTGATTTATCCCAAATTAAGATAGGTTACTTCCTTGAATTTATACACAGATTACATTTTCTGATGGTTTATATCTGGGCTTATTTTAGTAAAATTTCACATATTTTCCCCCCAGAAGAAGAGATTTATTATGTTTTAATTTGACCTTTAGGCAAGACTGATACCTTGGAATGTTTTGTTTCTAAAATAGAACTTAGCTAGTTTAGGCAAGTAGTTAGTAGGAAAGACAAGGAAGTTTTGATGAATTGTTTCTATCTGTTGATCAAAGGAAGGAGTGATCTTGATTAAAAGAGATAAATTATTTAAGCTTCCTTGCTGGATTTTCTTTCCACATAGCTGCTGTGGCTCTGGCAGCTTCCTTTAACTGCTCTCTAAGAGAACAGATTTCTATAAAGGGCCCTCCATTCAGATCAGTGCCCTGGTGGGTGAATTTGTAATCTGCCCAAACCTACCAGTAGAGGATATACAAATTAAACTGATTCGCTGAAAACATTGCTTCTATGGCAGTCCAAATGGGTAGAAATAATCTTAGTTTTGGGATATAAGAGCAATGACCTAATAAAGATGACTTTGGCTGACGGTGATTGGTTCTTCCCTTCTGGGTGATATCACTGAAGCCCCAGAAATTCTTCATTGTAGTGTCAGTTAACTTCATTGTAGTTTTCTTGGGAACTCATTTGAAGAAATAAAAAGAGCATTAGAATGACAGTGTAAGCAAAAGGATCAAATGCCTATTTCTGGAGGAAAGGACCACATTAAAACAAATTTTTGTGTTAATGATGAAAACTATTTTGACCTTGGTCATGGAAGTGTGTTTTGAGTTCCACTCTGGGAACAAAGGGCTAATATCTTTGATCCTGCAACCTTCAACAAAATAGCTTCAGTAAGAGTCTGTACAGTTTGAAAGTCCTGTGTAGGGTGGGACTTTTAAAAGAAGACTCGCCTCCCTCACATAAGAGGTAAGGTGATCTCATGTCTTGAACTGTACATTTCCTTCCTGACACATCTCAAGCTCTTCCTGTTCCTGTTCTCAGCAGCAGGGTGGTGTCACTGCCGTCCAGTTGCAGACTGAGGCCCAGGTGGCATCCGCCTCAGGCCAGCAAGTCCAGACCCTCCAGGTAGTGGTGCCCTCTCTGATTCTCTGTGAGCACTGCATGACCTCCTCGCCTCGTGTCTGGTGCTGTTTGTATTTGGATCTCAAGTAGGAATGGCAAAGTCAATTGCATGTCTTCAGTGCTGCTAACTTGTCTTGAGGCTTAAAAGATGCCAGATTCCTAATGTTTCATGCAGTCGTGTAGTGACCGCTGTATCAATTTCTGAAAACCACATTTAGCTTGTGTGTTTCTTTGGGAATGCCTGAAGAGGAAACAGTACAAGTGACAGGAAGAAATGCTTACAAGTGGCATTAGATCCTCCTCAAACTGTGACAACATGGCATTGCAAAATTTCGGGAACTTGTGTTATAATAGTGGAGAAGGAAATATATTTGGATATATTAAAGAGGCTTAATTTTTATTAAATGGTCATCTCAGCTGCAAAATAATCGTTGCACTTGGCAAGGTTTTTCCAATCACTGAATCTTCTTAATCTCTTGTTAACTGCTGCCTTTTGTTTATTACCTTTCTTGGGGAAATAGTGACCTGTCTTCTTATTGGATCTGTAACAATTACCCCCATGCCTCTTGGTTGGGCAAGGATGGGATATGCTTTATATAAATCTTAGGTGTTAAGGCCACTGTAAGAATTCTTAGTTAATCAATAGCAGTGCCTTAACATTATGTATGGCCAAGTTAAATATCCTAAATTGGGGTCATAAATTTGGTCAGTGCCTGTATGCAATAGTCTTCTCTGTGTCTGCAGGTTACTTTGATTAAAGTCACCATATTTTGGGGGAAATTGGCAAGATTTCTGTGCCCTGCCCTTTTCCTTCCATTGACTTGGAATTGATTCAGAGTAGAACCTGGAATATAGAGCTGGCATCTCACTTTATTACTAGACCTGCTAAACATCCTGCAGTTAACTACCCCTTATTGCAATCATTTCACTTCACCCTTTCAGGCTTCCTCTCCCTTGCAACTAGTGTGTTGAATTCAGCCAATTCTGAACATAAATTTGGCTGAAAGACGCTGAACTTGCAGCTCCTCCCAGATAGATTGGAATCTCAGAGTTGAGCAGCTTGTTATCCATATTATTCATGCTTGCTTCATCTTACTGATGTATAAAACAGTATTTTGGATTGCCGTTAACCACTTGTGGAATGGGAATGTAACATGCTCTTAACTGTATGGCTTCTTGTCTGATGCATGTGTCCTTGCGCTCATTCATGTGTTGTAAACATGGCGGGCTCCCTGGAGTCCCAGCGGGTTTATCGTGTGCACTGTAGCATGCCAGTGAGGGGAGAAATTAAGATGATGGATGGCCAGAACATTATTAATAGTTGTGCCTTAAAACTTGTCTTTCCTACTTAAAAATTTGATTGAAAAGAAATGGAAATCTTTTCTCTAGGGATCTCATTATTTTTGGAGAACTCTAAGTAGTTCTTTTAGTTATTCATACAATAAATATTCTGAAAAAGCTTTCCAGATACAGCTTCTGTAAGCATTGGTGTAGCAAGAGGAATTTGATTTTGAATATAGGAGTAAGGGAGGGAGAAATCATACAAGAATCTGGCGGTAAAGTCCTAATAAGTCAAGTGGAGTTTCTCCAAGGGACAGTTTAACAAAACCTAGGATTTTAATTTCTTGGTGATTCTGATACGGTGGTGGTGGTTAGGAGAGGGGACCTTCATGGCTAACCTAAACATCCAGGACAGGTTGATCTTTTAACTAGTTGCTATTATTTAAATGGAGCCATAGTAGTGAAGTGGTTAAGAGTTCAGGCTGCTAACCAAAAGGTGGGCAGTTCGAATCCACCAGCTGGTCCTTGGAGGCCAGATGGGACAGCTCTACTCTGTCCTGTAGGATCGCTATGAGTCAGAATCGACTCAACGGCACACAACAATGATTATTTACATACATTTTCACTGGCATTAAGAATGAATAGTTTTGTCAGATAAATAAATTTTTGCTGTTGTTATTCTGTTACAAATAATTACTCAAAACAAGGATAGAGCCTGAAAATGAAAGTTTTGGCCTATTAACTAGTCTCTTGACCATTCTAATTCATTTCTAAAGTGGTTTACTTTTTGACCTCCAGAAAGCATTGTGCAAGCTAAGTATTTTTTTTTTTTTTTTTTGGGGGGGGGAGCTCAGGCTGTTATAGAGCACTGGGAATGCTCTGGCTTCTAGAATAGTCTTTTTGCTCAGAGGAGCTTCAAAGTTGGGAATTTATTTACATGATTGTTACGTGTAGTTTCAATAGTCATCATTGCTTTTATTAAAACTAAAATAATTAGGTTGATATTACAGGGTCCGTTGTGAGGAATTCCACCTTGGAAATTGCAAAAGAAAATATCTCCAGTCTTTGACGGTGGGCTATTTAAACAATAGAATTCTCAGAATGAATGAAGAGGGTAAAAGGTATACATTTCATTTATGCTTGAGAGACTCTGGGGACATAAGCTGTTAGAGCAGCTTCCTACCCAGCCCCCTGCAGTCACTGCTGGGCACAGCTTGATTTACTCCGTCCAGGTTATTTAGAATTTGCACTCAACCACCATTACCTCCATCACCTTTTTCTCTCATTGCTTCTCTAGCCATTGCTAGAGACAATTCCTATGGGTCTAAAAAGGCAAATAGCCTTCACATTTTGATTAAATGCTTGCCATGGGTTTAGCATGTGTTTGGTGATAAATACCTTATATCTACTGAGATTTCCTGAGAACTCTGGGTATACTCTATTATGTCTGACTTAAACTGTTCAACTTGGCATTTAGTCAAAGATATCGTGAATATTTGAAGAAGATAATTTAAGGACTTTAGGTCTTGTTTTCTTAGTGTCTCTCCTACCTTTACCCCCTCTACCAAGGCAGCAGAATGATTCTGGTTATTTTGGTAAAAGCTTTTTTGTGTCTTGTGTTATTTCATTGTTCATATTTTATTACATTCTAGGTCCAGGGGCAGCCATTAATGGTGCAAGTCAGTGGAGGACAGTTAATCACATCTACTGGCCAACCCATTATGGTCCAGGCTGTTCCTGGTGGGCAAGGTCAAACCATCATGCAAGTACCTGTGTCCGGGACACAGGGTTTGCAGCAGGTGAGTGGTATAAAAAAATGTTTGGGTATGTTGTCAGAATAGAGGCTTTAAATGATAGATTGTTCCAGATAGATGATTTGACAGTTGATATGGCATTTAATTGCTTCCCATCCCCCCACCCCTGTTCTGTTCATTTTCCACCTTTGTAGTACAGTGAAGGAGTCCTGGGTGGCGCACTTGGTTACATGCTAGACTACTAACTGAAGTGAAAGGCAGGTCAGACCCACCCAGAGGCACCTCGGAAGTAAGGCCTGGTAATCTGCTTCCAAAAGATCACAGCCTTGAAAACCCTGTGGAATACAGTTCTATTCTGTACACTTGGGATCACCCTGAGTCAGAATCAACTCAATAGCAACTAACAACAACAAATACTGGTGGTATAAAGTAGAACTATGTGGAAATTCGGACATCTCTGGTAAGGACTAAGATTATTAGACATGGTCTTGAATTGATATAAAGAATGAAAGGAGTGAGAATCTAGTTTAATGAAAATAATTCATTAGTGTGGCACTCCTGAAGGGCTGGAGGAGGGGATTTACAAGTCTGCTTTGGAAATTGTTGTTTTCGATCAGATATGTTCTTTTTATTTGTTCCAATATAATTTGTAATTTGAAGTATCTAGAAAGTAGTGAAAAGGAAAAAATTTCAGTCCAGACCCATCATACACCTTTAAAAGTGTAATTAGAGCAAAATTTATAACCTTAAATTCTTTATTTAAAGAGGGCTGAAAATTATCTTAAGAAGTTAGGAAAAGAACAACAAAATGAGAAAAAAAAAAAACAGTTAAGTAGAAAACAAATATATAGCAAGAATAAATAAACAAAAGCGGATTCTTTGAACAAACCAACGAAGTAGTTAGGTAGATCCCCCTCAAGGCCTGATTACAGAAGCAGAAAACAAAGGTGATAGGGAAGACAAAGATGTACAAGAGATTACAAGAACTGTGCAGGAATGTGATGTACAACTCTGTGGCATCAAATTTTAAAATCAGAAGGATTTTTGTCATCAAGTTAGCAAATATTATCCAGTGCTGGAATGGATGTGAGAAAAAGGGCACGCTCATTATTTTCGGGAATTTGAAATTCTAAAGTCTTTGGAAAGACATCTCAACTATCTCTTTAAATTTTAATGTATGAACCTTTTTATCCAGTAGTCCTACTTCTGAGACTCCGTCCCGTAGGAAGGAAAGTATATTGTAGTTTTTATGCATAACTTTTAGGCATGATTGTAGCACGCATATAGTGTCTTTGCCTTTTTTTTTTCTCTTTTCCTGTTTTTAATTTATTTCTACATGGTTTTCTTAGTTATTTTAAGCTTTTTCGTAATTGTTAGTCAATTTTGATTAATCGGAATTTAAAGTATATTTAGGGGTTTTTCTTTTGTTTATTTCTTGGTGTTTTGCTTTCCTTTTGTAGGCAGGGTTACTGTAAATATTTTTTAGCGTGATAGTTTTATTTTTCAGTTGAACTCTTGGCATATTTTTGCCAAGATAGAGTTGTAGTTAGGATTAAAAGGAGTTTCCACATTTGCTTCATGCATAAATGTATGAGAATTTAAATATATTTTCAGTGTGTGCTTTGCTTAGATCACATGCTTTTTCATTTCTGTCCTTCCTTGTCACCTCCTCTCTAGCCCCCCTTGCCACACCTTCCTCTCCACTGTTGAATAGAGACAATGTTATATAGTGCTAAGGGCCAGCATACTGTGACTGCAGTGACCTGACTTTCATTCCCAGGTCTGCCATTAAATAAGCTTTCTGACCTTGGCCAAGTCATTTAATAGTCGGTTTTCTTATATGAAAATGCAGTTTATATGAGATGATTTCTAGGGTTAAAGTTCATTCCTGCTCCAAATTCTGATTGGCGGGGGGAGGGGAATAGGGAGATTGGATATAACAGACCTTAAAAGGGTTGTCGATTTTACTGCATGAAAGTAGGACTATAACTTAACAAACCAGCCTGGAAAAAAATTTTTTTTCAGTGAATGTATATGAGACCTTTTGAAAGATTCCATAGCCTCTCTTAGAATGCTTAAGTTGTTTTTTTTTTTTTTTTTTTTAATTTTTATTGTACTTTAAGTGAAAGTTTGCAAATCAAGTCAGTCTCTCATACAAAAACTTACATACACCTTACTATATACTTCTAGTTGCTCTCCCCCTAATGAGACAGCATACTTCTTCTCTCCACCCTCTATTTTCGTGTCCATTCAGCTAGCTTCTGACCCCCTCTGCCTTCTCATCGCCCCTCTAGGCAGGAGCTGCCCACATAGTCTCATGTGTCTATTTGATCCAAGAAGCTCACTCCTCACTAGTATCATTTTCTGTCCTATACTCCAGTCCAATCCGTGTCTGAAGAGTTGGCTTCAGGAATGGTTCCTGTCTTGAGCTAACAAGGTCCGGGGACCGTGACCTCCGGGGTCCTTCTAGTCTCAGTCAGACCATTAAGTCTGGTCTTTTTACAAGAATTTGAGGTCTATGTCCCACTGCTCTCCTGTTCCCTCAGGGATTCTTTGTTATGTTCCCTGTCAGGGCAGTCATCGGTTGTAGCTGGACACCATCTAGTTCTTTTGGTCTCAGGCTGATGTAGTCTCTTTCTGTCTCTTGGGCTCATAGTTACCTTGTGTCTTTGGTGTTCTTCATTCTCCTTTGCTCCAGGTGGATTGAGACCAATTGATGAATTTTAGATGGCTGTTTGCTAGCGTTTAAGACCCCAGACGCCACTCTCCAAGGTGGGATGCAGAACGTTTTCTTAATAGATTGTATTATGCCAAATAACCTAGGTGTCCCCTGAAACCGTGGTCCCCAAACCCCTGCCCCTGCTGTGGTGGACTTCGGAGCATTCAGTTTATTCAGGAAACTTCTTTGGTTTTGTTTAGACCAGTTGTGCTGACCTTTCCTGTATTGTGTGTTGTCTTTCCCTTCACCTAAAATAGTTATTGTATACTATCTAGTTAGTGAATACCTCCCTCCCTCCCTCCCTCCCCCGACTCGTAACCATCAAACAATATTTTCTTCTCTGTTTAAACTATTCCTTGAGTTCTTATAATAGTGATCTTATACAATATTTGTCCTCTTACAGCTGACTAATTTCACTCAGCATAATGCCTTTCAGGTTCTTCCATGTTATGAAATATTTCTCAGATTCATCATTGTTCTTTATTGATGCATAGTGTTCCATTGTGTGAATATACCATAATTTATCCCCCATTGATGGGCACCTTGGTTGCTTCCATCTTTTTGCTATTGTAAACAGTAGAACGCTTAAGGTTTTAATCACTCTTGCAAAGGAGGTTGCTTCTCATTAGTGTTCTTTGAATCGCCATTTCTTTTAGAAAGTACTCTTTAGCCTTTTTAGTATTGCATTATCCCTTTTAGCATTCAGTGAAGTCTGTGCTCTCTTCTATTGTAAAAAAAGAAATGTAGATGTCCAGATATGTGCAAAATTTTGAATGTAAATTTAGATTAAGAACCTTGGGTTGATACAGACAGTGGAATCAGATTAGAGAACTGCAAGAATAGCGGAAGTTGGTATGTGACAAAAGTGATACATCAGTGGAGAAATGCTTCAGGAATGATAAGAAAATCGATCCCTGCCTCACAGTATATACAAAAATTCTTCCTGGATGGATTAAAGATCTAAATGTGGAAGAACATACTTGAGAACTTTTAGAAGAAAACAAAGTTTGCTTTATGCTATGGGATACTTCTAAAAGGATTTCTTAAAGACTAAAAACAAATAGATTTGACTACTTTTAAATAAAAATGTAGATATATTAAAATGTAACTAAAGGTAAAAGACAAGGTACGATCTTAGAGAAGATATTTTTAGCACATATTAACTGGATTTGTATTCAGAACATACAAAGAATTTACTACGTATCGATATGAAAATAACAATCCAATAAAAAAAGAGCAAAGGGTATCAAGAGATGGAAGAGGAAACCCTAACGGCCAATATAAATAGGTGTTCTTTGGTATCTGAAATGCAGGAATGAAATAGATTTGAGCAACACAGTACCCATCGCTATCCAGAATTTCTGTCTGAAGTTTAGCTGTACAAACTCAGGAACCAAATAGATTTGAATAGCAAGGGATACATGTAGACATTGCTCTGTCTCACTAGTTAATAAGGGGAATGCAAATTAAATCCACAAAAGATTGACATGCATTAATGTGACAGTACTGAGTATTGGTGAGGTTGTTGGAAGACACAAATAGGAGGAGTATAATGGGACATGTTGTATTTGTTACTTATTGCTGCGTAACAAATTATTCCAGAACAACAAACATTTATTATCTCACAGTTTTGCCGGTCAGGTATCTTGGCACAGCTTAGCTAGGTTTTCTGACTCCGGGTCTTTCACGAGGCCCTCATTAAGGTATCAACTTGGGCTACAGCCACCACCGGGCTCAACTGGATAGACTAACTTCCAAACTCACATGGCTATAAATGCCTCAAGTTCTTGCTGGCTAGACAGAGTAAGAAGCAGCCAGCAGAGTGGAATTCATAGTCTTCTTTGGTAATCTAATCTCAGAAATTATGTCCTATAATTTACTATATTCCATTTGTGAAAAATTCACACATTTAAATAAGGAGACATGTTATTTGAGCTGGTAATTTCTGAAAGTAAAATCATTGGAAACAACCCAAATACTAAGAGAAATGAATGAATAAATTTTGGTATAATTTTTTAATGTGATATTTTACATCAATTAAAATGAATAAACTAGGTTCTATTTCAACTGGCTGTATCTTGAAAACTGGTGACTGAAAAAAGCAGATCGCAAAAAGCTACACACAATATGGTATCATTTATATAATATTTTAAAACACAAAACAGTACCATAGTTTTATGGATGCATACATATAAAATATGGTCTGTAAGGATACTCAATAGTTTTAGCTTAATGGTTACCTTTAGGGTGGGAGGGAAATGTTAAATGAATCAAATAATGTGTTAAGTCTGAATGGTGACTACATGCGTGTCTAATAAGCTAGCCTCAACTTTTCTGTGTGCTTAAAGATTTCATAGATGTATATATGTGAGGTTCAAACACACCAGTAGGCCTGCAGGAGAAAGACGTGGCAGTAGGCTTCCATAAAGATTACAGCCTTGGAGACCCTATGGGGCAGTTCTACTCTGTCGTATAGGGTCCCTGAGTCAGAATTGAATTGATTGTACACAACAACAGAAATGGGAAGAAGACCATAAAAAGATGATTTTTAAAATCTAATCTATAGAATTCCAGCCTAGAGTTGGAAACATTGGAAATACCTTTTTTTTTTTTTTTTTACGTCATGTCAGAGATAAAGTCCTTTTTCATCAATAACTGTCCTCAGGATTGTTTTGAATAAATATGACATCATTTCATCTGTAAAAATATAATTCAGAATGTGCTTTCAAATCAACATACTTTAAGTATATAAAATATGTCTCCATTATCATATCTTTAAAAAAGCTGACAGTGAGTCCTTAATATCAAGTATCCAGTGTTCAAAATTCCCTGATTGTCTCATAAATGAAAAACAAGTTATGTCTAATTCATGATTGAGAGCAGAACAGGACTTCTGCCTTTTTCTCCCTCTTTAGGACACTTGCTGCTTTCCAGAGGAATTTGGATAATACACACAGGGGTCTGAAGAGACAGGTGTGATTAGGGTACCATCCTCTCCTTGTGTTCTCTTCTGCAGATACAGTTGGTCCCACCGGGACAGATCCAGATCCAGGGGGGACAGGCCGTGCAGGTGCAGGGCCAGCAGGGCCAGACCCAGCAGATCATCATCCAGCAGCCCCAGACAGCCGTCACTGCCGGCCAGACCCAGGTATTTGCATTAGTTCTGTCAACACAGACGCACAACCGATTCGGAATGGTCAGACAAAAGAGCCACATGTGGAAATGGGCGGAGCCCTGGTGGCACAGTGGTTAAGCACTCAGCTGCTAACTGAAAGGTCAGCAGTTTAGACATACTAGCAGGCCTGCAGGAAAAAGACATGGCAGTAGGCTTCCATAAAGATTACAGCCTTGGAGACCCTATGGGGCAGTTCTACTCTGTCGTATAGGGTCCCTGAGTCAGAATTGAATTGATTGTACACAACAACAGAAATGGGAAGAAGACCATAAAAAGGTGATTTTTTTCCTTTTCTTTTGGCATCTTTGGAATCTGTTAAATTGTGGCGTGATTTATTTCTTACAGACACAGCAGCAGATTGCTGTCCAGGGGCAGCAAGTGGCACAGACTGCTGAAGGGCAGACCATTGTCTATCAGCCAGTTAATGCAGATGGCACCATTCTCCAGCAAGGTAAGGTATGCTTAAGTGTCCATGGACTTCATGGGCTTCTTTTTTGTTCCTTAGGCAACTCGCTGCTTCAAAGATTGAATAGTAAACTTCTACCCGAAATAGTTTTTGAAAGAAAAAAGGTTTCCTAATGTTCTCTTTTGATTGTTGGTTCCTTGTCACCAGTATGTGACTAACACTGATTTTACTTGTAGGAGTTTTTTCTTACACTAGTTGTTAAAAGACTGGTCTTGTTGATTATGTAAGCTTTTAATGCTTTTGGGGGAGAAATATTTCTAAATAAGAAGATTGGAAAATAAGATCTTTCTTGAATGAGGAAGAAATGGGTCAGAAATCAAGTTGGCATTTAGAGTGCCGTTGCTGCTTATCCCCCCACCTTTTTCATTTATTCCAAAAAGACTTATTATATGTCTACTGTGGGCGCAGCAAGGAGCCCTGGTGGCGCAATGGTTAAGTGCTCAGCTGCTAACCAAAAGGCCAGCTGTTTGAACCCATCAGCTGCTCCGTGGGAAAAAGAAGTAGCAGTCTATTTCCGTAAAGATTACAGCCTTAGAAACCCTATGGGGCAGTTCTGCTCTGTACTATAGGGTCACTATGAGTCAGAATTGACTCAACAGCAGCAGGTCGGTTTTTTTTTTAATGGACATAGCACTTTACTAAGAAATGTTCTGTCATCAAAGGGCCTATACTCTAGTGAAGGAGACATACATGTAAATAAACAAAGTCAATGCAGGGCCCTTTTGGAGGTAAGTTTTAGGAACGGATGATACATTAATAAGGAAGAGATGAAATTTGCTTGGATTGAGAGGAGGATGGACTTCAGACAGGAGGACATCTTCAAACTGGACTTGAGGGCTTTTGAAGGCATTTATCAGCTAAATCTAGGAAGAACATCTGCTCACATTTCACTTAGGTTCTATGACTAAAGTTTTGAGATTAAATTGTTTGCAGTATACAAAATCCAGAGATGGCAACAACAGTGTGTTCTCATACGACTCAGGAGAGGGCCTGAACTGGACTGAGCCCTGGGGAGAGCTCAAACAGAACGGCGAACAAATCAAGTGCTGCTTATGATTTTTTAAAAGAGACTTTGTAGTATTTTTTGATAACATCTTATCTGTTGACAGTGATTTGAAATGCTTGGTTTAATTGTAGCTTTTAGTCATGCAACTGACTAACTCGTCAGTTTGGAATAAACAAGCTGTAAGTTTATAAAAAATCACCACCCTGAAGCAGTTTGTCCATATGTACAAGAATGAGGAATATAGAAGAGGAGACCTCCAAACTTTCTCACCTCTCTTTGAAAACCATTAATGGAATGCCCAGAGAAATATCAATTATAAGAATAGATTTACTAATAACTGGGATGTGGACAGTTAATAGAATTTCAGATTGTGATTCTTTCGCTTATGTATAGCAAACCAAGGAGAGGAGGAGAGTGCTTTTTCTGCTCTACCATTTTTTATGGTACTTTTTGTCAGGGTGAATGAGTCTGTGCCAGATAGAAGAGGGACTAACTGTGTTCCCTTCTTTCTGTGTGCCTGTTTTTTGTTTATGTTTTATTTTCTTAAAGTTACAGTCCCTGTTTCAGGCATGATCACCATCCCAGCAGCCAGCTTGGCAGGAGCCCAGATTGTTCAGACAGGAGCCAACACCAACACAACCAGCAGCGGGCAAGGGACTGTCACTGTGACACTGCCTGTGGCAGGCAATGTGGTCAATTCAGGAGGGATGGTCATGGTAAGAAAATGGATTATTTAGCTCTCTGTTCTCACTTATAATTTAGTTTTCCATTTATCTCTTTGTTTTTGAAAGTTTCTTGAAATTGCATTTTGTCATCTCCCTTCTTAAAAACCAAGAAGCCCTGGTGGTGCAGTGGTTAAGTGCTCACCTGCTAACTGAAAGGTCAGTAGTTTGAACCCACTAGCCACTCTATGGGAGAAAGATGTGGCGGTCTGTTCCGTAAAGATTTACAGCCTTGGAAACCGTGACGGGCAGTTCTGCTCTGTCCTGTAGGGTCGCTTACAAGCCAAATTCACTGCTCCATGGCAGTAGGTAACTGTCTTATGACTACTGTTCCTGACCATTAGATGGCAGCAGACATTCCTGGAAAATGAAGCCGAGGCTGGACGTGATTTAGACATGGTTTATGTCTTTTTTTTTTTTCCTTTTCTTTATGTCTTAGATTGGCTCCCAAACCCCCAATGACAGGATCATCTGGAGTGTTTGTTAAAAATGTAGACCTTTAGTGTAAACATTACCCAGGTCTGGGGTGTTTGTTAAAAATGTAGACCTTTAGTGTAAACATTACCCAGGGTTGGGCCCCGGAATCTGCATTTAACTAGTACCCAATAAAAGCTATTATTTATAGCATTCAGGAGAAAATAGATTAACAGGGACCAAGAAACTAGTGTCCGTACTTTATGCACTATGAGCGCTGGTTTCCTCCTCATACAGATGGTGCCTGGGGCTGGCTCCGTGCCTGCTATCCAAAGAATCCCTCTACCTGGCGCAGAGATGCTTGAAGAAGAGCCTCTCTATGTGAATGCCAAACAATACCACCGTATTCTTAAGAGGAGGCAAGCCCGGGCTAAACTAGAGGCAGAAGGCAAAATTCCAAAGGAAAGAAGGGTATGTATAACATTGGGACAATATAGAAGGGATCAGCAGGGTTCTACAACTGAAATTACTTTTTGTATGGTTGTTTCCTTGAGTACCTTGCAAATAATTGGAGTTAGATAGCTCTTACCTTTTGTAAGAGTTAGCATTTGTTGTTGCTATGTGCAGCTGCAACCATAATAACAAAACAATGATGGTGACTTAACCAAGATTTTGGTTTTTCCCTCACATAAAAGAAGTCCAGAGGTAAATTGTTCTGGATTGGTAGCACAGTTCACAGTTGTCAAGACCCATTCTCCTCCTGTGTTACTGCTCTGATATTCTTACTGTGCTACTTATGGTCCAAGATGGCTGCTTGAGCTCCAGTTTAGGAGCAAAGGAAACAAGAAATGTTCCTTCTCTTTCACCGTAACTTTCGAGAAGTTCATACAACACTACCACTTATATCTCAACAGCCAGAATTTAGTTACATAGCTGCACTTACCTGCGAGGAAGGCTAGGAAATGCCGTCTTTTTAAGCAGTCCAATAAAAATTTGGTTCTGCCACTAAAGCGGAAGGAAAGGATGTATACTGGGAGTTAGGTAGTGATTTCTGTTGTGCTTTTGGAGAACAATGTTGTTAGTCATTTAGCATTCACATTCTTAATGTAGTTATGTATTGTTAGCTGCTATCTAGTGTTTTCTCCAAAGCTTTCTCCATAATTCAAAGTCATAATTACTGCATGTGCCTTTGGTCACAGCTGTCCTAAATTATCGAGGATAGGATTTGGGCATTAAATAACTATGTTGGTCTGCCTAGTAATTAAATGCCTTTATTTCTCTTGTTTCAGAAATACCTGCACGAGTCCCGGCACCGTCATGCAATGGCACGGAAGCGTGGTGAAGGTGGGCGGTTTTTCTCTCCAAAGGAAAAAGATAGCCCTCACATGCAGGTAAGAAGGCTTACACCTTTTATGTTCTTGATTGCATTCTTTTCTTGTGTTGAAGACTTCGGCAGCACCTTCTTGCTGTTACCACACTCAGGAACTAATCAAGTTCACTAAACTGGGTACAGCGTTGTGTCTCGTAGATTTTCTCTGGTCTTCAACACAATAAAGATCTTTAATCCAGTGGTCTTTGTTCCCTCCTTATTGTCATTACAATGTATCACTATTAATTCCTTCTTGAAATTCTCACTTTCCTGATTTTCAAGAAACAAAGTTTTATCGTGTCTTAGTGTAGTAGAAGCAGCAGCAGCTTATACTTTTATGTGCAGACACTACGTTAGTACTTTTATCATCATTTTTGTTGTTGTTGTTGAATCTTTACAACAACCTCAAGCCCCATGAGGTAAAAATATTGTCTATATTTTACAGATGAAGAGTCTTAGGTTTAGAGAGGTTAAGTAATTTGCCTGAGGTAAGATGATTAATAAATGGTATGACAGAGGGAATTTAATTCCAGAAGTCATCTATTTAATCTACTACACTGGCTCTTAACATCTAATGCTTCCATTTATTTTATAGGCATTTCTGAGTCAATACATCCAAATTAGAACTCTGGATTTTTGTTCATTTGATTTTATATGTGTGGTTTTTTTAACTCAATGAGGAACATGTCTATTCACCCAGTTACTGAAGCTAGAATTGCCCACTTCTTGAAGAAGTCCTCTGGGTTATACCTCTGCAGTATAACTGGGGATCAGTCTACTTTTTCCCTCCCCACTGCGTGGATTACCGTAAGAGGTGCCTAACTGGTTTCCCTTCTTCCACACTTGTCCCCCTCTAGTCCCTTCTCCACATCTTAACGTGACCTTTAAAAATGTGTATCAGGTCACATCATTGCCCTGTGCCGTCCCTCTTCCCTGCCCTTTCCCATTTGCACTTAGACTAAAATGCAACATGCTTACTATGGCTGACAAGGTCCTACATGATCTAGCACCTCCCACTTCTAGTTCCATTTCCTTCTGTTCTTGGATTCTGCACTCTTGCCATGCTCTTCTTTTGTCCTTACAATCTCCAGTCTGCAAAACTCTTCATGCCATCATTCTGCACAGAAATTCCGTATATTTTAGGTTTCGGTTAAATCTGAGAAGCTGTCCCTAACCATTACCCTATCCAGAGTAGATCTCTTCTACGCCATTGTTTTTTCATAACATCTTTTCTTTAGAGTGTGATAAATAATCTAATTGTTTTATATGTTGCTTAATTGTTTAAAGGTTGCCTCCTAGACTACAAGCTCAGAAGAGGATAAAAAAAAGAGGGTAGAAAATTGCTTTGTGGTCTCAGTACTTACCATAGTGCCCAGTACAGAAGACACACTCACTCAGAAAATGTTTGTTGAATTAATGAATTCCTACCATTTATGGGTACTTCATTCTGTATGAAAGTTATATCCCATCTGCACTACTACAGTAACTGCCAAATTGATCTCCAGTCTCCTAATAATTGACCTTATACAGTACTCCCAGATCAGTCTTTGTAAGATAGTATTTGTTTTTCAGTCACATCAGTCCCCTGCTCTCAAAGATCTATGCTAATTCCTTGTTTCTTACTGCAGTCACATCAGTCCCCTGCTCTCAAAGATCTATGCTAATTCCTTGTTTCTTACTGCGTCAAGTCTCAAACTCCGTTTCTGTATGACATCTGAGCAGCTTTGTCTTATTACTCTCCTCAACAATCAGACGAGGTTTCCTCAGTGTCCCGCACACACACAAACACCAACTGCTTCGGTGCTATTATTTCTCACCTATGGTCTGAAAGCCCCTCCTTTTTCCTTGCTGTTCATTCATGTAGATTATGAATGTGATGTGCCAGCTATAGGAGGGCACTGTGCCAGGGCCTCTCCTAACTCTATTTGTTAACATTATGACCTTGGTCACCCTACATAACCTCTTTTAGTCTCAGTTTCTCCCATCTGTAAAATGGAATACTATTAGATAATTCACAAAAATGTTGTGAGGGTTTCATGTAACAATCCACATAACATCTATTTAGCACATGGCGAGTACTCCGTAAATGTTGGTTATTGTTCTTGCTAGTTCTTAAGACCCAGATCCAATCTTACCACCTCCACAGATCTTTCAGCTTTTTCTCTGAACTGGCCAATTAAGGCTTCGGAGCCTTGTTGTAGGGAACTGAAGGTGGTTATTGTCAAGTATTGCAAAAAGCGTCAGGGGCTAATCCTTGCCTTAAAACTGCAGATATTAAGCCAGAGGCAGCAGGCTGGTGTTTAGTGAAAAGAAGATTGAATGGGAGGCAAGAAATTTGGGCACCTGACTAAGTTTTTTACTCTAGTCCAAGGAAATCACTTTACCTATCAAGGCTTCGAGTTTATCTACAAAATTGAGCACGTTGAAGTAAATAAATTCTAATGTTCTTTCCAGCCCTGCTCGGTGTTCAAATGTGATAATTAGAAAATAATAACCCAAAAATACAGTATGACATGGTTTCTCTGGGTCTTTTAGTAACCTGAAGATCTCAAAACATTTAGGCAAGAGATGCATTGACCTCTACAGTGTTTGATAATGGCGTGTTGGGCCAGACGTTAAATCCTCCTAAGAATAAGGTTTATAGTCTCTGCTCTGCTAATGGAGCTGACGTGGTTTTAAACCACGTATGCAGACTTACATGCACTTGGTATAAAGTGGAGGAATTTGTGTATATTCCCTTGAAGATAAGTAGTGAGAGCCAAGAATTCCCTGTTGTTTTTTTGCAAAAAATTTAGTCATTATTATGTTTTCTTTGTCTCTAGGATCCCAATCAAGCGGATGAAGAAGGAATGACACAGATAATCCGAGTGTCCTAACCCCAGGTCATGTGATGGAGGTGATCAAGGTCACGTCCTTGCCACTGTTCCAGGAAATTGATCAACTCTTCCAGTGGGACACTCACGATCATGTTCTGTCCTTTTCTACAGGACAGAGACCACTTAGTTTTTAATAAGTGGATCAGTATTATAATTGCAGCAATGTCTGGCAATTTGAAGTTGCAAGCCTTTGTCTCACCTTTTCAATCAGAGCCTATTTCAGACTGTTGATGACACGGTGACATTTCATGGTTTAGGATGATGGACAAGGGACCCATGCCAGCAGTACCAAACACAGCACTTATATCAACTGATGAAGCAGGTCACCCCTCACAGCAGGGGAGAGCAACCTTCTCAAACTACAAACAAGGAAGCCACAGCCCACTCCTTCCCATGGGAATTTGGTTAGACAGCATCCATCCCTCTGGTGGAGATTTCAGTCTAACTGAACAGACACTTTGTATTCAGAGGTGGCTTCTGGGCAAGGAGGTTCCATCTTTTGGTATGGAAACAATAAATTCTCTGAGATACATTCATCTAATCTGTGGTAATAATAAGAATCTTCATCTCCCCAGATGGTAGGTTGGTATTTTTGGACTTCGGCCAAGAAAAAGCTATCTGTGGATTGAATGATGACAGTCTCAGGCACTTAAATACAATGCCGAATCTCTGATTGTAGCTTTGACAAGTCATAATCTGTTTGTCCCTCTATTGAGAGGTCCTTTGGACCATCCATACTTCTTACCTATGGCTACTTTAAGACAAATTTAGAGGGTATTGGACCTTGAAGCTGCCTTTTCGAAGAAACAAAACTGTTTAACAAGTATCTGTGCTGAAGTGCTTGAGGACATTTGTAGTATCTTCCAAAAAGAGCTTTTCAAGCATAGGCTTTATGATAGCATTTGGAGAATAGAAGGGTTCGTATGTGTTTCAGCCTAAGAGAAAAAGAGTATTATACATACCCATGTCTTGTCAAATAGCATGATTCTCCAGTGGATACCTGGGGTGAATCATTAAGATGAAGACAATAATTTATATTCACATTAAAACCTTTCAGTAAGCACGGAAAGGGAAAAGTCTGGGATTTAGTCCTTGACAATTTCTGGAAAGCACTCTTCAGTAAAGCTGGCCTGGACATATCCAAGGTTTCCTGCTAGAGCTTGAGGTGGATCTTGGCTTCACTCCTACAGTGTTTTGTGCTGGCCCCAGAGAGCAAATATTCTCATTCTTCCCATGGCAGCTGATTCTTTGGTGTCCCACTCTTTTCCCCTTTCTCCATAGGCCTTGTGCAGAAAGGTTTTCACACTGCCTCTGCACTCTGGGGATAAACTGCAGACTGCAAATAGGAATTCCTGCAGGGTCAGGAACTGAGCCACAGTTCGCAGAATGGGTGGTGCCTCAGAAATCTATTTCTTCTCTAAAAGTTGAACCCTGGGAAAACTAAGATATTCCAGAAGAGTTACTGCCTTCTTTGGAACAAAGAAAGAAAACCCAATTCTTCTGAAGAACGTTAGGGTTGATTTAATACCAAGAATAAAGATTGGCTTTTTGTTCTTTGACTTCACTCTAATTGTATTTAGAGGGAAAAGATATTAAACACTCTAAGGAAAATGTCACAAAGGCAATTATTGTAATGATTGAAGTAGGTACAGAGCTATGCAAAGGAAGCAGGAAGTGAAATTCTTCTTAGTCCCCGAAATCTAGTAATCTGTCCTAGCTCCTAGATGTCAGGAGGGGCCGGTCCTTTGGTAGGCTCACTAGAAACTTGTGGCTCTTTACATTGAGTTTCAGATATTAACTTTATTCAGTATACCCCCTTTTTAAATTTTTTTGTTGGATAATAGGTTACTAAAATTGAGGAATTTATATTGTTTAGTTTAGGAGTCTTTATTTTAAAACAGTTCAGAAATTCCTCAGACGTAATCTCTAGTGCTTAAGCCAAGAACAGTTCTAAAATGTTATTTATTTGTGTAAGTTTGTACATAATACTATCAACCTCATTTTTTTTTTTTTTTTTTTTGATGAGTTTGAATTTTGTTTTATTGAAAATGAAATGCTTCAGTTATTTTGTTACTGCATTTCAGGTAACTCGTGACCCTTTCATTATGGTCACTTTAGCATACCCAGTAGCCCACAAAGTAGGGGATTTGAGGTTTGGGTTCTTTATTTGTAACTAGAAGTTCTTTTACTCATTTGTCCTTGTGACTGTAGTGATGACTTGAGTGCAGAGTGAGGGATGAATGAATAATTGGTTTAATGCACAGTACTTCACCTCTTGAGTGCTCTTTTTTTGCAGGATAATTGTAAATGTATATATTTTTAATTGCACTGGTATACTGAACATGTCAGTGTCTATACCACTGGACCAACAGAGCATTTTCTGGCTATTAGGTGCCCGATAATAATGTCTTGATTTTCCTTTGGGACTCAACTATATAGGTTTTTCCCCCAGCAGTCGGGGAGTACAGGTGATCGATCATTGATGTCATTGCAATTGTTATTTTTTAAAATAAATTTATAAAAATACTATAAAGTAACTTGAATTTTGAGGAGTCTTCAAACCCTGGGTTTTCAGTAGGTTGTGTTTGAGTGTTGACATTGTAATCTGTAGACTGGCATGTATGTGATCCCTGTGGACCATTTGGGAGGGGAGGGGGGAACAATTGCCATGGAGTCCATTCTGACTCATGGTGACCCCATGTGTATCAGGGTAGAACTGAGCACTATAGGGTTTTCAATGGTTGGGATTTTTCTTAAGTACATTGCCAGGCCTTTATTCTGAGCCTCGGTGGACTTAAACCACCAACCTTTCAGTTAGTAGCCCAGCACATGACTGTGTACACCACCCAGGGACTCAAATCCCTGTGGACAGTATGTCCAGGCCTCTTAGCTGTATCTCTTCCCTTAATCTTTTCCTTCCCTTTTTGCCCCTTCTACTTGCTGACATTTCTGTCACCTGTGTGTTGAAGATACTTGGTCTTACTACTACTAAAAAGCTACTAGGGAGTGCTAATTAAAATATGATGTAATTCCAAGCCCTGGTGGCAGTGCTTAAGAGCTCAGCTGCTAACCAAAAGGTGTAAGCAGTTCAAATCCACCAGCCATGCCCTGGAAATCCTATGAGGCAGTTATATACTCTGTCCTTGTAGGGTTGATATAAGTTGGAATTGATTCGATGGCAACGGGTTTTCCGTTTGGTAGTAATTCCATGCATAAAATTAGCCCTTTTCTTTAAAAAAAAAAAAAGAAAGAAAGAAACAGTTGCCATCCAGTCACTTCGACTCATAGCAATCCTGTAGGAAAGATCAGAACTGCCCCACAGGGTTTCCAAGGCTGTGAATCTTCACAGGAGCAGGCTGCCACGTATTTCTCCCGCCAATTGCCAAACTTTTTGGTTAGCATCCCAGTGTTTCACCACTGCACCACCAGGGTTCCTTCCCTTTAGTTGTAACAAAAACATCCCTGGGTTATAAGGTGTTTAGATCTAAAGATAGCGGAGACGATTTTTTGGAATTCCTCAGAAAACAAACTTTGCTGATAGTTAAAAATCCACAACATGCTCATCCCTTCTGGTCTCCAGGAATCTGAGTCAACCAAGACGGGCAGCCTCAAGCATGCCGTTATCCAGCAGGAGTCACAGAACCAGAAGCTGGAGAAAGTTCCTGGGGCGGGGCAATGTCATAATGAAGCGCAACAGAGCTGTCCCCGCTAAAAAAAAAAAAAAAAAACTACCAAGGAAAAAGACTAACAGTTCAAGTAGCCTAACGGTGTTAAATAAAAAAGATCCTGGATTTGCTTTAGTCAGGTTTGTGCCCGTGGAATTTGTTCTACAAAGTTCAGAGACGACCAAAGTTTCTGCTCTGGTGACGTGGGGCAGGTCTACTCCGTCCTATAGGGTCGCTGCGAGCCGGAGTCGACTCGACGGCAGTGGGTTTGGTTTTGGGGTTATTGATACTTATCCTAGATGATCTGCCTTCACCTCGAATATTCTTCACCTTCCACATTTTAAGATTAAATCTATCAGCGTTGCTCGTCTAAAAGTGCCGCCCCCCAGGGAAACCTAGAGCAACCGCGAAGACGGTGTGACGCAGGTGGCTCGAGGGGGTGGCCACTTTCGATTGGCGCTACCCCAAGGAGGCCTGCGTGGATTGGCTGGCGGGAGAGCTCCGCCAGGGCCGTCCATGCGGATTGGCTGCCGCGCCGAGAGCCCCTGTTTCCGGTAGTTCGGCGGGCAACCCCGCCGCCGCCATGGCGACCGGCAAGCGGGAGGCGGCGCCGCCTCTGTGGCCCGTGGAGGCCCGGCTGGCGGCGCTGCTTCCCGACCTGCTGGTCTTCGGGAAGCCCCGGGGAGCGGAACCCGAGCTTGCCACGGCCCAAGGCGTCCTGCTAGGCGTCCACGTAACAGGTGAGGGCGGAGGGAGGCGCGGCAGTGCCCCGGCCTGCGGGGCCGAGGCCGTTGGGGTTTAGCTCCGGGACGCCGCGGCGGTTATGGGGCTGGCCTTCTAGGTGCGCGCCGCCGCCTCCGTAGGAAACTCGGAGAGTCTCCGTTTTCAGAGCTGCAGCGGACCGTTAGGGATGATTGGTTTAGCGTTGAGCTCACTTCAGAGGCAATGAAATTGAGACTCAGAGGGGAAGGGACTTTTCTAGGGCCACACGGCTCGCTTTGAACCCAGGTTTTCTCCTATCCCGAGCGTTTTCAGTAAGTGTTCCATGGACAAATTGGTCCAAGTCCAATATTTTATTTGGTCAGTTATAGTAGAGATTTACAGTGGTTAAGAGCTCGGTTGCTAACCAAGAAGACTGGCAGTTTGAATCCACCATCCGCTCCTTGGAAACCCTATGGGGCAGTTCTGTGTCCTCTAGGGCTACTATGAGTCAGAATCAACTCGACGACAGTGGATTCGGTGTTTTTTGTTTAGAAATACACAGTAGTAGCTACACTGAGAGGCATTTATTCAACAAATATGTGAGAAGTTTATGCTGTCATGAATGTGAAGATAAGTGATATAAGGTGCCTGCCCTCAAGGAGCTCACCATGAGTTCTCCCTAACGAAGCTTTAATCCATCCCCTTTGTTAGTGGTTTGTCTATCCCTCACATCTGGGGAAATCGGTTAGCTTCCCTTGGTCAGAGAGCCTCACAGGGTGGCGGGAAAGAGGAGCAGGTTTCAGATGAAAGGAGCGCTTGTTGGTGAATCTTCACCAGCTGCAGCTCCTGAAAACATGGAGAGAGTGGCCCTTGGGAATCTGAAACCCCAGAGGCAGCAGCAGCAGCAACCTGCCTGGCCCTGAATGCTCTCTCGTTAACACCATGTTAAAAGGAAAATGGAGTTACTCAGTTCCAAGGGATCTGCTTCCTTTACACTGGTCTGATTTTAGTGGGAATAGGGCCTAAAAGTTTAGGATTTGCAGCTAACAAATAGTCATTTTTGCTTTGTTGGTCAGGGTTTACAGCATTAATGGACAGATTCAGCCTGACATGCAAGTCGGAGCATGACATGGACAAACTGGCCCACATCTTCAGTTATTACATTAGTGACATCGTGGAGCGTGAGTGACCGTTGTGGGGGAGCAAGGAGGTGTGGTGCTGGGCTTTTGCCTGTATCTGCCGTTGTATCCTGTTGACTCATGGTTCAGAAAGGGGGAAAGAAACTAATTTTGGCTTTTACTTTGCATATTTGTATTTTGTTTTAAAATAAAATATTCCTCAGGTTGTCTCTTCTAATAATCATGTGTCTCATGTTTGTACAGCAGATACGATTTATAAGATACCTTCCCATTCTGTTATTGTACTTTAATTCTGTGAAATAAGAATAGGTGTTGTCTTTATTTTCTGCCCCGTATTAGGCTTGTGGATATATGCCTAATACGGGAAAAATTCATTTGTGCAGCAAACGTGTTTTGCGAACCTACTCTATGACATACACTGTAATAGGTGCAGAAGGTGCAAAAGACCGTTCTTGAGCTTTCAGTCTAGTTAGGCCTTGTTGTTAGTTGCCATACAGTCAATTCTAATTCATGGTGACTTGATGTGTGCAGAGTAGAACTGCTCCATAGGGTTTTCAAGGCTGTGACCTTTTAGAAGCAGAGCACCAGGCCTGTCATTTGATCACCTCTGGGTGGGTTCAAACCACCAATCTTTTGAATGGTAGTCAAGTGCCGCCCAGTCCTGCACCATCCTCACAATCGTTGTTATGCTTGAGCCTATTCGTGCAGCCACTGTGTCAGTCCATCTTGTTGAGGGTCTTCCTCTTTTTTACTGGCCTGCTACTTTACCAAGCATGATGTCCTTCTCCAAGGACTGATCCCTCCTGATAACATTTACAAACTATGTGAGATGTAGTCTCGCCATCCTTGCTTCTAAGGAGCATTGTGGTTGTCCTTCTTCCAAGACAGGTTGATTCTTTTGGTAGTCCATGGTATAGTCAGTATTTTTCACGAGCACCACAATTCAAAGGTGTCAGTTGTTCTTCAGTCTTCCTTATTCATTGTCTGGCTTTCTCAGTTTTCCCATGCACATGAGGCAGTTAAAAGCACCATGGTTTGAGTCAGGTACACCTTGGTCTTCAAGGTGACATCTGTGCTTTTCGACCCTTTAAAAAAGTCTTTTGCAGCAGATTTGTGCAGTGCAATGTGTCTTTTGATATCTTGACTGCTGCTTCCATGGGTATTCATTGTGGATCCAAGTAAAACGAGATCCTTGACAACTTCAGTCTTTTCTCTGTTTATTATGATGCTGCTTATTGGTCCAGTTGTGAGGATTTTTGTTTTCTTTATGTTGAGGTGTGATCCATACTGAAGGCTGTGGTCTTTGATCTTCATCAGTAAGTGTTCAAGTCATCTTCACTTTCATCAAGCAAGGTGCTGTCATCTGCATGATGCAGGTTGTTAATGAGTCTTCCTCCAATACTGATGCCGTACTCTTCTTCATGTAGTCCATTTTCTTGGATTATTGGCTCAGCATACAGTTTGAATAAAGGTATGGTGAAAGGAACAACCCTGATGTACACCTTTCCCGACTTTAAACCAGGCAGTATTCTCTTGTTCTGTTCTAATGACTGCCTCTTGATCTGTGTGCCGGCTCCTCATAAGCACAATTTAGTGTTCTGGAATTCCCATTCTTCACAATCTTATCCATAATTTGTTATGATCCACACAACCAAATGCGTTTGCATAGTCAGTAAAACACAGGTAAACATTTTTCAGGTATTCCCTGCTTTCAGCCAGGATCCCTCTGACATCTGCAGTGATATCCCTGGTTCCACGTCCTCTTCTGAATCTGGCTTGAATTTCTGACAGTTCCCTGTTGATATACTGCTGCAGCTGCTTTTAAATGACCTTCAGCAAAATTTTCCTTGTGTGTGATATTAATGATATTGTTCAATAATTTCTGCTTTTGGTTGGATCATCGTTCTTGGGAATAGGCATAAATAATGGATCTCTTCCAGTCAGCTGGCCGGGTAGCTGTCTTCCAGATTTCTTGGCATACATGAGTGAGTACTTCCAGTGCTGCATCCATTTGTTGGAACATCTCATTTGGTATTCCGTCAATTCCTGGATCCGTTTTTTTTGGCAACAAAAACTTCAGTACTGCTTTGACTTCTTCCTTTAGTACCGTCAGTTCCTGAGATCATATGCTACCTCCTGAAATGGTTGAACGTCGACCGATTCTTTTTGGTATAGTGACTCCATGTATTCCTTCCATCTTCTTTTGCCGCTTCCTGCGTCACTTAATATTTTCCCTGCAGAATCCTTCAGTATTGCATCTCGAGGCTTGAATTTTTTCTTCAGTTCTTACAGCTTGAGAAATGTTGAGTGTGTTCTTCCCTTTTGGTTTTCTACCTCCAGGTTTTTGCAGATGTCATTATAGTACTTTGTCTTCTCTAGCTGCCCTTTGAAATCTTCTGTTCAGCTCTTTCACTTCATCATTTTTTTCTTTAGCTTTAGCTACTGTACATTCGAGAGCAAGTTTCAGAGTCTCTTCTGACATCCATTTTGGTCTTTCTTTCTTGTCTTAAATGACCTCTTGCATGATGTCTTTGATGTTATTCCACAGCTCATCTGGTCTTCGGTCATTAGTGTTCAGCACATCAGACCTATTCTCGAGATGGTCTCTAAATTCAGGTGGGATGTGCTCAAGGTTGTAGTTTGGCTCTTGTGGACCCATAAAGACTATGGCAAGAAAACCCTATGAGGCGGTTCTGCTCTGTCACATGGGGCTGCTTGAGAGAAAATCAGCTCTATGGCCTCTAACAACAACAGCAACACCTTTTAGTACTTATGTAACATTCCCAGACTTTGCCGATAGTAACTCCATAGTTACCCTCATTATTTTGAGGTTAACCAAAATAATTACTTTGCTGCATCTATGTTAGAAATTTGATTATTCGACTCACTTCTTAACCAAGTATAAAAGATCTTTCACTATTTCTAATTAGGTTTGGATGAAAGGGGAAGGTAGAAATTATTATGTATGTATTGTTTACCAGGAACTGTTGGGTATGAGAAATACCAGGGAGGGGAGAGGCATATTACCTATCCTCCTGGAGTTTCCACTCTCTCTCAAACAGATAAGTAAGCAAAATATTTATAGATTATATATGAAGGAGATAAACAGGGTACAGTGGTAAAAATAAATAAGTAAATAATTGTGGGGTAGAGGAGTCTTTGATTTAAATAGGGTGGTCATAGGAGGCTCCTCTGAGGAGACATTGTTTAAGCTGAGACGTGAGGGATGAGAGAAATACCTTGTGAAAAGCTAAGGCTAAAGCATTTCAGGCAGAAGAACATCAAGTAGAAAGGTCCTGAGGTGGGAGAAAGCTGGCATGTTCTAGGAACTGACAGAAGGCCAGTATGGCCAGAGCCTAGTTAGCAGGGGGAAGAGTGGCTTGAGGTGACGATGGAGAATATCAGATCATCAAACTCTGTAGACCATAGTAAGGAGTCTGGATTATATTTTTTTACAGTGAAAAATTACGGAAAGCTTTTAACAGGGCAGTGATGTGATCTGATTTACATTTTTTAAAGTTCATTTTGGCTGCCTAATGGAGATTGAATTATAGGCGACCAATGGGTGGTGAGTAATAAGAGAGAAAACTGGAGGAGGCACTTGGAGCAGTCCCAGAGAAATGGAGATTTGGTCTAGTGGCTCCCAATCTTGACTGTACATTAGATAACCACCTGGGGAGCTTTTAGATATCCTGATGCATAGACTTCACCCAAGATGAATTAAATCAGAATCTCTTGGTGTGGGTCCAAGCATAAGGGTTTTCGAAAGTTTCACAGGCAATTCCAGTGTGCAGCCAACGTTGCGGACCCTAGCTCTAGGGGCGTGGCAGTGGAGATGTACGGGAGTGGATTAATCTGAAGCATATTCTGCAGGTTCAACAGACAGGAATTGCTGATGGATTGGATTTCAGTGGGAGGTAGTGAGGAAAGAGACTCACAGTTTTTTGGCTTTTGTAACTAAATCGATGGTGGCATCACCTACTGAGATGGGAAAGAAAATTAAGGGTTCTGTTTTGAATGTGTTGAGTTTGAGATGGCAGTAAGAGACTCAAGTAGAGAAATAAGTTGGTAGCTATGATAGAGCCTGAAGCTCAGAGACTAATTAAACCTCTGTTAGAGATAAAAATGTGAGTTGATGGCATGATACTTAAAGCTAAGAGCTGATTGAGTTCACTTAGGGGAAATTGTACACAAAGAGAAAGGGCCTAAGGCTGAGGCTTGAGGAGCTCCAGGTGAGGATTATAACTGGAGAGAAGACCTGCAAAAGAGCCTGTAAAGCAGCCAGTGAGATAGGATAGTATGGTCCTGAAGCCAAAGGGGAAGTAGTATCTCCAAGAGGCAGCAGCCAGCAGAGTTGAAAATGATATCAAGTACAGTGAGGTCAGAAAAATACTGAATTTGGCAAAATGAATGGTGGTGATGATCTTAATAATTTTGATGACATGGTGGAGATGGAAGTCAGATTGGCTTGAGCTGAGAAGATAATGGTATGGAAAATAATTTCAAAGAGAGTGAATAGGAGGTAAAGAAAAGTAGAGATAGCCAGTTGTTTTTTGAGACATTTTGCTGTGAATGTAGCAGAAAAGCAGTGCTAATATCTAGAGGAAAAGGTAGAGTCAAGAATAAGTGGGTTATTTTCGTTGTGTTTTGTTCTTGTTTTTGAAGATGGTTGTTATGGATTTATGGATTGAACTGTGTCCCCCAAAAATGTGTGTCAACGTGGCTAGGCCATGATTCCCAGCATTGTGGGATTGTATACCATTTTGTCACCTGATGTGATTTTCCTATGTTGTAAATCCTACCTCTATGATGTTAATGAGGCAGGATTAGAGGTAGTTATGTTAATGAGGCAGGGCTCAATCTACAAGATTAGGTTGTTTCTTAAATCAATCTCTTTTGAGATGTAAAAGAGAGAAGGAAGTAGAGAAACAAGAACCAGGGAATAGCACTTTGGACCCAGGGTCCCTGTGCTGAGAAGCTCCCCTACCAGGGAAGATTGATGACAAGGACCTTCCCCTAGAACCAAGAGAGAGAGAAAGCCTACCCCTGGAGCTGGCACCCTGAATTTGGACTTCTACCTTCCTAGACTGTGAGAGAATAAGTTTTTCTTTGTTAAAGCCATCCACTTGTGGTATTTCTGTTACAGCAGCACTGGATAACTTAGACGGTGCTGATGGAAATGATCCAGTAGAGTGAAGAGAAGGGAGGGAGTGCAGTCCTTGGGAAGGCAAGAAAAGATAAGGTCCAGAGCACAAATAAGGAATGGCTTTGGAGGGAACAGGAGTACTCCTTCCGTTTTGCCTGGAAGAGTAAAGGAGAAGGTAGATACGGGTATGGATAGATTTTGCAAAAAAGGTAGGGGGAAGGAAGAAGGAGCCTGAGCTTTGGAGTGAATAAATAGACCAGAAAAGACTCACTAGGCCGTTCTTTTAATCGTATATGATTCTGTCATGGTATAAGTTGGTTTCCACTTACTTCCCTCTCTCTTACTTATTTGATTTCAGATGTGCTCTGTTTTGGAGGCGATATCCTAAATATCACAGGTATTTTTCAGTTTTCTAAATATTTAAAAGACTGTGAATGAGAAAACTATTTAGGTGGAATTTGGCATATTCATTTATTCTGCATTGTTTGTATCATTTAATCCTGGGGATACAAAGATGAGGAAGACAGTCTCTGCCTCCAAGGATTCCCCAGTCAATGGAAAAGCCTTGCCCATATTAAATGCACATGTGCTTTCTGTTTCTTTTAGATTGAATGACAGGAAAATAAATGTCTATAGAAGCATTCTTGGGGAAAGTGATGCAAAATTTGGTCATTAACAGCAAAAGCTAAGTATGAGTCAAGGAGTAGTCAAGAGGCTTCTAGGAATCTGGAGAACTCTTAGGATCATTAATAGCTACAGTACCCCAGAGTTGGCCCATCTTCTCAAATAAACTTAGTTAAAACAGCCCTTAAGTTTGACTTGACATTGAACCTATCTTTTCTAGCACCCCTTGCCATCTGTCAGTATACCTGGTAGAGGGAAGATTACCAAAAGTTTTCATAAACTTTGGGAACATTTCAAACTTCTACCTAGTCATGTTTTTATATTCTGATTGGTTTTGAGAATCTAAGGTAGTTTTTTTAGCCTAGCATAATGGATAGAGCCGAAACACTTTACCTGACACCTACACATAAAATTTACACTGATCAAGCTGATCTTTATTATTGGGGGCTTTGCCCTGGACCAGGTAAGCCCAGGTATTCGACCCCGTCAGCCTATCCTATGTCTCTGCAGGGAATGTGCTCCTGGCACTCTGGACAGTGGAAAAGAATCAACTGAGTGACATCATTACCCTGGTGGCAAAATGCAGTTTGGAGATACAGGAGAAATTTGGAATCTACCATACCAGAGAAGGCCAGGACCTGCAGCTAAAGATAGGTAGTAACTCCTAAAAGAGTGTTCAGTTGAAAAAAAACCCTATAAAAAAATTCATACGATAAATGGCAAGCTGGGGAAAAGTATTGATAACTCATATATAAACAAAGGGTAGATCTTATGAGTATAGAAGGAGTGCCTAGAATTCGAGAAAAGACCAAAATGGACAAAGGATATAGACAAAGAGATACACCAGGCCTTTATACATGTGAAAAGATGCTCAATTTCATAGCAAGAAAAATGCCAATTGAAAGTATATTGAGATATATATCGTTTCTTACCTGTAAAACCCATTGCCATCCAGTCGATTTGGACTCACAGTGACCCTGTAGGACAGAGTAGAACTGCTCCATAGAGTTTCCAAGGAGCACCTGGTGGATTTGAACTGCTGACCTTTTGTTAGCAGCCATAGCTCTTAACCACTACGTCACCAGGATTTCCTTCTTAGGCAAAAATTTAAATGATGGACAACATGTTGGTGAGGCTGTGAGAAAATAAGCCTTCTCATATATTGCTGGTAGGAGTGAAATAATGGTACAACTTCTGTGGAAGGCAATTTAGTAATCTCTATCAGGATTACAAATGCCATTTATTCTTCAGCCCAGCAGTCCCACTTCTGGGAATTTATCTCATATGTATACCTAAACATTTATAAAGTGTCTTATGTACAAGGTTATTGATTACACTGTGGTTTGTAATAAAAGATTGAAAACAGTCCAATCATCTGTCTTTAGGAAACTGGTTAAATAAACAATAGGATGTGTATTCCATGAGATTCTTTGTAACTTTAAAAAAAGGAGATGATATGACAATAACTCCAAGATAGTTAAATGAAAAAAAGTAAAATGCAGAACAGTGTTTTTTGTATGTTACCTTTTAGGAAAGAAGGAAAATTAAGAATTTTTCTTCTCATTTGGTCGTATTTATATAAAGAGACTTTAAGAAGATACATAAAGTAATAAAAGTTCCCAGAAAAGTGCCCTGGAGAAGGACATCATGCCTGGTAAAGTAGTGAGTCAGCAAAAAAGAGGAAGACCCTCGATGAGATGGATTGACACAGGGGCTGCAATAGTGGGCTCAAACATAGCAAAGATTATGAGGATGGTGCAGGACCGAGCAGTGTTTCATTCTGTTGTACGTAGGGGTCACTGTGAGTTGGAACCGACTCGATGACACCTAACAACAACAACATTGGGGAAAATAGTATAGACAGGTATTTAAGTGGAAACAAGATTTTTTAATGTATACTCTTCATGTAGTTAGGATTTTCAATCATGTGAATGTGTTATATAATCAAGAATACAGTACAATAAAAATTTTAAAGCTGCACACAGAGGACAAAGCTTTACTAATGGCAGAGTCAGGATTAAAAGGACGGTTCTATACACCTTGCTCCTTCACAGGAGGCTAGAAAGCGCATCAAGGAATTTTTAATAGTGGGGAAAAGTTGGCTGTAAGCCATTCATTTATATTTTAAGGAATAGTGGTGAGCAATCATATTCTGTCTTAATGGCAGCGCTCCTGTCTTCCATCTTTTTTTTTTTAAACAGCTTTATTGAAGACTGATAATTTATACTGTACTTATTGAAAGAGTATAACTGGATAAGTTTTGATATATTTATACACTTGTGAACCCATCATCACAATCACAACAAGATAATAAACATATTCATCACTCAGAAGTTTTCTTGTACCCCTTGGTAAGCCCTCTCCCTTGCCACTCCCTGGGATCGACTCAAGAGCAGCTGGTAAACTCTTGTCTTCTCTCTTTTATTCTTCATCAATTTGTCTAAATGTTTGTCAGTTTTATTGGTCTTTTCAAGGAGCAAGCGTTCGGTTTTATTGCACTTTCTCTATTGTTTTTCTGTTTTTTTGGTTCTCTGATCTTTTTATTATTTCCTTCCTTCTGCTTACTTGCAGTTTAATTTGCTCCAACTTAAATTTGTAAAATTTATAAATGCTTTTAAAAGAGGCCCTTTTGACAGTTATTAATACAAATGTAAAATAAGATCCTTTAAATACCAATTTTGTCAAATTTGGAAAGTGTTCTGCCATTGTTTCTTCAAATATCTTTTTCTGTCCCCTCTTCCTCTCTTCTTTTGAACTCTCCAGCCACACATATGGTACTATTGAAATTGTCCCACACCTCACTGAGGCTGTGCTCATTGTTTTTCTGTCTTTTTTTCTCCCTGTTTTTCATTTTCAGTAGTCTCTAATGCTGTGTCTTTAAATTTACAAATCTTTTCTTTTGCAGTGTCAGAATACAGAGTTGGACTCCATTTTTTTTTTTTTTTTTTTAATCTCAGACATCATAGTTTTCATTCTTAGAGGTTCAATCCTTTAGATTCTTGGACGTATGGCATGCAGTTAATAACGGTTTTGTTTTTTTTTCTAATGATTTTTATTCTACTTTAAGTGAAAGTTACAAATCAAGTCAGGCACTCACACAAAAACCTTATATACACCTTGCTACATACTCCCAATTACTCTCCCCCTAATGATACAGCCTGCTGTCTCCCTCCACTCTATCTTTTCATGTCCATTTTGCCAGCTTCTAACCCCCTCTACCCTCTTATCGCCCTTCCAGGCAGGAGATGCCAACATAGTCTCAAGTGTCCCCCTGATCCAAGAATCTCATTCCTCACCAGCATCCGTCTCCAACCCATTTTCCAGTCCAATCCATGTCTGAAGAGTTGGCTTCGGGAATGGTTCCTGTCCTGGGCCAACAGAAGGTCAGGGGCTATGACCACCAGGATCCTCCTACTCTGAGTCAGACCCTTAAGTCTGGACTTTTTATGACAATTTGGGGTCTGCATCCCACTGCTCTCCTGCTCCCTCAGGGGTTCTCTGTTGTGTTCCCTGTCAAGGGCAGTCATCGGTTGTAACCAGGCACCATCTAGTTCTTCTGGTCTCAGGATAATGTAGTCTCTGGCTCATGTGGCCCTTCCTGTCTCTTTGGCTCGTAATTGCCTTGTGTCCTTGGTGTTCTTCATTCTCCTTTGATCCAGGTGGGTTGAGACCAATTGATGCATCTTAGATGGCTGCTTGTTAGCATTTAAGACCCCAGACGCCACTCTTCAAAGTGGGATGCAGAATGTTTTCTTAATAGATTTTATTATGCCAATTGACTTAGATGTCCCCTGAAACCATGGCCCCCAAACCCCAGCCCCAGCTACACTGGCCTTCAAAGCATTCAGTTTATTCAGGAAACTGCTTTGCTTTTAGTTTAGTCCGATTGTGCTGACCTCCCCTGTACTGTGTGTTGTCTTTCCCTTCACCTAAAGTAGTTCTTATCTACTATCTAATTAGCAAATACCCCTTTCCCACCCTGAATGTTTTCTCTCAGTTTAAATTATTTCTCAAGTTCTTATAATACTGGTCTTATACAATATCTGTCCTTTTGCAACTGACTAATTTCACTCAGCATAATGCCTTACAGGTTCCTCCATGTTATGAAATGTTTCACAGATTCGTCACTGTTCTTTATCGATGTGTAGTATTCCCTTGTGTGAATATACCATAATTTATTTATCCATTCATCTGCTGATGGGCACCTTGGTTGCTTCCATTTTTTGCTATTGTAAACAGTGCTGCAGTGAACATGAGTGTGCATATATCTGTTCGTGTAAAGGCTCTTATTTCTCTAGGATATATTCCGAGGAGTGGGATTGCTGGATCCTATGGTAGTTCCATTTCTAGCTTTTTAAGGAAGCGCCAAATCAGTTTCCAAAGTGGTTGTACCATTTGACATTCCCACCAGCAGTGTATGAGTGTTCCAATCTCTCCACAGCCTCTCCAACATTTATTATTTTGTGTTTTTTGGATTTATGCCAGCCTTGTTGGAGTGAGATGAAATCTCATTGTAGTTTTGATCTGCATTTCTTTAATGGCTACTGATCGTGAAGCTTCCTCATGTATTTGTTAGCTACCTGAATGCCTTCTTTAGTGAAGTGTCTATTCATATCTTTTGCCCATTTTTTCATTGGGTTATTTGTCTTTTTGTATTTGAGTTTTTGCAGTATCATGTAGATTTTAGAGATCAGGCGCTGATCGGAAATGTCACAGCTAAAAACTTTTTCCCAGTCTGTAGGTAGTCTTTTTACTCTTTTGGTGAAGCCTTTGGATGAGCCAAGGTGTTTGATTTTTAGGAGCTCCCAGTTATCTAGTTTTTCTTCTGCATTCTTAATGTTTTCTATACTGCTTATGCCATGTATAAGCAGTATAGAAAACATTATTAAGAATGCGAGGGCACTGGGTTACTGGATTATGCCATGTATTAGGGCTCCTAACATTATCTCTATTTTTTCTTCCATGATCTTTATTGTTTTAGGTTGTATATTTAGGTCTTTGATCCATTTTGAGCTTGTTTTTGTTCATGGAGTGAGGTATTAGTCTTGTATCATTTTTTTGCAGATGGCTATCCAGTTATGCCAGCACCATTTGTTTAAAAGTCTGTCTTTTCCCCATTTAACTGTTCTGGGGCCTTTGTCAAATATCAGCTGCTCATATGTGGATGGATTTATGTCTGGATTCTCAATTCTGTTCCATTGGTCCATGTATCTGTTGTTGTACCAGTACCAGGCTGTTTTGACAACTGTGGTGGTATAATACCCAGTGCCGTCGAGTTGATTCCAACTCATAGCAACCCTATAGGACAGAGTAGAACTGCCCCGTAAAATCAGGTAAAATAAGGCCTCCCACTTTGTTCTTCTTTTTCAGTAATGCCTTATTTATCTGGGGCCTCTTTCCCTTCCATATGAAGTTGGTGATTCGTTTCTCCATCTCATTAAAGAATGTCGTTGGGATTTGGATCAGAATTGCGTTAAATGTATAGATCGCTTTTGGTAGAATAGACATTTTTAAAATGTTAAATCTTCCTATCCACGAGCAAGGTATGTTCTTCCATTTATGTAAGTCTCTTTTGGTGTCTTGCAGAAGTATACTGTAGTTTTCTGTGTATAAGTCTTTTACATCTCTGGTAAGATTTATTCCTAAGCATTTTATCTTCTTGGGGGCTACTGGAAATGCCGTTGATTTGGTGATTTCCTCTTCAACGTTCTTTTTGTTGGCATAGAGGAATCCAACTGATTTTTATGTTTATCTTGTATCCCGATACTCTGCTGAACTCTTCTATTAGTTTCAGTAGTTTTCTGGAGGATTCCTTAGGGTTTTCTGTGTATAAGATCATGTCGTCTGCGAATAGAGATGCTTTTACTTCTTCCTTGCCAATCTGGATGCCCTTTATGTCTTTATCTAGCCTAATTGCTCTGGCTAGGACTTCCAGCACAATGTTGAATAAGAGTGGTGATAAAGGGCATCTTTGTCTGGTTCCCGATCTCAATGGGAATGTTTTCAGGCACTCTCCATTTAGGGATGTTGGCTGTTGGCTTTGTATAAATGCCCTTTATTATGTTGAGAAATTTTCTTTCTGTTCCTATTTTGCTGAGAGTTTTTATCATGAATGGGTGTTGAACTTTGTCAAATGCCTTTTCTGCATCAATTGATAAAATCATGTGATTCTTGTCTTTTGTTTTATTTATGTGGTGGGTTACATTAATTGTTTTTCTAATGTTGAACCATCCCTGCATACCTGGTATGAATCCTACGTGGTCATAGTGAATTATTTTTTTGATGTGTTGTTGAATTCTATTGGCTAGAATTTTGTTGAGGATTTTTGCATATACATTCATGAGGGATATAGGTCTATAATTTTCTTTTCTTGTGGAGTCTTTACCTGCTTTTGGTATCAGGGATATGATGGCTTCATAGAATGAGTTTGGTAGTATTCCATCCTTTTCTGTGCTCTGAAATACTTTTAGTAGTAGCGGTGTTAACTCTTCTCTGAAAGTTTGGTAGAACTCTGCAGTGAAGCTGTCCAGGCCAGGGCTTTTTTTTTGTTGGGAGTTTTTTGATTACCTTTTCAATCTATTCTTTTGTTATGGGTCTATTTAGTTGTTGTACCTCTTTTGTGTGTGTGTGTGTGTGTGTTTTTACCTCTGTTTGTGTTAGTTTAGGTAGGTAGTGTGTTTCTAGGAATTCATCCATTTCTTCTAGGTTTTCAAATTTGTTTGAGTATAGTTTTTCATAGTAATCTGATATGATTCTTTTAATTTCAGTTGGGTCTGTTGTAATATCACCCATTTCATTTCTTATTTGCGTTATTTGCTTCCTCTCCTGTTTTTCTTTTGTCAGTTTGGCCCATGGTTTGTCAATTTTGTTGAGTTTTTCAAAAAACCAGCTTTTACTCTTGTTAATTCTTTGAATTGTTTTTCTGTTTTCTATTTCGTTTAGTTCAGCTCTAATTTTTATTACTTGTTTTCTTCTGGCGCGTGTGGGTTTCTCTTGTTGCTCTCTTTCTATTTGTTCAAGTTGTAGGGATAGTTCTTTGATTTTGGCCCTTTCTTCTTTTGGGATGTGTGCATTTATTGATATAAATTGGCCTCTAAGCACCGCTTTTGCTGTGTCCCAAAGGTTCTGATAGGAAGTGTTTTTCATTCTCATTGGATTCTTTGAATTTCTTTATTCCATCCTTAATGCCTTCTCTAATCCAGTCTTTTTTGAGCAGAGTATTGTTCAGTTTCCAAGTGTTTGATTTCTTTTCCCTGCTTTTCCTGTTATGGATTTCTACTTTTATGGCCTTATGGTCAGAAAAGATGCTTTGTAATATTTCAATGTTTGGGATTCTGCTAAGGCTTGCTTTATGACCTAATATGTGGTCTATTCTAGAAAATGTTCCATGTGCACTAGAAAAGGAAGTATACTTGGTTGCTGTTGGGTGGAGTGTTGTGTGTATGTCTACGAGGTCAAGTTGGTTGATTGTGGCATTTAGATCTTCCGTGTCTTTATTGAGATTCTTTCTGGATGTCCTGACATTCACTGAAAGTGGTGTGTTCAAGTCTCCTACTATTATTGTGGAGCTGTCTATCTCACTTTTCAGTGCTAATAGAGTTCGTTTTATGTACCTTGCAGCCCTGTCATTGGGTGCATAAATATTTAATATGGTTATATCTTCTTGGTGTATTGTCCCTTTAATCATTATATAGTATCCTTCCTTATCCTTTATGATGGTTTTAACTTTAAAGTCCATTTTGTTAGAAGTTAATATTGCCACTCCTGCTCTTTTTTGACTGTTGTTTGCTTGATATATTTTTTTCCATGCTTTGGCTTTTAGTTTGTTTGTGTCTCTAAGTCTCAAGGTGTGTCTCTTGTAGGCAGCATATAAATGGATCTTGTTTTTTAATCCATTCCGCCACTCTCTGTCTCTTTATTGGTGCGTTTAGTCCATTTATATTCTGAGTAATTATTTATAGGTATGAATTTAGTGCTATCATTTCGATGTTTTCTTTTGTGTGTTGACAGTTTCTTTTTCCCACTTGATCCTATGTGCTGAGTAGATTTTCTTTATGTATTGTCCTTTCCTCATGTTTGTTGTTTTTGGTTTTGTTTCTGCTGAGTCTGTATTTTTCCCTTGTACTTTATTTTGATAAGTAGGATAGTTTGTCTCCTTTGTGGTTACCTTATTATTTACCCCTATTTTTCTAAATTTAAAACTTTTATGTATTTGTATCGCTGTATCTTCCTCTCCATATGGAAGATGCATGATTACATTTTTTTAGTCCCTCTTTATTGTTTTAATGTTGTCTTCTTTTATGTAATAACATTGCCATTACCCTGTGTTGGGGTTTGTGGTTTTTTTTTTTTAATCTTGCTTTGCTTTTTTGGATTTCCCTGTCTGGGTTGACTTCTGGTTGCTCTGCCCGGTGTTCTAGTCTTGGGTTAATAGCTGGTATTATTGATTTTCTAACCAAAGAACTCCCTTTAGTATTTCTTGTAGTTTTGGTTTGGTTTTTACGAATTCCTTCAACTTGTGTTTATCTGGAAATGTCTTAATTTCACCTTCATATTTAAGAGACAATTTTGATGGATATATGATTCTTGGCAGGCAGTTTTTTTCCTTCAATTTTTTAAATGTGTCATCCCATTGCCTTCTTGCCTGCATGGTTTCTGCTGAGTAGTCCGAGCTTATTCTTATTGACTCTCCTTCGTAGGTGACTTTTCTTTTATCCCTCGCTGCTCTTATAATTGTTTCTTTATCTTTGGTTTTGGCAAGCTTGATTATAATGTCTTGGTGACTTTCTTTTAAGATCTACCATATGTGGAGTTCAGTGAGCATCTTGGATAGATATCTTCTCATCTTTCACAATATCAGGGAAGTTTTCTGCCAACAAATCCTCAACAATTGTCTCTGTATTTTCTATTAGCCCTCCCTGTTCTGGTACTCCAATCACTCATAGGTTATTTCTCTTGATAGAGTCCCACATGATTCTTAAGGTGTCTTCATTTTTTTTTTTAATTCTTTTATCTGATTTTTCTTCAAATATATTAGTGCCAAGTGATTTATCTTCGAGTTCAGAAATTCTAGCTTCTACTTGCTCAGTTCTTCTCCTTTGACTTTCTATTGAGTTATCTAATTCTGTAATTTTATTGTTAATCTTCTGAATTTCTGGTTGCTGTCTATGGATTTTTCCAGCTTATTAAACTTTTCATTATGTTCCTGAATAATCTTTCTGATTTCTTCAGTTGCTTTATCTGTGTGTTCCTTGGCTTGTTCTGCGTATTGCCTCATTTCCTTCCTGATGTCTTGAAGGGTTCTGTATATTAAACTTTTGTATTCTGCATCTGGTAATTCCAGGAATGCTCTTTAATCTAAAAGATCCCTGGACTCTTTGTTTTGAGAGCCTATTGAGGTGATCGTGGTCTGTTTCTTTATGTGACTTGATATTGACTGTTGTCTCCGAGCCATTTATAAGTTATTATATTAGTTTATGCTTGCTTACTGTGTCGTAGCTGCTTGCTTTGTTTTGTTTTGGTATACCCCTATGGGTTGCTTGAGTGAGCTAGCTTGACTGTTTTCACCTTTGGACCTCTGGTGTCCTGTCCCCAGCGGGCTAGAGCCGTTATCAGATGTATCAGCCTAGGAGTCTATTCAGTTTTCTTGTATGAATTCAGCTCAGGTTTCCAGGTAGCTGA
Source organism: Loxodonta africana (assembly GCF_030014295.1). Classification (NCBI taxonomy): domain Eukaryota; kingdom Metazoa; phylum Chordata; class Mammalia; order Proboscidea; family Elephantidae; genus Loxodonta; species Loxodonta africana. The sequence goes on from NC_087342.1 coordinate 103,777,411, forward strand.
TGTCAAGTGTGTGGTACAGGCTCTGTCCTACAGTCTTAGAGGGGCAGGGGTGATTGGCTTATATGCTGATATCTGATTGCAGCAGGTGGTCACGCTCTGAACAAGGCTGGGGGCTGAGAACCAACCCCCAAGTGTCTCTGAGGAAAACGCGTCTCTATTCCCTAGAGTATGCTGGTTTGTGAGTTCTGCAGAGGGACCATGGGCACCCAAAGTTTTTGTTGTAAGGACTGGGAGGTACCAGTTATCTTTGGACCCCTGTCGCAGGTGGCTGGGTGACCGGAGTGGAGCTACCAGTCCTTAGGTCCTTGTTGTGGGTGGGTGAGGACCTTGTTTAATAGGCAAACCAATGTCAAATGTCAAACACCCACCTCTCCACCGCACAGCTGAAATGGTTGGAGTTTGCTGACAAGGGCCTGTTCTCCCAAAATAGGCCCACAAAGATCCATGCAGAAGGGAAAGGTGCACAAGGTCCACGGAGGGTTTATGCCTGGCCAGGAGCCGCTTCTGTCCAGAGCTCTTCTGGTTAATGGAGGTAGCAAATTATCTTTTCCCCCCAGTTGCAAATTTTTTCCTTCCCCAAGGCCAGGAGGATGGCTCTAGGTGCTCACCAGGGTCTATCTCAGGCCCAGGGATTCAGCTGCTGAAGCTGGTTTGGGGGTGGGGGGAGGAGGGCGCGGTAAAATATCCGCAAGTATTTAGCTTTTGCCAGAGCGCCCTTCTCCTCAGGTTCCAGAGTGTCAGTGAGCTGCGTGGCCGGCTGCTTCTCCCTGAGGAAATTGCAGCCGAATGCTAGTACCAGCCCGCTGCCGCCACTGCTGCTCCGGGAATGGTGCCTGAGGGCTCCCCGCGATTCAGGTCCGGTAACTCCTCTCCGTTTCTGAACAGCCTCTTCCTCCCCCTGCCCCTCAGTTCATTATGTAAGATTGCCTTTGATGCTCAGGGCTCCCAGCTTGTCACAAATATACTCATTTCACTTGTTTTTTCTGGTCTTTGTTGTAAAGAGTGCTCCACGGAAGCGTCTGTCTATTCTGCCATCTTGGCTCCGCCTCCTCTTGTCTACTATCTTTCTAGTGAATACCCCTCTACATCCCTCCCCACCCTCATAACTCTAAAAGAATATTTTCTTCTGTTTTAACTATTTCTTGAGTTCTTATAATAGTGGTCTCATAACACTATTTGTCCTTTTGCAACTGATTAATTTTACTCAGCATAATGCCTTCCAGATTCCTCCATATTATAAAATGTTCCACAGATTCATCATTGTTCTTTATTGATGCGTAGTATTCCGTTGTGTGAATATCCCATAATTTATTGATCCATTCATCTGGGCACCTTGGTTGCTTCTCTCTTTTTGCTGTTGTACAGTGCTACAGTAAACATGGATGTGCGTATATCTGCTCATGTGAAGGCTCTTATTTCTCTAGGATATATTCCAAGGAGTGGGATTGCTGGATCGTATGGTAGTTCTATTTCTAGGTTTTTAAGGAAGCAGCAAATCTATTTCTAAAGTGTTTATACCATTTTACATTCCCACCAGCAGTGTGTAAGCGTTCAGTCTCTCCACAACTTCTCCAAAGTTTATTATTTTGTATTTTTGGATTAATGCCAGCCTTGAGATACGGCATGTCATTGTAGTTTTGATTGCATTTCTCTAATGGCTGATGGGAAACCCTGGTGGCATAGCGGTTAAGTGCTACAGCTGCTAACTAGAAGGTCAGCAGTTCAGATCCACCAGGTGCTCCTAGGAAACTCAGTGGGGCAGTTCTACCCTGTCCTGTAAGGTTGCTATGAGTGAGAATCGACTCGATGGCAATGGGTTTAATGGCTAATGGTCATGAGCATGTATCTGTTAGCCACCTGAGTGTCTTCTTTGGGGAAGTGCCTGTTCTTACCCTTTGCCCATTTTTAATTGGGTTATTTGTCTTTTTGTAGTTTTTGCAATACTGTGTAGACTTCAGAGATCAGATGCTGATCCGATTTGTTGTAGCCAAAAACTTCTTCCCAGTCTGTAGGTAATCTTTTTACTCTTTTGGTGAAGTCTGTGAATGAGCAGAAGTGTTTGATTTTTAGGAACTCGCAGTTATCTAGTTTCTCTTCTGGTGTTCGTGCATTATTAGTAATGTTTCATATACTGTTTATGCCGTGTATTAGGGCTCCTAGCATTGTCCCTATTTTTTCCTCCGTGATCTTCATCATTTTAGATTTTGTATTTAGGTCTTTGATCCATTTTGAGTTAGTTTCCATGCGTGGTGTGAGGTATGAGTCTTGTTTCATTTTTTCACAGGTGGATATCCAGTTATACCAGCACCATTTGTTAAAGAGACCATCTTTTCCCCATTTAACTGACTTTGGGCCTTTGTCAAATATCAGCTGCTCATATGTGGATGGATTTATGTCTGGATTCTCAATTCTGTTCCATTGATCTATGTAGCTGTTGTTGTAAGCCTGGTAATTTTTGATGGCTGCCAGACATTGTGAATTTTACCTTGTAGGGTTTTGGAATTTTCATATTTCTCTATTCTTGAGCTTAGTTCTGGGATGTGGTTGATTTGATCCTTTGGGGTTTTGCTTTTAAGCTTTGTTGGGTGAGACCTGAGCAGGAAAACATCCCTTTTCCTTCTTTTTCATCTGATCCAGGGCTGCATGTTCCTCTGTATTTTTGGCCTTCCTGGAGATAAGAAGTATTTAATGTTGGGCTAGTTTTATCATATTTCTGAAACAAACCCTTTCTGAGTACTGTACCCAATGTTCTGTAAATTATTAAGTTTGACGCTCTGGCTCCTGGGAATAGGAACTGTTCCCAGCCCTGTGTGATATCCAAGGGTTGTTCCATCTAATCTTTTCAGGTGGTTCTTTCCCCAGCTTCAGGAGTTTCCTCATACACATGCATTGAGCAGTAATCAGCTAAAGACTTGAGAGGGACCTAATGCTGCTCTCTGGAGCTCTCTCTTTATACTTTTCTCCTCTGCTCAGCACACCTCACAGTGCCCTGTGCATTCTAGCTACCTTGGCCTCCTCAGATAACCAGCCCTGTCTCTCAACTCAGAGTCCTCGGGGCTCCACCTGGGTTTCCCCTCCCTGAGATGATCCTGGAAACTCTCTCCAGGTGGTAAGCTTGGGTATCATATGGTTCATCTCATTTGCCTCCCACTTTCAGGGATCACTATCCTTTATTACTTGATGTTCAATGTCTTGAAAACCGTTGTTTTGTGTGTATGTGTGTGTGTCTGTGTGTGTGTGTGTTTTCCCCCTCAGTTCTTTAGTTATTTCAGGAGACGGGGTAAATTGAGTACCTACCATCTCATTACTCCATCTTGGCCAAAAGTGTTAGTCTCTGCCATTCTTTTTAAACTATTTTTCTTTTGTTTTTAGATTGGATTGGGTGGCTGTTAATTAGAACAGGCTTCTCTTGATAATAGTCACTTATTCCCTGGCAAGCAAACCTTTTTTTTTTTTTTTAATTCAGCTGTATTAGCTGGAGAAATGCCCCAGGAACGTAAAAAAAGGAGATGAGAATAAAAGATGGTAAGGCCTATGTCCGGTAAAATGATTGTCTACTCACTCAGCCTTGGTTACACCTGAGGAGGGGCATTAGTATGCTAGAATAAATGGTGCTTTTCTGCTCTGGGACTGTGGCAGCAGCTTCTGAGTGTAACCATTTGGTATCCTTCCTAAGTTCTCTGCCGTCAAGATCTACCTGTCTATTAGAAGAGCAATTTAGAGACACTTAACCAAAACCCAGTGCCATCAAGTCGATTTCAACTCATAGTGACCCTATAGGACAGAGTAGAACTGCCCCACAGAGTTTCCAAGGAGCACCTGGTGGGTTCAAACCGCCGACCCTTTGGTTAGCAGCCATAGCACTTAACCACTATGCCACCAGGGTTTCCTAGAGACACTTAGGGGCCTAGAATCCCTTGTGTCTTCCCCCACACAATTCAGGCTTGTTTGAATGTCGGTCTTTAGGTGTGTTTAAGACAGAAGGAAATCTGGGGCAAGGTGTTATTTTTAAAGGTGAGCTCATCTAAGACCTTTGCAAATGAAGGCGGGTTGGCATGATGTTTTCAACTTTGGGTTTTCAGTATCCTCATCATTAAAAAAATTATAAAAACTATTAAACCACCACTGCTGTCGAGTTGATTATGACTCATAATGACCGCATAGGATTTCTAAGGCTGTAAATCTTTACGGAAGCAGACTGCCACATCTTTCTCCGGCAGAGCCACTGGTAGTTTCTTGAACTGCTAACCTTTTGGTTAGCAGTTGATAACGTTAACCACTGTGCCACGAGGGCTCCTTATAAAAACCATTAGTCAGGAAATACTAGACCTTTCCTTATTTTTACACCTGAACATAATGATACTCAAAAAGATGTAGTCATTTGCCCAAGGTTGCATAGAGCCATGGGAAGAATCCAGGCCCTACCGTTTACATGGTTTTCTAATTGATGTTGGCTGCTCTCCACTTGTCTCCTTTTTTCTGGATAGGCCTGTCTGCAGGTCGGATTTCCCAGGTTATTATTGGAGACGAGCAACGGCAGCACCTCTTGGTCATTGGGCGGGATGTAGACGGTGTCCAGTTAGCTCAGCGTTTGGCTCAGGCAAATGAGATCGTCTTGTCCTGGAACTGTTGGAAGCTCTGTGAGCAGTACATGTTTGAAGTGGAAATCATGAGGGAAGATGAAGCGGTGAAGGTAGGAGGCCAGCCCACCTGTTACACATCCTGAAAAGGCCTTTCTATTACATAGGGCAGTGGTCTGGTGGTTCTCATATATTGCCTGACCAAACCAACAACCATTGGAGCTAGTTTGGAGGGAGGCTGGGAACATTCTCCCAGAAAGATAGACAAGGCACAACAGAGTCCTCAGCCCCTCTGTTATGGAAACAAAGGTAATCAGGTTGGTGGGTGGGCACAGAATTGAGCAGCTTCATTTCTCTTCCTTAGTTAAGAGATATGCGGATCATTGACCCATTTGATTTTGATGAGCATTTTGACAAGTGTCTGGATTATCTTCCACATTACCGGACAAGTGCTGGTGAGTTACTTGTTCCTTTCTATTCAGGCCCAAAACATGAAAGATTAATTTTCATGGCCTAAGACATTTTGTCTGCTTTCTTTTTCTTAGACACTCTAAGAACTGCATTGGAATTGGATCCAGACTCTGCACTTGAGCAAACCCTGCGGAAGCACATAATGAAAAACCTTTTGAAGAAGGTTATTTCCTAGTTTTTGAGTCATCTTATGGACTGCGTGTGTGTGTTTGTAAATATGTATATATATATGATGACCTTTTTGTATTGAGACAGTTCGTTTCCTGCTCCTCATTGTTATCCCAGCACATTTTCCCATAAGCACTAATATGATTGCTGTGATAGCATGTCTTATGATTTTAGTTAGATTGCTCAGTCCTAGAAAACAGAAGCCATGTTTGTTTTTCAATTTGCCCCTCAAGGACCTAATACACTACAAGCAGGAGATAGGGCATAGCAACAGTTTGGTAAATATATGTTGATTGATTGTGTAGGTACGCGTATGCATGAATCTCTTTGTAAGTGATACAATGACTGATGGGGTTGGACATATTAAAGTAACACTTAGAAAATATAAAAGCCTGGCAAATTCCATCAGTGAATTAGGTTTAAAGCCAAATAAAAATCCAAAACTCACTGCTGTTGATTCTGGCTCATAGTGACCCCATAGGGTCTTTGAGACCGTAAACCTCGATGGAAGCAGACTGCGCATCTTTCTCCAGCAGAGCCACTGGTGGCTTCGAAATGCTGACCTTTCGGTTAACAGTCGATCACTTTAACCATTCCACCACCAGGGCTTCTTGAAGTCAGATAAGCAGTTTTAATTGTAGGTGCACCAGTTTGTATGTCTGCTGTATCTCTTGAACCTGAATTTTCTTCTCAGTTGTTGCATCGCACCTGTAAGTTATTTTCCCATACTCACTGTGGAATATAGACTTAAGGTGCCTAAACGTGATGCCGAGAGCTGAAGATAGAGGCAAAGTGACTTACTGTACCTTTGCAGATTGATGAAGGCCAGCCTGTGGAGTATGTATCCGAATTCCGTACTGTGACTATCGTTTTGGTCAGCTTAGAGTTCCACGGGGCAGCCTGGATGTTGCGTTTGTGTCATCTTATCCAGGAGGCTGCTTTGTACATCTCCACAGCCATCGAGGAAGGGGGGGGCCAGCTGAGCCGGGTCTTTATGTTTGAGAAAGTAAGTACAAGGGAGCTTGACCCATCAGCGTTAAAGGTGAGTGAGGAATAATAGCCTGTGTGACCAGTTTCTCTCTTCAGGTAACACAGGCAGAAGTCAGTGTTATATGTCCTGCTGCTTATTTTGTAACAAGCTTTGTTACATTCAGGCTTCAACTAATAATAGTTAAGGAATGGGGACTTCAACTAATAATAGTTAAGGAATGGGGACTTCAACTAATAATAGTTAAGGAATGGGGTGTTCTAGTTAATTTAACTTCCAGAGGTAACCTCCTTACCTTTTTGATTCAATTTCTTGTTGAAGAACCATAATGATAGGGTAAAGAATGTTTTCTGTATAGTAAAATGTAGCCAGATATTTCTCTGATAATTGGGGATCTTGGAGAGGAGCCACATCATAATATTTGACATTACAGGTGAAGAAAACGTAGGCAGATAGACCTACCCATAAGATAGATGTTAGACTCTTCAGACATGGATTGGACTGGACAATGGGTTGGAGAGGGATGCTGGTGAGGAGTGAGCTTCTGGGATCTGGTGGACACTTGAGACTATGTTGGCATCTCCTGCCTGGAGGGGAGATGAGAGGGTGGAGGAAGTTAGAAGCTGGCGAAAAGGACATGAAAAGAGAGAGTGGAGAGAGAGAGCGGGCTGTCTCATTAGGGGGAGAGTAGTTGGGAGTGTGTAGCAAGGTGTATGTGGGTTTTTGTGTGAGAGACTGACTTGATTTGCAAACTTTCACTTAAAGTACAATGAAAATTATTTAAAAAAAAAAGATGTTAGAAATTGAATTTTTAAAAAGTTCTTAATATCAGCTTTTGTTGTATTTTCAATTGCAGTTAATTGAGTTGTTAGTAGAGTTTAGTTAAATCAAGATTTTATTTCATTTTTTTAAATTTCTATGTTAATATGGTCCAGAGTATCCTCTTCTTGAATCTCGGAGAATCCTCTGTTCCTAAAGAAGACCAGTTAGGAAAAGATCTGGCTTCATTCAAGGAGTTGCTTCAGCTGAGGCAAGCCAGTATTCCTTCCCCAAGGAAACATCCCTTTTCCTTCTTTTCCGTCTTTCTTAGGGCTGCATGTTCCTCTGTATTTTTGGCCTTCCTGGAGATAAGAAGCCAGATGAGTGTGCCCATGCCCTGGAAAGCTCCTTCAGCATCTTCAGCTTCTGCTGGGAGAATCTTGCTGAGACCAAGTGAGGAGGAAGGTGGGGCAGAGAGGAACTTCTCAGGCCCCAGGGGCTTTTTGGGCCTGGTGGGTGGCAGTGACAAGTAGCAGGGATGGAGGACATCCATAATGTGCATAAAAGGGAAAGAGCATGCTAAGGGAAGCTGGCAAATAAGATTTATTAAGAAATCTCTAGGTACAGAACTCCGTACTGAATACCCAGGGAAAATAAAGTTCCTATCCAGTGGGGGAAACAGAACTCATATAGCAAGATTTAAGAACACTGCAAAGGAACAGACAAATGTATAAATTACTAAAGTACAAACTATATACCTGTATGTGGAGGGGAGGCAGAACAAAGTCTGCCCACCTACAGGAGGAGAAAAGAGCCGTTGTGGGCCGGTTTCCTAGATAGCTTCCTCCTTGGCTTTCACTCTTGGCCTGTCTCAGATCCCTTTGCTTTTTCTGTACCTCACACAGGTTCTCACACCAATATAAGGGCCTCCAAACCCATCCCTCTGACCCATTCCACACAAACCTAGTTCTAAAGAAACTATTTAAAAAATCCATTTTCCCACTAGTTTCACTATGACAGAGTTGGTTGGAATTTTTCAAATGACTGTTTTGTTTACTAGAAATTTATGGGGGAACTATATACAGAAACAAGTTTGAAAAGCAGTTATTTCTAATGTTAACATTGAGCCCAAGATTAATTTGCTTGCCATAATTAATAGAGGTGAATAAAAATGATGTCATCTATATAGTGCTTTAAAATTTATAGAATACTTTTTGTAGATGGTACTAGTGTGAAATATTTATCCCTCTTTTAGGTACAAGGAAACAAATGCCATAGAGGAGAAGTTACTAGCAAATAGCAGAACTAGTAACAAAAGCCAGATCTTCTGTTTTCAAATCCTGCGGGTTGTTTTTTTTCCCGCTCCATTAACCCACAGCCGCCTCTTACAAAATGCAGAATACTTCCTGAAAGGGATGACTTACATTACTAATGTCGTGTAATTGTAGAGACATTGTCACAGAATGTTAGTACTAGAAAGGAATCTGATCTACCTCCTTATTTTACAGATAACAAAGATTCTACAGTTACTTAATAGACACACAAGCTTATAGCCCAAAACAGATGTGTTGGCACTTTTTTCAGGCTTGGCGGGATCCGCAAATATTCGTACAACCTACCTCCTAGTCTTATCTCCAGTATGGGCATGGTGGGCCATCCTTCTAGTGCTGGTATATTCTGTCTTGAGTTTTGCATCGCTCTGTGGCCTTCCAGGGTCCTGCCCTTGGTCCTTAGCCCTGGTCGAGGTAGGCCCTTAGGGACTGTCTTAAAATACCCTTAAGTTTTTCTTTTGTGACTTTTAGGCCCTAACTTGGTCTTTCATCTCTAATTTGGTTTAGAATCTAATAGATTTCAAGAGCTAGATGAGCTCTAGAGTTCAACTGATCTGACCGCCTTAATTTAAGGAAACTAAAATCTAGAGAGGTTACGTTAGTAACCCAAATAGCTTGACAGTGTCAAAGCCTGAAGACTAGGTTTCCAGGTCAGTGTTTTTTCTTGAAGCGTAAGTACTCATTTAGTGTTTTCCGAAGTGTGTTTTATGAAACACTAGTCTCTTAATGTACTCATGGAAAAAAAATACGGGAAGTGAAGCAAATTGTATTTCCTTCTTGGAGGTTCACAATATACATTAACATAACAGTACTGAGTAGTCTTGCAGTAAAGAAATCTGTTGTCTTTGGTTTTACCCAAAATAACCCAAATTTACTTGATCATCTAACACGTTTCTCCAGAAGGATCCCCATTAATGTCCAGAAGAACTAATGTTCTAAGAAGCACATTTTGGGATTTCCTGCACTAACCAGATGCTGGAACTTGGCTTTTTCACCTGTAATTGAAGTGTAGAGAGTTAGTCTCAGAGGTGTCTACATGGCCTTGGTAGCTGATACTATTGCTCGCGTGTCTCTGCAGGACATCAGCTCTCATCCAGGACCAAAACCACATTCCATACCTCCTCTTTCACCTTCTGAGTTCCTCTATCTAATATGAGAAATACCTCAATTTTCAGCTCATTTACAAAAGAAAGGTGATTCCCTGAGTCCAGTGATAGATCAAGCCTTTTCTGGCTTCTGACTATTTTCTCAGGATATTTTTGAGATCCACGGAGTTTCAGAATCTCATCATTAATGGTTTTACAGCACCAGAAACATGCAGTGTATATTTACATATATATTGAATGAAAAAGTAATTCTTTTTCAGTTAGAAAGGTTTTCAAAGAAGGAAGGAATATAGACTGTCAGGAAGAAGAGGAGGAAATTATAAAGCGTAATAGAAAGAAATAGGAAATAACCAAGTGAGAAAAGTATTATTTGTTATATTATCATTATCTTTGTAATAACTGAGTATCTATCTTTGTATTCATAAATGCATTCATTCAACAAGCATTAATTGACCACAGCTATGAGCCAGACACTGTGCGAGGAGTTGTGGATGTAAAGATAAATAAGATACCACCTCCTCAGCTAAGAAAACAACTAAATTTAATACAGTCAAATTTAAGTGCAGAAATCAAATGCTGTAGGAGCTACAACAAAGTGCAATGGGAGGAAGTAGTTCATTCTCTTTGGAGGCACCAGGGAAATCTTGACTATCGAGATGAGCTTTTGAGCCAGATTGGGAAGGAGAGGAGGAGTTCTCAGATGGAGAAAGTAGGAAAGCATTTTAGACAGAGGAAGCAGCATGAAACATTAGAAGACTTTTAGTCTTACTCCTGGTATGGCAGCAGAACTAACTGCCGGATTCTTGTCTTGGGTATGTCTTTTTTACCATGGGCAGTGGGTCCAGTGAATGAATGATGAGAGCCCTTGTTCCTGTCCTTAGAGCTAGGCAGGAGTGTATTGATAGCTTAGGAGACAATAATGTTAGGATTGTTGCCACTTTTCCTGTTTATTTGTTCATTTAACATGAAACTAATTATGTCTCATTGCACCCTTCATCCATTCACTTATCTTTTTACATGTCACATGAAATCTTCACATCAGCCAAGTAAATCTGTTTATTCTCTATTTTATATGACTTGCTCATTGCCACCTTTGAGTCTTTGCCACAGCTGAAGCAGCATACGTGCCCTCCCCCCTCCCCCCTTTTTTTTTTTTAATAATTCGTGTCCCTAATACTTTTCCTTCTGGCCTAGGTAGGACCACTTCATCTCTCCGTGCTCCGAACTCCTTTGCTCTGGCTGTCTTGAACTACTTAGTTTTGTACGAACACACTAGGCTTTTCAAAGCCCAGGTGGCTTTTCCTACTGGATAGAATGCTGTTGTCCCACTTTAGCAGTGTCTTCAGTTTTCAAGGTCCAGATCAAAAGTCCTCTTATGAGTGCTCTTCCTGCCCTCCAGTATGAGTTACTGCATCCTTTCTCTTTGTTCTCTTAACAGGCTGTGCTAATCTCTAATATATAGATTTATCTTGCTGACCTATAAATATGTCTTCACCTCCCTTAATTCTAATCTCCCCTCCCAAGACTGAACTTCTCCAGTACTTGGCAGTGTAAGTACTTCTTAACGCTTGTTGAGTGAATGAATGGGTGCATGCATATGAGCAAATAGTACTCATTAAAAATATGTATTCCAAAGATGAATTTGCTTCAGGAAGTCTTCCATTAGCAGTCCTGATGTTCTTATTATTCCTTTACTCGAACATTCTAACCGTATTTGATCTATTAACCTTGTATTAACATCAATTTGGGGTTTTACCTGAGGCAGTAGGAATGGTATAGTGGAAATAGCATTGGTGTAGGAGTCAGGAGGCCTGGATTTTCATTCTGATTCTGCTATTGACTTTTGCTGGGCAAGTTAATTAGCTCCTTCTGTTTTTTTGTCAAAGAATTAGATGACATAATCAATTTGATAGTATTTCAGAAAAGTACAAATAAAACATTTGACAAATAATTTTTTTTTTATCTTTAAAAAATAACAACTCCCCAACTAAAACTCCTGGAGTGGGGGGACCATTCTGTTACTTTGGGTTATTTTCCTAATAGTATTTTATATCCATCATGTGATGTAGACTGACAGCAGTCCCTGGCCTTCATTGTACTAAGCTCTAAAACCAGACTTCTGGATCTAGAGAGTGGCAGATCTAGTACCTCATATGAGACTTCTGACTTGGAGGTAAATTCTGACAGTCTACCCATTGTTGCTTTTCTTATCCCTAGGCTCGTTTCCATCAGTATCACCAATGGACCAGTATTCTGTGGCGTGGTTGGGGCAGTAGCAAGACACGAATATACAGGTAGACTAAGATATTGGACTGTTAGCTCTGTGACTCAAGGGATGAAGGTGGAGGAGGTGATCCAGAAATTCTTTACCTTTCTCATTCCTGTCTCCCCGACACAGTTATTGGCCCAAAAGTGAGCTTAGTGGCCAGAATGATAACTGCTTATCCAGGATTGGTATCCTGTGATGAGGTCACATATCTAAGATCCATGCTACCTGCTTACAACTTCAAGAAACTCCCAGAGAAGATGATGAAAAACATCTCCAACCCAGGGAAGATGTATGAATACCTTGGCCATAGAAGATGTGTGTGAGTGTCATTGTGTGATCGTTCATTCCCGTCTTTTCCAGAATCAGAGCATAGGAAAAATAGGAATTTAGTTGTATAAAATTAGAGAGAAAGATGCTACTAGCGCTGGCCTGCCAGAAGAAGGAACATAAAAGAAGGGTTTAAGGTCTGAGATCTTTAGCTTTTGTGTTTGCTCTTAGCTTGTTCCTCAGTGAACTTCTTGCTGTCTGACAGGAAGAGAATAGCATTAAGTCACTAATCCAGATTTTTTTTCTCTTTGTGTCCTTACGATTTATTCACTTCCCTGAACCTAGAACAATCAGTAATACTCCTCCCCTCCTACAATATTTTTTAAATCCTTATATACAGAGCTGTGCACCTATTTAGTTAATGTGAAAGCACTTGTTTATGAAGACAATTTGTTCTTGAAATAATTTTTAATGGACATATTTCCCTTTGTTCTTTTTCTCAGAATGTTTGGGAAGAGACATTTGGCCAGAGAGAGAGATAAAAATCAGCCTTTATTAGGTAAGTTTTCTTCTCTAACTTAAATCATATTTTTGTCAGCCGCGGATGGCTAAATGTGATTTAAAAAACAAACAGAACTGAAGACTGTATGCTTCTATGATTGTATTAAAAAAACAAAGAGAGCAGCCTTCTTAATGAATTGATGTTCATTTTAAAGAGGATCTGCCATTTCTTTTCTACACTGAATGTTCAGGTACCAGGTGGAGTCCCATCACTCTGCCTAAGAAGTGGCAACATGTAAGAAGAATCTTTGAAAGTCAGAGTTTACCATTGAGTGCTGGACCAGGTTGTTGTGGATCATCTTTAGAGGGTGGTTTAAAATCAGAAAAGGTGTGTGTCAGGGTTGTATCCTGTCACCATACTATTCCATCTGTACGTTGAGCAAATAATCCAAGAAGGCGGACTCTGTGAAGAAGGGTGCGGCATCGGGATTGGAGCAAGACGTTAACAACCTGAGACCTGCAGATGACACAGCTTTGCTTGCTGAAAGTGAAGAGCACTTGAAGCGCCTACTGATGAAGATCAAAGACCACAGCCCTCAGTATGGATTACACCTCAACGTAAAGAAAACAAAAATCCTCACAACTGGACCAATTACCAACATTGTGATAAATGGAGAAAAGATTGAAGTTGTCAAGGATTTCATTTTACTTGGATCCACAGTCAACACCCATGAAAGCAGCAGTCAGGAAATCAAATGTGCGTTGCACTGGGCAAATCTGCTGCAAAAGATCTTTTTAAAGTGTTAAAAAGTGAAGATATCACTTTGAGGACTAAGGCCTGCCCAACCCAAGCCATAGTATTTTCACTTGCCTCATATCCATGTGAAAGTGGGACAATGAATAAGAAAGATTGAAGAAGAATTGATGCATTTACTTTATGGTGTTGGCAAAGAACATTGAATACATCTACTCCTCAGTTATCGACTGTCTCATTATCTGATGTTTCACGTTTACGACAATAGTAAAAAATCTGTCCAGCTATTTTGCACATTGATGACATACATCCATCAATAACAAACACTGAGGTGTGAGGTGAAAGTGATGTTGGCTGTGATGTTTAAGGTTGTGTCACCTTGGCTGGGCCAGGATTCTCAGTGGTTTGGCAGTTACTTGATAATGTAATTTGGCAGTTATGTAATGATGTAGTCTTCCTTCATTTTGTGATCTGATGTGGTCACCCTCCCTTAGCGCATAACACCAATTTTTGCATAATGACCTAGTCTTTGAACCTAACCATGTTGATAAGTGAGGCATGGGTGTATACCATGAACTACTAGAAAAACAAACAAATCTGTCTTGCAAGAAGTACAGCCAGAATGCTCCTTAGAAGCAAGGATGGTGAGACTTCAGGTCACCTACTTTGAACATGTCATCAGGAAAGACCAGTCCCTGCAAAATGACATTCTGCTTGGTAAAGTAGAGGGTCAGCAAAAAGAAGAAGACCCTCAGTGAGGGAGATTGACAAAGTGACTGCAGCGATGGGCTCAAACATAGCAACGATTGTGAGAATGACGCAGGACCAGGCAGCGTTTCGTTCTGTTGTACGTAGGGTTGCTGAGAGTTGAAACCAATTCAACGGTACCTGACAACGACAGGGTAATGAAGGTGGCACCAAGACTGTTGCCACCTACACTGTATATTCCCTATCTTTACGTTTACTTTATATTTGTTAATCCGTTATCTTTACATGGCAGTGACAAACTTTGAAGATTTTAAATGGTTATGGAAATCTTTATGAAGAACTAAGAAGATATAGTAGCCCCATGTCCACATGGTGCATAATTGTTCTGAATACCATCTCTTAAGCTCTGGATCAAACCCTCAAGTTCAACACACATTTCTATATAGTCCTGAGTTGATTTTTCAGAAAGAATGTGAATCCCCACCAATGAATAGGGTTCTTCCAAGAATTCTTGGGGAAAAGAGCCATTCTGGGACTTAACTTTGCAAATTAACTCAAATAAATAGAATGTCTACTAAAAAAAATTCTAGAGTGTTATTTCCTCTATCTTCCTACAGACCGGGAGAAGGAACTAGAAGCTTTCCGAATGGCACAGCAGGGGTGTTTGCACCAGAAGAAGGGGCAAGCGATTCTCTATGAAGGTGGAAAAGGCTATGGAAAAAGCCAGCTGTTGGCTGAAATAAACTTCCTGGCCCAGAAGGAAGGACACAGGTGAAGACTCCTGCTTTCTGACTTAGTCAGAACCTGCTTCTGTTGGGGCCTCTTTCCCTTGCTGGTGGGATTCTTGTATCAGTTAGATTCCACATCCTTGGGCTGGTAGAGTGCGTAACCTCTCTATGGGTCGGGGGATCCTTGGTGACCATAGTGACATTCCCCAGGGTGTTGCCTTTGGAGCTGAAGGAAGCAGATTCCAAGCAGTGCTTCTATGCCATCCAGACTCTCATGGCCATGTTCTTTGAGATTGATATATGCCCATCCTACTACCGGCAAGAGTGCCTTCACAGACAGCTCCGTGGGATGGTGGAAGAACCACTTCACTGCCTTTTTAATGACCTCTTCTTTGTGAAGGTAATGAAGGCAGTGGCTTTCTGAATTGTGTTACTGATGTTA
Source organism: Loxodonta africana (assembly GCF_030014295.1). NCBI lineage: Eukaryota > Metazoa > Chordata > Mammalia > Proboscidea > Elephantidae > Loxodonta > Loxodonta africana. Next base: position 103,792,483 of record NC_087342.1, read on the forward strand.
TTTTGTGGATAGTTGGACGCAGGAGTCATTCTGTCTTCTAATATAATACACTTAGGCCATGGTTTCTTGTTGTTGTTTTTTTTAACTTTACACTTTTTACATTCCTTTTTTTTCTATTCTAAGATGATAGTTTAATGAAGTAGGAAAACACTGAGTTGGAAGTCGGGAAGGGAACAAGCATTCATCAGACTCAGTGTATGCCAAACACTGTGCCAGTCACTTTCCATGTATTATCTCCTTTAATCCTCATTGATACTCTGAAAAGTAGATTTATCCACAACTTACAGAGTATAAAGCCGGAGATTTGTTTGTGTATGTGTATGTCTATATATCTGCGTATCCAAAGAACACATAGTTCATGATGGCAGGGTTGAGATTTGAAATCCCTTTGACAACAAAACCCAGGCTTTCGCCTTTATGAGAAAAGTGGATTCTAGGACTGACTCTGCCACTTGCAAGTTGTATGTCCTGGAGCGAATCAGTTCGTCTTCCTGGGCCTCAGTTTTTTCCTGTGAACTGGCAAGGAATGGTAATGATATTACTTGATATGATTTCGTATTAATTTTAAAGGAGATAATTTATAAGAGATTGCACTATAAATTTTAAAGTGCTAACTGTATTAAGGTGATCCTGACCAGTAGAGCACCTCCAGCAATTATATCTATGTGTTCTTGAGTCAGTCATAATTTTTATTCTTTAACCTTACATCCCTGTTCCCTAGCCACAGAGTTTATCACTTTAACGAGCATTTGAATCTCAGAAGCTTCCAGTGGTCTTTGGTTTATGTAGTGCCCAAAAATGCAGACTAAAAATTCCCTGGTCCATAATTTCATTTATTCATCCTCCATCCTGTTAATCTACCCACCTGCAGGATACAGTATTTAATGGAAAATAGAGAAAACTATAATTTGTCCAATCCCTCATCATAGCCCTCTCTGAAGATGGGCCTTGGACCAGGGCTCTGACTTTGCTGAAGGAGTACAGAGAGGAGTAATCTCACTCTGGCTACTCAGGGTCCACGATAGCTTACATGCCTGGGCCTAGCACAGAAAACAGTGGTAGGAGATGTCTGTGGTGTCTCTTTCTGACAAGTCTCCTGTACAGATTCATCCTGGAGTACTGGAGCTGTCCAAAGTGACATTGTGACTTGTTACGTTATTCTGTAGTCATCACTCTCTAAGAATTTTCCAGAGTCTAGCATAGAAAGAAGAACTCCCTCTCTAACCCTCAGTGGACTTTGATTCTTACCCTCCCAACTGTACACCGCTGTTCGATCAGCCTTTGTAGCATTATGCTCAATCCTGCAGAAACCCTTTCTCAGTCAAAATAGAAGTTTTCTGTTCCCTTTGGAGAACCTGCATGTTTTTATTAAATTGTAATTTTGAGTGCTAATATATTAATACTTTTCACCTGGTCAGTTCCCCTTATCCTTAGAAGTTTCGCACATGGATGACCTGGCCAGACAAAAGAAAGTTAAAGCGTGTTTTATTCAAGTGCTTCAGGAGGTGGGTACTTTTGCTACATGCTTTTAACTGTATTTATGTGGAGATGGTTTATATTCATTTTAATATACCCACACCACACCTTGATGAAGGCATTCCTTTGCCTGCCTATTTGTTGACGTCTTCACTATATCTGTCCTTAACCTAGAGTCCATCCTACAGCACAGCATAGCATTGATGAAAAGGCCTTTGCCCTTTCTGTTGCTGTTTCTTAATGAAATTGATTTCTCAGTGCAAGTGTCTAGCTGTTTTACCTGCTATTTATTGAAAATACAGACACTCAGGCTTCACTCCAGGACTGCTAAATTAAAAAGTCTGTATGAATAGAAACTGATACAGGCATTCTGAAAAGCACTGTAAAAGTAACTAGTCAAACTTCAATACCATGCATCCTTTAGACCCAACAGTTCTACTCCTGAATGTGTATATCCCAGGGAGGATGTTCACTGCACCCCCCAGTGTTTATGTGTGGAGGCCAGGGAGGTGTTGATGTGAACTTGTGGATGAATACGATGGAATTTAATGCAAGAGTTAGAAGTAAGGGAACTCATGAAAACCTAGCAACATGGAGGACCTTAAAGACGTGCCTGAATTAAAAAAACAGAAATAGTGACATCTCTATTACAGTAGCATTGACAACTCACTTGACGAAACGACACTATATATTTTATAAGAGCATAATACAAACAAAAGGTTATACATTAAGCACAGAATGGTTACCTGCAGCCAGTTGGAGTGGAATGGGAGTAGGGAATGTGGATAAGTGAATACATTTCGTTGTCTTCAGCCTACACAAACGGGGCCGGGTCATTTGTATCTTTGGCAAACACTCCCATGCGATTCTGATGTGCAGCCTGATTTGGGAGTGGCCAGCTTAAAGTATTCGGACTTCCAGACAGCGTGAAACCTTGGCCAAAATGAAATATTTGGAAGCGTCAACTTTAGTTTGGGGAATCTTTTGATGCTTATTTCATTTTTCAGTTATTTTCTTGTCTAAAGAAACTCAGTACATTTCTTAAGGAATTAGACAAACAGACCATATTTTATATTTGTAAAATATTGGCCGGATTCAAGATACAGTTTACTCTGAGAGCCCCAGCTTGTGTTGACATTTTATTTAAATTATTGGAGGGAAATTCATGATAGATTTGAAAATCAGGTGACTTCATTTCTAATCAGAAGTTGTTATTATTTCTTTGCTGTTATTTCCAGGCAGTGAGGGAAACACCACTGATTTTCCTCCTTGACGAGGCCCAGTATATGGATGCAGCTTCCTGGGAGTTTTTGAGCACATTGCTCTCCAGCGTGCCCATCATCATGGTGATGACGTTGACCCCTACCTTCACCCTGTGTGGCTGGGCCCAGCGCTTCCTGCAGAGCTCTCAGGCTACCCTTGTGCCCATTTCGATGTTGGCAGCGACCTCACTGTTGAGAATGGCATGTTGGGAACTGGGGGTGGTGAGCATCCCCCAAGAGCTACAGATGTGAGTGGTAGGACTAGCTGGGCACTTGATTAAGGGAGGAGCCGATGCCGTAATATAAGGGAGAAGGCTCCGATCTTACCTACTGGAGTCGGGATAGAATGGCAGTCGTAACCATGATGAGGTCTAGGACTCGATTTAAGTAAACCGTTAAGGGGCTACCTCCCTGGGCTATCCACCCAGGTTTTCACAGTACAGTTAGAATTTGGATGGCTTGCTTACTGTGAATTACATGTGGTCGAGCCAGCTCTTGCCAGGCCATTTAGTAAGAGGTATTAGTTCCTATTAACATCAATAGAAGCAAAATAGCTTGAGAAAGAAAAATTACTGCAAAAATGCACTTCACAGCCAAATAGAAATTGTTTCTGCATTTTTATGTTGTTCGTTCCCTCTATTAATGCATCAAGAGCTGACTTTAACAAAAAAAGAAAGTCCTCAGTATCAAGTACCCTAATGCTTGGTTCCCTTCAAGTGGGCAGTTTAGTCAGTGGTCTGTTTACCTCTCTGCAGCTACCTTCTCCACAGGTGCTTTGGAAACCCCCTCTACTGTGAGGTCCTATGCCAGGACCTTCTCTCTAAGGACGTATTGCTCTTTCATGACCTACAAAAGGAGGAGGAGGAGAACAGCAAGTGGGAGACCCTCTCAGGTAAACTCAGCCATCCAGGTACAGCTGCTAGAGTTCATTCTCCAACAGGGCATCAGCTGAACCTTATGAAGCACATATCTATTCCCTGCTGACATTATAGGCCAGATTAGGTTTTCCCAACTAAGCACACTATCCAAATATTATGTAACTAGGATGAAAACACTGAAAACTTGGCTCACAGAACCTAATTCAGTCAATCAATCTATAATAGTTCCTTTTTGAACAGCCCAGGGGTGGGAATAAAGAAATAGGATTTATACAGATGAGAATCCAAAATAGACAATTGAGCATCACTGATAGAATGATGACTTGAGTATTTGGATGCGGAGGGGGAGAGGAAAAAAAGGTAAAAGTATATGTAAATCAAGAAAAGCACTCTAGAGTTGTGATGTAATAGAAGTGAGGGTTATTGTAAAGTGAACAGGAATAGTGAACAGTTGTAAGACACCATATGGTATAGAGAATATTGTTAGTTTGTAAGAGGAAATTAGAGAGAGAACAGGCAGGATGGGTGGAATAAACCACCTTAAACTGTGATATGCTCTATTCATCATCATCTTTTTAGTTTCTTGACTAAATTCTTGTATTTTTGTGCCTTTAAAACCATAATCATGGAGGATGGTGTTTTCCTCAGCCTTAGTCTTCTTTCCTTACAGCCAGTGCCATGAAATCCACAATGTATAGTATTTCTTCTGCCAGCTCTGAAGAAGACCAGGAACTTTATGTCTGCACAGTCAAGGATGATGTGAACTTGGATACAGTGCTTCTCCCACCATTGTTAAAAGGCAAGTCTCTTGAGGACCTCAAGTGAACCAATTACAGATGTCATTGCTGGGTACTTGAGTATAGGTCTCTCATTATTGTTCTGGCTTCGTTTTCTTCTTAAAAAAACAAAAAAACCTGCCTTCTAGAAATAAGTTCTGGCATTGCCTGAAGAGCCCTTTAAAGACATGTAATTCTATTTGATTGATGTTTTTAATTAAGTGAGCCCATTGTTCTCTTTGGGGCTGACTGATGACCTGGAAAATTTTCCAGTTATTTAATTAAAAATAGGTCCGGAGTTTCCTTTTGTGCATATTCTTGTGCTGAAGGAAACAGTAAGCAAGGGTTGCAGAAATTTAGGGAAACCCAAGGTGCTGGTAAAGAGGCAGTGTTATGCACGTAGCAAGAGATCAATATAATGTACCCCTCCCCGCCAAAAAAAAAAAAAAAAAAAACCCATTGCCATCCAATTGATCTCAACTCATAGTGACCCTATAGGACAGAGTATAACTGCCGCATAGGATTTCCAAGGAGCAGCTAGTGAATTTGAACTGCCAGCATTTTGGTTAGCAGCCTGACCCGTTAACCACTGTGTAAGTTTATAATGAATGACTGATGGGCTAAAAAATAAAGGAGTCATCAAAATAGAGTAGACATAACTGAAGGGGGGGTGTTCTTAGAAGAGATGAATTTTTTGTTTTATTTAATGTTCTATTCCAGTGTTTGGTGGGCAAGATACTATTTTAAGCCTGCTGAGGGATATAATGATGAATAAGCAAAGCATGGTCTTGTTGACAATATATAACATGCACATGAAACAGCAGGAGAGAAGACCATGGTAATTAAGAGCTAGGGCTCTGGAGTCAAAAGAACCTAGGTATCATTGGTTCCTCCACTTATTGGCTATGGAATCTTGGCTAAGTTAGCTGTCGTATCTAAGCCTTAGTCTTCTCATTAGTCAAATAGGACGGTAATTGCCCATGTCTCATGGGGTTAGTTGAGGCTTAAATGAAATAAATCACAGCACATAATAAATATTTAATGAATGTTAGCTATTATAAGCTATTACTTCCTTATGATGCCCACTCTGGATGGGTGGTTAGAAGCCCTGGGTCCCAAATAGAAACCGGTGCCTCTTTTCACAGCTCCATAAACATAGTTTCCAGGCCCTGCAAGGGATATAAGAATTACTACACCCAAAGTAGCGGCTTACCATCAGGTATTTATAGTTCACTCACAGTTTTCCCAGTCCAAATTCAGTTTCTCAATCATGGGTCATTTTTTTAAATTGTGCTGTAAGTGAAAGTTACAGTTCAAGTCAGTTTCTCATACAAAAACTTAATACATGCATTGTTATGTGACTCTAGTTGCTCTCCCTACAATGTGACGGCACACTCCTTCACTCCACCCTATATTTCCCAGGCCCATTCAACCCGCTCCTGTCCCCCTCTGCCTTCTCATCTTGCCTCCAGATAGGAGCTGCCCACAAAGTCTCATGTGCCTACTTGAGCTAAGAAGCACACTCCTCACCAGTATCATTTTATGTCTTATAGTACAGTCTAATCTTTATCTAGAATGGGAATTCCAGAACACTTAATTGTGCTCATGAGGAACCTTTACATAGATCAAGAGGCAGTTGTTCAGACAGAACAAGGGGATACTGATTGGTTTAAAGTCAGGAAAGGTGTGCGTCAGGGTTGTATTCTTTCACCATACCTATTTAATCTGTATGCTGAACAAATAATACGAGAAGCTGGGCTATATGAAGAAGAACAGGGCATCAAGATTGGAGGAAGACTCATTAACAACCTGCGTTATGCAGATGACACAACCTTGCTTGCTGAAAGTGAAGAGGACTTGAAGCACTTACTAATGAAGACCAAAGACCACAGCCTTCAGTATGGATTGCACCTCAACATAAAGAAAACAAAAATCCTCACAACTGGACCAATGAGCAACATCATGATAAACGGAGAAAAGATTGAAGTTGTCAAGGATTTCATTTTACTTGGATCCACAATCAACAGCCATGGAAGCAGCAGTCAAGAAATCAAAAGATGCATTGCATTGGGCAAATCTGCTGCAAAAGACCTCTTCAAAGCATTGAAGAGCAAAGATGTCACGTTGAAGACTAAGGTGCCCCTGACCCAAGCCATGGTATTTTCAATCACATCATATGCATGTGAAAGCTGGACGATGAATAAGGAAGACCGAAGAAGAGTTGGTGCCTTTGAATTGTGGTGTTGGCGAAGAATATCGAATATACCATGGACTGCCAAAAGAACGAACAAATCTGTCTTAGAAGAAATACAACCAGAATGCTCCTTAGAAGCAAGGATGGCGAGACTGCGTCTTACATACTGCAGACATGTTGTCAGGAGGGGTCAGTCCCTGGAGAAGGACATCATGCTTGGTAGAGTACAAGATCAGAGGAATAGAGGAAGACCCTCAACGAGGTGGACTGACACAGTGGCTGCAACAATGAGCTCAAGCATAACAACGATTGTAAGGATGGTGCAGGACCAGGCAGTATTTCGTTCTGTTTTGCATAGGGTCACTATGAGTCGGAATTGACTCGATGGCACCTAACAACAACAATCTTTATCTAAAGAGTTGGCTTTGAGAATGGTTTTAGTTTTGGGCTAACAGAGTCCAGGGGCCATGACCTCTGGGGTCCCCCCAGTCTCAGATCACTAAGTCTGATCTTTTTACTGAAATTTGAGATCTGCATCCTACTTTTCTCCAGCTTCATCAGGGATTCTGTGTTGTGTTCCCTGTCAGGGCGGTCATTGGTGGTAGCCGGGCACCATCTAGTTCTTCAGGTTTCAGGCTGATAAGAGTCTCTGGTATATATGGCTGTTCCTTTCTCTTGGGCTCGTATTTTCCTTGTGTCTTTGGTACTCTTCATTCATGGGTCATTTTTAATGTAAGCAGTGTTACCTGCTAACACAGCTGACATTCTCCTTTTATCAGAATTTGAGGAAACAAAGCTAGAAAATTAACCCAAGGTCAAACCAATAACCCGCTGCCATCAAGTCTGTTCCAACTCATAGTGACCCTGAAGGGCAGAACAGAACTGCCCCATAGGATTTCCAAGGCTATAAATCTTTATGGAAGCAGACTGCCACATCTTCTTCCCGCAGAGCAGCTAGTAGGTTTAAGCCTCCGACCTTTCACTTAGCAGCTGAGTGCTTAACCACTGCACCTCCAGGGCTCCTGCATTGTCCATAGGAAAGGCAAAAGTTTGTTAACTTTTTACTAAATTTTAACTAACACGAATAGCTCAGTCAGCAAAGCTTTGGACGAGATGAAAGGCCAAAGTTAGATTGTAAATGGGCGTGTTATAGAAAGATTTATGAAGGAGACTGACATGATTATATTTGTACTTTAAATATATAATTCTCTCCCTAGGTAGTATATTATTAGCATGAGAATGAGGAAATTGGAGCTGTCCAAAACTGTTAGCAGAGGGTATTGTGGTAATCAGGTTAAAACGACTACTTGTATGAAAGCCGTTTAGGAGGAAATGTATTCAGAAGACATTTAGGGAAAAAAGAGTTATTTTAGAAGGAGGATAAGTGAGTGAGCTGTTGCTTGTGAGGGAAGGAAAGGATTTAGAATTATTCCAAGATTTTGGGCTTGGTGACTTAGTGGCCCAATACCAGGTACTTTAATGTATGAGTCAGAATGTGGAGAGATTACTAAAACGCTTGGAGTTAAGTAAGGTCTTTACAAGTATCAGAGAGTCTGGGATCAGGAAGCCTGACCTGTATGTTTAGTTAGAAGTGGAAAGAAAAGGTCTAGCACTCCTCGGTCATGAAAATGGAAAGACTAGGTAGTATAATGGAGTGATTCAGAACGCTGCTTTTGTTCTACCACCAAAAGGTTTTGGTGACCATGAGAAGAGCAGTTTCAGTGGCGTGGTAGAAACCTGATTGATGCTGACCGAGGAGTGAGTGGGAAGTGTGGACATAGAGATAAAGATCTTTGCAGAGATGAGGCTGAGTGGAGAACGGAGGACTAAAGTAAGGCAGTAGGTAAAAAAAAAAAAAAAAAGGAGTGGACAAAAACTTTTTTTTTTTGAGGGATGGACAGATGATCAACACAATGTACATATTCTAGATTTGTAGAAGTCTTATTGGTTGTTGATTTTATTTTTGTTGTAGAAACAGCAGTAAACCAACTGGATCAGTTGAGCCCAGAGGAACAGTTGCTGGTCAAGTGTGCTGCAGTCATCGGTCACTCTTTCCACATAGATCTGCTACTGCACCTCCTGCCTGGCTGGGATAAAAACAAGCTACTGCAGGTGCTGAGGGCTCTTGTGGATATACATGTGCTCCACTGGCTCGGTAAGAGCCAGGAGCTTCCTGCTGAGCCACTATTAGTGCCTCCCTCTATCAAAATCATTGAACAAACCAAAGAGAAGAAGAGAAAGCCAGGTGAGGAAGGGCTGCTCCCTTGTTCTCAGGCCTGAACAGAATACCCCAGATGGGGGTACCTCTGTTCAGAAAGGCCATCAATAGCATACATGAGGGGCCTCTGCCTTTTAATGCATAAGGCTAAGAAACAGGAAAAGAATTATCATTTTAATCATGAAGGAGCCATGGTTATAGTGAAAAAATGTCCCACAGTTTTCAGGATAGGCTTAAAAGCAAGAATTCTATTTCCTTGTTAACCCATGTGTCAATAGTTGTGTTTTTATTTTTGGTTCAGAAAATATTACATAATCCTTTATTGGCTTCTAGGTGTAAATGATGAGAAAAGAGGAAAAGCCATTTCTATTTTTAGAAACTCACAAAGAAGGTAAACACATGGTATTGAAACACATGAACAAAGCAAGATATAAATTAAATAGTTTGCAATCTCAGATTCTTCACATGAAGAATAAGATTGTGGCTTAGACCACCTAAAAAAACAAAAAAAGCGTATATAATCCTAAAGCGTATATAATCCATAAATAATTTCACTTTAACTTTGACGTATGTTTGGCTTCTATATTTGAACAGGACATTTTTGATGATTTGATGTTTATAATTTAGAATAAAAAAACTCAATTTACCCAAACAAAAACCAAACCCACGGTCATCGAGTCAATTCTGACTCATAAAGACCCTCTAGTTCAGAGTAGAACTGCCCAGCAGGGTTTCCAAAGCTGTAAATCTTTACAGAAGCAGACTGCCACATCTTTCTCCTGCAGAGTGGCTGGTGGGTTCACACTACCAACCTTTCAGTTAGCAGCCAAATGCTTTAACCGCTGTACCACCAGGGCTCCTAAGCTCAGTTTAGGAGGAGTAAGTAAGAAATCTACCCAGTGTACTTATGCATCGCTGATCCTTTCTCCCCCCTTATACTAGTTATGGTCAGTATCACTCTCAGATTGGTACAGAATTCTTTGTACAAAACAGTAATACCAACAAGGAGATGTAAATAAAATTTTCTTATAAACTAGAAATTTGCCACATTTTAGCATACAAAGACTTTAACAGAGACACTAACTTACATTTTTCTGTATTTCAGATACTGGCTCAGCTCCTCTCAGGCTACATGAGGAACAACCCCCACCTGAAACTGAGGTGCTAGAATTTGGATTGCCTCTCTTACGGGAAGCTGCACGGGAGCTGTGGCCCAAGGAACAACAGATAGCCCTGCACCTTGAATGTGCCTGCTTTCTCCAAGATTTGGCCTGCCGCTGTGGGAGCTGCCATGGAGGGGATTTTGTTCCCTTCCACCGTTTTGCCATCTGTTCTACTAAGTGCTCCAGTGGGACCTCCCGATTCTGCAGTTACAAAGATACTGGCTCGGTGCTAACACAAGTGATCACAGACAAATTGCAGCTGCCTTCTCCCCAAGGTAAACCCAGGGGCAGAAAGGGGACATGTGGGCAGCACTTCTGCTGATTCATGTACTAGAAGCTCTTCATCAAAAAGTAGAGTAAGATTAAGGGAGAAAAGTAGGTAGAAAGAACCATTTATCTCTGAAGTGTCAGTGATTCAAAAAAATGTAACTTCAGAGTTAAAAGGAACCTTCGAGATCATATTTGTTTTAATTGGCAGCCTTGAACAAGTTACTTAACCTCAATTAATTGAGGAAAATAAGAATACCAACCTCATAGGGTTGTTTGAGGATTAAATGAGTTAAAGTATGTAATGTGCTTTGAGTAGTGCTTAATTCTTTTTAGTTATTATTTTTTAGTTCACTACACGTATATTGAGACTTCATATGTATCAGATGCTGCACTAATGTTAGGAATACAAAATGAATAAGATTCAGTCTCTGTCTTCCTAAAGCTGTTCGTTGTTTGGGATAATACAGACAAATAGAGAATTCCAGTATGGCATGGTAAAGTCAGTGGAAATGGTATGCATAAAGCATTGGGTTTCCTACAGAAGTGGCTGCTAGCTCAACCTGCGGAATGAGTCAGAGAGGACTCTCCCTTGAGGGGGATACTGCCAGAACTGAATCATGAGGGATAAGTAGGAGTTAGCTACTTGAAGGTTAGATTAGTGAATAGATGTTCTTCATAGCCTATAATCCTTCAACTGCATCGCAGGTAAGAGCTCATCCATTTTTGTTTTAATATTTTTAGTTAGCTTACCTTACACAACAGCTCATTCATTGTCTCCAGCTGTTAGGAAGTTTCTTCTTTCATGAAGATGAAATCTACCTCTTGGCAACTTCTGTTTTTCATAGTGGTGTCCACTTTCGTATTTGAAGATGGCTGTCAAGACCCAATCAAATCTTCCCTTTCTCCACACTTTGATAGAAGGGAAGTTGGCATTGGCGTTGGTGGGGGGACACAAGTGAGTGATGGATTGTTGATGGTGAAGATCTAAAATGAGGGATTTGACCTGTGTTCCTAAAGCAAACCTAGCTGTAGCGTTCTGATGACTCTATGAAGATGGGCCATTGACTTGGAACAGATGGTCATTGGCTAATGAACTCTATTGCATCTACATTTTTTGTACTTGAGAAAGAAGAAAATAACAGTAACTATTCTGGTCTGGCATTATGGAGAAATTGTGCTGTCGTTCACAGTTCCTGTATGGCTCATTGCTTTTGAGAGGTCAGTGTCAGTTTTAAGTTAGACAACCTGGTCAGTCTCCATGAGAGAGACTCAAGATGTTTCCAGCACAGCTGAATCCTGAAGGGGCTTCCCAGACCCAGGACCTCTGTTCATAGCCATGGAGACCAGACGCTGAACAACTCCAAAGTGTGTTATTTACAGAAACCGTTGACTCGATGGCAACGGGTTTGTTTTTTTTTCTGGTATGATGTGATGGTACCCCTTGGAGTTGTGCACTGCAGCAGTGTTGCCAAACCCCAGTTATCTTAGTTGTTTTTTGACATCATTACCATCAGAGAGCCAGCCAGCCCCTTTACTTAGCACAAATCCTTCCTATAACAGTGCTCTTAGGCTCCTCATCAATCCCACCACCCATGCTTCTGAGCCTTAGTAGATAAAATCTCAACGTCATTCCAGTCTTTGCTGTTTTGATCTGTAAGGAAGTAGCTGCAGAAGAAGAATCAAATCTGGAGGATAAAGGCCCCTTAAGGCCAGCTGGGTAAAGCTGAAAATCTCTGTCAGTCACTGTGATTCTAGTGGACTGTGCCATCTTGTGCTTTCATGATTTTCTTTACTGGGTCTTAGGCCCTATGGTTTACTCTCATCTGGTAATAAACCTGATCCAGACATATTCAGGGATTTCCACTATTAGAAGTAACCATCAGTCCAGGATACACAAATTCTTTATTGATTTCTTCATTTAGCAGGCATTGAGTGCCTCTTGTGAGTTGGGAACTGGTTAGGAATAAGGGGAGTTACTATCTGGATCTTGATAGGGAACTGCCAAAAATTGAAGAAGATTCAGAAGAGGGCACGGAACCAGGGATATCATTGCTTATGTCAGGTGTATCTTGGCTGAAAGCAGAGACTATCCGAAAGATGTTTACCTGTGTTTTATTTACTGTACAAAGGCATTCAACTGTGTGGATCGTAACAAATTATAGGTAACATTGCAAAGAATGGGAATTCTGGAACACTTAATTATGCTCATGCAGAACCTGTACATAGATCAAGAGACAGTCGTTCGAACAGAACAAGGGGATACTGCGTGGTTTAAAATCCGGAAAGGTGTGCATCAGGGTTGTACATTTCACCATACCTATTCAATTTGTATGCTGAGCAAATAATCCGAGAAGCTGAACTATATGAAGAAGAATGGAGCATCAAGATTGGAGGCAGACTCATTAACAACCTGCATTATGCAGATGACACAGCCTTGCTTGTTGAAAGTGAAGAGGACTTGAAGCGTTTACTGATGAAGATTAAAGACCACAGCCTTCAGTATGGATTACACCTCAACATAGAGAAAACAAAAATCCTCACAACTAGACCAACAAGCAACATTATGGTAAACAGAAAAGATTGAAGTTGTCAAAGATTTCATTTTACCTGGATCCACAGCCAACACCCATGAAAGCAGCAGTCCAGAAATCAAATGACCTATTGCATTAGGCAAATCTGCTGCAAAAGATCTCTTTAAAGTGTTAAAAAGCAAAGCTGTCACTTTGAGGACTATGGTGTGACTGACCCAAGCCATGGTATTTTCAGTTGCCTCGTATGCATATAAAAGCTGGACAATGAATAAGGAAGACCAAAGAAGAATTGATGCATTTGAATTATGGTGTTGGCAAAGAATATTGAATGTACAATAATCCCCCCTTACCCCTGGGATAAGTTCCAAGACCCCTGAAGGTGCCTGAAACCATGGATAGTACCGGACACTGTATATACTGTTTTGTCCTATACGTATGCGTATGATAGTTTAAGTTTTAAATTAGGCACAGTAAGAGATTAACAATATTTAATAATAAAATAGAACAATTATACAATTAATAATTAAAATAGAACAATTATACTGTAATAAAAGTTACATGAATGACAGAGTGGGATGGCGCGAGATTTCATCGCACTCCGTACTCGTTTAATGTTTTTGGGCTGCAGTTGAGTGCAGGTAACTGAAATCGTGGGAAGTGAAACTGAATAAGGGAGGGATTACTCTACCATGGACTGCCGGAAGAATGAACAAGTCTGCCTTGGAAGAAGTACAGCCAAAATGCTCCTTAGAAGCAGCGATAGTGAGACGTCATCTCACTTACTTTGGACACGTTATCAGGAGGGACTAGTCCCTAGAGAAGGACATCATGCTTGGTAGAGGGTCAGTGAAAACGAGGAAGACCCTCAACGAGATGGACTGACACAGGGTCTGCAGCAATGGGTGCAAACATAGGAACAATGGTGAGGATGGCGCAGGACCGGGCAGTGTTTTGTTCTTTTGCACGTAGGGTTGCTGTAAGTCAGAGCTGACTCCACAGCATCTGACAACAACTATTTGTATCACAAATAGTTGCCATTAAGGAATCTGCAATCTACCATCATAATTTTACTTTGTAGGCTAATGTTAAACTCACTTGTCATCTTTATAATGGCGAAGGCAGGTAGACCATGAGCCGAGCTATGGAGGAAAGGTGGTCAGGAATTTAAAATGTCCTCAGGTAATCCACACACAGATAATTAAAGATCATCATCTTTTTCTCCCTACAGATAGTTTTCAGTTCCAGACAAAGCCATTCAGCAGGCAGGAGACCTTCTCAAGTGATCATTGCAGGTAGATAGAGATGAGGAGGGTGGGCATGGAAGAGCCAGAAACGGAGAGACAGATGACCGTTCAACTGGGGGCACAGACCAGGGCGGGTATCTTACCACCCGGGAGTAGTGATTCTTATCCTCAGCCCAGAATTCAGGCTAACAGAGAAGATTGAGAAAGTCAGTTCTCTGTAGGGAAATTATTTCTTAGTGTTTAAGAAAAAATTCAATAGCTTTCACACGTACTGAACACACATTTTTTTTTTTCAGCTATAAATTTGCCTTCTCAAATACTTTTAGCCCCAGATGATATCAAAATGAATTTGTTTCCTGTGTACCTCTTAGCTCTCTAATACCTATCCCATCGATTTTAAATATCCTTGCCTTGGGATCACCATCTGCTGTATATACAGTTTCCCCATTTCACTTATCCAACCTGATTTCCTACTGTTTTCAAACAATCTATTCGACATGAACCACCCCCTCACTCATCTGTGTGTGTCCTTGCTCACACAGTTTCTCCCTTTTTAAAATGCCCAATGACCTTCACCTCCCTCCACTTATCAAAATGTTCACTGTCTTTCAAGGCCCTCCTTGATTGCCACTTTTCTTTTCCCACCTGAGCTCTGTTCTAGCTCAGAGAGTTCCTACCTCAGGGTGCCTGTGGAAAGTGTGCTGGACTAGTAGTCAGAAGAGGTGAGCTCTAGTTTTGATTGTACTGCTCAGTAGCTGTGAGGCCATATCACTTAATCTCACTGAGCCTCAAGTTTCTCATCTGTAAAAGGGAATAGTCATTTTTGCCTGCCTGAACTGCAGAATTGTTGTAGGATCAGGTGAAGTAATCAGGTGACGGTGTCATGTATAGTCATATTCAAATGTGCTAGTAGAGAATTCCAATATGCTAATATGAAAATATATTACTGCCTTGTATCATTTTTATGCTTATATTGAACTCTTCTGGTAATGGTGTTTTCCCATTCAGATTCTGAGAACTTGGGTTGGCTTTAGGTTTTTTTAAAATTCCTAATAGAACTTTGCAGTTAAAGGTCTGGTTCCTGGCTCTCAAAAACTTACAGGGTGATGATACAGAAGGATAGACATAGAATTTAATGAATTACACAGAAAAGTTTTCTGGAAGAAATGGCTTTGAGACCTGGTAATACTCTGACAAAAGTGTCAACTTTGTGGCCACTCTCAGTTCTTCATCTTCTCTCCATAAAGGACAGAGGAAGAGTTCCTGGATCGAGTGAACAGGATGCTGGCTCAAACCAGCCCTGAGAAAGACATGTTGGCTGCAAAGTCCTGCCACTGTGAGGAAATTTTGAAGTTAGTGCTCTCACCTCTCACCCAGCACTGCCTGGTCATTGGAGAAACCACTTGTGCATTTTATTACCTGCTGGAGGCTGCTGCTGCCTCCTTGGACCTGGCAGATAATTACATGGTGAGCAAGTTCTGCTCTCTGTCCTGAGCTGAACCCGTTTGCTTTGGGAATTTGATTGGGATTTCTTACTATCAGGTCACCTTGATTGAGGAGTAGAGGAAGTGGGAGGGAGAAAGGAAGTGGAGGGATTTAGGAAAACTGCGTGAAGAGCTCCTGCTTCTAACTTTAAATCCAACCCTGGTTCAAATTCTAACCTCGACCATCATCATGACCTTGCTCCAGCCCTCACCCTAATCTCACCCCAGCAGCATCCTAATCCTAATCCAGCTTCTTCACCCTTACCATCTATCTGTCTTGTCCGGAGGCCTTCTTTTACTTGAGGAAGGCAAGCAGTCTTCTGGGACAACCCTCAGCCTTTTCGTTCTTCAGAAAGCACAAGGTGAAGATCTGTCAGTTTGAGGAGGCCACTTTCTGCAGTCTTCGATCAGAGGTAAGGGAGGGAATAACCTTGAAGCTTTGGTTATTTCGCTTTGAGGGTTACCGTATTATTATTATCTTTTTTTAGTCTTTTTTTTTATCTTGCTTTAAGTGAAAGTTTACAATTCAAATCAGTTTCTCATACAAAAACTTAAACTCACACATTGTTATGTGACCCTTGTTGCTCCCCCTACAATGTGACAGTACATTCCTCCTTCCCACCCTGTTATTTCCCATGTCCTTTCTACCACCTCCTGTCCCCCTCTGCCTTCTCATCTTGCCTCCAGACAGGAGCTGCCCACGTAGTCTCATATGTCTACTTGAGCCAAAAAGCACACTCCTCACCAATATCATTTTATGTTTTATAGTCCGGTCTAATATTTGTCTGAAGAGCTGGCTTCAAGAATGGTTTTAGTTTTGGGCTAACAGAGAGTCCAGAGGCCATGACCTCTGGGGCCCCTCCAGTCTCATTTAGACTATTCATTAAGTCTGGTATTTTTACTAGAGTTTGAGGTCTGTATCCCATTTTTCTCCTGCTCCATCAAGAATGCTCCATTGTGTTCCTTGTCAGGGCAGTCGTTGGTGGTAGCCAGGCACCATGTAGTTCTTCCAGTCTCAGGCCGATAGAGTCTCTGGTTTCTGTGGCCCTTCCTTTCTCTTGGGCCCATGTTTTCCTTGTGTCTTTGGTGTTCCTCATTCTTCTTTGCTCCAGGTGGGTTGAGACCAATCGATGCATCTTAGGTGGCCGCTTGGTAGCACTGAACACTGCAGAGGCCACTCACAGAAGTAGGATGCAGAATGTTTTCTTAATACATTTTGTTATGCCAGTTGACTTAGATGTCCCCTGAATCCATGGTGTATACCTGAAACCCCATCCCTGCTACTCTGACCTTCAAAGCGTTCATTTGTATTCAGGAAACTTCTTAGCTTTTGGATTAGTCCAGTTGTGCTGACTTGCCCTGTATTGTGTGTTGTCCTTCCCTTCACCTAAAATAGTTCTTGTCTACTCTCTAACTACTGAATACCCCTCTCCCTCCTTCCCCACCCATGTAA
The DNA here is from genome assembly GCF_030014295.1 of Loxodonta africana. Taxonomy (NCBI): domain Eukaryota; kingdom Metazoa; phylum Chordata; class Mammalia; order Proboscidea; family Elephantidae; genus Loxodonta; species Loxodonta africana. The sequence continues at coordinate 103,809,432 of NC_087342.1, forward strand.
CCATCAAAGAATGTTTTTTTCTGTGTTTAAACCTTTTCTTGAGTTCTTATAATAATGGTCTTATACAATATTTGTCCTTTTGTGACTAATTTCACTCAGCGTAATGCCTTCGAGGTTCCTCCATGTTGAGATGTTTCATGGATTCATTGTTGTTCGTTATTGTTGTGTGGTATTCCATTGTGTGAATATACCATAATTTGTTTATCCATTCATCCGTTGATGGGCACCTTGGTTGTTTGCATCTTTTTGCTATTGTAAACAGTGTTGCAGTGAACATGGATGTGCATGTATCTGTTCAGGTAAAAAAAAAAATTTTTTTTTTTTTTTTTTTGGAAGGCTCTTATTTCTCTAGGATATATTCCAAGGAGTGGAATTTCTGGATTGTATGGTAGTTCTATTTCTAGCCTTCTAAGGAAATGGCAAATCAATTTCCAAAGTGGTTGTACCATTTTACATTCTCGCCAGCAGTGTATAAGAGTTCCAGTCTCTCCACAGCCTCTCCAACATTTATTATTTTGTGTTTTTTGGATTAATGCCAGCCTTGTTGGCGTGAGATGGTATCTCATTATAGTTTTGATTTGCACTTCTCTAATGGTTAATGATTGTGAGCATTTCCTCATCTGTCTTTTAGCCGCCTGAATGTCTTCTTTGATGAAGTGCCTGTTCATATCCTTTGCACATTTTTTAATTGGGTTATTTGTCTTTTTGTTGTTGAGGTTTTGCAGTATCTTATAGATTTTAGAGATGAGCCATTGATCAGATTTGCCATAACCAAAAGTTTTTTCCCAGTCTGTAGCTTGTCTTTTTACTCTTTTGATGAAGTCTTTGGATGAGCATAAGTGTTTGATTTTTAGGAGCTCCCAGTTATCTAGTTTCTCTTCTGGTGTTTGTACGTTGTTAATAATGTTTTGTATACTGTTTATGCCATGTATGTGGGCTCCTAGCATTGTCCCTATTTTTTCCATAATCTTTATCGTTTTAGATTTTGTGTTTAGGTCTTTGATCCATTTCAAGTTAGTTTTTGTGCATAGTATGAGATATGGGTCTTGTTTCATTTTTTTAGCAGATGGATATCCAGTTATGCCAACACCATTTGTTAAAGAGACTGTCTCTTCCTCACTTAATGGACTTTGGGCCTTCGTCAAATATCGGCTGCTCATAGGTTGATGAATTTATGTCTGGATTCTCCGTTCTGTTCCATTGGTCTATGTATCTGTTGTTGTACCAGTACCAGGCTGTTTTGACTACTGCGGTGGTATGATAGGTTCTAAAATCAGGTAGTGTGAGGCCTCCCACTTTGTTCTTATTCAGTAATACTTATCCAGAGCCTCTTCCTTTTCCATATTAAGTTGGTGATGTGTCTCCATCTCATTAAAAAATGCCATTGGAATTTGGATCGGGATTGCATTGTATCTGTAGATTGCTTTGGGTAGAATAGACATTTTCACAATGTTGAGTCTTCCTATCCATGAGCAAGGTATGTTTTTCCACTTTCGTAGGTGTCTTGGTTTTTTGCAGTAGTGTCTTATAGCTTCCTTTATATAGGTCTTTTATGTCTCTGGTTAGATTTATTCCTAAGTATTTTATCTTCTTGGGGGCTATTGTAAATGGTATTGATTTGGTGATTTCTTCTTTGACATTGTCTTTGACCTTGGTGTAGAGGAATCCAACTGGTTTTTGTATGTTTATTTTGTATCATACTTTGCTGAAATCTTTTATTAGTTCCAGTAATTTTCTTGTGGACCCTTTGGGGTTTTCTGTGTATAAGATTATATTATCTGCAAATAAAAATACTTTTACTTCTTTCTTACCAGTTTGGATGCCCTTTATTTCTTTTTCTAGCCTAAATTGCTCTGGCTAGGACCTCCAGCATGATGTTGAATAACAGTGGTGATAAAGGGCATCTGTGTCTGGTTCCCATTCTCAAGGGCAGTGCTTTCAGACTCTCCATTTAGGATGATGCTGGCTGTGGGCTTTGTGTAAATACCCTTTATTAGGTTGAGGAAGTTCTATTCCTGTTTTGCTGAGAGTTTTTATCCTGAATGGGTGTTGGACTTTGTCAAATACCTTTTTTGCATCAGTTGATAAGATCATGTGGTACTTGCCTTTTATTTATTTGGTAGATTACACTGATGTTTTTCTAATGTTAGACCATCCCTGCATACCTGGTGTGAATCCCATTTGGTCATGGTGAGTTATTTTTTTGATATGTTGTTGAATTCTGTTGGCTGGAATTTTGTTGAGGATTCTTACATCTAAGTTCATGAGGGATATTGGCCTGTAATTTTCTTCGTTTCTGGCGTCTTTACCTGATTTTGGTATCAGGGATATGCTGGCTTCGTAAAATGAGTTTGGGAGTATTCCATCCTTTTCTGTGCTCTGAAATACCTTTGGTAGTAGTGGTGTTAAGTCTTCTCTGAAAGTTTGGTAGAATTCTCCAGTGAAGCTGTCAGCAGGGCTTTTTTGTTGTTGTTGTTGCTGGGAGTTTTTTAATTACCCTTTCAATCTCTTCTTTTGTTACGGGTTTATTTAGTTGTTCTAACTCTGTGTTAGTTTTGGTAGGTAGTGCGTTTCTAGGAATTTGTCTATTTCCTCTAGGTTTTCAAATTTGTTAAGAGTATGATTTTTCATAGTATTCTGATTCTTTTAATTTCAGTTGGGTCTGTTGTGATATTGCCCATCTCATTTCTTATTCAGGTTATTTGCTTTCTCTCTTCTTTGTCTTTTGTCAGTTTGGCCAGTGTTTTATTGATTTTATTGATCTTTTGGAAGAACCAGCTTTTGGTCTCATTAGCTCTTTCAATTGTTTTTCCTTTCTTTATTTCATTTAATTCAGCTCCAATTTTTATTATTTGCTTTTTTCTGGTGCCCAAGGGTTTCTTTTGCTGTTCTGTTTGTTTGAGTTGTAGGATTAAATCTTAGATTTTGGCCCTTTTTTCTTTTTGGATGTGTGCATTTATTGCTATAAATTGACCTTCTGAGCTCTGCTTTTTCGGTGTCCCAAAGGTTCTGGTAGGATGTCTTTTCATTCTAATCTGATTCTATGAATTTCTTTATTCTGTCCTTAATTTCTTCTATAACCCAGTCGGTTTTGTGCAAGGTATTGTTCAGTTTCCATGTGTTTGATTTTTTTTTCCTTGCTTTTTCTGTTATTGCTTTCTAATTTTATGGCTTTATGGTCAGAAAAGATGCTTTGTAATATTTCATTGTTTTGGATTCTGTTAAGGCTTGCTTCATGACTAATATGTGGTCTATCCTAGAGAATGTTTCATGTGCATTGGAAAAGAAAGTATACTTGGCTGCTTGGAGTGTTCTGTATATATCTGTGAGGTCAAGTCAGTTGATTGTGGCATTTAAATCTTGTGTGTCTTTATTGAGCTTCTTTCTGTATGTTCTGTCCTTCACTGAAAGTGGTATGTTGATGTCTCCTACTATTATTGTGGAGCTGTTTGTCTCTCTTTTCAATGCTGTTACAGTTTTTTTTATGTATTTTGGAGCTCTGTCTTTGGGGACATAAATATTATGGTTATGTCCTCCTGATATATTGACCTTTGAATCATTATATAGTATCCTTCCTTATCCTTTGTGATGGATTTTAAAGTCTATTTTGTAAGAAATTAATATTGCCACTCTTCTTTTTTGATTGTTGTTTGCTTGATATATTCTTTTCCATCCTTTGAGTTTTAGTTTGTGTGTTTAAGGCTAAGGTGTGTCTCTTGTAGGCAACATATAGACAGATCGTGTTTTTTTATCCACTCTGCCACTCTCTGTCTCTTTATTGGTGCATTCAGTCCATTTACATTCAGCATAATTATTGATAGGTATGAGTTCAGTGTTGTCGTTTTGATGTCTTTTTGTGTGTGTTAACAGTTTCTTTGTTCCACTTAATTTCCTGTGCTGAGTCATTTTTCTTTACATATTTTCTTCTTTCTCATTGTTGTTGATTTTGTATTTGCTGAGTCTTGATGTTTTTCTTGTCTTTTATTTTGATGTGTAGGATTGTTAGTTTCCTTTGTGGTTGCCTTAATATTTACCCCTATTTTTCTAAGTTTAAAGCAATCCTTTATTTCTTTATATTGCCTTGACTCTCCATATGAAAGATCTATGACTACATTTTTTAGTCCCCCTTTTTTTTAATGTCGTATTTTACGTAATGACGTGTCTGTTTCCCTGTTTCAGGTGTTTTAGCTTTGATTTATTTTTGTGATTTCCCTATCTGGGTTGATATCTGGTCACTCTGTCATGTGTTCTAATTTTGGGTGGTTCTCTGATATTACTGACTTTCTAACCAGAGGACTCCTTTAGTATTTCTTATAATTTTGGTTTGGTTTTTGCAAATTCCCTAAACTTCTGTTTGTCTGGAAATGTCCTAATTTTGCCATCATATTTGAGAGACAGTTTTGCTGGATATGTAATCTTAGTTAGCAATTTTTTTCCTTTAAGGCTTTATATATGTCATCCCATTGCTTTCTTGCCTGTATGGTTTCTGCTGAGTATCAGAGCTTAGTCTGATTGACTCTCCTTGGTGGATGACTTTTTGTTTATCCCTAGCTGCTCTTTGGTTTTGGTAAGTTTGATTATAATATGTCTTGGTGACTTTCTTTTGGGATCTGCCTTGTGTGGGGTTCGATGAGCATCATGGATAGTTATCTTCTCATCTTTCACAATATCAGGCAAGTTTTCTGCCAACAAATCTTCAACAATTCTCTCTGTATTTCCTGTTATTCTCTTCCTCCCTCTCTGCTACTCCAATCACTTGTAGATTATTCCTCTTGATAGAGTCCTGCATAATTGTTAGAGTTTCTTCATTTTTTTTAATCATTCATCTGATTTTTCCTCAAATATGTTGGTGCCAAGTGCTTTATCTTCAGTCTCATTGATTCTGAGTTCCATTGCCTTAATTCTGCTCTTATGACTTTCTGTTGAACTGTCTAATTCTGAAACTTTATTGTTAATCTTCTGGATTTCTGTTTGCTGTCTCTCTCTGCATTCTTACAGCCTATTAAATTTGTCATTACGCTCTTGTCTAATCAGCTTAAGTTCCCCTAATGCGTTGTCTCCATGCTGCTTGGCTAGTTCTGCATTTTGCCTGATCTCCTTCCTGATCTCTTGAAGAGTCCTGTATATTAATCTTTTGTATTGTACTCCTGTAATTCCAGGAAGTTATCTTCATCCAGAAGATTTCTTGATTCTTTGTTTTGGAAGCTTGCTGAAGTCATTGTGGTCTGCCTCTTTATGTGATTTGATATAGACTGTTGTCTCCAAGCCATCAATAAGTTATTGTATGTGTTTTATGTTTTCTTACTGTGTCCTAGGTTCTTGTTTTGTTTTTTGATATGCCCAAATAGGCTGCTTGAATGAGCTAGTTTGATTATTGGCGCCTTAGAAGCTCTAACATCCTGTCACTAGGTGGTTAGAGCTGTTACCAGGTATGTGAGCCTAGCAGTCCGTTCACTCTTCTTATATGGATTCAGCTCAGGTGTCCTGGTAGTCAGTCACCAAGTGTGTGGTAAAGGCCTCACCTGCCGTCCTAGACAAGGAAGGGTGATTGGTGTATGCACAGGTATCTGGCTGCAGTAGTGGGTGTCACACACTGAGCGAGGCAGGGGGCTGACAACCGCCCCTGAGTATCTGTGAGGAAAGCATGCCGCTGTTCCTTAGAGCACGTAGGTGGGTGGCTTTTGCAGCCAGACTATGGGTACCCACTGCTGTTGGCTGTAAGTACTGGGAGGTACCACTTATTCTTGGACCCCTGTCACGGGTAGCTTGGTGTCATGCGTGGAACCAGCAGTTCTCAGGGCCCTGATACGGGTAGGTAAGGATCATGCTTAATAGGCAGAACAGTGTCAAATGTCACGAACCTGCCTTTCCACCATGTAGCTGAAACAGTTGAAGTTAGACTTCAGGTATATACTCTATTTTACTGTGCTAATGAGGGCCTACACTGTTAAAATGAGCTCACACAGGTCTATGCAGTAGTGAAAGGCATTTAAAGTCCATGGACCCCTTATGCCTGTCCCTGGGTAAAGGAGCTGTTTTCTGCCCTGAGTTCCCGGCTTAGAAAAAAAAAAAAAAAAAAAGGAGCCAGCAAATTATTTTTTCCCTGTTTGTTAACTTGTTCCCTCTCCAAGGGCCGGAGAGTGGCTCAGGGCAAGGGCAGGATGCAGCCGGCTGGAACCCAGTACAGAGCAGGAAAGGAGCAGGTAAGTGGGAGTGAGGTTTTTCCCGAAGGAGTATGTTTGGATCGCAGTAGGTTAAATGCAGGTACTTAATTTTTGCTAACTGAAGGCCACTTCTCCCTTCTGGAGGGTTGAGCAGACTGTATGCTGCTTGTTCTCTCTCAACGTAGAAAACGTGTCCCGAATGCTACTGGAATCAGCCTTTGGGGCGCCAGTTCTTGCCGGGTCAGGTCTGGCAACTCCTTGCTGCTGCTTAACTGTTTCTCCCTCCCCCTGCCGCTCAGTCCGGTTCCCGAACTTTGCTTTTGGTGTACAGGGCTCCTAGTTTGTTATATGATCAATTCACTTGTTTTTTCAAGTCTTTGTTGTAAGAGGGATCTGACTACTCCAGCATCTTGGCCCTGCCTCCTCTAATTTTTTGTTTTTTGATGTGCGATTATAAATGTGATAAAAGGTTATACAAATTCAAAACAGAGAAACATAAAATACAGAGAGTTGTTGCGTGCCATCAAGTTAATTCCAACTCACAGCAGCCCTACAGGACAGAGTAGAACTCCCCACTAGGGTTTCCTAGGCCATAATCTTTCCAGGAGCAGATTGCCAGGGAGAGTCCCCACTAAACTCATAACATAATTAGTAATTTGGTGCATATTCCACCAGCTGTTACATAGCGATATCATCATTTTAGTTACTTTTAATAGGATCATATTCTACACTCTGTTCTGCAGCTGACTTTCGTTCTTAGTACAGATTGAACATATTTGCATGTTGCTGTACGCATCCATCACACAGTTCACAGCTACAAGTACTCCGTCAATGGATGCATCATAGTGGATGTAACCATCTTCCCCTTCATCTGCATTTAGGTTGTCCCTAATTTTTGGTTATTATAAACATTGCTACAGTGAATATTCTTGTAAATTTCTCTTGTGTCATGAGACTGTTTCTGTGAGAGAAATTTCCAGGGCTGGAGATGCTAAGGCAGAAGATATGGACAGTCTTACATTTAATAAGTGTATTGCCAAATTGCCTACTAAAAATATTATATCAATTTTGATTTTTCTTATTTCTTCATATCCTTGCCAATTATCTGTCTTTTTAAACTTGGTAATTATAAATGAAAGTAATGTATAAATGAAAGCCAAGTGGTGTTTTAATATGTATTTCTTGATAAGAAACATTCTCATATGTTTATTGGTCATATATATTCATGTAAACCTTAAAATAACCTGGTTAGGAGAATAAGCGTAACATGTATGATGCACTTGAATGCAAAAGGGCATATTTGAGTTGTCCACTGTGGTGCATTATTTGTGCTTTAACAGAGAGGTCTTTGGAGCAAAGTGAAATAATTATTTCTTTCCCTTCATAAGAAGTTATTGTGCAGCCTGCCAAGACTATTCTGGAATCACATAATCTTTATTACTTCATGGGTTGAGCCTTAGAATGTGAAGGTCTGTGATCACCTCCCCAAGCCCCACCCATGTCAGCTATGGTGGCACAACCTGTGGAGGAGAAACGGGGGATTTGGTGATATTTCAGACTGTTTCTGTAGCATCTGAGAGCATCTGAGTCTCTACCTAAATGACTATCCTGTCCTATTCTAGCAATATCTCTTCCTAAATCACAGCTTTCTCTACTGCTCAGTGCCACATGTGTGGAATATGAGAAAGGAGGGTACCTTCTCCATCATTCCGTTTTCTCACCCCTTTACTTGCTTATGGCCCTCCTGGTGCTTGTTAGTGTGACTGCTGACCAGGCTCTCCTCCAACCCAACTCACCCCCAGCACCTCAGTCATCTCGGCTACACATCCCCAAATAAAATAGCCAGTGTGTGATGTTCAGAACCGTGTCCATGTACTATTCCCACACTTATATTACTATTGCTCATTTTTCCATCTCCAGGTCTGTTTCAACATGGGACAGATCACCTTGGCCAAAAAATTGGCTAGGCAAGCCCTTCGACTACTGAAAAGGAGTTTCCCTTGGACCTGGTTTGGTGTCCTTTTCCAAACATTCCTGGAAAAATATTGGTATTCCTGTTTCCTGAGCCAGCCTCCAAACAACCCTAGTGAGAAGTGAGAAGCCAGTCCAACTTACTCTGGTCCCCTTTAGGGCCACAGAGAACTGTACCTCAACTAGGACCCAGCCTGGAGCTTTGCATCTATTGCCCTAAAACTCCTCTTTTCAAGTACATACAGTTACCATTTCTAGCTCTTCCACCTTACTCCCCCAGCTAGTGAAACATAGCAGAATGAAGACTCCTTTTGATTTTGGAGAGTAGTAATACACTATCTCTTTGAAATAAAGATACATATATTTGTGTGTATATCTATTTACAAACACATGCATAGATACATGTATTACTATCCATATACACAGTAAAGAAATAACATTAAATTACCCATAATTATTAAGCTATAGTAATTTATAGGAAATACCTTCACCAAAAATAGAAACCCAAAGAATTAACTTTTTAAAAAATCTCTCTAAACTTTTCCTGGTCAAGAGGGAAGAATTAAAATGGCATATGGGGTTAGAAGCAGTGGGACCCCAGGAGCATTTGAGTTTGAAAGTCTGGAGGTGGCACTGTGTTGAGTAGACTTGAATTTCTTGTGGGGAGGCACAGTTGGGGAGTTGTGCAGGATAAGCGTGTGCCAACCATCCTGTGTGTCACGACAGTAAGAAGAAGTTGGCAGTACTGCAGCAACGGGTGCATTGCCTCTCCCTGCTCTGGCAGCTCTATAACCTGGAGACCACAACCAGCAATCGCAGGTTTGCCTACCTGGCCACGCTCATGCAGAAGAATTCAGCCGAGGAGTTCTCAAATGAAGCCCAGGTGAGCAAGTTCTTGGTTTTGGCATGGTTCCACAACAGCCCAGGCTTAACTGGACAACACTGATTATGTGTTTGAGCAAGGCTTACCAATTTGGAGTTTATGGAGGGGTTTCCAGGTATGGGATTATTGTGAACTCCCTGAATTGAATACAGAATTTTGTGTGTATATTCAAAAGAACACCCTGGGTGGCACAAATGGTTAAGTGCTCATCTGCTAACCAAAAGGTTGGCAGTTCAGATCCACCCAGAGGTGCCTTGGAAGAAAGTCCTGGCAGTCTGCTTCCAAAAGATTATACCCCTTGAAAACCCTCTGAAGCACAGTTCTACTCTGAAACACATGAGGTTGCCATGAGTTGGAATCGACTTGATGGCAACTGGTTTTGGGGATGTAGAAAAAGGGTCATAGCTTTTATCAAATTCTCAAATAAGTCCTTGTTTTAGAGGGGTTAGAATTGCTGATTTAGGAAAAAAAGAAGGAAAGAAAATATGTCTTCCTAATTTTCATATCTGGCTCTCTCTGTCTTTTTCTCCTATTCATCAACAAATATTTGATGAACACCAGTTATGTGCCAGGGTCTGATCTTTACACTGAGAAAACAGATAATAAATGAGTAAAATATATAGTATGTTAGGCGATAGTAAGTGCAATGGAGAAAAATAAAATGGAGGTAGAAGGATATGGACTTCTGGGTGGTGGAGTTGCAGTTTTAAATGAGGTGATCAGAGAAAGCCTCACTGAGAAGGTGGCATTTGAGTAAATATCTGAAAGAGGTAAGAAAGCCACATGGATGTCTGGGGAAGAGTATCCAGACAGAGGACACAGTGAATGCATAATGCATGCCCTTTGTATGTAAGAACAGTGAGGAGGCCATTGTGACTCAAGGGGAGGAAGAGGAGAGGAGACAACCAGGAGATCAGAGAGATTGGAGAGGGCTGGGATGGCAGATGGTGCGGGCCTTGTAGGCCACTGTAGGGGTTTTGGCTTTTACTCTGAAAGAGATGGGAAGCCACTGGTGGTTCTGAGAAGAAGGGTCAAATTGCATTTTGATAAGATTATTCTGGCTGCTATACTGAGAACAAACTGAAGAGGAGATCGAGGATGGAAGCAGGAAGGCTAGTTGGGAGGCTCTTGCTGTAACACATTCAAGAGAATGGTGGTAGCTTGGACCATAGCAGGGGCAGTAGAGGTAGGGAAGAGTAGACTTTTGAGAGGTAGAGCTGATTATCAGTCTTTTTGAACTTGATAATCTACGAATGAAAGTTATATGGTGGTTTAATATGTATCTATTAATAAAAAACATTCTCATGTTTATTGGTCACATATATTTACGTTTTTATGAAATGTCCAGTCATGTCTTCTGCTCATTGGAGTGTATATAACTTATTTTCATGTAAACCTTAAAATAATCCAGTTAGGAGAGTAAACCTAATGTGTGTGATGCACTTGAACACCAAAGGGAATATTTGAGTTGTCCACTGTGTGGATCATATGTGCTTTAACCAAGAAGTCTTTGGAGCAACTGATGGATCAGTTCTGGGATGTGAGAAAAGAAAAGTTAGGAATAACTTTAAGACTTGGGGCCTGGGCCTCTAGAAGGATAGAGATGCTCGTAATTGTAATGGGAAAGTCTTCAGGAGGAACATATTTGGGGGAAATTTGGGAGCAGATTTGGACGTGTTTAACTTGAGATGCCTGTTAGACATCCATGTGGAGATGTTGAATAGGCAGTTGAATAGACACGTCTAGGGTTCAGGGAAGAGGTCTGGGTTGGAAATTGAAATGTGGGATTCATCATCAGCGTGTAAATATTTAAAACCATGAACCTGAGCCAAGGTCACCAAGGGTCTGAATGTAGAAAAAAGAAGAGGTCCACAGACTGAGTTAAAAATCTCCATTTTTAAGAGGTCAGGGTGATGAGAAACCAGCAAAGGAAACTGAGACCTCCTGCCAGGTCTCAGTTGCCAGGAAGTTTGGAGCAAAACCAAAAAAGCATGGTATCCTGGAAACCTGGTGAAGATGATGTTTCAAGAAGAGAGCTATCAACTAGCTATAATTATAATAGAGATTCTAGGCAGCAGTTCTGAAGAGCTCCAAGGAAGAATCAGAGGCTTTAATTGAGAAAACACAGAAGAGGTACAGTTTGACCAGTGTTTCGAAGGACAAAGTCTTGGGTTAGGGAAGAAAGAGAGGGGCAAGTAGAAAAAGTGGTTTATTTCAAGGTGGGAATGATCTTGTGAGAATGATCAAATTAGGAGGAGTATGTTTTCATAGCAAGAGTAGAGGCAAGTGGTAGGGACACCAAGGATTCAGATTGGTTGAGCAACAGGGTATCATAGTGGGTTCTGACACAGGAAAGGGACAAGGTGGACATCTGGTGTGAAAGTACAATGGGGATATTTTGCCCATGTTTGCTGTCCCACAGGTTATCTCTACTTATGTGGACCTCTCTAAGTACTCACAAAGCATGGGTGACAGGGAGAAGTGGCTGCACTCTGAGAAGATGGCCATTCAGAAGAGCAGCGTATGTTGGTTCTCCAGGGAGGAATTGTTGGCCACAGCCCAGCTCATGCAGGCCTTAGCCTATACCAAACTCTGCCTCGGCCATCTTGATTTCTCCATCAGCCTGGGTAATGGTGGTTAGGGTTGGTGGGTCTAGGGCTTTTAAAGAGTCCAGGCTTACAGCTAGATCTCACTCATTGCTCTTTAACCTCCTCAGGTGTTCAAGCCTATGAGATATGCAGACACTTCAAGAAACCAGCTCTGGAGAATCTGGTTCTCTCAGTTCTCTTCAGATCTGCATTTCTGAAGAAGAAGTATTAAGATAATTTTTTGTCAATTGTATTTGTTGTCTAAGAGGGGTGGGTGTGTTCTCCCAGAGAAGTATGGGGTGGAGAGAGAGATGCTGTTCCATTTATACAATCAGGTTGTCTTGTCCCTAGCCACCCCAGGAAGCATTGTGTTAAGTGCGTGGGGTCAGGAGTGGGAGTGCAGTCAGCTGCTACATATTCCTCGTGGGCTACACGTTTCCCTCATGGCCAGTCTTTCTTTTTTCACTTCTGCAGGGAAGTAGTGAATTGCAGCAGCTTGACCCTGGAAGTTGTCTCAGGCATTTTCCCACCTCCTTTGACTGTTGGAGTCCTGGTGGCACAGTAGTTAAGAATTCGACTACTAACCAAAAAGTCAGCAGTTCAAATCCACCAGTCGCTCCTCTGAAACCCTACACTGTCCTATAGCATCGCTATGAGTCGGAATAGGTTTCATTTAGTTTTGGTTTTTGACTAGGAACACATCCGATCCCAGCTACAAATGGTCCCTGTATAGATGAAGCTATGTAGAGGAGTCCTAGGCTGTTAGACACCCTTCCTCTCCTGCATTGTCCTCCCTACTCCCTCACTGGTCCCAGTGGCTCTGTCTCTTGGCAGATTTGATCTGTGTGTCCATGTCCTGGAGAGTCAGTGGGCGCTCATTTCCCAGGGTCGTGATGTCCTTGGCCTGGCCTGCTTCTACTCTGCCTGCTTAGATCTGCTGCTCTACGGAAAAGGTAAATCTTGCCCTGGGTCTGATGTTCTCCTGAGTGATTCAGACCTCGGATGGGGCCCTAGGTGTGGAACAGAAGCAGTCATGAGCCTGTCCCTCAGGCATGGCTGAGGCCCCTGGTTCCCTAAGGACTAGGGACCACTGTGGTTCAGGGGTGTCTGCCTTTCAGGTTTTCTTTCCACCCCTGTGCCCCATACCCTCTATACCCAGTTCCTGCCTTGACAACATATACTAGCCTGGTTACCCTTTCTGCCCACAGGATTGCTGTGTCGACCTTTTGGGGAATGTCTACGTTTCATCCAGCACTATGAGCACAGCTGTGTTCTAACCTCTCAGAGCAATGTCATGCTGGGGGTCCACTCTTCCCTGGCCATATGGTAATATGGGGCACGAGAGTCTGACTCAGAGTCTGTGGGGAAGGGTAGACATGTAAGGACACCCTGAGATCATTTAAGCTATCTCCTTTACCCTTCCAGGCAGGACAGTTCAGCTGCCTAACTTACTTTTAAAGATCATTGACCTCCCATACCCTACCATCTTACTAGAAGGGTTCTCTAGGTTGAGGATGAAGTTCTATAGGCTGAGAGTTAAGTAATACGGTAACCTTTTGAGTGGATGAGTATTACATTTAAGTGCTCTAGTAACCTATGGCAAGGCTAAATATCACTGTTCTCTTTTTAAGTGTCATTGCATGTGAGTTCCCAGTATCACAATTCCGATTGTTCAGGAGGTCTTAGAGCCTTCAAGAAGTGACGATTTTATGAAAGAGCCGTGGTTGGCAAGCAGGGGATAGAGCTGAGAGCTGTTACTCTTTCCCTCCAGGTTTGCCCAGGACTCACAGTGGGACCTGTTTGAACACCACCTCTCCAAGGCTTGCCAGTTGGTGGAAAGAACAAATGCCTCATTATTTGGTTCACATGGTTTTGTTCGATTCCTTGAATGCCAGGTGCTGATGTTGCACAAAATGCCACAGAGTGTCTTCACACACATCCCCCCAGAGACTTGCAGCCAGACCCTCAAGGTACCTTTTTCTCCGCTGTCCTTAAGCTAGCAACTCATTTAATTATACTCTCTGTTACTCTTTCTACCACCTTCATCTCTCCCTTACTCTTCTCTTCACTGGCTTTGTCTCCTTTTCCTACTTGAGCCTTGGGTTTCTCCACCTATGAATATAGTCTTTCCACCTACTTCACCCACTCTCTCAGATAGTCTTGAGTCTGGGTCAGGACTGGATTCCTTAACTTTCCCTGTTTGCACAGCTACTACCAAATTCCAATTAGGTCTTCTCAGTGGACCCACCTTATGGCTCAGTTTGTAATTTGCACATCTCCCTACAGCCCTGCCATCTGAGTCTAAAAGACACATTCTAATTCCTCTGTATCCTAGAACCAGATTTTTGGGCCCACTTTGTCGTCAGTACCTCCTCCCTGTCCCCCCAGTCCTCAGTGAGGACTGCTGTAAGTTCTGGCAGTTAGGGAAAGAAGTACAAATCCCTGAGCTAATGACCCTTCCTTTCCTTTCAGTACTTTAAGGAGTTCTTCTCTCGATGTGTCACCTGCCCTGTCTATCACCAGTGGGTCTCTGAGCTTAAAGCATCTGTAATGAAATGTGGAAAGAGAGAATCCATGCCCTTGACTAACATGTTAAGACCTTTTGACACCTGCTTGACCAAGATTTGGATGAAGGAAGAATTCCTGGAGGATAACAATTCTTATGAAGGACATTTAGGAATAGAGGGTAAGCATTCCTTCCTGGAACCCTTCTCTGAGAGTCATAAAGAATAGTCTCAGATTCTTAGTCACAAGCAGCCAAAGGTTGCACCTCTAAAGTAAAGGAACACACAGATATGAGGAGTTAGTCCTTGCTCCAGTAGTAAGCGCATCTCACTGGTGCTGGACCCAGTCTAGGCAGACAAGGATCCCATAGATTCTTAACCAGAGCAATTTCTTCACTCCCTCTCAGCCCTGTGTTTCCACATCTATAACCTTTAGGCTTAGAAAGTTCTTCCTTGGCCCCGGCTTAAACAACTATGTCATTCCCTTGGAGTGACTGCATGGCCACTAAAGGGAAAAGAAGGCCTCAGAAGTCACAATGCAGTGTCTATAATGGTAAGATGTGGGACAAGAAAAAAGAAAGAGAATATAGTTCCTTGACTTGGGACCCAGAACACCCCCCTCCTTTCCCAAGACCATGAGTTAAATTTGTAATTGCTGAGAACATTCTTTGTGATATTCTTTATGTGCCTGCTTTCAGGATTTGACAGAGTGGCTGATGTCAAGGAGAATATGGATGAAGGAGAAATTCAAGAATGTGTATGTTAACAACAACAAAACATCTGAAGGGACCATGATTCCCTTTATTGTCTATAGCACAATCCAATAGGAATTGCCCCAAGCTCTCCTTATTAAGAAACTGTATAGTGTACATATTAAATATATTAAACTTTTACAGTCACTACTGCCTATATCTTTGTCAAAATAAAAGTATATTTGTGAGAGCACAACCCTTAGATCCGTCTTAAGTCTCAGCAGTCAGTAGTGTAACTGTAGCAGAAGTTCCAACCAGGGGCAGACAGGAGGCCTGAGAGGCTTTGGGTTGAACTGATTCCATCTTACACAAGGTGAGATCCATTAGCAGATGAGAAAATACACCTCTAACCAAGAGGTTGTCGTTACTTAAGGAAGGCTGGCGGTGCGAGTCCTTTGACGTTGCCCCTCTTTGGCCACAGATGTGGTAACAGGCTCCTACGAAGGCCAGGAGTCTTTTGAGAGGTACAGACAAGAAAATGCACCCAGTTTAATGATGGGTTTTGACAAATGTATACACCCATGTAACTAACCACTACCACAGTCATAATAGAGAACATTTCAGTCAACCTAAAAAGTTATTTCAGGCCCCTTTGTACAGTCTTTCTTACCACCCCACACCACCCCACCCCACACTTCCACCACTCCTTGCCACCCCAGGCCCTGTCCTAGAACATAAACATTCATGATTATTTTCAGTGTCTTTTATATTCGTGGTTATTTCCCCTTGTTATTTATTACTTCATTAAGTTATCTAACAGTTTTTTTGTTTCATTTCAAAGAATGAACTCTTTTAATTACCAGTTCTACCATTTTTCTTCTTAGACATTTGAGTGAGATGCTTAATTTTTGTTGTTAAGGGTATGAATTTTCCTCTGAGCATTTTTTTAGCTGAACTCCAAAAGTTCTGATATGAAGCAATTTTCGATATTCTTTGGCCCATCTTTTTATTTTCAGCCTTTTAAAATCTTTTTGTACTAAGTATGTATGAAACTACAGTCCAGAGTTACGTATAATAGGTGAGTGTGATCGTTAAGGTTGTGTGTCAACTCGGCTGGACCATGATTCTCAGTGGTTCGGCAGTTGTATGATGATGTGATCCCTTCCATGATGAGGTTCGATATAATGTGATCACCTCTATGACAGGATCTGCTGTGACTGGTTAATCAGTTGTCAGGGAGTTTCCTTGGGGGTGTAGCCTGCATCACGTGTAAGTGGACACTCTGGCAAGACTCACAGGCTTTTGCTTTTGCTCACTCTGGATCC
Source organism: Loxodonta africana (assembly GCF_030014295.1). Lineage (NCBI taxonomy): Eukaryota > Metazoa > Chordata > Mammalia > Proboscidea > Elephantidae > Loxodonta > Loxodonta africana. Next base: position 103,825,559 of record NC_087342.1, read on the forward strand.
TGCAGCTGGCTTCTGTTCATCTAACCTCTAGTTCTTGGGACTTGAACTGGCTGCTTGCCTGCTGGTCTTGGGATTAGTCAGGCTTTGCAACCTGTGAGCAGGGAGCCCTGCCATTTGACCTGCTGATCTTGGATTCACCAGCCTCTGTGGCTGTGTGGATCAAGAGAGGCCTCTATTCTGACCCACAGACTTGGGATATTCCAGCCTCTACAATCATGTGAGCCATTTCTTTGAGAGATAGATTTATTTATTTATTTATATGCTTCACTGGTTTTGCTTCTCTAGACAACCCAGCCTAAGACATCTGATACCAAGAGTGGTTCTAGAGAAACAAAATCTAAGGGCGAGTTTTCTAAATTGATTCTCAAGTCTGTTCAATCTTAAAGGTGTTGACAACTCTGCTTCCAGCAGTAAAGAGGACACCACTAATCCATGAGGTGAGGTGGTAACAGAAATAACACAAAATATCACAACCAGTAGGTCACATATTGGTGAAAGGCAAGGCTCTGAGTGACAATACGTTTGATATCTTTCTACAATTTTGTCATAATGAGAAGTATAAGGAAGCTGCTTGGTTGGTCCTACTTTCGCTAAACAAAGTGGTGAAAGAGATTCAGATTAGTTCAGGACTTCAGAGTCAAAGCTCAAGCACTGCATAAACGACCTCAAAGTTTCCACTTGTGCCTTGAAAGAAAGCCTTTTTTCTTGTAGTAACAGCTGATGTCGCTGAAAACAAAACCCAGAGTCTTACCGTAAGAGTGGCTGAATTCCAACACCAACTCAATTCCCAACCACAAGTGGTGTCTGAAGTTAAAATGAGAGCATTAATTGGGAAAAAATGGGATCCTGAAACTTGGGATGGGGACATATGGTCACATAATCAGGAAGTGGGAGCACTGAGCCCCTAAATTCCATTGAATCACTCCTGCCAATAAAACCATTAGCCCCTCCACCCCATCTAATGAAATTAATCCAGCTGTGTCTAAAGAGTCTTTGTGTGAGTCATTGCCTGAGGCAGGTGCTTACAAGACAATGCTGAATGTTCTTAAAACACATCCCCATCACCCCTTTTGGCGTCTAGACCTATTACTCGACTTAAGTCCCAGCAAGCCCCAAAAGGTAAAGTACAAAGTGTGACCCAGGAGAAGGTATGCCACACGCCAAAAGAACTGCTTGACTTTTCTAATGTGTACAACAGAAACCTGGGGAATATGTGTGGGAATGGCTATGAAGGGTGTGGTATAATGTGCAAGGAACATAAAGATCAATCAGTCTTAGTTTATTGATATGGGCCCGCTAAGCACAGATTCTTCATTCAGTTTTTCAGCTCGAGAAGTTAGAACCAGATATAATAGTTTATTTAATTGGGTGGCTGAAGCATGGATTACATGTGGCCTACACTAAATCAAGTTGAAGTACCATGCCTGCCTTGGTGTACTGTAGGATAAGGTATCAAAAGGCTTAGGGAGATTGGCATGCTAGAGTGGATTTATCAGATTAGACCCACAGACCCACACATGAAGTGTCCAGAGGACACACCTTTTACCACAATGGTGAGGAACGAATTTGGGAAGGGAGCCCCAGCAACTTTGAAGACTGCTATGATTTTGAGTCAAAATCGACTTCACGGCACTGGGTTGGGTGGGTGATTGTTATTTTATGTAAGTCATATTTGACAATGGGAGCTGCCCTAAGACACCTAAGTACAGTGGGGCTGATTGGACCCAGTGGTAGTAGGGGGCCCAGTGGTGGCACTCAATCAACAAAGACAAGGTGAGCATAGTTATTGTAATGGACAGTGGAGTCAAAGCAATGATCAAAAGAGTCTGACTCATATGGGCTTATGGCATTTGACTGCCTAAGTCATGGTATCCTGGGAGTGAAATAGGAAATCTACTGAATATTTATTTGATCTTTACAAGCAGAGTAATTCTAACTTGAATTGCCAGAATAGTCATGGTCCCTCAATCAATTCTCAGACTTGAGTGAGTTTACAGGCCTTGAATGAAGGAGAGGCCAGGTCCCCTTGAGAAAGGACTCCAGTACACTGCCAAAAACTTTTACTGCTAATCTTTCTCCCAGCCTTCCCTGAAGGGATCTGTGGCCTTTTATGAGAGTGACTGTTTATTGGGGAAAAGGAAATAATCAGAATTTTAAGGGATTACTGGATGCTGACTCTGAGCTGAGACTCATTCCAGGAGACCTAAAATGTCACTGTGGCCCACCAGTCAGAGTGGGGGCATATGGTGTGTCAGGTTATTAATGAAGTCTTAGCTTGTGTCCGTCTCACAGTAGGTCCAGTGGGCCCCTGAACCCATCCTGTAGTGATTTCCCCAGTTCCAGAATGCATAACTAGAATAGATATACTCAGCAACTGGAGGAACCCCCACATTGGATCCCTGACAAGTGGAGTAAGGCGTATTATGGTAGGAAAAACTTGAGTGTAAGCCATTAGAACTGCCCCTACTTAGGAAATAGTAAACCAAAAGCAATACCACTTCCTAGGAGGGATTGCAGAGATTACAGCCACCATAAAGGACTTGAAGTATGCAGGGTTTGTGATTCCCACCATATCCCTGTTCAACTCACCTATTTGGCCTGTGCAGAAAAACGGATGGATATTGAAGAATGACAGTGAATTATCAAAGACTTAACCAGGTGGTGACTCCAGTTGCAGCTGCCGTTCCAGATGTGGTTTTACTGCTTGAGTAAATACATCTCCTGGTGCAGCTTTTTATCTGGCTAATGACTTTTTCTCCATACCTGTCTCAAAGGACCACCAGAACCAGTTTGCCTTCAACTGGCAAGGCCAGCAATACACCTTCAGTTGCCTTCCTCGTGGTTATATCAACTCTCTCGCCATATGTTATAATGTAGTTTGCAGGGACCTTGATCACCCTTCCCTTTCACAAGATGTCACTATTACATTGATGACATTATGCTGACTGGACCTAGTAAGGAAGAAGTGTCAATAACTCTGGACTTATTGGTAAAACATTTGCATGCTAAAGGATGGGAAATTAATCTGACAAAAATTCAGGTGCTTTCCACCTCAGTGAAATTTCTAGGGGTCCAGTGGGGCATGTCAAGATATTCCTTCTAAAGTAAAGGATAAGTTATTGCATGTGGCTCCTCGCACAACTAAAAAGGAGGTACAATGCCTGGTGGGCCTCTTTGGATTTTGGAGGCAACATATTCCTCATTTGGGTGTGCTACTCCAGCCTATTTATCAAGTGACTCAGAAAGCTGCTACTTTTGAGTGGGGCCCACAAGAGAAGGCTTTGCAACAAGTTTAGGCTGGTGTGAAAGCTGCTGTGCCACTTGGGCCATGTGATCTGGCTGATCTAATGGTGCTTGAAGTATCAGTGGCAGATAGAGATGCTGTTTGGAGTCTTTGGCAGGACTCTGGGTGAATCAGGAAATGCTGGTGGCGTAGCAGTTAAGAGTTCAGTTGCTAACCAAAAGGTTGGCAGTTCGAATCCATCAGGCACTCCTTGGAAACGCTATGGGGCAGTTCTACTCTGTCGTATAGAGTCTCCATGAGTTGGAATTAATGGCAATGGGTTTTTTATTGGTGAATCATAGCATAGACTCTTAGGATTTGGGGGCAAAGCCCTGCCATCTTCTGCAGGTAACTGGTTTCCTTTTGAGAAACAGCTTTTGGCTTATTACTGGGCCTTAGTAGATAGAAACTGAACGTTTAACCATAAGCCACCAAGTTACCATGCAGCCTGAGCTATCTGTCATGAACTGGGTGTTGTCTGACAGAGCTATAAACTTAGACATGCACAGCGGTGCTCCAACATTAAATGCAAGTGGTATATGAGATCAGGCCCAAGCAAGACCTGAAGGCATAAGTTGCATGAGGAAGTGGCCCAAATGCCTGTGGTCTCCACTCCTGTCACATTACCTTCCATCTCCCAGTCTGCACCTATGGCCTCATGGGGAGTTGCTTATGATCAGTTGACCAAGGAAGAGAAAACTCGTGCCTGGTTTACAGATGGTTCTACGTGATATGCAGGCACCACTCAAAAGTGGGCAGCACCAGCACTACAGCCCCATTCTGGGACCTCCCCAAAGAACAGTGGTGAAGGGAAATCCTCCCAATGGGCATAACTTCCAGCAGTGCACCTGTTTGTTCACTTTGCTTGGAAGGAGAAATGGCCAGATGTGTGATTGTATACTGATTCATGGGCTGTGGCCAATGGTTTGGCTAGATGGTAAGGAACTTGGAAGGAACACGATTGGAAAATTGGAGACAAGGAGATATGGGGAAGAGGTATGTAGATAGACCTCTCTGAATGGGCCACAGAAGTGAAGATATTTGTGTCCCATGTTAATGCTCACCAAAGGGTGACCTCAGCAGAGGAGGATTTTAAAAATCAAGTAGGTAGGATGACGAATTCTGGGGAAACCAATCATCCTCTCTCCAGCCACTCCCGTCGTTGCTCAGTGGGCTCATGGACAAAGTGGCCATGGTGGCAGGGATGGAGGTTATGCATGGGTTCAGCAACATGGACTTCCACTCACCAAGGCCGTCTTGGCTACAGCCACTGCTGAATGCCCAGTCTGAGTCCCCGATACGGCACCATCCTTCGAGGTGGTCAGCCATCTTACCAGGTGCCTACATTTTCTTGCCTTGGTTTTGTGTGTGTTTCTGGTAATTTGTGTTGTTGTTAGGTGCCTTCAAGTTGGTTCTGTGTACAACAGAACGAAACACCGTCCAGCCCTACACCATCCTCACAATTGTTATGCTTGAGCCTATTGTTGCAGCCACTGTGTCAGCCCATCTCCTTGAGGGTCTTCCTCTTTTTTGCTGACCCTCTACTTTACCAAGCATGATATCCTTCTCTCGGGACTGATCCCTCCTGATAACATGTCCAAAGTCTGTGAGACATTTTCTCACCATCGTTGCTTCTAAGGAGCATTCTGGCTGTAATTCTTCCAAGACAGATTTGTTCATTCTTCTGGTAGTCCATGGTATATTCAACATTCTTCACCAACACCATAATTCAAAGGCATCAATTCTTCGGTCTTCCTTATCCATTGTCCAGCTTTCGCATGCCTATGAGGTGACTGAAATCACCATGGCTTAGGTCAGGCGCACCTTGATCTTCAAGATAACGTCTTTAAAAAGGTCTTTTGTAAGGACAAATATTGTATAAGATCACTATTATAAGAACTTGAGAAATAGCTTAAGCAGAGAAGAGAATATTTTTTGATGGTTACCAGAGTGGGGAGGGAGGGAGGGAGAGGGCTTTTCACTAATTAGATAGTACCAAACCAAAAAGCCAAACCCAGTGCCGTCGAGTCGCTTCTGACTCATAACGACCCTATAGGACAGAGTAGAACTGCTCCATAGAGTTTCCAAGGAGCTCCTGGCAGATTCGAACTGCCAACCTTTTGGTTAGCAGCCGTAGCACTTAACCACTACGCCACCAGGGTTTCCTAGATAAGAACTATTTTAGGTGAAAGGAAAGACAACACACAATACAGGTGAGGTCAGCACAACTGGACTAAACTAAAAGCAAGTTTCCTGAATAAACTGAACACTTTGAAGGCCAGCATAGCAGGGGCGGGGGTTTGGGGACCATGGTTTCGGGGACATCTAAGTCAATTGGCATAATAAAATCTATTAAGAAAACATTCTGCATCCCACTTTGGAGACTGGCATCTGGGGTCTGAAGCGCTAGCAAGCAGCCATCTAAGATGCATCAGTTGGTCTCAACCCACCTGGAGCAAAGGAGAATGAAGAACACCAAAGACACAGGGTAATCATGAGCCCAAGACACAGACAGAGCCACGTAAACCAGAGACTCCATCAGCCTGAAACCAGAAGAACTAGATGGTGCCCAGCTACAACCGATGACTGCCCTGACAGAGAACACAACAAAAGAACCCCTGAGGGAGCAGGAGAGCAGTGGAATGCAGACCCCAAATTCTTGTAAAAAGGCCAGACTTAATGGTCTGACTGAGACTAGAATGACCCCAGAGGTCATGGTCCTCAGACCTTCTGTTAGCCCAAGACAGGAACCATTCCTAAAGCTAACTCTTCAGACAGAGATTGGACTAGACTATGGGATAGACAGTGATACTGGTGAAGAATGAACTTCTTGGATCAAGTAGACACATGAGACTATGTTGGCATCTCCTGTCTGAAGGGGAGATGAGAGGGTAGAGGGTCAGAAGCTGGCCCAATGTACTCGAAAAGAAATAGAGGAGGGACGGAATATGCTGTCTCATTATGGAGAGAGCAATGAGGAGTATATAGCAAGGTGTTTATACATTTTTGTTTGAGAGTCCGACGATTTGTAAGCTTTCACTTAAAGCACAATAAAAATTAAAAAAAAAAAAAAAAGTCTTTGCAGCAGATTTTCCCAATGCAATGTGTCATTTGATTTCTTGACTGCTGCTTCCGTGGGTGTTAATTGTGGATCCAAGTAAAATGAAATCCTTGACAATTTCACCCTTTTCTCAGTTTATCACAATGTTGCTTATTGGTCCAGTTGTGAGGATTTTTGTTTTCTTTATGTTGAGGTGTAATCCATACTTAAGTCTTTGATCTTCATCAGTAAGTACTTCAAGTCCTCTTCACTTTCAGCAATCAAAGTTGTATCATCTGCATAATGCAGGTTGTTAATGAGCCTTCCTCCATTCCTGATGACCCCATCCTTCATATAGCCCACCTTCTAGGATTATTTGCTCAGCATACATATTGGATAATTATGGTGAAAGGCTACAACCCTGATGCACAGCTTTCCCGACTTTAAACGGTGCAGTATCCCCTTCTGTTTGAATAACTGCCCCTTGATCTATGTACAGGCTCCTCATGAGCACAATTAAGTGTTCTGGAATTCCCGGTCTTCTCAATATTATTCATAATTTGTTATGATCCACCCAGTTGAATGCCTTTGCATAGTCAATAAAACACAGGTAAACATCTTTCTCGTATTCTCTGCTTTCAACCAGGATCCATCTGACATCAGCAGTGACATCCCTTGTTCCACGTCCTCTTCTGGATCTGGCTTGAATTTCTGGAAGTTCCCTGAATAAAATTAGAACAAGTTCACGAAAACCAAAGTACTACTTTGAGTATATCCCACCTGAATTTAGAGACGATCTCAAGAATAGATTTAACACACTGAACACTAATGACTGAAGACCAGACAAGTCGTGGAATAACATCAGGGACATCCTACATGAAGAAAGCAAGAGGTCATTAAAAAGACAGGAAAGAAAGAAAAAAAACAAAAGGTATGTCAGAAGACTGAAACTTGCTCTTGAACATAGAGTAGCTAAAGTGAATGGAAGAAATGATGAAGTAAAAGAGCTGAACAGAAGAGTTCGAAGGGCAGCTCCAGAAGACGAAAGTATTATGATGACATGTGCAAAGACCTAGAGTCAGAAAACCAAAAGAGAAGAACATGTTCAGCATTTCTCGAGCCGAAAGAACTGAAGAAAAAAATTCAAGCCTCAAGTTGCAATATTGAAGGATTCTATAGGCAAAATACTGAACGATGCAGGAAGCATCAAAAGAAGATAGAAGGAATACACAGTCACTGTACCAAAAAGAATTGGTCGACGGTCATTTCAGGAGGCAGCATATGACCAAGAACCAACAGTACTGAAGGAAGAAGTCTAAGCTGCACTGAGGGCACTGGTGAAAAACAAGACTCCAGGAATTGATGGAGTACCAATTGAGATGTTTCAACAAAGGGATGCAGCTCTGGAAGTGCTCATTTGTCAATGCCAAGAAATTTGGAAGTCAGCTACCTGGCCAACCGACTGGAAGAGATCCATATTCCTATTCCCAAGAAAGATGATCCAGCCCAATGCAGAAATTATCAAACAATCTTGTAATTTAGAAGGCCGGTATTTTGATTTTAGAAGTTATTTTCATAACTATGACTTTTGTTGGTCTTCTTAGACCCCCTACCATGAGTAAAGATGCAATTTATGTATTTCCTTCCTTCCCTCACCTCCACCACCCAATTGATAGATGATATTGTCTTCCTTTGTATTCTCCTTTGTACTGTTAAATATAAGCAGGTTCTAAGAAATTCTAAATACATTTAGACCAGAGAGTTCTTTTTAGATTTTATTCTGCCTCTCCCCTCACCCCCAGGCAGTCCCTCATTATCTGATCCAGGGAGAATGAAGGCTTAGTTGATTGGTGGACAGCCTGACCACTGCTGGCTCCCCACAGGACAGAAGTAAAACTTGAGTTCTGTCACCATCTGAGACTCTATCAGGGGAAGCTCAGCACATCCTGTCCGAGCTCCCTAAAAATAGAATCATAAGACTTAAGTCAGCTGGGAGCTCAAGGCACAGCCCCTGTTCTTTCTTCTGATGTGTCTAGGCCAAGTTTAGGGACCCTCCAGATTACGAAAACCTCTCTCTGCCTAGCTGTCCATGACTGTAACAAGACTAGATTCCTGAACACCTCATCCCCTCCATTAAAGTCTCATCCTGATATGGGCAAATATCTTCAAATTGAACAGTTTCAGAAGAAATTCTGGAAGGAACCTTAAAGGCCTTCCTTCCGCCAGCCTAGATGAGCTTTCCTTCACACTTGTCCATAGCCACACTTATACCACACCACCACCACTTGGTCCCCAACCCTACATGCCTTTATTCCACGGGCTTTTCCAGAGTTCAGGCCAAAAGGAACTGTGCTGCCACATCACCACCCAGTTAAGAGAGCACCAGCTCTAGTAAAACTTGACTCCTGCAAAGGTCTTTTATCTCCTGTCTTCTCTTTCAGTTTCTGCCCTTATTTCTCTTTCTTTTCAGCCTCATCTCTCACACTGTATCTGTTCTGGGTTTCCTTTAATCATTACACCACCCCTCTAATCATAAGGTGTCACTTGTTTACAAGGTGTCAAGCAGAAAGCAGAAGAACTTTCTATACTTAAACAAATGATTTTGTACTTTTAGGCATCATGAGAGAGGCAGGTAATACATTTGAGGAAGTCTTCTTGGTGCCTCTTGAATCCCCACTGGCAGGACAAGTGGCAATTATGCCACACAAACTCTGGGCCAGAGTCTTTTCACAGGCTATGATTGGTCACACTCAAGCCCTTTCCTCCCCTGTCAATCACCATGAAGTCACACATCATCATCATTTAGGGTTTATTTAGCCCAGTGCTATAATGGTAGAGGAACCATCATGGTGGGTTCCCCCGAGACAGACACCCCATTCATATCTGAGCATCACTTTCCTGGTCACTAAAGTCAAGGCATCTGATTACATCCTAAAACCCCTAGTTGCTCTGATATTGTAGGGTATAGCGTGTGAGCTGGGTGGGTGGATACATTGAACCCCTGGGGATGACCTCTGTGAGAATACAGTGTGGTGAGCAGCTTAGCTGGGTGGAGTCTGGCTAGTAGGTGGATCCTGGGCTGGTTCACAGGAGGCCTCTCCACCTTTGTCGCCTCCAGGGAAGATGACTGTGGCTTATGTCACAGGCTTGGAGGAGATCGGGGCCTTAGGAGGCAGAGGGGGTGATGGAGGTGAAAGTGGGGGTTTCCCTGATAGGGGATCAAGAGGTAGGCTGGTGTAAGTGGTATTGTCAAAGGAGGGTGGTGAGTCGAGCCTAACATATGGTACATCCGATGGCAAATCAGCCGGTCCAGAATCATTGTTGTGGTGACCCACCGAGGAGGGGTCCTGTAATAAAAGCAGGCAAATCAGGAAAAGAGATGATGCCTCCCTGTGCCTCAGTTCCTTTTGGTGCATAGCCTGGGACCAAACTGGCTCTGTCTCTCTCAAATCCTCAGTGTATCCATGAGTAAGAGAGCTTCACCAGGTTCCTTTTGAAGATTTTCAAGCACTGAGTTTCTCCCCACATCTGGGAAGATGGGATACCAAGGGAAACCGTTGGTGCCCAATCTACAGCATTTAGGAAGAGGGTTTAGACCCTGACTTTTTCTACCCCATCGTCCTGGGGCCTCCTAGTGAACATCACAGACGGAAGGTCTGGGGAATATGGTGTTGGGGGCCGGCAGTGTCCTTACCATGGCTGGAACTCTGTTACTCTGGGATTCGCCACAAGCTGCAAGCCTGTTCCCTGGCAGGACAGAGGACAGCAGCACCATCTGGTTCCTGTGCTGACTCACAGCCCAGCCCCCACTCTCTTCACAGCCTCTGGAGCCTCGTTCCTAGTCCAGGCTGACCTTCTTCCACCATGGCCACCACCAAACCTTTACCCTTTCAGTCTCTCCAGCCCCGCAGACTACCCTAACTTTCCTCACCCACTTACATGGCTTCCACAACTCCCTTCAACCTGCCTCCCTAAGCCCTGTTCCCCATCTCCAATCCTACTGCCCCACCCTTTCCAATTCTTTTCTTTCCCCAGGCCTTTTCCCACCAAATCTCCTCCCTCCCTTCCATTCTTCAGCCATGTGAACCCTGGGGTATGGGCACCTTACTAAAGTCTGATAACCCCATTTGTAGGGGGAGCAGACCTAGACTCCTGGCCTAGTCTGCAGAGCTGGTTGATAACAAGACCAGTGGGACCAGGCTGGGATAGATAGCTACCTACCTTTCCTTTTGGCCATCACAACAAACAGCACCACTGCCGCAACCAGCAAGGCCAGCAAGAGCACAGAGCCCCAGATCAATGGAATGCTGAGAGACAGAAAGGGACAGCTGGCTTAGCCCTGAAGCCTGCAGGGGCTGCTTGCCAGGAGCCCTAGAGCAGTGGCAGAGGGTTCACATTCTCCACAAGCCACAGTTGGGAGAAAGAAGATTTTTGGAATGAAATGAGGAGGGCAGACTCAGCCAGGGCAGAAGAAGCGTGCATTCTCAGGGTACACTGACTGAAGACCTACCCATCACTAAACTGGGATAGAGAGGTCTGCCTGATCAGAGGTTCCCCAGCGTGGAAGGAATGATAAGGTACCCCCTTTTGATTTTGTCTGGGGCTCTAAGCAAGTCATATCTTCCCCACCATCCTTCTCCTGGCCACCCAAATCCAGTTCTTGTCAGTACCTCTTCTCATCTGGGCTGGGTTCCAGAGGGCTGGCACTGCCCACGGGATCTGAGGAGAGCTCACCAAAGGGACTGCCAATCTCGTAGGTTTCCTCTGCTTTCTCTTCTTTCAGGCTAGGAGCTGAATCAGAAGGAAGTATTTAATGAGCACATGCCAGTGTTGAGGTCTGAGGGACTGAGGATGTGGATCTGAGGAAGGAGAAGCTTGGAATGTTCCTGGGGGTCAGGGAACAGCACTGGCTCTTCGTGTCCATTGTTGTTAGGTGATAGCTGCCCTATAGCACAGAGTAACTGCCCCATAGGGTTTGCTGGGCTGTAATCTTTACAGAAGCAGATTTCCAGGTCTTTCTCCCGCAGAGCGCTGATGGGTTTGGACCACTCGCCTTTCAGTTAACATACCAGGTTGTGAATATACCCCCCTTCCCCTCTATAATCAGTGGCGTCCCGTGTTTCTTTCACCTGCTTCGCCCTGTACTCCTCTGTCTTACCAGGCTGTTCAGACTATGTAGAAACCACTCTGGGTAATCTCTGTCCACCTCCCCTCCCCACCACAGAATAGGGTTCTCCTACCCTAATCCTCAGTGGTGACCTTGCTGCTGTCTTTCATTGGTCTCAAAAGAGGCCTCAGCACAGCCTGTTAGTCCTTTTATTACTGCGTGACCTGCAACCGTGTGACCCCACCCACAAGCTGGCTGAGCCCCATCTGAGCTCTGCCTTCAGGATGTAAGGAGAGGAGCCCTGGTGGTGCAGTGGTTAAGTGCTTGGCTGCTAATCAAGAGGTCCACAGCTGAACCCACCAGCCACTCCGCAAGAGAATGACGTGGCAGTCTGCTTCTGTAAACATTACAGCCTTGGAAACCCTACGGGGCAGCTCTACTCTGTCCTATAGGGTCGCTATGAGTCAGAATCGACTCGATGGCAACAAGTTTGATTTTTTAGGTCAGCCGAAATAGGATGCAGCACCAGTTGACTCTTGTTGAGAGGTTTGCTCAGATTCTGATACTTGATTTTGTGACAGGGCTTGTCTCACTGGACCTGAGGTTCTATCTTGGAAACCTGACTGGTCCTTCCAGGCCCTCTGGTATGGTGGCCTTGCCTTGTTCTTGAGAGATTCACTATTCCTGCTCCCAACCCATGCCACACCAGGAACTGGAGATGCCATGGCCCACTTCTTGCTGCACACCCTGCTGCCTAGTGGGCTGCGTACAATGGGCCTCTCTGAAGACAGTGCTTGCCTGAGCCAACCCTACCTTCTCCCCGGATGCCACGCTCCACCTGCCTGCCCGAACACCCATCCTCTACAGCCGGGTGGGTTCTCTAGCTCCTACCCCATTGCAGTCGGTGGGGTGCTACAGGTACCTGTCACCTTTTTCTAGTGTATCACATCCTGACAAATTTGCCTTTTAAGTTACCTGACTTACGAGACACCAGAACATCAAGGAACAAGGAATTACCAGAATTACTAGATCCCAGTGTGTCAAGGAATGAGGATAAAGGGTGGTTTAGGATTAGCAGGAGTATATTTGTGATATGTAATACTAATCATGGACTCAAAAAGGATTCTAATGACAACTTAGTATAACCCTCTTATTTAATGGAAAGAGAAAAAAGCAAGAAAATGTAAGTATCTTACTTTCATTATTTGGGGATCGGGCATAAATTACTTGTGTAAAAAAAGACCTACAAATGAATAGAAGACAATATAGCAGCCTCTGGTAGCTGGCCATTTTCCCTCCAAACACCATTTACAGAATCCTTCAATTTTTCCAAAAGTTTTTTTTTTTTCCTAATACTTTAAAATTTTCTTTTGATAAAGGCGTAGACACTAGGAAGTTCTAGTCTGTGAGAATAAAACCTGTAAGAACAAAATGTTTCCTATACTGAAAATAGGATTGAGAACATTGGCTTAAATGTTGGTGACACTGTTTCCATTTTTAAAACTGAATGAGATAAAACAGTTCACGCATTGAGTCTACCTAGCCTACGGGTGAGGCACATACTAGATGCTAAGTGAAGATTTATAAAATTAAATAGGATATGAATTTAGTAACTTAAGCCACCAAACCCAGTGCAGGAATAAAAAACTGGAAGCTATCAAAAATTAATTCCAGTTTATGTGCTGAAATTAAACTTTGTTTAAAGCATCTCTAAGTAAAAAGCTGATCGCATCAAGTATGTTGAAAATGCTGGAAGAAGTGCTGAGGCCATGGGGTAGGGAAAGAGGCTGTGTTTCCTGTGGGGAAACCAGCTTTTGTGGGAGGTGGACAGGGTGCTGTTTGGCTGATTTATCACTGGCTTCCCAACCAGCATGGTTTCCGTTCCCTGCAGCGCTGGGGAAAAGATGTCTTCTCCCAATGTTTCCTCTCAGGGGTCCTTGCCTCCCAGGGGCCCCCACTAGAGGCCCAAGAGCCCAGGCAAAAGAAGGGATAACTAGCAGGTAACTCACCTGGAGGGATCACTTCCAGAGCCATGCGGTACACTGTCTGGGATCCTGCGGCTCCCTCCACCACGCAGCCGTACTCCCCTGCATCCTCCTCACGCAGGGAGATCATTTCCACCTGAAACAGGCCTCCACCAAGGTCAGTGAGAAACGTGCGCGTGTCTCCGGGGGCTCTGCGATCCACGGGTGAGGACACCAGGGGCTGGCAGCTGTCCAGCAGGAACCGGCACCACACCTTCCGAGCCTTGACATCCTGGAGTCCATAGTGGCAATGCACCTGAATGGAGTCCCCCACGGGCACCTGCAGCACCTCGGGGAGGCTGCCCACCAAGCCCTGACCTAGGGAAAGAAAGAGGTTGGAGATGCCTGGCAGGAGGCGAGGGCACTGGGACCTAGAGACCCACCTTCTGGGCCTTATCGAAGTACATGTGGTATGCACAATGATGCCAGTTATTCCTGGGCAGGGGCTGAGTATACGGGGCCCAGAGGAGTAGCTCCTTCTGAAACTTACCTGCTGGTGTCAGGAGCAGCAGCAGGAGCAAGTTGTGGCCCATGGCTACACAAGGAGATGTCAGCTCTGGCACTTGCCTGGGGAGTGACGCGGCACTCCTCTGAGGGCAGAAAGCATCTGCCACAGTCAGTCACATGGGGCTCTCAGTGACCATGGACTGGTGGGCACCTCCATGGGTGGGGATAACAAGTGCCTTTCAAACCCTAGTCCACTCGGTGCTCAGGAACTGACTCTGGGGGCAGGGCTGGCAAGGCAGGGAAAGAAGGCCCAAGAAAAGCCTGGAAGCCTGGGGGGCTGGGGCCCAGCTAAAGGAGGAGGTGGGAGGAGGATGGTAGCAATTGGGGGGCAATAGAGGAAGAGGGAAGATGATCTTCAGGGCCTTCCAAATATAGACTCTGAGATGCAAAGCTGTGAAGGAGGAAGATAAAGCGCCCTCCCTGTGGCCCAAGGCCATTCTGATTTTAAATATTTGATGAGTGACTTCCCCCCCCCCAAGCTTTCAGAAGCTTTTCTTTCTCTCTGCATTACAACCACTCAACAGGATGTTCCACCTGAATACTGGGCCCTGGGCTAGGTCTTTCGTTTATTGTGCTGGGCCCTCTTTACCAACCAGTTGTATCAATGTGTATCAGAGAAGAACTGTGCTCCATAGGGTTTTCAATGGCTGATTTTTCTGGAATTAGGTTGCCAGGCCATTCTTCCGAGGTGCAGCCAAGCAAGTTAACCATTTGCACCCCCCAGGGACTTCGGGCAGTCTTTAGACCCTTTCAATCCCACCTTTTCTTCTGAGTTGGCAAATTTCTCCTAGAGGGGTCTCCAGTCTCATGCCTGGGAGCAGGGCTGGGGTTGGGGTAGGGTCATATCAATTTTCTGACTAATAAACCATGCTGCCATTTCTACTCTATGGTGGCAATGGCTGATAAGCACAGGGCAAAATGATTGGCTTAAGTTCTTTCTGTCTTTAGATTGCCAAATCTCTCTGGAAAGATTTCCAACCCAACATCCCTTCCTGAGCTTCAAACCTGGGAGCAGTAAGGATCAGCACTTGCCTACTTCTCTCTTCTCCCTCTTTTTCTTTCTCCAGGCCCTGCCCTGCACCCCAGAAAGAGTTTGCATTACTTTCCTCTGTGGAATGAAAGTACCTTTATATCTATCCTTCCTCCTCACTCCCCTATCCTATGACTTATATTAGTAATATGTTCCTATGATAAAAAATTCAAAAAGCATAAAAAAATAATCACAGTGAAGTGCCCCACCTCCTCCAACTACTATTCTTCAGCCACCTATCTCCTCTACCCAGATATAACCAAGGTCTACTGCTCCCTGGTTTATTTTTCCTGATATTTTCTACACCTGTTGGGAATTGAATTGTGTTCCCCAAAATACGTGTTGTAAATCCTAACCTCTATACTTGTGGCTATAATCTCATTTGGGAATGCTTTGTCTTTTATTATGTTAATGAGACAAGATTAGTGCAGGGTGTGGCTTGAGTCAATCTGTTACAAGGTATAAAAGGAACAGATTAAGCAGAGCAGAGATGGGGGAAGATAGATGCCAAGCCACACGGCGATTTCCAAGGAACCAGGAAACAAGCTGAAGAGACAAGGACCCTTCCCCAGGGCCAACACAGAGGCAAACCCTTCCCCTAGAGCCGACACCCTGAATTCGAATGTCTAGCCTCCTAAACTGTGAGAAAATTAATTCCTGTTGGTTAAAGCCACCTACTTGTGGTATTTCTGTTATAGCAGCACTAGATAACTGAGGCAACAACTAAAGGTGAAAAATATATTTCCCCTTATTTTTTTTTACACAATGGTAGCGTATATCATTATATACACAGTTCTGCATCTTGCTTTTTTCATGTAACTACATAACATAGAGAATGTTTTCTCTCAGTCCATAAAGAACTATCTTCTTCCTTGTTCTTTTTGTTTTATATGATGGCAGTGTATTCTATTCTGTGAATATACCACAGTTAATTTTATCAACCCCCTATTGATGAATACTGAGGTTGTTTCCAATCTTTTTCTGTTACAAATGAGGCTGCAATGATTAGCCATGTCCATATACCATTTTAGTCATGTCTGAGTATATCTGCAAGACAAATTCCTAGGAGGGGCAGAATGTATGGAATGTCTATAATTCGCAGCATTTAAGAGCTTGGCTGCTAACCAAAAAATCACCAGTTTGAATCCACCAGTGGCTCCTTGGAAACCCTATGGGGGCAGTTTTACTCTGTCCTATAGGGTTGGTATGAGTCTGAATCAACTCATCAGCGACGGGTTTGGTTTTTTTTTTTTTTGGTTTAACAAAGCATTTCCCCATACTCTTGCCAGCATGGTGCATTATCAAACTTTAATATCTGCGCATTCAGTGGACAAAAAATAGTACTTCGGTGCAGTTTTATCTTTATCTTATTCTGGGGGGGAACGAATATATTTGCATGTATTTTAGAGCTATTTATAGTTCTTTTTCAGTGACTGTCCATTTTTGGTCATTTTTCTATAATGCTTCTCTTCTTGAGCTATGGTCTCATTACTCTAGGGCAGTAGTTCTTAGCCTTGGCAGCATATTAGAATCAAGTTGCGGGGTAGGGGGGGCTTTTAAAAAAACCCACAAGACCCAGGCAACACCCCAGACCTATTCAATTACAATCTCTGCAGGGTAGGGCCCAGGCGTTAGCACCTTTTAAAGTCCCCTCCTCATCTAAGGATTCCAATGTGTAGCCAAGACCAAGGCTCTGTCTGCCCTCAGCCTGAAGCAGTGAATGCCACGGACCCAGTAGATGGAGAGCTACAGAGTAGGCAGGACAACATGGATAATTCCCTAATTCCTGGAGTAGGATGGGGGGGTGGGGCGATCTTTAATTTAAAATCTCCAAATGATGACTCTGTTTATCAGTTAGAGCACTTGTTGCCAACCCAGACAATTAATCTATGGTAAGGATTTTGGACATGGCACAAAATCCCTGGGGAGGCAAGAGATCCAGGTCTGGAAAATAAGAAGGGACAAATGGACCCTGCAGAACCAGGGCCAAAACTGCGCCAGCCCAATGAGGACACTGTTGCCACCACTCCTGCACAGCGAAACCACAGCCGTCACAGGAAGCTGCCCTTCTTTGTGTGCCTGGCTCCGGAGTCACAGTGTTGGGGGTGCATTTGACTGGGCCAGCTGGCCGCATACCTGCGCTCCAACTGCATGGAGACTGGGAAGATGAGGGTCTGGAATTTTGCTGCAGAGGGAGAGAAGATAAATGCATGTGGGCATTCTGCCTTGTGGAGCCAGATGTGTGTGTTTCTCAATTATAAGTTGGGTTGAAGATCTAGGAGACCTTGGCATTCTGGGATTTAACCAGAAGTACATTACACATTGACGTCCCTGGGTGATACAAATGGTTAATGAGCTCAGCTATTAACAGAAAGTTTGGCAGTTTGAGTCCACCCAGAGGTGCCTCAGGAGAAAGACTTGGTTATCTACTTCTGAAAAACCAGCCACCAGTAAACCTAAGGAGCATAATTCTACTCTGACAAACAGGGGGTCACCATGAATCAGAGTCAATTTGATTTGATGGCAACTAGTAAAAAAAAAAATTACACACTCTAATTTACCACCTTTGGAGCCCATATTTGATGGTCACTGTGAGCCTGGCAGGCAGAGGCAGGTCCCTCAGTCAATGGGTGAGTCTGGTGCCCTGCCCATGTGCTCTACACCGTGTTTATTCAGACATTTCCAGAGAAGTACAAAAGGGACATTTACATTTTCCAGTAACCATTTACTATGTTGTTAGGGGGAATTTAATGACTGGTAGTGTCATTGAAATGCTGACGTATGTCGTGAGATCTATGCCTGTGGACAGCCAAGGCTCCCTCTGGGTTATTGATGTAAGGAAGTAAGTGCAGCTGTGCGACCAGACAGACCTGCTTGGGCAAAGGGAAGAGCAGAAAGTGTGGCACTGTGTCAGCAGCGCACAGCGATACTGTACAGAGGGCCTGAGAAGATGGCCAGGGTGGGGTGCTAAGGAGGAGCTGTCTGCAGAAAGGGGCCTTGGAAAAGAGAGCCACAACCATCCCAAAGAGGCTGGCCTCGGGCAGCAGGGGGAGTACCAGTAGTTAGTGAGCAGGGAGAGTGTGGATGGATGGAAGGGCAAATTGCCTGACAAAGAGGTTGGGACTTAGAAACAGTTACAGTTGCCATTAAGTTGACTTCGACCCGTGGTGACCCTGTGCTCCATGTAAGACAGAGGTCCCAGGCTGCAGAAAATTCCACTGCCTCAAGCAGCTTGTTTGGTATGCCCCGTAGCTTCACATTAACATCTTGGCTTTCCTTTCCTTAACTGCTGCCCAAAACTAGAGGAAATCGGCAGAAACCAGTTTAGGCACCATGTTGACGTTCTGGATAACCTTTGAGCTCATTAAGTACCTCACACATAGTAACTCCCCTGCCTCTGGGTGGAGTTTAACTGCCATTTTCTGAACAGGCAATGCGTGAAGTTATATTGTGCCTGCGCAGTGTAAGAGTGTTGCTGTTGTAACTTGTATGAACTTCCTGCTTGTAAACCCCATAAAAGTAACATTCCCTCTCACCCTGGATGAGGTAACAGTTCCTCTCACCCAGTCTTGGTGGCAGCAGCCCCAAATGTTCCTTTCTTTGAGCAACTAAATAAAGGCACCTTTCCAGTCTCCCACCTCGGCCTCTCCTTTTTGGGCTGGGACCAGTCACACTGAGCAGAACCTAGGATTTCCACCCAGTAACACATAGGGTTTCCAATGGCTAACTTTTCAGAAGGGGATCACCAGGGCTTTCTTCCGAGGTGCTTCTAGGCGGACTCAAACCTCTAAACTTTAAGTTAGCAGCTGAGCATGTTAACCATTTGCATCACCCAGGGACTCTAAGACCTAGAAAATGGGCTGAGAAAACTGTCCTCCCTCTCCCACTTTTTTCTTTTCCTTCCCTCTCCGAGGATGTTGAGAATGGATAATGGGAGCAGGAGCCTGAAAAGGCCACTAGTGTGTTAGGCTGAGGGCAGTAGAAGTGGTTAATAGGGTGACCAACTGTCCCAGTTTGCCTGCAACTGAAGGGTTTCCCAGGATTTGGGGTTTTCAAGTCCCAAAGGTCGCCCAAAGGTGCCCAAGACAGAGGCATATCTAAGGTATGGTAGGTGGGTGTGTGCCCTGGGCGCTGCTTGAGAGACGGGTGGGGAGGGGGTGTGCACAAATGAGCAGTTTCTACTGATCATCGTTTCCATCACCAGCTGTGAGAGATCCTTCAGCAATTTAAAACTAATTGCCATAGGCCTATTTTTCCCAGAGATACACTGCTGCCAAGGTCACTAAAACCAGGAAAGACCTGAACAGAGCCAGATGAGTGGGTCACACTGGGGGTGATGTGAAAGTACTTATATCTTTCCTGCCAATACATATCAGGCTTTCTTTGACTTCCCTACCAGGAATTTACTTTTCATGCTAACAAGCCACCTGGGAGTGTTGTGTGAAGAGGGAACTGTATTGCACATTTAATGTTGGGTCCTAAACTGGATACAGCCTACGGCTGGGGGCCTAGGACAGAGGTGACCAGGAGGATCCTGGCCTCAGGGAGGTTTCATGTTGCTGGGCATTAAAGATGAAGGAATCCAGTGTTTAGGAGTTCCTGGGTGGTGCAAATGGTTAAGTGCTCAACTACTAGCCGAAAGTTTGGCAGTTTGAACCTACCCAGAGGTACCTTGGAAGACAGGCCTGGCAATCTGCTTCTGAAAGGTCATAGCCTTGAAAACACTATGGAGCAGTTCTACTCTACACACACGGGGTCACCAGGAGTCGGAATTAACTTGAGAGCAACAAACTACAACTGTGTTCCAGACACCTGGTTAGGTGCTTTCACTAATGCTGTTTCTTTCAACCTCACAAAATTCTGTAAAGCACAGTTTGTTACAGCTGAGAACACTGAGGCTCAGAGGGATTAAGGAACTTGCTTAAGGTGTTTTAATAGGAGGCAGAGTTGAAATTGGAAACCAAGTTATCTGACTCCTTTTCTGTCTCCCTTTATGTCCCCAGTCAGGAACTCCCAGTGGTGATTTGAACCCAAAAGTGGATGGCAGAGCAAGAACAAGAAAAGCCCAAGATCCCCAAAATGAGGCTAGCTCAGTTCAAGGATGGCGCTGACAGCAGCAGTGGATTCTAGGGCCAGGCATGTGCCAGGGAGCCTCCTGTGCCCATTTTGTTGGCATTCGTTCCTGTGAGGAGGTGGGTGGCGAGGCCTCAGGTCGGGCTCGGCTCAGTCTTGGTGCCTGGACTTTACTTCCAGTCTGAGGGACCCGATGGGACCCGGTGAGGAAATTTCCGTTGCCACTGAGTCAGAGAAGCCAAGGAAAGAAGATTGCATCAAAGTCTGGGAGCTCCAGGCAGTCCCACTGAAGAAGCCCAAGTGGGGGCTGGGCGAGGCAGGGTCAGGGCCCTGCTGGGATAGGGGAATGATGTAGTGAGGCTGGAGCATGAAGGCTATATTAGGGTCTCCTTCTCAAGGATTCAAAACTCTGGCCCCCAAGCCAAGGCTGGGTGGCAAAGCAGCCACGTGTGGCTGTGGCTAAGGGACTCCTGGACTTCCCCTGCTCTGAGGCCCAGTACAGAGAGCCCGAGGATGAGGCTTACTTGATTCTCCTCTTCTCTGCAGCCCACCCTCAGGACTTTACACTAGGCTCTGGACCAGGTTCTCAGAGGAAAGGAGTCTACAGTCAGCCCAGTGTCCCTATCACTCTTGCCCAGGGTGGTGGGTGTGTATTGAGGAGATGAGTTTTCATAAGCTGCTCTGGCTGTTCCCTCTGCCCCAAACTCTCTTCCCCCAGTATCCTCGCGGTTAACTCGCTCGCCTCCTTCAAGCACTCAAATAGCATGTTCTGACAACCCTGTTGAAAACTGCACCATCCCACATGCCTTGTGCACTCCCAATACTCCTTGTTGTTGTTAGTTGCCTTGCTGTCAATTCCAACATGGTGACCTCTTGTGTTTCAGAGTAGCACTGCTCCATGGTTTCAAGGCTGTGCCCTTTTGGAAGCAGATGGCCAGGGCTGTCTTCCAAGGTGGCTCTGGGTGGGTTCAAACCCCCAACTTTATGCTTAGCAATTGAGTGATTTATGATTTGCGCCACCTAAGTATCCCTCCCCATATTCCTAGCCTGGCTTTATTTTAAAATTTCCTTAGCACTTTTTGCCTAACTACTATCTGACTTACTTATTTGTTGTGTTTATTGTCTGTCTCTCCCTCCCCCACGCCACTAGGTCCTGACCTCTGTGTTGGCAGAAATCTTTGCCTGTCTTGTTTGTTCACAGCTGTGTCTTTAGTGTCCAGAATAGTACCTGCCACATGGTAGATGCTCAAAAAGTACACATTGAGTAAACAAATGAGCAAATGAGCCAGACTGAGCTAGAAGGAAGCGCACCTTGAATGCCAAATGAAATTTGGATTTCTAGACTCGACAGGGGACCTTGGGTAAATGCCTTTCCCTCTTTGAGCCTCAGTTTCCCTTCTAAACAATGAGGGGTTTGGACCATGTCTTAGTTTCCTAGTGTTGCTATAACAGAAATGCCACAAGTGGGTGGCTTAATGAATAGAAATTTATTTTCTCATAATTTGTGAGGCTGCAGGGGAGGCTCTCTGTCAGCTCTGGCAGAAGATCCTTTTCTCATTAAGCTTCTGTCATCGCAGCGTTCCTTGGTTCCTTGGCTATCTTCCCCGACTTTATGCTTGTCTTCCTAGGTGGCATAAAAGGTTAAGTGATTGACTACTAACTGAAAGGTTTGCGGTTCAAATTCACCCAGAGGCACCTTGGAATAAAGGCCTGGCAATCTGCTTTTAAAAGGTCACAGCCCTGAAAACCCTATGGAGCAGCTGTACTCTGAAACACTTGGGGCCACCATGAGTCTGAGTTGCTTCAAAGGCAGCTGGTTTTTTGGTTTATAACTTAGAAGGGGTTAGGGTTATGACACACCCTGTGCCAATATAGCCTCATTAACATAACAAAGAAAACTCTATTTCCAAATAGGGTCATATCCACAGGTATAGGGGTGTTAGGGATGAATTGTGTCCCCCAAAATATGTGTCAACTTGGCTAGGCCCTGATTCCCAGTATTGTGTGATTGTCCACCATTTTGTCATCTGATGTGATTTTCCTATGTGTTGAAAATCCCACCTCTATGAGGTTAATTAGGCAGGAGTAGAGGCAGTTATGTTAATGAGGCAGGACTCAATCTACAAGATTAGGTTATATCTTGAGTCAGTCTCTTTTGAGATATAAAAAAGAGCAGCCAGCAGAGAGACAGAGGGACCTCATGCTCCCAAAAATGAAGAACCAGGAAAGGAGGATGTCCTTTGGACTCTAGCTTCCTGCACTGAGAAGCTCCTAGACCAGGGGTGGATTGATGACAAGGACTTTCCTCCAGAGCCGACGGAGAGAGAAGGCCTTGCCTTAGAGTTGGTACCCTGAATTTGGACTTCTAGCTTACTAGACTATAAGAGAATAAATTTCTGTTTGTAAAGCCATCCACTTGTGATATTTCTGTTATAGTAACATTAGATAACTAAGACAAGGGGTTAGGATTCCAACACACATTTTGAGGGGGGACAGGATTCAACCCAAAACAGAGCAGTAGTTTCCAGTTCTGATACACTGTGCTCTGTGACTCAAGCCCTTGTCGTGTCTCTGAAGGGGAAGTAGCATGAGGAAAGCAAAGCTGTGGGGAGATGAAACGATGAGTCAACTGGGAGCTGGATGGACCTGGAGGAAGGGGCTGGGGAGTTGTGGGGCAGAAAAATCAGCAATAATCCACGGGAAGCTGATGGTAGGGGTGAAGACAGGAGGAGTGGAGAGGAAGACTAGATGGTAGAGGAATTCTAGAGAAGGAGGCAGCACTTAGAGTGATTAGATCCAGGAAAGGCGCACAGAAAAGAATAAGAAGTTGATAGCCTGGTCTGGAGCCTGTGAGCACTGGAGGGACTTGGTATCCTAAATGCTCTAGACCTCACCCCAACTAATCCTCCTACCCTAGCAGGAGAGGTGATCTTCATAAAGCCCAAACCCATCCAGTTGACATGAAAGTCTAGAATTGATTTGTGAGAGTGTTTAATGTCCAATGTCCTTCACACTCCTCTCCCCAAGAAGTCCCTGCTCCCAGGGATCCAGGGAAGCAGGGTGCAGTCAGGGTGGTCTCTTGCCAGGGCAGAACCAAAAGTCTTGGTGGCTGAGGGGGTGAGTGTACAGATGGGCTGATCCCTGGCTGGACTTCTCCTAGGGCTCTCCTCCCATCTGGACTCCTGTCTTCTCAGGGGTCTCTCAGCCCTGCAATAGAAGAAGCCCTCACATGGCCCTCTCAGCCCCACCCAGCCACCCCTGCCCTACCCACCACCCAACTACCGCCATGCTCTCAAGCTCACCTGTCAGGGTTTGGAGTTGGTACCCTGGGTCATGGTCATGGTTGAGCCCACTGGCTAGGGGTGTCCTCAGATTCCACCCACGCCAGGCTGCAACCCAGAGGACGCCAGCTACTAGAAGCTTACTGAGAAAGATGCAGGCCAGGAGGAGAAGGATGGAAGTGCGTGAGAAGGGAGTGTCCTCTTCAGAGAAGCTCCTTGGAGAGAAAAGAAGGGGAGGTAGGAGGCCGTGAGGTGGAGTGCAGATGTGGGTCTGCCCTCAGAGAGAAATGGAGAGAAAACAGGAGCCTCTAGGGGCTCAGAGTGCCTTCCTCCCAACACCCCACCTCTTATGGGGCTTTGTGGGGTTCAAGGAGCCTATAGTCAGGGGACCTGAGTTCCAGTCATAGATATCCCACTAACCGCTCAGTACACTTAACACATAACCTTCACTTTCTTAGTGATTTTCTGCTGTACACGATAGTATGCTGCGTGTGTGTTTGTGTGTGCACAGGCATGGACCAATCAGAACTGATTCTGGTCCTACCAAAGGAGCACGGTCCTGGAGTCTCCATTTTGCATGGTCCTAACACTTTCGTTGTTGCTGAATTGTGGGGGTATCAGGGCTGCCTGGGGAGGGGTAGAAGGTAGAAGGTGCCCATTCAGGAGGCCTGGCTATTATGGACATATTTGATTTTTTTAACTGGAACAACCATACCAGCCCATCCTGGCTAGCTGGAGGGATGTTTAGACAAGACCATAGCCAGGCCCTTTCTTGCTCTAATTGCCTTGGAACCCCCACCGTTCACCCCTTGCCGTACCTCAGCAGGGTGGAGGTCTGCCCTGTGGTCTTAGTGAAGACCTGTCACGGTACCTGGAGATGCTGTGCTCCACTTGGGCCTCCTCAAAGCTCTCCGATTCCTTGGGGACCCAGGGGTCAAGAGGGTCTGTGGGAGACAGAGTCTGTGAGCTTCTAGCCCCCTCATCCTTGAGGCAGCCTGCAGTGGTGGGCAGGGAAAACCCTGCGTGTGGGGTTAGGCACGCTATACTCTGGTCCCTTGTAGATCAAGTCATTTCACTTCTCTGAGCCTCAGTCTCTTCATCTGTAAAGTGGGGCAATGAAGAACACTTCCTTAATAAGAGTGATGCCAGGATTTGGTGAGAGAATCTCTAAATGGGGCCCGGTACCTCCTAAGAACTCAGAACTGCAACGGCATCTCCCACCGTACAGGGGCTTTTGAGGATCAGATGGAATAATGAAAGTAAACCAGGCCCCAGGTTAGAAACGAGATCCAATCCTAGGTGTGTCTTTAAGTCCAAGATGTACATAAGAACAGGTGCTTGATGTTCTTATTTAGTTGGTTGTGGTTTAGTACAAGAAAAGGCTCAAAGCCTTTTCAATGATAATTTGTTGGGAGCAGGGGTTGGTTCAAAACCCTGGTGGCACAGTGCTTAAGTGTTCGGCTGCTAACCAAAAGGCTGGAAGTTCAAATCCAGAAGCCACTCCTTGGAAACCCTATGAGGCAGTTCTACTCTGTCCTATAGGATCGCTATCAGTAGAAATCATCTGGATGGCAACGGGTTTGGGGTATAGGGCTTGTTTAAGTTGTTTCAAAAAGGGAGGGCAAATTTACATAACCTTAAGTAAAAAAAAAAAAAATTTTTTTTCTTTTAAAAAAAAATTTTTTTTTTTTTTTAAGGATTCTGTAAATCTGATGCTCATAACCCAGGTACTTACTGTACTTGAAAGTCTTCTGTACATAAACTGTCAAGCAGTCTACACAAACTATGGATTTTTATTATTATTATTTTCCCGCCACTCTCTTTAAAAAAAACCAAGAAAACCATTGCCATCAAATAGATTTCAAGTCATGGCAACTTCATATGTTACAGAGTAGAACGACTCCATAGGATTTTCTTGGCTGTAATCTTTATGGAAGCAGATTGCCGGGCCTTTCACAGCACCACTGGGTGGGTTTCAACTGCCAAACTTTCTAGTTAATAGTCAAGTGCAAACCACTTGTGCCGCCCAGGGACCTCCCGGCTAAGCCTTAAAAAACCCTGAGATTTCCTGTCCTCCCCACCTCCCGCGCACATTTAGAAAAGCAGAGGTGAGGTTTTGCATATGAGGCAGGCAGTCGCCCATACCCCCTCACTCCCAGTCCAGGCAAGTACTACTCTGAATCCTCATTTCCATGATAGGGGCCATGTTTAGGGGAGGAGCGGGGGAGGAGAGAGTCAGTAAAAGGATAGATAACCCCAGATTCGGTCTCCTTTGGAACACAGTCGTGTTCTGGAGACACAGATGGGGGGCTTTGCTGGAGGGTGTCCCCTGTGCAAAGTAACCACCCTGTCCCACCTACATCAGACTTGGAGTGAGGATTCCAAGACAGTTGAACCACAGGAGGCTGGGCGACAGGGTGGCATTTACCCCAGAGCACTGTTAACTCTGTCATCTCATCTATGCCTCACGGGAGCCCTGTGGGTCAGCAGGACAGACACCACGGTCCCCATTTAAAGATGAGGAAATGGAGGCCCAGAGAAGTGAAGCAACCTGCCCGATGTCACAGCAAGCCTTCTCTCTAGGCAGGTTGGTGCTTAATTCAGGTTGGTAGGTTCATTGGTTGGTTAGATGAAGGAATAAATGAATCTCCTCCTACATCTCAAGGACCACTACAGTGTTCACATATTACCAGTTACCAGTTGCCTTCAAGTCAGTTCCAACTCACGACGACCCCATGAGTCAGAGCAGAACTGTGCTCCACAGGGTTTTCAATGGCTGGTTTTTTGGAAGTAGATCACCAAACCTTTCTTCTGAGGCACCTCTGGGTGGACTCACACCTCCAACTTTTCTCTTAGCAGCCAAGTGCATTGACCATTTGCACTACCCAGGGATTCCATGCTCATATTAACCTAATGTCAAAGGAATAAAACCATTAGGGGATGCAGGGTCACAGCTGGCTCATACAATGAATGCCTTATGCAAATTAAAGGAAGCGCCCTTCCTGCAGGTGTGCAGTCCTGCACAAGGAGCTCAGCCAGGTGAGAGGAGTCCGGACTGGCTTTTGACCCCCTTGTGCAAGGAGTCCTAGGTAGTGCAAATGGTTAAGTGCCTGACTACTAACAGAAGTTTGGTGGTTTGAACCTACCCAGAGGTGCTGCGGAAGAAGGGCCTGGCATCTGCTTCTAAAAGGTCACAGCCTTGAAAACTTAAGGAGCAGTTCTACTCTACAGCACATGGGGTTGCCATGGTTTGGAATCGACTTGATGGCAATTGGGTTTTATGTGTGTATGTGTGTGTGCAGTAAGCAACCTGTACAATGACCAATGGTGGCCCTGAGTGGGGGGCAAGGTCCACACTATGGGTTTTCCTAGGGTCCCCAAAAACCCAGCAGGTGGTCCTGCACACAGACACCAAAGACATGAACCCCGGCCCATAGGTGAGCCAGAGGTTCGGTCAGTAGCCTACTCACCAGCCAGCACCTCCACCAGGACCTTGCTGAGGATGTCGGCCTCACTGCCACGGAGGCTCTGGCACTGGTAGAGCCCAGCATCATGGGCTTGAAGGTTCCGCAGCGTAATGGTGAGTGTGCCACCCAGGATATCATCTGTAATGGCTGTGCTCCCATTCTGCCTCTTCAGGAAGGACAGCAGCCATGAGCGGTGAGTGCTGACAACCCGCTGGCAAGGGCCCTCCTCACCCAGCTGTCGGCACCAGGCCTTGCGCCTCCCCCAGTGCTTCGAGGAGTCGTAGGGGCAGGAGACCTGCAGGGGCTGGCCCTCCACACCCTGGAACACCGTGGTGTTGTGGGCTCGGGACAGTCCTGGGGAGGAAACATGCATCCACGCCTTTGCTTATTTACCAGGTATTGATTGAGCAGCTACTATGTGCAGCAAGGAAGTCAGACAAAAATCCTGCCCTTAAGAAGCCTAAGTTCTTATACAAGTTGGGAAAAGGAAGCACATCCCAGACAGGAACACAAGGGAGCTGGGAACCAGGAAGCCTGGTTCCAGGATCTGGCTTTGTCACTGTTGGACTTGCTGGGCATTTCTGGAGATCTAACTGACCCTATCTGGGCCTATTTCCAGAGACATTTGGTCTTCAAGTCCCCTCTAGTTCTATTCTGCACATCTTCTCTCATTATGAGGGGCTAGGACCTCCCTTCTGCCCTTTCCACCTCAGGGGAGCAGGGCCAGTGGCTCTGCCAGGCCTGGGGCTGGCTCCGCGGGGCCTGGGCTGGGCACGCTCCCCGTCCTGCCCATGCTGCTTACTCTGCAGCCGCCCACACTGGTACTGGCTTCCCACTCTCCACTTTCCTGACCTTCAGCTTCCAGCTTCCCTATTTCTGTGGCTTTGTTCCCCTTTCAGGAGGGACTCGTCTCGGAGTTATTTTGGAGGAGACACGAGGCTGCTATTTTGGGGCCCCGCTAGGGTGGGGGAGATGGGCTTAGAGTACCAGCCTATTTCCAGTGCAAGGGCTACAGGGGACTCACCGAGAGCCTTCTGCCTCAGTTTCCCCTCTCTTGGTCCTCCTCCCTTTACCCCAACTCCAAACAAGTGGTGACAGAAACTTGAAAGATGGGGTCGGGGAGCTGGTGGCCTGCCATATGGAACCTACGGGTAGTGCCCCTCTGCACTTGTCCCCCATCCATCCCACTGCCTCATGACAACATGCCCCAGAGCCCCCTCCCCACCTCGAGCTAAGAAAGTGCAGGAGCAAGACTCCAATGTGACAATGTCCCCTATCACCCAGGTTTGCCCATTGCTCTGGGGGACCACAAGGGGCCTTTTTCCAATGGAAAGAGACAGTTGGTTAAAAGAACTTCGGGTGTCAGCCTCCCATCTCAATGACAGAAATCTTCAGCCCCTCACCTCCCATGAAGGGCTGAGGGCAATATGGGCAAAAGAACCTTCGGAGCTCAGGAGGAGGCTCCCTGAAGACACAGGCTGCCCATCTCAGTTCTCTTTCTCCTTTCTCCCCTCCATCCTACCTTGGTACTCCTCTGGGCTGGCCCTAGACTTAAGTAGTGTGTGATTTTAGGGGCTCTTACCAGAGACCCACCAAGACTTCCCCCAAGTGTAGCTAGTGCTTGAGATACCACCCTCAGAATCTATTCCCTGCCTATGGGGCCAAAGCCCACCAGCCCTGTTACCCCCAAATGTATGAACAGTTTGGTAGCAGGTTCGATACTGAAAGTGGGGAGAGCATGAGGATTATGGGTGGTGGGGTAGGTCAGGGGTGCAGGACAGGGGGCAGGGGCCTGACGAGGATCCCCCCTTCAGAGTTCGGTTGAGTGGTCCCCCTTAATACCAGCTCAAGGAAGGGAGGAAAAGGGACTGGGAGGAGGAGGATGGGGATCCTACCTGTGACAGAAAGCAGAAGGAGCAGCCGGAGAGGTTCCATGTCGTTCTTCTCTGGGCGAGGGCAGATGCGGGGTGCCTTGTGCAAGATCTTGTTTTCCCTCAAACTGCAGAAAGGAGAGGATCAGGCATGTCAGGCGCTGCCCACGGGAACTGGGCTCCTGGGGATTGAGCAACAGTCAGAACTGGGGTCTGGCTTCATGATTCAGAGCCAGGGTGTGAGGCAGGGAGGAGGGGAGGAGGAGCAGCCACTGCCCCCAGGGTGGACTGGGCCCCAAACTCCCTGAGGCCAACACACCATCCTTCCGTGCCAACCCGAGTGGGCCCCCCAGACTGGGGCTGGTCAGGGTCCAAGGCCCTTGGTCTTCCTGCAGAGCCTAGTCCAGGGACACAAGCCTCACTGCTGCGTTCACACCCTCCTGCAGCCACTGAGCCGTCCTCTAGTTCCAGCCTTACGCAGGATGGAGAGCAGCGGCTGTCTCTGAGGTCAAGCCCTTTACCCAGCCCCTCTACTCTGTCCCCCTGGACACCACACCTCTTAATGTGGCAACAGTTAAGAGCATGACCTTGGAGCCAGACTGCCTGGCTTTCAATCCTTCCTTGCTCACTTCCTGCGTGTGTAAACACAAGCCAACAACCCCTCTGGGTCTCCTTCCCATACCTATAAAGTGGGGAACTGATAGTGTTTAGAGTTATTGGGAAAATCAAATTAATTTCTACAGGTAAACTGCTTTAGAAAAGGACCTGACTCACAGTTAGCACTCAACAAATATTAACTATTACTATTTATTATCTTAGCAGGGAAAATCTGCTGTTATGAGGGAGAGTTTTCTCCCCCCACCTGGAATTTCCTGCCCACGGTTTAGCCTTCTTTGAACAGTTGTTCACCTCTTGTGAACACATACGTGCACTGGCATTACTTTTGTGCACACAAACACCTTCAGCTCCCAACCATCTTATGGAACAGGACAGGAAAGAATATTTCCTGGAGTTCTGGGTGGAGGGTGTGTTTTTTTCACAGGTAGGGGTCCCTGTGAAAGGTGATGCAGCACAGGGATCCTCAGGTGTAAAGGCACAGAGGTGTGACATGACCCCAGTGAGTTGGGGTGCAGTGGGTGGGC
Organism: Loxodonta africana; assembly: GCF_030014295.1. NCBI lineage: Eukaryota > Metazoa > Chordata > Mammalia > Proboscidea > Elephantidae > Loxodonta > Loxodonta africana. The sequence goes on from NC_087342.1 coordinate 103,855,384, forward strand.
GGTGGAGAAAAACAAAAGCCTTTTGCCATCAGTTGATTCTGACTTATAGTGACCCTGCAGGACAGAGTGGAACTGCCCCATAGGATCTCCAAGGAGTGGCTGGTGGATTCGAACTGCCAACCTTTTGGTTAGTGGCTGGGCTCTTAACCATTGCATCACCAGGGCTGCTGAAGGGTGGAGGTTTGAAGAAATTCTGAGAGTCAGGGAAGTGAGTTGTGCTGGGGGTAGTAGCAGGAGAGGCTGAAGGATTCTGCAGAGTCCTGCAGATTATCGGTGTCTACTTTGGGTAGTGCAAACAGTTAATGCGATCAGCTGCTAACTGGAAGCTTGGAGGTTTGAGTGCACCCAGAGGCACCTAGGAAGAAAGGCTTGGAAATCTGCTTTCAAAAAATTAGCCACCGAAAACCCTATGGAGCACAGCTGTACTCTGACATGCGTGGGGTCACCGTGAGTTGGTGTTGACTCAAAGGCGACTGGTTTGGTTTGGTTAGTCTCCTCCAAGCATTCACTTATTTGTTCTTTTATTCATTTATTTACTCATATTTACTGTGCATCTACCATGTGGACAGTGTCTTTGGAGATGGGGAATTAATGGTGAACATAAGACAGTTCTTCACTTATAATACCAACTGCCCAGCCTTGACTTATGAGTCTGGAGAATGAGGGGCCTGGGGCCACCTGAGGATCACTCTACAGGTGCTCTTCCGTGGTCTTTTTTTTTTCTTTTAAGAAACATCGGGTTTATTCAGAAAAATTCATCCCTTGTAGATGTCCAGTTTTATGATATTTGATAAACTCATACGTCTGTGTAGCAACATTTCCATCAGCCCAAGTGGTTCCCTTGTGCTCCTTTTAGTCAATATCCTCCTCTCCAATTCAGGCTCTGGCAACTACCAATCTGACTTCTGTTCCTATAGCTTTGGCTTTTCTAGAAGGTCATATAAATAGAATCATACAGCATCTAGCCTTTTGAACCTGGCTTCTTTCACTTATCATAATGCATTCAACATGGATGAAGTTGTACTTCTCAGTAATTAATTGCTTTTTATTGCTGAGTAATAGTCACTGCATGGATGTACCACAGGTAGTTTATCAGGTCACCAGCTGATGGAAGGAACGTTGCTGCACTGCCCATCTCCCAAGTCCAGGGTCCTTCCTTTTCCCTTTGCTAACTAAGAGGTCAGTGATACCCACTTCCTCACATTTGGGCACAGAGATCTTTCCCCTCTATCATTCCACTGAACCCTGCCGTTAACTTGTGCATGCATTCAGTCAACCACCGTATATGTGCCAGTCACTGTGCTGAAGACCTCAGGCCTCTTGGAATCTCAGTGTCCCTGGATATGATGGTGAGCATTGCTGGGGAAAGCCCCAGACCTGGAAGCATGACTGGACACTGACAAACTCCTGATGTCTAACATTGACTGAGACCTCACAGCTTCTGGGAAATCCTTTTCTGAATTCCTGAGTGTTCCCTAGTAAACTCTCCGTAGTAGCTGTTCCAAATATTCACCCTCCTCAATGCACACTTCTTCTCCCCTCTTCTTCCCTAGGAATAAATCAAGACCTTCAGTTGTGAGAGTCCTCACTCTTTCAGATCCCCCATGACCCTCCCATCCTCACTCTAGCTAACCTGAGGGACTAGGGAAGCACCAGATTCTTGCCAGGACCACGGTCAGCACCAATACCTAGTGCTAGACTGGGGAAGGGTGTATGTGGCTAGGAACTGGCCTTTCAAAGCTGAGACAACTCAAGCTCTATCAGGGCACACCATCAGCTCAATCTGGAAAAGCCCTTGCCCAGCCCTGCCTCTCTCCTTGTATTTGGACCACGAGTCTCTGACACTTGCAGCTAGGCAGTTCTTCTATTCTCAGCATCTCATATTTTTTAAGTTGAAGCTCTCAATTCCTGTTCAGGGTCAATGATTTCCCTTTCCAGGGCAGGACATCCTGCAGATGTGTGTGTGTGGTGGGGATCAGATTAGGTCCCAAGCAGGCAGACATCAAGTCAGGCTGGCAGCAGATGGTGGCCCAGCCAAGGTAACATAGGATTGCAGGTTCAATGAAAGGATCTGGTCAGGAACACAGGAGATGAGTCAGGGACCCAAGTTCTGGACCTGGCTCAAGGCATCATATGTGTCATAGGGCTGAGACAGAAGCATAGCCCTTGATTGGATCAGGACTGGTCCACATTCTGGCCAGGGTCAGCTGTTCAGCCTGCCCATGGGGGCGGAGTGGCCCTAAGCGTGGGTATCGGAAGCTGGACAGAGTAGGGGTTAAGCATGCAGGCTTTGTCTTCTTCCAGACCTGTGCTTAAAACCCCAGCTTTGTGATCTGCTATGTGTCTGTCTTAGTTATCTAGCGCTGCTATAACAGAAATACTACAAGTGGCTGGCTTTAACAAACAGACATTTATTCTCTTACAGTCCAGTAGGCTTGAAGTTCAAATTCAGGGTGCCAGCTCCAGGGGAAGACTTTCTCCTCTCTAGTCAACTCTGGAGGAAGGTCTTTGATCACCAATCTTCCTGTGATCTAGGAGCTTCTTTGAACAGGAACCTCAGGTCCAACAGACATGCTCTGCTCCTGGTATTGCTTTCTTGGTGGTATGAGGTCCACATGTCTCTCTGCTTGCTTCTCTCTTTTATCTCAAAAGAGATTGGCTTAAGACACTATCTAATCTTATAGATCTCATCAATATAACTGCTGCTAATCCATCTCATTAACATCACAGTGATAGGAGTTACAACGCGTAGGGAAATCACATCAGCTGACAAAATGGTAGACAACCATACAATACTGGGAACCAGGACCTAGCCAAGTTGACAGATGTTTAATCCATGACAGTGTCTTTGTGAAAGTTTCTTAATTCTCCGAGCCTGGCTTCACCACCTGGGTATATAAAGTTGATGGCACATTGGTAAGTACTCAAAAAAGAAAAAAGATAGCTTGTATTATTTTCTTCAATCCTCAATACGTTTCTCTTTAAAATCTTCCTTTCTTCCTCCTGCCCATCTCCATTTCCCTTTTCCAAGATGCCTGTGCTCTCTGGGCCCAAGTCCCAGCCACTTTGTTTTTTCACTTATGCCTTCTCGCTTCCAGTGTCTTCAGCAACACCACCCTCAACAATGTAACTTTCTCTCCATCTTCAAATGGGCAGCCTTGCCTGTCCTGAAAAGCCCCTCACTTTCCTCTGCTTCTCTTCAATTTCTACCCTTTCATGCCCTGTTCCCACGAGGGCTCTGAGTTCACCATCTCCACTTCTACCCACCCACATGTTACTTAAAAAAAATTTTTTTTTCAACTATTTTATCACAGAGAATTTAATATAATTAAGCCCATCTACCAATCACCCATCTTCAACAGCAAATTTTGTTTGGGCCATGTCTTAGTCTCCTAGTGCTGCCATAACAAAATACCACAAAGTGAGGGCTTTAAAGAACAGAAATGTATTGTCTCACAGTTCTGGAGGCTAGAAGTCCAAATCAGGGTATTGGCCCTGTTGATCTCTTCTGCGGACTCTGAGAGAGGAACTGTTCCTGCCTCTCTCCTAGCTTCGGTAGCTGCCGGCAATCCTTGGTGACCCTTGGCTTGTAGATGTATCTTTCTGTGGCTTCTTCCCCCAGTGTGACTCTGTGTCTGTGTTTGTTCTCCCTTTTTGTAAAATACCACTCAAATGGGATTACGATTCACTCTCCTCCACTATGATTTTCTTAACTGATAACATCTTTAAAGAAAGACCTGACTTCCGCACAAGGTCACATTCACACGTACAGAGGTTAAGATTGCAACATACGTTTTGGGGGGACACAATTCAATCCATAAGAGTCCACTTTCCCTTCTCCCATGTTATTTTGTAACAAATTCTGCAATCAATCCATCAATAACCATTTCAGTTAAAAGACTGAAATGAGTCACCAGAGAGAATTTGGAACATATGTGGAATGGACCATTTCAACCAGAAAGGGCGCTTTAGGGCTTCCGGTCTGAGCTTGAGTTGGAAAGTCAGAATGCCCTTTGGGATGGAAACAGGGACCCAGATTTTGACCACAGAGGTCTGCCAGTGGAAGGTTGATCCTGCCATGACTGGAAGCATAATGGCTTAGAAGTAAGGGTTGTTAGAGAATTGTTGCCTTTCTGAAGAAAAATAAAACACTTCCTCCAGGGAGGGGCTGATTCCCACCGCCAGCACTGAGCAGACCCCACGCACAGTGGTGCTGTTTCTCTTTAATGTTATGGCCTGAGCCAGGTCACAAGTTTTTCCCTTAGTACTCGCAGCCCACCATGCAGCTCTGGGATTAAACAGGAAAGTAAATGCTGAGACTACTGTACATCTGGAGCTCCTGGGTGATGCAAACGGTTAATGCGCTTGGCTGCTAACCAAAAGGTGGAGGTTGGAGTCCTCCCAGGGGCACTTTGAAGGAAAGCATTGGTGATCTCTTTCTGAAAAGTCAGCCATTGAAAACCTTATGGAGCACCCTTCTACTCAGACACACGTGAGGTAGCCATAAGTCGGAAGCTACTCAAGGGCAACTGGTTGATTAATGTGCATCTAGATCAGCCCTTTCTAACATTCCTTAACCAGGAGGCCTTCTGAAAATTACTCTAAATTTTGGGGACATCAGCAGGAGCTCTGGAGTTATAATTTGTGCTTGGATTAGAATAGTAGGCAAAAATAGTCCTAACGACTAAACCAGTCACTGTAAAACTTGATGGGTTTTCCAAAACTTTTAAGGATAATTAAAAAATAGCTATATTAAAAATTAGATAAATTTAAATATTTAAAATTATTTAAATAAATAATTAAATAGTTTAAAAATGTGTTGAAATTTTAAGACTCAAGATATAGCAACACTTATTAAGTACATGACATACGTCAACAATATCAATAGTTACTGGGTAGATACTTCTTGTGCAGTTGTAACGTCATACCTTCAAACCACAGGCAATTTATCCCATGATCGCCTGTTGTATTTAGGTGGGACATAGCTTTAAAGGCAGATTATGTCTATTACAAGAACAACTATGTAAAGTGTGTTGAGTATTATAAAAATCTTTTAAAAACTGTACTCAGTTACATAAAAATTCACTCTCAAAAGGTAAAAGTTATCCATAATTTGATCACTTAAAGGACATTAGCATTTATTGAGTGCTGCGTTGTTCTACATGCTTCACGTGTACTAAATCATTACCTATGAGGAAGGTAGGTAACATTATTGTCCCAAGTAACTGAGATTCAGAAAAGTTAAATAACTTATCCAGGATCACACAGCTAGTAAAAGGTTGAACTTAGATTTGAGCCTAGGCAATCTGACTCCAGAACCAGAGCTCTTAACAATCATATTACTAGTGAGATTTTCCTCCACTCCTCTCACCCCAGTCCCCAGAGATATTCACTATGAATATTTTGGTGTATGTCCGTCTATGGAGTCCCTGGGTGGTGTAAATGGTTAAGCGCTTAACTACTAGCTAAAGGGTTGGCGGTTCGAACTCACCTAGAGAGGCCTTGGAAGACAGGCCTAGAGATCTGCTTATCAAAAGTCAGAGCCTTAAAAATCCTATGGAGCTGTGCTACTCCGCACAGGTGGGGTCGCCATGATTTGGAATCAGCTCAACGGCAACTAACAACAACAACATGCGACTAGTCACACACACAAATGAGCTTATGCTAGATATATTATTTTGTGGCTTGCACTTTTCTATTTAACATATTCAGGACATCTTTCATATCAAGAGATACAGCTTTACTTTATCCTTTGTAATGGCTACATAGTATGCCTTGGCATGGATATAGCATAATTTATTTCATCTGTCTCTTTGTCTCCTACTAATGAATATTAAGAGGGTTTATAAAAGTTGACTCTTACAAATGGTGGTAAGCATGGTTTATTTTTCCTTACGTTAAAATATTTGGTGAAAATATATTACTAGCATAGATTATTTTCACATGACACTTGCTACTGTTAGGTGCTGTCAAGTCGGTTTCTACTCGTAGAGACCCTGTGTACTACAGAACGAAACACTGCCTGATTCTGCATCATCCTCACAATCGTTGCTATGTTTGAGCCCATTGTTGCGGCCACTGTGTCAATCCATCTAGTTAATGGCCTTCCTCTTTTTCACTGTCCCTCTATTTTACCAAGCATGATGTCTTTCTTCATTATCTAGTGCTGCTATAACAGAATACCACAAGTGGACGACTTTAACAAAGAGAAATTTATTCTCTCCCAGGCTAGGAGGCTAGAAGTCTGAATTCACGGTGCCAGCTCCAGAGAAAGGCTTTCTCTGTCTGTAGGCTTTGGGGGAAGGTCCTCGTAGTCAATCTTCCCCAGTTGAGGAGCTTCTCAGCACAGGGACCCCAGGTCCCTCTGCTCACTTCTCTCTTTTATATTGCAGAAGAGATTAAGACACAACCTAATCTTGTAGATTGAGTCCTGCCTCATTAACATAACATAATCCCACCTCATTAACATCATAGAGGTAAGATTTACAACACATAGGAAAATCACATCAGACGACAACATGGTGGACAGCCACAGAATACTGGGAATCATGGCCCAACCAAGTTGACACACATTTTGGGGGGACACAATTCTATCCATGACAATGTCCTCCAGGGACTGGTCCCTCCTGATAGCATGTCCAAAGTATGTTAGACAAAATCTCTCCATCCTCGCTTTCAAGGAGCACTCTAGCTGTACTTTTTCAAAGACAGACTTTCTCTTTCTTCTGGCATTCCATGGCATAGTCAATGTTCTTTGCCAACACCATAGTTCAAATGCATCAATTTTTCTTCTGTCTTCCTGATTCATGATACTTATTAACGTCCCTTAAAGCACCAATATTTTGTGGAATATTGGGAAACAAATCTAAATACCTTATTAAATGTAGTAAGCTTACTCAGCGTTAGCTTGTGACCCACTCCTTTCATGTTCCAAGGCTACTCTCCTGCAGCAGACACCACACTCCTGTCCCACATCTCCAAACCATCACCACAACCTCAAATATCTTACTTCCTAAAAGATAAGACCACAACACTAAATGCTGGTGAGGATGTTGAGTGACAGAAACTCATTCATTGCTGGTGGAAATGCAAAATAAGACAGCTACTTTTTTGTGTGGTAAATACATTTGTCACAAAACATTTGCCACTTCAATATTCCGCACACATGCAGTTTAGTAACATTAATCATGTCCATCATGTTGGGCAACCATCACCATTGTCTATTTCCAACTTTTTCCATCACTCTTAATAAAAGTTCACTGTCTCCTAAGGTATAGACACTTTTGAAGACAATCTTGCAGTTTGTTACAAAGCTAAATGTAGGCTTACCGCATGATCCAGCAATCACACTCGTAGGTACTTACTCAAATGAATTGAAAACATGTGTCCACACAAAATCTGCACATGAATGTTTCTTGCATAATTGTCAAAATTTTAAGCAACCAAGACATCCTTTAACAGGTTAATGGATAAACAAACTGTGGTACATCCATACGTACAATGGAGTATATTATTCAGAGATAAAAAGAAATGAGCTATCAAGCTACAAAGACATGGAGGAAATTTAAACGCTAAGTAAAAGAAGCCAGCCTGTAAAGTTACGTACCGTATGACTTCAATTATATGGCATTCTGGGAAAGGCAAGACTACAAAGACAGTAAAAAGATCAGTGGTCACCAGGGAGATGGGAGGACAGATGACGAGGTGAAACACAGACCATTTTAAGAACAGTGAAACTATTCTATATGATACTATAATGGTGGACACAAGACGTTATGCAGTTGTCAAAACCCATACAGTGAGGCCTAATGTAAACTATGAACTTTAGTTAATAATAATACATTGATACTGGCCCATCAATTCTAACAAATGTACCACAGGAATGCAAGATGTTAATAACAGGAGAAACAGTGTGCAGGGGGAAGAGGAGGAACTCTCAGTACTTTTTGTACAATTTTCTGTAAACCTAAAACTTCTCTAAATAATTAAGCCCACTTAAATGCTAAACAGTAAGCAAAACAAAACAAAAATATGAGACTTATATCAAGGACCAGAGATATGGAGGACCCATACTTTCAACTACCTCAGGCCCAACTTGCTGATTTCTAAATTTTGGGCTGAAGAGACATGTCTTCTTCAGTAGAGACAATAATGACTTACTGGTGAGTAGGCAAAGAATTGAAGAGCCAGGAAAAACTGGCTTGAGAATTGAGAGATGTGAGTAAGGAGGTAGCTGCCAGGTACTGACAGTGAGATAAATGTGAGCTTTGAAAATGGTACTCTTGTGTGTTTCCTTGAGAGGCAAAGTAAAGTTTTACATTATTTCAGTGATTTCGTTGCTGGTGTCAGGCTGAGTTTCCTTGACTGAAAGTCCATGAAAGACAGGACTGAAAGTCCATGAAAGACAGGACCATTATAAAGTCCAGCTTGTATATGGGTTACACATATGATAGCTGCAGTAGGTGGAGGATGGGGTTTTTTGTTTGTTTTTCTTTAAAAAAAAAAAAAAAAAAACCCCAGTCAGGACTTCGGGAGGAAAGAAACTCAGGCAGGAGAAGAAAAGAGAAGACAGGCCAAATTTCTGAAGAAGAAAATGTTGAGAAACTGCCCTAGGATTTAGAATTTATATTAAGATGAAATTTTATTTACCAATGTCTTGACTCTTAGAGGAGACTATGTAGCTGTTCACCAAAAATTTCCTTCTTAGCACACAGCTAGACTACATATTCCAGCCTCTCTTGTAGTTAGAGGTGACTGGGCTCTGGAAGAAATGAAGTTTGCCGCTTCATAAAACCTACTGTGCAATCTTCAATATCCTCTCTCTCCTCTCATTTGCTGGCCAGATGCAAAGGCTCCAGAGGAGGGCTCTAAGGCTATAAAGGATAGCAGAGATGCTATTTGGAAGAACCTGGGTCCCTGAATGACTATGTGGAGCAAAGCCTCCTTATCCACCTGCACTGTACTGTGATGCCATGAGAAACTTTTATGGGGATTGTTTGTTATGGCAGTTAGCCTACACTGATGATGCACTGGGGAATAGTGGCATTTCCCCTACCTCTTTGATGGCTTCTCTGTCTTTTTCCTTGAAGCCTCTTCTTGGTCTCATCATCTAAGCGAATGTATCTCCCAAGGGTCAGAACTCTTCTGGCCACTCCCCTCTGGATCAGCAGGTGACCCCCTAATTCTGACCTCTCTTTTGAGCTCCAGACTCTCACCTCCAGCTGCTTAAGCTTAACTGTCCTGAAGTTGCTTACAATGTACCTGTTCCTAAACCTAAACTCAAACTGGCTCTCTCTTCTAACATAGCTTTCAGTGTCACTGCCACTGGCCACCAGGCTTCTCCCAGGCAGACTGCCCTCATGTCTTAGCCTCTCGTCAAGCTGGGTGGTGCCAACCCCAAGCTCCCTCCTCAGGGCCACTCCCTCTTCTTCAAGTGCCAGCAGCCTGGGCTATGCCATGTCTGCATCAGCTCTGCTTGGACTTTTGCAATAGCTGGTTTTTTTTTCCCCCCTTTGATTAAGAAATATTTTGAGGTACAGAAAAGTATAACTAACACTTCACCCAGCTTTGTCGTATTTTCATTTGCACATGAAAATAAACAAACAGTGGCTCAGACCTAGGAAGTGAAAAGTTTACTTTCTCTCTTACATTGTATCAGGTGGAATTTTACAATAAACCTACCTTAACACTAAAACGCACACACAGTACCAAGTTCAAGTGTCTTTTTGCTGTTCCCTCTGAGACGCAACAAACCTCTAACAGAAATCTGGTAACAGCACATTCCTGAAGTGTTGTCTATGCATTTTTATAGAGCAAATGCCACTTGGGGGCCCCAAAGTCACTCAATGAACTCCATTTTTTCTATGATTATTTTCGTGAACTCTCAGAACTGGAAAATATCCGGAAGTCATAAAAGCATTTTTTAAATATTTTCTATAGCATTTTATTGTTTTGCTATTCACATTTAAGTTTATTTGTTTATTTTTGTGTAAGACGTAAGGTAGGAATCCGATTTTACTTTTCCCCCGTATAGGTAGTTAATTGTGCCTCCACCATTCGTCGAATAATCTATCCTTTCCTCCCTGATCCATAATGCCAACACTATTATGACACTATTGATTATCAAGTTGCCATATATGCATGGGTCTGTTTCTCTCCCCTCTATTCTATTGCATTGGCCTGTTTTCTTAGCATCACATTGTGATTACTATAACTTGTAGCAAGTCTTGGTTTCTGGTAGAGTAAGGCTACCCCCTCCCCCCATGGCCTTATTCTTCAAATTTGCCTTGGCTATTTGTTATTTATGGCTGCATAGCAAACTATCCCAAAACTTTTTTTTTTTTATTTGTTATTTATGGCTGCATAGCAAACTATCCCAAAACTTAGTGGCTCAAAATAACAACCAAAAAATAAAAGTAGACAAATCAATGAATACAATGTTTGCATATTGTGCTGTGTGCCCTGAAGTAAAGAGCATGGGAGACAAAGTGAAGGAGGAAGCACTTTGTGTTGGGCGGGCAAGCTGTTAGGGAGAAGAATCATGCTGAAAGGGTGGGAAGCTCATACACCTGTAATGGCTTAAAAAGCCTTCCTGCATCCCCAAAGCCAAGGACCAGTAATCCCTCTTCACCCATGAATGCCTTGCAGTGGGCCCTGTGGTTTTGGGATACCTTGGTTACCATGGGTTCTCTGAGGCAACTGAGGTTAAGGGCAACCAAAGTTAAGGGAAAGGGGTACATTCTTAAAATCATAGCTCTGGAAAGGTACCCTCAGGCCCTTGGTGGTGGTAGGAAGGGCAGCCCTCTCCCTGAGGCAGGGTGGATAGGAGGAACCCAGGTCCTGTTATCTGGGACACTGGTTCAGAGTCACTTCCCTTGAACTGTCCAACTAAGTCAACCACACTCCTGGCTGTCTTCTCGTTACTCCTAGACTTAGGACTGTGTCTTGCATCAGAAAAATTCATGCTCACCAACCCCCACCCCCCAGCACTTTTAGCATTCATCCAGCTGGAGCAATGATTGCTTTGTATTGTCATTATTTTTTCATACATCTGCCTGCCACTTCCCCTACCCACCCCAACCCCCACACAACAATAAGATCATTAAGGCAATTGGGAAGCATAGTAGTAAAAAATGTAGAATCCATCCTGAAATTCACCCTTCAGCTAAAGACTAGACAGGTCTATAAAACAATAATACGCGTGAGGAATGTGCTTCTTAGTTCAGTCATGTATATGAGGCCAAAACGGCAACACCTGTCCGAAAACAATGACAAGAAGGCAGGAAAGGACAGGAAAAATAGACGATGGAAACAGGGAATTGAGGTGTGGAAGGGGAGGGTGTAGACACATCATGAGGGTTGCAACCAACGTCACAAAACAGTTTGTGTATAAATTGTTGAATGAGAAATTAAAAAAAAAAAGGCAAAAGATATGAACAGACACTTCACCAAAGAAGACATTGAAGCAGCTAACAGACACACGAGGAAATATGCTCCGGATCATTAGTTGTTAGAGAAACGGAAATCAAAACTACATTGAGACACCATCTCACCTCAATGTTACTGGCACTTATTAAAAAAGAAAATAACAAATGTTGGAGAGGTTACAGGGAGATTGGAACTCTTATGCACTGCTGGTGGGAATGTGCAATGGTACGACCACTGTAGAAAATGATATGGTACTTCCTTAAAAAGCTAGAAATAAAAGTACCATATGATCCAGAACCCCACTCCTAGTAATATATCCTAGAGAGATAAGAGTCATCACACGAATAGACATATGCACACCCGTGTTCATGACAGCATTATTCACAATAGCAAAAAAGATGGGAACAACTTAATTCCCCTTCAACAGATGAATGGATTAACAAACTGGTACCTACACACAATGGAATACTACACAACAATAATGAACAAAGATGAAATCTTTGAAACATCTCACAACATGGATGAATTTGGAGGGCATTATGCTGAGTGAAATAAGTCAATCACAAAAGGACAAATACTGTATGAGACCGCTATTATGAAAACTCGAGAAAAGGCTTACACACAGAAAGAAACAATCTTTGATGGTTACAAGGGAGGGGAGGGGTGGGAAAGGGAGGTCACTAACTAGGTACTAGAACCCCGGGTGGAGAAGGGAAGAGTGTTGACACATCACAGGGATTGCAACCATTGTCACAAAACAATTTGTATATAAACTATTGAATGAGAAACTAATTTGCTCTGTAAACTTTCACCTAAAGCACAATTAAAAAAGAAAAATAAATGAATGAAATATCATTTCTAACCTATTAAATTGTTAAAAACTCAAAAACTTGACACTAAAAAAAAAATGCAGAGTCTAAGACTCACCACTTACTAGCTGTGTAACTTTGGGGAATTATTCACCTCTCCGTGCCTCAATTTCCCCATTGCAAGATGCAGGAAGTACTTACCTCATAGGGATGTTTGAGCCACTAATACATGAAGAGGGAACCAGGCACACAAAAAGCACTCCATAAATATTAGCTTACCAGAATTAACCTCTACAGCCCCAACCCTGAGCACAGTGCATGGTGGTCAGCGGGCACACATAACTGCTTGTCCAATGAACACAGAGTAGGTATAAGTCTAGGAGCTCTAGTGAAAGTAAATAAACCCTTTGGGTCTCAACAGCTCATGATGCTCAAGCTGGCTCCTGGCGCTGGAGCCAGAGCAAGGCAGGCAGGAGACCCAAGGTGGGGAGAACCTGGTAAAGATGGACTTCCTCAGTGGGTATGTAGACTTGCTTCCAGGAGCCTCAAACTGGGAAAGACCAGGGGTCAGATGAGGCTGCACATTAATGCTAATGACCTCCTTGTCCCAGCAAGGTCGGACCAGGCGGGAGTCAGGGTGCAGGAATTACCCACCCAGTCATATCTGGGCAGCAGGAGGTGAAGGACTCAGGTAGGAAGGTGGAGAGCAGAGCTCTCAGGACCCAAAGTGACACCTAGAGCATCTTGCTCCCCTCCATGCTCTCATTTCCCTCAACTCCCTGAGTTTCTGACCCTGCAGGTCTGCACGGTCTATGCCTTGTGGTGCTGTAGGCTGGGGACAACCCTGTGCCCAACACTGGGGACCTGGAAGATTAACAATGGCAACAGAGATGTCCCAGTATCAGGAGCTTTCCCCACCTTCCTCTCAAAGGACTTCCTCACCCTCTCAGACCATCTTTGCCAGACCTCAAGCTGCCCACTCATCTCCTCTCCAATCCCCTACTCCCTTCTGGCCGTGACCTAGCCTCACCGTCAGGTCCCATCTCGAGGACATGCTGTTGTCTCATTGCAACCTGAAGGCAAGCAAGATCCTGTCTGACCAAATATGAATAAAGAGCTGCCTGGGTGGTAGGTAAGCCCTGGTGGCACAGTGGTTAAGCACTCAGCTACTAACCACAAGGTCAGCGGTTCAAATCCATAAGCCGCTCCCCAGAAGAAAGATGAGGCAGTCTGCTTGTGTAAATATTACAGCCTTGGAAACCCTATGGGGCAGTTCTAGTCTGTCCTACAGGGTCACTGTGAGCCGGAATCAACTCGACAACAATGGGTTTTGGGTTGGGTGGTAGGTAAGTTCTCTGTCCTCAGAGAGATTGAGGCAGTGACTGCATGACTCCTTATTAGGACTTCTAGGGGAGAGGGTTCTGGCATCCCAGTGTCAGTTAGATCTGATGACCTTTAACATCAACCTTGAGAAGTGATGACTCTGCAGTTCCAAGCAATCTCCTCCCACAATGTAGAGGATGCCATCCTTCCGCCTACTTGGCCTGAAGTTGCCAGAGTTCAGAGTCATTTCTTTGGAACACAAAATAAAAAGGGACCCAGTCTCCAGAGGAGCCCTGGTGGAGCAGTGGTTAAGAGCTGTGTCTGCTAACCAAAAGGTCAGCAGTTCAAACCCCACAAGCTGTTCCTAAGAAATCCTATGGGGCAGTTCTACTCTGTCCAATAGGGTCGCTATGAGTCAGAACAGATTGAACAGCAACAGGTTTTTTTTGGTTTTCTGTCTCCAGAAGGCCCCTATGGAAAATACTTACGCTAAGCAGGATGACTCCTCCAACCCACTTTGCTTGACTGAGATTAAGTTAGCAGATTGGGCAATGGTCTCTGTGGAAGGCAGCGGAGCCAAGGTCAATTTTGAGTGGGGGGTCTATGAGCAGTGACAGGGAGGGATGCCTATCACCAACCCTGGCAAGGCCAAGAGCTGGGGGTCCACTGAGTAGTGGGGGCACTGCTCACGTCCCAGCTTTCCTCCTGGCAGGCGAGTGAGAATTCCATGAACAGATGGGGAGTTACAGTCAGGAGGCCAGGAAAGAGAAGAGGGAGTTGGAGGTGGAGGGAGAGGGGTGTCCAAGCTTTCCAGCTTGGCTTGGTGGTCTTAAGAGGACAGTTAAGGGAGGGGGCTCTCAAGGAGAGTGTCATCACTAGAGGAACTTGCACAATCTGCCAGATTTCATGGCTCCTGGTCAGGAAGGAAGTCATGGTCACAGAGGAGGTGAGGATTAGCTTACTCAGAGCACTGGGTCCCAGACCTCTATCTATTTGGGCTCTGTTGTAGTAGCACTCCTTCCAGACCCAGACCCTAGGCAGGTGCCCAAATACCCCCTCTATTATCCCCATAGCCTGCCCATCACAACCCTCAGGTTCAAAGCCTCTGTCCTCCAGAATGATAAGGACTTTCCCCCACCTCACCTCCCTTGCAGGGGAGGGATGGCCCCTTGGTAGTCTGTAGTGACATTGGCACACTGACTTCACCCATCACTGGTAGAGCAGCTCGGTACCTCATTGGCATTTGATAAGTGCTTCCTGCCCAGTGAAGTCTGCCCTCAGTTCCTGAGACTCGTCTCTAGAGCAGCCAACTAGGAGGGCTGGGGTTTGTTTCTAGCGATGCTGGCATATTCCACAAACAGAAGGGGGTCAGGCGTGGGTTTCCAGCTGAAATGGGTGTTGGCGTAGATAGAATCCTCAGTGCCAAAGCGGTTTAGGTGGGTAAGTGTGGCATATTGGATGTCCCCAGTGTCCTCTTCAGAGCCCATCTTCTGCTCAAAGCCCTGGGAATCAGAAGACAGATGTTCATTATACACATCACAGCTAGGAGTGGTCAGTCGTCCCCTGGGGCCCAGAGGTGGGGAGGGGGTTGGTGAAATACGGGACAAGGAATTGATTCTGCAGAGCCCAGGGGAATGAATCCCTGGGAGGAGTTGCTTCTGAAGGTAGTGAAGTCTTCATCACTGAACACATTTGAGAAGAGGCCAGGCAGGGCCACATAGTATGGGCCGTGGACAAGCAATGCCAGCATCACCTGGGAACTTGTCAAAAATGCACAATCTCAGGGTTCACCCCAGACTTACTAAAGCAAAATCTCTAAGTGTGGGGCCCAGGAAACTGTGTTTTCTGTGCACACTCAAGTTTGAGAAGCACTGAGCTAAATGGATGGTAGGGATGTTAATTGTAGAGGTGATTCTCCCAGAGGGTTGGACCAGATGACAGTGGTCCTCCCAATCCTGAGAGTCTGTGATTCTGAGAGTCTCTGCCAAGAGATCTTAGCCATGACAGACCTACCCCAGGGAAACTGCCCAGTCCCCAGCCCCTTCTCAGAAAGCACCTTAGCAAACCATGTTCTTTGCCATGGGACACGCTTCCCCACAGCTCATGGGACCAACAATAGCCAGCCCATAGGCCAACTCATGACTTATGAAATGGGTTTGTCACCTGTAGGAGTAAAGGTGAAAGACCAGGTCAGTCAACTTCTCTCTCTAGACTTTAAGGAATTCAAATTGGGAACTACAGGGAAGGGATGCACGCAGATAGGCCATGAGGCAGCAGGGCCGTGAGGAGCCACGACAGTCCAAAATTCAGAGTAAATAAGAACTATGAGTAAGCAAGAGCTGGGAAGTTTGAAAAAAACAAAATGTACACTGGAAAGCTGGATCCCCTGTGCCCAGGTGAGGGTCATTCCTACTCACAGTGGTCTCCTCTTTTTGGGCTGAGAGGTCATCAGTGATGTGGGATTCATCCTCACCTGTAAAGGAGACAGTCAAGGTTGGAGGGGTGACCTCTCCCTAGGCATCCCCCATAGAAATAAGGAGGAGAGGCTGGAGGTCCTGACTGGGCAGAAAAGGACCCTGGTGGGGGAGATGCCAAGGCTTGGCCAGGGGACACTTTCCTGGCTAGGGATATGGTGGGTGCCCAGCATAGATGGTGCCCAGAGATGTAAGGAACAGAACAAACTGGCTGCCATCAGTTAAATTGCATAAAATCAGTAAAATTATTAACCAATTCCAGATCACTGAAAATTCCAAACTGAAGCATCAAATTTAAGCATACTGTATTTGCTGATGAAGTTATATAAAGTAACATCTTTCAAATTTTTGGACTAGGAATAATAAAGGGAAACACATTTTACCTCATTACCTGCCCCTGCACATAACTCACACACACTTACATATACACACTCATATACAAATTCTCACATACACACACACACATAAACATACAAATTTATACACACTCATACACAAACACACACACACATTTATACACAAACTCACACATATACATTTGTACACATACATGCACAAACACAGATTCCTGAAAAAAGTTTAATGAAAAAAATACTTAACCTTTATAATCTGCAAACACTTGGACATTTTGTATCCTATTTGATTTTGTTTTTTAAAAATGCTATTGTGACCCAGTAAGTTGATTTTACACAGTTCAAAAAATCTGTACAGTATATAAAATTCTATAATCCACTACTACCTTGAGGTTTTTATAGCTTGAAAAATTGAAATCAACGAGGTCCAAAATAATCCTGAGCTGCCCCCACGTTGCCACCCTGTTGTCCACAGAAACATCACTGGATTATATGGTTAGTAAAACACACAGGCAAGGATGGTGAGACTTCGTCTCACATACTTTTAACATGTTATCAGGAGGGACCAGTCCCTGGAGAAGGACTTCACACTTGGTAAAGTAGAGGGTCAGCGAAAAAGGGGAAGACCCTCGATGAGATGGATTGACACGATGGCTGCAACAATGGGCTCAAACATAGCAATGATGAGAGCACAGTGCAGGACGGGGCCGTGTTTCGTTCTGTTGTACATAGGGTCACCATGAGTCGGAACTGACTCGACGACACCTTACAATGACAGTAAACATACAGTACATACGTGCCAGAACAACCAACTAACAAAAAACAGCAGAAATAAAGGCAGGAGTCATCAAAAGGGTCTACTCTGACAAACCCTGTACAAAACGTTATAGATTTTGCATGTTAAAAATGCTAAAAACTTAAATATTTGAAGATTGAGAAGTCCCTAAAGTGCTTTTACTACTACCAGATGCTGTCAAGTCAATTCTGACTCATGGTGACCCCATGTGTGTCAGAGTAGAACTGTGCTCCATCGGATTTTCAGTGGCTGATTTTTCAGACTTCTGAAAAAGATCAACGAGGGAAACCCTGGTGGCATAGTGGGTAAGTGCTATGGCTGCTACCAAAAGGTCAGCAGTTCGAATCTACCAGGCATTCCTGGAAACTCTATGGGGCAGAGTTCTACTCTGTCCTATAGGGTCACCATGAGTCAGAATCAACTCAATGGCAACGAGTTTGTTTTTTGTTTTTTAGATCAACCAGGCCTTTCTTCCAAGGGAACTCTGGGTGAACTCCGACTGCCAATCTTTCTGTTAGCAGCCAATGGTGTTAACCATTTGTACCACCCAGGGATTCCCCAAGTGCTTTTAGGAAGACAAATTATAAAATGATAAAAACCCAGTGCTGTAGAGTCAAATCCGACTCATAGCGATAGCAAAAAAAAGAAAAAAAATGCTATTGACCAGAAAATTCTTTAGATGAATTTGTTAAAAAAAATTCTTAGCTAAAAAGATGGCATAATATATGATCCAAAATGGATAATACCAGTTACGTCTGAGTCGATTCTGACCCATGGTAACCCCACGTGTGTTAGAGTAGAACTGTGCTCCATAAGGATTCAATGGCTGATTTTTCAGAAGTAGATTGCCAAGCCTTTCTTCCAAGGAGCCTGTGGGTGGACTCAAACTGCCAACCTTTTGGTAAGCAGCTGAATGCTTTAACCATTTGCACCACCCAGGAACTCCTAGGCAAATGAGCGCTGCACTGAACTGGCTTTAGATGAGGTGATCTCAAACCTCTGAAGAGAGCTGGTCCATCCTCAGGGCCACCGAGCCTGCCACATTAGCTAAGCAGGAGGTGAGCCAGGTTAGGTCCCCAGGAAATTCTGCCCATGTCACCCCTTGGGCCTCTGTTTCCTCGATGGTAAAATGGAGGTAATAAGCCATGACCTCACAGCTTACTTGGGCGGCCTCTCAGTGCCAGTGTGTGGTTACCTTTCCCGGCTCTTCCTCGGGCTTTCCTGAGGTAGAGGATCATGAAGATGGTGAGCACCAGCAGCAAGAGGACCACCACCACCACACCTGAGACAACAAACTTCCAGTTGCCTGGAGGGCTTGGAAATGAAGACCTGTTGAGTGAGGAAAGTCAGAGCCCAGTCCAGCCTCCTGCAGAGAGATCCAGGTTCACCACCCCACCCCATGACAGATCCTCCCAGCTCTCCTGAGGGCCCTCCTGCTAAAATGATCAGGAGGCAGCCCTTCGGTCAAGGGCTCTGACTCAATAGCCTTTGTAGTTGTGGGCAAGTCAGGCCTTCTCTCTGGGCTTGTTTCTTTCTCTGTCAAACAGAAACACTGATGATGCCTCAGTCTTTGCTCCTTTCCCCTCTCTAACTGTTGTTCCTTAACTTTCTTTCTGGATGCCTATTGTAGGATCTGTGCTCACCTCTCCCAGCATCTTTCCCTTAACCGTTCTTTGTTCCAGCTCCTCAGCCTCACCCCTTCTCTGTGAGGCGGAATTAGTTCTCAGAGAATACGGGTGTCATTTGACAAGCAGAGCTCTGCCAGATAATAAATGCATTTTTATAGGCCGTTCTGAAGACACTGTCTTAAGTCAAAGGAAAGACACTATGGTAGACTTTCTTACACCATATCAGTTGACAGTTGCTGTCAAGTAGACTCCGACTCACGACGACTCCATGTGTGTGTCAGAGTAGAGCTGTGTTCTTAGGGTTCTCAGGGAATGATTTTTCAGAAGTACATCACCACACCTGTCTTCCAAGGTGCCTCTGGCTGGACTCGAACCTCCGACTTTTGGGTTAGCAGCCAATCTCATTCACCCTTTAAACCACCCAGGGACTCCTTCTTACACCATAGCAGGTTCTTTTCTTTCTTTTAATTTAATTTAATTTTAGGTGAAAATATACACAACAAAACTCACTCCCATTCCCCAGTTTCTAGACATAATGACCAGTGACATGGGTTACATTCTTGTCATTCTGTCAACATTCTCGTTATTTCTATTCTAGTTGTTTCTCTTCAATTTATTTAATCTCCCTACCCCCTAACATTCACATCTATGCTTTAAAATAGCTGTTGATCCCATAGCAGGCTCTTAGAGAATGTGTCTGGGGATGTCATTGGTCAAAGGGGGAGAGGGACATCACTCAGCTCAGTTGACCAGCACCACTGGGTTTCTGGTTTAATCCCTTGAAGCAAAGAACTGTGGTTTGCAAGAGCACCATCTACAGTGATGGTGGGTGGAGAGAGGGTGAGCGGAGGCCAGAGGCCAGAAGAGAAACGTCTGTCATGCCAGTTACAGTGGCTGGAGCCTGAAAACCACCAGGCAGGGGTAGAAAAGAAGTCAGGCACACGCTGGAGTAACCAGAGTATGCCCTTTCCCTAAACTCTTGGTGGCTCTGTGGTAGCTTCTCTGCTCTTCCTGAAACACAGAGAAGGGCTTGAAGCGGCAAAGAGGAAAAAGCAGCAGCCCCAGTCATGTGCCTGGCACTGTACTAAGCCCTTTGAATCCACAGCCTTGTTTCATCCTCACAACAACCCTGTAAGCAGTGGCCCCCCAATCGGGGCAATTTTTCCCCCCAGGGGACATTTGGCAATATCTGGAGACATTTATAGTTGTCGTAACTGGGGGTAGTGGTGCTACTGGCATCTAGTGGGTAGAGGTCAGGATTGCTACTAAATATCTACAATGTACAAGACAGCCTCCCACCCCAACAAAGAATTTTCCAGTCCCAATTATCAACAGTACCAAGGGTAAGGAACCCTGTTGTAAGGTGAGAAAGTTATTGGTTCCATTTTCAGGTAAGGAAACTGAGGCTCAGAGAGGTAAAGTGACCTAAAGTGACAAGTTTGACTCCCAATCCATCCTCCAAGAACCAAGTATCTATGGGAATTTTTGTTTGTTTGTTTTTGTTTTTTTCCAGTTGCCCTCAAGTAGGCTCCGACTCATGGCAAGCTCATGTGTGTCGGAGTAGAACTGTACTCCATAGGGTTCTCAATGGCTGACTTTCCAGAAGGACATCACCAGGCCTTTCTTCCTGGGAATGTATTGCTGGAGGTAATTTGGCACAGGGGCCAAGGGTGGGAGGAAATGGAGGCTGGGGGAACAGGGACGGTGGCAGTACCTGTCAGTGGAAAGGCTGGTGGCAGAGGCCCAGACTGTGGTCGTCACAGTGCTCCTGGTGGTGGACAGGGTTGAAGCTGTGGGAGACGACAGTGAGGAGAGTCCTCCCATCTGTTTGCCCCACACCCCCAAGGCTGCCCGCTCCCAACCCAGCCTTGAGTGGGAGGTCCCACGGGTGGCCCTGGGCCAGGCGAGGACTCTGAGAATCACCACATTCCCAGCAAATGAATGGTGGCCTTGTCCTGAGTTGTGTTGGATTTCCAGCATCGTAAATGCCAGAATATGTGAGAGTAGCTTCAGACTGAGTGTCATACCGCCGCTTGTATAATGGTTAGATCTATGCTGTCTTCTGTTTTCACTGACTTTGAATGGGCCACGCACTTTTGATCTGTAATGCCTTCTCCTACAACCCCTGTTTTCTCTCCTGGATAAGTTTCTGCCTATCCAACCAGACCCAGGTAGTATCACCTCCTCTGGGGAGTCTTCCAGGAGGATCCACACCCCTGGTCTTCTCTAGCAACTGAATCCCTCCCTTCGCTGGGCATCTGTTCAGCATGCTCCTGATACAGTACTTACCACTCTGCGTCGTAACCTTTTATTGACTTGTCTGTCTTCCCCGCTGGGCTGTGGGCTACTCCAGCACAGGTTGGATCTCAAGGCTTCCAGAGCCTAGCCCTCTGCCCTTCGTGGAGTGGGCATTGAGACAAAGCTTGGGCAGTGAAAGACCAAGAAGCTGACCTGGGTCCTCTAGATGATGAGTTGTCTGGGCAAAGTCAGCACCAGAAAGGAGGCCTGGGAAGGTGCCTTTCCAGCCCAAACCATCACAAAGAAATGCAGCAGAGCTTTGCAACTCTGCGGCTTTTGGGAGCAATACCTGAGCCTCAGGGTTAGTGGTAACCCCAAACTTCCCATTCTGAGGTTCAAGTTCTCTCAACTTTTAGGGGCAGGTCCAGGGTGAGGACCCAGGACTGCTAAGCCCTAGGCTGCTACACCACCTTGCCTTACCCCTGAGTTTCATGTGTGCCTCACTACCCAGCTATGTCCTTGTCTGTCCCCATTCCTCGGCCCCACCCAATTACCTTGTAGCCCATCTCCAGCACAGCCCTTTGAGAGAAGATTAGGGGTTACGGTCAAGCATAGGGATGTCCAGAAATGGACCATTAAGCTGGCTGTTCTTTAGCATGGGGAGGCTTTAAGATCATTGTCAATATACTGAGGAGGCCTGTGAGTAGCAACAAAAATGTTAAGAGGAACACATATGATGTGTAAGGAAGCAGCAGCAAAAAGCCGGTAGGCTTGAGACTGGCGCTGGTTCTACCATTAACCAGCGGGTGACCTTGGGCAAGGGACTTTCCTTCTCTGGTTCCCAGTTTTCTGCTACAAGAGGGTTGTTGTTGTTGTTAGCTGCCCTCAAGTTGGCCCCTGACTCAGGGTGCCATCCCCATGATTGGTTGCAGATCAGACCATTGTGACCCATAGGGCTTTCATCAGCTGATTTTTGGAAGTAGATTGTCAGGCCTTTCTTCCTAGTCTGTCTCAGTATGTAAGCTTCACTGAAACCTGTTTGCCATCGTAGCAACACACAGGCCTCCACCGACAGGTGGGTGGTAGTTACACATAAGGTACGTTGGCTGGGAATCAAAGCTGGGTTTCCAACATGGAAGGTGAGAATTCTACCACTGAGCACCAATACCCCTCAACAGAAGGGTAGAGGGAATTATTTTCTAAGGTCCTTTCCAGCTCTAACATCTTGTGATTCAGGGAGTCTGAGACCCATACATGAGAAGGGAAAGAACTCACCTGGAGATACTATCAGACGGAAGCTTCTGCAAATATAGACAACTGACTGAGAAGAGTCGTAGATTCCACAGTCATAGAATCCTGAGTCCGCTGTCCTGAGCCCAGTCATGGTGATGTTGAAGTAGCTAAATCTACGTTCATCCTGGATCGAGTATCGGGACTTCTTTGCCCAGGACCTGGGGCTGGTGACTAATAGGTTACGCGAATTTTCTGATGTTTTCTTGCACCAGATTTTCACCATGTATGAATCTTTCCTGCCCCAGTAGGGACATGTCAAGGAGATGTTCTCACCTTCCAGTTTCTGCAACAACACTAGCGCTGGTTCTTGTTCCCGGGAGCCTGAGAATGAGCCTTCAGGTCAGGGGCCTGGCTTGGCCCAACCTCTAATTCAGGGTTGTGAGATGGGGATCCCCCTTGGGAGCAGTCCCTTTTGTACCAGAGCAGAATGTGCCCAAAGCAGACCTCTAGTCACAGTGCCACCCTGCCCCCTCCCATTTGTCACCTCTGAATAGTCCCCTTCACCCACGACCTCACCTCTCCCTCTTCCCCTCCTCTGGCCCTGTTTCTGACCCCTGCCCTCCACCTCTGCCCCTCACCTGAGACCAGGAGCACCAGCAGGACAGGTGCCAGCAGGTACATGGCTTCCCAGGCCATGGGTCCTCTTCTTGAGCTGGGGTGGGGACAGGAAAGCTAGGGGGTAGGGAAGCCCCTGAAGAGAGAGAACCAGGAACTGGGTCGGATTCAGTCTAGCAAATCCAGCATGTCTGAGACGGAAGAGCTGAGGAAGGCAAGACCTCAGGTGGGAAGGGGGAGGCCTGTGGAGGAAGGGAGGCCTTGGCCTCTATGTGGACTCCCCTGGCCATGGGGTCTACAACTGGGCCTGGAACGACCCCAGCCCTGAAGCTGGACCGAGGCTCCTGGGGACTCTGTGCTGCTGCTCAGCTACTCTGTGTCCAGCGTACTCCTCATTGTCAGTCATTTCCCCATGCTGCGCTGGAGACGGAAAGGGTGTGAAAGCCCAAGAGGAAGTGATGGTGAAATAAAAACTACTTCTTCTCTTTCTCACTCCTTTCCATACCACCACTTCCTCCCCAGCCTTAACTTTCCCACGCCTAAGTAAAACACAGACTGGAGATAGGTGTTGGAGTCAGGGGGCACTGAGAGGTCTGAGCAGGGCCCTAAGCCCCACTGGTGGCCTAGGTTGGTCAAGCCTCATGACGAGACATCCTGGTGGTTAGTGTTGTGTCTCTACCCATGGGGACTGGAGGGGAGAGGAGAGAGGAGCTGAAGATAGAGGTGTAGGGAGGGCCTCTGGCAAAAGGTGGGAGAGAGAAAAGCTAGGAGCAATAAAAGATTTTAGCAGGCTTATCAGAGCGGAAAGCAGAAGGGGACAGACAGGTCTCAAGGGGAGGAGAAGGCAGAAGAAGAAAGGGGGTCTCAGCCCCAGATCATGTCTCTAACCCCAGCTCCCAGCTACTCTGATTAATCGACAAGCATTTGTTGAAAGACCATATTAATCAAGCGCATTTTTAAAACAAGTATCATTACAACATGGCGAATGTAATTAATGAATCCTCACAACTGGACCAATAAACAACATCACGATAAACAGAGAAAAGATTGAGGTTGTCAAGGATTTCATTTTGCTTGGATTAGCAATCAATGCCAATGGAAGCCGCAGTCAAGAAATCAAAAGATGCATTGCACTGGGCAAATCGGCTGCAAAAGACCTCTTTAAAGCATTGAAAAGCAAAGATGTCACCTTGAGGACTAAGGTACGCCTGACCCAAGCCATGGTATTTTCAATCGCACCGTATGCATGTGAAAGCTGGACAATGAATAAGGAAGACCAAAGAAGAATTGACGCCTTTGAATCGTGGTGTTGGCGAAGAATATCGAACGCACCATGGACTGCCAAAAGAACGAACAAATCAGTCGTGGAAGAACTACAAATAGAATGCTCCTTAGAAGCCAGGATGGTGAGGCTACGTCTTACATACTTTGGACATGTTGTCAGGAGGGACCAGTCCCTGGAGAAGGACATCATGCTTGGTAGAGTAGATGTTCAGCTTAAAAGAGGAAGACCCTCGACGAGATGGATTGACACAGTGGTTGCAACAATGAACTCAAGCATAGCAACAATTGTGAGGAGGGCACAGGACAGGGCAGTGTTTCGTTCTATTGTGCATAGGGTCGCTATGAGTCAGAACCAACTTGACAGCACCTAACATCAACAACAACATATAAAAATGGTTGAAATGGTTAAAAAAAAAAAAGTATTGTGGTTAGATGAACTACAGAAAAACACTAGTCACTGGCTGTTGATAATTAATAGGCAAGCAACAAAGGAAAGAAGAAATGCTCTACAAACTCAGCATTGCATGTTGGTTCAGGGCAGCCGACTCTGAGATAGAGATTGGCGCAGGGGGCTCAATGTGCTCTCAGGCCAGTACCTTGGGAAGGAAGAGATGAGCAAGAGTGGGTAGAAGTCAGGCTACAAGACAGGCCAAAAGGAAGCTTGGGCCACCTTGCAAGGAGTTCTAGAGATACTCACCCTTCACAACACCCCTGAGTTGGCAAGGGGATGTGGGGGCTTTCCACCGTATGTTGCAGTCAGGGGGTGCAGGCTGTCCTTGAAAGGGAGCCCTGACCTTGGCGAGGTGGCTGTCTGCAGCTGAGGCTATGCTCAAGGGGCACTGAAAGCTAAGGCCTTCCTTCTGCTCTCACTACCCCCAGCCTCTGGGCAAGAAGTCCATCATTTCTGAGTCCATCATCCTGGGCAGCCAAGCACAGAACCCACCACACTCCTTTTGGTCCAGAGTGAAAGATACCGTTTGCAGCCATTTCTACCTCATGCTTGTTGCCTGACTCCACATGGCAGTGTGCACGTCCCATGGGTCAGGGGTCTTCTTGTCCTACCCCACATGTCATGTGCATGTCCCCTGGGCATGGGGGCTGCTTATCCTGCCCCACAATGCAGTGTGCACATACCACAGGGGTGGGGTCTGCTTGTCCTGCCCCACATGGCGATGTGCACGTCCTATCACCTAATCACCTAGGAAGTGACTGTGGGAGGGGCTTCAGAGCTCCCTTCCAACCTATTTTTCAGACAAGGAATCAGGTTTAGTCAGGTCAGACAGAGATGAGGAGCTGAGATGGGAATCTGAGCCCAGGTCTTGATTGCAAAGGCACTTCCCTACCCACCCCAGACCCTCCTTACAATAGGGCCTCACCACAGGGCTGCAGTTGTGGGGCCCCAACATCCAAGCAGTGAGAAGAGAATGTGAGAAGACAGAGGACAAATTAGGAGACCAAGATCTGAAGGGACTAAATGCAGCATGTGGGAAAGGGAATACTAGAACTGGAAAAGGATTTGAAGAACAGTTATGAAGCATTTACTTAGTTTGCACAGCTCTCATGTTATTTTGTTTCATCCTGACAACAACCTTGAGAGGTAGGAATTATTGTTTTCTTTCACAGAGAGGAAAAACGAGGCCCAAACAGAGTTAATGACTTGTTTGGGGTCACGCAGTAACAGGGTGGCATCCCTGGATCCCAGTCCTGAACCCACTCCAGGGCTCTGCCACCGCACATCTCACCCGCAGGCTGTTGATGGTGCCACCACCGGATCGCAATAAAGGTCAGCTCCCCAGCTGAGCTAAGCCCCTTCCTAGCTACACACCAGGGTGATGGTCACACTCTCCTAAAGGAGAAGAATGCTCCTTAGCAGGTTGTTTGCCGGTGGAGACGGGTGTCATCCTGCGTGTGCGTGTCTTCTGGCCGGTCCGTCAGTTCCTCAGTCTGCTTCTTCCCTCTACTGCCCTCTGCGGGACATAGGGAAGAAGTGCCCCCTCCCTGCTGTTCTCCAGGACCCCTTTCCCTGGCCCTACTTCCATCCTGTAGTGGCCCCCACCAGCTGCCCACAGAGCCCCCGGCTGAGTCATTCTCCTGGCCGTGATGTTCACTCTCTTGCCTAGGAGGTGCCGGACCCAGGGTCGTGAGTAGTGATGTCACTTCTGTCCCAGGTACTTGTTCCAGTCCTCGGGCTGGAGGGATACCGCTCTCCAGTGGAAGAATCCTATCCATACCCTCCAGTCTTCACTGCTGGACATGGGGCCAGTGGTTTGAGCAGTAGAGGTAGAGTCTGAGCCATGGGTCAGTGGCATAGGGGACAGATTCCTTGGCCATTGGACCCTAGGCCAGAGGTTAGTTGGGCTCCATTTCCCCTGCCCCAAACCAGGCCAGCCATAGAGGCTGTGGCGTTCTCTGAATTGTCTCTGCTGTGTCACGAGTAGGTCCTCCCTTGCCAGGGAAGAGTGAGCCCACAGAAGGGGAGGACATGCACCCCTTCTCTGAGCCATGGTCTCCCCAACACAGCCTGTGGGTTGAACCCCCACCCCCCCCCAACACACACAGATCTGGGATCTCAGGTGCCCCTGGGTGTGGGCTCTGCTGGGGGCCTCAGTCCCCTCCAGGAGCTCAATCCTGGATCCCAGGTGTGGAAACTAAGAGTGAGCCCCAAATTCAGACTCTGCACCCCAGTCTGGGGAGAGGCTGGCCCTGCACCCAGGGGGTTCTCCCAGCCAGAGGCCTATCTAAGATATGGCACATGCCCTGGGTGCCACCAGGGGCGCCAATGAGCAGTTTCTATTGGCCATCACAGTTTCCATCCACAGCTGTGAGAGATCATTCAGCAATCTAAAACTAATTGCCATAGATAACACCACTGCTCCCAGGAGGGGATGTGAGCAGATGGCGGCAGGGGGCAGGTGAGTTCCCAGGAGATAAGTGACAGCCAGGTCAGAGCACAGAGGACACACGGTCGGGGGTGGGGGAGTGGGTCTAGAGAGCTCTGGGATCTCTTGCTGCCGACCCTCTATGGACCCCTAGCGACTAGTCTGTTCCTCCCCCCAGGACATGGCCCAAGGGACATTGGCTGCCTTGGAGGCTCACGAGCCCAGTTTTCTTTCCCAAGTTCACAGGGTAGCTTGGGGGAGCTGAGGACACACTGGTCCCAGGTGGGAAGAGGGCAGCTCTAGCTACCCGCCCCTCCCTTCCCTTCGCTTGATACCAAGGGGTCCTCAGGCAGACAGGGCTCAGGCTTTGCCTGCAAAACGACCTCTTAGGGCTTCTCTGCCATCCAGCTAGGGCTGTGGTCTGTGGCTCTGAGCAGGATCCTCTCGGAGGCTTTCCCCAGAACTTCCTGCCTGGGCCTCTGCTCTGGGCCCCTCCCCAGCTTCCTGGTAGCCCAGGAAAACATTCAGGGCCCAGGAGAGTTCACCACGGAGTGGGTCAGGCTGCTGGCCCCTGGCATGGGCAGACAGCAGCCTGTGTTTTTAGGAAGGCCGATTTCAGCGTTACGTGCATCCTCATATCCCAGGCTTGCTCTGGTCCAAACAAGTCCCCATCTTCACTTCTTCTCTGGACTCCTGGGACCCCTCTGGGAGAAGTGCCCCTTCTGCACAGTTAGATGGTTTCAGACCAAGTCAGCTTTCACAGGGGCTCTGGTCTGGGCGTGTCCTTCTAGGGTCCAGCAGGACCACTGTACAAGCTGTAGCCTATGGGCCAGGGAGAGAGATAAAGAAGGGCTGTGCTCCCGGCCCAGCCCCAGCCCCTGGTCTGGCTCTGCCCTCTGGCTCCTGGCAGGCCATCCCCTTGGGACTATGCCGTGCTGTCCCTTCCTGCCTTCCCTCCTCCCTTGCTGGGTGCCCTCGTGGTCCTCATGACTGGACACAGGCCGAGAGACACATTGCCTGGGGATTGGGTGTCACAGACACAGTGCAGGAAGGTGTCTTAGAAAGTATGTGAAGCCCCAGGGCCCTGCACTCTGGCTGGGAGGGGGGCTGTACTCACTGCCCGTGTGTCTCCTCTTCCAAAGCCCATAGAAGATGACCAACAGCACAGGCACGGGGAGGAGGGCCAGCACCACTGCAAGCACGGTGGGATCAGAGTCCTGGTGCCTGAGAAGATGGGGAGAATGGCAGGAAGTGAGCCTCAGTGTCCCCCGCCCTGATCCATGATGCCCAGGAGGAGCTGGGCAGGGGAGATTCTACCACAGACACCCTGATAGTGCTCCTCTCAAGAGAGATGGCCTCTGTTCTCTAAGAACCCAGCTGTCAGGGAAGCAAATGAGGATCTCAGAGCTCAGGGGAGGAAGTTAGTCAGAAATGACCCAGGAATAATTTCAGAGAGTCCTTGGGGGCAAAGGCCTTCTCCTGATAGTCCTCTGGCAAAAGGGAGCACCTCTCTACCTCAGCTCTTCCCCTCCACTATGCTCCCCAAATCTGCTCATGGGTGAGAAGAAGTATTCTAGAGACCCCCGTTTGTGGCTGAAGAGATCAAGGTCCTGCTGTCCTCACAGGGACTAAGGCTGCCTCTTCCCATCTCCAGCCTCTGTAGTAAAGGCTGTGCGTGCCCCACCCACGTCCCCTTGCCTGTATCACTTCAGCATACACTGGTCCCTGCACCTCCTTTTTTGTTTTACCTGAGGTCTTTCCCTTGTCCACAGAGCCCTCTTTGCCACCCACCTAGCAGGTAGCCCTCCTCTGATGACCAACAGGAGTTGGTGTATCAATACCCCAGCTCCCTTGCTCTTCCGGGGGAATATCTCTGAGGTAGTGTTCAACATTGGATCCTAGAGTTTCCCTGGTGGGATTAGGCTCATATTTCCCACAGTGGTGGCAGCTGGATTAAGTATTCTTTGTTGGCTGTCTCCCCTGCCCTGTCTCACTTCTCCACCCTCTTTCCAGTGTTCCCTTCTCCCACATGAGGGGCACGCACACGAATCCTTGTCTCAGGACCTATTGCTGAGAGAACCCAAATTAAAGCATCTCCTGTTTCCCACTGGGAATCCCTGATTGGTGCAAACAGTTAGTGCACTAGGCTGCTAACTGAAAGGCTGGACTTTCAAGTCCACCCAAAGGCACCTTGGAAGACATGCCTGGTGACTTCCAAAAAATCAGCTATAGAAAATCCTGTGGAGCACAATTTTACTCTGACACACATGCGATCACCATGAGTGAGAGTCAACTCGGTAACTTGTTTCTTTTCCACTTCCTGAGCCTGATCCTGGCTCTCTCTCCTCTCCATCCCCAGCCTCTTCATGCTGATCTCATCCCCTACCCTCATACCTACCACCATTCTATATGTTACGCTCTCCATCCCGCCTTCCCGTTTCCTACCTCTCACCCTCCCTCCCATTCAGCAACTGGTCCCAGGTGAGTTCTTAGGGAGTGAAGGGCCAGGTCTGGTATAAGATTTGCCTCTTGAGGTCTGTTCAGGCACCAAGAGCTATTGCCATATCTGGGAAAATGTCACCCAGCCCCAGGCCACCAGGTACCTGATAGGGGGTAATTTGTTGAGAAGAGCTTTCCTGGTGTGGCATGTTCCCGTGGTGGGCAATCTGGTGCTTGGGGGCACAGACTTGGTGGAGATGGGCACTTGGCCTACAGAGGAAGTCTGGGCACTGCTGGGAGACTCAGTCACTGTCTGGGATCCCATGGTCGTCCTGCCCCCTGTGGTGGTGGGAGTGGTTCCAGTGAAGCTGTGGCCCACCATGGGGGTTGGTCCAATGGTCCCTGGGGCAGTGGAAGGCAAGATGCTGGCCACGGTCAGGAGTCCAGCTGTGAACAGGGTCATGCTTGTGTTGAACGGTGCATCAGAGCCAGAGGTGGGGGTCCGGCCCGTTGCCAAAACCATTCCACCCTTGAGGATGTTGGACAGATGCGTCAGAGGAGTGTTCCTCTCAGTTGTGGGAGCTGAGGAACCAGAAAGAAGGGAGCTTTAGACTGACTCAGGCCTTGGTGCTGGAAGCAGTTGTCCAGATGCTGGGATGGGGACCTGTCCCCTTCTCCCCTCCTTGACCTTAGGCATAGGATTCTTCTCTGCTGAGTGACCAGGTATGTGTTTGTCTAGAGGGTGATGCCAGGAAGAAGTAGGCACACTAAAGAAGGAAGAAAACCAAAGACCAGTTGCCATGGAGTTGACGTTGACTCCTGGTGACTCCATGTGTATCAGAGTAGAACTGTGCTCCAGAGAGTTTTCAGTGGCTGATTTTTCACACGTAAACCCCCAGGCCTTTCTTTTGATGCACCTCTGGATGGATTTGAACCTCCAACCTTTCAGTTAGCGGTTGAACGCATTAGCCATTTATACCACTCAGAGACTCCAAAAAAGGAAGAGACTTGCCCAATTTCTTTAGCCTGTCCTATCAGTTCACCTGCTCTCAGGAGACATCCCCTCACCATCCCCATCTCTCGCTTGTCACTTTCAAGATCCTCCTCATTCCTGTGGGTCAAAGAGGTTCCTATAACATGATGTTGAGCAGGGACTTTTCTAGCTGCTCCGTAACTGGTGACTAGGATCCAGAGGTGAAGACAAGGAGGCACCAAGGATCCCAAATTCCAAAAACAAAAAAAAACGCTGTGATCAGTTAGAGTCAGACGCCTTCCTTGGGGATTACCAAGACACATCTGAACTGGTCCTGCTATCCTCAGCCATCAACCCAGCCCTTTACCATCCTGTTTCCTAAAAGAAGCCTGAAGTTTCGGGTGGTGGAAGAGGGAAGAACTGCAGGGGTTTTGAGTCATCGCAGCAAACACATGGAGTCAGAATCAACTCCGTAACAACGGTTTTGTGTGTGTGTGGTGGTGGTGGGAGGGGAGGGAGCCTTAGGGATGCTGCTTGACACTCCAGTCTCAGCTCCTATCACCCTCCCTCGCACTCAGTGTGGACCAGCCACACAGGCCTTCCTCATACACACCAAGCTCCTTCTCACTGCAGGACCTTTGAATCTACAGTTCTCCCCACCTGGAATGCTCTTCGAAGCACCCAGATTTTGATAGGGCTAGAGAACTCTCCTCATTCAGAATCTGCTTGAGGACATCGATTCAGGGAGGTTCTTTTCTGATCGGTGGTACTTCAGTTACCCCACGCCCCCCACCACTGAGTTACCCTCCAGTTCATCACAGTGTTTGTTTTGCCCACCGCTGTATCCTCAGAGCCTAGAATAGTGCCAGGTCATAGTACCAAACCAAAAAACCAAACCCAGTGCCGTGGACTCGATTCCGACTCATAGTGACCCTATAGGACAGAGTAGAACTGTCCCATAGAGCTTCCAAGGAGCGCCTGGCAGATTCAAACTGCTGACCGTTTGGTTAGCTGCTGTAGCACTTAACCTCTACGCTACCAGGGTTTCCAGGCCATAGTAAGCATTCGATAAATATATGTTGAACAGACAGTGGAATTAAAAAAAAAATCAAAGAGTTCTGAGTTCGAATCCCGGCTCTGCCATCTGCTAGCTCTCTGACACTAAACAAGCTTGCTTTCTTCACTTATAAAATTTTGACAATAATACCCAAGAAGATCAAATCAGAGGGTGTCTGTAAAAGAACTCTGCAAACCCTCAGGTGCAACATGATTATTATTCATTATTCTTCTTATTAAGCCTGATGTTAGCAGAGTGCTTCTAAACGATGGCCACCCAGGGGCTGGAGGGACCCAGGGAAAGGAGGACGCCCCCAGCCATCCCAGGCCCACTCACCTGGAAACACTTCTAGTAGGATGCCCATCAAGGGGTAGAGGGTCCGGGAGCTGTTCCGCATGCACCAGTATCGGCCGGAGTCCTGGGGTCTGAGGGCCGCCATGGTGATGGTGACCACTTTGGCCTGGGCATCGTCTTGCAGCAGGTAGTGGGGCTCCTGTGCCCAGACCCGGGTGAACCCCGCCTCACACTTCTTCCTCCTGACCCTGCACCAAACCTTGCCCTCCAAGTGATTTTTGCGATTCTTGTAGGGGCACTGCACAGACAGCGTCTCTCCCTCCCAGTGCTGCACTTTGGTGTATGTATTCTCAGCCAGGGGACCTAGGGAGACATGCCTTGTTGAGCAAGGTCTGGTAAGAGAGGAGGAATGAGGCATCCTGAAACCGAAAACTGGTGGCGAAAGGCGAGAGCACTGATATTGCTCTGCTGTCGAAGAGTTCAGTCTGAGAGGGAGACACAACCCTCCCCTCAGGGAGCCCCAGTCTAGAGGAGACACAACCCTGCCCTCAGGGAGCCCCAGTCTGAGGGGGAGACACAATCCTGCCCTCAGGGAGCCCCAGTCTGAGGATGAGACACAGCCCTGCCCTCAGGGAGCCCCAGTCTGAAGGGAGGCACAGCCTCGCCCTCAGGGAGCCCCAGCCTGAGGGAGAGACACAGCTCTGCCTTCAGGGAGCCCTGCCCTCAGGGAGTCCCAGTCAGTTGGAGGAGGCATAAGCCCTGCCTCCTGAGAGTTCCCAGACTAATGGGGGAGACAATATTCCTTCATTCTTGGGGAGTCCTGAACTGATGAAGGAGAAACAGGGCTTGACCTCAGAGACATCCCCCCAATCTGATGGTGGAGACACAGGCATAGCCCTCCCTCAGGGAGCCTCCAGTCTAAAGGAGGAAACGCAGTCCTTACACTCAGGGAGCCCATCAGACATAGCCCCTTCCCTCATGGGATTGTCTATTCTGATGGGAGAGTATTAAGCCTCGCTGTCAGGAATTCCCAGTCGTGTTAGAAAGACACAGGTACTGCCCTCAATGAGACATACGCACAGCAGAAGTCATTAAGTTACAACGTTTCAGAGCTCAAACAACTTAGGTGCTCTGAAAAGGTAAGACAACCCAATTATTTGAGAAAATGAAGACTGGTTATGTATATCACAAATAGGTTCACTGTTGTTGTTGTTAGGGGCCATCAAGTCAATCTCAACTCATAGTGACTCCATGTGACAGAGTAGAACTGCCCACATAGGGTTTTATAGGCTGTAATATTTAAAAAAAAAAAAAAAAAATTTTTTTTTTAATCTTTATAGAGTGAACCCTGGTGGCACAATGGTTAAAGCACTTTTCTGCTAACCAAAATGTTGGCAGTTCAAGCCTACCAGTGACTGTACATGAGAAAAGAGCTGGCAATCTGCTCTTGCAAAGATTACAGCTTTGGAAACCCTATGGGGCAGTTCTACTCTATCCTATAGGCTCACTATAGGAATTGACTTGATGGCAACGGGATTTTTTTAACGTTTATGGAATTGACTCAACGACGTACAACAGCAACAATCTTTTCAGAAGCAGGTCTTTCTCCTGCAAAGTCACTGGGTGAGTTACAACCACCACCCTTTGGGTTAGCAGCCAAGCACTTAACCATTGTACCACCAGGGCTACGAGGTTCACAGTAGTGAGCTTTTAAATAGTAAGCTGCCTTAGTTCATTCGAAACCAGAAAACTCCAAACCTGTTGCTACCTCATAGGACAAAGGAGAACTGCCCCATAGGGTTTCCAAGCCTATAAACTTTCATGGAAGCAGATTGCCGCTTCTCTCTTACATGGAGCAGCTGGTGGGTTCAAACAGCTAAACTTTTTGGTCAACAGCTGAGTGCTTAGTCACTGTACCACCAGGGCTCCCTTAGATCATTCTAAGTGGTGTTTAATTTGAAATACCCTATTTACACAAAACCCATAGATTAAGCATGCCCAAAGTACATATAAACTACCAATAGCACAAACCACAGGATTCCACAACTACCCACCGTTCATCTACCATGTGCTGCGCTCAGTGCGACAATGGTGACTGAGATATATTCTGTGCACCTCATAAACCACGCTCTAGTGGGAAGAAAGCAGAACTGGGGAGGGTGCCTCTGGGGACAAGGAGAGAGAAGGTAAGCTGTGGTGGGCTCGCTCCACCCCTCTGTCTCCCACAAGCTCAGCGCTTGCTCCCCTAATAGTCCATCCCCAAAGCATCCTGCAAACAAAAAAAAAATGAAGTTTCTCCCCAGTAGGGTAGAGTGGAAAGAGCATACAGTTTGAAGTCGGAATAAACATGGGTTGAAACAGTGATTCTATTACTTACTAGCTACATGAGCAGATCACTTAAGATCTCTGAGCCTCAGTTTATCTGTCAGTTGGGAATAATATTACCTCCCTCACGGTCTGGCTGTGAGAACTATGCACCAGGACAGTGCCTAGATCAGAGCAGGTGCTCAGCACGTGCTTCCTTTTCCCAAATAGAGGTTGCTCCAGCCTTCTTAATGGAGCTGTGACACGCAGGACATCTACCGAAGTTTCCAACCCGGCCTCCGCCACAGTGAAAGTTTTGAGTAAGGTAATATCCTCTCTGAGTGCTACTTTGCTCCTGGCAAGCTAAACCCAATGACCCAACTCAATTATTGTCAGATTTCTCCACACAGGGGAGACACCCTTCTGCCCAGAAAGATAACTCTCAGGTCCCTCCAGGAGAGGCGCATGGGTGGAGTGACCTTGGAAAGGGTCTCCAGGGTACTGTGGTCATAAGTGTCTACACCTTCCACCCCTCGAACAGAGAATGGGGAGTGGGTTTCTCCAACCCCCACCATGCCCAGAGCAGAGCAGGAAGTGGCAACTTGGTTGCCATGGCAGCAAGGGTGGCAGGCCTGGGTAGGGCCCCTTTAGGAGCATCAGTAGCTGCGGGATGGGAGCAGTCTTAGGGATTGGTTCCCCTCAGAACAGGGGGCAGAGACAGGATATGGCATCAGCATTCTAAGAAAAAGAGAGTTTAAACCCCTCCCCACCGTGATGCAACGGCCGTTGTCAGAATCAAGCAGAGCTTTCCTGACAGAGGCCAAGCAAAGAAGCCTTTTTTGCATGAAGAAATTGAGTGTCCCTGGTTTGAGGCCCTAAGGAAACCTAGCCAATTGATAAAGGGGCCAATGCAGAGGGGGGCAGAGCATTATCTAAGCTCATGAGGCCTGGGTTAGTTTTGCTGGGGGCCAGATATTAGGATGTACCCTTCTCACTGGGCTCTGGTGAAGAGCTACTAGATCAGCCCCAACATCCTTCTCCCTCCCCTGACCCCACAAAACACTAAACAAGATAATTGGGCAAGAAAAAGCAGGGATGGAGGGTATAGGTAGAGGCTCTGAGCTCCCATCCCCTTAGCCATCCCCTCCCCCACCCCAAGCCAGCCCATTATCCCCCTTCTCCTCTTACCTGAGGCACCACCCGGTAGCCACAGCAGCAGCAGCAGCAGGAATGTGGGGGCCATGGCTCTATCCAGTTGGGGACAGTCACAGGGGCCAGTGCACCCTGGGGATCCAAGTTTAGCGCTCCAGGCTGACACGAGACCTTGCCACCTGAGCCTGGCAGGGAACACCCTGGGGTTCTGAAAGTGAAATTGCCCATTTAGGGAAGTGAGGAAACTGTGGGACCCACTACAACTAGCAGACCGCAGGGGCCTGCAGAGCCTATCACAAGGGTGGCCCCAAGGCTGTTTCCGCCCTCTTCCTCAGAACTTCAGGCAGGTGTGGCTGCTCCACCCAGTCTGGGGCCCCACAGCCAGGGAGGGCTCAGGGGGTCAGACCCTCCCAGAAACTGGTCCAATAGGGGTGCCTCCTAGTCTGAGGCAGGGGATCCATCTAAAAGGCTGGTGTGAGGTTTCTGGAACCTCAGGTTCAGAGTTATCTGGAATCCCCTGGGGTCAGAGGTCTAGGGTAAGAGGCTCTGGGGCTGAGGAGGGGGATCTCAGACCCTACATTTTCACATACACACATTTACACTGAGGTTCTTGTAAAGTCACCTGCATTCATTCATCCATTCATTTGCTCACTGTGGCACCCTGCCTCTCTCCCAGACTCCTGGCTGGTCACAACAGTCGCTCATGCTCACTCTTGCAAATAACCTCTTACACATTCATACGCAATATTATTTTTGTCATAGTACAGTAACAGGAGAGAAAGATGCAAATTGTAAGACTCAAAGAATGTAGTTTGGGTTCAGGGTGGGGCTCCTGTGCAAACACACGTGGTCTCTCTCTCTCTCTCTCTCAAACACACACACACACACACACACACACCCCTAGCTGCCTCTAGCTATTCCCTATTAGCATATTTCAATATCTTTATCCCTCTTTTGGTTTCTCCTACTGTTGTCTCTACTCACCCACCAGCTCTCTAGACTCCTACTCCCTCTTGCAGGTTTCCTAAAGCCACACCAGTGCTTCCCCTCACCCACCTCTTCTCAAAAAACCACGCCCCCCGAGCCCCTTCTTCCCCTTGCTCTGGCCCCCAGCCAGCACACGGGCCTGCCCACTCAACTTCCTCCTGCTTAACCCTATCTCGCCTCTACAGCCACCCGGTTCCAGTTGGAATGACCCAGCATTTGGCCCAAGACCCCACCCTTCACTTAGTGTCTGGGGCTAAGGATCAGAAGGATGAACTTCTAACATCCAGTAACTGTGTCATCTGCTCCCTTAGAGCATGGGGACCTAGGTGGACCCCCAGGACTGTGTGTGTTCCCCTGCTCACCTATGCCACCTTTCTTCTCCTTAGATAAGACTCAAAAAGTCCTTACTCATGTATGGCCACCATCCTAGACTGAGCTTGAACCCCTAAATCCTAAACGAAAGAGATTTTATCTTTGTTGACCCCAGACTTTTATAGTCTCTTAACTCATTCATTCATTTATTTGTTCATTTGTGTAGTTGTTCATGCTTGTGACTACACATGCTGTCCATGATGCTAGGCATTGGGGGTACAAGAATGTGACACAGTTGTCAACTTCAGACCTCTATGCTCAGTCACAGAAGACATATTGCACTTTCCTTATTTACCCTCCCTTTTTCAATACTTGTCTTTCAGTTCTCAGGTCCCTTTGTTGAGAAACTGCCTTCTCTCCCCAAGGTCCATGGTATCTTCCTTCACCCCTTCCCTCCATCAGAACAGTGAGTGGCTTCAGGAGTGGGGAAAATCATTTCTGTCCTATGGGAACCTCATATGCCTGGGATCAATGTTTCTATTAAGACCCTACTATATGACCAGCACTAAGTGGGGCATTGTGAAGGGTCTGATCATTGTAATAGCTGTGTTAACAAGGGTGTGAGGATTTAAATATTCTCATTCCCTGGTAAAGGAAGTGTAAACTCGATTCAGTCTCTCTTGAGCAAAGTTAGTATTTATCAAGATCTCCAAAAATGTGCATACATTCAACTTTTATGTACAGCTTTATGTTGTTTCTCTATATTTATTTTTCCCCATTAAAGAATTAAGATCTATAGACAAAAGTTTGTTGTTGTCAAGTCAGTTCCAACTCATAGTGATCCTTTGTGTGCAGAGTAGAACTGCTCTATAAGGTTTTCAAGGCTGTGATCTTTTGGAAATAGATCTCCAGACCTGTCTCCCCAGGTTCCTCTGGGTGGGCTTGAACTCCCAACCTTCTGGCTAGTCAAGTGCTTAACTGTTTGTGCCACCCAGGGGTTACAGACAAAGCTAAAGGGACAGTAGAAAGATCAGTGGTTGCCACAGGCTGGAGGTGGAGAGGGAAAGTGGAAGAAGGGGTGGATGAATAGGTGGAGCACAGGGGATTCTAGGGCAGTGAAACTATTCTGTATGTTACGGTAGTGGATACATGACATTGTGCATTGTCAAAACCCATAGAACTGTACAACACAAGGAGTGAACCCTAATGTATCAATAATGGTTCATAAATTGTAACAAATATACCACACCTATGGAAAATATTAATAACAGAGTAAACTGGGGGAGGGGAAGTATTTGGGAACTGTACTTTCTGTGCAATTTTTCTGTAAACCTAAAACTGCTCTAAAAATAAAGTCAATTAATTTTTAAAAATTAAGATCTAATTTATAGAGAGTAAAATGCACCCTTTTCAATGGACAGTTCTGGAAGATTGACAAACCCATAGAGACTTGTAATGAGCACCTCAATAAAGACAGAACTGTTCCATCATCCCCTGAAAAGTGTCCCCATCTTCTTTGTAGTCATCTCCTTGCCCTACCCTTAGTCCCTTCTTGTTTTATGGGTGTGCTACCCTCTTCTTTGTGGGTGTTCCCTAAAATATTTATCTTGCATCCAAGGTCAGTTTTCAGTTTGTTTAAATTTATTTTCTTTGCCTTTTCCAGAATGCCATAAAAATGGAATCATATCGTATATCACATTTTAAGTTGACTTCTTTCACTTAGTATAATCCATGAGATGTTTCGTGTTAGGTGTATTAGTACACCTTTTTAATGCTGAGTAAGATTTCATAATATAAATGTACCACCATTTGTTTATCCATATGTTAGTTGAGGAACATTTAGATTGGCTGTCATGTTTTTCTTTATTTCTTTAGACATGTTGGTGAGTGAATAATCCCCAAACCTCCCCCCCCAAAAAAAAAATCCAGGTCCTAATTCCTGGATCCTGTTAATATTACCTCGTTTTTTTAATATTAAAAACAGGTCTTTGCAGATGTGATTAAATTAAGGATCTTGAGATGGGGAGATTACCCTGGATTATCTGGCTGAACCCCTAATGTAATCACAAATAGCCTTAAAAGAAGGAAGTAGAGGGATGTTTGATTGCAGAGGAGAAGGAAACATGAAAATAGAGCAGAGAGAGATTTGAAGATGCTACCCTGCTGGTCTTGAATATGACAGGGAGGGGCCATGAGCAAAGGATACAGCTCTAGAAGCAGAAAAAGGCAAGGAAATGTTATAGCCAAATGCTAGCTCTTAGTGTCTGAATTGAAAAAGGTTTGTTTTCATTCAGTCCACTTTCATCCCCTTGTTAATGTTCTTCAAATGAATCTCAATATTTCTGTAGTGTACATGTGAACTTGTCCAAATCCATCGCAGTAGAGTAAGTCCAATAAATCAAGAAAGGATTGTGT
Source organism: Loxodonta africana (assembly GCF_030014295.1). NCBI lineage: Eukaryota > Metazoa > Chordata > Mammalia > Proboscidea > Elephantidae > Loxodonta > Loxodonta africana. The sequence continues at coordinate 103,894,376 of NC_087342.1, forward strand.
TTGTCTTAGTGTAAATACCAGACCAATGCTTCGATTAATACAAAAATTTTATTGAAGGAATAATTTCATTTCACAAAATGGGCAGACACTTGGCATTCAACAGAATGCAAAGCATGTTCTGCTATGCAGGGAAAACAGCAGAGTATTTAACAGGCAGAGTAAACACAGGTAAAGGTTTCATATTAAAGTGAATGCGGGAGAGGAAGGAAAATTTACAAGGGGTGGTTAAAAGACAAACTTTCTTAACATCAATTTCTAGCCTAACACACATCTCTTATTCCTGATACAATCTGACTAAGGCAATATTTGTAAAATGAAATGTATAAACATACTTGATATGGAGATTTAGTGATGGATTGGAGGCTGAGTCAACTTAATTGGAGTCTTTGAATGTAAGATGGACCATTAGTTAGGAAAGAGTAAAGATTAAATCAGCTCTAAATTTGAAGTATTTTGAAATGTAAACATCACTCATCCAGCTGAGGAGGAGGGAGATAGGGCCCAGGCACTCGCTGAAGAAATTCCCTGAAAGCAGTTAAGAGAGCAAGTTTATCTACACAAGTTAAAGCTCGAATCTTTGTACTTTCTGTGTTACGGATAGTCAAGAATTTTACAGCTGCAATCTGCCTCCTCATTTTAACAAACTTAGTCTCTATCAAGTTTCAAATTTAAAAAGAGCTAGCAGCAATACAATGGAAAATCCCAATGAGTGCAAATTAATTTGGGAATCAGAATGGGGTTAAGGCTTGCTATATACCTACCTTGGCTATGAAGTTATTTACAGGTTCTAACTGGAATAGACCATCAATAGCTCATATGCAAGTTCAAGCTGAAACTGAAGAAAATCAGAGCAAGTCCACAAGAGCCAAAATATGACCTTGAGTATATCCCACCTGAATTTAGAGACCATCTCAAGAATAGATTTGACATATTGAACACTAGTGACTGCAGACCAGACGAGTTGTGGAATGACATCAAGGACATCATCCCGGAAGAAAGCAAGAGGTCACTGAAAAGACAGGAAAGAAAGAAAAGACCAAGATGGATGTCAGAGGAGAGTCTGAAACTTGCTCTTGAGCGTCGAGCAGCTAGAGCAAAAGGAAGAATTGATGAAGTAAAAGAACTAAACAGAAGATTTCAAAGGGCCTCTTGAGAAGACAAAGTAAAGTATTATAATGACACGTGCAAAGAGCTGGAGATGGAAAACCAAAAGGGAAGAACACACTCGGTGTTTCTCAAGCTGAAAGAACTGAAGAAAAAATTCAAACCTCGAGTTGCAATAGTGAAGGATTCCATGGGGAAAATATTAAATGATGCAGGAAGCATCAAAAGAAGATGGAAGGAATACACAGAGTCATTATACCAAAAAGAATTACTCAGTATTCAACCATTTCAAGAGGTGACATATGATCAGGAACCGATGATACTGAAGGAAGAAGTCCAAGCTGCTCTGAAGGCATTGGCGAAAAACAAGGCTCCAGGAATTGATGGGATATCAATTTAGATGTTTCAACAAACAGATGCAGTGCTGGAGGTGCTCACTCGTCTATGCCAAGAAATATGGAAGACAGCTTCCTGGCCAACTGACTGGAAGAGATCCATATTTATACCTATTCCCAAGAAAGGTGATCCAACTGAATGTGGAAATTATAGAACAATATCATTAATATCACATGCAAGCAAAATTTTGCTGAAGATCATTCAAAAACGGCTACAGCAGTATATCGACAGGGAACTGCCAGAAATTCAGGCCGGTTTCAGAAGAGGATGTGGAACCAGGGATATCACTGCTGATGCCAGATGGATCCTGGCTGAAAGCAGAGAATACCAGAAGGATGTTTACCTGTGTTTTATTGACTATGCAAAGGCATTCGGCTGTGTGGATCATAACAAACTATGGATAACACTGCAAAGAATGGGAATTCCAGAACACTTAATTGTGCTCATAAGGAACCTTTACATAGATCAAGAGGCAGTTGTTCAGACAGAACAAGGGGATACTGATTGGTTTAAAGTCAGGAAAGGTGTGCATCAGGGTTGTGTTCTTTCACCATACCTATTTAATCTGTATGCTGAACAAATAATCCGAGAAGCTGGACTATATGAAGAAGAACAGGGCATCAAGATTGGAAGAAGACTCATTAACAACCTGCGTTATGCAGATGACACAACCTTGCTTGCTGAAAGTGAAGAGGACTTGAAGCACTTACTAATGAAGACCAAAGACCACAGCCTTCAGTATGGATTGCACCTCAACATAAAGAAAACAAAAATCCTCACAACTGGACCAATGAGCAACATCATGATAAACGGAGAAAAGATTGAAGTTGTCAAGGATTTCATTTTACTTGGATCCACAATCAACAGCCACGGAAGCAGCAGTCAAGAAATCAAAAGACGCATTGCATTGGGCAAATCTGCTGCAAAGGACCTCTTCAAAGCATTGAAGAGCAAAGATGTCACCCTGAAGACTAAGGTGCACCTGACCCAAGCCATGGTATTTTCAATCACATCATATGCATGTGAAAGCTGGACGATGAATAAGGAAGACCGAAGAAGAGTTGACGCCTTTGAATTGTGGCGTTGGCGAAGAATACTGAATATACCATGGACTGCCAAAAGAACAAACAAATCTGTCTTGGAGGAAGTGCAGCCAGAATGCTCCTTAGAGGCAAGGATGGTGAGACTGCGTCTTACATACTTTGGACATGTTTTCAGAAGGGATCAGTCCCTGGAGAAGGACATCATGCTTGACAGAGCACATGGTGGGCAGAAAAGAGGAAAATCCTCAACCAGGTGGATTGACATAGTAGCTGCAACAATGAGCTCAAGCATAACAACGATTGTGAGGCTGGCGCAGGACCAGGCAGTGTTTCATTCTGTTGTGTATAGGGTCGTTATGAGTCTGAACCAACTAGACAGCACCTAACAACAACAACAACAACAACTGGAGCCCTGGTGGTGCAGTGCTTAAGAGCTACAGCTGCTAACCAAAGGGTCAGCAGTTCGAATCTACCATCCACTCCTTGGAAGCACTATGGGGGAAGTTCCACTCCATCCTATAGGGTTGCTATGAGTTGGAATCAACTCCACAACAACAGGTTTCGGTTTAATTTCATTTAACATTATCAGTAAGGCCCCCGTCTCTGGGGCCAGACGCATAAACATTCTCAACAGGAACTGGGCTTTTGTTTCTCAAGCGTAAAACTTTGACAAAAGGCTGAGTGGCTTCTTTAGAAATGTAGAAATGAAAATTTTAGTTTAATTCAGAATGGAGTTTTTTAAATTTAGGTCTAAAGTCACTGAATTCAGATAAGCCAGCACCTCAGATCCTAAAATTCACATACACAGGTTCAGCTGTTAACAACTGAAAACCAAATCCCTGTTGCTTTAACGCAGGAGTGTTTTTATTTATTTATTATTTTATTACAACAATTTTCAAACATGCACCAAAGTAAAGACAATTACACATCTAACTCCCCTGTCCCATTTTTACAGGGCAAGGCTTCCAATCTCGGGACTAAGCCCTGCCTAGGTTCTTGCCTTCTACTGACCAAGAATGACCAGGAAAGGCTCAGAGGTTCCACACGAACAAAGGTTTGTTAGTGGCAGAAAGAAAGTGCAGGCTCACGAGCAGGGGAACAAAGAGAGACCAAGCAACGCTAGCATCTGTTCCCCCAAACAAAGGTTTTTCCGGGACTTATATGGGTTTGGCGAGGATAATAGGGTAATGAATTTTTAGTAAGTTTCTTTCAAAGGGTGGGTACTTCTCAGAATGGCAGTGCGTACAAAATTAGGCTGCGCCCACATCTGAAATCCAAGATGGAACCGGTAGCAAAGGCTCCTGGGACTGGGTGGCAGGACTTATTATGGGGTGTCACGCCTGCACGGTCCCCCTGAGGAGCTGGTTCGATTCCTGTCCCAGGTACTTGCAACAGGTAGAGGTCATTTGTCAGTCACCTTATAGATGTCTGCACATGTTCCAGGGACCAGATAGGGTCAGTCCTTCTGAAAAACATCTTACACAGGAGTACATTGTTTGTTCTTTCTTTATCACATATTCCAGGATGGGGGTTTTACATTAGCCAAGCACACAGTATTGTAAGTAAGTTGCAAGTTGCAGGTGTAGCTAGGCTCCTCGCCTAGGGTCTCTGTCCCTGTTTCTTCCCTATCTCACCATCACTCAGTTTTAATACTGTAAACATTTTGCCATACTTGTTTCATTTATTCTAACCTTCCATCACCACACTCTTCCTCATCCCCCCTTTTTTTTTTTGGCAGAACATTCCATAGGTGGTGTCATATACTTCATACAGATTCACAACAAGAAGCACATCATCTCTAGCTGTCCACTTTTAATGATCTAAGATTAATCAGAAGTTCAGTGGTACAAGGTGGCAGCACTTAGTCTAATTAGATTGTCAGATGCTACAACCCAGCTATCACATCTGGCTATACATCCCAAAGGAAGTCTCGCACAATTCCGTAAGAGGAGCAAGGATATTCATTACAGCATTGCTTGTTACGTGGAGAAGTGAAGGCAACGATCCATCCACGCTGAGCTCTGAATGATGTACTGTGGGGGCCACACGCAATGGAATACCCTGGAACACTGAGGAGTAGTGGGCCTCCCAGAAACAAGTGAGAAAGGTACATGAAAAAAAGGGTGTCACAATTTCTTTCTTCTTTTATTTTATTTTTTATGGTGCTTTAGATGAAAGCTTACAGCTCAAGTTAATTTCTCATATAAAAATTTATACACATATTGTTTTGTGATATTATTTGCAGTCCTTTTTATTGTACTTGAAGGTGTACAGAGCAAATTAGTTTCTTATTGAACTATTAGTACACATACTGTTTTACGACATTGGTTGCCAACCCCACAACATGTCAACATTCTCCCCCTCTTGACTTTGGGTTCCCGTTACTAGCTCTCCTATCCCCTCCTGCCTTCTCTGGTGTGCTCATTTAGCATCGTTTTGTTTTATGGGCCTGTCTAATCTTTGGCTAAAGAGTGAACCTCAGGAGTGACTTCAATACTGAGTTAAAAGGGCATCCAGGAGCCATACTACTGGGGTTTCTCCAGTCTCTGTCAGGCCAGTAAGTCTGGTCTTTTTTTCGTGAGTTAGAATTTTGTTCTATGTTTTTCTCCAGCTCTGTCTGGGACCCTCTATTGTGATTCCTGTCAGAGCAGTCAGTGATGGTACCCAAGCACCATCTAGTTGTGCTGGTCTCAGTCTGGTGGAGGCTGTGGTAGTTGTAGTTCGTTAGTCCTTTGGAATAATCTTTCCGTTGTGTCTTTGGTTTTCTTCATTCAACCTTGCTCCAGATGGGGTAGGACCAATGGAGTATCCAAAATGGCCATTCACAAGCTTTTAAGACCCCAGACGCTACTCACCAAAGCAGAATGTAGAGCATTTTCTTTATAAGCTATGTTATGCCAGTTGAGCTAGATGTCCCCTGAGACCATGGTCCCCAGCCTTCAACCCAGTAATTCAGCCCCTCAGGGAGTTTGGATGTGTCTATGAAACTTCCATGACCTTACCTTGATCACGTTGTGCTGACTTCCCCAGAGCTGCGTACTGTCTTGCCCTTCACCAAAGTTACCATTTATCTATTGTCTAGTTAGTGTTTTTCCCTCTCCATCCCTCCCCTCCCTAGTAGCCATCAAAGATTGTTTCTTTCTGTATGTAAGCTTTTTCATGAGTTTTTATAACAGTGGTCTCATACAGGGTTTGTCCCTTTGTGATTGACTTATTACACTCAGCATAATGCCCTCCAGATTCATCCATGTTGTGAGATGTTTCGTAGATTCATCATTGTTCTTTATTGTTGATCAGTATTCCATTGTGTGTATGTACCATTGTTTATCCATTTACCTGTTGATGGGTGCTTAAATTGTTTCCATCTTTTGCTATTGTGAATAATGCTGCAATGAACATGGGTGTGCATATGTCCATTTGCGTGATGACTCTTATTCCTCTAGGATATATTTCTAGGAGTGGGATTGCTGGATCATATGGTATTTCCACTTCTAGCTTTTTAAGGAAGCACCATATAGTTTTCCAAAATGGTTGCACCATTTTACATTCCCACCAGCAGTGTGTAAGAGTTCCAAGCTCCCCGCAGCCTCTCCAACATTGGTTGTTTTCTGTTTTTTTGATTCATGTCAGTAATGCCAGGGTGAGAGGGTATCTCATTTTGGGTTTGGTTTGCATTTCTCTAATGGCTGATGATCTCAAGCATTTCCTCATGTGTCTGTTAGCTGCCTGAATGTCTTATTTGGTGAAGTGTCTGTTCATATCCTTTGCCCATTTTTTAATTGAATGATTTGTCTTTTTGTTGTGGAGGCATTGGGTTTTCCTGTAGATTTTAGAGATTAGACCTTTGTTGGATTTGTTATAACCAAAAATTTTTCCCAGTCTGCAGATTCTCTGTCTACTCTTTTGGTGAATCTTTTGATGAGAATAAATGTTTAATTTTTAGAAGATCCCAATTATCTAGCTTATCTTCTGGTGTTTGTGTATTGTTCGTTATGGTTTGTATGCAATTTATGCTGTGTATTAGGGCCTCTAGTGTTGACCCTATTTTTTCTTCTGTGATCTTTATAGTTTTTAGTTTTATAGCTAGGCCTTTGACCCATTTTGAATTAGTTTTTCTGTATGGTGCAAGGTATGGGTTCTGTTTCATTTTTTCACATATGGACATCCAGTTTTGCTAGCACCATTTGTTAAAAAGGCTGTCTACCCCATTTGATGGACTTTAGGCCTTTGTCGAAGATTAGGCTACTGTAGGTGGAGGGATTTACATTTGGGTTCTCGATTCTTTTCCATTGGTCAGTGTGTCTGTCATTGTACCAGGCTGTTTTGACTACCATAGCCATATAGTAGGTTCTGAGGTCAAGTAGTGCGAGTCCTCCTACCTTATTCTTTTTCTTCAATAGTGCTTTGCTTATCAGGGCCTCTTTCCTTTCCATATAAAATTAATGATTAGTTTTCCATCTCATTAAAGAATGCTGTTGGCATTCGGATCAGGATTGTGTTGTATTTGTAGATTGCTTTGGGTAGAATTGACATTTCACAATGTTGAGTCTACGTATCCAAGAGCATAGTATGTTTTTCCATTTGGTTTCTTGCAGTAGTGTTTTGTAATTTTCTTTGTCTTGGTCTTTCAGGTCCCTGGTTAGATTTATTCCTAAGCATTTTTTTTTTTAGGGGCTATTATTAATGGTGTTGTTTCCTGATTTCCTTTTCATAGTTTTCTTTATTGCTGTATAGGAATCCAACTGGTTTTTTGTATGCTTCTTTTGTATCCTGCTACTCTGCTGAATCTATTAGTTCCAGTAGTTTTCTTGTGGAGTCCTTTGGGTTCTCTATGTATAGTATCATATCATTTGCAAATAGGGATACTTTTACTTCTTCCTTACCAATTTGGATGCCCTTTAGTTCTTTTTCTTGCCTTATTGCTCTAGTTAGGACTTCCAGCACAATGTTAAATAGGAGTGGTGGTGAAGGGCATCCTTGTCTTGTTCCTGTCCTTAGGGGGAATGTTTTCAGCCTTTCTCCATTAAGAATGATGTTGGCTTTTGGTTTTGTATAGACTTCCTTTATTATGTTGAAGAATTTCCTTTCTATGTCTATTTTATTGAGAATTTTTATCAAGAATGGGTGTTGGACTTTATCAAATGTCTTTTCTGCATCAATTGATGATTGTGTGATTCTTTTCTTTAATTTATATGGTGGATTACATTGATTGATGTTCTAATGTTGAACCATCCTTGCATACCTGGTATGAATCCCACTTGGTTGTGGTGTATAATTTTTTTGATATGATGCTGACTTCTATTGGCTAGAATTTTGTTGAAAATTTTTACATCTATATTCAAGAGAGGTATTGGTCCGTAATATCCTTTTTTTTATGGTATCTCTGCCTGGTTTTGGTATCAACGTTATGCTGGCTTCATAGGAGGAATTTGGAAGTGATCCTTCCTTTTCTAAGTTCTGAAATAGTTTGAGTAGTACTGGTGCAAGCTCTTCTCTGAATGTTTGGTAGAATTCTTCAGTGAAGCCATCTGCACCAGTGCTTTTTGTTGTTGAGAGATTTTCTTTTGTTTTGTTTTTTAATTGCTTTTTCAATCTCTTCTCTTTTTATGAGTCTGTTCAGATTTTCAACCTCAGGCTGTGTTAGTTTAGGCAGGTAGTGTGTTTCTAGAAATTTGTCCATTTCCTTTAGGTTTTCAGATTTGTCAGAGTATAATTTTTCATAGTACTCTATTATGAACCTATTTATTTCAGTTGGGTCTGTTATAATGTCCTCCATTTCATTTCATATTTTGGTTGTGTCCTCTCTTGTTTTTCTTTTGTCAATTTGGCCAATGATTTGTTGATTTTGTTGAATCAACTTTTGGTTTTGTTGCTGCTTTTTATTGTTTTTCTCTTCTCTATTTCATTTATTTCTACTCTGATCTTTATTATTTCCTTTCTTCTGGTGGCTGTGGACATCTTTTTCTGGTCTCTGTTCCAGTTGTATAGGTAATGTTATTATTTTGTCCCTTCTTTTTTGATCTGTGCATCTATTTCTGTGAATTGACCTCTCAGCACTGCCTTTGCTGTGTCCCAAAGGTTTTGGTATGATGTGTTTTCATTCTCATTTTGATTCTAGGAAATTCTTTTATTCCAGCTTTGATTTCTTCTATTGCTCAGTGGATTTTAAGCGAGGCGTTATTCAATGTCCATGTATTTGATTTTTTTTTTTCCCTTGCTCTTCCTGTATTTGATTTCTACTTTTATGGCATTGTGATCAGAGAAGATGCTTTGTATTATCTCAATGTTTTAGATTTTGTTGAGGGTTGCTTTGTGGCCTAAGACGTGGTCTATTCTGAAAAATGTTCCATGTGCACTAGAAAAGAATGTGCACTTTGCTGCTCTTGGGTGGAGTGTTCTACATATGTCTATGAAGTCAAGTGATTGATTGTGGCCTTTAGATATTCTGCATCTTTGTTGAGTTTCTTTCTAGATGTTCTGTTCTTTCCCGAGAGAGGTGTGTTAAAGTCTCCTACTATTATTGTGGAACTGCCTGTTTCTCTTTTCAGTGCTGTTAGAGTTTGTTTAATGTATTTTAGAGCCCTGTCATTGGGTGCATAGGTTTTTATTACGGTTATGTCCTCGTGGTTGATTGTCCCTTTAATCATTATATAATGTCCTCCCTTGTCTGTTATGATGGATTTTGTTTTAAAGTCTATTTTATCTGAGATTAGTATTGCCATTCCTGCTCTTTTTTGTTTGCTGTGTACTTGATATATTTTTTCCATCCTTTGATTTTTAATATATATATGTCTTTGTTCCTAAGGTGTATCTCTTGTAGACAGCATATTGATGAATCCTGTTTTTTTAATCCATTCTGTCACTCTCTGTCTCTTTATGTGTACATTTAAGCCGTTTATGTTCAGTATGATTATCGATAAAAAAAAAAAATTTTAGGCGTGAGTTTATTGCTGTCATTTTGTAATGCTGTTTTTTGTGGTGCTGACATTTTCTTTGTTCCTCTTTTTCTCTTGTGCTGAATTTCTTCTGTTTGTGGATTTTTTTTTTCATTTCTTTCATTTTTTGTTGATTCTGCATTTACTGAGATTTTATGTTTTTCTTCTTTATTTTGATGAGTAGGTTTGTTAACTTTCTTTGTGGTTACCTTGAAATTTGTACCTATCTTCCTAAGTTTAAAACAGTCTTTCATTACTTAATAACACCAGTTGTATACCTACACAATTTCACTATTTATTCCCTCTTTTATTGTTCTGATGTTGTTGGCATTTACAGCTGACCTCTCTGGTTCCCTGTTGTAAATTTTTTAGTTTTGCTTTATCCTTGAGAATTCATTATCTAGGTTGGTATCTGGCCAATGCTGTCTTACGTGCTAGATTCAGGTTGTTGTCTGATGTTGTTGGTTCTCTAACTGAAGGACTCCCTTTAATAATTCGGTAGGTTTGGTTTGGTTTTTACATATTCCCTTAATTTCTGTTTATCTGGAAATGTCCTATTTTCACCATCATATTTGAGTAACAGTTTTGCAGGATATTTATATATTATTCTTGGTTGGTGGTATTTTTCTTTGAAGATTTTATGTATGTCATTCCATTGCCTTCTTGCCTGCATAGCTTCTGCTGAGTACTCAGAGTTTAGTCTTATTGTTTCCCCTTTGTATGTGATTTTTCTTGAGCTGTTCTCAGGGTTCTTTCTTTGTCTTTGGTTTTAGCAAGTGTGATTATGATATGTCTTGCTGTTTTTCTTTTGGGGTCTATTCTATATGGGGTTCATTGAGCTTCTTGGATGGTTGGCTTTTCATCTTTCATGATATTAGGAAAGTTTTTGTCATCAAATTTTCAATCATCCTCTCTGTAGTTTCTGTTTTCTCCCTCATTCTTCAACTCTGATAACATGCAAATTTTTGCTTTTGATTGTATTCCACATTATTATTAGGGTTTCTTCATTTTTCTTCATTCTTTTCTCTGACCTTTCCTCTAAGTGGTATCCAAGGATTTGTCTTCAGTTTCACTGATCCTGTTTTCCATTGTTTCAAATTTGCTCCTAAACCTCTACTGTACTGTTCATTTCTGAAGTCTTGTTGTTTATCTTTTGGATTTCTAATTGCTGTTTTTGCATGACTTCTAGATTTTTATTTATTCTGACTTTTTTCCTGTATTATTTTCCCAAATTTTTCCATGATTTTGTCTGTTTTTCTTTATTTTTGTCTACATTTTCCTTCATCTGTTGGAGAACCTTGAGTGTTAAAGTTTTGAATTCCCTATCAGATAGTTTCAGAGTCTTTTCTTCTCATAGAAGTACACCTGGTATTTTATTTTGATTGCTTACTGGAGCCACTCTCTCCTATTTTTTTGTACATTTTGATATTGCCTGCTGTCTCTGGAACATTCAGGAATTATTTTCTCCATTCACCTGAAGACACCACCAGGCTGATATTTCTGAAAATAGTGATCAAGTGACTGGAAGAGTCACACCAGTAAGATCCCAAATCCTCCTCCCTCAGCTTGGTCATGGAGGTGATGAAGAAGCCAACTTTAGGCTTATCCCAGATTGTGTATTGAGAGTCCTGAACTTCCATGCATGGCTGGGAGCTGATGACTAATCTGCTACACCTGTTTGGAGATGTCTGCTGACGCCAGTATTTTTCCTTGTAGGGCCCTCCCTCGGGCTGGTATTGGCATCGTGCAGAGAGTGTTTGCCCAGCCACTTCATGAAGTTCCTCAGGCACAACTTTCTGTCTCCAGGAACCTGGATAACAAACCGTTAGGTCAGGGACCTTGCTCCACACAAACCACCCCTTTTACGGGGCTGGGAAATGGTGACAGGGGCAACTTTCTGGTACCCACATCCAGAACATGACCCCCAAATCAAGCCCTTGGTCACAGAGCTACCCTGATCCCTGTCCCGTCTCTTTTCCTTCATGTCTCCTGTTCACCCCCCTGCCCTCTTCCTCCCTATCTTACCTGACACCAGGAGCACCAGCAGAGCATGTGGCAGGAGCAGGCATAGCGTTCCCCTAGGCCATGCCACCCACTTTCTGTGTCTAAGTTTGAGGAGCAAAGGGAAAACCTCTGTAGAGAGGGAATAAGAAGTTGGCTCTGACTCTGCCCCAGCTTCCCAGCACCTCTGACCTGGAAGGACTGAGAAAGGCAACCATCTTGGTTGGAGAAGTGATTGGCCTGGGAAGGTGGACTTTATGGGCAGAGGGAAGGGAGAGACCTCCCAGGCCTGGGCAGGGGACTACTGGCTGGGGGGTCTATCTCTAAGCCTGGAGATGTCTGCCCTGCCCCAGTTACTCAGGTCCCTTACATCCAACTTCCCCCTTTCCACTGCTCTGTGTCTGTCCCTCATCATACTCCTTCTCTGTTGCTGTGGGAAGCTCTGAGGAGGCCCAAGAAGAAACCATGGTGAAATAAGAAGCTGCTTCGCTTTTCTCTCACTCTCTGTGCATGTCTATGAGTGGCCAGGGGCCCTTGGAGAACTGACCAAAATCTTGAGTCCCAGTGGTTTCCCCACGGCAAGACAAGGACTTTCAGGCCTGCGTGGTGGGTCGATGTTTTGCTGGGGGTGGAGGGCATGGGTGGGGTGGGCAGAGTTTCAATTCCAGGGACCTGAGGATGTTCCCTAGGAAAGATAGGGACCAAGAGAGCTGGAAGGAAAGATAGCACTGAGCAGAGATCATCAGAGGGGAAGGCAGGAGGAGATGGATCTGTTGGAGGGGAAGCTCTAGAGCTCACGTCCATCTCTGTACCTTCATCTCCTACTCCCTGATGGTGCTCGATCAATGTTTGTTGGATGAACACGAGTGGGTGAAAAAATGGAGTGTGCTTTCATATTAATGTGTGTAAAAATGTGAGGAGACAATGGCAAAATTTGGAAAAATCAGAGCAACAAATTAAATAAAGTGGTATGGGATTATAACCCAAAGTATAAAATAAATATCCATGAGTCCACGTAGATAGATACTGATATACATAAATGAATGGATAAATAAATAAGTGGGGAAGAATTGACAAATCTTGCAGGAGAATGCCGAATAATTTATGTAGATACTCTGCCCTCAAGGAAAAAAAAAAAAAACGCATTGCTGTCGAATCAATTCTGACTCATAGCAACCCTATAGGACAGAGTAGAACTGCCTCATAGAGTTTCCAAGGAGCACGTGATGGGTTAAAACTGCTGACTTTTGGTTAGCAGCTGTAGCACTTAACCACTACGCCATCAAAGGGGAGCATACTTCCTCACTCCTTAAGTGTAGACTGCCTAGAGACTTCCTTCAAAATAATACAGTATGGAAAGTGGGGAAAAAAGAGTACCTTTACAGTTTTGTTTTGTTTTTTTTTTTTTTTTACAGTAGAGAAACATGACAATCACTACCTCAGTCAGATGATCAAGGTCAATATCAACAGCAATAAGTCATGCTGAATGCATGCACCCTTGATACAACATGATCAGAATGGTGCTTTACCTCTGTGGTCTTCCTGCCAAAAGTCCCCAGCTCCAGTATAATCATGACCAAAAAAAAAAAAAATCAGACAAATCCCATGTAAGGGGTAGTCTACAAAATACTTCAAAACTGTCAAGGTTATCAAAAACAAGGAAAATCTGAGAAACTATCACAGCAAAGAGGAGCCTAAGGAAACAGACATGACAACTAAATGTAATGTGGCACCTTAGAACATAAAAAGGACATTGGGGGAAACTAAGGAACTCTGAATGAAGTATATATATATAAAAAAAAAAAGAAACCAAACCCGTTGCTGTCGAGTTGATTCCAACTCATAGTAACCCTATAGGACAAAATAGAGCTGCCCAAAAGGTTTCCAAGGAGCAGCTGGTGGATTTGAACTGCCAACTTTTTGGTTAGCAGCTGAGCTCTTAGCCACTGTGCCACCAGGGCTCTGAATGAAGTGTAAACCTTAGTTAATAATAATGTGTCAATATTGGTTCATTAATTGTGCCAAACGTGCCATACTAATGTCAGATGTTAACAATAGGGGTAACTGGGTGTAGAGTATAAGAGAATTCTCTATGATACCTTTGCAACTTTTCTGTAAATCTAAGTCTTCTAAAATTAAAAATTTATTTTTAAAATGTGGAGAGATGACACAAAGTCTGCTTATAGATATCTGATAACTAACAAAGAAAATAAAATTTTGAAAACACATAGTTTGATTAGACATAAAGAATACCAATTGCAGCCGTTTAAGAGACTAGTTTATCTAAGACTGGCTTGCCGTACTGCATATGGGTTTTGTATAAGTCCAGTGGGTGTTGAATTAACATCATCAGTTTTTCCTTTTGTTACAACAGTGAGCTCTCCTCAGGTGTGTTCAGTCTTCATGGCTTCTTGTTCAGGTAGCATGATTGCTCACCCATTCCAAAATGAGCAGAAACTTTGATCCTTGTTAAGACCCCTGTCTGTCCTTGTACCTTCTTGCCTTGGTCCTGCTGTGGACCTGAGGCCCTTAGAAGCCCCAGGACGAAGGGTAAGAACAGGAGGAAAAGGTGGGAGCCTAGAGTTTTTGAGGAAAATAACCAGGCAGCCTGAAGTTCAAGCTGTCACTAGTCAGAGACTGCCCAGGTAAGGGGGAATCAAAAGGACTGGGGTCTATAGCTCCTTCCTGCCTGGGACTCTGTATCCTCTCCACTGAGCTCAGCTACCCTGCTTAGCTAAACTTCTTGGCTCAGTTAAAGGCCTCTGCCTGCACCAACACACCACAATCTGTTCCATCCTTGTCTCTAGCCCCCTCCAATCCAACTCAGCCAGTGCCCCCATGGCCCAAATACTGGCTGCCATGCTGGTCCTACCTCAGCTTGTGTTGGTGATTGTCGCCCTCCCCAGCCTATCGAATGTTCTCCAGGGGCACTCCCTACTGACCTCACCTGTGCTCCAGGACTTACAGGGACCCCCTCCACCAAGAAACTGCAGGACCCCCTCGTCCATGAGGACTTATAGAGGCAAGCACCGTGACACCAGATCCTGTGTTGTGTTGTACCATTACCCTATTGTGGGCGCTCTTTGTTCTTCTCCAGACAAACTGTGAGTTCCCTGAGGGTCAGGCCGGCTTCTCTCATTTACTTTCTGAGTCCTGCGCCTGCCCGGCTTAACCTGCATGGAGTGCCCATGCTTGTAGATCTGATGGGGAAGGGGCCACAGAGCTTGACAGAAACCCTTCGAGGTTAAATCAGCTACTGATACTGCTCCTGATGGTAGCTAGAAACCTTACCAGATTTATTTTTTTAACAGTATGTACACATGTTGTTTTATGACATTGGTTAACAACACCATGACATGTCAACACTTTCCCTTCTCGACCTTGGGTTCCCTATTGCCACCTTTCCTGTTCCCTCCTGCCTTCTCGTCCTTGCTTCTGGGCTGGCGTGTCCCTTTAGGAAATCTGATGAGATTTTGATACCCCCTAGTAGCAAAATTAAGAACTATTGTAAAGGAATTTCCCAAATCCAGGGAGGACCTTAAAAAAAAAAAAATCACTGAGGGATTTAAAATCCTAACCAGAAACAATCAGAGCATTGGAAAAAGATTGTAAAATTTTAGAGAGAAGAATAGATTCAAAAGGGGAAACTCCAATTATGAAGAAGACTGCTCCCTCAGTACTTACATGCCCTTAACCATTCAAAACAGATGAGACTTCAGGAGAAATCTTTGCAGGCTGCAGGCGTTGCATCCCCTAAACCAAAATGGGGAAATAGATCTCAAAGTTAATGGGGAGACCTGCTGGGTTTTGATCGACACTAAAGCCACCATGTCATCATTAAACCCCACTTTAATAAAGGAGCCTCCTCTCTGGAGTCAACACAAATGGCAGGTTGTGGGAGTATCTAACCAGGTTCAAAACCCAAAAAAATCCAAACCCACTGCCGCCGAGTCGATTCCGACTCATAGCAACCCTATAGGACAGAGTAGAACTGCCCCATAGAGTTTCCAAGGAGCGCCTGGCGGATTCAAACTGCCGACCTCTTGGTTAGCAGCCATAGTACTTAACCACTATACCACCAGGGTTTCCAACCAGATTCAGGAAGTCCAAAAGTTTGAATCCACTCAGGTCCAGCTAGGACCCATGACAGAACGCCACTCTTTAAAGATTAGAACAGGCTCCCTCTTCAGAGCAAGATTATTGAAAATTAAGGATTGTTATTTAAGGCTAATAAAACTGGACTCTGGGAGGCTTGGTACACCTGTCTGGTTCTATCAGAGGCCCTAAAATTTCCAAAGGTGAAAACTTTACATCATCTTACCCACTATGGAGTAGATAAAATAATTTGGACTATGGCCAAATATTGGTGGAGTGATTGCCCTTGAGTAGCACAGGAAGTTTATTTCCCCATAGCTGTTTCTTTTTTCTTTTTTTTTTTCAATTTGGGAAAATGAGTTCCCATTTGTGTTGTTTTCTCTTTCCTCTTTGAGGAACTTCTTTTAGTGCTCAGGTTTCACTACTGGGTTTCGTTTGCTTTGTTTGTGGGTAGTTTTTAAAATTAGTTCAGCTGAGTTCAAAGAGTCTGGGATCACTCCATCTGAGACTCTGGCAAGTTAATAATTTTATCTAGAACCTGTTTTGCTGTTGAATTGGGTTGACTTTACAAAGAATTGTTGTAAACATTTTAAGAAACCGAGTTCTGTATTTGCTTAGCTTTGTGTTGTGTTATTTAAGAGTATACACCTGACTGTTTAGCTGGCATCACAGATTGGTGCATTTATTTATTTATTTATTTATTTTCCTCATTTTGTCCTGAGATCTTGGCTGCGATCTAGAGTGTTCTGTCTGAGTTTCTGCCCAATGTCAGGTTGGAAGCCGTGGCTGACTGTTGCCAATTTTTTCATGAGGTCATCTTAAGTCTCAGTTTTTTACTCTTCCAGAAAAATGACTACCTAGGTACACCTGTCTTTTTAAATGGCATGATTCCCTAAGGATTATCTGGGCTTTCAGTAGCTGCTTTGAGAAACTTTTTGATATAAATTTGTCTATGGGAAAAGTACACTGGAAAGGATGGATTTTTTGATTGGTATAGCATTTTTTTTTATAGCAATGTCTTACAAAGACAAATTATACTAAATTGCTTCTCTAAAAGATTCTTTAGAGCACACAGAAGACAGGGTTATGAAAATGGACTATTTTCCAGATGGTATTATCAATTTAGATTATTATCAAAAAAATACTTGTATAAATTAGTCGTAACATTCCCAGGAATTAATGAAAGTGAATTTGATCTGACAAAGATTTTTATGTTTTACACTGTGTTGACCTAAGGGCAGTTTCCAAAATCTTTTTAAGTAATTCAGTCTACATCAATATCACACATAAGTAAAATTTTGCTGAAGATAATTCAAAAGGAGTTGTAGCAGTACATCAACAAGAACTTCCAGAAATTCAGGCCATATTCAGAAGAGGACATGGAACAAGGGATACCTTAGCTGATGTCAGATGGATCTTGGCTGAAAGCAGAGAATACCAGAAAGACGTTTACCTGTGTTTTATTGGCTATGAAAAGGCATTTGACTGTGTGGATCACAACAAATTATGGATAAGGTTGCAAAGAGTGGGAATTCCAGAACACTTAATTGTGCTCATGTGGAACATAGACCAAGAGGTAGTCTTTCAAACAGAACAAGGGGTTACTGTGTGGTGTAAAATCAGGAAAGATGTGTGTGAGGGGTGTATCCTTTCACTATACTTATTCAATCTGTATGCTGAGCAAATAATCCAAGAAACTGGACTATATGAAGAAGAACTGGGCATCAAGATTGGAGTAAGACTCATTAACAACATTGGGAAAAACTAAGAGGACTTGAAACACTGATGAAGATCAAAGACTACAGCCTTCAATACGGATTACACCTCAACATAAAAAAAAAAAAATTCTCACAACTGGACCAATAAGTAATGTCATGATAAACAGGGACAATATTGAAGTTGTCAATAATTTCATTTTACTGGGATCCACAACCAACGCCCATGAAAGCAACAGTCAAGAAATCAAACAATGAATTGCGTTGTGCAAATCTGCTGCAAAAGATCTCTTTAAAGTGTTTTAAAAAAAAAAAAGCAAAGATGTCACCTTGAAGACTAATACTAAGCCATGGTATTTTCAATTGCCTCATATGCTTGCAAAAGCTGGACAATGAATAAGGAAGTCAAAAGAAGAATTGACACCTTTGAATTATGGTGTTGGCAAAGAATATTGAATATACTGTGGATTGTCAGAAGAACGAACAAATCTGTCTTGGGAGAAGCACACTAGAATGTTGCTTAGAATCAAGGCTGGCGAGATTTCATCTCATGTACTTTGAACGTGTTACCAGGAGAAGCCAGTACCTGGAGAATGACACTGTCTTGATTATCTAGTGCTGCTATAACAGAAATAGCACAAGTGGATGGCTCTCACAAAACCCAATCCAAACCAAACTCACCGCTGTTGAGTCAGTTCTGACTCACAGAGACCCTATAGGACAGAGTAGAACTGTACAATAGAGTTTCCAAGAAGCACCTGGTGGATTTGAACTGCAAACCTTTTGGTTAGCAGTTGTAGCACTTAACCGCTACACCAGCAGGGATTCCCAGGAGAATTTTATTCTCTCACAATTCAGTAGGCTAGAAGTCCAAATTCAGGGTGCTGGCTCCAGGAGAAGGCATTCTCTTTCTGTCGGCTCTGGAGGAAGATCACTGTCATCAGTCTTCCCTTGGTCTGGTAGCATCTTAGGGCAGGAACCTCAGGTCCAAAGGACGCACTGTGCTTCTGGCACTGCTTTCTTGGTGGTATGGGGTCCCAGTGTCTCTCTGCTTGCTTCTTTCTTTTACATCTCAAAAGAGATTGGCTTGGAGGCTGGGCCAAGATGGCGGACTAGGCAGACGCTACCTCGGATCCCTCTTGCAACAAAGACACGGAAAAACAAGTGAATCGATCACATACATAACAATCTACGAACCCTGAACAACAAACACAGATTTAGAGACGGAGAACGAACTAATACGGGGAAGCAGCGATTGTTTTCAGAGCCTGGAGCCAGCGTACCAGTCAGGTACGGCACAAGCACAGATAGCTGCTCCACCCCCCTGAACTAATACCGGGAGGGGTCCCAGCCGGTTCGTGAGGGCGGCGTGGCGACGCAGCCGGTGGGAGAAGACCCCGGGAGGCAGTGACTGGTCTTGGAGTGGGGAGAGCAGCATCCCAGCCGGGGAGCCGTCCCGCTGAGATTTTGGCGGACGGGGGCGGAGCGTGAACGCGGAGATCAGCTCTATATTCTGTGGTGCTACACTCCTAGCTCTCTGATCCCTCCCCCACCCTCCCCAGGCGGCTCCATTAACATCCGAATACCCTGAGCCAGAGGGAGAATTCAGATAGGGATCTGACTGCATTTTTTTTAGCTGATTACCTGGAAAATTTAGTTTCCCAGTGATGGCTTGGAGACAGCAGTCCATATCAAACCACATAAAGAAACAGACCATGACAGCTTCTACAACCCCCCAAACAAAAGAATCAAAATCTTTCCCAAATGAAGATACAATCCTGGAATTATCAGATACAGAATATAAAAAACTAATTTACAGAATGCTTAAAGATATCACAAATGAAATTAGGATAACTGCAGAAAAAGCCAAGGAACACACTGATAAAACTGTTGAAGAACTCAAAAAGATTATTCAAGAACATAGTGGAAAAATTAATCAGTTGCAAGAATCCATAGAGAGACAGCATGTAGAAATCCAAAAGATTAACAATAAAATTACAGAATTAGACAACGCAATAGGAAGTCAGAGGAGCAGACTCGAGCAATTAGAATGTAGACTGGGACTTCTGGAGAACCAGGGAATCAACACCAACATAGCTGAAAAAAAATCAGATAAAAGAATTAAAAAAATGAAGAAACCCTAAGAATCACGTGGAACTCTATCAAGAAGGATAACTTGTGAGTGATTGGAGTCCCAGAACAGGGAGAGGGGACAGAAAACACAGAGAAAATAGTTGAAGAACTCCTGACACAAAACTTCCCTGACATCATGAAAGACGAAAGGATATCTATCCAAGATGCTCATCCAACCCCATTTAAGATTGATCCAAAAAGAAAAACACCAAGACATATCATCATCAAACTTGCCAAAACCAAAGACAAACAAAAAATTTTAAAAGCAGCCAGGGAGAAAAGAAAGGTTTCCTTCAAGGGAGAATCAATAAGAATAAGTTCAGACTACTCAGCAGAAACCATGCAGGCAAGAAGGGAATGGGACGACATATACAGAGCACTGAAGGAGAAAAACTGCCAACCAAGGATCATATATCCAGCAAAACTCTCTCTGAAATATGAAGGAGAAATTAAGATATTTACAGATAAACACAAGTTTAGAGAATTTGCAAAAACTAAACCAAGACTGCAAGAAATGCTAAAGGAGATTGTTTGGCCTGATGACCAATAATATCAGGTACCAGCACAATACAAGATCACAAAACAGAATGTCCTGATATCAACGCAACTCAAACAGGGAAATCACAAAAACAAACAAATTAAGATTAATTCTAAAAAATAAACAAATAAACAAAATAATACACATAACAGGAAATCATGGAAATCAACAGATAAACGATCACAATAATCAAAAAGAGGGACTAAATATAGGAGGCATTGAACTGCCAGATGGAGAGTGATACAAGGTGATATAGAACGATACAAGTTAGGTTTTTACTTAGAAAAATAGGGGTAAATAATAACGTAACCACAAAAAGGAATATCAATTCCATAACTCAAGAAAAAAGCCAAGAAAAACGTAACGACTCAACAAACATAAAGTTAAACATTATGAAAATGAGGATCTCACAATTTACTAAGAAAAACGTCTCAGCACAAAAAAGTATGTGGAAAAATGAAATGGCCAACAACACACATGAAAAGGCATCAAAATGACAGCACTAAAAACTTATTTATCTATAATTACGCTGAATGTAAATGGACTAAATGCACCAATAAAGAGACAGAGAGTCACAGACTGGATAAAGAAACACGATCCATCTATATGCTGCCTACAAGAGACACACCTTAGACTTAGAGACACAAACAAACTAAAACTCAAAGGATGGAAAAAAATACATCAAGCAAACAATAAGCAAAAAAGAAGAGGAGTAGCAATATTAATTCCTGACAAAATAGACTTTAGACTTAAATCCACCACAAAGGATAAAGAAGGACACTATATAATGATAAAAGGGACAATTGATCAGGAAGACATAACCATATTAAATATTTATGCACCCAATGACAGGGCTGCAAGATACATAAATCAAATTTTAACAGAATTGAAAAGTGAGATAGATACCTCCACATTTATAGTAGGAGACTTCAACACACCACTTTTGGAGAAGGACAGGACATCCAGTAAGAAGCTCAGTAGAGACACGGAAGACCTACTTACAACAATCAACCAACTTGACCTCATAGACTTATACAGAACTCTCCATCCAACTGCTGCAAAATATACTTTCTTTTCTAGTGCGCATGGAACATTCTCTAGAATAGACCACATATTAGGTCACAAAACAAATCTTTGCAGAATCCAAAACATCGAAATATTACCACAAGGCAATGAAGCTAGAAATCAATAACAGAAAAACTAGGGAAAAGAAATCAAATACTTGGAAAATGAACAATACCCTCCTGAAAAAAAGGCTGGGTGATAGAAGACATCAAGGAGGGAATAAGGAAATTCTTAGAAAGCAACGAGAATGAAAATACTTCCTATCAAAACCTCTGGGACACAGCAAAAGCAGTGCTCAGAGGCCAATTTATATCGATAAATGCACACATACAAAAAGAAGAAAGAGCCAAAATCAGAGAACTGTCCCGACAACTTGAACAAATAGATAGTGAGCAACAAAAGAACCCATCAGGCACCAGAAGAAAACAAATAATAAAAATTAGAGCTGAACTAAATGAATTAGAGAACAGAAAAACAATTGAAAGAATTAACAAAGCCAAAAGCTGGTTCTTTGAAAAAATTAACAAAATTGATAAACCATTGGCTAGACTGACTAAAGAAAAACAAGAAAGGAAACAAATAACCCGAGTAAGAAACGAGAAGGACCACATCACAACAGAGCCAAATGAAATTAAAAGAATCATTTCAAATTACTACGTAAAATTGTACTCTAACAAATTTGAAAACCTAGAAGAAATGGATAAATTCTTGGAAAAATACTACCTACCTAAACTAACACATTCAGAAGTAGAACAACTAAATAGACCCATAACAAAAAAAGAGATTGAAACGGTAATCAAAAAACTTCCAACAAAAAAAAATCCTGGCCCGGATGGCTTCACTGCAGAGTTCTATCAAACCTTCAGAGAAGACCTAACACCACTACTACTGAAGGTATTTCAAAGCATAGAAAAAGATGGAATACTACCCAACTCATTCTATGAAGCTACCATCTCCCTGATACCAAAACCAGGTAAAGACATTACAAAAAAAAAGAAAATTTTAGACCTATATCCCTCATGAACATAGATGCAAAAATCCTCAACAAAATTCTAGCCAATAGAATCCAACAACACATCAAAAAAATAATTCACCATGATTAAGTGGGATTTATACCAGGTATGCAAGGCTGGTTTAATATCAGAAAAACCATTAATGTAATCCATCACATAAATAAAACAAAAGATAAAAACCACATGATCTTATCAGTAGATGCAGAAAAGGCATTTGACAAAGTTCAACACCCATTTATGATAAAAACTCTTACCAAAATAGGAATTGAAGGTAAATTCCTCAACATAATAAAGGGCATCTATGCAAAGCCAACAGCCAATATCACTCTAAATGGAGAGAACCTGAAAGCATTTCCCTTGAGAACGGGAACCAGACAAGGATGCCCTTTATCACTGCTCTTATTCAACATCGTACTTGAAGTCCTAGCCAGGGCAATTAGGCTAGACAAAGAAATAAAGGGTATCCAGAGGGGCAAGGAGGAAGTAAAACTATCACTATTTGCAGATGACATGATTATATACACAGAAAACCCTAAGGAATCCTCAAGAAAACTACTGAAACTAATAGAAGAGTTTGGAAGAGTCTCAGGTTATAAAATAAATGTACAAAAATCACTTGGATTCCTCTACATCAACAAAAAGAACACCGAAGAGGAAATAACCAAATCAATACCATTCACAGTAGCCCCCATGAAGATAAAATACTTAGTAATAAATCTTACCAAGGATGTAAAAGACCTATACAAAGAAAACTATAAAACTCTGCTACAAGAAATTCAAAAGGACATACTTAAGTGGAAAAACATACCCTGCTCATGGATAGGAAGACTTAACATAGTAAAAATGTCTATTCTACCAAAAGCCATCTATACATATAACGCACTTCCAATCCAAATACCAATGTCATATTTTAAGGGGATAGAGAAACAAATCACTAATTTCATATGGAAGGGAAAGAACCCCCAGATAAGCAAAGCATTACTGAAAAAGAAGAAGAAAGTGGGAGGCCTCACTCTACCTGATTTCAGAACCTATTATACAGCCACAGTAGTCAAAACAGCCTGGTACTGGTACAACAACAGGCACATAGACCAATGGAACAGAATTGAGAACCCAGATATAAATCCATCCATGTATGAGCAGCTGATATTTGACAAAGGACCAGTGTCAGTCAGTTGGGGAAATGATAGTCTTTTTAACAAATGGTGCTGGCATAACTGGATATCCAGTTGCAAAAGAATGAAACAGGACCCATACCTCACACCATGCACAAAAACTAACTCCAAGTGGATCAAAGACCTAAACATAAAGGCTAAAACGATAAAGATCATGGAAGAAAAAATAGGGACAACCTTAGGAGCCCTAATACAAGGCATAAACAGAATACAAAACATTACCAAAAATGATGAAGAGAAACCCGATAACTGGGAGCTCCTAAAAATCAAACACCTATGCTCATCTAAAGACTTCACCAAAAGAGTAAAAAGACCACCCACAGACTGGGAAAGAATTTTCAGCTATGACATCTCAGACCAGCGCCTGATCTCTAAAATCTACATGAGTCTGTCAAAACTCAACCACAAAAAGACAAACAACCCAATCAAAAAGTGGGCAAAGGATATGAACACACATTTCACTAAAGAAGATATTCAGGCAGCCAACAGATACATGAGAAAATGCTCCCGATCATTAGAGAAATGCAAATTAAAGTACGATGAGATTCCATCTCACACCAACAAGGCTGGCATTAATCCAAAAAACACAAAATAATAAATTTTGGAGAGGCTGCGGAGAGATTGGAACTCTCATACACTGCTGGTGGGATTATAAAATGGTACAACCACTTTGGAAATCCATCTGGCGTTATCTTAAACAGTTAGAAATAGAACTACCATACAACCCAGAAGTCCCACTCCTCGGAATATACCCTAGAGATACAAGAGCCTTCACACAAACAGATATATGCACACCCATGTTTATTGCAGCTCTGTTTACAATAGCAAAAAGCTGGAAGCAACCAAGATGTCCGTCAACGGACGAATGGGTAAATAAATTGTGGTATATCCACACAATGGAATACTACGCATCGATAAAGAACAGTGACGAATCTGTGAAACATTTCATAACATGGAGGAATCTGGAAGGCATTATGCTAAGTGAAATTAGTCAGAGGCAAAAGGACAAATATTGTATAAGACCACTATTATAAGATCTTGAGAAATAGTAAACCTGAGAAGAACACATACTTTTGTGGTTACGAGGGGGGGGAGGGAGGGAGGGTGGGAGAGGGTTTTTTATTGAATAATCAGTAGATAAGAAATGCTTTAGGTGAAGGGAAAGACAACACTCAATACATGGAAGGTCAGCTCAATTGGACTGGACCAAAAGCAAAGAAGTTTCCGGGATAAAATAAA
Organism: Loxodonta africana; assembly: GCF_030014295.1. Taxonomy (NCBI): domain Eukaryota; kingdom Metazoa; phylum Chordata; class Mammalia; order Proboscidea; family Elephantidae; genus Loxodonta; species Loxodonta africana. The sequence goes on from NC_087342.1 coordinate 103,918,828, forward strand.
TACTGCAAAGGTCAGCGGAGCAGGGGCGGGAGTCTGGGGAACATGGTTTGAGGGGACTTCTAAGTCAATGGGCAAAATAATTCTACTATGAAATCATTCTGCATCCCACTTTGAAATGTGACATCTGGGGTCTTAAATGCTAACAAGCGGCCATCTAAGATGCATCAATTGGTCTCAACCCACCTGGAGCAAAGGAAAATGAAGAACACCAAGGCCACACGACAACTAAGAGCCCAAGAGACAGAAAGGGCCACATGAACCAGAGACCTACATCACCCTGAGACCAGAAGAACTAGTTGGTGCCCGGCCACAATCGATGTCTGCCCTGTTAGGGAGCATAACAGACAACTCCTGAGGGAGCAGGAGACCAATGGGATACAGACCCCAAATTCTCATAAAAAGACCATACCTAATGATATGACTGCGACTAGAGGAATCCTAGAGACAATGCTCCCCAGAACTTCTGATGGCACAGGACAGGAACCATCCCCGAAGACAACTCATCAGACATGAAAGGGACTGGTCAGTGGGTGGGAGAGAGACGCTGATGAAGAGCGAGCTAATTATATCAGGTGGACACTTGAGATTGTGTTGGCAACTCTTGTCTGGAGGGGGGATGGGAGGATAGAGAGAGAGGGAAGCAGGCAAAATTCTCAGGAAAGGAGAGACTGAAAGGGCTGACTCAATAGGGGGAGAGCAAGTGGGAGTACGGAGTAAGATGTATGTAAACTTATGTGTGACAGACTGATTGGATTTGTAAACGTTCACTTGAAGCTTAATAAAAGTTAATAAAAAAAAAAAAGAGATTGGCTTAAGACACTATCTAATCTTGTAGATCTCATCAACATAACTGCTGCTAGTCCATCTTATTATAACATAGTGATAGAACTTACAACACATCGGGAAACTGCATCAAATGATAAAGTGGTAGAGTATCATACTGAGAATCATGACCTAGCCAAGTTGACAGATATTTTGGGGGGAAACAATTCAATCCATGACAGACAGTATGCTTGGTATCATAGTGACCAATAGTACAGAGTAGAGCTGCCCAGCAGGGTTTCCAAGGAGTGGCTGGTGGACTGGAACTGCTGACCTTTTGGTTAGCAGCCCAGCTCTTAACTACAGTGCCACCAGGGCTCCTGGGAAGGTAGAGGGTCGGTGAAAAAGAGGAAGACCCTTGACGAGACAGATTGACAGTGGCTGCAACAATGGGGTCAAACATAGCAATGATTGTGAGGATAGTGCAAGACTGTTTTGTTCTGTTGTACGTAGGGTTGCTATGAGTTGGAACCAACTCAACGGCACCTAACAACAACAAAACAGGCTAGACTGAGTACATGGAATGTGTTTTGTTACGGAAAAAAGGAAATAATTTTTCTCTTAAGGAAGAAAGACTGGTTGTTCCAGAATGAGAAAAAGGGAAGCATAAGACAAAACCTAAATAGAAAAAACAAAAATAAACAACAACAACAACAAAAAAACAGCTAGCCAAGAATTGATGGTTTCATTTACAAAATTGCTAAAGAGCTTTGGTAACTGCCCGGTTGCTCATACGCAAGCATGATAAAAGGTCATGATAAAGAAGGAAGGCTAAACTGAAGGAAAGCTAAACTGATTATCAGGAGAATAGTAAGAGAGTGAGTCAAAGCACCTCTCCCAACAGAGTGGAGATCTTTAAGGATATTAAAAAATAGGATAAACAGGGTGGACATTGGCGGGGTTGAGAAAGGAGAAATGTCTTAATGCAGTTATCAGCAGCTAGGTGAATCCTCAATACTAAAGGACCACAAACAAGTCCACTCCATTGTTGAGAAATTTTCTAAAAGCCAAAAGATAAAAATTATATCTGAAATTGTCTGGGGAAATTTTTCCACCCCTAGCCACAGATTTAAGGTTATATTCATATCAATGAATTTATAGGATTGAACAGAGACTGTGATTTCCAAAACCAGTTAATAAAATCTTACGAAGGGCTACAGTTAGATTGAAAAAATATGACAAATGGCTGATAAAGAAATGTAAAAGTTTGGAACCAACTTTATTTCCACAGTAATTATGTTTTGTGGCATACAGGCTTGAAGATCATTTTCAAAGATCTTTAAGAAACTTACTGATAGTTAATTGGGTTAATTAATGGATAGTCATTATAATTTAAGCTTAGGTAATTTTTAGTTTTTATTTTATAAGCCACAAAAGAGAGTATATATTTGGGTGTGCTAATGAATCAACTCCATGGCAATGGGTTTTTTTTTTTTAATAGGTTTAATGAATGTGTTGGAGCTCTGGTGGCACAGTGGTTAAGGGCTATGGCTGCTAACCAAAAGGTCCACAGTTCGAATCCACCAGCCACTCTCTGGAAACCCTATGGGGCAGTTCTACTCCGTCCTACAGAGTCGCTGGTTGGAATCAACTGCATGGCAATGGTTTGTTTTTTTGGGGTTTTTTTTTTGGCCACTTTAAAAGGCTGAACTATAACAGTTGTGGTAAAGATAGAAAGCTTGAGGTTCATTTTAAAAAAGGGAATTTATTTGATATAGTCAAAGTTTTTATATGTCATGGCTGAAGTTTGATGGGTTAATTCATGAGATTTTTAAGAACTTTACTAGCAAATAGTACATAAAGCTAAAATTTGATTTTCTCTCTGATAAAATTTTTAAAATTTTCCTTAATTACCAAGTTAAAAGTTTTAAGGATTAACTTCTGTGTGACCTGTCTGGAAGGCAAAGCTTCAGTGTCCCATTAGAATAAGTTCCTGAGTTCGTGTAAAAACCAAGCCTCGTGGCTTTTCAAAAAGCTCAGAATTTTACTTTTAAAAAATTTTGTTGTCACTTTGGTTAAATAGATAGCCATCTGAGTGACCTATGATAACCTCCTGAGAACTCTGAAACTTTGTGGAAAGCCATGAAAGGTTTGTTCTTGCTTTCTAAGGAGGAAAGTGCTAGAAATAAGGCTTATTTAATGTGTTGTGAGTTACATGAAATGTAACCATGAACCTGAACTGACTCTAGAGGAACCAACAGCACCAAAAAATGGAAATATTTTCACTTATGTGATTGCCATGAAAGCTCAATTTTTCAAGTGTCACTGAACAATTAGTGATGATAGAAGTATCCCAGGAATAGATTAAAGAAGATTGATGGCCAATCGGAGTCATTTTCGTGAACAGAACTGAGGTTCTCAAGAAAAGCACCACAAATTCTGGAACAGAAAAAAAAAAGGAATTTATTCTCTGCGTCTGTATCTTTTTATACCTTCAGTGTAATGTATGATTCACAATGTTTAATGTATTGTTTTGATAAATGGGAATGTGTTATAACATGACTTTTATAATAGACAAAAGAGTATGTTTAGCGTAACAAAGCAAAATTTGGATTTTGTTTTTTCACCTGTCATTTAAATTTGTCTTTCAATGACAGTAAAGAAATAAATTTAAATTTCGAACTATTTTAATTTCAGTTTTGGCTGAGCTTGTTTGGGCAGATGCTGTGGATTTGCTCATTCAGCTTCTACTCTCACCTCTATTTCATGGGCCTTGCTATATTCAAAGGTTTGGAAAATTAAAAACCATCGTCAGACTCTCTTGCAGCTAGGGTTGCAGATATAATTTAGGCTCAAATGCATTAATACCAAAAAACAAAAACTCAAACCCATTGCCGTTGAGTTGATTCCGACTCATAGCGACCCTATAGGACAGAGTAGAACTGCCCAATAGAGTTTCCAAGGAGCAGCTGGTGGATTCACACTGCCCACCATTTGGTTAGCGGCTGTAGCTCTTAACCACTCTGCCATCAGGATTCCTTTTTACTGCCTTTAATCTCTCACCCACATCAAGGGTACAAAATCATGGGGAGTCTCAGATTACTCGTTGCTATTGAGTCAATTCCAACTCATAGTGACCCTAGGGGACAGAAGTAGAAATGCCCTAGAGGGTTTCTAAGGCTATAAATCTTTACAGAAGCAGACTGCCACATCTTTCTCCTGTGCAGTGACTGGTGGGTTCAAACCGCCAAACTTTCAGTTATCTCTCAGGTACTTAACCACTGAACCACCATAGCTCCTAGTTTGAGATTACAGGAGGATTTATGGAGATCATTGTTGGTGGGCTGTGACACTCCCCCCCCAGGAAAGTATATACCTGCTCCTGACCTCACTCTTTGGGAGGAGGGCTTCAAGATCACAACTTGGAGAGCTTAGTACGTGTCCCCTACAAGAGACCTAACAGACTGGTGTCTGACTCAAGTCTGAGAGCTATAAAGGGCAGAGAATGTAGTAGGCTACCTGCTTTGATCATGGAGTGAAGGAGGGATGTCTACATGGGTATCCCCCAGGGCTCCATGAGTTTGTTGGGATAAATGACATGAGTGAGTGTTTTCCACAAAGCACACGTGGGCTGCACACAGGTGAGAGAGCCAGCATGGGCTCTCTTAGATCCTATCCCAAAAGGCTGTCTGGAGGCGGAGGAACCTCATGGAAGGAAGCTAGAGGTGGACTGCCAGATTCCTGGAGACTGAAGAAGGAGTCAGAAGCCACCAGCCAGCTAAAAGGTGATGCAATTTCTTGTGTAAAGAAAACTGCAGGCGAGAGACCAGGGTTCTCTGAAGAACCACAACAGTGCCCTATGAGGGAAAGTGAGCTTTAAACTGACTGACCATCTTAGCAGTACCCGTCAGGTAAGATCCTTCCTGTTCCCTTGCACTTCTTCCTTCCACTGCTCCAACCTTGGAGGCTTCAGAAGCTGCAGCCGTAGGATGGAGATGGCAAAGTAAAGAAAGAAAAGCCAGTCTGTCCCTCTGATGTGCAAACTCTAGAGGATTTGGGGAAGAAGATTTCATTTTAAATGGAGCCCTTCTTTTCTTTACAGGATTACTGAACTGAAGCTAGCTTTGGAACAGACTTTTTACTATATGTGCTTAAAAAGGACCAGAAAAGTAACTGGTTTTGCATAGATTGCACCCAAGGGACAGAGAAGATTCAGGCAGAGGGAGTCTGGCAGGCAGTAGGGGAACGGATAGGAGGTATTTTAGAATTATACTTTGTGAGTTCTAATTGTTCTATTTAACGCAAAAATCTCTTGCCATTTCACCAACAGGCACATGAAAAGATGCTCCAAGTCGTTAGCCATTAGGGAAACGCAAACCAAAACCACACTGAGATAGCAACTCACCCTACTTTAGAATGGCAATGATCAAAAAAACGGAAAACAACAGGTGTTGGTGAGGTTGTGGAGGGACTGGAATCCTCATCTAATGCTAATGGGAATGTAAAAGAGTACAGGCACTATGGAGAACAGTGTGCAGTTCCCCAAGAAGTTGAATATAGAACTACCACATGACGCAGCAATCCCAATCCTAGATATACACCCAAAAGAAGTGAAAGCAGGAACTCAAATAGAAACCTGTGCAGCAATGTTCATTGCAGCACTTTTCACAATAGCCAAAAGGTGGAAACAACCAAAATGTCCACCAACAGATGAACAGATAAACAAAATATGGTCTATACATACAGTGGACTATTGTTCAGCCATCAGGAGAAATGAAGTCCTGAAGCATGCCACCACAGGGGTGAACCTTCGAAATATTATGCTGAGTGAAATAAGTCAGTTGCAAAAGGACGAATACTGTGTGGTCTCACTTATACGAAATGAAGACATACATAAAAACCAAAGATTATTCATGGTTACCAGGGGAAGGAAGGAGGAAAGGGTGAGATTTTGTCTGGAGGGCAACGAGTTCATGTTAATGGTGATGGGATAATTTTAGAAAAAGATAGCCTTGATGGTTGAGCAAGATGAAGAGTGTAATCTCTCCAACTGAATTACACATGTAGAAGTTGTTGAATTGGCAAATGTTTTATGTATATTTTCACAATAAGAAAAATTAAATTATTTTAAAAATCGATTGCCCTTGTTTTCTGATCAACATCCAATTTTGCTTTGTTTTGCCTATTATAAAAGTTATGTTATAATAACAAGTTCCCATTTACCAAAAACAACGCCTTAAACAGTATATGTTATCTAGTACATGGAAGGTATAAAAAGATATAGATGCAGAGAATAATTTCCTATTACTCCTCACGGGCCTCCTTCCACCCCAGCTCTCAAGCTTTCCCCCTCATTACTCTCTTCATCCCCGGCACGTCTGTCCATTTGTCTTACTGTGGTGGCTTGCGTGTTACTGTGATGCTGGAAGCTGTGCCAAAGTCCAGCTGGGTCACCCATGGTGGACAGGCGTCAGCGGAGCTTCCAGACTAAGACAGGTGAAGACCATTTTCCTCTCTCTGGGTCAGAAAGGGGTTGGCGGAAATCTCACAAAACGAGTTTAAAGGGTTTATTTACCACTGAACGGAAAGTAAAATATGAACTCTTATTAGGGAATGTCTTAGCTTCCTAGTACTACTGTAACAGAAATACTACAAGTGAGAGGCTTTAACAAACAGAAATTTATTTTCTCACAATTTATTAGGCTAGAAGAGAATTCAGGGCATGAGCCTAAGGGAAGGCTTTCTCTCTCTGTTGACTCTGGGGGAAATTCTTGCCTCTTTTCAGCTTCTGTTCCTGGGTGTCTTGGGCATCTTCATGTGGCTTGGCATCTATCTTCCCCTATCTGTGCTTCCTTTCTTCTGTTCCTCCACTGCTTCTTTTACATCTCAGAAGTGATTGGTTTAAAGATATACCCTACATAGGTATGGCTTCATTAACCTAACAAAGAAAAGCCCTATTCCCAAATGGGTTTATATCCACAAGTATAGGGGTTAGAATTTACAACATGTATTTCTGGTGGAAGTAATTCAGTCCACAATAGAGGAGGAAGGAAAATCCGTCAGCTGAAAGAATGAAGCTGTTTTTTCTCAGGATTTGCCTTGTGCTGAGAACATCTTAGGAGGCTGCCTCACCTGAGGAGAAAGAGAAATTGAAATGGAAGATAATTGAAAATGGTCTCATTCAGCCCAGGATGGATTCTATGCTCCCTCTTCTGAAGAAAAGTTTGAACTGAAGAGTATCCAAAGCCTCACCCTGCCCCTCCCCATCTCCAGGTCCCTCCCATCCCTGGGAACCCAGCACAGTCCTATTCACATGAGCAACAGAGTTTAATTCTCCTGGAATCCAGATTTCTGGGGTCCGTGGAGTTGGGGCAGCCCACCCAGGCCATTGCCCTGAAATCTTCTTTGAGCCTTGACCCTTGACAATACTGATTTCCTAGAATCACCTTGGAGTAGAACAATAGCCTAGTAATAGCTTAGTAAAGATCATTTGCCTTAGGCATTGGGCTCTTGTGAAGAATTATCTATGTGTCAGGCCTTTCTTTTGAGGTGCCAAAGGGTGAACTAAAGCCTCCAGCCTTTGGCTTAGCAGCCAAGCATGTAAACTGTTTGTACCACACAAGGACTCATTACCTATATTAGCCTGTTGTTTTCCCCAATTACTGGAGAGAAAGAATCCAGAGGTGGTATCAAAAATCTGCTGCACATTATTTGTGGTTTGATGAAACTAATCATGTTTAAGTTTATTGTATAGTAAACTTGATACAGTCCTTATTCAGTAGTGTGGGCTCAGTCCATTCTTAATGATTTCCCTTGTCTTCATTAAGACTTGAGTTAAAGAACCCAGCAGATATCGATTGAAAGATTCAGACCAGGTGGGCACAAGCCTGCAGTGGGCAAAATTTACCAAGTGTAATGTCACAGGAGGGAAAAATCTATTGATGAGAGTTTACTGAGGCTAGAAGAGACAAGGGACTTGCCCAAGGTCGCTGGGTATGTTCAGGGCAGAGTGAACAAGAATCCAGGCCACAGTCCTTCCATTACCCTGCCAGGGCCCCAGTTTCCTTCACAACAGGCTGAGGTTTTAGTCCATTCAGAGCATACCACTAAAACCATATGCAGAACATGTCTCTGAGTGGAGGCCATGGGAATCTTCACTTGATGCATAAATCGTTTGTCACCAGCCCATTAGTTATTGAGTATCACTGGATGTTTCTAAAGTATTGGAGAATTATTTTGTTCTACCACCTGGGTTCACTATGTTCCCTACAGTCTTACCTACAACACTGGTGTTTTGCTTGGTTGACTCTTGATTTATAGGCACTATGAAGCTCAACTTCAGCCCAGCCCTGTCCTAACATTCACACAGTTCACGTTATAGGAACTGAAAGAACAGTGTCCTGTGGTGGTGGAGGCCTCCCTGAATCACTAGACTGCAAGGAAGAGGTTTATTGAGAAGCTTAAGGCAAAAGTATTGGGCTCACTTCCCAGCCCACAAGTGAGTAAACAGACTTGCTAGTGAAAAAAAAAAAAAAAAAAGAAGGCAGAGGTCAAATTGTCAATGCCCCCACCGAGAAGAAGCAACTGAAGGCCAGAGAGAAGTCCTTCGTTTTACTCTCTAATGTCCATTTCTCCTCTGTAGTTTTTAAATCCCTTGAGAAAGTAGACAGCTTTTTATTGACTGACCTGGGCCTATTTCACAGATTCACAGGGCAGTGAAATCAGATGGGTCTCCTAGGCCCCAGAGCCATCACTTCTCTGCTAAACGACATCCTAACTTCACCTCTTGGAGCCTCTGTGTCTTTACTGAGAAATGGAGCACGTGGTTCACAGAGGGAGATTAGCAAGTTAAATGCTTGGCACATATAGAGATTCAGTTACTGGGTTCCTGCCTGGCTGCGTCCCTGCCTCAGTGTGAAGATGTTGGAGATCACCTAGTCCAACACCCTTGTCTTGCAGGTGAGAAAACTGAGGCCCAGAGAAGAGCCATGACCTTCTCGAAGTCACAAAGCAAAAGGGTAGAGAACAAGGAGTCCTAATTTTGGGTCTAGAACTTTTCCCATTGCTTCACACTGTCTCTCCAAAACACCCCCCCGTGGCAGAAGGGACCCCACCCATGGGCTCTGGCTGAGGAGGCCAGCTCAGCAAAGCTCTTCCCTGGGTAGGGGTTCCCTGCTGCTCACCATCACAGTGAACCAGCTGAATCCGATCATGCAAGATGACGGGATCCTGCGGAGAGAAGTCGATCACACACTGGTACAGCCCCTCGTCCTGCTTCTGCAGCCCTACCACGGTGACCTTCACTACAGCTTCCGTGGGAAGATCCTCCAGCAGGTACCTCCCCATCTGGGCTCGGTTTACTTCTGTGTTTCTGGTCTCTGTGCGCACTAGTGTCTCAGGGGGGCCTTGGCTTCTCACCCTCTGCCAGGCCTTCAGGCTGGAGGCATACTTCATGATGTTGTAAGGACAGATCTCAGTTAGGTTGTTTCCTTCTATTAGGCACACTTTCTCCTCCATTATGGTTACTGCTTGGAACCGTAGAAGGAGAATTCAAGGTGGTGTCACTGATCAAATGCTTTTTCTGCCACTTCTGCACTCCCTCCTCGGGCTGCATAGCAGCCGCAAGACCACAGGTCAGGAGTACTAGCTTCATTAAACATTAGAAGGCATCTAGGATTTCCCTAAATTATTTTGAAATGAATGTCTACATCCTTCTTCCTGTGCCCTCTCCCACACCCTCCCTTTCTGTCTTTCTTGGGAGATATTTTGAGCATTTCAAAATAATTATATATGTATACATCAGCAAACCTTTTCACAACTTGGCAGTGTTTCGTTCTGTTGTACATAGGATTGCTATGAGTTGGAAACAACTCCAAGGTACTTAACAATGACATACATCAGCAATATATACACACATATGAAGCAATTAAGACATGATATTAATCATGGTTGAATCTAGGTGATGAACGTATAGTGGCTATTCTTTCTACAGAACCCTGGTGGCACAGTGGTTAAGAGCTTGGCTGCTAACAAAAAGGTCAGCAGTTCAAATCCACCAGCCGCTCCTTGAAAACCCTATGGGGCAGTTCTATTCTGTCCTATAGGGCCGCTATGAGTCAGAATGGACACAATGGCAATGGGTTTGAGTATTCTTTCTACATTTTTGTAGGTTGGAAAGTTTTCATAGTACAAAGCTAAAAAAGAACTCCATCAGTTTTACTTCTCATTTTGTGCTTCCTGGAACACTGTCCTTTGTATGAACTCTTAGTGTCCGCAATTTGATTCCTCTTCCCACCCATTTTCATCCCATTCGGTCCCAGAGAGGAGTCACTAAACAGTTCCAGCGGGCACTAATCTCTTTCTATTCTCACCCCTAAATACCATTGATCGCCCTACACCTGGCTGCATAATCGCTACCATCACCAGCACCGTCACCATCATCCACCGTTTTAGCTTTTACTGAGCACTAACTATGTGCTAGATACTAAGCCAAGAGTGTGATATCAATCTGCTGTTTAATCTTATGACAATCTTTTTAAGTAGGAACCATTTGATTCATATTTAGAAATGAGAAAACTGAGGCTCAGAGAGGATAAAGGAGTTTCTCAAGATTACACTTGTAGAGAGTACCTGAGAGAGAATTTGAATTCGCCTCTGACTCCTGACCCTAAAGCTCTTCTGCACACTCTTCCCTGTGTCCTGCTATAGTGACTTCCTTTGAAAGTTTGTCCTCACGTTGCTCATTCAAACCCACAGAGATGCCTCAAAAGAAAGTCCAGATGATCTGATTCTGAAAGGCCACAGCCATAAAGACCCCACGGATTGCAGTTCTAGTCTGAAATCTACTCTGAATTGATTCCACAGCAATGAGTTCCCCTTGGCTGTCCACCTCCCTGTCCCTGGCGCCTTTCCCACCAGCTGCCCTGCCTTTCCTTACCTGAGACATAGAGCAGCAGCAGCCATGGCCACCTCCAGAGCTCTGTTCCTCCTATTCTATCCAGCTTCTGGACCCTCTGTCTGCTGGCCATCCCACAGCCTCTCCTAGCTGTTGCAGAATGCTAGTCCTCAAGGACGTTTATAGTCTTCCTTGAGTGGCTCTGCTGTTAGTTTGCAATTGAGAACCCTGAAGGAAATGTGATGAAAGGGAGTACCTTAGGAAAGCACAGGAAGCAAAGACGAAAGAGGGCACCGCTTTTGTGAAACCTTCCATCCTGTCTTCCTGACTTCACAATCCGGTTGGGAAACACTCAGTAGTGCCACTTTCTCCACCACAGCCAGGCTAGAATCCTTGCCCGGACCTTTCACACCCACTCACCTCTGCTCCACTTCCTGCCTCAGGTCACCATGACGGTCACGTCCCTGGCACTAACCACTCCATCCCTCCTGCTTTTCACCCTTCTGGAATGATGCTTGCCTGCCTGCAAGGTCCCATTTAAGCCTTATGATGACCTGCTTTCTTTAATTTTCCTCTACCCCAGTGGCTCTCAAACAAAGGTATGCAGCCTAGTCCCTCAAGAAGCTTGGTAAATATACACATGCTCAGGCTCTGCACCCAGAGGTTCTGATTTGGTAGATCCCAGGTAGGGCCCAGAAATCTGCATTTTTACCAGCAGCCTATGGGATTATGAGACAAGTGGCCACAATAGACCCTACCTGCAAAAGCTCTGATTAGGTCATAAGGGTCCTGAAGCATTCTTCAGTCCTCCTGCCTGTGTACCAAGTGTGTGCTTCCCTGAGTCACCCAGTCCAAGTGTAGGCGTGGAGACCAGGTAACAGTGGGAGTTGCTATGACTCTTTGAAGTCCTACTGTATGCCATGTGCTTGACATGATTGATTTTATTTCATCCAATCAATATTGAGCGGTTGTTTAATTGTTGTCATATTCGGTTCTCAGGCACATAATATCATTTCCGTTTTGGAGACATGCCCCCATGTGTGGGTCTCACCAGGATGCAGAGCCCACTTCCCCTCCTGTTGAGGATGGAGGCAAGTAATCCTCCTGCCCCTTCCTTCTGGCAGTGATGGTGCAAGCATGTGACTTGACCTAGGCTTGGCCAAATACAGGATTCTGCCCAGGATTCTGGATACTGCGGGTGTGGCCCAAGACGCAGAGCCACTAGGGGATGAGTACACAGAAGCAGTATGTGTCTACTCTTGGGAAATATAGGATGAAATTGGTCTTAGCTATTGCTCAATTGGAGTCCCTGGGTGGTACAAAGTCTTAGTGTGCTTGGCTACTAACTGAAGAGGTTGGAAGTTCTAAGCCACCAGGCCTTGGGGAAAAAAAAAGGCCTGCCAATCTACTTCCAAAAAACTAGCCATTGAAAACCATATGGAGCACAGTTCTACTCTGACACACATGGAGTTTTGGTGAGTCAAAGTCAACTCAAGGGCAACTGGTATTGCTGAATTGGTATGGAAGATCCCACCATCCTTTCCCACCATGGGAACCCTTCTCCTTTAGAACCAGAAGAGGTCTAAGCACAGGAAAATTCTGAGTTAAATCTGTTGACGTTTACAAGACAGGTCAGCCTAAACTCCAGTCTCAAGTTGTGGTCACTAGAGAGAACATAGGAGCTGAAAGGGGAGTTATATGGGAAAATTGAGAGAGGAGAAGATAGTTGGAGTGGGAAACTAGGAATGGACATGGAGTGAAAGACTCCAGAATCCTAAATGGTGAGATCTTGACACCCCACCATCCCTACCCCTTGTGTAATGCAAGAAAAAGCGATATATATTCCAAACCCCTGGTTTTTCTACTCTATATGGCTTTCAGGTGCTTAATCTTCAGTAAAGGAACTTTCTAGTTTTAGATCCTGGCCAATAAGTGGTGATGTGTTAACTGTGTTGTTCCAGTCAGATTCTTCTGTCTTCGTAGTATTGTTTTGAAGATTCATTGATAAAATGCATGGAAGCGTGCCTGATATTATCTATCGATGCTAACCTATAGATCCTCCAATCCCATCCTTCCAGTATTTTTGCAAACTCAAAAATCGAAACGAAGTCAATTCTACCTCGTGGTGACCCCATTTGTGTCCAAGTAGAACTGCACTGCATAGGGTTTTCGACGTCTGATTTTTCAGATTTAGATATCCAGGTCTTTATTCTGAGGTGCCTCAGGGTAAATTCGACCTCCAACCTTTCCGGTTAGTAGCTGAGCACTTAACCATTGCACCACTCAGAGACTCCTGAACACCCAGTTGCCATTGAGTCAATTCTGAATCATGGCGCCCCTATGTATGTCAGAATAGAACTGTTCTCCACAGCATGATCAGTGGCTGATCTTCAGAACATTCAGGTTGACTCTGGTTTTTTACAAACATATGTTTTTTTTTCCCCCAGTGATGTGTTATCTTCTCCTACAGATGAAGGGGAGAATTCAGGTGGCTGATTCTAGAGGAAAGGAAGGCCCAGGTGCGAGGAGAGCAGGATGGTTCTGCAGTGCGAATCTGACCATGTCAGGTCAAGATGTGATGGTGCGGGGCAAGGACAAGGGGCAGAATTATCAACAGTGCCCACTGCAGCTCAAGATCCCCCATAAGACAGCAACAGTGAAAGGCATTGGACTCTGTCTTTATTTAGTGCAAACACTGAGCCACCAGTGGAATGAAGGGCCAGAGCATAGCTGGGGTGCCCCTACTCTTTGGAGAGGGCACAGCACACATCCAAATTTGCAGTGAAATTAGGGCATAGGCAGGGTCCGGACGGTAGTATCCTGGATCTGAGAAATAACCTGTGATTACAGGTTCATTTCATGTCCTTGTCCCCCACTCCACCCACATCCTCAATCCATAATACTCTTCAGGCACAACTGCCAGGTGTATGTTAATGGAGGTCAGAAATCATTCTCATTGGTTCATGGAGCTAGCTTGCAGCTGACCTCTGTGTGACAAAAAGCAGGACAGTGAAGACCAGACTCTTGCTCAGGATTCCACACAGCACAGGAACGATAATGCTGAACACGGAGACCCTGTGGAGGACAGAAGTGATTTAATGCTGTTGCTGAAAATGAGGTTGCCTCCCGCATGAGTGTTTACAAAATCCCCTCATGCCCCTTTCTCCTCTTCTTAAATCCCTCCAGCACTTTCCCCATAATGACTGGCCCTGGGCATATGTTTCATTGCCTTAAACTGCTGATTAGAAATACATTTAGTAGAAGGAATAGGGTCCACATGCAGAAGAGGCAGTACGGGAACATGTTTCCGTCCAGTCAATTCCGACACATAGCGACCCTATAGGGTGGGGTAGAACTGCCCCATAGGGTTTCCACGGAGTGGCTGTTGGATTCAAACTGCCGACCTTGTGTTTAGCAGCCGAGCTCTTAACCACTGTGCCACCAGGGAAAGGGCTAGGCTAATCTCTCAATTTCATTGCCATGCTGTAAGTGTGGTTTCAGGAGCCAGGAAACTGGTTTCTCTTCACAACACCACGACTAACTTTCTGGGATATCCACTTCACCTCTTTAGCCTCATTCTCCTCATCTTTCAACCGAGAAAAATCCAGTCCTAGCCAGAATCTCGCATCTGGAATTTTTTGAAATGTTAGCTGTTTCTCAAAGTACTGTGCAAAAATCAATAGACAAAAGAAATACAAAAGAGTAGGGAAATGAGGTAGACCCAGCAGTTCTGGGAATAGCTAGCACAAGTCATCTAAATGATGAGACACAGGTACAAAAAGAGAATTATGTACCAACTGCGCAAGTAGAACCAATGGCAGAAGTAGATCTAACATTAGTTAAGAGTTTAACATCTAAGGGAGTAGGCCCTCTATCGGGTAAAGCAGGCATCTGGGTGGCATAAACTGTCAAGTACTCTGCTACTAGCCGAAAGGCTAGTAGTTGAAACACACCCAGCGGTGACTTGAAAGACAGGCCTGGCCATGTGCTTCTGAAAGTTCACAGCCTTGAAGACCCTATGGAGTAGATCTATTCTGGAGACATGGGGTCACCATAAATCCATATCCACCTCCTCGCTGTGTCCCTCAGACCAGAGCGCACCCTAATCTCGTCTGAGCCTCACCATTTTCATGCATGGGGCGTCTGGATTGTGCCCAGTCCCACAAGCCAGCACCTCCCTCTCTGTGAGAGAAGCTGCACTCAGGCTGCCCAGCCCCTTGAAGCGCCTTGCAATTCATGTCCCCCTGGAGCCTCCCTTATGCAGTGACTGAGAATGGGGGATGGTAATTACTCCATCTCACCCCTCCCTGGTCCAGACAACTTCTGTGTCCAGAGCTCCCCTGCAGGACTGAACCAAAGTTACCCCCCAGGATTTGTCTTCATATGGCCCCTTGCTTGTTTTCCTTCGCTTCTCACTTTCGCTTCCCTACTATCTTTTGCCTGAAAACACTTGCTGAAAAGCTTTCACAGGACTTTCCTTTCAGGGTCTGCTCCTGGGGAAGCCACCCAAGACAGGGTGATAGTGGCTTCCCAGGCTTCCTCGGAGGTGCCTCACCACACCCAGGCTGGCCTCTCAGCTCTTCCATCGCCTGAGCAAACAACGCCCTGTGTTACATTCCCCTTTTCCAAACAGCTGGAGTGGCTTCTGTTTTCCTGATCGGACTTTGACTGAGACAATAGTTATTATCAGGTGACATATACAAGGAGCCCTGGTTACGCAGTGGTTAAGAGACGGGCTGCTAACCAAAAGCTAGGCAGTTCGAATCCACCAGCCACCCCTCGAAAACCCTATGGGGCAGTTCTACTCTGCACTATAGGGTCACTATGAGTCAGAGCCAACTTAATGGCAATGCGTTTGATTTTTTTCTGGAATGTATACAGAGTTGCTGAAGGCTCTCGTAGGAAAGTGGGTAAAGGTCAATTTTCATATTGAAAAATAAGTGAACGAAGAAAAATGCTCGTTCTTATTAGATGAACATCCATTTTATTTCTTCCGTAAATATTTCATGAGCACCTACTCTGTATCAGGCACTCACGTGGTCAAGTGAAACAATAGTGAGGGGAAAGAAGGCACTGCTTCTACGCCCATGGGGCTCACAGTCCACAGTAATAGAGAATTGAAGCATGGTAGGAAACCCTGGTGGCTTAGTGGTTAAGTGCTACGGCTGCTAACCAAAGGGTTGTCAGTTCGAATCCACCAGGCACTCCTTAGAAACCCTATGGGGCAGTTCTACTCTGCCCTATAGGGTCACTGTGAGTTGGAATTGACTCGACGACACTGGGACCACTTCACGTCTATTTTAACAGGAATATTTTTTAAACATCAAACCAGGGAGGCAAGCCTGCAACAGCACTGCTTCACCGGGCATCACACTGTAAACAGTGTCCAATCTTTTGGAAGATCATTAACAATATGGATACCAAACCCCTTGCCGTCAGGTCAATTCCAACTCATAGCGACCCTCTAGGACAGAGTAGAACTGCCACATACAGTTTCCAAGGACCACCTGGTAGATTCAAACTGCTGACCTTTTGGTAAGCAGCCATAGCTCTTAATCACTAGGCCACCAGGGTCTCCTAATATGGATACAGAACCACAAACATGTTCAGATTCTCTTCCAGTCCCAGGAATTTATTTAGAATGAACCATTTCAAAACCATTTGCAAAAATATGTTCCTACCAGAGTTATCAGTATTATAAAGGAAAAAAACGAAAACAATCTCAATGTCTAAAAACAGGAAAAAGATTATATAAATCATAGCTTTTCAACTGATAAAAAAGTATACATTCATCGAAACTACGATTATAAAGACTAGGTAGCAACATCAAAGAATAGTTACAGCAGGAAAGAATAGAAAAATGTTTATGATTAGAATTGTACCTGTGTTGAGATATGTATGTGTTGTGTGCCATCAAGTTGATCCCGACTCAAAGCTATTGTACAAGACAAAGTAGAACTGCCCCATACGGTTTTCTAGGCTGTAATCTTTAGGGAAGCAGATCTCCAGATCTTTATTCCCAGGAAACCACTGGTGGGTTCCAATCATTGGCCTTTCCATAGCAACAAACTGTTTAATCATTGTGTCACCAGGGCTCCTTAAAATATGTGTACACATGAATTAAGAAGCAAATACGGAGGAAAAAACATGTTAGATTGATGGGAATATAGAAGGAACGGAATGAGAGAAGAATAAGAAAGAATTTTTTTCTCTGTTATTCCAATGTTCAATAAAAAAACACATTTTTAGATTAATCAGCACTTATTAATAAATTGTAATAGGGGTGCAGGCTTAGTGAATGGTTCTTAACTCTGCCTCCACATTGCAATCTCCTGGAGATCTAAAAATTATTGATTGCTAGGCCCCATCTCTTGAAATTCTAATTTATTTGTCTGTAGTAGGGCACAAGCATCAATATTAAAAAACAAAAAAGGAAAGCAAAATAAATATTCCAGGTAATCCTACCATGTAGTTTCTGGGGAGAGCCATTGGGCTAGATTCTCTCTTCTGGCTCTGGTGTTCTAGTATCTCTACAGGACGGATGAGGAAACTGAAGCCAGACAGAGTTGAAGACTTGCCCAAAGTCACACAGAAGTTAGTCTGGCTGGCACTGGAATTCAGGGTCCCTCACTCAGAGTGATCTTTTTACTAGACAATCAAGGCCCTGGGGGTGGCTGAGACCCACTGCAGTCCACCAAAGATGCCCTTTCCCTCTGACCACTACTCTGCTGTGCACAGACATCCCGAGGGTGATCTAGGACAGTGGCCAACTCCCTGAGAGCCTCCTCCTCACACTGCCACCACCTCCTTCCTACCCTGGGTGTTTCCAACCCAGACTGAGGTGGATTCAAGTCTTCTGCTGCCATCCACCTTCCACTACTCCTTACTGGCCAATCTTCCCAACAGGTGGATGGGCAACAAAGGGCTCTGTGTCCAACCAGGAGCCCAGAGGCCTGCAAACCATACCTGGTGACATCCCCCACATTTGTGAAGTTGACTTTGAGACCCTTAGAGGAGACGATGGCAGTTGATGTGGGCAGTGGTTGGGTCATAGTCCTGAGCTTGGGAAGGGGCGTTCTCAGAGTTGTGGTCGTGGTCAAAGCAAGGGTTGTTGTCTCCTTTAAAGTCTGGATGGAATTCTTGTCCAAACCAGCAGTACCTGAAGGATCTGCAAGAAGACACAGTTACAGGAGAAACATCAACCCTGGGGCCAGGCAGCAGCAGGCATATGTGGGATAGGGAGGGGAAAGGGGAGGGCTGTGAGTGGGGTGGAAATGCTGAGTTCAATCCAGGATTGTGGCCTTGATGACCCAGCTCTAGTCTGTCCTTCTTCAGGAAGACTTGGGATCTCTGGCCCACCGACACTCTCCCAACCCTGGCCTCAAGAAGAATGGCTCTTTCTCCTCCAACTATGTTTGGAGGAGGAAATAGCTGATGGTGTTCTACTGGAAATGCAAGTCCTACTGTAAACACTAGCATGGACATTTCTGTTCAAAGTGATTTGACCTGCTGATGGACATCTTACCCCCAATCCACAAGGGCTAGTCACTAGACGGTAAACTAGATAAAGAAAGGGACATTGTCCTTTTCACCACTGTAATCCAAGCATGAGCAATAGTGTCTGGTATCTAGTAGGTACTCAAACAATGGGATGGATAGATGGATGGATGCATGGATGAACTGATGAATGGATGAATAGGTGGATAGACAGATAGATGAATGGATGGATGGATATGTGGAAGTAAGGATGGATATGAGGATGACCATCCAGGAAGCAGGTTTTTCTTTTACTAGAACCAAAGAAACAGCATGAGATCAGCCTGGGTCAGAGACAGACAGATAAATGGAAGAAAGGAAGGAAGAAAGAAAAAAAAGAAGTCCCTCATGGCAGAAGGGACCCCACCCAAGGTCTCTGGCTGAGGAGGCCAGCTCAGCAAAGCTCTTCCCTGGGTAGGGGCTACCTGCTGCTCACCATCACAGTGAACCAGCCGAATCCGATCATGCAGGATGACGGGATCCTGCGGAGAGAGGTCAATCACACACTGGTACAGCCCCTCATCCTGCTTCTGCAGCCCTACCATGGTGACCTTCACTACAGCTTCCGTGGGAAAATCCTCCAGCAGGTACCTCCCCATCTGGGCTCGGTTTACTTCTGTGTTTCTGGTCTCCGTGCGCACTAGTGTCTCAGGGGGGCCTTGGCTTCTCACCCTCTGCCAGGCCTTCAGGCTGGAGGCATACTTCATGATGTTGTAAGGACAGATCTCAGTTAGGTTGTTTCCTTCTATTAGGCACACTTTCTCCTCCATAATGGTTACTGCTTGGAACTCTAGAAAGAGGATTCAAGGTGGTATCATTGATCAAATGCTTTTCCTGCCACTCCTGCACCCCCTGCCTTGGGCTGCGTAGCAGCCACAAGACCACAGGTCAGGAGGAGTACTAGCTTCATTAAACATTTAGGAGACATCTAGGAATTCTGTAAATTACTTTGAAATGAAGGTCTACATTCTTCTTCCTGTGCCCTCCCCCACAGCCTCCTTGCCCCTACTTACTTGAGACATATTTTAAGCCATTTGAAAGTAATTATATATATGTATATATCAATAGTACACACACATATGAAGCAAATAGACAATGTATTAATCATGGTTAAATCTAAGTGATGAATTTATAGTGGCTTTTTTTTTTATTATTCTTTCTACATTTTTGTAGGTTGGAAAGTTTTCATAGTACAAAGCTAAAAAAAAAAAAAAAAAAAAAACTCTATCAATTTTACCACCTCTTTTCTGCTCTACTTGTGGTTTCCCAGAGAAGCCCCTTGCTTCCTGGAACACTGTTTTTTGTATTAACTCTTAGTGTCCCCAAGCTGAATGCTCTTCCCATCCATTTTCATCCCATTCAATCCCAGAGAGGAGTCACCTGAACAGTTCCAGCTGGCACAAATCTCTTTCTATTTTCACCCCTCAATACCACTGATCACCCTACACCTGGCTATCATCATAATTGCCACCACCACCATCATTGCCCACTATTATAACTTTTATTGAACCCTTACTATGTGCTAGATATTGAGCCAAGAGTTCCATACCAATCTTCTGTTTAATTCTTACAACAATCTTAAGTAGGGACCATTTGATTCCTATTTAGTAATAAGGAAACTGAAGCTCAGAGAGGTTAAAAGCATTTCTCAAGGTCACACAGGCAGAGAGTAGCCAAGAAAGGATTTGAATCCAACTCTGATTCCTAAACCCTAAACCTCTTCTGCACACTCCTCTCTGTGCCCTGCTATAGTGACACCACTGAATATCTTCATGTTGCTATTTGGCTCTTTTGGTGTTATTTATCTTTTCTGCTACCAATGCCTGTTCCTCCCCAGTGACTGAATGTTCACTTAGGGGGGACTATCTTACTCTTCTTCTCATATCCTGGGATATCAGCACAGGAGTGAGGGATTCCTTGGATGGCTCCACATAATTTTCTCATTGTCAAGATGCTCAAGGGGAACCCCTAGCTTCTATCTCATTGCCCAGCCCCTGCTGTAGCCCAGTCTGCATTCGTCACCTCCCTTTTGCCGTTCCTGTCTCTAACACAAACCCTAATTCCACCCAAGGTCATCTGAAAATAATGGGAGAAGACTCCTCTTACTGGGTACCATCCCTCATCTAGGAGTCACTGGGTGGAGCAAACGGTTAAGCCCTGTGCTACTAACTGAAAGGTTGTCGATTCGAACCCACACAGAGGTGCCTCTCAGAAGAAGGGCCTGGTGATTTGATTCTGAAAGGTCATAACCATAAAACCCTATGGAGTGCAGCTCTACTCTGAACACAAGGGGTCAAAACTGAGTCCACAGCAACAAGTTCCCCTTGGCTGTCTACCTCCCTGTCCCTGGCACCATTCCCATCAGCTTCCCTGCCTCTCCTTACCTGAGACATAGAGCAGCAGCAGCAGCAGCCATGGCCACCTCCAGAGCCCTGTTCTTCCCATTCTATCCAACTTCTGGACCCTCTGTCTGCTGGCCATCCCAGAGCCACTCCGAGTTGTTAGAGGAGATGAGCCCTCAGGGACATTTACTGTCTTCCCTGAGTGGCTCTGCTGTTACTTTGCAATTGAGAACCCTAAGGGAAATGTGATGAGAGGGAGTAACTTATGAAAATGCAGGAGGCAAAGACGAAAGACACCACTTCTCTTGTAGCTCCTTCCTTCCTGTATTTCTTACGTCATAGTTCTATTGGGAAACGTTCGGTGGCTCCCCTTCCTCCACTACAGTCAGGCTAGTATCCTTGGCTGGACCTTTCAAACCCACCCACCTGATATCCCACCTTTCCTCCATTTCTTGCCTCAGGTCACCAGGACTGCAGCATCCCTGGCACTAATCGCTCCAATCCTCCCAGTCTTCTCCTTTCTGGAATGACACTTGTCTGCCCTGCAAGTCCCCATTCGAGCCTTCCTGCTGACCTGCCTTCTTTAATTTTCCTGTACACCAGTGGCTCTCAAACATGGGCATGCAGCCAAATCCCTCAAGAACTTGGTAAACGTACACATGCCCAGGCTCCACACCCAGAGATTCTGATTTGGTAGATGTCTTAGTTTTGGCCCGCCCAAAATCACGTCCTTATAACATGCAAAACATATTCACCCCCATCGTATCATAGCAAAAGTCTTAACTCTAAGTCCAAAATCCAAAAATACCTCTTCATCTGTGAAATCTAGAATAGAAGTTATCTGCTTCCAAAGGTACAATGACAGAATAGGCACAAGATAGACATTTCTATTACAAATGGGAGAAACTGGAGGGAAAGAAGGTGTAACAGGCACCAAGCAAGCCAGCAGAACACATTACATTAGCTCCTGAGGCTTTGAAAATAATCCTTTGTTCTCTGAGACAATTTACACAATGACCCTGCCCTCCAGACTCTAGGTATTGGCCACACTCTCCAGATTTGGAGTGGAGACCCCTTGGCCCTGAGCTGCAGCTCTGCCTTCCAGGCCCACTGGGACAACACCTCTGCTCCCTTGGCTTTAGGCAGCCCCATTCTGCTCTTCCATCTGAGTGATGACTCCACCCTTAGAAACACCAGAGGCCACAGCTCCACCGTTTGAAATCCTAGAGGTCTAGCCATACCTTTTTAGACTGAGGCAGCTCAGCTTCTTCTGTTCCTTGTCTCTTCAGTTTCTGCTTCCTGATTTCTTAGCCTCTTGGCCCTTGGACCTTTGCCCGCATCTGTTCTGCAGAGGCAATTGTTCCAAAGCTCAGTAGCTCCACCAATAAATGCCTGGAGGCACTCCACTCTGCTAGAAAGCTCCCTGTGCAATGGCACTCAACTCTCTCCCTCCGTAGGTCTGCTCCAGCGCTGTCTGGCTCTGGTCTCCTGGTTCTACTGCTGCTGGTCCTCTGTTCTGCTGATCCTCTGTTGCTACTTCTCACCATCTGTACCTTCTCTGCTGTTAACAGTTCCCCTCACTTCCTTCCAAGTCCTCTATCCATTCACAGTTTCAAAACCGCTTCCACATTTTAGGTATCTGTTACAGTAGTACTCTACTCTTTTGGTACCAAATTCTGTCTCAGTTATCTAGAACTGCTGTAACAGAAATAGCATAAGTGGATGGCTTTAACAAAGAGAAATTCGTTTCCTCTCAGTAAAGTAGGCTAGAAATCCAAATTCAGGGCATCAGCTCCAGCAGAAAGCTTTCTCTGTCGGTTGTGGAGGAAGTTCCTTCTCATCAATCTTTCCCCGGACTAGGAGTTTCTTTCTTCTCACGGGAACCCCAGGTCCAAAGGACGTGTCCTGCTCCTGATACTGCTTTCTTGGTGGTACGAGGTCCCCCTGTCTCTCTGCTCGCCTCTCTCTTTTATGTCCCAAAAGAAATTGGCTCAAGACACAATCCAATCCCATAGATTGAGTCCTGCCTCATCAACACAACTGCTGCCCACCCTCCCTCATTAACATCACAGATGCAGGATTAACAACACACAGGAAAATCACATCAGATGATAAAATGGTGTAGAATCATACAATATTGGGGATCATGGCCCAGTCAAATTGACAACACATTTTTGGGGGGGATACAATTCAATCCACGTAGTAGGTCTGGGGCAGGGCCCAGGAATCTGCATTTTTACAAGTAGCCTGTGGGATTATGAGACAAGTGGCCACAATAGACCCTGCCTGGAAAAGCTCTGACTAGGTCAAATGGATCCTGAGGCATTCTTCAGTTCTCCTGCTTGTGTACTAGGTGTGTGCTTCCTTGAGCCACCCAGTCCAGGTTAGGCATGGAGACCAGGACAATTATAGTAACAGTGGGAGTCACTACCACTGATGGAAGTCCTACCACGTGCCAGCTTCTTGACATGAGTCATGTCATTTAATCTGATCAGATTTGGGAGGTTGTGTATTAGATGTTTGTCATATTCGGCTCTCTGACACCAAACACCATTTCTGTTTTAGGTCACAGTCCTAGGCCTGGGAAGGGACGTTCTCGGAGTCGTGGTGGTGGTCAAAGGAAAGGTGGTTGTGTCGGCCAAGGTTTGGTTGGGATTCTCATTCAAGACAGCAGTACGTGAAGGATCTGCAAGAAGACACAATTACAGGAGAAACATCAACCCTGGGGCTAAGGAGCAGCAGGCATGGGGGGAGAGTTGTGAGTGGGGTGGGAATGCTGAGTTCAACCCAGGATTGTGGCCTTGATGACTCAGCTCTAGTCCGTTCCTGGATGCAGAGCCCACTTCCCCTTCTACTGAGGGTGGAGGCAGATAATCCTCTCACCCCTTCCCCCTGGCAGTGATGGTACAGGCATGTGACTTGACTAGGCTTGGCCAAATATATATAATTCTGCCCAGGGTTCTGGATCCTGAGGGTTGTGATACATTTGAGGATGAGTCACACAGAGGCAATGTGTGTTTGTTCTTGGAAATTTAGAAGGAAATTGGCCTAAGCCATTGCTCAAATGGAGGCTGTGATGATGCAAATGGTTAACATGCTCAGCTGCTAACCAAAAGGTTGGAGCACAGTTCTACTCTGACACACATGTTGTCACCATGAGTGGGAATGGGCTCAAGGGCAACTGGTATTGCTTAATGGGAACCCTTGGGACCCTGTCCCTGTAGAATCAGAGTTGGTATATACAGTGGAAAAATCCTGATTTAAATCCGTTGACGATTAGAAGACACAAGTAGACCTGGACTCCTATCTCTTTAAGTCAATCTAACCTTTTACTATTAAAAAAAAAAAACCTTAAAACTCTTCCAGCCTCCACCCAATTCCAAAACCACCTTCACATTGTAGGTATTTGCTAGAGCAGCGCCCCACACTTTCGATACCAAATTTTGTCCTAGTTATCTAGTGCTATTATAACACAAATACCACAAATGTGTGGCTTTAACAAACAGAAATTTATCTTCTCACAGTTTAGGAGGATACAAGTTCAAATTCAGAGCACCAGCTCTGGGAGAAGGTTCTATATCTCTCTGTTGACTCTGGAGGAAGGTCCTTGTCTCTTGATCATCTCTCCTGAATAATCTTCATGTGGCTTGGCATCACTCCATCGCTCCCTGTCTCTGATTCTCTTGCTTACTTGTTCAATCTCTTTTATATCTCAGAAGAGATTGACTCAACACATACCCTACACTAATCCTATCTCATTAACAAAACAAAGACAACCCATTCCCAAATGGGATTATAACCACAGGCATAGAGGTTAGGATTAACAGCACATATTTTGGGGGTACACAATTCAATCCATAACAACACGAATAAAGAAATAAGAAAATATGGTGGAACAATGATGTGTTAGATTGATGGGAATATGGAAAGATGGGAATGAGAGAAAATATGAAAGAATTTTTCTTTCTCTGTTATTCCAATGTTCAATGAAAAACACATTTTTAGATTAATCAGCACTTATCAATAAATCGTAAGGGAGGTGCATGCTTAGTGAATAGTTCATAATTCTGTGTTCACATTGCAATCTCCTGGAGATCTTCTAAATTATTGATGGCTAGGTCCAACCTCTTGAAATTCTAATTTATTGGTCTGTGGTAGGGCACAAGCATCAATATTAAAAAAAAAAAAAAAGGAAAGCAAAAACAAGTACTCTGGGTAATTCTAACACGTAGTTTCTGGGAAAAGCCATTGGAGTAGATTCTCTCTTCTAGCTCTGGTGCTCCAGTATCTCTACAGGACAGATGAGGAAACTGAAGCCAGACAGGGTTGAAGACTTGCCCAAGGTCACACTGAAGTTAGTCTGGTTGGCACTGGAATTCAGGGTCCCTCACTCAGAGTGATCTTTTCACTAGACAATCAGGCTCTGAGGGTGACTGAGGTCCATTGCAGTCCACCAAAGATGCCCTTTCCCTCTGACCACTACTCTACTGTGCATGGACACCCCAAGGGTGAGCTGGGAGAGTAGCCACCTCACTAAGAGCCTCCTCCTCACACTGTCACCACCTCCTTCCTACCCTGGGTGTTTCCAATCCAGACTGAGGTGGATTCAAGTCTTCTCCTGCCTTTCACCCTCTCCTACCCCTAATTAGCCCATCTTTTCAACTGGTGGGTGGGCAGCAAAGGGCTCTGTGTCCAACCAGGAGCCCAGAGGCCTGCAAACCATACCTGGGGACATCCCCCACATTTGTGAAGTTGACTCTGAGACCTGGAGTGGAGACAATGGCAATTGATGTGGGCAGTTGTTGGGTCACAATCCTGGGCCTGGGAAGGGGCATTCTCAGAGTCACGGTGGTGGTCAAAGCAAGGGTGGTTGTCTCTGCCAAAGTCTGGGTAGAATTCTTGTCCACTTGAAGGATCTGCAAAAAGACACAGTTATAGGAGCCAAGGAACAGCAGGAGTGGGGGCGGGGCGGGGGGAGAAGAGTTGTGAGTGGGGTTGTTCAACCCAAGATTGTGGCCTTGATGACCCAGCTCTAGTCCGTTCTTCTGCAGAAAGATTTTCTTGGCATCTCTGGCCCACCAGCACCCTCCCTTCCCTGGCCTCAAGAAGAATGGCTCTTTCTCTTCCAACTAGAGATTCTGTCCATCATGGTCAGAGAAGGAGGCAGCTGACTGTGTTCTAGTGAAAATGCAAGTCCTGCTGTAACACAAGCGTGGGCATTTCTGTTAAAATGGGTATGACCTGCAGACATCCTACCCCCAACCTACAAGGGCTAGTCACTAGATATAAACTCAATGAAGAAAAGGATATTGTCTTGTCCACCATTGTAACCCAAGCCCAAGCGACAGTATCTAGTCTCTTGTAGTCATTCAAACAATGGGATGGGTGGTTGAATGGATATGTGGATGAATGAGTGAGTGGGTGGGTTGATGGATGGGCTGTTAGAGGTGGATAGATGGATAAATGTTGAGTGGGATGGGAGGATAGATGAATGTATGGATGGATGATGAATAGGTCATTAGATGCATGAATGGACGAATGGATAAGTGTGGGGTAAATGGAACTAAGGAGGGAAATGAAAATGATCATTCAGGAAGCAAGGTTTTCTTTTACTAGGATCAAATAAATAGCATAGGATCGCCTGGGTCAGAGTCAGGAAGGAAGAGAAGGAAGCAAGGAGGGACGAAAAAGCAGAAGGGAAGGAGGGAGGAAAAAAGGAGAAAGAATTTTCAGGTTATTTCTGTCATTAAAAATGCACTTGACTATTTATTCTTCACCAATCTACCTTTTCAAAGAATCCTCCCCTGACTACCCTGCTTTATATCATTTATTCTCTTACATTTACCAGTAAAAAAAAAAAAAAATTTTTTTTTACCAGTACCTGTATTATATTCCTTTACAAGTTGTCTTTTATTAATATATTGTATATGTATCTTGTCTTTCTTAGACCTAGAAATCCCCAAGGACATTAAAACTTTTTCCCTTTCCTCTGCTTCCTAAATTTATCCAATCAACATCTACAGAGGTCCCACTATGGGCCAGGCACTACATCAGATGCTGGAGATACAAAGTTGAGTAAAGCAGGGGCCCTGTCCTCAGTAAGCTCAGAGGCTAATAGGGGAGACAGGTAAGTAAACCAGCCACTTCTGTACTAAACTAGTCCCTGGGTGGTACAAATGGCTCATGCACTCAGCTGCTAGTCAAAAGGTTGGAAGTTTGAGTCCACCCAGAGGTACCTCAGAAGACAGGCCTGGTAATGTGCTTCTGAAAAGTTACGTCCTTGCAAACTCTATGGAGCAGTTCCACTCTGCACACATGGGGTCGCCATGAGTCAGAATCAACTCGAGGCCAACTAACAACAATATACTGCTATAGCACACTACTATACTATACTGCTATACAGTGAGATTAGTGTTGTTTATAAGAGGGGGCAGCAGTCTATTTTGGGGTAACTCTGCTACCCAAAATGGGTCACAAACTGTCAACCTCCACATCCCCTGGGAGCTGATTAGAAATGCAGAATCTCAGGTCCTACCCTAAACCTGTTGAATCATAATCTGCATTTGAATCATGCAGTTTGTGTCCATAGGAAAGTCTGAGCAGCAAAGCTTTAGAAGCACCAGGAAAGGTACCAAATGCATCTTTGAGAGGGGAAGTCTCCCAAGGAAATGACTTCTACGTGGAGAACGGAATGATGGAAGGATTATCCCAAGTCTACCACTCACCTTTCTCTGCACCCCACTTTAGCACACCAAATTATCCTCTACCCAAAGGGCATCCCATGTGTGGAAGGCCCTACTTACTATTGGACCGAATGCCTCTCAAGGACATCAAATGAAGACGAAAAGCTTTTGACAGAAAGATAGGCTCCTAGGAATCCTGAGCCACATCTCTGCTAGTGCTACCACCACTGTCCCATCCTCACCTGCCCTCGCTTGCTCACCCTTCCTTCTACCTTCTACCCCTAGGTTACCACCAGGCAAACTGTGTAGAATGGTATGAGGGTATCTTCAAGAGGGTGGCAGGTGACACACCGATACAGTCCTAAGTCCTGTTTCTCAGGGGAATATCCTATTTAGCTCTACTGATAGGGCTATTCACATTCCTAGGAACTGACATATGACCCAGAGCTGGCCAATCAAAGTACCTTGCTCTCCTGGCTATACTGATTAGTTTAAGAATGGGACCATGAGCTGGGATGGGCCAATCAGAGTCTTCCCTGAGATGGTCGTAGCTATTAAGAAAAATGGTCTTTCTTGCTGGGGTTATTAGATCAGTGAGATATGAAACTTCAGTAGCTTTCTTTCCACTATGCGGAGATAGTCTGCCTGAGAATGAGGTTACAGAGAGGCAATGAGAGAGAGAATGGGGGAAAGACAGAAAGAGAGACAGGGAGACCAAGAGAGAGATGACGACGTTGCCTGAGTCATCGACTCAGCTGTGCCCGAAACCAGCACCACCATTTGTACATCCCAGTTACACAAACCTTCCTTCTTTTTTACTTTCATTGAGTTTATGTCACTTGCTTCCAAAAGAGTTCTAAGTATTACAAGATGTCTAGCAGTGGTTTTCATACGGGGTGGTTTTGCCCTCGTGGGAACATTGGGCAATGTCTGAAAACATCTTTGGTTGTTATAACCGAGGGAGTGGGTGCTACAATCATCCCTGGATAGAGGCCCGGGATGCTGCTGAACATCCTGTAATGCACAGGACTGCTCCATATGAGGCTCTGTGCCAGGACTATGCAAGACACAGGACATGACCTCCACCCTCAAGTGTTTCCCACCAAAGCCCTGACCTCTTACAGTAATATTACAGATAATTCTCCATCATTTGACAGCTCCCTGGGGAAGGTTGGAGTTATAGGAGGCTGAGATTGCCTACAAATTTGCCTATCTCTTATGAAAAGGGGAGAGTAAGAAACTAACGTGCACCATTGCAAGGGGAGTTCCTTATAATATGGTAATAAAACATAACAAATACCATTTATTGAGCACTATAGGGTCACTATGAGTCGAAATCGACTCAGCGGCACTGGGTTTTGGGTTTTGGTATATGCTAAGTGCATTAAAATACTATCTCATTTAATCTTCACAACTTTATAAGGTTAATGCTGTCATTATTCTCATTTTGCAGATAAGGAAACTAAGGAAGGTTAAGTGACTTACCCAAGATCCACAGTAGTAAGTGCTGGAGCCAGGGTTCAAATCCTGGTAGTCTGACTCCTGAATCAGCTCTAAACCTCCTAGCTACGTTGTCCAACACCATAGTCTGATTGAGATTAGGACAGTCACAACCCAAGAGTGAATAGGCGTCTGGCAGTTCTGTTCCTGGGATATAGGAGCTAGTGGGAGCTTTTAGGTTACTCCCTAATCTACTCAAACAGGAAACAATGAAATATATACCACTAGCTTTATCTCACACAAGTACAGAAATTTCAACCTTCCATCTTCTCCTAGTTCTTCAAAAGAACATGAATAAAATACAATAAAGAAACACACTGGTACACAAGAACCTAACTCCCATCAGCTCACTGGGACTATCACCCCAGCTCTAAGGAGAACGAAAGCAACATTTGTGTGCAGGCTCTGCAAAGCAAGTCCATGGCCTTGCTCAAGGTGGTAGGTTCCTAGGAGAACATCCTCACCCTGGGATCTCCCATCTCTCCAAGTTAAGTCTTGTTTTTAACTCAGTGTTAACTTTTACACTCACTCCATTTATTTTTCCCAACTTATCTATAAGAATTAGGAGGAGAAGGGACTAAAGCTCCAAATGTTCTCCTTTTTAGCGAAGGTGTGAGCTGTGCAGAATGTGGGGGGGAGCGTGAGGATGAACCACGTCTCCCGAGCCTGAGCAACGGTGCCTTCCAACGCCAGGATGTAATGGAGAGCTGGGATTACACCTTCCACAAAAACGAGGACCAAGCCGGGTTTGTTCGCTTCTGTGTCCTCAGCAGTAGCGTATTTCTTAGCTCATATTTATTGAAAGAAATATGTCTTTTGGATTTAATAGACTGCCAGCATTGAGAGCACCAGAATGGAATACAAGAAAAAAGTATTTCAACATCAAATAAAATTATTTTAGATCATGCCAAGATTAGATTTACTCTATCATTATGTCCACCCAGGGCTTTGCATATCTCTGATAACATCAAAATGCACACAAATCTGTTCCCCTAAATTGCTCCTTTTATTTCTGTTCTCCTCTCTTCTGGCCTTCCTGTATGTTCTCCTGCCTTGCTAAATTTGGAAGAGAAGCCCAGTCTGGCATAACTTCTGGTTGGCTCTATCTCGAGGTGGCTATGTCCTCTGGAGGTTCAAAAGGAAAGGGAATTTTTTCTCATGGTGGGCTTCTGTGAAGTTCCAGACCAGAGACCTCACCTGCGCATGACTCTTCCTTACTTTGCCTGAAACGAAGAGCACGCGGAGCAGTCCCCATGGCCTAGCCTTCTTCATCCTTCATGTGCACACCTCCAGTGGCCATTGTGGGCTCCTAGCACAGCTATGAGGAAGCACTAACCCAAAGCTTCCACTAAGTTGCACAACAGGATATGATGCTTTCCTGTGAGGCACAGGGTGCTGAGTCTTCCTGACGAGGTGCCAGGGAGCACGCAGGAGGTGATGTTCTGTTTTTGTCAGCGATTGCTCTGGCAACAGCCAGCAAAGACCAACACAGGAATCCAGAGACCAGGGCATGAGTCTCGACTAAGCTTCTGTGAACCTGTTTCCTCTTCTCTGGGGATAATGATGCTTTCTTGTCAACCTCACAAGATTTTAGTGAGAATATTATTTTGGTTTAAACAAGGGTATGATGTTAATATTATCGAGGGAGTAGAGGAGAAAAAGGAGCCTTGGTGGCTCAGTGGTTAAAACACTTGGCTACTAACCAAAGGGTTGGTGATTTGAACCCACCAGCCACTCCTGTGGGAGAAAGATGTGGCAGTCTGCTTCTGTAAACATTTACAGCCTTGGAAACCCTATATAGCAGTTCTACTCTGTCCTATAGGGTCACTATGAGTCAAAACTGACTCAACAGTAGTGGTAGTTTTAGAGGAGAAAAAATTGAAGTCATCAAGGATTTCATTTTATTTGGATCAACAATCAATGCCCATGGAAGCAGCAGTCAAGAAATTAAATAACGTATTGCATTGGGCAAACCTGCTGCAAAAGACCTCTTTAAAGTTCTAAAAAGTAAAGATGTCACTTTGATGATTAAGGTGTGCCTGACCCAAGCTATGATCTTTTCAATCACCTCATATGCATGTGGAAACTGGAAAATGAAAAAAGAAGAAGGAAGAAGAACCAATGCATTTGAATTGTGGTGTCGGCGAAGAGTATTGAATACGCCTTGGACTGCCAGAAGAACAAACAAATCAGTCTTAGAAGAAATACAATTGAAATTTTCTTTAGAAGCAAGGATGGCGAGTCTCCATCTTACTTACTTTGAATGTATCATCACTAAATACCAGTCGCTAGAAAGGGACATCATGGTTGACAAAAGCAGAGGGTCAGTGAAAACAAGGGAAATTCTCAGCGAGATGGATTGACACAATAGCCTCAACGATGGACGCAAACATATCAAAGATCATGGAAATCGCTCAGGACCAGGCAATGTTTAGTCCTGTTATACATAAGGTTGCCATGAGTCAGGGTCAACCGAACAGCAAGTAACAGCAACAGAAGTCCCCTTTGCTCTTCTGTGGACCCCTCTCCATCCCTATCCAGTTTAGTGTAGGTAGAATGTCAAGTGCCCAGAGAGACAGGCTGGGATAATGATACTCACTTTCATGGTTTTCATGAGGACTAAATGAGGTCACTACGTGAAGTGCTCAGTATGCTACCTAAAACACACGTTATTTTGGTACCCTGCCCTTACGTCCTACCCTGTTTCTCTTCATTTTTTCTTTTTCTGGCTTGAAGTCCATCCTCTCTTCATCAACAGGGTGGCCCATATCCTACACTGCCTCTTAGCAGAATTCAAACCCTAGCATTCTGTCACAGACATTGCCTGGGAGCTCACAGTAGTGAAGGTCATCTCAGAAAGGCTTTGTGAGGATGTTGCCACCATTAAACCAAGAATATTGTTGTTGTTTTCAGTTCGTTGCCATGCAGTTGGCTCTGACTCATGCAGACCTTGTGAATAAAAGAACAAGTGTTACCCAATCCTGCATCATCTTCATGATCACTGGTATGCTTGAGTCCATGAAATAGACTTAGGTTAAAAACAAAAACAGGGTGATATAGGATGGGACTGCAACAAAAGGACAAAAAGCCCAGCAGCTTCCATACTAGAAACAATAAAAGGCAAATTTGACAAGGTGAAAATTGATAATGCAGAGGATTAACTTCAGAAATACTTTCAAATGTGCAATTAATAAAGACAGTTTAAACAGCTCAGAAGTATATGGGAGGACAAGTCACAGAAATCCAACCTACAAATAATCCACAAATAAGAGGTGTTCTAAAAGTATAAAATGGAACACTGGATCATAAACAAGAACAAAAATCTATATTTAATTTTTTTCCAGACCTGGAAAGAAATATGAAATTTGAGGTTGAGAGAGTTCAGCATGAACAAGGAAAAAAAATTCATGAAATGAGATCAAGACTAGGAGGTTTCCAGGTGGAAATTTTAAAATTTAAAAGACTCCTGCTGGTAAAAAAAAAAAAAAAAATGACTTGGTTCCTTCAAAGGAATTGAAATAAGCTGGACTCCAATTTCTTCTCTGCAATGACAAATGCCAAAAAACAGGGAAACAATTTGTAAAGAGCTTTGGGGGAACAACATTATGACCCCAGAACTTTATAACCAAACTGATCGGTGTTCAGGTATGAAGACAACTAAAAGTTACTATCAGAACTGTAAATTTAAAACAAACAAAATTTTAAAGTTAATTTTAAATTTTTTAAATTAAAATCGCTCAATGTAGCAAATTTATAAAACTTAGAAAGTTATAAAGAAATTTAAATCATCTTATTACACTTGGCACGGTAGCCACGACAATGGACTCAAATGTGCCAATGAAATCCTCACTGGACAAAATCGTTTCACATTCACAGTTTATAGCAATAGAAATTGTAGTAATATAATTGGACTATAACATGACTTTCTAAGTGGACTTTCAAGATCATTGGTTATTCATTTTGAAACTACAAATTCTCATCAAGGTTAATGACAAAGACAAAACAAAACAAAATATAGGATATTTGCTCAGGTGCATTTTTTAGATGTATCCAATTCAACTTTACTAAGTCATTTTTCTGTTGTATTTTGATATGAAAGCATATTAATGAGAATCTGTTTTATGACAGCCTTTCTTATTAAAAATATAATTTTCTTAATTTTAAAACATATCACATATTGTCTTGCAGACCCATATTTTAATTATAATATTGTTCTAAGTGTGGCGACTTTAGGGCTGTTCACAGATTTTCAGTCTCTGTTCTTTCTGGCACACGGGAGGACTGCACACCCTGGCTCCCTTTGAAGCTTGGCACAGCTGTGTGATTTGTTTTGGCCAATGAATTATGAGCAGAAATACACATCACTTAGAGTGAGATTTAAGAGCCAGCACCAAACCAAACCGTTCCCATTGAGCCAATTCTGACTTACGGCAACCCCATCTGTTACAGAGTGCAACTGAGCTCCATAGGATTTTCTTGGCTTTAATCTTTACAGAAGCAGATAGCCAGGCCTTTCTTCTGTGGTGCCGCAGGGTAGGTTCAAACTGCCAACCTTCCAGCCAGCAGTCTAGTGCTTAACCGTTGTACCACCCAGGGGCTCCTAGCCTCTTTGTTGGTATGACTTTAACACACTACCAGTAACCTGAAAAGAAACATTTCTGTTCTAGCCTCAGGGAAAGGGACAGAGGAATTATACAGACAAGTGTAAGTTTTTTAGTTTTATTTAAAACCCTTTTAGTTCTTCATTCCATTAGCCAAAATTACATATATATGTGTGTATACGTTCATACATATATACACTGTCTTAGGCTGTGTTCTCTAGAGAAGCAAAGCCAGTAAAGAGAGAGAGATTTATATCAAGGAAACAGCTCACTCAATTGTAGAGGCTGGAATGTCCCAAATCCATGGATCATGATAGAGTCTTCTCCCAATTCACATAGCCACAGGGGCTGGCGAACCCAAGATCAGCAGGTCAGAGAGCAGGGCTCTTGCTCACAGGCTGTGAAGATTGACAAATCCCCAAATGGGTAGGTAAGCTACTAGTTCAACTCCCAAGAACCAGAGGTCAGATGAACAGGAGGCAGCTGCAGGATCCAGAGTGGGCAAAAGCCTGAATGTCTGCTTATATTCGCCCAAGGAAAATCCCTTTCAACTAATTGGCTACTTACAGCAGATCCCATCATGGGGGTGTCACATATGGACATTGAGAATCATGGCCCAGACAAATTGACACACAGTCTTAGCCATCACATACACGTTATGCACATGTGTATTATATATGTATACGATCTTTAATTTATATTCAATCTCTAACATATATTAGTAGTATTTTCTTTTACCACAATCTGTTTTAATATTGAACTCCAGTTTCTCAAAAATATTTAGAGATATTCATTTTCTCACTATTGTATTAGTCCAAAGACCCCAATTTTGATTCATAATGCCATAAAATATGGCTATGTTATTATCAACAACCAATTCAATTATAGTAAGAATTTTTATAGAAATATTACACTTTTAAAAATTTACCAAAAGGTTGAAGTGAAATAATTGCACTAGGTTCACACGATTTTCAGCTTTATATGGATTAGAACAGCCAATCTAAGTTATACAAACACTAGTTATTTATGCAATAACCACTCTGATAAAGGCAACTTTAAAATTTTTTATAGAATAATTATAGGACTACTGGAAACCTTTAGTCATTTAAGTTTCGGTAGGAAAAAAATATAGTTTATTCCACAGTAACTGTGTACTATTACCAAAGAGAAGGAATATGAAGTCTCTTTTTAAAGAACAAAAGTATTTTTAAAAAATCGGTTAAGAATAACAACCCAAAAAAAAGGACCTGATGAGACTGCTTATGTACAACCAAACACTTCATGGGATTCGATTCCTTGGCTTAGAGGCTTAGGGTCATGGTTTCATGGGGCATCTCAGTAAATAGGCCTAATATAGTGTTTTGTGCTTTTGTTCTACCTGCTTGTCCTTTGCATAGTGCCTGGGGTTTTAAAGCTTGCAAGCAGCTCTTTATTCACCTGGAGCAACAGAGGAGGAAGGAAAATCAAGAATAGGAGGAGAAAATGGAATGTGTGGCTAATTGCCTCCATGAACAACTGCCTCCTTTGTCACTAGACTAGAACTGGATAGCGCCCATCTACCATTACTGAACATTTTGATCAAAGATTCTATACAGGAATCCTGATCAAAATGGGGGAAATGCAGAACAGAGTCTCACATTCTCATGGAATCCAGACTTCATGGGGCCATAGAGGCTGGATGAATCCCTGAAACTATTGCCCTGAGATAATCTTTAAACCTTAAACCAAAAGTATCCCTACAGGTCTTCTTAAAACCAAACAATAGTTTAAGTAGTAAAGAATCTCTGCCTTGAGCATTGCGCTCTTTTAAGATCTAACTATATGTGATCAAATTGACAACAGCAACACGAAAGTTTAGATACGAAACTTAGGGAGCAGTAAGTTTATGTTAATGGAGGAACAACTTGGAAAATTAGGGTGAGAATGGTGGCACAACTCGAAGAATGTCATCAACGTCAATGAATTGTACATACAGAAATTGTTGAATTGGTATATGTTCTGCTGTGTATATTCCCAACAACAACAAAAATAAAGTAAGTTATTTTTTAAAAATCAATTAAGGAATTTCCAAATTCAGACTTTTTTGGGAAACCCTGGTGGCGTAGTGCTTAAGCACTACGGCTGCTAACCAACGGGGTCGGCAGTTCGAATCCACCAGGCGCTCTTTGGAAACTCTCTGAGGCAGTTCCACTCTGTCCTATAGGGTCACTATGAGTCGGAATCAACTCGAGGACACTGGGTTTGTTGTTGTTTTTTTTTTTTAAACAAAACTCTCAGGTCACAACCATGTATAAATCTAAAGTTACCACTAGAGGGAGCTATTTGCCTGGTTTACCTTTGGATAACGCCTATGACTACTTTGTTCGGTTTAATTCAGTGCAGCGGGGTCGGTGTTGAGTGGATAGTAGTTTTATAGATCCGTTATCCTCACACGTCAATAACCAGAAAGTTTTTCTTTAGTAATATCTTCCACACTAAAACAATTTTCACCTGGAATAATTTTTATTTTATTTTTTAGAGCAGCTGGAGTTTACGAGGAAGTCTTCCCCTGGAAGTACAAGGTTGCCTTCTGGCCTAGCTGAATTTTGGTCCATATAAAGGGCTTATGATCTAGGGAGGTCCCAAGGGCATGAGGCTTCTCTATAAATGGGTTGTAGGTCTGGTTCTGATTCGGTTAGAATTGGGTTGGCCACATATAATAGAAAACTCCAATAAGAGTGGATCAAATAAGACAGTTTATCATATCTCATATAAACGTTCAGAGATAGGCACTTCAGGACTGGTAGGGTGGTTTTGCAGTCATCAGGGACTTTGGCTCCTTCTCTCTGCTCCACCATCCTAGTGTGTGGCCTCCAAATGCAGTCATCTCATGGTCCAAAATGACTGCTGGAGCTCCAGACATCATGTTTGTGTTCTAGGCAGCATGAAAGAAAAAGGGAGAATGGGGGAAAGCCAAAACAGGGATTTATGTCTTAGTTGAGTCAACTGTCTTTAAGGAGCCTTCCTGAAAAATCCAACACAATACTTATATTTACATCTCAATGGCCAGAATTTAAACCCAGGGCCAACACTAGTCACTAGGAAACTTGAGCAAGTAGATTCTAGCGTAATGAATGTTGTTGTTGTACCTGCCCTAAAATGAAATCAATGTTACCAAGAAGAGAAGTTAGGTACTGGGCAGGTAATTACCAGTTTATGACGTGGGGGTCAATTATCCTTAACAGGTTATGCCCGCATGTAGTTGGGGGAGCTTACTGTCAGAGGACATACCCTAATTTAATGTGTGGACTGTTTGGTAACACCCAGTCAGACTGTTGGTCTTGCCAGAACACGATGCAAAATATCAAGAGCAAGAAATAGGTAGAGTACCACTGGCGTACATAGAATTTATCTGCTAGGCTTTCCTGGCTTGGGAACACTACTTCAACCATCATCGGTTGCTCCCATCTTTCCAAACTCACACAAAATATTTCCGCACATGCTGCTAATTGGTCTGTTCCATATTTCACAGCTGCCTAAGCAACAGTCGTTTTCAGGGAATATTTGACCAGAGGGGCTCCCACTCCTCCCAGGACTGAGCGCTGACTTTCAGAACTTCCCAATCACCTCTCCCACCCCCAGAGACCATTCTGAGATGAAGGTTAGGAAGGCTCTTAGATATTTTTGTGATCGACTTTCTCAAACGGTATCTCTGGATTTGGGGCAGGCACCCCAGGATGCAGGAGAAAGTGACTGCTGGTCGCAGGACAGATTTTCTATCATTGTCTCTGTCCTAGACCCCTGGGATGAAAGAAGAGGACAGAGACAGAGCAAGAGGGAGGAATATCAGCTGATGGGTGCAGGGTTAGAGGGAAGGTGCAGGCTTGGTGGGAAGGGCAGGCTTGAGGTATTCAAAGGGCAAGATCAGTAAAAGGATTCACTCCATTTTCTGAACTTTCTCCTTCTCCTTTCTCCTAGAGTCGTATGGACATGAGAGGAGAAAGTCAATGAAGCTGCCTCCAGTTCAGTCCAGATCCCAGGGCCCACGAGCACCTCCAGCCAATCTGGATACTCAGGGGACATACTCTCACTCCCTTGCCCATGCGTACCTACTGGGAGGCCCCTGACCAGTGAGCGACACAGCCCACATGAAGTAAAGAGAATACTATCTGGCAACCAGTGTGCATCCCTTGCCCAGAAAGATGGCTCCCAGAGCCCTTCATCAGCCCAGATCCCACTCCCTACCTGACAGCTACCCTGGTCTGCATCTTGGCCAGCCCCCACCCACAACTCAGTGCAGCCCAAACCCAACTTGACCTCTTACCTCTCAACCTGCACTGCCTCCCTCTCTTCCAGGGTCTCCTCCAACTGTCACTGGCCCCATAAACTTGCCAGTCACTCCAGCAACTGTTGGAGTTGGCTATGATTCCTGGTTCTCTTCCTCACCTCCCACAACCCATTTCTGCCAAGACCAATCAGTCCTCCCTCAACTTAATGCTACTCCCTTTGACTCCCTTGCCAGGTCACCGTTGTTGCTGTTAGTTGCCGAAAGTCAGTTCTGACTCATGGCATCCCCATGTGTGCAGGGTAGAATTGTTTTACAGGGTTTTCAAGGCTGTGACCTTTCAGAAGCAGGCCTGTCTTCTGAGGCACCTCTGGGTGGGTTCGAACTGCCAACATTTCAGCTAGTAGTGGAGCTCTTAACCATTTGCACCACCAGGGACTCAACCATTAGGGCCTCCTGGAGCTTATTTTGCTTCACGTTCTGTCTTCTTCAATCCGATGTGCCCATCAGACTGTTTTCTCACTACTTAGTTATTTTGAAGCCATTCACTGTTAAATAAGTCAATAAGAAAAAGACCAATAACCTAAAGAAACATGCACAAAGGACACAACCAAGCAGGTCTCAGGAGAAAAAAAGAAATGCAAACAGTCCATCAACGTTCAAAGAGATGATCGCCCTTCCTTGTAACTGAAAAGATGCAAAACAAAACAACGATGAAATAGAATTTGGACCCATCGGAATGACATCAACTGAAAAGACTGATAATATTAAGTATTTGTAGCAAATGTGTGGGCCCCTCATGGACTGCAGGTGGTTAGGAGGACAAGTTAGTATAACCTTTGAGGAGGATAATTTTGAGAAAATCTATCAAATCCAAACTGCATATACCCATTAACCCAGCAATTCCACTGCTAGAAATTACCTACAGATATACCACAAAACACCGTTACATATGTATAGGGACATTTATTGTGACACAGTTTGTAAGGGCAAAAGCACTTCTAAGTTTTCGCAATCATTAGGGAAGTGGTTGAGTAAATTGCAGTAAAATCACCCGCCGCTGTTCGAAGGAATGAGTTGGATCTCCGTGTGTAGACACAGAGCAACCTCCAAGATCTAGTACAAGTGACGAAAGATGCAGAACTATATTTATTGCATGGTGCCTTTTGAGTAAAAGTTTTAAAAGGTATAAGCGTAGGCTGGCGTATGCATGACATTTTTGGAAAAAAATGCAAAAAATCAGTTAACGATGGTTATCGTTGAGGGGAAAAACCAAGAGTTAAGGAAGGACAAGGAAGATTTTTAATTTTACCCTTCTGAACTGCCTGAAATTTTTTGTTATCTTCCAAATTTCTTGGCATAGACGAGTAAGCACTTCCAGCGCTGCATACATTCGTTGAAACATCTCAACTGGTACCCCGTCAGTTCTTGGAGCCTTGTTTTTCACCAGTGCCTTCAGTACAGCTTGGATTTCTTCCTTCAGTCACCATCCTGGACATATGTTACCTCCTGAAATGGTTAACCTGCGACCAGTTCTTTTTGGTATAATGACTCTGTGTATTCTTTCCATCTTCTTCTTTTTTTTAATTTTTATTGTGCTTTAAGTGATAGTTTACAAATCAAGTCAGTATCTCATACAAAAACTTATATACACCTTGCTACGTACTCCTAATTGCTCTCCTCCTTATGAGACAGCCCGCTCTCTCCCTCCACTCTCTCTTTTCGTGTCCATTTGGCCAGCTTCTGATCCCCTCTGCCCTCTCATCTCCCCTTCAGACAGGAGATGCCAACATAGTCTCATGTGTCTACTTGATCCAAGAAGCTCATTCTTCACCAGTATCATTTTCTATTCCATAACCAAAACCAATCCAAACCCAGTGCCATCGAGTCAATTAGTCCAGTCCGATCCCTGTTTCAAGAATTGGCTTTGGGAATGGTTCCTGTCTTGGGCTAACAGAAGGTCTGGGGACCATGACCTCCAGGGTCCTTCTAGTCTCAGTCAGACCATTAAGTCTGGTCTTTTTATGAGAATTTGGGGTCAGCATCCCACTGCTCTCCTGCTCCCTCAGGGCTTCTCTGTTGTGTTCCCTGTCAGGGCAGTCGTTGGTTGCAGCTGGGCACCATCTAGTTCTTCTGGTCTCAGGCTGATGGAGTCTCTGGTTTATGTGGTCCTTTTTGTCTCGGGGGCTCATAATTACCTTGTGTCTTTGGTGTTCTTCATTCTCCTTTGCTCCATGTGGGTTGAGACCAATTGACGCATCTTTGATGGCCGCTTGCTAGCGTTTAAGACCCCAGACGCCACTCTCCAAAGTGGGATGCAGAATGTTTTCTTAATAGATTTTAGTATGCCAATTGACTTAGATGTCCCCTGAAACCATGGCCCCCAAACCCCTGCCCCTGCTACACTGGCCTTCGAAGCATTCAGTTTATTCAGGAAACTTCTTTGCTATTAGCTTAGTCCAATTGTATTGACCTCTCCTGTGTTGTGTGTTGTCTTTCCCTTCACCTAAAATAATTCTTATCTACTATCTAATTAAAATTTGTGAAAATCCCTTTCCCTCCCTCCCTCCCCCCTCTTGTAACCATCAAAGAATATTTTATTCTCTGTTTATTTCTCCAGTTATTGTAATAGCGGTCTTGTACAAATATATGTCCTTTTGCAGCTGACTAATTTCACTCAGCATAATGCCTTCCAGATTCCGCCATTGTTATGAAATGTTTCACGGATTTATCATTGTTCTTTATCAATGCGCAGTATTCCATTGTGTGAATATACCATAATTTATCCATTCATCCGTTGATGGGGACCTTGGTTGCTTCCATCTTTTTGCTATTGTAAACAGTGCTGCAGTGAACATGGGTGTGCATATATCTGTTCGTGTAAGGGCTCTTAATTCTCTTGGATATGTTCCTAGAAGTGGGACTGCTGGATCATACGGTAATTCTATTTCTACTTTTTTAAGGAAGTGCCAAATCGATTTCCAAAGCGGTTGTACCATTTTACATTCCCACCAGCAGTGTGTAAGTGTTCCAGTCTCTCCACAACCTCTCCAACATTTATTATTTTGTGTTTTTTGGATTAATGCCAGCCTTGCCAGAGTGAGATAGAATCTCACTGTAGTTTTGACTTGCATTTTTCTAATGGCTAATGATTGTGAGCATTTCCTTATATATCTGTTAGCTACCTGAATGTCTTCTTTAGTGAAGTGCCTGTTCATATCCTTTGCTCATTTTTTAATTGGGTTATTTGTCTTTTTGTAGCTGAGTTTTTGCAGTAACATGTAGATTTTAGAGATCAGACACTGATGGGAAATGTCAGAGCTAAAAACTTTTTCCCAGTCTGTAGGTAATCTTTTTACTTTTTTGGTGAAGTCTTCGGATGAGCATAGGTGTTTGATTTTTAGGAGCTCCCGGTTATCTAGTTTCTCTTCTGCATTGTTAGTAATGTTTTGTATACTGTTTATGCCATGTATTAGGGCTCCTAGCTTTGTCCCTATTTTTTTTCCATGATCTTTATTGTTTTAGATTTTATAATTAGGTCTTTGATCCTGTTTTGATTTCTTTTTTGTGCATGGTGTGAGGTATGGGTCTTGTTTCATTTTTTTTTGTGGGTGGATATCCAGTTGTGCCAGCACCATTTGCTCAACAGACTATCTTTTTCCCATTTAACTGACTTTGGGCCTTTGTCAAATATCAGCTGCTCATATGTGGATGGGTTTATGTCTCGATTCTCAATTCTGTTCCATTGGCCTACTTGTCTGTTTTTGTACCAGTACCAGGCTGTTTTGACTACTGTGGCGGTATAATAAGTTCTAAAATCAGCTAGAGTGAGGCCTCCCACTTTGTTCTTCTTTTTCGGTAATGCTTTACTTATCCGGGGCCTCTTTCCTTCCATGTGAAGTTGGTGATTTGTTTCTCCATCTCATTAAAAAATGTCGTTGGAATTTGGATCGGAATTGCGTTAAATCTATAGGTTGCTTTTGGTAGAGTAGACATTTTTATAATGTTAAGTTCTCCTATCCATGACCAAGGTATGTTTTTCCACTTCTGTAGGTCTCTTTTGGTTTCTTGCAGAAGTGTACTGTAGTTTTCTATGTATAGGTCTTTTACATCTCTGGTAAGATTTATTCCTAAATGTTTTATCTTCTTGGGGGCTACTGTAAATGGATTGATTTGGTGATTTCCTCCTTGATGTTCTTTTTGTTGGTGTAGAGGAATCCAACTGATTTTTGTATGTTTATCTTGTATCCTGATACTCTGCTGAACTCTTCTATTCGTTTCAGTAGTTTTCTTGAGGATTCTTTAAGGTTTTCTATGTGTAAGATTACGTCATGTGCAAATAGAGATACTTTTACTTTTTCCTTACTGATCTGGATGCCCTTTATTTCTTTATCTAGCCTAATTGCTATGGCTAGGACCTCCAGCACAATGTTGAATAAGAGCTGTGATAAAGGGCATCCTTGTCTGGTTCCCGATCTCAAGGGAAATGCTTTCAGACTCTCTCCATTTAGGATGATGTTGGCTGTTGGCTTTGAATAGATGCCCTTTATTATGTCAAGGAATTTTCTTTCTGTTCCTATTTTGCTGAGAGTTTTTATCATGAATGAGTGTTGAACTCTGTCAAATGCCTTTTCTGCATCAATTGATAAAATCATGTGGTTCTTGTCTTTTGTTTATTTATGTGATGGATTACATTAATTGTTTTTCTAATGTTGAACCATCCCTTCATACCTGGTATGAATCCCACTTGGTCATGGTGAATTGTTTTTTTGATATGTTGTTGAATTCTATTGGCTAGAATTTTGTTGGGCATTTTTGCATCTATGTTCATGAGGGATATAGGTCTGTAATTTTCTTTTTTTGTGGAGCCTTTACCTGGTTTTGGTATCAGGGATATGCTGGCTTCATAGAATGAGTTTGGGAGTATTCTGTCCTTTTCTATGCTCTGAAATACCTTCAGTAGTAGTGGTGTTAACTCTTCTCTGAAAGTTTGGTAGAACTGTGCAGTGAAGCTATCTGGGCCAGGGCTTTTTTTTGTTGGGAGTTTTTTTTATTACCTTTTCAATCTCTTCTTTTGGAAAACCTGGTGACGTAGTGGTTAAGTGCTATGGCTGCTAACCAAAGGGTCAGCAGTTCAAATCTGCCAGGCGCTCCTTGGAAACTCTATGGGGCAGTTCTACTCTGTCCTATAGGGTCGCTATGAATTGGAATCGACCCGACGGCACTGGTTTTGGGCTTTTGGGGCTAGGTTTTTTCAATCTCTTCTTTTGTTATGGGTCTATTTCGTTGTTCCACCTCTGTTTTTGTTAGTTTAGGTAGGTAGGGTGTTTCTAGGAATTTCTTCTAGGTTTTCAAATTTGTTAGAGTACAATTTTTCATAGTAATCTGATATGATTCTTTTAATTTCAGTTGGGTCTGTTGCAATATGGCCCATCTCATTTCTTATTTGGGTTATTTGCTTTCCTTTCCTGTTTTTCTTCTGTCAGTTTGGCCAATGGTTTATCAATTTTGTTAATTTTTTCAAAGAACTAGCTTTTGGTCTTGTTAATTCTTGTAATTATTTTTCTGTTTTCTATTTCATTTAATTCTGCTCTAATTTTCATTATTTGCCTTCTTCTGGTGCCCGAGGGTTTCTTTTGTTGCTCTCTTTCTATTTGTTCAAGGTGTAGGGATAATTCTTTGATTTTGGCCCTTTCTTCTTTTTGGATGTGTGCATTTATTGATATAAGTTGACCTCTGAGCACCGCTTTTGCTGTGTCCCAAAGGTTCTGATAGGAAGTGTTTTCATTCTCACTGGATTCTATGAATTTCTTTATTCCATCCTTAATGTCTTCTATAATCCAGTCTTTTCTGAGCAAGGTATTGTTCAGTTTCCAAGTGTTTGATTTCTTTTCCCTGCTTTTCGTGTTATTGATTTCTACTTTTATGGCCTTATGGTCAGAGAAGATGCTTTGTAATATTTCGATGTTTTGGATTCTGCTAAGGCTTGCTTTATGACCTAATATGCCTATTCTAGAGAATGTTCCATGTGCAGTAGAAAATAAAGTATACTTGGCTGCTGTTGGGTGGAGTGTTCTGTGTATGTCTACGAGGTCAGTTTGGTTGATCGTGGCATTTAGATCTTCCATGTCTTTATTGAGCTTCTTTGTGGATGTCCTGTCCTTCACCGAAAGTGGTGTGTTGAAGTCTCCTGCTATTATTGTGGAGCTGTCTATCTCACTTTTCAATGCTGTTAGAGTTTATGTATCTTGCAGCCCTGTCATTGGGTGCGTAAATATTTGATATGGTTATATCCTCCTGTCTATTGTCCCTTTAATCATTATATAGTGTCCTTCCTTATCCTTTGTGGTAGATTTAACTTTAAAGTCTATTTTGTCAGAAATTAATACTGCCGCTCCTGCTCTTTTTTGATTGTTGTTTGCTTGAGATATTTTTTTTCCATCCTTTGAGTTTTAGTTTGTGTGTGTCTCTAAGTCTAAGGTGTGTCTCTTGTAGGCAGCATATAGACGGATCATGTTTTTTTTATCCGTTCTGCCACTCTCTGTCTCTTTGCTTGTGCATTTAGTCCATTTACATGCAGTGTAATTATAGATAGGTATGAGTTTAGTGCTGTCATTTTGATGTCTTTTTTTGTGTGTTGTTGAGTTTCTTTTTCCCCCTTAATTTTTTGTGCTGAGTAGTTTATATACTGTCTTTTCCTCTTATTCATTGTTGATTATCTTTCTGCTGAGCCTCTATTTTTTTCTTGCATTTTATTTTGATGAGTAGGGTAGTTATTCTCCTTTGTGATTACCTTAATATTTACCCCTATTTTCTAAGTTTAAACCTAACCTTTATTTCTTTACATTGCCTTGTCTTCCTCTCGGTATGCAAGATCTATGACTACATTTCTTAGTCCTTCTTTATTGTTTTAATGTTGTCTTCTTTTACATAATAACATTGCTGTTTCCCTGTTTCAAGCTTTTTTTTTTAATCTTGATTTATTTTCGTGATTTCCCGTCTGGGTTGACATCTGATTGCTCTGTCCAGTGTTCTAGTCTTGGGTTG
Source organism: Loxodonta africana (assembly GCF_030014295.1). Taxonomy (NCBI): domain Eukaryota; kingdom Metazoa; phylum Chordata; class Mammalia; order Proboscidea; family Elephantidae; genus Loxodonta; species Loxodonta africana. The sequence goes on from NC_087342.1 coordinate 103,963,458, forward strand.
ACCTGATATTATTTATCTTCTAACCAAATAACTCCCTTTAGTATTTCTTGTAGTTTTGGTTTGGTTTTTACAAATTCCCTAAACTTCTGTTTATCTGGAAATATCCTAATTTCACCTTCATATCTGAGAGACAGTTTTGCTGGATATATGATTCTTGGCAGGAAATTTTTTTCCTTCAATGCTTTATATAAGTCATCCCATTTCCTTCTTGCCTACATGGTTTCTGCTAAGTAGTCCGAGCTTATTCTTACTGACTCTCCTTTGTAGGTGATTTTTCATTTATCCCTAGATGCTCTTAAAATTCTCTCTTTATTTATGGATTTGGCAAGTTTGATTATAGTATGTCTTGGTGACTTTCTTTTAAGATCTACCTTATGTGGAGTTCGATGAGCAACTTGGATAGATATCTTCTCATCTTTCATGATATCAGGGAAGTTTTCTGCCAACAAATCTTCAACAATTCTCTCCGTATTTTCTGTTATCCTTCCCTGTTCTGGTACTCCAAGCGCTTGTAGGTTATTTCTCTTGATACAGTCCCAAATGATTCTTAAGATTTCTTCATTTTTTAAAATTCTTTTATCTGATTTTTCTTCAAATATATTGGTGCCAAGTGCTTTATCTGCAAGCTCACCGTTTCTGTCTTCCACTTGCTCAATTCTGCTCCTCTGGCTTTCTACTGAATTGTCTAATTCTGTAATTTTATTGTTAATCTTTTGAATTTCTGATTGCTGTCTTTCTATGGATTCTTGCAGCTTATTAAAGTTTTCATTATGTTCTTGAATAACGTGTTAATTTCTTCAACTACTTTATCTGTGTGTTCCTTAGCTTGTTCTGCATATTGCCTGATTGCCTTCCTAATCTCGTTTCTGATGTCTTGAAGAGTTCTGTATATTAATCTTTTGAATTCTGCATCCAGTAATTCCAGGAAGACATCTTCATCCAGAAGATCCACTGATTCTTTGTTTTGAGAGCTTGTCGAGGCGACCATGGTCTGTTTCTTTATGTAACTTGATATTGACTGTTGTCTCTGAGCCAGCTATAAGTTATTGTATTAGTTTATTTTATGTTTGAGTACCGTATCCTAGCTTCTTGCTTTGTTTTGTTTTGATATGCCCAAATGGGTTGCTTGAGTGAGCTACCTTGATTATTTTCGCCTTTGAAGCTCTGGTGTCCTGTCACTAGAAGGCTAGAGCTGTTATCTGATACATCAGTCTAGGAGTCCATTCACTTTTCTTGTATGAATTCAGCTCAGGTGTCCTTGTAGCTGATCATCAGGTGTGTGGTACATGCTCTGTCCTACAGTCTTAGAGGGGCAGGGGTGATTGGTGTAGGTAGCAGTACCTGGTCGCAGCAGGGGTCACTCTCTGAACAAAGCAGGGGGCTGAGAACCATCCCCCGAGTGTCTCTGAGGAAAGCATGCCCTTGTTCCCTAGAACATACAGGTGGGTGGGTTCTGCAAGCAGACCATGGGCACCCAGTGTTTTTGGTTGTAATGACTGGGAGGTACCAGTTACCCTTGGACCCCTGTCGTGGGTAGCTGGGTGGCCTGAGTGGAGCCACCTGTTCTTAGGCCCCTGACGTGGGTAGGTGAGGACCTTGTTTAATAGGCAAAGTGGTGTCAAATATCAAACACCCACCTCTCCACCACACATCTGAAATGGTTGCAGTCTGCCAACAAGGGCCTATTCTCCTGAAATAGGCCCACACATGTCCGTGCAGGGGGGAAAGGATTTTCAAAGGCCATGGACCATTTATGCCTGGACAGGAGGTGCTTCTGTCCTGAGCTGCCCAGGTTAGTGGAGCTGGCAAATTATCTTTTTTTCCCCCAATTGTGAATTTATTCCTACTCTAAGGCCGGGAGATGGCTCTAGGTGCTCAGCAGGACCTCCCTCAGGCCCAGGGAAATCAACAGCCACTGAAACTGTTGGGAGTGGGAGCACGGTAAAATATACGCAAGTACTTAGCTTTTGCCGAGAGTGTCATTCTTCTCTGGTTCCAGAGGTGTGAGTAGGCTGTGCAGCTGGCTGCTTCTTCCTGAGGAAACTGCAGCCAAATGCTACTACCAGCCCGCTCCAGCAGCTCCCTGGAATGGTGCCTGAGGGATCCCGGCAATTCAGGTCTGGTAACTCCTCTCCGCTTCTGAACTGTCTCTCCCTCCCCCTGCCTCTTAGTCTGTTTTCTAACTTTGCCTTTGATGTCCAGGGCTCCTAGCTTGTCATAAATATAATCGTTTCACTTTTTTTTTTTTTTGAGTGTTTCTTGTAAGAGGGATCACAGGAAGTGTCTGGCTATTCTGCTATCTTGGCCCTGCCCCTTCCATCTTCTTTTGATGCTTCCTGCATTGTTTAATATTTTCCCCATAGAATCCTTCAATATTGCAACTTGAGGCTTGAATTTTTTCTTCAGTTCTTTCAGCTTAAGAAATACCAAGCATGTTCTTCCCTTTTCATTTTCTATCTCCAGGTCTTTGCACATGTGATCATAATAATTTACTTTGTCTTCTCCAGCTGCCCTTTGAAATCTTCTGTTCAGCTGTTTTACTTATTATTTTTTCCTTTTGCTTTAGCTACTCGACATTCAAGAGCAAGTTTCAGAGTCTCTTCTGACATCCATTTTGATTTTTTCTTTCTTTCCTGTCTTTTTAATGATTTCTTGCTTTCTTCATGTATGATGTCCTTGATGTCATTCCACAAGGACACTAGCTACCTTAACCCAGTATGACCTAATCTTAACTAGTTACATCTGAAAAAGCCCAATTTCCGAGGAAGGTGACATGGTGAGGCTCTAGGTGGGGGACATGAATTTTGGGGATACACTATTCAACCCAGTATATGGGGGCTTTTCTATAAAACTAAGAGGACAAAAAAGATTCTAAATGAGAAAAGAAGGCATACATCCCCCAAGAACACACCTGTCTTAGGGATGAGTGTTGACCTCTGGACTCTTGGCAACTGACAGGGAAAGCTGATAAAGGAGTTGCCAGTGACCATTAGCCCTGCTGTGGTTGGCAGAGCCTCTGGCAAGCTGTGCCTTCTGGTCATTGGGAAGATGAACCCTTGTGAGGACCATAGCCGTCCTCCAGGCTCAGTCCTTGCCTCAATGAGTATCCTACAAGGTCAAGCCACTCTCAGAAGATGGAGTGTGAGCTCTCCAAGCCACCTTTGAAGACTCTCAGGGCTCTCCTTTTACCAGGTACCTCAAATCCCTAGAGGGGAGGGGACGCAGCAGATCCCAGTGTTCTGGTCCTGGAATGACATGACTTCTGGGAGGGTGCCCACTCCAGTCTCCCAAGAGCAGAGGAGTTTAGTTAAAGACAATCCCCTGCTCTCCTGCAAGATCAGTTTGCTTACTGAGAAATGTTCCTGAAAAACATTTATCAGGTGGAATCGTTTCATACAAGAGACTATAGGTGCAGATATTCTGAAGATTTTTACAAACCCATGGGCAGCTGCTTCTGTTGAGCATAACCCTAAGTGGTTCATGAATAAATTTTCTTCCATTACTTTTTACTTATTTTTCTACTTATACTAAGTATTTTTCCATTTTTCAGTACATCATATGCAAGTTATTGAATTTAACACTTGTGAGTGTTCTAATCTTTTTTTTCTGGATAAAAAATAATTTCTGTATGATATGGATGTATTAAAATGAAATAATAGATATGTGTGTGCATGCATGTAGAGCTGTATATGTGAGTGTGTTCAAAGGGATATATCAGATTCAGACATAAAGTCATGTTGTTTGAGAGTTCCATATCTAGGTTCAAATTCCAACTCTGCCCCTTATGAGCGGTCTGAATTTGAGTAAGTTATGAGTCCTCTGTAAGTCTGTTTCTTCTTCTTTAAAACATGTAACAGTGGCTTCCTCATCTGATATTACTAAAGATTAAATGAATCAATCCTTTAAAAGCGCTTAGAGCAGAGCCTGGTACATGTGAAAGACTCATTAAATTCCAGTTCGTTCATTTAGTAAATATTTATTGAGTCACTACTGCTATGTGTCAGGTGCTATTCTAGGGCTGGGGATACAGAATAAACAAGATATATAAAGTCCTCATAGAGCTTACATTCTAGTGGTATGAGACAGGCAAACAAATAAATAAGCCATGTGTCACATGGTGATAGGTGCTGTGGTGGGAAAAAAAAACAGTAATGGAGATAGAGAGGGTGTGGTGGTTTTGTGTTACATCAACTTAGATAAGCTGGAGCTACATTTTCCAGAATTCATTTCCCTCTGTGGTTCCAGACCAGGGTTAACCACAGAGAAACTTGCATGAGATTTTGAAGGTAGAAGTGAAGCAGCATGCATGACACTCTGATGATTGGTGTAGGTGCTATTATGGCTCAGGTACATTGCTTTTGAACTTACCTTGTTGGTTAAGGACAGCACCTGGGCCTGTACCTCACCCAACTCAGCTTCTCTGAGTCCTGGGCCAGGCACTTGTGCAGCTCTGTGGCCAAGGACATCAGCTTCTTTGCAGTTCACCCTCGTTGTTGAGGTTAGAAGCAGTGAGAGCCAGTGGCAAGTTCCTATTAGTCCTTCTGGGTTTCAATTTGTCTTCATGGATTTCAATTGTCTTAACTTTTCCTTCCTTCCTTCCTTCAAGTCCAACCTTTCTGCCAATTCTCAGCCCTGCTGACTTACAGTGACGTCAGGCCCAGCACTAAATGCTACTTCATAGACATGTTCACAAGCTCCCATCAGGTCTAATCCCTATAATGAATTCTTAATTCCAAATGACTCACAATGGTTCTGATTCCCTGAACAAACCCTGACTGATTGGGGTGGGTTTGGTATGTCTGGGAGTTGTTGTCGTTGTTTTGTGCTCTATAGGTGATTCTGACTCATCATGACCCTATAGGACGCAGTAGAACTGCCCCCATAGAGTTTTGTAGGCTATAATCATTATGGAAGCAGATTGCCAGGTCTTTTCTCCTGCAGAAACACTGGTGGGTTTGAACCGCCAATCTTTAGGTTAGCAGCCGAGCTTTTAAGCTTAACCATCGTGTCACCAGGGCTCCTTGTCTGGGAGTAGGAGGTTGCTATTTCATATTGGGTGAGTTTCACTGCTAGGGAGATATTTAAGCAGAGACATATAGGACCTGAAGAAACAAGGCATCTAGCTGTCTGGAGAAAGAACATTCAGGCAGAGCGATAAAAAGTGCAAAGGCCTTGAGGTGGGAGTGTGTTTGGTGTGCATTCAATGAACAGCAAGAATTTGAGTATGTTATGGTTAGAGCAGCATCAGCAAGGGGACGAATGTTAGGAGTCAGGGAGTAAAAGAGGGCCAGACCCCATTTTACGAACCATGGACCATTTTATGAATTTGTCTTTTGTTCTGAGTAAGAAGGGAGCCCACTGGAGGATTTTGAGCTGAGGAGTGACACGATCTAATTTACAGTTTTAGAGGATGAATTGGCTGTTGTGTGGACAATATATTGTAGAGAAACAAGACTGAAAGCAGAGAGATCAGCTAGACAGCTTTTGCAATAATGTAGGTGAGAAACGATGGCAGCTGGTAGAGGCAGTGGTCTGTGATCAGATAAACTTTTTGGTAAGAACCAATAGGCTTTGTTCCTAGCTTGGATATGGGCCACGGAGAAAGAGAAGAGTCCAGCGTGGCTGCAGTTATTGGCCTGACTTTTTTAGCTATATATATAGTTTATCTTGGAGCCTTGGGGGCACAGTGGTTCACAGCTTGGCTGCTAACCAAAAGGTCAGCAGTTGGAATCTACCAGCCACTCCTTAGAAACCTTATGGGGCAGTTCTACTCTGTCCTACAGGGTCATTATGAGTTGGAATTGACTCAACAGCAACCATTTTGGGTTTTGTTTTGTTTTATACAGTTTTTTTGAATGACACTTTCAGAAAAGTTCTACAAAAAATTCTGGGGGACATTTATATAAGCATGAAGTAGAACAGAGCTTTCTAAGCATGACCCAATGGGAAAACCACATGAGGAAGATGGAAAGATCTGACCATGTAAAACAAAAATGCTTTAATTTCATATATATGTGTGTGTGTGTATATATATATACACACATATATATGAAACTAAAGCATTTTTATATATATATGGCACAAAACAAAATTACAACACAAAGTAAAAAGACAAACTATGGAAAAGTGTCTACACATGAATACATAATATTCAAAGTCCATTGAAAAAATGCTGTCAAAGCTCTTTGAGATAGTCATTCATAAGATGACCTTTCTCCAAAATGGAGAAGATAATATCACACAAAAAATATACAACCCTCATACAGATAGAAAACCAAGAAAAGAGAAAAAAAGCACAAGAAGCCAAAAGCTTAAAAGAAGGAAATAGGTATTAATTATCAAGATGGTGACTGGTGTAAGTGTTGACTTTCTTTATCAAATCCTGAAGGTGGCACATGGGAGAGAAGGGAACGTATAGTTTTGTGAGTCTAGTATGAAACTGTGGAAACCTACTCCAGAAGGAGGCTGTGACCGAGTGTGGGAAGGAAGTATCAGCTTGGGTTATTCAAGGTCACGGTGCTACAGTCAGGCGATAGGTTGAAAAGGGGTCTTTATGATTGTAATCTCCTCTGTCTGGAATGTTGCCTTGACCAGATTATTGTCTGCTCCATTACAATTTGGAGCCCTGATGGCACAGTGGTTAAGAGGCCGGCTGCTAACTAACCAAAAGGTGGCCAGTTGGAATCCACCAGCCACTCCTTGGAAAACCTACAGGGCAGTTCTACTCCATCCTATAGGGTCGCTGTGAGTCAGAATCCCACTGTGAGTCGGAATCAAGTTGACAGCAATGGGTTTTGTTTCGGCCATTACAATTATTAGAACCAAAATCAGAAGCAACAACCCAAGGATGCTGGGGCTGGGGGAGAAATACCCAGTTGGTGCTGGAGCCAGCCAGAATGAGTGGTTCTGTAGTAGCAGATGGAGGAAGACATGCCTGTCTCTGGACATTCCTTCTCTCCCCTAGCCCTTCCTCCCCACGCTGTAGGGGGAAGTGATTAAGAAATTCAGGGAGAAAAGCCATGTAAAAAAGTATGTGTCATGCTTTCTTATCTCCTGTCTACTGCTGGAAGTGGAGGATCTGAAGACCCAGAAGGTGGCAGAGCCACAAGAAGGCAAAACCTTGGGTCCCCGAATGGTCCAGTAGGAAGTCGCCCCCAGATAACCTCATTGGTCTGTGAGATAAGTTAAGAAATCCATTTTTATTCTCTGGTGTTTTGGAATATATCTGTTACAGCAGTAAGATTATCCTAATTAAGACAGGCAGAAATCAATTCAATACAGAAATGACAGAAAACAAACAAAAAAAAACCATTGCCATCAAGTCCATTTTGACATATATGGATCCTATGGGACAGAGTAGAACTGCCCCACAGGGTTTCCAAGGCTGTAATCTGTAAAGAAGCCGACTGCCACATCTTGCTCCCGTGGAGCAGCTGGTGGGTTGGAACCTGGGGCATTTCGATTAGCAGTCGAACACATAACCACTGCATTACCAGGGCTTTTTTTTTCAAAGTACAGATATTCCCTAATTGATACAAGTTAGTCCAGGAAATAGAAAACAGGGAAATTTCCCCCCACGTCGTTTCTGTGGCTCTGTGGGAGTTCACAGTTCTGGATGAGAGGCGCCCCCACAGCAGTGGATGCAGGCGCTGGGAGACTCCTTCCACAGGCGCAGGAACAGCTAGTTCCCTCTCGGAGGCTGGGGATCTCAGTGGTCATGAAAGAACAGGAGGAGGTGAGAGTACAGAATCCACCCTGGGTCCCCAGGCTCAGCGGGAAGAGCCCATAGGCCCCGGGATCTTGGCTGGGCTAGGGGTAGCCATTGCTGCTGCTCCCACAGAACTGCTGTATGACTGAGCAGTGAGAAGGGGGAAAGATTGAGAACCAGAAGTACAACCATTCACTTAACTGTCCCCTCACGGAACAAGCCTTTCTTCTCACCCTTTTCCCTTTTTTCCTAGCCCCAGTGTCTTTTGTCCCTCTAAAGTGTCCCTGTCTCACCAGATTCTGTCACCCTTTTCTTCCCACCCACCCCTCCTCCGCTGAGGGCATAGAATGATGCAGAGTCCCAGGATAGGAGCTCTAGGGCTCTAGGCTCTGCCCCTCTCGGAGTGTCAATCATTCCTTGAGGGGTGGACTAGGTAGGCCTGGTCTTTGGCAGAGGAAACAATTATCTGTGTGTGTCGGTATGTCTGTATATGCCCACCTGGGGCCATAGCCTCAAACCTGGGCACCCCCGCAGCAGTGGGTGAGAAAGGACCACGGGTATCAGTTTGAAAGTGAAAGAAAATGGTGGCATGTAACAACCAAGTGAGTGTACAGAGAAAAACGGGGGAAGGGGGGAGGGGAAGTGGGGGGTGGTCTCAAAATTGAAATCGTGTAAATTATAATTTATATAATGGTTTCCATAATATCCCCTCTGTGATTCCTGGCAACTTTTGTCTGCAGTCCCTCCATCCCAGGAGAGAAGCTGTCCCCTGCTGCACTGCTCCCTCAGCCCAACCCCAGCCCCACTCACCAGGACTTTATAGCTCAGGAGCACAAGGAGGGCTATCAGCAGCAGGCCCTTGGTGGTAAAGAATCCAGACAACAGAATCACCATCAAATTGCTGGCGGGCAGATTGGGAGAACAAACTTTGGTTCCATTAAGAGAAAGGAGAACGGAAGGGGACACCTCCTCCCACAGGCCCAAGCCCAGCCTGGGGCTGGAGCCTATTGGTGTGCCCTTCCCCTTGGGACTCACTGGGAAGGGACAGGGTCAAGGGGTGAGCCATACAGGCTTCTCTGGGACAAGGTCACAGGAACCCATGCAACTGGACGAAGGGAGAGGTTGGCCAGGAAAAAAGAAACGACCAAAAAACTAAAACCAAGCCCTTGCCATTGAGTCCATCCATTCTGACTCATGGCAACCCCATGTGTTACAAAGTAGAACTGCTCCACAGGGTTTTCTTGGCTGTAATCTTTATGGAAGCCGATCACCAGGCCTTTCTTTCATGGTGCCACTGGGAGCATTTGAACCACCAACCTTTAGGTTAATAGTTGAGTGCAAACCGACGCATTGTCTGGTATGGCACTGCCTGGAGGCCCACAGCACTGAGTTCTGTATGACGGGAGCAGAAGGCCAGTGGAGCCGGAGGGAGAAGCAGCCTTGTCATGGGGCCAGGGAGAGAAGCTCCCAGATCTGCAATAGGCAAACCTGGGTGGGGGTTCCTTAGAGATGCCTGTGGAAAGTCCCTGCACCCAGGAAAGGCACTGGACTAGGAAACAGGAGGCTTGAGTTGTCCCAGTTGGGCTCTGGAGTCACTGGGTGACTTTGGACAGGCCACTTGCCTGCTCTGGGCCTCATTTCCACTGGTTATGAAATCAGCACTGATATCAATTCCCTTTCAACCCCGATAGTGTGGTTATTTCTGATTCCAGCATGAGGGACGTTCTGCTTTGCCCCTGCCCAGCCCAGCCCAGGTCTGAGTTGAGTCCTGGGGCCCCCCTCAAGGCCCTGTGGCTCCCCTCCTCTGCTGCTGCCTCCCTGGCCTGCCCCTTCCAAGTCACTTGTCCAGCCCTTCCTAGGCCCATCCCACCTGGCAAGTTGCCAGACCTACCTGTCATTAGAGCCATTGTTGGGAGCTGAACCAAGCATCCTCTCTGAAAAGCAAGTGTGGTGATGACAACACAGAAGGCCATAGCAACCCACTGTCCCCAGAAAGGAGAATGGGTCAGCCCCCAAGTCCTAAGAGGAAGAGGGAGAGGGAAAGGGACCAGAGCCAGTCCCTCAGGACCCCTCAGGCCATAATGACCAGGGCCTGAGGTCTGCATACTCAGACCAGGCAGGGCTGATTCAGGGGCCTAAAGGAAGGGAGGGAACTTCTCCCAGAGCTGGTGGAAAGAGGGAGCCAGGGGCTGGGGGAGGTTTGAGTAGAGGCAAGTCTGATACTGGGTCACCCCAGGGGCAGGGAGAGCTCAGGACAGAGACGTCACAGGTCATCTATCCCAGGAATCTGGACCTCATCCCCTCAGCTCTGAGTCTCCACACCAGAGAGTCTGGGGTCCCCTGCTGCTGCCTTGAGCTCAGGCCCGGGGCCCCCACAGATTCCAGATGTGACTGGGATGTGTGGCCTGGAGTTGTATACCCTGTGGGCCTTGTGTGTAGCTTCTACGTGTCAGGCCAGGGCACGCAAGGATGGAGGCAACAGCTGAAATCTGGGGACTGAGGACCCAACTGCCCCATATTCAGGGTGAGAAGGAGCAGAAGAGCTGGTGGTATCTGGGGTGAAGGAGGCATGCGGAGGGGGTGAGCGACATTTCCCCTGAGACCCAGGGAGGCCCACACCCGCAGCAAAGAGCTCACCTGGAGAAACCTCCAGAGAAATCTCTCTTATCTTGGTGACGGAATTTGCAGATGTATTTACGATTCCACACCAGTAGGTTCCCGAGTCCTGCTCCGTGAGCTTGTTCATAGTGATATTAAGGAAGCCAGAGTCAGGGTCATCCCAGATCATGTATTGAGTGTCCTGAACCAGGGTCCTGGGCTTGGAAATGACGATTAAATACTCACATCCATCTGAGTTTGCTTTACACCATACTTTGGCCTCATACTGACCACCTTTGTTTAAGTACCAGCATGTCACCGTCAGTGTCTCCCCAGCCACTCCCTGCTGAAGCTCTGCCTCCAGACGCTGCACCCAGGAACCTGGACAGCAAATCCTCAGGTCAGGCTGAGGAATGGGGCCACCCACACCCAGAACCTGACCCCAGATGACCCTCAGGCCTCAGCACCACCCCTGCACCCTACACCACCCTTCACACTCTCCTCACCTTCCCCTTCTCTCTTTCCCTTGCCTTGTCCCCTCATTTTACCCTCCTGCCCCCCTCACCTGAGACCAGGGCCAGCAGGACCAGCAGCATGTATGGAGGCTCCAGGGCCATATTGCCCCTTCCTTGTGTTGGGGTGTGTAGAATGGGGGTTGTCAGATGGTTCTGTAATAGAGAGTCCAGAGCTGGGCTTGACTCTACCCAGACACTCTAGCACATTGAGATGAAAGATTGAGAAAGGAAAAGGCCTTGATTGGGTAAGTTTGAGGCCTGCAGGGTGGGGTTTGTGGCCAGAGGGAAGATTGAGGGCCCTGCTGGGGAAACTGTCAGTTGCTCAGAGTGTCTGTGCCCTGCAGGGGCCTCAGCCCTTCCTCAGCCCAGTGACTCCAGGGCACTATGGCTGCTACTTAGCTCCCTGTGCCCCACTCCCCAGCCTAGCCCACCACCCAACCCCCAACAGGCACTTACCCACGCAGGGGAGAAGCCCCTGTAAGTCCCAGAAGGAAACCAGAATGAAATAAGAAGCTGTCCTACTTCTCACTATCTTGCCCCATTTTGCGTCATCCTTTCAGAACACTGGCTTTGTCCACCTTCCCCTTAAGGGCAGGCTGAAGTGGGCGAGGGCTCAGGGAAGCATTGAGGCCTGATCAGCGCTTAAGGCCCTTTGGTCCCCAGGAGAAGTAGAGACCTCATAAAGGGGAGTGTGTCTGGTTGAAATGGCCACACAGGCATACCTCACTCACCAGCATTCACTGCCCCTGAGAACAAGTCCCAGGTCAATTTTCAGATAGCACCTCCCAGGATTCAAGTATAACAAAAAAGAACCTTAATAATGCATTCCCACTATCCAACTCCAGTTAATTTCCCCATTTAGCACTACACCCTGGTACACATCTCTCTATACCATGCCCCAAGAAGTATGACACAAATTTAACCACCCAAAACACCAATTACTACATGATTTCATGTTTAATATTCTCTTCTGGGAGGTAGATTTGTGGGCAGCCAGCAAGAACTCTGGTATACAGAGACTAGAACACTTACACTCTGCTGGTGGGAATGTAAAATGGTACAACCACTTTGGAAATCGATTTGGCGCTTCCTTAAAAAGCTAGAAGTAGAACTACCATATCCAGCAATCCTATTCCTTGGAATATATCTTAGAGAAATAAGAGCTTTTACACCCATGTTCGTTGCAGCACTGTTTACCATAGCAAAAAGATGGAAGAAACCAAGATGCCCGTCAATGGGTGAATGGATAAAAAAACAAAATAAAAATATTCACACAATGAAATACTATGCATCAATAAAGAACAATGATGAATCCGTGAAACATTTCATACCATGGAGGAGTCTGGAAGGCATCATGCTGAGTGAAATTAGTTGCAAAAGGACAAATATTGTATGAGACCACTATTATAAGACCTCAAGAAATAGTTTAAACAGAGAAGAAAATATTCTTTGATGGTTACCAGAAGGGGGAGGGAAGGAGGGAGAGGGATATTCACTAGTTAGTAGACAATAACTATTTTAGGTGAAGGGAAAGACAACACACAATACAGGAGAGGTCAGCACAAGTGGACTAAACCAAAAGCAAAGAAGTTTCCTGAATAAACTGAACACTTCGAAGGCCAGAGTAGAAGGGGCGGGGGTTTGGAGACCGTGGTTTCAGGGGACATCTAGGTCTATTGGCATAACAAAATGTATTCAGAAAACATTCGGCATCCTACTTTGGTAAGTGGCTTCTGGGGTCCTAAATGCTAACAAGAGGCCATCTAAGGTGCATCAATTGGTCTCAACCCACCTGGAGCAAAGGAGAATGAAGAACACCAAAGACACAAGGTGATTATGAGCCCAAGAACCAGAAAGGGCTGCGTAAGCCAGAGACTCCATAAGCCTGAGACCAGAAGAACTAGATGGTGTCTGGCTACCTACCACCAATGACCGCTCTGACAGGGAGTACATCAGAGAGTCCCTGATGGAGCAGGAGAAATGTGGGTTGCAGAACTCAAAATCTAGTGAAAAGACCAGACTTAATGGTCTGACTGAAACGGGAGGAACCTCAGAAGACATGGCCCCCAGATTTTCTCCTAACCCAGAACTAAAACCATTCTGAAGCCAACTCTTCAGACAAAGAGTAGACTGGACTATAAGACATAAAATGATACTCATGAAGAGTGTTCTTCAAGTAGATACATGAGACTAAATGGGCAGCTCCTGCCAGGAGGCAAGATGAGAAGGCAGAGAGGGACAGGAGCTCATTGAATGGACATAGGAAATCTGGGGTGGAAAGGAAGAGTGTGCTGTCACATTATAGAGAGACCAACTAGGGTCACATAACAATGTGTGTATAAATTTTTATACGAGAAACTAACTTGAGCTGTAAACTTTCACTTAAAGCACAATTTAAAAAAAAGTCTATCGTGTGCACAAAAAAAAAAAAAAAAAACTCTATACAGTACAGGCATACCTCTTTTTACTGTGCTTCTGAGATACCGTTTTTTTACAAATTGAAGGTTTGTGGCAACGCTGCATCGAGCAAGTGTGTCGGCACCATTTTTCCAACAACATGTGCTCACTTCATGTCTCTGTGTCACATTTTGGTAATTCTCACAATATTTCAAACTTTTTCATTATTATTGTATCTGTTACGGAGACCTGGTGGTAAGAACTTGGCCGCTAACCAAAAAGTCAGCAGTTCCACTCCTTGGAAACCCTGTGGGCAGTTATACTCTGTCCTGTAGGGTTGCTGAGTCGAATAGGCTTCACAGCAATGGTTTGGTTTTGGGTTATATCTGTTATGGTGATCTATGATCAGTGATCTTTGTTGTTACTATTGTAATTGTTTTGGGGTGCCATGAACTACATCAATATGAGACAGCGAACTTAATCGATAAATGTGTGTGTCCTGATTGCTTCACCAACTGGCCATTCCCCCATCTCTCTCCCTCTCCATGGGCCTCCCTGTTCCCTGAATCATGACAATATTGAAATTAGGCCAATTAATAACCCTATAATGTCCTCTAATTATTCAAGTGAAAGAAAGAGTTGCACATCTCTCACTTTAAATCAAAAGCCAGAAATGACTAAGCTTAGTGGGGAAGGTATGTTGAAAGCTGAGACAGGCCAAGAGCTAGGCCTCTTGCACCAGTTAGCCAAATTGTGAATGCAAAGGAAAAGTTCTTGAAGGAAATTAAAAGTGCTACTCCAGTGAACACACAAATGATAAGAAAGTTAAACAGCCTTATTGCTGATATGGAAAAAGTTTTAGCGGTCTGGATAGAAGAGCAAACCAGCCACAACATTCCCTTAAGCCAAAGCCTAATCCAGAGCAAGGCCCTAACTCTCTTCAATTCTGTGAAGGCCGAGAGAGGTGAGGAAGCTGCAGAAGAAAAGTTTGAAGCTAGCAGAGGTTGGTTCATGAGGTTTAAGGAAAGAAGCCATCTCCATAACATTAAAGTACAAGGTGAAGCGCCAAGTGCTGATGTAGAAGCTGTACCATGTCCAGAAGTTCTAGCTAAGATAATTGATGAAGGTGGCTACACTAAACAACAGATTTTCATTGTAGACATAACAGCCTTCTATTGGAAGAAGATGCCATCTAGGACTTCCATAACTAGACAGGAGAAGCCAATGCCTGGCTTCAAAGCTGCAAAGGACAGACTGATTTTTTGGTTACAGACTAATGCAGCTGGTGACTTTAAGTTGAAGCCAGTGCTCATTTACCATTCTGAAAATCCTAGAGCCCTTGAGAATTCTGCTAAATCTACTCTGCCTCTGCTCTAAAAATGGAACAACAAAGCCTGGTTTACAACACGGCTTACTGAATATTTTAAGCCCGCTTTTGAGTCCTACTGCTCAGAAAAAAGATTCCTTTCAAAATATCACTGCTCATTGACAATGCACCTGGTCAACCAAGAGCTCTGATGGAGATGTACGAGGAGATTAGTGTTGTTTTCATGCCTGCTAACACAACATCCATTCTGCAGCCCATTTCGACTTTCAAATCTTATTAAGGAATACATTTCGTAAGGCTATAGCTGCCATTGATAGTGATTCCTCTGATAGACCTAGGCAAAGCAAATTGAAAACCTTCTGGAAAGGAGTCACCACTCTAGATGCCATTAAGAACGTTCATGATTCATGGAAGGAAGTCAAGATAGCAAGATTAACAAGAGTTTGAAAGAAGTTGATTGTAACCCTCATGGATGACTTTTAAGGGTTCAAGACTTCAGTGGAAGAAACAACTGCAGATGTGGTGGAAATAGCAAGAGAACTAGAATTAGAAGTGAAGCCTGAAGATATGACTGAACTGCTGCAATCTCACGATAAAACTTGAACAGATGAGGAGTTGCTTCTTAAGGACGAGCAAAGAAAGTGGTTTCTTGAGAGGGAATCTACTCCTGGTGAAGATGCTGTAAACATTGTTTGCTATAAACAAGGATTTAGAATATTACATAAGCTTAGTTGATAAAGCAGTGGCGGGGTTTGAGAGGACTGACTTCAATTTTGAAAGAAGTTCTGCTGTGAGTAAAATGCTATCAAACAGCATCACAAGCTACAGAGAAATCTTTCATGAAAGGAAGAGTCAAACTTCACTGTTGTCATATTTTAAGATTTTGTGACAGCCACCCCAAACTTCAGCAACCACCACCCTGATCAGTCAGCAGCCACCAGCATCGAGGTAAGGCCCTCCACCAGCAAAAAGATTACGACTCGCTGACGGCTCAGATGATGGTTAGCATTTAAGTATTTTTTAATTAAGATATGTACTTTTTTTTTTTTTTAGGCATAACGCTACTGCACACTGAATAGACTACAGGATAGTGTAAACATAACTTTCATATGCATTGGGAAACCAGAAACTTCATGTGACTCGCATTATTACAGTGGTCTGGAACCGAGCCTGTACTATCTCCAATATATGCTTGTATTGGATACAAACTGTATTTCTCTTCTACACTGTAATGGACATTGATTGGATGTAAATAAACATGAAATAATGTGTTAAAGCTGCTAAAGATTTTACCTGAATTGGAACTGGGTTGGTTGTGCCCCAGGTACTGCAGAACTAAATACCAGGAACCCACCCCTGACTGCCTACCACATTGGGGGAACAGCTGAAACACCACAGCCGTGAACTCCCCCTCTTTCTCCTGGACTCACCACACCTTGAGTGTCTTCCCTGGTGAACGCCTGGACGTTCAAGTCGGATAGTGCATTTTGGATAAATGTTGCAAGTGGTAGGAATGACTATGAGTAGTTTGAGTTCAAATCTGCACTTCCCATCTTGAGAGAGTCTGTGGAGCTGGAATATATGAGGAGAGACGAGATGGAATTTCAGTTTTCTGGGAATGAGGTAAAAAGGGAAGAAAAAAGAAGGGGCCTTAGGATAAAGAGTAAAAACACACTTTCAACTTTGAGTTTACAAAGCTTCACCCCAGGATTGTCTGACTCTGGGGTTCCCAAGCTTGTCTGCATCTTAGAATCACCTGTGAGTTGTTTAAAAATGCCAAAGCCCCACGTTTATTGCAGCACTGTTTACAATAGCAAAAAGCTGGAACCAACCAAGGTGTCCATCGACAGATGAATGGATAAATAAATTATGGTATATTCACACAATGGAATACTACGCATTGATAAAGAACAGTGAGGAATCTGTGAAACATTTCATAACATGGAGGAGCTTGGAAGGCATTATGCTGAGTGAAATTAGCCAGATGCAAAAGGACAAATATTGTGTAAGACCACTATTATAAGATCTTGAGAAATAGTTTAAATGAGAAGAACACATTCTTCTGTAGTTACGAGAGGGGGGAGGGAGGGAGGATGGGAGAGGGTTATTTACTGATTAGGTAGTAGATAAGAACTACTTTAGGTGAAGGGAAGGACAACGCTCAATACAGGGGAGGTCAGGACAACTGGACTGGACCAAAAGCAAAGAAATTTCCTGAATAAACTGAATGCTTCGAAGGTCAGCGGAGCAGGGGCGGAGGTTTGGGGACTATGGCTTCGGGGGACATCTAAGTCAGTTGGCAAAACAAATTCTACTAAGAAAACATTCTGCATCCCACTTTGAAGTGTGGCATCCGGGGTCTTAAATGGTAATAAGCAGCCATCTAAGATGCATCAATGAGTCAACCCACCTGGATCAAAGGAGAATGAAGAACACCAAGGTCACAAGGTAATTATGAACCCAAGAGACAGAAAGGGCTACATGAACTAGAGACTACATCATCCTGAGACCAGAAGAACTAGATGGTGCCCAGCCACAATTGATGACTGCCCTGACAGGGAGCATAACAGAGAACCCCTGAGGGAGCAGGAGAACAGTGGGATGCAGACCCCAAATTCTCATAAAAAGACCAGACTTAATGGTCTGACTAAGACTAGAAGAATCCCGGCGGTCATGGTCCCCAAACCTTCTGTTGGCCCAGGGCAGGAACCATTCCCAAAGCCAATTCATCAGACATGGATTGGACTGGACAATGGGTTGGACAGAGATGCTGATGAGGAATGAGCTATTTGCATCAGGTGGACACTTGAGACTGTGTTGGCATCTCCTGTCTGGAGGGGAGATGGGAGGGTAGGGGGGTTATAAACAGGCAAAACGGTCAAGAAAGGAGAGACTGGAAGGAGGGAGGGGGCTGACTCATTAGGGGGAGAACAAGTGGGAGTATGTAGTAAGGTGTATATAAGTTTGTATGTGGGAGACTGACTTGATTTGTAAACTTTCACTTAAAGGACAATAAAAATTATTAAAAAAAAAAATGCCAAAGCCCAGGCCACACCCAGACCAATTAAATCAGACACACTAAGGGAGGACTCAGATATCATTGTTTTTGAAGCCCCCATTGGGTGGTCCCAATTGGGAGACATGTCTGGAGACCACTGGTCTAACTTAATTTCCACAATATCCTTATGAAGCAATGGTCACTATCGCCTTTCACAGTGAGGAAACTGAGATACAAATAGTCTGCGTAAGTCCCTGAAGTTTCCTCGGGGAGTTAGTGGCCTCACTGGGGTCCAGGCCTCATGACTCCTGGCCCTGCACTCCTGCTACTGTACATGCCACCCTTGCACAGGACAGGAAATGGAACTAAGGGTTGTCAGTCGTGCTGAAGACAACAGCTCTTGGCAGCTCTACAGGACCACGGCTGAGTTCAGCCCTCCAATTGTGTTGAGGGTGGTGGACAGGCTGCTCCTGCCCCCTGCTGGCCAGACAGTGCTACCATGCGCAAGTTTGTGCGTAACGCATTGTGAACAGCTCTGCAGTTTCTAGCTGTGATTCTTCCCTTTCTTCTTCCCTGCAGTGTCTCAAGATCCCCTTCACCACTCCACTCCACTACCCTCCCATTCCTCTAACTTACTCTTTGCTGTGTGACAGTGGGCCTCCAGCAGACATTGAGAACTTGGAGGGTGGAGTCACCATTTCTCTGTGCTGTGGCCTCCCCGCCAGCATCTGGGGGCTGGGATCTCAGTTGTCTTGGAAGTTAACTTGGATCCCCAGGAATCAGAGCTGCAGAGAGAGGGTCCCAAAGTCAGTCTCTGTCCCCCAGTCCTTTGAGGGGTTACCCGTGTACTCACAAACTCACAGATAACCCTATCATGGGTATAATTCTCCCAGGAGGAGCTTGCGGCAGATGACATGGTGGGAGCTGGGCTATGAGAAGCCCCCAGGTAATACGGAACTAGGAGTCATAGGGAATGGCAGAACCTGTGGCCCTATTAGAGGAAAACGTGGCTCTGGGTCCCTCCCTCTTAGCTGTGGAATCCCATTCTATTGACCCTTCTAGGAGAAGCTGAGACCACAATTGACCCAGTAGGGGTAAGGACAGGAAGCACTAGATGCCTACTCCTCTCCTCTCAGAATGGATGCAAGGGCAGAGGGACTCAGTTTCTCTGTCTGTAAAATGGGCATATTACACCCTCTCTCCTATCATGTCCGTGAGGTCAGTGTTCCCAGGTAGACTTCCAGTAGCCTTCTCTTAAAGGCTTTTTCTTGGATATCCTGACTAGAGCCCTCTGCTCTGGGTCTACAGAACTTCCCACCCTCCCAGAAGAATGCTCAGGGTCAGCTATTTATACTTCTCCACACTTCCTCTTAAAACCCAGCATTTAGTATGTGTCCTCCAGGGTCCAGGGCAAAGAACGTACAGCACATATTGCAGGTGAAGACCCTAGTGGAGGGGGCATGGTGGACGGCCCTTGTTGTCATTGAGGAGGGGAGGATTCCAGGAACTGAAAAGATCTGGAGCGGTTGGTGACAACAGAAAACATGTAATTGAAAGTCATTTGTAACTTGCAAGCTCTACACAAATTTGGCACAGACATACGGTTCAGCACAGTTTCATACTTATATCTTACAATATTCTACAGGAGAGAAAAATACAAGTATCTTGAGTTATTTTTCTTATAGAGTTTTTCCTTCAACATTTTCCAATTTGACCATTGACAGGATTTAAAACTGATTTGTATGGGGAACCCTGAACAATAAGTTAGTAAATAAAACTTACCCTTTAATTTCACTGTAACAAGTACTCTTCAATCTTCTTGTCAGCGAGGCCATTAAGACAAAGTCCCGCACACACAGGAGAAGGGCCATCATTCTGTTCCAAGTCCAGGCTGTCATCTGCTGAGGTGAACGCTCCCCTCTAGTCAGGGGTCACAGAGCTCATGCCCCATCTTCTGTCATCTTCCCTCACCCAGCCTCGAGACCCCACCAGGCTGGCTGCCGCTCTTACTGCTTCATCTCGGTTCTTAGACAGGGGCGGGGGGAAACTTCATAACAGCAGAAAAGTACATTAAAAAAGAAGACAGACAAATCAAAAACCTAACTTTACGACTTGAGAAACTAGAAAAAGAAGAGCAACTAAGCTCAAAGCTACCAGAAAGTACTGTGGTACTCACAGAGAGACAGCACAAGGTAAGCTCCGTATGTGGGTGGCGGTCTCCTGTGGCCAGCAGGTCTCACTCCATAGGTGGCACAGGGCTGATGGTCTGCACACACCTTTCTTCCATGCTGCAGGTGAAAGACCCCATTCCCTCCCTGCTGGGAACAGATATAGAAGTAGGGTTGGCCAGGTGCCATATAATACACATGTCTTTGTAAAGCAGTACAAAGAAGGTTTACTCTGCACCCAGAACAGGGAAGGAGTTTCCCTAATAAGAATTAAAAAAAAAAAAATGGGACTGAAGAAGACTCGGTAGCCACTTTCCATTGTCAGAAAATGTTCTAGGCCCAAGGCTCTGATTAAACAGTCCAGGTGAGGGTTGGAAGGTCACGCAATACTGTTTTGCCAGCCACAAGGCTATTTGCGACAGATCGCCAACCCTCCTGCTCAAGGTACCTGGAACGCACAGGATGCGTCTGAAGGCAACTGGACAAGCCCATGCTCCACTCTGGGGCCCCTTTCTGCAGACTTGGCTGCAGACCCAGTGCCTCTGACGCCTGCCAGCCTGCAGATCATTAACCACGCCCTTTACCAGCTCCCATGCCAGTCATCAAGACTCTTGTCCTAACCACATTTCCTGGTGACAAGTTTCTCTAAATCCCCTGTCCAGAGACTTAGGTTCTGTGTGATGCGTTCTTGTTGGCTACTCTGTGCTTTAATTCAAATTTGTACTGTCCTCACAGTCTTCCAGGGCACAACCCAGTTCCCACCCTGTGTCCTGCCCTGGGGTTGTCTCCTACACACTCCCCAGTGCTGGCCTCAGGGTGTGCAGGCTGCTGGGTCCCCTGCTTTGCCCAATTCCCTTTCCACCTCCCTGACATCCTGTTTAAGATTTTTTTCATATAATATTTAATACATTTTTATTCACTACACAAGCAAACACTGCAATAGTATACAGATAAAAACCTAAAATCCTTCACTACCCCCTAAACCCAACACCAATCATACTCCCTTCCTCAAAAATTACCCCCATTAGTAGTTTGACATGTAGCTTTTCAGACCGTTTCTGTGTTTCTATAGATACAGGTTTATGTGCATGTCACATCGCTAAAGTCAATTCTGACTTATATCGACCCTATAAGACAGAGTAGAACAGTCCCAAGGGGTTCCCAAGGTTGTAAGCTTTATGGAAGCAGACTGCCACATCTTTCTCCTGCAGAGCAGCTGGTGGGTTTGAGCGGCCAACCTTTCAGTTGGCAGCCAGGTGCTTAACCACTGTGCCACCAGGGCTCCTTTATGTGTACATACCAATACACAATTTTGAGTTCATTGTACTTTACGTAAGTGGGATTATACTGTATATGCTATTCTATAGCAATCTTTAAATTTAACAAGATGTTTGAAGCTCTAGCTATGTTCACATACAAAACCCGTCGTGTTGTTTTTAAACTGCTACATAACACTATTTTGAAGAGGTGTACCATATGTTATGCTGTTATTCCCCTGAGGTGCTCACTGTTAGAAACAATGTGCAGTGAATATGTCCTTTTGTGCCCGGGTGTATGTATTTCTCCAGGATGGATACCTGGGAGTGGAATTGGTAACTGGTTCGTTGTGGTTGAACGATTTATGTTTTCACTGTAACGTATAGCAATACCTATTTCCCCACACCCTCACCAGCCCAGGTATGAACAATCTTTTTAAATTTTTGTCAAATTAATGAATAGAAATAATAGTGCAATTTGCTTTAATTTGCAAATATCTCAGGATATTCATATTAGTTATTTAAAGTTTCTCATCCATTCCATGAGTTAGTAGCATCGGTTCTGGATTGAAATGTTCTCTGTGCTTGTGTTGATTTTTTACCTTCCTGCTGTTAATTTTCCTCAAAAGTATGGGATACCCTAGATGTATCCAAATACTTTGAGGGACCTAGTAGCTGGGGCTGGGGGCTGGAGACTATAGTCTCGGGGGACATCTAGATCAATTGGCATAACATAGTTCATAAAGAAAATGTTCTACATCCCATTTTGGTGAGTAGTGACTAGGGTCTTAAAAGCTTCCAAATGGCCATCTAAGATACATCTATTGGTCCCATCCCATCCAGAGCAATGAAGAATGAAGAAAACCAAAGACACAAGGAAAACATTAGCCCAAAGGAGTAAAGGACCACATAAACCGGAGACTCTACCAGCCTGCACACAGAAGAACTAGATGGTGCCCGGCTACCACCACATACTGCCCTGACAGGGAACACAACAGAGCATTCTGGACAGAGCAGGAGAAAAACGTAGAACAGAATCTGAATTCACGAAACAAAGACCAGCCTTACTGGTCTGACAGAGACTGGAGGAAAGTCTGAAACTACGGCACCGGACATTCTGCTAAACCAGAACTGAAACCATTCCTGTAACCCACTTTTTAGATAAAGATTAGACAGGCGAATAAAACAAAAAAATAATACATGTGAGGAATGTGCTTCTTAGTTCAATCAAACATATGAGACCAAACGGGCAACTCCTGCCCAAAAGCAGGACAAGAGGGCTGGAAGGGACAGCAACTGGACGAATGGACACAGGGGACCCGGGTGAAAAGGGGGAGCATGTTAGCATATTGTGGGGATTGCAACCAACGTCACAAAACAATGTATGTGTAAATTTTTGAATGAGAATTTAACTTGAACTGTAAAATTTCACCTAAGGCACAACTTAGAAAAATATACACATATATATATATATATATGTATGTACGTATACTTGATTGCCAAATAGTATTCATGAATGAAAGAATTGAAAGAATATTCTTCTCTCCTATCTTAGGTTGTTAAGTCTTCTACTCCTGACTTCTAATTTTCCCAATCTTAATTTTTTAAACCTCAGAAATTTCTCAGACTTTCTAGTCTGTTGGTGGCAGCTTTTCTTGTTTAACTTGGATTTACCTTCTTTTTAATGTGTTGTCTGTCATTTACAAAGATTTGAGGTAGGAAGACAGACACGCCAGTGAGCGCAGTGAGCCACAGCGATCCTTTCTCCCTCAAGCTCACTTAGATGTGTGGACGAAAATCTCAGCACCTGAGGAAACATAACACCACCAGTTGTCATCGAGTCGATTCCAACTCATGGTGACCCCAAGTGTCGGAGTAGAACTGTGCTCCATAGGGTTTTCAAGGCTGTGGCCTCTCAGAAGCAGATTACCAGCCCTTTCTTCCGAGGCACCTCTGGATGGGTTCGAACCACCAACCTTTTGGTTAGTAGACCAGCACTTAACCATTTGTACCACCCAGGGACTCTGAGAAAACACACAGGACCTGCTTTTTCAAGACAGCAGGTTTTCTCTTGGTTTGCAGAGATGCATTTGACCCGGAGGTGGCAGAGGTCGGATGCCACACCAGGGCAGGCCTCGAGGAGACTTGAATGCAGTACCTGTGGAGTAGAAATGCCCAGCAGGTTTCTGAGAGGAGGTGGCAATGTCAGAGCACTGCACCAGGCGGAATAAGCCAGTAGCCATCTGCCGGAGCCCCTGAGGAGGTGGAGGCTGAAGGTGGGAACTAGTTAGGGAACAGACAGAAATCTGGGTGTCAGGTGGAGCAGCCTGAGTTGGGGGGATTAAGGTGTGGTGGTGATCTGGGTGATTTACGGGACTAAAAGCAGTACGAGGAGATTTTGAAGGATGATTCTAAGGTTGTGGAAAAAATGCCGAATTCAGTTTGGGCCCCACTGACTGGCATACCAGATACTCAGGGTCCCGAAGGAGGTAGGTCCACACTTTGGAGAGAACAGACTTAAGGACAGCAAATTGGGAGGCTGTGTCCCACCACAACTGGGGATTCCAGTGCTAGGAGGGGTCTTCCACGGGCACCGGAACAGCCCTTTTTCAGAAAGGATGACAGTAGTCGTTAGAGGCAGGAGCAGACACAGGAGCAAGGGCATACCTATGGGGCCTGTGAGTGCTGAGGTGGGGCCTTCAGAAACCTCCACTGCTGCTGCCCCCACAGTGTTCTTGAGCCCTGAGGAGTGAAGAGAGGGAAGTTCACCACTTGAATTATATCCATTACCTGGCCCTACTTGCATCTCACAAGATTGCCCCGCCTCTCCGGGTGCCCTCATTGAGGGGCTGACTTCCCGTTGAACGACCCACTGTTTTGACAGGGTGAATGAAATAGGAGGGTGTGTCTGTGTGAGTATGGGTACATCTGTGTTAGGGCCCGATAGTTTGAAGAGAAAAGACCTTGGGAGCTTGTAGCAAACAGATGAGTTGGCAGAGGTGAAGAGAGTCAAATTGGTGTCAGACAGAATTTTCAGACTCCATCTCTGCCACATTCTGGTGCTGACCTTTCTCAGCACAGCTGTTCCCTGCTCCATCCTGTCCCCTTCCCCCTGCCCCACTCACCTGGCATCTGTAGCTCAGGAGGACAAGCAGGGCTGACAGCATCAGGCCCTTGGCCCCAAGGACTCCACACAGCACAGCCAGTAGTTGATGGAGGACAGTTGAGTTGGAAGGGCTGAGGAAACTTGATCCCATGGAGTGAATACATAGAAGAAGCTGGGAGAACCTGGGCTGTGTGATACTTTCTCCTGCAACTCCCTGAGCCCAGACTCCAGGGCACTTAGGATTGGAGTCTGATTCTGTCCCTAACCCACCTGAACTGACTGTGGGGGGGCAGTGGGCCCAAATTGCAGGCATGCTTGGGTCATGCCTAGGGGTCTCTCTGGCTCTTCCATGGGTACATGCTGCCCTTAGCCCAGGAGAAGCAGAGGCCCCCAAGGGATGGGACAGGGACTAGAATTCATAGGTCATGGGAGCAGGAATGACCCTTCTGGGGGAATTGGTGGCCTAGACATTGGGCTGGACATGGAGCAAAGAGCCACTGGGCCCACAGGAATAAGCAAAGATGTTGGGATTCAGGGAGAAGACTCCCTGGTTCTGGACTAGGCAAACTGGGTGGGGGGCTATACATGTAGAGGATCTCTGTGTCAGGAGGGGCACTGGATCAGGAGACAGGAGGCCTGGGTTCTAGTCCTGCTGCCGAAGTCACTGAGTAACTTTAGACAGGACCCTGATACTGTGACTATTTCTCACTCCATCATGGGGGAAGCTTAAGAGCTTCTCCCACATGCCCAGCCTAGCCCAGGTCTGAGCTGAGTCCTGGGGACTCCCCTCATGCCCTTATCACTCACCTTCTCTGCCTCTGCCTCTTTGGCCTCCCGCTTCCTGAATCTGAGATCACACTAGTCACTTGTCCAGCCTTCCTGGACCCATCCCATCTGGTGAGCTCTCAGACTTACCTCTCATTAGAGACATTGTTGGAAGCTGAACCAAGGATCCTCTCTGAAAAGCAAATGTGGCTGATGACAACACAGAAGGACACTGCAGCCCAGGGTCCCCAGAAGAGAGAACAGGTTAGCCCCCAAGTCCTAAGAGGAAGAGGTGGAGGGACCAGAGCCAGTCCCTCAGGGCCCCTCAGGCCAGAATGACCAGGGCCTGAGGTTTGCACACCCAGACCAGGCAGGGCTGACTCAGGGGCTTAAAGGAAGGGAGGGAGCTTCTCCCAGAGCTGGTGGAAAGAGAGAGGCAGGGGCTGGGGGAGGTTTAAGTAGAGACAAGTCTGATACTGAGTCACCCCAAGGGCAGGGAGAGCTCAGGACAGAGACGTCACAGGCCACCTATCCCAGGAACCTGGACTTCATCTCCTCAGTTCTGAGTCTCCATATCACGGAGTCTGTTGTGTGACATTAAAGAAGCCAGAGTCTGGGTCTTTCCAGACAGTGTATCGAGTGTTCTGGGCCAGTGTCCTGGGCTTTGAAGTGGTGACTAACCTGACACATTGTTTTTACTTTCTCCTACACCAGGTTTTTAACTTATAAGGCTCTCCCTTGTATGAGTACTGGTAGATCACCAACACTGAACTCCCTGGCATTGTATGCTGCAAGTCCTCTGCCTCCAGTCTCTGCACCCAGGAACCTAGAGAGCAAGGCTTTGAGTCAGACTGAGGAACGGGCCACCTACACCAAGAACCTGAACCCAGACAGCCACCCCTCGGCCCCATCGCCATACCTGCACCTTGCCCCAACGTTCACATCTCTCCTCGCTTCCCCCTTCCCTCCCTTCCGTGCCTGTCCCCTCAATCCACCCTCCTCCCCCTGCTTCTCACCTAAGACCAGGACCAGCATGACCAGCAGCAGGTGTGGGGCCTCCAGAGCCATGGCGACTTCTTCCTGTTCTGGGCTGTGTGAAGTGGGAGTATGGAATAATTCCGTCTGGTGGAAATGCTGAGAAAGGAAAAGACCTGGATTGGACTAGTTGGAGGCCATGGGGTGGGTTCTCTGGGGAGAGGGAGGGTCAGGGCTATGCTGGGGAACCCCCAGCTGCTGGAAGTGTCTCTGGCCTGCAGGGGTCTCAGTCCTACCCCCACACAGCTCCCCAGTCCCACCCAAACCAGCATTCCCTGTCTCTATTTTGTGTTGCATCCTTGCAGAGCCCTTGGGATGGGGGATAGAAGAAGGACAGGCTGAAGGCAGGTGGGGTTTCAGGGAGCATTTGAGGCCTGACCAGCCCTTAGCCTCTCTGTTCCCCAGGGAGAGCATGGCCTCATGGCCAGTGTTGTGTGTGATTGAAATGACCTCCACTGCTGGCCAAGTGGCCTGGGTACTATTCCATCCATTTCCTCACTGGAAACAGTGGAAATGATGTCTCCCTTAAAGAACTCTCAGAAGAATTAAAAGGGATGATGACTATAAAGCAGCCAGGATATGTAGGACCCTGAGCTGATACTGAGCTATTTGAGTAGACATAGGGTCAGACACTCCTGGAATCAACTCAGAGCCACTCCTGGGAATTTGGTGCTGTTGTCTGTTGAGGAGGGCGCGGGGGAGGAAGGAGCTCAGGCCCTCTCAGCTCTGATATCCTGGGATGCCAAGAGCCCTGCCAGGGGTCCCAGGGTAGGGAGCACAGGCAGGAAACCCCAACAGGAGGTACCTGGACAACTCGAAATGGATGGGAGAGAAGGCATAATATGCCCATTTTACAGACAGAGAAACTGACCTCTAGTCTGCCCCTGAGCCCATTCTGGGAGAGGAGGTGTTATGGATGGAATCGTGTTCCCCAAAGAGTTATGTTGAAGTCCTAACCCTGTACCTGTGAATGTGACCCTATTTAAAGAAATAGGTTTCTCTTTTGCTATGTTAATGAGGTCCTATGGGAGTAGAATGAGTCCTAAACCCAATGCCCTCTGAGCAGTGTCTCATGAAGGGAGCACAGATGCAGAAAGACACACACACAGCAGGAAGACACCATGTGAGGAACCATCTGCAAACCAAGGAATACTCCAGGCTACTGACAAAAAGGGACCCTCCCCTAGAGCCAATGCCTTGATTTGGACTCCTAGCTTCCAAAACTATGAGACAATACATTTCTGTTCTTTGAAGCCACCCATTTGTGGTATTTTTCTTATGGCAGCCCTAGGTAACTAAGACAGGCAGGGAGGAATGGAGCCCCTGGACCACTATGTCCTCAGCTTTTTGAGCTTCTTCTGTAGGCTCCTGTGAGGATGTGGTGTGATGGGGTTGGGAAAAGTTGCTGAGGCTCCCGAGTTCCTCGAGGGGTCTTCCAGAAGATGGGCAGAGGTGTCCACACCACCCAGAGCCCCAGACCCTCTAACAGGACTTCTGGCTGTGCTCTGCCCTGATGATGGCTCCTTGTCCCCTACCTCTTGAGGACACTTCTGAAGGGGATCCAAATTTCACCACAGCTACCTGCCCCAAGCCCTCCTGGAAAAGTTCAACCTGGTGTGGGCTGTTCTGGAGCAGGCCAGTGCCACCTCAAGGAGAAGCTCAAGGTTATACCCATCCTTCCCTCCCTCCAGCTCCAATACATGGGACTCCAGGTCCAAGCTGTCGGAGACCAAGGGTCCAGATGGTCCCAGCAGAGTCCTCACCTGGGGAGTCTGAGACTTCTACTCTATGGTGGCAAGGCCACAGTGCAAAGAAAAGGCAGACCCTGCCCTTTGAGAGCACACTGACCCCTAGCAAGAGAGGACCTGCTGTGACACAGAAAATATAACAACCCAGAGCTGACCACAGCCTGGAGGGACACAGAGTAAGCGGTATGTGGACAAGGGGTGAACTTGGGGTAAGCGGGGAGGAGGTACTCCTTCCTAGTGGTCTGAAGAAGCCAGAAAAGGGGAAACTCAGTGTGGGAAAATAGTCATTCCATGCTCACACACAGTGACACAGCTCTATGACAGCCAGGGCCAGGGCCACCTTCTTTCTCAGGAAAGTTGTTGTTGTTGTGCACTGTCAAATCGATTCTGACTCACCGTGACCCTATATGACAGAGTAGAACTGACCCGTAGGATTTCCTAGGCTGAAGTCTTTATGGGAGCTGATGATTGCTAAGCCTTTAATTCCATGGAACGGCTGGTGGATTCGAACAGCCGACCTGTCAGTTGGCAGCCAAGCTCACCCATTGTGCCACCAGGGTTCCTTCCTTCAGGAGGTGCTCCCGATTTGGTATATAATTAGGTTCTGAAGCTGAGCTCAGCTGCAGGTGGAGAAACACCCCAAGAGCTCACCTCTTCATCTGTGCGTGACTGGGTGGAAGCCTCTAGCACGCCCCTGGTTTCCTGTCATGTCTGTGGGCCAGACTTAGGCCAGATTTCAGCAGAAAATGCGCTGGGAGGAAGTCCAGAAGTCAGGAGGCCTAGTTTGGCATGCCACTGTCTCATGGCGCGACTCTGAGCTGGTCACTTCAGGTTCTGGATCGCAGTTCCCCCCTCCAGGAAAAAGAAAAACAACGCTTCCCTCACCAACCTGTTGCGAGAAGTAAGAAATAGGGTGTGGAAACATGCTTCGTAAAATGTAAAATTGTTTAAGTGGGTGGCTGCCTTGTGCCCTAAGTTTACCTCTAGCTCTAAAACTTCCTCCTCCTTTCCCACCTTTGGACCCTTGGGCACCAACATCCCATATTCCTACTGCGTCTGCCTCTGTCTTCCCCTTACCCTTTCTTATCCTCAGGCTCCTCTCACTCCTGCTGTAAGGAGAGGGGCCTGACCTGAGGCTGGGTGGACAGCAGCAGCCGGGAGTGGGCAAAGCAGAGGACTTAAAATCAGGGCCTGGGTTCAAATTCCCATCCTACCCTTCTCTGAACACACCGAGGGTTCCCTGAGGTCATCAACGGTCATAAAATAGAGCGACTAGCAGAACCCACCCCAAACTCTGGGTGACCAAGGCCTACTGGCAGCCCAGCCTTGCAACAGACATTGGACAGCAGAACTCCTGGTGGCAGCAGCTGGAATTACTCACACACAGCCACTTTTTTTAAAAAAAAAAGTTGCCATGGAGTCTATTTGACTCATGGTAACCTCATGTGTTTCATAGTAGAACTGAGCTCCATGAAGTTTTCAATGATTGTAATCTTACGGTCAACTGGGTGGCACAAACGGCTAAGCACTTGACCACTAGCTGAAAGGTTGGTGGTTCGACTTGATGGCAACTAACAACAACAATTTTATGGAAGCAGATTGCCAGTCCTTTCTTCCACAGCACCACTGAGTGGATTTGAACTGCCAACCTTTTTGTTAGCTGTGTACACACAATTTGCACCACACACACAGCTACACCACTGTCCTAATTTTCCTCCCTTCTTCCTTCCCTTCCTCTCCTTCTCCTTCTTCTTCCTTCTCCTCTTTCATCTTCCCTATCTCTCTCTGTAAATTACATCTTTTTAAAATTAAATCTTAAAGGCACTAACCTTCATTACAGGAAGAGATGCCTGATTCTTTCATCTATGTCTGTATCACTAAGCAAACATTTCTTAAATGCCCATAGGTCCTGGGAGCTGGGGATGCAGGGAAGATGCTTGGTCCAGGCCCCTGTGCTCCCTTCTCCCCTCCCCTCCTCCTGAACCCTTCCATCCTCTCCTGCCAATCCCTGCTCAGAGCTCTCTGCTGTCTTCGCTCCTGGCCCTCCTCTTCCTGACCGTTGCCAGGGACACTGTATCTCCGCCTCCTGGAATTGAAACTCTGCCTCCTCTCTCCCCGCTTTGGCATCCACAAAACCTCCCAAGGTGGAAACACACCACTGACCACCAGACAGGCCTGGGCATGAAGTCTCTGACCACCCCTGGGGACCACTGGGGCTTAGGGCTCTGGTCAGGCCGTTACTAGCCCTCCTGGCCTCATCGCTCACCTTCAGCTGGACCTTCCCCAGGAGACGGGCAGCCTAGGACCCTGCAAAGTAGAGTCAGTGCACCGAGTAAGAGAAAGAGATGGGCAGTCCATTATTTGACCACAGTTTCCTCTGGCCTTCTCAGTTCCTCCCCTGTAGGAAGGTCATAGTGCTGAAGGGCAGCTGGGCATAGGCAGAGCCCTCTTCAGAGCTGCATGCCGCTGAGCTGTCCAGGCCAGAGGCCCACCTAAGACTAGAGTTCCCACCCTTCCCTGGGCCCTTGCCCATCCTGGGTCTCCTGCATTCCCAGCCTAGGTCTTGACCTTTTTCATTTTTTCTATCTCAGAGCTACCAGGCGAGCTAAGCAGAATCAGGCCCAACTCCTAGCTTCCTGTCCCCACCAGCACATGGGAAAGGGCCGCATGGCCTGGAAAGCCCCACTCTTACAACTACTGCTGCTACCGCTGTTCTCAGGTGAGGGGGAAGACAGAGGGGAGGCGTGGGAGCAGTGTCATGGGACTATTGGGACCGCTGAGCCCAGAGCAGAGGGCTCTGTGGCCAGAGGGCTGATGGCGGGGTAAGTTCTGGGTGTGGCCCTGACCTGTGCTTCCTCTGCAGGCTTCCCTAAGGTTGAGAAGCTTCAACGCAGGGTGGGGGAGACACTCTCTGTGAGATGCCAGTACCCGACCGGTATGAGTGCCTACGAGAGGAAAAGCTTATGTAAGGAGGTATCAGCATATCAGTGTATCAGTTTAGTCTCCAGCTCCTATCCCCAGACATTGGCCCAGGCCTCTCGATTTTCAATCTGGGACAGCCCTAGAGATGGCTTCTTCACTGTCACCATGATCAGTCTGACGGAGGAAGACTCAGGACACTACTGGTGTAGAACCTACCACGCTTCCAGAAAATCTGTCTCAAGGTCCACAAAGTTCTATCTGGTGGTGTCTACAGGTGAGCCCCTTCCCTGTGGCCCCTCGGGAGAATGACTGTCACTGATCATGGAAGCCAGGCCCCCTGAGTCCTGAGAAGGCTGTTGGGAGTATGTTCCCAGGAAACCTTCATATGTGCACACATATGCACCCACCTTATACATGGCCGGGTTCCATGATTTCCAAGTGTGCTGCCAACGGCCTGCTCAAAGAGATCAGTTGAGCATGCTGACCAGTCACAGCCTGGGAGACCCAAGATTGCCTGGCATCTTTGGAGAAGGCAGCTGTACCTGGCACATAATGGGTGTTCAGTAAGTGTGTGTCAACTAGCTGTAATCCAACCAGGCCATGTGAAGCTGGCGACCCTAGTGGGCTTGTTGGTTATCTGGGTGAGGGCCTGCCTATCGCTCATGGTACAGATCAGACAGGGGTCAGGAAACTACAGCCTGAAGTTAAGAATGGTTTTTATGTTTTTAAATCCTAGTGCCATCGAGTCGATTCCCCATAGAGTTTCCAAGGAGCGCCTGGTGGATTTGAACTGCCGACCCCTTGGTTAGCAGCTGTAGCACTTAACCACTACTCCACCAGGGTTTCCTGTTTTTAAATTAAAAAACCCAGTGCCATCGAGTCGATTCTGACTCATAGCGACCTTCTAGGACAGAATAGTTTTTAAATAGTGGGGGCATAATCAAAAGAAAAATAACTTTTCATGATATGTGAAAATTATAGGGAATTGAAATTTCAGTGTCTATGAATAAAGTTTTATTAGAACACTGCCACACCCATTCATTCACTTATTTTTTATGTTTTGTATATAAATGCCCCTTGTTTTGATTGTGTGTTTCCCTCCTTTGCTGGTATATCTCAGCAAGCAATTCACCAGGTTTTAGTACTTCACCATGAATTAGAGCTACAAAATTCACACTGTGAGTATATTAATTTTCTATTGCTACTGCAACAAATTACCATCAATTTAGTGTCTTAAAACAACACAAATTTATTATCTTACAGTTCTGTAGATCAGAAGTCTAGTACGGGGCTCACCAAACTAAAATCAGGCTGTTGGTAGGCAGTGTTCCTTTCCAGACCCTCTAGGGGAGAATCCATTTCTTGCTCGTTCAGGTTGGTGGCAGAATTCAGTTTTGCAGGATTGAGATCCTATTTTCTTACTGGCTATAAACTGTGGGCTGTTCCTAGCCTAGCTTCTAGAGGCCCCCACATTCTGTGGCTCATGGCCCCCTTCCTCCATCTTCAACACCAGGAACAGTGTGTTATAGTGCATCCCTTTCTGACTACAGCCAGAAAAGGTTCTCTGCTTTTGAAGATTCATGGGATTAGATTAGACCCACAGGGATAATCAGAGTCTCTGGATGGTACAAATGGTTGAGTGCTCAGCTGCTAACAGAAAAGTTGGCAGTTCGAACTCACCCAGCAGCTCAGCAAGAGATAAGACCTGGTGCTCTGCTTCTGTAAAGAGTATAGCCTAGGATACCCTATGGGGCAGTTCTACTCTGTCACATTGGGTTGCTCTAAGTCTGAATGGACTAAGTGGTGGCACACAACAAGAACATCTTGATGTGGGTGGATTACAGATAATTCATGGACCAGAACGAATCCATAGATCACAAGTTGAGTAGCACTGGCCTAGAATTTTCCCCCAGTGTCATGAGCCCTTCCCCCAAGTTGGGCACATGGATTGTTCCTGACCAGCATTCCAGGCAGCCACACAGAGAGCATCCCTGTGGGACAAAATCATGTCCACACCTCCCCAATCTGTTTTCTTCTTCTGGGCCAGTGGGTGCAATGGCCCCTAGTCCATCCTACCCCTCTATTTCAGCTTTCTTCTGGTGGGAACAGGTGGGCTCTCCCTCCCCACTAACCAGATCCTTTCCTTTCCCTAGCAGCCTCTACCAGGACTCCCTATGACCAGGTCTCAGCACAGACCCCTAGCAGTTTGGCCCCCACTGGAGGAGCCAGCAAGGCCCTCAGGGCTTCCTCTGGCACCACTGCCCCTTCACAGTGAGTCCAAGTGGGACAGCCCCACATCCACAAGGGTCTGGCTCAGGGACCACAATGGAGGCTGCCACCCCAGTCCTGTCCTCCCCTTTCTCCCCACTCCCTCCAGGCAACAAAACTCCACCCTCACCTCCAGCCCTGAAGCCCCCAGTGTCCTGGTCCCTGTGTTGTGTGGACTCCTCGTGGCCAAGAGCCTGATGCTGGCTGCCCTGTTTGTCCTGTGAGTGGGTTCGGTTGGATTGGGCTGGGGGTGAAATGGGGCAGGGAACAGAGGAGGAGAAAATCAGAATTGTCAATGTCTTAGTTATCTAGTGCTACTGTAACAGAAATAGCACAAGTGGATGGCTTCAGCAGTTGATTCTCTCTCAGTCTAGTGGGCTAGAAGTCCAAATTCAGGACATCAGCTCCAGGGGAAGGCTTTCTCTCTCTGTTGGCTCTGGGAAAGTCCTTGTCATCAGTCTTCCACAGTCCTGGGGGAAAGTCCTTGTCATCAATCTTCCCCAGTCCAGGAGCTTCTCAACACAGGCACCCCGGGTCCAAAGGACACACTATTCTTCTGCCTCTTGTTTCTTGGTGGTATGAGGTCCCCCTGTCTCTCTGCTCACTTCTCTCTTTTATATCTCAAAAGAGATTGACTTAAAATACAACCTAAACCTATAGATTGAGTCCTGCCTCATTAACATAACTGCCTCTAACCCTGCCTCATTAACATTATAGAGGTAGGACTTACAACACATAGGAGAATCACATCAGGTGACAAAATGGTGGACAATCACACAATACTGGGAATCATGGCCTAGCCAAGTTGACACACATGTTTGGGAGACACAATTCAGTCCATGACAAGATTCTCCAAATGATGAGTGTTCACACAGACATTACAAGCCTACTTTTGTCTTTCAGTGCAAACTGTCACCTCATCCATGTCCACCCACAGCTGCTGGGGTTCCCTGGATTAAGAACAGAGCCTTGGGCATCCTCGGTAACTAGACTGAAAACTCTTTATCTCTTTGTCTGCTGTCTCTGTTTCTGTTACTTGTCTTTTATCCCTTCCCCTACCTTCCCCTGGTGGCCCAGTGTTTAAGTGCT
This sequence comes from Loxodonta africana, assembly GCF_030014295.1. Classification (NCBI taxonomy): domain Eukaryota; kingdom Metazoa; phylum Chordata; class Mammalia; order Proboscidea; family Elephantidae; genus Loxodonta; species Loxodonta africana. Next base: position 103,997,358 of record NC_087342.1, read on the forward strand.
ATGGCTGCTAACCAGAGGGTTGGCAGTTCGAATCCACTAGGCGCTCCTTGGAAGCTCTGTGGGGCAGTTCTACTCTGTCCTATAAGGTCGCTACGAGTCAGAATCGACTCGATGGCACTGGCTTTTCTATCCTCCCTTCCTCTCTTATTATGCTTCTCCTCCTTCTCTTTCTTGTCCTCTTTTCATTCTCCTCCTCCTTCTTGTTCTCCTCCTTCGTCTTCTTTTTCTTCTTCTTCTCCTCCTCCTCCTCTTCCCTCTCTCTCTCTCATTCATTCTTCCATCAGTAACTCTGACCTGCACAAGCAGAAGGTCCCTCCCACCACCCATCACTCTGGGAACACCCAAGTCTGGGGTCTTCCTAAAGCCCTCATCCCAGGACTCCGCCTCATCCTCAGTCCTGACGGAGAGAGGGTAGGGACAGGAGGAAAGGGGTTACAAGCTTTGGGGAGAAGGGAACACATGAGGAAAAATTTTGGTGGGGCTGAATAAAAGGTGCAGGGACAGTGTAAGCAGCAAAGAGGATCTGGAAACAGGCTGGGGTCAGGCAAGAAGCAGGGTGGCTAGAGAAGGGAGCAGGCTGTGGGAAGAGGGGAATAGGGTCAAGGAGTGGATTGAAGTCATTCCATATATGTCTTCCTCCTACTCACATCTCAGGGCCTTGAGGAATCAACATGTGCAACACGAATGGGTCTCTGTTGTGCCCAGCTCAGCCCAGGCCACAGACCTGTAAGCACCTCCCACAGAACCCAGGATGGATGGCCCGTCTCCCCTGGACCCCAGCCCCAAGGAGCTCCTCCCTGATTTCTGAACTCTACGTTCCCTGCAAAGAAAAGGCCAAAGCTTCCCAGAACTTGACCCAAAGCCCTTAGCTACATCCCTCAGTCCAGTGCTGAGGATTTCCCAGTCAAGCTTCCTGCCAAGGTCCAGACCCACTGCTGGCTCTCACCTAGTTTGCAAAAGGGCCAGCCCCATCCAGTTCTGGGGACCAAAGCCCAACACAGCATCTTCCCACCAAATGGAGCCTCTGCTATGACTTTTCCTCCTCTTCCTCCTCCTCCTCTTCCTCTGTAGTTTCCTGCTCCTGTCTTTAGCCCCACAGCTCACAGCTCAGCCAGGCACCCAGGTCACCCCCAACCTTTCTCAGGCCCTCTCTCCTTCTCCCGTTGTCCAGCCACACTTTGCCAAGACCACTCTGTTGTGCATCTCTCTGTTTCTTCTGCCTCCTCTTCCTCCTCCCCCCCTTTTCAAGTCCCCTCATCACCTGTACCTGGATCCAACTACTATGTCAGTCACCTAACTGGTGCCCTGCCTTCGGCATTCACCATCTACAAATGGCAGCTAGATTGCTCCCCTTATGCATTCCTTCTCAGCATTTTCACTGCAAGGGAATTGAAATTCATTGTCATTATTGGAGCCCATGCTCTGTCAAGGTCAGCCATCGCTTGTCCTCATGTCATTGTGCATCCCCCATGCTGTTTTACTGCCACCAACATGACTGCAGGCTCTAGAAGAAAGTAAACCCTCCCTTTTTCTGCATAAGCTGGGAAAGAAGCACCTCCATACAGCCAAGGCAGAGATGGCTCTGGGTCCTACCCCAGGCACTGTCACCTAGAAGGCTGTCCTTTCTTTCTGATACTCTTATTATCCTGATGTTGGACCTGCTAGCATGAGCCTATAATTTTACTATAGTTTTTCTCCTATTCTCCATCTATTTTCCTGTATTCATACTTTCTGGAAAAGTGCCTTAAGATTACATTCTAATTCTTCTATTCATGTTTTTACAGATTGTTCTCTCATATTTTTACATGTCTAAACAGTCCATCTGTCCTCTGAATGTTCCTCTTTTTAGCATGCATGTTTTATTTGGGGATGTGATCTTTTCTCTGGCAATATTAAAGTTTTAACATTTTCAAGTTTTTTTTTTTCAACATTGTGTATTTTCTGTTTTTTCCAAGTGCCTTTTATAGGCTTTGTTTTCTCCTTTCATTGGCCTCTGTCTTTCCTCAAAGCTTTCCAGAAAACTCCCCTGCTTCTCAGCAGCCCATCAGTGCTGAAAAGTGAGGGCCTTTAAATCTGCTTAGATCAGACATTCTGTGTGGGTCGTGGGGGCTTAAAGGGTCTCTAGACTGGTCAGGCAGGAGCATGGATTTTTGTTGGCAGACTCTATGTCTCAGTATTGCTCCATTTTTTTGCTTTGCTCAATTGCTCCAGAAAGTGCTGTTTTAACTGTTCTTCTTGGGGTCCAGGCCTGAATGCTAGGGTTCCGGGCACCAACTGTAGCAAAGAGAAAGGGTTTCACTGTGCAGTGTGCCCATTTGCGCTCAGCCCCCTGTTGCAATGGACCGCCCCCCTCAGCAGTGCCCAGTGCCCTGAGTAGAGTTTCAATATGGTCCCTGCTTTTTATGGACTAAGGTCCTTGGGTGATGCAAACGTTTAAGTGCTGGGCTACTAACGGAAAAGTTGGCAGTTCAAACCCATCCAGCAACACCATGGAAGAAAGGCCTGGTGACCTACTTCTGTAAAGATTACAGTCAAGAAAACCCTATGGAGCAGTTCTACTCAGTAACACACGGGGTTGTCGTCATGAATCGGAATCGACTTAACAGCAACAGTTTTTTTTTTTTCCTCATTCTTCTGGAACTGATGTCAAGTTCTTTGCAGGGCGGTGAGTGAGAGAAGGGAGAAAGGATGTGGGCAGCTGACCCATTTTTAGACTTAGGAGAAGCAGAGAACCTAAGAGTCTAACTGCTTCTTGGACGTTCAACCTATTCTTGAGTTTCCAGCTCCTCTTCTACTCTGCCTTCAGAGATGCCCGTGCCTCCAAGTGCTGAGCCTTTCCAGGGTTCTAAGGTAAAAATGGCTTGCTTCTTATGTCTCCTACCCCCCAGCTCCCAGACATTAGTTTCCATCTTTCTCTGGTCTGTTAAATCATCCAACTATTACCCAGCTTCAAAACATTCATGGCTTTCTTTCTCCTGGAGGGTTTATATAATTTTTACCCACGTCCTGCCACTTCCCTCTCCAGCTTTCCACACCTGCTTAGCTACAGTGAAGATGGGTCTGAGATCTCTCATTAAACGGCCCTTCCCCAGCACCCACCACCGTGTGCAGGAGTGAGAGAAAGATCCCAACTTCCCACTTGCTCTTGTGAAGACCCCTGGCTCCCTCCCACCACTACCTCACCGTCAACTTGACAACCCATACCAGTCCCTTCATGCCTTTGTCCTTGTTCATTCCAGTCACTACAAGACGCTCATGACTCTCCAACCCTCTCACTAATAACCCTGAATCACATCTCAATACCCATTGGTGTCGCATTTATTAGCAACCCTATAAATTATAAAAAACCAAAACGAAACCCGTTGCCATCATGTCAATTCCAATTCATGATGACCCCATGTGTTTTGGAGTAGAACCGTTCCATACGATTTTCTTGGCTGTAATCTTTATGGAAGCAGATCACCAGGCCTTTCTTCCATGGCACTATTGGGTGGGTTCAAACTGCCAGCTTTTAGGTTAGTAGTTGAACACAAACCATTGGCGCCACCCAGGGAATCCTATTAAACCTTATGAATCCATTACATTAACCCCATCTCCCACTCTTCCCAAAATCCATAAACCTTTGTACTCTGCCCCCTGAAACATACAGTCATCAGCATAAGCCCCTGTATTCTCAACTTCTCTGAACTTCACCTCCTTACTCTTCTCTCCAAAATCCACCTCTCTTAAGGACACTGCTTCCTCTGTAGTTCTCCCAAGTGGGGGCTTTTTGTTCTCCCTTGCCTTGTACACTGTACCTGAAGGTGGAGCTGGTGTCCTCCTGGTTCCTCATTGTCCATTCCTAATCTCACACCCCCCCCCAAAAGCACCCCCACAATTCTATTTTCTCTCATCAGACTGCACTACAGACCACCCATCATTGTTGCAGATGCTATACAATCCGGGGTTCTCCTCTTCATTTTCAGTGGGTCTTAACCCCTGGCTCACTGTCACTCTCACTACTCCTGCTGTAATCCTTGGTGACCTCAAGGCCCGTGTAGACTTGTAGATGATCCCTCCCAACCCCTGGTCTCTCAATTCCTTGGTCTCCTCTCCACCAATGATCTTGACCTCTACCCTGCCTCAACCATCCATTCAAATGGCCATTAAGAATAACATTTCCTCCTTCATAATCTCATCTCTGAGAAATCCATATCCAACCACCACCTGGTCTCTCTAGTTCAATTCTATTAACCTGGTCACGGTACTTCTTCAACACCAGTGGGGCCTATAGTCCATTAAGCCTGCCCCTTATCCCTTCTCCTCACCTCACTTATGCTTTCCTTTCCCTTACAGTCTGTAAGCCATCGTTATAATCACCCTTCAGCACATAACCTCAATTTCTCCCCTCTCATTGAACTCCCCTGGCAAAACTCCAACCCTGGTTGAATCCAGCTTTGCATTTACTTACTCTGTGCCAGCACCTGGGGAAACTGAATGTAGCTGAAAAAGAACAACCAATCATGCTGAATTGTCTCACTGTAAATACATGACCTCTAACGTAGAACAAGGAGTCCCTGGGTGGTGCACATGGTTAAGTGCTTGGCTACTAGCTGAAAGGTTGGCGGTTTGAATCCACCCAGAGGCTTCTCAGAGGACAAGCCTGGCCATCTCCTTCTGAAAGGTCACAGGCTTAAAAACCCTATGGAGCTGTTCTACTCTGCACACATGGGGTCTCCAGGAGTCAGAACTAACTTGATGGCAACTAATGACAACAACAACAAGGTGAAGTGGTCCCAAAAGGCTTCTGGGCCATCTTATTATGCTTTCTGCTCCATTCTAGACCTCTATTTCACACCATCCTCTGTCCACTCAAAGTCCAGTGTCTCCGTCATGCTCAGCTGGTGTCTTTACTTCCTAACTCACTGAAAAAACAAAACAAACGAAATATTAGAAAAGAAAATCCATTCAGGTCAGCCATACCTGCCAATTGTGTAGCCTCTGCACTGCAGACATAGTCTCTTCGGCCTGTCACTCTAGATGAACTCTCCTTGCTCCCATCTCAGGCTTCTCTCTCCACTTGGGCCCCAAATCCCACCCCTTGTCTACACAAGAACATTGCTCCAGAAGTCTTCTCCTCCCACCTGCATCATCTTTTTTCCCCCTCTCTCATGTGTCATGACAATTGGAATGTAAGTAGAGTATATTAAAAACTCTCTCTTGACCCTACTCCATCATTTTATTACCCTTTACAGTAAAACCCCCATGAAAGGATTCCATACACTCTCAGCCTCTAATACTCCTCTATCTGTTCTCTCTTGATCCCACTTCAATCAGGCTTTTCTTTGCATCACTCCCTGAAACATCTGGTTATAGTCTCCAAAGACTTCCACATTCTTAAATGCAATGGTCAATATTCATCTTATTGGAAAGATGATAAAATTCATCATGTGTTCCTTCTTGAAATGCTTTGTTCCCTTAGCTCCCAGTAAAAAAACAAAACAAAACAACTCTCATGGTTTTCCTCCTAATTCATTGGATGCTGTGTAATAAATTACCCCCTAAAATTTAGAAGCCTAAAAGAACAAGCAACAAATATTTATTATCTCACAGTTTCAGGGGTCAGAAATTTGGGAGCATCTTAGCTGGGTATTTCTGGGGCAATCAGGATGTCATCAAAGATTGCAGTCATCCGAAGGCTTGACAGTCACTGAAGGAGCCACTTCCAAGATGGCTCACTTACATGGTCTTTGGGAAAAGGCCTCAGTTCCTCATCACATGGGCCTTTTTTCATGATATGGTCACCAACTTCCCCAGAGTGAGCGATCCAAGAGAGAGCAAGAAGGAAGTCACAATGCTTCTTATTACCTAGTCTCCGATCTCGCATGCCATTGCTTCCACCACATTCTACTCTTTAGAAGTTAATCACTAGGTCCAGCCCACACTCAAAGGAAGAGGAATTAGACTTCCATCTCCAGAGGGAAGGTATATCAAAGAATTTGTGGGTGTATTTTTAAGCCACCATAACACACACTCGGACCACAAATTAATTACATCCTTTCCACATGAAAAATACACTCATACCCTCCAAAGGCCTCCAAAAGTCTCATGCTATTATAGGATCACCATAAAGTCTAGAAACTTATTTAAATCAGGTCTGGGGCAGGGGGAGGGTTCCTCAGGTGTACTTCCTTATGTACAGCTCCTCAAGTATGGTTTTGCTTGATCTGAAGACCTGGGAACTAAAGAGAGACGTTGTCTTCCCCATACACACCCAACATGCAATGGTGATACAGGCATAGGATAACCACTATAGATATTCTATTCAAAAGGTGGGGGGAGGCAAAAGGAGTCACTAATCCTTAGAAAATCTGAAATTCAACTGAGTAAATGTTAGAAATTTATTGATTAGTCCTCTGTTCTTCTTCTACCTGGGGATAATTTCCCATGGCTCTTAGCTCCTCCCTCTGGGCTCTTAATTCTGTCCTCTGATTCATCCTTCTCTTTCCATGAAAGGCAGCCCATGTTTACAGCTTCATAGTTTCTCAGCCTGCTTCCTTCCAGTAGAATTTTGGGAGTACAAAAAGCCTTTTTAATTTTATACTGTCTGTGTTCCTTTTAGTCCAAGCTGGTAGTGTTCTGTAATGTCATTCTCTTAAAAAAATTGTGGGTCTCCTATGAATGTTACCAGAATTCACTCCAGTAAACAAAACCACACACACAAATCTCTTTGAGATAAGGCCTTCTATACCTTGGGCTTTTGCTGAGATACTGAGGAATAATCCCTTTAAGCATCTTAGAAACTCTAATGTTTGAGAGAATCTGTGAGGTGCACATGTTAAACTCTTTAAAGGCCTTATGTCTGAGGCATTGCCTTTGATATTTCTGAGGTCTTAACAAAGAATTTTAAAGTCACACCCTTAGTTTCATTTTTAGACCATATTTTCCAGAGCGCCCTGAATTTGATTTTAGCGTAATTTATTGTCTGGAAAGGCTAAGAATTTTCAATGCTATTTCATGTTTAATTGTATTGCCTAGAGTTTTTCTCTCTCCTTTCACATTTTACAATAAGCCACAAGAAGAAACCAGGAGGCACTTCAACACTTTGTCTGGAGATCTCCTCAGCTATATCACCTGGTCCATTAAGTACATTTTCTACTTTCCACATTACTGCAGGTGATAGTGTTGCTACACTTTCTGTCCCTACATAATAAAGGTTATCTTTCCTCCTCACCTACTACTAAGTGAGCCTGGAGAAGGTACTTTAGATGTCTACCCCCAACCCCTCATTGGTAAAAACAGAACTGATAATATCCACATTGCAAAGTTATTTGGGTTATTAAATAGGGTAATATATTCATAAAGCATCAGACACATAGCAACACTGAACAAATGCTGAGCCTTAGAGGGAGTGTGATATAGTAGAAAGAGCCCAACTCTGGGTCAGGAAGACCTGGAATCAACCAGAGTACGATCCCTACTACTGTGCAGAGAAAAGCAGGGGGTTTGGAGGCATTGGACAAGAAGGAGGCCTGACCCACTTGGCTTGAAATTTTCCAGGTCAAATAATTTCTCCAGGACCTATGAAAAGGACCCCAGCACCCCCTGGAAAAGCTCTGCCTATGAGAATGACAATGTGAGCCTTTAGGGTTTAGGCTCAGCCCATTCCCAATTCGGGAGACAGGGGTTGAGCTTAGAATCTTCTCTCTCTCAATTCGCATCCCTGTGCTCCATGTCTGCCCTCCCAGAAAGGCCCAGTTAGCCCCAGCAGCGTCCACACACTTGGTGGCCCTGTGTGGAAAGTGTTCACCCTGCTAACACTGATGGGGAAGCCAGAGTGCAGAAAAAGGAGCAGACTCCACCCTCCAAGGACTCACTGTCCACTGGGGAGAGCAGACCCACCTGTGACACAGCAGAGACGACTCAGAGTTCATCTCGGGCTGGAAGGACACAGAGATTGTGGTATCTAGGCAAGGGCTGATCTTGGGGGCCTACAGAAAGTAGGTTCCCTTTCTCGGTGAACAGCAAAGGGGAACAAAGAAAAAAATCAGGGTGAGTAACCTGACTGAGCTGGGCCCAAACACATACATACTCACTGGCACCCTTGTGTGGCCAGCAGTGGCCAGGGCAGCCTTCCTCTCTCTCCAGAGGATGTGGCCACCAACCTGGTGTGTAGTGGGGTGGGGGAGGGACTGTGGGCAAGGAAATTCCCCAAAGGGTCACCTCTGAATATGTGTGCAATTCTGTAGCAGTCCCTGACCACCCTCCTGATTTCATGTTCTGACTGCAGGTAAGACATGCTATAGAAAAACTCAGATGGAACTTAGGAGCCCAGAAGCTAGGAAAGCCATCTGTCACTTTAAGCAGATGGCTGACCTTCTCTGGGCCTCAGTTTCCCCATATGTAGAGGGATAAATATTACTACCACACTGTTGTTAGGATTAAGCTGAACAATACAAATGAACAAGCTTCGTAAATGATAAAATTATGTATGTTATTTGTGTAGTTTGTTTCCTTCAAACCCTAAAACTGTCCTGCTGTTTCACATTTGATCTCTGGTGAACGAAGTTCTATATTTTTCCCTTTGTTTTCTCCATCACTGACCTTTCTTATCATCTGTTTTCTCATTGTCCCCTGAAAGTCTGGGAGCTCCCTTAGAGGGCAGCATGCTTCATGTAAGCCCCGTGAATAGCCATCTCGCACCATCTCCAGTGTTTCAACTCCTGACCCATATTACATCTCTTTTAGGACATTCCATCTCTCTCCCATTGCCTCTCTATGAAAACCTCTGTCAGTTGGCTGCTTATATAAGCAAGTCATTTAATCCTATTGGGTGGTTTTATGCACCACTATTTGCATAGCAATGGACCAATCCCTTGCAAGATTATGTCCTAGCCAATCATCTTTGGCAGAATTATAAACCCAAGGCCAGAAAGACCATATATAAAAAGAAACCCATTGCACTGGAGGTCTAATCTGGCTTGGGACTGTGGTCAGGATCCACATACCCCTCTGACCCTGTCAACTGTTTTCAGCTCCTTCAGTCTTTCTGGGGAAGAGGCCCAGGAAATGAGAGGCCATGTTTGCAGAGGGAGAGAGTAGCATTTGATTCGACCACAGTTTCCTCCCAGAACTTCTCAACTCCTCTCCCCGCCATCCCCTACCCCACTTCCACTCCCTGCGTAAGGGGAAGCTAAGAGTACCTCAGAGTTTCCGTAGCTGTGAGAGGCTGAGCTGAGGTCTCTCAGAGCCCAGAGACCCTCCGTGTACCTGAGGGGAGGAGTCTGGGCTCTGCCTCCCCAACCCTCCCCTATTTCCGTGGAGCCCATTTCCCCAGGCCTTCCACTCATGTCCTCCTTCTCAGAGGACCTGAACACAGCACCATTTTCCAGGGACCACGCCTTATCAACATAACAAAGAAAACCTTATTCCCAAGTGGGATTACCTTCACAGGTATACGGGTTAGAATCCCACCACATATTTTGGGGGGACACAATTCAATCCATAACACACATACAAACTAAAATTAAAGAAAGAATACCATTTACAATCACTCAAAAAAAAAAAAAAAGATGAAATACTTAAGTACAAATCTAGGAAAGCATGTTCAGGACTTGTATGCTGACAACTATGAAATGATAATTTAAAAAAAGAGAAAGAGATCTAAATAAAAGGAGTGTTCATGCATTGCAAAACTCAAGGTAGTAAAGATGTCAATTCTCCCCCAAATTAACATACAGGTTTAATGCATTTCCTATCAAAATTCCAGCAAGATTTTTTTTTTTTTTAGACATAGACAAAATTATGCTAAAATTTATGGGGAACAGTAAAGGAACTAAAAGAGCTAAAAAAAAAAAAAAAGAAAGAAAGAAAGAAAGAAAATTCTGGAAAAGGAGAATAAAGTAGGAGAAATCACCCTACCTGATTTCAAGACTTATTGCATAGCTGCAGTAATCAAAGCTGTACGGAATTGGTAGAGGAACAGACACACGGATCAGCGGAGCACAATAGAGAAACCAGAAATAGACTCACACAAGTGTAGCCAACTTACTTTTGGCAAAGGTGCAAAGCAATTCAATAAAAGAAAGATCATCTTTTCAACAAATGGTGCTGGAGCAATTGTATATTCATAAGCGGGAAAAAAAAAAAAGAACCTCAAGCTAAACTTCACACTTTACACAAAAATTAACTTAAAATGGATCGTAGATTTAAATGTAAGACTATAAAAGTTTTAGAAGGTAACATAAGAGGAAATCATTGAGACCTAGGGTGACAAGTTCTTAGACATGACACCAAAAGCATGATCCATAAAAGAAAAAAATATCAAGAAACTGGACTTCATCAAAATTAAAAAATTTTGCTCTGTGGCAGACCCTGTTAAAAGGATGAAAAGACAAGCTACAGGCTGGGAGAAAATATTTGCAAATCACACATCTGACAAAAGGACTCATAGCTCAAATACATAAGGAACTTTAAAAACTCAACAATAAAAAAAATTCGATTAGATCTTGGGGAACATTTAGCTCAATTGGCATAACATAGTTTATAAAGAAAATGTTCTACATTCTACTTTGGTGAGTAGCGTCTGAGGTATTAAAAGCCTGTGAGCAGCCATCTAAGATACTCCACTGGTCTCATCCCTTCGGGAGCAAGGGAGAATGAAGAAAACTGAAGATACAAGGAAAAGATTAGTCCAAAGGACAAATGGAGCACAACCAGCACAGCCTCCCCCAGACTGAGTCCAGTACAACTAGACAGTGCCTGGTTACCACCACTGACTGCTCTGACAGGGGTCACAGTAGAAGATCCCTCACAGAGCTAGAGAAAAATGTAGAACAAAGTCCTAACTCACAAAAAAAAAAGACCAGACTTACCGGCCTGACAGATACTAGAGAAACTCTGAGAGTATGTCCCCTGGACACACTTTTAATTCAGTAATGAAGTCACTACTGAAGTTTACCCTTCATCCAAACATTAGACAGGCCCATAAAACAAAACGAGACTAAATGGGCACACCAGCCCAGGAACAAGGACCAGAAGGCAGGAGGGGACAAAAGTTGGTAATAGGTAACCCAGTGTCAAGAATGGAGAGTGTTAACATGTCTTGGGGTTGTTAATCAATGTCATAAAACAACGTGTGTACTGTTTAACGAGAAGCTAGTTTGTTCTATAAACCTTTATCCAAAAAAATATATATGACAAGAAAAAAATCCAATTAGAAAATGGGCAGAAGAAGTAAACAGACATTTCACTGAAGAGAATATACAGATGGAGATAAGCACATAAACAGATGTTCAACATTACTAGCCATTAGCCTGTTGCCCTCAAGTCAATTCTGACTCATCACAATCCAATAGCCACTAGGAAAATGCAAATTGAGACCACGATGAGGTATCCCTATCCACTTATTGTTTTTGTTAGGTGCCGCTGAGTTGATTCGACTCATAGTGACAGAGAAGAATTGCCCCATAGGGTTCTCTTGGCTGAAGTAGAAGCGGTCTTTCTCCCTGGGAGGCGCTGGGTGGGTTCAAACCGCCATCCTTTTGATTAACAGCCTAACCCTTGACTGTTTGCATCACCAGGGCTCCTTTACAGACCTCTTAAAAAAAAAAAAAAAAAATTTGCCATTGAATTGATTCCAACTCAGAGGCTCTAAAAGACAGAGTACAACTGCCCCATAGGGTTTCCGACGCCGCAGACTGCCACATCTTTCTCTCCCAGAGTGGCTGGTGAGTTCCAACTGCCAACCTTTTGGTTAGCAGCTAAGCACTTAACCGCTGCATCACCAAGGCTCCTACACACCTATTAGAACAGCTAAAATAATTTAAAAACAAAGTAATGAGACTCATAAATGCTACAGAGAACGTGGAGAAACTGGATCTCTCCTGCACTGCTGAAAGGAATATAAATGATAAGCCATTCAACATCCACTCACCATAAGCACAAGCAATTTCACTCCTGGGCATTTATCCCAAAGAAGTAAAAACTTGGGTCCACACAAAAACCTGTATGTGATTTTTCATTTATTTAGCTTTATTTTTAACAGCCAAAACCTAGAAACAACCTAGATGTCCTTTATGGATGAATGGTTAAACAAAATATGGTACCTCCATGCCATGGAGGATTACTCAGTGATAAGCAAGGAATTATTGATACATGAAACAACTTGGATGTATCTACAGGGAATTATGCTGAGTGAAAAAAGCCAATCTCAAAAGGTCATATATTGTATGATTTCATTTTATGTAACATCCTCAGGATGACAAAATTATAGAGATGGAAAACACATTAATGATTACCAGAGGTAAGAGGTGTCCATGGGTGGCACAAATAGTAAAGCAATTGACTACTAACTGAAAGGCTGGCAGTGTTCAACCCACCTGGAGGTGCCTTGGAAGAAAGGCCTGGTGATCTGCTTCCAAAAGGCCACAGCATTGAAAATTCTATGGAATGCAGTTCTACTCTGCACACACCATGAGTCAGAATCAACTCTATGGCAATTGGGTTTTTTGTTTGTTTGTTAAGAATGTTGGAAAAGGGAAGAATGGGTGTGCCTATAAAGGAGTAGCTCCAGAGAGGTCTCTCTGGTGATGGAATACTTCTGTATCTTGATGGCAATGGTGATTACATGAATCTGCACAAGTGATAAAATGACATAGAACTTTACACACATATTGTACCAATATCAAATTCCCTGGTTTTGATATTGTATTATAATTACATAAGACATAACCATCCGGGGAACTGGGCGAAGGGTACCTGGGATTTTTCTGTAATATCTTTGCAGCTTTCTGTGAATCTATAGTTATTGTAAAATAAAATGCTTTTAAAATGATAATTGGAGTCGATTGGTCATGGAAAGTTCTTGCCTTCAGAGTGATTTTTCTGTCTGCCTTCTCCTGTATTAAAATGTGAGCCCTTCCGTTTATTTAGGTCTAGTTTATTCGTGGAAGAAGTACAGCCAGAATGCTCATTAGAAGGGAAGATGGCAAGACTTCATCTCACATACTTTGGACATCTTACCTGGAGGAACCAGTCCCATGGAGAAGGACATCATGCTTAGCAAAGTAGAAGGTCAATGAAAAAGAGGAAGACTCTCAATGAGATGGATTGACACTGTGGCTGCAACAATGGGTTCAAATATGGCAATGATTGTGAGGATGGCACAGGATTGGGAAGTGTCTTAGTCTGTTGTACGTATGGTCATTATAAGTCGGAACCAATGATGGCACATAAGGACAACTGTTTAGTCCCTTGCAGAAGTGTTTTGTAGTTTTCATTGTATATTCCTTTACATCTCTAAACCAAAAAAAAAAAAAAAAACCTGTTGCTGTCAAGTTGATTCTGACTCATAGCGATGCTATAGGACAGAGTTTGCGAGAGTGCCTGGTGGATTCAAACTGCCAACCTTCTGGTTAGCAACCATAACACCTAACCACTACCCAACCAGGGTTTCCATCTTACATCTAGTTAGGTTTATTTCTAGGTACTTTTTTTTTTCAGGTGAAATTGTAAATGGTATTGTTTTCTTGATTTCCTTTTCAGAGTCCTTATTCTTGGTGTATAGCAACCTCACTGATTTTTGCTTGTTGCTCTCGTAACCTGCAACCTTGCTGAATTTTCCTATTAGTTCTAGCAACTTATTTGTGGTTTTCTATCGGAATCGACCCGACGGCACTGGGTCTGGGTATATATGGGATTATGTCGACTGCAAATAGATAATTTTACTTTTTCCTTTCCGATTTGTATGCTTCTTCTTTTTCTTGCCCTATTGCTCTGGCTAGGACTTCAGAATGACATTGAACAGAAGTGGTGATAGTGGGCATCTCTGTCTCATTCCTATCCTTAAGAGGTAGGCTCTCAGTCTTTCTGCATTGAGTATAATGTTGGCAGTTTATTTTTCATAGATGTCCTTAATCATATGGAGTAATTTCCCTTCTATTCCCATCGTGTTGAGAGTTTTTACCAGGAAAGGGTGTTGGATTTTATCAAAAGTCTTTTCTTTGTCTATTGAGTTGATCATGTGTTTTTCCTTTGTTTTATTACTGTGGTGTACTACATTGATTTTCTAATGTTGAACCATCCTTACAATCCTGGAATAAATCCCACTTGGTCATGGTGTATAATTCTTTTAATAAAACCACAAAGTTCTTAGAAGAAAACGTAGGGGAGAAACTATGGGACCTAGTTTTCTTTAATGATAGACTATCAAATACAATAACAAATGCGTGAGTAACAGAAGATAAAATAGATAATCGGAACTTCATAAAAATTAAACACTTGCATTCATCAAAAGACTTTATCAAAAGAGTAAAAAAACCTACAGACTGGGAAAAAATCCTTGGGAACCATATATCTAATAAGGGTCTAATATCCAATATATATATAAATCTTCTACAACTTAACAACAAAAAGACAAATATCCAATCAAAAAATAGGCATAAGACATGAACAGACACTGCTCCAAAAAGGATATTCAAGGAGCCAAGAAACCCATGAAAAGTTGTCATCGTTATTAGCCATTAAAAATCAAAACCATTCTGACTCATAGTGATCTTATAGGACAGGGTAGAACTGCTCCATAGGGTTTCCAAGGCTATAATCTTTATGAAAGCAAACTGCCTATAGAGTGGCTGAGGGGTTTGCGCCACCAACATTTTGGTTAGCAGTTGAGCACTTAACCCCTTCGTCACACAGGCTTCCTACAATTAAACCAAAAAAAAAAAAAACCCAGTGCCATCCAGTCGATTCCGACTTATAGAGTCGATTCCGACTTATAGAGTCGATTCCGACTTATAGAGTCGATTCCGACTTATAGAGTCGATTCCGACTGATAGTGACCCTATAGGACAGAGTAGAACTGCCCCCACAGAGTCTCCAAGAAGCACCTAGCAGATTCGAACTGCCGACCCTTTGGTTAGCAGCCATAGCACTTAACCACTACGCCACCAGGGTTCCCCCTACCATTAAGCCACTAAAAAAAACTAAATGAAACCCTTTGCTGTGGAGTCAATTCTGACTAATAGCGACCCTAGAGGACAGAGTAGAACTGCCTCATAGGGTTTCCAAGGAGCAGCTGGCGGATTTGACCACCAACATTTTGGTTGGTAGCTGAGCTCTTAACCACTTTGCCACCAGGGCTCCATTAGCCACTAAACCCATTGCCGTCGAGTCAATTCCAACTCATAGTGACCCTATAGGACAGAATAGACTGCCCCATAGGGTTTCCAAGGAGTAGCTGGTGGATTCGAACTGTTGACCTTTGTTTAGCAGCTAAGAACTTAACCGCTGCTCAAAATTACAATGAGATACCACTTCACTCGTACTAGAATGGCAATGGTCAAAAAAAAAAAAAAAGAACACATGTTGGTGAGGATGTGAGGAGAGTGGAACCCTTATCCACTGCTGGTGGGAATGTAAAATGGTACAGCTATTGTGGGAAACAGTATGGCGATTCCTCAAAAAATTAGAAATAGAACCATATCTGCTGCTGCGGAGTCCATTCTGACTCATAGCAACAGTATAGGATAAACTAGAACTGTCCTGCAGGGTCTCAAAGGAGTGGCTGGTGGATTCAAACTGTCAACCATTGAGTTAGCAGCCAAGCTCTTAACCACTGTGCCGCCAGGGCCAGAACTACCATAAAAACCCCAGTGCCATCGAGTTGATTCCACATATAGCAACCCTATACGTGACCCAGCAATTCCACTCCTAGGTCTGTACCCTAGCGACCTAGAAGTAGGGACACAAACAGACATATGTATGCTGATGTTCATTACAGTACTATTCACAATAACAAAAAGAGGAAACAACTCTTGTGCCCTTCAGCAGATGAATGGATAAACAAAATGTGACGTGTGTGTATATACATATATATATAAAATGAAATATTACTCAGCCAAAAAGAAAAATGAAGTCCTGATACATGCTACAACATGGATGAAATGTGAAGATTTTATGCTGAGTAAAATAAGTCAAACAAAAGGACAAATATTGTATGGTCTCATTTATATGAAATGATATGGATAGGTAAATAAATAAAAACCAAGGGTTACTAGTGATTACCATTGGTGGGAGCAAGGAGGGAAAAGGGAGACCATTCTTTGGGAAGTTCTGAATGTTTGTCTATGGTGATGGGAAAATTGGCATCGATTCAGGGTAATGGTTACACAACTTGACTATTGTAACTGATGTCACTAAACTGTGCACCAGTAAAAAAAAAAGGGGGGGGTGGGGCTGGAGGACAAAATGACAAATACAATGTTATATTTAATTTTACAAACGAAACAGCAGAATAAAAAGGGCTGGAGCTGTTGATACTAAAAAAAAACTACTTAGGTAGAAATAAACACTTCATGGGAAAAGTTTAGGATAATGGTTTCATGGGCCTGTCCAATCAGTTGGAGCCCTGGTGGCATAATGGTTAAGGGCTCAGCTACTAACCAAAGGGTTGGCAGTTCAAATGCACCAGCCACTCCTTGGGAACTCTATGGGGGTAGTTCTGCTCTGTCCCATAGGGTCACTATGGGTTGGAATCAGCTCTATGGCACCAATCAATTGACCTAATATATATTGTTTTTAGAGTTTTGCTCTACCTCTAGTTCAGTGAGTAGTGCCTGGGGTCTTAAAAGCTTGCCACCATCCAAAATACAACATTTGGTCTCTATTCTCCTGGACCAGTAGAGGAAGGAGACCCCCTAATCAGAGAAGGCAATGTCTATAGGTCTAATTGCCTCCACAAACTACTACTTTCTTTGCTATAAGACCAAAAGAAATGGATGGTGCCTGGTTACCATTACTGAACATTTTGATCAGGGACCCAATAGATGGCTCTTGATCAAAAGAAAGAAAATTGTGGAATGGAACTTCAAATTCTTATAGGAAACCATACTTACTGGATTTGTTGAGACTGGAGGAGTCCCAGAATCTAATACCTGTAAACAACTTTTAAATCTTGAACCAAAGACATTCCATGAAGTCATGTGCATACTAAACAACAGTTTAATGAAAAAATAAAGAATGTTCACCTGGAGCATTGCACCCTGTTAAGGAATCACCTATGTGAGATCAAAATGACAGCAGTAACTGTATAACACAGATGAGAACTTTGAGGTGCAGAGAGTCTAAGTTAACGGCGGTGAAACAATATGGGCAGAGATAGTGAGAGTGGTGACACAACATGAAGTATGTAACCATTGTCAGTGACCTGGATATTTACAAATTGTTGAATGGTATATGTTTAGTTGTAAAAGTTTTTTCACAAGAATTTTTTTAAAAAGAACCTCCCCCCCCCAAAAAAAAATGTGAGCTCATCCTGACCTGAGTAGGCATGGTCCAAAATAAAAACAAAAACCAAACCAGTTGCAACTGAGTTGATTCTGACTCATGGTGACCCCATACATGTCAGAGCAGAACTGTGCTTCATATGTGTTTTCAATGGCTGATTTTTTGGAAGCAAATCTCCATGACTTTCTTCCCAGGCACTTCTGGGTGGACTCAAACCTCCAACCTTTCAGTTAGCAGCCAAGCGCATTAACTATTTGTACCACCCGGGAACTCCGAGTGCCTGGTAGGCACCATGAAATGTTTGTTGGGGGTAAAGATCCTAGTGTTGTGTGAACACAGCTCTGGGATACTCTGCAGCCAAACCTTCCCAGAAGTTTCACATTCCTCTTTCAGAAAACGTGTTCAGTCTCTGGGAAAGGAGCCTGCCTCCAGGGAAGAAAGGTGAGAAGACAGAAAGGTGCTCCAGCCTGCTGGGAAGGAGCCTGGCTGTGCAGCTGTGTTCTGGCCCACTAGGGAGCGGCAGAGGATGGAGAATGGATCCCAGCTCTGCGTGAAGAGGACAGCATCTGGGGCAAAGGGAAGGGAAGGGCTCTGCCCAGGAGTTCTCTCCCCAGCCTGGTGGCTACAGATACAAAATCAGCTTCAGCATCCCAAAGCCTGACAAAGAGGTGGTCCCAATGACAAGCAGGGTCTCCCGACTTTGGAATTAAAGATGAGGATTAAAGAGAGTGAGTTGGCTCAGTGTGGTCATCCCCTGCCTGTCTTCCTTCATGCCATCTGAGGTTGCAGAGCTCCCCCCTTAGAGACCTTCACCTTCAAGGAGGAGTTTGGGGTCTGGGCAAGCCTGAACATCAGAGAGGGGAAAGGGACCCCTGACTCCTGGCCATGCAGCATGCAGGCAGAGTTGGCCAGCTGTCCCTACCCTGGTCTCAACCTGCAGACTATGGACTCATTTGAAATCCACTCAAAGGGAGAAAGGGAGAAGGCCTTGGAATACTCCCAGAGACCAATTTGGAAGCTCAGTGCATCTACTAAAGACATTTTCTAGATGATTCTTCAGGGCCAAGTGGACGGAGAGCTCCTGGCCTAGAATGGAGGCCAATCTTTTCCTCTTTTCACCCCCTTTTGGAAATCAAGAGATGGTATCTGAAAGTGAGTGAATCACTCTGTCATTTACCAGCTACATGTTCTTAGACAAAACACATTTCCTCTCTTGGCCCCAATTTCCTTATCTGTATATTTTTTTGTATAGTGAGGGAAATGATAGCTCTCTCTCCCACAGTTATTCTGATGGTTAAATTAAAAGGAAAAAAAAAGGTAAGTAAAGCGCATTGCACAGCACCTGGCACCTGGCAGGCGATCGATAAACTTGTTCCTGCGCCCCCTGCCGTCCCTGCTGCAGTTCTGCATCTTGTACCGACCCCGACTGCAGTATCCTCCTTGGCCACCAGGAGGCGCGGTAGGACCACGATGCCGGCTTTGCGCACAACCAGACTCAATCCGCTGAAGAGCCACGGAGAGAAACTGGGCCTTACCTTCCTGACCGGGAGGAGTTGCCTTCACTGTCTACAGCGCAGAGAAGGCCTAGGGTAGTCAGAGCAAAGGCAACAGGTATGGAGCGAGAAGTTAGAGTGTGGAAATGCCAGCGATCCTAAAGGTGGGGAATGGGGGGCAGAAGCCTTTGCCCAAACACCAAATGGCGGAGCTGGCAGATTTAGGTGCCCAACCCACTATTCCATTCTGGACACCTTCCTCAAAAGCATAATAGGATGGGGCAGAGTACTGTTCAAGACATCTCCTGGGTCCCATCTGGACCAGTCTTGCCTAAGGGTTCATATTTAACACATTGGATGGAAAGTTTGGAGACCTGAATTAAGAAACTCACAAACCTGAAGACCATGGACAAGTTACTTAAAATAAATCAGGTTGTGTCACCCCTTAAAAAAAAAAATACTCCAGTGGCTTTCCAATACACCTAAAATATAACCCCAAAACCCCACCATAGCCTACAAATCCCTACATAATCTGACCTTCCCAGTGACCTTCCAGTTTCACCTACTTCCTCTCTTCTCCTTGCCAGGCTCCACCCACCTCATTGCCACTGTATTTGCAGTTCCCTCTTCCTGGGACCCTGTACCCCACATGTTTGCTGGACTCTGGTGGACTTACTTCATTCAGGTGTCTCCTCCCCAGAGAGGCCTCCCACAGCGACCCCATCACTCCTTGTCCCCTTTACCAGCTGCCTTCAAGTTGATTCTGACTCATGGAGACTCCATGTGTATTAGAGTAGAACTGTGCTCCATAGAATTTTCAATGGCTGATTTTTTCAGAAGTAGATCGCCAGGCTTTTCTTCCCACCTGCCTCTGGGTGGACTCAAACCTCCAGCCTTTCCCATTTGCACCACCCAGGGACTCCCTCTCTCCCCTTGCCTAGCTTTATCTTTTCTTTATAGCACAAATGGTTACCCTGCCTGACAGCATGGTCTGTGTCTGTGTGTTTATCTGTTTGCTGTCTTTCAGTCCCTGGAGAATGTAAGCTCCCTGAGGGCCAGAATCTTGCCCTCCTGTTTGTCTGTCACTTAATACGAACTCACTAGATTTTGTTGAATAACTACATGGCCTAATGAATACATCTGCAAAATATGGAGTTTCAGAAAGGATAGTGGTGGTGACAGCTTTTTGTAAATTTAATTCAGTGTGTATTATTGGGCGCCTTCTTTGTTTCTGCTAAACAGACTTAAGGCGTAGTTGACGTTGTTTATTATCATAAAGGAAATGAAGTGGAAAATAAATCTGGTCTGGGCCCAAAATGTAGACCATAGGCGCTGTCCATCTCTTCCCTGCTCTTCGCCCATTCTTGGAGCTGCGGGTAGCAGTAGCGCCAGCGGCCGGGTAGTGGGGAGAGGGGGGATGGGGAGTGGCGGCCGCTCCGCACTGCCCCTTTTCATCCCCCTGGCCCTGGAGTCTCGAATATGCGAGGGAGGAGGGCGGTATGTCCCTCTCCCTTCGCCATTCCGGGCTCTCGAACATTGGTCCCCCGGACCCAGCGAGCGGGATCGCCCTGCATTTGTGCCTCCGTTCGGTCCCAGGGCCGCCAGAGCCTCCGGAGATTCCTGGCTGGCTGCGGGTCGAAGGGAAGCGCGCAGGGAAGCGGTGGCCTCGCGCGCCGCGCTCCACTGGAGGCCCCCTGAGGATGCGGAGCAGGCGGGTTCCGGAGACCGCGGTAGCTGGGTGTTGGGGAGAGCCGGAGCCCCACCGCGTAGAGACCCTACGCGCCAAGGGCGGGAGTAGCTGAGCTGGAGGATGGCGGAGAGCCGCTGGTTCCGGAAGGTCGTATTCATATCCCCGCAGGGCGCGATTGTGCGCGTGTGTAACAAGTGTGCTATTACGTGTGTGCAACTGGCGTGTGCGCGCGGCGCTTACACGCTCCAAAGGAGGCCGGATGCAAGGAGCTCACTATTCACACAAAGGGGGCTTAGATGAGTAACATTTAAATTTGAGAAAAGAAGAAAGGTGTTGGAGCCGGAGGAGGAGGATAAGGACCAAGGGCGAGATCACATCTTGGTCTGGGGCACCGCTGCTCCGCGAAGGGACCTGCGAGGCGTGAGCGCTGGGAGGGCGAGAGCCTTGGCGGGCTTCTCGCCTATTCTCCGCAGAACTTTTTTCCCCTCCCTCTTTCCCTCGCTCTGCCTCTCTCGGGGCGGTCTCCAGGGTACTGTCTCTCACATCCATTCTCCTTTCCTCCTTGATTTATGCTGCAGAGTGGAACGACCTTCCCTGACCTCATTTTCATGACTGCGCGAGCACACCCGGTCGGCTACGCACATTCCGGAGGAGGCGCGCGCCAACACTCACACAGACACAGACACACACACTGTCACACACACACACACACACACACACACACACACACACGGGAGACCTGGATTGCTGGACCCCCTCCATCCCTGAGTTCACACCAGCTCCGCCACTCTTAGGGCACTGCCGGGTCTGTGGACTCTCAAAGAATAGGTCCTCATTAGCATGTTGCTTTGAATATCATTTGCATTTTATTCATTTCATGTCAAAACGCTCAGAAATTCCCCCAGCCCGCACCTCTTCCCGGAGCAGCCCGGCCTCCCCGAGCTTGGAAGTCCTGGACCTCCAGCTCAAGCTCCTAACCACCCCACTCCCCCCACCAGGTGCTCAAGGGCTGTGGTCCCCACACCTAGGACTGCCCCCACCCACCCTCGCGCGACCAGAGCACCAATAACCAGCCACCCACAGCCCCCATGAGAAAGGCTAACGTTTCCTGAGCTCTTGGCAAGTTCCAGCCCTGAGCTAAGGGTTTATGCGCGCTCTCTCATTTAATCCTTACAGTAACCCCAACGTTATATCCGTTTGAAGAGGTAGGAAACAAAGGTGGCTTGCCTAAGGACGTAGAGCTAAAAATGGACGAGTCCCAAATCCAAACCCAAAGCCGCACGAAGCCAGAAAACGTGATCCCTAAGCTACCTTGCCTCGTACAAGGTCAAAGCTAAGGTAACTATGGCAGAAGAAAGTCTGTTTTCCTAAGTGGAAGAAAGTCGTCCTCTGCCCGGCAGCCACCCTTCCCCCGGCCGGCCGCTGGGGAAACCGGGGCACATTCCCCCGACGGGGACTCGCAGCGCCCCTCCCGCGGGGCTGCCTCCTGTCCTGACCCCTTCCCAGCCGGGGCTTGGCCGGGTCCGGCCGCCGTGCTTGCGGGGTCGTCTGTCGGGGCTGGCTAGTTAAGAAAAATAAACAACGTTCCAAATGAAGGCGATGCCTTTCAACCCGAGCCCCGCCGCCTGCCAGAGAAATGCAAACAGCGGGGGACAGCCCGAGCCCGCCCGGCCCCAGCGCCCGAGCTGCGGGTGGGAGGGCCGGGCCGCCGTAACCCGAGCCGCAGCGCCGGCTCCCCGCTCGCTGCCCTCCGCCTGCCCCTTCGCCCCTGACCCCGCCGGCGGCGCGCCCGGCCCGCTCCCGCCCGCCCCCGCGCCCCCCACCGGGCCGAAGGCCTCTGCGCCCGGACCTGCCCCTCCCCAGCGCGCTCGGGTCTGGCCCCGGTCCCGACCCGCCACCCTGGGATCCTCTGCGGAGTCCTGCGTCCTCGCGGCCACAGGGAGCCTGTCAGCAACGCTCCTTGAGGCGGCCGCTCGCCAGGCCTCGGCGCTGGGTTATTGAGCGCCAAGAAAAAACTGGAGGGGGACAGAGAGGGAAGAGTGTCAGAAATTCGACCATCAATCTGTTGCCTTATGGGTCGGGGTGGGGGGTCTGCTTCCAGATTTGTCCCCTCCGGGTGCGCGTAAACGCCCCGCGGGGGCGGCCAGGGCAGCGAGGAGAGGGCTGGCCTGAACGCACCGGGGGCATTGAGGCCGCCGCTGCCTGGTGAGGCCAAAGGGGTAGCGTAAGCTGGGCGAGGGAGGGTAAACCCGGAAGAACTAGGTGAGCGGCGCTTGTCGCTCGGGGTCCTAGTTTTCCGCTGGTCCTCGAAACCCGGACAACCTGCACCCTGGTCCACCAGGGGGAGCAGAGGGTAGAGGGAGGATGACCCTGCTAGAGTTTCAACCCCGCTTTGAGGAAACGTCCTTCTGCTTAGGTTGCGACAGCACCACCCTCTTTCTTATTGATGCGTGCGTGAATGACTCTAGGAAGTCGCCGTGGCTGCACATGAGTGCGCGACGCAGGAGGACATCCCGGGACCTCGGCACCGGGGCTTCACAAACTCCAAGACGGGTAGCTGCGCCGCGTGAGCCGCAGCTCGGCGGGTAAAAGCCACCCAAGGATTCGCCGCGGCCTCACCTCTTGCGGGCCACGCGGCCGGCGTCCTCCCGGCCACCACTCGGGGCCTGGAGTGTCGGGGAGGAGTGGTGGCACACCCACTTGCTTCGAATTCCTTCGTTGCAAAGCTGGGCCGCGCCAGGAGCAGCGAGGAATGCCCATAGTGACGCTCCAGTCTGTTTCGGTGGAGAGAAGGGGACAGGCGAAGACCAGGACTGCACGGGCTTCCGGTCCCTTCCGGCTCCTTTTCACAGGGCCAGAAAAGGAGTCGGTCTATCAGTTCCTCTTCAGAGCTGTCTCCCTGCGTCCCAAAGATTGCCAGAGCCGGGAGGCGAGTGCTCTCCCGGAAGCAAAGCCCACACACGTGCGCCCTCGCGCACACTCACGCGCGCACACACTCGCCCGCACTTGCAGCCGGCGCCCAGGCCCCTTGGCGCCGCTGCGCTGGGCATTACCTTCGCTGCTCTGCCTCAAACACTTCTCGAGCTCCCGGCCTTGACTTTCCTGCAGTCTCTTGACCTGAACAGCAGTCAGGACTCGTGAAATCAATACTCCTTAAGTGTGTACCCCATTAGAGATTCCCTCTCTGGCACTCTCATGAAGGGGCAAGATGTGAAATCGGGAGAATTCCTCTTTACTCAAATATTCCCTACCTGGACTTACAATGGGTGTTTTTCTCTATAGTAAAAGAAAAAGTTTGCTTACAGAGTAGAAAGTAAAATCAGTGTGAACACTACCACCACCATCTCTCCCCAGCTTCCGAATTTGGTTCCTTTCCGCCAGCTGAAAGCGAGCGATTCTGGCAAGAAGGAAACCCGTTCATTCTGAGTCCTTCAAAAAAGCGCCACTTCGGAGACGGGGGATAAATCTGCACTGCCTGAATTCCCCTCTTCATTGCTCCTCCAGGACCCTGCTGTGTAGACGGGACCTTAAAGAGACCCGGAAGGAGTAGGTTTGAAAACCCAGCACCTGGTTCCTGGGGCAGGTTGACAGGTCAGCCCCCTGCCTCGCCTCCTTTCTCCTTCCCCCAGTCCGATTCCCACCCGTCTCCCCGCCCCCCCCCGCCCGGCCCCCGTGTGGGACTCAGATACCAATCCTGGGACGCGGACGCGGCTGACAGATAAATTGCATTGTAGGCCCGGGGGGGAAAAGGGACCATGTCTCTTTAACGGGCCCTCCAGACAAAGCGTCTCCCCTCGGAGCGAGCGGAGCCGGGCGCAGCCGCGCGCAGACCTGTCAGCGCGTCTCCCGCGCTTGGGAGAGAGTTTGCAAAGTCATAATTATATCTCTTAACCTGTCTTGCTCTCTGCAGAAGAAGGTCCCATTATATTGAAATGAGATTATTAGCCATCAAATACTTTCTTTCTCAGGAGTTTTTTTTTTTTTATTCAAATACCTTAACGACTTGGCAATTGCATTTTGATCAGATTTAGTTCGCGCCCCAGCCAGGCGCGGGAGCTGGGGCGGGAAGGCAGCTGGCTGGGGAGGGAAGAGGGGGTGCCAAAAGAGTTTGCAAAGGGAAACAACCCCTCTTTTACTCTTCTCTTAGGTGTCAACTACCCGGTGTGGTTGGCCTGGGAAGAGGGCGTGAGATAAGGGAAGTTGGGGCGAGCAGCGGGGGCACGTCTTCTATGCCCTCTGGACTCATCGCTTAAGCCACTTCTCTGAAAACGGAACCTGGATTTCAGGCGGGGCAGATGTGGATGGTGAGACCGGGACCAGGATGCAGAAGTGTGAGGGTTGCAAGAATAGGGGTGAGTCTGGGGCACCAGGTAAGGGCTGAGGCTGGGAGCTCTGCGGGCTTAGCCGTTTCCACTGAGGATTGTCTGGGGGCTTCTGCCAGGCTCCTGGTGGATGGATTTTCTGTCCCTAACAGTAAATGAGGCTTTGCTCTATGCCCAGGGCCTGTCTGGTTTTACCTAAGATTGTGAGCCCCTTGAGGGTGAAGCCCATCTTGTTTCCAGGCCCTGGAACTCCTGTCCCTACTGCTAGCAGCACCCCCACCCCCTCCCTGGACTTGGGGGGAGGGGAGCAGGACGTGCGGTGGAAGATTTCCCAGACTCTAACTGTAAAGCCCCTCACCCTGACTTCCCCTGGTGGGAGGAGGAACCAGGCCTGTGTTTTCCTTGGCTTCGGCCCAGTCTCAAGGAAAATATAGAGAGCAAGACTGCTCACCAGTGCCACCTCCACCTCTTACACACACACACACACACACTTCCTTTATAATACTGGTGAGTCCAACCCAAAATCTAGTTCTACTCCATCATCTTCCAAACAAGAATCTCTCCTCAAGTATTCATAAAGCAAAATGCAGACCCAGAATCCAGAAATCTGGCTTCTAGATGAGGCTGGAGCCACAGCACCCTGCACCAGCCTACCGGCGTCTCCCCACCTCGGTTTCTCCCTCTGCACCATGAAAGGCTTGGACTTGAGACCTGTGCAGCCCCTTAATCTCTGACAGTCTTTATTGTCCTGTAACGAAGAATCTTAGAACAGACTTGGTCATATGGAAGATTTCAGAGAGAACATAGCAGCCCTCTCCTCCCACCTCCTTGGGAAAGCAGTCCTGGGCGGGGAGGGGGAATCAATTATGGCTTTAAAAGTCTCTAAATACAAAAATTTGGGGAAACTGATAGTGAATCCTAGAGCTGAACCAATACATACCCTAGGACCCAGCAGTTCCACTGGTAGGCATTTACCCAACAAAAACGTACATACATGTTTACCAAAGGACATGTGCAAAAATGTTCCCAACAGGACTCGTCACAATACCCCCAAACTGGAAACTACCAAATGTCCATTAAAACTAGAATGGATAAATAACTTAGAGCCTAATCACACAATGAAATAGTACATATAAAGAGAAGGAATGAAGTATTACTATGTGCAAAAACATGGATGACTTTCACAGACATAATACTGAGCAAAAGAAATCGGATACAAAAGACACCATAATCTAAGGTTCCCTGGCAACCCCACGCACGACAAAACGAAACGCTACCCGGTTCTGCATCACCCTATGATCGGTTCGGGGTCAGACTGTTGTCATCATAGGGTTCCCACTGGCTGATGTTCAGAACTGTATCTCCAGGTTTTCCTTCCTAGTTCGTTTTAGTCTGGAAGCTCTGCTGAAACACGTTCAGCCTAACCCGTTGTCCTTGAGTCGGTTCTGACTCATAGAGACCCTATAGCACAAAGTAGAGCTGCCCCAGGGGGTTTTCAAGGAGTGGCTGGTGGAGTCCAACTGCCAACTGCGAACCACCTTTACCTCCAGGGCTCCAGCCAGCAACACTCAAGCCTCCACAAAAACAGGCAAAAGGAGTCTATGCTCTTAGAGGGCAGAATGAAGGTTCCCTCTAGAGGGGGTGACGGGGAGGGAGTAGGAGGGAGGTTTCTGCAACCATGGTGGTCTTTGGATTCTGGTTACACAGAGCTTGTGAAAATTCATTGAGAAGCACACCTATGTTAAGTGCCTTTTCTGAATGTATGGTATATTTAAGCCTCAAGATGGAAATTTCTTCTTCCCAATCCCCAATATCATCCTCACATGCACACATTCTAATGCCCCAAACTGCGTATCAGCAGGAAATCAACTAATCAAAGGGTGTTTGGCCCTCCTGCCCTCCTGCCCTGTGCTGGGCTCGGCTCTGTGGAACGTTCATAGATGTACTGGAGTTCGTGCCTCAAGGGGTTTGCAATGGAGTTTAGGAGGCAGAAGAAAGTAAGAAAGCAATCTAGGAAACATCTGATGGCATAGAGTGAGTGCTTTGTAACTGTGGAAGCCAGACAGCCTGGGTTTGAATCCCAGCTCCACCGTTCTTAGCTACGTGACCTTGGACAAGCGATTTCACCTCTCTGGGCCTGATATCCTCAGCTGAAATATGGAAAGGATAATACTGGTATTAACTCACAGGGATGTTGTGAGCGTTACATCAGAGAGCCTGTGCAACAGCAACGGGTAAGTAGGGTAAGTACTCCCAAAGCGTTAGCCACCTGGTGTGGTGGCAGCAGCAGCAGCAATGTTTGGATATTTTTATTTTTGATTGTCACAACTGGGGGGGGGGGAGTCCTATTAGCATCTAGCGGGCAGACACTAGGGATGCTACAATGCCCAGGACAGCCCTCACAACAGAGAATTGTTGTTGGTAGCTACCATGGAGTTGCCTCCAACTCACAGTAACCCCATGCACAATGGAGTGAAATGCTGTCCAGTCCTGTGCCATCGCCATGATCAGTTGTAGATCAGACCATTGTGCTCCAGAGGGTTTTCAATGGCTGATTTTCAGAAGTAGATTGCCAGGCCTTTCTTCCTAGTCTGTCTTAGTTTAGAGGCTCTGCTGAAACCTGTTCAGCATGATAACAACACACAAGCTTTCACTGACAGGTGGTGGCTGCATACGGAGTGCATTGGCCGGGAATCAAACCCGGGTCTCCTGCATGGAAGGCAAGAATCCTACCACTGAACCCTACTGTAGAATTACCCAATTGAAAATGTCAATAGGGCTGAGGTTGAGAAAGCCTGACCTGGAAGATGAAGAGGGTGGTAGCAAGATAGGGCACGGCGGGGCGGGGGGGGGTGTGAGGGTGTGTCCTGGAAGTCCTGATACAAACAGGGCAGGTGGGTCAAGGTGTGCCCAGAAGTGCCCCTGTTCTAGCCTCAGGCTGCAAGTGCCTTACGCACCTCCCTGATTTCAGAACTTGGTGAGGATCTGAAATACTCGTTGTGGGGCTGCTTTCTTTGCTGCTACCAGGACAGACTTGGATAAAGCTGAACAGGTTCTCAGGATATTTGCAGGCCCACAAGCATCACATCTGCGTTGGCACCGCAATTGCAGGAGATCCCTGAGGCTGTGGAGCCTGACCCTCTCTGGGAGGCTCAGCAGGGGGAGGGCCTTGCCCTACAGTCATACAGTGTTGCTGGGAATGTTGAGACTAGATCTGGAAAGCTCAACAAGTCGGGGAAAAAGGGATTACAGGTATTGATGTAAATTATCCAGAAGGAGGAAATCTGGCATTTTTTAAGTCAAAAAGAAAAGATAACATTGAATTTCATAAGTGCCCAAGAGAACAAGGTGATTCTCTAGGGGCAAGTTCATTTCTAGGCCCTAAAACAATGTTTCATAACCATTGGGTTTCAGAAAAGAGAAAATTGATGTTGATTAATAATTTTTTTTTCCTGAGGTGCCTGGCAATGTTCTAAACACTAGGGATACAGCAATGAGCAATAAAGACAAAGAAAACTTGCATTGGGCATATATACTAAGGGAGGGGAGTGATAAATAAAACAATATATAATGTAATGGCAGGTATCTAATTGAGCATCTACTATGGGTCGGCTGTTCTTCATAAATATTCTCAATTACACAGGAAACTTTAAGACAGAAATTCCTTCCCTCAACTTAAAATGGAGAAATTGAGGCTCAGAGAAGGTAAGTGACTTGCCCAAGGTTGGATGACTAATAACTGGCAGGCTCAGGATTTGAACTCAAGGGGCCCATTCATGATAAAAATACTTAGTAAACTAAGACTAGAGGGAACTTTCTTAATCTGATGAAACTACAAGCAGAGCCCTACAGCAATCATCATATTTACTGAAAAAATATTCAAAGTTTTCCCCCAAGGCAAGACATGCATACCCACTATCAATACTTCTAGTCAACATTGCATCTGACATCCTAGCCAGGACAATGAGATGAGAAAAAGAAATTTAAGCATCATGTCTTAGCCATCTGGTGCAGCCATAGCAGAAATGCCACAAGTGGGTGGCTTTAACAGACTTAAATTTATTTTCTCAATGAGGAGTCTAGAAATCTGAATTCAGGGTGCTGGCTCTAAGGGAAGGCTTTCTCTCTCTTTTGCCTCTGGGAGAAGTTTCTTGTCTCCAACTTCTATTCTTTGGCTTCTTGGTGTTCTTCATGTGGCGTGGCATCTATCTTCCCCCATCTCTTCTTGTTCGCTTGCTTGTTTAATCTCTTTTATATCTTAAAAGAGATTGACTTGAGAAACACCTACACTAATATTGTCTCATTAATATAGCAAAGAAAACTCATTCCCAAATGGGATTATAATCACAGGCATAAGGTTTGGTATTTAGTATTTTAAGGAGGCACGATTCAATCCATAACATGTCGGAAAAGGAAGAGTAGAAATACACCCACTCCTCACTCATCAATATAGTTAGGTTCCAAAGACCAGGTGTTTATGTGAAAATCAACGCTATGCAAAAATGGAGGATGATCACATTAGATCACAAAATGGAAGATGACTACATTATTACATAACTGCCAAATTACACCACTACATAGCTGCCAAATCACATCATTACATAACTGCCAAACCATTGAGAACCATGGCCCAGCCAAGATGACACACGACCTTAACCACACAACCAGCGTTACTCTCGCCTCACACCTCTATGGAAAAGTGTATATGTCATTCGTTACTGCCAGATGCATGTTGTTAATGTGCAAAACAGTCAGA
Source organism: Loxodonta africana (assembly GCF_030014295.1). Taxonomy (NCBI): domain Eukaryota; kingdom Metazoa; phylum Chordata; class Mammalia; order Proboscidea; family Elephantidae; genus Loxodonta; species Loxodonta africana. The sequence continues at coordinate 104,026,884 of NC_087342.1, forward strand.
TAGTAGATTTTTTACTATTATCATAAATGTGAAATGTCAGGTAATAAGATAGTTGATAAGTGAAGAGTAGGTGTATTATTATTCATAGATGACATGATTGCATGTGTAGAAAATCCAAAAGAATCTACGAACTACTAGAATACAAACTCAACATACCAAAATAAGTTACATTTCTCTATACCAACAGAAAATAAATTTTTAAAATACAATTTGCAATAACACCAAAAAACCTCAAATGCCTAGGAATAAATCTTAATGAAAAACATGCAAGATCTCTACACTGAAGCTACAAAACATTACTGAGAGAATTTAAAGACCAAAATAAATGGAGAGCTATACAATGTTCATGAATGGGAAGACAAATATTGTAAAGATATCACTTCTCAGCAAACTACCTATAGATTCAATACAATTGCAGTTAAAACTTACCTGTATCCATGGAGTCAATTCTGACTCACAGCAACCCTATAGAACAGGATAGAGCTGCCCCATACAGTTTTCATGGCTGTAAATCTTTACAGAAATAGACTGCCATATCTTTCTCCCACAGGGTGGCTGGTCGGTTCAAACTGTCAACTTTTTGTTAGCAGCCAAGCACTTAACCACTGTGCCACCAGGGCTCCTTAACCAAAACCTAGCAGGTCTACTCATGGAAATTGTACTCAGGCGATTCTGACTTCATGGCCCTCTTCCCATGATACCACTGAAGCCTAGACACTACAGAAAAAAGATTCAAGGGTCACAGTGTTCCCCATGCACAGTGTAATAGGCCGCCATAACTAAAAGACCATCAAGACCCTTAACCATAAGAACAGGACCCCAGAAAACCCAAATGGTAGTAGACGGAGGAGATAAAATATATGCTCAATTAAAACAGACCTTTACTATGCTTTCAGCAGACTCAAAAGAAAGACTGTAATTAAACAAATACATTTTTATTTAAACAAGGGTGGTAGAGAGCACTGGGGTTTGTCATATTCCATGAGTGATATTGCTGGAGATATGGCTCTCTGGCTGGGGCTATAGCTCCCTCCATAGGTGTGCAGAGATTTCTCTGGTAAGGATTTGGAGAGTGGGTCAAGAAAGCCCTGAGGCCACACACCCATGGGCATCAGCTTTCTCAGTGGCACGGCATTGCTGGAGGCTCTTGACCTGTCCCAAGATAGCAGCTGGGACTTGGCCTTGGCCTCGGCCTTGGGTTTGGGGGAGCAGTGGGAGAGTTGTGCCCTGAAGACAATCACTGGAGGAGAAAGCTTCTCCCTCCCTGATAACAGGCTTAGGGGCTGCTGAGAGCCCAGACGTGAGGCTGCAGGTGGTCGGGGATGCAACACTGCCTTCGTTCTCAAGCTGCACCCACAGAGGCAGGGCCCAGACTCGTTGGACATGGAGAAACAGAACTTGTTCCCTGGTGATTGAGGAGGCAGAGCCACCAGGACCTGTTTTGCCTCCCAACTCAATCCTGTGGGGTTGCAGGCTTTCCTAAAAAGGGGGTGGGGAGAATTCAGATCAGTTGAAAAGAGAATCAGAAGGACAAACGGAAGGACAGAGCTCCATACCCCAAACCCGCACTCACCATCCATCTTTCTGAAGGGGTTTCTTTTCCTCCAATAATAGAGGTTTAGAGACAGATTCTACTACAGGACATTTCTTCATTTTCTCCAAAAAGAAAAGAGAGAGAGAGAGAGCCGGGGGGAGGGAGCCGATGGCTAGGAAGACTAGTAATCCAGAGGAGTTTTCAGGGAAGGGAGAGGAAGATGAACAACAAGAAGAAGAGGCCTGATTCCTTCAGGCTGGAGGACTAGTACAGCACCAAAATCTCTCCCAACACGTACCTCTAATAAAGGAACCAGTCAAATGTACCCTTTTAAACAGTCTGGGCTGGGAGCAGAAATGAGAAGGAGGGAGAGAGAGAGTGTTTTCCCCATCTCTTGCAATATCTTTTTGAGTCCAGGGAAGTCCACTTAGGACACATTGCTGAAGACTCCAGTTCCTATTATGATGTCACAGATAGGTTAGAACTAAGAAGTCCCAAAATTCCCCAGGTTGACTTACTGAGCCATGGACACCAAGTTCTTCCTGGAGTCTAGAAAGTCCTGCCTCTTTTCCTGGTGGCACACTAAGATCATCAGTTCCATAAACACTTCATTCACACTACTGTGTGCCCAGCACTGTAGCACCTGAAATGAATCTGGCACCCTCACTGTCCTTGAAGAGCTTGCAGTCTGGGAGTGCAGACAGGACACCAGTGTAAATGGCCCTGGAGAGTTCCTTCGCATGCTGGATCCAGAGTGGTGACATGATGAGCGAATACGGCCCATCTCTGCAGGCTGGAGGTGTGCAGAAGGTTTTGTGCTGGAGGAGGAAGGGGAGAGCTGGGCTCAAGAATGAATGTAATTTGGGTGAAAGAACCAGGCAGAGGTTACTGGGAAAAATGCAAAGCAGGAGTCTCATTGTGTGAAACTTTAACTTTAGTAAGGGGCCTCGAATGCCAGGGTGAGGATTTGGAGTTTACTGAGGGTAATGGAGATGAGATGATCTAGGGAACTATATCAGGGTCCTAACAAGAAACTAATGGACACTGAAATTTGGAGAATTGGAGAAAGTTTGATAAAGGGGCTATTTACAAAGGTACAGGCTGGTATAAGAAAATCTCAGAGTATAGTGCATTGCTGCAGTGCTATAAAAGCAGACAGCTGTAACCACCCCTAGACTTTAAGAGATGAAGGGAAGGTGCGGTTTCAGGGCCCGGAGGAGGGTCGTGTAGAACAGTCCACCCTGACAGGAGCTGTGACCTTAGGTGGGGCTCAAATCAACCCAGCAGAGAGGGACCAGGGCCTCACCCTCCTCTTCCCTCAGATCTTCTGCCAGGCCTTCCATCGGCTCCCTCCAAGATGAATCCAGAGGGCACGGAGGCCACAGATGCAGCCAGTCTTAGTCCCTCAGTGCTGCTGTAACAGAAATAACACAAGTGGGTAGCTTTGAAGAACAGAAATTTATTTTCTCAAAATTCTGGAGGCTGAAAGCCCAAATTAAGGTCTTGGTCGCGTTGATTCCTTCCTCGCAGGTAGTCCTGGGCATTCCTTGGTTCTGTGACTTGTAGACAATCCTCACACGGTGTCTGTCTACCTCTTCACCACCACACCTCTCCCCGTGCATTCATACCTTTGCATCTAATCCGCTTTTCTTATACCCTAGAAATGATTAGATTTAGAGCTCACCCTACTTAGATATGATCTAATTAGCCTAACAAAGAAAACTCTATTTCCAAACAAGATTACATCCATAGGTAGAGGCGTTAGGATTCCAACACATATTTGTTGGTGGAGGCTGGCGGGGAACACAATTTAATCCATAAGATTTCCCAACCAGATCAACCTCCCAAGGTGGTGAAAAAGTGGTTCTGGAGAGGTAAACGGAAGATATCCAGCAGAGAGCTGAGAGTGGGCAAGATGCAGGAGAGGAGCCAGGTGAAGACCCCAGAAAGGGTGAAGCCCTGGACAGGGATTATGGAGTGACAGTGTCTTCTCAGCTCTTACACCTGGCTTCCTTTAGACTCCCATAATGCAGGCAAGCTCCAGGGCCCATTTGGGTCAGGACAGCGTTGCTTGGGGGTGAAAAGATGGACCCTATCTCCTGGGAAAGGAGGCTTGATGGAGTAACTCAAAGCCTTTGAGTTCACGCATCGACCCAGGACCAAATACTCCCATGGTCAGGTTTCTTTGGCAGACATCTAGTTTTTAAAATTTGAATTTTAACACATTTATGCGTACCCTTCATGCTCCAGTTCACCCACAGCCTTGACCATTTCCCATTGTTCACCCCAGGCTCACTTCACTCATGGCCTTGACCCACCCAGCCCCTGTAGGCATCTGAGTTTTCAACCCCTACTTGGAGGACAGAGCATGGAGGAGGAAAACAGGCTAGCCACTTAGGATGAGGTTCCCCATTCCTGTGTATCCCCTTCCCCTCAGTAGGACAGACACCTGGGAGGAAGATGGGATGCATCTATGCACACTGAGAAAGGCCGAATGAGATTCTGGCTGGCAGAAAGGACTCTTTAAATGGGGATGTTTCCTGAGAAGGCCCTGGCATTGTTTGAGTACAAGCAAGAACCAGTTTTTTTCAGACTCCCTTCCAGGTTTCATTCGTCAGATCAACTTCCACTTGTAAACATGGGAATAGCATGGGCTTTTGTTTCTGAAGACCAAGACCTGAGTTTCTACATTTGCTGTCTATAAGGGGCCTCGGACATGTTCTTTAACACCTCTGGGCCTCAGTTTCCCATCCTACAGACAATGATGACCATCTCACAGGGTTGCTGTAATAATGAAATGAGAAAATTCACTTTTGCTTCCTGCCTATTATAAAACCAAAGAGATGATAGTTAGTGTTTACCTATTTTATCCTCCATTCTCTAATTCACTTCAATTTTTCTGCCAAAACTGGGCTAGTCAAGGTCACCTTATTGTTATCAACTTTCCTGAAGCATTTAATGCTATCTCTTCCTTCTTGAAATTCTTCATGTTGGTTCTAGGGCATCATACTCTCTTGGTTTTTCACCTCCTTGCCGCACAACTTCAGTCTCTTGCAGAATGTTCCTCTTCTTCCTGACTTGGAAATAATGGAGTTTCCCAGGGCTCCATTCTTGGGATCCTTCTGCCCACTATCTCCACTCACACACTTGGTGATCTCATCTGGTCTCACAGCTTTACATGCCATCCATACAGTATGGATTCTCAGATGTGTATCTCCTCTTCTTTCTTACCATCACATAGTCACCAAGAGCTTCACAGGAGATGGGGGAATCCTTCTCTATAGAAACGAAATCACATAGTGAACAGACCAGCAGGTGCTGACATTTGGAAATTCCAATAAAAACCTGGCTGGCCACCTAATCATGACACACCAATCACAAGCCTGCCCACACACTCCCAATAAGAAACATCCAATAATAATCAAGTATTGGATGGAAGCCTCAAACATTAAAGGGGGTGGGGGTGGGGGAAGAAAACAAACAAGAAGGAAGAAAAAACTCATAGAAGAAAGAGGCAATTGTGGAAAATGGAAGAAAATTTTAAATTATAATTAATAGCTTCTGAGAGATAGCAGAAGATATTATCTCCATGAAACAACAACAGGATGCAGTATTTAAAATAATAATAATAATGGAATAGAGAACAAATTAAAAATGGTAATCAAAATTTAAAAGTTAATTGTAGCATTGGAAGACAAAGTCAATGCAATCTCAGTCTTCTAGAAGGTAGAACAAGAAGACAAAATGAGGGACGATAAGAGAGAACAGATTTTTAAATAAAAAAAAAAAAAAGTCCAGAGGATCAGTACTGACTATTAGGGGAATTATAAAGAAAGAACAGAAAAGAAGAGGAAACTGTGGCAGATTGTATTTTCCAAAGAGGTCTATAATAATATCTCCTATTTCACATGATTTTTTAGAACGTTTCCATGCCCCCATCAAGAGGTGGTGTCTAATTCTTTTACCCTTGAATCTTGAAAGGTTTTGCAACTTTTTTTACCAATAGAGTGTGGTGAAAGAGAGACAGTGGGCTTCTGAACGTAGGTCATCAAAGGCAATGCTCCTTCTGCCTTGTTTGCTGAAAGACTTGCTTGGAGGCCCTGAGCCACCATGTAAGAAGCCTGACTGACCTGATGTCTCCATGTTGTGAGGAAGCTCAAACTAGCCCATGTGGAGAGACCACGTGGGGATGCCCTAAAACTACATAAAGAGGAAAAGATGTCCAATACGCTCTCAGTTGCTCTAGCCTCCACTGCACCAGCTACCATTTGACTGCAATCTCATGAGACCCTGAGCCAGGACCACCTCTCTGAGCTTTTCCCGAATCCATGAGAAGTTATAAAATGATTGCTGTGGTTTAAATCACTAAATTTGGGGGTGATTTGTTACACAGAAACAGCTAACTGAAACATTGCCTAAGAGATCAAAGAAAATTTTCCAGATTGAAAGATATGAGTCTCCATAATTAAAGGCCATAATTCAAGGAGAAAAGACCCACTCTAGGGCACAACACGTGAAATTTCAGAATAATAAAATAAAGATCCCTTAAAAGAGAAAATTGGTAGGGGCGAGGGAGGTGATACGAAGCAGGGAAATCATACAAAAGAACAGATAAGTATGCCTCTGGACTTTTCAGAAGGAACAACAAAGCTCCAAATCAATGGATCAATGTCTTCACGTTAGGTAGGATAGACTTGTGTAACAATGAATCCCCATATTAACCCAGTAGACGTTTATTTCTTGCTCACATAATAGTCCTGGATAGATGTGATGTTCCGGTCAATAGGCAGCTCTTCTCCACCTCAAATAGGCTTCTTCCATCTTGCTGCTCCACCATACCACAGGGCTGGGACTTCTCCTGACCTTTTATGTGCCCTGGACTCCTTTGATAATCTGGTGAAGCCTGTGGTCCCCTTCTCACAATATTTTTAAATCCATAAAACAAAACACAAAGAAGTATAAACCAAGCCAAGTCTATGGAAATACAGCTATCAAAATATAAAAAGATGCTTTGTGATATAGTAGTATATGTTTCTCCATTAATTCAATACGTAACAAGGCAGTGCTTTTGAACAAAGATGAGTTCAAGTCAAATTTATTTTGTAAGGGCATGTCAATGTGAATACTGACTACATTCAAGGTCTGCATACCTCTCAACGTTAAGGAAGGTTAAGAATTTTTGTTTGAATCATCCAGTTTGGCAAACCTGTGACAAACAATGAAAATGGCTCACCTACCTCCACGTATCAATTAGCCACCAATTGGCAGCAGGGCTTACTGGAAAGTAATATGGATGTCTGGTTCACCAACGCCAGAACATGCATCTTCACCATTTGGGGGCTGAACGCCTCCTCCACTCAGAGTCGGCCAGTTGCGTTGCATGGCTGTCTGTCAACAGGAAGACTGCAATTATGTGCAATCTAGTGGCAGGTCTAATAACTGCTGTAATTTCCAAGTGGTGATGAATGTAATGATATTTTGAGATATCTACAGCAACTGTAATGTGATATGAAAATATCTGTGATTTCTACCGGTGACAGTCAAAGGTACTGCCGATACCATTGTGGTTTGTTGTCTACATTCCTAATAACATTCCTAGTAGAAAAGCTAAATTTCAGCTCAAGATTAGGGAACATAAAGATGTACTTTTCCCCTCCAAGTTCATAGAGCCCATGAACTTAGGGTCCATGGGCCCCAGGTTAGGACACGTGCTTTAGAGCCTCCTTGTCATCATCTGCAGCCAGCAGGGAGAAAGGAAAAGAGCATAAGGAAGGCTTTATGGGCCAGGCTTGAAATTAGCACACATCATTTTCAGTCACATTCCATTGCAGAGAATTTAGCCCCATAGCTACACCTCCCTGCAAGAGAAGCCGGGAAATAGAACCTTATTTTTGTGCCTAAGAAGAACAGACTACAGATTTGGTGCATAGCTGCTAGTCGCTGCCACAGTCAGATCCTCTGGCCACCAAATTGATGGCGTACCCTTTTAGCCACAGACAAAACACACTCAATCTCTTTCCAAGGGACGCAAATCAGAGCTCCATCACGCTTCTGCATTCGACTCAATTTTCCCTAGAACGTTCTAGGTGATGTGCAGTCTTGGACCAAAGACCCTACCTCCCAACTCTGAACACACCCAATATGTGGAATAATTGCAATAGCAACTGGGCAAATTAAGGCAGTCCCCTGATCTATAACCATGATGGAACCCTGCTGGGCAGGCATTGTGAAGAACGCTGTCCTGGCAATGGAGGTTCTTTGATTACACCCTGTATCTTCTTTCTGGGAGGAATTCCCCATTGTCTTCCATGGCCCCTGCTCTGCCTTCTGGGAAATTCTCCCTTGTCCATTATCCCCTGTGGCCACACCTGAAGTACTTATTGGGAGTATGCCCTTTTTTTGCTTTCACAGCCCACTTTCTGCTCATGGAAGCTTGGGAACCCAAGGGTTGTTTTAAAGATTTTTAGGCCATGTTTGTGGTTTCTTTGGGAATTCAATTCCTTTCTTAAGTAGATTTCTGATCTATTCGCTTCCCATTTGTTGCATGTGTCAGTTGCCACAACTAAAGTTTCCTAGACACAGTTCTAAAATCTCTTTGCTGGTCCTTTGCTTCTTTGGGCCCATGCCAATCTCTTATCTGTCAAATTAGTATCAGCTACTGTAAGGCCATCTGTAACGAGAATCTTATTAGGGAGACAACATCCTTAACCTGATCTTTGCTGCAGGGCTGAATCCCTTTGTTTAGGTGAGAAGACTTAATCAGTCTTTGTGGTTCAAAGATTTATTCCGTGTTATCACCTCCTCTTTGGGGTCCTGCTTGCAAACAACCCAGTTCTCTCCTGAGCTCTTTTTTTTTTTTTTCTTGTTACAATCTGTTAAATGTAGTAAGTAACTGCCAATAAAGGCTGTCTATCTTTTTCCAACCGCTTCCACTCTAGGTACAGCCTCCATAGGAACTTAAGTAATTTTAGGTATCAATTTTACCAAATGCTTTTGTCACAGCATAACACACATTTTCAGCTCTTTAGCCTGTTATTTCTGTTTTCTTACCACCTGCCTCTTGCTACCTGCCCCTAAGCCAATGACACTTATTTTTGCTTTTGTGATGGCATCACTTCACTCCTAAGATCAGTTTCTGTATTAATTAGGGTGGGCTAGGCAGCTTTTTTTTTTTTTTTTTTTTTAGGCAGCACCCTAGTGGCAAAGTGCTTAAGAGCTCAGGCTGCTAACCAAAAGGTCGGCAGTTTAAATCCACCAGCTGCTCTTTGGAAACCCTACCAGCCAGTTCTACTCTGTCCTATAGGGTCACTATGAGCCAGAATCGACTCAATGGCACACAACAACAGGTGGCATAACTAATACAGCCCAAAATCTCACTGGTTTAACACAATAGGTGTTTACCTTTAGCTCATATAACTTTCCTAGGTGGGCTGTTCAGGGCAGAATAGTTCTTCTCTACGTGGTCATTCAGGAACGGAGGTTACTTTCATCTATGTCTCTGCCAGCCCCTAGGATTTCATTGTCATTGTCAGCATCCATCCAGCCCTAAGACAGATTAGTATAAAGAAGCATGCACAGGAGGTTTTTTGATGGATCAGGTCTGGAATTTTAATTTCTCTTAAAGAGAACTTAGTCATCTGGCCAATCCTTAATGCAAGGAAGGCTGGGAAGTGTAGTCCACCTGCGTGCCCAAGAGTTTGGTGACTAGCTAACAGTCTTTGCCACAGTTACTCACATTTTAGGTTTCTATATCCAGCCAATGTATCCGTTAAGTATGAGGATGGCAAAAAGACATTTTAAGATGTGCAAAATCAAAAAATGTATCTTCCATTGACCCTTTCTCAGAAAGCTACTAGAGGATATGCTTTACCAAAAAAAAAAAAAATTAAACCAGAAAGAAGACACCTTAGGATTCAGAATATAAGAAACAACACTTGTGTAGCTTGAGAGCCTCTGGTCCCTATGAGAGTAGAAGTCTGGATGGCTCCTGGGGCACGCTCTCCCAGGAAAAAGAAAAAGTAGAACTAATAAATTATATGACAGCGTGCATTGAGGTGCATTTTGTCAGAGCTGTCAGGGGGTAAGGAGAACTTAGCCAGAATATCCAAGAAAACTAGCAAGTCATAATTGAGACAATTATTACAGCCAGCAAAATATACAATTTTACAATAAAAGGAATTTAATCATAAAATACTATCTCAGCAGTGAGCAATCTTTACATAATCATAAAACTTAGAGCAATTATGATGGACTTAACCAAAACTCGAGATCTGATTAGTAGGGTTTGGAGAGGGATGTGAGTGAGCTAAACTCCTCATCTACCATAATAAGATATGTTTTAGTCAGGATGGACTAGCTTATGCTGTGGTAACAAAGCAACCTCAAAATTTCAGTGGCTTCATGGAAGTTTATTTCCTTCTCACGCTATACCCTTCATGTATGTTATTCAGGGGCTCAGTGAGAGGCTCTACCAATATGTAGCTATACAACCTGGAACACATGGCCTCCTCAGTCCTATGACGTGAAGAGAGGCTAGGGAAGCACGAATAGGCTCTTGCTGTCTCAATGTAGAAGTGATACTCATCACTTCCTCTTACAAGTTCATTGGCCAGAAGCAGTCACATGTCCCTCTCTAACTAGAAAGGGACTCAGAAGTCAGTTTGCCATGTGCTCTGAAGGGAAGAAGGACTGAGCATCTCCATCAGTGAACATTTACCAGAAAAGTCTAAAATAAATAAATGAAGAGACCACAGCATATGCATACGATTTTAAAATATGGAGGTGAGTGTCCAAACAAGTTGAAAAAGCAAAAAAAAAGGTTGAAAGTGCTGCCTCTGGTCAGCCTGCCAAGTAACCAGGAGTGAACTAGGGCAGGGAACAAGAAGAGACAGCTGGGTTTTGTTATAGGTTATTGTTTTTAGCATTGTTTGACTTTTTAAACTATCTACATGTATTATTTTTATTAACTGAAATATAATTTTTTTAAGTTGCTTCACAAAGACTGGACCCAGAGAGACTATCCAAATATACCTTTAATAACCCCACCTGCAGACATAGCTGAGATTCATGTCAGACAAACTGGTCAGCAGTTTGCAGACTCTCCATCCCCTCTTGATTGCTCCGAGCCCACTCAAGAGCCTTGATCAAACTCTTCCCTGGGTCTCTCACAACCTCTGGTTTGGGAGACTTTAATTTGCTTAGAAAACCTAGGTGCATCTTACAGCCTCTTAGTCTTTCTCATGCTGCACTTCCCTCCTACTAATAGTCACCTAAGGAGCCCTGGTGGCAAAAAGGTTAAGCAATCGGCTGCTAACTGAAAGGTCTGAGGATTGAGCCCATCCATTGGCTCCGTAGGAAAAAGACATGGCAACCTGTGCCTGTAAAGATTGTTGTTGTTTGGTGCCACAGAGTCGGTTCCAACTCATAGCAACACTATGCACCACAGAACAAAACACTACCTGGTCCCCATAAAGATTACAGCCAAGAAAACCCTATGGGGCAGTTCTACTCTATCACATGGTGTCGCTATGAGTAGGAATCAACTCCACAGCACCCAACAACAACAACAATGCTCACCTTACACTTCTCAACTCAAAGAAGCTTCTCCTTGTGCAACAACAACAAAAAAAAAACGCTTTGCCACTGTGCAATCCCGACTCAGAGTGACCCTACAGGACTGAGTAGAACTGCCCCATAGGGTTTCCAAGGAGCAGCCGGTGAATTCAAACTGCCGACCTTTTGGTTAGCAGCCAAGCTCTTAACCACTGCACCCAAACCAAACCAAACCAAACCAAACCTGTTGCTGTTGAGTCAGTTGCAACTCATGGTGACCCTATAGGACAGAGTAGAACTGTGCCAAACAAGTGCAAAATACCAGGTGAAACGCTCTCACTGCCATCTCTAAGTAAAACACCATCAGTCCAAGGCTCTTCAGTTTGTTCTGACAATTCCTTCTCTTTTTCTTTTTGAAAACTTTAGTTAAGTTGGGGCTCTGGCCTATGTTGTTACTGTTATTGGCATCGAGTTATCTCTGACTCATGGCGACCCATGTATAACAGAATGAAATGTTACCTGGTCCTGTGCCATCTTCATGCTCGTGGTATGTTTGAGTCTTTTGTTTTAGCCATTGTGTCATTCCATCTCATTGAGGATTTCCCTCTCCTTCACTGATCCTCCATTTTATCAGCCATCAGTCCCTCCTGAAGACATGTCCAAAGTAATGGAGTTGAGGTCTTGGACAATATTCTATAGTGACCCATACAGTTTTCATTGGCTGCGTTTTGGAAGTAGATTGCTAGGCCTTTCTTCCCAGTCTGTCTAAGTCTGGAAGCGTCATTGAAACCTGTCTACCATGGATGACCCTGCTGGTATTTGAAATACTAGTGGCATAGTTGCCAGCGTCATAGCAACACACAAGCCACCCAGTATGACAAACTGACGGAAATGTGGCCTATGAGGATACTCTATCTCCCTGTCTTTGTCCTTGTACATGCTCTTCTTACTGCATTTTGAAAATGTCCTTCTAAGATCAGGGCATTCCTGAAGGCTTCTTATGCCAGTCCTCTGGGTGTCTCCTCCTTCCCTTCCTACTCCACACAATGTTCACAGTAAGCTTCAATGATAAGCATTCCATCATGACATCCTTCATAACTCCCCTTTGTCTTCTTAGTAAAATGTTCTAGGCCCTTTAAATCTGTCCTGACCCACTTTTCCATCCTTCTCCTTGCTCTCCACACTCCCTGTGCTCCAGCTACACCCCTGTGCTTGCCGTTCCCTGAACCTGCAAGGAATCTGAGCTCCATCTTGGCTCCTGCCAGACTTCCTGCCTTGAATGCCCTTCTCCAGCTGGGAGCAACTCACTCAGATATCAGCTCCATCAGGAAGCCTTCCCTGGTTCCTGGCAGCTGTGGAGTAAGGGAAAACACACCCATTAGAATGGGTGCTGTGAGTTTAAATACTAGCATAGTAATTCTAACATTGGGAAAGTCACTCAATTTCTTACCTGATAGATGAGGGGTGGTCTGGATTATCCTTAGCATCTCTTTCAGGTCTAACACCGGGTGCCCCCACCCCATGAAAATCATACTGTGTTGCAATTTAATTTTAGGAATACAGATGCTGGAACTAGAGCCAGATAGCCTGGGATCAAGTCCCAGCTCTGCCATTTATGAACTGTGTGACCTTGAGGGTGTTACTAATCCTCTGGGTGCCTCAGTTTCCTCACTATTAGTGAAGAATAGTCATTGAAGCATAGGATTATTTGGAGAATTAAATATATTAATATATATAAAGTGCTCTATAAATGTTATTGTTGGATGCTGTTGAGTTGATTCCATCTCACAGAGACCCAATGTGACAGAGTAGAACCGCCCTATAGGGTTTTCTTGGCCATAATCTTTACTGAAGCAAATCTTTCTCCCAAAGGGCCGCTGGTCAGGTTTGAACCGCCAACATTTAGGTTACCACCCAAGCACTTAACAGTTGCTGATTATTACTTTAGCCTCCATTACCACCAAACTGAGCAATTTGAGAGAAAGGACCACCTTCCGCCTCTCTCTAAATCCCCAATGCCTAGGACTTTGCTCAGCACGTAATAAAAGCTCAATAATTTTTTCTCAAGGAAAGACTTGGGACCAACTGCAATTGCAGCATCTGAGTTAGGTTTTCAAGAGCTTTGCCCAGCCTTCTTGAACTGTCTTTCCTTTCAGAACATCACTTCATCAAATCATGTCTGGCTTTCACTCAACACTTGGAAGACCTGAGGGTAGAGATGAGAGTGACCACGCTGGAGGAGGAGTGGAGCTTGTTAAAGCTTCAGCTTCGGCCCAGTCCCTCTCTCTGAGGCTTCAACAGGCATAATAGTCAATGAAGTTAAGACACCGAAGAAAATACATCCCTGGAGGCCTGGGGTAGTTTAACATTTAACACACCCCAGAGTTCCCTGGAGGCCAAGTCAAGGGAAAACTAAGTTCTCACTTTGGGAAGATCCAGAAAGCACTGGTGAGCCCTGAAATGCATAAAAGACAGGCTTCTCCTTGACCCGCTGGAGATGGAGGACACACTGGGGAGAGGGAGGTAGGGAGGTAGAGGCCTTGAACTCCCCATGGCCTACTGGAAAGCATTACCCAGGCAGGGGTGGAAAACACTGCAAGTCCAAGTTAGAACCAAGGAGAATGAGGGACAAAGGGGTAAGAAAGAAGAGCTGGGAAGTGGCCATGAAGGATCCCAGAGAATCCGAGGGGAGGGGGCAGGCCCCAGGAAAGGCTGGGAGTGAGTGATCAAACTTGAGACAGGTATCTCTGCCCATTGCATTCATTGCAAGCTATTAAATAAAGAGCTGCCAAAGTGACTGCAATTCATTGGTAATGTACTAATGCCTCACAGTTCTGTTTCTTAACCTCATTGTTGGAGTTCCAGAGGCCCCCTCCACACCTCCACCTCCTCAGCCCAATGTCCCCCTGCAGCCACTGGGGCGGAGCATCTCATTTTGCTAGAATGTCATCCATTTATCAAAGGACCAGATTAGCCCCCTTCCTCCCCATTCAGAAGGCAGAGGCTTCTTCTTTCTAATTTCAACTTGGCAACAGCTTAGGTTATTAACCCACTGAAATATCCTCCAGGGTCTCCCTCTCACATCACACTGCTTCCCCCTATGTTTTCCCAGCTTTCACTCCCTGACTGTCCTGTTCTCTAGGGCTGTGGAGCTTAAAATTGTTCCATCTTCATGTCTTTATATGTGGATAAAAGACATTCTCTTCCCCACTCCTATTTGATGCTGGGCAGAGCGCACAGGGGAACGAATGGTGAGCTTGGAGGCTGAGGGGATCTCTCCTGGATGAGGGGGAAGAACATGATACCCTTTTTGATGAGGCATCAGGGAGGCAAGAAGGTGAGATGAGACAGCAGGAGCTTTGAACTAGGAGTCAGGAAAACTGGGTTCAAGTCCTAACTCTGCCACTCACTCAACCTTTGACTTTTGGCAAGTCGGTTTTTTCTCTTTGGGCCTCAGTTTCCCTGTGTGTGAAGTGAAAGGGATGACTAAGACCCAGGGGTTCCAGGACTCAGGAACCTCCAGGGTCAGGGTTACTCAAATGAATGAATTGGCCAGTATTAGATAAGAGAGAGCAATAGGCAAATTGGAGGTGTCCTTGGGTGACACAAACAGTTAAGCGCTCAACTGCTAACTGAAAGGTTGGCAGTTCAAACCCATCCAGATCCACCTCAGAAGATAGGCCTTCTGATACGCTTCTGAAAAATCACAGCCTTCAAAACCCTGTGGAGTAGTTTTACTCTGCACACATGGAGTTGCCCTAAGTGAGAACTGACTCGATGATAACTAACAACAGGCAAATTGGAAGGCTCATGTCCAAACTAAAGGTATTCAAATAAAGAAAAATTAAGATTTCACCAAACAAAATAGATCTGCCAGACAAAGTAAGCCCATGAATCACTAGATTGTAGCTTCTGGAGAGTCCCCCAAGGTCTTTTTCCACTGTAGCATTCTACGATATAATCATTCTACATGAACAGGGCACATCTTAAAAGTACGGTTAAGTAGATATGATATGATACGATATGAATTCGGGCATTAGGTCTCCTGCTTGCATGACCCTTCAACCTCTGACATGCTGATTTACTGATATCTGAAATTCCTTTAATAAGTGTGGTGATTTTGAACTGTGTCCACAAATTATTTGACACTCCTTCCTTCAAAGGAAACCCTGGTGGCATAGTGGTTAAGAGCTTGGCTACTAACCAAAAGGTTGGCAATTTGAATTCACCAGGCACTCCTTGGAAAACCTAGGGGGCAGTTCTACTCTGTCCTATAGGATTGCTATGAGTCGGAATCAACTCAACGGCAACAGGTTTGGGGTTTTTCCTTCAAAAGGTAAAACCTAATTCCCCTTCCCTTGTGTGTGGGCTGGACTTAGTGACTTGCTTCTAACAAATAGAATATGGCAGTAGCGATGGTATGTGACTTCTAAGACTAGGTCATAAAAGGTACCGTGGTTTCCTCCTTGTTCTTTCTCTCTCGCTCTTTCTCATTACTCATTCTGAGGGAAACCAGCTGACATGTTGTGAGGCCAGCTCTATGGAAAGGCCTGTGTGGTATGGAACTGGGCCTCCAGCAGTGCCGTCACCAGGGGAGTGCAGGGGGTGTGGACCACACTAGATGACACTGTCAGAGGAGGTAACACCAAAATGACTGCCTATGAAATTGTTGTACAGTGTTTCAGCAGAAATTAATTTTTTTAATAAAAATATCCCTGTAGTTATGACAACAAAAACATTTTTCATAAGCCCCGCTTATGTGTATCGATATACCTGCAAGGCTAAAACTCTATGCTAATTTACTTTTTGAATGTTTTAATGCCCTCGGGTCAGAGCAAGTAATTCGAAGCATTATTACCCAATTACAATGATGCTTCGAAATTACGTGGTTTTGTCTGCATGTGTTACAAACACATGCTGTTGTTTTTGTTGCTGCCAGTGTTTATATAGTTGCTGATTTTGTCAAACTTTCTATTGTTTTAGCTACAATATTGTGGTAATTAGTATTATGAACCTGTATCAGTAACTGTTTTGAGACAGAAACAGCAATTAAAGGAAAATAAGGAGTGATATATGGGGATTATAATTTATAAGTGACATTAGTACAAGAGACATTGCTAAGGATTGTGTATGGTCTGGTACGGGACGAGGTCCGTGAGGGGAATGACACCATGAGTAACTGCACTGGGTGACATCAACCAAGCCACGGGCCTCCAGCCAACAGCCATGTGAGGGAGCCATCTTGGAAGGAGATCCTCCAGCCCCAGTCAAGCCAGCAAATGCCTCACCCTGGCCAACGTTTTGACTGCAACCTCATGAGAGATCCTGAACCAAATGACCCAGCTGAGTCACTCCCAAATTCCTGACCCGCAGAAGCTATGGTATAATAAATGTTTGCTGTTTTAAGCTGCTAAGTTTTGGGATAATTTGTTACACAGTAATAGATAGTGAATACATGAAGAAACAAACTTTCCATTCCACAAGGAGAGATAAGGCTTAAACCCACATTCTCCAGGGAGAGCAAAAGATCACAAGTGGGAGCCAAAAAGTTATGGGAAAAAAAGGAGAGGGGATGGTAAATGAGCTGAAGACAAGCTTTGCTGGCTTTATAATTTGCTCCAAACTGACACTGGGGTATCTTAACTGAAGTGTTGTGTTGTATTATTGTTAGGAACTAGGTCCTGAGCTGCTTTATAAACCATGGCTCAGCTCCACCTAACTCAGCCTGCCTGCTGGACACCTTAGCTGAGATGGTCCACTGTTCTAGGCTCCCTATATTTCAGAGAATGGTACCAACCATCCACCTAGGGCCTCAGGCGAAGAGTGAACCACCTCGAGCTCCAACTTCACCAAGAACTGTAGATTTTACCTCAAATATTTTACCAGTTCAATGGCAGCAAAGAAAACAGGAAAAGGAGTGGCTCTTTAAATTTTGGAGAGTGTTTCCATTTATTTTTATTCCAAATATTCTATCCTAATAATTCTAAATAGTATTCTATTCTATTATTCTAAATATTTATCTATTCAAGGACATGCACGTCCATCTTTCTACGTGTTCTGGTTATCTATCACCTCAAAACTCAGTGACCTAAATAACAATGATCATTTATTTTGCTCATGAATCTTCAATTTGGGCAAGGCCCACCGGGGACAACTTCGCTCTGCTCCACAAAAATCTGGGGTCTCAGCTGCAGTGACTCATAAGGTTGGGGGCTGGATAGCTGAGGGCTGCCCGGTAGTGGTATGCTGAAGCCAACTTGTACTCTCTTGAAAGAGCCAATTGTTAAATATTTAGAAATTTTTGCAAGCCAGTTGTTAGACCACCAATAGAACACTACAAATCAGGGCACTCTTTCTTTTTTCCAGAGAGCAGGTTTACGTGCACGCCACTATTGGCCAGACATCTCTCTCGCGTGCTGTCTCTTCACCTGCTAGCTTGGACTTCCTCACAGCATGGCAGCCTCAGGGTACTTAGTTTTAGTTTTTTATCGTTTCCTGGTATAAAATCCTTCAATGGCTGCTGGTTTCCCCAGGAGCAAGTGTTTCTAAAAGATCTGTGCAGAAGCTCATGGCTTCTTATGACCCAGCCTCTGAAATCTCAAAGTATCTCTTCTTTCATATTCTACTGGTTCAACAAGTCACTAACACTAACCTAGATTCAAGGAAGCAGCTTTCATTGGGGGTGGGAAAGAACATGTGGCCATTTTTAATCTATCGGAGCATAGGTAAAGGAGACTATAGGGTAGCAGAAGGCTTCTTGTTGTTGTTAGCTGCTGTCCAGTCGATATTTACTCATAGTAACCCCATGTGGCAGAGTAGAACTGCCCTATAGGGTTTTCTTGGCTGTAATCTTTGTGGAAGCAGTTTGCCAGGTCTTTCACCTGCAGAGCTGCTGTGTGGGTTGATAGAACCACCAATCTTTTGGTTGGAAGCCAAGCGCCTAACCACCTGCACCACCAGAGCTCTTAGCAGAAGGCTACTGGACTAGCTCTCAGGAGATTTAAATCCTAGCCTTACCACTACCTCTTATGATATGTATGCCTTGAGCAAGTCATTTAACTTATTTGAGTGTCCTTTTCTTCCTGTGTTAAACAAAAAAGAAAGAAGGAAAGGAGAAGAATGATGATTTTTATCCTGCCTACTTCTCAGGGTTATCATTAGGAGTAGCTAATACTTGGAAACCCTGGTGGCGTAGTGGTTAAGTGCTATGGCTGCTAACCCAAGGGTTGGCAGTTTGAATCCACCAGGTGCTCCTTGGCAACTCTATGGGGCAGTTCTACCCTGTCCTATAGTGTCGCTATGAGTCGGAATTGGCTTGATGGCACTGGATTTGTTTTTTGTTTTTAAGATAATACTTCTTTGTATTTTAGCACCAGCTAGATTCAAAACTTTGTTTTGATCATTTTTCATATATGGGCTATAACTAGGGTGGCCATACAATTCATAGTTCAAGCCAGGACTCTTATGAGAATGAAAGCGGATGCTATGAATAATTACATAACAAGTGTAAACAGGAGCTTGCATGTTCACCCTAGCTATAACAAATATGCCAGTTTTCAGGACAAAAAAAAAAATTGAGTGATGCAAACTGGGTCAAGTTACCCAGTGGTGAATATTGAGTGGGGCGAAAAGTAAGGAAACATTTTGAATAGGATTTAGAAAGTCAGAGACCTAGTCCAAAATTTCTAGCAGAATAAGGTCGACCATAAAGAGATAAAAGGAAAAATAATTTTTCTCTACTGCAAACCTCATCTCTATTCTCCATGTTAAGTAGCCCAGTTCAGGTCCCCTACTCAACTCCCAATTGGTGTCCTTGCTTCCAATCTCACCTCTATATAATCATTTCTCCATTGTGCCCCTCCCTCCCAGAATCTATCAAGAATACAAATTTTCTTCTGTTATTTCCTAGCATAAAACCCTTCGATGGTTCTTCCCACCTGCAGAAGATACTTCCAGCTCCAAGCACAGTTTAAGCTCACCATGGTCTGTCTCCCCTCCTACATGTGTCTCCAACCTCCTGTCCTGCCCCTTTGACCTCACACTTTGTTTACATTCTAGACATTCCAGGAGGCTTGTATCTGCTGGCATACGGTGAATGGATTTACACTGTGATGCTTTGCTCTGTCAACCTCTCAGCTTGGAACACTCTTCCCTCTTCCCTCACCTCTACAGCTCTCACTTGCAATTGTGGGTGCCACTTAGGGGCCATCTCCTCAAGGAGGCCCTTCGGGATCCCCAAAGCCGGAGCCAATGCCCTCCCCAGTGCTCACTGAGCACCCTGGGCACACACTGAAGTGATTAAGGGCTTAGAGTTTGGGCCCAGAGTGCCTGGATTTGAATCTCAATTAACCTTGGGCAAGTTACTTAATCAGCCTGTACCCCAGTTTTCCCTTCTATAAAATGGATTTAATAGGACTCGTCTCTTTGGGTTGTTATAAAGACTATCGGTGTAAATATAAATCATAATCATTAAAAAAAAAAAAAAGTTGCCATTGAGTCAACTTCAACTCATGGTGACCCCCTGTGTTTCAGAGCAGAACTGTGATCCACAGGGTTTTCAATGGCTGTGGCCTTTCAGAAGTAATTGCCAGACCTTTCTTCCAGGGCACCTCTGGGTGGATTTAAGCCGCCAATCTTTTGGTTAGTAGTCAAGCGTATTAACCATTCCGCCCCCCAAGGACCCCCAAAACATAATACATACGAAGCACTTAACACAGGCCCTGGCACATAGAAAGTACTCAATAAATGGTAGCTGCCGTGTTCTGAGGTGGCCTGCATCTGGTTTCCCCAAAGGCAAAGACTGTGTCTATTGAAATCTGTGTCCCTGGGAGGCCCCTATTGTGCATTGGTTGAACTGAACTGAACTGAACTTACGAGTTCTTGGAGACCTTCAGGGAGATCCTCTGCTCCAGAGGAAAAAGGCTACAAGTTGGAGGATGACAAGGGAAGGTGGCCTCATATGAGAGGGAGGCAGTGAAACCTCAGTCTTGGCTGGCGATAGGATGCCTTTTCCATGAGGAAAATCGCCTACCGCTTGCATAAAGCCATTTCCTCCTCCTTCAGAATCCTTAGGAAAACTCACCTCTGGCCCTCCCTGGCCCTGCCTGCCTTAGCATTTCTCTCAGTTTGTTTCTCCCACTCTCTGCCCTGTACCCCAGGCGGCTCCTTTCTGAGAAGGCGGCAGCTTCTGACACCCAGCTTCCAGAGCCACACAACACATACCCACATACACAGAGAACCAACACATGAGAAGACAACAAAATTTTCTAAAACACCTTGTATTTCTTTTCTCGACCTAAGTCAGGGGGCTGGAGGATTTCCCTCAAATTTTATCTTTCCTTCCTCTGGCCTCTCATCTTTAAATATACTCAGATGAAGACTTTATGAGCAAAGCAAGTTATACATAAAACATTTTTACATTCCTGAGCTGACAAAGTGATTTAACTTAGTAAAGGGCACTTAAAGTCAAGGTATCGCATAGGCTTCAGCATTTCCTTAAGTCTCCACCTAAAAAAAGAAAGGGTTCTGAACAGCTCTAGAATTTTCAGACTTTTTCCTGCTCTAGGTGACTTTCGAGTGGCAAGCTGTATCCACGAAGCAGCCTGACCCATGAGGAGGCTTCCCCATGTCCTCTGTGTCTGGGTACAAGCACCTCCACCCCATCTTAGTCTTCTGACGCTGCTATAACAGAAATACCACAGGTGAGTGGCTTTAAAGAACAGAAATGTATTTTCTCACAGTTTAAAAGAAAACCAAGCCTGTTGCCATCGAGTCAATTCCGACTCATAGCGACCCTATAGAACAGAGAGAACTGCCCTATGGGGTTTCCAAGGAGTGGCTGGTGGATTCAAACTGCCGGCCTTTTGGCTAACAGCTGTAGCTCTTAATCCCTAT
Source organism: Loxodonta africana (assembly GCF_030014295.1). Lineage (NCBI taxonomy): Eukaryota > Metazoa > Chordata > Mammalia > Proboscidea > Elephantidae > Loxodonta > Loxodonta africana. Next base: position 104,047,864 of record NC_087342.1, read on the forward strand.
GCCACCAGGGTTGCACGATTTAAACAAACAAACAAAAACAAAAAAACCCAAACCCATTGCCGTTGAATCCATTCCAGCTCACAGTGACCCTATAGGACACAGTAGAACTGCCCCGTAGAGTTCCCAAGGAGCGCCTGGTGGATTCAAACTGCCAACCTTTTGGCTATCAGCTGTAGCTCTTAACCACTACACCACCAGGGTTTCACAGTTTAGGAGGCTAGAAATGCAAATTCAGGACAACAGCTATAGGGGAAAGCTCTGTCTCTGTCGGCTTTGGGAGAAGATCCTTGTCTCAGCTTCTGCAGCCCCAGGGTTCTTCGGTTCTTTGGCAATCCTCACGTGGTATCTATTTCCCCTCTTTGTGCTCCTCACCTCTGTGTCCATGCTGCTCCTTATAATTCAGCAGTGATCGGGTTTAGGACACAGCAAACACTGATATGGCCTTGTTAACAGAGAAAACCCTATTTCTGAATGGGATCCAGGGGTATAAGGGTCAGAATTCCAACATATATTTTGGAGGGACACAATTTATTCCTCAAAAGCCACCACCCTCCCCTCTCACCACCTAGTCCTGATCTTCCCAACGGGAAGACAGTATGATCAGTTGAGTTGCCTCTGCAGAGTCAAGCTTCTAGGAGGCCAAACATCTGGGCAGCTCCAACCCTTCTCCATTCTAGTAACACCTCTCTTGCCAGCCCTCTTGGCAAATGCCTAACTGCCATCTGGAGAGATCACATTCAGTCAAGTGCTTCATTGGGTCAAGGAAGATTGGAGAGAAGCCAGTCATCCACCAGGGCCCTATCATAACAGCTCTTGAATCTAGTGGCTGGATCCAGAGGGTGATGTGCTGGTCTTTGTCTTCAAATAGATGTCAGAAGATTGCCAAAACTACCTCAGCAGGAATTTGGGCTAAAAGCTCCCCTTAGATAATGGGTGAAATGAGGACAAAGACTTTAAGGATAGACATTTATGTAGTAGGCACCCACTGGGCTCTTGGCATAAAAAGCCAGAGACTCAGAGTTCTAGAATTGTTCAGTCCTAGGTTTGAATCCTGGCTCTGCTACTTGCCAGCTGTGTCCTTAGGTAAATTGCCTACCATCTCTAAGCCTCAACACTCTTACCTGTAAAATGAGGGTCATACTACAGTGCCCACAACATGGGTTTGTTGTGCAGATTAAATACAATAAGGTGGATGTGGATAAATTGGAACTCTTATCTATTGCTGGCAGAACTGTAAAACGGTGCAGCCCCGGTAGGGAACAGTTTGGTAGTTCCTCAAAAAGTTAAACATAGAATTATCATATGATCCAGCAATTCTACTCATAGGTATATGCCGAAAAAAATTAAAAGCAGGAACACGAATAGATACTTACATGCTAATGTTCATTGCAACTCTAGGCACAATAGCCAAAAGGTGGAAACAGCCTAAATGTCCATCAACAGATGAATGGATAAACCAACTGTGGTACATACGTACCACGGACTAGTACTCACCATAAAGAGAAATGAAGTCCAGATACATGCTATAACATGGATGAAATGGGAAAACATGCTGAGTGAAATTAGTCAGTCACAAAAGGACAAATATTGTATGATCCTACTTATACGAGATATCTAGAGCAGGTAAGCGTATAGAGATCCAACTTTATCGGTGGCTACAAAAAAAAAATAATAATTTTTTATTTTTTTTTACCAGGGGTAGGTGGGGGAGAGGGGGAAAGGATCACACAATGCGTAAGGGACACTGAGTTTCTGTTAAGGGATATGGAAAAATGCAGGAATGGCTAATGGTCATGGTTGAATACCACAATGAGCAAAATTAATGTTCATTATGTGAATCGTACATGGGAAGATTGAGGAGATGACGTGTGTTTTGTTACCTATGTCTTTACTACAATTTAAAATAATATGAAGTATTGAAAAAATACACTAAGGCATGTATACCAAACCAAAAGTGTTGCTTTTGAGTCGATTCCATCTCATAGTGACCCTATAGGACAGAGTAGAACTGCCCATAGGGTTTCCAAGGAGTGCCTGGTGGATTTGAACTGCCAGTCTTTTGGTTAGCAGCCATACATCTTAACCACTACGCCACCAGGGTTTCCAAGGCATGTATAGGGCCTGATATAGAGCTTGACATATAATAAGTGTTCAACAAATGTTGCAATCATATTGTTATTCCCATGTTTGTGATTCTTTGGAATAATCAGACCAGTTCCTAAGCCAGCACCTACCTCTCCACCACAAGACCTCATTCCTAAGGTGTCGGGGGGTACTTTTCCAGCTCACTCCACCTGACAAACACCTTAGGAAACTCATCCAAGCCCCTCAGCTGGCCACTTCAGCCCTGTCCAGGGCCTCAAGCCTCACCAGTTGCCTGTATCCACCATGTCTACTTGCCACATCCTACCCCAGCTCAGAGAGTGAGAATGCTGGCCAGAACCCCCAAAACCTGTTGGCAACTCCCCAGCTCTAGGAAAGGGGGCTCCAAGGAAGCAGAGCAGTAATGAGATGGAAGATTTGGGCTAATCCTGAGCCAAATGAGGGTCTAATTCCTGCCATAAAAATCTGTCAGCTGCTAGTTAACAGCTTCTCTGGCCCTGAACTTGGGGGGAGGGGAAGGCCTCAGCTTACAGGAGCGGTTGGACTTCTACCTAGGGTGTTGTTTTTCTCCCTTTTCCTTGTTTTTTTCGATTTTGGAATGTGAATATAAACTTTATGGAAGGGCCTGGTCTCTGTTCACACCGGGTGCTAATAACCCACAGCTGAAAGCCGAGGTGCAGAGGAGGGTGGGGGGGAGGCGGGATGGCCCAGAAGGCTGCAGAAACCAGGAGGGATGGTGAGAGGGCTGGAGCAGGGGGCCGGGAGGAGGTGGAAGGATATGTAATATTGAATTTGCTTTTTTTTTTTTTAATGTGGAAACTTTTAGACACAAACCGGCCCCTGTGTTTAAGTCATTAAAACATCTTTAAGCATTTTCTGGTTTGAGTTTGGTCCACAGCCGTCCTGGTTCCTGGAATGTATTTTATTTTTCTTTTAAGTCAGTGAAAGTAGAAGGCGAAGGGGGGCGGCAGGGGGAAAGTGCATTTCCAACAGATTTTTCTTTTTCTTGTTCCTGGGGTGGGGACGCGGCGGAGAAAGGGAGAACAGGGCTCCCTGTGTCTGATGGTTAATCCCCAGGAATTCCGCTAGGCCTTTATGGCCGATGCACTTGCTGACACCATATACATTCTCTGTCTGTGTCGGGGGCGTCGCCCGCCGGCTCGCGCGGTCGAGGAATGGTCACAAGCTAGGTTTGAAGTCGCCCCAGCCTTGGGGGCAGCGGGGGCGCGTGAGGAGCGACGCTCAGGGCGGAGCGTGGAGGCCGGGTGGGGACAGCTGGGCTAGGCGCACCACCACGCCGCGCAGCTGGTTGGGGCCCGCGGGAGGCCAGCCGGGCCTGGGGTGTCCAGCGGCCCAGCAAAGTGACCTCCTCTCTGCCCTCACGCACAGCGAAGCATCGGCGGCGGAATCTCACCCACTTCTGCTTGCCACCCAGCCCCGGCGTCTGCCTCGGCAGCCTGAGCTAGGCGCCACATGTGCCAGGGACGGTGACTGATGCGGCCGTGTGGCGCCCAGGGACAGCAAGTGCACCTGGCGACCAGGGCCAGAGGGAATGGCCGCAGCGCCTCGGTCCGGGGCTCCGCGCAGGCTTCCTCCAGTCCAGACAGAAGCCCTAGTACTCCAGCAACAACCACCCTGACGTCTTAATTCGGATTCCTGGGCCGCGGGGGTCTGAGCCAGGACTCCGCAGTAGCCGGGGCCTGGAGATTGGTGCCTGATGCCCGCGCAGAGGGAAGAGCTGGAATTTAAATGGGGTCCCCAGGCCACGTCTCAAAAGTGGAGCACTTACCCCGGTACTACTCCGCCCCCGTGTCTGGGCCAGAGGATTGGCATTCTCAGGGTGGAACCCCACACGTGGCACGCAGTAGGCGCCCCGTAAATGCTAAGCTGGAGTTATTGGATCAGGGGCGCCTCGTAACTACATGGCCGGGCCAGAGTTTCAGACGCACTCTCAGCTGTTCTGGAAACCCCTGCCCCTGCTGAACTTTTTTTTTTTTTTTTAACAATGGGGCGGTCTTTTGGGGGAAGGAGGACGCTCGTTCTCCCAGAGAGCTGCTTTCTCGTAGGACAGGCACGTCTAAAGAGATGAGAATTGGGCTGGCAGGCCAGAGCGGGGTGGGAAGGTCAAGGGGTGCATTGGAGAGTGAGACATTAGGGAACCTCTTCGTCTGGGAAAATGCTCTCGTAAGGTGACCCGTCTCCTCTCGGAGCCGCGAGGGGGCCCGCCGGCTGCAGATGGGCAGTCTACCTGCTCCCGGGGGATACGGCTCTCTCTCCAGGCTCGCTCTCCACTGCCGTTCTCCAAGACTTTTAGGCGGGCCAGACAGCCGGTCGCCACAAGGGTCAGGGAAGGTCACTGGCAAAGAGGAGCCCTCCAGGCGAGGCGTTGTCACAGAGCCTAGCTTGGAGCCGCTTCAGAGCCTCCGGTAGCTGCGCGTCTCAGCTGCAGAGAGGGTGTCAGTCCCTGCAGAGTCCTCTAGCGGGGGGGGGGGTGGGAGGGGGTGGGGGGTGGGCGCGGGTAGTGCTGTTGACGTTGAGGTTGCGTGAAGATCAGGGACTTGAAAGACTAGCCCCAAACTGGATCCATTTTTTGTTCACCCACGCTGTAGTCTTTCAGGGTGCCCAGCACTGCCCTAAGGGTGGAGGATGAAGCGGATCCTCCAGGAATTTTCAGCCGTGTAAGGGAGTGGGAGGAAGGACGAAGTCAGATGTAAGCCGAGAGAAAGCTCATTGCCTTGGTTATCTAAGAGCTCGGTTCGAATCCTTACTACGCCATGATTTGGACTTACCTATCGACTCGACGGCACTGGGGTTTCTGGGTTGGGTGATGGCCCCGGTGTCCTGCTGGTTAAGAGCTAGGGCTGCTAACCAAAAGGTCAACAGTTCGAATCCACCAGATGCTCCTTGGAAACCCAATGGGACAGTGTTCTACTCTCTCCTACAGGGTCACTACGAGTTGGAATTTTTTTTTTTTTTTTTTTTGGTATGGCCTTAGCAGGCCGTAACCCGTGCTTTAGGGGATTGTGTCCCAAAATGAGAAGGCCTTTATAGGTAGGAAACTAAGGCTCCACGGATCCACTACCTACCCGGTACTATGGCTTGAACGCAGGCCTGCCCAGTCGATTTCACACCCCCTCCGTGCAGCCTCAGTTCCCCAGCCTCTGCCAGCCCTAGCACCTCGGTGCACAGTTGGAGTTAGAACCACATGGCAAGCACGTATTGCTTAATTCTCACAAAGAAGAAAAAAAAAAAAAGTCCAGGACTGTCTTCCATTTGGGTGGAGCTTTATTCTCTAATTGACCCTTGCGGTTCACACTACCAGGGATGGGGGGACCAAGGGTGAGACTTGGCAATTCGGGGCGGGTGGAGTGAAGCTTTAGCACTTCTCAGTACTGAGCGCTGGGTTCCCAAAGCTGGACAGCGGAGCCCTGGTAGGCGCTTCCCGCAGAACAGAGAGCTCCCCGCCCTCTGCGCGCCCTCACCACCCCTCTGGTGAAGGAGGGTCCTACACACCAGCCCTACGCGCCCTGCGCGGCGGCTTCTGGAACCCAGAGCGCGGACCACTCTGCGTTCGGGGCGCAGCTCTTTCCTGCAGACTGGCGGGCCCTGCCAGTAATTTGGTTCTGAAAATTGGTGCCACAGGAACAACTGAGAACTGGCAAGGCTGCCGACCCCGCAGGTCAGCGTCTGTCAGTCCGCATTAAGATATGCAAAGCCTAGGCCCGCGCGCAGCCCTCGTCGCCTCTCGGCCGGGTGCGTAATTGGTGTCAACTATTTGATTGCGATAATTGCTACTGTCTGGGGAAGTGGCTACCAGGCCCCAGTGGGACAGATCCGGGTCTGCAGGCGGCTGGACCGACTGCTTGACCCCAAGGGCCTCCCCGACCTTGCCCCCACGCTCTTCTGCCAACTACGAAGGAGGCAAACAGTGCATGCCTGGGACTCCAATGGGACTCCCCGTTCCTCCTCCTTTCCTTGAGACAGAACAGTGGAGAGGAGGTAGAGGACCTGTTTCCCTCTCCCAGCAACATAAACAACATCCTGTCATGGAGGAGGAAACCCTGGTGGCCTAGTTAAGAGCTCAGCTGCTCCTTGGAAACCCTATGGGGGAGCTTTACTCTGTCCTATAGGGTCCCTATGAGTTGAAATCAACTCCAGCAGCCACTGCACCGGGTTTGGTTGGTTGGTTTTTTTCTCATGGAGGGAGTGACAGCAGACTTACCCCTGAACGATTCCGCCTAAACCCCACCTTTCCCACCACACAACTGTCAAGTGGGGCAGTGGTGGTCCAGCGGTAGGATTCTCACCTTCCATGCCGGTGAACCTGGATCGATTCCTAGCGGATGCACCTCATGCGCAGCCACATCCCTCTGTCCATGGAGGCGGTGAACCTGGATCGATTCCTAGCGGATGCACCTCATGCGCAGCCACATCCCTCTGTCCATGGAGGCTTGGCCGTTGCTACAATGCTGAACAGGTTCCAGCTAAGACAGACCAGGAAGAAAGGCCAGGCGATCTACTTCCCAAAATCAGCCAGCGGAAACCTTATGGATCACAATGGTCTCGCTCACAAGTGATCCCCCAAGCCCAGCAGCATTTTGTTCTTTCCTGCATGGGGTTGCCAGGAGTTCAGGGGATTCCACAGCAGCTAACAACAGGAGCCAAGCAATTACCTCTGTGGCCACTAAGTCAGCTGACCCTCACCAAAGCCGGTGAAGTAGGTATTATTCATTCCTGCTTTAGAAATAAGAAAACTGAAGCTCAGAGGCACCTCAGTGGTATACCTGGGAAGAAGCAGAGCCAGGAAAAGAACTTGGTTCCCCAAAGCCCTATATCCTCTCTTTCCCCGACAGCACACAGCCAATCCAACAGAAGAGGAGACTGGGAGCCTGCCGTTTTGTGAGATTTCTGGTCCACCAACTAGGCTGGTGTCAAAATTTTGGGGCCCTGGAGACAGGCCAATTTGAGGAGACTCCTGCTAGCCATCCCAGCCTCCTACCTTTTCTTCTTATTGTTGATGGGTGCCATCGAGTCAGTTTCGACTCATACGGACCCCATGTAACAGAGTAGAACTGCCCCATGGGGTTTTCTGGGCTGTAGGTTTGGTTTTTTATTTTTTGTTTTAATCTTTTCAGGAGCAGATTGTCAGTTCTTTCCCCCGTGGAGCCACTGGCTGGGTTGGAATCACCAAACTTTCAGTTAGCAGCCAAGAGCTTACAACCTTGGAAAAGGAAAATGATTATCCAGGGCCTCTCATGACCAAGTGAGGGCCCTAGGGAAGGGTTTCCCAACCTCAGATGGGATAATTCTTTGTTGTAGGGGACTGTCTGGTGCATTGTACGATGTTTAGCAGCATCCCTGGCCTCTACCCACTAGATGCCAATATTAACCCCACCTCCAGCTGTGACAAGCAAAAACGCCTCCAAAAATTGTGAAATGTCCCTAGGGGGAAGAGGGCATTTTAAATAGCCCCCAGTTAATAACCACTGTTCCCAATTGAGCCCCATGGCATCAGGAGCCAGGTGGCTGAGCCTGGTAAGGAAATTCAGCTCAATTTATTCAAAGAAAAATTTCCACATCACCTGTCATGTACGAGAAAGACACTAGGCCCAGATGTGTGGGGTCTATGGAGATGACTAAAGAACTCTCCCTGCTTTCAAAGTTTAGCTTGGTGATTAATCGCATGGACTTGGCAGCCAGACTGCCTGGGTTTGAATCTCAGCTCTGCCATTTACTGAGTCTCTGTGCATCAGTTTCCCCAACTGCAAAATGGAGACAATAATAGTAAGTCCCTCAGAGATGAGGACTAAATGAGGTTATACGTGAGAGTGTTTAGAACAAGGTTTGTTAAATAAAATACATATAATAAAGCCCTCACTGCCTGTGTGTATAGTGGGGGCGGGGGCATTCCGTAACGTCTGCAAATGAGTGTAATAGAAGACAGAATGAGGTGAGGGTTACCCAGAGGCAGGAGCCATGGGAGAAGCAATGACTCTGTCTGGGAGGCTCCAGGTGGCCTTGGAGAGAAGGAAGAGAGAGGTTCAGGCCTGGGGCCCACATGCACCCGCTCTGCCACCAAAACGAAGCGTGTGTCATCAGTAGGAAGGGATGGGCAGTCATGTTCCTGAGGGCAGTCCTGCTTTACAGACTAAATCAAGATGCCCCCCCCCAACCACAGGAGTTGTTGTGGATTGAATTGTGTCCCCCCAAAATACGTGTATCAATTTGGCTAGGCCATGATTCCCAGTGTAGTGTGATTGTCTACGATTTTGTCTTCTGACATGATTTTCCTTTTGTTGTGAATCCTATCTCTACAATGTTAATGAGATGCGATTAGCAGCCATTATGTTGGTGGGATCTACAGGACTGGATTATGTTTTGAACCAATCTCTTTTCAGATATAGAAGAGAGAAGGGAGCAGAGAGACAGGGGGACCTCATATCACCAAGAAAGAAGAGCAGGAGTGCACGTCCTTTGGACCCGCAGTCCCTGTGCTTAGAAGCTCCTACTCCAGGGGAAGATTGAAGACAAGGACCTTCCTCCAGAGACAACAGAGAGAGAAAGGCTTCCCCTGGAGCTGATGCCCTGAATTTGGACTTCTATCCTACTAGAATGTGAGAGAGTAAACTTCTGTTTGTTGAAGCCATCTACTTGCGGTATTTCTGTTACAGCAGCACTGGATGACTAAGACAGGAGTCTTCTCTAATCTCTTCAGCCAATCCAGAACAATCCACCAGCCTCTGAATGTTGGCAACACTTGCTCTGCTCATTGGATGTGGGATGAAATAAGGTCTTGTATTATTTTTCTTGGAGTCCCTGGGTGACACAAATGATTGGTGGTTTGAGCCCACCCAGAGGCACCTTATAAGAAGGGCTGGTGATCTTCGTCCAAAAGGCCATGAGTCAGAATTGACTCAATGGAAGCTTTTTTTTTTTCCCCAACTATTTACTTTTTTTTTCTTTCTTTTTGCTTTAGGTGAAGCAGCTCAAGTTAATTTCTCATACAAAACTTTATACACATATAGTTATATGACACTGGTTGCAATCCCTGTTATGTGACAGCACACTCCCCCTTTTCACCCCGGGTTTCCCATGCCCATCCAGCCAGCTCCCATCCCTTCCTGCCTTCTCATCCTGCTTCTGGACGGAAGCTGCCCATTTGGTCTCATGTATCTGCTTGACCTAAGAAGCACACTCTTCATGATTATTATTTTATGTTTTATAGTCCAGTCTAATCTTTGTATGAAGAGTAGGCTTCAGGAATGGTTTTAGTTCTGGGTTAACAGAGCACCCGGGAGCCATGGCTTCAGGGGTTCCTTCAGTCTCAGTCAGACCATTAAGCCTGGTCTTTTTATCTGAATTTCAATTCTGCTCCACACTTTTCTCCCACTCAGTCAGGGACTCTCTGTTGTGCACCCTGGCAGGGTGGCCATTGGTGGTAGCCAGGCACCATCTAGTTCTTCTGGTCTCAGGCTGATAGAGTCTCTGGCTTTTTTTTTTTAATTGTGCTTTAAGTGAAAGTTTACAAATCAAGTCACTCTCTCATACAAAAATTTATATACACCTTACTATATACTCCCAGTTCCTCTCCACCTAATGAGACATCACAGTCCTTCCCTCCAGTCTCTATTTTCATGTCCATTCGGCCAGCTTCTGACCCCCTCTGCCCTCTCATCTCCCTCCAGACAGGAGCTGCCCACATAGCCTCATGTGTCTAGAGTCTCTGTTTTTTTTTTTTTTTGGGCCCTTTTGTCTCTTAACCCAATATTTTCCTTGTGTCTTTGGTGTTCATTCTCCTTTGCTACAGGTAGATTGGGACCAACTGATGTATCTTAGATGGTCACTCGCAAGCTTTTAAGACCCCAGATACCACTGGCCAAAGCGGGATGCAGAACATTTTCTTAATACACTTTGTCATGCCAATTGACCTAGCTGTCTCCTAAACTCATGGTCCCCAGACCCCAGCCCCAGCTACCCTGTTCCTCAAAATGTTTGGTTGTGTCCAGGAAACTTCTTAGCTTTTGCTTTAGTCCAGTTGTGCTGGACTGACTCCAGCACATTAAAAAAAAAAAAAAATTATGATGATTCTCTGTTTAACTTTTTGAGAAACCACCAAACTGTTTTCCACAGTGGCTGCACCGTTTTACAATCCCATCAGCAATGGAAGAGGGTTCCAATTTCTCTACAACCTCACCAACACTTGTTGTTTTCTATTTTTTCTGTTCATAGCTATCCTGGTGGGAATGAAGTGGTATCTCATTGTGGTTTTGATTTGCACCTCCCTAATGGGTAATGATTAATTGGAGCCCTAGTGGTGCAGTGGTTAAGAGCTCCCCTGCTAACCAAAATGTCAGCAGTTCAAATCCACCAGTCAATCCTTGAAAACCCTATGGGACATCTTTATTCTGTCCTATAGGGTCACTATGAGTTGCAATCGACTTCAGGGCAACAGGTTTTAATGACTAATGAAAGAAACCTTGGTGGCACAGTGGTTAAGCACTTGGTTGTTAACCAAAAGTTTAGTGGTTCAAACCCACTAGCTTCTTCACGGGAGAAAGATGTGGCAGTCTGCTTCCATAAAGATTATAGACTTGGAAACCCTATGGCGCAGTTCTACCCTGTCTTATAGGGTCACCACTATGAGTCGGAATCAACTCAACGGCACACAGCACTAACTAAAGATATTGAGCATTTTTTATGTCCCTTTTGGCCATTTGTGTTGCCTGTTTCCTTAACTTGATTGGCTTTGACTGGGAAGGGTTTGGAGCCAAGGCTTCTAGAGTGTGAGGCTGGGAATGTGCAAACCCCAGAGGAGAGCCAAGGGGAGCAGTCTGCCTTGGGGACAGGCAGTGAAAGGGTTATTGTCTAGAGGGAATTTTAAAACAATGATGAAATTGACTAAAAGGCCATCTACTTTTTTGTTATCACTGTGCACCAGCAATTCTGTGTCACAGATCAAATGCTCCTCCCTGAAGAGAACCCACGGTGCTGTGCTCTAAGCAACAGCTGTAGTTGCTCTTGAGTTTCAGTAATATATGAGTGAGCTTCATGTTTGTTGGTACTGTGTTAAGTCAATTCCAACTCTTAGCGACCTCATGTGACAGAGTAGAACTACTCCATAGGGTTTTCTTGGCTGTAATCTTTACAGGAGCAGATTGCCAGGTCTTTCTCCCACGGAACTGCTGAGTGGGTTTGAACTGCCAGCCTTTCAGTTAGCAGCTGAAAGTTTAACTGAGCTTCGTATTAGCACATCTCTGTTACTTATAAAGATCATCCACTACACAGTAGTTAATCTGAAGAACTCTCATGTATATAGTCAGCCATGTAGCCACAGTTCTCTGCTACACCCTTCATTTTAAGAGTAAGCTTGTAACAATCTAGAATCAGTTTGTGTCTCCAGCTTCCCTAGTTGTACATATCCCTGTGCTTAAACAGTAGATTCAAAAATAAACAATGACAGCATAGTGATTGCAAAGACAAAGAAGCCGAGTCCAGCTACTTCAGTTCTGTCATTCTCTATGCAAACCTTTCTCAGAAACTTGGAGCTCACTCTTTAGGGGGGTGTTCTTAATACCTCTCCTTTTCCTTCTCTTCCCCTCAAATATATTAATACAATTTTATAGTAATTTCTTTTGTCTTGTTCATACTGTAATATTTATTCCACTTAGTATTTACTGGTACGATCATCCAATGTTCTGTGGCGATCCATAAGGTTTTCATCAAGTCAGTCTTGGAGGAAGTACAGCCAGCACGCTCCTTAGAAGCGAGGATGGTGAGACTTCAGCTTGCTTACTTTGGACACATCATCAGGAAAGACCACTGGCTAGAAAAGGACATGATGTTTGGTAATAGTAGAGGGTCAAGGAAAACGAGGGAAACTCTCATGGATTGACACGATAGCTGCAACAATGGGCTCAGACGATTGTGAGGATGGCACGGGACCAGGCAGTGTTTCGTTCTATCATATATAAGGTCGCCATGAGTCGGTACCTACTCAAAGGCAACTAAAAACATGATTATACAAAGTTTTTTTTTAGTAACTTTTATTGTGCTTTAAGTGAAAGTTTACAAATCAAGCCAGTCTCTCACACAAAAACCCATATACACCTTGCTACGTGCTCCCAATTATTCTCCCCCTAATGAGGCAGGCTGCTCTCTCCCTCCACTCTCTCTTTTCTTGTTCTTTTCGCCAGCTTCTAACCCCCTCCACCCTCTCATCTTCCCTCCAGGCAGGACATGCCAACATAGTCTTAACTGTCCACCTGATACAAGAAGCTCACTCCTCACCAGCATCCCTCCCCAACTCATTGTCCAGTCCAATCCATGTCTGAAGAGTTGGCTTCGGGAATGGTTCCTGTCCTGGGGCAACAGAAGGTCTGGGGGCCATGACCACTGGGGTCCTTCCAGTCTCAGTCAGACCATTAAGTCTGGTCTTATGAGAATTTGGGGCCTGCATCCCACTGCTCTCCTGCTACCTTCATTATACAAAGTTTAATAAAAGAACATTTTCACAACCTGATTTTCTTTTCTGGCCATTATTATTTCTTTGTTATTTATTATTATGGTATACTTTGGTCATCTGTTACAGTGTTAAAAATAACTCACTCAAACTGCCTAGTATACCAGATACCTCACTAAGCATGAGTTACTGCTCTGGGTGACACCAGCCCTAGTGATGCCACAGTCAGCTTCTCAGCATATTGGGGAAACTGAGGCTCACAGAGAGGCAGTGCCTAGCCTGAGGTCACCCAGCTAGTTAGTGGATGTTATGGATTAGAGTATGTCCCCCCAAAAGATATATTGAAATCCTAACCCCTGTACCCCGTGGTGCAGTGGTTAAGTGCTAGGATGCTAATTGAAAGGTTGGAGGTTCAAGCCCACCAGCCACTCCGCAGGAGAAAGGTGTGGCAGTCTGCTTCTGTGAAGATTTACAGAATCGGAAACCCTGTGGGTCAGTTCCACTCAGGCTGTTCTGTTCTGTCCTTTATGGTCACTTTAAGCTGGAGGGGACTCATCATAGGCAATGGGTTTTTGGTGGCTGTGAATCTGACCCTGTTTGGAAACAGTTTTCTTTTGTAATGTTAATGAAGCCATACCAGAGTAGGGTGGGTCCTAAACCTAAATCCCTTTGAGCAGTGCCTCATGAAGAAGAATACAAAGAGAGCCAGACACCCAGGAGGAGATGCCATGTGAGGATGGGGACCAAATAAAAACCAACTCCATTGCTGTTAACTTGATTCCAACTCATGGCGACCCCATGTGTTACAGAATTGAACTTCTTCATAGGGTTTTCTTGGCTGTCATATGTGTGGAAACAGATTGCCAGGTCCTTCTTCCGAGGTGCTGCTGGGTGGGTTCCAACCACCGACCTTTAGATTAGTAGTTGAGTGCAAACCGTTTGCACCACCCAGGGAGACAGATGCATCTAAAAACAGCAAAGCAATGTCAAGGATGGCCGGCAGTCAGCAGAAACCTGGGGGGAGGCCCACAGAAGGAGTCGACGTGGCCAAGACCCTGATTCAGACTTTTAGCCTCCAGAGCTGTGAGAAGATAAATTTCTGCTTCTAAAGCCACCCATTTTGTTATGGCAGTCCTAGAAAACTAAGGCAGTGGGTCAAGGAAGAAGTAGAGCTTAGTGTTCCTGGCTTCCAGGCTAGTGTCCTTCCCTTACACCTTGAGCCTTGATCAAGTGGAGGAGGTCCGAAGAGTAGGATTTTAGTCATCATAGACAGGCCTCAGAGGATGTTCTTTCTGGTCAAGATGGCCCTCTTAGGGCCCCTTTCCGAGTCCAGAGTTGTCAAACCTCCCAGGCTTGAGCTGCTAATGGTGCTCCTCTCAGCAACACAGAAAGTGGCTGATGGTGTTTTTAATGCCATTAGTTCATCAAATATATACTGACCTCCTACTATGTGTTTGGCCTTATGCTAGACTCTGGAATACAGAAATAAGTAAGTCAAGGTCACTGCCTTCAAGAGAAAATGGACAAACAAACTTAAAGATAGGGTTTTAGATGCCGTGTCAGAAGCACCACAGAATGTTAGGGCCCCAGAGCAGAGCTCCTAAATCACATTGACAGTAGTCAGGGAGGGCTTCCTGGAGGAGCTGGTGCTTGAGCATGAAAGATGACTAGTAGATGGCTGGAAAAAAAGCGGTAGGAGTGGAGGTAGCAACTCAGGGTACTAGCTTCCCCTCAGAGACTGTGAGGACCTAATTTATGAAAGGCTCCTTCTGTCAAGCCCTCCCCTCCTTCTGAACCCAGCTCAGAACTCACCTACAAGCAACCCACCCTGGTTGTTCTGATGTCATTGATCAACAGAACTGGGTCCCTCTGCATGTGGCTATGTTCTGTCTCCTCTTCTAAGCCCCTGGGGTCCCAGTAGTCATGTCTCTTCCCATTCAACACCCTCTCCCCGTCACCCCATTCCAGGTCAGTCTAAATTGGAGCCCTGAACTCAAGTAACCTTCCTGTCTTTCTCTTTTCCTTCTTCTTTCCTTTCCTTCCTCAGTCCTGTCATTCTCTTCCTCCTTCTTGTTCCTTCAGCATGAGCTGGGAGCAAGCCAGGCATGTGATGGGATTCTCTAGACCAGGGTCCATGTGACCTGCGGCCTGGAAGCATTCACCTTTCCCTTGGGAGCTGAGGTTGGCATGAAGCCAGACTCTGAACCCTTGGCCTAGAGGGGGGGGGGTGGAGAGAGAGGGACCACATGACCCAGCAGAGTGAGGCTACCCCTTTTTTTTTTTTCAGGAAAAGGCACATCTGGGGTCCCTTCAGTTCTCAGCATCCGTGAGTTCTACTTCTAAGAAGCCCCCTCCAGCTCCCCGCCAAGTGCTGCTGCTGCTGATGCGGCTGCTCCCATTTCAGCCAGAACCAGATCCATTAATAGCATCAGTTTTATTTGCCCCAGCCCCGGCTCCCTCCCTACTCCCCAGGGGCACTCGATCCAGAATGCCAGGCCCTGCTTCCTTTTCCCCTGGAACACGCTGACTCCCTCCCTTGGGCGCCCAGGGAGTTGCCAGGATAATAACCAGTGAGAGGAAAACTCTATTCTCCTGCCTTCTAATCTTCAGTACTCACCGAATTAGAAAAGGCTTCAGAAGCCCATGGGGCCCACTGCCCCAGGGATGTCATGCCATTAACTCCGGGCCACCTCCTGCTAGTGCAGCCATTTCCCGCTAAAGCTTCCCCCCAGGAGGAATTGAACCCACCCCACCCTCCATTTCCCCGCCTTCCGTCCCCACCCCGATCAGCTGACATGGATCTCCACCCTCCTCATCCTCCCCCACCCCCATTCCCACCCCCATTAGGTGGCATGGATTCCTAGAATAGCTAGAAGAGCCCTGTGAAGTCATCTACTCCAGTCCAGGGGGCAGTGGTGGTTCAGTGGTAGGATTCTCACCTCCCGTGTAGGAGACCTGGGTTCGATTCCCAGCCAGTGCACCCCATGCACAGCTATTACCTGTCTGTCTACTGGAAGCTTGCATGCTGTTGTGATGCTGAACAGGCTTCAGTGAAGCTTCCAGATGAGGAGGGACTAGGAAGAAAGGCCTGGCAATTTACTTCTGAAAATCAGCCAATGAAAACCTATAGATCACAACAGCCAGATCTACAACAGATCATGGGGATGGTTCAGGACAGGACAGCATTTTGGTCTGTTGTATATGGGGTCACCATGAGTTGGGGACTGACTAACCGCAATGAACAATTCCATTCCAAGCTCTCATTTCACAGATGAGAAGACTGAGGCCCTGGGAGAGGAGTTTGCTGTTCTGTTTCTCCTTTAGGACCTAGCTCAGCTGTTTCTTCATGTGTCTACTCAGCAAAGATTTGCTGAGCTCGAACTGTGTGCCAGGTACTGTTGTAGGCATGGAGGCTGGGGGGTGGATTGGGGAGAAGTGGATATAGCAGTGAACAAATGAGATGAAGCCCCTTCCTCATGGAGCTCACAAGCTCCTCTTTCCAGAAGGCTGCCCCTCACCTTTAAGGCTAGGTTAGGTGTCCCCAACATTGGACCACCATTGCAGGTTTACTTGTCTGCCTCCTACTAGGCTAAGCACATCCCAACGGCAGGAATCACGCCTTGTTACATTCTGCTGTCTTTGTGCTTAACACAAGGCCTGGCACATTTAAACATCTAATAAATCTTTACTAAATAGTCATTTTTTTTTAAATAGTCATAACTAACATTTATGTAGCACTTACCACATGACAGTCACAGTTCTAAGTATTAAGAAGCCGTCTTTATCCCCATTTTTGAGGAGGAAACTGAGTCCCAGAGAGGTTAAATGACTTGTCCAAGGTATCCAGTTAGCAAGTGATTCAAAGCCAGGCAGTCTGGCTCCAGAGTCCAAGCTTTTAACCCCTCACCATGAACAAAGGTAGAATATCGTCAGTGATGGAGATGCCAGCCTTTGCTGCTTACCGGTTCCCATGTCTCCAGGTCAGAAAGTTCTTCCTCCTACCTGACGTGACTGTCCTTAGCTGCAAAGTCACGCTGTGCTTTGTTTTTGTTTTGTTTTTCTACTACAGGGAGATGGAACATGCAGGCAGCTCTTGACCTCCGTAAAATCATCCCGCTAAATCCAGAGAGGAGTCTCTGGGTGCGGCAAATGTTTAAAGCACTCAGCTGCTACCTGAAAGGCTGGAGGTTTGAGTTTACCCAGAGGCCCTTGGAAGAAAGGCCTGCTGATCTACCTCAGAAAATCAGCCATTGCAAGTCCTATGGAGCTCAGCTCTGCTCTGACACACATGGGGTTCGCCATGAGTCAGAGTCAACTCGACAGCAAGGGGTATTGGTACCATTAAGTCCAGAGAACATGGTGCAGGACCAACCCCAGTAGTTGGGCTGGGGTCCCCAGTGACCCTCAGGTACTTGTTTCCACCTTCCTGCCTAAGCCTTGTGCTTTCCTAAATATTACCCACTCTACCTCCTCCAGGAAGCCTTCCCATGCCTACAGTGCCGTCTGGAGCAGGGTTGGGTCTGTGCCTCCCTGTGTAACACTCAGCTTGGCACAGCCTGGTTGTTTTAATGGCTTAGTGCTGGGCCCATAATGAGTGCCAGGTGAAGGTTTGCTGTTTGCTTCACTGACGGATTACCTCTGGGCAGTGGAGTGCACAGCCAGGACTGAATTTTAATACCAGCCTTGCCCTAACTTGTTGTGTGACCTGGGGCAAGTCAGCCCCTCTCTATCTTCATGTACCTTGGGCAAGTCAGCCTCAGTATCTTCATGTACCTTGAGGGGCTGGACTAGATGGAATCTGGGTTACTTTCCTCTGGATCCGTGCAAGCAGAGTCTTCTTCCCTGACTCTGGGCCAGGCTATCGAGTGAGAAGCATCAAAAAAATGACCCGAGAGGACACTTCCTTTCAGGGAGGGACTGGGCTTCTTCTAGGGGAGATCTTTCCAGGGACTCTGGGAGGTGGAATGAAGGACGCAAATAACATTTGCTGAGCCCTGCTCTGTGCAGGCCCTACATGTCTTTACAGCCTCCCTGAGGTGGCTGTTCTCATGCCCATTTTACAGATGAGGAAACTGAGGTTCCTCCCCAAGATCACATGGCATGTGGTATCTGAGAG
Organism: Loxodonta africana; assembly: GCF_030014295.1. NCBI lineage: Eukaryota > Metazoa > Chordata > Mammalia > Proboscidea > Elephantidae > Loxodonta > Loxodonta africana. The sequence continues at coordinate 104,065,542 of NC_087342.1, forward strand.
GGGCCAGGGACAGGTCCATCAGACTCCAAAGATTGAGTTCTGCCCAAGGCACAGAGCTGCACTGCCTCCCAGCTACCCGGCTGTGCTTATGTCTGAGTGGACACTGGACACCCAGCGTGCACATGCAGGCAGGGAAGGCACGTACGTGGGTATCGTGCCCACATTGTATCGGGAGAGCCAGCCCCAGTGTATGTGTGTGAGAGAGAGAGGGGTGGGGGGAAAGAGAGAACACAAGGAGCTGGGGGGAAGACTGGGATCCCAGGGCGGGGGGTGGGGGGAGGTAAGAAATAGTTGAAAGGACAGAAGGAAGGAGTTTATATGCAGAATACCGAGGGTGACAATAATAACAACAAGAATAACACAAAACTTGCCTTTTTTTCCAAGCCGAATGTGAGCTGGAGCAGGGCTGAGGGGATTAATCTCTTAAAAAATAAGTGCCGTGTGAGGAGACAGGCAGTGATTAAGGTTTTAACTGATCAGTCTGCATCTGACAGTGAACCAGCTATTATCTTAACGGAATCAAACGAACATTCAAAGCCGTGCTCAGCCCCAAACATGAAAGGAGATGTCATCAGCTGGCAGCTGGCAAGCCACAGGGGGAGCCAAAGGGGAGAGGGGAATGGAGGGAGAGGGGAGGAAGGGAGAGAGAGAGAGAGAAGAGTGTTACAGAGAGGGAGAGAGGAAGATGGAGAAAAGGAGGGAGGGACCCACTTCCTCCACCCACACAGATTACAGGTCCTGAGGCACAGATTGGATTGTGTCACTCCACTGCTCAGAGCCTTCAGTGGCTCCCCATTTCCTGAAAGATAAAGACAGAACATGAGGAAGGCAGAAGCCAGGGAATGGAGCTGTGAGACTTAGGCTGAAATCTTACTTCCTGGAGAGCTGAGACCATGCCTCCTGCCCACCTCTTTCTCCCCCAGCCCCAAGTGTCCCCTGCCCCGTGAAGTCTCCTCAGTAAATATTTCTCCACTGAGTGAAAAAAAGGGCTAGAGAAAAAGAAATGAGACGAAAAAAAGAGAATGCCTTTACTAGGCATTTAGGGTCACTTTCTCATTTAATTCTCCCAAGAACCCAGCAATAAAAATTCTGATGATTTTCGTTTTGCAGGGGAGGAAACAGGCCAGGGAGGTGCAGTGACTTGCTATAGATCCCACAGTTTATAAGAGGCAGAGCTGGGATTTGAATCCAGGACCCTCAGACTCTAATTTCTCTGCTTTTCTCACCAGAGAAAGGGATAGAAAAGCAAAGACAGAACCAGGAAAAGCAAGGGCAAACCAGAAAGGGACACTGAGGGAGATTTCTGTTCCTGCCCTTTATGCCTTTAGCAAAAGATGGCCCCTTCCCATCCCATTCTCCCAAAGCAAGACTGCTGGGCAGGGGGGATTCTAGAATCGGGTTTCCCCTGGGCCTGGACCTGGGCCAGTGCCTGGCATCTAGTTGGTGCTCAGTAAGTGTTTGTTCCAGCAGAGGTGGTGAAGAGAGTTCCCTGGTCTGAAGGCTCTCACCCCACCCGTGGACTTTGACCACCGGCCAGTCCTGGGCCTCAGGAAAAGGAAAAAGGAATATTTAGAGAGAAAGAGAAAAGGAAAATATCTGAAAAATCAGAAAAAATGGACTTACACACAAGGCACTATACATGGGGCACTCTGTTTGCTCCTGTGGAGCTGACCCTCTAATCCCACTTCATTCTTCTCTTTACTGGCTGTCTCACCCACTTGAGGAGACAGCTGTTTCTCGAAGAAAATAGGCATATGCTCCTCCTTTTTCCCTCTTGGTCACATACTCAGAGTCTCTGTCATACACACAAACACACACGTATGCACCGTCTCACACAAACACACTGTCTTTCTGTCTCTCTTCTCATACTCTTTCTCACACACACACACACACACCCCCACACTCACTCTCACACACATACACTCAGTCTCTCTTCTCACACACATACTTTCTCTCTCACACACATGCTGTCTCTGTCTCACACACACGCACATATTCTGTCTCTCTCACACACACACTTATACACACTCTCTCACACACACATACTTTCTTACACAGTCTCTCACACACACACATATTCTCTCACATACTCTAATCTCTCACATGCACATTTTCTCTCACACTCACAGTTTCACACACACGTACACTTGCTCAGCCTCTTCTCACACACACTTGCTCTCTGTGTCACACACACACTCTCTTACACACACTGACTCACACACATACACACATTGTCTCTCTCACACACACACTCATACACCCACAGTCTCACACACACACACACACTTTCTCTTGGTCACACACACACATACTATCTCTCTCACACGCACACTTTCTCTCACATGCACACTTTCTCTCACACCTGTACATACTGTTTCTCTCTCTCTCATACAAACACATATACAACTAAGAGCCAGTTCTGGGTCCCTGTTCACAGCCAGCCACTCTTTGCCTGCAGGCCTGGTTTGGGCCATAGCCAACTACTAGAATTGCTCCTTTTTGATCCAGGTCAACACCTTGGGAAAAGGCAGAATCCAGTCCATTCTCCGGGGTTGGGGCTGGCCCTCAGCTTCCCCAAGCCCTGCCCTTCCTAAATGCCTTTCCCAGGAAGAAGTGGGCCAGTCCAGAAGCCAGCAGCCAGTGGGTGGAGTGGGCTATAGGCAGGGCCCCCCCAGAACCTACAGTTATGCCCTCTTCTAAATGTCTTTTCAGGCTCCCCAGCCCTGCACTCTCCCTCTGCCTTGACGGTGGCTCAGGATGGCCCTGCATCATGGCGAGATTGGAGATTGTGACATAGCTTCCTAAGCCATCTCCCTTCCCTGTCTTTAACCCACCTACATACCACTTCGAGGGGTGTCTTTCTAAGACACAGTCCAGACAGCATCTGTCCCTTGTTAGAAGCCTTTACTAGCCCCCCTTTGTCTGTAAGGATCAAGTCCAAATACTTGAATTGCGCTTGATTGCTCCCTGCAGTCTGCCCTTCACCCTCCTCTCGGACTTAGTTCCTCCACCATCCTGAGCATGACAAACCCATCTTCCTGCTTCACAGCAGTAGTCATCCTTCCCTCCCTCTGGAGGCCTTTCTCTTTTCTCTTCACCTAGCCAAAGCCTCCTCTCTTTATGGGCTATGGATGAGGTTAACCTTTGTTGAGCACTCACCACGTGCTAAATGTTCTTTGAGGTCCTTTATAGGAAATAAATCATTTCATCTTCACTTGAACTTTATGAGATAGATGTGGGTTACAGAAAGGTAACTAAGGCAGAGAGAGCCTAAGCTTCTTACTAAGGTTATATAAGCACATCAAAAAAGTGGAAGCCATAAAGAGAAACAAAGTCCTGACACATGCTACAACGTGGATGAACCTCGAAAACATTACGCTGAGTGAAATAAATCAGACACAAAACAACCAATATTGTACGGTCCCACTTATATAAAATATCTAGAGTAGCGAATGTATAGAGACCGAAGTTTATTAGTGGTTCCTGGGGCAGGAGGGCTGAAGGGGGAAAGGGGACTCATTGTTTAGTTGACATAAGCTTCTGTTAAGGGTGAAGAAAAAATTTGGAAACGGAGTGGCAATGGTTAACCAATATGATGAATGTAGTTAATGTCACTGAATTATACATTAAAAAATGTTAAAATGCTATGAGCCCAAGAGACAGAAAGGGCCACGTGAACCAGAGACTTACATCATCCTGAGACCAGAAGAACTAGATGGTGCCCGGCCACAACTGATGACTGCCCTGACAAGGAGCACAACAGAGAACCCCTGAGGGAGCAGGAGATCAGTGGGATGCAGACCCCAAATTCTCATAAAAAGACCAGACTTAATGGCCTGACTGAGACTGGAGGAATCCCGGCGGTCATGGTCCCCAAACTTTCTGTTGGCCCAGGACAGGAACCATTCCCGAAGACAACTCATTAGACATGGAAGGGACTGGACAATGGGTTGGAGAGAGATGCTGATGAAGAGTGAGCTACTTGTATTAGGTGGACACTTGAGACTGTGTTGGCATCTCCTGTCTGGAGGGGAGATAGGAGGGTAGAGAGGGTTAGAAACTGGCAAAATCGTCACGAAAGGAGAGACTGGAAGGGTTAACTCATTAGGGGGAGAGTAAGTGGGAGTATGGAGTAAGGTGTATATAAGCTTGTATGTGACAGACTGACTTGATTTGTGGACGTTCACTTAAAGCTCAATAAAAGTTATTTAAAAAATGTTAAAATGGCAAGTGTTTTGTTACATATATATTTGCCACAATTATAAATAAATAAAGAGAAAAAGTAGAAGAGCTACGATTTGAAAACAGGGAGTTTGGCTCCAAGTCTGTGCTCTTACCCATTAGACTACCCTGCCCCTCAAAGGGCACCCCTCTCCCTCTGTGATGCTTTCATGGGCCACCCAGCACCCACATCCCATCTCTTTGTCCTCCAGCTTCCTCAAGTACATGTTATCTGCACTTCTTATGACTCCTTAATTACACAATGCCTGAATTAGTAGCTTGATCTCTGCGTGTGTTAATTTTATCTCATGAACTAGATTATTTATTATCAAGGGTAGCAACTGTGTTTGTCATTACTCTTGTGGGCCTGCCTGCACCCAGTTGCCTAGCACAGTGCTAAACACATGGGCTAGGAATAAAAATATCACCACCTAACATGTAATGAGTGCTTCCTATTTGCCGGCCACTGTTCTAAGTACTTTCTGTGGATTAATTTATTTATTCCTCACAGATGGAAAATTAGAAAGACAAGGTAACTTTCTTGCTCAAATTTTATCACTCAAATTCACATAGGCTGGGGTGGGCTAAAGATGACTACAAATTCTTTGTCATTCCTCCAGTCAAGAGGTAGTTTGTTTCTCTTCCCCTTGAATCTTTAACCAATAGAATGCTGCAGAAGTGAGGTTGTGTCAGCTCTGGGCATAAGTCTTAAGAAGGCCTGAAAGTTTCTAGTCTTGTGTTTTTGGGAATTCTGAGCTGTTATGTAAGAACTCTGGTCACCTTGTTGGAGAGTGCACGGATGACTACGGCCCCAACACCATCTGACTGCAACTGGGAGACCAGCAGAACCACCATGCTGAGCCCAGCCAGTCCGCAGGCCTGGGAGAGAGGGCACAATGGCTGTTGTAAGCTGCTAATTTGTAAGGTGGTTTGTTACACAGCAATAGAAAATGAGAACTGGTAGATCCTGTTATTACTATTCCCATTTTTCAGAGGAGGAAACAGATGGAAGGCTCTAGTGATTACATGCTTTCCTTGCCCAAGGTCGTGTAGTTTTGTAAGTGGTGAACGGGAGCTGAGCTTAGGGCCCAGGCCTGTGGAACTCAGGGCTTGGGGAGAGTCAGTCACAGCAACAGTAACCCTCAGTCGGTGACTAAAGGCAACGAGTTCTTATGGACTGGGTGCCTGGAAATGACCCCTGACCAGCAGGCAATCATTTCACTCCCTGAACCTCATCATCCTGATTTACAACATGGGAGGAACGGGGATGGTGGTGGGGAGTTTTCCCCAACTGTTCTCTGGGAGCATAGGGCAGGGGGTTGCCGTAGGTGGGATGGGGCTGACAAGGCAGAACTCTGGACGCCACCCCTGTCTGTGGGTCTGATTTCTCTCTAGAACTTCCACAGAAGGTTTCCTTGGAAAAATGTGTTCTGGTTTAAAAACCACTGGACCAGGTAATCTCTAATGCCCCTTCTAGCCCTGATATTCCAGGATTCCATGAGTGAATGGGTGAGTGGGTGAAAATGCTGCGGCTCCGTCTCTGGATGAATGATGTGAGGTACACAGGGAGGGGATGAGTCCATGAAGCACTGAGCAACTGGGAATGCAGAGGAGTTCTGGCACCTGGCAGCAGAGAGGCAGGGAGGAGGGCAGCAGAGATGTCTGCAGGGATGAAAAGGGTTGGGGCAGAGTGGGCCGGGGTGGATGTGGAGCTTGGAGGCAGCCCAGTGTGACTGGCACTCACCATAAGAAGGCAGTGTGGCATCAAGGGTTAAGCACTTGCTCTCTAGAGCTAGTAGGCATGGGTTTAAATTCCAGCCTGCTGTTTGCTAGGCATTGACCTATGGCACTGTAGTTAACCACTTTCTCATCTATAAAATAAAAATTGTTATATATATATATGTATTATATACAGGCAGTGGAGGCTCAGTGGTAGAATTCTCACTTTTCATGCGTGAGACCCAGGTTCTATTCCCAGTTAATGCAACTCAAGCACAGACACCACCCATCTGTCAGTAGAGGCAGTGCTGTGATACTAAACAGGTTTCAGTGGAGCTTCCAGACTAAGACAGACTAGGAAGAAAGGCCTGGCTACCTACTTCCAAAATAAAAAAAAAAATCCAAAATATCTGCCAATAAAAACCTTATGGATCACAACAGTCCAATCCCATCGTGCATAGGGTCGCCATGAGTTGGGGGCAACTTGACCTGAGCTAACAACGTAAAAACGTATATATATAAAAGGAGCCTTGGTGACACAGTGGTTAAAGTGCTCCACTGGTAACCAAAAGTCAGTGGTTCAATCCCACCAGCTGCTCCATAGGAGATAGACGTGATAGTCTGTTTCCCTAAAGATTACAGCCTTGGAAACCCTATGGACAGTTCTACTCTGTCCTATAGGGTCGCTATGATTTGGAATCAACTCGACGGAAGTGAGTTTCATTGGGGTACATATATATATGTACCTATACTGACTGCTAACCGAAAGATTTATGGTTTGAAACCACCAGTGGCTCCTCAGGAGAAAGATGTGGCAGTCTGCTTCTGTAGAGATTTACAGCCTTGGAAACCCTATGGGGTCACTATGAGTTGAAATCGACTCGATGGCAGTAGATTTTTATATATACATATATATACATATATATATATAAACCCAAACCCATTGCCACTGAGTCAATTCTGACTCATAGAGACCCTATAAGACAGAGTAGAACTACCTCATAAGGTTTCCAAGGAGCAGTTGGTAGATTTGAACTGCTGACCTTTTGGTTAGCAGTCAAAAGCTTAACCACTGGGCCACCATACACACACACGCATACACACACACACACACACACACACACGTATATCTCCTACTTACTAGGGCTGGCATAGAGTAAAATGAGATAATGCAGGTCAAAAGCATAACCCAGGGCCTAGCACTTAGTGAGTACTCAACGAATCATAAATGATAGCTGTGATTTCTTTTTATTAGACCCTGAGTCTCATAAAAATTAGCTGTAGACCTAGTAGCATCATTAACCCCAGAAGGCCTGGGAAGGTGCCCTCCATGTGCCCAGGTATATGGTGTGCCCAGGTACAGGGACATATGCTGTGTGTGTTTGAGGAGGGGAGTGCAGGTGGGGTGTCTGAGACAGATGGGGCTTGTGGCTGGGACACGTGGCAGGTACCCAGAGACCTCCAGGCCTCCCAGGAGCTAGTCGCTGAGCTGTAGGCTGGCGAGAGAAGCCGAAGAGGCTGGGCAGGCACTGGCCAGGCTAATCGGAGACTGTCGATGAGCTCAGGTAGTGGGGAGGGCTTCTAGAAAAGGCTGAAAATGAACCTAGGACTCTGAAGACACACCATGAGAGAGTCACCCTTTTGGCTTGTGATGTACCCTAATGTAAGGTAAATAAAACCTAGTAAGGATTTGACAGCTCACAGACAGTAAGGCCAGGACCACTAGTGACACGGGACAGAGAGACAGTGATCTGTAGTGGCTAAAAGCACAGGCTCTGGAGCCAGGCCACTGGGGTTCAAATCCTGGCTCTGCCATAAACTAGCCACTTGACCTTGGGCAAGTTATTTAACCTCTCTACGCTAGTTTTTTTTTTTTTTCTTTTTATGCTAAACGCAGTGGCCGGAGTCCTGGTTCCTGCTCTCATGGTACTTGCAATCTAGCTGGAGAGATAGATGCCCAGAGAGCATTTACTGACCCTGTAGGTAGCATGGGATGCCCCCATTCAAAAGGGAGTGTCAGTGTTGTGAGTTGGAGCTAAGTGGGCTGTCAACGTGGGTTCTTTACTGGGTGAGTGCACCCAGTGAAGAGCAGGGCTGGGATTTAAACCCATACCTACCCATGCACTTAACCCTTGATGCCATATGGCCTTCTTAAGGTGAGTGTGGAGCTAAGGGGGGTGTCAATGTAGGTACTCTATCCTTCCTGGACCGTGAAATCCCAGGCTGGGTTTAGAGATTAGGGGGAAGGTATTCAGAGAGGGGAGAGCCTGGAGACAGGGATGCCAACTGCCTGGCCTACAGAGCAGTAAGGTGGGTCATGGGGTGGGAGCTAAGGCTGGAGGGGCCCTAGGGAACCAAGCACCTCAAATGGAGAGGGAGAAGTTTGATGCTCCCTGCTCCTTCCAGGCTGACAGGCGTAGGGGGTGTGAAGATGAGTCAGAAGGATAATGGGGCTCACAGGTGCCTCCTCCAAGGCTGCGTCCACTCTGAGAGCCCCTGCCAGCTGCCCCAGCTCTGTGGGTCCCCAGGGTCAGGCCATTACCGGGGGAGATTTATCACAGGCAGGTGTGCTCCAAGACTGTATATTATCCAGGATTATGAACTGTAACGGGATAATCTCTCTAATGTAATTCAAGCTCTCGACATGGCTTATGGCTCCTTAATGTACCTCAGACTGAAGAATTACAAGAACATTCTCCCCCCCCCCCAGCTCCCCATGCTCCTCCCTCCCTCCCCTGTCAACCCCTAAATGATTTAGGCAATTGCCTGAAGCCAGATCCGGGCATTTAGTCATCATTCAGTGCAGCCCAGTAAACATGACGGGCAAGACGTCTTCCCTGCTGGCCCCGCTCCGACGCAGGCCCCTCCTTCCTCCTCTACTCCAACCTACTCACCGGGGACAGGCTGAATGCAGGATAATCCAGACCTTCAGGACCTGGGACCCACCCCCAGATGCCTTCTGGGCACTATCTTGAGCTGCCAAGTTTTGGCTTGGGGTCCCCAGCCATCCAGCATGATATGTCCCTGGACTTCATTGCCTTCTCGACTGAGACAATAACCTCAGAGCCATATAATAACGTCTGTGTTAGAGGGAGCTTAGTCCTGTGTATCGATCCCATAACTCACACCGCACTGGAGACTGTTTTACTTTCTCTAATTTTGTCCCTCCTGCAAATTCTGATATGTACCTTCTCCAGGAAGCTGTGCCTCCCACAATTTAAAATCACTCGTCTATCCAACCCATTTCGTTGTACGGGTGATGATCTTGCAACTCAGACAGAAGAGTCTTTCCTAACAACAGATTAAGTGCATTTATTGGGCACTTGCTATGTGCAAAGCATTTTCCAAAGTACTTTACACAAGGTTCATCCATTTAATGGTTCAACAATCTTTGAGTCCATACTATTATTCTTCCCCATTTTACTGATAAACAAACTGAGGCTCAGAGAGGTGGAGTCGAGGTCACCGATCTGTTACATGGGGAAATGGGGAGTGAACCCAGGCAGCCTGGCTCCAGATTTGTCCATCCCAACCACTGCTTACACTGTGCAGGGTCATACAGCACTTGAAGGTCGGCACTAGGACCCAGGCCGGGGCTCTCTACTCCCAGTATTTCCTCCATTCACTGAGTACCTTTGCTAAAGTACCCATGAAACAGGGCAAGAGGGCCTTCTCCTGACTACTAGATAACATCAGTTACATTTTCGTAGTGGTCCTCAAGCCCACCTTTGCTTTCTAACCCCTGGGATGATTAGAAGAAATCCAGGCCTACCATTGGCGAGCCAGTGAGGTGGCTATTTGGAAGCACCTCAATTCGATTCAGGCAAGTAGTCCCTTCCACTGGCCACCCACCACTGCTCCCTTCTTCCCTCTGCTGCATCTTTGTGACCGCTCCCCACCCCATCCTTACCTTAAACATAGAGCCAGAGCCCCTCCAGACTGCCAGAATCCAAGAAAGACATGAGAAATCTCCCCCATGGGGTGGGGAGACCTCAGGTTGGGAATCATCTCCTAAAACCAGCTCAGTAAAAATAAGGCAGTCTATCTCAACCCTTCTGGAGCAAGGAAGAATGAAGAACACCAAAGACACAAGGTAATTATGAGCCTAAGAGACTATACCAGCCTGAGAACAGAAGAAATTGATGGTGCCTGGCCACAACCGATGACTGCCCTGACAGGGAACACAACAGAGAGCCCTTTAGGGAGCAGGGGAGCAATGGGATGCAGACCCTAAATTCTTGTAAAAAGACCAGACTTAATGGTCAGACTGGGACTAGAAGGACCCCGGAGGCCATGGTCCCCATACCTGTTAGCCCAAGACAGGAACCATTCCCAAAGCCAACTCTTCAGATAGGATTGGACTGTAATTTGGAATGGAAAATGATACTGGTGAAGAACGAGCTTCCTGGATCAAGTAGACACATGAGCCTATGTTGGCATCTCCTGTGTGGAGAGGAGATGAGAGGGCAGAGGGGGCCAGAAGCTGCCCGAATGGACACAAGGAGAGAGATTAGAGGGAAGGTCTGCGCTGTCTCATGAGGGGGAGAGCAATTTCGGAGTATATAGCAAGGTGTATGTAAATTTTTGTATGAAAGACTGACCTGATTTGTAAACTTTCACTTAAAGCACAATAAAAATTTTAAAAATAAATAAATAAGGCAGCCTAAAGGAGCCCTGGTGGCACAACAGTCAAGCACTTGGCTACTAACTCAAAGGTTGGTGGTTTGAACACACCCACTGACTGAGGGAGAAAGACATGGTGATCTGTTTTCGTAAAGATTACAGCCTAGAAAACTCTATGGGGCAGTTCCACTTTGTCACATGGAATCTCTATGAGTCAAAAATCGACTCAACAGCACACAACAACAAAGGCAGTATGCCCAAATCACCATAGATTATAATAAGGTTGAAAAGCATTATATGAGTAAAAGGATGAGAAAGAAAAATAAACAAGTCCTCTGGGCAGTCAATGATATCTATTGAGCACCTTCTGTATGTACTTCATTTGTCCCTCCCTAATATTCTTTCTGACCTTACAAATCACTTAGCCTTTTTGTGAGTCATTGTTCTCCTCTGTAAAATGGACTAATAATAGCATGGAGGACTAAATAAGAAAAATACACATGAAAGAACTTTGGATCATAAAGTACTTCATAACCATACTTGTACCACACAAACACACATACACATCTGGCTCAGTTGGTCATTTTTTTTTTAAATAATTTTTATTGAGCTTTAAGTGAACGTTTACAAATCAAGTCAGTCTGTCACATATAAGCTTATGTACACCTTACTCCATACTCCCACTTACTCTCCCCCTAATGAGTCAGCCCACTCCCTCCTTCCAGTCTCCCTCTCTACCCTCCTATCTCCCCTCCAGACAGGAGATGCCAACACAGTCTCAAGTGTCCACCTGATACAAGTAGCTCACTCTTCGTCAGCACCTCTCTCCAACCCATTGTCCAGTCCCTTCCATGTCTAATGAGTTGTCTTCGGGAATGGTTCCTGCCCTAGGCCAACAGAAGGTTTGGGGACCGTGACCGCCGGGATTCTTCTAGTCTCAGTCAGACCATTAAGTATGGTCTTTTTATGAGAATTTGGGGTCTGTATCCCACTGATCTCCTGCTCCCTGTCAGGGCAGTCATCAATTGTGGCTGGGCACCATCTAGTTCTTCTGGTCTCAGGATGATGTAAGTCTCTGGTTCATGTGGCCCTTTCTGTCTCTTGGGCTCATAGTTGTCCTGTGACCTTGGTGCTCTTCATTCTCCTTTGATCCAGGTGGGTTGAGACCAATGAATGCATCTTAGATGGCCGCTTGTTAGCATTTAGGACCCCAGACGCCACATTTCAAAGTGGGAGGCAGAATGTTTTCATAATAGAATTATTTTGCCGATTGACTTAGATGTCCCCTTAAGCCATAGTCCCCAAACCCCCACCCTTGCTCCACTGACCTTTGAAGCATTCAGTTTATCCCGGAAACTTCTTTGCTTTTGGTCCAGTCCAGTTGAGCTCACCTTCCCTGTATTGAGTATTGTCCTTCCCTTCACCCAAAGCAGTTCTCATCTACTAACTAATCAGTAAATAACCCTCTTCCACCCTCCCTCCCTCCCCCCACCCCCTCCTAACCACAAAAGTGAGTTGGTCATTTTTGATCTCTAAGTTCAACCAACCAGTTGCCGGGCAAGTCGACTCTGACTCGTAGCAACACTCTGAGTAGAACTGTGCTCCGCAGGGTTTCCAATGGCTGATTTTTCAAAAGTAGATCACCAGGCTTTTCTTCCAAGGTGCCTCTGGGTCAACTCAAACCTCCGTCCTTTGGGTTGGCAGTTGAGCACATTAACTCTCTGCACCACCCAGGGACTCTGATCTCTAAGTAGTTCTGGATTTAGTTGTGTCCCCATCTTCATCCCTGCAACCATACCTCAGTAAGAAGAGCAAATTCCAGGTGAGCTGTCTACTTCTGATCTCTGGCCCTAAAAAAGCTCAACGCTGAGCTTATCCCGGCTACTCTGGATGCAGTCTTTGGCAGGTGGAAGTCTTTGCCCTGAGAGAGACCGCCGCACAGTCAGAGACCCTTGGGGAGTAGCTGCCAGACATAGAGGGAATTTCTAATCTATACTTGTTTGTTCATTGAGTTGTATAAATGTGTATGATACTTGGTGTAATGAAATGAGCACCCATGTAGGAGTGTGTGGACACCTGAGTTATGGACCTGTCTCTAACTTTGCTTTCCCTAAACCTCAGTTTTCTCATCTGTAAAATGGGGTGTGGGGAGAAGGCCCTAGGGCCCTTCCAGTCTAACGCTCTGGTTTAGAACTTACTTCCTTTACAGATTTGTCCTGTAACTTTTCCAGGCCTTCAGATTCTCCTTCTACTGGCCTTTTCTGCTCCCTTTTTGTGGTCAACCAGGCCCATATCTTCTTAATCAGGAGGTATTGAGACCTGTCATTCCAGGAAGTGCCACGAGGGGGAGCCTTCATTTGGATGTCTCTGGTCAGAAAGGAAGCCAACCCAGGCAGTCCCAGGGGCCCCACCAAGACCCAGACTAAAATAGAAGGGGAGGGGTGTTCCATGTGTCTCATGGCCTAGAGAGGGCCCTCTGAACTATACAGCCCATACTCCAAGCTCTTGAAGGACTCAGACCTTGCCTTATGTGTCATTTCTTGCCCCTGTGTCATACACTTCTAAATGTATATGGTGGGATTATCTCATTTGACCTCAGTCTAGTCCAAAAGTCATGCAGGGCAGGTGGAATTCTCCATCACTTCTTTACAGGTGGGAGAACTGAGGCTCAGAGAGGTCCCAGGCCCACCCAGGGCCACATAGGTGGCCTGTAGCAGGGCTGGGGACAGCTGAGGTCTCCTGACCACTAGTCCCTGTCTCCCCCAGGGTCTAGTCCCAGGCTGGGCACACCAGGGGCTTCAGGGGGTGATATCTGAATGGATGAGAGCATCCTCTGGACTAGACGGTTTTAACCTCCCTAGGGTCAGCCCTCTCTGCCTTGTGCTGATCTGCATAGGCATAGAGCTAGCTGACACCTAGGTCCTACTCTATAACTCACCTTCCCAAATCACCATGCTCATGTCCTACCACATCACCCTGACAATCAGGGACTGCCAGCACTACAGATGTGCCCTGGCCCTTTGTCTGTGCATCTTTAAGTCTTCCTCGGGCATGTTACCTCCTCCAGTGGACCCCTTGACATCCCCTTCCACCATGGGAAGAGTTGCGATCTCCCTCTCTGTCCCCAAATACATCACCTAGTTATAACACATCATTTAAAAAAACTATTCAATACTAGTGTATTAGTTTCCTTGTGCTGCTGTAACAAAGTAACATAAAGTGAAGGGCTTGTAAGAACAGAAATTTATTGTCTCACAGCTCTGGAAGCTAGGAATTCAAATTCAGGGTGTCAGCAGGGCCTTGCTCTCTCTCCATTGCCTCTAGAGGAAGACCCTTCCTGTCTCCTCCCGCTTCTGGTAGCCCCGGGCTTTCCTTGGAGTTCCTTGGCTTGTAGATGTATCCTCAAGTGGCCATCTTCCTTCTGCATCTCTTCTTTTCATAAGGACATCACTCAGATTGGATTAGGACCCACCCTACTCCAGTGGGACCTCACATTAACTTAACATAAATTTGGGGGAATACAATCAACCCATAACAATTAGCCTGTGAGTTTCTCTGGCATGGAAACTGGGTCTCTTATTCACCTGAGACTCCCAGTGCCTTTCAAAAAATGGGCTCAGCCATCAAAGACCTTCCTTGAACACTGCCCCTTCTTCTCACCTGCAGCATTAGGAGTCCCTGTGTCTCTGCCCTGGAGACCTCTGTGTGAAGGCATTTTAGTATATGTTCACTACTTCAAGTTTCTGTCACGTCGACTCCGACTCATGGTGACCCTATGTGTGTCAGAGTAGACTGTGCACCACAGGTTTTCAATGGCTGACTTTTCAGAAGTAGATCACAAAGTCTTTCTTCCAATCCATCTCTGGGTAGACTCAAACCTCTAACCTTTCTGTTAGCAGCTGAGGGATTAACCATTTGCATTACACAGGGACTCCTTAGTATATGTAGCCTGAACAAATAATTGATTGATTAGCACCCACTTACCTTTCCTGGTCCCTAAAGGATCACAGAAGGTGACAATTTGCTATTTCTGGAGATCCTAGTCTCTTTGGAATCCTCCCCAGCCCACCTTCAGCCCCTCAAAACCACCACCTCCGCACACCCCTCTTGGGAATATTTTACAGAGTTGGCATCCCCCAGGACCTGCTTCTCCAGGTGACCAAGGGGCTGCCAGTCAGAGGGGAGAGTTGCCCACGGAAGTGAAAGGAAGGGGGCAGCTCCCTCAGCGGGGGAGGAGGCTTTTCTTCCATCCCCTTCCTCTGACCCGCCTTCTCCAAGCAACCTGGCCTCAGGTCTCCCCTCCAACAAAACCCAGCCTACACTTGCCCAGTTCCTCCTCTTCCCACCCCACCAGGTGTGCTATAGAAGACCTAGGTCTGAATGTTTAGTAGGTGAGATTTAGAAGGAGCCGTGGGACTCTCAAAGCTGAGGGGGCTTTCATTGGGTCCAACTCACTTGTACAGATGAGGAAAGTAAGGCCCAGTAAGGAAAGAGACTCACTCATTCCTTCATTTGTTCAGTCATTCAACAAATACCTTCTGAGTACTTACTATCTGTCAGAAGGCTTTGGTGGCTCAGTGGTAGAACAATCGCCTTCCAGGCAGGAGACCCGAGTTTGATTCCTGGCCAGTTCACCCCATGCACAGCTACTAACCATCTGTCAGTGGAGGCTGGCGTATTGCTATGATGCTGAAACAGGTTTCTGCAGAATTTCCAGACTAAAATGGACTAGGCAGTAAGGCCTGATGATCTACTTCCAAAATTCAGCCACCGGAAAACCTATGGGTCACAGCTGCCTGATCCACTACCGATCACGGAGATGGCACAGCATCAGGAAGTGTTTCATTCTGTTGTGCCTGGGGTTGCCATGAGTCAGGGGCCAAACTGACTGCAGCTAACAACAACAACAGCATTATATGTCAAGCACTGTTTTAGGTGCTGAGATTTTTTTTTTTTTTAATTTTTATTGAGCTTTAAGTGAACGTTTACAAATCAAGTCAGCCTGTCACATATAAGCTTATATACACCTTACTCCATACTCCCACTTGCTCTCCCCCTAATGAGTCAGCCCTTCCGGTCTCTCCTTTCGTAACAATTTTGCCAGTTTCTAATCCTCCCTACCCTCCCATCTCCCCTCCAGACAGGAGATGCCAACACAGTCTCAAGTGTCCACCTGATACAAGTAGCTCACTCTTCATCAGCATCTCTCTCCTACCCATTGTCCAGTCCCTTCCATGTCTGATGAGTTGTCTTCGGGAATGGTTCCTGTCCTGGGCCAACAGAAGGTTTGGGGATCATGACCACCGGGATTCTTCTAGTCTCAGTCAGACCATTAAGTATGGTCTTTTTATGAGAATTTGGGGTCTGCATCCCACTGATCTCCTGCTCCCTCAGGGGTTCTCTGTTGTGCTCCCTGTCAGGGCAGTCATCAGTTGTGACCGGGCACCAACTAGTTCTTCTGGTCTCAGGATGATGTAAGTCTCTGGTTCATGTGGCCCTTTCTGTCTCTTGGGCTCATAGTTGTCCTGTGACCTTGGTGCTCTTCATTCTCCTTTGATCCAGGTGGGTTGAGACCAATGGATGCATCTTAGATGGCCGCTTGTTGGCATTTAAGACCCCAGATGCCACATTTCAAAGTAGGATGCAGAATGTTTTCATAATAGTATTATTTTGCCAATTGACTTAGAAGTCCCCTTAAGCCATAGTCCCCAAACCCTCGCCCTTGCTCCGCTGACCTTTGAAGCATTCAGTTTATTCCGGAAACTTCTTTGCTTTTGGTTCAGTCCATTTGAGCTGACCTTCTGTGTATTAAGAATTGTCCTTCCCTTCACCTAAAGTAGTTCTTATCTACTAACTAATCAGTAAATAACCCTCTACCACCCTCCCTCCTTCCCCACCTCGTAACCGCAAAAGTACGTGTTCTTCTCAGTTTGTACTATTTCTCAAGATCTTATAATAGTGGTCTTATACAATATTTGTCCTTTTGCCTCTGACTAATTTCACTCAGCATAATGCCTTCCAGGTTCCTCCATGTTATGAAATGTTTCACAGATTCGTCACTGTTCTTTATCGATGCGTAGTATTCCATTGTGTGAATATACCACAATTTATTTAACCATTCATCCATTGATGGACACCTTGGTTGCTTCCAGCTTTTTGCTATTGTAAACAGAGCTTCAATAAACATGGGTGTGCGTATATCTGTTTGTGTGAAGGCTCTTATTTCTCTAGGGTATATTCTGAGGAGTGGGATTTCTGGGTTGTATGGTAGTTCTATTTCTAACTGTTTAAGATAACGCCAGATAGATCTCCAAAGTGGTTGTACCATTTTACATTCCCACCAGCAGTGTATAAGAGTTCCAATCTCTCCGCAGCCTCTCCAACATTTATTATTTTGTGTTTTTTGGATTAATGCCAGCCTTGTTGGAGTGAGATGGAATCTCATCGTGGTTTTAATTTGCATTTCTCTAATGGCTAATGATTGAGAGCATTTTCTCATGTATCTGTTGGCTGCCTGAATATCTTCTTTAGTGAAGTGTGTGTTCATATCCTTTGCCCACTTCTTGATTGGGTTGTTTGTCTTCTTGTGGTTGAGTTTTGACAGAATCATATAGATTTTAGAGATCAGGCGCTGGTCGGAGATGTCATAGCTGAAAATTCTTTCCCAGTCTGTAGGTGGCCTTTTTACTCTTTTGGTGAAGTCTTTAGATGAGCATAGGTGTTTGATTTTTAGGAGCTCCCAGTTATCTGGTTTCTCTTCGTCATTTTTGGTAATGTTTTGTATTCTGTTTATGCCTTGTATCAGGGCTCCTAGGGTTGTCCCTATTTTTTCTTCCATGATCTTTATAATTTTAGTCTTTATGTTTAGGTCTTTGATCCACTTGGAGTTAGTTTTTGTGCATGGTGTGAGTTATGGGTCCTGTTTCATTTTTTTGCAAATGGATATCCAGTTATGCCAGCACCATTTGTTAAAAAGACTATCTTTTCCCCAATTAACGGACACTGGGCCTTTGTCAAATATCAGCTGCTCATATGTGGATGGATTTATACGAGATTTTTTTTTTTTAAACTTCTGCCTTCATAGCACTGACAATCTTATGGTAGGAGACAGACAAACAAATCAGCAAGTATGTAGCATGTAGCATGTTAGATGGTGACAAATGCCATTGAGAAAAGTAAGCAAGGGAAGAGATATGAGGAGTGTCTGGTGTGTGTATGGGAGTGGGGAGATAGTACCGGTCAGAGAAAGACTTAGCAAAGCCAGGGAGGCTGGAGAAGCCATACAGGAAACTGGAAAAAGATTATTCCAAGCAGAGGGAATAGCAAATGCAAAGTCCCTGAGGCAGAAGTGTGCTGACCTGCCTGTCTTAGTTTCCTAGCTCTGCTATAACAGAAATACTACAGATGGGTAGCTTTAACAAACAGAAATTGATTTTCTCAGAGTTTAGAAGGCTAGAAGTCTTGAATTCAGGGTGCCAGCTCTAGGGAAAGGCTTTCTCTCTCTGTTGGCTCTGGGCGAACGTCCTTGTCTCTTCAGCATCTGTTTCCTGGTTCCTTGGAGATCTCCAAGTGGCTTGGCATCTATCTTCCTCCCATCTCTCCTTGCTTAATCTGCCTCTTTTATATTTTGTAAGAGATTGGCTCAGGATACACCCTATGCTAATCCTGTCTCATTTATATAACACAGAAAAATCTCTAATCCTGTCTCATTTACATAACAAATATAATCCATACCCAAATGGGATTATAATCACAGGCATAGAGGTTAGGATTCACAACACATATTTGGGGGGGTATACAATTCAATCCATCACACTGTCCAAGGACCAGTGAGGAGGCCAGTGTGGCTGGGGCAGAGTGAGGGTGGAGAGGTAAGAGGGAAGGGCAGAGAGAGGGGTCAGATCCCCTACAAACTTGTAAGAACCTTTTACTCTGAGTGAGCTGTGTGGTCACTGGAACATTCTGAGCAGAAGAGGGTCATGGCCTGACTTTGGCTTTTAAGAGATAACCCTAGCTGCTCAGTTGAGGACAGACTGAACCGGACAAGGGCAGGTGCAGAGCGACAAGCTAGAAGGTGTTGCAATGTCCCAGGCAAGAGAAGGAGGAGGCTTGGAATAGAAGGGTCAGTGGGGAGGTGGGGAGGAGTAGCAAATTCTGGACATAGTTTAAAGGAAGCGTGAACAGGATTTACCAATGCCTTTGGATGACTAATGAGAGGAAAAGAGAGAAGTCAAAAATAACTCCAAGATTTTCTTCCTGAGCAATTGGAGAGACGATGTTGCCATTTTCGGAGAGAGAGAAGACTGAGAGGAGCAGATTTCAAAGTCGTACAAGTTGAGTTTCAGATGCCTGCTAGACGTTCAGAACAGTGATGGTGCAGTGGTTAAGCGCTCAGCTGCTAACCAAAAGGTCAGTGATTTGAACCCACCAGCTGCTTCTGGAGAGAATGATGGGGCAGTCTGCTCCGGTAAAGATTTACAGCCTTGGAAACTCTAAGGGAGGAACAGTTCTACTCTGTCCTGTAGGGTCGCTATGAGTCGGAATCTACTCGATGGCAGTGGGTTTAGGGCTAGACTTTCAGGTAGGAACAGGAAACCATATTTACGGGTCTGAAGATCAGGAGACAGATAAATGGTGGAGCTAAGATACCAAAAACAAAAACCCAAGTCTCCGGACTCCCAGCAGAGTTCTTTGCACAGCATCAAAAGGACTGAGAACACTGACCTGCACGTTAAATACCTGAGCTCAAAATCTAGGGCGCAGGAGAGAGGAAATACGGTAACCTGTGCGCAGACTCACCCAGGAGGGCGGCCGCACACCCCTAGCCCTAGCCCCACAGTCTTGGGAGCTAGGGGTGGTCCCGGGGGAGAGACTGCGCCTGGAGGGGCCTGCCTGTCTTGGGGAGCTTGGGCGAGGCCCGAGAGGGCGAGGGCAAGGGCTCCGCTCGAATCGGGGGAGGATCTCGGGCTGCTCCGGCTTGGGGGCGGATCTCCGCCGAGGTCTGGGTTTCTTCTGTCGGCAACCGTCTTGACTCGTTTCCTTGAGCCACCGTCAGATATTTATTTAACCTCGCAGTTCAGCCTCCCTGGGCCGGCTGGGAGGGATGAAGGCGGGGCGCAGGGAGGCTGGTGGAGATGGGGAGCCGAAGGGGAAACATTTTCCTCCCGCTGCATAGGCCGTAACTGCCCTGCTCACGCGTGGAGTCCCACCCCGGGACCCCAGACCTTCGAGGGTCAGCTAGCCCCGTGGGTCCCAAGTGTTGGCGTTAGGATTCCTCAATCACGCTAGGCCACCCCACTTTCCCTCCCCGCCCCAACTTAAGAAACTAAGCAGAGGGGTAAGTTGGCAAGGTCCCACAATGATTCCGGGTTGGTGCCAGGCTGCCAGTTTCTGGGGTCCCACATTCCTTGTCCATCAAATGAGTACCACGGCTCCCGCTCCCGGAGCCAGAGGAGATCTGAGTTCTGTGCAAAGCCCAACCTTTGGGTTTGGCTTTGGGTTAGGCACTTCATGTCTCTGAGCCTCAGTTCCCTCGTCTGTAAAAAGGAAATCACCGCTCTTGTCCTGTCTTCCTGGTTTTGTTGCGGGACAAATAACATTAATAAAGTACCATCTGCCAATGGCCGAGCACTGGTGAGCCCAGCGCTGTTTGGGGAGCCTCGCACAGGGCCTCGTCCCCTCCAAGCTTTGTAAACCCCTTGGCTTCGGCAGCCAGTGAGGATGGGGTTGGGGGGGAGGGGTGCGGAGAAGCCAGAACCCACGCCAGAAAGGGGCCCCCTCCCCCCCAAGAGGGTGGCGCCCGCCACTGGACCCGGGGGTCAGCACTGGGGACACTGGGGGAGGGGAAGCTAGGGCCAGGGGAGCGGAAGTCCTGGCTCGGAGGCCTCACTTCCCCTCCCCCCCGGCTGGCCCCGGGGCAGGTGAAGAGGGGACCGGGCTCCGCTCCAGGTGGCGGGGCAGCGACGGGGGTGGGGAAAGGCCCGGCAACAATAGCACTTTTATTTGGGACTGTTTGGTTCTAGCGGGTGGGCGGAGGAGGAGGAGGCCGGCGGGGGAAGGGGGTGGTCAGCGGCATCTGGCGACACACCTGCTCCTGCTTAACCCTGTGCGCGCTGGGGCAGCCGCCCGGTGGGGAGGCGAGCGGATCGGGGAGGAAGAGACCCAGGGCAGTGGCAGAGAGCCTCACGGGGCCCGGTCCAAGCCTGGCAGTCTCGGGGACCCGGGAACGGGGGTCCTGGGAGCAGTAATGCTCCCGGGGGCCCTGGCTGTGCTCAACGCCTGCGCTGGCCCCTTGTGCGCGGCCCGCAGGGCTCGGGCGGCAGAGGGAAGGACAGGGGCGGCTCCGGGGCCTCGGCGCGGATTCCCCGCCGCCCTCGGGCCGTTCCGGGAAACCGGCCTTCCGGAGGCGGCGCGGAGGCCACCGGCGTGCCAAGGGCGCGAAGCGTGGGCCAGGCCCAGCGGGCGGCCGCGGGGCGGGGAGCTAGCGCCGGGCGCGCCCTCTCGCGCTAAACGCTTCCAGGCTCAGCGCTGCAGGTGAGCCCGGGCGCCCAGCGCACCCCAGCCGGGGCGGCGCCTCTCTGGCGCTCCCTGCCGGCCGGGCGCCTGCTCTGCCGAGCCCCGCGCTGCACCTGCCTGCGCTGGGACCCTCGCCGGCCGGCCGCCCGCTGTCCATCATTCCCCCACCCCAGGGCTGGCGCGCTGGCCGCCTCACAATCGGAGCTTGTTTGTGGGCGGAGGAGTCGCGCCGGGTGCGGCGGCCCAGCGCCAGCCCACTGATCCCATAAAATATTATTTGTGTTTAAAAATTCCAGTAATTGGCTATGCAGCCGCTTTTTCCGAGCCCAGTGCCAAGCGCAGTAAAATCGCAGTCCGGACTGAGGTTATTTTCATCATGCAAATTCCCATTTCTGTAAACAGGGTTATAGCCCCTGGAAGGGGCCGGGCTGGAACCGGAGAAGGAAAGCCGAGGGACGTGTTCTCAGAGTCTGAGAATTGGTCAAACCTGGTCTACGTTCCTGAGATTACCGGGGTAATTAAGGAGAGGTTTTCAGATATTTCCTCCAATCGCTTTGCGTCGAAAACCAGCTCCCCGACTCTACTGGGTAATATCCCTGTTTTCCTTCACTTTCCCGTTCCCTTTTCCCGTCTCAGAATTGTGATTCTTTCCTCCTCTTTTATCACAGGAACAAACTGAGACCCAGAGAAGGGAAGGGACTTGCCCAAGGTCACACGGCAGGTTTGTGCTGGAACCCAGGCTAGCACAGACAATGCATGACTGAAGGGCCAGCAGGACCCCTGTGGGGTTTGGAGGAGGGGGGAGGCTGGGAATAGGTGCCCGGTGCAGTCAGGGCAGAGAATATTGAGGCCTGGCTCCCTGAGGATGACAGTAGGCACAAGAATATGGGAAGACTCCCTCTCTCTGCAAACACACATACTTCCTGTCCCTTTGGGAGCAGGAGAGGGAGCCCGGCCTGGAGGGGAGGAGGAGGAGGGAGTCCCTGCCAGGGCCCTGGAAACCCTGAGTAATGAGCAGGGGAGCTTCTACCCTGCTCCACCCAGTGATGGCTGCCGTCTGCGGCAGGGAGCCACTAAGAGGGCGAACCACACACGTGGGAGGGACGGATTTCTTAAACAGATGCAGCACCGAAGCCCAGATCTGAAGCTGGAAGAAGAGTTAGGGTTCGGATAAGAGTAAATAACACTGTGTCATCAGTAATATTAGATTGTATATATTATTGCTATATTGTATTGAGCACTTGCTTTGTGCCAGGCATTACTTCATCTTCACGATTTGTCTCCCTTAATCCTCACAACAAGCCTGTTACTCCCACTTTTCAGATGAAAACGTTGAGACTCTTGCCCAGGGTTGCCAGTAGGGAGAACTCTTTCTCTGTAGATTTTTGTAAATGCAAGCCCTAGAGATTTCTGCCTTCTCCCCACAAACCCCAAGTTTTCATTCCAGCCAAGCCTCACCCTGCCTCCTCCACGTCCCTCTACAAGTCTCTGTGCAGGCCCTTCCTCACCTTGGCTAGTCTTCCTCCCTCCTAGTCTCAGTCTCTCCCTTGCCGTCCCCTCCTTCAAAATTTAGGCCCCTCTCCCCAGAGGGGGAGAGGTTTCTAGTTGGATAAACTTTGGGATGCTGCACTTAGACCAGTAACTCAGGTGGGTTAAAGGAAAGCCACTTATGGAGCTCTTGGCAAAAATAACTTCTTTTCCTAACGAAAGTGGCTCTGTGCTGAGCAGTGCCTCCTCCATGCCCATCCAAAAAAAAGAAGAAATTACAACCCAAAACCCACACACATGCCAATGACTGGAGCCTGGGTTATGGTTTAATAGAAGGAAGACATTTCTAGTGTCTAGGGATTAACTTACCGCAGAGAGGGTGCCTTCATGAGGCACCATCTAAGGGTGGTGTCAAAGAGATTTCTGCTTGCTCGAAATAAATCCCAACCCTAACATGTCAGCTACACTTCTGTACAAATACAGGTCCTAGTTGTAATCAAGTTGAATTCGGAGTTAGTGTGCAAGTTTCTTATCAGTCTCTGAATAAAGATACCATCAAGGTAGGTGATGTCAAGGAGAGAAGGAGAAGGGCCCCTCAACTGGGCCACGTGAGGAGACAGCTTCCTGGGGTGGAGTGGAGTGGGGAGGGATACACTGTGGTGAGGGAAGCCCCTTGTTGAGAAAGGAAGGAGAAAATAGACAAGTGTCTGATTGACTCTGAGGGTGCGTGCAGCAGAAGGCTCTGGTGTGGAGAAGGATAAGAGAAAGCCAGTACCCACGGTTTTAAGGGCCCAGCAGAGTCCCCAGGGGCTCACCTCTCTCTTAGGGCTTATCTCAGCCCTCTGGGTTTCCTATATTCAGCCTTGCTTCCTGCTCAAGTGGGGCCCCGAGTGTGTTGTTGTGTTCAGGTGAGGGGACTCCCCCTTCCAGCCTGGAGCAGTGAGCAAGTGTCAGGACACAGCTTGATGTGAAGCATGCCCTTGCTTCCTAGTGCCAGTGCCTGACTCCAGGTCATAACGCCCTCCTTCCTAGAGCCCATCACAAGAATTCAGAAGTGGCACCACTGCCGTTCATCCCTTGGGGGCAGGAGAGAGCCCCCAGATGAGCTGCAGGCTCAGTGAGGCTGGCCGTGGCACAGTAGCACAGCTCACCCAGCCCCAGCTTGGGGAAGCCACAATTGGTCCTTGCAGCTATGCCCTTCAGTTATGATGTCACAATGGGACTTGGAGACATGGCTTTGAGCTCATTTCTTTTTGGACCTTAAAGGACTGAGAGGGATGCCTTCCCACTCACAAGCCCCCTGCTCCCATACCGGAGAGGGTAGGATGGAATGGGTGAGTTCCATGACATTCTAGTCATTCAGTAAGTAAGTTTGAAGCGCCTACTCAGGGACAGACACAATCAAAGATGACCACAGCAAGTCCCAGTTGGTAAGGAAACGCCAGTTAGAAAGATACACATTAAAAGAAACAAAACAAAACAGACAGTGCGATAAGGATTTCAGTAAAAGTGCATTACATGTGAGGTACAAACTACATGGTTGACCATCAGAGAGGAGGAAGTGGCTAAGGGGCTTGGGCAAGGAATGCTTCAAGGTGAAGGACGTTAAGGGTTCTGGACGGGCTTTGCAAGACTGGTAGAATTTCTGGTAGAATCAGGCTGAGAGGGGGCTGGCAAAGTGTTCCAGGTGGTGGGAACAGCATTCATGCAGCCCTGGAATAGGCAAGCCTAAAGCAAGAGCCTGGGACTAGGGAGTTACTGGGAGGAGTAGGAGAAGATGGGGGGTTCCTGACTCCTCTCTCCACTTCTCTCCAGGATCTGCTCTCAATCCTGACTCCCCTTCCCAGTTAAAGGCTCCCCCTTCTCTCTCACTTTTATTTTTAGAAGAAAGGTGGGTGAACTCCATCTCTAAACCTGGGTTCAAGAGCTCACCAGCGGAGGATACTTGTGGTGAAGAAGAGGAGGAAGAAGAAGAAGTAGGGTGTGTGTGCCGCACATCTTCCTTGCCTTCTGCCTCGTTTGCTGTCTCTCTCTATCTCCTCCTGCTTCTCAGGAGTCCTGGTCCCTCTCTGTCTTGTCTCTCTGTGTCTGTCCCTCTCAGGATCCCTCTGTCGTTGTCTCTTCTTAATGCCCATCGCTGCCATTGCCTCTTCTCTCTCTGCTTCCCTCTCCACCCTGATCTAATTCTTCTTCCTCCTTGGCTCAGGAACAAGACACTCCTCGGGGTGCCCAAGCAGAAGTCAGCATGGGGGCTGATGGCCTGGCCCAAGTCCTCCAGGCAGCAAGCCCCATGGTGGGAAGATGACGTGTATTTCTTCCTGCCCCCCATCTCTGG
Source organism: Loxodonta africana (assembly GCF_030014295.1). Taxonomy (NCBI): domain Eukaryota; kingdom Metazoa; phylum Chordata; class Mammalia; order Proboscidea; family Elephantidae; genus Loxodonta; species Loxodonta africana. The sequence goes on from NC_087342.1 coordinate 104,090,443, forward strand.
GCCCTGCCTCTGTGGGTGCAGCCTGAGGACAAAGGTGATGCTCCACACCCAGGCCACCCTCACCTCCTGCTCCACTCCTCAAACCCTCCCTTCCTTGTTATCCAGGGAGGGGCCTCTCCCTTTATGGGACCAGCCCCAGGGGCAGCCTAAGTCAACTTCCCACAGGAAGACCCTCAAGGTGGGGCCAAAGCTTTCCACCAAGACCAGACTCCAGGCCTCCCCTTCGGCATCTTCTGAAGAAGGTTCCAACACCTCTCAGCCCCTGAAACAGCTTTGGCCTCCAGTTATTATCAAACCCTCGGCCAAGAGCTCACCTCACAAAGGTCCACGTGCCCCTTCTACGAAGGGCTCCCACTCCCCAGGTGGATGTAACAGCTCCTTACCCCACCTTTTTTCAAAATAAATATTTTTTTTAGATTAACAACAGTCTGTCTTTTTCTTCTGTGTAAAAAAAAGGGGGAGGAGAGACACAATTTATTAAGGACTTACTGATATTCCAGGCACTTTCAGACACATTATTTCATTTAATCCTCACCATTTTTATAGTTAATACTAAGTACCATTGATGTGACGTAATGAAAACGGCACTTTACCTCTGTGCTCTTCCTCCCAAGAACCGCAACCCCAGTCTAATCATGAGAAAAACATTACTCAGTTCCAGTAGAGGGGCATCCTACAATAAACTTGACTGGTACTCTGCAAAATTGCCAAGGTCGTAAAAAACAAGAAAAAAGTATGAGAAACTTTCATGGCCAAGAAGAGCCGAGGAGACACGACAACTAAATGTAACGTGGTATTCTGGATGGGATTCTGGCACAGAACACGGACATTAGGTAAAAACTAAGGAAGTCTGAATGAAGTATACCAGTTGCCATCAATTTGATTCCAACTCATGGTAACCACATGAGAAAGGTTGGAAATCAATTACATTTTGTAGATCAGGAAACCAAAGTTCAGATAGACTGTTACCTGCCAAAGTGGCGGAGTGTAGATTTAGCCTCAGGTCTGGGTCTGAAGCCCATGTCCCTTTCTGTGAGCCCTATACCAGGCATCATCCTGGAAGCAGATCAATGACAATACAGAGGATAAAAGACAGGAAACTTGTAAGACCTTGAACTCTATGAATTGGAGCCCATTTAATCTGTCAGCTTGCCTTTGAAGATCTGGGGCCAAGTGGCCCCAGGTCTCCTCCTGAAATCTCATTTTCCTTCCACGTGATGCTCAGGCCAAAACAAATGCTCCCCCACCCGTTTCTCCTGCCAAGATGCGTATATTGTGCAGATAGACCTTTTCCCCCTTAATGTTACTATCCCCTTCTTTAAAACTCAGTCCATAACCAGTTGCAATATGTGGACTTCATTCACAGTCTCTGGGTAGTGCAAACAGTTAATATGCTTGGCTGCTAACCAAAAGGTTGGTGGTTTGAGTCCACCCAGAGGCACCTTAGAAGAAGTGCCTGGTGATCTATTTCCAAAAAATCAGTCATTGAAAACCCTATGGAGCACAGTTCTACTCCGATACACATGGGGTTGCCATGAGTTGGAATCAACTTGATGACAACTGGTATACTACATTCAGATTTCCTTAGTTTTTACCTAATGTTCTTTTTCTGTACCAGAATCCCACCCAGAATACCACATTACGTTTAGTAGTCATGTCTCCTTGGCTTCTCTTGGCTATGAAAGTTTCTCTTTTTTCTTGTTTTTAATGGACCTTGATAGTTTTGCAGAGTACCAGCCAAGTTTATTGTAGGATGTCCCTCTATTGGAACTGAGTAATGTTACTCTCATAATTAGTCTGGGGTTGGGTTTTTTTGGGAGGAAGATCACACAGGTAAAGTGCCATTTTCATCACATCACATCACGTCATATCAATGCTACTACTATTAACATGATTTGTCACTGTTGATGTTGATCTTGATCACCTGACTGACTGAGGTAGTACTTGTCAGGTCTCTCTAAGTTACCTCCTCCCTTTTCATAGAGTATCTACATAAAGTATTTGCAACTCTTCTCTTTGGGACAGTTGTCTCTTCTCTCCCATTTATTAATTATCCAATCATTTGTATTAGTATAGACTCATGGATATTTATTTGATACTTTGGGTCACAATCCAATACTACTTTATTTATTTTGTAGCTCAAATTGTTTCAGACTTGACCTTCAGGAGCTGTTCCAGTTGGCTCCCTTGCCCCTGTGGCACAAGCCCACCGATGTGGCTTTTTGTTTTTGTTTTGATCATAATTTGATCATGATTACTTTCTGGCACTATAGGGTGCTCCAGGCTCATCTTGTATATTTCCTGTCATTGCCCTAGAAACAGCCCTAACCTTCCTTCCTGATTCATTTCTCCGGTTGCTCACTTCCCGTCTTCGAGAACATCTCATATACAATATATCTAAACCAGAGTTCTGATCTTCCTTCTCAAATCCCCTCCCTCAGACTTTCCCACTCAGAAAATAGTACCCCATCCACTCAAACACTCACATCTGAAGCTTAAGAGTCTTCTTGGATTTTTTCCTTCTCCTTACCCCTCATCTCCAACCCTTCAGCAAGTCTATTCTCTTCTCACTGCTTTTGCTGCTACCAACTATTTGCTGCTAGGCCAACACCCTCCCCTCCAGCCTGACATCTGCTCAGCCTCTTCTGGTCTCCCTGTGTGATGGTTAATTTTATGTGTCAACTTGGCTAAGCTATGGTGCCCAGTTGTTTGGTCAAATACTAGTCTAGATGTTTCTGTGAAGGCTTTTTTTCTTTCTTTTTTTTTTTTTTGCTGTGAAGCTGTTTTGTAGATGTGATCATTTTTAAAATCAGTTAAACCTAAGTAAAGAATATTACCCTTGATAAAACGGATGGCCCTCCTCTAACCAGTGGAAGGCCGTAAGAGTAAAATCTGAGGTTTCCTGGAGAAGAAGGAATTCCGCCTCAAGACTGTAACCTAGAAATTCTGCCTAGCCTGCAGATTTCGGATTTGCCAGCCCCACGATTGTGTAATTAAATTCCTTAAAATTAGTCAACCTCTCTCTCTGTATATACACAGAAACAGTTCAAATCTCCCCAGGGGCACCTCAGAAGAAAGACCTGGCAATCTACTTCCAAAAAATCAGCCACTGAAAACCCTAGGCATCCATCAACAGATGGTATATACAGGTATCCCCCGCTTTTCGAAAGTTCGTTTGCACCACTTCATTTTCCTGAACGCCTACATTAGTACCTGTTTTTGATAACTGCTAACTGAAAGAAAATCGAAGAGGATTTTTACTTTTATGAAAAAGAGCAGAAATACAGTTCAACATTTGTTCTGTGAGCCGTTACCGAAGCAGCGCACACTGCAAGCAGCGAGAGTGACACAGCCTAGCCCCTTTTATCGTGTTGTTCCTACTTTTACCCTACGTTAGTGTTATTTTAGGGTTTATGTGTTATTTGGTAGGTTTTGGTAGGTTGTTTTGGGGCTCTGGGAATCCTCAAAAATTTTTCCCATATAAATTAATAATAACTGCGATTTACACCACTTCGGCTTACGAAAAGCTTCATTGGAACACTCTACTTTCGGATACGGGGGAAAACCCATACTACGGCGGAATGTTATGCGACTGTGAAGAGAAATGAAGTTCCGATGCATGCTACCACATGGATGAACCTTGAAAACGTCATGCTGAGTGAAGTCAGTCAGTCCCAAAAGGATACATACTGTATGCTCTCACGTATATGAATTAAGCAAATATATAGTAAATATCATTAGTGGTTTTTGATCAAAAAGCTCAGGGATGGCAGCCAGGCACCAACCATTTCTTCTGGTCTCATGGCAAAGGAGGTGGCGGAGACAATTAGACCTGCGCCCATGTCTTACTCCAGTTCCTGGGTCTCATTCTTCTACTGCTCCAGGCAAAAAGCAGAGGCCAATTGTTGTATCTTGGGTGGCCGCTCACAAGCTTTTCAGACCCCAGGCACTACTCACGGAATTAAGAGGAAGAACCGAAAACCAAAACCAAACTCCTTGCCATGGAGTCAATTTTGACTCATATTCGACGCTATAGGACAGAGTAGAATTGCCCTATAGAGTTTCCAAGGAGCAGCTGGTGGATTCAAACTGCTGACCCTTTGGTTAGCGGCTGAATGCTTCACCACTGCACCACAGGGCTCCAAAGTGGAAGAACAGAAACTAAAACCAATGTTAGGCCTATTGACTGGATAGTTGCACAAAGCTATGACCCCTAAACCTTTGAACTGAGAAATCTAATCCCACGAGGTGTTTAACTGTAATTAAGTACTATCAACAAGTGCAGGCTTTTTTTTTTTTTTGCTGCTGTTGTTTCAAAATTATTTATAACACTATATTTTCTACTTTGCCCTTTTTTTCTGGTGTACAGCTTAGTTACATCAGTTACGTTAGTCAAGCTGTGTAGCCATTACCCTCGGTGGATGCCAATTTTCCCATCACCATGGATAAAAATTCACTACTTCCTAGAAAATGAATTTCCCTCTCTCTTCCCGCTCTGGCCCCTGACAACCACCAGGAACCATTGGTCTCTATACTTTTACCTATTCTTTTTATTTCATAACTGAGTCCACGCACTATTTGTCCTTTTGTGGTTGACTTAGTTCACTCAGCATAATCTCTTTGAGGTTCAGCCATGTTGTACCATGTTTCAGTACTTCCTTTTTTTAGAAAGGCTGGGTAATATTCCATTGTATGTGTATACCACATTTCGCCTATCCGTTCTTCCGCTGATGGACACTTGGGTTCTTTCCGCTTTTTTGCTGTTGTGAATAGTGCGGCAATGAGCATAGATGCACATATATATCTGTTCCTGTTGCTACTTTGGAAACCCTGGTGCCATACTGGTTAAGTGCTACGGCTGCTAACCAAAAGGTCGGCAGTTCGAATCCGCCAGGCGCTCCTTGGAAACTCTATGGGGCAGTTCTACTCTGTCCTATAGGGTCGCTATGAGTCGGAATAGACTCGACAGCAACGGGTTTGGTTTTTTGTATTTTTATTTATTTATTTATTGGTTGCTACTTTAGGTCCCTAGGGTATAAAAAACCCAAAAAACCAAACCCACTGCCGTCGAGTCGATTCCGACTCATAGCGACCCTATAGGACAGAATAGAACTGCCCCATAGAGTTTCCAAGGAGCGCCTGGCGGATTTGAACTGCCGACCTCTTGGTTAGCAGCCGTAGCACTTAACCACTACGCCACCGGGGTTTCCCCTTAGGGTATATATACCTATACCTAGAAATAGAATTGCTGGTGTGAGGAGGTTTTTAAACCCTCCCTATAAGCATGCGCTCCCACCCTTTTTACCCATCTTGCCCGTTAGCCCTGGGGTTCCACCGGGAGCAAGAGGTAAGGAAATAGGATTCCTGAAGTCAGAAATTCTAGGAGGATAGGGTCACGGTGGTGGTGGTGGGGATGTGGTTCGCCCTTGGGCAGTTACAGAGCTCTGGCTTCCAGGAAGCAGGGTGGGTAGTGAAAGGAAAGAAATGTCGATGCGGAGGTCAATCACCCCAAATTCTGAATGCTCTTGTCTCTCCTTCCCTCGCCAGTTACGTAATGTGCTCCTGAGGTTTGAAATGTTCCCCCACAGATGTGGATTCTCAGTTAGGGAGGGGAGGTGACCATTCCCCATGCCTGACCCCCTGCCCACAGGCCCTTCATAGCTCACCCGCTAGGCAGTGTTAACCCAGGGCAGGCATGTGAAGCCGTGGGAGGAGAGGGGTGTGCAGGCCACCATTAGATGCTTGCCTGGGGAGGGGGTTCTAGGTCTCTTTGGGAAAGGGGGTGAGGTGAGAGGGCCCCCAAAGTCAGGAAGGAGGGATGAAGGGAGATACAGCAAATGTTGGGGGTTGGGGAGGCGTGGAGTGGGGATGGCATAGGCCCTAGGTCTGACAGGCAGATGAAGAGGGGCCCTGTCAAGGGAGGGTAGGGCCTGGGAAGGAGAAATGGTGCCCACCTCTTCTCCCTCAGAGTTCAGTCCCGCCCAGCCCTTGGTCCAGTCTGGAAAGCAGGGTGAGAAGAGGCCGTGCAACCAGGAGACCCTTTGTGCTGCGGCTTTTTTGCAGTTTCACAAGCCCTTCTCTAATCTGCAGCCTCCAGCTCCCAGACTTGACAGGAATTTGCCCCCCTCCTTGGGCCTCAGGCCTGTAAGGCAAGGACAAGAGAAGGAGAGGAGGTTGGGAAGAGTGAGCATCCCCCACGCAGGCCACGTTGAGGGTCAGCTGGTGCTGGCAGACCCTCACTCAAACCTCAGACCCTGGCCCCAGCTCAGCAGTGACAACAGGAGCACCCAGGATCAAAGGGCAAGGTCTGGCTGGTCCCTGGCATCCCTGAGAGCAGCCCAGCTGCTAGGCCCCTCCCCTGCCCCATGGATGGGTTTACCATCCCACACTGTGCTCCTCTCACCTTCTTCTTCCCATCAAGCATCGGGGAAAGGTCATGGGCACTGGACTCAGAAGACCTCAGCTTGAATCGTGACCTTGCTTCTCAATAGTTGTGTGGCCTTGGGCAAGTCACTTAGCATCTCAGAGCCTCTATTTCCTAGTCCTTAAAAGGGTCATAATAAGAGCCTGGTGGCAAAGTGGTTAAGAGCTTAGCTGTTAACCAACAGGTTGGCAGTTCAAATCCACCAGCTGCTCCTTGGTAACCCTATGCGGCAGTTCTACTGTGTCCTATAGGGTGGCTTAGAGTTGGAATCAACTCAACAGCAGTGGGTTTGGTTTTGGTTTTAAAATGGGCATGGAGTCCCTCCCTGGTGCAAACGGTTAATGTTCTTGGCTGCTAACAGAAAGGTTGGAGGTTCAAGTCCACCCAGAGGCACCTTGGAAGAAAGGCTTGGTGAGCTACTTCTGAAAAACTAGACATTGAAAACTCTATGGAGCACGATCCTACTCTGACACACAAGGGGTCGCTATGTGTTGGGGTTGCTATGTGCCAGGGTTGCCATGAATTGGGATTGACTGGATGGTAACTTTTTTTTTAATGGGTGGAGCCCTGGTGGTACAGTTGTTAAGTGCTCTGCTGCAAAACAAAATGTCAGCAGTTTGAATCCACCAGCAGCTCCTTGGAAATCCTATGAGGCAGTTCTACTCTGACCCATAGGGTGGCTTAGAGTTGGAACCCACAGCAACGGGTTTGGTTTTTGGTTATAGTCACAACTCTAGAAGCAGACTGACCTCATGATTCTTAGCGAGGACCCAGTGACAGAATGTCTGAGACGCCAAAACCATCTCACAGACATTGCCTGCAGTGCTCTTTTCCAGGGGCGGGCAGCCCTAGGGAACTTCCTGGAGGAGGTGGCTGGTCTAGAACAGAGAGGCCAGTAGAGGTCACTGCGAGGCCGAAGCACATCCGGAGCTCCCTGGGGCTGTGAGGAGGGGATTGTCGGCTCTGGAGAGGCAATGAGTCCCTGTCAGTGTCCTAACACCCAGCAAACACACACCTTCCCACCCTGTCGCTTGTCCCTCTCAGCCCCAGGGCAGGGCCCTCAGGACTCTCCTCACCTCTCTCTCCCACCCCCGATAGCCCCTGCTGACCCACCCCATGGTGGGCTGGTCCCCCCTGGGGGGCCGGAGGCCAAGAATGGGCACGTCAACTGGGGCAAATTAACACGTAGGAAAACACCCCAGCACCTGGAGAAACAGGAGCTGGGGCTGGGGGAGGGTGGCCCCAGCCTTGAAAATCAGGCCCGGGGGAGGAGCGATAATTCACTCGGGTGTCCTGAGGCCTCCTGCCTCCCCGCCCCCGCCTGCAGCCTCTGGTTTCAAAGGCGGACAAACAGCGCACTGTGCGGGTGCGCGGCTCGCTCGCTAAATCTTCCTGTCTTCAAGTTCTTGTAACTGGAGCCGGCAGAGCTGACCCTCCCTCGGAGGGCTTAACGAGACCAGACTGAGGGGAGAGGCGGAAAGAGGGGGATGGGGATGGGAAGAAGGCAGGGGGAGGATGAGGGGAGAAGAGGGAGGAAGAGGATGGATAGGGTTGGAGGGGGGAGGGTCTGAGCAGTCCCGCTGGGGCTTCAGCCCTCAGCTGTTCCTTCTGGATTGGGTCCTTCCCTCAATTTGGGGGGTCTCTCCGGAGCGAATGTTGCTTTAGAGAAAGCCTTTGCTTTCGCACGGCGCGCCAGGGTGTCTGTGATTCTGGATGCTTCGAAGTAGGAACAGAGTGGGGGACTCGGCGGGTGGGGGGGGCCTGTTGGTCGGTTGTGGTGAGCTCACACCTCAACGTGTGGAAAAAGTCCTTTTCATGCTTGAGTTGGGAGCGGACAGAAGTTCAGAGGCAGAGATCAGGGGAGAGTCCTCCTCATTCTTCACTCACACTCCTCCCCGCAAAGTGTAGTAACTGGGGAGGAGCCTCTAACAGGGACTGCCCTGGGAGCCTGGGCCATTGCTGGCCTGAGGCAGTGCTGAAGGGATTCCTGCCTGCCCAAAGTTCACCATGGCTCTTCTAAAAACTGAGGATGCCCCTGAGTGTGACCTTGAGGAAGGAATGGATGGTGGGAGCCCCATCCCCTCTTCCCAGGGGTAAGGTGGGGAAGTTCACCTGGAGACCTGGCAGGGCCCCTGTTGGGAATTTCGGTGCAGGTCCTCTTCCCCCTGTGGCCTACTTCAAGATCCATAGGGAACTCCCAGGGTGGGCAGAAAACATTTCATTAAGAATGAGTGACTGGAGGGGGTAAGGGGGAAGAGGTCATGACTTCATTGGTAAAGGTAACAGCGATGGACAGCAGATGTGATGGACAGGGCTAACCGAGTTGGGAGTAAAAGACCGAGAATTAGATTTGACAATGAAGAAAAGAGGTGTGCCGGGGAAGGACTGTTGTTATTGTTAAGTGCCACCAAGTCAGTTTGGACTCATAGCGACCCTAGGCACAACAACAAAACACTGCCTGGTCCTGCACCATCCTCACAATTGTTGCTACACTTGAGCCCATTGTTGCAGCCACAGTGTCAATCCACCTCGTTGAGGGTCTCCCTCTTTTTCACTGACCTTCTACTTTACCAAGGATGATGTCTTTCTCCAGGGACTGTTACCTCCTGATAACATGTGCAAAGTATGTGAGATGTAGGCTCGCCATCCTTGCTTCTAAGGAGCATTCTGGTTGTACTTCTTCGAAGAGAGATTTGTTCTTTCTTTTGGCAGTGCATGGTATATTCAGTATTCTTCGCCAACACCACAATTCAGTATCATCAGTCAGAACAAGGCCAGGGGCCAACCGCGGATCAGACCATCAATTATGGGGAAAGGTAGTGGCAGGAGTAGAGTTAGGAGTGGGTGTTCAGTTGGAGACAGAATTGGAGTTAAGGTTCAGATTCAAAGGAGGAAATGTGTTGAGACAAGGTATTGTGGTAACTACAGAATTCATTCATTCACTTGTTGATCAATGAATATTAATTGGGGACTATCATATGCCAGTCTTGGAGGAAGACTCATTAACAACCTGCAATATGCAGATGACACAACCTTGCTTGCTGAAAGTGAAGAGGACTTGAAGCATTTACTGATGAAGATCAAAGATCACAGCCTTCAGTATGAATTACATCTCAACATAAAACAAAAATCCTTACAACTGGACCAATAAGCAACAAATGGAGAAAAGGTTGAAGTTGTCAAGGATTTCATTTTACTTGGATCTACAATCAACACCCATGGAAGCAGCAGTCAAGAAATCAAAAGACACATTGCATTGGGCAAATCTGCTGCAAAAGAGCTCTTTTAAGTGTTAGAAAGCAAAGAGACCACCTTGAAGACTAAAATGCGCCTAACCCAAGCCATGGTTTTCAATTGCCTCGTATGCATGCATATGGTGGATGATGAATAAGGAAGAAAAAGAACTGAGGCCTTTGAATTATGGTGTAGGAGAAGTACAGCCAGAATGCTCCTTAGAAGCAAGGATGGCGAGACTAGTCTCACATACTTTCGAAGTGTTAACAGAAGGGATCAGTCCCTGGAGAAGGTACTTGGTAAAGTAGAGGGTCAACGAAATAGAGGAAGATCCTCAATAAGATGAATTGGCACAGTGGCTGCAACAATGGGCTCAAGCATAACAACGATCGTGAGGATGGCGTAGGACCAGGCAGTGTTTCGTTCTGTCGTACACAGGGTCGCTATGAGTCAGAAATGACTCAACAGCACCTAACAACAACAGCAACCATATGCCAGGCACTGTTCGACCTGCTGGAAATATAAGTGAGCAAAATACTAAAATTCTGCCTCTTGGAGGTTACACTCCAGTAGTGGAGGCAGAAAATAAAATAACTAAGTGTATAAATAGTATGTGAGGTGTTGCTAAGTGCTGTGGAGACAAAGGTGGGAAGGGAGGAGAAAATACTGTGCTTTTAAACTCGGACTCCCTGAGAAGGTGACCTTTCAGTAAGAGTGTCAAGGCCATGAGGAAGTGAACCAAATAGATATCCTGGTGAAGAATGTTCTAAGCAGTTGTTGTTGGGTACCATCAAGTCAGTTCCAAGTCATATCAAACCCATATGACAGAGTAGAACTGGCCCGTGGGTTTTCTTTGCTGTAATCTTTAGGAAAGCAGGTTGCCAGGTCTTTCTTCAGAAGAACTGCTGGGCGGGTTCGGACCGCCGACCTTTGGGTTAGCAGCCAAGCACTTAACTGTTGCGCCATTAGCAGAAGGAACAGCAGACGCAAAATCTCTGAAGTGGAAATAAGCCCAGTGCATTCAAGGAGCAGCAAGGAGACCTGCGTGGCTGCAGAGGGTGAGGAAGAATGGGATGAGTAGGGAGTGAGGAGACAGAGAGGTGAGAGTTGGGGGTTGGGCTAGAAAAAGAGCTGGGGTCTCTACCAGTTCCATCTCCACCTGAGCAAAGGGGAAGCTGTGATGGGTGTAGCAGAGGCCAGCATGGAGGAAATGGGCAGACATGGGAGGTCACGGTGAGGGCAGATGAAGCAGGCCACCCCAGAGCCCCTCCAATATCCTCATCCAATATCTTCCCCTTGAAAGCCTGAGCCCACTTCACTTGGAGCTTGTCTTCAAGAACTTTGTCATCTACTTTCCACCCGCACCTCCCCCCGCCCCATTTGTTTGCTAAAAAAGGGATGTGGAGGGTAGGTTGTCTGCTCTTCCTCCTCACAGCCTTCTAGATCGCCAGCTTTCCCCTTCCCTTCTCTCTCCTGCCCGCTTCCTCTCCCGCTCCCTCTCTCTCCCCAAGAGCTGATGCAGTTAATTGGAGCGTCTTGAAAGTGCACATTAACACACAGAGAGCCAAGGAGACGTCTTGGCAGCGAAATATCATTATCACTTCTTGAGCTCCAGCCAAAATCCCCTCGCGGTCAAAACACAGTTCTTTAAACTAAACAATTAAAGATTTGTGCAAGTGTGGCTGCCATGAGGTATCAGGCTGGGAGCGGCTGCCCCTGCCAGAGTCAGCAGAAGTTAACAACCTGCTCCACGCTCCGAGCCAGGTGACGGGTGGGGCAGGGCGACTCTGGGAAGGAGAAACAGCAGGCCCATGGTGGAGGCCTGGCTGCCAGGAGCAATCGGCTCCCGTCCCCAAACCCGGGACAGCCGAGGCCTTGAGAGATTCCAGAGGAAAACATGGCAGGCCCTGGCCCACCATCCAAGCCCACCAGGAGTTGGGATTTAACATTGACCCCATAAGCCCTCTGGACTTAGCCATCATGGGGACCAGTCCCTTCCAGAAGTCTGAGGATTCTGAAATGCCAGACCCCCAGCTCTTCTCATTCCCTGCTCCTACTTGCCCATCTTCAGAAGACCCACAACCTGGGGCAAGAATCACTGGGTACCACATCATCATTGCTCGTGGCTGGGCCTTGGGCCATATTACTCAGGAACTGTCGTTAGTTGGGGCTGACTCACGGACACCCACGCGCAACAGAACAAAGCTCTACCTGGTCTTACACCATCCCTGTGAGCAGTTGCAGATAGGACTGTTTTGCGGCATTTTTTTCCCTAAATTTTACTTGTTTTGTTGTTGCTGTTGTGAATAAATACAGCAAAACACACACCAATTCCACAGTTCCTATATGTACAATTTAGTGACATTGATTACGTTCTTCAGGTTGTGCAGCCATTCTTACCCTCCTTTTCCAAGTTGTTCCTACCCCGTTAGCATAAACTCTCTGCCCCCAAAGGTTCCCATCTAAGCTTTCAAGTTGTTGTCAGTTTGATCCCATACAGCTCTTAAAAGAACATATGTCAAGGCAGGTCTTTCTTACTAGTTAGGCAAAACTATTGTTCTGTTTTAAGATGACTGACTTCAGGGAATATTTTCGATTTAAGGTTTAAGGATTATCTCAGGTCAATAGTTTCAGGGGTTCGTTCATCCTCCATGGCCCCAGAAGGTCTAGAGTCCATGAGAATTTTCATTTCTGTTCTACATTTTCCCCCTTTTGATCAGGATTCTTCTATGGAATCTTTGATCAAAATGTTCAATAATGGTAGCAGGGCACCATCCCTTTCTTTAGGTCTCATGGCAAAGGAGGCAGTTGTTCATGAGAGCAATTAGCCACACATTCCATTTGCTCTTCCTATTCCTGGCTCTTCTTCTTCCTCTGTTGCTCCAGGTGTCCATAGGGTTTTCATTGTCTGATTTTTGGAAGTGGATCGCCAGGCTTTTCTTCCTAGTGTGTCTTAGTCTAGAAGCTCTGCTGAAACCTGTTCAGCATCACAGCAGCACCCAAGCCTCCACTGATGGACTGGTCGTGGCTGTGCATGAGCCGTACTGTCAGGACTCGAAACTAAGTCTCCCACATGGAAAGTGAGAGTTCTACCACTGAAGCACCCCTGCCTCCTCTCTGGAACTAGGAGGGATTGGATGTGGTGCTCAAGGTCACACAGCTAAGACCCTCTGATGCCTGGTTCACAGTGCTGTCCACTATATCACAGAGCCATCTCCCTCCTTCCTACAGGCCATGCTCATGCCCACCCTTTCTGGCTCAGCACTGACACCCACTGTACGTGGTCACACACACAGCCCACCACGCAGCCTGAGTTCTAAGCAGAGGGTTGCTGGCCCCAACACTCCATCCCTGCCCCATACATGGAGTTTCTACCCCAGACCTCAATGAGGACCTCACATATGGGCATGAATGATACTTGGGCTATACCTCCCACCAAAGTGCCACAGAGTAGTGATGTCCAGCAAGTACCTGCCCCTCTGGGCCTCAGTTCCCATGTCTATCGAAGGCCTATCAGGCCTTATGTGCTCTGTACCTCGCTCTTCTCCAACCTCATCTCCTATCACCCTTTTCTTCCCTTCCTCTGACCCAACCACTCCTGCTTCCTTGCATTCCTTGAACATACCAAATGGGCACCTGCCTCAGGCCCTTTGCACTTGCTGTTCTGTCTGTCTGGAGCACTTTTCCTCCTTATTGTCTCACAGTTCATCCCTCACTTTATTTAAGTCCCTGCTTAAATGTCACCCCTTTTGAGAAGACTTTCCTGAAATAGTCCTCTTAGTCCTTTCAATATCCTGTCTGTCCCCTTACCCTGCTTTATTCTGCCCCAGGTAACTCATTGCCACCTGACATTGTATTGTATATTTAAGCATTCATTCACTGACTTGCTTCCTCCTAGTAGACTCTAAGCTCCATGAGGGTAAGAATTTTGTCTCCTCGGTTGACCACTATGGGAAACCCTGGTGGCGTAGTAGTTAAGTGCTACAGCTGCTAACCAAAAAGGTCGGCAGTTCGAATCCACCAGGCGCTCCTCGGAAACTCTATGGGGGCAGTTCTACTCTGTCCTATAGGGTCGCTATGAGTTGGAATCGACTCGACAGCAACGGGTTTTTGGTTGGTTGACCATTGTAGCTCCAGAGCTTAGAACAGGGCCTGACACATAGTTGTTGTTGTGTTGTTGTGTGCCTTTGAGTCTATTTCGACTCCTAGCGACCCCATGTGATAGAGTAGAACTGCCCCATAGGGTTTTCTAGGCTGTTTTTTTTTTTTTTTTTTTTTTTAATCTTTATGGGAGCAGATCACCAGGTCTTTCTCCCATGGAGCAGCTGGGTGGGTTAAAAAGTAGGTCTCACAAATACTTGTAGTATAAATGAAACCTTTTTATCCCAGAGGAAAGAGCTGAGGCCTAGATAGGACAGGGACTTGCCCAAGGTCATGCCTAGCCTGACTCTGTCCCAGGGCTCTTTTTTCCCAGTTGCCCCCAAGCACATTTGCATTCGCCAGGAAGCCCCTTCTCTCCCTTACCTACCAAAAGGCAGCAGCTATTCCTCTCTGTCACTCAGGCAGGCCAATAGCCTCAGCTCTTCCAGTTGTTTCTGTCAAACAGTATTTACAATAAACTTTGTTTGAACTTTTGTCTAAGTGATAATAATAATAACACGATAATTATACAGAGTCTAACGTACAGCCAGCTGTATTTAATTAAAGCTGTAATTTCACTAAGGGTTTCTGGAAACAAAGTAAACCGCAAGAGTTGTACCACCCATACCCCTATGTGGGGATTGCATCCGTATGGGAGCAGAGTGACTGGAGCAGAGGCCCCAGAAGCCAGAGGCCGCCAACCAGGTCCAGCTTCCGGAGTCTGGAGCGCTCCCATCTTGGGACCATGCAGAGGGTGGGGCTGGGGTGGCCTCAGGCCAGAGACGGAGTCTGGAGCCTCTCAGAACATGTGCACAGATTTCTTCTGACCTTTGCTGGCTCACAGGAAAGTAGTTTCATCAAAACTCTGGAACAGAGTGCTAAAGAGTCCAGAAGACACCAAACAGGAGCAAGGAAGGTAGCTCAGAAGGACCAACTGGCCCTACAGACAAGAGGGCCCAGGATTTGGGACAAGCAGAAAGAATGAGTGTTAGCTGAGGGAGCCCTGGTGACACAGTGGTTAAGAGCTTGGCTGCTAACCAGAAGGTTAACAGTTCAAATCTACTAGCCCCTCCTTGGAAATCTTATGGGGCAGTTCTACTCTGTCCTTTCAGAATCGACTCAATGGCAACAGGTTTGGTTTTTTGTTTTTGATTTTTTTTATTTTTTTTGGAAGCAGGGAAATCTGGATATAGATTCACTCAGCAATTTTCCACGGAGTTCATATCATGTGCCTGGCGCTGTGCTGGACACTGGGCATAAGGAGCCCCTGGTTGAGCGAGGAGACAGCCCTATACACCACCCACAGCAGGAACCCTCCGACAGAGGACTGGGCAGTCCAGTGGCTAAGAGCCCAGCCTCTGGAGCCAGACTATTCAGTTTCAAATTCTGGTTCTTTCCTTCTTAGCTGGGCATGTGATTTACCTCTCTGGTCCTCACTTTTTTCAGCTACAAAATGGGGATAACAATATCTACCTCCATAGTGTAATGATGAGGATTAAATGACTGAATCATGTCAAGTGCTTAGAACAACAGTGCCTGACCTGTAGCCAAAACAAGTTGCTGTCGAGTCAGCTCTGACCCATGGCAACCCCATGTGTGTCACAGTGGAACTGTGCTCCATAGGATTTTCAGTGGCTGATTTTTCGGAAGTAGAATCTCCAGGCCTTTCTTCTTAGGTGACTTTGGGTGGACTGGAACCTCCAACCTTTCAGTTAGCGGCCAAGCGCGTTAACCATTTGCAACATCCAGGGACTCCCTGATCTGTAGAGAAGGTCAGTAAATGTTAACATTTATCGTGAGGTATTTCTGGGAGCATAGAAACAGAAGGAATTATTCTGACCTGGTGACCAGCCATCCTGGTTTGCTTGGTCCTGAGGGGTTTCCTGGGATGTGGGACTTTCAGTGTTAAAACTGGGAAGCTGGGGAAGTCTTGGGCAAACCAAGATGGTTGGTCCTCCTACGTGGAAAGTCAGAGCTGGGTCTCGCAGAGAAGGTGACATTCCAGCTGGGCACTCACTAAGGATGACAAGGACTTAGCTGAGCAAAAAGGAGGTGATACACGGGTAAGTACAGAGCCAGGATTCCAGGCCCAGATCAGTCATGAACTCTCTGTGTGACCCTGGGCTGGTCACACCCCTTCTCTAGGCCTCAGTTGTCCTGTCTGTAGCCTAAGGTATCACTCTCAGGGTCTAACGAGTCACCCCACCGGCCCCTACGCGCGCGCGCGCACACACACACACACACACACAGTAGTAGGGTAAGGGATAAAGGAGGCGCTTGCCCATATACAAAATCCCTTCCCTGGGGCCTGTAGCGGGGCTGAATCAGTAGGTCAGTAGGGTTAACAGGAGAATCGGTTTTAATTGTCTAAAGAGGCTTGCTACTGGGGGTGGGGGGTGAGCGACAAGATCTCTGAAGAGATGCAGAAATATTCCTGGGTAATAAAATATCCCCTTTTCAGTGTCAAAGTTAATGTTCCAGGCCTCAGGTAAAACCGGCTTCTTATCAGCCAGCCTCCTCCCTGGAGAGGCTGGGCGGGCGGCAGCCGGGGAAGGAGGGGAGCAGCCTGGGCTTCCCTCACCCCCGGGGGTGGGGGCTTAGAGGCCCAAGGAGAGTGAGGCTGCTCTGAGAGGCTGAGCCCCCACTGTGACCCCCCAGGACTGAGCGGGCCGGAGGCAGGAAGGGGAAGCTGCTGGGTTGGATGTATCTCTGGAGCTCTGTCTACCTCCCTCCTTCTGTTTTTCACTGGATGCTCTTTTTTTCTCTCCCCACCCCTTCTCTCTCTCTCACTTGCTCCCCTCTTTTCTTTTCTCTTGCCTTGTTCTTTCTACCTGTCTGCCCCTGTTCCTTTTGCATGGAGCTGTATCTGTGACTATATGTGTCCTGCGGGGCTGTGTCCTTCCAGGCTAGGCCAGAAGGTAGGAGGCCTCACACACTGACTGGAACACACACACGTGCCGCGACCCCCTGCACCCCTGGGCAGCTCTGCACCAACAGGTATGGGGTCATCATGGCCTCACCCCATACCCCAAGCACCTGGCCTGTACCAGAGAGGCCTTCTGCACCCCCTGCATAGCCATTGGGCCCCAACCCCACTGCCATGTGTCGCCTCACAGCAGTGACTCTGACAGGCCGCTGGTTTAAATATAGAGTTGCGCACGCAAGATGGGGCTAATTTTAGCAGGAATGTGCTGGAAACTTTCTGAGGGCTCTGTTCTCTAGCTGTCTCCCCTGCGCTCATTGTCAGGGCTGGAAGTAAACTTGCTAGGCCCCCGCTTCTCACCTTTCTGCTTCTCTCCAGCTCAGCACCCCAAATGCTGGCCCTGGTCCTTGCCTTTGCAAATGCTCTGTGTCCGGGGGCCTGAGCCCACCCAGCTGTCTGGGGCCCCCTCCTCTGCCCTGCAGACCCACCCCTCCTTGGTCTCTTGGTCAATGCCCAATCCAGCCAGCCCTGGGGAAGATGATCAGTCAAGCAAAATTTTCCTTCAGCTTGTCCCACATAGTGACTTGTCCTGATTCACATATTGACACAATCTACCTGTGCCAGGCACCATGCTAAGTGCTTTATGAGATTGTTAATCCTCATAGCAATTCTGAGGTAGGTGTGGTTAATATGCCCATTTTACAGGCCAGGACACTGAGGCCCAGAAAAGTTTAAGGATTTGCCCAAGGTCATTCAATACCACAATATTGGTCACCAAATCAGTTATCTTTTATGGGGAGCAATTTTGCCTTTTAAATGAAAGCTCTGAGAGGAAGTAATGTTTCACACAAAGGAATGACTCTATAATGGTGGAATTTCAAGGACTGTGACTCCTGAAGAGCACAGATCTTTGGGGCAGGAGTTGGTAAGCCCATTGTCTCATCCTTCCTGTGTCCTATTGCCCTATACAGGGGCCTAGGTCTACTGGCCATGCTTCTCCCTGACAAAACTCTGAGTTTATTCTTGTTCCTGCCTTGCCCTGATCCCCCCTTACCCATTCAAGTAGTGTTTATTAAGTACCTACCATGTGCCCAGCACTGTGGCAGGTGCCATGCTCCAAAATAAAGGGGGCAAAGGGCCGGTCTCCGTTCTGAAGTTCTCATGAACTAGTTGGTAGCAGGCGCAAGGCAGACGTAAACAATTAGCTGAGCTCTCCTTGGTAAGGATGATAACAGAAGATTGCAGGACAGAGAGGAGACAAAAACTTGACACCTGGAAGGGGCTGCACCCCCCGCAAGAACCTCCAGAAGGCATCAACTCTCCCTCCCCGTGCTGCTCTGGCTGTTCTCTCTGGCAGCTCCAGAAAAGTGCCCTGTCTCCCCACGGGGCTGTGTAACAGCGCTGCGTGGTTGTTGTGTTTGAGTGCGAGGACGTTTCCCTGTAATGAGGATTAGAATAGTAACGAGGAGGATGACACACTGTAGTTAGAGAGCAACAGATCTCGGAGGAGAGCCACCAGCCCCGCCACGGCGCCACCAGCTGCCAGGGACTGGAACAATGACAGCCCTTGCCCCATTAGCCAGTCCAGGAGACCCCAGGGCAAATGCCTGACTCTGGCTGCTGTCCCCAGCCCACCCATCTTCGGAGAGAGTGGCTGGGACTGGGACCCCATAGACCACCTGCATAGCCGGGAAAGAGGGAAGCTTGGGAAGAAGTGGAGACACATTTAAAATGTCCGCTTCCCCACCTTCCCATCTCTGCTTCATTTTTCTCCCTGCCTCTAAATTCTTTCTAATATACAACATAATTTGCTTACACATTTTTCCTACTGTCTCCCTGACTAAAATGTAAACTCCATGAGGGCAGGGGATTTTGTCTGGTGACTAGAACAGTGCCAGCGCATAGTAGGCATTCAAGATTTGTGCATAAACACATACATTTGGGTTTCCAGGTGCTGTCGGACTCTTGGTATTCCTGAGGCTAGAGATGGGCTTCCATGTGACTGAAGTCTTCGCTTCTCTGTGGGAGGATATCTGTGAGGTGTGTGTGTGTATATGTGCATGATACATGTGTGCGGTGTGTGTAGAGTGTGTCTGTGTGGCGTACGAGTGATGTATGTGTGTGGTGTGTGGAAGTGTGTGGTGTGTCTGTGTGTTTGTGTCGTGTATGGGTGTGTGGTGTGTTTGTGTGGTGTGTGTTATGTATGTGCATTTGTGTGTCTGTGTGTGGTGTGTGATATGTCTATTTGGTATGTGTGTGGGGTACATGTGTGGTTGTGTGTGGTATGTGTGCATGTCTGTGTGTCTGTGGTGTGTGTGTGTGTGCGCGCGCTATCAGCCTGGTCATGGACTCCATCCACACACTTCAGCTGCTGAATTGTCCCACCGACTATGAGGTGCTGGCCTGAGGCAGAGGTGCCATGGGTCTAGCTTGAAGATCTCGGCTGATGCCCTTTGCTCATTCTCATGTCTCTGGGACTGACTCACCCAGGGCTGTAGCCACACCAAGCCATGCCCCCCTTCGTATTGGGTCACTGAGTCAGCTCTGGAGTAGAAGCTGACATCCACAGGAGTAGGTACCACCCTGGTGTAACATCCCAAACTGGGGTTTCCATTCACTCCTGATGGAAAAGCCCAGGCTTATGAGAAATGATCAAAATGGCCAATACTTTGAGTAGTGCCTGCTATGTGCCGGGCATGGTTCTAAGTGCTTTAATACTCATATGTCTCTGTCAGGGAGGTGTTATTGGTACAGATGAGGAAACAGAGGCACTGAGGATGAAATATCTTGTCCAAGGTCACACAACCAGTGAGTGGGACCTGGACACAGGTCTCTGGGCTCCAGAGTCGGTCTCACACCCATTCCTTAGGCCACAAGTCCTCCTCCTCTGGCCACTGCCCGAAGGTTTCATCCAGATCAAACAGTGGGGTCCCTTTTCCTCACCCCCATCCACCACCTCCCTTTAGAGGGAGAAGCAATGGTCAGGAGCATGAAGAAGCTGCCTGCTTTCTAAGAGTCTGGCATGCAGGGTCATCAAAGCCTGAGTGACAACATTCCCTGGCCTCATGCAGCCCACCACCCCTGCTCCACCCTGTGCAGAAGGACACACACACACGTACACACACCCCACTAACTCAGGTACACAATTACTTAGACTCACACCTGGAACCAGGCCCACACAAGCCCACGTTGCACGGTACCCACTGGCTTCCAGGCAGGGTGCTCCTGATCACAGTTACCCTGCACCCAGCAGGGCACGCACTTCCCTGCAAGTCACTTTCCCACAAGGAACTCTCAGTGGAAGCCCCCCTGAGGACAGAAAACCCTCCAAACTCTTTCTTCCAGGACTTCCTCCCTGTCTCCCTTCCTGCTCACATCCCAGTCCCCAGTCTTCTGGTCTTTCTTCCTGCCTGCCTGCCTTTCTTCTTCTTTCTTTCCTTCTCTCCCTGCCCGTCTTTCTTCCCCATTGAGTAAACACAGCCCTGTTGCCCAGGTCCCACCATGCTCCCAGAGAGCTGTACATTGCCACCTGTTGCTATGGAGAAGCCTCTTTATCACAAACACTAGGTAAACAGCTGCTGCTGGGAGCCCCTTTCTGCCAGCCAGGGGTTTATTTGGAGAAAGTCAATAAGGAAAAATAAACATTCCCGGCCCTGTGTATATACAGCTTTGTGACTAGTCCTCAGCAGCACCAGTGTCTCGGGCCTGCCAGCTCCCCAGAGGTTTCCCACAGGCGGAGCCCACCCCTGCCTCAGACCCCAGAACCCTTCATTCAGGGGTGGGGATGGAGTGAGGCAACCACCTCACTCTGGACTTGGGTCCCTCTTCTGGCTGCATCCACCCCCACCCTACCCCAGGCTGGGGCTGAGGGTTCGAGCTCAGACCCCCACTTTGCCCTTCTAGGAAAAGGGTGTAAGGAAGTAGACCTGCCATCCTGCCTTGTCCGGTCACTCTACCCACTGTCTTCTAGGGAAGGCCGCTCCATCTAGCCTTCCACAGAGTGCTGGAATTCCTGGAAAGAGCCATGGCCGGTTTGCCTTGATTAGGACTCTCTTTTCTTTGGCACTTAGTTTGAGCTGAATTCAATTTTTTAAGTGTTTAATAATACAACAATCTGTTCACTCAGCACATATGGATTCAGCAGCTTTGACTATGTTCAGTAATTATGCTGGACTATGCTGGCTCCCGCCCTCAGGGAGCTTACAGTTTAGAGGGTAAGGCAGTTAATCAGCCATAATGGTGCAACTAGTTAAATATTTACAGATGTGGGAAGCGTAATGCAGAAGTACAGGGTACTATGAGATTAAGTCAAAGCATTTTAAACTAGTTAAAACCAGTTGCTGTCAAGTCAACTCTGACTCATGGCGACCCCCTGTGTGTCAGATTAGAACTGCGCTCCATAGAGTTTTCAGTGGCTGACTTTTCAGAAGTAGGTCTCCAGGCCTTTCTTCCGTGGTGCCTCTGGGTGGACTTTAACCTCCAACCTTTTGGTTAGCAGTCCAACATATTAACCTTGGACGGCTCAGGGACTCCAAAAGCACCTTGCTGAAAGTGAAGAGAACTTGGAGCACTTACTAATGAAGATCAAAGACCACAGCCTTCAGTATGGATTACACCTCAACATAAAGAAAACAAAAATCTTCACAAGTGGACCCATGAGCAGCATCATGATAAATGGAGAAAAGATTGAAGTTGTCAAGGATTTCATTTTACTTGGATCAACAATAATGGAAGCAGCAGTCAAGAAATCAAATGACACATTGCATTGGGCAAATCTGCTGCAAAGGACCTCTTTAAAGTGTTGAAAAGCAAAGATGTCACCCTGAAGACTAAGGTGTGGCTGACCCAAGCCATGGTATTTTCGATCGCATCATAGGTATCTGAAAGCTGGACAATGAATAAAGAAGACCGAAGAAGAGTTGACGCCTTTGAATTGTGATGTTGGCGAAGAATATTGAATATACCATGGACTGCCAAAAGAACGAACAAATCTGTCTTGGAAGAAGTATAACCAGAATGCTCCTTAGAAGTAAGGATGGCAAGACTGCATCTTACATACTTTGGACATGTTGTCAGGAGGGATCAGTCCCTGGAGAAGGACATCATGCTTGGTAAAGTACAAGTCAGCGCAAAAGAGGAAGACCCTCAACAAAGTGGATTGACATAGTGGCTGCAACAGTGGGCTCAAGCATAACAATGATTGTAAGGATGGCGCAGGACTGGGCAGTGATTTGTTTTGTTGTGCATGGGGTTGCTATGAGTCAGAATCAACTCGACGACACCTAACAACAACAACAACAAATATCTATTATAGGAGTCTTGGTGGCACAAGCAGTTGATCACTCAACTGCTAACCTAAAGGTTGGTGGTTCAAACCTACCCAGCAGTTCCACAGGAGAAAGACCTCTTGACCCGCTTCTGTAAAGATTATAGCCAAGAAAACCCTGTGGGGCAGTTCTACCCTGTCACATGGGGTCTCCATGAGTCAGAATAGACTGAAAGGCATCTAACAACAACAACATTATCTATTACATGCATTAGCTCAGTCAGTCCTCAGAATAATCCTATTTTATAATTAGTGAGAGACTCAGGACTTAAACCCAAAACTGCCTGAGGCATGTTGAGGAGCAGTGAGACCTGTTTTGGAGAACGGAGAGAAGGCTTCTTGCCCAGACCCCCTATACTTCTCCTGGGAACTCACCTCCATCCATAGGACCTGTGCACTGGGCTTGGGCCTCATCCTCTCTTGCCTGCATGTCTCGGCAGCCTCCTTCCTGGGCTTTCTGCCCCACTCTTGCCCAGCTCTAACCCACTCTCTACCAGTCCCCAGGATTTTCCAGAAACACAAATCTAATTATGCCATCACCCCCCTCTTTGCCCTTTCCATAAAAAAAATGCCAGACCAGCCTAGGTCTCATCCTCCTCTTTTTTTCATGTGCATTCTATATACCAGAGATGTAGAACTAACTACTGAAATTTCCCAAATGCCTAGGACCCTCCCATGCCTCTGTGCTTCGCACTTACTGTTCCTTCTGCCTGGAATTACTTCCTGACCAGGCCACATTCATTTGCAAACATTTAATGGGCACCTATTATGGCACTAGTTTTTTTTATTATGTGTCTAGCACTGATCTGGGCCTTGGGGGTGGGGGGAAATAGTGAACCAAACAGATGAAGATATTCCTGTCCTCATGGAGTTTCCATCCTAAGGAGGGTTAGAGACTAAAACAAAATAAAGCAGTAAAATGTACACAATAGTAGGGGGTGCCTTGAGGCCTCTGTGATGATTATAAGGGAGATGGGAAACTACCAGAGAGTGTTGGGCAGGGGATAACATGGTCTTTCTTAGATTTTACAAGGATCCCCCTGGCTGCTATGTTGAGAATAGACCGAAGCGGGACAGGCTGGGAGCAAAGAGACCAGCAGACCTCGTCCTGCTTGTCCATCAAAGCTCAGAAATGACTCTCATAGTCTGAGTGAGGAGGACAGTGGTGGTTCAGTGTAGAATTCTCACCTTTCACATAGGAAGCCCAGGTTTGATTCCCGGCCAATGCACCTCATGTGAGTCACCGCCCTTCTGTCTGTGGAGGTTTGCATGCTGCTATGATGCTGAACAGGTTTCAGCGGAGCTTCCAGACTCAGGTGGACTGGGAAGAAAGGTCTGGTGCTCTACTTTCGAAAATTAGCCAGTGAAAACCCAATGGATCACAACCGTCCAAAACACAACGGATCATGGGGATGGCACAAGACCAGGCAGAGTTTTGTTCTGTTGTGCGCAGTCGCCGTGAGTCAGGGCCAACTCTACTGCAGCTAACGACAACAGTCTGGGTGAGGGTGCTCTGCCCTGATTCCTGGAACACCCTTACCTTATCCAACTGATAGCCCCTAACACACCCTACCATAACACTGTTTTCCCTCTCTGCACTGCGATCTCTGCCACCTTAGCCCAGTACTTGTCCCGTAGCAAACACTCAAGCCCATTGGCAGAATGACTCAGGAACGGGCCATCTAGGTTGCCCCATGAGGCTCTCCTCACACCCCCAAAGGTGAGTCAGTTCACTGTGACCTCCTTCCTGTTCCCTTGGAGGGAAAAGCTGTGCAGCCAGCCCATTTGAAAGATGGGGAAGTGAGTTTTCTGAGACATCAATGAAGCTCAGGTTTACTGACCTGAAACAGGTACCTCAGGGTCCTCGCTTCCCTAGGAGGTTATCAGGGTCTCTGTCCTGGGCGTCCACCCTCCCCAGCCCAGCCACCCAGTCCCTCCTCTTTGGGGCAGGGCCTCTGGTCATGCTTCCTTTTCCCCTTGAAGACCACCTCCTGGGGGTAGCCAAGGGTGAGAAGGCCCAACCTGCAGTCCTCATCCAGCTCCGCAGGTCCCACCAGTGTGTTCCGGTTTTCTGTGGCATCCCTGCAGATCCCCCCAGGCCAGCATTGCCTCCCATCCTGACTCCTCCCGGCAGCCTGCCCATCTCCCCTCCCAAGGCTCGGAGGAGGACAAGAGCCCCCCAGAGCAGTGATCCGCAGATCAGGAGCAAGGGAATTAACATTCCCAGGCTGTAATTATACCTTCCGCGGGTGACACCTAAGGAAGCATCTTTTTATAAAAGCAGGTAAATTGAAGGCTTATGGGATTGTGGGGAATGGGTATATTTTTAGCACACTCCCCTCGCCTCAGCAATTGCCAGAACGCTGGTAATTGTTCTGGCGCCAGTGGCCTGAACTGAGGCTGGGGGCTCCCAGTCAGGTGGGGGGTTCATTGAGAAGGGGACCTGGGAGGCACTGAGAACTTAGGCCATATGAAAACCTAGAAGAGAAGCCTAGAGAAACTCCCTCTGGCAGGGGATTATGGGGAAGAAGCATTCGTGAGCAGGCAGGGAATACATTTTTTTTAATTATATATAGTCATAATATTAATAGTAATGATAAACCAATCCAGTTGCTGTCCAGTCAATTCCAACTGATAGAAACCCCATAGAACAGAGTGCAACAGCCCCATAGGATTTCCAAGGAGCGGCTGGTGGATTCACACTGCCGACCTTTTGGTTGGCAGCAGAGCTCTGAACCACTGTGCTACCAGGGCTGAGGCTTATTTAGTGTCAGACACTGTTCTAAGTGCTTTTTACATATTAATTCATGAATCCTCACAGCAATATTATAAACTGAAGCCAAAAACCAAACCCATTGCTGTCAAGTCAAAATACCCGTAGCCACCCTATAGGACAGAGTAGAACTGCCCCACAGAATTTCCAAGGAGCGGCTGGTGGATTCTAACTGCCGACCTATTGGCTGAGCTCTTAACCACTGCACTGCCAGGGCTCCATCGTACGAACTAGGTACTGATATTATCCCCATTTTAAAGAGAAAACCAAGGCATAGAAAGTTAAAGTATAATTTTGAATTAGACATTGGATGTATATATATGTAACTAAGCACACATAAAAGCTTGCTGACTTGATGAGTGAATCTCTTCGCCCTGTACTCCTCAGGTGTTTACTAAAACCCGCTGCTGTCGAGTCGATTCCGACTCATAGCAACCCTATAGGACAGAGTAGAACTGCCCCATAGAGTTTCCAAGGAGTGCCTGGCGGATTCGAACTGCGTACTTCTGGGTTAGCAGCCGTAGCACTTAACCGCTATGCCACCAGGGTTTCCCAGATGTTTACTAAGAGGCCTAAAACTTGGCCAATCAGAAAGCTCTGAACAGCTGGGAAGTCCCTCCCTTTTGGGGCAGGGCTTCTGATCATGCTTCCAATTGTTCTCTAAATCCTGACATCCCACTCGGTGCAAAGTCAGCCATCTTGGTTGGTTGTTAGCATCACGATGTTCTTAAGACCAGATCCTGGAGCAAGAGCTATGATGAGATACTTGAGGGGATGAGAGCGGGGCCCTCGGAACTTGCAGGGTTTTCTGCCCATTTGAGGAACTGGTTGCAATAATGGATCTGCTGATATTGGAGAAAATACGGAAGGACAGAAGAAAGGAATAGGGCCTCCCTAGATGTTGTCCAGTGGTAGCTCTGCCCGGGGACAGCCCTTCTCCAGGCAAGGACATCAGTACAGGGAAAGCACAAGAGAAAGAGGCAAGAGGAAATGTGATTTTTAATACAAGCCTCGGTAATCAGCTATTTGTGATGGAGTTTTATCTGTCCTGGTCTCCAAGGGACGCGAAGCGGGAGCGAGGGAAGAGGGGTCAGAAATTAGTATGCAGAAATATCTGATCAGCCAAAGTAATTTTCTTTAATAATCATATTCATACTGCCTGCTCTCTGCTCACTAGAAGAATTAAGTATTTAATAGTAATATATTTCATCTGGCAGTGGTTCCGTTTCGTTAGGAACTTGATGCCTCATTGGGGTACATGGGTGGGTAGAGGTCTGGAGGGGAGACAGGTAGGAGGCCTCAAAGCAAAAAGAAAAAGAGATAAGCGAGCAGGAGGGAAGTGGGCATGGATGGGCAGGAAAGGAACTAGAAGGGGAAGCTCTGTGCCAAGTGAGATGCCGCTCAAGTGCCTTTGACACCTGAGTTGGGCTGTCCCAGTCCTGTCCTCTGGCTGCAGGTAAAATGCCCTATCCTTGAGCTTTATTGTTGCCCCCCAAAGATAGGGCCTAGGTTCTCCCTCTCCACCTCTGGCCTATCCCTGGCCCCAGTCTTGAGACATTTTCCCGAAGACTCATGGACTCTCTGGGTGGCCAGACCCGCTGGTGGTAGCATTACAGGGTGCGTTACACCATGCTCTGCCCCCATGTCCAAGCTTCCGAACTCTGTGTACACATTCCACCGGGCCACCCCCATGTGTTCCCCTGGCTAGAGGGGAGCAGGCAGTTCCTACTCCTGCTGGAGCAGGGCTGGTACAGAGAGGAGCCACAGCTTGTGCTGGTAGAGAGCCTGACAGCTGCCTCTCTGCCCCGGGGCTGCAGGAGCAGTGTGCTTTAGCTATTACATGATTTTAATAGTTAAAAAGCAGGCCCCACGTGTGCCAGGGATGTAATTGATGACACCCAGCACTTGGGAACCCAGCCTTTGTTGGAGGCACTTGGAGAATCTCTCTGACGACTCTGCCAGGCTCCCCTGGTTCAGCTGCCCCAGCAGCAAACAGCAGGGAGGAAGGGGCAGCCACATTTGCCCGAGGAGATGGAGACAAAGACAGGGAGAGTAAGCTTCAGATAGCAGAGTTCAGCTTCTTTTAAGAGCGAATTCCATCCACAAGCTGATGTGCAGTGATGCTGGCATTTCCAGGCTCCTGACAGGCTAGAATTAAACACCTGTCCATTAAACTGACAGCCCCAGGAAGGGAAGGGAGGAGGGGAGCGGGAAGGGGAGAGGTTCGGGAACCCAACCAGCAGGGCTGACTCTTTCCCCACAGGAAGTAATGTTACTACCCCAGAAGGGGGTGGGGGGTGGGAAGCAAGCAGCATCTCTGGGTTCCTGCTCTGTAGTTTCTGGGGCAGAGGGTAAGCTGGCAGACAGCAAACTAATCCTCAGGCCCTGGGGCTGGAGAAAGAGCATGTAATGACTTCAGGAGGCTGGGCCAAGAAGTTGGGAGATTTATTCTCATTTGCTCAAAACTCCAGCTCAATGGCTTGTCGTGCCCTGGCATCTCCCTTAGCCCCTGCACCCATGATCTTTATCAACTCTGAACTTTTTAGGCATGTGTCGGGCACTAGAGGTCCCTGGGTGGTGCAAACGGTTTGTACTCAACTACTAACCTAAAGAATGACGGTTTGATCCCACCTAGTGGTGCCACAGAAGAAAGGCCTGGAAATCTGCTTCTGTAAAGATTACAGCCCAAAAAACCATGTGGAACAGTTCTACTCTGTAACACATGGGGTCGCCATGAGTAAGAATCGACTTACAGGTTTGGGCGTTTTGGTTACCACCTAGTGCTGGCTTGAGACACCTCTTGGGCTGTTGTTCTTTGATGTTCGAGTGGTCTGCCCTGGCTCCCCAACTCAAGTGTAAGCTCGTAGAGAGAAGGAAGTTTGTCTTCTACTTTGTAGACGTTTAGTTCCCACCAGTGTGGTCAGTGAATGCTAGTGGGTGGGGCCGGGTGGGGAGGTGGATTTATGAGTAGATGGGGTTCATGAATGAAAGGACAGATGGATGGGTGGATGGATGAGCAAATAGGTGGATGTAATGTTTATAGTCATGTGGTATTTACCAGTGTGCCTGTACTAGTTAAAACTAAAAATTTTCAGTATCAGTTAGTAAATAGCTGTTGCCCCTAGCCCATCAAATGCTCTTCCCCCACCACCCCAGCTGCTGCCCCTGTATCTACCTACTGGACCTCCCCAGGATTCCTCAATGAAACGGTTAGCGCCCAGCCCAGCAGGGGGCCTCAGGACCCTGCTCCATTGCTGTGACTAGTGTCCATTCTGACTGGTCAGTACATAGGCTTATTAGTTTAACCAAAACTCCTGGGTGAGTAGATGAACAGAGGTCAGGAGTAAGGAAGGGAAGGAATACTGAGATTAGGTGATGATTTTAGGGAAGGAAGAACCAAAAGGAAGTAGGCAGGGATAAAACCAAAACCAAACCCCTTGCCATCAAGTTGATTCCAACTCATAGAAACCCTATAGGACAGAGTAGAACTGCCCCCATAAGGCTTCCAAGGAGTAGGTGGAGGATTCAAACTACCAACCTTTTGGTTAGCAGCTGAGTTCTTATAGCACTGCACCACCAGGGCTTCAGGTAGGAATGCTGAAAAAAAACAAACCCACTGCAGTCGAGTTGATTCTGACTTATAGTGACCCTATAGAGCAGAGCAGAACCGCCCCAAAGGGTTTCTAAGGAGTGCCCGGTGGGTTCAAACTGCTGACCTTTTGGTTAGCGAACAAACTCTTAACCTGTACACCACCAAGATTTCCCCAGGTAGGGATAAAAAAAACAACAAAAAAAATTTTTTTTTTTTGGTAGGGATAGAAGGGCCAAATTGCTTGTCAAAAGGCTGGGTTTGGGTTTTTTATGCTCCCAGCCACCTTGGGCTATTCAGTTGAGCTCTGTGAGCCTCAGTTTGCGTACCTCCTGAGTGATATATCTGCCCTGCCTACCTTAGAGGGTGGTTGTACCTGCTTAGAATCTGTCTCTCTATCTTTGCTACATGCATGCCCGTTTCTCTAATAGATAGGCCCCTTGAAAACAAGGATGCTGTGTAGAACATCTTTATGTCCCAAGGCGTGTTCACTGGGAAAGTGTTTGTTGAATGGATGAATGCAGAAGTAATGAAGGAGTGAATGAAAGAAGGAAGGGACTCTGAGGAGTATAATGGGGGGAGGGGAAGTGATTATGAGATGGGCAGGGGAGGAGGGGAGGGAGATGTGGGAAGAGCACTACCAGGTATCCGAAGGGAGCTTCTACTCTTGACCAACCCCTCACATGCCACCCTCCCTACCCTGGTGATGCCCAAGTTTCTGATGCACCAGGAAAGTGTATGATCTTGGCCCAGAGTGGGCTCCCGATACCACAGGGCAGAGGCAAGTGTTAGTAATGCCACTTTACCCAGCTTCCCAGAGTGCAACACTGCAGTCTCTGAAAGCTTCAGGTATAAACTGTGGGGTTGCCCCAGAGGGAGATAAAGGGAAGCATCAGAGGAGTGAGATGGAGCCAGAGGCAGCAGAGCAGGGGAAGACCAAGGCTAGAGGGCCTCAGGAGCACTCGTGGGTTCAAACCCGGCCCTTCCCCTCCAGTCTCACCATTCAGCCTGCCCCTTCTCAAATCTTCGAACCCAGCTGTGGCTTGATGGCCCCTTCCCAGGTCTATCTTGGCTCCCCTCGCCCAAGGCCCATTTGGAAGGCCTCAAGCTCCACCCTCTGGAGAAGACCTCCCCGCCTGATCTCACCCTCCTCCCAGCTCAGTACCACATAATTTAGCACTTAGTTGGTTCCCATCTTGGCTGATTCTCCATTTGCTCAAGTGAGTGTGTGCCGCACATGAGGGTGATCTCCCAGGACATCTGTCACCCACCGACTGCCAGGACTGATACAGCTGAGCTGTCTGCCTAGATTGGTATTCTTTTCTTCAAGACTTCCAGCAAGCCGTCTGGAAGTTGCCACACATGTGTGAGCATGGATTTGATAGACCCAGGTTCAAATTGCAGCTCTGCCATTTATTACCGTGTTACTTTGGGCAAGTGATTTAACCTCTCTGAATCCCACTCATCCGCCCTGCCCCTCTTAAAGGGTTATCGTGAGGATTTAATGCGAACAGAGGTGTAAAAGCTCTTTACAAACTAAAGTGATACACAAATGTACAGAAGCATTGTTATTATTGGAGTCATGGTCATGATCATTATTGGTTTAGATACAGCTGAGAAAGCAGGAAGGGGCCACAGACGGATCTTATTAAAGTACTGCCATGGAACGGGGTGATAACGTGCAGACTTCTAGGGGAGAAGAATTCTTTGCCATCTGTTTGTGTTATACAGGCAGTCCCCAGGTCACCAACGACATCAGTTCCTAGGTCTGTCTTTAAGGTGAATTTGTAGATAAGTTGGAACAGGTTCATACATTTCTTATTTAGCATCACTTAATCAAATGTTTGTCTTAGTGTACAGCACATATTTTACCTTCCTATGCATGTAAAACACTTAAGAAACACTTCCAAACTTCACGGTATTTTCATGAGCATCACAGAGTATTCAGTGTGTTCATTATTAGGAACCATCGCAATTAACACAAATTTTTAATATAATACACCTATGGCAGCCCATTATTAAATACAAGTTGTCTGTAAGCAGAACGTTCACAACCCAGAGACTGCCTGTAACAGCCTTTTGCAGTTACTCCGGCCCACGTTGGCCCCTCTGAACCCACCCTGAGCTCCTTTAGGACGCAGCATCAGCACCACTCAGCTGTACACTGTCTTGAACTGTTCTCAGCCTCATATGTCTACGTCTCATCTCCACAATCAGATCGTAAATTTTCCCCCGGCAGGGATTACTTCTCGAGTTCCTTATATCACCAGAGCACTTAGCCCTGTGGGGGAGAAGTGTGAAGGGAAAAGGAGAGGGAGAAAGGAAGGAGGGAACGGAGGGAGGGAGATAGGGAGGAAAGGAAGAAAGAGAGGAAAAGGAGGGTAGAGAGGGAAGGAAGGGGTAGAAGGAAAAGAAGAGAAAACAAAAGAAGGAAGGAGAATACTAGCTCTGGATTTAGATCTAACCCAGAATCTACCAAACCAAAAAAAAAAAAACAAACTCATTGCTGTTAAGTCAATTCCAACTCGTAGCAACCCTATAGGACAGAATAGATTCGTCCCACCGGGTTTCCGAAGGTGTAACCTTTAGGGAAGCAGACTGCCACATCTTTCTCCTCAGAGCAGCTGGTGGGTTCAAACCGCCAACCTTCAGTTACTACTCTCACTAATTTGAATGGTCTTCACCAAGTTGCTCAACCTGTTAGTGCCTCTGTCTCCTCATTTGCTGAAGAACCTTCTCCAGCAGCTTCTGCAAAGAGTCAGACAACCAGGGACTCTTAGATCCCATTTCCAGCCAGCCACTTCCTCTACCAAACCCATCTTCAGAGGGAGCCAGGTCCCTAATGTTCAGTTTCTGGACCCCTGGGTCTTCCTCGACCTTCCCCTCCCCACTGATCACCATCCATGTCCTCACAGGGGCACCCCAGCTCCAAGTCTGTGTTTGTGAGCTCACAAGGAACCAAGGGACATGGGCCTTTCTCTCTGCCGTAATGAAACCCTTTAATCATATTCAAATAGGTTACTGTTCAGGGGGAAAATAGAAATATGGATTTGATAGCAATAAATTTCCCTGGCTGGCTAAGCCCAGTTCTTAATTGTCCTGTCCCAGGGCTCGCACATTTCATTGTTCGTTAGGTGCTTAAGTCCCCACTCTCATTTTGTGGCGGTGACATTACCGTTGATGGCTCTAATACTCTCATAATTTGAAAGGGGATTTGCATGATAGAACGCAGAGTATTAAAAGAAAAAGAAAAAAAGGAGAGAGAAAAGTGGGGGGGGATGGGAGGAGGAGCTCAGGAAGGGAAGGGGGGCAGCAAGCGGGGGAGGAGGATGGGGGAGGAACTCAATCCAGCTTTCACTTTAAAAAAGTCACTTTCTTCAAAGTCAAATCATTGTTTTCATTAAAGTAAAAAAAAAAAAAAAAAAGGAAGAAAGAAAAAAGCCGAGGCTGCACGTTGGGCTGACTGGGCACTGGTACTCTCCTTATTGTTCCTAATGGTTATTAATTATTATTATCCAACTGTGCAAGGCTCTGTGGACGTGATGTCCCTAATGTCCTTGGGGTGGAGTTGGGGGGGTGTCAGGGGAGGTGCTGACTCTGGATGGGGAGGTTTGCTCCTGGGCTGCAGGGAGATGCAGACGCCCACCTTGTGGCAGATGCCTGTAGGAGCCAGGCTTCGGGTAGATGGAGGTGATCTAAGCCACCTGGGTCCTGGCCAACTCTTCTTGGGTTTCCTAGAAGTTTCCTATTTCCAAAGGCCAGTGATTTGGGCATAAGGAGCCTTGCTGGACACGCAACGCTTCTGGTCCTTGGTGGGGTCTTCCAAGTCCCTTTTGCAAACTGGATTCCCTGCCTCACTCTTGCCCCAGTACAGAACCGGAAGGCTTCGACACAAGTTTAATTGGATTTCCCCACTACTTAGCATCTTTCTGAATAGAGCCAGAAATTTTCTGGGGTTTGGAGGATTGCTAATCTAGCTTTCACTAGGGTGATGGGTCTGTGTTCTAAGCAGGGCCATTCCCAGGGGATTCTTGGATCTCCTCAGACATGCAGAGTGTGTGTGTGTGTGTGTGGCTTGGTCTCCTTGGACAGGTGTTGTGAATGTGCCAGGGAGCGCTGGCTGGAGCAGGGGGTGGCGTGTGTACTGATGTGACTGGGGATTATTGCCTGTCTGAGGTCAAGAGTTCAAGAGGATGGGCTCCCACCCTGCATGCACCCCCACCCCAGTTTTATCACCCTCTAATCATCACCCTGGGTCCCAGGGTGGTACAAATGGTTCGTGCTCAACTACTAACTTAAAGTTTGGCAGTTCATACCTGCCCAGTGGTTTCAAGGAAGAAAGGCCTGGCAATCTGTTTCCATAAAGATAACAGCTAAGAAAACCCTATAGAACTCTGTTCTCTGTAATACTTGGGGTTCCCATGAGTCAGAATCAACTCAACATCAATAGGTTTGGCTTTAATTTAATCATTACCCTACTGGCCTAGCCCCTGCTACTCCCCCACCCCCCGCCCATGGGATGGAGCTGGGCTCACAGAGGGCAGTGGTAGGGCCAGTCTGGGAGCTGTCCACATGCTTTTCACATATCTCACACTTACACCCCTCATGTTCCTGCCAGCTCTAAGCATTTCCTGGCGAGCCTCACTCACCTCTACTTCCCAGGAACTCTCTTCTGGATTAAAATTTTAAATCAAATAAATTCTGGGATTGGAATAAAAGCTGTCTACAGAGAGCCCCCTCATGCTTCTCCTTTTCCCTCTTTCTGGGCCTGCTACTGGAATTCAGGGTGCTGGGAAAATGTACCCTCAGGACCTCCTTGCCCCCACAGCCCCGCTCAGCCTTCCCAGACAGTTTTGTTCTGTCTGCTCACCCACCCTGTCCCCCTCTTCAACTTCCCCTCACTCAGAGCCCAGTGGCTCCAAGAACCACCATCAACATGGGGGGTCGGGAGGGCCACCTGGTCCCAAAGGGAGAGGCCCGGAATTGGCTTCCTCAGAGGGAGTGGCCATTGCTTAGCCCTCTGCAAATTGCAGAAATCTAAATGATCCCACATTCCTGGGGTCTAGCTTGTGGGCAAGGGAGAAAGGTAAAAAGGAACAGTGGGAAGTGACCAGGGAAGGAACCTAGAACAGCAGAAAAGCATCGTCTGTTCCAGTCACCATGGGTCAGAATCCACTCAAAGGCAACTAGCAACATCCTAGATCATAAAGTCCCAGGTGTTGACAGACATGCTCTTTGTTGTTTTTTTCTATGAGGATCCAGGTAGAGGATGGGACAGGTGGCAGCCCAGTCCTCACCTCTCCCTGCATACAGGGTGGTGGGCCTTTCCCTCCTGAGAGTGATGGAATGCCAGGGAAGCAGCCCTCTGCTCCCAGCCTGACTCCTGGCTTCACAGCGTTGTAGACATGAAGTCTTCAGAGGGGCAGTCTGAAGCCTCAGGGAAACAAACTTGGTGCCCTCCTCCCCCCCCCCCCCCCCCCCAAGACCTCTAAGGAGAAGATGTTGCCTGGAAAGGCAAGGAAGAGGGAAAAAAAGCCAGGGAGACAAAGTGATTCTTAAATATTTTCCTTCTCTGCAGTCACTCAGGGAGGAGGGGGTGAGGGGCGAGGGAGGCTGGAAGGGGGGACAAAGGGGCTTTAATAGGCTCCGGTGACAGCACAGTGTCCACATTGGGAAAAGATTAATGACGAAAATTAATCGCCTGACCTTTCTTTCCAGGAGCTGGAGGTGAGGCGGGCCATTAAAGCCTCTTATGTTGTAATTAACGTTGGAGGGGAGAAGAGAGCTGCCTTCAGAATGGATGTGATCATTTAATTAGGCTTAGGCGTAGGTGCCACAACAGGTCCGGAGAAGTCATAATTTAACTATAGCTTTAAATTACACAGGCAGAGTGGGGATGGCAGAGTTTAACGGCAGGAGAGCCTACTGCGGAGCTCAGGAAAACAATTAAATAAACACCTCGAGAGAGGGAGAGAAACAGTGACAGAGACAGACAGACAGACAGACAGACAAAGAAAGCGGTAGGCGCTGACACCGAGGGAAGTGGGGAAGTGGGAAGGATACAGGCGAAAGCGCAGCGAAGAGGGACAAAAGTAGGAGTCAAGAGAGGGAGAGAAAAGCGGGGATCCCAGAGAATTAGCGGTGGTCTGGGGCGGTGGGGGGGTGCACACGCGCTTCTGTATGTGTGTGTGTAGGTGCGCACGTGCGCGCGTTCGTTCTAGGGCGAGTGCCTCTGAGCACCCCTAACTCCAACCGGGGATGCGAGTGGAATTCCACAAACACAGGGTGACCTTCGTGTACTTGCACAGACACTGAGCTTGGAGCGCAGAGAAGGCCAAGCATTTCACTGCGTCTCCGCCTTCCCGGGGCGCCCCTCTCCCTGCAATCTCTCTACCCAAACTTGAGCGAGAAGAGACGCCTCCTCTCCTAACCTGAAGAGCCTAGGGGTTCCCGAGCGCCCGGGTCCTGGGGGACAAGCAACTCCTGGCGGCGCGTCCTCCGGCCGCTGTAGGGGCGCGAGGCGTGACGTGCGCAGCGGGCGGGGACAGCTGTGGGCGCGCAGGGCCCGGCAAGTTCAATGCCAGGGCACTGCGCCACACAGAGGGGGAATGACCCGCAGTCTCCCGGGCGCCAGGGCCAGCTCGTTGCTCAACCTGCTGCATTAGTCACTCGGCAGGAGGTGCGAGACCGTCGGAAAAACTCGACCGGAGCTCTTCGGCACAGGGGAAGGGCGTCGGGGGAGGGGAGAGGGAGGCCGGAGACTTGGCCGGCACAGGGGAAGGGCGTCGGGGGAGGGGAGAGGGAGGCCGGAGACTTGGCCGAATCCGCAGCTGGGTGGACAGAAGCTAGACGGCCGGAAGGAAACCCTGCCGGGCTTTTAGGGAGCACTTTTATAGAAGCGCCGCCTCCAGCTTTGTGCAGGGAAGCAGGGGACAGGGGTGGGCGACTCCCGCTCGGGATGGGCATGTGTTGAGGAGGTGAGATGTGGGGCGGATCCAAGAAAGGCTCAGAGTGTAGCCCCCGCAAACCACTGCCTTCAGACACTGGCCAGAGTTGAGGCTTCCTGGGCCCCCTCATTGCCCCCCCCCCACCTCTTCCTCCCCCCCGCCCCGGTCATTCAGGCCGACGCCATGGGGGCTGGAGGGACAGACAGAGATAGATTTGAAGAGATACATTTGCCGAGGAAGGGCAGGGCCAGGTTTCCCTTACCCTCCTAGGGCTCCTCGGGTGCTCCAGGTGTGCTCTGCAGAACCCAAGTGGTCAACCCTTAAGGCCTATCTGGTGGGCTATGCCTCTCTCTCCCACACCCCATGGAAGAGGAGAGTTAAGGATAAAGGAGAAGACAGGCACCCCCACCTCCAACTTCCCATTCACGACTCCCTACCCCAGCCTGTCAAGCTACAGGACCCTGCCTCCTGCCTCTCCCCCATGAGAAAACAAAACCACCAAATGGTCACCAACCCCTCCCTCCCCCAGAGCAGGGCAATTTCCATTTCTATTAAACATTCACAAACTCTCCAAACTGGTGAGCCTCCTCAGATGGAGCTTTGTCCCTGGCCCACTTGTTCATTGATTGTCTAATGAGTCTCTTTGGTCTCTCTTACCCTCAGAACACTGTCCTAAGGAGGCCCTGCTTGCTTTGACCGTTAAGGAAGAATTGTGGCCTGAAAAGACATGGGGGTGGGCCTGGGCAGAGGTGCAGGGCCTACCAGATGGGGGATAGGCTCCACTCCTCAGACCAGGGCAGCAGGCTGGCCTGGGAGGCCCGGGGTCACATCTTGATTGTGCCATGGCTGCCTTTTCTGTGTGGCTGCCCAAAGGACCCAAAAGCACAGAGTCACATCTCTTGAGACCCTGACCTGAGTCAGACGGGGAGGCTGAGGCTACTTGGCACCTGGATGGCCAGATGGGGAGTGTGGAAAGGTGGGAAGTGGGAGATGCGATGGAGTGGCAAGGAGTGGAGGGTTGGTAGTAGGTGAGTGAGGAGGAGAGGAAGGTGGAGGGAGTGGGGGAAACCAAACCCCTCCTTTAGGCTGCCCTTGAAGGTCCTGGGTGGAGATCAGTAGGGAGAACCGCTGCCCCTAAACCCCCTAGGTGAGAGTACTGCATCCCTCATAGGGAGCCCCAGCTCATAGGAGACCTCTCATGGGTGTTCCCTTTCTCCCTCAACAGAATTGTGGACTCCAGGCCATGTCTGGGCGAGACACTTTCTGACCCCTTCTCATTTTGTTTGGAATAAAATCTGAACTGGTAAGAGCCTGCACAGCCCAACGTGCCCTGGGCTCTCCCTCTCTGCCCTGACCCATCTCCCTCTTTCCCACCTCCCTCTGCTCCGGCCAGTGGAGGCCTTCTTTCTGTCCATTACACCAGCCATGCCCTTTCAATTCTCAGGCCTTCACACTTGCTGTTGCCTCTGTTGGGAATTGCTCTTCCTCCAGATCTCACCTTAGCTGACTCCCTCCCTCACCTCCTTCAGGCATCTAATCAACTGTTACCTCCTCAGAGACCTTCACTTATCATCTTAGCCAAGGAGATATCTCCCCTTTCCCCATCACCATGAAGTCCCACCTTTTATATCATATTTATTAATTTACTTATTTGTCGACTCACTCCCCTAATAAGAATTGAAACCCCTTGAGGACCCAGTATGGGCTGTCCGTTTCATCTGTTATTTGCAGCCTAGAACAGTCGGTGGGCTACGGTGGTGGTGGTGGTAGTGTTAGCTGCCATCAAGTCATCCCCCAACTCATGTTGACCCTGTGCACAATCAATGGGACTGTCGTGCTCCGTAGGGTTTTCAGAAGTAGGTCACCAGGTCTTTCTTCCTAGTCCATCTTAGTTTGGAAGCTCCGCTTAAACCTGTTCAGCACCATGGCAACATGCAAGCCTCTACTGACAGATGAGTAGTGGCTGCGCATGAAGTGCGTTGGCCGGGAATCGAACCTAGGTCTCCCACATGAAAGGGAAGAATTCTACCACTGAACCATCACTGCCTCACCTGGCCCGTGGTAACCACCCTGTAAACACTTGTTGACTGAGTGTCTTACAATTCTGGTTCTGCCAGTTCATCCCCCTTCACCAACTGGGCTTGGCACACAGAAGGCGCCTCTCCTTCTGGACCCCCTATACCCTGCTTTGACTGTTCCTACTTTCTGTAAAATTTCATTCTCTGTAGACTGGAGTTGGATATTTCCGGGAAGGTCCTGTACAGGGGCCGCCAGATTACCCTGCAGTAAAATAAACAGTCTACTTGGGCTCTCTGAGCCAAATGGCTAGGATGAGGGGCTCAGCCAGGAAGTGCTGGGGCACACCTTACCAGCAAGTATCTAAGCCGCTGTGTCCCAAGGCCCTGCCAGTGCATTCCTGGAAAACTGGGAGGAAAAGGCAATTGGGGGAGACAGCCGTTCAAAATGGGCTCCAGGTTGGTTATCCCCTTGAATGGATGGATACGTGCCCCAGGGGCCCTGCTTGAAGGAATTTGAAAAGGAGGAGCCTGGAGATGGGGGAAGAGAGGAGGGAGTCTGTCTCTCCGTGGGAACAGCCCAGGCTGCTGGCCTGTTTGTTTTTCTGTCTGACTGTTTGTTGGATGGGGGCGGGGGAGATAAGGACGTGGAAATAACCTTAAAATAACCTCCACAATTCCCTAGACTGGGTGCTTGGGCCTAGCCTGGGGGTTGCAGGTTTGTTGTGGTGCAAGGCTGAGGAGGAAGGGGTCATGGGCCGCTCCTGACCTGTGTGTCTGTCTGTCTCTCCATCTGGAAGCACTGTGCTGTTGCCCTATCTCGCACCCTCACTTGCTCTCCTGTGTGCTCTAACTGAGCTGAAGCCCTCTTAGCTGACACCAGCAGGAATAAATAATCCTGTGACTTGAGTTAGGAGACAGGGCCCCAATGAGGCACTGCAACTCCATAAATCCTGAAGACATGGGGCACAGGTAGGCCCCAGGAGCACCCTGGGAGTTATGACTCATTAATTCAACACTTGCCTCCTCCTCCTTGATTCCTGCCAGTTGCATCCCACTAAAGAGGCTTAATGCTGGACCGACTCCTGCATCTATGCTCAGGGTGGGCCCTAGGCCTTCCCTGCAGAAGAGATTCCTATACTCACTTTCTTGGACCCCATCTCCCCACACTCCTCTCCTGAACTCCCCTTCAGGTGTCTCCATCTCTAAGACCTAGGTCTGCCATCCCGCTCCCACCCTACAGGGCATTCACAGCCAACCTACGGAAACAGGTCTCTCCCACCCTAAGATTACTCTGGTACCTATCGCTTCCCACCGCCATGAAGAAGTGTAGACCTCAGGCTTAGAAATCCCCAGGGAGGCTCAAAATAGTCCATCCCTCCCATACTGGGCCTGTCTATGTCATAGGGTCTTAGATGAAAGTACACAAAGAGGAACCTTTGTCTTGAAGCCTACTCACTTTAATTGTCCTTCTCTGGCCTGCTCTAGACCTGGAATTAAAATCCCAGTATGCCACCAGCCTACCTATGGGAGCTTGACCTTGAGCAAATGTCCTTCCCTTCTGCCTATTGCCTGTCACACGACCCAACCAAGTTCTTTAGCATTTCAGAGTATAAGCTTATCTCTCTAAAAGAGTGTCTGGTGCGAAAAAGAGGGGCTTTTTAGCCCCAGAGTTTTTGCATTAGGGGGATGTGGGAGAATGGGGAGAATTTCTGAACAAAGGGACTTTCTAATGGATGCCTCCTTGCTCATTTGGAGAGCCCCTTCCAAACAGCAGAAATCTGCCAACTGGCCCCTCCACTTTCAAAAAGATGCTGGTCTCTGCCGTCATCACTCCAAGCCCAAAGTAGTTGATGTTGGAGTTTTTAAATGTTTCTGACTGGGCCCAAAACTGCCAAATATAAAAGAATTTTCCAATCAAACCTTAAAAGAGCATGCCATTCATTCCTTCAGACATCAAACATATATTGAGCACCTGAGGCATTCAAAGCACTGGACGCCCACATGAAGATGAAAACCAAGATAAGTAAGACAATCAAGATTCTAGCTGTGTGGTTGATGGTTTACAGTCTAGGAAGTCATTATAGCCATTCAGTGAGATAGAGATAAAGACAGGCAAAGGAATGGGATAGACACAATGAAGGAATAGGAATAGAGTTAGGGGTGTCACTCTTCTGCTCCCCATGACCCCATGGGGGCAGACATATCCTCTCCCTTGCTGGGTAGATGACACTCACTGCCTTTTTCTCCACTCCAACTGTAATTTCTAGGTTGGGCCTGAAGTTAGACTTGGAAATCACAATTTCAAGGAAGTTGGGTGTTCTGAAGCAAGCTACACGGGAACTATCCATTTGTTTTCATTCATTTATTCATTCAACAGGTATTTCCCAAACATCAATTCTATACTTAACAGAAGACTCATGAGCCGTGATGAAGGACATCACTTTCCATTTGGAAAGGTTAAGTCAAGGGTAATGCTGGTTAGAGTACGTTCAGTATCCCATGAGGGGCATAGATGGGCAAGGCTGCAGGAGCACAGGAGAGGGAGCTTGTACTGGGGTGGATGGCAGTGGGCAGTCAAAGAAGGCTTCCAAGGGGAGGGGGTCTTCTGAAAGATGGGCAATACTGGGATAGGCTGAGTGAAGGGAGAGAAACTTTGTCATTCAAGAGAAAAGAAGAATGGGAATGGAATATCACATGTTAAGTTAGGCAAGTGGAAGTGAGAAAGAATGCTAGGTTTTGTGGGAGGCTGAGTGGACTGGTTTGGCTGGGGCTGAGTTGTTGGAAACAGGGCTGGGGAGGTAGGTGGATAGAGACCCGCCTGGAGATGACCCTGAGGCTGTATTAGTCAGCTATTACCTCAATAAGGCTGCCTAGGAAATCACATGAACACTTCATGGTTTACAATAGCAAGCCTTTGTTTTCTCACTCACAAATTTTGGGTTGGGTTCAGGACTGCTCAACATGTCTCCACATTCTCCTTGGATCCATGTGGCAATCACAGGAGCTCAAGAGACCAAGGTAAACAGCAGAAACGTGTTAAAGCCTATGCTCTCATCATGTCCACTGACATGCCATTGTCCAAAGAAAGTCACATGACCAAGCCCATCATCAGTGTGGAGGAAAAGTGACTCACCTGGGACTCTACTGGGAGTGATAAATGGGGACCGATAACCTAATCTACCCCAGCTGCTGTGCAATCACCATTGAAAGTTGCTCGGCACTTGAGCGGTATGAGCAGTGCCCTGTGGTTGCTGAATTTCTCACAGACACCATACCAAACACCATCCCATTTTCATTTTCTCAACAATCCTGTGAAGGAGGAGTTGGTAGCCCATTTTTCAGATAAGGAAAAAGAGACTCAGAGGAGTGACATGGCTCAGCCACCGGACATAGCTGGTGAGAGATGGAGCTGAGATGCCAAATGAGATCCTTGGGCTCCAAGTCCAGAGCTCCTTGCTCTCCACCACAGCTGCTTTAGAAAGATGGATCTGACTGCTGTGTGCAGGAAGGGTGAGAGCCGTGAGAGGCTGCAGATGGCTGAGAGTTGAGAAATGAGGTGGTGGTCCTGGCCCTGTGAGAAGGGCCCAAGCTAGGCTGGTTGCAGAGCACAGGAAGACAAAGGTCTAAATTTTTTCACTTTGTTTTTGCTTCCCAGCCCTTCCACTTTATGGAGGTATAATTTTCATAGAGTAAAAAATGCATTGGTCTTAAGTGTACGTTTGGATGAGTTTTGTCAAATGTATCTGCTATCGTCACCTAGATCAACATAGAGAACATTTCATAATCCCTGAAAGTCAATCGTCCTTCCTGCAGGCAGCCGTTTTTCTGGATCCCTTATCATTATAGCTTAGTGTTGCATGTCTTTGTACTTTATATAAATAGAATTGTACAATATGTTCTCTTTTGGGTCTGGCTTATTTCACTCAGCATAAGGCCTGCGAGATTCGTCCATGTTGTTGCATGTAACAGTAGTTAGTTTATTTTATTGTAATGCATATTCCATTGTATGAATATACCACAATTTAATCCATTTTCCTGTTGGTTGACATTTTGGGTTATTTCCAGTTTTGGGCTATTCCTAACAGTGTTGCTGTGAACATTCTAGTACAAGTTTGTTTGTGGATATATGTTTTTATTTCTCTTTGGGTATAAAAAAAATTTTTTTTTTGTCTTTTTTTTGGGGGGTATGTCCCCAGGAGTAAAGTTGGTGGGTCATAAGTTAGGTGAATATTCAACTTTATTAGAAACTGCCGAACATTTTTCCAAAGTGGTTTTACTATCTTACGCACCATCAGCAAAGTAAGAGAGTTCCAGTTGCTCCCTATCCTTGCCAACATTTGGTATGCTCAGTCTTTTTCATTTTACCCATCCTAGTATGAGAAGGTATCTCACTGTCAGAAAGTCCGTTTTCAAATTCAGTCCTCCTCTCTCCTGCTTTGCATCTCTGTATCTCAGGGGCTGTTCCTCTAGGCCACTTTTACCAGTTCTTATATTGGTTGGTTGCTAGCCTAGTTCAGCCAATAGGAGGCACTGTCCAGAGATTGGAGAGTGGGAGAAAGACAAAAGCCAGGGTATTTCTACCTCCCTGAACTGTCTCCAACCACATTGCTTCCATGGCTCCAGCTCCTGGCCCATAGGCCCATCATGGTGGCAGCTTCTGCTGGAAGATCCCCATCCCTGGGTTCCAAAAACACCACTTCCTCCTTTTGTCTCTCCAGCCTAGGGGGGTGGTAGTGGCTATCCCTAATTGCTTCACCAACACCTTTTTGGCTTCTCCTCTTTCCATCATCTATTTAACTATTTCCAGCTTCAAGAATCTTGCACTTGCTGTTCCTTCCATCTAGCATGCTCTTCCCTCAGATAATCTGCATGACTCTTTACGTGTTGGCTTAAATGTCACCTTCTCAATAATGCCTTCTCTGACCATCCAATTTAAAATTAAGCACTCAGCACTCAATAGCCTCCTTTTCTACATTATTTTTCTCCATAGTAATTATTACCTTCTCTCATAGTTTCCTTTAGGCATTTTACTTATTTATACTCCAATTTCTTTTTTCCCTCCACTAGAGTGTGAGGTTCATGTGGGTGGGACTTGTCTGTTTTGTTCACCTCTGTATCCCCAGTGTTAAATGACCAGAACAGAGAAGATTCTCTGTTCTCAAAACATTTGCTGAGTGAATAAATGTAGGCAAAAGATAAAAGCAGGCAATCCCAAGGTTCTGAATTGGAACCATACAGTCATGATTCCCCAGGGTACCTTTAAATCCTGTCACAGGAGTACAGTGGGTGATACAGTCCTAGCTGAAAAATGGGGAAGATGTTTCATCCCACTGCCCCCATTTCTTTCATCTGCCAGGTCACTTCTTGGAAAGAGTGAGTCAAGCAAATTTCAGGACCTCACACATTGACAGCTCTGCTCTGGCCGCTACTTAGAGTCCCAAAGGGCTACTCTTGAACTCAGCTGTCAAAAGAC
Organism: Loxodonta africana; assembly: GCF_030014295.1. Classification (NCBI taxonomy): domain Eukaryota; kingdom Metazoa; phylum Chordata; class Mammalia; order Proboscidea; family Elephantidae; genus Loxodonta; species Loxodonta africana. The sequence goes on from NC_087342.1 coordinate 104,133,290, forward strand.
ACGTTTGCCCACAAAAGTCCTTCTTAATTAAAGTGGGTCTTCCAGTGGGTGTGGACGAGGGTCAGAGGTCAAGCTGATGCAAGGCCATATTTTAAAAATGAATCTTGACCCCCTACCTCACAGCATACACACACACTCAACTCCAAATTGTAGAGCTAACTGTGAAAGATAAAGCAATAAAGCTTCTAAAAGATAACATAAAGTAAAAAATAAAACTTCTAAAAGAATCATGACCCCTACCTCACAGCACACACATACACGCACACACAAATCAACTCCAGATTGTAGATCTAAATGTGAAAGATAAAGCAATAAAGCTTCTCAAAGAAAACATAGGAGAATATCTTCACGATTTTGAGCTAAGCAAAGATTTCTTAGACATAACACAAAAAGCACTTAACCATGAAGGACAAAAATTGATAAATTGACTGACATTAAAATTAAGAACTTCTGTTCATCAAAAGACGTTTTTAAGAGAGTGATAAGACAAGCCACAGAGTGGAAAAAGATATTTGTAAAATATATATCCAGCAAAGACTCATATCCATAATATATAAAGAACTTCTACAAATCAATAAGAAAAATGCAGAAGACTTGAATGCACATTTCACAAAAAGAGAATATTCAAATAGCTAATAAACACAAGAAAAGGGATTCCATTTCATTAGTCGACAGGTAAATGCTAAAATTAAAATTACAATGCAATACCACCATACATCTAGCACAGTGGTTAAAATAAAAACACATCAAGTGTTGATGCGAAGGTGTGGCAACTGGAACTCTCGTGTACTGCTGGTAAGAGTATGTATTAGTTCAACAATTATTGAGAGCTGTTTGGAATCACTACCAAAATTGAACATGTGCATACTCCATAAACCAGAAATTCTACTCATAGGTAAATGTTTATAGCAAACTTACAGTATATGTAATAGCAAAAATCTGGAAAAACTCAACAGTAGAATGCATAAATAAATAGAAATATATTCACACAATGGAATACTACAAAGTAATGAGAAAAATGTGCTATTGCTATGCACAACAATGTAAATGATTTTCACAAACATAATATTGAGTGAAAGAAGCCAGACACAAAAAGTTTACATACTGCATGATTCCATTTATACGATGTTCAAAAACAGGCAAAACAGATCTACAGTATTAGAAGCCAGTATAGTGATTATTTTGGGGGAGGGTGGGTGAGCCGTGACTGACAGGGGGCATGAAGCAATAATCCAAAGTGCTAGTAAGTGTTCTGAGTTTGATCTAGTGCTGTGAAAATTAATCAGGATACTTACGATTTATGCACACACAAACATGCACACTCTGTATATATCAATACTCTTATTGATATAAGGAGTCCCTGGGTAGTACAGTTAATACATTCAGCTACTCAACAAAAGGTTGGAGGTTCAAGTCCACCCAGAAGCACCTCGGAAGAACAGCCTGGTGATCTACTTCCAAAAAGTCAGTCACTGAAAACCCTATGGAGCATAATTGTACTCTGACACATATGGGGTTACCATGAATATTTCCATGGTGGTGGTGGTATTGATATATACATTAGTAAGAATATTGTTTTAAAAAGAAGAAGAAAGTGCTAGATTTAGGGCAAACTGAAGCAACTGAGGCAAGTGGGATGGGGACTCTGGGGTGGGCTTCTGCACTTGCTCCTCCTGCTTGAGCACCTGCTTCTTTCTCCTATTGCATTGCAGCTGTCCCTTGGGTCCAGGGGCTGAGAGGCAATCCTGCCGGTAAACACAAGGAGGGTAGGGAAAGCACACTGAATGTGGAGTTGGAAGCCCTGGAATGAAGCCCCAGCTCTGCCACTTTCCCTCAGCTCACATTACCTCTCTGAGCCTCAGTGAAACAAAGGGGACGCTACACTGGCTGGTCGCGGGGCGGGGGGGTAGTCACTGCAACAGCACAGGTGGATAAGCCTAGCAAACTGAGGAGGGCTGCGCACACAGAAGGCTGCGGGGGAGTTACAGCAACAAGCATTCACTCATATGAAAGTGTGCAAACAGCAGAAAACAAAGAGACATCATTTAAACTAGGAGGTGAGCGTGTGCCCCCAAGTGAGCTGGGATGGAGGACATCATCTGACTCTGTCCATCTGTCCTTCCCCGTCACTCAGCAAGCCTCTCACCCTGGAACTCTTGCTGCATCAATGGGGATTCTCATGTTTAAAAAAGACATCTTTTTTAGTAAAAGAGGCCCCTAAACAGAAGCCAGCTGCTTAGTGCAGCCTGAGCAGCAGACACAGCGATCTATTCCAGGATGGAGAGGATACTAGCAGTGGAAGAACCACGGGAGACCACTCGCCAGCCGCCAACACCATGCCTGCCGAGGGCATGTTCAAGGGTAACTTTCACTCTTTCATCTTTCAGAATGACTTTAGATCCCAGACTCCATAAAATGTGACTCCTTGCATTCCAACCACAGAGCAGCAAAGTGGCCTCTGGAAGACCCTTGGAGTAGGTGGCATTTGTCCTCCACATGGACTTGCCATCGATGATGGATGATGGGGTTAATGACATGCTGACAGATGTGGCATACCAGACACCCTGCTAGGTGTGCTGTCTAGTTTAATCTTCACGATAACCCTGTGAGATGGTTATTATCATCATCCCCATTTACAGGTAAGGAAGCTGATGTACCAAAAGGTTACGCAACTTGCCCAGAGTCACAGAGCTGCTAAGTAGCAGAGCAAGGATTTCGGCTGTGACTGGCTGACTCCCAAGCCCATGTGCGAAACACCCAGCTCAACTGTCTCCCATGAGCTGGCACCATTCTCATTGAAAGGCCTCTGCAGGATGACCCCCCAGCCTGCTTGGGGTCTTAGAGTTTAAAATGAACCCAACTAAGTCAACAGGGAAACATATGAAGGCTGAGGGAGGTAGAAGAGAGCAGGCAGCAGCCGTGTGTGTGTGCGTGCGTGTGTGCACACACGTGTGTTTCTGTGCATGTGCATGCGTGTGTGTACATGTTTCCACGTATGTGCACATGTATGCCTGTGTTCACAGGTGTGTGCAAGTGCAGGGTGGGGCATGCATGTATGGGCGTGCATGTAAACCTATGTGTGTGCCACAGGCAGAGGGGAGGGGTTTGCCAATTACGAGAAGGTAGTCAATGTGAAGACTTCTCACATGGGCTGCACACAGTAAATATTTGCAGAATTGAATTGGAATGCTAAAGAGAGGGCTCCAGAAATGTGAGGCATTATTATTACTATCATCTCCAAATCATAGGCCTTAGTAAAGGACAGGCGGTTACAGAGTTGGGGACAGGATTAGTGAGCACTGACTCCATTTCGTGACCCCGCTGGGTGACTTTTCTCTTGAGCAGGCTAAAGTGGGGACCTTGCAACTCTGAGGATGGTGGTGACCAGAGCAGTAGTAGCTAGCATGCAAGGAGCCCTCAGTATAGGCTGCCCTGGGCTAAGTGCTCACAAAGCATCCAGTGAGGTGGGTACCATTACTCTCCCCAGTCTGCAGAGGAGAAGAATGAGGCTCAGAGGGGACAGCCAAGAGAACATGTACATCAGCTAGAGGACCAGGGCTGCACCTTTCCACCAGGCGTATCCTGAGTCTCCTGCACAACACTGGCTCATAGCAGATTAATGGTGGTCACGGCAATGCAACTGCTGGTTCTAGAGCCAATCAGCCCTGAGTTTGAATCCTGATCTAGGCATTTCATTTCTCTATACCTCGGTTTCCTCATTGGCAAAATGGGAGTTGTCTTACCCATCTAGTGCTGCTATAACAGAAATGCCTCAAGTGGATGGCTTCAACCAAGAGAAGTTTATTCTCTCACAGCCCAGTAGGCTAGAAGTCCAAATTCAGGGTGCCGGCTCTAGGGGAAGGCTTTTCCTCCATTGGTTCTGAAGGAAGGTCCTTGTCCTCAAACTTCCCCTGGTCGAGGGGCTTCTCAGGTGCAGGGACCCCAGGTCCAAAGGATGCACTCTGCTCCTGGTGCTACTTTCTTGGTGGTATGAGGTCCCCAACTCTCTACTTGCTTTCCTTTCATCTCTTGAGAGATAAAAGGTGGTACGGGCCACCCCAGGGTGGCCCGAGCAAGGGTGTTACATCCCACTCTAATCCTTTTGAACCACAGGCAGAGATTATGATTTATATCACACAGGAAAATCACAAAATGGAGGACAACCACACAATGACTAATCAAGTTGGTGCATATTTTGGGGGGACACAATTCAATCCATCACAGGGGCGAATAATTGCTACATCAGAGGATTGCTGTGAAAGAGAACGCATATAACATACCTAGTCCATAGTGAGCGCTCAGAGAGGTTAGCTATTACTGTAAATGTGCTGGGTTTTTACTTGAACCTAGTAGTTATTCCTTTCACAAAGTAACGAAATTAGATTCAGGGCATTGGTGCAAGTTTAGGAAATATCTGGTCCAGCCATCTAGTGTAACAGGTAAGAAAAGCAAGTGGGGCCTAGTGGTGGGAGCTGGATTCAAACACAGGTTTTCTGCTCCCCGTCAGGGCCTCTCTACCTCCCCAGGGTGCCTCTAATGAGGGCTTTCACTGCTCTTATACAGCTGCCCCGGAGGTGCAGAGGGGCACAGGAGAGATGGAGAGGGTGCCACCCCAAAGCCACAGAAGGAGGTGGCAGTAAAGCCTGGGGGAGGGCCATTGCCACATCCCCCCATAGTAGATACCAGCCAGAGATTGGGCCATCTTGAGCAGACGCAAGCTAGCCCAGAGGATTATGGGAGATGCAAATTGGCCCAGGGGGTTATGGGAGGTGGTGTGTGGTTCCTTAAGTTCTAGAGACCAGAGGCCCTTAGTCTTCCTAGCCTCGTGGGAAAACACTTTTTTCCTCTTCCTGTGCACACCACCCCTGCTCCAGTGAAAGCCAGCCTTTTGGCCTTCAGAATTTTGAGAGCTGCTTACCAGGACACGGAGGGAGATCTTGAGCCCTGGGCTGGCCTCTCCCCCCTCCCCTGCCCCTGCCCACCACTTTCTAAGGTCTCTGCCCTCATCCTCAGCCCCAATCAGTCTCCCTTCTGACTGCCACATAAACCAGGAGCCCACACAACACCCATGTCAACATGCCTCCTCCCTGGAGGTCTAAGGCCTTAAAACTTAATAGTCTCTCCAACGCTGTAACGCTAGAGGAGGCTTTTATGGACTAGACAGGGCTAATATTGTAAAGGAGCATTAGCCACAGTGGGGGGCCAGCCCTTGGCCCCTCACACACACTTCAGGGGCCCCCTCCACTGAGGGCCACTAGCTCACCACTCCAAGGTCTGAGGCCAGCCTGGCCCCTCTGTGTACTGACAAGGTTATAACTGAACAGTTCACTGCAAACAGGGGCCTAGTGGGAGGTTGGGACCTTGCTGGCCCTGGCTCGATTGAAGTGAGCCGGGTGGGGAGGGGGCGTCCAGGGGACATATCTTGGTGACTAATGAGCAGGCAATTGAAAGCTCCATCGTGTCAATGGGGAGCAGATGGGAAAGGAGGGGAATTCCTGTGGCCTGGCCCCAGAGGTGTGGGCGGCTGGGAGGGAGAAAGTGGGAAGGCTGGGCGGAGGGGAGCAGTGTGGGGTCAGCAGGTGGGGGAGAGAGGCGGGAGGGAGAGGCCCGGCCAGGCTGTCACCGCCAGCTGAACAAGGCTTCTGGAGCCTAGGCCCAGGGGCATGGGCCCAGCAGGAACAGGACCACTGCTTCTGGGTCATTCTCAGCCTCAGCTTTTTCTTCTTCTCCTCTTCCAAGGCCCGTATTATTCTACTGCTCCCCTTCTTCCTCTTTCTTTCCCTCTTGGTATCTCCTTGTCTGTCCTTGTCCTGGTGTCTTCTCTCTCTCTCTTGCTCCTTGTCTCCCCTTCATTCCTCAAGTTGAGCATATCCTGGAAAACCAGGAATAGGGATCCCTCAGTAGGTGTGGGCAGCACCCCAAAAACACAGTACTAAATAGCACCAAATAAAATATGCTGGTAAATTTGCCCACAGACAGACACACTCACTCCAGACACACATGTGTACACATGCTCACGTTTAACCAAGATACACATGTGTACATACATGCTCACACCCCAGACACACGTATATTACACACACTCACCGCAGACACAAGTGTGTACACATGCTCATATTTAACCCAGGCATACATGTGTATGTACACACTTACACCCTAGACACATATATACACACACCCCAGATGCACATGTGTACACACACACTCACACTTAACCCAGGCACACCTGTGTACACACACACTCACTCTTAACCCAGGCACACATGTGTACATAGACGCTCACATTTAACCCAGACACACATGTGTACGTACACACTCACACCCCAGACACACGTATATATACACACTCACTCGAGACACACATGTGTACACACATGCTCACACTCAGCCCAGGCACGTATGTGCACACACAAGGCATTCTTAGCCCAGACACACACACCTCACACTCACGCTTAGCCAGACACACACGTGCACATGCACACACAGGGGCACTCACACATATTTTCTTCATTACCTCCTCTAATGCCGTCTTTCTTCCATCTTGAGTTCAGTGTTGTTTTTTGTCTGTTTTCAACCCTCCCCCTCCACTTCCCCTCAATTTATTCCAGCTGTGAAAACCTTTTTCCCATCTCCTCTGTCACCCTGGCAGATAGGTGAGTGGCAGGCAGAGGAGTCCACTCTGCAGCCACCGTCGGTAATCGATGCCAGATGTCAAGCTGGCCCTCAGCCCAGCCCCAGCAGGGCTCCTGCGTCCAGCTCCTGCATCTGGGTGTGAAAGGAGAGCTGCCGCCCAGGCCTGGGTCTCAGTGGGATCAGGAGCCAGAGCTCAGGGGATGTGGGTGGGGAGAGCTAGGCCCAGGGACTGCAGGGGGAGGAGGCCTGGGAGCCAGAGGGATTCCGATGTGGTTGTCCTTGAGGGAAGGCTGAGGGCCACCCTGCAGTGAGACTGGGATGCTAGGCTGGGATGAGAGAAGCCAGGACAGCACAGAGCTGAGAACTTAGGAGCTGGGTCTTTCCTTATTCCGTTGTCAGCCATTTTATTTCCTGAGGATGAAAGGTTTGCTGTTGCTGGTATTTATAAATACGTGCACTTGGCAAAACACAAAAAACCAAAATAACACTCTGGAATACAAGTGTCTCCTACTGCTGATAGTCATGAAACCAGCTAACACTTACGGTGGACTTTGGGTGCTTTCTAAGTTACTCAACATGAATTCACCCATTTAAGATTCACAGCAATCCTGTGAGGTAGGGAAGATAATTGTCCCCATTTTACAGATGCATCAAAAGAGGCCCACAGCATCTAATTGACCCAGCCAAGACTGAAACCAGACAGGCTGACTTCAGAGACCATATTAGGCTCTCAGAGAAGTCTTTAAAATCTTAAAATGTCAGAGCTGTCCAACGGCTCAGTCTTTTCAATGGCACATTCTAGAAGGCACCTGGCCCAGACTCTTTCTTTTCTAAAGAAGGAACCGAGGTCCAGAGAAAAGGAGTGTCTTGCCCAAGTCCACACTGTGAGGTGGACCCAGAGCAAGGCTTGATCCCTGGGTCCCTGCTCAGAGCACTTCCTCCAATACCACAGTTCCAACTTCAGTCCACACAAGTGGCCTTTGTGCGGCTCGGAGGGAAATGAGGCTCAGGGATCGGCAGACAGGCAGGAGGAATCCTGTTGTCCAGAACCCGGTGTGGGGAAACAGATCAAGGTGGAGCGTCTGGCAAGCAGCACTGCCTGCGTCTCTACTGCATGCCAGGCACTGGTGTCACACAGAGACCCAGAGAGGGACTCTGCCCTCAAGGAACAAATGTCAGATGGTGATAAATGCTATGGAAAAAAATTAATAGAAGCAGGGTAAGGAGGATTGTGATAATGGCCCATGGGGGGCAGAGATGCGCTGTTTCAGACGTAAGTGACAAGGTGGTATTTGAGCAGATCCTTGAAGAAGGCAAAGGAGGGAGCCTTGTGGACATCTGAGGAAGAATGGCACAGGCGGAGGGAATAGCAAATGCAAAGGCCCTGAGGCAGGAGTGTGCTTAGCCTGCTAATGGGTCTAGAGTACAGGGAGCAGGGAGAGAACAATAGGAGACATTTCAGAGAAAAGGCACAGACCTTGTAGACCCCGTGGCTACTGTAAGGGCCTGGCTTTTACTCCGAGGGCTGTAGGGAGCCATCAGGAGGGTTCAGCCAGAGGAGTGACAGAGTGACATGGTCTACCTTAGTTTTTGAAGGAGTACACGCTAGGGGACAAGGTAGGAAGCAGGGAGATCAGGAAGGGGGCTACTGCACTCATCCAAGTGACAGGAGATGACAGCAGGGACCAGGGTGGGTGCAGCGGAGGTGGTAAGAAGTGGTCGGAATCTGGATGCATTTTGAAAGTAGAGCCAACCTGATCTCCTGGAACCTGGGTGTAGGAGGTACGAGAAAAGAGAGGCATCAAATATGACTTCCGGTTGGCCTGAGCAGCTGCAAGGATAGAGTTGCTTTTTCTGAGATGGGAAGCCTGCAGAAGAAGCAAGTTTTTTTGTTTTGTTTTGTTTTGTTGTTTTTTGGGGGGAGGGGGCGGGGGGACAGATCAGGCATTTGCTTTTTTTCCCCCAAAACAAAAAGTCTCTCATATTTATTACTGAGCCAACCTATTAATGCAGAAGCATAAAAGCAAAGGAAGAAACCAGAATTTTCCAATATGTTCAATTGTTTAAATAGTGGTCAAGTTTTCAGCTCGGTAAGGCAAGATGCTAGTGAATTTGCTAGAGCATAAATATTGTACCATCAAGGGTGCAACACCTTATCGACCCAGCTTGTTCTTCTCCAGTGTCTTCTCTTGGAGTTGTGCTTGATTTCATTACCAGTTTTCATTAGAATCCATCAGGGAATGGGGCGATTCTGCTTTTGTTTCTTGGCCTGGAATCTTGATCCAGGAAGTCTTGTGAGAAGACATGGCAAGGATAGAAGTTGGCTGCGTGCACCACCAGACATTTGCTTTTGAGCCCAGTGAATACCAGGGAAGGTGGCTGTTATCAGTGCTATGCTGAGTCATATTGGAGACTGAGGCAACAGGAAAAAAAACCATTGTTTAAATTTTTAAATAAATAAGTCTATTTACAATTAAATGTCTTTATTTAAAATTTGTGTTCATCATGGATCTTTTTGTATTGATTTTTTAAAAATAAAAAACATCACATTAAATATTACTTACCTTAATTCCTGAGGGCTCTGTACCCTACTCCTGGCCCTGCCTGCTGTAGGCACACACATGGATGCTGGGGTTGGGTTGACCTCTCCCTTCCCAGCAGCTCTCTGTCCCCTGTGAGTCAGTGGTCTCCTGAGCGGGATCTGGGATCATGGCAGGAATGCAGGCTGAATACTGACCACAGGCAGTAGGGAGGCCCTTCGTGGGGAACGAGGCCAGGGGTAGCAAGGAGAGGGGTCGGTCTGGCTGTGTGGCTGGTTGACCTAGAAGCAGCCAGGAGGGGGTGAGTCCATCAGCTTGCTGCTCCCCCCCCATGATGGATGGCATCTGTCTTCTGCTTTATTAAACTAACGCCGCTCAGTTCAGCCCTGGATTTGCAAACGGCTTAATAAGCATTTGGAAAGGATCGGGGAGGGAGGCTGGGATTTCAGGGGGTTACCAAGACCCAGACAGGAAACGGCTTGTGCCCGAAGTGGGTCCCAGGAGGGAGTCAGGTGTCCGGGTGGGCAATTGGGGGGAGTATTTGGTTTCACAGAAGGCACTTGGGGCCCCAGAGGAGGGGGGACCACAGGCCTTTGGTGTCACTCCTCCCCCACCACTATTGTTACCACACTCTGGGAATTCACAGCACTTTTAGGGAGGTGTTCCAGGCAGAGGGTATAGGGAGCTAGGATGGGGAGAACCGAACGGGGAGAAGAGGTGATCCCTGTTATTTAGGAGTTCCTGGCTACAGATGCCAGGGGGAGGCACACAAAACAAATGCCCTCCCTCCACCCCAGCCAGCCCAAGTACTCCCTCCCACTTCTGAACATCTACAAACTTCACAGCATGTGCCATTGTTCTGAAACCTTCCATACATCACCTGGCTTGGCACTGACTTTGGGTACCAGGAGCCCCTTTTCCCCAAATGAGGGTGAAATCTTCCAGATGACTGAAGTCATCTCTCTGTGGGGACACCTTGGGCCCCACTTACTCAGTGGGGTGTTAGAGCAATTCATACCAGCTTGCCAGAGCAGATTGCAGGCATCTCTTCCCAACTCCATGTCTAGTGGTGTCACATGGGTAGCTGGAAGTCAGCCACGGTGGGAGTATTTACACCATGGAAATTGGCAAACACTACTAAGCAGGGCTCCTCCTCCTCTTTCCCCTACCCTAGCCTGTTGTTGAACACTTAACAGCCTCATCTACAAGCAGCGGGAACTACAAGCCCCTTTGGATATATGAAAAGCAGATTTTCCTCCCTAAAGGGCTATGGAGCACCTTCTGGAGGATGGAGATTGGAACTGTATATCTGTTGTTAGTAAGGACAGTACCTAGCGTGAGACAGCGGTGGCTAAGCCTCAACTGTCTAGGTTCAAATATGGTTCCCTCACTTAATAGCTTTGTGATTCACATTTTTCTTCAGTTAGTTCTTAGAGATTAAAATGAAATAATATTTAATAGGTGCTTTGTAACAGGGCCTGCAACAGCTAAGCAACCAGTATATTTTAATCTTTACTCTAAGTCTCTAAACCTGTTACCGTCAAATCAATTCCAACTCACGGTGACTCCTTGTGTTACAGAGTAGAACTGCTCCATAGGGTTTTCTAGGCTATAATCTTTACAGAAGTGGGTTGCCAGGCCTTTCTGACACTGGGTGGGTTCAGCCTTTAGGTTAGTGGTTAAGCACAAGCCATTTTTCGTCACCCAGGGGCCTCTCTGGGTCTCTGGTAATACTAAATGAAAACCTAACCCGTTGCCTTCAAGTCAATTCGGACTCATAGTGATCCTGTAAAGACAGAGTAGAACTGCCCCATAGGGTTTCCAAGGAGTGTCTGGTGGACTTGAACTGCTGACCTTTTGGTTAGCAGCCATAGATAGCTCTTAACTACTACACTACCAGGATATCTGGTCATACTAAATACCTTATCCTAATTTGAGTCTTACAACCCCCTTGCGAGTGATACTCTTGTTATTCCCATTTTATAGATGGGGAAATTGAGCTTATTCACCTGAAGTCACACAATGGCAGAGCTAGGATTTGAACCCAGGCCTGTCTGGGTCTACAAGCCCAGCTGTTCTACTGCTGTGCCATGGGACCTCTCCAACATGTGGATGAGGGTGAGGTTAGGGAAGCTGAAGTGTCCTTTGGTTTTCTTTCTCTTTCCATCCTACCACCAGCAGTTGTGATGGATACTCTTTCTACACAGCCTCAAGAAGTTTCCTCAGAGCCCTGACCCCCAGGACACCACCTCCACCGCTGCTCAAGTCCAGAGGTTGGGAGCGACCTGGAGTTTTCCCTCCACCCTCATCCAGCTTACTACCTTTGCCTCCGGGCTGGTTTCTCAGACTGCCTCTCTTTTTCTCTCTCTCTGTCATGCACCCCTTCCACTCCCCCCACACCCAGCTGCTCAGGCTCAATTTCTATCCCCAGACCTCTGAAGCCATGAAAATACCTGCTCCAGAGCTGCCTGACTCCGTGAGGGGCCCAGGCCAGGCAGCAGAGCCACCAGCCTTCTTGCTACTTTCCTTCTAAGCCTCCTTTCTTTTCCTTGCTTCTTGCCAATTTCATTTTTTCTTCTCCCTCTTTTCCCCTCCATTTCCTTTCCTCTCCTCATCCTTGTTTCTCTCTTTGGTGTCTCAGTCTTTATGTCTTTCTGTTGCCCCATCTCTCTGCCTTTGTCTCTGTCTGGGTCAGTCTGTTCAATGGCAAGTGTGTATGTGTGTGTTTCTCGGTCTCTTTGTTCTTTGTGTGTGTCCGTCTCTCTGTGTGTCTCTCCTTCCCCCACCCCAATACCTGAAGTGTATGTGTGTGTGTCTGTCTGTCTGTCTGTCTGTCTGTCTGTCTGTGTGTCTCTCCTTCCCCCACCCAAACACCCTGAAGTATGTGTGTCTCTCTGTCTGTCTCTCTGTGTGTGCTTCTCCCCCAGTCTCTCCTTCCCTAACACCAATGTCCTGAAGCGTGTGTGTGGGCTCCCTGTGTCTCAGGGCCTACCTCTACCTCCATGCCTTTCCTGTTCTGTGTGTGTCTGTCTGTCTGCCACTGGCTCTGTGTGTCTGTCTTCGGGGCTGTCTCTTGAGGTCTCTCTCCAGCAGGCAGGCAGCGTTTGTCAGGGCTGCACTTTGGAGGCTCCCGCAGGAGACCCCCACTCACCCCTCCCAAAGTTCACTGCCTTGTCAAACTGAGCTAATCTCCTGCGAGAGGAAAAAGCCTCATTCAAACTGGGGAGCGGGGAGGTGGAGGGGGAAGGGGAGGTCTCCTTGGCTGCAGCCTCAAAACACCCCGGCCCATAATACCCCTTTTGTTCTAGGCTGGTGGGAGGGGGTGGGTGGTGGAATGAAAGAGGGGGGATATTAAAGGAGCAGGTGAAAGACATGTGTCTTCAGCAGCCACAGATAAGCGCTTACCCTCTTCTAATCTGACTGAGGCCTATTATCTTCCCGCCACAGTCATTACTATTAATATTAAACACCCCCAATCCAGCTTGAAAACAACCTGAAGGGGCTGACTCTCAACCTCAGCCAGTTCCAAGGGGGAGGCCCTACCCTGACACTTCCTCATACAGCACTTGACCACCTCCCAGTCTCCCCAGACCCCAAGCCCCCTTGAACTTCCCTGTGACCTTCAGCCCCCAAGAGCCCCCCTTCTTGTCCCCCTCTGCCAGCCTCACCCAGCAGCCTGTCTGACCATCAGCCCTTTCTCTCTCTAGTGAACTCCCATTTCAGCTTTATTTCTGGGAATTTCTCTGTACCCTGGCCCTCTTCTCTCCATACCTCAGTATAGCCTGGGATGGAAGGCAGAAACACACAGAGGTTTCTTTTCCAACTCTGACATCTGACAAAATTGTATTTGCATTCCCACACAGGAGCTAGGTGACCATGGGCAAGCTCCTCAACCCTGAGCCTCAGCTTCTCTCAAAAATCGGGGCAAATCATAGTACCTATGAAGGATTGCATAAAAGAATGAATGAAAAAATTCATAGTACATGGCTGATAAGGAGCCGTTGCGGCACAATGGTTAAGGGCTCAGCCGCTAACTAAAAGGTGAGTGGTTAGAACATACCAGTAGCTCTGCAGGAGAAAAGACCTGATAATCTGCTCCCATAAAGATTTCAGCCTAGGAAACCCTATGGGGCAGTTCGACTCTGTATAGTGTTATACTTTGTATAGGGTTGCCATGAGTCAATAACGACCCCCCGGCACTCAACAATAACACATGCCTGATACATTTCAAAGGCCCAATGAAGAGTGGTGGTAACAGTTGTTCATTGGACAGCCTACAAGCAGTGACCCAGAACAGCAGATCTATCCACTGATTCCTGCATTCTGCCACCCAGCAGTCACTGGACCCCTTGTTATTAGGTGCTGTCGAGTCAGTTCTGACTCATTGCAACCTTCTGTACAACAGAATAGAAACACTGCCCAGTCCTGCACTATCCTCACAATCGTTGCTATGTTTGAGCCCTTCGTTGCAGCCACTATGTCATTCCCTGTCATTGAGTGTCTTCCTCTCTTTTGCTGACCCTCTACTTTACCAAGCATGATGTCCTCCTGCAGGGACTGGTCTCTCCTTAATAACATGTCCAAAGTCTTACCACCCTTGTTTCTAAGGATCATTCTGGCTGTACTCCTTCGAAGACAGATTTGTTATTCTTCTGGCAGTCCGTGGTATATTCAAAATCCTTCACCAACAACACAATTTAAAGACTTCAATTCTTCTTTGGTCTTTCTTATTCATTATTCAGCTTTCACATGCATATGAGGCAATTGAAAACACGATGGCTTGGGTCAGGCACACCTTTGTCTGCAAAGTGACATCTTTGTTTTTTTAATGCTGTAAAGAGGTCCTTTGCAGCAGATTTGCCCAGTGCAACATGTCCTTTGATTTCTTGGCTACTGATTCCATGGGTGTTGATTGTGGATCCAACTAAAATGAAATCCTTGACAACTTCAATCTTCTCTCTGTTTATCATGATGTTGCTGATTGGTCCAGTTCTGAGAATTTTTGTTTTCTTTATGTTGAGGTATAATTCATACTGAAGGCTGTAGTCTCTGATCTTCGTCAGTAAGTGCTTCAAGTCCTCTTCACTTTTGGCAAGGAAGGTTGTGTCATCTGTGTAACACTGGTTGTAAGTGAATCTTCCTCCAATCCTGATGCCCTGTTCTTCTTCATAGAGTCCAGCTTCTCCGAATACTTGCTCAGTATACAGGCTGAACAAGTATGGTGAAAGGATACAACCCTGATGCACCTCCCCTGACATTAAGCCACAAAGTATACCCTTGTTCTGTTTGATCAACTGCCTCTTGGTCTATGTACAGGTTCCACATGAGCACAATTAAGTGTTCTGGAATTCCCATTCTTCACAATGTTACCCATAATTTGTTATGATCCACACAGTTGAGTGCCTTTGCATAGTCAATAAAGCACAGGTAAACATCTGGTATTCTCTGCTTTCAGCCAGGATTCATCTGACATCAGCAATGATATACCTCATTCCACATCCTCTTCTGAATCCAGCTTGAATTTCTGGCAGTTCTCCGTTGATGTACTGCAGCAACCATTTTTTAATTATCTTCAGCAAAATTTTACTTGTGATAATAATGATATTGTTTGATAATTTCCACATTCTGTTGGACTGCCTTTGTTCGCAATGGGCATAAATATGGATCTCTTTCAGTCAGTTGGCCAGGTAGCTGTCTTCTAAATTTCTTGGCATAGACAAGTGAACGCTTCCAGCATTGCATCCATTTATTGAAACATCTCAGTTGGTATTCTGGGGGCTCCTCAACCCAGTTCTGGCAACCCAGGGTCCTGGGAGCAGAGAAGGGGGATACCCCTACCCTGCTGCAGTACCTGAGCTAAACCCAGGCCCCTCTACTAATGCTGGTAGAGGCCTTGTGACTCTCCCTCTTGGGAATTGTAATAGCAGGCTTGGGCGTGGGTGACAATTGGCTCTGCCACCAAGTAGACATTGAATAAACAATTAATTCTCGCTAGCGTAGACACAAGGAGCCCTTGGTGGTGCAGTGGTTAAGTGCTCGGCTGCTAACCAAAAGATCGACAGTTCAATCCCACTAGCCACTCTCGAGGGGGAAAGATGTGGCAGTCTGCTTCTGTAAAGATTACAGCTTTGGAAACCCTACGGGGGCAGTTCTACTCTGTCTTATAGGGTTCCTAGGAGTCTGGTAATGGGTTTTTGTTTTTTTGATTTTGTGTAGACACAGTATCACCCACCCAGGGTAAGTTCATTGTTCCATGTTCCCAGACCACTTTTCTTGTGGTGTGTATTACCAAGTACTGCAATGATGCTTTTACCTATTTATAAGTCTCTTGCTACCACCAGTTGGTGAGTTTTTGGAGGCAGTAGCTGAGTCTTCTCCACCTCTGTATCCCCGGCATTCAACACAGAAATTGGCATGGAGTAGGGGAGATCAAAAGAACATGGAAGGAATACACAGTCACTGTACCAAAAAGAATTGGTCAATGTTCAAACATTTCAGGATGACCAAGAATCTACGGTATTGAGGGAAGGAGTCCAAGCTTCACTGAAGGCATTGGCAAAAAACAGAGTGGCTAGTGGGTTCGAACTGCCGATCTTTTGGTTAGCAGCCGAGCACTTAACCACTGCACCACCAAGCGCTCCTTGTGTCTACGCTAGCAAGAATTAATTGTTTATTCAATGTCTACTTGGTGGCGGAGTCAATTGTCACCCACGCCCAAGTCTACTGTTACAATCCCCAGGAGGGGAGCATCACAAGGCCTCTACCAACATTAGTAGAGGGGCCTGGGTTTAGCTCAGGTACTGCAGCAGGGTAGGGGTATCCCCTTTCTCTGCTCCCAGGACCCTGGGTTGCCAGAACTGGGTTGAGGAGCCACCAGAAACAGGGAGGAGGGAAGTGACAAGCTGACATCTAGAGTTCCTGGGTGGTGCAGCCAGTTAACACACTGGGCTGCTAACCAAAATGTACATGGTTCAAGTCCATCCAGAGTCACCTCAGAAGAAAGACGTGTCAATCTACTTCCGAAAAGTCAGCCACTGAAGACCCTATGAGGCACAATTCTACTCTGACACAAATGGGGTTTCCATGAGTAAGAATTGACTAAATAGCAACTGGTAACTGGTTCCTTTAAGACAGGCACTGTGCTGAGTGTTTCAGTGTTGGGGCACTTACTCCTTATCATCACCTTACCATCATGATGGGCATTACTGTGCCTTTTTACTGAGGTGCAAACAGGCTTAGCAAGAGAAGGTGACTCTCCTAAGATCATACCACCAGAAAGTGGCAAAAGCAAAATTTGAAGCCACATCTCTCTGACTTCAAAATCCATGTTATTTCTAGTCTCAGTGCTTCTCAAACTTTCCAACCCCACCTGCATCCTTGTTCAAGTGTCCTTAAGGTCAAGGGAACTTGAAAAAATATGCAGGGGCTGGGAGAGGGTGGTAGGTACGGAAAATTGCCCACTGCAAACCCAAACTTTTTGAAGTCTTGTGTTTTATGTCAGAAGTCTATATAAACTTTGAATTTTACTCCATAATGTAGCCATCAAACCAAACTCAGTGCCATCAAGTCGATTCTGACTCATAGCAACCCTATAGGACAAAGTAGAACTGCCCCATAGAGTTTCCAAGGAGAGCCTGGCAGATGTGAACTGCCGACCCTTCGGTTAACAGCCATAGCACTTAACCACTATGCCACCAGGGATTCCAATATAGCCATATGTGTCATAAAATAAAAATAATATTACAGAAAGTCATGAAACATACTTTCCTCAAAAATTCTTGGACTAAAATGGAGGTCTGCCAAATCGATTCTATTGCTTCCTTTATCCTCTGTGTGGGAGGTATTTGTTCTGTGTCTGCTCAGTAGCTTTGTCCACTTTTGGTGACATTCCTACAGCCTCTCCCTGCTTCCATGTAGTTCTGTGGGGCTGTCCATCACAGTTCCCCAGCTCCTCTAGCCTCAGGGTGGGCCCATGATCCAGCCCAGCCAATCATAGCATGCCATCATCCTAGCAACCTGATTTGTCCAAGAGGTGGGCACACGATCCATGCTAGGCCAATAGTAGTCCTCCCCTAGAATTTTATAGACAAAGGGTGCTGGGAATGGTAAATGCTCTCTTTCTTCTGAGATGTGAGCATGAAGTCCCCTTCTCCTCCCTCTTTTTCTGTCCCCCCTACCGAGCAGGTGAGAGGAAGCCCTGAGCCTCCTTGTCTGTCCCACTCCTCCATGGCAGTTGACATAGTAGTGAGGGGAAATGAGGCAATCACATACAAAAAAACATAGCCAAGATATGGATGAGATCAAGAGATAAGACAAGAGGGAAAGCTGATGGAGTCTGTTGAGATCTGTTGTTGTTGTTAGGTGCTGTCAAGTCAGTTCCAACTCATAGCAACCCTATGAATATCAGAACATAACACTGCCTGGTCCCACACCACCCTCACAATTGTTGCTATGCATGAGTCCATCGTTGCAGCCACTGTGTCAGTCCATCTCGTTAAGGGTCTTCCTCTCTTTTGCTGACCCTCTACTTTACCAAGCATGATGTCCTTCTCCAGGGACTGGTCCCTCCTGATAACATGTCTAAAGTATGTGAGACAAAGTCTTGCCATCCTTGCTTCTAAGGAGCATTCTGGCTGTACTTCTTCCAAGACAAATTTGTTCATTCTTCTGGCAGTACAGGGTATGTTCAATATTCTTCGCCAACACTATTATTTAAAGGCATCAATTCTTCTTTGGTCATCCGTTTTCATTGTCCAGCTTTTGCATGTTGAGATCTGGGAGTCCCTAAATTGCCCCCTGCCGCACACACACACACACACACACACACTCTCCTGTCCTTCCAGCTTATTTGAGCCAATAAATCCCTTCTTATTGCTTAAGCTATCTGGAGGTAGGTTTCCATCACTTGCTCCCTGAGCAATACCTCCTGGCATACTCAGTCCAACTTAATACCTCTCAGCCCAGCAGTACCCTGCAGGCATGAGAAGGACCAGGGGTCTAGGCTTTGGAATTGGGGAAGTGCAGAGTTTATGGGATGTAGATGTCATATTCTCTTACTGGGAACCTTCTGAGGGCTCTCCCTCACAGACCTGTGGGCTGTAAAGGACCCCAAGCCATTGTTGTTTACCTCCAGGAAGGATGACAGGAAATCTATCCCAATCAGAGAGCTGTTTACTGTCCTCAAGGAAGACAGACTCTGCCTTGGAAACACATCCCAGGACCCTCTGCTTGACACTGCATGCCGTTCCAGGTGCAAGTCGAGCCTGTTTCATCTTGTCCTGCCCTAAAGGAAGCTGGACAGTATCTGATACTTCCTCTCCTTTTCTATTTCTTCAGAGGCTCAACCCAGTCTTTTCTTTGCTGTTCTCTTGCCCTGTTTGTGTAGGATCATGCCAGCTGTGTGTACTATGTGCTGGCTAAGAGCTCAGACTCTACACAGACTGCTCGGGATCAAATCCTGTTTCTAGCTCTGTTGCTAGCTGTGTGACTTTGGGCAAGTTGCTTAATTTCTCTATGCCTCAGTTTCCTCATCTTTAAAGTGGGAATGATTATATGATTCAGTACATGTAAAGTGCTCAGAACCATGCTGGGCACATAGTTAGTGTTCAATAAATATCAACTATTACTATTATTATTATATGTTAATGGTGTGTGTTTTTGTCCAGCCTCCCACATCTGACTAAGAGTTTCCTGAGGGTAGGAGACGTGCCGTTTGTGTTTGAAGGCCCACGGCCTCAGAGTGCTTGACACGGAGCAGAACCTCAAAAATGTTTGTTAATGGAATGAATGGTTAATGAATGAATGTCATTTGGTTGAATCCTCTGAGAATCTGAATCCTTAGGTCCCTCATTAGTCCCACATAGGCAATCGCCAACTCTGCCCGCTACTCCCACTCCAAGGAGGGGAGACTTCTCAAGCAGGAGGGGTCTTGCAGCTGGTTAACAGTGGACCCAAAAACAGTTAACTCTGCCCTGTGTACGGCCCTTGACAGTGTCCAGGGTTCCATCATAGCACCACACAACACTCTGAGGTGCACAGATCAGGGTCATCCTTATCCCATTTTACAGATGAGTAAAGTGAGGCTCAGGGTAGTTTAATGACTTTTGCAAGGACAGACACAGCTAGCCAGAAGCCCGGCTGAAGCCAGAGCCCAGTCACCAGACTCCATTAGATGCTCTGTCAACAGCATCCCAGTAACCAGATGTTCCCTTCTTGTTCCCTTCCAGCTGGGGAATGATACCAAGACCTGGACCACGAAACACCCACTATACCATTCTGGTCCGTTCTGGTCTAGGGAAGAGCAGAGGGACTCAAAAGCAAACTCCCATGACTGTATCTTCTGTATATCATGATATTGGTATAGGCCAGGGGAAGGGTGATGGGGAGGGAGGGAGCCCAGAAGTGAAGGCAATTCCAGAGCACACAATAGCTCATTGTGCCCCCCCATGTCCTCCTCTCCACCACACCTAGAACACAGTGTCCTGTTTACCTGCCTCCGGGACCTGGCTCCAGCTCAGGTGCCACTCCAGCTGGGCCCACGCACAGGCATTGCCAAACCTTCAGCCCATGAGCCCTAGGCTTGGCAGCCGGGCACCCCCTTGGGAACTCCCCTAGCCTTTGCCCTACCCCCACTGCCTTCTACTCCAATACAGACACCTCCTCCTGGCTCATTGCACAGTACCTGGCACATACTAGGCTCCCCAGAAATGGCTCCTGACAATAATAAATGGTTCCTTGGTGACAATAATAACCTCCAGGCACATGACACTATGTAAAGGGATTCTCCCAGCCTCAGAGGTAGAAGACGGCACTGCAAGCAAGATGGGTTCAGGAGCAGAGAGTTAACTAGCCTTAGAAAGGGCTTCCTTTCCTGTCCCCTTCCCTGAGGCCAGGATTCTGGGGCAAAAGCATCATGGGAATACTGAGGCTGCCCATCTCTGGGGAGAGAAGACCCATATCAGGCACTCCCTTGGTCCAGCTGGGATGCCATTCTCCTACTCTTTCGGAAGTCAGAGGTCAAGGGTCAGGGCACCACCAAGACATTTAGGGAAAGGCTCTCAGCCAGGAGGACAGATGGAGAAGCCCAGCTCCTCATGCCCAGGTTTGTTTGGGGGTCAAGAAGCCAGGTGGAAGTGGGACAGAGAAGCTGTTCAAGAAGGAGTTAACCATCAGTTTACCAGCAATTCCTCCAGGCCAGGGGACTGTGGCTGGGGAAGAGGAGGAGAGAGAAAGAGAGGAGGAGAGCAAAGAGGAGCAAGAAGGGAGAAAGCAGGGCACATCACTGAGAAAAGACAAGAGGTGGGGGAGAAACGGGAGAACAGAAAAGCACACCTCCAAATGAGCAAGCTCCAGAAAGAAAGATGAGGGTCCCCAAGCTCAAAACAGAATAAGACGTACACCGAAAAGGCTACGAAAGAGCTTGGAGAGCATCCAGTCCAACCCATTCATTTCACCTATAAGGAGTCCCAAGAGGCGGCATGTCTTGCCCAAAGACACGCAGAAACTCAGGAGTCAGCCCAAACCAGAGTCACAGAATGGTGGCTCTAGGCCAGAGGACATTTCTTGGCTTTCTGCTGAGCAAAGCAAAAGGGGCTTCAGAGGGGCCCTGTGATGGATTGAATTGTGTTCCCCATAAATGTGCTGAATTCCTGGTCCTTGTACCTGTGGATATGATCCTGTTTGGAAATAGGGGTTTTCTTTTTTATGTTAACGATATCATTACCCATGTAGGGTAAGCACTTCTGAGTTATAAAAAAGGCTAGAATAGATGCTTACACACACACTCACACAGTGGGAGAGACAGACACCTTGTGAGGAACGTCTATGAGCCAAGGAACACGGAGGAATACCAAGAAACCAGCGAATGCTAGGGCTACCAATAAGGACGGAATCAATCCTGCCGAGACCTTGATTTGGACTTTTAGCCTCCAGAACTAGGTAACTAAGCACTAGATAACTAAGACAGGCCCACTCTGCTTGGCTTCCAGAGATGGGGCAGCAAGAAGAACAGCCATCACAACCAGCAAAGCCCATGGCCAGGTGTCAGAGGGAGGGGACTGCCCCTTCAGGCCCACCACCCACCACGCACAGTGCTGTCTACCTAGTGACATCTGAACCAAGGTTTGTTAGGCTTTCTATTTGACCCACCCATCTACTCCACCACTTACTCCATGTGCCCATCACTGTGCCAGGTCCTGAGACTGGGGAGGAGGGTACAGAGGGAGGGTGACAGAGAGGCTCTGAGGTGGTCTGTCCATATCCTTAGGAAGAAAGAGAATTAAAGTGGACATTCATTCAGAGCTTGCCCTTTGCTAGCTGCTTTCCCAGTGTCATCCCATTGATCCTTACAAGGAAGTTACTAAGTTCTACTTGTCACATGATGAAACTTAGACTGTAAGAGGCCCTAGATCCCATAACTGATGGGGTACAGCAGGAAGCTGTACCACAGCATCTGACTCTAAGAGTTAGAGTGTTGTGAGGCTCCTCTCCCACCACCTGTCCCAGCCAAGGCAGGCCACCCAGGAGCAGGTAAGTGCCCCTCTGAGCACATTGAAACTTTTGTAAAAGCCTCACTTAAGGCCCTTATTTTCAGGATTGACTTAGAATTAATTGTTGGCACATCTGTCTCCCTGCAAGTTTGAGGGCAGAAACCATCTTTCATCATCTCTGAACCGGCGGTGCCTAGCACAGTGCCTGGCACATGGCGGGTATTCAATGCTTGCTAATTGTAGTGGGTGATACAACATCTTGATACGAACAGAAAATAAGGCCCAGTAGAGGCTTAAGTTCCCAGGGGCAGGAAAACAGTCTCACTCAGCTTCGCATTCCAAGTCTAGCACACTGCCCAGCATATAGTAGAAAAACCACTGCTGTCAAGTCAATCCTGACTCATAATGACCCTATAGAGTAGAATTGCCCTGTAGGATTTCCAAGGAGTGGCTGGTGGATTTGAACTGCCAACCTTTTGGTTAGCAACCAAGCTCTTAATCACTGGGCCACCAGGGCTCCAGCCCATAGTAGATACTCATTACATGCCTGTGGCAATGAGTATAGTCTATATGGAGGGTGCCCCAGGTATGAGGCTTCCATGGGCCCTGGAGGGTGGGGTCAGGGGACTTGGGGTGGTCTGCACCTGGATCGAGGCCAGAACTCAGGGCCTCTCCCCCAAGAAGTCTGAGCCCCAGCCAGGCCACCCTGAGAGCCTGAGGAGGGCTGGGGTTCAGGGGGC
The DNA here is from genome assembly GCF_030014295.1 of Loxodonta africana. Lineage (NCBI taxonomy): Eukaryota > Metazoa > Chordata > Mammalia > Proboscidea > Elephantidae > Loxodonta > Loxodonta africana. Next base: position 104,155,691 of record NC_087342.1, read on the forward strand.
TGGGTGGCATCTTTGAGGAGCACAGGCTCTTCCTGGGACTCTGCCAGGACTTGTAGAGCTGGGGGTCTTGGGAGGAGGAGTTGGGTCAGGGTGAAGAGAAGCCAGCTGGCTGGAGCTGGGGCACATTCTCCAGGCTCTTGTGTTGGCAGGTGCCTGAGGATAGTCTCCTGGCCTGCAATCTTCACTGCTTCCTAGTAGAACCATCCCCAGTGATGGGGCAGGGAAGTGACAAAAGGCTGTGCCTTGGGCTTCAAAGTTTAGGAGAGAAGCCATGGAGACTAAGAGGTGGGCCCAGAGAGGTGCGGAGAGACAGCAGGCGCAGAGGCCTCTGGGAAGTAGAAGGAAGGCTGCTGAGGAAGGCAGTCTGCACTGGACCAGCCCGGCCTCTGGCACCAGCCCCACTGGGCCAGGGTCCCAGGGATTTATTGACTAATCCTCAGCTGATACACTTTCCCTAATTTATTCACTCTCCTGCTTGTGCCCTTACAAGATCCCATTGTCTCCGGACACTGCTGGGCCCTGGGCCTCCACCTCCGGCAGGAATGGAGGCCTCGAGCAGCCAAGCACCCAGGGCCCTGGGTCAAGCTGCCAAGCCCCCAGGCAGTGCCAGGCACGAGGCTGGCAGCACCTAGTCAACCGGAGGAGAAGCCTGGGGGGGGTGGGGCGAGGGCCTGGAGCTGCTGGTGTTTGGTGAGGCAGATGCCACTACTCCATCGAGTCCGAGGGGGGAGGCAGCTAGCAGGTGGGGCTGTGGCTGCCAAGGAAGCGGATGTCAGGGTGCTGGGGGGGGGCGCAGAGGAAGGTCAGAGTAGAGGCTGTCACCGACCCGAGTGGGCGGGAGTAAAGGGGATTCGTTAAAAGTTTCTTCTTTAATGGTCTTTCCTTATCCGAGGGCCCTGGCGCGGGAGCGGGGAGAGAAGGCCAGCGGAGGCGGGGCAGGCCCTCCACAAGTGACACTTAATTCCCGGTCTGGACTGAGCCGGCGCTTGAAAGCAGCTAAATTAGCAAAACAGAAGTCAACTGTCGATTGCTTCATTGGAGGATTAAGTGTGATAAATGGGGGGTTTGTTCGCTCCCCAGTCCAGATGTTGTGTCTAAGTGAGGGTTTTTTCAAGTTTTTTTTTTTTTACATTCTTGGCCCAGGGCCCATATATATTTTGGATACTGCTGGGAGTATATAATATCACTGGAAAATGATGCGGTCTGCTAACCTTTTAAATAACATTTCCTCCCTCCTCTATTTTATAATAGTTTGTTTTTCTTTCCATGTTTGCCTTTTATTGGGGGAAATTTTTTTTGGAAATTAATGAGGCCCAAGTTTGGAGACCAAAATAAAAAATAAAAAGGGAGGGAGTGTGAGAGGTGAAAGGGTGTGGAAGGAGGCTGGGGTGGGGGAGGGCTGCTCTTTATGTCTTTTAAAAGGCTTCGGGTTTAATTTTTTTTCCCTCTCTGTCTCTTCTTGGTGGAGGCTGCCCCGGCCCTGCGGCGGGGCTGCACGGTGACGGGCGCGGGCAGGGTGCCCGGGACTCTCCACCGCGCCCTGCACCCGCTCGCCCAGCCCGGGGCCGCGTGCTGCGCCCCGCGGGCCTCTGGGAAGAACCTGCCGTTCCCCCCGCAGCCGGGCCCGACGTGAGAGGGGGTGGGGTGGGGGCGCCTCCTTCCTGAGTGAAACCTACGGAATCCAGCAGGAATTCGGGCCTCCCAGATTTAAGAAAACAAACAAAGGAAAGATTGTCAGAGAGGGGCCTCCTAGAGCCGCCGGGCCGCCGCACTGCCCTCCTTGCTCACCCCCTGGGCGCCCAGGCCTCCCGGTTGGGGGCGGAACAAGAGGCTGGGGAGGCTTCCCCGGGTGGTCCCCGGTGGGCTTTCCTGCCCTGGGTCCAGCAAACCCTTCATTCCCCTGCCCCCGAGGCTGAGGAGGACCCAGGGCGCAAGGGAAAGGAGGGTGCCTCCGGGCGACTGCCTGGGCGAGGGGGGGCCCAGCAGGGATCGTCTGCGACATCATCCTCCTGCCTCTGGGCGAGCCCCGGCAGAGCTCCTCCCCGTGCGCAGAGTCCAAAGCGGTTTTCCGTCTCCAAGCTCAGTTTTAGGGGTGAAATCTCGACGACTCGGATTTCTTTGGGAGAAAGAGCTTATCCAAGCAGTCACTCGGGCTCCCCACAGCCAGGACCAGGCCACTGGCCTTGTCGAGGTCTAAGGAGAATTTTAAAAAGTGAGAATGGCCGGGGCGGGTCGGGGGCGGGGGGGCTGAGTACGCCGTAGAACAAAAATGGAGACACCCGTAAAGCATCAGCGACCGGGCGGTAGACACTGGGTCTCGTGCGCCCAGCCGCCCGGGTTCTCCCTGGCCTTGTCCAAGGCTCCTTGCACATACATAGTCTTTGTATCTGCTCTCTTTCTCTGCTCTGCCTGTTTCTCTCTCTCTTTTGACTCTCTCACCTAAATCGGAGTACATCTCATTTTTCTGGTTCTCTATCTCTGTCTCTTTTTGAAAATGTCTGTCTCTTTCTTCGTGTGTCTCCCTGTCTCTGAATTCTTGAGTCTCTTCCTCTGTCTCTCTCTTTGCCTGTCTTACTCCCGCGTATGTTTCGTTCGTTCTCCCTCTCTCCCTTCCCTCCCACCCCCCTTAGCCTCCCCACTCCACCACCACCGCCACCCCCCTCCAGGTAGCCCACCGGACGGGCGCCGGGCCAAAGCTGCCCCGGGGAGAGCCTTGCCCGCGCTGACAGAGCCTCGCGCCCGCGGCCCAATTAGCGCGCGGCGCGAGGGACGCGGCATCTGGAATTGCGCTGCGCTCACGGCCAAGGCCGATTGTTTAGTCTGCGCGGCGGGGCGGGCGGCCCGCGAGGTGGCCCCACATCTGGAGCCGCGGCCAGACAGCCCTGCTGGCGGCTGGCCGGGGTGCGTGTGCATTTTTAACTCTGGGATTTGCTGACAAGTTAAGAAGTCAGAAAGTCAGTGGCGGCGGGAACTGGCAAGGCGTGCAAGGAAGGGCGGGGCAGGCTGAAGCCCGGGCGCACACGCCGCGGAGGGGACACGCTCCGGGGGCGCGCACAGCCGCTGGGCGCTTTGGCCGAGTGGCTTTCTTCCAACTCACCCCCACCCGCAGCTGCCGCGTGTTGATGTTTCTTCCAGGATTACTTCCCTCTCCTGCCTTTATCCTCTTCCCGCTTCTCCTTCCTCTTCATTAATTAAGTGGCTGAATTATCCCGAAATCCCACACTCGCCAGCTGGCCAGAGCTCCTTGGAGGCCAGCCTCTAAGGTGGAAGCCGTGGAATCTCAGGACACCCACGCTCTGGAGGAAGAACACGTAGGACCAGAGAGGGCCAGCAGCTTGCCTGAGTTTGCTCAGTAGTTTAGTCAGTCAGTAGTTAGCGACGCTGACTGACTAAACTGTCGTTTCGACAGGAAACCCTGGTGGCGTAGTGGTTAAGTGCTACAGCTGCTAACCAAGAGGTCAGCAGTTCAAATCCACCAGGCACTCCTTGGAAACTCTGTGGGGCAGTTCTACTCTAGGGTCGCTATGAGTCGAATTGACTCGACGGCAGTAGGTTAGTTAGCGACAGAGCTAGGATCAAACGCCAACTTTCTTGACCCCTAGTAGGGCTCTTGGCACAGCTCCAGGCTCCTGTGGAGCTGGTCTAGACTGATGAGCGTTTTCACATTGTCAGAGTTCCTTTTCACCTTTAAAAAACGTGGATTCGCACTTCCAATCGTTCATTTAACAATATCTGTAGCAAATTGTGTGCCAGGCCTGGGGAATACCACTTTAAAAAAAAAAAAGACAGGCATGTCCTTACTCTGCAGAGCTTGCATTTTAGTGGAGAAGACAGACATGAAGGAGACAGAGACTTTCTAAGTGAACAAATTAACTGTCCGAAGTTACAAACTGTCAAAAAACAAAATAGCCAATGTTTATTGAGCACTTATGTGCCAGGTACCATTTTAGGTATTTTCACTTGTACTAACTTATCAAATCCTTGTGTCTCCATGAAGTAGGCATGTATCCGCATTTTGTAGGTGGGTAATCTGAGGCCCAGAGAGGTTAAGAGATTTGTCCAAGATCATACACGTTCACAGGTGGTGGAGCTGAGGTACAGATTCCAGTTTGACCCTGAAACCAGGGTTCTTACCAAGACATCGGGCTGCAAGGGCATGAAGGAGAATTTCATAGTTGTCCAGAATTGGGTAATTGGCATCTAGCTGCTATACAATTTCCTCCCAGCAGCAAAACACATACTTGCCAGGCTTCTGCTCTAATAATTGTCACTAACATTTGTGCACAGCTTTCACTTTTTATATGCCATTTTCACTCCTTTGGTCTCCTTTAACCTTCCCCACAACTTAAAGGTGAAAGCATTATTGTCGTCTCTTTTTCCACATCTGGAAACTGAGGCCCGCCCATGTGTGGGAAGGTCTCAGTGCCAGGAAGTAGCAAGGCAGAGTTTTAACTCAAGTTGTAAGCTCCCTGCCTCAGCATTTTCTCAGTAACAGGGAGTTCTTTTTCTTTCCAGATTTGGCCTGTTTTTCTCTTGTTCTGTTTTCCATGGAAATAAGCCTCAGTGCCCACCCTCATCCCCAGGGAGTAGTGACTACGTGGTGCCTTTGAGATGCCACAGCGTCCTGGCCAGCTCTTCGAGCTGGGTCTACCTTTCTGGCTGTGCAGCCAGGCAGACCTACCTGACCCACCCAGCCACACAGGATTGTAGGTCCAGTCACTAGGGACCTTGAGTTTTACCCAGTTCCTAATGCGTGACCTGGTAGGCCACTTCCCCCCTCTGGGCCTCAGTGTCCTCCCCTTGGAGATGGAAAAGTAGGGCTAGGGCAAATCTATTTTCCTTGGGTCAGACACCTTTGAGAATTTACTGGAAGCTTCAGACCACCAAACTAGAGCAGTTCACCTGAGCATGTTATACTCACACACTCAAATTTGCATATATTTTCAAGGGATTTAGGGACCCCTAAAGCTTATCCACGGGCTTCCTAGGGAATCTAAGATCCCCAAGTTAAGAACTTCTGTACTAGATGATGTCTGTCCTCACTAGCCATCAGCAAGACTCACTGTTGTTGTTAGGTGTCATCGAATTAATTTCAATTCATAGCGACCCCATGTGACAAAGCAGAACTATCCCATACTGTTTTCTAGAGTGTAATTTTTAAGGGAGCAGATTGCCAGGAATTTCTCCCGCAGAGCTGCTGCGTGGGTTTGAACCGCCAAACTTTTGGTTAACTGTTTGTGTCACTAGGGCTCCTTGCAAAACTCCCTAACTGACCTTGAAATAAAAATGACAGAGCACCCCTGTTAGGGAAATTTGGGGTCCTTTCCACTTAGGGTTCAGTGATTCGAAGCCTCTTGGCATTTTCTTTCTTGATCCTTTACCCTTTGAGGTTGTCATGGGGTGGGAAGAGGCAGGAGGCATCCTAGCAGGAACAGAGGGGTTCACCTTTGTATTTTGACCACACAGTGTGTGTAAATAATGTGCCACCAGGCATCTCTCCCCGGGCAGCAGCTGAAGAGGGGCAGCTGCCCTCACCACATCATCACAGCCACCTCTTAGCTATCCGAGCACCCCACCTCAACTCATCACAACAGGGCTATGAAGTAAGCAGAGAGGATAGACAGGTCCAATTTTTCAGGAGGAGTTGAGGCCCAGAGTGGTCATGTGTCTTACCCAGGGCCACCAGTTGAAACCAGTTGCCATCAAGTCACCTCCAACTCATGGTGATCCCATGTGTATCAGAGAATAGCTGTGCTTCACAGGGTTTTCAATGAAAAAAAAAATTTTTTTTTCTAGATCACCAGGCCTTTCTTATGAGGCACCTCTGGGTGGACTCAAACCTCCAACCCTTCAGTTAGTAGCCAAACACTTTACCATTTGTACCGCCCAGGGACTCTGCTCAGGGTCACACAATGAATTAAAACCTGAGCAGTGGGGAGAGGTCAGGTTTTCCCAGCTCATAGCCCAAACTTCCTTTTCATCCACACGTAATTATGATGTACCTAAAGCAAACAAACAAAAGCCAGTTGCCATTGAGTCAATTCTGACTCTTGGTGAGCCCGTGAGTGTAGAGTAGAACTGTGCTCCATAGGGTTTGCAGGGCTGGGACCTTTCAGAAAGAAATAGATCGTCAGGCCTTTCTTCTAAGGCATCTCTGGGTGGGTTCCAACTGCCAAACCTTTTGATTAGTAGTTGAGCACTTAACTGTTTGCGCCACCCAGGGACTCCATGATGTGTCTACTATGTACAAAACTCTGTGGTAGAAGCTGTGGGGATAAAAAAGTGAAGAATTTTGCAAAGGATGCTACTGACCCCTACCCTAACATCCCCCAGGCTCGTCTCTCTATTCATCTGCAGCTGTGCTGGGAAGTGTCAGCAAACTTGGGAATTGTCCTCCTCAGATAGCCTTTCTGCTTCTCAGCTGTGGAGTTTCTCCAGTGCTAGGCCCATGGGAGCTGACTCAGCCCAGCTGGGAAGTGCCAGGGATTTAAAGCCCCAGGGGCAACTTCAACTATTGAGAAGCTGAAGTTGATGGGTAAATACCCAGGCTGCCTCCACACTCGGTAGGACTGTTCTGTAGTGTGTTCTCACAATGCCTTAGTGAGCCCCAGTTGCCCACCAAGTAACTAGCTTATTTGTTGTTACTGTTTTCAGGTGCTGGTGAGTTGGTTCCGACTCATAGTGACCCCGTGTACAACAGAATGAAACACTGCCCGCTCTTGCACCATCCATACAATCGTCGTTATGCTTTAGCTCATTGTTGCAGCCACTGTGTCAGTCCATCTCATTGAGTGTCTGCCTCTTTTTTGCTGACCCTCTACCAAGCATGATGTCCTTCTCCAGAACTGGCCCCCTCCTGATAACATGCCCAAAGCACATGAAACAAAGTCTTGCCATCCTTGCTTCTAAGGAGCACTCTGGCTGTATTTCTTCCAAGACAGATTTGTTTGTTCTTCTGGCAGTCCATTGTATATTCAATATTTTTTTACCAACACCATAATTGAGAGGCATCACTTCTTCTGTCTTCTTTATTCACTGCCCAGCTTTCAAATGCACATGAGGCAGTTGAAAACTCCGTGGCTTTGGTCAGGTGTGCCTTGGTCCTTAAAGTGACATCTTTGCTTTCTAATGCTTTAAAGAGGTTTTTTTCAGCAAATTTGCCCCATGCAATAGGTCATTTGATTTCCCAACAGTAAAAAAGATGACTGGTTGCCAGGGGTCCCAAGGGGAGGGGTGAGGGATGAATAGGTGGAGCACAGGATATTTTTAGGGCAGCGAAACTATTCTGTGTGATACTGTCATGGTGGGCACATGACATTATGCATTTGCCAAACCCCTAGGCTGTACAACAAAGAGTGAATTCTAATGTAAACTGTGGACCTTAGTTAATAACAGTGTATCAATACTGGCTCATCAGTTGTAACAAATGTGCCACAGGAATGCAAGATGTTACTAACAGGAGAGACCCTGTGCAGGGGGAGGAGAGAGCATATGGGAACTCTCTGTACTTTCCATGCCATTTTTCGGTCAACCTAAAACTGCTTGAAGGGAAAAAAAAAAAAAAAGCCTATTGAAAAACAAACAAAAACAGGACACAGAGAAGCATGCTGTCCTGCCCTAACCAGGTGGCACTAGTAATAAATGCCAACACGTTCAGAGCTCTTAGACTGTACCCCTTACTTTGCTAAGCACATTTGACACTCATCTCATTTAATCCTCACGACTGTCCCCTGAGGTAGGCACCATAATTAGACCTATTTTACAGAGTAAGAAACTGAGGCTGAGAGATTCCTTTGCCCCAGGTTGCTCAGTGAAGTGGCAGTGCCTGGCTGCATGCTCAGATCTGTCTGTCTCCAAAGCAGGAGCCTCCTGTTGATCGCCCTGGGCTCTCAGTGGCCAGTGTGGTAGAAATGGAGCCTAGAGACTAGGACTAGGGGGTGGGAGACATCCTGGGGGAGGTGAGGATTGAAGGATAGGGCAGGCTTCAACTGAGTGGAAAGGAGGGAAAGTTCTAGGCAAGGGGGCAAAGCATTTTGAAAACAATGCTGAGGAGCTGGGTCTGGCTGCCCAGGAGCGTGTGTATGGGAATCAGAGCATACTGGGGCCAGGCTTTGGAGGCCTGAATGTCAGCCAGGGGCCAGCCCCTTCTCTTACCCAGCCCGTTTCTCCCACCAGCCTGTGTCTGACAGGCCTCATTTTGAGCAGGGATGGAGATCCTTCTCAGGTATGGGGGGCAGAGAATTCCAACCTGGCCTGCCCCTCATTTCCTGGCCAGGCACCCCTGGCTTCAATCATCCTGTTTCCAAGCAGTCAATAGATGTAGAAAGCAACCATTTCCATTTAAAGCTCTGCAGACAGTAGGGAGGAGGGCCTGCAGGCCATCTGGGCCCTTGTTTGGCAATGTTTGTGCTCACAACAAACCTGATAGACAGAGATTTATCACCGTTTTCATTAGCTGGGGTTGGTTTGGTTTGCCATTTTCCACCATGGGCCCCCCCTCTGGAGCTACAGATTTATGGTGGGTGGGAGGGTCAGGGGAGTGGAGGGAGGAGGCCATGAGCAAGCTGTGGGCTTGGAGCAGGGGGCAGGGAGGGAAATCAGGGGCTTTGGAGGGTGGGGGTGGCAAGGAGCTCTCTAGCTCCAGAGAAAGGACTGAGAGAGGGAAGTCTGTGAGTGTGTGTGTGTGTGTGTGTGTGTGTTGGGGAGTGGCTAAAAGACACCTGCAGCAACACCCCCGGGCCCCTCCCACACACACATCCCATAATCTCCACAATTGTCAACTATGGGAGCAGGTGACATTCTAAGCCATCATCACCAAGGCTGGGCCAAAGGCCAAAAAGGACACAGAAATTTGACAACCTCAGGGTCCATTCTGATCTGAATGCATTTAACAAATGCTTACATAGATATCCTTGTGTGCCTGACACTGTTCTGGGGACTTCAGGTACACCAACTTATTCAACCTTCAAAATAAGGGCCCCTGGTGGCACAAAGGAAACCCTGGTGGTGTAGTGGTTAAGAGTTCAGCTGCTTACCAAAAGGTCAGCAGTTCGAATCCATCAGGCATTCCCTGGGAACCCTAGGGGGCAGTTTTACTCTAACCTTTATAGGGTCAGAGTTGCTATGAGTTGGAACTGATTCAACAGCAATGGGTTTGGTTTCATTTAGTGTGGTTGGTGGCCCAAATGGTTATGTGCTCAGGTGCTAACTGAAAGGCTGTTGGTTCAAACCCACCCAGCAGCTCTGCAGGAGAAAGGCCTCTCGAACTGCTAAAGATTAAAAAAAAAAAAAAAAAACTGCCTAAAAAACCTATGAGACAGTTCTGCTCTGTCACATGGGGTCACTACAATTCAAAATTGACTTTATGGCACCCAACAACAACCACCTTCAAAATACCCTATGAGAGGACACTATCATTAGTATTTCCTTGATACTGGCTCTTTATCTCCTCCCCCTCCCGTCTCCCCTCCCCGCCACCACCGTGCTCCTCTATAGGAATAGAAACTGGATATGTTTTCTCAGTTGTTGCAGAAATCATTTTTACCCATTGATGCTCCCGTGACGTTCCCATGGGACACCACCTGAGCACTCCCTTCTTATGCTCTTTCCACCTCATCTCCTACCAAAACTCATTGCCACTGAGTCAACTCTGACTCATGGTGATTCCACGTGTGTCCGTGTAGAACTGTACTCCACAGGGTTTTCAATGGCTGGTTTTTCAGAAGTAGATCGCCAGGCCTTTCTTCTGAGGCACCTCTGTGTGGACCTGGACTCGAACTGCCAACCTTTCAGTTAACAGCCTAACATGCTAATGACCTGTACCACCCAGGGGCTCCACAGGACTCCTCAAGTTCAGCCAGGCTGGCTCCTTGCCAGCAGAGACTTTGCCTTCTCTGCCTCTGCATCATTTCTCACATGGTGCCTCCTACTTGGTGTGCCCTCCCACACCTCCCGTTGTCAAAATCCTTCTTACCTTCAAGTTCCATCTTCCCCCTAACTTCCTCCAGGAGGCTGTTCCCAAGCTTGGTCAATGTCAGGCCTTAGGCAAACGCACTTGGAGCTGCCTTTAGAAATCATCTGCAAAGAAAACAAAGATGCCAGAGAAGGTTGGCTCCCCACTTCCCATAAGGAGAGCAGCTCCACTTTTTATAACAGACTTCTGTGTTAAATTTCATTAGAACTCAGAGTTCCATCACTAAAAGGAAAACAATGGTCAACCTAGTGATCAGTCCTAATTTTTTCATTTTATGGATGACAAATCAAGATCAGAGAGGGTAGTGACTTGCCCAACGTCACACAGTGAGTTCACATCAGGCCAGAAGGCAGACTTCGATGGATGCTCTTTCCACGTGATGCTTCCCAGTATGTCCATCTTCCTTCCTATGAGATTGTAAACTGGGGAGCAGGGCTAGAATCCAACATCTCTGTCTCCACTTGACAAGCAATTGATGGCTGAGTGTCATTTAACAGGCTTTTGACCCCAAGTCTGGCAGCTTTCCGAGAAGCCCATGCCACCAACCCTCCCTGGCCCCCAGTACAGATGGGCTGTGGGACTGACCCAGGATGGGGACAGAGAAGGAGAAGCTTTTTGTTCCTATAGAATCCCCTCCATCTGGAACCCCCACTGCCAAAAACAGAGCTGCCTCAGAACTTCCAACACACAAAATGCCTACCCCTCCAGACCCACGCATAACCCATGCCCCTTGAAAAAACAGAGTTGTTTTGTTTGTTTTTTGCCTGGAAGACCCTTGGCTGTAATCTGAGGGAAATCAAAAGAGCTTCCTCTCCCCAACAAACAAGAGTATCCACCCACCACCTTACTCCTGCTGCCACACCTAGCAGCTCTGACCCACCCCTCAAAGCATCTCCTTTGGGACAAGACTTCCTCCCCAGAAGGTCTAACATCTTTATCAGGTAAGAAGTGTTGCAGTAGGTCTGAATAAGGCAAGAGTCCTCAAGGTGAAAAGAGCCTTGGTGGCTCAATGGTTAAGTGCTCAGCTGCTAACCAAAACATCAGCAATCCGAACCCACCAGCCTCTCCATGGGAGAAAAGACCTGGCAATCTGCTCTTGTAAAGATTACAGTCTAGGAAACCCTGTGGGCCAGTTCTATTCTGTCATATGGAGTCACTGTGAGTGGAAATCAACTCAATACCCAACAACAGCAACCTAGAGGTGAAGAGCATGGACTCTGTAGCCACACATTCCTTGGTTCTAGTCCTAGCTCTGTAATTTATCAGCAGTTATTCAATCTCAGTGCTCCTATCTCCTCCTTTGTGAAACAGGGATAAGTATCTGGAACAGTGCTTTTAGGATTATTAAAAGGATTAAAGGAGATAAAGTGTTTAGGGCACTTAGCACGTTGCTCCGCCCATTATAGCCCATTGACATCTTACTGTGAATGTTTCTCAGGAATTAACAAGACAGTTGCTTGGCAAGGCCCCCAGAATAGTGGAGCTCCAAGAGGAAGGGAGAGCCCTCCAGGGGATGGCAGGGGAGGGGCAGCCTAATCACTGAATGCCCTCCCCCCACCAGCAACTCTAAGTGGGCGGAGAAAGATCTGACACCAAAACCAAGTGCAGCTCCTTTTCTGATTTGCCAAGAGCTGCCCCTTAGCTGGAATCCCTGGGTGGTGCAAAGGGCTGATGCTCGGCTGGGAAACAAAGTCTTAAAATTTTGAGTCCACCCAGAGGTGCCTAGGAAGAAGGGCCTAGCAATCTACTTTCAAAAAATCAGCCATTGAAAACCCTATGTCACCAAAGAGGATATTCAGAGGGCCATCAAACACATGAAAACATGCTCAATATCATTAGCCATCAGAGATGCCAACCAAAATCACAACGAGGTACCATTTCCATCCCTCTAGGATGGAATTGACTCCACTGCCCTGGGTTTGGTTTTGGTTTTTTTTTTTTTTTTTTAGGATGGCTAAGATAAAACAAACAAAACAAAACAGAAAATAACAAATGTTGGCAAGAATGTGGGGAAATTGGAACCCTTATCCATTGCTGGTAGGAAAGCAAAATGGTACAGCCATTATGGAAAAGAGCATGTTGGTTCCTCAAAAAACTGAAAATAGAACTACCATGCTGTTGCTGTTGTTGTGTGCCGTTGATTCCGACTCACAGCGACCCTATAGACAGAGTAGAACTGCCTCATAGGGCTTCTTAGGCTGTAATATTTACTTTATTGGGCGAATCTGCTGCAAAAGTCCTCTTTAAAGTGTTAAAAAGCAAAGATGTCACTTTAAGGACTAAGATGCACCTGACCCAAGCTAACGTATTTTCAATCATCTCATATGCATGTGAAAGCGTATGAATTATGGTGTTGGCGAAGAATACTGAATATACCAGGGACTGCCAGAAGAACAAACAAATCTGTTTTGGAAGAAGTACAGCCAGAATGCACCTCAGAAGTGAAGACGGCCAGACTTCATCTCATGTACTTTGGACATGTTACCAGGAGGGACCAGTCCCTGGAGAAGGACATCATGCTTGATAAAGTAGAAGGTCAGCAAAAGAGAGGAAGACACTCAATGAGATGGATTGACGTAGTGGCTGCAACGAAGGGCTCAAGCATAGCAACAATTTTGAGGATGGCACAGGACCCAGCAGTGTTTCTATTCTGTTGTACACAGGGTTGCTATGAGCCGGAACAGTCATGATGGTACCTAACAACAACAACAATCTTTACAGGAGACGATCACCAGGTCTTTTCTCCCACAGAGTGGCTGGTGGGTTCCAACTGCTGACCCTTCAGTTAGCAGCCAAGCCCTTAACCACTGGGCCACCAGGGTTCCTTAGAACTACCATACCATCGAGCAATTACACTGCTAGGAATATACCCAAGGGATTTGAAAGCAGAGATGAGAATAGACATGTGTACCGGTGTTCGTTGTAGCACTTATTCACAATAGCCAGAAGGTGGAAACAACATAAATGACCATCAACAGATGAATGGGTAAACAAGATGTGGTACATGCATGCAATGGAATATTACTCAGCTATAAAGAGAAATGAAGTCCTGATACATGCTACAATGTGAATGAACCTTGAAAACATTATGCTGAGTAAATAAGTTATCGCAAAAGGACAAATGTTGTATGACCTCACTTACATAAAAAGATGAGAACAGACAAATGTATGGGGACCAAAGTTTCTTAGTGGTTACCAAGGGCAGAAAGGAGGGGAAAATAGAGGGTTATTGCTTTTGGAGCACTGAGTTCCAATATACCATGATGGAAAAATCACATTGATTAAGGACAAATGTTGCACAGCCGATGAATGAAATGGATGTCAAGAAGTTGCACACCTGTATAAAGTTGAATTGGCAAAAGTTGTGTGATAGACATATTTACAACAACAACAAAAAATAGCAGCTGCTGAAGCTACTTATGTACAACCAAACACCTCATGGAATTTGGTTTTTTGGTTTCAAGGTTTAGGATCATCGTTTCATGGAACATTCCAGTTAATTGGCCTAATAATTGTGTTTAGTGCTTCTGTTGGACCTCCTGGTTTGTTTCGTAGTGCCTGGGGCCTTAAGGGCTTTCCAACAGCCATCCAAAGTGCAACAATTGGTCTCTATTTGCCTACAGCAACAAAGGAAGAAGGAGAGTCAGGCATAGGAGGAAGAAACTGAATGTGTGGCTAATTACCTCCCTAAACGACTGCTTTCTTTGTCACGAGACCGGAAGAACAGGATGATACCCGGCTACCATTACTGAACCTTTTAACCAAAGATTTTATAGACGAATCCTGATAAAGAGGGAGGGAAATGCAGAACAGAATTTCAAATTCTTATGGAATCCAAACTTTCTGGATCCATGGAGCCTGGATGAACCCCAGAAGCTATTGCCCTGAGATAATCTTTAAACTTTAAGCCAAAAATATCCACTGAAGTCTCCTTTAACCCAAATAAGAGTTTAGCTTTATTAGTAAAGAATGTCTGCCTTGAACATTGGGCTTTTTTGAAGAACTATATGGGATCAAACTGACAACAGCAACTCGAAAGGTTAGATAGGAAGCTTGGGGGCAATGAGTTTATGTTAATGGGGGAGGAACAATTCAGAAAAGGAGGGTGGGAATGGTTGCACAACTTAAAGGACGTAATCAATGGCACTGAATTATTCACCTAGAAATTATTGAATTGGTAGATATTCTGCTGTGTATATTCTCAGCAACAACAATAATAATAAAGTTAAATTAAAAAAAAAAAAAAAGGTCCTATGGAGCACAGTTCTACTCCAACACATATGGAGTCACCATGATTCCGGGTTGCCATGAGCTGGGGTCAACTAGATGGTGACTGGTAAGGTCACTTAGCTTGGCTTAAAAGTTCCCTTCTAAGGGACCATTTCATGTGACAGTAATATCAACTGTTTCCTAGCACTTACTACATCCCAGACATTTCATGTTCTCTGAATACCCTCAGAGACAAGGACAATTAAGGATTATTATCATTATCCCATCTTACAGGCGACTGAAGCACTGAGGGCCTGAACAGCCTGCTCCAGGGCCACGCAGTCCAGAAGATCACAGCTGGAATTTGAACCCAGGCAGTCTGGAGCTGGGGGCCATACTCTCCACCCCTGGGCATAGGGCTCTGCCCTCCCAGCCCCCAGCGCAGGGCCCCGGCCACACCGGGTCCCTGGAAATGTCTTCTTACAAGACTCCTCCCCTGAGAGGCCTCAGCAGTTGCCTGACCAACCTTTCCCCCCTTGGGTCACATCTAGTCCACACTTCTCACTAACAAGCTGGGATCAGATTCTCTTTCCAGCTGGATGGAAATTACCAAGGCCCAGGGGCCCGGGTTTGGAGGGAGGGTGAACAAGGCAAATAAGACCTAACCCTGGTTCTCGGGGACTTTTCCACTCATTCCTCGGGGACTGGGCAAAAGTACAAATGGAGGCCCACATTCCATATGTCTAAATATTTAAAAGTTATAAATCAAGTTAGCAAACTGTTAAATAAAATATGTTCTATTCTCCTGTGCTGACACATACGCCTTTAAAAGATCTGGAAGGCCAGGTTTGGATTTAGAACTCTGGGGCTTCTTGGAGTTCCGCACATAGCAGGGCAAGGAGAAACTGCCCCTGCAAGCCCCGAACTCCAGAGCCCAGCCTGCCTCCCTTCTCCTCCACCCCTGACTTCACCTTAAGCCGTGAAGGACACTAACCACAGGCGTGTGGACTCCCCAGTCTGCACACCCATGCTCTGTCCACACTCTCTGCACTCGGCCCACAGAACAGCATGATTCACCCTCTGGAGGTTGACCTAAGGAGACAGACTGCACAGGCCCTGGGTGCAAGGTTCCATGCCCTTTGAGCAAGGAATTCCGAGGCCCTGGGTGGTGCAAATGGTTTGCTCTCAACTACTAACCTAAAGGTGGGCAGTTCGAACCCACCAAGTGGTGCCATGGACGAAAGGCCTGGAGGTTTGCTTCCGTAAAGATTACAGCCAAGAAAATCCTATGGAGTACAGTTGTATTCTGAAACACATGGGGTCTACGTGAGTCAGAATCAAGTCAACATTAATAAGTATGGGGTACCTGGAGAATGGTCTAGAAGGAGGAGTGGCTCTAGGTAAATCCTAAAGATTCTTTGATCCGTGAGGAGGGCCTCCACATGAAGCTTCTCGTATCCAGTCTAAGGGCCCTGGAGCTAAACATGGGTCACTCTTTATTCCTCCCGCTTTCTAATCCCTTTTATCCAATCAGCCAACATCTGAACATCCTGGTGACTTTGACTTTGCTTTCTAAACAGTTCTCTGAGCCCATTACAGCTCCCCTGGTCTAGCCACCCTTATCTCTTATCCGGCCACCAGGACAGCCTCCTAAATGGTTTCCCAGCCTCCAGCCCTGCCCCTTCTCCGCCTTCTCCACAGTCAGAGTGATCTTTCTCCAGTACAAATTGGATCATGGCACGGCCTGGCTTAAAACCTTCCCATGGCTCCCTGCCACCCACAAAAGAAAGCCCGAGCTTCTCAAGTCAGCTTACAGGCCCTGAGTGTCCTGTTCCCTCCAAGCCTCTCAAGGCTCAGCACAGATGTGGGCTGGAGCTGGGGGGATACAAGACACACAGAGCCAGAAAGGTGAGGTGGGGCCAGATTCTGGAGGGACTGGAAGGCTGAGGGGAAGATTTGACTTTCTCTAATATGGAGCCATTGCAAGGCCTTGAGCCAAAGAGAGGAATTTTAGGCAGAAACCAGAATTTGGAGAAAGATGAATCAGGAAGGCGTGGAGAGGTGGAATCCCCTCATGCCCCAGTCGCAGAAGATCCCAGAAGAGAAGCATCATCTCTGAGTTAGACACCTCAAGGCTTACATCATTGCATCATGACACTTGGGTTAATCACCTTCTGAACAAGATTGTGTAAGTTGGTCATGGATGTTGGGGTATGTATGAAAAAGTGCCTGACAGAAGAATTAGACTTGATGGGTTCCCTGGGGACAAGAGCTAGGGAAAGGACAGGAAGACAATGCTGGCTGTGCCAATGGGGACAATGAAAGTTCCATTTTTGGCATCACCTCTTGCCCAGGCCTTGGTTACCAAGAGAGGCCTGAGAGTGAGGGCGGGCGACAGAATGTCTCGGATCTCCCCTCCCCCAATCCACCACCCAGGCTTTACTCTGGGTCAGTTGGAGCCTGAAGTGGCTTTTAAGCAATTAGACTGAGCACTGGGCACTTGCAAATCTAATTGTTTCAAAAGCCCTTGAAGGGTTTGAGTCTGAGCTCTTAAAATGCCAGAGAATAGGGAAATCGGTGATGGTGGGAGGTGCAGAGATTCCAGCTTCTCTTTCCCCATCCCTCTTTCTACTTGACAGCTTCTTGGGGCTGGGGAAGCAGGCAAATTCAGTATAGAAAGCCTCCCCCGCCCCAAGCTCTGAAGGCTCTGTGCCCCCCTCTCTACTTCAGGTCTCCAAGTAACAGTCTTGGATCATTTTCAATGTCTACGTCCCCACTCCCAGCAGGACACTGAGTTGATGAGAACTGGGGCTGCCCAGTAGGCAGGCAGACCCCCGCCCCTATTGGGCAAAGTGTCTCACAATTACCCAGGAAAACATGTGACAATCTCACTGTGATTGCATACTGACTAATGGCTAGGCTGGATGCTTGGGATAAAAAAGACACCCCTGACTTTCGAGAGCTCAACAGAAAAGACCTGCTCCAGAGAAGCAGAAATCCAAGAGGGGTTGTTCCTATGAGAAGAGCAAGCAATGAGCTCTGGGAACACTGAAGCGGGTGGGTGTAGCTGGACAAGAGAATTCCCCAATGCTCCATGGAGGACATGACATTTGAAGGGTAGGTAGGATTTTGTGGGCTATGTTGGAAAGAACTTGAGTTAAGTCCAGGAAATGAACAATGAACCAAAAGCACAGCAGGAGGCCCTAGGGACCATCATCTTCCTGGTCAAGTTGTGACTCAGTGTCCTTGTCGGAAAAATAGATCACTGGGCTAGTTTAGTGGATTCTGTGTGAACTCTTCCAAGCTTTGGAGTTCCACAGAAGAGCTTTGGACCCCTTCAGGGGGCAACTGGGGGAGGAGAGTAGGCAAGGTCCAGCTCTCCCACAACTTCAACTGGAACTACGAGTCTTAGCTGTGTTATATTTCAAGTTTCAGTGAAAATAAAGCTTATTAAAGGCTGTGCTGTTTTTAAGCTATTCTAACCTTCTGTAAACCACTGGACTAAGAAGCCCTGGTAGTACAGTGGTTAAGCGCTCAGCTGCCGACTGAAAGGTCAGCAGTTTGAACCCACCAGCGACGCTGCAGGAGAAAGATGTGACAGTCTGCTTCTGTAAAGACTACAGTCTTGGAAACCAATGGGGCAGTTCTACTCCGTCCTATAGGGTTACTATAAGTTGGAATCAACTCAACGGCAGACAACACCACCACCAAACCACTGGACTAGATAATTCCTGGGGTCCCTTCCAGCACTGAGCTGAAGGTCTTTTCGGGTCACAGACTATCATTGACACCTTTCACTATGGAGAGGGAAACAAATCCAGAACCCTGATTGCCAGTGGCCTCCTTCGGAAACTTCACCCCAATGCCTGGTGTTCTGCATGGGCTCCTGCCCAACTGCCCTGAGGATACCAGCCCTGGGGCCAAACTAGAATAAGCTGATCAGTTGATGCTTGAAAATCCACCACTAGAGCACCACCTTTTTCGTTTAAAGTCCGCAAGTCCCTCCAAACTTTTTTCAGGAGAATGAATTACCTTTCCTTTCACTGAAGCTGTGAAAAAGAAAGCTGGGGTTGCTGCCAATATACCTGCATGCTGTCAGAGGGTGGGGGTGTCATTACTGACAAAGCCCAAAACTTGGACAACAGCTGACCAAACAATTTAGAGATGCCCCAGGTAAGGCTTTGAGATGGGATGGAAGGTCTCCAGGAATGCCAAAGGAAATTGTTGAGTCAATGAAAGAATGAACGGACAAACAAAGAAGCCATTGCTAAAATGCACATCTCTCTTGAAAGGGTCACTATAGAAGCTGTTATTAGTCATGTTTACCTTAGTGAGAATGAAGTGTCTTAGAACAAGAGTTGTTGGGGGAGGGAAACTGGGTGCCACTAATTAAGTACAGAATAATACAAAAGGAAAGGTAGAGGATGTGAGTCAATCACCCACATAAGTTTGTTCTATCCCCGAGCTCCCCCCACCACTGCCTCTCTACTTCACCTCACCCCACGCCCAGCCTCCTCCTCACATTCTCCCCCTGCCTTCCTTGCTGGAAGCCCAGCGGGCCCAACTCAGGGCCCAGGTGCTGAAAGGTGCTTTCAGGGTGAGGGGAAAGGTATTTGGCCTGGAAACAGGAGTCTAGGGGACGGGGTATCAGTCTGTGTTGTTCCCAAAGGGCGCGGCCCACTGGCTGTAAACACAGAGGCAGGGCAGTAGTTTCCGGCTTGAACTAGGGCCTGAAGAAGTGAAAATTCCTACCTGGCCTTCTGCTGCTATTCCCACCTGCCACCACTGCCCGCCCCCCTTCACTTCACAAACAAAGCGCAGACAGAAGTCGGTGAAGTTTTTGCGAAGACATCTGCACCTGCCTGCAGCCTCTGCCCTCTGGAGGTCCCAGGACTCCAGGACCCAGAACCATTCACAGGCTCACAGACCATTTCCCTGGCCCTGCTCCCTCTTCGGAGCACCTTCCATCTACAAAAGCCCAGGTAGGGTTAAAAAAACAAAACAAAATAAAACAAAAGTCTCCCATGGTCTCCCACACTCACAGGTTGAGAAGTCAGGCCAATGAACTTTGTGACTTACCACAGCTCACGGACCCTTTCTGGGTCTCAGTGTCTTTTATGTATAAAATGGAAATAACAGTTCAGTACTACATCCCTCGGTGGACACAATACATGCAAGGGCAGTTAGAAAGTATAAAGCACCCTGAAGTGTCAGGAATAAATTTTAGAACATCTAAGTGGGATTCAAACCCTGGGTCCCCCTCTCACTAACTGGTAGTCTTGGGAAAGTTACCAAATTCTTGGTGCCTCGATTGGTTTTCTCATCAGAGGCGCTCACAGGGCCTGTTCCTCTGGAGGTTTTGGGAGGTGGATTAAATGAGCAAGGTAAGCAAGTCACCTGGCCCAGGGCCCAACATATGCTAGAAGTTAGTTCCCCATTACTGTATTTCATCAAATTTAAGGAGTCCTTGGGTGGCACAGGAGCCCTGGTGTTGCAGTGGTTAAGAGCTTGGCTGATAACCAAAAGGTCAGCAATTTGAATCCACCATCACTCTTTGGAAACCCTATGGGACAGTTCTACTTTGTCCTATAGCGTCACCATGAGTCAGAAGCAACTCAACAGCAACAGGTTTAGTTGGCACAAATGGTTAAGTGCACCCTCCCAGAGGTGCCTCGGAAGATAGGCCTGGCGATCTGTTTCTGAAAGGGCACAGCCTTGAAAGCCCTACGGAGCAGTTCTACTCTGCGCACGTGGGGTCACCGTGAGTCGGAAGTGACTTCACAGCAACTAACAACAGCAAGGTTGTAAAATGCACCATTATTTTACGTTCCACTAAGAAAAAAAAGTCTGACAATTAATTGTGAGACAAACATCTCAATTTCTGAGATGTGTGCACCTTAGAATTGATGAAATACTGTATGATGGGGAGAGCGAGGAGGGAGGACAGGAGAATATCAATCTCTATAGCCGTTGTTCTCCGCTCAGTACGCACTTTAAACCAATTAAACCAAAACCTCCAGGGTGCGGCCCAGTAATCTCTCTGTGCCTTGGAGTCCCCATCTGCAAAACTGGGATAATTATAGAATCTACTCCTGGGGCTATTGTTAGTATAATTTGTTGTTGTGGAGCCCTGGTGGCTCAGTGGTTAAGAGACTGGCTGCTAACCTAAAGGTCGGCAGTTCCAATCCACTAGCCACTCCTTGGAAACCCTGTGGGGCAATTCTCCTCTGTCATGTAGGGTCACCATGAGTCGGAATTGACTCGATAGCAATGGGTTTGGTTTTGAGGTTTTGTTAGCTGCCATTGAGTCGGCCCCCCAACTCATGGCGACTGCATGCACAACGGAACACAACGCTGCCCAGCCCTGCAGTATCCCCAAGACTGGTTGCAGATTGGACCACTGTGATCCATAGGGTTTGCACTGGCTGATTTTCAGAAATAGATCGCCAGGCCTTTCCTTCTAGTCTGTCTGAATCTGGAAGCACTGCTGAAACCCGTTCAGCATCACAGCAACATACAAGCCTCCCCCGACAGATGGATGGTGTTTGTACATAAGGTGCATTGGCCGGAAATCCAACTAGGGCCTCCCACTTGGAAGGGGAGAATTCTATCATCAAATCACCAATGCCTGTTGTCAGCATTCAATGGGTTAATTCATTTAAGGAATTTAGGACAGTTCCAGGCCTGCAGAAATGCTCCAGTTAAACATTAAGGATCGTTCCTTTCTGTAGCTCCAGGTCCTGGCAGACAGTTGGTGCTTCATCAATGGTGGTTGAATGCAGAGCAGACATTGTCTTGGGACTGCTGCCCTTCCCCCATCTAGCCGGAAGAGGTCCACTCTGGCCTCTGTTAGGGGTGGGGGCCCAAGAAGAGGCTTACCTGCCCATGGGCTTTCAGTCCAAAGTTCAAGGGAGCCCCACCCCTTGGGGCAGGTGCTACACCCCACCCCCATGGCCACTGCAGTAAGGTGGGAGCTGCAGCACAAGGACCTGCCATGGCCTCCTGGAGTCTGTGACAAGAACCAAACTTCTCCTCGCCAGCCCCCCCCACCCCCTTTCCTGCTTTTACTATTTTCTTTTCCATAAAGATTAGTCTGTGTTGCTTCTCTATCAAGGCCTGGAGGATAAACATGTGTTCCGAAGGCAGAGAAACCCCAGGCCTGAAGGCCCCACTCCCCTCATTCTGGCAGCATAAACCCAGGGCTTTTAAGCAAAGAATGGTTTTCAGTAAATCTCTCCTATCAGCAGAAACCTTTGAAAGAGTTTGTTTAAAGGCCAGGGAGATAAACAGCAAGGAGAAGTGTTTGTTTAAGATGTATGTTCTGTGTGGCCACTCTGGGGCCGGGATTTACATCTATGTGGAGAGGAGCCGCTCAGAGACCAGGGTGGGGGCCTCCTGGGGCCCCTGGGTGTGGACTCCGGCCCCAGCAGGGACTTGGCTCCTTGGGGAACACCTGTAGCCCCTCCCAGGCCTGGGAGTGGGGGTGGGGTAGAGAGGAGTGGTAGGAACAGGGGGAGCCTTCCTCAGCCTGCTTGGGAGGGAAGAGGCACCCAGAAGAACCTCAGAAGCCAGCCCCTCAAAGTTCAGACCAGGCTCAGTGCCCACCCCAATGGCCTCATATTCAACAGTCCAACATAAATGAGGGATCGAATCTGGGTAGCACCATTGAATCTGGGTTATTACCAGGTCTGTGACCTTGGGCAAGCCATTTAACCCTGAATTGGAGCCCTAGCTCCTCTTGGTGAAAATAACAACGCCCTCCTCAAAGGGTTTTGAGTCGTCCTTCTTTCATTTGGCTAGTATTTATTAACCACCTCTACTTTATGCTAGGCACTGTTCTCGGTGCTGGGGCTACAACAGTAAACAAAATAAACAAAAGTCTTTGCCCTTTTGGAGGGTAAAGCGGTGGGAGATAGATAACGAATATCATAATAAGTAAGTTATATACTATGTTAGATATGATACATGCTATGGAAAGAAATAGAGCAAACAAAAAAAAAACTGATTGCCGTTGAGTGGATTCTTACTCATAGTGACCCTATAGGACAGAGTAGAACTGCTCCACAGGGTTCCCAAGGCTGTAATCTTTACAGAAGCAGTCTGCCACATCTTTCTACCACAGAGCTACTGGAGGGTTCAAACTGCCAACCTTTTGGTTGGTAGCCAAGCACCTCACCATTGCGCCATCAGGGCTCCTTAGGAACAGAGCAGCGTACAACGAATTGGGAGAGGATAGTTAGTTTTGTCTTCACTGAGAAGGAGATCTTTGAAGGAGATGCAAATACCTGAGAGGAGAGTGGTCCAGGCAGAAGGTTTGGCCAGGACGGATGGCTGGGGGATTAAATCAAAGACCATACAGTAAGCATTTAATATGGGGGCAGTGGTGGTTCAGTGGTAGAACTCTCTCCTTTCATGTGGGAGACCCAGGTTCGATTCCTGGTCAGTATACCTCATGTACAGCCACCACTCGTTTGCCACTGGAGGCTTGCATGTTGTCATCATGCTGGACAGGTTCCAGCGGAGCTTCCAGACTAAGATGACTAGGAAAAAGGGCTGGTGACCTACTTCTGAAAACTGGCCAGGAAAAACCCTATGGATCACAATGGTCCAATCCAAAACCAATCATGCAGATTGCACAGGATAGGGCAGCATTTAGTTCTGTTGTGCATGGGATGACCATAAGTCAGGGACCAACTGGACAACAGGTAATAACAACAACAAAGCACTTAGTATGAGCCCTGAAGCGTGGTCCTGTGGTCAGTAAGCAATCACTGATGTTGTTATTATTCTTGTTGAAGCCATTTCTGAAGGCTGGGGTGGGCAGGGGGGCCTTCAGGAGGAAGCAGGACTTAAGATGGGTTTCCCCTGGAATTCCTCCTCACTGCCAAGTAGAGAGGAGAGAAAGGCTCTGGAGAAAAGGCATCTTAGAGGTGGGGAGAGAGGAGACTAATGACAGAGCCTATTCCCCAAATCCAGATGGTGCTCGAGGGGTCTATGGGTGAAGGCAGTTGGATTCTCAAGGAAGGTCTCAGCCTAGATAAGAGGCTGGTTTCTGATCCGGTTCTGGTTCTCATTCACCAGGTGATTTGGGGCAAGTCATTCTTTCCTTTCCAATACAATGGGAAAGACATATACTGTCCTCACTAATGGTTAAAGAGCCCTGGTGACCCAGTGGTTAAGTGCTTAGCTGCTAACCGAAAGGTCAATGGTTCAAACCCACCAGCCACTCCATGCGGAAAGACGAGGCAATCTGCTTCCATAAAGATTACAGCCTTGAGGCAGTTCTGCCCTGTCCTGTAGGGTTGCTATGAGTTGGATCTGACTCACCAGCAATAGGTTTTTCACTAATGGTTGGGAGGATGAAAGGAGATATGGTGTGTTTGGGCCTGGAATGTAGTAGATGCTCAATAAATGTTGGGTTTGCATTTTGTGCCCTCTCTCATCCTTCCAGCTCCCTTTTCAACTCTTCCAGGGGAAGGTGAGCTGGGTGGTGATGGGCCACCAGGTCCTAGAATTGGAGAACAGGGGGTCAGGCAGCTGAGCATCATTTTCATGTAGCTGAAGGGCCATCCCACATGAGAAGGGTTAACACTTTAGCTGTTAAATAGCGCTGACCATTGTAAAGTTCCTTCTGAATGTGAGTGAAAATCTGTTTCCCTAAAGCTTGTACCTTCTCCTTTGGAGTTAATATGCTCACAGGAATTGGCTGAATTTAGGGTAGAAGCAGAGAAGAGGGGAACACTGCTTTGGTAGGAATTTGGACTAGATGATCTCTGGGATCCCTTCCAGCTCTGAAACTTTGGGAATTACCTTCTTTGTTCCCAGGCTCCATAGTCCATCAAGATCAGCCCACACACCTGATTTTCCCCATTATCTCATGAAAAGTTGACTGACCTGTGTCCCACCCCCTGGGTTTCTGCCACATGACAAGCTAGCAAATCTGATAGATAAACCCATGCTAATGATTAAAAAAAAAAAAAAAAAATTTTTTAATGATCAAAGATGAGCATTATTAGCCCTGCCACGTACCTCAGGGGCATGTTAACAGGGCCCAGCAAGTGCTAACTCAGAGACGACGTGAGGAATAGTGGGATTTTAGGCACTGTGGGAGAGACAAATGGACAGATATATTTGGGAAAACATGCATGCCCGAAGAGTTTACCAAACAGTTCTTATTGTTATTAGTTGCAATCGAGTCGATTCTGCCTCACGGCTGCCCTATGCATACAGAGTAGAACAGCTCCATAGGGTTTTCAAGGTGTGACCGTTTGGCAGATTGCCAGGCCTATCTTCCAACACACCTCTGGGTAGGTTTGAACTGCCAACCTTCTGATTATTAGTGGAGTTCTTAACTGTTTCTGCCACCCAGGAACACCTCCAATAGTTCTTGTTGTTGTTAGGTGTCATCAAGTTGATTTCAAATCATAACAACCCCATGTGACAGAGTAGAACTGCCCCATAGAGTTTTCTAGGCTGTAATCTTTATGGGAGCAGATTGCCAAGTCTTTCTCCCATGGTACTGCTGGGTGGATTTGAACTGCCAACCTTTTAGTGAAGCACTCCCTCTCCCATTGTGCTACCAACCAAAAACAAAACAAAATTCTAACCCCTTGCCATCTAGTCAATTCCCATTCATAGCGGCCCTGTAGGACACAGCAGAACTACCCTATAGGGTTTTCAAGGCTGTAATCTTTACCGAAGCAGACAGCCACATCTTTCTCCTGCAGAGGCCCTGGTGGGTTCAAACAACCAACCTTACAGTTAGCAGCTGGGCACGTTACCACTGTGCCACCAGGGCTCCTTGTTATGCCACCAGGGCTCCTCAAATAGTTCTAATACTCTCCAAATCCTACCTACAATAAGACTTACTGTAGCTAAGATTACAGACCATGGCTCCAAAGTTTTAAAGGGCCAGAGTCCCCTCCTCATCTTTTCCTTGTGAACAAGCTGAAGTGCCAGGCAATCTGGGCACCTTCTCCTTGCCAAGGAGAACCCGCTGGCCTGGCAGCTGCAAGCCAGGGCTTTTCTTTTCAAAGCCTCTGCAGCTCCTTCCCCTCCTCCTCCTCCTTCCTTCCCACCAACCCACCCCCCCCCAAAAGGAGGATGCCCCTTCTGTTGAGTACACAGCCTGTAATTTTGCTGTCAGATCTCAGCCAGGAGGTCAGTGTTGTGACTGACTGTGTAAGGATCGCTCCCTTAAGGGTAATTACACTAAATTCCCTTCTGAAGGACAGCTCTCTCTGGATAGAATACAAGAAAATCCCACAGCCCCCATTCAAGGAAATTCATGATTTCTGCGGCTGTCACTGGCACTCTGGCAGCGAGACACATCGAGGTGCTCCAACTACTCTCAGGTGAGCCTGCAGAGAGGTGGCTGTGCCAGGGACCTGGCCATGGGATGGATGACCAAGCAGAAAGAGGGGGACCTAGAGGGACCACCCTGGGGAGTTGGGGTACTGGGTGGCTAAGCAGGAACTGGGCCAGAGTCAGGAGCATTGCTCTGCTGAGCTGGCCACACCCTGAATTGGGAAAGTAAGAAGGCCCCACTAATATCCAAGCAGGAAGGAAGACCCCTTGCCATTCACTCATTCTTTTGTTTAACGGGTTGGCTTTGAGTGCCGATCACCTGCCCTGAGCTACACTAGGTATTGAGGGGCACCCCAAGATGGGGTGGCACAGCTCCCTCTGGAAAAAGCTGGAGAACCCTTGGCAAAACCAAGACTCACATGTGAGAGATAAATTTTGACCCAAGCCCCCACTGCCATCCCCAGGCCCTTCAAAGGGGGAGACACCCTAACTCTTGACTCCATCTGCCCCAAAGGAGGGTGGCAGAAATATCCAAGACCTCCAGGTCTAGCATGCACATTTCAGCTGCCCTGCACTCCCACTCCTGCCATCCCAGGGAGACACCGGCGAGAGCTGGGGAGTCACTCACCCACAACAAACAGTTAAAAGGAAGAAAGCGGGTCTGGCGATATCAATGCACTTTGATAACAATAAACTCTGCTTTTAATTTATGCTAATGTATAGGGCTGTGGTGACAGTAAGGACTAAATTACAGAGTGGCTTTCGAGCTGGTAATTATCCCTCCATTTTTCGCTGCTCTGGAAGATGGACACACAATTATGCTCTCTTGCTGTATATTAATACAGATTCTTGACATCTTCAGCAGACCTGGAGCTGTCATCGAGCTTTTTGTCTCCTTTAATTGAAAATTAATGGTTACTGGGTTGCCACGGAAACAGAGGCCACGGACGCCAATGGCGCTCACAGCTCACCGAGGGACTGGCGGCGTCAGGAGTCCGGAATGACCTTGAAAGTTAAAAGAAAAAAAAAAAAACTTAAAAAAGAAGCGGAGAGGAGGGGAAATGAGGACAGGAGGGTGGGAGGGTGGATGTCAGAGCTGAAGAGGGAAGAGAGAGGAGGGAGAGAGAAAGAAGGGAAGGAGAGGAGAGAAAGGAGAAGAAAAGAGGAACAAAATTTAAAAGAAGAGAGAAAATTGCAGGAGGCAGGGAGCATGGATGCTCAAGAGGAGGAAATTAAATCAATAAGTTTTACCTCTCTATGTTTGCCTCTTACCTCTCTCTTTTTAAAAGACCCATTGAAAAGCCAGGAGCTTGGTCTCTTCAGCACCCAAATCCATGATTTTACAAATCTGTAGGCATAAGAAAGAGTATCAACAAGAGCCCTGTCGGGCCCCTTGGTGCCCTGAGAGGTGACAGGCAGAGCAAGGAGCAGGAGTGAGCTGTGCTGTGTGGACACTTCCTAAGGGCAAAGTGCCAGAAATGGGGGCCAGAGCAGGGGCCACCTTACGAGGAGCCAGGAGCTGCCACAGCATTGCTGCAACAGTAATGAGCAGGTGAAAGGCTCTGTCGGCTGGGTCTACAGCTTGAAGATGCAACAAAAGAACTCAGATGAGTCCAAGATGGGAGGTATCGAGCAAGCAGGAGGGTCCTGGCAGGGGAAGGCAACGTTTGCCAGGAAGATAACAGATAAAGGGAGGCAGTTCTACACCACCAGGACAGCCATAGGCTTTGGGCTCGGGAACATTTCCTCCTAGGAGAAATTGGCAGGCCCAGCGTAGGAGCGCTGGGGACCCCTGAGTGCTCTATCAGGGAAGGTGAGTCCCCCTTAGAGCAGCCCATCATGCTGGTTCCTTTGCCCAGAACACAAGCTCCAGAAATGCAATTTGACAATTACTGGGTGCTTACGGAGAGCCAGGTGCCAAGCTAAACTTTGGGGTCACAAAGATGACTAAGATACAAACACTGTCCTAGGAAGACTTGCAATCAGAGGTGGGGGCAGATACATAAAATTATTACAAAGTTAGCCATCTTCTCAAAGGTTTCTCTACAAAGATGTTCATCACAGTGTTGTTTATAATAGCAAAAGTCTACAAGCAATCTAGATGGCCAACAACTAAGGACTGATAAAATAATAAAAAACCCAGTGCCATGTATGCCTTCACAATGGATGGATCCTGATAGGAGGCAAGAAAAACGTGGATGGAATAGAACTCAAATTCTTAGAAAGTCCAGGCTTACTGGACTGGCTGAGACCAGAGGACTCCTTAAGACTATCAGCCTGAGATACTCCATAAACCTTGAACCGAAATTATCCCCTGAGGTTACCTTTTAGCTAAATAACAGATTGGCTCATAAAATAAGGAATATTACCAGTGAGTACTGCACACTTTTAAAAATCATCTGTGTGAGACCAAATGGTCAACAATTATCCTAAACCAAAGATAAAAGGGTAAGCGGACAGGGAAACCAGATTACTGGAAATGATACATCCAGAAGGGAAATAATGAGAATGTTGACACTTTGTGGAAAATGTAACCAATGCCACTGAACAATTTTTGCAATAATTGTTAAACGGGAACCTAATTTGTTGTGTAAACTTTCACTGAAAACACAATAAAATATTGTTTAAAATAATAATAATAATATACCTATGATACACCAAAAAGATAGGGCATTATACAGATATTTTAAATTATGTTGGAGAAGAATATCTAATGACCTGGGGAAAAGTTCTTGAAATTTCGGTTGATGACAAAATCAATTTACAAAACAGTAATGTATTCATGATTCCATGATCCTATTTCTAAATTTTTAAAGATACGTGTGCATTGTATTAAGCTGTAATAAAAAGTTACATAGTTGCATGTGTAAATAGGTGTGAGTATGTGAATATGTATGTGAGTGTATGAATGTTTGCGAATAAGTGTGTGAATGAGCGTGACTTTGTGTGTGTCTATGAGCGTGTGCTTAAAAAAATAGACAATATAGTAAAATCTTACCATAGTTATCTCTGGTTGGTTGATTATGGCTGATCTGTATTTCCTTTTTTGTGCTTTTCTGTATTTTCCAGATTTTCTATAATATGTATAGCTTTTTTAAACAGAAAAAAAGAAAGTTGGTTTAAAATTAGTTTCTCTAGCAGCCAGTGCCCTTAGAGATAAAACTCTCAGTGAGGATCTCCCCCATACTTCTGCAGAGACTGGGTCCCCTTGCCTAGGAGCTCTCCCCCAGAAATCAGACTCATCAATGACCAGTGCTCCATGGGGTGGGGGGTTGAGGACCCCCATGAGGAGCTGCAGGGTGGGCCAGGGTTAGCAGGCCTTGAGTGTGCCTCAGCTCTGGAGAGTTTCCTCCAGGCACTCCCTTCCTGGGCTCCCAGTGAACCCTTGGGGAAGTATCACTACCTTCGCCTCATATTCTAACTTGAGTGTGAACCACGAGCGCCTCAAGGGCTAGGAAAGAGCTTCATTCATTGGGACCCTGGTATCTCATTGGGCCTCAATAACTACTTGCCAAGTTCAAAATTAACAGTGGGTATTTTTTTTTTTAATTTATTGAGTAATTACTCATTGCTACAACTCTGAGAGGGATATTATTATCCTACTTCACAGACAAGGCAACTGAGGGCCCCAAAAAGCAAACCAAAAACCAAACCAGTTGCCGTAGAGTTGAATCCAACTTACGGTGATCCCATGTTTTACAGAGTAGAATTGAGCTCCATAGGGTTTTCTTGGCTGTAATCTCTACAGAAGTAGGTCTTCAGGCCTTTCTTCTGCAGTGCTGCTGGGTGGGTTTGAATCACCAACTTTTTGGTTAGCAGCCACGAGCAAACTCTTTGCACCACCCCAGGACCTCAACTGAGGCCCAGAGAGGCTACACAATGTGCCCCAAGTCACACAGCTCGGTGGTGGCAGAGTGGGAACCCAACCCCAGGGACAGTCTGCCTCCAAGTTTTACCCTCTGTATCTCTCTCCATTACTCTTGTCCCTTGCCAGGGCCAGAGAACTCAAGTGCAACTGGAAGCCACTTAGAATCACTAGAATTTCTGGTATAATTCCCATTCTGAGAGGTCACCACGGTAAACGGCATCTTTTCGTGGCCTTTGCGCCCTTGACCTGCCCTTGGCAGGGCGGGGAGAGGATAGTTATGTTACCCCTAGTTAGAGCAGGAACTTTGAAGAAAGAGTAGCTGCGAGTGGGCCTCCCAGGAAATGCATCCTTTCCACCTCTGACTAGACACATCCTTTAATCCCTGTCCCATTTGGGCCACCTGGACAGGGAGGAGCTCTGCCCCTCACCCCCAGTTCACTCCTCCACCTCTGCCAAATCAGATTCCACACTCACTTCTTCCAGGAAGGTTTCAGAAGATGAACTTGGAGTGGCCACTATTATCCCTCCACTCTGTCCCTGATAATAAAGCCACACTTTTTGTGCCCTATGTGACAGTCCCTACTCCAAGCCCTTTTTCTGTGTTCACTCCACTAATCATCTTAACAGCCTTATGAGAATGTGCTACTATTTTACCCACTGAGGAACAGAGAGATTAACCAACTTGCCCAAGGCCACACAGCAAATAGTGACAGAGCCGGAATTCAAACCTAGGTGGTCTGTGACCAGAAGCCACGTTCTGAACCACCATACCACACTCCAGTGACAGTACAACGGTTTGAGGTTTTACTCAAATTTTGTCGCACTGGACGACTAGTCCATTTGGCTGGGCTTCTGTGAGATTTCAATGATGAGGCAGGTTGAAGTGGTAGCCATCCCAGAACAGGATCTTGCATTCGTAGACAGGTGGAAACAGGCTCATCTCCTTTCCCGAGGGTGTATTGTGGCTGTCACCTTGGCCTGGGAGCCTTTCAGGGTAAAGTCAGTTCTGTCCTCACTGGTCTTGCCACCAACATTGAGGACAGGTTCCACATACAGGGAAGGGACATGTGCCCCAAACACAGGGACTGCTGGCTGCCTGACTGGCCAACAGACTGACTGGCTGAGTAGGGACAGTTATAGGTGAAGGGTCCCAGATGAGGGACCTCTGTGGACCTGCCCCAACCCTGGCTGAGCCCTGAGAACCTGAGGAGGCCTGGCTTCCTCTTCTCCCCACCCTCTTCCTCTCCCCTGCCTGCCTTTCTCCACCTCTCCTTGTCCTTTCCCCCACCTCCCTGCCTTGACCCTGCCTACTTCCCTCCCTGCCCACTTTCCCAGAGAGAGAACAAACAAGAAGACAAACTCAGCAGCGGCAGTGGCAGCAGCGGGTTGTGGCAGTGAGAGGGGCAGGCGAACTTGCCTTCATTTCCCTGGCTTCCCTGATCCCAACCTTAATCCCAGCTCAGCATCCTGTCAGCTGGGTTGTTCTCAAGCTGACATTGCTGCAGGCGCCTTTTCGGCATCCTTTCCTCAGATCTGTCTCCTCCAGGGACTTCTAAAGAGGAGGCCGAAGTTTCTCTGTTACAGCCGGCTTCACTCGCTGCCCTCAAGCAAAGCCTGTGCTCCCAGGAGGCCCCAGGGGGAGGGAGCTTCAGGGGGCAGTGCCACCCCTGAAGTTTCAGAGGAAGAGGGGAGGACAGAGGTGGCTGAACCCAGGAGATTTCCAGAGTGAGGGTCAGGCCTGGGGCAGGGGCTCAGCCAGTGCTGTGGGTCTCCTCAAAGCAAAGAAGGCCTTGCTCAGGTATGTGGGCCTGTGAGACAGAGGGGAGACTGAGGCTGAAGCCCAGGGAGTCCAGGCTGGCACTAACTCTGGCTATGGAGGAGGCAAGGATATCAAAGCTCAAGGTGGGTTTAGACAAAGGCCTGCACAGAGTGTGTGTGAGAGAAAACGATTCTGTGCACACTCATCAGTCAATCAAGTCTACAAGAATTTCCTGGGCACCTACTAGGTGCTGGCTGCTGGGAGAAGGGACGAGGTGTGAGCTTGGCATGAGGTGATCTGGATGCCAAACCCAGCTCGACCACATGATCACTGTGTGGCCTTGGGCTAGTCACTTGACTTCTCTGAGCCCTATCTTTCTCATCTCTAAGAAGAAGGGTAGTCATTAAAGTGTCCTTGCAGATGAATATGAAGTTTAGAGACAACGTGCGCAGAGGGCCCCACACCTGGGGTTTAGGATAGTCCAGAGCTTTGCCTGAGTTTTCATGAATGGGGACTCTGCGTGCAGCGGAGTCACATGAGAGCAAGTGTATATGCAGGTGAGTGTCTGGGGACGGCCCCTTGAAACTGCCATGAATCACTATGTTTGAAATTAGGGTCACCTGATGCCTCAACAAACATCCTGATGGGGGCTCTGCCAGCCCTGTCCCTCTCCACACTCCCACCCACCAGCTAGCAACACGTCTGTCCATCTGCCCACCACTTGCTAAGGTAACAGGGATGCAGGAGGTGCCTGAAAACCCAGGAAGGGGTACTCCTTGAGTCTCCTTACATGGCCCCTCTCTTCTAGGATGCCCTCAGAGCCACAAGTGCTCCAGGGACTAAACTGGAAGGTAGGAAAAGAGATCCCAGGAGCACGGCTTCCTGTCCTGGGCATTTGCCTGAAGGCAGAGAACTCTGAGACCAAGGTGCAAGCTGGGTGGGCTTTATGAGGGTGGGAGACAGTAATTGTTCAGTGATTGCATTCTCACGTTCCATGCAGGAGACCCAGGTTCCATCCCAGCCAATGCATTTCATGTCCAAGCACCACCCATCTGTCAGTGGAGGCTTGTGTGTTGCTATGATGCTGAACAGGTTTCGGCAGAGCTTCCAGACTAAGATGAACTAGGAAGAAAGGCCTGGCAATCTACTTCTGAAAATCAGCCAATGAAAACCCCATGGATCGCAATGGTTTGATCTCATTCTACATGAATTAGGGGCCAACTTGATGGCAGCTAAAACAACATGGAGTGAGGTTGTCTTCCCAAAGGCAGAGGGGCTGGGTGAGTGCGGAGAGGTTGTCTCCCCATCCAACTTTCAATTCTATCGGGTGGGAAAGAATAAAAAAATTCCTAGAATTAAATGGGAATGAAAACACACTACACCAAAACCTTTGGGACACAGCAAAGACAGTACTCAGAGGTCAATTTATAGCAATGTATGAACACATGAAAATAGAAGAAAGGGCCAAAACTGAAACGTTAATTATACAACTTGAACAAATAGAAAGAGAACAGCAAAAGAAGTCCACAGCCACCAGAAGAGTGGAAATAACAAAGATTAGAGCTGAAATAAATGAAATAAAGAACGAAAAACAATAGAAAGAATCAACGAGACCAAAAATTGGTTCTTTGAAAAGGCCAATGAAATCAACAAACCATTGGCCAAACTGACAAAAGAAAAAGAAGAGAGGAGGCAAATAAAGCAAATAAAGAATGAGATGGGGACGTTAAAACAGACCAAACAGGTAAAAAAAAAAAAAAAAAAGAAAGGATCATAATTGCATACTATAAAAAACTATGCTCCAACAAATTTGAGAATCTAGAGGAAATGGACAAATTTCTAGAAACACACTACCTACCTAAACTAACACAAGTTGAGATAGAAAATCCGAACAGACACATAACAAGAGAAGAGATTGAATAAGCAATCTAAAAAAACCCAAAAACTACCAACACCAACAACAACAAAAAAGCCTTGGCCTGAACAGCTTCACTGAAGAATTCTACCAAACATTCAGAGAAGAGCTCATACCAGTGCTACTCAAACTATTTCGGAGCATAGAAAGGAAGGAATATACCCGAATTCATTCTATGAAGCCAGCATAACCCTGACAACAAAGCCAGGTAAAAACACACAAAAAAGAAAATTACAGACAACGTCTTTCATGAATATAGATGTAAAAATTCTCAACGAAATTCTAGCCAATAGAATTTGGCTTCATATCAAAAAAATAATACACCACAACCATATGGGATTCATACCAAGTATGCAAGGTTGGTTCAACGTTAGAAAATCAATGTAATCCATCACATAAATAGAACAAAAGAATCACACGATCATCTCAATTGACGCAGAAAAGACATTTGACGAAGTCCAACACCCATTCCCGATAAAAACTCTCAATAAAATAGGAATAGAAGGGAAATTCCTCACCATAATAAAAGGCATCTGGTGGTGAAGTGGTTAAGAGCTCAGCTGCTAACCACAAGTCAGCAGTTTTAATTCACCAACCGCTCCTTGGAAACCCTATGGGGCAGTTCTACTCTGCCCTATAGGGTTCCCATGAGTTGGAATCAACTTAATGGCAATGGGTTTGGTTTTGATTTATACAAAACCAACATCTGACATCATTCCTAATGGAGAGAGGCATAAGCATACCCCCTGAGAACGGGAAGAAGACAAGGATGTCCTTTATCACCACTCCTATTTGACATTGTGCTGGAAGTCCTAGCTAGAGCAATAAGGCAAGAAAAAGAAATAAAGGGCATCCAAATTGGAAAGGAAGAAGTAAAACTACTCCTATTCACAGATGAAATGATCCTATACGTAGAGAACCCCAAAGACTCCACAAGAAAACTGTTGGAACTGATAGAAAGATTCAGCAGAGTAGCAGAATACAAGATCAACAAACAAAAATTAATTGGGTTCCTGTACAGCAACAAAGTGAACTTCGAAAAGGAAATCAGGAAAACAATACCATTTATAACAGCCCCTAAAAAGATAAAACATTTAGGAATAAATCTAACCTAACCAGGGATGTAAAAGACCTATGCAAAGAAAACTACAAAACACTATTGCAAAAAACCAAGAGACCTACATGAATGGAAAAATATACATGCTCATGGATAGGAAGACTCAACATTGTGAAAATGTCAATCCTACCCAAAGCAATCTACAGATAGAGTGCAATCCCAATCCAAATACCAACAGCATTCTTCAACAAGATGGAAAAACTAATGACCAACTTTATACGGAAAGAGGCCCCAGATAAGCAAAGCATTATTGAAGAAAAAGAACAAAGTAGGAGGCCTCACACTACCTGATCACAGAACCTACTCTACAGCCATGGTAGTCAAAACAGCCTGGTACTGGTACAACAGACACATAGACCAATGGAATAGAATCGAGAACCCAGATGTAAATCCATCCACCTGTGTTCAGTTGATCTTTGACAAAGGATCAAAGTCCATTAAATGAGGAAAAGACAATCTTTTTAAAAAATGGTGGGGGCAAAACTGGATGACCATCTGTAAAAAAATAAAACAGGACACACCATACAGAAACACTGACTCAAAATGGATCAAAAGCCTAAATATAAAACCGAAAATGATAAAGATCATGGAAGAAAAAATAGAGACAACACTAAAAAATCCAATAGGGGCCCTAATACATGCATAAATACAATACAACCATAACTAACAATTTATAAACACCAGAAGATGAACCAGGTAATTGAGAGCTCCTAAAAATTAAACAATTATGCTCATCAAAAGAGTGAAAAGAGAACCTATGGACTGGGAAAAAAAAATTTTTGGCTACAAAATATTTGATAAGGGTCTAATTTCTAAAATCTATAGAATACTTCAACACCTTAATGACAAAATGACAAATCACCCAATTAAAAAATGGATAAAGGATATGAACAGACACTTTACCAAAGCAGGCATTCAGGTGGCTAACAGGCTCATGAAGAAAATGCTCATGATCATTAGCCATTAGAGAAATACAAATCAAAACTACAGCGATACACCAGCTCATCCCAACATTACTGGCACTGATCAAAAAAACAGAAAATAACAAATGTTGGAGAGCTTGTAGGGAGACTGGAACTCTTATGCACTGCTGGTGAGAGTGTAAAATGGTACAATCACTATGGAAAAGTATGTGGCGCCTCCTTAAAAAGCTAGAAATAGAAATATCATGCAATCTAGGAATATATCCTAGAGAAATAAGAGCCATCACATGAACAGACATATGCACACTTATGTTCATTGCAGCATTATTCACAATAGCAAAAAGTTGGAAACAACTTGTGTCCATCAACAGATGAATGGATAAACAAATTATGGTACATACACACGATGGAATACTACACAGCGGTAAAGAACAATGATGAATCTGGGAAACATCTCACAACCTGGATGAACCTGGAGGGCATTATGCTGAGTAAAATAAGTCGATCACAAAAGGACAAATATTGTATAAGATCACTGTTATAAAAACACAAGAAAAGGTTTACACACATAAAAAAAATAATCCTTGATGGTTACAAGGAAGAGGAAGGGTGGGGAAGGGAAATCACTAACTAGATAGACAA
Source organism: Loxodonta africana (assembly GCF_030014295.1). Lineage (NCBI taxonomy): Eukaryota > Metazoa > Chordata > Mammalia > Proboscidea > Elephantidae > Loxodonta > Loxodonta africana. Next base: position 104,191,404 of record NC_087342.1, read on the forward strand.
GTGTTAACTTTGGTGATGAGAAAGGCAACACACAACATAGAAGTCAGCACAACTTGACAAACACAAGTGCATAGAAGCTTCCTGGACACATCCAAACACCTTGAGGGAGTGAGTTACTGGGGCTAAGGGCTGGGAACATGGTCTCTCGGGACATCTAGTCAATTGGCATAACATAGTTCATTAAAAAAAAAAAAAAGGTCTACATCCTACTTTGGTGGGTAGTGTCTGGGGTCTTAAAGGCTTGTGAGTGGCCATCTAAGATACACCTATCTGTCCTAGCATGTTTGGAGCAAAGAAGAATGAAGAAAGCCAAAGACGCAAGGAAAATATCAGTCTGAAGAATTGACAGGCCACATGAAACGCAGTCTCCACTGGCCTGAGCCCAGAAGAGCTAGATGGTGCCCGACTATCACCAACCACTCTGACAAGGATCACAATAGAGGGCCCCAGGGAGAGCGGGAGAAAATGTAGACCAGAATTCAAATTCACAAAAAAAGACCAAACTTACTGGTCTGATGGTGACTAGAGCAATCTCCCAAACTACGGCCCCCAGACACCTTGCTAACTCAGAACTGAAGCCTCTCTCAAAGTCCGCCTTTCAGACAAAGATTAGACAGCCTATAAAATAAACAATAACACATGTGGGGAACATGCTTCTTAGGTCAATCAAGTATTCAAAGCCAAATGGGCAACTCCTGCCCACAAGCAAAGTTGAGAAGGCAGGAAACGGACAGGAAAATTACATGAATGAACAGTGAGAACCCAAGGCGGAAAGGAAAAGAGGGAGAGTGCCGACACATTGTGGGGATTGCCAACAATGTCACAAAACAATTTGTGTATAAAATTTTTGAATGAAAAACTAGTTTGTGCTGTAAACTTTTACCTAAAACACAATAAAATTAAAAAAGAAATAGAATGTTGACTGTGTTTTAGGTTCCAGACACGGGTGTGAATGTTGGAAGGTCAAAGCAGCCAGGCTAGTAGTGGTTGGCACCTAACAGATGTGGGGAAAATGCTAATTTCCATCCTTCCTTCCCACCTGCCTTCTCTCCCTCTTTCCTTCCTTTCTCACTTCCTTCTCCCTCCCTCTCTTCCTCCCTACCTTCTTCCCAACCAAGTCAATTTTATCATCCTTCTGACCAATTCATGCCCTTTCTAAGGGAAGTTGAACTCCCTCCTGATGTAGCCATGATGCTTTGTCTCATCTTTCAGGGGAGGGTGTCCATAGGGTCCCTTTAGGGCACTGTTGTCCCCAAGTCCTAGGGGACCTCCAGTCTCAGGATTCCCAGGAACTCCTTAAACCTGCTGAATCAGCACCCAGAGGTGGGGCCTAGGGATCAGCGTTCAACAAGCACGCCTTGTGACACTGACACCCACTGAATGTGAAGACCACCTCCTTGGTGCTTCTTCTCTTTTGCATTGGGTCTGCATTGTGCAAGTTTATGCTTGTCAGACAGTGTTGAAAGTCCCTTTCTTGGGATTGTGGCCATTTCTCCAATCAGCCAGGAGATCCCTGAGGGCGCTTCCTGTAAGAAGCCCTTGAGGTCACGGGGCAGGTGTCTGTACCTGCAGCTGTCATCCTACCACACCTGTACACACACCTTCCCCACAGCCTGCTGGAGTTGAGGGCTCTCCTGCCCATCTTCCACAGTGGACTCTACATTCCTCAAAGATCAGCACCTCTGGGTTCCCCCAGCAGGTGGCCTGGGACATCATAGGGGCTCTGTGTCAATGAAGGCATTGACTCCCTGCCCTGGCATTCAGACAGGCAGGCTCAGGTGGGGGTAGGTGCTTTGGACAAGAGGAGACTCAGTTGCCTTCAAACCTCCCAAGAACCTCCCTGCACCAGAGGCTGATGAGCAGGGCAACTTTCTACTGCTTCTTTCCCTGGTGCTGGTACATCACCCAAAGGGGAGCTTCCTTGGTGTTTGGAGAAGGACTGAGAGGGACAGCATTTCTCAGATCTCTGACGGTTCACATTCCCCCACATCCCAACCCCCAACAGCTCCCACCTGCCTTGCTATTGTTAGCTGCCATTGAGTTGGCCAGACTCATGGTATGGTGGCCCCATGCACAACAGAACTAAATGCTGCTTGGTCCTGCATCATGGCCATGAGTGACCAATTGAGACCACTGTGAGCCATAGGATTTTTTTGGAAGTAGATCACCAGGCCTTTCTTCCTAGTCTTAGTCTGGAAGAACCACTGAAACCTGTTCAGCATCATAGCAACACACAGCCTCCACTGACAGAAGGGTGGTGGCTGGGAATTGAACCCAGTTCTCCCGCATGGAAGAAAAGAACTCTACTGCTGAACCACTCTACCACCACACTGCCCTCTGTCTCAGCAGGAGTTAAGTTGACCAGGACTCTACAAGTGAGGCAGTGGGGTGTGGTCTGGAGTCAGAAGGCCTGGGTGTGAGATCCTGGCTCTTCACTGACCAGCTGAGCAGACCAAGGCAAGTCCCTTCACCTCTCTGATCCTCAGTTTCCTGACCTGGGAAGCAGCAATGAAAAGCTGTGAGGCCCAAGAAACCACGGATATAAAAGTGCTAACTGAACACAAAGCAAGGATCTTTTCGTTCTTATTTTCTAAAATTAATCCTGTTGTGCTCCCCAGCAGGTGCAGGCTACCTAGGAAGCCCCTTGTCCAACAGCCTGCTCTCAGGGAGTCCTTGCCTCAAGCTGTCTGGCTCTTAAAACAAGCCCATCTGTTTGGGGGTTAGAGGCAGCTGGGAGGGGCCGCCAACCATCCCCGCTCCTCCCAAATGGGTGGAGTGGGAGAACCCCTTTCTAAAGCAGCCTGGAGCAATCTTGTCCGCCCTGGGGGTGTCAGGGAGGCAGGGAGAGGAGGTGCCAAGGGAGGACGACTCTGGGAGCCAGATCCTGAAACTCCCATGGGCGTGAGACCAGAAACCCAAACCCCGACCCCCCACCCTACCCCCCAAGCCACCATCCGGAAAAAATAAACTATTTCCTGCAACCAGCCCCGAAACAAAGTCTGTGAGTGAGCTGTGACACATGTTACATAAATAGAAGCCGCAGAGGGGAAAAGCCTGTTTTCTCTTTCATTATTTATCACTCTCTAACCATCTCCAGCTGGGTGAGTAAACAGGCGCATTGGCCCATAATGAGGAACAGACTGCTGCCGTGGGGCTGCTGGAGGGACGTGTGTGAGTGCAAGAGGGGTGTGTGTGTGCATCTGTCCGTCTGCCCCGGAGAGGAAAGAGTGGGAGTCTACGAAGGAGGATGACTTGGGAGTTGGGGGCTCTGACTCCAGAGGGCAAGGGGGTATCCCAGTAGGGTGGGACAGAGTGGCCCATCTGCCGCCTCCCCCGCTGAGGGCTGGTGGGGATCGGCTGTGCTGGATGGAGGAGTCGTCAGAAGGGGAGAGACTGTGTGGGTGGGAGAGGATGTGAGACGTGCACCGAGAGTCAGGCTTCTAATGTGCCAGGTCCCTGAGCGTGACTTCCACACTGTGGCCTCTGAGTGTGGCCGTGGGGGTGTGTGGGAGTGGGGCAGGGCGACAAGGGTGTGTGCAGGGGTGTGAGCGTCAGACGTGGGGAGCGTGGGGGGCCGTGTGTACCAAGACTGAGACTGAGGGGGAGTGTGTGTGCATGCATAGGTGCAATATAGGGATGTCTTGGGAGTGTTTTTTTTGGGAGTGTGTAAATCTATGTGTGTGATTTTGGTAGTACATACAGGTATGTATGATTATGTGGCTGTGGGAACACGAGTGTGTGTCTGTGTGACTTTGATAATGTATACATGCATGTCATTGTGTGACTATAGGTGCAGAGTATGTACGTGTGACAGTTCATGGCCGTAGGTGTATATGAACATGTTGTGTGAGCTTGGGAGTATGTAGATAAGTGTGGGAAATGATGAGAATGTGCTTGTGTGTGTGTGTGTGTGTGTGTGAGAGAGAGAGAGAGATCCTGGTAGTGAATATGGTGTAGGAGTGACTACATGACTATGGAGTGTGTGAATAAGTGTGTGTCTGTGTAACTTGGATAGTATACATGCATGTGTCACTGTGTTACTGTGGGAGTGTGTAAATGTGTGTGTGAGACCAGGGAGCGTGTGAATGTGTGTGCGGATAGGTGTGTGTGTATGATTGTGTGATCTTGGTAGCAAATACGGTGGAGGTTTGTGTGTGTGTGACCTGCACCTCATGGAAATGTGTGACAGTGTGTGTGTGTACTGGCATACATGTGCTCAGCATGTACAGACCACCATCCATCCTTCACTCTGGCTGCCTCTGCCCACTCCCAGCACCCCTCCCTGACCTTGGGCCACACTGCCTGAGGCCAGGTCAGCCCTGGAGGGGGCCATGATGGTCCTGCTGAAGGCTGTCCACAGCCTGCCCCTAGCCCCGGAGTCATTCCAACATCCCCACCCTGGCCAGCAGGACCCAAGAATGCTCATCCGGGACCCAGAGGAGGTCAAGCCTGGAGGGTGGAGGCTGGAGGCAGTGAGGTGAGGGGTCAAACTCCTTGTTTGTAGTCCTGGGCATTCTTGCCCAAAGCCTGATTTCTGTCTGGCTCTGGGCTACTAAGCTGCTATTACCTGTCCCACCTGGGGAATTGTAAGGGAGACAGGCCTATGCCCAGAGATTCTGGAAGCAGAATGGGTTCCTGAGCACTTGTTTTGACCAGTCAATCACTGAATGTCACAGGGCCAGCTAGAGACCAAGCTTCCCTGGTCATGTCCACATCAGCCTCTGCCCCCCTAACCAGGGGCTATCACATTTGTTCAAATAGTCACTCAACGGAGTACATGTTCCAAAGGCCCATCCCTTAGAATCCTCCAAGCTTTCCCAAAAAGGCTTTTCTATGAAACCTTAGATGAACCACTTCATCTCTCTGAGCCTCAGTTTCCCCTCTGTGAGGGCACAGCCATGTTTGCTCCACCTACTTCATATGGATGTTGTCAGGATTAAGGGGACAACATCCCCCTTAACAGACGTGAACTTGGTTTATAAAGAAATGCCTTATAAAATGCCCCCTACAGCCCAACTCTGAAAGGCACATCACAGAGTAGCCCTGTGTGCAAAGACCTGTGGATAGGTATCATCTCCAACATCAGAGAGGTTTGGCATGTCCTTTGCCAGCTTCTCACAGTTGCTTCCCTTAGCTCTATAATGGCTTGTTTAAGGTAGAGGTCTGTAAACTACGGCTCACGGGCCAAATCTGGCCTGCTGCCTATATTTGTATGGCCTGGGACTCAGGAATCATTTTTATAAACATTTGCCATCAACTTGATGATGGGGAGCATTAACTCTGAACTCCAATTAAGTAAAAATGTTATCTCCCCCCAAAATTTATTTTTCTCTTTGTTGTTGTATGTGCCATTGAGTCAATTCTGAATCATAGGGACCCTACATGACAGAGAAGAACTGCTGCATATGTGTTCCTAGGCTGTAATCTTTACGGGAGAAGATCACCAGGTCTTTTCTCCCACAGATCCACAGGGTGGATTCGAACCACTGACCTTGTATGTATAATTTCATCAATAGAAATTTTGAGGAAGTTTGTTTTCCTTATTATGTATTTGCACAACATCCTCAATTTTGCCTCTTGACCCACAAAGTGTAAAATACTTACTCTCTGTCCCTATATGGGAGCCCTAGTGCTGCAGTGGTTAAGCGTTCTGCTATTACTCAAAAGAGTGGCAGTTTGAATCCACCAGCCACTCCTTGGAAACCCTATGGGCGGTTCTACTCTGTTCTATAGGGTCCCTCCCTATAAGTCAGAATTGGCTTGATGGCAATGGGTTTGGTTTGGTTTGGTGTTTGGTTCCTTTATAGAAAAAGTTTGCCAATCTCTACCTTAACTACTCAACTCTACTGTTGTAGCACAAAACAGCCATAGATGGTACATAAACAAATGGGCGTGACTGTGTTTCAATAAAACTTTATTCACAGAAACAAGTGGTCAGCAGGATTTGGCCATAGTTTGCCTAAACCTGGAGTAGAGTAATATAAGCCCTTGGCCATTTTCATTGGTTTGAAAAGGGGCAAAACAGTAACCAGATGCCGTTGAGTCATCTCTGACTCATAGCAACCCCACGTGTGTCTGAGTAGAGCTGTGCTCCATAGGGTTTTCAGTGGCTGATTTTTCAGAAGTAGATCTCCAGGCCTTTCTTCTGAGGTGACTCTTGGTGGACTCAAACTGCCAACATTTGGGTTAGAAGCTGAATATGATAGCCATCTGCACCACCCAGGGACTCTGAAGAGGTGCAAGTGATCCCCTAATCAGGTCCAAAGAAGCCAATGTTTGCTTGTACAATCCACTGGACTGAATTTGGCAGGATGTGAGCCTCAATTGATGGGATTCCCTACAAGGACTCTGAGAATGAAGCCCACCCAGGGAAAGGCAGAATTAAGCAATATAGAGAACCCAAGTCTGAGGGCATCATTTTAAGCCCAAGGATCAAGAATCACCTGCAGGCAGCCATACCCTTTGATTTTTCATTTCCAAGAGCCAATCAATTCCCTTTGTTATTTAAGGCCATTTGAAGTGGTTTTTCTGATGCTTGTACTGATACAAGAGCACAAAAGAAGGGTGTCTAATCCAGCCTAGGACATCAGGGAAGACTTTCAAGAGGAGGCACCATCTGAGCTGGGCCTGAAGTCAGAGTCCATGGTGAAAGCAATGTGGGAGAACGAATATTCCAAGCAGAGGGCACAGCATGTGAGGACCACAGTGTGAAAGAGCACAACACGTGCCTCTCGCCCCAGGTGGCAGATCCGGGAGTGGCCAGGGATGGAAAAGGAGGCTCAGGAGAGGGCCACTTGTGCCTTGTGCACCAGGCTAAGGTGCTTGAATTGGTCCTGTAGGAATGGGTTTTGAGTAGGGCATGACAAGTTTAAGTTGGCACTTCAGATAGAACTTTTTTTTTTAGTACATTCACAATGTTGTACAACTACCACCTCTATCTAGTTTCAAAATACATATTTTCATCATTTCAAATAAAACCCTGTACCCGTTAAGTGGAAGCCCTGTGGTGCAGTGGTTAAGTGCTCAGCTGCTAACCAAAAGGTTGGCAGTTCAAATCTACCAGGGGCTCCACGGGAGAAAGATGTGGCAACCTGCTTCCGCAAAAATTTACAGGCTTGGAAACCCTATGGGACAGTTCCACTCTGTTCTGCAGGGTCGCTATGAGTCAGAATCAACTCGACAGCAACAGGTTACCTGTTAAGGAGTTTCTCCCCTTTCCTGTCTTTCCCCAGGCCCTGGCAACCACCAGTCTATGTTCTGTGTCTATGGATTGACCCATTCTGGATATTTCATATAAATGGAAGTATGTGACTTTTTGTGTCTGTTTTTTTGCTTAATATAAAGCTTTCGAGATTCATTCACATGGTAGCATGCATGCATACTTCATTCCCTTTTATGGCTGAATAATATTCCATTAAATGTTAGATAGAACTTTTTGACCACTGTGGAGAATGGATTGGAGGGAGGTACATGCAGGGAGAGGATCAGGTTGGAAATGGACAAGCCAGTTCAGAGGCTTCTAGAATACTCTAGGTGGAAGATGATGAGGGTCTAGACCAAGGCAGTGGGAACGGGAGGAGGATGGAGGGGACAGAATGATTCTGAGAAATGTTTTGGAAGCCAAACCCACAGGGCTTGGTGACTGATTGGATGTGAACAGGAAGAGACAGAGAAAATCAAGGGGTAATTCCTAGTTTCTAGAGTGACTGGGTGGGTCATGGTGTCACTAATGAGGAGGAGATAATGCAGAAGTAGAGCAGGTTCTTGGGTAGAGATGATGATTTGGTCTGGGACATGTTGAGCATGCCATAGCTGGAGACTCCCAGACATGGGGGCAGGATCAAGTTCAAGGATATACTTGGAGCCACCATCCCACAGGTGATAGTTAAAACCATGAGAGTAGATGGGATTGTTCAGGAAAGATGCGTAGCTTGAGGAAGTCATGGGCCAAGGCTGAAGTTTTTGAGAACATGGAACGTTTAAAGGGGGGAAGATGAACCCACAAAGGCCCACGAAAAGAAAAAGTCAAGGAGGAGAACAGGAGAGCAGAGGGTGGTAGCTGGCGCCCTGCCGATATCTCTCGGGCACTCACCTCTACACACAGAGGGCTACTTAGAGCAAACATCTGCTGTCTGAGGGCTTTTTTTCTGGACTGGGAAACACGCTTGGCTCCTCCAAGCAGAAGTGCTATAAAGGTAATGCATCTGGAAGCGGCCCTCAACTAATGGGAGAAGGGGAATTGGTGGATAAATACCCCAGCTTCCTGGCCCTGTGGTATGGATGACTTGAGGTAGGCTCAGCACATCTTCTGGAGTTCCCCAGTGGGGCTGAGCTCCTCTTGCTCACAGTGGTTACTTGCATGATAACGCTGCCATTATTACTGGCTTCCTTTCCCAATACCCCCCGCTCCTACTAGTATTTCCCGGGACCACTTCCCAGATAAACCACTTAAGTCCAATCATTCTCTCAGAGTCTACTTCCGGAAGAACCTAAACTAAGACAAAGGTGTTGTGAAAGCCAAAGAAGTGAAAAATTCTTAACAGGTCCTCTCTGACTAACTTTTGTCTTTTGAGGAATCAGGTCATCCCTGTCCCTGCCCTGCCCCAAGGTACTGACATCCACACTCAGAAAAGAGGCAGGCCAACCTCTCCCCTGGTCTTAAGGTTTTCAGTAGTGGATTTTCCACATGCCAAGGCTGAGCAGACTTCACTATCAAGAACACCTTCATCTGTCTCACCATAGTTCCTTCTGCTTTGATAGGGAGTGTGCATCCAGGAATATCTAGTCATGGCCCCTTGTATAATGCAAATGGCTTGGAAAGATTCCTCGGCCCTAAGCCCAACTTCTCCTGGCACCCCTGGCTCAGTTCTCTCTTCTCCTGACACTCCAGGTGGCTTTAACTTTTTACCGTTTGTCATTTGCCCAACTCTATATGTGTTCACCTCTTTTCCTTTTGTCTGGATCCAGGGACTAGCTATGACTGTTGCCCAGTGGCCCAAAGAGAGAGGCAGGGAGAGTTAGGTGGCCTGGAGACACTCCCCACTTTCAACCAGTGTATGGCTGATCCACCCTGCTCTTCACTTCACCTTTCAAGGTGAGCAACCAAGGGGAATGGCCTTAAACCAGACTTCCTCGGGGAAAAGGGCCTGCAAGAAGCCATATAGTAGAATGGTAAAGTGATACGTCCGGTGTGTAACAAGTCGGAGTTCATGCAATAGTGTGTGAGTTTCAACCTCTCTGAGCTTTGGTCTTGTCATTTGTAAACCAAGGATAATAACGGTATCCACTTGACTTAGGCTGGCCTAGAAGCAGTCCCTGAGACAACCGTTCTGTTGCAAATAGTTGATTCAGGAGGTGGAGCAAACACCAGCAGAGAAGTGGGGAAGAAAGGCAAGGAATGGAAGGAAGGCAATAAAATGTGTATTATCAAGCTAGCTACTAGAGTGGGCTCAATCCTGCCAGGGAAACCCTAGGGGCCCAGGCCTCAGAGTTATCCCACCAGAGGGGTGGGGGTGCTGGGGTATTCATACACCAACTCTCACCAGTCATGGCAGTAATGGAATTCTCCCAGAAAATGTTAATTCCCAGCATGTCTGGCCTCCTGTGAAGGTGGCAAAACAGCTATTTTTTTAAACTTTGCTCTAAAGTATCAAGTCACAATCAAATCAGATCAACATGCATTTACTGTATACCTGTTGGGCAGATGATTCTATGCTGGGTCCAATGGGAAATCCTAACATGACTAAAATGACGGATCCTTAACCTCAGGGAGTTTATTACAGTGGAAACTGTGACAGCCGGACCTTGATGGTACTACCTTGTTTTTCCAAGTCTCACAAGTTTTCCGCCTTTGACAGGGTACTTATTAATTATCGCTCTCTGTTAAGAATCCTACCTAGTTTTTGCTCTGAGTTTTCCTTCTCTGACAGGTTTCCACCTTACACAGTTTCCGGCTTTTGCAGGTTTTACTATATCTAGTTGGAAAGATGAGGAATAAATGGCTAAATAGTTAACTAACAATGCAATTTTTTACAAGTTACTAGGTGTTTGTTAAATAAAAGCTAGCCAACAACACATTGTAACATCAATGACACATGAATGCTGAAGAAGACAGGAAAAAGATGGAAGTGGGCTGGAGTAATCAAGAAATAATAGCTACAATCTATTCAATGCTATCTTAGTTATCTAGTACTGATGTTAACAGATACAGCATAAATAAAAAAAATAGGTGGCTTTAACTAACAAAAATTTACTTTCTCACAGTCTAGGAGGCTAGAAGTCCGATTTCAGGGTGCCGGATCTAGAAGGCTTTCTCTGTCAGCTCTGGAGGAAGGTCCTTGTCTCCTCTGAGCTTCTGTTCCTGGGCTACCTTCATGTGGCTTGGCATGTCCCTTCCCACCCTCCTGCTTCTCAAAAGAGATGGGCTCAAGACACACTCTACATTAATCCTGTTAATTAACATAACAAAGACAATCCACTCCCAAATAGGATTACAACACATATTTTGGAGGGAACACAACTCAATCCATAACAAATGCCTATACTGAGAAGAACCTGCAGGAGCTATGCTATTCCTCACCACCTCTCTACTAGACCCTCATCTTTCTCCCCATTCTGCAGCTAAAGAAACTGAAGTTAAGTCCCTTACTTTAGGATCTCAGACCAGAATGTGAAAGAATTGCGATTTAAATCCAAGAGTCTTTACCACGGAAGAAGCCATGGGGTGGCTCTTGAAGGAAGAAGAGGAAGAACTAAATAAAGGAAAAAGGGGTCCTTTCTCTGTGCCACTCCTCGACCTGTCCTTTCCACAGCCCTATGTACACTCCTTCCCCTTGGTGAACAGCTGGGTGCAAAGCATGCCGGGAGGAGGAGGGCGCTGGGTCTGCTCTCCTGGCCCATCTCTGTGTGTCCCATTCTCACCTTGTGCAGGAAACCCTCAGCTGACAGATCTCATTTGACCCAAAGATGCTATGTTGTAATTGATACAAAATTGTCCACTGCTTGTCAGGTTATTGTTCATTTCCTGATTTTTTTTTTTTAATAACTTTTATTAAGCTTCAAGTGAACGTTTACAAATCCAATCAGTCTGTCACATATAAGTTTACATACATCTCACTCCCTACTCCCACTTGCTCTCCCCCTCTTGAGTCAGCCCTTTCAGTCTCTCCTTTCTTGACAATTTTGCCTGCTTCCCTCTCTCTCTATCCTCCCATCCCCCCTCCAGACAAGAGTTGCCAACACAATCTCAAGTGTCCACCTGATATAATTAGCTCACTCTTCATCAGCGTCTCTCTCCCACCCGCTGACCAGTCCCTTTCATTTCTGATGAGTTGTCTTCGGGGATGGTTCCTGTCCTGTGTCAACAGAAGGTCTGGGGAGCATGGCCGCCGGGATTCCTCCAGTCTCAGTCAGACCATTAAGTTTGGTCTTTTTATGAGAATTTGGGGTCTGTATCCCACTGATCTCCTGCTCCCTCAGGGGTCCTCTGCTGAGCTCCCTGTCAGGGCAGTCATCGATTGTGGCCGGGCACCAACTAGTTCTTCTGGTCTCAGGATGATGTAGGTCTCTGGTTCATGTGGCCCTTTCTGTCTCTTGGGCTCTTAGTTGTCGTGTGGCCTTGGTGTTCTTCCTTTTCCTTTGATCCAGGTGGGTTGAGACCAATTGATGCATCTTAGATGGCCGCTTGTTAGCATTTAAGACCCCAGACGCCACATTTCAAAGTGGGATGCAGAATGATTTCATAATAGAATTATTTTGCCAATTGACTTAGAAGTCCCCGCAAACCATGTTCCCCAGACCCCCGCGCTTGCTCCGCTGACCTTTGAAGCATTCATTTTATCCCGGAAACTTCTTTGCTTTTGGTCCAGTCCAATTGAGCTGACCTTCCATGTATTGAGTGTTGTCTTTCCCTTCACCTAAAGCAGTTCTTATCTACTGATTAATCAATAAAAAACCCTCTCCCACCCTCCCTCCCTCCCCGCCTCGTAACCACAAAAGTATGTGTTCTTCTCAGGTTTACTATTTCTCAAGATCTTATAATAGTGGTCTTATACAGTATTTGTCCTTTTGCCTCTGACTAATTTCGCTTAGCATAATGCCTTCCAGGTTCCTCCATGTTATGAAATGTTTCAGAGATTCATCACTGTTCTTTATCGATGCGTAGTATTCCATTGTGTGAATATACCACAATTTATTTACCCATTCATCTGTTGATGGACACCTTGGTTGCTTCCAACTTTTTGCTATTGTAAACAGAGCTGCAATAAACATGGGTGTGCATATATCTGTTTGTATGAAGGCTCTTGTATCTCTAGGGTATATTCCTAGGAGTGGGATTTCTGGGTTGTATGGTAGTTCTATTTCTAACTGTTTAAGATAGCGCCAGATAGATTTCCAAAGTGGTTGTACCATTTTACATTCCCACCAGCAGTGTATGAGAGTTCCAATCTCTCTGCAGCCTCTCCAACATTTATTATTTTGTGTTTTTTGGATTAATGCCAGCCTTGCTGGTGTGAGATGGAATCTCATCGTAGTTTTAATTTGCATTTCTCTAATGGCTAATGATCGAGAGCATTTTCTCATGTATCTGTTGGCTGCCTGAATATCTTCTTTAGTGAAATGTGTGTTCATATCCTTTGCCCACTTCTTGATTGGGTTGTTTGTCTTTTTGTGGTTGAGTTTTGACAGAATCATGTAGATTTTAGAGATCAGGCGCTGGTCGGAGATGTCATAGCTGAAAATTCTTTCCCAATCTGTAGGTGGTCTTTTTACTCTTTTGGAGAAGTCTTTAGATGAGCATAGGTGTTTGATTTTTAGGAGCTCCCAGTTATTGGGTTTCTCTTCATCATTTTTGGTAATGTTTTGTATTCTGTTTATACCTTGTATTAGGGCTCCTAGGGTTGTCCCAATTTTTTCTTCCATGATCTTTATCGTTTTAGTCTTTATGTTTAGGTCTTTGATCCACTTGGAGTTAGTTTTTGTGCATGGTGTGAGGTATGGGTCCTGTTTCATTTTTTTGCAAATGGATATCCAGTTATGCCAGCACCATTTGTTAAAAAGGCTATCTTTTCCCCAGTTAATTGACACTGGTCCTTTGTCAAATATCAGCTGCTCATACGTGGATGGATCTATGTCTGGGTTCTCAATTCTGTTCCATTGGTCTATGTGTCTGTTGTTGTACCAATACCAGGCTGTTTTGACTACTGTGGCCATTTCCTGATTTTTAATGACTGATTTTCTACCCATCAGCGCGAAGTCGCACGCCGACCACCCCAAGACCAGTTCTGAGTCTCTAAAAGTGACTGTGAGGGGGCCTGCCAGCATCTCCCAGGGCCCAGGCATAAGGCCAGCCTAGCACCAAGAAGGGCAACCCAGTCCCTCACCAGTCCTGAGTGCCCTGTCTTCCACAGGCCCCTGGGACAGCTCACCACACTGCCATGGTCCTCTACTCAGGGCACTATGGTAGACTGATAACCCTTCCCGGGGGTAGGAGCCCCCCTTAAAAAGGGGGGGAGTCTAGAGAGTGCCTTGAAGGCTCCTGGCACAGTTCATTAAGATATCAAGCCTTAATGAAACATTTCTTTGTTAAAATCGTCATTTATCTTGGGGAACAGGGGCCTTTGTGGAAAAGGCTGCCCCTCCTTCCATCCCTCCCCCACCTCCACTCAGCACAGACCCTGGGCCTTTTTGAGTCAGAAAGATTGGGAATGGGGTAGGGAGGAACAGCTGGGAGGTGGGGAGGGGAGAAGAAGAGATTCTGGAGTGGAAGAGCCACAAGCAGGAAAGGGGATGACTTGACTGGACAGGAGGCAAAGAAGGAAAGTGAAACAGAAGGCTGGACTTGGGGCTCCCAGAAGTAAGAGCACTGCAGCGTGACCACAATGGCCAAACATCAGAAACAGCTAACTGTCCATCAGCAGGAGGCCGGGCAAAGAAATCTGGGACTCGCTGATGTAGTAGAACGCTCTCCAGCAGTTCTTAAATGACTGACCTGGAGATGCAGGCATCAAACCTGCATTCATCTCAGCAACATGGAGTGAAACATCAACAAAACGTAAAAGCAAGGTGCAGAAGCATATCTTTTACCTAATTTTTAAAATACCCAAGCAAAACTATATGAGCCGCCATGAGTCCCAATCCACTCAGGGCAGCTAACAACAGCAAAGAGTATAAAACTCACTTGGGAAGGCTACCCACCAACTTCAGGAGAGTGGTTACCTCTGGAAAGGGAAGGATGAAGAAAGGGAGGGAAGGATATGCAAAGAGCCTCAACTGTATCTGTAACATATTTTTTAAAATTGTGATCAAATATATGCAACATAAAATTTGCCGCTTCAACCATTTTTAAGTGTACAATACGGTGGTATTAACTATGTTCACAATGTTGTACAACCATTACCACTCTGTTTCCAAAATTTGTCATCAGAAACTGTTTTCAAACAGAAACTCTGTATCTATGAAGCATTAATTCGCCATCCCCCCCCTCGCCCCCCAGCCCATGGCAACCATTAATCTATTTTCTATCTCTATTCATTCGCCTCTTCTAGAGATTTCATATAAGCGGGATCATACAATGTTTGTCTTTGGGATCTGGTTTATTTCACTTAGGGTAATGTTTCCAAGATTCAGCCATGTTGTAGCACGTGTTAGAAATTCCTTCCTAAACATGGCTGAATAATATTCCATTGTATCTACATGCCACATTTTGTTTATTTACTCATCTGTTGATGGACACTTGGGTTATTTCTACCTTTTGACTATTATGAACAATGCTGCAATGAATACTCACGTACAAGTATCTGTTTAAGTCCTTGCTTTCAATTCTTCTGCATATATACCTAGGAGTGGAGTTATCACATGGTAATTCTACGGTTAACTTTTTGAGGAACCGCCAAAAATATTTTCCATTGCAGCTCTAGCACCTCCATTCCCACCAGCAATGGACGAAAGTTCTAATTCCCCATATCCTCACCACCAACACTTGTTATTTTCCTTTTTCTAATAATAACCATCCTAATGGTTGCGAAGTGGTATCTCATTGTGGTTTTAATTTGTATTTCCCTCATGACTAAAGGAAGGAGCCCGAGTGGCATAGCGGTTAAGCACTTAGCTGCTAACCAAAAGGTCTGTAGTTTGAACCCACCAGCCACTCCACGGCAGAAAGATGAGGCAGTCTGCTTCTGTAAAGATTACAGCCTTGGAAACCCTATGGGGCAGTTCTCATCTGTCCTATAGTAGTGTCGCTATGAGTCAGAATCAACTCGATGGCAATGGGTTTGGTTTTGGCTTGCTTTTCATGACTAATGATCTTAAGTCAGCAACAATTTTTCAACTTCTCATTTTTAAGCACACAGAAAGGTACACAAAATCATAAGTTACAGTTTAATGAACACACGTAACCAACGCCCAAATAAAAGAAGACAGAACATTCTCAGCCCCTCAGAAGCCCCCGCATGCCCTTCCCGGTATGTCCCCACATGCTGTAGTCACACTCCTGACTTCCACCACCATTGATTAGTTTGACCTGTTTTTGAATTTCAGATAAATGGAACCATACTGTGTGTTCTCTTTTGTGTCTAGCTTTTTGGCTCCACATGTGTATGAGATTCCTTCATGTTGTTGTGGACAGTGGATGGAACTAGCTTGTTTATTCTTGTTGCTGGGTACTGGTCCATGTACAAGAATACCATGATTTATTTACCTATCCCACTGTTGATGACTATTACAAATAGTGCTGTTAAGAACATTCTATTCCAGTGCCTGCCTTTTGATAAACATTGCGGGTGGTATACACTTACGAGTGGAGCTGCTATATTACACTGGTTAAGTTTTATTCCTTAATAACTAAAAGAAGCTTTTGAGAAAAAAATATACAAAAAATATCTGGGCTTTGGTGTGTTGGGGGCATCCTAGGTAATGCAAACAGTTAACATGCTCTGAGTGCCAGGCCTGGTACTATGAACAAGTTCATCCATTAGCCCACTTCATCCCCACCACAGGGTGGCAGCTGCTTCAGAGCAAGAAGACCTGGGCACAAGTTCTTGTTGCATTGCCTTCTAGCTGTGTGGCCCAGGGAAAGTTACCTGACCTCTCTGAGCCTCATTCTTCACCCGTAAAATGGGAAGAAGAGCCACCAGGACTGGGGTGAGGAAGTTGAACAGCACATTGGTCAAGCACCTGGCACATAGCAAGCATGTAACAACTGTCAGCTTTTATGGTTTGTCATTTTATAAGGTTGATATTCATCATTTTTAGGTGAGGGAACTGGGGCTCACAGGAGGGAAGATAAGCATTTCTGAAAAACAGTCATACTTTTTCATGCTGTCTTCCCAATTTGGTGGATGGGGAAACTGAGGCTGAGACACTATGTGACTTGCCCAGGTCACACAACTGGTTAGTGACAGAGGCTGAAGATCAACCCAAGGCTGCCTGATTCCAGCCCCTGTGCTCTTAACCATGTCCTTCCCTGTAGGGCCAGGCTAGGAGCCCTGGTTCCTGCCACAGCCAGAGCCCAGGAGGCTAAGGATCCTGTGAGGGGAAAAAGGACAGAAAGTGGCCCCTCTTGCCTGTTCCCAATCATGTTCCCTCAGGCGCCCTACTCTTTTGAACCTTCTCTCAGAGCCTGTGTACCCTGAGGAAGGGCTTTAGATTGGCTGCTTTGATCTCGGAGTGTTGGGTTTGTATCTTTCTTTGGTAAGGCCTTGTTTTCCTCCCTAAACTGCCCTTTGGGTGAGGACAAGATAAGGTTTTGCCTCCCTTGGGCCCCCCACTGTGACTCACTGGGGGCTGAGGGCGTACTGGCTGGAGATGGCAGGTTGACTGAAATGAAAGCAAAAGATTTCCCAGGGAAATCCCTTTGGGCAAGTGAGCCCACATGTGAGGTGTGGTGGGCTGCTGCAGGAAGGGCTTAGGAAAAGGAGTTGGTGGTATGACAGCCAGCCAGGAAAGAGCTAGAAAAGCCTATTGGAGGTCACCTCATTCCACCTACCCGCTGCAGGAATCCCCTCTTTTGCTTCTGGAAGTCCCTAGTTCTCACCTCACCCTCTGCTTCTGCTGCAGGAAGGATGGCATAGAGAGGGCTGAGCAGCATGGTCGATGGCCTTACACAAGGACCTGCCACTCCAGGCTTGGCCCAGGGGTATCTGCACATCCGGATCCCCACCAGAGCTGGCTCTCCACACTACCAGGGGCTTCCTTCCTCCCCAGATAGCCTCCTCCTTAGACAACCCCTTAAGCTAGCAACACAGCCTTAAAGACTTCCATGAGTTTCTTCCCTGTCCTCACCAAAGTGGCTCTGGTTGAAATCCTGCTCCATCACTTACCAGCTGTATATCCCTGGGCAAGCAGCTTAATCTATCTGTGCCTCAGCCTCCTCCTCTGTAGAATGGAGATAATAATACTATCTATTTCATAGGGTTACTGTGGAGATTAAATGAGTCCTATGCTTGGCATGTGGTATGACTCAAATGTTAGCTATTGTTGTTGTTTTATTCTTATTGACACTGCTATTGCTACAAATGGAAAGGGCATTGTGATATCCAAACAAATGACACTTAGAACCCTTCCCCCCCCACCCCCCCAAATTTCATACCTCGAGATCTGAAATGCCCTAGGAGGACCCAGGTATGCCTGTCACACCACCTCAATAGGACAAATACATAGAATTTGAACCTGGGCAGGTATCACTAGCATTACAACTACTTCTGGCTATTGCATCCCCAGAAAAGGGGGAGAATGTGATGGAGAGCAACCTTAGAGGGAGCCTCCTCTCCCGAAACCCCTTTTCTTCCAAGTCCCACGTGGAAAGGCTTCTCTTCCAGGGAATCCTCTCCCCAGGTACAGCGTGACTCACCTACTCACTAGCCCCCACAGCAGCCCCAGCTCACGTTCCACAACAAGCATCATGTATCTGCCCACATTCACCTGCCTCAGGTGATCTGGACCAGAAGTGCCTTCAAGAGACACTCCCTTCCTGCCCTCACCCCACTGCAGGGTCCTCCCTGAATCATGGGGAACTTGGCGTCGCTGGGCTCCCTGGAGGCACTCCTAGGGGAACCCCAAATAGTCCATCACGTCTCCCCATCCCTAACACACCCAGATGAATGGGAGAAGTGTTGGCTTTGGAGGGTGGAGGATGGGCGGGAGGTTTTATTCAGATTTTCACGGGCGTCTCAGGCTTCTATCGGATCCGGGGTCTTTCTTCATGCCGACTCACCCCTCCGAACCCAAACACACACGTCGCCACCACCCCAATCTCTCCAGACCCCTGAGCAGAAGTGATCTTCAGAGACGCTGAGTTTTGTTTACAATCCAATTTGTCTAGATATTGCGTCGACTTTGCACTTCGCTTTACCAGTGTGGATCCGGCCTTGGGCCCCTTCTTCCCTGGGTCGCCGAGCACTTTACGGGAAATTCCCCTACCCGAGAGGGAGGCAGCGTGCGCCCGGGAGGAGGGGGTGGGGGGAGGAACATTCACAAAGCCCAGAAGATCTTCCCCACCCCGGTTCAAAAGCCCATCCCAAGCCCCCACGCAGTGGAAAACTAGAGGGAGGCCAGGAAGGGCCGGGGCCGGACGCCGGCTCCCGGCTCTGGGCCCCTGGCCACTCCCCGCGCCCGGCACAGCCCGCCGGGAGCCAGTGAACCGTGTGGGAGCAGGGCCGGGCCGTACCTCCAGACTCCGGGAAGAGGTCGGGGTTTGCGAAGTACGCCGGAGGAGCAGCCCGAGAGTAGGGTGAATCCCTGAGGTCTTTCCACCTCCCCTTTTCAGATCCGTAGCCCCTCGTCTTCTCCCCAGGCCCCCACTTATCCTTCCCTAAAGTTTGCTCCACGTGGTCTTCCCTCGCTCACCGCCGCCAACCTCGCGGGGTGAAAGTTGCTGCACCTGCTTTAGGCGAATTATGGTAGCGCTAGAAGTTGGTCTCCCCTCCCTGCCGCTCGCTCGCTCGCTCGCTCGCTCCCTCCTCCCTGCCTCGCCGCGCGCTCCCTCCTTCCCCCTCCACTCCTCCTCCTCCGTCCCCTCCTGCCCCGCCCGCACGTCGCCCGCTCGCAGCCACTCGCAGCCCGGGCTCAGTCGCAGCCCCTCGGAGTCCGGAGCCGGCCGCCCCTGCGGACCGGACAGCGCGGCCGGTGACCGGGACGGACCCCCCAGCCCGCGAGGAGGGCGCGGCGCGGGCGGCGGCAGCGCGGCGGGGAGGAGCCCGGGCCGGAACCAGGGCTGGGCCGGGGGCGGGGACGCCGGGGTCCGGGAGCCCCGGAGCCGGAGCAAACGAGCTAGCGTCGCGGGAGAACCGGGAAGGAGGAGCGGAGCCGGAGCGAGCCGAGCAGCCCACAGAGTGCCATGCCCCGGCGGGGCTAGGGCGCGCGGCGGCCGGCGCGGCGCGGCGCGGAGGGAGGACGCCCGGGAGCTGCGCGACGCGGGGCGGCGCAGAGGGGCAGCCCCGGCGGGCGGCGGCGGGCCCGGGCTGCGACTGGAGCGAGCCCCATGCCCCGCGCGGGCTGACGGGCCGGAGCCCGCACGGAGCGGCCGGGCGGGACAGGTAGGTGGCGGGCCGGGCCCGGGCCCGGGGACGCGGGTGGGGGCTGGGCCGGCGACCAGACCAACTCCCTATCTCGCGCTCTCTCCTGTCCGCTCACTGGCTCACTTTGTGTTTGCAAACTGCCCGCCGGAGACGCGCCGGGCGCCGGGAGGAGCCGGGCCCGGGCCGGCGCACTTTGTTCCAGCCTGGGGCGGCCGCGGCGCACTGACCCCGCGCAGAAGCGACACCCCGCCCCTGGCCCGGGCCCCGGCGGCCCGGAGCTGCCCTGGGAACAGGTGGGGGCTATGGCGCGGCTGCGGGAGGGGGGAAAGGCGGAGGCCGGCGGGAGGGGGGCCTGGGGAGGTCACTGAGGCCCACCCTCCCCGAGAATCTGTGCCCCGCCTCCTCCCGGCCTTGCCGCCGGGGATGGGGTGTAAGGGGGCACGACCTCCCCCCAGCACCGAGTCAGACAAAGAGTATTTCTCCACCCAGACTTTCCTGAGCTGGGGAGGGAAGTGCTGAAGTGGGCTCCCCCCACCCCAGTCTGTACGGGACTGCCCAAGACGCGCGGGAGGCGGATGGGGGAAGAGGGGGTCTCGGTCCCACCGGCCGCGCCGCCTCGGGTGAGAAGGTGACTAGTTTGGCTGGGGCCGCGTCTCGGAGGTGCCAGGGCCAGTCACCCCCCTTCCCCCATCCTTCGATCAGCTCGGAGATAGAGTGGAAAACTTCTTAGGGACTTGAGAAAGTCTGCAAGCAGCTCCTGTGAATTTGTGCACCCGAGCTGGAGAATAGGGGGACCCATTCGACCGATACCATTACTCACCCTATTTGGGGGCCCCACCGTGTGGGGGAGGGGCGGCAGAGGGGCACAGAGACCGTCAGGGAAGGGTATCTCGGAGTGACCAAGCAAGATCCCCCTCCTAGACTTGCGACTGTCGTGTGTCCCTTGGACACCCCACCACCACCGGCTGCCATCCCTGCGGTGCTCCAACCTCGCGCTTCCCCCCAAAGCCAAACAAACTTCTTTAGGCTGCACTAAGGTAGAGCCCATCTAGAATATGGGACTCCCTGAGCCACCTGGGATCCCCGCCGTTTCCATTCCCGCAAAGGACCCTGTGGTTTCGCGGGACGCGGATTTTGAGTCAGAGGCCCTAACGGCGGTGGATCCCTCCCTATCTCCAGCTGGGGCGACCTTGAGAACACACCCATACCCCACCCGGACTCCCTTGGTTGAGGAGAAGAGGGTATGGGAACAGAGAGATCCGAAGTGGAGAGAGCCACCCTGCTTGTCCCCTTGCACCGGACATCTCTTGCCAAACCGAGCTTGGCCGATTTCCTCCCTCACCCTGCTCCTAGAGTTTGAGGCGCCTGGAGATCCCTGCTGGACCTGCACCCAAGCGCCTTGTCTCCGTGCCCGGTTTACCTCGGAGTCCCCAGCTGGGGTGGGAGTGGAGGGGGGGCAGGGTGAGCGGAGGCAGCTTCCTCAGCCGGAGCTAACCAGAGTCTGAAGCTGCCATCCCAGCAGTTTCGCAGAAAACTCAGGAGCATTTTGGGCAATGCGGGTTTTTACCAAGCTTCAGCATCTTCACCTCGATTTTAAAGCGCCCTGCCTGGATTCGCCTCAGAGCGGTCTGTGTTGAGTCTGAGATTGCAGTGGGAGGCTTGAGGGGCAATTGCTAAGGTTGGAGCCATGGGTGGGAGCTGGCGGGAGTGCTCCCTTCATCAACGCAGAAAAGCGGTAGCATGGGCATCGTCTATGCGGCCTGTAGCCTGGAGAGGGTCTGACCAGCCCCAGTGAAACCACACTCGGGGAGTTCAGACCCAGAAGTTCTCTTTCTGGAGAGATTCAGGACTGAATGGTCCCTTGGCCAACAGGCCCTGCGGGCATCCAGCATTTTGAGTTCCTGATGCCCCCAGTGAGCCAGCCGATGCCCTCAGGGGCCAAGGCAGGCCTAGCCAGGACTGAGCTGCCCAAAGGGGAGCCACAGGCCTCAGACAACCCCTGCCCGCCCCCGCGGAAAACTCTCGGGGAAAGTCTGCAGACTTGTTTTTTGTTTTCTTGAGAAACTTTGTCTTGCCCAGGGCTCCGGGGCTTTTTGTCACCTGGTGGTTGGAAAGAGGCGTACTGACTGGGACTGTGCTGTGGGGCACCTGAATGACTTGCTTGCTCACGCCACCACTGAGCCCTTACGTCTGGCCTCTCAAAAGCTGGGCTGGGCTTTGCTATGCTCCCTCTCTAGCATAGATCCCACTCTTGTCTGCTGGGTAAGGTGACACACGCTCCCCCCACACACAGCTCCAGGACCCCAGTGAGATCTGATGCTTCCTGCCTGAACCCTTGTGTCCCTATCTTATCTGGCCCCAGCCTTGGCCCTAAGGTGAGGGAGATCACAGGAGCTTTCTCTCTTGGCACTAAGCCTTGGGTCCCTGGGTGGGTTTTCTGTCCCTCTCCCCAAACCGGGCAAGTTACCCAGGAGTTATGGGGTTGGGAAACCCTTGAGCCCTGGGGAGGGAAAGGCCTGACCCCAGTGCTGGAGAATGCCAGAGCCAGGGAAGGCTGGGGCCAACTTGCAGAAGGACCTGCCCCCTGTCCCTTTCTGTATTGGTGCTCGCCTCACTTGGAGTCATACCTAGACAACCCCTCCCCCTTTGGCTAGAAACTTCCTTTCCGGCTGCAGGCAGGTAGGTCCCTTGCTGGAATGTGCACATCCTGCTGGATCCCTGCTCTAAACACACTTCTTCCTGGTATGTGTGTGGGGGAAGCAGAGGGATAGGGGGAAATTTCTTTTGATCCAGTAATTCCCCCAGATGTTTGCTGAGCCTCTACTCTGTCTAGGCAGGTTCCAGGTACCCAAGCAATGAATGAAGGTGGAGGTCTGCTCTCTGGCCCTCACATGGTCGAGATAGGGAGGACAGATGAAGTATCATCAGAGAGTGAGGAAAGGGAGAGCAGCTGTTCCAGAGGAGAGGTGTGAGGTGCACAGAGAGGCTGGAGGTAGCCTAGTATTCTGGGCAGGAAAGGGAAGGGTCATCACCCCCAAGAAGCCTCCCCTGTTTGCCACACCTGGCTAAGCTACATCCTCCTGCCCTGTATCCTAACCCTTTACTGCTCCACTACCTTGGCAATTTTCTTGTCTCTCCAGCCAAAATGCAAGCGTCCCCACTCCCACCCGAAGTGGGTACAATATCTTTACTTTTCTAATAACCCAAACTGCAGAATGTTAATATCTCCCATCCTAGGAACTCTCACTGTTTCCCACATGAGCTTATACTTCCCCAGACCAAGGCGGGGCATATATAATTTGTGGCAGGACTCTGAGGTGCGCTTGGCTGAACTGGCTACCTCAGACTTGGTTCTGGAACTCTGGAACCCAGGGCAAGGGCCTCCCCAGAGGGGAATATGTGTCAGACTGAAAAGGGCTTTGAAACTTGGCACTAGTGATGGGACTCTGGGGGACTTAATTAAGCTCTTGGAACCTCAGTTTTCTTATGTGTCAAGTAGGTCTATAATACCCATCTTAGTTTGGGGGTTGCAGAGGAGCACAGATGTAAAGTACCTAGCACAGTGCCTGGTGCCGGGTAGTGTCGATGGGTCTGAGGGTGGCTTTTATTATTACATTTCCAGTACTGTTGGGCCACATGTTGGACCGAATATTGGAAATACTTGAGTGTTAACTTCCATTTTATAGGTTGCGAAAATGAGTCCCAGAGAGAGGAAGGGACTTGTCCGAGGCTACACAACTAGTTGGTGGCAGAGCTGGGACTAAAATGTGAGTGCCTGACTCTGAGTGTGCGCAGCAGGGTTTGAGGCTTTGTTGTGGGGGAGCAAGGAAGGGATGGGAGAAGCTGCCAAATGCCCCCTTTTCTCTTCACAAATTCTCTTTCCTCCATTGTGAAGGCTGTGTCTTCCCTTCCTGGCTTCCCTTTAAGGGAGGATTGTGGTTCAGAAGTTGGCATGTCCCACCTGCATGTGACCCTGGAGTGTTCCGCAGGCACTGCTAAGGTGCTTATGGGGACGTTAACGTGAGGGCTAATTTCCCCAGAACGCAGAGGAGGAAAACTGGCTGACACCTCTTCTCTTCAAAAGGGAAGATCTCTAGTCCAACACAGGCTTATGGAACTTTGTGGGTCTCGGACCAATTTGGGAGCTAGCCCTGGATGGATCATCTCAAAGAAGCAAAAAGAAACTTCTCTGAGCCTGGAGTTGCTGGCTGTCTTCAGCGTTGCCTTCCCAGGTTCTCCAGGGAAAGGCGCGCACCTTCTTCACTCAGCTAACACTTCAACAGTGCGTTGGGGGATCACGGCGGGAACCCTCTGTCCTCCGTTGCAGCAGCGGAGGCTGTGGCTTTCTTTATGAGATGGCGCCGGGCGGGCCGCGCTGAGGGTGGACTCGGGGCACGGCCTGTCTGAGCTGGAAGGCGAGTGCTTCGGGCACAAGAAGCGCACGTCTGGACCGGCAGACACGGCGTCTGTGGCGCCTCACAGGAACCCTCCAAGGCCTGGCTGCTGGCTTCCCTTCTCCCTTTCCTCACTCCCTGGTCCCAGGACCTCTCATCCCAGCCCAGGGTCTTCCCCAAGTGCTCGGGCAGAGCCTCCTCGTGCCTTTCTTCTCCTCAGCCCGGGGCCTGAGCCGTGCAGCCAATGCTTGGAATTCCAGCTTCTATGCCCACCTCCGCAGGGCCCCATCCTCTACCTAACTGGAGCCTCCAGAGCAGTGGCCTGGGGCCGGTTGGTGGTGCAAGACGGGGTTAATGGCTTTTCCTCTTCCCCTCAGTGTTGGTTCTGATGGCACCTGGTGTGGGCTACCATGCTAATGACAAGGATGACATGGGGGCGTGGAGCTTAGTAACAAAGTGGAACGTGTAAAATAACAACCCTTTTGCATTTGTTCAAAGTAGGCAGGGTCTACAGGGCTGGCAGAATTCCAGAGGGCAGTGAGGGGGTACAAATGGTGGCTATTTTGAGGGCAGAGTGGCTCTAGGAATGGAGAAAGGGCCTTTTCATAGTATCCATTCCATACACAGTGTGGAGCACCTACTGTGCGCACGGTGCATGGGGGAGGGGCACGTTAAGGAGATTCAGTAAGAGCTGGCTCCAGCTAGCAACTTGGAAAATCAAAAATGGATTAAGTGCCCAAGTGCGGATCTTTCCAGTGACCTCGGATCCTGACGCCACAGCCGGGACAGGACGCACGTGCCGGCCTGGCCCGGGGGTGACCGCGCTGTATGAAGGGAAGCTGGGAGTGGGTGAGGGGGTTTCGGTTCTCGTTTCCTCAATCAGGCAGGCCTGGGCCAACTCGCTCTGATTCGGTTCCCCACCCCCACACTCCACCCACCCCCCCCCCCCACTCCCGGCTCTCGAGCCCACGTTTGTAGGAGACTCAACACTGAAGAAGTTGATCCAAAACAGTGTACATAGTTCCTCCTTTCCTTCAGGGGTTCCCGGCGCCCAAATGCGCATCCGCACATCCCTGGGGGAAAAGGGTGCGGCAGAGGAGAGTTTTGGAGAGAGATGGCACGTCGGGATTTGCCGGAAACCAGGGAGGGGCGGCTGCCTAAGCGCTTGTGGCCCAAAGCTCTGGGCATGGAGAGGCTGCCCAGCTTCTCACAGGCTCCCGCATCTCTGGGTCGGAGCTAGAGGTGCTGCCAACCGTCAGGGTGTGTGGAGGGTGCAAAGTTGGTTCAGTGGGAGAACCCCTTCTCTAGGAAGCCTCTAGGCTTTTTTCCTTCTTCCCTCGTTGAATGCACTGGCCGTGGCTTGCTCGCCAGCCAACATTTCTCTGAACTCCTGCAAGCACATCAGTGTTTTTAAGTTGCGGGAAGCTCCTTGATCTCCGAGGCCTGAGCTCTGGGAGGTACCTTCGGTGGCTGAGAACATGCGGAGGCACAGTCCGATCTCACCTGGCGACTTCGGGTCCCGGGAATGATGGAAGACCAGGCGGCGCCGGCAGTTTGGCCTGTCTTTTAGCCTCAGGGACGGCCGCCGTCGCGGTGCGCTGCACTGCTTCTGCTCCGGACGAGTTCATGGGTCTGGGTAATCAATAGGATCTGGACTTACATGGGCACACGGTGGCCAATCACTATGGCCCATCATTCACTTCCCCTCCCCAGGGTCCCTAGTAAGAGCACTGCTGCCCGCTTCCTAATTTGCTCTGTGATCTTAGACATGACCAGGCTCCTCTCTGGGCCTCGGTTTTCCTAACTGAACAGTTGGTAAAGATGAGAAGAGGCCAGAAGGTCTCATGCACACCCCTTTTGTTCTGTCCACTTGCGGGAGCCTGCTGCCTCCACGGGCGCTTCCCGAAAGGGACGCTGTGGAGAGCGGGGCAGGGGACCCTGCAGCCCAGGCGAGTCTCCTCCTTCCCAATTAGGTAGTAGCCGGAGTGTGATTAGAAGGGGCACTGCTTGCCCCCTCCCACCCGATCACCATCGACGAGATTTCCCTTCATCAGAATCTCACATCCTCCAGAAATTAATTTGATGCCTCTTGTTATCAATTAATTGAATCTCGTTGGAAGAGAGAGCTCAGTGCCGCAGCTATGGCTTGGCCTCGGTGCACCACCATCCCCCCTCCCCCCCCCCACACGCCAGGACAGCCACCCCTCCCCCTGTTTCTTTCTTTCTGCCTTGCTTTTAATTTCACTCATTTTCTAAAATAAAATCACCTGCTATGTGCCCCCTGGCCCAGTTTGACTTGGATGGATCCTGGTGGGCTGGGCACTGGCTGGGATTCCCCTTTGCTGAGCTGTGTGGGGGCCTCTTCCTCTCTCCTAGGCCCTGTTTGATCCCTCCTTAAATAAACAAAACCTCACCCGTTGGGAATTTGGCCTTGACCCTGAACCTGTGTGTTCCAGGGGCTGCTGTGTGCTCCAGGGGCAGCTGGAGGAGGGAGGGCTGGGGACAGACTCCATGGTGCCTCCCCACAGCACATACCCTAGTTGGTGGAGGGGGGCATTAAGGGACCAGACTAGGGACCTTACAGCCATTAGGAGTTTGTTCTTGTAAAAAAATCCATCTTTTTGAAGAAGGGTCATTTAGGAGCTGTTGCCCCGGCCAAGGCTGATCCATTAAATATTTTGCCCTGGCCAGGGCTGATCCATTAAATATAGGGGCAGAGGGTACCAGTTGTGGTACCTCCTAGTTGTCCAGCAGCCAGACCAGGCCTCTGCAAGAACAAGCCCTCAGCATTTTCAAGCACACTTGTAAGTCCTGGCTCTGTCCCCTCCATGGAAGAAGAAGGTTCTAGAAAACACCCAAATTAAGGAATGGGAGAGGACTGTGGCCGGTGCAGGGTGGAACTAGGTGGTCACCAGACCCAGCCTGAGGAACCAGGCTTTGCTATTTCACATACTCCTTGTTCTGACCCTCACAATAGCCGTGAGAGAGTCTCCAAATAGTGATAATTATTACTCTCGTATCACAGGTGAGGGACCCAGGCCCGGAGAGGTGATGTGACTTGCCCAGGGTCACACAACTAATGGGAACTTGTTTCTCTGGGATACTAGCAATAAGTGCTGAGGTCACAAATTGACTAACTTCACCCCTGATGAGTTTTGTTAACCCACACAAAGTTCATTGTAATGGTAAATTTCACGTAAGTCTCCCCAGTTCGTTGTCTTTTGAGGAAACCCAAGCCGTGTCGAACTGGCCCACCATTTTTATGAGTGTCGAACTGGGCCAGCATTTTTACGGAGTAAGGATAGACTGGTATTGAGTGGCAGCTGCCTCCTTGTGTCTACCACTCCTCTCAACTGGCCTCATAGGTGACTGACCTATAATGTAAGGGCATTTGGGTTAGCACCGTCGTGGAGATTTCACCTGCCCTTAATAGTCAAGGGAAATCTAGATGGGAGGAAGTGTGCTGTCTGAGACACTCTGAGGGTCTGTGCAAGACGAGCCCAGAGAAGACCGTTAGGAATACCATGACCCAAGTCTGGTTCCCACACAACTACTTAAGAACTGATGGAAGTGGATAAAAGACTATTCATTCTTCTCAACATGAAGCGAATTATGGGGCCTGTGTCTCCAGGGGCCTCTTCCAAGCTAAAACAAGCCCACCCCTGCCCAGGTTAGCCCCTCTCTGAAAGGCATTACCCTTTTGCCTGCCTCCCACCCTAAAAAAAGTCATATTGTCTTTGTGTACTTTTTACTGGGGAGAGAGGGTGTCCAAAGAAAAGGTGTTTGGTGACCTAGAGCAAGGAAATATTGCCCTGAGTCTCAGCCTCCAGCCTCATCTCCTTATGCTCTCCTCTTCCCTCCCGCTACCTCCTGGAACACCCTATGATTGCCCTAGACTTAGGCCAAAACACAGAAGCCAAACTGACCACTGGAACTTCTGCAATCCTCCGTGTCTTCATCTGCAAAATAAACCTCATTGTTCCTACGTCACATGGCTCTTGTGAAAATTAAATGGCATAACGTGAAAGTGCTTGGCATACCCTAAGCCCTCCACTGGGGTTTGGTAAATGGACCCAGCCCTCCAACTTTTCTCTGCTGGAAAGAAACCACCCATGAGCAGTGCTGAAGAACTGCTCTGAGAGTCATTCCTTCTTACCGTGTGCCTAGCTCTGTGCTGGGGACCTGCAGATGCTGGGAGGACCTGGGGGCTGCTCAGGAAAGCCCTTCTCCTCCATCTAGCAGAAGACTGAGCTAATCTTAGGGATGCAGGAGAGGTGCCTCTCCATGAGGGGTCAGAGCTGGAACTGGTAACTGGCCTGTCCCACCCTCCCGAATTTTCTTCCCAGAATGGAAGCACAGGTGGGACTAGAAAAGGACACAGAGTAGGAGGCAGAAGTCACCATTCTAGAACTCATCTTGGAACAAGGAGATGTGGAAGGAGGCTGCATCTTTGCATATGCAAATATGGATATATTTTGGGTGCCCCTGAATTAGTCCCTAAGACCTATCTATAAATGCCACACCTAGAGATCACAGGGGAGACAAAGGGAGGAAGCTGGGAATGTCAGGGACGGACTGGGTAGAGCAGCTGGGGCCCATGGGAGGGCCAGGCCCAGTGGTCTGACCCAGGCTGGCCAGAGCCCCTCCTGTGCCCACGGGAGCCCCATGGTGCCAAGGGCATCACCAGAACTCAGCTCCAGATGGCCACTCAGGCCCTGGGCGAAGTGCCTCCACCCCGTAGCCAGCAGGCCCCCCACGTAAGATGTCACTATTTAATTAGCTATCTCTGATTAACCAAACTTGGCATTCGGCTTCTCTTGCCCTCATCTTTCCGAGCTCCGAATCAATGGCTTTGATATGCTAATTAGGGAGTAATTTAATTTCAAAAGGCCGCAATTAACAAGGGTGTTGTGGACATGCTGTAGTTAAGCGGAGTAATCTAATTTGCATTAGTAACAAGCGGGGACTAATTAGAAGCTTAATTAGACACTTAGATGGCTCTTATGTTTACTTTCTTAATGAGATGGAGTGGGATCTTTGGTTCTCTTTTTTTTTTTTATTGTTAATTCTTCCTTTTGGTCATGGTACCAGGAAAGAGTGTTGGTTGAGGAAGGCCACTTTGCCAGGGCCTAGTTGGGGGGGTGGGGGCGGCCTAGTGGGAGCATTTTGGGGCTGGAGCCAGTGAGAGGTGAACTGGGAAAGGGGGGATAAGGAGAAATTCAAATTCCAGGGAGTTCCCAACATGACCCCCTCTGGGCTTTGCCACCTCTGAGGTGGGATGTAGGGAAGAATACTGGTTTGAGAGTCATAGAGCCACCTGGGTTTCAGTTTGGCCACTTAGCAGCCAGGTGACCTTGTCAAGTCACAAGGAGTCTTTGAAATGTGGTTCTTTCATCTGGAAGTGAGCACAAGGTTATGTGGAGGAGAGGAGGGGACAGGGTATAGGAAAGGGCTTTCAAGGACTCTCTGAGTGGAATGGTCATTATTAAGAATAAAATATATTCGTAAAGTGTGTGCTGGGGCCTGGCTTCCTTAAGAGTCAGCTCAGAAGTCATCTAACCGGTTGCTGATTCTGACTCATGGTGACCCCTTCCGTTACAGAGTAGAACTGCTTCATGGGATTTTCTTGGCTGTAATCTACAGCAGATCACCAGGCCTTTCCTCCGTGGCACCACTGGATGAGCTCGAACTGCCAACCTTTAGGTTAGCAGTCCAGCCACCAGGGACCTAGTCATCGCTTACAGGATACCTTTCCTGGATGCCCCAACGCCAGCCTGGCTGTTTCCCTCTAGCCTACCATAGCCCCCATTGTATATCTACCATCATATTTGCAAAGTTGTCTGTTGTATAGGGCAGAGATTCTCAACTCTGACTACACTGGAAGTTTAGAATCACTTGGGAAAGCTATGGCTGGGTCCTACTTCCCAGGGTCTGATTTAATTGATCTAGGTTGGGGGCCAGGCACTGATATTGTTTATACTGTCCCCCAGGTGATTCTGATGTATTGGTGTGTTTGCCTGTCTGTCTCACTTTCCCCTCCACAAATTGTTGTTAGCTTCTGTTGATTTTCAGCCCCAACTCACAGAAACTCCCAACACAAGGGAATGAAATGCTGCCCAGTCCTGTGCCATCCCCATGATTGGTTGTGAATTTGGCTGTTGTGCTCCATAGAGTTTTTGTTGGCTGATTTTCAGAAGTAGATTGCCAGACCTTTCTTCCTAGTCCATCTTAGTCTGGAAGCTCCACTGAAACCTGCAACATGCAAGCCTCCACTGACAGATGGGTGATGGCTGTGCATGAGGTGCACTGACTGAGAACCAAACCAGGGTCTCCTGCATGAAAGCAGGAATTCTACCCCTGAGCCACTAATGTCCCACCACTAAATTGTAAGCCCTCCAAAGCAAGGGTTGCGTTTTATTCACTTTCATCTCCCCAGCCCCAACACCCATTGTGCTCAGCATCAGTTGCAGGTGGAGGCCCACCACCTAGCTATGTGCCCTGTAAACTCACCTATACTTCACAGGGTCTATAGTACTGGGATTTAAGAATGTTCTGGAGAAGGAGCTGAGGAGAATGGCGGGAAATAGTTAAAAAGACAAGAGGCTTGTGAGTTTTCTGGAACTCAGGTGCATTGCTTTTGGTACAAATTTTATGGATATTAATTGGGGAATAAATGTATCAAGGGCCTTAAAAATATGCATACCATTTGACCAAGCAATACTACCTTCTAGAAGTGAATCCTAAGGAAATAGACAGAAATGCAATATATCCTGTTTGTATAAGAGTGTTTATTGCAGAATTATGGTAAAAAAAAAAAAAAAAGTAGGTAATAACCTGATTGTCCAACTCTAGGGGATTGGCCAAATAAATTCTGGAACATGTATCCCATTCGGACATTATATGGCCATTAAAAACTGTCACTTAAAATAGTGGATGTCATGTGGAAGGGCTTATGGTACTAAGTCGTGAGTAGAAAAATCGGAAAATTCAAACCATGTACAGATTACGACCCATCTCATTTTCGAAATATTTATATACCAAAAGAGTGAAAATGGGACTGACTAGAAGGATATATCTCAAAAGGCAAGCAGGGGAGTTATCTCTGCATGGTAGATTTATGTGTACTATTTTTTTTTCTTTATACTTTTTTCCCCAGAATTTTCTACCAGAATGTCTGTTACCTTTATGATTAGAAAATAACATTATTTGAAGATTGGGAAAGAAGCTGGAACAGAGCACAGGATCGTGGCTCACCTTCCAAATCAGAGGCTTGTTGCAACCTTTTAGAGAGACCTAGCCACTCTGTGCCACGCCCCTTCAATTCATGGGTCCTGCCTCAGTTTCCTCAAGTGCTAAAACCAAGGGCTGGTAGATAGGATGGAATCAATTTCTAATGCCTATCCCACTCAGAACTGGGTTGTAGCAGGACTTTCTTGGGTCCCCAGAATTATAGTAACTACCTTTTCCTGAATGCCTTCTTTATGACGCAACCCTAAGAGAAGGGTTATTGGTATTAGCTCCATATTATAGATAAGGAAAGGGAGGCTCAGACTGGTGACCTCACTGCTCAATGTCACAAAGATAATAAGAGGCCGGGGAAGGGCCAGCAGGTAGGTTGACTAAGTAAGGCTTAGGCCAAAACTGACTGCTTCCGTAGAACCCTCCCTCACTTAGGAGTCTAAAGCCAGTGAACCCATAGAGCTCCGAGCTGAATGGGGGAGGCTGGCCCCTGAGCCTTGGGATAACGGATTGAGAAGCATCCATCAGATACATGTAGGGATAGTGCTCATTGCTCTATGTCTCTCAGTCTGTAAGATCTGATAGTAGGGTAGCTAGAAAGAGAAGGAAATATAAGGCGTCCTCACACTCTATTCTATGTGGTACCCACCTGTGTGTCTTTTTGTGTAATCTGGCAATATGTCCATTTCAGACTTCTAACTCTGGGAAAGTCTGAAACTGGAGACCCCTTTTTTGCAGAATAAGACCCTTTGCAAATGCTGTTCCCCCTGCTTTCAGCGTACACTTTGCCTGGTCAATACCTACTCATTCTTCCTATCCAAGTATACATGCTATTTCCTCAAAAAGAAGGCTTTCCCTGCCCATCTTCATTTAAATTTGATCCCCCTATTTATTCCCTGTACTCATCCCGCACAGAGTTCACCTTGTTTGAACTTATCTATTTGTGTCCTCATTTATTTATCGTCTGCCTCCCCTTATGGGAATATAAACTCCATGAGAGCAGGGTCTGTGCCCTGTTCTGTTCAGCTCTGCATACACAGAGCCTGGCACGTTGTAGGTGCTCAATAAATATTTGTTGAACCAATGAATGGCTGAAGGGTCATTGCTGGTCAGCCATTGGAGGAGAAAGAAGGACTTCATTCATGGCCAAAGCTCCACCAGTGGCTAAAGTTTCCAAAAGACAAATGCCGGATTTACATAAAGAGAAGGGTAGTATCTCCATGATTACAAAATCGCCCTTGCTGAGTCCTTTATGCACAGCTCCAGAAGCCTCAGAACACTACTGCACTGGCTTGTTGGAGTTTTTGTAAGCCCGCAGAAGGCAGGGACCACGTTTTATTTTCCTGTAGATCCTTGTTACTTAGTGATGAGGCAGTTGATGCCTGCTGAATGAATGAATAACTGAGTGACCTTGCAGAGAGATCGCCTAGTTCTGGCCGCCAGGAAACTCCTAACTAAAGTAGCGCTCTTCCACTGGAGCCAAGTGTGGGCTCTGGACCAGAAGCATCAGCTTCACTGAGGAACTTTTTCAGGCCCACTCCAGACCTGCTGAGTCAAAGTCTGGGGTGGGACACAGCAACAAGTGTTTTAACACTCCTTTCAGGTATGTTCAACCTTCAAGTTTGTCTCAAACCTTCAAGTGTGAGAACCCCAGGCTTATGGTTTTGGTGCATTCTTTCTTTCTTCTACTTTTGTTTCCCTTGATGATATTTTAAGACGCTTATATCTGCCTTTTATTGTAACTGAATTTATAAATCATAAATAGACAGCAGCCCAGAGCCTGGCTAAGAAGGGGGAAATTAACTTGCCAGAAGTCATAGCGAACGTTGGAGATAGAGCTGAGAATAGACACCAGGCTTCCGCACTTCTCGTTTCAGGCTCAGCAAGGCCACGTTCTGTGCGAGCTCCCCGACTAGCTTGTAGGCGTCCGGAGAGCTGGAAACGTATCTTGTTATTTCAACTCCAACCAGCACCACCACCATTGCTCCGGGTGCAGGCTGTCTGTGGTCCCGCCCCCACCGCGTGCACCTTTATGACCTAGGGGGAGGGGGAGGCTCCAGCCTTTCAGGTGCGAGCGTGCACGTGTGCGCCCTGCGGACGCGCGCCCCGGGAACGCGCTGGAGGGCTGCCCCGGCCCCTCCCGCCCGCCCTCCCTCGAGGGTAAACTCCGGGCATCCATCAGTCTGTTAATTGCACTAATTAGAGAGCTCGGAGGTGTTAATTGGAAAACCCTGGTATAGTGCCTGTTTGGGGAAGAAAACGTCAATAAAAATTAATTGATGAGTTGGCAGGGCGGGCGGCGCGGGTTCGCGGCGAGGCGCAGGGTGTCGTGGCAAATGTTATGGCTCAGATTAAGCGATTGTTAATTAAAAAGCTACGGTAATTAATACTCCCTACGCCATATGGGCTCATGAAAAGGCACAAAAGGTTTCTCTCCGCGTGTGGGACTCCCAGTCTCGTTTCCCCTCCCCCCATGAGCACCCCAGCCTCTAGGGTCCCCCCCCCCGCCCCGCCCCGCCCCGCCCGGCCCCAGGGTAGGTGGATCAATTCATTTCCGCCCGGGGAGGCGACGGAGCGGTCCGGGCGAGTTCTGAGGGCGTCCCTTGTTGCGCTCCCGCCGGGGTTCTTCGAAGGGCCTGGAGCCTCGAGGGGAAGTGGGAGCCCCCAGCGACCCGCAGACTCTCCCAGAGCGGAAGAGGCGGCTGCGGCTTTGACCCAGCTTCCTTCCTTCTGACGGCGTCTGCTGGTGCCCCGGGGCCTGGCAGAAGGAGGTTCCCTGGCTCCCCCAAGGGGAACCTGGAGGGATGGGAAGTTAGGACCGGCCTGTGCAGCTCAGAGGGTCGAGCCCCCTACCCACAAACGCGTGGTAGGAGGGGAATCTAGGAAGGCTGAAGTGGAGATGAGAGCCCCAGTTCTAGCTAATCCTAAAAAGGCCTAATCCCCGTCTCCTTATTTGTTTTACAGAGGGAGAAAGGACAGCCCAGTGACTTGGGCAAGGGGCAGTGACTTGCCCAAGGTCACCCAGCTGGGCCTAGAAACCAGATGGCCTAATTCTCAGATCTTCTCTTTCCTTCCCTTCTACAGTTGCTCAGCTGCTCTTCGCTGAGGAATAGGTGACTGGGAAAGGAGTGTGGGCCGAGAGGGTGGGGCTGTGTGGAGAGATGCAGAAGGGCCAGAGGGGTCTCTTGGAGGGAGCACTCCCAGTTCCAAAGCCGGTGGTTCAGGTCTGGGTTGGGAAAGGGGCCACGGCTGTGACTCAAATGGACCCTCAGTGGCTCCCACCAGCCGCTAGAACACTGTGGCTTCCTGTCCACATACTAGATTAGGAATTTTGACTCCTGGTGTTCCCAAGTCAGAAGAGACCTTCAAGACCACCTTTCCTTGTAGAGATGGGGAAACTGAGGTACAGAGAAGAAGGAAGCAAAGGATTCACAGCTGATTTGTCCTGAGCCAAGGCTAGGACCCAGGCAGACCACGTGGTGGGTGCCCAAGTCCCTGCCTTCTCACCAGAGTCACAGGTTTCTCTGTCACCCCCCCACGCCCTTGTGGTATTGAGGCCTGCCCCCCACATCCTGTCCCTAGCTCGCTGGGCCCCAGGTTCCAAGAGCCTGCTCACCCCCAGTACAGGGGAGACCTCAGTGCCATTGCAACACCACATGGAGAGGCAGGCAGGAGGCAGGAGGCTGTTGGTATTCTCATCCTTGAAGGATGGGTCTCCCAGGGCAGAGTTGAGGGCAGGAAATCGCCTGGGCGCACCTGCCATGCAGGTTTGGGGGGGCATGGAAGGAGGAGTATGGGTGTGTGTCATAAGAGTGAAGGCCCTGGGAGGGGGCAGAACGTGCCACATGGGAATTAATGCCATTCATACACCCTGCGGAAATGACTTTTCAAATGCGTATAATCTCAAGCATGCAAATGAGAGGCTTGCTTCACCCTGTTTAATATGAATGATTGGCCCTTGAATAGCTATTATTACACGCCACATTGCTGCAATTATGTTGTTCACTGGGTATTGCTCTGTATCCCCCCACCACAAATAAAAAGACAAAAAAGAAAGGGACATCTCTGTTTGCATCATCCTTCCTTTTTTCTCCCTTTCTCCAAACTTGCTCTATGATCTATAACTTTATGGTGTGTATGTGAGTCTTGGAAGGGGGGCACTCTGCCTTACTCCAGGCAAGTGACTCCTGGATTCTGTTTCCTTTTGCCTGCACACACCCTTGAGCCTCTGGTCTTTGTCCCCTGGGGCCCAGGAATTCTCAGATCTCAGAGAAGCTTGACTTGAAATCAGGGCGGGCCAGGGTTGGGGGAGAGGGAGGCCAGGGTGGATCCCTTCTGTCTCCCCATCCCCCTCATGTGGCTGAGGCACAGACCTGAGTGGAGGAAGGTGCTCCTGGCCTTATAGGTTGCTAGAAGGGTTCCAGGGTGGGAGGTTGTGGGGGGGGGGGGCGGTGGTGCAGGAGCCTTGCTCCCTGGTAGGTAGAGGATGGTGCCTGCCCATCCATCATGTTTCGGCCACTGGTCCTCAGTCTGACATGGCCATTAAGGCCTGAGACCAAGTGCTCAATCTCTTCCGAGCCATCGCCTCCATCCTCACCCTGACCCCCAGCCAGCTCCTCTCAGAACCCAGTAGTGGGAGTGATAGCTGAGGGGGTCAAGGGAGCAGGCCTTTGGGAACACACAATATGGAACGCTCCAGCAGCACAGAGGCACCCAAGAGGCCTCACAGCCCAACTGGGACAGGGACACCAGAGTCACAGATAGGGGGCACAGGAGCAGTGACATGGCACCTCATGGACACCCCCCCAACCCTTCACAGCCCTCCGCCCCCTCCTCACACCTCACACTCCTCCCCTCTCTGCTTCTAGCAGGGATAGAACAGGGCAAGTGGCCTAGTAGATTGAGGGAAAAGAGTTCTCTGGAATGAAAGAAGAGAGTTGGAAGGGAGGGTAGCAGGGGGAGAAGATGCTCTTGGGAGATGCTGCCTTGGGGAGAGAACTAGGGAAGTCAGCCAATGTCTTCCCTCTTGGTTTCTCGCATTTCCTACCCACACAGCACCTATCCCCATCTTCAAGTTGTGTCAGGAGACCATGTGGTTGTTGGGTCTGCCTAGGCCAAAAGGGGAATCAAGAAGGGAGGAGGGAACTCTGGGTTGGCTTCTATGGCCTTGCTAGATGCTGGATGTAGCTTTGCCCCTTGATGACCTCTGTGCGATCTGCCCCTTGAAGTCTCTGAGCCCTGTGGTCTTACAGTCTTATATTTATAATCGAGATGGTTGGGGAAAGGGCTGATCACTATTGGGGCTTCTCTGTCTGGTTTTTAACCATTGCGCCACCAGTGGCTGCAAAGCAAAAGGTCAGTGGTTTGAATCCCCCCGGCCACTCCAAGGGATAAAGGACCTGGCAGTGGGCTTCCGTAAAGATTACAGCCTAGGAAATCCTATGGGGCAGTTCTGCTCTGCCATATAGGGTCGCTATGAGTCGGAATTGGCTGGACAGCACACAACAACTGTCTGGTGCTTTGCACATGCTGTTTTATTTGTTCCTTACAACACTCTATGAGGCTGGAATTAATGACTTTTGTTCTACAGACAAGGAAGCTGAGGTTTAGGGATTTAAGAAACATGTTGAAGGTCAATGGTAGACATCAGCCATGTCCTGTTTGACTCAAGAGTCTGGGGCTCTGGGGTAGTCGGGGAAACCCCAGAATTTGAAAACAGCTCTGCATGCTAAAGGCCCCCCATCTTCATCACCATGTGTGTGTGCAAGCCCCTGAGATATTGGAACTTCCGTCAGCTGTGAAGTTCAGTCCACCTCCTCCTCACTGTGCTTGAGCACCCCAAACATACCTTCTCTGTTTCTAGGGATGTTTCCTTGAGAGGCAGTGAGGCCTAGCAACAACCTCCCCCCAAAAAATAAAGTGTGTGTCTGTGGAGGTGCGGAGGATTCAGGCCTTGAAGCTTTGCCTTGGGTAAATCAACTAATTCTCTGGACCCTCAGTTTTTCCATCTGTAAAATCAGGGTGATAATAACTATCAGTTGTTGTGAGGAAGGATCATCGTGCCTGTAAAGACAGTGAGTAGATATTTATTGCCTACTCTGGGCCAGACACTGGGCTGAGGGCTTTAGAATGGGAGGTCAGAGAAGCTAGATCGTTGCACACCTCCCCGCCCAGCTGAGTGTCTGGCTCCCATGAGGTGCTTGGTAATGGTGGCCACTTATGCTGTCGAGCAAATATTGATTAGAGCCTTTCTGTATCCTGGGGAAAGAGACCCTATGAGGACACCCAGCCTTGAAGAAACTCCCTAACTAACTAAAAAAAAAAAAAAATTTTTTTTTAACTAACTAGATGGGAACAAATACAAAGGCGATAACAAGGGGGGGAGGAGGAACGATACGGTAAGTCTCTAGGGAATAGCTCATCTGCCTTTAAGTCCTTGCAGGACCCCTTCCCCACCCATCCTCAGCTCAAGCCACCCTCCCTACGCCCAGGCCTGGAGGGTGAAGGCTAGAACAGGTTCAGGATTCTTGCCTGGGGTCTCTTAGAAGTCGAGGAAATGCGGTGGAAGGTAGGGGAGGGAGCAGTGGAGCGGCCTTAGCTTCAGTAGGCAGCTGCCCCTTACCTGGTCCTAGGGGAAGGGTGACATTGGGACACACCCCACGAGGGACCCCAGGGGTAGCCTCTGGGAAATTAAGGAGGGGGAGATGCCCCAGGAATGGCGGGATTCGGTGGTAGTGGTTCTGTTGTTGTGGGGGGGAGGTTTGAGGGGCATCAGTTGCTGCCCTGGGTGGACCCGGCCCTGCCAGTCCGGCCTTGAGCCTCAGCCCCTCCTCTGTGTCTCCTCCCTCTCCAGGTCCCGCTAGAGCGACATGATGGTGGAATCCGCCTCGGAGACAATCAGGTCGGCTCCGTCCAGTCAGAACGGTGTGGGGAGCCTCTCTGGGCAGGCCGATGGCAGTGGCGGTGGCAGCGGCGGTGGGGCCGGAGCCGCAAGCACGGCTGGAAGCACTGCGGGCAGGGATGTGGCCACCGGCGCAGACAGCAACGGTGAGATGAGCCCTGCGGAGCTGCTGCACTTCCAGCAGCAACAGGTAGGAGCTGCGTCCCTCCCTGCGTCTGGGGAGGGGGAGAGGGGAACGCTAGGCCAAGTCGCACTGCAGGCCACCCCCCCACCGGGGCACCGCTGCTCCACCAAGCAACCTCACTTTAACATTCCTGAGGGGGTCTCACCTCCAGGGACCCAGAATGCTCTCACTGCATTCTGGTGGCCACTTTGAGGCCAGGGCAACCCAGCGTTCCCAAGAGACAGAATTGGGACTCTAGGGGGCCTGAGATCCGGAAGCTTGGAACAGCTCCAGAAATGCTGACAAGGACAGACAGATGCCTGGGTCAGCCCTTTCCCCAGGATTACCCACTTGAGGGTGTTCATCTTGGGGTGGGTGTCTGTGCTTCAGACAAGCACTTTGACTAGTAAGTTACTAGGGTAGAGTGGAAGGCCCCACTTTAGGTGTGTGTGCATGGGGGTGGTGGTGATCGCTGTGCACTCAGTGGTATCTTCACTTTATTTGTATTATAAAATATTCCCACCTCCATCTCTGCCTGGGCCTCTGAGGCAAGCTGTGAAGCCAATACTTTCAGGTACCAGGGGCCAAAGCAGCTGGGAAGAGGCCAGAGAGGTAGGCAAGGGTAGGACTGTCTAGGTCCCCTTGCCTTCTTCCACCCCCATCGCCCACACCCAGAACTACAGAGTTCGGGAGTTCTGGACTAGCCTCTCTAGGGAGCGAGAGGCACTGGGGTGGGGAGCCCCGTTTGGTGAAGATAGAGTAGAGGCCCCAGGTCCCAGCTCCACCCCTAGGGAGAAGGGAGAATCATGCTTGACAAGTTCAGGAGAACCTGCCCAGCCA
The DNA here is from genome assembly GCF_030014295.1 of Loxodonta africana. Taxonomy (NCBI): domain Eukaryota; kingdom Metazoa; phylum Chordata; class Mammalia; order Proboscidea; family Elephantidae; genus Loxodonta; species Loxodonta africana. The sequence goes on from NC_087342.1 coordinate 104,230,458, forward strand.
GCCCTGGCCTTGGGATTCTCCCTCTCTAATTTGACTCTGCTCCTCCAATCACTGCTGATGGTGCTGGCCCCTGGGGGCTCTGCTGGGAATGTGGAAAAGCAGGGTCTTGCATGTGTCTCCCTTCCCAGTGCCCCCACTCCTTTGTCTACTGTGCATAGATGTGCATAGCCACATTGCCCTCATGCCTCCCCTCACAGCACTGCTCCCTCCCCAGCACCCTCAATACCCCCACCCCTGGTCCTGCTGCCACTCCATAACCCCTAACGGGCGGGCCCTTTCCAAGGGCCCAGAGATCAGACTGGAGGTAGCACTCTCAGAAGCCCGGCACCCCTGCGCTGAGCACTAAAGCAGGAATTGAAAACACCTGAGCAAAGTCCCAGCCAGGCCATTACCAGGGCTGCTACCTTGGCCAAGAAGTTATGGGCCTCCCTGAGCCTTGGCCTTCTTGATGCCTAAAAAACAGGGTTGTTAGGATCAGACAAGATTTTAAGTGTGAAATCTCTGTACATACTGGCTGGACACAATGTGGACATGAACTGAATTGAGAACTTTAAAAATCACTTCCTCTTGGAAACAGTGGAGACTGGAGTAAGAAGGGTCTGTCTGCTTCCTCCAGGGAGATGGTCCTTGGGAGTTTATCAGCATCTCCCAAGCCATCTTTAAGCAGGTTCTCTGGGGTGGACCCAAAGATCTGTGCTGTCTTCTGGGGACAGAAGGTCAAGGGCAAAATTTCACTCTTTATCAAAGTAATACCAAAACACACCTTACCAGAAGTCCCCAAGTCCACTCATTCTAGCTCTTCTCTTCTTGTACCTCTCGGCAAGCAAAGCTATGAAAATTTTTGAATGTAGCAAAGGAGCCCTGGTGGTGCAATGGTTAAGCACTTGGCTGCTAACCAAAAGGTTAGTGGTTCAAACCCACCCAGCCACTCTGTGGGAGAAAGACCTGGTGATCTGCTTCTAGAAAGATTACAACCCAGAAAACCCTATGGGGCAGTTCTGCTCTGTCACAGGGGGTAGCTATGAGTGGGCATTGGCTCCACGGCATGCTACAACAACAGGGGAGAATACCAAAACTGAGGAGTTTCATTTTAAAAATTATTTGAAGAGTAGACACGGGTATCTGGAAAACTGGGGAGATGTTTAGGGTGGAGAGAGAGAACTGTCTGCACTGATCGGGTTTCTTCCCTCTTCATTGCACACCAGCCATGTTTTACATCTATATTCCAAGTTTCAGTTATTTCTGTTTGTTTTGGGGAATATCCCAAAGTCCTGGAAAATCCTATATCTGTTTCACAAAGAATCCAGGGTGGGGACTGGGAGGCAGGCAGGGGGCTGTTTTATCCATTTGGGCTCACTACGGGCATAGTGCCCAGGGCCAAGGAAAATATTTGAGACTTAAAAAAGGTTTTGTTGGCTCCAAACTATGAAAAGAACCCTGCAAAATTAAAATTACAAAATTCTAATTAAAACGAAACCATCTGTGGGCTATCCCTCCACTGCCCAATATATGAATGAGGCTTTGTGGGGGGAGCTTCAGGGGTAGCCTTTCTGGTACCTCAACAATAAATGTTCCTGACTGTCCATGGGGTAGCATACCTATAGGAAAGAGAGCCTGGCCCCTCAAGTTTCTCCTCCCTCTCAACCTCAGGCACAACCAGGAAGTCCTTGGAGGGTAAACAAATACCTTGCATCTGTCTGGTACTTTGGGTCTTTTTTTTTTTTTCCACATACCCAGTGCTATTTAATCACCTCCCATGCCTGGGTTGTTGTTGTTGTTGTTGGGTGCCTTGGGTCAATTCTTGGCTGTAATCTTTACGGAAGCAGATCTCTAGGTCTTTCTCCTGTGGAGCTGCTGGGTTGACTTGAACCGCCAACCTTTTGGTTAGCAGACAAATGCTTAACTGTTGCACCACCAGGGCTCCTTCTATCCCTGGGAGGCTGGTATTACTATTCCCATTTCAGAGATGAGGAGGTAGCTAAGAGGGAGGCATTGACTTGTCCAGGTAACACAGTAAAGGCTGCAGCTGGACCTCTGGTCTCTCAAATCCTAGTTTAGGGCTCAGAGCACCTCTTTTTGCTCCTGTCACACCCATGCAGTTGCCTGTGGGAGATGGAAGGAGCAAGGCCTCGAACCTAATAGGTGCTAAATAAGTGATTTTTGATGAATGAATGAGGGCACTCCATTCTCAGCCTAAAAGGATTCCTTATACAAACAAAAACCGCGGGCTCTAAGTAGCCCCTCTAGCGCCGGTGGTGACCTCTAGGGGAAGAGGTTTGGGAGTGGGTCTGCCATGATGCACTGGCCCTGTCTTCCTTCCTGTGCCCTCCTTGGGTCTCCATGCCCTTCTTCCTCCCTCTATCTGTTGGTCCCTGTCCCTTTGCTGTGGGTAAACAAGCCCTGGAAATGCAATCCTGGCCTTTGGGAGTAATGAGTTGACAGAGGAGAGAGAGATAAACAGGGCGAGTCAGAAGTCAGGCCTATGACAGGACTTTAGGCCGAAACAAACAGTGCTGAAGAGAGCGTCCACGTCACTTTGGAACAAGAGCAGGTGCTTGTTTCTATGCAACGAAGCTTGTTTAAACAGAGGCTTGGGGGGCGGGGGGAGGTGGCCGGTGTTGGCTTGGCTGGCATGCCAGGCCTGACTAACGAGAGGGTTCCAGGCCGGTTGTCCCATCTCCAGTTCAAGACCCCAGCTTCAGCTCTCTCCTCCCAGCCCCCTTGTTGGTAAGGGACAGGGCTATACCACCTCCACCCTGTCTGTGGGGCTTTTACTAAGTCTCCAGTCTCACGCCTCATGGAGAATCTACCCTGGGAAGAAGGTGCTGTGGGGAGCGCAGCAGGCCTTGGAGCACTCATTCATTTAGCAAACATGCATTGAAACTTGATTTGTGCTGGGCACTGTGCTGGCCAGCTACAGGAGGTAACCCCCAGCGGCTGTGATAGAATACCCTGGACCCAATAGACACACCGGCTGCCCATCAATCCCCTTCCTTCACCAAGGCAAAGCCCCCTGCCCTACTGCCCTGTCCCCCACATAGTATCCCCTCTTTGATGGTTTTCTTTGAAGGCTGCTCTTGTGTTTTATTCTAATCTGATTTCACCTGTATGAAAATGTTCCCAGTGTGTGTGGGGGGCGTCTCCAGGGAACATACAAATACCCTTTGGGTACTCAGATGGGGAGGGGCAATAAGGGCTGGGAGAGGTGGGTGACAGCTTTGAAGAGATGGAAGTCCTGGGGAGGTCTTAGATTCTGGACTGGCATTCTGGCTGAGGAGAGCTGGACTTAGGGCCAGGAGGGCCGAGCCAGGCGGGGTACGAGCGGGCTGAGCTGCTGGCGGCTACCCTGAAAGGCATCCTGGGCCTCTGGATCGCGCACTCCTATTGTCCACGGGTTGTGGGGGTGACAGGTCAGCAAGGGTCACAGGAGGGTTGCCTAGCGTCTGGGAACTCCCACTGCAGTTGCCGTGGCAACCGGGGCCAAATCCCACCCTGTTCACATCCTGTGAGGAGATTCAAAAGGGTTGGGGGGCTCTGCACATTAATGGGCTTTTAACTTACCCTCCTCCTAAGAAAAGAGGGGGTTGGTCAGTGAGTTGGGGGAAGGGAAGAAGAATGGAAGAGATTTTTCTTTCCTTTTCCTCCCCATCTGGCTCCCCTCTGACAAGCTACTTATGGGGATGAGGTGGGAGGGGAAAGTTTCAGAGGTGAATTAGCACCCCCACCTACACACTTACAGAATCAACAGTTGTTTTTTCAGGCCTGAGGCACACTTCTCTTTAGGACTCCCACCTTCAAGCTCCAGATTCTACCCTTTTATCTCTGGTCCCTATGCCTTCTAGACTTCCCCTTTCCTTCTGGAGAATGATCTCTTCTCCAGGAGGTGCTAGTAACTGCTTCCCTCTCCATGAAAATAGCAGGAGGAGGGCAGGCAGGAGGGGACCTGGGGTGGGGCTGTGAGACTATAAGGGAAAAAAATAAGGGAAGGGGGCCTTAACTCCCCTTTCGTGTACCCTTCCTGGGTTACTAAGCCAAAGGTCATCCTGTTTAGTGTGTCTGCCCCCTAGTCCAACAACAAGGGAAGTTTTCTTAAGAGGGAGCTGCACTGTGAGAGGAAGGGAGGGATAGAAGTGGCCCACGGCCTGAGGGGGAGGGATCTCCAGACCCTGCTTTCTCAGGATTTGGAAGGAGCCAGGCCCCTCTACCACTCCTTCCTTCCCTCCTGATATGCAATTCAGAGCCCCGCCCCCCCTCGCTTCTCTCCCTCACCCAGTTTTATGCCTGAGTTTGTCCTTTATTGTTAGGACATTGGGGAAAGGGGAGAATTTGGGGAAGGTTGTGTATGTTTCCTCTTCTGAGGGTGGAGGATTTAGGGTGAAGGCCCGCTTCTGGGGGCCACATACCAGGGCCACTTCATTAGTGTTCGACTTAGCCTTGAACCCTTGAAAAATGTGCAGGGTGGATCTTGAGGGATGTGCACAATGGCTGAGCTAGTTTTTTTCCTAGGGGGCTTCTTTATTCTGAGGAGCCCCAACGGAAGTCCTTTGAAGGGAATCGCATGTCCCCAAACACCCCTACTCTAAACCTGGTACTATAGCCCCATCCGGGTCGCTAGGGAGGGTAGGAAGCTTATAGCGGCTCTGTACCCAGACCTCGGAGTAGACCCGTTTCGGCAGAACTCCACACCGAGCGTGTGGACATTCGTGTGGGAGCCCCGGAGGGCGACTCGCGACCCACGGCGAACAGCAGCGCTTTTAGCAGCGCTTAGCACTACCCGGCTCTATTTCGGCTCCTTCTCCTACGCCAGCCGCCAGCCGTTGCAGGCTCGCATCCTCCAAGCATGCACCCAGGACCCCCCAGCCCCCCGCGGTACTGATATTGCCGTGTGCCCCTCGGGATCCCCCACCCCTCGCAGTGCTGATATTACCCTGGAGAGCTAGACGCCAGGACAGTCTGCACCGTCGCTGGAAGCGGGCCGAGACCTAGCTGCTTCGGCCCTTCAGGCCACAGTTTGCGAGCGGCTGTCCCAGGGGGCACGGGCCAGGGAAGAAGGAACGTGTTTCCCTTTTCTGTATTGTTGGATTCATTTGTTAATTCTTTTCTCCCGAGCCTTCCTTGCAGAGAGCAGGCATTTCCAAGACACTTTGGCAGGGAAGGAGTCGTGAAACCGGGGCAGTGCACCCAGGGTAGGAGTCTTCTGCTCACATGGGCCTGTCTGTGCTTTCCTGGTTTTCATTTTAATGGTTCTAATTTGAGAATGCGCCATGTCATTTTTACGAGGTTGGTGTAAAAAAAATTTACAGCCTTTTCCAAAAAGCTTGCTTTTTTTTTTTTTCAAGGAAAAAAGGTGTAGAATCACTTCAGGGGTTTTATGGTCTCTTCTTCCCCGCCTTCCTGTAATTTTATTTTTATGTCTCTATGCTGGAGGACAAAGCCCTGCCTGGTTGAGAACCTGGATCTCCCCCAGGTCAGTTCCTTCAGTGGTTAGGGTCACTGAACCTTTGACACCTTCTCCCTGTGCCCTCTCCCTCCATTTGCAAGGGTAGATGAAGAGGTATTTCCTGTTTAATTCAAATCAACAAGTACTTATTAGGCACCCACTGTTTATTAGCAGTAAATTAGGTATCCACACTCTGAGATTATATCCCAGAAATAATTGCCTTCATGTCAACCCTGACTCACGGCAACCCCATGTGTGTCAAAGTAGAACTCAGCTCCATAGGGCTTTCAGTGGCTTTTTTGTAAGTAGATCACTAGGCCTTTCTTTCAAGGTGCCTCTGGGTAGGACTCAAGCCTCCAACGTAGAGGTGAGCAGCCCATCATGAAAGCTATTTGCACCACCCAGGTACTCTGGGGTTGTATCACTTCCTGCTTAAAATCTTCCAGTGCTTTTTCCTGAAGTGTAGAATGAGATAGAAAACCATTGCCCCTGTGTGATGTGGCATCCTCTCTTACCTCTGGGACATCATCTCATGCTATCCTATTCGGCTACACTGGCCCGACTAAAAGGTTCCTAATACAACAAGCTTCTTCCCCACTCAGGGCCATTGCACCAGCTGTTTCCTTCACCTTGAATAGTCTCCCCCAGGAAAAGTTGGCTCCTTCTCATCTTAAATGTCTCCTCAGAGAGGCCTTCCCTGACCACACAATTTAAGTAGCCAGCCAGCCATCCTCTATATGACACCACTGTCTCATAGTTTGTGTGTCTCTTTGTTTAGTGTTTAGTGTCTGTCTCACCCCATTGAAATGTGAGCCCCATTAAAGCAAATACACTGTGTCCCCAGGAACTCGGTCATGTGGGTGCCTTGTCCAAAACCAAAACACCAAACCCGTTGCTGTCGAGTTGATTCTGACTCACAGTGACCCTATATGGGTCGGGTGCCTTGTAGGGCATAATAAATGAATCATTGCTAAATGAATCATTGATAAACGAATAGAAAGTCATTATGACACTGGGGGTGAAAGAGATGGGGGTGAAGTGGGCCAGCACGCTTAAACACCCTCCTAGTACCCCCTTCCCTTAAATCTAGCCAGTCCCCAGTTAGAATTAATTATTGAGATGATTTAGGTAAGATCAAATCTCAATTTTGCCAACATTAGCCAGATGCAGACAAAATGAGTTTGGATTTTGTTTATTTTGGCTTCTCGTCACCACATCCCAAATGAGACCAGGATTTTTTAGTGAGTCTCCCATTCCTGCCTGCCCAACCTTTGGCTCCTTTCCCTCTGCAGAGCGTAGTTTCAGGCCAGGTGGATTCAGACTCTGCTTTTGCCACTGTGTGACTTTGGGCAAGTTGCTAGTCCTCTCTGAACCTCCATTTCCTCATCTATAAAGTGAACTAGATTGATGCTTCTCAAACTTTTATGCTTGAGTCCTACAGTAAGAAATGCATTTTACTTGGAGTCCCAGAGCATGTGTGCATGTGTGTACCCACGCACACAGACACACACACCTACACACATGGAGTCCCTGGATGGTGCAGATTGTTAAAGTACTTGGCTGCTAACTGAAAGGTTAGAGGTTTGAGTCCACCTAGAGGCACCTCAGAAGAAAACCCTGATGATTTATTTCCCGAAAAACCAGCCATTGAAACCCTGCGGTGCACAGTTCTACTCTGACACACATGGGGTCGCCATGAGTTGAAACCAGCTGGATGGCAGATAGTTTATATACACATATAAATTTATGTGTATACATATTGTGTGTGTGTGTATATATATATATATATATCCTTTTTTTTCTTATTTTTTGACCCTCTAAATTGCTGTCAGGGCCCACCATTGGGTCATGACTATTTGAAAAATACCTGACTAGATAATCTCTAATGCATCTAGCTCACTAAGCCTGTGGTTCATGATTCTTCTCCATTCTCAAAGCTCACCCCCTTAAGCTTGTCTCCCTGAACACCATGACCCCCCCCCCCAAATTCACACAGAGTAAAGCTGGAACCCCAAGACAGACCTGGAACCCTCCAGCCTAGAGAAAGGAATGGTCAATGACCCTGCCCCTGATTTCCTTAGAGAGAATGCACCTCCCCTAAATTCTTAGAGGCAGAAATCAAGGTGTGGTCCCATCTTGGAGGTGAGGGCCCTTGCTTGTTTTTCTTAGCAGCTCCTGTTATCCTCAAAGCTCCAGAGTTCCCTTCCATCCCACCCACCCTCCCGCGTTGCCATCGATTATAAGGCATTTGTTCCTAATTGTGGAGATTCTGCTAATGACTTCTGAATAGACTGGGGGGAGGGGAGTTCAGCTTCATTAGTGGAACTGAGCTCTTAGGCTTGAGGTGATGTAGACAAAAAGAAGTGTTGATTAGCAAGCCAATCTGAGCGGCATCAGGCCAATGACCAGGAGTCTCCTGGGCAGGTAAAAGGTTAATTATAATAACAATAGAAATGTTCACCCAGGGCCCCCTAGGTGCCAGGCACTGTGCTAAGTACTTTATGTCCATTGTCCCATATACTCCTCACAACTATTCCTGTTTTGCAGAAGAGGAAACTGAGGCTCAAAGAAGTGAAGTGACTTACCTAAGGTCTTAGTCTATGGTGGAGCCAGGATTTGGATACAGATCTTTCTGCCCAGGACCCATGAACCGAATGGACCAGTACGGCCTCCCGTAGAGGAAAAATAGACCCTGTCCCCCAGACCACAGAGATGGGGCATTTGTTCTCAGTACAAGGGGTGAAAAACCAGTTGCTGAGTCAATTCTGACTCATAACAACCCATGCGTTGCAGGGTAGAACTCCACTCCATAGGGAAGCAGATCACCAGGGCTTTCTTCGGTAGCAGCTCTGGGTGGTTTCAGGCTGCCAAACTTTTGGTTGGTTGTCACGTACTTAACCATTTGTGACACCCAGGGGCTCCTCTAAAGGGTGAAGGGAGGAAGAAAGTGAGATTTAAGAAGCCAAATGGCTCCTAATTTTCTACTCTGTCCTGAGCACCCTCTCCGTCCTCCACACCAGGTTTTCCATGATGGCTTCTCCCTGGTGTGGGCTGTGTTTAGGTGTCTCTGGCCACCAGGGAAGGGAAACTGAGTCCACCTTTCTCCTGGGGATTCCTTTTTTGATCTTCTCCATCCTCAACCACCTTCACCTGAGAGCTGAAAGCAGAGGTGCACACAAGATTAGGGGGAGACAGGAACAGGCACGAGGCCATCAGGCCCCTTAGTGGGGTGAGGAAGGCCTGGGCAGCCAGAGGTGTCTGGACTCCACCACTTCCTAGCTGTGGGAGCCTGGGCCTCAGTTTCCTTGTCTGTAAAATGGCAACGATGATGCCTATTCTGCTTAGCTCAGCGTCGTGAAGCTCTAGTTAAATGTTTGTAGCAGTACTCTGAGAACTTCAAGGCCCTATACAAATGTTAGCTCTTCGACTCCATGCCAGCCTGTGCCTGTCCCCCACATCCAGCCTAGACAAAAATGGACTTCACCATCAGGTATTACAGGACTGCTGGGGGCTGGGGGCTAGGGCAGGTGTCACATCACAGATACATTTGACAGTGTATGTGCTTTCAAGGAGGGTACAGTCTGGTTGATATCATCAGAGGAGGATCTGTCGGGGCTCAAAACAAAAAACAAAACATTGCTGTTGAGTTGATTTCGACTGGTGATGACTCCATGTGTGTCAGAGTAAAACTGCTCCATAGGGTTTTCAATGGCTCTTCAGTCTTACTGCCAGGTCTTTCTTCTACGGCACTGCTGGGTGGATTCAAACCACCAACCTTTTGGTTAGTAGCCAAGAGCAAACCATTTGCACCACCTAGGGAACTCTGTCAGGGCCAGGGGCTGTCATTTCCCACCCTCTCTTGGAGGTGGGTGGCCCATTGATTTATCAGGCCCCAGGGCCAACAGGGAGTGAAGATACTCAGGGTGATGGATGTGACTTGGGTCAGGCTTTGGAAAGTCTCAGACCTATCTGATCCTTTCAGTGACCACTCTCGGAGGGGATCATCCTGGGCCTGAGGGAGCCTGAGGCTCCCAGAGTATTGCCCCTGACTGGGGCTCTGGGTGTGTAGACAGTGAGGAGGTAAGGACGGTGGTGAGGAATTGAGGCTGGAGCAGCATTTATAGCACTCATTACTCGGTGACATGTCCATGCCATCTGGTGAGGGGATGTTGGAGCCCAAGCCCAGGGTCTGACCAATACTCTTATCTCTGGGCACCTATAGGGTGATCTTCAGGGGGTACCGGGTCCCAAACTGGGCCATAAGCAAATTACATGAAATGACTGCGGGGTATCCACCATCAGCTCCCTGCCTCCTCCGTGCACAGGGCCTGTATGTGGTGGGTGGCCCTGAGTGAGTAGAGGAAAGAATCACTGAGTGAAGCACCTGGAGGGTTTCAGACCCTAATGACCTGGGGGCCTGTACAGGCTCCTGCAGCCTCTCCTTCTACTACTCCCAGCAGAGCTCAGTTTCCTGCCTCTGGGAATTTCCTTTTCCTTTCCCAAGTGAGTTCGTGACTTACTGGGCCATTTCACACCTCTGATGTGCTGGTCCCTGTGCTTGGACACCCTTCAGCCTCCTTGTCATCTGGTGAACTCACCCGTTGGGACGCCAGTCAGAGCTGCCACCTCCCCTGGGGGGACTTCCCAGACTTCCCCAGGCAGAGGAGACTCTTCTCTGGCCTCTGGGGGTATCGGGTACCCACTTTCTGTTTCAGGCTGACCACCTCCTTGTCAGTCTCTGTATGAATCCATCATCACAGCACCCAAGCCGTGAGCCCCTGGGGGCAGAGGTCAGGCTCTGTTTCTCTGTGTATCCCCAGCACCTGGCATGGTCCCTAGCACACAGCAAGCTCTCAATAAATGTGAGTGAAGTGAATGAGTGAGTAAATGAATGAACGAAGGAACACATGGCAGAAGGAGTAGTGGGAAGTCAGAGGAGGGGACAGCCTCCACTAGGCCTAGGGCCTTACCTGGCTCCAGCTCTTCTGACCTGAAGGGGCAGAAAGCCTGGGGGCAGAGGGGAGGGTAGGCCCAGTGTGAGAGAAGGGGCAGGAGGGGGAGTGAAGGGCATGACACAGGGAAGGCCTGTAGGAGTGAGACTGCAAGCTGTCACCACTTTTTCCCCGTATCTTGTAATTTCATGCTCCAAGGGACCACAAAGTGAGAAAGTCCATGGGGAGTGAATTCAACTCCCCTGGCCACTTTCCCCCCACCCCCAGAGACTAAGGGGGCTCTCCCCACAACTTCCCCTGGAAATTCCTCCTCTGCTGTTCCTCTCTGCCCCCAGAGATCTGGGGTGATTTGTCTCCCCACCCTGACCGGTGTCCTCCCTGCATTGCCTGGGCTGGCTGACTCCTCTGGGCCCTCTTCTTTCCCCCACCTTGGCTCCTGGCCTCTGACCCCTGTTCCCCCCACCTTACCTCCACCTTTGGAGGATAAAGAGTATTTGTCCAGCTCATGTCACTAGACCTGGAGGGGGCCTTACTGAGGCAGACGGAGGCAGCAACCTGTTCCTGATGACCACCTGGCCACCTCTTCCTTTCCTCACTCCTCCCTTGGCCCTTTTTCCACTGCCTCCTGGGGCCTTTTGACTCAGAAAGGTCAGATTTCTACTTTCTGAAGTGAATCTTAGAGATAAGAAACAACCCCCCTCCCTCTGGAAGCCAAGGGCACTTCTCCAGCTGTGTGGTCCAGGGGGAAAAGAGGGTGCGTCGGGGAGGCTAGGGCCTGGGAGGCTGGTGAGGAGCATGCTAACCTGGACTCCAGGTTGCTTGGGGACAGGTGCCCATAGATACATCGATGTGTATTTAGATACCATCCTAAGGTAAGCTAGATTTAAGCCTTGGGGGAGGCTCAGCTGTTCAATCCAGTGATAAAAGGGCTGTGAAGGTGGATGAGTACCTTGGTACACATGCTTGATACACAGTAGATACACAGTGTGGAGTGTATACATGTGCACCCACATTCTACCATAGAAGGTTGTGCCTTGAAGGTGCTTAGGGTGGTGAGTAGAAATCTATGGAAGAAAAAGCAAGTGCATGTGGGGCCAGATGTGGTGAGAGAGAGCCCCAGGTGGGTGCATTTCATTTAATAAGTGTGTCTGGCCCCAGGCACAAGGCTGTGTTGGGGAGAGGCTGGAGGAGATGAAGTAGAGAACTGTTGAGAGATTACTGACAAGGGAAGGGAGTGAAAGCTTCCTGAATGCCAGCTAGGTGTCAAGCATTGGTCCTGTAATACCCCTAGTCACTAGGAGATGGGTAGTGTCCTGGTTTTGCAGATAAGGAGCCAGAAACACAGAGAGATAGAATAACTTGCCCGAGATTACACAGCTGGTAGGTGGCATAGTTAGGATCCGAACCCAGGTCTGCTGATACCACAGCTCCATGTCAAATGCCTGGACACAGCTGCTCATGCTCTCAGGGGGGTCTTGGAGGAACCTGGGCACAGACAGGTGGTTTCAGGACAGGCCCCCACACCTCTGCCTCTGACCTAGAGTCGGGGGATGGAGGGCTCAGCTGACCTTACAGAGAACTTTCTGGGCCTCCCTGTCCCTACCAGACCTCTCACTGCCCATCTGGCCACCTCTCAGGCCCGCTAACTCTTTGACTATCACACTAGCCCACTAACTGACCAGAATGGTTTTCTCCTGCAAACTATATATACTTTCCACCCCTGTGCTCCCTCCAGCCCAGAGTCCAGCCAAGTCACCTTGGCCTCTAAGCCCAGACTACCACAGACTGTGTAACTCTGCTGATAGTTGAGAAACACTCTCCAAGACTTGGCCTAAATTCCCCAGTGCCACAAAGCCCTGTAGACCCACCCAGATTCCCCAAACTCAGAAAGACATGTGGCGCTCAGACTCTGTGCCACTGACCTCTAAACTCTACCTCCATAACCCCAACTGTGGGCTCTGACTCCACAGTGAACGCTACTCCCTTAGCCCCTCAACTAACCACCAGTAATGCAGATGGCCTTGGAGCCAGGCTTCCTGGGCTCGAATCCTGGCTCTGACACTTTCAGCTACGTGATCTTGGACAAGTTACTTACACTCCTTGAGCCTCGGTTTCCTCATCTGCAACATGGGGCTGATAATCCCTACCTCGCAGCCTCGTGGAAGGATTAAATGAGATCTTGTCTGTGCAGTTTTTTGTCTGTGCAGTGCCTGACACATAGTAGTTACTCAGCAAATAGTTCCTATTTTAATTAACGCTCTGAGCCCACCCCCGTGCCTTCCCCTGGAGTCCTTTTGTGACCATTGACCCTTTTGCTGCTCTCATTGAGGTCCCAACAAAACTTCACCAGGTCTCAGGGCGAGTCCCTATAGGCTCTGATCCCCAAACCCTAACAACAACAAAAAAAACCCAAACCTGTTGCCATCGAGTCGATTCTGACTCATGGCAGTCCCATAGCACTGCTCCACAGGGGTCTCTTGGCTGTAATCTTTATAGAAGCAGATCACCAGTCCTTTCTTCCGTGGCACCTCTGAGTGGCTTTGAACCACCAGCCTTTAGATTAGTAGTTGTGTGCAAACTATTTGCACCACGCAGGGACCTCTAAACCCTGACAGCTCCTCTTAATGGCTCCTACCTCTGTCCTTACCCCCAAGGCCATATGGACCCTGTTACCTGCTTACTTGCCCCCAAGACCTTCCTTCCACCTTACCCTGACCTCCTCCCCTCACTACCCCCAAACTCCCCCTGAATCGCAGATTCCACACTGACTCATGACCATCCTCCTCCCAGCTCAGTGGCAGCTGCTGGTGCCAGCACTGACTCAGCCCGTATCTTGCAGGCTCTCCAGGTGGCCCGGCAGTTCCTGCTGCAGCAGGCCTCAGGCCTGAGCTCCCCAGGGAACAATGACAGCAAACAGTCGGCCTCTGCTGTGCAGGTAAGGAGGAGGGCACCCCACGGGCTGGGGCTGAGCTGGGGCCATGTTGGGAGGGTAGGCTTGACACAGAGAGGGGGTGGGACCAGTTGGAGAACTGATCTTGACAGTCCCCAATGCCAAAAACATGGGCAGGTTTCCAGAAAGAAATTAAGCCACTGCAGGTATGGGGTGAAGAAACTTCCAGTTTCTCTCTCTGCCTGATCACCCAGGCTTCTTCTAGCTTAACTTCTTCCCGCCTGCCCCTTTGTGTCTGTCTCAGAGTTTGTGTCTGTCGTCAGCCCTGGCTGTCTCTCAGTGCTCACTGTCTCACTGCCTTTCCACTTCCTCGCCTCTTCCCTCTGGGTCTCAGTCACTTCTTGTGTTTCTGTTTCTCTATCCTGTGGGTGGCTCTCTCTGTCCCTCTCTGTTCCTGGGTCTCCAGCTTACCCCCTCCCGGGCTCTCAGTTGCTGCCGTCCCTGCGTCTCTGCTTCCCCTTATCTCTCACCCACGGACTCTCTCTCAGTCTCGCCGCGTTTCCTGTCTCTTCCTGTCTCTCTGTCTCTTTTGTTTTCCTTTGCACAATCTGCCCTTTTTCCCCTCCTCCCTTCCCCCCAGCTCGCTGGCCCATCTGGCTGGTTGGGGGAGGGGAGATCTGCAGGGGGCGGGCGGGGGGAAGCCAGGCCTTCTGTTTACCTTTTGTGTCACAAAGAACTTGGGAGAATTGCAGTCTGAGTCTGGGATGGGTCACAACTGGGGCAGCCCTCTCCCCTCCCCCTGGGCCCAGCAGCCCAGTCTCCTCATCCTTGTCTTTCTCCAGACCCCTCCCCACAGCGGCAGGGGAGGCTCGGAATTGGGGAGAGGATTAAGCGGGGCTTTGAAAGGAAGTTTATCTAAGGGAGGAAGGGTGAGGGTGATCCTGAACTGGAGGCTCTGAAGTTTTTTGGGGGGGGAGTTGGAAGGGGGACTGCTAAGGGCAGGAGGGAAGTGAGGAGGAGGATGGGGAGGGGTGCAGGGTGCTTTGAGAAGGACCCAAGCCTGGGCTTTGTCCTGGGGGGAGATTCCAAGGCTCTGACAACAAACATATCTGGGGTTTATGTGAAAGTGCTTTGAAAAAGTTCAAGGTGCTGGACAGATGTGGGGGGCGTGAGTAGTAAGTAGCACTCCTTTAAAAATCTTGAACCTAATGAAATAACTCTTAAAGGGGAATAGTTGGGCAAAGAGGATGGAGTGGCCTGGGGTGGGGGAGGGGAGGACACAACGTGGAAAGTCAACAACAGGAGGAGGAGAAAGCTCTCCCACCCTAATGAGGGACAGGGTTCTCACGCCTGAGTGGTATCGGGATTGGTCTCTTGGAATTGGGGACCTCATACACACTTCCTGGGTCGGACAAGGCCCTGAGGCTACTGTCCTGAATCCCCCCTACCCTGGCCCAGTTTAGCAACCCTTTCTAAGAACAGAGAGGGATAGAGTGTGGAACAGGAATGTTCCTTCAACTCAGAAAAGGAAGGAGCTTGATGGTAGTTAGAGTGACCAAGGTCAGGCATCAGGAAGGACTTCCAATGAGGTATAAGGGGCAGGAGATGTGAAATGTCTGAGAGAGGAAGACAGGCTATGGGATCTTCCTTAGGAGACCCCCACAACGAGGGAGGTCCCTGGACAGCGTAGAATGAGAGGAAGAGGTTTTGGGGTCAGAAGGACAGATAAAATGCTCCTTTTCTCAGGCTTCTGTTTCCTTGCCTCCTCACTTCTCAATTATTGATTGATTGATTGATTCAACAAATAAACTTATCAAATACTTCCTGAACTAACAGCTAACATTCACAAAGTGCTTACCATGGGGCAGATACTGTGTGCTTTACGTGTATCATCTCATTTTATCTTCACAACCCTATGGGTGGTGGTGGTGTTGTAAGGTGCTGTCTAGTCGGTTCCGACTCATAGTGACCATCTGTATTACAGAACTAAATGTTGCTGGGTCCTGTGCCATCCTCACAATCCTTGCTATATTTGAGCCCATTGTTGCAGCCACTGTGTCAATCCATTTTGCGGAGGGTCTTCCTCTTTTTTTGCTGACCCTCTACTTTACCAAGCATAATGCTGTTCTCCAGGGACTGGTCCCTCCTGATAACATGCCCAAAGTAAGTAAGACAAAATCTCACCATTTTCACTTCTAAAGAACATTCTGGCTGTATTCTATGGGTAAAAAAAAAAAGTAGGTGCTATTATTAGCCCCATCTTGCAGATGAGGAAACTGAGGCCCAGAGGGGTTACATAATTTGTCCAAAGTCACACAGCTAACTAGGGGAAGAGGGAAGATTTGAGCCCAAACAAGTAGCCCCAGAACTCATACCTTTAATCCCAGCACTGTGAGGCCGCCTTTGTGTTTAGCACAATAACGAGCACCAATAGTCCCCCAGGTACAGAAGACCCAGCTGGATGGTTCTCTGAGTCCTGGGGAGATGAGAATTCTTGGGGCCATGTCTGAGCTTGCTCAGGAGCCTGGACCCCCATCTGTTGATCTCTTGTCTTTCTCCTCCACCCCTAGATACCTTCCTTGCCTCCCTATCCCCATCCCCAAGTTCAGTCTCCAAGGAGAGAGGGGTCTCTGTCCCAAAGTGGGGCCCAGGGCCTGGAAGTAGCTTTTCCGTGAGCTCAAGGTTGGTGGGGGAGTAGAGGAGAACAAGGGCTGGCTCCTCACCCAAGTGGAAAAGCGTAGCTTGTTGATTTGGAGCTTGAGTGAAACGGGTAATTAAAGGAGATTAATGGCCCCTTTCCCAGTGGTCCCCTGGGGGCACTGCTCTGCTCCCCTGCTGGAGGTGTAGGATTCTCTGCCTGCTCACCTCCTAGCCACCCTCACCACCCGTTCCCTAGAGCCAGCTTTCAGAAGAATTTCTAAAGCCTTATTAGGTCTCTGGAGCCCTGGTAGCATAATGGTTAAGAGCAATAGCAACTAACCAAAAGGTCAGCAGTTTGAATCCATCAGCTGCTCCTTGGAAATCCTATGGGGCAGTTCTACCGTGTCCTGTAAGGTTGCTGTGAGTTGGAGTTGACTCAATGGCAATGGGTTTTGTTGGAGTTTTTGGTATCAGGTCTCCAGTTCCAGCCTAGTGAGATTACCTGGTTTGCACCCAGGCCTGGTCCCCAGGCAGGGAGAGATCAGTCATGGAAGGCAGCACAGGTAGCCTGGAATTGAGTGGAGGGAGGGTAGCAAGGGACAGGTTCCTTAGCTCTGTCTGCTCCCCGGCCTTCATCTCATCATCTTTGTCCCTCTACCCCAACCCCGCTGAGACTTCTTCCTCTGGCATTTCTAGAAGTTCTTGGTGTCTCAACACTATTTTTCTTGCTGCAACTTCAGCCCAGAACTAGTCTGAAGACTTCTTTCTGGTCATTTGCAAGGGGTTTAACCTAAACCAAGCTCCAACCTGGACTCCTTGCATTGTTCCGCAGTTGTTCCACCCAGGGATCCCAGATCCCATAGAGGAGGTTGAGTTCGAGTCCTTGACTGTGATACCAAATTGCATCCACCCTAACCCACAGCCCCCAGATAAGCTTCGTCTATGCGAAACACCATCTCTGCTACTCTTGGCCAGCTTAGCAAACTGTATTAGTGGTAGGTGGAGGGCTCAGGGGCCTGAGCAGACTCCTTGAGGGAGAGGCTGGAGGCAGCTACGGGCGTTTAGCCTGGGGCTCACACTGCCAGGGCTTTAGTAAGTGCCTAGTTGCCCTGGCCGTGTTCCAGATAGTGACTCATCTGAGCTTACTAGAGGACGGGTGCCCATCCTGGCACACCCCAGCCTGGTGATAGGGGCCAGGGGGGATAACAGGGGAGCTCCAACTTGGTTCTCAGAACCCCAAAGGAGCTGAGGAGAGGTGAATGGGAGCAGTCAGCACAGGGGATCAGTATGAGGCAGACAATTCACTGACTTTTCTTGACCCCTTGGGACACCTTAGCCAACAAGTACACACAGGTGATCCATTCAGATCACTGCAGCAACCTCTCCAGCCAGCTGCTTGACCATTGGCAGGAACGGCAGGGGCCAGGCAGGCCTTCCAAGGTCATGTCTTCTATTCCCCAGCCTGTAAGCAGAAAGCCCCAAGGAAGGAAATGCCACATCCGTTGTTACATGCCACTCTTGGTGACTCACACTCCTGGTGCCTGGAAAGATCCGGGTGCCTGGGCTCAGTCTTCCCTGCCGGGGGTCATATCTGGCTCCCCTAGTTGAGTTCTCACTGCTGATGAGAATGAGCGCCCAGTCCCTTTGGTCCTAAGTGACCATTGCCATGCAGTGCCCTCTGGGGCCCCTGACATGCCTAAGGCACGGTAGGGGGGAAAGGAGAGGGAAAGGAAGAAATTAGAAAAGAGGGGGAAAGGAGAATCCCCCTTTTCCCAGCTGGGGCCCTAACCTGTCAGGGGTGCCACCCAGGACAAATCCCTGCAAGACACTCTTCCCTGACTGGGCCCTACCCATCCCCCCTCCTTTCCTGCCCCAGGGCTGTCAGAGGGGCCCAATGTAAATTTTTTTGTACTGACGTAGAATTTAAGGGCACACAAATCACTTTCACCCCTTCTCCTGTGTCCCATGGTGGCGGGGGCAGGGCGGCGGGGGGGGCAAGTTATTTAATCTCTCTGGGCTTCAGTTTCCTCATCTGTAAAACGGTAATGATGCTGCTGCCCCTTCACTGGTTTGCTGTGAAGATTCAGTGAGATAATATGTACCTGGAAAGAGCTTAACGAGCGCAGTGCCAGGCACGTAATACACCTACCCTCCACACCACTCTTGCGTGCAGTGCTGTGAGGTGGGCTGGGCAGGTGTTCCAAACCCAGTTAGCAAATGGGGCAAGTGAGCCCTGGCAATTTCAGAGAACGGTAATGTCAGGGATGAGAACTTGGGTCACCCTGTGCTCAGCACCCTGCACTGCCTTTTTATTGGGAGCCCCCTGGGTTGAAGGGAGGGAGGAGGAAAGAAAGGGCAGTCTGGGATATTAGTTGGTTTGGGACGCTCCAACTCAACTTGTAACCCAAGTTTTTGGACAGCAAAGCCCAAGTTCTTTGAGCCGCTGCCTCCTCACATACTTTGGGGGCACCCAACCACAGACTCGGGGGCTGACTCTTCAAGGAGGGTGGGTCTGTGACCCCCATCTCAGGACCCTCAGAAAGTGAGGACCGAACGCCTCTGCAGCCTGGCTTTCCAGAGAGACCTTTGGGTCCCTCTTACAAAGAAGGAAAAGTCTGCCTTTAGGATCTCCACCCCTGGTTGCCCCCTTCAGCCCCCTGGATTGTTCAGTTGCCACATCTTTTTTAAGACTCACTTTGGGGTGGGGGGCGGGGTGAGGCAGGCAGTGTGGGACATGGAATACACAGACCTGGGCTCGAATCCCAACCCTGCCATTTTGGTATG
The DNA here is from genome assembly GCF_030014295.1 of Loxodonta africana. Classification (NCBI taxonomy): domain Eukaryota; kingdom Metazoa; phylum Chordata; class Mammalia; order Proboscidea; family Elephantidae; genus Loxodonta; species Loxodonta africana. Next base: position 104,249,164 of record NC_087342.1, read on the forward strand.
TTATTTATGCTCCCTGACCTCACGTTTCCTTATCGGTAGAAATGGGGTAAAAACACTCCAAAGGGGTAATGATCATCCCCTACCCTCACCCTTCCCCACTCTCGCTTAGATACCTTGAAGCCTTCATTCACACAGTGTGCCCATGGCTAAAAAGCCAGGTTGTTATGCCTCCAGGGGACATTTGGACAGCCATTGGCTGGGGTCCAGGAGAAAGCCTAGGAGCAGGGCTCAGCCGGTAGTTAAGGGGTGGGCAAGAAGAGTTGGGGCACTGGGACTTCTTTGATGTCCATGAACTTAATGCCTTGCTCCTTCTGCCTGGGAGTTTCCCAATGGGCGACTTGCAGCTTATCTTGCCCCTTCCAGGGGAAGGGAACAACCACAGGCAGGTGAGGCTTGGGGGAAGTGACAGGGGCCACAAGTTCCCTGGGCCCTAACCTGTCAGGGTGCCACCCAGGACAGGGTCCCTGCAGGACACTCCTCCCTGGTTGGGCCTATCCTTCACCCCTCCCTTCCACCCCAGGGCTGTCAGAGGGACCCAGCGCACAAACACTTAGTGGTGTTTTAGTGTGTACCAGTGCTCTGCCAGGGTGGAAGTGAGGGGGAGGTTAGAGAAGAATCCTGCACCCATAGGCTCACAGAGTGAGGGGAGGTGGCCGATAGCCCTATCAGGGCACCTCTCCTGCTAAAATGAGGACAGGACACCGTAGCAGCTTGGACCTTCCTGGCTGTGACTGCCTTCTTGTCTTTGCTTTGGGGCTGGTATGCCCATTAATCTCGTCTGCATGATTGAGCTATGAAGCATGTCTCTCATGTGTGTTGTTGTTGGACCTGTAGAACTGTCTAATCTATGGCTGAAGGGTGAACCTCAGGAGTGACTTCAGTACCAAGTTTAAAGGGTATCCAAGGGCCACAGTCTCAGGGCTTCTCCAGTCTCTGTCAGATCAGCAAGCCTGGCCTTTTTTTTGTGTGTGTGTGTGAATTTCAATTTTGTTCTACATATTTCTCCCACTCTGTCCGGTACCCTCTTCTGTGATCCCTGTCAGAGCAGTCAGTGGTGGTAGCCGGGCACCATCTAGTTGTTCTGGGCTCAGTCTGGTGGTGGTTGTGGTCCATTAGTCCTTTGGACTAATCGTTCCCTTGTGTCTTTGGTTTTCTTCATTCTCATTTGTTCCAGCTGGGGTGGGACCAGTAGATGTATCTTAGATGGCTGCTTGCAGGCTTTTAAGAGCTCAGATGCTACTCACCACAGTTGTATGTAGAACATTTTCTTTATAGGCTATGTTATGCCAGTTGAGCTAGATGTCCCCCAAGACCATGGCCCCTAGCCCTCAGCCTAGTAGCTCAGTCCCTCAAGGCTAGAAGGAGTCCTCTCTTGAAGATAAGCCCTGTGTTGTATGTTTAAGGAAACTGACTCCTCGGAGAGGGAAAGGGATTTGCTTGAGATCACACAGCACATTCAGTACAAAGCTAGAAACAGAAGCATGCCCTCCTGATTCCCTGCCTGTCCTCTTTCCAACCCAGCCATAGACATAGCTACACATACATACACCAGGACAGCACCAACAGATGCTCCCTGGGAAGCTCTAAGACACTATGTGTGCCATCTAGACAGGTGTGCTGGAGTGTGTGACATGTGTGTATGGGGCCCACAGCCAAGGTCCTTGTACCATTTTTGAATCCCTCCCATGGCTGCAGACAGCTGTCCTGGCCAGGCCCGCCTTTCAGATAGTGGTCTCAGAATAGATGGAGAGTTGGGAATGGCTTGGTGTTGCCATTCCCCATCACTGGGGGAGAAACCCTCCAAAGCCTGAGTTCTTCTGACTGCTGTCACTAGGGTCTAATCTTCCTGCACCAAGGACAACCCGTCCTACAATTAAATAGCCAATCCTTATGAGCGCTTCCTGTGTGCCAGGTTCTGATCTAACTTATTAATCCTCATGAGGACCCAATGAGGTAGGCCCTGTGGCTACTTCCATTTTAGAGACAAGGAAACAGAGAATAAGGAGGTTAGTCACTTGTCCAAAGACACACAGCTAGTAAGTGGCAGAGCCAGGACTCGAGCTCAGGCAGCCTGACTCTGCTATACTGAGTGTGGGGCTTTGGGTACATGCCTTTCTGTGGGTGCGGTCCAGGTAAGCAGACTAACGGGCCGAATCCAGCAGGTGCCGGTGTCAGTGGCCATGATGTCACCGCAGATGCTCACCCCCCAGCAGATGCAGCAGATCCTGTCACCCCCGCAGCTGCAGGCCTTGCTCCAGCAGCAACAAGCTCTCATGCTCCAGCAGGTAAGCCTGGCCCCAGGGCAGCCAGGGGGTCAGGGGGGAGAGGAGTGATGAATGAGGAGTGACGGGTGGGAGTGGGCTGTGTCCCCTTTCTTCCACCTGGCCTCCTACCTCCCTCCCACCTCCCTGTTTACTACTAACATCACTGAGGGCCAAAGCAGCTGCAAGAAACCAGTTTGGCGCCCAGAGAGACAGCTCAGGCTGGACTGATCTGCATTCCTCCAGGGAAGCTGGGGGCGGTCAAAGGTCAGGCTTCTCCCTGCAGCAGCTCCTTCAAACCTCTTCCTGTGTGCTGGCCTCCCTCTATCACTAGAACCCCTGGGAAGAGCAAAGTACAGGGACACCTGGCACCTCATGGTGACCTGTTCAGGAGACTCGCCAAGAGGCAGGAAGGGTTCAGAGTGGCAGGATGGGGTCCACTCTCCCTGCCCACTCTCCCCACCTGGCCTTGCTCAGGAGGACGCCTGTTTCACCATTGCATGAAACTCCCCACCCCGATCTCAGGAGCCAGAGAGGACAGGGCTGGGGTTGCCCTGGGGCTCGATAGCCCCTGCCCACAGTAAGCACTCCCACCCTACCCCCACCCACCCAGCTGCAGGAATATTACAAGAAGCAGCAAGAGCAACTCCACTTACAGCTCCTCACCCAACAGCAGGCTGGGAAACAGCAACCCAAAGAGGTAAGAGGCTCTATCAGGGCCCAAACCCCCAGCGGGGCATGTTCCCCATCACCTACAGCCCCAGCCCCCTCCTGGCCAGCGGCTGAAAGTGAAAAGTGGTCAGGAAAGAAGTGCCCCATGGGAATAGTAGACACATCAGGAAGAAGTTGGGGGAATGGGGGTGGCAGCTCACTGAAATCTCTCCCTCTGCCCTCACCCCATTCATTCTTTCTCTCCTGGCCTTGAGTTGTGGGATTAATGCGAGCAAGAAGGCTGAGCGCTGTGTTGTCTCTACATGTGTGTGTGGACGTGTGTGCTTGTCGTCATCTGTATGTGTCTGATGGTCCACACTCACGTCCAGCTGCCGCGTTTTCATGGCCACTCATTAGCACCTCAGCCCTCCGCTTCTCTGCCTGAGAATCTTTCAGCCCCTCAGAACCCCCCACCTGCAGTGCCCCCTGTCAACCTCTGCTGCTTCTGGTACTATCCAGTCAACCTCCTTCCAGCCGCCCCTTCCCTTACCCACGGAGTTGCTCTCAGAACTCCCAGCCCACACCCCTGTCCCATTGGGCCACAGTGCCTCCTGAGCTTCTATTCTAGGTCCTGCAGCACCGCAACCCTCCTCCGCCCTGCCCCACCACCACCTTATCCGAAACATACTCCTGGCCAAACCACTGCCAAGTTCTAAATCACCTCTTCCCAGAAGGAGGCCCTGAGGAAGCCCAGTACTCCTCCAAACTCCCTGGGCCTCCCCCTCCACAGTCTTGTAATTGTGGCATTATCTACCAATAAATCTCTAGGCGGGGTTTCTCTGTCTTGTCTCCATATTGAATAGCCAGCCCCCCACCCCATCTAACCCTACCCCCGGGCCAGGCAGGCAGAGATGGCCCTGACTCCCAAGCACCCAGGACATGCTTGGCTCCTGAGCTCAGCAAAGACTTGCTGACAGCCTGGCTTGTCAGTGCCTGTGTGAAGAACTGAATGGGGGGTGGGGGAGAGAAAGAAAGAGCAAAATAAAGAACAAACGCGCACGCGCCCAGACAGTGGCACTGTGACTGTTCCCTGAGCCTGGTTCCAATGACCAGCTGATCTTTTAAAGTCCCAACTGACTCCTTGATCCTCCCTATCTAAGGAGTAAGAAAGAAGCAGAGATGGAGGGGAGAAGGCCCCCTCCCCAGAGCAGGCGAGGGCACCCTGGGCATGTGGGGAAGGGTGCCCGCCAGGCAGGAGTGGCCCCCAGAGCCTGACAGGCTCATCGATCATTGTGATGAGAGGGGTCCCCCCCCAGGCGCTCACGCGCAGCTGCCGTGCGGGGCACTGGTGCAGCGGGAGGAGAGAGGCAGGCGGGAGGGCGGGCTTCGTGCTGCGTGTCTGGGTCTGGCTGTGTGTGTTTGCGTGCGTGCGTGCGTGCGTGCGTGCGTGCATGCGTGTGTTTACTGCGAGGAGGCATGCAGCCTTATGGAAGCTGGGCCGGGAGCAGAGAAGCTGCAGCTGCGGACGCCGCCACGGCCTCTCCGGGGGCTGACAGGCCTTGGGAGGGGGTGGCCGCAGGGTGGGGGCCAGATGGCACGCCTGAGGTTGATGGCACCCCTCTCTGCCCACCCCCTCGGGCCCCCCACCAGGCACTGGGGAACAAGCAGCTGGCCTTCCAGCAGCAGCTCCTACAAATGCAGCAGTTGCAACAGCAACACCTGCTCAACCTGCAGAGGCAGGGGCTTGTCAGCCTACAGCCCAGCCAGGCCTCGGGGCCCCTCCAGAGCCTCCCGCAAGGTGAGCAGCCCTCCTTCCCCACCCTCCCAGCCTATCCCCACAGCCCTCCCTGGCACTGGGGGGCTGGCAGCCCCTCCTCCCAGGGCTGAGTAGGGAGGCCCCACACATTCCTGGGGCCCTGCCAGCCTCCCTTCTTCTCCCGCAGCAGCCGTGTGCCCCACGGACCTGCCCCAGCTGTGGAAGGGTGAGGGTGCCCCTGGGCAGCCCGCCGAGGACAGCGTCAAGCAGGAGGGGCTGGACCTCACTGGCACAGCCACCACCGCTACCTCGTTCACCACCACCCCCAAGGTCTCCCCGCCCCTCTCCCACCACACCCTGCCCAATGGACAGCCCACTGTGCTCACGCCTCGGAGAGACAGGTGAGGGGCCCAGGCTGGGAGGGGGTGCTGCAGACCTGCCCAAGGGCAGACCTAGACCCCAAGGAATGGCATCTATGGTGGTGGCCAGGCAAGAGGGGGTGGTAGTCAGGGACCCGGAAGTGCTCCCCCTTGCCCAGGGCACACAAAACCTGTGTGCGAGATGTGAGTGCTGGGCCTCTGGGAAGCCCATAGAAGGGACAAGAATATCACCAGCGGGGGAGCTGGGGCTGAGCCCGGCCCATGCTGCTGGGGTCTTCTGGGTCCCTAACCGCCACCTCCCTCCTGCCCTGGTAGCTCCTCCCATGAGGAGACCCCCAGCTCCCACCCCCTCTATGGACACGGAGAGTGCAAGTGGCCAGGCTGTGAGACGCTGTGTGAAGACCTGGGCCAGTTTATCAAGTAGGTGTCATCCCCACTCTCCTTTTCCCCACTCCCTTCATGCCTCACATTTTCCTCCCAGCCCCACCACCTAGCTTGCCCCTTCGGGGGCCTTCAGTCACCAGCTGTCTCATTGTTTTCACCCCAGGGTGTCTTCCTCCCTCCCCAGCCTATGTTCCCAGGACTTGCAGCCCCTCACCTGTCCCCAGGCTGCCAGAACAGAACAGGGTGGGGGTTGGGAGGAGAAGGCCCAGGGAGGACAGATACAAGTACTTCTTCCCCCCACCCCCTGCCACCCTCCGAGCATCCCCCCCAGACTCAGCCGGAGAGTGACGGCCTAGTGATGGGGCCCTGAGACCAGCCGACAGGCAGGCGGGAGGCGAATAGGCGGCTGGCAGCAGGCGGCCAGCTGCCACAGCGTGCCAGGCTCTGTCACTGACTGATTAACTCCACTGTCTCGCAGACCCTTGCAGCATCGGGGTCAAACAAATTGTTTTCACGCTTCGTCAGAGGTTTACTTAATTAGTTCATTTGCAATTAGATCTCTCTGTAGCTGGGATTTTAGCAAAGACATCAAAGGAGGCTGGGGAGGAGGCCGCTTCTCCATTGCCCCATGTTTCTACCTCTTTCCCTTCTGTGTATCTCGTGATCTGTCTGCTTTTCAGTCCGTGAGTGAGGTTAGAGGAGGGGATGGGAGGGTGGGGGCAGCCAGGAAACCTGCCAACTCTCTTCTCTCCACCCTCCTTCTTATGAAGACACCTCAACACGGAGCATGCCCTGGACGACCGGAGCACGGCCCAGTGCCGGGTACAGATGCAGGTGGTGCAGCAGCTGGAGATCCAGGTGTGGCCCTGGATGATGGCGGGGATGTGGGCTCTAGGACCTGGCCCACCCATAGCACTGTCTGTCCAGGAGTGGTTGGGAGCTTTATGGGAGGGTCATGTGGTCAAAGCCACCATCTTTGCTTCCTAGGTCCCAGTTACCATGGTCATGAGGTGAGGGCAGCTGGATGGCCAAGGTGTAGGGGATACACAAGGCCCCAACAAAGGTTGGAGGTGTCTTTACTGAGAGGTTCAGAAGAGACTCACACTACATTAAAAAAAAAAAAAACTAATCGCTGACATATGGAGCCCTTAGTACGTGCCATACTAAATACATATATAACTGAATCCTCAAAACAACCTGAAGTGGCCGGAACTATTATTTTGCCCACTTTACAGATAGAGAAAACTGAGGCACGGAGAGGTAACTTGCCTCTTATCACTCAGCTAGTAGGTGGCAGAGCTGGGATTCAAACCCAGGCAATGTGGGTCTGAGTCCAAGCTCTGTAACACAAAGTACAGATACTCAGGAAGCTATTCAGGGTAGTCCATCTGTCAGCCGATCAATCTTTACCCACTTCCTGCTGGCACGGAGCAGAGTGGCCTGCGTGAGAGGGTAGCCGTGAAGGATCTAGTGCATTTCTGAACGGGGTGAGTGAGGCCGTCATCCACTTCTCTGCGTCTTGCTTCAGTCCAGGAAGACCCTCTCACAACTAAGTGCCATGGAACTAGGCACTTGGCTGTTGTTCACAGAGACGGCAGCCATGGCCCTGCCCACGATGGGGAGAAAAGGCAGGTGCTGTTAGAAAGAAGGCTCTTGATTTGTAGTGGCCATGATGAGCTCAAGCCAGGAACACCCAGGGAGAGTATTTAATGGTCCATAGAGGTCAGGAGGAGGGCCTCATGGACAGGTAGCCCATGGACCTGGCCTTGAGGAGCCTGATGGGCAGAGAAGGGGCTGAGGCCTTTGGGGAGTAGGGGACAGAGGGAGCTGGGATGCTGAGGCGTGGAAGTGGCGGCAGGGATGGGGGCTTTCTGAGGGCTTTCTGAGGAGGCTGGTGATGTGGCCCATGGGGGCCAGGAGAGGTGGAACATGGAGGAGGAAGAGGAGTGGGCCACCTCAGTGGTGAAGCCCCTGCTCACCTCCGCCTCTCCACAGCTCGCCAAGGAGAGTGAGCGGCTGCAGGCGATGATGGCCCATCTGCACATGCGGCCCTCAGAGCCCAAGCCCTTCAGCCAGCCGGTGAGTGATTGTCCCCTCCCTGACCCTCCCAGAGCCCCTGCACAGCCCCTGGGCCCTCAGGACCCCTCCCTTCAGCGCTGGTCTCAGGACCCTTCCCGTTGCTCACAGCTGAACCCGGTCCCTGGCTCCTCCTCGTTCTCCAAGGTGGCTGTCTCCGCAGCAGATTCCTTCCCAGACGGTCTTGCGCACCCCCCCACCTCGGCTGCTGCCCCGGTCACCCCCTTGAGGCCCCCAGGCCTTGGCTCTGCCTCCCTGCACAGCGGGGGCCCCGCCCGACGGAGGAGCAGTGACAAGTTCTGCTCCCCCATCTCCTCAGGTGAGAGCAGGTGGGAGTGGTGGGGGCCTCACGAGAAGGGTGTTTCACCCTCCCCCCTGGGCTGGACCTCCATCTGGCTCCTTCACTCTCTGCCTGTCTCCCCCAGAGCTGGCCCAGAATCATGAGTTCTACAAGAATGCTGATGTCCGGCCCCCCTTCACCTATGCCTCCCTCATCCGCCAGGTGAGCCACAGAGAGGAGAGGGATAGGGGGAGATTGGCATAGAGGCTACACCCTCCAGCCCTCCCTGTACCCCCACATCAAGTCCCCAGGCTCCAGGAGGGCCCCAGGGCCAGAGGATAGAACTTTCCCTCATACATTGTCCTCGCCCACACTCACAGCTGTACAGTCTCCCTCTTGCAGGTTTCGTTTCCTCAATTCAGTCTGCCTACTGGTCACGAGGATGTGTCTCTAGGGGACACACACACTCTTTACTACTCATACCCACTGTGTCATTCATTTTTTCATTTCCATGTGCACACTCCCATGAAGCCCTTTTTGCTGGTAGACTTAGGGTCACCCTTAGCCTGCCTCTCTCTCTCTCTTTCACACCTACCTATGTTCCCTCCCTCATGTCCGTAATTGTCATGTCCTCACTGCTCACGTAATATTCATAATCACACACAAACATACAATTGCACACTATGTCCTCTCTCTCTGATACCCCACACAGGCACACACATACACACCCTTACACATGTTCACACACACACACGGTTTCATGCCTAGGGTGCCTTTTGCCAAAATCCAGAGAAAATACCAAACAGCACCCATCCCAAGGACATCTCTCTCCCAAGAATACTGCTTTCCTTCCCTTTACAGGACAGGTGGCATTTGGAGTCATTTTCCCCCCAGAAAGCATTCATGTGCTCCTTGCGAAAGTGCACGGCCCTTTGAGGCCTGTGTTACCTTTAGCCTGTGACAATGGGAGATCCTGGGGGAGAGAACACAGGACCATGACCCTTCAAGCCAGGACTGAGGGTCCCTTTGCTTCCTCCTTGCCCATAGGCCATCCTGGAAACCCCTGACAGGCAGCTGACCCTGAATGAGATCTATAACTGGTTCACCAGGATGTTCGCCTATTTCCGGAGAAACACTGCCACCTGGAAGGTGAGGCACCCCTTTACCTGCTCGGGGGCCCCAGCCACCCTTGGGCATCTATATCCTTTGGCCATCAAGGCTGCCTGATAATCAGCCTCCTCTGGGAGAGGTGGCTCTGCAGAAAAGGCCCTACCAGGGCCCAGGCTGAGCCATGTGCCCCTACCCCCATCTCAGCTGGGCCGTGGAATATTCTATAACTGCCTTTCAATGAACCTTTACTTCCAGCCTGGTGCTGTCTTCTTTCTGGGAAGAAATCTTCACTTCTCCAGGGTGCCCCCATGGCTCCAGCCCCATGAAGCAGGGCCTCCAGGATTTGGTACTGGCCAAACCTGATAGGGAAGCCCGGGCTAAATTCACAGGGGCCCTGAGGGTCTACATACCTTGGCTAAGATGTGTGTTCTGAAGCCCTGGGAGGTGGGAGGGAGATGGGCAGGCAGCAATGTGTGGATGGGCTGACCTGTGTACCCATACACTGGGGCACAAACCAGGCACTCGTACACTCTCCCCCACTGCCATTGGTGGCAGGAACATAATTGTCTCCATCCAATTAGTCATTTCAACACCTTCAGCCATAAGAGTTTTCCTGGGGGACCAGAAGCAGGAAAGGGGGGCCTTAGAAAAATGGGACACGGAGATATGGGCTGGGGCACTAAACCATTTGTTTTTCTATAGCTAAGATGGTGTGTGTGTGTCTGTCTCTGCTGGGTGAAATATTAGGGTCTGTGCTTCAGGGTGGAAAGGGGATATCTAATTGAGAGGGAGGAGAGGAGGGGTGGAGCATTGGGAAAGGTTAGACACCGGGAAAGGCGTCTCTAGCTCAGAACCTTAATTGGATTGCTGGCTCTTGAGTCCCCCTGCTGACGAGTGCAAAAACTGCAGGTAATCAGGCCACCTCCCCTCATTCCACCAGCTTTCAACAGGTGTTACTGAGCCCCCCTCCCCACCAGCACCCCGGATTGGGTGGGGTGTGCATAGGGCCCAGCCTTCTCTGCCTGGGAGGGCAATATGCTGGGTCCAGGAGGAGGAACTGCTTCACGGCCTTCTGCATCCCCGTGCCCAATTCCCAAGGCCTAGGAGAGAGGCTGGGAGACTGGGACAGTGACTCTGATTGGCTGTGAGTGATGTCATTTCCTGCCAACCACAGTCCTGCCTTCTTTTGGAGACTGCCAGGCCTTCTTGAGGTCACCTGGTCCAGTCTCCAACCTCCAGGCCAGTTTGGAAACTAGGTTTTGTAAATGATAGAGTTGTATACAAATGTAAAGGATTTTCATGATTATTGTTCATGGCTTCAATCACACCTACTTTACTATTACTTATAACTTAATAACTACATGCTAATATTACATATTAATGTAGGGCCTCATTTCCATAACTTCCCCCTTGGGGGCAGAATCCCACTCGCCTCCTACATTCCCTCCTGTTTCCTTACCTGCACCACACCCACTGCAGTTTCTGCTTTTCTTCAGATCAGGAGCAGAAGGTTTGTTGACAACCTTAAACCTCTCAATGACCATTATGCAGCCACCACGCCCTTTGGCCTTCCATACTACTTGCATACTCTCATCCATACTACTTCCATACTCTCATTCATACTGTCATCCATACTACTTGCGTACTTTCATTTATACTCTCATCCATACTTCCTTCCTTACTCCCTTCAACTGGCTGCCCAGCCTTGGTCATCTCACTGGTGTTTCTCCCTCCCAGTTCTTCACCTCTGTCTCCTCTCACCTGGTCTGGGTTCCAACCAGAGGCCAGACTGGGCTGGGCTGGGGGAAAGTGAATGACCAAGTAGGTGACCTTCCTGTAATAGCAGTGCCTGGCTGCTGCTTTCACCACCTGAGGTCACCACTGCCTGAGTCCTCCCTGTGGCAGGGCAGAATCTATCTCAGCTTGAGGTCCACTTTGATCCTCAGGTTTACGCAGTCAAGCTTCATTCGTGTTTCTTGGGAAATGTGCCCTGTTGACACCCAACTATCTTTCCTTCCTACCCCTTACTTACCACCCACCTGCCTTCCCCTGCTCTTCCTCTCCTTAATTATTTTGGCTTCCTTCCCTCCCTCCCCCGTCACCCTTTCTGGCCCCTGCCCTGGAGATGCTGTCCACTTCAGACCAGGGCAGGAGGGTTGGGAGCAGGCGTGGGCCAAGCCAGCTGCCATTTATTCGGGGACAGAGCTACCATCTGCCAAGCTGATGGTCCTTGCCAGCCCTCCCCTGTGTCCATCCCTTCCCCAGGCCCATGTTGTGGGCCCGTCCTTTTGTTTACGCAGCCCCCGCCAGACCCCTTAAATTGCCGTTAATGTTTCAGCGTAACGAATTAGTCTCTCATCACGAATCAGGCTTCGAAATGAGGGAAAAAAGCCCCAGTGAGGCCATCCTCGGAAATTGGGGTCATTCTCATTTGCAAAGCAGAGGATCGGAGCCCCGTAATGCGGGCAAATTTATTCCGAGGCAGGAGCCCCGGCGTGATTAGGCCCTTTGTAATTATCGCTCCAAGAGATTCCACTCCAGTCGCCCGCCTCCCTCGTGGATTAGCAAGTGAGTCGGAAAAATACACAGGATTTAATTAGAGGCAAATTAAAATTGGTAATGAAATCGGGCCAGTTGCAAGTGGCAAGAGTTGGAAGGGAGAGAGGGAGCGGGGCTCTCCAGGGGCACGGGCTGCCCGCTCTGCCTGCTTTCTTCCCCGTTTAGAAATGTAAAGAGGAGCTGAGGATGGGAATGAGGCAGGCGGGGGAGGCTGAGGGAGGACAGGTAATAGGGACAGGGACACAGGCAGGCAGGAATGGTGATGGCTGGGGATGGAGGTAGGAGGAGTACAGGGACAGGACTAAGGGACATGGAAGGTAGTGGGTGGATTAGGGCCCTAGCCCATGCTCCCATGGGGGAATTGGGCCGACACCCCCACCTCCGGCCCTGCGCTCACCCAAGTGTGTCCTATAAACTAGATGACCTCAATTCCTGAAGTTACCCTGCTAGGAGGAAGTGGGAGCGACAAGGTGACTTTTCCTGTTGTCTCTCTTCCTGCCTTACAGCCGCTAAGGCCACACTCTTCTTTCTGCTAGCTTATTTATTTCAACAAGTATGTATTGGGCCTCTACTGTATACCTCGTGCACTCAATAACTGTTTGCTCTGAACCATGGCTCATAAGCCATGGCTCCCAGACTCCCAGGGGTCCGTGAAGTACAGTGAGGGCTCATGAGTTCTTTCCAAAACTTTTAAAAGCTTAATGGAAATCCTGTGTGTGCCTGAGATAAGGTGTCCCTGGCTTACCGAGACGCTAGGGCCCTGCTTTGGGCGTGAATGCTATCTTGTGCTGATCAGAAGACCTGAAGAACAGCTACGTGTGTTATTGATCAATAACCATGGGGGAACAAATTATTACTAAGTAGATACTGTTCAGTTGGTAGAAAGAGTTTTCCAAAATGTGGCAAGGAGAAGAGGGGGTAGATAATAACATGGGCTGTCAGTGGTGAAAAAGCTGGGAGCCTTGGCCTTCCCCTCAGACTGACCTCCTGTCAGCCTAGCCCCTCAGCCTGCTCAGTCCTGGGATCGGGGAAGGTGAGCTGCTGCTGTGTGGGACAAGGACTTCCCTGTCTATGCTCACCTGAGCCGGGGCGGCGGGGGGCGGGGGGGCGGCCAAGGAAGCCACCTCTAAGCATCTAACCCCCTCTTTGCTGCACTCCCCAGAATGCCGTGCGTCACAACCTCAGCCTGCACAAGTGCTTTGTCCGCGTGGAGAACGTCAAGGGTGCTGTGTGGACCGTGGACGAGCGGGAGTATCAGAAGCGGAGACCACCAAAGATGACTGGGTATATGGGCTACCCCTGGGCGGGTGCACTTACCCAGACATGAGGCAGGTCACACACCACCCCATGCCTCTCCAGGTTACCATGTGTGTCACATCCTTGCTAGCTGGGAGAGTGGGGGTGAAGGGAGAAGGGGCGGAGGAGCCCAGCACTTGGGGAGAGGAGCCTGGAGTCTGGCTGTGACAGAGGATAGAAGGTGGACACCTATGTCCTATTCTGTCTTCGCTCCTGACTGAGGGAGGAGGCCAAGGGGGACCTGAAACTAGAGGGAGAGAGGTACAAAGTAGTCATGGCTAAAGCTAGGACATGGGTAGAGGCCAGCCAATGGGGCCATTGGTGAGGGGGTTGCCACCCCCAGGGCCCGTACTCCCCCAGCTCAGACAGGTGCCCACAGTTATCACAGGATGACTTCACCTCTCTATTTTATACAGGAAGTAGGCCCGGAGAGGGCAAGGGGCTGGTGGGAGGCCACACAGCAGACTCATAGCCGAGCTGGGCCAATGACCTGGTCTCTAGCCGCCTAGTCCTGTGCTTTCTGCTCTATAACACAGCATTTTATATAGAAACTGAACCCAGGAGAGGGTCAAAATCTCTGCTGACATCCCTTCTAGCACTAGTGCTGCCTCCTCCCCACCCCAAATACCCCCACACCAGCCACACTCTTGCCTCTGGAGGGGGAACGAGAGGTCTGAAGCCTGTTAGAAGGATGTGTCCCTGGGTGCCTTAAAGCTTCCTTCTCCATTGGCAGGCAGTTATGGGTGCTAGGGCAGGGTGGGGGCCTGGATCAAGGAAGGGAAACCATCCCTAGTAAGGGCCCCTATGCACTAGTTACCACACCAGGTATTTTCATGCCTCAGGTTAACTAGTCACTGCAGAGTCAACCTCAACTCATGGCTATCCCATGTGTGTCAGAGTAGAACTGTGCTCCATAAGGTTTTCCTTGGCTGATTTTTTGGAAGTAGATTGCCAGGCCTTTCTTCTACAGCACCTCTGGATGGACTCAAACTCCAACCTTTTGGTCAGTAGCCATGCCCATTAACTGTTTGCACCACCCACAGGCTCCTTATGCCTCATTACCCGCTTGAAATGGGGAGACCGGGGTTTAAACTGTACCTCTGCATCTCACCAGCTGTGTGACCTTGGGCCAGTTCCTTAAGCTCTTCTAGACTCCATAAATTGGGGTAATCCCTTTGGAAGTGGTAAAACCTTGGGCCGTTGCTTCTCCTGACCCAACTCCCTAATATGCTTCCTGCAAAAAAGCCTTTTGTGTGGAGGAGACAGGCTGAGCACAGCATGGAGAGAGTGTGGATTTTATGAACATGGGACGAGCCAGGCTGTGACTCAGCCTTGTGGAACATGGGAGAACAATGCCAGGAGAGGTGTGGCTTGAAAACAGATCTGAGGAGGGGTCCCGGTGCTTCCACTTACCAGCTGTATGACCGTGGGCACCTTACTGAGCCGAGCCCCTGGGAGCCTCACCTGTGAGGGTGATGTCTGCTGCGCCACAGCAGTGTGAAGATGAAGTAAGACCGAGCATGCACAAGACTGGCACCTCTCAGGACTCTGCAGATGGTGGCCAGGCCTGCTCTGGCCTCAGGGGTCATTGGGAGGCATGAAGACAATGAATGGGACAGTACCCTGCACAGAGTGGGCCCTTCATGAGGGAACAGAGATGGGAGTGAGGAGTCAGAGCCTGAGCGACACAATGCTGTCTTCTCTCTCCTCCCAGGAGCCCTACCCTGGTGAAGAACATGATCTCGGGCCTCAGTTATGGAGCACTTAATGCCAGCTATCAGGTGATGGGGCCCCTCAGAGCCCACCCACCTCCTCTGCTTCCTGCCGCCTTGCTTTCCCTCCAGCACACTCTGGGCCCCACCTCCACGTCTGGCTTCTTGTCTGGGTTCAGATGAGGGGGTGAGGTAGAGAGCAGGGAGGTTGGCCTAATCAATGGCTTCTCCTTCTGTGGCTCCTCTATTTTCTGGGAGAGGGGCCAAGCCAGGCCCAGGGTCCCAAAAAAGCTGGGAGGCAGCAGGTCAGAATTCTGGACTTCATGGGGGCACTGTGTTCGAAAGGCTGAGTCTGAGCTTGAGGGAGAGGGGGGGTTTGCCAAGATAGATCTGCCAGTGGGGCTAGCAGACAGACAGACAGACACACAGACAGACAGACAGACAGACAGACACACACACACACACACACACACACCCCTCCAGAATCTCAAGGGGATGGAGAATGGATGGGAACTTAACTGGATGTGCCCTTCCCCGTGAAGCCTGCTGACTGGACCCAACCCTGTGCCCCTCCAGGCCGCCCTGGCCGAGAGCAGCTTTCCCCTCCTCAACAGCCCTGGCATGCTGAACCCCGGCTCCACCAGCAGCCTCCTGCCCCTTAGCCACGAGGACATGGGCGCCCCCGTGGAGCCACTGCCCAGCAATGGCAGCAGCAGCCCCCCTCGCCTCTCCCCACCCCAGTACAGGTGAGCATACAGCACAGACCACCCCCCAGTGCCCCTGTAACATCTGGGGGAAGAATCTTCTCCCACTGCAGGTGGATGTCCCTGTTTTGTCATTCCTGCCATACCTTTCCTCCAAGGACTAGGAACCTCTCCCTCCTTGTCTCTCATTGGTTCCTTCTCCTCAACTCCACCATTCCCTCCCCCCTTTCTTCCTCTCCCCCTCCTCTCTTCTCCCTCGTCTTTCTCTTTCCCCTCTCTCCTTCACTCTCTCATCTCTCCCTTCTTATTCTCTTTGCTCTCTCCCCCTTCTTTTTATTTCCCCCTTCTCCTCTTTTCTTTTTTTTCCTTCTCCTCTTCCCCCTCTCCTCTTCTTTCCCCTCCTCTCCTCCCTCTTCGCTCCCCCTCTCCTCTTGTTTCCCCTCCCCTCTCCTCCCCTTCCTTTTTTCTACCTCTCCTCTCTCTCCCCCCTTCCCTCCTGTCCCTTCCCCTCCCCTCTCCTTCCCAGCCAAAGGCATCTCCATCCGTCTATCCCCCTTTCTTTAACAAGACCCCTGGGAGGAGATCAAACCTAAGATGTCAGGCCCCAGTGGCTTGGGGATGATGGGATCCTGGGAGGCTGGCAGTTCTGGGCCATGGATACCCCACTGTGCCCCAGCATTCTAAATGGGGTTTCTGGAGTGCTCCAGGGAAGGTGCCCTTGGCACCCACATCATCCCTTCTGCCACAGCCACCAGGTACAGGTGAAAGAGGAGCCGGCAGAGGCAGAGGAGGATGGGCGGCCTGGGCCCCCCCTGGGCCCCCCCAACCCCAGCACTGCGGGACCTCCAGAAGACAGGGATCTGGAGGAGGAGCTACCAGGAGAGGAACTGTCCTAAGGGCCTCTAGGGGCAGGCAGGGCAGGGGTGAGACCCTCCCTCCCAGAACCCAGGCTCTACCTACCCCCACTCCACAGCCCCTCCCAAACCTCAAGGCACTTCCAGGACTCAGAAGTGGGGGGCGCTCCTGGGCCAGCAACTCCCAATGTGACCTGCCTGACAGAAGCTCCTGGGCAGGGATGGCCCTGCCCCCAGGAGACACAGAACCCCTGGTCTGGGACGGGTGGAGGACATGGAGGGCCCAGACCCCTCCTCAGACCCTCCCCCGCATCTGGATGCCCTGCCCCCCCAACCACCAGCAGCAGCAGGACCTTCCTTCCCTCACCAGCTCTCCCCTAAATGGCCCCTCAGTGCCATGGAGACCCGCAGGCGGGGCTAAGTCACCCCTCCCAGACCCAGGGCCCCCAACCCCGCACCTGGCTCTGGCAGTATTTTCTGGCCAGAGGCCCCCCACTTCCCTATCTGTGCTCCCTTCTGCCTTCTTTTCTGTACTGTGAAGAAATAACTCCTTACCCCCAACTCCTACCCCGCCCTGCCTTGGGTGGGGGAACTGAAGTCCCCAGGAGAAACGGTGTGCCCTGTGTGATCCATGGGAGCAGAGCTACTTAGCTCCAACTCCTGCCCCTGGCCTGAGGTGGGGACCCAGGCTGAACCAGGCCTGTACCCCTGTTTGCTGGGTACTCTCTGGCCACACCCCACGCCAGGGAACTCCCCAAAAGGCCCGTGCCCGGTGGGTTTCTGGAGGTGGAGAGACCGAAGCAGTGGAGCTACCACTGAGGCCAGAGTCGGGGCCAGAGATGGTGCCAGGGCAGCATGAAACTCCCAGCCTCGACAGTATCCACGTCACAGGGGGAACGGCAAGGCTGAAACGGGGCTTGAGGGGCAGGTGGGATTAAGATAGTGGCTGCTGTAACCAACAGGTCACCCACCCCTAGCCTGCAGGTCCCCCCATTGCAGTCCTTCTCTCACCCTCCCTCAGCACCCCTTCCTGCCCTCTTCCCCCCAGTTAAACGGATGACCAAAGACCTTTCTTAAGCCGGAAGCAAAAACCAAAACTTTTTGTTGGCTTTTTCCTTTGTCGCCTCCCGCACACCCTACTTTCCCAGCTCCCCACCCTGGCCCCAGGCTGGAAGCCCTCCCTCCACTTAAGTTATTGTTTTAAACCAAAGTTTACAGTGTCTGTTGGTGGCCAAGACCCTCTTCCTCCACCCCTTCTGCCCCCCACCCTGAGGACTCTGGGACTCAGCAGAGGCCGGGGCCCTGCTCACCTCCCCTCTGCTCTTGTGCAGCCCAGAGAGGGGCTGTGGGCAGCCTCAGCACCCCGCAGGGTTCACGTCCCCTCGTGCAGTAGGCACCTGAGCCCTAGTCCCCAACCCTGGGCTGCTTCCTGGGGGCTCTCCAGACCCCTCTATAGGACCAAGTCCCCCATCACGCTGGAAGTGTGGATTCCAGTAACAGCTGGAAACAAAGTGAGACCCTCCACAGACCCCCTGTGGGGGACCCCAACTTAAGGCCGAGGACTGGGTGTACTCATGCCCGTAACACCCAAGGCCAGGACCCTTTGCTGAGAAGACACCTTGGATATTTCCAAGATCCCCCACATACACCCTTTCACAAGGCATCCCTCCTGAGTGGCAGGGGGCCCGCCGCCCCCCTCCCCATGTATTCCCCACCTGTGTTCCGTTTGACCAGCACAGAAATATTAAACGTCCTCTATTCACCGGGCCCTGCGTGTGTCACCAGGGTGAGGGAGGGGAGGGCTCCTGCATGGCTGATGTCTGCCTGCGGGTGAGTGGTGCTGGGTGGGCAGCGTAAGGGGCGTGGCTTCTGCTCCAGGGCGCTGTCAGCCTCCAGGCTCACAGAACAGACCTTCCTCCAGTCTCTCTGGCTCCTTCAGCACACACACAGCACTGCCCCCCACCCCCACCCCCACTCCTCATCTTGCATTCTTTTGTATTTTCTTTCAAACCAGGTCTCCTTGTCAGTTTGTTTTTTCCCAGGATCATAACTCCTTGCCTTAGTTCTCTCACGGGTTTCAACTCCAAGCTCTTGCCAGGGTGTTTCCAGCACGGGAATAGGTTGCTTGCAGGATACCTGCTGCAGGGCCACTTTACCTTGGTCACCACCCTTGGAGGCATTTGCCCCCATGCCCAGGTGCCCACTGGGGAGGAGGCCTGGATAGGTGTGTGTGTGCATACGTGTGCACACGTGGGGGGGGTATTGTGATATGGTAGGTGGATGCTCACACACCCATGTGGCACACGTATGTGCAATGATTGTAGTACTGGTGGGCCCGGGATGGGAAAAGGGGTTATTCAAACCCATGCAAAGGGGGCCCTGGGCAGTTAGGAGAGAGACGGAGTCCAACCAAGCTGACAGCCCAAGGCCCTTCCTGATATCTCCCTTAGCCCCACCATGTCAGTCCACAAGCCTCATTCCACGTTAAATCCTGGCTTCCCCCTCCACCCCTTACAACAGGGTGGCCCTCTCCCCACCTCTGAAACCTCAGTGCCCGTTCCCAGGGCTGCCATTGGCTCCTCAGCCTTTTCTGCCAGCTCGTCTCTTTCAGCACCAGTCTTCTTAACACGCCCCCCTCCTCATGGGCAGGTGTTCCCAGGCCTCTGTTCTCAGGGGCAGGCCCAGAAAGAAGTATGCATGGCAGGGTGGTGGTGGTGGTGAGGGTATTGAGAAAACATCAGAACTGGAATCAATCACCACGCAAATCTCTACCAAACTGCTGGAACTTTCCAAAAGCCAAATTTGGGGGGAAAGTGGGGCAGGAAAGAGAGAGTAGGCTGCTCTCGGGCTGGCTTCTGTCCTTTCCATCTTTCTCCTTCTCTCTCTCTCACACCATCTGCTCTGCCCTAATCCTCTGCACATTTGGGTAGAGGCTGGGATGAATTCCCTGTCCCCATTTAGAGAGGGCACCTCAGGAGAGGCCAGATAAGGCCAGGAAGCCCGTCGTGGAGCCACAGAGTGCCCGTCCTACTGGGCTTACCCCCAGACGCTGTGTAAAGAAGTAGCACTGCTGTGTATTGTAATCCGCCCCTCCTGGCCTGCAGCAGAGGCTGCTGGGGCCTGTACAGTAGAACTAGCTGCATGTAATCTGTATGGACAACGGCATTCTCAACAATGCAATAAAATAATTACCCACAATTTTGCTGCTACCGTTTCCCCTCCCCCTTTTTCCCCTCTGGGGACCCGTCAGCCCCCTAGAAAGTCCCAGAGAATCCAAAGTACTAAGCTACCAGCTTCTTTACTTCACCACTGGAAGCAAAGGGTCCTTTCTACAGGCTGGTTCCAGGGTCATCCTTTCCACAACAGAAACTCTAAAAGGACAAGACTGTACTCAGCATCACTCTCAGGACAGTCCTGCCAGCAGTCTAACTTCAATTTCTTCTGCTTTAATAGAGTCTTTTTTCCTTTAGCCACGTTTCCTATAGCAAATGTCTGGTCAGTACATTTGGAGGTGGGGTGAAGGTCTATCTTGGGCATAGGCAGAGGAGATACTCTCGCAACATAAGGAACAGGGGGCTGGTGTGGACCATCACTCTCTGTGTGCGTTGGACTTGCAACTCAGTAATAAACTCATTTATCTTACTGATCTGACAGATCCCACCTGGGGTAACCTGTCCCCCATTATTACCTTCTAAATAAGGGCCAATCACCTCTACCCTCTTCCAGCCATGCTTTGCTGTCAGGAAGTCCTGCATGCTGTCTAGCCTTTCTCCTTCTTACTGTTGTTTGCAGCTATTGGGGCCAGGCTGGTAGCTCTGCCTGGCAGCTCCTCCTGGTCTTAGCATTTCTGACCTGATGGAGAAAGGGAAGCTATCTTTGGAACCTTCTCTCAGAGTGCAAAAAGGCAACTCCAAGCTGGACGCTTTGAAGGTGGGATATGCCTCACTCTGGGCTCTGTATCAAGGAGCCTGAGTGGCGCAGTTAGGTGCTCAGCTGCTTATTGAAAGGTTGGTGGTTCAAGTTCGCCAGAGGTGCCTTGGAAGAAAGGCCTGACAATCTATTTCCCAAAGTTCACAGCCATTGAAAACCCTATGAATGCGGTTCTACTCAGACATACATGGGGTTGCCATGCGTTGTAATTGACTTGACAGCAACTGTTTGTTCGTTTTTTTTCTGCTTTGGGGCTCTGCACCTGGCAGAAGTCCCCCTTCCCCTCTTAGAAAGCGCTTCTACCCCTACGTTCACACACACCCAAAGGCCTTTCACCATTGGCCAGCAGAGGGCGCTTTAGACAAAGCCAGCCTTTGGACAAGCTTTCCCATGAGTGGAAGGGGTAGTGGTATTGGGAGTGTGGAGGTGGGGGGACCTCACCTTCCTATGAGAACTACAACCCCGTGCCCCAGAAAGCAGCCTCAGGGCCAGGTCAGAAAAGGGTCCATTCTGTTTGGGACTTCCCAGACCCTCCAACTCCTGCGAAGTATTCAAAATAGAAACTGGTGAAGGCAAGAAAGATGAGAGATCCGAAGGAAGACATCTCTGGAGACTAGCACACCAAGCACAATGAAGGGCTAAATAAATACTTTCGATAGTGATAATACTAACATTTAATGAGCTCTTATTATATGCCAGGCACTATTCTAAAAGCTTTACATTTTATTTAATCTGCACAATGACTCTGAGTTAGGTACTATTATTTACCCCCATTTTACAGATGAGGAAACTGAGGCACAGAGAACCAAAGAGGTTAACTGAGATAAAGCATTAAGAATGAGGAGTCTGTGGTTTACAGTGGGGAAAGGGAAGAGGGAGGCTCTGTAGTTTATCCACCCCACCCCTGTTTTGGAGACTCCCAGTTGGGAAACTGAGGTACAGAATGCCTCAGAACGAGGAATTAGACACCGGCTTCTGGGGCTTGGAACAGTCACTAAGGGACAGAAGTAACTGGAGGAAGAAGGCTGAAACACCCTTTAAAAATAAGCAAACCGGGGGACTGTTCTGATGCAACAGGGAGTCAGAGCAGTGGAAACAAAGAGGCCCTTGTCGGAGGTGAGGAATTCACAATGACCACACACACACACACACACACACACACATGCTGATACTCAGATATGTTTACGTTAAGAGACCTCTTCAATCTTTAGAGCCTAAGATTGGTCAGGGACACACAGACACGTAACAGTCTCAGGGTCATCCCATCACGCAGACACGCAGACCTGGGACCTCCTAAACTGGTCTGCAGCCTGCCCGCACCTCAGGATCAAAAGTTTAGAAAAACACAGCCCTTCCTTAGAAGGTGGCTATGGTAGCAACCAAGGCTGAAAGGCTCTCTGTCCCAGCCAGGAGGGGCCGGACACCAGCTGTGGGGGGCTTACCACCTTCTGAAGACAGGCCAGATAAATGGGGTTGTGCAGTCCTGGGATGGGACAGCCAGCAGCAGCAGACTTCCTGGTCCTCACAGCACCTGAGCACTGGGCAGGGGGGGCGGGGGGGGGGCTTCTAGCCCAGACCCTCACATCACGCATCAGTGTCCCTACTGCCCTTAGGCCTGCAATTCAGAAATCAGCATGTCTACACCAGGCTGCTGCTGGGCTCAGGAGTATGCCAAGTGCAGGGGGTCGTAGTGGGTGAACACCAGAAGCCCAGGATAGGTCTCTGCTCTCAGACAACTGATTCACTATCTGGGAAACAGAATGAGATATGCCAAGCGCCATGTATAATGGGGGAGTAAATACAGGCCTTGGAATTACTCTGACGTGGGTTCAAATCCTGACTCTACTACTCACTGGTCCTGTGCTCTTAGGAAAGCTTCTTGACCCCTCTGGGCCTCAGTTTCCTCATCTGTAGAATGGGGTGGCACAATAATCTCTACATCACTGGCTTGCTGAGAAGATTAATGATATTCAGTTGATTCTCATTATTTGAAGGACTTACGGTTTATAAAGTCACCATGAACACTGAATTACCAAACACTGAACCATTATTCCTTGGGGAAATACAGTTAGTTTCCCTCGAGCCTCTCAGCACATTTTCATCAACTGATCAATACATAACCTTGTTTTATTTGTGTTTCTGTTTAAAGACACCTCATTTGACATATAGCATTGGATCATTAACATTGAGGTCATGGCCAACAGCGTCGTAACTCATGCCCGGAAGAAGCTTGTCTAGCACATATGTTTTCTCCACAAGGCACATCACAGCCTTCTTGTGCTGGGGGATACTAGACAGCACTTCAGCATTATGCTTGGGCACCATTTTCAACAGCAAAATTGCCAGCAAAAAGCACAAAAATGTGAAAAACGTGGTAGTAAATAGACCGTGAAAAGACACTTGTTTACAGTATGAGTTGAAGCAAGAAGGCAGAGAACAATTGGGTACGTGAACGTGGAGAAACTTTTTTTTTTTTGCCACTCTTCACATGCCTGTGAATGATTGCAAAAATTCATGAGTATTGATTTTGGGGTTACAGACAAATTTTAGTGAGTAGGTGAATTTGGAAATACAATCAGCAAATAATGAAAATCAGTTGTACATAAAAAGATGTCTGGGACATAGTAGGCCTTCAACAGGGCCTGTTAATATTAATAAATTCGTATCTATTAATAAAATGCCGTCTTGGGTGCTGATTACTATAGGGAGTCAGGGACCAGAGTGTTCAGTGGGGACGAGTGTGTCCTGGAGGACTCCCTGGAAGACAGGCTGGACATGGGGAGAGGGAATTTACGCAGGAAATGGAGAGACAAGAGAACCTTCTAGGCCTATAGAGGGGCTGAGGTGGAATTTAGGGAAGGTCAACATGGAGAAAAGAAAGGATGAAACAGAAGTGGGAGAGGCAGAGGCAGTGTGGTCAATGGGACCAGTCTCACCACAGTCAACCGACATTGGCATCTTGGGCACTGGGCTAGGCCTCAGGCAAGTGAATTACTGTGCAGTTTTCTTATCTATAAAGTGGTGATAAGAATCCCTGACTACTAAGAAGATTAAGGGGAGAACTACATGGAATTGTGGACGTGAAGCACGTAAACCAGGTCTGGACCTGTTGGTTCCCAGCAAGTCATGATGATGAAGCTGTTGATGAAGATGAAAAGACATGGTGCATGTCATCGAATGGGGGCAGTGATGGTGCAGTGACAGAATGCTTGCCTTCCATGTGGGAGACCCGAGTTCGATTCCCAGCCAGTGCACTGCATGTGCAGCCACCCTCTGTCTGTCAGTGGATTCTTGTGTGTTGCTGTGATGCTGAAAAGTTTTCAGCAGAGCTTCCAACTCAGACTGACTGGGAAGAGAGGCCTGGTGATCTACTTCCAAAACTCAGCCCATGAAAACCCTGTGGATCACAACATGATCTGCAGCCAATCATGGGAATGATGAAGGACCAGACAGCATTCCATTCCATTGTGCATGGGGTCCCTACGAGTCAGGCGCCAACTCGACAGTAGCTCACAACAGCATGTCGCCAAGAAGCTTACCTCCAGAGGGGGACAGACCTGCACTTAAATCAATACACAGTGGATTTGGCAAGGACCAAATAAGTGTTTCAAGCACCAAGTGCTATAGCATTCAAAGGTGCTCAGAGTAGGCTTCTTGAAGAAAATAAGATTATGACGAGCCTTGAGGAAAAGGTAGGGCTTAGCAGGAGAACTTTCCAAGAGGGGAAATAACTGAGAGAAGGCAGGGGTGGGACTGGTGAGGACATCTGGGGAAAGCTAGGAAGGCCAGAGAGGCTGGAGTACAGGAAGACGATACTGGAAAGGCAGGGAGGGACTGTAGAGGGCCCACAGGCCAAGCTGGGGAACCAGCGCTCAGTCTTCAGGCCGGGAGCAGTGGGCCCCATGAGAGGATTTAGAGCAAAAGGGTAACAGGATCTACATGTCTGGGGAAGAAAACAGTTATGGGGAGAATAGGAGGACCAGGGCTGTAATGATCAGTTAGGAGAACATTGGGATTGTCCAGGTGACAGGTAATGAAGTGCCAAATAGGGAGGTTGCTTTGGAGAATGACACAGGGAAGCTTTTTGCACAACAGAATGAAAGATGGGACTGGGTGACTGCATGGGAAACAGGGAGTTCTGGAATGAACCCAACTGGATAGATCCTAAATCCACAGGAGAAGGGGTAATTCAAGTGTGGCACAGTTTTCCAATGGAATATTATATTGTAGTGAAAATAAATCAGTAGGAGTTACTGTATCACTGGGAAGAATTTGAACAAAAAAGAAAAAAGTAAAATGGAGGAAAGACACAGAGAAAGTGTTGCCATTTACATCATTTTTGGAACCAACCCTAATGGTGCTATGTATTACGTAAGGGCACACATACATGCAGAAAACATTTAAAGCTGGGTGAGGGGAACACAGGGGTTCATTATGTTGTGATCACAGAGGTACCTTTCTATGGCTGTGTCATGGATTGAACTGTGTCCCCCCAAAATATCTGTCAGCTTGGCTACGTCATGATTCCCTTGTATGATTGTCTACCATTTTATCATCTGATGTGATTTTCCTACATGTTGTAAATCCTATCACTGTGATGTAATAAGATGGATTAGCGGCAGTTATATTGATGAGGTCTACAAGATTAGGTAGTGTCTTAAGCCAATCTCTTTTGAGATATGAAAGAGAGAAGATAGAGAGACGTGGTAACCTCATACCACAAAGAGAGCAGTGCCAGGAGCAGATTCCTGCACTGGGATGCTCCCAGACCAAGGGAAGACTGATGACAAGGACCTTGGTTCAGAGCTGAGTGAGAAAGAAAGCCTTCCCCTGGAGCTGGCACCTGGATTCGGACTTGTAGTCTACTGCACTGTGAGAGAAGGAACTTCTCTTTGTTGAAGCCATCCACTTGTGGTATTTTCTATTATAGCAGCACTAGATGACTAAGACAGGCTAGTGTATTTCACTTAAAAACAGGAGAAGAATGATTCCAAAGTTTGACTCCTGGGCCACAGGGAGGAGTCAGTTCCCTGGGGCTCAAGACATGGAGCACTGAACTGGGCTTGCAGGGGTACCAGGACATCAAGCTGTCCCCACACAGAGGGGGCGGGGAGATGGATGTAGGTGACACACACCTGGGTCCACACACCAGGTCATGAGGGAAGAAGTTGGGCCATGCAGGAAGGCAGGAATGCTCAGTAGGCAAGGCGTAAGAAGAGCCAGGGGAGAGAGCAGTCCTGAGGCCAGGGGAGGATGCCAGAGGGGCCAGACACTGCAGGGTTCATGAAATCAAAGCCTGAGAGATGGACTTGGCAACTGGAGGTTTCTGGCACCCTAGGCTAGAACAGTTTCCAAGGAGAGCAAGGGTGGAGGGATTATAGGTTAAGGAGGAAGCACTGGTATAGATCCGTCTTGCAATGAATTTAGTAGCAAAGGGAGAAAGAGAAGACGCCCCCACCAAGGAGTAGACGGGGGGAACACAGCCACAGAATGGTCAAGAAAAGGTTTTATTATTAATTTTCTCTGCTGTAATGGTTTCATATCTATTTTACAGGAAGTGAGGAGAGGGCAGAACGAGATCAGGTTGTAACCTCCATGAGTGTGTGCACACGCACACGTACACACCTGTCCCTCCCTCCCCATCAGACTAGGCCTTTCTCGTACATCTCTTTCTTCCTCATTATCTCCCCCAGGACTTGGAACAGAGCTCTGCTGAAGAGCTTTTCAGGAAGAGGGGTGGGAGCCCCCTCCGGGAGGCGGAGTCTGGAAACAATTGTGGATCTCCTGACTGGGCAGGGGGAGTCCCATCCACAAGGAGAGGCCTGGATCTGGGCCTGATGACAGTCAAAGGGGAGGAGGGAAAACTACACCGACAAGGTGACTCTGACACATGAGCTACAGTTGGAAGGACACGAGTGGGTGAACAGGAGGTAGGAGACAGCAGCGGGAAGGGGAAGTGGGAGGGGAGATGAACTGATTGGCCCCATTAGACTGGAAGAAGTTGATCCTGAGTCCTTCACCCTGCAGGGCCTTCTCACCCACCTTCACCCCTTCCCCATTACGCTTACCACCCCTACCCAACTGTCCCCCTGTTCACACTTATTTCTCTTCTACTCCCTACATCTACCATATTATTATGCAAATAACACACACCTCCGTTTGTTTGTTGGATGTGCCCTCCCCGCAGGAGGCACCCCCATGAATGCCTGCTACCATGCCAGTCCTCTTCCACAAGTTGCTGTAAAAAACAATTAGCACAGCAAGGTTACAGAAATACCTCCAGGGGGAGGGGAAGGCCAGCAAACATACACAGAATGTGCACACTATTTGTGTAAAAATACGTAACTCTTTCCTCATTTTTCTCTTGCTTCCTGCTTCCCCAATAATACTCTGCTGTGAGGCTCCCAGGTCCCTCTCCCACAACCTACTCTGGTCCTCACCCGCTACACCTTCACCACCACCTCCCAGGCCTGACCCAGGCCCAGGTGAGTTTCATGATTTTGCTTCCCTACCAGAAAATTGGAAACCCTGGTAGTGTACTGGCTAAGAGCTCCAGCTCCTAACCAAAAGTCAGTAGTTCAAATCCACCAGACGCTCCTTGGAAACTTTACGGGGCAGTTCTACTCTCTCCCATGAGGTCGCTATGAGTCGGGATCAACTCAACGGCAACGGGTTTAATCACTCCAAGCTGGCTCACTTATCTCCCCCCGTCCTGGAGCATATCCTCAAAACCAAAAATGCACTGCTGTTGAGTCGATACCGACTTATAGCTACCCTATAGGACAGAGTAGAACTGCCCCGTAGGGTTTCCAAAGAGTACCTGACAGATTCAAACTGCTGACCTCTTGGCTAGCAGCCGTAGTACTTAACCACTGTGCCACCAGGGTTTTCAGGAGCATACACTAGCAATCCACAAATCTTTATTGAGCATCACTATTTGCCCAGGCTGGTGCTGGGTTCTATGGGCACTACTGAAAGCTGTTACTAGCCACAGACCCTGCCCTCATGGGGCTTATAGTACAGTTGGGGAAAGAAGGCTGATACATAAAGAAGTATGATAAGTCAATATAAGGCATCCAGCAAAAAGAATGTTCTATACTTTTTTTTGCTGTAAGCGACTTTTGATATAGGGAAGGTTCTTCTTAAGACACTGCCAAGGAGTTTAATTATTTAAAAAGGTCTTCCTATAAAAATTTTTTTTATTAATATGGTGACATTGAAGGCAGCGGCATAGAAAGGAATAGAAATAGACAAATAATGAAGTATTACTATAAGATCGATTATTCATTCATTCAAAATTTATTGAGAACTTACTGCATACAAGGCACAGTGATTAGCCCTGAAAGCACAAGATGAATAAGACACAGTTCTTCCCCTCAAAGAGCCCTGAGGACAGGAGACATGTAAGCAGAAAAATGGCAACACAACATTCAGTTTAGGACTGGAACCCAGAAAAGGGTGTGCGCAGCTTCCTTGTGCTATCTAGGGTTTCATGTCAAAAGCAGCATTAGAGCTGAGTCTTGAAAGGTGAATAGGCAGAGGGAACACGCAAAGACACGGAGTCTGAAAGGGACCAATGTGTTCAGAAGGATTGAGCCCAGCAGCAGTGGTAGGATAGTTAAGACCTGGAAAGGTAGACTGGAGTCATATTGTGGAAGTTTGCTTGCCCAACTCAGGCACTTGAACACTTTCTTCTAGATAAAATCGTTTTGAGCAGGGGAATGACATGACTATAGCAGTTTTTTGTTTTTTTTTTAATGGATTTGGCGGGGGGAGCTTGATGGGAGGGAGACCATTAGTAGGCCTGAGGTGTGAGAAGGCTGATCTGGATAAAGGCTATGAACAGTGAGGAAGAGAAATGAAAGAGACAGCATAATGGAAGAAGAAACAAGGTGAGACTGGTTTCATAAATAGGAGGCAACGGAGACAAAGGTGCAAAGAAGACCCTATGGTATTTTGGTTTGTTTTTATCCTTAAAAAATCAGTTGTTTTATTGTGATGAAAATATACCTAACAAAACATATGCCATCTCAACACTTTCTACATGTACAATTCGGTAACATCAGTTACATTCTTCAAGTTGTGCCAACATTCTACTCTATGATTTCAAACCTTTATTGTAAACAGGAAGCCACCGGCAGAAATCAGGACATATGGAGAAGTTTATTTTGTGGTAGAAGATGAGAGGATTGGTCTGGGTCAAGCTGAATTTGAGTTAATAAGAGAAAATCCAATTGGAGTGATTTCTAATTAAAGATGGTGGATTAAACGCATGCATTTATTGTCACACCCTCCTGAAGACCTCCTAAACTATAGTAGAGGAATTTTTTAAAGGTATAGACTCATAGAGACAAATAGAACAAAACAGGAGACACCAGCAACAAATCTTGGAAGCTGGAGAGAAGATGCAGAGAAAGCTCTAAGCCAGCAATGAGGAGAGCTGAGAGGCAAACTACCCTACATTGTATATATCCCCTGTCCAAGGTTCAGGAATCGGTGGCCAGCACTGGTTACCTCTAGAATCTAAAAAAAATCAAACTGGTTAAAAGTTAATTCTCCAGATACCCTCCCCCGTCCGTACAGGCAGGCCCCTCCCCCTCCCTCTACCACTGCAGATGATGGGAGATGCATTTTCTGGAGTAAAACAGAGGGTCTTTGGACTGGGGGACACTTACGTAGTTGAAGCAGGGATACTATAGGGGGATTAAGTGAAAGACAATGACATCAAGGGTTCCCCAACGGCCAGGGTTAGCAAGGCCCACCCATGGACGCAGAGCTTCCAACCAGCATTTTAGAGTCCCATTCTTCCATAGGAAATCCAAGAATCACCAGACATGTGGGGAAAGCATCTAATATGAAAAAGCAGAGGTCAAAACAAACAGACAAAAAGCAACTTGAAGGATGCTTCTACGCAGATAGAGGCAAACTTCACCAAGAAATTCAGTTATTCCCAGAGAGATATGATATTGCATCCATGAAATAAGAATAAGATGCTATAAAGATGAATATTCAGAGAAAAAAAGAGCTCTTAGAAATTAAAAATACGATAGCAGAAATGAAAACTACAATAGGTTCAAAGTTAAAGAAATCCTCTCAAAAGTATAGCAAATAAAACAACAAAGAAAAATAGAAAAGATAAAATTAGAGGACCAGACAAGGAAGCCCAACATCTAAATAACCAGAGATTTAGAAACAGAGAAAACAGAAAAGAGAACATCACCAAAGAAGTAATTCAGGAACATTTCCCATAATCAATGACATGAGTTTTCAAATTGAATAGGCCAAAGGGTGTATGAAAAAGTACCCTTGCCAAAGCACACCATTTTGAAGTTTCAGAACAATGGAGAGAGAGAGAGAAAAAAAAAAAGATCTTCCTATAAACATCTAGAGAGAAGAATAAGTCACATTAAAGGATCAAGACTCAGAATGGCACTGGATTGTTCAACAGCAACACTGACATAGAAGAGAATGGACCATTGCCTTCAAAGTTCTAAGAGAAAGTTATTTCCAACCTAGAGTTCTATGCCCTGTCAAACTATCAAGTGTGGAAGTAGAATAAAAATGCTTAGAGACATGCAAATTCTCAAAATAATGCACCATGTTTTTCCACAAATAAGACACCCACAAACAAACCACGCAGCACAGCTTGATTACTAAAATAGCAAGGGAGGTTGCACGGTTGGCCAAAAAAAAAAAGGTATAACGTGCATTATTTGCATAAAATACAGAAATTCTCATTCACTGTTTCTCACAACAGGAGGGTGAAGAATGTGTTCCACCCAAAACTAGAAAGAGAAAACAGAGGACCCAATGTAAGAGGCAGGTGAAAGGGATCCCATACTAGGAGTAGAAGGAAACCATATCAGACTGGAGAAGTCAAAGGGATCTGAAGAGTTCTCTCCAAGAAGATGAAATACATAAAATACCTAAAATTCGGTATTGTGATATCCACACTACTGGGGAAGATTTTGGGGTTGAATTACTAATATGTATAAAGAAAACTAAACAATAATTAACTTTAGAGAAAACAAAGTGTTGAAAGTAATAATACATTGAATGGTTTAGCTGCAAGTAACATTTAGTTATGGTAATGAAAACACTGAATTCTAATCTAACCAAGAGTATAATGTAACCATATTTGTGAAATGGGGGCACAGGAAAGGATTGCTGGAGGAAGGTTATGATCTAAAAGGTGAATAAGAGAATTTAATCTACATCTTCTACAGTGAGATTTTTTAAAATTTTTATTGTGCTTTAAGTGAAAGTTTACAAATCAAGTCAGTCTCTCATAAAAAAATTTATATACACCTTGCTATATACTCCTAGTTGCTCTCCCTTTAATGAGACAGAACACTCCCTCCACTGTCTATTTTCGTGTCCATTCAGCCAGCTTCTGACCCCCTCTGCCCTCCCATCTCTCCACCAGACAGGAGCTGCCCACATAGTCCTGTTTCTCTACTTGATCCAAGAAGCTCACTCTTCGACATTATCATTTTCTATCCCATAGTCCAGTCCAATCCTGTCTGAAGAGTTGGCTTTGGGAATGGTTCCTGTCTTGGGCTAACAGAAGGTCTGGGGACCATGACCTCCGGGGTCCTTCTAGTCTCAGTTAGACCATTAAGTCTGGTCTTTTTACTAGAATTTGAGGTCTGCATCCCGCTTCTCTCCTGCTCCCTCAGGGGTTCCCTGTTGTGTTCCCTGTCAGGGCAGCCATTAGTTGTAGCCAGGCACCATCTAGTTCTTCTGGTCTAAGGCTGATGTAGTCTCAGGTTCGTGTGGCCCTTTCTGTCTCTTGGGCTCATAATTACCTTGTGTCTTTGGTTTTCTTCATTCTCCTCTGCTCCAGGTGGGTTGAGACCAATTGATGCATCTTAGATGGCAGCTTGCCAGCTATAGTGAGAATTTAATTGGCATCTTAGATGTAAAAATCAAAAAGTAACAGTGCAAGTCTCTTTTCTACAGATATGATGCTGAATATCAAAGGAAAAAAAACAAAAACCCATTGCCATGGTGTCGATTCCAATTCATGACAATCCCAAGTATTACAGAGTAGAATTGCTCTATAGCATTTTCTTGGCTGTAATCTTTACAGAAGTAGATCATCAGGACTTCCTTCCTTAGTGCTGCTGGGCAGGTTTAAACTGCCAACCTTTAGGTTAGTAGTCAAATGCAAACTGTGCCACCCAGAGACGTCCAAATATCAAAGAACTCACCTAAGAGAACTGAAAGTGGTTATGCCTGAAGATCAGGAACAGGGGAACAGGAGAGGCCAAGAGACCGCTGCTTTTCTTAACAAGCCTGGTAGAACTAGTCAATTCTATCAACTACGAGCACGTGGCCCTCTGTCTTATAATTCCTTGCTTACCTGTCAGCCTTCGCACTAGAAGGTGAGCTCTACCAAGACAGGGAACAGGCCTATTCATCTTGTTGCTCTAGCACCAAGTCCAGTCCCTGTCAGACAGCAGCCCCTCAATTACACGTTTGTGGAATAAATCCTAGTGTGTTCAAGGTGGGAGGGAAATTTCATTTCAACCCTATCATTTTACAGGCTAGGAAACTGAGGCCCACAGTAATGACTTATTCCCCAATGCTCAGGGGGTAATGGCACCTCTAGAGCTCTGGTGTCAATTTCTGGATTTTCCATCCAGAGCTCCTGCAATGACCACAGGCTATCTTGTAATATGCGTATAAGAGACTGTTATGGAAACTACCTATACTCTTGGGGAAGGGATTTAAAGAGAGCAGACAGAAGGAACAAAAGAGGGAAGACAAACTCACGCAGGAGACAGAGGAGGTGTTAGACAGATAGACATGCCTCCTACCAGATTTGGGTAACATTGTCCAAGTCATGAGAACAGCATCTCACCTAAGAGTAGGTGGCCACATCTACCATTACTGGGACGTTTTGATCAAAGATTCTACAGGAGAATTCTGATCAAAAGGGGGGAACCTCAGAACAGAATTTCAAATCTTATGGAATTCAGACTTTCTGGAGCCATTGAGACTGGACAAACCCTTGAAAATATTGCCCTGAGATAATCTTTAAACCTTAAAGCAAAAATATTCCCTGCTATTCTACCCAAAGTGACCTATAGATATAATGCAATTCTGATCTAAATAACAATGACATTTTTCAGTGAGGTGGGGAAACAAACCACCAACTTCATATGGAAGAGGCCCTGGATAAGTAAGCATTGCTGAAAAAGAAGAACAAAGTGGGAGACCTCACACTACCTGATTTTAGAACCTATTATACCGCCGCAGTAGTCAAAACAGCCTGGTACTGGTAGAACAAAAGATACATGGACCAATGGAACAGAATTGAGAATCCAGACACAAATCCATCCACATATGAGCTGCTGATATTTGACAAAGGCCCAAAGTCTGCTAAATGGGGAAAAGGCAGCCTCTTTAACAAGTGGTACTGGCATAACTGGATAACCATCTGCAAAGAAATGAAACAAGACCTATATCTCACACCATGCACAAAAACTAACTCAAAACGGGTCAAAGACCTAAATATAAAGCCTAAAACTATGAAGATCATGGAAGAAAAAATAGGGACAATGCTAGGAGCCCTAATACATGGCATAAACAGTATACAGAACATTACTAATAATGCACCAACACCAGAAGAGAAACCAGATAACTGGAAGCTCCTAAAACTCAAACACTTATGCTCATCCGAAGACTTCACCAAAAGAGTAAAAAGAATACCTGCAGACTGGGAAAAAGTTTTTGGCTATGACAAATCCGATCAGCGTCTGAGCTCTAAAATCTACATGAGACTGCAAAAACTCAACAACAAAAAGGCAACTCAATTAAAAAATGGGCAAAGAATACGAACAGGCACTTCACCAAAGAAGACATTCAGGTAGCTAACAGATACATGAGGAAATGCTCATGATCATTAGCTATTAAAAAAAAAAAATGCAAATCAAAACTATAATGAGATACCATCTCACTCCAACAAGGCTGGCATTAATCCAAAAAACACAAAATACTAAATGATGGAGAGGTTGTAGAGAGACTGGAACACTTACACACTGCTGGTGGGAACGTAAAATGGTACAACCACTTTGGAAATCGATTTGGCACTTCCTTAAAAAACTGGAAATACTCCTTAACAAATGGTTCCAGAATAATGGGCAAAGGATATGAACAGACACTTTACCACAGAAGACGTTCATAACAGATACATGAGGAAATGCTCACGATCATTAGCCATTAGAGAAATGAAAATCAAAACTACAATGAGATACCTTCTCACTCCAACAAGGCTGGCATTAATCAAAAAAAAAAAACACAAAATAATAAATGTTGGAGAGGTTGTGGAGAGACTGGAAGGAACACTTATACACTGCTGGTGGGAATGTGAAACGGTACAACCACTTTGGAAATTGATTTGGTGCTTCCTTAAAAAGTCAGAAATAGAAATATCATAGGATCTAGTAATCCCACTTCTTGGAATATATCCTAGAGAAATAAGAGCCTTTACACGAACAGATATATGCACACCCATGTTTATTGCAGCACTGTTTATAATAGCAAAAAGATGGAAGCAACCAAGATGCCCATCAATGGATGAATGGATGAATAAATTACAGTATATTCACACAATAGAATACTACACATAGATAAAGAACAATGATGAATCCATGAAACATTTCATAACATGGAGGAACCTGGAAGGCATTATGCTGAGTGAAATTGATCATTTGCAAAAGGATAAATATTGTATGAGATCACTATTATAAGAATTCAAGAAATAGTTTAAACACAGAAGAAAATATTCTTTGATGGTTAAGAGGGTGCGGAGGGGGGAGGGGAGGGAGAGTAGTATTCACTAATTAGATAGTAGACAAGAACTATTTTAGGTGAAGGGAAAGACAATACACAATACAGGAGAGGTCAGCAGAACTGGGTTAAACCAAAAGCAAAGATGTTTCCTGAATAAACCAAACACTTCGAAGGTCAGAGTAGCAGGGACAGGGGTTTGGGGACCATGGTTTCAGGGACATCTAGGTCAATTGGCATAATAAAAACTATTAAGAAAACATTCTGCATCCCACTTTGGTGAGTGGCGTCTGGAGTCTTAAACGCTAGCAAGTGACCATCTAAGATGTGTCAATTGGTCTCAGCCCACCTGGATCAAAGGAGAATGAAGAACACCAAAGACACAAGGTAATCTCGAGCCCAGGAGACAGGAAGGGCCACAAAAATCTGAGGCTACATCAGCCTGAGACCAGAAGAACTAAATGGTGCCTGGCTACAACTGATGACTGTCCTGACAGGGAACAAAATAGAGAATCCCTGATGGAGCAGGAGAGCAGTGGGATGCAGACCTCAAATTCTAGTAAAAAGACCAGACTTAATGGTCTGACTGAGACTAGAAGGACCCTGGAAGTCATGGTCCCCAGACCTTCTTTTAGTCCGAGACAAGAACCATTCCCAAAGCCAACTCTTCAGACAGGGATTGGACTGGACTATAAGATAAAAGATGATACTGGTGAGGAGCGAGCTTCTTCACTCAAGTAAAAACATGAGTCTATGTGGGCAGTTCCTGTCTGGAGGGGAGATGAGAAGGCAGAGGAAGACAGACGCTGGCTGAATGGACACTGGGAATACAGGGTAGAGAGAAGGAGTGTGCTGTCTCATTAGGGGGAGAGCAACTAGGAGTACATATCAAGGTGCATATAAATTTTTGTATGAGAAACCGACTTGGTTTGTAAAGTTTCACTTAAAGCACAATAAAAATAAAAATTAAAAAAAAGCTGGAAATAGAACTACCACAGGATCCAGCAATCCCACTTCTTGGAATATACGCTAGAGAAATAAGAGCCTTTACATGAACAGATATATGCACACCCATGTTTATTGCAGCACTGTTAAAAATAGCAAAAAGATGGAAGCAACCAAGATGCCCATCAATGGATGAAAGGATAAATAAATTATGGTATATTCTCACAATGGAACACTATGCATCGATAAAGAACAATGATGAATCCATGAAACATTTCATAACATGGAGAAACCTGGAAGGCATTATGCTGAGTGAAATTAGTCAGTCGCAAAAGAACAAATGTTGTTTGAGATCGCTATTATAAGAACTCAAGAAAAAGTTTAAACACAGAAGAAAATATTCTTTGATGGTTAAGAGGGTGGGGAGGGAGGGAGACGGATAGTCACTAATTAGTAGACAAGAACTATTTTAGGTGAAGGGAAAGACAACACGCAATACAGGGGAGGTCAGCACAACTGTACTAAACCAAAAGTAAAGATGTTTCCTGAATACAACAAGTGCTTCAAAGGCCAGAGTAGCAGGGATGGGGGTTTGGGGACTATGGTTTCAGGGGAGATCTAGGTCATTTGGCATAACAAAATGTATTCAGAAAACGTTCTGCAGCCCACTTTGGTGAGCGGCATCTGGGGTCTTAAACGCTAGCAAGTGACCATCTAAGATGTGTCAATTGGTCTCAACCCGCCTGGAGCAAAGGAGAATGAAGAACACCAAAGACACAGGGTAAATATAAGCTCAAGAGACAGAAAAGGCCACGTAACTCAGAGACTACATCAGCCTGAGACCAGAAAAAAATAGATGGTGCCTCGCCACCACCAATGACTGGCCTGACATGGAACACAATAGAGAATCCCGGATGGAGTGGGAGAACAGTGGGATGCAGACCTCAGATTCTCGTAAAAAGACCAGACTTAATGGTCTGAGTGAGACTGGAGGGACCCCAGAAGTCACGGCCCCCACACCCTCTGTTAGCCTAAGACTGGAACCATTCCTGAAGCCAGCTCTTCAAACGGGGATTGGACTGGGATTTAAGACAGAAAATGACAACTGATGAGGAGTGAGCTTCTTGGCTCAAGTAGACACATGAGACTGTATGGACAGCTCCTGTCTGGAGGGCAGATGAGAAGGCAGAGGGGGACAGGAGATGGCTGAATGGACACAGGGAATACAGGGTGGAGAGAAGGAGTGTGCTGTCACATTAGGGCGAGAGCAGCTAAGAGTACACAGCAAGGTGTGTATAAGTTTTTGTATGAGAGACTGACTTGGTTTGTATATTTTCGCTTAAAGCACAATAAAAAATAAATTCCCTGATATCTTTTTTAAACCAAATAATAGTTTAGCTCAGTAAGTAAAGAATGTCTGCCCTGAGCATTGTGCTTTTTTAGAGAACTATCTTTATGGAATCAAATTAAATTGACAACAGCAACTCAAAAGTTTAGGTAGGAAGCTTAAGGGGCAGTGAGTTTATGTTAATTAGGGAGGAATAACTCAGAAAAAGAGGGTGAGAATGGTTGAACAACTCGAAGAATGCAGTCAAGGTCACCGAATCGTATGTAGAAATTGAATTGCTGTATGATCTGCCGTGTATGTTGTCGACAACAACAAAAAATAAAATAAATTCTTAAAAAAAAAAGAGGAGGTGGCCAGCTGGGACCCATCAGTGGCCTTCTCCTTCTGAGGCCCCACAGGAGACAAGAGTTCAACCACACATCCCATGGCTGTGACCTAGGAATCAGGAAGCTGCTACTGCTGCCTCCAAGCCTGCCTCTCAACATCCAGGAAACAGCCGAATGGTTCCTGAAATGCTGCTTTGGCAACACTTTCCATTTCCACCCCGTTGGCTGTGAGCGAAAACAGCCAAAAAGGGTAAGAAAATGGCCTCTCCTTCACTCTGTCTTCCAGACATCACCAACATCAGGCAGAACTCTTTTTGACCCAGACCCCTTAGTTGCAAGTGAGTTTTGATAAATATGGCTTCCAGCTTTTTGACATCTCCAAAGAAGGGTGGACACTTCACAGCTTCCATCACACCCTCCATTGGCTTCACCTCATCCCTCCCAGCTCTGTCTCTGTCCCAGGAATGGCACCAGAAACTTCCCTTCCCAGGCCTCCAGATGAATGCCCACCTGCCCATTAGTTAAACTCATGCAAACAGATCCCTGGAGGAGGCCCTAGCCAAACAAATCTGCCCATAACCCAACTCCAAATCCCAGTGTGGCACCCTGCTCGACACACCTGAGGAAATATTAGGATCCTTAATGCACCTCCTTGCTCTCCTCTCTTATCAGTCAGGGAAAACATCTGGGGGAAGCAGAATTTGAGGTTTAGCTTGATGACTGTAGTGGCCCCCCAAAAAGATAAGCCCACCTGGTACCTGTGAATGTGACCTTATCTGGGAAAAGGGTGTTTGCAGATGTAATTAAGTTAAGGATCTCGAGATGGGATCATCCTGGATTATCAGGATGGGCCCTAACCTAACATCGAGTGTCCTTACAAGAAGAAGACACACACAGAAGACACAGTTGTGTAAGCACAGAAGCCTCTCATTCCCGGGATAAGCCCACGTGGTCATGATGTATTATCCTTTTTATATGTTGTTGGATTTGATCGCCAATTTTTTTTTTAGAATTTCTGCATTTATATTCAAAAAGGATATTGGTCTGTAGCTTGATTAAATGATGAACATTGTGAATTCTGCATCGTTCAGTGCTGGGTTTTGTATTCCTTTAAATTGTGTTGAAATTTGTCCTGGGCACACAGTTACCATACCTGGGGATCTGTTTTATACTTTTGAAACTTGCTTTTAAGATTTGTTAGGACCAACACTCACCACTCATCTGTCAATTTGTCATATTGTGGTGGCTTATGTATTGCTATGATGCTGGAAGCTGTGTCACTGGTATTTCAAATACATACAGGGTCACCCCTGGCAAACAGGTTTCAGCGGAACTTCCAGATTAAGACAGCTTAGAAAGGCCTGGCAATCTACTTCTGAAAATCAGCCAGTGAAAACCTTATGGATCACAAAAGAACATTCTATGATTTGCTTGCTTTGGACATGTCATCAGGAGGGATTAATTGCTGAAGGAGGACATCATGTTTGGTGAAGAAGAGGGCCAACAAGGGTGAAGGAGACCCTCGGTGAGATGGATTGGGACAGTGGATCGCAACAATGGACTCAAACATGCTGGCGATTGTGGGGAAGAGGCAGGACTGGGAAGTGTTTTGTTCTGTTGTACATGGGCTCACCTTGAGCCAGAGCCAATTCAAGGGCAGCTAACAACAGGATAGATACAGAGTACTGTTGGCCTAAGGCTAATTGGAAAACCTGGTGGTGCAGTGGTTAAGTGCTACAGCTGCTAACCAAAGGGTCGGCAGTTCAAATCTACCAGGTGCTCCTCTATGGGGCAGTTCTACTCTGCCCTGTAGGGTCACTATGAGTCGGAATCGATTCGACGGCACTGGTTTTTTTTTTTTTTTTTTTTTTTTTAACTAAGGCAATACCATTCTGAGAACTGTACCTAATACCGGTATGTTATGAAGTCTTTCCACTCAGGCTGACCAGGAGCAAGAACTAATACCTGCCCTGTGTGAACTCCAGGCTTTGTTCTGCCTGCTGTCTTTGGTGGTTCTTTGCCTAATCTTTCCTTTCAAGTATTCAGTATTCCAAATCAGTATTCAGCCACAGATTTGAGGAGACACAGCTGCAGATCTCTGGGAATATGTTCAGCTCCCTCCTCCTGGTACCCAGTCCTGAAAATTCCAGCTGCCCGTGGCCTCCCTGAACTCTGAATGTGTCCCTTCAATCAGCAAGACATCCAAACTCTGTTTGGGTTCCCCCTCCCTGCACTGAAGCCTGGAAACTGCCTCAGGCAGTAAGCTGGGGTAATTGTAGGGCTCATTTCATTTGTTTGCCTTTTCTCAGGGATCACAGAAGCTGTCTTTGTCCACGGTTGGAAAATAATTTCCTATATTTTGTCTGGAGTCCTAGATCTTTTAAGACAGGAAGGAAAATTAAGTCTCTATTACTTAACTATGGCCAGAAGCAGAAACCTTGTTTTTTTTTTAAATAAACTTTTTTTTTTTTTATCTGTCGTGTGACCGTGACATGCAGGGCCTCTGAAATTCAGATCTTGGGTCAGACACCCTTTCTGCCTAGATTTAAGATCAATACTAAGTGAAAGTGTTACTTTGGGAAAGTAACTAATCCTCTATGTGCTTGGTTTTCATTACTGCCTAAAGGGGGGATGATAATACAGTAAAACCTGCAAAAGCCGGAACCTGTGTAAAGCAGAAATTTGTTGGAGAAAGAAAACTCAAATATTTTCCACTAAAATGAACAGTGGAAAGGTGGTAAGGCTGCCCTCTGTCAAAAGCAGAAAACTTTTGAGACTCGGAATAACAAGGTAGTCCCACTGAGTTCCGGCTCTCCTAGGTTTCACTGTAGTATTGACCTCAAGGTTTGTGGTGAGAAATAAGTGAGATATCACATGCTCAGCCCCTCAGACAGTGCCCGGCACTGTGAGTGAGTGTTCGATACATATTATTCTTTCAGGGACAATCAAGACCACCCAGCTAGGGCTCCCTCAATCTCCCCCTACGTTCACACAGAGAAAGAGGGGGATATAAGTCTATCATATACCCTGGCTGATAAGGAAAAATGATCCTTTTTTAATTTTGGTGAAAATATACGTAGCAGAACATACACCCATTCATTAATTTCTACATGTATGGTTCAATAACATTGGTTCCGTTCTTCACATTGTGTCACCGTTCTCGCTAGCTCTTCCCATATTGTTTTACCATCATTGACTGGGAATCACTACCCCCTAATCTTTTTTTTCTTAATTTATTTATTGGACTTTAGGTGAAAGTTTACAAATCAAGTCAGTCTCTCATACAAAAAGCCATACACGCCCCACCATGCACTCCCCGATGCTCTGCCCTTAAAGAGACAGCACACTCTTCCTCTCAACCCTGTATTCCCCGTGTCCATTCAACCAGCTCCTATCCCCCTCTTCCTTCTCATCTCACCACCTGACAGGAGTCGCCTGCATGCTCTCGTGTGTCTACTTGAGCCACGAAGTTCACTCCTCACCAGCATCATTGTCTATCTTATAGTCCAGGCCAATCCCTGTCCGTAGAGTTGGTTTCAAGAGTGGTTCCAATATTACTACTCCATAAACTCGTCCATGCTTTAGAGTCACTGATGACAAGTAAATCTTGTATAGATAATTCTTTAAAAGCGTGCAATGCTCATGGTGAACATTCAAAAAAAGATCCTTTTTGATCATACGTTTCATTCCCTTCTTTTTCTTGAATTTTCAACCTCTTTTGCTTTCCACAGTCTCTTTTCTCTCAGTTTCAAACATGCTCCTGTCTACTGCCTTCTAAATACAAATAAACAAAGCTATTCCCTCTTTCCTACCTCCTCCTCAAGCTCAGTCCCTCCTGCTTTGCTTTCATTGCCAAATTTCTTGAAAGAGTGCTCTGTGCTCCCTGCCTTCTATTCCTCACCTCACACTCACCCACCATCTCTACACACTCTCCAGTGCTCAGCCACTGTTCTCTCACAAACCCTGGAGGGGCCTTCTAATTGCAGTGGCCTCTTTTTAATCTTTGTACCACCCAATCTTCCTGTAGAATTTGACCCTGGATGAAACTTCTTCATAGGGAATCCATGATTCTATCTAGACCTGGACACCCAGGGCCTCTGATGGAGCAAGGAGCCCATGGGGCTAGAGGGCCATGCTCTCCTAACTCATCTTCTAGGCCATGCTCTGGGTACCCAATACTCTGCAATTATTTGCCCAAACAGACTTAATCCTGCCTCCGGAGACTACAAGGGCTTCTTCCCTGAGTTTGACCTCCATTAGGGTGAAGCGTGACTCTGGTGTGTGTATCCCTAGGCCTGGAGGGTGATCGGGGCAGCTGTTTGTAGAGCTTGAATGTGTGGTTGGAATGCCCATGCACATTAACACCAGGCTCCTCACTCTGCAGGACAAGGTGGGAGTGAGAAAAGAAGGAGAGCCAACTGTGAGCCAGGGGCCTCCATTTGTACATTTCCCTGGGGCCTACAAGTGAAAGGCAGCCTTGATTCTGCCCCATTTTGGCTCACCCCCCAGCTTTCTGACCATTTGCCCTTGTCTCCTTCACTGACTTTGTTCCTCCTTCCATCCTCCTAAAAAGCCTTCCCCAGGAGTCATCCTTTGACTGCCACACTCTCCCTTCTCTGTCCCCAACTCTCAGGGAACTCACTGTGCAATGGGGCAGCTCACTATCTCCACAGCTGTCTTTTCCACATGGGTGCTCTTTGACGGCCAGCTCACTGGATCACCCTGGTTTCCCTAACACAGAGCTGGCAGCCAGTGGGTGCTCAATCAATGTTTGATGAATGAAAAAGGGGTTTTAAATTCACTCGGCTAAACTCGCATTTCCCCACTGGACGTGATGAAAGGATTAAGGGTGTGGGTTCTGGAGTCAGACTGCCAGGCTGCAAATCCCAGCTCACCATTTATAAACTGGGTGCACTTTATGGCAAGTCATTCAACTTCCCTATGACTCAGTTTATTCTTCTGCAAAATGGGGATAATAATACAGGTAGTTCCCACATTATGACAGCGTTCCATTCTGACACCTTTGATGTAAGTCAGTTCTGATGTAAATTGAGTATCTTTTTTTGTTTTCATTATTATTGCCTTTTATTACCAGTATCTTTATAAATCTAATTTTTATTTGTCTTTGGGGGTTGGCATGAGAATGATAACATCAGCAAATTATGTACTGCAACACTGTAGGTAGTACATACTGCTAACCATAAGACGTACAAAAAAAACAACTAACAGTTATAAGTGCAGTTCGTTGTAACTCGAATACTTTGTAAACCGGGCTTTACCGGCATTACCTATTCAATAAGGTGGCTTGCACATTGCTATGATGCTGGAAGCTGTGCTACTCATAGTTCAAATACCAGTAGGGTCACCCATAGCGGACAGGTTTCAGCAGAGCTTCCAGACTAAGACAAAGACAGACTAGATCTACTTCCGAAAATCAGCCAATGAAAACCCTGTGGGTTACAACAGAATATTGTCCAGTATAATGCTGGAAGATGGGCCCCATAGGTTGGAAGGCACTCAAAATACACATAGGCCACAACAATGAGTTGCACATACCAAAAATTGTGAAGATGGCGCAGGACTGGGTAATGTTTCATTCTGTTGTACATGGAGCTAACTCAACAACCACTAACAACAGCAACTCAGTAAGGATGCTATGAAGACTGAGCTAGTCTGCAGGCCTCCACTTCCCTTCCTGTTTGCCCTACCTGAATGCCACCAGTACCATGCCTGCTTAGCAAAACCTACCTATTCTTTCAAGCCCAACTTGAATGCACACCTCCTTAAACCTTAGTAGATGCCCATAGCCTGATGTCCCCTTTCCAGTTAAACACTCATGACGTGCTTCCTAAGGCCACAATCCTACTCTGCCCCAGGCTGTGGCTATGTCATCTATAGTTATGTATGTCATGGTTATGTCTATCCACGCCTCATTCTCCCCCTAGAGTTTGAGTGTCTTGAGGGCAAGGGCTCAATAGTTGGTGCTTAATGGATACTTATTGGATGAGTGAAAGGACGGGTTGCAGGACACTCCAGATCCTCCAGCAATGTCCTGGTAAATCTATAAGGAATGTTTTTTAGGGAGCCTTTAGCTGAGTCCTCTAAGATAACAAACACACCTCCTTCAACTAACCCTTTAGATTTAAAATGACTTTGACTTGCAAAAGAGCTACCTCCAACTTGTTGAGAGTTAATTATTAACAAGAAGCTGACCTGCAAGGGAAGAAGGCAAAAGGTTTTTCCCTCTGTCTGTGCTGTATGGTGCAAAGATCAAATGGCAAT
This sequence comes from Loxodonta africana, assembly GCF_030014295.1. Classification (NCBI taxonomy): domain Eukaryota; kingdom Metazoa; phylum Chordata; class Mammalia; order Proboscidea; family Elephantidae; genus Loxodonta; species Loxodonta africana. The sequence goes on from NC_087342.1 coordinate 104,291,815, forward strand.
GTTTCGAAAGGTCTAGCTGAGTGTCTGGCATGAAGTTGGCCCTCAATAAATGGTAGACTCATCATCAGTGTTTTATATACTTTTTATTATTATTGTTAGGAAGACCTGAGATTGCAGGGAGAGGGAGCTGGCAAGCTGACTCATTTGCAGTTAGTAAGTAGTAATTTTTGCACAAGGACTGTGTTTCCACCTCCAGCCCCATGCTTATTACTTCATGTATTACTTTCCTATTGCTGCTGTAAAAAAAATTACCACAACGCCGTCAGCTTAAGACAACATGAATTTATTATTTCACACTCTGTTAGGTCACGGACCCAACTATAATCTCCCTGGGCTAAACTCAAGGTGTTGGCAGGGCTGTATCCCTTTTGGGGCTCATGACCTGCTTCCTCCATCATCGAAGCCAGTAATGGTAGGTCAAATCCTTCAAACAAAGTCATATTTTTGTATGTTGCAACTGGGGAAGATGTTACTGGCATTAATGGGTAGAGGCCAGTGATGCTGCTAAACATCCTACAATGCACAGGACAGTCCCCACAACAAAGAATTATCTGGTCTAAAATATCAATAGCGCTGAGCTTGAGAAACCCTGGGATAGACCCTATTTCTAATCCTTTCTCCCATTTTCCTCATAAAGATAGTCATATGTGTCTAACCATGTGTACTAACTGCTGGCTTGGGAAATACGGTTGCCATAAGTATAGCAGTGACTCTGTGGCTGAGAGCTCCACCCTGGGAGACAGACAAAGGAGAGACCAGCACAGGGCCTTGCTCCTGTCTCCTCCAGCCCCTGTCTCAGTTGCTTAGACTACCTGACCACTCTCACAGTCCTTCTGGCAGAGCTCCAGGATGGCCTATTTCCTTGGACAGCAGGAAGTTACCAGCCCTGAGAAGGTCATGGCTGAGTCAGCTCTTCTTGGCCTCAGCTCCATGAGCACATGGAGACATGAAAGAGGCATCCACGTCATGGCTCATCCACTAGCTTGGGGCAGCCAGAGAGGGAGGCGTGGCAGGAGAGGCAGCTGAAGAGTCAGCCCTGTCCTGGCCCAAAGCGTTCCTGAGACCTGCCAGGCAGGGCAAGTTACAGCAGCTGAACCCTTTGAGCAAATCACGCCCCTTTTCTGGGCCTTGGTTTCTTTGTATGTTAAAAGTGGGCTCAAAAAGTTAAACATAGAATTATCACATGACCCAGCAATTCCACTCCTGTGTATATACCCAAAATAAGAGAAAGCAGGAACTCAAACAGATACTTGCACACCAGTGTCCACTGCAGCATTATTCACAATAGACAAAACATGGAAACAACCCAAGAGTCCATCAACAGATGACCGGATAAACAAAAAGTGGCACATACATACAATGGAGTATTATTCAGCCATAAAGAGAAATGAAGATCTGATACATGGTACAACATGCCTGAACTCTGAAAACATGATGCTCGGTGAAATAAGACAGACACAGGAGGACAAATTTGATCCCACTCTTATGAAATACCTAGACTAGGCAAATGTATAGAGACAAAAGTTTGTTAGTAGTTACGAGGGGCTGGGGGGAGCGGGAATGGGGAGTTATTGCTTAATGGGTACAGGAGTTCTGTTTGGAGGGATGAAAAATTTTGGAAACAAATAGTGAATACGAATATAATCAATACCGCTGAATTGTATACTTAACAATGGTTAAAATGGAAACATATTTTGTTGTATATATTTTACCACAATAAAATTTATTGAAAATAAGCCAGAAAAACAAAAAGTGGCGAACGTTCACTTTCAGCCACAGAGTCACTGATACGCTTATGGCGACCATATTTCCCAGATCAAAATTTAGTACATGTGATTGGACACATATGACTGTGTCCAATGTTGTGGAGGCTGTCTGTGCATTGTAGGATGTTTAGCAGCATCACTGGCCTCTACCCACTAGATGCCAGTAACATCTTCCTCAGTTGGACACTGTCAAATGTCTCCTGGGAGGTAAAATCACCTCAGTTGAGAAACACCGGTCTATTCCCAGATGTAGAACATATCTGTGCACTGGACGTGCCCAGGGGTTGGGTGGCCAGGAGATGGTGCCCACTCCGACAGGAAAACAGGACAAAGTAGTCGATGAGAAAATTTTTATTGAGCACTGACTCAGGCACCATTCTAGGTGCTGGAGAAATTATAATGGACAAGACAGCACCCTGTCCTCAAGGAGGTCATATTCTACTGAGGGGAGACAGAAAATACGCTCAGAAACAAGAAACCTGCTTCTAGTGTAAAGGCTAGGAAGTAGTTAAGTTAAAACTGGGTGGTGTGGGGACGTATTGAATATACCATGGACTGCCAGAAGAATGAACAAATCCGTCTTGGAGGAAGTACAACCAGAACGCTCCTTAGAAGCGAGGATGGCAAGACTCTGTCTTGCTTACTTTGGAAACAAGGTCAGGAAAAACCAATCACTAGAAAAGGACGTCATGTTTGATAGAGGGTCAGCAAAACTGAGGGAAACCCTCGACTGACACAATAGCTGCAATGTACCAACAATTGTGAGGATGGCGCAGAACCTGGCAATGTTTCCTTCTGTCATACATAAGGCTGCTGTAAGTCAGAGCTGACCCAACAGCAACTAAAAAAAAAAAAAAAAGTAGGGGGAGGGGGAGAGAAAGAGACTGGGAATTTGCGTTAGCTGTTAAGGCACGCTGGCCCTTTGCCTGTTGGCTCTCAGCTTCACTCCCTCCCTTCTGTGTTTTGCAGGGACTGGAAACCTATAAACGTTTCCCAACCTCCAGATAGGTTTTGCCGATGGGAGGAACTGGTGAGAGATGGGAAGGTATGAAGAAGGCAGAAGCCAGAGTTACCTGCTTCTGGACGTGACATCTGAAATGGCAGCAGCAGCAGCGGGCATTTGGGCACTCCAGCAGCTTCAGCAGGAGTGGTGGCAGCAAGAGTGCAGCCTCGAGGCTACTGCTCAGTGGCAGCGGTACAGTTCCAACGTAGCAGCAGACAGCGCTTCCACCTGCTCGACAGCAAGTGTGGGCTTCTGGGTTCTGGCTAGGGACGGTAGCAGCTTCCTAGCCTCTGAGCGTTACCGCTTTCTCCCTTTTGTTCATTTGCCCTTCGAACACATTTGTAAACAATTCCCTGTATTAAATCTTCCTCTACGTAGAATAAGGAGCCCTGGTGGTGCAACGGTGAAGCACTCTGCTGCTAACTGAAAGGTTGCAAGTTCAAACCCACTCAGTCGCTCTGGGGGAGAAAGATTTGATGATCAGCTCCCATAAAGACTACAGCCTAGGAAACCCTAAGGGGCAGTTCTACTCTGTCCTGTAGGGTCACTATGAGCTGGAATCAACTCAACGCCACCCAACAACTACTTAGAATGGTTTCTGTTTTCCTGATGGGACATTTAATTGATACAGATGGCAATAAATGAGACGATAAATGTGAAAGTGTTCAGACTCTTATTATTGCAAGCAAAGTCCAAACCGAAAGTCAGTGATTTTTGCCTTAGTGTGATCATGACATTATCCCACCCATCAGCTTCACTGTCTTAGGTCAGACCACCTGTCCCCCAGCGGGAGTCCATGAGCATCTTCAGGGACCAGAATAGGCAAGCACCCCCAATACTCTCATTCCACCTCTGCCCTCCCCCATCACCTGTGGTCCTGTCTATTCCCTTGTCTGTTAGGGAGTGCTTTCTGGTTAACTCAATTGCTCTATACTTCTATCTGTTTTGTTTTGTTTGTTCTCCTCCACAATGTCAGATTGCCCTCAAAGACCTGTAGACTCAGGACAGGGCAGCAGAGGTGGATACGATTGTCTCTCCATCCCCAAGTTCCATCCCATATAGATCCCTGAAGCTCACCCCTGGAGCAGTCCTTCAAATCAAGGCCAATAACCTTAGATGGGGCTTTCGGGGAGTCCATATGCCACCCAGACTTGTATTGGAAATGCCATGTTTGTTTGGGGGGAACTTTTTAGGAGGGAGTGCCTATATAGCTTTCATCAGATTTAAGATATGTGTATATCTACGATCCAGAAAAAGCTATAACCAGTAGGTTAAGGCAAAGCTCTCTATAGGATGCATATATGCCCTCAGGAAGAGAAAATACACCACACCCATTGTCTTCAAAGCGGGATGCAAGAAGAAGAAACATCTGTGTTTATTTCTATTTGTATCAGATTCATTTATATTTACTTTTTTATTTCTTTTAAGGGGAATTCTTACAGAAGTTTCATTAGGCAAATTGTTGTTAGCTGTCATTGAGTCGGCCCCTGACTCATGGTGACAACAGGCATGATGGAACAAAGCACTGCCTGGTCTTGTGCCACCCCTGAGATCAGTTGTAGATTGAACGTTATGATCCGTAAGGTTTTCATTGCTGATTTTTGGAAATAGATGTCCAGACCTTTGTTCCTAGTTTATCTTAGTCTGGAAGCTTCGCTGAAACCTTTTCAGCATCATGGCAACACTGACAGAGGGGTGGTGGCTGCGTACAAGGTGCATTGGCTGGGAATCAAACCCAGGTCTCCTGCATGGAAGGAGAGAATTCCACCACTGAAACACCATTGCTGCATTTCCTTTTTGTCTCACCGGCTTACTTTTCTACTTTGATGAACATTTATTACTTGCACTGTTTATCAATGTAATGTTGTTCCTGTTGTTAGGTGCCATCTAGTCAGCTCCGACTCATGACGACCTTGTGTACAATAGGACGAGACATTGCCTAGCCTGGCAGCATCCTCATAACCTTTGGTATGTTTAAGCCCATTGCTGCAGCCCTGTGTCAATTCAGCTCATGGGAGGTTTCCCTTGGTTTTGCTGATCTTCCACGTTACCAAACATGATGTCTTTTCCTAGCACTTAATACCATAGCACTTATATGTAATTTACAAATAAACAGACATGTATTGAGATTGATGTTCAATTTTTAAAAAATTGATATAGGTGCCCTGCCAAAATAGTTCAGAGGCCACTGCATGAGGGCATTACATGATTAACACCTCAGAATTAATTATCACTGGAATGAAGGAGAAGAGACCCCAATATGGGAGTGGAGGGAAGATGGTACTGAAGCGAAGCATGTGGAGGGCAGCAGGCAAGGGTGGAGGGCTGAGAGGTTTAAACAAATTGCTTAATCTCCTTGTGCTGTAAAATGGGTAAAATATTGGTATTAAATATTAATTGGTATTTACCTTTGTGGATATTAAATTGGTTAATCTATGTAAAGTGCTGTGAACTGTATATGTCACATAGTAAGCACTGTGTGTTGTTGTTGTGTGCTGCTGAGTCGATTCCGAGTCATGGTGACCCTGCAGGACAGAGTAGAGCTGCCCCATAGTGTTTCCAAGGTTGTAATCTTTGCAGAAGCAGACTGCCATGTCTCGCCCCCACTGAGCCGCTAATGGGCTCGCACTGCTGAGCCCTTAACCATTGTGCCATCAGGGCTCCCTAAGCACTGTGTAGTGTTGGTAAATAAAACTCAATACAATGGAAATGTTTTTTTCTGAAGCTCCCGTCACTCGCTGCTGGGCAAGAATTGGGAAGGGACGTGTCGGGTTAAGAGTTAACATTTACTGAGAGCTGACTATGTACCAGACCCTCACAAACTCTCCCCACAATTGGGAGGTAGGTACTTTTATGCGCAGGAGACACGGATACTCAGAGAGCTGGAGTAACTTGCCCAAGATCACATAGGTAGGTAGAAGTGACTGAGCTAGGATGCAAATTGGGTCCACATGACACCAAACCAAGCCCCACTCCTTCTACTACCCCCTGCCAAGCTCCTAGTACCCCAAGTATCAATAAGACAAAGGAGAGATGCAGAGGTCCACGTCCCCATCTTCAACTCTGAGGGGCATATTAAGAAGAGCGTCACAGTTCTTCTTCTGTGTTAAAGGCCAAGTCAGGGATTGCAGTGAGCACTGCATTTGACCTCAGAAAATGTGGTACAAGTCCCAGCTCCACTCCTTACTAGCTGTGTAACCTTGGGCCAGTCACCTTATTTCCTCTGTGCCTCAGTTTCCACGCCTGTAAAATGGGGATAAAAACTATCAGGACTGTTGTGGGCATTAAAGTAAGCAGCTAATCTAGAAGTATCCAGCAAGCCTGGCATATAGAACGTATCAACTCATGTTTGCTGAATTTGACACATCACCATCATCCCCCATCATCAGGGGAAGAAGAGATGGGGCCCAGAGCTCCCTCACCCCATCAGGCACCAGCTCCTCCTGGAATGAAAAGGGTTAGAACCCTATCCCCACCTCAATGCCCATTAGGGAGGGCATGGGGGAGGAGAACTGGAGGTTCACAATCCCTACTGGGCAGCCTCTACCCACCACACACAAACACATGCCCTTCTGTACGCCCCTCTTCTGAGAGGTGGAGCCCCTCCCCTGTCCCTTTCTAAGGCCATAGTGTCCTGTTCCCCATTCTTCAGGGTACTGAGACCGCAGCTGTGGTCCAGCTGCAGAGCCCAGCCCGGCAGCCCACTGGCCCTCTGCCAGAGACAGGAAGCCTGGGAAGAACTGCATGCCTGCTGGACAGACACAGGGAAGGGGTGGGCGCCAGGGCCTGGCACTGGGCCAGGACTTGTGAGTACAGTTATGTGGAAAGGACTGTGACAGCAGAGTCCTGGACTGGCCCATTCTACTTTCGGAGGGCAGGGCGGGGGGCACAGCAGATGTAAGAGGGACTGTTACCCTTCACTGCCTGGAAGGCTTTGGGGGTGGGAGAAGGGGATCAGCTCTGGGGGCAGGAAAGAGAACTGGGCTGGGCATCTGGAAAGGTGAGGTTTAGTAAGGTTTTGCTACTACTTAACTGTGTGAATTGGATTAGTCCCTTCCTCTGTCTGGCCTCTGTTTTCCCTTCTGTGAGACTGGGGCTGTTTGTTGAGCTCTCTGTGGCAGACACAATTCTAGGGAATACACTAGTTAGTGGACAAGGCAAGGCTCCTGCTTTCGCGGTGCTTTCATTCTACCAACAAACAAACATATAATAAGTCAAGTGGTGAAAGGTCAATGGAGAATATATTGATGGGGGTAGGGGAGGACAGAGAGTGAGGGGTCTGGGAAGGCGTCTCTGAGGTGACATAAGCAGAGAACTAAGGAAAATGAGGAAGGGGGCCATGTAGACATTTAGGTGAAGCACATTCTAAGCAGAGGGAAGACCAAATGCAAAGAGGCAAGAACACGCCTGGCAAGTTTAAAAAAAAGAAAAAAATTGGAAGAAGCAGCATGTCTGGGAGGGAATGAGTGAGGGGAGATGAAGGCCCAGACAGGTACAGCCCAGGTCATGGGGGCCTGAAAGCCATTGGAAGGACTTCCTTTTACTCTGGACTAATCAGTGGGCCCCAGGAAAGCTTGGCCTGGGCTTGGGTGAAAAGCCCACCTGCTGCTGGGGAGTTGGGGTTGGGGAGGGGAAAAAAGGGGAGTCATCCCCAACCTCCGATCATTCACCCTGGGTCCTGGCCAGGGTGCTCAGGAAGAGAGAGTAACAGGGCCAGGTCTAGGGCAAAGCATGTGAGGCCTGGAGAGAGTGAGGCACTTGGCTCAGGTGTAAATTTTAAAGGGGCACCAAAAAATGCAGTAATTAAGATAAGCAATAGTTTACTATACATTTTTAAAAATCAAAATTAATGCCAAAAAAAAAAAAAAGCCCAGGATGAACAAAATATCAACATTTTAAATAAAGACAGGCTCCAACCCTGAACTTGCAAGACTCTTTCATTTGATTCTCCCTAACCGGGCTCTGGTTCCAATAAAAGTTGACTTACAAAAACAGACAGCTGGCTGATTTTTTTTTTTTTTTAATAATGCATCAAAATACTCTTTCTCTTTTGTCGTTGTTGTTGAGTGCTGTCAAGCTGATTTTCGACTCATAGGGACCCCATGTGACAGGGTTTCCTAGGCTGTAATCCTGACAGAAGTAGATTGCCAGGTATTTCTCTCAGTACCTCCTTAAATTTTGCACCCGAGGCCTCACTAGCCTCACCCCTAGTACTGGTCCTGGGTAATAATCAAATAATTGGGTAACACGTGGAGGGCCCATTGCTCACACCCACTGTCTCAGAGAAGTGAGGCTGCTCCCCCAAGGAAACACAGAGGATGGTGGAGCTGGGATCTAACTGGAGGCCCATGCCAAGGACAGATGCCTGGCCATCACATCCTACCAATATTGATTTTAACGAGTGTTAATTTTTTTAAACTTTTAATTCAAGTATAATAGTTGTCATACAAAAAAGTGCATGTACCTTCAATGTTCAGCTTGCTGAATTTTCACAAACTGAGCACACCTGTGTAACCAGCATGTGGGTATTAAATTTACATTATATTTTTACATTTCCAAAAAGCCAGACATATTAGTTAGTTGGTACTGGGCCTGATTAGGGGGGCTTTTGAGATCAAGCAGACGACCTAGGACAGTAACGCTGGGGCTGGGCTGATCCAGAATTATGGGGCCCTGGATAGAGATTGAGAAGCTCTGGTGGGGCGTACGCTGGGGTCTGTGGTTGGCGATAGGACCTGTATGCAGTGAAAAGACAGAGTGAAACGGTAGGGGCTGTCCCAGAGACAAGGCCCACACCCCAATTTGACCCATGAGGTGGGTGAGAGCCAGCCCGTGGGCCCAGGTAAGCCTGTAAGAATGCAGCTGCTGCCAAGCCCGGCGCGGGCGTGTCCTGGTGACTCAGCCCGTGCCAGAAAAGGGGAGTCCGCCCCGCTCCCCAGAGTTCCCAGACAGCACCCCGCTAGAGCCCACTCCTGGGTCGGAAGGTTAGGCCCCCGCAGCACGCAGCCCGGCCCCGGGGGCGGAGCCCCTCCTCCGGCCCGGCCCCCTCTCTCCCCGCCGCAGCCACCCCGGCCCAGCGCCGGGACGCGGCCGCGGGTGGCGAGAGCGCGGCTGGCGCCGTGGGGGCCACGCTGCTCCGGGCCCCGACGGCGCCCCGAGGACCTGTGAGCACCGTAAGTAGCGACTGAGAGGGGCGGGGGGACACCAAGGAGAAGCTCTGAGTCCCTCACCCGGCCCCCAGCGCCTCAGCTGCTCTTCAAGACCCGGCCGTGCCGTAACGCGGGACTCGGAGAGCTGGCCTGGCGCCGCTGCCGCCGCCCTAATTGCTCACTGGACCCAGTGGTGTGGAGCCCAGACGCAGCTCCGAGGCTGGCTGGGTCGTGTATGGCTAAAACGCTGTCACCCCAGCGGTCGGCCCCACCTGAAAATCATCCCACGGGCCAGCCCAGGTCCACTTTGGCAGGCCGCGGACTCCGTACCCTTCCCCATTCTCGGGGGGCTGGGCTCGGGGTCACGCTGAGGGTCCCTGAACTCCCTCGGACTGCCTAGCGGCGGCGCCTCCCCACTCCCACACCCCTGAGGAGGAACCCAGCTCACAATTCCACATGTGTGGCCCAGCTGGCCCGCAGGGAGAGTCCCCTTCCCTCCCCTTTGTCCACGCACCCCCACCCTAGAAGGCCTCGGATTCGTCTGGAGCTGAAAGAAGGGCTGAACTTGGAGAACCACTCCTTATCTCCAAAGTTGGTTTTCTGACACAAGTTCTCACGCACAGCTAATGGGGTGGGGGTGGGGGTGGGGGTTAGGGATGCTCAGGGCTGCCAGAGGACAGTGGAGGGAACGACGGAAGGAGAGTCCCTAACCGGATTTTCCGGAGGGACAAGTTCTGGCAGGGAAGGCGGTGGTCTCTGGGCCCCAGATCCTGGGAACCCGGCTTAGGACCCCTGGCAGAGGCCGAAGGGCTGAGCGAAGGGTGCCTGAGGAATTTTGCTTACACCCTTCTTTGGGACAACAGAATTTGGGGGTCGCAATTATCCAGACAATTGGCCCAAGGTGATGTGGTCACTGTGGTTTCTCCCTCTCTCCTGATGTGTCGCAAACTTTTGCAGAGTTTGGGACAGGCGAAGGAAATGCGCAGCCCCTCTGCAGCCCTGCGGGGCTCTGGGTCTCAAGCAGGGGCGGGTTTGGGGAGACTGGGGCCTCGCTCGAGAGCGCGGAGGAAACGCGCCGAGTCGGCTTCCTGTGGGGGCTCGGGCCGCGACGCCCCGCGGACAGACGTGTCCGGCCCTGGCCGCGCGGAGCTCAGCGCGGGGGAGGGGACTTGGGGAGCCGCTGGGAAGACGAGGAGGGGGCAGGCAGAGGGTGGGCGGGAGGGGAGGGGAGGGGAGGAGAGAGACGAGCAGGGGAGGAGCGAGGGGGCTGGAAGGAGAGAAGGAGGAAGGAAGGGGGCGAGCTGTGCGAGCTGGCGCCGAAATGGGAGAAAGGAGCAAGTGAGGGGAGGGGGCGCCGGGCAAGCACCGAGTGGCCTCGGCTGGGGCGCTGGCTGGGCGCCCGCTGCAGGCGCGCATGGCGGGCTCCGCGCCGTGACTCGGGCTGGGCGACAGAGTAGCACCGGTTTGCACAAGTAAGTTGGTCGGTGGCCGCGCTGGAGAAGGAAAGGAGGGAGGCGCGCGTCTGCGGCTGGATCCCACTCCTTCACCCCCTGGGCCCCTTTCTCCCTCAAGCGCTGGCGCAGCTCGGGGTTCGCGAGGCAAGATCGGCCCTGCCTGCTGAGCCTGTTTTCCGCAGGTCCCGGGCCGATGTCCCAGGTGAGTGGCCCGCGCTCACCTCACTGTGACGCGCCCCATGGAGCCCCCAGCGCAGCCCCAGACCCAGGTAGGATCGGGGTTGGAGACCGAGGCTGGACCAGAGTGGGGTAAGCGGCTGGGGGAGGGGGGTGGCGAGTTTTCTCGCTCCTCCCGGAGACTTCGGAGATGGTTCCCGGAGCTTACGTGGGGGTGGGGGCGAGGAGTTCGGGTATGGGGTGGGAACTGGCTTCTCAGAGAGTGGAGGGTTGGGGTGAGGGGAGCTAGGCCAGAATAGAGGCGGTGTCTGTGCCAAGTTGGCTCCAACACCTCCCACCCCCGAACACCAGACACTCACACCCAGTGGTGTCTGTCTGTCCGTCTGGGATTTGTGTCCTAACTGGTACTGCCCAGTTAGTAAATATTTATGGGGGCCTCAGGCGGGAGGTGGGGGTGTCTAGGTCTCTCCCTCCCTTTCACCAGTCCAACCTGAGCTAGCGCTTCCCGAAAACTTTTGAAACTTTTGTCCACGGTGATCCTGTACAAGACCCGGCCCCTCCCCTCCCTCTTGCTCTCTCATCTAGCTTGCTTTCCTCTCTTCTCGGCGGCTCAGATCCTTCGATCTCCACTCTGCAGGCAGAGACGCACACACGTACACTCACTCATCACACTTATCTCCGCCCAGTACCCACTAACCCAGGTGAAATGCCCCCTGCCCCCGCCAAGACCACGGGTCTGTATCCTACCCTGGGTTCCTGCTGGAGCCACAACCAGCCTGTGGCTCTCAGTCTGTTCCTTTCATTGTAGACATTTGTAAACTCAGACTTACATGGAAAACTGGGTCAGGGAGAAGTCAGGAGCATCTGGGATTTGTAGAGGGAGGGAATGGGGTACAGGAGTGTGAACCCGGATTTCCTGACTCTGATCCCACCTCTAGGTCAGTTTCCTTCTTTTGCTTTCCTCTCCTCTGCCCCCCTTCTCCTTCTTTGTTTCTCTGAATAATGAAGATTCTAGCCCTGGACCTCACACACTAACTCCCTGCGTTGCCTGGGACAGGTCCCTTCCTCTCTCAGGCCTCAGTCTTCACATCCGCCCACAGGGGCTTGTCTGTTTTGAAAGGCTGGTCTCAGCTCAGCTGATCTCTGGGTCTACCTGGTGCAGACGCTGGCACTCTGGCCCCCAGGACAATGGAGGTGGGGCAGTCCCCTCAACTGGAGTGAGGACAAGTGGGTGAGTCTGGCCAGGGGCCAACACATAGTTGAGACTACGTTCTGCCGAGCATCTTTGCTCACCTTCAGTTCCCTCCTCTCTCCATGAGGGCCCCTAAGCAGAGATTTGTGGAGAATAAGCTTCACTAAGAACTGGGATCCTTCAGCTTGGAGAGAGAGCTGGGGGCAAGGGGAAAGGGTCTTCCTCTGTGTCTGGGAGCCTCCTGTCCTCCCTCTTGGCTTCTCTCCCCCTCCTCTCTTTCCCAGCCTCCTGTTTCTCCCCATCCTCTCATCTTTCCCTACTTTCTTCCTCCCCTTATCCATTTTCTCTGCTCTTTCCTCCAGCCTCCTCCTTCCACAATCTCCTCCCCTGCCTGATCCATTCTCAGCTCCAGCAGGGGGAGGAGGGGGCTAAATTTGTTCAGGCAGGGGACAAGGTCCAAGATGGTCCACTAGGAGGGTTAAACCCTGGACTGTAACTTGAGGCCCCCCAGCCCCTCAGCAAGCCCCTCAGTCTGGGCTGGGCCAGACAAAGCTGCTTTCATAACATGAGAGGCCTTGCTCTGCCGCAGCCGCCTTGGGAGAATGTGCCTGCTGCCCAGGAAGCCCAAACCGCAGGAGACCCAGCCAAAACCCCACAGACGCCTGAATCCAAGACCAGAATCCCCCACGTTCCCTGCTGAGTACTGACAGAACAGCAAGGCCACAGCGCTGCCCCGGGGGGGCCCTGCTGGTAGAACAGGGAGCATGTAGGTCCCTCCCTCAGCTGCCAAAGATGCAAATGGGGCACATTGGGGGACTCAAGGCAGCTCTGCCTGGGGCAGGTGGCCAAGCCCATACACCCTTGGCTCCCCCAGTGGCCTCCTCCCCACCCACCCCTGAGAGCCCCAGGAGCCTGGCTCCCTAACTCACAGCAGATTTCTGCCCAGCACTGGGGCGTCACATTCCTGCTCTTGGTTCTAAATTGAATTTCCTGGGGAATTGGAGCCTTTAGACCTAAAATAAAACCAACCAGACGCAGCCTAACTGGCCGGCTCAGACCCTCCGAAGTCCTCAGCCTGGTGGCCTGGGACTCGGACCAGTGAGTTCACATTAACCACTTCCGCCTCAAGAGAGTCCACATTCTCCAGCCTTCTTGGGATTCAGGGCCAGATGCCACCTTAATGCTTGACCCTCACTCTCTCCTTCCCCTGACCTGGGGCATTCCATACTCCAGAATTCACCAGCAGACATTTGCTGGGTGCCTACTGGGGATGCAGAGAGGAATACCAACACTGCCCCCCAGCCCAAGTTGGTGAGTTGGTTATTAGTCTGGTTGAGGAGCCAGGACATCACGACCAACTTACATTGCACAACAAGTGATACTGAGTGCTAAGTTCTCAGTAAGTGGGCCTCTTGGAGGAGGGACTATCAGCTTGGAGATCAGGGAAGGCTTCTGCAGGAAAATGTGAAGCTCAAGCTAGGTCATGAAGGTGAGTTGAATTTGGGGAGTGGGAGAGAAAGGAGGTAAGACCTTCTGGTCAAAGGAACAGTATAAGCATGGGTAGACTGATCAGAAGGCCCTGTGGTGGCCCAGGTCCTTGGAGAGATCAGTTTGCCTCAACACAGGATCTTTGAACGCTGATTAGATTGAAGACGTAGACCAAGCCCTTGAATGCCAGGCCAAGGAGTGATTGAAGTGTGGGGTTCCAGCCACTACTCTCGGACCAAATAAAGTCCTGGCCCTCACTCTCCAGAGGTAGTCAGAGTACCAAGGGGAAAGCCTAGTTTCACTATCCACAAGGACAATGGAGAGGGCTGGACTGGAGGGACCAGGTATTGGAGGTCCCGAACATGGGCTTCTCTCTACCCCAGCAAGGGGCCTGGTGACTGTGGGCATTGTCCAGGCTTGGAGTAAACCCATCCCACCTGGAAGAGGTTCCTCTGTACCTTCGAGGCCCAGGACCACCCCTCAATTTGGTGGCAGCAGGTAGCAGGCGCCCACAAGGTCCCTGCTGAGGTTGTGGGTCTCTCAGCCTTTCCTCTTGGGCTTATAGATTTAAACATGACTCTTCTATTCTGTTTGAGGCTGTCTTTCCAGAAATTGGGGCATTGACCTTACCTTAGCTTATGTGGGGGTATGAGAGTTTCATGGCAAAGGGGCTGCTGCCTCTCTGTATTTCCCCCTTGTGGAACCGTGAGAGGACGGATGCAGGGCTAAGGCCTTCTGCTTAGAGACACCACCAGCATGTATGACGCCTCTGTGAGAATTAGAAAAAAGTGCACCCCTCCCCTCCATCAGATGGAGCAGGTGTGCAGCTGGATAAGCAGCTGGCAGCTACTAGAAAGAAGAAGCGCCAACCAGGGACTTCAGACCCACCCACCTCACACCGTAAGCAGGCGCCTTTATGCAGGACATGAATTGCACATCCACATAGGGGCCCTTCTTGGCCTTTGCTGCCGCCCCTTCCCTCCCTCCAGCCCCCTCCACATTTCTATCCTCTTGAACATCTTCGTAGAAGTTTCCCGTTAGAGATGTTCTCCCCATTGTAGCTAGGCAGCGGTGTCTCTTGGTCACAAAATGGAGAACTGGGCTCTTTTGGTCTCTTGACGTGTGAGCACTTGGGCTCCACCTTCTGCCTGGCTTTGCTGCAGTGTCCGCTCCAAGCTGATGCTGTGTCCTGGGCCAGTGTCTCGGGATCTGGGCTCTCTGTGGCAGTTTTCCCATTCGTAGGTCAGGCCTTCATGTGGTTTCTTATTCCTTCTTATTCTATTCCCATGTCTCTGGGCACTTGACACGATTTCCTCGTCTGTCCTTGGCATTGCTACCTCAGCTGCCCCTCGCTGCCCCTCCTGGCTCCAGGAGGTCTGGCACTCTGTGTGTTCTCAGCTCAAAATACTGTACTTGGTTCTCTTTCCTCCCTGGTTTCCGTACAAGGGCCGATGGGCACCCTAAAGTGGCAGACTTCCTGTAGGAGGGGCCTTCTTGTGCCTGGGTCTCAGCTCTCTATACTGCCCTAAAAGAAAACCCAAATTCAAGGCCAGCAATCCTGGAAGTGACACAGGAGAGGCTGCCCCAGACAGTGGACACACTGGGTGAAGAGGGCTGAGCTGGGGACTCCACTCTCCCTAAACTCTGTTCCTTGCCTTCCTCTCTCTCCCACCCTTGGGGGCCAAGAAAGCAGAAATCGCAACTCCCTCCACAACAGAACTGAATGACATCACCTTATGCACCCTGGTAACCTCAGGAGGAAGCCTGGAAAATGACCCCGAGGCCCGCGATACCCCCGCTAGTGTTCTAGGCTTGCCTGCCTCAACCCCACCAAAGGCCTGTGGTTTCTCTCCCTCTGCAGCTGCTCACTGCTGTTCACTCCAGGATTTTGGTTCCTGCTGCTGCTGTTCTTGAAATGCCCTTTTCCCCTTCCTTGCCAATTATTCAAGACTCATTGTGGACATTGCCTTCTCCAGGAAGCCTCCTAGTCATCCTCCCACTCTCCATCTAGGCTAAGTACCCGTGTTCCGTGCTTCCACAATTCTTACAGATAAACCGGTTGCCATCAAGTCAACTCTGACTCATGGCGACCCAGTGTGTGTCAAAGTGGAACCGTGCTCCATAGGGTTCTCAGTGGCCGATTTTTCAGAAGTACATGTCCAGGTCTTTCTTCCAAGACACCTCTGGGTGAACTTAAACCTCCAGCCTTTCTGTTAGCAGCCAAGCCTGTTAACTGCACCATCCAGAGACTCCATAACTCTTGCCTCTCAGTATATGTGGCAGCCCCACCTCCTACCCATCAGAGAACTCCCGAGGGATGACTTGGTCTTTCTTAATTACTTGACATACTGGCAGGTGCATCATAGATGCTTAATAAACATTAAACTGAATAGCACAGAAAGGAAGGGAGGGAGCGATGTAAGGTGGGTGGGTTGATTCACATATGACCCCCCGCATGCCAGGGCACCATCTGAGTAATTCATTTACTCCTTGAGACCCTGAGAGATAAGCATTAGGATCCTCCTTTACACACAAGTCCTGGTAACTTGCCTGAGCTGGTAACTAGTAAAAACCAGGGCTTGCATCTTCCAGCTCCTCACTCAGGCCTTTTTCATTACATCACAGGACTCCTGGTTCAGGGCCTAGAGCCGTGGCAAGATGCCTCTGGAGGCCAGAGTATGGGGCTGGAAAAGCTCCCCCCTCTTCCCGGAAATTAGGACTGCGGCCTGAGCCTCCCTCTTCACACAACCTGGTCTTAGCCCCCAAGAGTCAGGTCTGAGCTGGTGCAGACCAGGCTCAGGGCTGGCAGAGGGATGGTCTAGCAGGCAGCACATTCTTCCTTGGGTGTCATCTCCACCTGCCTGCTCGCCCCCATCCCTGATGACCAGGTGACCTAGGAAGAGCTAACCAAAAGGTTGGCGGTTTGAACCCACCAGCCACCCTGCAGGAGAAAAGACCTGGTGATCTGCTCCCATAAAGATTACAACCTAGAAAACCCTATAGGGCAGTTCCACTCTGTCATATGGGGTTGCTATGAGTCAGAATTGACTCGAAGGCACACCAACAACCTTCGAACCAGGTTTTGAAGGGGAGGCTCCATTTTCAGGTCCCTTGTGCTTCCATTCTGTCGGTTGCCTCCTTTGATACCTCCTTGGAGCCCGACCTGGGACCTGGCCCATCGTCACATTCCTGGAATTGGACTGTGGCAGCCCCTGGGGTGGCAAGTTGCCCACACAGAAGCTTCTGGGGCCAGCTATGCCTCCCTCCCCAGCTATTACCCTCTGCTGGCCCTTCTCTCCTCCCCAGCTCTCTCCCTCTTTTCCCCTTTCCTTGCACTTTTACATCTTTGGACCCTCCCTCATTGCACCTGTACCCTCTCCATTTCTTCCCAGTGGACCTCCTTCCCTTTGGGCTCTGCCTCAGTTGTTTTCATGAAGACAGCCATTTGCCTAGTGACTCTCAGGCCCACCCACTCCCTGAGCCCTGTGGTCTCTCTCACCCAGACCTTAGGATTAAACCTGAGGTCAAAGGAGGAAAAGATGGCCCCTTCCCATGGCAGGACCTCGGATAGGCCAGAATCAGCCACCTCCTCCAGAAGACCGACCCTGCTGATGGGCCTGGCCCAGACCTCCCTCCATGCTTTCCTTCCCCCTACTCACCACCTCTCTTGCAGTATTGGGGCTGTTCTCTCTCCCTGCCAGCTCTCAGGACAAGCCAGGCACTCCCAGGTGTGCTCACTCCCCCCTCACCTGGAACCTCACCACCCCTTTTCCTCTAGTTTCTCTCTACTTCAGGCCTTGGCACCCTGTGGGCCACAGTTTGGGCTGGAGCAGAGGCCCCTTGGTTTGAGGCTCCAGACCCAAAGAGCAGAAGGGGCTGAGGGAACTGTCCCATGCCTCCCTGGGGCAGCAGTGGGCACTGTGAGGGGCTCCCAGCAGGTAACTCTGCTGCCCACCAGGTGTCCCAGGAGCCCCAGCTCCTCCCTCTTCTCTGCCCCAGATCCTGTCTCCAAGCAGGGCCTGTGGTTTTCCCTGGGCAGGTGTGAGCTTGCCGGCCTGGGCCTGCCTCCCTCTGTGCCACTCACATGGGGCCTCTGTACCCACATTACCCCAACCAGGGGACCTGGGTCTTTGAAACAAGGATTCCTCAGGAGTCCCTGAAGGCCGGAGGTCACAGAGAAACGGTTAGGGGTCATGGAGGAACCAGAGTCACTGGGTCTTCCCCTCAAGACACAACACTCCCATTCTCCAGACTTGCATGCCCAAGCCTTTCCTGATCCCTCTAATTATCTCCCTCCTGCTCTCTCTCTCTCGTTTGGAGACAGCTCAGAGAAGGACAGGAGCTCTGGCAGCACAGTGGTTAAGCTGCTAACCGAAAGGTCTGCAGTTCGAAACCACCAGCCACTCTGAGGGAAAAAAATGTGGCAGTCTACTTCCGGAAAGATCTACTCTGTCCTGTAGGGTCTCTCTGAGTCGGAATTGACTCAACGGCAATGGGTTTGTTTTTTTGTTTGTTTTTAACCACCGTATGTGAGCCCTTCTTTCTGTTCTCCGTGGTTGATGCCATTTCTATTTCCAAGACTGTTCTTCTCTCTCACTGTCTCTGTGCCGTGTGTATGAGTGGGTATTTGTCTTTTATTCTCTGGGTTTCTCTGCTCTTTTTGTCTCCCCTGCTGCTGCTTCTCTTACTCCCCACATTGTGTGTGTGTTTGGGGGGGGTGCCCTCCTGAGGCCCCTATCATTCCGACTCCACAACCTGGGGTGATGAGAGGCTTAGGTTGTACCCTGTATACTGTAATTGCCCCCTGGGCCTTGGGCCTTTGACTCCTGGCCTCTCCCTCCCCTCTCACAGCCTCTTCCCCACAGTGGATCCTCACACATACCCCTTCTGCTCCCTCCCCCACCTCCCATCCCCCATAGCCTTCTTTCCCTGGGCCCAGGGGAGCCTAATCCCGCCACTGCCTCAAGAATTGTGGGTTTGAAGGTGGCTCCATTTCTGCCTTCCACCCACCCTAGACAGAGGGGCCGAGTTAGTTACTGTAATTACACGTGGCTGCGGCTCACCTCTTCCCCAGCCCTCTTGGGCCGTCTCCCTGTCTCTCTTCCTGCCTCCTTATCCCAAGGTTTCTCTTTGCCTCTTTCTCTCACTATCATCCTCTCTCTCTGACCCAATTCCTCAATCTGTCTCCTTCTTGATATCTCTAGGCATCATGCTCCCTTCTCCGTCACCTCTGCCTCTGACCCCGCCTTTATCTTTCTCTGCTTCACAGATTTGCTCTCTATTCTCTCCCTCCCAGTCTCTGGCTGTCTGTCACAGGCTTCTATCACTCTCTCCTTGGGCCCAATCTCCCGCACTCTGATCCTCTATCTCTCTTTGCTTCTGCCTTTTACTGTCCATTTGATTCTCTCTCCCCGTCACTCTCGATTCCTGTCACTATCTCCCCATTGCTGACCATCTGTTCGCTCCTGATCTATGTTTTTGCCTCCTTTCCCAGCCTGCCTTTACACTGCACGTCTCTGGCCCCTCCTCCCAACGCCCCATATGCACACGTGTGCACACACACACACACGTACACATACATGCACACACACACCCTTGCTCACTCACAGGTTTGGGAGCCTTCTGTTTTGGGGTGTGGCACTGTTGTCAGATAGGGTGAGGCCTGGGTGACCGGTGCAAAGAGACTGAGAATGAGGGCTCACTGGGAATTCTGGGCCATGGGACCGATACCAGGAAAACGTGCCTTAGTCATCTGCTTTTTCCCTAGCCCAGACCCCATCCCTCCTCCCTGGGTTGGAGGTAGTAACAGAATCTGCTCACCCTGCGGAGGCAGCTCCAGAGGAGGGCTCCCTGGAGGAGGCAGCGCCCCCCATGCCCCAAGGCAATGGCCCTGGGGCCCCCCAGGCCCTGGACAGCACTGACCTCGATGTCCCCACAGAAGCTGTGACACGTGAGTCCTAGGGGCCTGGGGATTGTGGTGGCAACATGTAAGGGCTCCACTAGGGAATCCAATCCTGATGGGCTGGAAGAAATGTAGTGGGTGCCTACAGGTGCCCAGTGCCAGGCCAGGACCTCGAGGAGGGTCGTGTGGGCAGTGGAGAGGTGTGAGGCATTGTCACTGCCTATTGTGTTTAGGAAGAAAACCTTCACATATGAAATGATTGGTAAGCAGGGGGGTGTGGACAGGCTCTGAGCAATGTGGTTCAGCACAAGAGAGCATGAGGCTGTGTGGAAAGAGGTGTCCTGCCTTAGGAAGAGGGCTGCCCAGAGCTGGGGGTGGAACCTGAGATGGCCCATCTGTCAGGGTATCAAGGGCAGAAGGAAGGAGAAAGTCCCCCAGGTGCTCAGGGGAGAAAGGAGCACCATTCAGCTCCATCCCAAGGCCTGGCTCGGGTTTTCCAGGCCCCGTCCTGGGAGGGAGTGAATTCTCCACCCCCCCTCAAGAGCAGGGGAAGGAGCAGCCTGAATCACTTCGTAGTCACTTATGAAGGTTCCCCAAATCTATAGACACATCCTCACTTTTTAACTTTCCTTCCCAGAATGATGTCACATGCTCTCCAGGCCAGCCTGTGGTAAGGCAGCAGGGTAGTATTGCCAAGCCCATTTTACAGATGAGGTAGCTGAGACACAGAATTGTTCACCCCGGTCACAAGCTGGGGGACCCATGTATCCTGGCCCAGTGCTCTTTCCTGTGCCTGCCTGCCCAGCTGGCACAGCTGAGCAGGGAGCCGCCTTCAGCCAGGGCATCTGGGGCTAAGTTGGACTCCCTGGAAGTCAGGGTCACTAAATCCTGCTAGCGCTCTGCCCTCGGTCTCCTCCAGACACACCCACCAGCAGAATTGAGAGAAAGAGGTCAGCGCCATAGCCACAGAGCTGGGGGACTGGATGGGAGTTGGACAGACACTCCTGTGTCTAGGGGCCCCGGGTGTTTGCTCTGTGACTCAGCCCCCACCCCTGCCCCCACTGCCACCCCCACGGCTATGGCCACAGGCAGGCTCTGTGTCTGCCCACACCTCCCAGGGCCCTCAGCTCACCACACACTGCCGCTCTCTGGTCACCGTGCCCATGTTTAGGCAGCAGGGCAAGGGGCACTGAGGCTGGCCAAGGGCTCAGCCCAGTCACCCTCCGAGGGGCCAAGAGGTGGGGGCAGTATGATTCAGGCCTGGCCACTTCCCATGGCCTTACCCCTGTTTACCCAAATGCAAGCACCAGCCACACCTCAGGACCGGCTGCATAGGGCCTGGTCAGAGAGTCCTGTTTCCCATCCTCCCCCTACTAACCACCTTGTTTTGGTCTCCTTTCTCCCAGTTTCCATGCCCTCCCTCCTCCAGTTCCTAGTTCTGGGGTCTTCAGCAAGTTTTAACTTCTCTTGGCCTTAGTTTTCTCATCTGTGAAATGGGACCAATAGCAGAGCTGTTGTGATGCTTTAAGGAGTTACTACATGTACAGCTCTTAGCACTGTGCCTGGTATAGCATAACTGCTCAAAAAAAAAAAGTGAGCTACTAGTTATAAGAGTAGTTGTGATTGTAGCCACCTGTCCCCTAGTCCCTTGTTTCCCAACCTCTCTGCTCCCGTCTTTGCCTCCCTGCCCTCTCAGTCCCAGCTCCTAGCCTCTAGGCTGGCCCCTCTCTGCCACTTACTAGTTGTGTGTGACCTTGGGTAAGCTACTGTACTTCTCGAGGACTCAGTTTCCTCATCTGTCAAATGAAGATAATGCCCTAGAGAGGTACTAAGAGGATTCAAAGAGAGAATGATTACTATACCAAGTGCTTAGAACAGAGGTTGGCAGGCAGTAAGTGCTCAGGCAGCGCTCAGTGCTATGGCTACTGCCCTGATGAGAAGGCGCAGCCCCCTCAGTCAAGGGAAGCACGGAGGTCACCTTCTTCTCAGCCTCCAGGGTACCCCGGACACCTCCCTCCAACCACAATTCAAATACAGAGGCCAGGACTAGAGAGAGTTGGGGATCCAGACCCCAGCATCTGAGGCACTGAAGTGCCCCACAGAGTGCCCCCGAGGGGGCCCCAGGGCTGGAGGCTCCTGCTGAAACTCTCAGGACCCCTTCTGAGCCACGCCCTCTATAGACACATGTACCTGCCCTCCTCTCTTGAAAACAGAACAGTTGAGCATCCCTGAGTGAGGTGCAGGAAGGAACTGGGTTTTGAGCGGGTGGGGGGAAGTCCAGGTTCAGCTTCTCTGCATCCCACTGATAAAGCTGAAGTTTGGTCCCTCAGCCTGGGACAGGGACCCAAGGTTCCTGGCTTCAGGGGTCTCCCTGCCAACTTCCTTTTTCCTGTCTTCTCTCCATCCTCACCCAGATCCCCAGGGCTCCTCATTAAACTCTTTCTACCAGTGCTCCCACAGAGGCAGAATGGGGGTGGGTGCTAGAGAAAGCTCAGGAGGAAGAAGCAGGAGATAGAGGGGCTGCTGTGAGGAGCCCCTGGCTTCCAGGGGCAGGGCGTTCATCTCCAAACAGATGTTTCCAATAAATCAACCAGCACAGGAAGGGCAGAAACAGCTGGGGGCTTGGCAGAGGCTGAGATGAAGATTAACCGCTTCATTGCTGTCTCCCCGACCCCAGCCAACTCCCCCAATATACAACCACTGCTCTTGCCCAAATCGCAGGATCCCAAGAGCAGGAAAATGAATTTCACATGGGGTGAAAAGGCTTCCTGGGTGGGGTCCAGGGTCTGAGCCCTGCACCTTGCATCTCTGTCTTCTCTGGAAAACAAAGCAGGGCTGTGTTGCGGAATGAGCACTGGACTGAGAGTCAGTAGCGGGCCCAGCTCTGCTCCTATTGCATGGTCCACTTCTGGGTAATGCAGTCCTGCTCTCTGGCGTCAGTTTCCCCATCTGCACAATGTAAGTTTGGCTAGGTGACCTGTGCTTGGTAGAGGGTCAGCGAAAAAGAGAAAGACATTCAACAAGATGAATTGACACAGTGGCTGCAACAATGCCCACAGGCGTAGCAACGATTGTGAGGATGGCACAGGACTGGGCAGTGTTTCATTCTGTTGTACGTTGGGTCGCTATGAGTCGGAACCGACTTGACGGCATCTAACAACAACAGGTGACCTGTGGTGTACCTAAGAGTAAAGCAGGGCTCTGGGGAGCTGGGAGGCCCCCACCCTTTCCCCATCACCTTTTCTTTCATCTTTCCAGGCCAGCCTCAGGGGAACCCCCTGGGCTGCACCCCACTACTGCCGAACGGCTCTGGCCACCCCTCGGAGCTGAGTGACGCCAGGCGGGTGGGGAATGGTGCCCTGGGTGGCCCCAAGGCCCACCGGAAGTTGCAGACCCACCCATCTCTTGCCAGCCAGGGCAGCAAGAAGAGCAAGGGCAGCACGAAATCTGCCGCTCCCCAGATCCCCCTCCAGGCGCAGGAAGGTAAGAGCTCTCCATCCCACCTGTCCAAAGCCAGATGCGGATCTGCAGACCAGTGACATGAGCGTCACCTGGTTGCTGGTGCAGACTCAGCCTCACTCCAGGCCCATTGAATGGACATCTCTGGGGCTGAGGCCCAGGAACCTGTGCTTTAATAAGCCCTCCAGAGCCTGAGGCACACTCAAGTGTGAGAACCCTGCAAAGTACCCCTGTTGGGTAAAGTGAGGCACACCATCAAGGCCAGCCCTTCCCCATCCCTGCCCTCCCAGGGTTGCTGTAGCAAGAAATGGAGCCCTCTGAGCTGATCCAGCCTATGCCACCCCATTTCTGGCAGCAGAAATTTTTCTCAAGGGGTGGACCATCTGTTTAGCGAGAGCAGAAGAGCACTGAGCAGAATAAAATGGTGCCCATCAGATGCTTAGCTGGGGGCAGGGGTAGGGAACTATATGGTGCACTAGAAGGTGGAGGACCCAGATATACCAGCTGGTGTTTCAGTAATGCAAAGATCCTCTCTGGGGCCTCCCTGGGCAGCCAGCCCTTCACCCACCAGGCATCCATTCTGCACAGCTGCCTGTAGCTCACTGGCTGCCTGACCTTCAGCCCAGAATTATTAAGCAATTCTTGCCTATGTTGGGGTATCCTGGCCTAATCCTCTACCAACAGGATTCAATATACAGTCATCACACTTACACCTTATGTGTTCTGAAACCCTCCCACCTCATAGAACAGGTTCTGCCCGACAGCTTGAGTTATGCAGGAGTATTGGTGGTTCAGGAGCCCTGGTGGCACAATGGTTAAGTACTCAACTGCTAACTGAAAGGTCAGCAGTTTGAACCCACCCAGTGGCTCCATGGAACAAAGACCTTACAATCTGCTTCCATAAAGATTACAGCCAAGAAAAGTTTATGGGGCAGTTCTACTCTGTCATATGGGGTCACTATGAGTTGAAATTGACTCAGTGCCACCCAACAACAACATTAGTGGTTCAGTGGTAGAATTCTCACCTTCCATGTGAGACACCCAGGTTTGATTCCTGGCCAGTGCACCTCATGTGTAGCCACCACTCATATGTCAGCGGTTGTTTACATGTTGCTATGAAACCCTGGTGGTGCAGTGGTTAAGAGCTATAGGTGCTAACCAACAGGTTGGCAGTTCGAATCCACCAGGCACTCCTTGGAAACCCTATAGGGCAGTTCTACTCTGCCCTGTAGGGTCACTATGAGTCAGAATTGACTCGATGGCAACAGGTTTTTTTTTTTTTCTTTTTGGGGGGGGAGTTTTATGATGCTGAACAGGTTTCAGTGGAACTTCTATTCTAAGACAGACTAGGAAGAAAGGCCTGGTGGATCTACTTCCAAAAATCAATGAAAACCCTATGGATCACAATGGTCTGATCCTCAGCTGCTCATGGGGATGGCGCGGGACTGGGCAGCATTCTATTCCATTTTACACGGGGTCACCATGAGTTGGGATCGACTCAATGCCAGCCAGTAACAACACTCATGTGCCAGGCACCCAGCTTTGTGCTGGGCACAGAGGTCAAAACCCCAGTCCATGCCCTCATAAAGCTCTCTTCAGAAACACACAAACAGGTCATCACCATATGATATGCTAAATACGTGATAAAGTCACACAAGGGAGGTTATGCAAGCACAAGAAGACACCCACACCAGCCCAGATAAGTGGGGAAGGAAGTCTGGGAAGGCTCTCTGGAGGAGGTAACAGCTTAGCAAGTCTTAAAGCATGAGTAGGAGTATCTAGCTAGGAGAGCATAAACATAGTTGAGAAATGGCTTCATGTGGCTAAATGATGAAGTTCAAGGTGACGAATGGTGGGAGGTGAGACCCCAGGCAGGCAGGGGCTCTTGAAGCCTTGAGGCTTTGTAAATGGTGCTGTGGACCTGGACTTTATCTGAGGGCAACAGGGAGTCATTGAAGAATTTTGAACAAGGTAATGACCTCATCAGATTTACAACTGAAGAGAGCTGATCCAGTTAGGGGACAGATTGTATGGATACCAGCTGTACAAAACCCTAATTCCCCCACACAGGAATGAGGGAAGGGGGCAGTCAGACCCTCCCTGGCAGAATGAGACTCCCAGAGGACTAGCAGCCTTGTGCCAGGGTTCCAGCTGGTCAGGGGAACTGAACACTGCCCCAAGGCCTGGCCCCTCAAGGAATGGCAGCTCAGGATCTCCACTGCACAAAAGCAGTTCAGAGCATGGGCCCTGGAGCCAGCTGGCCTGGGTTCAAGTCCCACCTCCACCATTTACCACCTGTGTGTCCAAGAGCAAGTTCGTGCATTAATTCATTTAACATTTATTGGGCACCTCCTACTTACTATGCACCAGGCACTGTTCTAGGGAATGCGCTTTATCAGTGGACAAAGACAAAGAGACCTGCCTTTGTGGAGCTCACCATTTAGAGTTGATTCCGACTCCTAGTGGCCCTACAGGACAGGGTAGAACTGCCCCATAGGGTTTCTAAGGAGCAGCTGGTGAATTCGAACTGCCAACCTTTTGGTTAGAAGCCGAGCTCTTAACCACTGCACCACCGGGGCTCCTTAGTAGGTAGAGACAAGGATAAATACAAGAAAATTGTGTAGTATGTTCAAAGGTGATAAGTACGATGGCAAAAAGGCAAAGGAGGCCAGGGCAAGAGAGGGTGGCAAGGCCTGAGGTGGGGCGGGCAGGCTGCAATATTAACTAGGGTGGTCATGGAAGGCCTCATTGAGAGGTTGGCGTTTGAGCGAAGAAGGAGGTAAGGGGATGAGCCAAGCATGAGTGTGGGGGAAGAGCATTCAGGGCAGAGGGAACAGAGCCTGCGGGACTGAGGAGCAGAGAGAGAAGGGAGGATAGTGGGAGAAGAGGTCAGAGAAGGCATGGAACCAGATCACATGGGGCTGTGCAGGGGGTGGGGGGCGGACTTCAGCTTCTACTGCAAGTAAAGTGGGAGCCATTGGAGGATTCTAAGCACAGGAGAGATCCCTCTGGCTGCTGTGTGGAGAGTAGGTGTGGGGTGGGGGAGGAAGCCAGGAGGGGGAGTAAGGAGGCCAGAGAGAAGGCTGTTTTATTTGTACCAGAGTGGTAGGCTTCTGAATATATTTTAAAATTGCTTACCTTCTCTGTGCCCCAGTTTCTTCATTTGTTTAAAAACAAAAACAGTAACGGTGGAGTCGACT
The DNA here is from genome assembly GCF_030014295.1 of Loxodonta africana. Lineage (NCBI taxonomy): Eukaryota > Metazoa > Chordata > Mammalia > Proboscidea > Elephantidae > Loxodonta > Loxodonta africana. The sequence continues at coordinate 104,317,605 of NC_087342.1, forward strand.
CCACCTCTTGGCAACCCCGTGTGTGTCAGAGTAGAACAGTGCTCCACAGGGTTTTCAAGGACTGATTTTTTTTGAAGATCACCAGGCCTTTCCTCTGAGGCACCTCTGGGTGGATTCGAACCTCCATCCTTTCGATTAGTAGCCAAGCACGTTAGCCATTTGCACCACCCAGCTGTAGAGTGGAGTAATAGTAGCCCCCACCTCATAGAGCTGGAAGTTTTAACTGAGTTTAATTCCTGCACGGGGCTTAGAACAGTGCCTGGAACATGTCAGTGCTCAGATTGTGTGTTCAATGGATGAACTAAGAACAGGGAGTCACAATCCAGACTGCCTTGGGCTCGAACCTCACACTCTGCCACGTACAGGGTAGATGTGCTTAACCCTTCTGTGCCTCAGGGCTGTCATTTGTAAAACAGGACCCTTACAGTCCCCACTTTCTGGAGCTGCGGGGAGGGTTGCATGAGCTGAGCGCACTCAGAGCACTTAGCCAGGAGCCTGGCACGCAGTGAATCCTCAGTACACCTTGGCCATTACTGCTGTCACTGGGTCCCAGTGTCCCTGGCCACTTCACCCCACTCTCTCCTTCCACCTGCAGACTGCTGCGTCCACTGCATCCTGTCCTGCCTGTTCTGCGAGTTCTTGACGCTGTGCAACATTGTCCTGGACTGCGCCACCTGCGGCTCCTGCAGCTCTGAGGACTCGTGCCTCTGCTGTTGCTGCTGTGGCTCCGGGGAGTGCGCTGACTGCGACCTGCCCTGTGACCTGGACTGCGGCATCCTGGACGCCTGCTGCGAGTCCGCAGACTGCCTAGAGATCTGCATGGAGTGCTGTGGGCTCTGCTTCTCCTCCTGACCCGCCTACAGCCTACGCTCCAGCAAAGCCTTCTGAGTGGGGCAGCCCCAGGCTGTCACACAAAGCTTGACAAGCCCCCTCTCCCTGGTTCTCTCCCACCCACCCAATGCCCTCTCAGAACCCCAGCCCCGGTGAGAAGCAGGGTGCACAGAGGGACCACCTCAGTTGTGGGATCTGGGCCCACTGCAGAGAAGCCAGCATCCCTCCCTAGCTTACCAGGGCTGGACGAGGCCGGCCCCGAGGACTGAGTGGGCTAGGACAGCAAGGGGAAGGGGCAGGGTGAGGGCTGCTGCTGGCCCAGGCGCTGGGGCTGCAGAACACTGTGAAAGTTAGGGGCGGGGTAGGCCCTGGGCAGGGCGGGGTGGGCTGGGGCTGTGTGCTTCTCTACCTCTCACTGCTCCGGGCCTCTTCCCTGCTGCCCTAGGCTTAAAAAAAAAAAGAGGACAGCAAAATGTGAAAAGAGACACCGTCCCCACCCTCAGCCAGGCCCCTCCCCATCTCCTTCCTGGGCTCTGGCGGGGGCTAACCCACGCACTGACCTGAGAGGGCAGGGCTGGGCGGGGGCCTGGGGGGCGAGGTGGGAGGGGAGACAGTGTGGAAAAGACTGGAAGGGGAGGGGAGAGGGAGGGAATGGAGGGAGGGTCTGTTCTGTTTGTTTCTGTAAATAAAGATATTTGTCCATCTCAGGTTTCCATGAGTAATTTCCACAAACCACAACTCTCAAATGAAAACAACCCCCAGAAGCCCCCTAAGAAGCATCCAGATACGTAAGGCTTCCTTGACCTGACTTCTGGGGTCCCTTCCTCTTCTGCTTTTCTTAGAGCAGAAACCTGCCCTGCCTTTCATGGGCCCATCCCTCATTCAGGTTCTCTGCTAAGGAGGGAAGCGAGAGGGAGTACTGGCTCCCCGCCATTATCCTGTCTTCCCACTAGAGGGAAGGGGAAGACCAGAGAGGGAAGAGTTAACTCTTGGCATGGCATTAATTAACAACAGATGAGTTCAGTTTTGATTAATTAGACTCTTGCTGACTCCGGCTTCTTGAAGCCCTTCCCCATGAAGTTGCTCCAAGGCATAGGGTGCCGCCCTTGTCAGCAGAGTAGTGCCCAGGAGCAGGGTAGGGTGTGGCCCCAGGCCTGGCACAGCCTGGGCTTGCACCTGAGCTTCACAGCCTGGATGGGGGTCACACAGCCCAGCCTCAGTCACCCCTCAATTTGCCAGGGGGCCCTCAGGATGGAGGAAAGTGGGTCAGGACTGGCAGGAGCCTCAGACCATCTGTCCAGTGCCACTGGTGTGCCCCGGCCAGCGATGGCTGGTCTGAGTTTGCATAGCTACACTGGCAATTTGGACAATGAGGAGGGACAGTGGACAAGTGGACCGAGGAAGCCAGGAGAGAGCCAGGGTGCATGAGGGGCTGTCACTTGCTTTAGGAGGACACGGCTAATTAAGGCCTTGAAAAGCACAGCCTTGAAGGGAAACTGGTCACCACTGCTTCCAGGAGTGATTTGGAGGGATTCTGGAAGGAAAGAAGAGGACTACAAAAATGAAATCCAAGCTCTTAAGGAATGTCATCTGAGTGAACGGCATAGGGGCCATGGGAGTGGGTGTCAGGTGCAGCAGGAGGAAGTGGTATCAGGCAGTGAGAGGGACTCACCACCCACACCCCACGTACACATACACAGGCCTCGCTTTGCCGACTTTGAGGTTTTCTGACCTGAGACCACACAGGAAACTCAGGGCACGGAGAGGAAGTGGCCTGCCTAAGGCCACACAGTTAAGGTCAAAGCAGGAGAGAAGCCCCATCTTCTAGGCCCCCCAAAACCCAGAAACCAAACTTGTTGCCATCAAGTTGATTCTAACTCAGGGCGACCCCATGTGTTAGAGAATAGAACTGCTCCCCGCCCAGCACCCCCGACCCCATACTCATTTATCGGTTTGTGTTTATTTGGTGTATAACTTTAGTTATTGGATGTCCATGGCTCCTTGCCCTCCTGTAACTCAGCTATTCAGGCCCCTTCCCCAGGCAACAGTTTCTTAGGGATCTCTGCCACAGAAGTAATCTGCGTACGAACAAACATTTATGTATGTATTACATATATTTTCAAAGACGGCAGGGTGCTATGCATACTGTCCTGCACCCTGTTTTTAACACATAGCCCTTCGTCTCAGGGATCATCCTCATTTGCACATTGAAGGGCCCCTGGAGTTTCACTGAATAGGTGAGCCACCATCCAGTCCCCTAGCTCCTGCCGATAGCTCAGTCCTTGCCTTAGTTATCTAGTGTTGCTATAACAGAAATACCACAAGTGGATAGCTTTAACAAGGAGAAAATTTATTTTCTCACAGTCTAGTAGATTACAAGTCCAAATCCAGGGCGTCAGCTACAGGGGAAGTCTTTCTCTTTCTGTCGGCTCTGGAGGGAGGTCCTTGTCCTCAATTTTCCCCTGGTCCAGGAACTTCTCAGGCACAGGGACGTCATGTCTAAAGAACGAGCTCAGCTCCTGGTGCCGCTTTCTTGGTGGTATGAGGTCCTTCACTCTCTGCTTGCTTCCCTTTCCTTTTATCTCTTGAGAGATAAAAGGTGGTGCAGGCCCCACCCCAGGGAAACTCCCTTTACATTGGATCAGGGAGGTGACCTGAGTGAGGGTGGTGTTACAATCCCACAATAATCCTCTCAACATAAAATTACAATCACAAAGTAGAGGACAACCACAGAATCATGATCTAACCAAATTGACACATATTTTTGGGGGGACACAATTCAATCCACTACAGTCCTATACCAATTTATCGCAGGGACAAGGTTGCATGAACATACCCTTTGGGACGAATGAGGTAAATCTGCAGAATATTCCTGAAAGCGGGTGAGTGTGTTTATAATTTTGACAGGGTTGCCAAATCACGTTCCCTGAGCTTGTACCAGCCTCCACTCACATGGCTGTGGGGCAGCCCCCGTGGCCCTCACTGCTGGGCTGTTTGTGTCTTGGGGAGGAGGGACAGTGAGAGGGTTTCTGCTCCGTCCAGCTCAGCCGCCCTGCCCATTTCAAGTCTTCCACGAGGTCTGGGTGTGAGGGGTGTTAGGGAGACCAGGAGGTGCCCTGTGTGCTCCTGACCAACTTGAGGTCTGACCCAGGTGGGCAGGAAGGCTCTGCCCCTCCCCCAGCTGTGGGGGCCGTGGCAGGAAGAGGCGCCTCTGCAATCCAAATAGCGATTTCCTGCTGCAGGCTCTGGACTGTTTTCTTTAGGACAGTGGCTGAAATCGGAGAGGCTAAGTAGAGTGGGGAGGGATTTAGCCAGCAATACACACACACGCTTCACATACTTCACGTACACACACACTTCACGTAGTCACACATACACATATACACACTTCACGTGCTCACACACGCTCACATATATTACACGTACACTCTCACACACATGCTCCTCAGTGCCCACATTTACACTTACTCCACACAGGCACACTCTTCAGCACACGTACTTACATTCACTCCAAACACACACACATACAGACTCTCCATACAGTCACATACTTATATACATTCCACAGTTACACACTCACATCTCACACCTTCACACCCTCACACTCACACACACGTTGTTGTCGGTAGTTGCCATCCAGTCCATGTCTGTCAGAGCAGAACGGTGCTCCACAGAGTTTTCAATGGAAGTGGACGACCAGGTCTTTCTTCCAAGGCACCCCTAGATGGGTTTGAGCCACCAACGTTTGGGCTAGTAGTGGATCACTTTGTATCACTCAGGAATTCCATACACACACACATTTCACAGCCTGCAGCCCCCTGCCAGCCTGTCAGCCTGGGCTGTGCAGCAGAGGCTGATGTCCACTTTTCCCACTCTCATTCCATGCCCTCCCTGCCTTCCCCACCTCCCGGTCTCTGCCCAGTCAGCCTCATCCCTGCCGGGAAGCAAGTGACATTACTTGTCTAGAGGTCACCTCTCCAGCTATCCAGATATCCTCCCAGGGTGAGTCCTAGTCCTGGCCCCTCCCCCTCTCCTCCATAGCTGGTTTCTGTTGGCTCCTGATCTCTGCTTTCCAGCCAGCTGGCCTGGGCCATATGTCAGTTCTGGCTCTGGCATTGCTGTGGGCCCTGCGCCTTTCTGTGCCTCAGTTTCCTTATCCGTACAATGGGGAGGCAATGAGACTGGCAATTCAAAGGCCAGCTTCTCCGGTTTTCTTTCTTCTTTGAAGTAGCAGACAGGCCCACTTTTGCCCTGGTTGTCTAGCCTAAGATGGGCATCCCCTTGCTTATGGGAGGACAGAGCGATGAGGATCTCTGGACCCAGACACTTGGGTGGCAACCAGGGCCTCATAGGATCCCCACCTAAATTCACATCAGATAGGGAGCTACCACCTCCGCCAGCCTGGAGGTAGGGCTGGGGAAGAAAGCAGTGCTCTCAGATTGGAGTGGAGCCTGTCAGTGAACGAATGTTTACTGAGCACCTACTATATGCTAGGCTCTTGAGATTATCATGATGAACAAGGCAAAGAGTTCCTGGTTGGGGGACGGTGGGAGAAGGGCATTCACTAATTAGATAGTAAATAAGAACTACTTTAGGTGAAGGGAAAGACAGCACGCAATACAGGGGAGGTCAGCACAATTGGACTAAACCAAAAGCAAAGAAGTTTCCTGAATAAACTGAATGCTTGGAAGGCCAGCGTAGCAGGGGCAGGGGTCTGGGGACCATGGTTTCACGGGACATCTAAGTCAATTGGCATAATAAAATCTATTAAGAAAACATTCTGCATACCACATTGAAGAGTGGCGTCCGAGGTCTTAAACGCTAGCAAGCAGCCATCTAAGATGCATCAATTGGTCTCAACCCATCTGGATCAAAGAAGAATGAAGAACACCAAGGACACAAGGAGATTACAAGCCTAAGAGACAGAAAGGGCCACATGAGCCACAGACTACATCATCCTGAGACCAGAAGAACTAAATGGTGCCCGGCTACAACCAATGACTGCCCTGACAGGGAACACAACAGAGAACCCCTGAGGGAGCAGGAGAGCAGTGGGCTGCAGACCCCAAATTCTCATAAGACCAGACTTAATGGTCTGACTGAGGCTAGAAGGACCCCAGTGGTCACGGCCCCCAGACCTTCTGTTGGCCCAGGACAGGAACCATTCCTGAAGCCAACTCTTCAGACATGGACTGGACTGGACAATGGGTTGGAGAGGGATGCTGGTGAAGAGTGAGCTTCTTGGATCAGGTGGACACTTGAGACTATCTCTTGCCTGGAGGGGAGATGAGAGGGTAGAGGGGGTTAGAAGCTATTGAAATGGACATGAAAAGAGAGAGTGGAGGGAGAGAGCGGGCTGACTCATTAGGGGGAGAGTAACTGGGAGTGTGTCATTGCCTTAGTGTCTGTGTAGCAAGGTGTATATGGGTTTTTGTGTGAGACTGACTTGATTTGTAAACTTTCGCTTAATAAAAATTATAAAAAAAAAAAAAAGAGTTCCTGGTTGGGGATATCTGCCTCCTGTTCCCCCACTAGGGCTCCTGTGACACATGCCATCTGGGATACATGGGCAGCTTGGGCTCCTGGGGTCTCCTTGGGCTCCTGGGTGCCCCTTATCTCAGAGCCCAGTAAGGGTGTGGCTCAGACCTTGATCCCGGAGTCAGACGGTTCTGGTTTTGTATTCAGGCTTTGCTCCTTCCCAACCAAGGGAGTTGGGGAATATTTCTTAACCTCCCTGAGCCTCAGCTTCCTCATCAAGAAAATGGGGGTAATAATGCCTATACTGCTGTACCACTGTGAGGACAGCGTAAGACTTAATTTGCAAACAGCCTAGCCTGGTGCCTCTGAACCTCTGTGTAAAAATGGCATAGCAGAGGCGTCCAACCACCTCTGACTTCACGAGGCGGGAGGAGAATCAAGATCAACAGCCCAAGGCTGATTCCTATGAGGCAGAGGTCCGACATGCCTCCTCTCACCACTATCTTTACCAATTCTGACACCAACTGTCCCTCCCACGGCACTCTCTACTTCTCTACTGAGTTCGATAATTCATTGCAATGGCCACGCAGAACTCACAGACAATACTCATGATTACGGGATTTATTAGGGGAGTAACAGGTTACAATTCGGGTTCAGGAAACTCAGGATACAGCTCTTCAATCAGAACAGCCTCTTTTTAGCCGTTCCTGCAGGCATGCCTCTCTCTGGCCCCTCCACCTCTGTGAACAAGTGTTACAAAGTTCTTTTAAGAGGCATCCGTCTCCACCAATAAGCCTTGGCCCAAAGGCACTCAGCTCTAGTTCCATGGATCAGCAAACCTACTTCCACCAAGTGCCCAGAGGCACCCTACTCCACCAGCAAGTCTTCTGTCCAAAGATACTCAGCTTTCTCGCTCCGTGGCTCCTGGCCCACCACACCATCTTCTTTCTACCTGTCTCCTGCCGATCTCCTGCCTCCACTGTGGCTATTTCTCTGCTGCTGCTTCTCCCCATCATCAGTGTCACAGCTCTCTCTCTGTATCTCCTGGTTCCAGTAGCTTCTCAGCACAGGGATCCCGGGTCCAAATGATGTGCTCCGCTCCTGGCTCTTCTTTCTTGGTGGTGGCGAGATGCCCTCTTTCTGACCCTGAGATGGCTCATTTTAAGCCTGCTGTTGTTAGGTGCCATCGAGTTGGTGCCGATTCATAGTGACCCTATGTACAACAAACAAAACACTGCCTAGTCCTTTGCCATCCTCATAATCATTGTTATGCTTGAGCCCATTGTTGCAGCCACTGTGTCAATTCACCTCCTTGAGGATCTTCCTCTTTTTCACTGACCCTCTACTAAGCATGATGTCCTTTTCCAGGGACTAGTCCCTCCTGATAACATGTCCAAAGTACGTGAGACAAAGTCTCGCCATCCCCATTTCCAAGGAGCACTCTGGCTGTATTTCTTCCAAGACAGACTTGTTTGTTCTTCTGGCAGTCCATGGTATATTCAATATTCTCTTCTAACACCATAATTCAAAGACATCAATTCTTCTTTGGTCTTCCTCATTCATTGTCCAGCTTTTGCATGCATATGAAATAATTGAAAATATCATGGCTTGGGTCAGGCGCACCTTAGTCCTCAAAGTAACATCTTTGCTTTTTAACACTTGAAAGAGTTTTTTTGCAGCAGATTTGCCCAATGCAATACATCATTTGATTTGCTGACTGCTGCTTCCATGGGTGTTGATTGTGATCCAAGTAAAATGAAATCCTTGACAACCTCAATCTTTTCTCCCATTTGTCATGACGTTGCTTATTGGCCCAGTTGTGAGGATTTTTGTTTTCTTTATGTTGAGGTGTAAACTTAACAAAATGGAATAATGACCAACTCCCTTGGTGAGCCACAATTACCTTATTGGCATAGTCCCATCCAAATGATTGTTACAAGACCATGGAGAGAAAGGCCATGTAAAAGCGATCCATAGCGCCACACTCTGCCTTCTCATCTAGGCTCTAGGACAATTATATTCATCTTATGCGGTTGCTGCAAGAATTAAAATTAACATATAGAGAGCACCTAATATATATTAGCTGCTCAGTAAATGGCAGCTATTATTATTGTTGTTGCTGAATTCGGCTGCTAACCATAAAGGTCGGCAGTTCGAATCCACCAGCTGCTCCTTGGAAACCCTATGGGATAATTTTACTCCGTCCTTTGTAGGGTGGTTATGAGTCAGAGTCCACTCGATGGCACCAGGTTTGTTTGTTTGTTTTTGGGTGGTTGATTAATACCATGAATATTAGTTGATAAGGAACCCTGATGGAGCAACGGTTAAGCACTCAACTGCTAACTGAAAGTTGGCAGCTTGAATCTACCTAGGAGCCCTGGTGGTGCAGCGGTTAAGAACTCAGGCTGCAAACCAAAAGGTAAGGTGCTCCTTGGAAACCCTTGGAGCAGTTCTACTCTATTCTATTGGGTCGCAATGAGTCGGAATCGACTTGACAGCAGTGGGTTTGTTTGGGTTTAGTGGCTTTGTGAGAGTAAGACTTGACGATCTGCTTTTGAAAAGATTACAGTCAAGAAAATCCTATGGGATAGTTCTACTCTGTCACATAGGGTTGCTTTGAGTCAAAATCGACTCAGTGGAATCAACTGCACTCAACAATATTAGTTCATGATTTACAATTCACAGTGTGTTGGCACTTACAAAAAATTATGACTTGCATTTGTTGTGTTCTGACTGTATGCCAGGCACCATGCTCATTCCTTACGATGCATTAACTCATTTAATTCCCAACACCTTTGTGAGGTAAGCATTATGATTATCCCCATCACATGGGAAGAAACGGAGACATAAAGGGATGAAGAAACTTGCCTAAGGAAACATGATTAGAGAGGAGTTTAAACCAGATCTGCTTGGCTCCACAGCCTCAATGTTGACCATCTCCCTGTATAAATTGCCTTATCTGCCTTCCTTGTCTTATTTTAATTTCACAACATTCCTAATATTAAGTTCACCATTTCATAGAGGTGGAAACTGAAGTCCAAGGAGCTCCCTAAGGCCATGTAGTTAATAAGCGAAGGAATTTAGATTCCTTGCTGGCTAACTGCTTCCAAGGTGTCAACAATGCTTAAGATCAAGGCTGTCCGGGCTCAAATGATCTCAATGGCATTTATTGACCACTTACTGTATACCACGCACTTCCATTTGACTCTCACAATAACTTCACAAGGAGATATTCTTAGGCTTGTTTTACAGATGAGGAAACTGAGTCACAGATAGGTTAAGTGACTTGTCCAAGGTCACTAGAGCTGAGGTTAGAACCAGAGCCCACAGTCTTAACTATTATACTGTACTGCAAGAGTCGGCAAACTATAGCCTACTGACCAAAACTGGTCCACTGTCTGTCTCTATACAGCCTGGGAACGATGAGGGTTCTCATACTTTCAAGTGGTTAAAATAATCTAAAGAAGAATAATATTGCATGAAAATTATGTGAAGTTCAAATATCACTGTCTATAAACAAAGTTTTTGAGCACATAGCCACGCCCATCTGTTCATGGATTAGCTATGGCTGCCTTCGCTCTACAATGGCAGAGTCTAGCAGCTGCAACAGAGGCCTAATGGCTGGCAAAGCCAAAAGATCACTACCTGGCCTTTTACAGAAAAAGTTTGGCAACCCCTGGTCCAGAGTCTTTGCCTCAAAACTGTGAAGAGCCAGAGAGGGGAGAAGAGCTGGAGGGGAAGCTCTGTCGTATGTAGGAGCTGATTTTCCTGAAGCCCAGAAGCAGGAAGATCTCCTGAGAGGAGAGGTTACCCCACTCCCCAGTTTTTTTTAGAAAATATTCTATTGAAGTATAACTCACACCCAGGAGAGTACCCGTGGATTTTCAAGGTGAACACACCCATGTGATGAACATCCAGAGCAAGAACATTCCTTGAGCCCTAGAACCGCCTCACCTCGGGCTCCCTTCCGCCACTGTCTGCCCTCCGTCCTGACTCCTAACGCTACAGATTCCTTTTACCTGTCCTTGAACTTTCTATAAATTACTCCCAGGTTTGGAAGTCCTAAAGGCAACTCCGTAGGAGCCCTGTTGGTGCAGTGGTTAAGTCCTCAGCTACTAACTGAAACATCAGTGGCTCAAACCCACAAGTTGCTCTGTGGGATAAAGATGTGGCAATCTGTATCTGTAAAGATTACCCATTGCCATCGAGTCGATTCAACTCATAGCGACAGTATAAGACAGAATAGAACTGCCCCATAGGACTTTCCAAGGAGCCACTGGTGGATTCAAACTGCCGAACCTTTTGGTTAGCAGCTGAGCTCCTAACCACTGTGCCACAGCCTTGGAAACCCTGTGGAGCAGTTCTACTCTGTCCTATAGGGTCATGGTGAGTCAGGATCGACTGGATGGCAACTTTTTTTTTTTTTGGTTTTTGGAAAGGCCAACCCCTGGTCTCTAAGTGGAGAGGAAGTCCCAAGCTCAATGAGTCATTAAGGCTAAACAGATCAGGTGACGTTGTCTCTGGCCACCAGTGCCCATGGCCACTCAGTGACCTTGTGTGCCAAACCCAAGAGATTTTGCCCCAAGACAGAGCAAGTAGCTGAGCCAAGGGAGGGCTTGTGAGAAGAACAGGGTGGGCAGCCCATCCTGCCGCCACCATAGTCTCCACCAGCTTCTCTCTGTTCTTTTTTTTTTTTTTAAATAAACTTTAGTTGTAGAAAAGTTTTAGATTTACAGAAATTAAAATTTTTCTGATGTGGTAAATGTATATGTAACAAAACATTTGGCATTTCACCAGCCTTCACATGTACAGTTCAGTGACATTAATTATGTTCATCGTGCTGTGTAACCATCACCATTATCCACTGTTCCCAAATTATACCATCCCCCTTAACAGAAGCTCAGTCTCTCCTAAGCATTGAGTTCCCCTTTCCCCTTCTGTCCCACCTGTCCCTGGTAATCACTAATAAACTCTGGTCTCTCTACAGTTGCCTATTTTAGATATTTCTTATAAGTGGGATAATAGAATATTTGACCTTTTGTGACTTATTTCACTCAGCATAATGTTGTGGCATGTACCAGGACTTCATTTATCTTTACAGCTGAACAATATTCCATTGTATGTTTATACCAAGTTTCCTATTCTTTGAAACATTAAAGGGGCACTTTCCAGTTCTCATACCTGGCACTGAACAAACTGAGTCTCAGGCCCCACTACCCCCAATGCTCTGGAGCTGTGAGGACAGGACAACTTTAAGCAACCTTCACGGTGAACTGAGCAGGTCCACCCCTGTGCGTTGCCAGGCATGCCCTGGGGCCTTCACCGCCTCCTCCCCCTGAGAGATGAGTCAGGATGGGGGTTGAGGGGACTGGACCCTGGGGCTCTCAGGATGGTGGCTGCAGTGATGGGCACCAGGACCCACTACAGATGGGAAAGCAGCATTGTTTCTCTCAGGCCTGGCCTGGCGCTAGGAGGTGGCTGAGAGAAGCAGGGACAGGAGCCTCCAGTCACAGGTGGTGCCACAGGAGGGACAGAGATCATAGACCTGGCCCTGCGGTCTCTGTTTTAATGCTCCTTTCCAAATTCTGACATCCTGAGGATGACAAGGATGCTCCGTATGGGATGGTGTCTGTGGCCTCATCTTCTACCTCCTCCAGAGAAAAGGCTCCTCCAGCTCCCACTTGTTGTTTTTACTACCTTTCCACCACCCTATAAAGCCATTTCCATCGAGTCAATTCAGACTCAAGGTGTTCCATGTGTTACAGAGTAGAACTGCTCCATAGGGTTTTCTTGGCTGTAATCTTTATGGAGGAGCCCTGGAGGCACAGTGGTTAAGAGCTTGGCTACCAACCAAAAGGTCAGCAGTTTGAATCCAGCAGCCACTCCTTAGAAACCATATTGGGCACTCCTACTCTGTCCTATAGGGTCTTGCTATGAGTTGGAATCGTCTCGGTGGCAATGGTTTTTTGTTTTTTTAATCTTTATGGAAGCAGATCCTCAGTCTTTCATGGTACTGATGCATGGGTTCGAACCACCAACCTTTAAATTAGTAGTCAAGCACAAACTGTTTGCACCATCCAAGGACCTACACAACCCAGTAGCAGCCTCTATTTATGTCCCACAATTCCTGACATCTCTTGGTGTGTGCTTCTTCCTGGGTAACTACCTCATTGCCTCCTACTGCAGACAGATGGGGGGCTAGGAGTAGGAAGGGGAGGCAGTGTTCACCCACTGTGTCTATCTGGAGTTGTCTCAGTTTTACCATCTGAAGTAAAGGCCAGGGAAGATCTCTGATTGGCCCAACACCCTCTACCAGCTAATCCTTGCACCAATTACTCTACCAGGAGATGGAGTGCTGTGATTGGCCAGGCCTTGGTCATGTGCAGCACTCTGTGGCAAGCGAGGGTGGGCTACTTGGCCCCAAACCGTGTGGAATCAAAAGGGGAAGATCCCCAAAGAAGCAGAGGTGCTGTAACCAAAAGAAAGAGGAAGGTCAACATATTAAAGCAACAGAAGTCACTACGGGTCTTGAGAGATTACGATGGGTGGGTCCAGAGGAGATGCCTGGGTGGGGGAGACTCAGGACATTTGGCAAGGAGAAGAGAAGTTGAGGACTGCAGGATTCAAATATCTGAAGGGCCAACTTGGGGAGGACTAACCAAAAACAAAACCAAACCCATTGCCATCAAGTCAATCCCGACATATGGCGACCCCATGTGTTACAGAGTAGAACTGCTCCATAAGGGTTTCTTGGCTGTGATCTTTACAGAAGCAGATCGCTAGGCTTTTCTTCCATGATGCCACTGGGTGGGTTTGAACAGCCAAACTTTTGATTCTGTTTGTACCCCAGGGACCTTTTTTGGGGGAAGATAGTGAGTCTTATTCTGGAGGCTGCAACTGGTAGAGGTAAGACCAGGAAGCAGAGAAAACAGGGAGAGAGCTCCCAGCTCAGGCAAGAGACTGTCTAATAGTAAGAACTGCCCCAAGTGGGATGGCTACGCCAGTGGGGTGGGGGGTCTTCCCTGTTCCAAGAACCGTTCTGGGGGTGGGCAGTGTAGATGGGTTTCCTCTCCTGGTATTGAGTGGGTGTCAGGGAGGACAAACAGGGGAAAGTTGTTACAGCGACCCCACAAATCCCTTCTAACTCAGACCTTCCGTGGCTCCGCCATGCAGACTGGGACCGTCTGATAAGAGAGCAGAGATTGAAGGTAGGCGGGATTGGAGGAAGATGAAGAAAAGGTGGCAAAGAGACAGGGAGGTCCACCTGACGATGTAGACAAAGCGTTTGTAGGCCTTCAGAGGCAGAAAGGCGAAGCAGCCTGGTACCTTGGCTCCTCCAAGGTCGCCTGGCACAGGCTACGGGGGGCAATGGTGCCCCTCAGCCCAGGTCCCTTCTGTGTGTGGGACCTCTGCAGAGCTCGGCAGCTCAGCATTAATTAGAGGCCTGGCTAATGACTCGGAAGATTGGCCAGTTCCAGGGACGCTGATGAATAGAGACCTCGGTGAGATTTATTCCTAATTATCTCATTTGTCTCCCCCCATTACTCTTTATGGCCGGGATTTATGGGCCATTAGGGGGACCCGATCAGGCCAGGACGAGAGAGGCTTTGAGATGCTTCATAATAATAACAATAACAATGCTCACCCTGGGACAGATTAATGGGGGACTTGCCTTCTTGCCCCCCCACCTCCTGTCCTTGGGGCCCCAGATACCTACTGTCTACATGTCCCTCCCCCTTCTCACACCCTGGGCCTCTGCTCCAGGTCCTCAGCCACCTGTGGAGCTCAAGCCTGTGGCTCGCCTTTCACTCCCACCCTACCCAAGCCTGTCTCTTAGCCCTTCTCTGGTACCACCAACCAGGGCCTTCAAGGTGGCAGTGGAGGGATGTCAAGCCCAAAGGTAATTAACACCTCTGGGCCAAGGCCTGTATCAATCTTTGATGCAAAAGCCCAAATAAATAGGCTTAATTCATAAGTACATTTATTGTTTCCTTAACAAGAAGTGCAGCAGTCCAGGATCCCAGAGCTGATCAGGAGACTCAAAGTTGCCATCAAAGAGCCTGACTCCCATCTTTCTGCTCCTTCATCCTTAGCGTGTGGTCTGTGTCTCCCCTCATGGCCACAAAATAGCTACCACAGCCCCAAGCATTGTGTCCTCACACAACAGCAGCCCACGCAGAACAAAAAGGGCAGGTGGGCAAGGGAGGCCTTCTCCTGCACCTTTTAGCAGAGAGAAAAACAAACAAAAACCCACATTTCCACAAGCCCCTAGCAGGCTTCTACTTACGTCTTTGCCCAGACTGGGTCACAGTGAAAAAAAAACCAACACTGTTGATAATAGCCCCCAAATGGAAAAAAGAACCGTCCACTCACTGTAGACTAAATAAAAACTGGTAGAACATTCACGTGATAGCATTCTACAGAGAAGTGAGAATGGCCACTCTCTAGCCACCCACACAGCGTGGATAAATCTCACAAACCTGGAGGGGAGTGAAAGAAGCTACACACAAGAGAGAGAACAGTGTATGATTCTTTTTACAGGAAGTACAAAAGACAGGAGAAACCAGTCCGTGGAGTTAGAAGTCAGGACCACTGTTACCATTGATCTCCTTGGGCGGAGGGCTGGGAGGGGTGTGCGGGACTTCTGTGGGGCTGGTAAACTTTTGTTTCTTCGTCTGGGTGCTGGGTAGATGAGTGTTCTTCGTGTACAAATTCATCAAGCTATATACTTATGATATATGCAACTTCATGTATAAAAGTAACCCTTCAAGAAAAAGTTAAAAAACGAAGACAAAAAACACCTCCCTGACTCACATATGAGAGTAGAAATGAAGCAAGGAGATGATCTGGACTGGCCCTTGTATCACATGTGAAGAACCTGGGACCCCAAGTGACTCAGCCAAGATCATAGGTCTGGTTAATCCCCTGACCAGGCGAGAACCCAGGTCTCTCAATGCCTGGCTTGACATGTTTTCCATTTCTACCTCACCTGTGTGACAACGTGTGCTCTGAAGACGGCATGGGGTTTAGGTGCCTTCTGAGGATGAGCCTTGTTTCTGAATTCTTTCCTCCTTCAAGTGGCAGAGAGCCTTTTGGTACCCAAACCCACTGCCGAGTTAATTCCAACTCATAGCGACACTACAGGACAGAGTAGAACTACCTCATAGTGTTTCCTAGGCTATAAATCTTTATAGAAGCAGACTGCTACATCTTTCTCCCATGGAACAGCTGATGGGTTAGAACCGTGACCTTTTGGTTAGCAGCTGAGCATTTTAGCCACTGCACCACCAGGGCCCCTTCCTTTTGATGCCAGGTGATGAATTACACCTACAGACATCCTAAATCCTCACTGGCAGCATTTCTGAGAAATGAGAATAACATGGTAGGACAGGGTAGTGCAGAGAAAGGTCTTACCAGAAAGAGGAAGAAAACAAAAACAAAAAAACAAACCCATCGCCATCAAGTTGATCCTGACTCATAAAAAAAAAAGTGACCCTAAAGGACAGAGTAGAGCTTCCCCACAGGGTTTCCAAGGAGCGACTGGTGGATTTGAACTGCCAACCTTTTGGTTAGCAGCCGTAGCTCTTAACCGCCATGCCACCAGGGTTTCCAGAAAGAGGAAGAAGGGACTAATATTAAGTGAGTAAATACTATGTGTGCTATCTATTGCTGCATAACAAATAAACCCAAAACTTAACAGCTTAGATCATCAATGAACATTTATATTTCGCATAGTTTCTGTGTCAGGAAATTGGACACAACCTACCTGGATGAGTGACTCTGGTCCAGAATCTACAATGAAGATGCAAGCAAGAAGTTGTCCAGGGGTACAGTCCCCTGAAAGATTGACTAGGCTGGAGGACCCACTTCTAAGGTGGCTCCCTCATGAGTTGGTGCTGGCCATTAGTAGGAGGCCTCAGTTCTTTACCATGTACTGACTTGATAGAGAGTTGAGGGTCCTCACAGCATTACAGCTAACTTTCCTCAGAACGAGCGATCCCAGAGATCAAGGTGGAGGCCACAATAACTTTTATGATCTACTCTTGGAGTCACAGAATCCCTGAGTAGTGCAAATGGTTAACATGCCTAGCGTCTAGTCAAAATGTTGACAGTTTGAGTCCACCCAGAGGTGCCTCAGAAGAAAAGCCTGGCAATCCACTTTCAAAAAAATCAGCCATTGAAAACTGTATGGAGCACAGTTCTATTCTGGCACACATGGGGTCATCATGAATTGGAATCAACTTGATGGCAACTAGTTTTCTTAGAATCACACACTATTATTTCTGAAATATCCTCTTGATTACATAGATCAGCTATACAAGGCTTGAATACCTGAGTACAGGAGTTAACAACCATTGGGCACCATCTTGGAGGCTGGCTACCATATTATGAACTAGGCTCCCTATCCTATTTAATCTCAAATATCTGTTGTTAGAAATTCATGTTAAGTTTCAACAACATGCCAGGTCCACTCAAGGGCTATGATGCCTGTGGGTAGAAATCCTTATTCCCATTTACAGGCAAGGAAATTGACTTGGAGAAGTTAACTGACTTTTCAAGATGATACCTACAGTGAGGCATGGAGGCAGGCCTGGAACTCAGGTCCTCTGGCTTAAATTTCTGAGTTTGTTTCATCTCGTCACATTCTGCAGAATGTGCCCTGCACTGGGAGTTTGCGGTTCTGGGTTCTGATTCAGGCTTCATGTAACTTCCTGTGACACCCTGGGCAGATACTTCCCATGGCAGACAATGTTGGCTGCCTGCCTGTATTCTTCAGGGTTATGTCTGTTACAAGGTTATTTCTCCCTCTCGTAAATAGGTCTGGAGATAGTGGTACAGAGCTGGGATAGCACTCTGCTCCTTAAGGTTCTCAGAGTCCCAGCCTCCTTCCAGCTGACTGCCCTGCCCTTGTTCTCATGGCCCAGTGTGGTGGCTTCAACATTCCAGGCAGCAGATGCAGGCAGAAAAGACAGCAAAGGGCTCATGCCAGCCCTTGATGAAGATTTCAGAGCCACTGTGTGAAACTTCTGCTAACTTCCCATTGGACAGAACTTTAGTCACATGGTCACACTCAACCGAGAAATGTAATCTTCATTCTGAGTGGCCATATGTCCAGATAAAAATTATATTATTATGGAACAAATAGACAATGGATATTGAGGGACAACTAGCTATCTAACTACTCTACCCAATAGCCATTCACTCCTTTCTCTTTTTAACAGACTCCTGATTTTTTTTTTTTTCCTGATTTAGTTCACTTTCCTCTAAGAATCGTGAGCTTTAAGATCAGCAGGCCCCAACTCCAGGGGGATGAATCACCATGGATCTAAGCCAATCATGGTGGCCTCATTCCCCTTGCCAGTGATTGGTTTAGGAATGGGCATGTGACCCACCCTGGCCAATGAGACATGAGGGTAAGTCTTCAGAGAGCTTCTAGGACATAAGACAAGGACACTCCTGTTTCTGCCTTTGGTTGTTGTTTTCTGCGTATAATGTAGACTGAAGCAGCCTCCTTACGACTATGAAAGGAACCAGTCAGAAGGTCAAGACAATCCCCCAAGGATTCCAGAGTGGAAAGAAGAAAAATATCTGCTTCTTACGATACTTTTGAGCTGAGAAATTAACCGACTTTGGAGCCACACAACCTCCAAACTCCCTCTTACGTGATCATTCTTATTTAAGCCACGTTAATTGGATTTTTCTATTATTTGTAGCCAAAAAATCCTGACTGATCTACTTTCCTTCTCTTGGCATTAGTTTCTCTATCTGAGGAATGGAGAAGTTGCCTCAAAGTCTCACTTTCCTGGCTAGGAATCCAAAGAGCTCTATGTCTGCCATGCTAGTGACAGGAATCCTATGCAAACCAACTTAAGCAAAAAAGGAATTTATTGGCTCTCATAGCTGGAAGGAACACAGTGGTATTTGTAAAATTAGAAAAAGAACTTCAGGAACCAGGATAGGAACTGAAGATCAATGCCACCAGAATTCTCTCTCTCTTTTTTCTTCTGTCTCATCTCTGTGTCTCTGTGTGCATTGGCCTCAGTGTCTCCTATTATACAAATCCTCTCCACATGTGGTGGGTGGAGAGAGAGCAAAGGGGGAAGGAATCAAAGGTACTGGCAACCCCAGTGGGAAGGGGCTTCTTTGCATGGTTATCATTTCCAGGACAGGACTCGGGAGGACTCTCCTGGATCACATGACTATCCCCTGGATGAGTCACTGTCGCCAGGAGCATTGAACATGTCAATTGGTCAGGTCTGGGTCATCTGTTTACTCCTGGGGGTTAGGGGGCTATGATAATTGACAGCTTTATCAGACCCACATGGAGAGGAGGAGGAGTTCCCCCAAAGTTCAGGGGGAGAGGGTACTGTTTCAGAAGCAGCAGGAAGAGATTGCTAGGAAGACAAAACAAAACAGATACTTAAGGCACACACCATCCCTCCCCAGGAAAGGGGCCCCAAGTGATTCTTTCTGTCAAAAGTTGCCATACGTCTTGCTATGTACATCGAGTGAAATCAGCCCCACTATCCTGGGATGGGCTTCCCAATGGAAAATTCCTGGGGCATCGTTAGGGACAGATTACTCAATAAGCAAGGTAAGCACATCTTAAGGCATCCGCAAAACAGGAACATCAGCTGTCCAAAGCAAAGACCCATAGATGCCAAGGAAATAGGACACAAGGAAAAGTGAGTGCCACAGTGGAAGGGAACCGGCAGGGCACTAAATGAAATTGATAGCAGCTCCAGTGCGTGAGAATGTGCTGGCCGGAAATAAAGTTCACTCGTGGTCATGAGGTCACCCACACGCAAGGATGTTTAAGCTATAAGGCCCCTACCACTTCAACACCTTCACTGGCATCTGTCTCCTATGGTCCCCTCAAGCGTAATTAACTTTATCTCAGTGGGTCTCTGAGTACACTATTTCTTTCTAATAAACAAGAGGTGGGTGGGCTGTCTTGCTACATTCACCCAATATGCAACTGGATCCAACATGAGAGGATTACATTAGTAGGTAACAAGTCTCTAATCCATTTTGAGAGAGCCGTCTTGTACATCCAAGTCTACTGATCCAGCATCTCCAGCCAGGAAGTCCAGCAATGCCCTTTGCCATGATACAAACCCAAGGGTATGCTCTTGCACACGTCCTGGTAAACAACCAACGGGGACTCTAGTCCCAGATGACGTGCAAAAGCTAGGGAACTCGGATAGGTCAACCACTGCAATGAATTCAGTCAAGTCACTTTTTAACTGTATAGCATTTACGTACAGAGTTGTGTCCTAAGTTTTGTAAACAATAATATTTATAACTTTAAAATATGTTTGGCATACATTTGGACACAATGTAGCACACATTTAATGTAATACTAGCATGGGTAATAATTTAATACTAACATAGCAAACATCCAAAAATACTGGAAACATTAATATTTATCTAATGCGAAAAGTTTTAGTTTATGTATCAGGTGACTTTCATTTTTTATTGTCTGTTGCAGGGGACACAGTGCTTGATACTACTCTCTATATGCTAATAAATGATGTATTAGACACGTTAAGTAGATGAAAAACTGAATATTTATCGTGCAAAATATGTTTCTGTTTTGCAACAATGAGTGTGTATCTGAATATGTCTTCTGAGAAAGCAACAAAGGGCATGGGTATGCCTGATGAAGAATGCCTGAAGGCACCCAAGAAGTAAGTGCAGGCTTATCCCAATGACTTAAATACAAACCTTCACGGAGAAGGGCGACAATTTCATTCTTACATGCAAACTAAGTTTACAGATTCAGGAAAAACAAATTTTACTCATATAGGCACTTACGATTCCATATTAGAAGATAAAATACAATGCGTATTTCCCAATGTTGAAATTGCTTTACCCATGTTCCTAACTTTAATGATCACAAACTGCAAAACAGAAGGTTCATTTTCTTCCCTCAAGAGACTTGAAAGCCCTAAGTGTACAACAATGATTCAAGAAAGACTCAATTCGTTATCCCTATTATGTATGGAAGTAGATATTGTTTGGCAGCTTAACTGTGATGAAATCATTGACAAATTTGTTACGAGCAAAGAATAGAAAGAAATGTTCGTAATTATAACATGTTAAAGATGAAAAATCTATCTAAAAACAACATACGTTAATTTGTTATAACATTTGTTTTCTTATCATTAAATTTTCTTTTATGACATCTTTTCATTTGTTCATTTATAATTATAGTATTTATTACCAAAAAAGCATCAAAATTGAAGTATGAGCCATTTAAAGCAAAATTCATGAAAGTTAATTTTTCGTTGTGGGAGATTAACAGAATTGAACATTGATTGTTGAAACTACTAAGTTCACTGGCTCACTTTCTTTGTTGTAGAGTATGTGCGATGCTCTTTTTGTAGAAAATGTGGTATATAGTATCTTAGTACCCCACATCCACTAAAAATTTTATAATCCAGTTCATCTCATTCCCCTGAAATGGCATACATCACATTTGCGTTCAATGGCTAATATTATTTAAAAAAAAAAACAAAAAACATTGCTTTCAAATCGATTCTGACTCACAGCGACCCTATAGGACAAAGTAGAACTGCCCCATAGGGTTTCCAAGAAGTGGCTGGTAGATTCAAATTGCAGACTCTTTGGTTAACAGCCAAACTCTTAACCATTGTGCTACCAGGGCTCTGCTAATATTACAGTCACATTTAAAAAGAAGTTACATCGTGGATAGCTAAGACACACACACACACGCATATATATATATATATGTATATATACATAAAACTCACATATATCCCATTCAAATGCATGTATGAGCAGAGGAGGGGGCATCACAGATTATCAATGCTTGGGGCCCTCATATGTCTGAATTGAGCCCTGGGCACCATTCACATTGATTCTGTGTGAATGATAATCCTTGAAGTTGGGCAAAGCCCTGAACTTGATCATACTTGATTGGAGCAGGGATAGTTGCATGAGCCACGAAGGAAGCCAGCTGCCCAGCCACCTCTCAGGGCTTTTGGCCAAAGCTCTGGCCAAAGAGGATACCCCATTTTGGATGGCGGCTTTATCAGTCAGGGCCAATTAGGAAAATTCAGAGTATTTCAAATTCTGTGTGTGCAGAGGGAAGTGGGGTGGCTAACACAGTGAATGGGGTACACAGGTGATAGAAAAGCTGAGAAGCCAAATGGGATAGTGAGGCATCCCAGAAATTAACAACACCAGGAGGAGACAGAGGAAAAACAGATGGTGGTATTACCAGAGCCCAGAAGCCAGAACCATCTGGAAGGAGCTAAAACCACAGCAGGGGCAGCCCAGCAGATGCTGGACCATGGAGAAGGGCTGTGTCTGGAGGGGCTGGAGACAGAGGAGACACAGCTGCTTTTTGAGAGGCCACCCGAGGTAAAGGGCAAGGGAGATAAACAACCTGACCTCTCCTTTTCTTCTGTTCTACAGTCCCCTTCCAGAGGCCTGTATTGGCTGAACTCAGATAGAAGCCAGCTGATACAGGAGCCTGAGAAATGCAGACTGACCCTGTGGTGCAGAGCAGAGAAAAGGCAAGGAATGGATCTGGGGACAAACAGGCCAATTACAGGCCCAGTGGCCAACTGGCCTCATCTGATCTTCTCCCCTAGCTTAACTAGTAAAAATGTCTGCCTTGAGCTTTGTACTCTTTTAAGATCTATCTATATAGGATCAGGAACCCCTGGTGGCATAGTGGTTAAGAGTTCGGCTGCTAACCAAAAGGATAGCAGTTTGAATCTACCAGGCGCTCCTTAGAAACCATTGGGGCAGTGATATGAGTTGGAATTGACACGATGGTAATGGGTTTGGTTTTTCTTTTTTTCTTACATCTATGGGATCAAATTGACAACAGCAACTCAAAAGATTAGATAGGAACCTTAGGGGGCAGTGGATTTATGTAAATGAGGGAGGAAAAACTTGGAAAGTAAGTGTGAGAATGGTTGTACCACTCGAAGAGTGTGATCAATGTCACGGAATTGTACATGTTGAAATCGTTGAATTGGTGTATGTTCTGTTGTGTATATTCTCGACAACAACAAAAATAAAATTAGTTATATTAATAAAGAAAACCCTATGGAGCACAGTTCTACTCTGACACACATGGAATTATCAAAAGGTGGAATCACCTCAACGGTGACTGATACTGACATCTCCGTCCTGGAAGCTTGGAGCCCTCGAGTGGTTACCCACCTGTGTCTGCGCATTCCTGAGGGTCTCACGGTGGACCCCCACCCTCTGGTAGGCATCACTAATATTCTCTCTCAACCTGGCAACCCTCAGTTCTGGGTATCTGAGCTGCTGCTTTCTCTAAATCCAGCTGCCAAAGGCAGAGCACCCAGCAGCCTGGCTGAGAAGGCAGAAAGCACTCTGGGTAGAGAGGAAGCAGGCCAAGGGGAAAACCTAAGTGTTGTGATAATGTATTTCTTCCCTAAATTCCATCTTGGTAGAATTACTGGCCAGGAATTACCAAGCAAATTAGAGAATCTACCAGAACCCCAATTAGGTACCAGGAGAAAGCAGTCCCCAGGGAGGGAGGGAAAGAGCCCCTTTTATGGCTTCCTAACCCTACATAAAAAAATTTTTTTTTTTTTAACCCTACATTCTCCCAAAACACACCACCACCACACTCCAGGGGGGTATTTTGAACTGAATGAAAATGAAAACACAACATATCGAAATTTGTAGCATGCAGCCAAAACAGTACTTAGAAATTTTTAAAACACCTTTATTGGAAAGGAAGAAAAGTCTCAAATCAATGATCAAAATGTCCACCAAGAGAAACTAGACAAAGAAAAGTAAATGGAACCCAAAATAAGCAGCAGATAAGAAATAATAAAGATCAGAGCAGAAACCAAGGGAATAGAAAACAGAAAAACAATAGGGAAAAATGAATGGAACCAGATTCCAATTCTTTGAGAAATATCAATAAAATAAGAAAGCCCCAATCAGTCCAAGGAGCCCTAGTGTCGCAATGGCTAAGAGATCAGCTGCTAACCAAAAGGTTGGCAGTTCAAATCCACCAGTTGCTCCTTGGAAACCCTATGGGGCAGTTCTACTCTGTCCTATAAGGTCGCTGTGAGTTGGAATCAACTCCACAGCAGTGTGTCTTTTTTAATCAGTCCAAAAACACCAATATCATATATAAGAGAGATATTCATAGTTAAAGATTCTACAGTTATTAAAAGATTAACCAGGGAGTATTATTAACAATTTTATGCCAATAAATTCAACAATTTAGATGAAAAGCAGAGGTAACCTGAATTGTCCTATATCTATTAAAGGAATTTGATATGTAGTTAAAAATCTTCCCACAAAGACAACTCCAGATGGCTTCAATGGTGAATTCTACCAAACATATGAGGAAGAAATAATACAGATTTCATACAAACCCTTTCAGAAAATTGAAGAGGAAGGAATAGTTTCCAACTCAACCTGTGGGATGAGCATTACTCTGATACCAAAACCAAAGACATTGCAAGAAAGGAATAAAAAATAAGTCAGTGTCATCCACCTTATTAAAAAAAAAAACAAAACTCATTGCCATTGAGTCGATTCCGACTCACAGAGACCCTGTAGGACAGAGTAGAACTGCCCCATAGGGTTTCCAAGGCTGTAAATCTTTACAGAAGCAGACTGTCACATCTTTCTACCATAGAGCGGTTGGTACGTTTGAACCACTGACATTTCGGTTAGCGGCTGAGCACTTTAACCACTGCACTACCAGGGCTCCTTTCCCACCATATTAACAGACTAAAAAAAAGAAAACTATATGATCATCTCAATTACAAAAAAAAATACCAAACTCGTTGCCATCAAGTCAATTTCAACTCATAGCAACCCTACAGGACAGAGTAGAACTGCCTCATAGAGTTTCCAAGGATGTCATCTTTGTGGAAACAGACTGCCAGATCTTTCTTCCACAGAACAGCTGGTGGGTTCAAACCATGAGCCCACGAGTGCCTAACCACCACACCACCAGGGCTCCTAATAAGATGCAGAAAAAGCATTTGACAAAACCCAACATCCAACATCTATTCTAATAAAAACTCTCAGCAAACTAGGAGTAGAAGGGTGTCTATGAGCTCCAAGGGCTCAGGGACCAGGAAGAGGACACAGACCAGTGGAAATATATAAAGGATAATATTGGGGGTGGGGGGATGGGGAGGTGGGAGGTGAGTAGAGGCAGAAGAGCGAGCTCAGAGCATAGAGCTCCCTTTCTGGGCAAAGCCCCCAAGAGAAAGAAAACCTAAGTGTTGTGATAACATATTTCTTCCCTAAATTTCATCCTGGTAGAATTACTGGCCAGTAATTACCTAGCAAATTAGAGAATCTACCAGGACCCCAATTAGGTACCTGAGGACATAAATGGTCCCTAATTAGAAAAAGTTGTCAAATGAGAACAATTATCTCTGTTCTCCACTCCATTTCCTCAAGACAAATTTCTCTGCTTTCCCTTCCCCCATTGGAACTTCCTGCTCCCCCTGCTCCTGAGAGGCAGGGAAATAGAGACATAAGGGAAGGGCTGGGGGGTAGGGAGTCCCGTCACCATCACTAGTGCCAGCCCAGTAGTACTAGGGTCCTCTCCTCTGTGTTCCCAGGAGCCCTGCCCTGGGCAGCTAGGGTGACACGCACCATGTTGTTTTCTAGGGGCTCCTTTATTTGTCTTCTCTTCAACTAAACAACAGGATCCCTGCAAGCAAGGGTTTGTCTTAGTTATGGCTCTGTTTCTGGAATAGCCTAGGGTCTGGCATCCAGCAAATGCCTAGAAATGATTGTTGAAATGAAATGATAACTCTCAGGCCCAGGAGCCTCAGGTGATGGTGCTGCATGTCAGGGTAGAGGACTTACTGCATGGCCCTCACTTACAATATCCTGTCATAGGCCAGAAATGCCATCCTGCCCTACCCGAGCTCCCCATGTCTCAGCAGAGGAGGCCTGGTAGGAGGCATGGCATCACTTTTGGGTTGAAGGATCAGGGGATTATTTAGGGGGCAGCTGGTGTTCTGTTTGGAAAATTTGGAGTTGCAAGGAAAAGTCAACTGAAGAAATGACAGAGGGTCAGAGTGGGCAGAGGCTCAAAGTGGGACAGCTCAGGGCATGTGAGATCTGAATTATTGGGGGTATGCAGGGATGCAGCCAAGACCAGACTGGGGAATGTGATAAACCTTGAAGGGCCTTAAAGTTCCTGGAAGGACCACCGAAGAATGAGAGCTTTATCCCATAAGCATTGGAGAACCATCAGTGAAGAGATTACTGGAAGTTGAAGCTGGAGTTGGTGTTCATAATAGACTCAACAGGAGAGAGATGGGGGCAGAAAAGGAGGCGTGAGTTGACTCCAGGGGGGTGGGGGATCATAAAGGAACTAGAGAAGGGAGGCTGTCAGGGAAGTGATGACCCAACACAGCTCTGATTAGATGGTAAAAGCAGTGAGGGTTGGGTAAATCAAACCACGTATTCCTAGGGCTCAGGGACCAGGAAGGGTATACAGACCAGCAGAAAGATGTGGAAGAATTGGGGCGGGGGGGGGGTGTTGTGAGCAGAGGCAAAAGAGAGAGCTCGGAACATAGAGCTCCCTTTCTGAGCAAAGCCCCTAAGACAGATAAAACCTAAATGTGATAATGTATTTCTTCCCTAAATTTCACCCTGGTAGAATTACTGGCCAGTAATTACATAAAAAAAAAAAAATTTTTTTTTTAATTACCTAGGAATTTACCCTGAAGAAATTATTCAAGATGTGCTTGAAGTCTTTGTGTTCAAGGATGTTCATCACAGTGTTCTTTATAATATGAAAAAGAATAGGGAAAACATCATGCTAAGTGAAAAAGCCAGTCACAAACTATCAAATATTGTATGACTCCATTTATATGAAATGTCCAGAGGAGGCAAATCCATGGAGACAAAAAGTAGATTAGTGGTTGCCTAGAGCTTGGGGAAATGGGGAGTGGCTACTAACGAGCATGGGCTTTTGGAGTGATGATGAAAATGTTCTAAAATTGATTGTGGTGATGGTTGCAAAACTCTGTGAATAAATAAAAAATCCTTGAATCATATACTTTAAATGAGTGACTTGTATGGTTTGTGAATTATATCTCAATAAAGTTTTTATTAAAAAGAAATGGTTAAAAAAAAAGCCTTCTAGATGTCCAACTGTTCATTTAACTGTATTCCACATCCACATTCTGGATGCAGCCATTTACACAGTCATTCATCAGTGAACATGTCCAGTTGGTGAAAGTTCATCAAAATGTACATTTATGATTTGTGTACATCTCTATTTATGCTGTACTTCAATAAGAAGTTAAAAAATGAATAAAAGTCTTTATAAACAGTATAAAAGACCCTAGGATATGAGAAATATTCATGATAGAATGTTAAATGAAAACAGCACATTGTTAAACAGTACGTTCACAACTTTATTCTTTTTTAAGTCATGTGCATAGGAAAAGGACCAGAAGTAGTTATTCCTTGGGTACATTTTTTATGATTTTTATCTTCTTTTGAGCTCTTCTGTGTTATCCAAATGCTCCACAGTGAACATGCTACCCTTCTTATTCAGGAAAGAATAACAAATGTTATTAAAATTTAAACAGGGTACATAAAAACGTGTACATGAAGGTTCATAGCAGCATTATTCATAACAGCCAAAAAGTAGAAACCCAAATATTCATTAACTGATGAATGGATAAACAAAATACGGTATACCTATACAATGGGATATTATCTAGTAATAAAAAGGAAAGAGGTACTGACACTTGCCAAAACATGGATGAACCTTAAAAATATTTTGCTAAGTGAAAGAAGAAAGCCACAAAAAGACAAATATTACATATGTGATGGTTGAGATTGTGTGTCAACTTGACTGGGCCATGATTCTCAGTGTTTTGGCAGTTGTATAATGTTGTGATCACTTCCCTGTTGAAATTTGATACGTGATGGCCCCCAGGATGGAATCTGCTGAGTGGTACTGGTGGGGGCGGGGCCTATGGGGACTCCCTACCCCCTCAGCCGTTATCTCCCTGCCCTCCTCGGCCTATTTCCTACCTGCTCACCTTGCTGGGGCTTTTGCTTATTCCAGATCCTGGAGCTGGCTCCCATTCACCTGGCCTCCAGATCTTGGGACTTGGGATAGCCAGCATCTTGCCTGCCTATGGTAGTCGATCTTCACAGCCTGTGGCAGCGCTGCTCTCCAGCCTACCGATCTTGGGTTCGTCAGCCCCTGCAGCTACATGAATCCGAATTTTCTTCATCACTCACGGACTTAGGACTTATAGCCTCTAAAAACCGTGTGAGCCATTTCCTTGATATAAATCTCTCTCTCTCTATATATATATAATTTACTGGTGTTCTCTAGAGAACCCAGCCTAAGACATGCTTCCTCTTATATGATGTTATGGATTGAATCATCTCCCCCCAAAATATGTGTTGTAAATTCTCACTCATCTGTGCTAAGAAATTTGGAAGACAGCTATCTGGCCAACCAACTGGAAGAGATCCATATCTGTGCCCATTCCAAAGAAAGGTGATCCAACAGAATGCAGAAATTATCGAAAACTATCATTAATATCACACACTAGTAAAATATTGCTGAAGATCATTCAAAAGAGGTTGTAGCTGTACATCGACCGGGAACTGCCAGAAATTCAAGCCGGATTCAAAAGAGGACGTGGAACAAGGGATATCATTGCTGATGTCAGATGGATCATGGCTGAAAACAGGGTATCAGAAAGATGTTTAGCTGTGTTTTGTTGACTATGCAAAGGCATTCGACTATGTGAATCGTAATGTGACCCTAATACCTCACAACATGTTTTCCCCTTTTCAAAATGGGTGATTGAGAGCTTGACATAACTAATACCATAATGATACTCTTAGTAATCTATAAGCATTTTTTTATCATACCAGCTGCACTGGTCTCTTTCCAAAGGGCCGTGGAGCCCTCTTAGCTTCTGCGGCCTTGGTCTCTCTCTTCTTCTTTGTTCTCTTGAGAAATGGCCTTCAGCCTGCAAGATAACAGCTAGGAGTTTTGGTCTGCAACTTTCTTTCTTGCTCCTTATCTCAGTCAGAGTGGACTTGGCAGGCCAGTTCCACTAGCCGAAAGATTTTTATGTAAGTTTTTTTCAGCCTGTTACAAACGTACAGATTAGAGTCTAGATGTCCGACATGCATATCTTTAGTTTGATAGTTTCTTGTATTTCTTTTGTGATGTATATGACCATCTGTGGCCTACGAGCTTAAAAACATTAGGTAATCCTTGCCAAAATGATACATAAGCTCTGACGTAAAAATTGCTTTTAGGGGGACTCCATAAAGGACAGCCTGCATTGCTGCCAGGGTGCTCCTGTTGTCGTCATCTCCTAATAAACTTTTTTTCTCTTTCTGACTTGGAGTACATTTCATTGGCTAGACTGCTCCAGGGCACAGACCCCAATTGGGTACCAGTAACAAATGACGGATAACATTGGGAAGAATGAGAATTCTGGAGCACTTAATTGTGCTCATGAGGAACTCGTACTTAGAGGAAGAAGCAGTTGTTTGAAGAGAACAAGGGGATACTGAGTGGTTTAAAGTTAGAAAAGGTGTGAGTCAGGGTTGTGTCCTTTCTCCATAATTATTTAATCTGTATGCTGAACAAATAATCCAAGAAGCTGGGCTCTGTGAAGAACAGGGCATTAGGGTTGGAGGAAGACATCAAAAACCTGCAATACGCAGATGACACAACCTTGCTTGCTGAAAGTGAAGAGGACTTGAAGCACTTACTGATGAAGACCAAAAACCACAGCCTTCAACATAAAGAAAACAAAAACTCTCACAACTGGACCAATAAGCAACATCACAATAAACAGAGAAAAAACTGAAGTTGTCAAAGATTTCATTTTACTTGGATCCACAATCAACACCCGTGGAAGCAGCAGTCAAGAAATCGAAAGACACGTTGCATTGGGCAAATCTGCTGCAAAAGATCTCCTTAAAGCGCTAAAAAAAAAAAGCAAAGCTGTCACTTTGAGGACTAAGGTAAAACTGACCCAAGCCATGGTGTTTTCAGTTGCTTCATATGCATGTGAAAGCTGGACAATGAATAAGGAAGACCAAAGAAGAATTTGTGCTTTTAAATTATGGTGTTGGTGAAGAATATTGAATATACCGTGAACTGCTAGAAGAATGAACAAATCTGTCTTGGAAGAAGTACAGCCACGATGCTCATTAAAAGCAAAGATGGCAAGACTTTGTCTCACATACTTTGGACATGTTATCAGGAGGGACCAGTCCCTGGAGAACGACATCATGCTTGGTGGAGTAGAGGGTCAGCAAAAAAGAGGCAGGCCCTCAAAGAGATGGATTGACACAGTGGCTGCAACAATGAGCTCAAGCATAACAATGATTGTGAGGATAGTGAAGGACCATGCAGTGTTTCATTCTGTTCTGTTGCACATAGGGTGGGTCTGAGTCAGAACCACCTCGATGGCACCTAACAACAAGAACATGCTGGTGGTTATAATCCCATTTGGGAATGCGTTGTCTTTCCTATGTTAATGAGGAAGGATTAGTGAAGGGTGTGTCATGAGTCCATCCCTTTTTTTTTTTAATGAACTTTAGATGAAGTTTTACAGAACAAACTAGCTTCTTATTAAATAGTACACACATTGTTTTATGACATTGGTTAACAACCCCATGACATATCAACACTCTCCCTTCTTGACCTTGGGTTCCCTATTACCAGATTTCTTCTCCCCTCCTGCCTTCTAGTCCTTGCCCTGGGTTGGTATGCCCCTTTAATTCCGTTTTGTTTTATGGGCCTGTCTAATCTTTGGATGAAGGGTGAACCTCAGGAGTGACTTCATTACTGAGCTAAAAGGATGTCCGGGGGCCATACTCTCAGGGTTTCTCCAGTCTCTGTCAGGCCAGTAAGTCTGGTCTTTTTTTATAAGTTAGAATTTTGTTCTACATTTTTCTCCAGCTTTGTCTGGGACCCTCTACTGTGATTCTAGTCAGAGCAGTCAGTGGTGGTAGCCAGCTACCATCTAGTTGTACTGGACGCAGTCTGGTGGAGGCCGTAGTAATTGTGGTTCATTAGTCCTTTGGACTAAACTTTCCCTTGTGTCTTTTTTTTTTCTTCATTCTCCCTTGCTCCTGAAGGTATGAGATCAGTAGAGTATCTCTGATGGCTGCTCAGAGGCTTTTGAGGCCCTAGATGTTACTCATCAAAGTAGAATGTCGAACATTTTCTTTATGAACAATGTTATGCCAATTGAGCTAGATGGACCCCGAGACCATGGTCCCCACAGCCCTCAGCCCCATAATTTGGCCTCTTAGGGAATTTGGATGTGTCTATGGAGCTTCCATGACCTTGCCTTGTACAAATTGTGCTGGCTTCCCCAGTATGTATCAATCTCTTTTGAGATATAAAAGACATTAAACAAGTGAGCCAGCAAGTGGAGGTGGGGGAAG
Source organism: Loxodonta africana (assembly GCF_030014295.1). NCBI lineage: Eukaryota > Metazoa > Chordata > Mammalia > Proboscidea > Elephantidae > Loxodonta > Loxodonta africana. The sequence goes on from NC_087342.1 coordinate 104,348,373, forward strand.
AGAGATGCTACACCCCACAAAGATCACCAAGGAGCTAAGGAACAAGGAACTTCCCCCACAGCTGACAGAGAGCATTCCCCTAGAACTGGCACCCTGAATTTGGACTTCCAGCCCCCTAAACTGTGAGAAAATAAGTTTCTGTTTGTTAAAGCCATCCACTTGTGAAATTTCTGTTATAGCAGCACTAGATAAATAAGACAGAATGTGGTACTGAGAAGTGGGGGTGCTGCTCTAAAAAAAAAAATACAATATTGAAGTGGTTTTGGAACTGGGTAATGGGTAGAGGCTGGAAGAGTTTTAAGGTACCTAATAGTAAAAGCCTAGACTGCCTGAAAGAGACTGTTGGTAGAATTATAGATGTCAAAGGCAATTCTGGTGAGACTTCAGAAGGAAGTGAGGAGAGCCATAGAGCCAATCTCTATCATCTTAAAGAATGTATATGGTGCCAGCAACATATGCTAGATATGTGAGCATTAAATGTGCTTCTGGGGAGGCTTTAAAAGGAAATGATGAACATGTGATTGGACAATGGAGGAAGGGCAATCATTTTTATGCAATGGCAAAGAACTTGTCTGAATTATGCTCAAATGTTTGTGGAAGGTAGAACTTGTAAGTGAAGAACTTGGATATTTGGCTGAGGAGACAGCTAAACAAGATCTTAAAGGGGCCAAATGGTATCTCCTTGGCACTTATAGTAAAATGCTAAACAAAAGAGATAGACTTAAAAATGAACTGTGCAAAATGAAAACAGTACTTAAAGATTTTGAAAATTCTGTTATACAAACTAAGGACATGCATCCTACAATTCTCACCAAGGACATGGCTACACAACTTTTGTTAAAGCCATAAGCCTGTGACTGATGGATCTAACCAACTAGCACAGCAGAAAACCCATCAGCTCAGACTGAAGGGGACAGAGAAAGAACAAAAGGAAAGAACGCTGCCTGCCTCTTGGAATTCTATAGGCAGGAAACAGACCAAAGGAGCTGCATCTGTTGTCCTCTGAGAAAAGAAAAGCACCATCCCTGGAACAGCTCAGAGATGATCAACAGAGCTGTTGGAAGAAGCACAGGAAGCAGGGCTACATCGGTTTCAAAGGGTGGAGTCATGGCCTCCTAAGTTTAAAAGAGTCAGATCTTCACCAGTTAGGTTCTGGAGTGTGGGATGAGGGGGATGAGGCCGCTGCCCAAAGCTGAGGGGGCGGGGCTGCCATGCCTAAGGGGCAGAAGAACAGGACCTGCTGGGGTAAGGGTGGTTGCCACTTAGATGGACTAGGAGAATGGAGCCATCCAAAGCCAAGGGAGCAGAGCAGCAATCCCAGTGGGCCTGGAAGGTGGAGCTAAACCCAGGACCGAGGGCCTCCACTCAGGATCCAGAGGGCATGGCCAACTCCCAGAGTCTAGAGGACAGAGCCATTGCCCAGATGATCCCAAAGAACAGAGAATTATTTTCAAGCTTTGAGAGTTAATGCAAATTGTTCTGCTGGGTTTTGGACTTGTTTGGTGCCCATGAACCCTTCTTTCCTTCCAATTTCTCCTGTTTGTAATGGAAATGTCTGCCTTGTGCCTGTTCCACCTTTGTACTTTGGAAACAGATAACTTACAGTCTAGGTTTCACAGGCTCACAGATGAAGAGAAATTTTGCCCCAGGATAGAATACACGTAAAGTTATACTCATATTTGATCTAGATGATTCAGAAGATGAGATTTTGTGCTTGGAGTCCATTTAAGACTTTTGGGATGATGGGATGGGGTGGATGTATTTTACATGTGCCAAGGACATGAATTTTGGGGGCCAAAGGATAGAACGTTAGGGATTGAATTTCGTCCCCCCAAAATGTGTTGTAAATCGTAACCTCTATCCCTCTCATTTTTTTTTTATCCCTCTCGTTATAATCCATTAGGGAATGGGTTGTCTTTGTTATGTTAATGAGGCAGGATTAGTATAGGGTGTGTCTTGAGTCCAACTCTTTTGAGATATAGAAGGACATTCAACAAGCAAGCCAGCAAGCAGAAATGAGGGAAGAGAGATGCCACTCCACATGAAGGTCACCAAGGAGCCAAGGAACAAGGACCTTCCCCCGGAGCTGATAGAGAAAGACTTCCCTAGAGCCAGCACCCTGAAATCAGACTTCTAGCCTTCTAAACAGTGAGAGAAAAAATTTCTGTTTGTTAAAGTCATCCACTTGTGGTATTTTTGCTACTGAAGCACTAGATGACTAAGACATATGAGGTGTCTAAACCCCCCAAAAACAGTTGCTGTCAAGTCAGTTTTGGCTCATGGCAACCTCATGTGTTATAGAACTGTTCCAAGAGCTTTTCAAAGCTTTGATCTTTCAGAAGCAGATTGCCAGGACTTTCTTCCAAGATACCCCTGGGTGGGTTTGAACCACCAACCTTTTGGCTAGTAGTCAAGTACTTAACCATTTGTGCCACCTAGGGATCCTATGAAATATCTAGAATAGGCAAATTCATAGATACAGAAAGTCGAATAGTAGTTACCAGGAACGGGGGGACAGGAATGGGGTTATTCTTTAATGGCTACAAAGTTTCTGTAAGGGAAGATGAAAAAGTTCTGGAAATAGATAGTGGTGATGGTTACACAGCATTATGAATGTACTTAGTGCCACTGAATTGTGTATTTAAAAATAATTAAAACTGTAAACTTCATGTTATGTATATTTTACCACAATATTTGAAAAGCTACAAAAAAACAAGGAACGAGGCAGAGCCAAGATGGCGGGATAGACAGACGCTTCCATGGAGCCCTCTTTACAACAAAGACCAGAAAAAACAAGAGAAACGAGTATGTTTGTGACCAGCTAGGAGCCCTGAGCATCAAAGGCAATCTTACATAATGAACTGAGGGGCAGGGGGAGGAAGAGGCTGTTCAGAAGCGGAGAGGAGTTACCGGACCTGAATCGCGGGGAGCCCTCAGGCACCATTCCCGGAGCAGCAGTGGCGGCAGCGGGCTGGTACTAGCGTTCGGTCGCGATTTCCTCAGGGAGAAGCAGCCGGCCACGCAGCCCACTGACACTCTGGAACCTGAGGAGAAGGGCGCTCTGGCAAAAGCTAAGTACTTGAGAATATTTTACCGCGCCCCTCCCCACCCCACCCCAAAGCTGGCTTCAGCGGCTGAATCCCTGGGCCTGAGATAGACCCTGATGGGCACCTGGAGCCATCCTCCTGGCCTTGGGGAAGGAAAAAATTTGCAAATGGGAGGAAAAGATAATTTGCTAGCTCCATTAACCGGGGGAGCTCAGGACAGAAGTGGCTCCTGGCCAGGCATAAGCCTTCCGTGGACCTTGAGCACCTTTCCCTTCCGCATGGACCTGTATGAGCCTATTTTGGGAGAATAGGCCCTTGTTGGCAAACTCCAACCATATCAGCTGTGCAGTGGAGAGGTGGGTGTTTGACGTTTGACATTGCTTTGCCTATTAAACAAGGTCCTCACCTACCCACATCAGGGACCTAAGGACTGGTAGCTCCACTCAGGTCACCCAACCACCTGCAACACGGGTCCAAAGATAACTGATACCTCTCAGTCCTTACAACCAAAAACTTTGGGTGCCCATGGTCCATCTGCAGAACCCACCCACCAGCACACTCTAGGGGACAGAGATGCGTTTTCCTCAGAGACACTTGGGGGTCGGTTCTCAGCCCCCTGTCTTGTTCAGAGCATGAGCCCCTGCTGCAATCAGATACTGGTATATATGCCAATCACCCCTGCCCCTCTAAGACTGTAGGACAGAGCCTGTAGCACACACTTGATGATCAGCTACCTGGAAATGTGAGCTGAATTCATACAAGAAAAGTGAATGGGCTCCTAGACTGATATACCTGGCAACAGCTCTAGCCAGCTGGGGACAGGACACCAGAGCTCCAAAGGCGAAAATAATCAAGCTAACTCACTCAAGCAACCCATAGGGATACACCAAAACAAAACAAAGCAAGCAGCTACAACACAGTAAACAAGCATAAACTAGTACAATAACTTATAAATGGCTCGGAGACAACAGTCAATATCCAGTCACATAAAGAAACAGCCCATGATCACCTCAACAGACTCTCAAAACAAAGAATCCAGGGATCTTCTAGATAAAAGTGCATTCCTGGAATTACCAGGTGCAGAATACAGAAGTTTAATATACAGAACCCTTCAAGACATCAGGAAGGAAATGAGGCAATATGCAGAACAAGCCAAGGAGCACACAGATAAAGGAACTGAAGAAATTAGAAAGATTATTCAGGAACATAATGAAAAGTTTAACAAGCTGGAAAAATCCACAGACAGACAGCAATCAGAAATTCAGAAGGTTAACAATAAACTTACAGAATTAGACAACTCAGTAGAAAGTCAGAAGAGCAGGATTGAGCAAGCAGAAGCTAGAATTTCTGAACTCGAAGATAAATCACTTGGCACTAATATATTTGAAGAAAAATCAGATAAAAGAATTTTAAAAAATGAAGAAACCTTAAGAATCATGTGGGACTCTATCAAGAGAAATAACCTACAAGTGATTAGAGTACCAGAACAGGGAGGGATAACAGAAAATACAGACACAATCGTTGAAGATTTGTTGGCAGAAAACTTCCCTGATATTGTGAAAGATGAGAAGATATCTATCTAAGATGCTCATCGAACTCCACATAAGGTAGATCTTAAAAGAAAGTCACCGAGACATATTATAATCAAACTTGCCAAAACCAAAGATAAAGAGAGCATTATAAGAGCAGCGAGGGATAAACGAAAAGTCACCTAAAAGGGAGAGCCAATACGAATAAGCTCGGACTACTTGGCAGAAACCATGTAGGCAAGAAGGCAATGGAATGACATATTGAACAAATTGAAGGAAAAAAATTGCCTGCCAAGAATCATATATCCATCAAAACTGTCTCTTAAATATGAAGGTGAAATTAAGACATTTCCAGATAAACACAAGTTGAGGGAATTCGTAAAATCAAACCAAAACTACAAGAAATACTAAAGGGAGTTCTTTGTTAGAAAATCAAAAATATCAGGTATCGACCAAAGACTAGAACACTGGGAAGGGCAAACAGAAGTTAACCCAGACAGGGAAATCCAAAAAAACAAAGCAAGATTATAAAAAAAAAAAAGCCCAAAACAAGGTAACAGTGATGTTATTATATAAAAGAAGACAACATTAAAATCATAAAGAAGGACTAAGAAATGTAACCATACACCTTCCATATGGAGAGGAAGGTACGGTGATACAAAGAAATAAAAGTTAGTTTTAAATTTAGAAAAATAGGGGTAAACAGTAAGGTAACCACAAAGGAGACAAACTATCCTACTCATCAAAATAAAATACAAGGGAAAAATACAGACTCAGCAGAAACAAAATCAACAACAACAAATATGAGGAAAGGACAATATATAAAGAAAATCTACTCAGCACATAAAAGCAAGTGGGAAAAAGAAACTGTCAACACACAAAAAAAGACATCAAAATGATAGCACTAAATTCATACCTATCCATAATTACCCTGAATGTAAATGGACTAAATGCACCAATAAAGAGGCAGAGAGTGGCAGAATGGATTAAAAAACAAGATCCGTCTATATGCTGCCTACAAGAGACACACCTTATACTTAGAGACACAAACAAACTAAAACTCATAGGATGAAAAAAATATATCAAGCAAACAACAATCAAAAAAGAGCAGGAGTGGCAATATTAATTTCTGACAAAATAGACTTTAAAGTTAAAGCCATCAGAAAGGATAAGGAAGGACACTATATATTTTTTTTTTTACATCAAGAAGATATAACCATATTAAATATTTATGCACCCAATGACAGGGCTGCTAGATACATAAAACAAACTCCATCAGCATTGAAAGGTGAGATAGACACAATAACAGTAGGAGACTTCAACACACCACTTTCGGTGAAGGACAGGACATTCAGAAAGAAGCTCAATAAAGACACGGAATATCTAAATGCCACAATCAACCAACTTGACCTTGTAGACATATACAGAACACTCACCCAACAGCAACCAAGTATACCTTCTTTCCTAGTGCACATGGAACGTTCTCTAGAATAGACCACATATTAGGTCATAAAGCAAGCCTTAGCAGAATCCAAAACATTGAAATATTAGAAAGCATCTTCTCTGACCATTAGGCCATAAAAGTGGAAATCAATAATGGGAAAAGAAATCAAACACTTGGAAGCTGAACAATACCCTGCTCATAAAAGACTGGATTAGAGAAGACATTAAGGATGGAATAAAGAAATTCAGAGAATCCAATGAAAATGAAAACACTTCCTATCAGAACCTTTGGGACACAGCAAAAGCGGTGCTTAGAGGCCAATTTATATCAATAAATGCACACATCCAAAAAGAAGAAAAGGCCAAAATCAAAGAATTATCCCTATAACTTGAACAAATAAAGAGCAACAAAAGAAACCCACAGGCACCAGAAGAAAACAAATAATAAAAATTAGAGCTGAACTAAATGAAATAGAAGACAGAAAAACAATTGAGAGAATTAACAAGACCAAAGCTGGTTTTTTGAAAAAATCAACAAAATTGATAAACCGCTGGCCAAACTGACGAAAGAAAAACAGCAGAGGAAGGGAATAACCAGAATAAGAGGGGGGCGATATTACAAGAGACCCAACTGAAATTAAAAGAATCATCAGATTAGTAAGAAAAATTGTACTCTAACAAATTTTGAAAACCTAGAAGAAATGAATGAATTCCTAGAAACACACTACCTACCTAAACTAACACAAACAGAGGTAGAATAACTAAATAGACCCATAACAAAACAAGAGATTGAAAAAGTAATCAAGAAGCTCCCAACAGAAAAAAGCCCTTGTCAGGATGGCTTCACTGCAGAGTTCTACCAAACTTTCAGAGAAGAGTTAACACCACTACTACTAAAGGTATTTCAGAGCATGGAAAAGGACGGAATACTACCAAACTCATTCTATGAAGCCACCATATCCCTGATACCAAAACCAGGAAAAGACACCACAAGAAAAGAAAATTATAGACCTATTTCCCTCATGAATGTAGATGTAAAAATCCTCAACAAAATTCTAGCCAATAGAATTCAACAACATATCAAAAAAATAATTCACCATGACCAAGTGAGATTCATACCAGGTATGCAGGGATGGTTCAACATTAGAAAAACAATGTAATTAACCACTTAAATAAAACGAAAGACAAGAATCACATGATTTTATCAATTGATGCAGAAAAGGCATTTGACAAAGTTCACTCATTCATGATAAAAAACTCTCAGCAAAATAAGAATAGAAGGAAAATTCCTCAACATGATAAAGGGCATTTATACAAAACCAACAGCCAACATCACCCTAAATGGAGAGAGCCTGAAAACATTCCCATTGAGATCGGGAACCAGACAAGGATGCCCTGTATCACCACTCTTAGTCAACATTGTGCTGGAAGTCCTAGCCAGAGCAATTAGGCTAGATAAAGAAATAAAGGGCATCCAGATTGGCAAGGAAGAAGTAAAAGGATCTATATTTGCAGATGACATGATCTTATACACAGAAAACCCTAAGGAATCCTCCAGAAAACTACTGAAACTAATAGAAGAGTTCAGCAGAGTATCCGGATACAAGATACACATACAAAAATCAGTTGGATTTCTCTACACCAACAAAAAGAACATCGAAGAGGAAAACACCAAATCGATGCCATTTATAGTAGCCCCCAAGAAGATAAAATACTTAGGAATAAATCTTACCAGAGATGTAAAAGACTTATACAAAGAGAACTACAGTACACTTCTGCAAGAAACCTAAAGAGACTTACATAAGTGGAAGAACATACCTTGCTCGTGAATAGGAAGACTTAACATTATAAAAATGTCTATTCTACCAAAAGCGACCTATACATTTAACGCAATTCTGATCCAAATCCCAAGGACATTCTTTAATGAGATGGAGAAACAAATCACCAACTTCATATGGAAGGGAAAGAGGCCCTGGATAAATAAGGCATTACTGAAAAAGAAGAACAAAGTGGGAGGCCTTACTTTACCTGATTTTAGAACCTATTATACCACCACAGTAGTCAAAACAGCCTGGTACTGGCACAACAACAGATACATGGACCAATGGAACAGAATTGAGAATCCAGACATAAATCCGTCCACATATGAGCAATTGATATTTGATGAAGACCCCAAAACAGTTAAATGGGGAAAAGACAGTCTTTTTAACAAATGATGCTGGCATAACTGGATATCCATCTGCAAAAAAATAAAACAAGACCCATACCTCACTCCAAGCACAAAAACTAACTCAAAATGGATCAAAGACCTAAATATAAAATTTAAAACGATAAACATCATGGAAGAAAAAACAGGGACAATGTTAGGAGCCCTAATACATGGCAAAAACAGTATACAAAACATTATAAAGAATGTAGAAGAAAAACTAGATAATTGGGAGCTCCTAAAAATCAAATACCTATGCTCACCCAAAGACTTCACCAAAAGAGTAAAAAGACTACCTACAGACTGGGAAAAAGTTTTTAGCTGTGACATTTCTGATCAGCACCTGATCTCTAAAATCTACATGATACTGCAAAAAGACAAATAACCCAATTAAAAAATGGGCAAAAGATATAATAGACAATTCACTAAAGAAGACATTCAGGTAGCTAACAGATATATGAGGAAATGTTCATGATCATTAGCCATTAGAGAAATGCAGATCAAAACTACAATGAGATTTCATCTGACTCCAACAAGGCTGGCATTAATCCAAAAAACACAAAAGAATAAATGTTGGAGAGGCTGCAGAGAGATTGGAACACTTATACACTGCTGGTGGGAATGTCAAATGGTACAACCACTTTGGAAATTGATTTGGCTCTTCCTTAAAAAGCTAGAAATAGAACTACCATACAATCCAGCAATCCCACTCCTTGGAATATATCCTAGAGAAATAAGAGCCTTTACACAAACAGATATATGCACACCCATGTTTATTGCAGCACTGTTTACAATAGCAAAAAGATGGAAGCAACCAAGGTGCCCATCAATGGATGAATGGATAAATAAATTATGGTATATTCACACAATGGAATACAACACATCGATAAAGAACAGCGAGGAATCTGTGAAACATTTCATAACATGGAGGAACCTGGAAGGCATTATGCTGAGTGAAATTAGTCAGTTGCAAAAGGATAAATACTGTATAAGGTCACTATTATAAGAATTTGAGAAATAGTTTAAACTGAGAAGAAAACATTCTTTTGTGGTTACACGAGGGGGGAGGGAGGGAGGGTGGGAGAGGGGCATTCACTAGTTAGACAGTAGAAAAGAACTACTTTAGGTGAAGAGAAAGACAGCACACAATACAGGGGAGGTCAGCACAATTGGACTAAACCACAAGCAGTTTGCTGAATAAACTGAATGCTTCGAAGTCCAGGGTACCAGGGGCAGGAGTCTGGGGACCATGGTTTCAAGGGACATCTAAATCAATTGGCATAATAAAATCTATTAAGAAAACATTCTGCATACCACTTTGAAGAGTGGCATCTGGGGTCTTAAACGCTAGCAAGCAGCCATCTAAGATGCATCAATTGGTCTCAACCCACCTGGATCAAAGAATGAAGAACACCAAGGACACAAGGCGATTACAAGCCTAAGAGACAGAAAGGGCCACATGAACCAGAGACTACATCATTCTGAGTCCAGAAGAACTAGATGGTGCCTGGCTACAACCGATGACTGCCCTGACAGGGAACACAACAGAGAACCCCTGAGGGAGCAGGAGGGCAGTGGGCTGCAGACCCCAAATTCTCATAAGACCAGGCTGTCTGACTGAGACTGGAAGGACCCCGGTGGTCATGGACCCCAGACCTTCTGTTGCCCCAGGACAGGAACCATTCCTGAAGCCAACTCTTCAGACGTGGATTGGACTGGACAATAATGGGTTGGAGAGGGATGCTGGTAAGGAGTGAGCTTCTTGGATCAGGTGGACGCTTGAGACTATGTTGGCATCTCCTGCCTGGAGGGGAGATGAGAGGATGGAGGGGGTTAGAAGCTGTCGAAATGGACACGAAAAGAGAGAGTGGAGGGAGAGAGCAGGCTGTCTCATTAGGGGGAGAATAATTGGGAGTGTGTAGCAAGGGGTATGTGGGTTTTTGTGTGAGAGACTGACTAGATTTGTAAACTTTCACTTAAAGCACAATAAAAATTATTAAAACAAAAACAAGAAACTAGGTACTGTGGCATGCTACAATATGGATGAACCTCGGAAGCGTTACACTAAGAGAAAGAAGGCAGACACAAAGGACGGCATACTGTACGATCCCATTTACATGAAATGTCCAGAATGGGCAAATCCGTAGAGACAGAAAGTGGATTAGTGGTTGCCAGGGGCAGGAGGTGGGAAGAGAGAGAGGACTAGAGAGCGATTGCTAATGGATATAGGGTTTCTTTTTGGGGTGATGAAATGTTCTAAAATTAGATAATGGCGATGGTTGCACAACTCTGTAAATACATTGAAACCATTGAATTGTATACTAAAAATGGGTGAACTTCATGTTGATATATTATATCTCAACTATTGGAAATTGTTGAACAGGGCAGTGGGGCTTCTGGAGATTCTGTGCACTGCGAGGAAGGTTTCTGCAGGATGCCATGGACCTGGGGCCCCAACAGAAAACGACACTGCCCTGCGATAGAAGAAGAAGCCCCTATGTTCAGAGAGTGAGACGAAGTGGCAGGAGACGGGGGAGCCTCAGGCAACCAGCTGCCTGTGAGCTGAGGGGTAGAAGGAAAACCCACCAGGGGTGACGCTCCAAGGACAACTATCATCCTAGGTGACTTCTTCGTCAACAGTCAAGCACATGGGGCTCTGATGCTCAGCTCAGCATGGAGGCTGCTCAGCCTGCAGCCTCCTGTCTGCCGGAGGGTCACAGGCATTGTTCTGCATCCAGACACCCAGCCAGGTCATGGCCAAGTAACAGAGGAAGAGGGCAGTGCCCAGGCAGGGGACAGAGGAAAAGCAAGAGGAAAGAAGCAGGAATGGAGGGCTCTGCAAGGCCGAGGCCAGGAACTCAACCAGAGGTGAAGAGGCTTGCCCATGTCCCTCTGGCCCTCCGTCCATATGTCCACAGTTGGGAACCGGGGAGTCCCAAGGGAAGCTCTGCTCGGGTGGGGGGCAGAGGAGGAAAGAGGAAAGAAAGAAATGCTTTTCCATTCCCTTCTTCGTGCCCAACACTCTAAATGTCTTGTTTATCTTGTTTAACCCTCACTGCGGGTGTGACAGCCCTGGTGGCACAATAGTTAAGGATTCGGCTGCTAACCAAAAGGTCAGTGGTTCGAATCTACCCAAGGACTCCACAGGAGAAAATGCCTGACAACCTGCTCCTGTAAAGATTACAGCCTGGAAAACCCTATGGGGGCAGTTCTACTCTGTTCTGTAGGGCCATTATGAGTCAGACTCAACTCGACAGCACACAATAACACAAGCATGACAACATGTGTGTTCATTAATTCAACAAATACTTATTAAGTACCTACTACTGCCAGGCACTGGGCAGGCACTAGGAAGAGAGCAGCAAATTCCCTGACTGCATGGAGTTTTCCTTCTCAGGGAGGGAGACAGGTCACAGGCAAATGAGTAAATACATAGTTTGTCAGATGGTGATAATCACTACAAGGGAACAAGGACAGGGAGGCTGGAGGTACTATTTTATATACGGCGCTCAGAGAAGTCCTCTCAGATATAAAAGGACATTTTAGCAGCATCAGGTGACCTGAATGATCAAGGCAGTGAGCTTGGCAGATATTGAGGGAGAGGGGAGCAATCCATACACAGGGAACAGTGGAGTCCAAGACTCTGAGGCAGGATCACACTTGACTCCTTGTGTCTGTTCATTTGTCTTCCTGGCTTAGGTTTTCATAGCAGGTCTTGGAGTCTGACAGACCTGGAGTTGAATCCCAGATTTGCCACTTAACTGGCTGTGTGACCTTGAGCAAGTTACTTAACCTCTCTGGGCCCCAGTTTCCTCACTTTCCTCCAGGTGAGCAGTTGAAGTTACCCTAAAGCAGGTGAGAAGAATGGGGTCTAATGCCTTCCATCAGAGCTGTGCAGGGGTATCATCACCCTGGGGTGATTGAGCAGGCTCTGCTCCCTCACATACCTGCACCCCTTTCTGGTGGGCGGGGGGAAGCCTCAGGGGTGGTCCCAGAATCACCATGACCAGAAGCCATTGGGTTGGGGCTGGAGGGACAGCAAGCCACTGATCCCAAAAGTGGGAGCAGGGAGTCAAGAAGTGAGGATCCCCCCACACCAGTTGTCCCCCATCTTCCATTCCAGAAGCGTCCAGCATGAGGATCTCTTAAGCTTCTCTGAAGAAGGGACTAATTAAACCTTAATTGACACAGCACTAATTAGCTTCTTGATTACATGGAACCACATGATTAGCCACGCAGCCAACACTAATTGCTCATTAGGAAGCAGACCCCCTCATTCCCCCTCCCCTTTTCTAGAACCCACCAACTAAGGCACCTGAGGGGCCTGTAGGTAGGCAGCAGCCCCCAGGCCCCAACATGAATTCATCCTGATTCTAGAGGGGGTCAGCCTGGAATTGTTCAAAAGTCCCTGGCCTGAATTCTAGAACCCTCCAGTAATAACAATACAAATAATAGGAACTTCCACCATGTTGAGCAGATCTGGACTCCTGCAGCCTTCCTCTTTCACACCCCAGGCCCAGGGTCAGGATTGGTGTGTGTGTGCTCTGCCTCCTTGGAGTAAGGGGAGCCCAAGGCAGGCTCAGGTCAGCGAGTGAGAGGAAAAGGAACGAGCATTCACAAAACACCCACCTTGGGCCAGTCACCTCTCACGATTTAAGACGTTGTACCTACCGACACCCCACGAGACAGGTGTTTTCCGGATGAGGAGACTGAGGCTCAATGAGACTGAGAAATGTGCCCAGGAGGTTTGTACAGGGATGGAGGATGGAGCCAAGTTCAAAGCCGGGACCAACTCCAAAGTTAAGCTCCTTTCTGCTGGTCCTACTGCCTCCTGCAGAATTTCCCAGATCCCCACAATGACCTGGACCCAGGCTGGGAAACTGACTTGCCCCCTCCCGTGGAGCCATTTGTCCCAGCAACACAGCTCAACTTCTCTGTAGAGCCAGGGGCAGGGCCCTGAGGGAACGAGGCAGGCTGCCTGGGTTCAAATCCCAGTTCTGCCCTTCGTAGCTGTGTGACATTGGGTGAGTTACTCAGTCTCTCTGTGCCTTAGCTTCCTCATCTATAAAATAATGGTAAAGATAGCCACCCCCTCCCCATCAGCTTGTTGTGAGGATTAGATGAGTCAATGCTTGACAAGTGCTTAGAGGAGTGATCTGGCACAAAGCAAGCGCTTTATAAGAGTGCCTGTTACCATTATCTGTAATGGATGTTGTTCGTACGTCTAGGAGGATGTCTTGGGATTTGGGGCCCCCTCATTCCTCTCTCCTGCCCCTCAGATTTCCTCTCCATTGTTTATCCTTGGAGGCCACTCCCAATAGCTCCACTTTTCTTGTCCCTAGGATGTCACCTCCCCTTCCCACGATTCTGTCACTGGGTGTGACCCTCTCTATATAACACCCCTCCCCCACCAGCCTGTTCTGCTTCCTGAGTAGGCCCCCTTGGTGGCCAGGTCCCATCTGGCCAATGAGGGCACCCAGACATCCAGCCCAGTCTACCAGAGGCCTGAGAACAAAGGAGGACACCATTATAAACGTGATTGACAGAATGTCTGGATTTGGACAATAAATTATTATATGGCCCCTGTTGTGAATTGAACTCCAAAAAGATATGCTGAGGTCCTAACCTCTGGCACCTGTGAACGTGACTTGTTTGGAAATAGGGTCTTTGCAGATATAATCAAGATGAGGCCATACTAGATTAAAAAAAAACCCGTTGCCGTCTAGTCGATTCCTACTCATAGCGACCCTATAGGACAGAGTAGAACTGCCCCACAGAGTTTCCAAGGAGCGCCTGGTGGATTCGACTGTCAACCTTTTGGTTAACAGCCGTAGTACTTAACCACTATACTACCAGGGTTTCCATACTAGATTAGGGTGGGCCCAAATCCAATATGATGGTATCCTTATAAGAACCAGGGAAGAGACACAGACAGGCACACAGGAAGACTACCATGTGATGATGGAGGCAGGGATTGGAGTGAGGCACCTTATAAGCCAGTGAACGCCAAGGACTGCCAGCAACACCGGAAGCTGGAAGAGATAAGAAAGAATTTTCCCCTAGAGCCTCCAGCGAGAGCACGGCCCTGCCAACCCCTTGATTCAGACTTTTGGCTTCCATAACTGTGAGACAATAAATTTCTGTTTTAAGTCACCTAGTTTGTGGTATGTTGTTACGGCAGCTCTAGGAAACTCATACAGTCCCTCACTGGACACCCCCGGTGGGCCAGGTGCCATGGCAGATGCACGCGAGCCAATCGCAGGGAACCCTAGGCCCGGGAGGTTGGGCTGTCAACCCCTTGGCAGAAGAGGAGAAAAGAAAGGCACCTAGGTATCGACAGAGGGCACCCCCCAAGTTCCTACTGCTAGTAAGGGGAGGAGTGGGGACAATGATTGACATCTGGGGCCCTCGGAAGGCCACACACCTTCTCCTTCTGTCCCATGGTGCTCCATTTGGTGCTGGCAAGCAGGCTACAAAACAAGAGCCTGAGGGTACCTATGGGTGGGGTAGGGACAGGGGCTACTTGTGGGGAGCATAGCCTCTGAGCCAGGCCTGGGGGCGGGCAGGGTTGGGGCATATTGGATACAGGGAAAGGGATTACAGGCAGAACGATCAGGGTGAGCAAAGAGATGGCTAAGACCCATGTTCTGGAAACAGCAAATCAGTATCTGAGGTAAAGGCTGCCTGCTGAGGATGGTGAGGAAGAGGGTGGGCAGGTGACCGAGTGGGCTGGGGAACAGGCAAGAGGGAAGAACCTCTGCAATCTACTGGGGATCCGGGCAGGGGGCATAGGCCAAGTATTCAAAGAACTAAATGAGGTGTATCCCCTTATTCGTGTCCTGCTACTGGCCTAAAGGATCTGAGGTATCCGGGATGGAAGGGCCCCACAGTGCTTGAACCGAGAACTTCCTGGAATTGGGGCATTTACATTGGCTGAGTTTTGAAAAATACAGAGCAAGTGGAAAACAGCCCAAGTAAAAACACTGAGAAAAAAAAAAAATCTACGATTTCCTGAGGAGTGGTAAGTGGACCAGCTTATCAGGTACCAGGACTATTTAATGCAGTAATGGACATGAGGCTGAAGGGAGATATTGTGGTATGTTTGAAGAAAGCCCTGGATGCCCAGGTAAGTGACTTATACCTCACCTGGGAGGCCTGAGGCCTCAGAAGTGTTTGAGCTGGATTTGGAGAATGCAAGCAGGGCGAAGCCCTCTGTGCCAGTGTGGGGGGAGTTGGTGGGGGACAGGAGGGCCTCTATGCAGCCCAGAGCCCAGCAGAGAAGAGGCCCGCCCCCCTGAGATGCAGCAACACTGATTCAGGACCAGAGGGACAGAGGTCTTCCCCCCACCTGCTCACCACCTCCTCCCATGGCTTCTCGCCCTCCCCAAGCCCTCCTGGAGTAGGTTTCCATGCAGAGAGCCAGACCTGGTCTCCAGGGCCGAACTTTGCAGGATGACCCATCTCTCTGTTGTGCCCAGCACCCGCCCCTGCCACTGGCATGCTGTGGGCAGTGCCAGCCACCCCACCCCCACCCGGAGCGCTGCTATCGCTGCAGGAGGCGCTGCAATTAGGTCAGCCCCCCCTCCCTGCAGATGCTCACCCTACTTCTCATTATCTGGAAATGGTGGCAGCGTACGTATCAAGGAAAGCCCTCTGGGTGTGTTTTCCCATCTGTTGCTCTATTTCTGACACATGCTGCTCATCCCACCTGGAATTCCAGTGCCAGCCCCTTCTCTCCTGTCAGCGCTAGCTGTCCTTGGAAAAGTTACCAAGCCTTGCCAAGCCTTTTTCTCCTCATCTGTGACATGCGCATAATAGTACTCATCCCCTGGGGGTTCGCAGAGTAGACTCACTGGGATAAGCCATACAAGGTGCTTAGCACACGGCTCAGCACAGGGTAGGTTTTACTTCAAGGCCAGCCCAAAGCCCTCTTCCTCCGGGAAGCCCTCCCTGACCACCGCAGCCCTAGAAGGACACTCTGCTCTGCCTTCTGCTGCCCACTCCTTGATGTTGGCCATACCTTGCTGTGTGCCTGTGATCATGGATATACACAGTTTTGTTAGTTGCTGTTAGGTGCCATCGAGTCTGTTCTGAATCGTAGTGACCCTATGTACAACAGAATGAAACACTGCCCAGTCCTGTGCCATCCTCATAATTGCTGCTTTGCTTGAGCCCGTTGTTGCAGCTACTGTGTCCGTTCATCTCGTCGAGGGTCTTCCTCTTTTTCACCGACACTCTGCTTTACCAAGCATGATGTACTTCTCCACGGACTGATCCCTCCTGATAACATGTTCAAAGTACACCAGACGAAGTCTCGCCATCCTTGCTTCTAAGGAGCATTTTAGAATTCCAGACAGATTTGTTTGTTCTTCTATCAGTCCATGGCGTATTCAACATTCTCTGTCAACACCACAATTCAAAGGTGTCAATTCTTTGGTCTTCCTTATTCACTGTCCAGCTTTCACATGCATATGAAGTGATTGAAAATACCATGGCTTGGGTCAGGAGCGCCTTAGTCCTCAAAGTGACATCTTTGCTTCTTAACACTTTAAAGAGGTCTTTTGCAGCAGATTTGCCCAGTGCAATTCCTCACTTGATTTCTTGACTGCTGCTCCCATGGGCATTGATTGTGGATCCAAGTAAAATGAAATCCTTGAAAATTTTAAAATTTTTCTCCTTTTGTCATGATGTTGCTTATTGATCCAGTTGTAAGGATTTTTGTTTCCTTTATGTTGAGGTGTAATCCATACTGAAGGCTTCATCAATAAGTGCTTCAAGTCCTCTTCGCTTTCTGCAAGCAAGGTTGTATTATCTGCATTTTACAGGTTGTTAATGAGTGTTCCTCCAATCCTGATGCCATGTACTTCATCATATAGTCCAGCTTCTTGGATTATTTGCTCATCATACAGATTGAATCAGCACAGTGAAAGGATACAACCCTGATAAACACCTTTCTTGACTTCAAACCATGCAGTGTCCCCTTATTCTGTTCAAACGACTGCCCGTTGATCTACATACAGGTTCTTCACGAGCACAGTTAAGTGTTCTGGAATTCCCATTCTTCTCAATGCTATCCATAATTTGTTATGATCCACCCAGTCAAATGCCTTTGCATAGTCAATAAAACACAGATAAACATCCTTCTGGTATTCTCTGCTTTCAGCCAGGATCCATCTGACATCAGCGATGATATTCGTGGTTCCATGTCCTCTTCTGAATAAGGCTTGAATTTCTGGCAGTTCCCTGTCGAAGCACTGCTGCAACTGCTTTTGAATGATCTTCAGCAAAATTTTACTTGTGTGTGATATTAATGATATAGTTTGATAATTTCCGCATTCTGTTGGATCGCCTTTCTTTGGAATGGGCACAAACATGGATCTCTTCCAGTCGTTTGGCCAGGTAGCTGTCTTCCAAATTTCTTGGCATAGTGAGTGCTTCCAGCGCTTCATCCATTTGTTGAAATGTCTCAGTTGGCATTCCTTCAATTCCTGGAGCCTTGTTTTTCGACATTCCCTTCAGTCCAGCTCAGACTTCCTCTTTTAGTATTATCAGTTCTTGATCATCTGCTACCTCCTGATATGATTGAACATTGACCAAGTGGTTGAATGTTGCACCACACTTACTAGGGACTTACTGTGCTAAGTGCTTCACATCTGTTTACTCACTTAATCCTCACAATGTCCTTTTGAGGTAGGTACACTATTATTTGGAGTCCTGGTGGCAAAGCGGTTAAAAGCGTAGGCTGCTAACCAAAGAGTCCACAGTTCGAATCCACCAGCTGCTCCTTAGAAACCCTACGGGGCAGTTCTACTCTGTCCTATAAGGTCACTATGAGTTGGAATTGACTAGGTGGCACACAACAACAATACCACTATTATTTATCACGATCGTGATGTTGCTTATTGGTCCAGTTGTGAGAATTTTTGTTTTCTTTGAAGCAAGGATGGTGAATCTTCGTCTCACATATTTTGGACAGGTTATCAGGAGGGACCAGTCCCTGGAGAAGGGTATTATGCACGGTAAAGTAGAGGGTCAGCAAAAAAGAGGAAGACCTCAACAAGATAGACTGACATAGTGGGTGCAACAATGGGCTCAAACATAACAAGGATTGTGAGGATAGAGCAGGACTGGGCTGTGTTTTACTCTGTTGTACATAGGATCGCTATGAGTTGGAGCCAACTCAACAGCACCTAAGAACAACACACTATTATAATCCCCATTTTACAGGGCGAGGGAAATGACACACAGAGAGGTTAAGTAATTTGCCTAAGGCCATACAGCAAGTAAAATAATGGACCCAGGCCAAGAACCCATACAGTCAAACTAGCAAGTCCATGCTTTTATTCTCTACTCTAAACGTAGGCAGGATCTACGAAAGACCAAGTACCCAGGGCTTTGTCGAGTTTCAGATCTCACTGTTATGTACACTCAGGGCTGTACACCAGTGCTGGATGTGGATATTCATCACGCTTGTACAACACTCATGCACAGATGTCTAAAGAGGGAATGCGTGTGTGACTAGAGAGCTTAGACGCCACATGTACAGTGTGTGTGCACACAAGGTGTGTGTGCACACAAGGTGTGTGTGCAGGTGGTTTGTAGAAAGGCACGCTCCTTTGTGTGGCAGTCATTCTGCCTTGACAATAGATCATGCTGGTAGTGGCTGCTTGCTGTGTGCCATCAAGTTGATTCCTATAGGACAGTCAGCAGAACTGTCCCATAGGGCTTCGAGCCGCTCGTCGGGAGAAAGATGTGGCAGTATGCTTCCATAAAGATTTACAACCTTGGAGGCCCTATGGGGCAGTTCTACTCTGTCCTACAGGGTCGTTCTGAGTTGCAATTGACTCGACAGCAACAGGTTTTGGGTTTAATTTTTGCAGGAGCAGATCATCAGGTCTTTCTCCCAGGGA
This sequence comes from Loxodonta africana, assembly GCF_030014295.1. Classification (NCBI taxonomy): domain Eukaryota; kingdom Metazoa; phylum Chordata; class Mammalia; order Proboscidea; family Elephantidae; genus Loxodonta; species Loxodonta africana. The sequence goes on from NC_087342.1 coordinate 104,367,508, forward strand.
GCAGCTGGTGGGTTCAAACCGCTGACCTTTTGGTTAGCAGCCAAGTGCTTAACGACTGTACCACCAGGGCTCCTTGCTAGCAGTGGAATGGGACTGATTTCCCTTTCTTTAGGAATCGAGGTCATTTTTCCATTATACACTGAGCACTGCGTGTCATGCAGTGTGAACATTATGTGACGTGATCATGTATGCTCACGTGAATACGTGTGTGTGCATGCTAAGTATACCCACGCATTTGCATATCAACAGTGCATAGGTGCATATTTGCATGGTGCATATATACCTGTATTCAGGTGCACAGAGGACGTATGTGACCTGCATGTGCTAAGTACTTGCGTGTATACATGCTTGTGTGTGTGTATATGTACACTGAGAGGTAAGTGCATACATGCATGTGTATATAAAAGAAAACATGGTGGGTGGAAAGATTGCAAAGTTACACAGACCTGAATTCCAGTCTTGCCTCTGCCACTTGCTGGCTGTGTGGCCTTGCATCATAAAATGAAAATAATGTTTATTTTAAGAGCCCTGGTGGGCAAACAGTTAAGCGCTGGGCTGCTGACTGAACAGGCTGTGGTACAAACCTACCCAGCAGCTCCAAGAGAGAACGACCAGGAGATTTGCTCTTGTAAAGATTACAGCCTAGAAAACCCTATGGGGTAGTTCTACTCTGTCACAGAGGTCGCTATGAATTAGAATCGATTTGATGTCACTCAACAACAACCTCAGAAGAGATGGTTATCGGTAATAAATGTGAATCACCAAAAAAAAAAAAAAAAACCAAACCCGTTGCAGTGAGTGGATTCTGACTCATAGGACTATGTAGGATAGTGTAGAACTGCCCAGTAGCATTCCCAAGGCTATAAATCTTTACAGAAGCAGACGGCCACATCTTTCACCTGCTGGAGTGGCTGGTGGGTTTGAACAGCCGACCATTTGGTTAGTAGCCGAGCACTTTAACCACTGCACCACCAGAGCTCCTCAAATGTGAAGCACAGTGGGCGCTTAATACAGGCGCACTATTTGAGAATGTCTTTGTGTGTGTGCACAGGGTGCTAATGTGTATACGTGGGGGTGTGGGGAGAGCATTAAGGGTGAGCATGCCTGTGCGCGTCTGTTGTTCACCCTGGGTGTGCGTGCCAGGGTGTAACGTGCAACTGTGGGGAGGGGAGAGGAGGTCTGGGCCCGGAGCCCCGCATTCCAGGTCAGGCTGGAGTTGAGGGCCGGGCTGGGCCGAGGCGGGTATCTCTGGCTGTCAGCCCTGCGGTGGGTGGGGGGCGCCTCCGCCGGCGGTGATGGAGCCCCTGCTCTCCCGCCAGGCCTGCCAAAATACAGCGAGACAGGGTGTAATTACCGGCACTTACCGCGGCCATTACCCCCCCGCGCGTGACACACGACCCGTCAGCTCGGTGTTCGCACCATTAAGGGGCCTCATTAGCATCCCGGCTCAGAAGCAAAATTACCCTCACTGCTCATTTCAAGATGTCATCAATTTTAATTTAGGGCCCAAAGATAGTACAATGGGAAGGCCCTCTCCAGCCCGCCGCACACGGAGAGGGAGGAGAGGGTGGGGGAGGGGCGCGCTGGAGGTGGGGGCAGCCCTGGCGAGGGGCACCGAGGGAGAAGAGGGACAGAGGCAGGGAGGGAGAAGGAAGAGGCTGAGCGAGGAGGGGAGGAAAACGCTCGTCCCCTCCCCTGCCCCAGGAAGGTCCCCTGGGCTAGTCTCCACTGACACCCACTGGGGAGGCAAACAGAATTAAAGGCACAACCAGGGGCGGGGACCTGACAGACCCGCCCCCTTGCGGCCATCTGGAGGCTGTCTGGAGCCCCATGCCGAGCTAAACGCTGTGCCAAGTTCTTCCCTTCCCTTATTCCTTTAATCTCCACCACAACCTTGGGTTGTGTTACCCTGTTGAGGAAGCCTATTGAATATACCCTGGACTGCCAGAAGATCGAACACAACAGTCCTGGAAGAAGTACAGCCAGAATGCTCCTTGGAAGCTTGGATAGCTAGACTTCTTCTCACATACTTTGGACATGTTATCAGGAGGGACCAGTCCCTGGAGAAGGACAGCATGCTTGGCAAAGAAGAGAGTCAGGGAAAAAGACACTCAGAGATGGATTGACACAGTGGCTGGAACAATGGGATCAAACATAGCAAGGATTGTAAGGGTGGCACAGGACCAGACAGTGTTTCATTCTGCTGTACATAAGGTCACTATGAGTCGGAATCGACTCGACAGCATCTAACAACAACAACAACCTTGGGAGGTATATATTACAATCTTCCTTTACAGATGGGGAACTGAGGCACAGGGTGGCTCCATCACAGGGAACCCTGGCAGTGCCTGCATTCCAGTGCAGGCCTGCTTGGCTTTGCTGCTCCCTGCCTTCCTGAACCCAGAACCTGTGGCCTCATGGTACAGTCTTCCCATCAGCATGCCTGGACCCTGGGGTGGGCTGCAGGGGTGGCCACCCACCCAGCTCCATCTGTTGCCAGTGGCACTCTGCCCCCTGCCCTCCTATTTGCAGGTGCCCCCATTCACCAGGCCTTTTCACATGCTGGGCCTCCGGTGCCTGGAATCCATGTCCCTTTCCCCCCATGCACCTTCCCCATCTCTCATCACCTTAATATCACCTCGCCCCCTTTCTCTAAGCCCCACGCTGTATCTTCATTGCTTGTTCATGTGTCTGTCTCCCCCACCCTCACCCTGCATCCAGCACCAGCTCATAGAGGGCAGGGACTGGCCCTTATTCACCCAAGTATTCCCAGGCCCAGCGTGGGGCCAGCTCAAAGTTGGTGCTCAGGGTTTGCTGAATGAACCAATGGACAAATGGATGACAAGAGCCTCTCCTGGGTGCTTTCCGGTTCCTCCGGGGTCAGAAATCTTAGCTATTTCCTCACTAGGCCTTGCAGCCACTTCACTTATCAATACTCTTGGGGTGTTTTCATGTAAAGCACAAAGCCTGGGCATATCCCGTGCCCCTTAAAGAGTCTCTGAAAGGAGAAAACTTCACAGACAGCCCCATAGGTCTCTGACTAAAAAAAAAAAAAAAAAAAAAAACCCATTGCCATCAAGTCCAATCTGACTCATAGCAACCCTATAGAGTGGAGTAGAACTGCCCCACAGAGCTTCCAAGGAGAGCCTGGTGGATTTGAACTGCAGACCTTTTGGTTAACAGATGTATCGCTTAACCACTAGGCCACCGGGGCTTCCAGCCTCTGGCTAGTGGGGAAGATTTTCCAGAAGGCCTGGTTTGGGAGGTGGGGGAAGCCTTTTTGTTACTTCCAGTCAGCTCTGCTACTCTGGTTCTGTCCCCTCAGTGGGACTCAGGGTAAGACCCTGAAGCCTGGGGGCCTCAGTTTCTCCAAGTATATAGGAGGAGGCCATAACCCACAGCTAGGCTTCTCAGGCTACTGTGTGAGGCTCAGTGACATGGCAGCTGGAGAGAGCCAAGGGTCGGGGAGCCTGACTAGGCACAGGCTGAGGGGAGAGGGCATTGCCAATCACTGTGCCTGCCCTCGGCCCAACCAGGCCCTGCCTGCCTCCCCGCCCGCCCCGACAGCCCTCCAGCTCCGCAACCACCTCAGGGGTGAGAGGAGAGGGAAGGGCCCCCATCCAGAGCGCCGAGACAGGGTCCTTGCAGGCAGCAGGCGCCGCTCTCCGGCCTCACAGAAGACGGATCGCTCCCTTAATCACTCTGGAAAAGAACCCCAAGCCGATATAATATTATAATTAATTAATTCACTAAAAAGGTATTAAATTTCTCTCCCCCCTGTGGATATTATCTGAATTCATTGACCTTTAGAAAAATCACCCTCTAATTGTAACCAGGTCCAAAAGCATTTGCAGCCCGTCCCTTTTACATTAGTAATATCTTCCCGGACTCAGCTCTGGCTGCTTAAATATTGTATAAATTCCACTCCCCACCCCCCACCTTGGAAAAGAGAGAGCAAAGAAAAAAGATGAGGCTGGAGGAGCCTGAAAGGGGAATGGGGACTGGACCACTGAGAGGTGGGGGTCCCAGAAGGTGAGGGGCAGGAAGTGATCAAGGTGCTCTTTCTTTGATGCTCAACTTCGAAGGTGACTTGGAGGAGTGGGGGAGGGGGATGGGCTCTGAGATGAGGGAAACATGTGGGTGGGAGCCCCAGTGCTAAGCTTGGAGTTCTTTTTTTAGGCAGCCATGTGTTTCTGGGGAAAAGATTCATAGTATGTATCAGACTCTCATGGGAGTTGGTGGCCCCAGACAGTAAAGAACCCCTGATTTGACAGAATGGTGGGTATGGAAACTTGAGAAATTCCTAGCAGTACATGTTGAGTTCCACCTTCTTCCCTCCCAGGCTTCCACTCTAGTTCTGCCATGTTCATAAACGGTGGAGCAGACCTCAAGAAGATGTGGCTGAATATTCAGGACTTTGACTCGATGGCATTGGGTTTGGTTTGGGTTTGGGTTTGCCAAGGCTGAAGAGGTAGCCAGTAAGAAACAGAGAACCAGTGCTGCCCCTGGGCCAGCGAGGCAGGGTCACAGTAAACTCCTGGCCTTGTCTGAACTGGAAGGGGAAAGGCCCAGCAGATGGCAGGGACAGAAACCCCCCCTTCCTGTGTGTGCATATCTGTGAACATGTCTCTGTGGGCCCGGATCCCCGCTCCCTCACTGTACAAGGGGCCAGAGGCTGGCCTGTGGTAAAGACAGGCAAATGCAGGAAGGAACTGGAGCTGAGGATGTTGGGATGAGGGACTGGGTGCTGTCTGCATCCTTGCCCGTAACAGTCTCCGCCCCCCAGCACCCTGGCTCTAGCTTTGGGCCCCATGTAGGACCAAGGGGGCTACAGCTGCTTGTCCTTCCCCTAGCTTGGACTCCCTTTCCATCAGACCCCATTCTCTTTTCACACTTTTGTTCATTCTAAAGGCCTGGGAGGAAGGGGTGTGGTCAAGTCCATCCCTGCTTTCACAGAAGCTCAACTTATCCACTCCACGTTTTTAAAAATAATTTTCTCCCTGGATCCGACATCTGGAAAGGTGTTGTCTATCAAACAAAGAACATGTATGAAAAATGCCTTTGCCTTCCACTCTTATTTAATTGGAGATATAACCACAGTGCAAAGCTGACAGCGAGACGCTATTCCAGCCATAAGCTAAGGGCCCTGAGGGCCAGTTTCAGATACAGGTACACTCTCTGGTGACTTGTTGAAACGCTGAAAGTAGCACCTGTGCCTGCCTTAGCCAGACCTGCTGGACTCCAAGGGTGGACGCTCTGAGGCAAGCAGCCTGGAATGTACAATAAAACTGAGACTCCCCCACCAACCCTACACCCCCAACCGGGGCAGGCAACTGCTGGGTCCTTGCCTTGCGGCGCCCTCTTGTGGGAAGAACCTCACTGGCACCCTCGGTCCTGCCCAATTTGTCTGGAGGCTCCACTCCCAGGCCCACCTAAACTGCACATGGTGGACACAGGGCTGAAGGAGCCCAGGTGGGTGGAGTAGAGGATACAGGTGGCCCTGAAGGGCTGATGAGGGCTCGGGCGATGTGCTCTCCACTCCAATGAGTGAATCCCGAGGGAAAAGGGAAAGCCCTAGGGAGGCACCCAGAATCCTGAGTATTCAAGTGGGCAGGGAGAGATTTCCCAACTGCCTGAAGGACGGGCCTTGGGAGTTCCCTCACCCCCTCTGGGGCCAAGGCAGCACAAGTCGGGGCCCACCAGGTGTCTCCCAGCCTGAGTCCAGGGCTTGTGCCAGGAAGGCCTCAGAGCGGGGTTCCCAGGGCAGCGCGGGTACCGGGGCGGTGGGGCGAGGCCTCGAATTGGAAGAAGGCACCAGCGTCCAGCTGGCTCAGGCGCCACAAGGTCACCCACCGCTCGGTCTGACCTTGAGATTAATCCTGCCGCCTCTGCCAGCCCGGATGCCACCAGCGCCCATACTGCCCGGCCTGCTTTCCTTCTCTCCCCTCACACATTAATTGCACCAATGTTGATCTGATCTCTTATCCTGCACAGAGGAAATTGCCCTCTTAGCCATTTTCATCCTGGGATTTTTTTTTTTTTTTAATTAAACCCCCTCTGCCTCCAGGAACCCTGCGAGGTGGGGAAGCCATTTTGGTCTCTGCCTGAAGACTGTGGAAGACCCCAAGGAACTGGAGAAGGGGGGGGGGGGGAGGGACCCTCCCACCAACAGCTCTTAGCTCCTAAAGGAAATGTTGGAGGTTCAAGTCCACCCAGAGGTGGCTTGGAAGAAAGGCCTCATGATCTACTTCCAAAAAACCAGCCACTGAAAACCATATGGAGCACGGTTCTACTCTGATACACATGAGTTGGCATTGACTCCACAGCACCTGGTTTTCCCTCCCTCCAGATACCTGGCTCATGCAGATGCCCCAAGCCCATCTCCACATCCTGGGTGAGATCATAAAGTCCCAGCACTTTGGAGCCAAAGGAACTACTATGGGAACTTTGTGTGGTGGGGAGACTGAGGCCCAGAGAGAGGAAGGATTTGCCTGACAGCATCGGAGCAGGGAGGAGAAGCTGTGTACTTGACTCTTCCCAAATTAGTCCCTGTCTTTCCTCCTTTATCCATACCTTTGGGTCCAGATCCAAAGGACACAGCCCCTCAGTTACTAGGAAGCCCATTTTGCTAGAAACACCATCAGTGAGCGAGGAGAGGAGCTGGCCTTGCCTCACAGAACACGAGCTCTAGACCTCCAGCTGGGGTCTCAGTCCACCTAGTGAGGGAAAGAATCTGGAGTGGTCACCACCAGAACTGGAGGTGGGGAACAGTAGAAGCATCCACCTCGAGCCAGTATAGCCTGGGCCAAGGAAGGGGGTGCCAGCTAAAGAAAAGCAGCTGGGGACAGCTTATAAGCAACTTCCTGCCTCAGGGTCTCAGGCCACAGCAGAATGTGTGGGACTGGCATGGCTGCAGCGCCATCTTGTGGCCATAGGGAGGGACAACAACCCCAACACCACACAACCCTTGCAGTAACTTACAGCAAGGCTACCTCTCCATCTTCTCATAGGGCAGGGGCTGGGGTATTGGGGGGAACCGAGTGATGAGCTTGCCCCCTCCTCTCTGTATCCCCCCACCCTGGCCTCCATCAGGGGACATTCAAACTCAGAATCCAGAGAGGAGCCCACCGAGTCGAATCCTCCCCTGTTCTCTGTCAACCCTAAACCCACTCCAAAGAGACAGGACAAGCCGGTACAAAGCACAGTGTTTACTAAAGGCACAAAGTGGGAAGCCTGGAGGGGAGCTGCTCTTCCGGCAGTGACCCCATTCTAACCCGAGCCCAGCCCCTCCTCTCACCGGCCACCCCCACCCTCACACCACCTGGTGGAGAACTGTTAGCACCAAAGGGGGGTGGGATGCCCCACCTGTGTGAGGGGAGAGTACCAGGCTGGGGACCGGCGTATTGCAATCTGAGTCCCAGAAAGGCAGGCCTGGGCACCTCCAGACCAGTCGCTGCCTCAAAAAAGAAGCTTCCTGAACCCCGTGCTCCAGCGCATCCTCCTTCATTGGTTAGGGGAGGTGGGTATCAGGCTCAGATGACAGGACCCCCAGGACCTTCCTACCTCTAGCACATCCTGTCTCCTCCCTTCCCCTCCTGATTTTGCCTCCAGGAACTGGGTCAAAGGCCTGTCCCTGCCCAGCCCCTCCCAGGGGGCTGCCTTTGGGAGGCACTGAGTCGGGTGGGGGGTTTCTCCTGACCCCACAGGCTGCCAGGCAGGCACTAAGTCCAAACAGGGAGCCAATGGGGAGTGAGGCAGGGCAGGTGGCTACTTCACACACAAGTGCAGCCTGAAGGGAGGGAGGGAGGTGGCCCTGGCCCTCCCAGCCCCCAGGCTTGCCCCTGTTCCCCAGTACGGGGGCAGCCAGGGTCACAGCACATCGCCCTCCTCCATGCTGAAGCTGCTCCTGCGGCTGCTGGCCTTAGAGGCCTCGGGTGACATGGTAGAGAAGAGAGGGTCGGAGGCCAGTGGTAGCAGTGAGTCGTCCAGGAGCATGAGGTCCAGATCCTTCTTGGACAGGCCAGGGAATGGGGATCCATGCTCAGGCCCCAGGGCCTCAGAGTAGCCCGGGGGCCCCTCGTTGCCCCCGCCCCCAAAGCTCAAGCTGTGGCTGAAGTCCAGGGGGTGGAATGGGGACTGCTGCTGGGGCAGCTGGGCCGGCGGGGGCGGTGGGGCCTGGGGGGGCAGAGCCTGGAGCGGCTCAGGGTCAGGGACCTCGGCCCCCAGCAGCAGCGCCTCCCCTGGGCCCTCGTCGCTGGGCAGCTCTTGCTTCACCACCTGCTGCGTCAGCTCAGCCATGTTCACGCCTGATGGGGAGGTGGTCGGGAGGCCGTGCACTCGAGCTTGCATCTCCAGCTCCTGCAAGGGAGCAGACAGAGGGCTAGAGGCACATGCCATGGGCACCAGCTGCCAAGCTTCCCCTCCCGCCCCCAGACCAGGCCACAGCCATTGCCCCCTCTCCTACTGGCACCCCATTAAACCCATTACCGTGGAGTCAATTCTCACAGCGATCCTATAGGACAAAATAGAACTGCCCCATATGGTTTCCAAGGAGTGGTTGGTGGATTCGAACTGCTGACCTTTTTGTTAGCAGCCAAGCTCTTAACCACTGCGCCACCAGGGCTCCAGTGGCACCCAACACCACCAACTGTCTCAGCTGGAAGAAAGCATAGGGTAGCTCTAGAGTCTAGATTCTTTTCAAACTACAAGTCACAACTCATTAGTAGGTTGTGAAACCACTTAGTGAGTCTTGACCAGCTCTCTCTCTCTGTTTTAATTGAAATAGGCTTGCCTAGACTAGACTAAAATTGAAGCTATCAGAACGCACTGCTTCTCTTAAGGGTGAGTGTTCTTTCAATAGACTTTGATTTTGGTTGTGAGTGTGTGTGTATGCTGAGTTGTAATGTAAATTATAATAACTAGCATGGGAAACAGTCGAAAATATTTGAAAGCTGCATCTACTCACTCTTTGTATAGCGGGCCAGCCTCAGAAGCCCCCAACGCAGAGCCAGGACTAGAATCTGGGGCTCCAGATAGTGGGACTGACTCTCCCAGGCCCTTGTTCTTTAGTTTGCATCCTCCTGCTCCCCGTGTTGGTTCTTAATGCTATCCACCAAATAGTCCCAGCTCTCTGCCTTTCAGGCACATGGTAGGTTTGCACTTTCCTGCCTCCTTGAGGTTAGGTGTGGCTGTGTACTTGCATTGACCCAAAAAAATTGAACAGAAGTGGCACACATCACTTCTGTGGGAGCTTTAAGAGCCAGCCCTTGATGTGCCTGTCCATCACCCCGGATCCCAGAATGAGGGTCTTGCAGAGCAGAGCCCCCAGCTGATACTTGTTGCTGAAAGGTGCTGATATATGGGGATCGTTTGTTACCACACATCACAGAGCTCATCCTGACTGATATAAGCCCCTCCTCATGGGCACTATTCCCATGTCTTCAATACCAGAGGTGTCAAGCACTATCCCTGGGGTCAGGGATCAGAGGTCAGAGTTACCCAGGAGGTCCAAGGTGAGGGGCCAGACCTGGATGCGGAGCAAGAGCTGCTTGTTGGTCATCTCCAGGCGCCGAGAGTGGTTCTCGAGCTCCCTGGACTTCTGCAGGTCCCTCTGCATCCTCCGGATGTAATCAACTGAGGCCTTGAGGATGGTGCCCTTGTTCCAGCGAACGTCCCTGCAGCCGGCCAGCACACAGTCAGAGCGGCATGCTCGGAGGAGCCTTGTCAGGCACTCGGCAGGTACATCCAAGTCTGACTTTCATGGTGGGAGCCTGTTGCCTGCCCTGGCCTTGCCCAAAAGCCCCAGACCTAGCCACCCTCTGTTTGTGGTGGAAGGAGATCTCAGCCTACCCAGAACAGGCCCTCCCAAGTGACTTCTGTTGCCACCAATCACCTCACTGATCCTGTGGAACCCAGTGACTTGGAGCAGCCTCCTTCCCAAGGTCTGCCATCCCAGCCACCAAAACTCTATCCTTGGCTCTCACTCCCCTACCCCTGGTTGCCTCTCTCCTCTCCCTCAGCCCAAGGCCCTTGCCAAACCTTCTCAGCATGGCTCTTCATCCACGAAGGCTTCCCTGACCCCTGACTTCCCCGACATCTGCCCCTTTCTGTCTTGAGCCATTCTGACTTGGGGGGAGGAGGGATCTTCCTAATTAGATGGTAAACTCCCAGAAGGCTGGCAACCAAGGGCTTTTCTCCCCATCCTTTCCCTCTAGCAGCTAGTGTGGCACTGCCCTTCCCCAGGCCCCTCCCCTCCCCCCAGAAGCTCACAGGTCATTGGCTTTGGGGATCAGCATTCCCAGCTCCTTGATGCGGTCATTGATGTTGAACCTCCTTCTCCTTTCAACTACAGGTAACAGATTCAGGAGGGAGCAATTAGAGGGATGAGACCCATCTAGGAAGAGGGGCCCAGCCCAGGAAGAGCTACCTCAGGGGCAACCTGCAGCTTAGATTTAGCCCTTCTGGGATGTAATGGGTGGCCAACCAACAGGGATTCTACCAGGTGGGTGCGGGACACAGGCCAGACACAGAGGTAAGGAGCACTGCAAGGAGGAACCACCCCTGGTCAGGCCATTAGCTGAGCAAAGGGGCCTGTGGGAGAGCCCTTCCCCACTACACAGAATTCTTTCTGGAGTCCTAGGTTCCATGCCCCTGCTCCCTAAAAACAGCCAATCTGATAAACTCATTCACTCTGAATGGCTATCCCTTCCTGGAAGCCTCCTCTCCCACCCCATCCTAAAGAAGACTGGTGGAGAGGGGGCAATGAGAGCCCACCTGAGTCACACCAATGGGAGAACTTAAGGCATCTGCAAGGGCCTTGGTCTTGACTAGGGCTCCTCCTAGGACCTGTGCTGGTCAGGGAATGGGTTTTTAGCCAGCCCAGGTGAGCAGGAGGAAGAGGGAAGGACGTCAGGGGGAGGGGCTGGGCAGGACTCACTTAGGTTGTGATTGTCTTTCTTCTGCCTCTCCTTGGCCAGGGCCCGACTCTCAGCATCTGGAGGCAGGTGGAGAAGGAGAGAGGAGCTGGGCAGGGGCAAGAAAGAGAGAGAGGAAGGGCGAAGCTGGGCAAGCCGGGAGGTGGTACCTGTGAGCTCTCGCTTCTGGGTCAGGTCGGCGGGGCAGGAGCTGCTGGTGACACCCACCAGGGAGGCTGTGACCTGGGGGTCGCCGCTGTACACGTTCAGGTGGCTACTGGACAGGGGCAGCTGTGGGGCAATGTAGCGGGGGGACCGGGTGAGCAGCCTCCTCTCCATGAGGGCCTAGAGACACCTGGGGCAAGCCATGTTGGTGTCTACTGGGCCACAGTCTAGGTTTTAAGGGATCTGCAGTCAGCTCCAGGGACATCAGGATTCACCCTGGGCCCCTGCACCCTGCACGCGAACTGAAAATTTGCAGTCCAGAGCAGATGCAGACCCCGCCCTCAGGAGCAACAAGTCTAGGGTGACTGGGAATCAAACCCAGTGATAAACTTGGTGATAGGATTATGCACTAAGCATTGTGGAAGCACAAGAGAGAGGCACCTAATCCACTCTGGAGTTTCTGGAATGTTTCCTGGAAGACCAAACCAAAAACAAGCCTATTGCGTCTAGGGCTCCTTAAGCACTAACTAGTTGCCACTGAGTTGATTCTGACTCATAGAGACCCTATAGGACAGAGTAGAACTGCCCCAGAGGGTTTCCAAGGAGCAGCTGGTAGATTTGAACTGCCGACCTTTTGATTAGCAGCCGAGCTCTTAACCACTGTGCCACCAGGGAGGACAGGGAACTTGAACTGAGTCCTGAGCGGAGAAGTGAGGAAGGCACTTGGGCAGGGGGTAGAGTACGAGCAGTGTCCCTGGGCGGCACAAAAGGTTAACATACTCATCTGCTAAAGAACTGTTGGAGGTTTGAGTCCACCCAGATGTACCTCAGAAGAAAGGCCTGGTGATCTACTTCTGAAAAATCAGCCACTGAAAACTCTATGGAGCACAGTTCTACTCTGACACCCATGGGGTCGCCATGAATTGGAGCTGATACAACAGAGGTGGCAGTGACAGCTCCCGGGCAGGAGTGTGGAGCAGGATGGTGTGATGAGGGCAGGGGTAGGATGTGCCACTGGGCCCTGGAATGTCTTGTTTGACTTGCAAAGACAGTGGCATTTTGGAATAGGGTGCCAGTAAGGGTTAAGCAGGGCCTGACAGGGACAGATTTGAGCTCTGGGTGGATCTCCCCAGCTCCTGCCACAGAAACACACAGGGTAAATGGCAGGCCCAGAACCACACACAGTACACACACTCTAGCCCCCTCCCTCCGTTCCCAGCCCTTGCTTCCCAGGTGGCTGCAGGCTTCAGACCCAACTGGTCCCAGCCAGCTCCTGCAGACTGACTCGGCAATGTCACCACAGGAACTGGGGACTTTCCCTTGGTGTCATGGGAAGGGGGTCAGAATCAAGCCACCAGGCTCAGCAGGTGGAGCCCAGGCCCAAGGGGCAGGAGTGAGCAGTTGAGGTTTGGGACCGCCAAAACAGTTTGGGGGGACAGCACAACTAGCAATTCCACCTGTTCAGTGTGAACACTTGTCACCCTTACTCAGAGCAGACCCACCATTTCTTGCCTCATCTAATCTGCCCACAATCCTATGGGTAGATGGCATCACCCCTATTTTGCAGCTGAGAAGACTGAGGCTCAGAAGGGTTGAAGGCCTTCCTGAGGGTCATATCAAAAGGCTGAAGCCAGGCTTCTTGATTCTAAGCCTGGCTCCTTACACCTGCCACCTCACCCCTGCCAGGATGTGTCAGAGAGAGGGATCCTGTGGTTGGAGACAAGGCCAGCCCCTTATCACTGGCCCCATGGAGTGAGAAGCACTGGGCTTGGCAGAGGAGGGGAGTCCCAGCCCTCCAAAGGAACTCATCAGCCCAAGTCTTCCTGTGGACACACAGGCCCATTCCTGTCCCAGGAATAGGTTGTTCCCCTCCTGGAATGCTGCCCCGCCTCCCCTCTGCTGAGGCCCAGCACCAGTACCTCCTTCCCTGCTCAACCCCAGGAAACGCTCCCCCACTGCCCAGTCACCCCTCTGAATTCCCATCATGCACCAGGGCCTCCCCACGGCTTCTTTTCTGAGACATCATTCTGCTTGGCCCGGGCCTCCTCACACCGTTTGATAGGGTGGCTCTCACCTCTGAAGCAAGATGCCAGGTCTGCCCAGGTGACGACCCTGTCTCTAACTCTTCCCCCATCTCAGAGCCACTGTGGGAGCTCTGCCCACCACCACCCTTCCACTTGCACACTTGCCCAACCCAGCCAGCAGTACCGTGTTGGGCATCTGAATTTCAGGATTGATGTAGCCCAGGACATCATCCAGACGCATAATGTTGTCAATGACATCATCAAACTGAAAAGAGAAAGAGTCTGTCTTGGGTGGGCCTGCTGGGAGAAGGGGCAGGGCAGGGGCAGGAGCCCTGGGACAGCCACAGAGCTAGAGGGACCATGAGGCCCACCTCACCCAGTCCATTCATCTGGGGAAGGAGCACACAGGCCCAGAGATGGGATGAGCTGCCCAGGCTCCACAGGCCCCAAGGCCCAGGCCAGGACTCTTCCCAAGGAACCAAGCTGCCCAGGGAGCTTCCTTTACCTACGTATGTCTGGACATGGCTTTGTGGGCGTGCTGGGCTTTCTTTTGTGAGTCTCCTGCTTTTCCCTAGCAGGGCTTTCAAAAGTGGGTATGGTGTTTTCTCTGTGAGGCTGGGGCTCCCTGAGGGCAAATCTGTGTCTCCTCCTCAGATTGGGGCTCCCTGAGGGCAGGGCTGTGTCTCTCCCTCAGACTGGGGCTCCCTGAGGGCAGGGCTGTGTCTCCCTCTCAGACTGGGGCTCCCTGAGGGCAGGGCTGTGTCTTTCCCTCAGACTGGGGCTCCCTGAGGGCAGGGCTGTGTCTCCCCCTCAGACTGGGGCTCCCTGAGGGCAGGGCTGTGTCTCTCCCTCAGACTGGGGCTCCCTGAGGGCAGGGCTATGTCTCCCCCTCAGACTGGGGCTCCCTGAGGGCAGAGCTGTGTCTCTCCCTCAGACTGGGGCTCCCTGAGGACAGGGCTGTGTCTCCCCCTCAGACTGGGGCTCCCTGAGGGCAGGGCTGTGTCTCCCCCTCAGACTCGGGCTCCCTGAGGACAGGGCTGTGTCTCCCCTCAGATTAGGGATCCCTGAGGGCAGAGCTGTATCTCCCCTCAGATTGGGACTCCCTGAGGGCAGAGCTGTGTCTCCCCTCAGACTGGGGCTCCCTGAGGGCAGAGCTGTGTCTCCCCTCAGACTGGGATTCCCCGAGGGCAGCATCCTGTCTCTGCCATTAGTCTAGGAGTCCCAGGAGCAGAGCACCTGGCACCAGCTCTGCCCACAGCAGCCAAGGGCCAGCTCCTCACTCACCTCCCTCTCAGTGTTGGAGCCGATGTGCAGCATGGCCATGGGGCTGTTGGGAGCACTATTGCCGGCCGAGGAAGACACCACATGTCCAGCCCGCACCCCCGGGGAGGCAGCAGGAGGGGGCTTTGGGGAGCCCTGGGCTGGGCTAATGTGGGCAGCAAACTTGTTTCCGTAGGTCTCAGACAGGTACTCCCGCACCTTCTGGTCCCGGGACTGCTGCAGGTGGTAGGAGGTGGGGTTCTCCAGGTAGGACTGCACCTGGGAGAGAGGGAAAACAAAGATCTAGGGGGGGCCTGGGACCCATGGGGGCAGCGCGAGGGGCAGATCTTACCTTCAGCACTTCCCCAGGCACTGGTGGTGGAGACTGGAAGTGGACGGGGGTGTTGATGGCCGGGGTGGGTGGCCCCCCCAGCTGCTGCTGCTGCTGCTGCTGCTGCTGCTGCATGTAATGCATGACGGCCTGCTGCTGCATGCGCTCCCGCTGCTCCTCCTGCTGCGCCTGCTCCCGCATGAGCTGCATGCGCAGCCCAATGCGTGACGCCATGGCGGCTGCTGGCACCGGCTCCCTGTGGAGGAGGGCGTCTGTGAGGGTTAGGGGCATAGCGAGGGTCACGAGCACCCAGGGGCAATCTCTAAATTGCACCCCCCCAAAATTTTCAAGGTGAATAGACATTGATAGTGGTGATGAAAAGGAGAAGCTGGTAGACCCACAACCCAAGTGCGATTTCCCACCACGCCCGGGTCCTGGGAGGCGGGTAGGCTGACGGGCAGGTGACGGGGCAAGCAGCTTCTCCAGGCAGGTGAATCATCCCAGCAGACACCAAGAGCCCCAGCAGCAGAGAGCAGCACTGGGCATAGCTAAAGTAGGCGCCAGCCTTCTGGAGCAGCTCAAGTCCTACATAGTTTGGTCTTGGACATATCTCTGGACTGTGTGGTATCACCCCTTTCGACACTCTCACCTGGTGTGGTCTGCACCCCCAAGTGATGACACTGGTGCCTCAGAGTGTCATTCTGTGCCTCATCTGGTGTACCCTTGGACTTGTGCCTGGGGCAACTGCCCCCCTCTGAGGCTCTTGATCTCTTCAAAGCACTGGGTCTTGTGAGAGGGGGCCAGGGCAAATGGGATCATAGCCGTTGTACAGGACAGCACAGTGAGGCCCTGAGAGGGGAAGGATTTGCTCAAGGTCACCAAGCAAGTGTGTGACAGAGCAAAGACTTGAATCCGGGCAGTGTTTCGTTCTGTTGTACATCGAGTCACTGTGAGTTGGAACTGGTTGATGGCACCTAACAACCTAACAGGCCAAAAATGTAGACTCCCTCTTCTTCACCGTTTTCAGTTGGTGCGGTGTAACGGGTTGCTTTTCTGTGGCCTATCTTACCATGATCTTGTAACTCCCACCCAAGAGACTGAGTAGGACTGTGCAAATAAGGTAATTGTGGCCCACCAAGCGGATTGGTCAGTTTTGCCATCCGACTAGGCTTGAAATGAGCCATACCAGAGGTAGGAAGGGAGGATCTCACCACCACCAAGGAAGAAGAGCCTGGAGCAGAGTATGTCCTTTGGACCTGGGATTCCTGCACTGAGAATCTCCTGGGAGAGGAGACCGAGACAGAGAGAGAGAGAGAGAACTATAATACCAAAGAGAGTGAGAAGCAGCTGGCAAAGAAACAGCAGCAGCAGAGGCAAGAGACCTTTAGGTACTTGGTGGAGCTAAACCCACAGAGCTAGAGCTGAGCATCTTCAGGCCGAGGCTTCCTGGTGAATTGGGGTACCTCAGGGTACTTATCAGCAGAACTAAAACAGCTTTTTAGCACTTGCCCAAACAGGGCACAGACTGGGAGCCAGAGAGAGGCATGCCTGCAGGCACGGCTGAGAAGGAGCTGTCCTGACTGAAGAACTGTATCCTGAGTGTCTGTTGATCTTGATTTTCCTTCCCTCTTGTAAAGTTAAAGAAGGTCAGATGCTGCCCCCACATTTTTTACAGTTGGTCAACCCCAAAAGCTTAGAGTGAACACCTCTCTTTCTCTCACATTCTGATCCTGTCAGATCTCAACTCAAATATACCCTCCACCCATAATAAAACCTATTAAGAAAGCATTTTGCATCCCACTTTGGAGAGTGGCATCTGGGGTCTTGAACACTAGCAAGCAGCCATCTAAGATGCATCAATTGGTCTCAACCCACCTGGAGCAAAGGAAATGAAGAACACCAAAGACACAGGGTAATTATAAGCCCAAGAGGCAGAAAGGGTCACATAAACCAGAGACTACATCAGCCTGAGACCAGAAGAACTAGATGGTGCCCAGCTACAACCAATGACTGCCCTGACAGGGAACACAACAGAGAGCCCCTGAGGGAGCAGGAGAGCAGTGGGATGCAGACCTCAAATTCTCGTAAAAAGACCAGACTTAATGGTCTGACTGAGACTAGCAGGACCCCGGAGGTCATGGTCCCCAGACCTTCTGTTAGCTCAAGGAGGCACCATTCCCAAAGCCAGCTCTTCAGACAGGGATTGGACTAGATAGAAAAAATGATACTGGTGTGGACCGAGCTTCTTGGATCAAGTAGACACATGAGACTATATGGGCAGCTCCTGTCTGGAGGGGAGATGAGAAGGCGGAGGGGGACAGAAGCTGACTGAATGGACACGAAAATAGAGGGTGGAGAGAGAGTGTGCTGTCTCATTAGGGGGGAAGCAACTAGCAGTATATAGCAAGGTGTATATAAATTTTTGTATGAGAGACTGACTTGATTTGTAAACTTTCACTTAAAATATATAATATATAAAAGCACAATAATAATTAAAATATATATATACACCCTCCACCGACCGCCACCACACATCCACTACCACCAGTATGGGCCCAGCCTCCACCATCTCTCATTCTTGAAGAGGCCTCCTCATGTTCAGACTCTTCCTTCTACCTTTCTCCACAACATTCTGCTCTCAACTCAGTAGCAAGAAGGATCCTGTTAAAGCCCAAGTTGGATCATGACCCTCCTCTGCTCAGAGCCCTCCACGGCTCCCAATCGACTCAAAGGAAAAGCTGAAGTCCTTATAATGGCCTAAAAGGCCCTCTGTGATTCACCCCCACCCCATGCTCCCCTTCTTGCTCCAGACACACCAACCTCTTAAGAGTTCCTCAGACACACTAGGCATGCTCCTACTTTAGGGTCTTGGCACTTGCTGTTCCCTCAGCCTAGGATGCCCTTCTTCCAGGTATCATCATAAGTCAATTCTTCACCTCCTTCAAGGCTCAAATGTCACCTTCTTAGACAGACCTTCCATGACCACCCTATTTAAAATTGCAACCCTCTCCACCACACAAGCACACATTCCCATGACCCTTCCCTCTTTTATTTTCCTCCATATTACTTATCACCATCTTATTACCATGCATTTTTACGTAGTTATTTCATTTATTGTCTCTTCCTCATCAGGACTGCAAACTCCCTCTGAGGGCAGTCATTTTGTCTGTCTTGCTCGCTGGTATACCCTCAGCCTGTAGCCCAGTGCCTAGCATATAGTAGATGCTCAATAAATGTGTGAAGTGAATGAATATTACGTACAAACCAGGCACTGGAGACAAAGCAGAGACCAAGTGTAGTCCCTGAGCTTGCAGAGTCTACAGTCTCGGAAACAAGAAAGCCAAGGCCACAGGCAATGATAACCCTGGGCACACGGAGGACTACTCCCAGTCACTCCATCACCCAGCACATCAGTCCTCATCACCCATGGGTCTCATGGGAACAGGTGGGACTTAGCACCCAAGCCTACGAGGAAGGACAGGACTAGCTCACTGAGTGACCCCAGCCAAGTCCCTTCCCCTCTTCGAGCCTCAGTCTCCCCATGCACAAAATGGAACGGTTGGACCAGGTGACCTCTTAAGTCCCTCCTAGCTGGGATGGACTGAGACTCCTGAGAGTTTCAGAGCCCCTGGGGGTGCCCCTGACTCCACAAGTGTCCAAGAAGGGGCTGGAGGGGCCCTCTCAGGGACATTGGCATTGCAAGAGGCAGTACGGCTTTGTGGGTGAGCAAGGGCTGTAGAGCTGAACAGGCATGGGCTTGAATCTCAGCTCTGCCACCTATTTGCCCTGTGACCTTGGGCAAGTCACATAACCTCTCTGAGCCTCAATTTCCTCATTTGTAAGCAGTTTCAAAAGATGACTGGGGAAGAGCTGCTTCCTCAAAGTTGAGTCGACGTGGATGGAGTCGAGCTTCTGGGACCTTCATTTGCTTATGTGGCACGACTCAAAATGAGAAGAAACAGCTACAAACATCCATTAATAATTGGAACATGGAATGTACGAAGTATGAATCTAAGAAAATTGGAAATTATCAAAAATGAAATGGATCACATAAACATCGATATCCTAGGCATTAGTGAGCTGAAATAGACTGGTATTGGCTATTTTGAATCAAACAACCATAAGGTCTACTATGCCGGGAATGACAACTTGAAGAACGGCTTGCATTCATTGTTAAAAAGAATATTTCAAGATCTATCCTGAAGTACAACACTGTCAGTGATAGGATAACATCCACATGCCTACAAGGAAGACCAGTTAATATGACTATTATCCAAATTTATGTACCAACCACTAGGGCCAAAGATGAAGAAACTGAAGATTTTTACAAACTTCTGCAGTCTGAAATTGATCGAACATGCAATCAAGATGCATTGATAATTACTGGTGATTGGAGCGGGAAAGTTGGAAACAAAGAAGAAGGATCAGTAGTTGGAAAATATGGCCTTGGCGATAGAAATGATGCCAGAAATTGCATGATAGAATTTTGCAAGACCAACGACCTCTTCATTGCAAATACCTTTTTTCACCAACATAAATGGCAACTATATACATGGACCTCGCCAGATGGAATACACGGGAATCAAATCGACTACATCTGTGGAAAGAGAAGATGAAAAAGCTCAATATCATCAGTCAGAAAAAGGCCAGGGGCCAACTGCAGAACAGACCATCAATTGCTCATATGCACGTACAAGTTGAAACTGAAGAAAATTAAAACAAGTCCACGAGAGCCAAAGTACGACCTTGAATATATTCCACCTGAATGTAGAGACCATCTCAAGAATAGATTTGACACATTGAATACTACTGACTGAAGACCAGACAAGTTGTGGAATGACATCAAGGACATCATATGTGACGAAAGCAAAAGGCCATTAAAAAGACAGAAAAGAAAGAAAAGATCAAAATGGATGTCAGAAGAGACTCTGAAACTTGCTCTTGAATGTCAAATAGCTAAAGCAAAAGGAAGAAATGATGAAGTAAAAGAACCGAACAGACGATTTCAAAGGGCAGCTTGAGAAGACAAAGCATTACAATGACATGTGCAAAGAGCTGGAGACGGAAAATCAAAAGGGAAGAACACGCTTGGTATTTCTCAAGCTGAAAGAACTGAAGAAAAAAGTTCAAGCCTTGAGTTGCAATAGTGACGGATTCTACGGGGAAAAAGTTAAACTTCACAGGGAGCATCAAAAGAAGATGGAAGGAATACACAGAGTCACTATACCAAAAAGAACTGGTCGACGTTCAACCATTTCAGGAGGTAACACATGGCAGGAATCAAGGGTACTGAAGGAAGAAGTCCAAGCTGCTCTGAAGGCACTGGCGAAAAACAAGGTGCCAGGAATTGATGGAATATCAATTGAGATGTTTCGACAAACGGATGCAGCGCTGGAAGTGCTCACTCGTCTATGTCAAGAAATATGGAAGACGGCTACCTGGCCAACCGACTGGAAGAGATCTATACATATTTATGTCTATTCCCCAAGAAAGGTGATCCAACCGAAGGCAGAAATTATAA
Organism: Loxodonta africana; assembly: GCF_030014295.1. Lineage (NCBI taxonomy): Eukaryota > Metazoa > Chordata > Mammalia > Proboscidea > Elephantidae > Loxodonta > Loxodonta africana. The sequence goes on from NC_087342.1 coordinate 104,387,722, forward strand.
AACAATATCATTAATATCACACGCAAGTAAAATTTTGCTGAAGATCATTCAAAAGTAGCTGGAGCAACACATCGGCAGTGAACTGCCAGAAATTCAGGCCGGTTTCAGAAGAGGACGTGGAACCAGGGATATCATCGCTGATGTCAGATGGATCCTGACTGAAAGCAGAGAATACCAGAAGGATGTTTACCTGTGTTTTATTGACCATGCAAAGGCATTCGACTGTGTGGATCTAACAAATTATGGATAACATTGCAAAGAATGGGAATTCCAGAACACTTAATTGTGCTCATGAGGAACCTGTACACAAATCAAGAGACAGTTGTTCAAACAGAACAAGGGGACACTGAGTGGTTTAAAGTCAGGAAAGGTGTGCATCAGGGTTGTATCCTTTCACCATACCTATTCAACATGTATGCTGAGCAAATAATCCCAGAAGCTGGACTCTGTGAAGAAGAACAGGGCATCAGGATTGAAGGAAGACTCATTAACAACCTGCAATATGCAGATGATACAACCTTGCTTGCTGAAAGTGAAGAGGACTTGAAGCGCTTACTGATGAAGATCACAGTATGGATTACACATCAACATAAAGAAAACAAAAATCCTCACAACTGGACCAATAAGCAACATTGTGATAAGCGGAGAAAAGGTTGAAGGTGTCAAGGATTTCATTTTACTTGGATTCACAATCAACACCCACGGAAGCAGCAGTCAAGAAATCAAAAGAGGCATTACATTGGGCAAATCTGCTGCAAAAGACCTCTTTAAAGTGTTGAAAAACAAAGATGTCACCTTGAAGCCTTACAGTGCGCCTGACCCAAGCGATGTGTTTTCAATCGCCTTATATGCATGCAAAAGCTGGACAATAAAAAAGGAAGACCAAAGAAGAACTGACACCTTTGAATTGTGGTCTTGGCAAAGAATACCGAATATACCGTGGACTGCCAAAAGAACAAACAAATCTGTCTTGGAAGAAGAGAACCAGAATGCTCCTTACACGCAAGGATGGTGAGACTACATCTCACATACTATGGACATGTTATCAGGAGGAATCAATCCCTGGAGAACGACATCATGCTTGGTAAAGTAGAGGGTCATCGAAAAATAGGAAGACCCTCGATGAGATGCATCAACACAGTGCCTGCAACCATGGACTCAAGCACAGCAAGGATTGTGAGGATGGTGCAGGACCAGGCAGTGTTTCATTCTGTTGTACATAGATAGGGTCGCTATGGGACGGAACCAACTTGACGGCACCTAACAACAAGCAGTTTCTACTTCAAAAGGTTGGTTGTGATTGTTAGGGGCTGTCAAGTCAATTTCAACTCATAGCGACCCCACGTGACAGAGTAGAACTGCCCCATAGGGTTTTCTAAGCAATAATCTTTACAGGAGCAGATTGCCAGGTCTTTCTCTCACAGAGCCACTGGGTAAGTTCCAACTGCCAGCCTTTTGGTTAGCAGCTGAGCCCTTAACCGTTGTGCCACCAGGGCTCCTTTCAAAAGGTTGGTGAGAATATTAAGTAAAAATTACACCTCTCACACAGTGTGTGGTTCATGGCCAGCTGAGTTGGTGGGCCATAGATACGCACAAAATTGACCAGGCGAGCTGACCAATGGAGACCAGAGGGCAGAGCAGTGTCTCAAGGTCCTAAGAATGAGCCCAGACCTTATGGGTGGTAGGGGAAAGCCGCACAGGCTAACATGTTCTGCCTAAGGCCAGACATCAGACTAAGCAGTAGCAGAAGGTACTGGCAAATATCCAGTGAAAATCACAGAATCACAGAAATAATAATAACCTGCATTTATTTGAGCAGCTACTGTGTGCCTAGTACTGTTCCAAGGGCTTTAACCTCAAACGGCCCTAAGAGGTACTTTTGATTATTATTCTCCCTTCACAGATAAGAAGAAACAAAGCGCAGGAAGGTTAGGAAGCTTGCTGGAGAGGCAGAGCAGGGACACAATCCCAGGCAGTCTGGCTCCCCAGCCCACGCTCAGGGGCGTCTGGAGACGACCGTATCTCCATATAGAGTTGGAAGGAGCCTGTCCCAGGTAGCACAGCTGGGATGGAGGTTGTGGGGTCCGGAACAGAGCTCGAATCTCCAGATCCCCAGCTGTGCTCCTTCTGCCAGGTGGCTGCCTTTCAAAGTGGGAAAACACCACCCCCTCGAGATCTGCACACTCAGGGGTCACCTTGCCTTCCATCCTCCCTTCTCTATCTGCCTAAGGCCATGATCTGTGAAGCGGCTGCCTCAGCCCCAGGGGTCCCTCTGCCCACCTCACAACAGTCCCCAGGGAGAAAGAACCAGCCATCCCCTTCATTCCCCTCCACCATCCTGCAACAGAGACACAGCTGCAGCTTCTACCCAGGCCTTCACCCGCCCCTTCTCCGGGGGGTCCTAAAGAGGGGTTCCCCTGTCTTTGCCCCCCCCTCCACTGCCCACCACACACACTAGCCCTCCAGACCTTACCAGGTCTGACCCCGGCCCACCCCACTGGTTCGCTCCCCTTGCAGCTGCACCCCCCCACACTGGGGTAGCCCCTCCCAGTGGGGAACAATCTGACTTCAGTTGGGCCTGGGTGGGAGGAGGCAGGGGTGGGCCCCGGGCCTGGCAGTGCCAGCCGGCACGGGTAGGGCTGGGGTAGAACGAGCCCCTTGTTTCTCTGACAAAGGGCTAGGCGCCTGTCCTGGACTGGGCTGGCGCTGGCTTTGCTGGGAGGAGAACCTGGGCTAGGCCCTGCTCAGCCTCTCATGTACGGGGCCACCCTGCAGAGGCCCTGTCCCCTCTCCCAGCCTCAGTTTCCCCATTTGTAAAACAGACATGGGATACCCTGTCCTAACAGCTGCCTGGGGTCTGCCTGAGCCCCCGGGAAAGGATGCTGGAGAGCTGTGAACAGGGAGTCTTACGCCTGGGCCCCTGTCCTCTGCACAGAGGGTGGTTCAGGTGGCAGGGGCAGGGCAGAGTGAGGCTCCTCCCCCCATTGTCAAGGCTGACCCCCCTCACAGAGCTGCTGCTTCTGGTGAAGTTCTAGCCTTCTCACATACCCCCACTCCCGACTCCAGGGGTGCTATGAGTGTGGCCTGGGATAAATGTGTGGGGGTTAAGGAGGGACTTTAGGGGACCTGAAGGAGGATAGGGACAGTCAGGAGAGACCTAAACATAAGGAAACTCAGCCCTGAAATGCACCTGCTCTGTCTCAAAGCCAGAGGGCACTCACAGCCTCCCCCAATGTCTGACCAGGAAGAACTGAGAGGAGGAGTAGGTGAGAACCAAAATGCCCCACCATCTGGACCTCCAGACCCACCCTGCCTGGAAAGAGTTCACCATTCACTCATTCAGTAAATACCAGGTCTCGAGTGCCTGCTACATGCCAGATACCAGGGAGACCATGTTTCCCTGAAGACCCTTCTCCCCTGCCCCGACCCCACTCAGGCAGGCAAGTAACATTCTTCTTCTGAAGGGACTGGCAGTCTGACGCTCAGGGAATTCCTGTTCCTCCCCAGCCCCATGGAAACCTTCAATGAGGAAACAAGGGCCATCTCCCTCACCAGCCCACCTTCTGCCAGTGTTCACCAGAACCTCTCACCTGACTGCCTCTGCCCAAAGCTGAGTCTGGGCTCTAGCTTTGAAAATGAGCTTCACAGTGCAACAGGTGTGGGCTGAGGCCCCGCTCGGCCCAGTACTGCCTGGTGACGTTGAGAAAGTCAATTAACTCTCAGTGCCTCAGAGATAATCATGGTACCTGCCTCGTGGGGCTGTGTGAGGACTCAAGACACGGTGAATGTGTGGAAACCCTTAGGCATTCAGTAAGGGGTAGGTACTAGGTCTCGCCTTCAAGACTGGGTGCCCCTCTGGTCAGGGTCAGAGCTGGTTTCATGTGAGCCTTGCGTGTGCACCCCCCCGCCCCGCTTGCCCAATCAGTCATTTATGCCTGAGTATGAACGAGTTAAGGAGCCCTGGTGGCGCAGCAGTTAAGTGCTTGGCTGCTAAATGAAAGGTCAGTGGTTTGAACCCACCAGCCACTCTTCAGTAGAAAGACCTGGCAGTCTGATTCTGTAAAGATTTACAACCTCAGAAGCCCTGTGGGGCAGTTCTACTCTGTCCTATAGGATTGCTACGAGTTGGAATCAACTTGACAGCAATGGGTGTAGTTTTGGTATGAACCAGCTGGAGAGAGCCTTTCCTTAGGGAAGATTTGGTCAGAGGGAGAAGAAAAATGGGGAGAAATCCCTGGACTCACTGGAAAAAGCATACCCCAGAACAGGAAATACTCACAGACACAGGAAGAAAGATCTCAAAGACATAATGCTGCATGGAAAAAGTAAACTGCAAAATAAAATGTACAGCCTGAGCCCATTTAGACAGGAAATAGGTAAATGCAGAAAAAGGCTCAAAGGATCATAGTACCGGTAGCTAAACATTTATTGAATGCTTATCATGGGTCAGGGCCGATCTGCATGCTTTTCCAATATTAACTCATCTATTTCTCACAATAACCCTATGAGGTGGGTACTATTATTATCCCCATTTTTCAGGAGGAAAGAGGCACAGAGAGGTTAAGCAACTTGCCCAAGTTTATTCAGCTGATAAGTAGCAGAATGGAGGTTTGATCCAGGCAGCCTGGTTAGAAGCCCCCATTCTTTAACTACTATTCTGGGCTCTCCCAGTACACCAGACTGTTGAGAGTGGTTACCTCTGGGGAGGGAGGGGGAAGAGGTGGTGGAGTGGGCAGGTGGTAAAGAGGGGTTCTATAATTTCTCATTCCACTTTGTAGCACTTACCTCCTACAATGGGAATGCATGCTGCTTGTGTGATCCTTCTAAAACAACAGGTTTGTGAGGGGGCCCAAATCTGCTTCCAAGTATGGATCACCAAGGGGAAGGGGCCCCTCCACCTCCACGAAGAGTCTGGTGAAAGGCCTCCTCAATGCAGGGTGAGGACACTGAGTGCGCACCACAGGCAAGGGCAAGGGTCAGAAGCCACACACTAGTTGGAACTGGAGGACCAGCAACCAGAGCCCAGCTCTGTTTCCCCTAGAGGCGCAGACAGGAGCCTTCAGAAGGGGCACAATTTTCATAGAGTGTCCCTCAAACTGCTCTCATCTGAGGCAGGTCCCTTCAATTACTTGTGGAGCCTGAACTGCTCCAGAGGTTTTTCTGCCTTCCAGGTGAGCCTTCAAAAATTGGAGCAGGAGGCTGAATATACATATGCCCGTGACCCAGCAACTTCACTCCTAAGTATATGCCCAACAGAAAAACATCCACACATTTACCAATAGAGATACACTAGAATGTTCATAGCAGCATTACGGATAGTAGCCAAGAACTGGAAACTACCCGGATGTTCGTCAACAGGAGAATGGATAAAGAAAGTGTGTATATCTGTACAACAGAATGCTACTCAGCAATGAAAGTGAATGAGCCATTGCTATACACAACGACATGGAACATGACAAAAGATGCCAGACACAGAAATACACATAGCATGATCTATGTATGTAAAGTTCAAAAACAGGCAAAATGAACCTACCATGTTAGAAATCAGGATGGTGGTTAGCCTTAAGGGGAGTGACTGGGAGGGGACACAAGGACAGCTTGGGGAGGACACTGGGGATGTTCTATAATTTGCTGTGGGTGCTGGTGATACCAAGTCCCTGGGTGGTGCAAACTGTTAACGTGCTCAGCTGCTAACTGAAACATTGGAGGTTCGAGTCTGGCACCTCAGAAGAAAGGCCTGGCAACCTTCCAAAAAATCAGCCATTGAAAACGTTATCAAGCACAGTTCTCCTCTGACACACATGGGATGGCCACGAGTCAGAGCTGACTCAACAGCAACTAGGCTTTTTGTTGTTGGTTGTATGGGAGTGTCTAGTTTACGAAAATTCATCCAGCTGCTCACTTACGATTTGTACACTTTTCCATGTCTTATACTTACATAAAAATTTACATAAGAATGAGGGCAGACCTGAAATAGCCTAAAAGAAAGCTAAGCAAATTGCACCCCACTCCCACCCTGAAAAGTACAGCTATGGCTTTCAAATGCCCTTGCTACCAATACAACTGCTAGAACGTAGCTTGGTACAACCCCATTGGAAAAGCAATTTGGCAATATGTACCAAGAACCTTAAAAATATTCATTAGCCTGAGAAAATAATACTTAGTGCAGAAGAGGTACTTATGCATACAAAAGGACCACCTTGTTGTTCTTATATAGAGAAAAATCAGAGATAATCTCAGCATTCAGCAATAAAAAAACCAGTTGCCATCAAGTTGATTCCAACTCATGGTGACTCCATGTGTCACCATGTAGACCTGCACTCCACAGGGTTTTCAATGGCTGATTTTTCGGAAGCACACCACCCTGCCATTCTGAGGCGCCTTTGGGTGAACATGAACCTCCAACCTTTTGGTTACCAGATGAGTTCTTAACCGTTGGCATCACCCAGGGACTCCATCAATAAAACAAAAAATTTTTTTTTGTTTTTTTGTGGATGGTAAAAAAAAAAACAACAATGTGTCACTCCTGACGGAATGTTGACAATAAATAACATGGTGGTATGTCAAGTGACAAAAAAGCGGGACGCTATATTGTTTACAAAATTTGATCTTCACCACGTAAAAATATGTGTAGAAAAATCTCTTGAGAGAAATGTACAAAAATGTTACTAACTTCTTTGGACCTGGCAATCATTGAGTCTTTCGTAGTTATTGTTGTTTTCTTTTTACCTTTTGGAATGTTGTTCTTTTTCTATAAAAGCATGTATGTCTTTCTAATAAAATATAAAAAATATTTTCTACCAATAGGTAATGTTTATGGAACACTTGTTCCGTGCCAGGTGCTATCCAAAGCAGTGTATTCAATTATCACAACAACTTCAGGATGTCCCCCAGCACCTTTATTGCACCCATTTTGCAGATAAGCAAACACAGGCACAGAGAGGTTGTCACTTGCCAAAGGTCACAGAGCTCAGGAGTGGACCCCAGCAGTCTGGCTCTACTGCATGACCCTGGGGCTTGGAGTTTGGCGTCAGTCCCGTACTTGGGGGAGGGTTGCTACATTTTATTCTAGGGGTTTCCACTGAAGAAGCCCCCGCTGTGATCAAAGAGCTTCAGCAACCGATCTTTTTCATCTAGTTCGGGGACCAGAGTGTGCCCTGGATGATGGAACAGTCTAGAATCCCCAAACACAGAGGAGAAAAAAACTCTGCCCTTCCTCAAAGGGGAGAGATAATTTCCTGCCTTCCCAGAAAAACACATGTCTGGCGGCTGAAACAACAAAGCGTGTAAGCCTGGTGACCAGGACGGCTGTTTAAGCCGCTTATTAAGTCCTGTGCCTCTATGGTCGGAAGAAGTTTTCCTCTGATCCAGTCTGCTACAGAAACTACCGGTTGTACAGGAGCTGCCCCTGCTGTGGCGGAGGGGAAATCAAACCGACCCCTGAAGGAAGGCGTCTTGAACAGGTGCCCAGGCTCCCGGAGGCAGGGGGAAGGACCCCGTGACCTCCTGGGCAGCCTTTCAGCCTTGGGAAGGGAAGAGAGGGAGAGTCAAGGTGTGGAATTTGTTTTGTCTTCTCTGGCGGAGGAGGCAGCAGACGAAGGCCTGACGAACGAGGAAACAGAACAGGAATGTCTATCTGATCCCCATGCCTCAGGACGAGGCCATTCCAGAGCAGCAAGGCAGATCCTGCAGCGCCCCAGGGGTATCAGCGCCCCAGGGGAGGTGTCATAAGATACCCAGGAGCCCTCGGCCCCTGCTGAGGTGCTGGCAGGGCAGGGGGGTTGGCATCAGGATGCCTGGATTTGAGTTCCAGTTTTGTGCCTGACTCGATGGCTGGCTGGATCTGGCTTCAGTCTCCCCATCAGCCAAGTGGGGCTCGCTAACAGGGACCACCTTCCCTCAGAGCTGTCAAGACCTGAGTTGCGATGGCTGGGTGCAGATGCTATTTGCAAGGCTGAGAGTGTGGCAGAGAGAGGGGAGATGTCACCACCCCTGTCACTGTTCACTGTTGCTTTGTCTGCTCCAACTGGGGGCATCCCTGGACAAGTCCCCTCTCTGCTCCTTCTAAGTTCCTTTTGGGAAAAAGGTCTCATCTAAACACCCATCCATTCACACACACACACACACACACACACACACACGGTATCAAGGCCCCAGGCTGGGCACAGCAGCCTAGCGGTGGCCCAGTCTCTGTCTCTTACTGGATTGGAGCAGGAAGGCCTTGGACCAGCTTTTCCCATCCTCAGACACGCCCTATGTCTCTCCTCCAAAGCCTTGGGTTTTTAAAGATTTTATTTTCCAAAGCTTATAAGCCATTGCTGTTGAGTCAATTCCGACTCACAGTGACCCTATAGGACAGAGTAGAACTGTCCCATAGGGTTACCAAAGAGCAGCTGGTGGATTCGAACTGCTGACCTTTTGGTTAAAAAAAAAAAGCAGCCGAGATATTAACCACTATACCACCAGGGCTCCTCCAAAGCTTATATGCCCTGTAATTCACTATTTATTTCCCAATCTTTATTCATTACAAAGAGTCCTGGTGGTGCAATGGTTAAGCTCAGCTGCTAACCAAAAGGTCAGCAATTTGAATCCACCCAGTGGCTCCTTGGGACAAAAAAAACTATCAATCTGCTTTGTAAAGATTACAGCCCAGGAAACCCTATGGGCAGTTCTACTCTGTCCTATAAGGTCACTATGAGTCAAAATCAACTTGACAACACACAACAACAATATCACAAATGGCAGTCTGATGAGCCTCAGATAACGTATGTATCCCCACTTCGCAGACTGCTTGTGTTGCATAGAGAAGCCAGACGCAGAAGACCACATGTTGCAGGTAGCCTGGACCTGCTGTTTGCACTACGTGAGACTGAGGGGTGTGGGTCAGACTGGAGGTTCCCTCAGGGGAGGGTCCTGGAGGGAACTTTCTGGGGATGATGGAAACGTCCTTCATCTTGATCTAGGTGGTGGTTACACAGGGGTACACACGCGTAAAATGTCATGGGCCGTACACTTCAAATCTGGGAGCTTTGCTGCAGTAAATTACACCTCAATAAAAGGGGGAAAAGCCAAAAGCAACTGAATAAAAATGTGAAAGTCTTGTTACCCCTGACCTCATTCCTGCTCCCAGCATGGACCCTGCAACCACACAGTGCGTACTGGTCACTTACCAGGGGCGAGCGTGACTCCTGTTAGCTATTTTTCAATACTGGAAGTAGTCAGAGGGCCTCTTGTTGCCGTTCATAACCTCCAGGGAACCACTGGGCCAGATAATATAATAATAATCTGCTTTATTATGTGTCCTTTATTGAGCATCTCCAACACGCCAGGCACTGGGCTAAGCCCGTTGCTTACGCTGTAGAACCCAAAAAGGCAGGTATTTTTTATTCCCACTTTATGGATGAGGAAGCTGAGGCTCCCAAAGTGTGACTTGCACAAATCTCATCGGTGGCCACAGAGCCAGACTCAAACCCAGGACACATTCACTCAGCCACTGCCTCTCCCGGTCCACTGCAGGGCACTGCAGGGTTGGGGCTGGGGCTTGTTTTTAAATCTCCGAGTACCAGTGGGAGGTGCAGAGGAGGGGAAGGAAGGAGAGAGGAGGAGGAGGGCAACTACACTAGCTCCTGCCCCGCTTAGCTGGCCTCCAGTTCCCACAACTCAAGCCCATCAGCCCCAAGTCCCGGCTCACATCCCACAGGAAAGGGTGGGAGCTGGCGCCTCCCGGCTGGCCGGGCTGCTGGCCCAGGGCAAGCCAAGGCAATTGTGCAGCAGAGGGGGCAGCTTCAAAGGCAAGTCCGGACCAGAGAGGCGCCAGTCCTGTCTCCCCTACCCCAAGAGCACTGCCAGTGGGCGTTGCAGGACATGGGGGACAGGGTGATATGTAGCTAAGGGAAACATGGGGAGGAGGTCCTTAGGGTGTCCCACCCCGGCGGCACGCATGGACTCAGTGCCCCCAGCCACATATGCAGGCCCCTCTCTCTGCCTCTCTCCCACACACATACACACATTCCCAAATCCCTCTAAGATTCCCCTTGATGGGCAACCTTTCTTCTGGGTTTGGGTGGGGGCAAGAGGACTGAAATCCTCTCTCATTCCCTTGCTCCTCCTGCCCTCCTCCTGGGTACTCTGTCCACTTGAGCATCCTGCCTATGTCCACACTGCTTTGTTCTCTAGTCATTTCCTGACCAACTATAGCTACAGGAAGCTTCCAGAGAAACCAGCTTTCTTCTTGCCCCCCCCCCCGCCCCCCGCATCCAAGCCATGGGACTTCCCAGAACGAGGCATAGGGCCCTGCTTGTACTACAACCCAGCACCTGCTCAGTTATCATCAGCTCACTCACTCAGCAAATACCCACCCCATCCCTACTACGAGCCAAGCACTGGGCTATGCATGCAACCCCCCTTGGGTCTCATTCATCCCTCACAAACACCTCAGGAGACAAATAGCATCATCCCCTTTGGCACATGAGGAATCCAATGCTCAGAAAGGTTAAGTGACTTGTCCAAGGTCACACTGCAAGAACATAGAGGAATGGGGGTTTAGCCCCAGTTCTCTCTTTCCATGTGGCCTCAGGGGTGTGGCCACCACTAGCTCCCACAGAGGTGAAGGAACCAGGGGCCCACAAGGTAGACCCCCCATGCAGATGTTATTGTCCCCCTCACTCCCAGCCCTGCTGCCCTCCCCCCACCCCACATCTCCCTCAGGGAATCCTGCAGAGGGTCCCCAGGGCACCACCTGTCCAGAGAGGCCCTTCAGGTTGCAGCCCTCCCGGAAAACCCCAGAACTCAGGCCCTACCCCACCTGCAGAACTCTCTTCTGCTAAACAGCCCAGACTGATCCATGTCCAGGGGCCAGGGGAGACAACATATCCGGATTTCACTGAGCGGTTAACATGGGCTATGAGATGGTCTCGGGGGGGAATTACATCAAGCTGGTAGGACAGAAATGCAAGTACATGGATCAAAGACCTGGCACTGGACCCATAGCTGTGTGTGGTAGAGGGTGGGGGGGGATTCAGCCCACAGGAAAGGGGCCCAGGGGCTGGGATTCCAAGGGCTCTCATGCCCTATCTAACACCCCCAACCCCCACCCCAGCCGGCCTGCTCCATTCTCCCTTCTGAGGGAAGAGCAGCTAAGTTTTCATGGATGGGCTGCCAACCCATTCGGTGACTAACACCCCTCCCCAGGGAATATGAGGCCCAAGGCTCCCATCTAATTGGTCACTGTGTGGTCATGTCCATCAGGGATTCAGCCCCCTGGGATGAGTCTGTCCTGAAAGGGCTTCCTTAGCCCCAGCCCAGCATAATTGGCCATGCCCAAGGCAGAGTGGGATGGGAAGACCTGCACTTGGCTGCACCGCCGCCCCATGTTTGACCTCAGCAGGCCCTGTTCCCTCTCTGGGCCTTGGCTGCCCCACGATGAACCTGTCTCAGGCCCCTGCCAGCTCTGTCCCAGCAGCTGTGGTTCGGGCAACACGGATGTATCCAAGGCCAGGCTCCCGTGGTGTCTGCATGCAGGGCTGGGAGGGGAAGAGCCAGGCTTTCCACCTCACATCCCCCTCTCCACAGCAGCAGCGGCCACAGGGACAAGCGAGCCTTTCCTTTTGCATCTCCTCAGGAGAGAGTAGTCGGTACCCAGCCTCTTCTGCCAAATGCTTAGGGCAAGTCTCACTGACTCCACGTGTGAGGACACCACACAGGGAGTACACAAAGGAGCCTACAGCTGGCATCAGGACAGCTTTCAGACTTCTAGTCTGAGGTCTTGGTTCAAACCCAGGCCCCAGCCCCTCCCAGGCCTCCCTTCTCTGTCCTCCTGAGAAGGCTGATAATAGTTTTAAGGGTCCCAGCCCCACACCCAGTTCCTGAGCCTCCCTCCCTCAGCCGTCCCTGTCCCAGGGCCACAGAGCACCCTGACCCTCCGCAGTGCCTGGCTTCTGCCCCCTGTTCCTGTGCTGCTTCGTCTCCTCTATCTTCTGTTGCCCCAATGTTATGGATTGAATTGTGCTCCCCAAAAATATGTGTTATAAACTCCTATACCTGTGGTTTTAATCCCATTTGGGAATGGCTTTTCTTTGTTAAGAGGCCATATCAGTATAGGCTGTGTTTTAAACCAATCACCTTCAAGATATAAAAGAGCAGATTAAGCAAGGAAGCAGAGGTAGGGAAAGACAGATGCCAAGTCACGTGAAGACTGCCAAGGAAGAAGCCCAAAAGAGACAAGGACCTTCCTCCAGAGCCAACAGAGAAAGCCTTCCCCTAAAGCCAGCACCCTGAATTCGAATATCTAGCCTCCTAACTGTGAGAAAATAAATTTCCATTTGTTAAAGCCACCCACTTGTGGTATTTCTGTTATAGCAGCACTGGATAACTAAGACATCCGCCAACCCCAGCCTCTCCAACCTGCCTGTGTGGCTTGTCCTCTACAAATTAACCTCTACTGCCGGTCTTCATTGATGGAATATTAATCGAGATGTTTCAACAAACAGATGTAGCACTGGAAGTGCTCAGTAATTTATACCAAGAAATACAGAAGACAGCTTCCTGGCCAACTGACTGGAAGAGATCCATATTTATGCCTAATCCCAAGAAAGGTGATCCAACCGAATGCAGAAATTATTGAACAATACCATTAATATCACATGCAAGTGAAATTTTGCTGAAGATCATTCAAAAGCGGCTGCAGCAGTATATTGACAGGGAACTGCTAGAAATTCAGGCTGGTTTCCGAAGAGGATGTGGAACCAGGGATGTCACTGCTGATGTCAGATGGATCCTGGCTGAAAGCAGAGAATACCAGAAGGATGTCTACCTGTGTTTTACTGACTATGCAAAGACATTCGACTGTGTGGATCTGACAAATTATGGATAACATTGTGAAGAATGGGAATTCCAAAACACTTAATTGTGCTCATGTGGAACCTTTACATAGATCAAGAGGCAGTTGTTCAGACAGAACAAGGGGATATTGAGTGGTTTAAAGTCAGGAAAGGTGTGCATCAGGATTGTATCCTTTCACCATTCCTATTCAATCTGTATGCTGAGCAAATAATCCGAGAAGCTGGACTGTATGACAAAGAACCCAGCATCAGGATTGGAGGAAGACTCATTAACAACCAGCATTATGCAGATGACACAACCTTGCTTGCTAAAAGTGAAGAGGGCTTGAAGCACTTACTGATGAAGATCAAAGACCACAGCCTTCAGTATGGATTGCACCTCAACATAAAGAAAACAAAAATCCTCACAACTGGATCAATAAGCAACATCATGATAAATGGAGAAAAGACTGAAGTTGTCAAGGATTTCATTTTACTTGGACCCACAATCAACACTCACGGAAGCAGCAGTCAAGAAATCAAAGGACACATTGCATTGGGTAAATCTTCTGCAAAGGACCTCTTTAAAGTGTTGAAAAGCAAAAACGTCACCTTGAAGACTAAGGTGTGCCTGACCCAAGCCATGGCATTTTCAATCGCATCATACGCGTGTGAAAGATGGACAACGAATAAGGAAGACTGAAGAAGAGCTGACACCTTTGAATTGTGGTGCTGGCAAAGAATATTGAATATACCACCGACTGCCAAAAGAATGAACAAATCTGTCTTGGAAGAAGTACAACCAGAATGCTCCTTAGAAGCAATGGTGGAGGGACTGTATCTTACATACTCTGGACATGTTGTCAGGAGGGATCAATCCCTGGAGAAGGCCATCATGCTTGGTAAAATACAGAGTCAGCAGAAAAGAGGAAGACTCTCAATGAGGTGGATTGACACAATGGCTGCAAAAATTGGCTCAAGCACAACAACAATTGTAAGGATGGTGCAGGACAGGGCAGTGTTTGATTCTGTTGTGCATAGGGTCGCTATGAGTCGGAACCAACTTGACAGCACATAACATCAACAGCCTGCCTTCATTTGGGCCCTGGTGGCATAGTGGTTAAGAGCTCAGCTGCTAACCAAAAGGTCAGCAGTTCAAATTTATTAACTGCTCCTTGGAAACCCTATGGGGCAGTTCTACTCTGTCCTAGAGGGGTGCTATGAGTCAGAATTGACTGGTTTGGTTTTTTGTTTTCTTTTTTTGGTTTGCCTGCCTTCATTTTCAAGAGTTTCATCTGCCTCTGAGAACTTTGAAAACAACCATTTAACCACTTTATAACTAAAATATCTAGGCTTTGGTAAATAGAAAAAAAAAAAAAAAGAGGAAGAAGAAAAGGAGGAGGAAGGACAAAGGAAGGAAAACACCTCTGAGCATGGACTACTGCATTAAGGTCACAGAGGTGGCCTATTGTCAAATGACAAATCGACGGGCACTAATAATTAATTACACGTACCCAATGCTTAAGGGGAACCCTGGTGGCACAGTGGTTAAGAGCTCAGCTGCTAACTAGAAGGTCGGCAGTTCAAATCCACCAGCTGCTCCTTGGAAACCCTACAGGGCAGTTCTACTTCGTCCTGTAGGGTCGCTATGAGTCAGAATCAACTCAATGGCAATGAATTAGTGCTTAAGGAGCCCTAAAGGTGCAATGGTTAATCACCTGGCTGCTAACTGAAGGCTTGGTGGTTCAAACTCACCCAATGGCTCTGTGGGAGAAAAGACCTGGTGATCTGCTCCTGTAAAGATTATAGCCTAGGAAAACCTATGGTGCAGTTCTACCTTGTCATATAGGGTTACGATAAGTCATTATTGATTTAGTGGCCTACAGCAACAACACCCAGTGCTTACAATGCATTGTTCTGAGTTGATATGTCTTGCTGATTTAATCCTCAATACAATATCCTTCACCCATGAGGGAGGTACCGTTATAGCCTCCATTTTAAAGAGGAGCAACTGAGGCACAGAGAGGCTGAAAATGTGCCTAAGGTCACACAGCTGGTAGGTAGTGGAGCTGGGGCACCTGGGCTGGGAGTCTGCACACCCAAACCGTGCCTACACAGGCTCGTGAAAGCACTAAGCACCACAGTGCTGGACACCCACTGGGAAGTCTGGAGAGGGCCTGAGGATAGGCAAGGGGCGTTAAGCTCACCAGTGGAGGGGCCTCTGGCTTGGCAGGCAGGCGACAGAATTCCAGCCCCACTTGATTCTTGCCTCCTCTAGAACCATTCCCCCATTCAGTCCCTCCGTCCCTTAAGGTGCCCCTGCAGTTCCCTGACAGCTGCATTCGACCCCACTGCCACCCTGGCTGCTTCTCCTCCGTTCTGAGTCTGCTCTCTGAGACACCGTTGGGGTCAGTGGAACACCAGCAGACCAGAGTGTGTGACCTGGGGCAGGTGCTTAACCTCTCAGAGGTTCCATTTCCCTATCTGTAAAATGGGGCGAGTAATGCCGCCTTCCTCAGAGCAGGTGACGGGATCAAACAAGCTGAATTGTGTGAAGAGCATGGCACCTCAGGGAGTGGTCTGTGGGTGTTAGTTCCCTGCCCAGGTGACAACCGTTGATCTGGTTTGGAGTGTAGACGGGAGAGAGTCTTTAAGTCCTTGCTACTCAAAGCATAGAGTCCCAGGGTAGTACAAATGGTTAATGTGTTCGACCTCCCACCAAAAGGTTGGAGGTTCAAGCCCATGCAGGGGCACTTCAAAGAAAGGCCTGGTGGTCTACTTCTGAAAAACCAGCCAGTAAGAACCCTATGGAGCACAGTTCTGCTCTGACATACATGGGGGCCTCCAAGAATTGGCGTCAACTCAATGCCAACTGTTACTCAAAGCATGAGTCACAGACCATCACACCCCCTGGGAGTTTATTAGAAATGCAGCGTCTCAGGGCGCAGTCCAGACCTACTGAATCAGGATCTGCATCTTAACCAGCTACCCTGGTGACCTGTGTGCACATTAACGTAATGTTTACTTTCAGCTTTCTAAACATGAGAACTGGTGACAGCCGGGAGGAGACAGCAGGGAGGTGCGATGAAGGGAGATACTCTTCCGAGCCCTACAGTTAACTTAAGCAAACAGCCTTGACCCTCTGTCCCAGGAGCAAAGGTGGAGGCTGGTGCGCAGGGCTCTGGTCCGCTCTGTACTCGGTGGGCTTCCTCAGTGCTGGGGCTCTGGCTGGGGCAGGAGGTGGAAATAGTAAAGGTCTGTGGGGAAGCAGCCTGAAGCTGATATGATTGATTGTGGGAAACTCAAACAGGCCGTGTGAGACACACACACACACTCACAGTCACACACACATATATACTCACCATCTCACACACACGTAAACCACCACACACACACTCACCATCACACACATGTACACACACATCATCACACACAAACATAATACTATCACACACACACATTCCCCATCATACACATTCACCATGGAACACACATATACACTCACCATCTCACATACACGTGTACACACATCGAACACACACCATCACACACATCCTCACACAAAAACTCACCCCCCCACACACACACTCACTGTTGCATACACACATGCACATACATCCTCACACACACTCACCAACACACACACACTCAGTATCTCACAAACACTCACCATCACACACATCACACACATGCTGTCCTTCATATACACTCACCATCACTCACACGTTCACCATTACACACACACACCATCACACACACACATTCACCATCACACACATTCACCATCACACACACCACCACACACAAACTCACCACCACACACGAACTCACCATCACACACACACACATCGCCACACACAAACTCACCATCACACACACACTCACACATATGATCACACACATTCACCATCTCAACATACAGAGTCACTATCACACATACCTACATACTTCCCACCACATGCACTCACCACCACTCACACATACCACTTCATACACACTGACCATCACACATACATTCACCATCTCACACACACACTATGACACACACACACTCCCCATCATACATACACTTCCCACCACATGCGCTCACCATCACTCACACACACTGCCTCACACACACTAACCGTCACACTCACATTCACCATTGCTCACACACTCATACACTCACGCATTCACACACAATCACAGGCACACATACACACGCTCACACACACTCACCATCACACATTGCCCCAGGACTTGGCTGCCCAAAGCACAGCTCCAGCAGAGAGCAGGTACTCTTAAGGACAGTGTGTGCCTGTGCACCTGTCGTGTGTATTTGGGGGTGCTGAAATCCTCTGCCCCACCTGCAGCAAGCCTGGGAGCCCACTTTTCCCCACACTACTTTGCCCCTCCATCTCACCTGCCTAAACCCCAAATCCAACTGAGCAACGAAAAGCCAAGTCTTGCTCACCCAGGGCTGGCAAGGACCCAAATTTTAATTGGTCACCTACAATATGCCTGCTGAACCCACTTCCCCCATTGCTGGGGGGTAAGTAGCAGGGTGGAGGCCTAGACCTCAGGGGTAAGGGGTCCACCCAGGGAGGCAGCAACACCCAGAGGCAGGTGCCCATCCCCCGCACACATGCACACACAGAACAATGGCAAAGCCCAACCTCTCCCTGACCACACAGCTTCAGGAGGAACAAAGACCCTTGTCCACCCTGCCCGTTGGTGGGTGACAGCTCTCACCTCTACAACCCATCTTCAGTTCAGAAACACACCACTGACCTCTTTCACCATCTCGGACTGGACTGCTGGGGCCCCCGAGGTTCATGTGGGCTCCAAAGAATCCCTAAAATGAGGGACCAGGACCCCGAGCAGGCTTAGGATGTCCAAGACAGAACCACTGATAGGGGGTCAGTTGGGGCCATAGGGTGTGTGATTACATGGTTTCTGGAAAGGCCCGCAGCCCCAAAATATCTCCCCTCTGGGTCCGGAAATCCCTCAGCCCTCTGAGGTTCTCAGCTGGGAGAGGCTCCTACCTGAAGCCCTTGTCAGCTCACACTCCCAGGAGAGGCCGCTGACAGCTGGGCTGAAGGTACCAAAAGACAGGGCAAGGGAGGGTGCGTGCCAGGGCTAGACTGGTAGTGCTGAAAGCCAGTGACCCTCACCTTGCCAGGGCTGCTTGCCTGCAAGCTCCCACCCAGGAGGGGGCATTTGCCCTCTCAAACACTCCCAGAGAAGCCAAGTCAGGGAAGGGGTGCCCAGCAAGGGGGTAGCTTTAAGCACCCCCCTCCACATGCACCCCAGGGGAAACTGAGTTGTATCCCAACTGTCTCCTTGAGGAGCCGAAGTGCCAGAGACTAGGAGGGGGTGGGAGCCCTGAAAGAGAGGAGGTGGGGACAGGAGGGGAATTAACCAGGTTCCAAAATAGCACAGTCAGTTCTGCCTCGCTTCACCCTGCGCAATGTCTGGCAGCTTCTGCTTTCGGTCTGACTCACGCCTGGCGGGGGCAGGATGGGGCGGCTGGCGTGGGCAGAAGCCACTGGACAACCACGGGCTGTGGCCCAGGAACTCATAGCTGGGTGGCTGTTCCCCCTCACTACACTCACCTGCCCCCTATGTCCCCTCTTCTGCCTCACCAATGGACTGAACTTCTGGAAACAGTCAACACAGGCAAAAATCCAGTTCTAGGGGCTCCTTCTCTGGGTCCTAGCCCAGCCCTAACCCACCCAAGGGCTTCTCAGCTGCCCCAGACCTGGAACTCCACTTTGTTCCTCCCCTGCCCAGGTATACCCCGCTGGCATCTCCACCCTGGGACCTACGTCCCCACCAGGGAAGCCAGAGAAGACCTTCCTGAAAGCCTACCTCTCCCCGACAGAGGAGGAACGACCTCCCACAGCCATGTCCCCGCCCATGCCACGGAGCGAGTGAGACACCCACCATCTCCCCGCCCTGCCCGGCACACAGGCATGAGAGGAAAATGAAGGCCTTGCTCTCGAAATTCACACACACACAAGACACGCCCACCCCTTCTTTTCTGTTTTTAAACACCGCAAGAAGCACTTGGCGCCTAGCAGGACAGGAGGGAATCAAATGCCCTGGACTTTTCTTTTCTTTTTTTTGGCGGGGGGGGGGGGGTGCGGGTTGGGGAGCAGCAGTACCTTCTTCCCCTTTAAACACCACCACCCATCTTATGTCCGTGTCCCTCTGCCTCCCCAGCTCCAAGGCTCAGAGCTGCTCCACTGTACCTGAAGCAGCTGCCTGGATCAAAGATGCTCAAGCGCAAACCAGGAATCCTCACTATAAACTCCACCTCTCAACCCTTGCACAAGTCAGCTCTGGCCTCCTTCCGGCCCTCACGCCAACACACCTGCACAGAATAACCACAGCCATCTTTCTACCCCAGAAGGTGTGGGGACATGATAGGTGTTGGCCCTGCCCGTGGCAGCTCTGCCCACCAGTGGAGAATCAATGCTACAGGTAAGTGGGGGGTACTTACTAGTAGTGAGTCCAGGGTACTGAGGTGGCTGGCACAAGCAGATACAACGCCTGCCCCACCACCCACCACCTGCACCCTGACCAAACCTGGCTTGGAAGTGCAAACATTAAGTGGAAAGGCTGTGGGTGGCAGGTGGAGAGATGAGTCAAAGTGGCAGTGCTTTGGCATGCCCGCCTGCCCACCAGACCAGGCACTGGCCTGGTCCTAGTCTGGTGCCCCTCTGGCCCCTCCAGCCCCCACACCAGGTGGCCTTACCTACACACCACTTCCGTCTTTTAACCCTTCCCATCCCTCTGCCCCACAAGGCGTGAGATTTGTGGTGTGTGGCTGGGAGGGGGTGAGGGGAAGTAGAGGAGTCAAGGGGGAGGAGACCCCTCTCCAGGAAGCAGGGATGGGCAGAGCCTTCAGGGATAAAGGGTGCCCTTGAATAAACTGGTACCCCTTCCCATTGCGCCATGAATTGCATCCCATTTCCAATAGAGACACACAAAGAGGGTACTAGAAGGCTCAGTTCCCGCCTGACAAAAAGCAATCATGTGGCAGCCATGGGGCTCGTGGCCCAGGAGGGAAGAAGACAGGGGCAGCGAGGGAAAGTAAAGGAAGTCAGAAAAACCACTACAATCAAAGTCTCAGGATGCTAGAGCTGGGAGGGGCCCCGATAGTGGCTGCAGGCTATGTGCCACCCAGCCTGTCCGTACCTCTTTCTAGGAGAGGGTGCAAAGCCTCAGACGAGTCCTGGAAGGGTAGTCAGTGTCTGCCTGTGATAAGGCCTCATCCATGTTCCATCCCTTCCCTCTGCTGTGAGCTTCTAGAGGGATCCTATTAGCTTCTTTTCATCCTCAACACCTGGCACATAGCAAATCAAACCAAACCGGTTGCTGTCAAGTTGATTCCGACTCACAGCGACCCAGTGTGTTGCAAGGTTTTCAAAGCTGTGGCCTTTTGGAAGCAGATCGCCAGGCCTCTGGGTGGATTCGAACTGCCAACTTTTTGGTTAGTAGTCAAGTGCTTAATCAGTTGTGCCACCTAGGGACTCCTTGCTCCTTAAATATCTGTTGCACATAATGAGGCTGGCTCCACTGGGGAACTGCCAGGGGCAGCTGGGGGTGGCAGCTTCTTGGACATAGAAAAGGAGTGATGAGAAGAGAGCTGACCAACTGGTTGGACCACCAGGCCTGGGCTTGGTGACTACAGTAGAGGCTATCAGTGTCCCAGCCACATGCCCTGGGCACTCACAGTCCACAGCCTGCCCACCCGAGCACTTCCAGCTGCCAGCACCTGCATCCCTGCCAGAGCCAATGGAGTTAGAACCCCCGCTCCCCCCAGCAGCCCTTAGCCAAAGACTGATGGGAGCTGGTGAATAAATACCCCAATCCCCTCATCCTGCCCCTGCTGGGTAACTGTTAAGCATGTTCTACAGAAGTCCCCAGTGTGATTGAGTTTCAGGTCCTACATTAGCAATCTGCTTGTTAACCCAAGTTTTACTGGCTTCCTTCCCTTCCCTGTCTCATCTTTCCACTCTGCTACTAGTGCTTCCTGGGGTAGCCTCCCAACTAAACTACTTACACTTACATTTATGTCTCAGCCACTGGGTCTGAGGAGGCAGTTTTGACCTGAAATTGAGCAGCCAACTCAAAAATTTAGAAAGGTCAATAAAGGGGCCAGAGTAAAACAGGGAGCTAGTCTCCCCCTTGGGGAAGCTGAAAGGCAGGTGTGTAACAGCCTGATCCCAGGGGAAGGCTGGTTACCTTGGATACAATGGCTAAGTGCTCACCTATAACTTTCCAACCTGTAGGAAGGTCAGACTGACCTCAGAAGCAGAGCTGGGAATGTGGTGAGAAGAAATAAGGATGTGCTGGGGTTGCAAGCCATGTAGAGAAGAAACCTCCTTACCAGGGGTGGTGATGGCACCCCCGCAGGCTGCTCCTAGGATAGGAACTATAGAACTCCAGTATTTCAGAGCCTTAGCGTGCTCACTCATTCAAAAAACACAGCTATTATGTTCCACTCTCAGAACTAACTAGGCACTAGGGCCACCAAGGGAGACCATTTGTTTCAATACTAACACCATGCATTTTGAAGCAGGCAGAACACCAGATCTGCCATTTACCAGCTGTGTGGCCTTTAGCAACATACTTAACCTCAGTGAATCTCAGTATTGTCATATGTAAAATGAAGATTCTAATGTTCATCTTAAAGAGTTGCTATAAGGATTCGATGTAAAGTATCTAACATAGTCCCTGGCACAAGAGAAGTAAGTGCTCAATAAATATTTCGTGGATGTGTAGATGGCTAGACGCATAGATAAACGCATGGATGGATAGATATTGTGAGTGGATGGATGTACAGATGGATATAATGGATGGATGGATGGATGGATGGACAGATGGACGGACGGACGGACGGACGGACGGGCGGGCGGGCGGATGGACGGGCGGACGGATGGATGGGTATTTGAATGGAGTCAGAGTAGCTGTCTGCAAAGAGCTCACAGTCTGGTCCAATTTCCCTTTCCATTACATTGACAAACAAGAAAACTGTGACCCATCATCCCCTAATTTATCTGTTATGTAAACCTGTATTTTTACTTGTCAGGCTGACAAACACAAAGTAAGATCCCTCCTACTAAGCCTTAGCCCTGTTATTGGGGGAGGGTTTTTTCTCTGTAGGATGTAGAGGGTTGTGCCAGGACAGAGGGTTACTTCTGGCTCAGCCACCATCACACCAGCTCCCACTGTGTGATCACACAATGGCCACACCATCTCCCCTCAGGTCCAACTCCACCCAACTCCCACCCCAGGAAAAGTGGGAAGGGGCCGGGGGAGGAAGGGGAAGACTGACAAAAGCTGGGCAGGGGGAATAGGCCAGGATGGCTGAGAAGAGGAAGCCAATAACAAAGTGTGAATATTAGGGAAAGGAGTGAGTACTGATCAGAGAGAAGGGGATGAAGAGCAGAGAGAAGCACTGATTTTCTTCGGAGAGATGGAGAAAGAAAATAGCCCAGAGAGAACAATGGAACAGAAACAAAAGTGACCAAGGAACAAAGAAAGGCCATTCCCCTTCTCTTTCACCCCCAGTGGCTCCCCACTGCCCACCAGATAAAGTCCAAACTCCCCAGTTGGGTCTGCAAGGCCTCTGGGATCTCCTTCCTCTAAACAAGCCCTGGGCACAGATAGGGGGTCTCCTCACTCTTTTTCCCCAACACAACCTGGGCCCCCACATGTCTGGCTCTTCCCCCAAAAGATTATCCAATCCCTACTCGTCCCTGGAAGTCCTGCTCCAGTGCCTCTTCCTCCGGGCAGCCCACCCTGATTTCACTCTCCTCTAATCCCCAAACCAAAAACCAAACCCACTGCCATCAAGTCAATTCCAACTTACAGTGATGCCACAGGATTTCCAAGGCCGGGAATCTCTATAGAAGCAGACTGCCATATCTTTCTCCTGTGGAGCCGCTGGTGGTTTCAAACCACCCGCCTTTCAGTTAGCAATCAATCGCTCTAACCACTGTGCCACTATTTGAGAACAATTACTTTATCTGTTCCAAGCCAGGCTCTATGCCTGACACAGGGGTACAGAGATCAATAAGATAGTCCTTTCCCTAAGGTACTCACAGTCTAGGTTAGGAAAAACATCATTACCTAGGAGCATATATCGCACTTCTACTACTATGACCACTACAACTATCGCTACTAGTAATAAAATACTGTATTGAGCACTTAACATTTGTCAGAAACTGTTTCTAAGGGCTTCACCCTGTTTGTATTCCTTCCTTTGACTTTTGCAACAACACTGAGATGTAGGGACCATTGTTACTATTGTTCGCCGCCACCTAGTCAGCCCCCAACTCAGGGCGACCACATGCACAATGGAAAAAAAACGCTGCTAGGTCCTGCACTAACCCCATGATCGGCTGTGGGTTGGACCATTGTGATCCACAGGGTTTTCACTGGCTGATTTTTAGAAGTAGATCGTCATGCCTTTCTTTCTAGCCCATCTTAGCCTAGAATCTCCACTAAAATCTGTTCGCATCATAGCAACACACAAGCTTCCACTGACAGATGGGTGATGGCTGTGCATGAGGCGTCTTGGCCAGGAATAGAAGGCGAGAATTCCACAGCTGAACCATGAGTGCCTCACAAGAACTATCAGTGTCCCCTTTCTGCAAATGAGAAACTGAGGCACAGAGAAGTTACTCTGTCTGGTTTTCTCAGCTAGGGTGTAAGCTCCCTGAGGGCTGTGCCCAGGTTTTCTCTTTCTCAGCATCTCCTGTCCAGGCAGAGGACACTCAGGCACCACCCTCTGGGCTCTGCCGTGTTTCGCACACTCCAGGCTCAATGTGCCCACTCCTGTGTCCACCAGTGAATACATGTTGACTGGTTGGTAGGAATGGGAATTGTACAAATGGAGGAAGGTGAGCCCAAGCTGGGCGGAGAAGGAAGCAAGGCTCCAGGGTGGGTCAGAAGGGGGCTGCCCAGGTGTCACCTTTTAGCTTCTCTCTTTCCACCTGTCCCTGTGGCCCAGCCTGGCACTTGACAATCTTGTGGTCACTGCAGAATGCTCTGTCCTTCTGCTAAGAGGGCTGAGGTGGTGCTGAAGGAGAGAGCCAGGCCTTGTGCCCAGGACAGACAGGGGAACAAGAAAGGTGGGCCAGGGGAAAGGAGAGGAGCCCTTTCAGCTGTGCCTCGCCCCATGGGGTTGGGCCTCTTAGGGTGAGAAATGGTACAGAGCCAGGAGGCTCCTCTCTGGACATCTTCTACCTCAGCCTGTGGGCATGGGCACTAAGCAGGGGTAGGACCCTCACTGCCTAGAACTGGGTTGCCCCTCGGCAGATTCACCCTGCCTCAGAGGCCTCAACAGGCTGGAAAATTGAGGAAATGGGAAAGCTCAGGGCAGACTCTCAGAATAGAAGCAACAGGAGGTCTTGGCACCTTTGGACCTGAGACCCCTGCCCTGAGGACCTCCTAGATCCAGGAGCCAGACAGAAGGAGCTGTAACATGGAAGACAGACAGAGGCAACAGAGGCAGCAGAACCAGGAGAGAGAAGGAGAGCTGTAACACTGGAGACAGTGTGAAGTAGTGGCAGCAGAACTAGGAGACCAGCAAGAGACCAGCAGGAGACAGCGAGGTGGGCTTCCCAGCCCAAGGAGCAAAAAAGCTGAGTGCCTTTGGACACAAGGCTTACTGGAGGACTGGGGTGCCTCCGGACACTTAAAGGCAGAGCTAATAGAGCTTCGTAAGCTAACAGAGCTTTGTAACACTTGCCTGAGAAAGGCAGAGGCCAGGTTGAGGGGACTGAGAGACCGAGGAGCCAGAGAGAGATGTGCCTGCAGTGGAGAAGAGGTGGTCCTGATCAAAGAACTGTACCCTGAGCATTCCTGAACCTGAATTGCAACCTGTTACTTCCCTAATAGAGCCCTGGTGGTGCAGTGGTTAAGACCTTGGCTGCTAGCCAAAATGTTGGCAGTTCTAATCCACCAATCACTCCTCAGAAGCCCTATGAAGCAGTTCTACTCTGTCCTTTGGGGTCACTATAAGTCGAAATTGACTCGACAGCTATAGGTTTTTGTTTGTTTGTTTACTTCCCTGATAAACCCCATAATAAATCAGGGGTGCCTAGGCTGGAGAAGGAGGGCTTCCCAGCCAGCCTGTAGAGCCCAAAGAAAAGAGGCTGGATCCAGGTCCCAGCCCTGGCCACACCTCACTTCTACACTGCTATCCCCTCCCACAAGCCACAGGGGATATACGGTGCAGGTGAAGCAGGGAAATTGAGGCTCAGAGCCTTCCAACTCTGGAGACCTGCTCTGCCTGCTCCAGCCAGCAGCACTATCCTTCAAAGTTAAACATCACACTTCTTACAAGCCAACAGGGACTCCAGACCCTGCCATTCTAGGACCCATACTTTTTGGAAAAAAGATCGCCTCACTCCCCAAAGTTGGGCTGTGAAAAAAAGGGGTCCTTTGTTCATTCATTCATTTGTTTAGGTGAGAAATATGGTACACAGTTCAGAGCGCAGACTCTGGGCCCCAGGTTGCCTGGGTTCAAACCCCAACTCTGCCATTTACTAGCTGTGTACTCTTGGGCAAGCTACTGAAGTCTCTTGATGCTTCAGTTTCCTCATCTGTGAACTGAGGATAATACTCCCTGCTCTTGAATCTCACAGTTCCTGTGAGAAACAAATTATTCATTTGGCTCCACAGGTATCCGAATGGTTCCGGCCCCTTTACTCAGGACACTCACATCCTAGCTACCAGTCCTCCTTCCTCGTCCTCACTAGGGCCCAAAGGTTCAGGCCCTGGCAGAGGTGCTGAAGAGTGGATGGAGCCACTGCTGTTGACAGAGTTGGTGCCAGGCCCACGGTGGGCAAGGAGCCCAGGCACACAATGGGGCAGTGTGTGCACCCAGCGTTACCCTGGAGCAGAGCTGGGCAGGCCGGCGTCTGGGGTCAGGCCAGGAATCTATTTCCCTGGAGAGCCTCCCTACCCCCTCTCAGGGAGCACAGCCCCTTCCTGGGGTGGGCAAGCACCACCCACTCCCCCACCGTGCCCTGGGAGGGGAAAGGGAACATGGCCTGGTGGTGGCCACTGGGGAACGGGGACTCCTAAATCCAGCCGCCCAGCTGGGCTGCTCAATTGTGAGGCATTTTGGATGAATTACGTAATCTAGGGCCAAAGCCTCTCCTGTGGGCAAAGGGAGGGAAGAGTCTGCAGAGGCCAGGAGAAGGTACAAGAGAAGTCCCCAGTTGCACCCACTCCCCACTGAGGGCCCTGCTCCCCTCTCCCCAGCCTGTCAGAACCCTGGGCTCAGCATACGTCTTCTGAGGCCCCCAGGACTTCCGGTAGTTGTGTCTGCACTAGGACCCAGGGTGCCCTGGGAGAGGAGCTGCTGGCTCCCCAGGGGAATGAGTCACCAGCCCACTGCAGCCAGGACAGCAGGGCGGGCGGTGGGCAGGTGGAGCCTCTCCTGTTCCCTCCAGGCAGGTCTTCTTGAGTTGGAAATCACTTGGCTGCTATCGGGTGCTGACCACAGCATCCCAGCCCAGGCCTCAGCAGGCCGCTTCCTCTGGGGCAGGGAATTGCCTGTTCCCAGGATTGGGGGGCCAGATGCCCTCCCAGTCCCTACACTGACTCCTATAGCTGCAGGCATGGACCTCCACCCCCAAAATGCCCCTGAGTGGCAAATGCAGCCACCAACTCCTGAGTGAGAAACAGGGTCTGAAGCAAGGGAAGGGGGGAGAACGGGGCATCTGGTGGGTCGTAAGGAAAGGGAGAAAGCCAGGCCACTTATACCTCAGGCTGACAGGCTCTGGGCTTTGTGGTCAGATGGAGAGGGATTCATCTTCCATTATCCTCAGAGCCCGAGAAGCACCCAGCAACAGCAGATAACGGCCCTTCTCCCTCGCCAGCTTGATTACATGTTCACATACTCCCTCCCATCCATTCACAACGACATAAATATGTGCCTCTACAGCCGTCTGCCTACACTCCCAGAAGGTCACACATAAAAGGCACGCTGGCGGCCCCAGCCCAGTGGACACAGTTGGATGGCCACTCGTTCCCTCACACCCACAGGCCCCCACCTCCAAGCTTGAATGGGCCACACACTGGATCCTGTGGGCCCCGTGCCGTGTCTCGGGGTGCCTCAGCTCTGAAGGCTCTTGCCTGGTCAGGCGGAGAGGGCCTCCCCAGCCAGGGATACTTCAGTGTGTGTTGAAGGAAGGAGCTTTCATCACCCAGCCCAGGGAGATCATCCAACTGCCCTGAGAACAGAGGCTGTGAGAGCCAGTAGGAGTGTTTTGAAACTGAGCGCTTCACCCTCATGTTACAGATGAGCAGACTGAGACTCAGATTGGGGAAGTGTCTTTGAGGTTATGAGCAAAGCTAAGCCTGGAACCCAGGGCTGGGGTAGTTTAAAGCCGGTCAAACAAAGCAGGGGATGGGGGAAGGAAGGAGGTAAGGAAGAATAAAGAAGGGTGTGCCATCACACCAGATGGGCCATTTTCCCAAACGCTGTACTGTTGCCGGAAACTCTGGTGGTGTAGTGATTAAGAGCTACAGCTGCTAACCAAAAGGTTGGCAGTTCGAATCTACCAGGTACCCCTTGGAAGCTCTATAGGGCAGTTTTACTCTGTCCTATAGGGTTGCTGTGAGTCGGAATCAGCTTGACAGCAATTGGTTTGGGTTTTGGTTTGGGTAGTATTGCCATTTCATTCATTCCTTTCTAATATTTCTTGAGCACCTACTAGGTGCCAGCACTGTGATGACTGTACATCTGCCCAATACCACCCCTTCCTCCTGTGAGATCTCTATTCTGGGACTGAGTGTTGTCTTCAGGGCACTCACAGTATGTGGGCAGTGGCCCGTGGCGGCCCTCGCCCCTGAAAGGTCTTAGGGGCAGCCCTCTCTGCACCCCCAGACCACAGAAAGCCCCTCTTGGCAGCCAGTGCCCCCGGCATCTGATACCCAGGGCCCCTTTGCACAGCTCAGCCCCACCTCCCAGAGTCAATGCCAAGCCAGAGGCCCACCAACCATCAGGCAATAATCACCTCAGAAATCACCCACCAGAAATTTCCAAGCTGTTTTTAGCAGCAGCAGAACCCCATTTTCAGACAATGTCTACCTGGAACCTTGATATGTAAAACACGAGAATGTGAGCAGCGTGGTAGGGAGGGGCAGTGCCCCGCCACCTGGCCTCCCCACTGTGTTCTCAGACAGTCCTCAGTGCACCTTCTGGGATTCTGAGGTAGATTCTAAGAACCACACTTCTCTCTGGCCTCTTCATGTTACAGAAGCCGGGAGGGAGCAAGTAACTCGTATAGGATTATGTAGCTCAGGGAGGGAGGGCTATAATCAAGCTCCGGACTCTTCAGGTCAAACTCTTTTCCACGAATCCCAGGGTAAGAGACCTCATCCCTTACATGGGAAAGGAGCACAGCACACCCTGCCCCACGCCCAGTAAAAAGAAGAAAAAAAAAACACCTCACGGATTCAGCTGCTACCATGCTCCTAGCACTGGGCAAAGTGCTCCAGGCACATCTTCTGCTTCATTCCTTACACTCACCCTCTGTCTACATACTCTGCTGTCATCTCCGTCTTGTAAAGAAATGGAGGTTCAGAAAGGTTAAGTGACTCATCCAAGGTCACCCAACCTATAAGTGGCAAAGCCCAGATTCCAACCCACCCTGTCCACTCCATAACCATACCCTTGGCCCCGCGCTGCAGCCTTGAAGAAATCACCACCCCAATACCTGGGTATAACCACTCCCTCCAGGCTCCATCCCAAGCTTCACCTTACTCACAAAAAAGCTGAGATGCCTCCTACCCAACTCACCCCAACACGATGGCACTCACAGACCTTCTCATTAGTGATAATCATTACCAAACCAAACCAGTTGCCATTGAGTAGATTCCAACTTATGGTGTCTCCATGTGTGCCAGAATAGAACTGCGCTGCATAGAGTTTCCAAGAGCTGATTTTTCAGTAATAAATCACCAGGTCTTTCTTCCAAGGTACCTCTGGGTGGACTTAAACCTCCAACTTTTAGGTTAGCAGCCAAGCACTCTGTTTGCAACACTCAGGAACTCTAATAACACCACCACCTCCCTCCTTATATAACGCTTAAACTACTTACTATTGCAGGCATTTCATACATTATTAACTTACTTAATCTTCACAACACTATACTCCCATTCCCATCTCATAGATGAGGAAACTAAGGTACAGAGAGCTTGGATGACTTGTCAAAGGTCACAAAGCTAGGAAGCAGCAAAGCTAGGATTCAACCGCAGGCAGTCTGGCTCCAGAGCCTGCGCATCTAACCACTGTGCACACTCCCTCTCTATGATATCGAATGGCTCCTCCTCAGTGGTGGCTGTAACCACCTAGCTTGGGGCTTGACTCCCTCCCTGAGGCCTCTCTCAGCAGGGGTCAGGGGCTGACAGGAATCCCTGAGGGCCGGACATCTGGACATGGGAAAGCCTACCGCTGGACACCTTTAGCTCACATTCTGTGCCCACCCACCCCCAGGAGCTGGGGCTGGAAGGATGAGATCGTGGAAAAGGTATGAACACCAAAGCAAGGTAAGGATGCCTACTGCGTGCCCAGCTTCAAGTTGTGGCAAGTACAGAAGCTGAAGGCTCCGTTCTTGCTCTCCTGCCAGAGGCTCCAGTCCCCAGAAGTGCCCAAAGGGGTCGCCCCTGCCACCCCTACTCCCTTCAGTACTGGCTGCACCAGATGTTAGCAATACTTAGAAAGGGGGCTAAAAATAGACTGTGTAATGAGTCAGCTCTAAGAATAATCGGGCAAACAGCTCTCCGGGAGAGGACACTCTCTGCCAGGGAGGCCCCACCTCCTCCCACCTTGCACCCCAGCCTGGGCCACCCCTGGCCTTTTACTTGGAGCCCCCCACGGCCAGCAGAGGGCCTGGGGTGTTTATACCTCAACTGTTTGCGTTGACAGAGATGCCAGCATGCACCCCACATGCATTTCCGTCACACAGGCAGGTCCCTCTACGAAGGGTGGGGTGTCACAAGCACCAGCAGGGGCTGGAAAACACCTCCCTGCTCCAGGGTGCCACCTCCCTACTGGGGTGTCAAGATGCTTGAGTTTCTTTCTCAACTCTAATGTCAGCTCCCAGCAGAAAACTAGGAAAATCACGCTCCCAGCTCTCCTTACCTCATGTCTCATCTGTGAAATAGGTCCCTAGAGTCAGCCAGACAGGCCTACTTTATAGGTGACCAGGAGGACTGAGGCCAGAGAGGGGGAACAATATACTAAAGGGCACATATCTAATGTGGGGGCAAGTCAGAATTGGGAGTCTTAACTATGCTGGGGTCTCCCTCATTTCTTCTGTGTCCTTCCCCTACTGCCCCCAGAAATGATAAGAATTGTTAGATCTGTGAACATCTGTACACGGGTTGATAGCTAACACGGCACATCCGTATATGGCGTCAGAGATGAACCTGTCGGCAACTTCAGGAGACAGACGAGATGACGAGAGTTTCAATGCACAGGTGAGGAGACTGAGGCTCAGAAAACTGAATGAACTTGCTAGGGGGCCCTGCAGCTGGTGTGAAGCCTTAGTGCCATCCATCAGCTGGGGCTGTCTCCCAGGGGCCCATAGGCTGGGCACAGCCCCTCTCCCAGCAATGCCCCGAGGGAATAGGTGACCCCCTAATGCTGCTGGGAGCCAGAGAGGGGAGCCAGAAGACGGTGAGGCACCCTCAGGAAGAAGCAGCACAACACACATTTCTCTGAGAATGGTGGGGGCAGGAAGAAGGGGATACCCTGGGCAGAGCACTGGCCAGGGCATCAGGAGTCCTGGAGTCTAGTCCCAGCTCTGCTACAGATAACTGCATGACCCTGGGAAAATCATTTCCTTGGCTTCACTCTAGGTCTCAATTTCCCTATCTGGAAAATGGGACTTTGAAGACCATGCTCTTGAGATATCCTGGGATATCTCATGACCACACACGGGAAGTGAACAACAAATATTAGCTTACTGAAGGCTCTCACAAGCCCTGCAGCAAAGAAACCCATTTTGCTTTTTTCATCTCATAGTCTTTCATACCTGCTTGACCACCAAGCCCTTCCACAGAACACAGCTTGAGAAACTCTAAGGTAGGTACACAAATTCGCGTGCCTGCAGGGGTCAACAGGAAACATCAAAGCTTAAGACAGGCCCAAACAAATATATCTGGACCTACAATTAGCTGCAAGCTGTGAAATGCCCTTGGCAGCCCTAGGGGTTAGGGGAGACCAGCACAACTGTTCTGTTGAAGCCCTCCCTCAGGACTCACCCAGGGCTTTGATTTCATCTGATCCTCAGCAATCCTGTTGAGAGGAGGTCACTGCCCCATTTTACACAGCCAAGGAGATCGGGACCCGGAGGCCAGCAAACTGGTTATTGATGTAGGTAGAGGAGATGATGAAGCCGATACCCTTTATGGGGCCCTTCTTCTGTACTAAGCCTTTTACATCCATTATCTCCTGTAGTTCTCACAACAACCCTTTGAAGAAGGCACTGTTATCCCCATCTCACAGAGGAAGAAACTAATGGTCAGAAAGATTCAGTCGCTTGTTCAAGACCACACAACTAGTAAGTGGTACCTCCTGGCTGTGAACCCCAGCAACCTGAATCCAGAACTCACGCCCTCCGTCCAGCTCTCCTAGTTAATCCTGAGTGTGAGACTTAACCGCTCTGTGACTCAGTTTTCTCATCTGCGAAGTGGGATAATTAAAAAAACCCTGCCTGTTAAGTCATTGTGAAGATTACATTTGAAAATATACAGAAAGTGCTTAGCACAGGGCCTGGCGCACAGACAGCACTCAATAAATGTTACCTTCTACTGTAGGAACTCATGCCTGAGCCTCTGAGCTCTGGGCTCAGCCGGCTGGATGTCACCCACGGCTGCCTGGAAATTGGGCCTCTGTCAATCAGTGCTAAGGCTTGCCCCTCCGCCTGGCATATAGACGCACAAGCTGCGGCTCCTTGGGTACTCTGTGCAGGAGGGCTCTAGAGGCTGGGAGTTTCCAGACCTGGGTCTCATTCCCTGAGGCCTCACAGGCTACCTTCCCCTCAGAGTTGGGGTTGTCCCCAGCATGCCATATGTCACGGGCTTCTTCCTGCCTATCCTCCCACTGCCCTAGGTCACAGGGTCGGGAGGCGGGGGGCTCTCCAGGCAGGCAGCTGATATCCTCATGACCTTCGTCAGCCCTCCCAGCCTTAGAAAATCCAAACCAAACTCATTGCCATCAAATCGATTCCGACTCATGGCGACCCTGTAGGACAGAATAAAACTGCCCCAGAGGGTTTCCAAGGCTGTAAATCTTCACGGAAGCAGACTGTCGCATCTTTCTCCCACAGAGTGGCTGATGGGTTTTAACAGCCCAACCTTTCGGTTAGCAGCCGAGCGCTTTAACTGTTGTGCCACCAAGGCTCCTTTCCTAGCCTTAGAGGCACCAACAATGACCCACTCAGAGCTCTCCACGGTTCAAACGGCCAGTTCATTTACGTGGGGTCACAGGGTAGGCCTTAGCACCCAGGAGGGGGGCGGCTCAGGAGTTAGTATGCCCACTTTACTGATGAAGAAAGCAAGGCCCCAGCTGGGCCAAAGACTTGGCCTAGAGCAGAGATGTAAGTAGTGGAAGGCTTCTGGCTCCTGCACCAGGGCATAGGGCTGAGAGCCAGGCACCAGCCCAGGCCCACCAGAGCCAGCTGGGGCAGCAAAGGGAAGGAGAAGGATCATGAGAAGCCCAAAGTGCCAAGGGGAGGGAAGGAAAGGGCCAACCCTCATCCTGCTCCCAACCAGGGGAGATGGGCACAGACAGCCCTTACCCAGTACCCTGAGCAACCCCCACCCCAATCTTCTGCTCCAGCTACCATGGGGCACTTCAGCCCTCTGCTGACAGGGAGCGCCCCACTGCCCATGGTGGCTCTCTAGCCTCCAGACCTCCACCCAGCTATTCACTCCAGGCATTATCTCTTCTCACTAACCCCACCCATCACCCCGGAAACCCTTGTTGACCACCCCCCACCTCTGCTGACCCCCACAGCACCCGTTGGCCCACAGATTCACCAGCTACCTTGCTAGGAATTGGAACCTGACTCTCCAGCCAGAGCGTCATGTTTGCCAAGGACATACATGCTGAACCCCGGTATACAGTGCTGGGCCTTACACACAGTAGGTGCTCCATAAACACTGTTTGTTGTTGTAAGCTGCTAGCTGCTATCAAGTTGGCCCCTGGCTCATGGAGACCCAGGGCACTACAGAATTGGATGGAAGTAGATTGCCAGGCCCTTCTTCCTAGTCTGTCTTAGTCTGAAAGCTTCACTGATACCTGTTCAGCATCATAGCAACACATGAGCTTCCACTGACAGACGGGTGTCAGCTGAACATGAGGTGCACTGACCAGGAATCAAACGTGGGTCTCCCGCATGGGAGGTAAGGATTCTACCACTGAGCCAACTTCAAATACTGCATCTACTACCACACTACCCACGGCTGTCGAGTCAATTCCGACTATAGCGGGCCTAAAGGACAGAGTAGAACAGCCCCACAGGGTTTCCAAGGAACGCCTGGTGGCTTCAAACTGCCGACATTTTGGTTAGCAGCCGAACTCTTAACCACTATACCACTAGGGTTTGGGAGATAATCTGTGAGGCAGCAACCTCCAAATATTTTTGACCACAACTCAAAGAAATATATTCTACATTTCAACCCAGTAAACACACACGTGTGCACACAGTAAGCACACACACGAAACCAAATAAAAATTTTAAAAACTTATACAAAGCAGCAATCTCTGTCCTATAGGGTCACTAGGAGTCGGAATTGACTCGACGGCACTGGGTTTGGTTTGGGTTTTTGTTTTCATGATACACTTGGATGCTTTGTATTCTATTCTTTTTTATTTAAAAAAAAAAATGTTCATTGAGACTCACTAAATTGATTTCACGGCCTGATTAGGGTCCAATTAGTGACCCTGACCCACAGTCTGAAAAACATCCCTCCAAGGATATCTGTACAGCCAGCTCCCTGCCTGGTCAGCTCCCTCTCATGACCCTCTACAACCTCAGGTACCTAAGAAAAGCATCCACTTGCTGGGCACTTACCACCGGCCAGGCCTGTGCTAAGCATTTTGCTATGCTATCTCATTTCATCCTCACCATCACCCTGGAGGCAGGGACTGTTAATATCCTCATTTTACAGGTGAGGAAACTGAGGTTCAAGGTCACACAGTAAATGGCTCAGACAAAATTCAATCCCAGGTCTGTCTGAATCTGGAACCATATTTATCACCACTGCACCATACTGCCCACCGGTGAGTGGTCTTCAGTTCCTTTCTTAAATATACTGTCGGGAAGCTCACCTCCCAAGGACGTTCACTCCAACTGCAACTACTGAAAAGGCCTATACTTCCTTAATTCCTTATACAGTGAAACCTGTGAGAGCCGGAACTTGACAGGACTGCCTTGTTTTTCTGGGTCTTGCAAGTTTTCTGCCTTTGACAGAGTGCAGTCCTACCACTTTTCTATCGCTCTCCATTAATGGAAAATATTTGAGTTTTCCTTCTCTGACAGGTTTCCACCTTATACAGGTTCCGGCCCTCAGAGGTTTTACTGTATTTGTTGATTATGTGATTGGAGATGAGAGAGAGAGAAGACAGGGCTCTGGGGCCAGAATGCACAAGCAGCAAGGCCAGCCATCACACCCCTCAGGGCAAACCCTGCTCCCTCCTCCCTGCCTGCCCACCTCCAGCTGAACCCAGGGAAAGAGCTGGGGTGGGGGTAAGGCCTGCCCAAGGGTTAAGGTGGCCCATTCTGCCATTCCTCCTCACTGACATCAATGTCCTGGGACAACTCACTTGAAACCTCTGTGCCTCCATTTTCCCATCTGTGAAATGGGAATGCTAATAGTATCCACCTCAGATGGTGAGTGTGAGGGTTCAAGGAGCCGACACAGATAAAGCACTTCAGAGCACCTGCATGGGCGAAGGCCTAGTAAACGTGAGCTGTTATTACTATTCCCAGTTCCAACTGAAATCCCCATCACCAATAACAATCACTGTGAACCCTGGGCAGCTTTTTGCTGTTTGCACACAAACATACTCATGTGCAGGCAAGATGGTAGGCTGTACGGAACGCTTACTGGGTGCCATGCACCGTTCGGAGTGCTTGATAGGGATTAAGTCTTTTAATGCTTGTAATGAACCCATGAGGTGAACACTATAATTGTCATCCCTCTTTCACAGATAAGGAAAATGAAGGCACCAAGAGGGTAAGGACTTGCCAGGATCACATAGCTGGAAAGAGCCAGGGCAGGGATTCAAACCCAGGCAGACCCACAGAGTAGATGCCCTCACCCACTGGTGGACGTGGGTGAGTGCTAAGCACATCATGTCCTTATCTTCTCACCAGAACCTCCAAACAACCCTGTGAGGTGTGCACTGTCTTACAGGTGAGGAAACGGAGACCCAGAGTGCTTAGTTAAACTGCCTGGCTCATTAAGAGTGGGGCTGGCAGCCAGGTCTGTCTGACTCCTGATCTTACAAGCCCTCCACCATCTCATGCTCCTCTTGGAGCCTGGGTGGGGGCTCCCCTGAGCCACCTTCTTCCCTAGTCTCTCCCCACCTGCTCTCACCTTGTCCCTGGCTCATACTCCCCTTACCTCTCCTCAAAAGACATCTCCATGCCAGTGCAGCCAAAGGGCCTTGTCATCACTCTCCCACCTCCTTGAAGATGCAACGCATCACACACACACACACACACTATACACACACACCATACACACAAATGCACATACCCCATACACACATGGGTATACACAGACCACATACACCATGCACTCACATGCACAAGTACCATACAACGTGCATGCACGCACTCACACACAGCACACATATGCCATACACACTCCCCATACACACACACACACACACACACACACACACTATACATACCCCCCACAGGCACACAAGCCCTCCTACCTGGGAGAGGGCAGCCCCCTGGGAGGAGACCCCCTGGAACGCTCAGCTCCTCGGGGGGCGGAGTCCAGGGCAGCATCCCTGCCCCAGTGCCGGCCCCAGTTTCCTCATTTTCCCCCAAGGCTGTTTCTCACCCAGCCCCCTGCAGCCTCTGCCGGAGAGGAAGTTGCACAATCCCCTGGGAGCTGCAAATGTGGCCGAGGATTACTCATGACCGCACGCCCGGAAGGCCCCTCACACCCACAGCCTAACCAACTCGGACCAGCTCCCGGTTCCAATCTCACCAATACGGCACTCCAGCATCTACATGGTCCTCCATCTACCCAGATGGAGCCTCTCCACGCCCCCGCCACCCACACAGTCTGGCCCCAGAGGGCCCCAGGCCACAGTCCTCCTGTACCAAGACAAAGAGGCCCGGAACGGCAAGAATCCCACTAGGCCCAGTGTGGATGTAGACCTAGCCCTCACATCCTCCCAGCCCGACCTACAGACATGCATCCTCCTAGCCAGAAATCTCACGACTCACCACTTTCCTGACTAGCCGCACACCTGCCACCTCGGTCTTAGGCGTTCCCAGGGCCTCTGGACACCTAGTTCAGTCCAACTATGGCCAGCCATCTTGAAATGAACCTGAAATCAAGAATACCCCCACAAAGCTCTGGAGAGATCCAAGCCACCACACAGTCTGTCGCCTGTGGGAAACTGCTCTGGCTCCACATGGGATTTCAGAGGTTCCCCAGCCCCCAGAGTACTTCTCTAACAGCCTGTTAAAGAGACTTGACATTTCACTTAGCACTCCTTTCTGGTGGCTGAGGGAGTCCCCTCTTTGGTAGGTAAATACCCCCTGTCAAGAAAAAAGAGCACTCATTAAGCTGTTATCCGTCATCTACACCTCAGGGTGAATGGGTTTGCTCGGCTCTTTCCCTAGAGCAGGCTTCAGGAGGGGAGAGGGCAGTATAGGGAAGTTTAGGCAGGCCCTGGCCCCTGAGGAAGACAGGAGATGCCTCTGAGTGAGTGAGGAGAGTTCTAGAATGGGGAGGTCAGGGAGGCCCGGGGGGACTGGACCAGATTCTAGCCCAACCCTGGCCCTCCCTGGAATAGCAAGCTTTATTTATTTGCTTTTTAATTATTGTCCTTTAGATGAAGGTTTACAGAACAAACTGGCTTCTCATTAAACAGTTAGTACACATACTATTTTGTGACATTGATTACCAACCCCGTGACATGTCAATACTCTCCCCTTCTCCACCTTGAGTTCCCAATTACCAGCCTTCTTGTCTCCTCCTGCCTTCTAGTCCTTGCCCCTGGGCTGGTGTGCCCCTTTAGTCTCATTTTGTTTTATGGTCCTGTCTCATCTTTGGCTGAACTGTGAACCTCAGGAGTGATTTCATTACTGAGCTAAAAGGGTGTCCGGGGGCCATACTCTCAGGGTTTCTCCAGTCTCTGTTGGGATGGCAAACTTTAGAAGGATGCAAAAGGTGACTAGGAGGCTGGCTTGGGCCCCCACCTCTTGCTCTGCTGGGCCTACAGTGGGGCCTCAGATAAGGAGTATGATAAGCACCTCTTATCACCCCACACAGCCTTGGACTCCCACCCAGCTAAGGACAAAGTCAGAAATGGGTTTGCCTGGGCCCCGGGGTTCCCTGAAGAGCCCCTCATTTCTGCAGCCTTCATCAAAAGGCTGGGGCCTTCAGGGCAGCCCCAGCCCTCTGAGGCATGGAGAGCAGAGGCTCTCACGGATCACCTGACTCCCCGCTCAGTGGACTGGGAGCAGAGTCAGTGTTAGAAAGCCCTCCCTCCCCTGGAACACAACAGCCACAAGGGCCCTTTGCAGAGGCGCCTCCTCAAATGTCTGCACGTTCATCAGCCCCCCCATTCTTACAATAGCCCCATGGAGAGGAGGGGCAGTAATTCTTGCCACCCCTGCTTTTCACATGAGGAGAATGAGGACCGGAGTACGTAGGTGACTTCCCTAAGGCCACGCAGCAAGGTCATGGCAACTCTGCACTATAGACATTTGCAGCCAGATAATTCTTTATCGTGGAGGCTATCTTGTGCGTTGTAGGATGTTTAACAGCATCCTTTGCTCTACCCACTAGATGCCAGAAGCACTCCCCCCGTTGTGACAACCAGAAATGTCTCCAGACATTGTCAAATGCCCCCGGGGGCAAAATCTCCCCCAGTTGAGAACTACTCCCCTCAAGGCACCCAAAAGATGAGCACCTGCCAATTCTAAATTGAAGGGTATCTGCTGAGGGCTCTGGCCCTCAAGTCTCCCTCTCCTCCCCTCCAGATGTGCCAGGCAGGAGGGCCTGAAGGAGCTGGTGCCTACTCTGTGGGCTTGGAGCCTTCTCAGCAGAGGCTGCCCATTGGCAGGCACTGTCTCTAGGGGCTCTCCCACCCACAAGCTAC
The DNA here is from genome assembly GCF_030014295.1 of Loxodonta africana. NCBI lineage: Eukaryota > Metazoa > Chordata > Mammalia > Proboscidea > Elephantidae > Loxodonta > Loxodonta africana. Next base: position 104,425,918 of record NC_087342.1, read on the forward strand.
CCACGGTCCCTCTGCCCACATTCAATAGTGCAGTCGTCTTTCAACTGTTTTGATTACACACTCCCATCAGTATAAAGGTTTGAGCACCTCTAATAGATGCTTATTTCCTAATAAATTGCTTACATATACCCATGCATAAAAATATATATAAAATAATATATTATGCATGTCAGCAAGCATACACAAAAGCAGATCTAGTAAAAAGATGAGAAGGATAATGCAAATTACAGCCATGATTAGATACCATTCCATAATCACCAGCATGGCAAGAATTAAACAGCCTAACAAATACCAAGTGTTGGCAACGATGTGGAGCAACAGGAACTCGTATGTGTCACTAGTGTGGAATTAACTGGTATAACCATTTACCAAAATATTTACTAAAGCTGTAACATGATATGCATACCCTGGGCTCTGGCGATTCTACTCCTGAGTACATATACTCTGGAAGAATTTATGCACCACTGCAGTAGGAAGCAGGACACCTGGTGGCACAGTGGTTAAGAGCTAAGGCTGCTAACCAAAAGGTCGACAGTTCAAATCCACTAGGCCCTCCTTGGAAACTCTGTGGGGCAGTTCTACTCTGCCCTGTAGGGTCTCTATGAGTCAGGATCGACTCAACAGCAGTTAGGGTTTAACAGGTAGCAGGAAGCACATACAAGGTTATACGTACAAGGATATTCTTACAGCATTGTTGGTAGCAGCCAAAGACAGAAAGTGACCCAAATGTCCATGGAATGGATTCAAATGTGGCATCATGTTCATGCAGTAGAATGCCATACCACAATGAAAATGAACATACAACAGCTACACGCAACAGCGTGGATGAAACTCACAAATACACTGTTAAGTGGGAAAACATGGCATAGAACAGGTTCAGTGTTGTTACAAACCAAATCTGCTGCCATCGAGTTGATTCCAACTCATAGCGACCCTATAGGACAGAGTAGAACTCCACCATAGGGTTTCCAATGAGCAACTGGTGGATTCGAACTGCCAACTTTTTGGTTAGCAGCCTGAGCTCCTAACCACTATGCCACCAGGGCTCCAGTGTTGTTCCACCTATATTAAATACAAAATCAGGCAAAATTAAGCTCTGTTGCTAAAGGATACAGAGATAAGTGTTTCCGCTATAAAGAAAAGCAAGGAACTGATTATCGTAAGTGGCTGGTGGGTGGCTCAGGGGCCACCAGCCCCCTCCCTCCCTTTCTGCAGCCTGAAGTCCTTCCACTCTGTCCAGGAAGGAAGCCTTCTGGGCCTGCAGAGCTGGCCCCAGGTGAGAGGACCTGGGAAGCATTAGAGCTGCCCTTTCCAGGGCCCAGATGATGGGAGCTAAACCCACGGCATCAAGGTCTCCATGCTGGCAGCAGGACCATTTGTAGCAACTCTCTCCAGCTGAAGGGCAGCGGAGTCATGCCTGTGTTCATTTGACGCGTTATCCTGCACCACCTTACATCACTCTGCTTTTCTCTGTCCTCTGTGTGTATTTAAGTGCCCTACCTAGCCTGGTACTCCTCAAGGAAGGAGCAGAGTTCTTACTCTCCCCACCCTGGGAGGCTGGCACAGTGCTAGGCACTTGGTGCTCCAGACATTCTTGTTGACCCAATGGAGCTCAAGGCCAGGGGGTATATATAAAGGCTCCTTCACCCTCTCTGTGCCTCAGTCCACTCTCTCAACAATGTGAGCAGCACCAACTGGCCTATAAGGCCCCCAGCTGTACAGCTCACAGTCAGCCCCACAGCAAAGCCAGAGCTGCACTGGCAGGGGCAGCTGAGAGCACCTGGCTAGAGCCCGGGCAGGGACAGGAGGCAGCAGGGGTGGACAGTATAGTGTGTCACCTCCTGGCCACTCCGAACCCCCAGGGACTGTAGGGGGCTGAGGCAGCTGCTGTCCCCAAACCAATTATAAACAAGGCAGAGGACAAGCTGTGACTTCCCTTGGCAAACAGGAGAAAACAAACCAGGGCCCCAAACCACAGACTCACTGGTAGAACTGGTGGTGGGAGGGAGTGCTAGACACCAGGGGTGCTGGCAAGCTTTTTGCGAGTAGGGGCAGACTGTGAGCCCCAAGCCAGAGAGAGGTTGGGCTTGGGTTACTGGGAGAGAGTATAAGGAAGGGTCAGGGCAGGGCCAGAGGGCTCAGGACCTTGCCAGCTGTGTGCCAGGTCCCTGGGTATTAGATGGGGAAGCACCTGCAGGGTAGAGACCATGGGTAAGCTTTTTTGTGTCCTCATTTCTGGGCACATTTTAGTGGTTCGATTCACATTCATTCATTCCACAAAGATTTATCGAGCATCCATTATATATCAGGCACTCTTCTAAGCCCTGTGAGGCAACGATAGTTCAGTGGTAGAATCCTTGCCTTCCATACAGGAGATCCAGGTTCAATTCCTGGCCAGTGCACGTCATGAGCAGCCACCACTCATCTGTCCATGGAGGCTGGCATGTTGCTATGATGCTGAACAGGTTTCAGCAGAGCTTCCAGACTAAGAAAGACTAGGAAGAAAGGCCTGGCAATCTACATCTGAAAATCAGCTGATGAAAACCCTATGGGTCACAACAGCTGAATCCACAGCCTATCAAGAGGATGGCGCAGGACTGGGCAGCGCTTTGTTCTGCTGTGCATGGGATCACCATGAGTCGGGGGCTGACTTGAGGGCAGCTAACAACTTCTAGGCGCTTGGGATACAGCATGGAACAAAACAGACAAAACCCCTGCCCTCTGCGTGCCACTGCTCAAGCCTTACATTCATTTGTTGATGGATTGGCTTGGACTCCATGCTCACCCTCTCCCTGTTCTGCAGGGTGGAGATCACCCACCGTCTCTTCTCACCTCCCACCAGCTTCACCTCAACTCCTCCAGCTTCCAACCCACCACCTCAGGCCGCAGCCTGAGGCTCCCCAGCTATCTGCTGCCCTGGAAGCTCCGGGCTGCTGAGAAGATGATGGAAACGACCCCGACCTCCAAGGATGAGCTTCCACTGTCCCCCAAACATCTCCAGTCTGGGCACAAAAACAAGGGAACAGCCTCTTCTTGTGCCTGTTTCATCACTTTTATTAACAAGAAATGTGATTCAAACATTGATCAAGTCCTTGCCCCACACGTGGTCTGAAAGTAAAATAACAGAAGCCAGGGCCTCCTTAGACACCTCCCCGCCATCCCAACAATGCTGCTCTGCCCCAAGCACCGCTACAGAGCTCCAGCCCTGCCCTGTGTCCTGACGACTCTCAGGGCCCATGTTGTCTTTCTTTGCTCACCTCGCCCTGTCTTAAGCAGCAAATATTTCTTAAGAACTTGTCCTAGAGAAAGGAGACCTGGTGGTACAGTGGTTAAGTGCTCAGCTGCTAACCAAAAAGTTGGCAGTTCAAACCCACCAGCTGCTCCATGGAGAGAGATGTGGCAGTCTACTTCTGTAAAGATTTATAACCTTGGAAACCCTATGGTGCCGTTCTACCCTGACCTATAGGGTCACTATGAGTCAAAATAGACTTGATGGCAATGGGTTTGTCCCAGGGAAGGGACCAAGAACCCCAGGGCTGGACAGTGGTCACTAATGGGAAGGTAGAGGCCAGGTGGGGAGAGGGGAGGATTGACTGTACAGGGGACACCAAATGGTCTCAGAAGTGGTCGCTGCCCCTGAGACCTGGCTTCATAAAGGCCCAAAGCCATCAGAGATGGCTTTCCTAAGGGAAAGCAAAGTCCTGCCAGTATAGCTGTGAAGCAGCAAGCCCCTAACATGGTGGTCCTCAAAGTGTGGTCTGCGGGCCAGCAGCTCAGCACCGCCTGAGAACTTATCAGAAATGCAGACCCCACCCCAAAACCAAAAACCAAACCAGTTGCCTTCCAGTCGATTCTGACTCATAGCAACCCTATAGGAGAGAGTATAAGTGTCCCACAGGGTTTCCGAGGAGCACCTGGTGGATTCGAACTGCCAACCTTCTGGTCAGCAGTCAAGATCTTAACCACTGCACCACCAGGGCTCTGGCCCCACCCCACACCTGCTCATTCAGGAGCTTGGGGGTGGGGCCCAGTAATCCTCCAGGTGATCCTGATGCACGATCAAATCTGAGAACCACTGCACTAGAGAGAGGGGAACCCTAGCAGCGTAGTGGTTAAGAGCTACAGCTGCTAACCCAAAGGTTGGCAGTTCAAATCCACCAGGTGCTCCTTGGAAACCCTAGGGGACAGTTCTACTCTGTCCTGTAGGGTTGCTATGAATCGGAATCAACTCAACGGCAACGGGTTTGGTTTGGTTTTGGCACCAGAGAGAAGGAGCCCTGGTGGTGCAGTGGTTAAATGCCTGGCTGCTAACCGAAAGGTCTGCGGTTCAAACCTACCAGCCACTCAGCAGGAAAAAGATCCGGCAGTCAGCTTCCATAAAGATTACAGCCTTGGAAACCCTGCAAGGAGTTCTAATTTGCCCTACAGGGTCACTATGAGTCTGAATCAACTCGATGGCATTGGGTTTGGTTTTAGCCTGGGCGATGCAAGCAGTTAGTAATCGGTTAGCCTAAAGTCCGACAGTTAGAACCCGCCACACGGCAGCTCCTCTGACTCATGGCAGCCCCATGTGTTACTGAGTAGAACTGCTCCATAGGGTTTTCTTAGCTGTAACCTTTACAGAAGAAGCCCTGGTGGCACAGTGGCTAAGAGCTCAGCAGCTAAGCGAAAGGTCAGCAGTTCAAACCCACCAGCTGCTCCACAGGAGAAAACTGTGGCAATCTGCCTCTGTAAAGAGTACAGCCTTGGAAACTCTATGGGGCAGTTCTACTCTGCCCTGTAAGGTTACTATGAGTCGGAATTGACTCCATAGCAATGGGTTTGGTTTGAAATATTTATAGAAGCAGATGGCCAGGCGTTTTTTCAAAAGTGTCACTGGGTGGGTGGGTTCAAACCACCAACCTTTAGGTTAGTAGGCTAGAGCAAACCATTTATGCCACCAAGTACCTCCCATAAAGATTACAGCCAAGAAAACCCTATAGAACAGTTCTACTCAGTACTGCATGAGGTCGCCATGAGCCCAAATCAATTCAGTAGTAATGGGTTTGGTTTGGGTTGGCCCTAAAGAAAGGGCACTGGAATCATCTGGGCAATTTTTTTGTTTAATTTAATACTGGTGCTTGGGCCCTTCTCCTAGAGATTCAGATACAATGTTATTTTTTCACAAGCTCCCTAGATGATGATAATGCCCAATCCACTGCCGTTGAGTCGATTCTGACTCATAGCGACCCTAAAGGAAGGACAGAGTAGAACTGCCCCATAGAGTTTCCAAGGAGCACCTGGTGGATTCGAACTGCTGACCTCTTGGTTAGCAGCTGTAGCACTTATCCACTACACCACCAGGGTTTCCATGATAACATCCAGCGAGGGCTATAGTCAGATGGAACAGCCCCCTGGTCTCCTGGAAAGGTATGCCTTGATGGGGAATAGGATTTGGTTACTGCGAGGCCAGCAGGGGAAGGCTTGCCAGAGGGACCAGCATGAACATGGCTGGGAGGAGGGAATGTGTACCCTGGGTTTCTGGCCAGAGCCTGCTGGAATTCCTGGATTAATCCCCATGGCATCACATCTTACTCAGGGACCTCCGCTGTGTGGGTAAGAGCCAGCAAGCCGGCCAACCCCCAAGGAAGCTGGGCAGGGGGTGGGAGTGGCCAGACTTCATTTCTCCTCCTCCTATGCCCGCCCTTAAGAGTCAGAGAAGAAAACTGGTGATGTCCCCACCTGTTGCTTCTGCCTCTGGTGACCGCCCCCTGCTTTCACCCACCCCTGACACCCCCATGGCAAAGCACTTCCTGTGGGCACAATAAGTCCCTGCTCCTGCCCTATCGCTGGGATTTTATCTCTGCCCTCAGTGACATCCTGGCCAAGGGGATGGGTATCTCTGGGGCACAGTGCAGGAGAGGCAGGCAGCAGGAGGGTGGGGAGCTGCAGGCCAGGAATCCCAAGAGGCAGAGCAGAGGTGGTGGAGGTGCTGTGGACATGCCAATTCTCCTATGCCATCTTGTTAGATAAGGAGACCAGGCTGGTGTGGTGCAGCAGGGGGTGATGGGGGCTGTGGCCACTAGCCTGAGAAGGTATGACGTTTGAGGTATGACAATTAAAAAAGATATTAGACACACCAAGGAGGTCTGTTGCAGCCCACAGGTCTTTACTTCATAGAACTTTCTACGCTTCTATTTGCTCACTTGAAAACAAGAAGGAAAGGACCAGCCTCGCCAAGTTGTAAAGGTTAATTGTGATAACAGCTAACATTTTTTGAGCTTGGCACTATTGAAGTGCTGGGCTTATATGGATGGGACTTAGCTCTCACTAGGGCACTATTAGGTAGGTGCTACCAAAAACCCTGTGGATCACAACGGCCCAACCCCTGACCGATCATGAGGATGGCACAGGACCAGCCAGCATCTCATTCTGTTGTGCATGGGGTCACCATGAGTTGGGAGCCAACTCAACGGCAGCTACCATCGCCACCACCATAACCCTCACTTTGTAAGTGTGGTAACTGAGGCACACCGAAGTGAAGCAGCTTTCCCAATATCACACAGCAACTAAGTGGTAGAGCTGGGATTCCACGTCAGGCAGCCTGGTCCAAGGTCCAGAGGGAACTTGAGGCACAGTGCCTCATGGTGGCTGTGCCTATGTCTCAAGGAACATGGCCTAGTTGTTCCACCAGGGCTAACCAAAAAACCAAACCAAACCCCTTGCCACTGAGTCAATTCTGACTCATAGTGACCCTACAGGACAGAGTAGAACTGCCCCATATGGTTTCCAAGGAGCGCCTAGTGGATTCAAACTGCCAACCTTTTGGTTTGCAGCTGTAGCTCTTAACCACTACACCACCAGGGTTTCCTCTGCCAAGACTAGCCCTAGCCTTCAGCTAAAACTTAAGTCCGTGGACTTCATCAATCCCCCAGCCTCCCCCTACACCCATAAACCTGCCTGGTTGAAGCCTCTCCCATCCTGGTTTTTTTGCCATCAATTTGGAGGGGACACCATGGATGATCTAGGATCACAGATATGAAGACTGAGGTCCCCAGGGGACCTGCCTCAGCTACAAAGCCAGTGAGAGCAGAGTGGGGTCCCCGGACTCCCGGTCCAGCGCTCTGCTCATGACTTCCACTGCTATCCCCTTCTCTCCCACGATTCCCCACATCTGATCAGACAGGTCTACAGAGGGTGCACTGCTAAGCTAATGGATGTGATGTTCATGCCACAAAGCCAGGCACAGAGGCCATCAGGAAAGGGTGCTTCCTTCCCTTCCTGGGGCATCTGAGGTTTCCAAGGAGGCTCAGGAAGCCCTGTCTGAACCCATCTCTTCCCCTGGCCAGCCAGGGCAGGTTCTCACTGGGGGTCCTTTGATCATCCCATGTGTGTTGACAGCTCAGGAAAGAAACCAAGGAGATAGGTGTGGTCCTGGGGCAGGGAACTCAGCCAGTTCCCACCCTTGCACAGAGTGGGAGACTCTGGATGGGGAAAAGAGGGGTTCTTAGACCCCCTTCCCACCTTTTTAGAGGGAACTCCTAGGAAACCCGGAAGTGGTCTTTCTTAGGGATTGAGAACATGGACTTTGGAGTCAGTTGGACCTGGGTTGGAGTCCCAGTCCTGCCACCTTCAGGCTGCGTGACTTTAGGCAACTTGTTTAACTTCTCTGAATCAGTATAATGAAGTGGTTAGTATAACCAGTATAATGAAAACAATAAATCTTACCTCACTCTAAAGAGTAAACATGCAATAAATGTTGGCAACTACGGTTAGCAACTAAATTTTATTATAATATGGTTTTATTATAACAAAGAAAACAGGCAAATATTCTATTAATATTACATTGTGTTATGGATACACTTTCCTAGACACACATGGACACATTTCATGAATACGCATGTACCTAGATACCTGGAACCTTGTAACCACACACACAGACTCACCTTAACTACACAAACCCCACACCAGCACACAGAGCAACTCCTCTGCAGTTACTCATATGCTTGCCATGCACTGCTCACTACCCTTAATCTTCGCACCAACCCCATGAGGTGAGTGGGTTTTTATCTCCCTGTTCTCAAAGGAGGATACACACAGTACATGTATATACAATCTCTGCATCCTGGGATGCAGTCATTTCTGGCTGCTCTGGGAAGCCTGAACTCCTTCCCTCTGTATCTGAGGCCAATCCAATTTCCGCAGTAGCCCCCAGGGCTGCCCCAAGCAGGGCCCCAAGTGCAGACTGCCCTCCACCCCCAGGACAAAGGCCCAGCCTGATTTTCATGCCAGCTGCGGTCGGGAAACCCCTGCCTGCTGCCGCAGAAACCAAGTTGACTTTGAAAAGGAAGAGACAGAAGCCAGGAGGTGAGGGGGGCAGCCCAGCCACTCCCTGTCGGGGCAGGTGCTAAGTAACTCTATAAACTCTGGCTAATGATGCGATTACCGCAGTAAATATGGCCCCAGGAGGGATGGGGCCAGAAGCCAGACCCTCAAAAGGCAGCTAGGCTTCAGAGGTGGGAGTTCCTTCCCACCTACTTCCCAGCTTCCCAGAAATAGGCCAAGAGGGAGGCCTGACTAGCAGTAGGCAGAGCATCCCCATTTCACCAACCCAGGCCCCTAGATGGGCTCCTGCCTACCCTAGCACACCCCCTGCCCACAGGTGACTGTGACTCATCCAGCCATAGATGATCCATCAGAAGCTCGGCTGCCTCTCCCTGGAGTCAGTGCTAACCTGGAGAAATGTTCCCTGCTCCCCCACACCCCTACCCCTTCCATGGCACCAGGAACCAGGAGACTGGAGTTCCCGTTTGGCACCACCTCACAGAGCTGAGCTGAGTACAAAATAGTACTGCAGCTGTACCAGCAGGCCTTGTAAACTGTAAGCAATATTGGCTCCCCTAGGAAAAAGCAGAGCACTAATCACCCTGAAACAACTCCGCCCTCATCGATGCCCTCCGCTTCCCAAGCTCTCCCCAGGCTCAGCGGCCAGGAGGGAGGCAGAAAGAAGGGGGCCAAGCAAGTTGCTATTCGTCCGGGGCTGGAGAAACTGAGGCATGGAGTGGGAAAACCACACAAGGTGGCTACCAAGCTTGCTCCCAGGGCAGGGAGCCCTCCTCTTCCCCTGCCTCTTATGGCGGCCCTGCAGCTCCATTGCTAGCTTTCTCCTAATCAGACTGTGAGCTCCCTGAGGGCAGGGCCTGGGGCGGGGGGTGCCTTCCAGGCTGGGCACAGAGAAGGCCTCTGAAAAGTTCTGATCTGAGCCCAACCACATCTGGCTGCCCTCGAAGCCCCAGGCCCTGGGAAGAAAACAGAGACCAGCCCCCAGTCCCCAACTGCCCAAGTGCGGCCTGTGCAATCTCGGCCGGTGGGTGCAGGGGCATGAGCCCACATCCCGGAGCTGTCACCGGGGCCTGCACCGGCCTTGCCTCCTTCCCCGCTCCACTAAGCACCCTCTCACCCGGTTCGGGGTTGGGCGGCAGAGTGGTAATTACGTGACACTTCCCCCAGCGAGTTCTAAACCAAAGCACTGCGCTCAATCAAGCTTAGTCTAAAAACAGTCGCCGCTGAACCGTCCCCAGAACCAGAGGACGACGGTTGGGGCTGACGGGGTCTGGGAAGGGCGCCGGGGTGAGGGGGTGGCGGGGAATGGAGTCGAGGGCGAGCGCTGGGCAGAGCAGGCGCTCGCGCAGACGAGCCCCGCCCTGGGCGCCCTCCCTTCCTCCTCCGGGCGCGGGCCGGGAGCGCCAGGCGGCTGCGGCGCGAACCTGCTCGCGCAGCCCAGAGCAGCTCGGGGCAGCCGTGCGTGAAGCCAGAACCCCGGACCGGGAGGGGGTCGAAGGGCGGGGGCCTGGCTTGATTCTGCCCACTCCCTTCCAGGAGGCTGGCGCACTCGCTGCGGCCCGATGGCAGGTCGGGGTACTGGGCTGGGAGGGGTGGGGAATGAGGAGGCGCTGATTTCGGGGACGCGACAGCCTGGGGTTGGGCGGCGCGGACTCTGAGGAGAGGGGGAAGGGGGCGTGTTTTCCGGGATTCGGGACAGAGAGGGAGGCGGGGGAAATGACTGGGGTGGGGGCAGGTGGCTGGGAACTGCGGGGAAAGCAGAAAGAGGTACGCGCGGAGGGCGCGTTCGGGAGCTGGGTTCCATAGGGTCATGGAATAATGCGCGAGATAAAAAGGCTGCGCTCAGGGACACCAGGTGACTGGGGCATGGGCGCCTTCTCCGAGGGGGAGGAAGGGACAAGAAGGGAAGAAGGGATGGTACTTCCACCAGCCCCAACCCAGCCCCCGGGGCGTGGCGCCGCTGTGGCCCTCCCACTCCCCGGGACCATCCAAGCGGGGCCTGGCTGGGCCGGACTCAGCCCCCGCACACCGCTCCTGCCCTGACCCCCTCCCCCGCATCACCCGGCCAGGACGCGTCCGGTGGCTGGCGGAGGGGGGACGCAAGGCCCACGCATCCCTAAAACTTCTTACAAGTTCACCTCCATGCTTCCCGCCCCTCGACTCCCAGCTCCCGGGCCAGGAAGGCCCATGCCAGCCCCGGCCCCTCCCGCCCGGTTACATAAGGTCGCAAAGAAGCCGCCCCCTGCCCGGGCCTGAAGGGAGGGGCCGGAGGGGCTCCCGGGCTCAGCCTGCAGCGCCGTTCCTGCCACGCGCCGGGCGTCCCGAGCGGTACCGGCAGCGGGCGGGTGGTGGTGCGGCGCACTGGGTCCTGGTCCCCTCTTCAGCCGGCACCCCCACCCACCCACCCACCTGTCTCCAGGACCCACGGGATGGGGTCGGGAGAGTCTGCGGCGGGGGTCCCTTGCCCTCCGCGCTCCCGCTCCCCTCGGCCCCCCTCACCTCGCTCTGAAGGTCAATCCGTCCGCCGCCCGCGCCCCGCGTCTCCGGCAACTTGTCCAAGTTCAGGTGCCCGGCCCAGGAGCTGTGCCCGCCGCCGCTCCCAGCCTCCTCCGGCTCCACGCCACCTGGGTGGCCCACCCCGTCCGCCCTTCCCGCCGCCGCAGCCGCTGCCGATCCTTGCGTCCCGCCCGCTGCCGCCGCCTCCGCTGTCACCGAGCCCCGCGCCCGGGCTTCGGCTGTCACTCCGCGCCCACTTCCCGCTGCGCCCGGCAGAGGGCAGCACCCGCCCCCGCGGCTCCGCCCCGCCCCGCCCTCCACCGGTCTGCCGCGGCGCCCGCTGGGAAACGTAGTCCTTTCTGCTGCGCCGCTAGTCACGCCGGGACTTGTAGTCTCGCTTTTCGGGCCTCGTCCTGCAGAGCCTTGGTGTTTGACTTGGAACCTTGGTTTCACTTCGTTGCTGTCCCTTTTGCAGGTGTTCTTTTTCCTCTAAGTCAGTGATGTTCCGAACCAGAGCTCACTGCAATACAGCCTATGGCCTGTCCTCAAGGAGTGACCTGCAGCAGGCTGCCTTTCCGGGAGTCTAGGAAAAATGCAGAGTCTCTGATGGTGTGCGTTGGCGTAGAAACTCTTCCATGGAAAACCGCAGTTGCCCTCCTTGTTTGGAGTGGGGTGCGGAACTTGGATCTCAGATATTAGGCTTTTCCCCCTGCCCCTGAGCAGATGGAGCAAGGTTGGATCAGCCTGGTGAACCCAAAACCAAACCAAACTTGTTGCCATCACGTCAAATCCACATAGGACAGTGTAGAACTGCCCCATAGGGTTTCCAAGACTGTAAGTCTTTACGGAAGCAGTCTGCCACATCTTCCACCCATGGAGCAGCTCGTGGATTCCAACCACCCACCTCTCAGTTAGCAGCCCGGTGCTTAACAACTGCCATCAGGGCTCCTATGTTGGTGAAGGACAGAGTGAAATATGACTCTAGGATGGAGCCCACCTCCCCCGCCATTTCAGGCTTTCCATTTACAAACCCCCTCCCCACCTAAGCCTCATCATCCGAGCTTGCTGGTACTCTCCCTCCCCACATTGCCAGACAGAATTTTTCTGATTTTCTTTTATGTCATCTCCCCCTTTTAGAAGTCACAGAGTACTGGGCTATCATTCTTTCTGCTTCCTCCTCCTCCACACCATGTTGCCCCAGGTTTCCAGGTCTTTTACTAGGAGGTCCCTAAGGAGGACAGGAATACAGTCCAGAGAGACAAGAACTCTTGCTGAGTTGGTCAGAGCAAGTGAGCTTGATTTCCAAGTGCCTTAAGTAGCTCTTGTCCACAGTTGAGGGCAAAGAGCCTTTCAAATATAGGCTCTGGGACATAGAGGTCTGCGTGAAAATATTATCAGCTCTACTCAGCCCGACCCTTCTAAAGCCCTGCTGGAAATAGATTCTGGCTGCATCACCCGCCTCCCTAAAGAATCATGTGACTCCTACAAGTGCACAGAGGCCATCCAAGCTCTCCAGAGAATAGTGCTAGTCTAAGCTTGATCAACAGATGAGGAAACTCAGACCTCAAGCCAGGATGTGTCAGATCCCTAGTCATACTGCTAGTAGACATGCATGTGTGTCCCGAGGTCACTGGGGTTAGTGCTGATGTTGTTGCTGTTGTTAGGTGCCGAGGAGTCGATTTTCGACTCATAGCTACCCCACGTGATAGAGTAGAATTGCCCCATAGTGTTTTCTAGGCTGTCATCTTTATGGAGATCATCAGGCCTTTCTCCCATGGAGGCACCGGCTGAGCTCTAATCACCAGCCTTTCTGTTAGCAGCCAAGTGCTAAACTGTTGTGCCACCAGGGCTACTTGTTCTGGTGCTAGTTTGATAAATTAAGTCAGCTGGGCACTTCAGGTTGTCACAATTGGGCCCTTTTACCTGTCACAAAAGAAGATCGCCTTTGATGCCCCAGCTACACCACTGTCTTCCCTCTCCAGAGGGAAGCTGTGAACAGACTCCAAACCCTCAGGGGTAGAGGGTCCATCCCAAGATCCATTCCCTGAGATCAGGCCACAGTCCCCTCTCCAAAAACAACAGGCTGGCCAATATGGAGAAGAACTATTTATTGTTAGAGAAAGTCCACAGTCCAGAAAAGGAAGGCTGAATCCAGAAAGGAAGCACAGAGACACTGCCCCCACAGGGTGGGGGGGCAAGAGGAAAAAGAGAGTTCAGGCAAGTGAGCCTAGACAGCTGTGGCGAAGCCCACCCTGTTGTTGCCCATGTCGAAGACAGAGTAGTAGGACCTGAGGAAGACATCCCCGAGGATCCATAGGGGTTGGCCGTCCTGGGATGCCAGGTAGGTAGACATGAGCCCCACGGTGCAGTAACCATTGTTCTGCTTGACAGAGAAGGACAGCACTCATTCGCTCACTCCCACATGGACTGACGTGCTGCTCAGCCCTGAGCCCCAGGTCAGGATCACAAATGCAGAGATGAGTGAGTCAGGGCCCCTGCCCTTGAGGGCTCACAGATCAGCCGAGCCACCAGGGCAAAGGCTGGTGGTAGGGATTTCTGAAATGGGTGAACGCGGGCTGCACTGGCCTTCTGCAGGGTCCCATCACACTGTGACGGGAACCTTCTCTCATGGACCTCCCTTCCTGAGCAGGCCGGCCTGGTGGTTAAACCTTAGAGCCAGACCAACGTGGATTCAAGCCCCAGCTTCACCCAGATTAGCTGTACGTCCTGGAGTCGGTTGCGTAAACCTCTCTGAATCTACATGTTTTCCCTTTGTAAAAGAGAAGTAACTATATCCCTCCTCGAATGTTGTGAAAAACTAAACGGGATAGCGTAGGCAAAGTGCTTCGCATGGTGGCTAACTCATACAGCCCAATGCCTCACCCCACCGATTAATAATAATAACTAATAAGAGATAACACCCATCGTTTTCACAGCCTTGTTCTAGAGGAGGGGGTTTAGAATCAGTGGGACAAATAAATCAGTGCTGCAAGGAGTCGGGAAATGGCTCAAGATGGGGGGGGGACTTGTGCCATTCCTGGCTCCCCACCCCTTCCTCCCCCCACCCTCACAGTGCCTTGCTGGCTCAGCCTGTAGAGATAGACCAAGACTCACGTCGAGGATATAAGAGGAGGGTGGCAGAGGGAGCTGTGCGCCATTAATGATGAAGGTGAAGGTGGGCAGGTCCTGGATGTCCTCACAGTTCACGAGAAACTGCAGAGAGGAACAAGAGCCAGATTAGCTCAACCCCCACCTGAGAGTACCCCTCTGGGGTCCCAGGACTGAGCCCCAAGGCTTGCTTTTGGAATGGAAGGTGCAGCACCAAGGGAACTCCGTGCATGACACATGTGGACACACAGGCAGTGGGAGGGATTTGGGGAGCCCTGAGCATTACCCCCCTTCCAGCTCCACTGTGAAAACACTGCTTTGGCCTGAATTTCCCCCAGGAGAGGCTCACTCTCTCTGCCCTTTCCCTGCAAGTGTCCTTTAAAACACACAGATCTGTAGGAAGAGTAGCCATGGGTCCTCCAGAGTTAGTGGGAATGTGTTATCTAGGCAAACCCTTTGCTGAGCACAAGAGAGACGGGTAGTGGGGACCTGTAGAGGTGAGGGAGGTGAAGAAGGTAAGGGCCCTGCATTCTAGTTATTTTGTTCTTATCCCAAAGCCCACCAAGCATTTGATCTGTTTCCTCCAAGTGACTGCAGCTCGGAAGAAATTCTTGCCTAGTAATAATCTCCCCCTGCCCCCTCAGCACAAACCTGGCCCCACCTAAACCGGCCCCCAGTCCCCAGCCCTGCCCCGACCCCGGTCTTCCCTAGTCCACACACCTCCAGTGCCTTGGAGTAACTAGAGGCATGGAACCCAAGAATTAATCTGTTCTTATGCTCCCTGGAGAAACCCCAGTTTCTTCTGCAGAAGGGGATACCTCTGTCAGACCCACCTGTCCATACTCATCCTCCACAGCCCCTGTGGCCTGCAGAAGGTCACTCAGGTACTGTTGGGGCACAGTGAGCAGAGAGGTGCCTGTGTCCACAATGGCCTGGCAACCTTGGGAGCACCAGCCAGAGGCCTGGCCGCCAATGAGGAACCTGAGTGGTGAGGAGGGAGAACAGCCTCAGCACCCCACCAGCTCAGGACAGATGAGGGAAAGATAGCTACTGCCACATAACCATGGTGTACCTCAGAAAGGTAACCATTCTGAATGGTCAATCCAGCCATTCTCCTGCCTCACATCATACCAGAGTCTACCCAAGGCCACCTAAATGGCCGTGGGATCCTCCTTCTAAAAAGTTCCAAGGAAGGGTCTAGAAACATCAAAAGCAGGACCACTGATTCACTGTAAGTGCTTGGAACAAATTGGTCCCCCAACACACCCCAATTTCCAATCTGTAATCCCATGGAGTTGGACTAAAACCAAACCCGTTGCCATTGAGTCAATTCCAGCTCATAGACTCGCAGGGTTTCCAAGGAGCAGCTGGTAGATTTGAACTGCTAACCTTTTGATTGGCAGCCGTAGCGCTTAACCTCTCAGCCACCAGGGCTCCAGAGTTCAATTACATGGTCTCTAATGTTCAGGATTACAAGTCCTGGCCCTCCCTATGTTGTCCCCGCCCCACCTATCTTCTCCAGGCTGAGCTGGGCCTTGACACTTCAGCAAAGGGCAGCTGTGACTTTTTGGGGGCAGACTGGGAGCGCGGGGTGGAGGGTCCTCTGATCCCCACCCACCCAGCATTGCCTGGATGTATGTGTGACATGGGGTGCCTCAAAGCCTGTCCTAGGTCACCAGGGCCCCGCCACAGACTCACTCCTCAATGCCAATCTGCCAGTAGAGCTCCCTGGTGACAGGGGCCCAGTAGATCTGGCCCGAGTACAGGCTGTCGTCCACACCCCCAAGGATGAGGGCTCCTCCATCCTGAGAGCCTTGATAGCTGCAGGAGACAAAGGGAAGGGTGGGTCAGCAAGTAGCCCAGGAAAAGGACTTTCCTGCTGGGTACAGTGAAACAGTGTAAAATAGAACTCTAGTCCTGGCTCCAGAGTCCCTGGATGGTACAGTTAAAGTGCTCACTGCCAACCAAAAGTTGGAGGTTTGAGATCACTCAGAGCTGCATTGGAAGAAAGGCCTGGAAATCTACTTCTAAAAAATCAGTCATTGAAAATCCTATGGAGCACAGTTCTACTCTGATACACATGGGGTCACCATGAGTTGGAGTCGACATATAGCGATTGGCCCTGGCTCCAGATTTGGGGCTCTCTGAAGGCAGTGCTGTGTCTTCCCTCAGGCTGGGGCTCTCTGAGAGCAGGGCCGTGTCTCTTCCCCTCAGACTGGGGCTCCCTGAGGGCAGGGCTGTGCGTCCCCCTCAGAATGGGGCTCCCTGAGGGCAGGGCTATGTCTCCGCCTCAGAATGGGCTCCCTGAGGGCAGGGCTGTGTCTCCTCAGACGAGGGCTCCCTGCCTGGGCTTCTCAGAATTCCCTGTGTCTCAGCTACCAAATAATGCTGCCCCACAGAGTCGAGTCTCCCCATTCTGCCCACATTCAGCTGTCCCATGCCTCCCACTTCATGCTCCTGGTGGAACATGTCGCCAGGAGCCCCATTCTGGGCCCAGCTTGTTACTCTTTTCCTGGGATCTGGGGGGAGGTAGGGCCTTGGTGGAGGAGAGGGAGGGCCATTCCGTGGTGTTTTCAGAGGTCTTCCCTGGTAGGGGAATCTGAATGCAGAACTGGGTGGGCTTTCTAAAAGCTACACTCAGAGTCATTGTAAACAGAAGCAGAGGTTAAGTCAGCAACATAGTAACAGGATAGAGTTGTGGACAGCTAGATTCAAGGAAGTGATTAAGCCGCAGATAGCAGATGCTAGAGGAGCTCTGGTGGCCGACAGTTAGGCACTCCACTGCTAACCAAAAAGTTGTCGGTTCAAACCCAGCCAGCAGCTCTGCAGGAAAAAGACCTGCAATCTTCACCTGTAAAGATTACAGCCTGGAAAATCCTATGGGGCAGTTCTACTGTGTCACATGCGGTCACTATGAGTTGAAAATTGACTCCACGGCACCTAACGACAACAGTAGATGCTAACCGTGTCTTGAAGATAGTTGGCTAACTCTGGAGAGGAAAGTCGTCCCCGGCTGCTCACCCCCTCCAACCACCCAGGCTCATGGCCCCTTGGCACTAAAGGACTTGTTTGCTTACGTTTGGTGGTGATAACAATTTGTTAGAAGTTAACTGTGGACCTAGACCAGAAGACTCCAGGATCTGGCTAGAACAACAGATCGAAGGAGATGAAGCAATAGATTACTGTACAAAAGAGGTGTACAGGTAGAAAACATTTGGACAGAAGGAAGTGAACTAACTGGGGCCCTGGGCAGGAAGTAAACCAGACAGAAGGGAAGAGATTCTGTCCTGGCCAAGTGGGAGTGGACTGGAGACAGATGGGGGGCATAGGGGCCTGGGAGGGATTATCCAGGGCAGCAGGGGGAGTAGGCTGAGAAGTGGGGACAGGCTGGGTGGTTCCTCACTTGCTGAGGTAGAAGCTGAAGATGGGGCTGGTGAGGGCGTTCTCCTGCAGCATGCCCTGCAGGGCTGTGGTGGCACCCCCCATGGACAGGGCAGGGTAGGCCATACCCATAATGCCATCAAACTTTGCATAAACAAAGTTGGTACCCGGCTCATCCTCACTCAGGCCAAACTCCTGGTGGGGGACCTGGATGCTCTGAACCTGGAGGGGGTAGAGAGGAGGAGAGGTGACAAAGCTGACTCCACCCACCTCCTCAGACTCCCGAGGGCCCCCGCCAAGGCTCCATTCTTCATTCTCTCTCTTCTTCTTTTTCTGACAAGTCTTGTAAGAGCCACCTTCTCTTCCAAGCAACATCGCCCCCCGCCCCGGCCCATCCCCTTCTTCTCTGAACTCCGCAGGCTCTAAACTCTTTAAGGATAAGGACCAAGTCTGTCTCACTCATTCATCGCCATGTCCACAGTGGGACACGTGACGGCCCTCAGCAAGTGTTAAGCGAGTAAATGAAAGCGGCTTTTTTGTATTGATTTCCTGTCCCGGGTTTTTCTGTCAATTTTCACTTCTCCATGCAAGCCTCCCCATGACTCTGACGTCCTGGTTAGAACTCACCCGCCAGCCCCAGACTACATTCCCCACATCCTATGGTGGGCGCAGGAGGCAGTGCCCACTCACGGTCAGGGTATCATAGCCAAAGAAGCCAGTGAGACTGCCACTGCCATACTGCAGAAAGAAGGTCTGCCAGTCGGTGGAGTAGGTGGAGGACTCACGGGGGTTGAAGCGTGGGTGGTTGGCTGCAAGGGGTAAGGAGAAGACAACACCGAAAGGTCAGGCTGGTGAGTAGAGGGCTTTCCGCCTCTGCCTCAGCCTGTGCTCACATTCTGGGCCTCAGCACACCGCCCCTCTCTGAGTCGGGGGTGGCCAGCTGAGGTTCCCTGCATTGGAAGGCCCATGGGAGCTTTACAGAATCTTGGGCTGTCCCAGGTCTGTGACCTCCCTGTGGGCAGGGTTACAGAAACTTCATCTTCATATCCCTGACCCCCAGCAGAGGGCCTGGCACACAGCAGGTGCCAAATAATTACTCATCAGATAATGGAATGAATGAACCTCTTGTCCCTCCCAGCATTTCCCCAACTCTCTCCCTATCGAGAAGCTGGTCATACCAGGACCCTGTGATAACATAGGGTGGGGCCAATAAGGAAGCCTTTGACCAGAGGCATCAGGACCCAAACCCCAAGGATTTAGAAGGGGCCAGCACAACCTTAGGGAAGTGAACATCACCTATCTCCCAATGTGACTACAGAACGGGGACCACATCCTAGATTTATCTCTCATGTCCCTTGAAGACACGCAGTGAGAATTTAGTAAATAGTGGAGTGGCCTCGAATAGAACCTTGTAGAATTCAGTGAGATGGAATAGAGTGGAAATTATTCATGTGGGATGGAATAGCATTGCCTGGAGCAAGCAGATTGGAGTTCAGGGGAACAAAATAGAATGGAGTGAGAGGGATGCGGTGGAGTCAACTGGTACTATTGTGAGCAGAGAAGGCAAAGGGGCCATCCAGCTACAAGGCAGAGCCTCCCCGCTCTGGCTCAGGCATGCCATGTACTCTTGGAGAAGTCCCCAGCTTTCTCCCGGGCTGAAGCTCCTCCCAGGGACCCCTCGTGAAGTTGGTCCCTTCCTGCCCTGCCTGCCCCCCCTCCCTGTCAAGCCCAGCACTCACAGCAGGCCTCGCTCTGGCAGTAGACAGACGGCACCCACAGGTTGGAGGAACCGGTGTCAAAGAGGACCAGGAAGTTCTGGGGTGGGGTCCCAATGCTGATCTCTCCAAAGTAGGCAGCCTAGGGGGAGGAGAGCATAGGTAGGTTGTTAGGTCTGGAAGGACCCCGGGGAGCATGGGGCCCAGGCTCCTCCATGGGCATGCAGAAAAGGGACCAGCCCCTGCCCTACAGCCCACACGAGAAGCAGGAGTCCAAGTCTTACCATCACACCTGCCCCTCAGTCTCTGCTTGCCCAAGGCAGCTGTAAAGGTCTTTGTGGGCTTGGCTGATGGGTCAGCATGGGCCCCTCCCCACCCTCTGCCCTAACAGTTGCCCACAGTCAGTGAAGTCCAGGCTGAGAGATCTGAGAGAGGAAGCGGTGGGTGGTATCAAGGAGGGCTGCTGCCCACAGCCCGGGCCTGGCCCCCAGCCTTTGGCAACAGGGAGAGAGTTAGCACTCACATCCAGGTAGGCCATGGACTCGTAGACCACACTGAAGTCACTGAAGCGGTACTTCTGGGCAGGATCATACTTGTGGGTCCTCAGGAACTCCTCCAGTAAGCCCTTGTCCTTCATGGTCTCACGTATGGACTTCATTTTCTTCAGGGGGATTCTGCAGAGGGGCTGAGAGTCAAGCAGTGCCTATTCTCCTTCCTACAGCACTTCTGAGAGCCACAGTCCTGTCTCTGTCTCTCCATCTCTAGCTGTGTGCCTCAGTCTCTCTGCCGCTCTGTCTCCCTGGGCCTGTCTCTTGTGTGTGTCTATGTGTGTCTGTCTTTCTGTCTCTCCCTGTCTTAGTCAGTCTCTGTGTCTCTGTCTCTTCTCCCTCTGTCTCTCTCCTCTTTCTAACCCCTTCTAAGAGCTTGCTCTATGATTCAGAAAACAATTACCTTCACCCATGCATGCCCCCACCCCATCCCCAGAGGCCTCCTAACGCTGGGCTTTCCAATCTCAAATATCCCATAAATGCCTTCCCAGCAAAGGGAGAGGAAGTGCCCTTCTCAGGATATGTGGGTTTTCTGAAAGGGTTTCAGAGATGGCAGCATTCACCCCAAAGACAGTCTCCCCTTGTGGTGGGTACTGGGCACCTGGCTGGATGTGGCCATGCCAAGTGTGGGGAACCAGCCCTGTACCAAGACTTGGGGACACAGTTCTAGTTCTGCCCCTGCCATTAACTGTACGGCTCGGGGCTGACCACTGCTCTTCTCCGGAAGCCAGGACCATGGGGATGTGGGCCTGGGTGATCTCAAGCCCAGATCAGTTCTGGAGTTAGGACCTAGGAACTGTGAGCTTCTGACCACGTCACAGTATGCACAATCCCTCCATCCACCTCCTAGACCTGCTTGCTGCCATTGCCTAAGATCTCTGCAGTCCACCCAGACCTTGATCCAGGCTTCGGGGTTCCTGCTCCTTTCACTCCTTCCCTATCTAAGTAATTCCCATCCCCTTAGGACCTGGAGTCCTCCACAAATTCTTTGATAAACCCATTCACTCTGAGATGTGAAGACTGAGAGTGCTAACCACCTCTACAGAATTTGCACATTAAAAGAAGTTCAGAGAGGAGCCATCTCTTAGCCTAAGGAGTCACTCTCTAATGGTAGAATAACAGGCAGCAGGGCCGGCTGGGAGCCTTCCTGGTGCCCTGTGAGCCCTGATGCCACTTACTCCACCAGAGTTGGTGGCCTCACTCCCTTTCTCTTGCTTGACACCTCAGCACACAGAGATTTACATTTACTGGTGTTTCTGCCTAGATGTTTTGGGGATCTGCCAGAGTGGTCAATTACATTTTGGGCCACTAAGGTCATTTTTTTAGGAGTCTTTGGGTGGTGCAAATGGTTGCACGCACGCGACTATGAACCAAAAGATTGGTGGTTTGAACCCACCTAGAGACACCTAGGAGGACAGGTCTGACGATCTGCTTCCGAAGAACCAGCCACTGAAAACTCTAAGGAGCAGCTCTACTCTGACATACATGGGGTCGCCATGAGTCAGAACAGCAACTTGTTAGGGAGTTAGAGGTAAGGACATTTTTAGAAAGCGCTCCCATATCCAAAAATAATTGCTCTTTTTTGCGGGAAGAAACCACACCCACCAATCAGGCACAGGCGTAGTTGTTCCTTTGGCTTATGTATCTCTCATCTTGGGTCCATCTTTTCTCCTCAGATGAGGGAAGGGGCTGTGCCTCTCCCTTTGATTGGGAGTTCCCCCAGGGCAGGGCCTAAGTCCCCTCCCTTCTCTGAACCCCATTCAACACCAGCAAAGGGGGCCTTCCATGCCCCTATCAGAAATTCCAGAGTAGAGAGAGGTGGGACATCCCCTGGCCAGGCTGTCCCTTGTAGGGTTCCAGTCTCTGGCCCAGGCTCCCTGCACCAGCCGGGCCCCATACTCACTTGACTTTTGCTGCCTCCAAGACCTGGAGGCAGACCAAGGCCGCCACAATCCACTTCATGATGCCAATTTCCAGCTTGCCACAGAGGAAAAGACTGCAAGTCCTGCCGTGGCAGTGGAGTGACAACCTGAGCAGCCCTTTTTCCTTTATACCCCAGGGACTCACCCAGTTCCTGCCTCCTTGCCCTGGACAAGCATGACCGCAATCCCAATGTACCCTGTGCTCCATGCATCCATTGTTCCTGTGTGTTTCCCACACAATTTTCATCTTATTGATTTTTTCATACAAGCAGTGGAGGTCAGGGAGTACATGCGATAAGAGAGAACAAAGTTGCCGTAAGATGGATTGGCAAGGATTACTTCTTGTCCGGGAACCAAGTGTGATGTAGACATCTTTGCAGTGAGGGCCTGAGAAAGCTAGAGCCAGGGTAAGGGATGCAGGATCTATAGGCAGGGTTTCTCAGCCTCAGCACTATGCACACCTCGGGCTGGATAACTCTGTTGTAGGCGCTATGCTGTGCGTTACAGAATGCCACACAGCATCCCTCACCTCTATCTACTATATGCCAGCAGCAGTCCCCCAGTGTGACAACCAAAAATGTCTCCAGGAACTACCAAATGTCTCTGGGGCGGGGAGGGCGGTGTGCAAAATCACTGAGACACTCTGGTCTATAGGTGATGCACCCAGAGGTCTGACTCAAGTCCTGGTTCCCAGCATCCCAAACCCACCAATGGGGGATGGAGTTAGGGGTGCCCGGGGAATGATGGCATTAGGAACTTTGATGACGGTGGTGAGGGTGGTGCTGATGGTGGCAACGATGGCAGTGTCGGGAGTGCCGATGCTGGTGGTGGGGCTGGGATGCCAATGGCTGAAGTCGGAGCTATTTGGGGCAGCTTCAGACGATTTCAAGGTCAAATGGGGCTTTTGGAGAAATTCTCATCATCGTTTCTTTATTCAGCAAGTGTTCAGGACATACCACAGTGTAAGCTGCACTGGCTTCTGGATGTGCCTCTTATACAAGACTGGAACAACGAGGGGCTTGGGGCAGAGCCAAGAGAAGATGGGACACCCCTGCCCCTTGCTTCCGTTCGGAGTCATTCTGCCCTTCTCCTGCCCCATCATCTCTATCAGGTGCCATAGTCTGGACTCCAACTCATGGTGACCGCAGGTGTGTCAGAGTAGGACTGTGCTTCAGAGGCTTTTCAATGGCTGATTTTTCAGAAGTAGATCACCAGGCCTTTCTTCCAAGGCACCTCTGGGTGGAGCCGCTTGCACCACTCAGGTACTCCTCCAGCACTATATCAGACAATGTGTTCTGTCTCGGGGGATACCTAGCTCAATTGGCATAACATAGTTTATAAAGAAAATACTCTACATCCCACTTTGGTGAGTAGTGTCCACGGTCTTAAAAGCTCATGAGCGGCCATCTGAGGTACTCCACTGGTCTCACCCCATCTGGAGCAAGGGAGAATGAAGAAAACCAAAGACACAAGGGGAAGATTAGTCCAAAGGACTAACAGACCACAACTACCACAGCCTTTACCAGGCTAAGTTCAGCATGACTAGATGGTGGCTGGCTACCACCCCCGGCTGCTCTGACAGGGATCAAAATAGAGGGTCCTGGACAGAGCTGGAGAAAAATGTAGATCGAAGAAAATTCTAACTCACAAAAACAAGACCAGACTTGCCGGTGTGACAGAGACTGGAGTCACCCAGAGAATATGGCCCCCAGACATACTTTTAGCTCAGTACTGAAGTCATTGCTGAGGTTCATCCTTTAGTCAAAGAATAGACAGGCCCATAAAACAAACAGTAATACACATAGCTCAACCACATATACGAGACTAAATGGGCTCACCAGCTCACGGGCAAGGGCGAGAAGTCAGGAGGGGACAGGAAAGGTGAACAAACGGAAATGGGGAACCCAAGGTCGAGAAGGGGAGAGTGTTGACATGTCACGGGTTTGACTACCAATGTCACAAAACGATATGTGTATTAATTGTTTAATGAGAAGCTATTTTTTTTAATGTGCACTGTAAACCTTCATCTAAAGCACAATAATAATTTTTTTTTAAAGTGTGTTCTCATCCATAGAGTTTACATTGATCAATTTCCAGAAGTAAATCACCAGGCTTTTCTTCCAAGGTACCTCTGGTTGGACTCAAACCACCAACCTTTTTGTTGGTAACTAAGTTTGTTAACCATTTATACCACCTAGGAACTCCATTGTCTCTAAAAAGAAAAAGCTCATTTCTGTCAAATCAATTCCAAGTCATGGTGACCTCATGTGTTACATGGTAGAACTGCTCTAGAGGTTTCTTAGTTGTTGGAGTCCTGGTGGAGCAGTTGTTAAGACCTAGGAAGCAAAAGGTCGGCATTTTGAATCCACCAGCCTCTCCTTCGAAACCCTATGGGGCAATTGCACTCTGTCCTATAAGGTCACTATGAGTCAGAATCAACCCAACGGCAACAAGTTTGGTTCTTTTTTTAATCTTTACAGAATCAGATTGCCAGGTCTTTCTTCCGTGGTGCCACTGGCTTAGGTTTGACCCCTCAATCTTTAGGTTAGTAGTCAAGCATAAACCATTTGTGCCACTCAGGGACCTCCATTATCTCTAAAAAACAAAACAAAACCTGTTGCCATCAGGTCAATTCCTACTCATAGTGACCTATAGGACAGAGTAGAACTGCCCCATAGGGTTTCCAAGGAGCCGCTGGTAGATTCAAACTGCCAGCATTTTGGTTAGCAGCCAAGCTCTTAACCACTGCACCACCAGGGCTTCCCTTTGTCTTCAAAAATGCCTTATTCCTCATTACTCTCCTCCCAAACCTTTGTCTGCCCTTTTTTCTGCCCTGAAGTCTGATCGATCCTGTCCTTCCATCCCTCATCTTCACGTCCTCCCCGCTTCCCATTTTCTCATTGCCTGAGGTGACCTGGACCTGGCCCAGCACCTGCTAACCTGGCACAGGAGAGCTCTCCATTTCGGGATGAGTAGAAAAAGTCCTCCAGGTCAACACCCTCTCTGCCACCTCGTACCCAGCATTCAGGGCTCCAGGCAGATTTGTCAGGCCCTTGGGCCCCACGTGGAAGGCCAGGACCAGGCCTGCCAACACTAATATAATCCAGCCAGTGGGGGATTTTCCACTCTGGCCACAGCCAACCACTGCCCAGCCAGAGCCCTGGAGCCTCCCCCAGCCCTATAATGGGAGGGGGAAAGGGGCCCAAGCTCTGCTGGGGCCTGACACAGAGAGGGAGGTACCTGTGTCTCAAAGCCAAGCCAACACACCTGCAATTCCCAGGGACATACTGCCTTCCGTGGGGTGGGGAAGGGATCCTCAGATTTGGAAGAGCAGGCAAAAGGGGCTTATAGGATCCTTGGGAATCTTGCCATGTGTTACAAATATAGCAGAATTGCATGGGACCCCATAAGTCCTGTGAGGCCTACCAGACATGCCAGCATGGACCTCCAGGGATCCTTTCCTCAACTAGTAGAACCCCAGAAGCAGACAGGTTAGCTCTCCCTAAACCTCAGTCACACCACATCCCTTCTGAGCATCCCTGGCCTGCTGTGTCAAGCCAGGGCATCCCCACTTGGCTGCCAGGCCCTTGGGGACTACAGCTTCTGCCTCCCCAACCTGATCTGTGCCAGCTCAGTCAGTTCCTCAGGTCCCCAGGCATACCAAGTGCACCTCTGGCACTGGCCTGCCCACCATCACCCAGCCCCTGATACCTGGAAAACCCACTTCTCTCCTCCTTGTCCAAATTCTATCCTTCCTTCAAAGCCTCTCTTCCTAGAGCCAGGGGTTTGCAAAGTCTGGGGACAATTAGAAGCCACTCGGGGCCACCTCCTATTTAGCACCAGCTCCTCCCTGAGTTCATTGTCTACCCCGCACACCCGTTTGGTGCTCCCCCTGGAGCTGGGTTTCACACTGCCTAGGATCAGCGTCCAGGTGTTTCCTGAGCATGTGTCCTGTCCCTGTAGACTAGAAGCACCAGGAGAGCAGAGACTGGGCTTCATCATCCCTGTGCCTGGCCCAGTGCTCAGGAAATCCTGAACAGTGGATGGGGCCCCTGGATTGCTCTCAATGGGACTGAGTTAGGTTTTCCACACCTCTAACAAGTGCTCGGGTCTCTATGCAAAGGGATCTTGTCAAAATCCAGGGCTTGGCCATGGTGGTGATCTCCCAGGAAGGAGACATTTTCCCACCACCCTCCAGTCTCATCTTCCTCTAGGCACCATCTGCCTCAGAACTCATCAGAGGCTCCCTGTGGCTAACTTAATAAAATCCAGATTTGTCACCCTGGTGTTTAGGACACCCTCACTCTGGCCCCTTCCTAAGTTTTCCAGTACTGACCTACTGGAAGCTCTATCCCCTAGCCATAGTAATTTCCTTAAGGAGTCCTGGTCGTGCAACAGTTAAGCAGTTGGCTGCTAACCAAAAGGTTGGTGGTTCTAACCCACCCAGCAAGTTCATGGGAGAAAAACCTGGCGATCTGTTCCCATAAAGATTACAGCCAAGAAAACCCTATGGTGTAATTCTACCCTGTCACACGGGGCTCACCATGAGTTGGAATCTGCACCTAACAACCATAGTGATTTCCTCGCTTTCTCCCAAGGACTCCTGTTCTCTTCCAACCTGTATGCCTTTATTTGGAGCCCTGGTGGCGTAGTGGTTAAGAGCTCGGCTGCTAACCAAAAGGTTGGCAATTTGAGTCCACCAGCTGTTCCTTGGAAACCCTATGGGGAAGTTCTATTCTGCTCTATAGGGTTGCTATCAGTCAGAATCAACATGACAGCAACAGATTTGTGTTTCTTTTTTTTCGTTTATGCCTTTATCCCTACTCTGCCCTCCACCCAGAACACCCTTCTCAAGCATCTCCGCCTGCAAAATCTCCTCACCCTTCAAGAACCAATACAAATGCATCAAAGTCTTCCCTACTCTCAAACTGGCCCCTATTGTGGAGAACTTTGTTTTTCTTCCCCTTAAATGATATTTATTTCATACTTTCTTATATCCCAGTGACTAGCCCAAAATCCTATAGCTTATAACCAAAACGAGGAGTCTCTTCCTTCATGTGGGTTCTTAAACAGGGCATTTGTCTTTCAGAGGGTCTACAGGAATGACGCTGGGTGCCAAGAGATGGCAATTACACAGCATACAGACTGCCACTGCTCATCCTTCACCCGTGGCAGACATCACTAATCAATTGCCACTCTTTCCAATGGTGATCAGACATAGCCTTAGAATCCTTCCCAATCCAGTGCTCCATACAGCCATTCTCAATCAATCATGTAATGACAATCCCCAAGCCCTCTGATGACATTTTGTTTTGTTTTTAATTCTGGATACTAAATTTCCTTTTAAAGAAATATGTTTATTTATACCACTTTTAAAATATCAAGGCAACTTGAGACTACAAGTTGCCATTCTAAATTATCTTCTAGCTCGTATTGTACACAGTCAGATTTTAACATAGCTGTAATCAGTGAGTAAACGCTCTGTTTTTGTCACTTAGGATTACTGGGTGTACACATTTCCCCGAAGTGAGATAGGCCACATTCTTATCGCTTTTAGTGGTTATAAAGTGCTCTATCATCTTGATAGCTGGGATTGCTTAGCCCTATTCATCTGGGTTATTTCCAGTTTCTCCTGCTATCAGTAGCACTGGAACTCACAAACTGAAAAGCATCCAAAGGAGTGAGCTCTTCATTATCAGTCAGTCAAGCCAAGCAGGAAGGAGCACCTTTTGAAGAATACTGGTGGAGCAGTCTCCTGCAGTGGGTATGAGATTGGGCCAGGAATTCAAGTTTCCCCTTGGTACTCTACCCCCTGAAATAAGTTCACAGATCTGAAAGACCGACCTCAGTTCTGGGGTAAGTACTCAATAAACCTTGAGTCTTTGGCAGCTGTCAGTATGAATTATAGCTACAGTATCAGCTATTGTCTTGATTTTAGAGTTTTTTCCTTACGTTTTGTCTGTCTTTTTTGTATTTACACCATAGGTTCAACTAGATCCACTGGGGACATACTAGGTTACCCAGAAAAAAAACTAGAGTTGGTTTATTTTTCCTCAAGTCCAAGGATTTTTTTTTTTTTAACTTTTCTTTTGACATAATTTTAATTTATATAAAAGTTGCAAAAATAGCACAGAAAGCCAGAGAGTTCCTATCTCCTTGTCATTCAGCACCCCTTAATGTTAACATATAACTATAATGCAGTTATCAAAACCAGGAAATTAACCCTGATATAACACTATTCACCACCCTATAGGCTTGTTTGAATTTCACCAGTTTTCCTACTGTTATCTTTTCTCCATTTTACAGAGAAGTCCATTTTATCTGTTTGTCTCAAACATCCAGAACACACCTAGACCTCTGTGTGTATAAATGAACAGATAGATTGATTGCCTTTTCTCTGATTGGTTAATTTACCTGGCACTGTCTGCCTTAAGCAAAAGGGGGAGTTATTGGAAGGCTGGAGGCGGGGGCATCTCACAGAGCAGCCCAGCTGCAGGAAGAGCAGGGAGAAAGCAGAGCCTCAGGATCAACAACACTCTGGGAACCACACACCACCAAGGCCCTTTCTCCGTTTCTCGTTCTTGCTTCTCTCCTCTTGGCTCTCACTGTGGGCTGGCTTTCTCCACAAGACTGACCAACAGCAGCTAAGTTTTACATTTCTAGAGAAAGAACCAGTAACTGGTTGTCATAGAGTCAATTCCCAATCATGGCCACCATACGTGTGTCAGGATAGAGCTGTGCTCCATAGGGTTTTCAATGTCTGGTTTTTTGGAAGTAGATCAGTAAGGCTTTCTTCTGAGGCACTTCTGGGTGGACTCGAACCTCCAACTTTTCAATTAGCAGCTGAGCATGTTAACCTTTTGCACCACCCAGGGCTTCCCCAGAGAAAGGAGGAATCCAAAGTTCCCAGGGAAGTTCTCTGATTGGCCCTTCTTGGGTACCCATCAAGTATGGCCAGAAGGCAGAGTCATGTAGGAACTTGGCAGCTCCCTCAGGAAGCATTTTGAAGAACGTTGGCGGGGGTAGTCTCAGAAGAAGTAAGAGGTGTTTCTGGGCCAAGAATCTGAGAGATGTCCATGCAGATTTATTTCTAATCGACACGTGGACTTTACTTCTAACTCTTCTTTCAATTCTCTTTACATGTATTGAAGGATGTGACATATGACCTACAATGAATTTGGCTTTAGAAAACCAATCTCTACCGTTTACTGGCCCTTTGACCCCGGCAATTAGCTTACCGTTTCTGAGTCAAGTTTCCTTGACTGTAAAATGGAGATAATAATACCTGGCCCTCAGGGTTGTTGTGATCATTCAATGAGGCCGTGGTTGCAAAAATGCTAGCACGAAGCAAACACTTCAATAACTGTCAACTGAGTCTGAATCTTTTTCTTTAAATTGGGCAGGGAGCTAGAGCAGGGAATGAAAAGGAAAAAGGCCTTTGGGGAGTGTGATGACGTTCTGTTTCTTGATCTGAGGACTGGTTACAGGAGTGTGTTCAGTGGGTGAGAAGTCAGGGAGCTAGACGCCTGTGACACGTGCACCTTTCAGTATGTGCTTTGTACATCAATAAAGAAGTTTTCAAAAAATTGTGTCTTTAAGAGTAGAATAAGAAGAAGGAGGAGGAGAAAGGAGATAGGACACCTGCCCTATGACAGCCCCAAGGATGAAGGCAGGGGCTAGTCCCTGCCCCCAAGGAGCTCCTGGGCTGATGGGAGACTGCATGTTACCTTTAGTAATGCTGCCCAAAGTGGCAGAGAAGGCTTCAAGTGCAATACAGATAACATTTCTTTGAATAAACATGTGTTTATTATTATACATTTTAGCACAAAAATATAATGGACACTACACTCCCATGATTTCACGGATATGCTATGGCTTGTTGTATGCGGTTGAGTCAATTCTGACTCATAGTGACTCCATGTGTTACACAGTAGAACTGTTCCATAGGGTTTTCTTGGCTGTAGTTTTTTTTTTTTTTGGTGCTTTTTTTTAGATGGAGGTTTACAGAGCACGTTAGTTTCTCATTAAACAGTCAATACACATATTGTTTTGTGACATTGGTTGCCAACCCCACGACATGTCAACATTCTCCCCTTCACGATCTTAGGTTCTCCATTTCCATTTGTCCACCTTTCCTGTCTCCCGTCCTGCCTTCTCGCCCTTGTTCCTGGGCTGGTGTGCCCATTTAGTCTCTTATACATGGTTGAGCTATGTGTATCATTGTTTGTTTTATGGGCCTGTCTAACCTTTGGCTGAAGGGTGAACCTCAGGAATGACTTTAAACCTTTGGCTGAAGGGTGAACCTCAGGAATGACTTCAGTACTGAGTTAAAAGGCTGTTTGCAGGCCATACTTTCAGGGTTTCTCCAGTCTCTGTCAGACCAGTAAGTCTGGTCTTTTTTTGTTAGAATTTTTTCTACATTATTCTCCAGCTCTGTCCAGGACCCTCTATTGTGATCCCTGTCATAGCAGTCAGTGGTGGTAGCTGTGGTCCGTTTAGTCCTTTGGCCTAATCTTCCCCTTGTGTCTCTGATTTTCTTCATTCTCCCTTGTCCCAGACGGAGTGGGACCAGTGGAGTATCTCTGAGGGCCATTCACAAGCTTTTAAGACCTCAGATGCTACTCACCAAAATAGGATGTAGGACATTTTCTTTATAAACTGTGTTATTTGGCTGTAATCTTTATGGAAGCAGATCACCAGGCCTTTCTCCCATGGAGCTGCTAGGTGGGTTTGAACCACTAACCTTTCAGTTAGCAGCTGAGCACTTAACTATTGTGCCATCAGGGCTCTTTATATGACTTAAAAAAAAAAAAAGTCAAACCAGCTGCTGTCTTGTTGATTCCAATTCATGGCCACCCCATGTGTTGCAGAGTAGAACTGCGCTCCATAGGGTTTTCAAGTCTGTGGTCTTTCAGAAGCAGATCTCCAGGCCTTTCTTCCAAGGTGCCGCTGGATGGGTTCAAGCTGCCAACATTTCCATCAGTAGTTGAGTGCTTAACTGCCCTACCCAGGGATTCCTAAGGCGCCAAAGAGGGGCCCCTAAAGAGGAGCATTAGAAGCAGCAAAGTGGCAGCCTGAAATCTGGAGCTTATCAATTGCCTGAGAGCCTAGGGCTCTGAGCTCTGGAGTCTCCAGGTGTTAGATTCCCCACCCCCCTGCCTCCTCCCCAGCTCCAGGCAGGGTCCCATGGGGAGAAGAAAGGGCAGTCTCCTAGATCATGTAATCCAGCCATGAACACTCAGCCAGTGGCCTGCCAAGGCACTGCCCAGGGGGGCACCTCCATCTGACAGGCGGGGACTGTAACACAGGGTCAGTTATTGTCATGCCATGTTGAGCTCCATGTCCATTGCTCTGCCTACGCTGCTGGCCCGTCAGCACCTCTCAGCTTCCTCCCCAGCTCTCCAGAAATGGTGCCTTGCACAAACCGGAGAGCTGGGAATAAAACTTGGCATGGCATCTCTCCCCCCACCCCCACATCGGCACGTCTGTGAGTTTTAACAGGTGGTCACTTGCAGATAGGGCAGAGATCATGAGGGCGATAGTGAGTGACCTAAATTTGGGACCCACTGACCTATATTAGGAGTCCCTGGGTGGTGCAAACAGTTAAGGGACTCAGCTGCTAAGTGAAAGGTTGGTAGTTCGAGCCAACCCAGGAGCTCCTTGGAAGAAAATTCTGGTGATTTACTTCCAAAAAATCAGCCGTCATCCTATGGAGCATAGTTCTACTCATGGAAACACACAAGGTTTCCATAAGTGGAGTTGACTAGATAGCAACTGGTTTACTAGGAACCTGTACTGAGTGGACATGAATGTTAAACTGACCTGACACCTAATTACTCAACCACCCTGCCACCTGCCTTTTCTGCCAAAGCCAGAAATCACAGAGCTGCATTATTTGGGGTCTCCTGGATATCAGACCCAAGAAGCAGGATTTGGCTGGCTAAGTGAAGGGTGGGAACCCCAGCTTCTGTGAAACCGGTAAGGACAGGGGTACCACAGACCCAGGAGAGAGGCAGAGCCAGTCTACACAGCAGTGCCCAGGCCCACCCTGTTGTTGCGTTGCTCATGTCATTAGTGGAAGAGTAGACCCTCAGGAAGACGTCTCTGTGGATCCACATGGGTTGGCTTCTCTCTGAGGGCAGGTACCTAGGCTGGCACCCCACGAGGCAGTTGCCCACGCTGACCTGGAGGAAAAGTGTGAGGCTGTCAGCAGGCAAGTCTCTCTGCGTTAAGAAAAGAACCTTAGCTCTCAATTTAGAGGAGCCTGGGTTGATTGTGTTCTTGGGTTGAAATCCCAGCCTACCTCTGGCTCGCTGTGTGACTTTGGTGAAGTCACTTAACCTCTCTGAGCTTTAGTTTCCTCATCAGTCGGTGGGAGGAGGGTTAACGTGACTCAAAGCTGTACTCTGCATGATGAATGTGAGTTAGGTGAGTAAAGAGAACGAGGAAAGAGCATTCCTGGCAGGTGGAACAGCACACACAAATGGCCTGAAGTAGGAAAGATGAAATGATGGGGGCCAGGGAGGCTGGGGTATAGGAAGGAGTGAGAAAGGCCTACACAGGGAGGCAGAGGCCCAACCATCCATAGTTGAGGCCTTGAACCTCTTTTAACCACAACCCACAGTAAGAAATATATTTTACCCCGTAACACCATATACACATACATATATAGTTAAAACAAAAAACTCACCCCTCCGTAGAAAAAAATTCTTGCCCATAATACGTATGGTATACCCTAATATTTTATACTTTATTATATTTAGTTTGTTTCTAAAGTGCTGGTTTCAATCAACTAAATTAATTTCTAATGGGTTGTAAGCTGCGTTGAAATTGAGTACGCGCACATGCGTGCACACGCACACACAGTCTCACATGCTCAGCTATCACTTGCACACCTAAGTGGCTGGGAGACCAGGGTGGTGTCTTTTTCTTCCTCTGTATCTCCCACAGTGGAGTGCACAGAGTATGCTCAATGTGTATTTGTTAATTAGAAGTAGGGCAGAGGATAGGGAGAGAAGAGGGCCTGGCTGGCCAAATTTAGAGGTCTGAGTACACTGAAGAGGAGCCTCTAACCACCATACCCCTTGCTTTGACCTTAACCCTCACGCTGCGCAAATGTACATAATAAAGCCTTGGCACAGCGCCTGCCACCAGCAATGACAGCCAGTGCTCAGAGAGTGCTAAATATGTGCCTGGCCCTGTCCTATATGCTTTATGTCTATTAATCTGTTTAATCTTATGACAACTTTATGAGGTAAGTTTTGTATCACCCCTATTTTACAGATGAGGAAATGCAAGCTCAGTGAAGCTAAATGACCTACCCAAGGTCACAAAGCTCATAAGTGTCAGTGCAAGGATTGGAGGTGGTCCTGACCTTAACCGCTATACATTCTGCCTCTCAGAAAAAAAAAAAAAATTTTTTTTTTTTTAAGCTCTGGATAAACGGTGGTTCCTGGTATTAATTTTGTTGAAGACGTTGATGAAGGATCCTTAAAGTCTTTCTCAAATCTGAGACCCCAGGATGCTAAGGGCTGCAAACTAGCTCCCCTCCCTGCCTGACCCTGCTGGCCTCTACCCTCCCCACCAGGTAGGAAGGGGAGGTGGGAAAGAGAGAGAGAGAGAGACTCACTGGAATGAGGTACTGGGCTCCCGGCAGGGAGAAGTTGATGCCATTGATGCTGAAGGTGATGGTGGCCAGGCTCTGGCCAGTGCTACAGCAGGTGCTAGAGAAGTACGAGGGACGTGGAGACAGGCGACCAGAACCTGCTCCACTCCAGGACTCCTGTCGTTGTTAGTTGCTGTCTAGTTGATTCCAACACATGGAGAGCCCATGTGTGCAGAATAGAACTGTGCTCCATAGGATTTTCAAGGCTGTGACCTTTTTTGGAAGCAGATTGCCAGGCCTGTCTTCTGAGGCACCTCTGGGTGGGTATGAACCACCAACCTTTCAGCTAATAGTTGACAGCTTAACCATTTGCACCACCCAGGGACTACTACACCTACCCAAGAAGGCCCAAGATGGAGGCAACTGGTTCCACAGCTCAGAAATTCACCTTGTACCAAAATCTTTCCCGCTTGGTCCCTCAACCTCCCACCCATCCCCCTCTTAGATTTAGTCTCACCCCAGGTTAATGCCCCAATGGAGACACCAAGACGGACTCCAAGCAGGTGGGGCCATCTTAGACTGAGATATGGGAAAGGGCTGTTGCAGGGGGAGCCTTTGAAGGTGAGGGGTAGAGGGATGGGGTCAGGGCAGGGAGATCTCAGTGATCAGATTTTAAGCAGGGAAATGACATGCTTATTGACAGAGGCCAGGATCTGGGAGAAGCCTATCATAGTCATCTAGTACTACTATAACAGAAACACTACAAGTGGATGGCTTTAACAAAGAGAAGTTTATTTTCTCACAGCCCAGTAGGCTAGAAGTCCAGAGTCAGGGCACCAGCTCCAGGGGAAGGCTTTCCCTCTCTGTTGGCTCTGGAGGAAGGTCCTTGTCATCAGTCTTCCCTCAGTCTGGCAACATCTCAGCCCAGGAACCTCAGGTCCAAAGGATGCGCTCTGCTCTCAGCACTGCTTCCTTGGTGGTGTGGGGTCCCCCTGTCTCTCTGTTCTCTCTTTTATCTCAAAGAGATTGGCTTAAGACACTATCTGATCTTGTAGATCTCATCAATATAACTGCCACTAATCCATCTCATTACGTTATAGTGATAGGATTTACAACACATAGGGAAATCACATCAGATGACAAAATGGTAGACAATCACACAGTCATACAAGGGATCATGAGCTAGCCAAGTTGACAGATATTTTGGGGGGACATGATTCAACCCATGACAAAGCTCCTGGTCAGTGTCCTTTGTCTCCCCAGCAATGGAGGCACCTACCTCTGCTTGTCTGTTTCCCAGGACCCCAATGTGCTGCATCAGCTGACCAAAGATCTGCTCAGGGGTAGTGACAAGGGAGGTGCCTGTATCCACAGTGACCAGGCAGGCCTGGACAACTTGCAGGACAGGCCCAATAGCCCATCAAAGTGGATACTTTGAAAGGTGGTGCCTGGCTCTATTTGGCTCAGGCTGGTGACGGCCAAGCCCTGGAACTGCCACCCAAGGAGAGAATGTGCTTGGGGGTGGCCCTCAGGAGAATGGACACCTCAGTGGGCTTCAGAGTGAGGCAGAGAGGATAGGTGCCCAGCTCTCTCCTGCCCTGGCTGTCACCCACACCTACCTTCTCGGTTTCAAAGCCCAGCACTCCAGTGAGACTGCCAAATGTGTCCTACAGGGAGACGTCCTTCTTCCATGTGCACAGACACACATTCATCTAAGCAGGGGCAGAAGGAAGACCTCCCCATAGCCTTCCTTTCCCTCCTTCCCTCCTCCTGTTCCCCTCTTCCCTTCCTCCCGACTGATAGCCCAATGTCTCCCTTCATCCCCATCTGGGTCTGGATCAGAGAAAGCAGCTATTGTATTCCCAAGGCAGAAATAAGGACAAAGGGTCTGACTTTAGCAGATGATGCCAGGCCAGTCCTGAACGGCCCTGATTGTGGGGTCACCCTTCCCTCCATTTCTCCACCAGACAATATGGCCCACTTGGCAGTGGGGCTGGGAACTTCCAGGCACTCACTAGGTTCTTGACCAACCTCCCCTTCAAGCTACCAGGTCTGTCCCAGAGGAGCCCTTTCTTCCAGGCCCAGTGTCCTCTTGAGTCCCCATGGGGAACTAGGGGGGCAGCAGGGAGGCAGAGGCAGGCAAGAGAGGCCATGGGGGGCAGGGATGTTGGGACTGAGCTGGACTTGGCCACAGGTTTGCGGATTGGGTGGTGGGAGGGGAGTCCTGTGTCCAGACTCAGGTACATCAAAGGCCAGAGAATCTAATCACCAGGGCCTGGATAAAGAGCAGGAACCAGGCCTGTTCCAAAGTCCCAAACCAAACACTGATAATGGGCTCAGGAATCTCCAGGCCTGGCCCCACCCCACCCCTAATTGGGCCTCCGGTGGATGTGATTATGCCCCAGGCCAGGTCTGGCCCATGGAGTTTGGGTTTGGAGAGGTGTGCCTTCCAATGGCAGTGTGCAGGCTGCCAGGGCTCTCTCTGTGCTCAGGATGCCTGGGTGGGAACACCTGGGGCATGGTGGGGCAGGAGCTGGAATGGTGAGGGGCCCAGGCAGGTATTGGCAGTCACACCAACTCTTCCCCATCCTAATGTCTGGAGGGCCTGGATCTCCATGCCCACTGTACAGTGTGGAAAACCGAGGCCTGGAGCCCCGGGGGAGTCCTCACGCACTCTGCAGCAAGGAGGGAAGGAAGAGTCCCAAGACCTCATTCCCTCCCCAAAGCTACCCCCATTGCCTTCCTGCCTAAGGATACCTGCTTGCAGATTCTGAGGGTGTCTGGGCTCCTCTGACTGACTGTGGCACTGGGACACTCCTTCCCCAGATTCCAGGAACCAGGGCTGCCGTCCTGAGGCTCCAGGAGTATTTGTGAGGGTCTCACCTTTGTCACCTTTGCAGGAGAGGGTGTTACTATTGCTTGGTGCAGGGTCTAAGCCTCCAAGGGCTTGTCTTCCAGGGGTTTCTACCTCCATGGGCCAGGCTCTCTGTGCTGACCTCCCCAGGCCTGCTCTGGACATTAACCCCCCCTCCCGCCTGCAGCGATGACCTTGGTTTCTGCAGCCTCGCAGCCTCGAGGTGTGATGGGCGTCACCCTGGCCACAGGCCCAGCAGAGAGCAGAGGCCCAGTCACAGACATGAGAATATCAAGGTGGGGCCTCTGGGTCTGGCCCCCAGGAATGTGAGGGTGGTGAAGGCCGCAGCTCCAAGTCAGTGGCCTGCAGAGGACCCTGCTCTTCAGCCTCTGGCTCAGCCAGGGGGTTGCGGAGTCAAGAGGCCTATTCTCCAAGGCCTCCAGCTCAAGTCTGCCCCCCTCCCACCACCACATTTTGCACCTCAGCAAACAGCATCCCGGCATTCCTCCTTCTGGTTGTCAGGCCCCAAACCTCAGAGGCCTCTTCATTCCCTCCTTACCCTTGCCCTTTTCCCATACACCCACCTTCCAGCATTTCCATTGACGGTGCTTGTTGGGCCTCCCTCCGGAATATCTCCGTATCTGCCCCCTTCTTCCCTTTTCCACCGCCACCGTCTGGGTCCAAGCCACCACCATCTTTCACTTAGATTAAAGCAGTGGCCTCCCAACAGGTCTCCCCGCTTCTGCCCTTGCCACCCATCTCCGCCCACCCCTCAGTCTCCAGAGCCATCCTGTTAAAACCTAAGTCAGATCTCGCCTGCTTAGAACCCTCCAATAGCTTCCTCAGACCCCACCCACTGCCATCGAGTCGATTCCAATTCAGGTTTAGCATGGCTTGATTGATAAGCTGTGTGGTGCAGTAGTCAAGTGTTTGGCTGCTAACCAAAAGGCCAGTGGTTCAAATCCACCAGCAGCTCCATGAGAGAAAGATGTGGCAGTCTACGTCTATAAAGATTTACAGCCCTGGAAACCCTATGGGGCAATTCTGCTCTATCCTATGGGTTTGCTATGAGTCAGAATTGATGCAATGGATTTTTTTTTATATATATATACTTGGGTGGGAACCCCTGGGCGACGCAAATGGTTAAAGCATTTGGCTGTTAACAGAATGGTTGGAGGTTTGAATTCACCCAGAAGCACCTTGGAAGAAAGACATGGCAATCTACTTCCAAAAAATCACCACTGAAAACTCTATGGGGCACAGTTTTACTCTGACACACACGGGATCACCATGAGTAGGAACCGACTCCATGGCAAATGGTTTTGGTTTTACACTTGGGTGGCAGTGTACCCTGCCTCTCACCCTGTTCTATCAATACACTGATAGGTTCCTCGGGCCCCCTTAGCCCCAGGGAGAAACTGGCTTAATAAGGAAACAGGCTAGCACCAGCCCATTGGGCCAAAGGGACAAGGGGCCTCCAACAACACCTGGTAAGTCTTCTACCCCTACCCCAACCCTCTGCCTGATGCCCCCCACCCCTTCTTCTATTGTTGCTCCCATCCTCCCCAGCCCCTTCCCAGCCCACACATCACTGCTAAGAGTCAAGATTGGGTTGCGTTTACATTCCTTTTCCCCAGAGATTCAGGGCCCCCCATTTACCCTCCTCCTCACCCCCCACATTTAGTCCCAGGCACACTCTTTCTGGGGTCTTCTCAACCATAGGGGAACTGAGCTAGGTGAAGGGGGAAGGGTGGAGGAGGCAACAGGGAGGGACCCCCCCAAGAGACCATGACTGTCCAACCAAAAGGGCAGAACAGAGGGAGGAGACAGCTGAGGAAACCCCCTTCAATCAGGAGGCACCAGGGTGGTGCTGGTACCACCCAAAGCTGCTCGTTAACTCAGTGGTTATGTTAATAATCCCTTAAGAATGAGCATAATGACAGCTTTCGTCTGGGGCCTGAGTTATGCTTTTACACACCTGACCTCCCCAGCTCTTCTCCACCAGTAGCTCTGCAAGGGGGCCACAGGGGAGGAATTCCCATCTCCGGGGAAACTGAGGCCCAGAGAGACCGAGAGAGGGAGCCATCTTGTAAGCAGGACAAGTGGCAGAAAAGTCACTACAGATATCAGGGAGCCTTCTTAACAAACTTCTGGCATACAGACAGAAGCTTCTGGAAGAGCTGATACTGCAGCCCGAACCCTCACGATCCACCCCGAACAGTGAACCTCCTCCCAGACCCTTCTTTCTGACATCCCCAGCCAACCATCTCTACTTTCCCTCCACCCCACTCTTCACAGTGAGAGCTGGGGCCTCCAAATTCCAGGGACAGACCCAGATGAATGGACAGTTCTGGATTTTGAATTAAAAAGTCAAGGACTCCAATATAAAATGAGAGCGGAGGGGTGGGGATCACTGCAGTTGTTTATGTGGGAAGAACCTGGTGGTTTTAGGTCAGCTTGAAGGTCCCAAGTTTCCCTGGGTGGCATGAATGGTTTGTGCTTCACTACTAGGCTATTGGTTGGTGGTTTGAACCTACCCAGTGGCATCACAGAAGAAAGGCCTGGGAATCTACTTCTGTAAAGAGTGTTGTCATCCAGTCGATTCCAACTCGTAGCAACCCTACATGTACAGCAGAATGAGACACTCCCGGCCCTGTGCCATCCTCACAAGTATGGCTATACTCGAGCCCATTGTTGCAGCCACTCTGTCAATCCATGTAGTTGAAGGTCTGTGCCAAGTATGCACTGATTACCTTCTTTTTTCAATGACTCTGTCCTTTACCAAGCATGGTGTCCTTCTCCAGAGATTGATCCCTCCTGATATGCCCAAAGTACGTAAGATGAAGTCTCACCATCCTTGCTTCTAAGAAGCATTCTGGTTGTATTTCTTCCAAGACAGATCTGCTCATTCTTCTGACAGCCCAGGGTATATTCTATGTTCTTCACTAACACCATAATCCAAAAGCGTCAGTCTTCTTCGGTCTTCCTTATTCATCTTCCAGCTTTTTCACGCACACGGCTTGTCTCAGGCTCACCTTAGTCCTCAAAGTGACATCTTTGCTTTTTAACATTTTAAAGAGATCTTTTGCAGCAGATTTGCCCAAGCCTTTGATTTCTTGACTTCTTGACTGCTGCTTCCATAGGTGTCAATTGTGGATCTAAGTAAAATGAAACCCTTGACAACTTCAGTCTTTTCTCCATTTATCATGATGTTGCTTATTGGTCCAGTTGTGAGGATTTTTATTTTCTTTATGTTGAGGTGTAATCCATACTGAAGGCTGTGGTCTTTGATCTTCATCAGCAAGTGCTTCAAGTTCTCTTCACTTTCAGCAAGCAAGGTTGTGTCATCTGCATAACGCAGCTTGTTAATAAGTCTTCCTCCAATCCTGATGCCCTCTTCTTCTTCATATAGTTCAGCTTCTTGGATTATTTTCTCAGCATTCAGATTGAATAAATATAGTGAAAAGATACAACCTTGACACACACCCTTCCTGATTTTAAACCATGCAGTATCCCCTTGTTCTGTTACAACGACTGCCTCTTGGTCTATGTACAGGTTCCACATGAGCACAATTAAGTGTTCTGGAATTCCCATTCTTCACAATGTTATCCGTAATTTGTTATGATCCACACAGTTGAATGCCTCTGCATAGTCAATAAAACATAGGTAAACATCTTTCTGGTTTCTCTACTTTCAGCCAAGGTCCATCTGACATCAGCAATGATACCCCTCATTCCACATCCCCTTCTAGATTCGGCTTGAATTTCTGGCACTTCCCTGCCGATGTACTTGCTGTAATCTCTTTTGAATGATCTTCAGCAAAATTTTACCTGTGTGTGATATTAATGATATTATTCGATAACTTCTACATTTTGTTAGATCACCTTTTTTTGGAATGGGCACAAATATGGATCTCTTCCAGGTAGCCGTCTTCCAAATTTCTTGGCATAGATGAGTGAGCACCTCCAGCATTGCACCCGTTTGTTGAAACACCTCCGTTGGTGTTCTGTGAATTCCAGGAACCTTGTTTATCACCAATGCCTTCAGAGCAGCTTGGAGTTCTTCCTTCAGTGCCATTGGTTCTTGATCGTACGCCACCCCCTAAAACATTTGAACATTGACTAATTCTTTTTCATGCAGTGACTCTGTGTATTCCTTCCATCTTCTTCTATTGCTTCCTGTGTTGTTCAATCTCTTGCCCGTAGAGTCCTTCAGTATTGTAACTCGAGGCTTGAATGTTCTCCTCAGTTTACAGACTACAGCCAAGAAAACACTACAGAGCAGTTCTGCTCTGTAACACACGAGGTCGCCATGAGTTAGGATCAATTCAATGGCAACAGACCTGGGTTTTTTGGGTTTTAAGGTCCCAAGAGCCAGCAGAGCCAGTGAAGGGAATGGTAATTGGGGCTGCATTAGGCAGAAGTATAATGCCTAGAACAAGGAAGGTGTTGGGCTGAAGTTGCACCCAGACCTGGGTGCTGCACTCAGTTTTGGGGTCAAACTAGAGCACAGAGGGATGGATACCTTGTTATGCTGGAAAGAACGATCTTTGGGGGAAAAGAATAAAACCTGCCATTTGCTGAGCTCTTACTATGGGTCATTTGCCATGGTACATGCTGGGCAGACATTCTTTTATTTAATCTGTGAGGGGAAGAACTGTTATTACCCCTACTGACAGATGAGGAAACTAAGACAGAAAGAGGTCAAGGTGTTATTAAGCAGTGATGCCAAGTTTCAAAGTCCAGGACACTCGACAGAGAGTGTATGGATCCAGGGGCAGAATTAGGGCCCAAGGGGAGGAAAGTATAGCTACTTCATAAGACCCAGGGTGGAGGGAGGGCTTGTGAGGTATTAAGTGCCTGGGTAAACAACCCCAGGGATCCTGTTGAAGGGATCCCGGATGGTCCTAGCTGACTCACCAGCTCTGAGGTTCTATCCTGGACTCTGTGATCTGAGGGGCCCATAAGGCTCTCCCCACCCCTGTCTCAGCTACCCTTCACCTCAGGCCTCCATGGCCCTTCATTATAAACCGCCCTCCCCTCTGAGTATGATTCCCAGTATTAAGATATTGGTCACAGAACACCCCACGACTCAAGGAGAGTCCTGACCTGACCTGACAGAGCCTCCTTTGAAGATGAGATGCTTCTCAGGAGAGGGAAGCTGGGGCAGGTGCAGTCAGGCCTCTTTCTGCACACTGCCCAGGCCACTCCCACCTATAGAATGGAAGCCATCTCTGAGGAATCACAGGAGTAAAGGGGGTTGGATTGGAGGGTAGGCAATTGGGCAGGCCCTAAGGAAGAAGTTTTACCTCGTCCTTAAGCTGGCAGGGCCCTGGCTTAGAATTCAGAGATGCCTGAGTGGGAGTGCTGGAATGTGGCCTTCTGCTGTGACATCACTCCCCTCTCCTGTGGGGGGACACCCAACACACTCTCCCTGCAGCTTACCTGGGGGAGTGCAGCCCCTTCAGGGTAGGCTGGGAGCAGTCGTGGGGGAAAGACACACAACCAGCATCTAGCCCCGGCTCAAGCCACTAATTAACTTCATGGCCTGAGGTAAGTCGCTTCACCTCTTGGCCTGTTTCCTCCTCTGTGCAGCCGAGATAACAATCCTGCCCAGTGAGCCCAAAAGAGACAAAAGGTCTATACGGCCCTGTGGAGAACCCATGGTGTTTACACCCCTGTAAAGTGCTATTATTATCGAGGGTGGGCTCAGGAGGGCCCCTCCTACGGTCTGACCTGAAATGTCACTCCTGGACAGGATGCTGGGCCCCATCCTTTCCGGAGGGCAGCCCAGGGGTGTGGGCATGGCCTGCTTCTAAAGAAGAGAACTGAGCACTCAGCAAACATGCCCTGATGTTGGTGATGATCTTTGCACGATCTTTGGCCCATGGTGGTGATGGAAACTGCACACCACACCCTGGTGTCAGCAGGAAGGCTACACACAAGAGCTACAGTTGTACTCCTGGGCATTGCTCCCACCAGCCCCTGCCCGCCAGCAAAGCTGTCCCCACACACCCCACCCTCCCTCCGAGAGGAAAATTCCTGCAGCAGACCTTGTGGTCAGAGGCAGTGTCCTGGGGAAGGGACGGGGAGGTTGGGGGCCACACTGGGCTGGAAGCCAATTCCAGGGACATGCCCCACATTGAGGTAGTTGCTCCAGAGAGGGAGCCCAGGGGACCAGACCAGGATCTGGCGACTTCAGAGAATAACCGCTCCTCCTTGTGTTGTCCGGCAAGAGCAGCAGTAGGCCGGAGGTCTCAGGGACTACGAGTTGTGACTTCAGTTATTTTTTTCCTCTGGAGTGGCTAGGGTGTTAATACAGCATGGTCAGACCTGTCTACTTTCCAAAGTGGTGTCATGTTCATCGTCTCGTTGGCTACTTATGACAGCTAGCGCCATGTTTTCCATGTGCAAAAACCGAGGCCCATTTGAGGTAACCAAAGCTTAAGGTAGCAAAGATAGTGGTTAAGTCAGGACCAGAACCTGGTCCTTTGACTCAAGCAAGCCTCTGCCTTGGCTGTGGCAGCGCCTGTCCATGAGTAAGGAGGGACCTAAGCAGCCCCACAAAAGAAAGCATGGCCTGCCGGAGGCCTCCCCCATCTCAGCCATCCTGTTTGAAGAGACCACTGCTCCTGACCATGGAGGCCCGATGGAGGTATAGGGGTTGCATGTGAAGAGGCCATCCAGAAAGCGGAATTGAGCTGCCTGGGTAGGCTGCAGAGGGTGTGGCATTTCTGCATGGCAGTGTGGGAAAAAATGCAATGAATCCAGCCTGTAGCAAGGGATCCCTCTGGCCCAGAGATCAAAGGAAGTAAACGGGAGAGGGGCTTGATGCCAGCTTTGGGGTTCTGGCAGCTGCACCCTGGGACCCTGCTAGCCCCAAGAGGAAGGGCCTCTTTCACATCCTGTTGTGACCATTCCTTGCTGACAATTTCCCTAATAGAGAGTCGATACCAAAGGCCAGGGAGTTCCGGAAGCTGCTCAGTCTAATCCCCACTCAGGGAAGGAGGCCCAGGAATTGAGGCCCCAACAATGGTGTTCTGGACAGCAAAGATGGGGAGGGAAGCAGTTGGCAAGCCCCACATCTGCCTGTTTACCCGATGAGGAGAACAGGTCAGCTCGCTCCATAGGTCTGGGAGCCAGGCACAGACAGGGACTAGAGACAAAATGGCTTTTCCCTAAGTCTTGGATAAACCTCCCTTCCATTCCTCACCTAGGCCCTGCGTGGCTCATCACAGAAACTGGATTTTCTTTAGATTAACTGTACAGGGATTTGAGATAAAAATGGAATCTTGGAGGAAGGGAGACAAGCGAGAGGAGGAAGAGCAAAGAGGCACCTCAGGACAGGGAGAGGGAGCCCAACAAAAGCCCTGGGCAGACCCATGGCTTCCCGATATATTCTGCTGTGTGGCTCTGTGAGGCCCTTCCCGTTGTGGTAGGGTAGGAGGTGCCCCAAGAGTCCATGCCTGGGGGTCAGTTCTCTGGGAAAGTCACATTTTGCAAGCCAGATTATCTAGTTATACATTACACTGTGTGCTCTTTCCTTTTCTATTCTGAGGCTTTTAGTAAAGCCCTGTTTAAAGGTTCTAGCCTTGACCTAGCTGTGCTGGGGGCACCAAGGGGAGTCCAGGGTTCACCTCTAGGCCAAGGAGTCAAAGGAGAACAGCATCCCTGGGTCCACCAGGTGGCAGACAGGAGAACCAGCGAGGGGTTCTAGCGAAGGTGAATCTTGCAGACCACTCCTGCCACTCCCACTGCCCACCTCAGAGGATCAGGGTTTTACCTCATTAGGGTGGTTTTCCTTACAGATCTCCTTTCTGCATCTAGGACTCCAGCCGTCCCCATCTGTCACTTTACTTCCATAAAGAATCCATCCCTGGCAATTTTAAGCTCTGGGCCAGGGCCTCCCAGAGTAGAAAAAGAGATGGTCACAGAATTGTCACAAAAATCAGAGCCATCCTGAATTCCCCACAATGACCCCCTTGTGACCTCCATCTGTTGGGTCTCCCCTACTTCCATCACAGAACCATGCCAGACAGGATTCCATAAGAACAGGACATTATCCACTGAGCCAGAATTTAAAAATAATTATAATATTAATAATAAATATGTTAAATTACATTTAAAACAATAAATAGAAAAATAAACTGATAAATAAAATCAACAGGTACAAAATGTTTCAAAATTCCAACCAAAAAAAAAAAAAAAAAACAGACAGACAGACAAGACATAACGGGAGGTGGACATAATGGGAGATGCTAAATGCAATCCTGGGAACCCTTCACAGTTTGCGTCTCGGCTCCCTCCTCGCCTGGCGACCCTCTTCTCTCTCCCACTTGGAGACCAGGAAACTCCATGGCTGATATCTTTGGGGAGCTTCTGGTCCTACCCCAATCCCCTGGGGTGGGTTCAGAGGACAGGAGCGTGAGGCGGGGTGGGATGAGGAGGGGCGAGGGCGGTGGGACGGGCT
This sequence comes from Loxodonta africana, assembly GCF_030014295.1. Lineage (NCBI taxonomy): Eukaryota > Metazoa > Chordata > Mammalia > Proboscidea > Elephantidae > Loxodonta > Loxodonta africana. Next base: position 104,470,339 of record NC_087342.1, read on the forward strand.
GTCCCTACAGAGGCAGGTCGGTGCTGTTGTGCCTGGTTTTCCTGGCGGTGCCATCATCTCGGGGCAGAGCCCTCTGCAGGTTGGACATGGCTGCAGTCTTTTTGAGGTCAATCACAGCGTAGGAGTCTGAGCTGCGGACAGGGTGGGCGGTGGACACGGGGGTGCGGGGGACTGAGGGGTTCTGGGGCCCCTTGGGCCGGTCACTACCCCAGCCCTTCAGCTCCACCTGGATGTAGTTGAGCTGCCTTGGGGGCTCAGGGCCCGGCCGGCGGAAATCAAAGTTGAAGACTCGCGGGGACCCGCGGCGGGTCAGTGGCACAGGGAAGCTGCCATGGCTACGGATGGCTGCCCGGGTGCTGGTGGGCTTTTGCAGTGGAGTCTCATCCTCCTCACAATCAGGGAAGCCATTGGAGGAGGGTGTGAGACCATCCCTCAAGTCTCCATCATCCCGAGCCTCCTCCCCCAGCTGCTGGGCTTGGCTCTCCCACACAGGGGGCAGGGAGGGCAGGTTCTCATAGTGCAGCAGGGCCGCCCGGCGGTGGGCAAGGCCATTCCAGCCTGGGTCCTCTGGGCTCAGTCTCCAGCTGCCCCCTCGCCGTAGCCCCCCGCTGATATTCTCGTAGGTGCACTTGGGCTGGGCAGGGCACTCAGAAGGGCCCTCGTTGTTATTGTTGTGGAGGGGAAGGTCATGTAGGCTGGGGCAGAGGCCCTGGCACTTCACCATGTGCCGCCGAGAAGGGGTGGGGCCCAACACAAACTTCACCTGGCCCGGCTGCAAGAAGACTTGTGGGTCCTGTTGGCCCGGGCCCCGGGCCTGTGAGGGGAAGGGTGCCTGCCCCTCAGGCAGGGGCTGCAGGCAGTGCCGGCTCCTGCAGTGGTCATCCTCACTGGCCGGTGTGTTGACATAGGTGTGGGACTGGGGGAAAGTCCAAACAAAGCAGAGAAGGTGCAAGGGCAGGTAGGAGGGAAGAAAAGAGATGAGCGAAGAGAAGTACAGGCAAAAAGGGCTAGATTTTCCTCCTCTTCCTGGTCCTCCAATCCTTCCAGGAAGCCGCCTCCTTTTCTGGGGACAGGAGTGGACCCTATCAACATTCTCTCCCTCCCCAGGATCCTTACTGGGAGGAGGCAGCCATATTTCCTAAGCCCACCCCGACCCAGCCCAATGGGGCAGGGGATGGGCAGCTGCTTGCTCACCTGCTCATCTGGGGCAATGAGGGCATGGGTGGACTCTTCCCCAAGCGAGGGGTGTCGCAGGCTGCTTGTCGAGGGGCGCCGGGGAGCTGAGAACCACGGGCCCTCACCTGGGCAGCCAGGGAAGCCATTGGAGAAGCTGGAGACAGTGTAGCCTAGAGCTGGGTACAGAGGATACAAGCCCAGGTGAGGTGCACTTAGGCCACCTGACAGCCCCCTGCGACCGTGTGTGTGCGGCACCCTGGGACTCCTCCAGTCACAGGCGAGATACTCTCAGGACCCTCACAGTGGGTGCTGAACAGGCAGCCCCCCATTATCCTTCTCTCTACCGTTCAAACCCTGCCCTTTCCCTCAAAGCTCAGTGTGAATCCCACCTTCTCCATTACATCCTTATCTGAAATATCTAAGGTACACCTTGTTACTCACTGGACTATCTCTTTGCCTCATTCTAGCTCTGCCAGCTCCTCAAAAGCAGGTACTGTGTTTTCTACTTCTTCTGTCCCCCACAGGCCAGCCCACAGAGCACAGAACTCAGAGCAGGGGCTCAATAAGGACTCGGTGAGTGAACATGCAGAAATTGCATGAATCTCTCCAGGAGATGGGCATGGTCAGAGATGCCTGCACCAGCAGCCATAAAGGTACTTGGGTGTGACCCAGCAAACAGAAGGAAGGAAGCAAAGAAGCTCAGACTGTTGTTTCCATGGAAACCTATCTTCCCGTCTGCTCCCAACCATCAACTGATACAAGGTCCAGGCCTCTACAAGCTCAGCTTGAGTCACCTGAATGGCCCAGCCCAGGACCTACCCGCACCAAGAGTGCTTCTGATGATGGACGACTATCCCAAAGGCCTAGCTCACCACCAGCGCCCCGCCTGTACCTCCAAAGCTTGTGCTTCCTGAGAATGTGTATGTGCACGTGTATTGGGGTGCCGAGGGCAGGTGCCTACTCACTGCTGGGAGGCTGGGGGGCCCGAGGGAGCTCGAGCTCTGCGGGGTGGCTGTTGCGGGTGACAATGACAGGCTCTTCCATCACATTGATGCTGTTACATTGCATCAGATCCTGAAGGAGGTTGAAGATTTCCTCGGCCCGGGAACACTTGAATGCAAATATCCCTGTAGGAGGAGACAAGGAAGTGAGGCCCCACTTACCCCGTGTCCAGGAGAAAAAGATCCAAGGAGTTCTGTAACAGATGCACAAACTCAGGAAGTGTCCCTGAACTTCAGCCTCTCCTCCTCCTAAGCACTCCTCCCAGTCACCCCCAGAGTCCCAAGAGCTACTGCGGGAGCTGCGCCCAAAGCCCCCTGCCCCTGCCTATACTACTCATTACCATTGTCTTTAGACCTCACACTTCATTTATAGTCTTTCCGAGGCTAAATCATTCCAAAACGAGTGTGTGTGTGTGCAGGGGTGAGGAGAAGAGAAGTAAAAAGCCAAGTGAAAAAGGACAATTAGCTGAGGGACCATTCCAGCCCCACGTGCTGCCCCATCTTCCTTGGCCCACCAGCCCCTGCACCCAAAAAAGTGAGCTCCACCCAGGGCACCAGTGCTCAGCTCTGTGCCCAATAGATTCTAAGCTCTTTGAGGGCAGAAGGGTCTGTCTGGTTCACTGCTTGTTCATTGGGTTCTTAGCCCCTGCCTGGCCACAGAGTGAATGCCACCTATGTATAGGTCCCTGGCCTCTTGAAGCTTCAATTCTAGTCCAGAAAAGAAGAAAGGCTGGGCAGACGAATGAAAGGACAAGATGGCAAGCAGCTGCGTGGCTCCTCAATGCAGCCGACCTTAGTGCCCCTTACTCCGATGGAGCTCCTCAAAGTCCCTGGGGACAGCAGGACTGGGCTGGGCACCTGTGACTCAGAGGATCCCAACATGCCCTTGGGATGCTGGCCAGCCTGCGATCCTGGACTCCTCCTGCAACAGTGTGGCCGGCACTTGGGGAGGCTCCTTGTGGTGTGCATGTGCACATACCCATAACAAAGGCAGATACAACAAGGCGGGGAGACAGGACACCTGTGGTTTGCAGGACGGGATGTAAAAGATTTAAGGGAAGAGAAGAGACAATTGTGGCAAGATATGTCAAGGCTGGGAAGGCCTGGAGTGTGAGCAGCACCACTGTTCTGGGGCCTGGACTGGAGTCCCTGGGTAGTACAAACAGTTAACACCCTTGTCTGTCAACCAAAAGGTTGGAGTTTCGAGGCCACCCAGAGGTGCCTTGGAAAAAAGTCCTGGTAATCTACTTCTGAAAAATCAGCCACTGAAAACCCTACAGAGCCTAGTTCTACTCTGACATATACGGGGTTGCCATGAGTCAGAATCGACTTGATGACAACTGGCTTTGCTTGGTGTTAGGGCCTGGGGCGGCCCCTCTGGGATCCCAAATGTGGATCCAACACCACCAGGAGCAGGGAAGCCTTCTTCCTCCCCTCTCTGCTCACCCAGCATGAGATACCTCTGCCTCATGAGCTCCAACAGTTAAGATGCAAGGAGGGGGAGGCTCCTCCAGCAAACATACCCCCAGAGATTCACTGTTTTGTTGGCAGCCTCCTCACAAAAGCTGGTTTATTCCACCTCTGCGTATTCAGTTCCCAGCTGCATTTAACACAACCCCCTGCAGGATTCCTTTGGCAGAGCTTATGTCTAGATCCTAAAAGGTAAGCCCAGACCACACCACCCCTTAAAGAGCCATGGCTGGCTCTAGCCTTGACCTCATGGAACCACCCCACCACTCCTTGATCTCTGGCTACAGACAGAGAGGGGAGGAAGGGAGGGTACCTCACACCCTGCTGTCCACAGGTGAAAGGGGACAAAGATTAACCTCTTGCACGTTAATCTGTAGAGACCCAACAATCCTGCCTTCCCAAATTTCTCATCCCCTAGTCACTCAGCCCCACAGCAACCAGAGCCTTCTTCCTGACCTTTCATTATTCACAGGGCCCAGGGTGACTTCTAATTAAGGGGGCAACAGGGACCCTTGAGACTGGAATAAGAAAAGGAAGAGAAGTCCGTTGCTTTTGCCTGGCAGACTCCTGCCTGGAGCACTGGCCCTTTTCCACAGGCTGTGCAATACACGTCAGGTGCAAAGTGTGGAGCTGCAGTGACCGAAGAAAAAGAGCATCGGCCTGGGAATTCACTTAGCTCTGCAATTAACATGCTGTGTGCCCTTGGCCGAGATCCTTCCCCTTTTGGACAACCGCTGCCAAGTCTGAGGGCTTGGTTTGATGTTAAGGCCCATTCTCGATTTCCACAACAGACTTCACCAGTCCGCTGAAATATGTCTTCCAGCCCCAGGTGACAAGCCCCTATCCCAGGGTGGGACAGGGGCTGGTACTCACCCTGGCCTGTCTGACAGCGGCGGCCACTCTCAAAGGAGAAGAGGTTTGAGTCATAGCCATAGCGGCGCAGGCAGAGGTAGGGCCAGCGGACAGCCTCACGCCGATGCAGGTGCAGCACCAGCTCACTCTGCGTCAGCTCCATCACCCCGGAGCCCAGCTCCACCCCCTCATCATCCACATTCGTCACCTGGGAGGATGGGACAGAGGGTCAATGGCTGAGCTCAACTTAAGGTTAGGTTACTAGTGCAGGGCTGGAGCTGGGGGACTGAAGGTCTCACCTGGCCATGCCACAGACACTAACGAAGGCCATGTGATGACTGGGGAACGCAAAAAGCAGTGCAGACAACCCACTGCGATTCTCTGGGCAAATCCCTTCGGGTTGGGCCTCAGTATTCCTCATTGGGGCGTAAGGTGAGGAATAACTAAATAACCTCCAAGGTCCAACAGTTAGATGACCATCGTTAGATGACCTCGGACGGTCCATGGCTTAGTACCCAAGGACCAGACGTCAATGACCAAAAGGGTTCAGCTGTATGTTCAAAATCTTAAAACCTTGGGCAGTTCAGGTCCAACACAGAACAGATAAATACCACCTTTCCACTGTACGGCCTTGCTGAGGGCGCCCTCTTCTGGCGGGCAAGAAGAGCCTCTGTCTCCACATGCCAGGGAGCCCTGGCAGGCCAGTGGTTAAGAGCTCGGCTGGTAACCAAAGGTCGGCAGTTCGAATCCACCAGATGCTCCTTGGAAACCCTATAGGGCAGTTCTACTTTGTCCTCTAGGGTCACTATGAGTCTGAATCGACCTGACAGCAATGGGTTTTTACCATGTGCCATTGTGTGAAGAGAGGGCTCCCCCTACAGGGAGGTAAGTGGTGGTGGGGGGGGAGCAGAAATGCAGAGGTCTGTTGCGCCTGGCCTTAGCTTCCCAAAGCAAACAGCAAACATGCACACAACACTTCCCATGTGCTAAGCCTACTGTAACCACTTTATATATATTAACTCACAAATGTAGACTAGGAAGGGCAGAGCAAGGTCTTGAGGTCAGACCCTTCTGGTCCCAAGCTTCTGAAGCTCAAACTCTGGGGTCTCCCAAGATTGGTATTGAGGAGAGTGGAAACCCACAGTGGAAGGAAAGGGCAATTTAGCTTTGTGGTGCACCTCTGGACCAGCGGCCGCTTCCCCCCACCTCCCTAGCCATAGCACCTACCATTCCTTGTGCTTTACATATACTAACTCACAAATTTAGACCTTTGTTACCTGTACCCAAAGTTACATAAAAAGTTACAGAGGAATCCCTGGGAGGTGCTCGGCTGTTAACTGAAAGGGTGGAGGTTTGAGTCCACCCAGAGAGATTACAGAAGAAAGACCTGGCAATCTACTTTCAAAAAATCAGCCACTGAAAACCCTACGGAGCACAGTTCTACTCTGACACACACGTGGGGTCGCCATGAGTTGGAGTCGACTTGATGGCAACTGGTTTAAAGTTACAGAGATACGCTGACAGGAGTGGACACCCTAAAAGCACTATTTTTGCTACCATTACAGACTTTCTTCATTCTTGGTAGTACAAGGGCTGCAAAAACAGCAGTGGTCTGGGCCTCTTTTCCTCAGGCCATTTCAGAGACCCTGACTCAGGAAGTCTTCCTGAGCCCACAACCTCAGCCTGTTATTTCACCTTCTCCAGGGAAGCTGAGGCAACGCGTGAGAGGAGGAAGCTGTGGATACCTTGAACTTGGTGGGGTGATTGTCTGGGACGCTGTCTCTGTTCAGGCAACTGCAGCAGCTCCCCATGGTGTCAGAGCAGACAGCCCACCCTAGAGAAAAACATAAGGTACAGGCAGCTCGTCAAGGGCCACTACAAAATGCTCTGCTCTGGGGAGTGCCAACAGAACCACTTCTTGTGATCATCTGCTCTGTCTAAGGGGCTGTCAGGACACAGTTCTTCCTCCAAGGAATTCACTTTCTCAATCTAGGGCCAGACACACATCGGATAAACATCAATCCAGGTTAGAATGCATTAAGGATTAATGCTGAGAGAAGGACAGAGAGAACTTCTCAGAAGTCACATCTGATCTGGATCTTGAGAAGTATGTAGGATTTTGACCCATGGTGGCCTGTGTGTTGCTATGATGCTAAACAGGTTTCAGCGGTGCTTCCAGGCTAAGATAGACTAGGAAGAAAGGCCTAGCGATCTACTTCTGAAAATCAGCCAATGAAAACCCTACGAATCACAACAGTCTGATCTGCACACGATCATGAGGATGGTGCAGGACCAAGGAGAGTTGAATTCTGTCGTGCGGGGGTCACTCTGAGTTGGGGGCCAACTTGATGGTAGCTAACAATGATAATAATGACAAGGAACCTAGGCAGCAGGAACAGCACAGATAAAAGGATCCAGGAGAAGTGATTTGCATCAGGAGTTGGGCGCAAGCCTGGGGCTCTCACCCAGATTCAGCAAAGATGCTGTAACCTGGGAGTCCCAGCCACTCGACTCAGTATCTTTCTTTTTCTCCTTTTTTAACCCCACCCATCCCACATCATCTAAGTTCACTCTTTTCCTCCCTCATCACCTTCCCAACATCCCCCTCAAATTTATCTTTGTGAGGTTCTCTTCAAATGAGGTGTTATATTACGGTCACAGAGATATAGTCAGAAAATTGAACATTTAAAACAGAGCATGGTTTTTATAACCTTGATTTGGTATGTCTTATTAAAAAGAAAAATATTGGGTTTATTCCTCTTTGTCTGAATGAGAGACCAGAGACCTTACTATTTGGTTTTTCCCTCTAGGATTACGGTACTCAGGTTATAAGACAACAGTGAGGTCTGTGCCAAGGATGAAGAGGTCCCACCCAGGCTTGAGTGATCTAATGGAACAAGCAAACATATGGACTGGCATCGACCAGAAATTAAGAGGTTGCAACCTGATGCAGGAAGTGAGTCTGTGAGTTAGATATCCTTCTGAATAAAATTCCCTTGAATGGGCCAGTGACCTGTACCCTCCATTCCTCCCAACTTGGGAAATTCCAAAAAATCAGCTTCTATACACAGCACTTACCTCACCCAGGCCATCGGGGAGCTGACCATGGGAGGGGCATGGGGAAAGGCTCCACTTTATTCTCCCCGTCCTTGATGGGGTATCATGGCAAGCAGTCAGCCAAGAAGTGACCTGGAGCCCTCTGGGACACACCTGGGGCTCACCTAGCATAGGAGACAGAGATAGTAGGTTAGTAGAAACCTCCCATCCCCACCCTTGTAAATAAAACTAACCTGTTGTATACGGTCGCTATGAGTGGGAATCGACTCTACAGCAAAGGGTTTGGGTTTTTTTTTTGGTTGTCAGTCCTGGAATCTCTGTTCCAGGTCCTGATGGAACAGGAACACCAATGAAGAAAGGGCAATGGGATCACAGATTCCAAGCCCCAGAGGCCCTGAGACGGAGAGATCCCCCTAGCATCAGTGAGTCTGAAGTCTGGGACAGCCCAAAACCTTTCAAATCACCTCTAGACCCCCTCTGAATCCTCTTAAAACCAACACCAAAAACACCACTCGGCCTTTGCAGAGAACTTTAAGTCTACGAAGAGCGTTCTCAAAATGACACTGAAATGTGTTGAAGAAAGCACTGGTTTAAAGTTCAGGAAACCGATATTCTAGTCTGTTTTGTTGCTATGAAGTATCTGGGAGACACTGTCAAGTCAATCCCCCACTCACACCCCCCTCCCCACCTCAAGGGTTTAGTTTTTACATATGAAACATCTGTAAACTGTGGGGCTGCTAGCTGAAGTAACTTCTAAAGGTAGATGTGTAAGACAAAAATCAATAAAATCGACATCTTTCTCTTAAGGACAGGCTCCTTCGATCTTACGTTTGCGAGCTTGACATTCTGCTCCTCAAGCTCTGAAGGGCCTAAAATTTTAATATAATGATAACAATAAACCCCAAAATTTCAGGGCATGTGAGCCGCAGGCAGACAAGTCGACACGCCAGGCGCCTGGAGACCCTGGAAATCCTACTCGCCTGCTCTGGCCAACAATATCAACTCCCAGGGCCCCTGCTAGCTGGCATCCTTGGACAACTTCCCAGGTAAAAAGACCCCCGAAATTCTTAGTCTGGCTTATTCTCTGGAAGAAGCAGGCTGAGTAAAGTGTGTAAAAATATTGGGGTTTAAATCACCAACAGGGATTATGGGATGAACCCAAGACTAACTATAGGGTGCCTTTTCTATTCCCCATCTCTGAGGTATCAGGACATATCCTCAGGCCAATGAGGGGGATTACACTGGGCGGGATGGGGGCAAGGGGGCTGTAGTCTGGGATAGGTGTGGGTCAAGGCGGGAGTTAAAGGGGGTCAGGGGGACTCAGGATGTATGACAGGGTTTCAGGGAATGTGGGCAAGACTTTGGTCTTGGGCATGGTGCAAGAACGGGGGATATGAGGGACCAGAGAAATTTCCGGGTGGTGGAACCGCTTGGGTGCATCCAGGAGAGAATGGTGGGCCTGCAGGCGTATCAGAGGAATTTGCAGGAGTAAGGGGATTCCGGGGGTCCCCAGAGGTGCGATGGTGTGCCGCTGTACCGGAGGAGGGGGCCGCGGTGACTTCCTGGGCAGTGAGAGGAAGATTTAGATTGCACGGTAATCAAGGGAATTTCTACACGTCGAGAAGGAATGGGGGAAGAGGGGGCGCGCGTTGTCCCTGGATCCCCGCCCCCAGCCCGGGGCTCCACCGCCCGCCCGCCCGGGGCTTCCTACGGTACGAGCGGAGACTGCGGCGCGGCGCGGTCTCGGGGGAGCCGCCTCGTCCCCGCCCCGCCGCGCCCGACTCACATCGCCCCGCGGCCCGGGCGGCGCCGGGCCCCGCTCCCGGGTCCCGTTGCAGCAGCCGCCGCCCGCCCGGAGCTAAGGCCGCCCCGCCCCGCCCCGCCCCTCAGCCGCGGGGTCGGAGGTCACCCGGCAGCACCAACGAGACGCTGCGGGCGGGCGGACCCGAGCTGGGGCGACGGGCGCGCAGCCTAGAAGGTCCCTTTGGAGGACTTTGCAGTCGAGAGCAGGGAGCACACGCAGACGCCAGAGGGCGCTCCCGACCAGCCGCTGAAGGAGCCAGACGGCAGCGGGGCGGAGCCTAGGGAAGGGGGCGGGCGGGACGTTCTCCCGGGAGCGGGAAAGCAAGGGAGTTGGTGGGGCGGAGAGGGCGGGGGGAGAAGCACAAAGGAGAGCGGAGGGGGCTGGAGGGGCAGATGGAGAAAGGATAGGGAAGAGGGACGCAGGAAAGGGGCTGAGAAGAGAATGGGCGGAGGGCTCACTGGAGACAGGAGAGAGGAAACGGGGGGCAGGGTCTCAGGAAGGGGGCGGGGACAGGAGACCTGAGGGAGGGCTTGGGGGAACCTGCGGAGAGTCTAGAGAAGGGGCCGCGGATGTGGGTTCAGCCCGTGGCCGAGAACCCGGTACGAACACGGCTGTGGGGGGTGTGCTCCGCGCCCGCCGAGGCGCGGTCCCGACACTAGGCCGTGGCTGGGGTCCGTGCAGCCTGCACTCTTTCCATCCCGAGACCCCACAAATATTTTCCCTTCTGTTTGCAAGTGCACGCCCCTCCCTGAGCTGCTCCTCTCTTCCAGCCCGGAGGGGTGGGCGGGCCGGGGCCGCGCTATCGGGGCGGGCAGAGGCGGGCGTTGGAGCCCTGGGGTGGGGACTGGTTGAGGGGCCAGACGGCGGGGTCTGTCCAGAACCGCCCGGACACCGGCGCGCGGCGAAGGTGAGGCCCCAGCGTAGCCCCTGCCCTCTCTTCTAAACTTTCGGCTGCTAGACTGGGAGCCCCAGCGGACACAGGAGCCATACTGCGTCTCTGTCCCTGGGGTGGGGCCCGCGAAGTCCAAAAAAAACTTAGGGGAATCTGTCGAAAAGACAAGGGAGGATACTTTTGGGACCAGACGCCTCCCCTTTCCCCCTCCCACTGTGCGGGGGAAACCTTCCCATCCTCCTCCAGTACCCAGAGCCTCCTGATGGATTGGGGAGATCGAGCTCCTGAGCCCTGGCGCACCTGTGCGAGGACGGAGGAGGGGGCTCAGCTCTGTCTCTTATGGAGTAAAGGGGAATTGTGGAAGGAATATGGTAGATTAGTACGGTGGTTTCAAGTGCTAGGCCATGGTGGTGTCAGGTTGCCCTGTGAGGGGGAGCAAACAGAAGGGTGAGGGGTAGAGGGCCGATTTCTGAGCATTGCTTCTGTAACAGTTCCATGCAAACTAGAGCCAATGGGGAAGATAGGGTCCACATCACTTCCTGGGGCCCCAGATACTCCTCTGTCCTTTGCCGACCCCCTACTCGCCACCAACCCCCCGCCCCGCCCCTCTTGCCGCGTGCTACTAGGGGAAGTGGCTACTCCTATCGCTGAGTTTGAACAGCCCATCCCAGTATCCTTCCACAGGAAACCTGCCAGAGGGACGGAACAGGCAGGAAGCAGGTGGGTGTGGAGCCAGGAAGGGTGGCACAGGACATCTGAAAGGGAGCTAAGGGGGACTCAGGGCTGCAAAGCAATGTAACTGTCATGGTCCAAATCGTGGAGCCTTGCTGGCATAGTGGTTAAGCGTTAGGCTACTAACCAAAAAGTTGGAAGTTTGAATCCACCAGCTGCTCCTTGGAAACCCTTTGGGGCAGTTCTACTCTGTCTTGTAGGGTCTCTATGATTCGGAATCAACTCGATGGCAAAGGATTTGGTTTGGTTTTTGGTTGGTCCAAAGTCCGGCCCAGACCCAAAGCCAGGGATTTGGCGATGACTCTCCTTGTGCCTGCCGTTAGGATCCATCCCAGCTCTCAGAGGCAACCTCCTCCGAAAGCTCTCCTTTGTTTTCTTATGTGGCTCTTGGGCAAGTTAATTAACCTCAGTTTGTTTTTTTTAAGCTGTAAATGGGAATACAGAAAGTACCTCATATGATTGTTGTGAAGTCATAATATATAAAATGCTAGAATAGTCCCTGGTACAGAGTAAACATTACAGAAAAATTTGCTCTGGTTATTTTATACCAGGATACTATGTACATCTGCCGAGAGCTCCTGCCGAGAGCTCCCCATTCTGTCTGGTTGCATGTTTCCCCCTGATAGATGGTGAGCTCCTTGAGATCAGGGCCTGCCTGTCTCTTCTGTACCTCAGTGGTCGACTCCTCCACTCCCTGCAGATACTGTGGGTGTATCAGGGCTTGCCCAGAGAGCTGAAGAGATGTGGTTAGAATTACCCAATGAAATTATTATAGATCGAAGATAGAAGCACAAGATTTTCCTCTGCCCTTGAATTTATAGACTAGACAAGGAGCTTAGAGAGACACACTGAAAAGAGGGGAACATTAGGTGCTAAATCTTGGGGGAACCAATTGAACTTACTACTGAAGTTCAGGAAAAGGGGGAGGGTCTGGGCCAGAAAGGCTGAGGAGGGCTTCCTGGTAAGGTGGTCCTTTAAGGCCTATGTAGGGAGCAGTGAGGAAGTAGGCTCACTGGGGTAGTGAATGCAAGATGAGGAATGGTGAGAGTTAAAGCTGGGGAGGGAGGGACCAGCCAGCTCGAAAACTCACCAGAAAGGCAATATGCCCTCTCCTTCAACTGTGGGCGTCTTTCTCCTCCATCTGAATCTTGGGAGACCCCAAAGATTGAGCTTCAGAAACTCTGGAGTAGAAAGGCCTGGTCTCAACACCTGGCTCTTCCACTGACAAGCTGCATGACCTTGTGTGTATGTTCACTGAACCTCGGTTTGGCCATCTGTAAAATAGGGACAGTATCACCTAACTCACCTGGTTGTTGGGAGGACTGAATGAGATAATAATGCCTGTAAAGCACTGAGCACTGCCTGGCACATTGCAATGGCCCCATAAAATGGAGGTGTTCTTACTGTCATTGCACAGACTCTACCAACAATGTCAATACTGAACTCAGGCTGTTCCCACAAAGGGGAGAGCCCCACCCTCAGGGAGCCAGACCCACCAGCCAACTCAGACAGTGACTCAGGCCACCTGCCAGAGGAGGACCCAGGAGATACTTCTGCTCAGGTTGTAAAAGCCTCACTCTTTCCTCTGAGACCAACAGTTTCTGTATACTTCACACCTCCTCCCCTCTACATCACCTGGGAGGTGGTTTATCTTTGTGCCCAACCTCTTGTGGTGCTTTTCTCTTTTTAGGAATCCTGCAGCCCCATCAAGATACAAGTTTTGATTTTAGACTCATTCACATAAATACTCCCTCCTAGAGGGTCTGTGTTTTAAGCAGACCCAGAGGGGAAGAAGAGGGTGGTTTCAGGCATAGGAACAGAAGCTGTTGTGGAATGTGGGACCTTCCCGACCTCTCTCAAATCAGAGCACAAATGCAGAAGTGGGTCAGCTATCCTTGCTCTCAGCTATCTTGAAGGAGGATCCTCCAAACTTAGGGAGCGAGGGCTTGGAAGCTGTTCTAGATTGGACAGGTGGCAATGAGGTAGGGAGGAAAGAAGGGTAAGAAAGGAAAAGCCTAGCTCCACTCACCTTCTGCCATGTCTCCTCAGGGTCCTGCAGTTCTGAGCTTGGGGCCCCCTCACCTGGACACCAGCCCGGCCCCCAGCGGGCCTGGGCTTTGCACCCTCCTGCAACAGCTCCCTCCACAGGACAGCGATGTGGGTCTCCCTCTCCCCATCTTCCCTCTCTCTCTTAATGTCTTAACTTACTGTGGAAAGAACCTTAGTCCAGAAGTTAGGAAACATGGATCCAAGGCCCCACTCTGCCACTAATTGGAGGGAGTCACCCCTTCCCTAGCCTGGATTTCCACATTTACATGATGGGTGAAACAGCATCTGTTCTGCCCACCACCATGCTTAGTTGAAGATCAAATGAGGAAATGGACATGAACGACTCTTGGAACCAATAATGGAATATACAAATGTAGAGACTATGGCTAAGTATTTATTGAACCCCTAAATGTACCTAGCCTAAAGGCTTACAGTTCATTTGGAAGGTGGGGGTGGGAGTATACGAAATAATTAGAGAAGTCAGAACAGGAAGTGATATTGAGCCATACAGTTCATTAGGAGCAAAGACCTAAATATAAGGTGACAGGGCTACCTAAGTGCTATGGGGCTGTCAGGATCTGAGGGATGACTATTCCTGGGAGAAGTGAGACTTAAGGTGGACTTACATGAGCTTCTTGCCCTCTTTCGCTCTCCTCCTCAATGCCCTCCTATGCTGTTATCTCCTGCACCTCCCTGAGGTATTCATCCTTCCTGTAGCCCAGCAGCTGAGCCTCCTTTCTCCAATCACAGTCCTGCCAGTGGGGCTCTCCCAGTCATAGTAGAGGCCTGTTTCTGCAGGAGCGCTACTGCCTGGCCCTTGAGGAGGAGGAGCTGGCAGAGCTGAGGCTCTTCTGTGCCCAGCGGAGGCGGGAGGCCCTGGGACAGGGGGTGGCCCGCCTGCTGCCTCCCAAGCTGGAAGGACACACCTGTGAGAAGGTAGTAGTCCCCGCTCCCCCCATTCCCTTTCCTCCACTCCTTGCTGGACTGGGACTTTGTTGGGGAAAGGGGCTTGGGGAAAAGGGCTAACTTTAGGGGAAAGGGAAGCCAAATTTGGGGGTTCTTGGTGGAGTCTGCAGTGAAGAAAAGAATTAGGTTGGGATTGGGACAGAGGCGTAGATGACCCCAGCGGGAAGGTGGGCGCAGATGGTGCCAATCTGACGCGCCCAGCTCCCGCGCCCGGCAGTGCAGGGAGCGGCTGAGGCCCGGAGAGTACGGGGTGTTCGCAGCCCGGGCCGGGGAGCAGCGCTGCTGGCACCGGCCCTGCTTTGCCTGCCAGGCCTGTGGGCAGGCCCTGATAAACCTCATCTACTTCTACCACAATGAGCGTCTCTACTGTGGCCGTCATCATGCCGAGCTGCTGAAGCCGCGCTGCCCTGCTTGCGACCAGGTACAGCCCCAGGGTCCAGCCTGGTAGGATGTAAGGGTACGCCCTCATAGGCCACAGCCTCTCTCAGTACCTCGGAGTGGGTTAGGGAGAGCTAGGAACCAGGCTGGGACTGCTCAGTTCCTTGTGCTGTGACTTGAGTTCTGGAACCTGGAACCTGCTGCCTTTACCTGCTCTTTCCTCCACCGAAAGCAGAGTCCCTGTCCAATTCATCTCGAAATGCTGGGTACCCAGTGCGGTGCTTGATCATGCTAGAAGCTCCCTTAACGTTGGCGTAAGAGACAGCACAGAGGCCTGGGTCGAAGTCCAGGCGAGGGTCGCACTTTGGACTGTGCCACCTGCTAGCTGCGGGATCTTGGCTAAGCCAGTGAGCCCTCTCTGTCTCCCAGAGTGGTTGGGGAGATCAAATGGGAATGTCTGTAGATGTGCTTTAGCGTTAACTGGGTATAAGGCGTGGTTACTGGATGAATACATGCGTGAATGAATGAATGAATGAACCGTTCCCCTCTCCCTCTCCCAGCTGATCTTTTCCCAGCGTTGTACCGAGGCGGAGGGGCGGCGCTGGCACGAGAACCACTTCTGCTGCCAGGACTGCGCCGGGCCCCTGGGCGGGGGTCGTTATGCCCTGCCAGGGGGCGGCCCCTGTTGCCCCAGCTGCTTCAAGAGCCGCTACTCTGATGCGGCCTCGAGCCTGGCCCTGGCACTTGAAGGAAGGGAGCCCCTCGGTAAGGGAGAAGGTGCAGATCAAAGGAGGAGGGGACGGCGGCTTAGGCTGGGCTGAGGAGGGAGTTCTCCCCGGCTGGGGCCCTCACCCCAGTCCTACGCCGACCCGTCCCTCCAGCAGCGCCCCCGTCCCCCCCATCGCACGCCCCCAGACCCGAGCCTCGGGGCCCGCAGCTCTCACCGCGCGTCCCTGGCCAGAGTGCTCCAACGGCCTGCAGAACCCAACCCGCGCCACGGTCGGGGCTGCAGCGCCTCACTCTCTCCCGGGCGGGGGATGCGGCCGCCCTCTGGTGGGCAGAGGCGGAGAGGGGCGGGAGCCCCGGGAAGAACTCGTGGCCGCGGCAGCGGCGCGCACAGCCCGGGGGCGGGCCGGGAGGGTGGGCCCAACCCGCTGCCGGCTGCAGTGGAGAGCCCTGCCGGGAGCTAGGACAGGGAGACCCGGAGCCCTGAGATGGACGTTTCCGACCCGGCCCGCAGCAGGGGGGGCGGAGCCCGGTTGGATTGAAGGAGGGGACCGCGCCCGGCTGAACGCCGTGACCAACTCCAGAGCAGCCCTCCTCGCCGCTGCCGTCAGCTCCAGCCCGGAAACCCAGAGGGGGCGGTGTGGATCCAGCCCCCCAAAAGAGTGTCGAGCTAGGAACATGGCAGAGGCACCCAAAGGGTGGGCGCAAAGGCGCCTGGAGACGCCCTCTGATCCCAAGGAGGATGCCCTCTGCCCCACCTGCTCCTCTTCCTCTGACTCCGAACCCGACGGCTTTTTCTTAGGCCAGCGCCTTCCGCGGCCAGGGGAGACCCCTGGCAGCCTCCACGCCGGAAGCAGCGACCCCTCCGGAAAGCCGTGCATCATCTGCTAGTGGGGGTGGTGTGTAAGGCCGGAGAGCGGGGCCCTCCGCCCCCTATAAAAATCCTAAACTGAATGCCATCGGGAGCATGCCTGGGAGTGGTGGTGAGGTGACAAACTTGGGGTACCCTCTATCCTCACGCGTCCTATGAATTTTGACGGAGACTTCCGGAACCTCATCTGCTCCAAACTACGCAAACCCCTACTGATCCAGCTCCACCCCCATCCCACAGTCCAGGGCAGCCTCTTCCCCCAGCTAGCTCCTCTTGAGCCAATAAAGTAATTCCTCAGAGACCACGTGTGCCGGCGACTAGCTGGAGGGCCGGAGGCGTGGAGGGAGAGGGAGGTGGAACTCGGGGCTGGAGACTGTCTAGCGAGGCCGCGCTCCTCCCCTTGCGGAGCTCGTGGACACGCAGCCCCGCTGTACTCCTCCACAACCCAAGTTACGGCGGCAGCGCCCTCTGCCGGCAATTGGCCGGCGGAAGTGTCAGACCGGAAGTGCGTGATCTACAGGCGCCAAGCCGTGCGTCGCGCGAGCTCGGTGCGGTACGAGTAGGTGCTAGTATGGCTTCGAGCGGGGTTGGTATGAACGCAGCGGGACCCGCAAAAGAAACTCCCGAAATCCCAGACAACGTGGGAGATTGGCTTCGAGGCGTCTACCGCTTTGCCACCGATAGGAATGATTTCCGGAGGTAACCGAGGTCGGGGGCGGGGCGGGGAGGTTTGGTTCCTCTGACCCTAAGCGCCTGTACGTCCCCTTCTTCGCCCGCCCTGGCGCCGCTGCGCTTTTTGCATTGCCAATATTTTGGCCTCTTCGTGACCCTGGCTGTGCTTTGTGGAGGCCCTTGACTGGACGGGTACCTGTGCGACAAAAGCGATCCTTTCTGTCACGGGGCTATAGCTAGAGAATCTCATCCTGACCAGGGGTACCGGGAAGTGAAGACATAGACATATGAACAGGCTTTTCGGTCCTGGCCAAGTGCTTGGCTTTTGTGTAGTAGGCACAGAAACAGAATGCCGATACGGGTGTTGGGCAACCCACATGTAACGATCAGGCCACCCTCCCCACCCTCAATCGCCTTACAGTTCGACAACAGTGCTTTTGCCTCGGAAAGGCTTTCCCAGGGTGGTATGCAAAGTCTTTTCCCTCAGTATGTTTTGTAAACCAAAGACAAGTGACAGAGTGACCGTAGGGTTAATGGACTACATTCCTTCTCCAGGAACTTGATCCTCAATCTGGGACTTTTTGCTGCAGGAGTTTGGCTCGCCAGGAACTTGAGTGACATTGACTTAATGGCACCCCAGCCAGGGGTGTAGCCAAGTAGGTAAGCACTTAACACTCTTCTTTCATGTCTTAGGAGTCCTAGAGGCCAGGAAATGCAATAATTTATATCATCTATTCGTGAAATATAGATAAGGCACTTCATGTAAATCCTTTAGCTATTCCTAGTGGATTGTCTCTCCATATGTTGCAAGGGATTTGAATCTCTCTTGCCAACTTCCCTCCAGTGCCTTTACATTTCTAATGCCTCTCATTGTCTTCTGATTGCAGACATATGGAACCCCTATGCTATACACAAACCTTCTAAAAAGAGCTTCTCTTTCTGTGACCACCACAAGATTTGCCCTGATGGCAACTGAAGTTTGATTCAGATGGGGACCTCCCCTTGCCTGCCTGGTTTCCTTTTTTTCATTGGGTCTATTCAGAACTGTGTTGCCTGGTCAGCAGTCAGGCTTCAGCTAAAGTGTTGCCCACTGTTGTGTAAAGTTGTGTACATAGTTTCTAAGCTTCTGCAGGGGGTGATCTTTGCTCTTGTCCTGAGGAATAACCTAATGGCATTTTGAAATAAAGAATGCACACAAAGATAGCCATTTTTATTCTTTTAATAAGAAACTTCTGCTTACAAAAAACAAGGTGTAAAAAGTCAAGATTTACAAAAATCATAAAAACATGATTTATATTTCACACTCAAAAGAGATAGGAACAAGCCCCAAACATGGATTCCAATGGAGGTGGCTTGCTTCATTTTAAAAGGGGGAAAAAAACAAACAAGCAAAAAAAAACCGTAACCACCATACATTGATGTTAACATGGGATGAAGCTTATTCTTGAGGAATTTCCGTTTTTGAGCAGTACTGGGGGAAGAAGCCATTTGGTGTTGCATAGCATTTTAGTGCATTGGGTGGGTTTTCCAGGCACCAGGGAGGCATTGTTGCTGTAATAGAGTGGGATTTAGTGGCAAGAAGAGGGCAGTGATGTGCAGATGGAGGAAGATGTTAAGTCTGGGCAGTGGGCACTAAAGTGACTTCTGTTTGAGAAAGCTGCTTCCTTCACAAGGAAATAAATGTTTTCTGATCCTAAAATTGATGGTAATGCCACCGTCCAGGGGCTTTGGATTCTTTGGAAATGGAATATGTAAGGAACTGGTATGGAGAGAAGAGATGAGTTAGAGCTGTTTGGTTCAAAATGCCAGCTTCTCTGCCCTCTTCAGAAATGGGTATAAATTTGAGTATATTCTTGGTTCTAAAAGAGGTTCCCCATGGCATTTTTTTTCTCCTAGTCTGTTCTACCAGGCTTTTTTTTTTTTTTTTTTTTAAATACTGCTTTTATGTGCCAGGTCTCCTACAGAAGTGGTATGTGATTAAAGGACATGAACTGGAAACAAGAGTCAGTATAAATGCACCACAGTGGCCTAATCAGAGTTTTCTTGTTACAGCTGACAGATGTTGTCTCTAGCAGTCTAGTCACTAAAGGTAAACAGGACAAAATAGTCCATTTTTTGACCTTGCCAGCTTAAAGCTCATTAAGAAAGCTGTATGAGAATGACATTAAAAAAATTTTTTTTTAAAGCACCATTCTCTATTCTCTTGTGGGTGTTAATCAGATAGATTCTACCTGTTAGGAAGAAGGAGCTATGAGCTTGTGTGAATTCAGGACTGTGGTTAGCTTAACATCCTTTAGAGACTACATTGGGATCACAGATGTTCTGCCAGGTTTTTATATCTCACTGGGTATAATGATGAAGAAGGGTCACATACATGGAGCAAGGCTCAGGTTTGAGGCCATCCTCCCACCCCACCCCAAATGGTGATTAAAACTTTGAAGCCATAGCATAGATTCTAAACTCCATCAGACCACTGCTAAGAAAAGAAATACCAGCACCTCCTGTTCTTTATAGGAATGAAATTCACATCAAGTTTGCTGCCAGAACTACTCACAATTTTGAACAGTTCTACTGGGTAAAAAATTCCAAAGCTGAAAATCAGAATCCAGCAAGAATAAAGACATGACAGCTTCTAGGAAGCGTAATTCAGATTTCACTCAAACGTTTAATGTTTTAGCTTTAAATAATAATGTTTATTGCTGGTTGATTTTTAAACCCAGTGGTGGGTAAGGTTTCATTTAAACTGGTTTAATTCAAACTTAAAGTGGTAAGAAGTTAGCAAATACAGGTACCAAATCTGCAGTTTCCAAAAATTTGATGAAAAATCCTTAATTTTGTAAATTAAAGTGCTTGCATTCACCATTGCCAACACCTAACATTCTCACCAAGGAAAATCAATTTTACATCATCTTTCAGCCCTGGCTAGGTAGCCCACAGTACTAGAAAAGTCTCTTGTACTAGCTACTTAGATTTTAAGTGGAAACATGCCAGCAGAAGTATGGAAAGAGGCCACAAAAATGACTGCTTGCCTCCATACTATAGTAGCTGTGGTGTATTTAGAATCAGGTGTGGTTCTAAATACAAGTACACAGTGGTTAAAATCAAAGCCCTAGACCAAGAGAATGGTTAATTTAACCATGTAAGATACAAACTAAATTCACACTCTTATTTAAAGGTGCTTTTCCACTTTAGTGCTGAATTTAAAAAGAATCTGAACCACCAAGGAGATGCATACTTACCCAGTAAAAAACTAAATAGACATGGAAGGTTTTACCCTAAAGATAGAACCTTATCTAATTAGGCAAGTAAGTAGGCTGGGGGACCCAATTATCAAGTGTGCTTTGAGTGGTGACCTTTTTAAACACCCTTTGGTGAAGTCTCATGAGCTCAGCGGACTGGGAACCTTAAGGTAAAAGAAAAATGCTATAAACAGGCCTGCAGATGAGAACACTGGGCCTCATCACTTCCTTTCCAGTTACAGCACACCATATCCGAGTCAGCATCTGCCAGGGAAAGGGGCTGGGGGACTGGGACAGTCTCTGAGCCTTCTCGTTTGCATTATTCCCTTTACATAGTACACAGTGACTTGGTTTGCCTTATGGTCTTAAGGTTCACATGTGGGGCGTTGTTTTTATACTGCTTCCTGAAAATTTGTGCAAAAAGAACTTCAGAAGGAGTGGCGGTACCATTTGAGGAGGAACCATTTTTGCTGGACTTCTACCATAGGTTGCCCAGCGTTAGGCATTGTGTTGATAAAAACTAAAAGGCCTTTTCTGAACATTTGTGCTCTCCCAACCAGCTGGAAAAACAACCCCTCCGCTCTATAAAATAGAAGCCCAGAATCCTAATAGGGATGGTTTATGTTTAGGAAGGGGTAGCTCTCCCAGCCTGACTTGAAAAGGCCCGAGCTAATGTTTGGAAGTGAGGGGTGTGGTGTGAAAGAACGGGGATACGCAGTCTGCCTTGAGAAGAAGTCATATGATGAGTATCACAGATACATAGATTTTGGACAGGACAGTAAACTTCAGAGCTTGCTGGTAAGAATAATTTGCATTCACACACAAGAGAGATGAAATGCTTCTTCAAAGTCTGTGATACCAGATGTCATTTAAACACTACACAGACCCATTTGCCACTTGAAATGACAAGAAAGAATCCTTTCCCTTAATCTTTTCAATTCCATGCAAATTGTAATTGGGTACAAGGCACCAAATTGTCAGAGCTGTATAAAATTAGTTCACAAAGCTTTATCGGTAAGTGAAACAAAACTCCATTTCTCCCTTCCCTGCCAACCCACCTAGCCCCTGCACCCCGCCCCCCAAGTTCTCATTCTGCACTACCGTTGACCTCTCCTGGGCTTACACTGGGGCATCACAGGGCCGTGCCCTCCTGTCGGCCAGCCCGCCTCATTGGTTCTTCCCTTGCACTTGCATGGAGCTGCAAGCACAGCCAGAGTAGGGAACTCATTTAGTCATTGACTCTAGACACCTTGCCGTTAAAAACAAAAATAAACTCTGCTGTTGAGTCCATAGGACACATTAACACCTCTAAGTTTCCAATTTTATTTGTGACATTTTAAGAGACATCTGGAAATTCTTTACAGTGTAGGACTGCCTGCCCTCAGCCTGAGAAGGGCTGGATCAAAGCTGGCAGGAGCTCTGCCTGCCACTTACTAAGAGCTTCAGTTCTGAGGGCATTCCTAACTTTTTTTTTTAAACACTTAGCATGGATGCTCATCTCAGAGGGAACCACAAGTATGAGGGTCAGCTAGATTGAGGTAAAATTCTAATTTTCGAGGGCCAGGGTGCATTCATCTAGGCTGGCTACAGCGGAAAGTAAACATGCCAGCCAACTATAAAGGGTTTCTGGAACAGAACTCCTAGAACTACTAGTGCTGGGAGAGAAGCAGGCCTGGAAGGTTCCTGTTCAGAGATCATGGGTTTGATTTGGCAGCATCTAGTAAATTTCTGCTTGGATCTTATTTTCTTCTCTTTAGAATGTTTCAATTTAAAGTAAGATGGAACTGAGAAACTCATCTGCTTTCAAGGTGTAAATAGATGGAAGGCAAAGGGATATTTCCTTCACAACAGCCACTGGCCTATGTAGCAGGAAATGCTTTAATAAAACCCCTCTTACATACTAGCTTCTCAACAGCATCTAGTGCTGCTGCCTCTGGGTACCAGAAGTGTCTGTGACTGAGAGTGGGTACCTTCATGAGTGTGGAACTCAGTGGGGACTGATACTGGTTTCTATTCCAACTCATTTTAAACGATTTTATTAATTTGATATACGGGTGCTTAGCTAAGTTAAGCACTTGTTTGACACATTCCTTAATCTGCTTAATAATCCTTATAACATTTGGTATAAAACTATTTTTAAAAATTAAATTTGAAGATCTTTTAATTTTCCATTAAGCGTTTGTTAATAACTTCCCCTGGGACAGCCTGAGGGATGAAGCAGATGCTCTATTAGTTCTTCTCCATCTCATAAGTTCTCTTTTTCTAGAATAATAAATATAGAGTTCAGTGAAAGATGAGGCACGATTTATATTTTCCTTTCCTTTTTTTTTTTAAGTTAGTGGGCTTTTCTATTACCACGAAAAGTCATCACTAATCATGCTGACTTAAAGTGTGGATCTAGAGAGTATAAGTACAACAGAGCCTCTGGCAGTATGGGCAGCTGTGACACTCTAAAACAGTGTCCAAGAGAGGATGAGCCCGGGGCAAAGCTTGTACAAAGAAGCCTGCAGTAGACAATATAAATGAAACAGCATAAAAAATGCCATACGCTGTCGCTTCCAAATAAAAGCTAAATATTACAGAAACCTCACAGTGTTGGATAAAGCAAGTTTAATTTAAAACACAGTCACTCCCCTTTCCCTACCAAGGTGAGCCATTTTCTCTCTGAATTTTCCCCATGTCTCCGTGCTGTCTGGCAAGTCCTGTGGGAGAGTTCATCTCAAAAGAGGTCAACAGTAAATGCCGCAGATCTGCTCAGGAAATGTGGCTCATCAACATCGCTAAAGCTACCACCACCCTCATTCTTCAGCCTCTCTTTCCCCACTTCCCTCCCCTCCCCAAACTCCCTTCCACCTCTACTCCCTTTTCAAGTGACAACTGTACTTCTACCTGAATTCAAATATTATTATGATACACTCAGTCAAAAGATGAGCATTCATAGTGACAGGCCGAGGCTCACTGCAGCAGCCACCACTTTCACTGAGGAGTCTGAGAGAAGGATTGTGAAAGTGCCCGATGGGAAGGAGGGTTTCCACCTGGGCAATTTCATTCCATTTAGAAACTGAACCAATTGAAAAAGATATTTTACTGGCACTGGGGTAAAGGACATGGCACTCTTGCTTTTGTCTTGGATTTTTTTCTCTGAGTGTGGGTGAGAAACAGGTTATCAGATTTGGGAGGAAACAGGTCAGCTCTATCAGCAGTAAACTGTTTGGAAATGTAGGGGGCAGATTCCTAATTCCCATGTCTCAGGAAAGCAAAGTCTCCCAAGCCTGGTAGTGAACATGCATGTTCCAGCTCTCCAGATGCAGGAAGGAAGCTGCAAGCTACCCCATGGTGAGAATGGGTGACAGGCAGCTGGATAAGCCCTGGACTGCCAGCTATCCATGCCTACCCCAACCGACCCAATTTAAACCAAACCACATACTTGGCCTAGACCTGACCCAGAGACTTGTTTCAGAACAAGGATAGGTGCCAGGAGTGCCCGCTGGCCCAGCGTGCAACAAATAACATCCACTAGTCTGCTACTTCCCCATATAAACTGCTCCTTTAGAATGAAAGGATGCTCATACCAGTCTTAGAAGAAGTATAGAATGATTAAATGACAGCAGCAGCCAGGGTAGGCATGGCACTTGAAAAACCTCCCATTTTGCATGGGAAAATTTGCTCCATGTATCTCACTCTACTCTTCAACTGTTATCCCTTAAAAAAAGGAAGCTTGCATGTTTTCAACCCTTGAGGGTTACTTCCTTTGTGGGAATAAATCCTTAGACTTCATCTCCCCCTACTGAACCAATCCTGTCCAACAAGCTGCCAGCCCAGGGCCCCTCCTTAAGTGCTCTGTCCAGGGCTGCTCACATCGGCAGGGTTCTGGTGTTGCCAGGAGGCCCCTGATTAGCAGGGGAATCACATAATGGAGAAAACATGGCTTCTCTCCTGGCTAGATAAGATCGATTTATGCCCTCTTTCCTCTACGCAGGTCCCTCTATATTCAGAATCTTCACAGAAGTTACTCCTTTTGATTTGTTTTATGAAAGGAGAGGATTTCCACATCCATTCAAAAAAAGGTGACTATAGATTTTATGATAGGGCAAGAGTCACCTGGCATCTTCTACTCCAGACCCAGTGAGCCAAACCTAGTACTCTGTTCCTGCAGTCAGCCTCACTCCTACAAGAGGGAAGATGTATGAACACCAATAGGTTAAAAACAAGCCAGTCCTTGATACATGCCTCCCACTCAGGGGAATGTCCGTGGTTTGCCCTCATCGGTGTTGCTGGGCTGCACCTGAGCTTGGAGTTGGGTTTCTGAGATTCTTGCATTGCCCTGCACTGTTCTTTGAGTGTAAAAAAGGATGTAGGCCTGGGTTTTGCACACTTCCTCGACACTGCATACATTCAGCTTTGAGTCATTGCAGTGGACCCAAAAACCTAGGAAACCAAAGGAGAGAAAGAGAAAATGACTACCCAACTTTTATATTTTCGATCAGCAGGCAAAACCAGGAGCTGAAGAAAAGGGCAGAGGAGTTCTGAATATAGCCAACCCTTGATTATTTGTGTTGCAGGAAGAGACAAGTAAATGGAACCAACAGAGGGTCTATAAGACTTCGCTGTAACCACTGGTTTCAACCGCCTTCCCACCAAACTCCACTACAATACTGCTTACTGGAATTATCGTGCTCGTTTTACCCAGGCTTCCTCATTGCCCAGTAAGGCCTTCTACAGAGAGAGCCGGGAGAATGGGGGCTATGATGGGAAGAGAAGCAGGAAAGGGGACATGGAAATAGAGGGGAGTGATTAAGGGAAATTTAGAAGGAACAAAAATTATTTGCTCACAGGCTCTGGCTGGCCCCAGGGCTGAGAGACTCAAGACGTGTACACGGCTGAAAACGCATCGACAGCCCGCCGGCCGCAGGGCAGCAGCTGGGAGGCTCTCTCTGTAGCAAGAGGGCTGGAAGCTGCCTGCGGGGGGTTCTTGTAGCCCCACACCTCCCGTGGTGCCCAGGACACAGTAAGTGCTCAGTCAACATTCTCAGCTTTATTATGAGCTCAGACTAATAAAATTCACAAAATATCTCCATGAGGTTAAATAGATACTATTGTTTCTGTATTACCAGGAAGGAAACTGAGGTCTGCAGAAGCAGCACTAATGACAATAACCTCCAAAACTGACTGAGCAAGCACTGTGTGCCAGGCGCTCTTTAAGTACTTTCACATGTCAGTCCCCTTAATTCCTTATGTTGTTACTTAGTAAGTGATACATCCAAAATTTGCATCCGAGTTTCATAATCCTTTCCACTGGATTTTAATGTGTGTAATTTTCCATAGATGACCATGGGACTGAAATAAAAGGAAGGCAATAAAATGTGGACAAACCAACCCTTTTCCGTGTCCCCCACCCCACAGAGTAAAGCGCACGCACCTCCCTCTGTGTTGTAGCAATAGGCTGTGTAGTGTCCTGAGCCAAACCCTTTCCCGTGGTGCATGACCACTGCGGAGAGATCATAGGCAAAGGTCTCTTTGTCAAGAGAGGAGAGCATGTCCCTGCAGCAGTAAGGTTCCATGGTTAATACCTGGTCAAAGACGACATGGACCCCAATCTTCTCTCGATGATTACGGCCAGACCACCTAGGACATGGATATGAACTTCTTAGTAGTAAAAACTGGCATATGTAATCATAAAAAAAAAAAAATCATAGGTAGAGATAATTAAAACAGGGAACTGAGAAAACATAACCCTCCGGCTTTGGTTTTTCCATCAATAAAATGGTGGCAATCACTGTCCACATATATTTGCTGTGAACATTCCACGATATACTCTGAAACTAGAAATTCCTAAACAAGCAATTCAGGTAACCATTTTCTTATAGTTTACTGCCTGCCCTTCTCTTCACAGATTATCTTCCACTTTATCCTGAAGGTGAAGTTGCATAAACCCAAGCGAGGCTGGAACATCTCCCTTTGTAGACATTCAGTGCAGGCTAGCCAATTAGGAAAAGACATGAGCACAGAGGCCCAATCCTGCTGGGCCCCAACATCAGCCAGCCTCAGTAGGTGTGAGGCATGTAATCTCCATGGAAAGCACAAGGCTCAAGGGAACAGGCATCTCCTCCCAACACCAGCAAAGACGTTTGCCCTCAGAAGAACCTTTGAGGCAGCTATTCCCACAGCTCACAGCATCCTGGGACTCCCCAAGCAAGCTCACCTGAATCTTTTAAGGTGCAGCCGGAGGACCTGAGGTAGTCTGTAGATCATTAACTGCTTTCTAGCTTCACTCAGAACAAGGGGTTTTGGATTGGATTTTCGTCGTTTGCCTATATGGTTTGGGAAGGTATAAGACATAGATTATCAGGAGTCTCATTCTTTCCTAGCTGTGGTAGAGACAAGACCTGCCACTCCATATGCATTCTCCTTATTTCTCAATATCTGAACCTCAGTTTTACTTGGGGCAGCAATGTGATCCTCTATAAGACTGCATTTCCCAGCCTTACATACTTGCACAAGTGCTGGCTAATGCGATGATAGGAATGATTGAGTGGCACTCTTGGGATGGCTGCTTAAGGAGCACTGACTCAGTTGCAAGGTGCATCCTTTGTCCTTCCCACTGTCTGCAAATGCCAGAACTCCTCTTGGACCATGAGGTAACCTTGATGGAAGCCATGCACAAGAACAGTAAAGCGGGAAGAGGAGCTTGGGTCCCTGAACTTGGGTCCCTGACGGCCATGTAGCCACCATGCCAGGCTCTGAATGTCCTTCCAAGTTCTTCTATATAATGGAAAAATAAAACTATCTCATCTTAAGCCATTGTTATTTGGGTTGACTGTTACAAGCAACCAAACGTAATTCTGACACACACACTTTCTAATTTTTGCCATCATCAGCTTCCAAAGTTGGTATGGGTAAAGGATGGTACATTCCTGATATCAAGGATTTATTAATGGAATATAACGGAAGGTCACTGCAACATCATGCAGATAGAGTAGAAGTATAAGGGTTTATACCTTGATGTGTGGGCTTATAACTTAAATTATGATGCATCATCAATTGCTCTCAACCCACCTGGACCAAAGGAGAATGAAGAACACCAATTACGAGGCCAAGAGACAGAAAGGGCCATATAAACCAGAGACTACATCAGCCTGAGACCAGAAGAGCTAGATGGTGCCCGGCTACAACTGAGGACTGCCCTGACAGGGAACACAACAGAGAGCCCCTGAGGGAGCAGGAGAGCAGTGGGATGCAGACCCCAAATTCTCATAAAAAGACCAGACTTAATGGTCTGACTGAGACTAGAAGGACATTGGTGGTCATGGCCCCCAGACCTTCTGTTGGCCCAGGACAGGAACCATCCCCAAAGCCAACTCTTGACAGGGATTAGACTGGACAATGGGATGGAGAGGGATGCTGGTGAGGAGTGAGATTCTTGGATCAGGTGGACACTTGAGACTATGTTGGCATCTCCTGCCTGGAGGGGAGATGAGACGGTAGAAGGGGTTAGAAGCTGGTGGAATGGATTCGAAAAGAGAGAGTGGAGGGAGGGAGCGGGCTGTCTCGTTAGGGGAGAGCAACTGGGAGTATGTAGCAAGATGTACGTAAGTTTTTGTGTGAGAGACCGACTTGATTTGTAAACTTTCACTTAAAGCATGATGAAAATTAAAAAAAAATTATGATGCATCATAACTTAAAGAGCATTCTTTTTCCCATCAGATAGGCCAAATTCTGTTTCCTGCTTATAGCCAGCTGTATGCTACTGGACAAGTTATTTAAACCTCTGAACCTCAGTTTCCTCACCAGTAAAGTGGGGATAATACATATACTTCAGGATTAGGAAGAAGATAATAGGACTCAGGATTAATAAAGACCAGAGTATTTACACAGATTTTTTTCCCAGCATGATTTGCTTGTGGCATATGCAAGTATTTAGAAAAGAAACTGCTAGTTCTATGTATTTAAGTTGTACCTAAAAGTGAAAAAGTTTCCTGGCTAAAAGCTGGACATGCAGGACAAGGCTGACAGTCGCCCTGTCCAAAAAGGACCAGCGCTCACACTCCAATTTTGATTCTAAAGCTCCTGAATTGTGGGGAAAATACATTTCTAAATTTCAGCAAATGAATAATGGAAATAAAATTCTCTTAATTTCCATCAGAAACCTTCTCTGTAACCAGTCACTGATGCCTGTTCTATTAATAAAGGTGGTGAATGGATGGGAATATAAAATCAGTTAGTGGTCTACTATAGTGCCTGCTGATTGCCTCTGAGCTGTTGGCACCATGGTCTCAATGTCTGAAGAGCTTGGCATCTGATTCCAAGTCCTGTCTGTACCATTCATGAAAGGTAGCAAATCACAACCAGAGGACGTATCACAGAGCTTTTCGTGACAATAGGATGTGAAGCTGTTGCTTCTGACAATAGATTGAAGCAGAATGAGTGTGCCATTGGAGAAGCTTTTGCCAGGGCTGGAGGTATGATGTGTGGGGCCATGAACAGAGAATTCAAGAGAGGAACCTGGCCTTATTTAAATGCCTATTCACCAGCAGATTTTTAAAAATTACTGCAGCTCTGCTTGGGAACCCTGACAGTGACTGCCACCCTCAGCAGAAGGAGTGTGTGAGCTAAGACGAAGACAATGTAGAATCTGGCTTTGTTTTCTAAAATGAAATTGACAAAGAAAAAGAAATTACAGTCAGGCACTGCATAACATCCGTTCGGGCAACATCTGACCGCACATACATCCGTGGTCCCATAAGGCTATAATAGAGCTCAGAAATCCTGATCAGAGAATGGGATGTAGTGGATTTAGGCATGTTGTACTCAACAATCATGACGATCCTCAAAAACAAAGAAAAAAATTCTTTTTAAGTTGTTAAAGGATCAGCTTCACTGAATGCTACAAGGCTAACAAAAATTTGAGAGGGACCTATATCAGATATGGAAAAATTGCTAATGACATGGATTGAGGACCAAACACAAAAGTGAATCCCTCTCAGTGTGTTGACAATCACTGCTAAGGCATGAAGCTTGTTCAAAATGATTAAAGACAAAGCAGGACCAGGCCATGATACTGAGTTTAGTACTAGCTCTGGGTAATTCAAGCACTTCAAATAACATTTTTCGCTGCATAATGTGAAAGTGGGAGCCCTGGTGGCATAGTGGTTAAAAGCTACAGCTGCTAACCAAAAGGTTGGCAGTTCGAATGCACCAGCCACTCCTTGGAAACCCTGTGGGGCAGTTCTACTCTGTCCCACAGGGTCACTATGAGTTTGGAATCGACTCCCCAAAAGCAATCGGTTGTTTTTTTAATGGGAAAGTGAGTGTGGAGTCTGCGAGTGCTGACTTGAAAGCCACAGCAGAAGGATCTGTTGAAACCTTAGGTACACTAACTGTAGAGGGAGGTTCTTTCCCCCAGCAAATTTCTAATATGGACAAAACTTCCTTATTCTGGAAGCAATAATATATGGTGTTCGTACAACAATCAAATCACACAGTTTTCTATTTCAAAGAATGTATCGTGGATGTTAAGTGATACGTGACCGTACTGATTCAACTGAGATTGATCAGTTTTGTTGCTGTTTCATTAAGCAGAGAGGTAGAAGGCTGATAGTTTTGAAACTTCACAAGCAAACCAGTGCGCCTTGTCCCCTCACCATAGCTTTCCTTCCCTGCCATTATCTGCACTTGCCTAGAGAAATGGTGATAAATCAGCACATCTGGCAACCAGAAAAACAATCCTTTTTTGCAAAAAAACATATATTTCTTGCCTAATCCATCATATCTGAGAATTACGGAGTGAGAGCTGTTAACATTCTTCTGCTCCTTACAAGTAAAATGCTTTATGAATCACTATTCTAAAAACATAACCAGTTAATAAAATAATTCACCTGCCTCTGTATCTCAATACGGAACACAACAGGTGGGTCTACAGTTAACCAAGGGCTGCATTTCAAATCTTGCTTTAAAATAGCAAAATGATATCAAAGCATAACTTTTGATTTTTGTCCTGATTCTTCAAAGAGCAGAACAGGTTTTCCACAACTTACTGTTTTTAAAAAGCTATATGCAAATAGTTTTTAAAAATAGTAGATTGTCGAAAACCTGTTCTGCTCTTTGAAACTATGTGCAAATATGGAGCCCTGGTGGTGTAGTGGTTAAGAGCTCAGCTGCTAACCAAAACGTTGGTGGTTTGAATCCACAGCCACTCTTTGGAAACCCTATGGGGCATTTGTATCCTGTCCTATAGGGTCGCTACGAGTCAGAATGGACTCGACAGCAACAGGTTATATGCAAATACATTAAAAAAGTGCTACTATAAGATTTTTTTCCCCCAAAACCTTGTAGTGCAAACTATTATATGGCTGCAAATTGATTTCTAGCTCTCTCTACAATCCATTATTATCTCAGTTTTCAAATCTTTATATGCTATAAAAAGTAAACACAGGCTTCTAAGTATTTGCTCTGCATGTCCTTTCCATGTTAGGTTGGCAGAAGCATTCAATGTGGCAAGACAGAAAGGGGCCCTGCAGAAGATGGCCACATAACCATATGGAAAGGGTTTCACTTTCAAATGAAAGCCACAACAGAAAATACTTCCTCATGACCCTCTTTGAAATCTGAACCTTTCAGGAACGTGAATGAAAAAAACTCAGAAGATCTGAAGCTGCCACTGAGCCATGTACCTGCACACTTGCTTTCCTGGTCTCATTGTATCAATTTTTAGTATTGCTGCTGACAGACTTTAACATCTATCAGTTCAGTCAGTACAAAAGTATTCTGATGCTATAGCCCTCAGACATGCCATGCCACCTGAATTTAGATTAAATAAGAGCTGTCAGACTCCACATTCATTCATTTCACCAGGATCCTTGTAGCACCATGATACTAAATACTAACATTCTTAGATTCCCATTTTGGGAACGGCATTTTCAAATCCCTCCCAAGTAACAACTAATGTCAATCGGGAGGGGTCAAAGGAGGCACAACCCCTAGGTTTGCTGTTTGTTTTAATATATAACATCCACATATTTCAGCTTGTTTTCAGTAAAATGGGAGAAAAAGGCCTTTAAAAGATGCCTTAGAACCACTCAATATCATCAGTGTTACTTTGACTAAAGGGGCAAAAGCAGCACCTTATAGTGATATTCCAGTTACACTCCCCCCGCCTCCGACCCCAACAGCACTCACTGTTACACTGGTCACAAGCGTAGATTCTCCCTTCCAGGGCCTCTGTCTCTGTGAACTTGGCCAGCATCTCAGTGAGCAGGCACTCCGTCTGATTCAAAGGGACAAACCCCTTTTCTATGCAGTGGTAGCGTTCAGGAAATTCCAGGGACAGATCCCAAAAGGGCTCAATGGTATTGGATTTGTAATTGCATGCTATACATGTGACCTAGAATGAAAAGATTTATTTACAGGTGATACAACTTCCATGCTCCCCATATTTTTGCTCACTTTATTCAAGACAACATAATTTGAACAAAACTAGATGTAGAGTTTTTAAAAAATTGTAATATTAACAAAATAAATATAAGTTTAATTAAAAAATTTAGAACATATTACCTCTGGCATACATTTCTAGCTATCTGATGTTAGCTGGAGTGGGAAACCACACAGCAGAGAGGCTATTACCTACCCCTTTCTCTCTTCCTCTCCCCTCCCAGAGCATGTTCTACCACTCAGTGCTGCAGCGGTACAGACCACACATGATGGTAGAATCATCCAGGGAATTAGTCTGAGGTGAAGCAGGTCAGTCTGCTGCCCGTGTCCACGCACTCCTGCCCCTGACTTTGCTGTTCCATCCAGTCCACCTGGCCTTTTTGCCCTTCTGTCTTGCACCACCCCTACCCTGATAATGTGTCTGTAGAGCCCCAATGCACTGTGTGGTTAGACCTGCTCTCCCACTGTAACATTCCCAGGTGTGTCTTTCTTAAAGGCCTTTAGAGGTAAAGAAAGTGCTGATGAATTTACTGCCCTTTCACACGATAAAAAACAAAGGCTGAAATAAAATTCCTTGTCCCATTCCAACTCATCATTCTTTGTAAAACACTTTAAAAACCAAGACACAAAACTTCAGTATAGTACAGAGGTTTTTCCTGGACCCCTTAAACTGCATCCCCTTTTTTTACTTAAAAAATTCTCTTTCTGCATATTCTCACAAGGCCTTATCTGTGAATCTTCACTTATGTCCCTGGAGAAAGATCCAGGAAAGGAAAGGTAATAATGGGGAACAGGAAGGAGGCTTGCTTGCTCAGACCTTTGGCATCATCCTCCCAGCCATCTCCCTTCCTTGTAAAGAATGTCTACGAAGACCTGGGAAGGAAGATTGCTCTTCCGAACTACTTTGGAACAGAGTTACAATCAAATTGTTTAGTTTCCAAAAACTGATCAAAGGGTGGCATGCCAACAATAGGTACTTAATTATAACAGTGAAAATATCAAATTACCTATATACCATCTTTAAAGAGTAAACACATTCACTGAAAATGAGGTGACAAGGCAAGTTAAACTAGAAATTTGGCCAGAAGGAGACAGGAGGCAAGTTCACCAACCACGCCGCCACAGTGTACAAACTGCCATGAAAAGGACAATGGCCACCCTCAAATACACGTAATTACAGAAATACTGGCTATTCTAATTAGTTCAGTAATCTGTAAGAGGCACTCACAGGAAGCTCGAGCTCCAACATACAAGCTTCCCTGCCGTTGTGATGGCAGAGGCGGGGTTAGGATGGGACACACACCTACCTGACTGAGTAGCTGCCCATGAAATATGGTATTCACCACTTTTAAGACCTGCTTGGTGAGCTTCCTCTGGGAGAAGGGGATAAGGATCCGGTGCGTGGTCCCCTCGGCCTCGAGTTCCTGCTGCACCTTGTGCAGCAGCTCACAGAGAAACTCCTGCGCGTCCTGCTGGTCGTAGCCACGGAAGGCAGGGATCAGGCTCCACACGGAATGAAGCATGGCGAAGGGCGACACCAGGGCCCACTTCCCAGACCACATGACTCGGAAGAGGGTGTGCAGTTCGTGACAGAGGGAGATGTGCTTCGAGCTCGGCTCCTTGTTCTGGATGAGTTCTAGGCTCCGGCTGATGGAGGCCCCCCCATTCAAGCAGAGGCCCTCCCGGTCACACAACTCAGCCTTGTCGCCCCTGGCCGACACCTCAGTGGCCGAGCTACTGGCTGGCTTGCTGGATAGGTGAGCCTTCCCGTTGGTCGCTTTGGGAAACAGTTGTTCCGTTTTGGAAGGGTCAAGGTTCAAAAAACATTCTCGGAACTTCTGGAGGTGGCTGAGGACCTGGAGGATGGAGTTCATGTAGCAGGTGTTCCCCAGGTTCCGCAGGCCCGTGACGCCCGGGGCCACGGCCGGCTTGCGGCGCTGCTTGAGTTTGCCGCCCGGAGCTTTCCTTGAGGTAGGGAGAGTGGCGGGGCGCCCCTCGGCCGTGGCCGTGGCCGCGTCGCGGGGCCCGTGCAGCAGCAGCCGCGCGCTCTTGCGCGGAGGGGCGCTGGCCAGCTCTTCCAGCAGCCGCCGCTTCACCTCGCGCCGCCGTTGCCGCGCCTGCTCCTTCTTGCGCTCCAGCGCCTCCTTCTGCCGCCGCTGCTCCAGCTTCGCCCGGCCCCGGGAGCTCTTCTCAAACCAGATCCGCAGCGTCTTGGCCAGCAGGCGCTGGCGCCGGTACCACAGAGCCGTCAGCATCTGCGGCTGTCCCTGAGGAGCGCGCTGCAGCTGGACCAGGTCCTCGCCCGAAGCCATGGAGCGGAGCGTCCGCCCACGTTTCACCAGCTGCTCCTGCTTCTGGCCCCTGACGGCCAAGAGGGAGCTTCGCAGAAGCTTCAGGTCCCCTTCCGGGTTATCATTGAGCACGTAGTCCTTGCACAGGTAACAGAACACGTAGAGATCCCGGACTTCCATGGCTAGCGGGTGTCCAGTCTCTTCAAAGTGTCGCAGAGCGTGATCCTCCATGTACCGGCCGCAGGCCACGTGGGCGCACTTCAGACAAGCCCACACCGACTCGGTGGTGCAGCACTCCACGCAGCACCACTTCTGAGGGTTCAGGATGGAGTGGTCCTGGGCCAGCCGCAACCGCCCGACATGTTTGCATCTATCCATGTCTCAGAGAAGTCTCCGCTCTTTTAACCTGGCAGGACAGGGCCACAAACGGGGGGGGGGGGGGGGTAGAGAACTTTCAGCAAAATATTTTCCACTCAAGACTCACTGGTTTTTAATTCAAAATTACTTCCTTTGAAAGGAGGCTAAAAACAAAGGTAACGAATTTGTTATAAAGACTGACAATAATAATAGAAGGACAGTTAAATTCTTTAAAAAGGAGGGTCGTGAAATACATGGGGGCCTTCTCCTTAGCACCAATTTGAAACTTTACATTTTCTAAGCCCATTTTAGTTCTTGAATATCAGCTAATTTTTACGTGAAGCTGATCTGTGTTCCTTAGGAAATCACAATGTACCCAGCTAATTAGCAGGGGAAAGAACCTTGTATTTGGAACCCTCTCTGATCTGATGTCCTGGAGGTAAAAGCTTCTATTACCTCATTATTGATCAAGATCCTGGGTATATGGAGAAAGAAGAGAAGAGGAAAGGGAAGAGAGACACAGGTGATGCTTGGAATAGCAGTAGGAGTGATGAAAAGCCTCAAATAAAAAGACAATCTTAGGTTAGTTTCATTGTATTTCAAAGCAAAGGACCTGGCTAAGGAGGTAGAACGTAAGCTTCAATCTAAATAACATTTTTCATGTGTTCTTTTGAAAAGAACATTTACATACTATAGAAAGAGTGGGAACTTTTTCACTCCTTTTACTGAAAGAATATATAAGTGAAGAAAAAGATAAATCTAACCCTTAGGGCAAGAGTGGGTACTGGAATTACAATATTTAACCAAATTACCAACACAAAAGAAAGTAATAAATCTTCCAGATGAAATATGTGGGAAAAAAATTTTTTTTAAACAGTGGTAACATACTGAGTTTTTTTTTCTTCTTCTTCTTCTTCCTAATATTGCTTCCTCAATATGGTTCATCAAAGAAACCTCACAGGCAGTGAGGGTAGGAAGCCAGACAACTATTTTAAAAGAAAACCTTTTATTCTTTGGAACCCTAGTAGGTTTTTAAAAATATGTACCAGGATTTAAAATTCCCTAAAGATAATTCCTATTATAAAGTGAATTTCCTTCCCATCCATTTCTCTTCCACTTTTCTTTCCATTTCTCTGAGCAAATGCAGTTCCATGATTGTGGAGTCAACTAGGAAACTTCTAAATCCAGCACACTGAGTAGTTCCTTTCATTGGTTTTTCCAGATGCCCTTTTGGCCTAGTCCTATTGAGAAAACCCACAAATAAATATTCCACATGATCAAATTAGAGATCCTCTGCATTGTTATTGCTCGTCACAGATGGCAAAGGCCATCTCCTTATGTAAGAAATCCTCAAACCATACAAAGGACAGCAACCAAGATTACCCCAACCAAGTCAGATAGTACCTTTCTTATTTTTTTAATTATTGATTTATTGCTAAGTACCCTTAAGTCATTCCTCTCTACGTGTTTATCCATTTCTTAACTAGATATAATCTCTTTCAGAGGGGAGATCATGTGTTATCTTTTTTATTGCCTTATTCTAACACCAAGCTTGTGGATGCTCAACTCTCAGTGGTCAAAAGCATTCTGTCAGAATTATCCTCTCGCCCAATCTGGAACAGTACTGAAATATCATTTCTGTTTACTTTTCTTAGAATGCAGCCAAATCAAAACCTATACATTAAAAAAGAAGTGGTAAATAAATAAGTTTTCTTTGTGCTACTGAGTTTAATACCACCTGAGTGGCACAAATGGTTAAGTGCTCAACTACTAACTGAAAAATTGGCAGTTTGAACCCACCCAGAGGCTCCTCGGAAGACAGGCCTGGTGCTCTGCCTCTGAAAGGTCACAGCCTTGGAAACCCTATGTAGTTCTACTCTGCACACCTGGGGGTCACCATGGATCGGAATTGACTTGACGTCAACCTATAACAACTTATTACCAATTCAAAGTACAAGTTGGGTACCTATCATGCTCACAACCAAATTACTGGGGCACAAAAGAAAGTCAGGAATGAAGGGGGGAAAAAATCAAGAGATAGGCAATTTCTAAGTTTCTCACTAATTTAGTATTTTTCAAAATGCAGTCCCTGAACCACATACCAGCATCAGAACTACCCAGGATACTTGTTACAGGCACAGATTTCCTGGACACCACTCTAAACCAAAAAAAAAAAAAAAACCCAAACCCGTTGCTGACGAGTTGATTCTCACTCATAACGACCCTATAAGAAAGAGTAGAACTGCCCCATAAGATTTCCAAGGAGCGGCTGGTGGATTTGAACTGCCAGCCTTTTGGTTAGCTGCTGGACTCTTACCCATTGCACCACCAGGTCACCACTCTAGGCCTGATGAATTAGAGTCTGGGGTGGGACCTAAAATCTGCATTTTAAACAAGTTCTACAGATGACTGTTTTGCACATTAAAACCTTAGAAGCACTGTACTAATCTAGTAAATAAATTATATAGAGATGAGGAATATCTCACAGAAATAAAATTCTTCTACTTAGACTAACACTGTCCAATAGAACTTTCTGTGATGATAAAAATATTCTGTATCTGCACTGTCCAAAATCGCAGCCCTAGCCACAGGTGACTATTGAGTACGTGAAATGTGGCTAATGAAACTGAAGAACAGAACTGCTAATTTTATTTAATTTAAATAGCCACATGGGCTAGTGGCTATGGTCTTAGACAGCACAGACTTAAATATACTAGGAATACCTTCTTTAGTTCATTCGGCTTTTTGTTTTATCTCCTTCAAAAAAATTCAGCAGTCACTAAATCACATCTGAATAGTCTCTTTGTAGCTCAAAATCTGATGCCTGGCAAATTCCCGTTTTAGCCAGTAGGAGCCTTGATAGGTCTTCAGGAATTTAATTGCTACTGAGATCTTATCACATGAGACACAGCACAGCTTCATATCCTACAAAGACAGAATATTTCTGTGAATAGGAAAACAGCAACACAACACCCAGAACACAGATGCCTTATGAAATCAACTCCTGTGCTAGAAAAAATATGCTGGCACAACCAAAAGCTAAAATAGAGAAGCACTAAAAAACCATTCCACACCCTCTTCACTTAGAGCTGTCAAATGGAAAGGGCACCCTGGAAATTCTTTCCTCCGATTTCATTTTCTGATCTATAAATCTGCTGATCACGCACATCCTTTCCCGCACAGCTCTTTTCCCACTACAAATCTGTCGTGGCAACTCACTAACCTGCCATATGGCAGAGTAAACCCATTCAGGAAAACACAGGGCTACTCTGCACCTCGCTACACCAATTTAAGCTAGGCAGACTAGCTTCTCTAGAGGAAAAACATCTGATCATCATTTGGAAATCACCTAAAAGTGGCACAAAAGGAAAAAGCCACCTTAACCAACACACAAAATAGAGACTATAGAGAATGTAATCCCAAGTATACTGAGTTCCAGAAAAGACAATGTGTTTAACTCAACTCTCATACATACTCTGACCACTTTATTTCAGAACAAGGCCTATCACCCATTGGCAGAAAGAGGAATTCTTTCACAGTTTTTCTTTACTTGTACAGCTTTTCCTTTGTATTCCCAAAGGTCACGGTGATCTTAACATTCCCACTTAAAGCTCACATCATCCAGCGTGACAGGCTAGGGCACCCAATATACAAAGTAGATAAGCTTGACGTGTCATCGGGAAAGAACATGATGTGTCTCAACAGCTCTATACCATTAAGTAGATCAACAACTTGAAATAAATGTCCTGTACACCCTGGACTGATCTGCATCTGAAGAAAGTAAACCTGACAAAATATTAGCTTCTGTTTTTTTAATTACTATAGTTTTATTTTAAAAATCTGAATTAACTAGAGCTAAAAACCACAATCAACCCTTAAAACCATTCTACTCTAAATATTACATTTAAAAAAAGACGATGAAATCTTTTCAACTCTTGCCTTTTCGCATGAGAAACTTCTAGATTTATCATTTTTTTAAGTCTCCATATGAGATGACTGAACATTACAATCATCTTTGAAAAAATCTGTAGCTTAAAGATTTGATTTGTCTCTTAATTGGACTTTCCAGTTTTCCTCAAATGGCAAATTTCTTAGTAGATCTTAAATGCATAACTGCATCGCCAGTCATAAAATTTCTGGGGGAAAAAATCAACGAAAACAAAATGGCAAAAAAAATAAAGGGAATCCACTTTAGGGAGATTTCCATTTCTTCTCTCTCTCATTGTATTGATTTCTTCTCAGTTCTTAACTAAGGACTGTGGAATAATCCTGCCTGGTCTTGGTGAGACCAAGTGGCGTAAATTCCAGCTTGAGAGAAAGTAGACACTATGGTAACATGCTGACAGCCTTCATTTACATAAAAGAATACTAATTACGTGGTATCATCAACATCTGCGATTCTGCTCACTGCCATATGCGACAGCACTGGGTATTTTAACCCTTCAACTTACTCAATGTACCTAAAATTACATCTACCACAAAACCTGTAATGACTGAAGAGACACAGTGAATACATTTTTACAAAAAACAAGTGTTAAAAATGAATTTTATTTCCTGTTAACACTTTCTTTCCAAGGGATATAGGAAAATATAGTTTTTTTTTTAATCAATATACAATTAAGAAAAAGATAAAAGGAAGAAATCACATTAAGATACAGTTAATAACCCAAAAGGGGAGAGTGATAGAGTCTAGAGTATTACGCAGGACTTTAAAAAGGCTATGATAAGTACAATAAAAGTAGCCTTTTGAATTTTTACATTATGGCCAAAACAAAAACAACAAGTAGGGGCAGAGACTGGTGGGGTTAGGGAAGAAACCGCCCACCCAGAAGCCCTTTGCTAAAGGGCAGTGGGAGGGGGTATGACTGAGTAGAGGGTCCTCATGAACTGTCTTTTCTCTTCATTTCATTCTCCTCATTTGTGGGGTGGGGTGGGTGGGATGAGGTCAGAGCTTGGCTCAGAGACCCCTAGAGAGTCTGAACTATCTGAGAGCCATTTGGAAGCTCTGACTAAATATGTTCTTCAGCTCTCTGACTCTGAGAGCCGGAATGCCCACTTAAAGCAGCGGCGGCTCTTGACATGCTAGTGATGCAGCCCCTTGTGAGGTGTGCTAGCACTCATTTATCATCAGTAAGAAAGGATGGATGTTTAAGAACGAGTTTCTCTAATCACGGGCTACAGTAGATTTAAGGTTATAGCAGCATGATAATGTCACTCTCACTTAAAGAAAGGACCTGAGTTCTTCAATGAGAAAGGAGTCCACTTCATCCAGGGAGCTGGGCCCAGTGCATAACACTGCTTTGTCCATGGGAGGGGGCCAGACATGTCCCCTCACGCAGGGAAAAGCCAAAGACCGAACTGGCACAGTACACGTGCTTTGCTCTACACTGAATACCAACCTCTCTAACCACAGTAAGAGCTAGAATTGAGTCTAAACCCTCCTTACCTACATTCCCTGCACTCTTTTGTTTGCCTGCTTTCTCTCTAGCTACCAATATGCTCAAGTCTCTTTTGTCTCAAAGAGAGAGAAATAACAGACAGACACAAGTTTGCACTGCCTCTAGACTATGCGTGATGTTATTCTTATGCTCTCTCTCCTTCTTCTGTCCACTTTATTGCTCACAAGAGTAATGTGCAGCTTCATCTTTCTCACAACCCACTTGTTAACACCTCCATTTCATGGAATATATTTTCTCAAAGATCATTAGCTATTTCCTTATTGCTAAATTCATTAGCCTTTGTTCTGTAGTTGACACTAGTGAAGATATACTATCTTCTAAATTTTAAAGTACTATGAAAACCCTGGTGGCGTAGTGGTTAAGTGCTACCGCTGCTAACCAAAAGATCGGCAATTCGAATCTGCCAGGCGCTTCTTGGAAACTCTACAGGGCAGTTCTACTCTGTCCTATAGGGTCGCTATGAGTCGGAATCGACTCCACGACAACAGGTTTGGTTTTTTTGGTTTTGATTCTCTTCTAGGTTTCTTCTGATGTCCTGTCATCATACCTCTAACATTTTCACGTGTGCCTCCCTTCCTCAAAACGTAGGCTTTCCTTAAGGTTCCGTCCTTGGCTCTCTTCTCAGCGATTTAATCTACTTCTGTAACTTCAAGTATCATTTCTATGCAGGATAATGTATTTTAATTTCCACAAATAATTTTTTAAAACTGTATCACTGATGAATAGTTTACCTACCATAAAATTCACCCTCTAAAAATAACAACTGAATAGCTTTTAGTATATTCACAGAGTCCCACAGATATTTTTGAATATAAAATCTTTCCATTTCATTGTGGACACTCAGTGTGAGGTTGAATTTTCACCTGCATTATAGTATACTACTATTATTAATATTTGTGAGATGAAGCTACTAAACATGTTGCACCAAGTTTTGTTCGTATGGTTGGTTGGTAGCAGAGGTGATCATGCACCAAGCTATACATACACACTGTTTCATCCAGGTTGTCTAGCGATCAAGATCTGTAAACTGACTGATACGGAGTTAGGGAGATGCCATCTGTGGAACAAAGCTAAAATAGCTGGCCTTCAAGGGATCAGACTTTTTGATTCATTAACCTAATGCTCTTGTCAGCAATCTGTGGCTGAAACTTGACCCCTTCTCCAGGAAGGTAGTGGACTGTGGGCAAGGTGGCCAAAGGAGGCTGCTCATGTTAAATTCCGGGAAATTCTGAACACACTGGGAGAAAACGCACATGCTGTCTCTTAGAAATGGTACCTCTGACTCTGGAGAGGAGAAGTGGCCGCAAAGAGTGGAGGAGAGCTGGGTTGGCTGTATAAGGATTAAGCAGGTGAGCTTCAGAGTTTAGCAATCTGTATTGCCTTCAGATCAAAGGGCCTACTTGCTACTGCCCAGTGTTGGTGCCGCCTGTGCCAGAGGAGCCATCCATGGTGCTGACCCCAGACAGGCACAGAATGTGTTTCGAGCCTACCCAGCAACCTGTTGCCTGATCTGCCCCACTGCTCAGCCCTGCTCGATAGCAGTCCTCTTACCAACCCAGCGAATCAGCTCTGTCCACACTTCGGTCAGTTGACTCAGCTTCCCTATGAATCCCAACACATGGCCAATAGAGGAAAGATGCTGCTCACAGGCCAGGATTTTCATTAAGGTGAGAAAAGATTAGTGCCATAGTACCCTGATCTGTTAATTTGCTAACTCTTCTCCTCATTGAGGATTTGCTTTGTACTCTGTCTTCAGCCATACCCTTTGTGAGGGCCTGCTGACACAGAAATGGATCAGCTCCATTAAGTGTGGCAGAAACCTCATGTAAGCATGTGTGCAAATAGGTAAGAGACTTGCACAATGCAAACTACTTCTTGTGCCTCATTATGCCTGTGATTACCACATCATTATGATTTTTCCTAAAGGAAAAGGGGGGGTGGGGTGGGGAACTTGCATAGGGATGAAAAGATTTTCCTTTTCAAAGTAGGAATTTTTTTTTTCCAGATTTCTATCTTGTGCTTTTGAAATGGAATAGGAAGTCAGTTGGGAAGAGGAGACAGACACAAGGTCAGGTTCATGTAATAAACCCTGGAATGGCACGGACATATCTATAAGCAGGTACTTAGGATATCTGCACAATAAAATCTGCAAGGAGAAAGCAAGGAGCTACTCAAAAGTGTTTTTTATTTGTTTGCTTTGTTTTACCACAATCTCCCTGACAAGTTAGTGACAAACCAAGGTCCAAACTAAAGGCTCCTTTGTTCTATGCCACTGCTACATGGATAAGTTCTACAGCTACAAGAGAATCAGGGCTTTTCCCTCTGAAAATCTGACCATAACTGTCATGGATTGAATTATGTCCCCCCCAAAATGTATCAGCTTGGTTAGGCCACGTGTGGTTGTCCTCCATTTTGTGATTTTCCTATGTGTTATAAATCACAATCTTTGCCTGTGGTTAAAAGGATTAGGTTGGGACTGTAACACCACCCTTACCCAGGTACCTCCCCGATCCCAGGTAAAGGGAGTTTCCCTGGGATGTGGCCTGCACCACCTTTTATCTCTCAAGAGATAAAAGGAAAGGGAAGCGAGCAGAGGTTGGGGTCCTCATACCACCAAGAAAGCAGCACCAGGAGGAGAACACGTCCTTTGGACACAGGGTCCTTGCACCTGAGAGGCTCTTCAACCAGGGGAAGATTGAGGACAAGGACCTTCCTCCAGAGCTGACAGAGAGAGAAAGGCTTCCCCTGGAGCCGACATCCTGAATTTAGACTTGTAGCCTACTAGACTGTGAGAAAATAAATTTCTCTTTGTTAAAGCCATCCACTTGTGGTATTTCTGTTATGGCAGCATTAGATAACTAAGACAATAGGAATCATGGTTTGTTCCAGCAGTATGCCTCCCATATTCTCCAAAGCATGTAGGCAGCCAATCATCAAAAATGTATACATATATATCTATACACATATGTCAAAACTTTTTGTACAGTTACCTTTAAATATGTGACATTTATCGTATGTGAATTACACCTCAATACAGCTGTTAAAAAGTACATGCCCATGACACAAAAGTGAACAGTTTCCCCCTAATGAAATAACAAATCTAGGCTCCTTAAACTATTAGGTAAAAGCTGGCAGGAAACTTAGTAACGGATGGACAAGGCTGACAACACCTGATTCCACTGATCGGTTTTACATTAAAGTAGTACAACAACCAGACATTACATGGCTCCTGATAAGATGCAACAAGAGGTTCACAGCAGCAGCCCCTATAAAGTATTATTGGTAAAAGAATTAAACCCGAGTCTAATGAAGCCTTTGATTGTAACTACCAGGCAATATGGGGCACAGGAATATGTTATCAAAAGGCTTCAATTAGTGAGCTCAGAATGTGGCAAACGCTACAAATCCAATGATCTGGGTTCTTTAACAAATAAATGGCATGAACAAATAAGGAGGTGGATCTGCTATAGGGTGTAACAAACCTAAGAGACATAGCAACCTAATGCAATGTGTGGTTGTATGGTTTTATTTAGATCCTGATCTGAACAAACCAATTATAAAAAGATACTTTCAAATGGTACAACCATTAAGGAAAACAGTATTGTGGTTCTTCAAAAAGCTAGAAATAGAAATACCTTATAATCCAGCAGTCCTACTCCTAGGTTATACTATACCCATAAACCCACTGCCGTCGAGTCGATTCCAACTTGTAGCGACTGTATAGGACAAGGCAGAACTGCCTAATGGTTTCCAAGGCCGTAATCTTTACAGAAGCAGACTGCCACATCTTTCTCCCATGGAGCAGCTGGTGGGTTCGAATCAATGAACTTCTGGTGAGCAGCCAAATGCTTTAACTACTCTGCCACCAGGGCTCCTTGTGTATACCCTAGAGATCTAACAAAAGACACACAGACAGACATATGTGCACCTACGTTTACTGCAGCATTATTCACAATAGCAAAAAGACAAAAACAACTTAAGTGCCCAACAATGGATAAACAAAATGTAGTACGTACATACAGTGGAATACTATGCAGCCATA
Organism: Loxodonta africana; assembly: GCF_030014295.1. Taxonomy (NCBI): domain Eukaryota; kingdom Metazoa; phylum Chordata; class Mammalia; order Proboscidea; family Elephantidae; genus Loxodonta; species Loxodonta africana. The sequence goes on from NC_087342.1 coordinate 104,513,800, forward strand.
AAGAACGATAAGTCCTCGAAACATAACATGGATGAATCTGGAGGACATTACGCAGAGTGAAGTAAGTCAATCACAAAAGGGTAAATATTGTATACTCACACTTTTATAAGAAAACAAGAATAGCTATATACACAGAGACCAACATTCATTGGTGGTTACCAAGGATGCAGGTGGGCAAGCACTCTCAAGATCGTAAACAACTGTTATTTTTGGTAATGGGAAAGGCAGCATCGAATGTGGGTGAAGTACACACAGCTTGACCAAGGTAAATGATGTCACTAAGAAGTGTGCAAGAGAAAAGGACATTTTTGGTAAAGGATATAAAAAATAACAAGTCTAATTTTGCAACAATACCAACAACAACCAAAAAATATGTATGTAGTTATACAAATCTGTATATAGGCATACATGTACGTGGGTATGAATATGTGGGTACCTATGTGTGCACAGAGAGATGTATCTGTAGGCATAAGTACATACAGGTATGTGTGTGCATACATGTGTATTTATATATATAATAGACTACATAGGGGACACAGTTACGGATACTTCTTAGATATAACCAAACACCTTGCGAGATTAGTTTCCTGGGTTTTAAGGCTTAGGACCATAGTCTTATGGTACAACTCAGTTAATTGGCATAATACAGTTTGTAAAGTTTAAGTTCTACATTCCAATGTGGTGAGTAGCGTCTGAGGTCTTAAGAGCTTGCAAGTAGCCATCTAAGACACAACTATTGATCTCTACGCATCCGGAGAAAAAGAGAAAGAAGGAAACCAGAGACTCATAGAAGAAAGTATCTACAGAACAGTCTACGTGAACCATGGCCTCATCTACCCTGAGAATCAGATGGGACCTGGCTACCACTACCAACTGTTCTGATCAGGGCCATAATAGACGGATCCTGATAGAATGGGAGAAAAATGTGGAACAGAACTCAAATTCTTAAAAAGTCCAGAATTACTGGCTAGGTTGAGACTAGAAGACTCCCTGAGACTATGCCCTCATAGTTAAACCTTAAAATGAAATTATCCCTTGAGGTCACCTTTTAGCTAAATAACAGATTGGCTCATAAAATAAAGAATATCACCTGTGAGTAATGAGCTCCTTTTAAAAATCATCTATATGAGATCAAATGGTCAAAAGTTACTCTAAAGATAAGAAAGTAAGGGGACAGGGAAACTAGAGTACAGGAAATGGTACAACCAGAAAGGAACAAATGAGAACGATGACACATTGTGAAAAATGTAACCAATATCACTGAATAATCTGTGTAGAAATTGTTAAATGGGAATGTAATTTGCTGTGTAAACTTTCACCTTAAACACAATAAAATATTATTTTTTTAAAAAAGATACCTTTTTGAAAGAGCCGAGAGGCCTAACAATGTCTACTGGATTACAGCTTCCCCTCCCTTAACCACCATTTTACTGTATTTTTTCTCCTACATGGCGGTAGTCATGTATCTTAAGAAAAGGAAAACAAAAAAAGATACAAAAGGAAAAAAAAATACAAAAAAACTACAACCTAGCATGATATTCTGGAATTATTCTGAAAGATCCCTGCAAGATGTCTATTACTACTGTGTTTCATTTCTGAGCACTCTCTCTTCTCTTTCAGGGAAAGAAGTGGAAAGCTTGTTTCAAACATGACCAGAAATGCTGATTCTTCTGATGATTCAACACTGGAAGTGTCTTTGGTTTGCATTTTGCATCAGAAGACTTGTTCCATGTTATCCAGTCTCCACCGTAGTGTATTTCCTACCAGTTATTAAACATAAACAGAGCAGGTTCAATAAAATTATCTTGGCACACACACACAAAAGATACTTTTGAGACAACTGGGAAAAAATGTTTTAAAATACTGTCTGCCTCTAGCTACACCACTAATTTGTTTTTTTAATTGAGATTTAATAGACATACAATAAACTACACATAAAGTGTGCAGTTTGGTAAGTTTTGACATATACTACATACTTGTGAAATCATTATACTCAAAATAATGAACACATCCATCGCACCCAAAAGTTTCCTCATGCCCCTTTGTGATCCCTCCACCCCCACCCCCACCCCGCCCCCCCCCGCCCCATCTGCTTCCTGGCCCACAACTGGTGAAACTGGAACACAAAGTATTAGATGACATTAAGTAATTATTAGCTTAATGAGATAATGGTATTGCGGTTATATTTTTTTCAGTCTTTGTATGTTAGAGATAAAGAGCCCTGGTGGTGCAGTGGTTAAGTGCTCGGCTGCTAACCGAAAGGTTAATGGTTCAAACCCAACAGCCACTCTGTGGGAGAAAAACATGGCAATCCGCAGCCTTGGAAGCCCTATGACGCAGTTCCACTTTGTCCTAAAGGGTCGTGATCAGTTGGAAACGACTCCATGCAAACGGGCTTGGGTTTTTATGTTAGAGATACCTCTGAAGTATTTATAGGTGAAGTATTATGATGTATTGAATTTGCTTTAAAATCATTCAGGAAAAAAGTGGCAAGAAAACAGATGAAACAAGACTGTCAAAAATATTGGCAACTGTTGAAGCTAGGTGATGGGTATGTGGGATTCATTATATTAATCTATTTATTTTCTTGTATGCTTGAAATGTTCCATTCAAAACATTTTTAAAACAAAAAAGCTAACAGTATGCTTTGATTGTAACAGAAAACCTTGGAAAACAAACCATTCACAAATTAAACAAGTTATGAGACACCCTTCATCTCTAATCATCATTTCTAGTTTTGCTTTGAAGTGCACCCTCCCTCTCCTCCATGCACACACCAAATCAAAGCGGTGTAATTTTACTGGGTTTGTTACAGCTGTTGCCCGCCGGCTCTTTCTGTCTGGGCCTCAAGTCTACCCTTCAGACTCAGGTGACAGGTTTTCTGCTGCACCTCAAAATTTCTTTCAGTAACTTCATCAAATTTTTGTCTACAAAAAACATCCTGCAGACACACCACCACTTTAGTCAGTCTGCTGAACTGCCCTTGCTTAGTCCAACGTTTTCTCTCTTTCTGAAACACTCTCCTTTATGGGGAAGAAAAATCCCTGATTTTTTCACAATTTTCCATCCTCACTAACTCTGCTCATCTAGGTTTCAAGGAGCTTATCCTATGTCTTTCTAAATCTCAGTTATCTCAGCAAATAGGAGCACAAAAATTATGTCTTTAAAAGAGCATATGTTTTTGCTTCTCTGACCCCAATAAAGGTGACTCCTAGTCTGCATGATTATTTGGCGAAGCAAAATTTGGCCACCCAGTTCCAACGTGATATTCCCAAACATAAAGCAACATGTTTTCCAATTGGGATTTTGGAGTATATTTTCTCACAAAACAACACTACGGGTATCACTTAGTTCAGTTAAAAAAAACCTATTGAGCCTAGGATGTATCTAATAGCATAGTACTAGAATACTATTGCTACCACTATGAAAGCTAGCTACCAAATGAAACTATGTTATTTTATGTATTTTCTCTGAGGAAATTAATTGAAAGTTTCAACTTGAGATGCCAAGAACTGCTTTCCCAGCTGCAGCCCAGGCCGGGAAATTGGTAATGTCCCTCCTCCCACTTTCCCCACATGGCTGAAGAAGGCTTTCCACACGTGGCCATTTGTATGGAAGGCACATATATAAGTTAGAAACTGCCTGCAGGGAAAAAAGGGAACAATTTCTGTGAATAGAAAATGAATCTGACTAGAATATACAACTGGATCCTCAGGATTAGATCCAAGTGTGAGTTATTTCAATGGCTGTTTAAAGAAGTGGAAACCCTATCTTCTGACGCCCTGTTTCTTAATATGATAGTTGTACATTTAGTCCTGGCCTTCCCCAACAATGCACCGAAATATATCTGTCAGGACTGCGGCCCTCATATTTTGCATGAATGGAGACACAACTTTTAAGTGCTTTATTTCAAGAGCAGAGAAGACAAAAGTCCAAGAGGGAGCCAAATACAAAGGGTTATTTGTTAAGTGCATACAAAAGAAGAAAACTGGAAGCTTCAAAGAGAACACTCACACACTTTTATGAGGAACAGGTTAAATAAATTATAAATTGGCCATACAACAGAAACTAGCCAGTTGTTTAAAGAGAGAGAGAGACAGACTTGGTGTACAATAATTCAAAACACAGTATGTGAAAAAAGCACAGGGGCAGGATGGTGTATAGAACATCTCATCATGCGTGTAAAAAAACAAAACTCCATGATTATTTCTCTCTATTATACAACTAAGAGGCTAAACAAGAAACTAGACACAATACATGCCCTGTGGTGGGAAACTGAGGGTGATGATGGAAAGGAAACTCAGTCGCCAGCCTTCTTAACTTTTGGGGACAAAAAAACATGTGTTACCTATTTTAAAAAAGGACATGGCACTGAGGAGACTCAGTATTTCAAAAGGCTTAAAATTTCAGGATAAGGAGCCCTGGTAGTGCAGTGGTTAAGCGCTCGGCTGCTAACTGAAAGGTCAGCAGTTTGAACCTACCAGCTGCTCCGTGGTAGAAAGATGTGACAGTCTGCTTCCGTAAAGATTACAGCCTTGGAAACCCTCTGGGGCAGTTCTGCTCTGCCTATACGGTTGCCATGAATCAGGAGTGACACTGTGGCAAGTTTTTATTTTTTTATTTTTTAATTCAGACATCAGCAAGATGACTGAAGATAAACAGAGCATATATGCCTTATTATGCTTTTTTTCTTAAATTAGGAAACAAAATTGAAGATTTTTTTACCAGCTTCTGCAGTCTGAAATTGATCAAACATGTAATCAAGATGCATCGATAACTACTGGTGATTGGAATTGAAAAAAGTTGGAAACAAAGAAGAAAGATCGGTAGCTGGAAAATATGGCCTTGGTGATAGAAATGACACCAGAGATCACGTGATAGAATTTTGTATGACCAATGACTTATTCATTTAAAATAGCTTTTCTTTCAACAACATAAACAGCAACTATACACATGGATCTCATCAGATGGAAAACACAGGAATCAAACCGACTGCATCTGTGGAGATGATGGAGAGGTTCAACATCATCAGTCAGAATATGGCCAGGGGCTGACTGTGGAACAGACCACCCATTGCTCATATGCAAGTTCAAGTTGAAGCTGAAGAAAATTAAAACAAGTCCACAAGAACCAAAATATGACTTTGAGTATATCCCACCTGAATTTGGAGACCATCTCAGGAACGGGTTTGATGCAATGAACACTAATGACCAGAGACTAGATGAGTTGTGGAATGGCATCAAGGACATCATACAAGAAGAAAGCAAAAGGTCATTAAAAAGACAGGAAAGAAAAGACCAAAATGTGTATCAGAAGAGACTCTGAAACTTGGTCTTAAACACAGAGTAGCTAAAACAAACGGAAGTAATGATAAAGTAAAATAGTTGAACAGATTTCAAAGGGCAGCTTGAGAAGACAAAGTATTATAATGAAATGTGCAAAGACCTAGAGATGAAAATCAAAAGGGGGAGGAGCCAACACGGTACTATACACAGAAGCACTATGCCATGCCTCTGCAGCAAAGACCTGAAAAACAAAGGTTGATCCTGGAACTCTAAGTATCAAATAAAGGAATAAAGAACTCAATCAAGCACCTAATGGAATAAGAAACTGACAGAGAACAGAGAAGGAGGAGAGCTACAAAGTGGGTTCCATACCAGCTAACGGGCTGGATTCGCCATCTTGGACTACAGCCACCAACAAGTGCAGACAGGGAACACAGAAGGCAACCTCTAGGAGCTCCCAACAGGGGACAGAGTACACACAAACCAGGGATACACACTTTTCCACCCCTCACCTTCTTCCCTCTTCACAGTCTCTGCGGCTTTCCAATGGACCATGGTCACTTGGCCAGAAAGAATCAGCTCACTGCGCCCAGATTTGCTCTGCCCCCACTGGCCAGCTCCTTCAGCATCATTTTTTTGCTGTTGTCATTGTTTCCTTGGCTTCTTTTGATGCTTCCATCTCTCTCTTTCCCTTCCTTCCTTCCCTTTCTCCCGCACAGCCAGGCCCATGTGCTGTCCCCTCCTCTCCTCCCCTTGATGGGCTGTGATTTTTCAGTTTGTTTGCTTTCTTTCTTTTTTTTTTTTTTCTGTTTCTTCTCTCTCCTTTCCTTCCTTTCCTTTCTCCTACCCACCCAGCCCTGCGCACCGCCACTGCCCCTTCTCAAGGGGCTCTGCTGCATGGCTCAGCTGCAGAATCACTGTGTATGGCCTCCCCAAGTCTGTGCCACCATCAACAACTGGCTTATTCAGCACCATCTATTTATTTATTTTTTTGTTTGTTTTTTCCCTTTTTTTGTTGTTATTTCTTCTCTCTCTCTCCCTTCCTTTCCTTTATCCTACCCACCTAGCCCCATGTACCACCCGCCCTTTCTTGGCGGGCTGTGCTATACCTACCACTCAGCTGGAAAGCCTCTAGCGCACGGCCTCCCAGGTCTGCATTGTCCCCAGAGGCCCACTTTCTCAGCACCATATTTTTTATTTTTCTTTCCCCTTCTCCATTTTCCTTCTCCCTCCCACCTACAAACAAAACAAAAGGAATTCAGCACACAAGAGGAACAAAGAAAACATCAACACCACAAAAAAAAAAGCACTACAAAATGACAGCAATAAGCTCACACCTATAAATAATAACAATGAATGTAAATGGCTTAAATGCAACCATAAAGAGACAGAGTGACAGAATGGATTAAAAAAAAGAAAACAAAAAACAGGACCCATCAATATGTTGTCTACAAGAGACACACCTTAGGAACAAAGACATAAATTTATTAAAAATCAAAGGATGGAAAAAAATATATCAAGCAAACAGCAAGCGAAAAAGAGCAGGAGTGGCAATACTAATCTCAGATTAAACAGATTTTAAGACAAAATCCACCATAAAAGACAAAGAAGAACATTATATAATGATTAAAGGAACAATCCACCATGAGGACAGGACCATAATAAATACCTACACACTCAATGACAGGGCTCCAAAACACACAAAACGAACTAACAGCACTGAAAACAGAAACTGACAGTTCCATAATACTAGTAGGCGACTTCAACACACCACTCTCGGTAAAGGACAGAACATCTAGAAAGAAACTCAACAAAGATACAGAAGATCTAAAGGCCACAATGAACCCACTTGACCTTATAGACATATACAGAACACTACACCCAACAGCAGCAAAGTACACATTCTTTTCCAATGCACATGGTACGTTCTACAGAATAGACCACATCTTAAGCCACAAAGCAACCCTCAACAAAATCCAAAACACTGACATAATACAAAGCATCTTCTCTGAACACAATGCCATGAAAGTAGAAAATAATAACAGAAAGAGCAGGGGGAAAAAAAATCAAATACGTGGAATCTGAATAACACCTTGCTTAAAAACCACAGGGTAATAGAAGAAATTAAAGAGGAATCAAAAAATTCCTAGAATCAAGCAAGAATGAAAATAAATCATACCAAAATCTTTGGGACACAGCAAAGGCAGTGCTCAGAGGTCAATTCATAGCAAGAGACGCATACATAAGAAGAGACAAAATCAAAACGTTAGCCATAAAACTCAAACAAATAGAAAGAGAAGAGCAAAAGAAGCCACAGCCACCAGAAGATAGGAAATAATAAAAGATCAGAGCAGAGATAAATGAAATAGAGAATAGAAAAACAATAGAATCAACAAAACCAAAAGCTGAATCTTTGAAAGAATCAACAAAATCGACAAACCACTGGCCAAATTGACAAAAGAAAAACAGGACAAAACACAAATAACCCAAATAAGAAATGAAATGGGGGACATCGCAGCAGACCAACTGAAATAAACAGGATCATAACAGACAACTATGAAAAACCATACTCCAACAAATTTGAAAACCTAGAAGAAATGGACAAATTTCTAGCAACATACCACCTACCTAAACTAACATAAACTGAGGTAGAAAATCTGAACAAACCTATAGTAAGGCAAGAGTTTGAAAAGATAACAAACAAAAATTCCCAACAACAACAAAAAAGCTGGGGTCCAGACAGGTTCACTGGAGAATTATATCAAATATTCAGAGAAGAGCTTGTACCAGTACTACTCAAACTATTTCAGAACACAGAAAAGGAAGAAATATTTCTGAATTCATTCTATAAAGCCAGCAAAACCCTGACACCAAAACCAGGAAAAGACACCACAAAAAAAGAAAAATACAATATCTCTCATAAATATACATGCCAAAATTCTCAGCAAAATTCTAGCCGATAGAATGCAGCATCATATAAAACAAATAATACACCGTGACCAAGTGGAATTTATACCAGGTGTGCAAGGATGGTTCAACATTAGAAAACCAATCAATATAATCCACCACGTAACTAAAGAGAAGAATCACATGATTACCTCAATCAATGCAGAAAAGGCATTCGACAAAGCCCAACACTCATTCCTGATTAAAAAAACTCTCAATAAAATAGGTACAGAAAGGAAACTCTTCAACATAATAAAAGGCATCACTACAAAACCAACAGCCAACATCATTCTTAACAGAGGGAGGCTGAAAACATGCCCCCTAAGACCAGGAACAAGATAATGATGTTCTTTATCACCACTCCTATTTAACGCTGTGCTGGAATTTCTAGCTAGAGCAATAAAGCAAAATAAGAAATAAAGGGTATCCAACTGGTAAGGAAGGTGTAAAACTATCCCCATTTGTGGATGATATGATACTATACATAGATAACCCAAAGGACTCCACAAGAAAACTATTGGAACTAATAGAAAGATTCAGTAGAGTAGCAGGATGCAAGAAAAAAAAAACGTTAGTCAAGACAGCCTGGCACTAGTACATACAATGACAGACACATTCACCAGTGGAACAGAAACAGGAACCCAGGTGTAAATCCATCCGCCTATGGCCAATAGAATGGGGAAATTATTGAACAATATCATTATAATATCACACGCAAGTAAAATTTTGCTGAAGATAATTCAGAAATGGTTGCAGTGGTACCTTGACAGGGAGCGGCCAGAAATTAAAGCTGGATTCAGAAGAGGACATGGAACGAGGAATATCACTGCTGATGTCAAATGGATCCTGGTTGAAAGCAGAGAATACCAGGAAGATGTTTACCAGCGTTTTATTGACGATGCAAAGGCATTCAACTGTGTGGATCATAACAAATTATAAAAAACACTGCAAAGAATGGGAATTCCAGAACATTTAATTGTACTCATGTGAAACCTGTACATAGACCAAGAGGCAATCATTTGAACGGAAAAATTGGATACTACGTGGTTTAAAATCAGGAAAGGTGTATGTCTGGGTTGTATCTTTTCACCATACTTATTCAATCTATATGCTAAGCAAATAATCTGAGAAGCTGGACTATCTGAAGAAGAATAGGGCATCATGATTGGAGGAACATTCATTAACAACCTGTGATATACAAATAACACAACCTTGCTTGCTGAAAGCAAAGAGGACTTCAAGCACTTACTGATGAAGATCCAAGACTACAGCCTTTAGTATGGATTACACCTCAACACGAAGAAAACAAAAATCCTCACAATTGGACCAATAAATCAACATCATGATAAATGGAGAAAATATTGAAGTTGTTAAGAATTTCATTTTACATGGATCCACAATCAACGCCCATGGAAGCAGCAGTCAAGAAATCAAAAACAACGTACTGCATCTGGCAAATCTGTTGCCAAAGACCTCTTTAAAGTGTTGGAAAGCAAAGATGTCACTTTGAGGACTAAGGTGCGCCTGACTGAAGCCATAATATTTTCAATCACCTCATATGTATGCTAAAGTTGAGCAATGAATAAGGAAGAGTGAAGAAGAATTGATGCCTCTGAATTACGGTGTTGGTGAAGATTATTGAATATACCGGGGACTGCCAGAAGAACCAACTGGTCAGTCTTAGAAGAAGTACAGCCAGAGTGTTCCTTGTAAGTGAGGATGATGAAACTTTGTCTCACATACTTTGGACATCTTATCAGGAGGGACAAGTCCTGGAGAAGGACATCATGTTCGGTAAGGTAGAGGGTCATCAAAAAAGAGGAAGACCTTCAACACGGATTGACACAGTGGCTGCAACAATGAGTTCAAATATAAAAGTGATTGTTAGGATGGTGCAAGAAGGACCAAACAGTGTTTCGCTTTGTTGTACACAGGGCTGCTATGACTCAGAGCTGACTCGACGGCACCTAACAACAACAAGCACTAATTATTGCAAAAGGGACCCCTCACTCCTCCAATAAGCTTATGATCAGCGAAGTGCAGACCTCTTCAGCTCATTGGTGAGTAGCAATATAGCAGAGTCCCAGTCGGTCAGCTGGAGGTGTAACTAAAGCATGGCAGGTAGGGTACATGCTCTGGGTGCAGCTTGAGGAGGGGCGCTGATGAGCAGTTTCTTTTGGCTATCACAGTTTCCACTGCCAGCTATGAGAGATCATTCAGCAATTTAAAGCTAACTGCCATAGGCACTATTTTTGGCAGATAGGCCCCTGCAAGTGTCAATCATTTGAAATTTCATATCAACCAAGGTACCGTGGTAATTTCTACTCTACTTCCCCAGGGGCCCCACTGAAAATTGTCTATACATGTGAATTCTGTGGCAGACTTCTTCCTTTTCCCAACTCTCAAGAGACCTTCCTTTTCCTCACTGAAGAGCTCCTAACATTATTCCAGTTTACCAGTCCACAAAATCTTTCTCAACACCCACCCAACCTCTCTGAAGGAGTGAGTGTGTGTGAGTATGGTGAAGGGAATCAGCTGAACAGCAGGGCACCCTAATCCCATATCATTCCAAGTGTCAAAGGTAAGCCTCAGTTTCTCAGTCTGTAAAATTGAGGTACACACAATATCTACTACAATCATGCCCCACCACGTGTCTGTCAGCTTTTCCTACTGTGGCGTCTTGTGTGTTGCTGTGATACTGGAAGCTCTGCCACCAGTATTTCAAATACCAACAGGGTCACCCATGGTGGACAGGTTTCAGCTGAGCTTCCAGACTAAGATAGACTAGGAAGAAGGACCTGGCACTCTACTTCTGAAAAAAATTGGCTAGTGAAAACCTTATGAATAGCAGCGAAACATTGCCTGATACAGTGCTGGAAGATGAGCTCCTCAGGTTGGAAGGCACGCAAAATATGACTAAGGAAGAGCTGCCTCCTTAAAGTAGAGGATAGAATCAAGCTTTCAGGGCCTTCATTTGCTGATTTGGCACAACTCAAAATGAGAAGAAACAGCTGCAAACATCCATTATTGGAACGTGGAATGTACTAAGTATGAATTTAGGAAAATTGAAAGTCGTCAAAAATGAAATGGGACGCATAAAGATCAATACCCTAGGCATTAGTGTGCTGAAATGGACTGGTATTGGCCATTTTGAATCACACAATCATATTGTCTACTATGCTAGGAATGACACACTGAAGGGGAATGGCATTGCATTTTTCACCAAAAAGAATATTTCAAGATCTATCCTGAAGTACAATGTTGTCAGTGATAGGATAATATCCATACGCCTACAAGGAAGACCAGTTAATACAACTATTATGCAAATTTACACACCAACCACTAAGGTCAAAGATGAAGAAATTGAAGATTTTTACCAACTTCTGCAGTTTGAAATTGATTAAACATGCAATCAAGATGCATTGATAATTACTGGCGATTGAAATGTGAAAGTTAGAAACAAAGAAAATGGATCAGAGAATTGGAAAATACGGCCTTGGTGAGAGAAACGTAGCTGGAAATCGCATGATAGAATTCTGCAAGACCAATGACTTTTTCTTTGCAAATATCTTTTTTCAACAACGTAAACGGCGACTATACACATGGACCTCACCAGATGAAATACATTGGAATCAAATCAACTACATCTGTGGAAAGAGATGATAAAGCTGAATATCATCAGTCAGAACAAGGCCAGGGGCCGATTGTGGAACAGACCATCAGTTGCTCGTATGCAAGTCTAAGATGAGGTTGAAGAGAATCAGAACAAGTCCACAAGAGCCAAAATATAACCTTGAGTATACCCTACCTGAATTCAGAAACCGTCCCAAGAACAGATTTGATGCACTGAAGACTAACAACCAAAGACCAGACAGCTGTGGAATGACATCAAGGATGTCATACATGAAGAAAGCAAAACATCATGAAAAAGAAAGGGAAGACAGGAAAGACCAAAACAGGTGTCAGAAGGGATTCTGAAACTTACTCGTGAACATCAAGTAGCTAAAGCAAAAAGAAGAACTGATGAAGTAAAAGAGCTAAACAGAAGATTTCAAAGGGTGGCTCAAGAAGGCAAGGTATTATAATGAAATGTACAAAGAGCTGGAGATAGAAAACCAAAAGAGAAGAACATGCTAGGCATTTCTCAAGCTGAAAAAAACTGAAGAAAAAATCCAAGCCTTGAGTTGCAATTTTGAAGGATTTTACTGGGAAAATATTAAATGACTCAGGAAGCATCAAAAGTAGATGGAAGGAATATGCACAATCACTGTACCAAAAAGAATTGGTTGACGATAAACCATTTCAGGAGGTAGCCTATGATCAAGAACCAATGGTACTGAAGGAATAGGTCCAAACTGCACTGAAGGCATTGGTGAAAAACAAGGCTCTAGGAATTGATGGAACACCAACTGAGATGCTTCAATAAACAGATGGAGCACTGGAAGTGCTCACGATCTACGCCAAGAAACATGGACGACAGCTACCTGGCCAATTGACTGGAAAAGATCCGTATCTGTACCCTTCCAAAGAAAGGAGATCCAACAGAATGAGGAAATTATTAAACAATATCATTAATATCACATGCAAGTAAGATTTTGCTGAAGATCATTCACAAGTGGTTACAGCAGTACATCAGCAGGGAACTGCCAGAAATTCAAGCCTTATTCAGAAGGGGACGTGGAACAGGGGATATCTCAGCTGATGTCAGCTAGATCATGGCTGAAAACAGAGAATACCAGAAAGATGTTTATCTGTGTCTTACTGGCTATGCAAACGCATGTAACTGTGTGGATCATAACAAAATTATGGGAAACACCGTGAAGAATGGGAATTCCAGAACACTTAATTGTACTCATGAGGAACCTGTACTTAGACCAAAAGGCAGTCATTTGAATAGAAGAATTGGATACTGCGCAGTTTAAAATCAGGAAAGGTGTGCATCTGGGTTGTATCCTTTCATCATACTCATTCAATCTATATGCTAAGCAAATAATCCAAGAAGCTGAACTATATGAAGAAGAATGGGGTGTCAGGATCGGAGGAAGACTCATTAACAACCTGCGATATGCAGATGACACAATCTTGCTTGCTGAAAGTGAAGGCGACTTGAAGCACTTATTGATGAAGATCAAAGACCACAGCCTCAACTGAGGTGGATTACACTTCAACACAAAGAAAACAAAAATCCTCACAACTGGACCAATAAGTAATATCATGATAAACAGAGAAAAGGCTGAAGTCATTAAGGATTTCATTTTACTTGGATCTACAATCAACACCCATGGAAGTAAGTAGCAGTCAAGAAATCAAAGGACACATTTCACTGGGCAAATCTGTTGTGAAAGATCTCTTTTAAAGTGTTAAAAAGCAAAGCTATCACTTTAAGGACTAAGGTGTGCCTGTGCCAAGCCATGGTATTTTCAATCACCTCATATGCATGTGAAAGCTGAACAATGAATAAGGAAGAACCAAGAAGAATTGATGCCTTTGAGTTATGGTGTTGGTGAAGAATATTGAATACACCATGGACTGCCAGAAGAACCAACAAGTCTGTCTTGGAAGAAGTACAGCCAGAATGCTCATTAGAAGCAAAGATGGCGAGACTTCATCTCACTTACTTTGGATATGTTATCAGGAGGGACCAATCCCTCAAGAAGGACATCACACTTGGTAAAGTAGAGGGTCAGTGTAAAACAGGAAGACCCTCAACGAGATGGACTGACACAGCGGCTGCAACAATGGGCCCAAGCATAACAACGATGTGAGGATGGTGCAGGACAGGGCACCATTTTATTCTGTTGTACATAAGGTTGCTATGAGTCAGAATTGACGCGATGGCGCTTAAGAACAACACAACAATCACACCTAATTTAAGGAGTTGTTCTGAGGGAGCATCAAATGAGATGGTCATTTAACAGCACTCTGAAGGTGGTAAACTCTAACCAAAGTAGTGGCCAACTTTGCCAGCTTTCCTTCCTTATTGCCCATCCCTGAAACAGCAGCTCCTACCGTCTAGTAGTTACTGTTGCCTCCACAGAGCCTAAAAAGCAGGGCTGGCTAAAGAGCAGCTTAAAGTAACGTAATCCCTGGTTTTGATTTCACCCAGAGAGTTTCATCTAGTAAAGCATTCATAATAAGCAATTCTTAAACAAGAAATTAGAGGATACTTTTATATCAAAAATTAGAAAAATTGCTACTTTTTAAAGGCAAGCTGAAAGTTTTTCTAGTATTATCTATTTCTGTTGGGTCTTAGAAATTGTGTTTAATAGCAACACAGTGCAAGGATAGTACAAATTTGGTTAAGACGTTAAAAACAAATCTGTGGCATCCTCAAATGCAGCTGAATTTAAAACGTGGAATTAGCTTCAGCTCACTCTCCAATGGGGATACGCCCATTGAATACTTACAGGTCCAACAGAATGTGCTGCATGGCAAAAATACAAAAGGAGCCTTCTTTCAAATAAGGGATAGAAGGCATTTCAAAGGCGTGAACTGTGCATGAACCCTCATCTGTCGCGTAAGAATAAAGCAGAAGTACTTCTGGGAACTCAACTACAGTGAGGGGGCACAAGAGGCGAGAGGACTGGGCCCTGACTCATGCGGGAATAAGACAGGTTCACCACAAAATGAGGGCCAGTGCAAACCCAGGCAATAGCCTTCATGGAGTTTAAAGCCCACAAACCCAGCCACCTATGTTCCCACTGAGAAATATCAACCCTCCTTGACCACCAGTGAGGCCCATTGTTTAGATTAAGACATTGAAGTCCCCATTAAAGGCAAATATGTAATCTTATAAGAGAAACACATTGAGCCAATCAGCCACGAATAACTAAATGCAGGTTCATTTAGCACAGCAGAAAGTGGAAAGGAGAGCTCTGAGGAACAGGATACTCCAAAGGTACATGCTGACAGTGAGAAAGAAACTGAAAAGGGAGAGAAAGGTATGCATCACTGCCTAAGACCTCTTAAGAAAGAAGACCTGAGCATTTAAGGGGTAATGGACACCACAGGTAAACCCTGGTGGTGTAGTGGTTAAGAGCTATGGCTGCTAACCAAAAGGTCAGCAGATTAATTCCACCAGGCACTCCTTGGAAACCCTATGATGTAGTTCTACTCTGTCCTATAGGGTCACTATGAGTCACAATCGACTCGATGGCAATGGGTTTTTAGTTTTCTTTGGACACCAAAGAGGGAGGTCACTAAAAGAAAGATTTAAAGACACTAAAAATAAACCTCACTGACTTCATAACTTTTTTCCACCATCCCTCCTATGTTGCCTGTGGTAACAATGCATATCTATTACAGTGTGGTAACACTGTTACAGATCTATCAAACTATAATATTAGTGAGGTATGTCTTTCACAAAAATTAAATAATTAAACAAGGCATATATGTAATGCATTGGTACAGCTTTCAGTAGGTATGAATAAGTAAAACAATGTATGTCTGAGCTTGATTGCTTTTAAATTAATGATCACTAACAACCTATGAAGCCCTGGTGGCGTAATGGTTAAGTGCTACAGCTGCTAACCAAAAGGTCAGCAGTTTAAATACACCAGCCGCTCCTTGGAAACCCTTTCGGGCAGTTCTGTTCTGTCCTATAGGGCCGTTATGAGTTGTAATCAACTCGATGGCAACAAGCTTAACAGCCTTATAGCCGAGAGTAAGTAAAAAATAGTTTGTTTGAAGACAGGACAAAGATTCTCCTCAAACTACCTAATTCAGCTAAAGACAACTTATCAAACATACATTACCACTATACCTATCACTCACACCAGAACTTACCAGAACTAATAACTCTTTTGAAGGGGCCATCAATGAAAAACATCATACACAATAATGGCAGAAACAAACTAATAGACACTACATGTTCCAAGAGACCAACCAACAGTCCTCTAAGGGACCATTTAACACATTACTAATTCTAAGAGGCAAGCTTACAAGTCTACTGGTAAAGACAATATCTCATAGTTGTCCCAGATATGATAATGGACCTTAATGGAAAGGTAGGGGCAGGACCATTAAGGCACTGACGTCACTGAGCACGTTCAAGAAATAAGGAGTCATCACCTTCTGTTTGTACAATAATATGTTTCCAAAGTAGTAGTTAAAGTTTTATACTTTGAAATTGAAGTTAGAAAGAAAACGAGATGTTATTGTTGTTAGGTGCCAATAGAGTTGATTCCAACTCCTGGCAACCCTATGTACAACAGAAGGAAACACTGCCTGGTCCTGCCCCATGCTCACAATCATTGTTATGCTTGCTGCCACTGTGTCAATGCATCTCATTGTGGGTCTTCCTCTTTTCCACTGACACTGTGCTTTACCAAGCATGATGTCTTTCTCCAGGGACTGATCCCTCCTGACAACATGTTCAAAGTATGTAAGACACAGTCTCGCCATCCTTGCTTCGAAGGAGCATTCTCGTTGTACTTTTTCCAAGACAGATTCGTTCATTCTTTTGGCAGTCCGTGGTACGTTCAACATTCTTCACCAACACCACAATTCAAAGGCGTCAATTCTTCTTCAGTCTTCCTTATTCATCACCCAGCTTTCGCACGCACATGATGCAATTGAAAATACCATGGCTTGGGTCAGGCGCACTCTAAGTCTTCAAGGTGACATCTTTACTTTTCAACACTTTAAAGAGGTCTTTTGCAGATTTACCCAACGCAACGCGTCTTTTGATTTCTTGATTGCCGCTTCCATGGGTGCTGATTATGGATCCAAGTAAAACGAAATCCTTGACAACTTCAATCTTTTCCCCATTTATCATGATGTCGCTTATTACTCCAGTGGCAAGGATTTTTTTTTTAATAATTTTTATTGTGCTTTAAGTGAAAGTTTACAAATCAAGTCAGTCATTCACACGAAAACCCATATACACCTTGCTACACACTCCCAATTACTTTCCCCCTAATGAGACAGCCCGCTCAGTGGTGAGGATTTTTGTATTCTTTATGTTGAGGTGTAATCCATACTGAAGGCTGTGGTCTTTGATCTTCATCAGTAAGTGCTTCAGGTCCTCTTTACTTTTAGCAAGCAAGGTTGTGTCATCTGCATATCGCAGGTTGTTAACGAGCCTTCCTCCAATCCTGATGCCCCATTCTTCTTCATATAGTCCAGCTTCTCAGATTATTTACTCTGCATGCAGATTGAATAGGTATGGTGAAAGGATACAACCCTGAGGCACGCCTTTTCTGACTTTAAACCACGCAGTATCCCCTTGTTCTGTACGAAAATATAAAATGTTTCCGAGATAGCAGTTAAGGTTTTATACTCTGAAATTGAAGCTGGAAAGAAAACAAGTAGTGGGTACAATAATCCGTCTGTTGAAAATGTAAAAATCCAAAACAGAAAAACCAGAATGAAAATGAGAATATTGACACGTTGTGAAAAATATAACCAACGTAACTGAGAACAATATGTATAGAAATTGTTAAATGGGAACCTAATTTCCTATGTAAACTTTCACCAAAAACACAATAAAATATTCTAACTCAAAAACAAAAAACCAGAGTACACAAAAATCCTAAGGTCTCAGTGACTGCAGAGTTCTGGAGAGCCCCAAACCTGATCAATGTGATCCAGGTGTAGCTTCAGAGAGCTGGGGAGGATGAAAGTTGAGGATGACCATGCCCGACAGAAGACTGATGGCCAGTGGTGAAAGGGGGGTCCACAGAACAAGAATTAGGCAGTGCTCTTTCCACACAGCTGAGAGGAACAGGTGCCCAAACTCAGAAATACAACTGCTTCAGCCGGGTGAGCTTAGCGATATCATATAAGGGCCTGATGTCATTAGCCACTAAAACCATCTAGCAGCCTCCATTTACACTGATTCCTTGCACAAAAAAGAAAATGGATTTTCCGTGTACCTTACCTTCAGAAAGAGTACAATAACCAGCAAACTCAAGTACTGGTCTGCTAAAGCTGTATTTCTCACAGTAAATACTCTTTGCTCTGATTATTATGACCTCATAAGTCAGTTCCCAAGAACCTGTTCATCATAGCTTGTGCTCACAAAATTGAGGCTCCGAACTATTAGAGTTAAGGTCTAGGTCCGATTATGGCATCACCAAGGCAGTGCCATCCCGGAGGCCTCTGCGTGAGAAGCCAGTAAGCTGGCATTTTCAGGGGTTGCTCTAGCTAGAATCTCTCCAAGCAGAATACAATCAGGCAAAATTTGCCTGGGGCTAGATATCTTTCAGTGTTTTTACAGTTAATTTGCACTATAAACAATACTAAAATCAACTATCATTTATTGAGCACTTAGTACATCTAGGCACTGTTCTAAAAGCTAATTATTACGTCATTTATTCCTCACAACAATGAGGTATTGTCTCTGTCACTGATGAGGTAGTAATTTTAATCTCATTTCAAACAGAATAAGAAGGCTCATAGATGTACAGGAACCTCTCCAAGGTTATACTACTGGTACATGGCTGAGTTACGAGATAAATTCCAAAGCTGGCTATCAGCCAAATGAAACTGACTACTGTCAGAATTAAAAAATTTTGCAACTTGATGGATGTGAAATGGGATCTCATTGTTTTAATACGCATTTTCCTGATTGCTAGGGTATGGCTGAACATCTTTTCATATGTCTATTGGCAATTTTGTTATTTCTTCCATAAAGTGACTATAACTTTTGCCTATATTTTGATTGAGTAGTTTATCTTGTTCTTATTAAATGATTGTTGTTGTGCTGTCTAGTCGATTCTTTATGGGAGAAGATCACCAGCTTTTTCATCCGAGGAATAGCTGTCAGGTTCAAACATCTGACCTTTCGGTTACCAGTGCAGTGTTTAACCATTGTGCAACCAGGGCTCCTTATTAAATGATTACAGTTCTTTATACAGCCTAGATACAAGGCCTCCGGCAGTTAGATGAATTGTAAATATCCTCTCTCAGACTGTGGCTTGTCTTTTCTTTTACTGTGTTTTGCCATTCTTAAGATTTACAAATCATATTTAACAACACTTATGGTTTATGATTTTGTTTTTCGTTTATTAAACCTTTTCTTACCTCAAGACAATAAAAAACATTTTCTTATAGTTCCCTGTAAAAGTTTTAAAGTTTTACACTTAGGATGTTAATACATCTGAATTATTTTTCCTGCTGTGTTCTGTTGCCCTCTTTGACTACCCCTTTGCCAATGTCACACTTTTTGTTTTTTGCTTTAATAACTTATCTTCGTTGTTGTTATGGAGAATATATGCAGCAGAACATACACCAATTCAACAATTTCCACATGTACAATTCAGTGACACTGATTACATTCTTCAAGTCGAGCAACCATTTTCACTTTCTTTTTACTAGTTGTTCCTCTCCATTCATATAAACGTACTGTCCCCTAAATTTCCTATCTAATCTTTCGAGTTGCTGTTGTCAATTTTATCCCATACAGATAGATTTTAAAAGAGCACAATGCTCAAGATAGACATTCATTACTAGTTAAACTAAACGACTGTTTGATTTTAAGAAGACTTCAGGGGATATTTTTGGTTTAAAGGTTATCTCAGGGAAATAGTTTCAGAGGTTCATCCAGCCTCCATGGCTCCAGAAAGTCTGGAGTCCGTGAGAATTTGAAATTCTGTTCTGATTCTCCTGCTTTTGATCAGGATTCTCCTATACAATCTTTCATCAAAATGTTCAGTAGTAGAGGCAGGGCCAAGATGGTGGAATAGACAGACACTTCTGAGGAGCCCTCTTACAACAAAGACCCGAAAAAACAAGTGAAACAAGTATATTTATGACAAGCTAGGAGCCCTGAACATCAAAGGCAAATTTAGAAAATAAACTGAGTGCCAGGGGGAGGAAGAGATGGTTGAGAAGCAGAGAGGAGTTACTGGACCTGAATCGCCCAGAGCCCTGAGGCACCATCCCCAGGAGCTGTGGTGGTAGGCTGGTACTACCATTCAGCCCTGGTTTCCTCAGGGAGAAGCAGCCAGCCACACAGCCTACTCACACCTCTGGAACCAGAGAAGAACGGCGCTCTTGGCAAAAGCTAAGTACTTGTGTATATTTTACTGCAGCCCCACCCCCCCACCCTCAAGCCACCTTAAGCGGCTGTTCATTTCCCTGGGCCTGAGATAGGCCCTGTTGAGCACCTAAAGCCATCCTTCTGGCCTTGAAGAAGGAATAAAGTCGCAATTGGGGGAGAAGATTATTTGCCAGCTCCACTAACCAGGGGAGCTCAGGAAAGAAGAGGCTCCTGTCCAGGCAAAAAAAAATTGCCATCCAAAAATCACATATCCAGCAAAACTGTCTCTCAAATATGAAGGTGAAATTAGGACATTTCCAGATAATCAGAAGTTTAGGGAATTTGTAAAAACCAAACCAAAACTACAAGAAATTCTAAAGGGAGCTCTTTTGTTAGATAATCAATAATATCAGGTATCAACCCAAGACTAGAACACTGGACAGAGCAATCAGATGTCAACCCAGACAGGGAAATCACAAAAATAAATCAAGATAAAAAAAAATGCTCAAAACTAGGAAACAGCGATGTTATTATGTAAAAAAAGACAGTATTAAAACAATAAAGAGGGACTAAGAAATGTAGTCATAGATCTTTCATATGAAGAGGAAGACAAGGCGATACAAAGAAATAAAAGTTAGGCTTAAATTTAGAAAAACAGGGGTAAATATTAAGGTAACCACAAAGGAAACAAACTATCCTACACATCAAAATAAAATACAAGAAAAAAACAGAGACTCAGCAGAAATAAAATCAACAACAAGAAATATGAGGAAAAGACAATATATAAACTACTCAGCACAAAAAATTAAGTGGGAAAAAGAAACTGTCAACAACACACAAAAAAAGATATCAAAATGACAGCACTAAATTCATACCTATCCAGAATTACGCTGAATGTAAATGGACTAAATGCACCAAAAAAGAGACAGAGAGTGGCAGAATGGATTAAAAAACAAGACCCATCTATATGCTGCCTACAAGAGACACGCCTTAGACTTAGAGACACAAACAAACTAAAACTCAAAGGATGGGAAAAAAATATATCAAGCAAACAACAATCAAAAAAGAGCAGGAGTGGCAATATTAATTTCTGACAAAATAGACTTTAAAGTTAAATCCATCAGAAAGGATTAGGAAGGACACTATATAATGGTTAAAGGGACAATATACCAGGAGGATATAACCATATTAAATATTTATGTGCTCAATGACAGGGCTGCAAGATACATTAAAAAAAGTCTATTCGCATTGAAAAGTGAGATAGACAGCTCCACAATAACAGTAGGAGACTTCAACACACCACTTTCGGTGAAAGACAGGACATCCAGAAAGAAGCTCAATAAAGACACACAAGATCTAAATGCCACAATCAACCAACTTGACCTCATAGACATATATAGAACAACCCATCCAATGGCAGCCAAGTCTACTTTCTTTTCTAGTGCACATGGAACATTCTCCAGAATAGATCACATATTAGGTCATAAAGCAAGCCTTAGCAGAATCCAAAACACTGAAATATTACAAAGCATCTTCTCTGACTGTCAGGCCATAAGAGCAGAAATCAATAACAAAGAAAGCAGGGAAAAGAAAACAAACACTTGGAAACTGAACAATAATAAAAAAAAAAATACAATACCCTGCTCAAAAAAGACTGGATTATAGAAGACATTAAGGATGGAAAAAGAAATTCATAGAATC
Organism: Loxodonta africana; assembly: GCF_030014295.1. Lineage (NCBI taxonomy): Eukaryota > Metazoa > Chordata > Mammalia > Proboscidea > Elephantidae > Loxodonta > Loxodonta africana. The sequence goes on from NC_087342.1 coordinate 104,535,715, forward strand.
CAATGAGAATGAAAACACTTCCTATCAGAACCTTTGGGACACAGTGAAAGCAGTGCTCAGAGGTCAATTTATATCAGTAAATGCACACATACAAAAAGAATAAAGGGCCCAAATCAAAGAATTATCCCTATAACTTGAACAAACAGAAACAGAGGAACAACAGAAACCCTCAGGCACAAGAAGAAAGCAAATAATAAAAATTAGAGCAGAATTAAATGAAATAGAAAACAGAAAAACAACTGAAAGAATTAACAAGCTGGTTCTTTGAAAAAATTAACAAAATTGATAAACAACTGGCTAAACTGACGAAAGAAAAACAGGAGAGGAAGCAAATAACCCAAATAAGAAAGGAGATGGGGGATATTACAAGAGACTCAAATGAAATTAAAAGAATCATATCAGATTACTGTAAAAAATTGTACTTTAACGAATTTGAAAACCTAGAAGGAATGGATGAATTCCTAGAAAACACACTACCTACCTAAACTAACACAAACAGAGGTAGAACAACTAAATAGACCCATAACAAAAGAGAGATTGAAAAGGTAATCAAAAAACTACCCCCCCAAAAAAAGCCCTGGCCCGGATGGCTTCACTGCAGAGTTCTACCAAACTTTCAGAGAAGAGTCAACACCACTACTACTAAAGGTATTTCAGAGCACAGAAAAGGATGGAATACTCCCAAACTCATTCTATGAAGCCAGGCATACCCCCGATACCAAAACCAGCTAAAGACACCACAAAAAAAGAAAATTATAGACTACATCCCTCACGAACTTAGATGCAAAAATCCTCAACAAAATTCTAGCCAATAGAATTCAACAACATATAAAAAAAAAAATTCACCATGACCAAGTGGGATTTATATCAGGTATTCAGGCATGGTTCAATATTAGAAAAACAATTAATATAATCCATCATATAAATAAAACAAAAGACAAGAATCACATGATTTTATCAATGGATAAAGAAAAGACATTTGACAAAGTTCAACACCATTCATGATAAAAATCCTGAGCAAAATAGGAATAGAAGGAAAATTCCTCAACATAATAAAGGGCATTTATACAAAGCCAATAGTCAACATCATCCTAAATGGAGAGAGCCTGAAAGCATTCCCATGGAGATCGGGAACCAGACAAGGATGCCCTTTATCACCACTCTTATTCAACATTGTGCTGGAGGTCCTAGCCAGAGCAATTAGGCTAGATAAAGAAATAAAGGGCATCCAGATTGGCAAGGAAGAAGTAAAAGGATCTCTATTTGCAGATGACATGATCTTATACACAGAAAACCCTAAAGAATCCTCCAGAAAACTACTGAAACTAATAGAAGAGTTCAGCAGAGTATCAGGATACAAGATAAACATACAAAAATCAGTTGGATTCCTCTACACTAATAAAAAGAACATCAAAGAGGAAATCACCAAATTAATACCATTTACAGTAGCCCCAAGAAGATAAAATACTTAGGAATAAATCTTACCAGAGATGTAAAAGACTTATACCAAGAAAACTACAAAACACTTCTGCAAGAAACCAAAAGAGACCTACATAAGTGGAAAAACATACCTTGCTCACGGATAGGAAGACTTAGCATTGTAAAAATGTCTATTCTACCAAAAGCGATCTATAGATTTAAAGCAATTCTGATCCAAATTCCAACGACATTCTTTAATGAGATGGAGAAACAAATCACCAACTTCATATGGAATGGAAAGAGGCCCTGGATAAGTAAAGCATTACTGAAAAAGAAGAACAAAGTGGGAGGCCTCACTCTACCTGATTTTAGAACCTATTAGACCACCACAGTAGTCAAAACAGCATAGTACTGGTACAACAACAGACACATAGACCAATGGAACAGAATTGAGAATCCAGACATAAATCCATCCACATATGAGCAGCTGATATTTGACAAAGGCTCCAAAGCAGTTAAATGGGGAAAAGACAGTCGTTTTAACAAACGGTGCTGGTATAACTGGATACCCACCTGAAAAAAAAACGAAAAAAGACCCATACCTCACACCATGCACAAAAATGAACTCAAAATGGATCAAAGACCTAAATATAAAACCTAAAATGATAAAGGCCATGGAAGGAAAAATAGGGACAAAGTTAGGAGCCCTAATACATGGCATAAACAGTATACAAAACATTACTAACAATGTAGAAGAAAAACTAGATAACTGGGAGCTCCTAAAAATCAAACACATATGCTCGTCCAAAGACTTCACCAAAAGAGTAAAAAGATTATCTACAGACTGGGACAAGGTTTTAGCTATGACATTCCGATCAGTGTCTGATCTCTAAAATCTACATGATACTGCAAAAACTCAACTATGAAAAGACAAATAACCCAATTAAGAAATGGGCAAAAGATATGAACAGACGCATCACTAAATAAGACATTCTGGTAGCTAACAGATACATAAGGAAATGCTCACAATCATTAACCATTAGAGAAATGGAAATCAAAACTACAATGAGTTTCCATCTCACTCCAACAAGGCTGGCATTCATCCAAAAAACACAAAACAATAAATGTTGGAGAGGTTGTGAGAGACTGGAACACTTCTACACTGCTGGTGGGAATGTAAAATGGTACAACCACTTTGGAAATCGATTTGGCACTTCCTTAAAAAGCTAGAAACAGAACTACCAGACGATCCAGCATTCCCACTCCTTGACATATATCCTAGGGAAATAACAGCCTTTACACGAACAGATATATGCACAGCCATGTTCACTGAAGCACTGTTTACAATAGCAAAAAGATGGAAGCAACCAAGGTACCCATCAACAGGTGAATGGATAAATTACGGTACATTCACACAATGGACTACTACACATCAATAAAGAACAGTGAAGAATCTGTGAAACATTTCATAACATGGAGGAATCTGGAAGGTATTCCGCTGAGTGAAATTAGTCAGTTGCAAAAGGACAAATATTGTATAAGACCACTATTATAAGAACTCGAGAAATAGTTTAAACAGAGACGAAAATATTCTTTCATGGTTATGAGAGAAAGGAGGGAGGAAGGGAGGGAGAGAGGTATTCGCTAATTAGATAGTAGATAAGAACTACTTTAGGTGAAGGGAAAGGCAACACACAATACAGGAGAGGTCAGCACAACAGGACTAAACCAAAAGCAAAGAAGTTTCCTGAATAAACTGAATGCTTCAAAGGCCAGTGTAGCAGGGACTGGGGCTTGGGGGCCATGGTTTCAGGGGACATCTGAGTCAACTGGCATAATAAAACCTATTAACAAAACATTCTGCATTCCATTTTGGAGAGTGGCATCTGGGATCTTAAATGCTAGCAAGCGGCCATCTAAGATCCATCAATTGGTCTCAACCCACCTGGAGCAAAGAAGAATGAAGAACACGAAGGACACAAGGTAATTACGAGCCCAAGAGACAGAAAGCACCACATAAACCAGAGACTACACCAGCCTGAGACCAGAAGAACTAGATGGTGCCCAGCTACAACCGATGACTGCCCTGACAGGGAACACAACAGAGAACCCCTGAGGAAGCAGGAGAGCAGCGGGATGCAGACCCCAAATTCTCGTAAAAAGACCAGACTTAATAGTCTGACTGAGACTAGAAGGACCCCGGTGGTCATGGCCCGCAGACCTTCTGTTAGCCCAAGACAGGAACCATTCCCACAGCTAACTCTTCAGACAGAGATTGGACTGGACAATGGGATAGAAAAAGATGCTGGTGAAGAATGAGCTTCTTGGATCAAGTAGACACTTGAGACTATGTTGGCATCTCCTATCTGGAGGGGAGATGAGAGGGCACAGGGCGTCAGAAGCTGGAGGAATGGACACCAAAAGAGAGAGTGGAGGGAAGGTGCAGGCCATCTCATTAGGGGGAAGGCAATTAGGAGTATATAGCAAGGTGTACATAAATTTTTGTATGAGAGACTGACTTATTTGTAAACTTTCTCTTAAAGCACAATAAAATTTTCTTAAAAGTTCACTAATAATAATAATAATAAAAGTTCAGAAATGGTAGCCTGGCACCATCCAGTTCTTCTGGTCACATGGCAAAGGAGGCAGTTGTTCATGGAGGCAATTAGCCACGCAGTCCAAATACTCCTCCTATTCCTGACCCTCCTTCTTCCACTGTTGCTCCAGGTGAACAGAGACCAATTGTTGTGCCTTGGATGGCCAGTTGTAAGTTTTTAAGACCCCAGGAATTATGCAACAAACTAGGAGACAGAACAGAAGCACTAAACATGACATTAGGCCAATTAACTGGGATGTCTCATGAAACCATGACCTAAACCTCCAAATGAAAGAACCAAATCCCATGAGGTTTTTGGTTGTACATAAGCAGCCTCAGCAGCTACTCCTTTTTTTTTTTGGTAGTTGTCAATATATCTATCACACAACTTTTGCCAATTCAACTTTTTACAGGTGTACAACTAACTTACTGACAGCAATTACATGAATCAGCTATGCAAGTCTACCTTAGTCAATGTCATTTTTCCATTGCTGGAAACTTAAACTCAGGACTCCATAAGCGATAACACCCTCTTTTCCCCCTCTCTCCCACCTCTGGTAACCACTAATAAACTTTGGTCTCTATACATTTGCCTATTCTTTTCTATATCAGCAAGGTCACACAATATTTGTCTTTTGTGAATGACTTATTTCACTCAGCATGATTTCCAGCTCCACCCATTGCGTAGCAAGCATCAAGACTGTATTTCTCTTACTGACATAGTATTCCATTGTATGTATGCATCACGTTGTGTTTATCCATTCATCCACTGTTGGGCATTTAGGTTGTCTCTACCTTTTGGCTACTGTGGACAGTGCTCTAATGAACACTGGTGTACAAGCTCCTATTTGAGTCTCTGCTTTCAAGTCTTTTGGGTATATATCTAGGAATGGAATTGCTGGGTCATTTGGTAGTTCTATTTTCAGGTTTTTGAGGAACCGCCATACTGTTACCCACAACAGCTGCACTATTTTGCCTTCTCACCAGCAATGGATAAGGATTCCAATTTCTCCACATCCTCGCCACCATGTTATTTTTTTGTTTGTTTGTTTGTTTTTGTCTTATCCTAGCCATCCTAATGCGCATGAAATGGTATCTCATTGTGGTTTTGATTTTCATCTCTCTGATGGCTAATGATGCCGAGCATCTTTTCGTGTGTTTGGTGGCCATTTGAATGTACCGTTTGGTGAAATGTCTATGCAAGTCCTTTGCCCATTTCATGATTGGGCTATTTGTCTTTCTGTTGTCAAAGTTATATATATTTTGGTTATTAGATTCTTATCAGATAAATGGTTTCCAAAGATATTCTTCCAGTTGGTAGCATATCTTTTCACTTTTTTGGTAAATCTTTTGATGAACAAAAGTTTTTAATTTTCATGAAGTCCCATTTACTTTATCTTTTGCTGTTTGTGCCTTTATTATTATATTAGATAATCCATTGTTAAAAGCTAGGCCTTACAGAGTTGTCCCTGCATTTTCTTCTAAGAATTTTATGGTTTTAGCGTTCACATTTAGGTCTTTAATCAATTTTGAATTTGTTTTTGTGCATGGTGGGAGGCATAGGTCCTGTTTTATTCTTCTGCATGTGGAATGCCACACTGTTTTGATTACTATAGGTTTATCCTAAGTTTTTCTATGTAGAGGTAGGTTCTGTAAATCTTGACTGACCACAACGCTCCTCTCCAATTTTTTTTTTTAAGTAGCTTTAGGTACTTTTGCCTCTTTGTCTACCAGATGAAATTTTGGATACCCAGAAAAAGATGAGCTTGGCAAATTCTATCATAAAATCCTTTTGAAGTTTTGATTGGTATTGCACTGAATTTACAAACTTATTTTGCAAAAAATTAACTTCTGTATGATAAGTGAGTCTTCCTATCCATGAACACAATATCTCTTTGCTTATCCAGGTCTTTCAATTATGTTTCCTCCATAAGATCTTATACATTTCTTGTTTAGATAGTCTTTGGATACTTTATAGTTTTGTGGCTATTGTGAATGGGATCCTTTTAAAATATGTGTATCTACTAAGTGGTTGTTGCTAGTGTACAAGAATGTTACTGATTTTTTTTTTTAATTGTTGTTAGTGGCCATTGAGTTGGCCCCGACTCATGGTCACTCCACGCACAATGGGATCAGACTGTTGTCATCCACAGGGTTTTCAGTGGTTGATTTTTGACAGAAGGTTGCCAGGCCTTTCTTCCTAGTCTTACTCTGGAAGCTCTGCTAAAACCTACTCAACACTATAGCAACATGCAAGTCTCCACTGACAGACAAGCGGTAGCTGTGCTTGCGGTGCACTGGCCGGGAATCAAACTCAGGTCACCTGGATGAAAGCTGAGAATTCTACCACTGAACCACCACTGCCTTTGACTTTTTTTTTTTTTAATTTTGAATCATGTGAAATTGCTGATATTAGACCATTTGACTCTGATATTAGCTCTAATAATTTGTGGATTCTCTTGAATTTCCTATGGCCAACCACATCATCTTCAAGTAAAGACAGCTTTGTCCTCTCTTTTATTTCTTCTTGTTTTCTGGCATTAGCCAGGAACTCCAGTTCATTATTGCAAGGGTGACAGTGGGCACCATGTCCTCTTCCTAATTCCACAGGGAACGAGTCTATAGTTTTACCATTAAATGTGATGTCTATTGTAAGAGTTTTTGACTTTTTACTAGGTTAAAGAAGTTCCCTTTTATTTCTAGCTTGGTAAAAAAAATTTTAATTCGACTAAATATTAAAGCTCATCTAATGTTTTCTTCTGAACCTATTGAGAAAACCACGTAATCTTTTAAAAATTGGTATGTTGAATTGTATCAATGATGGTTTTTAAAAAATTTTTTTATGTTGATCCATCCTTGCATATAATGGTAAAAATTATTTGGTCATGATTTTTTTTTTTAATACAATGATAGATTCAACTTGCTACTACTTTATGATTTTCATATCTATTTTCATACGTGAGATTAGTCTTTAATTTTCTTATACTGTTCTTTCTAGTTTTTGTATCAAGATTATGGTAACCTCAACAAATGAGATGGATAGCTTTCCCACTTTATTTCTTCTCTGAAACAGTTTAAGTCTTTCATAGTTTATCTGTTCCATGAAGGTCTGGTGAAACTTACCTGTAAAGCTGTCTCCTCTAGGCATTCTTTAAGATTGTTTTAATGGTGGATACAGCTACATTCAGAACCAAAAAACAAAAACAAAATCCACTGCTGTCAAATCGATTCTGACTCACAGAGACCCTGTAAGACAGAGCAGAACTACCCCATAGGGTTGCCAAGGCTGCCAATCTTTACTGGAGTAGACCGCTACATCTCTCTCCCATGCAGCAGGTGGGTCTGAACTGCCGACCTTTTGGTTAACAGCCAAGCACTTTAACTCCTGCACCATCAAGACTCCTTAACAAGACCCATATATCCTCCCAGGGATCACCAGTCTCTAATCTCGGGAAGAGTTTGTCTTGGTAATCTATTGTGTACTTGAACCTGTAGAGAAATTCCATGTTTCTTTATACCTTTGAAAGTATTCAAATGAATAGGCTGTTAATGATAGAAAGACAATGGTGGAGTTAACAAAACAGATTGGCAAGCAATTCAAATTTTGGAAAACAGTATGAAGCATGAGTGTCAACTGGCCAAGAGTCTGTTATCCATGCAGTACTTGTAGGGGCTGAATGATGTGGGCAGCATGATAAAAAACTCCAAATAAGATATGCCTGCGTTATTGCTATAAAAAGTGGGGCTACGACTTATTTTAAGTCAGGTTTATTGAGATATAATTTACATTCAGTAAAAGTCAACTTTCCTCAGTGTATCATGAATTTTGACAAATATATACAGTCATTTAACTACCACCACAATTAAAACGTGGAGTACTTCCATCACCCCAGAAGTTCCCTCATATTTCTCTCAAACCTATCCTTTCATCCCAGTCTCAGCCTTTAGCAACCACTGATCAATATTTCTTCCTAAGGTTTTTTGCGTTCTGTGTCTGGCTCTTTCACTTAATATAATTCGTCTGAGATTCATCCAGGTGCCATGATTTTTGAAGTAAAATAATTTCCCTCCTAGCTTACCTGAAGTTCTAAATTCACACTTAACATTAACCATCGCTCCAAATTAAAACAAAAATCTACAAACACCACCTTTAATGGTTTGCCAATACCCATATGAATTCTAGCCCCTTAGCTGGGTTTTCAAAATATTCCACAATTCGACCCTAAACTAGCTTCTAATATTATCTCCCACCCTTTCTCTGTATGCAGTCAGCCAAAGTGATCTACTCACCATTTCCTCAAATGTACTGAGAACACTCACTTCCTTGTAACACTATCCCCTCCCCTTCTCTCACTTATTCAACTTCTATACTAATTCTTCAAAGTCAAGTTTAGGTCCCATCATCTCGAGAAGGCTGCTACTGATCACTGTGCCGCACAGTAAATCTTCTCTCAAAGAACCTCATTTCCTAACCATAATTGAAGCTCCTAAAGGCTAAGGCTGTAGCACTTTGTACCACCCCTCACTTAAGGCTTTTAGTACAGAAAGAAACTAAGAACTTGATTCCAAATCTTTTCTGGGCATCCTTTATTTGAGGTAGCAGCCAGTCTTCATTTCTAATCCCAGGTGGCGCTACTTCACTTTGATAGATAAACTGAAATGCCTTGCTCTAAGCAGAGATAATTCTCTTCTGCAGTTCTGTGGTGACTGCTCACTTAACCTGTTTTTCCCTAGCCTAGCTCCCTTGCAGGGCACCTGCCTGGACTGTCACGCTTCCCTAGCTATATATGTATCTTTTTTTAGCAAATGCCTAGGTCCTAGTAGAAACAAAATTGGGTACATGCAGGCAAAAAAGGCAAGTGTTTCAAATGCGTTGGATTTCTAGACAGCTCACACATGGTGCGTTACTTGCAAAGACAGAAAAACAAGCACATAAAGGAGGCCATTTTTGATGGCTCCAAACAACATACTTAAAAGAAGTTTGTTTCTTTCAACAGGAAACTCAGTGTTACTATGAGGGCTGTCTTGTTCATAGATACCAGCTTCCATAAAAGGGCATTTTTGGTAGCAAGCACTTTACCACTAGAAATTAATGTGGTCAATAAATATTTACTAAGAGCCTACCTGTGATAAAGCACTATGCTTTAGGCATGGAAACCAGTCAAAATAAGATTAGGCAACATCACTAAATCTCAATTAACTAAAACGATTGAGTACTTTCATGTCTTAAAACACTAGAATAAACATAATTCAAAATATTTTTTGTTGTTTTTCTTTTGTGATTGAGGGTATTTTGGTACTTCCAGCTACTTTTTCTACCTTTTGTTGTTGTATTGGTGGCTTTTGACTTGAATTCTAATTAGTGAAAAATTTAGACCTACATATATAGCAGTAAGTTTTTGTTGGTTTTTACTGAATATGTTTCTGCATGAATGCTCATAGTTAAAATAAATGATTAATAAATTATGAATTGAGAATTACAATAGAAAATAAAATGTTTAAGTGCTGACAACGGCTTCTTCCACACTCTAGCAATATAAGACTTTAGAAAGCAACTCCAGTCTGAAATTCAAAAAGTGCAAAACATTCCTACCAAGGCTTCTTACTAGTTCTCACTGATAGGATACAAGGGCAAGAATTCTCTGATAACTGCCATACATTCCAGGTGAGACGCTAGACTCAAATAACACACAGGTAGAGAACATTATCACTGTACGGGTGTAAGGGAAATGCAAGAAATAATAGGAAGACTTCTGTACCCCAAAAAGGGCCGAGTCATGAGAGGAGGCTGACAGTCCATCTGGAAAACCTCAGTTATTAACCTAGTACAGGCAACTCAGTGTCTGACTTCAATTCCGTCTTGGCAGTGTCTCCTAACTAGCTCTTGTTGAATTATGCCTTTTTGGCAAAAAACTGCCAATGATGCCAAAATTATAAAATTAAAAAAAAAAACCAAACTCAGTGCCATAGAGTCGATTCCGATTCATAGCGACTCTATAGAAGCAGAAAAACGTGTTGAGTACATTAGTAGGTTCACTGGCATATCAACAAATAGGGCTTGAAACTCAGAATGCTCACATATTTGAATAGCTAAGAATACTGAGACACACTTGCCCATCACTAGAAAGAAATCGTGGTAAGCAACTAAAGGAAATTTGTCCTACTTTATGTTTGTCATAAGTCCCTCTGTAGTACGGGGCATTCTTGGGTCTTCAATGTCTGATCCTACAATCCTGAAGTTTGTAACTACCAACTCCATTCCTATGATCCCCACACTTTAAGTTACTCTATATAACATCCAACACTTAGAAGGCTCCCAGGCTGTCAAAAAAATGGAAACAATGGTTATGCAATAGTAATTAGTACTGTAAGCCAAGTATCAAGTATTTTTCACAACTTCTCTTGTCCTAAAACAATGAAATACTATTATTCCCATTCTATGGATGAGGATTCTGAGACTCAAAAAGGTTAAATAACTTTCTCAAGATCACACAGCTAAACATAGCTGAGCCAAGTTTCAAACTCCGTATCGCCTATATTCAACTTTTGTAATATTTGGCTACATTCAGGAGATAAGAAATATATATAGGAAGGAGAAATATTTTAACAGTAATGATTGGGAGGTGGTGGCAAGGGAAAGAAGAGAAGTGGTGGTGACTCTTGGGAAGATGCACCATCTGAACCCAGACCACTGCTTAAGTCTCCATCAAAGGGGCGAAATTTCAGTTGGGAAGCATGGTTTACTGGGTTGTTATTGTTATGTCTTATATATATGTGGTATCTCCCAGAGTAGCAAAGACTTAATAATTCCTTTTGGATGGCTGGATGAATAGATAGAAAGGTGACAAATACACTTTTAGCATGCAAAGAAGGCTCAGACAACCTAAAGAAATGCTCATACCATTAACATTTCCATTACAAGATTCTGAAACACAGCCGTGAAGGTCAACTAGATTGCAACTTAGTTTTGCTAGGTTACTCAAGTGTGGAAAATGGAAGGCACTGGGATGTAAACGCAACTATTGTTTTGAAAACCAGAAAATGCAAGTTAACAAAACCCCCAAGAAACCAAATCAACTGCTGTCTGTGACTCATAGTGACCCTATAGGACAGGGTAGAACTGCCCCACAGGGTTTCCAAGGAGCTCCTGGTGGATTCAAACTGCCAACCTTTTGGTTAGCAGCAGTAGCACTTAACCGCTACGCCACCAGGGTGTCCAAGTTAACAAAAGGTTGGTAAAATCAAAGTTTCTTGAACAACGCAAATTGAATAAGCAGGTAGAAAGTTAATAGGAATAGACAAGAGTAAGCTGGCAGGCAGCTGAGAAAGAAAGAAAGTTTTTTTGGCTGATAAAGAACAGTAAGTCTTTATTCACAAAGCAGTGCCCAAAGGCTCTGAAATGAGAAACCTTGACCAGCAAATGTGAAGTCTGTTCTGTTAAACACAAACAAAAACGTTTCCATCCCCTGTTCTTCCTGTTTCAATGAGTGGCACCCTCACTATCTCACTTATCCAAGACTGAATAGTTCTGCCTCTTACTTGACTCTGTCCTCTTTGACTACTGGACACCCACATCAAGCCAGACTCCCCCAAATCTTAAAAATTCTCCCTTCACAATGGAAAAAAATTTCTACCCAATCTTATCCAAATACCTCTTTCCAATAATACCTGCTCCAAAAATGTCCATAGCTCCTAGCTTTTCTCTGCTAAGCATTTGAAACTTTTTACCATCTGGCCCCTATCCTTCCCTCCAACTATTTCTGGGCATTCTTCATAGGATCTCTCTACTGTGGACAAATTAAATTATTCATTTTCTGCCTCCAAAACATACAAAGCACACTCTTGCCTTCTTGCTTTGCTCACACTACTCCCCCCTAGGAAGGCCCTCCACCATCCCTTCGTTGAGTAAATATTTGAATATCTATTAGGCATTCTACTGGGCCCTGGAAATACTATGGTGAAACACACAGTCCCTGCCTTCAAGGAGTTTACTGTCTGAAGAGACTTCTTCTTCCTTCAATTCTAGGTTCATAACCTACCTACTGAGCACCTACTGCATTTATAGGCTGGACACTTGTTAGTCTACCAAGTATTGGTACTTTTAATTCATAAATCTTCTCTTTTCCCAGCCAGATGCAAGTTACTTCAAAGCAACTACCATTTCTTCCTATCTCCAACACCAAGCAAAGTACTTTAAAAATAAAAGACATTAAAACATTTATTCAACACAAATAAGACCTTTGACCTTCAAGTTTATACTCTCATGGGGAAGATGAGAAATGAACACAGAGAACCTGGACAGGCAAGGACATCTCAGGGTGCCAAGGCAAATACTAAAAGCCTCAGCAGGGTAAACTACAATTCAACTAGTATTTCCCTGAACATGCTTGCAAGTGATATAATGATACTTCACTTGGGAGTTCATTGTACCCCACGGTAATTTATCCTAACCCGAACAGGAGTTAGACTCACCGGTCCAGAGAAATGAATTTCCCAAACACTAATCTACAGACCAGTATTCTCAGTGACCAGGTAAGATTTCCAACTTTTTTGTTCTTGAGAAATACTGTTCTTTATTAAGAGATTATATCTCCCCAATGTTCTTAGTGTTAAAACGCTCATTCTTTTATGGTGATGATAGCAGATTGTACCTTGGATTGGTGTTGGGGGGGGGTTGTATTTTACAGATTCATGAAATCCAAAAATTCTGGGAACAAATGTTTTAGAACAAAGCCTGCCTTTTAGCCTTAAGATACTATGATTCCAAATGTCACAGGTCTCTAGAGAAGAGCTTCTCATAGTAATTGCCAACACTGATGTTGGGCTCTTATGGTGTATTTTCTTTTGTATAGTACTATTCTTCATTTAAAGTACTTTCACACTTTTATTATTTCATTTTCTATCCCTACAACCCTGTAAAATATTTATGGTATATATTTTTAATCAGTCCTTTACAAATAAACTGAGAAGCAGTATAGCATAGTGGTTAAAGGCTGGGTTGAAATTCCAGCTCTGTCTTTATTAGCTGTATATAGCCTTGGGCAAATATAATCTCTCTGGGCCTGGGTTTCCTCACCTGTGAAATGAGAATAAAAATAGTTTAAACTTCACAGGGTCGTTGTGAGGGTTAAATGAGAGTTAATACATGTAATAACACTTAGAGCAATGCCTGGCACATAGAGCCCAGGAAAGGATAGGTATTATATAGAGTGATCCTGTGACTTGTTCCAGGTCACAAGCTGACACTACTAACAAAGCTGGGACTAGATTTCTCCCTGCTGAGATCCTTCCACCAGATCCCCAAACTCCCCTTCCTACTGGTTGAATATCATAAAGGTACCATACAGGGCATTTCTGGACCAATTATTACTCTGGGCTCTTATTAGTGACCTCTTCAAGTAAAATCTAACTGCTTAATTCCACCCAACCTGGTCCTGCTACTTTAATGCTATAGATTTGTTTACAATTTAAAACTACCTTCTTTCAGACTCCCTTTTCACTTGCACAACTGGAAACATGACACACTTAAGGGTTTAAGAACTTGTAATATTAATAAGCTCTGACGCTTCGGCAGCCTCTCTCAAGCACGCTTTCTGAAATGCTCTGCTTTGCATTCCCAAGTAGCTGCTGTGTGGTGAGCTGAACAGAGATAACTCAAGCAGAATAGACAGAAGAAACACTTTGAAGATGCACTAGAGCACAACTTCAAATGATACAGCACCACTGGGGACTTGGAGAAATCACAGCGGCACATAAACCCAGAGGGCATCGACGAGCACCTGGAGTATTTTTTTCTGAAGAGAGGATGGCAGGTGCAAACTGTGCCAGAGTCAGTCCATGAAGTCTGCAGCTACAAACCTGGATCGGTGGGCAGCTGGTGGGGATCCACCGTCTAGATGGCAATTACTGGTCAGTGGCTGCCATCTTTAACTACAAAAGACAAGGTGTGGCATTCTTCAGCTGGTTATTTGTCTGAGTGCTAAAGTGACAGCTGGCCTCAGGGCATATTTACCCATCTGCCTAAAACATAAAAATGGAAAGAATTATACACAAAGGGAATACGCAAAGGACTTAATAAAATTTGTATTGATCCATATGCTGTGTTATCTCCTTTCAGTCTTCTTTGTACCTCACTAGAGGAAAATCTCTTAAAATCTGACAGCTCAAGTGAGACAAACTCTGTTGTTATTGTAAAAATACATATAACACAACTTTTGTCAACATTTTTCGGGTGTACGATTCAGTGACATCATTTACATTAATCATGTTGTAAAACCATCACCCACATTTGTTGCCAAAATTCCCATCACCAAAAACATAAACTTATTGCTTCCTAAACCCATCCCTGGGAACCACTAATAATAATCTAATAGGTACTCATAAACTAGTGGGAAACCACTAACAAACATTTGCCTCTTAAATTTTTTTTTTTTTTTTAGGTATTTCATAGAAGTGGATTATACCATATTTGTCCTTTTGTGATTGACTTATTTCACTCAGCATAATGTTTTCAAGGTTCATCCATGTTGTAGACAGTTAAGTTTTTATGAAGTCTGAAAGTAGGGTTTTTTACTTCTTCCATAGGGTCTTGTACTTCAGGAGAAGCTGACCTCAGCCCCAGCCCAGAGGTGGGTCCTGAGGAGTCTAAGGCAGTTTGTGCGTGGTCTTCCCCGGCAATGGCTACTGGTCCAGCAGAGGGTATGTGGCCTAGGCTGGCTGGTCAAACTGAAGGGAAGGGCATTATCCATATGTAGAGGGAGGTCCTCCTTTAGGAAAGGCAGCCCACAGGATGAAGTTCAATTGCTCCTAGAAATCATGTTAGGACAAGTTGGGGAACAAGACTTAGGAAGGAACCCTCACTGAGGCACACTGAGACCTCACCTTTCTTCTGGATTTTCAGTTATTCAGATAATAATTTTCCTTACTGCTGAAGCCAAAACAAAACAAAACAAAAAACAGACATCCAAAGATAGATTGGACCAAAATGCTAGCTCCCTCATGACACTAATAATTATACCCAGACTAGAAACTGGAAAGAAATGTAGAGGAACAAAACAAATATCTATGCCCACCATGGCTGAATGAGCCCAAAGAAATATACTTTGAGGTGGGGGGGTTACTGATCTCTCAGATTTTCTTATAGTATTGTAACAGCTTCCACTGTCTGAGCATC
This sequence comes from Loxodonta africana, assembly GCF_030014295.1. Classification (NCBI taxonomy): domain Eukaryota; kingdom Metazoa; phylum Chordata; class Mammalia; order Proboscidea; family Elephantidae; genus Loxodonta; species Loxodonta africana. Next base: position 104,550,903 of record NC_087342.1, read on the forward strand.
CACCATGCTACACCACAGAGAGTTAAAAGCACGAGCTGTAGACTCATGCGGATCAGAGTTTGAATCCTAGCTCCTATACATCATCACGGTTGCTACGAAAATAAAAACAGAAAATGTACGGAAAGAGCTTAGCATAATTTTCATACTTTATAAAGTTATTTTTGTGATGGTATTTTATATTGTTTGCATATCTTTTGTCCACATACTCTGCCCAATAGAAATATTATCCCCATTTTAGAAAAGAACAAAGGTTCTAAAAGGTTAAATAATTTGCACAAAATCAACCAGCAGCTGGGTCACTGGAATGTAGATGTCTCTCTCCATTTATCCCACTACAGACATATGTGACAAACAATAATAATTATTAAAATTATTATTTACACTAGAGTCCATCAACAGATGAATGGATAAAAAATGTGGTACATACACGTGATGGAATATTATTCAGTCATAAAGGAAAACGAAGTTCTGATACATGCGATGACATGAACCTTGAAAACATCACACTGAATAAAGTCAGAAAAAAAGGACAAATATTATATAATTCCACTTATATGACTTATCTAGAATAGGCAAATGTACTGAGACAAAAGTTTATCAGTGGTTATCAGGGACTAGGGGAGGGGAAACAAGAAATTACTGTTAGAGGGGTACTGAGTTTCTGTTTGGGGTGATGAAATACTTGAGGAAATGGATGGCTTTGATGCTAGCACAGCATGGCGAATGTAATTGATGTCAATTAACTGTGTAAAAATGGCTAAAATGGCAAAATTTTGCTATATATATTTTACCCCAATAAAACTTTAAGAAAATTATTATTTACCAAACAACCTATCATGTGTCAACAGAGGCAATGGGGATTCAGCAGCAGCACTCTCACTTCCAACTCCTGGCCAATGCGCCTCACGTGCAGCCACCACCTGTCCTTCAGTAGTGGCTTGCATGTTGCTATGATGCTGAACAGGTTTCAGGGGACCTTTCAGACTAAGACAGACCAGAACCACTTCCAAAAATCAGCTGATAAAAACCCTGTGGATCACAACACAACAATCCCCAGGCAGTATTTCATTCCATTTTGCAGGGAGTCACCATGAGTCAGGGGCCGACTCAGTGGCCGCTAAAACAACACCATCATGTGCCATGCCATATATGAAATGCTTCAAATTCCAAATCTCAAAAAACCTAACAATAATCCTATAAGGTAGATATTGTTACCCCTCTCCGCTCCCCACATCACATAAAATGTGAGGAGGCTGATAACCAGGCCAAGAACACATGGCTAATATGTAGCTGATTTTGAACCCAATTCTGCCTTTTTAGCTCATGTTGTAAACCACTGTACTTCCTTGCCTCACACCTGATGGTATGTTTCAAAATGTTTGTATATTAGATAATTTTAGGGTGCAGGAGTAAATATTTATTTTTTTAATTAACATACTGTAAAATTTACTTTTTTTGTATGTTCAGTTCTCTGAATTTTAACACGTGTAGATTCATATAACCATTGCCACCATCAGAATATGGAACAATTCCATCACCCTAAAAACTCACTCATGCCACCCTTTGCAGTCACATCCTCCTCCTACTCCTGACCTCTAGGAACCACTGATTTGTTCTCTGTCACTATAGTTTTGACTTTTTGAGAATGTTATATAAATGGCGTCATTTGGTATGCAATCTTCTTGTTTTAAGAGCTTTAGTGAGGTAAAATAAATTGCATATAATTAAAGTGTACAATTTCATAATTTTTGACATATGTGTATAGCCAGGAGAACATCAACACATTTGAGATAATGAACACCCCACCACCAAGAGTTTTCTCAAGCTCCTCTGTAACCCCTTTCTTCTATCCTCTGTCCTCAGGCTTTCTGTCACTAAAGATTTGTTTACATTTCCTAGAATTTTATATAAATGGAATCATACATTATGCACTCTTTTTTTGTCTAGCTTCTTTCACTCAGCGTAACTATTTTGAGATTCATCTATGTTATTGCATGTATAAATATTTCACTCCTTTTTAATCTTGACTAGTATTCCATTGTTTCACATTTGTTCATCCATTCACCTGTTCATGGACATCTGGATCGTTCCTAGGTTTGGCTATTACAAATAAAGCTGCTATGAATATTTGTATACAAGTGTTTGTATATTCATATGCTTTTTTAAAAAAGTGTGATAAATATATATATAACAAAACATTTGCCATTTCAACATTCTTCACAGGTACAATTCAGTGACAATAACTTGCGTTCATCATGTTTTTCAAATATCTTATCTTTTCCCAAATCTTTCCATCATGCTTAACAGAAGCTCCTGTAGAGCACAGTTCTACTCTCAAATACATGGGGTTGCCATGAGCTGGAATCAACTCACTTGCAACTGGTTTGGCTTTATCGTTTCGTTTGAACAGAAGCTTATTGTCCCCTAAACATTTAGTCTTCCCTTCTCCCTCCCTTCCACCTACTCCTGGTAATCACTAATTAACTTTGGTCTTTATAAACCTGACTATTCTAGTTATTTCATATAAGTGGGATCATACAATATTTATCCTTTTATGACTCACTTATTTCACTCAGCATGTTTTCAAGGTTCATTCATGTTGTTGCATATCAAAACTTCATTTCTCTTTATGGCTGGGCAATATTCCATTGTATATATGTACAACATTTTATTTATTCATTCATCTGTTGGCTATTGTGAACAATGCTGCAGCGAATATTGGTGTGCAAGTTTCTGTTTGTGTTCCTACTTCCAATTCCTTTGGGTCTATACCTAGGATTGGGATTCCTGGGTCACATGGTAAACTGTACGTTTCACTTTTTGAAGAACTGCCAGGCTGCTTTCAACAGTGGCTGTACCATTTTACAATCCCACCACCAACAGATGAAGGTTCCAATTTCTCTACATCCTTGCCAACACTTGTTGTTTTCCTTTTTTTTTTTTAAAATCATAGCCATCCTAGTGGGTGTGAAGTGACATCTCATTGTAGTTTTGGTATGCTGGCTTTCACTCAGCATAATGCCTTTGAGAGCCATCTAACTGAGTATCTATAGTTATAGTTTTGTATCTATAGCATTTCTATTAATATTTCAATGTCTGGGTATATACTATAGTATGTATATTAATAGTTTGTTACTTTTTATTCTAAGTAGTATTCTGTTGTGTGGATATACCACAGTTTGTTTATCCATTCACCCATTAATGGACATCTGAGTGGCTTCCAACAGTTGTTTCAGTCATTATAAACAGTGCTGCTATAAACATGCATGTACAGGTTTTTGTATAAACATGCGTTTTCATTGCTCTAGGGTAAATATCTAGGACTGGGATTTCTAGGTTACATGATAAGTGTATGTTTTCCAGAGTGACGACCATTTTGCATTCCCACCTGTAATGTATAAGAGTTCCAGTTTTTCCACATCCTTGGCAGCACTTGGTGTTGTCAGGACTTTTTTTTTATTCTAGTGATTCTGATAAGTGTGTAGTGGTATCTCATCATGGTTTTAACTTCCATTTCACAAAATTTAAGGAGTTTTCAGCCATTAGCTCTTCACATACTTGTCCTGCACCATACACTTTTTCCTCTCCTTTTGGGACTGCAATGACATGAAATGTTAGACTTTATGTTATTGGCCCACAGGTCCCTGAGGTTCTGCTCATTTTATCGCAATCTTTTTTCTCTCTATTGTTTAGACTGAGCAATTTCTACTGATCTATCTTTAAATTCACTGATTTCTCCATTTGCTATCGAGGCCACCCAATGAGTTTTTAATTTTAATATATTTTTCAGTTCTAAAATTTCTGTTTAGTTCTTCTTTATATCTTCTCTTTCTATGCTGAGACTTTCTAGCTTACCATTCATTTCAAGAGCGTTTGCCCTTATTTCTTTTGGAGCACTTTTCTAATAGCTGCTTTAGAGTCTTTGTCAGACAATTCCAATATCTGTGTCATCTCAGTGTTGGTAACTACTGGTTGTCTTTTAGACATGGGTTGAAAATTTCTTGGTTATTTGTATGCTGAGTAATTTTGGATTGTATCCTGACATTTTGAGTATTATAAGACTCTGAATTTTATTTAAATACTATGGAGAATGTTGATATTTTTGTTTTAGCAAGTAATCAACCTGGTTGGATTCAGGCCATAAGTTCCAACCACTCTTCTGTCAGTTGTGAATTAAATATCAGTTTCAAAGTCAAAAGCTTTGCAGAGCTATCCAGATCTGTCTGCCATGAGTGCTATCCAGTGGTCAGTCTAGGACCTAGGAAGTAGTCTATTTCATAATTCAATTCTCAGAGATTTTAGTATACTCTTTAGGATCAGATCCATGAATGTCCTGCTTAAGGATGGGCCCAAAAGTTCATAACAACTTTATGGGGCCTGCTTACACAAACTCCTCCTCCTCACCATTTCCCAGGAAGTTTTTTTCTCTGGCACTCCCCTGCTAGGCAGCAGGAGGACAGAAAAAGAGAAAAAAAAAAAAAAATGATGGGCAGTCTTCCCATACTTTTGGAGTTATAGCTTCTCCAACAGGAGAAAAAGTTCCCTTCTCTCAAAGTCTTAGGCATCTGTGGGTCCCTGCTGCTGTCACTATCACTACCACCACCACTACCACCACAAGGCTGCCTAAGGGCTGAGCACAAGAGGGCCTCCAAAATTGTTTTAAAGGGGATAATTTATCCCACTCTCCCTGAGTGTTCTAAGTCTCCTTTCCTACTCAAACCAGAGCTAGAGGATTTATCCTAGAGCTCTCTGCACATGTCTGGTGCCTACTTCCAGGTTTCAGGCTGCCTTGAGTCCAGGCCAGGGGGTACTATAAATAAAACAGAAACTCATAGCTGGATTCTTCAAATCCTGAACTTCTTCTCTAATCCACCTGCTACTAATTTACTTTTCAGAGTCCTCAAATTGCTGTTCCATGTTTTTGGCTGCATTCAGTGGGAGGGACTGAGTGTAGTGTGCTTACTTCAACTTACTAAGAAATGGATCTCTCTAGGGGTATTTTTTTAATTTAGTAGTCATATATTATTTTACTGTGTTTTATAAAGTAAGAAAAAATCCCATAACTCCATGGGTATTTTTTAAGATGAGATTAAAGTAGCTTTTTAAACTAAAAAAAGTAATTTGGTTTACAGAAACATATTAAGTAAATAACTACAGATGTTACTGGAGTGTGGTAAAAATCATGAAAGCAGTATACAAACGACAAAAGTTTGAGGAATGTGTTCTACAGGATAGAAGCCACTTTACTTTTACAGCTCTTCTACACAGTTGAATTTTTATAACAGTATTATTACTTTTTATTATAAATTAATATAAACTCCTATAAACCTACTCATTCTATTTTCTTCTGTTAATTAACCTTGTAGTTATCCCCCTCTGGCTACTATATTCTACAGAATATTAGGAAAGAATAAGGAAGGTCATCCAAGGACTCATAAACCAAGCTTTCCTCAAGAAAATGGGTCTATGAGGCTTAGATACAAGGCCAGAAAGTGCAGAGAAGTGTTACACATGGACTATGCAGTAAATGAAAGGCTACGGCTTCAGAAGTTATCTTCTTCTTTTGTAAGTTTGCCTAACTCAGCCTAGAGCTTCAGGAACTCTTCCTTGGTATTCCTATAATATCTTTTTCACGTTCAATACAATGGCATGCCTGACTACAATCCCTGGTTTCCTTTATCCACCTGATTGTCACCTTTTGTAACCCAGGCATTGCATAGAGACTGATGTAGATCACCAGTAAATGAGGACTCAATGGATAGATGAATCTCCTGAAACCATGCTTAAGGCAAAAAATCATAATGACTTCTCTCTTGGTAGGAGCAGCTGCTATACTATTCAAATAGATTGATATCAACCAGGAATTTAGTGGACATCTTAAAGACTAAGAATGAGGACAAAATGAAAATGGGGTATGTGTGTGTGTAGTGTAGTGCGTGGTATGTGTTGGGAGAAGTGGTTTTCAGTGTCCTAAGGGCCCCATCCAATTCTAACTTAGCATTGCTGCCCATCACTCAGGAACTGTCCTGACCGTTGAATAGTCAAATCTGTCCCTAATCAGGGATCTTCCAAAACCCACTTTATGGTGAGAGATTTTTCCCCTTCAAAATGGGTGTCATCAATATTACCTCTTCCTCAATATTGTAATAAAAGAGATTTGCATAATAAGTATCTAACCTTGTCTGCTCCACCTGCTTTATTCTCACAAGTGAAATCAAAAAGCTCATGTTATATCACTGGTTCTGATGAAAAAACTCATGTCATCACATATAATGATGGGTTCACTTGTAGAAAGAAAAGACAAATACCATACTGCTGTTGACCTCTTAAAGACCAGTTCCACGATGACTTGTAACAGCAGTAAATATCTGCCGAGCATAGATCATCATCTTTGCTGATGACTGCCAAATCTATAGCTCCGATCTAGATTTTTCTCGTTAAGTGTATCAGTCTACTGACAATCTAAAGAAATCATATGCAAAACTGAACTCTCCTTCACCCCAATCAAGCCTCCTCTTCCTCCTGCGTTACCTTATCTCAGTGATCAAAGAGTCCTTCCTCTCCATTATCTCTCACATCCAGTGAATCCCCAGGTTCTATTGATTCTTCCTTATAAGTTGCAAATCTATTTCTCTCCATCACATCTTTACAATGACTAATAATGACCTATAAAATCAGATTCTTTGCTCTCTCTGATCTCATCTTCCATTATGCCCCCTCTCACTAATTCCTCTCCAGTCACACTGATCTCCTCACTGTTCCTCCAACACAACAGGGACTCTCTCATCTCAAGACATGTGCAATTTTGTTTCTTCTGCCTACTAAGCGCTTTCCTCAGATACTCACATGGCTTGCTTCCTCACTTCATTCAGATGTGTGCTCAAATGTTACCTTCTCAGTGAAGCCTTCCCAGACACTCTAAATAAAACCATTCCCTCCCCACTTAATACTCCCTCGTTCCCCTCCCGACTTTATTTTCCTCGCTGGCACTTTTCACTGCCTAAATATAGTATATATTTTAATTTATCTTATTGGCTTTCTCCCCGACTAGACTGTAAGTTAGAGGAAGAGTTCTGTCTATTTTGGTCACTGCTGTATCTCAAGCACCTGGAAAAGCACCTCGCAGAAAACAGGTGCTTGGTAAGAATGAACAAAACTATCTCCATCTCCATTGCTGCTAATCTAATTTAGACCACCATCAGTTCTAGTCTACATTACTGTAACTGCCTTTTAACAGGTCTTCCTGCATTCAGCCTAAAACCCAAACATGTCATTCTCAAGCTGCAACTGCTCCTTAACCTGGTTGGTAAAGTCTTTTGTGACTGGATCCTGCACACCCCTCTACCCATCCCTCTTCTCCTCACAACCCCATTATGCTCTAAACAAACCCATTGCCATCGAGTCGATCCTGACTCATACCAACCCTATAGGACAGAGCAGAACTGCCCATAGAGTTTCCAAGGGGCAGCTGGTATATCCGAACTGCTGACCTTTTGGTTAGCAGCCGTAGCTCTTAACCACTATGCCACCAGGGCTCCCCGCTATGCTCTAGCTGTTCTAAATTATGTTTAGTTTTCTTATGAACTGCTCTCTCTCAGTTCTGGGCCTCTCCACTATGCTGCTCCCTCCTCTAGATGTTTTCATCATTCCTCTGGCCACCTACTCCTTCCTTAGCCTGACGTACTCTTACTTATCCTTCACGTCTTAATGTAAAGTTCCTTCTTCCAGGAAAACTTCCACTACCCTTGGAGATTGGGTTAGGTGTACCTTCTATGTGTTCTCAGAGCACTCTACTTTCCCTTACATAACATTCTAGCGCATTACATCGTGATTGACTACATATCTGCTTGACTGTATCACAACTATAACCAACCTGAGGCAGACATGGTGCCAGGAGCATTTAAAAAAGAAACAAACCTCTTGCCATCAAGTTGATTTCAACTCATGATGACCTCTCATGCTCCACAGCATTTTCTTTGCTGCAATCTTAACAAAAACAGATTGCCAGGCCTTTCTTCCATGGTATTGCCAGGCGGGTTCAAACCACCAACCTTTAGGTTAGTAGTAGGTACTTAAACTTTGCTGAATGAAAAGCTGAATGGATTAACATACAACTTTCTACTTTAATTTCCTCTTTGGCAAATGATTGACAGTTACGTTTAACATTCCTTTTATATACCCTTGGAAGTGAAAAGGAAAATACCCTGATAAAAATTGAGAAAGCAAAAGTTATTTATCTTGGTTTGAAAAACAAGATGATCTATCTAATCAAATGCAGTACTTCAAATCATGATGGAAGGGCCCAAAGATAAACTAGAACACCAATGGAAATAGTTGTAGACAATATAAAAACTTAGAAATTGTTTAATGCAATCTGTAGCTAAGTGTTGTATATCCTAGAATATGTAATACATTGGCAGATGTCATTCCAGAAGGTCTAGCTAATAGCTCAATTTATAGAAGACACTTATGAATTAATGGACCTAGGCAATGATCATCAATGGCTACTAACATCACAAAAAGAGACAATCAGACACTATGTACTTCCTGATGGAAGTATATACCAGCACTTATTAAGTATTTCTTTTAAAAAAAAACAGAACTTGAATCTAATTAGTCTCTACAGCTGACTATCAATTTATAGATAACATAGTAAACGTTAACTGATACCACTGGAATAGAGTCACCAATATTCAGACTTAAGGAAACTCAACAGGACAAATGACTGTTTCTTCAACAAATAAATTGAAAGGAAAAAAGAAACAGAGAAACACCAAGAGTGAGAGAGGGAGGGAGGGGAAAAAGGAGAAAGATATGAAGGAGGAATAGATTACAAGATATTCAAGAGACATACTAACTAAAGGCAATGTTTGAACTTTACTTAGATTCTGATTCAAACAAGCAAATTATTAAAAAAAGGTGAGAACACTACTAGATATTTGATGAGATTAGGGAATTAGGGTCAATTTTTATGTATGATGATTACAGTGGCTATGCTTTTAAAAAATAATTCTCATCTTTTAGAGGTACATGATAAAATATTTCCATGAAATCATATAAAATATAGAATTTGTTTCAAAATAATCCAGGAATGGGGTGAGAAAGAGGAATGAAGTTTGAAATTTTCCATAAAAAATGTTTTTTAAAAATTATGGAAAGCAGGATTAGCTATTGGCTTAGCAAAGGGCAACTGGAGTCCTAGTTTTTTCAAATTAATTTTAGACAATTAAAAAAATAAAACTAATATATGTAAGCAAAAAAAAAAAAATTAAAAAAAGCAGATCCATTGCCATCAAGTCAGTTCCAACTCATAGCAACCCTATAAAAAAAAAAAAAAGTAAAACTGCCCGATAGTTTCCAAGGCTGTAATCTTTATGGAAGCAGGCTGCCACATCATTCTTCCATGGAGCCAGTGGTGAGTTTGAACCACCAACCTGTTGGTTAGCATATGAATGCTCAACCACTGCACCTCCAAGGCTCCTATATGTGTACAGACTATAAAAATTCCAGGAGTAAAACTCTCCCTCTGCTCTCCATCCCCAGCCTCCCCTCCAGAGGTAACTACTGCTGACTGAGAGTTCTTCTGGAGCACCCTGCCAGAAATATTTTATGCATTTAGAATATACATATTCATGCCTTAGTATAAAGTTAAATTATATTTACAGTATATACTTAATATATAAATATAATTTTTTAATACAAATTGAATCCTAATCATACATATTATTCTGCATCTTGCCTTTTTTGTTTTTTTCTTTCCTTTTTTGAACACTTTATTGTCCTTTAGGTGAAAGTTTACACAGTAAATTAATCTCCCATTCAATAATGAATACACAATTGCTCTGTGACATTGACTGCAATCCCTGCAATGTGTCAGCACTCTCCCCATTTTCACCTTGGGCTCCCCATTTCCATTTGTCCGGTTTCCCTGCCTTCTCATCTTTGTTTTTGGGCAAATGTTGACCTTTTGATCTCATATAGTTGATTGTTTTCAGGAGCATATTCCTCAAAGGTGTTACTGTTTATTTTATAGGCCAGTCCATTATTTGGCTGAAAGGTGACCTACGGCAGTACTTCAGTTCCCAGTTAGAAGGGTGTCTTAGGGCAGTAGTCTCAAGAGTTCCTCCAGTCTCTGTCAGATCCGTAAGTCGGGACTTTTTAACAAATTTGGATTTTGTTCTACATTTTTCTCCTATTCTAGCTGGGACCTTCTACTGTGCTCCTGGTCAGAGCAGTAGATAGTAGTAGCCAGGCACCATCTAGTTCTTCTGGTCTCAGGCTAGAGGAGGCTGCAGTTCCTTTGGGCCACTAGTCCTTTGTTCTAACTGCTTCGTTGAGTCTGGTTTTCTTCACTCTCCTTTGCTCCAGATGGGAAGGGGCCAACAGTTGTATCTTAGATGGCGGTTTGCAAGCTTTTAAGACTCCAGACCGTACTCATCAAACCAGGGTGTAGAACATTACCTTTATAAACTATGTTTGCATCTTGCTTTTTTTGAAGCTTGATTTATCTTGGACATTTTTCCATATATCTGGCTTTACCTGACCCTTTTTAAAGACTATATCATATTCTTAGATATGAACTGCATAATTCATTTCACTAGATTCCTAGGGAATTTTGCTGTTTGCAATTATTACAAAATATGTGCCATCGATATTCTTATCCATATATATGACACACTTATATAAGTGCGCCTGCAGGATAATTTATAGAAGATGAATTTCTGAATGGATATCATCAAACTGTCCTCTAAAATGATTGCGCTAATTTACATTCCCTCCCAGTAGTATTTAAGAGTCCATGTCTCCCCACATGCTTGCCAATAGTAGGGACTGATATATCTTTAAATATTTTTCAATCTGGCAATTAAATATATATGTATATATAGAGAGAAAGAGCCCTACTGGCACAAAGGTTAAGTGCTTGGCTGCTAACCAAAAGGTGGGCAGCTCAAACACACCAGTGGCTCTGTAGAAGAAAAGTGATCTGCTCTCATAAAGATTTCAGCCTAGGAAACCCTCTGGGACAGTTCTACTCTGTCCTGTAGAGTCATTACGAGTCCAAATCAACTACATGGCACACAACAACAACAACATATATGTATATATTTGCTGTTGTTATTTGCATGACTTTTATGATCTTTTTTGCTTTTTGTGTGAACTATCAATTTCCTGTCTTTTAAAAAATTAATTTGTAAAAACACTTTCTGCACTAATGAAATCAGAGTACTCAACTTCAAAAAGGAGGAAAAAAAAAAAAAGAATGACCCTCAAATTACAGATTTAAAAGCACTAAAGATCAGTTTGAAAATAAAACTACATATTATCTACCAGAAAGCAACACGGCTTAATGGAGTCAACTTTCTGTAGTAGGTGTGATAAGTATCAAAAATAAAAACAGAAAAAGGAATACAGAACATGTCAGATGCTCATAACTTCAAACGACCACAAAATCATATGTAATATTACTTAAATTTACTAATTTCCCCATAATCCAGCACTTGTTCCTATCTTTCCCCGTTCCTGGATATGATACTCCTGGTCACCTAGTTTTCTGGACTTGAAAATTTGGCATTCTCTTTATTGTGTCAAAATCAAGTCAGTTACCAAAGCCTGCATGTATTCAAAAATTTAGAGTATGAGGCCCTGTCCAAGGTTCTTCGTTAAAGTAGTTCATTTAAGAGAATGGATTTAAATGCCCCTGGTTCCATGAACCTAGTCACCCTCCCCATTTCCACTGCTACCTCCTCTCCCCAAATCTAGGCCCTTAACACTGTATGCCTGCATTACTGCTGCTTTAACTGCTAGTTGATCTTGATTCCTCCTCTCTTTCTGGATCTACTATAGTAGATCCTGAATATTACCACTATATTAAACAAAAACAGCATTTTCATCTTATACTGTATTCCTCTGCTTAAAAACCCACAATAGCTATCTAATCTCCCATATATAGTTGGCATAGGTACAGTATAATAGAAAGTGCTATTTGTTTTGGAAACTTATCTCAAACTTAGCATTACCTTTTCATAGTTGTGTGACTTTAAATTTGTTATTTAACTTTTGTAAATTTGTTTCCACACCCATTAAAATGAGGTATAATATCAAATGCCTTGCAGAGCTAATGCGATGATGAAATGACATTATTTATGTAATAGTGCCTAGCATATAAAGGCGCTAAAAGAAAATTAGTGAATAACACTAGTATGAATGAGTTTGCTAAACTTCAATAGAAATAGAATTTGAAGGGATTTTTAATTAGAGAAATAACCCAGTATCTAATGCAATTCCTGGTATGTTGCAAACACTCAATAATATTTGCTAACCCTTGGGCTTCCAGTAAAACATGGCAGAATGCGTGCAAATGTTTACCTTCTCTCCTCAAAACCCCAGTAAAATCACAGTAAAGAAATAAAAAAGACACAAATTTATAAGGACAAAAAGAACGGGAGACAACACAATAGCAGATGAGAAGTATCATCAAAGGTTCGGAAGCTGGAAAGTAAATGGAGGAATGGAAACTGTAAGAGACAAGAGCATCTAAAATGTAAATGCCTACAGCAAGGTGAAGCAAGTAAGAAGCAGACTGTTTAGAACTTCAGAAGCTAGAAAGGCTCAGGAATTGGAGGCTCCACATACTTCTGAAGATAGAGGTAAGGTATGGGTCCAAAAAAAAAAAAAAAATGAGGTTGGCTGAATGTCTTTAAAAGGATTCTCACAGGCTGCTTATGTACAAACAAATACCTCATAGGATTTGGTTTCTTGGTTTAGAGATCTAGGGTCATGGTTTTATGGAACATCTCATAGTAATTGGCCTAATGTTTTTAGTGCTTTTGTTCTAACTTCTAGCTCACTGTATAGTGCCTGGGGGTGTTAAAAACTTGCAAGTGGCCATCTATTCACCTGGAGCAGCAGAGGAAGAGGGAGAGTCAGGAATAGGAGGAGGAAATGGAATGTATGCCTAATTGTCTCCATGAACAAATGCCTCCTTTGCCATGAGAACAGAACTGGATGGTGACTGGCTACCATTACCGAACATTTTCATCAGAGATACTATAGAAGAATCCTGATCAAAAGGGGTAAAATGCACGACAGAATTTCAAATGCTCATGGACTCCAGACTTTCTGGAAGCTGGATGAACTCCTGATAATATTGCCCTAAGGATCTTTAAACCTTAAATCAAAACACATCGCCTGAAGTCTTCTTTAAACCAAACAATGTTAGCTTATTTAGTAGAGAATATTTGCCTTAAATATGGTGCTCTTTTGAAGAACTATCTATGTGGAGGAAACCCTGGTGGTGTAGTGGTTAAGTGCTACCGCTGCTAACCAAAGGGTCCGCCAGGTGCTCCTTGGAAACTCTATGGGGCAGTTCTACTCTGTCCTATAGGGTCGCTATGAGTCAGAATCGACTTGACGGCACTGTGTTTGGTTTTTTTTTTTTTTGGATCTATGTGGAATCAAACTGACAAGAGCAACTAGAAAGACTAGATAGAAAGCTTGGGGGCAGTGCACTGATGATAATGAGCGCAGAAAATTTCAGAAAAGGAGGGTGAGAGAGGTCGCACAACTTGAAGAATGTAATCGATGTCAATGAATTGTACACGTAGAAATTGTTGAATTGGTGTATGTTTTGCTGTGTATATTCTCAACAACAGTTAAAAAAAAAAAAAGATCCTCACAGATTTTCCCTCTTCCACTCTGAGCAGCCAAATGACTATGCCTCTCCCACTCTGGCAAAGGACTCAGGTTTTACTTGCTGGAGAGTTTGAACCTTAGATGTTGTGGTCTTTGGTATACCGGGCACAGCCAAGGATGGAGGTACCTGGAAGGTGGCAATCCTGAATAGATGACAGCCATTTGGTCATTCTAATTAGAAAGCTCCTTTCACAGTGTCAATGAAGAGAAGGCCAAAATGTTACCCAATAAAAAATGAGTGTCTATTAAAGTGTATCTCTAAAATAATCTTTTAAGAAAAATTGTGGTCATTCGCACTTTGAATGTCATGTTTCTTTTTCCATTAATATTCTAATGGTATTCCCAATTCCTGCACTTGGAAATGGCTGAAGTTAGCGAGTGATAAGATAGACATCTAGGTGGTGAGCAGAAGCCTGATGGTCACATTAGTTAACCTTCAAGGCATTTTTAAGTGACCGAATCTAATGAGCCAAGTAATCTCTTTCTGTGTAAAAGTCTATTAAATAAATTACAGGGTCTTGGGAAGCAAATCACCAGGCAAGGAAAATCTCCCACATGTAAGAACATTTTTCTTCAAATAACAAAAAAAAACAATTAGAATAAATTTAACATCCGTTCGTATTTAAGTTAAATTTCTTGACAAAACTGGCACTAACTTTGAAAACAAAACTAGATTTAAATCAACCACAAGGGTGACTGGATAGGTCCACTATTATTGCTATATTGGGGTTCCATGTAAAATTTGAAAAATCCCAGACCATTTGGTGTCATTTCTTTTATATTAAAAATCACAAAATGTCAAGCTGTTTGCACTCTAATCTCAGCACTATGCCAAGGAGGAACAACCAGTGTCTGAGATCTACGAGGACCACCAACTCTGAGATTTCCCTGAGGAGGGAGCTGCGACTAGGGCGAAGAACTTAAAGGCTGTAATGTAAGCTAGCATGTAAGTTGAGATTTTTTTGCTTTTTGTTTTGTTCGGTTATATATTTCCAACCTGCCACACAGTAGATGCTCAATTAATACTGTAAAGTAAAAGTCTGTCCTGGAAAGTTCTCTGCAAAGTTGGAAGCAACCAGTACAAAGGACATTCTGAGTTGGGTACACATCAGTGGGGTTGTTGGTGAGGTTGGACAGTATTCAGCCAATGCTTCCCTTCTCCTCTCAGTCCAGATTTCCACAGCTTCTTATAATCCGGAACATACCCTCTAACACAATTATGAAAAGGGAACAAAATTTTTACTTCTTTAGACTGTCACTATAGTTCAGATGGAGGTGTCATGTTATGGACACTGTCTGCCCAGCCTTTAGAGAGGGTACCATGTCTTTCTGGCCCACCCTAGAATCACTATAATGTTCTAAGGTAGAAACAAACCACAGTGGTTTTCACTGTAATCTAGAGAGCCTCACTTAACGTGATCATGTCAGACTTGGACACGACAAAGCACTCTATAATAATATTCCATGGATTTCCAAAATATGCTACATTTAAATATTGCTCAATTCACAAATAAAAGCAAATCACTTACTAACCTTCAACATCTATAAAATAATTTGTCTGATCGTGCCTGTAGGTAATATACTAGTAGTAAGGCAAAAGCAGCATTTCTGTTCACTCAGAATAAAGGAGCTGTTACATGTAAAGCTAAAGCAGAATACGAGAACTCTAAATAAGTCTCTTCTGCCCAGTAAACAGTTAACATTTTCAGAAATATAAACCTTATCAGGTAATATTAAATATAATGGATTTCTATTCACACTTTTGACTCTTGAGAGCAGTAGTTTTCAAAATATTTGGTCTTAGGACCCCTTTATACTTTTATTCATTATTGAAGACCCCAAAGGGCTTTTGTTTATATGGTTACATCTATTAATATTTTATATTAGAAATTAAAACAAAAATGTTAAATTAATTCATTTAAAAATAAGCCCATTTCATGTCAAAATAAATAATATTTTTTAAGGAAAAAACCCTGTATTAAAAAAAAAAAGTTTAGTGAGAAGAGCCACGTTGCTTTACATCTTTGCAGATCATTTTAATGTCTGACTTAAGGAGGACAGTTGGAGTCTCATATTTGTTTCTTCGTTCAATCGGTTGCAATATCAGATGACATGTGGCCTCAGGAAAACTCCACTGAACACGTGTGAAAGAATCAAGGTGGAAAAGCCTAATAACGTTTTGTTTTAGGAAATAGTTTTGACCTCGAAAAGTCCCAGAAAGGACTTTGAGAATGCTGCTATATACACTACGAGCCATAACTTCCATGAATGTTCAGAAGAGATTCTCAAATGAACAAGGGAAAGGGGGAAAAGAGGTGGAAAAAGAAAAATACAGCCAACTCCATGCAGCCATATTTTACAGGGAGACCACAACATTTTATCAGTATGCTTGTTACTTTAAGTGTGGCTTACTCTTTGTACTTTACCATATTTCAACAGGAAATGAATTGTTATTTGAAGAAAAGCCAATGCTTCCTTCTGACAAGACAGACCCCAGAATGAAAACCACGTACTATAACTCCTTCTGGTACCTACATAAACATTGATTATTAATGTCCATGTACTTTTTAGACCATCACTTATAAGTGACGTCCTAATTATAAGACCCATAAGTATCGTTTCTCCTGGCTCTTCTACTCTTCCACAACTTTCTGCTGACTGTCATTCAAATATTATTTAACAGGACAAAAGAGCAATTTCCAATTACCAATCAGTTCCGAACTGCTGCCCGCTCAATCATTCTGGCTGCACGTTTCTCTGAGTAGCAGCTAAATGGTAATCTACAAATCAACTCACTCTGATGCCCTCTAAACATGTGTTGTTCTTTAGCTAGGTCACGTTATTTCTACTACAAACTACTGGCAATGAAGCAAAACAGCCATATTCATAAAGTACAGTCAAGAAAAAAAATTTTCCAAATAGTCATCTCACATCATCATTTTCCCATACTTAAGGAGATACAGGCCTTCAAATTTTTCTTCCCACAGGCAAGCAAAAGCAGTTTACTTATGGTGACTTCTTCAGGTGACATTTTGCTTTAGTGTCTCATTTAAATTCACACCCACCTTAGCAAACCTTACAAGACTTCATTAACTAAGCCGTTATCCTGGTCGACAGCATGGACTCTGGAGCAGTGTCTAGGGTTGAATCCTGAAGTTGCCACTTGCAATGTGACTTTGAGCAAGTTACTTAATCTGTACCTCACTTTTCTCAGCTGTACAACGAAGATAATAACAGTACCTACCCTCATAAGTGGTGACAGGCTTAAATGAGTAAAGCACTTAAAACAGTGCCTGGCACATAATAAATACTCAGTAAATGTTAGGTTTTGTTTTTACAAATCGGTCTTTTAAAATAGCCTCCCCAAGGTCACGGCAGATAGAATAGTCTATAATAATTAACAGAGTATAGAGAATAATGCAGGAGGGAAACGCTAAAAAGAAATGACTGTTGCAGCATCCTTCCTTGTTAAAAAAGGTAATTGTTTGCACACCGAAGAAAGTGCTGACAAGTCATGGAAAAGATGCCGAAGACATTTAAAAAACTTCTATAATTTTGTGCAGCAAGAAAAAAAGAAACTCAAGAAGACTTGTCCTTCAAATAGATTGAAAGAAGCTTTAGTGAATGGAAAATTTGACATAGCAATCTAGAAACAAGAGAATTGTGCACCCTGCTCTGACATGGTTACTAACTGTTACAGGCAAGATGAAACTACTGTAGACTATAAGCAACATAAAAAAAAAAAAAAATAAGCAACATACACACCATAAAATATGCAGTAAGAGTTGAAAATCTGTAACTCTATTCTCACACATAGTTTAGCCACATGCTGGAAGAAATGAAGCATGAGGCCCAAAAGAAAACGTTTATGAAAAAATTTAAGAAATCCTAACCACCAGGGTTAACCTTATACAAGATGTTTAACTCTTGGACTATACCAGAGTAAGATTCATCTGTGGATAGTTGGTATATTAAAATGTTAACTGGGATACAGATGGTAATTACACCCAACATTTTTTAAACACTATGTTCCAGGCATTATCCCTAAAATTTTTTACTTGGATTAATTAATCCTCAACATCACTGAGGCATTTTATTGTCCCCACCTTACACCCAAGGAATTGAGGCACAGAGAGATTAATTTGCCTGAATGTCAAGTTAGTAGTGGGTAGTCAAAAACAGTCTGGCTTCAGAGCCCATGATTTTAATCACCAAGCAAAGAAAAAGGTTTGTACAAACGTATATCCTACAATGATACAGATTATCTTTGGAAGGGAACTAAGTTTCAGGTAGAGGATTTTGGTTATCTACAATGCGTAAATGACGATAAGAATGTGTGGACTTGTATAATTAAAAGAAAATGTTTATCTCCTACACTTAGTCAAACCTTTTATTGGACTTTCTATGGAATTCTATTTGATTACTGCCTGACGTATACTCTGCACTTGCTGAAATGAACAGGATCCCCATGGTGAGCCTAACATCATAGCAGCTGGCAGTATATGTGGAGAAAAGAGGGGTAGATAATTACCCTTGACAAGTCAAGACAGACATGGTCTCTATCCAACCACTGATAAGCATCAAGACTTATCCTAGAGTTGGTTTTAGTGCAGTCGCTGGTCTCCAACTCCCATTTATATCTTCAAATATGGCTCTGCCCTTCCTAGCTTAAATTAATTCATGGTACTGAAAAATTCACAAGGGTAAGAAAAAAGAAAGTGGTAGAAGTTCAGAATAGGGGTAAGGCAAAGATAATAATTGATCATTTAGCATGATCCTTAATAGTATGCCAACATATAACACTGATATTTTGAATAGTTTTTGTTAATACTTTTTTATTACAGTTTTATTTCTTACCCATTAAACAAGCTTTTTCCATCCTCTTCCATATTACTCCAGAGTCATTGGTGAGGTTTCTTCTCTATTACCTAGGGGGTAAAACAATCTGTAAGGCTGGGCTAATGCATGGCAAGATAAAAGCAATCTCAAGAATTTTATTTATGAATTCAAAATTTGTATCAATATTACAATGCAGTTTAGTGAACTCCCTGCAAGTCCTCAAAACTGATGTAAAATAGTGATTTTTTAATTAAACTGTGATTTTTTTTAGCGAAGGGTGATCAAAGATTCAGTCACTTATAGATAAATCCATAAATGGAAGGATTAAAGGTTTACTTCCTGAACAGATGCACTTCTGCGCTTGTTTTGGATTTTACAGATTAGTGCATTGTCTTTGCATAATTGATCTGAATCTATGAGAGACAAAAAAATTTATGGTAACAAAAACACTCATGTAACAAAAGCTATAATTATTTTTGCATAAGTGAAATATACAATAATGAACGATGGCATGAGGCTGCTTCTTTGTGGTGGACAGGTTCAGACTTTCTGGCAAGCAGCAGGCTTCTTTAAAAGAAGACTATAGGTTAGTGGGTTTTTTTTATGTCCTATACACAGGACATTATATTAATTCAAAGATATTCAGAGTGTATGATTTAGATAAGTTACATGTATAACAATTGTTTAGGTTTCTGACAATTTATTCAATTAGCAGGACTCAATACTTGAGACTGGAATGCTGTTGGCTGCCATGTAACAAGGTAAAAAATTCTCTATTTTGTCACCCTAACAGCTAACACAAGAACTCCTCTTGGAAGGAACTTTCTTTGTGAAAATATGTTTCCTCAATATGGGCCTCCCGCCCCTTATGTGCAGACCCTTGGCATGGGTGGTTCCCTGCAGAATGGCTGTCAAGATCCCAAAGAGAAAGGGAAATCGCTCTGAATTAGACTTGGGGAAGAATTTGTTATTTTATCTCTGAAAGGAATGGAGAGAAGAATGACGAGGAGAGAGAAAAGAAGAGAAGACTAGGAGTATAATGGAGTAAAGCTGGGATTAGGTGGGGGTGAAGCTCTTGAGAAGGGAGGTCAGAAAAGACTTTTAGGGTGGGGTTGCCTTACTGGGGAAGGTGTTTGCCCTAATACAAGGCGCGGCTCAGCCCACCTCTATTTTGCCCCCAGTGGTCAGTTAGGGGTACTAAGGTCATAAATGCTCTGTGTGAGTAGGGTCTTTGTGAAAATCACAGGAGAGTCAAGTTTCATACCTGGTGCATCATGGTACAAATCAGAGGTACAGGGCAAGAAAGTAGGGGCCCAGGAGGCAAAAGGGGCTGCAAGATTGTAAAGCCCAGGAAACGCACAAGTATTTTTAGGGAAAGCTTATGATTTCTACACATCCGAGGCAACTTGGTCTGGGGAAGACAAGCTAACATTGTACGAATGGGGTTTCACATCCATAAAGTGTCCTCCTTTCTTATCCCTACTTTCAACCTAAGAACCTCCAAAAGTTAAAAGTTAACTTAATTACATCTAAATCCAAGTTATCTGAAGTAATTCTGGCTCCTCTCCAAAGGCCGACCACAACAATTGGTTCTATACTAAATAAACCAGTTTATTTAGTTGATTACAACTCATGGTGACCCCAAGTGTGTCAGAGTAGATTTGTGCTCCATAGGGTTTTCAATGGCTGTTTTTTTTTTTTTTTTTTTTTTTTGCGGGGGGTATGGTGTGGTGAGAGGGAGTAGATTTAGAATCAGAAGACTTGGGCTTAAGCCTCAGATTAGCTACTTATTAACACCGTGACCTGGGGCAACTCACTAGTGTCTTGGGACCTCTACTTCTTCATCTGTAAATGGGCATAAAATGAGTTCTCCTCCCTTCCAAGGTTGCTATGCATATCACAGAAGAAAATGTCTGTGTAAGTGTATTATAAACTGACAAGAGCGGAACATGTGTTAGCTATTTTTTCCTTGCTATTAGGAAAGCAAAGACTTCAAATCATTATCCTGGTGAGAAGAGACACTGATATTCAAACATTACAGGACTTTTAGGGCAGGCTGGGATAAAAGAGCCTGATCATTCAGGTAGAAGTCAAGAATCTGAAAATGTGTTTGATATACGGGTCTTTATTTTAGTTAAGTAACATCCTGGAGGTCTTAGCTGACAGCTTCATAAGACTAGAGAACACAGGATCCTTTGCAGAAATTGGGAATTCCTTTTCACCAAATCGGGAAAGGTGTGCGTCAGGGCTGTATCCTTTCACCATACTTATTCAATCTGTATATTGAGCAAATAATTTGAGAAGCTGGCTATATGAAGAAGACCGTGCAGGATTGGAGAAAGACTCATTAACAACCTACGTTATGTAGATGACACAATCTCGCCTTCTTGAAGCACTTACTAATGAAGTTCAGCACCTATAGCCTTCAGATGGATTACACCTCAGCATAAAACAAAAATCCTCACAGCTGGTCCAATAAGCAACATTATGATAAACGGAGGAAAGACTGAGGTTGCCAAGGATTTCATTTTACTTGGGTCCACAATCAACATTCACAGAAGCAGCAGTCAAGAAGTCAAAAGACAGATTGCATTGGGCAAATCTGCTGCACAGGATGTCCTTAAAGTGTTGAAAAGCAAAGTCACCTTAAAGACTAAGGTGCGCCTGACCCAAGCCATGGTATTTTCAATTGCCTCATATGCATGCGAAAGCCGCACTATGAATAAGAAAGACCAAGGAAGAAATGGTGCCTCTGAATTACGGTCCTGGTGAAGAATATTGAACATATCACAGACTGCCAAAAGAATGAACACATCTGTCTTGGAAGAGGTATAGCTGGAATGCTCCTCAGAAGTGAGGATGGTGAGACTTTGTCTCATGTACTTTAGACGTACCAGGAGGGACCAGTCCCTGGAGAAGGACATAATGTTTTATAAAGCAGAGGGTCAGCTAAAAAAGAGGAAAACCCTCAACACAGTGGCTGCAACAACAGGCTCAAACAAACATAGCAACGACTGTGAGGCTGACACAGAACTGGACAGTGTTTCATTCTGTTGTACACAGGGTCGCTGTGAGTCGGAGCCCACTCGATAGCACCTGATAACAACAATTTCACCAAAAACCAAAATGACGTAGAGGAAATGGCATGACATGCTTGCATTCTCCTCAATCATCCAAGATGAATAAATACAAAGAAAATCGGTATCAAATCCCATTTAGTTGGTAAAGCAGCAGTGTCAGCCACAGAATCCACTTTCCGTATAGCATACACCGAAGTTGTTATCTCACCACTCCGCTGCATCCCACACGCTGATCCTGCCTTTTATACTCCCCTTCTATAATACATAATAATTGGTAGAGTTCAGTCTGCCAGCATACATCTAAACCATTTTAAAAACAATAACTCTGTCACTGCCAGGCACTTTTTATAAATACTACACAACACTTCGGTCAGCACAGAGCAGCAACTGCAATGGGGAGGGGACATTTATGAACACTTATTATACTTCTTCTAGATGCCATGCTGTGTGAGGTGTTTTCACATACATTTACTCTGTTCATTCTCACAATGATGCAGGTGTCGGTGGCATTTTACAGATGAAGGAATGGAGGCTCAGACTAGTTATTAAATGACTAGCCCAGAATCCCACAGCAAGGAAACAGCAGCGCCTAGGCCTGTGATAACTGCTTTAAATTGGTGCAATTCCAGTAACTGTACATCAGTGGCAAAGAACATGAGATTTACTTAAGTAAAGTTTTTATGTCCACGGTAAACTTTAGTTGGCAGATAACAATATCCTTAAGCACTTTATCTGCCTTGTTTGAGAAGTTACTGAACTGTGAATCTCCTTCCACAGAAATGGGTTTCTAACTTTAAAATTTAAGTATAAAGACTTCTCACTACAGTTAGGTGTCTTCAAGGAAAACACTGAAAAGAAAACATTAATTCATTAAACAGCTGTCAACAACTGTTTTATAAAGAAGCCATCTGCTATGGATTGACTTGTGACCCCACCAAGATATGTATAGATGCCTGGCCCCGTACCTGGAGATGTGGTCCTGTTTGGAAATAGGCTTTTCTTTGTTACATTAATGAGGCCATATCAGAGTAGGGCGGATCCTACACCTGATCACTTCTGAGTTATTAAAAAGAGTAGAACAGACAGAGACACAAGGAGAGGGGAGACAGATACCGAGGAACAATAAGGAACTCCAGGAATACCAATAAGGAAAGACCTCTACCTAAAGCCACTCCTGAATTCAAACTTCTAGCCTCCTGAACTGTGAGAAAATAAATTCTTATTCTTTAAAGCTACCTACTTGTGGTATTTTTTGCTACAGCAGCACTAGGTAACTACGATACCATCTCTTAGAGATCATATCTAAATTATCTTCCAAAATTACATACATCTTGCAAAATTGAAAATATTTCAAATAAAAATGCTAAGTATTATATGGGGTCCTGGTAGCACAGCGGTTAAGCACTCAGGCTGCTAACCAAAAGGTCAGCAGTTCGAATCTACCAGCCATTCCTTGGAAACTCTATGGGGCAGTTCTACTCTCTCCTATAGGGTCACTATAAGTCGAAATTGACTTGAGGGCAATGGGTTCTATCATCATAGCTCTTCCTTTAAAAAAAAAAAAAAGCTTTAATCTAAATATTCGTATTCACTATTGTTCTTTATCCACGCAAATCTCCATTTAAAAAACTAATATTTAGAAAGTAAACATTTTAGAAGGGCCCCGAAATAGGCAATACTAAAAATATAAAAAGGTTTAAAATGGTTTAGATAAATTAATGGACTAGAGATTTGTACCAAGCAATGAGAAGTCAGGAATGTCTGGGCAAGATCTAACGTCTGTATAGCTTTCCAACTACAGTAAATGCTTCTAGGAGAAAAAATATAAGGCTTGATTACTGATTCTTTTGTTACAGTATTCAAAAAAGAAATGCAGATCTCAAAAAAATAAAATTATATATTAATTATAAAAGAATATCCTAACAAGATATAGTGGTTAGGAGATACAGTTTAGGAGCCAGGCTGGCTGGATTAGAATCCCAGTAGGCCCAAATTATCAGCTGCGTAAATGCTCTGTGCCTCAGTTTCCTCACCTATTTCTTAAGGTTCTCGGGCAGTTATAATGTATAAAGTGCTCAGAAGAGTTAATGGCATGGGGTAAGTGCTCAATAAAATGTTAGTGATTATTATTACTTCATGTAAAACAATAAAATATACATGTAAAAAGATTTAAGGCCTTTCATTATTTGCTTTCAAGTTTAGAATTTAAAATATGATAAAGAGAAGCAAAGTTCTAACTTTCTCATTAGTGGTCACGATAGTAAGGAGCCCTGAAGGTGCAAAAGTTAAGCGCTCAGCTACTAACTGAAAGGGGTTGGTGGTTCAAACCCACTTGGTAGCTCCACGGGAGAAAGACTTGGCAATCTGCTCCCGTAAAGATTATAACAAAGAAAACCCTATAGGGCAGTTCTACTCTGTCACATGGGGTAGTTATGGGTCAGAATCACCTCAACAGCATCCAAAAACGATAGTAGTTAGGGTAGTGGTTACCCAGGTAGGGTACAGGGAGGATCACACAGAGGACTTTCATACTTAAAGGATGGTGTCATGGATTGAATTATGTTCCCCAGAAATGTGTGTCTACTTGGCTAGGCCATGATTCCCAGTATTGTGTGACTGTCCATCATTTTGTCATCTGATGTGATTATCCTATGTGTTGTAAATCCTGCCTCTATGATGCCAATGAGGCAGGACTCAATCTATAAGATTAGGTTGTGTCTTAAACCAACCTCATTTGAGATACAAAAGACAGAACCTAGCAGAGAGACTTCATACCATCAAGAAACAAGAGCCAGGAGAATAGCGTGTCCTTTGGACCTGAAGTCCCTGCACTAAGTTCCTCAACTGGGGAAGATTGATGACAAGGACCTTCCCCCAGAGCCGACAGAGAAAGCCTTCCCCTGGAGCTGGCACCCTGAATTTGGACTTCTAGCCTTCTAAACTGTGAGAGAATAAATTTCTGTTTGTTAAAGCCATCCCCCTGTGGTATTTATTATAGCAGCACTAGATAACTAAGACAGCTAAGACAGATGGTTACCAGGCTTTTGTTTTACTACTCTTTAAAACATATTTTCAACATTTATTCATATGTATCTTATATTTCACAATAAAAAATAGAAAGCAATACATTTCCAGAGCATAATAATGAGAAAAGATTGTTTAACATTAGAAAGGGGGAGGGGAAAAAAAAAAAACCTAATGCCCTATCATTCTAAGTGTTCTAGATAACTTCTGATTGTGTTTGTGACAGCTTAGCTTGGTCATGTAAAAATTTCCTTTGGATTCTACTCAGTTCTAACAGGCATATATTTTTCTTTATGAGTCAGTTGTTATAAAGGGTGCCACTGACTTGTTGGGAGTACCTCTTTACAGTCATGAAATTTAAGGAATCTCAAAGGACTTCTCTTCTAGCACATTCACTTTCCAGATAAGGTGACACTGAACTCCTTAGCTTCCATGCAACAAGAACAGGCTTTCCTCACTCCGCTCCCAGCTGTCATCACTAGTTACCAACGTGACACAAAGGCAGGGGCAGAACACTTTTTTCAACTGCCCTGTAATAGTGACTAGAGAGAAAGTGAAATCACATCAACCATCAGCAATCTGTTAAAAACCTAGTATGTGCCCCAAAAGACACTAGCACCCACAGAGGAGCACAGTGACTCAGTCAAAGAAAGCACTCCGTAAATGTTTGTGGAAGGAAATTTATTCAAAAGTATAAAGGAAGGTTTCTGTCCCCAAGGATATTACATATAAATGAAAACAGCCAAAGAATTTTATGTCAACACACAATGAAACTGGTGGTGTTCTGGGGCAAGCTGTATAAAGCACAAAAGATAGGAAGAACGGGGAAATAAGACAGAACACTTGGGCAGCCTGGGGTAAAATGGAGCAAGGGGACTTGAAAGAGGAGAACTGAGTCTGGAAAGATTAGTAAAGACAGCATTCTAGGATTTCTCCAAAGAAACCTGTTGACAATTTGACAATACCTGCTTCTATTTTCCAGATACTTTTTAGGAATTTAACAGATATTAATTTGTTCTAAATAATCTTTTTTTGTTGTCACAAATAATTTTACCTATTACATCCAAGAAAGAGTTCCCACCTCCTCCACAAAGAACTTTTGGAGCTCACTGAGGAGAAGAAGGGAATAATATGAGGAAAAAAAAGAAACCTTTTAAGTGCTCGGTGGTAAGGATGGTAGGTCTCCTCTCTGGAAAGTTTACTAGAGAGACTCTGGACTTAGGCACAACTGGGGTCAGGCCTACTAATCTAAAAACAGATGAAGGGAAATTGATTTCCTCAAAGGTAAGGCACTGTCAGCTCCCTTTACCCACTCAGCTCCCCAAATGCTGCAGCCAGGTTTGTAGGTCCTAAGCAGAGAGCTGGAGGATTCTTTCTGACAAAAACACACCTACAAATACTGACTGCTAGAGTCTACTCAACAGCAACGAATGACAACAACAGAGGTCACCCCAAAGAAAAAGCTGTGTCCCCACCTAGCACCAGCAAATATTTAGAAGCCCTACTTGGGCAAGGGTCAGTGGTTTGAACGCACGAACCACTCCGCAGAAGAAAGGTGTGGCAGTCTTCTTCCATAAAGACTACAGCCTCAGAAACCCTATGTGGCAGTTCTACTCTGTCCTACAGGGTCACTGTGAATCAGAAAAGACTCAACATCAGTGAGTTTGGTTTTGGTTTGTATAAATTTTTAGTGTCAAATTGCCAAATTTGTTGTTTTAAATTAACTTTTTTAGAGCAGTTTTAAGTTTATAGAAACATTGTAGCAAGTTCTCACATACCTCCTTTCCCTCTACACAGTTTCTTCTACTATAAACATCTTGCATTTGTGTAGTACATTTGTTACAACTGCTGAACTAATATTGATCTATGGTTATTAGCTAAAGTCCATAGTTCACACTAGGGTCACTCTTTGTGTTGTACATTCCTATGGATTTAGACACACATGTAATGCCAAGTGTCCACCATTACAGTATCATAAAAAGTAGCTTCACTGTACTAAAAATGCCCTGTGTTCCAACCTGATTACTGAAACTGCTATCACTAACTTGTACATGGGGTGGAGGGGAGTGGCAAAATGGCAAACAGAATGTTGTACATAGCTTTACAACAAAAACAACAGCCAAAAAAAGAAAAAGGCCGCAGCTATTGATAGCACCTCATGGGATTAGTTTTCTTGGTTCAAAGGTTTAGGGTCATGGGTTCTTGGGCCTGTCCAGTCAACTGGCATAATATTGTTTTCTAGCATTTCTGTTCTACCTCCTAGTTTAGTGAGCGGTGTCTGGGGTCTTAAAAGCTTACTAGCCACCCAAAATACAATTGGTTTCTATTAGCCTGGATTAACAGAAAACGGAGCCCTAGGAATTGAAGAAGGAAATGGACGCAGGACTAATTGCCTCCATGAACTATTACTTCCTTGCCATGAGGTCAGAAAAAATGGATGATGCCTGGCTACCATTACTGAACTTTTTGATCAAGGACTCAATAAATAGGACTTGATCAAAAGGAATAAAAATGTGGAATGGAACTTCAAATTCTTATAGGAAACAAAACTTACTGGATACGTTGAAACTGGAGGAACCCCAAATCAATTGCCTGGAAACAATTTTTAAGCCTTGATCCAAAACTATTCCATGAAGTCATCTCTAAATTAAAGAACAATTTGCCTCATTTAACAAAGAAGGTTTGTCCTGAGCATCGCATGCTTTTAAAGAATTATCTATATGAGATCAAATGAACAGTAACTCTAAAATGTAGGTGAGAACTTTAAGGGGCAGAGAGTCTTAATTAACGGTTATGAAACAATATGGGCAGAGATAGGGAGAATGGTGACACAATGTGAAGTATGTAACCACTATCAATGAACTGTACATGTAAAAACTGTTGAATGGGTGTATGCTTTGTTGTGTATATTTTTACCAAAATTGAAAAATAAAAAGAGAGGGAAAAAAAAAATGTCCTGTCCTCCGCCTAGTCATCCCTCTCTTCCTGGCAATCATGGATGTTTTCACTGTCTCTGTAGTTTTGCCTTTTCCAGAATGTCCTATAATTGGAATCATACAGTATGTAGCTTTTTCAGACTGGATTTTCTCACTTAGCAATATGTATTTAAGGTTCCTTCGTGTATTCTCCTAGGCTGACAGTTCACTTCTTTTTATCACTGAACAATACTCCACTGTATGGATGTACCACGGCTTATCCATTCACATACTAAAAGACATCTTAGTTGCTTCCAGTTTTTGGCAATTGGGAATAAAGCTGCTATAAGTGACTACTCTAAAGACTACCAAGGCTATACATTTAAGGAAATCCCTGAAATGAAAGAGTAACACAGGTGAACAGATCAAGTTACTCAAAGGAAACACAGACCGTACAGGTAGCTGAAGAAAACTTTTAAAAAATTATAATTAACTTACTCAGAGAAGAGCTATTCCATCCATGAAACAAAAATAAAAAACTACAAAAGAGCTGCATGTAGAGAAAAAAAATTCATTAAAATTAAAAATATGATAGCTGAAATATAAAATTAGAAGGGTTTGAAGATGAAGTTCAAGAACAAGAGACAAAAAGATAGGAAATAGAAAAGATGGGAAAATTAAAGGACCTATCAATCCAGAAGTTGAAACAGCAATAATAAAAATTTCCAAAAGAAAAAATAGAGGAAACTGGGACTAGGGGAAGAGGTTGGTTAGAATCCAAGAATATTGTCCCAAATTGAAAAATCTGTTTCCAAATTGAAAAGGTACTCAGAGTGCTCAGTACAATGGGCAAAACAAGGCCCAGAGTGAGGCAAATTATTATAAATTTTCAGAACACTGGAAACAAAGAGAAAATCCTAAAAGCAACCAGACCAGAGATGGAAAGAAATCAGAACAGGACTGGACTTTTCTTTTTAATTTTTTACTGTGCATTAGGTGAAAGTTTACAGATCAAATTAGTTTCCCGTTTGAGAGTTTGTACATAAAGCGCTACATGACGTTGGTTTCACTCCCCACAATGTGCCAGCCCCCTCCCCCATTTCCATCCTAGGATCCTCATTTCCTTTCATCCTGAACTGCTGCTGCCCCTTCCTGCCTTCTCATCTTCGCCCTTGTGCAAATGTTGCCCTTTTGATCACGTATAATTGCTCGTTCTGAGGAGCATATTCCTCCTGGGTGTACCACTGGACTTCTCACTAGCAATATCAGAAGCCAGAAATCAATAGTGCAATGCCTTTAAAACTCAGAGAAAATAGCCTCCAATCTAGAATTCTATACCCCGGTAAACTACAGATCAGGTATGAAAGAAAATAAAGACATTTTCATACGTGCGGATTCTCAGACAAATTTCAATTCCATGCACATTTTTCTCAGGAAGCTACCGTAAGATATGCTCCACAAAAATTAAAGTATGAACAACAAAAGGAAAATGTGGGGTCCAGGAAACAGGGGGCTCCAACGTAGGGAGACAAAGAAAATACCCAGGATATAGAAAAGGCAGACCCCAGGATGATAGCCGCGTAGGTCTACAGACCAACTTATACAGATTTAATCTTATCGGAAGCAGACTGCCACATCTTTCCCCTGCAGAACAGCTGTTGGGTTAGAACCACTGACCTTCGATACACATTTGATAAAAACTAAATTTGAAAACATACTTGAAAAAGTTAAAAAGATTTAAAATCACATCTAAAAATATGATTTTCCAAGCAAGATTTCTGAGGGCGGGGGGGACTACAGAAAAAGAGTAACTTTTAAGAGCAAAATCAAAGTATTTGGAAAACTTGACACGGAAACAGTGTGGCTTTGTTTGAAAAAATTTAAAAGCATGGAATATTGTTTTTCTGATACTTAGTCAAAAGTCATAACCACAAAACCATCAAAAATGAAAGGAAAAAAATTTAACTTATCATGATGTTACTGGAAAAAGTTCATGGTTCATGGCTGTGGCAATCACTTAAATTAAAATTCCTTTTTTACTCAGTCAAGCAGATGCTAAACTAATATCAAGAGAACAAGTGGATTGAGTCACATTTTGGTCAGAAATAAAAACACCCTAAAAACTGTACTGCTTTCTCTGGAAAGAAAAGCTCAAATACTGTGAGTCTGCTGGAACAAGGCAGGGAGCATTCTGAGTCAGAGTCACTCACCCTTCCCTGAAGACTAAAACAAATAATAGTGGGGTTCACGTGAAATCTGAAACAACTGCTGCCCAGCTTTCTCTAAGACCCTAAGAAATGCCATCTCAATTAGGGCATATGCTTTCTCTATTCCCAAATTAATACTTCAAAAAATATCCCAACAAGTCCACAAAAAAGCTTCCAGAGCTAACAGAAGAATTTAGCAAAGTTAGAGGACACAAAGTCAACATACAAAAATCAGTTGGGTTTCTATACACCAGCAATGAGAAATCTAAATGGGAAATTATAGAAACAATTCCATTTTCAACAGCACCTAAGAGAATAAAATGCCTAGGAATAAATTTCACCAGGGATGTGAAAGATTTATAAAATGAAAATTATAAAACACTGCTTAAAGAGACTTAAATAAATGGAAAGATGTTCTGTGTTCATGGATTGGAAGGCTTAATATTAAGACGTCAATACTGCCCAAAGCGATCTACAGATTCAATGCAATCCGGATCAAAATTCCAACAGCCTTCCTTACAGAAAAGGAAAAACCAATCCTCAACTTTATATGGAAAGACAAGAAGTCCCAAAGCTAAAACAATGTTGAAAGGGAAGAACAAAGTAGGAGGACTCACACTTTCTGATTTTAAAACATATTATCTAGCTACAGTAACCAAAACAGCCTGGTATTGGTATAACAACAGACACAGAGACCAATGAAATAAGAGTCCAGAAATAAACCCACACATATATGGTCAAGTGATTTTTTACAGGGATGCTAAGTCCATTCGATGGGGAAAGAAGAGTCTCTTCAATAAATGGTGCTGGGGAAACTGGATTTCTACAGGCAGAAAAATGAAACAGGATCCATGCCTCACACCATACACAAAAACACATTCAAAGTGGATTAAAGGCCTAAATGTGAAAACTAAAACCATAAAATTCATAGAAGAAAATGCAGGGGCAATGGATTATGTAATGTAATAATAAAAGCACAAACAGCAAAAGATAAATAAATAAATGGGATCTCATAAAAATTAAAAACTTTTGTTCATCAAAAGACTTTATAAAAAAGTGAGAAGATATGCTATCAACTGGGAGAATGTCTTCGGAAACCATATATCCGATAAGAATCTAATAACCAAGATGTATATAAAACTCTGACAGCTTAAAAACAAAAAGGCAAATAACCCAATCATAAAATGGGCAAAGGACCTGAATACA
The DNA here is from genome assembly GCF_030014295.1 of Loxodonta africana. Classification (NCBI taxonomy): domain Eukaryota; kingdom Metazoa; phylum Chordata; class Mammalia; order Proboscidea; family Elephantidae; genus Loxodonta; species Loxodonta africana. The sequence continues at coordinate 104,581,866 of NC_087342.1, forward strand.
CATTTCACCAAATAGGACATTCCAGTGGCCACCAAACACATGCAAAGATGCTCAGCATCACTAGCAATCAAAGAGATGCAAATCAAAACCACAATGAGATACGATTTCATTCCCACTAGGATGGCTAAGATAAAAAAGAAAGAAAATAACAAATATTGGCGCAGATGTGGAGAAACTGGAAACTTTATCCACTGCTGATGAGAATACAAAATGGTACGGCCATTGCAGAAAAGTATGGTGGTTCCTCAAAAAACCTAAAAATAGAACTACCATATGACCCAGCAATTCCACTCCTAGGTATATACCCAAAAGACTTGAAAGCGGAGACTCAAACAGGAACTTGTACGCCAATGTTCACTGCAGCACTATTCACAATAGCCAAAGACAGACAACCTAAATACTTATCAATGGATGAATGGATAAACAAAATACATACAATGGAATACTACTCAGCCAGTAGGAGAAACGAAGTCTTGATACATGCTACACTATGGATGGAGCTGGAAGACGTTAGCTGAGTGAAATAAGTCAATCACAAAAGAACAAATACTGTATGACCTCACTTATATAGAGACAAGAACAGACAAATCTATAGAGACCAAAGTTTATTAGTGGTTACCAGGGGCAGGAGGGAGAGGGAAAGGGAGAGGTAATAGTTGTGGAGTACTGAGTTTCAGTTTACAGTGATGGAAAAATCTCATTGATTAAGGGTAGGTTTGCACAGCCGATTAACGTAATTGCTGTCAATAAGTTGTGCACCTGTAAAAGTTGAAATGGCAAAAGCTGTGTGTGTGTGCATATATATATTTACACATTTACAATGACAACAACAACAAAAAAGAGTAGCTGCTGAGGCTGCTTATGTACAACCAAATACCTCATGGGATTTGGTCCCTTGGTTTAGAGGTTTAGGGTCATGGTTTCACGGGATATCCCAGTTAACTGGCCTAATAATGTGTTTTAGTTCTTCTGCCCTACCCCTTAGTTTGTTGCATAGTTCCTGGGGTCCCTAAAAGCTTACAAGTGGCCATCCAAGGCATGACAATTTGTCTCTATTCAACTGGAGCAACGGAGGAGGGAGTGTCAGGAATAGGAGGAGGAAATGGAACGTGTGGCTAATTGCCTCCAAGAAAAACTGCCTCCTTTGCCAAGAGACCAGAACTCGATGGTGCACAGCTACCATTACTGAACATTTTGATCAAAGATTCTATAGAAGAATCTTTATCAAAAAAGCAGAAAATGCAGAACAGGATTTCAAATTCTCATGGACTCCAAACTTTCTGGAGCCATGAAGGCTGGATGAACTTCTGAAACTACTGTCCTGAGATAATCTTTAAACCTTAAACCAAAAATACCCCCTGAAGTCTTCTTAACACAAAACAATAGTTTAACTAGTAAAGAATGTCTGCCTTGAGCATTGTGCTTTTTTAAGAACTATCTATATGGAATCAAGTTGACAACAGCAACTTGAAACACTAGATAGGAACCTTAGGGGGCAATGAGTTTATGTTAATGGAACAACTCAGAAAAGAAGAGTGAGAATGGTTGTCCAATTCGAAAAATATAATCAATGTCCTGAATTGTACATGTAGAAATTGTTGAATTGGTGTATTTATTTTTTTTTTTTTTGCTGTATATATTCTCAACAACAACAAAGAGAAAATAAATCATTTTTAAAATACTTGAAAAAAGTAACACATCTATCTTTTCTATTGCTTTTTCATAGCAAAAAGAGGGGTATAATGTGTTGTTGTTATTATGTCCCATCAAGTAGATTTTCATCTCATAGCAATCCCACTTGACAGGGTAGAATTGCCCCATAAGGTTTTCTTGGCTGTAATTTACAGAAGCAGATTATCACATCTTTCTCTCGTGAAGCCACTAGGTGGGTTCTAATCCCCAACATTTCGGTTAGCAGCTGGGCACTTAAATGGTGCACCACCAGGGATCTTGAAGGATATATATGGTATGTCTTAATTAGATTTAATATCATTTTGTACCAATATTTAAGAAGTACAGCCAGAGTGCTCCTTAGAAGCAAGGTTGGCAAGACTTCGTCTCGTGTACTTTGGACGTGTAATCAGGAAGGACCAGTCCCTCAAGAAGGATATATATCATGCTTGGTAAGGTAGAGAGTCAGCAAAAAAGAAGACAACCCTCAACGAGATGGACAGACACAGTGGCTGCAAAAATGGGCTCAAACGCAGCAACAGTTTTGAGGATGGCACAGGACCAGGTAGTGTTTCATTCCGTTGTACACAGGGTTGCTATGAGTCGGAACTGGCTTGACAACACCTAACACTAATATTCAATAAGGTTTAAGACGGTACTTAATTAAGCATTAGGCTCTTCATGGGACTATCTGGTATAGGAGGTGTTGCTCGTTATTTAGTCAGTTTTCTGACATCTAGGGAACCTGTAAACAAAGAACAACAGCTGGGTCTAATATTTTTTAACATTTTATTGATTTTTACCAGAAGAAAATTTTTTAAACTATTGTGATGAAGCACTTTCCCACCAAATTTACTCTGGTAAGAATAACTGCTCTCATTTTTCAGCAAGAATGGAAACAGTGAGAAAAGATTAACAAAGTGGTTTAACTGTAGTATGTAGTTTCCAAGTTGAATGATTTAAAAAATTGTTTCACAATCTGAAGTCAGGAGGAAAACCACACTTTAAGGTTCTGCATGAAGTATAATTTTCTCTATTTTTTAAAATTTTGAGAAAATACATTAAAATCATACAAAAATAATGTATGCCCAAAAGTTCCTTCAGCTTTATAAAACTAATAAATTACTATGTTCATTCTTTCATGCTCATGGATAGTGCTATAACTTTGTAATAACGCCAAGTCTTACTAAATTAATCTAAAAATACAATCTCACATCACATTTCCAGCAGGGTTTTTTTGGGAGGGAGGACCTAGATAAACTAAATCTAAAATGTTTATGGAAGAATAAACAAAGAAAAAAAATCCAAACTCATTGTCATCGAGTTGATTCCCACTCATAGCACCCCTATAGGACAGAGTAGAACTGCCACATAAGGTTTCCAAGGCTGTAATCTTTACAGAAGTAGACTGCCACATCTTTCTCTCATGGAGCGGCTGGTGGGTTCGAACCGTCAACCTTTCAGTTAGCAGCTGAGCATTTAACCACCGTGCCACCAGGACTCTTTCTATGGAAAAATAAAGGTCCAAAAAATAGCTATGTTATTTTGAAAAACAGCAAAGGGAGGCAATCTATCCTACCTTTATTGACAAACACTACAAAGCCAGAGTAGTAAACATGGTATGTTGCAGGATTTGATCTAGGGAGTGACTGGAAATGTGTGGGGCCTCATGGATACTACAATGGGCAGCACTACTGACACTGAGTGGACGGGGGCCAGGGATGCTAAACACACCCACAGTGCCAGCATTGCCCCCACTGAGAAACTCCTGGGATAAATGGACTGACGGAACAGAACAGAAAGCTCAGAAACTTGATTTCCAATAATGGTGTCACCCTAAATCGATCGGAAAGTTCAGATTGTTTAGTAGATGGTGTTGGGAAGACCAGGCTCTCCATATGGAAAAAATAAAGCTGGACCCCAGTCTTACACTACATTTGAAGATTGCTCCAGATAGATGAAAATCTTAATGTGAAAGGTAAAACCATAAAGATAAAAGGAAGAAATCTGAGGAGACAATCTGGGTGACCTATGTCCAAGAAGCACAAATCACTTATATTAAGGTTAAATAATGATGGGTTTCACTACATCAAAATCAAGCATTTCTATTCAATAAAGAACACCACAGACAAAATAGAAGATGACAGGCCAGAGGATGATATCTGTCTAAAATCAACCACAGACTGACTGGATAGATAGTTGTTGTTAGTTACTGTGGAGTCAATTCTGATTTCTGGTGACCCTACATGTGCAGGGTAGAACTACTCCATAGGGTTTTCAAGGCTGTGACCTTTCAGAAGCAGACTGCCAGGCCTGTCTTCCAAGGCGCCTTTGGGTGGGTTTGAACCACCAGCCCCTCAGTTAGTAGTCCAGTACTTAACAATCTGTACCACCCAGGGACTCATATGGTGTAGTAGTTAAGAACTACAGCAGCTAACCAAAAGGTCGGCAGTTCGAATCCACCAGGCACTGCTTGGAAGCCCTATGGGGCAGTTCTACCCTGTCCTATAGGGTCACTATGAGTCAGAATCAACTCAACGGCAACGGTTTTGGTTATATATATATATATACATACATATATATATATATATACACACACACACACACACATATACACAAATATATATGTACACTTTTCTTCTTGTAAATCATCAAGAAAAATACAGGAAACACAAAGGGTATAAATACAGTCAATTCACAGAAGGGCAACAGCTAACTAGAATATGAAGAAACACTCAAAGTTACTAGTAATGAGAAAATACAAATTAAAATAAGACATTACTAAATGACAAAAATGAGAAATGTGGACATTACCAAGGGTTGGTGAGGTTATGGGAATGCAATGCTTGTGGGGTGTCAACTGATAACCATCACTCACAGTCTGACAGCACCTATGCCACAATGCCACTCCTGGGCCTATATCCCAGAGAAACTCTCAAACACATCCATAATGGACACGTACAAGACTGTTACTGGTGACATTGTTTATGGTATCCTAGGTGCCCATTGCTATGGGGATGGAGGCACACCATGGAATACTATGCTGCAGTTAGGAGCAATTAGCTAGATGTACATCCAACAATCTACATAGATGTTAAAACATAGGGCTGAGTGAAAAAAGTAAAAACCAGAGTAAAATCTACCATATTTTTACAGAAAATTTACAGGCAAGTTCTACAACGGTGATGCGTAATGAACACTTTTCTAACTAAAAATACATATACAAAAAAAAGAAATCACTAAGTATTTTGCAAAGATGTATACAGAATCAAAAACATATATCAGACACATTAAAGGAGGTGCCTGTGGGGTGGGGGAGGAAAACAGGCACAGGAATTGGGGCTGAATAAGAGGCCTTCACAGACCAGCGAGAGACTGTGTCCAAATCAAGGAGTATGAAGTCCAAAAAACCATTTTTCATTCATATACATATTAATTTATTCAGTAACAACTTATTAAACTTATGTGCCAGATGCTGTGTTTAAATAGGAACGGTTTTGTTATTTCTGCTGAAGGTTTTTTTTTTTCCCCTAAACCTTAAAAAGATGCATTTTAACTGGAAGTAGAGGGGGAAAATAATTTACATTAAAATATACTAAAAAGTGATAAATTTATCATTCGTAAAATAGAATATTATTTTGCTATAATATTAGATGAATATAATAAGATGAAAATATTATTAGAGGAATAAAATTGTTTTCCTCAAATACAAACATATGTGAAGTTCTTAGCCCTACATAAATTATACCACCACATCTCAGTCCACAGGTCAAACACCTTTACTGCTGGCTTTCAACGGTGAAACAATTGCATTGGAGAAAAATTTTCTACTTTATTTGTCCTATATAATTTTTTCCCCAAAAGATATTTCAACTACTCAGAACACTTTTCACCAGATTTCTGTTTTCTGAAAGATTTCACAAGCAGACTGCTGGCTGCCAATGTAGGTGTTGTAGTTAATATGCTCATTACACCACACTGCTAACAAAAACTGACTAACACATTCAGTGCAAAATGACATACCTATTCCACATCTTATGAGCATAGAAAATGATATTTTCTCAAAAATTACCTGTCCCCCTATTTTTAATGTCTCACAATAAAATGCCACAAACCCCAGATGTTAACTAACATACATAAAACTGGTAAAGAAAACTGATAGCAACTTGTAGGCCATCATGTGCAAAGTGCACCAAACTGCGAAACTTAACATTTCCGATTTTGATACTAAGTGTTAGTAGGTGGGAGGATCAAAGGTGAAGAGTAAGAATGGTAGGGACAACCGTTAATACTACCAAAAAAACTCAAGCTTGTGGGGTCAGTCAATCATTACTGCACGTAACAAAAGAAAACATATTAATTTATACAAGCTTCTGAAATATATTTTTCATTCCATAATAATAGCTAACACTGAGCATTTACCATATGCCAGTCACTGTTGTAAACATTTTGTATGTATTATTTAAGTGAGCCCTCCCAACAACCCAATGGACTAAGTACTATTATCATCTCCATTTTACAGATCATTTTTCAAATCAAATGCAGGCTCTTTATCATTGCCTTTAAAACCTGCACCAAATGGCCTCAAATTCCACAGTATGCCCCCTTTCTGCCATTCTAGCCCTCATTCCTGATTCAAAAATTTTACGTGACTGATATCTCATATGAATGGAACCATTCTCTCCTCTGGCAACCTTCCTTCTCCTGCCTTAAACCACCACAGAAGGATCCTTCTTCCTGAAGATGTTCTCAGCTAACCCCATCCTCATGTTCTTGTTAAAATTAAAAACTATAGAAGTATACAGAGAAAGTCTCCTCCCCAAAAAAGTGAACACCCCAATTCTAGTCCTTATATTTTACAAAAATATGAACATAATGTAGTTGAGTGTGTGTGTGTGTGTATGTATTGTTCTATAACATGAATTTTTTTTTTTAACTTACTGGACATATTTCCACATCAGCAAATACAGACCTATTGCACTCTCAACAGCTAAGTGATATTCCACTGAGCAGATCTATCATAAATTATTTAACCAGTACCTAGCTGATGGACATCACGGATATCAGGGTTATTTATTTTTTTCCATAATAAAAAATACTATAAAGAATAGCTTTTGCTCACATTTTTCATGCAAGTGTATGAATATATCTGTAAGACAAATTCCTAGGAATGGAACTGCTGTATCACAGGGTATACAGATTTTTTAATTCTGATAGACACTGCCAAATGTGCCCCAAGAAAACTTAAGACTCCGACCAACAATCTGTGAGAGTTCCAACTTCCTAACATCCTCACCTAGCACTGCCTTCTATTAAAATTTTTAACCTTTGTCAATCTAATAGGTAAAAAGTAGTAATTATGTTCTTATTTTATATTTATTTAAATGATAAGGATTACTGAATTTATGGCTTAAATAAATTCTAAATTATTAGTTGTAGGCCAGGCTGAATTGGCTATGAGAAAAAAATTCAAGAAGCACATTAACAGTAAAGCTGTTAACGGTAACATTTAATAACCAACTTCGGAATTTAGTATGACATATACAATGATGGCAACCACAAATAAGTCTCATCTCTTCATTAAAGCACAATTACCTTTCACTTGAGATACATTGTTATCAGCTTTTCAAATTATTCCATATATTTTAGAAACTGTATTTCTTTTAAAAGAATATATTTAATTCCATAGTCATGGGTTTACTTTCTTATCTTTACTTACTGCAGTGCAGTGAATTACTTAAATATGGCCCTTTTAGCCAGGCATGGTCTTGTAACTCCCACACAGCGACTGGATGTGACTATGTAAATAACATGCTTATGGCCCACCAAGGAGAATGGACAGCTTGCTAACAATGCAAATAAGGTGCATGAAACATTTGCAGAGGTGGGATCACACAAATAAGGTGTATGGAACCCTAACAAAGGGATTGGTCAGTTTTGCCATCCACTAGGCTTAAAATGAGCCACCCCAGAGGCAGGAATAGAATACTTCACTACCACCAAGAAAGAAGAACATCCTTTCAACCCAGGATCCCTGCACTGAGAACCTCCTAGACCCAGGAGGCAGAGAGGGGCAGCTGTAAACACTGGAGATGGCACGAGATGGCAAGAAGCAGTGGCACAGAAATGGCAGCAGCAGCAGAACTAGGAGACTAGCACGAGACAGCCTGTAGGCTTCCCAGCCCATGGAGCAAGAGCTATAGTGGGTGTGCCGGCCCACAGAGCAAGAGAGCTGAGAGCCTTTGGACAGGAGGCTTACTGGAGCAGGGTGGCTCCAGGTGTTCATTGGTGGAGTTAAAGAGCTTTGTAACACTTGCTCAAGAAGTGAAGAGGTGAGAGAGAGAGAGAGGCCTGCCTGCAGGCACAGCTGAGAAGCTGATCTGACTGAAAAACAGTATCCTGAGTCATTCCTGATCCTGAGTTGTAACCTGTTACTTCCCTAATAAACTCCATAACTCTGAGTATGGTCTGTGAGTTCTGAGTGGCCACTGCAATGAATTATCAAACCCAGCATAAAAGTAGAGAGCGCCATGGGATGCACGGCGGGTATCAGAATTGGTAAAAAGGTACCAGAGAGGAGGTATATCTGACCTCCACCTCACAGGAATCAGCCTTGGGCTGCTGCTGCTGATCTTGTTCTCTCTCCTCCCCTTTGTGAAGTCAGACAAGGAGGTCAGATGACTCCACCACACCATTTTTACACTTACTCATAACAGCCCTCTGTGTGATCAGTTCACTTCAACATTTTACTTTATATTTGATGTTACTTATTAATCTGACCTTTGACCTCTCTTAGAGGTTAAAGTTGTTGTTATGTGCTGTTGAGTCAATTCCGACTCACTGACCACATGTGACAGAGTAAAACTGCCCCATAGGATTTTCTAGGCTGTAATCTTTATGGGAGCAGATTGCCAGGTCTTTTCTCACCTGGAGCTACTGGGTGTGTTCAACCCTTCAACCTTTCAGTTAGCGGCTGAGCCACCAAGGCTCCTTAGAGTGTGATCAGTGTTTAGCCATAAACATCAAGTATAATTAACACACTTGATATAACTAGCTGTATTAGAACACAGAAAAAGACAGAAAGAGAAGTAAATGTTAGCAACGTCCATCTACCGGGATGTTCCAGGCATTCTGGCTTACAAAAACAAACATTTACTGCAGCACCACAGCCTCTATGAATGCTCACATAAATGAGATGACCTCTGTTCACGAAGACTGATCTGCTGTCAAGGGCTAGATGTCTACAATTACGCTGCTATTAGCAATGATGGCTGAACTGAGCTAGTCACACATTTTCTTACCTGATTTCTTTGTGGCCACCTCCAGGTAACAGTTTTGTCAGGGGGAATCTAATTAGCTTTCACAGGGACTTTGACCTTATTATCCTGATAAACTAGCATTCATAAGCATATCAATGGCAGAAATAGATACCACAAATTATCTGGCTTTCTGAAGGGTTTTGGCTCAAAACTGATAAATTAACTCCTCTCTACCCTTTCTTTAATTTTCAACTAACATTTTTATTCTTTATAAAACAAACTGATCCTTAAGACTCTACTTCGAAGTCAAAAGCTCTGTCCAAGCGAGCAGAGTACACAACAGATACTACACATCTTCTCTCCCATTTCAGAGACTGAAAGAAAGACCTAGGAAAGCGCAGAACACTGCTGTGACACAGTGCTAAAGCCAGGCTATAAATTATCTTTTGGTCAGTCACTGCTACATTTCGAAAAAGTTGACGCAAAACGAGGGCCAATCTGTCCTTTGGAGGAATGTGGGCGTCCTATAAAAGCATTTTCCTAACACACTCACAACAGCAACAATGCTGCCCTCTCATCCCTTACACAACTTGCCGAGCAAGAGACGCATCAGTGGGTTCTAAAGACAATGACAAGAGGCGCGGTACCCTGATGCTGGGAGGGAGTGCTTCCTGAGCTCTAAACTATGCCAGACTGCCTTGCTAATCCTCCCCAAATCCCACAACATTGAGGTGGGGGTGGGGAACAGAAGAGAAAAGAATCCAAAATTGAATCCAGGGCAGCAGCTCTGGATTACAGGAGGTTATAACATTCCTATTGGAATCGGGGGAGGGGAGAATGTACACAAAAGCCTGTACATTTATAAATCACAATGCAAAAATGAATTTCATCCCTGATCCTTCTCATGTGCTAACATCTGCCCCTAATCATTTGCCAGCCCTGACTGCACCGAAGGCCCAGAGTAGCAGGCATTTCCACATGCGAGGCTGGAAAAGATGCTACTAGAGTGTAAATTACTAATTAGCTCAATAGAAGACAAAGAGAGAAAATACCTGTCACAGAATGCTGTTTACAACTTGACACATAATAAAAACAACCCTGAAAATTTCAGTAGAGCGTCTTACTTTCCAGACTTCTATTAACATGTAAACGGCAAAGAAGTAGTATTATAATCTTTAAAAACTGCCCAGGTCTCAGAAACAATAACACATGGCTGGAAAGAATGCTTTCCAAATAATTTGTAATTTCCTCATCCTTATGAAATTGAAGTGTTTTTAATGATTACAAGCAGCTTTAACTAGGAGCTACATTTCATGGCTCGATAGTCGTTTAAAGAGGAACAGAAAAAAGAGGCCTACAAGTGTAGTATTTTACGTTTGTCAGAATACAGCTAATATCCCTCTCACTCAAACTGGACAGGCCTCATTCTGCAGATCACACCATTATCAAATGAACAGGCTTATCATTTTCAAAAAAGATTGTCAAAAGGCAGTGGTGGGAGTCAGTTAAACAGATAAATCTTCTAATACAACCATTGAAAAGATTCCCAAAATTTAGGTTTACTTTTTGGGAAGGTAAGCGAATGTTGAGAAACTCTGGTGGCACAGTGGTTAGGCACTCGGCTGCTAACCGAAAGGTTGGTGGTTCAAACCCACCATATACTCCACAGGAGAAGATGTGGCAGTCTGCTTCTGTTAAGATTTCCAGCCTTGGAAACCCTATGGGGCAGTTCTAGTCTGTCCTAGAGGGTTGCGAGAAGTCAGAATCGACTCTATGGCAATGGGTTTGAATGGAATGTTAAGATATTTGTTTATCCCTTACCATAAGGCAAACCTGTTTGCATTCATCTCAACCAATGGTCTTAAAGCAGTACATTTTGCGCTTTGATCTTTTCCAGCTCCTTGAAGCTACATATCTTCAAAATATGCATTTCACCTTCATATTTCTTGGTCATGGTGTTGAAAGGCCCCATGGCTCCTGCTCCTCTGCATCACAATCACCCATACATCATCAGTAGCTACCAAGTCCTGAGCACCCACCTTGAGTGTGAACACACCATGCTAGGTGCTAAGGAGGCTCCCAACAGAAGGGTACCCAATGACACAGTTCTCACTAATGGGAGAGGGACCTACAAACTAGTCCTTCACCCTGGAGTCATGGTCCCTGGACCTTCTGTTAGCCCAAGATTGGAACCATTCCCAAAGCCAACTCTTCAGACAGGGATTGGATGGGAATATGAAACAGAAAATGATACTGGTGAGGAGTGAGCTTCTTGGTTCAAGTAAGAGCCTATGTGGGCAGCTCCTGTCTGGAGGGGAGATGAGAAGGCAGAGGGGGACAGGAGCTGGCTGAATGGATACAGGGAATACAGGGTGGAGAGGAGGAATGTGCTGTCTCATTGGGGGAGAGTAGCTAGGAGTACATAGCAAAGTGGATGTAAGTTTTTGTATGAGAGGCTGACTGGATTTATAAACTTTCACTTAAAGCACAATTAAAAAAAAACAAAAAAACTAGTCCTTCTTAGGTGAAAGAACTTTCAGAAGCACTGAAGACGACAGGCCATTACCACAAAATCCACTCTAAATTCAATCTTGGGATTCCTTTGCTTCAAGTGTTTGACTAAAATCTAACATACACACGTATCTGGTACACTCAAAACATTCTTCTCTTTTCTTTTTAAGATTAAGGCCTTCGTATATATTTTCTTTAACTTTCCTTTTTAAAAAAATACTCAAACAGGAGAAAATGATAAGGAAAATGTGGCAAAATCAAAACAATGGGGGAATTTGAGTAAGGACATACAGGGGTTTCTTGTACCATTTTTGCAATCTTTCTGTAAGTTTGAAAAATTATGATAAAATCAAATATCACCCAAAATCTGATTATTACAATAGAAGCCCCCTTATAGGGTTGTTTCAAGTTTCAAACAATTCACACACTTAGCTCATGCTGGGCACTTAGTAAACACTCAGTAATTGCTGGACAGTTTAAAAAATGAGCAGATCAGTTTTTTATTTAGTCAAATTAAAGCACGGGTAAATGTACTAGTATATTACTTACAAAGGCAGACACAAAAATAAGATAGTAAAAAACCAGCAAGTGTCTAAACAGATTTTGCTTATGGATATTTGTGCTGAAATATGAGTTCCATTTTTCCTCAACAGGCAAGAGTATTTCAACTGCAAACCTCTTATGTTATATACCAAGTCCAGGTCCATTTTCTAGCTAAAAAGGTAGTAAGACATTTTAAAAACTGGTTTTGATTTGACCAGAAGAACTAGATGGTGCCCAGCAACCACTATTAACCATCCTGATCAGGGCCACAATAGATGGGAGAAAAACACAGAACAAAACTCAAATTCTTAAAAAGTCCAGACTTACTACTGGGCCAGCTGAGACTAGAGGACTCTGTGAGACTATCACCCTGAGATACTCATTAAACCTCGGACCAAAACTACCCCGAGGTCACCTTTTAGTGAAATAACAGACTTGCACACAAAATAAAGGCTATTACCCATGAGTATGGTACGCCATTAAAAAGTCACCTCTAGAAGTTCAAAAGGTCAATAATTACGCTAAAGATGAGAAGATAAGGGGACATGGAAACTAGAGCATTGGAAAAGGAACAACCAGAACACAATGAAAGGGAATGTTTGACTTATTGTGAAAAATGTGACTAATGTCACTGAACAATTTGTATACAAACTGTCAAACGAGAACCTAATTTTTACTGAAAACACAATAAAATATATACTTTTTTTAAACTGCCTTTGGTTTGCTTTGTATTATAAATATAATTTTGGAACAAAAAAAATAGGAGCATGTAAGAACTGTGACGTAACCTTTGCTTTATATATAACTTTTATGGCATATATACGAGGTTCCCCATCTAGAAAGAACTGAGAAAAGGTTAATGACAGAACCACAGGGGTAATTTAAGAATTGGTAAACAAGATCTGTTAAGAGATTAAACAAACCAGCACTATCCAATCTGGAGAAGAGCATGACGAAGGATAACGTCACAAGAATGTGGAGATAACACAGTGAGTCAGAGCACAAATTCTGCCTACAAAATGCCCAGGTTCAAATCCCAAGTCCACAACTTGGTAGAATTCTATGTAATGAACAACTGAAATAAGGATTAAATGTATGATTGTATTACTACTTGACACAAAGTATCATTATTTGTACTAAAAGATTATCCACTATCAAATTATCTCAGTATAACCTTGGGCAAGTCATTTAATCTCAAGGAGCCTCTATCTTATCACATGTAAAATGAGAACGATAATAGTGCCTACCCCTCAGGATTGCTGTGAACCATAAATGAGTTATAATTTGTAAAGCCCTTACGAAAGTGTCCAGCAAAAAAACACTATACACAGATTATCAGTACCAGTTGCTGTTAAGTCAATTCCGAGTCATGACAACCTCATGTCTGTCAGAGTAGAACTCTGCTCCACAGAGTTTTCAATGGCTGATTTTTCAGAAGTAGGTCACCAGGCTTTTCTTCTAAGGTACCTCTGGGAGGACTGGAACTTCCAACCTTTTGGCTGACAGCTGAGTGTGTTAACCATTTGTATCACCCAGTGACTTCATTCATGGGTTAGATACTATTATTAAGTTTACAATGTACTAAGGTTTTATAAATACTATAATAAGCAGGTATTTTCACTCAGAAATTGAGAATGAAACAAGAGGAAACAAATACAAATATAACATCAAGTTTATACTGGTTAGATTGAAGACAGACTCTCCTGGTAGAAAAAATAATGAAACACTTGTAAAGACTATCTACATATCACCTCTTAAGATTTATTAAAATAGGATAAATTTTTATCTACCTGGGATGATTAAGTGGGATATTGACTGAAGTTGCAGGTCCTTTCAAGGTCTCTCCCCATCCAAAGAATCTACGATTAATCATAAAAACATTTAATTACATACTACCTACTCATTCAAACCTGAAAATATAAACTAAAAAGACATTTAAAGTATGCTTAGCAAAAAAGACGATAAGCAAAATAACATAATATTGGGTAAAAATTTACTTGATGAACAGTAAAAATAAAGCTTAAATTTACAATGGGAGTCCTTATTGATGAATAGTATCATTACCTGAACTGAAAGATTATCAATTTTCAAGTAGTTTTAGAAACAGCAACGGAGAAATAACCATTCCCAGTGAGAGATCTGTGATTTAGCACAGTATGGCAGCATACAGAAACAAAAAGCAGGGCCCACACGGGCTCCTTCCCTTGGTTGATCTTATAGTTTATATTTTCTTCTTCATCAAATTATAAGACAACTCATATAATGATATCAAGTATAAAACAATTATATTATAAAAATGGTAACACTATACACAGAGTACTCCCCACCACTAAGGCCAGCCCAAACACATCTACACAAGAAGGAAATATGCACATACATCTCACAGAAATAGGTGCCTCATACCAAAGTTACTCTTCAACTTGGAAGTTAAAATTTTCAGACTAATCCTCTTGAAACTTAGCAGCAAAAATAGTAATTTTTTACAAAACCTGTTAAATTGCTAAATCACTCTAGTCACCTTGAACACCTGTTTAAAAGAATCCAGGAAAACAAATCACAAACTAAATATTATACCATTTACCTAGGTAGCAGCTGAATCCAGAAAGATTTAAGATTCTTAATTATTCGTTTTAATGAATAGCCAGTGTTTCTAGTTACCTACAATCAAAATCTAATTTTTGCTATTACAAATGCCCCATACCTAATCTTTGCTACTTACAAACACCCACAAAACAGTGGTTAATTCAAAATTTATACAACTTTGAAAAAAAAAATATTGTGTATCTGAATATACACTAATGAAAGATTCTCAAGGAGTCCTGGTGCATAGTGGTTGAGAGCTATGGCTGCTAACCAAAAGGTCAGCAGTTCCAATCCACCAGCTGCTCCTTGGAAACCCTAAGGGGCAGCTCTACTTTGTCCTATAGGGTCGCCGTAAGTCAGAACCAACTAGACGGCAATGAATGGGTTTTTTTTGGGGGGGGCGGGGGTACGACTCGCAAGGAAGCCCTGGTAGCGCAATGGTTAAAGCAGTTGGCTGCTAACTGAAAGGTGGGCAGTTTGAACCCATCCAACGGCTCCTCCAGAGAAAAGACCTGGCTATCTGCTCCCATAAAGATTACAGCCTAGGAAACCCTATGGGGCAGCTGTACTCTGTCCTAGGGTCGCCATAAGTCAGAATCGACTTGATTGCACCTAATAACAAGATTCTCAAGAAGAGTTCACATTTTTTTTCCTAAGAAAATCATATGCTATCTTTTGATACCATCAAATGTAAGTAATCATTCATATTCTTACCCAAAAGTAAAAGCAGTAGAGTAAAAACCATCAAAACAAAACACTCAGTAAGAACATCCCAAATTTTGTACCAAAGTTCTTAACTTCACCTTAATTTCCAAAAGTATCTTAAAAATCAAAACTTATAGAAAAATTAATATTAATACAGCCTTTATTCACAACCATGAAATGAGAGAAGCAGTGGAGCTGTCCAAGGCTCTAGCTTGCAATTTTATCTTAGAGATTTCTTTAATGATAAAAATTACTCATTACCAGGGCACAAGACATTATTTAACATAAAAGACAAACCCACCACTCTAAAATCCTACACTAAAGTTCTCATCTTCTTTATTTCATTGTATTAAATGAGTGAGTTATCTCTTGCTATATGAAACGTCCCACACAAAGCTAAAGGCTACTTAGGAACTCAAAGCCCTCACAGCCCTGACTTAAATCTCTTCCCCAATAAACTTGCCTGGTTGATTATTTGCCTTTCTCTGAAATAATTTCTCAATATTCTCCAGCCACTGAAAACAATTAAACAGAAGCCTGGTTGATTAATCGAAACAAAAAGATTCTCATCTGTCTCCATCCCACCAACAGTGTGCTCTCCATCGAAAATGAAAATGCTGTGGATTAAGCACTCTGTCCAGCGCTTGTCAGGCAGGTACAACACTGCTATAACACCAACACAATCACACTATAAGGCACATCCACACTGTAAATACATACAACCCGTTTTCCTATTATCACAAATGAGTGAAGCGCAGAGGTTTTTTGGCACCCAGATTTGAAGCTTTATCACTCACACAAGAACAAAATCAAATCAAAATGGATCTCATCTTTTCAACATGGACAAGAAATTCAAATTCAAAGCAATGAAAGGTGGAAGGAGGTTGAAGATTCCTTGAAAAGAAAAAGAGGTTTCTGGAATTTCCTACACTTGGATTTTTTTTTTTTTTAAGGACAAAAGGACTCACAGTTAAACACACAGGTCTCTTTTCAACAAAGAGTTCCTTCCCCCCCTCCCCGCTGCCACCCTTACTGTTTAGTTTTCACTTCTACCTCTAGGTCCCTTGGCACTCACCATGTTTTCTCCTCTTCTGCTCCAAAGCCTCCCTACGCTTGATGCTACACTGTAGCGTTTATGCCCTGACCCATGCAGGCCTTCTGGAGCATCTCCCCACAACATGTACATTTGATCCCCACTCCTCTGCAGGCTATCCCACTTCTAATCCATCAGAACCCCCCTAGCTTCCCTTAGCCCCTTTCTCTTCCCTTACTCTCCACCTCATCCTTTAAATTCTGTGGCCCATCTCTCACTTGCTCCTCACCGTCTTCTTTTAGCCCTGTCTCTTCACCTCAGTTTTTATCTGGGATCTTGCTGAACCTCTTCAGTTAACGTAATTCCCAGTTACCCTTGTCCCAGACAGCCATCACTTCTTACACCCTTCCTCTACTCTCCTTTCAGCTTTTCTGGTCCCCCAATCTTCTTATTAATGCCCCATCTCTCATCACTACTTCCTTTCACCTCTTCCACTCCACTCTCATTCCTGGCTCCACCAGGTTCTAGTCCAGTGTCTCATCCACCCTCCCTCACTTTCCAGAATTTACACCCACTGCCCACCCACTAACCCATACCTTTCTCAGAAAAACGCCAGCAGTTCCCAACCCACTGGTGGTTCTAGTCCTTCAGCGCATCTCGCTCTGCACTAGTTCACACCCTTGTCACGTCTGGCTCTTAATCACTCTCTCTTTCCTCTTCCCAACTATTACCCCAGCTCTGCCCACTCCTTGTCTTTCACTTCCAACTCTTACCCCGGCACCCCCCACCCCAACAGTCTCCCCTACAACGCTTTCCTCTTCAAATCCGTGCCCTTACACCTAACCCTAGGTCTCCAAGTCCCCAGCCCTGGTCATCGTAACCTTACTCTCTGCCTTGCTTCCTTAACACCCACCCTGGGTTTTGCCTCCTTCCTACCTCCTTGGCTGGTTTTTTCCTCACTCCTCCTGTCCCTGGCTTCTAACCCTTTCTCCCCTTAATCCTCTTCATTTCATTCTTAGCCCGGTTCCCCTCAGCTGCCCCTAAACCTCCCTTCCCACCTCCCCTCAAGGCTTTTACCCTAAACCCAGTCGTCGTCCACCCCGCCAAAATTAAGCGCCCGCGCTCCCCGCCTCCCGGCTCTCGCCTCCCGCCGGCCCCCGCCCCGGGAGCCCCCAGCCCGCCGGCGCCGCGGTCCCGCCCCCTGCCGCCGCTCCTCCCGCCCGCGAGGCGCGCGCCGCCTTTGTCACCCCTCACCCGGTGTGTGTGGATTTTGCTTCTTTAAAGGGGAGGGCTAGTGTGCCGGAGACTCCTGTCCCCGCCTCCGAGTCTTAGAATGGGCTCCCCTGGCCGCCGCTGCCTCCCCGACCCCCGCTCCCCACCCCCTGGAGCTACCCCCTCTACCGCCTCCCCACCTCCTCCACCCCTCCCCTGGCCCCCTTCTATTTACCGCCATCATCAGCACGCGCGAGCTGTCACCAGGGCGCGAGACAACCGAACAGGCCCCGCCCCCTGCCCGCCCATTGGCCCGCCCGCCGGGGCCCCGCCCCCCAGCCCTGCATTGCGCCAACGGCGCAGCGCTGGGCCGCGACCCGGACACCAGACAGCCTCTTCGAGGTTTCGCGCCGCGGGCGGAAAGTTTAGGGTCAACCACAAACGGGCGGCCGATTTGAGCCTGGCGTAAGGGGCCGCGGCGTAGGGGGGCTTTGTGAATCGCGAGTCGAAGTTTGGTTGAAGCACAAGAGGGTAAATACGGAGGTTTCCAGACAAAGAGACTCTTAAAGGTACAGAGTCTTGTGTCTGTCCCTCCTCCTTAAAGGGACAGAGACTCTTCCGAGACCGTCTCCGCCCCCTTTTCAGCCTTTCGTTCCGGGGACCAGTAAAGGAATTTCACCTGGATTTCCCTCACTCTCTGGAGCACTTTAACATCTCTCCCCACTGAAGAGGAGGGTAGAGCCGTCCTCACTATCCCGTCTGTCTGTTTTTGTTTTGTTCTGCTTGGAGTCTAAGTTATTTTTAACAGTGTCTCTCTACAGAAGCAGCATCCAGACCGTGGGGTTTCCGGAGGCAGAGTTGGCAAAAGTTACCGTTGGCTCCTAGACCGGCGAGCACGTGTCTGGCCTTTGCCACTGATGACCCAGGCCGGTTCAGCTGTCTGGTGGAAATCCCCCCAAGGAAAACTGAAGAAGTTCAGATCGTGGGCTTTGGGAAATAAACCAGACTGAGTTGAGTGGCCCTAAGACTCCTAGTGGAATGGGAATGGAGACCAAAGGGAAACAGAGCAGCCGCAATTTTCTTCAAGTTCTCTCTGCGTCAGAAAAGGCTTCCTTCCACAGCAGCCTCCCGGGTGCATTGTCCTGATGTGACTTGAGGGGAGCAGGGTATCAACACTGTTACATCACCCAATACATGGCTATGGCAGGGAAAAGCTTAAATATAAGGACAAGTAAAAGGAACAAACCACCACCACCACATACATATATATATGTGTGTGTGTATGTGTATATGTATATAAAAAAAAAAACAAAAAACACACACACATATATGCATTATCAGCTACAATGGCTCAAGACTACACCCCTGTAAACATGAAATAGGCATGCACAAAAGCTGAAGAACAATAAATAAATAGGAAGAGAGAAACAGCATGGGCGTGTTTATGCAACCACAACGCCTGGAGCCAAGCATAGTTAGTTGTTAAGAGGATTTCCAAAGGCGATTAAACTTGGATATATTGAAGAGGTTTGATGGAAGGAGAGGACCCGAAAATATGTTTTTGGTCAGAATTTGTCATATGGTTCAAGAACTCTGAGCTAGATCCACAGATCAGTATTTCCTTTATAATAATTCTTTTTAAACAATTACTACGTTATAACTCATCATCTATATTCTCCTTTTCCCCTCTAGATCACCCGTAAAATTCTTGGAGAATAAAACTATCTTATTATTTGTTCGCTAACATAGTGCCTGACACATAATAGGTGATTTTGTTGAATGAAGGATTTTGAAACCACTGAAAACTGATGGAAGGCACGTTCTCTGAATAGCAATCCAGGGGGAAGAAAAGATTCCCAGCATTGTGAGGAGCATGTATTAGAGCAGTGGTTCCCAAGGTGTGGTCTGTGGATCTCCTTGGGGTCCCTGAAGCCCTTCAGGATATCCCTGAGGTCAAAACTATTTTTGTAATAATACTCTTATTTGCTTTTGTCATTTGGCTGATGATGTCATTTGGCATTTGCACTGATGATGCACAAGTTAAGTCAAAGCAGTGGCACCAAATGGTATTAGTAGTCATGGTATTCTTCATGGCTACCCATTCGCAGTAAAAAATTAACACCTGTTTCACTTAAGAAAGTCTTTGATAAAGCACTAAAAATTATTGGTTTTACTAAATATCAACCTTGGGTAAACTCTTTTTAATAATAACATTCTATGTGATGAAGTGGAAGTATGCATAAAGCACTTCTGCTCCTTATCTAAGTATAGTGGTTGTCTTGAGGAAAAGCAACATCCAATTGTTTGAGTTTTGAGTTGAACTAGCTGCTTGTTTCACGGAACAGCATTTTTACTTGAAAGAACAGCTAACAGATAAACTATAGTTATTCGGGCTTGGGTATCTGGCAGGTATTTTCTTGAAAATAAACAAAGTGAGCCTGACAGCATTTATCAGCAATGATAAAATCCAAGTGTTCAAGTAAAAATTAAAAATTTTCAGAACTTGTATCCATCACTGTCAGTATGACAGCCTCCCAGTTCTTTTTTTGGTGAGACTGGTGGTAATGTTAACAAATGGGATTTTTGATATTGTATAATGAAATGTGTCAACATTTGGAAGATATGCAATACTTTTCAAACAGCCAGTATATGATGCCACAAAATAAGTCATGGGTAAAACATCTATTCAAAACACAGGATACACCATGAATGTCAACATAAAAGAGTATGAAAAATGCATTGATATAGTTTAAGATTCTATACTGCAACTAACCTTCAGTGGAGTTTTGATGTGTATCAAAGAAGAATATCAACAATTATCTGAAAAGATTATTAATGTACTCCTCCCTTTTTCCAACTACATCTGTGTGAGGTTGGATTTTCTTCATATTCTTTAATCAAAACAATATATTGCCACAGATTAAATGCAGAAGCAGATATGAGACTCCAGCTATATTCTCTTATACCAGACATTCAAGATATTTGCAAAAATAAAAAACAATGCCACTCTTCTAATTTTTTTGTTTTGAAAAAGTTATTTTTGCATTAAAAATATTTATGTTAATATATAATGGGCTTATTATCTTTAAATGAATTAATATTTTCATGTTGTAAGTTTTAATAAGGTAAATATCAATAGTCTAAACCTATATAAACAAAAGCTCTTTGGGGTCCTCAATACTTTTTTAAGGGCATCGAGGGGTCCTGAGACATGTATTAGCTGAAGACGGAGACAGAATAAGAAGAAGGCTATTTAGGTAATTCAGATATGAAGAGGCTATGTGGATGGCTAACAAAAAGGTTTTATCAGTAGCTTTAGAGTTAAGAGCTTAGGTTTTTCATCAATGAGGAATGAAAAAAATAGAATCAGGAATTCTAAACTTTCTTTAAAGACACAACTGGTTAAAAGGCAATCATACACTGCATTTAAAAAAACAAAAAAACAGGAGACAGGCATGACTAAGCTTGGGGATGAGGAAAAATGTGGATGCATTTGTTACACATAAAAGATAGTCACTTCTACTCTTTTTTTTTTTTTTTTTTAAGCCCAGCGGCCTCTTCTTTAAGTTGTAAGACCACAAGTAAAATTTCAGCACTATGAATAAGTATTGAAATTGTATTCTAACACTTATTTTAACAAGTATTAAAAACATAATTCCATGTCCACATCAACTGTGCTCCCTGATCTGGTTACGAAAAACACACCTGTATGACAAATACTTTCGCTGCACTGCTTGTTCTGTTATAAAAACACTCTTTGTACTGGGGGAGCATTTTAACCTGCCACCAAGCAGCAATGACCCCATAAGCTCCTGTCTTAAACATCCTAACTAAGCACCAATACATTCGCATCATTAAAAAAAAGCAGAGATGGCATCTCCTTGCCTACAAAGCACTCTTCACATCTATTCTCCTTTGGGCCTCTCAACAACCTTAAATACGGAAAGTAGGTAATGTTATTCCCACTTTACAGATAAGATCCAGAGAGGCCAGTGTGACTGAAGTTACCTAGCAAATCAGTTCAGTGCTGTCTATGGCCACCACCCAACCATCTGTCTCCTAAAGCAGCGTTCTCGTCCCTCTAGCAGGCTGCCCCGAACATCTGGTACTGCCACATTCCTAGCCTTGCCTTTCCTACACAACATTTCCAATTTCAAGTTCTGGATTTGGGTAATCTATGATCTATAAACGTGGTCCCTAAATTCTTTCTTTTAAAAAGCTTCCAAAGAAAATTCAGTAGAATTTACATGAACCTTAAAAATAGGTCTATGCTATCTGGTGGGGCAGGTCGTTTAGGGAAATAAAGAATGCAAGAGAATTAGGAATCTCTGCCCTAATGATCCCAGGTTGTTGTTGCTGTTTTTTTTAACTTGCTGATTTCACCACACAGGCAAGTAACTATTTCTCTGCCTCTTTGATCACATCATTCGGAAAAATGAATATATACTCATTATGCCAAATTCCATTACAAAGAGAGCAATTTTCAGATCCTATGGAGTGTGTCATAATGGAAGAGTAACTCCTGGGGCCACAAAGGAAGCTATAAAGATTGCTTCATACATATTCACTCATACCATGTCTAAAAGGGGTGGGTGTGTATGTGTCTGTGTCTGTGTGTGTAAAAAAAAAGAAAAGGAGAAGGTGGAATTTGTAGGAAAGGTAAGAACATGAACGTGGTCCATTTTCCCAAAAGCTGACAGAAGGGCCAAAAGGACTATAAAAGGAAGGAGGAAAAATCTTCTGGATAGGAACCTAGATGTGGGGACCAAAAGGTAGAGGAAAGTCCAGTTCACCAAAAGCCACTTGGGCATAGCTCAAACATGCTTAACTTTGTCTACCTGCTGTTTCTCCTTCAAGACCTGTTCTCCCTTTAAAGAGATTTTTTTTTGGATCAGATCTTTTAGACACTATAATGAGACCTAAAAATCCTATTCCCAAAAAACCGTATGTCCACACAAAATTCTGTGTCAAGTTTTAGGGCATTCTAGCCCTTGTAAACTCTCCTAAGGAGTCCATACCTTGCAAGTTAAGAACCCTGCTTTAGAGTCATAGTCCTCTCACCCTCCAGCATGAACTGACAAATTCCCTCAACAAGCACAATACTGTGTGCAGTTTCCACAATCTGGGAGGGAAAGAACATATTTTTGTTTTGATTTTTTGTCCCAGAGTTAATGAGAAAAGATTACTATATACATAAGGAAGGAACTTCTCTAGATAAGGCCAAGCCAAGGCTGCAGGACCTCTTTGTAGGGATGGTGTGAAAGAGACTGAATACTGAACAATGGTCAAACTAGGTGGCTTTAGGATCCTTTCTAACCCAAGAGACTGATTTGGGAATGCTCTACACAATGGTAGAAACTCACCTTGGGGAACAGCCCACCCCCCAGAGTGATTGCTTACAGGTCAAAGACACCAAACCCCTGGATAGGTCCAAACTTGTAATACAACTGGTTAAGCCATTTCACACAGCAATAGTGACCAGGGCCTGTAGCACAGGGCACCCAGATATGCGGAGGGAGGCTGTAGCGAGGGAAAGGCAGGACTTCAAGTTATAGATTTGGGCTTAGAAACAGCAAGGCCACACATCAGTCCTCAAAACTTTCTGGCCCTTTGGCTTCCTATATACTTGTGTTTCTAAGAGTCTCAACTTTTCATAGCTGGAAGACATGCTTAGGTGGGAATTTCTAACCACTCCCCTTACCCGCCAGGATTCGGAGAGAAAAATCTCACTAACTGCCTCACCCTGAAGCGTCAGGAATGAATATTGCAGGTCAGGGTAGATATGGTGATGGGGAGGAGTGGTCAGTCCCTAGGTATTTCCTTCAGTGGAGCAGTGACTGGAATAAATTGGTGGGGGGAGGAGGGTATGACTACTTGGTACTCAAGTTTCCTGCTCAGGCTCAAGATCTGATGAAAGTAAGCAGGACGCCACATGGGACCAGGGGTACAGAGAATCAGAACAGCACTGGGGAGACAGGAAAGCACAATCAGAGCAGGAAGCATCAATGGGTGCAAAAAATGGACTGGATACTTCGTAGAATACGCTGTTTCTTACCCTCATCCTAGGGAGTAAAGTGCTAGTTGTACTCTTCTCTAATGCACATTAGACTAAGACATAGGTACTAATATAAAAATATTTTCCACATTCTACTTGAAGCTACCTGGCACCCCAGAGGTTCACGTGCCACTTTGGCACATGCTGGTAGCCAGGAGTCCTATGTCTGAAGAATGAGTCCTAAGTCTGACTCTACTCTCATCTCTCACATGAGCTCTCTGGGAGCCACAGCCTCCCTGTCTTACAGTGAAGAACGAGATCAGTTCTAAAGCCACCCTGTGCAACTCCAACAGTCAAGGCTGGCAGGTTTCTGGGGGGCTCTGGCAAAGGTGCCCACCAAGGTGGTATACTGACAGGACCCCAGCAGTTTCCCAGTTTCTGCTCTTGTGGGGGTAACCACAGATGCCAACACTACAGTATATACCTTAGCAGGCTTCCTCAGGCCATCTCTGTGTATCTCACTGTTAGCCTGGCTGAACATTTCCCCAGCAGGAGAGGTGTGGGCAGGCAATATGAGTCAAACGAGTGGCCTGGAGGCTCATATGAGACGATGAGAAAGAGCTCAGGAAACCATGAAGCATGGTGTGTGTGTCAGGGTCAACAGTCTACTCTAAGGTCCGTGCACATGAGAGCTGGAAAGGCTTCGATACCAATATCAGCCTTGAGGGCTGAGACTTAGGTGAGGGATGAGGAATTGACTTCCTCGTATGAATAATCCAGCTCAATTTGAAGTGGCTCTGGGATCAGCCCTTACTCCAATCCAATTCATAAACAAACCCCTTAGTTACAGATTATTAACTGCAAAATAACAGCCAAGAGCATTCCACTGAGCTCCATGTAGCAGAGGCCACTAAGTGTGCCCCAGTACCCACATTCCCCTGTATCTTTTAGTCACAAACCCCCTGGGTTTTAATTGGGCACGTGACCACCGAGATAAGAGTCTACATTTTCCCTTTCGGCAAAGCATGGCCATAAGGATTTGCTCAACTGCAGGTTATATCCTTTTGAAAAAAACCTTTTTTTCCTTCCTCACTGTCTCTCCCAAAGTGGAATGCAGACATGGAGCTGACAAGTCTCCTCTGTCCTGTGGATACGGACAACACCCTAGGGGTGAGCTGAACAGCAAGATAGTAGGAACCCAAGTTCCTGATGACCCTGTAGAGTTAAATCTGTCCTGGATCATCTGCCTACCTCTAGACTATCAGGTAAGGGAAAATAGACTTCAATCCTAAAGAGTCACTGTACTTTTGGTTCTCTTTGTTCCAGCAGCTTAGCCTGTGGCTTAACATAAATCACAACAGAATGAAAAGCTATCAGAGAAAGAGAACAAATGACTCAGGCAATGCTCTAGAGAAGTCAATACACTTTAGCAAACAGTTCAGAAAATGACAGTCTTCAAACAAGTTCTCCCTCCCAACCCATGTCCAGGACAGAGGCCCAGTCACAACCTTTGAGTAAAGGAAGAGGCCTTTATTATAGCACAGTCCAAACACAGGACGCAGCCTGTCCATTTGTGGGGTGAGGCCAACTCTTCGATAGCTGGAGATGCAGACTGCTTTCCCATCAACACTAGGCAGGGACACCCCTGTCCTACCTTTTCCCCTAAAGCAGGAAAGGTCCAAAATTCTCCATTCTTCATAATTACCATTCTCCATGATACGCCCAGTCCAGTAAGGCTTGGGGCGAGACAGCTGTTGGGGGACTGTGTGTGAGGGTCGGGGAGAAGCATCCCAGAACAAAACCCACAGCTGGTAACTGGAGGAGAGAGAAGCCTTCCCGACTGCCCTGGTCTCCTGGGGCCCAGAGGCCTGCGGGTGCAGCACTTGCTTTCCTACGGAGTCCCCTTGAGTCCCCTTGAGGGCAGAGCTCAGCCAGGCAGCTGCCAACCACTAACGGATCCCAGCCACCGGCACTTGCTGCTGCTTGCGGATCTTGTTGAAGAGTTCCATGTACTGGACCATAGTATCCGCCGGGCCATACACAGCGTCGTGTCTGTTTCCAAACACTGTGGGAGCCCCAGGAGTGTGGCTGCCTAGAAAGTTCTGCAGGAACTCAAGCAGCAGGCTCCAGCAGTCGCTGGCTACCACACAGGGGCCATACTCCACCTGAGGGCCAAAGGAACAGAGATTCAGGATCAGTGAAGGCAAGGGCGAGGTCTTCTGCTTCTCTTGTACCTCCTGCTGCCTGCTCCCATCTTCCTCAACCCTAAGCCAAAGACACACCTTCTAGTACAGTGTTGGTCCACAGAAAATACTCAAACCAAACATCAGGAATTAGACACACCCAGTATCTTTCCCTTTAAGCATCTCTGACATTTTCATCTTGGAGTTGTGCCAACCCACAGCCTTCCTACAAGACCCAGAGGCAGATCTACACCCCTTTTCATTATTTCAGGACTGTGTAGTCCCTGCTTGGAAACCCTGGTAGGGTAGTGGTTACATGCTATGGCTGCTAACCAACAGGTCAGCAGTTCAAATCCTCCAGGGGTTCCTTGGAAACTCTATGGGGCAGTTCTACTCTGTCTTATAGGGTCACTATGAGTTGGAATTGACTCAACGGCAGTGGGTTTAGTCCCTGCTTATGCTGGTGGAAGATCCAAGGAGAGCTCAGGAAAATTTTGAGAGAGAAAACTGAGAGAATATGTATACGACAATGTACGTATGTGGGCAGGGAGAGAGGGACCAGTAGAGGGCAGAATACATACATACATACATACATAAAATGCCCATGAGTCTCTTCAAGACCAAACATTACTCCCAAGGTCAGCCCAGACTGGGCTCTGACCCTAAGAAGTAATTTCCCAATCAATGTGGCAGGGGCCAAAGGATACGCATCTTAGATTTTTTTAAAACAAGAAACAGCTGGAGTGTGTTTGCACTACAAAGTTAGAAATGTGGAAGATTTAAACAAAGAGTGGGTCCCCAGTAGGCCCTGACAAGTGTATCAAAGCTGAAAATGGTCAGGAAATCGTGGCCCTCCCTAGAGGCTCCTGGAGTTTCAGAGTAGTAACTAGCACTAATGCCCTTTTTTCCACCTGGGATGCTTCCTAGGACCTACCTGTCCCCATGGCTCTACTTTTTTTTTTTATTTTTTAATAATTTTATTTTTTGTTGTTGTTGAGAATATACACAGCAACCCCTCTAACTCAGAACTGAAGCCACTCTCAAAGTTCACCTTTCAGTCAAAGATTAGGCAGGCCTACCACGAGACTGAGTTGAGTACAACTAGATGGTGCCGGGCTACCATCACCAAATGCTCTGACAGAGATTACAGCAGAGGGTCCCAGACAGAGTTTGAGAAAAATGCAGAAATTCTAACTCAAAAACAAAAAAAAACACACCAGACTTACAGGCCTAAGAGACTGGAGAAACCCCAAGAGTATGGCCCCCAGACACCCTTTTAGCTCAGTAATGAAGTCACTCCAGAGGTTCACCTTTTAGCCAAAGATTAGGCAGACCTAGAGGACAAAATGAGACTAAAAAGGCATGCCAGCCCAGGGGTAAGGACTAGGAGGGGACAGGAAAGCTGGTAATAGGGAACCCAAGGTCAAGAAGGGAGAGTACTGACATGTCATGGGGTTGTTAACCAATGTCGTACTAACTGTTTAATGAGAAGCTAGTTTGTTCTGTAAACCTCCATATAAAGTACAACTAAAAAAAAAAAGATTAGGCAAGCCTATAAAACAAACAGTAACACACATGAGGAACGTGCTTCCTAGATCAATCAAGTATATGAGATCAAAGGGGCAACACCTGCCCAAAAGCAAATACGAGAAGGTGGGAAGAGACAGGAAAACTGGAGGAATAGAACCAGGGAACCTGGGGTGGAAAGGGAAAGGGGGAGAGTGCTGACACAATGTGGGATTGCAACCAACACCATGAAACAATTTGTATATAAATTTTTGAATGAGAACCTAATTTGTTCTGTAAACTTTCACCTAAGACACAATTAAAATATATATATATATATATACACACACACACAATAAAACATACACCAATTCAACCCTTTCTACATGTACAATTCAGTGACATTGATTACATTCCTTGAGTTGGGCAACCATTCTCACCCTCCTTTTCTGAGTTGTTCTTCCCTCATTAACATAAACTCACTGCTCCCTCAGGTTCCTATCTAATGTCTTGAGTTGCTGTTGTCCCTTTGATCCCATAGGTAGGTCTTAAAAGAGCATGATCCTCAAGGCAAACAGTCTTTACTATTTAAGCTAAATTATTGTTTGGTTTAAAGAAGACTTCAGGGGATATTTTTGGTTTAAGGTCTAAAGATTATCTTGGGGCAATAATTTTAGGGGTACCTCCACCCTCCATGGCTCCAGAAAGTCTGCAGTCCATGAGAATTTGAAATGCTCTTCTGCATTTTTCCCCTTTTGCTCAGGATTCTTCCACAGACTCTTTGATCAAAATGTTCAGTAATGGTAGGCTGGCACCATCCAGTTCTTTTGGTCTCATGACAAGGAGGGAGTTGTTCATGAAGGCAATTAGCCACACATTCCATTTTCTCCTCCTATTTCTGACTCTCTGTCTTAGTCATCTAGTGCTGCTATAACAGAAATATCACAGATGGATGGCTTTTAACAAAGAGAAATTTATTCTCCTACAGCCTAGTAGGTTACAAGTCCAAATTCAGGCTGTCAGCTCCAGGGGAAGGCTTTCTCTCTTTGTCAGCTCTGGAGGAAGGTCTTTGTCCTCAGTCTTCTCCTGGCTGAGGAGCTTCTCAGGCGCAGGGACCCTGGGTCCGAAGGACGCCCTCTGCTCCTGGTGCTGCTTTCTTGGTGGTAGGAGGTCCCCAACTCCCTGCTTGCTTCCCTTTCCTTTCTATCTCTTGAGAGATAAAAGGTAGTGCAGGCCACACCCCAGGGAAGCTCCCTTTACATTGGATCATGGTTGTGACCTGGGTAAGGGTGGTGTTATAATCCCACCCTAATCCTTTTAACATAAAATTACAATCACAAAATGGAGGTCAACCACAGAATACTGGGAATCATGGCCTAATCAAGTTGATACACACATTTTGGGGGGGACATAATTCAATCCATGACACTCTCCTTCCTCTGTTGTTCCAGGCAAATAAGAGACCAACTCTTGTGCCTTGGATGGCCACTTGCAAGTTTCTAAGATCACAGTCACTACACAACAAACTAGGAGGTAGAACAGAAACACTAAACACGTTATTAGTCCCCATAACTCTGCATTTTAAGTCCCTACTTAAATTCTGGTGGTGCAATGATTAAGCACTTGGCTGCTAACTGAAAGGCCATCGGTCTGAATCCACAAACCACTCCACAGGAGAAAGATGTAGCAGTCTGCTTCTGTAAAGATTAAAGCCTTGGAATCCCATGGGGCAGTTCTGCTCCGTCCTTTATGGTTGCTATAAGTTAGAATCCACTCAATGGCACACAACAACAGCAACAACTTAGATGCTACTCCTCCAGAAATCTGCAATCCCCAAAGTCAGCAGTGATCTCACTGGCCTCTGAACTCCTAGAGCAATCTGTGCTTCTTTTACGGCATCTGTTACAAACTAACTTCAAATACAGTTTGTATGTGTTGGCCTTGCTCTCTTATTCAATCACAAACTTCCAAAACGCAGGTACTGTAGCTTACTTCTTTCTCTATCTCACATGGTAGCAGGCACCTGGTAGATTGTGGACTTTCACTGGTCCCAAAGCCAGCTACTGGCATAGTTCCTCTTTGACATTTTCAATACATATCTTTAGCCTCAAAGATTAACATCATCACACACACATGCTCACACACATCCCTTACCACCATGGAAGAAAGGAGGCAATACACCAAAAAGATAGGAACATCTTTGCTACACAACATTTGAGACTTAAAGCATACTAAGGACAAGTGTGTGGACACGTGTGATTTAAGCCCACCACCCAGAAGGTAAGGAGCCCTCGTGACACAGTGGTTAAAGTGCTCAGCTGCTAACTGAAAAGTCAGCTGTTTGAGCCCAATAGCCACTCCAGGGGAGAAAGATGCAGCAGTCTGCTTCCATAAAGATTTACAGCCTTGCAAATCATATGGGGCAGTTCTACTCTGTCCTATATGGTCACTATGAGTCAGAATCGACTCGACTGATTAAAGAAAGGGTCAAAAGATGAGGGGAGAAAGAGCACAGATGCTCTGGAGACAGGGATCAGGTAGGCATAAATCTCTGTTTGACATTTACAAGAGACTTGGGACTCTTTAAAACCCTTTGCCAAGCAGCCCCTTCAGCACATCCTCACTCCTATTTCACCAGGGTCTTACCTCCACAGAGATGCCCCGGGCGCTGGTCCCCATTGTGACCGTGCCCACCTTCACTAGGAAGTCACAGTACTGGTAACGGGTACCCCGGGTTTCAATCTTGCTGGCTTTGGCACTCTGGAAAAAACCCTTGAGCTTCACCATGAGCACATCAAAGTTGGTGTCAGCAATAAGGCAAGGGCCATTCTCAAAGAGGGCGAAGCAGCTCAAAGGATACTCTGAGTCGTGCATCACATACATCAGCTTCCCAGCCTGACCTGTGAGGGACAGAAACACTGCTCATCATCACCTGCTTTGTCAGCAAACCCCTGGATAGAATCAACTGCATGGAACAGGGCCAGGTGGCAATCTGGCATTACTTCAGCAGTCTTTGTAGGGGAATCCCCACACTGACACTTTTCCAAAAAG
The DNA here is from genome assembly GCF_030014295.1 of Loxodonta africana. NCBI lineage: Eukaryota > Metazoa > Chordata > Mammalia > Proboscidea > Elephantidae > Loxodonta > Loxodonta africana. The sequence goes on from NC_087342.1 coordinate 104,612,118, forward strand.
GAGGGAAGAAGAACAGCAGGTGAGGCAGCATGTGGTAAAACCCAGCCTGCTTTACAGAAAAAAGTGGGGGCCACAGAGGTAACTTCAACAGTGTTGGTAATAGTCTAGTTCTTAAGCTGAGTGGCAAGCTCACAGATGGACACTTAATGATGACGATTAACAACTCACATATACTTTGCATATATTTCTTTTGGATATATTGTATACTACACAATTAGTAATTTGGGCATGCCAAATGAATCTACTGAACTGTCTTCTGTTCAGCCCTACCTGCCTTGGCCTCCTCCCTCTCAGATATATAGGAAATGGCCCCACAGAAACAGCAAAGGGAAGATCTTGAGTATGAGCCTGGAAAGGTGGGCCAGGGCCAAACTGTGATAAGTCTTATCCATCATGCCTCAAGAACTCTGGACTTATCCTGAAGGCAATGGTGAAAGCTTGGAAAATTTTAAGAAGTCTTGAGGGATTTTGTCCCAGAATGGAATAACTCAGAGTCATACTTGACTTTGGGGAGGATGTGATGGGGGAATGCGTTTCTGCATGTGTAAGGGACAGGAATTTTGAGGATAGATTGTTATAGACTGAATTGTGTCCCTAAAAAATAGTAAATTCCAACCCCTATACCTGTGGATGTAATCCCATTTGGGAACAGGGTTTTCTTTGTTATGTTAATGAAGCCGTATCAGTGTGTGGTGTGTCTTAAACCTAGTCCCTTTTGAGATATAAAAGGAGCAGATTAGACAGAGAAGCAAGCAAGCACAAATGGGGAAAGACAGATGTCAAATGGAGATCTCCAAGGAATGCAGAGAAAACATTAGAGAAGCTGAGACAAGGATTTTTCCCCAGAGCAGACAGAGAGTGCCTTCCCATGGAGCTATTGCCCTGAATTTGGACTTTTAGCCTCCCAAACTGTGAGAAAATACATTTCTGTTCCTTGAAGGTCCCTAGGTAGACAAATAGTTTGCATTAGACTGCTAATCCAAAGGTTGGCAGCTCAAATCCACCCAGAGGTACCACCCACTCGGTGGGACCGTGGAAGAAAAGGACTTGTGATCTCCTTCCATTACGACTACGGCCAAGAAAACCCTATGGAGTAATTTTACTCTGTAATAAATAGAGTCGCCATGAGTCGGAATTAACCTGATGGCAACTAACAGGGACTTGGGAAGCAGCACACTTCAGCAGAAAGAACACAGGATTTGGGATCAAAAGATCTAGTTCCAAAGCCCAGCTCACCCCTTCTATTCGCTAAGAAATTCGTTTTCTCATTGATTACTGCAGGTTTCCTGCAAGGAAGAAGGGAAGCTGCACACATCTGGTTACATGGAAGAAGGCAGGAAATGGAAAACAAGATCTCCTTCCCTGATACACTGTAAGAGTTAATGGACACTGACACAATCCCAAATGTTTAAGTACTTAAACCTATTCCCAACACTGTGCTAGGATTTAAGAGTTATACAAGTAGAGGACTTAACAGTTGACCTCAAGAAGCTGACAATCTCTCTAGAGAAGCTAAAAACCTTTAAAAATAAGAATAAAAGATCACAAAATCTGTGGGATAGACCGGAAATCTTCCGGAAGGAAGAAGGTCTTCAGGAAAGGAAGACATCCAAGTAGGCAAGAGTCAGCAGGAAAAACTTTTCACAGAAAAAGCAGGACCTGAGCTGGGTTATGAAAAGGTAAGACTCAGCCACACAGAAAGGAAAGACAACATCCCAGGCAGGGATAAGAGTGTAGCAGTGGAAAAGAGTGAGAAGACAGGTCTGGCAGGGGCAGGGGGGAGTTTATTAACTTCCTCCACTCTGCCACCATTTCCTGAACACAACAGGCTCTGCACAGACCCTCCACCCGACATCCCTCCTGACTCCTTGCTGCCAACTCACACCTTTCATTTCCTTCTAAATCCAATTCACAAAAGGCATCCGAAGCTGATCTCATAATTCTGTTCTCCTGTCTACTCACTGTAATCACAAACTTAACTTTTACGAGTCTGTAATACTGTTATTATCTTGAAAAGATTTTGAAGTCAACTAAGTTTTTATTTCATGAAGAAGGCACTTCCAGCCATTTGTGGACAGTAGCACAGCTCCATCATGACAAAGTACTTGCATATCCCACGACTTTCTGAAGCAAGCAGAACCAGAGTTACTGCCCCGCCCCTCCTTTACAGATGAGAAAAATATAGCTGAAGAAAGTGACTTATCTAAGTTGCTTTCAAAATGTGGATCCCAAACTAGGTGCATCAGCAGCACCTGAGAACTTGTTAGAAATGCTAATTCTCAGGCACCACTCCAAAATTACTAAGTGAGAAACTCTGGGGGTGGAGCCCAGCAATGTATGTTAACAAGCCCTCCAAGTGACACCCATGCTGGTCAAAAGTGAGGACCACTGATCTAAAGGCACACAGCCAGTAAACAGCAAAACTGCAACTCAAATCTAGGCCTTCTAACCCCAAGTTTATGGCTCTTTCCGCTCCACTCTACTGGCTGCCATGAATGTGTTCTGCCTCCCTAACCAGACTGTAAGCTCCTTGAAAGTAAGAGCCCAATCAGGAAAACAGAGTCTACACCAGGTAGCTGCACTTGAGGTAGTGTGCCACCTTATATCTATATACAAACGTTTTATTGTCCAAATGTTTTCTTAACTATTACCTCTTTTGGTTCTTATGTCCTCCCTACTGAAGGCAAAACATGCTGTATTCCACCAATCATGCAATTCTACCAATGATGAAACTCAGTACAACCATTAGCTACCTTTTATTAAATGTTTATGACATGACTTCAATTCTGTTTTGTATGCATTATTTAATTATCACAACAACACTAGGAGCTACGTATTATTATTACCTTCATTTTATAGATGAGAAAACTGTATTGGCAAGAGTCCAAAAACAGAATCCATACCAGATAGTTTCAATGCAGAGAATTTAATAACGGAAAAAAAATACAGAAGAACTGAAAAACCAAATGGGACAGTGAGGCAACACAGAAAGCTACTACCATCCCTAGAGCTGAAGAAAAAAAAGAAGATGTGTTGTTATCAGAGCGAAGAACCAACTCTGCCGAGCAAGAGCTAGCTAGAACCAAGGAGGAGACACAGCTGTGGCCGATGACACTGCCCAAGAAGGAAATACTGTAGTGTCCCTTTCTCCCATGCTCTTACTGGCCAAAGGTAACTCGAAAGGGGCTTAGAAAATGTAGTTTGGAAGTGCAGAGCATGAATCTAAGGGGAAAGCGGCAAATGACAGGCAAGGAACAGATGGGTTAGAAGACTTACCTAATGCTGTACACTTAGGAAGTGGCAGAGCCAGGACTCAGGAGCCTGTCTCCACGATCCCTGCTCTTAACCTCTGTGTTATGCAACTGTCCAAGGTCATATGGTAAGTTACAGCAGAGCCAAGACCAAGAAAATCCAGGATCCCTAACTCATGTTCAAAGATATTCTTTCCCTCCCTACCATTCACACCCCCATCTCATCAGGCAATGCATTTAAAACAAAAGTTGGTCAAGGTTATGCTGAAGAGGTAGCCAAGGCCACTGGCTAGGTGTTAGAAAGTACTTAAAAAATCATACATGAGATTCCTGAGCCTGAAAGGAGTCTTCCTTAAACTTTAGAGTACATAGGGATCCTCTGGGATGCTTCTTAAAATGTAGATTATGAGACTTGCAACACCAGTCAGTCAATCAGTAAGTGGGGCCAGGAATCTGCACCTTTAACAAGTAACCCAGGGGATTCTGATGCACTTGGTCACCAAACCTACCCTTTGAGAAACACCGCTTTAAAAAGTTGAAACGAAAAACAGCCAAAAATAGCCCCAGTCTAAGACATGAAGGACCAAGAATTAAGTTCTTGTTCAGGAATACCACTCTTAGCAGAAGAGCAGACAGACTTCAAAGAACACAAACGTCCAGCAGCTCCAAGTCTGGTTCCAACCATCCTACAGACCCGTCTCACTGACCTTGGCTGCCAAGGGTAGAGGCAGCTGTGTGGTAGGTCTCACAGTCCACACAAAATGTTCCTTGCTTCTCTGCCCCAAGCATCTCCAATTTTCGGGTAAGGAGCTCCACAGTCTGCTGGACACTCTTGCCCTCGGCCACAGGCATCTGGGACACGCTGGAAGAGAGAGAACCAAAATCATCAGTATCCAGAGACACACAGGCCTCACTGAGCCACTCACTCACAAAATCATAGCTCATCAGGCCCAGGAGTTACCTGAGAGACCACTCACCCTGACCCCCTCATCCCTGAAAGTTTCTCTAGAAACCAAAGCACAGGCCTCAGAACTCTTACACCAGTGCAGCGAACTTCTTATCACTCTAGCATTTCCCAAGTGTAGTATGTGTGCCACCATTCAAGAGAAGACTTTAGGTGGCACACAGACTGAGACTCCTGTCATGAGAAAGAGATTCCCTGTGCATTTCTTTCAGTTCTGACTACGTCAAGGATAAAGTATGTTTGGACTTCGTACACTTTTACCAATTCTCTAACACTCTGAACTTGGGCTATAAGTACAGTAGCCACTAGCTACATATGGCATATTTAAATTTCAATTAATAAGACAAAATTTAAAATTCACTCCCTCAGTTGAAGAACTACACACATCGCAAGGGCTCAATAGCCACATGTAGCTGGGGGCTAGTGTATTAGACACTGCTGATACAGTGGGCACTACTGATATAGAACATTTCCATCACTGCAGAAAGGTCAACAGCCCAAGGAACAAAGAGAAAGCAACCTCAAGTTTATCATCTTTGGAGATGAGAGGCAACAATATCTATGAGAATTTAATACAATGCAACAAAAAAAATGTTATTTCCAAGGTGTCCTTCTATGGTGAGTGAAACTGCTTCCTCTTTAGGATGATAGGTGACAATTACCAACCATCTACTTACTATCTGCCAGGCAGTATCCTAAGGTCTTTAGATGGATTAACTCTTCAAATCCTTGAACAGCTGTATATGAGGCACTATTACTTTTCTCTTTGTTATAAATGAGGAAATTGTTGTTGGCTGCTGTAACTTGCCGAAGGTCACATATCTAACATGTGGTGTAGCCAAGATTCAAACCAGGCAACCTGGCTCCCACATCTATGCTCTTAACCACAATAGTAATCTACCTCTCTAAGAATGTAAGTTGATGGTTAAACTAAGTTTAAGAAAAAAAACAGATTTAAAAGAAAACATTAATAAACACTACAGGTGGTACTTAGCTATGGCAAAAACCAAAAAGACAATCAAGACACTTCACTAAAGAAGACATTCTGGTAGCTAACAGATACATGAGGAAATGTTCACGATCAATAGCCATTACAGAAAAGCAAACCAAAACTACAATGAGATTTCACCTCACTCCAACAAGGCTGGTATTAATCCAAAAAACACAAAATAATAAATGTTGGAGAGGCTGTGGAGAGACTGGAATGCTTACACACTGCTGGTGGGGATGTCAAATGGTACAACCACTTTGGAAATCGATTTGGCGCTTCCTTAAAAAGCTAGAAGTAGAACTACCATACGACCCAGCAATCCCACTCCTTGGAATATATCCTAGAGAAATAAGAGTCTTTACACGAACAGATATATACAGGCCCATGTTTACTGCAGCACTGTTTACAATAGGAAAAAGATGGAAGCAACCAAGGTACCCATCAACAGACGAATGGATAAATAAATCATGGTATATTCGCACAATGGAATACTATGCATCGATAAAGAACAGTGAGGAATCTGTGAAATATTTCATAACATGGAGGAACCTGGAAGGCATTATGCTGAGTGAAATTAGTCAGCTGCAAAAGGACAAATATTGTATAAGGTCACTATTATAAGAACTTGAGAAATAGTTTAAACTGAGAAGAAAACATTCTTTTGTGGTTATGAGGGGTGAGGAAGGGAGGGTGGGAGAGGGGTATTCATTAATTAGATGGTAGATAAGAACTACGTTAGGTGAAGGGAAAGACAACACACAATACAGGGGACGTCAGCACAACGGGACTAAACCAAAAGCAAAGAAGTTCCCTGAATAAACTGAATGCTTCAAAGACCAGTGTAGCAGGGGCATGGGTTTGGGGACCATGGTTTCAGGGGACATCTAAGTCAACTGGCATAATAAAATCTATTAAGAAAATATTCTGCATCGCACTTTGAAGAGTGGCGTCTGGGGTCTTAAACGTTAGCAAGTGGCCATCCCAGATGCATCAATGAGTCTCAACCTACCTGGATCAAAGGAGAATGAAGAACGCCAAGGGCACAAGGTGATTACGAGCCCAAGAGACAGAAAGGGCCACATGAACCAGAGACTACATCATCCTGAGACCAGAAGAACTAGATGGTGCCCGGCTACAACCGACGACTGCCCTGACAGGAACACAACAGAGAACCCCTGAGGGAGCAGGAGAGCAGTGGGATGCAGACCCCCAATTCTCATAAGGCCAGACTTAATGGTCTGACTGAGACTAGAAGGACCCCAGAGGTCATGGCCCCCAGACCTTCTGTTGGCCCAGGATAGAAACCATTCCCGAAGCCAACTCTTCAGACATGGATTGGACTGGACAATGGGTTGGAAAATGGTGAGGAGTGAGTTTCTGGGATCAGGTGGACACCTGAGACTATGTTGGCATCTCCTGCCCGGAGGGAAGATGAGAGGGTGGAGGGGGTTAGAAGCTGGCGAAATGGACATGGAAAGAGAGAGTGGAGGGAGAGAGTGGGCTGTCTCATTAGGGGGAGAGTAATTGGGAGTGTGTAGCAAGGTGTACATGGGTTTTTGTGTGAGAGACTGACTTGATTTGTAAACTTTCACTTAAAGCACAATAAAAATTATTTAAAAAAAAAAAAAAGAAAGAAAATGCCTGAACAAAAGCTATGAGAAACAAAAGTCCTAGGATTCTTAAAAAAAAAAAAAAAAAGGTAAGGGTCCCAACAGACAAAGTGTCAGGGGTTTCCAGGGTCCCAAGCCTCCATGCTGCAAACTTTTCATTCCCATCCCTCTTACACTACAGGACTCAGAAGAGAATCATATATCAACTGTGGGAAACATGGGCATAATCACTTGCAAGCTTTCAAGAGCCTGGGCTACCAGGAGAAAAAAATGCTCCTACACACTTTTATATGAGAAGCCTACAGCCACTGACTTCAGATATTCTGGGCTCCAGCCCCTCTGACTGGAAAAATGTTTTAATGTCTTTGAATGGAATGACATTAAAACGTCCTGAAACTAAGCCTTTTGGAAATAATGCCTCTGAGAGCATTAGGCCCACCTTTCCCTCTTCCAACTGAGACTTACAACATGTTAGAAATAAAAGGCCGATAGAAACTACACCAACCATGGAAGCCAACATAGTAGGAAACACGTCCTGAAGAGGTAAAGCAACTAGAAGCCCATCTTCTAATTCTCAGTGGCTTTGTTTTTACTCTTGACCCGAGGTATTAAAACGGCGAAAATGAAACTAAACACAAACTGGTCTCACTGCACTTTGTGGCTGTAGGGAGGATCAGGCAAAAACCTAAAAGAAACACTGTCTTCTCCTTGCCTACCCTCCACTCCCTCCAGCGTTGCCTGCTGATAGGTGCCAGGCCGGAGATGCTACTTCCGAAGCTGAAGTCCTATTACTAGCAGTAATATGGCCTCATAGGCAGAAAGAAAAAAGGGAGATACAAACATTAATGGGTTTCTGGGATAAAACCTTTTACCTGCCGCCTTCCAGGGGCTCATTTTCGAGGAAACAGGCCCGGAGAACCCGCAGCCCTCACAGTGTGCCTCTCATTCCCACAACACGGAGACATCTTGCTAAGCTCCCCGGGGGACGGCGGACCCTGGTAGTTCCTCCCAGGTCTGTTCGAGGCTCCGAAGGTCCTTCACGACCCCCAGTCTCGCCCCACAAAATCCCGAGCGGTCCTGCAGTCTTACCAAGTCACTCCCATGGTGTCCGGCCAAGAGGGTTGCAGCTTCAAACAGTTGAAACTCAGCGCTCTCGATGAAGTGAAACCCACTAAGGAAAGCTTCGAGCGAGGGAAACGCCCCGGAAGTTACGTAAAAACCGTGCGCCTAGTCGACGCGCCACGAGGAAAGAGACCTGCCTGGGCAACCCCTGGGTGACGCCTCCAGCAACGTCATCCGCTCAGTTCCCGCCCCTAGGTTTGCAGCTTCGGAAACTGAGATTTGGCTGGGCATCCAGGGCCTGGGTCCATGAAGCTACGAAAGCACGGCTCGGACTGCCACCCCATAGAGGAACCAGCAATGAAGGTATTCGAGTATCTAGCTCCAAGGCTCACGAGCTCTCTTAGGAGGTGGGGAGAAGCTGATGGCACTTCTGGCCTCCGAACGCTGGGGGTCGCGCTGTTCTTTGCGCTGCCTCTTGGGAACTGAGAGTTCACTGCGCAAGCGCGCTCGGCTTCTCTCCTCGGTACCCACGTGTAAATCTTCCCGTTAACTTTTTTGAGGAAAATGCCCAAATTTAAGGCGGCACGCGGGGCTGGGGATCGGGAAAAACACGCGCCCCTGGCGGAGCAGATCCTGACTGCGGACGCAGTGCGGGCGGGGGCCCGGGAAAAACGGAGGGGCCGCAGGACCCGAGAAGAAGAGGAAGAATATGTGGGCCCCCGGCTGACCCGACGGATTTTGCAACAAGCGCGGCAGCAGCAGGAGGAGCTGGAGACTGAACATGGGACTGGAGACAGGCCCAAGGCGCCGAGGGAGCGCACCACGCGGCTGGGTGAGCGGTGGCGGGCGGGTGGGCGAGCGGGGGTGGGGGGCAGAGTGTGCGAGGAACACAGCTTTGTTGAGGATGGACGACTTAGAGGTGACTTGCAAAGGAATAACTGGGAATTAAAGAAGGGAGTCCATATTACACTCTTACAAAGGTATTGGAGTAGGAGCCGAGTCGTGGAGCGAATTTAGAGTAGTCAGAGCCCCACCACGCCCACTCCTAGTTTTAAGCTCTTACTCCCAGGCATCCCCAAAGTTAGACCACGTTCTCCTAAGCAATGATCTTTTTGTTCCATAAATATGTATGGGGTGCTTACTACGTGCCTGGCACTGTGCTAGGAGTTTGGATTCAGAAATGAACAAGGTAGACACTGTCTCACTTCAGGACCCAACAGTCTAGAAAAGAGACAATTAAATAGACAACTAGAATAATACATTCCATAATAAAGAAACTACAGTTTCTCCAGTAAGGAATAGCATAGTCTTGGGTGTCAGGAAGGGCTTTCCAAATTAACCTATTAGCTGAGACTGGTAAAATGACTGAGGGTTAGCTACGCCTAAGACATCACACTTCTGTTTTACTGCTACTTCACCTCTCAGTCTTTTTTGCTGGCTCCTCTGTTATTCCCAACCTCTGATTATTGAAGGGCTCAGTCCTTGGACTTCTGTTAAACCCACATACTTCTCTGGTGATGTCATCAAGCTTCATGGTTTGAACACCATCTGTTTGCTGACTACTCCCAATCTTACATTCCAGCCCAGATCTCTTCAGTGGAACCCAGATTCAATATTATATCCTACTTGGCATCTCCAACTGGAGGCCTGATAAACCTGTTGCTGTGGAGTAGATTCCGACTCACAGCGACCCTGTAAGACAGAGCAGAACTGCCCCATAGCGTTTCCAAGGAGCAGCTGATGGATTCGAACTCCGACTTTTTGGTTATCAGCCTAGTTCTTAACCACTGTGCTACCAGGGCTACAGGAGATCTAATAAACATCTCAAATTTAACATGTTAAAACTGAAATCCTGACCTTCCTCCCCAAACCTGCGCCTCCCACTGTTTTCCTCATCTCAGTTTGTAGCACGATAACTTCCCATTGTTCAAGACAGAAACCTTGGACCCTTCTCTGTCTCCACACCCAGTCTGTCGAGAAATCATGTTTGACTCTACCTTCAAAATGTATTTAGATCAGACCACTTCTTACCACCTTGGAACACCACCCTACCACTCTGTTCCAAGCCGCCAAGATCTCGCAATTGAATTATTGTAGGAGCCTCCTCATTAGTATTTCTTACCCCTCCCCCACAGTCCGTTCTCAACTCAACAGCTAGAGGATTGCAATAGCCTTCAAAGCCCTATCTGTTCAGCCCCCTCACCCCCATTACCGTTCTGGCTTCTTATACTATTTTCCCCTTTGCCTTGTCCACTTCATCATACCTATATAGGCTTCATTGTTGCTTAAACATGGCAGTTCAGGGCCTTTGCCCTGGTTATTCTCTCTGCCTGGGCTGTTCTGTCCCCATACGCCTGTAGGCTCACCTCCTCAGTTACTCACCTTTTCAGAGAGGCCTACCCTGACCACTCTAATTAAAATTGCAACACCCCATCCCTTCTCTCCTCTGCTCCACTGTACTCCAACTTGTATACTATACTCTTAACTTTATTTTCATAGCCCTTGTCATCTTTTAACCCAGTATGTTTTACTTGTTATGTTTGTTCCTTGCCTGTCTCCTCCAATTAGAATGTAAGCTGTACAAGGACAAAAAATTGTGTTACTCTTGTTCAGCGATCTATTCCTAGCACCCTGAACTGTGCCTTACATACAGTAAGCACTCAGGGTTTGCTGAATGAATGGATTAATGAATGATGGCGAGGTAGGTAGGAGCCAAGTCTCCAAAAGACCTAGAGGCCATGCCTGGGATTTAAAACTATCCTAAAGGGAATGGGAAACTACTGAAGAGTATGTTGAGTGCAGGACCAATCAAATGTGTATTTCTAGAAGGTTATTGTGGCTGCAGAGTGGAGAATGAGTTGGAGGGAAGTAAGGTTGAAAGTATGGAGATCATTTAGAAGATTCTTGAATTAACCCAGGCAAGAGATGATGCTGGTCGAGGTTTAGATAGGGCTGTGAGGGATTTGAGAGATATTCTACAAAGTGGAGTAGGACCTGGTAATTGTTTGGGTGTTGGGGGTGAGGGTGCAGGATGAGGCGGGACTGCCTCCCAGGCTGTGGTATGGCATTGGGTGAATGGTGGTGCCGTTTGCTGAAATGTGGAAAAGAGTGAGTGGTGCAGACTCAGGAGGGAAAGAGAATGAGTTCATTGATGACATGTGATGTTTGAAGTGCCCACGCGTCATCTAAGAACGGCTATATAGAAGGCAGTTGGAGTTAAGGCCTGGAGCCAAGAAGGGAGATCAACCTAAATTACAGATTCGGGAGTTGTTGGCATGTGGACACAAAATGTCTCACCATCTTTATTGCACTCTTTCATCATACGCTGCCACAGTTCTTAGTGATCTGCTCACATGGAGCATTTTATCTCCCCCCACCTTGGATACTCTTCCAAAAGTCACCTATTCAAATTGGTTGGTTGGTTGGTTGAAATATGAACTCCACTGCCTGGCCTTTAAGGCCCGCCACAGTCTGACTGCAGCTTGCCCACCTAGCCTCATTTATTGCCGCTGCCTAACAGACACTTGTAACCAGGTCCTTTTGCTAGTGCTGTTACCCTGGTCCAGAATTCCCTCCTTCAGCTCCCAAACTGCCTATCCAGAGCCTAACTGCCCTTGGCGCTCCTCTTCATCCAAATTCCTATGATATATAAAGTGTCTACCACTCATTTTGGCATATAATCAAGCTCTATCATGTGTGTAGAATAGTGGTGAGGAATACAAAATCTAGACCCAGACTACCTGCCTTAGGCAGACTACTTTTCTGTGCTTCAGTGCCTCCATCTGACACTTCTTGGGGGTTAGGAGGATTAACTGGTAACACATGTACAGTGTTTAGAGCAGTTTAGAACAGTCTTGCTACATAACTGAGTATGTCTTGTTAACAATTATTTATTGGTATCACTGTTTCATTGTTTCATATGTGCGCATTTTGTTTCTTAAGCAAGATTGCACCTGCTGGGGACAGGAAGGGAATATGTGCATCATCCGTTTCACTGCACACATGCGTATCTGTTACAAGCACACGTGAGGCCTGTACTAGATACTTGTTCAAGTTAAATGGACTCTGAACCACTCACCCACTCCTTGCCATGCTCATCTGTCCCTTCTCCCCTCTTCTAGGTCCAGGAGTGCCACAGGATGGATCAGATGACGAGGACGAGGAGTGGCCCACCCTGGAGAAGGCTGCCACAATGACAGGGGTGGGCCACCATGCAGAAGTGGTCGTGGATGAGGAGGATGAGCGTGCTATTGAGCTATTCATGAATAAGAACCCTCCTGTCAGGTAGGACTGGCATGGCCTGGGATTTGGGATAGCGAGTCCTGGTGGAAAGTTCCCAGAGGGAAGCAAATACTCTGACAGACTTTTGCTTCCCTACCTTTGGACGGGGACCACCTTGGCAAAACTGGGCCATTCTCAAAGGACCATTCTGAGTGGAAATGGCTGGCCTTGGTGTATATCCTCCCACTGTCTACCTGTTCTAGAACTGTCCCAATTCCCCGGGGAAACAGCTACACGGTCTTTTTATGTCTGGGGTGATCCATGCCATTGCATTTGATCTTGGTGTGTTCTTTTCTTAGTGGTAAGCTCAGTTTCCTTGGATAAAACTCTTGAGCTTCATTTAATCCAGAGATTTTCAACCTTGGTGGCACTGTTGGTATTTTGTGCTAAATACTTCTTGGTTGTGGAGGCTGTCCTTTGCGACGCAGGATGTTCAGCGGCATCCTTGACCTCTACCCACTAGGTAACCAGTAACAACTTCGCCCTAGTTGTGATAACTAAAAATGTCTCCAGACATTGCCAAATGTCCCCTGAGCAGTGGCATCACTAGGAGAGTGCAGATCGTACTGGGTGACACTGTCAGAGGGGATGACAACAAAATGACTGTCTATAAAATTTTTGTGTAGTGTTTGAGCAGAAATTTACTGTGTTTTATAAAAGTATCTTTGCAGTTATAACAAATGAAAATTTTTCTTAAGTCCCGCTTACATGTATCAATATACCTACAAGGCTAAAACTGTGCTAATTTACTTTTTGAACCTTCAAATGTGTTCTGGTCAGAGCTGTCATTATTACCCAGTTACAAGGATGCTTCAAATCACGTGGTTAAGTTGTCAAGGATTTTATTTTACTTGGATCCATAGTCAACACCCATGGAAGCAGCAGTTAAGAAATCAAAAGATGCGTTGCATTGGGCAAATCTGCTGCAAAAGACCTCTTTAAAGTGTTGAAAAGCAAAGATGTCACCTTGAAGACTTAAGGTGCGCCTGACCCAAGAAATGGTATTTTCAGCCATCTCCTATGCACATGAAAGCTGGACGATGAATTAAGGAGACTGAAGAAGAATTGATGCCTTTAATTGTGTTGGAGAAGAATATTGGAGAACAAATCTGTCTTGGAAGAAGTACAACCAGAATGCTCCTTAGAAGCAAGTATGGTGAGACTACATCTCACATACTTTAGACATGTCAGGAGGGATCAGTCCTTGGGGAAGGCCACCGAGCTTGGCGGAGGGTCAGCAAAGAAGAGGAAGACTCTCAACAAGACGGATTGACACAGCGGCTGCAACAATGGGCTTAAGCATACAAAGATTGTGAGGATGGCACAGGACTGGGCAGTGTTTCATTCTGTTATACATAGCATTGCTATGAGTCGGAATCGACGTGATGGCACCTAACAACAACAACACTACAAGCACACGCTTTTGTTTTAGTTTCAGGTGCTGTTTTATAGTTGCTGATTTTGCCAGATTTTCTAGTATTTTATCTACAGTATTGCAGTAATTAGCATGGGGAATGACACCAACCCTAGAGATACCACTGCCTCCGAGAGGGGTAAAGTCTCCCCTGGTTGAGAACCACTGATTTATTCCCATCTATAATAAATGCAGGAGCTCTGTGGCACAGTAGTTAAGCACTTGGCTGCTAACTGAAAGATTGGTGGTTCGAACTCACCAGCTGCTCTGCAGGAGAAAGATGTGGCACTCTGCTTCTATAAAGATTTACAGCCTTGGAAAGCATATGGGCAGTTCTCCTCTTTCTTATAGGGTCGCTATGAGCCAGGATCAACTCAACAGCAATAGGTTTGTTTTTTTATAATAAATGCAAGGAGCCCTTATGGTATAGTGGTTAAGCACTTGGCTGCTAACCAAAAGGTTGACAATTCCAATGCACCCAGTAATTCCGTGGGAGAAAGACTTGGCAATCTACTTTTGTAAAGATTACAGGCCAAGAAAATCTTATGGGGCAGTTCTACTTTGTCACATGGGGTCACTATGAGTTGGAATTGACTCAGCAGCACCCAGCACGAACAACATAATAAATGCTGGCTTCAAAACATGCAGGTATTTAGGTTGCCTGTGGTCTGGCCCCTGAGCCATGAGCCCAGCTAAGCCCATGGATCTTAGTCCTAGGAGAGGGAGTCTAGGATATGGCCCCTCACTAGTTCATTCTGACTGTAGTATTAACTTAGGAATACATCCTTGGTTGTTTAGGCTATTTTGGGTTAATGCATCTCATTGCTAATCAGTGCAAAAAGACAGGGAGGCTCAAAGATACCTGCTGTGGCAGCTTATTGGAGAGCGCAGAATGATGCGAGCAGCTGAAATCGATGTCACCAAGCCAAGCCTGTGTACTTGGGCTGTGTGTTTGTCCCACCATGGAGCCTCTGAGGTTCTTACTCAGCGTCTCTTAATTCCTGTTTCAGAGACAGTTCTGACAAGCTTAGCAGAAGGCCTTTCCACCTTGCAGTAAATACAAGTAGAAAGCTACTAGAAACAGGGACTCTGACAGCCTTGAGGAACTACAGCTGACATCTTCAGAAAGCACACCCAGATCCCTGTGGGCTCAGCAGAGGCCATTTAGTTTGGAGGCACATTATAGTGTAGTATAAAGTATCTGAACTTTAGAACCTAAAAGACCAAGGTTTGAATTTTCCCCCCACTTGACCTCGGGTGCGTTATGACCCTCTTGAGTCTCAGTTCCCATGTCTGTATAAAAAAAACAAGAACCCATGCCTTTTGGTGTCGAGTTGATTCCAACTCATAGCAACCCTATACGACAGAGTAGAACTGCCCCACAGGGCTTCCGAGGGGCGGCTGGTAAATTCGAATGCCGACCTTTTGATTAGCAGACAAGCTCTTAATCACTGCACCACCAGAGCTCCTTATCTGTGCAAGGGGCATAAAAATACCTCTGATAGGTGTTGCACAGACTATGAGATAGTATCTGGAAAGTCCAAACAAAGTGCCTAACACTAAGTAGGTCCTCAGAAAACAGGTGCAGTTTTAAATACGCTTCAGCAGCTTCTGAAGACACCATTTTACCAGAGCCCAATGTAATAATTATTCTGAATGATTAAGATTGTGTTTTATGTA
Organism: Loxodonta africana; assembly: GCF_030014295.1. Classification (NCBI taxonomy): domain Eukaryota; kingdom Metazoa; phylum Chordata; class Mammalia; order Proboscidea; family Elephantidae; genus Loxodonta; species Loxodonta africana. The sequence continues at coordinate 104,627,371 of NC_087342.1, forward strand.
CTCTGTTTGAGGAGGCTGAGAATAATACAATCAATTTTAGTAATATTTCCAAAACAAAATAGGGAAAAGTTTGTGGCATAGTCTCTCCCTGGTGATCCTAGCTACTTGAGAAATCTTGGTGTAAAAGTAAGGTGTGTGTGGCACCCTAGAGGGGTAGCAATTTGAAATTGGACAGACCTCAACAGATTGGCAGTGGATGATGGATATATTTGAAATAGGCAACTTATTACAGAGTTGCTGTGTACTAATAGTTAAAGTAACGTATACGTATTAACGCATTTACTGTATTTTGTGCAAATAACGCAGGCCTCCTGCATTTGTTTGCCAGCTGTGCCCCCCCCCCCACCAAGGGTATTTTCATAAGCACACTATGGTAATTTTCTTTACAGCAACATGTGAAAGAGGATTGGCATGGTAGTGCAGTGCCTTGGGTGCTTCATGGGGAGAGGTTGCCACATCGGGGGAGGATACAGTTGCAGAAGGCACCTGTAATTTAAGTAGACATACGGTAATCCTTATATTAACCCTGTGAGGCAGGTACCATCTTTACCAGTTGCTGTCAGGTTGATTCCGAGAATCATGGTGACCCCATGTGTGTCAGAGTGGAACTGCAAACCACAGCGAATTTTCACTGGCTGATTTTTGGGAAGCAGGTTGCCAGGCCTTTCTCCGAGATGCCTCTGGATGGACTCCACCCACCACCCTTTTGGTTAGCAGCTGAGCATGTTAACCATTTGTGCCACCTGGGGACTCTAGTACTGTAATTATCTCTGCTTTATAGATGACGAAACTGAGGTATTGAGAGGTATCGTAAAATGCCCAGGGTTATATAGGGAAGAGTCAGGATTTGAATCCAGGCACTATGACTTCAGAGTCTGTATTCTCAATCCCTACCCTGCTGCTGCCTTTGTCCTGAGTTAAATGACTTTTAGGTCCTTTGTGCTCAGTAGTGATTCTATGGTCGGTGGATAGGCCTAGAGATGAGCAGAGGCCGCACCCAGTAGGATCTCAGGTTTGTCAGAGCTGGCAAGGGACTGTGGGGAGTCTAGAGCTTCCTGGACTGACTACAGCATCCTCTTCCTCTTCCCTTCCCTCTGCACTTCCCCAATTCCTAGGCGCACCCTGGCTGACATTATCATGGAGAAGCTGACTGAGAAGCAAACAGAGGTTGAGACAGTCATGTCAGAGGTATCAGGCTTCCCTATGCCCCAGCTGGACCCAAGGGTCCTAGAGGTCTACAGAGGAGTCCGGGAGGTAAGAGCTGAAAGTGGAACATGACAGGGTACCCTTTGCAGGGGCTGTGGGTGCCCATGTCTCTCGTGCCAAATACAGCACGGTAGCAGAGAACAGACTTGAGAGCTAGAGTGCATGGGCGCAGAGTCCTGCTGCCACTCAGTGACTTGGAAACCTCGGATAAGTTCCATAACCCTGGGCTCAGTTTCCTCATCTGTAAAACAAGGATAATAATAGCAACTCCTCAGAAGGTTGTTGTGAGGAGTAAATGAGTTCATGTATGAAAAGCACTTAGACAAGCATCTGGTACATGGCAAGCACTATATACGTTAACGATTATTATTATCTTACCTCCCCTGCTCCCAGGTCTTATCGAAATACCGCAGTGGGAAACTGCCCAAGGCCTTTAAGATCATCCCTGCCCTCTCCAACTGGGAGCAGATCCTCTACATCACAGAGCCTGAGGCCTGGACTGCAGCTGCCATGTACCAAGCCACCAGGTAGAGTAGACGGGGTGAGGGTGGTGGTGGGTCTACAGGAGAGGGCTGGAGGTGGGAAGTAAAGGTTTTCCCTTTCCTGTTACATTTTAGCTTTGCCTTGGAGCTCTCTTTTGTGCTTCTTTGTATCATTTTCCCAGCTTTTCCTGTTTCCATGTTTGGGCCAGGACTCTGTTGAGAATCCCCTGTAATGAGATTCAAGGGGAGAGGCTTATAACTGCTTGGGTATGCCCCTGGAATGTCAGAGTGGCCTCAGGAGTTTCTGGCTTCCTGGGCATGCTCAGGTCCCTCCTGGCCAGCAGGGCAGAGAGGACCTACAGTAGGAAGAAGAAGGCAAGTAGCTGGATAGCCATCACTTTGAGGGAGTTCTGGCTCTCCCATAGGTGGACAGTTCACCCAGTTTAGGTACATCTTGTCGTCCTTCCAGTTCCCTCCCTCTAATCTGACCTGGGGTTGCATGCATACAGCTAGCGCATACCCCCACACACCTGTCGCTGAAAGAATGATTTTGTGTGTTACTTACAAGCACCGTCCCCGGTGATGCTGAAAGTGCAGGCTCCAGATAGTCATGTAACAGAAACTCTCCACCCCACCTCCCCCCAAAAAACTAGGATTTTCGCCTCTAACCTGAAGGAACGCATGGCCCAGCGCTTTTTCAACCTTGTCCTGCTCCCCCGAGTACGAGATGACATTGCCGAATACAAACGACTAAATTTCCATCTCTACATGGCACTCAAGAAGGCCCTGTTCAAGCCTGGAGCCTGGTTCAAAGGTGGGAGCCAAGGAGGCAGGGAAAGAGGGGAGGGCCTTTAGTCCCTACAGCTAAAAGCAGTAGGCCTGATACGGAAATGGTTGTCTCGGGCCAAGCTCCAGTGGCTGTCCCTGGAGTGGGTGGGGGGTTCTTTGTACTGTACCTCCTCCCAGGGGACACAGGAACTGCCCTTCTGACCCTGTCCAGGAATCCTGATCCCACTGTGTGAGTCCGGTACCTGTACCCTCCGGGAAGCCATCATCATAGGTAGCATCATCACCAAGTGCTCCATCCCTGTGTTGCACTCCAGGTATTGTTGGGGTGAGCGGGGGAGGGCTGGTCAGTGGGCATCCAGACAGAAGAATCACCAGGACTTGGAGCTGGGGGACAGGCTGAGGACTAGCACTGGGGTTTGTGCTTGTTTACCCCAATGGGTGGGGATATCATTCCCCTACTAGAACAGAAGTTCCATGAAAACCGGATCCCAGTGCCTGGCACGTAATAGGTTCTCAGTGAATAGTTGAATGAGTGAATGAATAGGGAACACAGGCAGAAAAGTAGGTTGGGGTGGAAATGTTGAGATGTTTGGACATATTCTAGTTGCATACTGAGATAAGAGATCTGAGCCAGAGGTAGGGCTTTGAGATGGATCCGTGTAGAAATGGTAATAGATGTCTGGAGAATATGAGATTAGGTAGGTGAGCAGAAGGCCTAAGACAGCCTTCTAAGAATATCTACAGAGTAGGGGCTAGCAGAGGAGAAGAGGGAGAAAGCACACAGAGAGAAGCAGAATCCCTCTTCCAACATTTCCCCCATCGCTGAGCCCATCCCACCTCCCTTCCTCCCTCCCCCAGTGCGGCCATGCTGAAAATTGCTGAAATGGAATACAGTGGCGCCAACAGCATCTTCCTGCGACTACTGCTGGACAAGAAGTACGCACTGCCCTACCGGGTGCTAGATGCCCTGGTCTTCCACTTCCTGGGCTTCCGGACTGAGAAGCGGGAACTGCCCGTGCTCTGGCACCAGTGCCTCCTGACCTTGGTCCAGCGCTACAAGGCGGACCTGGCCACAGATCAGAAAGAAGCCCTCCTAGAACTGCTCCGGCTGCAGCCCCATCCACAGGTGTCCCCTGAGATCAGGCGTGAACTTCAGAGCACAGTCCCCCGAGATGTGGAAGATGTGCCCACCACCATGGACTGAGGAAACATACCTGTGCTGGCCCCAAGGGTCCTGGAAGAACACCAGGACCCCATTGGTGGCTGAAGGTGACGGTGAACCTTTATGCCTGCAGACTCAGATCAGGACGGGGAGAGGTTACACAGGCACCTGTGACTCCCTCGTACTGGACAGGGAAGACTGAGGGTCAGGCTGGCCCCCCTTCCATTCTAGCCCCTGGTCCCTGCTCAGTTCCGAAATCTGATTTGAGACTCAACACCCTGCTCCTCCACTCCCCAGCAGGGGCCTCTCGTGTCTAGTGACTGGGATGTGGAAAGAAAGAAAGCCAGGTATTTATTGATACTCTGTCGTTTGGTGTACTTAATGGATTTTTTTTTTTTTTTTGCTTTTCCTCTTTAGCAGGTACTCTGTCCCTCTTAGGAATGGATTCTTATCCAGTTTACATAAAAAAAAAAAACTGTTGCCGTGGAGTCGATTCCAACTCATAGTGACCCTTATAGGACAGAGTAGAGCTGCCCCATAGTTTCCCGAGGAGTGCCTGGTGGATTTGAACTGCTGACCTTTTGGTTAGCAGCCGTAGCACTTAACCACTATGCCACCAGGGTTTCCCCAGTTTGCATAGGACCCCCTTTATCCTGTAAGTTTGTTTTCTCAGGCCACATCCACCGTTAGCCCCAGAAGACACACTTCTCTGCCTTCCCTTGACATAAGTTACATTGGTAGAGTGCCAGTAACCAGAAGGTGGTTCAGAAGATGGTCGTGTCACAGCTGTGGCTGAAGGGGCTAGATGCGAAATGCCCTCCCCAAGGAAAGTGGAGATACAGGGGCAAGAAAGGCCAGAGAGGAAAGTCAGGCCTGGGAGTGATTAGATCTAGGATCAGCACCAGGGGTTCTTGGCTAATGAGAACTGTAGATAGACCAGGATTGGCACACTAGGGCCAAGTGCCTGTTTTCATATGGCCCCTGAGCTAAGAATTTTCACAGTGTTAAATGGATGTGGATGGGGGAAGAAAGAGCATATCTTGTGACAGATGACAATTATATGAAATACAGATTTCAGTGTCCATAAATTTTTACTGGAGCACAGCAGCACCCCTTTGTTTACATGTTCTCTATGGCTGCTTTTGTGATATGGTGGCAGAGTTGAGTACAGTCCTGCTATAACCTTTACTTGCTTTTGAAAATACAAATTTGTTCCAACCCAGGTGATATATTTGGAAACAATTTGGTCATAATACAAATTTCACGTTAGCTTATGTGCAATTTCATCCTTATGAAACACAAGGTGGGGGAAAAAAAAGAAACACTAGGTGGTTGGAGAAAACTGCAGCCAGATGAACCCAGCTGAGTAAGAGTCCACAAAACACACCTCTCATGGACCAGCCACCTCAGTTCTCCCTGCGCTGTCAGCCACACCCATCCACATCTGCTCTTAACTTTCCTTCCGATTTCCTTTCACTTCAGAGTAACTCACAAGCTGCAGCCCCTCTAACTTCCACATACAAACTTAAGCTCTTTTTCAAGACAAAAGGGCCATATTTATAGTAGTATTGATGTGTTTAACCATTTAACATGTGAAACAATGCTACCGTTCTTTATTAGTTTCTTTTTTTTTTCAATGTGTCACTGATTAAGTTTTTGAGTGTTGCATCTCAAGCCCCATTTTTCTTGTGTGATTTTGCATAGAGTGGTGATATTTAGGAACATATATGTCATGTTATTAGCAGAACTGACTATATTTGAGGTAGAGACCATGTGACCTGGAAAGCCTAAAATATTTACTATCTGGCTCTTCACAGAAAAAGCTTGCCCCCCCCCCCCCCACCTTAGGACCGTTGATTTCAGCTCACCTATAGGGTCGCTATGAGTTGGAATCGACTCGACGGCACTGGGTTTGGTTTTGGTTTTATCTTATGCATCCTATAAATAGGTTTTTACACACAGAACCATCCAATCCAAGAGGCCAAGGTCCATTTTATTCCAGAATCTTTATTGAGATAGCATGATGGTCCTGGGCTACCAGCCTGCACCTTGTGGCCATAAGAAAGACCTGTGTCAAAAGGGCTTGCCTCCCTCTCCAGGCAGGGGGGCTCGTCCACCTCCAGGGCATCCCTGCCTCATCCTCCAGGCAGAGGGCCAAAGGGAGAGGAGGGCATGGCCCCACCCCAGGTTGTAGCAGCTCCTTGGCCACAAAGATTCTCTAGCCAGTAGCAGAGGGGAGGGATACAGCAACCACCAGGGTCACCACCACTTGTGGGGTAGACGGGCCCCACCACACCCTCCTCACAGTTGTACTCAAAGCAGTTAATAAATTAAAACAACCTCTTCCTTCAGCACTGACCCCCCTCAATTACACAGGAGCAGCTGAGTGGAAAAACATAGCAAGGAGGATTTGTTGGTTGTTGCCCTTCTGCCCAAGGCCTGGGCCCTTCTCTAGGAGCAGCTGTGAGCATGGATTATGCCGATGCTTCCAAAGTGTGGTGAGAGGAGCTGTCCAGACTGCTTCCCCTCACATGTCTATCAGAACGTCTGAAATTGCATCTTTAGAAGGACCCCAATCCAAATGCAATAACCCTAGAAGAGGCGACACCCTTAGAAGGCACTGGGGCATTTTGGCAGCCAAGAACATGAAAGCCCCAGAGAGAAAGGGACCTCAAAAAGGAATGCTGGTGCTTATATTTTACCTGCTTCAATTCGGTCTCTGACAAGCCGGGACCACCCCTAGCTGGAGTCAGGGAAGGAGCTGTTCAGATACAGGAAGGAGGTGGAGGAGGAGCTTGACCAGCCACCCAAACACCGCTGGCCTGGCCCCTTAGTGCACAATGCAGGGATAGGTAGGACCTGGCCCCTTAGGCTTTGAGAGGGGTGAATAGGAGCCCCCTCAGGCTTCAGATGTGGCACCGTTCATTCTTGGAGAGCAGGGGTGGAGGGGGCTGTGTGTATCCCCTCCCCTGCTCTTGGTGGCCACTTGAGGGGGCCTCTCCGGGGCTACAGGTCGACGGCTGTAACATCTGTGGGTGTGCTGGTCTGGCTGGGCCCCTCGTTGCTGGAGCCCCGGGGGGCTTTGGGCGCTGGGCTGGAGTTGGACCGTGAGTCCCTGAGGCTGTCCCTGAGCGAAGTTTCGATCTGCTCCTGACAGGCCCGCAGGCAGTCCTGGGGACATGGGGGAACAGTGAGGACGATCCACTCCTCACCCCTACCCCCAATCTGGCAGCAGGTGTAGGGGAAGGACACCTCCCAGCACACAGGGAAGTCTGGGGAGGTTAGGCCACAGCCCAGCCCCAGGAATCAGCCTTCAATTCTCAGAAACTGGCAAGAGGATGTGGCAAGAGGGTGTGAGAGCAGCCCTGCATCCGATACCAAACCCCACCCCCACTCCAGCACACCACTTGGCAAGAAAAGGGTACCTGGGGCCAGTGCCCTTTACCCCACCCAAGACACTTGGTCGTCTTCAGACCAAGGCAGGAGATAAAAAGCCACAGGAGCCCCAAGGCTGGGGGGCCTGAAACCAGGAGTTGGGACAAGGTTGGGGATGGATGACTCCCTCTACTGGAGGCTCAGGTAACAGCCAATGCTGCTTCATCAACAACCAGCTGCTGCCCAGCTTCCCAGCACTCACCACTTCAGTGCCTGTGATCCCTGCCAGCATTTCCGTGAGCTCCTCCGCAGTCATGGAGCAGGCATCCAGGCCTTGCACCGCAGCCGCAACGCTGCCCGTTGCGATCATGGATGGCGGGTACATGGCAAAGGCGTAATCTTGGGAGAGAATCATGAGACAAGGAGGACTACAAGTGTGACAGCAAGCGTGGACTTTCAATTGATGCCAAACAGCCTGTGTACAGCAGGGGCATGCTGGAAAACTCCAACAGTGGGTGATGCAGGACATCAGTAAGGGAGGAAGCAGGAAGGGCTCCTCTTCTAGAGCAAAGTGAGGCAAACACCAAATTCCCAAGGTCCAGGGAATGGATGAAACCTTTCTCAGTGTGAAATCACAACTAGGGTCAAGAAACCTGGGTTCTGAACCCAACTTACTTACCCTGAGACCTTGGGCAAATCACTTCCCCTCTCTAAGCCCTCTGTTTCCTCATCTACATACTGGGGGTCTTTAAGATTCCATACAGCTCTGATTAAGTTCTGCTGCTTTTCTATATTGAGTTTGGGAGGCTCAGAGAGAACGTAATTTTTACAAGTAAATTTTGAGAGGAGCATAAACTGAAATTTCCTGGTTACCTCACCCTGCCAACTCTTGATTTTCCTGATTTGGCAAAAAGGTATGCAGGGCTCTTACCTGTAGCACAGAGGGCCAAAAAGGTCTGAGCATGCTTTCTGACCAAGGCTAGCCGGTCACTGGGCAGAGAGAGCCGGTGCAGAATCAGAACCAAGAAGTCATGGGCAATCACAGCAGCCAGGTCCCACTTGAGCCTTCCCAGGACCAGCAACTCCCAGTCCTATGGGTTGAAGAAGAGGGTAGGGTCAGTGGCTGAAGAAGGAAAGGGGAGGGAGTAAAGGAGGAGTCTCACAGGGAAGGAACCCTATTATTTTGAAGCTCAGGACCCCAGTTCTGCTTCCAGGCTTAGGGCTGGTGCTACAGAGGGCAGTCCAGGGCAGAAAAGAGCTGGGGGCATTTGCTATTTATCATCTATTGATCATTTACTAGGTGCCAGTACTAAATGCCATATGGATTCTCTTTTAACCCTGGTTTGGTTATCTTGAGATATGAGAATACAATAATCCAGGCCTTCTCCTAATTTTATTCAGGGCTCCAAGTACTTGTCCCAGAGCTGGAAAAAAGCCTACAGTGGAAGATATACCGGCATCAGTATGAACTTGAGGTTCCTCTGGGATAAAGGAGAAAGACTCCATAACCCCAGGGATTCAAGAAAGGGGAGCTCACCCTAGCCTGTTCCCCCAACTATGCATCCTAACCAAGTCCACATCTCTTGAAGAAACCAGAATGAGCATGAGGCCACCCCTGCTGTGACACAAACACTGAGGTTCCTCAAAGGGGAGGTTGCCCAACCTAACCCACATCCCCTTGGTGGGACATCAGAGGTGGGTCCTGGGATATGGCACCCACCCCTTTAACTGGAACTTAGAGAATACCCAGTGCCACTCGAGTCTCAGGAGGCAAGGTGGAGGCCAAGTCAGGATGGGACCAGACGACCCCCAAGGGACCAAACTACTCCCCTCCCCACTGCCCAAGCCTACAGACCATGGCTGGGTCTTAGAAGGAGGCTGGGAGCCCCACCCGATCCACTCATCTGGTGTTCCCAGCCCTGACCCCATTTCCGAGTTGCACACACGAGGATTTCTTCATTGTTTTATCTCAGGAAGGAACTCGTGGGTTTGACCCCTTATTAAGGCAGAAATGGCACCCCACCCAACTTCTTCCAGGCCCCCAGCCACAGCTGTCCCCCTCCTGGCCCCAGCCTGGGTGACATCCTCCCAAATAAGCCCTAAGCCCCTCATAGGGCCCCATAGAAAACAGCCTGGCCCAGAGCCAGAGTGGGCCAGGAAAGCTAGAATTCTACTCCTGGTGCTTGTTCCAGTGGCCAAACTCCTAACTCAGGAATGAAACGAAAAGCACCAGGCCTCCAAGGAAACAACTGGAGTGGGGCTTTCCCTGCTGGGGTGCCCTTGGGGTCCTGTGTGAGGAAGGCAGCCACCCTACCCGGTAACAGAGGCAACCCCTGACGATCGTGGCCCTACCTAGGTGAAGAATACCCTGAGAGGGATTAGCTGCTTCTGTCACATCCCTGGCCTTCAAGGCAACGTGGTATAGGTAAAAGACCCAGATTCCACACTTACCTGCTTCAGTGGAATGCTGAGGCAGGTCCCTTCCCTCCTTCTCTGGGCCTTTACCTTCTCTGCTGCACAAGGATTTCGACTGACTCGAGTTCTTTGAGGTCCCTTCCAACTCTAACCTCCCAGGAAGCCACTGACATGCTCAACTCCCAGCTCAGGCAGAGGGAGTGAGGGAAGGGTACTTTTGCCTATTCTGAAAAACTCCTCACAGACACACACACACATACACTACCCCACTTTTCACAAAAAGGAAGTCCCCTTCTACCTGCCAGCCTAAACCCCTCCAAACATATCTTGCTCTCTGGCTTGGAAACCAGCTTGACCTTCAGACTTGCCAGAAACTACCAGATTCATCACAAAGAGCTGTGGGGCCTCCCAGATTCCCAACTCCGGCCTCCTACTCCCATCTCTGAGAGCTACTTGGCAGGAAGAGGAATCCTGTTCCTCGATTCACAGCAGTCGGGGGCCCCAGTACCCTGGCTTCCCCGCCAGCCAATCACAGCAGCCTGCATGCTGCCCTCCTCCCCGGGAGATGGGGCCCAGAGACTGCTCTCAGGGTCAGTAAGACTTGGCCAGCCCACCCCGTAGAGCAAGGTGGAGGAAGGTGCCAGCTCACCCTCTACCCTAGGCCTCCCAGGAGATGATCTACACGCCCTAAATAACCTCTTCCAGGGCCTAGCAGCTCTCCCATTTCCTTCTTCAGACCCAGTGAGGAAAGAGAACCCAGTGACTTTTCTGCCTTGCTTCAGGAGAAGCCCGGTCCAAGGAGCCACTTCCCAAACCACAGGGGTGACAGCAGCTCCCCACAGGGTTATGAAAGACCTTGGTCAGAGGAGGCGGGCCAGGGGAGGGGGCATCATTATCACATCGGAAGCAGCTGCAGCTCAGCTCCCTGTCTGTCCCTCAGCTTGAGCCTTTGGCTAAGGGGAGAAGGGAGAGATGTTTCCACCAGACCCAAAGCAGCTGCTCAAGTTCCTCAGGATGAGGACAGGGACTGGATGATTGGGAAAGGAGCTCCTTCCTGGGATATAAGGAAAATGAAAGAAGGTGCGCTGAAGCGCCTCAGCCCTTCCTTAGAGCAATCAGGGCCTGGCTTCAATCAGCTCTGAGAGGCTTTTCTATCGCAAAGTCCACCCTGGGATAAAGAAACCAAGGCAGCCCCCTCCCCCACACGAAGCACATTCCACTCCACCACGCCAGTGGGGGTGTGCAGGCATGCCCTTCTGCTGCCAATAAATAACTTGTGGTGGCTTTATAAACCCAGAGGCAAAGTACTAGTGAGTGGAGACATGCAGTTTGACTTGTTGCTATCTAGGGGAAAGACCAGGAAGGAGTGGCGCCCCCTGGAGGTCAGGAGGAGGGGGTTTCATTCATGCTGGTAGCTCAAGTCTGGGCCAGGACTACCCTGACTATGGCACTGCCCCATTTTTCTTCCACACTCCAGTTCCTTTCAAAATACAGCCTCAGCTTGCCTATGAGGCCTTGCTCCCTCTGTAGGAGGCAGAAAGCCTGTATGGTCTTTGCTTTCCTTTTCCTGGGAAGTGGGGTGGCAGTATGTGTTTGGGGGCAGGCGGAGCTACGCACCAACATCTGGCGGTGAGAGACAGCGTGGTCTGAGTAGATGCACAGTTTTTCGATGGTCAGGGGTTTGCTGTCGCGCAGCTTGGAGGCCAGCAGCATGCAGACCGAACCCAGGAGCTGCAACTGCGACTTGCGGGTGGGGACGCAGGACAGGAATCGATCCACGTAGTTCATGGCCAGGAGGAAGACATCCTCCTCACAGTGCTGCTCCTCACACACCTGGGGGAGGACGCACAGTGACTGTGGGGGCAGAGACTTAGGAAAGGCAGAACCACTAAGGAACCAAGGGACATGGAATGGGGAGCAAAAACGGGAGGGGGTAAGGGTACATACTGGGACCACAAAGACGAATATAGAGAAGGATAAGCCCTCCCCAAGGAGGCGCCCCCCACTTCCTCTGCGTTGCCTCCTCCCTGCTGGTGGGGGGGTGGGGGCGAGTAGGCCAGAGGAGCGCTTCCTTCAGCCAGGCCCCTTTCGAAGGATTCCAAATTGAGACTCCCATCCCCCATAGCGAGGGGGGGACGGAAGAGGCACTCCTGGTAGCCAGAGAGCTGGGACCTTCCCCTCATTACCACCACCCATTGCACACACCCAAGGGGAAGGGAGGAGACTCCTGTCGCTGCCTCCCGCACTTTTCGTTTCCCTGTCCGCCGGAACAGCGCGAGCGCCACCCCCACTGCCTTCCCCGCCAGAACCCCGCGACAAGACACAAGAACCGGCTCTGGGGCGGAGGCTGCCAAGCCTAGGATTTTTCAGACTCGCTCTCCTGAGAAGACCAGGCGGGGGAGGGAAGCAGGAGGAACAGAAGTGTAGAGAGTGGCCCTTGTCCGGCTTTCCTGGGCCGAACAGGCAGGGTTAGGTGCCAAATGACTGAAAGTAGGGTCGGAAGGAGCTGAACGGGGTTGGGGAAGGGAAGGGGACACCACGGAGGCAGTCAGGTTGCCCGAATGCAAGACCAGGCCCCAGGGGTCTGGGCCTCCGGAGCATCTTGCCGATTGTTGTTGGGACCAGGATGTCGACACAGGGCGGCCCCGGGATGCCCAGACTAAGGGGTGTGGGAATGGCAGGGGTAAGGGGGGCCCATCCGAGCGGTACCTCCAACATCCAGTACGCCAGCATCTTCCGCATGTGCGGCTTGATCTCGTTCTGCACGCACTGGAAGTAGGAGACGCAAGGCAAGTAGCGCTCCTCCATGCGGAGCAAGGTCTGCAGGACACGCTGGTCCTCCAGCAGCTGCGGGTCCGGCTTGGCCCGGGGTGTCTGCTGGATATTCTCGCAGCACAGCAGATCCATACTCTGGCAGCGCACGAGCAGGACAAGACTCAGGGTTCACGAGCCAGAACGCAAGCAGCGGTCTGGAGGGAGCGCGACGCGGGTCTGGCGCTGGGGCTGGCACTGCGCGGTAGAAAACCTAGCCCGCCGCCCGCGCGCGCGGCTTCCCTGACAGGCGCCCCGCCCCTCGCGACGATGTAGCAACCGTGGAATGCTTGGACGTCTTAACGTTCCAAGGGGCGGGGCTGCCTGCGCCCCAGACGGAAAGGGCCAGCGGGGGCGCTCCATCCTCCCCTTGGGCGGCCGCACTGGTTCGTGGGGCGCCAGCCCGCCGGCTTCCGGGCGCTCCAGGCACTCCTGACCACCGGGTAGAGTGAACTTGCTGGGAGGTGGGCCTCTTCCCCACCAATGGGCCGTTCCATTTCACTTCTCTAACTCCAGTTGTCGAGGGAAGAATTTCTCTCTAAGGGTTATTCATTCATTCATCTATTCATTTGTAAAACCCTATTTCATCTACTGGGTGCTCTAGGGAATATGATAATAAATAGCTAGTTCTTAGAAAATGCAATTCTAAGCACTTAAAGTGTAATAAATTATTAAATCCTAACAAAAACTTAGACGAGGAAACTGAGGCAGAGAGAGATAAATGTCATAGTCCGTGCCAGAGCTGGGATTGGAAAACTGGCCCTCTAGCCCCAAAATCTCTGTTCTATATCATTGCTACTCAAACTGGGAACCCCAGACCAACAGCACTGGCCTCCAGGTACCTGGGAGTTAGAAATGCAGCTTCTCAGTCCCCAGGCCTGACCTGCTGCATGCAATCTGCATTCAAGTGTGAGAGGCACTGGTCTAAATCTGCATATTACAGAAATACAACAGAGTGGAAAGACCTAGATTCAAGGCCTCACCTTGTCATTAAGTTGGCTGTGTGTCCTTGGTCAAGCCCTTAAGGTCGGCCTTAGTTAGTTTCTGTTTTCTGAAAACATGGGCAGAGGAAATAGACCTCTCTGCAAGAGTTTCTTGCTCAGATTCTATAAAACCTACTAGTTGCCATTTCTTCTCCACCTCCCAAACTTTGGGTTACTTTGTAGTTTTCCCCAAATTCCACACGAGCAAGAGGCTGACCACAGACCTCCAGTGATAGTCCAAATGGAAGTGGGATCTATGCCTCTCTTGGGGTCCTTGAGACTTGAGAGGCACTAAGGAAGTGAGTTAGTTACTAGAGAAATGACACTCTACTGTAAAGGGTCAAGTTCTATGCTAAGTATTTTCTCATTAAATTGTTTTATATATATAATACATATAAATTTTATCATATTGTTCATAACATGAAAATACTTATTTGCAATGGAGAAAACTTAGAAAATGCAGATAAGCCACAAAAAAGGAAAATAATCACTGTAATGTCACCATCTAGAGATAAAGGAGCCCTGGTGGCACAGTGGTTAAAGGTTGGAGGCTGCAACCCCGTAAATATTAAAAAAAAAAAAAAAAAAACAGCCTTGAAAATCCTATGGGGCAGTTCTATTTGGTTCTATAGGGGTCACTATGAGTCGGAATGACTCCATGGCCACAGGTTTAGAAAGAACCCTTTAAAATGTTAACTTATATTTTTCTAATCATTGTTCTATGAATTAACATGCATATTTATAAAAATAGGATTATCACAAACTTTTGTTAGCTGCTTTTTTCATTAAAAAATACACTGTCAACACTTTTTCATGTCATTAAATTTTCTACATCACTTTTTTTTAAAGGCTACATAGTATTCCAATGGGTAACTATATCAATATGTATTTTAGCAAACCTCTATTGTTGGAAATTTAAGCTGCTACTAGTCCTTCCCTATTAGAAACAAAACATTTTTGTAGCAATATCTTTGTGATCACTCATGACTGTTTCTAGAAGTGGATTAATTTCTATAACCGGAATTTCTCAATTAAAGGTTAGAAAACATTTTAAGGCTTTTGATACAGTTCTTATTACCCAATTTCCCTCTTTAGAGGCTAAACCAATCTATTCCCACCAACGACAGGTAAATGGAAAGTGTTTATTTAGTAATAATAAACAGTTATTAGACATTTACATTTCTTGAAAAGTTGATTACCTATTCATGTCCTTTGCCCATTCTTTTATATGGGTGTTTGTCTTTTTATTTGTAAGTGCTCACTACATTTTAAGGATATTAAACCCATGTCATATATTTCGCTTTTTTCTTTTTTTTTAGCTTGTCGTTTGCCTTTTATTTTTGGTTCAAGGTAGTTTTTTTTTTTTTTTAACAAATCGTTTTTTATTTGTATGCATATTTATTATCAATCTTTAATGATTTCTGCCTTTGAATCATTCCTTCCTCACCCTAAGATTATATAAATACTAGAAGACAATGTAGGGAATATTTAGAGAGTTTTTTTTAATCACCTGGGGGTCTTGTTGAAAATACAGATTCCGGGACCCCATTTCTGGGCTTCTCATTCCGGCTGTCTCAGATGAGGCCCCAAAACTTGCATTTTCAAAAGTACATACATTAGAGGTTTGTTGGTTTGTTTTTTAAACATGTAAGTACTTACCGACATTTATTAAGTGGGGCTTGACTTTATTCTTCCCAAATGATTAGCTAATGTGTTCTTTATTTCACTGACTTGCCTGGTATAAGCATCCCTGGACCTGGTTCTTACACTTGAGGTGATACCTTATTTTGGTCCGTTGTGGCCAAAGCCTTTCACTGGGAACTGACCCTCAGAATTTTTCCTGTTTTTGTGTAAGGAACCTCACCTGGGCTTTTTAACCCAATGTCACGCATAAAATCGTCGTTAAGGAAGATGCCAAAAGCGCATTCAATGGGAAATAACTACTGCCTTCAACTTCTAGAGAGAACTGGCCTTCAACTACAGCAAGAGGGACATAAGTTAGGTAGCAACTAAAACTCTCGTTTGATAATGATACGGGAAAGAGCTACCATCCGTCAGTTTGTTGTACTGTGGTGGCTTGTATATTGCTGTGATGCTGGAAGCTATGCCACCAGTATTTAAAATACCAGCAGGTCACCCATGGTGAACAGGTTTCAGTGGAGCTTCCAGACTAAGAGAGACTAGGAAGAAAGGACTGGTGATCTACTTCCAAAAATTAGCCAATTAAAACCCTATGGATCACAGAATATTGTCTAAGACTAGCCTACTTTGGACACATCATCAGGAGGGACCAACTGCTGAAGAAGGACATCATGTTTGGTAAAAGAGAGGGTCAATAAAGGTGACAGAAACCCTCAATTGAGATGGCCATAACAATGGACTTCAAATATACTAACGATCATGAAGATGGTGCAGAACCAGGCATGGCTTCATTCTGTTATACACAGGTTGCCATGGGTCAGTGCTAGTTGGATAGCAACTAACGACAACACGGGAAAAGAGGAACAGTAGCAGAATCTTCTCTGCAGAGCTTTAAGAACAGGACAGGTCTTCTCATTGCCCTCCCCTTCTCCTCTATTACCCCCTCCACCCCACGTTACCCTATTTCCTCAACCTGAAGTATCCTCTCTGCTCAGTTTATTTATTCATACTTCCAGGCCCAGCTCAGATCCAACCTCCTTCAGGAAGCCTTCCCAGAACAGTCCAGCTATAGAACTAACCCTTGACCTCCAAACTCCTACAGATCTCATTGCCCATGCCCTGATTTGGCTGTCTGGTTCATGCGCTCTCCCCATCAGAGGGGAAGCTCCTGGAAAGAGGAAGACCATCCACATGTATTGAGATCCAACTATGTGCCATGTATTGGACAAGGTGCTTACAGTCCATCATCTCATTTCACTCATATCCACAACACTCT
The DNA here is from genome assembly GCF_030014295.1 of Loxodonta africana. NCBI lineage: Eukaryota > Metazoa > Chordata > Mammalia > Proboscidea > Elephantidae > Loxodonta > Loxodonta africana. The sequence goes on from NC_087342.1 coordinate 104,643,511, forward strand.
AAGGGCTGTTTTTAGATGGGAAAGCTAGAGTATAGTGGGGCTAAGTAACTTACAGTCTATTTAGCTCCCCCCAAACCATACCTTTTTAATGATATATGCCTCTCTTTAAGGACAGGTACCGTGTCCTGTATGCCTGTGTCTCATCGGCAGAATCTAGCACTGTGCAAATAATATGTAGTACTTTTATGTAGTACTTACTATGTTCCAGGCACTGTATATACCTGATATGTATTAAATCGTTTCATTTTTACATCAACTTTATGAGACGTATAATATTATTTTCCCTCATTTTACAGAAAGGGAAACCAGTACTCAGTATGGCTAAGTAGCTTGCCCAAGGTCACACAGCCAGTAAATGGTAGAGGCGGGATTCAAACCAGGCTGTCTGGTTCCAGAGTCCATGCTCTTAACCATTTCACTTTAACTGCCTCTCATGCTGTTCCACAAGTGTGTATGATTGATTAACTATTGCTTTATTAACTAGGTGAGGGGCACAGAGAGGCTGTCTAGTTTTAGAAGCTAGGCCAAGTCCCAGCACTCTGGGGAGGGGAGCTTTTGATGAGCAGAGCTTTTTGAGGGATACCTCTGTCCTGCCCCTGGCTGGGGCTTTCATGTCAGAGCTGGGCTCTTATCCTGGACCCCCAGGTCCAAGGAAACAGCCACAAGCTGGTTGTCTGCTGAAGAGGCAGGGGAGTTCCTGGGAGGTTGGCTGATCTGCCTGGGAGCTTCACCATCACTTCTACCTCAAAGGAAGAGGGTTTCCCCCTGTTCTTTTCTATAAGAAGAAAAAGACAAAGCAATGATGAGGGCAAATGTGGTGTGGAGTTTCTGCTTATGTGCATTCAGTTAGAAAAAGTTGCTCAATGAAATGGCAAGTTAGAGGAGGGCTAGGAATGGAATGTCACAGGCCAAATAAGCCCTAAGGAGGATGGATACAATGCTTTCTTCCTTCTCCTCCTCCTCTACCTCTTCATCATTGAAATGCCCCCGTCTGAGAACCAGGGGGTGAACAAGGTGAGGCCCATCACCCCCGTCTACATTCTATGGCTCAGTTACCTTCAAATCCACTGAGATGATAGGCAGAGCCAAGCTGGGGCAGGGGACAGGGGAAAAAGTCCTATTCCCTAAAAAATGAAGGTGGACAAAACTCTGAAGACAGACAGGTTTGGCTCCACACCTTATGACTTTGAAAGAATTATTGGAAGCTCTCCCTGTCCCAGTTTCCTCTCCTGCTCAGTGGAGATAATAATAGCCCTCATACCCTCATTGAGTTCTTCTGAGGACTAAGCAAGACAATCTGCAGAAAACATCTCGTCCAGCCTGGTGCATAGCAAACATTCAAACTGGTAGTTCTGCTAAGGTTGTTAATATTACTATTCCCTCTTTCAGGGACTATCTTTTCTGCTATGGGCATGCAACCAGAACCCCGCAGAGAAAAGCAAAGGTTTTAGTGGCAGAAGCCCCACTCTAGGCATGGTAGCTCTAGCAAACCTAGATGATCCAACTCACAATGGGAACCACAAGGTCCAGTATGGCGGTGAATACTGCAGGGCCTGGGGCTGCCCTGCTCGGCCTCTCCACCCTAATGGGCTGTGTGACCTCAGATATGTTATATCGCCTCTCTGTGCCTCAGTTTCCTTTTCTGAAAATGGGGATAATACAGTACCACCCTCCTAAAGTGGTTGGGAAGATGAAATGGGTGGATTTGTGTAAAATATGTAAAAGAGTGCCTGGCATATGAGCCCTTTAAAAAAGTTAGCTGTGATTGTGGTACTTAAAAGCAGAAATGTCTTCATGCTTATGGACAAGTCATGATAATAAATGTAATACAATGAATGTGAAAGCACCTGGAAAATAAAAGGGCCAGGGATTACCACTATGGTGGAGAGTATCTGGTAAATTCTTTGCTTTGGAAAGGGTGAAGAAGACAGTGCTCCTGTTGATGACACAATCTAGTATTTATACTAAAAGTGGTCTGATATACCATTTGTGGATTTCCTAGTTTTCTGAGTTGGAAAACCCTATATGAATACTATTTTCCCCCACCTTTTTACTTTGAAATATTTCAAACCTACAGAAAAGCTGCAAGAATAGTACTGTGAACACAGACGAACCCCTCACTGAAATTGATGTGAGTGCTGTGTTGAACCATTTGTGACTTAATTACAGACATCGAACTTTCTCATCCTGTGTCTCCTAAGGGACAGTCTCCCATATAACCACAATACAGTTATCAGATTTAGAAAACTAAACACAAATAAAAACCAGTAAACCAGTTGCCTCAGAGTCAGTCTAACTCATGGCAACCCCATGTGTGTCAGAGTAGAACACACATGTCCAATGGAGATAATAATAGCCCTTATACCCCGTAGAGTTATTCTGAGGGCTAAGTAACTAGGGTTTTCAATGGTTGATTTTTTTGGAAGTAGGTGCCTCTGAAAGGGCTCAAACCTTCAACCTTTCGGTTGGCAGATCGAATTAATCGTTTGCACCACTCAAGGTCTCCAAACACACGATACCGTAAGTGACCTAAGTGCAAAGTTCCCCAACAATTCCACTAATAGCCTTTTATGGCTATTTTTTTCTTCATAATCCAAGATCCATTCAAGGGTTATGTTCGCACTGAGTTACCCTACTTCTTTAATCTAGGGCAGTTTCTGGGCTTTTCTTTTTTTTTTCCTTTGACAACACTAATATTTTTCAAAGTCAGCTGTTTTAAACAATGTACCTGAATTTGGATTTGTTTGATTATTTTCATGATTAGATATAGGTTAAACGTTTTTGGTAGACATACCACATAGGTGATGTGTCTAAATGTATATCTTATTGTGGGGGGGAAAAAAAACAAGCATTAAAACAAACTGAACAGAATCTGTTTTCTTCTTTGAGGATTCAAGAGATACTTCAGGGTTTACAGTTCTCAGGTTACTATGTTGAGTATCTGTTATACTTGTATAATACTTCAGATCAGTAACCTTCAAAACTCTTTGCCGCATCATTCCTACCAATAAAAACAGAGCACATACTTCCAATATATAGAGTACTTAATTTATAAACTACATCCACCTTCTACTCTAATATATTATGTACATTATAGAACATACTAAGAAATGCTGAAAGGACAAAACACACAGAAATAGAAATTTTCACACTTTCTTCCCCCACTACAATGGAATGTCTTACACATACCCAGAATTCGCTATTACTTACACATCCTGCTCCCAAGACAGGCTTGACTATTGACCAGAAAACTCTTTCCTGCTGAGCCTAAATGGGCTTTAAACATTTCAACACAGCACTCCAGGCAGTGCTACCATAGCAGAGCTGGCATGTGAGGAGATCTGTTTTTGTTTTACTTAGAAGACTGCCTTCTCGGCCACTCTGCACAGTTGTCCAACAGGCATCTTCAGTTTGACTTCTTCAAAACTGAGACCCTAATCTTGCCCCCAACAAACCTACTCCTCCTGCAGGCTTCCCCATTTCAGAAAATGGCAACTGGATCCTTCCATCCCCGCCAACATCAGGAGGGGCTACTCACTCCAGCCTTTGGCCATCCTGTGGAAATGAGTGTTGCTATACACATATCCCCTTTGTTTCCCAGAGAAAATACAGGTCAAAAAAGCTGCTGTCATTCTTGACGCTTCTCTCTCTCTCAAATCCCATACCTATCCACCAGCAAATAACAGAGGCTCTACTTTCAAAATATCTCCAGAATCTAACTTCTTTTCATTCCACTGTTACCACCATGGTCCAAACTCAATTCCTCCTTTTCCTTACCAGTTTCCCACATCCAATCTTCTCACCAATCCCACTTCTGGTTGATTTTAAGTCCAGACGTATCTTTAATCCTTTCCTTTTCTCCATTTCCACTCCTACCATCCTGGTCTAAATTGTACCATATCTAACCTGGACTCCAGCAGTAGCCTTCTGACAGATCTCTCTGATCCATCCTTGCCCCCTCCAGTCTTCTCTCAATAGAGTAGCCCTCTACAGGCTCTTTGTTTCACTCAGAACAACTATCCAAGTCCTCACACTGCTCACAAGACCCTATTGTCATCTGCACCCCTCCCCATCTCCCACTGCTCTCTCACTCACTCTGCTCTGGCCATACTGGCCTCCTTGCTGTTTCTGGAACATACCGGGCATACATGTTCCCTTTGTCATCTGCTGTACCATCTGCCTGGAATGTTCTTCCCCCAGATATCCACATGGCCCACTCCCTCATTTCTTTCAGGTTTTAACCTAAAAGTTGCATTCCTCCTATAGTCTTTTCTGGCCACCCTGTCTACATTTTTAATGCTCCTGCTCCCCCAACCCCGCATTTGCTATGTCCTTTTATTTTTCTGCTTACCATGAATAATTAACACACTATATACTTTACTTACATATTCTGTTTCTCGTTCGTCCCTCCCACCACCACCACCACCACCACAACAGAAGCTCCTGGAGGGTAAGGGTTTTTTCCTTCTGCCATATCACCAGAATGGTGCCTGGTTCATAGAAGGTGTTCAACAAATCTTTTTTGAATGAATCAATGGATGACTGGAACAAGAAAAAAAACTCAGCACAAGTCACATGATAAATGGCCATTCTGGTACGGTACGGGGGTCAGTGGGAGACGTGGGGGGCTGGGCACACTGGACAGTAGATGCTCCAGTCAAAGCCAGGAGGGGCTGCTCGCTCAGCCTGTGGCTGTCCTAAGTGTTGCCCTCTATTCCCCTTGTTTCCCAGAGAAAATATTTCTTAAAATATAACATCTCCATTACTTCAGTTAAAACAAACAAGCTCTGCACAAGCCACACACAATGTTCCATGGGCTGGATCTGACCTGTGGGGAGTATTTTGCAATCTCTAGCTCGTAAGTCGCTTATGAAAAGAAACCTCAGGTACTGGCTTCTAAACCTGCCAACTCTCTCCTCATAAAATTAGAACACACAACCTATATATTTACATGTTTACTTTTTCTCCCTTTTTCTGGTTGGATTCTGAATAAGTGAGGCTTTCCTGTTCTCTTATTCTGTCTGAGACTCCTGGTCCACAGCTAAAGGTGAGGTAAGTATCTGGGCCTCAGGTGTAGTAGATGGGTAACCTTCTTGAGCAAAACACCTGGCAAAAGAGAAATCCTCTTTGGGCTCTTAGCTGGGAAGCAAGGATCTCTCACTCTAGGGATGAAAAAGCCCTAGCATCGTTTCAGCACAGTGGCTAAATAAGTGAGCTCTGGAGTTGGGTTGATGCCCAGCTCTCCCATTTGCCAGCTGTGTGTTCTTGAGCCAGTGACTCAAGTTCTCTGTGTCCCAGGCTGCTCATCTGCAAAATAGGGATAGTAACAGCACCTACTTCACAGAGTGGTTGCGAGGATTAATATGGCAAAAGCACCCACAATAGCACTAAACCAAAAACCAAATCCACTGCCGCCAAGTCGATTCCAACTCATGCCAACTACGTGTGTTACAGAGTAGAACTGAACTACACAGGGTTTTCCTGGCTATAATCTTTACTGAAGCAGACTGCCAGGCCTTTCTTCTGTGGCACCAATGGATGGGTTCCAACCATCAACCTTTCCGTTAGTAGTCACATGCAAACCGTTTGTGCCATCCAGGGACCTACAATAGCACTAGGCCCATAACAATGCTCAGAAAAGGGAGCGGTGACCATTAATAGTTCATATGTATCAGGTGCTGTCCTTGCCCTGGGCTTCGGAGCAGAGACCCAAAGCCTCCCTGTTAAGAGCTGCCAGTCTAAAGTGGATGACTATGATGAGCCTGAACATGGAGAAATCCTGTAATTGTCATTAAGACATTAAGTTTTACTCACATGAAAAGATGCTCAACATTATTAGTCATTAAAAAAAAAAAAGTGTAAATCAAAACCACAATGAGATACCATTTCACACCCACTAGGATAACTATAATAAAAAAGACAGACAATAACAAATGTCACTGATGCTGGGAATATAAAATGGTACATCCCCTTTGGAAAACAGTCTGGCAGTTCCTCAAACAATGGAACTTAGAGTTAACGTAAGACCCAGCAATTAAACTCTTAGGAAATTATCTAAGAGAAATAAAAACATATAGCCAGCCAAAAACTTGCACATGAATATTCATTAGCAGCATTATGCATAACAGTCACAAAGTAGAAACAACCCCAGTGTCCATCAACTGATAAATGGATAAACACAATGTGGTATATCCATAGAGTAGAGTAAAAACCCAAACCCAGTGTAGAGTAGTACTGGGCAAAAAAAGGAATGAAGTAATAAAAAAAAAGACACCAAATTTTTTGCCTGGGACTTCCCAGCACCCACCAGGGTTAGGGGAGCTGGTTTTTATGGGATGGAAACGATGGCTACACTGGGAGTGGTGGGAGTTGGTGCTCCTGGTCACCTGAAGTCCAGGAGGCAGCCCATGATGGAAGAAGTGGGACTGTAGGAACTCAGAGAGTAACTGGGGCATAGGGAGCAAGAGGCAGAAAGGGAGCATCCCGAAAAGCTTAGACAGTGGGGTCTGGAGTGGTGTGCCCCAACTATGGTACAACTCCCCATGGTAGTACACCAGAGAATTTCAAGTAGTAACAGTAATAAGTTACACTTGCTTAGTGCTTTCTCTGAGCCAGACATTGAGAACTTTACCACATTTACTTATTTAAGCCTCACAAAAACTCTATGAGGTATAGGTGCTATTTTACCCTCATATTACAGATGAGAAAAGAGAGACATGAACAGATTAGGTATCTCATCAAAAGCCATAGTTAGTAAATGGCTCTGTCTGAGTTTGGGCTGCCCCAACATAGACCCTGATACAAGGACTCCAGTGAAGTAGTTTACTTGGGAGGTAATTCCAGAAAGCACTGGAAGGGGAGTGAAGATATGAGACAGGAAGGGAAGGAAAGCCAGTAGAGAGTGCGTCATTAAGTAAGTTACCATGTGGGCAACTGGAGCTCAATCCTGCTGCGGAACTCTGGGAGACAATGAAGAACACATGTCTTGGAGTGCATTATTTAAAAAAAAAAAATATATATATATATAATTTAGACTACCCATACCCATTGCTGTAGAGTCAATTCCAACTCATAGCAACCCTACGGGACAGAGTAGAACTGCCCCATAGGGTTTCCAAAACAGTTAATCCTTAGGGAAGCAGGCTGCCACATCTTTCTCCCACAGAGCAGTCAATGGATTTGAACTGCCAACCTTTTGGTTATCAGCTGAGCACTTAACCACTGTGCCACCAGAGCCACTTATAATTCAGGTTAAAGGGGAAAAAGTGACATGATCGCAACAACAGATACAGGAAAAGCATTTGATAAAACTCAACATCTGTGGATAAGAAAAACTCTTCACTAAGTACGGAGAGAAGGGAACTTCTTTAATATAAGACATCTACTAAAATCCTAAGGCAAATATCTTAGTGATGATACATGGAAAGTAAACCAGGCAAAGATCCAAACATGACAGGCCAGTGAACAGAACTTTCAGGACATTGGCAAAGGCTGGGAAAGACCAAGAGGTGCTGGTTCCTCCCTGACCAACCTGGCCAGTCCTTTCCTGGGACTAGCAAGGCTATCATCTTCCCATCCCACCTCTTTCTAGGCTTGTACATTTTTATGAATCGCTCCATCTTTCTTTAGAGTTCTCAGATTTTAAACCCTGGTGCCATCTTGGATTTCTCCCTTCTCTGGTTCCCTGTATCTAATCAGTTTCCTGGCCCCCAAAAATGACTCCCTGAAACTTACTTAGATCCCATCTTTCCTATTCCTCCATATGGCTCTTAGCAAATGTCTCAAAATTTGCCATCAAAGTAAACCCTTTACAACAGGAAAGGGGGAATGAATCTCTCTGAGAAATTCGGTAGCATAATCTAAAATTACCCTCTGCAAACCTGAAATTTATTTGAAGTCTAAAATTCTGCCTTAGAAACTTATACAGGTTTCAGGCTCTTATCCATAATATAACCACCATTATTTTAATGTAAAAATAATGGTTTAAATAACTTACAGCTAAAGGGAAACTGAATTCCACAAACCATGTTTATTGTATACACTGGCAGAAGGAGTTTTAGGGGTTTTCAAACCCTAGTTTGAAAGGCCAGCCTACATTACTATTGCAAAAGCCTCCCAGAGAGCCGCCCAGTCTTCACCCTTTTTCCAGATCAATCTAGATCAATGGCCCAGAGCCATCAGATTAATCTCTCTCAGACACTCCTTTCATCTCCAGTCCAAGGACCTGCTTATCGGGTCAAATTTAAAAGTCAACCAGCTTGGCTTTCAAAGTTCTCCATCAAGAGGCCCCAGACAGCCTATTCAATTTTATCTCAGTTCCAGCAGTCCAGCCTACCTCAGGGTCTTATCACCCACCACTGGCATCCTGCTCCTTTCTCTAAATCCAGCCTCTTCCCTCAAGGCCTAGCTCATGACCCACCTCTTCCATGAAACTTCCAGCATTATAGGATTAAAGGGTCCAGGAAACTTAGAGCCAGGAGGATCAGTGAAACCCAGAGAGGGGAGATCAAACTAAAGCTGTTACCCTTGAGTCAATTCTGACTCATAGTGACCCTCCAGGGCAAAGCAGAACTGCCTCATAGGGTTTTCAAGAAGCAGCTGGTGGATTCGAACTGTCAACCTTTTGGTTAGCAGCCGAGGTCTTAACCACTGCCCCATCAGGAAGAAGGGAGGTAGCTGAACCTAAAATACATGGCCAGTTAGTGGTTGTTTTAAACCATTCTCATTGTTTCCCGTGAATAAAGCCAGTTTTCCCCAAAAGACTGAAAACTCCTGGGGGTAGGTACCACATCCTTCATTTCCAGGTTTGGTTAACCTGCTCAAGGACAATTTAGTATACTGCATAAAGATATGTGCCTTAGTTCCTGCCTGCCTACTCAGGCAATCCCCACTTAGAAGGTTTTTCACCATCTTTTGTCAGCCATTCACACTTGTGAAATCAATTTAAGATCCAATTCCTCCACTTTCAGGTTATTTAATTTTTCATTTTCAAATTGTCATTAGTGTTGTTACAACACTGGACAAAAAAATACATTTTCAGCAGCCCAGACAGATGACTCATCCCATCTTTTTTACATTCCTTCCAGAAGAGCTGGGTCATCCATTCTCTCCTTCAATCAGTTATTCCACAGATCTTCACTGAGACCCTATCAGATGCAAGATACACCTCAGGCCAGGAACAATACAAAGACCTAAATAAGATCATCCTTTTCTTTTAAAGAGAATACAATCTCCTTGAGGTTATAAGATGGGCTTTGCTTTCCTTCTCAATAATTTACCTATAGTTAATTCTTTGCCTCAAGTATGTGGGTTTTTGGGTTTTGACTCATCATGTGGCCAGATATTTCTCTGAAATCGGGAATTGAATCTTCTAGTTTTCTAGTATCTATAGGGAGGCTATGTTCCAGTTAGTACCTGTTGACCTGGTATAATTATTAACAGTATATCCTTTCACCCTCAAAAGTGTCCCAGTTTGGAATAACAAGTATTGGTGAGGATGTAGAGAAATTTGAACCTTCAGACATTGCTAGTGGGAATGTAAAATGGTGCAGCCACTTTGGAAGACAGTTTGGCAGTTACTCAAAATGTTAATACAGCCCAAGAGACAGAAAGGGCCACATAAGCCTGAGACTACATTAGCCTGAGACCAGAAGAACTAGATGGTGCCCGGCTACAACCGATGACTGCTCCGACAGGGAACACAACAGAGAACCCCTGAGGGAGCAGGAGAGCAGTGGGATGCACAGACCTCAAATTCTTGTAAAAAGACCAGACTTAATGGTCTGACTGAGACTAAAGGGACCCTGGAGGTCATGGTCCCCAGACCTTCTGTTAGCCCAAGACAGGAACCATTCCCAAAGCCAACTCTTCAGACAGGGATTGGACTGGACTATGGGATAGAAAATGATACTGGTGAAGAGTGAGCTTCTTGGATCAAGTAGACACGAGATTATGTGGGCAGCTCCTGTCTGGAGGAGAGATGAGAGAGCAGAGGGGGTCAGAAGCTGGCCAAATGGACATGAAAAGAGAGAGTGGACAGAAGGAGTGTGTTGTCTCATTAGGGTGAGAGCAACTAGGTGTATACTGCAAGGTGTATATAAATTTTTGTATGACTGACTTGATTTGTAAACCTTCACTTAAAGCACGATAAAAAAATTTTTTTAATGTTAAATACAGTTACCCTATAATCTAGCAATCTCAATCCTAGGTATATATCCAAGTGAAATGAAAACAAATTCATAGAAAAATGTATACATAAATGCTCATAGCGGCATTATTTATAATAGCCAAAAAGTAGAAACAATCCAAACATCCATCAACAGATGAATGATGAACAAATTGTGGTGTACTCATACCCATGGGATATCATTCTGCCATACAAATAAATGAAGTATTAATACCTGCTACCCAAAACCTCATTGCCATCGACTCATAGCGACCCTATATGACAGAGTAGAACTGCCCCACAGGATTTCCAAGGAGCAGCTGGTGGATCTGAACTGCCGACCTTTTGGTTAACAGCCGAATTCTTGGTTAAGAGCTCAACTGCTAACCAAAAGTCTGGCATTTCTAATCCACCAGCCGCTATGGTGCAGTTCTACTCTGTCCTATGCGATCACTATGAGTCGGATTCAACTCAATAGCAACAGGACCTATGCTGTAACGTGCATTAACCTTGAAAACATTATGCTAAGTGAAAGAATCCAGGCAAAAAGGCCACATATTGTATGATTATATTAAATGTCCAGAATAAGCAAATCTATACAGACAGAATGGAGGGAAAGTAGATTAGCGGTTGCCTTAGGAAGGAGCCCTGGTGGTGCAATGCTTAATTACTTGGCTACTGACCAAAAGGTCTCCTGTTTGAACTTGCCAGCCACTTCACAGGGAGGTCTGCTTCCATAAAGATTTCAACCTAGGAAACCCTATGGGGCAGTTCGACTCTGTCCTATAGGGTCACTATGAGTCATAATTGACTCCACAGTACACAACAACAGGCCTGGAAGGGGAATGGCAGGATAAGTGGTAACGGAGAGTGACTGCTAATAGGTAGTGGGTTTCTTAGATGGTGGTGATAGCTGTACAACTCTGTAAACATACTAAAAACTGTTGAATTATGCACTTTACTATTTTTTTTATTGTGCTTTAGGTGAAAGTTCACTGCTTAAATTAATTTCTCATTCAAAAACTTATACACATATTGTTTCGTGACACTGGTTGCAATCCCCACAACACAACAGCACCTTCCCCCTTTCCACCCTCAGTTCCCTGTGTCCATTTGTCCAGTTCCCGTCCCTTCCTGCCTTCTCATCCTGCTTTTGCACAGAAGCTGCCCATTTGGTCTCATACATTTGATTGAACTAAGAACCACATTCTTCAAGTGTGTTATTTTTTGTCTTATGGGCCTGTCTAATCTTTGCCCAAAGAGTGGGCTTCGGGAATGGTTTCAGTTCTGGTAACAGAATGTCTGGGGGTCATAGTTTTGGGGGTTCCTCCAGTCCCTGTCAGATCATTAAGTCTCGTCTTTTTACGTGAATTTGAATTCTGTTCTACATTCTTCTCCTGCTCTGTCTGGGACTCTCTGTTGTGTTCCCTGTCAGGGCGGCCACTGGTGGTGGCCAGGCACATCAAGTCCTTCTGGTGTCAGGCTGGTGGACTCCGTGGTTCATTTGGTCCTTTAGTTGAACTGTGATTCCTATGGTATGTAAATTGTATCTCAATTGTCCCAGTTTGGGTAATAAGTTATATGGTCACCTTATATCTAAGGAGACCTTATTGTGAGTGATTGACAGTATAAGGGGTTTCGAATTAAACCTGGGTCTGAATCCCATCTCTACCACATATTAGTTGTGACCTAGGATAAGTTAATTTATTCCCCATCTACAAAAATAGGGTAATAACACCCACCTCAGAGGGTTATTGTAATGTAAGTAAGATAACGCAAGAAAACTGCTGGGAGCCCTCCAACCACCATATTGAAAGTATTCAATTTTCAGTAGATATTTACACTGGCCAAAGTCTGATACAGGATGGACAGATGGATAGATGGATGGATGGATGGAGCAAGCCTGAAAACGACCCAAGATTCAAAGAGTAGATTAAAACCATTCCATAAAATGAGATGTTCTCCTTAAAAAGGGTGACCATAAACACAAGGCAAAGCAGTGGAATAACTCACTACTGCTGCCCATCCTGCTCAGCCACTGAGCTCCCTCCCTAGTGTTCTGAGCTTCACAGTGTGCGGAGCTCTACGCTGAGTTTCCTGGGGGATAATGCGGAGATGTTAGGATCTCCACCCTTGGGCGTTTCCTCCTTGGTGATAGGAGGCTACACACAGGCAGAGGAAGAAGACACAAAAAAGCCTCATAAAAAAGCCCAGGCTGACCAGAAACATCCTCGGTCCCTGAGTGCCTTTGAGCAGATAACTCAGACAAGATCAGCTCTGCACTCCCTCCTGAGATGTGGTCTCCGTCATCTACCGTCAGATGCTTAAATGTGTCAATCAGTCTTACCATGCCTTCATCAAAACACTCCTGGTTTTTTTCAACCCTTTCCAACTACTCCTCTACAGTTCCTCAGTAACTGACTCCTCTTTATCCACCTGTCTCTAGAAACACAGGAGTCCATCAGGCATAAGCCAAAGTCTTTGTCTTCTCTCCTCACACACACTTTAGAAACTTTGTTCATCCAGCCTCAGCTTTCCCATTTTTCTAGCCCTGGTGGCTCAGTGGTTAAGAGCTAGCATGCTAACCAAAAGGTCTGCAGTCAAAACCACCACATGTTCTGCAGGAGAAAGACATGGCAGTCTGCTTCTGTAAAGATTGTTGTTGTAATACAGGGGAAGTCAGTACAACTGGACTAAATCAAAGGCTAAGAAGTTTCTTGAATACAACCAAATACTTCAAGGGACAGAGCAGCAGGGGCGAGGGTCTGGGGACCATGGTTTCAGGGGACATCTAGGTCAACTGGCGTAACAAAGTATATTAAGAAAACATTCTGCATTCCACTTTGGTGAGTGCCATCTAGGGTCTTAAAAGCTAGCACGTGGCCATCTAAGATGCATCAATTGGTCTCAACCCACCTAAAGCAAAGGAGAATGAAGAACACCAAAAACACAAGGAAAATATAAGGCCAAGAGACAGAAAGGGCCACATAAAGCAGAGACTCCATCAGCCTGAGATTGGGAAAACTAGATGGTGACTGGCTACCACCAATGACTGCCCTGACAGGGAACACAACAGAGAATCCCAGATGGAGCTGGAGAAAAGTGGGGTGCAGACCTCAAATTCTAGTAAAAAAAAAAAAAAGACCAGACTTAATGGTCTGAGACTGGAGAGGCCCCAGAGTCCATGGCCCCTGGACTCTCTGTTAGCCCAAAACTAAAACCATTCTAGAAGCCAACTCTTCAGACAAAGATTAGACTGAACTATAAGACATTAAATGATACTCATGAGGAGTGTGCTTCTTAGCTCAAGTAGACACATGAAACTATGTGGGCAGCTCCTGTCTGGAGGTGAGATGAGAAGGTAGAGGCAGACAGGAGCTGGCTGAACGGACACGGGGAATAACACATGGAATACAGGGTGGAAAGGAGGAGTGTGCTGTCACATTGTAGGGGGAATAGCTAGGGCCACATAACGTGTATAATTTTTTTTATGAGAAACTGACTTGAATTGTAAACTTTCACTGAAAAGCACAATAAAAAAAAGATTACTGTTGTTAGGTACCATTGAGTCATTTCTGACTCATAGTGATCCTATGTATAACAAAAGGAAAGACTGCCAGGTCCTGCACCATCCTGACAATTGTTCTGTGCTTCAGCCCCTCATTGCAGCCACCATGTCAATCCATCTCCTTGAAGGGCCTCCTCTCTTTCACTGACCATCTACTTCACCAAGCATGATGTCCTTCTCCAGGGAGCGATCCCTCCTGATAATATGCCCAAAGTATGTCAGACAAAGTCTCGCCATTCTCACTTTTAAGGAGCATTCTGGTTGTACTTCTTCCAAGACAGATTTGTTCATTCTCTGGCAGTCCATGGTATATTCAATACTCTTCATCAATTTTTCTCTGGTCTTCCTTACTCTTTGTAACAGCTTTCACATGCATATGAGGCAACTGAAAATACTATGGCTTGGGTCAGATGCACCTTAGTCCTCAAAAAGTTCTATCTGAATATCAAGCCAGCCAATCAGCCCATCCTCTCCTTGACATGGGAAGCCAACTCCAGCCAAAGGATACAGGGTGAACTTGGAGCCAGCCTGTCCCTCAACTGAGGCAGCCACTGTGTCCAGCAAAAGACACAGAGGGTAATGCTTTTATCCTGTAAGAATTGATTCAATGGCAATATGTTTGGTTATTTTTATACTTCCATCTGAAACTCCCAGCCCACATCCCCACCTGGATATCACACAGATGCCTTGAACTCAAAATGCCCAAAACCTGTCCCTCCTCTTTTGCATTCCATGTCAATTAACCATAACCCGCTGAATCACTCAAGCTAAAAATGTTGACATTACCAGCTCCTCCTGCTCCAACAGCTTCCACTTTAACCTGTAAACAGATCTTTTACCTCCGTTTCCAAAATGTCTCTGGAATCTGGAATCCCTCCACTCCATGCTCAGGTCCTCCCATCTAACACTTGGACTGGTTCAGTGGTTTCTCTCCTCATTGGTCTCTCTACCTCCGGTCACCCTCTCTAGCCCATGCTCTCTGCTACTGCCCAAGCAGTCTTCCAGAAACTTCAGGAATGCACATGTGTTTCCTTTGCTTCTTAAAACTCCCATGTTTACAGGATTAAATCCAGACCTTTTATCTGAAATGGACGAAGTCTGCCATTAAAAACGAAGACCACCATGGCCTGACCCTCAATTCTCTCTCCAGCCTCTTTCCTCCCTCAAACACACATACCATCCACACACCTAAACCCCAGCTCCACAAAATAGTCCAGCCCTGATGTTTCTGTTCAGCTCACACACTTCTTTCTCCCTAAAACCAAATTCTTCCTCCCATCTCCACCTCTCCTTAAATGCTCAAACAACATCCCTGTAGAGATGTCTGCCTCAATTCCCCCTGTTGGTTTGAAGGAAGGTGTGAGGTAACACAGAGCAGTCGCCTGTAGAGACCACCCTGATTACTGGCCAGTGCAGTAGGATTTGCCTTCACCAAATCACACACACACAAAAAAAAAACCCACTGCCATCAAGTCAAGTCCATCTCGTAGCAACCGTATAGGACAGAGTAGAACTGTCCCATAGGGTTTCCAAGAAGCAGCTGGTGGGTTTGAACTGCTGGCCTTTTGGTTAGCAGCCAAATGCACCACTGCACCACCAGGGCCTTCATGCCTCCACCGAGTCACCATATTTAAGGGTCTGAAAAAGGAGAGGCATGCTTTTTTGACATTGCCCAGAAAGTGGACACAATCTAACCAACTCTAGCAAAGGCCACAGAAACCGATACACAAAACAGAAAAGGAGTTCCCCAAGTGAAACTGAACATCAAGCCAGCCAATCAGCCCATGCTTTCCTTGACATGGGAAGCCAATTCCAGCCAAAAGGATGCACGGTGATCATGGAGCCAGCCTGTCCCTCAGCTGAGGTAGCCACTGTGTCCAACAAAAGACAAATAGAGTAATGGTAAAAATCAAGAGTTATAGAGCCTGACGAGGTCAGCACAACTGGACTAAACCAAAAGCAAAGAAGTTTCCTGAATAAACTGAATGCTTTGAAGGCCAGAGTAGCAAGGGGAGGGGGTTAGGGGACCATGGTTTCAGGGGACATCTAAGTCTACTGGCATAATAAAACCTACTAAGAAAACATTCTGCATCCCACTTTGGAGAGCAGCATCTGGGGTCTTAAATGCTAGCAAGAGGCCATCTAAGATGCATCAATTGGTCTCAACCCACCTAGAGCAAAGAAGAATGAAGAACACCAAGGACACAAGGTAATAACAAGCCCAAGAGACAGAAAGGGCCACATAAAGCAGAGACTACACCAGCCTGAGACCAGAAGAACTAGATGGTGCCTGGCTACAACCGACAACAGCCCTGACAAGGAACACAACAGAGAACCCCTGAGAGTGGGATGCAGACCCCAAATTCTCATAAAAAGACTAGACTTAATGGTCTAACTGAGACTAGAAGAATCCCAGTGGTCATGGCCCCCAGACCTTCTGTTAGCCCTGGACAGGAACCATTCCCAAAGCCAACTCTTCAGACAGGGATTGGACTGGACGATGGGATAGAAAAAGATGCTGGTGAAGAGTGAGGTTCTTGGATCAAGTAGATACCTCAGACTATGTTGGTATCTCCTATCTGGAGGGGAGATGAGAGGGAAGAGGGGGTTAAAAGCTAGAGGAAAGGACATGAAAAGAGACAGTGGAGGGAAGGAGCTAGCTGTCTCATTAGGGGGAGTAGCAATTAGGAGTATATATAGCAAGGTGTATATAAATTTTTGTATGAGAGACTGACTTGGTTTGCAAACTTTCACTTAAAGCACAATAAAATTTTTTTTAAAAGTTTACCATGAAAGAGTTATAGAGCCTGGGCTTGAAATCCAACTCTGTGACTTTGGACAACTTATCTAGACTTGGTTTCCTCATCTGTCAAATGGGGCTAATGATCCACTTTGCCCTGGCTGTTTCTTCTACCTGGAAATCACTCCTCCCCTAGATATCTCCGTGGCTTATCTTCTCACTTCCCCCAGGTCTCTGCTCAATTTTCACCTTTTCAGAGAGGCTTTTCCTGACCCTTCTGGGTAAAACAGGAATGCCTCCTGCACTGCTCGTCCTTCTTACCCTGCCATATCCCCAGGGCCTGGCCAGTGGGAAGTGCTCAATGCAAACTCGAATGGATGAATGAAGTGTACTTACCCAGAGAGCTGCTGTCGGGATGTAAAGTCTTTACAACTGTGCTTGTCCTACACTAAAGGTGCATAAACTGTTAAACCTTATTTTGAGAGTCTCCTACAGAGAATCTACCATATGCCAGGCACCCAGAAATGTTCAAGAGGAGTTGGGGGCTTCAGGAGGCTCACAGTCTTTTTGGAAAGACTGACACAAGAGCCTCTGGAGAGTGGCACCTGCTCCAACCAGTTGTGCCTTTGTCATCTTCTTCCAGGGAAGACTTGGTGATGTTGCCTGAGCTGCATCTTGAGTGGGAAGTAGCCAGGTGAGGAAGAGAGAGGGAGGAGGCACGAGGTGTGAGAACATGGCATATTTGGTGTGTGGTTCAGCAATGCTAGCAGGTAGACTATGAGGCAGGATGGTAGCAGGAGACGGGTGGGACAGGAAGGCAGGGCAGATTATAAATGGCATTGTAGCTGCAGTAGAGTTTGAGTTTCATCCCAAAGAAGAGCTATTAAAGGATTTTAATCTAGACAAGAACCGGAGTAGACAGACATTTGGGGATGGGATCTTCATGAGTCAAGATCCACTCAATGCCAACTAACACAACAACGAAGTAGAGGGAACAGGTAACAGGTTCTTGCAATAACCTAGTGAGAAATTCCCAGGGCAGCTTACATAAAAGAAATATATGAGAAATGTAAGAGACAGAATCACCAGAACTTAGTGGCCAACTGGATGGTGGTGGAGGGACAGTCCAGGATGACTCTAATGTTTCTGGCTTTGGCAATTTGATGGAAGGTTTTTCTATTTCCTCTGATAGGAAATCCAAATGGAAGAACAGATCTGAGGGCCTACCATATGCCCTCAGAGAATGAGGGAAACATTCTCTACTCCACATATTGCTTTTGAAGTTCTCAAGATATTCAAGGGAAGCCCAATATCACTTGGATCTAATAAATAGATACCATTTACAGAGTTCTGTGTGCTCAGAATGCCTATTGCCTATTTTTATCCTCAGAGCAATATGGTATTACCATCCCATTTCACAGGTAAGGCAACTGAAACTAAAAAAATAATATAAAGTAGCTTTTAAGGTCCACAGTAACAAGGGGTCCCAGCTGGGATGTGAACCCTTGTCGTGCTGACAACCAACCCCTACCCTTAACCTTGATGCCCTGGGTCTGGGCCTCAGCAGACCCACAGGCAGGTGAGTCCCAGAAGTAGATGCTGCCATTAGGGATTGTGGGGAGAGCAGAATGCAGAGAACACCAATATTTATGGGATAGGTAAAGAGGAGCCTCCAAAGCAAACAGAACAGCCAGAGAGGTCAGGAGAGAAAAGTCGGGCCAGAGGGTGGGACAGGAAGCCAAGAGAAAGAATTAATGCTAGGCCACAATGCTGCCAGGGGTCTGCAGGCCAGGACCCCTGGCTCAGCCTGCACAGTATCCTCAGACTAAGGGGCCAGAGCACCCGCCCCACCCCTCTGATGCATTCTTCCTTTAGATATGTTAATTGAGGCCATGGGGTTAAGGTTTGGCCTTCCTTGGGCTCTGGGAGCCTTTGTGTCTCTATAAATTCGTTTGCATATCTTTGCTCTGACCTATTATATATCGATTTTATAGTTTACATCAGAGGAGCACAATCTTTATTTCACTTTCTGGGAAGAGTCCTTCAGGCTGACCTCCTGCAGTGTGGGCTACAGCAAAATAAATCAGGCCTGTAGACTCAAACCCAGATTAAAATACATGCTCTGCTCTGTGACGTTGGCCAAATTACTTAAACCTCAGTATTCTTACCTGTAAAACGGGGATAATATAAACAGCTTAAGAGGGAACATTGTCCTGTGAAAGCCAGAACTCAATGGGACTGCCTTGTTTTCTGGGTCTTCTAAGCTTTCTGCCCTTGACAGGGTGCAATCTTATCACTTTTCTCTCACTCGTTTTAGTAGAAAATATTTGAGTCTTCCTTCTCTGACAGGTTTCCACCATATACAGGTTCTGGCTTTTGCAGGTTTCACGGTGCCTTCTCTGTCCAGTTTATAGTATGCGCTGTTATTACTATGTCATCTCCATTTGCTGCTCAGCTTCATGTTCTAACCACTTGGTGAGACTGTTCCACTCTAGACCTCAAAATCAGAATCTCTAGATGTGGGGCCCAGGCTGTATGTGTTTATCACGTTCCCCAGGTGACTCTGAAACGCATCCAGAGCTGAGAACCACAATTCCCACCCCAGCCAGGAATACTCTCTCCTTTCTGTTATAAAAGGAGCTCTGGTGGCACAATAGTTAAGTGCTTGGCTGTAAATGGAAACGTAGGTGGTTCAAAGCCACTAGCTGCTCCCAGGAGAAAGATGTGGCAGTCTGCTTCCATAAAGATTACAGCCTTGGAAACCCCATGGGGCAGTTCTACTCTGTCTTATAGGGTCACTATGTGTTGGAATTCAACTTGACAGCAATGAGTTTAGTTTTCCGGTCTTGGTCCCCTGTTATCGGTTTGTATATCTTTTTCTAGATTTCTCACAGCCTATGAATAAACTAAGGAGCCCTGGTGGTGCTATGGTTAAGTGCTCGGCTGCAAACTGAAAGGTCGGCAGTTCAAACCCACCCAGCGCTTCCATGGGAGAAAGGCCTGGCGATCTGCACCCGTAAAGATTACAGCCTGGGAAACCCTACAGAGCAGTTCTACTCTGTCATATAGGGTGTCACTACCAGCAGGGATTGACTCAAGGGGTACACAACAACATCAATAAACTGCCTCTTAGTAGGCAGGTCTGTCTATCCCAGTGACTGGAAATTCTCAGAGGGCCACAACCCTCCTAGACTCCATGTGGCTATTCCCAAATCAACCATCAATTGAGTCATGTCTTTCCATCCATTACAATTATCTCATTTTCAGAGGGTAACCCAAGCTTTCTAATTTACTAATTTATTCATTCATTTGCAGTTACCCCCTTAAGCCCTCTACAGCATGAATAATTGAGAATTCATGCAAATTCTGGGGTGAGGCAAGAAGAAATGGAACAAAAAGAAGTTAGCACAAGTTCACTCAAGTCTCTTCGAGGTATTAACTAACTATCCCAGAGTTAATAATAACAACAACAACAGTTACACACAATTACTTTGTGTTAGGCAGTGTTCTAAGTGTTTTACATGAATTTTAATCCTCACACTTATTTTTATCCCCATTTTACAGATGAGGAAACTGAGGCACAGAGAGGTGCCGTGACTTGCCCAAGGTCACACAGCTAGTAGGTGATGGAGCCAGAATTTGAACAGATATCTGGGTCCAGGTTTAAGATTTAATGACAATACTAAAGAGTCTAGGGCTGGGCAGGCCATGTAGGCCTGGAATCAGACTTTACCAAAGAGAAAAGCCTGATACTATTCCAGGCCTGGTGAGAAGTCTGTAGGAGGAGGGGGTGAGCCCCAGAGAAACCAGACTGGGGGGGTCACAGCTGACCACAGGCCGAAGGCTTCCTGGATTCTCTGGCAGAGGAATGAATGACATGAAAGGGAAATTCCTCCAGGAAAAGAAAACATTTTTGAGGGTTTTGTTGTTTTTTTTCCTCATCTCTGATTTCAAACCCATGGTTTCTTTGCTGAGTCATGGAGAAGGACATTTTAAAAGGGTGGGAAGGTGGAGGAGTGTCACCTCCCACTTCCAAGCAGCACAGCCACCAAGGCTGGACAGGCCTGGGAGGCCTCCAGGCAGCCCAGCTCCCAGCCCCTGGAAGCTGATCACCAGACAGCTCCTTCCCTGCCCTGTTCTGACAAGAGTTCACCAGAGGAAGCAGATTCCACAACTCATCTTCTTATTCTGCATCTCCAGTGAAAAAATAGGAACATTGCTATGTGCTTGAATAAATAATTAAGTCAGTCAGTAAGTAATTCAACACATGTTTACTGATCTCTACTGAAGGCTTTGGACTCAAGATGCCACTATATTTGATTCCCAGCTCTACCACTTAAGAAGGAGCCCTACTGGCACACTGGTTAAGTGCTCAGCTGCTAACCAAAAGGCCAGTGGTTCAAACCCACCAGCTGCTCTGCAGGAGAAAAGACCTGGTGATCTGCTCCCATAAAGATTTCAGCCTAACAAACCAGAGACTACATCATTCTGAGACCAGAAGAACTAGATGGTGCCCGGCTACAACCCATGACTGCCCTGACAGGGAACACAACAGAGAACCTCTGAGGGAGCAGGAGAGCAGTGGGATGCAGACCCCAAATTCTCATAAAAAGACCAGACTTAATGGCCTGACTGAGACTGGAAGGGCCCCAGTGGTCATGGCCCCCAGACCTTCTGTTGGCCCAGGACAGGAACCATTCCCAAAGCCAACTCTTCAGACTGGGATTGGACTGGACAATGGGTTGGAGAGGGATGCTGCTGAGGAGTGAGCTTCTTGGATCAGGTGGACACTTGAGATTATGCTGGCATCTCCTGCCTGGAGGGTAGATGAGAGGATAGAGGGGTTTAGAAGCTGGCGAAATGGGCACGAAAAGACAGTAGAGGGAGAGAGTGGGCTGCCTCATTAGGGGGAGAGTAATTGGGAGTATATGGCAAGGTATATATAAGTTTTTATGTGAGAGACTGACTTGATTTGCAAACTTTCACTTAAACCACAATAAAAATTATAAAAAAAAAAAAGATTTCAGCCTAGGAAACTCTATGGGGCAGTCCTACCCTGTCCTAGAGGGTCACTATGTGTTAGAATCAACTCCATGGCACACAATAACAACCACTTAAGACGACCTTAGGCAAGTGACTGAACCTCAGTTTCTTCATCTATAAAACAGGAATACTTGTTTTCCACCTACAGGCTTGAGGTGAGGACTAAACGAAGTAAAAGAGACAAGGCTTTTGGTACACAGTGGGTGTTCCATAGTTGGCGCCTCCTGTGTTCAAGGCACTATGAGGAGCTAGATATCAAAGATGAATCCATCTCAACCCTCTAGGAGTCCACAGTCCAGTGGGTGGGGTAACAGAGATGGAATAAATCAACACAGTGGGATGACTGCTAGAAGAGAGTCCAATTCCCAAGACTAAGGACACAGAGAGGAATAAGACACCAACTGTCAAACTGGGGCGGGGGTAGGGCATACCAGGAAGTTCTTGCTGAAGTCTCTAGTTCAGTACTTCTCACACAGACACCTGGGAATCTTGTTAAAATACAGGACTGGTTCTGTAGTTCTGGATGAGGCTGGGGATCGTGCCTTTTTGACCAGCTCCCACAGCAAGTGCTGGGTCATGGATCACTCTTTGAATAGCGAGGGGCTGTCCACCTCCTAGCAGTTTTCAGCTGTTCTTGTTCACAGACTTCTCTATTATCCTTTGTATCCATTTTAGGGCAACCTGCATTAAAGTGATGTGTGCAGGACTTGTTAACTATGCAGCTACCTGAGTCCCTCCCCAGACGCCAGACTGAAAGTCTCAGACACCCCCTGGGTGACCCTAATGCCCATTCATGTGTACATCCTTGAAGGTGGTTATTTATTCGCCTCCTCCAGCCTTCCCCTTTCTAGGCCAAATCATTCCAAATGCTTCAAACGCTTTCACATCCGGTATTTTGTAATGAATTCCCTTTAAAAGGTCATAGAATGATGAGGAAGGAGTTTAATTATGAATTTTTTATTAATGTAAACCATCTCCATTCCATCTCAAGGAGTAAGAGAGGGGAAGCTGTGCTGGAAAAGATTAAAATTTCTTGCTGGTTTGACATAAAATGCTGTTATCAATGAAGATAACATTTAACTGACAACAAATGGGGTAAGAAGTATTGCTAATTCAAAGAGCATTTCAGATGAATCACTGTAACAGAAAACATGAAATGCCCTAAAGTCTTATAGTTCATATACGAAAGAAACTTAGAGGTTCCCCAAATTTGGTAGCAATCGTAATATTTATAGGACATTACCAACAATAAGTTCTAAAGCTAAAATAAACTTTTCTAAACTATCGATAATAAAAAAATTTCACTCACTCATGCTAGAGGAACTCTGAGTTATACTTTTATTTTCTCTATGGAAAATATTACAAAATCACTGTCATATGAAGATGCAATCAAAGAGAATGCAGCCAAAAGACTTAGGAGAAAGGTATTATAGAGGAGAGTCAGGCAGTTAATACGAAGATCGCCATTTTTCCAGATTTCGGGATGTTTGTGACATGTTTCAGCTTTTTAAAATTGTCTAAATAAATATTCACTTTCGTATCTAACTCATATTAGAGATTATGTATGGTTTTTCCTAAAGAAAAAAAACAAATCAGTTGCTGATGAGTTGTTTTTGACTCATGGCAATCCTATGTGTTTCACTTGTGCTCCATAGGGTCTTCACGGCTGTGACCTTTTGGGAGCAGATCACTGGGCTTTTCTTCAGAGGTGCCTCTGGGTGGGTTAAAACTGCCAATCTTTCAATTAGTAGCTGAGTGTTTAATCATTTGTGCCACCCAAAAGACCTTTCTTTTATGTGCGTGTGTGTCTGTGTGTGTGTGTGTATATATATATATACACACACACATACACATACACACTACATATAAAAGAAAGGGCTTTATAAGCCCATTGCCATCGAGTCGCTTCTGACTCATAGTGATCCTATAGGACAGAGCAGAACTGCCCCATGGGGTTTCCGAGCAGCAGCTGGTGGATTCAAACTGTTGACCTTTTGCTTAGTAGCCAAGCTCTTAACCACTAAGCCACCTTACATATATATATATATATATATATATATATATATATATATATAAAAACCCTGCTGGAGCAGTGGTTACATGTTATAGCTGCTAATCAAAAGGTCGGCAGTTCGAATCTACCAGGTGCTCCTTGGAAACCCTATGGGGCAGTTCTACTCTGTCCTGTAGGGTCGCTGTGAGTTGGAATTGACTTGATGGCAATGGGTTTTATATACACACACACACGCAGACGCACGCACACACACATACACCAAAAACCAAACGCAAACCCAATGCCGTCAAGTCGATTCTGACTCATAGCAACCCTATAGGAGAGAATAGAACTGCACCATAGGGTTTCTAAGGAGCACCTGGTAGATTCGAATTGCTGACCTTTTTTATATTTTTTTTATATATAATTTATTTTATTTCATTGTTGTTGAAAATATACACAGCAAAACATACACCAATTCAACCATTTCTACGTGTACAATTCAGTGACATTGATTACATTCTTCAAGTTGTACAACCATTCTCCCCTTTCTTTTCTGAGTTGTTCCTCTCCTGTTGACATAAACTCACTGCACCCTAAGGTTCCTACCTAATCTTTCAAGTTGCTGTTGTTAATTTGATCCCATATAGACAGATCTTAAAAGAACATAATGCTCAAAGCAGACCTTTCTTACTAGTTAAGCTAAACTGTCATTTGGTTTCAAGAGGACTTAAGGCGATTTTTTTTTTTCCTTTTAGTTTAAGGTTTCAAGATTATCTCAGGGCAACAGTTTCAGGGGTTCACCAAGGGGCCTTTTATTTTTTATTTTTTCCTTTTTTTTAATTGTGCCTTAAGTGAAAGTTTACAGTTCAAGTTAGTTTCTCATACAAAAATTTATACACACATTATTATGTGACCCTAGTTGCTCTCCTGTAATGTAACAGCACACTCCTCATTTCCACCCCGGATTTTCCATGTCCATTCAACCAGCTCCTGCCCTTTCTGCCTTCTCATTTTGCTTCCGGACAGGAGATACCCATTTAGTCTCATGTATCTACTTGAGCTAAGAAGCGCACTCCTTATGTGTATTATTTTATATCTTATAGTCCAGTCTAATCTTTGCCCAAACAAGGGACCTTTCTTAAAGAGGGCCCCCCAAACTGTATAAGCTTCAGGCCCTTGATCTGTCCTGGGTGTACCTGAAGGCACATGGGCTTTGGCGTCAGACCTGGGCTAAAATCACAGGTCTACCACGTGCTGGCTGTGTGCCCTACGACAAGACACTTAACCTTGTTTTCTCCTCTATCTAAAACAGAATGTTAATACCTGTCTTGTAAACTTGTCTTGAGGACTAAATCTGATATTGTAAGTAAAGTGGTTATTATTATGTGGCCATCTCAATGACCTTGTGGCAGAGAGACAAGTGAGACAGTGAGAGGTTCATCTGAGGTCACACAGCTGAAGGGATGTCCTTTATAAAGAATCAGGACTTCAAGATTATATTAACAATCTTACTTCCTCTCAATCTCCCACCCGTTTCAAGACAGGAAATAAAAAGCAAACCTGTATTATCCTTGGCCTCAAGTAAATCTAACCCATCCTTCAATTCTCACCAAAAGACAGGTCATAGTCGCCCCCTCACCCCCTCAACAACCGCCTCCACATAGGGAAAGTGAAATGAGCACAGTATCTGTGAGAAATAGTGAATCAGATGAAATGAAGAAATACTTTGGCCTTTTGTTGAGATCATATATTTGGTTACTGGTTTTGTATTCTCTTTTTTCTAACTCAAATAACCCCACGATTATTCTCCTCTTTCCAGAAACTTCTGCCAGTTTCTTTATAAGCATTATCTCATTTCATTCCCACAACGACCCTAAACGGTAACTAACCCAAAACGGTAACTATGTATCATAAATACTTATAAAGAAACTGAGGCTCAAAGAGGTGAAGTACCTTGTCTGGATATGAATCCAGGTCTGTCTTAATACCAGAGCTGTTTGTCTTAATCATCAGATCATGCCGCCTTCTAGCCAACTGTCCTTTCTGATATGCCTCTGTATAGTGGAACTGAGAATTAGGTGCGCTGGAGTGGGAAGTAGAGAATTAGGCCCTTGTGGTTACATACCTTCCTCAAACCCTGGCATCACCCAGCCATGCCAAACTACTCCTGCTTTCCTCAAACCTCTCCTACTGAGTCAGACTTTTGCTTCCAATGCTCACGGCAAACTACATCTATTTCCATTTCTAGGAGCCACTGGGTGGGTTTCAGAAGATTCTGGTTCTAATTTGGTTGGGTCACTGTCTTGCCCTTAGGCAAGTCACTTTATCTCTCTGGACCTCATTTGCCAAAATTTTAAAATAAGGTAGAAAAGAGATACTTTCAGGATTCTTTGCAATCTCGACATTCCATAAGCAAGTCCACACACCCACTGCCGTTGAGTCAATTCCAATTTGAAGCAGCCCTATAGGACAGACTAGAACTGCCCATAAGGTTTCCAAGGCTGTAAATCTTTAGGAAAGCAGACTGACAGACACATCTTTCACCTGTGGAGCAGCTGGTGGGTTCGAACCACCTACCTTTTGGTTAGCAGCCGAGTGCTTTAACCATTATGCAACCAGAGCTCCTTAGCGAGTCCATAATGCATGTAATTGAACCTGTTCTTGCTGATTCTCTAAAATTTACCCCCAGAGCTACTGTCTCCTGTTTATACTACATCATAAGATTGCAAAGTATATATTTAACAGTTGCCATCAGTCGCTTCTGACTCATGGCAACCCCATGTATGTCAGAGTAGAACTGTGCTTCCCAGAGTTTTCAATGGCTGAGTTTTTGGGAAGCACATCTTCAAGCCTTTCTACCAAGACGCCTCTAGGTGCATTAGAACCTCCGACCTTTTGGTTAGTAGCTAAGAGAATTAAAGGTTTGCACCACCCAGGGACTCCACATACTATACATGGTGGTTAGTGAAATGTAGCCACGGAGTTCAGATAACCTTGGCTCTGAATCTTGGCTCAACCAGGACCTGGCTATGTGGCACTAGGCAAGTCCTCAAACTCCAGGAGCTTCCATTTCCTCCTCTATAAAATGGTGGTTGTATAATGGTCCCCATCATATAGGATTATTGTGAGGATAAAAGATAGGAACTGGAAAGTGCTCAATATCATGCTAAAGACCTAATGAAAGAAGGCCATTATGGTCATTACTGTGTATGGTATGCCGAAGCCACCATGTCTGTTTTTAGCCTAAGACATATGAGTCGGAACTGACTCAAAGGCACTGGGTTTGGTTTTTTAATAGAGCCTTTTGGGATAACTTTGAAGAGAGAATGAGTTAGAAAAGGGCGCAGGGCAAGGGACATAGGATGGACAATGTGACCACAGATGACTGCACACGGTTCAGCTGGGGAAGGGAGCGGTCTTACCCTCTACCCAATCCCACCCACATCTGTCTGGGCAATGTAAATGAGCTGTTGGGCTGGAAAATGTTAGAGAACACTAAAATAGCCAAAGTAGGAATCACAGATCTTTCTAAAATGTATCCCAAATTTTCTATCTAGACAATGCCAAACCCCTGGGCAAAAGCATTGAGTCTATTCTTTCCTTCTCTCCACACCATCCCTAATCAGAACTTCTTTCTCCATTTATGCAGTCAACTCAAAGCTCTCCCTCCGGACCTCAGGCTTCTCACCTCTGGAAACTCAGCACATCTGCCCTACATAGTTTTTTTCCTGAATATTATTTTGGTGTTGTTGTTTATACAGCAAAACATACACCAATTCAACACTTTCTACACGTACAGTTCAGTGACACTGATTACATTCTTCCAGTTGTGCAACCATTCTCGCCCTTTTTCTGAGTTGTACCTCCTCATTAACATAAATGCACTGCCCCCTAAGGTTTCTATATAATCTTTTGAGTTGCTTTTGTCACTTTGATCCCATATAGATAGTTCTTAAAAGAGCATAATGTTCAAGGCAGACATTTTTTACTAGTTAAGCTAAACTATTCTTTGGTTTTAAGAAGACTTCTGGGGATTTTTTGGTTTAAGGCTTAAAGATTATCTCAGGGCAATAGTCTCAGGGGTTCATCCAGACTCCACAGCTCCAGAAAGTCTGGATTCCATGAGAATTTGAAATTCTGTTCTGCATTTTCTGCCTTTTGATGAGATTCTTCTATGGAACCTTTGATCAAAATGTTTGGTAATGGTAACCGGGCACCACCGGCAGTTCTGATCTCATGGCAAGGGAGGCAGTTGTTTATGGAGGCAATGAGCCATGCATTCTTCCATATGCTCCTATTCTTGACTATCCTTGTTCCTCTGTTGCTCAGGTGAACAGAGACCAATTATTGTGCCTTGGATGACCCCCTGAAAGCTTTGAAGGCCCCAAGCACTATGCAACAAACCAGGAGGTAGAACAGAAGCACTTGACATGATATCAGGCCAATTAACTGGGATGTCCCATGAAACCTTGACCCTAAACCTCCAAATCAAGGAACCAAATCCCATCAAGTGGTTGTATATAAGCAGCCTCAGAAGCTGCTCTTTTTGTTGCCAACTTCTGCCAATTCAACTTTTTACAGGTGTACAACTTAATTTACAGCAATTATAATAATTGGCTGTACAACTCTACCTTTAATCAATGTGATTTTTCCATCATGATTAACCTCCCTTTTTCCCTTCCTCCCACCCATGGTAGCCAGTAACAAACTTGGGTCTCTGTACATTTGCCTTTTCCCGTCTTTTTATATAAGGGAGGTTATACAATATTTGTCCCTTTGTGAGTGACTTATTTCACTCAGCATAATGTCTTCAAGCTCCATTCACACTGTAGCATGTATCAAGACTTCACTTCTACTGGCTAAGTAGTATTCCATTGTATGTATGTACCACATTTTGTTTATCCATTCATCTGCTGATGGACATTTAGGTTGTTTCTACCTTTTGGCTATTGCGAATAGTGCTGCAATGAACACTGGTGTACAAATCTCTTTTTGAGTCTCTGCTTTCAAGTCTTTTGGATATATACCTAGGAGTGGAATTGCTGGGTCAAATGGTAGTTCTATTTTCAGTTTTTTGAGGAATCACCACACTGTTTTCCACAACAGCTGGACCATTTTGCATTCCCACCAGCAGTGGCTAAGGATTCCAATTTCTCCACATCCTCGCCAACATTTGTTATTTTCTATTTTTTTTTTAATCTTAGTCATCCTTGTAGGAGTGAAATGGTATCTCATTCTAGTTTTGCCCTACATAATTTAACGCAAACAAATAAACTAATAAACCAAACAACATTCCCACCGTTGACCTCTTTTTTCAATCTTAACATTTATTTACAATAGTGAAAAACAAAACAACTTAAATGTCTAACAACAGAGAATCCATCGAATCAATTATAATATTATAACAATATTATACTCATAGAACATTGTACTATATTATAATAGATTATGCCATAATATTACATATTATAATAGATTAAAAGCAACCATGAATGTAGAATACAGTGGTCGTTACTAGGGTAAGCTATGGAACGGGACTGACCTGGGTTTGATCCCAGATCCACTGCGTACCAGCTGTGTGACCTTAAGAAGTTTAACAAGTCTCTGCCTTAGCTGTACATCAAAAAAATGACAAAAACAATAAACAGCTCTGGCTCTCGGCAGTCAGACTTCTTACCTGGTTTAAATCCTGGTTCTGGCACTTTCTAACAGCTGTACAATCTGTAGGTTAATTAACTTTAATTAATTAAGGTTAATTAAGGCTTCCATTCCTCGGTTTCCCCATCTGTAAATAGGATCTACCACACAAGGATTTGTGAGTGTGTGAGAATTAAATACGGTAAAACCCCACTGCTTAGGGGACACTAAGCTTCTGTTAAGGGCGATGGAAAAATTGGGGAACGGTTAATGTCATGGTTGCATACCATGATGAACATAATTAAGGTCACGCTCTACATGTGAAGACTGTAAACATGGCAGATGTTTTGTTACCTACATGTTTACCACACACACACACACAAGACATGTAAAACCCTTAGACCAGTGTCCAGCTTAACGAGTATGGTCCTGCTGTCTCCCTTCCCCCAACCTACCTCCAGCCTCCCAATTGGTTTCTAAATATAAAGGCACATCCAAGTCACTTCGATGTGCAACATCAACATGCATCTGGCTCGGGTAGGCTCCTACACAGGGAGTGTCATGAGTAAGAACTGGTTAACCAGGCGCTAACCTTTTCTCCTCAAACAGGAGCAAGTGGAAGCTGCTGGTGGTCACTTGAATCAGGCGGAAAAACAACAGTCGGAGCTCAGTGTCCAGTGAACCATGGGATGGTGTGTGCCACCTAAGCTTGATGGAAACTCACCGGCTATCTGCAGAGGGCTTCTGATGGAGGGTCCCAAGTGCCTTGCATAACCACTCAACAACAGCCCAACTTAGCTAGGGTCACAGAGAGGCAGCCACCTGTTGAACCACAGCATGGTTCAGTTCCCATCTTAGTTCTTCCTCTGGGTAAACTCTGGCAGTATTATCAATTTAACTCTGAAAAGGGGTGGGGGGTTGCCAACCTGGTATTTCTCTTCAGCCTAACTGTCAATTCCCCCCAGTTCTTGGTTTCCAACACAGTTGGGGTAATTCATGTGGCAAACTATGTTATGTTTATACAGACATAACCCTATTTGGAAAAATGACAGTCAGGATTTACATGGATAAGAGTGCTTAAATGTTCTAGAAAGCGCTTTCCCTCCACTAACTGATCTCATCTTCACAAGAACACTGGGAGCTGCAGGTTGGAGAAACACAAACAAGGAAAAGGCGAGGCCCATGGAGAGACAGTGGCAACACCTGGGGAGGAGTGACCTCAGCAAGGGCACCCCAGGTCTGGGCCCATCCACTCAGTCTCACAGACTCTGAAACGCAACTTACAAGTTTGTCCAGAGGGAGGACTCAAGGTAATCAGCACCCCAAGATAGCTGCACAACCCACACTGCCAATTATTCACCAACAGTGGAAGACAAGAGGTGCTAGGGGCGGCCAGAGGGAATCAGAAATGGGTCTGGTGGGCAAGACAGCAACTAAGAGAGGCAGCCAAAGGGTTGGGCACATGGACCAGAAGCAGTGCCAAGAGGGAAAATCACCAGTCTAGGTCAGGCCACCTCTCCACTCAATAACCTCTTGCCCCTCCTTTTTTTTTTTTCAGGTATCCAGGACTAAGTGATCTTTCTTCGTAGATATGTTAACTTTCCAGGTGGGTAGCAATTAGGCCTTAGGCCTCGTTGGTCTAGAAGCTATTCTGTCTCTTTAGGATGACTCTGCACATCTCTGCTCCATCCACTCTGTCTTAATTACATCATTTACCTTTCAAGGTGAGATTCTTCTACTTTCCAGCTCTGGGTGGAGATGAGATAAGCAGGATGAGATTCACTGCTAGAGCCTCTAGGTATTATTTTATATAGGAGGAAACTGAGGCTCTGAGAAGTTGTGATAACAAAACTGTCATTTGTAGATAAAGGATAGCAAACTGTAAGACCCAACTCAACTCACCCCAATAACACCACCCCGCCCCACAGCACAAATCACAGAACCTTCCCAGTCAAGATCCTTCAGCAGATGTTTGCCAATGTGAATGGAGAATGCTTGAGGCTGCTGTTCAGTGAGGGCCAAAGAGAACAGTCCCTAAATACTGCCTAGCTACTGGAAGGGGATATGCGAAGGCCCTACAATAGTTGCAATGGTAGAGCTGTGCTTGCTTCACATTTTTGTGCAATCCTCCCATCCAGTGGCTCCTGGCTACAAAATGACTCACCGGTATAAGAGGTCCAGCCAGTGGCCGGTAAATGAGACAATCTCAGGGGACTCAAAAGGAGCCCTAGAGGCACCTAAATCAGCCTACCTAAATTATTCAGTTTCCCCACAACCCTAGTTCCCAGAAATTTACATTTCAAAAACCAATAAAATTTCCCCCCTGAATTTTAGAGACCAAAAAGTAAGGGTGCTGCCAAGTAAGGTTATAAGGAAAACACCTATGGTCTATATATACCGTATTTCATAAAATAAAGAATTCCTGAACACTAAATTTGTAGAGAGGGCTCAGAATAAAGGAGAGAACTTTAAGTGAAATGATTTTTGTGTAATAAAAAACTTGTTACATCACCTGATGAAAATTAATTTGAAACCACAGTCCTATACCATCCCTCCAAATGGCCCATACAACCCTTGCCTGAATTTCTTCAATGATGGGGAGCTCACAATTTCTGAGACAGATCAGCCTATTTTAAAAAAACTCTTAACTGCTAAGACTTTTAAAAATGTCTAATACATAAATATCATATACCCACTCCTCACTTACAACATGGTTAGGT
This sequence comes from Loxodonta africana, assembly GCF_030014295.1. Lineage (NCBI taxonomy): Eukaryota > Metazoa > Chordata > Mammalia > Proboscidea > Elephantidae > Loxodonta > Loxodonta africana. Next base: position 104,675,380 of record NC_087342.1, read on the forward strand.
TCCAAAGACCAGATCATTATGCTAAAATTGGTGTTACATGAAAATGAAGGATGATCATATCAGATCACAAAATGGAAGATGACTGCATCATTACATAACTGCCAAATTACATCATTACATAACTGCCAAACTACTGAGAATCATGGCCCAGCCAAACTGACACGTAACCTTAGTCATCACAGCCAGCATTATTCTCGCCTCACACCTTGGTGTTCATTACTGCCAGACATACGTTGTTAATGCGCAAAATAGGATAGTACATTTTCTACTCTTCTCGTGAATGCAAAATGTCAGATAACAAGACAGTCAATAAGTGAAGTGTGTATATTCTTCTCATAAAAAAATTAAATGGTTAGGGATAATGCTTCAGTGACCTTTATCTATTCACTCCGTTCTAACACATATTCTTCATCTCGCTTTTCTCTCTCAGCAATACCTCATTTTTTAAAGAGACTTTATTTTTTAGAGCTGTTTTAGGTTAACAGAATAATTGTGCAGAAAATAGAATTGCCATATACTCTCAACCACACTGCATACTGTTTTGAGTTTTTTCTTTTTTAATTGTGGTAAAATATATGTAACAAAAATTTGCCATTTCTACCATTTTCACATATGCAAATTCAGTGACATGAATAACATTTCTCAGAAATATCTTGCTGATACATATACCAGTTGCTATTGAGTCCACTCCGACTCATGGTAACCCCATGTGTGTCAGAGTAAAACTGTGCTCCATAGGGTTTTCAATGGCTGGTTTTTTCAGAATTAGATCACCAGGCCTTTCATCCTCTGGGTAGACTCAAACGATCAACCTTTAACCGTCTGCACCAGCCAGGTACTCCTTGATATATATATATATATATATATATATATATATATCTCCAAAACAAACCAAACCCATTGCCATCAAGTCGATTCTGACTCATAGTGACCCTACAGGACAGAACAGAACTGCCCCATAGGGCTTCCAAGGCTGTAATCTTTTCAGAAGCAGATTGCCACATCTTTCTCCGATGGAGTGGCTGGTGGGTTTGAACTGCTAACCTTTTGGTTAGCAGCCAAACACTTAACCACTGCACCACCAGGGCTCTTTGATAAATATATACCCCACTGCTGTCAAGTCGATTTCGACTCACAGCAACCCCATTAGGGTTTCCAAGGCCCTAAATCTCTATACAAGCAGGCTGCCACATCTTTCTCCTGCTTGATATATATATAAAACCAAAACCAAACCCACTGTCATCAAGTCGATTCCAACCCATAGTGATACTACAGGACAGAGTAGAACTACCCCACAGAGTTTCCAAGAGCGGCTGGTGGATTTGAACTGCTGACCTCTTGGTTCGCAGCCATAGCGCTTAACTGCTACGCCACCAGGACTCCTGATATAATCCATACACTGCACAGGATTCCACCCTGTAAGCTTACACCTCGGTTTTACTTAGTCTTTCTCCTATCAAATGGACATTTAGGTTGTGTTTTCCTTCCGTCTCTCCCTTTTTCGCCATTACAAACAATACTCCTATAAACATGTACGTGCAGGCTTCTTTGGGCTTGTGTTCCAAGAAGTTATTTCTCCAGGGAAGATACTGAGTAGTGGCAATTGTTGGATCGTGGAGTATGGGCATTTTTACTCTGAACAACTGCCAGAAGTTTTTTGTTTGTTTGTTTGGTTTTGTTTTTTAATGTTGAGTCCAACTCTGTCTTCCTCTAACTCCCATACAGGGAGCCAAGTGATGCCTGAGGAAGAATATGTCTAGAGTGTAAATCCCTCTTCTGTACGAAAAGGTGAGGTTAAGAGCTCATCAAGCCAAATGGCTTGTTTCTCAAATGGCATGTCATTGAGTTGCTCCAGGTCTTCCACCTCTCACTTGTTCTCTCCCACTGGAGGGCTCAGGAACCACTCTAGTAGGGAAACTGGGAGTGTGGAGGCATACTGTTGCAAGGTTGGCACAATGAGGCTCTGGGAGATGCCCTCTATCCCTGGGTGCTCTTGGGATAAAGGACAGATTCCATGAGAGCCCTCAATTAGCCCATTCCAGGTAGGATGATTCACCACCTTCAGTACCAATTCCACCAAGTCCAGGCCCTGGAAGTAACAAGAATAGCAGCTAATATATTGAGTACCTATTACAAGCTACAGTGTCGGTGAAAGAATACTGAATATACCAAGGACTGCCAAAATAACGAACAAATCAATTTTAGGAGAAATACAACCAGAACGTTGCTTAAAAGCAAGGATAGCGAGACTTCAACTCACTTTGGACATGTCACCTGGAAAGACCAATCATAAAGCAGAGGACCAATGAAAATGAGAGAAACCCTCGATAAGAAGGGTTGACATAACAGCTGCAACAACAGAATCAATGATCATGCCAGTGATCATGAAGACCGCGCAGGACCAGGCAATGTTTTGTCTGTTATACAGAGGTCAACCTGAGTTGGAGTCAACTTGACAGAACTAACAATATCCTGAGCTGTACATTGTTTAAGCAATTAACATGTATTCTTTTGTTTACTCCTTAGAACAACCTTATAGGATAGGTATAGTTATTATTCTCACATAAATAATTTGATAAATTAAGCACAGAGTAAGTTGCCTAAATAAATGGCCAGGCTAGGATTCAAACCTCAGCATCCTGGCTCCACAGCCTATTCTTTTAATCTCCAAGCTTCGTTTTTGGTAGGACTTTCATACATATCCAATTCAAAAGCAAAAAATGGATTTTCCACTTCCTTCCTTGCTCCCATGGGCTCTGTCCCAATTCAGCCTCCCCTTCCCTTTCTACTGGACTACTGCAATAAACCTAACCCTTTTCCCTGCCTCCACTCTCCCCATCCAATCTACTCTCTTTTCCAGTTCTGCAGACATTTAAATTATTAGTTTAAAATTACTGTCATTATCAAAATTCATTGTTGTTAATTGCCACGTCAGCTCTGACTCATGGCAATCCCACGTATAACAGAATTAAATGTTGCCTGGTCCTACACCATTGTCATCATCACTTGTATGCTCTAGTTCACTGTTGTGGCCACTGTGTATTTTGAGTGTCTTCCAACCTAGGGGGCTCATCTTCCAGCACTACACTAAACAGTATTCTGTTGTGATCCACAGGGTTTTCACTGGCTAATTTTCAGAAGGACATGGCCAGACCTTTCTTACTAGTCTGTCTTGATCAGCAAGCTCCGCTGAAACCTGTCTGCCGTGAGTAAGCCTGCTGGTATTTGAAATATTGGTGGTTTAGCTTCCAGCATCATAGCAACATGTAAGCAACCACAGTACAACAGACTGCCAGTTGTCCTGTGGAGTATAAAAGTAATCATGTACAATTTTTAAAAATTTAGAAACAGAGAAAAGAAAAAAACCCAAACCACTCATAGTCTTACCAATCATGAAAAAATCTCTACTAACGTTTTGATAATGTTCCGCATGGTATATATTTTTTTTAATATATGAGGCTTTTTAATACGAGATTATTTTTAACTTGGCTCTAATCATTCTGTATCTATAATTTCCGTGAAAATTATCTCAGGAATTTATAATGTTATTAGAGCTGTCAGTGTAAAGTGAAGCTCTGAGAATATCACTTATTGCTCAAAAATCTCCACTGGTTCCCTTCATGTCATCAAATAAATTCAAATTTTCTTAGTTTGGCGTTTAAGACCCTCCCATTTTTTTTTATGATCTGCTCCAGCCTGTCTGATCTCCCATTTTCCATACCCTGGGCCTGGCCCCTGACACATAATCCTGCCTATGGGATCTTCACTGCTCGCACACGTCCTGTACTTTTTCCACACCCTCTGGGCCTTTGCTGACACACAAGTTCTGGATTTCTAGTGACTGGTCTTTCCTAATGACATGTCCAAATAAGGAAGAGTCCAAGTCTTGCCATCTTCAGTTCTAAGGAGCATTCTGGTTGTTTTTCTTCTAAGACTGATTCGTTTGTTCTTCTGGCAGTCCATGGTATATTCAATTTTCTTTGCCAACACCACAACTCAAATGCCTCAATTCTTCTTCTGTCTTCTTTTTTCATTGTTCTGCTTTTTCACACGCATACGAAAGGTCCCTAGAATGGAGCTGACAACAACAATGCTAAAACTGAACTCTCATTTTCCCTCCTAAACCTACTTCCACCCCCAAGCTCCACCATCACTTGCTCAGGACAAAAATCTTCAAGCCACCTTTGACTCCTCTTTCTCACACGTCCCACATCCAACCTATCAGCAAGTCCAATGGGCTTTACCTTTGAATACCTACCATGAGTCCTAAGACTTTTTAGCATCTCCATCATGAGTTCTCAAATTCAAGCCACCTGTATTTCTCACCTGGGTTAATGCAGTAGCCCCTCTCTGTCCTCCCTGCTTCCCCTCTGGCCTCCCTGCAGACTACTTCCTATACAGCAGCCAAAGGGTCCTTTTAAAAGGTAAATTAGAGCAAACCATTTCTTGCCTTAAAAGCATCCAATGGCTTTCCACTGCATTTAGAATAAAATCTAAAAAGCTAGCCCCTCACTATCTCTGACTTACTTCTTGCCAGTCCCACCTTTATTTGCTCCCTTCCAGCCATACTTGCTCCTAGAGGTACATCAAACTCACCAATATGTTCAATCATGTCTTAGCACCTTTATACCTACTGTTTTCTTTGCCTAGGAAGCAAAGCTACTAGCCACCTGTGTCTACAGAGCACTTGAAGTGTGGTTGCTATAAAATGAAATGTGCTTTTGAATATAAAATACACGTCGGATTTCAAGAGAGTGCAAAAAAAATGTGTACTCTCTTATTAATAGGTTTATTTTGGTTACATGAGAAAATGATAGTATTTTAGATATGCTGGGTTATATAAAATGTTACTAAAATAATTTCACTTGTCTTTTTTTATTGTTAAATTTGGTTACTAGAGTATTTTAAATTAATATGTGGTTTCATTGTATTTCTATTGGACACAGTCAGCTGCCCTAGAAAACTGGTTCTCCCCACTCCACCCCCAGCACCTACTATGCTGCTCTGTGCCTAGAAATTTACCAAATGTCCCTGCCATGTTCCTCTCCCAGTACCCCAACCTGCCCCCACCCCAGCCATCATGATGGATGTACACAGAGAATCTGTATTCTCTGGGTGAGACTGATGGTCTAGATCTCTCTCAACACCCAGGCTTGAATGCTGCTCCATCTCTCCCTCCCACAGACCAGGACATGAGGGGCGGGGCATTTTTTGCAGAAGGGCCCCTGCCATAATGCGCCTTTGTATGAATAGCAACCTTTGGACTGTCTCCAATTAGTCCTTCTAGAAGAATCAGTTTATCAGAGTAGTTACTTGGCACCTGGACTGACACTACGGAATCTGACCCGAGAAAAAATACAGAACTATGGTAGTACAGGGGGATGGGGGTGGGCGGAAGAGTACGGGTAGGCGAGACAGAGTGAAGATCTGGGTGGCGGGTGTTCCGGTGTTGAAAATACAGATCAGGAGCAAAAAAGGGAAGGGGGCAGGATAAGGCTGAGGGAGCACGTGCCTAGGAAGCTATTAAAATAAATTTCACTTACTTTGCCACATAGTTTAGGCCTAAGTGCAGGCTCTAAACCAGGGGCAGTGTGAGAATCTAGCAGGAAATGTCAAACTCACTAAGAATGGCCCTGTGGGGCTACAGGGATTAGACATGGTCATCTCTAAGGGCCATTCCAGACTGTCATTTAGGATTTCAAGAGACCATTTCTTCCCTGTACCCACGACAACATCCGAATTATACAGCACTTAACATTGTGCCAGGGCCCTGGTGGCTCAGTGGTTAAGAGCCATGGCTGCTAACCAAAAGGTTGCCAGTTGAAATCCACCAGCTGCTCCTTGGAAACCATATGGGGCAGTTCTACTCTGTCCTATAGGGTCATTATGAGTAAGAATCAACTCAACAGCAACGGGTTTGGTTTTGGTTTGGTAGCACTGTGCCAATCACTGGTCTATGCTTTTTATTATATTAATTTGCTTAATCCTAAAAACCTGAGGAGGTAGGTATTATTATTAGCCCTATTTTACAGACTATGGTTTTACTTATGGCAACCTGGTTTGTTTCAGAGTAGAACTGTGCTCCATAGGGTTTTCATGGCTGTGACCTTTTGGAAGCAGATCACCAGGCCTTTTTTCCAAGGTACCTCTGGGTGGGTTTGAACTGCCAACCTTTTGGTTAATAGCCCAGCACTTAAGAGGACTTCCAGACCTTAGACACTGTGTCACCACAAAATGGAAGGAGCCTGGATCCTGAGTCACTGCTTGGAGATTTTGAAGTAAAGTGGAGAAAGCTGTCCAATTTCATACAGTCTAGTCTGTTGTGTTGAGAAAAAGATAAATGATGGTTCTGGCATGTTTGGTGAAAACAGGGCAATGAGCTTCTTCTGGGAGAAGTTCTGGAAAGAGCTTCTGGAAAGAGAGATCTGGGAAGCCCTCCCTGTCTTGGCCGTCCTCCTCCCCACAGGGGTCACCTATGCTGCGGGGTCTGCTGCAGCATCTCACGTGAATTTCTGCTATGGCATTTCTATGGATGTTTTGTGGGTCAGTCTTCCTTTAGACCATGAGCTCCTTAAAGGCAGGGTTTAACATAAGCCCATCACTTAGGTGCTCAAGAAGCCAAAATGATTTCGGGGCAGAAATGATGAGGAATTTAGTTTTGGACAGAATGTTTTAAGTTGGTGGCAGCATATCCAAGCGGTCCTACTCTGCTTTCATTTCAAATAAGGGTTTAAAGCTCAGGTAAGAGGTTAGAGATGATTTGGGATGTCAGAAAAGTATCCACATTTGGAAAGCTATGAGTAGAAGTGACTTTCATGACGTCAAAATCTCGGTAGCTGCCGATACATACGTGCCAGGCACTGTGCTGAGTTCTTTTCATCATTATTTTACTTCATTCTCAGAATAACTCTAGAGAGAATGATCATTCCACCTTCAAGATGAGATAACTGAGGCTTACAGAGGTTAAGGAATTTGCCTATGGACATGCAGCTGGTAAGCTGAGGAAGTGGAATTCAGATAAAAACAGCAGCAACACAACAACAATAATAATCATAATTATAAAAATACTGAGTTACCATTTATTAAACACCTACTATGGGCCAGATAATGTAGTATTTTAAGTATACTTACATCTTGCAACCACCCTATGAAATAGTATTTACAAATGTTTTATAGATGGAAAAAAGTGAGGCTCTATTATCCAACTATGTCAGGACTCTTAACCACTATGGTTTGAAGAAGACTTTGGGGGACAGCCACTGTTAAGTGGCAGGAACAACAATAATTTGCAACATACTTTACCGTTTTCAAAGTGGTTTCACATACCTTATCTCATTTGATTCTCACAACACTGTAAGAGTAGGATGGGCAAGGCAAGTATATTTATACCCACTTGAAAGATGAGGAACTTAAGACTCCAGGGTACAATCAGGACTAGAACAAAAGTCTTCTGACTTCTAATCCAATCCTCATTAAAAACACAGTAGAAAAGAAATAATACACAGAGAAGCAGGATATAAAATGATGGAAAAAAAAAAAAAACTAAATAAATACTAACCAAAAGGAAGCTGCCACTGAATGTTAACATTAGACAAAAGAGATGTTAAAGCAAAAAGCACTAAAATATAGTATATGTTGACTTAAAATTTTGTTATAATAATAATTTATTTGTACAAGAATAATGTAATATTTCTAAATCCGCATACCCCAAACAACGAAGGTTCAAAATATATAAAGCTAAATGAGACAAAAACTACAAGGAGAAATCAATAAACCTAGGATCAAGATCTTAATAAACCTTTTTTGGTAATCAATAGATTAGGCAGACAAAAATCAGACAGGATTTGGGTGACCTGAACAGTGCCATTAACAAGTTTGATCAAAGATTTTATACATACACACACATATTCTTTTTAAGAATACAAAGAATATTTATTAAAATTTACGACATATTAAACCATAAAGCAAGTCTCAAAACATTTCAAAAAATCAGTGTCATAAAGGCTGTATTATTACAAATGGATAGTGGTAACAGTTGTACAACATGGTAAACATAATTAATGTCACTGAATTGTACACTGGAAACCCTGGTGGCATAGTGGTTAAGTGCTACGGCTGCTAACCAAAAGGTGGACAGTTCAAACCCACCAGGCGCTCCTTGGAAGCTCTATGGGGCAGTTCTACTCTGTCCTATAGGGTCACTATAAGTTGGAATCAACTCGATGGCAACAGGTTTAACGGGGAATTACACACATAGTTGAAATGGCAAATGTTTTGCTATATATATTTCACCACAATAAGAAAAAACAAAAGATATATAAGTTGGAAATGGGACAAGTATTTTCATAGACTTTTCAGATAATTGTGGCTCTTCTTTGATTCAACACCAAAATTCATCAAGTAGTAGCTTTATACAGGACAGCTGCGATGTGGAATCTGACACCATATCAATAAACTTTTTGTACTCCACTAGTCTATCTTTAGAAAAAAAAATAAGATTATAGGTACTAACTGACCAGAATTCAATTAAATTAGAAATTAACAACAAAAATCTCACACGTGGAAACTTTAAAACACATTTCCAAATAACTTATGGGTTAAAGAAAACAGCCTTTTAAAAAATATATTTTTGTTGTTGTTGAGAATGTACACAGCAGAACATTCACCAACTCAATCTACATGTACAATCCAGTGACACTGATTACATTCTTAAAGTTGTGCAACCATTCTCATCTTCATTTTCTGAGTTTTTCCTCCCCTATTAACATAAACTCACTGCCCCCTAAGTTTCCTATCTACTCTTTCAAGTTACTGTTGTCACTTTGATCCCACATAGCTAGATCTTAAAAGATCAAAATGCTCAAGGCAGGCATTCTTTCCTAGTTAAGAAAACCGCCTGTGGTTTTAAGAAGACTTCAGGGGATATTTTTTGGTGTAAGGTTTAAAGATTATCTCAGGGCAATGCTTTCAGAGGTTCATCCAGCCTCTTGGCTCCAGAAAGGCTGAATTCCATGAGAATTTGAAATTCTCTTCCGCATTTTCCCCCTTTTGATCGGGATAAAGAAAACAATCTTACAGAAAATGAGAAATTTAGAACTAAGTGATAATGAAAACACCACATATTAAAACTTACGGAATGCCTATACCAAGACCCAACTGTTCTGCTCCTAGGCACCTGCCCCAGAGAAATAAAAGCTTATATCCACAAAAAACCTGTACAAAGATGTTAACAGGCACTTTATTCCAGTCAAAATCTGGAAATAATCCAAATATCCATCAACAAGGGGGTGGATAAACAAATAATAATATATATACGCACAATGGAATACTAGTGGGAAACAAAAAGGAACAAATTATGGATGCACACAACATATGCTGGACACAAAAGAGAATATACTGGATGATTTCATTTAGATGAAGTTCCAGGCAAGTATAATTCTAACACCAGTTATGCCTCTGTTGGTAGAGGAAAGACTAATCCAAAATGGCCCCCAAAAACTTTCTGGGCTATGAAAATGTCCTGTATCTTGATACGGGTGATGGCAGCATGCATGTTTATATTTATTAAAACTCACAGAACTATAAACTTAAGACTTGTGCATTTTATGACATGTATATTCAATAAAGAAAAAAACGCTTACAGGATACAGCTAAAACAACCATGACAGGGAAATACATAGCCTTCAGTACACATATCAGAAAATAAAAAAAGGTTAAAAATTAATAAATCAAGTACAGAACTTAGGAAGTGAGTAAAAGAAGAGCAGAATAAATCTTAAAAAACAGAAAGAAGAAAACAGTAAAACAGGAGAAAAATGAATGAAACAGAAAACAAATAAATAGTGGAAAGGAAAAAGTCAAAAGTTGTACATTGAAAAGACTAATGAAATAGATAAAACTTAGATATGATTGATCAAGAAAAAGGAAAACTACACAAATAAACAATACCAGAGATTCAAAAAGTGATTTACGTAAACGGATGATGATGACTGTCGCACAACGCGGTGAACACTACATCACTACGTTGTACATGTTCAGAATGTTGAAATGGCAAATGTGTTGTTGCTTATATATTTACCACAATAAAAAATAGTTTTTTTAACTGATGTAACTAAAGCTACCCGTACCAAAACCAAACCTGCTGCCATCAAGTCGATGCCGACTCCTAACAACCCCTACAGCACAGAGTAGAACTGCCTCATAAGGTTTCCAAGGAGTGGCTGATGGATTCAAACTGCTGATCTTTTTGTTAGCAGCTGAGCTCAACCACTGCACCACCAGGGCTCCATTAATAATAGCTACCAAACTACAGTAGAATTTAAAAAGATGAGAAAACTATGAACAACTTACTGCCAATAAATTTGAAATGAACAAAATGAACACTATTTTAGAAAAATATTTACCAAAACTAACTCAAGCCAAAAGAGAAAAATCTATATAGTCCTATAAATAGAACCACCACAGATTTTATCATCCAAACCAGTACATCTTTGAAAGTGAAAAGAGGAGCTATTAATAAATATGCCAGGACAACAGGCATAACCTGGCATGGCCCAGATAAACCAGGATGCATGTTCACCTTACTGACAGGCATAAATAAAAATTGTATCAGTAATTTAAAATCTTCCTACCAAGACGATACGAGGCCCAGACAGTTTTATACGAATGCTCTACCAAACATTTAAGAAGGTGCCACAATTCCAATTTTATGCCACCTTTTCTGAGACTACAAAAGAAGAAACACTCCCAACTCATCCAATGAAGTTAGTAAAATTTTAATTCCAAACCAAAGAGGTTAGTATCACTTATAAGCAGAGATGCTGTTTCAAAATAAAAGCAAACAAACTATACACACACACACACACAGAGGTACACACACATACCCCAATGCAGCAGTATATTAAAAAGGTTTTACATCATGTCCTAACTGGATTTATCCCAGAAAGGCAAAGAAAGTTGAACATTTAAAGGGGAAAAAAGAAAAAAAAGTAACATACAGCACCACAGATTTAAAAAGAACACTCAAAATATCATCTCAGTAGATACAGAAAAAAGCATTTGGTAAAATTTAACAGCAAACTAGAAATAAAAGAAAACTTCTTTAACTTGTTAAAGAGCATTGACCAACAACCTAGAGTAATCATTAGCGGGCAACCATTAGAAGCATTTCTTTTAAATTGAGGAACAAGTCAAGGATGCCTGCTACCCCTGCTTCTGACAATGTATCGGAGGTACGAGCAAAAGCAGAAGGAAAGGGAAAATAAAGGTATAGAATCAGAAAGAAACCAAAACATCATTATTAGTAGGTGACACTGTCTAGATAACCCCCCTCAATTTACAAATTATTGGAATTAATTAGGAGAATGATAAATAAAATTCAGATGATCTTAGTGGGGCTTGTCAGAGGGATGGTACAGGGAGAGGTCTGCAGGAAGCTTCCACGGAACTGGTGATGTTTTATATCTTAAATTGCGGAGTGGGTATATAATAGGTTTAATTTCATTATACAGCTTCATTACATATATGTGTATACTATATTTATATTTTTATATACAGCACTTATCTTCATATATAAAGATATCATATACTTCATAATTATGATTTTTAATAAAATGTATTTTTATTATAAATTATACATTTATGAGTTGTTTTATTCTTTTACAATGAAAATGTAAAATGTCTGTATTTGTTTAGGTTGCAGGGTGGGTGGGGGGAAGATTAAAGAAAAAAACAAAAGCCAATAAAGGGAGGCTGGAATTTCACGACAGGTTTGATAGATGGGCTGGTGGGTGGTGGGATGGATGGTTAATAAGGCCAAGTCCCAATTAAAGTCAGGACAAGGGCTTAGTCAAGGACTAAGAAGAGGCTGGGAGATTTGGAGGGAAGACCCATAGCAGTGACCTTTAAGAGGGCAGTTTTTATAGACTGGCAGGAGGCGGAGCTCAAATGCAGGGGGTTAAATTGTGAATGAATAAATAGCAAAAACTGGAAACCACCCAAAGGCCTAACAATCAGGGCCTGGCTAAATAACCATAGTACCATTCATAGAAGAAATGATGCTGTGTCCATACATAGATAGGCTTACAAAATTAGGTGACGTAAAAAATTTCAGGGCACAAAATAGCATTTGTGCAGATTACAATTATGAAAGGCCATGCGTGTGCGGAGAGACAGGGAAAGGATCGGACAAGATCACAAGCCATGTTCACGGATGCTGTTTTAAGTCTATGGGACTTTTTTTCCCCTTTTTTTCTTTTTTGGAATGTTGTTGATCAGCAAACAAAAACATGTAATGTTTCTTTAAAATAAAGATGGCTTTTGAAGAAATGGAGGCAGCAAGTGAAGGCCACTCATTGGAGAAGTCTGACGGTGACAGGAAGGAATGAGATGGCAGAGCAGCTGGAAGGCTGGGGGCAGCAGCTGCCAGGGGGGCAAGCCCAGGGGCTGCCAGGGAAAGGGCGGAAGAGAGGGGGAAGGCCGTTCTGCTTCCTTTACTGCTTATATTTCTATCTTATTTGGGGCTTCTTTAAAATTAAAAAATGAACACTCTTCCTTGTCACAAATTCAAACAGCCCAGAAGTGTCTATTAAAAAAAAAAAAGAACCCTCTGCCCCACCTCCTACTTGCTACTGTTCAGGGTATAGCTTTTCAGAGCTGCAGCGTTTCCTACTGCTGTATTTGTGGTTCATTAGCTTTTTTTTTTTTTTTTTTTCTGTTGTAAATATACACAGAAAAACATACACCAATTTAACAATTTCTACATGTACATTACAGTGGCACTGATTACATTCTTCAAATTGTGCAGCCATTCTTACCCTTCTTTTCCAGTTTGCATTGCATTTTAACTACACAGTGATAAAGGCATGTGAAAACATAGGATTTGAGAAAGGGAATGGTGAAATCTGTTCCATCCTCCAGAGGTAACTACTGTTGGCAGTGTAGAAAGGTCCTGCCAATAAATAGTTTTTGTCTATGTGCCTGTTAATATTTACGTATATATTCATTTAAAGCTTTGTGGTTACTTGTTTTTACAAAAGTAGGAACATTTTCTACCTCGAGTTGAACAGTTTCACTCAGTAATGTATCACGGTAAGTCCCTCCCAAGTCAATACATAGAGATTAACCTCATGCTTTTGAGTTAAAAAACCCAGTTACTGTTGACTCCATATCATGCTAACCCCATGTGAATCTGCATAGAGCTGTGCTCCGAAAGGGTTTTCAATGGCTGATTTTTTTGAAAGTAGATTACCAGATCTTTCTATCGAGGTACCTCGGGATGAGCCCAAACCTCTAACCATTCAGCTGGCAGCTGAGCTAGCATGTTAACTGTTTGCACCACCCCGGGACTCCATGCCCATCGCTGAAAGGTAAACTGTAGAGAACATAAGCAGGAGGCATCTCTCCCTAAAACTGGCAGGCAAGAAGATGTAGAGACAAAAGATTCAGGATGGCAGTAGGGACTGCCTGGAGGGGGCTGACCATGGAAGTGGGGAACATGCAGGCACAGACAGAGGGTCTTCTCTCTGCCTTCTTCTCTTAAGCCATGGCTCCATCCAAATCCAGTAAAGTCACAAAGAATTGCAAGAGGGGAAGGGTTGTGATTTGAGCCTGAGTGATAAGGCCACTGTTGAGGGCCAATTTCCCTGAGTGACCTTTTCTTCCCCCAGCTGTGGGTAGGCAGGGCCCACTTATCAGAAGCCTTAAGGGAAGCTCTAGAACAGTGGTTCTCAAAGTATGGACCATATAGTAGCAGCAACACCAAATGCAAACATGTTGGAAATGCAAATTTTGAACCCTACCCCAGTCCTACTGAATCCAATCTCTGGAGGGTGGGATTTGGAAATCCTCCTTTTATAAGCCCTCCAGAGGATGCTGATGCCTGCTCAACTTTGAGAACCTTTGTTCTAGATTGTAGTGGAGTCAGGCCTGAAGGGAATGGGTTGACCAGCTTCATAACTGGTCTTCTTTTGTGGGCTGAGAGGCTGTAACCAAAGTCCATGAGCCAAAGAGTCCCTGAACAGTCCTCCCCTACCCTCCTATGATACCACTTCCATCTCTCCACCTCTCAAAAAGAAGCACCACCATGGGAAAGCCGGCAACAATTATGGGTGGTTGTTGTACAATGTGATTAATATGACTGATAGCACTAAATTGTACACCTAAAAATGCTGGGTTGGCAAATGTGTTTATATATATACATACACATATATGTAACAAAAAAAAAAGTAGCTGCAGCACAACAACAGAAAAGGAGGGTGGCAGCGGAAACCATTACTTTCCACTTTCCCTTGACTGTGTCCCCTCCCAGCTCAAAGCGCCCCCCCCCCCACCTCAGGCGCTGCCCTTTGCCAGATTGGCGGGCAGGGGGCACAGCAGCTTTTCAATGATGGGGAGGAAATGGGATGTGGCTTCTGTGTGGCTGGGTAGGGGAAGAAAGCTGGAGGGAGAGGAGAGAGGAAAGGAGAGGAAGAACGTCCTCATTTCACCCAGCTGCGTTGGCCTGCACCTGTTCAGCTGAGGCTCAGAGGAAGGACACCAAGCTCAACAATAAGTGAAATGCAGCTCCACCCCAGTCTAGAGGGGCCCCCTCCCACACTGCAGCAGAGCCTGGGGTAACTGACAGGAAAACTGTGAATGAATTCAGGTGGCCTAGGGGCTGGGGGAAACAGCTGGGCTCCTCTGGGGGTGGAGCAACGGCCTTCAGTTACTCCTAGGCTCTCAGGGCTTCAGCATGTTTGGCGGGATGGTGGAGTTAGGGCTGGGCAGTCAGGGGACCTGCTCAGGGACCTGGCGCTTTCCCTCTGGTATGGAGTCCAAGAGCAGTGCAGAGAGAGAAGCCTGAGTAGACAGAAACAGTTCACCCCTGCAGGCTGAGGAGTCTTCCTGGTTTTAAGCCCTACAACATCCCACAATATTCTTTAGTTACTCTATGGGCAATAACTTTCATTTGAAAGGTTTCCTCTTGGTCCATCCTCCACAGAAACAACCCAGCAGTTCATCCAAGCAATCAACTGGTCAGTCAGTCCACCGATCATTTTACAAGCAACCAATAAAGGCTTTCAACAATGATTCTCACACATTAATGCTCATTAGAGTCTCCGGGAAGTTCATTAAAATGGAAGGCCCTGAGTCTCTCCACCAAAGATTTTGATTCCAGAGGCCTGGGGTGAGGCCCAGGACTGTGTATTTTCTACATGCTTCCACAAGATGTTGACACATTTGACACACCAGGCCCCACTCTGAAAAACTCAGGTATTGGTGTAAGGTACAAGGGACTAGATGATCGGGTGGGAAGGGAGGACACAGCGAACATAAAAGACGCAAACCCTTCCTAGAACCAAAGGTACAGTATAAACAAGTGTAGGACCCTGGAAGGAGGGCGACATGCCCTCTATCTGCAAATGCAGATAGTTGAGTATGAATTAGTGTGAACTGCCCAGCAGTAGGAGAAGGGGTGCTCCCAGGCCCTGAAAATCTCAAAAAGGGTGGCCACAGACTAGAACCCTCACAAAAGTGTTGGGACCCCTTCCACGGCAACCAGCAAAGATTCAGAGTGAGGAGGAAATAAGCTAAGGAAATATCACATCCACAGGCTTTGAGTAGCCTTTTCTCCTCTGAGGCCTTGAGCAAGTTACTTGATTTCCTACACCTCCATTTCCTCATCTGTAAAAATGGGGACCATGATGGTCCCTACGAAATAAGGTTAAAAGAGTGGTATATGTAAACAGTTTAGAATGGTGACCGGCACATAATAGCACTGGGTAATTCAAAGTTATCATTTCTATCACTTTTACGAAGGAGAGGAGCCCCAATTGGCAGAGGGGCATGGAGAGGGCCAGAAAAAAGCCCTGAGTCTGGCAGAAAACGAGCGTCCCCTTGAGGATGGTTAGTGTAGTTGGAGCAGAGAGATCATGTGTGAGAAAACGTAGGGTCAAGCTGGGAAGATGGGCTGGGGGTGGGAGTTTGGATTTTTGGTGGTGAGGAGCATGGAGCTGCTGTAGTGTCTTGAACGGGGAAATCATTCTAGATTAAGGATCCAAAGACACTTAAGGATTCACAGAAAAACCTTCTCCTGGTCTTAGCTCATTTTTTTTTCAATTTTATTGTGCTTTAAGTGAAAGTTTATAAATCAAGTCAGTCTCTCACACAAAAATTTATATATACCTTGCTATACACTCCTAGTTGCTCTCCCCCAATGAGACAGCACACTCCTTCTCTCCACCCTCTACGTCCATGTCCATTCAGCCAGCTTCTGTCCCCCTCTGCCTTCTCATCTCCCCTCCAGACAGGAGCTGCCCACATAGTCTCATGTGTCTACTTGAGCCAAGAAGCTCACTCCTCACCAGTATCATTTTCTGTCTTATGTTGTTGTTGCTGGTAGGTGCCGTTGAGTCTGTTCCAACTCATAGCGACCCCGTACGCAACAGAACAAAACACTGCCCAGTCCTGAGCCATCCTTACAGTTGTGTTATGCTTGAGCTCATTGTTGCAGCCACTGTGTCAGTCCACCTCGTTGAGGGTCTTCCTCTTTTCCGCAGACTCTGTACTCTGCTAAGCATGATGTCCTTCTCCAGGGACTGATCCCTCCTGACAACATGTCCAAAGTATGTAAGACGCAGTCTCGCCATCCTTGCTTCTAAGGAGCATTCTAGTTGTACTTCTTCTAAGACAGATTTGTTCATTCTTTTGGCAGTGCATGGTGTATTCAATATTCTTCGCCAACACCACAATTCAAAAGCGTCAATTCTTCGGTCTTTTTTATTCATTGTCCAGCTTTCACATGCATATGATGTGATTGAAAATACCATGGCTTGCTTGGGTCAGGAGCACCTTAGTCTTCAACGTGACATCTTTGCTCTTTTACACTTTAAAGAGGCCCCTTTGCAGCAGATTTGCCCAGTGCAATGCGTCTTTTGATTTCTTGACTGCTGCTTCCATGGCTGTTGATTGTGGATCCAAGTAAAATGAAATCCTTGACAACTTCAATCTTTTCTGTTTATCATGATGTTGTTCATTGGTCCATTTGTGAGGATTTTTGTTTTTTGTTGAGGTGCAATCCATACTGAAGGCTGTGGTCTTTGATCTTCATTGGTAAATGCTTCAAGTCCTTTTCCCTTTCAGCAAGCAAGGTTGTGTCATCTGCATAATGCTGGTTGTTAATGAGTCTTCCTCCAATCCTGATGCTCGGTTCTTCCGTCATATAGTCCAGCTTCTCGGATTATTTGTTCAGCATACAGGTTGAATAGGTATGGTGAAAGAATATAACCCTGATGCACACCTTTCCTGACTTTAAACCAATCAGTATCCCCTTGTTCTGCCCGAACAACTGCCTCTTGATCTATATAAAGGTTCCTCATGAGCACAGTTAAGTGTTCTGGAATTCCCATCCTTCACAACGTTATCCATAGCATATAAATATGCAAGAGAGAGAGAAACAATGATAAAGAAAATACAATAAAATGTTAACATTTGGGGAACCTACGTGAAGACTATAAGAGAATTTTTTGTACAATACTTGCAGCTTTTCTCTAAGTCTGAAATTATGTCAAAATAATAAGTTTGGGGTGGGAGGTGTTGTCCAGTCCTGCGGCTCTCCTGCTGAACTTGTTCTAACTCTCTGAAGTTTCTGGAGTCCAGTCCTGGACACAAAACTAGTGATGAGTGAGAAATTCTGGGAACTTCTGACATGTTGAAATTCTACTTATGCCCTTGGTGATTGCTAGCTATTAAAATTATCTACATTACAAGTTATTCAGGAAAATCCTTTATTTTCCTCTCATGCATAGTATGACCTGGAACTAGAATGAGCCACACATATTTAATTCACGCTTCTACTGGGTTCATTAGCCTTCTTTTTAATGTACTGAGACAAGTGAACATCCAGGCTCTTCTTAAACTCTCCTGGGAGATGGAAAACTCACTCCTCTCTCAGCTCATTCCATTACTGGTCAATACTGGCCTTTTGAAAATTTTTTGACTACTGAGCTAAAACCTACCTTTCTGGAACCTCTACACATCTATTTCAGTCCTGTCTTCTGGATAACATTAGGGATCCCTCATGATCTTAGTTATTCCCCGATTTGTCAAAGTCCCTCTAGAGTATAAATGGAATACTCCGGGTCCAGCTTGACAATAAGAAAGCAGACAGAATACCACCTCTCTAGTTCTGGGCATTCTATTCACAAAGTCTAAAATGCAATTAGGCTTTTTAGCAACTGCATTACATAGTTGACTCACAATGGTTGATTAATCCAACTTAAACCTAGTCTTCTCTTGTGAACCAGGGTTGACTAAACTAGTCAGTTATCACCAGCAGACATCATATCATATACACCTACTCCTCACACACCAACATGCTTAGGTTCCAAAGACCAGGTTGTTATGCGAAAATTGGCATTACACAAAAATGGAGGATTATTTTTTCCGTTTTCAGACCATTTGTCTGATTTTTTTTATTTTAGAAAAATATGATCATAGAAATAATAACAGCTAAGATTTACTGATGTGTTCATCACTGTGATGAGTCCAGTTATGGATTATTTCTCTGCCAAGAAGGAGGCTTGGAGGAGACAAAGCTGGATAAAGCCAGGCTGTGTGACTGGAGGGCTCAGGACTTAATCGCTTCACCTTCCTCCTGTGCTGGGTCAGAGCTTCCCTCACGGAGCCGCCTCCAGGGCTCCATTCCTACCCCAGCAAGCCTTGAGCCTGCTCTGCCCTCCAGGCCTGGTGAGTCACTAAGGCTCAGGGCTTCCTGCAAGGGCGGCGCTGGGAGCCTGGCTGCACACCTGGCCCCACTGAGGCAGAGGCTTCAGGCCCAGTTCTGCTCACTTTGAGATGGCATTAAACTTGCACGCATTTTTTTCCAAACACCCTCTCAGATGCCTTTCTTTCCTCCCTTCCCACCCCATAGCAATTTTGAGCTGCAGGGTATCAGGCTGCATAGGAGCTGGGAACCCAGAACAGGCACCCACTGACTCAGTGCTGCCTGTGGGTCCACCTGGAAGCCACTGCCATGGAGGAGGCCAGCCCCACGGGATAGCTAGACACGGTGCCCCCAAGAGCAGGAGGGAGTGAAGGACGCAGGGCAGCTCAGCCCAGCTTCCTGGAGGCCACCCGGAGACCCCCCTCAAGTGGGTGGATGCTTCCCAACCACTGCCACCATGCCCCTCGCCTCATTAATGCAAAAAATAGTCAGATTTTTTCTACTGTTGTAAATGCGAAATATCAGCTAACGAGAGAGTTGGTAAGTGAGGAGTTAAGTGTATCTTTTTGTCCATTGCCTCTGTCCCTAGAATGTAAGCTTCATGACAGCAGGAGCTTTGTCTTGCTCCTGGCTGAATCCACAGCACATAGAAGTCCTGGACCATAATAGATATTCAATAAATACATGTTGAACAAATGAATGACTGTTAAGCCACATCTCACACTGTTAATAACATTTCCAAAGAATATTTAATGGCATCAGAAAATGCTCATCTTACATAACACAGCGGATCAAACCAAACCCGTTGCTGTCAAGTCAGCTCTGACTCATAGCGACCCTATAGAACAAAGAATTGCCCCACAGAGTTTCCAAGGCACAGATGGAGGATTCTAACTGCCAACCTTTTGGTTAGCAGCCATAGCTCTTAACCACTGTGCCACCAGGGCTCTTATAGAGAGAAAAATTCCAGCACATGGGTCCAGACCACTCAGCCACACACACCTTCACTAAGGCACATCCTCACTAAGACAGTAAGAATCCCAGGTGAGCACATTCTTGAAAATGATCCTGCCCTCAAAAAGCTTTCCGTCTAGTTAATTTCAGTAGCAAACACACATTTTAATCCTACAACAACTCTATGAGGAAGATACTATTGTTATACATGTATTATAGATGAAGAAACTGAAGCTCACTTGGCGTCACAGAGGAAAGAGGGTCAGGAATAGGACGAGGATATGGAATGCGCATCCAATTGCCTCCACAAACAACTGCCCCCTTTGCCATGAGACCAGGAGAACTGGATGGTGGCTGGCCATCATTACTGAACACTTTGATCAAAGATTCTACAGAAAAATACTGATCAAAAGGGAGTAAATGTAGAACATAATTTCAAATTCTCATGGAATCCAGACTTTCTGGAGCCATGGAGGGTGGATGAACCCCTTAAATTACTCTCCAGAGATAATCTTTAAACCTTAAACTAAAAATATCCTGAAGTCTTCTTAAAACTAAAGAATAGTTTAGTTTAACTAGTAAAGAATGTCTGCCTTGAGCACTGTGCTCTTTCAAGATCTATCTATATGGGATCAAACTAACAATAGCAGCTCCAACAATTATACAGGAATCTTAGGGGGTACTGAGTTTATGTTAATGGGGGAGGAATAACTCAGAAAAGGAGGGTGAGAATGGCTGCACAACTTGAAGAATGTAATCAATGTTCACTGAATTACCCATGTAGAAACTGTTGAATTGGTGTATGTTTTGCTGTACTTATTCTCAACAACAAAATACAATTTTTAAAAATTGTATCTCATATTGTTTTCACGTGCAATGCCATGATTAATAAATGGTGAGGTAAATATTTCCATAAAAAAAAAAAAAAGAAAGAAACTTAAGTGCTAAGAAGTTAGGGCAGCTTATTGAAGGTCACAAAGCTAGTAAGCATCTGAGCCAGGATTTCCAACCCAGGCTGTTTGGCTCCAAAATGGATGTTCTTAACCACTCCACCACACTATACACCCCAAAATAGCTCCATCCAACCAACAATGTCACAAAATGGGTGACAGTAACACCTCAATGGGGAGGGATGAGAGATAGCATTTACTGAATGAGTACTGCGTACTAGGTGCTTGACATACATTACCACATTCAGTTCTTGCAACCACCTTGGGAAAAAGATTATTTTCATCTTCCTGGTACAAAAGAAGAAACAGAGACTCAGATACGGGTTTGAATCTCTGCTGTGATGCTTCAAGCTTACTAATCCCTCTGCCCTTCAGTGACCAGCTCTACAACATGGGGATAACAGTAGCCCCTATTGGGAGGTATTCAGTGAGAAAATAGATTCAAAACACTTATCATAGTGCCTGTTGTTGTGCAGTTAGCTGCTGCCAAGTTGGCCTCTGACTTGTGGTGATTCCATGCACAACAGGATTACACTGCTGTGAGCCATAGGGTTTGTTTTGTTTCGTTCTGTTTTTGTGCTTTAAGAGAAAGTCTACAAATAAAGTCAGTCTCTCACACAAAAATTCATATACACCTTGCTATATAATCCTAGTTGCTCTCCCACTAACGAGGCAGCACACTCCTCCTCTCCACCCTCTATTTCCATGTTCATTCAGCCAGCTCCTGTCCCTCTCTGCCTTCTCATCACCTCCCCAGACAGGAGCTGCCCACATAATCTCATGTGTCTACTTGAGCCAAGAAGCTCACTCCTCACCAGAATCATTTTCTGTCTTATAGTCCAGTCTAATCCCTGTCTGAAGAGTTGGCTTTGGGAATGGTTCCAGTCTTGGGCTAACAGAAGGTCTGGGGACCATGACCTCCAGGGTCCTTCTAGTCTCAGTCAGACCATTAAGTCTGGTCTTTTTATGAGAATTTGAGGTCTGCATCCCACTGCTCTCCTGCTCCATCAAGGATTCTCTACTGTGTTCCCTGTCAGGGCAGTCATCGGTTATAGTCAGGCACCATCTAGTTCTTCTGGTCTTAGGCTGATGTAGTCTCTGATTTATGTGGACCTTTTTTTTTCTGTCTTTTGGGCTCATAATTTCCTTGTGTCTTTGGTGTTCTTCATTCTTCTTTGCTTCAGGTGGGTTGAGACCAATTGATGCATCTTAGATGGCCGCTTACTAGTGTTTAAGACCCTAGACACCACTCACCAAAGTGCAATGCAGAATGTTCTCTTAATGGATTTTATTATGCCATTTGACCTAGATGTCCCCTGAAACCATGGTGCCCAAATCTCCACCTCTGCTACTCTGGCCTTCGAAGTGTTCAGTTTATTCAGGAAACTTCTTTGCTTTTGGTTTCGTCCAGTCACTGTGACCTCTCCTGTATTGTGTGTTGTCTTTCCCTTCACCTAAGATAGTTCTTGTCTACTACCTAATTAGTGAATACTCCTCTCCCTCCCTCCCTCCCCACTCTTGTAACCATCAAAGTATGTTTTATTCTCCGTTTAAACTATTTCTTTAGTTCTTATAACAGTGGTCTCATACAATATTTGTCCTTTTGCAACTAATTTCACTCAGGATAATGCCTTCCAGATTCCTCCATGTTATGAAATGTTTCACGGATTCATCATTATTCTTTATCAGTGCATAGTATTCCATTGCGTGAATATACCATAATTTATTTATCCATTCATCCACTGATGGGCACCTTGGTTGCTTCTATCTTTTTGCTATTGTAAACAGTGTTGCAGTGAACACGGGTGTGCATATATCTGCTCATGTAAAGGCTGTTATTTCTCCAGGATATATTACAAGGAGTGGGATGGCTGGAGCATATGGTAGTTCTGTTTCTAGCTTTTTAAGGAAGCACCAAATCAATTTCCAAAGTGGTTGTACCATTTTATATTCCCACCAGCAGTATATAAGCGTTCCAGTCTCTCCACAGCCTCTCCAACATTCATTATTTTGTGTTTTTTGGATTAATGCCAGCCTTGTTGGAGTGAGATGGAATCTCATTGTAGTTTTGATCTGCATTTCTCCAATGGCTCATGATCGTGAGCATTTCCTCATATATCTGTTAGCTACCTGGAAGTCTTCTTTAGTGAAGTGCCTATCCATGACCTTCGCCCATTTTTTAATTGGGCTATTTGTCTTTTTGTTTTTGAGTTTTTGCAGTATCATATAGATTTTAAAGATCAGACACTGATCTGAAATGTCATAGCTAAAAAACTTTTTTCCCAGTCAGTAGGAAATCTTTTTATTCTTTTGGTGAAGTCTTTGGATGAGCATAGATGTTTGATTTTTAGGAGCTCCCAGTTATCTAGTTTCAAGCCATAGGGTTTTTACCAGCTGATTTTTCAGAAGTAGATCACCAGGCTTTTCTTCCTAGTCTGCCTTAGACTGGAAGCTCCACTGAAACCTGTTCAGCATCACAGCAACAGGCAAGCCTCCACTGACAGACAGGTGGTGGCTGCGCTTCAAGTGCATTGCATGGGCATCAAACCCAGGTCTCCCACATGGAAGACGAGAATTCCACCACTGACCCACTACTGCCCTCTGTCACAGTACCTAAACAACAAAAAAAACCGAACCCGTTGCCACAGTCAATTTCAACTCATAGCAAACCTACAGGACAGAATAGAGCTGCCTCATAGGTTTTCCAAGGAGTGGTTGATGGATTCCAACTGCTGACATTTTGGTTAGCAGCTGAGGTCTTAACCTGTGCCACCAGGGCTCCATCATAGTGCCTTTCCATGGAGCACTTGGTAGATTTGAACTGCCAACCTTTTGGTTAGCAGTCATAGCACTTAACCACTGCGTCACCAGGGCTCCATCATAGCGCCTAGTGTATGTTAAATGCCTGATAAATGTTAACTACTGCCACTATTGTTACTGATTCTAGAGCTTATACTCTTTCAACTACAATATGTTGCTGTGTTAAGTGAGCAGAAGAGGGGAGTTAGTTCTGACTGGTCCTACCAGGAAATATCTGATAAATGAGTGGAGTCACAGAGGAGGTGCCATCTAAACGGAGCCTCAATGGAGCAAAGTTTCAGCAAGGAGAGGAGGGCAAGAGCACGTCCCTCACCTGGCTCTCCCCCCACACTGCACCTCTACTCCTCATTGCGGCCTTCCGGTACTCCTGCCCCGTCTGCCCAGGGTCCCCTGCCTCAGCTGACTCCGTAATCAGGGCCTCACAGCCTCTCCAGCAGGGAGTGGGAGCGCCTGGCACTTGGGGCCTGGGAGGGCCTCTGATAAACAGCTGGAGCCCTTGTTCACAGAATCTGTCATCTCCAAAGGAAAAGCAGAAACAAACCACCACAGCCAGGGGAGGCGGCTGATATGAGTCACAGAGCTGCTGGCGGCCCCTCCGCTCTGTCCTCCATCCTCTGCTATCTTGTCCCTTAAGACCCAGTGCAAATGTCTCCTCCACAAAGCCTTCCCTGACTGCACGCGATTCCCCCCTCCCACCGCCACAAGCTTCCACTGCAGCCAGCACAGAATCCATTACAGCATCCATTGCACTGAATGGAAACTGTCTGCTCAGGTACCAGGGTCCCAATCAACCTATCAGTTCCAGAGGGCAGGCATTTTGTCTCAGTAAGTGCTTACGTAACATCTGTGAAATCGTGAGATGACTGAGTAAAGTTATGGGTGGAAGATTACCAAGGCATTTTAAAAATGTATATACTGACATAGAAAAAAAACGTGCGTTAAAATGCCACGTAAAAAAGATGGAGAATCTGGAAGCCATTATGCTGAGTGAAATTAGACACTTGCAAAAGGACAAGTATTGTAGGAGACCACTATTACAAAACCCAAAAAACCAAACCTAGTGCCGTCGAGTCGATTCCGACTCATAGCGACCCTATGAGAACTCAATAAATAGCGTAAACACAGAAGAAAATATTCTTTGATGATTACAAGGGTGGGAAGGCAGGGAGCAAAGGTGAGAGAGGGGTATTCACTAATTAGATAGTAGACAAGAACTATTTTAGGTGAAGGGAAAGACAATACACAATACAGGAGAGGTCACAGTGACTGGACGAGACCAAAAGCAAAGAAGTTTCCTGAATAAACTGAACACTTTGAAGGCCAAAGTAGCAGGAGCAGAGGTCTGGGGATCATGGTTTCAGGGGACATCTGGGTCAATCGGCATAATAAAATCTATTCAAAAAACATTCTGCATTGCACTTTGGAGAGTGGCGTCTGGGGTCTTAAACGCTAGCAAGCAGCCATTTAAGATGCATCAATTGGTCTCAACCCACCTGAAGCAAAGAAGAATGAAGAACACCGAAGACACAAGGAAATTATGAGCCCAAGAGACAGAAAGGGCCACATAAATCAGAGACTACATCAGCCTGAGACCAGAAAAACTAAACGGTGCCCGGCTATAACCGATGACTGCCCTGACAAGGACCACAACAGAGAATCCCTGATGGAGCATGAGAGTAGTGGGATGCAGACCTCAAATTCTCATAAAAAGACCAGACTTAATGGTCTGACTGAGACTAGAAGGACCCTGGAGGTCATGGTCCCCAGACTTTCTGTTAGCCCAAGACAGGAACCATTCCCAAAGCCAACTCTTCAGACAGGGATTAGACTGGACTATAAGACAGAAAATGATTCTGGTGAGGAGTGAGCTTCTTGGCTCAAGTAGACACATTAGACTATGTGGGCAGCTCCTGTCTGGAGGGGAGATGAGAAGGCAGAGAGGGACAGAAGCTGGCTGAATGGACACGGAAATACAGGGTGGAGAGGGGTGTGCTGCCTCATTAGTGGGAGAGCAACTAGGAGCATATAGCAAGGTGTATATAAGTTTTTGTATGAGAAACTGACTTGATTTGTAAACTTTCACTTAAAGCACGATAAAAAAAAATTATGTAAAAAAGGGAAATACAAAACTGGGTATGCAAAATGATCCTAACTTTGTAAAAAGAAAAATGATTGCATATGATCAGGATTCTATGATCCTATTTTAAAAGAATAAAACTATGAGTGTATATGCACAGAAATAAGTTCAGAAGGCACATACTAACCATTAACACTGGTTTTCCCTGGGGGATGGGACTGGGTGGGGTGGAATTTGCACCTTTATTTTCTCCCTTTCTGTAATGGAATTTTATAATGAGAAAGTTTATAATTTTTACTATTCAATTTGAAAATTAAATATGAAACTTTACAAGTATTTAACTGTTTATTATATGAAACTTATTTAAATAATAAAAACACAGGACTAGAAGGAAACACAAATTTAAACCAGATTGTCTTTGGATGGTAACAGTTATGAGTGATTTTTCTAATTTTTGCTGTTTTTCTATATTGCCCAAATTTCCTACAGTAAGCAAGTTTTTTTTGTTCTAAAGTATTCTTTTTATGATTTTACAAAATCTTAAAAGTTTGGGGGAGGGATAAATAAGTGAAGCACAAGGCACTTTTAGGGCACAGAAACTATTCTGTATGATACTATAATAGTGGACCCATGCATTTGTCAAAACTCACAGGACTTAAATTAAAAAAAGAAGAAGGCCCATAGGACCGTAAAACACATAGTGACCCTATGTAAACTAAGGACTTTGGTTAATAATGAGGTATCAATATTGCTTCATAACTGTATCAAATGTACCACACTGATACAAAATGTTAAAAATAGGAGAAACTGTGTGCAGAGGTGGGTGGGGTATGTGAGAACTCTCTACTTTCTGCTCAGTTTTCCTGTATACCTCAAACTGCTGTGAAAAAAACAGTGTTTAAAAAAATTAAAGGTTTAAAAAGCAATGAATGAATAACTTTCCCCAGCCCCACTGTGTGTCTACACCTGACATAACAGGCAGGAAATTTTTGGCTATCTTTCCAGCCTCCCTTGCTCCACTGTGTTGGTCAGGCCCCCAGAAGAACTTTGTTACCAAATGCATGGTTCAAACCTCCATCCGCCGTGCCCTGCTCACATCTGAACACCTGGGTAGAGGTGAGGGGCTGCAGCAGAAATCCCTGGTCCTGGTCAGGACTGCCACAGCTCCTGCCCTGCCCTTGCTTCTACCTCTCAACCCTCCACACTGCACCTGTACACCTCCGAAGACTACTCAGCTCTCCAGAAAGCCCTCTTGCCCCCAGTCCGGCATTAGAATGTCCACCGCGTAGAAGAGCCTGCACTGCAAGACTTCATACTTGCTATCTTCTGTTTTCACTTTTTCCCGTCCTTTGGTGACTGGACCAACATTTACTGACAGAGTATCACGTGCACTGATGGACACTGTTGGGGAAACAAGGACAGGGGCCTAAGTGGGTCAGGCACTTAGGGGCTGAATGAAAGAAGGGAGGGAGGGGTGTATGGAAGACACAGACCCTGTCCTCAAGGAGCTCATTCTAGAAAGGATAAAAGCTACACCCACACACAACATCCACTTGGAGACGCTACCAAGGAGGCAGAACGTGGGGGTTGGAGCCAAATGGTATTTGATCTGGACTTTGAAAAAAGGTATGTTTGCTCAGTCAGGGGTGGACAGGAGGAACATAAAGGGCATGCCAGGAAGGGGGACAGAGTAAGGCAATATAAGCAGGAACACTTCAGGAGATAGCAGGCATTCTCCTTGGAGGGGATAGGGTACTAAATGTTGACTGCGGATAAAAAGGCTGGGAAGATAGGTTCAACCAATCCTGGGAGAATCAGACACATGATAAGAAGTTCGGATTTGAGTTCACTGGCCCTGGGAAGCCTCTGATGGTCTCTGAGCAGTGATGTGATAGAAATGCATAGAAATACCCAGGTGGGCACTCAAAAAGGTTCAAGGTAGGCATGTAACCCCAGGAGCAAGGATGAGAGGCAGGTAGAAAATGGCCAACCTTGTTTTCATGTGCAGGTCGTGTCCTTAAAGGAAGTAACATTTACTGAGCAAATCACTGTTCTACTGACTATAATCTTTGAAACAGTCCTGTGAGATCAGATATCGTGATCCCAACTTGCAGACGAGAATCTGAGTCCCACAAGGCTGAAGTAACTGCCTGTGGTCATCTTGCTAATAAGTGGTAAAAACTACTCAAATCCAGGTCTGCCTCAATCTGAAGGCCAAAGAGCTCTCTCCCCATCCCACTTGCTTTTATAGAATCTTTTATATACGCAGTACCATGTAGCACTATGATGGTTCAGTACACACTAGGATGAAGGAATGAATGGACAAAAGAATGAACAAATCACTGGATCCCAGGCTGGCAAAGAAAACGTCTCAGCACACAGAAATGGGTTGGGGCGAGGAAGAGATATAAGATAAATGGAAAATAAAACATACAATCGTTTTGTTACCACTTCCTCCCAGGCGGGCCACGGTTTTTTAACGGCGTACACACGACAGGCACACACAGTCTAGCTACATGCACGTTCACACAGACACATAAAGAGCTATTTATTTACTTCCTTTGTGAGGGGTAAATAAAGATCAGGTCAAAACAGGCTCCCCCAAACTGCCCAGGGGTCTTCCCCAGGTGTAGATGCAACATTTGGCCAAGAGAAGTCACAGGTGGCTGCCTGCTCGTGTCACCCCACCACCTTTACACATGTGTGGATCTGGTTCACCGCGGAGGCCGCATGTGCGGGGGGAGGTGGAGGAGCAGGGCAAGGCTTCCTCAGCCCTCCTTCAGGGCAGGGCAGGGCAGGGCAGGACAGGGCAACAGTCACCCAGCCATCCACCCATCCACCCCAGGGAAGGTATGCAAAAGAGTCAGCAAAGGTAAGGCTCAGGGTGCTTGAGGCCCCTGGTTAGGCCAGGTCCTTGATTGCTTCATCTTCGGGGCAGGAGGGCTGGGGCAGGGGTCACCTCAGGCAGCAGCCACATACCAACTAATGTGGAGGTATTTCAATATTGTAACAACTTGGGGCAACCGTACCTGTGGGTACCTATGAATGCCAGTCCACACCCATCCATCCATCCATGGGTACCTATGAATGCCAGTGCACACCCGTTCATCCATCCATTCATCCCCCACCCACCACGTACTGTACCTGCTAAGTAAAAATCTCATAATCAAACCCAAGAATACGGAATGCAGACAAGTGTCTGCCCTCCCAGTGACCACCTTAACTGCAGAGATGGAGGCATGTGACTCTGAGGCTTTATTTATTTATTGGCCTCAATCCCTGGGTTTACATAACAGTGTTGGAGCCCAAAATATTTGCCAATGTTTACAACAGAATAGCAAACACTCATATTTTAATAATAGGCAAACACATAACATTCGCTATGTGTTGGGGGTTGTATATATAAGAAGTCTCCTAACAACTAATTTAACATTGATAATGACTCTGTCTACTCAACTAAAGGTTGGGGTTTCGAAACCACTCAGCGACACTGTGGAAGGGAAGGCCTGGTGATCTGCTTCCATAAAGATCACAGCCAAGAAAACGCTATGGAGCAGTTTTACTCTGTAACACACGGGGTCACCATCGCCAGAAATCACCATCACCAGAACTGACTCAACAGCAACAGGTTTTCGGTTTGGAATGACCCTGTAAGGTTATGCGCTATTATTATCTCCATTTTACAGACACAACACTAAGGCAGAGAGAGGCAGAGAGGTTCAGAACTCACCCAGATCACACAGCTTGTATGTGGCAGAGACAGAGGGATTCATGCCATCTCCAGTGATAGAAGAGGAAAGAAGATGGGCTGTATCTTGTAGGGATCTCAGCCCTCCCTCAGTGATAAGGTCCTTCTCCTTGGCCAAGCCACCGGCACTGTTCAGTAGCAAGGGAGCGTGAAGGGATGCTGTGTGGCTGAGAGGTTGCTCAGAAGTCCAGGCAGGAGGCGAGCAGAGCCTGAGCTAGGCCATGCCTTGGGGAATTAAGGCAAGGGGTACATGAGAGAGGCCAATGTACTCGAGGGTCTGGGATATTCTGTGAGAAGAAACAGGGAGGCAGGGCAGCCCCCCGAGGAGGCCAAAACATGGGGCCTCTCTTCCTGCACTAGCCAGGGAGCAGCAAGGCCAAGAGAGGCCCAGGAAGCCGAGTCTCAGAGAGGAGCCTCATCCAGAGACCAAGGGCCCCTCAGAGGAAGTGTCTCCATTTTCACCCACCCTCTTTCCTGGAGAAAAGAGGTGCAACTGGTGAAGTGCGGTCACAGGTAATGGGAGGGAGAGAATCCCACCGTGGGATCCCATCCAAACTGAAGCACTGGAGGGCCAGACAGGGTTGGAGGAGGGGATGAGAGGACATCTTGCCTATGCTCAGATGAGAATCACCAACTGAGAAAAATCAGATTCCACGCCTGGTATGAGAGAGAGAAGTGAAACCGCAAGTCCAATGCCTGCTCCACCGCCTCCACCTCCCCCACCGCACCCTGGCCCACACTGGGCACTGGCCTCTCCAG
The DNA here is from genome assembly GCF_030014295.1 of Loxodonta africana. Lineage (NCBI taxonomy): Eukaryota > Metazoa > Chordata > Mammalia > Proboscidea > Elephantidae > Loxodonta > Loxodonta africana. The sequence goes on from NC_087342.1 coordinate 104,705,391, forward strand.
TGACAGGCACCAGCTCCCAAATGATGGCTACACATGCTTTCATGGCCTCCCTTTGGGCCTTTTGAGCTCTGGGCCACAAGGCTGGCTTTCTCAGAGCTGTGACGGCCTAGTCTGTCCTCCATGGGAGGCAGAAAGGGGAAATAGGGAAAACCAAGGGCTTATAAGCTCTATGAGTTAAGGGAACACGCTCACCTTCTTTTTTTCTCTTTTGCCGACACTGAACAGAGTATCTGGCACATCCATGGTACCAGCTGCAGTTGAGTCCATTCTGACTCGTGGTGACCACATGTGTGTCAGGGGAGAACTATACTTCATAGGGTTTTCAATGGCTGACTTTTCGGAAGCAGATTGCCAGGGCCTTTTTTCCACAGCGCCTCTGGGCGGATTCAAACCTCCAGCCTTTTCAGTTAGCAGTCAAGTGCGTTAAACATTAATGCCACCCACCCGGGGATTCTACATTCATGGCAGACACTCAATAAACAAACACTGAGAGACTGAATGAATGAATGAGTCAGGGCTGAACCTAGAAGACTGCCAGCATCTAACCACCTGGAGATTCCTGTCTCCAGAGGGAAGGTCTGCTTCCCTCATTTCTGACAAACCTTGACCTTCTGTCTCTGAGACTCTCCTGAGAACTATGACACTCTTCATCATTTCTCACCCTCTCAGTGTCTCCATCTTCTGATGCTTGAGATGATGACATCTGATTCACTCAATGGCCCCCACTTAGGTGTGAGGAAGTAAAAGTGACCTCTTCTTCCCCACACAAAGATGGTTGTTGTTGGTGTTGTTAGGTGCCATCAGTTAAAGCACTCGGCTGCTAACTGAAAAGCTGGAAGTTCAAGTCCACCCCGAGGCACCTTGGAAGAAAGGCTTGGCGATTTATTTCTGAAAAAGCAGCCACTGAAAACCCTGTGGAGCACAGTTCTGCTCCGACATACTTGGGGTCAACATGCGTTGGAATTGACTCCACAGCGTCTGGTTTAACCTCCCCTAAGGCTCACTGCAGGGCATTCTTTTGTACCAGGATGCTGATGGGTAAAAGGTATGTGACACTGGGCCTTCCTCCTCATCCCCGTCCTCAGTCCTTCAGCTTCCTATCATGTAACTCCATCGGGCCTGCTTTCCACAGGTCAGAGCGTGCCTTCCAGGTAGATAAGATCCCCCCTGCCCCTACCCCAGCTAACGCAAATTGGCACAGAAAGTAAACATTGCCCTTCCTCACTGACCCAATTTATTCTTCCCTTGAATTGACCAGAAATCCTGGTGGTGCAGTGGTTAAGTGCTACATATACTAACCAAGAGGTCAGCAGTTTGAATCCACCAGGGGCTCCTTGGACTATGGGGCAGTTCTACTCCATCCTGTAGGGTCACTACGAGTCACAATCGACTCGACAGCAGTGGGTTTGGTTTTGTTTTTTGAATTGACTGTCTCTCAAACTACTTATCTCCTCTGTGAGAAAATGCTCTTCCATGTTCAGGGAACTACACCTTGTCAGGCCAACCCCGTTCTGTGGGGAAGGAGGGGAGGAGGGCCAGAAAATGCCTGGGTTTCAGGCCTTCCCAAGTCTCTCTATGCTTATGCCAGCCATGTAACCCTGGGGAGATCGCTCAGCCTCTCTAAGCCTCCGTTTCTTCCTTTATAAAATGAGGATAATAATCATTGTTTTCAGGTTTGTGGAGAGAATTCAAGATTATACACTTGTAAAGTCCCTGGATGGATCATAACAAATTATGGATAACACAGCGAAGAATGGGAATTCCAGAACACTTAACTGTGCTCATGAGGAAGCTTTATATAAATCAAGAGGCAGTTGTTTGGACAGAACAACGGGATACTGATTGGTTTAAAGTCAGGAAAGGTGTGCATCAGGGTTGTATTCTTCCACCATAACTATTTAACCTGTATGCTGAGCAAATAATACGAGAAGCTGGACTATATGAAGAAGAACGGGGCATCAGGATTGGAGGAAGACTCATTAACAACCAGCATTATGCAGATGACACAACCTTGCTTGCTGAAAGGGAAAAGGACTTGAAGTACTTACTAATGAAGATCGAAGACCACAGCCTTCAGTATGGATTGCACCTCAACATAAAGAAAACAAAAATCCTCACAACTGGACCAATGAACAACATCATGATAAATGGAGAAAAGACTGAAGTTGTCAAGGATTTCATTTTACTTGGATCCACAATCAACAGCCATGGAAGCAGCAGTCAAGAAATCAAAAGACGCATTGCATTGGGCAAATCTGATGCAAAGGGGCCTCTTTAAAGTGTAAAAGAGCAAAGATGTCACGTTGAAGACTAAGGTGCTCCTGACCCAAGCAAGCCATGGTATTTTCAATCGCATCATATGCATGTGAAAGCTGGACAACGAATAAGGAAGACCAAAGAAGAATTGACGCCTTTGAATTACGGTGCTGGCGAAGAATATTGAATATACCATGGACTGCCAAACGGACGAACAAATCTGTTCTGGAAAAAGTAAAACCAGAAAGCTCCTTAGAAGCAAGGATGGCGAGACTGCGTCTTACACACTTTGGACATGTTGTCTGGAGTGGTCAGTCCCTGGAGAAGGACATCATGCTTGGCAGAGTACAGGGTCAGCGGAAAAGAGGGAGACCCTCAACGAGGTGGATTGACACAGTGGCTGCAACAATGAGCTCAAGCATATCAACGATTGTAAGGATGGCTCAGGACTGGGCAGTGTTTCGTTCTGTTGTGCACAGGATCACTATGAGTCTGAACCGACTTGACGGCACCTGACACCACCACAACAAAGTCCGTAGCACTGTGCCTGGCACATAGTAGGTGTTCACAAAACTGTGGCTATTATTACTATGGAGATAAGGATGGGCATATCGAGGACACAGCCGGCTGTACCTCCCCAATGGACGGTGTTTGGGGAGGGGGCTAGGAGGAGGACCGAGAGGAAACTGGCCATAGAAAGGAAGAGAAAGGCAGAGCTGGAGGTGACATCAGGGAAGACGGGAGGAGAGGGCTGGCTCCACAATCCCCATGCTGGGGAAGAGGGTGGAGAGCCTAGCTAGGATGTCTATCAGCTGCCTCCAGCTCAAACAATTCCTGGGCCCATCTCACTTTTGTCTCCACCCCTGTGCTTCTGCCTGGGGTGGCCACCCTTGCCACTATTACCATTGTTGCTGCACTGTCAGCTGCTGTCTCTTGCCTCATTTTCCTTCCTGCCCATGATCTGACAGAAGAAGGGGGCAGGAAGCAGCTGCCCTGTCCAGCAACTGCCCTATCCCTCCAGGCTAGAGCTGCCCCAGGTGGTGCCCAGGGAAGAGCTTGGGCTCTGCAGACAGACAGGCTGAGTTTCATCCCCAGCTCTGGCAGAGTGACCTCAGCAAGTCATGTGACTTGTCTAAAGCTTTAGCTTCCTCATCTGTACAACAGGGATAATGGGGTTGTTGAGAGGAACAAATGAGGCTGGCATGGTAAGGCCCTAGCACAATGTCTGGCATGTAGCAAACGTTCAGTAATTGTTCGTGGTTATCAAGGCTGGCTTCCTGGGAGTGCAACCCCCATGCTCAGAAGGACCCTGCACTTGGTTTAATGCTCTGTTGTCACCATCTTGAAATTGTTAATAATTTCTGAAAAATGATGCAAATGATATAGCTGGTCCTGGCTATTATTAGCACACATTTACTGAGTCTGGCTGTAGACACATGGGTGGCTATACAAGGAAGAAGACAGATGCCCAGCAGTCTGTTGAAGATATAGGACGTTAGAGGATCTTGGGGGCCTGAAGGAGTCCCTGGTTGCTGCAAACAGTTAAGCACTTGACCACCAACCTGAAGGTTGGTGGTCTGATCCCACCCAGAGCTGCCTTGGAAGAAAAGCCCAGCGATCTGCTTCCAGAAGGTCACAACCTTGAAAACACATGAGGCACAATTCTACTCTGCAATACATGCGGTTGCCACTAGTCAGAATCAACTCAATGGCAACTAGGCTTTTTTTGCGGGGCGGGGGGGGGGCTCAAGGGAATCATTTTAGTAGAGTGATGTATGACCACCTCAGGTTGCCAGCAGTTAGGGACTAAAAGGGTAGCAAGAGCTTCACAAATACTGTCACCGGCATTGGAGGTAGGTTGGGGTGACCTCCCCTCAGATGCTTCCCAGGCCACTGGGCAGCATCTGGAGTCCACCATTGCCTCCCTCTCCCAGTCATCCTCCCACCAGGGCCAAAGGTGCTCAATGTACCAAAAAAAAAAAACCAAACCCACTGCCATCAAGTCGGTTCCGACTCATAGCAACCCTATAGGACAGGGTAGAACTGCCCAACAGAGTTTCCAAGGAGCACCTGGCAGATTCAAACTGCCGACATCTTGGTTAGCAGCTGTAGCACTTAACCACTACGGCACCAGGGATTCCAAAGTAGCTCAGGGAAAATAGCCACCCATCTGCCCCCTAAATCTGACCCTCTGCATACCCAGGACAGAGGTCATGTACAAGCTCAGTAGTGGAGGAGGTATGTCCTCAGAGGCCCTATATTTTCAGGATGTGGAGGTACTATGTGGTGAGAACTAGTGCTAACCTGGAAGCCTCTCAGTACAGGTTAGGTTGGAACCTGCATGGGGATAACAAAGAACAACAGTTGCCTGAGGGGTTGGCCCAAGGGATTGGCCCAGCCCCAAGAGATGGAAAATATCTGCTCCTTCTACTCCTCAGATGTGGAATGCCAGGTGAACATATCTAGAAAGTAGTCTGCCATGTTCTGAGCAGTAACTTGAACCCTAAGGAGCTATGGAGCCTTGGATGGGGAGCCTTGGACGGGGTTCCCTGGAGCTGGGGTACCCCTAGACACTATGATGAAGAACGACTTTCCAGAGAAGCCCATAAGCTGCCTCAGGAGGCTCATCTGTCTCCCCTATTAGACTGAGTTCCCGAAGGGCAGAGCCCACCCACAGTGACAGCTGACCAGATGTTTGCAGCTCCAGCCATCAGGCCCACTCCACACCATCCTTCTCACACAACCCCTACTGCCCCAGGTCCTGCCTCGGCTCCCCTAGACTCGCCACCACAGCCTGACCCTCTTCTCTTCCTGGGCCTTCCTGGAGTGGCCCAGGGGAGATACCGAGGGTGGCCCAGTCTGGCAGGTGGAGCCTGGCCCTGGAAGAGGCCCCTCTCCATCCGCCTCCGGCCACCTGTCCTGAATACTCACTCCCTTCCAGACAGCTGGAGAGTAGCCCCTCCAGAGCCTCTAGTTTGTGTGTGGCGGGGATTACAGGCCAGGGAAGGACGGTTCTAAGGGAGTTTAGCCAGGGCTGGAGAAGAGGCCCTTCTAGCTAATGGGGGACGCTGAGTGTGCGGGTATGGGGGTGGGGTAGGGGAAGGCACTTGGGAGAAGTGGGAATTGGGGGTGGAATCAGAGAATGGAATGTGGAGTTTGTTCTCCTGGGGGCACAGCTGTTTATTTTGATCTGCCCCGTCAGCTGCTGCATATCCCTTATCTTGGGGCCTAATCCAGACTCCACCTCCTTCTCTGTTCCTATGGCTGAGCTGGGGAAGGCAGATACTGTGGGATACATTCCCGCTCACTGTCTCACCGCCTCAGTTCCCCACTGCTCAAGGCTGCTAAAGGGAACAAGGAGAATGCAATCTTCAAAAAGAAATTCCTGTCCCACACGTCAGACCCACTCTGCACCACCCATGGGTGGCTGGGTCTGAAAAGTGAGTCATTTATCCCCTCACCTGGTTTCACCCACCCCTGAGTGCCATGACAACCTGAGTTGGTCACCCAGGGTTGCCTGGCTATTTCACAGCTTTCTGGATGCCAAAGGACTTGAAAGGCTGGCAGACAGTGCTGGCTTAGGTGGGGACATGGGGCAGAGGCAGCTGTCATCTCCCAGCCCACACCAGGCTCTCCTCTGGGCCCACAACGTACTCCTCACTGCCAACATCACACTGGACACGTACTGCCTCTAAGGAGATACTATGAAATAAGACTGAGTTTCTGTATACTTATGGAAACACATCTCATGACTTGTTTTGCATTTTTCTTGTTATTACTTATCAGGTCATTTGAAAAACGGGAACAAAAAATAGAGAAAAAATCATCCATAGTTCTACTACTCAAAACAACCACTGTTAACATTTTGGTGTATTTCCTTCCAGTCTTTTTGTGTATGTGTGTGTATGTGTATATACACACACAAACACAATTTTAAATATACTGGGTGTTCAATTTTGCATCCTGATTTCTTAACTTTATAACTTTCATGATATTTTGTATTTTTTGCAGATGACATTTTTAATGGCTGTATAATACTCCATTTAATACATACACTCTTATTTCCTTAATCATGCTCTATTGCAAGCTATTTTAGTTGTTCCAAATTTTTGTCATCATATGTAATGTTGTTGTTAGGTGCCATCGAGTTGGTTTCGACTCATAGTGACCCTACGCACAACAGAACGAAACACTGCCCGGTCCTGCGCCATCCTTACAATCGTTGTTATGCTTGAGCTTATTGTTGCAGCCACTGTGTCAATCCACCTCATTGAGGGTCTTCCTCTTTTCTGCAGACCCTGTGCTCTGCTAAGCATGATGTCCTTCTCCAGGGACTGATCCCTCCTGACAACATGTCCTAAGTATGTAAGACACAGTCTCGCCAGCCTTGCCTCTAAGGAGCATTCTGGCCACACTTCTTCCAAGACAGATTTGTTCATTCTTTTGGCAGTCCATGGTATATTCAATATTCTTCACCAACACCACAATTCCAAGGTGACAACTCTTCCTCAGTCTTCCTTATTCATTGTCCAGGTTTCACATGCATATGATGTGATCGAAAGTACCATGGCTTGGGTCAGGAGCACCTTAGTCTTCAGGGTGACATCTTCGCTCTTCAACACTTTGAAGAGGTCCTTTACAGCAGATTTACCCAATGCAATGCGTCTTTTGATTTCTTGACTGCTGCTTCCATGGCCGTTGATTGTGGAACCAAGTAAAATGAAATCCTTGACAACTTCAATCTTTTCTCCGTTTATCATGATATTGCTCATTGGTCCAGTTGTGAGGATTTTTGTTTTCTTTATGTTGAGGTGCAGTCCATACTGAAGGCTGTGGTCTTTGATCTTCATTTAGTAAGTGTCTCAAGTCCTCTTCACTTTCAGCAAGCAAAGTTGTGTTATCTGCATAACGCAGGTTGTTAATGAGTCTTCCTCCAATCCTGATGCCCCGTTCTTCTTCATATAGTCCAGCTTCTCATATTATTTGCTCAGCATACAGGTTGAATAGGTATGGTGAAAGAATGCAACCCTGATGCACACCTTTCCTGACTAAACCAATCAGTATCCCCTTATTCTGTCCAAACAACTGCCTCTTGATCTATGTAAAGGTTCCTCATGAGCACAATTAAGTGTTCAGGAATTCCCATTCTTCCCAGTGTCATCCATAGTTTGTTAGGATCCACACAGTTGAATGCCTTTGCATAGTCAATAAAACACAGGTTAACATCCTTCTGGTATTCTCTGCTTCCAGCCAGGATCCATCTGACATCAGCAATGATATCCCTGGTTCCACATCCTCTTCTGAAACCGGCCTGAATTTCTGGCAGTTCCCTGTCAATATACTGCTCCAGCCATTTTTGAATGATCTTCAGCAAAATTTTGCTTGCGTGCGCTATTAATATTGTTCTATAATTTCCACATTCAGTTGGATCACCTTTCTTGGGAATAGGCATAAATATGGATCTCTTCCAGTCAGTTGGCCAGGAAGCTGTCTTCCATATTTCTTGGCATAGACAAGTGAGGACCTCCAGCACTGCATCTGTTTGTTGAAACATCTCAGTTGATATTCCATCAATTCCTGGAGCCTTGTTTTTCACCAATGCCTTCAGAGCAGCTTGGACTTCTTCCTTCATTACCATCGGTTCCTGATCATATGCCACCTCTTGAAATGGTTGAATATCGACAGTCATATATAATAAACAGTTCAATGAAAATCATGATGGACAAAGCTTTTTCTATAATTATTTAATTCAGATAGAACCTTGAAAATGGAATTGCTAAATCAGACAGTCAGAATATTTTGGAGGAATTTTATTTTGGTACAACGGTTAAAGTGCTCGCCTGCTCACTGAAAAGCTGGTGGTCTGAACCCACTTAGCGGCTCTGCAGAAGAAAGACCTGGCCATCTACTTCAATAAAGATTACAGCCAAAAAATCCCCTACTCTGTCACCTGGGCCACTATGAGTAGGAATCAATTCAACAGCACACTACAACATTACCAAACCGCTTTCTGAAGGGAGTGCTGACCACATGGCCAAGCCACCAGCAGGGCCTGGTCATGTCCACTTAGGCTCTCTACTGTACGATGACATCACTCATTATTAGGTATCTTTTTAATGTGCCTAAGTCATGTGACCACCACTTGTCTGTGAGTTTGGCACATTGTGGCAGCTTGCAGAAAGAGATGTTTAACTGCTTTATTGACTATGCAAAGGCATTCAACTATGTGGATCATAACAAATTATGGATACCATTGTGAAGAATGGGAATTCCAGAACACTTAATTGTGCTCATCTGGAACCTGTACACAGACCAAGAGGCAGTTGTTGGAACAGAATAAAGAGATGCTGTGTGGTCTAAAATCAGGATACTTGTGTGTCAGGGTTGTACCTCTCACCATGCTTATTTGATATGTATGCTAAGAAAAAAATCTGAGAAACTGGGCTATATGAAGAACGGGGCATCAGAATTGGGGGAAGACTCATTAATAACCTGCAATATGCAGATAACACAACCTTGATCTACTTGCTGAAAGCAAAGAGGACTTGAAGTACTTACTGACGAATATCAAAGACTACAGCCTTCAGTATGGATTACACCTCAACATAAAACAAAAATTCTCACAAATAGACCAATAAGCGACATCATGGTAAACAGAGAAAATACTGAAGTTGTCAATGATTTCATTTTACTTAGGTCCACAATCAACGCCCATTGAAGTAGCAGTCAAGAAATCAAATGACACATTGCATTGGGCAAATCTGCTGCGTAAGACTTCTTCAAGGTGTTAAAAAGCAAAGATGTCACTTTGAGGACTATGGTGCACCTGACCCAAGCCATAGTATTTTCAACCAACTCATATGCACGTGAAAACTGAACAATGAATAAGGAAGACCAAAGAAGAATTGATGTCCTTGAATTATGGTGCTGGTGAAGAATACTGAATATACCATGGACTGCCAGAAGAATGAACAAATCTGTCTTGGAAGAAGTACAGCCAGACTGCTCCTCAGAAGCAAGGACGGCAAGACTTCTTCTCACCTACTTTGGACATGTTATCAGGAGGGAGTAGTCCCTGGAAAAGGACTCCATGCTTGGTAAAACAGAAGATCAACAAAAAAGACAAAGACCCTCCATGAGATGGACTGACACAGTGGCTGCAACAATGGGCTCAAACATAACAATTGTGAGAACGGTGCGGGATCAGGCAGTGTTTCATTCTGTTGTCACTATGAGTTGGAACCAACATGAAGGCACCAAACAAGAAGCCATGTGAGGGAGCCCTTGGGTGGTGTCAACAGTTAACATTCTCGGCTGCTAACCAAAAGTTTGGAGGTTCATGACCACCCAGCGGCATCTTAGAAGAAGGGCTTGGTGATCTGCTTCCAAAAACTCAGTCAAGGAAAACACTATGGAGCGTAGTTCTGTTCAAAAGGCTTCAATGGCTCCCCTTTACCTGCTGAATAAAGTTCAAACTCCTCAGCCCAACACTCTTAATTTGCCATGAGTCAGAGTCGAATTGATGGCAACTGATGTTTTCAAATCATGTGACCTTTTGAAGACTTTTTATCATTTACTGGCTGCTGAGAATCCAGTCCCCTTTCCAATGCACCACTGCTTCATTCTGAGGGAATTTACTCTCCCCTAATGCAAATCTAGGGGCAACCTTGCTTGTCCACCACTATGGAAGCTGGATGGGCCAGGCCCATGCACTCGAACCATTCATAGCCAGGCTGAGGTGGCCAGTCAGCTGTCCTCATCTTCCCTCTTGCCATCTTGTACTTTGTCAGATTCTGTGCATGTCCAAGCCTGGTTCTCCTGCCTTCCCGGGTAGTCTGTGAGTTCCCAGCATTCTTCCAGTAAATTTTACTTTGCTCATGCTGGACAGTCTGTTTTTGCTGCTAGCAGAACCTTGAGAACTGACACCTTCCCAACTTGGTGTTTTTCAAATTGCAAATCAGGACACTTTACAGGGTAAGAACTCATAAAGCGAGTCACGACAAGGATTTTTTTTTCTTCCTGATTAAACAACAGAAGAAAACGAGAAAGAGAATATCAAAAGTGTATCATCTGTGACTATGATCAGAAAAATGGAAAACAACAAGAGTTGATGAAGACGTGGAGAAACCAGAAACCCTTATCCATTGCTGGTGGAAATGTAAAATGATGTGGCCACTGCGGAAAAGTGGCGCTTTGGCAGTTCCTCAAAAAGTTAAACATAGAATTATCATATGGCCCAGATAATCCTACTTCCAGGGAATACCCAAAAGACTAGAAACCAGGAACATAAACGATGCTTAAACAGCAATGTTCACTGCAGCACTATTCACAATAGGTAAAAGGTGGAAATAACCTAAATGTCCATCGACAGATGAAGGGGTAAACAAAAGGTGGTACATACACCGAGTGGAATGTTACTCAGTCAAAAAAAAAAAAATGAAGATCTGATACATGCTACAACATGCATGAACTTTGAAAACACTATGCTGAGTGAAATAAGCCAGTCACATAAGGACAAATATTGTATGATCTCACTTACATGAAATATCTAGAATAGGCAAATGGATAGAGACCAAAATTTATCAGTAGTTACCAGGGGCAGAAGGGAGGGAATGGGAGGGACATTGCTTAGGGGACACTGAGCTCTGTTAAGGTGAAGGAAAATTTTGGAAATGGAGAGAGATGATGGTTGCACAACACGATGAATATAATTCATGTCATTGAATTGTACATGTAAAAACCACTGAAATGGCAAATGTTTTGTTAAATGTTTTGTGAAATTTTGTTTGCTTTGTGTGTATGTATCAACGCGTGTTTGCATACATATGCATAAAACGAGTTGAAATGAAAACATTTCTAGTGTTAAAACATTGCCCTAACTGGACTTGAGTTACTTGAGAATAAAAAAGAGCAGTCTCATATAACTCAGACCCAGTGCCGTCGAGTCGATTCCGACTCATAGCAACCCTACAGGACAGAGTAGAACTGCCCCACAGAGTTTCCAAGGAGCGCCTGGCAGATTCAAACTGCCGACCCTTTGGTTAGCAGCCGTAGCACTTAACCACTATGCCACCAGAGTTTCCAGTCTCACATAGATGTTTTATATTTCTCCTTGAATCTTTAGCAGTAGCAAAATGCACTTCCTTGTCAAGAGAAAGGTATGTTTCAAGGTCCACCTACTATTTGCCCCTGTTCATAACTTGACACTGCCCCCTGCCCTTCATGTAACGATAGTTAATAATAAAGAACATTTCCTTGCCTAGTGCCTGGGGTCTTAAAAGCTTGCATAAGCCCATCCAAGGCATGAAAATTGGTCTCTATTTGCCTGGAGCAACAGAGGAGGAAAGAGAGTCAGGCACAGGAGGAGGATATGGAACGTGCGGCTAATTGCTTCCATGAACAACTGCCTCCTGTGCCCTCAGACCAGAACTCGATGGTGCCTGGCTACCAATACTGAACATTCTGATCAAAGATTCTATAGAAGAATATTGAGCAAAAGGCAGAAAATACAGAGCAGAATTCTAAATTCTCATGGAATCTAGACTTTCTGGAGCCACAGGAGCTGGATAAACCCCTAACACTACTGTCCTGAGATAATCTTTAAACCTTATGCCAAAAAAATCCCCAGAAGCCTTCTTAAAACCAAACAATAGTTTAGCTTCACTAATTTAAAAAAAAAAAAAAAGTCTGCCTTGAGCATTATGCTCTTTTAGGAATTACCTATATGGGATCAAAGTGACAACCACAGCTCCAAAGATTAGACAGGAATCTTAGGGGGCAGCGAGTTTATGTTCATGGGAGAGGAACAACTCAGAAAAGAAGGGTGAGAATGGTTGCACAACTTGAAGTATGTCATCAATATCACTGAATAGTACATGTAGAAACGGTTGAACTGGTGTATGTTTTGCTGTGTATATTCTCAGTAACAACAAAATAAATTTAAAAATAATAATAATGAACATCTTTTTCTTCTGGTTTTTAAGTTTCTGTTAATGGCACGAACATCATGCCAGTCACCCAGGCTGAAGAATTCAGGAGTGGTCCTTGACTGGTCTCCTTCATTTGTTCCCTGAGCACCTCCCGTGGTACACAACCTAGTAGGAGAGACACAGATGCAAGCAGCAAACCGCACCACGGTGCAGCACACTCCATCACAGAAGCATGCAAGTGCTAAACGGGGAGGACAGTCACTTCACAGGGCAGCTGATGCTTCATACCCTCCTCCTTCCAAACAATTACTAAGTCCTGGTGCTTCTCCTTTCAAAATATCTTGTCAAATCACCCCGTTTCCATTTCTACTGGCACCTCCCATGTTTTGATCCTTTTTGTATTTTGTGTAGACTCTCTCTTGCCAATTCTATTACGCTATGGCTGCCCTATAAATCGCCCTAAAACAGCTCTGATTATGTCGCTTCCTTCCTCAAAAGCCTTCAATGGCTCCCCATTACCTCCTGAATAAAGTTCAAAAGTCCCCAAGCAAATACTTCTTGATTCAGCTTCTTCGCCCTCTACCCAGGTTTCTTTCCAGATCTCTTTCCCACTTGACACCAGCTGTTCTCTAGGCCAGTACATAAGATCCGCTCCTTTCCAACAACCTATCTGTGTGAGGCCAGATTTTCTTCATATACGTCAACCAAAACAACATATTGCAACAGATTGAAGCAGAAGGAGATATGAGACTCCAGCTGTTTTCCAGTAAAGAGATATGCAAAAATGTAAAACAAGGCCACACATCTCACTACACTTTTTTCTTTAAAAATTAGCTTTTTTTTTTTTTAATAAAAAATGTTACCTATGCTAACATGTAAGGAGATTCTTGCTGTTTTTCGAAAGGAACAAATAAATACTTTTAAATTTTTTCGTTTTATATTTTATATTAGAAACTAAGTATCAATAGATACAACCTATAAAAACAGCAACTCTTTAGGCTTCTCAATAATTTTTAAGGGTGTAAAGAGTCCCCGAGACCAAGAAGTTTGAGACCTAATGTGTCTCTAAAATGTCCCAGCCCTCTCCATCCTCAACCATTATGCATGTTTTACCTCTCCCCCTGGGCATGCTGCTGGATTTTTTAAACCATTAAAAAAAAAAAAAAATAGTAGTCGTATTAAGAATACTTACTGTTGTAGAATACTGACTATAGAAATAGTTACTAATTGTTTTCAACATAATCCTGATTAATATAGAAAAACAATAATAAGTCTAATAATTGACATAGAAATATGAGAACAATTATTGTATAATATGGCTTTCTAGAAAAAATCTTAGAGCATTCAGAAAAGTAAAAACACATAAAAGCAGCAACCATCTAAAACTGCTACTGAATACTTTCTCATCAAGTCCATTCCCCTCTTTTATTTTCTCAAATGCCATTTCTGAGAAGTATCCGGTTAACCCATCCAAAAGTGACTGCTCCTTCCTCCTGATTCCCACAGCACTGTTGCTCAAACCTCCCTGGTGGTGCAGCTGGCCCATAAGCAGGGCAGGATCCCTGCATGCAGAGGTGCTAAATGCGTACACTTAACTTTCAAAAATTCAGTTATACCTACTGGAGGAGACAGCAACCACCCATAGAAACCTACGAATTTTTAACATAATATGGTCCCTTAACCCAAGCTCAACTTAATGGTTGCCAGACTCAGGCATCTGTTCCAGTGATGAAGAGAAAACTGGCTATACTGGAGATTCTTAGAAATGAGAAAGAATGCTCAAATCACGTATACTGTGGTTCTGCGCAACATAAGGAGATTTTAACAGTAATTTTGCTATGTTGTTGTTGGGGACCATGCAGTTGATTGTCAACCCACAGCAACCCCATATGACAGAGCAGAACTGCCCCATAGGGTTTTCTAGGCTGTAATCTTTACAGAGGGAGCCCTGGTGGCACAGTGGTTACGCACTCATCCGCTCACCAGAAGGTCAATGGTTCGAACTCACCAGCTGCTCCAAGGGAGAAAGATGTGGGAGTCTGCTTCCGCTAAGATTACAGCCTTAGAAACCCTATGGGGCAGTACTACTCTGTCCTATAGGGTCTCTATGAGTCAGAAATCGACTTGACAGCAGTCGGTTCAGTTTTATATGTATACATACACATAAAAAATATATATATAAAATAAATACGTGTGTGTGTGTGTGTACGTGTGTGTGTTTTGTTTTCACACTGACTTTGAACCTAGCACTGCACAGAATGTGGCCCCACTATAAATGAGGGCTGGACAACTGCAGCGTTCCAAGGCCTTGGAGACTCAAGGCCGTTGCTGGGTGAAGGGAAGAGGTGGGTGAGCCCAGGAGTCCCAGACCTCCACAGTCCTGTCCTCTGCACAGGGATGTGCCACCCTGAGCCAGGGCTGCTGCTCATTTCTGGGTGGAGAACCCAGTCCTCACTTGAAGGCAAAGGTCACAGGCCCAGCACTAGAACCCAGCTTAACCAACCACTGCTGAGGAGTGCCCACGGCCCGCTGCCCTGGCCCTACACTCCTGCCATCGCCTGGGTCTACAAGGAGAGAAAGGAAAGGACACTGGGCGTTAGAGGGGAGCGGAGGAAAGGCTTGTTTGCATCATTACCGCAGTTGGAGCAGCTGCGGTCAGGCTGATTCATCAGGGCTCCCCAGATAGGTCAGGGGCCTGGGCCCCACCTAGCAAAGCTCACATTCACCACCACCCACTCCTGCTTCCTGGGTCGTGTGCGACACCTGACCTGCCGCCTCGGGCAGGGCTGGGCCATCCTTGCTCCTTCTCTTCCATCTTGCTTGGCTTAATGAACAAACCAGAAACTCTGGCCAGGAGCCCTGAGGGACCCACGATGCTCTGAGCTTGCCTGGGGGACTCGCCTCAACACACCATCACACCTGCACACACACCTGCATGTCATACACAAACACTCCTTCACCAGAGGCAGGTTATGGGGCATACAGCCTGCTCTAGCTGTCTGGAGACTGCTTTTAAGACAAAAGGCCCAACCAGGAGCCTGGGGTCTTTCCACACTCCCCTTGTGGGTAGGTGCACACACATGCACACGTGTATGATGAGCATGAAAAGTCTGACTCAAATCAGAGGTCTTTCAGCCTCCAGCTCTCAATACTGAGTAGCTGTATGACCTGGAGCAAGTTACTTAACCTCTCTGTCCCCCAGTTTCTTTACCTAAAAAAATAAAGATGATAGGATGCTTGTGAGGAAGAAATGAGTTAATAAATATACATATTTATTATAAGCTTATTTATAAATGCTGTTGTTGTTGTGTGCCATTGAGTTGATTCTGACTCACAGCAACCCTACATGACAGAGTAGAACTGCCCCATAGAGTTTCCTAGGCTGTAATCTTTACAGGAGCAGATTGCCACGTCTTTTCTCCTGTAGAGGGGCTGATGGGTTAGAGCCGCTGACCTTTCGGTTAGCAGCTGGATATTTTATCATCGCGCTCCTATATAAATACATAAATACAAACATAGGAGTCCCTGAGTGGCAAATATAAATATGAACAAGCGCTTAGGACAGTGCCTGGCACATGAAAGTGCTGTGTAAAGATATGGTATTATTATTATCAACATTTTTATCACCGATGTGTGTCTGGGAAGAAAGGAGGGTGCAGAGAAATCCACACAGCAGATTCCCAAGCAGAACATAAAAAATGACTCCCAGAAGCTGTGTTAGAGGAAAAGCAGGGAAGAACCAGAGGAAAAGAAGGACTTTCTGAGAACCTCTGAGGACTAAGCTTATGTCTAGTGGGTACAGAGAGTGGTTTTGAGTTAGAACCCAAGAGGCTAAGCCCAGGGAGGAAAGGACTCAAGTTTCCTTGGATACCAAGAGACCTGAGAGAAAAACTCAGCTGGTCCTAGAGTAGAAGTCGAATCAACTCAAAATAAAAAAATGGAGGCTGCCCCTAGGACCAGCAGGTACCAGCTGACTGGAAAGAAGAAAGAGAGGTTCTGGAAGAAACTAGAATGTTCTACGCCCTGGCCTATATTCAGCCACCCAGTACATCTGAGAGTTTGCAACCCTATGATCCTCTCTCACTGTGATGAAAATAGATCCTACATTTGAACAGGCTCCAAGTTCGTGGTTCTGGAGTAGACACTGCTTAGAGGGAAGAGGACAGAACAGGAAGAAAAAAGGAAAAAGAAGCCTTGAATCTCAGGGGCCTGCTGCTGGGAGGAAACACCACCCCTCCCTTCCACAATCCAAAGACAGCTTTGTGATAGCCACTTGCCAGAGAGGAATAAACCCTCCCCGGGGCCTGATTCAAGCTGATTCCTCAGCACCCAGCATTGTGAGCTTAATAAACAGGAGTACCAGAAAGATTCTGTGAACAATAGACAGATGCCTTCCTGGGGCCAGGAGGGCTGGGGGCCCTCTGTGCCTCATCCTGCCTTCCCCCCTGGCCAGGCCTCTCCTGCTCCAGTTGGATCCCAAGTTGGGCTCTTCCTCCCAAGGCCTGCATCTGTCTGAGGCCCCTGCTCCTGCTTCCTTTCCCAGAACTCAGGGACCCCAGGGGAGGGGGCAGGGAGGAGCAGCAGTGTCGAGGGGAGAGAACAGAGAATGGGAGGGAGGGTGAGTTGGAGCAGACAAAGCTGGGGCCAGAACTGGGAGTTTCTGGGACAGCCCCAACTTCAACGATTCTGTCCAACTGTCTGACCACGGGCCAGATCTTTTGGGCTGATTTTTATTTTAGAAAACAGGATGAAATGAAGCCATAGGTGAGATGATGAAGAAACAAACCAGCACTGCCTTTTTCTTTTTCAATAGCCCCATGCCCACCCCAAGGGCTTCAGTCTGGGAGATGGTTATGACAACAATATGATGTTTAACAGCAGCTATCACTTGTAAGGAAACCCTGGTGGTGTAGTGGTTAAGAGCTACAGCTGCTTAACCAAAAGGTTGGCAGTTCAAATCCACCAGGTGCTCCTTGGAAACCCTATGGGGAAGTTCTACACTGTTCTATAGGGTCGCAGAGTCGGAATTGACTCGACAGCAACAGGTTTGGGTTTTTTGGTATCACCTATGAGGACTTAAGACCTACTGAGTACTAGGTAGGGCTTTGTGTGTATTATCTCATGAGTCTAATAGAAAATGTGGGCTCTCAAGACAGGCTGCCTGGGTTCTAATTCCACCTCAGCCTCCTACTCTCTGTGCCTCAGTTTCATCATTTGTAAAGAAATAATAATAGTGCCTCCCTCATAGGGCTGTTGTGAGGATGTGAGAAGGTAATACTCGTAAAGAACTTGGAATATCTAGCACACAACATTCAACTAATATTAGCCATTAATAGTGCTCATAATGACCCCAAGTACTGTAGTTATACCCATTTTACAGATAAGAAAACTCAGTTTCACACAGCCAATAAGGAATCAAGCTAGGACTTAAACCTGGGTGGTTTGTCTACTGAGTACAAGCTTTCTCAATCACTCCGTGAGAGAAAACACAACTCAGTGGTTATCTACACAAACTTTATAGCCATATGGCCATGCTGGACTCCCAGCTCAGTCACTGACCAGTTGTGTCAACTGAATCAAGCTGCTTAACCTCACCTTGCCTTGCTTTGCTCATCTGTAAAATGAGTGCCCTGTCTCATAAAGTTGGGAGGATCACGTGAGCTACTAGTGTTTCAAGTACTTGGAACACTATTAGTTATAGCTTCTTTGTTTAAAGTTGGAATCGACTCGATGGCACTGGGTTGGGTTTGGTTTTTGGTTGGTCGTTGTCTAGCTCTGCCCTCCACAGTGCCCTCTTGCCAAATGGCTTGTAACTGCACTTGCTGTCTCTGCTCACCCTGGGCCCTGCCTGGTGTGTCCCTGAGGCCCCAGTGGCTCTGTGCTTAACGGTCCGAGGAAGCAAGCAGATCTGGGCCAACAAACAAGGTGCCAGCAACTCGCCTCCTCCTTTCTAGAGACAACGCCTTGGCCTCTGCTCTCTCACCTCAGGAGTGGCTGTCCTGGGGCAATTTCATCTATGGTGGGAGAACTGGTCAGGCCACTGAGGGAGAACAGTTTCAGAGAGGTGGGGTTTTTGAGGCCACTTAAAAGCTATGACAAGGGGTGTCACGCCTTTTGAACTGGGCTTTGAACCAGTTCATTCCAGTCCAAACCCTGCTGAGAATTTGCTTTTCTACCCCAGATATACTGAACCAGAATCTACATTTTAACAAGCTCCCCAGTGAGTCTTATATAATAAATTTTGAGAACTATTGCTCTGCTAGTGGTTCTCAGAATTGTTCCCTAAGCTACAGCGTTAGCATCACCTGCGAACTTGTTCGAAACGCAAGTTCTCAGCAGGAGTTTGAACCTGAATGAATGGTTCAATGCCCTGCTTTTGCAAGAGTAGGAAAGGCCTTGCTACATGAGATACTCTGCCATGCCCAGGAGGGCTGTGTGCCCTCTGCCCCACACATGGTCCTTATATCTCAAGGGCAAAGGAAGGTTAGGAAGTAGAAAAAGAAGGTGTGGGAGGAAGGAGATTCCTGCCCTGGGGAAGGGAGTCTGCCAGGCATTTCATGGGGGGTGGGGGGCATCTCTGTTGGGTCAGCTGCAACTCTCTCAGGGGCCCAACTTGTAGAGGGCTGGGGCTGGGGTAGGGGCAGAGGCACTCTGAGACCAGCTGGCTGCTGAAGGACCAGGTGGCGCTCTTTATCCAAGCCAGACACCCTGGAGCAACACACTGGGCAACAGCCCCACCTTGTGGACAAAGCAAGAACATAACTACATATGGGCATAACTATAATTTTTTTTTTTTTTTTTATAGTACCTGGTGGCACAGTGGTAAAGAGCTACGGGTGCTAACCAAAAGGTCAGCAGTTCAAATCCATCAGCCACTCCTTGGAAACCCTATGGGGGCAGTTCTACTCTGTACTAAAGGATTGCTATGAGTTGGCATCAACTCGATGGCAAGGGCTTGGTTTTTGTTTTACAGTACCTGGGCCTTAGGGAGAAGGTAGCAGGGGGAAACCATCGAGGAACCAAACCAAAACCAAACCAAATCCATTGCCATCGAATCAATCCCAGCTCATAGTGATCCTTTAGTACAGAGTAGAACTGCTCCGTACAGGTTCCTAGGAGCATCTGGTGGATTTTAACTGCCAACCTTTTAGTTAGCAGCTGTAGCTCTTAACCACTGCACCACCAGGGATGTGCAGAAGAGGAAGGAGATGAATATTCATAATGGAGGTTTAGAGACTGAAGGGGCTTTGAGGTCAACTCATCACAGAAGTCCTTCCTCCATCCAGCAGCTGCTCAAGACTCCCAAGGGGATTAGGCAATTATTTGCTAGAAAGTTCTTAGGTATTTTGGAAACATGCCTCTATGAAATTCCCACCAGTCCTGCCACCCCCCCACCCCAACCAGGGGCTTCCCAGAACAACCTTTCAAATATTTGAATACAGCTATAATATCACTCCTAAATCTTCTCCCTACCTGCTACAACCTGCCAGAGTTTGACCCAGGGCTTCCAACCACTTAGTTCATTCAGGTTTGAACCCCTGCTGAGAACCTGCATTTCAAACAAGTTCCCGGGAAACTATACATAAGAATCACCTGGGGATCTTTCTTAAAATGTAGATTCTGATTCAGTATATCTGGGGTGGAAATGCAAATTCTCAGCAGGGAACTTGTTAGAAATGCCAATTCTCAGCAGGGATTCCAACCGGAAGGAGCCCTGTTTGACCTCAACCTGGCTGACTTCAACCTGCTGCCCACTGTATCTTTTTTTTCTCACTTGTTATTCTTTTTTGATACATTAACTTTTCTTAGTTTCAGAAACACTCCATTTTCCTAGATATACACCCTAAAGAAATAAGAGCTGTGACATGAATAGATATACGCACACCCATGTTTATTGCAGCATTATTCACTATAGCAAAAGATGGAAACAACCTAAGTGCCCATCAGCAGATGGATTAACAAATTGTGGTACACACACACAATGGAATGCTACACACCAATAAAGAATAATGACGAATCTGTGAAACATCTCACAACATGGATGAATTTGGAGGACATTATGCTGAGTGAAATAAGTCAATCACAAAAAGGACAAAGATTGTACGAGACCATTATTACAAAGAAACAAAAGGTTTATATACGGAAAAAAATGAACGACTTTCTCATAGTTACCAGGGATGGGGGAGAGGAAGGAAAATTACTAAATACATATAAGACATGTGTAAATATTGGTGAAAAGAAAGCCAATACATAATAGGAGGGAAGTCAGCAAAACATGACCAAGGCATGGGAGGACACTGAGAAGAACGCAAGAAGAAAGGGCAACAACAGTCATTACTAGAGCGTGGACAATCCTCCAACAGTAGTATTAACAAGTACTAATTTACAAACGGATAATAAACAGGTAGGTAGATATGCCAAGAGGTGTGGGAGAGTGTAAGGGAACACACCCACCTGCAGATACAGGTTTGGTGGTAGATATTTCTATACACATAACTGTAGATGCTGCTTATTATTAATATAGGCAACAGAGCACACAAGGGCTACAGTCAGGGCAATTTCTTAGATACAACCAAACAACTTGTGGGATGAAGATCCTAGGCTTGAAGGTGAAGGACCAAAGACTCCGGAGACATCTATGTTAAATGTCACAACACAGTTCATAAAGACAAAGTTTTGCATCCTACTTTGGTGAGTACCATCTTGGGTCTTAGAAGCTTCTAAGATGCAACTATTAGAATCTTACTGCCCAAAGCAAAAGAGAATTAAGAAAACCAAAGATCCAAGGGAGGAATTAGTCCAAACGACTAATGGACCACAGATAGTAGATGGCGCCTGGCTACCACAACTGAATGCTCTGACTGGGATCACAACATAGGGTCCTGGATAGAGTGAAAAGCTGCAGAACCAAAAATCAAATTTACAGAAAAGACCAGACTTACTGGTCTGACAGAGACTGAGGAACCCCCAGGGACCATGGCCCTAAGACCCCTTCTGAACTGGAACTGAAGCCATTCCCAGAGACCACCTTTCAATCAAAACCATAGACAGGCCCATAAAATAAACAATAACACCCAAGAGGAACGTGCTCCAACAAGTAATTACACGAGATCAAAGGGTAACATTTGCTCAAAAGCAAAGATGAGAAGGCAGGAAGGAGCAGTAATTCAGGACGAAAGGAAACAGGGAACCTAGGACGGAAATGGAGGGGGGCTGGCACATTGTGCGGAATGAAACCAACGTCATGGAGCACTTTATGTACAAACTATCAAACGGGAAACTAATTTGCTCTGTAAACTTTCACCTGATGCACTGTAAAAAAGTAAAAAAAAAAAAAACAAAAAAAACTCCATTTTACCTTTAGCTTTCTCTTGTCAACATCACAGAACCAAGGAATCCTTCCCAATTCTACTCTCAAGCCATCTCCTCCTCACACTACCGGCATCATTTTTAAAATGTCTTTGGATCTCAACTTCTTTACTACTTGTTCAGAATCTGATACGGAAACAACACTCTGGGAGACAATTTAGAAGCCAAGTGCACAGACTTTGAAATCAGACAGACCTGTGTTTAAATCCAAACACTACTTCTTACTAGCTGTGTGACCTCAGGCAAGTTTCTTAGCCTTTCTGAGCCTCAGTTTCCTTGTCTATAAATTGGGGATAAAGGTATTTACTACCTGGAGTTGTGAATATTAAATAAGAAAATGCAGATAAAATATCGCATAGCTCTTTGGCAACATCACTCAGCTCCTAAACGGCCATTACAGCCATATTCCTGAGCTCACAGAACTAGTGAGTACTCTGGGGAAGAGAAAGGTGGTGGGCACAGAGGAGAAAAGGAGACTTTCCGGAGTTAGCCTTTCCCAGCCAGCGTGAATCCAACAAATGGGTAGCTCTAATCCCATTTCCAGGGATGCCTGTGGCCACTGGCTGTGATGGGGCTAGTCTTGGCACCTTTTTAAAACTCTGAGGGTTTA
The DNA here is from genome assembly GCF_030014295.1 of Loxodonta africana. Taxonomy (NCBI): domain Eukaryota; kingdom Metazoa; phylum Chordata; class Mammalia; order Proboscidea; family Elephantidae; genus Loxodonta; species Loxodonta africana. The sequence continues at coordinate 104,727,555 of NC_087342.1, forward strand.
AAATTTAAATGCCTTTGTGGGCAAGATAAACACACCTACCACTCAGTAGGGAAAGGGAAACTTGGCAGGGGGCCCAGAACTTTCCCCACCCCAGCCCTCCCTAAACTTCCTTTTGTGGTTTCTCGAGAGAGTACAACGTGTCCCCATTGCCAAGCAAACTAGCAAGCGCCTGGGGCAGGGGGCTGGGGCATGTCAAGAGTTCCACTGCACCCCACCCTACGAGTGAGGGAGGGAGGTGCATGTGGTGGAGGAGCAGCCTGGCAGACTGTACAGTTCTGAACTTTCACATCCTGCTTACCTGTTATCTGTGTGGCCTTCCTCTACCCTGTTCCCACCTTCTGCCTTTGACTCGCAGCATCAACACCAACCTCAGTCCCCATCACAACACACACTCCTCTCTCAAAGAGGAACGTAAGCAGGAAGTGGTTTGGCTGTAGGCAAGCAAGGAGGGATCGCCTCAGAGGGTCCTGAGACCTGTGCAGAGGGCCCTCATGAGAAAACTAGAGTTTCAGAAAGGTGACAGAAACCTGGCTGCGGCCCACCGAAACTCTGCCCTGTGGCCTAGAGCATCACAGGCCTTTTCCCAGACTGCCCTGAGGGAATGGGTCAGACACACAGACTCAGCTTTGGGATGCAGCAGCTGTGGGTAAGAGAGGTGGTGAAAATCTGTTACAGACTGAATTGTGCCCCCCTCTCCCCAATACGTGTTAGAATCCTAACCCCTATGCCTATGGATGGAAACCCTGGTGATATAGTGGTTAAGTGCTACGGCTGCGAACCAAAGGGTCGGCAGTTCAAATCCGCCAGGTGCTCCTTAGAAACTCTATGGCGTAGTTCTACTCTGTCCTATACGGTTGCTATGAGTCAGAATCAACTCGACAGCACTGGGTTTGGTTTTTTGGTTTTATACCTATGGATGTAATTCATTTGGGAATAGGGTTCGCTTCATTATACTAAGGAGGCCCTATCTGTGTAAGCTGTGTCCTAAACCTAATCACTGTCTCGTTACAACAAGCAACACAAGACAGCACAAACGGACGCTGACAGATGCCACAAGATCACCGAGAAACACAGACTGCTGGCTACTAGAATCTGAAATAGACAATGAACGACCTCCCCCTAGAGCCACATGCTGAATTCAGACTTCTAGCCTCCTGAAGTGTGAGAAAACAAATTTCTGTTCCTTAAAGGCACCCATTTGTGGCATTTCTGTTACAGCAGCACTAAGAAACTGAGGCAGCATTTTAGGAGTAACTCTCGCTTCTTGACCATCTTCCCTTACTCAGCTACCTAGTAGACGGGTCCTCTTGGAATCTACAACAGAAGGATCTCTGCTAGGTTTTTTTTTTTTTTTTTTTTTGTAATTGTACTTTAGATGAAGGTTTAGAGAGTAAACTAGCTTCTCATTAAACAATTAATACACATTGTTCCATGACATTGGTTGCCAACGCACAACACATCAATGTTCTCCCCTTCTCGACCCTAGGTTCCCCATTACCAGCTTTCCTGTTCCCTCCTGCCTTCTCCTCCTTGTCCCTGGGCTGGTGTGCCCATTTATCTTGATTTCCCACATGCCCAGGTTCTGCCACATCGCAGCCGCGCTGGTAAGTTCTTTCTTGCATCTAACCCTGGTTCCTCCTGTGTTATTTACTTTCCTCCTTCCTCTTGGTGTGTGAGGCTCACCCAGGGAAACAAAGCACACACGGGGCCATCAGGAAAGGAAAGCAGCTCTGTGCCGTTCCCACAAGCCTGCTCCAAACCTGCTAGGGTTCCTTGTAAGCAGTACCAGCACCCAAGCTCAGCTAACAGGCTGCTGGTCATGCTCCTTCGTATCACCCAAGTGTGCAAGACCATGAACTCCCTTTGGGAAACTCATAGGTCCCTGACTCAGGTCCACCTTCTACGTGGTCAGTCAAGGAGACAGGCAAATTAAGAACACAGCTTCCCAAGTCAAGTGACCTAGGTTTAAATCCCGGCTCTGCCATTTATTTCTTGCATTCTTCTGAGACAGGTCTATCCCTTTTGTGCCTAAGTTTTTTCTTCTATAAAATGGAGATAATCCCAGTGCCTACCTCATAGGGCTGCTGTGATTTCTGTTGTTGGGTGCCATTGAGTTGATTTCGACTCATAGTGACCCCATGAGACAGAGTAAAACTGTCCCATAGGGTTTTCTTGGCTGTAATCTTTATGGGAGCAGATTGCCAGGTCTTTCTTCTGCAGAGCTATACTGGGTGTGTTCAAACTGCCCACCTTTCTGTTAGCAGCTGAGCACTTAACCACTGTACCACCAGGGCTCCTTCATAGGGTTGTTAGGAGGATTAAATGACAAATTACATCTAAAGCACTTAGAACAAAGCCTGACAATAGTGCCTTAGCTAGTATTCTGAGCCCTCAAAGGAAACAGGAAGGAGAAGGTGCTTGGGAGAAGGTCAGAGTCCTCAAGGATGGACACAGACTGGAATCCTGCTGGAATCCTCAAAGATGCACTCTCTCACTCCATTCTCAGCTTTAGAAGGTACAGGTTCTGACTTATTTACCATTATATCCCCAACACCTAGCCTGTGCGGGCACATAGCATGGCCCCAGCAAAGAGATGAAGAATTAACAAACTGCCGTGTCAGCCGTCTCTCAAAGGAGCCCAGAAATTGAAAAAGCCAAGACTCTGCAGGAAAGCAATGGAGATCCAGTTCTCCTCACACATGCTTGGCCCCAAAGAGAAAGGAGGCGGTAGGCACAGGGCAAGCACTGGTTGGAGGAACCAGTTTCAGAGTACAGGCATGAGGAGTGAGTGCCCCAGGGTTATATGCTCTGTCACATCACCCCCAGGGGGGCCCTTCCAGCTGCACTGTGGTGCTGGAAATTCCTGGGTTCTTGGGAAACAGCCCAGAAACTTGCCTTTCCCCAAATTCATTCCCTTCTATTCATGCCTAGACAGTGGGCTAAAAGAGGAGGAATTTTGTTTGTCTGCATCCCCAGTGTATCCAACGCCCAATACCACAGTCTGTATTCAGTACAGCTTTGTGGAATGAATAAGTGCCCCCCAAGACTTCCCACCACTTCTCTGCCTCTTGAATATTCATCTTTCAGGACCCAACTCAAATGTCTCTTCACTCTGAAGCTTCCCCAGCCATCTCAGCCAGAGCACTTGGCACCTTATCTCCTGTTCTGTGACCCACACTAGCAGTGGATGAATACCATCGTTGCACCGTCGGCCACCCCCCCCCCGACAATGCCAGGCGTTTAGTAGGTGCTCAATCAATGCTTGCGGTGAGTAAATTAAAGCTCCCTTCGAAAAGGCAACCAATTTCTTCAGTTCTTCCTCAGAAACAGTTTTTCTTCAAAGAGGAAGCTAAGACCATCACCTGTCTACCCATCAGACCCCACAGTGGGAGAACACTGAGGGGTCCCTCCTTTTATGTCTGTGGACTGACCTCCCTCTCTCCACCCTGGCTGGCAGGAGCACCCCCAGGCTCCCTGCCCACCCTGGTTCTCCTCCTCCTCCTCCCCACCCCATCTCTCAGGTATAAAGCACCCGAGGGCATAATGAAGCCACCTGGCTTCCAGGTCATCTTGGAGCGGAGCTCTGTGGACGTACAGATATCTAAAGAACTGGGGCGCTGGGTTCCTACTTAGGAGCTGGACACTCCTCTGCAGCTCCCATGTAGAAGAGCTCACTCAGAAGGAAAATGAGCAGAGCTCTGGGGACAAATGGGGAGATGACGAGAGCAAAGTAGCCCCCATAACGCGCTCGCCTCCAACACTCCCCTAAGGTCCGCAGCCTGAGCTTCGGAGCCTCAGCGAAGGGGGGCGAGACTGACACCCCATCTTTCCTGGTTTCTCCAGCCCCCAATCCTACCTCCTTGGCAGGTGAGTCCCACGAAGCACGGAACGTGGACGCAAACGCCGTCTCTTGCAGCCTCTCGCTTGTGTTCTTGGGGAGAGCCTTGCACCCCTCCCCCGACGCCCAAACTGAGCCGGTCTCCGCCCCCGCAGGCGCGGCGTGTTTACAAGTCAGTGCCGCGCCGCCGATCCCGAGTTGAAAGCTAGCTGGGCAGGAAGTGGGGCGGGGGGGCGGGGGAGACAAAGGGGCTGGGTCCTCGCTCGGCTGCTGTGTGCCCCCACTCGGCGCCCGCGCGCAGCCGGGCGCTCCTCCGGCGCAGCACGCCCCCAGTCCGCAAACGCCCGCCCCCCACGTGCCCGGGGCGCGGGAGCGCTCACCGAGGCTCAGGTGTGGGGCCGCGGGGCCGGCGCCGTGCGGGTTTCCACACTTCTGCCTGCTGGGCGTTCGTGAATGATCGACACGCTCCCCAGGAAATAAATAACATTAGGTACAATTTCCAGAACTCTTACCATATACGTCAGGCACCGTGACAAACCCTGTCTCTGCAGTACCTCATTTTTTTCGCTGGTATCAATCCCAACCCCATTTTACAGATAGAGGAAACTGAGGCACAGTGAGATGAGATACTTTGTCCGAAGTCCCACAGCTGGCAAGTGTTAGGATGCAAACCCAGCGTCCGCGCCCTGCCAGGCACCGGCTAACGACGACGAATAAGGCGCGGAGGAGCGAGGACCCGCGCCCGAAGGGCTCCCAGTCCAGAGGGGCTGATGGGCAAGTGAAAGAAAACCACAGGCAGCCGCGTGGACGCGAAGCCCCTGGAGCGAGGCGGGCCCCCGCAAATGTGTGCGCACTGAGGGCGAGATGTAGAGGGAAGATCTGGACTAGGTGGCCGCCGTCGGGGTCTTCAGGTACAAAATCATAGGGTGCACGCTTCAGGGCTTCCCAAAAGGACCTCATCGGGAGAATCCCCGGGGGAGAGAGATAACAACACGGCTTCTCAGCTCCCCCCTCCACACACACACACCGACTACGTCTGTGAAGCTGGGCTGGCTAAGCCAGGTGTTGCAAATCTGCAAAACGTCGCAAGTGTAGACGACCTCCTGGATCATTCCAGGGGTGTGCTCTTTATGAGAAACTGTTTCATATCGAAACAGATTTCTTTTAATTAGTAAAACCGAGGGCACATATTCTTGGCCCCTTTCCTAGCCCACAAGGGCCAGGTGAAACTTTCGCTCTCGGAAGGTCTCGTGAGCCGTGGCAACAGCGGCACCCCGATCCAGGTCTGCCGCCCCGCCCACGTCCACGCCCCGCCCCACGCCCCGCCCCGCCCCCTCACCACCCCGAGACTACAAGTCCCATCTCGCCCTGCGCTCAGACACATTACGCCAGAGCAAGATGGCCGACACAGCGGCTTCAGCCGGGGCTGGCAGCTCCGGAACGGTAAGGGCAGGAAGCGCGGGGCCGAAACCGAGAGAGTCTGGATGTTCCGTAACTTCCCCCTGGCCTTGTCAACAAGCTTATATCCACAAATTCAGCCCATCATAAACTCCAAGTGAAGAAGGGTCTTTCAGGCCGTACGGGCCCCCCCTTCTTGTGACTTGGCGGCGGCCTTCTGAGTTGGAGGACCTGTGTCCTGATTGGCTCGTTCCTTATTGGGGGGTTGGGAATCCGGAACACTTCCTGATTGGTCCGAAGATACCGTTTTCGCCTTTACCTTGGCCAACCAGAGTTGGGAGAGATTCCTGTTTCAAAATACTTAGCTTCCCTATTTTTCTGTGGTTGTACACTTTTATTTATTTATTTTTTGTACACTTTACGCTCCTCTCCCGAGGGTTATGGGTTGTTGTTTTAATTTTCCTTGTTAGTGAAGTGGCGTGGGGATGGGAGGACAAGAGGAAGAGTTCCCCCCGCCCCCGCGATAGACATGAATTCAGTCCCATCGCGTGTGCTCCTTCAGTAATATATTCTGACAACCTGCTAAGGTACAAAATACAAAACAGCCTTTATGCACTGAGTTTACGTTAATGGTGGCAGAATAATTAGGAAAAAGATAGGGATAAGGGTTGTACAACATGAACAGTAGTCATTGGCTTTGAATTATGCCCAGAAAAACTATTGAATTGGTGAAAGTTTTGTTGTGTGTGGAGCCCTGCTGGCGCAGTGGTTAAAGCACTGAGCTGCTAGTCAAAAGGTCGGCAGTTCAACACACCAGCGGATCCATGGGAGAAAGATGTGGCAGTCTGCTTCCGTAACGATTACAACCTTGGAAGCCCTATAGGGTAGTTGTACTCAGTTCTATGGAGTCGGTATGAGTCGGAATCAACTCTATATAGAATTGCAGTGAGTCAGAATCGACTTGATGGCAGTGGGTTTGGGTTTGTTGTATATATTTGCACCACATAACACACACGCCGAAAATATCATTCGGGGGGGAAACACCATTATGTGTTATTGGACTTGTAAGTTTTAGGTAGGCAGAGGTTGTCTGTATTTAGACCATGTTCAAGTTGGGTGTTCAGTTATTACTCAATGGGCCCAGATTGCTAAGTCTAAGGGGTGACTACCTTTTATTAGACCCGTTGCCATCCAGCCAACTCATAGTGTCCCTGTAAGACAGAGTAGAACTGTCTGTAGGGTTTCCAAGGCAGTAATCTTTTACAAAAGCAGATCGCCACATCTTTCTCCTGTGGAGTGGCTGGTGGATTTGAACTGCCACCCTTTCCGTTAGCAGCAGAGTCCTTAACCACTGCACCGCCAGGGCTCTTTACCTTTTATTAAGCACTGACATACATATTTAGGAAATAACTTTTGCCCGTCATTGACTCTGTGAACTGTGTGATTGCATCCTTGTCCTGCGGATGAAAATTTCTCTGGGTTGCTGATTGACAGAGATCAGGAAGTAAACAGTCCACTAACCCTGCTGATAACTACCATCTGGCCCGGAGGCGAACCCTGCAAGTGGTGGTGAGCTCCTTACTGACAGAGGCAGGGTTTGAAAGTGCCGAGAAAGCGTCCGTGGAAACATTGACAGAGATGCTGCAGAGCTGTGAGTACTCGGAAATATCAGGCTTTCTTTGAGTCAACCCAAGTATCTGTTCTGTGACCTGAATGGTGATAATGTGAGAGAATTTAAGACAAACTAAAGCATAGTAAAGTGATTGACAGGCGTTAGAAATCAGGTAGACCTGGGTGTAAATCATCACTCTGTCACTTAATAGCTTGGGCAAGTCACTAAACCTTCTGAACCTCAGTTTCCTCTTTTGTGAAATAGGATAATAATTTACACCCCATAGAATCGTGAGGGTTGGAACCCTGGTCATGCAGGCGTTAAGAGCTTGGCAGCTAACCAAAATGTTGACAGTTCAAATCCACCAACCGCTCCTTGGAAACCCTATGGGGCAGTTCTACTCTGTCCTGTGGGGTGGCTGTGAGTTGGAATCAGCTTGACAGCAACAGGTTGGAGTTTTGAAGTTAAGTAATATGTATATGTAAACATTGAATGCTGGGAACGTCATAAGCTCTTGATGATGTGTAGGTGCCCTATTACTGCTGTTTTGCTGTCTGTGCTCAAAGAACAGTCAGTTTTGTTGGAATGCCAAGACAAATTTCCGTGAAATAGATGCCAGCACATTATGTAATCAAATGCTATATTGTTTGATACAAAAAATGAGGATGAATAAATTTTATAGAATGAAATAAACATTTGAAAAAGGAAATGGCGTGAAGTTAAGAAGGCTGTTATGGCCTCACATAGGCTTTTCTGCATGTACAATGGATTTCCCTGTTTGGGACTTTTATTTTGGTGGGGGTGAGGCAGAATGAGGGATGGGGATGTTTAAGATGTTTTTCAGGGATCAACACTTGCGAAAGGAAGTGAGAGAAAGGCTTGGGCAGAGGGAGAAGAACTACAGTGCAGGCCGGACAAAGACCACAGGAAACCTGGAGTATTTCTTGCCCACCAGAGTGTCCTACATCAGGCTGAAATGGCCTGCCTTTGTACTCCAGTCCTGATCAGTCACTGGATGTGGGTGTGATCTCAGGCGGAGCAGCTTTCTGCAGCTGATATTTGGAACTTTTTAAACAGCAAATGTTTTCCTAAAGCAGAAACCTCAAACTTTTTGGTCTCAGGACCCGTTTAGACTCGTAAATGTTGAAGACTCCAAGGAGCTTTTGTATATGTGGGTTTTCTATAGAGCAATACAGATATAAATGTTTGTCACATTAGGACATAACAATGGGCAAGCACAGATTTCATTATCCACCAGAGTCATGTCATCCTCGCAGGGCATGTAGCGTCTGCAAAATTCTACATGAGTGAATGAGAGTCAAAAAGGCAAATATGTTGATTTTATTATGAAAATAGTTTTGACCTTGTGGACTTTCTGAAGGATTTCAGGATCTCCCAGGGGTTCCCAGACCACCGTTTGAGAATGTTTTTCCTGAAGAAATGGGCTAATATGTAATTCCCAACAGACAAGAATTCAGTTCTTAAAAAGATCTTGGAATTTAGGGTTAAAAGTTCATGCTAGGTGAGGTAGTTCTTTCTTATACCACTGGACGAGAGACCTTTATTCTCTAAGGAATTGGTTGCCATTGAAGTGCGTGGAACTGAAATAGTTGTGGAGGAAAGCTGTAAGTATTAGAACTAAAAGAATTGGCAATGGGATAAAAAAATCTGCCTCTTTGGCCAAAGGACAGGTGGTTTAAGCTGAGGGCTTGCTAAGACTTAGGCACCTCCATGTTATCAGTAGCTCTGGATATTAAAGTTTTAGGACTTGTATTAGTTATAAGCACTGTGCAGCATTGTTTTGCTTACAGACTGCAATCACTCTGTTCCTGAGGACCCCAATTATAGACTGGCTTCAGAGCAAAGTGTCCATGTTTTTTCCTACATTTGCTGTACACATCCTTTGACATCCCCAGACCTGCTGGCATATAGGGAAAAAAACAAATGAGTGAAGATATTTTTAACTCCCACCTGGCTAATTTCTAAGATGCTCTACCAGGATTCAGATTACATTTTCCCACAGTAAACAGATCCTGTCCACTGTTTTCATGTGTGGAGCATAGTATTGGTGACTTGCTCTGAGTAGTGTGGGGAGTAGGTCGTAGCTCTTCAGTTAGACACCCTTCCCTGTCAGGAAGCACTTGTTTTTATCTCCTGAACCGTCAGACCCCTAGATCAGCAATTCTTACCCTTTTGGGGCCCCTTTGTGCCTCTGATAAAAGCTGTGACCCATTCCCCAGGAAAAGATGTTTTTGTGTAATATTCAGCAGAACTTTAGAGTATTCATAGAATTTCCCTTCTGCGGCCGAAGCCCATTCATGGAACCCAGCTTCACAAACTCCATCTTATGTACTTTCCCCTGAAAGACTTCAACAGGGCTATTAATTGGAGTTTCAGCTTCAGGGAGAAGAAACAAAAATTCACCCACCAGAGAACAAGACTTTGTGCCTTTGGTCTCTTCCTAGACATTTCGGAAATTGGGAGGAGTGCCAAGTCTTACTGTGAGCACACAGCCAGGACACAGCCCACGCTGTCGGATATCGTGGTCACACTTGTTGAGATGGGTGAGTACACTTTCAGTTGCCAATTTTTCAGTGTAGCCAAGTGGGAGTTACAAGAGAGTGAGGAATCACCACAAGTCAGCCATGTCTGCTGAATGTTCTTGGATCACTGCTTTTGCTTTTAGCTTGAGAGATTTATTGAGATAACTCCCCTGAACCATTTAAGAGACCTCCTAACTCTCTATTGGTTCTGCTGGAGCTTACTTTCAGTGGCACCAAAGAGACTGAGTTGGGAATTTAAACCATTTTTTCCTGCAATATTACTCCTATTTCCATGTCCAATGTCCAGTGATCTGGGCAGTGATTTTTATTTTCCTGTCTCTTAGGTTTCAATGTGGACACTCTCCCTGCTTACGCAAAACGGTCTCAGAGGATGGTTATCACTGCCCGTAAGTGTTTTTGAACTGAGGCACTCCATAGATGCTCAACTAATGCTTGTGGGACAAATTAGTTGAGTAGGGCAGGGATAGGTTTGGTAGCTACTTTTTTGTTGCAGGCTCCCTTCCATTCTTCAGGGCTACCTACGATATCATCTGTATCTGGGGTAAATAGGATTAGGATAAGAAGTTCAGTACCAGAAAGGTTACCTGTCTCTGCCATGTTGCAGTAGTCCTTGTGCGTTAGCTCCAGAAGAGCAATTGGTGCTGCTTCAAAAATGTAGACGGTCTTTTCTTCCTTAGATCAGGGGTCAGTAAACTCTGACCTGTGGGCCAAATTCATCCTGCCACCTGTTTTTGTAAATAAAGCTTTATTGGAACACAGCCATGCTTGTTTGTATACTTAATCTCTGTGGTTGCTTTTGCACTATAGTAGCAGAGTTGAGTAGCTGTGACAGAGACTGTATGACCTGCAAAGCCTAAAATATTTACTATCTGTCCCTTGGCATAAAAAACTTGCTGACCTCTGCCTTAGATAAAATTGAGTGCCATAAACTGAGGAGGGAGTGACTGGTTTGGACTTGTAAGACTTGGGAAGAAGTGACTGAATTCTTTTTATCGCTCCTTTGATGCTGGCATCTTTTTAAGAACTCTCAGAGGAGCAGGGGAAAATGCCATTTTCAGTTTCCTCTTGCTGTCACTAAGCCTACACTTACTTTCCCTGGCTCAGTGCATATCTTTGTTTTACACTGTGAAAAATCCGTGGGGTCATGAAAAGAGGAGAATTACCAGTCTGTTCATCTTCCTGAGTTCCTCAGCATGCCCTTTTACATAGTAGTGTTGTCACAGCTACCCACCTACCTACCTAAGAGTTACGCAGGCAGGTTGGTATAGATGGAAATGTCAACCAAGGACATCTGGCAGGGCTCAGCATTGTGGGAGTGACCGTCTCAGATCCTTACACTGTTGAAGACCTTCTTTTGATAGAAACTCAAGATGCCTGTTATTTAGAAAATTGAGATTCAGCATTTGCTTTGAGAAAAGGAGGATTTGGACAGAGACCATAAACTGTAGAAACCGTGGCCTTGGGTGGAGGAGTAACAGGTTGTGACTCTTTTGCAGCTCCAGTGACCAATCAGCCAGTCACCCCCAAGGCCCTCACAGCAGGACAGAACCGGCCCCACCCACCACACATCCCCAGCCATTTTCCTGAGTTCCCAGATCCCCACACCTACATCAAAACTCCGGTGAGTGATGAGGCCAAAGTGGGGCCGTGACTGACTTAAAACGGAGTCAATTCCTACTCTCGGACTGGAGCCCTAAAGTTTGTTGGTAAAAGAGTTGTAAAGAATTCAGAATGTCTTTGGTGAATGAGAATTATGTTCTCAAATTTGCTGACAAAAATTTAGTTAACAAAGAAATTGAAGTGGGCCCCAGTCTTGCCTGTCCCACCAAAACAAAAAAGTGCCTAGCCACATAGAAAAAGACTGGAAGGATATTCCACAAAATGTTCATAGTAATTCTTGATGGGGTAGTAGGTAATTGTTTTGTATGTACTTTTCTGAATTTTCCAGATTTTCCATAATAAAGTTATTTTTAAAATCAAGGGCAAAGGATCTGATTAGATCTCAATTGTTTTTCACCCCATAATGTGATTGCCACAGAGCTTATACTCGGGAGGAGCGTTCACCCTGCTGTTTCGTTAGTCATTTGCGTTTACATTCATATCTTTTACCTACATTTCTTTTAAGGGAATCTTTTTGATCAATTTACCCGTTTTATGAGGGTTGGTTTAAGAAACAAGATGGTACAATTTGCTAATCCACTTATCCAGCAACTCACATACGTCAGGATGTCACCTTACACCAAAGGGACCAGGTGGTCCCTATCAGCTTCAGGGGGTGGGGACTCCCACTCTTCCTTTAGGTTGGGTCACTTTACCTGAGACCAGCTGTCCCAGGAGCTGAATAAAGGGTCGGGGTCAATCTCATTAAATGTTTGTAAACTTCTTAACTTTTAAGGTTAAAAATAAATAACAGTGGTAGTTACATTTTTTTTCTTTCTGCCCTTCGGGTATCGCTGCTTAAATAACGGCAGTGGGTCGTTTGAGAGGGTGGAAGGACGCAACAGCAGCCAAGCAGCAACCTGAGGAGAGCAGAATGGTGCCTTGGTATTATCCTAGTGTCCTGTGCTCTTCTGTTTTTAGACCTACCGTGAGCCTGTGTCAGATTACCAGGTCCTGCGGGAGAAGGCTGCATCCCAGAGGCGCGATGTGGAACGGGCACTTACCCGTTTTATGGCCAAGACAGGCGAGACTCAGAGCCTTTTCAAAGATGATGTCAGCACGTTTCCATGTGAGAGTTGCTCCCTTCTGTGGACTCTGTCTTGTCATTTGCGATGGTCACGTCATCTTCCCTTTCTCTCTGTGTAGTAGGAAGAAACAGTAACCTTTCGTTCTTATCCTGGGTGAAGCTTGTTCCTCAGGTTTCTGACTCCTTTTTCCAGATCGTTAGGGCCTGTTCATAATGATGATTCTGAAACAATAACAGCCTCTGTTCGGATTGGTCGCACGAGGTACGTTGAGTTTAGTTTAATTGAGGGTGGCTAAGCCCTGGCATCCGGGAGATTGACACATAAGTGGCAGCCCAGGTGGTGGAAGGAGCACCAGTGCCAGGAGGAGGATCAGTTATAGAACATCAGCCCATCGTCCCATCTCATTTAACTTTCAATCTCAGCACAGCAGTTTGGCCAAGTAACCGAGTTACTTCATCTTCGTGGTGTTATTGTGTGCTGTTGAGTTGATTCCAACACATGGCAGCCCCGTGCGATAGAGTAGAACCGCCCCATAGGGTTTTCTGGGCTGTAATCTTTACAGAAGCAGATCACCAGGTCTGTCTCCCACAGAGCTGCTCGGTGGGTTTGAACTACCAGTCTCTTAGTTGGCAGCCAGGCACTTAACTGTTGGGCCACTAGGGCTCCTTAGGCCTCAGTTTGTACAAAAATGAATGAAGGAGATTGGTTTGAGCAATTCATTCATTCAGCAAACTCCTCTTCAATGCCTGCTGTGTGCCTGACCTGGAATAATAGCAGGCGCTGTGCTAATCATTTCTCATGCATCATCTCCTTAAATTCTCATGCGCCTATGAGTTAGAAACTGTTGTCATCACCATTATAGGACATCAAGACTTATAAAGAAGAGAAATGAAGTTATGCTCAAGGTCACACAGCTAGTAGTTAGCATTCAAACCCAGCTCTTTCTGACCGCAGAACCCACATCCTAGCCACACTTAAACTAATCTTAGAGTGTCTCCCAACAATTGCATCTACCATAAATGTATTCGTAGAGACTGTCTTTTAAAAAATTTTTTGTTTGTTTTATTAATAATTTCTTCCCCTCCTTCTCATAGCTTATTGGAAGAACGGGAACTCTCATTTACCTGAGTGTCCTGTAGCTCAGCGGACATACACACAGGGAGTTCTCAAGTCCAGCATCTGGACTTGAATCCATCAGGCTGAAAAAGTCAATATCCCTGCTCTAGAAATAAGGCATGGAGTGGTTAACTGACCTTGGGTTCAGGATCACAGAGCTGATGCATGGCTAGGAGTCAGCCCCAGTTCTGTTTGATTTTAGCTGTGCTTGCTCAAAGTATGGGCTCTGAAGTCACACTCCCTGTGTTTGAATCCCACTCTGCCACTTTCTGTGTGTTTGAGGAACTTACCTAACCTCTCTGTGCCTCAGGTTCCTTGTTTGTAAAATGGGGATGTTAATTGTACTTCCTCAGTAGGACTGTAGTGAGAACTAAAACCATAGGACATTACCCGGTCCAAAGTTAGTGCCGAGAACATGTTGGCCAGTGTTGTTATTTGGCGCTGCTTGCTGATTTGTTGTGAGTCTCTGGGCCTGCAGCAAGCACTCTGTGATGGTGGAATAGTTGTGCCTCTCTTCTGTTCTCCCAGTGATTGCTGCCAGACCATTCACCATCCCCTACCTGACAGCCCTTCTTCCATCTGAGCTGGAGATGCAACAAATGGAAGAGACGGATTCTTCAGAGCAGGATGAGCAGACAGACACAGAGAACCTCCCTCTTCACATCAGTACGGTAGGTCCTGCCTTATGCCTGCCTCGGAGCACCCCACAGCTAGCCCATACTCCCCCAAGCCTCTCACCCTGGAATTAGACATGACCTACTCCAAATCTCTGGCTTTATGCAAGGAGCTTGCGCTATGGGTCCATGATTGTCTTAGTCATCCAGTGCTGCTCTAACAGAAATACCACAAGTGGATGGTTTTAACAAACAGAAGTTTATTCCCTCACAGTCTAGTAGGCTAGAAGTCCAAACTCAGGGCGTCAGCTCCAGGGGGAAGCCTTTCTCTCTCTGTTGGCTCTGAAGGAAAGTCCTTGTCATCAATCTTCCCCTGATCTAGAAGCTTCTCTGCGTGGGAACCCGGGGTCCAAAGGATGCGCTCTGCTCCCAGCACAGCCTTCTCGGTGGTGTAAGGTCCCCCTGTCTATCTGCTCACTTCTTTTATATCTCAAAAGAGATTGGCTTAAGACCCAGTCTAATCCTGTAGATTGAGCCCTGCCTCACTGACATAACTGCCACTAATCCCATCTCATACATCATAGAGGTAGGATTTACAACACATAGGAAAATCACATCAGGTGACAAAATAGACAATTCGCACAATACTGGGAATCATGGGCCAGCCAAGTTGACAGATATTTTGGGAGAAACACAATTCAGGCCATAACAGCGATGATCCAGGTGTGATCTGATCTCCATCTTAAGAGAGAAATCCATGTCTTGGAGATTCATTCATTCAATAGATATTTAAATGAGCATCTGCCAGGGCCAGGCACAGTTGCACATGCTGGGAGATTAGTAAGAAACAAAATAGACAAAATTCCCTGCCCTCATTGAGTGTGTATGGGAGTGGGAATGGAGATGTGGTATTAGATAGGGTGACTTGAGAAGGTGACATTTAAGTAAAAGCCTGAGGTGAACAAGGTTTGCAAATATCTCTTGTTCTCTTATCTTGGGCAATAGTACTAAGTCACAGAAATACTGGAAGCTCTAATGCTTGTAAGATTTATAGGACCCTTGTAGTCAGGTTTCCATATTCAGCCATCCTTTTAAGATTGGCCTTAGGGTTTTTGGGTGTGTGTATGTGTGTGTGATGACAAATTTGGGTTTTTTGAGGGGGTGTGTGTGTGTGTGTGATGACAAATTTGGGTTTTATTCTAAGTCATAGAAAGCCTTTGGATACTTTTTAACCAAGGAAATAACATAATTAGATTTATATTTTTAAAAGATCCTTTGGCTGTGTTGTGGAGAATGGTGTTTTGTTTTGGTGGCAAAAATATGTTTAACAAAAAATTTGTCATTTCAGCCTTTTTTACACGTATAATTCAGTGACATTAGTCACGTTCACTATGTTGTGCAACCGTCACCATTGTCCGTTTACAAATGTTTTCCTTCACCCTTGACAGTGACTCACATCTTTTAAGCAGTAAGTCACTCTCTCTCCCCCCTGCGTGTTAACCACTAATAAACCTTGGTCTCTGTCTCAATTATCTAGTGCTGCTGTAACTGAAATACCACAAGTGGATGGCTTTAACAAAGAGAAATTTATTTCCTCAGAGTGAAGTGGGCTAAAAGTCCAAAAGCAGGGCGTCAGCTTCAGGGAAAGGCATTATCTCTCTGTAGGCCTTCTCATCAATGTTCCCCCGGACTAGGAGCTTCTCCGTGCAGGGACCCCGGGTCCAAAGGACACACTCTGCTTCCAGCATTGCTTTCTTGGTGGTATGAGGTCCCTTGTCTCTGCTAGCTTCTCTTATATCTCAAGAGATTGCCTCAAGACACAATCCAGTCTTGTAGACTGAGTCCTGCCTCACTAACACAACTTCCGCCCATCCTCCCTCATTAACATCATAGGAGCAGGATTTACAACATATAGGAGAATCACACAATCCCAGGAATCATGGCCAAGGCAAATTGATGCACATGTTTTTTGGAGTACATAACTCAATCCACAACAGTCTCTATGCATTTGCCTGCTCTAGATATTTCATATAAGTGAGTTGGCCTTGGTTTTTAAGCAAAGGATGCCTCAATAGTTGTAGTTGGCTGGGTGTTCCTCATATTCTCTTAAGATGCAATGTATCTAATGGCACCAATAGCTGCAGTTACCAGGTGGAGGGCACCAGTACCGTTTCTGTTGTTTGCCGAAGGTCTTCCTTGCTTGAACACAAATTTCTTTAAGGTCGAATTATTCCTTTCAGAATTAGGCCTGGGAGCCCATGGCTTTAAATGAAGCAGAGGAGATCATTATCCTACACTTCTATTTCGGACTTAGCTAATTTGAGCTGAGATATGGTGATTGGGAGGAAACTCTGGTGGTGTGGTTGGTAAGTGGGCACTCCTTGGAAACTCTGTGGGGCAGTTATACTCTGTCCTGTAGGGTCGCTATGAGTCGGAATCAACTCGATGGCAGTGGGTGGGTGGTGACTGGGAAATGGACTAAGTTGAGGTTTACGTTATGAGAAGGAGAAATCTTCTAAGTAAGCTTGTTATTTTCCAGCATCACCATCCATTTGTAAGTAAAGGGCTTTCAAACGTGTTGGCCAACTATCCAGGTAGTGATGGAAGGTGAAGTCATGATGTTGAGGGAACCGAGGCTGACAATGTGAAGGGCTGCCTGAGAATTCCTGGTTACTGAGTGGCCAACCAGGTTTATAGACAAGAGAGAGTTGAAAGACCTGAACCCTGGAGTCAGACTGGCCTGGCTTCATGTCCAGACTGTTAACTCACCAGCTGTGTGATTCTGGTTGCATTATCTAACATCTGAGTCTGTTTCTGCACAAGAACCAATAGGAATAGGAAAACCTATGTCCAGGTAGCTAAGAGTAGGGCCTGAGACAATGAGCAAATACACACAGTAAAACCGGTGAAAGCTGGAACATGTCTAAGGCAGAAACCCGTCAGAGAAGGAAAACTCAAACATTTTCCAGTAAAACGAGCAATAGAAGAGTAGCAACACTGCACCCTGTCAGAGGCAGAAAACTTGTGAGACCTGAAAAAACAAGGCAGTCCTGTCGAGTTCCAGTTCTCACAGGTTCCAGGTGCCTGGAAGCAAGTGAAATGCACTGTTCCCTCCTCTGCCTTTTTTTTTTTTTTCAAATAATTTTTTTGTGTGTTTTTGCTGAAAGTTTGCACAGCAAATCAGATTCCTGTTTGACATTTTATATACAAATTGTTCATTGACATTAATTAACATTTTTCACAATGAGTCAGCATTCTCTTTTAATTCCGTTCTGGCGGTTGAGTTTCCAGCACCCTAGTTTCCCTGTCTCCATACCATCTCACCTTTGCTTTAGAGTAATTGTGGACCTTTTGGTCTTCCCTTGATTTTTACACTGTACAACCACAGTCTCTGCTGTTTAAAAAAAAACAAAAATGCTTCAAGAAAAAGAGTCTAGCAAGCGTTTAATTCATTGGATTTAAAATTTTTTTTTACTGTTATTTTGTTGGACTGGGAAATATGTTTCAAATTCAGAATGCACAGAAAGAGGTATTGGCGAGTTTTTCCCATCCCTGTTTTCCTTCATCCGGTTTCCCTCCCACCAGTCACTTACTGTCACCAGCTGCTTGTGTATCCTTCTCGAGACATTGCTTTTGTTTTGTTTTACACACAAACAGTAACAAATCACAAAGGGTTCTCCTCTTGCTTTTTTTTCCTTGTCACTGTATTTCGGCGATCATTCCATAGCCATATATAAGGCCTTTCTTCGTTCTTCCCAGGTTCATGGTATTCCGTTGTATTGATGTGACAGTTTATTAACTAGTCCCCTGTGGACGTCTAGGTTGTTTGCTGCATTTTACATTTACAGACGTTGTTACAGCAAATTAAATAACTGATATTTTCAATTATTCTTATCTATCGATGGCTACACATCTCTCAAAGATTATTGCTGGGTAGTATTTTGCTTAACCTAGTTCTGTTTTCTCCATGTACATTTTAAATTGGTGTATATTAGAATTTTTTCTCATACATTTGAATTAACTGCCTTTTGCAGGTAATCCACATGTCTTAAAATTTGATCTTCTAATAAAAAATGTACCAGTCATTCATTCAACAAGTATTTATTTAGCCTCTAGTAAAGACCTGGCAATCTACTTCCAAAAAATCAGCCACTGAAAACCTTACGGGGCACAGTTCTACTCTGGTACACGTAGGGTCACCGTGAGCCAGAATCGAAACAACGGCAGCTAGTGCTGGTATGTGCCAAATACTGCTCCAGGTGCTTGAGAGACAGCAGTGAACAAAATGAACAAAACTTCTGCCTTTTGGGAACCCGTGTTTTGGCAGTGAGAAAGCAACAAATAAACATAATATATGAATAAGTCATTATACGGTGTATTAAAGATAAAAGTTCTGTGGGAAAAAAAAAAGTAGGGGAAGATCCAGGGTGAGGGGCAGGGGTCTGAGTTTTCAATAGGGTGGTCAGAGTGGGCATCAGTGAGAAGATGACATTTAAGCAGAGACTTGAAGGAGGTGAGGGAGTGAGCCATGCAGATGTCTGGGGACGAGTGTTGTGGCAGAGGGAATAGCCAGTGCAAAGGCCCTGAGGAACAGCATGGAGGCAAGTGTGTCTGTGGCCAGCAGGGAGAGCGAAGAGTTGGATCAGGTAGGGCCTTGTAGGCCATTTTAAAGAATTAAGCCTGGGACTGGTGTCCATGTCCTAAGCCAGCTGTTCCTTGTAGGGGCCGCTGCCGCTCCTGAACGGAACCAGCTGTTCATTTTTGTGCCATTTGATCACAGCGGCCTCTGACTCTTCTGGTTGAGGTCATCTTTTGCCTGAAGTCGCAGTAATCTCGGTGACTTCTCCCCCGACAGAACCGTGGCCCATCACCAGGGGGCGTAGGCCAACCAGCTGGATCTTTTGGTCATTTAAGCCTGAGCTTCTAGGTGAAGTTTTTGGTGTGATCTTCCTACCCCCACCCACCACCTCTGCTCATTTTAGAGAATTTAAGAGTATAAATAACCCTGGTGGCATAGCGGTTAAGTTTTACGGCTGCTAACCAAAGGGTTGGCAGTTTGAATCCGTCAGGCACTCCTTGGAAGCTCTATGGGGCAGTTCTCCCCTGTCCTATAGGGTCGCTATGAGTCGGAGTCGACTCGACGGCACTGGGTTTGGTTTTTTGTTTATTCCCAGAACCAGTCTTTGTTCTGGTTTTTTTTTTTTTTTTTCGGTGAAAGTGTACACAGCTAAACCAATGACTTGTTTTATAAGGATCTACACAAAGCTGGTTCCTATGAGGCGGAGGTTAAAGATGGCCAAAACGTCTAACTTTTCCAGTCTGCTATATCACTCCATCATCTCTCACATCAACTACTCCCTCTCACCTCAGTACTCTCCCTCCTGTCTTTGGTTCCCTAATTTGCTACAACGTCTCACAGAACTCAGGAACCATATAAAGGAAATGGCTCACACAGTTGTGGAGGCTGGCAAGTCCCAAATTCGTGGGTCAGGCATAGCCTTCTCCCTGGCCCTCAGTCTCTGCCCAAAGGCACTCAGCTTTCCTGCTCCATGGGCTGGGAAGCCCGCCACACCGTCTCCTACAGGTCTCTGCTGTGGGTTGCTCCTTCTTTGGTGGTGGTGGGCTCTCCTCCCTGCTCTGGAATTGGCTCTCTTTTAAGGCAAAACTGACCAGTCCCCTCCGTGGACCACAATTATCTTATTTGCACAGCCCCACCCAGTCACCTGGGTGGGAGTCACAAGACCATGGCTAGAAAGGCCACGCTCAAAAGCAATTGTACAGAAACAACCAAAGATACGCCATTTCAGCAGTTTCTGCCTGTATAATTCAGTGACGTTGGTTATATTCTTCAAGTTGTGCAACCATTTTCACTATCCTTTTTCAAGTTATTCCACCGCCATTATCTTAAATTCACTGCCCCCTAGGCTTACCATCCAACCTTGCAAGTTGCCATTGTCAATTTGATCTCACATAGATAATTCTTGAAAAGAGCACAATGCTCCAGGCAGACTTACTGTATTAATTATGGTAAACTATTTGGGGGGCCAGAACCAGTTTTTAAAATTTCAGCATAATACTTTTTTCCCTATGTACACACAATTGATCCCTGGTGGTACAGTGTTTGAGAGCTACAGTGAGCAATGACTGCTAACAAAAAGGTCGGCAGTTTAAATCCACCAGCTGCTCCTTGGAAACTCTACGGGGCAGTTCTGTTCTGCCTTATAGGGTGACTATGAGTCAGAATCGACACAACAGCTACAATTTTTTTTTTTTAAACAGGCAATTATGATTTAGAAAAAAAATTCTTTAATTGGGGTCATGCTGAATATATGTAAACTTCTAAGCATTTCCAAAATCACATTTTCCTCAAAAAAGGAGTAAAAAAACCTGATTTTTTAAATGGCTGCCTGATATTACATTTCATGGGTGTGTCTTAATTTATCTATTTTTTTCTGAATGTTTAGATTTTCAGTTTCTGGTTTTTATAATGGCGTGTTAAAAATCTTTGTACATAAATTTATCTGAAAGTGATTATTTCATTAGCATATGCTCCTAAGAAAGATTCATGTTCCCAGAAGCATGAACATTTTTAAGGTTTTGGTGTACGTGGGAAGAAGGACTGATTCTTATTTGTTCCCATTGTACTCTTTGTGCGTGCCAGTGCCTGGCACATAGTAGGTGCACAGGATATCTGTGTTGACTGAACGTCATTGAAATGCTTTCCAAGAGTTGTGCCGATTTCCATTCCCACCAGCAGTATGTAAGAATACTTCTCTCCCCATGTTTGGGAGCAAATGTTGGCCTTTTAAAATGGTTATAGTGAGCCTGTTCTGAGGGACATCTTGGGTGGATGTTTATGGGATTTTACCATTCCCCTGTGAAGTCATCTCTCTTTCTTCCTCCCTCCTTTCCTTTCTCTTGACAGCTCTTCTTCTCTTTTCCTACCCCCTTGCTTACTTTTCCTCCCCTTTTTCATGTCTGAGCCTTAGATTACTGGCTCTTAGGCCTAGCTGTATGGCAGAATCACCCAGGGGCTGGTTAAGAAGACAGACCTACTCAGGCAGAATCTCTGGGTGTGGGCCGGGGACTCTTAATACTGAGCAAGCTCCCCGGGTCTTTCTGCTGTGCCTGATCCCTGGACCACTGTCTGGAGCCACTGCTTGACACCTTGCCCTGACACATGTTGGGACCTGCAGGTTCTGCTTTGTCTTGACGGGAACCCTCAGGACTAGAGACGTTTCTGACCTCTGCTGGGATATGATTGTTGGGACTATGTTGCAGGTACCAGAAATTTGAGAATTTGCATCAATTCCAACTCATAGTGACCCTATAGGACAGACTAGAATTGCTCCATAGGGTTTCCAAGGAGCACCTGGTAGGTTCGAACTGCCGATCTTTTGGGTAGCAGCCTGAGCTCTTAACCACTATACCACCAGGGTTTCTGGAGGAAATTTATTATGATTTTATATTAGCTTTGGTCCAGGAGATGCCCTGTGCAAATGCCCTGGCCCAGGGTACTGAGGGTCATTTCCCTTTTTCTTTATTTCCGCACAGGCCTGGGCTTCCTCCCTAAGGCATCTGGATTTTAGCCCCTTACCCCCTTACCCTTTTGTCCGTCCCAGGTCTCTCTTCCTGACCTGTCCCTGCCCTCTCAAG
This sequence comes from Loxodonta africana, assembly GCF_030014295.1. Lineage (NCBI taxonomy): Eukaryota > Metazoa > Chordata > Mammalia > Proboscidea > Elephantidae > Loxodonta > Loxodonta africana. The sequence continues at coordinate 104,749,040 of NC_087342.1, forward strand.
ATGTTCAGGGCTCCATGCTCTGCTCCGCTGTGTCAAAGCTGTCAGTCTCACCTTCCCCTGCTCACCAGCCACTGCCTGGGCCTTGTTTCCTCTGGGGCAGAGATGGGCACCTTGGGAAGAAAGTGGTCCCTGGGCTTCTAATTTCTTAGTAAGGGGTTGCTAGAAGTAGTCCTTAATATGGGTATCTGATCTCTTTCCTTATACCATTGGTATTTTGTTTTATTTTGGTTTTTGCTCAAAGGATGATTCGGGAGCCGAAAAGGAGAACACGTCTGTCCTGCAGCAGAACCCCTCCTTGTCAGGGAGCCGGAACGGCGAGGAGAACATCATTGATAACCCCTACTTGCGGCCTGTGAAGAAACCCAAGATCCGCAGGAAGAAGTGAGTTGGAGGCTGGGGTCCAGAGAGACTTCTCTGGCCAACTGAGGTGGGCTTCTCTGCTCCTTGGTGGAAAAGAAAGTTCACCAGTGGGTTTGAACCTTGGGGGGAACTCCTGTGGTGAGAGGAATTATGTTCCCTCTTCCTCTCCTTATTGGCTCCTGTATGTTCCTTAGAAGTTGAGTGTCTTGCAGCCTGGGGACCACCCCTCACAGCCCAGGAGTTGTTCCCCGCTAGAAGGCGAGCAGGCGGGGTCCCCACCAGGCAGGCTCCATGGATTCCTCTTCTTTCTAGGTCCCTCTCGTGAGCTGAGAAGGAAGCCTGGCTTATACAGGATGTGGACACCACCCTCCTGGGCAAATTAAAGGCACTTGAGGGAAGAAGAGAGGGTGGCTTCCTGGTGGCTGAGCTGAGGTTGCCAAGGTGTGACCGGGTGTGATTTTAATAGCAAACTTTACATTAAGATAGCCTGTTGTCACTGGATGTTTGGGTTGAGGAAGACAATAATAACGAGGCTTCATTATCAACCAGGTGGCACTGTGGGGTGTAGGGCAGCTGGTGACTTCATTTTTATCACAGGACTTGATTCCTTTAAAGCCTGGAAGACCAGGGAAGATGGCAGGAAAGAAAGTACCCTTTGCTTCCTTTGCTTACTACCTGAAAAACCATTTACCCAGTTTGTATTTCAGGATATCTGGACCCCTTTTAATGACTTAAAAGAATTTGTAGTACAAATTTGTCATCCCAGAACCTAATTCTTACCAGACACTTTACATGGGCTCCAAGTGCCCTGTTGAACTGATCGAAAGTGGCTTTGCTCTCTCCAGACATGTTGGAAACTGGAGGCCAATGAGCTGCTGAGTGGCTCATGGACCACAACTTTGATCTGGGGCTGTGGGTAGATAGGTTAATGTGGAGGAAAATGACATGCAAGGGCAACACAGATCCTCTCATCAGCATGTGATGAAAGTACCCTCAAACAGATGAGCACTGTCTCCTCCTGAGAGACTTGTCACTCTGTGGAATGTGTGCTTGGGAGCCACCAAGTCATGACCCCTCCAGGGAAAAGAGGATTTCTCTGACAAGGAGCTAGAGCCCTGGATAGCATGCTCTTACTTGATAGAAGAGCCAGATTTTAAACAACAGGGAACAGGTTGACGGGGCAGAGCGGTGGGCTTAGCCTAGTATTCTGAAAGCTGAACAGCCTGACTGGGCTTCTAGAAGGCTGGTGTGGATGGAAGCCATGTTCCCACCTCACTGCGGAAGTGGGCCAAGGAACCTAGGGGCAAAGCCAAGGTGTCCTTCCAGAAGCAGGTCTGAATCTCTCATCCTAAGCCTCCTTGAAGAGCCAACTTCATTCTTGATGTACTCTACAAACCCAGAAACAAGTTTTTAAGGAAAATGCTGGGCAACCTGATATCCTCTGGCTGGTCTCAGAAGGAAGAAATCCTAAAACCAAGTCCAGGGAAGAAAAATACCAGTGACACCTGGAAGTTTAACACAAGATAAACAAGGTGTTCCCTAGGCCAGAATCCTAAGGACCATATTGAGAAGTTTATTTTAACTTATACTCCCACCTGGTGTCAAGTGTCGTCTCAAATTTCTGTCATCATGGTGAATTTGAGAAACTTGGTGGTTGGACAGCAGGCTGCGTGTACCTCTGACCTCACTGTGCCCTGGGATGCTCGATTGCTTTGCCTGGAAGGAAAGAGCTGCTTATCCATAAGTAAAGAGGGCATGCTAGTGAGATAATCAGATTTCCCTAACTCTGGTCCAAATACGGGCTTTTAGTGACCCAAAGCTCTTCAGTTGTAAGCAGTTAGACTGGGACAGCTACCGTGTACATGGTGCTGGACCTATGCTGCCGCCCTGGGGCTTGTGCTCAGTTCTTGGCACTTCTTGACCTGGCGAGTTTAAATGCAGCCCCAGGGTTGAGCCATGCAGATGGAGGGCTGAAATCTTCCACCTTGCTGTTCTCACTGCTGTGGGGAGTGCAGCCAACATTTCTACAGCTCGTCATTCATTGTTGCCGTCTGGAGCAAGCACTTGTTGAATGCCTGTGTGCGAAGGGCTAAGGTGGGCTCTGGAATAGTGTTATAATTTCTGCTGTTGAGGTTGCAGAGGCTGTACTGCTGTGATTCTGTTCCGGAGGAGAGACGCTGGGAAATGACTAGACAACTTGAACCCAACTGTTGTGTAAAAACTGTGCATACTTCTTGATGTATATTTATAAATTTCTATTTTTTATAACTTTTGGGGGTTTTTTGGAGGGAAAAAAATGGTACCCAGAGCCAGATTAAAAATGTGATTATAAGTGCATGGTAAAACATCATAATAAAAACCCTTTGTAAATGAGACAGAATTATGAGCTTGAACTTAATTTGTGTTCAGAAGTTGCAGCGATGATGACAGCTGTGGACAGTCCTTCTATTGGACTAAATAACCCTGGAAATTTTGTAAAACTTTTCATTTTGGAAATTTCCAAACACACAACTGGAGAGGAAAGAATATGAACCAGTATATACCCATCACTCTGCTTTAGTAGTTACCAACGTCTGTCAGTTCTGATTCATCTATTTCCCCCACTGTTTTTCCTTTTTTTTCTGAAGGTTTTTTTTTTTTTTCTGGAGTATTTTTTAAAGCACATCCCAGACTTGTGTCATTCGATTTGTAAATATGTCAGTATGCATCTGACCTTTTAAAACTTTTTATTTTGAAATAAACTTAAATTCACAGGAAGTTGGAAAAAAAAAATTACAAGGAGGCCCCGTGTACTCTACCTGTTCCCCTAGTGGTAACATCTGGCATAACTGCAGTACAAGATGAAAACCAAAAAATTGACACTGGTCAATCCACAGACCTTACTCAGATTTCACCAGGTTTACACGCACTCATAAAAGGAGCCCTGGTGGCATGGTGGTTAAGCGCTCAGCTGCTAACAGAAAGGTCAGCAGTTCGAACCCACCAGCCACTCCACTGGAGAAAGAAGTGGTAGTCTGCTTCCATAAAGATTATAGCCTTGGGAACCCAATGGGTGTAGTTCTTCCCTGTCGTATAGGGTTGCTGTAAATCGGAATTCGACTTGACAGCAACAGGTCTAACGAGACCTGCACTCGTTTGTATGTGTATGTAGTTCTCTGCACTTTGTTACATGTAGATGAGTGTAACTTCCACTGCAGTCAAGATACACAACAGTTCCATCGCCACAAAGCCCCCTCATGCTGTCTCTTTATAACCACATCCTTGTCTCTCCTTTTTCTCATCCCTAGCCCCTGGCAACCACTACTCTGTTCTCCACCTCTGTAATTTAATTTAAAGCATGTTGTACAAATGGAATCATACAGTATGTAACGTTTTGAGACTGACTGTTTTCACCTAGCGTAATTCCACTGAGATCCATCCAGGTGGTTGTACCAATAGTTCATTTCTTTTTATTGCTGAGTGGAATTCCATGGTATGGATGTTCCATAGTTGAAGGGCATCTGGACTGTTTCCAGTATTTGGCTCTGACGAATAAAGTTGCTATGAACGTTCGTGTAAAGCTTTTTGTGTAAACACAAGTTTTCGTTTCTCTGGGATACATGCTGGAGAACAAATTGCTAGTCCCTGTCCCTAAGTGGTGCAAATGATCTGCATTCAACTACTAACCTAGAGGTTGGTGGTTTGAACCTACCCAGCAACAGCAGAGAAAGGCCTGGTGATCTGCTTCCATAAAGATTGCAGCCAAGAAAACACTATGGAGCTCAGCTCTACTCTAACACATGGGGTCACCATGAGTTGGAATCAATATATATATAATTTTTTTTTTTTAATTTTTGTTGTGCTTTAAGTGAAAGTTTACAAATCAAGTCAATCTCCCACACAAAAACTCATATACACCTTGCTACATACTCCCAATTGCTCTCCACCTAATGAGACAGCCTGCTCCCTCCCTCCACTCTCTCTTTTGGTGTTCGTTTCTCCTCTAACCCCCTCTACCCTCTCATCTCCCGTCTGGGCAGGAGATGCCAACATAGTCTCAAGTGTCCACCTTATCTAAGAAGCTCACTTCTCACCAGCGTCCCTCTTCAACCCATTGTCCAGTCCAATCCCAGTCTGAAGAGTTGGCTTTGGGAATGGTTCCTGTTCTGGGCCAACAGAAGGTCTGGGGGCCGTGACCACCGGGGTCCTTCTAGTCTCAGACCATTGAGTCTGTCTTTTTACAAGAATTTGGGGTCTGCATCCCACTGCTCTGCTGCTCCCTCAGGGGTTCTCTGTTGCGTTCCCAGCAGGGCACCATCAGTTGTAGCCAGGCACCATCTAGTTCTGGTCTCGGGCTGATGTAACCTCTGGTTTATGTGGCCCTTTCTGTCTCTTGGGCTCGTAATTACCTTGTGTCCTTGGTATTCTTCATTCTCCTTTGATCCAGGTGGGTCGAGACCAATTGATGCATCTTAGATGGCTGCTTGCTAGCCCACCACTCTCCAAAGTGGGATGTAGAATGTTTTCTTAATAGATTCTCTTACGCCAGTTGACTTACATGTCCCCTGAAACCATGGTCCCCAAACCCCCCCCCAGCCCCCGCTATGCTGGCCTTTGAAACATTCAGTTTATTCAGGAAACTGCTTTTGGTTTAGTCCAGTTGTGGTGACCTCCCCTGTATTGTGTGTTGTCTTTCCCGTCACCTAAAGTAGTTCTTACCATGTTTAGTTTTATAAGAAACTATTTTCCAGTGTGGCTGTACCATTTTGCATTTCTACCAGCAGTATATGAATAATCCAGCTTCTCCACATCCTCACCCTGGTGGTGTAGTGGTTAAGTGCTGTGGCTGCTAACTAAGAGGTCAGCAGTTCAAATCCACCAGGTGCTCCTCAGAAACTCTGTGGAGCAGTTCTACTCTGTCTTACAGGATAGCTATGAGTCAGAATCGACTCGATGGCAACAGGTTTGCTTTTTTTTGTTTTCACCAGCATTTGGTGTTAATCTTTTTTTTAATTATTCTGATGGGTGTGTAGTGATATCACTTTGTGGTTTTAGCTTGCATTTCCCTAATGGCTAGTACAATGGTGAATATTGTCTTAGTTACCTATAACAGAAATACCACGAGTGGATGGCCTGAACAAACAAATTTGTTTTCTCACAGTTCCGGAGGCTAGAAGTTCAAATTCAGGGCACCATTTCCAGAGGAAACCTTTCTCTCTCTCTTGGCTCTGGGGGAAGGTCCTTGTCGTCAGTTTTCCCCTGTTTTTAGGAGCTTGTTAGCACAGGGGCCCCAAGTCCAAAAGACATGTTCCACTCTTAGCGCTTCTTTCTTGGTGGCATGAGATTCCACTCCTCTCTCCTCGATTCTTTCTTTTTTATCTCAAAAGAGATAGATTCAAAATACAACCTAATCCTGTAGATTGAGTCCTGCCACATTAACATAACTGCTTCTAATCCTGCCTCATTAACATCATAGAGGTTAGGATTTATAGCACATAGGATAATCACATCAGATCACAAAGTGGTGGACAACCACACAATACTGGGAATCATGGCCTAGTCAGGTTGATACACATTTTAAAAAAAAAACACATTTTAGGGGGACACAGTTCATAATACACATCATTTCACTGCTCCATGTCTCTTTGTGTCTGTCTCTCTGGTGAAATATCTGTTTACACCTTTTGCTGGTTTTCTAATTGGGTTATTTGTTTTGTGATTTCTTCATATATATACTAGATGTAAGAACTGTGTTGGATATGTGGTTTGCAAATGTTTTCTCTGCATACAGCCACTCTGTAGCTTGTCTTTTCAGCCTCTTCCCAGGATTTTTGTTGAACAAGTTTTTCATTTTCATGAAGTCCAGTTTATCGTTTTTTCCTTTTATTGATTGTGCTTTTAGGATCAAGTTTAAAAACGCTTCGCTAAGCCCTAGGTCCTCCAAATTTTCTTTTATATTTTTTCTAAAATTTTTATAGTTTTATATTTTACGTTTCAGTCAGTGATCCATTTTGAGTTAATTTTTATGTAAGGTACGAGGTTGGATTGAGGTTCATTTTTTAGCCTATGGGTGTCCAGTTGCTCCAGCACCATTTGTTGAAAAAGCCACCCTTCTTCCATTGAATTACTTTTGCTTTTTTGTCAAAAATCAATTGGGCATACTTGTGTAGGTTGATAGACATTTTTTACGTAACCCCCATGTCATTATCACAGTTAAAAATTAACAGTAATTTCATAGTATCCCCTAATACCCAGTCCATATTCAATTTTCCAAATGTGTCAAAAGTGTTAGTCTTTTGTCTTTTTCTTTGCTTTTAACAATTGGCCCATTTGCATCAGGATCAAAATTAGATCCACACATTGCACTTGGTCTCCATGTCTCTTAAGTCTAGTTATTATCTCCTGGTATTTATTGATGAGTAGGCAGCCTGGCCACCCACCTCTAGGTGAGCAGCCCCAGTTGTGGCCTGGGGGTGAGAGTACTCAGCAGGCCCCTTTGTTTCTGAGCCTGAGGCAGTTAAACAATAATTAGTAGGGTTGATAGGAGAGACCATTAATAAAATGGCCTGGCTTTATGGAGACAAGAGTTAAAGGAACTAGAATTCCAGAGCTTTGCTTTTCTGGAATCCTGGAGTAACTGCTTAGAGGCCATGAGGTACAGCAGAACGTGGTATTGGTGGCATTTGTGTTTATGGCCCCACAACTCAGCAGCTGTGAGATCCTGAGCAAATCACTTAACATCCAAACCAGTTTCTGTTACAAAAAACAAACCAGTTGCCATCAGGTGGATTCAGACTCATAGCAACCCCGTGTGTGTCAGAGCAGATCCATAGTCCAGACCAAGGCAAAGCCATGGAAGCTTACTAGACACATCCAAACACCTTGAGGAACAAAGTTACTGGGACTGAGGGCTAGTAGGGACTATGGCCTCGGGGGCATTTAGGTCAATTGACATAAGAGTTAAAGGAAATGTTCTACATCCTAGTTTGGTGAGTAGCACCTGGGGTCCTAAAAGCTTGTGAGCCGCCATCTAAAATACGTCTATTAATCCCATCCCGTCCAGAGCAAAGGGAAAAGAAGAAAACCAAAGTCACAAGGAAAATAGTAGTCCAAAGGACTAATGGACCACATGAACCACACCTTCCATCAGCCTGAGCCCAGGAGAACTAGATGGTGCCAGGCTACCACCACTGAGTGCTCCGACGGGTCACAATAAAGGGTCCCAGACAAGAGTGGGAAAAAATGTAGACCAAAATTCAAATTTACAAAGAAAAACCAGCCTTACTGGTCTGACAGAGACTGGAGAAACCCCCAAGACTATGGCCACCAGACACCACACTAACTCAGAACTGAAGCCACTTCTGGAGTCCTCTTTTCAGCCAAAGATTAGACAGGCCTGTAAAGTAATTACACATGTGAGGAACATGCTTCTTAGTTCAATCAAGTATAAAATTTTTCAATGAGAAAAAAATTTGTGCTGTAAACTTTCACCTAAGGCACAATAAAATTATAAAAAGTTACAGTGAAGAAAACCCTTTTGGGCAGTTCTGCTGTGTCACATGGGGTTACTATGAGGAAATTGACAGCACCCATCAACAGGCAGCAAATAACAAGCAATCAATAAATAATATTTGTTAACAAAGCCATAGTCCACAGAGTTTCAATGGCTGATTTTTTGAAAGCAGATTGCAAGGCCTTTCTTCCGAGGTGATTCGGGGTAGACTCAGACCACCAACCTTTCAGTTAGTGTCCAAGCCCATTAACCACTTGGACCAACCGGTGAGTCCTCCTTTTAGGATGAGATAATTATGATACCTTGTCGGAGGGATTTAACGAGAGCCTCTGTGGGTGTGCCTTAGAAATGATGTTATTCCATTGCCAGACCTTTCTTTTTTCTGTTGCTTTTAAAGTAAATAATCGCTAATACTAATTGAGAACTTAATCTTGCCAGTCATTGTCCTAAGTGTTTTACACATTTTGACTCATTGAATCTTCACAGTTACCCCAAAAGTAGATTTTCTTACTGCCCCCGTTTGCAGTTCAGACCCGAGGCCTGGTGAGGTCAGTAACCTGCATCAGTCACCTGGCAGCTGTGTAGCAGAGGTGCAGCCAGTACGCAGGCATTCTGGTCCAGAGTTTATGCCCTTTACCTTTCACACTCTTGCCTTGTGACTGTACCTAATTCTCTTCCTCAAATGCATTGAGCACTACTGTGTGTAAGGGGATTCCTGCCAGACACACACGCTCTTGTCAGCCTATGAGTGGGAGAAGAAAGGAATCTAGAACTGGGACCAGTTATGGAGAGTGTGACGGGAAAGCAGGCTAAAGTTCTCTCACTGCACCTGGGGGCACCTGGCAGAGATGAGCAGGAGCATTTCTGCTGGATTAAATGATGTGTTCCAGCATGAGTTAGGCTGCTCTGACAAAAAGTCCCCAAGATATAGTGGCTTAAACAAGGCAGAATGGTATGCCTTCCATGTAAACATGAGGAGGTGGTTCAGGGCTGGTTTGGTGGCTTGATGAGACAGAAGGCTCCTGTTGCATGGCTTCTCCGTCACTTTCGGTGTAGCTTGCATCTACTCTATAGAAGATAGTTTGCCACCCCAACTACTTCATTCACATTCCAGCCAGGGAGAAGAGGGAAAGGGGAGTGTATATGAGAGAGCTTACCCCTTCCTCTCATATGACCCCACCTAGCTGCAAAAGAAGCAAGAAAAGGTGGTCTTTAGCTGAGTAGCTCTTTGTCTAGGTAAAATTTGAGAGCTTTGTCCCCATGGAGAGAAGGGAATAACAGGTTTGGGGACAATCAGCAATCTGCCACAAGTAGGGCTCAGAGAGTGAACCCAGGAATGCCTTGTGGACAGGCAGCAAGCCCTTCTCAAGCACTGAACCCACCTGACTAGGCACCTTTGGCTCTCTCAGCCCACCCTGAGGCCAGCAGTCAGATGCTCACTCAAAAATCAGGGCCCCTCAGTGAGGTCTAGCCAGCTTTTGCCTCTAATGTGTTACTGTGTTGGCTGCCCCTTCCTTCTTCCCAGCTGTTCCTTTGACTTCCATGACGCTGCCCTCCTTCTTTGCTATTCTCCTACCTCTGGGCCCCCCTTTTCCTCACTGCCTCCCACCCACCCATCCAACTGGATGGTCCCAAAACACAGTCTCTGCTTCTACAAGATGGTGCATCTGCTCTTCCACCTCCAACTGTTCCCGCCCTGTGAGTCCTTAGCATCCAGCCATCTATAGCTTGCTCTCCACTGAGCTGTCTGGCTACACTTTCTTTTCAGCACAGCTGGATTTGAAGTTTTCACCTTTCCTTCCAAACCACTTCCATTCCCCATCTTTCCCACAGAAGTTAGAAACAGTGATAATAACAGCAGCCGACCCTTGCATGCTCACTTTGGGCCAAGACCACAGGCTATATGAACATTTTCTCAGTTTTCCAGCAATCCAGGCTAAACACTCTAGAGCTTTCATTTTTGTTCATCTTCTCTCTATCCAGCCACCAAACCCTCCCCTGTCTTCCTCCGTTGCCAGTCTGATGCTGTCTCATCCAGCCTGTGGCCACTGCCAGGCTCTTCTTCCTACTAGACTTACCCCTGCCGTTTCTTCCCCCGCAGTAGAATTTGCAGTCCTGCTTTGCAGCTTTCTACTCCAATTCCAAACTGCCCAACCTGGCTTTTGAGGGCCTCTGTCAACTCAGTGGATTGTTTGTTATAACTCTTATTTTTCCTTCATTGATTCAACAAATGTGGATCTGGTACCTTCTGTGTATGCCAGGCACTGTGCTAGGCTCTAAGCGTACAGTGCTAAACCAGGCAGACAGGATCCCTGCCCCTGGGAATTCACTCTGTGGTAAGACAAAGAAAACAAAACCAGAATCATGATGGCTTGTGGAGCAGTGCTAAGAAGGACTTAATGGGAATCTTTATGCCTTGAGAGGAGAAGGCCATTCTCATCACTACTGCATCTCGTGTCTTTGAGCTCTTCCCCCACCAAAAAACCAGACCTGTTGCCATCAGGTCAATTCCAACTCATGGTGACCCCGTGCGTTACAGAGTAGAACTCCATAGGGGTTTTCTTGGCTGTAATCTTTATGGAAGCAGATTGCCAGGCCTTTCTTCCACAACACCGCTGGGTGGGTTCAAACCACTAACCTTTAGGTTACTAGTCGAGTGCAAACTGTTCGTGCCCCCAGGAACCTTTCCTCCCCCACCATCACCTCATAAAACTTCTATCCTTCCAGCCTCTGTATCCTCTTGCCAGCCTACATCAATCTGTCCGTTCATTCACTCATTCAGCAAACATTTATTGAGCTTCTGCTGTGTGCAGGCAATGATCCAGACGCTGGAGTGGAGAGTATAATAAGGTCCTTGCCTTCTCAGAGCGTATGGTCTAGTTGGGGACAGACAACCCACAAACAACAGACACGTAACGTCAGGTCGTGAATTAGGGTTCTGAAAGGAAAGCGATAGCACCCTCAGGTTGGGTAATTTGAGGAAAGTTTAATAAAGGGATTACCTCCAAAGGTGAGGGCAAGGTATAGGGAAACCACTGGGGATAGTGTGGTACCTGGAGCTAGTAACAGGGAAGGGGAGGGAGCAGTTAGCCAAGCCTGCAGAGAGGCCTGTGTTTAGAGGCCCTTCTGCCAAGAGCTGAGACCTTTGGTCAAGGGGTCCAGTCAACACGCAGTGCCTCTGCAAAGGAGAGAGAAAACCCGTTGCTGTCAAGTCGATTCCAACTCACAGCGACCCTGTAGGGCAGAGTAGACCTGCCCGGTGAGCAGCTGGTAGAGTCAAACTGCTGACCTTTTGATTAGTAGCCCTAGCTCTTAACCACTGTGCCACCAGGGCTCCGCAAAGGAGGGAAGGAGGAACAAATATCCTGGCCTCACTCTCCTCCCTCCCTCTCTCCTTCCAGTATCCCCCTGTCCTCAGGAATCCAGAGGCATGGGGTCTGTTGATGGGGCGATACCATCAGCACCGTCAGGGCACAGCAGGGTGAAATGTGGAATAAATGAACCTGGGGAACGGGTGAAAGGAGCGATTGTTACACAGTGCAGTACTGTGAGGAGTGAGGTGCTGAAGGGCTGGCTGTTTTACAGTGGGGAAGGAATGTTCCCTCTGGGCAGGACCCCGAATGCACTGAGGGGTGGCTTTGTGGAGAAGCATCCAGGAGAGGTGAAGCAAGTGCACAAGCCCTGAAGCAGGAGTGTGCCTGTCTCCTAGCAGCAAGCGGCCACCTGCCTGGGGTTCAGGGAAGGACAGGGGCCACACTGCAAAGCTCCTTGAGCCTGGGTAAGGGCCTGGGATGTTGTTCAGAGTGAGACAGGTGGCACTGGAGTGGCAGGAGTTACCTTTGCTTGTGAAAGGATGATTTCGGCTACTGGGTAAAGAATAGACTGTAGGGGCTACAAAAGACGCTTCTTTACACAACTGTTTCTCTTAGAGTTAGGTCCACGTAGTTTGGCATTTGACAAACACAATTCAGCCAGGGGACAGCCAGCCACTCTAAAACTGGAGGAACATTAGTCTCGGCCATTAGGGTGACTACTCGCTGCAGGTGGAGCCCGGCACCAAAGGGCGAGGGAGGAAGAATGCACACAGATAGCACTCCTTTCCCAGGGGAGTTAGCAGTGTAGTCAGGGAAACCAAACCAACACACTGGAATTGCTTCAACATCACTTACAGGAAAGAGAACAACTGTCAATAGAGGGCTGGACTTCAGCACTTAAGGGCTGAAGCCTGTGCCTGGATCTAAATGGGAAGGGGTTAGGAATGAAGCTTCTGGGAGGAGGTGAGTGAGGATGAGGGGGTGGGTCTGAGATGGCCTGAGGGTAAGTGAACCAGCTACCAGTGGTTCCAGACTTGATTCCAAGTCATGGCAACTCCATGTGTGTCAGAGTAGAACTGTGCTCCAAAGGATTTTCTGTGGCTGATTTTTCTCACATAGATCACCAGGTCTTTCTTAGGAAACACTTCTAGGTGGAGTTAGACCATCAGCCTTTTGGGTTGCATCACCCAGGGATGGCAGCGTAGGTGAGGTGGGGCGTTATCTGACCCAGCATGAGAGGACTAAGCCACTGGAGGCGAGGCTGCCACCCCTGAGGCTGAGACTGTCTCAGCTCCCCCCGCCACCCCCCCCCCCCCCCGCCGGCTCCTGCGGTCCTCTTGTAACCTCTTCCGAGGCTAGTTTGGTATCAGTTGTAACCAGGCTTCTCCCATGTAAAGGGGCCGAGGTTCCTTTAGTGACCTTGGTCCGCAGATTGTACCCCAACACTCCCCCCTGGACTAGGGCCCTGGGAATGGGGGTGGTTTGAACTGGTGGGCCCTCCTGCACATATCTGAGGTTAATCTTTCCCATGACAGTTACCGAGGGTCCAGGTTTGGGCAGGACGCTGTCCCATGCTCCATTAACCAGGCGAGATAGGGATGATCATACAAAAGCAAACAAAAGAAACAGAACCAATTGCTGTCAAGTCCATTCCAACTCATGCGACCTTTCGGAAGCAGATTGCCAGACTTCTCCCGATGATCCTCTGGGGGGCTTCAAATTGTCAACCTTTTGGTTAGTAGTCAAGCGCTTAATTGATTGTACCACCCAAGGGCCCCTGGGTGATTGTCAGAGGCTTTTATTTATTTATTAATGATATTGTGTTTTTTATGAAAGCTTACATAGCAAATTAGGTTTCCATTTAAGACTCGAGGGCACTGGGTGTTTGGGATACATGCTGTATAGTGACGTTGATTACTTTTCCACAATGTGTCAACATTCTCATTATTTCTATTCTGGTGGTTCTGTTTCCATTAATCTAGCTTCCCTGCCCGCTTTACCTTCTCATCTTTGCTTCAGAGTAAATGTTGACAATCAGAGGCTTTTAAATAGAAGGGTGAGGATCTTCAGAGGCTCTCAGGAGTTTTGTAGGTACAAGAGGAATGAGCTGAGCCTTTTTTGGTTATTTGCTATAATGTAGGAGACTTGGGGCCCCAAATCTAATTCTATTTCTTTTGGACTTTGTTATGCATTCATTTGTGAATTTTCCTCAACCACTGACACGGGCTTTTTTGTTCTCAGGCTTATACTGAATCAACTTCTAAATTCTCTGAACACCAACTCTCTGAACCCAGATGAGAGTGGTGGACAGCTGGCCTGAGGGTAAAAGGTTACCATGGACACTCTCACCCCTGCAAACAAGTTGAAGGTATTTTCCCTTTTCTTGAAGCTTGTTTGGCTTACCTTGATCTCTGTTTTATTATTAGTTTGCCTTTTCCTTCTTTCTTAAAAAGTTGTTTTATTTAATTTTGAATAGATAATATATGTGCACAATATAAAATTGAAAAGATAAAAAAAGATATTAAGTGATAAATAGGCACCTCCCTCTTCCCCTGTTCCCCAGGCTCCGAGTTCTCCTCCCTGGAGGCTACCGGTATGTTTGTATCAATATCACCTTATGTATTCTTTCAGAAACAGTCTACGCAGAAAATGCAAATGCTTGCTATATTTCCCCCCCTTTTACACAACAGTAGACATGACATAAGCTATCCATGTTGGGTTTTTTTTCATTCTAGTATATCTTTGGCAGTGGTTCCATGTCAATAATAAAGAGCTTCTTCATTCTGTTTCATGGCTGCATAGTGTTCATGGTATGGCTCTTCCATAAATTAATTTCTCCAGTTCCAGTTACTATATAATAAGTTATTCAACTAATTTAACCAGTTGGTGGACACACAGGTCGTTTCAGCCTTCTGCTGTTTCAGATGATGATGTAACGCGTAGCTTTGCACGGGTCGTTCCACTCTCTGTGCCTGTTTAATGCAGGACAGAGGTTGCCTACTTCTCAGAAGATGTACCAATTTACACTCCCACCTGAGTGCCTGTGTCCTTACACACTTGCCACCTCAGTGTCTTGAAACTTGTTGAACCTTGCCGATCTGACAGGTGGAAAACGTTATCTTGTGGTTTTAGTATAAGTAGGGTTGAGTATATTTTCCTACACTTTTTATGGTAACGATCAAGTATGTGTATGTCAGCCAGCATCGGGCACATAGTCATCGTGCCGTGTGATGATGCCCCAGCACAGGTGTGCCCGGGTAATCTGGCGACACAGAGGAAGGGAGCCCAAACTCTTTCTGGGTTGAGACTTCAGGAAGAGGGACCCAGGGCTGGTGACATTTGAGCTGGACCTTGAAGTTGACCAAGTGAAGCAAAGAAAGGAAGGACATTCCAGGCAGAGAGAACGGAAGACACGGAGTATGAGAGGAGCAACAAGGACTGAGCATGGAAACGAAGGTCGAAGATAGACACAAGGGCCTTGGAGGCCATGCTGAGGAGATGTCATTTGCAATGAGTCCATTTACTGAGTGCTTACTACATGCCAGGTGTTGTGCCAAGCCCTTGACATAGATTAAGTTTTTTAATCCTCACAATTACCTAATGAGGTAGGTACAGTTATTACTCCATTTACACAGGTATCACCTCATTTATTAATAGTACTATTATTTCCGCTGCTTAACAGAGAGATAACAGAGGCTTAGAAGGTTAAGGAACTTGTCCAGGGTCACAAAGCTACTAAATGGCACACCTTGGATTCGAGCTCCCCTGTCTCCTAACCATGTGCAAGCCGGTTCCCTCTGAGAGCTGGAAGTCAGAAGTGTGCTCATTATTGCATGGCAGGGGGAGGTGATACTGCCCCTCCCAGCCCTAAGGGGATGGAGCCTTCCACTGGGAGCAAAGAAAGGCTGTTCTAAGACCTCAGGTTCCCTCCCAACGTGCAACCAGTTTCTGAGATGGCTTCCTGGAGACATTCTGTGCATACCAAGCAAATACAGACATGGCCTTCCCTCCGCCTTTTTTTTTTTTTTTTTTTAACAACTAGAGCCTACTGCATACGCTCTCCTACACTGTGTTTTTCCTCACTTACTCTCTTGTAGGTCATTTCCTATTGATACATAACGAGCTTCCTGATTTGTTTTTATGGCTGCAGAGTGTTCCATTGTATGTCTTATCATAATTTATTACCGGTTCTCTATTTAGAGAAATTTAGAACATTTCCAACAAACAATGCTGCAATGAAATGATGCCATTTGGCTAGTATATTTGTAGGCTAAGATCCTAAAAGTGGAATTCCTAGTCCACAGTATAGGTGATAGCATTTTGATAGCTAGTGCCAAATGCCCTCCAGAAGGGTTGTTTTAGTCATCTAGTGCTGCGATAACAGAAATACCACAAGTGGATGGCTTTAACAAAGAGAAATTTATTTCCTCCCAGTAAAGTAAGCTAAAAATCCAAATTCAGGGCGTCAGTTCCAGGGGAAGGCTTTCTCTCTCTGTCAGATCTGAAGGAAGGTCCTTGTCCTCAATCTTCCCCTGGAGGAGGAGCTTCTCAGACGCAGGGACCCCAGGCCAAGGGATGTGCTCTGCTCTCGGTGCTGCTTTCTTTGAGGTCTCCCTGTCTCTCTGCTGGCTTCTTTCTTTTATATCTCAAGAAATTGCTTCAACACACAATCAAATCTCATAGATCGAGTCCTGCCTCACTAACACAACTGCCGCCCATCCTCCCTCATTAACATCAGAGAGGCAGGATTTACAACGTATAGCAAAATCACACAATACCAGGAATCATGGCCCAACCAAATTGATAACATACATTTTTGGGGGGACATAATTCAATCCATGACAGCATCCCTCCAGGAAAAGGAAAAAAGAGCCTGTCTCCGCACACCCTTGTCAACACGATGTTGATCAAACTTCTAATTTTTTGCCAACTTCAAAAGTGAAAAACAGTATTGCAGAGCATCTGTAGTTTGTATTTTTCTTATTATGACGGAGCGATTTTTCCGTGGTGTGATTTTAAAAGTACAGCATCCACAGTATTTTTCCTTGGAGTGATTTTAAAATACAATGTCTATAACACCATAGCCTGGCCGAGGAGAGAGCCAAGATATTCTCCCTGAAGCAGCTTTCCCTTCCGCCCACGGAGCTGCAGGCAACCTCAAGTCTTTTCAGCTCAGGAATTGTCCTGGGGTAGGCACACGTATGTGAAAGGAGCTTCTCCATCTAAAACTGCACTCTAGGTATGGGAATAAGCCAGCTAAAACATCACAGTTGCTCCCCCGTCTTCGATATCCCCTCTCCACTGCCAGAAGCTGCCCCTTCCTTGACAAAGCTCCCCTGAAAATCCAAGGAGAACGAGCAAATTGGTTCTCTTTGCCCACATTCTTTGAGCCAGATGCGTGCTGGAGAATTACTATACTTGGTCCTAAGCGACCACGTACCCTCCAAGGTGATCAGCCTCTGGGAGAACAACAAAGGTCAAAAAAGACCCGCATTTAAGCATGGCCAAGTTTTGTTCTCCTACCCTCCACTGGTGCAGAACAAGCTTGTCACTGTCCCCACAAGCTTCTCAGAGATAGTGGGTACTGACCTCTGTCTTGATTGCTCAGGTGATAGGCCAGCTGCAGCCCTTTGATTGGTCATTCAGTCAACCGAGTAGATGTGGACCCTGTCCTCGAAGAGCCCATAGGACAGAGTAGAGCTGCCCCATAGGGCTTCCCAGGAGTGACTGGTGAATTCCATCTGCCGACCTGTTGGTTAGCAGCCAAATGCTTAACCACTGCTCTGCCAGGGCTCCACATGAAAAGTAAAGCCTCCTGGAAATTTTTTTTTTTTTTTTTTTAGTAGCAGCTTCAGGCTTCTCTCCTAGAGCTTAGGGGATGGGATGATATGTTTGTTTGCCCCCTTTTCTCTTTGGAAATCTTGGTGTAAAAATATTACAGATACTGGACTAATGAATGGTTCTCCCATTTACCATGTGATCATGAGAACCAGTTTTTTTTTTTTTTTGTATTCCAATAAAACTTTATTCAAAACAACAGCTGGTGGGCCTGAATTGGCCCACAGGCCATAATTGTCCAACCACTGGTGTAAGTTGTAAACAAGAATAACTTTTCTATGCTCTGCAAGTGCCCTTCTATTCAGTAAATAAAAACCCAGTCCCAGTGCTGCTGAGTCGATTCCAACTCATAGTGACCCTATAGCACAGAGTAGAACTGCCACATATCTTTTTTTTTAATTCCACAATAGATTAAAGGTAGCTTATAACAAGAACAATGAAAATATATTAAATTAAATATATTTTCATTGTTCTTGTTATAAGCTACCTTTAATCTATTGTGGAATAAAAAACAAATATTAAATTAAAAAGCAGGACCAGGGAGAAATAGACATTAAAATAAATTAATATAGGGGTGAGGGAGTAGAGGGCCAGGGATAAACAAAAAAATATATTGTATATCAGATGGTGACAAGTGCCAAGGGAAAAAATACAGCAGGGTGTGAAAATACGCAGTGTAGGAGAAGGCGTATTATTCTTTTATGGGGT
Organism: Loxodonta africana; assembly: GCF_030014295.1. Taxonomy (NCBI): domain Eukaryota; kingdom Metazoa; phylum Chordata; class Mammalia; order Proboscidea; family Elephantidae; genus Loxodonta; species Loxodonta africana. The sequence goes on from NC_087342.1 coordinate 104,766,752, forward strand.
GGTTAGGAAAAGCCTGGCATCTTCAAGAGGGTAACATTTGAATTAAGAGCAGATAACTCGAAAAAAGCAGTTGATGGGGCTGCAACAGCAAGTGCAAAGGGCCTGAGGCAGCAAGGGAGCTTAGTGTGATTAGAGTGGCTGGCATGGAATAGTCAGGACAGAGTGGTAGGAATAAGATTAGAGGTGAGGGAGGAGTGGATCATGTGGGGTCTTGAAGGCCATCGTAAGGACATTAGTGCTTACTGTGAGGGAGGTGGGGAGACTTCAGGGGCGCTGAGATCATCTGACTTGGTTTGAACAGGGTCATCCTAGAGGCTGTGTTGAGAAACGACTTCCACTGCAAGGGTGGAAGCAGGTAGGAGGCAAAAATTCATAGTGATAGTGGCTTGGACTAAGTGGGTAGCAGTTGAGGAGCTAAGAAATGATCAGAAGTGGTGTCTTCAGGTAGAACTGTCAGAATTTGCTGATGGTTTGGATGTGCCTATAAGTGAAAAAGCGGCCAAGGCTTGGGCCTGAGCAATCAGAAGATAGAGAGACCATGGGATGGGGTGGGCTTAGGCGGTCAGGAGCTCAGCTGTGAACACATTAAGTCTGAGGTGCCCTTAGACAGCCAAGTGCAGATGCTGAGTCAGCACTTGACTGTATGAGCGGAATCAGGGGAAGCTCTGGGAGTCATCAGGGTGGGAGTGATATTTAAAAAAAAAAAAGTTCCTGTCGAGTCTGAATCACTGAAGACATCATCTACTTCATCCAGGATTTAACTCCCTAATGACCAAGTTCAATCCAAGGAGAGAACCTATCTAGAATTCCTAGAGGGAGTGATGGGCTGCAGAGCCCTACCTCCGTGAACATCTACGATCACAACTGGTCGTGGTCGTTTTGCTTTGTTATACAGTGGACCTGCCTTCTCCTAACTCCTCCAGACACACGTACAGAGTGGTGTGTGGTAGATGGTTGTTTTCTTGGTGAGGCCTAGCATGCAGGGAGACAGAAACCTGGCTGTGTCAAGGTAGAGTAAGATTTGTTGGAGAAATGTACGGGCAGAAAAACAACAAGGTGACTTGCTTCTCTGAGCTCTCCTTATTTCACGGAGAGGAGGCGCGCTTGGCCAGGCTAAGCTAGGATCACCGAGACAAGTGCTCAGGAGAAGGACCCTCCACCCCCCATCCCAGTTATGCATTCTTAGGAAAGTTGGGAGGGAATAGGGATGCCCGGTTTACTATGTAACAATGGGAGCTTCCTGGTCAAGGAAAAGGGGGTGCCTTCAGAGCTTGGCTACTGGTATCAACTGGACACCTTGTGATCTTCCCTTGAATCACCTTGGACCTCCTGAGCTTCTTGCTAGATTATGAAAGAGGCAAGAATGAGCCTCCAGGGCCACCAAGGTTTCTGTCTTCGTAATGCCCATTTAACTTCTTGGTGCTTTGTTTTCTTACCTGTTAAAATCAAGGTAATGCTTGTACTTCAAGGATTGTGAAATAGGAGGTTTGCCTTCCAAACCCTCTCTCCACCCCCACGCTCAGGTATCTCTGTTCACCTTCACCAACGCCCTGCTCCCAAGCAGCCATCATCTTGAGACTCCTTCAGGGGAAAACAGGCCAGGAGACCCGGCTTTAAGCTAGATCACTGGTTTTCTCAATTTCTGCAGGATTGACAGTTTGGGCCAGATAATTATTGCTCTGTGCATTGTAGGACATTTAATAGCATCTCTGGCCTCTTCCCACTAGATACCCTTAGGATTATTCCAGTTGTGACAACAAAAATGTCTCTAGACATTGCCAAATGTCCCCTGGGGGGCAAAATCGTCTGGTTGAAAACCACTGAGCTAAAATAAAACTCCAGGGCTACATATTCAGGCACCAGCAGGAGGCTGGTGGAAAAGATTTTGGGGCAGCAGGAATTTTCTTCCTCAAATCAGAACATACCTTCAGCTGTTTCCTCTGTTTAATTTCCCTGAGGCTAGACCTCAGGAATGTTCTGGAAGACAGGGTTGCCCAACACTTAAGAGCTCCAGGATTAGACTACTTGCATAGGAATCCTGGCTCTGCCACTGGCTAGGTCTGTGACCTTGGGGAAGTTACTTAGCCTTTGGGGTCTTCTGTTTTGTCATCCATAAACTGGAGATCACAAAAATACCCACCTCCTGGGGTTATTGGGAGGATCATATGAAATAATACATGTAAAATGCTTAGAACAGTGCCTGACTCAGAACAAGGTATTGCAGGCCAGGTCCTCTGGGAGACAGAGATTCATGTGCTGGAGGTTTACTGGGGAGCACTTTCAGGATCCACACCTGTCGGAGAAGGAAAGGAAGCCGGGTGGGGTTGGGGGAGAAGCTGGGCAGCCACACTCTTGCAACAGAGGCCTGAACCAACCCCTTGGGGAGCTCTGGAGCTGTGCTGACCCTTCAGAGTTGCCAGGTGTTGAGGAAAGGGACCAGTCATTGAGTGTGGGCTGCCCCCAGGGAGGGAGTGTGATCCTGGGTGAGGTGGCAAAAGCAGGTCCTAGAGAGGGATCAGCTGAGATCTATCAGCTGCAGGCTGCATTTCTGGTAGCTGCGGGAGTGAGAGCTTTGATCCTGAAAAGGGAGAGGGTCCAGGCAGCACAGTGCAGCCTTCACTCTGTGAGCGCTTACTAAATGGTAGGTTATGATGAGGCTAAATTTAAATAAATGTAAAAGTGCCTTTAAGGGACTGTGGGCACCCTGGGAGTTCCTGCCAGACTAACAGCGACCCCTCCCCCAGTTGCTATCAAGTGGATTCTGACTCATGGTGACCTTGTGTGTGTCAGAGTAGAATTGCACTTCATAAGGCTTTCAGTGGCTAATTTTTCAGAAGTAGATCACCAGGCCTTTCTTCCGAGGCACCTCTGGGTGAACTCAAACCTCTAACCTTTCAGTTAGCAGCAAAGCATGTTAACCATTTGCACCACCCGGGGACTCCTCTGATGTTAGGTGCCATCAAGTCGACTCATAATGACACCATGTGACAGAGTAGAACCACCCCATAGGGTTTTTTTTTTTCCCCAGTGATAACTTTTTTTTTTTTTAATAATTTTTATTGAGCTTTAAGTGAACATTCTCATAGGGTTTTCTAGGCTGTAATCTTTACAGGAGCAGATCGCCAGGTCTTTCCCCTATGAAGTGGTTGGGTGGTTTTGAATTGCTAACCTTTCGGTTAGCAGCCAAGCACTTAACTGTTGAGCCACCGGGACTCCTTAGGGACCCCTGTAGTGTCCCACTTGTCCCAAGCCCGTTTTCTCTTCTTATTTCCCTCCTGTGGGCAGGCGGGACTCCGGCAGAGGCACTGTCACAGCCACCCCAGACACACAGTCCATCACCTTTTGAGGCAGAGAGCAGCCAGCCAGTGCAGTTTGCCAAGTTTTGTGGCCCTCCAGCTGTGTGACCTTGTCAAGGTCACTTGACCTGTCTGTACTTTTTTTTTTTTATTGTACTTTAAATGAAGGTTCACAGAGCAAACTAGCTTCACATTAAACAATTAGTACACATATTGTTCTGTGACATTGGTTGCCAACCTTACACATGTCAACACGCTCCCCTTCTCAACCTTGGGTTCCCTTATTACCACTTTCCTGTCCCCTCCTGCCTTCTTGTCCTTGCCCCTGGGCTGGTGTGCCCATTTAGTCTCACTGTGTTTTATGGCCCTGTCTAATTTTGGCTGAAGGGCAAACCTCAGGAGTGACTTCATTACTGAGCTAAAAGGGTGTCCAGAGGCCATGCTCTCGGGGTTTCTCCAGTCTGTCAGACAAGTAAGTCTGGTCTTTTTCATGAGTTAGAATTTTGTTCTACATTTTTCTACAGCTCTGTTTGGGACCCTCTATTATGGTTCCCATTAGAGCAGTCGGTGGTGGCAGCTGGGCACCATCTAGCTGTGCTAGACTCAGTCTGGTGGAAGCTGTGGTAGTTGTGGTCCATTAGTCCTTTGGACTAATCTTTCCATTATGTTTTTGGTTTTCTTCATTCTCCCTTGCTCTAGACTGGGTGAGACCAATGGAATGTCTTAGATGGCCGCTCCCAAGCTTGTAAGACCCCAGACATTACTCATCAAAGTAGAACATAGAACATTTTCTTTATAAACTGTTATGTCAGTTGAGCTAGGTGTTCCCCCAGACCATGGTCCCCACAGCCCTCAGCCTAGTAATTCGGTCCCTTGGGAAATTTGGGATGTGTCTATGGAGCTTTTGTGACCTTGACTTGGACAAGTTGTGCTGGCTTCCACAGTATTGTGTACTGTCTTACTCTTCACCAAAGTTGCCATTTATTTATTGCCTATTTCATGTTTTTCCATCCTCACCCCTCCCCTCCCGCATAACCATCAAAGATTGTTTCTTTTTCTGTGTAAACCTTTTCATGAGTTTTTATAGCAGTGGTCTCATACAATATTTTGGACTTTAGTGTCTTCATTGGGAAACTGGTAGTGGTACTACCTGCCTTCTAGAGGACTGGGATGATTAAATGTGATAGTGCAGAGCAGGCTTCTCACAGCATGGTCGGTCCCTGTACCACCAGCCCTGGCAGCAACATCTGGAAACGTGTTAGAAATGTAAATCCTTGGCCCTACCCCAAGACCACTGAATCAGAAACTCTGAGAATGAGTCCCAGGAATCTGTGTTTTAACAAGTGCCCCAGTGATTCTGATAACACACTCAAGTATGAGAATTACTTATGTACTGGACAGCACTTAGCTCTGTGCCTGGAGGAGCCATGTCAAGGTTTAATCTGAATCTGAATCTGAACCTGAATTCCACTCCTTACCTTGAGTTCTGGTAGTGCGGTGGTTAAAGCCATTGACTGCTAATCAAAAGATCGGCAGTTCGAAACCACCAGTGGCCCCTAAGGAGAAAGATGTGGCAGTCTGCTTCATAGTAGAGATTTACAGCCTCGGAAACCCTATGGGAATCCACTCCCCAGCAGTGGGTTTTTTGGGTTTGAGTTCAGGTGTCTGTGACCAGAGCGCCACCTGCTGACTGAAGCCTGCTCCAATGCACACATGTTGGTAGCGCGGAGTCAGTTATCTCATGTTGAACTTATGTGGTAGAGTAGAACGGCTCCGTAGAGTTTTCTTGGCTTTAATCATAATGGAAGCAGATTGTCATACCTTTTCTTCCGTGGTACTGTGGGGTGGGTTTGAACCACCAACCTTTAGGTTAGCAGTTCAGCACAAACCATCTGTTCCACACTTAAGGATCACAAAGTACACCCAGGGATGCTGGGTTAGAGACCCATTAGGCAAGGACAGCAGTGCTGGCCCCCATGGCAGATGGCACAGATGCCTCCTCATCATGCCTCTTCCATCCCCTCTAGAGAAATCAGGTTAAAGTGAATGTCAAGGGCAGCTTTAAATGGCCAAGAGAGGTCACCAAAAGACAGCAGCAGAGTGTGTGTGTGTGTGTGAGTAATAACAGGTACCTTTTACTAAGTGTTTAATGATGAACACTCCATAGGAAAAGCAAGCAGATGGCAGCCCTCCTTCCTCTCCCCTGCTCATGCACGTGTCCCGTTAAGGTCACAGGGCTGGGAGCCTTCATCTCTGAGGGCATCCTTGATGAGGTCACAGGCCAGCAGGGACCGCTACACAGAGCTAGGCTGTCCCATGTGGTCACCTGCTGTTTGGCCACTGGGTTTGCCTTGGTGGGAGAACTTTCTATTCCTCTGCTCCATATTTCAGTTATTTGTGTATCTGTCCCCCGCACTTGACTCTGAGCCTATTACCTGGCTACTTGGCTTGTACCAAGTAGCACCCTAGCAGTTTTGAATTGAAATGATGGGGTTTTGTGCTACTCTTGGCATCTTTGGGTGGTGCAAACAGATAACATGCTTGACAGTTAACTGAAACATTGGAGGTTCAAGTCTACCTAGAGGTGCCTTGGGAAAAAGGCCTGGCGATCTACTTCCAAAAAATTGGCTATTAAAAATCCTATGGAACATAGTCCTACTCTGACACACATGGGGTTACCATGAGTCAGAATTGATTTGATGGCAACTGGTACTGGTATACTTAGGTATTTGGAAAAAATGCTGGAAACTTTTGAGCAAAAAGACAGGAAGATGGTAGATAGGGTATATCCAAGTGTGTGTGCGTGGTCTGTCTGTGTGAAAGAGAAAGCAAACCCTCCCAAGTGGCTCAGGAAATAAACTAAGGCAACAATGGAAAGAAGTGGCAGGAGAGTCTTACGTAGTGAGGGAAGGTGAAAGGAGTTGGGAGCCTCGGTATGTGGAAGACAAGACTGAAGAAACTGACCTTTCAGGTGAGAGGGGAATGTCACACAGATGGGTAGCCAGCCGTGTCCCACTTCTTCAGAAGGTAGCACTAGGGATAGCTGTCCTATGCTAAAGTGAAAGAGACTCAAAGTAACAAGGCTGTTGGGTCCCCACTCTGGGCTTACATCCCTCCTAGGCCCTGAGGACCCTGTGCAGGGACTAAGCCCTTAATGACAACAACACCTAGAACTGGGAGGCCCTCCTCTTGAAGGCAGGCTGCCCAAGTGGAAAGGGATGGCGGACAGGTGGGTCCTGAGACCCTCACTCTCCTTGCTGTTGTTGTTGTTGTTAGGTGCCATCAAGTCGATTCCGACTCATAGCGACCACAGAGGACAGAGAACTGCCCCATAGGGTTTTCAAGGCTGTAACCTTTACAGAAGCAGACTGCCACATCTTCCTCCCACATCTTTCTCTCATGGAACAGCTGGTGAGTTTGAACTGCCAACCTTTTGGTTAGCAGCTGGGCACTTTAACCATTGCACCACCAGGGCTCCTTCCTTCTTCTTGGGGTTCTGTAAATCCTCTGGCTGGCTTCTGCCACTCTGGCCCCCAGACATGCTATCCTTCTCAATTCTGTGATCCACATTTGGCGGAACTATTGGCCTTGGTGCCTGTAGCACAGCTGAGATGGGCTGGAGCACTCAAAGTAACTTTACTAAAGATTAAAGAGCAGAGGGTAATAAGCAGAGTACAAGTCACTGGACAGTGGGAGCTGGCACACTCCAGGTAGCTGGTGCTCTCAGAGGGAGAGGCCCTGCCCTAATCTGAGGGCTGCCTGAGGTCCCCATACCCTAACCTTTTTTTTTAAGGATCAGAATGTCCTCACCTGGTACCGTCACTGCCACTGGGAGGGTAGTGTGTCTCAGCCAGGAGCCACTCCAGGGCATCTTGACACCTTTATGATGAAACTTTAGAGGCCCATCCCTAAATCCATAACTTACTGCCATCAGAGAACCTCCGCATTAGATGATTAGGTTACACACTTCTAGAAACAAGAGGGTTAGGTGGCCTGGAGTCCACAGGAGACATGGCAAGCTCCTTGCCTCCAAGGAACTCTTTGTCTACTTGGTAAGATGAGATTAATACCAGTGAAACAGACTAGTGCTTGACAGCATTTGATTAAGTACTAAAATGTATCCATTTAGCAAACATATATTGAGCACCTACCTGCTAGTGCTAGGGCAGCACTAGATGCTGAGGATGCTATAATGAATAAGACAGGAAGCCCTTGCATTGTGGAGATTACACGTGGAGCAAGTGATGTCAGTGTGAGGACGGGGCCAGGGGGCTGTGGGAGCTGACGTGGACTGGGGGAGTGTCTGCAGTGAGGGCTAAGGATGAGGAAGCAGGACTCAGGGGAAGAGGGTGCAGAGACGTGGCAGGAGAGGGCTCTGAGCAGTGTAGGGTTGGGAGGCCTTCCTGCAGGAGCTCTGGGTTAAGCTGGACCTTGAAGAGTGAGTCGGACTTTGAAGAAGCAGAGCAGACAGAAGTAGTGAGAGAGGGATGAGTATGTGGGGATAATGGAGCCATTGCTGGCTGCTCTGGTCTCACAATTGTGTGAGAAGGAAGTTAGAAAAACATAATTCCTTTTGTAGAGGCTGAATTGGAGTGGATGGCCAGGCATCCCCGTGGAAATGTCCAGGAGGCACTTTCAGAGTTAGACATGTGGACCTCAGGTGCAGGTGAGAAGGGGAGTGACACTCCCTTAGCCTTCTGAAGTAACTGCAGAGAAGGAAGTCTGAGAACCTAAGAGGGAGCCCAGGACCCCTGGTGGAGGAAGGGAGTCAGCGTGGAAGACAGAGGACAGATCAGACGGTGTCCTTCCATAGCAGCTCAGAGGATTCTCAAGGGGGGGTGGGGAGGGTGAGGTGGGAGTGGCTCCTCCGGGCTACGTACAGGGCTCTCCAAGCCCGTGTAAATGAGGAGTGTGAAGAATGTATTACTTTGGTTTCCCTGCACTCCCAGAAGTGCACCTTCTCTTACCTTCCTGGCCAAAGACACCCCCAGAGGCCCCAACAGCAGGTCCTCTGCAGCTGGCCATCCCTGGGGCTGTAGAGGGGGACAGCTCAGGCTCTCTGCCTGGTATCAGTAGCCACCCATCTCAGAGAGCTGCCTAATGATGGGGTACCGGCATCACCTTTGATGGCAGAGATGAAAGCTGTCACAGGCCTCTGGGGGTGGGCAGATGGGGCCAGCAGGCAGGGGCAGGCCCGTGTGGTAGCTCAGCAGTGTAGTGACCTCTCCCTCACACCTCTGAGTTCCAAAGTTGCTTCTATCTATTGTTTCCCCCAGAAGCGAGCCCAAGGCTCACAGGAAATGAGGAAGCCTGTCTTCCTTAAACAAGCCTGGGCCCAGAAGCTGGGCTAATCCAGAAAAGGTTTGGAGGACGGGCCTTTTCACACATTGCTGACGCCAGACCCCAGGATTATATAGCACAGTGTTCCCTGGAACCTGCCCCAGCTGTTGCCCAGGGCCACACAAGAGAGGTGGGGTTCTGGTCACTGGGACATGGGGACGCTTCAGAAACCAAGGTGTGGTTAAGCTGCTCCACTCCTGCCCATCCAGAGTAGCTTTGCCCTCCTCAGCTCCTCCCCCACCTCTACTTTGATGGAAAGATATAAATTGGGGGTGTAGCAGGATGAATGGGTGAGAAAGGAGGCAGCTGTGACAAAGTGTGTAGAACACGGGTTTTGGAGTCACGTAGGCTCTACTGAGCAACTCACTTTTCTTCTTAGAGCCTTAATTTCCTCCTCTACAAAATGGAATTAGGAGTGTTACTTTCCCAACATATCATATTTTGTGAGTAAATGAGAGATAAATAAGTTGGTAGTTAAGGTGACCACTGTCACATCCAAGAGTTCTCAACTCGAAGTCCATGGAGCCCAAATTTGGGGGATCTGTGGATTGCCTGCAATACTGTGTAAAAATGCACATGTAGCATCTTTCTGGGGGTGAGGATCCAGCTCTCTGCAGCTTCTCTAAGAGGTCTGAGGCTCAACAAAGTTTAACACCCACAGCACAAGTCCACCCCACTCCCCACTTTGTAGCTGGTCAGAGATAGAGCCAGGACATGTATCCCTGGTTGTCCACCCCTTAGTTCACTTCACTGCTCTCTACTGCCTGTCAGGTGAGGTGAAGGGTGAGGAGACAACAGGGAGAAGAAACCAGACCTCCTAAGCCCTACTGGGTGCCGGGGCCTGTCTTTTCTGAGTTACAGGATGAGGGCATCATGGTGAAGGGTGGGAAGACAGTAAGAGACAGGAGAACAAGGGAGCCCCAGAGATGGGAGAGGCCTGGGAGGCCCTTCCTGGAAGCACACGTTGCCAAATAAATGAGTCATCCTCCCAGTCGCCCTTCCCCAACAACCCCCCACAAAGGATTCAGAGGAGGAAACAGTTCTCTCTCTCCATTGTCTCGAGATGACATCTCTGGTTCTCAGTTTCTTCTTCTGGCAAAAGTTGTGTGTGTGTGTTGCAAGAACAGCTCCGTCGAACAGGTAGGTGAGGTAGGAGGTTCAGAGAAGATACCACGTCAAAGGTTCAGAGGAGGGCCATGAATGTAAGGCAGTCATCACCCAAAGATACTTTTTATTGAGCAATTACTGAGTGTGGGGCATGTGTGGGATAAATGTCACCACCTCAAGAGGCCTTCCCTGACCATCCTGCTAGAGTAAATCCACTCGTCTCCCCCACTCCATTATTCTCTTTTTGTCACAATGTGATGGTTCTGTATGTTCTCTTTTTATTCTCTCTCTACCTATTAGACCGTAGTCTTGGCAAGGGCAAGGGTCATGTCAGTGTGGGAGCATGCAGTGCCTGGTATCTAGTAGGCACTCACAGTTAGTAAACGAATGACTGTCTTTAATCTTCACAACAGCCTTATGAGGTAGGTATTATTATCACGCCCGTTTTACAGAAGAAGAAACTGAGGTTCAGACAGCCAGAGACTTGCTTAAAGACTTTTTTTTTAAACATGACTTCAGTTCTGCTCCTCCCCCTTCAGGGATTCGAAGACCCAGAAAACCTCAAGGTCAGAAGAAAAAGTCTGGCCCGGCAAAAATGCCTCACCAGTTCAAACTCCACCCTTGGCTCAGCCCTCCTCAGCTGAGCTTCCCAACCTCAAGGTGGCATCACACCCCGACATCTCCCAGTCATCCATCCACAGCTGCAGAGCTGGAGGCCAGTCCAAACTGGCCTGATTACTTCCCAAGCCAAGTGAGACCCAGCCCTTCCCTGCCTACCCCCAGAGAAATGTACAGCTGGGAGTCCACACCCCACCCCTCAAGCCTTAACACAGCAGATAAATTAGGGATTTTTTTTTTTTATAAAACATCGTACAGGGAAATTATGTACACATCCATAGAGAGAGTGCTGGCGCTGAGGTGGGGTTTGCTTCTTGAACACGGGTGACCTGATTCTGACACATCAGGGTGGCTGGCCTCAGCACTCTCTTTCCCTAAAGCTGTTCACCTGCTGTCCCAGTTACCACAAATCCTAAGGATCCAACATCTTGTCCCCCAAAGGGAACAGCCTCCTGGCTGCCTCCTACCAGCCTGCTTTTTGAGGTGGATCACTCCCCTGCCCTTCCTCCTCAGTGAGGGAGCCTGGCTTGGCCTGGTCCCAGGAATTCAACCCTCCAGGACCTGAAGACAGGGAAGACAAGGAATATTGTTTCCTGATATGTTTGATGACCATGTATCATCCAAACCAGGGCATTTTTTAAGATGGAAGAGGGTCTAAGTCACTGGTAACCAGGCATGGACCTGGGGTGCCCAGGCAAAGGATGAAACGGCCACCCTACTGATAGGCCTTCCCTGCTTTGAACTATTGGTCCAGTCCTGCCACTCCTGACTTTCCAAAACACACCCCCATGAGCAGCCAACTCCTCACAGGCCCCTATTCCCACTCTTCATGGCCTTCTGGCATCAATAATATTGGTGACCTGGTGGTGAAGGGTGGTTGGGGATGGGGTCTCCTCCTAGTGCCATATAGGACCTGGCCATGTAAGGCCTCTGGTATCAACCCCTGGCTCTTCTGGTCCAACCCCCAAAGTCATAGCCACATGGGTCTGAGTAGAAAAGTAGTAGGGGGTGCTGTGGGGAGACCTAGAGGTGGGGAGCAGGAGAGAGGTGAGGTTAATATCTGCAGCTGGTTAATCGTCACCCTTCCCATCTCCCCCAGGGCCCAAAAGGAAAAGATGTGGTCCAGCACTGAAGTATCTGCCTCTTATCCCACACTTGCCAAGACTCCTCTAAGCCTCCCTGTAGCTAGGGCCAGGCCCAGGGCAATATGAACCGTCAGTTCCCCCATGCCTGCCCATGGCCAATGCAAAGCACTTCTGTTCTAGTCCCTTCTCCACATGCCCTGCACATTCCTGGTCCCACGTGCCTTCTATGCTAGGAACCGCAGGTATCACCTCTTAAAGGGCAACTGGCGGACTTGTTGAAGCCAAAGAGATCAACCTGTAGCTCCTTGCACCCCAACCTGCATCACCACCATCCTGTTGGGTTCCAATTCAGAGTTTAGCACCTCATCCCTTGCTTTCAGAACCTTGCTTGGGAGGCCATGCTTTGTAAAACTGTTTTAAATAAGTCTTGCTAAAGCAGACAGTGCCAGATAGCAGAAATTCAGGCTCCAGGCCCGTACAGGCTCCTCCTCACCTCCATTTTCCCTCCTACCCCAGCTGCAAATAGTCGATAGTCATACCACTGTTGGTCTTCCCTGGGCCGCTGTCTCTCCTTTTGTCCCTCTACCTGTGTTCAGGGAACAAAGACTCATCTGTGTCACTCCCGCCCCCCACAAAAACAAGTGCCCAGACCAACCCCTTGGAGTAGTGCTTTGACAACCCCAGTCTCAGGACATGGCTTTCCGATAGGCCCCTGAGTAGGCAAAGGAGATGGGATGGTGGGTGCCAGGCCTCACGGTGAACGTGTTCACGGGGTTGCCATAGTGGGGCTTGCTGTGGGGCGACCTGGAGGCAGGGAGCAGGAGAGAGGTGAGGTTAATATCTGCAGCTGGTTAATCATCACCCTTCCCATCTCCAGGGCAGGAAAGATGTGGTTCAGCACTGTTGAATCTGCCCCCACAAGCCTGGGCTGACCAGGGTGAGACCCCAAGGCCACAATATTTGTTCAGAAGACACGGGGCTCCCCTTCCCCTTCTAGGCGCTGCTGATCACAAACACATGCCCAGTGTCCTTCCACTGAGAACTCTTCACTTCTAGCCTGGACCTGGATCCATCAGCCTCCCTCTTCCCCCTTAACCTGAAGCCCTGGGACTCCGGGGGGTGGAGAGAGGACAGAGAAGACGGGGAGCTGGTGGGGAGAGAAGGAGGATAGGCAAAGAGACTGAGGGAGACAAGGAAGCAGGTAAGGGAAACGCCAACAACGCCCTCTCCAGGCGAAGTAGGCCCCTCTCCCCTTCTCTCTGTCATGAAAGCCAAAATTAAAAAACAACGAACGGGAAGCCGTGGAGTTCATTCTAAGTTTTCAGATTCAAGGCGACCCCATGTGTTACAGAGTAGAATTGCTCCATATGGCTTTCTTGGCAGTAATCTTTATGGAAGCTGATCGCCAGATTTTCTTTATACAGTTACTTACTGTATTTGTTTATTTGGGAGGTCGAAATTCTGAACCGCCAACCTTTAGGTTAGCAGTCGAGCACAAGCAAACTGTTTGGGCCACCCACACAACCAATATCCCGGGACTGGTGGCCTTGACCTGGTCAGCTCCTCTGCGTTCCGAGGGGGTTCCCTGCATCACTCTCCCCGCCACCGTCCCAACTCACCTGCCGGCAGCATGCGCGAAGCCGTAGTCGCCGCTGGGCGCTTTGTACTTGGCCTCTCCGGCTCCCCGGCCGCCGCCAGCGTAGGGCGCGCCCCGCGAGCTCTCCAGGGGTACTCTCCGCGCCTGCAGGCCGCCGGGGGACGCTCGGCCCGCCGAGTTGACGCGTCGCATCTCGGGGCCTCCAGACGCTCCGAAAGGCCCTCCCGGCTGGGGCCCGAAGCAGTTGGGTGAGCTCAGGCTGCGGCCAGTACCGCCGCGGGGCAGCCCGGGGCTGCGCTGGGGCTCCCCGATGTACAGGCGCTTCTTGATGAGCGAGAGGCCACTGCCGGCGCGCGCACCTGTGGGAAAGCACGAGAAGCCACGAGCCGCAGAGGCTGCGGGTCCCGCGTCCAGGGGCTGCCTCAAGTCCGAGAAGTTGTTCCGGGGCGGGGAGCCCTGGTGGCCCGGATACTGGAGCCTTCGGGCCGGGGAGTCAGGGTCATTGCTGAACTCTGGCGGTGGTGGGATGACCTCAAAGCTGAACTCCTCCTCCCTCTTGCAGGAAGGAGAAAATGGGGAGGAGAAGGACTCGGGCAGCGGGCAGCCCTGCGGGAGGTTGGAGGGAGCTGATCTTTCCCAGGCCACCGGGGCCTGGGGCTCCTCTGCCTTTGTCCAGTTGTGCCAGCGGCCTGGCTCTGTGCCCTCTGGGTCTCTGCAGGGCCGGGGCTTCCACTGACTGGGTACCGTGGGCTGGGTTGACGACGCCAGCTGGAGGTCCTTTTTGGTTTCCTTCGGCAGCTTGGGAACCACAGTGAAGGAGTAGGGCCGGCCCTCACTGTATAAGACGCTATCAGAGCCTGCCTCGGATGGACTGCTGTGGTCTCCGAGACTTACTGGCAGCGAGGACCGACATAGGGCAGCCCCTCCAGGCCTTCCTTTCTGCGCCCTCTGCCGGGCTGCAAGGAGCAGGGCCATCGGGGAGCCCTGCTCCACCACCTGCCCAGTCACTGGGTGCCTGAAGAATTTGTCAGCAGATGGGGCTGAGACAGGGGTCTTGGCTAGCAGCCCCTGGGGCTCCTTCACCTCCACAGACTCCCCTGACCCTGCAACCTCTCCTCTGGCCAGGGTGGGCATCACCACAGCAACCTCTCGGCTGGGGCTATTCTGGCTGCTGTGGGGCTTGTAGAGATACAGCGCCTCTTCTTGGACAGAGGCTGTCTTTGGTGGGAGGGCTGGAGGCGAGGGGACTCCCTGTGTAGACAGTTTACTGGCCTCTGAGGGAGGCCCCTTTGCCAGTAGCTGGGAGGGCACTGCAAGTTCTTGAGATTCCACTGACTTCTCCCCATGCCCAGCAGGGACTGGGTACTTTTCTGCCATCAGCTGGGATGATGTGGCAGAGAGAGTTGTGGCTATGGATGGGATGGCAGGTCCAGATGTGGCCTTAGGTGGCGTGGCTGACCCAGGGGTCGCCTCGGGTGGCGTGGCTGGCCCGGGGGCGACCTCGGGTGGCATGGCTGGCCCGGGGGCGGCCTCGGGTGGCGTGGCTGGCCCGGGGGCGGCCTCGGGTGGCGTGGCTGGCCCGGGGGCGGCCTCGGGTGGCGTGGCTGGCCCGGGGGTGGCCTCGGGTGGCGTGGCTGGCCCAGATGTGGGCTTGGGTGGCGTGGCTGGCCCAGATGTGGGCTTGAGCTGGAGTGGCCTGCTTGGCAGAGGTGTGGTGGATACAGGTGGCACATTTTTGGCCATAGGCTTGGAGAATTTCCCATTACCAGCCCCATTTTCAAAGATTCTGCTCCTTGCTAGCAGGGGCTTGGGTGGCAAGGACCTTAAGCTGGGCTTGGCTTCCTTCTCTGCAGATGAGGAAAGCCGGGCCTCCAGCTCATCCCGGATCCGCCGGACACTAGGAGTTAGGGAGTCTTGGGGGCTGTAGTCTACAGCGGGGAGGGTCACGTTGGTGGTGACTTCCTTCTCTGGTAGGCTGCTGCTGTGGGGACTTTTCTCAGGAACACTTGGGGGGAACTCCTTCTCTGGCAAGCTTGGGGGAGCCTCCTTCTCCAGCAGGCTGGGGCCCTTCTTGCCCTCTTTGCCCTGAGTGGCCACTGTTGGGCCTGGCTTGTGACTGAGGGATCCGTCCTGTCTCCTGGAGCCACAAAGATAGGCTGCCAGCTCGTTCCGCAGCTTTTCCATCTGGCTGGGATCCCGCCAGTCCACGGGCGCTGAACAGGCTGTGTCCTCTGGGCTGGGCGGTTTGGGTTTGGGAGCAGAAGAGCTAGATTTGGAGCTTTTTGCAAACCCAATCAGTGGGGGGGATGCCTTCTCAGCAGAAGGCAAAGGAGGGGCAGCTGGGGGAAGGGGGGGTGCTGGGGGCGGGAGTGGGGGTGGAGGCGGGGGCAGGGGAGGGGCTGGGGGTGGAGTCTCAGCATGTTCATTTGTCTGGGCCTGGGCCTCCCCCAGCCTTGGGCTGGTTGGTGCTGCTGCTCTGAGCTCCCCTGGACTGTCTGGCTCAGGCTTCCTGTTGGGGTAGGCTTGGAATGCAGGGCGGATGTGGAAGCTAGAAGGCAGTGGGAGTCGGCTGGGGGCCTTCTTGGTGGCCCCCTCTGCCTCTGGGGAAGCCCCTTGTGCTTCCTGAATTGGGATGGATGAAGTCCTGACTGGGGTTGGGGGAGGCACCTTGAGTGAACGGGGAAAGGTGAGGTGGGGCTCCAGCTTGGGTCCCAGGGAGCTCCCCTTAGTCTCAGCAGGGCTCCTGGGGGGGCTGGTTCTGGGAGCTGCTGGCTGCCTGCCATTCAGTGCTACCTCTGATTTCCACTTGATGATCCCCCCAGGGGGAAAGAGGTGAGGCCCCTGTGGTGTGTGAGGAGACACTGGAGCTGGGGGTGTTGGGGCTGGCAAAGGAGGAGGTGGGGGGGCTAAAAAGCCTGAGGGTGGGGCAGGAGGAATGAAATCAGGAGGGGTGGGTGTAGATGGGGAGGAATGAGTGGATGGAGGGGATAGGGTTTCCAGTACTGGGGGTGGAGGGGGGGCCATGCTGGGTGGGGGTGGGGGCGGGGGTTCCAGCAGCAGGGGAGGTGGTGGGGGAGTTGTGGAAGGTGGAGGTGGGGGTGGTGAGTCCCCTCGAGGCTGCAGGGTGTCTGGGGGTGGCCTCGGGGCTGGGCCTGGGGGAGGCGGGGGGATGAGTAAGTCCAGGCCATAGTGCCCAGGCCTTAGGTCCCCCACAGAGCTGTACAATCGGAGGTTACCATTGACGAGAGAGCTGGTACCTGAAAGAAGGGAGAGGCAAAGATGAGGAAGGGCCTTACCCAGGGCAGGGTCAGAGGGCACCCAAGAGAATACCTGAACACCGAGTGAGGGGTGACAGTGTCTCCAGTCTCCTAAGCTGTCCTGGGGTGACTCTCTTTCCTCTGGGGAGGGGACTCTGCCTGTCCCTGGCACAGCCTTTGGAGCCTGAATCAAATATTCTCCATTTGCCCCTCCAGAGGCACTCTCCCCATTCTCTGCCCTGCTCGGGGCTGGGCTCCCTTACCCTCAGGCTACAGGTGAGCTCAGCCAATGGGAGACAAGGAGATCCAAGGGCAGGGTAAGGGAGTGGGAGGATGAGGCCCTGGTATCTATTCCCTGCTTCCTCCCAGTATCTCCAGGTTGGCAGCAGCCACATTTTTCTACTATAGACCACAGTTCCTGTGGGGTGGCCCCTCTCCCACAGCTACAGCCACAGCTCAGGGAGAGTAGCAGCTCCTCACTGTTGCCAGTCCCTGGGGCATCATTGTCCACTTTGGCTCCCTTAACTCTGCTCACACTCTAGTATAACTCTCTCTGGTTATCCCCCTTGTGTGCATGTGCCATCTGTTTCCTGCCAAGACCTTGACTGGTACAAAGCCAGAAAGGCCAGGGTTCAAATCCCAGCTCTACCATTTACCAGATGTGTGACCTTGGACACACTAATTAAACTTGCTGAAGCTCAGTTTCATCATCTATAAGATGGGTATAATATTAGTGCTTCATAAAGCTGTTGGGAGGATTAAATAAGAGGATTCATGTATATATAAAGGGCTTGTCATAGTGCCAGGCCCATGTGGTTGTTGGGTGCCCTCGAGTTGATTCCGAGTCATATCAGCCTCATGTGACAGAGCAGAACTGCCCCATAAGATTTTCTTGGCCGTAATCTTTATGGAAGCAGATCGCCAAGTCTTTCTCCTGCAGAGCCGCTGGGTGGGTTCAAATCGGCAACCTTTTGGTTAGCAGCTGAGCGCTTCACCATTGTACCACCTGGGCTCCTTACCAGGCCCATAGTAGGCACTTAATAAACAGTAAGTACTTTGTCTACTACCACCTGTCCTTAACTTTT
The DNA here is from genome assembly GCF_030014295.1 of Loxodonta africana. Classification (NCBI taxonomy): domain Eukaryota; kingdom Metazoa; phylum Chordata; class Mammalia; order Proboscidea; family Elephantidae; genus Loxodonta; species Loxodonta africana. The sequence continues at coordinate 104,784,137 of NC_087342.1, forward strand.
CAACTGTATAAGACAGTCAGGGAACGTAGAAGAGAGCTCCCAAAAAACCCACTGCCGTCAAGTTGATTCTGACTCATAGTGACCCCCATAGGGTTTCCAAGGCTGTAAATCTCTACAGAAGCAGACTGCCACATCTTTCTCCTGAGGAGCCACTGGTGGTTCAGAACCGCCGACCTTGAGGTTGGCAGTCAAGTGTTTTAACCACTGCACTACCAGGGCTCCTCGGGAGAGAGAGAGGAAATCACAAATCAGGGACAGGGACCTGGGGACCTCCTCAGTGAGGAACGTTGGGTAAAACAACTGTAGGAGGGAGCAATTTGTACAAAGAGCTTTTTTGGCCTCTTACTTTCTAAGGACCCCAAATCTACCAAGGACACAGCTTTCCCTCCTCACAGAGAACTTCGGGAGCAGATTTTGGACTGCAGGATGGAATGAGGTGTGCAGAAGGAAGATGATCTAAACGACCTGGGCGCTAAAGAGGTGCTGCGCACCCTTGCCTCCAGCAGCTTGAACCCCTCTGTTTCTTTGGACTGAGTCCCCAGCCCCCGTCCCAGAGTCTGGGACTTCCCTCTTAGGGGCACCATCCTGCATCTCCCGTCTCAGTTCCTAGCACAGAGCTGGGGGTATGGACAGCTCCCCACTGCTCCTAGAAGCTGCCTGACATTCAAACAAAAAACAGACTGAGAGGCCTGTACGTCCTGTTGGAGTGGGGAAGGTGGAAGCTAGACTTCACTGAGCACCCAAGTATCTGGCACTGAGTTAGGGGCTGGGATACAGCCGTTAAAAACCAACCAACCAACCAACCAAAAATCAGACAAAAGTATCTGCCTTTCTGAAGCCTGTGTTTAACAGAAGACAGAGACAATGAACATAATACATTAGTCAGTTATTACCACGTTAGATGGTAAGTGCAAAGAAGCCCTGGTGATGCAACAGTTAGACACTCAGCTACTAACTGAAAGATTGGTGCTTTGAATCCTTCTGCTCTGTCCTATAGGGTCGCTATGAGTCGGAATCGACTTGACGGCATTGGGTTTTGGGGTTGGTTAGCAGCTCTGTGGGAGAATGACCTGGCAATCTGCTCCTCTAAAGATTACAGCCAAGAAAACCCTATGGGGCAGTTCTGGTCTGTCACATGGGGTCACTAGGAATCGAAAATCAACTTGAGAGCACCTAACAACAACAATATGGAAAAAAAGCAGGGAAGGGGTGCTGGGTGGCAATTTAAATGAGGCAGTAGGAGAAGACCTCACTGAGAAGATGACGGTTGAGCAAAGACAGAAGAAGTGAGGGGGTGAGTGGTACAGATGTCGAAGGGAAGAGCATTCTAGTCAGAGATAACTGCAGTGCAAAGACCCCGAGGTGGAAACGTGCCTGGGAGATTTCAGGAGCAACAAGGAGTCAGGTGTGGCTGGAGGAGAGTGAGGCAGGGAAGAAAGCAGGACATGAAGCCAGATTCTGGCATCCTTGCAAGGACTGTGGCTTTTCTTTGAGTGGTATGGGAAGTCTTGGTGGTTTCTGAACAGAGGTGTGACATGAAGTGACTTATGTCCATCCAGTACGTCATTTGCTCCACAAGAACTGGAATTGTTCCAGTGTTCATTTGATAGTAGAGAGGTACAAGGAGTTAGGTGACAGGCCCAAGGCAGCAAAGCTAACAGATGGGGGTGGGGGGTGGGCGCGTAGGGAGCTGGGATTCAAAGTCAGGTCTGTCTGCCTGCAGAGTGCTTTCTACTGGCTTGGGCCACTCTTGTTCCTGCTCTGGCCCTTGTCCACTCACCATCCTTCCCACACCAGACACAGGCCTTAGCCAACCCTGGCTCTCAACTCCCAGCCCCACTGCTTCCACCCACTACAGCCAGTAGCTGAGAGGCCTGAAGGCCACAAGCGTGGCTGTGAGTGAGGACTCCAGGTATATCTCCAGCTGGGGAAGTAGGTCAGATGTTTGGCTTTGCTTTCAGGGCCCAAGGAAGAAAGAGGGAAAGATGGGCAAGCCCCAAGCCCAGGGTCCTCTTACCTGTCACATCTTTGTCTACAAAGTCTTGTGGGACAGCGGGGGTGGGCACAGCCAGCCCATGGTTCTCCTGAGAATTCTGAAAGGGACCAGAGAGAGATCAGGGAACAAGGAAAGACAGACTGATTGTTCTTAAACTGCCTCTCTGTGAGGCCACCTTACTGCTTGAGAGTCTGTAGTGACAGGTGATAGTGACATACCCTCATGAGTATTCTAAAATATAAACAGGAGAATTTTAAAAATCTAATTTTTTTTAATAAAAAAATATTATTGTGGTAAAAATATACATAACAAAACGTCTGCCATCTCAACTGTTTCTCCAGATACAATTCAGTAACATTCCTTACATTCTTCAAGTTGTGCGACCAGACCTTTCTCACTATCCTTTCCAAATCATTCCACCACCATTAACATAAACTCAGTGCCCCCTGAGCAAAAACTTCCTTACTAAAGGATAATTTTAAAAGGGTCCAACCAGAGGTGCCTCGGAAGAAAAGTTTGGCATTCGACTTCTGAAAATCGGCCAGTAAAAACCCTATGGATCACAGTCGTACTCAGACAGGCTTGGGGTCGCCTTGAGTCAGAATCGACTCAGTGGCAACTGGTTCTTTTAAACTTCATGGTATGTAAATTATATCTCAATTAAAAAAGGAAAAAATAAGCGCACACACACACAAATCAGCAGTGACTCTTGGATGATGTCCACAGGTTAAAAGCCAACCCCCTTGGCCTGGCCTCCCATTGACTCTTATTTTTCGTTAGGCACCCAGACATCGTTAGAGAAAAATAAATAAAAAGGGGTGAGCTGGGATATCTGCAGCACTCCAGAGGCCCTTCTGATCCCTAAGCTTTAACAGATCACGATGTGTTTACACAGCTGTCAGCTTAATACATATTGTTTTGCATTCTATTATTTTTTTTCCAAAAATACATTTTCATATGTCAACAGAGTCCACACACCTGCCCTTCTGAAGAGCTGTGGAGCATTTTATGATAGCTTCTATAAAGAAAAAAAAAAAACTTTTTTTTTTTCTCTATAGGGTCGCTATGAGTCGGAATCGACTCGACGGCAACAGGTTCTGGTTTTTTTGGTTTTTGAAGATCCTTAGTGACCTGCCTCCTGCTTTCCATCCTACTTTTATTTCCCACTCTGTCATCACACCCATCCTGCACCCCCTCCCACCACCCTCCCACCCCTTGTGTAGTCCATGTTCATCCCTGATGCTGGGTGTTGGTCAGGCTGTGCCCGTCTCCCCCTTCTGTTTGTGATGACAATACTCCTGTACTGTGCTCTAAACACGGGACCTTAGTCACCCCACCATGGGAAGAAGATGCTATCCCCATTTAGCAGATGTGGAAACTGAGGCTTAGAAAAGTTTGAAACGTTGCCTAAAGTCCCACAATGAGTATTACCAAACCCAGGTCTGTGGTTCTCCCACCATTTTGTTGTTGTTGCTGTTGGCTGCTATGGAATTAGCCCCTGACTCCTGGTGACTCCATGCACAATGGAACAGAATGCTGCCCAGTTCTGCACCGTCCCCATGATCAGCTGCAGATCTGACCATTGTGACCCACAGGGTTTTCACCGGTTGATTTTCAGAAGTAGATCACCAGGCCTTTCTTCCTAGTCTGTCTTAGTCTGGAATCCCCTCCAAAGCCAGCCTGTTCAGCATCACAGCAACACTCAAGCCTCCACTAACGGATGGTGGTTGTACATGAGGTACATCAGCTGGGATGTGAACCTGGGCCCCCCGCATGGAAAGCAAGAATTCTACCACTGAACCATCAACAACTTCCTTGATATTTTTTACAATCTCTTATCCTTCAAGGATTAGCTGAGACCCTCCGGAGGGGTGGTATAGGGATAGGGGCTAATAGCATTGGCTTTGGAGCCAGACTGCCTGGATTTGAATCCTAGCTTTACCACCTACTAGCTGTATGACTGAGCAAGTTACTTAAGCTCTGTGTGTTTCAATTTCCCCATCTGTGAAATGGTGATAAAAATAGACTCCATCTATAGGGATGTTGTGAGGATTAAATGATGGGGTACACAAAAAAGCACTTAGCTCCTGACATGTAGTAAAAGCCCCATAAACGTGACTGTGGTTGTTATTACCAAGGAGCCGCCCCTTGTCTGTTGATTCACACTGACCTGATGCTGCTAAGAGCAACCCATAGTCAAGCCCCACAAAGCGGGACTCTTGCTACTCTGAGTCCCTGGATGGTGCAAATGGAAGCACCTTGGAAGAAAGGCCTGTGATCTACTTCCAAAGATCACAACCATTGAAAACCCTATGGTGCACAGTTCTGCTCTCACACACGTGGGTTCGCCATGAGTCGGAATCGACTTGGAGGCAATTTTTTTTTAGTTGTTACTACATGCTCCCCTAGTTCCTCCAATGAGATCTGTGAGCTCCTGGGAGCCTGGGGACCATGTCTTAAGTGTGTCCCTCAAAGCTGGACACATAGTAAGTCTAGTTGTTATTCACTGATGGCATTAACCCTCTGAGCTTAACGGCTTAATGTGCAAGAAGAGAAAATTCAAGGTCAATGTTACAGAAACATCCTGATTTAGGGAACTACAAGATGCTGGGTTACCAAGGAAGATCTCAGAATCATTCATTAGTCCCTTGGGGGAGCAAACAACTCATCTTCTTCTTAAAGAATTTTGAAGTTGGAATAGCCTCAAGCCAACTTTTATCTTTTTTTTCTGCCTCGATTTGATTCACACAGCTGATATACACCTGTTCTTAACATCTCTCACACCCAGTGATTTTGGAGCCAAGACAAGGGCAGGGGCCGTCCAATCAGAGATGTGTCTCCCAAGACAGTCTGATATGCAGGGTGCACACACACACCCATGCACGCGCACAAATCACTATCTCACAACCTCCATCACGTATGCATACTCTGATTTCAATGAGATGGTAGCCACGCCTTTGAAAGCCAGGGCTGAGATCTCTGATCACCCCCAATTCTTTTTTTTTTTTTAATTGTGGTAAAATATGTATAACATAAAAGGTGCCATTTTAACCATTTTTAAGTGTCCAGGGCAGTGACATTAATTACAGCCACCTTGTTGAACACCATCACCCCTGCTCTTGAACATACTCGGAAGGTAGAAAGATTTGGGAGCTTAGCATGAAACGTCTTGGGTTCCAGTTCATGCTCTGAATATTACCCGTGATGCGACCCTGGATGAGCAGTGTAGATGCAGGGTGGGAGGCATGATGTTAAACTCTCACTTATGCACCTACTGTATAAGTGTTCAGGCACCATACTAAGCACTCCACCTATGTTATCTCAAATCCCTTAACAAAACCAGGATGCAAATCTAGGTCTTCCAATTTGTCTTTTCACCATGTCGCTGAGACCCATCTCCTTCATTAATAAAACAGGAACAACACTTCCTACTTTGCAGGGCTATTATGAGGATCAAATGAGGAAACCCATATTACTTGGAGGATTAGGTCTTCCAGTCCTCTCCCTGACAAGAGTGGGAAAAATGTGAACAATCAACCCTTAATTCTCTGTAATCCTAGAATCACCTTCTGGGTCCCCCTGAGTGGTTAAGTATAATTATGCATGGGGAAGGAAGATGGCCTTTATGGCCGAGGTAGTACTGCCCACCCCACCCTTTGATCTTCAAGTACTCTGAAAACACATTCTACTCCCAAGACCACAGGACGGATGGAAGGCCTCATAACAGGAGATCAGGGAAAGCTCAGGCTTTTTAGCCCTCTGCCCCACCCCCCAAGTAAGGGAGTCTCAGGGCACATCCACCACCTCCCCCCTGTGCTTGAGATGTTGTAACACACCACTGTCTGACCCGTGGGACAGGTCCCAAAGTCCAGCCTCATCTCAGGAGCTCCGATACTGAACTGAACATGCTATTCTTGTTAGCTTCTGTCAAGTTGGCTTCTGACTTGTAGTGACCCTGAACACAATGGGACAAAACCATCCGCACGATTGGCTGCAGATTGGATTGTTGTAATCCGTAGAGTTGTTTTTTTTTTTTCTATTACTTTTTTTTTTTTAATTGTGCTTTAGGTGAAAGCTTACAACTCAAGTGAATTTCTCATACAAAAATTTATACACACATTGTTATGTGACCCTAGTTGCAGTTCCTGTAATGTGACAGCATACCCCTCCTTTCTACCCTGGGCTGCCTGTTTGCACTCAACCAACTCCTGTTCCTTTCTGCCTTCTTATCCTGCCTCCAGAAACCCTGGTGGCATAGTGGTTAAGTGCTATGGCTGCTAACCAAAGGGTCGGCAGTTCAAATTCGCCAGGCACTCCTTGGAAACCCTATGGGGCAGTTCTACCCTGTCCTATAGGGTCGCTATGAGTCGGAATCGACTTGAAGGCACTAGGTTTGGTTTTGGTTTGGTATCCTGTCTCCAGACAGGAGCTGTCCATTTAGTCTCCGCTATCTACTTGAACTAAGAAGCACACTCTTCACGAGTATTATTTTATGTTTTGTAGTCCAGTCTAATCTTCATCTGAAGAGTTGACTTTGGGAATGGTTTTAGTTCTGGGTTAACAGAGTCTGGGGGCCGTGCCTTCCGGCATTCCTCTAGTCTCAGTCAGACCATGAAGTCTGATCTTTTTATGTGAATTTGAGTTGTGCACCACACTTTCTTCCTGCTCTGTCAGGGACTCTGTGTTGTAATCTCTGTCAAAGCGGTCATTGGTGGTAGCCGGGCACCATCTAGTTCTTCTGGTCTCAGGCTGACAGAGCCTCTGGTTTACTATAGAGTTTTTATTGGCTGATTTTTGGAAGTAGATACCCAGGCTTTTCTTCCTAGTTTTTCTTAGTCTGGAAGCTCCACTGAAACCTCTTCAGCATCACAGCAACACACAAGCTTCCACTGACAGATGGGTGGTGGCTATGCATGAGGGGCGTTGGCCAGGAATTAAACCTAGGTCTCTCACATGGAAGGAAGGTGAGAATTCTACCATCAAACCACCAGTGCAAACCACCAATGCTCCGTGGACTAAATATAGTCCCCCACCCCATCTCTAAGCCCCAGCACAGCCCAGCCCATATAGGCTACTATGGCTCACTTAGCTGTCTCTTCCACTATGGTGTGCATTCAGGAAAGGCAGATACCAACTCATTTTGATGTTAGCCCCAGAAAAACAGACTTGGAAGATAAACCACTCTTCTTGCTCAGCGCAGGGACAGAGCCATCTGGCATCAAGTGCATCAGCTTAGCTGGTGACATATTTCATGGAATCAGACCATTGTGATCCATAGGGTTTCACTGGCTAGTTTTCAGAAGTAGATTGCCAGGCCTTTCTTCCTAGTCCATCTTAGTCTGGAAGCCCTGTTGAAACCTGTTCAGCATCATAGCAACATACAAGCCTTCGCTGAGAGATGGGTGGTGGCTGCACATGAGATGCACTGGTTGGGAATCAAATCTGGGTCTCCCACATAGAAGGTGAGAATTCTACCACTGAACCATTATTGCTCACTTATTAGGTATCTGCTATGTGCTAGGCAGAACCCTGGTGGTGCATTGGTTAAGAGTTTGGCTGCTAACCAAAAGGTTAGCAGTTCAAATCCACCAGCTGCTCCTTGGAAACCCTATGGGGCAGTTTTACTCTGTCCTATAGGGTTGCTATGAGTCAGAATTGCCTTGACGGCAAAGGTTTTTTTTTTTTTTTTTATGTGTATGTGCTAGGCACCATTCTGAGTACTTCACATGGGGAAACCCAGTTCCTTCTCAGAGAGGCAGGTTATTGTTTTTATAAATGAGGAAACTGAGGCACAGAGACACTAAGCACATTGCCCAAGGTCACACAGCTTAGTCAGTGGCAGGGCCAACATTCAGACCTCAAGCCTGCCCTCTTTCCCACTACAGTATTTGCTGGCACACTTTCCCTCTAGCACTAATTGGAGCCCATTGTAGGTAACTAGCTCTGACGTCATGCTTCTCTGTACGTGCCAGGCATAGACTAGCCAATTTAAGAAATGTTTGTTGAATGAGCAAATTCCTGGATGACTGAATGAGTGACAGAAAAAGTACAGGTTCACAGAGGCAGAAAACCTGTGTTCTGGTGCCAGCTCCACCACTAATTAACTCAGAGTAAAGTCACTTCTCTCTCTGTGGGCTTTGGTTTCCTGCCTCTTCTGTAAATATTCTCTAAGGACCATTTTGACCATGGTGTTCCACAAGTCCAGGCCCATAAGGTGTCCTGTCTAGGATCAGCTCACCTATGTGGTGTGGGTGGCACCTGGACACTTGGACCACCACTTAATGACACTACTGTCATTGTCTCCAGATAGTTCTCTGCCTCCAGAGAGGGCAAGGAGGGGACCAGAGGTGGAAGAAAGAGGAGGAGAGCTTGGAGGGAGGGTTTTCGAAGCTGCTTTTCCAAGAGCGACAGGGTGAGGTCAAGCAGGCAAGGCAGGGCTTGAGGTCATGGCTGGCCTCAGACATGGGGCTCCCTCATGGGGCTGCAGTTCGGCTGGGGAGCTGGCTGTGCACCACTTTTTACTTTGCCCCACCCTATGCTCTTGCCCTGGGAAAATGACAGACCTCGGCCCTAGGGTGCCTGCAGGGATTGGCATGTGCCTCAAAAATACTCAGGGGAGAGGGGTGTGAGGCCCTTACAGGATGGCAATTTCACATTAAGAGAGGGGCGGACCAATCTGTGGGCGGTGAAACAAAGAACATGCAAATGAGCATCTGAGCACACCTCCCATGGGTGCCCTGTCAGTGGGCCACGCCCACGCCACTCCCTTCATAAGCAAACAGGCCCACACTCCAGCCTGGGGCAGAGTCCAGCCCCAGCCCTCTTGGGCCAGGAACTCTACAGGAACCTGGGCCTCAGCGTTTCCTTGCCTTCACACCCAGACAACGCCCACCTGGAAGCTAAGGCCATGGGGCCCCTTGCACACCTCACAGAGGGCACAAGCCAACTCCCCAGCTCTGTCAAATTAGCCCTTTAGAAACCGTCGCAGTCTAGTAAACTGAAAGTTACCCAGCAGTGAATAACTGGGAGGGGGCACCATTCCAATAATATTTATTTTCTTCCTTATACTTGCCTCTGTTTTTTTGGGTTCTTAACAATGAACTTTCCTTTAAAATAAAAGATAAAAAATCCAACAATACCATGATAACAGCACTACCAGTTGCCATCAGGTCAATTCCAACTCATGGTGACCCCATGTATGTCAGAGTAGAACTGTGTTCCATAGGGTTTTCAATTGCTGATTTTATGAAAGTACATCACCAGGCCTTTCTTATGAGGCACCGCTGGGCAAACTCGAACTGCCAACCTTTCAGTTAGCAGTAGAGCATGTTAACCATTTGTACCACCCAGGGACTCCAATACCACGATAATTTTAAAAATATATTATGTATTGTGATTGAGCAGAAAAAAAATGAACTTTGGAGTCAGGCAGACCAGATTTGCAACCTTAACTCTATCATCCAAAAGCAATCAAAACAGTACCTGACATATTTTAAAAAAACAGTTGCCGTTGAGTCGATTCCGTAACGACCCTATAGGGCAGAGTGGAACTGCCCCGTAGGGTCTCCAAGGAGTGGCTAGTGGATTTGAACTGCCAATCTTTTGGTTAGCAGCCGAGCTCTTAACCACTACACCACCAGTGCTCCTCTGAAGTAGAGTTGGTATCAATCTGCATGCCCCTACTCTGCCTTGAGGCTCAGTTTTCTCATCTGTAAAATGGGGATAATACTACCTCCCTCGGATTTGCTGTGGCACCAAAGGCCACTGTACACCCAAAGAGAACCTGCAGAGTTAGCGCCTGAGAAAGGTCATTTCCTCTCAGGTGCCAACCAAAGCTTGGGTGGCAAGTGGGCCTCTGCTCAGTGGGTCAGCAGTGGCCTGAGGCCTTGGATACTCTACTCTGGAGATTCTTCTCTGCTGGTCCCAGGTGTGTCTGTCTGATTGGATCCCAGGAGATGCAGTGCTTGCCCATGGTTATGGTCAGGTCACCAGAAATCCCCTACTGCCCTTTCCACCACACAAACCTTTCATAGTTGAAGAGAAGGAAGAAGGGAGAGAGAGATGGAGGGAGGAAAGCCCTCACTATTAGAGGATAAAGCTAGATTCCCACTTTCATTTTGGGGCTCAGAACCCTCTGCTCACCCCCTGCTGTGCCACTTAGGGTGGCAGGGCTCACCCTACTGGTGGCTCCAGCTCTGTCCCACTGGCCTCAGGTTGAGGCCGGGCCTCTGTACAGGCTGCCCTTGCCCACCAGGCTCAGCGCTCCTCACACATCCTCATGCCTGGGATTCCTCCAAGCCCAGTCAAACACCAAGGGTGGGTCAGCACCAGGGGCTGGGCCAATGGGCAATGAACGGTTGACCTTGGTCACCGATCAGCTCTGAGGCTTAGGCGCACATTGTGGAATGCAAACCTCCTCACCCAGACTCCTCTGAGGCCTGGTCCCTCAGGGTGGGACAGCCAGAAGGACAAGTGGGGTCTGCAGCTCCAGGGGTGAGAGCGGTGACCCTGAGCCAGAGTTTGAGCCTGGCATGGTTAGGGGCATCACTAGGCTAGGAGAGCTAGGGGATGGGACCCCCACACTACCCCCAGAGTGAAGCCCACAAGAAACCCCTCCAGGTACCCACTGCACCCAGCTGGGTGAGATCCTGCCAACTGTTTTCCTAGCCTGGGCAGCCCCTCCTGGCTTGGGGAGCAGTGTGACAGTAGGGGATGCTGGCCAGGGGCAAGTGGTGGAGGACTGAGAGCCAATGTGCCTTAGACGTTACAAAGGCAGCTTGTGTGTTCCCACAGAGCAGTTTCTCTGAGGCCGGAAGCCAGCAGTACTTTATAAAAGAGTTCAATTGCTTCCCCATCCACCCCACCCTCTCCCATAGCGCAGATGCCCTCTTAGGGTCAGAGAAGGATTTCCAACAATGAGGCCATCTTCCTCTGGACCTACGGGCCATCCTAGACTGCGCTTAGACCTGAGCTACCAAGGCCCCTGCCCTGGACCCTGTGCTATAAAGGGCCCTGCTCTAGTCCTCTCTACAGTAGTCTATGAGGTCAAGGGGATATGTCCACTTGGAGCTCACTCCACCCCCTTTCTCTACCTGCTCCAGGTAAGGCCCCCAGAATTCCTTGTTTAAGCAGCCCAAGCCTACTTTCTGGGCCTCTTCCCTGGGCCAGTCCTCCCGAGGGCAGCCCGAGCTGGAGTGCACATCCCTGAACTCATGGGGTGTCCTAGGGGCCACTGTTTGTGGGTGGAGGTGGGAATGTAGATGGAGCTTTGGACATTCAGGCTGAGGCCCTCACTGAGAGGGAAGGGCCAGGTGGGTGGAGAACAGGATGGACCACAGTGCTAGTGGAGGCTCATTTTGTACCCTTGCTGCAGGCCAGTAAACAATAGGGCCAGGCTTCTGACACCCCCACCCAACAAACACATGGGCCTCCCTTACCCCACAACTCTTCCAGCCGATGTCAGTCACATGAATCAGTTAAAAGCCCATAATAACTGCCCTACCTGGCTCACCCTAATGAGCTCAAACCTGAACCCGGAAAGTAGCTGGGCCTAGAGTTTGGAGATGAGCTCCTGCAGCCGATGAGTGGGGTGGAAAGAGAAGTGGAGCTGACTCGGGCTGCGTCTGTGAGGGAGAGGTCCAGGGCAGGCGGGGCCTCCCCCCTCCCCTCCCCTTGGCACAGCCAGGCCTGCCTGACTCAGAGGGTGGGGTGACCCAAGGAGCTCTCACTGCCTGGGGCAGCCCTGGGGACCTGTCCAGCCAGTTTCCCCATATTTGCCACATTGGCATTTAATTTTTAATTCCACATATGCATCACCCTAGGGATGGCTTGATTCAGAACAGGGGAGGCCGAGAGGGAGCCCCAGAGAGAAGAACAATTTTCCCACCATCCGACTATGGGGACGGGGCAGGGTGCAGGTTCTGCCCCTGAGCTCTGGGTGGGCTTCCCCTTGGAGGTGGGAATAGGAGAGGAAGATGGTTCTGAGGGAAAAGGATACCTCCCCAACTCCGCCCAGGCCCATGGTGCGGTGGATAGGACTGCATGGCGTCCTGCCTCTGCTTCTGTGTGACCTGGGAAGGGCTCTCCCCTCCCTGGGCCTCAGTTTCCTCATCTTGATGAGCACTGAGGTCCTACCCAGCTCTGACATTTGGTGATACTAATCCAGCTCTAAGGAGGCCTGGTGGCATAGTGGTTAAGTACTCACCTGCTAACCAGAAGGTCAGTGGTTCGAGCCCACCAGCTGCTCCTTGGGAGAAAGATGTGGCAGTCTGCTACATAAATATTAACAGCCTTGAAACCCTATGGGGCAGTTCTACTCTGTCCTGTAGGGTCACTAGGAGTTGGAATCGACTCGACGGCAATGGGTTTAGTTTTGGTTTAATCCAGCTCTAGAACTCCCTGAGCAGGAAGGTGGGGTGGCTCTGGGTTGACTGGAACACCAGCTTTTTCAGATTTGGAAGCAGAGTGGTCTTTTCAGCTCAAGAAGTGATCCACATGTCACCAGGGGCCTGCCTTCTCTGAGGACCACCCAACGAGCTAGTCATACCCGTTGCCCCTCTATTGCCAGTTACCAGTTGCCATAGAGTCGATTCCGACTCATGACAACCGCATGTGTGTCAGAGTAGAACTGTGCTCCATAGGGTTTTCAGTGGCTGATTTTTCAGAAGTAGATCACCAGGCCTTTCTTCCGAGGTGCCTGTGCAACGGAACACTTAACTGTTTGCATCACTACTGCCCCTCCATTAGGGAGTCATTTTAACACAGAAGGTCACAGTGGAGGGAAATGCTTGAGGACCATCCAATGTAGCCCCCACTGTGGGATACAAGCCAGAGGCCTAGAGAGAGGAAAGAACTGGCCCTCAGCCATACTGCAACTCAGGGGCAGAGCCCGGACTGGTGCCAGCTACCTGAGGATCAGTTCCAGGTCCGTCCCACTCACTAAGGGATCCTGAGGGCCTTTTCATAATTGCCTTTGGCTGCTGAATGCTGAGAAAGCATTTCTTAGTCCTCAGCAACTTCCCCTCAAATGGAGTGAGGAGGCTCCAGGGAAGGGGGCAGAAGCACCTGTCATTGCCCCGCTCCTACTCTTGCACCCCATCCCTCAGCAGTTCATGGGGTACTGATAGTGAGGGTATGTTGAGAAGACTGCCCAGGCCCAGACAGAGCTTGAGAAAGAGCATGGTCCTTGCTGGGGCCCGTCACCTGGCTTTTTGGGATGACGCCACCTGGTGCCTCCCCTGCCCCAGGGCAGCCTGGCCTGGGAGGTGCCATCAGAGTGTGGGAAGGGAGGATGGGGAGGGGCTGAGGCCTGATCTGTCGGTGTCAGGCAGGGCTTGGTGCTGGCCCAGCTTCCCACACACCCTGACTTGGCAGGGCTGGGGGCAGGGTGGGGACGTGTATCTGCATATGAATTCACACCCATATGGAGCTCTGTCCTCTTAGTCCCTGCCCCCAAGCCTGGCATGGAAGGGAAGGGAGAGGAGTGGGATGCTCAGATAGGAATTAAGGTGCTGGCTTGGGGTCTCCTCAACACAGGAGCAGGTGATAAAGGATGTGGGGACTGCTGCATGTCTTGTGTCCTGAGTCGGGAGCACAGAGCTGCCCCTGGGATGTGGGCCATAGGCCCAAGGATTGCACCTAATTTAAAGGTACATTATGAGTGGGTTTCAGGGGAGCTGTGAGCCCTCTGCTGAAACTGTAAGCACAACTGTGTGTATGTGACCCATTGCCTCGTCAAAAGAGGCAAAAGACCCTGGTACCTGGCAGGCCCTGGCTGCCGGACAGGGATTCAGAGAGGCAGGCAAGGAAGATGGAGGTGGTTCTGCCAGCTGGTGCTGCAAAGGAGAGAAAAAGGCCTATAGGTAGTGGGTGGAGGAAAGAGTGGGATGGCCTGAACAGAACTTGGACCCTGGAGCCAGGCTACTGTGGTGCAAATGTTTATCTTTGCCACTTGTAAGCTGTGTGACGTCGGGTAAGTTACTTCCCCTCTCTGTGCTCTAATTTCTCCATCTGTAAAGTGAGGAAGAATGATAGATAGCACCTTCCTCATAGGGAGGCTCTGTTGACTTAAGGAGTTAACACCTACGAGACACTTAGAATGGGGCCTGGCACACAGTAAGTGCTCAACATTTCCTCTGCCCAGGACAGCACCATGCAAGCCACTCTGCCTCATTCAGCCAGCACTGAAGGAATGGAAGGAACTTCCCCCTTCTGGGTTCCATTGCTCCTTCTGTAAAATGAGACTGGTGTGGACCCGACATCCCTGTCCTTGTCAGCCCACCATGTGTCCGTGGGTCAGTCCACCAGGGAAACGGTGTGAATTTGCTGGGGAGAGCCCCCATTTCCTGCGACCAGCTTTAAGGCTTGCCCTGAAGAAACATTTCCCTAGGAGGGCCTGAATCCCAGGCCTGTCCAGCCAACCCAGCACCCCTGCCCCCATAGCCCCCAAGTCTCCTGCCAAGCCTGCCTGGGGTCTGCACAGTGAGTCAGGTCCTGGTTGGCCCAAACTAGATCCTGAGGGGGCATGAGGGGTGCAGAAAGGTTAGGCCTCACCCAGATCACCAGAGGGGTCCAAAGTGGGTGGGTGGAGGAAGATGTAGGGTAATAGGCCCTTTGAGAACAAAGGCAGCAGTGCCTCTTGTTAACCCTTTAGTTGCTGATTCTTGAGATGGTCCAGATTTGGAGGAGTGGCCAGGACAGCAGGCTACACTCATGGGGTAATAGCTATTTCCACCCTCTTTTTTTTTAACCAAGAGATCGGCAGTTCGAATCCGCCAGGCGCTCCTCAGAAACTCTATGGGGCAGTTCTACTCTGTCACATAGGGTCGCTATGAGTCGGAATCGACTCGACGGCACTGGGTTAGAGAAGTATAACAATATTTTAACAACCAGGACAGGTGTGTCAGCCCTGAGCCTATGCCACTGTGACTCTGAGTATATATGCTGGGGATGGAAGTGGGGAGAGAATCTAGTTCACTTCCAGCAGTGGAATATCTCCATGTTATATCTCAT
This sequence comes from Loxodonta africana, assembly GCF_030014295.1. Lineage (NCBI taxonomy): Eukaryota > Metazoa > Chordata > Mammalia > Proboscidea > Elephantidae > Loxodonta > Loxodonta africana. The sequence continues at coordinate 104,799,144 of NC_087342.1, forward strand.
CTGCCTTTAGAGGTGGCAGTAACTCCTATAACAGTCATGGATCTTGGGGACACAGAGTTAGGAGCCGACTCATATGCTTCATACCTTTTGTTTGTACTTTTTATATATTTGCCTATGATGTCCATGAATTGCTTTCTTAATTGTGGTGTGTGTGTGTGTGTATATATGTATGTGTGTATATGTATATATAAAAGACTCTTGCTATTTCAACACTTTTTGCAGGTACAATTCAGTGACATTAATTACTTTCATATGTTGTGTAACCAACACCACTATTCATTTCCAAATTTTTCCATCGCTGTTAATGGAAGCTCGGCGCCCCCTAAGCATGAGTTGCTTTTATAAGCAGAAGATAAATTATTTAAAGTTGCATTCATGGAGGTGCCTGTGCCCAGCCCTCCACATAGAGGCCCTGGGGATGCAGCAAGGAGAAAGTAAGACCTGGTCCCTCCCATCCAGGAGTTTGGGTCTGGTTAATGAGAAACACTGGTGATGGAGAGCGGGAGGCGGTCATACCAGGAGTGCTGGGCAGATGTGCAGGTGCCTGGGACCAACCGTGGAGTGCCATGAGGCTGAACAGGCCCACGAGAGCTCAGATCAAGACAAGGCGCCTTGTCACCCTGGGTGTGCAAACCCTCATGGCAGTGTGAGGATGCTGTGACCCTCGTGACAGTATTGTTCCAACCAGGACCCAGGTCTGGCAGACAGCAGTGAACCTAGAATCTATGAGGCTGGCTGTTTAGGCTCTAGACCTGGGCTGTCCAATATAGCAGCCACTGGCCTCAGTGGCTACTGAGCACTTGAAATGCTGCTCGTTGATAGTGAGATGTGCTGCTGTGAGTATAAAATGCACACCAGATTTTGAAGACTTAAAAAAAAAAAAAACCAAACCTGTAGCCATCAAGTCGATTCCGACTCATGGCGACCTCTTGTGTTGCAAAGTATAACTGTGTTCCATAGGATTTTCTTGGCTATAATCTTTAGGGAAACAAACTGCTAGGACTTTCTTCTATGTTGTCACTGGGTGGGTTCACATTGTCAACCTTTAGGTTAGCAGTCAAGCTCAAACTGTTTGCACCACCCAGGGACGGTTTTTCAAGATGCAGTAAGAAAAAAGGAATGTAAAATGTGTCATTAATATTTTTTTATATTGATTAAGTGTTGAAATGACAATCTTTTGAACATAGATTGTTCAAAATATATTATTAAAATTAATTTTACCTATTTCTTTTTACTTTTAACACGGCTACTAGAAAATTTAAAACTATGTATGAGCTCACATTTTATTTTTATTGGACAGCGTTGGTCCAGACTGTCCCAGAAAACCCATGAACTCTCACCATGGTAAATAGAACCGGCCAGAGCAATCATTTTGGGTACCTCTCCTTTGTCAAAGAACAAAAGCCCAATCACAAACTCCAAAAGGGAGTTTTTGGCTTCCTGTAGTTTCTGACCCTCAAACACATCTGTCCTAAATGCCCTTCTCTAAGGTTCACTGCTATTTGTCCTTCAAGGCAGCTCAGGTGTCACCTCTTCCAGGAAGCCCTCCTTGACCACCCTCTGTGGCTGGATTGGCTGTCCCTGCTCTGGCTTATGTTCTAATAATCAGTTGTACTCGTTTGTCTCCTGCACTGGGCAAGGAGCTCCTTAAGAGCAGCAAGGCTAGCGCAGTCATCTCAGAATCCCAGCATGAATGCAGGGCCTGGCTAGGAGCAGGCAGTCATCAGTGACTATGGGATATGAATCCTGTTAGCTGGAGGTACCCATTGGTGTGCCACCTCTGTACACAAATTCTCCATAACTTTTTGCATTTCAGCCCCAGAGGAACTGACACCACTAATCCCAGCTTTCCTTCTGAGGGTCTCAGCCATGCCTCCTCCCAGCAGCCGCCCTGGATTGGTGCCAGAAATGAACAGAGTGTGAGGCTGACCTCCATCAGGGCCAGGGAAGGTGGGACTGCCTGCTCTGTGGCAGCCGCAGGTGTCCCCGTCCAGTACAGACACTCAGACCCCAGAGCAGAACTGTACTCACCAGTGGAAGGAAGGTCAGCAGGGGCCGGACTCTTGGCCGAGCTTTCAGTGTGGCTGTTCCAGACTCACTCACTGAGTCAAACCGGTTGTCTCCATAACAGATTCCATCTAGAGGAGACAAGTGAGGGAGATCACTAGCTGGAGGTCAAAGGTATCTGGGCAAGTCAAGATTAATCTGCCTTGCAGTTCTCATTGAAGGAAGCCAGGCCCCGTGGTTGCCCCTGGATGACTCAGCTAAGCACATCATCATACATAGTAAGGTCCTCTGGATGGAGCATGAGCTAATGGGTCTGACTGAGGCTGGATTGTGGAGGACTCAGTGGCTGGTTTCCTGGGGTCTCCTCCAGGGTTTCTGGGGCTTTCAGACCCCAGCAGCCACCTCTCTTCTGATCCACCTCCCACAGGTCCTGGGCCTTTTTCCCCACAGAACATTGTCTCTCCTTTTGGGGCCCTGAGAGCTTGGCCAAGGCCCCAGCCTCGGCCCCAGCCAAAGCTTATCTCTGAGAGAGAGAGGAAAATAAGTCGGGTTTTCTCTCAAGTGTTTGAATTTCTAATCTGGAATGAGCAGAGATGATGACACTACTTTCTGCCCCCAGCGGCCAAGACTCTACCTTCTAGACTCCTCAGATTTGAGATTTCCCTATCCCCCAAACGGCAGGTTGAGGGAATATGTATGACTCTGATGCACCCTTGCTAGCAAGCAGAAAAAGCGAGACTGTAATAAGAATCCCAGCCCCACCACTGACTGGCCACTCTGGGCCTCAGTTTCCCCATCTGTACAATGGAAGTGATGATAGCGCCAACCTCACAGGACTGCTGTTGTGGGGAGTGTGAGGCGTAAGTGTGGCTGGCACATAGTAAGTGCTCAACAAATGTAGTCCCTTCCCTGTGGGAAGACGATATAAGAGCCTTCCTCTTTCTCTAATGCATTCCTGGATGGTGCAAATGGTTAACCAAAAGGATGGCAGTTTGAATTCACCCAAGGTTGCCTCAGAAGGAAGGCCTGGCAATCTACTTCTAAAAGAGCACAGCCACTGAAAACCGTATGGAGCATAGTTCTACCCTGAAACACATTGAGTTGCAATGAGTTGGAATCAAGTCAACAGCAACTAGTACTGGTACTTCATCTATAATTATTGGGTCTATGCTCTGGGCTGTTACTATAGTAGTGGGTGAGGGTGTGAAGAGATATTCATCCTTTCTCATGTAATCTCCCTCATCACCCTTGACATACATTAATAAGAACCTCACCTCCAGCATTATCATCTCCCTCTGGCAGGCATCACTGTGAGCCCCCTGCTATGTTGGTCATAAGCAAGGAGGACTTTCATCCATTTAACAGGATTTTGGTTATAGAGGGATTTTCTTCTCCTCTATAACCATACAGGAAAGAGAACAAAGGCTGGCAGCCCAATTAACCAGAATCTTATCAACTAGAACACTGAACTAATTGTGATTACTGTTCCCCTTGCAGGAAACTTGGTAGCGCAGTGATTAAGCACTCAACTGCCAACCAAAAGGTTGGTGGTTTGCACCCACCAGCTGGTCTGTGAGAGAAAGATGTGGCAGCCTGCTTCCATAAAGATTTACAGCCTTAGAAACCCTATGGGGCAGTTTTACTGTCTTATAGGGTAGAACTGCCCCAATGGCAGTGGGCTTCCCCTTGTACGTGACTTTGGGAGAAAATGGCGAGAATGCCAGATGATTTATTAGAAAACAGATTGGACTTGTCAGGGAGACCCTGGGATCAGAACACATTCACCCTGGCTTCCTACACCTATAGCCATGGCCCTGTGTGTGAGAATCTAGCCTTAGAATGTTACCTGGAGGCTCCTGGGAATGCCCCAGCAGTGGGGTCAGAGTCCTACCAAGGCAGAAATTTGGCTGGTACATTCAAGATTCTCAGCCTCCCGAGCAGAATTTCAAATTCTCATTAAATCCAGACTTCCTTGAGTCACTGAAGTCAGATGAGCCCCTCCCTAAAAACTATTACCCTGAGGAAATCTTTAAACTTTAAATGGAAACTATCCCCTGAATTCATCTTTGAACCAAATAGTAGTCTAGCCTAATTAGAAAAGAACATCTGCATTAAACGTTATACCCTTTTAAAGAATTATCTCTCTGTGATCAAATTGACAACAGCAACTCAAAACGATAGATGAGAAGCTTGGGGGGGCAGTGATGGTGAAATAGTTTGGAAAAGGTTGTCAAGAAAGGTGGCACAACTTGAAGAATGTAACCAGTGTCACTGAATTGTATATGTAGAAATTGTCGAAGTGGTATATGTCTGTTGTATATATTTTCACCAAAAAAAAGATTCTCAACCTCTCCAAATGAGGCCAAAATCAAAATGGCGAGTTCTCTGTGTCCTCCTCCAGTCCCTGGAAACTCCAGTTCCCAGCTCTGTCCTGCCCTGTACACTCTGGGCAAACTCGATTCCCCACTCTTGGCTGCCAGCTCTGCGCCTGAGGCTGGAGACCAAGATTGGATGGGGTGGGGGGAGGGAACTATAAGAGCACAGATTTGAACCAATCAGAAACCACAGAAGCCAAGATAACTAGACACACCTGACAGCTACCACTAAAGCCCACCTGCTGCCAAGAATTGGTATGTGGACATTGGGATCTCCAGGGGCATTCTCTAGGTAGCACTCTGTGGGTGCCAAAGTCCTAGATGGGATAGATATGGCTGCCTGGCCCTTAATAGCACTGGGGTAGGGGTTGGGATTAACACACAGACTGTGTGAGTACAGGCGCCTGGCTAGATACTTCCTCTAATTATTGCATTTGTTCTCTGTACCAGTGTTGAGATCTAGGTGGTCTGCTTTCTACAGTTTAGTTATCACGAGCTGAGTTATTAATGAGGACTACAATTGTGTGCCTACGAGCTTTAGAGGCGTTATATCCAAACTGGCAAAGTGACAGCAATAATAATAGTAACAAAAATAATAGGTAAAACTTACTGAACACTTATAATGGATCAGGCACTGTTATAAGCATCTTAAAAACAGTTACTGTTGAGTCCATTCCACTCATGGTGACCCCACGAATTTCAGAGTAGATAGAGCTGTGCTCATAGGGTTTTCAATGGCTGTGATCTTTCAGAAGTAGATCGTAGGCTCTTCTTCCGAGAAGCCTCTACCCATCACTGTTGAGTCAATTTCGACTCATAGTGACCCTATAGGGTTACTAGGAGTGTGAGGAGCCTCTAGGTAGATTCAAACCACAAATCTTTTGGTTAGTAGCCAAGCGCTTAACCGTTTGTACCAACCAGGAACTCCAAGCATCTTCCCCAAAAAACCCAAACCCATTGCTATCGAGTCGATCCTGACTCATAGTGACCCTACAGGATAGAGTAGAACTGCCTCACAGGGTTTCCAAGGCTATAAATCTTTACTGACGCAGACTGCCACATCTTTCTCCTGCAGAGTGGCTGGTGGGTTTGAACCGCTGACGTTTCAGTTACCAGCCACTCACTTTAACCACTGCACCACTAGGGCTCCTTCCCAAGCATCTTGTTGTTGTTAGGTGCTGTCGAGTCAGTCCGACCCACAGCGACCCTATGTACGACAGAAGAAAACACTGCCTGGTCCTGCATCATCCGGACAATCATTGTTGACCCTCTGCTTCACCAACCACGATGTCCTTCTCCAGGGACTGGTCCCTTCTGATAATACGTCCAAAGTATGTAAGATAAAATCTCACCATCCTCTCTCCTAAGAAGCATTCTGGCTGTACTTCTTTCAAGACACATTTGTTCGTTCTTCTGGCAGTCCATGGTATATTCGATATTCTTCACCAAAGCCATAATTCAAAGGCATTAATTCTTCTTTAGTCTTCCTTATTCGCTGACCAGCTTACGCATGCATATGAGGCAACTGAAAATACCATGACTTGGGTCAGGTGCATTTTAGTCCTCAAAGTGACATCTTTGCTTTTTAACACTTTAAAGAGGTCTTTTGCAGCAGATTTGTCCAATGCAATATGTCTTTGATTTCTTGGCTGCTGCTTCCATGGGCATTGATTGTGGATCCAGGTAAAATGAAATCCTTGGTGTCATGGACTGAATTATGTTACCCAAAAATGTGTGTATCAACTTGGTTAGGCCATGATTCTCAATATTGTGTGGTTGTCCTCCATTTTGTGATTGTCATTTTATGTTGAGAGGATTAGGGTAGAACTGTAACACCATCCTTACTCAGGTCACTTCCCTGATCCAATGTAAAGGGAGTTTCCCTGGGGTGGGGCCTGCACCACCTTTTATCTCTCAAGAGATAAAAGGAAAGGGAAGCAAGCAGAGAGTTGGGGACCTCATACCACCAAGAAAGCACCATCAGGAGCAGAGCACATCCTTTGGACTGGGGGTCCCTGAGCCTGAGAAGTTTCTCAAGGGGAAGACTGAGGACAAGGATTTTCCTCCAGAGGCGACAAAGAGAGAAAGCCTTCCCTTGGAGCTGACACCCTGAATTTGGACTTGTAACCTACTAGACTGTAAAAGAATAAATTTCTCTTTGTTAAAGCCATCCACTTGTGGTATTTCTGTCATAGCAATACTAGCTAACGAAGACAGAATTTGGTACCGAGAGAGTGGGGTGCTGCTCTAACAGACACCTAAAATGTGGAAGTGGTTTTGAAACTGTGAATGGGTAGAGTTGCAACAGCGGCAGAGGACCAGCACAGCAGAGAACCTGCAGCAGCAGAGAACAAGCAGCAGCAGAACCAGGAGACCAGCACAACATGGCGCTGGAGCCGAGCCACAGAGTGAGAGAGCTGAATGCCCGTGCACAGAAGACTTCCTGGCGGAGTGGGGTGCCTCCAGACACTTATTGGTGGAGCTACTGAGCAGATGTGGGCATGAGTCTCAAGGAGCCAAGAGGTCAAGAAACCGGGAAACAAGCTGAAGAGACAAGGAAGAAGCTCAACTGCCTCAGTCTTGAAAAGTATGGCCATGACCTCAGGGGATTCAGGGGATGGATCCATGGCCTCTGGTGTTTCTAAGGGTGGAGTCGCCACTAAGATGGACTAGGAGAATGGTGTGCCTAAAGCTGAGGAAGCAGAGTTGCTGTCCCAGTGGGCCTGAAAGGCGGAGCTGAAGCACAGGGCCGAGGGGCCTCCACTCAGAATCTGAAGAGTGTGGCCAATACCTAGAGTCTGTAGGGCAGGGCCATTGTGTAAATTGTCTCAGAGAACAAAGGATTATTTTTAAAGCTTTGAGGGGTAATGTAATGTGTTCTGCTCACTTGCTTGGTGGCTGTTATGCCTTCCTTCCCTCCAGTTTCTCCTATTTGTAATGGAAATGTCTCGCTTTGCCTGTTCTGCCGTTGTACCATTGGAAACAGATAACTTGTATTCTAGATTTCACAGATGAAGAGGAATTTTTGGATTTTGGACTTGGAGTTAAGACTTTGGTATGATATGACGGGGTGAATATGTTTTACATGTTACAAGGATGTGATTTTTTAGGGGCCAGGGGGTGGAACGTCATAGATTGAATTATGTCCTCCAAAAATGTGTGTATCAACTTGGTTAGGCCATCATTCCCAGTATTGTGTGGTTGTCCTCCAATTTGTGATTGGAATTTTATGTCGAGAGGATTAGGGTGAGATTGTAACACCACCCTTACTCAAGTCACCATCCTGAACCAATGTAAAGGGAGTTTCCCTAGGGTAGGGCCTATACCACCTTTTATCTCAAGAGACAAAAGGAAAGAGAAGCAAGCAGAGAGATGGGGACCTCATACCACCAAGAAAGCAGCACCAGGAGCAGAGCTTGTCCTTTGGACCTGGAGTCCCTGTGCCTGAGAAGCTCAGGGGAAGATTGAGGACAAAGATCTTCCTCCAGAGCCGACAGAGAGAGAAAGCCTTCCCCTGGAGTTGACACTCTGAATTTAGACTTGTAACCTACTAGACTGTGAAAGAATAAATTTCTTTGTTAAAGCCATCCACTTGTGGTATGTCTATTATAGCAGTACTAGATAACTAAGACACTTGACAATTTCAGTATTTTCTCCGTTTATGGTGATGTTGCTTATCGGTCCAGTTGTGAGAATTTCTTTTTCCTTATGTTGAGGTATAATCCATACTGAAGGCTGTGGTCTTTGATCTTCATCAGTAAGTGCTTCAAGTCCTCTTCACTTTCACCAAGCAAGGCTGTGCCATCTGCATATCGCAGATGCCTCATTCTTTTTCATATAATCCAGCTTCTTGGATTTTTTAAGAAGTAGATCTCCAGATCCTGCTGGAGGAATCCCTGCATGGTGCAAAGAGTTAACAAGCTCGGCTGATAAATGAAATGTCAGAGGTGTGAGTCCCCCCCACTCCTCAGGCGCCTTGGAAGAAGAGTCCGGCAATCTGCTTCTGAAAATCACACCCATTGAAAACCCTCTGGAGCACAGCTCTGTTCTGACACACACGTGGTCGCCATGAGTCGGAATTGACTCGACAGGGAACTGGTGTTTGGCTCCTGCTGGAAGAGTCCTTGGGGTCTCGGAGGTTTTGTTTGCTGCTTGTACTTAAGGAGGAGGGAGTGGATCATCCAGGTGGGATTCAGAAGGCAGGAATGACGAGGGAGCTCCTCTGGACCCAGAAATTTCCAAAGAGAGAGGCACCTTCAGCAATTCCATGAGCCAGGAGGCCCTGTGAGACCCTGGACCAGGTTCTGAGCAGGGCCTGAGCCCCCAGCAGAACCCAGCCCAGTCAAGATACAAACTCAAACCTCTCTGTCTGGCAAATTTACCTAAATATAATGCAATGATAAAACAGGAAAAAATCCAGGTCTGATAATCTGATAAAAACCCAATAATTAAAAACAATCCCAATTCCCCAGAGAATTAATCCTCTCTGTGACAAGATTGTGCTCAGGATTTCTTTATATTTTGCTAGACATTTTCTTCTTGTGTCTTGAAGGGAAACAAAGGAGGGGTTTTCACGTACCCGTCCCCCAAGGATTTGAGTTCACATGAATACCGTCTAAGCAAACCAAACCCAACCCGTTGCCATCGAGTCTATTCCAACTCATAGTGACCTTACAGGACAGAGTAGAACTGCCCCATAGAGTTTCCAGGGAGCACCTGGTGGATTCGAACTGCTGACCTTTTGGTTAGCAGCCGTAGCACTTGGCCACTACACCACCAGGGTTTCCTGAATACCATCTACTATCCAAAAAAGTGGTTCAAAGAAAGAATCTTGATGCCCCACCCATTTTAATAGGGGGGCTTCACCTCAGATTTCAACCTAAGGACAGACTCCCCTCCTCCACCTTCTCCCTAGGAGAACCTGACCCTCTCACTGGCTTGAAGGGTATTTAGATTGTAGCAGAGGCTGCCTGGGGCTGTGTGGAAGGCAAAGCTGGTCAGAAACACAGAGGCAATGCCATCAGCTCATCTCGGGGGAGGCAGGACGATGCAGGATTTAGGATCTGGGTTTAGAGCCCCACGGAACTTGGGCTCTAGCTCCTGCTCCACAATTTATTAAGTGTAAGACCTTGGGCACATTACTAGATCTCTTTGAGGCTGTTTTTTCATCTATGTGGACAATGATACCAACCACGTGGGTTGTCTGTCGTGAGGCTGCAGGAGATAGTACGCCTCCCAGATAACTGGAGCTCAGTCATTGGGAGGGCTGGTTATTACTGTCATCACCGTCATTGTTCTCTCCTTCTGCTCTGCCTTACCTCGCTCCAACAAGGGTTTGGGCTCTGAGCCTGAACCAGGCCATGTCACTTGGAAATTATGGGTGAACACCTGTACCCACAGAAAGACATCAGGAAGTTGGTGGCCCTTTGCTCCCTTGTCAGCGAGAACTCAGTCCTGACACTGGGGACTGGTCCCAACCCCTCTTTTTTGCAGATGAGGAGACTGAGGCCCAGAGCAGGAGGGGTTGGAGAGTGTTGGTGGTGCCCCTGACTTGCAGTACTGGGCTTGCTGCCTTTCCCCAGGCAGGCAGACCTGGTCCTTTCTGTCTACAGCAGGGTGTGTGTGTAACGGAGTGTGTGTGTGTGTGTGTGTGTGTGTGTGTGTGTGTGTGTGTGTGTGTGTGTGAGTGAGACCGGGCCAGCTTTGGGGAAGCTGGGGGCTGGACACAAGTTGCTGCCTCACTCCCAGCCCTTGTCTTCTCCCCTTCTCAAGAAGAGGAGCCTGTTTGCATTTCTTTTCTCACAGAGTTCGGGGGCCAGGAAAGCCCCAAGAGACAGGTAAAATGCTCTTCCTCCTCCAGCCCCAAAGCTGTCCCCAGATCTCCATGGAGGTTGGGGTCAGAAAGATTCCCTACATCCTAACCAATTCCAATTGCCGTTGAGTCGATTTTGACTCACAGTGACCCCATGTCTGCAGAGTAGAATTGCTGAGTAGAATTGCTCTGTAGTGTTTTCAAGCTGTGACCTTTCAGAAGCAGATCGCCAGGCCTGTCTACCGAGGCAACTCTGGGTGGGTTCCAACCACCGAACTTTCAGCTAGTAGTCTGAGCGCTTAACTGTTTACACTACCCCGGGACTCCCCCCAAATCCTAGAGAGGTCCAGGCTAGAGAGAAAATTAATAGTAAAAGTTTAAACGTCTAACATCTATTAAGTACTTGCTATCAGCCAGACACTATTCTAAGAGGTTTACATTTTGCCCACAATACAACCCTCTGGGGAAGGTGCCCTTATTAGTCCCATTTTGCTGATGAAAAAACTGAGGCTCAGAGAGGCTAAGTTCCCTACCCAAGGTCTGACAGCTGGTGAGCAAAAGGGGCGAGGATTCAAGCCAAGGCAACCTAACTCTAGAAGCAGAGCAAGGAAATAATGTAAGGACCCAGTGTCCCATCCCTTGAGCTCTTGTTTTTCCAGAGACTTGAAGTTGTTGAGGCATTTTTTTTTTCCAGTTGCAGCTGGGTCGATTCCAACTAATGGCAACCCCATGCATGTCTGAGTAGAACTGGGCTCTGTAGGGTTTCAGTGGCTGATTTTTTGGAAGTAGATTGCCAGGTCTTTCTTCCTAGGTGTCCCAGGTGAACTCAAACCTCCAACCTTTTGGTTAGCAGCCAAGCAACCTAGGGATCAGATCTGGGTTTCCATCCCAGCTCCTCCATGTCACACCTGAGGGCTTTGGGCACTGCCTCGGGCTGTTTCCCCAACTATAAAATGAGGATAATAACTCCTACTTTTGCTGGGAGCCTCCCCAAAATAGAGGGAACAAAACTAGCAGGGCTGGGGTGATGGTTTGGGGCCCTCGAAATGCTGAGAGTTACCAAATGACCCCAGGCCCCCCTGGCCACAGGTCTAATCGGATTTCAGGGGCTTAGGCAGGGCAGTTTATTGCCTTGACCCAGAGTAACCCAGAGCCCAAAAACAGACCCCCCACCATTACCCCACTGAGGTAGGATGTCCAATCCTCAGCCACCAGGGGAGCCCCAGCCTTTCAGAGAAGCAGGGTGGGGGAGGGGAGAGCGTGTGAATATAACCCACAAATGACATTAATGAGGCCCTATCTTGCTAATTAACAGGTCCACATGACAGGAACCTGAAAAGGCTAGTCTGTCCCAGCAAGCCCCAGCAGGCCTGACCTGAGTAGCAGAGAAAGCCCTCGGTCCAAGGGCAGAGGGGACGCTGGCTGTGGGCTGGGGTGGAGGGGTATGGGGGTAGGGAACCACAGAGCAGAGGAGGAGGGAACAGAAGAGGAGGAGCCTGAGGGTGGAGGCAGTGAAAAGCACCCCCAGTGTGGGGACTGGAGGAGAAGACGCTACCCTCAACCTAGTCCACAGACCAGCTGTGCAGCCTCGCCTGGGAACTTATTAGAAGTGCAGAGTCTGCCCCATTCCAAGTCTACCAAATCAGTCTCCAGGTGATTGGACGCACATTAACGTTTGAACTGCCCTGAGCTGGAATGACTGAGTTATTTAACCTAACTGAGCCTTCTTCGGAGACTGTTTCCTCAACTGAGAAAGAATACGTCTGGATCAAGAAATGGCAGCTGATAATAATAATGATATTGTTACTATTATTATTTGGCTGAGAGAGAAGGGGCACCCTGTAGCTCGTACTCAGGGGTTAAGGAAGGGTCTGGCTTTCTGTGGTGGAACAACAGGGACAAGAGGAGCTTATATAATGCAGCAGCAGGCAGGGTGTGTATGTGTGCACAGAACTGCCTGCAAACCACAGCACACCTCCAGGGGATGGGAGTAAACAAAAGTCTCCTTCACACCCTGACAAAGCACAGGTCAGCTTTTGGTCTGCTGGTGCCAGCCCAGCTGGGGTGGAAATCTGTGCTCACCTCTGCGGATTCAGGGCTTCCTGGCCTGAGTCACGTCAGGGGACTCCAGGAGTAGGGATAGCAGAACCAGGGAGCCCTGGGATTCTGCTGATAAGGATCTGGCCACATTCCGTACGCATTTATTTAGAACCTACTGTGTGCCTTGGGGAAACCCTGGTGGTGTAGTGGTTAAATGCCACGGCTGCTACCCAAAAGGTCGGCAGTTCCAATCCACCAGCCGCTCCTTGGAAACCCTATGGGGCAGTTTTACTCTGTCCTATAGGGTTGCTATGAGTTGGCAGTGGGTTTGGTTTTTTGGAGTGGGTGTGCCTTGGTGGCATAGTGGTTAAGAGCTACAGCTGTTAACCAAAAAGCCGACAGTTCGCATCCACCAGGCACTCCTTGGAAACCCTATGGGGCAGCTCTACTCTGTCCTATATGGTCACTATGCGACGGTTTTTGTTTGTTTGTGTGTGTGCCTTGCAGGGAGTCCTAAGGGGAAAGAGAATACTCCAGCTCTGTCTGGGGAAGGAAACCCAGGGTTCTTAAATCTTCCTGTTCAAAAGAATCACCTGGGAGCTGGTTAAAAACCCAGACTCTGGGCCCTAGCATAGCGCTTCTGACTTTGTGTGCCTAGGGTGGGGCCCCAAGAATCTGTATTTTAAATAAGTGTCCTGTGTGGTTGTGATGAAGGTAGTTTACAAACCGGGCAGGAAGAAGAATCCTCCAGAGAACAAGGGCACCCCACTGCTGGTGTGGGGTGTGGTGGAGATAGGTAAAGGACCAGGGCTCAGTTAATCCAAGAGGTAAGGGAGGAGTCAGAGCCACTGGCACCTTGATCTCCAGCAGCAGTCCTGCCCTTATCTCTGGATTTCCAAAGGTCCACATCATTTCTGCTCCCTTTTTTCAGGGATTTAAAAAACAATTGTCTGCCACATGGATCAAAGGAGAATGAAGAACACCAAGGACACAAGGTGATTACGAGCCCAAGAGACAGAAAGGGCCACATGAACCAGAGACTACATCATCCTGAGACCAGAAGAACTAGATGGTGCCCGGCTACAACCGATGACTGCCCTGACAGGGAACACAACAGAGAACCCCTGAGGGAGCAGGAGAGCAGTGGGATGCAGACCCCAAATTCTCATAAGACCAAACTTAATGGTCTGACTGAGACTAGAAGGACCCTGGTGGTCATGGCTCCCAGACCTTCTGTTGCCCCAGGACGGGAACCATTCCCAGAGCCAACTCTTCAGACATGGATTGGACAGGACAATGGGTTGGAGAGGGGTGCTGGTGAGGAGTGAGCTTCTTGGATGAGGTGGACACTTGAGACTATGTTGGCATCTCCTGTCTGTAGGGGAGATGAAAGGGTGGAGGGGGTTAGAAGCTGGCAAAATGGACACGAAAAGAGAGAGTGGAGGGAGAGAACAGGCTGTCTCATTAGGGGGAGAGTAACTGGGATTGTGTAGCAAGGTGTATATGGGTTTTTGTGTGAGAGACTGACTTGATTTGTAAATTTTCACTTAAAGCACAATAAAAATTATTTAAAAAAAAAAAAAAAAGTGGCTTTTCCAGACTCTTGCTAGGGCTAGGGGAAGGGAGAGGCTTAATTAGGACTGCAATTGCATTAAGCGACGCCTGCCTAATAGTTACAGGAATAAACCTTAGGGAAATTCTTTAAAGTTTATCTGTCACCACCTTCACATGACTGTTTGCATTTTACCCGCTGCTGCCAGCCTGCTCTTGTGCAAACACATTTTTACAGGGCTGTAGCCACAGAGCAAGCAGTTGCTCCTTAATTCCCTCACACGCCCCTACATTGCTGGCCCCTCCATCCCACTGCCTCTTCTCCGAGGGCTGGATACCACCTGCTTCTCACCCCAGGCTCAAGGAGAATGTCACAGACTCAAGGGCCCTGTGGAACTCGAGTCCCAACCCCTTTGAGACCTTAAGATGGCCTCAGTTTCTCTCCGGTCTACAGCAATGTTAAGAACCGGAGCAGGAGAGGGCAGGAAGTGATGTAAGCTGAGAACAACCTGATAATAATAAATCATGCTTTACACCAGGGGGTAGGCAAACTTTTTCTGTGAATGGTCAGATAAAATGTTTTTGGCTTTGTGGACCACAGGATCTCTTTTGCATGTGTCTCAACTGTTCAACTCTGCCTTTGTAGCATGAAAGCAGCCGTAGAGGTGTAACTGATAGGCATGGCTGGTTGTGTTATCATAAAACTTTATTTACAAAACACGTCAGGGGCTGGATTTGACTTGGGGCCATAGTTCGTCAATCCTTGCTTTAGAGCTTTTATTTTTTAATGCTCTTCTTCTACCGTCCTCTAGACAATCTAGACACCATCCCCATTTCACAGAAGAAAAAACTGAGGCTCAGAGAGTGACTAGCTCCTACATTACTGACTCCAAAACAGGCCTGGCATCTCTCTCCATCACATCACAGAATCCATAATACCAGCACCCCCCTTACCCTCCACTCCTCAAACCCAGGAGTCCAGTTCAGCAGGGAGGAGGGCCACTGCCACGGTGCTCCCTGGGTAACATCCCGGAAACTGGGGAGCCATCCAGCCCAGTGCATGCTCTGTTTTCCAGCCCTCCATGTGCAAGGCGCGACCAGGCTGACTCAGCTGGAGGCCCGGCACTCCCCTGGAGAACAGGAGCTGCCCCTGGGCCCCAGCCCTGCCCAGGCTGGTGAAGACAGCTGGCTGGGGTGACAGTGCGCCACGCCCACACTTCCCCCAACAGAAGGACAGATCCCTACCAGCAGCCTGCTCAGCCTGGGCCAAAACTTAGAGGAAGTTCGTGAGAGGCACTTGTGAGGTTTCCCCTTGTGGGAAGAAGGGGAGGGGAGGGGTTGTTCTGAAGGCAGAAGCCCTTCCAGTCAAATTCACCCTTGGATCTCCTTCCTCGGCAGTTAGTTCAGCAAATTGGTTAAGAGTGTGCTGTGTTGAGCCTGAGTGCTGGGTTCAAATATTGGCTTTGCCTCACGAGGGAACTTTTTGGAGGTGACAGGAATGTTCTAAAACTGGATTATAGTGATAGTTGCACAACTCTAGGACTCTATTAAAAATCATTCAATTGTACAGTTAAAAAATCCTGGCCCTGCCATTTAAAGCTGAATGATCTTGGACATGTGACTTCTCCTGCCCCAGTGCCTCAATCTCCTCACCTGTCAGATAGGAATGATAATAAGAGTACCTGCCTCGCAGGCTAGATGAGAGGATTTAACAAGTCAACAACACAAAGACTTGAGAATGCCACACAAGGTCTTCATTCAGGTGAGGAGGGCAGTTCTGGCCTCACAGGGTAATACATGCCAGCACATCTGGGCACACAATGGGCTCAAGCGTAACAATGATTGTGAGGATGGCGCAGGATTGGGCAGTGTTTAGTTCTGTTGTACTTAGGGTTGGCTTGACAGCATTTAACGACAACAACAAACCATGCCTCCAGCATGCCCTGTTCCTCCTAGCCTTTGCTCCTGCTATTTGCTCTGCCAGGAATGCCCTTCACTCTCAGCAATAATGCTGTTTCCACTCAGAGTTTCTCTCTCCTTTGTCCCTTATGCACTTAAAATTCTTTTACAGCAAAGGCTCAGACAGGGCTAAATGGTATATGGTTGGTTCTGTTCACCACCCCCTGGTCTGAGATCCTTGGGCCAATGAGGTTTGCCCTTGTTCTATCGGTGGTGCCTTCTACCATGGCCTTGGCAACCTAGGTGCTGGACTGAATCCAACAGCAGGGCTGATGCTGTAACATCCTCTGGGGCCCAGAAGAGGGGTCATAGATGGCAATGAGGAGAATGTGCTCACCATGAAGGCAGGCTAATGCAGTGATGGGTGACCCCTCCTTGGGCCCAGAAGTCTCCTCCCCTGCGTCCAGAGCCACGGGTCATACACAAGAAGTGAATTCTTGTCACTTGTCCCCTGGCTTTCCTTCCTCCCTCCTCCCCCCATTAGATAGAGTACAAATTGCAGAGAGATGCAGGGATAAGATGACCCATAGCCACAGCCCCAGGCCAGTGTGGTGTTTTCTAATGGCTGCAGAGATACACCCACCTTGACTTACCGGCTAGTGGCTTCCACTGCCCCATTTCTAGCGCCTCATGGAAGACCTGGCCCTAGGTTGACCCAGCAAGAGCCTGTGACCCCAAGAAGTGACTTGGTGTCCCACACATACTGATATCCTCCTAGCAGTGGCTCCTGTAGATTTTCCCCAGGTCTCACCCACACAGAGCCAAACACGTGGGGGCCCAGGAGAGCAGACCCCTCTCTCTCTGTCTATGAAACCAGCATGTGGGAACCTTGGGCCAGGAGAGACTAGGGCCTAGGATTGGGGAAAACGGAGAAGTGGAATGGATAAGGGACGCTGCGACACCTCCCCCCTCCCCACCCCCGCTCTGAACTTAGCGAGAACGGCAGACGGGCGAGAGCACCACTGCAGACCCCAGGAAGCCCTATGTGGCAACAAAAACCTCCCCCAAAGAAGGAAAATAAACACCGTGGACGACGGACTAGGAATCAGATCCGCGGGGCCGGCGAAGTTGCTCGGCGTCGCTATGGGCAGGGTCTCCGCCTTCCCCGCACCTCCCCGCCACCCGCCCTGCCCCACAGCCAGCCCGGTGCCGACGCCTCCTCTCCTCCCCTTTCCAGCAGCTCCGTCTCGGCCGGTTCACAGGTCCCAGTGTGTTCCTTCCCCTCAGCCCCGTGGCCAGTGCAGAGATCCCGAGGGAGGCGGCGTGGCCGGCGGTCTCCCGGCGGTGGGGGCGCTGCCAGCCCTCTCCCCCAGCGCCCTCCCCTCCCCTCCCCCCGGCGCACTTACCAAAATCCCTGGACCCCTCTTCCGGGGCCTCTTGGGTGAAAATCCAGGGGGGGTTGGTGGCGTAGAGAGAGGTGGCGGTGGGGTTGGAATGCTTCTTTCCGAAGAGTTTGCTGAAGGTGCCCTGCACAGTCTGGTTTTTTTTCATGCTGCCGCAGGCCGCGCAAAGATCAAGGAAGGACCCTCCCTCCCTCGTCCTGCCCTGCCGGGGAATGAACTCTGTACGCTCTCCCCAGGAGACCCTACCAGGCCATGTCCCCTACCGCCCTCCCCGCCCATGCACCGGGCGACAGGTGCTGCGGGCTCCGCTGCTCGCGTCGAAATGCGAGCTACCTGGACAGGTAAGAGGCCGCCCCTGAGACCTGGCCCCGCCCCACGGCCGCCACCGCAGCAGCCGCCCCACCGCTCAACTTCCCGGGCCGCATTCCTTCCTGCCTCCTTCTACAACAGGCCATTGTTGGCGCGGGATGGTGGGCTGGGGATCTCGCCCAGTCCACGCCCTGCCTGGAAGACGAGCCACCCCCTCCCCCAGGTCCCCATCCTGGCCCTCCTCCTCCACCCCTCTTCTCCCCGAGGAAGGGAAGGAAGCCCGCACGTTCCCTACTTCTGAGGAGGTTCATGACCAGGTCAATATGTGGACTTTGGAAATAACCCTAGTGCCCCACACTGGCGAAATGGCTCAAGTTCCAAACGAAACAAAAACCAAACCCGTTGCGGTCCAGTCGACTCTGACTCATAGCGACCCTATAGGACAGAGTAGAACTGCCCCATAGAGTTTCCAAGGAGTGCCCGGCGGATTCAAACTGCTGACCTTTTGGTTAGCAGCCATAGCACTTAATCTCTACTTAACCACCAGGGTCTCTGTTAAAGTTCCATAAACCAAAAAAAAAAACCCAGTGCCGTCGAGTCGATTCCGACTCATAGCCGTAGCACCTAACCACTACGCCACCAGGGTTTCCTAAAGTTCCATAGACTCTCAAAAATGTGGGGCGTGATAGTTCCATAAATCCAGGGAAATGCCCATAAGAAAAAAAGTTAAGTGAAGAGAAGCGATGACTAGTATATTAATCTGACGACATAGGTGGAAATATCCTGACAAGGATCCAAAGAAAATGTACAATGACTAAATCTTGACATTTTGTGTACAGCGATTCTTTTTTTTTTTCCTCTGAAGCTAAGTGAATATAACTTAAAAAAAAAAAAAACCCCAAGAAGAGTCGTTTCTTAAGTGGGTTCTCTTCACACTCCAGGGAGATGAGCTGTGGCCCCTTAAGGTGCTTTGGGTACCATCCTAGCTAAGCCAGAGTTCACATCATATGAGGATCTGGGAGAGTCTGTGCGAAAGATGCTGAGAGCTGGGGGAATTGTTGGACCAGGAGGTTAGAGTTTTGATGCTTTCTGGGCGGCAGGAACGGAAGGCTGGGTGGGGGGGTAACTGAGTCACAAATAGTTGGTATGTTTCCCCTGAGGGCCCCGGGAGAAGTGCCCACTGCCACCTTTCCCTTCACTGTCCCCTAGATGGAAACCCTGGTGGCATAGCGGTTAACAGCTACAGCTGCCAACCAAAAGGTCAGCAGTTTGAATCCACTGGGCGCTCTTTGGAAACTCTATGGGGCTGTTCTACTCTGACCTATAGGGATGTTATGAGTCAGAATCGACTCAACGGCAATGGGTTGGGTCCCCTAGATGGTTGGAACTATATTGCCTTATCCCTGCATAGTGCAAACAGTTAACATGATCAGCTGCTGAGAGGTTAGAGGTTCAAGTCCACCCAGAGATGCGTCAGAAGAAAGGCCTGGTAATCTAATTCTGAAAAACTAGCCACTGAAAACCTTACAGAGCACAGTTCTACTCTGACACACATGGGGTCACCATGAATCAGAATCAGATGGCAACTGAGTTTTTGTTGTTTTTTGTACCACAGTCATTTCCCCTCAATTTTTCATTTTGGAAATTTTTCAAACCTCCAGCAAACTTGAAAGAATAGTACAATGATTGCCTGTATACCTTTCTTCTGGACTCACCAGTTGTTTACGTGCTGCCACATTCGCTGTCTCTCTCTCTCTCTCTCTCCACACACACACACATATATTTTTCATTTTTATTTTGCTGAAAGTTGTGGATATCATGGCACATTTCATCCCACCCCCATACTTTAGCGTCTATTCTAATAATAAGGACATTCTACATAACCCCAATATAACTGTCACACTTGGGAAAACTAATGTCAATACGCTATTATCTAACGTACACTCCATATTTAAAATTTCCCAATTATCCCCCAAAACATCGTTTCATTTTTTTCCTTCTTTTTCTGATCCACGGTCCAATCAAGTTTCACAGATTGCATTTGCTTGCCATGTTGCTTTAATCTCTTAACCTAATACCGTCCCCTGCCTTTGTTTTTCATGACAGTGATATCTTGTAAAGTCCCCCTTCACTTGCTCCATCTTCAAGGGACAGGATGAACCAGGCCATCAGGACTTGTGGCTGTGAGGTCATTGTTCCCCAGTAGCAGGCAGGGAGGGATGGAGGAGTAGATGGGGTGGCGGGAGGCAGGAAATCTGTAAAATCACCTGTGTTTTTTCAAATGTTTTTCATTGGAGACACATCTGTGTTCAACTTGCTCCCACCCTCACCTGCTACCATACCACTCCTAGAATCAATTCCTTTCCGTTCAATTTATTTTTCTCATATGAATCAGAATCGACTCAACGACGCACAACAACAACTCAAGCGCCCAGTATAGGAGATCTAAGAGAAAAATGTTGTTGTTAGTTGCCCTTGAGTTGATTCTGATTCATGGCGACTCATGTGTGTAGAGGAGAGCTACTGCATAGGGTTTTCAAGGCTGTGACCTTCAGAGGCACCACTGGGTGGGTTCAAACCACCAACCTTTTAGCTGGTAGTCAAACCCTTAACTGTTTGTGTTCCCCAGGGACTCCAAGAGAAGCATAGAAGTCTTACCTCCACTATGGAGGATCTTGGCGTCTCCTGGGGAGATCGGTTTATATGATTTGAGGCGGCAGGCTGTGGAGGACTAAGTAATTGCTGTTGCTAATGCACACAGCAGGAATCCAGAGGAGGGGAGGTCAGTGAGGGCTGGAGTAGTCCAGGGAGTCTTCTGGGAAGAACTGAGACTTGAGTTGGGCTGTGAAGGGCAAGAATGTTAATAGTGAAGGCAAGGAGCCCATTCTAGGGTGTGCACACATGCCCATACCAGCCATCCCTTCACATCATGGTTCCTTCCAATGACCACACTGGTGAGTCACAAGGGAACCCCAGATGCCCCATCACACCTGGACATCATCACAACCCACCCAAGTGCTCTAAACACTGAGGCACATCATAACCCAAAAGCCCACTGCTGTCCAGTCGATTCTGACTCATAGCGACCCTATAGAACAGAGTAGAACTGCCCCATAGGATTTCCAAGGCTGTGATCTTTACCGGAGCATACCACTGCCTCTTTCTCCTGCAGAGCAGCTGGTGTGTTGGAACCACTGACCTTTCGTTTAGCAGTCAAGCGCTTAACTCCCACACCATGAGGGCTCCTTGAGGCACAGGATAGGCTTTTTTCTTGGAGACCTCTGGGGCATGAGGTCCCTTCCACCTTGGGTGGTTCCTGGGCACTTATACCCAGAACCAGCCACACCAGTATCACCAAACAACTTCATTTGTAGGTAACTTCCATTATATTACTAATATTTTTTAAAACTACTGTATGCCTAGCTCTGGAAACCCTGGTAGTGTAGCGGTTAAGTGCTACGGCTGCTAACCAACAGGTACTCTATGGGGCAGTTCTACTCTGTCCTATAGGGTCGCTAGGAGTTGGAATCGACTCCACGGCAGTGGGGTAGTGGGGTATGCCTAGCTCTGGGCTGTGAAAGATCCAGAGAAGTTGAAGACATGGTTCTTGAGTTCGAGTTGCTACGGTCTAGCTGCGGAGACAGGCAGAGATACACCAAGAGATAAACAGGGAGGTGTCAACTGGTTGAGGAGGAGACTACCAATGGGAGAGAGGTTCAGAGAAGGGAGTCATCAGGGTGGGCTGCAGGATCTAGGGAGAGAGCAGGATGGTGAGACCGGGAATTGGGAGATGGGAAGAAGGTCACTGCAAGGTTGCCAGGGTGTGAAGGGCTTAAAAAGGCTAACTGGGAAGATTGGAGACAACCCAAATGCTCACCAGGAGGTGACTGGTTAAATAAATTATGGCACAGCCACACAATGGAAAAATAATACAGCTTTAAAAAGGAATGAGTCAGTCAGCAGACTGTGTCCAGTTATTGCCAAGATAAACTGATAACCTGTTAGCAAAACGGTGTGTGTAGTGTGCTACTATTTGTGAAGGGCGTGGAGGGGGCCCGGGAGAGGGGAGGGTAAGTATGATCTTATTTGCTTGCATTGGCACAGAGAATCTGTGGAAAGATGAACCAAATAAAAATGGTTACTGGGGATGGAGGTGGGGGAAGCTGGGCAGATGGGGATGGGGTAGGAGGGAGACTTTTCACTGAGTGCATTTATAATTTTAAAATCTTCAAACCATGTATATGGTTTTAATAATTTAAAATTTTTCATTTTAAAAATTAAAGGAAAAATAACTAGGCCGGAGAGTTTGTTCTAGAAGAGCTCGTTACTCAGTGTGGTCCATGAGCCAGCAGCGTTGGCATCACCCGGCGGGGGGTTGGGGGGCCTTATTAGAGATGTAGAATCTCAGGCACCAGCCCAGACCTTGGGCAAGTTACAACCTGTCTGAGCCTCAATTTGTTCATCTGTAAAATGGCCTTCTAATTTAAGGTTGTGAGATTCAGTGAGCTAATGGACTAAGGTACCCAGCAGAGAATGTGCCAGAGAGCGATCCCAGGTGACACAGTGGTGTACGTTAACATATGAGAAGGGCTGGCCTAGAGTCAGTGATCTCGAGGAAGGTCTGTGGGATCCTGAGCAGGCAAGGGTCATTAGGAATAGCTGTGTTTTAAGGCTGTACATTTAGCAGCTGGAGGAAGGGTGGATGGGGAAGAAAAAGCCTACACTGAAAGGCTGAGGGAGGCTGCTTAATTGATTCATTGGTTGATCAATTGGTTAGTTGATACAAGCAGGAGCGGATGGGACCAGGATGTGTGTGCTAGTGATGGAAACAGAAAAAATGTAATTGTTTGTGGGATATTTCTTAGGAAGTAAGGAAGGGTTTGATGATAGGTTGGGTGTAGGGAAGTTAAAAAAAAAAAAAACAAACCTCTGAGCTAGTTTCTCATCTGTAAGATGGAAGTAATAATAGTACTCTCTCCTAGGGTTGTTATGCAGATTAAATAATGGATATAAAGTGCCTTGCACAGGGCCTGGCACACAGGGGCACTCCTTAAGTCTCTGTTCATTTCTCCCTGCTTCTGGTCCCCTTGCTTGGTGTCCCAGTTATCTAGTGCTGCTGTAACAGAAATACCACAAATAGATGGCTTTAACAAACAGAAGTTTATTTTCTCACAGTCTAGTAGGCTAGAAGTTCAAATTCAGGGCATCAGCTCCAGGGGAAGCCTTTCTCTGTCAGCTCTGGAGGAAGGTTTCTTGTCATCAATCTTCCCCTGGTCTAGGAGCTTCTCCACACAGGAACCCCAGGGTCCAAAGGACTTGCTCTGCTCCCTGCACTGCTTTCTTGGAGGTATGAGGTCCCCAACTCTCTGCTTGCTTCCCTTTCCTTTTATCTCTTGTAAGATAAAAGGTGGTGCAGGCCACACCCCAGGGAAACTACATTGGATCAGGGATGTTACATCCCACCCTCATCCTCTTTAACCACAGGCAGAGATTATGATTTATAATACATAGGAAAATCACAAAATGGAAGACAACCACACAATACTAGGAATCATGGCCTAACCAAGTTGACACATATTTTTGAAGGACACAATTCAATCCATGACACTTGGGGATGGAGGAAAAGGGGGAACCAGGATGACCCATGAGAGCCAGAGGGGCTTCTTAGCTTACATCACCCATTTCACCCCAAAAGGGCTTCCCACCCAGGAGGGTTTCATTCCCATTTACAGAGGAAAGAGAAGCCTCTAGAAGGCCCGGGTTGAACAGTGACCAGCCCTCTTCCTCCCAGTTTCGTCCTGTCAGCCTGGCCCATTTTAACGCCAAGTTCCCTGGGGCTGAGGCAGGGCCTAAATCTCTGTCCAGCTCAACACCGGTCCTGCTGCTGCTGAACCCCCACTCCAATCATCTAATAACAACACCTCACACCTGCTCCCCCAGTAAAAGAAACAGCCAAATAATAGGCTCCCCTTGAAACAGACAAAAGCCAGGTCCTGTAATTAAATCTCACCTCTGCAATTACTTGGCATCCTTCAAGAGTCAACCTTATTGGCCTGCCTTGGAATGTGGGGTGGGATTGGGGCTGGAAGTTGCAGTCTCCCCAGACACCCAGCAAGGTCTTTGTCAAGTTAGTGGTCTGTCCTCAAGCAAAACTAAGGGCTCCTGGAGGGGAGGGTGGACTCTGATTGGGGAAGGGCAGGCTGAGACATCCTGCTAGTCACCTTCATCCCTGTCCCAGGTCTCTGCAGCCAGATGTCCAGGGGCAAAAGTCAGAAGGGATATGTCTTAGTCATCTAGTGCTGCTATAACAGAAATACCACAAGTGGATGGCTTTAACAAAGAGATGTTTATCTCCCCACAGTAAAGTAGGCTAAAAGTCCAGATTCAGTGTGTCAGCTCCAGGGAAAGGCTTTCTCTCTGTCGACTCGGGAGGAAGGTCCTTGTCCTCAATCTTCCCCTGGTCAAGGAGCTTCTCAGGTACAAGGACCCCAGGTCCAAAGGATGTGCTTTGCTCCTGGTGCTGATTTTTGGTGGTATGAGGTCCCTACTCTCTGCTAGCTTCCCTTTCCTTTTATCTCTTGAGAGATAAAAGGTGTTACAGGCCATACACCCCAGGGAAACTCCCTTTATATTGGATCAGGGATATGATCTGGGTAAGGATGGTGTTACAATCCTACCCTAATACTTTTAAACATAAAATTACAATCACAAAATGGAGGACAACCACAGAATACTGGGAATCGTGGCCTAACCAAAGTGATACACACATTTTTGGGGGGAACCTAATTCAATCTGTGACAGGGTCCCATCTCCCAAATGACATTGGGTTACAGGCCATTTGTCCAGCCTCCTGCTTCAGATAGGAGACACCTTATCCCAGACCAGCCCTGAAGCTGCTTCTTTAGGCCTGTGGGGGAGGGTGGGCTTTAATCTCACCCTAGCTGCTCCTCTGGGCTAGTCAGGTGGGCCAGGAGAGGTGGTCAGGCTAGTGTGGACTCCTAAACAGGCTTGACATCCTGAGAGGGGGCTCAGAGCTATTTGCTTACCTGGTACCTGGGGATATGGGGATTCAAGTAATAGAACACTTAGGTCCAGCCCTGGTTCAGGAGTGGTGTGTTCAGAGGTGTTGGGGAGAGATTCATTTTCCTTTTGAGCCATGGCCTCTGTCAATAGGATCATGATACAGTGGGAAAGATCCTTGGCTGGGGAGTGAATTTGAATCCTGGCTCTGCTATTTATCAAGGGCATGACCTTGGGCAAGTTATAACCTCTCTGAGCCTGAGTTTGTTCATCTGTAAAATGGGGGGCTATTAATATAAGGTTGTTATAAGATTCAGTGAGATAGTGAGTTAAGATACTCAGCAGACTGGGTCTGCTCATGGTAGGTACTCAGTGCTTCCTCCCTCCTCTGCCACTCTGGCTTGGGGCAGAGATGCTAAAGGGAGAAGAGCAAAGACAGAACAGAGGCTATGAGAGCAAGCAAGAGAGCAGTGCCAATTCAACAAAGCACCTCAAGAAGGAAAATTCCACTGGGGCCCCAGAGACAGGGTGGGGCAGATATCTTCAAGGCCACCTTGAAGGTTGAATAGAAACATTCTGTCCTGACAACCCACAATCTCAAACAATGTGTGTGTGCATTTTCAAACAATGGATTAAGTACAGAAGGACAAAAACAAAATTCTGTGTAGATTGTGACTGTAAGTATAGAAACTATATTTGTGAACAGGCAAAGGTTTAGAAGGAAATAGAACAGTGAACATGGTTTAGTTGGAGTGTTAGGATTATATGTGGATTTTAGAAAGTTTTGGGCAATGTGCTCTGTTGGTATAGCATTTGTTTTACCTTAAAACTCTACAAATAATCAAACTAATTTAACATGGAATGCATTTTCTTTTTTTAAAGAGCAGGGGTGGGGGAGGGGAACCTGGAGACGTGGATTCTAGTGCCACCTCTGCCATTAACCTCCCATGAGACTGTGAGCCTTTCTGAGCCTCAGTCTCTCTATCTGTAAAATGGGATATGAGGCCCAATGGTCTTTAAATTCTAACCTATTGTAATGTTCAGGTGTGGTCCCACTCTGGTTAAAAGGCTCATTGGCTGAGAGAGGAAATGAGGCTGTCTGGAACTTCCTATGTGAGGAGGCTACCTCCAGCTCTAAGGAAGGGGAGGTAGGAGATGGATGAGTGCAGTAAGCACTTCCTAGACACACTCACCTCCTCTGTGCCAGGCCCTGTGCTCTGGCTGTGGGAGGGTCTGAAGTTCAACACCAGCCCTTACCTTCCAGGAATCAGCACAGCCCCGTACACTTCACATGTGTTCCAGAGGTTAAACCCTGGGCCCAATTTCAAGCCCAGGGCTTCTTTCCAATGGCGCCTCCTCCTGGGTCTGGCTTGTCTCCCTGTCTCCCTGAAACCTGGATGGAGCAGCCGCTACATCCACCATTCTCGGAGCTGTGTTAGGCACAGGTCCAAGTGGATTACAAGCATCAAACTTCTGTCTGGAGGTGAGGTGAGAAGGCAGATGGGGACAGGAGCTGGTTGAGTGGACACAAGGAATACGGTGGAGAGGAGTGTGCTGTTTCATTAGGGGGAGAACAGCTAGGAGTACGTAGCAAGGTGTGTATAACTTTTTGAACCCTGCAAGAGAGGGCCAATCCACCCATTTTATGGATGGAGAAAAGAAGAGTTCAAATGATGTTTACTCATGCTCTATGACCAAGCAATTCTGCTTTTAGGAAAATACCCCAAGGAAACCCTCACTCAGATCCATAAGGAGATATGAATGCAATGTCATTATAGCATTGTTTAGGAGACAGGAGGTGGAGGCACCAGGGGGTCCGTCCCTGGGGAAGTAGAGAAGTAAATTGTGGTGGATACACTCAGTGGAGGAGACCATGCAGCAACTGGAACCCAAGGCCTGGATGCTCGGATAGCAATGCAGATGGATCTTAAAAACAGTGAGGAGCGATAAAGATAAACAACAGAATAAGATCTAAAACACATAATATTACTTATGTAAATAAAAAAAAAAAAACTACTTGCACAAACACAACACTATATATTTTGCAAGAACACATATGAACAAGAAAATACTCATGAGGCACATTAGAATGGTTGCCGCTGGCTGGGGTGGAGTGGGGTGGGGTGGGGTGGGGTGGGGAATGGAGATAAAGGGGAAAAAACTAATAAAACAGGAGAGGAGCCTTTCATGGACCAGTGATAATAATGCACCGGGAAGCAAGGAGTATGAATAACTCGGCCCTCTCTGCCTGAGGTCCAAAAAAAAGAAAAACAAGTAAGGATCAGAGAAGTAAATTGGTTTGTCCAAATCACACGGTAAGGAGGGGTGGAGAGAATGTCCAAATAACCAGGCCTACTTAAAGCAAGGCAGTAGCAAGACACTTAAGCCTCCATCTGGACCTAGACAGCAGAGACGGCAGGAAGAGGGGGACGCTGTGTGTTTGTGTCGGCGGGGGGAAGATGCAGGCAAGGTAGTGGGATCTTCCCATGCCCCAAGTCAGCCCTGGGTCCTCCTAGCTCTCGTTGTCTCTCCCAAATACCCACTGAGCACTGTGGGGGACAGGCCACAGTCCTTAACCTTCCAGGGATTTTAATGATGAATAAAATGAGGTCATACCTGGAGAGTGGCAGAGATGTCAGAGAAGGGAGGTTCCAGAAGGAGGCTATCCTGGAGGCAGGGCTGAATCAATGTTGTCTGGGGTTTAGAAATAATAACATAACAACTCATAGCACCTACCTCATAGCAGGTGCTACTCTAAGCTTATTTGGTCTTTACAGCAAGTCTACTAGGTAAATTCTATTCGCATCGCCACTGCAGATTAGAAACTGAGGTGCAGAGATATTAAATGATTTACGCAAGTCACACAGCTAAGAAGTGGCAGAGCTGGGATTGGAACCCAGGCAGAATGCATCCAGAGGCCATGATCTTAACCACTACGCAAATCTGCCTCTCAAATGATTTACAAAATGAAATAAAAAAGATACGGCTTGACTGTCCAGGCCTTCCTAAAGGAGGTCTCCCCAGCCACTGCTCCTTCTTGAGGTTCCTACAGCGAGGGTGACCTGGCCTGGGCTGGGGAGACACTCTTGGGAGGACTCAGTCCTATGATCAGTCAGGAGGACCCTGCATGAAGGCTTTAGGATGTGACTCACCTCCCCCACCCTCAAATGTCCAAGATACAGGCACCCAATGTCCTCATTGTACACGTAAGGAAACTGAGGCCCAGAAAGGGGACAGGACTGGTCTCAGGTTACCCCTGACAACCAGTCCAGCACCTTTGCCCCCTTTCAGCTGAGACAAAGCATTATGTGTGCTAAGTCATGGTTCCCTGCTCCCCTCAGCTCCCCAGAAATACCTCTAGGATGCTTCCCTCCTCTTTCCACTCATGCCACTGCCGGGGCTAACAGTTCATGGGTCCTGGGGGATTGTGGGAGGAGGGGAGAACAGAGTGGGCCAGGAGGTACCTGCATGAAGACCCTTCCAGGCCCTGAACCTTCAGCCTCCCTGCGCACTGGGCTGCAGCACCTTGAATGAATCTCTAACACAGCACTTCCCACCAGCCTCCTGGCTCCCCTCCTGACAGCTCTTTCCACAGCCAAGGCATGAGAGCCAGGCCATTTTCTCCAGAGTCCAAAATGCTGTGTTGCCACCTTCCTGCCCTCACCCAAGCAAGATAGCATCACCCCAGAGTGCTTGGAGATCCCTAATCAGGGGCTCTGGCAGGACAAGCTGATTGCTGCTGCTGCTCCTCCTTCCTTCATTCCTGCCAGCCTCCCCCTCCCAGGCCCTGCCAGCCTCCACTGAAATTAGGGGTTATTACCATCAGGGTGTGAGATCAAGACCCCAACTCCCGATCTGCCTGTGGGCCTCAAAGTCCACCCCGTAACCAACAAGTCATTGCTAACACAGTGCCAGGGAGGAAACAAGTCCTGGGCCCAGCCCAAGTCAGTGTGGCAGAGAGCAGGAAGTCACCAGCTTGCTCTCCTCCCTCCCCTGTTCCTCCCTGACCATGTACTCCCCCCCTACCCCCGCCACCCCACCTGCTGGTCACAGGGAGAAGCATGTATCACTCGTATATGTGAGATTTCTGACCCATTCCTGGGAGGTGACCATCAGGCCTGGATTTGGGGGAGGTGAGACCTCAGAGAGGTGAGGGCCTGGTTTTTGAATGTGGGGATAGGGCAGCTCATTCAGGAGCTTATCCATCAATCCAATTACTCACCCACCCATAATAATAATAGCTAATGTTTACTGAGTGCTTTTTCTGTGCCAGGTACTGTCCCTAAGCCCCTTGCCCAACCTTAATGGGTAAATACCTCTAGTCTACCCATTTTACAGATGAGGACACAGAAGCACAGAGAGGTCAATTAACTTGTCCAAGGTCACAGAACTAGAAAAAATACTGATGGAGCCAGGATTTAAGCTCAGGCAATGTGACTCCAGAGCTTGTGGTCCTGTCCCCAATACCACCTTCAGCGCCCATGTCTCCATGGACTAGGAAGACCCAGAGGGGATTGTGTTGTCAAAGAGGCATCATAATGCCCCGGCCCCCACATTAGCTCTCCGTACTTCGGCACTCTCAGTGCCCTCTAAGAGTCCCTGGGAGCCCCAGCAGCCCCTGACCACCAGGTGTACCATCTCACCACCAAGGAAGGCCCTGGTCAAGGATGTCAGAGGTGGGATGGCATCACAGGGTGGCAGCAGGACAGCTCAAGGTCACAAGTCTGATTAGCAGGAAGGAGTATGCAGGATCTAGCAGGCCCACCTGTGTGGCTGAGAGCTGGTGGCCTCTTGGGTATGAGTGCCACCACCTGACTTTTTCTCCCTGGGGTGGAACATGAGATGGGATGGGCCACCATTGAACTTTTCTGGTTCCTATGCCTCTTCAGCGGAAACCCTGGTGGCGTAGTGGGGTTAAGTATGATGGCTGCTAACCAGAAGGTCGGCAGTTCAAATCCACCAGATGCTCCTTGGAAACTCTGTGGGGCAGTTCTACTTTCTCCTATGCGGTCGCTGTGAGTCGGAATCAACTCAACAGCAGTAGGATGGGTTGGTTGGTAGGGTATGCCCCTTCAGTTCTCCAAGACACTTCCTAGGTTGTTCAATTTGCATTACCCAATGTCCCCAGTAAACTTGTAACTATTAATAATAACAGCTAGTTTACTGAGTACTTAATAGGTCTAGGCCCTTTATTTATTTTTTCCTTTTTTCTCTCTTTTTTTAATTGAACTTTAGATGAAGGTTTACAGAACAAACTAGTTTCTCATCATTTAGTACACACATTGTTTTATGAGATTGGTTAACAACCCCACGACATGTCAACACTCTCCCTTCTCAACCCTGGGTTCCCTATTACCAGCTTTCCTGTTCCTTCCTACCTTCTAGTTCCTGCCCCAGGGCTGGCGTGCCCCTTTAGTCTTGTTTTGTTCCATGGGCCTGTTCAATCTTTGGCTGAAGGGTGAACCTCAGGAGTGGCCTCATTACTGAGCTGAAAGGGTGTCTGGGGGCCATACTCTGCAGAATTTCTCCATTCTCTGTCTGGTCTAGGAAATTTACATGGCATATCTCTTTAAACTTTCACATTAACCCTATAAGGTAGATTCTCTTGTTATTCCCACTTTATAAGTGGGAAAACTGAGGTAGAGAGTAGTTATAATTTACCCAAAGATTAGGCAGGTAATGAGTGGTGGAGCAGGAATTTGAGCCCAGGTAGCTGGCTGCAGGCCTCGATCACATGCTACACAGCCTCACAAGGAAGCTAAGGACTACGCATGGCCTTCTCATCCATCCTTTTCAGTTCCCCTCTGCCCTCAACTCAGGCAAAAACCCATTGACATGAGTTACAGAGTAGAATTGCTTTGTAGGGTTTTCTTGACTCTAATGTTTATGAAAGCAAATCACCAGGCCTTACTTCCACAGTGCTCCTGGGTGGGTTTGAACTGCCAATCTTTAGGTTACTAGTTGAGCACCATTTGCACCAATCAAGGCAAACAAGCTCTCAAAAAGGTTCAGATGAGCACAATCAAAACCTAGATGTAATTGCCAAATGAGGCTGGTAATAGCTGCTCTTTATTACTGTTTGCCTTGTGCTTTCACAGTTCCCACAGCTCATCGCACACACCCCTGCCCCCCCCAACACCACTCAAGTAGAAATCCTTATTAATCCTCATTTTGCAGATGAGGCACCTGAAGCTCAAAGAGGCTCAGCAACTTGCCCAAGGCTGCCTGACCTGTAAAGGCTCAGACCTTCAGACTCCAAAGCCCATCACATTCCTGCAGCACCGGGTGTCCCCAGGAAGTTCAGCTAACTTCCTCACCCAAGTGCTATTTGCATTTCAACAGGGCTCAAGGCCTTCCACCGAGTGTGAGGTGCTGATGGTGGAATTTCAGGCATGGGCTAGGTTATCGATGTGGGAATGTGCCCGTGGGCCTGGAGTATTTAAGCAGACGGGGTGTCTTCCTAGAAGACCTATAGTGATACCGCGAATGAGGTCTTCTTGGCCTACCCAGAAAGCCCAATGCTTAAAAATCACCCTCTTCCCCATTGTAAACCCCGGTATAAGGGACGCACACATAATACACTGATTAGGGTCAATCTGGGTTATCTGAAAGGCCTTTGTGGGGTCTGCCTATCCAGAGTCCTTTTCTTTTGGCTCTAGCTTTAAACCCGAGTGAGAATAGGTTAAAGGGATTCAGAAAGAAGAGGAGGGGCTGGTGAGACCCTCCACTTGCCCTCAAGCTTCAATGTGCCTGTGAAATAAGAGGCTTAATGAGGCTGTGGGAATCAGACAGAGGAGAGGGGAGTCTTCCTCCAACCTCTAAACCAGAGATTCCTGACCTCATTTCTGTTGACATTTTGGTCTGGACAGTTCTTTACATAGGGGAATATCCTGTGCGTTGTAGGATGTTTAGCAGCATCCCTGGTCTCTACCCATTAGATGCCAGTAGCAACCCCAAATTGTGGCAACCAAAAATGTCTCCAGGCGTTAGCAAATGTCCCCTGAGGGGAAGATCACCCCTGGTTGTAGACCACTGCTCTAAACTCACACACACACACACTCAGTGCACTTGACACAGAGGACGTGAGGAGGAAGAGATGGCTAAATGAAACCAGCTGTTAACCTGGAAAGTATGTAGTCAGGCCCCACCCTTCTCCAGAGCTGGCTGAGCTAGGCCTCGGGGAGAAATGGGGTGTTCCCACCCCTCTGAGGTTAGTCACTTGGAGCCTGGCTTGGCCCCTGGAAGGGGCAGGGCCATGGCAAGGGCTACCCCAGCTTCCTCCTCCTCCTCCTCCTCTCAAGATGCCTTCTCTTCCTTCGTCCTCCTTCTTCCATCTTCTCCCCTGGAGTGTCCCTCTGGCACAGTTTCTGTCAGGGCCTCATTCCTGGGTATGTGACTTTCCCTCTTAGTCTGAGCAACCAGGACCCCGGGTGTTGTAGTAGCGGCTCGGGCCTAGCTGGCAGGAAGGCCCAGAGCAGGCGGGCTGAGTCAGGGCCTGAGCTGGGGCAGAGAAGGAGGGGAGCATTCAAGTGCTGGCTCCCACCCTAACTAGCCCTAGGACTTCTGCCAAGTCTTGGCACTTAGAGGGCACCTCATTACTAGTGGTATGATCTTAGGTAAATGCTTAGACTCCTTTGAGCCTCAGTTTCCTTATCTGAAAAATGGGGTAACAACTCAAATGATTCTTAGGAGCTTTTTTTAAAAAAAATAATTTTTATTGTGCTTTAAGTGAAAGTTTACAAATCAAGTCAGTCTGTCACATATAAGCTTATGTACACCTTACTCCATACTCCCATTTACTCTCCCCCTAGTGAGTCAGCCCGCTCCCTCCTTCCAGTCTCTCCTTTCGTGACTGTTTTGCCAGTTTCTAACCCTCTCTACCCTCCCATCTCCCCTCCAGACAGGAGATGCCAATACAGTCTCAAGTGTCCACCTGATACAAGTAGCTCACTCTTCATCAGCTTCTCTCTCCAACCCATTGTCCAGTCCCTTTCTTAGGAGCTTTTGCTGAGCTGAGTGGCTAGTGCCTGGCACTTGGTAGATGCTCAATTGTGTTAGCAGAGAGCCTCCCCCTTCCCTCTATGGGGTATCTGCTCAGCCCCTCCCACCCCCACACATTTTGAAAGCACCTGCCTCTGCCAGCCCCAAAGCCAGCCTCTGGAGCCTGAGGTAAAGGGTTCACGTGGCCCTAACACTGAAGGGGCAGTGGGGAATGGGAGGGGAGAGGTGATGAGAGAGACCTCTGCAGTTCCTCACCTCCATGGCCGCAGGCTGAGCCCTTTTATGGTGACAGGAGGACCAGAACCCCACATCCTCAGATTCACGCTTAACACATGGCAACCTGAGCCACCTCTTGTGGTCCAAGAAAGGGAAAGTTCTGCCGGGCCAGGCTGTCAGCTTGAACTTTGAAAACATGGAGGATGAAGAGATTGGGACAGGCTCTAAAGCAGTGGTTCTCACAGCCCTCAGGGGACGTTTAGCAATGTTTACAGACATTTTTGCTTATCACAGCTGGGAGGGGCTGCTACTGGCATCTGGTAGGTAGAGGTTAGGGATGTTGCTAAATCTGCTACAGTGCACACAACAGCACCCGTAACAATTATCCAGCCCAAAATTCAGTGGTTTCAAGGTTGAGAACCCCGCTCCACAGGGAGTCTGAAGTTCACCTTTGTGGTGTCTTTGTTACCTTCACACACAGAGCCCGGCATACAAGAGGCGCTTAGGAATGGTTTTTGTTGTTGAGAATATACACAGGAGAACATACTGTTTCTACCTGTACAATTCAGTGACATTGATTATAATCTTCAAGGCATGCAGCTATTCTCACCCTCATTTTCTGAGTTGTTCCTCCTCCATTAATATAAACTCACTGCCCCCAAGTTTCCTATCTAATCTTTTGAGTTGCTGTTAGTTTGATCCCATGTAGATAGTTTCAGGGATGGTTTTGAATGAATTAATTAAAGAACTAATGCCCTTGCCTTGGCTCTGGTAAGAGACTGTAATGTACACAGTAAACCCCACACTTTGCAGTGTGTCATCCTGTCCATGCAGATTCCAAGAACCCCCAGCCACGAGCCAGCTTCCACACCCTGCAGTGTTCTTACCAAACTGAGGAATCTGGTTGCCTCACCCTCCAGTGAGACCGGCAGCTGTGGAGAGCAGCTGTGGCTGAGCACCTGCCTCCCAGCACCCAGCGGAGCTCAACAAGAATTGACGGAATGAGGGCAGAGATGAATTAAAGATTAACCGCCCCTCACAGGCTCTGTTGCCACAGTGCAGTGGGCACAAGAAGCTCATGGAGTGTAGGGTGTGGTCCCTGGAGTCAGCAATGCCCAAGTTCAAATCCCAGCCTTGCTCCTTATCAGTCACGTGAAACCCTGCACATGTTCCTAACCTCTCAACTTTAGTCTTCTCAGTTATAAGAGGGGCTCATAATAATAGTTTCCTCCAAGGTTAATGTGAGGATTAAGCAGTGACCCACTTAAAGGGTTTGGTGCAGCACTTATAAACGGTGATGGAAAACGATTGTTGGTTACCAGCATCATGGTTCTTTTCCTGTGCTCGCCCCTCTACCTGTAATCTCGACTGCAGTCCCAGGGCCGAGCCTGGGAGAGTCTGGGGAGGCTGCTGAACTTGCTCACCTTCCTATCCAGCTTGGCTGAGTGCCAGCCTGGGGTAGGCCCCAGGGATACAGAGATGAATGGGATGTGACCCTGGCTGCTGGGAGAGGGTTGCAGGCTCTTGGGACATTAGCAGGGTCCCAGCAGAGGACTACAGCCACAACTGGGATGAGGCATCACAGTGCCAAGGGTGCAAAATTTAAGGAGGCACTCATTCTCAGTACACTTTCACAACCCTGAGCGCAAACACTGCCTTAAAATTTGCACCCTAGAGTGCTGCATTGGCCTTACCCTAGTCTCAGCCCTGCAAAGGACTGCATCATAAGAGGAATGCTAGAAGGGGCAGAGGAGGGAGAGATGGAGGAAGGGGATGTAGGCATCAGAGAAGGCTTCCTGGAGGAGGTGTCAGGAGAGCTGCTGGGCTTGGAAGGCTAGGAAGAATTTGGAAATGCAGAGATGAGGGCACATTTATTCCTCAGTAGAAACTAACATAAGCAAAGACTGTTTTGGAGGAAAGCCCTGGGCAAGTATGGACTGGACAAAAAAAAAAAAAACCAAACCCACTGCTGTCGAGTCGATTCCGACTCATAGCGACCCTATAGGACAGAGTAGAACTGCCCCGTAGAGTTTCCAAGGAGCGTGTGGCGGATTTGAACTGCCAACCTTTTGGTTAGCAGCTGTAGCACTTAACCACTATGCCACCAGGGTTTCCATGGACTGGGAAAATAGCTTGTAAATTAAATGCAAAGGAGCCTACTTTATGACTTGAGCACCTGGGACTTTGTAAGAGGGCTGGGGCTCAACTTCCACTAACTGTGTAGCTAGGGGTTCTCCCAGTGCCCAGGGTCTGAAGGGCTGCCAGGATAGGCAGAGAGGAAATGGGTTCCCCTGGCAGAGCCAGCCTTACAGGCCCAGTGGGTGGTCACCTACAGGCATCTTGTCACTAGTTCCTCTGGTTTGTACGGACATGGATCTGAAGGCCTCTGGTAGAATGAACATCTGGTACCTGGGAGATGGTGTCGGGGTTCGGAGGTGAACAAGAAAGTTCAGTCACAGGGTTGTCAAGGAGTGTGGCGATAGGAGTAAAAAGTACAGTGAGATAAGCGTAGTGAGGCGGGACTTCTAGAGAGCGAATAGAACCCAAGATCCCAGGGACCAAGAGTAGGGGGTAAGGGGAGGCAGCCATTGGTGACACGGCTTTGTAACAATGAAAGGTGTTCTAAAATAGAATGGGCTGGCTGGCTAAAGGTCTACTGCCCTTTATTAGAATTCAGTTCAGTCGAACCAGCATTTATTGAGCATTCCCTAAATGCCTTGGCCTGGAGTAAAAGAGGGAATAGGATTGTGGAGGCTGTTATGTCAAGGGTAAGGGGGTATAGAAAGAGAAGAGAAAGGCACTGCCCTTAAGGAGCTCACAATCTAATGGGGAAGACAGAATTTTCCTAATGACTGGGAGGGAGGGCATTGTAGGCTGGGGAAACAGCCTGGGCACGGGTCCAGAGGTGTGAAGGACCAGGTGTGCTCGACGGCAATGAATTTGTTTTGTTTTGTTTTTGGTTTAGAGAGCGAAAAAGGAGCCCTGGCGGCACAGCAGTTAAGTGCTTGGTTGCTAACTTAAAGGTCGTCGGTTCAAACCTACCAGCTCCTATGTGGGAGAAAGATGTGGCAATCTGCTTCCGGAAAGATTACAGCCTTGGAAACCCTACGGTTTTGGTTTAGAGACCAAAAGGATACTCTGGGTGGCACAAATGATTAAGAACTTGACTCCTAGCTGAAAGGTTGGCAGAGGTGTCTCGAAAGACAGGCCTGGAGACCTGTTTCCAAAAGGTCACAGTCTCAAAAACCCTGTGCTCTGCACACATGTGGTCGCCATGACTGGGAATCCATTCTTTGGCAACTAACACCAACAACAAAAGGGAGCAAAAGATACTTTGAGAGTGAGAGCAATAGGCCAAAAATTGTTTGCCATCCAGAGTGGGAGAGAAACTAGCTGAATGGACATGGAAATAGAGGGTAGAGAGGAGTGTGCTGTCTCGTTAGGGGGAGAGCAACTAGGAGTATACAGCAAGGTGTATGTAAATTTTTGTATGAGAGACTAACTTGATTTGTAAACTTTCACTTAAAGCACGATAAAAAAAAAAATCCTTCGCCGTCTAGTCAAAACCCACTCATAGCGACCCTATAGGACAGAGTAGAACTGCCCCATTGGGTTTCCAAGGCTATAATCTTTTACAGAAGCAGACTGTCACATCTTTTTCCCATGGAGTGGCTGGCACGTTTCAACCGCGGACCTTTCAGTTAGCAGCCAGGCACTTAAGTACTGCACCACCAGGGCTCCTTAGTGCAGTAGGACCTGGCCAAGAATCCCGAAATATGCATTCTGATGTGAGTGTGAAGCACAGGCTGAAAAGGCACAGGGTTGGGAAGCAGGAAGACAAGCTAGAAAGCGGGAGGAACCCGGCAGGAGACTGTGGCCTGACTGGAGCAGTGGCAATGGGGAGGAGGAAGAGGGGCAAATGAGAGCAATGTGAGGTCAAGTCTTGGTGAGCTGGCAGATAACTCTGATAAGCAGACAAAACCAGTTGCCATGGAGTCGATTCTGACTCATGGCGACCCTGTGTGTGTCAGAGTAGAACCGTGCTTCACAGGGTTTTCAATGGCTGATTTTTTGGAAATAGATCACCAGGCCTTTCTTCTGAGGGATCTCTGGGTAGACTTGAACCGCCACGCTTTTGGTTAGCAGCTGAGCGGGTTAACTCTTTGCAGCACCCAGGGACTCTGATAAGCAGGCAGAGGCCTGCATTACCAGGCATCAGCTCTGGAGTCTTGGCTCTGTGGCCAGCAGAGCTGTGTGCCAGGATGGCCCTGTGGGCTTCTGAGCAGTGACTCTAGTATTCGATGCCCCAGTGATCGATGCCCCAGCTCTCCTCTTCTCTCCCTCCTTCCAGGACTCACAGAAAACCTCAGTACCCAGTCATGGGCCAAAGACATCATCAGGCAAAAAGGTGAAGACCCCACGCCCACTGCTGTCCCGGACGTGGAAGCAGGACCGAGAACAGTCTCTGGCAGCAGCGTATGTGCCGGTGGTAGTGGACCCCAGGGGCCAGAACCCAGACAGGCTTAGGTTCAATTTCTACACCTCCCAGTACTCCAACTCTCTGAACCCTTTCTACACCGTGCAGAAGCCTACCTGTGGCTACCTGTACCGCCGGGACACTGACCACACACGCAAGCACTTTGATGTGCCTTCCGCCAATGTGGTCTTGTGGCGCAGCTGAGAATGTGCCAGTCAGAAGCCCTCGGCTCCGTACCCTGACCCCCATGACTCCAGGCCCCAGCGGAGAAGGGTTGCTCACTTCAGGAGGACCAGCCCATGCCTGGACTAGGACAGCTGTGCCATGCCCACCTGTCAGCAGCAGTGGAGGGAGGTATCTCTTTTCAGCAACAATTAAAGTTTGTCCTTCCTCTCCCTGGCATCTGAATGGGTGGCTGTGGGTGGATAAACTGAGACCACAGGGGCGTTGTACAGAAAGGTTATGTCCAGAGGTGCCTGAAGACTTAGAAGGACTTGGGTCTCAGTCCCATCACCCCAAGAGTATCCTCAATCCCCCTTCAGAGCCTGAATCCTGAGCAAAGCCCATGCTGGCCACAAAATCTCAGGGTCCAGGTTTGGCGACTCCTCCAAAGATAAGAAAGAGAGATGCATCAACTGCCCTCTTATGGACTCCTCCTCTCCTGGGCTGGAGAATAGGGAAGTAATACAGGGCGTGAACACAGTCCCTAGGGAGCCCCCTCCCCAGCCCCAGTTTTACTTAAAACTGCCTCTTCTGACTTGTGGTTTAGTTGGTTGGGAGTGGGCTTCCCAGTCTCAGTCTCTTCTCCTGTGGTCCAGAGGAGGCAACTTGGGGCTGGTTAGGCTGGTGGGTCATGGCTCATGGAGCAGAAGGATGGAGGCAGAGGGCACTTGACCCACAGCAGTGGCCCGAGTACTGCGTCACTGGTCACTGCCACCCGGGGTGAATCCAATGAGTGGTATGCTGGAACAGCTCACACCGGCCTGTGAGACAACTATGTGCACCTCTTTGTCTTCCCTGCTCCACATTCAGCGACTTCATGTTGGCAGCTCAAAATTGGCCATAGTGAGAGTATTTGCATTGCAAAAATCAGCAAATGCCTGCAAATAGGGGCTTCTTTTTTCCAGAGAAGGACCCTTGGTTGCGCAGTGGTTAAGTGCTTGGCTGCTAACCGAAAGGTCAGCAGTTTGAACCTAGCGGCCACTCCACGGGAAAAAGATGTAGCAGCCTTCTTCTGTAAAAAAAAAAAAAGACATACAGCTTTGGAAATCCTATGGGGCAGTTCCACTCTGCTCACAGGGTCGTTATATGTCGGCATTGACCCTACAGCAATGGGTTTGGTTTTTTGGTTTGATTTTTCCAGTGAACACCTGTTAAAGATTCACCAATACATCACTGGGTGAATCCTGCTGGTTTCATTTCTAGCAGTGAAATGAATTTCACTCTAGGTATCCAGGAGAGCGTATTTCTAGAGCACAAGAGGTTGGGGCCAGTGTGGCAAGTAGGACCAGGATACCTGGGAACTCCCAGAAAAGCAGCCAGTGACATTGACCAGTCTCTACAGCTTTCCTGGATACCTTTCTCGGAAAAGAAGGTGATAAGGGGAGAGGATCTCCTAGGGGTTACCCGAATAGCGTAATCCAACTTCTAGTATTCAGTTATTACCGAATTATTCAGCAAATGTTTATTTGCATCTACTATGTTCCAGGAGCCCTGGTGGCACAATGGTTAAGAGCTCAGACCGCTAACCAAAAGGCTGGACATTCAAATCCACCAGCCGCTCCTTAGAAACCCTATGAGGCAGTTCTACTCTGCCCTATAGGATCGCTATGAGTTGGAATCGACTCGACAGCAATGGGTTTTATGTTCCAGGCAAAGGAGGCTTGGTGGTACAGTTGTTAAGCGCTTGGCTGCTAACTTTAAGTCAGCAGTTTGAATCCACCAGCTGGTCCAAGGGAGAAAGATGTATGTCATGGATTGAATTATGTCCCCCCCAAAAATGTGTGTATCAATTTGACTGGGCTGCGATTCCCAGTACTGTGTGGTTGTCTTCCATTTTGTGATCGTAATTTTATGTTAAAGAGGATTAAAGTGGAATTGTAACACCCTTACTAAAGTCACATCCCTGATCCAATGTAAAGGGAGTTTCCCTGGGGTATGTCCCGCACCACCTTTTCTTTCAAGAGATAAAAGGAAAGGGAAGCAAGCAGAGAGTTGGGGACCTCATACCACCATGAAAGCAGCACCAGGAGCAGAGTGTATCCTTTGGACCTGGGGTCCCTGCACCAGAGAAGCTCCTCGAGCAGGGAAAAATTGAGGACAAGGACCTTCCTCCAGAGCCAACAGAGACAGAAAGCCTTCCCCTGGAGCCGATGCCCTGAATTTGGACTTTTATCCTACTTTATTGTAAGGAAATAAACTTCTCTTTGTTAAAGCCATCCACTTGTGGTATTTCTGTTACAGCAGCACTAGATAACCAAGACAATATGGCAGTCTGTTTCTGTAAAGATTACAGCCTTGGAAACCCTATGGGGCAGTTCTACTCTGTCCTACAGGGTTGCTATGACTCGGTGGCACAAAACAACATGTTCCAGGCACAGTGCTGAGTGCCAGGGACAGAAAGATCAATAAGACTCTGTCTTCGAATTAAGAATATGCAATCTTTCTTAATTTTTTTTTCTTCTCTTCCCTTCTTTATCTCCATTTTCCTCTAAGTTACTTTTTGCTGTAGGCTCTCTTTCAGGTTGGAGGCTTTCTTTGAATGCCTGGTGATCCTTGGCTGGGACCAGACCATTTAGCATCTGTACCAGGTCTTTCCTCCTGCCTGGTTGTCAGTGTTTACAGAGCCCAGCCTGGGAGGGAACTGAGGGTCTCACTCTGTGCTATACAGATTTTCTCTTAGCTTTCCAGGTGTCAGAATGGCCCCTCTCTTCCCTAGCTGTGCCTAGAGAACTAGAGACTCCCTGGTCCAACTCTCCAGAATGGCCTTCAGCCAGGGTCAGGGAGGGATAGATGCCCAGAGATGCCTGCTCTACTGGCCTGTGGTGGCACCTGGGAAGGTAAATGCCCCTTCTACAGATATTCAAGCAGTCCTCCTATTTTCAGCCCCTGTCCTGCACCCCAGCCTTCAGAGGCACCTGGTGCACACACCTTCTGAACCCCAGAGCTCTGTGACAGTAATTAGCATTGTTTTTGTACTAACCTCCACGTCCTTCTTTTTGAAGGCACATTTCAGTTTCAACTTCAGTCTGATAAGAGAGCTACCACTTGTCCACCTGCCTTCTGTTTTCCAAAAATTTATTAGAACCTCTCGTCTCTTGCATTGTTTTTCTCTGTGGATTTATAGCTTTAAAAAAAATGCATTTATTACCATTTTAGTGGAAAACAGAGAAATCCAAATTTTCAGTCTACCATCTACAACTACAGTCTTTTTTTTTTATTGTGCTTTAAGTGAAAGTTTACAATTCAAGTCAGTTTCTCATACAAAAACTTACACACACATTGTTATGTGACCCTAGTTGCTCTCCCTACAATGTGACAGCATACTCCTCCTCTCCACCCTGTATTGCCCGTGTCCACTCAACCAGCTCCTGCCCCCCTCTGCCTTCTCACCTCCAGACAGGAGCTGCCCACATCGTCGCATGTGTCTACTTGGGCCAAGAAGCACACTCCTCACCAGTATCATTTGATGGCTTATATCTCTGTCTGAAGAGTTAGCTTTGGGAATGGTTTTCTACAACTAGAGCCTTTAGTCATTCATTCAGTCAATCACCCAACAGCCACTTGTTGAGCACATAGTGTGGGCTGGGTCCTTGGGATGCAAAGATGAACAAGACCCATCTCTGCCCTTCTAGACTTTATAGCTCTTGTGGGATGGGAGGCAAGATCTACGACTGGAGTCTTTACTTTACACAGGGATGCCTCCTCCTCTACCCTTTACAAGGGGCTACCCCTTGAGGCTCGTCTGGAGAGACTGGCCTTCATGGAAGCCCTTGTCAGCTTCCCTGAGCAGGAACAATGTCAGTAAGGAAAGAGTGCTGGGTCCTGCACCATTTCCGTGGCCGGCTGTGGATCGAACCCGAACCGTTGTGATCCACAGCGTTTTCATTGGCTGATTTACAGGAATAGATCGCCAGGCCTTTCTTCCTAGTCCTTCTTAGTCTGGAAGCTCCACTGAAACCTTTTCAGCATCATAGCAACATGCAAGCCTTCACTGACAGACAGGTGGCAGCTGTGCATAAGGTGCACGGGCTGGGAGTCGAACCTGGTCTCCCTGATAGGAGGGAACTCTACCACTGAACCACCAATGCCCCCGATTTCTTTGAAGAAACTGGCGAAGGTCCCACCTTGATATGGTGGGATAATCCTGGGGAACAGGTGAACCTGTGCTCAGGACCCTGTTGTGTTTTTGTGGAGGTAGTAAGTGGGCTGACCAGCAGCCTTGGAGGGGGATTAGTCAGATCTGGGATTGCCACCCCTCTCGCCTCTGCCTGGGCAGGGCTATAACCTCTCAGCACCTGCCCCACCTTCTCCCTCTCCTCAGCACCATTCAGCCAGACGGATTCTCTTTCTCTGGTACACCATCTGTCCCAGGAGGGATTCCTGATGATAGAGCATTCAGGGGAAGCCACAAGACCTTTGTCACTGTGTCCACTGTGAGATCCATGCACACTGCTTTCTGTTCCCCTTGTGTGTATTCATCTCTTCCTTGAGGCCTTGGTATCCATCCCAGTTCTCCCCTGACTTGGTGTCCATGTCTCTGGGGGAAGGAATGGAGATGTGGTGAAACCCATGTAAAGTTGTTCACTACAGATTAGTAAGTAAGCACACGTGAGCCCGTGCTTACCTTACTGGCTTATTCACCCCCAGCTACCAGGGGAAGGCTGAAGGAGAAGGGGGCCTGTGAGATCCCACTAACTCCATCTAGCTCTTCTTCAGAGACTTAAAGGCTTAGGCTAAAAGCATGGCAATGAGATGGAAAAACTGGTACCAGGACTTAGCGTGGTGCCTTGAACACCAAACCAAAAGAAACCCGTTGCCCTTTGACTCCATTCCAACTCATAGGTATTTAATACAGATCCCTGCTGAGAACTTGACATTTCTAACAAGTTCCCAGGTGGATGCTAATGTTGCTGGTTAGGGACCAATTATGAGAACCACTAGTAGAGCAATGGTTCTCAAAATTTATTATACATAGGTCAGTTGGCATAACACAGTTCATAAAGAAAATATTTTATATACTACTGTGGTGAGCAGTATCTGCAGTCTTAAAAGCTTGCCGGTGGCCATCTAAGAT
Organism: Loxodonta africana; assembly: GCF_030014295.1. Taxonomy (NCBI): domain Eukaryota; kingdom Metazoa; phylum Chordata; class Mammalia; order Proboscidea; family Elephantidae; genus Loxodonta; species Loxodonta africana. The sequence goes on from NC_087342.1 coordinate 104,841,550, forward strand.
ACAAGAATTGGTCCCACCCTGTCTGGAACAAAGGAAAATAAAGAAAAGCAAAGACACAAGGGAAAATTAGTCCAAAGGATTAATGGACCACATCAACTACAGCCTCCACCAGCCTGAGCCCAAAAGAATTAGATGGTGCAGGCTACTACTGCCGACTGCTCCGACAGGGATCACAATAGAGGGTCCCAGGCAGAGTGGGAGAAAAATGTAGAATAAAATTCAAATTCACAAAAGAAGACCACACTTACTGGCCTGACAGACTGTAGGAACCCCCAAGACTATGGCCCCTGGACACCCAGCTAACTCAGAACCGAAGTATAGAAGACCAAATGCGTGACATATACCCAAAAGCAAAGACGAGAAGGCAGGAAAGGGACAGGAAAATTGGATGAATGGGTGGTGAGAACTCAGGGTGGAAAGTGAAAGGGGGAGAGTGCTGACACGTTGCAGGGATTGCAACCAATGTCACAGAACAATTTGTGAATGAAAAACTAATTGGCCCTATAAACTTTCACCTAAAACACAACAAAATTAAAAGAAAAAAAAATTACGTGGGGGATCTTATTAAACGGTGAATTCTGATTCAGTATATCTGGGGTGGAAATGCAAATTGTCAGCAGCAGTTTGAACCAGAGAGAATGGTTTCGAAGTCCTGATTTAATAATAGTTCCATCCTTTCTTAGCTTTCTTTAATCCTTTCTATAATCATGCCTGCATGCATTCACTCAGTCAATAAACTTCTGTTGAGCTCAAGCCCCTATGAGTCCAATGTTACCCTCAAAGAGGCAACTGAGGGGACTGTTTATAGAGAAGTGGACCTAGTGAAGGGAATGGTGGTGTACCCAAAGACTAGCAACAGGAGGAAGCCCTTATTACCCCTAAGTCTGAGGGGTCAGGGGAAGGAGCTGTTAACTGAAGCCCAGAGAGACCATGGCAAGAGCTGTGGCTGAAGGTAGAAGAAAACATGTAGGGAGGGAGTTGTTGTTGTTAGGTGTCTTGGAGTCGGTTCCGACTCATAGTGACCTTATGCACAACAGAACAAAACACTGCCCCATCCTGCACCATCCTTACAATTGTTATGCTTGAGCTCACTGTTGTAGCCACTGTGTCAATCCACCTCGCTGAGGGCCTTTCTCTTTTCCACTGACCCTGTATTTTACCAAGCATGATGTCCTTTTCCAGGGACTGATCCCTCCTGCAACATGTCCAAAGTATGTAAGACGCAGTCTCGCCATCCTTGCTTCTAAGGAGCATTCTAATTGTACTTCTTCTAAGACAGATTTGTTCGTTTTTTTGACAGTCATGGTATATTCAATATTCTTCACCAACACCACAATTCAAAGGCGTGAATTCTTTGGTCTTCCTTATTCATCGTCCAGCTTTCGCATGCATATGAGGTGATTGAAAATGTCATGGCTTGGGTCAGGCGCACCTTAGTCTTCAAGGTGACATCTTTACTTTTCAACACTTTAAAGGGGTCCTTTACAGCAGATTTGCCCAATGCCATGCTTCTTTTGATTTCTTTACTGCCACTTCCATGGGTGTGGATTGTGGATCCAAGTAAAATGAAGCCCTTGACAACTTCAATCTTTTCTCTGTTTATCATGATGTTGTTTATTGGTCCAGTTGTGAGGATTTTTGTTATCTTTATGTTGAGGTATAAGCCATACTGAAGGCTGTAGTCTTTGATCTTCATTAGTAAGTGCTTCAAGTCCTCCTCACTTTCAGCTAGCAGGGTTGTGTCATCTGTACAATGCAGGCTGTTAATGAGTCTTCCTCCAATTCCGATGCCCTGTTCATCTTCATACAGTCCTGCTTCTCCAATTATTTGCTCAGCATACAGATTGAATAGGTATGGTGAAAGGACACAACCCTGATGCACACTTGTCCTGACTTTAAACCACTCAGTATCCCCTTGTTCTGTCCGAACAATTTCCTCTTGATCTATGTACAGGTTCCTCATGAGCACAATTAAGTGTTCTGGAATTCCCATTCTAGGGAGGGAGTTAGGTGAATAAATACCCCAACCTTTCTCTCTTTCTGCCATCCAATCTCCTTCGGGGCATCTCAGTGGATGACCCCTGAAGCCAGAGCGTAAGGGAACCCCAATGATCTGGTCCAGGGGCTTCAGCCTTCTTGGTCTTAGAGCTGGACAGAGAAAGGTGGAGAATGAATGAGGAGGGGGCAAACAGAATAACCAGCACATGGTCATATGGAACATATGATATTAGGTGCTAAGGAGCAGCAAGAGATGAATAAGAATATGACCTTTACAGTCCGGGAGCTTGCTGGAGTCCTGAGGGCAGGCTGGCAATAAACGGCTACTTATAATTCTATAAAGAAATGATGTTATGTCTATGTTCTTGAAGGAGTGTGAATGTTAAGGGAACTCCCAATGATTTATGCTTCCTGAAGGTCACACCACTGTGTAATGCCCTCCTCTTTGGGTGTGAGAGGAACCTGGGACTTCTGTGTGTGTGTGTACTTTAGGTGAAAGTTTATAGCTCAAGTTAATTTCTCATTAAAAAATTTATACACATATTGTTTGTGACATTGGTCACAATCCCTGCAATAAGACATCATGCTCTGCCTGTCCACCCGAGTTCCCTGTGTCCATTCAACCAGTTGCTGTCCCTTCCTGCCTTCACATCCTGCTTTTGGGCAGGAGCTGCCCATTTGGTCTTGTGTATCTGATTGAACTAAGAAGCACATCCCTTATGTGTATAATTTTTTGTTTTATAGTCCTGTCTGGTTTTTGTGTGAAGAGTGGGCCTTAGGAATGGTTTCAGAACTGGGTTAACAGAGCATCTGGGGCCCATAGTTTCGGGGTTTCCTCCAGTCTCTGTCAGACCATTAAGTCTAGTCTTTTTATGTGAATTTTGAATTTTGTTTTACATTTTTTCCTGCTCTGTCCCGCACTCTCTGTTGTGTTCCTTATCAGGGCAGTCATTGGTGGTAGCTGGGCACCATCTAGTTCTTCTGGTCTCAGGCTGGTAGAGTCTCTAGAGGAAACCGGGACTTGATTCTAACCAAGAGAATATGGCAAAGGTAGTGGGCTGACTCCCTTGATTAGGTGACATTATCTAAGACTCCATCTTAGCAGAAAGATTCTCCTTGCTGGCTTGATGTAGGTAGCAACCATGTAGAGGAAGCTAAAGAGACAAGGAACTACAGGCATCCTCTAGGCCCTGAGGGTAGCCTCCAGACAATATCTAGCAAAAACCTCGAGCCCTTAGTCATAGGCCACAAGATAGGAATTCTGCCAACAACCTGAATGAGTCAGAAGTGGAATCTTCCCCAGTTGATCAAGCCTCCAGGTGAAAATGCAGCCAAGAGGACACCTTGACTGCAGCTTAATGAGACCCTGAATAGAGGATCCAGTTAAACCATGCCTGAACTCCTGGCCCACAGAAACTATTGGATAATAAATGTGTATATGAAATGTTTTATACTTTATTAAGAATATTCATTTGATAATTCTCACAAAATGGTTGACAATCTTTTTGTGAAAATTACTATTTTTCTGTTTTCTTTCAGATTTTTTTTTTGTTTTGAATTCTTGTGAGTTTATTTGAATGCAACAACGTCAGATTGTCCTTTGAGGAGATAGTTCAGTAGTGAAGAGCAGTAGTGCTGTCACTGAGCCAAAGAAACCGACCGCCCGTTTTGGTGCTGTCTTTTTTTTTTTTTTAATTGAGGTAAAATTTCACATAACATAGAATTAACCATTTCAAAGTAAGCAAATTAGTGGCATTTAGGACATTCAGAGTGTTACACCACTGCTCTCTATCTTGTTCTAAGATGTTATCATCACCCCAAAAGTAAACCTTGTACCCCTTAAGCAGTTGCTCCCCATTCTCCCCTCTCCAGATCCCTATGTGAGTAGTTTGAAGCTGGTAAGTTTGTGGTAATTTTACACAGCATAGAAAACTAATCTAACACATAAGCAAAATGCCAGTGCGTTGACGCAGGAAAGACGAATTCTGTGGAAACTCGGTGAGGCTTCACAGAGGAGGTGGCATTTGAGCTTCACGAGAAGGGTGAGGAGGATTTAATTGGGTGGAGATGGAAAGATGAGCTGCCGTTGCCTCGTCCTCAATCCCCTTATTTCCAAATCCTGGGCCTGAGCAGACTTTGCAAGGACTTGGACTCCAGCCTGTGTCCCACACAAGTCCACCTGAGGACCCTCCCCCCGGCTTGCCCCACCCTCCACCCCATCCATGTTCTGGAGAACTTGATCAAAGCCGAGACCTCCCGGTTCTACCCAATCACTCTAAATGGATCACCTTAGGCAGAAATGAGGTAAAACTATCCTTTTTTTTTTTTTTTTCCAAAACAACTATCCTCTTTGATTATGTGAGCAATATGTGTTCATTATTATAAGACATTTTAAAAAATACAAATAATTTTTAAAATGCAAAGATGAAAAAAATCACTGGGGATCCCACGACCCAGAGATGTGCCTGCTTACACACTAGTGGTTTCCTTCCAGTCACAGGTCTCATGCACACAATACGTAACACGGATAACGGTGCTAGCAGTCAGCACCATCCTGGCCTTTCTCTCTGTCCGGTCTTCTAAGAAGCATCTTTAGCTCTGAGGCTTTTGGATCCGCTGCTCATGATAATGGGCAAAAACAGTTGCAGAACTGGAAAGAAAAGAGACCAACCGGTGGCTTTTAGGGTGGAAAGGAAGACAACTGCTGCTGGGCGGAAAGGCCAGATCTATGCCCTGTGTCATGGTATTGGCAGATGACGCTCATGTAAAAGCATGGCCAGGGGAGCATCACTCCCAGTCTCAGCCCCTGGTTTATTCTTTTTTTTAATTGTGGTAAAAATATGTGTAACAAAATATTTTCCATTTTTTACATGTACAAGTCAAGGACATTAATTATATTCATCATTTCGTGTAACCATTACCATTATCCATTTTCAAATGTTTTCATCTCCCTTGAAAGAAACTCAGTGCCTCCCTGAGCAATGACCCCTGCCCCTGGTAGCCACTAATAAACTTTGGACTCTATACACTTGCCTATTCTTCATATTTCATGATATTCTATACACTTGCCTATTCTAGATATTTCATGTAAGTGGGGTCATACAGTATTTGTCCTTTTGTCTGGCTTATTTCACTCAGCATAATATCTTCGAGGTTCATCCATGTTGTAGCATGTGTCAGGACTTTGTCCTTATGGCTGAGTGACACTCCATCGTATGTATGTACCACATTTTGTTTATTTGTTCACAGGCTAATGGACGCTTGGGTTTGGCTCTGTTCTGAGGGAGTTTTTTGTCTCATTCCATCTGGAGCATCTTGGGCAAAGAGGAGGGATCCCTCTTTACGTGACCAGGGCTCTGTTTCTGGTTGCTCATGTACATCCCAAACTCCTGAAAGGGGGGTGTCCTCTGAGGGGGGTCAACTGGGCTGAGTAGCATCTAGGGGCACAGACCACCAACACTCTGGGCTTAGCCCAGGCAGTGGGCATAGCCCATGGATGCAGACGCTGGGCTGTTCCTAAGAGCCAGGAAGTTGTAACTGTATTCCCTTGGCAGAGATCAGCCATCTCCCCATGCCGACCTCCAGTCCCCTGGTCCTCTCTTTTGCTTAGTTCTCAGGGAACCCTCCTGGGATCAATAGCCTGGCATTCACCCCACAAAATTGCATAAAAGCCACCATCTTCCTAGTGCCTCCATCCTCATACTACCTCTGGGGACTCCATTTTGTTTCTTGTTTAAATAAAAAGACAGTTATCTTCCTAACAGAACCAGAAATCTGGGGGAGAGGTAGTGAGTGTCGTCATGGGCTCAGCAGCTCAACAAGGATATAACCGACATCTCTGGTTTTCTTGGCCTTACCCACAGCTTGTCACCTCATAGTCACAAGACGGCTGCTGCATTCCAGGCATCGCATCCACATTCAAGGCCAAAAGTAGGGAAAGGGCAATATCAACTGTATCTTTTATCACTTTTTATTATGGAAGCAAAAGTCCATTGGCAGACTTTCACTTAATTTTGGGGGGCCAGAACCATGTTTTATGACCACTCCTAACTTCAAGGAGGCTAGGAAAACAAGTATTCTAGTTTTTCTCCAACTTTTGTAGTAGAGGTAGGCAAGGGGGAAGGAAGCTGCGAATAGGGTTGGATCTAGTAAAGTTTTAATGAAGGCCCCTTCCTTTTCCAGGGCCTGATCGTGGTTGGTAGGTGTCCTGTGTGAGGCAGGTGGGTGTCTTTCTCCCCACACAGTTCTTCTAACAGTCGGCCTGTGGTGAATGGGGCTCAAGGGACATAGACATGATTGGTTCCAGCTTCAGGATACTTCTGTGCTCAAGATGGAATGTAAGGGCACGAGATTATAGTCACCAGTATGCCCGCCATGCTGTTGTAACAGATATAAAATAATAAAGTGATAGCTAACACTTGTGGGCACTTGCTCTGTGTCCGGTGTTCCAAATGCTTTCCGTACATTAACTCATTCGATCCTCTTAACAACCCTATGAGAGGGAACCCTTACTCCCATTTTAAGGATGAGAAAACTTAAGCCCAGAGAGGTGAAGTTACTTGTTCAAGGTCACCAAGCCAGTAATGTGAGCAAGAAATAAACTTGTGTTGCATTAAGTCACTGAGATTTTAGGGTGGTTTTTTGTTGCAGCATAAACTAGCACATTCTGGGATATGTATGTATGTACTCTGATAGCCGATGTATAGTCTACATATGTATTCTGTATTTGTACACATTGATTTATATAATGATATACCATTGTATATTTGTGTACATTTATATCATAAAATGTATATTAATATAAATCTATTATTTATAGTACATAATCACCTGGCTGCTAACCAAAAGATTGGTGGTTCAAACCCACCAGTGGCTCAGAGGGAAAAAGAGAAAGGAGAAAGTTGATTTGCTCCTGTAAAGATCACAGCCTAGGAAACCCTATGGGGCAGTTCTACTCTGTCATACAGTGTCTGTATGAGTTAGAATTGGCTCAAAAGCACACAACAACAAAGTGGTTTTATTTATATATTATATATACATGTGTGTATATGTATAAAAATCTTCCTTAGCTCTTCCCTTTCTGAAGAAAAAATGCTTTGCAGCCTGGAGTAAAAGAATCCTCTCCTTGAAGCCTTGCAGTCTGGGGTGGGGAGGGGCTGGAGGCAGGATAATGGTGAAGGGATCCAGGTACCCAGCTGGGGGTTCCTGAGAGAAGCTCGGCAAGTCTGGCGCCACTTAAAAAGACTGATATGATTTTGTGCAGTATTTAAACTGCACAGATTTGGATCGGTCAGAATGGGCTAGATTAGCTTCAGTAACAAACCATCCCCAAGTTTTGGTGGCTTAAAGTGCTACCCGTTTATTTCTTGCTCACATCACAGGGCAGCTCTGGTCGTTATGTCCCCGAGAGAGCCTGACCGATGGAGGCTTCTTCTTGACAAGTGCTTTCCTGTCCACCACAGCAGGGGAAAGAGGGCTGTATAAGGCACCTTCCCAACCAGAGTTTACACCAGGGCAGCAGACATTGTCTGCGATGTAAGGTCCCTGGGCCGTGCCAACAGTTTACACTTGGCTACTAACCGAAAGGTTTAGCTGTGTGAGTCCCCCTAGTGGTACTGTGGAAGAAAGACCTGGCAATCTACTTTTGTAAGATTTCAGTCTTTGAAGACCCTGTGGAATGCAATTCTGCTCTAACGCACATGACAGCCATAGATTTTAATGGTCTCTCAGCTCTTGACACTCCCACCCAGCACTGACACAAGTCACAGGGCCACCACTAACTTTGAAGGGGGCAGGGCATACAGTCCCACATGTATCCAAAAGGGGAAGAGCAGAAATATTTAGTAAATGGAACTGATCTCCACAGTGAGCTTACAGTGTGACAGAACATTTTTTTTTTTTTTTTCATTGAAATGCATGTTTGCCTTGTTACAAAGCCCTTGTCCGAAGCTGGACTACCTGGCTTTGAAACCTGACTTCACCCCTGACTAGCTATGTGGCCCTAGGCAAGCTACTTAATCTCTCTGTGACTCAGGTTTCTTATCTGTAAATTGAGGGTAGTTGGAGTCAACTGGACAGCAATGGGTTTGGTTTTTTTTTTTGTTGTTTGGACAAATACTTAGTCATAGGTTGTTATGAGAGCTAAACAACTTAAAACTGTAAAGCTTAGACGAGTACTTGGCAGTGTTGTTATTGATAGCCTCTGTCATGTCGACCCCAACTCCAGGCGTGCTGCTGGGCACTATGCCATCCCCATGATATGTTGTAGATCATGCTGTAATCCATAGGGTTTTCACTGGCTAATTTTTGGAAGTGGATGGCCAGGCCTTTCTTCCTAGTCCATCCTAGTCTGGAAGCTCCACTGAAACCTGTTCAGCATCACAGCAACACTATAAGCCTCCACTGACAGGTGGGTGGTAGTGGCACAAGAGACGCATTGGCAGGGAATGGAACCCGGGCCTCCTGTGTGGAAGGTGAGAATTCTACCTCTGAACCACTACTGGCTCCGTTTTGGCTACTATTAGCTGAGTCTGTTGGATCTCTAGAGATCTCTCTAGAAACCACATATCTCCACTTAGCCAGGGACTCGGAGTTAAAATCTGCTCTTCTAAACTGCAACCGCAGGATTCATGCCTTTGCCTACTTCAAGGGTGTTTTTTCATTTATGCAAAGAAAAAAACATAGCAGCTGACAAAGACCACAAGCAGTTCTTGCATATCCAATGTTTGATTGTGTGCACACTGCCTTCCTATACATTCTCTGGATTCTTCACAATAGCCTTGGGCACCAATAGAAAGACCCTTCAAAGAGATCTCCACTAGCCCTGTTTCTTAGCTGCAGAAATGGAGGCTCAGAGAGGTTAAGCAACTCACCCTGCCTCACAGAGCTGGGAGGAGGCAGAGGCAGGTTCTGGCTTCAGGCCTCACCTCTTCCTGGCCCCTCCTTTCTCTTCCACTCTTGTCTGGGGGTCCCTAGAAGTGCAGGCTTGTCCAGCCATAGAGTTTTTGGGTTGGCCCTTAGGTGAAAGGAAGAGGAAGTGTCATGGCCGAGTGTTTGAAGGTTAAGTACGTATCAGTACGTACATCAGAACACTTGGGTATGAGTGACCAGAGGTCTCCCGGCTCCGCAAGCACTGCCCAGCCCGAGGAGTGCCATGGAAATGCCATGGTATGGGCAGTCACAGAAGGAGGAGCGCTGGTCCACCCTGATCCGGTACTCCTGGCAGGCCCCTGAGAGCAGGTCATGTTTCCTGAGACTGGGTATGTGCTTAAAGCTTTACGGGATAGAGAGGCTTAGCCTTCCTTCCTGCCCAGCTCCCTCTCCCTTCCCTGTACCTTAGTCCTACATTCCCTCTGCTTTACAGCAGCCTTGCTTAACGTCACCGCCAGTGTCAGCGCTGGACAAGACTTTAAAGATCATGGAGGCTCAGAGAAGGGCTGGTCACACAGCAGTTAGCAATAGCAGCAAAGAAGATCCCTGTCCTGGGAGTTCCAGATGAGTTCGCATAATGATAAAAAAATTCCTTAAGTCTCCTGACATCTGCCTTTGCCACCTCCGGGCTCTAAGGGTCTCTATGGCTCACTGGAGTCTGGACCTCAGCTAGCCCCTATGGTGCCTTTCTATGAATTGGAAAAGGGAACCCACTCCTTTAGTATAAAGACAATTTTATGTTAGTGTGTTAGTGCACAACTTGAACAAGCATCCGGGCCCTGCTGCGGACAGCAGGAATGTGGCTGGCGTTCCTTCTGGCTGAGTTAGTTACATGACCGGCTGGACCCCACACATAGGAGGGAGGGAAACCAGAGGAAGGGGCAGAATGGGGCGAGTGCTGGCTCTGGGATTTCTCAGTTTAAATGCACCTGAATGGACTTTCTATAAATGAAACTTTTTTAAAGCCTATGGCCGGAGAGTAGATATCCCACTAGGGATCAGAGAAAGCCATTGCTGTATGGACAGGCCCCTCGGCTTGGCCTGGGAGATTTCTGGGACCAGCAGGTAACAGCTGCACCCACACTTTCACTCATATACTCACAACGCAGGGAACCAGGGCATATGTTCAACGCCTGCCCTTCCCATTCACCTAGGAGGCAATGGTGTCAGGTTCAGAGTGAGGTGAGGGGGGTTGAATTCAAGACTGTCAAGATGGGAGAGATACAACCTCAAGGAACATCAGCATGGTAAGGATAGGGTCCATGAGTACATGTACACGTGTGGGTTTATGTAGAAGGGGGTTCTCTTCGGTTACTCAGGACTTGTCTTGGAAGCCCACGTGCTCTCATATGTTAGCATATCTGTGGTGTGATTGGAACCTCCTCAGTTGTGATGGCCAAGTTCAGTGTGCAACCTGGATAACCGAATACAGCAGGCCTGCCAAGAGTTCACAACTGGCCCAGCTCTGAAAGAGGAACCGACTCTATCTCGTATGAACCTCAAATCCATGTCTGAGGGAAGGAACCAAAACCTCGTGAACCTGCTCAAACCCGGAAACAAGCAGGAAAAGAGGGGAGCGAAGGCCACAGGATCAGAGCAGCTGCTGGCCAGCTATTCATTCTGTCCTGGCAGGAGGGATTACCTGTAAAACCATTACTGTTGAGTCAATTCCAACTCAGCAACCATGTAGGACAAAATAGAACTGCCCTGTGGGGTTTCCAAGGCTACGATCTTTATGACCACCTCTCATCTGTCAGTTTGTTGTACTGTGGTGGCTTGAGTGTTGCTGTGTGATGCTGCAAGCTATGCCACCAGTATTCAAATACCAGCAGGGTCACCCATGGTGGACAGGTTTCAGTGGAGCTTCCAGACTAAGACAGACTTGGAAGAAGGACCTGGCCATCTACTTCTAAAAAAATTGGCCAGTGAAAACCTAATGAATAGCAGTGGAACATTGTCTGATACAGTGCTAGAAGATGAGCCCCTCAGGTTGGAAGGCACTCAAAACATGACTGGGGAAGAGAGCTGCCTCCTCAAAGTAGAGTCGACCTTAATGATGTGAATGGAGTCAAGCTTTTGGGGACCTTCATTTGCTGATGTGTCACAACCCAAAATAAGAAAAAAACAGCTGCAAATATCCATTATTCATTGGAACATGGAATGTACGAAGTATGAATCCAGGAAAACCGGAAGTTGTAAAAAATGAAATGGAAAGCTTGAAGATTGATATCCTAGGCACCTAGTGAGCCGAAATGGACTGGCATTGGCCATTTTGAATCGGACAACCATATGGTCCACTTGGCTGGGAATGACAAATTGAAGAGGAATGGCATTGCATTTCAAGATTTATTCTAAAGTACAACACTGTCAGTGACAGGATAATACTCATAGGCTTACAAGGAAGACCAGTTGATACAACTACTATTCAAATTCATGCACCAATCACTAATGCCAAAGATGAAGAAATGGAAGATTTTTACCAACTTCTGCAGTCTGAAACTGATCAAACACGTAATCAAGACACACTGATAATTACTGGTGATTAGAATGCAAAAGCTGGAAACAATGAAGAAGAATCAGTAGCTGGAAAATACGGCCTTGGTGATAGAAACAATTTTGGGGATTGCATGATAGAATTTTGGAAGACCAACTCGAAAATACCCTTTTTTCAGCAACATAAACAGTGACTATACATGTGGACCTCACTAAATGGCATACACAGGAATCAAATCAGCTACATCTGTGGCAAGAAACAATGGAGAAGTTCAATATCGTCAGTCAGAATAAGGCCAGAGGCCGACTATGGAACAGACCATCATTGCTCATATGTAAGTTCAAGTTGAAGCTGAAGAAAATTAAAACAAGTCCATGAGAGCCCAAGTATGACCTTGAGTATATCCCACCTGAATTTAGAAACCATCTCAAGAATAGATTTAATGCATTGAACACTAATGACTGAAAACCAGATGATATCAAGGACATTATACATGAAGAATGCAAAAAGGTCATTAACAAGACAGGAAAGAAAGAAAAGACCAAGATGGATGTCAGAAGAGACTCTGAAACTTATTCCTGAACGTAGAGTAGCTAATGTGAATGGAAGAAATGATGAAGTAAAAGAGCTAAGCAGATTTCAAAGGATGGCTTGAGAAGACAAAGTAAAGTATTATAATGAAATGCTCAAAGACCTGGAGTTAGAAAACCAAAAGGGAAGAACACACTTCGCATTTCTCAAGCTGAAAGAACCGAAGAAAAAACTCAGGCCTTGAGTTGCAGTATGGGAGGATTCTATGGGCAAAATACTGAACGACACAGGAAGCATCAAAAGAAGATGTAAGGAGCACAGAGTCACTGTATCAAAAAAATTTGGTCTATGTTCAACCATTTCAGGAGGTAGCATATGATCAAGAACCGATGGCACTAAAGGAAGAAGTCCAAGCTGCACTGAAGGCACTGACGAAAAACAAGGCGCCAGGAATTGACGGAATACCAGTTGAGACGTTTCAACAAACGAATGCAATGCTGGAAGTGCTCTCTCGTCTATCCCAAAAAATTTGGAAGACAGCTACCTGGCCATTCGACTGGAAGAGATCCATATTTGTGTTCATTCCAAAGAAAGGTAATCCAACAGAATGCAGAAATTACCTAACAATATCATTAATATCACACGCAAATAAAATTTTGCTGACGATAACTCAAAAACAGTTGCAGCAATACATCAACATGGAACTGTCAGAAATTCAAGCTGAATTCAGAAGAGAACGTGGAAAGTGACGTTGCTGATGTCAGATGGATCTTGGCTGCAAAGCAGAGGCTACCAGAAAGATGTTTACCTGTGTTTTATTGACTACTCAAAGGAATTCAACTGTGTGGATCATGACAAATTATGGATAACATTGTGAAGAATGGGAATTCCAGAACACTTTCTTGTGTTTATGTGGCACACGTACATAGACCAAGAGGCAAGAACAAGGGGATACTGAGTGGTTTAAAATCAAGAATGGTGTGCATCAAGGTACCCTTTCACCATACTTATTCAATCTGTGCTGAGCAAATAATCAGAGATGCTGAACTATATGACGAAGAAAGCAGCATCAGGATTGAAGGAAGCCTCATTAACAACCTGCTATGTGCAGATGATACAATCTTGCTTGCTGGAAGTAAAGGGAACTTGAAGCACTTACTTTGATGAAGATCAAAGACCACTTGCCTTCAGCATGGATTATACCTCAACACAAAGAAAATCCTCACAACTGGACCATAAGCAACATCATGATAAATGGAGAAATTGAAGTTGTCAAGGATTTCATTTTACTTGGATCCACAATCAACGCCATGAAAGCAGCAGTCGAGAAATCAAATGACATATTGCATTGGGTAAATCTGCTGCAAAAGACCTCTTTAAAGTGTTGAAAAGCAAAGGTGTTGCTCTGAGGACTAAGGTGCACCTGACCCAAGCCGTGGTGTTTTCAATCGCCTCATATGCATGTGAAACCTGGACAATAAGTAAGGAAGACTGAAGAACTGATGCATTTGAATTATGGTGTTGGCAAAGAATATTGAATATACCACAGACTGCCAGAAGAATGAATAAGTTTATCTTGGAAGAAATACAGCCAGAATGTTCTTTAGAACCAAGGGTGGTGAGACTTTGTCTCATGTACTTTGGACATGAAATCAGGAGGGACCAGTCTCTGGAGAAGGACATCATGCTTGGTAAATTAGAGGGTTAGCGAAAAAGAAGAAGACCCTCCACAAAATGGATTGACACAGTGGTTCCAACAATGGGCTCAAACACAACAATGATTGTGAGGATGGCACAGGACTGGGCAGTGTACATAGGGTTGCTGTGAGTCGGAACTGACTTGACAGCATCTTACTACGAAAACAACAGCAACAGTCTTTACAGAAGCTGACTGCCACATCATTCCCCTGCAGAGCAGCTGGTGGGTTCAAACCACCAACCTTTTGGTTAGTAGCCAAGCTCTTAACCTCTGCGCCATGAGGACTCTTTAAGAAGAGATTAGGAGATTGCAAACTGGGTAAGAAAATCCTCTCACCTGCCAGCTAAAGGCCCTAATCCCAGGCCTCTCTTCTTTTAAGCTTTGTTCTATTTTCACTCCTCTCCCCTAAGGTGCAGTCCCATTGGCTGTCAAAGATTTAGTGGGGACTTTTTAACACCAGTTCTCCTGCATCCCCTGGATTTGGGTGTGGGGTTGCACAGCCCTCCATTGCCTTCCCCTCTCTGCTCACCTTCTTCAGACATTTCTCTGCACAGTCTGATTCCTTAGGCCCTTCTTTGCTCAGATCTGAGTCTTTGAAGGCCAAGACGCCATTTTGCAGGGAGCAGCCAGGAGAAGGACCTATATATCTTGGGCGTCAGCCTCTCAAGGACCTGGGCAATGGGCAACGTGATGGAGGGGAAGACGGTGGAGGAGCTGAGCAGCACCGAGTGCCACCAGTGGTACAAAAAGTTCATGACCGAGTGCCCCTCGGGCCAGCTTACCCTCTATGAGTTCCGCCAGTTCTTTGGCCTCAAGAACCTGAGCCCGTCGTCCAGCCAGTATGTGGAACAGATGTTTGAGACTTTTGACTTTAACAAGGTGAGCAGAGCCTGGGGGAAGTTGGAGGGGGTGGCCAGAGAAGCAGGTAGAGAACGGAAGTGCCCACTGAAGAAGAGACATCATTTATACAGTTACTGTATTTGTTTATTTGGAAGGTCGAATTTCGACATTAGGCATGATTCAATTTTATCTCATGTTTGTTGAAGGAGCCCTGGTTAAGCACTCAGCTGCTAACCAAAAGGTCAGGGGTCCTAACCCACCAGCCACTCCGTGGGAGAAAAGACCTGTTAATCTGCTCCTGTAAATATTATAGCCTAGGAGACCCTATGGGGCAGTTCTACTTTGTCACATGGGGTCCCTGTGAGTCAAAATCGACTCGACAGCACACAACAACAATGTTTGTTGACCCCCCACTGTGTATCAGGCACTGGGGATTCAGAAATGAACCAGGCCTTGTCCCTGCCCCTACTTTCTAGGGGAAAACAGAAGAAAAAAAGAAGTTGCCGTTAAGTAGGCTCTGACTCACGATGATCCCATGTGTTTCAGAGCAGAACTGTGCTCCATAGAGTTTTCATTGTTGCTTTTTCAGAAGTAGGTTGCCAGGCCTTTCTTCTGAGGCACATTTGGGTAGACTTGAACCTCCGACCTTTCCGTTAGCAGCCGAATGAGTTAACTGTTCACACCACCCAGGGATTCCAAGGGAAGACAGAGAGATCCACAAATCAGTGTTGTCAGAGACTGAGTGTAATGGCTTCCTCTGCCTCGTCCACACGTACATCTCGGTTTACTCCAAAACAAATGGATACTTACAAAAGAGTCATTGAGAACCTACTATGTGCTTCGCACTCTATGAGGTACTTTTTAAAAATTTAATTAATTTATTGTACTTTAAGTGAAAGTTTATAAATCAAGTTGGTCTCTTATACAAAAAGTTATACACACCTTGCTATGTACTCCTAGCTGCTCTCCCTGTAACGAAACAGCACATTCCTCCTCTCCTCCCTGTATTCCCCATGTCCATTCAGCCAGCTCCTGTCTCCCTCTTCCTTCTCATCTCGACTCCAGACAGGAGTCGCCCTCATAGTCTCATGTGTCTACTTGAGCCAAGAAACTCAATCCTCACCAGTATCATTATTTATTTTATAGTCCAGTCCAATCCCTGTCTGGAGAGTTGGCTTTGGAAATGGTTCCAGTCTTGGGCTTACAAAGGGTCCAGGGACCATGACCTCCAGGGTCCCTCTAGTCTCAGTCAGACCATGAAGCCTGGACTTTTTATGAGAATTTGAGATCTGCATCCCACTGTTCTCCTGCTCCGTCAGGGGTTCCCTGTTGTGTTCCCTGTCAGGGCAGTGATCAGTGGTAGCCGGGCACCATCTAGTTCTTCTGGTCTCAGGCTGAGGTAGCCTCTGGTTTATGTGGCCCTTTCTGTCTCTTGGCCTCATATTTACGTTGTATCTTTGGTGTTCTTCATTCTCCTTTGCTCCAGGTGGGCGAGACCAATTGATTAACCTTAGATGGCTGCTTGCTAGCATTTAAGACCCCAGACACCTCTCACCAAAGTGGGACGCAGAACGTTTTCTTAATACATTTTGTTATGCCAGTTGACCTAGATGTCCCATGAAACCATGGTCCCCAAACCCCCTGTATGAGGTACTTTTGTCCAGAGTGTTTTATGCTCACAGGATGCTAAAGGTGGCGGTGGAGGGGTAGAGAGGAGTGAAAGCAGGGTGATGAATTTTCAGCCCCCACTAGCTTGGGGTGAGCAGGCCCATGTTACCTGGGTCACCCAGGTTGTAATGTGGACTCAGGAACTGGGGACAGGCAGGGTTGTCTGGTCACTGGGGAATCCAGGCTACTCCAACTCCATAATACCCAGTGACTCAGTTTCATCTTTTCTCTCAAGTAAGTATGAAGGTCCACGCAGTGGTCTACTTGCATCTGTCACTGGACTTATTAGGCGATGACTGCTGGTAAGCAAGAAGTGATGCAGAAAGGGCAATTGGGGATTGTGAGTTTGGGCCTCTGGCTTTTATCAGCTAGGTGACCCTGAGCCCATTGCTCCCCTCTCAGCCTCAGCTTACACTGGGACCTGTCATGGGTGTTGGAAGTATTGGCCAAGATGTTTATTCGTTTTCTTCTTTTTCTCATGTGTGTCAGAGTAGAACCTTTTCTTTTTGTGAGTTGAATTAGTTAATTTGTGAACATACACCAATTCAACAATTTCTACATGTACAATTCAGTGTTTGTTGATTTTTAATAGCAAATTTTCCATTTGTTTGGAGCAATTTAGTTAAGAAGTAGTAGTGGAGGAAAAACCGACAAACCCTGTCCCCCCCCGCCCCGTGGGCCCCCACTGTGGCCTCCAGTTGGAAGGGTGAGGAAGGGATGAAGTACCACCTCGTGCCCACCGCAGCTGGGAGAGGCTCCCCTCACTGCCCAGACCCTCCAAACACCACAGGGCTAAGAGGGAAAGCTAGGCTTAGAGGCCATTCATTTATCAGCAGTAGTGGCAAATGAGATTTTATTGTGATTCTGGTGAAGGTTTACACACCAGTTTAATTTCCCATTCAAGGACTTCTACACAAATTGTTCAGTGACATTGGTTACCTCCTTCACGATCTGTGAACATTCTCATTATTTCTATTCTGGTTGCTCTGTTTCCATTAATCTAGTTTCCCTGCGCCCAAATCTTCTCATCTTTGTTTTAAAGTACTTGTTGACTGTTTGGTCTCATGTAGATGATTTTTTAAAGGAATACAGTATTCACGGGTGATATTCTTATTTTTGTGGGCCAATCTGTTATTTAGCTAAAAGGTGAGTTCAGGGGCTTGTTTCAGTTCAAGATTTAACGAGTATCTCAGGACAATGGTCTTGGGGAGTCTTCCACTCTCGACCTGTCCAGTAAGTTCAGGAGCTATTTAAAGCTCACTAATATTTGAGGTCAAGGGGCCAAAGCAGATTATGGGCTTTGAGTCCCAGGCTCAAGGGCATCATCCTCGTGCTTGAGGGCTTTCCTGAAGGAGGCACCGGGGAGCAGAGTATTGGAGTCCGTAATATGGAGACCAGGAAGGATAGAGTCATCACGCTGAACCCACAAAATGCTCCAGAAATGCAACACTCCTTAACAGGACGGGGAGGAGTTGATGGTTGAGCTCTGCCACCTTGCCTCCAAATACACTTGGAAATATCTTATCCTCTCGCTGTCAAGGAAACCCATTCTTTGGGTCAAGACACGTCTCCAGCAAGCCCCCTAAAATCACACAGATGCTAGGGAGGGGCAACCCATAAACTTTGCATTTGCCTAACCTGAGTAATTCATATGCATCTCTTCAATTTTTTTCACACCTAAGTACCACCTATATTGTCCCAAACCTGATCCTTTTCTTCAATTGAAAGTGAATCAACCTCCTGCTTCTACCCAATATGGCCTCCATACCCTCCTCCATCTAGAGCCTTTGTGCTGCCTGGGACCCTCTTCCCCCAGAACTCTGCTTGGCTCACACCTTCCCCCTCCTTGTAAGTCTCTGCTCACGTGTTTCCTTCTCACAAACACCTGCCCTCATCACCCTATTTAAAACAGGACTGGCTCTCACCCCTGGATGGTACAAATGGTTAATGCCCTGGGCTGCTAACTGAAAGGTGAGAGGTTCAAGTCCACCTAGAGGTTTCTTGGAAGAAGAAAGACCTGGTGATCTCCTTCCAAAAAATCAGCCACTGAAAACCCTTGGAGCACAGTTCTACTCTGACACACATGGGGTTGCAGTGAATTGGAGTCAATTCAACAGCTACTGGTTTTGGTCTTATGTTGTTGTTAGTTGCCACTGAGTCATCTCTAACTCATGGTGACCTATGTGTAACAAACTAAAACACTGAATGAAATAAATGAATGAAAGCCCTATGGACTACAACTTGTAACATACTATACTAAATAACATTTAGCCATTATGTTTATTGTCTGTCTCCCCCTGCTGGAATGGGAGCTGCATTAGAGCAGGGATTCCTGTCTGTCTCTGTCCCCAGTACCTAAAACAGTGCCTGGAACATGGTAGACATTCCATAATATTTGTTGTATGAATGAATGAGTATAAGAGAAATAGCAAGTTTTATGGGCTAGTTATACATTTTGTAATACACATTAATTTAAATATGTAATTATTAAAATAAAGAATGCCCTGGAACACCTAAAGTACCTCATACACTCCCACAGTACACAATCACACTTTGGGCAGCATCACCTTGACTCACTGTCCTTAGCACAGGGCAGCACGGCCAGCTGGCTGGGAAGTGGAATACAGGACCGCAAGTTTTAATGCAGAGGAGTTAGAACAGGGATGGACAAACTACAGCCAGTGGGCCTGAGCTTATAAACAAAGTTTTTGTTTTGTTTAACTGTGTTGGGTATGTCTATAAAAGAAAACATTTGCCATTTCAACATTTTTTACATGTTAAAATCATCATGCTGTACAACCGTCACCACTATCCTTCTCCAAATTTTTCCATTACACTTAATGGAAGTTCAGTGTTCCCTAAGTATAAACGAAGTTTTATTAGAACGTAGGACACCCGTTCCTTTACGTATGGTCTGTGGCTGTTTCACACGGCAATGGCAGAGTTGAGTAGCAGTAAGAGAGCATATGGCCCACAGAGCCTGTAATACTTACTATGTGGCCCTTTACGGGAAATGTTCGCCAACCCCTGAGCTAGAAGTCACTCATATCCTAACCTACTGCACCGGCTGGGCAGGGTTGGGGGTACAGCTGCGTGAGTGGGGAGTGTGACCTGAGGGAAAAGCATATGCTTTGCTTACTTCAAAATTGTGCCTGAGGTTGGCTGTGCCTGGCTGCCAGGTGCACACAGGTGCACACAAATCAATGTAAATCTTCCATTTGTGCATTTGTGTGCTGGTGTAGGACTTAGGAGACCCAGTTTCTAGGCAAGGCTTTTTCATTCATTACCTGCTGGTGGGCTCAAACCACCAGCTTTTAGGTTAGCAGCCGAGCACTTAGCCACTGCACCACCAAGGCTCCTTCTGTGTGACCTAACCTCTCTCAATTTCAGCCTTTTCATCTGAAAATGGGGAGGGAAATATCCACCTCCAGGAGTTGCTGCGAAATTAAAAGAGTAAAGCACTCAGCCTCGGAAGCACTCAAAAAAATGTTAGTTTTGTTCTTATTTTTATTGAAGCTAATCCGCACCACAGTCCTGAAAGTACGTATTGTCATTTCAATCTTAGAGCTGAGAAAACAGAAGCTCAATAACATCATGTGACTTGTCCAAGGTCACATCTCTTACGAGAGGTGGCTCAAGTCTTTCTGGCACAAAAGCCTTTTCCAAAAAAGGGCAATGCCCTTTTAGCCATCCATTTTTCAAGTTACAAAAGTAATACAGCTCATTGTAAAACTTCCTGACAATATAAAAAAAAATAGACAGATAAAAAATGAAAGACAAAAGTATCCTCATACCTTGTCCAGAATTTCCTTAGCAGGTTTCTTACTTATCCAAGCAGTGTTGCATAGTGGCCCAATCTGACAACAACCCCAGGAGGTGGGTTGGGCAAGGGCTGAATGAGCTAAGGTGTGTGTGTAAAAGCCCTTGAACTTGGGAAAGCACCATGCAGATGTTCACTACGATTCCTATTGTGGGGCTCAGAGTGGTTACAGCCTTGCTCAGTTGAAGACTGGCACTGAACCAAGAGGTCTCAGAGACTGTCCCTCTCAACCTCTGCCATATTCCTAATAAGCAGTGCTCCAGCCTCTACTTGCCTGCTTTCAGTGACAGGGAGCTCATTATTGCACCAGTCTGGCCATTTCACTGTAGGGCACTCTGCCCATTAAAGAATTCCTTATACCGACCCCAAATCTGCCTCTTGGTCACTTCCCAGTTCCACAGTTACGGCTGTGAGTAAGCAGAGGAACAGGGGCTGGAATCCAAGTCCAAGTGCTACTTTCCCTACAGCTCTGAGCCTCTCTGTAGGACACAGGCTCCCCTCCCCCAGCTCTGCTCTGATAGAGTCAGGTCCTGCATTTCCTGCTTCCCTGATCCCCTGAGCAGAGCTGCTAGGGCTGGGCAGAGTGATGGCCCAATGAACCTCTGGAGGACTGTGGCCCCAATGCATGAATATACTGTACCACCCTCCCTCATGGCCAGCTCCTCCAAGGCTCTGCTGGTCATCATCTCCCTCAGAAGCTCCCTATTCTAATTCCACTATGTCATGTGCAAGAGTGTTATTGCTGACTATATATCATAAAAACATAGTGATTCCTTTACAATAATGCTAGTAGTAGTAATAACATTTATTTGGGAGCCTACCAAACATTTATTGAGAGCATAGTATGTTCCAGGCAGTGTTCTGAGTACTTTACACACACGAACTCATTTACTCCTACAACAAGCCCATGAGGTAGGTGCTATTGTAACTATTATAGATGAGGAAATCCAAGGCCAGACACATATTAAGTCTTCTGCCTCAGATCCCACAGCTTTGAGGAAGGGAGGCCAGGATTCAAGCCTGTGCTCCCCAACACGGGGCTCCCATCAGGAGAGGGTTATATCTTACGGCGTTCTGAATCCTTACAGTCTATCATAGCATGAGACACGTAGTAGATGCTCAGAAAAGTTGGAAAAACAGGGGGAAGTTGAGGTGGGCGGAGCCCAGGGCCAGGCAGGGGCGGGGCTCGGGTTGTGGTGGGGGGGGCCCAGGGCGGGACTCACAGAGACCACGCCCCTCGCCCAGGACGGCTACATCGACTTCATGGAGTATGTGGCAGCGCTGAGCCTGGTCTTGAAGGGAAAGGTGGAACAGAAGCTGCGCTGGTACTTCAAACTGTACGACGTCGATGGCAATGGATGTATAGACCGCGACGAGCTGCTCACGATCATTCAGGTAACTGCAGCTGCAGAGGGTCGGGCCAGGCTTGGGGGCAGCTGCTCCAGGTAGGACCCAGAGCTAAGAACTGGGGGTTGGGTCTTTAACAGGTGAAACTGCAGCCTCAGAAGGAGACAGGATTGGGGGTCCCGTTGGCAGGTCTGGCCCTCACTAACTGCGGTACCCGGGCTGCGTCCTTTCCCCTCTCTAGGCCTGTTTCCTTATTTATACCAAGCAACTGTAGAAGCTCAACCCTACGTCCCAGCTCTAAGGCCCCGGGCACCTTGCCTCTTCTCCTCCCTACTGTTGGAAGCCGGGCAGGCTTTCCCTGCCCCCACTCCCACCCCTGAGGCAGAATTAGGATGGATCCCTTCACTTCTGCTTTTTCTTCTCTTCTAGGCCATTCGAGCCATTAACCCTTGCAGCGACTCGACCATGAGTGCGGAAGAGTTCACAGATTTAGTGTTTTCCAAGATCGACGTCAATGGGGATGGTGAGGGGCCTGGAGTGGGGGTAACCAAGGATGTGGAGTCACCAGAGGGAGGGTTGCCAAGGGTGGGGGTTGTCAGAGGTGGGAGGTCACCAGGGCAGGAAGGAAGGCAGCCACACAGAGGACCCTCTGCTTATTATGTCTCCATCAGCCTCTGCCCTACAGAGTTGGCTTTTAGGGATTCCCTTGACCAGACTTGGAGCCCTGGTGGTGCAGAGATTAAGAGCTTGGCTGCCAACCAAAAGGTTAGCAGTTCGAATCCACTAGTCACTCCTTGGAAACCTTATGGGGCAGTTCTACTCTGTCCTATAGCGTCACTATGAGTCAGAATTGACTCGACTGCAATGGGTTCTTTGGTTGGACCAGACTTTGGAGCCCTGGTGTTGCAGTGGAGCTAGGCTGGTAACCGAAAGGTTGGTAGTTCGAATCCACCAGCTGCTCCTTGGAAACCCTATGGGGCAGTTCTACTCTGCCTATAGCATAGCTCTGAGTCGGAATTGACTCGACGGCACTGAATTTGGTTTTTTCTTGTTTGTTTGGACCAGACTTTGGGTCCTGGCTCCCTCTGCCTGCTCCATTCACAGGCCTCTTTCCCCGTCGTTGGCTCTGTCCTGGCCCCTTGCAGGAATCCAGCTGTGGACCCCGGGCTGCAGACTATGAACACCTCTCCCATATGACCTCCTTTCTCTCTACCCCAGGGGAGCTTTCCCTGGAGGAGTTCATGGAGGGCGTCCAGAAGGACCAGATGCTCCTGGACACACTGACGCGCAGCCTGGACCTTACCGGCATAGTGCGCCGGCTCCAGAACGGCGAGCAGGATGAGGAGGGGGCTGGCAGCGGGTCAGCCAAGGCAGCTGGCTGAGCCAAGGCCTGGCTGCTGCTGTATTGGGAGGTGGGAGGGGGGCAGTGTGGTGGTGCCTGGTGTCATTGTTGTTTTAATACTAGGCAGAATTTTGCTCAGAAGCTCAGCTTGCCTCTTTGGGGTGCAGGGTGGTGGCAGCAGAGGGGTAGGGGTGGGAGCCCAGAGCAGGGGACAGTGAAGGATGTTTCCTGGACCCTCTGGGTGACTCAGCTGGTGGTAGTTTCCCCTCCTTTGCTCCTCCTGGCACCTCACCCAGCTTTCCCTACCTGGCTTCTCCAGTTCCAAGCACTTCTAGATGTGAAAGCTTGGGGGCAGAGCTGGGCTTTTCCAGGACTCTGATGGGATCCCCTAGATCCCCTACAGCCTCGTTCCCTGTCCGGCAATCGCACAAACATCCTGCCCCCAGGAGCCAGGAGCCTACTTGTGTGGTCGTGTCAATCCATTCTTCCCTTCAGCAAGCATTTATTGAGCACCTACTATGTACCAGTGCTGGATGCTGGATGTACAAAAGTGAAGGAGACAGTCCTTATCCTTAAGGAACTCACAGGCTGATGGAGAGACACATGGACAAACATTGTTATAATAAAATATGCTCATAGAAGTTGTGGCCAGATTCCTGGTGGAGCCGAGGGGACTGTGAGGGGGTCTGACTCAGAGGCAGCATCACAGAGGTGACCCTTGACTTTGGTCATGAAAGAGGAGTTGGGGGGTTCCACATGGAAAAGAAGATGAAGAGAGTGGGGAAGTTGGGGGTGCCTTTTGTGTGGTGTATGTGTATGCCTGTGGGGGGCTGTGTGATGTGGGGAGGAGCTTTCTTAGGTGTCATTTGGGGGTATCCCTTAGGTTTAGAATTTTATGAACTTTGAGACATTTTTAGGGATCACCTTCTAGGGCCCCAGTAATACAGAAAACAATTCCTTCAAGAAGTTTATAATCCTACTGTGGAGACAAGGACGGAATGTTTGGGAGACAGTACAGATCCAAATCACGACTGGGTGACTGGCCGTGCTGTGCGCGTGCACATGTGTTCAGACCCTCGGGGGGTTCTGCTCAAGTCTGGTGTTGGCTAGAAAGGGGGCAAAGGAAGGGCTCCCCATTTATCCAGAGGAAACGCTTATTTATTCGGAAGTGACTGCACCAGCCCCTCCTATTTCCCTGCTGGCTCCTCAGTGGCATGTGGTGCAGCATGGTTCCTGTTATGGATTGAACTGTGTCCCCCCAAAATATGTGTGGTTATATCTCATTTGGGAATGGGTTTTCTTTGTTATGTTAAGAGGCCATATCAGGGTGTATTTTAAGCCAACCATATTTGAGATATAAAAAGCAGATTAGGCACAGAGAAGCAAGCAGAGATGGGGGAAGAGAGATGCCACACCACATGAATGTCACCAAGGAGAATGGCCCTTCCCCAGAGTGGACAGAGAGAGAAAGCCTCCCCCTAGAGCTGGCACCCTGAATTCAGACTTTTAGCCTCCTAAACTGTGAGAGAATAAATTTCTGTTTGTTAAAGCCACCCACTAGTGGTATTTCTGTTATAGCAGCACTAGATAACTCAGACAGCTCCGCACATATCTGGGACTCATTGCTCCTGACAAGTGACCTGCCTATCCCTGGTCTAACCTAAACCCCTCTTCCTGCAGTGACGTGTGACAGAAGTGGAGCAGACTGTTGGCGGGCACCCCCATTCTTTGCACTTTTCAGGCACTCAGAGATCTACCCATTCAAGGCAGCTAATATCAGCTGTGCCCCTGAATTACAGCTGCCCGTTTGCCGCAGGAACCTGGAGAGAGACACGGGGACTGGGGCTGTGGGGTCCATTTTTTCAAAAAAGCTCTTTCTTCTGGGCTTTGAGTCTTCATCTCACCTGGGTGTGGGGAGGTGCAGGGGGTAAAATAAAAATCCAGGGGTGGAAGGGAGAAAAGAAGGGGAAGGAGAGTGAGACACCAGGTTGGAGAGAGCCTCACTGGGGGGATGAGAGGGTGTGTTTGGCTCACACTTGTCCTGCCCATCACTTGGACCACTCCGGATGGGGAAGTCAGTCAGGACCTGAACACAGACATGGTGAGAAGATGGAGGTAAATGCCAGGGGCAGCTGGAAAAAAAAGGAGGTGGCTTTTTACTCCTCTCCTGCCCACTGACTCTTGGGAAATCCCGAAGGTCAGACTTGGGAGAATATCTGTATATAATTAGAAAACATTTCCCCACCTCATTCATGTACCACCTCCAGGATTTGGGGCCTGTCTGTGTACCACCTGGATTATTAATATTTTTTATTGTGATAAGTATAGATGTAACAGAACATTTTCCATTTCAACAATCTTCACACGTACAGTTCAGTGACATTTATTATGTTCATCATGTTAATATTTTGGATCAACTAGTTTTTTACCTAAAATTTATTTTTAAAGAAAATTACATGACTAACATACGTACAAAATTGCAGGTTCAGCAAGTGTTTTACCTTTCATATATCAACATAAAAATGTATCTACTCAAGTTAAAGCACACTTTTTCCAGGAACTACTTCAAATCAACTACTTCATGTTCTCGCTGTGCCTCAGGCTCTAGGGGAGTGCGGGGGCCTGAGTTCTCCACTCCCCTTCGACCAGGGTGACTCCATTAAAAATTTTATTATTATATTTTTTATTGTGGTAAGTATATATATAAGAAGACATTTGCCATTTCAATTAATTTTTACATGTACCATTCAGTGACATTAATTATGTTCGTCATGTTATGCCACCATCACCGCTATCTGTTTTCACACAGGGGGACTCTATTTCGATCTAGTTTCTGTATTGGGGTTGCGCATAAGAGACTGTATGATAAATATAATTCCGCAGCTAAAAAAATAAATAAATAATGTGAAAACTCTCGTTTAGTCCAGCCTGCTCACTGTGTAGATGAGGTGACTGAGGTGAGGGAGAAGTGGCCTGTCCTGGGTCATGGCATGGTTGGAGCCAAAGCCTGGCCCAGAAGCCAGGTCGGCAGACCCCAATTCCCCCCAGAAACAGTTCCTCCCAAAGACAGAGAGATGGTTTTATTCTTTAAGGAGACACATTCGGCTTGTGGCTGGGAATCAGGGAAGGTCCACTCAAGAGGTGGGAGAAGCTGCGGGGGGTGGTGCTTGAGAGTTGACAGCACCAGGCAGAGCTGAAACAGCCCCTTTAAGCAGATCTCACCTCTCCAGGGGGCTGGAAGACCACAGCTACCTCACTTGCTGCAAGTTTACCTTGTTGACATTCTGGGGAGGAGGCCTTGAGGAGGAGGAAGCAAGGGTCCTCCCCAAGAACACCCCTCCGGATCCTGGGGGGAATGTAATTTTTATTTCCCCCACTCTTACATCTTCTTCAGACTCAACCCCTCCAGCCCCTGCCTTCTACCAGTCTTTACTTTGTACCCTGTGGGTGTGGGGGTTCTCATTGCCAATTTAGTCTATGGAAGCCCCACCCCTCAGCTGGCCTATCTTTCTAGCTTGGGAGCCACCTAGAAATTTGTGGGGGCCCCACAACCCTGCCAAGTCGTTGTCCTCCCAGGAGCAGCTGAAGGGCAAGGGCAGCCCAGTTCCCTCCACCACCCAGTAATGTCCCCTGAAATGGATGGTGCCCTGTTGGCCACTTCAGGCCCAGCAGTCTCCAGCTCCCAACTCACTGCCCTACACAGAGTGAAGTCCAAGCCAGGATAAGAGTGGACATGAAGGCGCTAAGACAGGGACCCTCCCACTACTTGCAAACCTGGGTGAGCTTGGAATCCTGGAAGGAGGCTGTGGGCTCCTTCGGGGCTCCCAGGGCCTGATCCCTCAGAACATGGCGCTTCTCCGCCTCTGCTGAGAGACCCAGCTGCCGGGACTCACATCCATGTGCAGCATCTTCATCACCCACTTGTCACGGCAGGCCCCTTCCAGGAATTCAGTCAGAGACAGCTGGCCTGAGCAAAGGGCAGGAGTGATAATCATTTGGGGAGAGGGGAAGAAAGGGAGGAGGGGTAGGAGTAGAAACATTTTCTCCTTCAGGTGTACCTACACCTCTTACACAAACTAGCCTGTGGTTTCGGGTGCTAAGCAGGTAGGCTTGTCGATTCTCCAAGAGTCTCCTAGAACTTAAAAGGGGCTCTCTTTGCAAATAAGTTGAGGCTTTACTTTTTTCCCCATGATACCCCTGAAATACTGGGTGGAGCTGACAAGTTCTTGAGGTCTCTTCTGGGATGTGTTCTAAGCCAGCTTTCTCCTTGCACAGCCTTGGAGCTGGGAATTGAGCTACAGAGAGAAGGGCCCAAGTCCTTGGATGGCACAAATGGTTAAGCACTTGGCTACTAGCCAAAAGGTTGGCAGTTTGAACCCACCCAGAGGAGACTTGGAAGAAAAGTCTGGCAATCTTTTTCCAAAAGGTTACAGCCATGAAAATTCTATGGAGCATAGTTCTATTCTAAAATACATGGGGTCGACATGAGTCAGAATCAACTGGATATCAACTAGATACTTCATATATCCTATGCCTGGCACTTAATTAAGTTCATTATCTCATTTATTCTTCTCAACCACTATCATTATCCCCACTTTCCAGATGAGAAAATTGAGACCAGCCAAGAGGTTAAATGTATCATCCTGACCTACCTGATTCCAAAGCTCCTATTAGACTCACCTGGCCTCCATCATCAAGTCCGATAGGAGTTTTAATCACGTTACAAACATGACGTCCCTTGTTATTTCTTACAGTCCTCTCCACCCTCATCTCACAGATGAGAGTACTAATCATTGGGAGGTGGAGAGCCTTGCCCAAGGTCACATAGCCAGAAAGAAGGGGTGCTACAGAGTGGGCAGCCCTCCCCACCACCGTCTTCGCCCCTGTTACCATCTCCATTCTCGTCCACCAGGAGGAAGATCCTGTCCACCACCTCCTCGGGTGTGAGCAGCTGGCCTTGCTGCTCCGCCTCCATCTCCACCTGGCAGGCTTTCTTCATCTTGTAGATAGCCTGCCGGAGAAAAGCCAGCTGCATTGACGGGAGACCCTGCAAGCCCTGTGACCCACGTCCCTAAGCACCCCCTCCCCAGCACTGTCCTCCCAGGGTGCTCATCTTGGGACCACATGATCCAGGTCCAAATAAAAACTGACTTGTCCTAAGGGTGTTCTCTCAGAATCCCAGGGGCCTCATTCCACCTGAGAGGTTCCTGGCCTGACATGTGAGCGTCAATGCCCGAAACCCAAGAGCTCTAATCAGGGATGATTAAGCCACTGTAATTAAATATTTTAGAACTGGAAAGACTCCAATGGTCTGCACTCCATTTTAGAGAGTCAGAGAAGAAAATTCAGCATATTTATGTGTGTGTGTGCGCGCTTGCATATGTGTAAAATAGAATGATGGGAGATACAAGTGTTTGGACTAGAGGGGAAAGGAGAGGTTTCTTCTTTGCCCTGTTTCCTCTCCAGATGAGATAACATATGGGAAAGCACTATGTTCACTAAGAAGAGAAAGACAAATATGAAGACTAGCCTTTGTTCCTAGACTGGATGCTCTCTGAGGACAGAGGCTGTGGCTTCCTGATGCCTGGCCTCACGGCCTAGCACTGTGCCTGACACAAAGCAGGTACTCATTAAAGCTGTTTGGGAGTTTCAGGGGTTAAGTCGTGCTCCAGCACTTCCTAGCTATATGAACCTGGGCAAACTACAAAACCTCTATGAGACTGTTTCCTTATTTATAAAATGGGGCTAACAATTCCCACACCATAATGTAGCTGTGGGGATTAAACAGGTTAACACAGGTAAGTGTCAGAGTCTGGGATAGAGCAGGTGCTTTTCTTCCTGTGGTCATTTTTGCTAGTGGTCTATCAGTTTTTTTAGCCTTTTTAAAGAACCAACTTGACGTTTTGTTGACTTGTTTTTTCTCTTGTACGTTTGTTTCCTATTTCTTTAATTTACTCTTCTTTTTTCTAATATCTTGATAGGGCTTCCTAGATCATTGATTTGTAGTCTTTCTTATTTTCTAATATATATGTTTTAAGGCTATAAATTTCCCTGTAAACCCAGCTTTAGCTGCACTCTGTAAGTTTTGGTATGCCATGTTTTCAATTAAAATAAAATTCAGTGTAAATACTTTTCTGGTGTGTGTGTGTACTTATTTCTTTGATTCATGGGATATTTAGAAATGTACTGCCTAACTTCCAAATAGATGGGGATTTTCTAGTTATCTTTTTGTAATTGATTTCTAGTTTAATTCCACTGTGATCAGAAAACACACTGAATGATTTAATCCCTCTTCCTCTACCCCTGCCCCAGGAGCTCCACATCAGCTGGCCACCTCCAGGTACCCCTCAGAGCTCAAGTGTTCAGGTGTCTGGGCCCCATGGGCAGAGACACTGACCTCCACGATGTCCAGTAGCTCCAGGCGGTCAATGCAGCCATCGCGGTCCTTATCATAGATCTTAAAGGTCCACTTCAGCTTATGCTCCAGAGTGCCTCTCAGCACGAGGTTTAGGGCTGCCACATACTCCAGGAAGTCGATGGTGTTGTCCTACATTGGGAGTGGGAGCTGCTAAGGCCCCTCTGACCTCTGCAAAGGGTGAGTGTCAGTCCTATTCAAGACCATCCATCCCTCAAACTCAGGGCTTTTCCTCTTCCTTGCAATTGATATGGCCTCTGCATCTTTGCTCATGCTGCTCTCCACCCCTGGAATCCTTTCCCAATCCCTATGCTTACCCAAGAAAGCTCTTGTGGTGCAAATGATTAAGTGCTCAGCTGCTAACAGGTTGGCGGCGATTTGAACCCACCCAGAGGCTTTATGGGAGAAAGACCTGGGGATCTACTTCCATAAAGATTAAACAAAAAAAGCTCACTGCCATGGAGTTGCTTCCAACTCACACAAACTCTATAGGACAGAGTAGAACTTCCCCATGGGGTTTCCAAGGCTGTAATCTTTAGGGAAGCAGACTGCCACATCTTTCTCCCATGGAGCGGCTGATGGGTTCAAAACGCCAGCCTTCTGGTTAGCAGGTGAGCTCTTTAGCTACTGCGCCACTAGGGCTCCTTTGCCAAAAAGATTACAGCCAAGAAAACTCCATGGGCAGTTGTACTCTGTCAGGTGGGGTTGCTATGAGTTGGAATTGACTCGACAGCACCCAACAACAATACAATATGATTACCCAATCATACTTACCCTTCAAGGTTCAGCTAAAGGGTCTCCTCCTTGAGGAAGCCTTCCTTCTCTGACTACTTGGCCACAGTGCTCGCTCTCTGTCCCCATTGTACCATTCACAGTGCCTAGTACCTATACTACCTGTTTCAGTATTGTCACATATAACTGTATCCTAATGTGTCTCATTATAAGCTCCTGGGGAATAGGGAGGGGCTCTTGCTTCTGTTTCCCCTCTATGCCTCCCTCAGTTCCACATATGCCCAGAGTTGAGGTCCCGTGAATATTTATGAATCAATGAATAAATGATGGACTCAATCTGAATTTGGTACTAAGGTAGTTTGAAAGGAGATGAGAAAGCTGTGCTCACATTTAAAATTTCCTTTGCCCTCTCATTCAAGTTGGAGGTTTCTATATCCTGAGTCTGAGGAAAGACAGGCAGTGGCTCCTGCCCCCCACCGTCAGCCTATAGGGTGGACATTACACGGAAGGACAGGCCGGCACTCTTATCCCCATCCAGGAGGAGAAGGGGAAGACAGAGCTCACGGGATAATTGGGCAGGCAAAGGAAAAGGGGCAAAGTCCTCTTCTAAGGTGTCAGCTATTACTTTCCTGTAGTTCTGAATCCTTCTCTCACAGAAATGTGACAGCAAAAATTACCCCCAAAACAGCAAATGAGAAATGGAGGGGAGAATTTTCTTGCTTTTCTATTTCAAGTGAGTTTGTGGTGGAAAGCTGGTGCTAGGGGTGGCAGATGCCACAATGGGTAGTTGGGCCAGGGTTCCAGGATGACCTTCCTCATACAGGGTTGATGTGTCAGATTTCCAAATTAAAAATCTGAGTCATCATCACCCCCAGAAGTCATTTTGTAATCAGAAATAACATGGCTCACCCAGAGCACCTCTGTCCCACTGGGTCAGGACTCTCAGGAGACCCAATAACAGATCAAGGGCACCTGGGCGAGCAAAGTTTAAGCAACAGGAGAAAACGGGGGAAATAATAAAAAAGAAAGAGAAAATCAAAGAAGAAAATAAAAAGATTTTATCAAAATTAAAAAGGAAAATCAAGAAGGAAATAAAACTAGCCTAACCCCAACACCTAACGTGTTTTATTCAACATCTTTTATATAATTCCTCCTGGGGTTTCCCTCCACGCATATATTTACGTAATTGAGGTCAGATGGTTTCTGTGGTTTTACTTACTGGATTTTTATTTAATATTTTCTCATGTCCTTAGAAATTATTTAAAACCATAACTTTTTGGGGGGGAGTACTGGACATTCCCTCTTTTTTTTTTTTTTATTAACTTTTATTAAGCTTCAAGTGAACGTTTACAAATCCAATCAGTCTGTCACATACAAGTTTACATACATCTTACTCCGTACTCCCACTTGCTCTCCCCCTATTGAGTCAGCCCTTTCAGTCTCTCCTTTCGTGACAATTTTGCCAGCTTCCCTCTCTCTCTATCCTCCCATCCCCCCTCCAGACAAGAGTTGCCAACACACCCTCAAGTGACCACCTGATATAATTAGCTCACTCTTCATCAGCATCTCTCTCCCACCCGCTGACCAGTCCCTTTCATGTCTGATGAGTTGTCTTCGGGGATGGTTCCTGTCCTGTGCCAACATGGACATTCCCTCTTATTGAACATGGTTTTAATATTTTACTTTACACAGTGGACATCTTTCTGCATGTATATTTTTCTTATATCTCTGGTAATTCCTATAGGGTAGATTCTTAGCGGTGGTTGTTCTTTCAAGAGTTATTTTCATGTATAGTTATTATTTATTAAGCTTACTATGAACTGATCTTGTGTTTCTTTTTTTAGTGATAAGTGAGTATAAACTATACACAAAAATGGCTGGTAGGGGCCATCTCTTTTACATACATCACATCCCTCAGGTCTGTTACCCCCATTTTACAGGTGAGGAACCTGAGACTCACAGGTTGAATAAGCTGTCCAAGGCCACCCAGTCAGCAAGGGGCAGGACCTTTCAGGCTACAGATTGTCTCCAGTTCATCAAGTTTTAAGAACTTTCCTTCTCACTCAAGGTCTACTTCTGTCTATAAGGCTAGCCTGGTGTCTAGCACCAAGGGTAGAAATAAACAATTAAAAAAAAAAAAGCATGGACAAATTTCTAGATTCTCTCTCATTTTTTGTCTAGAACCTTCTGTTCTTACCATATCCTCTCTCAACACCTTAGTGTTTCTACAATGACTCCTTGGCCCCTTCCTGACAAGTGATCTCACCTGTGAGGTTCCTTCAAATCCCAGGGCCATTTCTGGGAGTTTCCAGCTGGGGCTAATCTCATATGATGTGCACGGGCTCTTGTCAGCTTCAATTACCCAGAGAGGCCTAAGAGTGACGGAAACGCCTCTGTTTACTCAAGAGTAAGAGCAGATGTGATGGGTATGATCTGTTCTATGAGATTACCTGCCCCATTTCTCCCTGAATTCACTTCATCTGTACACCAGCTCTGACCCTCCCCGCAATGCATGTTATATAAGAACCCCAAATGCCATTTGCTCTTCATCCTCCTTTTCTTCCATTTCAGTTTATCACAGGACAACTGCTAGGGAAGAGAGTTCAATGGAAGGAGTAGTAAGAACAAGGTGTTCCTACTCCTTTGCCTCCACCAAACTCCTGTTTCTATCACTACATATTTTGAAATATGAGCTAAATCTATGAACTCTTTTGCTTTTAGTTACTCTAGAAATCTCAGACTCAGTGCCTAGAAATGGGACTCCCTGATACAAAGATAGCGCCAAAGTGGGGGATGGATCAGGATGTGGGATTGGAGAGACACTAAGTGGGAAAAGAAAGGAGACTGAGTTCCTGACAGAGGGACTTAGAAACAGCTTCTAGGAAAGCTCTTCCTTACAATAGAATGCCAACTAATAAAGAAGGGAGGACGGAGCTAGAAAATCATCACTGGAGGCCAAAACCAGGAGATGAAAATTTGATAAACAACAGGATATTTACTTGGTCTGGAGGTATCTCCCTATAAGACACTGCTTAGTTTCAAAGGGAAAAACAGTAACTTTACACTGAAGAAACCTGGCAGACACCACCTTAACCAAATGATTAGTCTCACCAGTAACAGGGCAAACTGACATCATACGACCCCTGATATCATGCACTTAGAAGGACATAACTATCGCTTCTGTGGTATTTCTGCAAGAAGTGTATAAACTGAATCTATCATGAGGAAATATTAGAAAAGTTCAAATTGTGGGACATTCTACAAAATAATTGGTGTGTAATGTTAAAAAATGTCAAGTTGTGTCTGTTTTTCTATCTTTAAAAAAAAATTTTTTTTTTAATATTGACTGTCATAAGAAACCCTGTTGCAGGCCTCAAATTCTCCTAAAAATACCAGACTGAGACTAGAGGGACCCCCGAAGTCATGTTCCCCAGACCTTCTGTTAGCCCAAGACTGGAATCATTCTTGAAGCCAACACTTCAGACAGGGATTGGACTGGACTATAAGACAGAAAATGATACTGATGAGGACTGAGCTTCTTGGCTCAAGTAGACACATGAGACTATGTGGGCAGCTCCTGTCTGGAGGCGAGATGAGAAGGCAGTGGGGGACACAAGCTGGCTGAATGGTCACGGGAATACAGTGTGGAGAGGATGAGTGCACTATCTCATTTAGGGGGAGAGCAGCTAGGAGTACATAGCAAAGTGTGTATAAGTTTTTGTATGAGAGACTGACTTGATCTATAAACTTTCACTTAAAGCACAACAAAAAAAGAAGAAGAAAAAGAAACCCTGGTGGCATACTGGTTAAGAGCTACAGCTGCTAACCAAAAAAGGTTGGCAGGGCGAATCCACCAGGCACTCCTTGGAAACCCTATGGAGTAGTTCTACTCCATCCTATATGGTCTCTATGAGTCAGAACTGACTCGACGGCAACAAGTTTTTTGGTTTTATCATAAGAAAAATAAATAAATAGATCAGGTCTATGGGAAGACACACACAGACCCACACACACACACACACACAAAATTACCTTCCAGGCAGGGACACTTGACTAGAAGTCAGTACCTTGAGGAGATGATTGTGGGTAAATCAATTCACTTTCTTTTGCCCCAGTTTGTCATTACTTAATTTCGAATAACAAAAACTATCCCCCTCCTTCACAGGACAGTCATGGAGGGGAGGAGGAGCTTTGGAAAGACGGAAGCTAGCTCTGTGCCCTTCCGAGAGGGTTTCTGTGGCATTGAAGATGCTGATTCCTCCCTCCCCACCCTGGGGAAGGGACACTGAGGAAATGTGTGGTGACAGCTTTCAGAGACGGGGTCAGACCTGCAGAGGCGTTCCCCATGACTCAGCCTTGAAAGGCCAGCCAATGAAATCCTCCACTCACCAAGAAGTGGAGTACCAAGGCTTTCTCCAGGTTAGTTGTCTAGGTTCAACCCACCCCCTCAAAAAATTTTGAAGTGAAATAGGTATCTGAGGTATACCTACTGGTTTAAAAGGTTGCAGGGGCACCAAACTGGATGGCCTTGAAAAATCAAGGAATGTCGATTTTTAAGTTCAATTTCCAGGTATGGGTTTTCAAAATTTATTACCCTCCTAGCTGCTGATGCCATTGGAGGGCTTTAAGAAATCCTGTGGTTTGAATGGTTTCATGGAATCTTCCATGACTAGAGGAGTTGAAAGGGACATTTGCAATAGTCCCTTCTATCTCCCTGTCAGTGCAGTGCCTCCTCCAGCATCTTGATGGGGAAGACCTGATCAGTCTCAATTCAAAGAACCTGACAAGGGGAGATCACAGTCTATCCCAAGATAGCTCATCTCATTTAGGACAGCTCTTAGCTCTGCATGTTTAGAGTGAAAGGGGCTCCAAACCACACAACACTGTCATCAAGTTGATTCCAGCTCATAGCGCCTTTATAAGACTGAGTAGAACTGCCCTCGTAGGGTTTCCAAGGCTGTAAATCTTTATGGAAGCAGACTACCACATCTTTCTTCTGTGGAGCAGCTGGTGGGTTGGAACCACAGACCTTTCGGTCAGCAGCTAAGTGCTTTAATCACTGTGCCACCAGGGCTTCTTACAGGGGCTCCGGTGGGTGTGAAAAACCAGGTCCACGGGCTGCAGAGACCTTGCCAAAAATACACAGAGGACGTCGACTGTCTGTCCTTCTGCCCTGCCTACCTCCAGCTCTCAGGAGGACAGGTGAGACTTAGAAAGGGTAAGGAAAGACAGGAAGGGACAGGATGATGGAGAGACAGAGAAGAGTTGGGGAAAGAGTAAGACAGAAAAGGTGAGAGGGAGATAGAGAGAAAAGGAGAGCAGGGGAGGAGCAGGTGGAATGGGAGTTGGGAGCTCCCACTGAAGATGCTCCTTTGCTCAAGGGTAAGAACTGGGTCAGGTGGACTGGTCACTGGTTCTCCCCTCCAGAGTACCTTACCCCATTCTTGTCGAAGGCCCGGAACATGCCCTCTACATACTGGGTGGCTTCCTCATTGTCTGTGACCTTGAAGAAGCGCTTAAACTCATGCATGAAGAGTGTGCCGCTGGGACACTCCACTACGAACTTCTTGTACCACTCCTGGAGCTCGGCCATGTCCATCTCACCGGATCCTCCACCTCCTCCCAGCTGAACTGCTGCCCCATCCTCGCCCAAGGAACGTCAGGAAATGAGGGTGTCTCCTCTGAACCTCTGCGGACTGATTCCTTAGGCTATGACCCTTTTCTTTCCTTTCCTTTGCTTAACCAGCCTCTTCATCATCTCCTGGGCATGATAGGCAGGGAAAAGGCTGCTGGGGGTTGGGGGGCAGCTAAGCTGTCCTAAGATCATTAAGAGGATTCTCTTTGAAAGTCTAACCTCCTGCTGGCTAAGTGCCCCCGGCCTCACCCCTCCCCTTGGCCTTACCAACCAAGCAACTAAGCAGGACCAGTAGATTCTGAGGAAGGAGAATGGGAAGAAGCTGAGAGATAGGCAGCAGAAGGATGGAGTGAAGAAAAGTCGGAAAGAGGGTGGGACCCTCGCATCTTACACTCTCTCCCTGTCCCATTAGTTGGGCACCACAAAAGTCCGGAGAAGAACTTCTTGGAGACACAGGAGATTCCAAAGTCTGGAAAAGAAGCAAGACCAACTCCAAACCCATAAAATAGAATCTGCTGCTGGCCAGGGGCTCCCCGCTCCTGCGTGGTCTAGGGAGAGCAGAATCTATGATATGAAGGACTCTAGGTGAGCTGCTCTGTCCTCAAGTTATCTCAGCCCCGCCATAGTACCTGAAGCTCCACTAGATAGAGATCTCTCCTTTGAGTCTTAGGGCTTTTTCATTTTCCAGCTTAAAGTACAAACGCTTCCCTCCGATACCCTTCCCCCAAGATTCATACCTACAGCCAAGGCTCTTCCTACTTTTCCTCCAAAGTACTAACAGTGACAAAGATCTGGAAGCATAGCCTAAAATATCTTTGAAGACTCTTACTTCTTTATGAAAGATCCATGCAATTTTTTTCAAATCAAATAACACATTCGTGTTTGTTTTAATACAAAAATGATGCCTCCAAGAAATCAGAAGATCTGGAGCACTGACTTTTCCAGAAGATGTTACAGGCAATCGTCCCAGTGTATCTGCAGTTAGCCTCGGAGGTGACACTGCCCGTCCTGACTGGACATTCATCCCTGAGTTGTTTTGTACATCTCCAGGCCTGGCCCCGTCTCTCGCTGCTCCTTGCCTCCCACACATTTCTCAAGGTTCCTTTAACATTCTTGCTCTTCCTGAAATGGAAGCCTCCTTCCTCTGTTGTCCTTTCAAGTACTGGTGCATTTCTCTCCCACATACCCCAGGGTCTGGAGAGAAGGGTTAATGTCCTCTACGCTCCTCATTGTCTCCAATGGTCTGTTCATTTTTCTCCCTCAGACATGGCAGCCCCCCTTAGAAGCCATGTCAGACTCAACACCCCCTGACACACGCACACACTCACATTTACCCTCCCGTGTGGTCATCAATCCCAAGTGACTTCACCACTTGGCTCAAGACATCATTTTAGTGACTTCACAATCCAAGTGGATAGATGATCCATCCCACACAAAGGTCCTTGATCTCCTTAGCTCCAAAGAACTTTTCTTCCCCCCACAGTGGCCTCCCATCCACATGTGGTCCCTGGACCAGCAGCTGCAGCATGTGTGAACTAATTAGAAATGCAAATTCTCAGGCGCCACCCCCCCTTCCCCCATGATTCCAGAGTCCCTTGGCTGCTAACTGAAAGGTTGAGGTTTGAGCCCACCCAGAGGTATCTTGGCCATCTAATTCCAAAAAATCACTCGCTGAAAACCTATGCAGCACAGTTCTGCTCTGACACACACGGGGTCACTATGAGTTGGAATCGAATCAATGGCAAGTGGTGATGGTGGGGCCAGATGGTTCCAACGTACACTAAAGATTGAGAATCACTACCCTAGACTTTGCCATCATCAATTTCTGCCCCACCTCAG
Organism: Loxodonta africana; assembly: GCF_030014295.1. NCBI lineage: Eukaryota > Metazoa > Chordata > Mammalia > Proboscidea > Elephantidae > Loxodonta > Loxodonta africana. The sequence goes on from NC_087342.1 coordinate 104,878,840, forward strand.
AAACATTCAAGCACTGCATTCCTTCATCATCATCCCCTCTCCTTCCAGCTCACTTATTGAAACACCTTCACCCCAGTAACTCACCAGCCTTAACTAGGCTTCCAATCTGTTGATTTACATTTCTTTTACCATCCATCACCTCCCTCATATCCTCACTGCCTCCTTCTCCTTACTCCATAGCCTAGCACGTTTGCCATTTCCTTGTCATAACCTTGACTTTTGTGCCCTTCTTTCCTTCCAACTAGTCACTTGACACAACCTGACCCCGGTTAAAGTTATCCACTAACTAGGCACTACCACCTCACCTGCACCCAAGAGGCTGAACATTGCCGGAGAAAATCAGAAAATCATGCTAGCGGCACATACTTCAAATGATGCCAGGCAATCCTACTGCATGCTCTTTTCTGCTAAGTTCCCTTTCCTTTTCTGAGATGACTACTCCACAATGTTTCCTCTCCTCAAACCTTCCACTCACTCCCACCTTCAGCTGATGACCTTGTCACATGCTTCATAGAGAAACAGGTGCTTCACACAACTACCTCAATCTTCCCACCACAATATTTACCAACGTATCAGTGTCCATATACTTTGCCCCTCTTCCTGTTTCAGTGACAGCAGGGTCCCTTTTCCACTCTTCCACCTGTCAGCTCCTCCACTGCTCCCTAGAGCCATCTCTCTTTGCCTACTCAAGGATTTTATTTCCACAATTCTCTTTCTCTTCTGCATTCTCAATCTCTCCCTTTCTACCACATCATTCCCATCAGCATTCAGACATGCTTTAATATCACTCCTTTCTTTTATTGTGTTAAAAATATATATAACAAACATCTGCCATTTCAACGTTTTTATGTGTACAGATCAGTGACATTATGTTCATCAGGCTATATATACAACCATCACTGTTTCCAAGCTTTTCCAGCATCCTTGACAGAAATCAGTGTCCCCTAAATAATGACTCCTTTTCCCCCCTCCCTTCTGCCCTTGGTAACCACTAATATACTTTGGTCTCTATACGTTTGCCTACTCTAGGTATTTCATACAGTATTTGTCCCTTTGTGACTGATTTATTTCATTCAGCGTAATGTTTTCGAGGTTCATCCATGTTGTAGTTTGTATCAGGAATTACCATTCTTATTAAAACAAAACAAAAATCCTTCCTTGACCCCACATCCAGGTCTACATTACGACTTTCGGGGGCCCTATGCATTTTTGTCTTCATGGGCCCTTTCCACCATAAAAAAATATTAAAAATTACATTTTATTACTCATTGGTAAAAAGACAAATATAATCCAGGCTGGATTATATGAATTTTTTTCTGATTTTTTAATATGAGATACCCAGAATAAGTAAATCCACAAAGACAGAAGTAGATTGGTAGTTGCCAAAGGCTAGGGGTGGGAGAATGGGGAATGACTGCTTAATGGGTAAGGGGGTTTCCTTTTTGGGGTGATCAAAATGTTTTGGAACTAGATAGAGGTGATGGTTGTACAACACTGTGAAATCATTAATTTTATGTTATGTGAATTTCCCCTCAGTTTTTAAAAAGTCGATAATGGTTTCCACCCGGCTTTTTCTGCTTGCCTTTGGAACCCAGCCACCATGTGGTAAGGAAGCCACATGTATGGGTTAAGATCTCCGGTGGCAGCCACATGAGTAAGCCTTCAGATGAATCCAGCCCCAGCCTTTGAGCCAGCTCAGCTGGTATCAAATGGAGCAGACACTATCCTGGTGAGGCCCAAATTGCCGGTTTGTGTAAAAAGTACATGTCATTATTTTAAGCCACTAAGTGTTCGATAAGGAGCCCTGGTGGTGCAGTGGTTAAGTGCTCAGTTGTGAAAGAAAAGGTTGGCGGTTTGGACCCACCAGCTGCTCTGCATGAGAAAGATGTGGCAGCAGTCTGCTTCTGTAAGGATTACAGCCTTGGAAACCCTATGAGGCACCTCTTCTCTGTCCTATAGGTTGTTATGAGCTGCAATCTATGCAATGGCAATGCGGAAGTTGTAGGTGTTAAGATAGTAATAAGTAACTGCAGTCCCTGGGTGGTGCCAACAGTTAACATGCTCAGCTGCCAACCAAAGGATTGGAGTCTCGAGTCCACTCAGAGGCACCTTAGAAGAAAGGTTTGGTGATCTACTTCCAAAAAAGCAGCCAGTGAAAACCCTACGGAGCACAGTCCTACTTGGACACAGATGAGGTCACATGAGTTAGAGTCAATTCAATGGCAACTGGTTTAGAACAGTGCTTGGTACATAGGAAGAACTCAAATACTTGGGGAGTGACTGACCAAAGTGCTTGGCCTGCAGTGCCGGGTTAATGCAAGGGATTACTCCTTAATTTTACAAGGCAACTCATCTTGATGCATTTGGGTGTCTGGGTTAGCAGGTATTTGGTGAAGTTATAAGATACTGGGATTTTGGAACTGGAAGAGGCCTTGGAGATCATCTAGCACAACAATTTTCAACATTCTCTGATCTCAACACTCCTGAAGAAAACATATGCCCATCAGCAACTGTGGCTTTCTAACAGCAATAACGCAGTTGGCTTGGTGTGATGGTGGTGTTCTCCCTGTCTGTTTCTTAATATTTACTGATATTTAAGCAACTTTGGGGAGTGATTAAAGGACAGTACCGTGTGCTCAAGTGAATAAACTGTATGAATGAAATCCAACTTGATTTAACCTCTGGCTAAGGAATCCAGAATTTGATTGGCTTTTCATGTGGGTCAGTTGCCCATGAACTGCCCCTATAAATACCGTTGAGCTGTTGGGGTATAAATATATCTTTTTAAAGAGGATTAGGAGTCCATAAGAGAGAATGATAGCTTGCCGTGAGTAACAATAATGAGGATTTAAAGAGGGCAGGGTCAGGAATTCAGCTGGGATTTGCAAAGAGAACCCTGGGGATCCCAGGCAGTCAGCCATAAACCTTGCTCCAGGAGTAAAGAAATGCTCGAGACAGCCCCAGAGACAAGCCAATTTCTACCGAGCCCCAGAGAGGCCTGGCCAGAGGCCCTACTGTAAATCACCTGTATGCCAGTGTTCTTGTGACCCAGCAGAACCCGCACTGCTGAAGCCTAAACTCTCATGTTGACAAGTGTCAGCCAGCAGGACCATTAGGACCGCACTGTGCATTCTGTTGCTTGCCTTTATCCATATGCATTTCCATATTACTCCTTAGATTTTTTCCCCTAGTCGGTTTCTTCTAAGCTTTAGGAGAAATGAATATATTCTGCTAATGTGAAAGGAGAAATAAATCTGAAAACTAGGTTTGAATAGTCTGCATTTAATATGTGGATGTCTGAGTGCCTCATACCAAAACCAAACCTGTTGCCGTAGAGTCGATTTTGACTCATAGCAACTCTATACGACAGAGTAGATCTGCCCCAAAGGTTCCCAAGGAGCGGCTGGTGGATTCAAACTGCTGACTTTTCAGTTAGCAGCCAAGCTCTTAACCACTGTGCCACCAGGGCTCCTGAGTACTCATAAAAATTTTTTTAAAAACTTGCTGCTATAGAGTTGATTCTAACTCATAGCGTAGAAACTGCCTCATAGGGTTTCAAAGAAGCAGCTGGTGGATTTGAACTGCTGACCTATTGGTTAGCTGCCATAATTCTTAACCATTATACCACCAGGGCTCCAAGTACCTCACAGCTCTTTTAAAAATTAGGTTCTAGGGCTGTCTCTATCAGTAAACTGAACTCTGACACATGAATTTCACCTTTTTTTTGCCTCAGCCTCATCTGTGAACTAAAAGGATGGTTGAGTAGACAAGTCATAACTCTCTAAGCCTTGGTTTTCCCTTGATAATAATAGTATGACTTCACTGGGTTGTTTATAAAGATTAAATATCTGTAAATGAGACGGTTCATGTAAAATGCTTAGCACAGTGGACAGCTAATGCATGCGTGGCTGTTAAAATAAGCACGTTACATGTTTTCTTATCTAAATTAAACTTCATGACCATAGTCTAAGGTAAGTATTATCCTCACCTTTCCAGCTGGTTTTTACACAATACAGCACTCAAGTGTCTGAGAGCTTTACAGGTTATCTAATTTAATACTCCCAACTTTAGTAAGTAGGAATTATTTTCCCTATGTTACTGAGTAAACTGAGGCTCTGACATGGTTAAGTATCTTGGCCAAGTTTATAGGTTTGAGCTCTTACCTGACTCAGGCTGTCTGGCTCCAAAATCCATGCTTTCTCCACTATGCTACTCATTAACACTGTAGTAAAGCTAAAAACAATTTGATGATATCACGCAGAAAAAGCATGCTCGCTGACAAGAGAAATTTAAAAAACCATCTATGGTTTAAAATAATTTATATATTTACTGTTACATGTTTAAATGGTCAAAGGAATATATAAGTAATTCTCTTCCAAAAGCATACCAATCATTCTGAAGTATTAAACACCCATACCAATTACTTACATATAACTAACATTGTAAATGAAGGGAGAGAACATGAATGGAGAGAAACAGTGATACCAATTGTACAAATGGTATTGTTAAGACACAGGCATTTAAAAAGATTATAAAATTATTTAATATGAAAATATACTTCAGGTCAGAGAAATCAACAATACTGGCTTGTTGTAAAAATGACAACTAGGACAGTGGTATCTTGAAACAACATTTAATTTGACAATTACTTCTTAAAAGGTGTCCTTTAATATTGAGGGATGAAATTAAGCTGCTTTGAAGTCTTTTTACAATTTCTACATTGACTTTAAAGCTTTTGTCAAATAGGTATATGAGAACAATGAACTGAGGGCTTTTCCTCAATAAAAAATAATCTCACTTCCTACCTGCCTTCTGGTTCTTTCTACAGTCAGGTCCAGTCTTCTCTCAACACCTTCCACCCCGACCTGGGCATTAATTCTAATTTTCAGAAAATGCATTTTATTGAGACTCATTCTTTAAAACTTTCTCAGACTATCAGAATAAAGAAATGACTTTGCTTATATCAAGCAGGAGGTTTTAAACACAACTAAAACTTTTGTCAAGGCAACAATGCTACTATTTTTGTCCTGTGCAGTTTATTTGGATATATGTATTAAAACAAGATTTTGATATATAATTTGAAGTGCTTGGCTAAGTAATCTGGTTTACAGGTTCTGGTTTTTAGTCTAAAATCAGCTGCAGGTAAATGCACACCTTTGAAGGCGCACACATGGAAGCTACTAGGGCAGAGTACGTAGAAATCAACCTCGTATAATACAGTGATTTATACTGTCTGTAAAAACCAAAAAAAAAAAAAAAAAAAACTGCTTAGGTGTGGGTCTACATTTTTAAAGAATTATTATTTCTTTTAAAATGAAAATGTGTCATGAATTGCTGCTTTGGTAGACAGTTACCATTATACCACTCTTGCTTCATAGACTAGTTTTTTATCCTGAGGCTTATCCTTGGGATTTCTGCTTTGGCCCTTTACGAATGACACTCGACAACTGAGCTATTAGTGGAATGAGGTCATGGGGCACAGGGCAGCTATTCTTTTAATGTTAATGACAGTCATGTAAATCTCATACATAAGCAGTATGTATTCAAAACACTGATACCTGATAGTTGACTGGGAAGACTACAGGCACTCCAGTTTAAGGGGGGAAAACTGAGAAGTCCTAACTACCCCAGAATTGTGAAGGAAACCACAAAAGATCCAGACCTGATTCTGCTGTAAAAAGGAAATGAATTGCTCCCTTGAGGTTAATACGCTGTTTCAGCCCTTTGTGTCTTGCTTCTTTCAGTGCTTTAACTACAGTTTAATTTCATGGAATAACAGACATCTGCAAGCAAAAAGAGTACCATTAGCCAAAAGAAAAGGGCTTCTATCAGTGAAGAGAAGGCCTGGTGGCACACTGGTTGAGAGCCTGGCTGCCAATCAAAGGGTCGGCAGTTTGAATCCACCAGTCGCTCTTTCGAAACCCTATAGGGCAGTCCTTTACGATTGCTATGAGTCGCTATGACTCAAAGGCAATGGGTATCAGTGAAGAAACAATCAGGAAATATATTTATCTGTGCCTTGCTCAATTTTCAAAAGCCATTACTTCTCATTCAGTGCCGGGTGCAAAGAACACAACATAAAAGTTTGTTGAATGAATGACTCACAGCATGAATGAAATGATATCAATAATCATTTCTTGAGAGTTCAAATTCCATTACAGTGACCCTTTCACAGGCAGTCCTGTAAGGGTTTGGACTACAGGAAGAGTTCAGTGCACATCACAAATGTGCCTGATCTGCCACAAAGGCTACTCACTTCAAGAATTTAATGCTAAAATGCAGTAAAATTGGTGGTCACCACTCCTAAATCAGCATATGCTAGTTTGTCACTAAAGTAGGTAAGAAAAGTTATACTGCTCAGTAAATTGACCAAAACTACCAAAGATTCCTCCCAGAAACCTCAAATGATAACAACAAAACCTTATGTGAGGAATACATCAAACACTCACTGTCAGATGAATGAACTAATACAATAAAAATCTGATTCTTTTGGCTTATAGTAGTCGAAATAGTTTGCTCACGTTTCTTAAAATAAGATCTGAAGTAACGACATGTATAAAATCCCAGATAACACAGTTATTCTACTGTAGTCCAATCTATCATTAAAGTTGCACGTCTTGCTCTCCACTGATCAGGGTTATGGGCTCAGCAGCATTAGGTGGGCTCAAAACTGTCTCAGTTGCAAGCAATCTCATTTAAACACATACATCTGCTCTGTTCTCATTTCAAACCCAGGCACAAGTGGCCTAGCTGAGGCTCGGTGACTTGCTGTCTTCTTTTTCTGCTGGTCCAGTTTCCCAGATTGGCTCCTTGATGTGTTCTGGTAATCGTTCTAATTTTGTCTAAAAATGAACACACAAAAACATCAAAAAGCTAAACTATAATATCATGTGGACTTAACTGAACTCTTTGGCCACATATTGGATTTATGAATTTTGTTCCCCCAAATCCTCTTGATGTCTTTTCCTTTTATTTTTCTCTCCTTTTTGCAGGGCTTTGAAACAGAGAAGGAAACGTGGTGCTTTATAAAGTGCACTCACACATATACTCTATTTGGCCCTCTATGATCTCCAGGGACTGCCACATAACATGGTCTTCATGTCTAGACAACTACTTTGAGAAAGGGAGACTTTAGAGGAGGCTTGGGAGGACCTGAGCTGGCAGTAGCAGGATTCTGCTCGGCTGACACCACAGCACAGGGAGTGAAGGCCCTCAACCACTATGGCAATAATGCCTCCCCACTGGCCACAGGCCCTCCCCTTCACTCAGTGGGCCAGAACCAAGCTGCAACATATCAAAAGGACAATACAGATGTTTCCCTCCAACACATAGAAACTCAAGTCGTACCTTTGTGACTTCCATGGCAACCCCTTCAGGCAAGTTTCGCTGAATATATTCCAAGTAGACATCTGCTGTACTTCCAGTTAGATGTTCTAGCTAAAATATCAAATGTGAAATTGACTTAGGCTATGCTTTTAAAGCAGATTTTTTTTTTAATTAGGGTAAAATTCAGTTAACATAGACTTAACCTTTCTGAAGTGTACAATTCAGTGGCATTCAGTACATTCACAGTGTTGTACAACCAACCTCACTGTCTAGTTCTAGGACATTTTCATCACTCCAAAAGGAAACCCCGTACCCAGTAGGCAGTTGCTCCTCATTCCCTCTTCACCCCAGCCCCTAGAAACTACTAATCTGCTTTGTCTCTGTGAATTTGCCCATTATATTCATACAAATGACATCATACAATATGTGGTGTTTTGTGTCTGATTCTTTAACTCAGCATAATGGTTCTGAGGTTTATTTATGTTGTCGCATGTATCAGTAATTCATTTTTATGGCCGAATAATATCTCACTGTATGGATATACATTTTGTTTAGCCACTCATCAGCTGATGGGCATTTGGGCACAAGTTTTTGTTTGAATATCTGTTTTCAATTCTTTTGTGTACATACCTAGGATTGGAACTGCTGGGTCACGTGGTAAATTCTACATTTAACTTTTTGAGGAACCATTAAACAGTTTTCCTAAAGCAGAGGTTTTTTAAAGTGTGTGTATGTTTTATGTTTGTAAAGCAGTGGAGCCTTTCCTCCTGCTAAGAAATCTTACATAAAATTCCCAATTTAACTGGATGGGGGAGCTCAGTCCTGAAGTTTCCTTCCCTCCACCTGCAGCTGCCTTAAGGCTAGTGCTCCATGCAACAGAGCTGGCAAGCATGGCATCAGAGCAGGATACTCCAGACAAAAAGAAACAAAAGGACTAGATTATAAGATATTCTTAGAACAAAATTTTCTGTGTGCTCCATGAGGATATTTTTCTGTCACACATGAGTGGATAGAGTTTTGGGTTTTTCTTTTTCATTTAAGAATAAGGACTATGTCTTAGTTATATATGCACTCTCAAAGCCTAATGGAGCACGTCCCATATGAAAGACACAGAAATGCTTGTTTTAATAATGTTTACTACGTGATGGAAGTATTCTAAGTGCTTCTGATAAATATCTCATTTAATCCTTACACTAGTCTAATGGTATCGGTACCACTTAGTTCCATTTATAGATGATGGAATTGAGGCAAGGTCACACAGCTAATAAGTACCCGGGCTTGGGTGTTAGCAGTCTGACTCCAGAAGCCGTGTTCTCCTTAACCATAAGATTATGCTGATCCTAGGGGATGAATGGGTGAATGAAAAACCACAATGATGCCCACAGTTAACATGGCAAATCCAGTTAGCATGTGAAAAGAATTATTAGAACTATGTGGAAACAATTCGAATTTTTGAACTATAAGCAAAATTATTCCAACACTATCATGCTGTATATACATGAGCCTACTAGTAATGCTTTGCGTTACTGTGTTAAAGTGTGTACTACCCTAAAGGATGGCTTTCTTTGAGTCTGACTTTCCTACCAAGCCACTTCCATAAGAACAAAAAAGACATGTCCCTTTCCTACAATTAATAGGCACGGGCTGACTGAAAGGAAGTCAACCTCGTCAATGTTAAAGTTACGATATGCTAGTGTAAAGTTTTGGGAATTTAACTTAAACTGTGTTTCATGTCTGAAACAAACTCACCTCTAAACACCTGTAAAGTGTTCTCATTTCATACTGAACTCTGTGCTTCTTGAAAATATGCACAGATTTGAGAAGAGTAAATCGCTCTATTTTCCTTGGAGGTTCGTGTCTGAAAATTAATGGGCAAAATAATATACTTAAGCTAACTGATGTTAAAACTTGAGTCACTGATATCAAAGCATAATTTTACAATTTTGTTGGTCAGGCTGACACCCAATGACAGGCATTAACTACCATTTACAGACTTCTATTTGCCAAGATTGTCATCTGTAACAACAACTGCTGTCATAAGGCTCAGACCAAAATAAACACCGCAGACAGCAAGAGAACATTCTTCCACAGATTCAAATAGGAGCACTGGCATGCAAATGCGTGCACGCACATACACACACACGCGCATGCCTGCACCTTTATACTCTCTAAGATCCTAGTGACCAAATACATGAATTATTAAGAACAGCATCAGTGTGTTAGGCACAGTGCAATGTAAGCTGTAAGTGTTTTGTTTTCAGAAAATCTACAGATGCGTCGATAATCACAAAACCAGTCAGCATTTTGGAAAATGTGTACGTTCCTTCTGTTTTTGCTAGAAAGCAAACCTGGCAAAACCCCAAATGGGTCTTGTTCAGCACCACAAGGAACAAAAGACAAGACAAAGGAGGCAGTTCTGCTTGACCCTGCAAGACCACATGAAGCCCGCCTGCTCACACAGAGAATTACTACGTGGGTGGCGAGTCTCAGGGCAGATTCGAAACAAAAGATCATCAAATCCAAAAGGCCTAAAAGATTGTTTGTTCACCTAATCTACCTCCCCTCCCCACCCCATGGAGATCCTAGACACGAGGGCTTCTCCTTTCTGTGCAACCCCTAGAGAAATGACTGCCTTCATTTTTCTGGTTCACTCATTCCAGTAAAAATTCTAGTAGATAAGGTTAATCCTGCTAAGGATAATACACGACAAACCTACACACTATCCATTATGAGTTTCTATTCCATTTTAAGAGCTCAGACCTATGGGGGATCAGCACCGTTTTCCTGGTTGACTTCATTACAGCAGCTAACAGGTCGGATTAGGAAAGGTTATACTCACACTTTAATAGAGATACCAAGTTCTTTAGCAGCAAGCACAGCAAAATATTCGTAGCTGTCCAATACAGCCTTATCGTGGCCTTTTACTAAAACTGACAGACGCTTATATAACGTGTCTGGTTCATCAGAAATCGTTATCTACAATTTTAAAATCAAAGATAAGTTTCAATCTAATATTTATCACTAGTAAATTTAATATGCTATCTTCAATTGAACAACCTAAGAGTTTATTAAGCAAGGGGGAGAAAAATGCTGAGTAACACCTTAACACTGTTAGCTTAAGTATTTTGATATTATTACATTCAGACCTGCACAATGATCTTCAGAATCTGTTAAGATACCATGTGAATCAAAATGACTTTCAAGGCAACCTACATAATCACTAATGGAACTGTCCAACTTAAAAGTTATTGAGCTCCAAATACACAACGGGGAAGATTCTAGGGTCTATTAACAAAATAGCCTGGTCGGAAGACCTGGATTCAAAACTAAACTCTGCCACTTCTACATGAGTGACGATGGGCAAGCCATTGCATCTCACTGCACTTTAGTTTCCTCATATATAAAACAGGATAATAACACCTATGCTAGAGTTCACAGCATTTCTATAAGAAACAAATATGAAAACATAGGTTTAAGTGTTTATACATTATACAACATTATTTTACAAAGGCAAGCTATTGCTCTTCATATTCTGTTTTACTAGGTTTTATTCACATGTGGTTTGCCTGTCCTAATATACAATTTGTTCATTTGTAATTAAAATGCGATGACACTGACGGTACACATTACTTCTACCTCTTCTACCTAATTCCTAATGAACGACCTTAGAAATAATGGGCTTGACATTTCTGACTTTCTTCCAGGAGATGAATTACTTCACTCTATTCATCCATTAAGCCAGTAATTTAAACAGTATTTCTAATCCAATGATTCAGGGTTAAGTCATTTCATCCCGGAAAGAGATTTACTTACTAACCAGGAAGCTAGCCATCCACTCCCAAAAAACCAAAACCAAACCCACTGCAGTCCAGTCAATCCCAGCTCACAGTGACCCTGTAGAACACAGGAGAACTGCCCTATAAGGTTTCCAAGGCTGTGTAATCTTTCACAGGAGCAGACCGCAGATCTTTCTCCCACAGAGCAATCGGTAGGTTTGAACCACCGACTTTTCAGTTAGTAGCCAGTGCTTTTACCACTGTGCTACCAGGGCTTCTTCATCCACTTCCAACTACCCAAAATAGAATTCTTGGAAGACAATATACTGATAACGTTTATGTCACAAGCTGCAGCACAGAGGAGAAGGGAAACGGCCCCAAGATATGTTTTATTTGTCCCCTCTACTGTTTTAAAGAAATTCCACATTTTTTACGAATATTAAAAATCAGGAGATTTCACATAAAAATTTAGATGTTCAGTTTTACTTGGAAATATAGAAGACCTGGCATCACTAGGTTTGATTTCCCACATGGCAACAAGTGGCCAGAGTTAAGCAGCAGCCGCCACTGTGCCCTTCTGGCCCCTTTCCTTACAAGCCTGGCCCCTGCAGGCAACTGAGTTGGAGTCCCTGGATTATATGAACTGTCACAGAAATACATTCAGTATCTATTAAGTGAAAAAAACGAAACATCAGTACATTATATAAAATACAAGTCCATACTGTTAAAAAAAATTAAGTGCATTTTTATTTTAAAATTTTAAATTTAACTTTAAAATTTTAAACACAAAAACTTGGTTGATGGAATCACAGCTTTTCCCCAAAGCAGTCAAGGTTACAGAGCTGTATCTGGACTTCCATCTGTGCTAAAGCTCTTTTTTTTACTATTAAAATAAAGCACTGTCCATGTCCAGGCCCCATGTCTTAAAATAAAAACAAAGACTTGAAGGTTACAAGAAACTTTTCCATAACATAGAACATCACATAAAATCAAGTATTCTGCATCATTAGTTACGGCAAATCAAAACACTCTTCCCATTATGCTGAGCTAAGAGCAAGAGACTGTTCATTCCCATGGTTATTTGGGGTAAATAATTTATTCCTTTAGAACTTATCTTGAAACTCTGAAAGATAACATGAGCACCCAGGGACATGAAAGAATACTTTACTCAGGCACACTGTGGATTTGCCAGTATTCCAGAAAAAAAAACTTTTTTTCCTGAACTGTTTGGGAAACAATCTCAAATGAAACAATGAGGAAAATTTATTGCTGATATAACTCCATAAACCAAGAAATAGGGAGTACATACCGTAGGCTTGGTCAAATCCTTGGGAATATCAATGTATAGGTTTGAAAACTGTATCCACTTCATATTGGTACTGCTACATGCAGGAGGAAAAACAAAACAAAAGCTAAGTAAAACAGCACAAGAGCCCATTATATTGTTCAGTTTAGCATATCCAATTGTGTACTTACAGAAGGAAGCCACCATTCCTGGCTGTACTGCTCTTAGAATTGTTCACAGAAAAAGTCCCTGAACCCTTAAAAAAAAAAAAAGGGGTGGTGGGGGAACATGTGTTAGAATTAGAGTCAATCCCCAAACCATTCAGTTCCCACTAAAAATAAAAAGATACATAATGCTTCAAATGAAGCGATACCTAATTATCTCAGATGAAGGTATCAGTCCAACTAAAATGGCCATATTAGATTTCATTTAAAAAAATGAGGACAACAATAGGGTTGATAATCAAACAGCACCCTCAAAATATTAAAGAACCCATATGTTGTAAAGCTCAGGAGCAAGAACTTTAAAAAAAAAAAGCAATTTTCACATCAAAAGAACAGCTATGAATTAAACATGTGGACATCAAGGAATAAAATAAATAACATCACAGGTGATTTCATGTTTCCCATCTTTTTTTACATAATCAACATACTTCAATATAATACTTATTTTGATGGAATATTTTTGATCAAAGAAAACTATTAAGTGTCTGTGTAATCTAATTTATTAAGAATTGGAATAAGAATTCTAAAGTATCCATTTTTGAAGCTTTCATAGATCTTTCCCAGCATATGTAATTCTTGGCTTGACTAGGATAACTCATTTATAAATACATTAAAGTACACACTGGAGCTTTTACATTTATTATCATCTACTGTGCCACAAGCTGCAACAATCCAGTGTTTCTAAATTCTTTACTGTTGGCGCCTCCTGGTGGTACAAAACTTCTAGTTTAGAAAAACCCAACCCAGTGTTGTGGAGTGGATTCTGACTCACAGCGACCCTGTAGGACAGAGTAGAACTGCCCCATTTTAGAAGCTTATAAAAAACTCAGTGCCAAGCAGTCATTTCCGACTCATACCTTACAGTACTACACATAATAGTTTATCATCTACCTGCTTTTCCTTTAAGCTTTCCTGAGATTAAAAAGTGGAACCCAAGAAAGTGGAAGCACAATGCTGTTGTTGTGTGCCGTCCAGTCAGAGTACTGAGTGCACTCTGACTCAAAGTGACCCTATATGACAGAGTTCAACTGTCCCATAGGGTTTCCTAGGCTGAAATCTCTTATGGGAGCAGATCTCCAGGTCTTTTCTCCTGCAGAGCCAGTGGTGGGTTCGAACCACTGACCTTTGGGTTAGTAGCGCAGTACCTAACCACTGAACCACCGGGCTCCTTCAGAAGCACAATAGCATCCTTTAACATACTTTGGATTAATATTTTAGCACAAGGAAGTTTAATTAAAACACCTGATGATTACCTAAATATATTAAAAAGTATAAAACGAAGTTCTGTCCCCAGCCTATTCTTAGTTTTATTGTCCTTCCTCTCTTTACTCAAGATGGAGGCAAATCAAAGCTTTCCATATTCTCCGTTGGATCACAGGGAAAAAAACAGAAAGCAAGGAAATCGGACACAGTACAAGGTAGGAAGAGGCATATGTCATTCTTCACATCATCACACAGAAAATTCCTTCCCCACATTTATGCCATGACCCCACAATCCAGTTCTGCAAAATGACCACTTCCCAATCACGTTCCCCCAGTGGACGCCTCTGCTTCTCAAAGTTGGAGCCCAAAGTGCTGTTACACCCAAAAATCAACCTTAAATTAAATAAGGCTTTTTATTGTGGTAAATATATATGTAACTAAAAATTGCCATTTCAGTATTCTTCACATGTACAATTCAGTGACATTATGTTAAGAAGTTCTTAAAGTTTTTCTCTCCTTCTCTTTCCTTTCTTTCAGGGGTGGACTTGTGTGTGTGTGAGGTGGGGGAGGTAGGGGAAGGCTGCCTGGGTCAGTCTGTTTTCATTCAAAAACTTCAACCCCTAACACCATCTGCCTTTTCTTAAGAAAAGCTGTTCTTAAGTGGGGTCTAAGAACCTCCGGGGCTTCATTCAGACACTTTTAGGAGGTTAAAAAAAAAAAAACGTTGCCGTGGAGTAGATTCCAACTCAAAGCGACCCTAGAAGACAGAGAACTGCCGGAAAGAGTTTCCAAGGAGGGCCTGGTGGATTTAACTGCCGACCTGTTGGTTAGCAGCTCTAGCACTTAACCACTACAACACCAGGGTCTCCTTTCAGGAGGTACGGGGCAGCGAAAAACTATTTTCATATCACTATCCACTCTCATGCTCTCACGAGTATACAGTGAAGTTTTCCAGAGGCTACGTGACTGTGATATAGCAACAGACTGAATGCAGAAACAGAGAGGAGAATCCAGTTGTCTTCCTATTAAAGACGCTTGCAAAAATGTAAAACGTCATTCTTCTCACTAAACGTGTTTTTGTTTAGGAAAGAATAGTTACTTTTCATAAAACATGTTGTTAACATGTAATGGATATATTAGTGTTACTTTTAAGCGAAAAAGTATTTTTTAAGATTCTCAGTTTTATTTCTCGTAAGATAAGTACCGGTAGCCCCCCCCCCCAAAAAAAAAAACTCTTTGATGTTCTCTATCATTTTTTAGAGTGTGACGGGGTCCTAAGGCCAAAAAACTTGAGAACCACTACTTCAGAAGTTTTTGCTTCTCCTCCGAAGAACCACCATCAGGAGACAGCCACACCACCCCTCTGGCTTCATCGACTCTTGTCTAAATCTCAGACGCCCGGGTATCAGGAGCATATCTCAGTTTAGTTCCAGGGGAAGTGTCTGAAATCGCGTGCCAGCTCAGCCCTTAATTTTCGCGGGGCAAGCTTTCTGTCCTCTCTGCGCTTGTTTGTTTTGCAAATTTCAAAGGGCTGGGGTACTGGAAGATATGACGTTCAAGATCTTTACCAGCTCTTAAGATTCTAAGATTCTTCTTCCTGTGTTTGCCTTGACTACTAACATATGTTTAATCTCATGAGAAAACAGGAGATAAAATCAGCTCCTTTCTCGCCATATTCCTTGTAAACACCGGGTTCAGGTGCGGAATAAATATTGGGAAAGGCTCCTGCGGGCACAACTCTGGGTGACAGAAAGACTTAGGGGCAACTGTCCCTGTCGGCCCGCCCGGCACCCACCAAAACGCCCATTACCTGCCAAAGGCGCCGGCACACGGCACCGACACCCGCTCGCGCCGCCATTTTGCCGCCCGCTTCCCCAGGATCGCTTCCGGGGTCACAGCCGCGTCCTCAGACCATAGAGTTCGGCAGCGACCATAGAGACAGGACTCCTCACTTTGTCAGGATGGAGCACGGAATACAGGCTACGCTCCTGGGCTTGGTGGACTGCCTGGCACCGGTTTTGATAATGTCGCTTCAGTTCATATCTAGCTGGTTACCAAGTCTCATCAGTGTTTTCCTTTTTCAAATTGTGTTTGTCCTATGTGGTTTATTTTGTTGGACACGAGCAAAACGCATTTCTTGTAAAAAAAAAAAAAAGTAATATATTTACAGTGATTATCTCTGGGTATTGGGATAATTGTTGATTTATTTTCCTATTTCTGCATTTTTCAAAAATTTAACGAAATATATATTAATTAAAAGAAAAAAAGAAAAGTTTACCTCTGCTAATTGTTTCTGGAGTCCCTGAGAGGTGCAAACAGTTAAGCACTTGGCTACCAGCTAAGAGGTTGGAGATTTGAACCCACTCAGCCATGTCTTGGATGACAAGCCTGGTAGATCTCCTTCTGAAAGATCACAGCTTTGAAAACCCTATGGAGCAGTTCTACTCTGCGCATCTAATTACCATGGATTAGTATCAACCCAACAGGGAACTAACAACAATGAGTTCCTACCCCAGTCCTGTACCTCACTGCAATAGCTTTCTAGCTATGTAACCTTCCTTCCCCACAGCCACTGACCTTCTTGTTCTCTAGCCATCCTGCACACCACTGTCCTACCGATCTTCCTAAATCATTCATTTAATTATGTTACTTTAGTATTTCAGAATTTATAATGGCTCACTTCACCTATTACAACAAGCCAAAAGTATTTTGTCTGGTTATTATTGTTCACCATAACTGAGCTGCAACTAAAAAGGTTTATAACTGGCATTTGCTGCGATAAAAATTTCTTCCATTTGTGCAACTTTCTAAGCTTTATTTTCCCAAAGTGCTTTCACATGTGCAATTTGTCAGAGCACTCTAGATGTACAATCATTAAATTAGTTGATAAATCAATTAAATCTAACTTATTATAATTGGGTACCCTGGTGGCATAGTGGTTAAGAGCTAGGGCTGCTAACCAAAAGGTCAGTTCAAATCCACCAGGCACTCCTTGGAAACCCTCTGGGGCAGTTCTGCCCTGTACTGTAGGGTCATTATGAGTTGGAATCAACTCGATGGCAATGGGTTTGGTTTTGGTTTGGGTATTATAATCGTTGTTTGAATGCAAATAAATAAGGAAATTTGATTGGTTTCCTCATCTTCCTGGGCCAAGCCATGTCATGTCAGGGTAAGCCTATGCGTCTAATGGTTTTGGGTCAGATATTAACTCATAATGAGTAGTAAAGCCAGGCTTTGTCTACAACAGGGCTGTGTACAGGCTGTTTTCTTTGGCATGGCATGTAGACTTGAAGAGTGTTCTGAAACTCAGCCTATCCATCATGGATCTCTTCCCTGCAACCTAAACTTTCAAACATCTAACCTAATGCAGATGAGCAGGAAGCCAATGATTCAAAATGGTTCATGCAAGGACACTTTGCTTTATATTCAGGAAAAACAAAAGTGTGTACCTCAAATATTTGTAAATTAAATGACACGTTGATTGCACCTGCAGTTCTGTGTTGAAAGACAGCCCTTTTCAAAAGATTTTATCTCTTAGAGTGATGGAAAACATTCACCTTGAGAAGAGAAACTAGACAAGGATGCCATTTCTCACCACTCTTATTCAACACTGTGCTGGAGGTCCTAGCCAGAGCAATAAGGCAAGAAGAAGAAATAAGGGGCATCCAGATTGATAAGAAAGAAGTAAAAGGATCCCTATTTGCAGATGATATGATCTTATATACAGAAAACCCCAAAGAATCCACAAGAAAGCTCCTGGAACTAATAGATTTCAGCAAAGTTGCAGGATACAAGATTAACATACAAAAATAGGTAGGATTCCTCTACACCAACAAAGAGGACTTTGAAAAGGAAATTACCAAATCAATACCTTTCACAATAGCCCCCAAGAAGATAAAGTGCTTAGGAATAAAACCAGGACATAAAAGACCTAGACAAACAAAACTATAAAACACTATGGCAAGAAACCAAAAGAGACATATCAGTGGAAAAACATACCATACTCATGGATAGGAACGCTCAACATTGTGAAAATGTCAATTCTTCCCAAAGCAATCTACAGATACAATGCAATCTTGATCCAAATTCCAATGGCATTTTTTAATGAGACAGAGAAACAAAGCACCAACTTTATATGGAAAGGGAAGAGGCCCCGTATAAGTAAAGCATAACTGAAGAAGAACAAAGTGGGAGGCCTCACATTAACTGATTTTAGAATCTATTATACTGTCATGGTAGGCAAAACAGCAAGGTACTGGTACAACAACAGACACATAGACCAATGGAACAGAATTGAGAACCCAGATGTAAATCCATCCACCTGTGAGCAGCTGATATTTGACAAAGTTCCAAACTCCATTAAATGGGGAAAAGACAGTCTCTTTAACAAATGGTGTTGGCATAACTGGATAAAAAAAAAAAAAAAAAAAAACTGGATAGCCATCTCTAAAAAAGTGAAACAAGACCCATACCTCACACTATGCACAAAAACTAACTGAAAATGGATCAAAGACCTAAATATAAAATCTAAAACGATAAAGATCATGGAAGAAAAAATAGGGACAATGCTACGGGCCCTAATACATGGCATAAATACTATACAAACCATAACTAACAATGCACGAACACCAGAAGAGAAACTAGATAACTGGAGGCTCCTAAAAATCAAACACTTATGCTCATCCAAAGACTTCACCAAAAGGGTAAAAACAGAAGCTACGGACTGGGAGAAAAATTTTTGGCTATAATGTATCTGATAAGGGTCTAACCTCTGAAATCTACAAGATACTGCATCTCAACAACAAAAAGAAAAATAATACAATTAAAAAGTGGGCAAAGGATATGAACAGACACTTCACCATAGAAGACACTCAGGGGGCTAACAGACACAGGAAGAAATGCTCATGAGCATTAGCCATTAGAGAAATGCAAATCAAAACTACAATTAGACACCATCTCACCCAACATTATTGGCACTAATAAAAAAAAATGTTGGAGAGGTTGTGGGGAGATTGGAACTCCTATGCACTGCTGGTGGGAATATAAAATGGTACAAGCACTTTGGAAAACAATATGGTGCTTCCTTAAAAAGCTAGAAATAGAAACACCATATGATCCAGCAATTCCATTCCTAGGGAAGTAAGAGCCGTCATGTGAATAGACATATGCACACTCATGTTCCTTGCAGCACGATTCACAATAGCAAAAAGATGGAAACAACCTAAATGCCCATCAGCAGATGAATGGATAAACAAATTATGGTACATAACACAATGAGATACTATGTAACGACAAAGAACAGTGATGAATCTGTGAAACACCTCAGGATATGGGTGAATCTGGAGGGCATTATGCTGAGTGAAACAAATCAATCACAAAAGGACAAATTTTGTAAGAGACCACTATTATGAAAACTGAAGAAAAGATTTAAACACAGAAAAAAAAATTCTTTGATGATTATGAGGGTGGGGAGGTAGAGAAGGGAAATCACTAACTAAATAGTAGACAAGGGTCAACTTCAGTGAAGGGGAGGACAACACACAGTACAGGGGAAGTCAGCACAACAGGACCAAAGCAAAAGCAAAGAAGTTTCCTAGACACATCCAAACACTTTGAGGGACAGAGTAGCTGGGGCTGGGGTCTGGGGACCATAGTTTCAGGGGTTGTCTAGGTCTATTGGCATAACATAGTTTATAAAGAAAATGTGCTACAACCCACTTTGGTGAGTAGTGTCTGGGGTCTTAAAAGCTTGCGAGCAGTCATCTAAGATACACCTATTTGTCCCATCCCACTTGGAGCAAAGGAGAATGAAGGAATCCAAAGACACAAGTAAAATACTAGCCCAAAGGACAAAGGACCAAATGAACCAGAGACTCCACCAGCCTGAGACCAGAAGAACTAGATGGTGCCCAGCTACCACCAAGACCGCCCTGACAGGAGACACAACAGAGAGTCCCAGACAGAGCAGGGGAAGAATGTAGAACAGAATTCAAATTCATGTAAAAAGACCAGACTAAATGGTCTGACAGAGACTAGAGGAACCCCTGAAAGTATGGTCTCTGGATACTCTGTTAAGCCAGATCTGAAACCATTCCCGAAGCCCACTCTTTAGACGTCAAGTCGATTCTGACTCATAGCAACCCTATAGGACAGAGTAGAGCTACCCCATAGTTTCCACGGAGTGCCTGGTGGATTCAAACTGCCTACCTTTTGGTTAGCAGCTATAGCACTTAACCACTATGACACCGGAGTTTCCAGACAAAGATTAGACAGGCCTATAAAACATAAAGTAATACATGTGAGGAATGTGGTTCTTAGTTCAATCACACATAAGAGACCAAATGGGCATCTCCTGTCCAAAAGCAGGGATGAGAAGTCAGGAAGAGACAGGAACTGGTCGAATGGACACAGTGAACCAGTAGTGGAAAGGGGGAGTGTGCTGTAACCTTTTGGGGACTGCAACAAATATCACAAAACAATATGTATATAAATTTTTGAATGAGAAATTAACTTGAGCTGTAAATTTCACCTAAAGCACAATTAAAAAAAACTTTTTTTAATCTCTAGAACTACCGTAAGACCCAACTATCCCAATCCCAGGTATATACCCATAAGAAGGAAAAGCAGTAACTCAAACAGAAACCTGTACACCAATGTTGCTTGCAGCACTTTTTACAACAGCAAAATTTGGAAACAACCAAAATGTCCAACGATAGATGAATGGATAAACAAAATGCAGCATATGCATATAATGGAATATTATTCAGCCATAAAGAGAAGTGAAAGTCTTGATGCATGGCACAGCGTGGATGAACCCTGAAAACATTGTTGAGTGAAATAAGTCAGCTGCAAAAGAACAGATAGCACATGATCTCACTGATATGAAATGATACAATATATAGAAACCAAAGATTATTAGTGCTTACCAAGGGTGGGAGAGAGGGGAAAGAGGGAGCATTTTTGCTTAGGGAGCATTAAGTTCATGTTCATGGTGGTAGAATGATTTGGCAGAATGAATGGTTGCATAACTTGAAGAATGTAGTCAATGTCACTGTGTTATACATGTAGAAATTGTTGGGGAAAAAAGATTATATCTCTTACATGAAGGAGATAATCAGCCTTTTGGATCTTTTATACAAGAGCAATTGTGATCCAAGGGTCACTTATGGCTCACTTAGTGTCTTAGTTAGCTAGTGCTGCTGTAACAGAAATACCACAAGTAGGTGGCTTTAACAAAACAGAAATTTATTTTCTCACAGTTTAGGAGGTTCGAAGTCCAAAACCAGGGTGCTGGCTGTAGGGGAAGGTTTTCTCTGTCAGCTCTGGAGGAAGGTCCTTGTCTCTTCTAAGCTTCTGCTCCTGGGCAATCTTCATGTGAGTTGGCATTGTCTTCGCCATCTGTGCTTGCTCTCTTGCTTGTTTATTCTCTTTTACACCTCAAAAGACATTGACTCAAAACGCACCCTACACTAATCTTGCTTTGTTAACATAACAGACAACTCATTCCCAAATGGGATTATAACCACAGGCATAGAGGTAAGAATTTATAATATATTTTGGGGGGACATGACTCAACCCTTAATATTTAGGAATATATTATTCAGTTCCTTAATGTGCTTCATCCTAATCATGTTTTGTTTATGTCAACATTAAAACTCATCCACATTCCTAGAGCACATCTCAGCTGGCTGGCTGTGGCATGCAGAATTGACTTTAGGTAAACTCTAGTGTTATTTACACACACACACACACGTCTGTTGGTGGGCTAGAGGGGTAATTAATTTAACAAAGAATTGCCGAGCACCTGCTGGATATTGCAGTGTACGTGTGGGCGGTGGTGAGAGAATTCAGAATATTAATAAAGCATGAACTTTGCTCTTCCGATAGTGGGATTGGATCAGTTCCCAGCCCCCCATATGCTCTTTCTAGGTATTAAATTCCTTGGCGAGAAAGAGCCATGTCACAGCCATCTTTTTCACACATGGATAATACAGTGTAGAGTAGTGCCTGGTACATGGTGGCTCAAGAGTATTAAATGAATGAACATAACAGGCCAAAGTCTTCAGATTGAACACCTGGGTGTCCGGCAGCAAAATGAAATGCACATTGCTTCTAGAGGAGTAGCTATTTTATTGGGTACATGACTATCTAAAATAGATAGCTAAAATTAAAGATGCCAGAAGAACCTAGAATATCCAGGTCTTGAGCTGGTCTTGAGCTGGTATGCCCTCACTTAAAGCAAATTCTGTGTAAAATCCAGAATTTCAACTTTCTTCTGAAGGTTGTTTTCAAATATTTAAAAGCAAGCACACTTATGAAAATTTAGAAATGTAGATTTGCAATGCACATAAATCAGGGTGGACATGGATTTTTTGGAGGATTTACTGTTAAGATACCTTTATGTGTGTCAGAGTAGAACTGTGCTCCATAGGGTTTTCAGTGGGTGATTTTTCAGAAGTAGATTCCCAGGCCTTTCTTCTTCTTTTTTTCTTTTAATGAAATAAATAATTTTCTAGATCATAACAAATATCCAACATATGTTAACCAAATATAATACTAATAGCATACGTGTATTTAACATGTGCACTGTCTGTAACTTGAGCTTGTTGTTGTTGCTAGCTGCTGTCAAGTCGATTCTGACTCATGGTGACCCCATGTGTACAGAGTACAACTGCTCCATAGGGTTTTCAAGGCTGTGACCTTTTGGAAGCAGATTGGCAGTCCTGTCTTCTGAGGCGCCTCTAGGTGGGTTTGAACCACCAACATTTTGCCTAGTAGTTGAGCTTAAGTAATACTACAAAAGGCCATTATTTTACTCATAAAGCACTTAGAACAGTGCTTGGCCCATATTGCTGTTGTTAAGTGCCTTCAAGTTTGTTCCAACTCATAATAACCCTATGTACAACAAAATGAAACACTGCCCAGTCCTATGCCATCCTCACAATCATTGTTATGCTTGAGCCCATTGTTGCAGCCACTGTGTCAGTCCAACTCATTGAAGTTCTTCCTCTTTTTCCCTGACCCTCTAGTTTACCAAGCATGATGTCCTTCTCCATGGACTGATCCCTCTTGATAACATGTCCAAAGTATATGAGACATAGTCTGGCCATCCTTGCTTCTAAGGAACATTCTGGTTGTACTTCTTCCAAGACAGATTTGTTCGTTCTTTTGGCAGTCCATGGTATATTCAATATTCTTCACCAACACAATTCAAAGGCATCAATTCTTCTTCGGTCTTCCTTATTCATTGTCCTGCTTTCGCATGCATATGAGGCAATTGAAAATACCATAGCTTGGGTCAGGCACACATTAGTCTTCAAGGTGACATCTTTCCTAGGCCTTTCTTCTGAGGTGCCTCTGGGTGGACTACGACTTCTAAACTTTCAGTTAGCAGCTGAGGGCATTAATCATTTCCGACACCCCGGGACTTCATGTAATACCGAGTTCTCCTAAATTGAAGTTTGAGTAACATTGCTTGTTGTTGTTGTGTGCCATTGACTGATTCTCACAGTAACTCTACAGGGTAGAGGAGAACTGCCCAGGGCTTTACAGGCTGTAATCTTTACTACTGAAGCAGATTGATAGGTCTTTCTCTCAGATAGTTGCTGGGTGGGTTTGAACCACCAACCTTTTGGTCAGCAGCTGAGTGCTTAACCACTATGTCACCAGGAAACCTCTGTAAAGATTATCGTCTAGGAAACCCTATGGGACAGTTCTACTCCGTCATACTGGGTTGCTATGAGTTGGAATCGACTTGACAGCACTGGGTTTAACTGGGAGCAGATCGCCGGGTCTTTTCCCCCATGGAGTGGCTAGTGGATTTGAACCACCAATCTTTCAGTTAGCAGCCGAGCCCAACTCTTCAGTGTCTCATCCACAGCTTGAAGAGCAGAAACGTGTGTCCTAGCCTCCAGCGTGGGTGGGCACTTTGATGAACATTCAGCTCCATCAACAGACCTCCAATTCTTCAGAAGCCAACCAACAAGTAAATTAGCATTTACGCAGCACTGAAGTCATTTCAGTGGCTAGAAAGAAGAAATATTTAAGCCAAAATGAAACTCATAAAGGTAATATTTTATTTTCAGAGCAGCTGATGCAATATTGAATCAGGTTTTCACAAATAAATATGACAGTGTCTATTTGGTTACATCTCTATTTGATGAATGTCCATCCATAGGAACTGAAATAAATTTCTGAGAAGGCTAATGACTGGAACTTTTTAAGCTAAATCCTCCTGGTTTCTCTTTCTGAGGAGGCATCATGACAATTAAAAAAAAATGCCGATCACTCAGGGGGGAAAAACAACCTAGAATGCCCCAGCTTTTTGTTTGTTCTTTTAAAGGAATGCACCTTTTTAGGACAAGTCTATAAAACATCTTTATTTATTTGTTACATATGATGTTTAAATATAACTTTGCTTTCAAGCTTCAATTTTTTTTTTTAACCCCTGGTAAAATAAGACTTTTGTTTCATCTTAACAAAAACTGACCTAGGAGAAACATTTTTAGCAAAATGTTATTATAAAATTCACTAGAAAATACTGTCCTTTTTTTTTTTTGCCAAAATGTTACATAAAATCCTTATTAAAAATACACACATTACAAAAGAAAAATTATGAATAGGCTATACATAGTGCTCTTGATATGAACCAAGGGATCTGCATTCCGGGAAAATACAGTTAAGCACACTGGATATTATGACGTCAACTTGTAATAGTGCAAATGTGAATAAATTACATCCTGAAATGGAAAGGCATGCAAGTCAGTTGCTGAGAATAGAACTTAACGAAGCCAGAACAGGAAGCAATCACAACCACTATTTAAAAATGTTTTCATTTTTATTACATTAGGTTTTTTTTTCAAAAATACTTTTCTTTACAATAGAACTCCTAGAAAATATGTACACCCTTCCTCTAATAAAATATAACAGCAGTTAAATATATTTGAAAATAAGATGGGTTTTTCCATAAAATATATCTGTTAACTTTTTATATACAAGCTTTCTCAAGGAGGTCTAAATTCACTCATGAAAAACCATCTGATAGTAAACAGTAACTGTGTTGAAGACATTAACCATTAGAAAGGAAACTTCTTTGGGGTGGGGTGGGGTGGGGGCTAAAACACAACACATACATGCAGGCAGAATCATTTCAGAAAAAAAAAGTGCAAATTTTACTATGAAGTCAATTCTTTAAGTTGATATTGTCAAGAAATACTAATTCAGAATTTGAACCGTCTCGTGAAGGAGGAGTTCTTTGGTTATCTCAAGTCAAAAATCCTTATGCTGTACTGCACAAAAAATTAAACTGTGCATTTTATTTTTACCTTGGCAACTCAAGTTTCTTTTTAATGTTTAAAACCAGAACAGCTGGGTAAATCTCCCAACAGAAGAAATGCATTGGCTCCTTTGATAGATAAGCTTCCATAGACCGAGGAACAGAACCATTCGGAGTCACTCCCAGACACCAGTAAGTGAAGGGAAGTGGGCACAGTGGCCGATTCCATCTGAGTCAGCCGATCGACCATATGACAGCTGGAATGGTTCCGTAATAGTTCTGCCATAAAGTTGATGTCTACTGTCAAGGCAAGTTCTCAACTCAAAACCGCTTAGATAAAACATAGAATATAATAACCTGTCTGAAATGGCAGCAAATAGAACACTTTTTAAAAAAAAACCTATTTTCTGAAAACAGAATGATGAAAATGAAAAGAATCTATTTTTCTTCTGTCTAGGGCTTTCCAGAGTTTCCAAGAACATTGCCCTTGTGGGGCCGCTGTGGGCCAGAGCTGACTTCTGATGAGGTTGTACTAATGCTTTCGGAGAGTCAAAGATGCTCTTCGAGCCCTACCCTCTTGCTTCCACTGGTAACTCCTGTGTTGAGCTATTAACCTGCCAGTCTAGAGGCCCAGCATGATCACTGCACTTGCACAGAGCTGGGGAACAAGCCTACCTGGGCTGGGGCAAGGCCTGAAAACACCTGCTTCGGATGCCATGGGCACTAACGTTGAAGGGGGAGCAGTGACACGCAGGGTCTTCCCTGTTCGGGTTGGCGTCTGCCTAACAGTGGGCTAGATCAGTCTGACTCAGTCAGAAGCCTGAGCTGAATGACATTTTTGAAGGATTACAGGTTTATTACCTTCAAGTACAAACAGCAACCATGCTGACAGGAACAGGAAGAGACAAAGTTATGCAGCTTGGAGAATTCTCGAAGTGCTTTGGTGAGAAGTGTAATGAATGCATTTGTTGCTTGAATGCAAACGTGGTAGCTAAAGTGGTATCTGAAACCATTTTTGCTGGCTTTCAATGCTATTTCCCTTGTATTTGCAATCCCATTTTGTTAGAAAACTCTCATAGCTAGTGTCAAGGTTAACCAGTTCAGCATAGGTGAATTTCAGCAAAATCCTAACGAATGAGGTTTCACAGTACTTCCAAATGGCGCAAAGTAATTTCAGAACCCCAATGACCATGAACAGTGCTGCAAAAAAAAAAAAGAGCAGACTCTTGGGATCTTGTCTTTGGGCAAAAAGAATACTTCTTGGATTCCAGGTGCTTCAATGTGTGGCCCTCATCCACCCTCCCTAAAAACAAAAGCCATCCTCTACGGCCTTGGCTATAATAATAATAAAAAAGAAAAAATAGTCGGGGTTATTTTACTCGAGGGGTCTCCACATCAGCTCTCACCGAAACACAGCTCTGCCAGCCCATGATTCAGAGCCGACCACAGACAGGGACAGGGGAGAGGCCATGTCTGCCCTGCAGGCCAGGTCCTTGGTAAGTCACTCAGTAATGGCCTAAGGTCATGCAGTCCTCAGTTGCTGTAAATAGGTCACATCAAGGAACAGGCCAGGTAGAGTGAAAATCTGTTTGGTCACTCTTCAAACGATCTATGTGCTAGAGGAAAGCTGTGGAATGTGAAGGCTTGCTTTACCCACTGGAAAGCAACCCCTGCACAGTCTCCTGAAAAAGACACCAGGTTCATTGCAAACTACAGAACAAGGCCAGAACAGAACAAAAATAACTCTTGATAGGAAAAGACGGCTCAAGGCCCCAGCACAGAGAGGGGAGCCTGCTTCACACACATGCACACGCGTGGAAGGGCGCACACGCACACACACGCACGCACGCACGCACGCACGCACACACACAGAGCAAGCTTTGGGATAAAAGGCAACCAGGATGGTGGACATCTGAAAGCAAATGGAACGTGGACATCAGGTTTGTCACCTGCCAGGAATGATTACAGGAGAACACAGCCCAGATGGAACACCTCTTAAAGATATTTGTGCCAATTATTTATTCCCCCCAAGCCCCCCCAACAAAACTTTTTTTTTTTTTTAAATAAAAGGAAAAGAAACTGGATTTTTTTCCCCCTCTAAACCTGAATAAAACGACCACTGTTTAAACAGGTAGTTTAAAATGGTTACAAAACAAGCAGGCAGTCCAGGTTTCCTGATAATGAAGATGGAGGCCGTGGTTCCACTGTCTCTAAGCAACAAGGGGCTTCATAGTTCTGTGTCACCCTGAAGCAAAACTGAATCTTGATCATCCAAGAGGAGATCGGTATCCACGACCTCAGCCTCTTCCATGACACCTCCTAGCTGCTGGACCATGTCGTCATCCAGGATGTCCACGTCCTTAATGGGCTTGATCAAGTTCAGCTGGTCCAGGGGCAGCAGCCCCGGCCCCCCGGCCGGCCCTGTAGTCCTCTCAATGGTGGCTGCCATTTCAGCCGCAAAAGCCGCTTTCTGAGCCTTTTGCCTCTGCTGTTCCTCCTGCTGCCTGTGGGTTTTCATGTGCGCGTTTCGGCTTTTGATCTTGAAGAAGACCCTAAAAATGAAGAGAAAGAGCTATGTGAAATTGAGGAGGTCCTAGGTCCTGGAAATCAGGGCGTCTTAGAGGGAACAGAGTTTGATGCCTGGTTTGGGGTGGCTTTGCCAGAGTCCCTGCTCCTCAGATCTCCTCACCCTGTGACCTGTCACTGCCCCTCTCTCATTGTCAAGAAAAAGTGGTGGACAGGTTACGGAGCTTCCTTCCTGTTACAATGGAGGATGCATTGCCAAAGGCAGTCCTGCCCATCTGGAGGGTATGCCCTTCCTCCTCCTTCAGCGTCCCCCGATCCTCACCATCACTAATCACCCTGCTTGACTGGAGACTCCCCCAATCATGCCAACAAGCTCTGATGGTCCCCATCATCTGCCTCTGGCCCCTGCTCCAGCTCCTCCACAGCCCAAAGTCTTGAAGAATCAGCCTACACACACTCGGAGTATCACTGTTTCTTCAACCCTCTCCCATGGATCTCAGGTCCCCTCCACTTCAATCCAATTGCTCTTCTCAAAGTCACTAATAACTCTGTGAGGTCAGATCCAATGGGCCATAGTCTGTCTTCATTGTACTTCTGAGCTGCACCCACCTCAGCCAACCAGTCCTTTTCACCTGAGACCCCTTCTTGCTAGCCATCATATTGTCATCATTTCCTGTTAGCTCTAGACTAAAATAATGGTTCTCAAGCGAGGGTGGTTTTGCCTTCCCAGGGAACATTTGGTAGTGCCTGGAGACATTTTTAGTTGTCACAACTGGGGGGAGGTACTACTGGCATCTAGTGTGTAGAGGCCAGGGATGCTGCGAAACATCCTACAATGCAAAGGACGGCCCGTCCCCTAGATAAAGAATGATCAGGCCAAACTATCAAGATTGTTGAAGTTGTTTTGAGGCTGGGATAAAAGGATATCACATTTTGGGATTAATTCTCTAGACCAGAGGTCTGCAAACTGTGACTAGCAGGCCAAATCCAGCCCATCACCTACTTTTGTAAGAAACGTGTTACTGGAACACAGCCACGTGTATTCATTTACGTATTGTCTGTGGCTGCTTTTGCAGTGCACTGGCAGAGCAGAGTCACTGTGACAGACAGTATGGTTTGCAAAACCTAAAATATCTACATTTGGACTTTTTTAAGAATAAAGTTTGCCCATAAACATGGGACTGTCTGCTTATGGGGAAGAGGTGCTGTAAATACTTTATATTCATTCCTGAGCCCATAAAAGACGAGAAATCACACTGATTTCTTGGACTGAGTCAAAGAGATTGGTGAATCACAATTCTGCCTGGGTGTACTGAAAACTGTTCCATGTAATGAATATAATTTCAGCAGGTGAGAGAGGCATTCTGTGAACATTTGCCGGATGCTATCCCTAGTCTGGAGTCCGGGTGGCCCAGTGGTTGAGAGCTACAGCTGCTAAACAAAAGGACGGCAGTTCGAATCCACCAGCTGCTCCTTGGAAACCCTGTGGGGCAGTTCTATTCTGTCCTATACAGTTGCTATGAGTCTTTTTTTTTTTTTTTGCTTATTTCTAGTCTGGGAAACCGCAGAAAATATTTCTATTTCCCATAAAATCTTTGCTGGAGTTAAAAAACCAAAAACCAAACCCACTGCTGTCGAGTCGATTCCCACTTACAGCGACCGTATAGGACAGAGCAGAACTGCCCCCATAGAGTTTCCAAGGAGCGCCTGGTGGATTTGAACTGCTGACCTTTTGGTTAGCAGCCATAGCTCTTAACCACTATGCTACCAGGGTTTCCTAGCTGGAGTTATACTAGAAAAATGTCCTAAGCAATGTAAAAAAAAAAAAAAAAAACAAGGAATATATTTAATGGATGCCGCTGAAAGTCAGCCAGAAAGCTCTAAATACTAAATTTTGTTTGCTAAAATGTCCTTTGTCTCCACCTGTGTGAGCTGAGGGAACAGAAGGTGCGGGCTCCTCTTCGAGGAAACTGGCAAGACCCCAATGCCCCCCAACTTCTACCCTAGGGCTAAGAGGTGGGAGTTAACAGACAGTCAGTTGGGGCAATTTCATTATCTCTAATAAATAAACCTAGTGATCAACCTAGGGCTGCATTTCCTCTGTGGCTTAATCACCATGTGATGGTGGGATGTGACATGACGATGGTGTCATGTCTGGGCTCTGGACAATGTCGGGGCACAGAGAGCAGACAAACACTTGAACTTATTTCCCCCATCCCTGCACTTCATGGAGTGGAAGAGGGCCCCACCTGATGACATGACATGCGGCTAGTTCCAATTCACATTGGCGGGTGCCACCTAACAAAGGTGGGCTTTCTCAGAGGCAGCACAATGCAGGGCTCAGAGCACGGGGCCTGGGGCCAGCCTACATTTTTTTTTTAACATTTATTTTTACATTACTTGTATTAATCATGTTTTCTCTCACTAAATCCTCCCAACAATCCCAGGAGGTAGGTACTAATATTACCCCACATTTGACAGATAACGAGGTGGGACCAGGATGTGAAGTGTAGACATTCTGACTCCAAAGCCCGGCTTCCGAATCACTATCCTACACTGCCTGCGTGGTTTGAGGCCCCACTCGGCCACTCATTTGCAGCATACCTTGGCAAGCGGCTTAACCTTCCTGTGCCTCAGTTTCTCCACTCGTTAAAAAAGAAGTTACTAATAGTAGCTACCTCAAAGGATTATTCTAAATGTTAAATTAATCAGTGTCTGTAAAAATCCTTTGAAACAATGCCAGGCTCATAGTGAGTGCCTGATGAATGGGAACTACTATTATGTTGTCTGATGTCATTTATGAGGATGTATATTATGCACTGAGGTCCCAGGTGGCCTGGCTTGTATAATTAGAGATTGTTTTCTTGGCAGAGTTTTAGCAGCTACCTGGTGGGCAGATAACATTTCTCTTCACATCTGAGGCACTGGAAGAGAAACTCAGCAAGGCTCCTAAAGGATGTCACCAATGACAATGTCGTACCTCTCCAAGTCTGGCAGGCTTGCTGAGAATTAAACTGGACTTCTATACTGGATGCAGCAGGGAGGGGACTGTGCATCTTAGTATCCATGAGCTCACTCTGACCATTTATTTCCTACCTAAAGTAAATAAACAAGCAAAGCAAAACCGACAGGACAGGGCAGTGGTAGAAGCTCAGATTCTGCATTCAGACAATGCTGGGTTCAAATCTCTACTCTGCTCTTACTTGTAGTGCATCCCGGGGCAAGTTGTTTTGCCTAACTTCCAAATTCCTTATCAAGGATAAACAAACAGTATTTATAAGGAGGATAGAAACGGTATTTACACCATAAAGGTTTGTCATGTGAGGATTAAATGAGTTCATGCACCTGAAGTATATCACATAAGTGCTCAATAAATGTTAGCTATTATTATTATTATTATTACTGCAAACCCCAATGGCATAGTGGTTAAGAGCTACGGCTGCTAACCAAAAGGCTGGCAGTTCGAATCCACCAGGCGCTCCTTGGAAACTGTATGGGGCAGTTCTACTCTGTTCCATAGGGTCGCTATGAGTCAGAATCGAATACACAGCAATGGTTTTATTATTATTACTATCCACTGTCAATTTCTCCCCCTTAGTTGTTGTTTTAAATTATACCTCTAAGGGAAGGGATGGCGAGTAGGTTTTATTTCATGTATGAACTCTGATCCATCAGTTGTGCCACAGTGAAAGGGATTTTGAAGCCCTGTCTAATGTGGCAGCAAAGAGGGTAAGAGGGTCCTGGACTGGCCATTCCTGCTATAGAAAGTTCCTGGTTAGGTGTTGAGGGGTGCAAAGAGAGTGATGCTAGTGAATACAGGTTGAGTGTGAAAGAAAGAAGTGGGAATCAGAGTTTCACCCACCATTTCAGGAAAAGAAAAAACTTTTGCTGCGAGAGGTTCACTCTCTGAAAATGCCCATCCTTACTAAGCTGTAAGACATCAGAATGACCATGTTCTGAGTCAGAGACAAGGTCCGCCCACCCTGAGGCACCGTGGAGCCTCAAGGGCAGTATGAGGGAGAGTTCTGAGAGTCGGGGTTCTTTTTCTAGCTGAAGAAACCTTTGACCACCTCAGGCCTGGCCCCTACAGAGCAATTATCTGTCACAAGCTTAGAGTCCATCCCAGGTCCAACTTCACCTACTTGCCACACTCCTTGCAGGGGAAGATGGTGGTGGGGTCCGTCTCACCGCTGGTGGTGCTGTGAGAGGGTGAGCTCTTCACTGAGCAGTACCCACTCTGGGCACCACCAGGCTTCTGCTTCCCAGAAGGGACAGTACCCCGGGCTTTGGCCACCTGGTTGGTGCCGCCATGGATGCGGGCGTGGCCGTTCAGTGCCTGTCGGGAGCTGAACACCTGGGGAAGAAAGGGAGTGACATGACATCTACAGTCCTGAAAAGGAAATTAGGGTTATTAGTTACTTAATGGTAAAACATGGGATACTTGAAACAGCGTTTAATGACAGGACGCAGGGTTTTCTACAACTTTGGGCATAATGTCACAGAAGTAGGGCTCCAATACTACAACCACAAATGCCATGCCAACAAAAACACCCCATCATTATAATAACCAGAAGACAGACACTGTGGCAGTGTGCGAAGGACAAAGCTCCAATCTAGAAGTCAAGAGACCAGGGTCTAGATCAGCTCTGTTATAACTACCGGGCAGGCCAATAGGCCATTTCCCTCTGTACATCTCAGTTTTTCTACCTGTAAAATGAGGGGTTGGACCAGCCTTCAAAATTTTTTTTAAGCTGAGAACTAGCCCCCACTTTTCCTTTCTCCCTCCCTCCTTCCTTCCCTCCTAACAAGTCTTACTCCAAAGCCCGATGTGTAAAATACTTCGAAGCAGGGGTGCTCTGGTTGCATGAAGACAGCACCCCATAACTCAGGCTGTTTGCTCAGCTCTATCTCCCCCAGGAAGCCACAGACACTGACGAGCTGCTCTGGAATATTCTATATGATATGTCCGAGTCCCAGCCCACTGCTGCAGCAGTGGTTCAGACCCCACAATTTTAATGCAGGATGACAAAAAGAGGGAAGAGCTGGGCAGTCTTGAAGCTTGCCATAAAGCAGGGTTTCTCACCCGCAACACTGCTGACATTTTGGGCTGGATAATTCTTTGTTATGGGGGACTGTGTTCTGTAGGGTGTTTGGCAGCATCCCTGGTCTCTACCTACCAGATGCTAGTAGCATCTCCCCAGTTATGACAACCAGTATCTCTAGACATTGCCAAATGTCCCCTGAGGGGCAAAAGCACTCCCAGTTGAGAACCAGTGCTGCCAAGGGATGTGTTCCACCGTCTTGAAGTCCAAGAGCACTAACTTCTAGCTCATTAAACTCATTGGCTAAATAGAGTGCCCAAAGAGCTATCAACCTGGAGGCGGCTGTTCTCAGTTAAATAAAGCTTGCTTATTCCCTTTCAGGGACAAAAAAAAATACTGCTGATGTAGCAATCTTATCCTTCATAACTAGGCAAAGAATAAAACCAACATGTTTTTTGCCTTGTGATTTTTAAGTCATTAAAAACACATCCATCTTCTTGCCAAGTATTTCTAACTGGGACAAGTAAAAGATGACTTCCCACTCCATAAAAAATTTACTGTACCCCAAAACTGGGAATTGAGGAAGCATCCAATTTCTGAACAAGTTCACCAAGAAACACTGCTGTTTAAAGTCACATCTTATGGTCTCTGAAGTGTGCTATACAAAATGGCACTGATGGAGTGAAACGTTCATTAAACATCAAAGACGGCAACAAGGCTGCAATTTATGTTCTCTTGAAAGCGAATGCAAAATGAACACTGCCTTTTTTTTTTTTTTTAAAGCTTTTCCATTATTTTCTTAACTACGTAAACCAAGTGAATTTCTGCCTTAGGATCTAAATATTTTAAGGGCTGCTGCTTTATTTAAGTGACAGACTCAACGAGCAGCATCCAATAAACTCTGGAAGACAGCAATGTCCTATATAATGAACAAGCAACGACAAGAGCACTAGTTTGAGGAAAATTGGGCTTCTTGGGAAAAAAAAAGCCACATTCTCATTTTTTTGGGTAACATATCTAGAACTTGCCCATACAGGTGTGCCTGGCTTTAAGAAACCCTATTCGGCAAAAGCTCACCAATTCACTCTGCCTCTTGACAGAGAGGAGGGTTTTGAATTCAGACTAATGGGGACTGAGAAGAGCCTAAAGCAAAGTCCTTTAATACACACACGGCGTCTTAGTTGAGACCAGTGCAGACCTGGCAAGGACTTTCCTTAGTGATAAGAACAGTCAACCTGTGAATTAGTTTTAATTAACTAAATGATGCTTCTAAAGTATTTGAAAAGTTCTAGGTTAAGTAATTACACAGACCATCTTTTAGTCTTTTTACATGATTAATTTGCTTAATAAATCTTTTTATTTTCACATGTAGAGTATACAAAGATAAACTTTGGCTAAATCTTTGTAACAACTTGCTCAAACTTCAAATTAGTGGCATTTGAATTAGGAACACTTTATGGGATATGAAATGCAAAAATCGTCCAGACAGGTAAAACTGCAGGGGGGTGGGGCCGATAAGGAACCATGTTATTAAAAAATAACCTTCGAGGGTGCCCCTAGCGCATGTACATGTGTGTTTACATGGCTTGACTTGTCTGACATACAGCCCAGAGGAATGGAGAAGCACCAAGAAGTGCGGACAGAAAGTTCTGGAAGTCAATGACCACTGCAGAGCCACTGTAACGGCAGTGAAGCTCTCCGAGTCACACACTTCTTATGGGCAGGGACCTCATTTGTGTCCTCAGAGCACCCATCATAGTGCTTGATACAGAACACACACTCCATAAATCTTTACTGGCCGAATGAATGAAAGATAACAATGGGAACATCTGAATTGTTTAACCGAACCCTTTCTAAAAGGCACGGTCTCTTAAAGTAAGGCACAACTGCATAGACCTTGCTAGTCCTAGAGCCCCGGAGGGGTAAAAGGGTGGCACAAAGACACTTACAGCCCCACAGTTGGGCATTTCACAGATGAAGGAGCCCAAGGGCTGGCTGAGGGCCTGCAGGGCCAGCCCCTCCGCGGGAGCCAGGGCAGGGACTGGCGGTGGTGGCTCCGGGGACTTCGCGGCTTCACTCTCCTCTTCTTTTGTGGATTTCCTATCTTCTTCTAGGTCCTCCTCCTCCTCCTCTAGCTCTTCTTCTTCTTCGCTCGTCTAGCGTTAAGGTAATAAAAGGAAGAGAAGTCCTCAAATGCCAACTTAGGGACAAACAGAGCTCACAGGCTAGTAGAGGGGATGGAAGCGATTCATCTGTTTCTGCGTAAGGAACAGCTGGAGATAAATAAGGTCTTGAAAAGCTTTGGTCTCTGGACACTTGGAATTTTTAGTTAAAGAAGCCCCTTCCTTCTCTTTGTGTCCCCTCATCCCTTATACAAATACGCTAATGGCAGGGAGCAGAGATTTCTGTATGTAGTTTCTTCCCCTTGCTGGAGACCATCAGATCTTGAAAGTGACTGTTATGGATTGAATTGTGTCCCCCCAAATATGTGCTGAAATCCTAACCCTATACTTATGGAAACGGGCTTTTCTTTGTTGTGCTAATTAGATCATACTTGAGTAGGGTGGGTTCTAAATCTAATCATTTTTGAGTTATAAACAGAGCAGATTAGATACATACAGCCACACACACAAACGGGGGAAGACAAATACCATATGAGGACTGTCTAACAAGCCAAGGGACCAAGGAAAGCCTGAGGTTGTCTACAAGGAAGGAACTGACATAGTCAAATTTTTTAGCCTCCAGAAGGGCAAGAAAATAAATTTCTGTTCTTTAAAGCCACCGACTTGTGCTATTTGTTACAGCAGCAAGAGGAAACTAAGATAGTGACAACAACTGAAGCAGACTGCCCCTGCTGTGGGCAGAGAGGAGGGTTTTCAAGCAATAGCAGTACTGTGGGAATCCCTCTGGAGAGACTAAACACCTAGGATAACTTGTTTTATAGGTTAATGGCCTTGTAACACTTCCACGAGCCTCACCGAGATGCCTGATCTGACCCTGGTCACTTAGAAAGCACACGCCACA
The DNA here is from genome assembly GCF_030014295.1 of Loxodonta africana. Classification (NCBI taxonomy): domain Eukaryota; kingdom Metazoa; phylum Chordata; class Mammalia; order Proboscidea; family Elephantidae; genus Loxodonta; species Loxodonta africana. Next base: position 104,914,521 of record NC_087342.1, read on the forward strand.
CAGTTATAACGTGCTCTTGCTCTGCTCTTCCAGAAAACATGATGGAAGAGGGAGCCTCGGTGACTTTGAGAAGGAGAGAAAACAGGAGGGGGTATTTCATTTTGATTTCTCATGTGCTTTTTCCTTGGTCTCTGACCATGGGTTAGGAAAAAACAGAGTGTTCAATGCTTCTTTTCACTCATTTTCTCCATCCAGAGGCATTTTATGAAAAAGAACAAGAAAAATATTTTCTATGAATAATGATTCTCTCAGCTGTTATGCCCCTCCCCCACCCCCCTTCAGAACAGCAACTGTGTGGAGAGTTAAGGGGCCACTCCTGCCCTCCTCAAGGTTAACAAAGTAAGTTCCTGGAGGGAGCAGCTTGGAGCAGGCACTCTGGGTGGGGGTTGGGTGGAAGGGTAGGGATATGGGGGCTTTCATTCTACTCCTTGCTCAACTCTTGTTGTTGTTGAGGCCCATCTAGTTGGTTTCGACTCAGAGAGACCCCATGTGACACTGCAGAACTGCCCATAGGGTTCTCTAGGCTGAAATCTTTAGGAGGGCAGATCACCAGGTCTTTCTCCTGTGGAGCTGCTGGGTGAGTTAGAAACACCAACCTTTAGATTAGTAGCCAAGTGCTTAACCACTGAGCCACCAGGGCTCCTTGCTCAAGCTTCTCTGCTCTCTCTGTCCTTACCTGGGTAGCAGGTGGAGGCATGCTGGCTCTTCCTGGCCCAGAAAGGACTGAGGACCAGGAAAAGGAATCCTAGGTTATAGTAACCTCATTCCAGCTTATACGTGACAGCACTTTATAGTTTACAAGGTACTTTCACATTGACTATGTCACTGAATTGGCTGTTAATCAAAACCAAACCAGACTTATTGCCGTCGAATTGCTTCCAACTCATGGTGACCCTATAAGACAGCGTAGAACTGCCCCATAGAGTTTTCAAGGAGCGGCTGGTGGATTCAAAGTGCTACCTTTTTTGATTAGCTGCTGTAGCATCTAAACACTACGCCACCAGGGACCTCTCATTTTACAAACAAGGAAACAAAAAGTACATCCAGCTGCCTCTGGCCACTCACTGACAGGCCAGTTGTCTCTGCCAGGCTCTCTTTACAGATTCATGCTTAACGCACGTGGGTTCCCATTTACTGGACCCCTAACACTGATTTAACTTTCGGGAACCTATGATTCCTAGATCACAAAAGTGAGGATTTCCAAGTAGAATAAAGATTTCTGAGAGTGGCAGTACCCTAGGATCCAGAAACCACAGCTTCCTCTCTCTAGCTTGGATTGGGCGTGGGGGACAAAGAAAATGCCAGCAAATATGGTACATTTAGAACCTCCCTCACTGTTTCAGTATTTTCAGTATTTAATGTCATCTTTATATGTGTAATTGAGATGATTTATTAACAGGATGTATATAAGAAACTATCACCTGTCTGTCAGTTTGTTGTACTGTGGTGGCTTGCATGTTGCCATGATACTGGGATACAGGTTTCAGTGGAGCTTCCAGACTAAGACAGACTAGGAAGAAAGGCCTGGTGAGCTCCTTCTGAAAAGTGGCCAGTGAAAACCTTATGGATCACAATAGACTACTTACTGTCTGATACAGTGTTGGAAGGTGAACCCCTCGAGGTTGGAAGCCACTCAAAGTACACAGAAGCTGCAACAATGGATTTGAGCATGCCAACAATTGTGAAGGCAGTGCAGGACTGCGCGATGTTTTGTTCTGTTGTACATGGGGTTGCCATGAGTTGGAGCCGATTCAAAGGCAACTAACAACACTTAAGTCCGAGCTCGTTTCCAGTGGGCTAATCAGAATTAATCGGTGAGGATTACATTTGCGGAAAGACTTTAAGGAATACAGGTGCAGGCCTAATACCCACATTTTATATAGCAGTTTATGATATGAGCTGTAAGCCTCGTAAGAGTGTAGAACATATAGGCTGATTTCACTTAAATGGTCTTATTCCCATATGAATTTTACCCATCTTTCATGCTCTTTAAATTTTGGGTAAAAGCACTTTATGCTGAACTCTAAGTGTTCGCCCCATTCCTTTATAGAATTGGAACTCTGTGGTCTCAAATACCAGTTATTAAGCAGACCATGACCTACAATTTGGCATTTAAAATAAATTACACAATCACTTGTAACGACAATGACATTTGTTTCATGGTGTTTGTTATACATACAATTTTCTCATAATGCCACTCCTTGGTTTAAAAACTCTTAGAAGAAACATTCCATATAGCCACAAAATTATAGATTACATTATACTCTACTATGGTTAAGCATGTCTCAGGAATTTAGACAGGCTTTATTTCAACTGGCAATCTATACATGTTTACGGAACGATTTATCGTGAAGCCCCATGGTGACTAAGAGATACAAAGATAACCCAGTGCCATCGAGTCAAAGATAGGAGGACAAAAATCCTAACACGTAGAATTTTGTATCATCAAGTTGGCCACTTTATGATGTATTGTGAAAGGAAACATTTAGTAATATTCTAAAATTGGTAAAAGGTGGCCAAATAGGGGGCAAAGAAGTGGTTATAGTTTAACATGGTGTTCAAAACCATGAAAGTCCTCAATAAAGGTGTCTTGAGGAAGATGACATTTTTATTTCTCAGGCATGAAACTGCTCAACAACTCAAATTTACACAAAGACACAAATTTGAGTGTTACAGTCATTGATGATGACGATGATGTACTGAATGCCTGCTATGAATAAGGCACCACACACATACATACTTTATAGTCCTCACAACAACCTTGTACAAATTTTTCTTTTTTAAACAAGTGAAGAAACTGGCCAGAGAAGTAATTTTCTCAGGATCACATAGCTGGTCAAGAAGCTGAATGGGGATTCAAGTCCTGGCCTGGTCTTATTCCCAAACCTCAGCCTTTTCCACTCTTTGCCCTTCTGCAAATGTCCACAGGTATAAATTTGTCCCTCTGTAAAATGGCTGAGATTTTAGCTCAAACACAGGGATCCTAAACCTCTCAAAATCACTGGAACCAATTGCCTTTAAAAGTCAAAGGGAAGGAGACGTTTCCCAAACCCATTGCCTGTGGACCATGTTGTACCTAAACTTGTGCTTAGACCATAGGCAAGCTTCACTTCTGCCACTGGAGCCCTGACCACTGTCTTCCGGAGCTGAGTAACTACCTCACTTGGTTTATTTTGTTGTTGTTGTTGAGAATATACACAGCAGAACATTCACCAATTCAAAAATTTCTAAATGTAGACTGGTAGGGTAGGAGTTAAGAGCTATGGCTGCTAAGCAAAAGGTTGGCAGTTCAAATCTACCAGGTGCTCCTTGGAAATTCTATGGGGCAGTTCTACTCTGTCTTACAGGGTCACTATGAGTCAGAATCGACTCAATAGCAATGGGTTTGGTTTTTGGTTTTTACTTCAGTGACATAGCTTACATTCTTCAAGTTGTGCAACCTTCTCGATCTCCTTTTCTGAACTGTTTCCCGTTAACATAAATGCACTGCTCCCTAAGGTTCCTATCTGATCTTCTGAATTGCTGTTGTCGATTAGATCCCATGTAGACAGTCCTTAAAACAGCACAATGCTCAAGGCAGACATTCTTTACTAGTTAAACGTATTGTTTTGTTTTAAGAAGATTTTAGGGGATCTTTTTGGTTTAAGGTTTAAAGATTATCCCAGGGCAATAGTTCGAAGGGTTCATCTAGAGTCCATGGCTCCAGAAACTCTGGCGTCCATGAAAATTTGAAATTCTGTTCTCCATTTTCCTTCTTTTGATCAGGATTCTTCTATACAATCTTTGATCAAAATGTTCAGTAATGGTAGCCGGGCACCATCTAGTTCTTCAGGTCTCATAGCAAAGGAGGCAGGCATTCATGGAGGCTATTAGCCACACATTCCATTTCCTCCTCCTATTCCTGACTCTCCTTCTTCCTCTGTTGCTCCACTCACTTGGTTTCTTAAACTATGTTCAATTTTGGTCACAGACAGACCCACATATTTTGGGCTTGAGTAGGGAGCATGGGCAGGGGACAGGAAGGTGTGACCAGCACCCTTTCCTTCTACCTCCTCAATAGGACCCACCTTCTTCTGCCTCCAGGGGTGGAAGGGCCTGTGATGGCCTTGGGTCAAAAGTCAAACCACCCCTGTTGAGTGAGTCAAACCACCCGTCTTGCTGACCTGTTGGCTCCTAAAAATGCAGTCGTTCCTTCCAAATGTTCCTCCTTTTCCCTTCTCCCCTTTAAGTCCTTAACAAACCCTGAACTACCTGAGCATGTTCCATCGCTGGGAGGAAATGGTCACTGGTTCCTTTTACAAACCACTGAGGACCCATGATCAGGACAGCCATCCCAGTTGTCCCAGGCAGCCCAGAGGACCAAGGGCAGGACGCTCCCTAAGTCCCTGCATGATACCAATTTTTCATCTCCACTTGGCAGGTGATCCTCAGATGGCTGACTTGCACACAGTGCTCAAAAGGGAGCTCTGAGCTACCAAGCTGGCCTGAAATCAAGATCTTCTTGTTTTTGTGGGTGTGAGTCATCGCTGTATGTAAGCTCTTTGTTCTCCCTAAGCTCACAGGTCACAAGGGTGTGGATACTCCTGACCTAGCCCAGTACTATCTCTTGGTGAATAAACCCAAAGTGGCACGTCCCCTGGGGCACCTCTTCTCCTCCTTAATCTGGCCTGGGTGAGCCTTTCCTATCCATCTTCAAAGCCCCGTCGGCCCAAAATGGAGCCTCTTTGTGGTGTGGTAACATCTTTTGCAGTGCCCCTCTGCTCAGCATCTCGCTTTTACCAAGCCTCTGTCTAGGGGTTCACAGAGGAACTGTTGGTATGAACAAGAGTGACTCCTATCTTGGAAAAGTATTCACTCATTCAGTCAACAAATGTGAATTGAGTATCTAAGGAAACCCTGGTGGCATAGTGGTTAAGTGCTACGGCTGCTAACCAAAGGGTTGGCAGTTCAAATCGGCCAGGCACTCCTTGGAAACTCTATGGGGCAGTTCTACTCTGTCCTATAGGGTCGTTATGAGTCGGAATCATCTTGACGGCACTGGGTTTGGTTTTTATAGTATGCCTGACCCTCTCCTAAGCACTTGGTAATTCCCGAGGCTAAAGAGACACCAATTTGCCTTAGAAGACTTTATCTTCTGAGTTTGCTTTCATCCAAAAGATAGCACTGACAGAGCCCAGAACATTCCAGAACTGGAAGGTACTTTCCAAATCATCAAAGGAGCACTGGTGGTACGGGAGTTAAGTGCTTGGCTACTAACAGGAAGGTCAGTGGTTTGAACTCACCAGCTGATCCCTGGGAGAAAGAAGGGGCAGTCTGCTTCTATGAAGATTTACAACCTTGTAAACCCTGTGGGGCAGTTCTACTCTGTCCTAAAGGGTCGCTAAGAGTTGGAATTGACTCGATGGTAACAGGTTCCAAATCATCTGCTCATCTTACCAGTAAGGAAGCTGAGATTGGAAGGGGGCAGTGACTGGCCTAAGATGGGCCTTGGAACCAGGACCGAGGTCTCCAAGGCCAGGATTCTTGGTGCTTCCTTGTTTACTGCCTATTCTACTCACTTAGAAAGCAATGCTCTGTGTGACCTTGGGCAAGCCCCTTCCCATCTTTGGTCCTCAACTTCCTGTCAAATGGTGGAGTCGGATAAGAGAGTCCCTGAGGTCCTCTCTAACTTTCAGACTCTCTCTGGTTCTCATCTCCCACTGACCTTAAACACTCTGAGGGTCATGGTAAACTTTCCCCTTGTGTGTGCCACATCTTTGCAACTAGAACACATGCTCCAGGGGCAGAGGGCATTTATTAACAGCCCTGGGTCACCCATAGCACCACAAACATATCACTGTTTACCCCTTCAAATGCTTTTAGTTGATTGAACCAGAGGCCACACTGCTTTTAAAAAACAAAACATTAGGCCTCAGATGAGAAAATACGATTCAAATGCAAGACATTACTGCTATAAACCAGTCAAACAAAAACCCTGGTTGCAGGAAACCCTGAATATAGAATACTGTCTGCCATCTTTGATTAAAAAAAATGGCAATACCATCCTATCATACAGGTATATATTTTCTCTGATACCTGTTTCCAAATATAAGTTTATAGGTATATGTATATTTCCTAGCTAGGATCAATTCTTAGTTAAGAGCTTGGGCTTTGAAGTTATTAATGAATCCAAGTGCTTTTACAGTTAAGAGAATTTACATTTGACTGCGCTTAAGTATCACACAAGGGAATCAGGCTCAGACAACACACTCACCAGCTGTCTGACCACGGGCAAGTTAACTAAGCCCTGTGCCTCAGTTTCCTGCCTCGGGATGAAATGAGCCAATCTGTGCAAAGTGCCTAGAACAATGCCTAGCACACAGAAAGTATGATGTAAGTGCTGGTTAAATAAAATAACCCACTTATGTAAAAAAAAAAAAAAAAGTACTAACACTTATATGCGGGGCATGAATGAGAATGAAAGTATAATTAGAACTGTTCACAACATGCATGAATTCCAAACACTTTCCCTGATGGGGACAGAGGCTGGAGTTAAATAATTTGTTGAAAGCTGCATCCTCTTTACATACACACACATGGCAGGCATGTTTTCCATGAAGTGTGAAAAGGAGATTTCCCCTGGCTGTGGATGCAGAGAAGAGAGTTAACTACGAGGATGAAAAGTGACAATAATTACCAAAGTCACACATATGGGCTTCGAAAGATATCTTGATCTTGCTATGTCTTTACTACGCACTTACTCCTCATATGCAGATAACTTCTGACCATCTACTAACGGGGAAATCAACGGAGGAGAAAGGTCATGGAAGGATTAGAAGAATTTATACACTGATAGCTAGTCCTCAATAATTGAGAGTTCCTGGCACTATCCAGAGGTCAGAGCTCCTCCTTGTTCATGTTTTACAACAACTGGGATAAAATCCAAGGACTTCTTCCTCTTTCTGAGGCATGTTCTGTTCTCTGGCTGGTAGCATCTGTGACATGGAAGGATCAGGGAGGGATGCTTATGTCGTCTTTAGCGGCACTCCTCTGCTCAATAGCCCCCTTTCACCCCATCTCTCTCTAGTGGGTTCATAGAGTGACTGTTGCTATGGAACAGTGCGATTTCTGTCTTGGAAAAATGTTCATTCCTTCATTCAACAAATGTTCATTGAGCAGTCCCTGCATACCTGAACACCCTCAATGACCCTTAAGGATCCAAGCTCTGTGAGGTCACCACTTACAAGCCCACTCAAGCAAGCCATCACCTCCTAAACATTGAACTCTAGGGCAACCCCGAAGACGCCTTCCTCTGCCTATAGTAGGAAGGTCAAGTCCTGAATCCAGCCAGGAAGCTGGGCCTCTGTCACCTATTCATGAGGCCACCTCGGTGGCAAAACCAAATCAAACAGCAGACACTTACTAACTCAGGTGTGGGGTCAGCACAAGCAAGGACTGAGTAGCTTCACTCACCACACAATCCTCTATGATCTCTGTGAGGCGTGTCCGATGTTTCCGCCCTAAGCGCATTATTTTTTTCCATGTGTAGTAGTATTCCACACACTGAGCCACTGTCTTAGACTTCACCTGCCAGGAAAGCGAGTTCAAGATTAGCTCCAGCCGTGGGCAGTGTGCAGAGCAGCAAGCTTTTTTTGAAGATTTAATTTTGTAATAGGTAGTATAATTATGCCATTCAATAAAAAATGTATACAGTGGAAATTCTCCTTCCCACCTGTTCTGACTCCCCATCCTGCAACACAGAAAGGCTGTTATTAATTTTGTGGGTATCATTCTAGAATTTCTTTATGCATATACCAACACACACAAAAATCTTTTCCTCCTTCACGAGAGGTAGCACACTAAATATGTTGCTTTGCAATTTCATTATTTTTCACAATATAGCTTGGAGATTTTTCTGTATCAGTACATAGAGAGCTTATTCATTTGTTAATCCATAAAGGAGCACGCTTTTTCATTTAATGTACCTGAATGTACTAGCTCTACAAATTGGTGACCTTCAAAATCTTTTTATGGAAAGTGTTCCTTAGTAATCAAGCAGGAATATAAAGAAAAAGTTATGATGACAAGAGCTTAGTTTTTGCAGGGACCAAGCCTTGCCTTGTTCACCTCCAAAGAGGAAACGGTGTATGTATTCTGAAGAGAAAACATCCCTTTGTTTAGCTCATGTACCCCTAAGCTCAAAGAGGAGATTCAATAAGGTGGGTTTTGGGCTGCAGGTAAAAGGCTGGCTCTACCCTTGGGGGTCAGGGCAGGGAACACAGTCACCCACATGGTGAGATGGAGAGACACCCTCAGAAGTCTTGTCTGCTCAAAGTTGCCCCTGTCACATCCATCTGGGAATTTCTACAGCAGACTCGCCCCGGGGAGTGAGGATACCACCCTGCAGAGCCTCTGTTTAAAAACCTGTTTCCTGGGAAGCACAACACATGAATCCATCATCAATCAAAGAGGTGCGTGGCCTTCAAGGAAGAGGCCTACGGCAGGTTGGTACCAGGGGCAGGTGACTCTGGAAAGGTCAGAGCACAGAGCTGCTGGGCCTACAGGGCAGCAAAGGGCATGCTGGCCACAAAGGCAGGGAAAGGTAGGAGAGGATGCATTCAGCAGAGACCAGGCAAAGACAACACCACCTGTTCCTGATTCCCATCTGGGCAAGGGCCTAGATTAAGAACAAGAGACATGCCATCCCAGGTGAGCCCTGAGGATCCGGTGGACCAGCCTGGAGCCACTGGAAGCTGTCACCTGTGACCCTGAACATACTTAATGACTCTTAATAATACAATTTGGTCCCACCATTCATCGGCTTGCTGACATACTCTTTGAATCATTTTAACTTTTTGGCCTAAGCCACCTCTCAGCTAATTAGGTCCTATTAAGTTTACTAGCTGCTATATAAAATGCTATTTCATGTGTCTGAAAGTCTTTGTTTTGCTGTAAAATGCTCTAAATGTGAGGTGTGATTGTTACTACTATTACTGTCATTACGATTAGGGGCCAATACCGGGAACTCTGCTACTGGGTTGTGGGGAGGATGTGTCTTTCCCTCCCCAATTTCCTAGAAAAAAAATTCTAGCTATCAGAAATTACAACATATCTATCAGATATCCATCAAATAAATTACGCGAATTGTGAATCAGAAGCCCTCATTCCATTTACTCTGAGAAAATGTACGAGTTACACATTTTTTATTAAGAAAATAAACTCCCCACCACTGCCATGTCCAAGTAATTATGTCCTTCCTTCCATCCTTCCCTCTCCCCCACATCCCTACACTGGGGTCATGCCACCCCTAAGACAACTATCACCCTACACCAGCAACGGCTAGAAGACATCCTTTTGTATAAGAGCGTGAAGTCGGTAAGCAAATATATCTAAATAAATATTTTACATTCTAAAAATCTACCACTTCCCAAATTTGAGCAATGAGAAAAGCAGGCTTACCATCTTCTGTACAAAAATAAAGTCTTTGCTGTAAGTGGCTAGTGCTTTATTAAACAGTTTTCTTTCTAGAGAGGTCCACTTGTCGGAACCTACAACAAAACAAAAACTTCGTAAGAACAGCCCACAGTTCTCCCTATTTTTAGCTATAGTTCACTTGGGTTACAAAACTTAAGTTTTAGCAAGTGATATAATACATATCAAACTTCTGGTTTAACAAAGAACCAGTGTGGTGTCATAATTAGCAGCCCTGACTACTGCGGTTCAAATCCCAGCTATGGCTTTGTTACTTAACCCGAGACTCAATTTTGTTACCTGCAAATGGGAATAATTATAATTATCCCCACCTCACAGGACTGTTACAAGATAATGCATGTAAAGTGCCTAGCTTAGTAATTAGGAAATGGCACTCAACAAATTTTAGCTACATTTTTGTGTAATTATTACACTCATGAGTGCCTATATGTAACAAGCGTTGTTCATCTCCACCCTCAAGATGCTCACAGTCTACTGGGGAGACAAGCCAAGGTTAGTTATGAGTGTAATGATAAAGGTAAAGGTGAGGTGCCAATGGGGCATAAGGGGGGAACACATAGGGCCAGGGCAGCCGGGAAGGCTTCCTCATAGGGAAAATACCAGAGCTGAGTTTTAAAGGACACAGAGATGTAAGTTAGAGGCAAAGAGTGACATGATGTACTTCATTCGTTTTCTAGCAAGACACTGTGCTGAGGGAAAGAAGCGCTAATATTTTTAAGTGCTCACTATTTATATGCCCTGTTCTCAGTATTTTATAGGTATTAATCATTTAGTTCTACCGACACCCTTGTAAGACTGGTATTACCATTACCCTATTTTACAGACGGGGAAATGGAGGTGTTTAAAGAACGACCTATAATCCAGTATGGTTCAACTATAGGGTTCCAGCAAAGGAAATACCAATGAAGCTGAAGGGGTGAGTGGGGCTAGTTCTTGACAGATTTGCAGAGTGAAGGCGGAGGGGCTCTACAGTGTAGGCTGGTGCCTCTGCTTGGCTGCCTAAACTTGAAACTCACGTCTTTTTCCTCAATAAAAGAGAAAGTAAGATATGTAGATGATTATATAGAATGGTTCTGGCCTGTTCTGGGCAAGAGATAAGGTTGAAGAGCTGTACTGTCCCCAGTTCTGGGGGTTCGAAGGCTCAATCATTATGACTGGTTCACAGAAAGCCCGTCTCCTGGCTTTCTGAATTTCCCACGTCTCCGAGCCTCCTGAGTGGTAGACGGCTAGGCCTTTGGCATTCCTCCACTTCTTCTCAAATCCGTCATCCCCAAACCATGGGATCCTTCCTCCCAACCAGGACAAGTCCAAGGTTTCCACTTTGCTATGGTTGGCTGATGGGGCTGAAGTATATCAAAGTTAAATCTCCTCTTCCCTTGGAAGCCTTGACCAAAATGACAATCTGGAGAATCAAGTAAAGCCACTCTGGGCTATGGGGTGGGATCTTAGGCTCTTTGAGAGAATATGATTCAGTGATATAAATTCAGATTTCTGAAATAAACACATACATGCCCCTTGTGATTCTGATGAGTCCTCAAGCCTAGAGCTCTGGCTTCAGTCAGAATATGCTCCACATAGCTGGGCTGGTTCCGATGTCTAAAAAGGCAGGACCATCGTCCTATTTGTTTGGTTTGCAAGTTTATCTCTTTACTTCTAGAAAGAAAGCAGCAGTCCAATAAATTCCCAGTTGAAGGAAGCATCTTCCACAGGTTCTGGAAGCCTGGACATCTCTGGATGTGAAAATCACGGCAACAGAAGAGATACTGCTTGGTGTTTGGAGATGATGTTCGGAAAAGCCTTGCTGGAGTGGGAGTGGATGTGAGCAGAGGTGAGTGGAATTTGGGGCTCTGTAGCTGTCCCACTGCCATGCCTCAAATTCTGTCCAACATTCAAGGCCCTGGGGTTTCAGCTCCCATAGGTTTCCCTCACCCAGGATGAAAAGCAGTAAGTGGAAGACAGAAACCATTAGCCAACAATTAGTTGAATGACCTAGTAGTCATGGTTCCTTTCAGATATTCATTAAAAGAGCAAACGGGTAGGAGGGATCAGAAAGACAATGATGGAAGATGACGGTAATGGTGACACGTCACACCAGGTAAGCCCCTGGACCACTTTATAAAGAGAATGAAGTGCAGGTCCAGAGTCTATGGAGCCCTGGGCTGAATTTCAGATGGGGAACCAGGGGATATTATGCTGATGAAAATACCCAACTAGAGAATCCTTTTCAATGACTCAGCCAGCCCATAAGGTTCCTGAGTTAGGGTGCAGTTCTAAGACCTGGTGAGACACTAACAGGGTCATCCACCCTTCTTAGGCCAGCACCATGTCTACGGAGGGCACACTTTCTCCCACCCTATAGCAGGCTCACCACCTGATTTCTGGGTCTGTCTACATCTGAGGAGCATGTCCCAAATGGCTTCTCAGCTGCAACTCTACAGAAGGTGAAGTAATTTTCTAGCCTATCTGTTATGGGGAATGCCCAAGCCTCGTGGGGAAAGGGGCCTTCTTTTGCTGACTCCCCCGGTGGTTTTCAGGGCAGCTGCTCTGTGATGGGAACAACGCTAGTCTTTAGTCCTCTGGATTCCAGTGTTCATCCCACACACCAGTCCTGGACTGGAAGGGGCTGCGCCATCTTCCACTCTGAGGGCTGCAGGGGCTGGGGGAGGGGGCATGTTCTTACAGAGTAAGAGACGATGGTTCTTCCACATGCTCCTAGTATCCATGCTTTAACGCAAACGATATCGCTATGTGTGCGCTCAATTAGGTGTCTGTGAGGTGAGAAGCAGAGACTGGGCTGGACAAGCTAACTCATTCTCATGCTCACGGCTCCATCTTCACTGCATCCTGATTCCAGGACTGTCTAATGGGGCTTAAAGTCCACCCCAGGGCTCTCTGACTGAATTCCCAGGCCAAAGGCTGCTTTATGTAAACAGCACCTGAATATGCTCTCCCCAAATAATAAGGTAACTGTGCTGTGAGAAAAAGGGGTGAATTTAGTGAAGGCATCTTAGGCTGCAAACCTGGTTCTGCCTGTGACTCCAGGCAAGTGTACTTAACTTCTCTGAGTCTCAGTTTCCTCATCTGTGACATGGGAATCATGACAGTCACCCCTGCAACTGACAGTGTCTGGTCCTAAAGTAGGTGCTCGAGAAATGTTTTGGATCTTCGTTGGCAACTCAATGAGCAGATTCCAAACCAGCCCCCAGATATGGAACACACAGTAATCCCTACTGATGTCTGTGTGAATGGCACTCAGCAAGATGCCTGTTCTGGCCAGCGTTCTTTGTTGTGTGGATTTGTAATGCCACAGCCTTACTCCCAGCTGCTCCTAACTGCCATGCCCTCCAAACCCCTTTGTAATCCAAAGTCAAGGAAAGAATCAAGTGTTCCCATTTCCTGGAGTTGCTGATGGGGGTACCTTCTTCATTCTTAGACAAGGTTCTAGGCCAAACCTTCCTAGATTCTGTGTCTTGGACAAAGTCCAGGACAAAATGCAAAACCAAGGCAGGGGGCCGCCTCAAATCCTCCCCTTCCCTTGTGCCCTCGCAATGCCACCCCTTTCTTTTGAAGCTTCCTGCTGTTTTCTTAGCACACACAGAAGGCTAGTCGGATGACATCCCCTCAGGAGCCATTTGTTCTACCTGGGGATTCCTGGCTATTGGGTTATTATCAGCAGGGGCCCCCTAAAAAGATGATTAAGGCTAATTACAAAGAGCCTAATTAACTGGATGTAACTGGTGCTGGAACGGTATCAAGAGGAAAAATATTCTCAGCTTTGGTTGCTGGGAAACAGGCTCTGGACTGTGGCTAATTTTGGGGCCATCTACAGTGAACTCATGCAATTAAAGAGAGACAAGGAGGGGTTACAGAAAGTTTGGCCATGGTACCTTTTTAAAGAAGGCCTTTTGGTTTTCCTTTTAAAATTTTAAAACTTTTATTGATGTTCCTATTTTTACAGTCACAAAGAGAAGACATGTTCATTGCAGGAAAAGGTGGGCTGTTTTTCTCAGACCTTTATTTCCGTGTAGGGTTTTCCATAGTGGGTGAAAACGGAATAACTTTTTCAGGCACGCAGAGTGAAGCCGGCTACTACCAAAGTTCCCTCTGGGGGCAAAATAGAGAGGGAGGCTGGATCTGAATCCAAAACTCCAGCCTGTCCACTAAGCCTTTTTGTTACAAGTGCTGTGTCAGACAAGGCAAGGAGCAGAGAGTATTAGCTCAGTTCCTGCCCTTAAGCAGATCACAATCTAGCTAGACACATGGGCTAAGAATGCCTGGAAAATTTAAGTTATAGCTGTGTTTCTTGCACGGTATGCTCCTAAGCATGTAATTCCGTCTCCTTCATCAAACTAGGGCACCTTCCAGGACAGAGACTCTTCTCGGGTGCCGTCAAGTTGATCCTGAGTCATAGTGACCCCATGTGACAAAGTAGAACTGTCTCATTAGGTTTTCTAGGCTGTAATCTTCATGGGAGATCACCAGGTCTTTCTCCTGCGGAGCAGCTGGGGGGGTTCGAACTGCCAATCATTCAGTTAGCAGCCGAGTGCTTAACTGCTGCACCAGAAGGGCTCTTTAGGGAAGAGACAAGGTCTCTCCAATTGAATGTGTATCTCCCAGGTTTCCCCATCTGCAGAGCTCAGGCTTCAGGACCCAGTGAGAGCTTGAACTATGGTGGGAACCAAGGGCAGCCTCTGTGAAACCCTTGCCGAAAAGCCCAGGGCCACTTCTGACAACCCCTCTGCTCTGCATCTACTGCAGGAAGGACCAATTCAACGGAAAAACCAAGGAGGCTGCAACCCTCTAATCACAATCAGGCACCCTCCCCAGTCTGGCTCCCCACGCCCCCACTCAACCTTCCCCCACCCAATCCAACTGCTAATGGGGAACCACTGCAAACGACTGCTAACCACACATGGAGGCAGCACTGAGGCTCTGTGGGGGAGAGAGAGGGTAAAGGCAGAGAGGGCCAAACCAGGTACCTTGATGGGAATTAGAGTGCTGGGAGCTATTATAGGTCCCTGGGTAGCATAAGTGGTTTGTGCTGGGCTAGTTGAAATGTTGGCCATTCGAACCTACCCAGCAGCACTGCAGAAGCCTGACAATCTGCTTCTGTAAACAACTACAGCCAAGAAAACCCTATGGAGCACAGTTCTACTCTGTAACACATGGGGTCGCCATGAGTCAGAGCCAACTGAGTGGCAACAGGTTTGGTTTTGGGAACCTCTACAGCCGTACCTTCCTCCGAGAATCTTGTCTAGGGCTCTTGTGGTCTTGGCAAGCAGCCCTCAAACTGGGGTTGCCCAGCCCACACAGGTCAGCTCCACTCCCCTCAAAAGTCTTTCCTGGGCCCCAGCACTGGTCACCTTTTCCTTTTCTTACTGAACTAGCTGGGAGGGGTGAAGCAGGGAAGGGAATGAGTAAAACAGGGGAAGTGATTTTCGTAAGGCTATGTCTCTGTCTTTTTTCTCCCCTTTTCCCCAAATTGGCAGCCTTCCCCTTAGCCCAGTCTTGCTGTCTTCCCCAGACAGGCCTGGGAGGTCTGACCACCTTCTCCAGACAACTGGGAGCCTGGAGTGCAATTCCAGGGCCGGGAGTCGGGTGGGCTGCCCCTGGCCATAGCCACAGAATTGGATACCAGGAGAAATACAGAAGACAGTGTCCTGACGGGGCTGGAATGGAGCCAGACCGACCTACTGAAGAGCAACCCAAAGGGGCTTGGTACAAAGGCCAAATCAGGGTGGGACAACAGAGACAGGATTTGTTGCTGCCCGGGAACCCAGTGTCATGGACTGAATTATGTCCCCCCAAAATATGTGTCAACTTTGGTTAGACAGGATTCCCAGTATTGTGTGGTTGTCCTCCATTTTGTGATTTTCCTATGTGTTATACATCATAATCTCCGCCTGTGGTTAAAGAGGATTAGAGTGGGACGTAACACCCTTGCTTAGGTCACATCCCTGATCCAACCTAAAGGGAGCTTCCCTGGGGTGTGGCCTGTACCACCTTTTATGTTATGAGATAAAAGGAAAGGGAAGCAAGCAGAGAGTTGGGGACCTGCTACCACCAAGAAAGCAGTGCTGGGAGAAGAGCATGTCCTTTGGACCCGGGTTCTCTCGCAGAGAAGCTCCTAGTCCAGGAGAAGACTGATGAGAAGGACTTTCCTCCAGAGCCAATGGGAAAAGCCTTCCCCTGGAGGTGATGCCCTGAATTTGGACTTCCAGCCTACTAGACTGTGAGAGAATAAACTTCTGTTTGTTAAAACCATCCACTTGTGGTATTTCTGTTAGAGCAGCACTAGATGACTAAGACACCAAGTAAATGGGGGTCAGGAGTGTGGGAAGGAGGTGGCGGCTGGGAGCTGGAGACACGCGATGAGAGTGAGCTCTGCTGCCTTCTCCTTCTTCTGTGGCTTGGAAGGGCGCTGTTAGGAGAGTGCAGTCAAGTGAGGCTTTCAAGATCAATGACTTCAGAGAGCATACCTTGGAGGAAAACAAGCCCTTTTTGCTTGTAATTCCTGAAGATTTTCTGGGACCCAGTCTGTGATCACTTGATAGAGAAGGCAGGGGCTGGCTGACACAATTACCCCTTTCCAGGGGATGCACAGCTAGTAGGATATCAACCCTCTACCCTTCACCTCCTCCTTTCTTGCCTCCAAGGGTCAAAATGATATAAAGTGAAAGAGGCCCTCCTGGTCTGCCTCTGAGGGAAGGGTCAGGAGACAGGTAAGGGATTAGCCTGACATCCCCAAAACAAAACAAAAAAAAACCGGTTGCCTTTGACTGCCCCATAGGGTTTCCAAAGCTGTAAATCTTTACAGAAGCAGACTGCCACATCTTTCTCCCGCGGAGTGGCTGATAGGTTCGAACTGCCAACCTTTTGGTTAGCAGCCAAGTGCAGCCACTGTGCCACCAAGGTTCCTTAGTCCCCCTAGGTCAGTTAATCTTAGCAGAATTCAAAGTCCCCCTCCCCCCCGCTGTTTCAAAATTCTTAGTATCATTTTGGTGTTTTAGTTTAGTTTTGTTTCATTTGGGGGGGTAGAGGGAGCTTCTAGTCCATAGTTTTCAAACCTTTTTATGTCATGATATACATAAAAAATAATAATGCTTGTTTGGCATTCCAGGAGGAACTGGTAGGTAGGTATCCGGGACCCAACCTTGGGTCTCCAAGGTTGTTCACAGCTGGAGCTGAGGAGCCCAGAGACGCTGGCCACCCCAGGCACCCTGAGAACCAAGAGTATCAGCATCTCAGAGTACAAGGTTGGGAAACTCCTCTGGTCAACCAACTATCTCACCCATTATGGTAAGAAGCTTGGGACAGGCTCCAAGAGGGTGGACAGCCTGTCAAGGTTTAACGGGCAGCTGATGACGCTGAGAATTCAGAGAGGGTTGGATTATTTTCATGGCGGATGATGGAGAACTCCCACATCGTTCTACCCACATTAGGGGCAGACATCAAGAAGGAAATGATTTAGACAATGTTAACTGGTTAAATGGTGCCTATCTTATTCCATGTGTCTGTTTTGGGTCTGCCTAGTTGTGTGGCTTCAGAGGACTTTCCTCCTCATAGGAGAGGCACTAACAGGCAGGAGGGCAGCTCGTCAGAGAGGAGGAGCACATGGAGCAAGGCAAAGGGCAATGAGGTAAGGAGTCCACTGAGAGCACTTGGCATTTGCAGACAAGCCTTCACATTAGGCCACATCTGCCTCCTGGACCAATGATGGGAGAAGGTACTACTAGCTCCCCAAGACCCCATGTTTAGTACCTTCCTATGCAGGGTCTGCTCTAGGCACCAAAAATACTGTTGCCGTCGAGTCAGTTCCAACTCATAGCAAGTAATCTTATACAGCAGAGCAGAATCGCTCCAGAGGGTTTCCAAGGCTGTAATCTTTACGGGAGCAGATTGCCACATCTTTCTCTAACACAGCAGTTAGTGGGTTCGAACCACCAACCTTTTGGTTAGCAGCCAAGCTCTTAACCCCCGCACCACCAGGGCTCCTCCCCAGGCACCAGAGACCCTCAAATGACTGAAAATCAGAGGCACTGGGGATTCAAGCCCCTCTGAAATACAGAACCAGGGCAGGTTCATGGAGACCTGTAGTATATAGGGATTTACTGGATTTAATGGAAATAAAGGTGTTTGACCTCAGCGTTATTTGTTACTTCTTAGGCTCCCCAGCCTGTTTCCTTCTCTCTTTGTGATTCTCACTCCATTCCAATCTCAAAGGTATCTTCTTCTTCCCTCTCAGTGGTGGTGCTGTTGTTAATCCACACACTCAGAAGACCCTATATGCATAAGGTCTTTCTCCTGCCATTAGTGCAACCTCGTTTCATACTGTCTCCCCCTCAGACTCCACACTGCATCAAGCAGGACAATGCCACAATCACTGTTGCACCTTTGTGCCCAGCACAGTTCCCTGTACTCAGTATGCTCTTAATAAGTAATTGTCTAATTACTTAATAATGACAACTAATAGTATGTGCCCAGCATTGGGATACATAGACTAACTAATCCTCACAAGATGCTGCAAGGGATGAAAATGAGCCCACTTTACAGGTGAGGAAACAAAGGCTGCAAAAGGTCAAGGGGCTTGGCCAAGGGGCACAGTCAGGATGTGAACCCACATCTAGCTGATTCCAAAGCTGGGGGCTGCTGAGTCGTTGGCTCAGCACTGCATGCTCTGTGGCTTTCTCTCTGTCTCATCAGGCTCCAAGCACTCTCACTCGGCTCTCAGTCGACTCACAGAGGCAGCAGCTCACGCAGACACAACCCCAACAAGTGCCCATCCAACAGACATACTGTCCCACAGCTCCACTCCAGAAGGCCTGGAGATCATGAGTGCAGACTATGATAGAACCAATGCTATCTATTACTAAAAATCAACAACCAAACATGCACCTGGCCCGCTTTCAGGAAGCAATGGGGCATGGGGCACCTGGCAACCTACCGGCATAGTGGTAATTTGCTAAAGGATGATATTTTAACCTGACTGGCTTCCGCAGCAGCAGCATTTCCAGAGCAGCCTGCAAACCCAGGGGAGAGAAAAGGCAAGAGTCAGTAAGAGAGTTGTGTGTCCTAGGGAGACCATCTGCCCCAAGAGGGAAGGGGATTAGCACTGCAGAGCCCATGGGGACACTGGAAGGAACATCAGGCACAGTCCTCCCTACTTGGGGTTTCCTTTCCTTAGCACCCAATAGCCTCCCCGGCCACTATGCTTGCAGTAAGTTGGTCATGTCAGAGAAAGACAGCTGTGGCAGCAGAGGCTGACTCCTTCCTTGGTGAGTGCCCCTAGCCTCAGAGATGGG
Organism: Loxodonta africana; assembly: GCF_030014295.1. NCBI lineage: Eukaryota > Metazoa > Chordata > Mammalia > Proboscidea > Elephantidae > Loxodonta > Loxodonta africana. The sequence goes on from NC_087342.1 coordinate 104,933,294, forward strand.
TGGGACTTCCTTTGAACAGAGGCTAAATCTCTAGGGAAGGGCTCCGAGGAAATGAGTGGGTGATTTGTAAATGATTTTACAGAAAAATCACGTATTTCATTATAACCGAACGTAAACAGCTGTATTAGTAATAACTGTACCACACATGCACTTCCAGACAGCCTAGCTAAACCCTTTCAAACCGTTTCTGCCTCCTTTAGTCTTGCCCACGTTTTAAAATATGCTGCAGGTAGAGTTGAGCAGCGGATGGTTTGAGGGCCGAGCAAACTCTAGACTCTTGCTACTCCAACTGTGGTCCACAGACCAGCAGCACCGGCATTCCCGGGGAGCTTGTGAGAAATGCGGAACCTTGGACCCCACCCCAGACCCGCTGAATCAGAATCTGTATTTTAACAAGATCCCCAAGTGACTCCCGTACACATGAAATTTGAGAAGCACCACAACACGGATCTCAAAGGATTAAGGGTAGTTCTCTAACATGCTAGAAAATACTTGTAAGGTATTAATAATCTCACGAGAAGATAATATTGGTAAATTTGTTTTACTTTCACATTTTCATAAAATCAAAAAAACCGCAAGCTAGATCTGGTACCAGGAAGAATCAAGTAATGACTAAGGGGGAAACTGAGAACACTGATGGCACGATACCACCAAGAGTGGCGGCTGAGTAAGCAAACCGTCAGTTCTGGTTCTGGGAAGAGGCAGCTAGGTTTGGGGACACCCAAAGAACCACATCAGAGGCGGAGGGATAAAACCAGTTGGTGAAAAGTAAACACCTCATTTTGGGTAGGGAGGAAAACAGTTCTGTGAACATCAAACTTAGGCTGGTTTCTATAGGAGGGAAAAACAACCAGCAGAGTTACAACAGGCTTATTTTAGCCCAGTCTTCAGTAAGGCCTTTTGTCTCCATCGCTGGAGACCAGTTCTCTGATGTGAAGTATAAGACTCGTGAAAAGAAATCATTCTCATTTCCCAAGACAGATATACCCACAATTATAGCTTTGGGAACACACGTGTAAGCGGAAGTCCAAAAAGAGATTTTTCTACAAGTGTTTAAATTCTGACCTATTCATTGACGTGAGGATAAACGACATGGAGACACAGTCATTGATTATCACCTTATGAGTTGCTTGGAGGGTACGTGGAACAATATAGAAGCTACGGAAAATACTTTTTGGAATTCTGACCCTGTGAGTCTGCTTGTCATGATTCCTTACCATCACATCACCTTTGGCCTCGAAGAGAGAGTGCAAAGCAAATTCAGAATTGGTCCCTCCGCCTGGCAATGCGCTTGAACAGCATAAATTCAGGAGATTCTCCACTGTTGGGGACAAGGAGAAGCCACTGCATCAAAGAGACCTCAGTATCATGGAAAAACAAGTTTCTGTGGGGGCACACTGATCCTGGAGCCAGAGATCCCAGTGAGAGAAATAGGCCTCTCCCACCCAGCTCCTCCCACGGCCAATACCTCTTTGCTGGAGGTCGTGGTTTTCCAGCTCTGGCCAGGGCTTCCATACCAGTGTGGCCTTGTGTGTGTCCTGGGCCAAGGCAGAGGCGTCCTGGAGTTCTGGGATCTCTGCTTGGAATCTTAAGCCAATGTTGATACGTCTTTAATGACAAGAAGAAAAACAACAGTGCGGTCTTCAATATGATGACCTAGGCCAAGGGCAGCTGTCAGAACTTGAGAAAGGATGAACTGGCCCCTTCTGCAATAAAAATGCAAGGGCATTTCCTCATAGTGTGACCCTAAGATTCCAGGCATGACCTTTTCAATGGGATAAAAAACATCTTCGAGACTGAGGAGAGATGCTGAAGGGAGAAAGGAGACCATCGGCCTGGGGCTTCCCTGTAAATGGGAGAGAGAGGGTGGCTAATTCCAAAGGGCCAGGGGCCAAGAGCATGGTTGAGGTACCGTTTAACTACGCAAAATGGGACAAATAACAAGTGCTTACTTAATTTTTATCCCTTTCAGACCACTTTCACATACATTATCCCATCTGAACCTCACAAAGACCTGTGACGTAAGCAAGGCAGCAATAATTATCACGGTTAATTGATGAGCCAATTAAAACCTAGAAAAGTTGATGTAATCAAGATCGAATAAAAAAAATGGTGTCAGAAATGGGACTAAATTCAGGCTTTCTGATTCCTGACCCCATCTCCTCACCACTCTACTACATGGCCTGTTCACGTCATTCAAAATAATCACTTTCCCCCTTCCATGATCTTCCCCACTGCCCACCCAAGTCCATTTGGGAGACTGTCAAGAATCTTAGGGAGGGATTGGGGACAGCAAGGGCATTTGGAAGGAGCCTGTTAGAGAGGCTGGGTACCTCAAGAGAGATGGTTCAATGTCACTGGGGGTGTGAGAGCAAGTAGCTATAGCTATACTGGTCCACGGAGTTAGAGATGGGGATCCTGGTTCTCCAAATACAGAGATTTGTGCTTTTGCTATGAATCTAGTCTTTGGCAAATACCGTGGAACAACAGTACTGAAGAAATACTGTGACCCTATGGAGCACAGTTCTGCTCTGACACACACATGGCTGCCATGAGTCAGAATTATCTCGAAAACACATGGCTATGTGTTTTGATTTCTACAACTCTCTCAAGTGGCTACTATAACTCCAGAAGTACTAACTGGAACCGCACTTCTCTAAGTTTCTGATCCGTTTCCTCAGCAGAGGCCTCTGTTCTATAAAATAATTGGTTTTTACTTACGGTTCAACATCCATGGTCTGCTCCCCAGGGCCTGGGGTGACAGTCACACTGCTGCCATCGATGCTATCTGAAACAAAAACAAAAGGTCACTGGGCAACATGGAAAAGAGACACAAAGATCAATCACTCTGTGATCAAGAAACTCAAGCAAATGAACAGTTACTTCATCAGTCATAAGTGGGCCCTTCTCCTACCCAACTTATGCCAGAGTTACCCCCAACAGTCTCCAGGGAGCTGAATGGAATGTGGTGCTAAATGGTATAGGGTTACCCCATTTCTCGCCCAGGGTAAAGAGAAGTCAGTTGCCCCACATCAGTCTGCTAAACTGTATTGTTTCTGTGAAACTCTTCTTGCTCCAGAAAGATACGCTGGCTACAGGTCTCTCCATACTTGATCTTTATACGTCATGCTAAAACGCTGAGGCCTGATTATGCATGTAACACCTAATCCTACGTGTGCTGTATGTATTGTGCTTAGTATTTCTGGATATCTTACACAATCATCCACAATCTTAGATACACAGTGTGTGCAAACAGGAACTTTTTCCTTATCCCAAAGATATAATAATTATCACTTCATGTGTCTGTGTCCCCAGCCAGACTATAAGCCCCTTGAGCATTAGAACTTTATTTCATTCTAAGCATCTCTAGTACCCAGCACAGTGCCTGGTACATATAGCAGATACTCCATAAAACCTTGTGGAATAATGAGACAACTTAAGAAAGTGAGGCCTCCGAGGGTAGTGCCCAGCATAGACAGGGGCGAAGTCGCCTGGTTCATTAAGAGGCTGAAGAGGCGACTCACTGGAGCGGCAGAGCAACACGCGCGGCGTGGGCGTCAGGGGCGTGAGGGGCAGCTGCGGATGGGCGCCAGCGCCATGGCCGGAGATGAGGACATTGCTGAAGAGCCCCGAGCCCTGGCGGACTGGGCTCAGCATGGGCGGGGGCGTGTAGGGGGGCAGCTCGTGGGTGGGGTCCAGGAGCAGGTGGTCCCCGAGGACGCGCGGGGAGCGTAGCTGGCTCTGGTAGAGGGTTGCGCCCGAATAGGAAGAGGCGGGGTTCAGGTTGTAGGAGGGTGGTGGCGGGATGAAGAGCGGTTCCGGCCGGTGCCGGAACTTTTTCTTCTCTTGCACAGGCTTGAGGGGTTCCTCAGCTTTGGCCACGCCTGGCTGATGTTTCTTGGGAATTTCCTAAAACGGGAAAAATGATCTGATTCAAATACGTAGGCCCCTCGACAGACCATTTCCACAGACTTCAGGGAAAGGAAACTTCTACTGTTCTAACGGGGACCCTCTTCCCCTTGTTCCCTCCCAACCCCACCCAGCAGCCTCTGCCTTAAAAAGCAGCCACACGCATTTCAGGCCAAGAAGAGTCCTGGTGGATTGACCATAGAGAAGACTTCGGTTTTGGAGGAAATTGTAATGTCTGGAGAACGATGGGGGTGGTAGGAATAGTGGGTGGGCAAGAAGTAATAAATTCAGATTTTTTTATTGCTTATCACTACATTCCCATCTGCTGAGTGGAATCCAGCTGAGTGGGCTCTCTCATTCTCCAGCACTCTCCAGGGACAGACAACACATGTTCTGAGAGGGGACAGAATAATCTACTCAGGGAAGCTGGGGCAGAGGCTGCTGGGCAGGAGGAGGGGCTTCTGGCCCAGGCGAGGCTCCTAGGGCCAGTGACCCACATGAAGTTTTCCTTCTAGGCAAATTTCAGGCTAGGGAAGAGCCATCTGTGATGTTTATGGCCTGACTAATAGGCTCTCCTAAAAGTTAATTGGTTAACCTCCCCCCTCACAACCCCTCACTATTGCTCCCAACACTGGTGACTCATTTGTAGCAAGTTCTTCTCCTAGGTTAGCTTCCTGTCAGCAATATTAGTTTATTTTTTGGCAGCCGGAGCCAAGCATAGTCTGGAAGGAAGATCTGCCACATGGATACATATACATATTAATAAGTAAACATATGCACGTAAATAGAGCAGGGCATGCCAAAGCGGAACAGAAAAAGACTTGGTTGTGTGCCAGCATCAGCACAGAAAACTCCAGAGCAGGGTGTGATTGGGAAAAGCAGTGGTGTGGTTGGGAGGCAGCAGGGATACCTGAAGAAAAATTCTGGACAGTCTGTGGTACCCTCTCAGGCTCTGCAGGCTAGTCACAGCTGCAGTTCCTGGCAATTCCTGAGCCCAGGATGGCACCTCCGTAGAAGGAAGCAGGGGGTGATGGGAAGGGTTGGCCACGGTCACATAACCAGCTGTCTAGGCCATGTGACCTGCCCCAGTCTGCCCCTCACCTCTGGGATCCTCTCCTTCTGGAGCGCCTTCTGCCTTCAGCATTTGAGGATTTGCCCCACTCCTGTGTCTCCCTCAACTTCACTGTCTTCCACAGCACCTTTCTAACCCCAGGGAAGCAGAGAGGTAGGGAAAGAGGAAAGGGCCCCCAGCTTCCTAGCAGCAGTGTGGAGGTCTATAACCCCTGCCTCACCCCCAGGGGGCTCTCCTTAGGCAAGAATGCTCCAACCTGCCTCCTCTCCCCCACCAGAGGGCTCCTCACCACCTCAGGCTGAGGAGAAGAGACAGGGCTGAGGAGAATGAGGGGGTCTGCCTGGGTGCAGGTCTGGTTCCCTCTCTTACCACCCTCCACCCCGGGAATAATTCCTGAATCACTTATGAGGTAATTCAAGCACATACAGACCTCGTGTCACCTCAACCTTGCACTGGAATCCAGACCTCTGATCACAGGGCTAAGGTCCCTTTTGGGCTCCCTCTCCTCCAGCCTCCTGTCCTGTTACTTCAGCTCCTCCAAGCCTGGATTTTCTGAACCTCCAAGCAAGACTCTGAGCCAACTGGGTCAGAGCAGAACCCCAGAATGTTACCTGAGAGAAAGTACTTACAATGTTCCAACCAACCAAGCTATTCACAATCTCTGGGGGGTGGGGCCGAGCCCTGAGGGCTTTTAAAAGCTGCCCAGGTGATTCTAGAGAGAGGTGAGCAGCCCTGATGAGCCCAACCCCTTCAAAGTCAGGGGAGGAAACCCTGGCTCAGAGAGTCTCAGCTGCCTCCTTTTTAGCTGGCTGGGGCAGAGCTGGGATTAGAACTCAGGGCTCCTCTCTGGGCTGTTTAGTTTCTTTACATCAAGTGACAGGACCTTGCTCACATGTGCTCAATCCCATCCACATGCTTCCACTTTGGCCCATCTTCCTACATAAGATGTCTCTCCCACCCCTTCCACAAAGCCAAGTTCGTCTCTGTCCTCAAATCCTTGCTCAGAGCTCCCCTAATGATGATCTCCCGATCAAAGTCAAGCCAAATTTCCTTCCTGCTCTCCACTCCCTGATTATTTTAGCCACTCAGGTGTATTCTCATTGGCTGCACCCAGTGCATCACTGTTTCTTGTCTGCCCTTGTCTTTCTCCCACTGTCCTGAATGAGTGGAGGTGTGTGTGCTGCCTGCAACCCTGACCCCGTGTGTGACTAGAACCTTACTATGTGTCCAGCTTCAGAGTGAGAGTTCGCCAAAGGTAGGAATATTGTCTCTCCCACTAAATCATCCCCTGAGCAAAGAGGGAAGCTTGGGAATGTCATTTCCTCTCCCTGCCTATTGCTGGCACCTCAAGTCCTGCTAGCTTATGAGACTCTGCACCCCCAGAGGTTCTCCATCAGTCTCTTCTCTTCTGAGGCCTTATTATTACAGAGAAAACAAAAAAGGCTCTCGCTGGATTTTTTGTTCTCTGAGTTATCTGCCTTGCCCCTTCTCTGGCCCGACCCAACCCTCATGCCTCCTGGAATCCCAGCAGCCATCTATTCTCTAAGGACAAGTATGGCGCAGAACACCAATTTGTAGGGGAGTGGAAAGGTCTGATGCAGCCAACCACGTAGGACACAAACTCCCAGAGGCCAGAGATGCAGGCCCCTGTCCAGAGAGAGAAATAGACAGAGTCTGAGAAAGACAGAGACAGACACCCATCTCTGCTTGGCTGAAGCACTTAGAATTTGAGAAAGAGGAGAGCTTAACAGTGAGAAAACAAATCTCTTTGCTTTCCTGAGATTGGGGGTAAATGTCACTCAGTGCATACTTTGGGACCCTTAACGAATTAGATCTTCCCAGGGTATTTAACTAGGCGTAAGAGTCAAAATATCAAGCATCTGATAAGGCTGAGAGCATCAGAATGGATGCAGGCATACTGCTTGGAGGCCCTGCTGTGCCAGGAGCTACCTCTTTGGTTTCTGGATTTGGGGAGCTCTGGAGATCCTGGGGGAGGGGCCAGGTCCTGGCAACAGCTATTTATGATCTAGGACAGAAGTACTTCAATATTTTAATAACTGGTATGATTGTTTCAGTGAGTACCAGCTGAATTATTATCTGTTTGAACCCAGGAACACCATCTGGTCTCAGAATTTAACCCAGATAGTAAGCCTGGTAGAGTAACAGGTGGTCAGTGGGCAGCATGGACAAGGCCGGGACTTCTAAGGCTGCCATGGGGGCTCAGCCCCCAAGAGGCCAAGTTATGTCCCAGCTCAGGCCAGTGGCTCTGGAAGAGCTGACCCCATCTCCAAGAAAGCAAAGGGATTCCCCACCCCAGGCAGGTGGGGCAGAGCAGCAACTCACAGCAGGCGTGCGGGGGGCAGCCCCTTGGGGTGAGTGTGGGGGAGAGAGGGTCATCCTCACGAGCACGGGCATCTCGTCGTCCGACACCGAGCTGGCTGGCTTGTCTCTGGCCGAGGGGGCAGCAACGACGCTGGTGGCGAACCCCTGTGAGCTGGGCTTGGGCAGGAGAAGCTTGACAGGGACAGACACGGGCATGACCATAGGCGTGAGGCTATCTGCCTCGGGAGGGAGCTGCGGTGGCGGCGGAGGCGGAGGCGGCAGTGGTGGCTGGGGCTGAGGCTGAGGCTGAGGCTGAGGCTGAGGCTGAGGCTGAGGCTGAGGCTGAGGCTGAGGCGGCGCGGCCTTCTCTCCTTCCTCCTACACAGACAATAAAGGCTTTGATCCCGAGCTGCAGAGCAGCTCTCACAAGGGGGAACGCACTTTGCTGTTCCTGAAAGGTTCCAGCACATCAGGCATGGCTGATAGAGAACCCCTGCAGGCTGGTTTCCTTCCTGCAACCCTGAGTCCTTTGGCCCAAGTGATGCCAGATGGCTGTGGACAAAGATATGAACTCTACTTCCTACCTTTCAAAAACCTGGACCATGTACTACTTGTATATTAAAAAGGCATTTTGGTGCTGTTGCTTTTAAAGAAAAGGACATGGACTTGTAATCAGGCCCCCCACAATGTACGATCTTGTGTAAACAAAAAAACAGTTGCTGTTGAGTCAACTACAACTCATTGTGACCCCATGTGTGTCAGGGTACAACTGTGTTCCACAGGACTTTCAATGGCTGAATTTTCAGAAGTAGATCACCAGGCCTTTCTTCCGAGGTGCCTCTGGATGGACTCAAACCTCCAACCCTTTGGTTAGCAGTCGGGTGTAGTAATCCAGGGACACAATGTGTAGAACATTTAAGTTCTGGGTGCCTCAGTTTACTCATCTGTCAAGTGGAGGTTGGGATTCCATCCTATATGTTATTCAGGTTAGGAAACCACTTTGAAAACACAAAGCATGCTAATTTTAAAAAGTGAAGACAAAGTTCTTTTATCTGGTGTGGTCAAGAGATGGAGTTATCTCATCTTGGTAGTCAAATTTTGGTTAACAGAGAGTTAATCTCATAGATTTAAATGAAGATCAACAATATTCAAAGAATTCTGAGAAAACTGTTTGAATTTTAATCTAACTCTGAATCTACATGGAAATGGTATATTATTGCATCTTTCTGGGGTAATCCAGAGGGGATTTAAGGTTCTTTGGCTGCTAGAGTCCAACAGGGGTGCATAGGTGAGTGGAAAGTTCTGGTTACATGAGCCTTCCCTGAACACTGATCATTCATCTTGAAGACCCAAGTGACTCTGGCCTCGAGTGCTCCAAGCATCAGAGGTTAAAAACATTGCATCTCCATGTTTTCCTTTGCTGTCTTCTCCTAGGAGACGGAGAGGGGGAACGCTGGGATGCCCCAAAGGGTTTCTAGCACCTCTCTGTTGGACTATTATTCAGAAAGCCAGTGGAAGTGGGAAGCGCTGGACCTGGCTGGCTCTCAGGGCCAATGCATACGCATTCCCGTCAGGGGAGGACTGTGCCTCCCCAGGTGCCCGCATGGGGCTCACATCGCTCTCTGTTGGATGGCAGCAAAGCAAAGCAAGCAGCACATAGCCTGGGAAGGACCTAGGCAGGGGTGGCGCCCCACTAACCTGTTTGAGGCTGGGGGAGGCCCTCATTCCCCCGTGGGACCGCATGTGGCCATTCAGGGCAGGCAGGCTCTTGAACTCCTTCAGGCAGATGGAGCACGTTAGCTTGTTCTTGGCATCAAACTGCTCCCCAAACACTCCTTTGGCTTGGCCACTGCTCAAGGGTAGGGCCAAAGGGAGAGGACACGTACAATGAGGAAGGGGAAAGAACGATTTATCGGCAAGACCTCACACTCCACAACCAACACATTTTATTTATCCAATGCTCCCATGCCCATGATCCCACTTGTATCTCCCCCAACACCCTTCAGAGAAATAAACTCAATTTACAGATGAAAAGCCGAGGCTGAGCAGGAAAGGATTTGCCTAAAGTCACGTAAGAGTTGAACAAATCCTCCTCCTTCACTGCAGACATGCAGGTGCTGGGCTGTTCTCACTTTCCACCCTTCTACGGTCAGGTCAGCTCAGCCGCCTCCTCCAGAAGCCCTCCCTCAGAGTGTGTGTGGTGGTGAGCCTGGTCTAAATCTTCTGGTGTTCGGCCTCCATACTGCACACTGTTTTAGCCGTTTATCAGGTTCTCGCTAAATCTTTAATTACTCCACATGCCCATGAGGGAAGGAAGGAGGCGAGTCTGAATAATCCACTGCTACATTTGCAAACCTGGCACACAGTAGGCACTCAATAAATACTCACTGACTGACTGAACAGACAGTGGACAGAACACGGACTTTGGAGTCAATTCCAGCATTGCTACATACTTGATGTGAAACCTTAAGCCCTCTGAGCCTCAGTTTTCTTATCTGTAAAATAACAGTACTAATAGCTTACAATTATTGAGCGCTTACTATGTTCCAGGCACATGGCAATCATACCTGCCCTCGACGGGTTACCGTATTACACGTAATATATAGTGCCTAGTACATAATACATGCTGAAACTCAATAGCTGCTGTTATTATTCCTATGACCTTCTTTGAGGAATTGACCTTGAACTTAGAAGTGAATTGTGAGAGACAACCCAGAAAGACCTCTCAGTCTCCTAAACTGCCAGCTAGCCTCTGCTGATCCATCCTACCTTGACTCAGGAGACCCTGGCTGGGTTCTGCCATCAGGTAGGTGCATCTAATTTTGAGCCAAGCAGGACACCGAGAAAAAGAAGAGGAAAAAAAAAACAAACACATTTCTGAAGGGAAGTATCCTTGAGTTGGGGGAACACCAGGGCCTACACCCCTAGGACTCTTCCCACCTCACACCAAGCTCGCTCACATCCACTCATTCCTTCATTGTTCTACACCCTGGGGCCTCTTTCGTACTTGCTGCCAGACTTAAGGGACTGGAGCCCCACTCCTGGAGCTGTTGTCATCCACAAGCCCACCAGGATGCAATACCCTCCTCGTTCCTTCCTGTTCTCCCTGTCCACTCACTCTGTGCATACAGGTTCCATTCCCACAAGTGACACAGAAAAGAGAGTTGGATGACACAGTACCATGGCAGGAGATCTCCTGCTGGAATTCCTTTCAAGCCTTAGTCACCTTCTTCTTATGCTCACAAGGGCTCTCAGTTACTATCAGGCCTGAGCCCCAGACAAAGCAGGGTCAAGGGGAAGTTCATTTCTTGCCTTCCACCTCCATTAGAGTCCTGTCTCCACTGAACCAGGTCCTATTCAGGGACCCCTCTTCCCTGCACCCTGGTGTCACATGAGCGCAGCACTAGGAGCACGCTAAAGCATGAAGAATGCCCAGCACATGGAAGGCTGTTTTGTGGTCACATATGTTTGGGAAGCAATCACCAGTTAGTAACTGTAGCCCACAGGCTGGATCTGGCCTGCAGACATATTTTGCTTGGCTAGATTGTTTTAAAAATTCTGAATGAGAATGCCACTAGCTGGAACGTCTGCTCTCTAGTACACCGCAGCGGCCACCACTCCCTGTTGTCTCACACCAGGCAATTCTCCTGTTCACTTGCCCTGCCTGGCTCCCGTGGGCAGCTATAGTCCTCATCGCTTCAACTGTATGTGATATCACCTTTTGGACATTTTTTACGATGTACATTAGCATGTTAACAGCCCTGAGAACCCTGCAGCACAGCAATTTATTTCACTTTAGGTAACCCCGAATTGATTTATCCAAAGAAGCCATGTTTCCCCAGCAATATTCATTAAACATTCTATAGAACTGCTGTCCTGAGCAGTACAATCAGAGAAAGGCTGCCACAATGTCATCTCCCTCCTAAAGAGGGAACGTTTTCACAGGGAATTCCCTGAGGACCGGGATCCCGGGGGCAGCGACACCCTCGCTCTGTGTCCCCAAGCACTCGACTCAAGGCCTTGGTCATTACATGAATCATTCGGGAGAAGACACAGTATCTGGGCCATCTCCTTAGTAAGATTATAAACTCTTTGGGCAAAGGGCTGAGTCATAACTGGTTTTCTATTCCAAGTGCCTAACACAGACAGCACCTGGCACACGTAGGTTAACGTGTATGGAATGAGTAAAAAACCAAAGGGCTGAAGGGGCTGAAGAGAGGATTCAGCACTGCATACACGCAGCTTGGCGGCCCCGTCGCACATTGAGATACCAGGAAAAACTCCCACTGTGAGAATACCTGGGGCCACATGGCACTGGGGGATAGCTGCTGGTGCTGAGGCCCCACGCTGTTGAGGTGGATCCCACTGGGGGACAGGAGCGATCGATGGGGAAGGGCACTGCTGACCCGGTTCAGGTCCGAGCTTGCTGGGTCCCCCATTCCTGTATCGGGAGGTCCCAGGTCCCCGTGGGAGCTCAGCAGGGCCTGGGCCTGCCTGTCACTGGGATAAGTCTTCGGCTGACTGTCCTCACGCTGCTGGTGCTGAGGCAGGTGGCTCTGCTGGTAGAGTGGGTGGCCGTAGGGCTGCTGGGGCTCCTGGTAGTAGTACTGGGGCATGGAGCCCAGCTGAATCAGCTGGACAGCGTGCGCCTGCTCTGGGGTGTACTGGTGGGGGTCCCTGTGATAAGAGGGGGGCTGTAGGTGCATCTGTTGCTGCTGTTGCTGCTCTTGCAAGTGCTGCACCATGGGTTGGGGCTGATAATACTGAGGTATCTGCATTGCACCCTGGCGCTGCTGCAGCTGTAGCTGCTGCTGAGGCTGTGACGGGTGAATCTGCTGCTGCTGCTCCATTTCTTGCACAGAGATCCGCTGTTGTCCAGCTTGCTGCTGTTGCTGCGGGTAATACTGGTGCTGCTGCACCTGCTGCATGTGCTGTGACAGCATCTGAGGGGCCTGCAGTGGCTGTCCCCCCTGCACTGGCATTTGAGCCAGTGGCTGCTGGTAGTCATAATACAGGTGCCCTTGGGTAGGGTGCTGCCCGACCTGAAGAGCTGGTTTCGACAGTCCGCCAGTGAAACCAGGGTGAGGCTGCTGTGGCACCTGCTGGTAGCGGGGAGGAATAGCCGCTGCTGGGGGCTCCATGGGTTTCTGAGACAGCAACTGGCGGAGGGCACTGTCAGGAGTCCCGTCCATCACTGCTGACTGGGCGTGCAGCACCTGGGCCATATTGTTGACCTGAATGCGCAGGTTTTGGTTGGCAAACACCTGGGTGAAAGAGTCCAGCTTGTGCAGGACACCGCTGGTAAGCTTCTGGGTCCGGATCTCACTGGCCTGGGAGTAGGTATATTGGTAGCCATCGGTGGGCTCAGCCTGGGCTGACGCGCCCCACATCATATTGGAATTGGCCAGGTTGCCACGCAGCTGGACATGGTTTCCGGGCCCAGAATGGCCTCCCCACCCTCCCTGCCTCGAAGTATCCACTTGGCCAAGGCTTTTGGAACCAACAGATAAGCCCAGGCTATCTCGAGTATCTTGAGGGAAGTGGGGGGAGATGGGAGAAGCCTGAGGGGCATCCATCCCACCCCCTGTGACTGTATTCCCATAGTTGTGGTTCAGGCTGCTGTGGATGCCCAGGGGGGGCTGTTGGTAGAAGAGGTTCTCACTGCTGTGGGCCACGTGGTTGGTCTTGTACAGTTGCTGATCCCCCATGGTGCTTGCCTTGGTCGTGAATGTCCAGCCACAAAACCATAAAAAAAGGTAAACGAAACAAACCAAAAAGGACCGAAACCCTGAGAAGCTGAGAGAAAACGTCCACACTACTCCATGGCTGACATGTCTGTGACGGTGGTGGCTGGAGCCAGGTGTCCCTGCTGGCCTGAACCACTCAGGTGCAGAGTGGGGAGTTTTACATCCTCGCCCAGGCTGAGGTACGGACCAAACACCACCTTGGTGAGGAGATGCTGCTCACACCTGCAAGACAAGAATCAAAGGAAAGGAAAGGTTTACATGGATGTTTCCCAATGAGCAATTATACCTCCCAGGTCCAGTGATAGGAGTCTCTGAGAGGTACAAATAGTTCAATGAGCAAAACAATGAATTAGCAAATCAATGAGCCAATGAATAATGGCTTGAAAATAAGAGTTTACATTCATATGGTGGTCAAGATCTATGGGATCAGTGTAAAAAGTGGGAAGTCTGAAACTAGGTATTCTAGTCTTTTGCTTTGTTTTTACTTTTATAAGTAGACCAGTAGTCTAGTTATAGACTACTGCTAACCAAAAGGCTGGTGGTTTAAGTCTACCCTGAGGCACCTCAGAAGAAAGGCCTGGTCATCTACTTCTGAAAAATCAGCCATTGAAAACCCCATGGAGCACAGTTCTATTCCAACACCATGGAGTCGCCATGAGTTGAAGTCGACTTGACAGCAACTATCTTTTTTTTTTTAAATTGGTCAAGTTATAAAAGTAAAAACAAAGCAAAAGACTAGAATAGAAACACCCAGTTTCAGACTTCCCAGTTTTTACATTGATCCTGCAGATCTTGACCCTCATATAAACGTAAACTCTTACTTCCAAGCCATTATTCAATGGCTCGTTAGCTCATTGATTTGCTAATTCATTGTTTTACTCACTGAACAATTCAGTCTTTCTTCTGAGACTCTGTTAAAGTCCAGCACTATTCTAGGACCTGTGGAGGATATGAAGAAATTTAAGACATTCATTAATCAATACACCTGTTCAACAAATATAGTATTCCTACTAAGTGTACTGCACAATGCTAGGAAGTGATTAGACACGAAGCCTACTCTCCAGGAACTTACAGTCAGAAAAGGTGAGAAGACACATGAGTTGTTAGGTGTCATCGAGTTTGTCCCAACTCATAGCAATCCTATGTACAACAGAATGAAACACTACCCAGTTCTGTTACGTTTGAGCTGATTGTTGCAGCCACTGTCTGTCAATCCATCTCGTGAAGGGTCTCCCTCTTCTATGCTGACCCTCTACTTTACCAAGCGTGATGTCCTTCTCCAGGGACTGGTCCCTCCTGATAACACGTCCAAAGTACGTGAGATGAAGTCTTGCTGTCCTTGCTTCTGTGCAGCATTCTGGCTGTACTTCTTCCAAGACAGATTTGTTCTTCTGGCAGTCCACATTATATTCAATATTCTTTGACAATGCCATAATTCAAATACATCAATTCTTCTTCAGTATTCCTTATTCACTGTCCAGTTTTCGCATGCATATGAGGTGACTAAAAATATCATGGCTTGGGTCGGGGCACCTTAGTCTTCAAGGTGACATCTTTGCTTTTTAATACCTTAGAGAGGTCTTATGCTGTATATTTGCCCAATGCAGTATGTTGTTTGACTTCCTGACTGCTGCTTCCATGGGTGTGGATTGTGGTACCAAGTAAAATGAAATCCTTGACAATCTCAATATCTTCTCTGGTCATGATGTTGCTTATTGGTCCAGTTGTGAGGATTTTTGTTTTCTTTATGTTGAGGTGTAATCCACACTGAAGGCTGTAATCTTTAATTTTCATCAGTAAGTGCTTCAAGTTCTCTTTGCTTTCAGCAAGCGAGGCTGTGTCATCTGCATATCACAGGTTGTTCATAAGTCTTCCACCAATCCTGATACCACTTTCTTCTTCATATAGTCCAGCCTCTCAGAGTATTTGCTCAGCATACAGATTGAATAAGTGTAGTGAAAGGATACAACCCTGACTCACACCTTTTCTGATTTTAAACCACTCAGTATTCCCTTGTTCTGTTCAAAGGACTGCCTTTTGGTCTATGTACAGGTTCCTTGTAAGCACAATTCAGTGTTCCAGAATTCCCATTATTTGCAATGTTATCCATAATTTGTTATGATCCGCACAGTTGAATGCCTTTGCATAGTCAATAAAACACAGGTGAACATCTTTCTGGTATTCTCTGCTTTCAGCAAAGGTCCATCTGACATCATCAATGGTATCCTTTGTTCCACGTCCTCTCCTGAATCCAGCTTGAATTTCTGCCAGTTCCCTGCCGATGTTCTGCTGCAACAACTTTTGAATTATCTTCAGCAAAATTTTACTTGTGTGTGATATTAATGATATTGTCTTGATAATTTCATATTCTGTTGGATCACCTTTCTTGGGAATAGGCACAAACACGGATCTCTTCCAGTCGCTTGGCCAGGTACCTGTCTTCCAAATTTCTTGGCACAGTGAGTGCTTCCAGTGTTGCATCCATTTGTTGAAACATCTCAACTGGTATTCCTTCAATTCCTGGAGCCTTGTTTTTCACCAATGCCTTCAGTGTAGCTTGGACTTTTTCCTTGAATACCATCAGTTCTTGATAATGTTCTACCTTCTGAAACAGATGAACGTTGACGAATTCTTTTTGGTACTGTGACTATGTATTCCTTCCATCTTCTTTTTTTTTTTTTTTTGGGTTTGAAGAACAGAAATTTATTCTCTTACAGTTCTGGAGGCTAAAAGTCCAAATCAGGGCCTCAGACCTTGTCAGTAACCCTGGGTGTTCCTTGGTTCATTGGCTTGTAGACAGTCCTCATGTGGCATCTGTCTTCTCCTTGTGTGGCTTTCTGTGTCCTGCTCTTTTTAAAACTCGGAAGTGATTAGGTTTAGGGCCCAACCTACAGTGGCATGACCTTAGCTAATTGCTTTATTACACTGCATTAGATTACATTATGGGATGTGATTACATTACTTGCATTATATTACATTGTATTACATTACACGTAAATAATTATATTGTATTACATTAGATTACACCATTGTTAGAGGTTAGGATTCCAACACATATTTTGGGGAGGCACAATTCAATCCATAACATTACATCTCAACATAAAAAAGACAAAGAATCCTTACAACTGGACCAATAAGCAACATCCGGATAAACAGAGAAGATATTGAAGTTGTCAAGGATTTAATTGTCCTTGCATCCACAATCAATGCCCATGGAAACAGCAGGCAAGAAATCCAACAACGCATTACAGTGGCAAATCTACTGCAAAAAGACTTCTTTAGAGTATTGAAAAGCAAGGATATGACTTTGAGGACTAAGGTCACCTGACTCAAGCCATGGTGTTTCAATCGCCTGATATGCATGCAAAAACTGGACAAAGAATAAAGAAGACTGGAGAAAAATTGATGCCTTTGAATTACAGTGTTGGTGAAGAATATTGAATGTACAATGGACTGCTGAAAGACCAAACGAATCTGCTTTGGAAAAGTACAGACAGAATGTTCCTTAAAAATAAGGATCGTGAGACTTTGTCTCGCATACTTTGGACATGTTATTAGGAAGGACCAGTCCTTGGAGAAGGATATCATGCTCAGTGAAGTAGAGAGGTCAGTGAAAAAGAGGAAGATCCTCAATGAGATGGACTGACACAGTGGCTGCAACAATGGGCTTAAGCATAGCAATGGTTGTGGGGATGATGCAGAACTGGGCTGTGTTTCCTTCTGTTGCTTCCATCTTCTTTTGACGCTTCCTGTGTCATTCAGTATTTTGCCCACGGAATCCTTCACTATAGCAACTCGAGGCTTGAATTTTTTCTTCAACTCTTTCAGTTTGAGAAATGCCAGGTGTGTTCTTCCCTTTTGGTTTTCTAGCTCCAGGTCTTTGCAAATTTCATTACAGTACTTTGTCTTCTCAAGCTGCCCTTTGAAATCTTCTGACACACGAGTAAGTACTTATAATACAAGAGAAAAGAGATACATTTAATGAAACGGTAAAAATAAGAGCGAGGGGAATTCAGAGATTAGAGCACTTATTTACAGCAGAAGAATGGAACTGGAGAAGGTTTCAATGAGGAGTACTGCCTATGTCAACTTGACTGCCAGGTCAACACAGTCACCTGCCTCTTGTGATCCCCGCTCAGGGAAACAACTGTGCACAGGGAGTGACCACCTGGCCAGAAGCTTATGACACAGCCTTCCTCCCGCCCCCCCTGCCCCCACCACAAATAGGCTGGGCTAAGGAGATTTCCTTTTTTTCAGTTGTGCGTTAGGTGAGAGTTTACAGCTCAAGTTATTGTCTCATTCAAAAATTTATACACATATTCTTTGGTGAAATTGGTTGCAATGTCCACAATGTGACAGCACACGTTCCCTTTCCACCCTGGGTACCCAGTGTCCATTCAACCATTTCTTGTCCTTTCTTGCCTTTTCATCCTGCTTTTAGACAGGAGCTGCCCATTTTGTCTCTTATGCATGATTGAACTAGCAGCACGTTTCTCTCATATATTATTTTTTGCTTTATAGTCCTGCCTAATCTTTGTCTGAAAGTGGGCTTCAGGAATGGTTTCAGTTCTGGGTTAGCAGAGCATCTAGGGGCCGTAGTTTTGGGGGTTCTGCCAGTCTCTGTCAGACCATTAAGTCTGGTCTTTTTATGTGTATTTGAATTCTGTCCTACATTTTCCTCTTGCTCTGTCTGGGACTCTCTGTTGTGTTCCCTGTCAGAGCGGTCATTGGTGGTAGCCGGGCACCATCTAGTTCTTCTGGTCTCAGGCTGGTGGAGTCTCTGGTTCATTTGGTCCTTCAGCCCTTTGGGCTAGTATTTTCCTTGTGTCTTTGGTTTTCTTCATTCTCCTTTGCCCTGAGTGGGATGGGACCAATAGATGTATCTTAGATGGTCGTTCATCTTAGATGGTCGTTTGCAAGCTTTTAAGACCCCAGATGCCACTCACCAAAGTGGGATATAGATGATTTTCTTTATAAACTATATTATGCCAACTGACCTAGATGTACCCATGGTCCCCAGACCCCAGCCCCAGCTACTCTGTCCCTCAAAGTGTTTGGATGTGTCTAGGAAACTTCTTTGCTTTTGCTTTGGTCCAGTTGTGCTGACTTCCCCTGTATTGTGTATTGTCCTTCTCTTTACCAAAGTTGACCCTTGTCTACTATCTAGTTAGTGACTTCCCCTCCTTCTCCCTCCCCACCCTCATAACCATCAAAGAATGCTTTTTTCCTGTGTGCAAATCTTTTCTTGAGCTCTTCCAGTAGTGAGATTCCCTTTTTTAAAAAAAATTATTTATCTTGTTGCTGTTGTTGAGAATATACACAGCAAAACATACACCAATTCAACAGCTTCTACATGTGCAATTCAGTGACAATGATTACATTCTTTGAGTTGTGCAACCATTCTCACCGTCCTTTCCTGAGTTGTTCCTCCCCATTAGCAGAAATTCACTGCCCTCTAAGTTTCCTATCTAATTTTTCAAGTTGCTGTTATCATTTTGATCCCATATAGATGATAGTTCTTAAAAGAGCATGATGCTCAAGGCAGACAGTTAATACTAGTTAAACTAAACCATTGTTTGATTTTAAGAAGACTTAACAGAATATTTTTGTTTTAAGGGTTAGGGCAATAGTTTCAGGGGTTCATCCAAACTTCACAGCTCCAAGAAGTCTGCAGGCCCTGAGAATTTGAAATTCTGTTCTATATTTTCCCCCTATTGATCAGGACTATTCTGTAGGATCTTTGATCGAAATGTTCAGTAATGGTAGTCGACACCATCTAGTTATTCTGTTCTCATGGCAAAGGAGGCGGTTGTTCATGGTGGCAATTAGTCACACCTTTTACCACACATTTCACCAAACAGGGCATTCAAATGGCCACCAAAACACACGAAAAGATGCTCAGTGTCATTAGCCATCAGAGAGATGCAAATCAAAACCATAATGAAATACCAAATCACTCCCACTAGGATGGCTAAGATAAGATAAAATAAAAAAACTGAAAATAACATATGTTGCCGAAGATGTGGGAAAACTGGAACCTTATCCATTGCTGGTGGGAATACAAAATGGTACAGCCGTTGTGGAACAGTGTGGTGGTTCCTCAAAACACTAAAAATAGAACGACCATATGATCCAGCAATTCCACTTCTAGGTATATATTCCAGAGATTTGAAAGCAGGGACAAACAAGAGACTTGTACGCCAATGTTCATTGCAGCACTATCCACAATAGACAAAAGGTGGAAACAACCTAAATGCCTACCCACAGATCAACGCGTGAAAAAATGTAGTACATACAAAGAATGGAATACTCAGCTAGTAGGAGACAGGAAGTCTTAATGCATGCCACAATATGGATGGAGCTGGAAGACATTGTGTTGAGTGAAATAAGTCAATCACAAAAGGACAAATATTTTATGACCTCACTTATATAAAAAGACCAGAAAAGGCAAATGTAAAGAGAACAAAGTTTATTCGTGATTACCAGGGGTGGGAGGGATGGGGAAAGTGGGAGTTAGCAGTGATGGAAACAACGCATTGATTAATTGGTTGCACAGCTGATTACTGTAATTGATGTCAATAGGTTGTATACCTATAAAAAGTTGAGTTTGGCAAAAGTTGCGTGATATATTTACAACAATGACAGAACAAATAAAAAAAGAGCAGCTGCTAAGGCTGCTTATGTACAGCCAAACACTTCATAGGATTTGGTTCCTTGGCTCAGAGGCTTAGGGTCGTGGTTTCACAGGACATCCCAGTTAATCGGCCTAATAACATGTTTACTGCTTCTGTTCTACCTCCTAGTTCGTTTTGTAGTGCCTAGGGTCTTAAGAGCCCACAAGTGGCCATCCAAGGCACAACAATTGGTCTCTATTTGCCTGAAGAAACATTGGAAGAAAGAATGAGAAATAGGAGGAGGATATGGAACGTGTGGCCAGTTGCCTCCAAGAACTGCCTCCTTTGCCATTAGACCAGATTTCCTGTTATAGAAACACAAACTAGGCAATTTGGAGAGCCTGGTCTCGTTCCTGTTTGAGTCCATACCAGCTTCAAACTGGGGAGTACATGAGATTTTCCAAAAATGACATATGCGCACTAAGTTTTACGAGAATCTATGTCCAGATCCTAAACTTTCATAGAAACTCTAGAATTGAACGGGGATGGAGGTGCAGGCTGTCCTTTTCCACGTGCTTTCTCACAATCATCCTCCTCCTTTACAAACAAGCAGACTTCTCCCATCCCGTCTCAAACCTGAGCCTGGCTCACTGCACCAGGGAGAAAAACCTCCCTGCACCAAGCAAGAAGACACTTAAACAATTGAGAGCAACCCTGACAACTGAGTGATAAACCTTTTTGCAAGACAGGTGGTTTCTAGTTCTTTTTTATTAGGAAAACTCGTTGTCTTCGAGTCGACTCCAACTCATAGCAACCCTATAGGACAGGGCAGAACTGCCCCATAGGGTTTTCAAGGAGCACATGGTGGATTCAAGCCGCAGACCGTTTTTGGTTAGCAGCCTAGCTCTTAACCAGGGCTCCCTAGTAGAAATAATTAAAAGATAATTTTGAATGCTAGATGATGATGTGATTTTTGGGGTTGTAATAGATCAACGGATTGAGTGAATCTGCTGTAACAAAACTAGTATTTCTATTTACCTGTTCATGTGAACAAGGGTTTTCAGTGTGATTTATATCTACATAGATGGAAAAAAAAAAAAAAAAAGAAGTGCATTAGATGCTAGTCCTTGTCTCACGTTAGCAACAAATAATATCCTTCCATGCATAAATTAACAAATTAAAGAACTAACCAGCACAGCAACAATCTATTTCCGGACCTGGGCAATAACTTCACGGGCACGCTCACTCTATGATAACTCAAGTTGTAAACTTATGACCTGGTCACATATGGGTCTATATACATGTTGTTGCAAACTGTTAATGTGCTTGGTTGGAGGTTTGTGTTTACCCAGAGGTGCCTTGGAAGAAAGGCCTGGTGACCTACTTCTGAAAGGTCACAGCTATTGAAAACCCTATGGAATAAACAGTTCTACTCTGACACACACGGAGTTGCCATGAGTCAGTGTCAACCTGATGGCAACTAGTGGTGGTAGATATATGTTGTATGCCAATAAAAAAGTTTATTTTGAAAAGTCACCCAGAACTACCATGTCATTGAGATACATTTTTAATGTAACTTTGTATGTTTATTAATTATTTACCTAAATTGGTAATACATTTATGCTGTTTTGATGAACTGTGTACCACTAGTAATTGTAATGATAACTCAAACCAGAAGAAAATTTTAATACTCAGAGCTTTACGATTTTAGGAAATTAAAAAAAATTGTAACTTTATATAAAATTGTTGCAGAGAAATATGATAGGGCCCACCCATTGCCGTCGAGTCAATTCTGACTCATAGCGACCCTATAGCACAGATAGGGCAGCAGATGAAAAAGTTTTAAGTGTGATAATACATTACATATACAACAGTAGGATAAAATTCCATGGTGAGAGTGAAATAAAAATAAAAGTTCACAGAGAAAAAGGGACAATGACTATTAAAGAAGAGCTTGTTTATGCATTTCTAAAATGGATGACGGTGGGTATCAGATTGCTATGGTGTTTAGATTCCACTGGATAAATGAAAAACAGTGATGTAATAGTTTTACTTATAAAAATCAATGTTTACAATATGCTGGAAATTGTACCTTCTAAAACTTATGATAAAATATGTAGATGTAAACTTAAAAATGTGTGAGGGTGTAAATAGTTTTACAAAATTCTTCTGGGGGGATTTTAAGCAGAAATGTTTGAAGAAGACTGCGGAAGTCCCCCACCCCCCCGCCCCCAGCCCAGGGAGCTAGCTTGAGTTGGGTTCAGTCCCTTTCCAAACTATAAAAGAAGGAGGGGGAAAAATTCAGAGCGAAGGGTTCGACTGGATGGAATGAAGGGGAGCAGCGGCAGGAGATGACGGCTGGCCAAAGATGGCTGGGACAGACCCTGAGCGTGCAGCTCCGTGGTGGCTGATGAGAGAAGCAGGGAGACCAGCTGACCTCAGTGCCCGCAATGCGGTCCATGTCACCTGGGAGCTTACTAGAAAAACAGAATCTCGGCCCCAGCCCAGACCTACTGAAACAGAACATACACTTTATCAAGAGCCCCAAGTAATTCATGTACACATGAGAGTTTGAGAAGCTCTGGATTAGGAGGCTCCTGCTGCATCCAGGCAGGACATAAGACCTGAACTAGGATAATAATGGTGGGCAGAAAGAGAGGGAGGAAGGAGAGAGACACATCGGTGCTGACAGTGGGAAGTGACCCTTCCTCCTCAAAATGCTCTGCCCTTCAGGGAATTTTGAGGAATCTGGGAGACACTCCCTCCTTTTCTTACACACACTCTCCCCTTACATTCTCATCCTGCGACTCCCGGTGACTCCCCCTAGCTGAGATCATTTGAGCTCCTGACCAGCTGCCTGCTCCACATCACCACTTCCACGGTTGAGGCCACCTAAAACTCAACATCATCTCCCCCAGCTGGATCCTTGTCCTTGATTCCTCACTCTCTCTTAACCAATCACCACATCCTATTCATTCCCCTCTCAAGTATTTCTTAACTCAATCCATCTTTCTCAGACTCTACTGCTACCTCCCTACTCCAAGGCACCACATTTATCTTCTGGACTATTCCAACAGCCTCCTAACTGGTCTCCCTGCATCTACTCTTGCCCATTCTCCAGACAGCAGTAGCAGAATGAGCTTTTCAAAATGTCACACTGATTCCATCAGCCCACTGCTGAAAACCCTGTGGTGGTGTCCTATAGCTCTTAGATTAAAAATCAAAACCATGAACAAGGCCAACAGGGGTCTGCAGTCTGTCCCTAGTCTCAAGCTGTAACCTTTTTCTTGCTCTTCATTTCTCTCCCTCACACCACAGGATCTTTGCACATGCTGTTTCTACCCTTTGGAGAGTTCTTCTTCCTACTCCCTCTTCATCTAGCCATCTGGGCATCCTTCATTTCTCAGGTCAAACTCCATTTCCTCAGAAAGCCCACCTTGACTCTGACCCCCACGTCTACATCAGGTTCCTATAAAACCACATTCCTTTCCTTCAGACCACTCTTCGCCATTTGTAATTGTACTTCCAACAATGCAATTATTTGATTAATGTATCTTTCCCCATTGGAGCAGGGATCACGTCCGTTTTTGCCTATGATTCTGTATTACCAATGCCTAGCATAATGCCCAGCACACAGTAGGACTTGTTGAAGGAAAGGTAGCATTTGCTGAATGAATGAATCAATTAAAGGAAAAAAGCTAGATAACAACGTTCACGTGCACCACTGATACAGGCAGGAATGGACACAGTATAGGTGGAAGCAGATGGCAAAATTCTCATGAACAAGAGTCAGATTTCACCTTGATCTTGATGGACAATAGGGCCTACAGAGGTGGATGGGGTCAGGAAGGGAACAGTGCGAACAAAGGCATGGAGTCAGGAGGACCATGAAAGGTAGAAGTGTCCATGCTGGGGCACCATGTCCTTGTTGGTAACTCACTGATGATAAGGCTGAATTTGTAAGGTAGGGGCAAATTGTGGTGGGCTTTAAAATGACATCCAACAGTGTTATCTTGTGGGCATTAGGGAGGGCCTGGCAATTTCCGAATGCCCTGAACGCTTCCTCAAAAGGGTTGTACAAAGTCACCTCTCCAATAAGACTTACTTGTTTAAACACACTGGACTCTGAGTCCAACAATCTGATTTCATGTCCCTTCACCATGCCCCTGTGGGTAAAATGGAAGCTAGATAATTTTCTTAACTGTTTCCAATCTGCTGAGTGAAGGGGTTACTTTGCATCCTCAGCTAGAGGACCAAAGAAAAAAACAAGTGCGTTGCTGTCAAGACAATTCCAACTCATGGCAACCCTATGTGTTGCAGAGTAGAAGTGCTTCATAGAGCTTTCTTGACTATAGTCTTTATGGGAGCTGCTTGCCAGGCCTTTCTTCTGTGGTGCTGTTGAGTGGGTTCAAACCGTCAAGCTTTAAGTTGGTAGCTGAACACAAACCATTTATGCCACCCAGGGACCTTCAGCAGGAGGAATCTATTCTTTATAACTGATCTGTTCGCCAATAAGGTAACTGTTTTGCTCATTAATATTTTCAGAACCGCAAATGTAGTTTATTCACAAGAGCAGAACCCTAGAATGTAAGAAGTGGGTTCCCAAAGTGTGATTCCCAGGCTAGCAGCATCAGTACCTCCTGGGAACTTGTTATAAATGCTGATTCTTGGGCTCCACTCCAGACCTACTGAATCAGAACCTCTGAGGTGGTGTCATGGATTGAACTGTGTCCCCCCAAAGCACATATCAACTTGGTTAGGCCACAATGCCCAGTATTGTGTGGTTGTCCTCCATTTTGAGATTGTAATTTTATGTTAAAGAGGATTAGGGTGGGATTGTAACACCCTTACCCGGGTCACATTCCTGATCCAACATAAAGGGAGTTTTCCTGGGGTGTGGCCCGCACCACCTTTTAGATCTCAAGTGATAAAAAGGAAAGGTGAGCAAGCAAAGAGGGAAAACTCACACCACCAAGAAAGCAGTGCCAGGAGCAGAACGTGTCCTTTGGACCTGGGGTCCCTGCGCGGAGAAGCTCCTAGTCCCAGGGAAGATTGATGAGAAGGCTGACAGAGAGAGAAAGCCTTCCCCTGGAGTTGAAGCCCTGAATTTGGACTTTGAGCCTACTCTACTGTGAAGAAATAAATTTCTCTTTGTTAAAGCCATCCACTTGTGGTATTTCTGCTATAGCGGCACTAGATGACTAAGGCAGGTGGGCTCTAGCAATCCTTGTTTTGATGAGCCCTCCAGTTAATTCTGATGCCTACCCTAGTAGAGGACCACTGCCTTAGAGGTCATCTAGTCCAGTCTCCCCCGTATTACAGATAAACAAACTGAGGCCCAGAGATGTAATTTCTTGGTTTAAAGTAGTATGTGGGGTCATAGTAGGCAATCAAGAATCATTTGCTGAATGAAAGAGGGGAAAAGATTTCCCTAAGACAACACAGGGAGCTAGTGGCAAAGCTATGAGATATTTATTTTACATTTGTTAGGGACTGAATTATGTCCATTCCCCCTATCCCAAATACGTGTTGTAAATCCTAACCCCTATACCTGTGGTTAGAATCCCATTTGGGAATGGGTTTTGTTATGTTAATGGACAATATTAATGTAAGGTGTGTCTTAAGTCAATCTCCTTTGAGTATGAAAGAGCATATCAAGCAAAGAAGCAAGCAAGCAAGCAGAGCTGGGGGAAGACAGATGCCAGGCCACATGAAGATCAGGGAGGAGCCAAGGAACCGAAGCTGAAAGAAGACAAGGACCTTCCTCCAGAACCTACAGAGAGAATGCCTTCCCCTAGAGCTGGGGCACCTGATTTTGGACTACTGACCTCCTACACTGAGAGAACGAATTTCTGTTTGTTAAAGCCACCCACTGGTGGTACTTCTGCTACAGCAGCACTAGACAACTAAGACAACATTAAAATTATATATATTTTTGAATAGGTACTATATTCACATGCTTCAGAATTCAAAAGATAAAAAGAGTATACAACAGAATGAAAATGACCCCAAATAAAGGCTTGAACATAAAGTGAAAAAGTTACACCAAATTTTTAAAAAGGTACGAGTTGGAATCAATTTGATGGCAATGGGTTTGGTTTTTTAATTTTTTTATATGCGCAAAGTCTCCCATGACCCCTGGTCACAGGCACCTAGCACCATTCCTGGGACACTCATTCAGGTTCTTGCATATTCTCCTGGACACATTTATGCCCGTACAAGAACACTGACACATCACCTCTCCCCTGACCCCTTTTATACAAATGGTAGTGTGCTGGGTCCACAGTTCAGCATCTTGCCAAAAGGGTATTTTAAACACATTATTCAAAATCTGGAAACTGTTCTTGGTGGATTAGTCAATCTCACAGAACTGCTAGAAGACCAAGTCAGGATTCAAGTCTTTATTATTTTTCTAATCAGGTACCCATTTTGCTCATTACGTACATTTCCTATTGGGTAATTGGTACCAGGAGGTTTTATCATTCATGAGCTAATTAACAAAACGACTACATTCACATATCTTTGGTCAATTCCTTCCTTAGAACAAGACTCTAGGATTCAAGTGGGCTCAACAAATAAATACCCACTCAGAATTAAAAGGGAGCTCTTTTTTTTTCTAGTGGGACAAAGGTCTTGGCTGCCAACTGAAAGGTCGGCGGTTTGAATCCAACCAGCGGCTCCGTGGGAGAAAAACCTGATGAAGTGCTCCCATAAAGATTTACAGCCTAAGAAACCGTATGGGGAAGTTCTATTCTGTCATACACGGTCACTATGAGTGGAAATTGACTTGATGGCACACAACAACAACAGAACGCAAAGTGCTATTACAGATTAAATTGTATCCCCCAAAATTTATGTTGATGATGTCCTAACCCCTGTACCTGTAACCATGATGGTGTTTGGGAATTGGGTCTTTGAAGATGTTATCAGTTAATATAAGGTTATACTGGAGTAGGGTGGGTCTGGAAACCCTGGCGGCATAGTGGTTAAGAGCTACAACTGCTAACTGGCAGTTCAAATCCACCAGGTGCTCCTTGGAAACTCTATGGGGCAGTTCTACTCTGTCCTACAGGGTCACTATTAGTTGAAATCGACTCAATGGTAATGGGTTTTTTTAACGGGTTTTAGGGTGAGTCTTAATCTTATATGACTGGTGTTCTATAAAAGAGAAGAGATACAGAGATAGACACAGACAGAAAGAGGATGGCTATGTGAGAAATATCTACAATCCAAGGAACACCTGGGGCTACCAGAAGCTGGGAAAGACAAGGAAGGCCCTTCCCCTACAGGATTTGGAGAGAACATGGTGCCACCATGCTGAATTCGGACTCCTAGCCTCCAGAACTGTGAGACAACAAATTTCTGTTCTTATACCAAAACAAAAACCAAATCCAGTGCCGTCGAGTCGATTCCAACTCATAGTGACCCTACAGGACAGAGTAGAACTGCCCCATAGAGTTTCCAAGGAGCGCCTGACGGATTCAAACTGCTGACCCTTTGGTTAGCAGCTATAGCACTTAACCACTATGTCACCAGGGTTTATAAGCTTATAAGCCATCCAATTTGTGGTATATTGTTATGGCAGCCCTGTTGTTGTTAGGTGCTGTAGAATCGATTTCAAATCACAGAGACCCCATATGACAGTGCAGAACTACCCCATAGGGTTTTCAAGGCTGTAGTCTTTATTGGAGATCACTAAGTCTTTCCCCTGCAGTATTGCTGGGTGGGTCTGAATGGCCAATCATTTGGTTAGCAGCCAAGCACTGCAGTGCAATGGATCACTTATATATGGCTTTTTTTGCCATGGTCACGTAACTCCCATCCAAGTGATTGGGTGGGACTAGGCAAATGAGGTCTGTGGAACCCTAACAAAGAGACTGGTCAGTTTTGCCATTCTTCTAGGCTTCAAATGAATTACCCCAGAGATGGAAAAGAGAGGATCTCACCACTACCAAGGAAGAAGAGCCAGGAGTGGAGTGTGTCTTTTGGACCTGGGATCCCTGGGCTGAGAGGCTCCTGGAATCAGGAGACCAAGAGAGAGAGTTGTAACACAGAAGATGGCAAGAAATAGCAGCAGCACAACCAGGAGACCAGCAGGAGAGGGCCCAGCCCATGGAATGAGAAAGCTGAGTAGCTTTGGGCAGGAGGCTTGCTGGCAGAGTAGGGTGCCTCACGGTAGAGCTAGGTTTGCCAACCCACAGAGCTAGAGCTTAGCGCCTTCGGGCCGAGGCTTCCTGGCAGAGTAGGGGTGCCTCAGGGTACTTACTGGCAGAGGTAAAAGAGCTTTCTAACACCTGCTCTAGTAGGGCAGAGGCCAAGGGGCCAGCGAGAGGTGTGCCTGTGGGCACAGCTGAGAAGAGGCTGTCCTGATGAAAAAACTGTATCCTGAGCATTCCCGAACCTGAACTGTAACCTGTTATTCCCCTAATAAACCCCATAACTGTGAGTATTGTCTGTGAGCTCTGTGTGGCCATTGCAACAACTTAGCGAACTCAGCAGAGAAGTAGAGAGTGCTGTGGGCTGGATGGCTGGTGTCAGAACTGGTAAAGATGGCGGAGAGGAGGCATATCGGATCTCCACTTCATAGGAATCAGCCTTGGGCTGTTATCTTAATCCTCCTTCCCCCTTGTGAAGTTAGAGAAGGCCAGATACCGCCCCCACAACATTTTTTACAAGCACTTCACCATTTGCACCACTAGGTTCCTTATGCTAGCCCTAGGAAATTAGACAGTGCCCCTACATGACCCTAGCAGCCTGTAATAGCCTTCTCTGCTGAATTCACCACAGCGCAGTCCCATGACCCGTCTCCCCGACTGGCCATCCAGTCAGAGACAGCATCCCACCCATCTGTGTCTACAGTGCCTGAGACACAGGAGAGGATTGATCTGAAACGTTGAGCCAGGCAAGTGAGCCCCAGAGCAGGTCCCTTCACCTCCCAGGTTCCCTGACATGGTCAGAATTTACCATTTTCTGTTGAGACCATGGTGCCCTAAATTAGTGCCAGATGCATGGAGTGCTGGAGAAACTAACAAGGCTCTACAGAGACCTCCCAGCACAGGAGTCCACACACTTTATATCTAAAGGGCCAGAGAGTCAATATTTTCAGGCTTGCAGGCCACACAGTCTGTTGGAACTCTGTAGTTGTAGCCTGAAAGCAGCCACAGACAACATACATGTAAGCAGATGGGCATGACTGTGTTCCAACACAACTTAATTTAGAGACACTGAAATTTGAATCTCCTGTCATCTTCATGAAGCCCTGGTGGCGCAGTGCTTAAGAGCTTGGCTGCAAATCAAAAGGCTGGCAGTTCGAATACACCAGCTGCTTCTTGGAAACCCTATGGGAAAGCTTTACTCTGTCCTATAGGGTCACTATGAGTCAGAGCCAACTTGACAGCAATGGTTTTTGGTTTTATAATTTTCACATGTCAAGAAATAGTGTTCTTTTTCTTTTTCTTCAACCATTTAAAGATGTAAAAACCCTTCTAAGCTCACAGGCTGTACAAGAACAGGCAGTGGGCTGCATTTGGCCTGAGAGCCATAGTTTGCTGATCCTCGTTGTAGTGCATCAAAGTCCCTCTCCCTGTCTCCCGACCCCCAGGGGTACCAGGAGTCAGAGGCACAGTCTGCAGGGAGGATATGTGTCAGAAAGGGCCATCCTTTGAACCAGACAGAGAGGAAGTCCACTTTGCCAAGGTCTCAGCAGGACTTGTTTGCTTACAAACCCAAAAGGGTAACACCCTGCTCCTGCCAGACCACCACCGCTTATTTGAGAAAGAAAAACCAGAAAGATTTTCCTTTTGCTAATACCAGATCATCATTTAGCAGCTGTATACACAATTCCAAGGAGCCCTGGTGGCTAAGTAGTTAAGTGCTCGATTCATAACTGAAAGGTCAGCAGTTCGAACCCACCAGCCACTCCCAGGTAGAACGATGTGGCAGTCCACTTCCATAAAGATCTACAGCCTTGGAAACTCTATGGACAGTTCTACCCTGTCCTATAGGGTCTCTGAGTTAGAACTGACTCAATGGCAATGGGTTTATATTAAATTCCTCACATGATTAGGCTTATGTCTTTTTTTTTTTTTTAATTATTATTATTTAGGCTTATGTTTCAGTCAAGCCTTCCTCTCAGGTCCATCAAATAACTTGAACTCAGATTCCCCTGGAATTTCTCTTATTCCAACCCTCCCAACCCCCAAAAGGAGGCAGGAGCCAAGGGCAGCTCTCCAGGATACAGGCTCATGATTTCCTTTCTAGCAAAGTTGTTGTTTTAAATGCTTTCTGATTAGTCTTCTAAATAAAGCCAGAGCATAACCCGATTGCTGTGGACATGTTGTGCCAATGACAGCGATCAGCACCCAACCCTCCCTCAGCTTGAGTGTCAGGCTCCCTCTTATTCCTTCATGGCCCCTCTGATTCCTTCCCTGGACTTCATGCTGCATCTCAGCTGTAAGAGGATTTTCAAGGCTCCCTTTGGTCAACAAAACTCCCTAAAAAATCGGTTACTGTTGAGTTGATTCCAACTCATAGCCACCCCATGTGTCGCAGAGTAGAACTGTGCTCTATAGAGTTTTCATGTCTGTGACCTTTCGGAAGCAAATTGCCAAGGTCTTTCTTCTTTAGTGCCTCTGGGTAGGTTAGAACAGTCAACCCTTTGGTTAGCAGCCAGTACTTAATCATTTGTGCCACCCAAGGACACCTCTGGGCATCAAGGGGCATTGATTCCTGCATTCCTTGGTCTCACCCTGTGACATCAACTGCTCCCTCCAAGCCCTTGGAAACACCAAGAAGCCTGACTCACAGCCCAGGAACATGCAGATTAAAAGGTCTGAGCCTTGCCTCCTGTAGATGGATCTATACCAGGAAGTGGAGATTGGAGCTATGTGGTATGATTAATTACTTTGGTGTGTGGCCTTTCTAGCCATGGTCTTGTGACTCCCACCCGGGTGACTGAGTAAGGCTGTGCAAATAAGATAATTGTGGCTCACTGAGGGGACTGGTCAGTTTTGCCTTAAAAGAGAGACAGCTCCAGAGCAGGAGGAGAGCTCACCACCATGGCGGACTGGCAGTGGGCTTCCTGGACCATGGAGCCTGCGGAGCGAGAAAGCTGACTGCCTTTGGGCAGAGATTAAGGGCCAGGGAGAAGTCTATGCCTGACCCATGAATTTGGGACTTACCAGCCTCCACAACCACT
Organism: Loxodonta africana; assembly: GCF_030014295.1. Taxonomy (NCBI): domain Eukaryota; kingdom Metazoa; phylum Chordata; class Mammalia; order Proboscidea; family Elephantidae; genus Loxodonta; species Loxodonta africana. The sequence goes on from NC_087342.1 coordinate 104,964,155, forward strand.
TGAGCCATTTCCTTTACATGGTTCGTGAACTCTGTGAGAGGTTGCGGCAAATTAGGGAACCAAAGATAGGAGGGAGAGTACTGAGGGGAGAGGGAATAGTTGATGTGAGAGATGATGGACTGGTATAGCAGCCTGGAAAACTTGGACACTCGAGACCTCTTTAACCTCTGCCTCGTAGGATCCAGCTTTGTGCTGATCCTTATAAAAGAAATTATTCGTTTAAGCTATTTCATTTTCTGGTGCGGGGGTTCCTGGTCCTTGTTGCCAAGGCTCTTTCCTCTGGGCTAGCAGTAGTTCTTTACCGGAGAATGTAACATTGTCTTCCCCCGTGACTTTCATATGCCATTTCTTCTCTCCTTATCTATCTGGTGTAGAGCAATGCGGATGTTGAGGATATGGGGAGAGAAGTGGGGGCCCACAGGAGTCTAGGGTGGCTTCCTGGAGGAGGTGGCCATGGTCTGAGGGGGCCCTATTGATATAGTCCTAAGTAAATTTTTTCAAACCACCCATCTCCACAAATGGCTAGGGCTGGGTAGGGAGATTAGGAATATGAGGAGCAATTCTGTAAATATGGTGTAGTAAGAGGGACACTGGACAAGAAAACAGGAGCTGTTATGAACTGAATTGTGTCCCCCAAAATATGTGTTGAAATCCTAACCCTTCTACCTGGTGATATAGTGGTTGAGAGCTATGGCTGCTAACCAAAAGGTCAGCAGTTCGAATCCACCAGGTACTCCTTGGAAGCTCTATGGGGCAGTTCTACTCTGTTCTATAGGGTTGCTTTGAATCAGTCGACTGAATGGCAATGGGTTTGGTTTTTTTTTATACCTGTGGCTAGGAGCACTGGTGGTGTGGTGGTTAAAAGTGCCTGTCTGCTAACCAAAACGTCAACTGTTCTGTAGAAGATGTGGCAGTCTACTTCTGTAAAGATTTACAGCCTTGGAACTCCTATGGGGCAGTTCTACTTTGTCTTATAGGGTTCTTGTGAGTTGGAATCAACTCAAGAGCAAGGAGTTTTTTGGTCTTATGCTTGTGTATGTAATCCCATTTGGGAATAGGGTTTTCTTTGTTATATTAATGAGGTCCTATTAGTATAGGGTGTGTCTTAAATTTACTCACTTTTGAGATATAGAAAGAGCCAATTAGGCACAAGAAGCAAGCACAAATGGAGGGGAAGGTACATGCAACGTGACACGGAGATCACCAAGGAACCAAGGAATGGTGGGTCTACAGAAACTGAAAGACACCCTCCCCCAGAGGTAACAGAGAGAGGGCTTTCCCCTAGAGCTGGTGCCCTGAATTCGAACTTTTAACCTCCTGAACTGTGAGAAAATAAATTTCTGTTTTTTAAAATCACCGACTTGTGGTATTTCTGTTATAGCAGCACTAAGAGACGAGCCCTGAAGTTCCACTGACTCATTGTGTGCCCCTGGGTAAGTTATTTGCCCTTCTCTGGACCCCAGCCATGTTTTATATATCCAGATAATTGAAGCAAAGCCTTCCTGGAGCGAGCCTGAATACAATCAATAAAGTGTCTCCATCTTTTATTGACTTGGAAAGTCTGAAATCAGGTTTCTGCAACCAACTGGTATTCGATGCATGAACCTGACCACTGTTTAGGGGGCAAATGCACAAAGCATGGAGACCACCACGTGGTGTCCTCCCCTCCTTCCAGGACACAGAAGTTAGGGAAGGGGGAGGCAGTGTTAGCTGACCTAACTGATGTTAGGAAGCACTGACTGAGTGCTTCTTGTATACTGAGCACCACATGAATGTTCCTCAAATGAGTGCTTTAAAAATAAATCAAAACTCAAAGAAACTGAAACATAAGGTTTATTCTTAGCAGTTATTCTATATGCATATAGGGAGATCATTCTGATTCCAAAAAAAAAGTAAACAGCTGGAAGTAGGCTGGTTACAAGGAAGCTTATAAAGAAAAGAGGACGGAGAAGAATAGAAAGCCAACCACTGGCTCATGTTAACATGATTGATTGAACCTTGCCCTTCTCAGTCTTACTGAAACCAGCTGATTACTGAATGGTCTCTGGCCTGGTAGCTAAAAATTTGGTTTTGTGGGTAAAGAAAAAACTTTAAAATCAAAGTAAGATGTCTGTTATTAATTTTTCTCTTTGACAGGACTGATAAAGACAGTTATCACCTATGGTCCCAGGGAAGAAACTGACATGATACATATGCAGAGCTAATGTAGGAAACTTACCCTAACTTTCAGAGCCTAATGGGCAAGATGCAATAAGCTCCAACAGGGACATGCCAGGGATGAGGGCCACACCAGCCTGCCTGCCGCCTCCACGGAGCCTTCCCCAACCCACAGTTGACCCAACGCCCTCCTCATCCCTTATCCCCTGTGATGATGAGGCTGACACATGACTCAGCCAAGTGGTCTGCAGAGAGAAGATAGGGCAGGGAGACACCTAAACAATCCACAGGTGAGATCCCAAGTGACCCAAATCCTGGCCATGTCATAATTACAGGTTTCTCTTCTTCTGCTAGGAGAAGTTCCGAATAAATCAGCAGCCATACTGAGGACCTCCTCTGTGTCAAGATAGAGAGATGAACAGGTCATGGTCCTGGCCTCACAAAGCTTACTGTCATGGGGGCTGGGGACCTCATGGCTAGAAGACAGGCAGCTTCGCCCTGCCCCGACCTTCACATTCTTTCAAACAGACACTGAAGTCCCATTGTGCCAGGACTCTAAGGGAGATACAAAAAACTGCACACCTGTGTCTTTAAGCTCACAGCCTGTGGCAGGGGCTTCCAAAAGACTATTGGAAATTTTACATCAAAGAGGGAGAGAAAGGCGATTAGCAATCCCAAATTGAGTGGGAGTCACAGTAAGAGGTTCACACCTTGCAGGCTGCTGAGGTTACTCTTAGCCAGGGCCCAGGAGGTGTTGTGGACCCAGGGAGGGTCCGTGCAGGGTCCTAGCTGGAGGGGTCTGTGTCAGGACTCACAGTGAGGCTCTTCCACTCCTGCCCTGGAGGACATGGGGCACCAGGCCTTGTGAATCAGTGCTTGGGACTGCAGCCAAAGAAAGGTCCCCATCCCCACAGCTATCCAGGACTGGCTGGGGCAGGGCAGGTGCAACAGGGCAGGGCTGGGAGGAGGGGAGGAGATTTCCCTCTGGCTTATTCCTGGGAAGCCATAGGGAGTACAGGAGGTGAAGATGGAGGGGAAAGGGAGCTGGCGGGGAGAGCTGACCCCCTTTGTGCCACCCCCAGCCTCAGAATGAATTATCAATCTAAGACGACACGTCAAGCGCCCGAGCGCTCTGTTCCCATTACTCAAGCCCCACACCCAGCATCTTGGGATCCGGGTGGCTAGGAGAGCCTCTGGCCTGGCCAACACAGACTGCTTCCCCTATAGGGGCTGGTGGGGAGGGGAGTGGCCAACAGTGTCCCTGTGTCCCTGCCATGCACAGCCAGGATTGTACTACTCCACAAGGTCTTTTCAGGCCCTAGGATTTCAAGTCTCAGGCCAGGGTGCTCAGGGGTGGGAGTCTTCAGATGCCATGGTTATGGGTTCAGTTCCCCAATGGACCTGCTCGCTTGGCTTTGGTCTGCAGCCTTCAAAGGCATAAAAACAAAACAAGACAAAACAAAAACCAAAACTCCAATGTTGTTGAGTCAATTCTGACTCATAGTGACCTTATAGGACAGGGTAGAAATGCCCCATAGGCTTCCAAGGGTGTAATCTTTACAGGAGCAGGCTTCCACATCTTTCTCCCATGGAGTAGCTGGTGGGTTTCAACTACTGATCTTTCGGTTAACAGCCAAATGCTTAACCACTGTGCCACCAGGGCTCCTTTCAAAGGCATTAGACTGTATAAAAAACAAATGCCCCAGGACACCCAGGACCCCTGAGAAGGGGTGGGTATCTTAGGAAAAACCATCCCCCTTCTTGCTGGAAAACAGCTCACAACTCTCTGGGTAACAAAGTTAGTGATACTCCCTTGTATATAAAATAGTTGTCTTTGTGTTTGCTGAGGGTCAGCTGCCACCATATTTGGGTGCTTGTTGGTGTCTTCTGGGCTCTCCTGCCTGTACTTCACATGGGAAGTTCCTTGCAGGACTCCCAGGGTGCAGGTGTCATTGCCACACTTGGGGCATTCTGTAAACACTGGCAGTAAAGATGGCCCACAGAGCCCACCCAGGGGGGCCGCCTGGGCCGCCGTCTCTTCACTGGGGCCTTGGACAGGCAATCCTTCAGGTCGTTTTGGCTCAGAGTTCTAAAACCTTTTGGGGAATTCTGTGAGTAAACAAATAAGCCAGATGGACCTCTGGTGCCTGGGGCTGGAGCCTTCCCAGGGGCACTTCCTGAGTCACCCCCTCCTCCAAGAGGCCCTGGTAAACCTAACTGCTGTCAGTCAGTTGCTCGCACTCACCTACCCAGCAGGTGGGAACCCTCGAGGGCAGGCAGCGTCTGCTAGTGCTTATAGCCTGTGTGCCTCGTGGTGTTCACCCGTGTTTAATCGATGAAGCCAGGTTGAGGTTCCTCTCTCACTTCAAGTTTCCCATCGCCTGTAGTCCACCAAGGTTTGAACCCCTTGCTTGGCTGCCTCTAGTGTTAGCTCCTTTGCCCTTCAATGTGCGGAGGAAGGCCAGCCTTCCCAGTCAGAGGAGAAAGCTTCCTCACTCAAGGGTCCAGGAAAGCCTCCTCCTGCAGCACCTTGCACAGGCTCTCAGGGCCCCTGTGAGCTGTGGAGGGTGGGGAAAGCAGGGAGTGATGGGGCCAAAGGCATGAATCAAGGAAGACATACTGGAAGAGTCAAAAGCTGACAGGTGCTGCTGCCTACCTGAGACTGTTTTGGTGGGAGGATCTTGCTCCAAACTTGTTCCAGATCACGGCCTGCTGAGATTTTCAAAAATTGTGTATGTTCATTTACAAAAGCTTCTAAGAATTCAAGTGTGATAAAAACCCAAACCCATTGCTATCGAGTTGATTCCGACTCATAGCAGCCCTATAGGACAGAGTAGAACCGCCTGATAGAGTTTCCAAGGAGCACCTAGTGGATTCAAACTTTCAACCTCTTGGTTAGCAGCTGTAGCACTTAACCACTACGCCACCAGGGTTTTCTCAAGTACGATAGAGTATATAAAGTTGGAAGTGGAAATTCCCTACACCCCCCTCACCTGAGATCCTCACTGTTAAAATAGTTTTATGTGTGGCAGTATCAAGGGATCACAAAGCTTGGCTTCCCCCTACCAGAGGGTTTCTGAGAGGCCTCAGGAAATATCTTGCCCTTTCTGGGTTTGTTCCCTCCTCTGGTAATGCTTCCTGTCTCCCATGGGGAGCCCCCAAACCTGTCTGGATTTGCTCGAGATAGATTTCCAGTTGGTCATTGGCCCCCTATCTCAATGGGCAAATTTCTTGCCTGAACAACTTCCCTTTCTGTTAGGGGACCAGAGAGCTGAAGGGAAGCATCCACCAGGGGTCCCTACAGCTGAACTGAGCAGAAATGGGGACCCCGAGCATAGGGGGGGTGGGCAGCAGAGAGAGTGTGAGGAACACACACACACACACACACACACACAAACACACACACACCCACCCCTCCCTGCCTTCTCTATTGTACCATGAACAGAGTTTGGCCCAAAGCAGATTCACTCAGTGTTTACAGAATGCAACAAACAAGTTCGTCAAACATTGGCCCTGTGTGCCTAAAGATTAGGAAGGGACGGAGCTAATGCCTTTCACAGGGCGCCGATGAGGTGCAGGGTTGAGCCTGGGACTCATAACAAATGATACATACAAATGACCTATACCAAGGGTATTCCCTGTATAATTGTTTGAATAGCAAAAGGCTGAAAACAACCCAGCAACAAAGGATTTGGTTAAAGGGAATTAGGAAATAACCATACATTGGAATACAACACAGCTGTTAAAAAGAGCAGGGAAACTCTCTAGGAGATGATAAAAAGATCTCCAATGTTCAGTGAAAAAGCATGATGCAAAACAGTGTGTTTAATACGTTGTCTTCTGGGTAAAAAATGGTTAAAATAAGAATATATATGTGTGTGTATGTATGCGTGTGTATTCATAGTTGCTTGTGTATGTATAAAGATATTCTGGAAAGATCCAAAAAACTAGTAATAGTTGCCTGGTTGGGGGGGGGGAAGACTGGTGGCATAATGGTTAAGAACTAAGGCTGCTAACCAAAAGGTCGGCAGTTTGAATCTACCAGGTGCTCCTTGGAAACCATATGGGGCAGTTCTACTCTGTCCTATATGGTCGCTACGAGTTGGAATTGACTCCACGGCAATGGGTTTGGTTTGTTTATTTTTTTGTGGAGAAGGGGTGAGAATTGGGCAGGTTGCGGGGAAGGGCAGGAAGGAAACTTTTCCCTTTATAGTTTTTTATATTTTTCTAAAATTTTGGACTATATGAATGTATTACTTCTTTCCAAAATAAACAGATATAATGGAACAGCGAAAAAAATCCCATGCACACTTAAAAGCAATACATTTGTACCTTAAAAATTGATTTTAACTTAAAACATAAACGTCTTACTAATCTTTTGAGGTAGACCCCAGGCCTTTTCTTTACTTATAGATCTGTTGACTAGAACCCTGCAGTTGTCTTTTATGCATAAACCACCCCACAATGCGTAATCTTTAATTTTCCCGTTTGGTTCTTTTAAAAAGCAGCCAGAAGTGGAAGACACTAGTAAAGGAACTGTGGCGCAGAGCCCTCTCAGATACTGACATTCCCCCTCCCTCTTCCACCAGTCTTTAACCCTTGCCATTCCCACACCTAACTCAGCAACAATTTTCTTTTGTGGCTTGCTTTCATAAATTCTTTCTAAAGCATTCAGTTTGCTATTCATAGAAACAGCACTTCTCTTTTTGCATTCACAGGCCATCAGCTTACATCACATTCAATTAATTAACGTAATTACAGTAACAAGTGCAACGGGCATAAACGGGTTTGCGGACCAACACAGCTGGTGGTGGTTCAGCCCTGACTACATTTGTGGGACGGAAGCCCTGGTGGCAAAACAGTAAAGTAATCTGCTGTTACCTGGCAGTTCAAACCCATCCAGCGCTCCTCAGGAGAACGACCTGGCTGGATCTGCTCCCAGAAAGGTTACCAAAAGCCCATTGCCTTTGATTCGATTCCTGCTCATAGTAACCCTACAGGACAAAGTAGAACTGCCCCATAGGATTTCCAAGGCAGAAATCTTTACGGAAGCAGCCTGCTACATCTTTCTCCCACAGAGCAGCTAACCACTCCAGAAAACCCTATGGGGCAGTTCTAATCTGTCACATGGTCTAGTTGGAATAGACTCTCTCTACCTAGCGACAACAAAAACGTTTGTGGGAGCAGGTTCCCAGGAGTACTAAGGAGCCCTGGGAGGCAGTCAGTTGCCAGTACTGTGTATGTAAATGCCTTGTAAACTTAACCACACTACAAAAACGCTAGGTATGATGAATTGTCTTCTTGCATTGCTCTGGTGGCGCAGTGGTTAAAGGGCTCAGTTGCTAACTGAACAGTGGGTTCAAACCCACCAGCCGCGCTGGGGGAGAAAGATGTGGTCGTCTGTGCTTCTGTAGAGATTTAGTCTTGGAAACCCTCCGGTGCAGTTCTACTCAGTTCTATAGGGTTGCTATGAGTAGCAATTGACGAGGTTTTTTCTTTTGGTTTTGCATCGCTCTTCTTGTGTTTCTAGGTCCAGACTTCTTGGGGGCAGAGCTGGATTCCCCACAGTGCTCAGGGCAGAGCTGGTGCCTGGTAGGCCCTCAGCGACCATTTTCTGAAGTGAACAGACCTCTTTTTCCAAGGCCTTCAAGGTAGGATTTCTGACAAAGCTGACATTTAGACATATTTTAGTTTTCCTTTTTGTATGAGGAAAGGCAGGTTTGTAGGCTCTCCTGAACCCCAAAACCAAATCCAGGGCTTTTGAATTGATTCTGACTCACAGCAACCCTACAGGACAGAGAACAGCTGCCCCATAGGGTTTCCAAGGAGCGGCTGGTGGATTTGAACTGCCGACCTTTTGGTTAGCAGTCGAACGTTTAACCACCACACAACCAGGGCTCCGGCTCTCTTGAAGTGTCCCATTACCCCCGAAAGGAGTTTTCTGAGCTATAAATCCTGACTCTGGGCCCCCAGCACCCCCTGCTTGTGGTGGATCCCCCAACAATTTGGAGATGACACAGAAACCTCTGCACCAGGGCAAGAGACCATGACCTGAAACCAAACTGTCTTTGTCTCGGCAGATGGCCCTGACCCTCACTTTGTGAAGACAATGGAGGCTTGCAAACACTTATCCTCTCAACTTTCTGCCCCCAAATTCACCGGCAGTTACCTTTAACTCACCCCTCTAATCCTCTTCTATTTCAAGCATCTTAAATGAGCAGAAGCCCTTCTCCCAAGAGCCTAAATCAGAAGCTTGGAACCCTAAGAGCCCACCTTTCTCCTTACCCCCACTTACTTCCTGTCGGTCTCTCCTCCATAGTATTTCCCCTGACCATCTTCTCCTCTCATTCCCACTACCTACACTCACTGGTTCTCATCTAATTTATGACCAAAAAACCCCCCCAAAAAACAACCAAACCCGTTGCAGTCAAGTTGGTTCTGACTCATGGTGACTCCCTGTGTGTCAAAGTAGATCTGTGCTCCATGAAGTTTTCAATGGCTGATTTTGGGGAAGTTGATCCTTTCTTCTGAGACGCCTCTGGGTGGACTCCAACCTCCAGCCTCTGGTTAGCCGCTGAGAGCACTAACCATTTGCATCACCCAAGGACTCATATTCACTGGAACAAACTACTTATTGAATGCTCACTGTGTACCACGCACATGTGCCAGCTCTCATGAGGCCTGCAGTTGGCAGGGGAGTCAGACACAGACAAATACAATTCTACAACCGTCATAAGTGCCAAGAGGGAGAAGTGGTGCTCTGAGAGCCTATAATAAAGTGGCATGACCTCGGCCAGGAGGTCAGGGAAGGATCCTGAGGAAGTCACCACTATGCTGGGATTTAAAGAGTGAGAAGACCTAAGTAGGGGAAATAAGGTGTGGAAAGCTACATTCCAGACAGAATCAAAGGTAGCATGAGCAAAAGCCCTGTGACAAGTGGGGACATGGTGGATATAGGAACTAAATGAAGGCAGAGTGGCTGGAGTGGAAAAACAGGTGCATGGCGATGAAACTGCAGAGGGGCAGGGGTCAATCACTCAAGGTTCTTAAAGGTAAGAAGTTGTATTTTTATCCTAAAAGCAACAGGGAAGCTATTAAGTGTTTTGAGCACAGTATGTGTGTATATGAGAGAGAGAAAGAGAGAGAGAGCACATAGCCATGTGTGACTGATCAGCTTTCCATTTTGAAAAGCTTGGTCTGGCCATGGTGTAGACCAGGAGTCAGTACATTTTCTGTAAAGGGCCAGATAATAAATATTTTAGGCTTTGCAGCCAAGTGGCAAAACTGAGGCTAGTATGTAGGTACTTATATAATAAGAGAAAAACCACATTTCTTAACAATTTTTTATTGATGAAATTGTTGTTGTGTGCTATTGAGTCGATTCTGACTCATAGTGAGCCTATAGGACAGAGTAGAACTGCCCTATAGCGTTTCCTAGACTGTATTATGGGAGCAGATTGCCAGGTCTTTTCTCCCGTGGAGTAGCTGGTGGGTTCAAACTGCCAACCTTTCAGTTAGTAGCTGAGCACTTAACCATGGCACCACCAGGCTTCCTTATTGATGAAATTAAAAATATAATATTAATTGAGTATAATTTTTTGTCAAACAGCTCTGCTAAATAAGAACGGAATTATTTTTTGGGGGGGATAACATTTTGCTTAATTTGGGTTCAAAGTCAGTGTTCCGTATGATCAAATCAACTACAAGTGTTCATCCACAAAAACCATTTTTAGCTCACTGGCTGTACCAAACGAGGCAGTGTGCTGGATTTGGCCTGTGGGCCATCGTTGACCGCTGGCATAGACAACAGACTGGCGGAGGATAAGGAAGGATAGGAGGAGACTTATTTTTGCATGAGGATGGTTATGGTGGGGTGAAGCTGATAGGGCTTAGTGATGGAATGAGCATGGGGTGAGGGAGAGGGAGGCGTCAAGTAAGACTCCTAGATGTCAGGTTCACATTTACCACGGTGGAGGCACTGGGAAGTTCAGTTCTGAGATGTGCCTCAGGGGCTGTTACTGAGGCCGGTGGACAGAGGGCTACAAGGCTCAGAGAGGACTGTGAGTCTGGACTACGGGCAGCAAATACAGGCAGAGACAAGAGAAGAAATGCCTGGAGAGCCAGCAAGAAGGGGCCCAGGACTCAGCCGGCATGCCTTTATTTCACCACTTTAGCACCTTGTTCAGAACTCCTCTGTCAGATGGGGCCTCCTGCAAGGACTGCCTCATTCAACTCTGTCTCCAGGGACCAGCATAATACATGACACTCAAACCTGCTGCCCGAGTGGACTCCTGGTGACCTCAGGTGTGTCAGCGTAGAACTGTGCTCCACAGGGTTTTCAGTGGCTGATTTTTCAGCACCCAGTGGGCGTTAAAGACATAAGAGAGGATGGGAGGGAGAAGAGGAAAGGGATATCTTTGCTTCCATAAGTAAACACAGAGAAGATCATCTTGATTCACAATGGAAGCCAACTCCTCATGCCTGCTCTAACCAGCTGACCATCCCCTGTGGCTAACCTTCCACAAGAATTGCTTTTGATAAGGGTCACTGGACCCTTCCCCAATCACTTTAAATCATCCAAGTGTGCATGCGCACCACACTCTTGAACACAAATCTCCTCTCGATCAACCCTTGGAACATAATTTGTGGTGATGGTGTATTGACAACACACCCATCAACTGTCAGTTCAACATGTCTAAATATTATACTCCATCATTCAGATCATTTTTTTAAATTAAAAAAAAAAAGTGGCAGTCCTACTCAAAACAAGCAGAGAAGAAGAAGAAGAAGAAGAAAAAAAAGCCACAGGTTAAAGAAAACGAATTTTACTTCCCCCTCCCCCACTTTTAGCAGAACAGTAAAGAGCTGACAATGCCATCTCTTCAATAACCCTGGGAGGAGGAGGTCAAAGATAAGATGTAGAAGTGGTCTGTTCCGGTGGCTATGGGATATGTTTGCTTGACATTAATGGCACTCAGAGGAGACCAGTAATCCTGGCCATAGCCACGAATCCAGTGGTCCAATGTTGAGTCTCTGATGGGGACACTGAGGAGTTCATGGCAATAATAACATTCCAGAAAGCACTACACAAAGCATAGACATACACTATTTTATTTTGTCCCTACAGTAAACCCATGTGGTCAGAATTGTTTTCTCCATTGACCAAACAAAAAACAAAACCAAACCCAGTGCTGTCGAGTTGATTCTGACTCATAGCGACCCTATAGGACAGAGTAGAACTGCCCCATAGAGTTTCCAAGGACTGCCTAGAGGATTCCAACTGCTGAAAGCCGTAGCACTTAACCACTATGCCACCAGGGTTTCTCCACTGACAGATGAGGGAATTAACAAACAGAGAGGTGATCTGCTTGAAGTTGTACAACTAGTGACAAAGGGCTAGGCCCCCAACCCTCTGATGACAAAGAATAAGGCTTCCTTTAAGATACTGCAAAGTTTATTATTCACCTATGGAAGGTGTGATTAGCCTTTTTTTTTTTTTTTTACTTCCCCTTTTCAGCGTTTATTCTTTACTTTTGAAAAAGTCAGTGATCACTACCTTATACCATAGTATAGATGTGCCCCAGGAATCTGGCCATCAGCTCCAAGCAGCCTTCAACCATCCAGCATAGAGCCATGACTGAATGTGTGGAAAGGAAAAAAAAAGCTGATATACTTTACACCAAAAAACAAACAAACAAAAAAAAACACTTTCTACACTGAAATGGCTCAGGTTCAGTTATCTGGAAAAGTTATTCATCAGGAACATCTCATTGGTGAGAAACAAAGGGGTTATGTGATGAGAATTTCCTCCCAGGAATACCAAGAGCACAGAGACCACTGTTCAAATGTTAACATTCTACTGGCAAAGTGAATAACCCATGCAGGCCAACTTAACCTATTTTGGGCCTCAGTTTTGCCATTGGTAAAAGAGAAATAATACCTACTGTACTAGGTTTTTGTGAAGATTAAATAGGAGAACGTACGGGCAGGACATGCCTGACCCCTGGTCCCAGAGTCTCACCAGCGGGGTGGGGCTTCTGTTGTTTTGTTTTGACTTGGGTACGGTTTAGATTGTGCTCAATGACTCAGTTGTGATTTAATCAGTTTGGTTATTTGTTTCCTGGGCAACGTTGGGCTCTCCCTTTGTTTCAATTAGTAGACAGAAGTAACATGGTGCTCAGAGGCAGGAACTGCCGGGAATGGACACAATAGGGAGGAAAGCAACCATCCACTGGGGAACCTTAGCTGTCTGAAGCCGCCGGATGTAGGGACCAACAACCTCACTTTTCCTCATGCCCCTTGAAAGCACCACTGCACTGGGGTCCATTCACTTGCATCCATACGATGATCCCGAGACATCAAGACAAGGCAACTTACTTTCAATGTATTGCTCACTGCTCGAGAAATAAAGGGATGAATGGAGATGCTCATATGACTTACTCATTGTTGCAGGAAGCTTCTTGGGGCAGGTCAGCCTTGCAGAGGAAAGACCTGGGGTCCCACCTGGGCCAGTTCAATTCAAGAGGTGCACAGAGGGAATGTGAACGGGGCTATGGATTAAGCTGAACTCTCCAGCTTGCTCTTATCAGTAATGAAGGTGGTTTTCAGCTCTCTGGGGCTAGCTCTCAAGTAGTTTCAGGCGTCAGGAAAGGGAAAGAGAAGTACTTACTTACTGGTCACCTAAAGCTTAACAACATCTACCCACGGTTATCACTGAAGAAACAAGTTTAAAGGGGTGTGCCTCAGTTACCTGGAGTTATTTCATTCCCTCTATGATGTCAAATAAGGAAACGATATTGTACTTCCTCCTCTGTCTTAAGACAGTCCCTAGAACTCAGATTCCAGGAAAGGGGCTGTGACTCTGTCCCTATCTGCCATTTCCTGACTTAGTTACAGCCCCCCCACCTGTTTAAACAACTGCCCTCTCTACAGGAGCTTAGGGCACCTTGTCTGGCAGGGCTTTCCCAAGCCTGGCTGTGGCTGGCTTGGAGGGCTAAGGAGACATTCCCTGTTGGAAGCACCTAACTATCTCAGAGCTCATGACAACCTCACACACATTAAAAAAGAAACAGTAAGGCCAGCCTAACCCTTTAAAGTGAGGACATGGTGGTTCAGTGATAGAATTCTCACCTTCCATGCAGGAGACCAGGGTTTGATGACCAACCAATGCACCTCACCACCTGTCCATTCTCAGCGGAGGCTTGCATGTTGCTATGATGCTGAACACGTTTCAGCAGTGCTTACAGACTAGGAAGAAAGGCCTGGCATCAGACAATGAAAACGCTGCAGAGCACAAAGGTCTGATCTGCAACCAATCACGTGGATGGTGCAGGACCAGGCAGTGTTTTGTTTCGTTGTGCATGGGGTTGCCATGAGTCAGGGGCCAGCTCAGTGGCAGCTAACATCTGCATTCTCACACCCATTATCTCTCTGTGAGGCAGGCCCAGCAGGAGTCTTTATTCCCATTTTGAGCTACACTATGGAAGCTCTGAGAAAAGGAAGAGATTTATCCTGCATCACATGTCCCCGTTACCTGAGGGCAACGAGGGCTCCCAGCTCCCAGGCCAAAAAGCCTCCCAGAAGCCACAAAACCCCTGCTACTAAAATGCAACTAGAGTTCTACATGATCGAATGTTCTCCAAAAATGCAAACAAGACGGCATCACTGAAATAGGAAGAAACAAACCCATGTTTATTTCTGTATTGTCTATAAAAATGTCACAGCTTTTTCTGAAGAGCTCTCATTTCTTTTCCTCCTTCTCACTCCTCACTCTTGGTCTTCTGGACCAAAACCAAGCCTCCCCCTCTCCTCTTGATTATGTGCACATAGATTATGTCCCTCTTCATGGGACAGTCACAGGAAATTTAAACATTCTCAGAGGAGGTTCTTTTAAGCCCACTTCCCCTGCCCTCCACCCCCACCCCTCACCCAGTTGCTGAGTATTCAGGAAATGCAAACCCAATATAAAGATAACCCGGACTAAACAGAAAAGGAGACCAGCCCTGTGACCCTGTTGGGCAAACAACTTCCCTCCCTGAGCCTCAGACTCGGCTTCTGCAGAACAAGGAAGCTAACCTGCTGAGCTCCCAGGACGGCCTTTTGGCTCTGACCTGCTTAAGGCTCAGCTGGACGAACCGCCCCAGACCCTGCCTGCTCCAGGAGACTAAGGCAGTAGGGTTTTTCACCACTGACACCTGGCTCTATTGTGGGGAAAAGCTCTGAAATTTAGTCTCAGTTCTGCCATCTTTTTGAAGAGGGAAGAGAATGAGTTTGGCAAGGGGGTGGGGAGGGTATCAGAACAGACTTAAGCTCTAGCTATAATGTTTTAATTTTTTTTTATACTATTACTAGTATAACAAAGATTACTAAGATATTTTTAGAAGGGAGAAGACCACTTAACAGTGATAAGAAGCTAGTGATCAATCTCCAGAGCAGCCCTTACGGACTCAGTTTATAACATAGGCTTTTACTTGGTTCTGTAAGCATATCATTCCTTTGCCTGGGGTGCCTCTTGTCTCTATGTTATTGTTAGCTGCTGTCGAGTAGGCTCCGACTCATGGCAACCTTATGTACAACAGAACAAAACACTGTCTGGTCCTGTGCCATCTTCATGATCATTGTTATGTTTGAGTCCACTGTTGCCTTGCAGCCTAGGGGGCTCATCTTCCAGCACTATATCAGACAATATTCTGTTGTGAGCCACACGGTTTTCATTAACTAATTTTCAGAAGGAGGTCACCAGGTCTTTCTTCCTAGTCTATATTAGTCTAGAAGTTCTGCTGAATGTTGTCCACCATGGGTGACCCTGCTGGTATCTGAAATACTGGTGGCATAACTTCCAGTGTGACAGCAATGTGCAAGCCACCACTGTATTATAAACTGACAGATGGGTGGTGGCCTGTCTTTATAAGTAACCAAATAACCTTGCACCAGAATCTCCCCAGAGAACACCACACATGCTGTGTCCTGACTTTCTGGTTCTGGGAACGGTCTCCCTATGTGCATCTAGGACTTGCCTGTTTCACTGTTCAGGGTTTGGCTGACAAGAAGAGCCTGGGGCATCACTGTTGAAGAATAATATAACAGTTGAGCAACCCATGGCAAGGCCAGCTGGATAGAGTAAGTAATCAATCTTGAATCATAGCTCTGAGAAATTAGAATGGGGAGGGGACAGGAAGCATGAATCATCATTATCGAGAGACAGGCTGTTAATAAACTTTGAGGTTTGCTGTGGGGGGTGGGGTGTCAGGGGGTAGGGCGAGAGGAAGTTGGGCATTTAAGCCCAGGTGAACAGGCCTAGCTGTTCGGCTGGGTTGAGAATATCCGGGACACCATCTTGGGAGTTGTGGAAGAACAAAGAAGCCCCTTCCCTAACTTCGACAACATCTACACTCAGGCTCCCTAAAAACCCTTACCCGTCTAAATATTTGAGCAACACTTGGAAAAAGAAGACAAGTAGCCAGTTCCAAATGATTTCTGGGGACTCAAGGATTCAACTTTCACCATGCTTATTCAATCTGTATGCTAAGCAAATAATCCAAGAAGCTGGACTATATGAAAAAGAACAAGGCATCAGGATTGGAGAAAGGCTCATTAACAACCCGCAATGCGCAAATGACACAACCTTGCTTGCTGAAAGTGAAGAGGACTTGAAGCGCTTACTGATGAATATCAAAGACTATAGCCTGCAGTATGGATTGCACCTCAATATAAAGAAAACAAAAATCCTCACAACTTGACCAATAAGCAGTATCACGATCAATGGAGAAAATACCAAAGTTGTAAAGGATTTCATTTTACTTGGATCCACAATCAGCACCCATGGAAGCAGTGGTCAAGAAACCAAATGACAAACGTTCTGCATCCCACTTTGGTGAGTGGGGTCTGGGGTCTTAAACACTAGCAAGCGGCCATCTAAGATGCATCAATTGGTCTCAACCCAGCTGCGGCAAAGGAGAATGAAGAACAGCAAAGACACAAGGTAAATATGAGCCCAAGAGACAGAAAGGGCCACATGAATCAGAGACTCCATCAGCCTGAGGCTGGAAGAACTAGATGGTGCCTAGCTACCACCGATGACTGCCCTGACAGGGAATATAACGGAGAATACCTGATAGAGCAGGGGAACAGTGGGATGCAAACCTCACATTCTCATGAAAAGACTAGACTTAATGGTCTGACTGAGATTGGAGGAACCCCAGAGGTCATGGCCCCCAGACCCTCTGTTAGCCCAAGACTGGAACCACTCCTGAAGCCAATTCTTCAGACAGGGATTAGACTGGACTATAAGATAGAAAATGATACTGGTGAGGAGTGAGCTTCTCGGCTCAAGTAGACACATCAGACTATGTGGGCAGCTCCTGTCTGGAGGAGAGATGAGAAGGCAGAGGGGGACAGGAGCTGGTTGAATGGACACGGGAAATACAGGGTGGAGAGGAGTGTGCTGTCACATTGTACAGAGAGCAATTAGGGTCACATAACAACGTGTATATAAGTTTTTATATGAGAAATTAACTTGAATTGTAAACTTGCACTTAAAGAAAAAAAAAAAACAAACTACATATTGCTTGGACAAATCTGCTACAAAATACCTTAAAGTGTTAAAAAAACATGTCATTTTGAGGCCTAAGGCATGCCTGACCCAAGCCATGGTATCTTCAATCACTTCATATGCGTGCCAAAGCTGGACAATGAATAAGGAAGACTGAAGAAGAACTGACACCTTTAAATTATGCTGTTGGCAAAGAATATTCAATATACCATGGACTGCCAGAGGAATGAACAAATTTGTCTTAGAAGAAGTACAGCCAGAATGCTCCTTAGAAGTGAGGATGGCAAGACTTCATCTCACATGCTTTGGACATATTATCGGGAGGGACCAGTCTCTGGAGAAGGACATCACGCTTGGTAAGGTAGAAGGTCAGCAAAAAAGAAGAAGGCCCTCCAGAAGATGGACTGACACAGTGGCTGCAATGATAGGCTCAAGCATAGCAACCTGGGAGTGTTTCATTCTGTTGTACACAGGGTCGCTCCAAGTCAGAACTGACTTGACGGCACTTAACAACAACAAAAACAACAGACTCAACGTTTGAAGAAAATTGTCAGCCTTTGTTTCACAAAAGTGGGTTGGTGGCCCAGAAAAGAGTAACAGAAGCCATATGCAAGTTCATTCAAGAACCTCCATGTTCCTCAGCTATGAGTGGTCAAGCACGCTCAGGAAACCTGGGTAAACAGTCAAACAGTGACTGCACGACTTTTGATATGTTCATGGGTGGTGCCTCTGCACCCATTACATGTTTCATTTTTTTAAAAAAAGGAATGATAGATACTACTAGTATAAAAAAGATTGCTCAAAGATTTTCAGAAAGGAGAAGACTACCTGTTTTAGTTATCTAGTGCTGCTATAACAGAAATACCACAAGTGGGTGGTTTTAACAAACAGAAATTAATTTTCTCACAGTTGAGGAGGCTAGAAGTCTGACTGTCAGCTCTGGGGTCCTTGTCTCTTTTCGCTCTGTTCCTGGGTGAACTTTTTTTTTTTTTAAGTTGTACTTTAGATGAAGGTTTACAGAACAGACTAGTTTCTCATCAAACAGTTAGTACACACATTGTTTTATGAGATTGGTTAACAACCCCACGACATGTCAACACTCTCCCTTCTCAACCCTAGGTTTGCTATTACCAGCTTTCCTGTTCCCTTCTGCCTTCCAGTCCCTGCCCTTTTAGTCTTGTTTTGTCCCATGGGCCTGTTCAATCTTTGGCTGAAGGATGAACCTCAGGAGTGACCTCATTACTGAGTTGAAAGAGTGTCCAGGGGCCATACTTTCAGGGTTTCTCCAGTCTCTGTCAGGCCAGCAATCCTGGGTCATCTTCATGTGACTTGGCATCTCTCTTCCCCCATCCTCACTCACTTGCTTGCTTGTTTAATCTTTTTTATATTTCAAAAGAGATTGACTCAAGACATACCCTACACTTTTATCTCATTAGCATAACAAAGATAACCCACCTCCAAATGGGATTATAACCACAGGCATAGAGGTTAGGATTTACAACATTTATTTTTTGGGGACACAATTCAATTTATAACATCTGTCAACAGGGGGAAGGGGCTGGTTGTCAATGTCCAGAGCAGCACTTATAGACTTAGTTTATAACATATTTCCATCGGCTTTTATGTGGCTTCGCAAGCATGTGATTCCTCAGTCAGGGGAATGCAGCGTGTTATTTATCCAAATATATTTAGCTACAAAGGACACTTGGAGGGCTGGCATGGCACAGAAAACCTACTCTGGGAAGCACTGTACTGAGTATCCCTGCCTCATGAGAATGCCCATCCCTAAACCTTGGTTTACACCATTTCTACTCCCAGAACTCTTTGTAGATGTCTTATCCCTACCAGTAACCAGCAGCCATGGAGTGGCTTCCAACTCCTCTCCTGACCCAAGTGGGAGAGGAGAACTGTACTTCAGAGGGTTTTCAATGGCTGATTTTTGGGAAGTAGAGGGCCAGGCTTTTGTCCCAAGGCGGCTCTGGGTAGATTTGAATCTCCAACCTTTCAGTTAGCAGCTGGGTACTTTATCATTTGCACCACCAAGGAATGTCTTATCCCTACTTATCCTAAATCTGCCTCCTCCAGGAAGCCTTCCCTGATCACTCAAGGGCATAGCGCTTTTTCTCCTTTGAAGCCCACTGGCATTTTATTCTCTGAACACCTGTCATTTAATCATATGAAGAACAGGATCCTGTTTTATGCATTTCTGTATCACCTGCCCACTGTATACAGCCCAGAGTCACTACAAAAGTAGGTGCTGACAAGAGTCACTGCCTGATAGATATACAAGCCAGGAGGTGACACAAACCTGAGAGTCCTATAAATCTACCTACTAGAAGGCAGCGTGTGAGATAAAAAGCCTCATGTCAGCTATGAGAATGGAGGTTAAGTGGACAGTGAAGACTACTCCCTCCTCGTAGGACACGTCCTGGGGGCTCTACAAGGGAACCCCCTCAGTGAGTGGTGTGGTGTGGTGTGGTGTGGTGTGGTGTGGTTCCAGCACTATCTTGGCTCAGGAACAGAGGGCACAGCTCAAGGGGTGGGCCCCGATGCCAGGATGTAGGGGTCTCGGCCCCATTTCCAGGACCCATGGTTTGTATTTCCCACCAACACCAGTCAGATCACCGCATTCTGTCTTCCCTCAGATAATGTTTAAAAACACCCAAGTTTGAGGAACATAATAGTGAGGCAGGGAATCCCACATTTACACTAGATTTATGCCTCCATTTTTATCACATTTTATAAACCAGCTCTATCAACCTAAAAACATCACTGAGCAAGGGCCCTGGCCTGGAAGCAGTCTGTTCTCAGTCATAATAATGGTACCCACTATTGAGTGACAGCTTATTATGTGTCAAGCACTGCGCTACAAGCCCTACATGCATCATCTAATTTAATCCAGGAACAGCTCTGACTATCTTCTCCCCATGTTACAAATAAGGAAAGGAAGCTCAGAGAGATTAAGCTAGTAAGTGGCACAGCTTGATTCAAACTCATTTCTCTCTTTCCCCTAAGCCCAAAGAGCCTGACCACTGTGCTCTGTGGACTCCCCTCTGATCAAAGGATACCATGATGGCAGAGAAAAACCAATAGCAGGAAGTAGCACAGGAAGGGAAGAGAGTGAGGGGAAAGAGAGAGCAGCACGAGGAGCGTAAGTGAGGGGTGTGGATGAGATGCACTTGAGTTCTGGCTTTGGGTCCAAGAGTCCTCTAGGGAGTGGGACTGCAGCAGGAAAGCTGCTGGTGACTGCTAGAGAAACAAACCACAAAACATGCAGAAACCATTTCCTCTCTCGAGGAAGATAAACAATAGATTCATAAACAAATTTTACAAAGCTGCCCAGCTATTTAAAGCATTCCAGTCAGAACTCATATCCTTTATGAAGAATAAGGCTAATCCTGATGAAATGGTGGACAGTAATCTTGGGTAGAGGGAAAGTGGGAAGAGGAGAGAGGAGGGGGATGTAGTCCTTCTCAGTCATTTGCTTGCTAGCTCTGTGATTTTAGCCAGTTACACAGTCTCTCTGAGCCTTGGTTCCCTCTTCTGTTAAATAGAATTAGTAACTTCTGCCCCATAGGGCTATCGTGGAGAAGAAATGAGATATACTCTCTGGCCATATGGTAGACCAGATACCCTACTCACCTGTCTCAGCAGGAACAACCAACATGCTAGATAAAATTTAAAATACAAAGATTGTATATGCATTGCAGAGCTGGTATAAAAGGAAGGAATCTTCAAAAAACCAAAAACGAACCAAAAGGAGGAACCTTGGGAGGTAAGCTAGCACCTGAGGGTTTCTGCTGAACCCTGGAGATTGCAATTTTCCCCCTTGAGAGCTGCACAAAGTTCAGGAAACAGGAGAAAAAGGCTAGAGAGACCCCTCCATACAGCTGGAACTCCAAATGGCTCGGCCTGCAGTGAATGGGAAATAAATGCACAACACAGAGAGGAACGGCAAGGAAACTTGACCTTGGAGCTGGGTAGAATGGGAAAAATATCTCCCCCTGCAAATGAGTAACCATAAGCTGGACCTCACATAGCTTAGCAGTCTGGAATCATGCTACTTGTGTAGCCAGAAAAGTCTTAACTAGATAATTTAAAATGATTTTTGTTTGGTAGTGCCCCCTCCCCCTCCCCACCTTCCCAGACACCTAACAGAAGTGAATGAAAATCTTCTCTAGAAAAATCAGCTTCAACCTATACTTCAAATAATTTCCAAGAACAAAGCTCCAAAGAAAATGAGCAGCTCACAGGCAACAATAATAACAAAAGGAAACAAGCCACGATGAGTACAAAAAACAACAGATGGCAGAATCAGACCTGCAAAGACTCCATATTCTGAAATTACCAACATAAAATGTAAAGTTTCTTTTAGCTACTTCAACGTTTTAAATAAACAAATAAAAATTTGTAAATATGAGCAAGAAATAAGAGACCATAAAAATGACCAAGCAGACTTGAAAAATAATGGATCAGAACTTCTAGAAATGGCAAATGAAGGAGCTGAAAGGAAAAATTCAATGGATATACTAAACAGCATTTAAAACACAGAATATATTAGTGAACTAGAAGACAAATCTAAAGAAATTATTCAGAGTACACCACAGTCACAGACAGACAATGAGATTAAAAAAAAAAAAAAATGGAATAGAGGTTAAAAGACCCAGACACTAGACTGAGAAGGTCTAACATTAGTCTAATTGGAGTTCCAGAAAGTGATATTAGAGAATGGGGAAGAGGCAATATTCAAAGAAATAATGCATGAGAACTTTCCAGAACTGTTGAAAGACATATCTTTAGCTCTAAATCTCAACAAAACCCAGGCAAAAAAAAAAAAAAAAAAGACAGAGAACCTACACATAGACACATCAAAATGAAGCTGAGGAACACTAAGCCCCTCTCCCCGCCAAAACAAAAAATCCCACGGTATCTTTAACGCAGCATACAGAAGTGGCATAATGCATGTTTCAAACACTCTCCAAGGATCCAAACCTATTTTGTCTAAAAAACGACAGGGACCCCGCCTTTCTCTTTCATTGATGTATCTCCAGAGCCCAGCCCAGTACCTGTCACAAAGGAAGCCCTGAATATTTACTGAAGAATGAATGATTCTCTGTGCAGGATGGCACAGGTTGAATGAGCAACTGGCTGAGCAGACACTCGAGGTAATGAAGCCCTTTCCAACATGGAGGGGGATGAGAGAACAAGATGGGTGGTGCCAGTCTCTAGGGAGAAATTATACAAAAAAGAACAGTTGTGGTAGCCATTTTCAAATTTAAAGGGAGTCATGTGGAAGATTCTTTGAAAATTCATCTTTGTGGTTCCAAATGGCAGAGCAGAGCCTAGTAGACAGAAATTCCAGAGAAGCAGAATTTGTCTAAATATTAGGAAGGATTTTCTGACAATTAACAAAAAACATTGTTTGAGAACTGGCATGGCTGATCTTCTAAGGTTCCTTAACTGTGCAATACTGTAGTCTCTGCCTAGGATGTACTAGGAGTCACAGACCATGGAGTAAGACAAACCCATTGCCGTCGGGTCAATTCTGATTCCTAATGACCCTGTAGGACAGAGTATAACTGCCCCATAGAGTTTCCAAGAAGCAGCAGGTGGACTTGAACTGCTGACCTTTTGGTTAGCAGCCGTAGCACTTAACCACTATGCCACCAGGGTTTCCATGGAGTAAGCAGTCCTTCCAGTTCCATCCTATCTCACAGATTCTTTCACCCAAAACTCTCTGGATACCCAATTCCCCAAAAGACTTCCCCAAGATCCCAGATTCAGGAGGCAGAGGAGAAATAACGAGAACTCCAGGCTCCAGACACTCAAGTCAGTGTCCTTCCCACTCCCACCAGTCTCTCCATTAACCCAAACAAGCATACTTACCCACTGAGCTGACACATGCCTTCTAAATCTACCTGTGTCCAGTCAACCCCATTCTTCTAGCACATGGCCAGGGATTACAAAAGCATATAGAACCAGATAAAATGAAAACTCCTAAGCCTTCCAGGAGAAGGAAAGCAAGCTTACCTTGACCTCCACAGCAGATGGCTGAGTTGGGGGCCTGGTTCCGGGGGCTTCTCCTGCGGCCGGCCAGTCATGCTGCTCTCATGCTGCTGGACAGGTGGGAAGAGGAGACCTGGTTCTGTGGGGATGGGAGAAGGAAAAGGTTACTTCTTCATCACCTGCTCCTGGCTCTCCTTCACCAGCCTCTGTAGAACACTACCCAGTGGCCCAGGGAGATGCTCAGGCTGGCCTCAGCCACTCATGTAACTGGTAAGCAGGCAGGCATGCGTTCAACAAGTGTTTCCCAAACCCGAATGAGGCTACAAGGATGAATTAGATACAGTCCCTGCTCTAAAGACAGTCTAGCAGGAGAGAGAGACATATATACTTTTCATTATGATGTCATTTAGTAAGTGCTATGATTTCCCAAAATTCATTCAACAGCCTACCTATCCCACAGGGGAGCTGAGGCAGTTTACAAGCGCACAGTGCGTCTCAGATAATTTGTGATGAAGAACCAGTTTTTTAGTGTTTTTTTTTTTTCCAAACTTCCAATCCATTACCGTTGAATACTTTTGTAAAATATAAAAAAAGAATTGCTAGAAAAATGAAGTGAAAAATATTCATACAAAATACAAGCCCACTTTTTTATTATTTGATTCAACCGATAGCTCTATCAAATTGCTATGAAAGTTTCTGACTCTTAATTTCTGTACTTGTGGACCAGGACAGTTTGCAGACCAGCATCATTCCACAGATTTTGAGTTGTTGTTGTTGTTGTGTGCCGTGGAGTTGATTGCAACTCATGGCGATCCCGTACGACAGAGTAAAATGGGCCCATAGGGTTTCCTAGGCTGTAACCTATATGGGTGCAGATTCCCAGGTCTTTTCACCTGCAGAACTGCTGGGTGGGTTCATATTGCCAACCTTTCAGTTAGCAAGAGAGTACTTAACCACCGTGCCATCAGCAGGGCTGAATTAAGGCATGTGAGGGCCCTAAACACTGATTATCTGCGGTGTCCCCTCCTCTGCTTACTCATGCATTCGAACAGGACATGTGGGTTATACACACACTTACGCGCGTGTGTGCACGCATAAGCCTCAGCTATTCCTGATGTAAGTTCTTTTTAAATGTGACTATAATATCAGCGACTGAACGCAAAAGCGGTGCGTAACATTTTAGCGGAATAAGATGAACTGCATTATAAAATTTTTAGTGGATGTGGGGCACTAAGATTTTTATTATATACCACATTTTCTACAAAAGGTATACTCCACATATTCTACAACAAAGAAAATGAGTCTGTGAACTTAGTTGTTTCAACAATCAATGTAAAATTCTTTAAATGGTTCATACTTCAATTCTGACACTTTTTGTAATAAATGTTATAAATGAACAAATGAAAAGATATAAAGAAAAGAAATTTGATAATCAGAAAACAAATACAACAAATTACTATATTTTATTTTTAGATAGATCTTTTACCTCTAACACATTATAATGCAAAACCTTTCTACTCTTCGCTCTTATAAATTCTTTAACAATTTTGTCACAAGTATTGCTGCCGAACAATATTTCCATATATAATAAGGATAACAAATTGAGTCTTTCTTGAACTACTGTTGTATGCTAAAGGTTTTTGAGACTCCTTAGGAAAGAATATGAGCGTTTTGTTGTACAGTTTGTGATTATTAAAGTTAGGAATATTTGTAAAGCGATTATAACATTGGGAAATGTGAATTGTATTTTATCTTCTATTACAGAATCATACATACCTACGTGAGTAAAATTTGTCTTTCCTGAATCTGTAAACTTAGTTCTCATGTAAGAACAAAATGGTCTCACTTCTCTGTAACTCATCGAGATAAGCCTGCATTCTTCATCAGATATATCCACATTGTTTAAGAATGAAAATCCATTTGAAAGATCTTCATACACTTTCACCCTTCTTTTCATGTAAGGTTCAAGTGTGTCAGTGATGGTGTAGTTTGTGGTTACATGGAATGGATTTCTGGCACTCAGTACTTCCGGAGAACTTCTGTCATTTACTAGTTTCTTTCTAATGCTTCTGTGAGGGTGAGCTGCTTGATAATCAGTATTTGGCAGTATTTGTTTTACTATGTTTTCAAGTTTTTCAAAATCTTCTCTTAAATTACGTAAATACCCTGTTAATGACTGGCAGTATTCTGTGCCTGTCTTTAATTTACTCCTGAATTTTGGAGAGTTTGGCTTGTCCGATGAAAATACCGCAATATATTATTCCATATAACCAACATAAATACATACTCAAGTGTTTGCATTTTGTTGGTGATGTTCTCAGCTTTTCTTTTGGTATCTCCTTTTTGTCTTGTCTTCAGCAATATTTTCAAAGGCATCTAGAATCTGAGTGTACGATTCCAGGGTTGCACTCGTTGCTACAGCTTGCACTTTTCAATGTGCTTTAGAAAGACATTTTAATACTTGATCACTGCCTAAATATGTTTTAAGAACTGCCCATCAGTGAGTAGAGGTATAGAGTAACCGAACAGTAGAAAAAAATTTAACTACTTACGGACAACAATCTACTACACTACATCCTACAAGATTATAAGTGAATGTACAGCACATAGTGTGAAAATGGCATATTCACTGCCTTCTAAAATTTTCTGTTGCACACCTTTATAACACCCTGACATATGGGCAGCATTGTCATAGAACTGGCCTCTGCACTTAGAAAATCAATTTTGCAAACTTCACATAAATAGTGAAATACTTGATCTGCAGTTTCTTCACCAGTGTCTTAGTTATCTAGTGCTTCTGTAACAGAAATACCACAAGTGGATGGCTTTAACAAACAGAAATTTATTCTTGCACAGTCTAGGGGGCTAAAAATCCAAATTCAAGGTGCCAGCCCCAGGGGAAGACTTTCTCTGTTGGTTCTAGGGGAAGGTCCTTGTCATGAATCTTCCCCTGGTCTAGGAGCTTCTCAGCACGGGGACACCAGGTCCAAAGGGCACGCACCCCTTCTGGTTCTTCATTCTTGGTGGTAGGTCCTCCTGTCTTTTGGCTCACTTCTCTCCTTTATATCTCAAAAGAGACTGACTCAGATACAATCTAATCCAGTAGATTGAGTCTTGACTCATAAACATTAACTGCCTCTAATCCTGCCTCCTTAACACCATAGAGGTAGGATTTACGACACATAGGAAAATCATATCAGATGACAAAATGGTAGACAATCACACAATACTGGGCATCATGGCCTAGCCAAGTTGACACACATTTTAGGGGGAGGAAATTTAATCCATGACAAGCAGTATGATTTTTGAAACTAATAAATACGATAAACTGCTTGACAGGTTTTCCATCTGTTGGAGATACAAGTATCTTAAAATGATACTTAGCTGATCTGTATGAGGAAGGTCAGGAGTGGATCTACAAACTGAAATATCGAGCTATACTTATTTCACTGAAAATACTTGATTGAACGCTATCACTTATTAAGTTTATTAATTCTTCGCAGGTTGTTTTAGACATATACGATGTGTTACCGTTTCCTGTGCTACCATATTTTGAGATGTGACCTGCTAAAAATGGATCGAACTGATCAAATTCAAGTAAGCCCCTCGAATTTCTATTTTATGGGGACCCAAACACTTCATTTCTTCCTCAAAAAGATGGTCCACATTCAGCGATTGTTCTAATGATGACAACATGTTGCAAAACAACTTTCCAATACTGATGTTCTTCATTAATATGTGTTCCCAGTTCACGAGTTAAGCCAAAACTATGTCTTTGGTTTAAATAGGACAACATAAAATCTCTGTGAATTGAACTGTTTTCATGTTTATCAATCATATTTGAGTTGTGCCAATTGCTAAATCCATCCGTAAGAATGAGAATTAAATGCTTTAGGTCTGAATAGTTTGCAAACAAAACAATATACAGAGCCAACTGAGGGAGAACACAGTAGCTACTCCCTCTTACAATTTTCACCATTAGCTTTGCACCCTAGAAATACATTCTGGCTACAGGACCTTGTTTGTTTACCATCCAGAAATTTTTGACACGCATTTTCAAATGGTCCACTGTGACGTTGACAACCACTTGGCCCTTTTTTGATCCAATAATTTACATCATTAGAACAAAAATTATTCGCAAAGCAGGATCTGTATTTCTGTTTTTTACGGGGTCTGCAGGTGTGATAATTTCAGATTCTAAAACAGTTTCATTTTCTTTCTACACCATTATTAATTTTTTACTACAGCAAGAAATGAACGCAGAATTTGGAAAAAATTCTGTTACATGTGTATTGCTATTAGTAGTTTCAGCACTAGCAGTACTGGTACAACAATTTGCACCCATTAAACTCCAGCGTTCAACGGAAGAACTCTCTTCTGATTCATTACATTTTCAAAGGGAAGTTAATTTTAGAATTGTCTTTGGGGAGTCACAAATCTTTTTCTTTTATCTTCTCGAGCTTTTGTTTTTGCACTCCACTTAATTGTTGCCATTTCACTTTACCTGGATATAAAATTATGTCACTTTTAAAATTTGGTTCTACCATCGCAAATAAATTTGAATAATTGAAAATAAATAAAATTTATAACTCAAAACCAAACCCACTGCCGTCAAGTTGATTCCAACTCATTCTGACTCATTCCAAGGCTGTAAATTTCTATGGAAGCAGACTGCCACATCTTTCTCCTGAGGAGCCACTGGTGGTTTCGAACCACGGACCTTTTGGTTAGCAGTCAATTGCTTTAACCACTGTGCCACCAGGGCTTCTTAAAACTTACAAGTAAAATGTATAAAATAAAATTTACATTTGAATTTGAGTGTTAACACAAAAATTTTTATTTGAAAATTAGTAAGTAATAAAAAATTGATTTGGAACATATAACTTTGTTCTTTAGATCTGAGGCAGTCAAAAGAAATAGTACTTACAAGGCAGTCAGAAATAATTTCATTCGTTTGTTATACGATGTTTGACGACGGGCCCTTCAAAGATCTCCGTGAGTGTTTTTCGTTTTGAAATAATACTTAAAAACCTGTGCATCCACTTTCCGTCCTTTGATGCTACACCTTCATAGTTCCCTGAACTACTGCTGATACCCAATGGGGCAAAAGCTACTGCAAAGAGCACGATACAAATACAAGGGCACGCTCAATCTGAAGACGTGTTTTGGTTCGCTTTGCACAGGACCAGATATATCACAAGTCACATGATTATAGAGCCGCTGGTGTGTTCTTACGTGGTTGATGGGACGGAAATGAATGTGAGGTTACACTTGAAGGGTCCGAAATGAACAGGAAAATATAACTGTTATTATATACAAAATTTATAAAATGGTATCAATTTCATTTTGTGCCTGCCAGTTCCCTTCTACTGTGGTGCTCAGTTTTCCTTGTGTCCTGTCTGCTTGACATCTATGGGTCTTTGCTTTGGACGACTGGTGTCTCTGTTCTGTTGATGTCCTAAGCACATGCTTACCTTGCTTATTGGATAATCTGTCCCTAGCCACCAGGGCTAGCATTGCTATGTAGAAGTTTATACAGAGTGTAACGTTCCTAAGATGCCTGGCTAATCAATCTCTTGGTCCAGAGAGGATGACTAAAAATGAAAGTGATTCCAAATTTACTCTCCGGACTACAAAAGGTTCTCCAGGAGGGAGCATGTTGGCAGGCGCTTTGCTTTGGAAAGTGTGGCGGTACCAACTTGCCAGGCTCAGGTAACAGAGAGTGAGGCTCACCAAACCTGGTCTAAAGCTGTGCGGGAGCCCTGTCTGGTTCCACCTTGAACTTCCCAACCCTAACTATGGCAACCCTGCCAAGGCAACCTCCCTGAAGGAGAATAGTCATCTATCAGAAGGAGCTGGAACATTTCAGAAAATAAATCATTTTCAAAATGTCAGGAGGGCTGCTGGTGTTCATTCCTACTATTCAATGCTATAAAAATGATTTAAAAAAAAAAAAATTGAGAAATCCTTTGTCTGTGACAGCCAGCTCCAAAAAAGCCTTTAAATGCCTACTGCCTTAATACTTGAGGGAGAGATGATAAGTCATTTTCACCCATTTGAATGTTTAAGAGAAAGCGTTCATTCCTCTGAACTCTCAGCTTTTAAGTAGTCCTTTATTTTAAACCTTAGAAGATAACTCTGCAGAAGAAAAACTTCCATTTTCAAAGCCTTGGTTTTTTTTTTTCTTCCCTCCTAAATGCAAACACACACAGACTCATTCCCAGCTTCAAACGCTAAAATCATCTGCAATTTGGGAGTTTGTTGTTCAAGAAATTCTAGCGATAAGCACATCATAAACATTCCTATAGCAACAGACTGTTTTTGAAGCGATGTCTGCAATGTTACAAAGATTGTGTATCATTATCTCTGAATGTTGGCGAAGAGAAGTTTATGGGGAATAACTGTTTATGTACAAATAAGTCAATATAGTAACTGGCATCCTGAATAGCAGACCTTACCAAGGAGCTAAACCATGGCATGGAATTGAAGTTGGAATGCTCTTCATTCTGTCTCCATGAATAAATACCCCATCCTTACCCTCAACATATGACAATAACTCTCCAGGGTCCCTCACAGCAGCATGAGTCCTTGGAACTGGTTGCCTCATGGGCAAGAGTTTTACTTAGACAACCACATTGTTGTTGTTGTTAGCTGCCATTGAGAAGGTCCCCGACACAGGGAGACACCATGCATGATGAGACTGAACTATTGTAGTCCACACAATCTTCACTGGTTGATTTTCAGAAGTAGGTCACCAGGCCTTTCTTCGTAGTCTATCTTAGTCTGGAAGCACTGCTGAAACCTGTTTAGCATCACAGCAACACACAAGCCTCCAACGACACACGAGTGGTGGTTGTGCTTGAGGTACGCTGGCCGGAAATCCAACCTAGGTCTCCCGCATGGGAGGTGAGAACTCTACCACTGAACCAGCACTAGACAACCATATACTCACCTTTTATTGGTAATCCCTTATATTTCAGACACTGGGTTAACCTCTAGGGTTTTAAAAATGGGTTCTTCTTCAAAGAGGCTCAAGAAAGACATATTAACAGGTAATTACAATTTCTCTTCCCTGTTAAGAAGAGACTATTGGTTGGAGTTGAGGGAAAGGAAAGGAAGTTAACTCAGTCCATCCATTCATTCAACGATCCATTCACCTATCCAATGCTGAATGGGTGCCCAGTATGTACAAGGTAAGTGCAAGGCACCAGACATTCAACTGTTGAGTGAGACCAATATGGTCCCTGCCCTCATGGAGTTTATAGTCTAGTGGGAAAAGCCAACATTAAAAAACGAGAAATAACTGTAATAGTGATTTACTCTAAAGAAATATGGATTAACAGCATGTAACAGGGGGCAGAAAACCCTGGTGGCGTAGTAGTTAAGTGCTACGGCTGCTAATCAAAAAGGTCGGCAGTTCGAATCCACGAGGGGCTCCTTGGAAACTCTGTGGGGCAGTTCTACTCTGTCCTATAGGGTCACTATGAGTCCGAATCGACTCAACGGCAACGGGTTTGGCGTTTGGTTTTAACAGGGGGCAGATCAGTATGGAAAGAGGTCAGTAGTGGTTTCCCCATGGAATTCATCTTTACTCTGAGCACCGAGAATAACTTAGTGAAGCAAAGTAGGGAGGGGAGGAAGGAAAAGATAGGAAGAAAGTGTATTGCAGGCATAAAGAATAGCCGTGCAAAGTCCTGTGGCAGGAATAACATCTAAGAAACAGTACAGAGAGTAATCAATTTGATGAGAAATCTCAGGAGGCTCCTAATGTGGACCAAATAGGTTTTTGATTTAAGACTGTGCTCCAATCACTGTGGTAATCAAGACAGGCATTAAAGATGTGTAGTTGGGAAAAAAAAAAAAAAAGTCCAACAAGTTACCTAGGACAACCCAGGCACGTCATGTACATATCTGCTAAATTCTCCTTCTTCCTAAGTGTCAGAAGACATCCAAATTGGGGCCACTTTGCCCTCCTTCTCAATTTATACCAAGTTTTAGAACTCTTACCTATTTTTCTCTGCAACAATGGTAACTTGGTTAAATTCAGTTCAGCCGGTGGTAAAATTAGTTGGTAAACTCTGATATAAGGCTGACAGTGAGGATAGATTTTGGGACATGGACGAGCTTTGTATTATTAAAATTAATAATGCTCGTGATGCAAGTTACTTTAAGGAATGCCATAGATTTCACGCTTTAGAGAACATGAGCTTTGGAGCCAAGCAGACCTGGGTTCAAATGTGTCCCCGCACCTCACTGGTCAGGGTTAGCTGTGTCCTCTTTGCAGGGGTATCACGGAGATCAGGGAGAATGTAGGTCCTACACTGAGCACCACCTGCCTCCCAAAAGGCTTGGATAAATGGCGGCCGTCACTATTGCTACATACCAGTGAGTGGGGACCATCATGCCCCTCCCTCAATAGGAATCCATGAAACTGCTTCCCAGCTGGTACTGGGGCTGCAGGGCTACTTTGCAAAGGCCCAGGGGTCAATCCCCAGGGTCCTGATGACGCACCATTTCCTGGTCTGTACCCTTACGGGTTCCCATCCACTGTGCTGGGAGGTCCCAGTAGCAAGTCCCACTCCTCACCAGAACCGACCCTCACTGAGTCATGCCCTATCCTGCTGCCCCAGGCTTAACCTCCCCAGGGCACTCCAGATACCTAGAAGCTTAGGGCCGGAAGCCAGTAAACCTGGGTCCCGGTTCCTGCTCCACTGCTAATGACTGGGGCCCTCTGGGACAAGGGCCAAATCTCAGATGGTAGAGGAGGTGGAACAGCTGTCACATCTGGAAACCTAATAGAGCCCCCACATGGTGCTGCAACTGCCCGGACAGTGCCTCTTGTATCTACAAGAATCTTGTGTGCTGATAGCATCACCATTTTACAAGTGAGGAAACTGGTTCAGTGTCTTGGCCAAAGCCACACAACTGTAAGAGGCAGAGCGAGGACCCGAAGCACCAAAGCCTCGAGTTCCCTCTTTACCCCATGACCACACTGCCTAAAAAACCAAACCAAACCCACTGCCGTTGAGTTGATTCCGACTCACAGTGACCCTATAGGACAGGGCAGACTGCCCCCATAGGCTTTCCAAGGCTATAAATCTTTATGGAAGCAGACCATCACATCTTTCTCCTGTGGAGTAGCTGGTGATTTCGAACCGCTGACCTTTCAGTTAGCGGCGGAGTACTTAACTACTGTGCTTACCAGGGCTCCCTCATACTGCCTCACAGGAAAGGAAATCTTACTTATGCTCTTCTCACGTTGCCAGTGAGGAAGCCTTCCTGGAGTGCTGTGTGATTTTCTAAGGACCTACAGCCAGCAAGCCCCCAGGCACGGCCAGAATCTGTGCCTCTGGAAGCTCTTTCCACTACCCTGTACTTCCATCTGGGCCTCAGTTTCCCTTCTGCCCAATGACAGTGACAAATGCTGCCTTACATACTACACACTGTTTTTAGAGTGAAGGGGGAAAGCAGGTTTAAGAGTCTTGGAGAGGAAGAACATCTAACATACAGAAACGAGCACTTTATACGGGTCTCTACAAAGCCCCAAGAGGAAGGGCTCTTCTCAGTCACAAGGCAGTTGGAATGAAGAGAACAGCTCACACCCCACCAGGCAGGACAGAGGGGAGGAACCCAGCCAGGGGCAGGAAGGGAACCCAGGATATAAACTATGGGCTTATGAAATGGGAAGCAGCAGGATCAGATGAAGTGTGAAGAATTCCCTCCATGCCACCCACATCAATTAGAAATTGGCACAGATTTTAAAAAAAGAGGGAAAAGATGGGGGGGAGAATGGGGAAGAGACGGAGGAATTAATATTGAAGCAAGATCCACAAAGCATCTAAGACACAGTACAGAGAGAATCCGCAAACTCCAGTCACCTGAAGGCCAACCATTCCATCAAATTAGTTCTCTTAGGTAGAGACAATGGTGACATGGAAGGAGATCTAACTTTCAACTGAGACACCCAACAGCCCAAAAGCCAGGGGGCCCAGAAGTTTTTCAGATGTAGTGAGGTCTCCCATTCTCTCTCTAAGCTTCTCTCCTTTTCTTTTGACACCCCACCTATACCCGCTAGAAGGTAAAGGAAAAAATAACTTCTATGGGCTGGAGAAGGGGTCCTGTCCAGACCACATGAGATACAGTTGTTGTTGTTGTTGTTAGGTGCTGTCGAGGAGTTGGTTCCAACCCATAGCAACCCCATGCACAACAGAACAAAACACTGCCCGGTCCTGCGCCATCCTTACAATCGTTGTTATGCCTGAGCTCATGGTTGCAGCCGCTGTATCAATCCACCTCGTTGAGGGTCTTCCTTTTTTCCGCTGACCCTGTACTTTGCAAAGCATGATGTCCTTCTCCAGGGACTGATCCCTCCTGACAACATGCCCAAAGTATGTGAGATGCAGTCTTGCCATCGTGGCTTCTAAGGAGCATTCTGGTTGCACTTCTTCCAAGACAGATTTGTTCGTTGTTTTGGCAGTCCATGGTATACTCAACATTCTTTGCCAACACCACAATTCAAAGGCGTCAATTCTTCATCAATTCTTCTTCGGTCTGCCTTATTCATTGTCCAGCTTTCACATGCATATGATGCGATTGAAAATACCATGGGTTGGGTCAGGTGCACCTTAGGCTTCAAGGTGACACTTTGCTTTTCAACACTTTAAAGAGGTACTTTGTGGCCGATTTACCCAATGGTTGTGAGATACAGGGGACCACTTAATCAGGTCTACATGCAGCTGCTCATTACAGAACACAGGTGAACTGAAGCTGAACCTTCCAGATCAATACTGGAGCAGCTCAAACATTGGGAGCATGTCAGATGGACTTGTCGTGGGCTGATAATGGATGACAGGCCACCGTCCACCCTCCAACCTCATCTTGGGCCTCCCACAGCCTTGATCACAGCTTCAATAGGCTCGTCTTTCAGATTCTCAAACACTCCAAGCTCTTTTCCACACCACTGCCTTTGCACATACTGGTCCCGCTGGCTGGGATGCTGTTCTCCCAGCTCACCCCTCATTAACATTTACTCAGTTGTTATGGATTGAATTGTGTTTCCCACCCCCCGCCCCCAAAAAGATACGTTGAATTCCTAACCTCTGTACCTGTGAGTGTAACTTTGTTTAGAAACAGGGCTTTTCTTTTGTTATCAGTTAAGTTAAATGAGGTCACTCTGGAGCAGGGTGAGTTTGAATCCTAATTCCTTCTGAGTGGTGTCTCAAGAAAAGGGAGCTAGGGGCAGGGAGCGGGAGGACAGGTGCCCTGTGGTGGTGGAGGCAGCAGAGAAACATCAAGGACAGCTGCAGCAGCCACCAGAAGCTTGGGGAAGCGGCATGGAGCAGCTCGTCTCTCAAAGCCCCAGAAGCAATGGACACAGCTGATACCCTAATTTAGACTTCTAGCCTTTATAACTGTGAGAAAATTAATTTCTGTCCTTTAAAGTCACACACTTTGTGGTATCGTTAGGAAACGAAGCCATCATCTTTCAGGCTACAGCTTCAGTGAGGTTTCTCTCACCATCCAGAAACGTCAGTGTGCAGCAGCACTGATGGGAGTTATAATTATGTGATTAACGAGTTGGTCTCCCCAGTCAGAATGAAAGCTCTGCAAGGGCCGTGTGTTTTTCTGCTGTCGTGCCCCACGGGCCAGCGCAGGGCTTCTTAATATGGATTGTACATTAGAATCACCTCAGAAGCTTTAAAAAAAAAAAAAAAAAAGGGTGCCTGGGCTCTACCCCATCGGTTAAATGTTTAGAAGCTCACCTGGTGATTGCAATGTGAGACCAAGGTTGAGAATCACTGACTTTGAGAAAAGGCCCTAGGCACTGGGCTTATGTCCCGGAGCAATCTTGAAGCGGCTCTCAGGAAGTTACAGCAGGACATTGCTCCCTTTTCTTGTGCATACAATGTATCACTTAAATATTGTTTTCCACCCTAGAGATTAATTTTGAGGAAATTCCAGAAAAAAGAAACAAAATCCTGTCCTTAAGAGGAAGACTAGCGCTTTCATTAACTGCCCCCATGCAGCCCCTTCCCACCACACCTGTCCCCTTAATCTCCTTTATCATCTTTATCGTCAGAGCCATAGGATTAACCTGATATGTTTCTGAAATACACTTAAACATCTGATGTAAAACCTGGTAACTGTTAATTTAAACAGGCCCAGCTATACTACATAGGTGGTGTTGTCAGGTGCCGTTGAGCTGGTTCCGACTCATAGTGACCCTACGTACATCAGAATGAAATATTGCCCGGTCCTGCACCATCCTCACAATTGTTGTTATGCTTGAGTCCATTGTTGCAGCCACCGTGTCAATCCATTTTGTTGAGGGTCTTCCTCTTTTTCGCTGACCCTCTACTTTACCAAGCATGATATCCTTCTCCAAGGACTAGTCCCTCTAATAACACGCCCAGAGTATGTGAGACGATGTCTCGCCATCCTTGCTTCTAAGGAGCATTCTGGCTGTACTTCTTCCAAGACAGATTTGTTCTTTCCTCTGGCAGTCAATGGTATATTCAATACACAGTAGAACGCGATATTTCACATTAAATTTTATTAAAACAGGAGAGTTCAAAGCCAGTTTGTGCTGGAACAGACCCTCCAGGCCAGCTCTGGGCAGACAGGTAGGGGTGCTTTGCAGAAGTACATCCTGGGGCACTGGTGAGGGGGGAGCTCACTTATGGAGGTAGGTCATCTGATCTGGGAAGTCCAGAGAGAACGCCCTACCAACTCAGTTACCCTTACTAGGGGGAGAAGGAGGATAATCTCAGTTATGTAGTGCTGCTACAACAGGAACACCACAAGTGGGTGGCGTTAACAAGCAGAAATTTATTCTCTCCCAGTTTAGGAGGCTAGAAGTCCAAATTCAGGCCACTGGCTCTAGGGGAAGGCTTTCTCTCTCTGTTGGCTCTGGGGGAAGTTCCTTGTCTCTTTTCAACTTCTGTACCTTCAGCTCCTTGGTGATCTCCATGTTGCTAGGTGTCTATCTCCCCCTATCTCCTCCTATCTCTACTTGCTTGCTTAATCTGCTTTTTTTTTTTTTTTTTTTTGGCTTCAACAAACAGAAGTTTATTCTCTCACAGTTTAGGAAGCTAGAAGCCCAATTTCAGGGTGTCAGCTCCAGAGGAAGGCCTTCTCTTCTCTGTTGGTTCTAGTGGAAGGTCCTTGTCAACTATCTTCACTTGGTCTAAGAGCTTTTCTGTGCAAAAATATGGAACGCTTCACGAATTTGCATGTCATCCTTGCGCAGGGGCCATGCTAATCTTCTATGTATCGTTCCAATTTTAGTATATGTGCTGCTGAAGCGAGCACTTAATCTGCTTTTATATGTCAAAAGAGATTGGTTTAAGATATACTCTATGCTTACTGCTTCATTAACATAACAAAGAAAACTCATTCCCAAATAGGATTATAACCACAGGTACAGGGGTTAGGATTTACAACACACATTTGGGAGAGGGGGCACAATTTAATGCATAACATGGACAGTGTGTGAAAAAATTCCAATCGCTCTTAAAACAGCCCATGAAGTTGCAGCTTCAATTCCCTGATGGGTTTTGCCACACAATAGAAGTAACGCTCTACCCAATTCTCCGTGAGAAGTAAACTCTCACTTAACTAAGTGGGGCCCAAAGTGGTTCTCCAATCTGAATATTCATAAAGACTACCCAGGACCTTGGTAAGATGTTAAGAATGAAGCCTCCCTTCATACCTACTAGACTGGCAGTTAAAAAACCAAAAACCATGGAGAAAAACAAGTGTTGATGAGGATGTGGAGAGACTGGAACCCTCATGCGTTGCTGGTGGGAATGTAAAATGGAGCAGCCACTGTGGAAAAGTTTGGCAGTACCTCAAAAAGATAATTGTAGAACTACCATATGACCCAGCAATCCCAATCCAAGGTACACACCCAGAAGAACCGAAAGCAGCAACTCAAGCTGACACACGTACATCGATGTTCATCGCAGCTCAATTAACAATGGCCAAAAAGTGGAAACAACCCAAGTGCCCATCAACAGATGAATAAATAAACAAAAAGTGGTATATCCATAAAACGGAATATTATTCAGTCATAAAAAGGAACGAAGTTATGACACATGCTACCACGTGGATGAACCTTGAAAATATTTATGCTGAGTAATATAAGCCAGACACATGAGGACAAATATTGGGTGATTCCATTTATCTGAAACCTCCAAACCAAACCAAAACCCACTGCTGTCAAGTTGATTACGACTCATAGTGACCCTACAGGACAGAGCAGAACTGCCCCATAGGGTTTCCAAGGAACAGCTGGTGGATTTGAACTGCAGACTTTTTGGTTAGCAGCTGAGCTCTTAACCACTGAGCCACCAGGGCTCCATGAAACATTCAGAATAGGCAAATCCATAGAAACAGAAAGTAAATAAGTGGTTGCCAGGGGCTGAGTGGCAGAAGAAATGGGGAGTGGCTGCTTAATGGACACAAGGTTTACTTTTGGGTTAATGAAAGTGTTCTAGAACTAGACTGCAGTGAAGGGTGCACAATATTGTTAATATACTAAATGCCATTGGATTGTATACTTTGTTGTTGTTAGGTGCTGTCAGGTCAGTACCGACTCATAGTGACCCCATGTATAACAGAACAAAACACTGCCCGGTTTTGCACCATCATCATAATTGTTGTTATGCTTGAGTGCATTGTTGTAGCCACTGTGTCAGTCCATCTTGCTGAAGGTATTCCTCATTTTCACTGACACTCTACTTTATCAAGCATGTCTTCTCCAGGGACTGATCCCTCCTGGTAACATGTTGAAAGTATGTGAGACGTAGTCTCACCATTCTTGCTTCTAAGGAGCATTCTGGTTGTACACTTTAAAACGGTTATAATAGTAAATTTTATCTTAATAAAAATAAAATAATAAAGAATAAGCTTCCTGGGCTCCACAATGAGAGGCTCGGACTCAGAAAGTTTGGGCTGGGGTCTGGAAACCTACATTTTAAAAGAACACCTGGGTGACTTTTGAGATGGGATGGCCTTAAAGGCAAGGCCTATATTTTCTTTATTTATTTTAATTGTGCTTTAGGTGAAAGTTTAGAGAACAAATTAGTTTCTCATTAAACAGTGAATACACAAATTGTTTTGTGACATTGGCTGCCACCCCAGGTTCCCTGTTTCCATTCATCCAGTTTTCCTGTTCCTTCCTGCCTTCTCGTCTTTGCTCTTGGGCTGGTGTGCTCATTAGCCTCATATGATTAAACTACGAAGCATGTTCCTCACATGTGTTACTGTTGGGCCTATAGACCTGTCTAATCTTTGGCTTATGCCTTTATTTTAGATGAATCAATAACTGTTGCTATTTACGGAGTGCCAAGTATGTGCCAGGCACTGGGCTTGGTGCTTTCAAACATACTATCTCAGGCTGCAAGGTGGAATAGTCACTGTTTTATTTTACATATGAGGAGACTGAGGCTCAGAGAGGATAAGTAAGTTGCCCAGGGCACAAAGCCGATTAACAAGGAATCCCATATTCAAACCAATCTCCCTATAACTCCACAGCCCATCTTTTTCCCACAACCTTCACTATGTTGCTGTGTCCTCTAACAAGCTCATCCAGGCAGCAGAAATGTCATTCTTTATGCAATATGTAGAAAAAAAATGCTCTTAATGTTAGAGACTCAGATTGTCCTACAGTGTGATCCTCAGGCCAGCAGCTTCAGAACTTATGAGAAATGCAGATTCTTGGGCCTCACCCCAGATCTGCTGCATCAGTGTTTGCTATCCCCAGAGGATTCGTGTGCACATTAAGGTATGAGAAGGACCCGTCTCCCTGGAGCTGTGCTGCCT
Organism: Loxodonta africana; assembly: GCF_030014295.1. Classification (NCBI taxonomy): domain Eukaryota; kingdom Metazoa; phylum Chordata; class Mammalia; order Proboscidea; family Elephantidae; genus Loxodonta; species Loxodonta africana. The sequence goes on from NC_087342.1 coordinate 105,002,694, forward strand.
GGCTTTTAAATTTAAATTAAGATTAAATAAGCATGAAATTCAGTTCTTCAGTTTCACTAGCCACTTTTCAAGTGCTCTGTAGTCACATGGGGCTACTGGCTACTGTATCGGACAGCACAGAAGAGAGTATGTTCATCATCATAAAACATCCTACTGGACGGCGCTGAGCCGGGTTACTCAGCCTTGGCACTACGAGCATTCTGGGCTGGATAATCCCTTGTTGTGGGGGCTTCCTGTGCATGGTAGTGCAGTAGCTCTCAACCTGGGGTGATTTTGCTCTCCAGGGCACACTTGGCAATGTCTGGAGACATTTTTGATTGTCACAATTGGGGGCCCTACTGGCATCTAGTGGGTAGAGGCCAGGATGTTACTAAACATCCTATAATTACAGGACAATTCCCAAAACAAAGAATTATCTGGCCCAATATGTCACTAGAGCCGATGTTGAGAAGCCCTGCTCTAGAATAATCAAGAAAACATAGCCAGCCTCAGCAATACTGGCAGCAGAAGACCAAAGTGCCACTGCTCTCTCTTGCCAAATTCAGAACCCTGAAAAGCTGCTGTCTGAGCAAACAGGTATCGAGTTTTGCCAAGGCTGCAGAGTGAGAAATCCTGGTTTCCAAAACAAACCTACAGGCTCATTGCTGAGATAAAGTCCCTATACTTCAAATTCCAGGTGCAGGGAAAGGAAGAAATTCATTTTTGGCATTGATGTTCAGAATATGGTTTCAAATTCTACATAGAAACCATGACCTGCTTGTTGGTAGATTTAATCATTCATTCATCTGTTTATTGAGCACCTATTATGTGCCATGCACTGTTCTAGTGTTGGAAACACAGCAGTGAAGACAAACCAGTATCTTGCCCCTGTAGAGCTGACATTCCAGGGGAGAAGACCCACGGTACACAAGTAAACAAATAACTATATAACATAAAGAAGGGTAGTGGCCAGTGTTACAAAAAAAAAAACCAGAATAAGGCAACAGAAGAGTGATGGGGATAGGTAGGGATCTACTGAGGAAGGGTGATCAGGGAAGGCGTCTCAGAAAAGGGGACATATGGGCAGAAACATGAGAGAACAGAGATTGAGCCAGGTGACTTGGGGAGAGAAGAGAGTCCCAGGCACAGGTAACAGTGGGTGCTAAGACCTTCTGCAGAGCTGGCTTGATGTCACCTACCAACTTACAAAGGCAGCGTGACAGATAATGGGAAGAGGAATGGCAGGGGCCAGGTTGCATGGGGCCTCAAAGATACAGGGACCTACCATTGAGCAATCTGAACAGGGAGAGATGGGGTTTGATTAACTTTTCATATGGAGAAGAAACTGTAGGAAGACATGAGTGGAAAAAATGATGTCAGTTATGAGGCTGCTGTAGTATTCCAAATGAGGGATGATGACGGCTTAATATTATTAATCAATCAATTAATATTAACACTAGTTGGCTACACAGTCGAGTCTATTACTATTAATATCTTAATATATTTTATTTTATACTATAGAATATATTCTATAATATTCTAATTAATAGTAGACCAAGCATCATGTTTCAGCTACTTCTTTGCGAAAATGCATTCTGAGTCTCAGATGGTCAACTTGAAATCTTTTCTATCCCCCTTAGGTTGAAGTCAGGGACTTTGTGGTCTGGTAGAAGACAGTGGGAAAGGCGGATGGGGGCTAGGGCAAGTTATCAAGAGGAAAATGACGTATGCCCTGATCATCCTCTTTCCCCAAAGCCATAGGAGAAGAGGATCTAAGAGTTCTTCCCAACATAATTCTTCCAGCGGTTGCTGGGCAGCAGATGGATGGGACCCAGATGCTCCACTCCAGATGGAAGAGAGGGGAAAGGGCTGCTTATCCTGGAAGGGTGGGATGCACTATAGCTGTGTCCAAAGGAGACTGGAGTCTTTTGCAAAAGCAAGGGAGAATGTACTGCTGGGGTTCTGAGGTTTCAGAGCAACAAAGCATCATGGAGACAGCCATGGAGTCAGCAGATTTAGGGTGGAATCACCCAGCTGTGCCTTTTACTAACTGCGCAACACTGGCATGTCACCCGATCTCTGGTTCTCAGCTTCCGCCTCTGTAAATAAGAAACAATAACTCCTGCCTCTCAGAGTTGCTATGCTGGATCAAATCAGGTGATGCCTGTGTGGAGGGTGGATGACAATGTCCAGTCCATGTTCTGAAGTCTGGGTACCTGCACCTGCTGGAGCAGACACAGATCTACCATCCTGCACATGCACGTTGGTTTGTGCTGTACTCACATCTAGTAGTACAGCTTTGAAGGAGCCCTGGCAGCACAACAGTTAAGTGCTTAGCTGCTGTTATGGATTGAATTGTGTCCCCCCAAAATATGTGCCAACTTGGTGAGACTGTGATTCCCAGTATCATGTGGTTGTCCTCCATTGTGTGATCTGAAGTATTTCTCCTAAACAAACAAAAAAAAAAAAAACAGTGCTTTCCTACGTGTTGTAAATGCTAACCTCCATGACAACTGGTAGTTGGAAAATACAGCCTTCCTGATAGAAATGATGCTAGAGATGGCATGATAGAATTTTGCAAGACCAATGACTTCTTCACTGCAAATACCTTTTTCAACAACATAAATGGTGACTATACACGTGGACCTTGCCAGATGGAATACACAGGAATCAAATCGACTACATCTGTGGAAAGAGACAATGGAAAAGCTCAACATCATCAGTTAGAACATGGCCAGGGATGGAACAGACCACCAATTGCTCATATGCAAGTTCAAGTTGAAACTGAAGAAAATTAGAGCAAGTCCACAACAGCCAAAGTATGGCCTTGAGTATATCCCATCTGAATTTAGAGACCATCTCAAGAATAGATTTGATGCGTTGAACACTAATGACCAAAGACCATCAAGTTGTGGAATGACATCAGGGACATCATACATGAAGAAAGAGACTATTAAAAAGACAGGAAAGATATATCCGCACAATGGAATACTACACATGGATAAAGAACAATGATGAACCCATGAAACTTTTCGTTATATGGAGGAATCTGGAAGGCATTATGCTGACTGAAATTAGTCAGTTGCAAAAGGACAAATATTGTATGAGACCACTATTATGAGAACTCAAAAAATAGTTTAAACAGCGAAGAAAATATTCTTTGATGTTTACGAGAGTGGGGAGGGAGGGAGGGAGAGGGGTATTCACTAATTAGATAGTAGATAAAAGCTATTTTAGGTGAAGGGAAAGACAACACACAATACAAGAGGTCAGCACAACTGGACCAAACCAAAAGCAAAGAAGTTTCCTGAATAAACTGAATGCCTCAAAGGCAGCATAGCAGGGGCGGGGGTTTGGGGACCATGGTTTCAAGGGACATCTAAGTCAATTGGCATAATAAAATCTATTAAGAAAACATTCTGCATCCCACTTTGGAGAGTGGTGTCTGGGAGAGCGGCCATCTAAGATGCATCAATTGGTCTCAACCCACCTGGAGCAAAGGAAAATGAAGAACACCAAGGATGTAAGGTAATTATGAGCCCAAGAGACAGAAAGGGCCACATAAACCAGAGACTACATCAGCCTGAGACCAGAAGAACTAGATGTTGCCCGGCTACAACCGATGACTGCCCTGACAGGGAACACAACAGAGAACCCCTGAGGGAGCAGGAGAGCAGTGGGATGCAGACCCCAAATTCTTGTAAAAAGACTAGAATTAATAGTCTGACTGAGAGTAGAAAGACCCCAGAGGTCATGGTCCCCAGATCTTCTGTTAACCCAATATAGGAATCATTCCCAAAGGCAACTCTTCAGACAGGGATTGGACTGGACTACAGGATAGCAAATGATACTGGTGAAGAGTAAGCTTCTTGAATCAAGTAGACACATGAGACTATGTGGGCAGCTCCTGTCTGGAGAAGAGATGAGAGGGCAGAGAGGGTCAAAAGCTGACTGAATGGACATGAAAATATAGAGTGGAGGGAAGGAGTGTGCTGTCTCATTACAGGAAGAGCAACTTGGAGTATATAGCAAGGTGTATATAAGTTTTTGTATGAGAGACTGACTTGATTTGTAAACTTTGACTTAAAGCACAATAAAAATTAAAGAAAAAGGAAAAAAGACAGGAAAGACAGAAATGACCAAAATGGATGTCAGAAGAGATTGAAACTTGCTCTTGAACATTGAGGAGCTAAAGCAAAAGGAAGAAATGATGAAGGAAAAGAGCTGAACAGAAGATTTCAAAGGACTGCTCAAGAAGACAAAGTATTATAATGACATGTGCAAAGACCTGGAGATAGAAAACCAAAAGGGAAGAACATGCTTGGCATTTCTTAAGCTGAATGAGCTGAATTAAAAATTCAAGCCTCGAGCTGCAATACTGAAGGATTCTATGGGGAAAATATTAAATGATGCAGGAAGCATCAAAAGAAGATGGAAGGAATACAGAGAACCATTACACCAAAAAGAATTGGTCGATGTTCAACCATTTCAGGAGGTAGAATATGATCAGGAACCCACGGTACTGAAGGAAGAAGTCCAAGCTACACTGAAGGCACGGGCGAAAAACAAGTCTCCAGGAATTGACGGAACACCAACTGAGATGTTTGAACAAACTTATGCAGCACTGGAAGTGCTCATCTGTCTATGCCAAGAAATTTGGAAGACAACTACTTGGCCAACTGATTGGAAGAGATCCATATTTATGTCTATTCCCATGAAAAGTGATCCAACTAAATGTGGAAATTACTGAACAATATCATCAATATCACAGGCAAGCAAAATTTTGCTGAAGATCATTCAAAAGCGGCTGCAGCAGTACATCAACAGAGAACTGCCAGAAATTCAAGGCAGATTCAGGAGAGGACATAGAACAAGGGATATCATTGCTGATGTCAGACTGATCCTGGCTGAAAGCAGAGAATACTAGAAAGATGTTTATTTGTGTTTTATTGACTATGCAAAGGCATTTGACTCTGTGGATCATAACAAACTATGGATAACATTGTGAAGAATAAGAATTTGGGACACTTAATTGTGCTTATGAGGAACCCATACATAGATCAAGAGGCAGTCATTCGAACAGAACAAAGAGATACTACGTGGTTTAAAGTAAGGAGAGGTGTACACCAGTGTTGTATCCTTTCACCATACCTATTCAATCTGTCTGCTGAACAAACAATCCAAGACGCTGGGCTATATGAAGAAGAACGTGGCATCAGGATTGGAGGAAGACTCATTAACAACCTGTGTTATGCAGATGACACAGCTCTGCTTGCTGAAAGTGAAGAGGACTTGAAGTACTTACTGATGAAGATCTAAGTCCACACCTCAACATAAAGAAAACAAAAATCCTCACAACTAGACCGATAAGGACAACGAATAAGGAAGACCAAAGAAGAATTGATGATGCCTCTGAATTGTGGTGTTGGCAAAGAATATTGAATATACCGCTGACTACCAAAAGAACAAACTGTCTGTCTGAATGCTTCTAGAAGCAAGGATGGTGAGATTACATTTCACATACTTTGGACGTGTTATCAGGAGAGATCAGTCCCTGGAGAAGGACATCATGCTTAGCAAAGTAGAGGGTTGGCAAAAAAGAGGAAGACCCTCAATGGGATGGATTGACACAGCGGCTACAGTGATGAGCTCAAGCATAACAGGGATTGTGTGGATGGTGCAGGACCAGGCAACATTTCATTCTCTTGTACATGGGGTCGTTATGAGTCAGAATTGACTCGACAGCACCTAACAACAACAACAGGATATTAATGAGGCAGGATTAGTGACAGTCATGTTAATACGGCAGGACTCAATGTGTAGGATTATGTTGTATCTTGAGTCAATCTCTTTTGAGATATTAAAGAGAGAAGCCAGCAGAGAAGCCAACAAGAAATAAGCATCAGGAGTGGAATGTGCCCTTTGGACCTGGGGTTCCGTGCTGAGATGCTCCTTGACCAGGGGAAGATTGATGACACGGACCTTCCCCCAGAGCCAGCAGGGACAGAAGGCATTCCCTGGAGCTGGCGCCCTGAATTTGAACTTCTAGCCTCCTAGACTGTAAGAGAATAAATTTGTTTGTTAAAGCCATCCACTTGTGGTATTTCTGTTATAGTAGCACTAGATAACTAAGGCAGCTGCTAACTAAAAGGCTGGTGGTTCAAACCTACCCAGTGGCTCTTCAGAAAAAAGACCTGGCAATCTTCTCCCATAAAGATCACAGCCTAGAAAATCCTATGGGACAGTTCTACTCTGTCACATGGGGTTACTATGAGTTGGAATCGACAACACCTAACAACAAGACAACTTCACACATGGAAAAAGGAAAAAGGGGCTTCCTTTTCATGAATTCATCTATTCAACACACATTCACTGAGTCTTTTTGCCAGGTGTGGTGTCTGGAAGAAACAATAAGATGCAGCTCCTCCTCCAAGAACATATGGGCAGCTGGGAAGACAGACATGAAATACCAATATTTATCTACTACTTGTCCCTTGGTGCCTGGTGGCCATTGCCTAGAGATGGTTTTTGTACCTCTGGACTAAAGTCACCTGCCCTTTGGGACCTGCAGTGCCCCCTCATCTACCTGCAGCTTGTGGAGTCGGCCCTGGGGGCAGTGCCCACTGTTCGTCTCTAGGCGTGGCAAGTGGGCCTGGTCATTGCTGCAGAAGCAGGAAGAGATGGTGAGAAAAAGGCAGCCTGGCTGGGAGAAGCATTTGCCTTTGGCCAGACCCTCCTTGCACCCCCATTTCCTCTCTTCTATGGGCTCAGCTCCAAGATATAAAGAAGACCAGTACGGGCCTGGGCCAGGACACCCACTCCTGATCCCCAGGTCACCTGTGGCTCAGCATCTCTCCAGCACCTCCCAAGGAATGTCTTCAGGAGAAGGTCCCAGCTCTGAGTCATCTGCAGCGGAGAGGAGGCCTTGTAAAAATAACTCAAAGTACGAGGCTCTTGTGCTCATTTTATTCATGATACAAAGAACAAAAAAGCAGGGCAGGAAGCAGAGGAGGGAAGTGTCGTTCACATCAGTTTTCTCCAAATGACAAGCAGCCAGGAACTCACTTGCTGAGCCTCAGCTCTCTCACTCTCCTTGGAGCGATTACGTAAGCTGGAGAGAGGGTCTTCTTTCAACCTTTTCAACTCTCCCACCCACCTCTTCTCTATCAGTTTCCTTCAAATCTGAGCCTTCCCTGTAACCCCACCAGGACACAAACAGGGACTCAGGTTGGGCCCTCTCCTGAGAGGTCCGCCCTGGAATAGGAAATCCCTTTGAAGACCCAAGAACCTCCTCCGAGCCCCAGGGGTAGAATTTCTAGCACCATGACAACGTGAGGGAGAACCTGTGGGGGGGCGGCCACAGGGCTGGCCCCTGTCCCTGATGACATACATGGTGTAGCTTCCTCAAAAGGTCCAGAATTTCAAAATGCTAGGACTTCCTGGCTAGGTGGCCTTGGGGACTCACTTGGTCATAGTCAGGGCTTTTCGGGCTCCAAGGGGTAGTGCTGCTGACTCACTCCCACTCAGCTTTCTGGGGGACGTGGTCTTTAGGGTCATGAGTAAGGACAGGGACTGTGAGATAAGGAAGAGTTTGGAGAAAAGGAATGTGTTATACGCTTGGGGAGTGAAGGCCCAATAAGGGTCGAAGCGAGGGAAGGAGACTAGGAGTGGGGGGAGATGAGAAATAAAAATGATCCTGGGTGGCGGGAGACAGGCAGAGGTGCGGCCATAATGCTTTTATTCAGCACTTATTAAACCATGGCCCTTGACAGGGAGCCATCATAGTTGTGGTCCTGACCTCTTGTGACTCATAATTAAGAACAAACTAATAACTACTTTTAGACAGGTGCACACACATATTGGGAAATAAAAGCCACAACTAAGGCATGGGAAGTATAAAGTCAGAAGTCCGGCTAATGCCAGTAAAAGCAGAACTATTAGCAAATTCATTGCTCTGTGCTTTGTAAACACCCTTGTTCATGAGAAAAAATGCTTTAGAGTATGAATCTACCTGGACTGCAGACTTCACCAACAGAAGTCTCTGGCTTCAGAAGAAGAAGCCAAGCTCACCCAATGCTTCCAGACATTGACAGCTATGTAACGGCAGAGGCCCTCACTAGTCTTGCAAAATAGAGCTCATTCATTCAAAAAGTATTTATTGAGCGCCTGTTACGTGTTGGGCATTGTTCTGGGTGACTGACATACAACAGTGACCAAAAAGACAAAACTCCCTCCTGCCCTCATGGAATTTTCATTTTAAAAGGGGGAAAACAGAAAATAAAAACAAATAATTAAAATAGATAGTATGATAGATGGTTATAGGGGCTATGGCTAAAAATAAAACATGAAAGGGGGAGTGGTCAGGGAAGGCCTCAATGAGAACGTGACATCTGAACAAAGACCTAAAGGAGGTAAGTGAGCCAAGTGAACATCTGCGGAAAGAGCATTCCAGGCAGAGGGAACAGCAAGGGTAAAGGGTCTAGGGCAGGAACATGCCTGGTATGACTGAGGAACTACAAGAAGGATGATGAGGCTGGAATGGAAAGAATGAGGGGAAAGTAGTAAGAAATGAGGTCAGACAGATTCTAAGGATAGTTAAAAGACAAACCAAGTACGGGAATATGATAGGACCCCTGGTAGCTCAGACAGTTAAGCACTTGGCTGTTAAAAGTAAGGCTGGCGGTTAGAATCCACCCAGTGGCTCCATGGGAGAAAAACCTGGCGATCTGTTTCTGTAAAGATTACAGCCAAGAAAACCCTATGGGCAGTTCTACTCTGTCACATGGGGTCTCTATGAGTTGGAACTGACTTGACGGTACACAGCAACAAGGGAAATCTGACAGCGTGACTGGGCTGGTCACATAGGGTGCTCAGGAAAAGCCTTGGTAAGGAGGTGTTAGTTGGGCTTCACATGACTGGCAGGTGAAGATCTGAGAAGCAAATATTCCAAGCAATGACAAGAGCTAATACAATGGCCCTGTGGTAGAAATATGACCAGGTGTGGCAAGTACACAGTGGGTAGGATGGGGCAGATGTGTGGTGGGAGAAGGTACCCCATCATGCAGGGTAGTGGTTCTCAACCTGGAACAATTTTGCCCTACAGAGGATATCTGGTAATGTCTGGAGGCATTTTTAATTGTCACAACTATGGGATCCTCCTAGCACCTAGTGGGTAAAGGAACAGGGATGCTGCTAAACATCCTACAATACACATGAAAGCCCCAACAACAAAGAATTATCTGGTGCAAAATGTCAATGGGGCTGAGATTGAGAAAAGTTGGGTGAGGGCCTTGTAAACCATGGTAAGAAGTATGTGTGTAAACAGAAGCACAACTTGTGGATTTACTAATTCCTTGTGACTGTCAGAGTTTGGTCCGTATACACGACAAAATCTATCATGTGGTCGGGGTCCAGAGTACATGTGTTGGGATGAAAAATAAAAGGTACTAGTAATGGCTCTCAGAGCACAGGTGCAAGGCTGGAGCTGAGAGGGAGGTCCTGAAAAAGAAACATAGGCGGTCAAATGGGGAGACATCAAGAATGCCTCTTCCAGAAGCTGATGTTCCTGAAGAGTCAAAGTGAGGTCCTGGGTTGGGGGAGAGGAACAAACCTGTCATAGTAAAAGTACCAAGGGTGGGGGAATGCCACTTGTCTATGGAGGCACTAGATGAGGCCAGTGTGTCAACAGTGGAGGGCCCAAGAGCATGTATCAATTAAAAAGGAGGGACTTAGGTGGGGGATGACAAGGGGAAAGGACCACCAAGCCCAAGAATACAATGAGTAAGGAACAGACGCAAATGAGGAAGCAAGAGGAGCTGGGAACACCAGGGGCTCTTTCAGTATGATCTCAAATTTGGTTACTGCTACAGAATGGGTTGTTCTCTGCTCCACTGAGTATATGTTGAGGGAGGGGGAGTACCTGGAAGCCAGGCTCTCTGGTCACTGCCAACACAGTAGCACTTCAAGTCACAAGCTATTTCATTTTCCCCCCAAAGTCAAGCAAGTCCACAGGTCTGGGAAGTGGCCAAGGTGGCCAAAGACTTTGACATGCAGTTAACCTGCAATATGTCTCTCCTCCTCCCCCCCCCCCCCCCCGTTTATAATCTCTCTTATTCATCCAGAGAAGTCGGTCCTGCCTAAGTGGAAAGATAATCTAGATAAAGTTCTCATCACGTAGAAACAAGAAAAAATTTTCAGTGTAGAAGCAGGCCATTTATTATCCCTTCCCTGGTCACTACTCAAAGAACCTTTTTTTAGCTTGCAAGCAGCCGTTCAAGGTTCAACAATTGGTCTCTGTTTGCTGGGAACACCAAAGGAAGAAGGAGGGTCAGGAATCTGTGGAGGAAATGGAATATGTGAACAATCGCCTCCTTTGTCATGAGACCAGAAGACCTAGATGGTGCCCAGCTACCACTACTGAACATTTAGATAAAAAATTCTAGTGAAGAATCCTGATGAAAAGGGAGAAAATGAGGAACAGAATTTAAAATTCTCAGGGAATCCAGGCTTTCTGAAGCCATTGAGGCCAGATAACCCCCGACACATACTCCGACTATTACCCTAAGGAAATCTTTAAACCCCGAACAGAAACTATCCCGTGAAGTCATCATCTTTGAACCAAATAACACTTTAGCTTAATTAGAAAAGAATGCCTATATTAAGAATTATACTCTTTTAAAGGATTATCCCTGTGATCAAATAGACAACAGCAACGAGAAAGGATAGATGAGAAGCGTAGGGGGCAGTAAGTTTGTGTTAATGTTGGTGAAATAGTTTGGAAAACGTCGAGAAAGGTGGCACAACTTGAAGACTGTAACCAATGTCACTGAATTGTACATGCAGAAATTGTTGAAGCGCTGTGTTTTGTTGTACATATTTTCACCGAAAAAAAAAAAAAAAAAAGTTGTACCAGTACTGAGGATATTAGGAAACTATGTTCTAGGGAAAAAAAAAAACAAAAACGTTTTTTAATTTGAGGGAGTGTGGAAAGGAGAGGCTGCCTCATAGTGACTTTATTCCTACAAAATTTCTAATGGTGTTCTCAGGTCTAAGTTTGTATGTAGATGCCCTCCTTAGCACTCTCTTAATCAGTGCTAATTCCCCTCCTGTACATCTTTTAACATTTATTATTCTCTGACTATAAAAGTAAAACATACTCATTGTCAAAATTTTACAAGACACATACAAAATAAAAAGAAGACTATAAAAGCCACTCATAATCCCATCACCTGGTGAGGGTATATTCTTCCAGTCTTTCTGATAAACTTTTCTGAAAATAGATTTGAGCCTCAAGATAGGCATAACATAATTTTGTATCCTGCTTATAAGATTGGCATTTTATCGTGCTATTAAAAGCTCTTTGCAAATTTCAGTTTTTACCACTGAATAATAATCCACTGAAAGCTATGGTCTGTTCCCCCATTGCAATGAGAAGCAGAGGCCCATATCCTCCAAGGACTGGTTTCACCTAGTTTTTATCTTCCATGAGGAAGTCCCAGGTTCAGCCAATGCATCTCACGCACAGCCAACTGTCTGTCAGTGGAGGCCTGTGTGTTGCTACGATGGTGAACAGGTTTCACCGGAGCTTCCAGACTAAAACAGACAAGGAAGAAAGGCCTGGAGATCTACTTCTGAAAATCTGCCAACGTAAACCTTATGGATCACAAGAGTCTGATCTGCAACCAGTGATGGGATGGCACAAGACCAGACAGTGTTTTGTTCCACGTGCATCAGTTCCCATGAGTTGGGGGCTAACAATAAAAACAAGGAGTCTTTTGAGACATATATTTTCCTAATTGTCTCCCTCATTGAAATCTTAATGCCATAGATACACTGTGTATCTGTTTATGTAGTGTAGATATATCTGCAATTTATGCATAGAAAAGTAAAAATTTTTTCTGGCCCCCAAGAACCAATTTTTGCCCCCTTGGGGGTGATATCACCCCTGTTGAGAATGTAAGCTTTACGGCATAGCAGAGTCACAAAATGGAAAGCATGTGGGCCCCTGAATCACCTTGTGGGAGAAAGCCAGTCACAACCTGGAACGTCTGCATTTGACTGTTGTAAGAGCGAGAAATAAACTTTATCATGTTAAACTCCTGAAATTTGGGGGATGATTACAGCAGCTAACCTTGCTCTAACTGCATATAAAACAATAAACAAAGAACCTCTCCCAAATCCTAAAGGAGGTAAATTTAGGATTAAAAAGCCTCTACTTTAGATGGTGGAGAGTTTAGCCCATTAGTGCTTAAAGTGGTATAGGCCAAAAATATAGACAGAATCAAGAAGGGCTGTGATCAATTCATGAGAGTAACGTATTAAAGACTTATAACAAAGTAACTACATGCATTTATATCCTCTCCATCTGGACACAAGGAGCCCTGGTGACGCACTGGTTAAGTGCTTGGATGCTAACTGAAAGGTCTGCGGTTCGAACCCACCAGCTCTCTGAGGGAGAAAAGATCTGGCGATCTGTTCCCATAAAGACTGCAGCCTAGAAAATCCTATGGGGCAGTTCTTCTCTGTCACATAGGATGGCTATAAGTAGGAATCAACTCCACAGCACGCAACAATAACATCTGGATGCATCACCATCAAGGTGAGAGTGACAGAATTCAAAAAAAATTCTTTTTCTTTAAGGCATAACTCCAAACAATAAAGGGAACAAGTGAGGGTTACCTGGGAAAGAGGCTGAGACAATTGTGTGGAACACACAGAATATGGACGATTAGAAACCAATGACATAGGCACAGGAAACCTGAGCCTGGAGTGGGCTCAGATGTTATGGGAGACCACCAGCCTGGAAGAATGGCCAAGAGCTCAGGACTCAGAGATGCCAGGACAATGGAAGGCAGGAATCAGACGTGAAGCCGAGAAGGGCAGATTATACAAAACCTGAAGTCAGAACAGTTGAGCCCTCCACAGGGAGTTCAAAAGGCAACCAGATTCCTACTCTCCCCCAAGCAAAATACTGGAATTTCTTTCTCTGGAAAAACTGAATGGACTCAGAGAAAAGATATACGATCCAGAAAGAAGTGAAACCAACCTAGAAAAATAGTACAGGGAAATCCCACATGACAGCTCTGTAGCAGGCCTAGAGAGCAACCAGGTCAGACTTGAGGAAAGGAGTAGAGGACTCTGGGAGGAAGGGGGAGTTTTTAAAACACCCAACTGGGTAGAGAATTTGAGTGGAATGGGAGGGAGGGAGAAAACGAGGATATGATAACAGCAAATGGTAAAAAAAAAAAAAAAAAGGCAATTAGAAACTCTTGGGAAAATTAAAATCTATAAAAGAAACTATTCATAATACATTACTTGGCTCCAAAGAAAATAATAGATCAGGCATTGGAGTCACATACTTAAATCTTCCAGGGTAAGGTAAACAAGAAAATGCACAATCAGGCCAGTTATTTGAGCATATGCACACACATGCTGTGTGAGTGGCAGGGCCTGTGGCAGGATGGAGCACACATGCCCAGGCTAAAGGGGGCAGCCTCCAGCAGAATGTTACCATATAGGAAGTCAGACCGTACATGTCAGATCTTCCAACTTTTTAAATGAAACTTCAAATTCCAAATCTTTTATGAAACTCTCCCAATTTTAAAACACTGGCTGACCATTTTCTAAAAATCACCAGGCAAACCAAACAAGTACGTCTGAGGGCCAACGGTCAATGCTTAACTTCTCATTTATACGTTCACAATAACATTAACTATCTATTGATTTTTGCAGCTTTTAGAATCGAGCTACAGATAAAGCTTTCAAGATGTAATGATAGTTACAAAATAAAAGTGTAAATGTTATTCATCTTAACAATATAAAAGTAAAAAATGGTGATGAAGTTGGAGGTAGAAGGCAACCTGGGATGATAAGGACACTAATATCTTCACCTAACTGAACAGGGGATCTTGTTAGGAACAAGAAATATGATAGTAATAATATTACTTGTTAAGGTAACCAAATAGAGGAACCATAAACAACCATATAACTGTTTTGTGAGGATGTGGGGAGGGGAGATACAAGACTGCTATAAACAACCTACATCGTCATCTATCACAACAGGAAGTCAGCAGATAATTTCTAAAATAGGAGTGAAATAAAAGCACATTATTTAAAGACATGGCGGTAAATGTCAGGGGGAAAAAAAACTTAAAGAGTTAAAAGTGGTTGGCTCAGGGGAGTGAGACTGGGTTTGGGAGGGAAGGGGCCAGGAGATTGTTATTTTTATTACAAATTCTTCTGAGTGCTGCCCCACCCTTCAAAAAACAAACAAATTCCTTTTTCAAGAAAATGAAACAGATTAATTCATGGTTGGTTACTGGGACAACTAACTATACTTGTAAGGTTGACTCTCAGTAAGATATTATAAATGCCACAGTCAAAAGAGTTGAAAGGAAAAAAATTTAATGAATGGACCAGTTGCAGAGCTGTGGGCAAGGTTAAGGGAACCAACATAAATGGTACAGCACCCACAGACTCAGACCAGCAGGAAGCTGTTACTATCTCTAAGTCTAAAGGGCAAAGGACAGGACTGGTGTTACTGGAACCCAATGAGTCTAGTGCATTGGAAGAAAGGCAGCAGCTGTAAAACAGCTGTTGCCAGAAATCAGATGAAGCAGAGGGGGAGCAGGGAGATAAATACTCCAACCTCTCTTTCCTCTTGTGTTCGCATCTCCTGCTGATGTCCCCTACTGGCCAAACCCAACTTGAAGCCAGAAGGTAAAGGAGCCCAGTTAATGCAATCCATAGAGGCCAGCCTGCCTTCTAAGACACAGGAGAGACTAGAATTGGGGAGTGGGGACAAATGAAGAATAGCCAGCAGTGAAAAATGGTTAGATAAAACACACACCTGCCTCAGGGTTGTCTGACCTCCTCTAGTTCAGGAGCAGAACTGAGGGACTGCTAGGGAGAGGTGATTAAAGACATGTAATTTCTCCCAACTTTTATTAGCAAATATAGATGGTAGACACGGCATTCAGTCACAGAAGAGAACAAAGATACACAAGCAAGAATCCCACCAATTTCACCATAGAGGAGGTGAGACACACTTCCACAGAAAGATAATGATACCATGTACTGTGATAAACACTCCTTGAAAAGTACAACGACGTATCTCTTCAAGTTCCAATCCAGAAGACAATGTGTCTCCCCAGGCCATTCTTGGAAGGCCTTCCAGAGCAAGGGAGCCTTGGACGGCCCTTGAAGGGTGAGTGGAATTAGACAGACAGAGGAGGCAGTATGTTGAGATGTGTTTGAGATCCCCCTGGTCATAGGAGGAATGAGAAACAGACTGGGCAGCATAATGGAGAGATCCAAATGCCTGGCTCTGGAGCTGGGATTTATTTTTGAAGCAGGATGTTACCAAGTTTCTCTGATCCAGTGACATGTCTGAAGCCATGTTTGAGGGGAATCACATGGGTGGGACGCGCAGGACATTTGTTGAACCAATGTCGAAAAGAGAGAAGGTGGGGATATAAGCTGGGAAGGATGAGAGGGAAGGGAGGAAGGAAGACTGGGTAAATGGATCTAAGCAAGCAGAGACCTTGTCTTTTAAGACTCATCTGCAAGGTAATCTCCTCTATTAGATCTTTCCTGGCCAAACCCTGCTTTGCCCTGCTAGTGGGACTATTAGGCCCCAACTATCTGAGCTTGGGGAGTCCGTGGGTGTGCAAACATCTGCTAAACAAAGGTCCACCCAGAAGTGATTTGGAAGAAAATTCTGGCTACCTACTTCTGAAAAATCAGCCATTTAAACCCTATGGAGCACAGCTCTACTCCGACACATTTGGGGTTACCACAAGTCGGAGCTGATTCCACAGCAACTAGCTTTTATCCGAGCTTGGAACTCTTCATTGACCACATGTTTCCTGATAAAATTGTGTAAAATCTTTGAATGCAAGGATGATGATTTAATTATCTGCATATCACCAGGTTCTAGCACAGGGCCAGTAAGTGCTCAAAAAACGTTCATTGGGCAGGTGGATGGACGGACAGACGGACGGATGGATGGATGACAGGAGCCTGCATTAGGGTGGTATCAGTGAGAATGAATGGGATGAGATGGCAGAATCAATAGGACTTAGAGACCGGATGCTTCCCAGAGTGTGCAGGCCTGATGCTGTCTCTTTGGAAAGTGGGAGATTATAGCATAATTGCTTTATCACTCTGTAAATATTCCCCAGCCTGTGAGGACATGTTTGGTTATTAACAAATTATGCCACAAATTAGACACAGGAAACAAACCACGAATGATAGAAAGGCGGGTGAGGCCCAGGGCAAGAACCAGAGACCAAAGCCTCCTCTTCCGTACTATTTAGGAGGATGGGATCAGACACTTCAGCTTGCTTTACTTTAAAGGTCTGATTGCTCCATTCTGTATAGTCCATTTCAGGAGGAGGACAAGGAGGGAGAATCCCTTTCCCCGTGGCTGTTTCCTCACTGTGCTCCAACACGTCATCTATTACCATGGCCTTGTTATTAACTAACAGTCTTGGCAAAAACGATAGAAAGCAAAACATTGCTCTTGCATTAGGTTCCAGAATAACACCAGCTGTTGGAATTAAACAGTCAGGCTGGTAGCCTACTGATGCATGATGAAAACCTCCTTCAAAAAATGCCACCAGTAGACAAGGGACTTGTGAGTGGTCACCTACCCTGGACAACAAAACCCACCCCTTCCAATCAGATGGGACTGTTGCCCCGAATACCATAATCCTATGGGCCAGTTATGTAAGTGTGGCATCTCTTACATCATCGGCCCAAAAAAGGATATCCCAGCTAGAATCTCTCAGCCATTTAAGAATTCCCTGATGCTTTACCACAGCTTCCACCAGACTGAATCCCATACAACTAGATGGTGCCTGGCTACCACCACTGACTGCTCTGACAGGGATCACAATAGAGGGTCCCGGACAGAGCTGGAGAAAAATGTAGAACAAAATTTTAACTCACAAAAAAAAGACCAGACTTACCAGTCAGATAGATACCGGAGAAACCCAGAGAATATGGCCCCCGAATACCCTTTTAACTCAGTACTGAAGTCACTCCTGAGGTTCACCCTTCAGCCAAAGATTAGGCAGGCCCATAAAAGAAAACGAGACTAAATGGGCACACCAGCCCAGGGGTGAGGGCAAGAATGCAGAAGGGGACAGGGAAGTTGGTAATGGGGAACCCAAGGTCGAGAGAGGGAGAGTGTTGACATGTCGTGGTACTGGCAACCAATGTCACAAAACAATATGTGTGTTAATTGTTTAATGAGAAACTAATTTACTCTGTAAACCTTATCTAAAGCACAGTTTTAAAAAAGTTAAAAAAAAATTCCTTGATGCTATAAAATGCCCATAAGTAAGGAAGCGTGGAATCTGATAACAACTAAGTACCACCAGGACAGAAATGAGTGTGCGTGTATGCGTGCGTGCATGTGTGTGTCCAATTCTCTACCTCTCCTTCATTCAGGCAGGAAGAGAGACCATGCTTGTTGTCTTCTAGTCTCAGAAGTGAGGCTGCCTGTGACTCTGTGCCTTTGTATCCCCCTGTGCACCTCCCAAAGTGATTCCATCAATGGATCTTACAAGAACCCAGAAGAGTAGCTGGGGTAGGTCCCTTTATTCCCATTTTACAGACAGAAAAATTAAAGTTCAGGTAAGTAAGAACTTGCTCAAGGCCTCAGAGGGGAGTCGCTGACCTAGCCCAAACTGGAATGTTGGTCTCCTGATGACCTGAATACAAGCATAGTGACATACTCATCTTTGTGTCCCCAGGTCCTAGCACAGGGCCTGGCCCTTCAAAAGTGTTAAAGAAATATTTACTGAATAGATGGCTCCCAGTGCCAAACTACTGCATTAACCTCTGTCAGGACCTGGTTTCTTCATCTGTAAAATGGGAATAATAATCTCCTCATAGGGTAGGAGTCCCTGGGTGGTGTAAATGGTTGATGTGCTTGATTGATAACTGAGAAGTTGGCAGTTTGAGTTCACCCAGAAGTGCCTCAGAAGAAAAGGCTGGCAATCTACTTTTAAAAAATCAGCCACTAAAAACCCTACGGAGCACAGTTCTACTCCGACACACACGGGGTCACCATGAGTCGGCGCTGACTCAGCGGCAACTGGTAACTCAATGTAAGAATCATATGCGTTCATACACGTACAGCTTTTACAACACTGCTGGGTACATGGCAGGCACTCTTTATACTAGCTGCAATTATTATTCTCCTTGTTGTAACTGCTATGAAGAAGATAATAAGAGAATGTGAGACAGAATGGCATAGAAGAGGTGGGGAAAAGGCTGCCTTAACCAGGGCTGTTGGGAAAGGCTTCTCTGAGGGTGCAACATGGCAGCAAAGACCTAAATGATGAGAAGCAGCCGGCCCTGCTGGATCCGGAGAAGGGCAGGGCAGGCAGGAGGCAAGGCAAAGGCAAGGGCTTGGAAATGGGGAGGAATTTGAAGCCTTGGAGGGGCAGACGGAAGTGTTACTTTTGTATCGATCACAATCCACCCTATTATATTTTCTTATGCCCCAAGTCCTACCTCCAACTTTTAGGAGGAAACGTGGAATTGTCCCTATGAATAATGACCCTCACACTGGACAGACTTTTTAAGGGCCACTCTGGAGGTTTGGTTAGATTATTTCAAATAGAAATACTTGCCCAAAGTTAAAGGGAAAAAAAAAAAATCCCCTCAGCACTGTTCACACACTTCTAAAGCTAATCTTACTTTCTAGGCCAGAGGAGACCTGGCTGGGGAAATGAGGCTCCAAGTCACCTCAATCCTGGAAGTCCCCAGCTTACTCTCAGCAACAGCAGCTCAGAGTAATTTACTGGCATCCACCCCTAGTCTGGTCTCCCCAACCAGGCCTTACCGGGAAATAAATCTGGTAAATGGAAAGGAGCTAGGCAAGTTAATATAGTTAAGAGCTGGGGAGAAACACAAATTGGAAGGCAAAGCCATTGCATTAAAAAAAAAAAAAAAGAGTTCTGTCATTGTTGATGTTTGATGCTCTGATCATAGTGAAGCCAGAGTTTAACAAGTCACTTGGGCTTTTAAAAGTCCTGGCCCCACGTGTCAGTTCCTGATTCCTTCCTAGGCTTGATCAGCCAAGGCCAGAGATGGGACCTGGCAGAATGGACTTGGCCAGGAATGGCCTCTCCTCTTGACCACTGGCTTGGTTCCCATGGCACTAGTGGTGAACACTACCTCTAAGGCCAGCTGTTAGTGGCAGGAGGGGTTTATTGAGACCTGAAGCCACACACCTTGCAACCTTCACCCTCTGCCTCTGGGTCATCACAATGCAAGGATGGTCCTCAAACACTCCAGACCAGCGACACTCCAGGTCTATGTTGCAGACTCTCAAGAGGCAGCTGCCTCTTCTCCAGAACGACCTCCACCGGCCATCCACCAAGACTGAGCAGCTCCCAAAAAAACTGCCAATGGTGAACATGCCCCTTTTCTGGAACTATTATCCATGACTCCATGACCTGGAACTTGGTCACAGACACATCTGCAGCCAGTCCATTACTTAAAAGAAAAAAACCTAACCCGTTGCCATCAAGTCGACTCTGACGCATGGCAACCCCATGTATTACAGGGTAGAACTAAGCTCCATAGGATTTCTTGAATGTAATCTTTATGGGCACAGAACTGTCAAGCCTTTCGTACATGGCACCACTGAGTGGGTCTGAACTGCCGATCTTTACATTAATAGCTGATTGCAAACTGCTTGCAATGCAGGGACCTCTGCCCGTTCCTCATTGTCGTTGTTAGGTGCTGTCAAGTCAGTTCCAATTCACAGCGACGCTTTGTACAACAGAGCCAAACACTGTCAGGTCCTGTGTCATCCTCACATTAGTTATGCTTAAGCCCATTGTTGCAGCCATTGTGTCAATCCATCTCACTGAGGGTCTTCAGCTTTCTTGCTGACCCTCTACCTTACCAAGCATGATGTCCTTCTCTAGGGACTGTCCCTCGTGAAAACATGTCCAAAGTATGTGAGATGAAGTCTCATTATCCTTGCTTCTAAGGAGCATTCTGGGTACACTTCTTCCAAGATAGATTTGTTCGTTCTTCTGACAGTCCATGGTATATTCAATTTTCTTCGCCCGTTCCTTAGTCCCCAGCAAATGAAGCAGCAAAGAAAATCCAGTAAGTCCAAGATTCAGGTAATCTTGGGAGCATGCCACAAAAGGCTGAGAAACTTTACTGCTTAAAACATATTAGTTCCGTGTGTAAAAAAATTAGGATAAATAAAATTAAATGTCAACAAAATGAGAAAAGTTTCCACATATGTGGCAATGGTTAATATCCTTAATAGATAAAGAAGCTGAAAATCTACTACGAAAACAATAAAAACACCAAGAGAAAAATGGGTTACAAACAGTCTACAAAAGAAAAAATATAAATGGCACTGGAAAAAAAAAAATGGCCGTTGAGTCGATTCCAACTCATAGCGACCCTATAGGACAGAGTAGAACTGCCCCATAGCGTTTCCAAGGAGTGCCTGGTGGGTCTGAACTGCTGACCTTTTAGCTAGCAGCCGTAGCTCTTAACCACTACACTACTAGAATTTCCACAAATGAATGGCACAAAGACATGAAAAACATTCAACCTCATGACAAATCAATAAAATGCAAATTAAAGTAACCTAGCAAATTGGCAAATATTTTTAAATCATACTGAAGGGATGGCAAGGCTGCAGAGGAACCAAGCAAGCTCATACACTGATGTCAGGAGAAAAACTTATTAATTGGTAAAATGTAATGAGCATGTGTTCTGACCTAGGAACCTATCCTGCAGAATACTCACATTTTATACACAAAAATATACATTCGAAGATACCCAGTACTGACAAGGGTATGGAGAAGCAGGCACATTAACATAATGCTAGTGGGAACACAAATTAGTATCATGTTTTATGAAGAGAAATTTAATAACATGCACCATAAACATCTTAAAGTGTTGCATATTCCTTGAATCAGAAATTCTACTTACAAAATTTGACTCTTAGGTAATCATCGTGGATTTGCCTACAGATTTTGTTACAAGGATGCTCATGCAAGCATTGTTTTTAATCAGGAGCACAAGAAAACAATCTAAATGTGCAAAAACACAAGGCTGGGTAAATAGAAAGTAAAACATAGGATGGAATACCATGCAAACATTTCACCAAAGAGGATATTTGAACGGTTAACAAGCACATGAAAAGATGCTCAACGTCATTATCCATTAAAACAAAAACCAAAAACCAAACTCGTTGCCGTCCAGTTGCTTTCAACTCAGAGACCCTATAGGACAGAGTAGAACTGCTCCATAGGGTTTCCAAGGCTGTAATCTTTATGGGAGCTGACTGCCAGGCCTTTCTCCTGCAGAATTGCTAGTGGGTTTGAACCGCTGACCTTTAGGTTAGCAGCTGAATGTTTAGCCACTGCATCATCAGGGTTTCTCATTATCCATTCCAAAACCCAAACCCAAACCCAAACCCACTGCCGTCGAGTCGATTCCAACTCATAGCGACCCTATCCAGTAAAAAAAAAAAAATAGGTAGATGCAAATCAGAACCATACTGAGATAGCACCTCACCTCCATCAGAATGGTAATCATAAAAATGACAGGTGTTGGCGAGGTTGTAGAGAAACTGGAACCCTCAACCATGGCTGCTGAGAATGTAAAAGGGTACAAACCCAAAACCAAACCCACTGCCATCAAGTCAATTCCAACTCATAACGACTCCATAGGGCTTCCAAGGATATAAATCTCTACAGAAGCTGACTGCCACATCTTTCTCCCACGGAGCTGGTGGTACTTTCGAATTGCTGACCTTTCGGTTAGCAGTTGATCGCTTTAACCACTGTGCCACCAGAGCTCCTTAAAGGGGTACAAATGCTGTGGAAAACAGTTTGATGGTTCCTCAAAAAGTTGAACAAAGAACTACCATATGACACAGCAATTCCAATCCTAGGTATATACCCAGAAGAAGTGAAAGCAGGAAGAAACCTATACGTCAGTGTTCACTGCAGCACTTTTTATAACCGCCAAAAGGTGGAAACAACCAAAACGCCCATCAACAAGATGAATGAATAAACAAAATGTGGAATATATATACACAATGGAATATCACTCAGTCACAAAGAGAAATGAAGTCCTGATACATGCCACAACAAAGATAAACCCTGAAAAACATCATGCTGAGCAAAATACATCGGCTGCAAAAGGACAAATACTGTATGATCTCACTTACATGAAATGAGCAAATGTATAGAAACCAAAGATTATTAGTGGTTACTCAGGGTTGGGAGGGATGGGGAAGAGGAGGAGCCTTAGTTTAGGGAGCACCGAATTTATGTCTGGAAACCCTGGTGACATAGTGGTTAAGAGCTATGGCTGCTAACTGAATGGTCAGCAGTTCAGACCCACGAGGCACTCCCTGGAAACTCTACGGGGCAGTTCTACTCTTCTTCTATAGGATCCCTATGAGTCAGAATCAAGTTGATGGCAATGGATTTGATTTGGGTTTTAACCCACCGTTTTCCTGAAAAATCAGGAAACATTCGAAACTAGGCGTGACACCCTTAGTGAAGAACAGGGTGAGGTGTGTGGGGCCAGGTCCAAGGGCGCCATTCTAACTTTTCCTCGTTCTCTGCAGAGAGAGAACATGGCTCAGAAAACACTCTCCACTATAGCATTCCCCTGATGGTCAAGGCTCTCCCAGAGATGACACTTGCTGCAAAGCCACTCTAGCTCCTTGGACTGCAGGTGATATCAGAAGGGACAGAAACCTCAAGTGAGTGGGGGGCGGGGACAGAAGCATCTCTCCTCAGCCTTCTACACAGGCAACAGTCCCATCTCCTGGTGGATGGGACAGTCTAGTCTAAAGGAAAGGAGATAACTTTTGCTCCCTCTCTAAAGCCCCCTCCCCAACATGAGAAACCTCACCTCTATAAATGTGCTCAAAGGGCTCTCACAATTATGTATGGCCAGTCTGAGGAAGACCTCGTCCACTGGCCTCTTAAAGGGAGCCAAGATTTATTTTCCTGCCATGATGTTTATTCTAAGAAACCCAAAAGGCTGTGTTCTGGCCATTAAGACATAGGTCAAGAAGGGAAGATGTCTCCAGATGAGTCAGTTGAGTTTACTATGGAGCAACTAGCTCAGTCCCATTGTATCCTCTACTGAGCTCAAGGGAAAGGATATGAAGCTGGCCTGCTTTTATGGTCTGGCCTTCCACCATTTTCCCAACAAGCGTAGAGAGAGTACTTACGATGTTCCAAGGACTGCTGGAAGGCAAAAGAACCAACCCTCGTCCCTAAGGAGATTCCTGAAGTGATGGGGTGGTAGGTTAATACAAAACCTGGGTTTAAGAGCCAGCAGAATGAACTTACAGCCCAGGACAGAAACATACACTCATCCATGAAGGTCTTCTTCCTTTACCAAGATGCATCTTGGGTTGATTGGTGTTACCTAAGATGGCAGCTGATTAAAATCATCAGTCATTGAACATGTATCTCAATTTTCAGAAGCTCATTTCACACATCTTGCTTTCACCTTTCTTGGATTTCACATATATTGGGGAGCTAGGTTCAGGCAACATTTTGGGGAGCTCATGACTGTCGACAATGCTTAAGATCTTACTTAAATGAGTGGGCTACAATTCTGTTCATGTGAAGTGAGTAAGACATTGGAGGGGGTGTCTTCCTCTATCTTCCAAAGGCTCTATAATGGTATCTTATCAGCACCAGACTCGTTGATTACTTAAGCTTCTTCACTGCTGGTACTTGTTTTGTTCGACACAAACCTGCAGCAGCCACATCAAAGCCAGCAGTTTCTATTCATCTTGGCGGAGCTGAGAAAAAAGATTCTTCTTGGCTGAGAAGAACTGACCTTCGGCCCATGACCAAGGATGCTGGGTGCCTGGCAATAGTCGGTAAGGGGACCCTACATTCCAATTTGTACAAGGGGCGGAAAATAACCACAAGATCCAAAGAGGGCCCCATTACTGACTTCAGCCTCCATAGGAGAAAACCAGAGGAGCTTTCAAGAGCCACTTGGGCCCCTCTAGTGCTTACTTAATGCAAAGAGGAAATTGCTCCACAAACACCCACCAACGGATACAGAGACACGGAGGCCAAGGGCAGTGATGAATCCCAACGGCCACATCTGACCATCTCCAGCCATAAAGAAACGGGAAATTTTTAAGGATGCAGTAAGGGATATTTTTTCTCTTAGGTTGGCACTCCTGGGGGGGGTTTCATCTAAGGCCCCTTAAAAAATATATATAACATTAATATATATAATATTATATACATATGGTGTGTGTATATAATAGCCAAAATCCCTGGGGGGATAAATATGGAAATCTTAAAGTCAAAGAAAACATGGGGGAGCCAGAGGAATCCAGCGATCTGAAGGTAGTCTCAGTATGGGGCGATGGCAAGCTTAAGACAGGAACCTCAGAGAACCTGCCTATGGGAACCACTGACAAACTTCTTCCAAAATAGCAGCTGTCTCAGAATCCTCAACTCCTGCTCCCACCATTAGCACCTTTCAGAGTTCTAAAGCAACTCAAGACTCAACTCTAATATCCAACAATTATATTCCTAGCAACATTATATAGGCCAATCTTATTTATCAAATCTCATTACAAGAACTGCTTATACGGGCCAAGTTTCGATTCAGTTAGAAAAAATGGCTCTTTGGGAGCTAATCCTATAGAGCAAATTCTGTATTATCTGGGCCTATCCCTGTAGAGTGACCCTCTCTGTAATGAAAGTAGCTGGGTCTCTGCTGGGAGCATGGCAGCCCTGTGAGGGGGCTGGTGGAGCGCGTAGGCCCTGCTTACACCGCCAACTCCCCAATGGGAAAGAGCAATTAGACTCTGAGACCCCACCCAGCTGAAGGCCACCACACACCATGGGTCCAGGGGCACTGGAGCTGTAAAAACGAAACGGGGTTGGGGGTTCCCCCTGATGTTTCCCAATTTGTGAGTAAGTGATCCAGCCGTAGAACACAAAGACGCCCCCCATGCATTGTGGGGGACACTGGTGTGGGAATCAGAGACTGGGTCCCAGTCAGATGGATGAGTCTAGCTTACTCAGCTTCATCACTGGCAGAATGATGGGGGTTGGCCCAGACAGTCCCTTCCACCTCCAGGACCCTATTGTTTATAATGAGTGTTACAACTGAACTTGCTGGATTGAGATTCAGCTGGATGGCACTCAAGCCACAGAAATGAGTGTAACCGCCGGGCCCTCTGCACAGTCAAGCTCTGGCATTTGCAGGGGCAGCTGTGGGGAGAGGAAGGAATGGGGCAGGGCGGGAAGAGGGCATGGGGGCCAAACCTCTTGGCTCACCTGGCACTGGGACCAAGGAGCCCAGAAGCTCTGCTCCCAGAAGCTAGGGGCTAGGACCAGGCACTCCTTGATTCTATAAGCAACTTGCAGTAGGGCATCCCCTCTGTTTTCAAGATAGGGGCACTGGGCAGCTACAATAATAATAGTAGCCAACACTAAACAGAGTTCACAGTGTGACAGGTCCTTTACAGTATTAACTTATTTAATCTGCACAACTCTACAATGTATGTATTATCATTATGTCCATTTTACAGATGAGAAAACTGAGGCATTGGGTTTAAGTAAGTGGTAGAGCCAGGATTTGAACCCAGACTATCTGGATCCAGACTCTGTGCTGACCAGATAGCCAGGGCCTGTGCGTCCATGCAGTTCTGGGTTAAACAGCTATTGTGAGTGTGGATAGGGCATGTCATTTATTGAATGCTGGTCATGTGCTAAGTCTAGGTACTTTCACGTGCATAACCCTGGAATTCTCTCCCTTCTACTCTCTCCTCCAACTCCTCTGCCACCTGGTTAGCACCTGGTCCAATTCCAGCTCAAATACCATTTCCTCAGGGTAACCTTCTTTGACTCCACTCAACTAGACTGGATATCTGTTCGTGGCTTCCTCTGCTTAGTCTTCCTATCGTCTCCTATCGCTTGATGTTATTTGCTCGCCTGATTACTTCTCTCCTGACCAGACTCTAAACCAGCGCAGTCCAGTAGGATTTTTGGTGACAATGTATATGTCTTATATGTGCGCTGTCACTTTGGTAGCCACTAGCCATAGTAGTGTGTGACTGGGAAACTGAATTTTTAGTTTTAATTAATTTAAATAGCCATCTGTGGCTATTTAAATTAGACAGCTACAGGTCTAATCCTCAAGAGAGCTTGTTTTGAACTGCAACATCCCCAGTGCCTAGCACAGAGACTGACACAGTCAGGACGCAATAAACATTTGTTAAATGAATGAATGAATGCAAGAACACATGAGCGGAAAGCTGATGAGGAACAAAGAACAGGATCTAAGGAGCATCAAATTCTTCTTTTCCATCTTCTACTCCCTCCCTGGAGCCCTGGTGGCTTGTCTGCTAACCAAAAGGCCAGCAGTTTGAATCTACCAGCCGCTCCTTGGAAACCCTATGGGGCAGTTCTACACTGTCCTATAGGGTCACTATGAGTAGGAATCAACCCAATGGCAACAACGGTTTTTCTTTTTTAGGGGGTACCCCTTCTCCATTGCCCATCTCCCACTGTCCCAGACCATCATGTCACATTCCCTGGATCTTCAGAAGCTCCTCAGAGCAGCTTCCTCCTCTACCTTTTGCAGCCTCTGAGCTCAGTTGGAGCCCAGAGCCATAAATGCCCGTTCCTATTCCTCCCATGACTTCTGCAGACTGCCTTAAATTCCACCCATTAGAGATGTACTGGGGTGAGCACACAATCACCTCTGAGAAAGAGGATCAGCACTCCTTCCCCACACTAAGATCTGTGGCAGGGGAGTCCTGTGCCCCTGTGGGGTTCCTGTCACACCTGCATAGAACTGAGTAGGGCAAGTATTGATTCATCTTATCAGACTGCCTGCCTCCCAACCAGTGGCTGAGAAGCGTGAACGAGGAAGAAACAGTGATGTACATGGTGCGGGGCAAACTCACAGCGTGCAGACTGGGGAGCCAGCAGCCCTGGGTTCACATTCCAGTTCTGCCATTAATAGGTCACAGAGCTTGCGGAGGCGCCTGTCTCAGCTGGTGCACAATGTCATTCATCGCATAATTTATTAAGTTCCTACCATGTGCCAGGTTGTGTGCGAGGCATGGGGGTATGATGGAGGATGGGGTAATCATGGCTCCTGTTCAATGGGGCACTTACAAGTTACCACTTGCCATCGAGTAGATTCTGACCCATGGTGCCCCCAGGTATGTCAAAGTAGAACTGTGATTTATACGGTTTTCAATGGCTGGTTTTTCAGAACTCAAAACCAAACCCATTGCAGTTGAGTCAATTAGTAGGTTTTTTTTTTAATTTTATTGTAAAAACATACATAACAGAACAATTTCTACCTGTACAATTCAGTAACATTGATTGCATTCTTCAAGTTGTGCAACCATTCTCGCTATCCTTTTCCAAATCTTTCTTCCACCATTAACATAAACCCAATGCCCTCTTACACAGAAAGTCCTCCTTCCTCCCACCGTCCCCTCCCCGGTAGCCACTAATAAACTTTGGGTTCTATATATCTGCTTATTTCATATAAGTGAGATCACACAATATTTGTCTGAACTTTGGGTTCTATATATCTGCTTATTTCATATAAGTGAGATCACACAATATTTGTCTGACTTATTTTGCTCAGAATGTTTTCCAGGTTCATCCATGTTGTAGCATGCATCAGGAGTTCATTTCTCTTTATGGCTGAGTAGTATTCAAACTGTTGTATATATATGCCACATTTTGTTTATCCATTCATCTGTTGATGGACATTTCAGTTGTTTCCACCTTTGAGCTACTGTGAAAAGTGCTGCAATGAACACTTGTGCAAAGGCTTTTGTTTGCATTCCTGCTTTCACTTCTCCTGGGTATATACACAGGATTGAGATGGCTAGGTCCTATGTTCACCTTTTTGAGGAACCACCAAGCTGTCTTCCACAGTGGCTGCACCATTTGACATTCCCACCAGCAATGGATGGGGACGGCAAATTCACCACATCCTCGCCAACACTTGTTGTTATCTGTTTTTCTGATCACAGCTATCCTAGTAGAGGTAAAGTAGTATCTCGTTGTGGTTTGGATCTGCATTTTGGCTTTTTTTTTTTTTTTTAATTAAAAGCATCTGGCTCTCTTCTGTGGGGAAATGACAGGACCGAAAACAGCAACACAACCAAAATGACCGAAAGAGGAATAGTTCCGTGTGAGAGAACTGGCCTCTGCTGAGCACCAGGAGAAAGGAAGGTCACCATACAGAACAGACACAGGGGAGAGGAAAGAAAGGAACGGAAGGAGGGGGAGCCAGCGTTCTCAGCAAGACTGGGATTCTATGAGACACCGAGAAGAAAAAGTGACCCTGGCCACATGCACGAAAAAAAAAAAAAAAAAGTAGCACTAACGATGTAGCAGACTTTAAAAGCTACCACCACAAGCCAAGTATCCTAAATTAAATGCATCTGTTCATTAAAATACAATTTACAAAGAAACTAATAAGCACTCTACTATTAACTTCTGAAAAGCAGCAGCCTTGCTTTAGAGAATTATGAGCTGAAAACTGGAGCAAAGGTAGACCCCAAATGGTGCTACTTTGCCTCCTCCCTTCCTTATGCACCATCCCTGTCAATCAAGACTCAAGATGGCTTTCCCTGAACCCAGCCTGCAATCTCAAAAACAGGCCTTGGTTCCCATCCACCACATGGCTGCGATGGGATCTAAATGATGACCTTCCACACCATCACCCCAGGGTTCCCATGTGGGGCTCCATTCACAGCCTACATGTAGGATCTTCCCAGGACCATCTGCCTTCTGTGGTGAGGGCAGAAGCAGAGCTTATTCAGAAGATAACTCCGCGGATACAGTATTCCCCACCCCCCCACCCCCCCACCCCCCCGCAACTGGTCTGTGTTGGACACAATTGGCTGGTTACTTAACAACCATTTCTAACTGCCCCTGTTCATTTCCATTACAGGGGCTGGCAAAGGTAAATAATCCCCTTCCCAGCCTATCTTGCAGCTATCTCTTCCCACATGATACTTCCAGAACTGACGATGAGACAAGAAGCACAGCGACAAACAGCCTAAGGATGGCAAGGCAGAAAGACTAAAAAACTCCGGTCCTTAATATTATTACTGCCGAACTGCCACATAATACCAGATAACTACCACCTCCACCCAAATGTCTATTGTTTCATGAGACAAATGTATTACTCAAGCCACTATTTGTTTATTTTCCTGTTACTTGTAGCCAAAAGTACGCCTATGGTCTTTCCTAGCCTCAATTCCTCTTGGTTCACTTCTTTGCCTATTTACTATTTCCATCTAGCTTTTGCAACAACTTTCAGACTACTCATTTTCTTCTTCTTTTCCTACTATCTCCTCCAACCCCACTCACAATAGCAGGGTCAGACGACATACCCCCACTTTTGAAACGTCACGTCTTAATATCCATCCCTTAGTCCTCTGATAGCACCGTCTTCTGAACCCTGATAACTTTAGCACAACTACAATTTTTACCCAAAGCTGCAAAGAACAAAGAGCAAATTCCATTATTATGCTGTTGTTTCTTTACAGATTGGGTTACTTTTTGTTTGTTTTTTCAGTCAGTCTGATTTTTTTTTTTTGTACTTTAGGTGTAAGTTTACAGAACAAGCTAGCTTCTCATTAAACAGTTAGTACATATGTTGTTTTATGACACTGGTTAACAACCCCACGACATGTCAACACTCTCTCTTCTTGCCCTTGGGTTCCCTGTTACTCAGATTACTGTTTTAAGCTAATAGAAGTATATAAAGCTCTTTCTCAAGTGCATGTATATCTAAAATATCCTGAATTTCATAGCACTTGGTATCCAGACTCAACCAACTCATGCAGGATGACACATCCACAAAGACAAGCAACAACTCCTGAGAACAGACATGTAAACAGAAAGGCAACTTACGAATTAGCCCAGTGCTCTTCCCCAAGTAGGCGGATGTCATTCAGACACTACCTGGCTGGCCCCAGGTGTCTCCCTCCAGAATTTAATCAGACATGTGATTAGGAAAAATGTATTTTAATCTTGATTAAGTCTAAGATTTCCATCTTTCAGTTTACCACTTAATTTATGTTTAAACCAACATGTTCTCCGCAACTATCGACACACCTTGGCCTCCTTTAGGTCGTAAAGTGCTCAAAGGTAAGAACTCTGTCCAAATGGCACTGTGTCATCCTTCCACACTGCATGCACCCCAGGGCCAAGTCTGGTCCCATCTCCAAAACAACAGCAACCAAGTCAAAAGCAGAAATTACACGGCAATGCCAGTCACAACCAAACAGCCATGTCTTACCTGTACGTGCTATAGAAATTAGTCACATTTTCAGGGCTCCCTCATTTCAAGAATGATTCACAACTTTTTGTGACTCAGATACACCACCTCATTCCTGCTCTAGCTCATAAGGACGGTGGGGTGACAGCTTCAAGGGATGGGCGAGTACTCCAAGATTACCCTGGGGGGGTGGCAGTCAGACACAGAGAGAGACAGGACTTCACCAGGACCATTCACAGAAGGCTGTGAATTCTTTCTAATTGCAAGACTCAGTTTGCCAAAAGACTATTTCTGCCATGATCAGCATCTATTCATCAGTACACAAACTGATCTATTTATTTTTTTTACAAGTGGTATCCTCTCCCCCTTTCTTAGCTTTGTTTCTTCTTCACACACATGAAGCTTCAGACGGTCATCTTTCCCCAACCATAAATATGAGTGTTATGGATCGAGTTGTGTTCCCTCCCCACCAAAATATGTGTGTCAACTTGGCTAGTCCATAATTCCCAGAATTGTGTGATTGTCTACCATTTTGTCATCTGATGTGATTTTCCTATGTGTTGTAAATTCTACCTCTACATTAATGAGATACTGGCAGTTATGCTAATGATGCAGGACTCAATCTACAAGATTAGGTTGTATCTTAAGCCAATCTCTTTTGATATATAAAAGAGAGAAGCGAGCAGACATGGGGACCTCATATCACCAAGAAAGTAGCTCTGGGAGCAGAGCACATCCTTTGGACCTGGGGTCCCTGTGCTTAGAAGCTCCTAGAACATGAGAAGATTGATGACAAGGACCTTCCCCCTGAGCCAACAGAGACAGAAAACCTTCCCCTAGAGCTGGCGCCCCGAATTCAGACTTCTAGTCTCCTGGACTATGAGAGTAAATTTCTGATTGTTAAGGCCATCTACTTGTGACATTTCTGTTATAGCAGCACAAGATAACTAAGACAAAGAGCAAAAGAGAAAATGCTCTTGTCAGATTACTTTAAATTAACATTCTCAGAGGGTTCTCCTGAAATGATCGATTTCTTTCTAGAAACTTCTCTGACCAGTACACCATTTCTCCATACACCATCCCTAGCTGATTGGTCTTTAAGGGGTAATCTTTATGCACCTAGCACCTGGCTATGGGAGCTGGGAAACTGTTCAGAATAGGATACTCCAAAGTCCCTGCCAGTTTAAAGGTGCTCAGAGCTCATCAATACTGACCGGACCCCAAAACAGGCACCTGTACACAGTATGGAGCCCAGTCTGGTACGTTCTCCTCATATTCTTCCAGATTTGGGTACAAGATTTTCACGACCCCAAACCATTCACCAGCAGAGCAGAGAGTAAAAAGAATAAGGAACTTTATAGACAGAAAGCTAGGTTTGAACTCTGCTTATGACTTCCTAGCTGAGTGAGCTCAGTCAGTTACTCAACTCCTCCAAGTCTTGGTTTTCTCATCTGTAAATTAACACCTACCCTGCAGGGTTGTTTCAAGGATCACAAATAATGTAAGAAGTTTCTGGCACAGAGGAGATGTTTCCAAACCCAAATCCATTGCTGTCAAGTAGATTCCAACTCATAGAGACATTATAGGACAGATCAGAACTGCCCCCACAGGGTTTCCAAGGCTGTAAATCTTTATGGAAGCACACTGCCACATCTTTCTCCCACAGAGCACCTTTTGGGTTCAAGCAGTCAACCTTTCAGTTAGCAGCCAAGCACTTGATCACTGCGCTAACAGGGCTCCTTTGAGGAGATGCTTAATACTGGTCAATTACCAATAATCATCTTCATCATTATCACCACAGGGAGAACATTCCAGAAACACACTCATCTCTGTGACAGCTTAATCACCTAAGTATAGGCACCACCTGGTCTGTGTATCTGTTCAGAGTTTTCATTCTGGTGTGGGTCTGTCCTCTTTATACTGGTATGTCCAGTATGGGACCGCCTTAGATTCTAAGGCCACCAGGGTAGGAGGGTGTGGAGACAGAGCAAGGTCTTATCCCCAAGCTCTGGGACAATGCAAAAACATGTTTCCATCACAGGTGAGGTGTCTGGTTTTTTTTTTTTTTTTTTTTTTTTGAGGGGGGCGATCTGCTTACTATTGAGAGCCAGTTAATTCAAGTGGGTACAAATAGTTAACACGCTTAACTGCTAACCAAGAAGTCAGAGGTTCAAGTCCCCCCAGAGGCACCTTGGAAGAAAAGCCTGGCAAGCTACTTATGAAAAATCAGCCACTGAAAACCCTGTGGAGCACAGTTGTACTCTGACACACGCGGGATTGCCATGAGTCAGAATCAGCTCCACAGTAAGTGGTTGCTGTCGGAGTAATTCCGCGAGTTAGCCTGCCCACTGTCTGAACGACACCAGGACCCCAGGTCTAACCCTGACCGGGCTCTCTCTTCCAAAGCTGTGGAGACCACACCCCTCACTGGCCAGCAGTTTCATGAAGAAAACGATCACCTGCCACAAAGGACGCTATCGGAAGAAAGCTAAAAACGTGGCCATCAGTTCACCTTGGACAAGATGGGGTAGGAGTTTCAACCATATTTGCAGAAAGGATGACACATGAGTGTTTAATATCAAGTCATATGCAGACAACGTCCTCGCACCCCCACCCAGGCTTTGATAATTATTAGTGGAGCCATCTGCTCAGCCTAATGAAATGTGCAATCTCCTGTACATATAATTAGTGAAGTCATTTTAATTAATTAAACAAATTAATTAATTGCAAGGGTACTGCAACCAGTTCCCAGGAACTGCATCCAAGTCATTCATTCTGCACGTGTCTACTGGGCTCCTACTGAAGGCAAAGCCCGTGATAACGCTCTGAGGAGATTACAAAGATGCTCATGGCACACCATAAGCAGAAACGGAAGCCCAATGTGCACCGTTTCTGATGACCAGCTCTTCTGCTTGGGGTGACGAATTCATTCCTGTTTTCCTGAGACTGTCTTGGTTTTGAACTGAAGGTCCCATGTCCCGGGAACTCCCTTGGTTGCAGGCAAACCAGGCTAATGGGTCACTTTCCTGCTTGACCTGGGTCAGAAGTCACCACTGGACAATCACCACTGGAAAGAAACAGCAAATCCTGGGCATCCTGTAACCCCAGGCCCCTGCTCATGGCAGGCATTGCTAATAGATCAGGGAGCTCCTACTTGCTTAGCCAGGACTGAAGCAGGCCAAAATCCTTGTCACTTCTGCTCTAGGCAGCCACATTAATCACACTGAATAGGAGGTCTAAGAAATGAAACCTATTTTCCATCTATGTCCTAGAATCACAGAAGCTCTGGGCTAGAAAAACCTTCTAAGCCTAGTCTAATCACCCATCCAGAGCTTAAATTCCCTCTCCAGTATTCTCCACAAGTGGTTAACCAGCTCATCCTTGCAAACGTCTAATGATGGGGAACTCACTACCTCTTAAGGCAACCCTTCTAGTCTCAACAATTTTGACTGTTACAACCCTGTCCTTTAAATTAGCAAAATGTCTCTCTCCAATCTTTACTCTTACCAACCCATTTTGGGGGCCACATGAAATACAGTTTGTTATAAATTCCTCAGCCTTCTTTTTTCCAGATCCAATTTCTTCAACTGTTACTCCATGACTTGATATAAAGTTGGCGTGCCATTCTGGTCTTATACTGCCCTGTCTAAGTCCCTTTTAGGGTACAGTACTCAAGATGGCCCCCACTCCAGTCACCTTATTCCTGGTAGGTCCTCATTCTGTTAAAGCATCTGGCAGTCCCCACCCCACACAGACACTGACTCATACCGACACCGACACTCTTTCCGAACGCGCCACTGTTGACCCACAGCTCCATCCATCTGCCACAGGACATCCCAGGGGCTTACACTCCATCTGGAGCCCTGGGATACGAGAAACCCCAAGAGACTGTCAGAAAATATAAGTTACAGAATATTGATTTCCCAGCTACAAACAACTTGCTCTAAAGGTTTGCTTAAAAATTATTTCTTTAGAATCCAGACAGCATGTAGCCACAGAAACCCTATTTAAAATAACGGTTAAGACTCCCAGGCCAGCCCACAAAAGCCTTCTGAACTCATAATGTACCTGCAGCATAAAACAAACAGTGCTATTTTAACTGTATACAGCCACCACTTATATTATGGTTTCCATGGTAACATGCATTCTGCATTCCATTTTGGAGAACTAGACACAAGCAGTACTCTGCCTGCGGTGCTCTAGGTTGCCTGTGTACATTGGGGCAGGGGGGTGGGGGGAGAGAGATGGGGAACTGCTGCCCTTAGAGAACTGGCTCTCAACATTAACTTCCCCACCCCTACTCAGACCCATGCATCCTTTAAAGTGTTGAAGGCCCGTAAGGTCCAGGCGAGCTGTGAGGCTGCTGCCAAAGAGAATTTCTTGAAGGAGCTAAGTAATAATGGCTATGGGTTTGGTTGTATTTGTTTGTGGTAGTGGTGTTTTCAAACAGTCTTCTATCAGACACAAAGATAGGGGCATTTCCCAAAGTCAGACATTTAAAATTAATTGTTATTAGTGGCCACTGAGTTGGCCCCTGACTCATGGCAATCTCATGCACAACCATAGGGCTTTCACTGGCTGACTTTCGGAAGTAGATCACCAGGCCTTTACCCCTGGTCCAGCTTAGCCTGGAAGCTCTGTTGAAACCTGTTTAGCATCATAGCAACATGCAAGCTGCCAGTGACGGATGGTGGCTGTACATGAGGTGCACTGGCTGGGAATCAAACCTGGGTCTCCCCCATGGGAGGCCAGAATTCTACCAATGAGTCACCAATGCCCCTACTACC
The DNA here is from genome assembly GCF_030014295.1 of Loxodonta africana. NCBI lineage: Eukaryota > Metazoa > Chordata > Mammalia > Proboscidea > Elephantidae > Loxodonta > Loxodonta africana. Next base: position 105,037,784 of record NC_087342.1, read on the forward strand.
TCACCCCAGACACAAAGTCATGGGTATTTCTCAAAGTCAGGAGTTTAAAACCAGAAAAGACACTTATCATCTCGTTCCTCTCTGCATCCTTAAAAAGGGTCTTTACAAGCTGGTGGCTACAATGATAGGAAGGGAAGCAGAGTAAGAGGCACTAGCATCCTACTGGCTGCAGTGGGGGTGCCGGGCAGAGCTAGTGGCCAGCCTCAGTTCTTGCCTGTGGATCCTCCACATTTCTTCCTTCTTCCCTCCCCAGCTGTCTGCCACCCCCGTGCCTACGCCCAGGCCTTCTCTTCTGAGGAATCTATAGAGAAATCAGGAAGGCAATGAATGGAATTTGTCATCAAGGCTCCCTAGGTTTCACACCTGAAGCAGGAGGAGCTTACCTGGAGAAGGGCTGGTGCTCAAGTAGACCAGGCTGGGTTTGGATTCTGAAGGCCACGGTTTGTAAAGCTATTCCACCCACCAATACCGTGAACTTGTTAACTAGGCTGTTAAGCTCTCCAAGCCTCACCTTCCCCATCTATAAACTGAGCCTAAGAGCCTTTGCTGCGAGTAATAAGTGCAAGGTAATAATAATAGCCAAACTTTTTAAGCTCTTACTAGCACTGTTCTATGTACATAGCTCATTTGAATTCGTTTAAATTTTACAACAATCCTACTACTTCAAAAGTGAGGATACTGAGGCCCAGAGAGGGTAGGTAATTTACTCAAAATTGCACAGCTAGTAAGCAGCAAGGCCAGGATGATAGATAAAAAGGTGCTTTGGAAACCACAACATGTTGTATGTGTGTTGGTCATTATTACTGTTAATGGTACCAACAAGGGAAAATGCTTGAATGCTGGAGCTGTACTTTCCACAAGCGATCTGAACAGTTCCCGCCCAGCACTCCTGAGGCCTGGCTAGGGTGTCTCCAGCCACAGAGTACAGACCTAACCCCAGTCATCTTAGCTGAGCGTGCTGTTCGTTAAAGGCTGAAACCCACGGTGCCTGCTCAAAGATCTCATCCTCACCCGACCACCCTATTCAAAACCGCAAAAGCCATTTTACTCCTGCAGGCCCTACCTGCCTTCCTTGTCGTTTTTCCCACAGCACTGATCACCTTCTAACTTACTATATATTTTACTTGTTACTGCCTGTCTCCTCCAGTTAGACTATAGGTTTCATTAAGACGAGAAATTTTATCTCTTTTGTTCAGTGCTCTGTCCCCAGCACCCAGACCAGTGCTTTTCATGTTTACTGACAGGGGTAGAATGTCTGTAATATACCGTTAAGCAAAGAAACCAAACCAAACCCATTGCCATCCAGTCAATTCTGACTCATAGAAACGCTATAGGACAGAGTAGAACTGCACCCCATAGGGTTTCCAAGGAGGGGCTGGTGGATTCGAACTGCCAACTTTCTGGCTGTTAGCGGAGCTCTTAACTGTTCCGCCACCAGGGCTCCAAGCAAAGAAAGCAGGCCCTAAGTTTTATATACCTATATATGTATATATCATGATCCCATCTGTGTAAACATATTATTGTATGTGAGTACACAGAAAAAAATGTCTAGGAAGGTACATATGAAAGTGTTCTTTGTGGTTATTTCTAAGGGGTAGGAGTAAAGACAATTTTAATGTTCTTCTAAATGTTTTACAGAAGCCATGCCTTATCCCTATCCATTTTTAAAGCTATTTACATTTGAAAACACACTCATGTGGTGGCATGTTCTCACACACACACACACACACACACACACACACAGCAGAAGCATGCAGTTGGTTACAGAAGACCCAAGCATGAAATTATGACTGGCAACAGCTCAAAGTACCAACCTTCCTGATGGTGGATGACAGCAGCATCTTCACCACAGATGAGCAATGCTAAGAGAAATAACTGAATTAGGTCTATAGGATCAGGGACTCTGTAGCACCTCCTCCAAAAAGGCAAAGAATTAAAAAAGGAAAACTCTATAAAAATCAAAAACCACTTCACTGCCTCTCTTGGAATTGTTTCATCCTTTGCAATTATTTTTAAAATTACTTTAGAATGTTCCAGAAAATGCAAAGCCAACCACATAAAGTACAGTATTTTGCAACTAAAAATCCACTTCGCATAAAAAGCCTCATTCTCTTGTACCAGTGTTAAAGAGGAAGTCAGGGTAACTGGATTCATTCCATCCATGGTCCCAGACCTCATTTAGGGCACAGTCTCCATTCCTGACCTTTTCCTCCATGTTGTCAACGTATCCTGCACACAGGTGCTCACAGGGAAGCAACCCACATGCTTACATGTTCTCTGTCACCCATAAATCACCAAAAAAACATCAATCAACAATATTAATCAAGCAAGGGCCAACTCTGTGCCCAGCACAAGGCCAGGTGCTACGGGGTGGAAGGAAAGGAAACACAAGTTAAAGTCCGCTCTTCAGGCAGATTAACACATGAGCAACATGGAAGAAAACAATTATACTCACTGAACAGCACAGCACTTACTATATGTGTAATAAGAGTTCTGAGAAAAAAGGCGTAAGTGCGGGCAACAAGGCTTTGAGGAAGAGGGCGGGCTAGAGCAAGGGCTGAGGTGAGGAGGTCAGTCTGAGCAGAGAGGAAAGAGGAGCCGAGGGCTGAGGCTGGAGACAAGGGCTGAGGCTGGGGATGAGAGGCAGTGGACCTCATTCAGGTGACATCAGTACTGTGGGTGGAGCTACACTGGCTGATGCTTCTCCTGCCCTTACCATCCAGGCAGAGGGTGCTGCTTTGCCATGTTGGCTGGTCACCCACTTATTAAGCACCCCATGTATACAAACAGCCTCCCACTGAGAGGACAGACTCTCCTTGAAGGCAGACAGATTCTAACTTTATGTGACAGAAGCTTTCACATCTCAACTGATTTCAAGAGCAGTCCAGAACCAGCAATGACATGAAAGCAGTACTACATCTAGCTGCAACAACTATGGCTAGCTCCAGGAATTCTGGTCAACCCACAGCGATTCAGAACGCTGGTCTGGAAAAGTAGAAACGCAACAACAGAAATGCAAGCCAGGCTGACAGCAGCCCTTGGAAAGGTTAAGGTAGAAGCAACAGAGGAAGCAGAAAAAGAAGAGGGACAGGGCTCAGTCAAGGGTAATGAAAAGGGAAAAGGAATTAAGACTGACAGGGGCAGGGAAGGGAGCAAGCGGCATCTGACATGATTAATCATCCCACTTTGGCAGGGACTGAGGGATTCCCAAGAGTTTTAGGACTTTCAGTGCTAAAACCAGGAAAATCCTAGGCAAACCACGGTGAGTTGGTCACCCTTTTGGTACCAGAACACTCAGGGATGCTAGGGGGTTGCTTGGCTTTTGACTGCTCCTTCCCTCTGCTATGTGGACAGTCACTGCTCATGAGCAGCCCCCAGGGCCAATGGGAAGGAAAAACAGGGCAACATGAGAGGTGACCACTGTGCCCTTTCTTCTGTAATCTGGTCTTGCATCTTCTCATCTCAACCATGCAGATTTCTGAAGTGGCTCAGGTAGAACAGAAACCTCTTTATTGTTGTTTTTAAAATAAAACTTAGAATCTTGGCCACTATCCTTTACTTGACTATTTCTCAGGCATGAGCTCACCAGGCACCCAGGTGGGAGAGAACATAGCCCTCCACCCACAGGGAAGTGCCTTATCTGTACTTCGAAATCAGAAGTGGGGAGGGGTTGGCACACTAGGTCTTGAACCCCATCTGCACCCAGTCTCAAGTACCCTCTTCCCTCTCAGAGCTTCAGTTCCCATCTGCCTCTCCAGAAAGCAGGTTCCACGTAATGCATTAATTCAACAAGGGTTTATTGAGCATTTACTACACGGCAGACACTGTGTTAGGCAGGCACTGTCAAACATACAAGGAAAAATCAGAGTCTCCGACTTCAAAGAACTTATGGTTCAGTGACAGGGGGTAGGGAGTCCGGAAGCATTCAATTATTCAACACATAATTATTTTGCCCTTAATACGTATCAAGAATTGTACTGGGGGAATGGAAACAAGTAGCCAGACAACTGCAAAGCCACATGATAAGTACAATGACGGAGATATGGGAGCACTGCAGAGAAGCACCCATCAACGAACCAGATACCAACTGGGCACCCACTTCACGTGAGCATGCAGTAACTGCTGTGGAGGATTTTTTAAAAAAAGATGGTAAGACCAAGCCCTGACCTCAAACAGTTAACCAAATGATCAAGGAGATAAAACACGTATATATGAAGCAATCAGCGAACCACAGGATACAGGGTGAGGTGCCAACTATGGAATGTATATCTTCAGCACAAGGAGAAAGTCTACAGAGCTTCACAGAGGAAGTGAAAGTAAAACTGAAGGTGAAATATTGATGGGGGAAGGTTTTCCAGGCAGGAGGAACACAATTGGTACCAGTGATTTTTCTTAAAAATGAAAAGCAAATGTATAGCTATTATTCAAAATGTCTCTAAGTGGCGCACCTATCCATAGGTCTTTGGTGTGAGTAATTAGGACCTTGCCAACAGTGACCTTTACCAAAGTAAGTTATGTAATTTCAATTATCCACACTATGGAGGTGGGGAATTAAAACATACTTAATTTTGTAATGCAGGCCCACGTGCATGCTTGCGTGTGCACACGTGCATGCACGCACACACACACAGAGCCTCTCTTGGCTCTTCCCTGAATCTCTACCTTCAATAGCTCCAAACTTCATCCTTCTGTTGGAAGAATCCCATAATTCAGAGAAGGAGAAACTGAATTGTCAGGGACAATACACAAATTAATAACTGGGAATCGACCACATTGGCTTTTGCTATAATGATATTCACATAATATAAGCAGAAAGGCCACCTTTGGTCTGATGGTACTCTGGTCAGTCAATAACAAGTTAACGACTATTGACTGACTGTCTATTTAACGAAGAACCCTGCACTGGTGTTGGGGGAACGGAAGAAGAGGGGTGGCAAGAAGGGTCAGAGAGAGAAGGCAGAATGCAGTGAAAAGAAATTGAAAGAGTCATAAAATCCTGAATGTGGTCCAGCTCCACCACTGACAAGGCCTTGGGTAACTTGAACCCACAGCAGACTTCACTTTCTCATCCACAAAATGCCCTACCTACCTCTCAGGCTTTCATTTCAAATGAGATAACGTAAGCCTAAGAGCTTAGAAAAGCAGAACCAAAACCAAACCAAACCCAGTGCCATCGAGTCGATTCTGACTCATAGAAACCCTATAGGATAGCATAGAACTGCCCCATAGAGTTTCCAAGGAGCACCTGGCAGATTCGAACTGCCAACCTTTGGTTAGCAGCCATAGCACTTAACCACTACACCACCAGGGTTTCCAGAAAAGCAGAAGGCTCTGTATAGTGCATAGTGGAGGTTTGGAGGTACCTCCCCAGCATCATTACCCAGAATCTCCCAGGCAGTCAATTCATCCCATGCTCTTGGCACAGTATCTGGTTCAGGAGAGCACAGGATCCAAGTCAAGTCAACCAGGGAAACCAAACTCAATTCCAGGCCTTTGGTTGGCGCATTAAGAAAGAACAAGGAAATTTGCAGCCCAGAAACTGCAGGCTGCCATCTTTGGACTAGAAGGGGAACTCATGGCTGAGAAAGGAAGCAACACTGAAGGAGAAAAACTCGGTCTTGGGCGCCTCATTTGAGCCCTAAATAAAACCTCACCAGGTGCCAGGATCTACCCCTGGGTTGCTCAGTCACATACAGCATACTTTTTGTCTTGTTTGTTTGGGCTTAAGCCAATTGAATTGGTTTTCAGTTAACCTAACTGATATAAAACGAGAGAAAATATGGCTAGATAAAGCAATGATATAGACCTTGACAGCCCCTCACCAAATCCCTGTGGTTCTATAAACTACTCAGGAAGCCATTTCCTACCCAGCATCCTCCTGAAGTGGGTAAAGACATTAAGGGGAATTGCTCAAGAACCAAAAAGAAGAAAAGCAACCATAAGCAATAAGATATGTGATTACTGGGCCTGCCTTTATTTGGTCCCTATTTTCTAAGACCAGTGAGGGTCGCAGTGATGGAAAGGAAAAAACTCACTCATCAATAACTGTAGAACCAGAGTCTCTGCCTCAGCTTTCCTTCTGCATGTTTTCTCCACAATGTTTATTTTTTCCCTTTTATAGTAACCACGAAGTAGCCCAGAGGAACAATATCAGTATCCACTGATTTATTTCATATCTTAAAAAATTACTCAGAGTCTGCAGTACTGAGCTCAAGTTCAAATTAAGTTTGCTGGAAATCTAATTTGGGATGAGTAATTTAATTTGGCTACTACAATTAAAAGTGGTGCAGTATTTGTGTTTTAGAGGAAAATCATATTAGATTCATCTAATCTTATTAGGTGACTATCACATTTACATCACATTATATCTGGGGAAGATATATACTGGGTTGATTTCTTTCATATATCACTTGGGAGACTAGAGGGACTGACCTGCTCTCCCCTCTCCGCCCACCCACCTGACACAGGTAAATGCAGGCACTGAATGCAGATGAGGCCCCACAGAGCTCCATCACACAGCCCTTGAATTCGTGCACCCAAAACATCTCTGAGAACACCCCTTCACATTTCCCCCAGCTGCTGTTGAGTTGACTCTGACTCATGACAACCCTATGTGTGTCAAAGTAGAACTGTGCTCCATAAGGTTTTCAATGGCTAACTTTTCAGAAGTAGATTGCCAGGCCTTTTTTCCAAGGTGCCTCTGGGTGGATTTGAACCTCCAACTGAAAGGTTAGCAGCCAAGTGCATTAACTGTTAGCACCACCCAGGGACTCTTCTTTGCATTTCACAGATGAGTAAACTGAGGCCTCACGTGGACAAGAGACTTGCTCAGAATCACAGTCAGTCAGACAGTGGCACGGCTAGGACGACAACTCAGTTCTCTGACTCCCAGTTTGAGCTGCTTCCACTCTACCACATTTTTTTAAAAATAAAATCTAACATGGAAAACAGCCGAGCCTGCTGCTACTCACTTAGCTAAACAACGGAGTTCTCAGATACCACCCACCGGCCCGTCTTCCTATCTCTCTTAAGTTTCCTAGGAAGATAGAGTGGCCAGAAGCTGATCTCACTATCTCCGTGGGTAACGCAGACCAGTGCCCCAAATCCTGCTTGTCAAGCCCATTTCCTTGATCAATAGTATAAGTCTCTCTCATCCCCACCTAACTGAAATTCACATTAAGAACATCCAAACGATATGATGGGTCGGAATAAAGAAATTTGCTTTGCTTTTTTAAAATGTTATTAATCTCAGGCCTCCTGCTAACCAGGCAGATTCAATGGGTGTGGTATCACACATCAGGGCTCCAACTGCAGAGGTTTAATCTAAGACAATTAAGTTCTGAAGCAAAACCAAGGAAAAGAGAAGTTAGATAAAAATATTTGCAACATATGACAATATACATACTGCATACAAATCACTTGAACAAATTATTGAAAAAAAAAAAAAAAAGATGACCACCAAAAGATAAAAATGGAGAAAAGAACCAAAGAGGCAAATCACAAAGATGACTAATGACCTCATGAAAAAATGTTCAAACCTATTAGTGAGCAAAACCTGCAAATTAAAAAACTGGATTGGTTTTCAATGCAACAGCACTTTCAATGCAACACTTTTTCAATGCAACAATGCAATACAGCTTTCAACTATCAAATTGACAAAAAAAAAAATCAAAACAACTATAATGGCCAGTATAGTCAAGGGTGCTCTGAAATGGTAATTCTCAGACATTACTGAGGAGGGTGTAAATTAGTCCACATTTCTGAAGGGCCATCTGGTAATCTGTACCTCCAGCCTTAATACTGAGCATGCTCCCTTCTAAGAATTTTCCCCGAGGAAATAATCAGAGGAATGCTCGAAGATTTATGCACAAGGACACTTATGGCATCACTATTCGTAATAATGAAAATCTAGAAAAACCTAACTGTGCCCTAAGAGAAAGACGGTTAAATAAATTATGTGCATCAATGCAAAGAATAATATGCAGACATTAAAAATCGTGTTTTTGGAAAAGATTTAAAGACAGGGAAATAGCAACAAAATGATACTAAAATTCAAAACTTCTAATAGGATGATTCCATTTTGTAAAGAAGATATATATCATATACATTATAAATGTAATATATGGTAGCAGATTCAGCTAATGTCCAGCAAATATTCACACTTCCCTTCCGCTGTGTAGGGTTTTCACTGGGCAACAGCTGCCCAGCCAGGAGCTACATTTCCCAGCCTTCCTTGCATCTAAAACAAAAAATTAAACTCCTTGCCCATTGCATTGATTCCGACTCATAGTGACCCTACAGGACAGAGTAGAGCTGTCCCATAGGGCTCCCAGGGCTGTAATCTTTACAGAAGCAGACTGCTACATCTTTTTTCCCGGAAGAGCAGCTGGTAGATTTGAACTACCAACCTTTTGGTTAGCTGCTGAGCACTTGACCACTGCATTACCAGGGCTCCGTCCCTTGCATCTAGGTTGTGCTATATGACTATTCCCACCAAAAGAACACCAGTGAAGTGATATGGGGCACCCCCAGGTTGTGGTGGTTAGGAAATGCTGTGCCTTCTCCATGCTCTCTTCTTCCATCAGTCAGTGGGATGTAGAAAACTCCAAAGCCCTGGGGTATGGCAAAGTCACAAAGTGGAAGGGGCCTGGGCTACTAAACCACCCAGTGGAGGGCAGATCACCATCAGAAACGCCTACACTGGATTTATTGAGAAATAAACCCCTACTATTTTTTTTTTTTTAATGTTACAACATTATTTGGGGTTTTTATTTTTTTTTTACCTAATGTTACCCTAACTACATAAATATAGAAAAATTACTGAAAGGAAAACTCTCAAATTTTATCAGATGCTCTGTATGGTAGTCAAATTGTAAGTATATTAAGGATTTTTTTTTCTTTCCACATTTAAAAAATTCTACACTACACTGTGGTTTTTCTAATGTGATAACCAAATAAGTTATTGAAATTAAAAACAAATTTTAGATGGCATAACTATATAATAAAATATCTTAGTAAGATATCAATTTATTTATAAGCTTGATGAATAAAAATATAAAAAATTGCAAGGACTCAAAGGAAAAATTATAATCATTAAGCAAATTTACTAAAACTATTCTGGATAGATGAGTGGAAAAGGTTAAAAAGCAAACAACAAACTAGGGGGGAAAAGTTGCAAATTACACAAAATATATAAACAGCTGATAAATCAATAAGGAGGAATATATATATAATAACTGAGGGAAAAGACAAATACTTATTCACAAAATAAGAAATACAAGTTACTTATACACATATGAAAAGATTTTCAACTAATAAATAAATGAAAATTTAGATTGGATATCCTTTATCCCTCTATCATATTGGCAACAATTAAAAATACTGAGAATATAGGATCTAATAATGTTAAGAGTATGTCGAAATGGATAGTCACATACACAGTGAGAGGGTATTTAAAATGATACCATATTTCCAACGAGCAATTTGACATGACAGAGGAAAAAAAAAAAGACTTAAAAAGATATTTGTCCAGTGAAATAATTAAACAAGTGTACAGCGGAATTGTTTGAATAGGAAAAAAAGAAAACAACTCAGATATTCATCCATCAGGGACTGGTTAAGTCAATTATGGCACATATATAGCTGCACACGTTGGAATAATACACAGCCATTAAAAATTATGCTAATGATCTAAATGTAAAGCACAAAGGTTCCCACAATGTAAACATGCAGGATATAAAACAATACCAATAATAAAATTTCCTTATTGCTTTAAAATGTGTGTATATATGTATGTGTGTGTGTATAAAATGTGTATATATACGTGTGTATATATGTATGTGGATGTATGTGTATATACGTGTGTATATATGTATGTGGATATGTGTGTGTATATGTATGTGGATGTGTGTGTATATATATGTGTGTAAAAAATTTTTTTATATACGTGTGTGTATATTGGATATGGATATGTGTGTGTATATACGTGTGTGTGTGTACGTGTGTATATATGTATGTGGATATGTGTGTGTATAGATGTCTATATATACGTGTGTGTATACGTATGTGGATATATGTGTGTGTATATATACGTGTGTATATATGTATGTGGATGTGTGTATATACGTGTATCTACATATGTGTATATATATGTGCGTATATATACGTGTGTGTATGTATGTGGATATGTGTGTGTATATGTATATATGCGTGTATATATGTATGTGGCTATATGTGTGTATATACATGTGTGTATATGTGTGTATATACATGTGTATGTATGTACATGGATATATGTATCTATTTTATCTATATGTGTATATATACGTGTGTGTATATATGCATGTGGATATATGTGAATCTATATATGTGTATACATACGTGTGGATATATGTATGTGTATATGTGTGTATATACGTGTGTGGATATATGTATGTGGATATGGGTGTGTGTATATATGTGTGTGTATATACATGTGTACATATGTATGTGGATATGTGTGTATCTATATATGTGTATATATGTGTGTGTGTATATATGTATGTGGATATATGTGCGTATATATACGTGTGGATATATGTATGTGGATATATGTGTGTGTATCTATATATGTGTATATATGTATGTATATATACACACACACACATATATGAGCATGTGCTGTAAATGCATAAGGAAAATGTATGGGGAGATTGTTATCAAATGTTGATAAATAGTTCTCTCTGAGGAGTGGGATTATATGGGTGACTTTCATTTATTTCTTTATACTTTTCTACATTTTATAAATTTTTAATTTTGAACATGTATCTTTTTTATTTTTTATGTTATATTATGGGAAATTTCAAATACATACTAAAGTAGTAAGAATATAATGAACCTCTATTTACCTGCTGCCAAGCTTCAACTATTCTACATGGCTGACCTTATTCCTCTATATCCCTCCGTGTCCTCTACCCACAATGGATGATTTTAACATAAATCCTTTATATATCATTCACCCATAAATACTTAAAATATGTATCTCTAAAATATAAGGACTTTGTTGAACAAGAGAGATGCTCAGTGACTATTTGTGGACTAATTTATTTTTCCAAATAATAATCCCAAGTGTATTTTTTTTACATTTTCAATCCATCTCCCCTTCTGCCTCAGTGGTAAAGCTTATCACCCTCTGAGCAATGGTAATCCATCCAATGCAAGCGAGCCTTCCTTCCATCATCCTACAGTTGCAATCTTCTTTAATCCTCCTTTTTATTTTTTTTAATGTAATGTGAGTACATAATTGAAAATTTACAAATGAGAAAATAACAAAAGAACCACCAATAACGTCACCTCTCACAGTCACTGTTACCAATATATACACTTCCTTACCACCTTCATTACCAATAGACCACTTGCGGTCAAATTAACCCCAACTCATGGTGACCTCATGTGTGTCAGAGTAGAACTGTGCTCCACAGGTTTTTGTAAATTTTATTTTTCTTGAGAATACACACAGCAGAACATACATACAATTCAGTGACACTGCTTACATTCTGCAAGTTGCACAACCATTCTCACCCTCCTTTTCTGAATTGTTCCTTCTCCATTAACAAAACTCATTGACCCCTAAATTTCCTATCTAATATTTTGTATTGCTGTTGTTAATTTGATCCCATATAAGTAGTTCTTTAAAAAGAACAATGCTCATGGCAGGCATTCTTTACTAACGAAGCTAAATCCATAGGGTTTTCAATGGCTGATTTTACCATCTACATTAAAAAAAATACTCCCTGCCATTGAATCAAGTCCGACTCATAGCGGTCCTATAGAACACAGTAGAAATGCCCCATAGAGTTTCCAAGGAGCGCCTGGTGGATTCGAACTGCCGACCTTCTGGTTAGCAGCCGTAGCTCTTAACCACTATGACACCAGGGTTTCCCCATCTACATTACCCCACTGCCGTCGAGTTGATTCCGACTCATAGTGACCCTACAGGACAGAGTAGAACTACCCAATAGAGTTTCCAAGGAGCCCCTGGCAGATTCGAACTGCCGACCTTTTGTTTAGCAGCCGTAGCACTTAACCACTACTCCACCAGGGTTTCCAAACCACTGCTGTCGAGTTGATTCCAACTCACAGTGACCATCTACTTCAGGAGTACATATTTTTCACATGATCATAGTAAGTGAATACAAGTTTCAATACTATTTTGTTGTTGTTTTAGGTGCCATAGAATCAATTTTCAACTGATAGCAACCCCATGTGACGGAGTAGAACTGCCCCATAGGGTTTTCTTGGCTGTAACTTTTACAGGAGCAAATTGCCAGGTCTTTCTCCCTAAGAGCAACTGAGTAGGTTCAAACTGCCAATCTTTTGGTGAGCAGCCAAGAAGTTTACATTGTTATTAAGTGCCCTTGAGTTGGTTCTGACTCATAGCAACTCTATGCACAACAGAATGAAACACTGCCTGGTCTTGTGTCATCCTCACAATTGTTGCTGTGTTTGAGCCCATTTTTGCAACCACTGTGTCAATCCATCTTGTGGAGGGTCTTCCTCTTTTTCGCTGACTTACTTTACCAAGCATGATGTCCTTTTCCAGGGACTGGTCCTTTCTGATAACATGTCCAAAGTACATGAGATGAAGTCTCACCATACATGCTTCTAAGGAGCATTCTGACTGTACTTCTTCCAAGACAAACTTGTTCATTCCTCTGGCAGTCCGTGGAATATTCAATATTCTTCGCCAGCACAATAATTCCAATCCTTCAATGCTTTTTCAGTCTTCCTTACTCATTGTCCAGTTTTTGCACGCATACGAAGTGATTGAAAATACCATGGCTTGGGTCAGGAGCACCTTAGTCCTCAAGATGACATCTTTGCTTTTTAACAGTAGGTCTGCCCAATGCAATACATCCTTTGACTTCTTGACTGCTGTTACGATGGGTGCTGGCTGTGGATCTACGTAAAATGAAATCCTTGACAACTTCAATGTTTTCTCCATTTAATGTGATGTTGCTTATTGGTCCAATTGTGAGGATTTTTTAGTGTTCCATTTCATTTTTGACAACTTCCAATTTTCCCAGAATCATACTTCATACAGTCCATGTTCTGATTATTAACGAATGTTTACATTTGTTTCTTCTCATTTTGAGTCATGCCACATCAGCAAGTGAAGGTCCATCCATGTTATTAAGGTCATCTCTACTTTCAGGAGGCAGCTCTTCCCCAGTTGTATTTCCAACCTGAGGGGCTCATCTTCCGGCACTATATCAGGCAATGGTCAGCTGCTATCCGTAAGGTTTTCACTGGACAATTTTTTCAGAAGTACATTGCCAGTCAGTCCTTCTTCCTAGTCTGTCTTAGTCTGGAAGCGCCACTTAAACCTGTCCACCATGGGTGATCTTGCTGGTATTTGAAATTCTGTGGCACAGATTTCAGCATCACAGCAATACAGAAGCCACCACAGTATAACAAACTGACAGACAAGTGGTGGAAGTTAACACTAAATACATGAAAAAATACTTACATGTGAACGGTATGAAAAAACAGCAGTAATACCTACACATGTATGCATCACCCAGCTTAAGGAAGAGAACTTTACCAGTCCCTTGGATACCCTCGGGGGCGCCTGCCTGATCCTAACCTCTCCTCCTACCACTAAGCTGAATTTTTGTCTATTGTTCACTTGTTCTTATGGGTTTTATAGCATGTGTAATGGATGTCTAAACAATATAGCATTAGTTTTGCATGCCTCCAAATTTTATGTAATTGGAATCACACTGCATGTGTTCTGCAATTTGCTTTTTTTTACTTAATACTATGTTCCTGAGATTCATCTGCGTTGATGTATGCAGCTATTGTTCATTCATTTTAACAGCACAGCTATATAGCTGTATTCCAGTGTATTCCACAGTGAGATTATACCACAATTTATACTGCAATTTCTGCACATAAAATTATATTGTAAATATCTTGTCACTTTGCTACATAGTCTTCAAAATAATTTTTAATTATAGTAGAGCATTATGCTGAGAGAAGGGCTAATATTTTATAGTTATCCAACTGTTGGACACTGCGTGTGTGTCTGCTTTGTAAATAACGAATCAGGGAGCATCTCTGTCTAAATAGCTTATTAAATATTTTTGCAATATTTCCTTTGTAAGTGAGGGCAATGGGAGATGGTTCACAGAAATGGTATTACTGGGTCCAAATGTATGCATAAATAATATAGATTTTGAATGCATTACAAAATTGCTTTGTAAAATTGCAATACTACCAGAATTGGGACTATCGTTAAAAGTGGTTTTTTATTTCTTGGGGTAATACTTAAAATGGAAGGAGCCCAGTGCTGCAATAATGGTTAAAGGCTCAACTGCTAACAGAAAGATCAGAGATTTGAACCCAGCAGCAGCTCATCGGAAGAAAAGACCTGGGGATACGATCTCGCAAAGATTATAGCCTAGGAAACTCGGTGAGCAGTTCTACTCTGTCCTATAGGGTCGATATGACTCAGAATCGACTCGACAGCATACAACAACAAAATGTTCAATGGTACTGTACAGCTGTTTTATTTTGCATATCTTTTATTAGTACTGAATTTGAACATCTTCCATATATTTGCCTAGTATTGTATTTAGTTACCTACTCAATGTTCTACGAAGGATTTAGTACTTTTCTTTTTAATCTATACGAGTATTTCACATAATAAAGATACTAATTCTGTCATGGTTACTGCAAATCTTTTCCTAGTCTGTTGCTTCCCCATTGGTTTTTTTTTACATGAAGACATCTTTGATTTCCCTGTAGCTTAACTGGCTATTCTTTTCCTTTTCCAATACTTTTCTTTTGTTTCTAAGCAATATTCAATTCTATGGATTTCCTACGCCTCTGCATTTTGCACTTAATTGTTTAATCCATCTGTAATTCATTTTGGTGAAGCCAAAATGATTTTTTCCAAATTGCTAACTAGGCATTCAAAATTATTTACTGAATAATTTTTCTCTTCCCCACTGATTTGCAGTGACTTCTTTATGGCGTACTAAATTATTTATGTGAGGGTTTACTTCTGAGCTACACTAGTTCACTTTACCTACTCCTTCCTCCTAAGCCAGCACCACAGTATTTTACTTAAAAAGTCTCCATAATGCATTTCAATAATTTGTTGTGGTACATATTTTAAGGCTCATCTGACACCCTCCTCCCAAAACAATGTCAGAATTCCCCTTGAAGTTCTCATCTATTTACTTTTCCAATCGGACTTACATTCACCTTCTGAAATTTAAAACATCCTCATGGGACTTTCAAAGGAATGGCAGTGGGCCCGGGAACTAACTTCAGAAGAATCCACTACCTAGAAAGAGAGTTTCGGTTCATCTCTTTAATTTTCTTTTTTGGTCTACAACTAAGCAATATGTAATTAATGATAATTTTATCTAATATTAAATATTTCATAAAATTATCATTAATTATAGATTTCTTAGCTGTAGACCAAGAACACTTGCAGAGATTAACTATTTTATGACTTTCTGCATTGGCTAAAGCTTAAAGAAACAATGTCTAAAAGTACCAGCCTTGTTTTGATCTACACGGTAACCAAAGACGCCTTCAGGGCTTTTCAATAAGTACAATGCTGATAGGCTGTATGAACGCAACCTTCCTTATCCTATTAAGGAATGGTCATCTTTTATACTCCCTTTTAAATGCTCTGTAAAAATTGGAAGTTAGATTTGATTTAAATGTGCTTTTGGAATTAATCAGGTTATTACCTATTTTTACTTAACCAATTCACGTGAATTATATGAAAAAACATAAATATGTCTATGAAGCCATTCTTGCATTCCAGGAATATAAACTATTTGGTTATGGTGGAGCAGTCACAGATTCTATTGTTGAAATCTGTTCACTTGGGTTTTATCTGAAATTTTTACATTCCTAAGTGAAACTGGTATACAGCCTCCCCTTTGGGGCTTGCCAGCTTTGATATGAGGGTCATGTTTGCTTGACAGAATAATCTGGAAGTTCTCCATCTTTTTTCTAAATCCTGGAACAGTTTATACAACACAGGAATTATCTGTCCCATGAAAGTTTAAAAGGATTTTCAAAGGCCTTTATATGTTGTAAAATATTCCACCTGGCCGGAGACCGCCCACACGTGTGTTTGTATGTGTCCATGTGGAATTACCCCGTGTGTATATGTTCATAATGACACTATAAGATACTGATCTCAAATTAAACAGGGAACAGCTTTATTACCATTTGTTGCCTTTTTTTCTCCGTGAAAAGGGAGTAAATGGCCAAGATGATGGAGTGCATGAAAAAAAAATTTTTCCCAGGCTTTGGCTCCAAAAGCCTCCTTTTTAGAGGCACATAAAAAGGGGGCCACAGAAGGAGGTCGAGGAATATTTAATACTGAATCTTTCAAATTTCACTGAGGCTGACCAAATTTGGCAACCACAACTTTACCACTGATGCATGGAACTAGGAAGCCTAAGATCTAAAAAGACAAAGAGGTCACCTTGTTTAACCCAAGGTCACCTCTAGTTCTGTGGTAAAAGTCTCCCAACTTTCCACTCCACCAAGCCATTGTCTCCAGCTGTAGGACACTTCACCTCTTTCACAGCAATGAAAGCTTGTAATTTCAGGGCTTTCTCTATCGCAGGACTCCTGGACTAATAGCCCTGAAAACACTTCAAAGGGACCACAAATAAAGAGTCATAGTTGTGGTAACAATGTCAAGAACAACGCTAAGCTACAGCTACACAGATCACAGTCTGGTTTAGAGTGGGTTATACCTTGAAAGAGACAAGAGGTAAATAGTCTAGACAAATGAAGAGCGAGTGTTTGCTAGAACATGCAAGAACTGTGCCATATGAACATAGCTGAGCTTATAAAAAGGACTCAGACAGTGCACCACACCCAAGAATGCAGTTGTGAAGCAGGAGTAACGGCAGATGTGAGTATGCCACAAAAAGGCCTTTTTCTTGAGAAGACACGTCTTAGTTCATGCCCTTGTCTACAGAGCATCCAATGAAAAGCTAAGGATTCTGGCATAGGACACCTTTTGTCAGCCAAGGTGATGGGTGTTAGGATCAACCCCTCTTTGGCATGAGGATTCTGTGATTCCATTCCAAGATTTCACACAGGCATGTAAACTGCCTTTTCTTTCCCTCAACAAGGACAGGGAGGTTGCTTTCACACCAGCCATGGACTAACAAGAAACTTAATCCCTTGCTGGAAGGCAAGACAGGTTTGTGGCAATGTCAAGCAAGCGTATGAAATGAAGCAGAATGATTAACATTTTATTACTGTTTTGGGTGCCAGGGGTAGCTGGGTATATGTATGGTGGTTTTTTTTGTTTTTTTTAATGACTCCAAAAGGCATCTTAAAAAGTCATACTATTTTGGCAGCGCTAAGATGCATTGTTGCTACAAGTACTAACAGTTGCCAGCGATTGATTGATGCAGAAGCTGCTTTTCTCACGGGCACCCATTCCTGTCTGGGGCGCAAACCAAGTTTCTGGAGGTATGCTCACGCATTTGCATGCACGCGTGTGTGTCTGTGTCTGTGTCTGTGTCTGTGTCTGTGTCTGTGTCTGTGTCTGTGTGTGTACCTGTCCACCCACACAGGCATACCATACCACTCAAGGCCAAAACAAGTTGAACTGATTTATCATTTTTAGGGTTAAACATGAAAAAAGAAAACCTGTTGACACACCTTTGAATGTGAGTTATGTAGTTATCATAAGATTTTCCTCCAGACTAGTGGAAAATTAAACAATTCTAAGTTAATGACTTGAGAGTAAATAGTTCTATGTTAACTGAATTTTTCAAGACTTGTGTTCAAGTCAATTTTTCCCCATCCATTTAAATCACATGAATTCCTAGGCTCCAAGAGATGGTTTATATGGGCTCTCTCTTGCTCTCCACTCTCTTCTTCAAAAAAGTCTAATTTTTCCCCCTAAAGTTGCACATTAAGCAGATCACTCTGTATCTCTAGGTGGCTGCCCAATACCTGTTATGGGCAGATGCAGGGCAGTGCCCATCGTTGATGTAGTTTTCACAGGTGATGATCATCAGAAAAATAACACTGCAGTACTAAAAGTTGGATGCTTTGAATTTAAAGGTTTATATGTTTTATTCTTAGATTAACTTCTCCTACTATTTTGGCATCAAGGCAGTCCTCTCTTTTATGAAATACAGTGATAGATGTTAAAAAAATTTTTTAATGACTTTCCTTGGCAAAATAAAAAAAAAATTGGTAGCCCTAAGCTAACCCCTACTCCCTGAATAATTTTTTGATACTTTGCCTGGTTCAGGCAATCTAAATTTGAGAACTACTTCTCTGTAGCATCCCCTGATTGAGAGTTATCAGCTCTCATCTAGTCTAATTTTAGTCAATACTCAGGGGAGGGGGAATGAAAATGTTACGGTCTATAAATTTATGATCTATAAAGTTTCTGATCACTCTGGAACTTTTTCTCTATGCACCAGCCCCTCACTTTAATCTCCCCCTCAACCATCCTCAAAGCTGCCTCCTCCTGGTTTTAGAACAGAAGCGACAGGGTATGAAGGTCATCAACTATTTAAAAGGTTTTTCAACTATTTACATTATATCAATATATTGCATGTAAGGAGCCCTTTTTGGTGGCTCAACGGTTAAGTGCTAGGCTGCTAACTGAAAGGTTGGTGATTCAAAACCACCCAGCAGCTCTGTGGGAGAAGGACCTGGCGATCTGCTTCCATAAAGATTATAGCCTAAATGACCCTCGGGGGCAGTTCTATTCTCCTACATGGGGTCGCTATGAGTTGAAATTGAGTCGATGGCATCCAACAACAATATACTGAATAAAATTAAATAATCCCTATGTTCCCGGGATGGTATCTGCTTTTAAATTATTTATATGCTACTTAAAATTTTCTTTATTTACACGTTCCCTAAAATGAATTCTAATTAAAAAAAAAAAAAAAAACTATAAACACTAAATATTTTAATACCCTTATTTACCTTGTCTCTAACAGAGCTAATCGGTGACAGATATCTGTTGTGAAGAAAGCTAATTTCCTAGACTAAACATGCACATAAACATGTGAATGTTACACTATTTTGAGATATATGATACAAATCAAGGTAACAGTTACTGGACCAGTCACCGGGCTAAGTACTTTACTTGGCTATCTCAGTTAATCCTTACAGCAAACCTATCAAGTAGGTGCTATTCTTATCCCCATTTTATAGAAGAGGTGATAAATGAGGAACCTTATTACTGTAATTTAATCTCCACCAAACCAGAATTTAGGCTCAGTGTTTACTCTGGCTATAAAAAGACTGAATAAGCAAATGAGGAATTAAACTGGACTACGGAAGACACATTTAACCTGCTAGACGGCTCCGTGTTTTAAGACATACTGAAAAACAGACGCTAATTGCAAACCTTTCAACAGTAACTTTTTGGGTCATTGTTGTTAGGTGCCTTCGAGTTGATTCTGACTCATAGCCACTCTACAGGACAGAGTAGAACTGCCCCATAGTGTCTCCGAGGAGCGGCTGGTGGATTCGAACTTCAGACCTTTTAGTTAGCAGCTGAGCTCTTAACCACTACGCTTTGTTAAAATACTGTATAATTCAGATTTTGACTAATTAAAAGTAGCTGTTCCCTCTATCACCTTACTATTACCCCCAACAATTAGTCCAAATTACCAGTTGCCTTCCAGTTGACTCTGACTCATGGTGACCCCATGTGTGTCAGAGTAGAATTGCACTCTGTAGGGTTTTCAGTGGCTGATTTTTCAGAGGTAGATCACCAGGTCTTTCTTCCAAGATGCCTCTTGGTGGACTCCAACCTCCAATCTTTCAGTTAGCAGCCCAGCACTTAACCTTCTGCACAATGTAAGGGCTCCAGTCCAAATTAGTAGGACTTCACTGAATTTCTATCAACGATACAGTATGGTGGGTGTCAGTTGCTGCCTCCTAATATCCATTTCCCTCTTCCCCCAACAGTACCGAGGACTCTGTTCACTCCCCTACCCTGAGCTCCAGTGTTATACAGGGAAGCTGCCCCTTCCTCCCCCACTAAGGGAAAGGCCAATCAGAAAAATCTCCAACCCTGCCAATCAACAGAGGGCATTCTCCCAGCCATAGGGATTGGTTTAGGAATGGGCACATGACTCAATTCAGGCCAATGAAATGCCAGAGTTGGTTTGCTGGGGCGAGACCAACCCTAAGAAAGAAAGATTCTTCTCAGACTTTTTGTAAGAGTTACTAGAAGTGATGCTTTCTTTCCATCTGGCCAGAGAAATGTGCAAAAATGGACCCAGGAACTTTTGCAGCCATCCTGCCTTCACAAAAGAAGCCATCCTGAGGATGAGCTGAACTCGCAGAAGAGTAGAGAGATGGAAAGAAACTGGGCCACTGATGACATCACCCAGCCACTGTTTGCTACCGGCCCTGCAGCCACTCCATCCATATCCCTGTACTTTGCGGGTGCATGAGCCTATTCATCCCCTGAGCTGTTGAAGCCCTTCTGAGTTAGGTTTCTGTGATTCACAACCCAAAAGAATCTGAACTGATAACTGGGGAAACAAGTGCTAATCCACAGCCTTCTCTTGGCACTTGATCAGGGTTTGCTTTGCATTGCTTCTTCACTGTTGCAAATGTTTTGTGTTGTTTTTCCAAGAAAATCTAATAGGTTTTCAAGAAACCCTTTAATGAATTACTGAGCAACCGTGGACAAGTCACTTGACTTCCCTGAGCCTTTTCAACTATAAAAACAATGAGGTATGACTGGAGATTCCTCTCTCTCCTTTAACCCCCTCAGCCAGTAGCTCTATGCAGCTGATAGGAGGAGGCAAAAAAAGTTTCACTTAAACAAACAAAAAAAAACTCTCTTTGGATTCTAAAATAGAAGCATCCCTTATAATATAATCCAAGTAATCTGTCATCTCGGCCATGTCAGACATGTTCCATTTCCCCTCTAGACCCACCCCCCTGAGGCTTCTCCTCTCTGCTCCGCACCCCAGAGGCTCTGATCTTTGTGGGCAGCATCAGTGGGGCTCCCTTGCCTTCTGGCTTCTAGGTGAATATGGCTAATGGGAGGCACCCTCAGGAGACCGTAGAACAGAGAGGAGAGTTCAGTGAGGCTATTTGTTCTGGCTCTTTCCTGGCCACATTGCTGTAGGTTGTTTGTATCCCTCTATCAGAGATGGCTTTTCCATATAACTTCTCTTTTGCTAGTGGTGTAGTGGTTAAGAGCTACGGCCGCTAACCAAAAGGTCGGCCATTCAAATCCACCAGGCACTCCTTGGAAACTCTATGGGACAGTTTTACTCTGTCCTATAGGGTCGCTATGAGTCAGAATCAACTCAACAGCAATGGGTTTCGTTTGGTTTTGGTTCTCTTTCCCAGTTCTGGTAATCAATCCCTCCCTTCTTCCTTTCCGGACTGACAAGACAACAAATACGGTACTGCCTCCCTGAAATTATAGCCCTGAGATGCTTCGAGATCCCTTATTGGTTCCTCTTAAATCTGCCTAACCACTGCTGTCAAGTTGACTCCAATTCATGGCGATTGCACGTGTGCCAGAGAGAAACTGTGCCCCATAGGGTTGTTAAAAAAAAAAATCAAACCTATTGCCGTCCAGTCGATTCTGACTCATAGCGACCCCATAGGACAGAGCAGAACTGCCCCATAGAGTTTCCAAGGAGCGCCTGGTGGATTCGAACTGCCAACCTTTTGGTTAGCAGCCATAGCTCTTAACCACTACGCCCCCAGGGTTTCCATAGGGCTGTTAGTGGCTGATTTTTTTGCAAGTAGATCGCCAGACCTTTCTTTCAAGGCGCTTCTGGATGGTTTTGAACTTCCAAGCTCTCAGTTAGCAGCCGAGCATATTAACCACTTGTACCACTAAGGGACTCCTAACCCTGCCTACACCCGTATAAATAATAGTCCCTTCACGAGAGTAGTGAGCCATCATGTCCTACCGGAATCCCAAGACACAATGGCTTAAGAATACAATCGATACCAGACACAATTAAAAAAAAACAAAAACCTGAATCAATCAACTCTGAGTCTCATATAAGAGCAATGAAAAGCATGGCACGTGCCAAGAACAAAAACCAAAAAAAAAAAACATACGCCAAAAGGATCAAATCAGACATCCCCACTCTTCCTTCCCACTGTTACTGAGAATTAGTGGAAAATAGCCACCTTGCTAGACCAGGGTTTTAACCTCAAAACACAAATAAAACTATTTATACAGAGACTTGTTAGCCTTTCAGACAGCTTTGGTGTGGAACCTGGCAGAGGGACTGTGGCTGTGTGCCCATTTTGTAGAGGGACAAACTGAGCCTGGAAGAGATGAAAAGTCACTAGAAATGCTCTAGGGTCAGCTCAAAGGTTCCTTGGTGCTGACTCTGCCTCTGGTAGGCTCTGCAGAGTTTCTCAGAGGCCTTCTGTGATACCATTTCCCAGCATCTCTGAGTCCCTCTTAGCACTTCTAGAGCCACCATCTACGAACATTCTGTGGGTCCTTCAATTATTCACAACTACTCTGCAAAGTCAAGAAAGACAAGACAGGCCCTGTTCCAGAAGATGCTAGATTCCAACTGGTGGATCCCTAACCATTGACCATTTCCCAGGGAATGTTTTCCAGAAATCTATGGGTGTCCAAGAGGAGAAGAGCCTTCCTCTCCTTCTCAGGGTATTTCCCACACCACAAGGGTTGCTTCGTGAGAATATTTGTTCTCCTTGTTCTTTCCAGGTCATGTTGCTGTAGGTTGGTTATATCCCTCTACCATACAGCTTCTCTTTCCCAGTTCTAGTCATCAATCCCTCCCCCTTTCTTAAGAAACAATCTTATGACTCCCTTCCCATAAGGCATTCAGACACCAAGAATTCCAAAGACGCTACCTGTTTCAGGGTTAAGAAGCTCAGTATTTCAGGGCTGTCCTGCTTCCGGGTCTTCCTCTTTCAGCATCCTCCAGAACCAGGGCCTATAGGAGTGACCCAAACAGCACATTGAGGATATTTGGTTCAACATGGGAACAGGTAATATCAGGCAGGGAGAGGCTGGGGAAGGAACCAAAGATGGAGCCCTGAAGAACCCAACAGCTGATGGACGTGCCCAGGAGAAGGATGCAGCAAAGGCTGCTGAGGAAGGTCCCTGAGGGAGGAGAGGATTTAGGAGAGGAAGACATCCAACTCTACTCTTCTAGTTATTGAGCCCCAAAACACAGAAGCCATCATGACCCCCATCCTTCCCTCATACCCCACATCCAATCCATCAGCAAAGGTGTCAGCTTTATTGTCAACATACAGGTAATCCCCGATTTATGATGTATTCAAGTTAGGATGAACTGCACTTACGACCATTTGTTTTTGTTTTTTTGTCCATTTTATCAACAGTAATATGGGCTACATACAATGTTGCAGTGTGTAATTTGCTGACATCATCATTCTCAGATGTTCACTTGTAGATGTTCAAAGATATTGATAATAAAAGGCTATAATAATGAAAACTTAAAAAAAAAGTATTCGAGTTACATCAGAGCCGACTTAGTGATGGGGTCATTGGGACGGAATCCTACTGTAAGTAGGGGACTGACTACCTGTATACACACTCTCGCCACTTCTTACCACCTTCATCGCTACCACTTTGGTGGATGCTTCCAACATCTCTACTAGGTTATTGCAATAACCTCTTAATAGGCCTCCCAACTTCACCCTTGCCGTTTTCTAATCCATGTTCCCCACAGCAGCCTAAGCGATGACTTAAAAATCACTTCTCTGCTCAAAACACTCCCATAGTGTTTTAGCTCTCTCAAGGGAAAAGCCAAAGCCCTTGAAATGACCATATAACCTGGCCTGGCCCCGTCTCTGACCTCCTCTCCTACTCTGCCCTTTCCCAATTTCCTGCAACCACAATGGCTTCCTCAAACATCCCAAGCAGGCTTCTGCCTCAGGGACTTTGCACTTGTTCTTCCCTCTGCCTGGAACACTCTTCCCCCAGGTATCCTTTACTTCTTTCTGTTTTGCTCTAACATCACCTTCTCAATGAGGCTTTCCACTTGCACCCCAGTACCCTTCCTATCCCCCTTCCCAGTTTTATTTTTCTCTGTAGCTTTTATTATCACCTAGCATTTTTTTTCCATCTCTCTTCCCTAACCCTAGAATACAAACTTCCTGAGAACAGGGACATCGTAACATGCTGTGCTCCAGATCCTAGCACACAGTAGGTGCTCAAGAAATACTTGTTGAAAGATTTATTGTGGTATCAAAAAAGCCAAGAGAGTTGCAAGAAGGAGGAAGTTGTCCGCAGTGTCAAAAGTAGCAAAGAGAAATAGAAAGATAAGCACTGAAGCGTCCGTTGGATGTGGCAATATGGAGGCCACAGGTTCCACAGTTCCTGAGGAAGGCAGAAGCCCTTCCACAGCAAAATCCAAAGTCCCTCGTGTGTACAGGCACAGCTCCCCAGGCAGAAGGCCACCTCAGCGGGCTACATCAGCATGGATGGGATGCCAGGGAGCAAAACCTGAGGGCAGACTCTTCCCAGATGTCTGTCTGTGAGGGGAGAAGAAAAGGGAATGACAAGCGAGGAGGATGAAGGTTTGAGGAAAGACTGCAGTGCTGAAGGACTGAGGGAGGTCAGGTCCAGGAGGTATGGGGGGTAGGGGGTTTATAGGGAGAGGGTTCTCTCTGGAAGGAGGAAGGGTGTGTCTTTCTCTGAGGGGAAGGAAACCAGGCAGGGATGAGCCAGGATGCAGATAAACACAGGGGAGGGGAGGCGGAACCTGAGTAGGTTTGCTGCTCAGTGACTTGACTTTTTTCCACGAATAAATGAAGTGAGGTTATTGCCTGAGTGGACAGAGAGCAGACGGGGAGAAAGGGCTCTACGGAGGTGGGGGGTGGTATGGAACATCCTACTGTGGGGAATCACACAGATGCACCTGAAACTGAGTGTCTCCTTAAATCTCCTGCCTGTGGCACCTAAACCTAACTCGCCTTGCCCTGGTCTGGCCCTGTTCAGCTGTGATGGGAGAGACAGCTGGGCTGGCCAGCACCACTGAGGGCAGGCTGAAACTGTTTTTGTTGTGTGCTGTTGAGTCGATTTTCAACTCATAATGACCCCATGTGACAGAGTAGAACTGCCCCAAAGGGTTTTCTTGACTGTAATCTTTATAGATGCGGACCGCCAGGTCCTTCTCCTGCAGCACCCGAGTGGGTATGAATCACCAACGTTTTAGTCAGCAGCTGAACACCTACCCAGCTGAAACTAGTGGCCATGATTAGTAGGCACACAATCTCTGCAGGCTGTGGGTTTTTCTCTGACAGGTTCTCAGTAGCCTGGGTTTAGGGGGACCTTCCTCCAAAAACTAAATTTGAGGACCCCTAACAACTCCACCCACTTGTGTTTGGGGTGCATGCACCCAGACTCCCAGATTCAAAACCTATGAGTCCTCACTCTTCCCAGGCAATAACAAAATTATGCCTCTTACAATGTGAGAGGACTTGTATTTACTGAGCACCTACTATGTGCTGGATGCATTACAACTAAAATCCTCACACAATCATCCTGCGAAGTATGTGTAGCCTCTCTTTACAGATGAGGACCCTGAGGTTTGATGAGATTAAGTAACTTGCTTAGGGTCACACAGGTAGCAAGCGGTAATGCTGGGATTTGAAACCCTGTCTGTCTTACTTTTCCATCCGTCCCTCCTTTCTATCCACACAACCACCGCTAGCCCAAGCCCTCAATATTTCATTCCTAAAATTCAACATGATAAATGTCTTCGAACTCACCTCCCAGCATCCCCCATTTAGAATCCACACATCCAGACAAATCTTCTTAAAGCACTATTCTTCCCTATTCCTGTCCTATTCAATCCACAGACATCCCTTGGGGCCCTTCATGAATGATGCAGATGTCCTTCAATCTTGTTTCCCACAGGCGCCCCCTATTCCGCCTCCTCCAGTGTGCTCCTCACTCTTTTCATGCACCCAAGGCCCAACGCCTGGCACATTCTCCCCTGCAGTTCACCCCAAAGAAGGCCTTTCCCTCAGCCCTTTCTTTACAGCCCTACTCCCCTGTTCTCCTGGGCAGCACCGCCCCTGCTTGCTGAGCTCACTGCACACAGGTTCCCTTGGCAAGTGTTCCATTCTGTCCATGGAGTCTGCAAACCCCTTGAGGGTGTTGAAAACACTAGGAACTGCCCACCGCTCAACACAGTGTCTCAGATAATAAACATTTCCTGAACACAACAGTTCTGATGAAGCTCAGCTAATGTAACTTCAGAAGTTTTCCATGAAATACAGGAGAACTGAGATTGGAGAAAGGGAAAGAAGCAGGGACTTCTTGAAGTTTCTGGAAGCACACCTCTTCTTCCTTTGCAGGAGACACCCAGAGTCTGGCCCCTTGTAACAGCTATTCCAATATGGAGGAGAATGGCTGGGTTTAGCTCTCCCTCTTCTTCCTGCCCCTATGCATTCAAGGTCTTGGTACCCTTTCTTAGCAGCCCTTCCACATGCTTCCATAGACATAGATATCCAATCTTCCTCCCTCTTCAAGGGAAGAGTTTGAAATGTGAGAAACCTGGCTGAGTGAAGAAGCTCACGGTGACCGGCAGTATGGTCAGTGCTGGGTGCGCCCAGAGGCAGGAGAAAAGATCCTCTCTCCCTGGGAAAAGGTGCCTGGGTGGTGCAAATGGTTTGTGCTCAACTGCTAACCTAAAGGTTGGCTGTTTGAACCCACCCAGTGGTGCCCCAAAAGAAAGGCCTGGCGATCTGCTTTGGTAAACATTACAGCCGAGAAAATCCTACGGAGCACAGTTCTGCTCTGTAACGTATGGGGTCACCATGAGTTGGAATCAACTAGACGGCAACTAACAACAGTCCCTGGGAAATTGCAAGTTGGCCCTAAACCACTTCAATCATCAGCCGTGGACCACCACCCAACAACTGGGGGATTCCCCGGGTCACAGAGGGAGGATGGCTAGGAGAAGTAAAAGTCAGTAAATCATTTAAGGGTCATCAAATCACCCCCACAGGTAGAAGAGGCAACACATGAATAACAAGCTCCCGAGAGAAAACTGTGGGAGTCAAGGTGACACTGCCCAGTAAGATCTGCAATGAGAAATCAAGATCCACCCAAACCAGTGGAACTAAAGGGGCAGCGTGGTCTTTATGGTGTAGTTGAAAGAACAGGAGCTCTGGAGCCAGGTAACCATGCCACCTAATGGCTGTTCAGCCTTGCTCTGGTCTCTTAACCTCTCTGAGCCTGGTTCTGCATGAGCTAATGTGAGGCTCAAATAAAACACGTAACGCATAAAAACATCTAGTACAGTGCCTGGCATTATATAAGGGGCCCAATAAATGTTGGTCCCTCCCTCCTTCCTGCTTTCAGATCTCACAGCTCTCTCAACCCTCACTAATAGGAACAAGTACAGAAGCTCCAGGGCATTTCCCAGAGAGAAGGTTTGCAAAGGAGGACACCAAAGCTTAGCACAGGTGAGAACAAACAGGCTACTCCAAGGCCGGTGTTCCGTGAATGCTCAGGTTTCAAAACACACAGAACTTCGAGCTTCGGACCATACCTAAACAGGAAATTTGTGACAAACTTAAAAAACACACATGTACAACTGCAGGAGATTGCGCACTGCTCAGAAAAGATGAAACCCAGCACTTCTGGAGGGGTCATTGTGGATTAAAAGGAGTGGGCCTGGCCAACACTCCAAATGCACAAAGCTCTTCCCGGGTGTGTCGGGATGCACTCCTGCCCTGCCCTGCCCTGCCCTCCTCCATACCACAAACAAGTGGGGGAACTGGGCCATATCGCATGGAGTTGTTTTGGTTTTCCAAAGTCGGGGTCCTTCGACTCATTCCCACTCACTCCCCTCACTCCTATGTCCTCAGGTGTCAAGGACACAGGGTGTTCTGAACAGCTATCGGGGCTGGGTGACTTAGGTGTGAAGGATCATTTCTCAGCTGGGGGAACTTAGCACAGAAAGAGGAAGTGACGTGTGGTGGTCACACACGGCTCCCAGTCCTCAGCCTCTAGCTGGCAGTCCAGCCAGTATGTTTCATCCAGCCTCCTACAGCTCCACAACCGGATCTGTAGGCTGCCATTTTGTCTCCTCTGAAGTCCTGCCCAGCACCAACATTTTCATTTGTACTGTTCACATGAGTATGGGGCCCTGTAGCTTGCATTCATTTATTTGTAAATTCAGGCAAATTGTGGAAACACATAACCCCCACAGTTTGTGTCCTATCTCCCCAAGTAGAGGGAAAAACTGGAGGCTCTTTCCCCTTCGTTCACCATCTTCTAAGCACCAGTGGATTGAGCCTTCAGTTTAAGTGATATGTTTGGTGGATGTGCTCTAATAAATTTGTTGTTTTTGTTAGCTGCTCTGACTCATGGCGATTCCATGTACAACAGGACAAAACGGTGCCAATCCTGTGCCATTTTCTTGATCGCTGGTATGCCTGAGTCCACTGTTGTGGCCACTGTGTATTCTGAGTGACTTCCAACCTCGGGGGCGCATATTCTAGCACTGTATTGGATGGTTTTCTGTTGTAATACACACGGTTTTCCTTGGCTAGTTTTCTGAAGTAGATTGTGACGCCTTTCTTTGTCATGTGTCTTAGTCTGAACACTCTGCTGAAAAGAAACACCGGTAGGGTCACCCATGGTGGACAGGTTCCATAGGTCTACCCTGCTGGTATCTGAAATATCAGTGGCATGGCATCCAGCATCATAGCAACACGCAAGCCACTGCAGTATGACAAACTGACAGACAAGTGATGGCTTTAATAAATACTCGGTTAATTAATAAAAAACATCAACACATCTCTCAACCACCCTACCTTCCACCAGGTTATTTCCCACTCATCTTTGATTTACTCTCACCAAAGATGGAGATAGGTCCCTGGGTCCACGCCTCCTGGGTGAATGACCCAATTGTAAACTTGGTCTCCTGACTGAACCAGCCATTTAAGCCAAAGTTGTCAGCACTGCTGCCTGCCCCCACCCTGCACCTCCTGCAGTGGTTCCCCCACCTCCCCAAGTTAGGTTCCTTTTTAAAAATGACTCATTTAGGAAGAGACAAAACCAAAAACTTCAATGACAAAGATAAAACAGCACCAAGTCTCTTTAAACACCTCCTACTCCATTTAGAATTTAGATCCGATAAAACCTCACTAAACTGGACCTTCTCATTTTGAGCTTACGGTACAGGCACTCAATTCTTCTGGCAAGAACACTACCAGTAATGTCTTCTCTCTTAACTTTTCAGGGTCTTCCTTACAAAGGGAGGTAGCCTCAGGCCTCTCTAGTTAATAGAGGAAATGAGGGAACATGAGAAAGTAAATGCTTTGTCCATGCTTTCAACTCCTCGGTCAAAAACTTAATTCTTTGATGTTTTATTATGCTTGTAATTTTGATTTATCAAATACTGGACATTATCATTATACCATGGGCCTAAGGAGAATGAGGGGAAGTTTGTCATAAAAACAGTTTACCTCTTGGTATGTAAGAAATTTACATTTCTGCACAGTATTTGAAAGGAAAAAAAATTATATAATGCATTACATGGAATCATAATATTTAGGGCTAAAAAGAGCAACTAGGATGATCCTAATTCAGGAATTCTCAACGTTGGCTGCATTTTTTTAGAAACGTCCCTACCCGCACAGACTGTGAGAAAATTGGACTGGAGTGCGGCTCTGGCGTCAGGTTTTTTTTTTCTTTAAGTTTCTCAGTGATTTTAATGTGTATCCAGGGCTGAGAACCACTGGTCTACTGCAGATAAGAAAACTGAGATCTGAAGAAATGAAGAGGCAGTCCGAGCTTATACAGCCAGCCCGAGACAAAACCAGGATGACACCTCACTTTTGCCAACTCCCAGTCTAGTTCTGCAGTGGCTCAGATTTTTGGTGTTCACAGAGTTGTTAAAAGTTGTTTTTTGTTTTGCTTTTAATTGGGGGACTAACACAGAGTTGCCAACTTTTTGGTTTTCAAACAAGAATATTTTTAAAAACATTTACCAATTACTATCACTGCTTCCTGACAGGTCTCTTGTTCATCTGTATACCTGCCACCCCTGCTAATCCCCACCCAGGTGATAAAGTCTGACATTATCTGCCCACAGTCTCAATCACCTGTTCCTCACCAACAGCCATGTGGCAAATCCAAACAAAACCCAACCAGAACCGGTTGCCACTGAGTAGATTCTGACTTATAGTAGCCTTACGTGTGTCAGGCTAGAACTGTGCTCTAGAGGGTTTTCAATGGCTAATTTTTTGGAAGCAGGTCACTAGGCCTTTCTTTCAAGGTGATTCTGGGTAGACTCAAACCTCCGACCTTTTGGTTAGCAGGTGACAGCATTAACTGTACCACCCAGGGACTCCAAACGAAACCAAACCTATTGCCATCAAGTCAATTCTGATCATAGCGACCCTATAGGACAGCACAAAACTGCCCCATTGGGTTTCCACAGAGCAGCTGGTGGATTCAAACTGCTGACTTTTTGGTTAGTAGCCAATTTCTTAACCATTGTGTCAGCAGGGGTCCACTAAACAAAACCCAGGCCTCAAAAATTCTCTATCTCCTCCTAATCCCACAGAAATCTATTTCTGAAAGTCCTTTCTCTAACCACAAACTACTTCCCAGTCGCTCATACCCGCCCTTCACCTTCCTCATGGTTTACATGTGACAACTAACATTTGTACAAATTACAACAACTAATATGTATAGTCGGCTGTTCCACACACATCATCGCTTCTAAATTTCTCCCTAACCAAGGATGCACTGGAAACAGTTAAGGGTGGCTCCCTCTGAGGAGTAGAATTAGGGGAGAAGGGGCTGGAGGCAGAGCAAGGGAGGCTCTCTTTTCCCTTCAGTTTGAATTTTTGGCAAGCCTATTATTTCACCTGTGTGTGGTAAAAATATATATAATAATAAGCTTGCCATTTTAACCATCTTTAAGTATATAATTCAGGGACATTAATTACATTCACCATGTTGTGTGACCATCACCACTATCCATTTCCAAAAGTTCTACATCACCCCAAACAGAAATTCAGTGCCCCTTCAGTAATAACTATGTCCAGCACATAGTAAACCAAATGTGGACAAAAAAGTCTTAATCCCTGCCCTCATGCAGTTACAACCTAACAGGAGAGATGGATGACCATTAACACAATCACACGAGTGCTATGGTGTGTGTAATGTGTTCAGTGAAGTAAAAGGCATTTGGAATATCTGGAGTATCTCCTAGAAGAGAGAAAAATCCAAAGAAGCTTTTAACAGCAAAATTTACAAGGGCCAGCAGAGAGAGGTCCAAGCAAAGGGCTCTCAGTTGTTCATCTGCTACTTGACCTTCAGACTATTTCCCCGTAATTTCACTCTATCCTTCCGGTGTCTAGGAGAATCTAGGCCAACAGGAGTGGATAGAAAAATAGGAATAGAGAAAAAAGAAATGAAATTAAGCAACACCACACTGAGGCAGGCTGAAGTCCACCAACATCAAGTCTTTGTAAGTGGCCTGGGGAAATTTTTGAGGCAGAGGACATGATGCTTATTACCCTCCTTGATGTCAGCAAAGTTGAAGGACATACACCAATTATCCAGGACCCTCTAGATAAATTTAAAAGTCCTTTGAAACTTCAAAACTCCCCAAACACAGCCTGGCCATGCTCAACTCAGAGGTGCCTGTGGCCTGCGTGAGGCCCTTTGTGAAATCCCTCTGGTGTGCATTGGACCAACGCTCACCTCCTACTCTATAAAAAGACAGCCTGTCTTCTCTCCCCCAAACACTGCAGTACTGTGAGCGCCTACAGAGCTCAGCTCTAGCTTCTGCTCTTCTTTCTTTTAAAAAATCCTCCCTGTTGGCTTTTGTTATGGATTGAATTGTATCCCCCCAAAATATATGTTGTAATTCCTAACCTCTATGCATGTGGTAACCCTATGGGGCAGTTCTACTCTGTCTCAACTGCAACAGGTTTGGTTTTATGCCTGTGGTTATAATCCCATTCGAGAATGGGTTGTCTTTGTTATGTTATGAGGCAGGATTAGTGTAGGGTGTATCTTGAGTCAACCTTTTTTGAGATATAAAAGAGATTAAAGAAGCAGAGGTGTGGGAAGAGAGATGCCATATGAAGATCTCCTAGGAGCAGAAGCTCAGAGACGAGGATCTTCCCCCAGAGCCGACAGAGAGAAAAAGCCTTCCCCTAGAGCAGGCACCCTGAATTCAAACTTCTAGCCTCCTAAACGGTGAGAAAATAAAGTTCTGTTTGTTAAAGCCAGCCACTTGTGGTATTTCTGTTATAGAAACATGAGATAACTAGGAGAATGTGGTACCAAGAAGTGGGGGTGCTACTCTAACAGATACCTAAAATGTGGAAGTAGTTTTGGAATTGGGTAATGGGTAGAGGCTGAAGGAGTTTTAAGGTACCTAAGAGTAAAAGCCTAGATTGCCCTGAAGAGACTGTTGATGGAATTATGGATGTCAAAGGAAATTCTGTCAAAGAAGTGAGGAGAGCCATAGAGAAAGTCTCTGTCGTCCTAGAGAATATGTATGGCACCAGCAACATGTTGCTAGAAATATGGATGTTAAATGTGCTTCTGGAGAGGCTTTAAAAGAAAATGATAAACACATAATTGGACAATGAAGGAAGGGCGATGTTTTTTATGCAGTGGCAAAGAATGTGTCCAAGTTATGTTCAAATATTTGGTGGAAGTGATGAACTTGGATATCTGCCTGAGGCGATTTCTAAGTAAGATCTTAAAGGGGCTGCTGCTTATAATAAAATGTGAGAGGAAAGAGATGGACTTAAAAATGAACTGTGCAAAATGGAAGCAAAACTTAAAAATCTGGAAAATTCTATTGTACAAACTAAGGACACGTGTCCTAGAATTTTCACCAGTTACTAAGTAACTGAGGGAAACCCTGGTGGTGAAGGGCTACAGCTGCTAACCAAAAGGTCGGCAGCTCGAATCTAGCAGGCACTCCTTGGAAACTCTTTTGTTAAAGATTAAGCCTTTGACTGATGGATCTAACCAACTATCGGAGCAGAAGACCCATGAGCTTAGACTGAAGGGTCAGACACAAGACGAAAGGAAAGAAAACTGTCTGCCTCTTAGAATTCTACAGGTAGGAAACAAGGCAAAAGAGCTACATCTTTTCATTGTAAAGAAAAGGACCATCCCCGGAGCAGTCTGGAGATCAGCACAACTGTTGGAAGGAGCACGGGAAACAGCCTTCTGGTTTTCAAAGGGCGGGGCCACGTTCTTCTAGCCTTCAAAGAGTTGGATATTTGCCAACTCAGTTCCAGAGTATAGGGCTGCCGTTAAGGTGTGCCAGGGGGATAGGGCCTCTGCCCAAAGCCGAGGGGGTGGGGCTGCCATGCCCAAGGTGCAGAAGAACAGGGCCTGCCGGGGCCGAGTAGGTGGGGTTGCCACTCAGAGGGACTATGAGAATGGGGCCCGCCCAAAGCCAACGAGCAGACTTGCCGTTCTAGTGGGCCCGGAAGGTGAAGCTGAAGCTCAGGGCCGAGGGACCTCCACCCAGAATCTAGAGAATGGCCAATACCCAGTGTTTGGAGGGCAGCGCCATTGCCCAGATGGTCTCAGAGAAGAGATTATTTTCAAGACTTGACAGCGAATGTAAATAGTTCTGCTGGGTTTTGGACTTGCTTGATGTCTGCTATCCCTACTTTCCCTCCAATTTCTCCCATCTGTAATGGAAATGTCTACTTGTGCCTGTTTTACCACTGTACTTTGGAAACAGATAATTCGTAATCTAAATTTCACAGGTTCACAGGTGAAGAAGAATTTTGCCCCAGGATGGAATGTGCCTAAAGTCTCACCCATGTTTGATTTAGATGATTCAGAAGATAAGATTTGGACTTGGAGTTGATTTAAGACTTTTGTGATTACGTGATTGGGTAAATATGTTTTACATGTGAGAAGGACATAAATTTTGAGGGACCAAAGGCTAGAATGTTATGGATCGAACTGTGCCCTGAAATAAGTGGTTATAGTTCCATTTGGAAATGGGTTGTCATTGTTGTGTTAATGAGATAGGATTAGTGTAGGGTGTTTCCTGAGTCAATCTCTTTTGAGATATAAAAGAAATTAAACAAGCAAGGAAGAGAAGTAGAGATGGGAGAAGAGAGATGCCAGGCCACATAGAGATCCCTCAGGAGCAGAAGCTCAAAGAGACCTTCCTCCATAGCCGACAGAGAGAGAAAGCCTTCCCCTAGAGCAGGGAACCTGAATTCAGACTTCTAGCCTCCTAAACTGTGAGAAAATAAATTTCTGTTTGTTAAAGCCATCCACTTGTGATTATTTCTGTCATGGCAGTACTACGTAAGTAATTGAGGGAAATTCTGGTGGTGAAGTGCTACAGCTGCTAACCAAAAGGTCAGCAGCTTGAATCTACCTGGTGCTCCTTGGAAACTGTGGGGCGGTTCTTCTCTTCCCATAGGGTCGCTATGAGCTGGAATCAACTTGAAGGCAACAGGTTTCGTTTTTTTTTTTTTTGGTTTAGGTAACTAAGACAACTTTCAATGGGCATTTACTAACCAAACAGAAAACCAATTCTCAGATCTATCAGCTCCTATCATGCGGCCCTCTTCCATGGCTACGGCTCTCAATGGGCTCCAGTTAACAGCTCCCTGTCTTCATCCCTTCAGGACTCAGAGTGGTCCTGGCTTCCCCGTGTTGCTGGTCCCTCGGTGCCTTACCATCCCTGTAGGTTCCCTTTTAACCCTGCCCATAGCTCTGTACATAATTCTTTTAATTAAATTCCTTTAACTCTCTTCAATTAAACTTTCTGAGTGTGTGAAAAGTTTGAAGAAAACTCAGGACCTAAGATCTGCACCTGAGAAAGTTAGACTCTCCTTGGAGATTTAGGTGATATACATACTCCGAACAGCTGAGTAATATCCTGAGGGTGTGGCGGTGGATAGTTATCTGCCACTGGTTGCTAAAGGAATGAGGTGTGGGGGCCGGAATGGTTGGGGAAGGTCTCATGGAGGAAGTGAGATCTGAATTGGGTCTTAAAACATGAGTTCAACTGGGTCAAGGGGAGAGGAAGTGGGAAGACCATCCCTAGGCAGTGGGACCAGCATAAATATGTCGTTGACCACAGGGTGGGTGGGGCCACAGAACGGAGGAATGAGACTATGAGACAGTGAAAGGTTAAGAGCAGCACTTGGAAGTCAGATGGAACTTGGTCTGAGTCTGACTCTGCCTCATGTTAGCTGTGCACCTGGACAAGTTTCTAAGCTCTCTCCTTCCCATTTTACCCATTAGTGGCATAATGAAGATGGGGATAATAACGGTTCCTAATTGCTACGGCTGCTGTAAAGATTTCTGTTTTTGTTTTTGTTAGGTCCCATCAAGTTGGCCCCCAACTCATAGAAACCACATGTGCATAACAGAATGAAATGCTGCCTGGTCCTGCGCCATCTCCATGATCGACTGGGAATTGGACTATTGTGATTCATAGGGTTTTCACTGGCCCATTTTTGTAAGTAGATAACCAGGCCTTTCTTCCTAGTCCGTCTTAATCTGGAAGCTGCTCTGAAACCTGTTCAGCATCATAGCGACACACAAACCTCCACTGACAGACAGGTGGTAGCTGTGCTTGAGGTGCACTGGTTCAGAATTGAATTCAGATCTCCAACGTGGGAGGAAAGAATTCTACCAATGAACCACCACTGCCCGCCATAAAACTTTAATGCATGTAAAATGCACAGGACACTCATGCCTGCCATCAATAAATGTTATATTATTGTTGCTACAGTCAAAATTACCCAGCGTCTATCCTGCTACTGCAGGCAGAGCACTCTCAAAACAGCCACCATGCTGGAAAGAAGTGAGCACTGGATGACTGGTCACATCTTAATAACCAAAGACATATAAGGCCAGCTGAGCACTAGAACCCCGGGCAGCCAGGGGTGGGTATTCTCCCCTTACTACACACACAGTGTGTTCTCTGCCTTTCTTGGACCACAACCTACTACACCAACGGGACTCCTTAGGCTTCCAGCTGGATTTGGGAAAAGTATGTATTTTGCCTTCCTCCTGCCTCTCCACAGTATGGTACTGGCTGTGTCCTTTCACCATTACAACTTCTATTGGGGTCCCTTCTCCCCCAACTCTGGGGCTTCCTCCTTTTGGCCTAGGGGTTGGTAACGGCTTTCCACTGCTGCCAGCCCAGAGATGCCTCACCACCCTTTGATAGTTCTTGTAACGCTGCCCACACGTCTGTAAATTGTCCCCTTCACTAAAGTCTCTCTAGTTAAAAACTTTCCATGTGTCAGCCATTTTCTGCTGGGACCCTGATGTATACAGCCAGGACCTTCATTCCTCCACCAAGTATATGGGGCTGAAAGTACAGCCTGTCTTACCCTCCCTCGCTTCATCCCTTCAGAGGCTGAATGTGAATGGCAGTATTTGAGACACAAGCCTCCCCTCTCATCTGTCCGTTTGTGGTACTGTGGTCGCTTGCAAGTTGCTGTGATGTTGGGAGCTACGCCACCAGTATTTCAAATACCAGCAGGGTCACCCTTGGTGGACAGATTTCAACAGAGTTTCCAGACTAAAACAAACTAGGAAGAAGGACCTGGCAGTCTACTTCTGAAATAACTGGCCAGTGAAAACCTTATGAATAGCAGCGGAACACGGTCTGATACAGTGCTGGAAGATGAGCCCCTCAGGTTGGAAGGCACTCGAAATACGACTGGGAAAGAGTAGCCTCCTCAAAGTACAATCAACCTTAATGATGTGGATGAAGTAAAGCTTTCAGACCTTCATTTGCTGATATGGCAAGACTCAAAATGAGAAGAAACAGCTGCAAACATCCATTAATAATCAAACATGGAATGTACAAAGTATGAATCTTGGAAAATTGGAAGTCATCAAAAATGAATGGAACGCATAAAGATTGACATTCTAGGCATTACTGAGCTGAAATGGACTAGTATTGACCATCCTGAATTAGACAATCATATTGCCTTCTATGCTGGGAAGGACAAATTAAAGAGAAATGACATAGCATTCATCATCAAAAAGAACATTTCAAGACCTATCCTGAAGTACAACACTCAGTGATAGGATAATATCCATATGTCTTCAAGAAAGACCAGTTAATACAACTATTATTCAAATTTACAAACCAATCAGTAATGCCAGAGATGAAGAAACTGAAGATTTTTACCAAATTCTGCAGTCTAAAAGTGATCAAACATGCAATCAAGATGCACTGATAATTACTGGTGATTGGAATTCGAAACTGAGAAACAAAGAAGGATTGGTAGTTGGAAAACACGGCCTTGGTGACAGAAACAAAGCTGGGGATCGCATGATAGAATTTTGCAAGATCAACAATTTCTTCATTGCAAATACCTTTTTTCAACAACGTAAGCAAAGACTATACACATGGACCTCGCCAGATGGAATATACGGGAATTAAATTGACTTTACCTGTGGAAAAAGATGCTGAAGAAACTCAATATCACCAGTCAGAACAAGGCTGGGGCCGACTGCAAAACAGACCATCAATTGTTCGTTCAAGTTGAAGCTGAAGAAAATTAAAACAAGTGCACAAGATCCAAAGTATGACCTTAAGTACATCCCACCTGAATTTAGAGGCCATCTCAAAAAAATAT
Organism: Loxodonta africana; assembly: GCF_030014295.1. Classification (NCBI taxonomy): domain Eukaryota; kingdom Metazoa; phylum Chordata; class Mammalia; order Proboscidea; family Elephantidae; genus Loxodonta; species Loxodonta africana. The sequence continues at coordinate 105,075,428 of NC_087342.1, forward strand.
TTGACACAGTAAACATTGACCAAAAAACTGACGAGTTGTAGAATGACATTAATGACATACATGAATAAAGCAAAAGGTCATTAAAAAGACAGGAAAGAAAGAAAAGACCAAAATGGATGTCAGAAGAGACTGAAACTTGCTCTTGAACATAAAGCAGCTAAAGTCAATGGAAGAAAGATGAAGTAAAAGATCTGAACAGAAGATTTCAAAGGGCAGCTCAAGAAGACAAGGAAAAGTATTAAAATGAAATGGGCAAAGACCTGAGGTTAGAAAACCAAAAGGGAAGAACAAGCTCAACATTTCTAAAGCTGAAAGAATTGAAGAAAAATTTCAAGCCTCAAGCTGCAATACTGAAGGATTCTACAGGCAAAATATTGAATGACGCAGGAAACATCAAAAGAAGATGGAAGGAATACACAGAGTAACTGCAACCAAAAAGACTCTGTCAGTGTTCAACCATTTCAAGAGGCAGCATATGATCAGGAACCAATGGTATTAAAGGAAGAAGCCCAAGCTGCACTGAAGGCACTGGCGAAAAACAAGGCTTCAGGAATTGACAAATACCAACTGAAATGTTTCAACAAATGGATGCAACCCTAGAAGCGCTTGTCTATGTCAAGAAATTTGGGAGAGAGCTACCTGGCCAACAGACTGGAAAAGATCCACATACATCCTTGTTCCAAAAGAAAGGTGATCCAGTGGAATGAGGAAATTGACAAACAATATCATTAATATCGCATGCAAGTAAAATTTTGCTGAAGAGCAGTCAAAAGCAGTTGGAGCAGTACATCCACAGGGACTGACAGAAATTCAAGACAGATTCAGACAAGGGACAAGGAATGAGGAACATTGCTGCTGATGTCAAATGGATCTTGGCTGAAAGCAGAGAATACCAGAAAGATGTTCACCTGTGTTTCACTGATTATGCAAAGGCATTCGACTATGTGGATCATAACAAATTATGGATAACATTGCAAAGAATGGGAATCTCAGAATGCTTGATTGTACTCTTGAGAAACCTGTTCTTGGACCAAGAAGCAGTTGTTTGAACACAACAAGGACATACTGCGTGGTTTAAAATCAAGAAAGATGTGTGTCGGCTGTATTCTTTCACCAAACTAATTCAGGCTGTATGCTAAGCATATAATCTGAGAAGCTGGACTATATGAAGAAGAATATGGCATCAGGATTGGAGAAAGATTCATTAACAACCTGTGATGTGCAGATAATACAACTTTGATTGCTGAAAATGAAGAGGACTTGAAGCACTTACTGATGAAGATCAAAGACAAAAGCCTTCAGTATGGTTTACATCTCAACATAAAGAAAACAAAAATCCTCAGAACTGGACCACAAGAAACATCATGATAAACAGAGAAAAGACTGAAGTTGCCAAGGATTTCATTTTACTTGGATCCACACAATCAATGCTCATGGAAGCAGCAGTCAAGAAATCAAATGACATATTGCATTGGGCAAATCTGCTGCAAAAGACCTCTTTAAGTGTTAAAAAGCAAGGATGTCACTTTGAGGACTAAGGTGCGCCTGACCCAAGCCATGGTATTTTCAATCGCCACATACGCATGTGAAAGCTGGACAATGAATAAGGAAGACCAAAGAATTATGGTGCTGGTGAAGAAAATCGAATATAGCATGGACTACCAGAAGAACAAACAAATCTGTTTTGGGAGAAGTACAGCCAGAATGCTCCTTAGAAGGAAGGATGGTGAGACCATCTCACCTACTTTGGACATGTTACCAGGAGGGATGAGCCCGTGGAGAAGGACACCATGCTTGCTAAAGTAGAGGTCAGCAAAAGGAAGGAAGACCCTCAACGAGATGGACTGACACAGTGGCTGCAACGATAGGCTCAAGCATAGCAATGATTGTGAGGATGGCCAAGGACCGGGCAGTGTTTTGTCCCGTTGTACACAGGGTTGCTATGTGTTGGAATTGACTCCACAACACGTAACAACAACAACAAGACACAAGCACTGCTGTGATGCGTTTTACCCAAGAGCAATCATGTGGGAATTTAACATCCCTGGGAAATCCAGATAAAACCCAGGAGGCTCAGGGCGAGGAAGCTCCCCCAGCCCAGGGAGCCCATTCAAAGCCCCTGACCTCCAACAACTCCATCATAAGATGAGGCCCCTCTAGAGTTCCAACAAAGTGACAGGATCTAGATCAGTGCCTGGCACATGATGGGCACTCAACAACTATTTGTTGATACAGCTACCCTGGGTGAGTTTGGACCCCTGAAATCCAAGAGAGCTTTCCAGTGAAGCAGTTACTCCATGCGGCAGTCCTAAGATAGCCTCTGCTCATCATCCCACAAGCCGTGAAGCTCTGAGAAGCCTCATCTACACCCACCAGGCCCTGCATATCACAAATGCCATTTCCTCATCTTTTATCCAGTAATTCCAGAAGTATATGATTTTCTATTTGGAAAAGCTTCTCCTGCCGATTTTGTGGCTCCTCACTCCCTCAAATGGCCAGACGCAGCCTTGGTTCAGTGCAACTCAAAAGCATTTATAAGCGCTTACTGTGTACAAGCACCATGCCAGGCACTGGCGGTCCAAAGATGATTAAGATAAAGTTCTTGGAATTCAACGGACTTGCAAGCGTGGCCATGAAGAATATGGGGGAGGAAAACTTAAAGCTGAGTAGAGGGAATTCTGGGATGTTTCAAAAAAGAGGTGAAGCTTGGACTGAACTGGGCCTTGAAGGATGATGCTGTGAAAATTGGGGGGGGGGCGGAGAAGGCAGCAGGAGGTATAAAGAGGGAAGTGGGAGGTTGAGGGGGGACACTGGACAAGGAAGAACTGAACTGAATTGCATTGGAGAGAGCAGAAGAGTTATGGAAGGGATTTGCTCAAACTGGAACCATTTGATTCAAGATCCAAGCACATTAACAAAGTAGAAATGAAACCTGATCAGGATATTTCCACCCAGCAGTATCCAAAGACAAAATGCCTCGCCTTTGGGAAATGTTAAAGACAGCTTTGGCTGGGTTGGGGCAAAGACGCCAGTCCTGAAGGGGGACATTTCTCAGCTTGCTGTTGTTGTTGTGTGCTGTTGAATTCATTCCGACTCATAGCGACCCTATAGGACAGAGTAGAACTGCCCCCATAAGGTTTCTCTAAGCTGTCATCTTTATGGGAGCAGATCGCCAGGTCTTTTCTCCCATGGAGTCGCTGGTGGGTTCAAACACTGACCTTTTGGTTAGCAGTGTTGTGCCACCAAGGCTCCCTGCTACTCACCACCAACTTGGCCTCTTTTGGGGTCAGCCTCCTCAGTGTGTGGGAAGGGCATCTGGCCACTCCCTGGTTCCAGAGCCACTGACAGAATTCCTACCCCACAAAAAATAAAAAACTTCCACACATGCTTGCTCTTACTTGGAATTCTAAAATTAAATGTTCAGTCCTTTCACCTAAGGACCTTCTTCCCACCTAATATGCAAATGTCTTAGGAGAGGCCAAGTCTTAGCAGCCACATACCTTAGCGTGAATACTTCCATAAGCTTCCATATGATCTTTCCCAGAAAACAGGCTATGGATGAGGAAAGCTCAAGAGATTATCTGTGACTAGAGGGGTGGGGACTTGGGGGAAGAGGAGGCAGGAGGAAGAGGGAGGGACCCATGGAAGGAAAGAAGGCCGCTCCTGCGCTGAATCAACAAAGGCTGCCAAGGGCAGAATGATACAGGACTAAATGCTGAACCCTCAAAAGATTTTTTTCCCACTAAATTTTTAAAATGGAGATATAAATCACATACCATAAAATTCACCCTTCTAAAGTGCACAGTTCAGTGGTTTGTAGCATTTTCACAAATTGTGCGATCATCACCACTACTATAATTCCAGAACATTTTTATCACCCCAAAAAGAAACCCCATACCCTTAAGTGGCCACTCTGTACTCCCGCCCCCCCCCCCACCCCAGCAACCACTAATCTACTTTCTGTCTCCATGGATTTGTCTATTTTTTACATTTCATATAAGTGGAATCATACAAAATTTGTCCTTTTGTGTTTGGCTTCTTTCACTCAGCATGTTTTCCAGGTTCATTCATGTTTTAGCATGTTTCAGTTCTTCTTCATTCCTTTTTATAGGTGAGTAATATTCCACCTTATGTACCAGTATATACCACATTTTGTTTATCTATGGAAAGTCTTTTCAAATGGCAGAAAGGAGCATGCCCGGGGCTGCTTAGGTAATGCAACCATTTATAAACTATCCTTCTCCGTGTCCCGGCCCCCCGCCCATGGACACCATCCAAACCCCCCCTTACCTGGTTGGAGTGATTTACCAAAAACACAGTGGATTAAGTCAGCAGCCCTAAATCACATAGCCCATTACAGAAACAACTCAAAGTCTTTTTGAGGGAATTTTTAATGACTCTTAAAATGAATTTTATAAGTCTCCATGGTCTTGGAAACATAGGATGGAAGCAGGACCAGCTTTATGGGCACATGACACTCAGGCCCCGCACTTGGTTTAATGCTCTGCTGTCTCCATCTTGAAAGTCCGAACAATCTTTAAATGAGAGGTTCTGCATTTTCATTTTGTACTGGGCCCAGCAAATTATGTAACTGGTTCTGGGCATGAGGCAAGAGTTTGGGAAGTGAGGGGAACTTGACAATCTTCTCAAAGATAGGAGGACTGTTGCCGCTGTGTTACAACAGCTCATTGGGCCAAGTTGGGGGTGCTGGGGGGAGCTGAAGATAAGGGGGAAAGGGGTGACAGCTTGACAGCAAAGCTGAAAACCCAGCTTCCAAACTGCCCGAGACCACATCTTCCTACCCTGAGGGCTCAACAGTTGGCTGATAAGGTCTCCCTGAAACAGTCAGACTAGTTGAAAGTAAACGTGATAAGTCAATGCGATACAGGCTCAGACTGTAAAGCGAAGGGGACTCAAACTGAAACTCGTTTGATCTTGTGATCGCTTACAGGTTAAGACCAAGAAGAAGAAAAAGGGGGGAAAAAACCCACACGTACTGAATTAACTGGCACCGAGTAAACTTTTAAACATTAACTTTTTTCTTAACTGTCACCTGTATTTCCAGCATATGAAGGAAGCCATTGTTTCACCAAAAACCTGATCCAAAACCAACCAAACCCACCACCATCGAGTCCATTCCAATTCATAGTGAACCTAGAGGACAGAGTATAACTGCCCCATAGGGTTTCCAAGGCTGTAAATCTTTATGGAAACAGACTGCCACATCTTTCTCCCAAGGAGCGGCTGGTGGGTTTGAACCGCCAACCTCACTGCTTCCAAACTGGGCAGTGAATTTAAAATGCAGGCATCTAAACTGAGTGTCAGTACTAGGAGGGAACTTAGGAACAACCCAGATTACCAGTTCTTGTCCACTTGGAGCAAGGGTCCTGTGAAACCCACCCACATGGACCCTCAGGGGCCTTAACCCTCAGGTGGAGTCCAATTCTCATTTTATAGATGAGGAAGTTGAAGCCATGAGAGAGGAAGTGACTGGCCAAGACCACCGCAAAGAGAGGAGGCCCAGAGCTTTCAGTTTCCCCTCCCAACCTCCCAATTTCAGGAGTCCAGACAAAATTCATATATTGGGTATACACCCTCCACTCCCAATCTTTAAAATTCACATATTGGGTATACACCCTCCACTCCCAATCTTTAAAATTCATATATTGGGTATACACCCTCTACTCCCAGTCTTTCTCTGGATCTTCAACTCAAGTCTTCTAGTACTTATCCTGGTCCCTCAGAAAAGGGAGTTTGGTCATGCAGATAAATTTAAGATTTATAAACCCTAAAGTAGAAAGAAGAGGAGCTCCTGGGTGGTACACCTGGTTAAGCGCTTGTCTACTAGCTGAAAGGCTGGCAGCTCAAACCCACCCAGAGGTACCTCGGAAGACTGGCCTGGCTATTTGCTTCAGAAAGGTCACAGCCTTGAAAACCTTACAGAGTAGTTCTACTCTGCTGCACACGTGGGGTCACCAGGAGTTGAATCAACTTGATGGCAACTTATAACAAGGTAGAAGAAGGCAGCTAGATTCCACCAGTGCAATCTCTATTCTGTCATTTGGCTAAGGGCCAGAGAAACTTCAAGAGACTTTCCATATCCAGGGCATTTATAAACATACTTTCTCTGAAAAGAGTGAAGTTGAATCCTAGTTTCTCCCAGTTATAGCTACAAGGATCACCCACGGTTAACAAAGCTCAGGGACAGACAGAAAGAGCCCCCAGTCCACCAAACCAAAGAAATCAGTCCAGTCAGTCATTGGAAGAGCAATGGACTCTCCATCACCCTGTCATATGTCCTATACAGCAGACTAACCAAGTCAAACCATCTACACCACCAAGTGACTGGATTTCTTTGATTTCAGTTTGTGTTTTATCCTTCCTCCATTCATCCCTCTCTCCTTCCTCCACTCTGCCTTTCTTCTCTCCCTCTGTGTCTTCCTCCTTTCCTTCCTTGAACATATAGATACCAAGCACTTAGTATGTGCTAGAATGTTCTAGATGCTGGGGATATGGCAGTGAATAAAACAGACCAAGTTTTGGTGTTTACATTCTAAAGGGAGGAAGCAAGGAAACAGTTAATAAATCAATAAATTTTACCATGTCAGATCATGATAAATACTCTGGAGAAAAATAAAATAGAGTAAGGGGGAGAGAGAACGGCAAGGGGAGAGAGCATTTTATCTAGGATTGCCAGAGCAGGACTCTGAAGGAGTGAACCATGCAGACATCTGGAGGAAGACATTGCAGGCCAAAAGATCAGCAAGTACAAAGGCCCCGAGGTAGGAATGTCCTGGTGCATTCAAGGAACAGCCAGGAGTTCAGTGTGGCGAGAGTGAAGGAGAGAGTCACAAGGTCAGAGAGGTGAAGTTGGGGAGAGGTTGTGCAGGGGGCACATCAGGGTACCTTAAAGCCACGGTAAGGCCTTTGGCTTATACCCAAGTGAGATGGGAGGCACCACAGGGCTTTGAGCAGGAGTGTAACTGATTTGACATAACAGAGCCTCCCAGACCATTGTTGTTACCAAATGGCCTATGCTGGGCATACCCATGAAGGAGACCAGGATCAGGAGCCAGAGCCTAAGCCCAGCATAGCCTCTAAGCAGTGTGTGATGCTGAGAAAAACACTTCTCTCTGGGCTTCCACATTGTCCTCTGTGAAATGGAAAGGTACACTAGATGATGTCTAACACCTATTCTACAATATTCTTATTTTCTGACCCTAAGAGTGATAGACTAAAAGGTCTAAAAGTCTCATACTCTGACTCTGGAGAAGGCAAGAAACAGCAGCCAAGTTGTGGAAGCTCCCAACAGGCCCCAACGCCTTCCCCACCCCAAACCAAATTCTCAATCCCCGAAGGGCACAACTCTCTAGGGAGAAAGGTCCAGCCCAGGAAGAAGCCACGTCAGCAACGTCCTCTACAGATTAGGAAGGGCGACCACTAAAGATAGCGCAGCCTCCACACATGTTTCAGGGTGGGGCTCAGCCAACAGAGAGGCTAGCGAACACGGCTGCCCCAGGCAAACCAGCTGCATTCGCTCCTGCCACCCCCACTTCTTCTCCATCCCCTTGAGGGTACTATCTCTCTCACACCTCACCAAACTGGGTCAGAAACCAAGACCCAAATCTTCTCCATCAGGCTGGACAAGCAGGGTTGGTTTCACCCCTGTCAGACTCACACTACCTGAGAATATGGACTGTCTCATCCATCCAATTGTGAATTCCTGAGGGCAGGGACTACGCCTTCCCCATTAGACTGGATGCTCCCTGATGACAGGAACTGTGTCTCTCTCATGGGGGAGTGAGGGAGTTACTACATGAGGGATAAGGCTGTGTCTCTCCCATCTGACTGGGAGTCTCTGATGTGCCTCCTCCATTTGAGTGGAAGCTCCCTGAGGACAGGGGTTTATCTGCCCCTTTCCCTCTATGGCCTCATTGTATCCCATTAGAAAAAAACCAAACCAAACCCACTGCCATTGAGTTGATTCCGACTCACAGCGACCCTACAGGCAGAGCAGAACTGCCCCATGGAGTTTCCCAGGAGCGCCTGGCAGATTCGAGCTGCTGACCTCTTGGTTAGCAGCCATAGCACTTAACCACTACGCCACCAGGGTTTCTATATTTGTTGTTGTTATGTGCCACTGAGTCGATTCTGACTTATTAGGAAAAAAAAAAAAAATTTTTTTTTTTCCTGACTTATAACGACCCTATATTACAGAGTAGGGAAGCAGATTGCCAGGTCTTTTCTCCCACGGAGTGGCTGGTGGGTTCGAACAGCCAACTTTTTGGTTAGCACCTGAGGACTTAACCATTGTGCCACCAGGGCCCCTTCTCTATATTTCCTAACCTAGTACCGTCTCTATATTTAGTAGATGCTTAAAACAAGAGGCTGATAGAAGCACATAGATCTCACCTACCCGGGCAGGATACCCCGTGATCCTGGTCATTAAATGATACATAAAAATGATCTGAATAAAAACCTCATGCAAAATGAAAAGAAAAAAAAAAAGCAAAAATCTGCTTCACCTAACAACTTTTTAGTAGACTGTAGGTTCTGCCCAAAGGCTGTCCCCAGTTTATAAGTAGTCCTTTCTGGCTGAGGCTTGAGCTGAAGTGTAATGTGCCTAGAGGACAGGGAGCAGAGAACCCTTCCCCCAGCCCCCGCCAAGGCCTGACAGAGCTGGGTCCTATGTGGGAGGCAGCCCACAGCCCAGACACAACCACTGTCTCAGCTTCCAATATGGGGTTTTCCATGGCAGTCCCCCTGAATAATGTAGTGGGAAACGGTAAATTTGCTGTGGTCAACAGAATCAGGAAAGTAGAATGAGGAGACCTCTCTCAGGGTGGCAGGGCTACTTCTTCTTCAAAGAAGGAGGTTAGGCATGGATGAGTGGAGATGGGGACAGACAGCGTTGGGCTGTCTTGGCACAAGCTCCTGGTGCCTCCTGGGAAAAGACACAGGGTGGAGCATGTGGACTCAGGGGGGCCACCAGAGCCTCGTCTGGAATCTAGTGTGCTAGCTCAATGTGGCAAAGAGTTTCCACAGAACATCAGAGGAGGGCCGAGAAGGTTGGAACTTCCAACAGCTGAAACCAATAATCATAACAGCTAACAAGCACAGGCACTGTTCTAAGCTCTTTCCATATACTACCACCAAAACCAATACCGTGCCGTCGATTCCAACTCATGGCGACCCCATGTGTATCAGAGTAGAACTGTGCTCCACAGGGTTTTCAAAGGCTGGTTTTTTGGAAGTTGAGCGCTCGGTCTTTCTTCGAGGTGCCTCTTGGTGGACTCGAACCTCCAACCTTTCAGTTAGCAGCCAAGCACATTAACCACTTGTACCACCCAGGGTCCCCTTCCTTACACTAACTCAGTCAATCTTCACAACACTGCTAACACTAGTCACCTTATATAGATGAGATGACTGAGTCCTGCCCAAAGTTATGCACAGGTACAAAGGGACAAAGATTTCAGCCAGGCAGTGGTTGAATCCAAAGTTGAAAATCTTCAGGTATGTCCACTGGTTTCTCCGAACTTCCAAGGTTGAATGCAGAAAGCTACCTGGCAACAGGCATCCTGAGGGCCTAAGTAAAGGGAGACTCAGGTGGCCCATCTTCCCGCTGTCCTCAGAGCCTGGACATCCTCTCAAAATGCCATCCTGCCAGCGTGGGTGACCTCTTCTTTCAGGAGCCTCAGGTTTAAAAAAATTCTACCCTTCCTGTTTGAGAATCACTGCTTTATGTTTAGATGAACTTCTAAGTGTTTGGAGTTTTGAGGGAAACATATGGAGCATAGTATGGAAAATATAACTTGCATACTGCTTAAAAATATGTTTATCCTATTTTTCCTGATGTTTCAGAAACCATGTATTTGTAAATTTAAGAGTAACTGCCATGTCCCTTTCCTGTGAATCTGTCTAAATTCAAATACTCAATGCCCAGGATCCCCCACTCCATTCTCTCTCCCAGTCCTCCCCCATCTCACTCACAGCCACCCCAAAAACCAGCCAGCTCATTCTCATGTGTCCAACACACCTTTAGGCACTGCTCCCTGCCTGAGACAGATCAGTCCCAGCTCTGTAGGAGCACTGAGGGAGTAAGAGCCAGAAACGACTTGCCTCGGGGACTCCAGCAGCCTCAGAGGCAGTAATGGCTACGCCCAAGAAGACAGACCCATTTTCATCACCAGAGCAGTTGATATATCCCATTCTCCGAAGTCTCATTTGAATGCACAGCCTGCCGTAACCCCCAGCAGGGAACTATGCCAAACACAGAGCTGGGTCAAAGAGATGCCAAATCTAAACAACTGTGGAAGACCAACAACCCCGTAGGAAAATGGGCAAAGAGTATAATCGAAAGGAAAGGAAACACAAATGGATCTTAAACACATGAAAAGATGCTCAACCGCACTCATAAAAGAAATGCAAATTAAAACTAACTGAGATAGTACCAATTTTCACCTATCAGACTGGCAAAGATCAGAAAGTGTGATAATTCACTGTGATGGCAAGAATGTCTCACTCATTAATGGTGTCAGTATAAACTGCAACAACCTCCTTGCAATGTCTACCCAAATCACAAACATACATACACTTTTACGAGCAATTCTACTTCAAGGAATTTATCCTACAGACATATTCCTACATATGCAAAGTGGTGTGTACACAAGGATACTCAACGCAGTATGGTTTGTAATGACAAAAGATTGGAAACAACCTCAGCACCCACCACTGGGGCCTACTTAAGTTATAACGTAATACTCTCCAGCTGGAAAACAAACAAACAAAAAAGGAGGGCATTCTCTATGTCACAATCTGGAATGATTTTCAATGTATACTGTTAGGTATGACAAGCAAGGCACAGAATGACCTGAATAGTATGCCAACATTTATTGAAAAATACTATGTATTCATACATGCATTTAAACACATAGGTTATCTTTGAAAAGGTAACCAATGGTTAATGCTCTCAGCTGCTAAGAGAAAGGCTGGAGGCACTGCAAAGGAAAGGCCTGGCAATCTACTTCGAAAAAACATCAGTCGTTGAAAATACTATGGAGCAGAGTTCTACTCTGACGACAGACGGGGTAGCCGTGAGTCAGAATAAACTCCACAGCAACTCGTTTTACCTCCAGAGAGGGGAACGGGGAGACTGGGGGACATGGATGGGAGGGAGAATTACTTCATAGCTCTTTAGACCTTTGTAACTTCCAAACTGTATACCATGTTCATATATTAACTAGTCAAAAACTAAATAAATAAAAAGCGAAAAGAAAAAGATTTTAGGTGGCTGATCTAGCTCTACCACCACCATGCATGCCAGGCATTATAGGTAGTTTCTGTTTTACATTCTTATTCCCATACTAGAGAATTCATTGTCCATCCTTGGCCAAGGTTTTAATTCAAAAATAGCATGATCACAACATCCAGAAAACACAAGAAACTGACCAGTGCTGAACTTTCATCCTCAAAACTACCTTCCCCTGAAAAACACAGAAGAGAATTCCAAATTTTCATGGAATTCAGACTTTCTGGGGCTACTGCAGCCAGATGACCCCCTGAAACTATTACCCTAAGGAAATCTTTAAAACTTGAATGAAAACTATCCCTTGAAGTCATCTCTGAACCAAATAATAGTTTCACCTAATTAGAAAAGCACGTCTGCCTTAAACATTATGCTCTTTTAAAGAGTTATCTCTACGTGATCAAATTGACAACAGCAACTTGAAAGGATAGATGAAAAGCTTAGGGAGAGGGCAGTGAATCTATGTCAATGGCCGTAAAACAGTTTAGCAAAGGTTGTCAAGAAAGGTGGCACAACTTGAAGAATGTAACCAATATCACTTAATTGTACTTGCAGAAATTGTTGACGTGGTGTATGTTTTGTTGTGTATATATTCCCCCCAAAAACAACTATTAGTTAATTAATTTATTAATAAAAAAAACAACTACCTTCCCCTCACCTGAAAAATGTACAACCTCTGACACTGGGGCCACTAACACCCTGAATTTACACGGAATGGTAGAAGCCTTTAGAAGGTGCACTGCAGAATCAAATGCCAGGGACCCAGGAGGCACCCCCACTTTTACTAACGCCTCAAAGTGCTAGCCATCGGGACAGTGCAGCACAAAGTGACCTGGACCACGATACCAGTATCGGAGTTCAGGGACGGCAGGAACCCCCCACAGCCACCCCAGAAACAACCCTGCAGCTCTGCCTATGGCAGTGTTTTAATGGTGTCTTACTCAAAGGTGCCACAGCCATCACTTTTAAACCTGCCCCACCACCACTGCCATTTCATCATAAAATAACCCTTATATGTTAAGCCATAAATCAGCATTTGTCAAGTTCTAAATTGGGCTACCACAATATTTATTCATCAAAGGATAAATCTTCCTTACACAGTCATAAAACTGCCTAATAATTTAATATGCTATCGTTCTTACCTGAAACTTGTCAAAAAGTGGCCTGAAAGAGGTATGTGTTTTACAGTTGAGTGGCGGTAAGTCTATAGTTGATTAAATAGCTCACATTTTTAATTCTCTACATGGGGGCCGGGCGGGGGGGGATGGTACACAGGACACATCCTATGCAGAATAGCAATTTGGAGATTTATTAACCTCTGTCTTGGGGTAGATAAAAACAGATATCCCAAAGAGGACCAAGGACTCCCCCAATTTAGCCTTAAGATGAGTGCTACAGACAGAAAAACACCAGTATTTTTGTAGCTTTCTGAATGGGCTGGGGCAAAATGCTCTGCATTAGAGAATTAAGGTTGGGGGCCGGGTCCATCAAGCAACAAGACAAGATGGAGAAATGCTGGAAGAAAAGGGGGAAAATTCCTCTAAGGTGCAGAATTATTACAGCTGGGTGGAGAAGCCAACTCCTGGGACCCTGTCAGATCCTTGGAGCAATAAGCTTTGCAGGCCTGGTGGTTCCACTTCAGCAGATGTATGTTCCACAGCCCAGTACTGAGACACAGCTCTGTTTAAAGATGAAATGGACAGCAACCAAGCCCTCAGATCAAGGTTTCTCAACCTCAGCACCACTGACATTTTGAACTGATAGTTCTTTGTTGTGGGAGCTGACCTGTGTGTGCACTGCAGGGTATTTAGCAGCATCCCTGGCCTCCACCCACTAGACACCAGTAGCACCCCTGCCCCCCCCCCCCCCCCAGTTATGACAATCAAAATCACCAAGTCTTTCTCCCACAGAGCCACTGGGTGGGTTTGAACCACCAACCTCTGGTTAGCAGCCGAGCACTTAATCATTGCGCCAGACACTGCCAAATGTTCCCTGGGGGCAAAATGGCCCCTAGTTCAGAGCCACTGCCCTAGATGAATTGCATCTAAATAAAAAAAAAAAATTAAAAAAAAGGTGAGCTATTGGGGGTAAACGCATATCATTAAAACAAATAATATGTGCCTTTTCTCTGAACTTAAAAACACAAACCTAGGGAAATGCAGGAATTAGAACACTGATGTTTAGTTCACACACTGCAAACCTTCTCTCACCAAGAAGTCCTGGGGGCTAAGAGCTCTAGCCAGACTTTCCTTTCCTTTGTCCTTTCTCTTGTCTTCAGCCCCCTCCGACAAGCCCCCAGCCCTTTTACTACTTACTCACCCTCTCCCCTTCCATTATGGTTTTCCACAACCTTGCAGTTTACTTTGGCACAAGAACACGTTTCAGGTTGGCATTCACTGGTGGTTTAGTTCGAAGTGGATATCTAAGCCACAAACTCTATTAATTTTAAGCTGTTCAAATTCATTCTCCCTGTTTTTGGGTGAGTGAGCAAGGCAGCCCCTCCCCAGTGCTGAGCACTGAACTTACAGAACTGAAACAAATAATCAAAGATAGAGAGCCACTTTTTAATGTTAAAAAAAAAAAAAAAGCCAACTTCACATGTTCACATTCAAGGCCACATTTCCCACTAGAATTTTACAATCAACAGATGATACATTTAACCTGCAAGATTTTACCCAGCGAGCTACTGAGCTATGAAAGCACTGAAATCAACTGAGAGATAAATAACAGAACCTGGGCCGAACTCAAATGAACGTTGCTAGAAGATTCTGCTTTGATTTCTTTGTGAAGTTGGGCAGGGAGCGGGGGAGGCTAACTTTACTAGCTAGGTCAGTATTGGAAAAGGACGGGAAATATTAATATGAAGCTGGACTGGAGGTTTAGAATTACTTTCCATCTGCTTGTACTCATGAGTCAAGCAGTTAGATGTGCCCAACCCCCAAAGGCAGAACGGGGAAATCTGAGCTCTGTCCACCTCCACGTCCACCTCCATGGCCTCGGCCTCGGCCTCGGGCTCCATGCTGGGTGGCCTAGTATCTTGTCAGCAAAGCGACCACAGAGCCCCAGTTGAATCTGTTCAACTTCCAAATGTGCATGCCAACTTCTCTGCGTTTTTCTGGTTCATAAAACACTGAAAATCAGACTGCCATGAGACTTGTCTGAAAGCTCTACCTACCTTCCCCAAGTCGGGCGCATCATTTTATCCATTTGAAAAATGCCAGCCATCAATCACCGCCACCACCACCTAACATGCTCTTAAACAGCTTGTGGGCACTGAGAGATTAAGAGACATTTAAGGGTTGGGGTCTTCAGAAGGTGGGGACTCTACATGCATTTTGTTGTCGTTGTCAGGTGCACCAGGGACCCTTCCAGGCAAATTTAAGCCCGTTGCCATCCAGTCGATTCCAATTTACTGGGACTATACAGAATACGGGAGAGCTGCCCCCATAGGGTTTCCTAGGCTATAATCTTCACAGGGGCATATTGCTTTCTCCTGCTGAACCGCCAACCTTTTGGTTAGCAGCCAACAAACCTGTTTCTGTTGAGTCAGTTCCGACTCATAGTGACCCTACAGGGCAGAGCAGAACTACCCCATAGGGTTGCCAAGGAGCAGCTGGTGGATTTGAACTGCCGACCTTTCAGTTTGCAGCCCAGCTCTTAACCACTGCGCCACCAGGGCTCCAGACAAGTTTGTTGTTGTTATATGCTGTTGAGTCAGTTTCAACTCATAGTGACTATAGAACAGAGTAGAACTGCCCCATAGGGTTTCTAAGGAGCCGCTGGTGGAGTCAAACTGTTGACTTTTTGGTTACCAGCCAGGCTTTTAACCACGGTGCCACCAGGGCTCCTTTTAGAAAAAGGGAGCTCCTAAAATTAACCCGTGAGTGCCAAACCAGGAGGCAATCCTACCTGGTTTTTTATCGCTTCACTCCCACGCCCTAGTCTTTCTACTCACTGTACACAACTTCAATGAATTAGCTGACAGTCCAGTTTGCTTGTGCCCAGCATGCCTCTCCCCAAACAAGATTAAAACAAAACACAGAATTGAAGCCACAAGACACCAGGAAGATGCCTGAGTTGCACGTCACAATGCGCACTCGCCTACTGCTGCCTCGACGCACCACAAGTCTCACAGGTAAAAATAGCCTCTGTCTGTCTACCACACAACCGGTCACCAAGACTTTACCTCAGACACTCAGAGCAGGCCACGAACACAATCTCATATAAAATGCCATATACATAAAATACAACTGGGGAGGGGCAGTGGCTTAGGAGAAAAACAAACTTAACTTTCCCTTCAAACAATAGCCTGCTCACTGGGGCAATTCCTGTGGAATACAACTGACACATAAATCTGCAAGGCCAGTCACGGACGGGAAGCAAGGTGCCCCTCTGTGTATTGGTGGCAAGGCCACCTACCCATGAGCAAAGCTAATGGACTCTGGGTTGTGAACTCCCCTGGACCAGCAAGTGTCCCTCAACAGACATTTTATTGCCAGGCCACACCCCAAGCCCAGTCATGTCAGAAATATACCAGTGAACACAGAAGGCGACAGGGTAGGCAGAAGCTGTTGCACAAATGAATTCAGGGCAAGACTCCTGGTTTAATACCTGCCCCATCATCTTGGGTCACTGAGCTAGGGCTCAATTGCCCATGTGTAAAATGGAGTTCCCTCAGTAAGATCATGCCTTGGCCTTAGCACAGGACCCATAAAACGTGCCCATTAACCACTCACTGGCTTATCATTCCTGTTTTCATTAGTAACGTTATTCAGCTTCTGTTTATTAAGCACCTGTAATACCTTCCCTGCCAACTTCATAGGCCTGGTAGGAAGCTAAAATGAGGACTACAGGTGAAGTGTACACAAACACACTGCTCTTATCACTAGTTCCATTACTACTGTTAGCCCCTATGTAGGGCATTTAGCCCCAGCTAATTGGGCTACGGGGGCAGTGGTTGTTCAGTGATAGAATTCTTGCCTTCCACACAGGAGATCTAGGTTCGATTCTCAGCCAGTGCACCTCATGTGCAGCTACCACCCGTCTGTCCACGGAGGCTCATATGTTGCTACGATGCTAAAAAAAAAGTTTCTGTGGAGTTTCTAGACTAACACAGACTAGGAAGAAAGGCCTGGAGATCTGTCTCTGAAAACCAGCCCATGAAAGCCTTATGGATCACAAAGGTCTAGATTTGTAACCGATCATGTTTTGCTCTCTTGTGCAAGGGGTTCACTGCGACTCAGGGGCCAACTAGATGGCAGCTACCAACAATTGGGCTACAATATTCGAAGACGGAATGCCTATCAGTACTTTCATTCCTCGGAGCCATGTTTACTCTTCCACTAACAGTCTCTCTCCCCATCTGGGCAGCCATTGATTTGCCCCTGTAGTGTGAAGTGTGCTCTCCCTGATGGGTGGCACTTTAGGGAGTGACAATTCTCTGCAATGCTTGGTGGGGTCTTGTTAAAGTTGACATACTTGGGCCCTTCACAACACAATAAACTAATTATTGGATTTGCTCTTTTCCTTTTAAGGCATTCATAAGGGAAGCACGAACCAAGGTAGAGGCAGAAAAATAAAGATGTAGGGGCTAGAATTTACTTTCTCCACCATCTTCACATAGCAAAAAAACACCCCCAAATCCATTGCCGTCGAGTGGATTCCGACTCATAGCACCCCTACAGGACAGAGCAGGACTACCCCATAGGGTTCCCAAGGAGCGGACAATGGATTCCAACTGCGGACCTTTTGGTTAACAGGCAAATGCTTAACCACTGGATTGCCAGGGCTCCTCTTCACGTACAAGAAGAGCTGTATCTAGTCCTATAAAGGAAAGTCTAAAAAAGGAGTAATTTAAATAACTTTCCCCAGCCCTCACTAAAGAAAGGTGGAGTGAAAGGATCAAACAGCCTCGGAGAGCACCAACTGACATGAATTTGCATAACTTTTGCCAAGCCGGGGGTTGTTTACGTCTTCCCTAAATTTGTTTTCCACCCACCCCACACTCTCTCCATCCGCCTCTTAAGATGCCATTTAACCCAAAGAACTTCTACCTCAACAATTTAAGAGAACTATATGATTTTAAAAAGGAAAAAAAAGTCAGCAGCGTTCTGAGGACACATCACAAGCTTTGTTCTGCTCCCTTCCCCACTTCCTGTTGCTTCCTCACCTCACAACTTTTTATCTTTGAAGCGTTTGTGTGCGCACTGTAAAGTTTCAGTGGGAGGCCATCAGAGGGACCAGGATGAGGAGCCGTACTGTTCTGAGTGAGACACCAGGACTGTACGAAAGACAGAAATCACAACCACCCAACCACTAGGAAAGTACACCCAAAAGTTCACCCTCTCCTTTTGACAGTGGGCCCACTGAAAAAACACTTGTGGGCGAGCTTTATTTTGCGGGGAACGTCTTGTGTGGGGAAAGGCCGCTTAACCACCAGCTAATACCAGGTGGCTTACAACTGGGAACCAAGGGGAATAAATACTTGGCACCCACAGACCAAGAAATATCCTGAATGAGAGACATTCCAGCCTTTGCATTACTCAGGCCTTTCCAAATCTTTCCCCAAACCTGCACTCCGGGGAGTGATGGCCACTTGGAAAAGGGACCAAACCAAAAACCAAACAAACTGCCATGGAGTCAATTCTGACTCACAGCACAGAGAGACTTAAATGCTTTGCAAGCAGGGCCCCATCTGTCTCTGGCTTGGAGTCCTGGAACCACTAACGGTCAGGGTAAACAGGGACAGCGATAATCATCGAGCCTGCTCCCTCCTGTTACAGATGAGGAAACCGAGAACAAGGCCTGTATTACACAGCTAAGTCAGTAACAATAGAGTAGAAACTGCATGCCACTTCTCTTAACTCCCAGGGCAGGGCTTTTCACTATCTCATCAAATGAACATGCAGTAGCTGCTCAGTCAACACCGGCTTAGCCACGCTAGACACCAGTTGGTGCCCACGGCATGGGAGACGGCAGGCGTAGGGGGAGGCAGCCCTAACAGTCTTCTTGTCTGTTCCATACCAGAAGATGTCGTCTTTTAGAAGTAAATATTGAGGGATAGGGTAGTCTGTCCTCATAGCCCATTTTAGATCGTGAATGCCTGGGGTAAGGGCTACCCCTTCAACGGGTCCCTAAATTAGCTTACTGCACCCATCTGACATTATTCACCAGTTGGGTTTTTTAAAAAAATCTAGCAGACAAGGTGGTGTTGCACAAGACACAGGACTAGATCAGGGCAAGAGGAAAAACTGGGCTCTACACTCTGCTGAATAGTCTCACCAGGAGGCCGCAGGGAGTCATCCTGCCCTCCGTGTCTCTCTGTATCCACGTGTACCTTGAGAACACAAAGAAGCTGCCAGCCCTGTGGGTCTCTGGTTCTAAATCTGCACACCCTCTGCTACCTCCTGACGATCCCATCCCCAGCCACCACAGAGCTCATCTCTCCTCCCTCCTTCCCCACTCAGCCTTCTGTGTTCACCCCACCTGCCCAGCACACACGGGTCTGTACACCGAGGGGTTCAATGTGTGTATGTACCTGAATTGAGCTTTACCGTGAGCTCTCAAGGTTCCTTCCTATATCATGCCCATGCAAAAAAGCTTTGCTCCCAATCACTCAAACAATAAAAATGGGACAAGGGCCTATTGTGTGCAAGGCACTCAGCTAGGTACAGGGTAGGCTGTGAGACAGACAGCCAGGGCTGGAACCTAAATGGCCAAACCCCAAACCCCCTGCCTCTTCCCAAAAGCCTGTATCCCCTCTCCTGATTGATTTTTTTATAGCTCCTATCATCGCCTGACACTGTAGTATATGTTTCCCCTCTCCTGATTGATTTTTTTATAGCTCCCATCATCGCCTGACACTGTAGTATATGTTCACATGTTTATTATCTGTCTTGCTCATAAGAAGGAATGCTTCTTGAGGGCAGGGACTGGTTTTGTTCATCCTGGCAGGGAGAGCAGCACCTGGCACATGGCAGGGGTTTGATGTCAAATGAATGAATGAATGAAAAACTGGCTTTGATGTTGAATGAGCAAATGACTGAAAGATCGCATGCACAGTCAATTCTGGGCTTTCCTTAACCGTGACCAAGTTACTTAATGTCTCTAAGTTCTACATTTTCCTCATTTATAAAATGAGGATAATAATGATAACAAGTTCTTTCTATAACTGAAGTGAGGGTCAAACAAGATAATGATTGTAAAAGCATTTGGGATGTACCTGGCATACAGCAAACAATCAATAAATGTTAGCTATTGCTTGTTAGTCACTATTATTACAGTCACCGATGGAAGCTCAGGGAAATAAAGTCTCATTATTACACCCTGGGCAGTTTTTAGGCTAAATAACTAAAATTGTGTTGATGTGTGAGATTCATCTACAAAGGGTCATTAAAAAGAGGACTGGGCCCTGAGCTTGTCTAGCCACTATGGATCCCTCAGAGCTTAAGTCTCAGTGTAAAATTTTTCCATGTAGTTTAAAGTCACAAGTTCATTTGCATAAATACCGCTTTATGGGTTCCTATCATAGCTATTCTGGTATGTACCAGAAAGATGTTTAGCTGTATGTTATTGACTATTCAAACGCATTTGGCTGTGTGGATCATAACAAATTATGAGTAAAACTACGAAGAATGGGAATTCCAGAACACTTAATTGTGCTCACGCAGAACCTGTACACAGACCAGGAGGCGGTCTTTCAAACAGAACAAGGGGATACTGAGTGGTTTAAAATCAGCAAAGGTGTGTGTCAGGGGTATATCCTTTCACCATACTTATTCAATCTGTATGCTAAGCAAATAATCTGAGAAACCGGACTACATGAAGAAGACTTCACCATCAGGATTGGAGGAAAGCTCGTTAACAACCTGCGATATGCAGGTGACACAACCTTGCTTACAGAAAACAGAGAGGACTTGAAGCATTTATCGATGAAAATCAAAGACTACAGTATGGATTACACCTCAACATAAAGAAAAAAAAATCCTCACAACTGGACCAGTAAGCAACATCGTGATAAACAGAGAAAAGATTGAAGTTGTCAAGGACTTCATTTTACTTGGATTCACAATCAATGCCCATGGAAGCAGCAGTCGAGAAATTAAATGACATATTGCATTGGGCAAATCAGCTGCAAAAGACCCCTTTAAAGTGTTGAAAAGCAAAGATGTAACTTTGAGGACTAACGTTCACCTGACCCAAGCTACGGTATTTTCAATTGCCTCAAATGCACAGGAAAGCTAGACAATGAATAAGGAAGGCTGAAGAAGAACTGATGCATTTGAATAATGGTGCTGGAAAAGAATCCTGAATACACCATGGACTGCCGGAAGAACAAACAAATTTGTCTTGGAAAAAGTATAGCTAGAGTGCTCCTTAGAAGCAATGTTATCAGGAGAGACCAGTCCCTGGAGAAGGACATCATGCTTGGTAAGGCAGAAGGTCAGCGAAAGGAAGGAAGACCATCGGTGAGATGGAGTGGCACAGTGGCTGTGACCATGTGCTCAAACACAGCAACGATGGTGAGGATGATGCAGGACCAGACGGTGTTTCGTTCTGTTGTACATAAGGTTGCTATGAGTTGGAACTGACTCCACGGCACCTCACAACAACAATATCATAGCCATTGTTATAGATTGAACTGTGGGCCCCCAAAATATGTGCTGTAAATCCTAACCCCAATACCTGTGGTTGGGAATGGGTTTTCTTTGTTATGTTAATGTGGCAGCATTAGTGTAGGGTGTGTCTTACGTCAACCTCTTTTGAGATATAAAAGAGATGAAACAAGCAAGCAACCAAGCAGGGATGGGGGAAGAGACATGCCAAGCCACGTGAACGTCACCAAGGAACCAAAGAACAGAGCCGAAAAGAGACAAGGACCTTCCCCTAAAGCCATCAGAGACAGAAAGCCTTCCCTTAGAGCAGATACCCTGAATTTGGACTTCTAGCCTCCTAAACAGTGAGACAATAAATTTGTTTATTAAAGCCACTCACTTGTGGTATTTCTGTCACAGCAACACTAGATAACTAAGATAGCCATGATCTGAGCAATTAAAGTTTTCAAATATCTAATTCCTGCCCTCAAGAGCTTAGTCCAGCTGGTGAAAGTGAGAAATTAATGTATGAAAGCAGAACTATAAACTCAAGACAATGTATATCAAATGTCAAATAAGTAGACTGCACACTAGTCCTGTGGCGTGCTGGTAAATATTTAATAACTAGTTCTCCAAAAAAAAGCCTTGACTGTAGTGCTTGTCGATTTCCATGGTGTAAATACCTCCAATTTGGCCAATTTCATGCTACTAACTTGAGAGCCACTGAACACGTAAACAGAAAGAGATGTGCACATTTGGCTCTCATGAGCTGGCACACCACCCGCCTAAACTACAAGTTGCCCTCAAGTCTATTCAGACTCCTGGTGACCTATGTGTATCAGAGTTCAAGTGTGCTCCATAGGGTTTTCAATGGATGACTTTTCAGAAGTAGATCACCAAGCCTTTCTTCTAAGTTGCCTCTGGGTGTACTCAAACTACCAATCTTTCAGTTAAGCAGCCAAGTGTGTTAACTGTTTGTCCCACCTAGGGATACCACTGGACTAGGCCCTGTAATTGTTTCTCGAAGAGGTCAAGGGCCAATGCTAACAACTAATACCTTTAATGGTACAGAACACATCCCAGGCCATGACTGCATTTCATTCTCAACATCTGGTCAGAAAGGTATTACCTACCCACTGTGGTTGAGTTGATTCCGCTCATAGTGACCCTATAAGACAGAGGGGAACTGCCCCATAGGGTTTCCAAGGCTGTAATCATTCGGGAAGCAGACTGCCACATCTTTCTCCCAGAAGCAGGTGGTGGGTTCGAACTGCGACCTTTCGGTTGGCAGCCGAGCTCTTTAACCACTGCGCCACCAGGGCTCCCTCAGAAAAGTATTACTGTCCTTATTTTGCAGATAAGGAAACTGAGTGTCAAAAAAGCAACACAAAATTTTCAGGGTCATTCCACTTGACAGTGACATCGTCAGGGCTTGAACTAGAATCTTCTGGGCAGCTGTGATCTCTCATTGCGCCCAATGCCTCGATAAGGCTTCCCACAGGAGATGCAGTTGACGGATGGGCAGTATTTGAAGTATGGGGTAGAAACTCAGGAGAAGTACCGGGCTTACCTATACGGTGAATTTGCTAACAGAGCTCAAAGGTCTTTAAGGAGCATGTAAGGCATGAGACGACGTGAAACTAATGAAACCATTTGGTTCAGCATGCTTCACCAGAGAATTTCTTTCCTAAAACAGCGATCTAGCTATTAAAATCTGCCTTCCCAAATTCACGGCAGCATTAGGTGAAGGAGCAAAAAGAATGGAAAGTGATTTAAATGACTAACAATAGGGGGGCTGGTTAAATAAGTTATGGAATATCTGAATACTAGAATGCCGCGCCACCACCGAAAATTATGGCTTAGAAAGACAGCTTATGACTGGAAAATACAACGTATTCAGTTTTAAAAGCAGGCTACACATAGAGGATCAAATTGACAACAGCAACTCAAAAGATCAGATGGGAACCTTAGGGGGCAGTTAGTTAACGTTAATTGGGGAGGAAACCCAAACCCAAACCAAACACACTGCCATCAGATTGATTCCGACTCATAGCGACCCTACAGGACAGAGCAGAACTGCCCGAGAGAGTTTCCAAGGAGCTCCTGGCGAATTCGAACTGCCGACCTCTTGGCTAGCAGCTGTAGCACTACGCCGCCAGGGTTTCCAATGGGGGAGGAACATCTCAGAAAAAGGGGGTGAGAATGGTTGCACAACTCTGAGAATGGAATCAATGTCACTGAATGGTACATGCAGAAACTGTTGGATGGGGGTATGTTTTGCTGTGTACATTCTCAACAACAACAAAATAATTTTTTTAAAAAGCAGGTTACACAACGATATTAGTATGATTCCAGTTTTGTTAAAATGAACAAGCAAGCAAACACACCATATGAACAGACGCATAAAAAACCTGGAGGCATCGACTTCAAAATCCTCATGGTGGTTTCTTCCAGGAGAGTGGGGTTATAGGTAATTCTTATTTTCTTATCTACGATTTTCTGTATGCTCCAACTTTTCTATAACGTGTTGCTTTTGTAGCCAGAGAAACAATAAATAAAATACATTTTTAAATCTGGATTTTCAAAGGCTGAGAAGACTAACTGCAACAAGGAACTCCCCCCAAGAAGATAGTTCCCTGGGGCGAAAGTCCAAGTGCTCAGGCTTCTTACTCGGGCTTCTAATGCTATCCCCATATCACCCGAAGGAGTCCTGGTGGTGCCAACAGTAAAGCCCTCAGCTGCTAACCCAAGGGTTGGTGGTTGGAACCCACTCAGTCGCTCTGTGGAAGAAAGGCCTGGAGATACGCTTCCACAAAGATTACAGCCAAGTAAACCCTGCGGGGCACTCTCCTGTCACGTGTGGTCACTGTGAGTCAGAATCAACTCAGTGGTACCCAACAACAACAATTCTTCAAAGAGAGTTTGCAGGTTTCCCGCAAACTCCAATTCCCCCTACACACATGCCCGCGCGTGCACACACACACACACACACAAACAACGGCACATGCCTCCACACCGTCCCTTCCCTGCCTCCTTAAGGAGGCCATCCCCTCACCTCAACCCCTGGTCCGCTCCCAACTTGGTGGACCTGGAAGACACAGTGGAGGATGGAGACCAATAATTCATGTGCACCCTCCCTGCACCACACAGCATGTCAGGGCCTCGCATATGTAATTCCAGACGTACATCAATCCTAAAACGTACGTACTGCTATCGACATTTTACAGGGGAGGGAACTAAAGTCCAGAAAGGTTAAATGACTTATCCAGGGTCACAAAGCCAGCAAGTACCTAGCATTGGCAATGAAATCCTAGTCTGACCACAGTAAATCTACAGACGTTTAAGAGGCTTTGCCCAGCAACTACACTTGCCCCTAATGCCAAATTATAATAATATTCCAATTCAACCTACTTAAATTTATACTGGGGATGAAAGTGAACTGCACCCACCAGTTCTGATATGAGAATATAAAGATATAGATATTTAATTAAAAAGGAAGAAAGAAAAGGGGGAAAAAAAAACCTCAGCTCTGCGCTCAACTCCCATTCAGCGAAGTAAAAATAAAAATCGAACCTTCCCCCAACACATTGTGCTTTAATGAAAGCACCAAGCCAATCTTCTTCACTACCACCCACCCCAACCCACTTCGTTTAAATTTAGGCAACCACCAGGCAAACTGTACCCAAGTGCATTATCTGAAATGAAGTCATAAAGTCTTCATCTGTAACACCGGCTCGAATTCCAAGTACAAAGGGGCAGGGCAGATAGGGCCGGCAACTACAGGGGCAGTCTGGGCTGTGTCTTGGAAGAATCCTTTGCAAAGACTCAGTTCTGTAATCTGGCTCTGCCAGATCAGGCCGTGTGACTTTGTGGCAGCCAACTTCCCCTCTCTGGGTCTCAGTCAGCCCTCTACAAAGTGAGGGGTGAACTGACTAAAGAAATCACTAAGGCCCACCTAAATGCAAAGCTCTATGGTTCCTAGGAGCCTGGTGTGCAGAAGTGAGCCCCCAACTCATGGCGACCCCATGCACGATGGAATCAAACACTTGCCAGTCCTGTGCCATTCCAATGATCAGATGGGACTGTTGTGATCTATAGGGTTTTCATTGGTTGATTTTCAGAAACAGATCACCAGGCTTTTCTTCCTAGTCCATCTTAGACTGGACGCTCCACTGAAGCCTGTTCAGCATCACAGCAACACACAAGCCTCCACTGAGGGATGGGTGGTGGCTGTGCTTGAGGTACACTGGCCAGGAACTGAACCCAGGTCTCCCATATGGAAGGTGGGACCTATCACTAAACAACCAACGTGTCCAAGATGTGGGCAGACTGGGACTAAACAAGTTGGTAAGACCTAAAGCTGCTATGGTTCTTAAGCTCTTCCTTTAGATTATTCAGTTTCCCATTAAATGTTTGGCAACAGGAAAAAGAGAGAGGGTTGAAGCTAGCAGGAAAGTTTCAGCAAGGAGGGTTCTGCCTGCCACCCTCTGGTCCCATCTCCACAGCCTGCAGTGCGTTAGATGAAACGGTCCACCTGGGCAACACCAGGAGGGATTTTGCTGCTGGGACTCAAGAAACTCAGAGTCCCTGGTCCCTCCCTTCCTCCGCAAGTGACTTTTCAAAAGTGATCTAGTTGGAGAAGAAGGGAGTTACTAGCTAATGAAAAACTCTCCTCAGTTTTCTGGATGAATCTTTAGGGGCCCAGAAGCTAGCTCGATTTTTCTTCCAGCAACCGAGTTAATAGACTTCTTTTCAAGGTTTCTTTCCAGTGTTTCATGAGTGTGCCTAAGCCCTTATAGTAGGTCTGCACCCAACTCCTCAGGCAGAGATAGGTGGCACCCTGGGAAAGGAGAATAAAATCAATATTCACAACTCAAGGAGAAGCACAGCCTCAACAAAAACAGACCTCCCAGCTCCATATTAGAGACACCATTAACATGGCTTTGTGCTCGCTGGGACCCATGGATTGACCCTCTTGTTTAACCAAACCATGACTCCAACTCCTGCAGCCAAAAAACTGGCAAGCCGGACCTGATCAACAGTCACACACACACACCACACACACACACACACACACACACTCAATTCTAGCTCTCCTCAGGCCCTGACCCCTTCACTTCTGGAATGTTCCAAGCAGGTTGTTCCCAGTTCCTCATCCACTGAGGATGGCTCTAAGGACACCATCAGAAATCCAGTAGAAAAGCAGAAAGATCAGAGAAAGATTTAGAGAAAGGGGAGGTAAAAAGTGGGCTTAGTACCCCAAAAGCAAGAAGGATCGAGACTGCAGAGGCAGAGCAAGGGACAGGCACATCAGTTCCCTTCCCCTCCCTAGCCACCTCCCACCATGCTACACACACACCCGTAGCATTCTCTGCAGCAGGAGGCCCTCACTCACAAACCCTCTCCAGCCACCCTTGAAGACCCTGAACACTGCAGAAATGCTCTAAACATCTGGTTTCCAAACTATTTTTTTAGCAGCAGAATCCCAGACCCCAACATACAGAAGAGAGAGGAAAAGGCAAGATGTTCTTGGAGAAGAGGATTCTAAGATTAACTGATCTGAAGTTCTGGAAGGATCACGCATACTAAAATTACACTGTAATGGAGAAGGGAGAGAAAGGAAGGAGGCTGAGGGAGTCATCAGAGGAGAACGGCGGCAAGAAATTAGATGCGTAACAGGCTTGGGACTTCACAGGAACTACACTTCCTTCATGTGATAAAACCAGCAGCCTCAGGCACCTTCCCCAACAATATTCTTTGCACAAGCCCTTACTAGAGGGGTCAAATGAGAGGACAGAGGCACCATCAAGATGCACTCTAGAATTATCAATACGGTATCATATCATTGGAGCCCTGGTGGCACAGTAGTTAAGAGCTTGGATGCTAACCAAAAGGTCAGCAGTTCAAATCCACCAGCTGCTCCTCGGAAACTCTACGGGGTAATTCTACTCTGTCCTATAGGGCCGCTACATATCAGAATTGACCCGATGGCAAGGGGTTTATCATATCATTACCAAATATTTATTAAGATTCGAACACCCACCTTACTCCCCGAACAATGCTCACTTACCTGACACACCCTGGAGTCTCAAGACATGACTTGGGAAAACGGGTGCAAAATTCCCAATCCTCAGTCTAGTGCCTTTGCCCCAGGAAGTGCCATGCCTCTTCAGGCAGCTTGGCTCAACTTACTCACTCTCACTGTTTCTCCTTTTAGATTTCATGGGACATCATTAGTTTGTCCAACAAAAAATCCACCTCTTCAAACAGAAGGAAATTCAGCCAGTTCCACCAGTTCAAAAGCTTGTCTCCATTCAACATTCATTAAAAACCCATTCAAGCACAGAACATGACTTGCCAGTTTGGACAGGTCATAGGTTAGAAGATACTTGCTCCTCAGAAAAATAATGTATTTGGCAATCATCCAATAAAAGAGCCAAATAATAGCATTACAAAAGAAGGGCACCACAGAGGGCCCTCCAGAAAGCATGACCAAAATGGAAATATTCCCGCCACTTACCACAGAAAGTTTCAGTGACATGATTTACAATAAGCATTCCCACCTATCAAAAGCCAACTCTACTTTGCAACCTCAACCTTATTGTTTGCGAATTATGCTCGTACTCACATTAGTGAATCCCCAGGAGAAAGTGATAAAGCCATAGGGTGAGAAGAGCAGAGGACCTGAAATTAGAGTCCTGAGTTCAAATCCCAGCTCCAGCACTTGCTAGCTGTGTGCCTCAGATTAGATAGTATATGCCACGAATGCATAAATGTCCGTAAAACACTCAATGAATACTAACCCTCTCCTACATCCATCCTTCTACCCACAACCCTAGCCCCAAAGTGAAGGAGGACCAAGCATTCTGTAAAACCATTATCTGACAAATACCCACTTAAAACCAGGACATGATTACCTCTGTGTTTGTACAGTGTGGTATTAAGGAATCAAGATTGTGGTCATAATTTGCCCTTGGTCCTTATTTCCTCAAGTGTCTTTTCTTTTTTCTTAAAAAAATTTTTTTTTAATTTTATTGTGCTTTAGGTGTAAGTTTATAGCACTAATTAGTTTCACATTCAAGAATTTATACATAAATTGTTTTGTTACATTGGTTGCAATCCCTAAAATGTGTCAGCACTCTCCCCCTTCCCATCCCAGGTTCCCCATGTCCATTTGTCCAGTTTCCTGTCCCTTCCTGAATTCTCATCTTCCCTTTGGTCAGGAGTTGCCCATTTGGTCTCACATACTTGATTGAACTAAGAAGCCCATTCCTCAAGCGTGTTACCATTTGTTTTATCGGCCTGTCTAATTTTTTGCTGAAAAGTGGGCTTCGGGGGTGGGTTTGGTTCTGAGTTAGCAGGGTGTTTGGGGCCCACAGTCTCAGGGGTTCCTCCAGTCTCTGTCAGACCAGTAAGTCTGATCCTTTTTTGCGTGTGAATTTGAATTTTGTTCTACATTTTTCTCCCGCTCTGTCCAGGGCCCTCTATTGTGATCCTTGCCAGAGCACTGGTAGTAGTAGCCGGGCACCATCTAGTTCTTTGGTTCATGTGGTCCATTAGTCCTTTGTTCCAAGTGTTTTTTCATAGTCTGCCTACTATAAAAACTCTGCTCCTCCTTCAAAACTTAACTTCATTGCCATCTTCACATCTCTCACCAAAAATTAACATCACCTTCCACGATTCCATTTTGCTGGTATGCTTATTATAGTACTTATTTTTTTCTGGTTGGTATTACAGTTGTACTACACTTCTGTCCTTTCCCCTACCTCCAACTCCAAAGAAAGGGTGCACAAAATTCTTCAGAAGTGGAATCTGCTGGAGATGTGTCCTCCCTTGATCCTTAAACCCCTCTGGGCCTGGCACACAGCTTTGTGCACAGCATGTCAAGAAATATTCTGGCTGGATGAATGGACGGATGGATAAGAAATTCACTCAGATTATTCTGACACCACATAATATGCATTAGCATAATAATTCTTTAATAAAAGCTCATGTTAAGCAAGCCAATGAAATACCAGAAAGCAGTGCTTAAGGATATACGGAGACAGGGTTAATATCCCACAAGTAACACCAACATTCTGCTAAGAAGCAGAGGACTAGCCTGGAACCTCTAAGCAGGCTATGTCTGATTCTAGCCCTGCTCCAATTTAGACATCAATCAAGTCTCATCTCCTCTGTGGGCCTCAGTTTCTCCATCTCAACTCCTGTTACCCCATTAGACGCACGGAGAATCTCAACCAGATGGTGAGAAGGAAGGCACCTTGGAGAGAAGATGCTATGTGTTTTCCAAAGTCCAGTTTTATCTTCTAAGTGGTTTTGGTTTTTATCGTATATTGCCAGAGACTTTTCTAAAAGTCCAGAGGAAGAGAAATGAAACAGAATGTACAGAATTTTTTAAAAAAATAAAACAAATAACAAGAGGAAGTGGGTCCCTCTCACCAGTTTCTCATTAAACCAAGAGTCGACTTTTAGTACACAGCATGTGTTATGGTTTCCATTACAGATAAGAGTATAATAAACCTAAAATGATCAAACAGAAAGTACAGGCCCCACTGCAACTAAACTCTACCCCCTGACAATGAGGACTTATTTTTTCCCAATCACCAATGGGAAACTCGGGTTTCACCAGGTACCTACTTAATGAAAAGAAGGGGAAAGGCATCACTGATACCCAAATGCCAACACAACCAGAAAAGAGCCCACGCTCTCCAAGGGGCTGCAGTGCTGCTGGTCTTGGCAAATGCAGTCCTAATGTGGCTTCATATTAAGACACTGGGACAAGTGAGTTCTTCCAATATTTAAGGCTTTAGAAAAGGAACACACAATGCTGCAGTCAATCCTGGCCTAATGCTGATTTGGAGTAACCAGAAATTGACAATGGGGACGGAGGGAGGGTAGGGAGTATACAGCTCCAGTGGGTCGCTACGGCTAGAGTTATTGAGGGCTCTGGGAGAAGAGGCCAGCCTCTCTATCCTAATTCCCGATTACTATCCCTCACGGTCTGATCCTCTTCTAGTGTGGCAGGGGATGGAGAAAGTCACTTTTGGAGACCGCCAATTATCTACTCTTCCTCCTCTCCAAGAAGGTCCTTGAGACCCAGAGTGATTGGAATTCCAGTATCAGAGCACTCTAGTATTCCAGGAGTCGGTGTGATGCTGTACAAAGAACATTATCTTTGGATTCAGAACTGTGTTAGAATTCTGATTATTATACACAAGAGGTCACTCATCCTCTCTAACCCACCCGACATGAGTAGCCTTTCTACATTCCATTGTCTCCAGCTACCAATGAAAACAGAGGTCACAGGATCAGTCTCTTTTGTACAGAGAAAAACACTCCTGTCCTGGTCGCAGAAGGCACCCTAACCCCAGCCCACTCTAAACCCTGCACCGTTACTACACTAGGCAGAACCAAGCAAAGGGGTGTACAGCTCGATGTGGCACAACTCAAATGTCAGCTACATAAACACATACAAAGAAGAGGGAATGACGCATCCAAAAAATCGCAAATATTAGGGGGTGTTGAGTTTATGTTAATGGTGGTGGAATAATTTGGAAAGGAAAGTGTTGATGGTTGCACAATATGAAGAATGTAATCAATGTCACTGAATTACACATGTAGAAATTGTTAAATTGGCCAGTGTTCTGCTGTGCATATTTTTACCACAATTTAAAAAAGTAAGAACAGAAAATAATAACTATTCCTTTCCTGTGGTAGTGGGGCTGAGGTGAGGAAGACCAGTTTCACCCTATCTGAATTTTTTATCATTAAGAGGGGTTTTCATTTGGCATGTCATTCATTCATTCACTCATTCACCCACTCACTCAACACTTGCTTATTGAGGGGATGTCCTGGGGATACAGCCACCAACAAGACACAAAGGTCCCCACCACCAAGAACCTTACCCTCTGGGAGGGCAATAAATACTGTGTTGGAAAAGGCAATGATATCACTGAGAAGTTGGGAATTTAATAAGCAAGGGGTATCTGCTCTAGGAAAGCAACTTCTACCCCAAAAGCTGGGGATGGGCGAGGACTAGGGGAGACACCAGCAATAAAGAAGAAGAATGATGCAAGGGACGATCCTTTTGCCCCATAGTCCTTCATGCAGATAAAGTCCGGCTATGACAACCAAGTCTCAAATTTCAAATAGTCTGTCACCACTGCTCCCATGAACTCTGCCTATGTCCCAGAGGGCCCATAATTTCAGAAACCCAAACAGATGTTCTTGACAGTCTGTTGTTCCCAAGGGAGACACAAAAATCTCCGGCAGACCTGGGTCCTGACTGGGACTTTGGAAAAGGCAACACTCAAACTCACCACCTGCTATGCCTGAATGGCCAGAGGAAGGTGTGAGGGTGTGAACTACACTGCAAAGCTCATGCAGTCCTCTACATGCACCAGACAAGCATGTCAGTTCAAGCAGCTGAGGCCCATCAAGGAACGAGACCAAGAAGAGACAAGCCTTGGAGGATGGGGAAGGGGCCAGCAGCAAATGCCCAAGTGGAGAGGCAGAAACTAATAAAACAAATGCAGAGGCCAACATACGTAAGTGAATCAATTTCCATCAAAACTCAGGAAGTCAACCACTAGTTACCTAAACCCAAAACAACCCCTTGTCTCACCAAAGGCCTCCTTCCTCATTCGTGTTCCCAAAATAAAAGATTCAGAGCACTGCTCATAATGAGAACTACCACTTTTTGAGCCCTACTATGTACTAAACCTATACTAAGTACCTTACATATTTCATCAAATCCTTAAAACCACCCTACTGAGGAAGGTGTCATTAACCCCATTTTACAGACGAGGAAACTGAGGCTTACCCAAGGCCCCATGGCACAGATATGCAAACAGACACACACAAAATCATTTTATCTGTACACCCAGATTTTAAATTCCGTGAGGGCCCCAGGACCTGCCACACAGCCGGCATGTGGGAAACCTGGTTCCCATCAGGGGACCAGACACATACAGGGCATCTGTGGGTGCCTCTCTAGCCACTCACCGCTCCCCACACCCTGCCCCACCCAGCTCCACCTGCAAGAGGCAACACGCTGAGCCTGGGAGTCTTGTCTTTTCAGTTCTTCACAATCAAGTTCATCCCAAGAGGCCACAAATGCCCCAAGCCCTATCTAACACTGGAGACCAAATGGAATTTCACAGGTTCATCTCTTGAAAGGAACAGAAAACCATCACCTGCAGGCAGAGAGGAGCCAAAGAAATTTCAACTTAAAAGGAAAAAAGCACTGCTCTTGGTAGCCGATGGTCAAAAAACAAGAAAAGTGGGTCAAAAAAATAATAATAATAAAACAAATTCAGTATTTCACACAAAAACAAAAACAGACACAAGCATGAATCTCTAGAACTAGGTAAACACAAATTTGCACAGACTTATTTAGTTGGCTTCAAAACGTGTCGACCACTGTTTTATAGGTCAGAATATACTTCCAGTAGGAAATTTTGGAAGGAGGGGCCTAAGACAGTTGCGCACCCTCACCTAAGACCTCTGTACTACTTGAGATCACAAGAAGAATTTACTGTCTGTCTCTAGATGCCCACAGCTGGGCTGCCTGTGTTGCCAAAGCCCCTGTCACTCCCGACTGGCATGTGTCTGACGGGCATCTGAGAGCTTTACAGTAAATGGTGACTCATTTATTGCAGCCACCATAGCTACCGCCAATGTAATAAGCCTAAGTTTGTTCCATCCACATGAAAGAGAAACGCTGGGTGCAGGGCTGTAAGCTTGACTCAAACTGCGACCCCTATTCAACACCACTTGTCAGCATTTATCTGAAACTCAAACTGTAATTACCCAGCTCTTGGGGGCTGAAGGCAGAAGGAAGGGGGCTTCTAAAGAAGGGTATAACTTAGTGCAGTCACATTCGTTAACACACAAGTGTCATCACTTATCAATCAAGATAAGTCTCCCCAAGCGATCATTTATTCAACAAAAATATTTACGGAGCACCTACTATGTCTGACACTGTGCCAAGTGCCGGATACACAACGGCAAACAAACCAAGCATGGCTTCGGCCCTCACAGAGATTCTAGGTCCCGACTAGCTGCTTTACCTGACTTTTCTCATTCCATTTATTAAATTCTCATTTAATAGCCCCATTTATAGATGGGGAAACTGAGGCTAAGAAAAGTTAAGGAAATCACTCAGGGTCACATAGTTAATTCAGTGAAGAGCTACTACTCTAAAACTGGGGGTCTCAACCACCGGGTTATAGAAAGAAGAGACGAGCAAGGACAGGTCCCTGTTCTCAGAGAGCTCACGGCTAGTGGGGAACCCAGACAATAAACAGTGTTGTGGGTGCTCTCACAGAGGGAGAAGCTCACGAGACAGAGACAATGAACCTCAGCCAAAGTAGATCCTGGACCTCTTCCCAACAGAAGGCTGTGGCAGGGCAGGAGGAGGAATAATGCCAAAACAGCAGGTAGAGGCCTGTAGTAGGTTTAGTTGTAGTCAGCTGCTGTTGAGTTGGCCCCAACTCATGGCGACTCCATGCACAACAGAACAAAACGCTGCCCCGTCCTGCACTATCCACATGAGTAAGTTGCAGATCAGACTGCTGTGATCCATGGGCTTTTCACTGGCTTATTTTTGGAAGTAGGTCTCCATACCTTTCTTCCTAGCCTTTAGTTTGGAAGCTCCACTGAAACCTGTTCAGCAAACCTCCACTGACAGAAGGGTGGTAGATACACATGAGATACACTGGCAGGATGTAAACCCAGGTCTCCCATATGGAAGGTGAGAATGCTACTACTGGACCACCAACGCCTCGGACTGAGTTGAACAGTGTTCCCCAAAAACTCATGTCCGCGTGGAAACTCAGAATGTGACCTTGTTCGGAAAAAGAGTCTTTGCAGATGTAGTTAGTTAAGATGAGGACATACTGGACTAGTAGAGCCCCTCATCTAAGGACTAACATCATTAGAAAAGAAAACACAGACCCAGGCACACACACAAGGACTTGACGATGCAGGCCAAGATTAGAGCGAGGCAGCTACAAGCCAAGGAGAGCTGGGAGCCACCAGAAGCTAGGAAAGAAACATGGAGCAAACTCTCCTTTGTTCCACGCTTTGGAAGGAACCAACCCTACCAACACCTTGATTTCGAACTTCTAGCCTCCAGAACTGCAAGAGAATACATGTCTGTTGTTTGAAGTCACCCAGTTTGTGGCTTTGTTAGAGCAGCCCTAGGAACTTACACAGGCCTGATCTGAACAAGCCTCGTACATTGGGTAAAGGTGTTCAGACTCCACCCTGCAGGCTAGGGGGCAAATTAAAACAATTTTAAGAGTAGGGCACTGGTTTTACAGAGTATTTCATAAAACCAGTCTGGTCCTATATCCCTCATCTCTGTGGACCCCAGTCCTCTGCTAGTGTCCCCACGGCTCCACCGTCCTCCTGATTTTCCCAGCCCATGTTCTTCTTGCTCATCTCATCCACCCCTATGGCTTCAAGAACTGAAATCTGTTGCAGATGGTGTCTAATTTCATCAGAATATTCTTTGAACTTGATGGTTCCTCCACCTGGGTGCCTCACAGGTTTCTCAGCCTCAACGAGTCCAAGAATGAGCTCCAAACCTTGTCCCTCTGTTTTATCTTTGTCAGTGGCACTGCCGAACCAACAGCACTAAAAACTGGGGTCCTCCTAGACTCCCTCACTCACCTCCACATCCAAGGAGTCATCAAACTGCTTCTCCATTCCAGCCTCACTCATTCATCCCTACGATCAGAGCAAAATCCTGCATCATTTCCTTCCTGGATTTCTGCTGTGGCCGCATCATAGGTTTTCATTCTTCCAAGGGGACTCTCCCTTTCCTTGTCCCTCCCCCCAATCCATCTATCCTGAAAACAGCAGCCAAGGCTAACTTAGAGAAGCACCAGTTTCAAAAGAACTGACCTCCAGCCCACTGCACCCAGCCCTCGGGCCTCTGGCTGATTCACAGGTCTTTACAGAGCCAGGAGCCCCACCCAACCTCAATTCCCTACCCTCCCGCCCTACTCTCCTCTTGCGTCTTGATCCTACCCTCAAACTGTTCCCGGCGTTAATTCCTCCTTCCTGTCCCAGCTAAACAACCGCAGAACCAAATGCCCCAAGAAAGGAATACCCTACGGCTGCTTGCTTTCTCTTACTAGGAAACTCGCACACTGAGCAGCTGTCTTTGTAAGTTCACTTCTGCGTGCCACTAAAAAAAAAAAAAAAACCGAACCCATTGCCATCGAGTTGATTACAACTCATAGCAACCCTATAGGACAGAGTAGAACTGTCCCACAGGGTTTCCAAGGAGCAGCTGGTGGATTTGAACTGCCCACCTTTTGGTTAGCAGCCAGGCTCTTAACCACTAGGCCACCAGGGCTACTAGAACTCCTTTTTCCTAAGGGCACAAGCAGGCAGATGTGAGAGTCCCTAAAGTTCTCACATATTTAAAAACTAGTTGCCATAGTTGACTCCTACCTCAGGGCTAACTGACTCATTCCCTAGGCTAACAACGCAAAAGGGTCCAGTTCCCAGAGGGCTGGGCAGTACCTCAGGAGGTTGCAGACAAGGATAAGAGCAGCCACCAGTTAACAGCACGCCTCGCTGTGTACCACTTAACAGCGCACCTCGCTTCACGCTAACCCTACCAATTCAGTGCTATTATCATTGCCATTTTACAGACAAGAAGAGTGAGGCATTGAGTAGCTAAGTACCTTTACTCCAAGTCATACAATTAAGGGAGGGAAAAGGCAGAAGTAACAGACCACCCCAGCTGTGTTCTAGCAAGCTCACTAGCTAGAAAGGGGCAGGGAATTTGGTCCACACAAGCCGTAGATTTGGGTCCATCACACAGTATGTTCTCTAGGTGATTGAGACTGGGTCTAAATCTTCTCCCATGGGCCTCTAGGGCTCAATTTTCTTATCTGAAAAATAAGAATAGTTAACTTTGCCTCAGAGGGCTATTGTGAAGACTTTAAACATATGTAAAAATACAGAGCAAAATGCCGGACATATACAAAAAAAAAAAAAAAACCTATTGCCTTGGAGTCAACTCCATAAAGAACAGAGTAGAAGTGCCCCATAGGGTTTCCAAGGCAGTAAATCTTTATGGAAAGACTGCTGTATCTTTCTCCTGTGGAGCGGCTGCTGGGTTCAAACCAACGCCCTCTCGATTGGCAGCCAAGTGCTTAATAACTACACCGCCAGAGCTCCGTTTGCCTGACATATAGGAGGTGCTTAACAAAGGTTAGCTGCTTTAGTTTTGCTGTGTATATTTTCAACAACAATAAAATTTTCAAAAAGGGTTAGCTGCTTTAAAAAGAAAATAGAGAGAAGCAGAGAAAGAACGAGACAGAGAGGCAGGGAGAGGGGGAGAAGTACCTTCATGTTCATGTAGAATGCAGGGAACCTGTTACTGACCTACTAGGCAGGATAGGGCCCAACACCAATGAGGTAAAGGCACCATCATTTCACAGAGGCACCAATCCTCTGTGACCACAATAAATAGTGATAATAACAATAAACCAGTTGCCACTGAGTTGACTCAAACTCATGGCAACCCTATGTGTATCTGAGTAGAACTATGCTCCATAGGGTTTTCAATGGCTGGCTTTTCAAAAGTAGGTTGCTATGGACTGCCAGAAGAACAAACAAATCTGTCTTGGAAGAAGTACAGCCAGAATGTTCCTTCGAAGCAAGGATGGCAAGATTTCATGTCACATACTTTGAACATGTTATCGGGAAGGGCCAGTCTTTAGAGAAAGACATCATCATGTTTGGCAAAGCAGACTGTCAGCAAAAAAAAGAGGAAGACCCTCCAAGAGATGGATTGACACAATAGCTGCAACAGTGGGCTCAAACATAGATAGCAACGATTGTGAGGATGGTGCAGGACAGGGCAGTGTTTCGTTCTGTTGTACATAGGGTCACTGTGAGTAGGAACCCACTCGACAGCACCTAACAACAAACAAAAAAGTTGCCAGGCCTTTCTTCAAAGGTGCTTCTGAGTGGACTCAAATCTCCAACCTTTCAGTTATCAGCAGAGCACATTAACCATCTGCACCTCCCAGGGACTCCTAGTAACAACAACAGCTATTGTACATGGAAGACTTACTAAGTGCCAAGCACTTCCCGCACATAACTCATTAATTTCACCACAACCCTAGGAGGTAGGTGCGGTACTCCTGTTTTACAGAAGGAGAAACTGAGGCTTAGAAAGGTTAACTAACTTGGTCATGGTCGTGGTTATGGGGGCTGGTAGTTGTGGATCTGGGACCTGACCCTCTAGTGACTGACCCCAGGTCCCATATATCCCATTCCTACCTCCCTAAAATCAGTCGTTTGTGACCTTCACCTTCCCTCTTCTCCACCTCAAATTTTTCCTGTCCTTCATTCTCTAGTCTTCTGCTCCCTTCTTCATTTAGAGGGAGAAGCTGAGCTCTAGTCAGTGCCCAAGGCTCTTCTTCTTGAGAGGGCGTGTGGAAAGATGAAGGAACACAGGGAGAGGAGGCAAAAGGACTCTGTTCTGGGACCCTTCAGCTGAGGAAGAAGTTTAAATTCCTTCAATTCCTGCAAACCTAGGTTCCCTCACCTTAACCAAAACCAAAGCAAACTCATTGCCATGGCATCGGTTCCAACTCACGGTGACCCCACAAGTTACAGAAATGTTCTATAAAGTTTTCTTGGCCGTCATCTTTACAGGGGCAGACCACCAGGCCTTTCTTCCACAGTGCCACTGGGTGGGTTCAAACTGCCAAGCTTTAGGTTAGTAGTGGACTACAAACTGCTTGTGCCATCCAAAGACTTCAGCTAGAGGAATCTATTCTTTATTCCTGATCTATTCTCTATCTCATCTGTTCTTTAACAAGGTAACTCTTTTGCTTATTAATATTTTCAGAACCAGGTATATAGTTTATTTATAAGCACAGAACCTCACCTTACAGGTTTCTATAAGGCTCAACTGAGGAAAGGGACATGGATGTGCTCCGCACATCCTATTGTTGTGGTTAACTACCATAAAGTCAACTCTGACGCATGGCGATGTTACATATAACAGAACAAAATGTTGCCCAGCCCTGTGCCATCTTCAAATCCATCTTAGGTCTTCTGGAACCTTCCTCCATTAAGTATCACCTCTTTCCTGGGCAACCCCATTCTCTATCTTGACTACCACCAGTCCATTGCCCTGAATGGCCCCAACTTCCCTCAGCCTAAAATCACCATCCTGATCTTATACCTTCTCATGACACTTACCCATTGGTTTCATGGCATAGGGATTTGTGTCATCCTCTCCTCTGGCAGGGATAATAATTCAGACAGTTCTGTATTACCCACGAGATCTAGCATTACGCTCTTTTTGGCATGCATTCAGGGTAAACTTCGACAAACAGTAAGTGAAAGCACAAAGAACATGCAAGCACAACACCCTAAGACAGTCTCACCACAAATTAAAGCGACAGAGAAGTTATCCCCATTTCACAGTGAGGAAATACGGGCTCTGGTTACAGAGTTCAAAGTCACCCAGTTGCCAACTGGTGAAACTCAACACTGGAATTTATTAATTGGGCCTTAGCGTGTCCCAAACACACCAGATGAGTGGTGGCTTCCTTGCCTTCTTTCTTCTCCGTCCACAAACCAGCCTTATAAAAAGGTTCAACTGTATAGCAAATCTGAGTTTGGTCAACAAAATATTCTCCAAAGTCTTCATCTTTTATTCTTGGGCTACACATCCCCGGGTGGCACAAAAGGTTAAGCACTGGACTACTACCTGAAAGGTTGGCGGTTAGAACTCACCCAGAGGCACCTCAGAAGCCAGGCCTGGCAATCTGCTTCTGAAAGGTCACATCCTTGAAGACCCTATGGAGTGGTTCTAATCTACACACATGGTGTCGCCATGAATCGGAATCAACTTGAGTGCGGTAACACCACCACCATGCCCTGGTATGAAATGGGAAGGGCACCTATTTCTCTGCTTAATATTTCATGGGGGCCGAAGTGCATTCTCTAGATTATTTGCAACAGCTCTACTGGCTGCCTTTGTTTTGGGGTGTGCTTGCTTGCCCCTCCTCCCCTACTGTCACGCTAGAAGTGGGTCCATGGCTGTCCTAGAGACATTCTGGAGAGATGGGGGTGAAATGTGGGAGAGCAGGCAAAGGCCTCCAGCACTCTGCAAAACTGGTTGAATGAAAGAGTGATTTCTCAGAAGCCAAGAAATCCTGTGATCTAATGTGTGGGTGTCACCATTACCTCCTTTTGGGGTAGAAACAAGGGGAATGGAGATACGTGACTTGCCCAAAACCACATGGCAACGTAGTGACTCAATCCAGTTCCCTGTGGACGCCTTGCCCAGGGCTGTCTCTTTGCCACAGCGCTGCCGAAGTTTCCTCTTTTTAGTACCAGAATTGTCCCCCTCCTTTCTTCTTTTAGACGTCTACATTATATATTAACGATCGTACAGGGAAGACATTCTAATCCAAAACACATCAAGTAAGTTCTGCACCATTTCCAGATTGTTATAACTATATGTTTATAGTTTATATTTTGACCTGGTTGCCATCAGCACAGGTAAGCTATTCCATGTTCTTCTCGTTCATTCTACTTTATTCATAAAACACTCGTTTCGAGTGGCTCAGGAATGCACTGTATTGTTGTCACACAGTGTACTTAACCATTCCCCAATTACTGACATTTGGGTTATTTCCAATTTTTTCCCATCCTTGGGCAAGTTGCTTTTCTTCCCCTTTGGAGTCATTTCCATGGGATATATTTCCAAAAGGAAAAATACTGGGCCAAAGGGTATGAACAGTGTTGCAGTCCAACGTCAGGATGCATTCTCAGAAACCAGTTCCACTTTTTAATAACACTAGTGGTACGCTGTTTCCCACAGGCCTCAACAGTGGGCTTTATAAATTTGATCCATTTGTCACTAATATTATAGGCCAACTGACGTACCACCTCAGAGCTGTTATAACTTACATTTCTGTTACGGTTATGAAGCTAGAAATTTTTCCACGCCTCAGGATATTATCTGGGCTTCATACGAAATGACCTGTTCCTATCCCTTTGCTATTTTACCAACCCAGTCTGAGTATCTGCCTTAAAGATCTTTATTAATTCTGTACATAATTTTGACACCGTGTCATATCCATCAGCTTATTACAGCTGTTTCCCCTTCTATTACCTTCCACTTGAACACGATTTTATTATTTTTATTGTACAGATTTTATTCCTTTAGAGGTGAACACACCCCACTTTGTCACTGATGATTTTTCTGAAATTTTCACAAATGCATTTGCTCTCCACAGCACGGATAAGTACTCCATCTGCTTTCTCTGAGTTTTTAAGGGTTTTAAAAACTGTTTAACTTTTTAATACATCTAGAATTCATAACACATGATGTGAGACTTCGATCCAAGTTCATTTTCTCCACACTGTTACCTAGTTTTTCCCAAGAGCCATTTACTTTTAAATGATTTCTTTCACTATTGTTTGCTTCTCCAAATTTGCCATAAACGTCTTCCATTTGCGTAGATACATTTTACTGTGCCGAACTTCCATTTTTCTGTCTTATCCCAGTATGATAGAGTTTTAATAATTGCTACTTACCTGCCTTGCTTGCATAGATAAGCCCTGTTGCTGCAGGACTTTCAAAGCATTCTTTGCTATCCTTCACCACCAAGTTTTCCTAAGTTTTATTATCATCTTTTTTCAGGCTTTATAAAGTACTGGACTAGAATATTAACTGCTAGGGCATGGCGTCTAGGCATAAGCCTTGCAATATTGACCTTTTGGTACTTTAAGTTCTGATTAGAAGCAGCCATTGAGGATTTTGTAATTTTCTTTGAATAGAAATTGTGTCATTTGCAAACAGTGATATTTTTATCTCTTCCTTCCCTATACCAATCCCTTAGTTTCTCTTTGTTCCTATACTGTTATGACAAGCATCTGTTAAACCATGCTAAATAACAGTAGTGATAAGGGGCATTTGAGTTTAGTTCCCGTTTTCAGAGTACTAGTATTTCTCCGCTCTGTAACTGCAGCCCCCGTCTGCATGCTGTCCAGCCCCTCAGGCCTAATATATGATTATACGCAAGCAAGCTCTTTATCATAAAACCAAAAAACCAAACCCCTTGCCTCTGAGTCAGTTCTAACTTATGGAGCCCCGGTGGCAGAGTGGTGAAACGCTGGTCTGCTAACTGAAAGGTCAGTAGTTTGAACCCACCAGTCACTCCAGGGGAGGAAGATGTGGCAGTCTGCTTCCATAAAGATTACAGCCTTAGAAACCCAATGGGACAGTTCTACTCTGTCCTATAGGGTCGCTATGAGTCAGAATCAACTCGAGACAAGGAGCTTAATGGATATGGGTGTTTTCAGGTGAAGTTGGTCTATAATTTCCTTACCTGGATCAGGAAGGCAAGCACACATAAAGGAGCTGTGACCTGGTGGGCAAGCCTCCTGTCCGAGGGGATGCTGGTCATCTCCAGCTAGAGGCTGGGCTCTCTATGACTTTGGGAAAAGTCATAAGGTGACATTATGAAGGGTCCCAAAAAGTGGGCAAAGCCCTATAATGGGGGAATCCAGGACAGGTGACCCTCAACAACACAGGCATGGGAGACATTTATCAAAGGCTACCAAGGCCCGAACTGGCTGGATCAGGCAAAACTCCAATCTCTGGAAGCAGGACAAGTAATACTAGTTACTGGTTACCAACATATTCTAGGCACCAGACATATTTACATAACTAATGTTCAAACTATTCTGCAAGACATATTCTATTGTTCCCACCACACACATAAAGAAACTGACATTTGGTCAGATTAAGTAATTTACCTATTTCTACAGGGCCAGTAAGTGGATGAGCTGGGATTCGAACTGATGTCTTCGTACCACACCTTGCTATCTCCAAAAAAGGGACAGGAAGGGGTCTTGGTCCCAGGTTAGGGCCCGGGTATCAGGCGTGCTAGCAGAACAGGAACCAACATAAAAGCCTCTTAGAAGAACTGAGACTTAGAGAAGGAAACGGGACACAGGAACAAGGTGGGAGGCCCCACCATGTCAAAGCCAGAAAAGTTTCTGAGTCCAGAATCCTGGCCGGAAGGGATTTGAGTCTCTGCTTCCTCCAACCAGAGTGACTGCAAGAACTGAGGGCAGGGCTGAGCTGAAAGAAGTAACCCATGGAGCTGCCTTCACCCGAAATGATGCAGGCTGGCTCTGGGTGCGTATGTACCTCTCAGCTCAACAGACCACAAGGGGAACCGACATCTGGCCAAGCAGGCCTTCCACTGCCAAGGGCAGCACCATCCGCACTTAGAATGGGACTCATGGAACATGGAGAATCTGATTTTGAATACATGTCAGAAGTTCCTGGAATTTGGTTTCCTTATCTATAAAGTGAACAGGGCTGGACCATATGGCTTCTGCAGGGGCTGTGGACTCTGATTGTCATTTTGGGATTCTTTGCCTTAGCAGCACCATTTAAATCAAGGGAACCCTGGTGGTGCAGTGGTTAAGAGCTCAGCCAAAAGGTCAGTAGTTCAAATCCACCAGCTGCTCCTTGGAAACCCTACGGGGCAGTTCTACTCTGTTCTATAGGGTTGCTATGAGAAGGAACTGACTCGATGGCAACAGATTTGGTATATTTTTGATTTATGGCCTACAGATGGACTTTACGGGGCATGAAGCCTACAAAAGTGAAAGCAGAATTTGGGGTTTCAGTATGCACCAGTGGGGGTAAAGCATGTTTCTAGAGAGAAAATCCATAGCTTCAATCATATTCCCAAAGGGGTTCACCGAAAATGTTAACGACTGATGCAATCGTACCTAAAAACTCAAGTTAAACCAATTAGTGGAGCCTACACAACTGTGCTAAGCCGAGACTGTCAGCTCAACTAGCTGAAACTGTCCAAAAGAATTCTGTAGCCACAAATGCTCTTCTAGCCTTCCCAACCATCTGGAAAGTGTATGGTCACTAATGAAGCTGCAGAAAGTGATCGGGTGGGCAGGCATCCCATCTTCACTACTTTAAAGGGAAACAGTATGAATTTTATTGCAATAGTTAAAAGCATCACCTTTATACTGTGTTAACATGACTTCTCTAATGTAGTCACTGTGAGGCATTGATGGTTCAGTGGTAGAATTCTTGCCTTCCATGCAGGAGATCCAGGTTTGACTCCCGGTCAATGCACCTCATGTGCGGCCAGCCATCACCCGTCTGTCAGTGGAGCTTGGATGTTACTATGCTGAACATGTTTCAGCAGAGCCTTCAGACTGAAACAGACTAGGAAGAAAGGCCTGGCAATCTATTTCAGAAAATCAGTTGATGAAAGCCCTCTGGATCACAACAGAAACATTGTCCAATCTGTAGTCAATCACGGGGGTGGTGCAGGATCCACAGCATTCTATTCCATTGCGCAAAAGTCGGCCAGCTGGAAGGCGGCTAATAACAACTATGTGGAGACTAATGCTCAAAGGTCAGGGTCCCCTACTTCCTGGCTCCTCAGATGTCGCCCCACCTAAAGATGCTTGGAAATGCAGAATCTGGAGCCTCGCTCTGGGTCAGCTAAATCATAATCTGCATTTTAACAAAGGCTCCAGAACCTGGGTAATTTACCTGCATGTTACAGTTTAGGAAGCCCTATTATTCTTGGGGAAACCCTGGTGGTGTAGTGGTTAAGAGCTATTGCAGCTAACCAAAAGGCTGGCAGTTCAAATCCACTAGGTGCTCCTTGGAAACTCTGTGGGGTGGTTCTACTCTGTCCTATAGGGTCCCTATGAGTCAGACTTGATGGCAATGGGTGTTTTGGTAGTGTTCTTGGAGATGCCCTGACTGCCCAGTGGTTAAGCCTCGGGCTACTAATCAAGAAGTCAGCAATTCGAACCCACCAGGCCACTCTGTGGCAGT
Organism: Loxodonta africana; assembly: GCF_030014295.1. NCBI lineage: Eukaryota > Metazoa > Chordata > Mammalia > Proboscidea > Elephantidae > Loxodonta > Loxodonta africana. The sequence continues at coordinate 105,119,214 of NC_087342.1, forward strand.
CTGCTTCCATAAAGATTTACAACCTTGGAAACCCTATAGGGCAGTTCTACTCTGTCCTATAGGGTAACTATGAGTTGGAATCGACTCGATGGCAAAGGGTTTATTGTTATTGTATTGATGAAAATTCAGAGAGGAAAAAAATGAAGCATACAAAAAAATAAATAAAAGTGAAAACAGAATTAACAAATATGTGAGCAAATAACAGGAAGGAAAGAAAACCAAAAGTTGCCTCTTTGAGAAAAAAAAAGTAACAAAATTAATAAACCACAGGCCCAATCAATTTCAAAAGAGTATATTGAAAAAGGTAGAAAAGAAACACAACGGCCCAATAAATGAGCCACTGATACAAAGTTTAAGAAATTTTTATGTGCAGTCTTAAACTAATAACTAAAAAACAAAGTTAACTGAGTGATACTTACAAATTTATAAAATACCCAAATTAAAGCAAAAGGAAAGACACTTAAACTGTTCAGCAACAGAAGATGAACTAGAAAACGCCAAGAACAATCGGGGGGGAAAGCCCCTGGACTTGATGAGTTCCATGACATGTAAACTTAATCACATAAATACACACTTAAACATACATTTAGAACATTCATACTCTTTCCTTACAAATTAGAGCATGCAAGATAAAGCTCCAAAACCCACTGCTGTTGAGTCGATTCTGACTCATAGTAACCCTACAGGACAGAGCAGAACTGTCCCACTGGGTTTCCAAGGAGCTGCGGATAGATTTGAACTGCTGACCTTGGGGTTAGCAGCTACAGCTCTTCACCACTGCGACACCAGGGCTCCAAATATCAAACTGTGATAAAATTCAAAACCAAAATACCAAGCTTGTTGCTGTCAATTTCGACTCATGGTGACCCCAGAGGACAGAGTAGAACTGCCCCATATGGTTTCCAAGGACCTGCTGGTGGATTCGAACTGCCAACCTTTTGATTAGTAGTTGAGCTCTTTACCACTGTACCACCAGGGCCCCTGTGATAAAGCTCAGGTGCCTCTAAATACCATTCCAACTCTCAGATGGAGCGTTTTATATGAGCCAGGTACACATCTTTTCTAGTCTTTTTTATATGTATGGATACATGATTCCACAAAATACGATACCGTTTTATGTATGTTTCTTTTTCAAAAGTGGTGTCCCATTGTTTGTATCACTCTGCAACTTGCTTTTTCACTCAACACTACATTTCTAAGATCATGTCTTATTGCAAGGTGTGAATTTAATATATTCCTTTCAACTACTCTTGCCGTGCTTTCCAACTTTTCTGACCAAGTCCCACAGTTAGAAATGCATTTTATAGTGTGACCCAGTTCACGCTTGTACATGAAGCTGCAAAACTGAAACAAAAATCTTACCAATTACTATTTATCCACACTATATGCCATGCTCTCAGCTATTTTCTAGTCTTTGTTTTCTCCACTGTATTGCAACTCACTAAATGGATTTACTGACCCACCAACGGGCTGAAGAGTCCACATTTTATTTAGTCCTTCTCCTACCTACTGAGAGATATTTACGTCATCTCAATTTTTCACTATTACAACAATGTTCAAGGAACATATTTCTCTATTTGTCTTTACGTCTTCTGGTGCACACATGCGAGCATTGCTCTAGGGCAGATACCTACGGGTGGAACTGCTGGGTACTAGGGTATGGGCATTTATAATTGTGAATAAATATCACAGACGGCCTCCCAAAGCACTTGTACCTATTTGCTCTCACCAGAAATGGCCCAAAGCACCTTATTACCAAACATATTCCCAAATGTTTTCATCTCCTCTGATCTGAGAGGTTAAGAGTGCCATCTTATTGTAGTCTTGATTTGCCTTTTTTTAGTATAACGAGTTTGTACATCTTCCCAAATATTTAAGAGCAATTTACACTTCTTTCCTATGAACTATCTGTGCATGCCCTTTGTTCATTTTTCAGTTAAGTTCATGATTTTTTTGTTTCTAAGAGCTCTCTATGCATCAAAAAAAAAAAAAAGATCCTTTTGTCATAAGTATTTGTCTTAGTTATCTAATGCTGCCATAACAGAAATACCACAAATGGACGGCTTTAACAAACAAATTTATTTTCTCACAGTTTATGAGGCTACAAGTCCAAATTCAGGGTGCCAGCTCTAGGGGAAGGCTTTTCCCCTCGGCCTGCTCTGGAGGAAGGTCTCTGTCTCTTTCGAGCTTCTTCTCCTGGGCAATCTTCATCTGGCTTGGCATGTCTCTTTCCCCATCTCTACTTCTCAATTGCTTGCTTCATCTCTTTTACATCTCAAAAAAGACTGAGTTAAAACACACCCTACAGTAATGCTGTCTCATTAACATAACAAAGAAAATCCCATTCCCAAACGGGATTATAATCTCAGGTATAAGGGTTAGGATTTACAACATATATTTTTGGGGGACACAATTCAATACATAACAGTATTGCAAATATTTTTTTCTCAGATTATCATCTCTCTTTTGACTTGAAGATGTTTTTCTCATGCAGAAGTTTTCATTTTTATGTTGTCAAATTTATCAATCTTTTATTTTTTGCCTACTGGGGTTTGTATCAAACAGAAAGGTCTTAGAGAGTAGAAAGAGAGAGTAGTGCTTTTACAGTTTCATTTCTTATTTAAATCTTTGATCTATTTTTGATAGACTTATTTTAGTCTACGGCATGAAGCAGGGATCCTGCTTTTTTCCCCAGATAACTGTATCTAGTTGTGAATATACTCTCCCCCCCGAAATGTGAAAGAACTGTCTTTATCGGCAGCATCTCTCTCTCATTCTCTCTTTCTTACACATACTCACTATTTTGAGGCTCTATATTCTGTTCCAACGCTTGGTCAGTCTGTTTGTTGTTGCTAGTTGCCACAAATCAATTCAGATTCACATCGATCCCAGGTGTACAGAGTAAACTTGTTCCACAGAGTTTTCAAGGCTGTGGCCTTTTGGAAGCAGATTACCAGGACTGTGCTCTGAGAAGCCTCTGGGTGAGTTCAGTCGGCCAACTCTACAGCTAGTAGTTGAGCACTTAACTGTCTGTGCCACCCAGGGACTCCAGGATTAATAATGAGCCATGACAATTATCTTAATTACTGCAGCTTTAAAAATGTTAGTTTTCATTTTCATATTTTTCAAGCACGTTAGTTTTTCCATATGAACTTAGACTCAGTTTTTCAAGTACCAAAATAATCCTATTTGTAATTTTATTATGTTCACATTCAAAACTTATAGACTACGGACAACTGACATTTGTATAACATTGACTTTTTCTAGTCAGGGTTTCATTATCTTCCTGTTTAAATCTTTTATATCTCTTTGTAGCATTTAAATTAGATATAATTTCTAAGCTTTTAACTAGGTATTTGATCTCTTTTGGTGCTTACATAAATGGGTTGTTTTTTTTCTTCTTCCGTCATGTTTTCTAGCTGAATGTTGTTTAGGTGGGAAAGCTACTAATTTTTGCGCATTAATTGTGTGACCAATCACCTTACTCAATTCTTCTACTGTTTACCTTTTAGTTCTGCCTTCTCCTTTCTAGGTTTTCTAGCTCTTTTTTTTTTTTCTTCTTCTTTTATCTAATTATACCAGTTTATACCTCCAAACAGAGCTCTGGTGGCACTGTGGTTAAAGCTTGGCTGCTAACCAAAAGGTCGGCAGTTCAAATCCACCAGCTGTTCCTTGGAAACCCTATGGGGTAGTTCTACTCTGTCCTATAGAGTTGCTATGAGTTGGAATAGACTTCATGGCAACAAGTGTTTGTTTTTGTTTTTTTGGTATACCTCCAAACAAGGTTACATAATTATGGCCCTTAATCGTGATTTTAGTAAGAATTCATCTAGTATTCACCATTCCAACAGCAAAATTTTGGTCTCTGGCTTGACAAAGATGTATTTGTAGAGGTGGTATCTAACTAGTCCTATGCTGTAAGAGTTTTTATCAAAAGCAGGTGTTCATTTTTATCATAAATCTTTTCAGCATCTGATTTTCTCCTTGGATCCCTTAATGTGGTGAAATTTATTAATAGAAATCCTAAATTTAACCTATCCTCACAGTCCTGTTCTGAAACCCACGTGATCGTGGAGTTCTTTCAGTGGGCTGCTGGATTTCATGTGCTAATTATGTTATTAGGATTCTGGATTGATATTCAAACTGAGATCACTTTGCAGTTGTATGATTGCTCACCCTGTTCTTCTGTCGTGTTTTATTACACCAGCTTCATAAAAAGAATTGAAGGATTCCTTCTTTCTTTGCTCTAGAACAATTTAAATAGCATAGAATCAGCTGTACCTTCAATATTTGAAAAAATTTACCTGTGAACCCATCTGGTTTTAGGACTATTTTAAGGAACAGATCTTTGACAACTTTCTCCATTTCTTGTATGGTAATTTGTCTGTTTAAATTTTACTCCATTCTGGTGTCAGCTTATTATTATTGTTTTTTTTTATTGTTGAATAACACATACTCTCCTATTACATAAACTATTTCTAAACACAGGAAAAGATCCTACCAGCATCACTGTACGAAGTAAATACAGCCTCCGCCCCAAACCTTACCGTGACAACGCCCAAATCTCTGACCACTCCTAACTTCTGCATCCCTGCTCCTCACCCCTCCTTAAACCTCACCAGATTCACAGAAAGAGAAGGCAGAAGAGTTTGTAACAAACCAGAGATCCATGCTCCAATGAACACAGTGGGGCTGGCACTAATGGCTTTTAGTGGTTACCTGGGGTGGGGGTGGGGGGCGGGGAGCGGAGGGAATAATTCCCTGGGAAGTAATGGGTTTAGGGTGATGGGAAAATTGGCATCGATTACAGGTAGTGGTTATACAACTTGCTGAGTGAAACTGTTATCACTAAGTTCTACACCAGAAAAGGGGTGAAATGGCAAATACTGTGGCATATCTAATTTTAGAACAACAAAAGCAACCAGAAGATAAAATAAAAAAGAAGCTAAAGTTACTGATACTACTTAAGTACATCCAATCCAAATACCTCATAGGATTAGTTCTGTTGGTTTGAAGATTCAGGGTTATCACTTTGGGGGGCTGTCTAGTTCATTGGCCTAATTTTTGTTTTTAGAGTTACTGCTCCATTCCTTATTTCCGTGAGTAAGGCCTGGGGTCTTAAAAGCTTCAGAGTGGCCATCCAAGGTACAACGATTGATGTCTATTCATCTGGAGCAGCAGAGGAAGAAGGAGACCCAGGAATCAGAGAAGAAACTGGACTGCAGTCTAATTGCCTTCATGAACTACTCCCTTCTTTGCCATGACACCAGAAGAACTGGATGGTGCCTAGCTACCATTACTGAACATTTTGATTAAGGAATCAACAGATGAATTCTGGTCAAAAGGGGGAAAACGTGGAACAGAAACTCAAATTCTTACAGAATCCAGACTAACTGGACCTACTAAGACTGGAGGAACCCCTGAATCTATCGCTCTGAGAACATCTTCAAACCATGAACAGAAATTATCCCCTGAAGTTATCTTTAGACTAAACAACTGTTTAACTAAATTAGTAAAGAATGTTCAACATGAACACTGAACTTAAAGAATTACCTAAGATCAAACTGTCAACAGTAACTCTAAAGTGTAGATGAAAAGTTTAAGGGGCACTGAGTCCAAGTCAATTGTGGTGAAACAATATGGGCAGAGACAGCGAGAATGGTGACACAATGTGAGGAATGTAACCAATGTTACTGAACTATATGTACGTGTAGAAATTGATGCATGGGTGTATGTTCCGCTGTGTATACTGTCACACACACACACACAAAAAAAACCTTACTCTGCTGTTACATAAACCATTTCTAGACACAGAAAAAGATCTTACCAGCATCACTGTAAGAAGTAAATACAGCCTCCGCCTCAAAACTTACCAGGACAACACCCAAAGCTCTGACCACTCCTAACTTCTGAGTCCCTCCTCCTCACCCCTCCTTAATCCTCATCTTTTCTCATCACCAGTTTCTCAGAAAGAGAAGACAGAAGAGTTTGCAAAAATCAGAGAACCATGTTCCAGTGAAACAGTGGGGCTAGCGCTGCCCCTCTCCCACACACACACCCACGTCCAGTACCAGCAGGGAAGGACAGCTGAAACTTGCCTCACTTCCTCTTCTGTAGTCAAATGGCCCCGATTCCCTCTAACTTCGCTCAGTGGAGTCCCTTCCTACCTCTTCTGGTTGTTTCTCAGAGCCCTCACCAGGCCTTTCCCCATCTGTGAACCCAGCATCTACCCTACTGTACTCACTCCAACTCCTCTGCCTCCCGACCAACAGTATCAAGGAATCCACAGTGCTAACTCCCAGGCACCTGTCAGATATGAGCAGAGAATTTTAATAGATGAACAACCATAGAAAAAACGGAGAAATTTGTCAGAGCTGTTCCTTAAAATAGTTCTAAAAGTGGATGGGTTCACAAGTCATTTTTTTCAAATATTGAAGGCACAGGTGATTCTAATGCTATTTAAATTGTTCTAGGGCAAAGAAGGGTCCCTGGGTGATGCAACGGTTAATGTGCTCAGCTGCTAACCCAAAGGTTGGAGGTTTGAGTCCACCCAGAAGCACCTTGGAAAAAGGCCTGGCTATCTACATTTGAGGAAAAAAAAAAAAAAAAATCAGCCACTGAAAACCCCATGGAGCATACAAGAATCCTGTGCTCTAAAAGCATTTATCTGAGTGAGGGGTCAAGACCTGCAAGAAACAGCCCTTAATGACCAGGTACTAAATAACGCAGCAGTGAGTGGACGAGGAGAAGAGGACAGAGAACAGATACTGGGTGACCAGGGAGGGCCGAGGAACGCACATGGAGTAGGAGACACAGAGCAAGGCTAAAGGCAGGCCTGAGCCCAGTGGCTGATGGTGGACAGTGGGGACACTGACTTGCCAGGGAAGGGGCAGATCAGGCTGGGCCACATGGGCCCTGGAAGCCCCAGCAAGAGGTTTGGACATGACACAGCAGGCAGCGGGAGCCCCTGTGAGCTCCTGTGCAGGGGAGTAACAGGAAGAAAGTGGTGTTTTGGTCACAACCCCCACATTCTATGATGCCAGACTTGCATTCAAAGAAATGACTAGCTGTGCCAAGAACTCGGTGAACTTGGTGGGGGTGGGGGGACTGTAAACCACAAGCCCAGGCTGATGCCACAAGTGACACTGGAAACACACATATACAATTCCAGGCTCTAATGACTGACAGCCAAAAAACCAAACCAAATCCATTGCTGACGAGTCGATTCTGGCTCATAGCGACCCTACAGTAGGACAAAGTAGAATTGCCCCATAGAGTTTCCAAGGAGCGCCTGGTGGATTCAAACTGCAGACCTTTTGGTTGGCAGCCGTAGCTCTTAACCACTACGCCACCAGGGCTTCCAATGACAGGCAGCAGAGGGGTTTAAATCATTTATTACACTAGACAATAAAAACTACACTGTCACAAACCTTTAGCCTCCAGGGGCATCTGTGCTAGCCCAGCACCCACATCACCTGAGGGTCTTGTTAAAAATGCAGATTCTAATTCTGAAATTGTGGGTGAGGCCTGAGGTTATGCATATATTTCTAAGCAGCTCCCAGGTGATGCCTGATGCTGCTGGTCCAGAGACCACACTTAGAGTAGCAAAGAGCTAGGTGATACTGAGGTTCTAAGTGGGCTCACGGCAGCAGAGTAAGGGAACTAGCCACAGGCAGAGGTATCAAGGGCTGGCTGGGGTCTAAGGCAGAGCACCCAAATTAACCAACTCATTTTCTATTCACCACAGGGGGTTCAGTAACAGGCAGAGCTGTCTTAAAGCCGCTGAGGGCCATTAATAAATGGAAACCACCTCTGCATTTCACAACTACCCGTCTAATTGCTCTCACGTAACCCTTCACAGCAGCCCTAAACCAACTCTTTCAAGTGCTGATGCCACCAATCAAGTCATAAAGCCTTAAAGCGTCAGATTATTAGCCTTGATAACAGAGCGTAAAACAAACCCATTCGTGTTTGCCTCTCCTCCCAGCTGAGGCCATCAGTCAAGCTAACATTCACAGTTATGTCTCATCTCAGGTCAAGGAAAAAAGGCATTTAACCAGTGGGAACCCTGCATTTGGCATGGGCCATTCAAGAGAAATTTATCAGTTCTTTTATGCTCCATCTGAGAAGATTCTGGAAACCGATCATAACCCGCTGGAATCCTGGTGACTTCTTTCCTGCCCCATCTCCTTGGGTCACCTGGAAGCCGAGAAGAAACACCTACTTTTCTCTACCCCTCCTGCTTTTCTCCTGCCCCTCACATCACCTACTTAGGCACAACCACCACCACCACTTCATTTCCAACTCATGGCAACTCCATGTGTGTCAGAGTAGAACTGCACTCCAGGAGGTTTTCAGTGGCTGGTTTTTTGGAACTAGATCACCAGGCCTTTCTTCCAAGGCACTGCTAGGTGGACTCGAACCTCCAACCTTTTGGTTAGAAGCCCAATGCTTAACCATTTGCACCACCCACAGAACGCCTACATAGGCACAAAGTGATGCAATTAAAAGCAGCCCCATCACAAACCACAGTGCCCTCTGTCATGGCTCGATTCTGAACTCACACGGCCTGTATCTCAAGCTGCATGCCTGTGTCCCGTGGACATGAGGCGCGGGGTAGATCAACAGAGCCACAATCACAGTGCATGTTCAAAGGAAGGCCCATAATATTCTACTCCCCCCATGCATAGGCACGCATGCAGGAATGCGCACACACAAAGAGGCCATCAATTCAACGAATCAGGCCTCTAAAGCGTGCACTCTACCACACACTGTGGATACTGGAAGACATAAGCCCTGAACTTGATGGGTTGGTTGAAGAGGAGATACACCCCACATTAATGCAGCCACCACACTTTATGTTCCCAGAGGGCTGGCGCCCCCAGTCTGAGAATTTCCTGAACAGCCTAAGGTGCTACCACACGCAACTGACAACCTGTCCAGGGTGATTAGGCCAATCCCTCTGAAAGGAAATGTGTCTGAGGACACGCAGTGCCAGCAGTGAGCTCTCCAGCCCAGACGCTGACGAAGTAATAAGTGAGGAACAAGAATTACCTGGAAATACACGAAGACAAAAGTTTATCAGTGGTTACCAGAGGTTGGGGAGAAAGGGAATGTGGAGTTACTGCTTAAGGGGTACTGAGTTTCTGTTTGGGGTGATGAAAAACATTTGGAAATAGGTAATAGTAATGGTTGCTCAAGATGGTAAATGTAATTACTATCACTGAACTGTACTCTTAAAAGTGGTTAAAACATATACAGCAAATTTTTTGTTAAATATATTTAACTACAATACAATCTAAAAAGAAAAAGAATTAATCTGCATCCAATGGCTATGGGTTAAGTGACTCACCACCCAAAATCACACAGTGAGTTTCAAAGCTGGGACCAGAACTCTGGTCTCCCAACTCCAGGCTGAGGTTCTTTCAACTAAATCACACTCCGCTCACCTCCACTTTGGAACTTCCTCACGAAATCAGAATTAGAAGCTTTGCTGCCCTTTCTTTGCTCTTTATTCCCCCCACTGCCTCACCCAACCTTCACTACCCCCTTTCTCTTGGAGAAACAACATAATTTAACCCACCTGAGAACTGGCCCCAAGGTCCCTTAAAACCTTAACCTTAACCCACTGCCGTCGAGTCGATTCCGACTCATAGCGACCCTACAGGACAGAGTAGAACTGCCCCATAGAGTTTCCAAGGAGTGCCTGGTAGATTTGAACTGCCGACATTTTGGTTAGCAGCTGTAGCTCTCAACCACTACGCCACCAGGATTTCCCCAAGGTCCCTAGGTGGCACAAATGGTTTGCACTTGACTACTAACCTAAAAGTTGGCAGTTGGAACCCACCCAGGGGCACCACGGAAGACAGGCCTGTCAATATGCTTCCATAAAGATTACAGTCAAGAAAAGCCTATGGTGCACAGTTCTACTCTGTAACACATGGGGTTGCCATGAGTTGAAACTGACTCAACGGCAATGAGTTTGAGAACTGGTCCCATCTATGCCCTCCACTGATGGGTCAATGCAGCAAAGTCATGTCCCTTCTTTAGGACTTTGTTTCCTTTCCCTAAAATGAAGGGGTTAGTGGAGATGATTTCTAAGATCCTTTCCAGCTTTAAACAAAATCAGTGGGAGCTTCACCATGTAGTTATGAGAGCAAAAAGATCTCCCTCAACCCATGCCCCCTACCTCATTCTGATCTAGGCAGGGAGGATAGCATGGTCTCGGGAACTGAGAAGAAGCTGCAGTCTCAAAGCGTCTGCCCACCAATCGCTTCCCGTTGCCCACACAGAGCCTCCCCAGCCCACACAAGGGGAGGAACAGCAAGCTGCCAGCTGTCTCTCCTGAATTTGCCAGGAAGAATTCTTTTTTTTTTTTAATGTAACAATTCTTTTATTATTTTTTGTACAATTTATTTTACAGCACTGGGTTTGTTGTTGTTGAGAATATACACGGCAGAATGTACCCCAATTCAACAGCTTCTATATGTACAATTCAGTGACACTGACTACATTCTTAGGGCTGTACAACCATTCTCACCCTCCTCCCCACTAACATAAACTCACTCTCCCCTAAGGTTCCTATCTAATCTCTGGAGTTGCAGTTGTCAGTTTGACTCCATATTGATAGACTTAAAAGAGCACAAGGCTCAAGGCAGACATTCTTTACTAGTTAAGCTAAACTATTGTTTGGTTTTAAGAAGACTTCAGGGGATATTTTTTGGTTTAAAGATTCAAATTCTTCTCAGGTTAATAGTTTCTGAGGTGCATCCAACTGCCATAGCTCCAGAAAATCCAGATTTGTCAGGAAGAATTCTTAAAGCTTTTTTTATTACAACACAGTATGGTTTTATTTTTAATAACTTCTTAAAATTATAAAATCAATTCAGGTTCATTACAGAAAAATCAGAAAACTTTTTTTTAATAACTTTTGGAAATCATAAAATAAATGCACAATCATAACAGAACGATCAGGAAACTTGTTAAAACAAATCTAAGTCTACGTATTAATTAAATCACTTTCCAGTGGAGAATCAAAGAAACCCAAGAGTTGAAATTGACCTTACAGTGACTGTATAGGTGGAGCCCTGGGATATGCCACATGATGTCAGCGGAGAATACCATCCAGTCCAAATCTCCTACTAGGTGGGAGGAGGTGGGCAGGAACACTGACTAGTAGCCACTGAGCCTCTGCTTGAACATTCCCACTTTTCTAGCCCTTTCCCAGACAGCTGGACCATGTTTGGGATAGCCCCATCAATGGTTCTTCCTGCAGCAGCAGGTACTTATGATATGCACAGGCTTTAGAGAGAGCTGGACTTGGGTTCAATACCAGGCTCAACCTCTTAAATGTTCCATGACCCTGGGAAAGTTGCTTAATCTCTTTGAACTTGAATTTCTGCATTTCTAAAATGGGAACACGGGAAGCCCTGGAGGCACAGTGGTTAAGTTCCTAGCTGCTAACTGTAGGTTCAAACCCACCAGCCCCTCCGTGGAAGAAAGATGTGGCACTCTGTTTCTGTAAAGACCTGCAGCTTTAGAAACTCTATAGGGCAGTTCTACTCTGTCCTACAGGGTTGCTATGAGTTGGAATCAATTCAACTGCAATGGGTTTGGGTTTTTTTGGTAAGATGGGAACAATAACGCCTGCTTCATAGGGTTGTTGGGAGATTTAAATGAGAAAATGTATATAAAGCACTTAGCATAGTGCCCAGTATAAGTGCTCAGGAAGCAGTAACTATTAATATTTGATGGCAGCTAGTTTTTTTTTTTTTTTTTTTTTTTTTAGTATCAGTGGCCTTCAAATTTTTTTGGCCCTAGCCGCCACTAAGAAATTATACTTTATATCATGACCTAACGGGGCCCTAGTGGCACAGTGGTTAAGAGCTACAGTGAGCTACAGCTGCTAACCAAAAGTTCTGCAGTTCGAATCTACCAGCCGCTCCTTGGAAACCCTATGCGGCAGTTCTACTCTGTCCTATAGGATCGCTATGAGTCAGAATTGACTCGATGGCATCGGGTTTGGCTTTTTTTTTTTTTATCATGACCTAATACATTAAAAATACATATATATGTTGTTGTTAGGTGCTGTCTATTCTAACTTATAGCAACCCCAAGTGACAAAGTAGAACTGCCTATAGTATTTTCTGGGCTGTAATCTTAATAGAGGCAGATCGCCAGGTCTTTCTCCCACAAAGCCACTGAGTGGGCTGGAATTGCCAACCTTTCAGTCAGTATCCAAGAACTTAACCACTGCAGACCAGGGCATACACACATAAAAATATATAAAACTGAACAGATATTTTCAAGAACTAATACTGATCCATACAAATCTGATCCACTCCGACTTTTTCCTATTCTATTTTTTCCTTTTCTACTCTATTTCATTTTTTTAAATTGCTGGTCTTGATCACTAAATTGATTGCACAGTCCACTAATGGATTGCAAACTGCAGTTTGAAAAACATTGACTCATACTAACACCAAATGTCTCTTCCTGTAGCTTCCACCTTCCAATTCTAGCTTTACCTTCTGGGACCATACAGGACAACTCTGCTCCATCTTCCACACGTTAGACTTGCAAGCATTTCAAGCACCTCCTGTTCTCCAAACCAGTCCTTGTATATTACCTGGCTTTCCCAAGCCCTCTCCTTCCCCATCCCTCTCCTCTGGACTCCTTCCTTCCCCTACACACCTTCCTCCTTCCATCACTGCTGCCCAGGATGGTGCTCACTCTAGCAGCCACACTGCTCCTCTGATGGCTTCTAGCAGCCTCAGGTCAAGCAGCTAGCTCCCACATGGGCATCTTTTTGGACCTTCAAGTCAGACGCTCTATTTATCCCCAGAGAAACTCATCTCGGTCACTCCAGCCCATCCTTGGCTCCTCTCTGAAAGCCAGTTCTTTCAAACAAAGGTGTTCCTATAGCTTCTACTTTGTCCTTCCACGGATTAGATTAGAATGCCTAAAGGCCCATCAAACAAGAACAGCGAAAGTGAGGAAGAGTTTCAATATGCATATTGGAGCCAAATTCTATAACCATTAAGGGCTCGCTTCTTACTCATTTCTGAACCAGCTCTGCCTTCTAAGCCTGGAACCATGCTGTGAAGGCCTCATCATCTGGGACAGGGTCATATCTGTCCCTGCACAGTAAAAGCGGCCCTGCGACAAGGAATCTCACACCTGGCTGCAAACACAGCTCTTCAGAGCTGAGATCTCCCAGCACCGGCTTGTGTGGGCAGGAAACGATGGCTATCAGATACAGGCAGTTTCCCATATCCTATCTGTTGTCTGTGGTCATCAAAAAATGCATTCGTGGTAATGAAAAAAATAAAATGCATACACATACACCTAGCATCACTACTCTTATGGGTAACATTTTGTAATGTGGGTTAAAAAAAAAAAAAGTTTCCAAAGCAATAACCAAAAAAAATCTACTCTGCCTTCAACATACGAACTGGCCCCTCCTCGCTCCCATCTGCGTCAGTGTACTTGGGGCTCTCGTCACTCAGCAAACACATTCAGGAGGGCCTCCCCCCAAGAAGAGACCTCACAAACCCATCACCCAACATTTATGGTTTTATTATGTCTACTGGCATCCCTAAGCAATGGAATTTTACTTTTTTTGTTGATTTTAAACTTCTTTGAAAAGGTATCATGCTGGATAGAATATTCAGGGTCTTGCTTTTTTTAAAATTCAACATTATACTACCAAGATTCACTCATGTCACTGCATATAGACGTAGTTCATTCATTTTGCTGCCGTATAACATTCTAGCAAGTGACCACAATGCATCTGCCCATTCACCAGCTGCTAAGCATCTGGGTTTCCAGTTTGCTGCTATCACGGAGAGTGGGCTACGATGAACGTTCTCAGTACACATCTCTTGGTGCCCATGGTTCTATACTTCTTGTTGTTAGGTGCCATCGAGTCAATTCCAACTCACAGAGACCTCACGTGACAGAACACAACTGCCCCATAGGGTTTTCTAGGCTGTAATCTTTAGGGGACCAGATCACCAGGTCTTTCTCCCGAGGAGCCACTGGGTGGGTTCAAACCGCCAACCTTTCAGTTAGCAGCTGAGCACCTAACCATTACACCACCAGGGCTCCTTGGTTATACACCTAAGAGTGGAACAGAATGTGAACGTACAACAACTTTACAAGATGATACCAAACTGTTTTCCAAAGGAGTTGTATCAGTTTACACTCCCATCAGCAGCACGTAAGAGATCATAGCGATCTCTATCCTTTCCAACGCTTGCTACTGCACGGCTTCATAATTTTTAACAATCAAATGGGGGATAAAATGGAATCTCACTGTGATGTGGATCTGTATCCCACTTAATAATGAAATTGAGTGTCTCATCAGAAAAAGAGAAAGAGATGCTCCTCCAGCCTGACTCCCTGTCTTTTCCCAGCTCTTAGCAAGTCTGAAGTTAAACATCTCTGGGGTTATTTGATTAGAGCCCATCCCTGTGTGTGTTTCCACCACTGCTCACTGCGCGACTGGCCCAAAGTCAGGCCTCTGTGCATGTGTCGAATGAATAAACGTGTGAATGAATCAAGGGCTGAGTAAATGTGACTAAAGCTACTCCTCAGATCTGATTCTGTTCAAACCCTGTGTTCTCCAGGTGGGATCTGACCTCCCTGGCTGTGTGATCAGGAGGGTGGATACGAACCCTGAACTGAAGGCGGGGAAGAGCTCACGGGTCAGGAGTAAGTCCAGTCTTGGACCAGGGCTATCCGCAGTGCCTCTTCAGGAGCAATAACAGTAAAACAGCTACTGTGAACTGCATGCCTAACATGCACCACACACTTCAAGCTGAATAATGTTGTCGTGGTGGACCATCGAATAGATTTCCATCTCATAGTGACCCCACGTACAGAACAGAACTCCCTCACAAGGTTCTCTTGGCTGCCATCTTTATGGAAGCAGATTGCCGGGTCTTTTCTCCAGCAGAGCTGCTGGGTGGGTTTGAACTACCAACCTTCTGGTTAGCAGCCAAGTGCTTAACCGTTGTTCTAGCAGGGCTCCTTACACCCAGTAATAACAGCTATACACAGCATGCTTATTACATGCAAGGCACATGTGATCACCGGGTTATTCATCTGCTCTTCCCAACATCTCTATGGAATGGATAGGAAAACCCCCACTTTATTGCAGAGGAAACTGAGGCTCAGAGAGGCTAGGAAGGTGCCCAGTCACAGAGAACGTAAGGGGCGAACACAGAGTCAAGAGTCAAGCCAAGGTCAGTCTGGCCCATTTGCACACACTTTACTGCCAAGCCAAGGCTCCTAGGCTTTTTATCTACTCTGCATGGGGCTGCTTTTCCTCCCTTCAAAGATCCTGAGACTCCAAGTTTGCTCCACAGCCCACAAATCTTTTCCCCTGCACTTGGGGAGCAGTGCTCAGGGGTAAAAATCACCCTACTATCTGCCACTGACAACAACTTACCTGGAAGATCCCTGGCTGTGAGATGCTAAGTGTTACCTACTAGATTGGCCAGAGGACATCACCCACGCCTGGCTCTACCAAGGTTCTCCCAAGGTTCTCCCAAGTCAACAGTTTCCACCTGTGGAGTTTCTGCAGAAACTTTTCAAACTTTTAAAGGCTTTTTACTTCAACTGGACACAAACCTCTACCAAATGCCTACTACATGCCAGGCACATGACATGCCTTCACTCGGCAAGAAATACTATGTAGCCACAAAAATTATACAATCCATGCCAGACACATGGAAATGTGTATGTGAAATTATGTCAAGTGGAAAAAAGCAACTCAAAAACAGAGCTTGCATGCCAAATGTAAGTACACACAGTACCTCAGACAGAATGGAAACAGAACTGAGCGTTCACTAGAATCTTTCTTCTATAAAGTTACTTAGGATTCCATACCCCTCAAAAGCTACTTGTCAACTAACTATATATAACAGCTGTGGTTTCAAAGCAATGCTGCCAACAGTAGCAAAAAGAATTATTCCCAGGAAGAATGAAAGTTCCGTGGCGGTCATGATCATGTCTGTTTTGTTCAAAGCTGTGTTTCCAGAAGGGGTTGAAGGAGTCGGGCCATGAATGGATCAAAGAGGTCTAGCCAGGGGTCAGCAACTATGGCCCACCTGCTAAATCCAGCCCGATGCCTAGTTTTATAAGTGAAGTTTTACTGGAACATAGCCGTGTTCATTCATCTACCTGTTGTCTATGGTTGCTTTCGCGCTACACTGGCAGTAACAACAGAGTTGAGTAGTTAAGACAAAAATCTATCAAATGCCTACTCTACGGCTAGAGACATGGCTGGTAAAGCGGAAAATATTCACTCTCTGGCCCTTTACCGAAAGTTTGCCAACCCCTGCTGTATATAGCGCTAGTGTGTGTGTGTGTGAACATTCAATAAATATTTATTGAATTAATTATTTCAAATGAACTCAAACAAAACTCATACATACGAATAAAGACCTTATTCACCCAGGACACATACTAACAAATTCCTAGCAAATGGGATATATGCTCCCTTATAAACCAACCCAAACCAAACCCAGTGCCTTCGAGTTGATTCTGACTCATAGCGACCCTATAGGACCCTATAGGACAGAGCCCCGTAGAGTTTCCAAGTAGTGTCTGGCGGATTTGAACTGCTGACCCTTTGGTTAGCAGCCGTAGCACTTAACCACTACCTGCTCCCTTATATATTAAAAAAAAAAATTGGACTCCCAACATCATCAGTGGGGGTTATGCCTTGAGCAGTTTCTTCCACGGTGGAGATGGATTATACCAAGTCAAGCACAATCTGTAGCTACACTATCCGGCAGTAATTAGCTTGCAGTGGAAGACAGCTGGTAAGGGCTAGGCATGCCATCTGGGGCCAAAATTAGAAGTCAAGTCTGGGTAACCAGTCAAGACGCTGTAATAATCCCCAAGTGAGGTTCCAACCAGGATTTTGGCCTCGTTAGCCTTATGTTCTAAACAACGAAACTACAGGCCCAGACCCAACTAGGGTGAAATCATTTCACTTATTTCCTGTGTAACTTTTGGTCGAGACAATGAATCAGTAAACAATTATAGGCTTAATTTATCGGTATACCTGCATCATAATGCAACTGTGTATTTTTAGTTCTGCAGACCCGATTATTCAGAGGCTGATAATTCGGCTGGTGGCTTTTTGAAGCTCATTATGGCCCAGGTACCAGAAGAGGGGCAAAAGGAAGTGAAAGGAGGTGAACTTAAATCAGCTGGTATGGCTACCTTATTAGCAGATGAGATGTCAAGACCGGTGAAGAAGGGGTAGTAGCAGGTGAAACCCCAGGTCTTGAGAGCCATGGCTCTCCTCCGGCACCCTTTATAAGGCTCCCATATCTTACATCACTGCATGTTGTTGGCCTGTCAAACTTTTTTTTATACTGCTCTATCCTATAATAGGCAGTCCAAATGGTTAAGTGCTCAGCTGCTAAGTGAAAGGCTGAAGGTTCAAGCCCACCCAGAGGTACCTCAGAAGAAAGAGCTGGCAATCACTACAAAAATAACCAGCCATTGGAAACCCTATGGCACACAGCTCTACTCAGACCACATGGGGTCGCCATGAGTCAGAATCAACTCTACAGCAAATGGTTTGTTTGTTTGTATCATCCTTGTAATGATCTAAGACTATTACTCTCTAAGCGCACTTCCTTTGTGCATACAGAAAAACCAAAAGTCCAAAGGAGACTGATGATGTCAAGATAGGTCTGCCCTGACTCTGGAAACCCTGAGTATGGATTCATTTAGGAAAATGTTTAGAAAAGAATGCTGGGAGGAGTCTAAGCCACTTCCTTATAGAGCAGCTGCCTCCTCCTCCCTCCCTTCCATGCACATTACTTATTCCCAGCAGGCCTTCCCACTTCTCAGGAACCCACAAATAGGGGAGAAGTTCAAGACATTGGCTCTGAGCCCTGGGTTACACCCAACGTCCCTGGAAGTGTCCCTCCTGCAAGTGGGCTGGGTGGTGATTGGAGATTTGACTCCAGTCCCAGGCCCACAGGCCCCCACATTCACCCTTCAAGCTCCATAACTGCTGTTGAACAAATGAATGAAATCCTCATTATTTTCAGTGACAACTAAAAGTTATGCCCAAGGAGAACTATAATCCTTATTTCTCCCTTATTCGTTCGAATGAACCATACAAAATGCATCTCTCACTCCTCTGACTTCTCTCTCCAGCCTGCTTCCTTTTTTCTTCCATTCTGAAGGTAGCATTCTCTCTGGCTGACAGCCAACTCTACGGCAGACATACCCTGTGAGGTCTGGGAGCCTCTGCTCACCACGACCTAGTGGGCCTCAGAAAACCAAGGAGGGAAAAAATGGAAGGAAGCACCACTGATGCCGCCGCCTCCCACTTTCCCCCGGGCCTTAGCTCTGTCAGATTCTGAAGCATAATGAGTTTTGTTTCATAACAGTCTTAAATGAACTGGAGGGGGGAAGGGGATAACAATGATAAAAATCTTAATTAAAAAAAAAAAAATTCCTACAGGGAAGGAGATTTCCCAGATCTTAAGATGTGACAATAATCTCTTGAGCTAGGTACCCTACAGAGCCCCCCCAACCCCCACCCCCCACACAGCATTCAGCATACATCAGTTGAGTGCCTACTATGTACCTGGCACTATTCTGGGCACTTAGGATGTTGCAGTGAACAAACACACAAAGTTCCCCCAGTTCTTGGAGCTCATATCCTAGGAGGGAGGGAGAAAGGCAATGAAGACGATGAACAAGCAAGTTATAAGGAATGTTAGGAGGTTAAAGTGTTTCGGGGGGAAAAAAAAAAAAAACAGAACAAATCAGAGTGGGGGTGGGGAATTCAGGTAGAAGGCAGGGTGGAATGTTAAACAGGGAGGTGAGAAAGGCCTCATTGAGAGAGAGAAAGCTGAGAAAAGAAAGGCTTGAAAAAGGTGAGGAAATAAGCAATGCATGGCTATCTAGGTTCCAGATGAGCAATCCAGGCAGAGAGGGTGGCCTGTGCAAAGGCTCTGAGGCAAAAACTTGACCCCTGTGTTCAAGCAACAGCCAGGAGGCTGGTGTGGCTGGAGCTGACTGAGGCAGAGAGCAGTAGAAGATGGCGTCACGGAAGAAGGAGGAACAGACCAAAGAGGGCTCTCCAGATCACTGTAAGGACTTTGGCTTTCACCGAGTGAGGTGGGGGCCACTGAAAGGTTATAAGCAGGGGAGGGGCAGGTCCCCCTTTGATTCTCTGCCACCCCCTCCATTCTTTCCTGGCAGCTTCCGTTGATGCCATTAAATAAACATGGCTCAAAGCCATCTCTTCTACAAAGCCCTCTCTGACTAATCATTACAAGCTATAATTGCAAACAAATAACCCTAGGAAACTCAGCAAGCCCCAAGCCTCCTGTCCCCCCAAAATCAACATTAGGCCATCTTCACCCACTTCAAGCAGCAAGGAGTTGAGCCTCTTTTCTATGAAGAGCCACTAACCCACAGAAGAAATAGAAAATGTTAATTAATAACCAAAGACAAAAAAACAACAACGGTGGGTGTTGAGTCGATTCCGACTCATAGCAACCCTACAGGACAGAGTAGAATTGCCCCACGGGGTTTCCAAGGAGTTGCTGGTGGATTCAAGCTGCCGACCTCTTAGTTAGTAGCTGCGCTCTTAGCCACTGTGCCACTAGGACTCCAAGGGAAGAGCTATTTCATTCATAAATTTTTTTTTTGAGACAGCAAAAATGAAAAAGCTGTTTTTAGATTATTATCAGGAAACAAAGTTTATTCAATAAACACATATATTTTTAAATAAGAAGCCCTGGTGGCGCAATGATTAAGCACTAAGCTGCTAACCAAAAGGTTGGTGGTTCGAATCCACCCAGTGGCTCCATGAGAGACCTGGATATCTGCTTCCATAAAGACTACATTCTAGAAAACTCTATGGAGCAGTTCTACTCTGTCACATGGGGTCACTATGAGTCGAAATCGACTCAATGCCACCCAACAACAACAACATATTTCAAAATACAGGATACTTCCAATCTATATGATTAGCAATTAATAGAAAGGGGGAAAGGGAGAGAAATAAACAATCACAGAGAGGGACAGGGAGTTATACTCGGAAAAGTACAGAAAGTTCCAAAGATAGAGGCAGAAAGACAAAAGAAATGAAGTTCAACAGGTCTGAGGTCTCTTACTCTTCACTCACTCCGTGCCATTTATTAGGTCCAGAGCACTGGCAGGCACTTAATCTTTTCAATCCCTGCTGCTCTGTGGCTGCGCTCATACTCCAGTTAGTGGGCAAGCCCTCTATTCACACCTCTTTAACTACTCTTTAGCCGAAGTCCTGGTGGCATCCTGGTTAAGCACTAGTGGTTCTAACCCACCCACCACTCCGTGGGAGCAGGAGGTGGCAGTCTGTTATCCACAAAGATTTCCAGCCTTAGAAAACCTATGGGGTGAGTCTACTTTGACCTAGAGGGTCACCACGAGTTGGAATCAACTCTAAGGCAACAGGTAACTACTCTTTATCCTTGCATTAAGTGGTACTGGAGGAAGGAGAAAGATTAAATTACTCCTACTCTAAACCGCCAGGGCAGTGCCAACACTAACCAATCAAGCCAGACGTAGAAGCAGAAATTCCCTTGTCATTAAACACACACCAGGGATCCACGAAAGGATACGCTACAAGCCACTAAGCAGCCTAATCTAGTCAAGCTATAAAGTGAACTGTCACTGAGACCGTTATAGATCCAGTCCCAATAGCAACTTCTGCCAATGCCACCTCCTTCCCCAAACTGTCCCCACATTCACATGCATTGCTCAGCAACCACGCTGCAGGCGAAAAAATAATGCCCAATTAAGAGAAGGTTGGGGAAGCCCTGGAATAAGGCAGAAAGGAAGTAATAAATTAGAACAATTAGCTGAAGGTGGTACAGTGCAGTAGTTACAAGTACAGGCTCTGGAGCCAGCTCTGCCACTGACCTTGGGCTATGTAACCATGGGCAAGTTACCTACCTTCTCAGCCCTCAGATTCATTATCTTAAAAAAGGGAATGGTAACTACATCCTAGGGCTCTTAAGAGAACTAAAGTGAGTATTACAAAGCACATAAAAGAAGGTTCGGCACATGGTAAGCATGATATGAATATTTTTACATAAACAAAAACACTTTATAAAAGGAAAGTTTCTTTATGAACCAGTGAGACAAAGGGTCTGTAGTTTTACTTTTTGTACATGACAGATGTATAAAAACTGCTCCTGACTAATAATTTCCACTCTGATAATTCCTGTTCCACATCTTTAAAATATTAATAAGATGCTTTGGCACAAAGATATTACTGCAGCATTATTTATAAAAGCAAATTATGGGAAATGACCTAAGTATCTGACAAAAGAGGAAAGCCATGAGAAGAGGTTTTGTGTGGATATTAAGAATTATCTATTCTAGCCTCCTAGACTGTGGGAGAATAAATTTCTCTTTGTTAAAAAAAAAAAAGAAAGAATTATCTAATTAAGAATTTTTAAAGACATGCAAGATACTTGTTATGCTGTCAAACAGTAAAGGATACAAAATTAGAGTTCCACTTTCAGCTATCATGGCACAGCTGATATTAAACTAATACTTCTGTATAGAATAACTACAAAAAATGCAAAAAATAAATACAGGTAGTCTCCAATTTACAAAGCGGCTCTGTTCCAATGACTCTGTCGCAAGTCGGTTTTTTTTAAAGTTTTCATTATTGCCATAGCCTGCTATACAGCAGTGTTTTGCACAGAAATCATACCATTGAACATCTGCGAGTCAACATCTGAGAATGACAACATCAGCAAATTACAAGCTGCAACACTGTATGTACTACGTATTACTAATGATAAGATGTACCAAAAAAACTGCAGTTCTATGTGACACGAACATGTCTTAAACTGGGGACTACCTGTAAATAAATAGGTTTCTAAAGGAACGGGAGTTCAACAACGCACATAGGACTTGAGAAACCAAGCTCCTAGAAGAAAGAGAAGCTCAGTGATGTGAGCAGTGTATTAGTGGCTACTGGTTTCTGGGTGGGTTTCTCTTCAGGACACTTGCCGATTTGGTACAAGGAACATAGAGGTGAAACAGAAAGCAGCAAGTTACAGCTTGTAGCAGCTTTCTCTGTAGACTGAGAATGGAAGACAAAAACTGGAGCTCAGGGCTACCACACAGGACTTGAGATGTGAAGATGCCAGAGAAAAGTGAACCAATGTTCTGTGAGCAACTACCCCTTCAGACACTCACTGACACATAATCCATGCATACACAGGGCCAGGCCCTGGGAATCCAAGCAGAAAGAAGCTGTTTAAAAGACTGAAAAATTAAACAGAGGTTTTGGTAGTTTCACTGTACTGGGGAGACAAAACTTGGAGATCAGGGCCTACTAAGGAGGAGTGACCCAAACAAACATCCACTCTATGAGTCAGAGCAACTCAGAACTAGATCAGCCTTAACTAAATCAAGGTAATACAACATCTAGAGCATCTACATTTTCCATGCAAAATGCCCAGCATACAATCAAAAATTACCAAGCATGCCAGGAAACAGGGCCAAATGATTGAAAAACAAGAGAAAAATATAATTAATAAAAACAAACCCCAGAAACAAGCCCTGCATGATACTGGAGTTATCTATCATACAGAACTTTAAAATAAATATGGTTACTATGTCCGAGAAAATTTGGGAGAATTTCAACAAAGAACTGGAATCTATGGGAAAAAAAAGAATTACACAGAAATCCTATAACTGAAAATATGGTAAGTAAAATTAAGAATTGAATAGATGTATTTGATAGCAAATAAGAAACAGTAGAGAAAACACTGGAAGGTACATCAGTAGAAAAATATACTCAGATTGAAACACAAAAAATACAGAAACGAACTTCAGGGACGTGTAGGATACCATGAAAAGTTCTCACATGTATGTGTAGATGTCCAAGAAAAAGAGGAGAATGATAATGGAGCAGAAGTAGTACCTGAAGAAAACTGTCCAAGAATTTACTGAAACTGACCAAAAATATGAAGCAACAGATTCCAGAAGCTCTCCAAACTCTAATGAAGATAAATATAAAGAGAACCACTATCTACACACATCATAGTATAATTGCTAAAATTCAAAGTCAGTGAGAAAAAAAAGATACTACTTTCCAAGGTGCCACAATAAAGCTAACAGATGACTTTTTAACAGGAATGAAGGAACCCAAAAGACAGTGAAGTGACATCTTTAAAGGATTAAAATAACAGATACAATTAGAATTCTATACCCAGCAAAAATAACCTTCAGACATGAAGGTGAATTAAAGACATCCTCAAACAAACAAAAACTGAGCGACTACTCTAGCAGATCCCCCCACTGCGCAATACACAAATTAAGGGGAGTTCTTCAGACAAAGAAACTGATCTGAAATAGAAGCATGGTTGTATAGGAAGAAATGAAGAACACCAAAAAGAGTAAACATGTGGATTAATCTAAATTATTACTGTTTAAAACAATAATGTCATGTGGAGTTTAAAATATATGGAGAGAGTTAAAATACACAAGACCCAAAAAGGTAAGAAGGAGGTAAAAAGTGTTAAAGTGTTGTACTTAGTATGCACTGTTCAGAAAATGGTTAAAGTATTAATTTAGGGTAGGCTCTAAAAAATAAGATATATGCACATACACACAAACACACACACAATAAGCATTCAATTATGCAAAAATACGTGTAATGAAAAAATACTAGAAGGAAATATGCCTTTTTTTTTAAATAGAGGTTCTAGTACATGATGGGATGACGGCTGGCTGACTTTCATTTTCTTTATATTTATAGCATTTTTGATGCGGCAGCTTTTTTCTCAGTTAAACGTTTCAGGTATAATTCGTACAACATATTCTTATACTTAGGGGAGGTAACAGTAACTTTCATCTTCTCATAAAGGTTCAAACAGAACAAATTCCTGGAAAATTGGACGGAGACCCCATAATCCTGCAGCTAATTATTAACAGCATTTATTCTTATGAGTCAAGAATGGTGCGGTTTGCTTGCCAATACAGACCAGATACATCCTGTGCCCTGGCCAAAGAATGACTGCTCGCTCTATGTTTGGTAAGAGAAAAGAAGCACTCATAAAGCGTTCTTTTGATAAGAACGAGGAAATTCTAACTTAGCAAAAAGTATCATTTTTGATAATAATTCAGGTCATTTACATAGTCTTTCCCCAACAAAAATCCAAAGATCTTGCTAAATTGACAAGTAACAGTCATCATGCGACAGTTGTACTCCACCTTACAGCAAGAAAAAACTGAGTCCCAGAGAAGTAATGTATATTGTTTAGAAAACAATCCATGCTACACAAAAATTGTCATTTTGAAAAATAATAATATTGGGGCTGATGAAACGAGGTGAGTGCTGGTACCATGAATGAAAACTTTCTTAAGAGTTAGGAAATATTATCAAGAACTCCCAAAATGCCCATTCTCTTTAACAAAGTCATTCACCTTTCTAGGAATTTATCCTAAGAAAATAATGCTACATGTGCTCAAAGATATCATGTACCAGGATGTTACCAAAGCATTATTCTTAACAGTCGAAAATTTCAAACTAGTTAAATTTCCAATAATAAGGTCTAGTTAAATAAATTTCGGGACTCAGTACCTGGTATGCAGTAGACACCCCGTAAGTACTTGTTGAACACACATTCACATAAGAGGATATTAAGCAACTGTTTAAGAAAAAAGTTTTCCAAAGAATATTTAGTGAGATTACTAACTGAAAGGTTGGTGGTTTGAACCCACCCAGAGGTGCCTTGGAAGACTGGCCTGAAAATTTGTTTCTGAAAGGTCACAGCCTTGAAAACCCTATGCAGCGGTTCTACTCTACATACATGGGTCGCCGTGATTCAGAACCAAACCTGTAGCAACAGGTTTGGTTTGGTTCTCGAACCTCAGTATTATCTTAAAGCAAAACGAGTAATAACCAACACTAAACCTACTGCCATCTAGTCAATTCCAACTCACAGCGACCTTATAGGACAGAGTAGAACCGCACCACAGAGCTTCCAAGCTGTCATCTTTACAGAACCAAACTGCCATATCTTTCTCCCGTGGAGTGGCTGGTGGGTTCGAACTGCTGACCTTTCGGTTAGCAGCCGAGCGCTTAACCACTGCACCACCAGGGCTCCTCGTAATAATAAAAGCTAGTATTTATTGAGAACTTAATATCTGCCAGGCATAGCCCTAAGTGTTTTATGTGTATTATCTCATTTCTTCTCACCCAGCCCCCAAAAGTGTCCCTGGAGAAGGACCTGGCCTGGGTTGAAAAAGACAGAAGGCTGAACTCCAGCTTTTATGTTCTGTGCTTCTGCTCAGATTAGATAATAAGGGTTAGTTACAGGATGACGTGAGGTAAAACACCCCCTGAAAGGTAAAGAATGGGTAAGCTTAGAGTAGGGTAGGAGGGAGGGCAGGAGGTCAGCCCACAAACAAAGTAGAGAACGGAAAGGGGGTATTTACAGAGTACCTGGCTGGGGGCTTCAAAGAAGGCAGAGGTTTTGGGATCCAGAGTAAGTGGAAGGGAATTCTCTCAGAGATTCCCTTCAGAAACTGAAAAAAGCACCCAAAACAGACAGAGAAATGACAGGAGGCCCTGACTCAGAAAGGCAATAATGCTGGTCCTTCATCATCACTGACATAGCCTAAGAGGTCCAGACCCTTGGCCCTCTCACCTGCGTGTTTTCAACCCTTTCCTCACTGATGTCGTGGCCCTCAGGCTCAGTCCCTCTAGCCTGTCCTTCATATCTCAGAGTGATCTTTCTAATAAGACACAAACCCGACTTGACACCATGCCCCCCACACAACTCTCCTCCCTCCAAACCCTTCAGTGGCTCCCCCTATGCCTAGAGGGTCAACACCAAGCTCCATAATGGACACCAAGTCCTCCCTGCCCAATCCCTGCTTACCTCTCCAGGCTCATCACCTGTCAACTTTCACTGAGAACTCGGTACGTGCCAGGCCCCATGCTGGATACTGGAGACCCAAGATAAACAAGACAGAGCCCAAGGACGAAAAACGCATGGCTCATGTCCTTAAGAAATTTCAACGTCTGTGAGAGAGGCAGACACATAAAGGGATTGTTGCAATCCAGATGAGCAATGGCATGGAAGCCCAGCTTGGGGTGTTTCGGGAAGGCCTCTGGAGGAAGGAAATAGGAGTGAACCATGCAAACGGCAAGTGAGAACATTCCATCCAGAGGAAACAGCAAAGTTTTAGAACAGCGCTATCTAACAGAACTCTTCACGCTGATGAAAATGTTCTAAATCTGTGCTATCTAATATGGTAGCCACTAGCCACATGTGGCTATTGAGCACTTGACATGTGGCTAGTACAAATGGGGACTGAATTTTTTTTTTTTTTGTGCTTCAAGTGAAAGTTTACAAATCAAGTCAGTCTCTCATACAAAAACATATATACACCTTTCTATGTACTCCTAGTTGCTCTCCCCCTAATGAGACAGCACACTCCTTCTCTCCACCCTGTACTTCTGTGTCCATTCAGTCAGCTTCTGTCCCTCTTTGCCTTCTCATCTCCCCTCCAGACAGGAGCTGCCCACATAGTCTCATGTGTCTACTTGAGCCAAGAAGCTCACTCCTCACCAGAATCATTTTCTATCTTATAGTCCAGTCCAATCCATGTCTGAAGAGTTGGCTTTGGGAATGGTTCCTGTCTTGGGCTAACAGAAGGTCTGGGGACCATGACCTCCGGGGTCCTTCCAGTCTCAGTCAGACCGTTAAGTCTGGTCTTTTTACGAGAATTTGAGGTATGCATCCCACCTCCCTCGGAGGTTCTCTAGTGGACTGAATTTTTTATTTTAATTTTTAATTAGTTTAAATTTAAATAGCGACTACCATATTAAACAGTACAGTTCTAGAGCATTAAACTGAAGGTGATGGAAAGTGAAGCTAGATAGCACTCTGGATTGAACCACATTTCCCAAAAAGATATGTTGAAGTCCTAATCTAAATCTGAATGTGACTTTGTTTGCAAATAGTGTCTTTGAAGATGTTATCAGTTGTGTTAACATGAGGTCATACTGGCGTATGACAGCTCCTAATCCAATATGAGCGGTGTTCTATTATAAAAGAGAAAAAGAAACCTGGAGAGAGACACAGAGGGAAGATGGCCATGTGAAGAGGGAGGTGGAGATTGGAATGCTCTGCAAACAAGGAAGGCCAAGGATCGCAGGCTGTCACCAGACGCTAGGAGGGAGGCATGGAACAGATTGTCCATCAGAGCCCTCAGAAAGAATCAACACAGCCAACACCCTGATTTCAGACTGCTAGCCTCCAGAACTATGAGACAAATTTCTGTCCTTATACACCACCCAATTTTTGGTACTTTGTAAGCTTTGAAGTTGAACATGATGCTTCAATTGTTGTTGTTGCTAGCTGGCATCACTGAATCGGCCGCGACTCATGGTGACCCCACACACGACAAAACGCTGCCCCGTTCTGCATCATCCCCATGACTGGTTGCATATCAGACCATTGTGATCAGACCAACTGTATGTAGCTTTGTATACTTCCCATGCTATCATCTGCTGTTCCCTTCCCCATTGTCTACCTGACAAGCCCTGCCAAACCCACACAACTCCACCCATGTCTCACCTCTCTCTGAAGACTTCCTTGGCTGTTCTAGACAGTCTCTCCTACCTGCTATTTATAGAAAAGCATCATCGTGTATTGTATTTATATGTTCACATGACAGTCCTCCACTACACTCTAAATTTCCTGTCTTATTTGTCTTGGTATTCCCAATCACTGGTACAATCCTGGCACATGGCAGGGATGGAATAAACACTTGAGGAATAAACTGTCAGCAACAAGGGTGTGAGACCCTAACCTAGATATTCCTTAGAATGACAGCTCTGTCCAGGAACTCGGGAAAGGATCTCTTAAACACCCTGAGCAGTCTATGCATAACTGTCAATA
Organism: Loxodonta africana; assembly: GCF_030014295.1. Taxonomy (NCBI): domain Eukaryota; kingdom Metazoa; phylum Chordata; class Mammalia; order Proboscidea; family Elephantidae; genus Loxodonta; species Loxodonta africana. The sequence continues at coordinate 105,147,182 of NC_087342.1, forward strand.
GCAGGCCTTGTGGGTGGCTCTATTTTGCCAATGTTCTTAGAAACTGGAGGCCTACACAGAGCAAGTGACTAGTCAAGTTGTAAAGGCAGCAGAGCCTTATGATCAAGAACCAGCCTTTGGAGTTAGCCCTAGGTTTGGATACCAGCTCTGCAACTCAGCACCTGCGTGTCCTTAAGCAAGATGCTGAAAAGTGCTAAGCCTCAGTGTCTTCAAATGAAAAGTGGACATCGTTATCTGCCCCTCACCATTGTTTCGATGGAATGGCTGAAACACTCAGCCCAAGGCCAGGCACCTAGTAAGCTCTCTATAAATAGTAACTACTGCTATTAAAACAATTTGGAACCCTAATTCTGAGCTACCCCATGGCCTTTGCAAATTCCTGAGCCCTGGAATGACTTTTCTTCATGCTCTCAGGATGCAAGGGATATAATCCAATCTCTGACTCACAGTGTTACCAAAATTCTCCTCAAGTTCCCAAGAGAATTTTTATTTTAATTCCCTCTAACTTGAAAAATTAAACAATCCTTAAAACACTTTGGGGGTGGCAGGGGTAAGGAAGGAGACCATGAAATCCAACAAGCAGCTTTAAAAAGGTTACAAACTGATTGAAGAAAGCAAAGAGAAGGCAGCTGGAGGGGGTGAGAAGGGGGGATGGAGACAATCCCCTGAGTTTCTGCTATTATTGAATACCCCAACTCTCAAAGCAGCCAGGCCGCCCCCTCCTCCATGTGGGCTAAGCTCCGTTAATGAGAAAGCGGAGCTCTGCCTACATTACCACAATAATGATTTCCCTGTTGCATTTTTACATGCCTGCCGCTTTATCATAGCAGAAGTAGACATATATTTTCAATAAATCCCTTCTCTCCTTCCCCCTTCCCAACTCGAGCTCTCCCAGTAAATGCTGTTCCCTCTGCGCCCTCCCCCAACGCAATCCCAACCCTGGAGCACAATGAGTTCCACTAATCAAAACAGAAAGAAAAAGAAAAATGGAAAAATCACAGCTGCTGAAAAACAGCATTTGCTACAAGTCAAAGCCCTCCACATTTTTCTGCAGGCAGCATTTACTTCTTCAAGGACACACCACCCCTCCCCTATCAGAAATCTTATGTAGAGTTGCTCAAGGGGGAAGGAGGAGGGGATGAGTGAAGAAATCTAATATTCACTCGTTTTCCTATTTTGACTAAGCCAGCACAGACAGAAATATAGATAAGGCCTTGAATAACTGATTTAACAAAATGTCACTTATTAAAAGGGCTGGGGGATGGGGCGGTATTTGCATTCGAGAGCTCAGTTGAAACCATCCTAGCAGGGCCAAGGCAGACTAGGAGGAAGGAAACATTTCTCTTGTCTGGTCTCTTTCAACAGCTGCAAGAACTGGACCTGGTGGCACAGAGAGGCCTGGATTTCACCCTCCAACGAGAACCAATGGGGAGAAAACCAGAGGCAAGGAAACAAAACCAAAAGCAAAAACAGCTGATTCTTAAGTAAGTAAGCATTTATATAGAGCATCAACTAGTCACAGGTTCTGTGCTAGGAGCTGGGGGTACAAGCATGAGTGATGACCCAGTTCTGCCCTCCCCAGGCTCCCAGTCTAGAGACACACCCAGTGGTAGGTGTGACAACAGCAGCCCTATGAACCACGTGCTCCAGAGGCCGGAGTTGAGCCTCTGGAAGCCCACCCCACAGCCCTGGCATGGGACCAGGCACACAGAGCACTCAAGAAACTTCAGGAATGAGGTCTGCACAGTGAACTCTTCTGAATTCTATACTGGCTTCAAAATAAGCTTAGGCTCTTCAAAAGGAAAAACAAAAACCAAACCCACTGCCATTGAGCCGATTCCAATTCCTAGAGACCCTTTAGGACAAAGCAGAACTGCCTCCTAGGGGTTCCGAAGCTGTAAATCTTTACGGAAGCAGACTGCCACATCTAACTCCCACGGACTGGCTGGTGGATTCGTGCCAACCTTTTGGTTAGCAGCGGAGCGCTTAGCCACTGCACCACCAGGGCTCCCTTCAAAACAAAACAAACTTAAAAAACCAAAACTGTTGCCCTCGAGCCGATTCTGACTCACAGCGACTCCACAGGACATAGCAGAACTGCCCCATAGGGCTTCCAAGAAGTGGCTAATGGAATAGAACTGCCCACCTTTTGGTTTGCAGCCGTAGCTCTTAACCACTGTGCCTCCAGGGCTCCGTTTCAAAAGAAAAGAGGCCCCTAAATGTCCTTACCTACTGTGGCTCCCCCTGAAAATCCCTCTGCTCACAAGCATTCACCCAATTAAAGAAGAAAAGGGAACAAGGCCCAATACTTCAGAATCAGACTCATTACTGGTACCCTTCAGCTGAATTTTAAGGGAGTTTCGTATCTCCCATTGTGATGACAACAGAGGGAACTCAAACGACACTCCTATTAAAACTCCTTGGGCATCAACGCCACTTTTCTTTTTTTTTTTTAATCTCCTTTCAAAAGAGTTAGATTAGGGGCAGCTTCCCAAAGACCAGGAGGGGCCCTCCAGAGTAGCCTCTGTTAAAACAAACACCCCCCAGGGGCCCTCAGGAAGGATTCTTTTCAAGGTAGCAAACTGCTGAGGGCTCAGTTATGTCCAAAGCCACAGCATCCAGAAATTACCACCAGACTGGCCAGGCTTCCTCCACTGAGAGGCCCCACAGAATGAGGTTGGTGGGGAATTGCTCCCTGATTTGTTAATGTCAAGACTTGCCTTTAATTAGGAGGCACCCTTAGAGCTGTGTGCTCCAGAAGGACAGAGTCAGACGACTCAAGTTTTTCAAAAATGTAATGCCCAAAACACGCTTAAATCATCTGAGTATTTCCAACTAAGGTCACTGGGTTTATAAGCCCCAAATTCCCAGATGATCTTAGTTTCCGAGATACCTTGCACACATTATACCACATTCTTATTTAATAAAGTACACAAAATCTGAAGACTATTCAAATTCTACCATTAAGCCAGGGCTTTGGATGCTGGCTGGACATGTGACTCTAGGTTAATCCCTTATTTTAATTTTTCAATTCTACTTCTTGAGCCTGAGTTTCCTCAACTGTAAATTTAGAGGAATATCTACCTCCCAGGGTTGTTGTCAGACATAAGAGAAATAAGACATGCCAAAGAGGCTTTGGAACTATAAAATGCTAGGTACACACTAGTTACTTCAATGATGGCATCCATTTCCTCTCTCTCTCTCTGATTTTTCTTTGACTATTTCCCCTTCTCTATGACACCAAATTCGTATCGGTTCTATTGATCTTTCAAAACCAGTAACTTGTGTTTCTCATACAAATACAGGAAATAGTCCCATTATCCATAACAACCCAAAACCACTGCCGTGGAGTCAAGTGGAGTCAATTCCGACTCAAAGAGACCCTGTAGGACAGAACAGAACTGCCCCACAGGGGTGCCAAGGCTGCCAATCTTTATGAAAGCAGACTGCCACAACTTTCTCCAGTGGAGGAGCTGGTGAGTTCGAATCGCCAACGTTTTGGTTAGCAATTGAGCATTTTAATCACTGTGCCAACAGGACCCCTTCCTTATCCACCAAAATCTCCCTAGCTGCTAAATCTGGGTGATGGGTCCAAACCAGTTCATTATGTTAGTCTGTCTATTTTTGTGTATGCTTCAAGTTTTTTTCACAATAAAAATTAATTTAAAAATAAATAAAGCCTCATCGTCTTAGGTAGAGGCCAGGAATCCCATTAGTGAAGAGCACCCGATATCTTTTAAAACTGGAAATGACTTTCAAGCAGGCACAGCAAGACTAAGGGCTAACAATTGTTTTTGCGTAGACTTAGCTTTGGAGCCCTGGTGGCACACCGTTTAAGTGCTTGGCTGCTAACCAAAAGGTGGTTGGTTCGAACCTACCCAGCAGCTCCACGTGTTGCTGTGAGTCAGACTGGAGGGAATATAACAACAACAAAGCGTTATAGAGGAGTCCCTGGGTGGTATAAACACTAGACGTGCTCCACTGCCAACCGAAAGGTTGGAGGTTCAAGTCTACCAAGAGACACCTCAGAAGAAAGGCCTGGTGATCTAGTTCCAAAAATCAGTCATTGAAAACCCTAAGGAGCACAGTTGTACTCTGACATACAGAGGATCGCCAGGAGTTGAAATCAACTCAGCGCAACTGGTTAGCTTTATAGAACAGTCTTCATTTGCAAAACAAATACTGAATGCAAATGAAGACTACTAAAACCATCAGGCCACAGCCAGGTTTCTTAGGTAGGTTCAAGGTTCCCCTGAACCCAGCTCATGCAATTCTGGAGGAAGGTGAAGACAAATCACGTTCATTTAGCCTTTTAGGTGAGGAGGTCACAAATTCTGAATTATGGATCAGTTTGACCCTATATTTTGAACCTATATTGAGACCAACATTTCACAGCCAGCATTTCTGATGCCAGTCCTTCAACAAGAGCAGTTTCACCCAAAGACCATAAAGGACTTGAAAACCCCAAACAGAAAGTGGCTACGAGAAGGGAACAACAGTGGGAGTGGAGACAGTGAACAGAGTTTTAGTATAAGCTTTGGGAAATCAAGGGGAGTTTTTCACTGGTTGTCAGGTTTTATATCTGAAAAGGGGGTCTGACTGAAGATCAATTCACCCCACTGCTGCCTGTGTGCCATGCCTTTAAAAGTTTACAGAGCACTTTCCGTACATTATCTGATTCAATCCTCACAACTCTAGGAGGATAGGAGACAGATGGTATCACCCTCTTTTTTTTACAGATGCAGAGACAGGCTCCAAGGCTGACTTGTCCGGAGCTTTCGAGCAGGGCTGGAACCCACCCCAGGTCTCCTGAATCTTCCTCCCCCAGAGCCTCTCAACCCACCCACCTCCCATGCAGGCCCCTCGGCTACGGGCCACCAACGCTGGTGTGTGGGATATTTTTGAGAAAGACACCTGAAAGAAGGGCAATCCTTTGCTAATTTTATTCTTGAAGCTTTTTGCTCTAAGCATATATCACAGTGCCTACCAACTTTTGAAAAGGGCTGAAAAAAATCTCAGAAGTCTTTTTCCAACCATAGTTTTCAAATCAATCTAATCCAAGGCCCAAATTACTTTAGCTGAAGATTCTTTTCCCCAAGCAAAAGAATCCACTCTTCGCTTTGTGCAGCTCAGTAATGCAGTCAAATATTCAGAAAAATGCAGTACGATCTCTGATGCAGTCTTAACCCTTGCTGTCTCAGCTGGTGACAAGTCCTGGGTCCACTTGACAGCAGCCTGGAGAGGCAGAATATCTGCCAGCCCTGGGTAAGTCTCCTTCACCTCCCCATTCACCTTCATCTTGCTCTTTTCTGTCATCCTCTATTATGATGGAGGAAGTGTCCCTCCCCCAGCAAAGGCCAACCTTCTCCAGGGCTTTTGCTCAAATGACCCAATCCATTTCTTTTGATCCATCACTCCCTCTCCATTGATCTTTTTCATCAGCACTCACATATATGCCCCCCTCAAAAAAAAAAAAAATAAGCTTTCTTTTTGCATGTCCTTCTAGCTCCCACTCCATTTTTCTGCCTTCCTTTGCCAAAAAGTTGTCTACACATGCTATTCCCAGTTCCTCGTCTCACGATCCCCTCCCAACCCTCACTAGTCCTGCTCCATCACTCCACGGAAAGTACACTCTGCAATGTCTCCAGTGGCTTCCATTTTGCCAAATGCAATAGTGACCTTTCTGTTCCTACCAGATCAACCTGATTTTCATTGGTTGTCAGATTTTACAGAGCCTGAACATACACTGACTGAAACTAACACGTTTACACACCCACACACACACACACACACACACACACACACACCACTGTGCGATGCCCAACGCTTTTCGCCTCCCTCTCCAGGCTCCTCAGTGGATCTCATCCAGTCTCATGGCTTTAAATACCTCCAAGCTGATGGCTCCCACATTTTAATCTCTCGCCTGGCCACTCCTCTGGCACTGGACTGCTGTATCAGACTACCAACTTGGCATCTCCACTTTGAAGTCTCCCAGACATCTCAGTTAGTGGTACCTAAGCAGAAATATCTTGATTTTGCCCCCTCCCTCTCCTAATCTTCTCCATCTCATCCAACAGGACCACCCATCTATCCAATTGCTCAAGCCAGAAACTTCAGTGTCATCCTAGGTTCCTTCTCCCCCCGCCACCACCAAATCCATCAGCAAGCCCTGTCCATTCTACCTTTAACATGCATCTCACACCCACTTGGTCCTCTCCATTCATGTCCTGTCAAGTCCTCATCTGGCCTGCTACCACAGCCTCTTTACTGTGCTCCCCAATACCATATCTGCCCCCTCCACTCTTTTCAACACCAATGCAATCCCTCTTTAAACATGAGTTAGGGCATGCCACTTCCCAATCCAGGCTATTATGCTCCCCATTACACCTCAAATAAAATCCAAACCTTACCAAGGCCCACAAAGCCCTACACAATTATCTCACACTGCCCTCTCTCCCCCTTGTAGAGCCTATACCTTTCGTTGTTGTTGTTGTGAGTTGCCACTGAGTCGACTCCAACTCATGGCAACCCCACGAGTGCAGAGTAGAACTGTTCCATGGAGTTTTTAAGGCTGTGACCTTTCAGAAGCAGATCAGCAGGTCTGTCTTCCGTGGGGCTTCTAGGTGGGTTTGAACCGCCAACCTTTTGGTTAGTAGTTGAGCGCTTAACCATCTGTGCCACCCAGGGACTCCTTGTACCTCTTTTCAGTTCCTCCAAAAGCCGAAGTCCTTCTGCACAGGCTGTCTTCTGCCTGGTGCTGTTCTCCCCCACCACACCCCTTTCCAGGTCACTCCAGCTAAGTAGGGCCAGGCCTGCTCCATGTGGTTTCGTCAGAGCGCTTATCACATTTTGCAATATATATTTCATTATATGTCTGCCTCCCTCTGGACTGTAAGCTAGAGGATAGGGGATGGGGAGGGTGCATAGATAAAAATTAACAGCTGCCGCTGAGTTGATTCCAACTCATGGTGACCCATGTGTGTTAAAGAGTAGGGTTTTCAATGGCTGTGATCTTTCAGAAAGGAGCCCTGGTAAGGAAGTGGTTAAGCATTCAGCTGCTAACCAAAAGGTCGGTGGTTGGAACCTACCAGCCTCTCCTTGGGCGAAAGATGAGGCAATGTGCTCCCATAAAGATTACAGCCTTGGAAACCCTGTAGAGCAGTTCTACTCTGTCCTATTGGGTTGCTATGAGTCAGCATCAACCCGACGGCAACAGATTTGGTTTTGTGATTTTTTTTAATCTTTTGGAAGTAGATCACTAGGACTTTCTTCCAAGGTGCCTCTGGGTGGATTCAAACTGCCAAGCCAAGCACTTAACCATCTGCACCACCCAGGGACTCTAAGGAAGATGATTATGTATTTTAATTATCCATGTATTCCCAGAGCCTAACATTGTGCCTGGCAAAGAGTAGGTGCTCAATAAGCAGCTGCTGAATATATGAATGAATAAACCAGGACCACTTAAGGCATGAAAATAACTGCTACCTAGTTCTACCAGCCCAGAGTTATCACTGCCATTCACACATACAGGTACTTTTCCTCCTTCCTCCTCTACAAAAAAAAAAAAATTGTTTAAGGCTGCTGCACAACGGCCCAACAGCTCAGCATATCCCATTCCTTCCCCAACCTGTTGTCTTCCGTGAGGAAAAAGCAAAAATCATCTGCTTTCTCAATAAACCCAAATTAACCAGAAGACCCCATAAGCAGCTATTCTGAGAACTTAGAAGATTCTTAGAAGATATCACCGAGGTTTTTTATTGTGTTTTCTTTAACCCAGAAGAAAAGACTTATTAAGAAAGCCATGTGTCAAGCTCTTGCCACTAAGCTGTGTTGTTGCTGTTGTTGCTGGTTGCCATCAAGTTGGCTCCAACTCATGATGCCCTTACGTATAACAGAACGAAACACTGCCCGATCCTGTATCATCTTCATGATCGTTGGTATGTTTCAGGCCACGGTCGTGGCTATTGTGGACTATTCTATTCTTTAAAAATGCCCCTTGTTGAAAAGCATGCCAATAACTAGAATCCTGTTGCTCTTGTCTCCCTGTCCCCACAAAAGAAATCAACTATGTTTCAGTCTCCCCTGTATTTCATTGGTTCCCCTACAACATGCAAATCCAGAGATATTATTATTCCACAAGATTCCAGCTGATTCCAATCCTCCCCTCCTCCCTCAGCCACACAGTTTTATGAAGACAGAAATAAAATTAGCTGAATTCCACTGTCTTTAGAGCAGGACAATCAGCATTCACTTATACCGCCAGGGTTAGTCTAAGCCACGTGTCTCGATCCTCACTTTCCATGTCAGTGTTCAAAGTCAATAAAAACATCAAGAGCTTTTCCAAAAAATGCCCCCAGGAAGATATATGATATCCCAGAAGTGACAGTAACAAAATATCATTACTATGAACAACATCACAAATATCCAGCCAAATCTCAACTACCCACATGTGAATTCTCCACAGAAAGTGGGTAATGTCTCCTCATGGAGAGAGTGGATTTGTATGCTGTATGTTGGTAAAGCCACACCGGGCTTTCTGGTTCCCCACTCCTCCCCAAAGCTACTTCCTTCTGCTACCTAGGACTAACAGCTCAATTAACCTTAGATTTGACCAAAGATAATTACACAGGTGAACCAGCTGGCTGCAGGGGAAACTTCCAAGATGAACTGAAATTATTTTTGGTGTCTGGGATTACATGCCCCAGTAATCAACCATACACCTGGGAATCAACCATACACTTCTTCCCCCAAGACTGTGGCAGCCTTTCTCTTGCATTTGACAGTCCAGATTACCAGGCCACTCAAGAGTCCTCTTTGGAATGCCAACATAGAAATCCACTCTCTCCATGAGGAGACAAAAACAGAAGTTAATTAACTCACCCAAGTCCATGAAGCAATTTGGCCGTTGGCCCAGGAAGAGACTTGTCAAGACCTCTTGAGACCTCTCTCCACAAGACCTTAGTCAGAGTCACAGAATTTCAGAGCTAGGAGGGAACTCACAGATGAAACCACGCATTTAAAAAAAAAAAAAAAATCTGAAGCCCAGAAATGGCTACAAATTGGTATCCTCTCTTTTTCTGCTTTTCTTTCCTGTGACACATTTCCCCCCAGCCTTGAGCATCAAACCACTTAAAAGTTCTTTTTTGTCACTTCACAAATGCTGTACCAACTTGAGCCAACTACTGAATGGAAGACAATTTTAACACTTCCTGATTAACCACCTTTCTGGAGAATCCTTACACTTTGCAACAAACCAATGCTTTTGAATATTGACCCATTTTTCCATCAAAGAAGGAGAAAAAGAACATTATAAATAAGCTTCTTTGCTTTTGTGACCATACATTTTCTTATATAAGCAGCAAGGAACACTACAGTCTGCCCTCTCTTATGCAATTAAAGCTCCAAACTCTTCAAAAACCACAGGCCCAAGCGGGTTAACGGAGGCAAAACTGAGTACTTTCCACACAGTTCATAGAATAACTGTTTTCACAGCAAGCTCACATAAATGCTGTGTGATATTAACACATGCCTGCTATGTGGAAGCCTGCTTACCAAGCTGTGAAAAGACCCATGTTTACTATGGAACCTGCGAAATTCATCTTCACAAGGCCTATAAAGCAGAAAGGAAACACTCTTTTTGAGATGTCAAGCTGGCTTCTAGACAATCCCTTGGCAAAAATGGACATGTCTAAAAGGGCGGGGTGCAAAGAGGCGTGTCATTCCGGGTATCAATTCCTATAAATCAAATCCTGACAATCACCACAATGTTCTAAAATGAGTGAATTATGATTCATGGGCCTTCAAACCTTTATTACCACAAGTACATTCTGCAGAGAAGAGGGGAAAAAAGCTACTGTGCCTTGATTAATGGCCAAAGCAAGACAATAAAATAAATCTCATAAATATAAGGAGGAAAAAAAAAAAAAACCAGAATAACTGCTCTTGGCTTCGAGGTTCGGCATGTAAATAATTCCACCACCCTGGGATAAACACACATAAAGATTTTGTTTACCCTCCCAGCATATACCAACCAGACTCAGATTTTCAGCTGGTAAAAATAATAACTAATTTGTTTAACTAATGCCTAGTTAGGAACATTTGATAAGTGGCAATAATATTTAATTCCCAACTAGCTCAACTCTGAAACTGTGGATTACCAAACCCTTAATCTGGAAATTGAATGACGAAAAAAAAAAAAAAAAACTTTTCTTTTTTTTTTTTAACTCATTTTTTTCCCTGATAGAATTCAGCCTGTTTACAGAACTTGGAAAAGTTTAACCAACTTTGGTTGACCTGGCTGCTTTGTATTTACTCCCTGCCATCTCTAGGTTCGACCCTCCAACCCCCCTGGCAAAGTTAAAACTCCAGCACTATCCAAGGTGGATACCTGATAGCCAGGACTCAAAATTCATCTGCAGAAATCGGCAGGTTGGGGATCAGGCAAACTGAGAAAGGCCAGGCAAAGACTGCTGGATAACTAGTTAAGTGCTGAGTACTCCTGCTTGTTATCCTTCCAGGGGTCATCAAAGCCACATTTTCCATCACCAGACTCCTTTCTTGAAAAGGTAAATGATGCAGAAGTTTGGTACCAACTGGACAACTTAAAACTCCTTTCTTGAAGCACTCCTCCATGGCTTGTGGAAAAGTGCACCAAGAATGGCTTTCAGGTGGCATTTTTTAAAGAACTCTTCGGCCATCCCGGCATCCGTCATTCCTAAGCATGACTTCCATACACTTCACAAGCACAGTCCAGGCCCACGATGTTAGCAACCCACTTCAGCACGTCACTTGCCAAAGCTGCGTCTACTGTGGGGTGGGTTTCCACAAAGCTGGTTCTACCAGGCCGGTCGAAGGCACACGGAGGAACCAGAAGACGTTTTCTTTTAACCTAAGGATAGCAGGCGCACATGCTACAGCCCAGCGCTGGTCAGACGCAGCCAGCCAGGTGCTCTCGGCCTCCACCGGTGAATGGGTGGTTTTTTTGCTTTTCTCTTTAAATATCTATTTCTTGAGACCACCAGCAGTAACTTCCCAGTCTCCCAAACTGAAGTTGGGGGATGAAGGGGCAGGTTTATCTCCTTACACACTCCTTTTCTCCCATCTGGGTGGCCACACTAACTTCTGGGGGGTACCCAGCCCCCACAGAGCCCGCAGACGCATATACACACACATATGCATCATGTCAAAAACCCCAAAAGGCACATCCCCAGGGTCCTGCGGTTTCTTGGCTGGAAGAATGAAGGCTTTATAACCTCACAACCTTCTATTGCCAGCCCCACCACCATCACCCTTCAAGCCGGGGTTGCCAATGATAGCGCCCACCTCACCCCTCCCCCTGTGCCGGGATGCTGTGCAGTCCGGAGAGGGAAGAGGGAAGAAGGGAAGCAGGGGGAAGAAGGCCCCGCTTACATATTGAAAGTAAAGAAAGGGGGTACTTTTCCTTCTCCGTCCCCCACTTCTCCCCGCTCCCATCTTCTCACGAGCATCCACCAACTAATTTTTTTTTAGTGAAACTTAATAAGCTTCTTGCCTACCTTGGCTGTGTCAGCAACAAGTGCATGGGCAATCCGAAAAGACTGGTCTCCGTTTGGGGGGTGAGATGTGGAGGCGAGCAGGGCTGATGGAGTAATTTCAATATTAATTTATGTCAGAGCCGCCTTCTCGCAGCGCTACTCACTTACAGTACTGCCCTCAGCCTGTAAACAAATATCGCTCCGCCAGGAAACATACTCCCCAGATGCATGCATGCCCCCTCTCCCCAGCAGGGAACCTAGCCCCTCGGCCCCCTCCTCAAACGGCGTGCTCCTCCAACGGCACCCCCGTGTAGGAACCTCCAAGCTACCGAAGCACCAATCCACCACCTCCGCCACCACCCCAGCAAGAAACTTACTCTGTCCGTCTACGCCTCCACCCTCCCTTCAGGAAATCTACTCTCCATATGCATTCAGCCTCCCCGCAGGAAATCTGCTCCCCCCTCCCCCTCCTATATACATGCACCCCTCCCTCTTCTCCTCCCCAAGCGCCCTCCCCGGTCAGAAACTTACTAGCAAGCAAGCGTGCAGGCTCTCCCGATCCTGGAAACTTACTCCCAGATATAGCGCCCGCCAGCCCCCTTTCCCGGTCCTGCTCCCCTTCCTGCCCTCTGCCGCAAGCAACTCCAAACTCTCCGCATCCAGCCACTCGCCCTCCCCGGTGGAAATTTGCAGCGCCGGGCTGCGCGCGTGCACCCACCCTCCCCTTCAGGAAACTTACTCCCCTTCTGCATGCACCGCCTCTCAGCCATCGCTTAGAGGGAAGGGGGTGTGCTGGGGAGACAGAAATACATATGTATCTCTCGCCCCTCCCCCGGCCGCAGCCCACTCGGAGCTGAGCCTCGGTAACCTGGCCTTACCTTTTGCATTGCTTCCCACCCTCGCCCCCTTCCCTTAACCCTCCTAAGCCGCTCCCCGGAGCCCCCCTTTTTTCACCCAGTACCCACCCCTAGCAACCGTTCCCAAGCTCCTCTCTGCCTTTTTTTTTTTTTTAATCCAGGATGCAAATTCCTCCCCTGTCAGCAAATCGACTGTCAAATTATTTTCTTGCAAAAGGAGAAAGGCGGGGTGGGGGTGGGGGAGCGGGAGCAAAAAGGGGAGCGGGCGGGGAAAGGGAGGGAGAGAGACTGAAGAGGGGAGAGATATCCCTCCGCAGAGCTGGGTCCGCCGGCGGGCGGGGAAGCAGGAAGTAAGGTGTCCAGCGCCGCGGCCGGCCGGTCCTCCGCCGCTGCCCCCGCCCGCGCCGCCTGCCTCCCGGGGCGCCGCGCTCTGGATGGCGCAGGCCGGCCCGCGCATTGTTCGCAGCCGTGCCAGCGCTGCGCTGCCGACTTTGTGTGTTCTGCATGTGCGTGAGGTTGCACCTTTTGTAGGCTGGCGAGCCTCAGATCGAGAATGGGGCGGGGGGCGCGGGCCCCGCTGCAGCCTCGCACGGGACCTGTCAGCCGGCCTCGGAGTGCGGACTCTCTGGCATGGGTGGAAAATCGAGGCCCAGGAGAACGCGGCGTGGCCGGGAAGCTGCCCCCTAGACCTGGGCCAGTGCAGGATTGCTTCCTGCGCAGCCGTCCCGGTTATTGTACCGCGCTCTGCAATCTAACGACTGGGGTTTGGGTTTGTGTGGGGGTTTTTAGGGGGGCTGCGGGGAGATCGTTTGCGCCAACCGCCACCGCACTTCGGTCTCGGTGGGGCTGGGAGAGGGGCTGGGGCTCCCGGGAAGGGGCTGGAAAATTGCGAAGCGCACGGCTTCATACCTCCGCCCTAATGGGGGCGGGGAAGGGGTGCAGACGGCGCTGAAAACGCAGCTCTCTGGGGAGGGGGCTCTATCTCGGCGCAGCCGGCCGGGGAGGGAGGTTGCCTAGGAGAGGGGCCGGGCGGCGGAGGGAGGGAAGGGGGTGCGGGTGCAGCCGCGGCCCGCGCTCGCCCCTCCTCGCGCGCCATGACTGTGGAACGTGGTGCCGGGGAGGAGGGACGGCCGCCCGGGGCTGCTCGGCATTGGTGCGGAAACCTGAGCCTGGAGTCGGTCCCTTGCGTTGTCTCCTCCTCCTGCTCTGCGGGGGAAACCGCTGCACCCAAACCGAGAGCAGCTGCGAGCAGGGGGCAGGGCGCGAGTGGAAAGCCTAGCCAAGGGTTCAAACCTTGGCGACCCGGCCGGCAGGCGCCGGTCAAGGGGCGAGGGCAGGACAGCCCGCGAAGGCGCGGTCGCTTGTACACCTAGGTGCGGAGGGGCCACAACATTTCTAGTTTTCTTTCCTGGTCCGGGAAAACGTGAACCCAAGATGGTTCGGCTAAGCAGGCCACTTAGAGCGGGCTTCGAGGCATCTGAAAACAGCGAGTATTTGCACAAGAGAAACTTAAATCATGCTTTTTTTTTTTTTTTTCACCGTGGGGAAGTCATTAACACCCCTTTCCCCCAAATCTCGCGCGGATACGTAAGCTTCTCCGGCTACCCCGGCCTAAACTACTGCCCTCCACCCCCACCCTACAACCACTGGGGCGCTGGGTGTGGACAGGACCGGGGAAGGCTATATGGGAGCTTAAAGCATGAGGTCATGGGCGGGGGAGGCTGCTGCCAAAAGCGGCCGAGGGTTTTTTTAATGTGTTTTTGAGGGGTAACGGTTCTCCGTCTTCGGCAATGGGAAGTTCTCCTGCCTCCCCCTGTCAGTTATGAGGCACCTAGATCAGAAAGCCCCTGAAAGAGGATGGGGCTCTGGGCTGTTCTCGCTCACTTTTTCGTAGGGGCTCAGTCCTTTACCGGGCCTTTCTGCATTAGCAAAGAAAGCCAAGGAACCGCGTTCAATGACGTGGGGACTGCTAAAAGCTTCAGATGCTCGCGCACCCCCCGCCTCCCTGCCCCTTCCTCAGTCCTCCGTCATCTTCCAACTGGACTGCCTTCTGTGTTAGCCCCCTGTTCCCCTCCGACCCATCCTTCCCAAGCAGCTAGAGGAGTCTTTCTGTAACTCCTGATTTACAGGCCTTCAGCGGCTTCAAACCCCTCCCCACTGCTCTTAGAATAAAGCCAAGCTCTGAAAATAGTGGGTGATTTGGCCTCCACCCACATAGCTCCTCCTCCTGTACAGTAGGCTCTGTCAGGCTTGCTTTCTTTGTTCTGGATAAGTGAGGGGGGGGGGGATCCCTAACCCTTCCCCCTCCTTCGTCTCTTACTAACTCCTGCGAGACCTTCAGGGCTAGGCTTAGCTGCCACTGCCTCCAAGAAGCCTTCCTGGGGATACACCCTCATCACTAACCCCCTCAGAAGAAAAAGATTGACCCCACACCTCTGGGCGGCGGGCGCTGTGGCAGGAGGCTGGCCCCAGTGGTTGTCCTTTTCCATATTTAGGAGGAAGAGCCAAGCTTGAGTGGCGTCAGTGGCCGGGGTCCAGACTCCCTGGGAAGGAGTAGCTAGAACAGAAGTTCAAAATACCCTGTTTCCTCAAGAGACCTGGGAAAAAAAGCAGACGCAGAAACCTGAGCCCCAACACCTCCCACCCCCCATCCCCCAGCAGACACCCACAGACTGCAAGAAGAGGTCTTTTACTATAAACCTCCTCTAGGGGCAGATAAGGAACTTGAGGCTCAGAGGGTAGGTACATTGTCTAGGGTCAATTTGGAAATTTACATCCTGGGCTTCTAAGTTCTTAAACCAGAAGTTGCAAAAAAAAAAAAAAAAAAAAGCAAGGATTTGGGATCCGGTACCCCAGAGATTGCTCCTATACAAATGACACTTTGTCACCTTTAGAGGACCCCTGCATGCTTGGTTGGCTCTTCAGAGGTAGTATTTTCTAATGGTGAGTCATGCAGGCACTGACCTTGGGCAAGTTACTTAACCTCCCTTGGATCAGTTTCTTTGGCAGCAAAGTGGGACTGATGCTACAATACCTACAGTATGAGGAGCCCTGCTGATGCAATGGCACCCAACAACAACATAGTGATGGAGAACAGACCAGTGGAGAACTGCTCAGGGATTGCCAGGGAGCCCTGGAGGTACAGTGGTTAAGAGTTCGGCTGCTAACCAAAAGGTTGGTAGGTCAAATCCACCAGCAGCTCCTTGGAAACCCTATGGGACAATTCTACTCTGTCCTATAGGGTGGCTCTGAGTCAGAATCAATTTGATGGCAACAGTTTATGGGGAGAGGGGAGATTGTGACACTAAAGGGATAGCACAAGGGACTTTTAGATGATGCTAGAACAGTTCTAATTATGATGTATTGGAAACCCTGGTGGCATACTGGTTAAATGCTACGGCTGCTAACCAAAGGGTTGGCAGTTCGAATCTGCCAGGAGCTCCTTGGAAACTCCATGGGGCAGTTCTACTCTGTCCTATAGGGTTGCTATGAGTCGGAATTGACTCGACAGCACTGGGTTTGGTTTTGGTTTTTTGGTATATGTACACACACAGAAGCCAATTATAGTGTATGTTAATTTAAAAAAAAAAAAAAGCTACACCTAGGCAGGGTGTTGAATCTATCTGAAAGATACAAAAGAGAAAACAAATATTCTTTAAGTCAAACAAACAATCAAATACAATAATAGGAAAAAACCACCAACAACAAAAATCATACCTATGTGTAAGCAAAGTCACACAATGCCAGAGCTGGTTTTCTAGGTAAATAGCATCCTATACATTGCTATTCAACCATGCTTCACACTATTAGAGCAACAAGTGAGTTGGAAAAACTAGATAGTGGTGCTTTCTAATGTCAAGGTGTTACTCTTCAGAGATTTACTGTTTTTTTTTTTTCTTCAGTGACTTAATTTTTTTTTTTTTTAATTTCAGGCTGGGTCTATTGATAAGCACCCTGACCTCATTTTTTTTTTAAGTGTATGCGTGCATTCGTGTTCTTAGTGGGCTACAAGCGATCTGTGTTTTTTTTTCTTTTTGCACCTTAGTGTTTTCTAAAATTTCCCTGATTCCCTGATAAGCATTGTCTTAGTTTCCTAGTGCTGCCATAACAAAAGAAAAAAAATAGCACCAGTGTGTCCCTTTATAGGACAGAAATTAATTTTCTCACAGTTCCCACTCATAGCGACCCTATAGGACAGAGTAGAACTGCCCCATAGAGTTTCCAAGGAGCTCCTGGCGGATTCAAACTGCCATCCCTTTGGTTAGCAGCCGTAGCACTTAACCACTACTCCACCAGGGTGTCCTCTCACAGTTCAGGAGGCTAGAAGTCCAAAGTCGGGGCGCGGCTCTAAGGGGAAGTCCTTCTTGTGGGTAGTCCTGGCATTCCTTGGTGTTCCTTGGTGTGTATCTCTTTGTCTTTAACACTTGGAAGTAATTAGTTTAGAACCCACCCTACTCAGGTATGACATCACTAACAAAAGAAACCCCGTCTTCCCAAAGAGAGTCTTATTTATGGGTACAAGGGTTAGGATTCAACACCTATTTCTGGGGATACAGTTCAATTCATAACAAGTACATATTTTTATAAACGAATAAGTTAAATTATAAGAACTTGAATCGATTGCTAACTAGAATATTTTCCACATAGAATGTTTTGTTTTGTAATCTCTCTTAAATCATAGATAAGAATGAGCCATAGTTAATGTGTTATGTTGTTGTTAGGTACTGTGAAGTCAATTCTGACTCATAGAGACCTCATGTGACAGAGGAGAACTGCCTCCTAAGGTTTTCTAGGCTGCAGTCTTTACAGGAACAGATTGCCAGGTCTTTCTCCCACAGAGAAGCTAGGTGGGAATGAACCACCAACCTTTTGATTAGCAGCCAAGCACTTAACAGCTGTACCACCAGGGCAGCTTATAGTTAACCTAGATATGATATAAAAAGATTGTAAATGAATGCTTCTTAAGGAATTCAAAACAGTGAGTTCCCTCAAGTGTACCCCTGCAGTCTTGTTTACATTTATAGCAAAATCCTTTTTCCTTCAAGGAAGTTATAAAGGATAAATTCAGTTTTGCCCATTTCTGAATAGTTAGGAACTCTGATTGGAATGAAATCTGTGATATACACTTTTTTGAAAGTGATCTGGATAGTCTAAAAATGTTTAGAGGAATTGAATAGTCAGAATGGTTACAAGTCGGAATAATGAGCTCTCTTTGTACCGGCTGTCAGTGCTCCTTATACATAAAAAAAATCAACAAATATTTAATTAAAATAAAATTGTCTGCTGGAATATATTCAGTTGCCATTGACCAAAGAGCCCTTGCAATTCTTGGGATCTTGTGCTGCCAAAGGCACTTTTTGTTGTGGTGGTGGGCTAATGGTGAGAGAAGTAAGGGCGAAGGGGAGTGGGGTCTTGTCTACAATATTTGACTTTGGAGCCTGGAGTGTCTTTTTGAATTTTGAAATCTCAGGATTCTCTCTTCACTACTAGTGGCCCTTTAAAACACTCAAGTCTCTTCTCTTGATAATTCTTAGTTAAGCTTGTTTTTCCTTTGGAAGTATGTAAAAACCTGTTTTAGGATACATATGATACATACCAAATGACTATCTTTTAAAAATCACCAAGATTTAAAGCCTTTTGCTGAAATGGTTGCTTGTGATGTGTCTATTTTATTTACTACTCTTAACCAACAACAAAAACAAAAAAAAACCCATTGCCATCAAGTTGATCCCAACTCATGGTGATCCTGTGTGTTACAGAGTAGAACTGAGCTCTATCAGGTTTTCTGGGCTGTAATCTTAATGGTAGCAAATCACCAGGCATTTCTTCTGTAGTGCAGCTGGGTGGGTTTGAACCAACAAACCTTTGTTTAGTAGTGGAGTGCAAACCACTTGTACAACCCTGGAACACCTTACTCTGAACCATGATCCTGAAAATTTCAGGTAAAAGCCCAGTCTGGAAAGACCTGTACAAAAAAAACTAGAAAACACTATTACAGGAAACCAAAAGAGACCTACATAAGTGGAAAAACATACCATGCTCATGAATAGGTAGACTCAACATTGTGAAAATGTCAGTCCTATTCAAAGCCACCTACAGATACAATGCAATGCTGATCCACATACCAACAGCATTCTTTAACAAGAAGAAAAAACTAACCACCAACTTTATATGGAAAGGAAAGAGGCCCTGGATAAGCAAAGCATTGCTGAAGAAAAAGAACAAAGTAGGAGGCCTCACACTATCTGATGTCAGAACCTAATATACAGCCACAGTAGTCAAAACAGCCTGATACTGGTACAATAGACACCCTGACCAATGGAACAGATTCAAGAGCCCAGATGTAAATCCATCCACCTATGGCCACCTGATCTTTGACAAAGGCCCAAAGTTCATTAAATGGGGAAAAGACAGTCTTTTTAACAAATGGTGCAGGCAAAGCTGGATGCCCATCTGTAAAAAAATGAAACAGGACCCATATCTCATACCATACACAAAAACTAACTCAAAATGAACCAAAGACTTAAATATAAAACAGTAAAGATCATGGAAGAAAAAACAGGACAACGCTAGAGGCCCTAATACATGGCATAAATACAATACAAACTGTAAATAACAATGTGCAAACACCAGAAGAGAAACTAGATAACTGGGAGCTCCTAAAAATTAAACACTTAATGTTCATCAAAAGACTTCACCAAAAGAGTAAAAAGGGAACATACGGACTGGGAAAAAAAAAACTTGGCTATGACACATCTCACAAGGGTTTAATCTCTAAAATCTATAAGATACTGCAATATCATAACAATAAAAAGACAATCTAATTTTTTAAAAAAATGAGCAAAGGATATGAACAGGCACTTCACCAAAGAAGACATTCAGGCAGCTAACACATGACGAAATGCTTGCATTCACTACCCATTAGAGAAATGCAATTCAAAACTGCAATGAGACACCATCTCACCCCGATATTACCAGCACTAATCAAAACAACAGAAAATAACAAATGTTGGAGAGGTTGCAGGGAGATTGGAACTCTTATGCACTGCTGGTGGGAATGTAAAATGGTATAACCACTATGGAAAATGATATGGTGCTTCCTTAAAAAGCTAGAAATACCTCACCAAAAAATCAAACCTGTTGCCGTCGAGTCAATTCTAACTCATATAATCCAGCAATCCTACTCCTAGGAATATATCCTGGAGAAATAAGAGTGATCACACAGATGAACATATCCACACTGATGTTCATTCAAGCATCATTCACAACAGCAAAAAGATGGAAACCTTAGTGCCAACCAACAGATGAATGGATAAACTATAGTACATGCACACGATGGACTACTTTACAATGATAAAGAGCAATGATGAATCCATGAAAAATCTCACAACATGGATGAATCTGGAGGGCATTATGCTGAGTGAAATAACCCGAAACCCTGAACCATTGCCATCAAGTTGATTTCGACTCATAGCGACCCTACAGGGCAAAGTAGAACCGCCCCATAGAGTTTCCAAGGAGCACCTGGTGGATTTGAACCGCTGACCTTTTGGTTAACAGCTGTAGCACTTAACCGCTACACCACCAGGGTTCCCAGTGAAATAAGTCAATCACAAAAGGACAAATACTGTATGAGACCACTACTATAAAAACCCAAGAAAAGGTTTAAACACAGAAAAAAAACAATCTTTGATGATTATGAGGGAGAGGACGAGTGGGGAGGGGAATCATTAAAGAGCAGACAAATTAACTTTGGTGAAGGGAAAAACAACACACAAAATAAGGGAAGTCAGTACAACTTGACCAAGGCAAAGTCATAGAAGCTTCCTAGACACATCCAAACACCTTGAGGGACTGAGTTACTGGTGCTAAGGGGTGGGGACCATGGTTTCGGGGGATGTCTAGCTCTATTGGCATAACGTAGTTCATAAAGAAAATGTTCTACATCCTCCTTTGGTGAGTAGCGTCTGGGGTCTTAAAAGCTTGCGAGCAGCCAACTAAGATACATCTATTGGTCCCATCGCATTCAGAATAAAAGACAATGAAGAAAACCAAAGACACAAACGAAATATTAGTCCAAAGGACTAATGGACAACATGAACCACAGCCTCCACCACCCTGAGCGCAGAAGAACTAGATGGTGCCCAGCTACCACCACCTACCGCTCTGACAGGTCACAATAGAGGGTCCCAGAAAAAGCAGGAGAAAAATGTAGAACAAAACTCGAATTCACAGGAAAAGACCAGACTTACTGGTCTGACTGAGACTGAAGGAGCCTCCAAGACTGTGGCCCCCGAACGCCCTGCTAACTCAGAACTGAAGACACTCCCAAAGTCCACCTTTCAGCCAAAGATTAGACGGGCCTATAAAATAAACAATAACACATGTGAGGAGCGTGCTTCTTAGTTCAATCAAGTATACGAGACCAAATGGGCAGCACCTGCCCAAATGTAAAGACGAGAAGGCAGGAAGGGACAGGAAAACTGGACTAGTAGACACAGAGAACCCAGGGTGGAAAGGGAAGAGTGCTGACCTGCTGACATATTGTGGGGATTGCAGCCAACGTCACAAAACAATCTGTGTATAAATTTTTTAATGAAAAACTAATTTGTGCTATAAACTTGTAAACTGTCACCTAAAACACAATTAAAAAAGAAAAAGTCCCAGTCTGGATATTCTCTGTTCACCCTTCCAGACTCACTACTTTCCTCCACCATCCTCCATGCCCTGGCAGGCTAACCTCCATTGACTTCATTAATGGGCTCCTGGTGTCCTCTGGCTTCCTGTTGGATTTGGTCAATGAGAGGCATAGGCAGGAGATCACAGGGCAGGAGGAGAGAGAAGTTGGGGTATTTATTCACCTGTCTCCCTGTCTGTAGAGCCATGGGTTGGCTATGGCTGTGTACCTCTACTAAAGGTCATGGCTTTTGTGTGGCCCTCTTCTACAGCCACAGCCACAGCTTCAACAACAGCTCTCTCTTCATTCCAGATATTGCCCTTTCTGACCAAGGGGTGGTAAACACTCCACACCAGTATTAGTTCTTTGGTGCTGTACCATTGCTTGTTGGTCTACCTTAACCCTGCACATAGGATCAGCCACATAATTTGTGGGGCCCAATGCAAAATGAAAATGGAGGGCTGCTTGTTCAAAAATTACTAAGAATTTCAAAATGGCAGTAGCAGAGCGTTAAACCAGACACGGGGCCCTTCTAAGTAGAGGGTCCCGTGTGATTGCATACTTTGACCACCCACACTCCCCCACCTCCCACCCCATAAAGCTAGCTTGCCTACATGCTACTGTACATAGCCTTACCTTAAATACTGCTCAGTTACCTGTTGAGTGTACCACCTGTTTCCTGCCAGGATCCTTTCTGATACAAGGTCTCATGCGTTCTCTTTCCTAATAAAAAGAAGACAAAATCATGGCCCTATTAGGGGTCCTAAAAAAGTAGTCACTATATATCTACCACCGCCAGTTGCTCTGAGTGGATTCTGACTCCTGGCGACCCCATATGTGTCAGAGTAGAACTGTGCTCCATAGGGTTTTCAGTGGCTGATTTATTTTATGGAAGTAGATCGACAGGCCTTTCTTCTGAGGTGTCTCAGGGTAGACTGGAACTGCCAACCATTTGATTAGCAGCCAAGCATGTTAACCATTTGCACCACCTAGGGATTCCAGCCATTATATATATACGTACCTTTAAAATCTGAGTAATTTAAAACTTTGTAATAGATTTGCATCAGCAATAGGAAATTCAATCACCATCTTCCTCGCTCTCATAGCTAACAAAGCCACTTATTTGGGACAACTTGAAGCTGGGAATCATCATGAGCAACTACAGCCTTGAGTACGTCCCACCACCACCACTGCACTAGAACCGTAGTTGAAACGTGTGGCTCCCAAACATGCCTCCTGGGCAGGTACGGGAATTTTTAGCAGAGATTTAAACCAGTTAACCGCTTTTTTTTTGGTATCAGATACAGAACCTACTAAGTATCCAAGAATATTTTTTCTTTGAAATATGACTTAAATTGAAAACCTTCTCATAGTCTGGAACCTATTTCCTCTCTCTGGCTAGAAACTTGCCCAAGATAGTGATCGCTTAGTATTACTAAACAAACACCAGTTAGGCCTCCTGTCTTGAGTAAGACCAGCTCTCTCAACACCACCCCTAACAGACTCAGGGTTGAGGTGACTACCAATATTGATAGTCATTGGTTTTAAAATGGGACTTCCAAATGCCCTTCTGTGCCACAATTTTTTTATTTCATTGCTTTGGTTGTTACATACTCAAGAACTGCAAAGACATAAGAGTTGAGGAACACCCCCCACAACCATGTTGTTCATTGCTTAAACTTGACACTCATTTGGCCCTGATCACTAAGCCTTCTCAACAACTCTATTATTTACATCCATCATTCATTTCTAAAAGCACACACTGACACGTTCTATCCTCGTGGTCTTCCTTCATTCTGCAACATTGGGTAAAACAGGAAGTGGAAGTGGTATTTTCTATGTTCTTTTCCTTCCATGTCTCTAAGCCTCCGGTTTTTCCAGCTTTTAAGAAGTTTCTTAAGCTCAACATTTGTGTAATACGTAAAAATAATTCCAGTTGTTTAAGTCCAGAGCACTGAAAAATTACTCCTAGAACAATGCAGGAATGCTCACTGGGTCTAGAGCATTTCATTCGGTTATAAGTCAGATACATTTCCATTTCCATTCAGCTCTGAACTTTTTTCTGAGACAGGCAAATTGCCAGTGTGGGTTCAGAAATGATCTTTCTCCTGCAAAAACCAACAGCATTCCTGAGACTTCCAGTCTTGACAACTGGAAGGGGCAGGAGAGATCTTGCATCCAAACCGCTCGTTTATAAATGAGAGAACTGGTGCTCAGAGTCATGATCCCGGACCAGGTCACAGACTGGGAGTACAGAGTAGAGAATATCACCCAGTGCATCTTATCCCAAATCCATGCATTTGTTTTCAAGTTCATGCATTTTTGAAGTGCCTTTGTGATGACACACATTTTTTTGGTGAAAATCTGCCCCAAATTTATTTTGCTTATTCCTGTATCACTCAGTTCTCCAACCATTTTCCTTCCTGTAGGTTGTCTTCTGAGTGATTTTGAATGGGTCCTTACAAATAACTGCCTACCTTGTTCTCTGTGGCACTTGTGTCCCATGCCAGGGGAAGATGCTGCCCTAAATGTCTCACAGTAAAAAAACTGCCATTATTGTGTGCCTACTATATGTCAGTATTTTGTTAATTAAAAAGTTTTGATAACTATTGATAACAATAATAGCTGATTTGGTTTAATAATGTTTAATTTTAATGCTTTAAAAAAGATTGTTAAAACATTTATGTTAGTTTTAAATTTATTTTCAAAGAAACGTATTTGTTTATTTCAAAGAAAATAAATTATATTTATTTTATACAAAACATTTCAAACATTCAACAGAAGTAGGGAGAATAATATAGCCAACCACCACCACTACCAGTTGCGGTCAAGCCTCGACCCTGTGTGTATTAGAGTAGAACTGTGCTCCATAGGGTTTGTTTTCAATGGCTGATTTCTGGGAAGAGTAGATCACAAGACCTTTCTTCCAAGGTGCCTCCGGGTAAACACAAACCTCCAACCTTTCTGTTAGCAGTCAAGCATGTTAACCATTTACACAACAGGGACTCCAGTATAATGAACAGCTTAAAGTATTATCCACGTTTTGCTAATCTTGTTTTTTAAATTTATCTCCTGCTTTTTGGGGGGTGGGGCTGAAGTATTTGAAAACAAATCCTAGACATATTTTCTCCCAAAAAACCTCATTATACAACTCCAACAGATAATAACTTAAAAAAGAAAAACCGTAACATCATTATCATGCTAAAAAATTAATAATTTCTTAACATCTAATATGAAGTCCACTTTTATATTTCCCTGATTGTTGCAAAAATGTCTTTTTAAACAATTGGTTTATTCAAATTGGATCCAAACAAGGGTTAAATATTGCATCTGGTCATTTATTAGTACTTTAAATGTCATTATTTACATGTATTTGAACTTTGTATCAGACCAATGAAGAAGGTATGGTTGCAGCTCACAAATGGTTGAACTGGGGCTCAGAGAGGTTATGAAAACTTCCCAAGAGCAAAGAAAAAAAATTAGACATGGAAACTGAATAAAACCTTGCTTAAAACCACTGGATAATAGAAGAAATCAAATACGGAATAAAAAAAATTTCTAGAATCAAATGAGAATGAAAACACAGCATGCCAAAACCTTTAGGACACAGAAAAGGCAGTGCTCAGAGGTCAATTTATAGCAATAAATGCACTTATCAAAAAAGAAGAAAGGAACAAAACTAAAACATGAGCAACTTGAAAAAATGTAAAGAGAACAGCAAAAGAAGCCCATGGTCACCAGAAGGAAGGAAATAATAAAGATCAGAGTGGAAGTAAATGAAATAGAGAATAGGAAACAATAGAAAGAATCAACAAAACCAAAAGTTGATTCCTTGAAAGGATCAACAAAAACAACAAACTATTGGCCAAACTGACAAAAGAAAAACAGGAGAGGAAGAAAATAACCCAAATAAAAAATGAAATGGGGGACATTACAACAGACCCAACTGAAACAAAAAGGCTTATAATAGCATATTATGAAAAACTGTACTCCAACAAATTTGAAAACCTAGAGGAAATCGACATATTTCTAGAAACACACTACCTACCTAAACTAACACGAACTAAGGTAGAAAGTCTAAACAAACCCATACAAAGACAAGAGATTGAAAAGGTAATAGGAAAAAAAAAAAAAAAACTCCCAACAAAACAAAAAATCATGGCCCAGATGGCTTCACTGGAGACTTCTACCAAACATTCAGAGAAGAACTCACACCAGCGCTACTCAAACTATTTCAGAACATAGAAAAGGAAGGGATACTTCCAAATTCATTCTATGAAGCCAGTGTAACCCTGATACCAAAAACAGGCAAAGATATCACAACAACAACAATGAAAAAACTGCATCTAGTATCTCTCATGAATATAGATGCAAACATTCTCAGGAAAATTCTAGCCAATAGAATTCAGCGACACATAAAAAAAAAATAATACACCCCAACCAAATGGGATTCATACCAGGTATACAAGGATGGTTCAACATTACAAAATCAATCAATGTAATCCACCACAAAAATAAAACAAGAGAATCACGTGATCATCTCAATCAATGCAGAAAAGGCACGTGATAAAGTTCAACACCGATTCCTGAAAAAAACTCTCAATAAAATAGGCATAGAAGGGAAATTTCTCAACATAATAAAGGGCATCTATATAAAAAAAAAGTTTTTTTTTTTTTATATAAAACCAGCTGGAGCCCTAGTGGTGCAGTGGTTAAGCATTCAGCTGCTAATCAAAAGGTTGGCAGCTTGAATTCACCAGCCACTCCTTGGAAACACTATGGGGCAGTTCTACTCTGTCCTATAGGGTTGCCGCAAGTTGGAATCAACCCAACAGCAATAGGCTCAGTTTATACAAAACCAACACCCAACATCATTCTCAATGGAGAAAGGCTGAAAACATTCCCCCTGAGAATGGGAACAAGACAAGGATGCCCTTTATCACAACTCCTATTTAACATTGTGCTGAAATTCCTAGCTAGAGCAATAAGGCAAGAAAAAGAAATAAAAGCATCCAAACTGGTAAGGAAGAAGTAAAACTATCCCTATTTGTGCATGATATGATACTATATGTAGAGAACCCAACAGACTCCACAACAAAACTCCTGGAACTAATAGAAAGATTTAGCAGAGTAGCAGGACACAAGATAAACATATAAAAATCAGTTAGATCCCTATATGCCAGTAAAGAGATCTACAGAAAGGAAATCAGGGAAGCAATACCATTTATAATAGCCCCTAAAAAATAAAATACTTAGAATAAACTTAACCAAGGAAGTAAAAGACCTATTTAAAGAAAACTATAAAATACTACTGCAAGTAACCAAAAGAGACCTCCGTAAGTGGAAAAACGTACTATGCTCATGGATAGACTCAACATTGTGAAAATGCCAATTCTGCTCAAACACTCTGCAAATACAATGTAATCCTGATCCAAATACCAATGGCATTCTTTAACAAGATGGAAAAACTAATCATTAACTTTATATGGAAAAGAAAGAGGCCCTGGATAAGTAAAGCACTATTGAACAAGAATAAAGTAGGGGGCCTTGCACCACCTGACCTCAGAACCTACTATACAGCTACAGTGGTAAAACAGCCTGATACTGATACAACGACAGACACAATGACCAATGAAACAGAATCAAGAGCCCAGATGTAAATCCATCCACCTACTGTCACCTGATCTTTGGCAAAGGCCCAAAGTCCATTAGATGAGGGAAAAGACAGTCTTTTTAACAAATGGTGCTGGCAAAACTGGATGTCCATTTGCAAAAAAATGAAACAGGACCCATACCTTACACCATACACCATACACAAAAACTAATTCAAAATGGATCAAAAGCATAAATATAAAACCAAAAACTATAAAGATCATAGAAGGAAAAATAGGGCCAAGGCTAGAGGCCCTAAAACACGACATAAATAAGATATAAACCATAATTAACCATACATAAACACTAGAAGATAAACTAGGTAACTATGCTCATCAAAAGACTTCACCAAAAGAATAAAAACAGAATCTACAGACTGAAAAATTCTTTGCCTATGACAAGTCCAACAAAGTCCTAATATCTAAAATCTGTAAGAAAATCCTATTAAAAAGTGGGCAAAAGATATGAAGAGACACATCACCAAAGAAGACATTCAGGCGGCTAATAGACACATGAAGAAATGCTCACAATCACTAGCCATTAGAGAAATGCAAATCAAAACTTCAATGAGATACCATTCTCACCCCGACATTACTGGCACTAATCAAAAAAAAAAAAAAAAACAAACGTTGGAGAAGTTGAGGAAAGATTGGAACTTTTATGCACTGCTGGTAGTAATGCAAAATGATTCAACAATTTCAGAAAATGATATGGTGCTTCCTTAAAAACTAGAAATAGAAATACCATATGATCCAGCAATCTCACAGCTAGAAATATATCCTGGAGAAAGAAGAGCCGTCCCACAAATAGACTACGCACACCCATGTTCATTGCAGCATTCTTCACAATAGTAAAAAGAAGGAAACAACCTAAGTGCCCATCAACAGATGAATGGATAAACAAACTATGGTACATACAAACAATCGAATACTATGCAAAGATAAAGAACAATTGATGAATCTGCCAAACACCTTACAACATGGATGAATATGGAGGGCATTATGCTGAGTGAAATAAGTCAGTCACAAAAGGACAACTACTGTATGAGACCACTATTATAAAAACTCATGAAAAGGTTTACACACAGAAAGAAACAATCTTTGATGAATCGGAGGGAGGATGGAATGGGGAAGGAAAAACACTAACTAGATAGTAGATAAGTAGTAACTGAGGAATGGTAAGACAGTAAACAATACTGGTGGAGTCAGCACAACTTGATCAAAGGAAAGTCACAGAAGCTTCATAGACACATCCAAACTCCCTGAGGAACCCAGGTGAAGGCTGGAGACCGTGGACTTGAGGGACATCTGGCTCCCTGGGGAACTCTAGCTGAAGGCTGAAGACCATGGTCTTGGGGGACATCTAGCTCAACTGGCATAACATAGCTTATAAAGAAAATGTTCTACATCAGACTGTGGTGAGTAATGTCTGGGGTTTTAAAATACCGTGAGCAGTCATCTAAGACACATCTATTCGTCCCATCCTGGCTGGAGCAAAGGATAATGGAGAACACCAAAGACACAAGGGAAAGATTAGCCCAAAGGACTAATAGAACACAACTACCACAACCTCCACCAAACTGAGCCCAGAACAACTAGATGGTGCCTGGCTACCACCACCAACCACCCTGACAGGGATCACAATAGAGGGGCCTGGACAGAGTGGGAAAAAAAATGTACAACAAAATTCAAATAAAGAAAAAAAGACCAGATTTGCTGGTCTGACAGAGACTGAAGAAATCTCAAGAGTATGGCCCCAGACACCCTTTTAACTCAGTACTGACATTATTCCCAAGGTTCACCATTCAGCGAAAGATTAGACAGGTTTATAGGGCAAACAGTAACACACGTGAGGAACATGCTTCGTAGTTCAACCATGTATATGAGACTATATGAGCACACCAGCCCAAAAGCGAAGATGGGAAGGGACAGGAAAACTGGATGAATGGAAACAGGAAACCCAGGGCAGAGAAGGGGAGAGTGTTGACATATCGTGCGGTTGGCAACTAATGCCACAGAATGATTTGTGTATTAATTGTTTAATGAGAAACTAATTTGCTCTGTAAACTGTCACCTAAACCACAATAAAAAGAGAGAAAGAAACCTTCCCAAGGCCACATAGCTCATAGGTATGAGATCCAGAGTTTGAATTAAGGACAGCCTAACCCTAAAAAAAAAAAAAAAAATCTAATTTTTTTTTAACCCTAAAGACTCCATTCCACTCCTTCCCCTTGCGGCTACCAGAATTTTTTCCTGTGTTGCAGAGGCAAAAGAGCCAGTGGTTAAGAGAGAAGGTTTGGGTTCAAGTTGGCCTGGATGCAAACTGCAGCAAGTTATATAATCTCTCTGAGCCTCCATTTTTACATCTGTAAAATAAGGATAATGATGGCGGTTTGGGGCAGGTTAAATGGGGTAATGATGTAGGATCGTTATGAGTCAGAATTGACTCAAAGGTTTTTTTAGTACTTAGCACAGTGCCTGGCACATAGAAAGCACTCAATAATGTTAGCTGTTATTATTAGAGGAGAAGAAAGAACCATAAAGTGTTTAAATTGTTTGCTTTTGTCAGTAAAAATATTGGTTAAGTATACTGGCTAAATGCGGTCTCTATATGTATTGTCTGTGCATTTATTGGTGCTTTCCCAGTCTTTCAGGCCATAGATCATTTTTGATGCTTAAATCAGTTAAGGCTCCAAAGACCTCTCTAGAGACCTTGGGAAGGGGGGCATATGACCCCATTCACGAATAACCAAGTGCTTGTCTAGGCACTGTTAATCTTTTACATATATTAACTCATTTAAGCCTCACAAAAACACTATACTATGGGTTGTTTTTGTTAGGGGTCAACTCACAGCAACCCCATGTCTGCACCATAGGGTTGTCTAGGCTGCAATCTTTACAGGACCAGATCACCAGGTCTTTCTCCCATGGTGGGTTCGACCCACAAACCTTTCAGTTAACAGCTGAACACTTAACCATTGTGCCACCAGGGCTCCTTCTCCATTACTGTAATTTTGCCTTTTTCCTGAATGTCATACAAATGGAATCATACAGTATGTAACCTTTTGATATTAGCTTCTTTCATTCTGTCTACTTCATCTGAGATTCATTTGTGTTGTTGCATGTATTAATAGTTCCTTTTTATCGCTGAGTTGTAATCCATTGTACAACCAGAATGTTCCTTAGGAGCACGGATGGGGAGACTGCGTCTTACATACTTTGGACATGTTGTCAGGAGAGATCAGTCCCTGGAGAAGGACATCATGCTTGGTAAAGTACAGGGTCAGTGGAACAGAGGAAGACCCTCAATGGGATGGATTGACACAGTGGCTGCAACAATGGGCTCAAGCATAACAATGGTTGTGAGCATGGCACAGGACCAGGCAGAGTTTCGTTCTGTGGTACATAGGGTCTCTATGAGTCGGAACCGACTGGACAGCACCTAACAACAACAACAACAGCTCCACTGTATTAATGTACCACATTTTATCCATTCACTTGTTGAAGGACATTTGAGTTGTTTGGCCATGCTTAGGAATTAAGCTGCTATATAAACATTTGGGTGCATGTTTTTGGGTGAACATAAGATTCATTTCTCTAGGGTAAATACCTAGGAGTGGGTCTGCTGGGTCATATGGTAAGTGGATGTACAACTTTATAAGAAACTGCCAAACTGTTTACCATTTCGAGTGCCTATATCATTTTATATTCCCACCAGGAATGAATGTGAGTTTCAGTTGCTCCACATCCTCACCAGCAGTAGATATTGTCAGGCTTTTGTTGTTGCTGCTTTTTCCATTCTAACAGGTGTGTAGTGGTATCTCATCATGGTTTAATTTGCATTTTCCTAATACTAATGATGTTGAGCATCTTTCCATTCACTTATTTTCCATCCATACATCCTCTTTGGTGAAGTGTCTAGTAAGTCTTTTGCCCATTTTTGTTCAACCATCTAACAAACTGCATATTTAGCTTATTGCCTGTCTCCCCTATTAAAATATAACTTCCATGAGGGCAGGGTTTTTTTTTTTTTTTAATTTTTATTAAGCTTCAAGTGAACATTTACCATTCCAATCAGTCTGTCACATGTAGGTTTACATACATCTTACTCCCTTCTCCCACTTGCTCTCCCCCTATTGAGTCAGCCCTTACAGTCTCTCGTTTCATGCCAATTTTGCCATCTTCCCTCTCTCTCTATCTTCCCATACGCCCTCCAGTCAAGAGTTGCCAACACACTCTCCCGTGTCCACCTGATTTAATTAGCTCACTCTTCATCAGTATCTCTCTCCCCCCCACTGACCAGTCCTTTTCATGCCTGATGATTTGTCTTCGGGGATGGTTCCTGTCCTGTGCCATCAGAAGTTCTGGGGAGCATTGTCTCTGGGATTCCTCTAGTCGCAATCATACCATTAGGTGTGGTCTTTTAATGAGAATTTGGGGTCTGTATCCCATTGGTCTCCTGCTCCCTCAGGAGTTGTCTGTTGTGTTCCCTGACAGGGCAGACATCGATTGGGGCCGGGCACCAACTAGTTCTTCTGGTCTCAGGATAATGTAGGTCTCTGGTTCAAGTGAGGGCAGGGGTTTTGATCTGTGCTGTTCATTGCTTTAGCAGCTGCGGCCTAATAACACCTATATAACCTACAATACCCTAGCATCTACGACAGGGCTTCACACATAGTAGCTGCCTAACTTTTATTTTTTGAATGAATGAATAAATGAGTTAACATTTATTGAGTGCTTTCTATGTGCCAGGCACCATTCTAAAAGTATTGCAGTATTATGAAATTAATTGGTTTTTGTTGTCATATAATTATTTTATCAATAATTTTTATTTATTCTTTACGAGCTTAACATTTTTAACACACACATTGAGTGGTTATTATTAGCCAGTTACTATGCTAGAGTTTGAGAATGAAGTGGAAGCTACTGTTAGAGGACAGACAGGATAATACAGTGGGATAATGAAGGTGCTATGATAGAGGTATGCACAGGAACCTGGCAAACCATAACGAAGAAATACTGAAATCAGCCTTAAGAGTCAGGGATCGCTTTCTTGAAGAGCTGAATATTTGAATTAAATTAAGGTGAATAAAATGCTTAGTTTATACAACCTGTACAAGGAAAGGTCATGGTAGCTCCATAGAGACATCCAAACTCCCTGAGGGACCGAATTGCCGAGCTGGGGGCTCTGGGGACCATAGTCTCAGGGAACATCTAGCTCAATTGGCATAACATAGTTTATAAAGAATATGTTCTACATTTTACTTTGGTGAGTAGCATCTGAGGTCTTAAAAGCCTGTGAGCAGCCATGTAGGATACTCCACTGGTCGATACCCCTTCGAGAGCGAGGAAGAATGAAGAAAATTAAAGACACAAGGGAAAGATCAGTCCAAAGGACTAATGGACCACATCTACCACGGCCTCAACCAGACTAAGTCCAGAGCAACTTGATGGTGCCCAGCTACCACCACTCACTGCTCTGACAGAGATCACAATAGAGGGTCCTGGACGGAGCTGGAGAAAAATGTAGAACAAAATTCTAACTCGAAAAGAAAGACCAGACTTGCTGGCCTGACAGAGACTTGGAGAAACTCTGAGAGTATGGCCCCTGGACACTCTTTCAGCTCAGTAATGAGGTCGCTCCTGAGGTTCACCCTTCAGCCAAAGATTGAACAGGCCCATGGAACAAAACTAGACTAAAGGGGCGCACCAGCCCAGGGGCAGGGACTGGAAGGCAGGAGAGAACGAGAAAGGTGTTGAGAAGGGAGTGTTGACATGTGATGGGGTTGTTAACCAATGTCATAGAACAATGTGTGTACTAATTGTTTGATGAGAAACTAGTTTTTCTGTAAACCTTCATCTACAGTACAATAATAAATAAACAAATAAAATGCCTAGCTTATGTTGTTAGGCACCGTTAAGTCGGCTCCGATTCATAACGATCCCATATACAACATAACGAAATTTATTTTCTCACAGTTCAGGAGGCTAGAAGTCCAAAGGAGGCTAAGGTGTGGCTCTAAGGGGACATTTTTCCTGTGGATAGTCCTGGCATTCCTTCGTGTTCCTTGGTGTATAGAGTTATTCATAGCATTCCTTTTTAATATCTATGGAATCAGTAACAATATCTCCTCTTCCACTGCTGATAGTGGTAATCTGTCTTCTCTCTCACTCTCTCAGAATAGTTAAGAGTTTACTAATGTCGTCGTCTTTTTTTAAGAACCAACTTTTGATTTCTCTATTTTGTTATTTTCTCTATTGTTTTTTCTGTTTTCAATTTCATTGATTTCTGCTCTTTATTATTTCCTTCCTTCTCATTATACTGTGTTTATTTTACTCTCTCTCTCTTTTTTTCTTTTGGTTTCTTAAGGAGAAAGCTTATTGTTGACTTGAGATGTTTCTTCTTTTCTAATATAAGCACTTTAATATTATAATTTTTCCTTTAAGCACTGCTTTAGCCACATTCCACAAATTTTGATATGTTCTATTTTCATTTTGGTTCAGTTATAAATATTTTCTAATATCCTTTGAGACTTTCTCCTTGACCCCTGGATTATTTAGAAGTGTGTTATTTAATTTCCGAGGACTTGGAGATTTACTAGTTATTGATTTCTGGTTTAATTCCTTTATGGTGAGAGAACATACTTTATTTAGATGATTGAAATTTTTTTTAATTTGTTGAGGTTTGTTTTATGGTCCAGGATGTGGTCTGTCTTGGGGAATGTTCCACGCACATTTGAAAAGGACGAGAATTCTGCTGTTGTTGGGTAGAACATTTTATAAATCACAATTAGATCCAGTTTGTTGATAGTATTGTTCAGATCTCCTTTCTGCTGATTTTTTTGTCTACTTTTTCCATTTATTACTGAGAGAGTATTGAAATCTCTAACTGTAGATTTGTCTATCAATTTTTACTTCAAGTATCTTGAAGCCTGATGGTTAGGTGTATTTATGTTTAGGACTTCTCTCTTCTTGATGAATTGACCCATTTGAATTGGCCCATTTATTATTATGTAGTGTCCCTCTTTATTCTTGCTAATTTTTTTTTTTTGCTCTAAAGTCTATTTTGTCTGCTATTAATATAGCCATTCCAGCTTTTTTTTTTTTATGTTAGCATGGTATATCTTTTATATCCTTTTACTTCTAATTTATCTCTAATATTATATTTAAACTTGCTTTTAGGAGACAGCATATCTTTGGCTCTTTTTTTTTTCTTTTAAACCATTCTGACAACCTCTGCATTTTAACTGCTATTTTTCTACCATTTACATTTAATGTAATTTTTGGTATGTTTGGACTTATAGCTGCCATTTTATTATTTGTTTTCTGGTTTTTTTATTCCTTTATTTCTCTTTCCCTGATTTCTTTTGGATTATTTGAATGTCTGATGTTATGAACATTAGACATTTAGGTATTGTCCCATGGATCACTGAAGCTCTGTTCTTTTTTCTTTTTTTCTCTGTATTGTTAAGACTGATAATTTCTATTGATCTCTCTTCAAGTTCGTGGACTCTTTCCTCTGTCATCTCTGTTCTGTCTCTGAGCTCATCCAATGAATTTTATTTCAATTATTTTATTTTTTAAGTATATATTTGTTTCATCTTTATAGCTTTTTTTTTTGAATGGGACTTTCTGTCTGTCTATTTGTTTCAAAAGTGTTCCTCCTTACTGCTTTTAGTATGGTTATAAGAGGTTCTTCCAAGTCTTTGTCTGATAATTGCATCATGTCTTCTTGGGGATGGTGTCTGTTGATTATCTTTTCTTTTGTGAGTTTATATTCTCCTAGCTCTTCATATGGTGAGTAAATTTGGGTTGTATCCTGGACATTTCTAAGCAGGAGCCTCAAGAATTAGGATTTATTAGCAGGTTTTCAGGTTTAACTGGTTTCTGTGGTCTCATTCAAACCAGTAGAATATATGAGTATGGTCTGTGGTTGGGCTTTTTTTTTTTTTCAATTAAATACAGTGAATATGTACATAAAGGTTTATGTTGAACTCCATTGCTTTTTAGCAAAGAATAAATCAGTGTTGCTCTTTTCTTTCTTAAGTAATAATATATTTATTGCACTGGCATGCAAGTTATGGCCATACTACTTGCTAAAATACTGAAGTATTTTTGATAGGTGTAGCTCCAGCCCTGACTCTCTCCACAATCTTCCTAGCATTACCTCAGCTTCTCCTTTGGGGCTACTCGGACCTTCCTTTAATCCATCAAGAAGTAGTGCCTCAACTAGTAGGGGGACTTCTGGACCCTGCTGTAGTTCTGTAGTTAAATACTATTCTGATTGGTCAAGGCCAGTGCCTGCTAGTTATTAAATGTTTTGAATATCCCCTCTGCTAGGACCTTATATTTGTACGACATCTTATACATATAATATCTTACTTAAGCTTCGCACCAACCCTGTGACATCAGTAGGTATTATTATTTCCACTAGAAAACATTTTTATTATAAAATTAACATATGATCTGTGTGGAAAATGAATTATTGCCATTCTACAAAAGGGAAACTCTAAGCTCAGAAAGGTTGTCACTTACCCATGGTTATGTGATTATAGGAGTCAGGACCTAAACTTCTAATGGCTTCAATAATGCTATATACCTTAAGTACTCTGAGTTCTGTGGAGGAAGATTTCACTTTGGGCTGGATAGATCTGGAAAGGCAACTTTCAGTAGGAAGGCCCTGAGCTTGGTACTGAGAGACAGGACAGATATAAGTAGGTAGGGAGGAACAGCAAGGATATTTTACATGGGAACGTATGAGACATGGCCCAAATGTAGTAAAATAGTCTCTTTCCATGATCATTTCAGGACCCCTTCTCTGGAGATGCTGGAATTGAAATTCCACAAGGCTGAGGCAAAACTCTTCTCTACTACATTGCATGCTCAATTCTGAATTGCTGTTGAAGGAAGCAGGAAGTAAACATTCATGAGCTGTTGAAGATGAATTGTACTAATTGGGCCATTTTTCTCCTTCATACATTGGTCCCTCCAGACAGAAGAGTTGATGAAAAAAAAATGAGAAAGTCCTAAATATTATTCACAGCTCCTCAGCTACGTTTACAAAGTTCACAAAGGTTTATCCAAGGTGAGAATGATGTTCTAAGTCTAACCACTAAAAACTAAGCTATGACAACTGTCATGGATTGAATTGTGCCCCCCAAAAAGTTATGCTGAAGTCCTGACCCCCGTTCTTGTAAATATGACCCTGTTTGGAAATAGGTGCTTTCTTTTGTTATGTTATTGAAGTAGAACCAGAGTATGTTGAGTCCTAAATATAATCCCTTCTGAGCGACGTCTTATAAAAAGAGCAGAATAGACAGACACACACAGGGTAAAGAGACGATGTGAGGAACAACCTACAAGCCTTGGCATGCAAAGGAATGCCTGGAGCTACCAACAAGGAAGGACCCTCCCCTAGAGTGGATGCCCTGATTTGGACTTTTAGCCTCCAAAACTATGAGGCAAAACACTTCTGTTCTTTAAAGGCACCAGCTTGTGGAATTTTTTGATATGGAAGCACTAGAAAACTAAGATGGTAATCATAGTCCTAAAATTCCTTTGGCTTCTGTATTCTTTCTTCAATAGCAATCCTTTCTGCAATTTGTTCACATAACACCTCTTAAGCTCAAATAACATCAGGGTTGGATCAAGGTTTTGTGGGGCCCGAATCTTCTACAGTTTGGGGCCTCTTTAAAAGAAAAACAAATAGAAAATTACCTATCAAACTTTGGAAAGAACTTCACAAGTGAAGACCTGGAAGTTTAAACTTCATTTGCTTCACATGATATCTATCCCTATTTAGCAGTAATAACGAATCTGATTAAAAGAGGGAAAATTACTGAATTAACTAGCATAGGAGTATTTCTCACAGTATATTCACCTCTGCCTAACAATAATTTTTAAAATCTGCTAAAAGGAGGAAGAATTACTTAATTAACAGAATGGAAGTATTTTTAATAGTAACTGTGTTTCCATTCTGGTTTTTTTTCTTCTCGGTGTAGCCTCACCTTCTGCTAAGGCTACAGCAGATGCCAACCTGGCTTATTGCCCAAGTCTGAGCCCACATACCCCTCTGGGGCCCCTCAGCCCAGTCATTTTTTTTTTAAACAGTTTTTACATGTGCAGTTTAATGACAAAGATTACATATCTCACATTGTGTCACCATTCTCACTATCTCTACCCATATTGTTTCATATTGTTAACTTAGTCTCTCTGCCCCTTAAGGTTCTCATCTGTGCTTCAGGGTTACTGTTTTCAATTTGATTTCATACAGATAATTCTTTAGAAAAATGTAATGCTCAAGGCAAACATTCTTTGTTAATTGAGCTAAAATGTTGTTTAGTTTAAAAATGACTTCATGGGATAGTTTCGGTTCAAGGTTGAAAAATTGTTTCTAGGCAAGAGATTCAGGGTTTCACTCAGTCTCATGATCTTGTAAGTCTGGTTTCCATGAGAATTTGAAGTTCTGCTCCACGTTTTTCCTGCTTTGGATCAGGATCCATCTATTAGGCCCTTGATCAAAACGTTCAGTAATGGTAGCTGGATACCATCCATCTTCTGGTCCCATGGCAAAGGAGACAGTAGTTCATGAATAAAACTAGACTTGCCTCCAATTCCTGGGCCTCCTTTTTCCTCTGTTGCTTCAGGTGAATAGAGACTAATTGTTGTATCTCGGGTTCAACCCAGTCATTTTTTCCTTCCAAAGTAATTGCCACTGTACATTCGGGACTCAGTATTTTTTGCTGAGTACCTTCTCTTATTACTTAATCTGATATCTTTTCCAAATGAGATAATAAACCTCTAAAAGTCAAGAACATATTACTACCATACTTCCTAGCCTTGCCCTCCTCATCACAGAGTCTAGTACAACTTGAGAGATGCATTGTCTTAGTCATGTCGTACTGCTAGAACAGAAATACCACAATTGGATGGCTTCAACAAACAGAAGTTTATTCTCTCACAGTCTAGTAGACTAGAAGTCCAAATTCAGGGCATCAGCTCCAGGGGAAGGCTTTCTCTGTCACCTCTGGAGGAAGGTCCTTGTCATCAATCTTCCCCTGGACTAGGAGCTTGTCCACGCAGGAACCCTGAGTCCAAAGCGCACACTGTTCCCGGTGCTTCTTTCTTGGTTGTATGAGGTCCACACATCTCTCTGCTTGCTTTTCTCTTTTATATCTCAAAAGGGATTGGCTTAAGACACTATCTAATCTTGTAGATCTCATCAGTATAACTGCCACTAATCCATCTCATTATAGGTTGGTTTAATCCATCTCATTATATCATAGTGATAGGATTTACAACACAAAGGAAAATCACATCAGATGACAAAATGGTAGGCAATCATACAATACTGGGTATCATGACCTAGCCAAGTTAACAGATATTTTGGGGGGACACAACTCAATCCGTGACATATATATAACACCAATAACAAATCTGATGAAAGGAGGGGAAATTATTTGATTAAATAGCATAGGAGTGTTTCTCACAGTATATTCACCTCTATATAACTTTTAAAGTTTTATATACTACATATACATGTGTGTATATATGTTTCTTTTAAAATATAAATCATTATTACTATAAAATTAATCATGGAATTAATAACAATAATAGAAATGTTCATTATGGAAATATTAGATAACACAGACAAAAAGAGATGAATTTTAGGTCATCCATAATTCTACCATCCAAGAATAATTTTTTTTTGTATAGGGTATACACCAAGGTAGCTAAAATTTTAATGGAACAACTTGAAATGTACATAATCACAGGTAAGAAAGAGTCAGAGGACGGGGTTACATTTCTTGAAGAAACAGGAAGTAAAAACCCATCCAGACAATGTGCTTCTTGTGGCCCAGGGTGGGCAGCATAAGTATGTTTTTAGAGACCTGGCCAAGCTCACCAGCCAAAAATTCTCCCATTCATTCTTGCAATCGTCATACCAGGAGTCAAAGCTGTTCTTCCACAATAAATGACTTAAGGCAAAGTATCGTCACTTGGGAACTTGTTAAAAATGCACATTCTCAGGCCCCACCCCAGACCTACTGAGTCAGAAAATCTGGGGGTGGAATTTAGCAATATGTGTTTTAACATGCCCTCCAGATGATACTAACGTACAACAAAGTCTGAGAACCACTGACTTAAGGACTGCAGCTGTATATTGTTGTTGAGTTCTCTTTTACCAAGAAGGTAAAAAATAAAAATAAATTAATTAAAGGAAAACAAATACCCTTTGGAGATGGATTAATTTTTCAAATTATTTTTATCATGGAATATTTCTCACAGAAATGAGTAAAAGATATAATGAGGACCTAGCGTATCCAGCACTAGCTATAGCTGAATTAGCATTTTGCTATATTTCCTTCAGATTATTTTAAAGAACAAAAACATTACAGATACAACTGAGGACATTCTGTGCATCTTCTTCCCCATCACATTTTTCCTCCTTCCTCCTCAGAAATAACCAATAGTGTGAAATGGGCATTGATCATTCTTATACATGTTTTATGATTTTACTACATATTTATGCATCTATAAACAATATATGATACTGTTTTGAAAGTTTTTAAACTATTTAAATGGTATCATACTCTACATATCCTCCAGTGAGGTTTTCTGTATTGTTTATAAGATTTATCCTTGTA
Source organism: Loxodonta africana (assembly GCF_030014295.1). Taxonomy (NCBI): domain Eukaryota; kingdom Metazoa; phylum Chordata; class Mammalia; order Proboscidea; family Elephantidae; genus Loxodonta; species Loxodonta africana. The sequence goes on from NC_087342.1 coordinate 105,186,527, forward strand.
CAGATACAAAGCTGTGATTCATGATTATAATTGCTGTATAATATTCCCTTGTACTAATATACAATGATATATCAATTTGTTCTATTAATGGCATTTAAATGCTTTCAGTTGATTTAGTTTTTCACTATTAAAAGCAGTTCTCCCACACACATATGTATCTCCTGGTGCAGGCAGATAGTGTTTCTTTAAAGTACATACCTAGGAGTAGATTTCCTGGGTCTCAGGATATGAGTGGAGCCCTCATGACACAATGGTTAAGTGTTTGGCAGCTAACCAGAAGGTTGGCAGTTGGAATCCACCAGCTGCTCCTTGGAAACCCTATGGGGCAATTCTATTCTGTCCTATGGGGTCGCTATGAGTCGAAATTGACTCGATGGCAACAGGTTTTTTTTTTTTTTTTTTGGTTTTGAGGATATGAGCATTTTCATTCTTACTAAAATCAAATTGGGGTTGTACCCATTCACGCTCCCATTAGCAGTATATGAAGTTTCTATTTCTCCACCTTTTTTCCAATGTTTGGTATTATTGGACTTTAAAATTTCTGTCATTTGGTGAGTATGAAATATTTCATCATTGTTATAAAATGTTTAGTACCTTGCTACGTGCCAGACACATTTTCTAAGTGTTTTTATGTTTCCTAACTCTTTGTTCTTCAAAACAACCCTCTAAGTAGGTACAATTATTATCCTTACTGCATAGATGAGGAAACTGATGTAGAGAGGGGTTTAGAGACTTTCTCAAAGACACACAGCTAATGTTCAATGCAGTTGGTTTCTGGTTCTCAATCATTTCACTGTGTCATGTCAAAGAATCAGAATGCTAGGCAAACCCAAGGGAGGCATTTGGACTGTAGAAATGGACACATCCAAGCAATACCATTGCTCAGGGTATCAGAATGTCCCTGGATAAGCCTCAGGGGTTGTGAGGATCTCCTGAGAGTGTATACAAATTATATATCTATATGTGTGTACGTGTTTGCATGGTGTTCTAGGGAAGTTCATGGCTTTCATTGGATTCTCAAAGGAGTCCCCAAACACAGAAAGTCGAACCATTGTTATAACGGAATAATAGCAGGACTTGGTGATCAGGAGGATTTAGGCACAAACTTTCCAACCTAACACTGGTGTGCCAGGAACAGGCTGAGTGTCAAGGTAGAAATTCCCTTTGCCCTCAAGATTACTGGAGCCTCTTTACTCTTGGTATCTCATCTTAGCTTGGGTTTCCACAAAAGCAAACCCTGAGAAAACGGATGTGTTGTACAAATAGGATCCTTTTCTGTGTGTTCAAATGCATGCTAGAGATTAGAAAGCACTGATTTAGGAAGTCAAGGTGGAGAAAAAGCCATATTCTAAGAGCACGAGTTAGTACTGAGGGGCCACTCAGTGCAGACATGATTCTCCAGGCTTTTTCTGCACCAACACACCTAAGGACGTAGAGAGAGCATAAACCACCAGGGGCTACATCAGGGGCTTTCTATCCCAAGTACTTGCTTCTTCTGCCTGAGAGCCTTCTGTGGCCCCCATAGCATGTCAGTTCATACTCTTAGGAATTTAGCAGATAGATACTTGGCATCACCCTTGGTTGGACCATTTTGAGATGTGTCTTACATAGTCTATGAGAGGGTCCCCAGTGGGGCCGGGCCCCCGTTGCCCATAGCAGTAGCCTGCTCATCGATGTACCCTTTATTGACATTTCTCCTTTGTTTTTCTCAATTCCCCATCCCCTCATTAGACTCCCAAATAAATTATTTGTATCTAAATCCTTGTCTTACAGTCTACTTGTAGGGGAACTCAGGCTTAGACAGCCCCCCTTGGGATCCTGTGTCAGTTGAGAATTCTGGTTGTATAGGCAAGGCCTCTGGCAGAGCTTATGCCTATCTCTCCAGGTGGACCATGAGCATAAATAGCATTACTGGGTGGACTCACAAGACCCTAGAATGAATCTGAAGTGTTTCCAAAACAGAAAAAAAAATCATTAGTCCCTAACCTTAAATGAGAAACTCTATCATAAAAAAAAAAAAACCCCGTTGCCGTCGAGTCAATTCCAACTCACACTGACCCTATAGAACAAAGTAGAGCTGCCCCATAGGGTTTCCAAGGAGCCAGTTTATAAGTAGGCCTTTAAAAGAAGAATCTGGAGCAACCAGGGCCTCTGTAAAAGGTGGTACAGTTTGTGCCCTGGCTGAGGGGACAAGTGGGGCTGAATTCCAGCCTGAACTCTGCTCACCTAGCTGTGCACCCACCTGAAGGGTACCTTTTAAAAACTCGCACAAAGGTGGACATTCACACATGACCTTCTGTGCAGCCAGTGCACTCTCTGCTTCACTCCAAAAAAAACCCAGCTCAGTTTCATCTTCAGATCCAAAATATACTTGCTAGCAATATATTTTTTATAACAATATTCCACTGGTCTAGAACAAAAGCAATTTGAAAGCTCTGGGCTGTTTGTTGTAATGGAATTTTCCTCATGTGAAAAAGTAAGCATTGGTGTTGTATTATTAATGGAGTTTTATCCTTTTTTCCACCAACTTGACAGTTTTAGTAGCATGTTGGTACAATTTATTCTGCTAAATGATTGGGATACTTCTGTGTCACATTTCTATCTTCCTTTTCTAAATCGGAGATGTTTGTATTCTTGCTGCATTTGTCAGACATTTAATGGGATTTGAACTTGTTTGCTTTGTGTTGAATGGGATTAACCCCCCTGCCGGTACCCACCCTCAAGTCTTTGTGTTGGGGAGGCCCCAGTTACGTGGGCAAATGGATGGTTATTCTCAGCAATAAAAAAGAGCAAATAACGTGAAAGCATCCATACCTCAAAAAGCAGAAGACTGACCTCTCTTTGACCTTGAGGTCTGCGTGCTAAAGACGAAAGCTCCCTAACAGACAAAACAAGCTGCAAGCCAGAGAAAAAGAGAAGAAGATTGCTTACTTTCTGATTACTTTGTTTAAACCAACCGCCTCTCTGGTTTATAATCCTTTATGGGAGCATATTAAGAAGTGGCAGTTTAAGGTCTGTTTAGAAAAGAGAAGAATTGTGAAATAAACAATTAATATTTAGGAAGGGGCCCAGAGCCTCTATTTGTAGGCCTTTTTCTCTCTCCTTTAGTGAGTAATAGTCTTGGACTGTGGTTTTAGGTTTTCCATGTATTTATTTTGATGACTGTTGTCCTGTATTCACCAGTCACATTCTTCGTGCCATTTTAGACAATTCAAAAGTAGGGGAACTCATTGGAGTCAATATTGTGATCATTTTTGCTGGTGTGAGTCATATATAGAATACAGGAGTGTCAATTCCAGTAACAGGAAGTAAATTCAGCAGTCACATTTTATAATGGCAAAGAGGTTTTGGAACTTCTCTTTTGGGTAATTTTTAGTCTTTCTTGTACAGCCTAAGTAAGACCCCCACCGTTGTATCTCAGCACATCTGGTCCAACTGGTCTGTTCCTGCCAAAGCTGATCGGCACTGTCCAGCATCTGGGTCAGGTCAGTGCCTCCTGCTGGGCTGCCCTCCGTACTCTTTTGAGTTCAAATCCTACTTCTTCCAAGAAGCTTTCTTAGATTGCCTTGACACCTTCTCTTCCTCCTCCAAACATCTGCAACCCACTGCTTGGCCCTTCCCAATATCCTATTAATTGTCTTTTCAATTTTTTTGTCTTATTTCCCCAGTTAAAATCTATGGCTCCTGAGGCAGAAATTGTAAGTTGCTGCTATATCTATTCCCTCCTCCCCCTTAGTAACAGAGCCCAAATTATTTAGTATGGCCATGTTGTTGTTGTTGTTAGCTGCCATGGCATCGGCCCCTGACACATGGCAATCCCACGCACAACGGGATCAGGCCATTGTGATCCATGGGGTTCTCATTGGCTGATTTTTCAGAAGTAGATCGAGGATGGCAGTAAACCCACATAAAAATTACATTTTCCAGCCTCCCTTGCCAAATGTGGTCATGTGACTGGAGGAACTGAAGGAAAGCACCACTGATGGTCACGGCTGCCTGCTGCACCAAGGGGGGTGATTTTCAGAGGCCACTGTTGAATCTCACATCTGCCAAATCCCACACATCTGGTCACTGGAAAAATAATGGTTTCTGACTCTGCTCTGCCTCCCAGATCTTCTGCAAATTTCTCTCACTGGCAGAATCTTTCTAGGAACCCGCTGGTAAGAGATGCAGAGAAACATGGTTTCCAAGCTTCTAGGTCCAGCCATAACGGGTAGGGCAAAGAAGGAGGCAGAATGGTGTTTTGTTGCCAAACAGCAATCTAACACATCTGTTCCTCCAACTATTCCTCTGTCAAAGCATGAAATTCCACTGCAGGTTCATGATCACTCATCCACAAGCCCAAAAATCCAAAAAGCTCTGAAAACTGAAAGTACTTTTCTCAAGTTTCATCCAAACACACTTGGCAGCACAATCTGAACTGGCATAAGACTACCGTATACGTTTATTCAATTTAGTGTGACTATCCACGTGTTTCTCTACAGAACTATTACCATGTCTCATTACAAGGTATTTCCCCCACACCCCCGTGAGGGTATTGTGCAATATATGGTAGAGGCAATGTAAGATGCAACACTTCTGAATTCCAAAACACATCTGGCCCTAAAAATTTCAGATAAAGAATTTTGGACTTTTAGAGCAATTCATTCTCTATGGTCCACTGACAAGATGCAGTTATTTATGCATCTCTTAAAAATGGTGTTTATGAAGAATTTCTAGTAACACAGCAAAATAGTTACAACGTTATATAAAAAAAGGATACAAACCTATATGATATTTTTATTTTAGACTTTCATTGTGAATTTTGTTTGTTATGTATAGTAAAAGTAAATACAGCATAATTTTATCAGTGGTGTTTAGCTTTAGCTTTCTTGGCTATAGATTCCTTTGAGAATCTAATGAACACAACTAAAGTGGACTTTTTCGTTTTGTTTTGGGTTTTCCAGCATCTAACCACTCTTCCTATTCTAAGGGGATCCTTCACTGAGTGAGTCTTGGTGGGAGCTCGCTTTGCCTTCTATTGCAGAGGGGGTGAAGAATGCCACGTCCACCATTCCATCCTCAGACAGCTAGGAGCAGTCACATGACCTAGAATCTGCCAATTAGACACTCCCACTCGGGGTTCTGAATCTCCAGGAAAGGACAGGAAGATGACAGGACAACTAGAGATCACCCCATGGTGGCAGAACGGAGTTGAGAGTTCAGTTGGTGGCATTCTCCCCGCCAAACCCTTCCTCTGGTGATACTTTGGTTGTGTTTGTTTGTTGCTATCTGACCTCCTTCTGACAACTTCTTTTTCCTAGCCTGGTTTTCAGCCTTCCTGCCACTTCTGATGGCCTTTCAAAAAACAATTTGTTTGCTAAAATTAGCCAGGATTGGTCTCTGTGTTTTACAATCAAGTACCTTAATTTGTACAATTATAGATTCTTTCCTCAGAAAAATTTATACATATGTACAAATATTTGCACCCATTTTCAGGTGTTCATGAACCCCCTTGAAGCCTATACATTGACCTATAAGAAGCCATGGACCCCTGTAGAAAATACTGTTTTTGAGACTATGGGATTATGGTGACTTTTTCCATTTTCCTACTAGATTTCCAGATTTTCCGCAATGAACATGTATTGCTTTCATAATCTGAGAAAGTAAATAAATTATATTTTAAAGCAATTTTATTCCAGAGATTTAAGGCATAGTCCCCATGCTCTTGAAAGAGAAATACATTAAGCCATTGTCAGTGATGAACTTATAAGAAAATAATCTCCAGACTATTTCCAGGGATCTGTAAATTGACCTTTAGAATATTCATTTAACTTTTCTTTGTAGCCCTTTGGCTGTCTATAACATCGTCACACATGTGTGCCAGTTCTTCCCCACGAGTGTGGCTGAGATTAATGAGGTCACCATTTCTAAAGGTACTTTAAGGTCCTTCCACGGAAAAGCACTTTGCAGGCAGAACAAATGATTATTGCCCTATTATTATTTCCTAGGACATTGATGGCTGACAATTTTGAATAAAATCTTATTTAAAAAGGAATACTCCTTATTTCTTTCTCTGGAATACAAAAAATCTATAGGACTCAATGGAGGAGGAATTCTGTTCAAAAGCTGTATGGAATATGTGGCAAATCATAAGCTCTTATCATTTTAAGGAAAAATATTTTAAAAGTTAAAACTCGAGTTTATATTTTTTTTCTCTCCACTTACCATCTCCATGCTCTGTGTCAAACTTACACACCTTGAAAGCAAAATGAAACAGGAAGTTTAAAACTTATTTGCACACATAAATTTTAATATGTAAAAACCTAAAACTAGAAAAAAAAACACAAAAAACAAACCCGTTGCCATAGCATCTGACTCTGCATTCTTCTTTCAGATAAATGAACAGCTAAACCGTAAAGTACAAGTTTCAGTCCATTCCATTTATAAAGGTCTCCAGGATTCAGTAAATCCATTGTTATCCCAGATATTCTTGTCCAACATTTTAAAGTTCTAGTTCATATATGACCACAATATCTTCAACCCCACAACTGCCATGTTAAAATAGTTTTATAAGAGTATCACCAACACATGAAATCTTTTATTGGAAGCCCGGTTAGCAAAATCCAAACCAGTTGCCATCAATTCCATTCCAACTCATGGCAATCCCATGTGTGTCAGGGTAGAAATCTATGCTCCATAGAGTTCTTAGTGGCTGATTTTTTGGAAGTAGATGCCCTGGTTTTTCTCCTGAGGTGCCTCTAGGTGGATTCAAACATCCAGCCTTTCAGTTAGCAGCCGGAGTGTGTTAACCATTGCACCACCCAAAGATTCCAGAAATCTAACTACATGTAGTGTAATGGCAGACGTTAGGGAAAGAGAGTTCTTCAAGTCCAGTCTCTGACTTGTTACAATTTTTTTTTTTATCTTTGTCATTAAATTTACTTATTTTTTAGTGTACTGCAGATGAAGGTTTACAGAGCAAATTAGTTTCTCATTAAGCAATTAATACACATATTGTTTTGTGACATTGGTAGCCAATCCCAGGACATGTCAACATTCTCCTCTTCTCGAACTCGGGTTCCCCATTACCAGCTTTCCTGTCCATCCCCTCCTGTCTTTCCGTTCTTGCCCCTGAGCTGGTATGCCCATTTAGCCTGTCTAATCTTTGCCTGAAGGGTGAACCTCAAGAGTAACTGAGTTAAAAAGGTGTCCAGGGGCCACATTATCAGGGTTTCTTCAGTCTCTGTCAGACCAGTAGTAAGTCTGGTCTTTTTTTGTGAGTAGAATTTTGTTCTACACTTTTCTCCAGCTCTGTCTCGGACCCTCTATTGTGATCCCTGTCAGAGCAATTGATGGTGGTAGCTTGGCACCATCTAGTTGCTTGAGGAGGTTGTGGTAGTTGTGGTCCATTAGTCCCTCCTCATCCCTCGTCTCGCTCCTATCCATCAAAGATTGTTTCTTTCTGTGTGTAAACCTTTTCGTGAATTTTTATAATAGTGGTCTCGTATGGTATTTGTCCTTTTGTGACTGACCTATCTCACTCAGCTGAATGCCCTCCAGATTCATCCATGTTGTGAGATGTTTCTCAGATTCATCATTGTTCTTTACTGTTGTATAGTATTCCACTGTGTGTATTTATCATAGTTTGTTTATTCATTCATCCGTTGATGGCCATTTAGGTTGTTTCCATCTTTTTGCTATTGTGAATAATGCTGCAGTGAATATGGGCGTGCAAATGTCTGTTTGTGTGAGACTTGTTACAGTTTTTGATTGAACATAAACAGGCACACATACACACAGGACACACAAATGATGTGGGTTTTCTTTTTCTTTTTTAAGTCAAATCAATAGCTTAAGTGGATAAGTAGGTATTTATGTCTGAAAATGGGAGCCTTCCATTCACAGGCCAGGTCATGGATTCTGTTCTGAAAATACATTTATAGAGGGAAACAGCTTTTCAGCAGAATAAAGGAACATTTTTCCTGGAAAATATTCCCAAAAGGAGAGAAGGAATGATTCAAAATTGACTTAATATCCAACCTATCTGTGATGTTAGGTCATATGCAAAATTAGGCCATTCATCCTTTTTATGCTCAAATAATCATGACTCAAGTCCCCAGCAGACAACTTGCTATAAATTGCCAAATGCTCCTCCCAAATGGTCTGAGAGGCTCCTCTGCAGTTCACTTCTCCTGGCTTACCGCTCTCCAGGACATAACTCTCTTCTGCTAACTGATACAACTAACCATTTCTGTCCGTGGGGCACCACTTTTCCCTGTAACTCTTTGACCCAGTATGGGTACCAGCTCTTTCCTCGTAGATGAAAGTTCAGCACCACTGAGACTGAGCTGTAACTTTAATAACACTTACTGGAAGTTGGGAGTGATGGGAAGTGAGCACCACTTCAAAAATCAGTTGCTACTGAATTGATTCCAACTCACAGCAACCCCGTATGTGTCGGAGTAGAACTGTGCTCCCCAGGGTTTTCAGTGGCTGATTTTCAGATGTAGATCACCAGGCCTTTCTTCCAAGGTGTCTCTGGGTAGACGCAAACCTCCAACATTTCACTTAGCAGCTCAGCACTTTAACTGTTTGCACTACTCAGAGATTACACACCAAGAACAATTTATAGCTACTTTTCAATTTTTCAATCCCAGAGAAGTTCTCCACTATTCCCCTGGCCTGCCTCCAAGCAGCTCATGCTCTACCATGGAGGTGGTCCAGATCTTTCCTTTCTATGAGGAATGGATTTCCCTACCATCAATCATCCTGAAAATAGGTTAATCTTCAGTCAAGATATAAAACTGTAAGAGCCTTAAATGAGAGAGGCAAAGGGGAAATTTTATTTTCATTCTGTGGACTGGAAATCAGTTTTTCCAGGACTTAGAAATGGGAAAAGACCCAGAATTCCAGCCATCTTGGTACCATCCTAAGGATGAATCCAACCCATAAATAAGTTCAGGGCTAAGAGAAGTGCATGGAAACAGAGCTGATGACACTGGATTAGATCAATATTAAATCTGCCCTATCTCTGAAATTTTAGTAATGAGTGCTGTCTTAGGTTGGGTTCTGTAGAGAAGCAAAACCAGTAAAGCATATATCCCACCCAGTGCCGTTGAGTCGATTCCGACTCATAGCAACCCTATATATATATGTATATAGACAGAGAGAGAGATTTACCTCAAGGAAATGGCCCACGCAGTTGTAGAGGCTGGCAAGTCCCAAGTCCACGGGTCAGGCATCAGGCTTCAGGCTTCTCCTGACTCATGTAGCTGCAAGGGCTGACAAACCCAAGATTAGCTGGTCAGATGGCAGGCTGCTGGCTCATGGGTTGCAGAGGCTGATAAATCCCAAAATTGTCAGGTAAGCTGACAGGGCGCTGGCTCAAGCCCCAAGAACCAGAGGTCAGATGATGCCAAGCTAGATGCAGGATCCAGAGCAAGTAAGCAAGTTTTGCCTGAATGTCTATATATATATTGGATCCAGGCCACTCCCCAAGGAAACTCCCTTACAACTGATTGGCTGATCACATCAGATCATATCATGGAGGATGACTACATCATTATGTAACTGCCAAATTTCATCATTGCATAACTGCCAAACTACATTATTACATAACTCCAAACTACATCATTACATAACTGCCAAACCACTGAAAATTGTGGCTCAGCCAAGTAGACATACAACCTTAACCATCACAGTCCACCCCTCGTCAACTTGGCAAAGGTACACATCTTCTTAAACTATACACAAATCTCTAAAGATAATTACAAATTCATACTCAGAAATATTTGATGCACACAAACAAGGAAGAAATACCCATAACAATTACAGTCCTCATTTCTTCAACTGGTTATATGGCCGAAAATGGTATTTAGAATGACCTTCCTCCAACACACATTCCGTAATCCCTTTACCCTCACCAAGTACCTTAGCTGGTCATGGTTCTTTGTCTGGTGGAGTGACCCAAATCTTCATTCCTGAAGGGTCTGGGCCATTAGCCATCATGTCGTAATTGGGTTGCTGTAGTTTTCCTTTGACTTTAATCACAGGGCACAGTAGTATTAAGAGACGCTCTAAGGATCTCCTGCATTACAAACACACTATTTTTTTACCTCCGTTATGCAAAACCAATCTGACTTCCACTTGATAGTCAGGGTCGATCACACAAGCCAATATGTTAACTCCCTTCTTTGCCTGTTGATCCACAGTCATGAGGAGCCCAAAGTGGCCCAATGACATTCTTAACTTCCAGTTCAATGGAATCCCTGTTGTTTCTCCAGGTGGGCACATTCCTTCCTTTGAATCTAAGACCTCTAGACCTACAGAGCATAGGGCTGAGGGTACACATAGTAAAAATTTTCTGAGTGGTTCACTAGGGGTAATAGTGAGTGGTGCCACTTCCATTTCCATATCTTAATTCCTGGACCCATGAATCTTGGCTATTGGAGAAACAGCACCATATATTGGATGCTGGTTTAGAGCATATACAGCCCCAACCCCGCAAAGTATTGCTGCCTAGCTATCCCCATAATTGTGTTTTTTAGAAGGTCATCCCATCATTCTATCAATCTAGTTGCTTCAAGATGGTGGGGAACATGATAAAAACAGTGTGAATTCCATGAGTATGGGCCCATTATCATATTTCATTTTCTGTGAAGTGATTCCCTTGATCTGAGGCAATCCTATGTGGATATGAGGATGGTGGATAAGGCATTCTGTGAGTCTACAGATGGTAGTTTTGGCAGAGGCATTGCATGCAGGGAAGGCAAATCCATATCCAGAGTGTTCATCCCAGTAAGAACCAAACACTGCCATTTCCATGATGGAGGTGTCCAACATAATCAATCTGCCACCAGGTTGCTCACTGATCACCTTGAAGAATGGTGCCATATCAGGGACTGAGTGTTGGTCTCTGCTGCTGGAAGATTGGGCATTCAGCAGTGGCTGCAGCCAAATTGGCCTTGGAGAGTGGAAGTCCATGCTCCCGAGCCCAAGCATATCTTCCACCCCTGTCACCATGGCCCCATTGTTCATGAGCCTGTCGGACAATGACAGGAGTGGCTAAGAAAAGAGGATGACTGATTTCCACAGAACATGTCATCCTATCCACTTGACTGTTAAAATCCTCCTCTGTCAAGGTCACTCGTTGGTGAACATTCACGTAAGACACAAATGTCTTCGCTTCTTTGGCTTATTCAGAGAGGTCTATCCACATACCTCCTCCCCATACCTCCTTGTCTCCAGTTTTCCAATCATGTTCCTTTCAAATCCGTGATCACCTAGCCAAACCTTTAGCCACAGCTCCACAGCTCATGACTCAGTATAAAATCACATATCTGGACATTTCTCCTTTCAAGCAAAATGAACAACCAGGTGCACTGCCCAGAGTTTTGCCCACTGGGAGGATTTTCCTTCACCATTCTCCTTCAGGTAGGACCCAAAAAGGGCTGCAGTGCTGCTGCTGTCCACTTTTGAATGGTACCTGCATATTATGCGGAACCATCTGTAAACCAGAAATGGGTTTTCTCTTCCTCAGTCAGTTGATAATAAGGAACTCCCCATGAGGCCATAGGTGCAGACTGGGAGAGGGCAGATAATGTGACAGAAGTAGAAACCATGGGCATTTGTATCATTTTCTCATGCAACTAAGTTGTGCTTTTAGGTCGTGTTCAAGCTCAATCTCATATATATCACTTCCATTTAATGATAGTATTCTGCTCTGCACATCCAACTTTATGACTCTGTGGGTTAGACAACACCCAGTTCGTGATGGGCAGCTCAGGCTTCAAGGTGACTTGATGGCTCATGATTAACCATTAAGTTTCTGCTAAGGCCCAATAACAAGCCAAAAGCTGTTTCTCAAAAGGACGGTAGTTATCTAAAGGGGATGGTAGGGCTTTACTCCAAAATTCTAAGGGTTTGCTCTGTGATTCACTAATAGGGGCCTACCAAGGCCTCCAAACAGTATCTCAATCTGACACTGACACATCAAGTACCATTGGATCAGCCAGGTGATATGGCCTAAGTGGCAGAATGGCTTGCAGAGCAGCCTAAACCTGTTGCAGAGCCTTCTCTTGTTCTGGACCCCACTCAAAACTAGCAGATTATACAGTTGCTTGATAAATAGTTTGGAACAGCATACCCAAATGAGGGATATGTTGACTCCATAATGCAAAGAGGCCCAACTGGGGTTATGCCTCCTTTTTCATTGTAGGAGGGGCCAGATGACAAGACTTACCCATCACTTTAGAAGGAATATCTTGACATACCCCACACCACTGAACTCCTGGAATTTCACTGAGGTGGAAGGCACCTGAATTTTTGTGGGATTAATTCGCTACCCTCTAGCATGCAAATGCCTTACCAATAAGTCCAGAGTCATTGACACTTCTTCCTCGATACATCCAATCACGATAATGTCATCAATACCATGGATCACTGTGAAGTCTTGTGGAAGAGAAAGGTAGGTGATCAAGGTCACTGCAGATTAAAGTATGACATAAGGCTGGAGAGTTGATGTACCTCTGAGGTAGGACAATGAATGTGTATTGCTGGCCTTGCCAGCTGATTGCAAACTTTCTGATGTTCCTTTGAAACCAGAACTGAGAAAAAGGCATTGGCCAGATCAATAGCTGCATACCAGGTACCAGAAGATGTATTAATTTGCTCAAGCAATGAAACCATAACTGGAACAGCAGCTGCAATTGGAGTCACCACCTGGTTAAGCTTTCGATAATCCATTGTCATTCTCCAAAATCCATCTGTTTTTTCCACAGGGCAAATAGGCAAGTTGAATAGGGATGTTGTGTGAATCACCACCCCTGCATTCTTTAAGTCCTTGATGGTGGCAATACTCTCTGTAATTCCTCCAGGAATGTGGTATTGCTTTTGGTTTACTATTTTTCTAGGTAGGGGCAGTTCTAATGGCTCCCACTTGGCTTTTCCTACCACAATAGCCCTTACGCCATTTGTCAGGGATCCAATGTGAGGGTTCTGCCAGTTGCTGAGTATACCTACTCTAATTGTACATCCTGGAACTGGGGAAATCACTACAGGATGTGTTCAGGGACCACTGGACTTACTGTGAGATGAACCTAAGCTAAGACTTCATTAGTAACCTGACCTCCATATGCCTCCACTCTGCTTGGTGGGCCACAGTGACATTTTGGGTCTCCAGGAATTAGTGTCAGTTCAGAGCCAGTATCCAGTAATCCTCAAAAAATGTGATTATTTCCTTTTCCCCAATGAACAGTCACTCTCTTAAAAGGCTGTGGATTCCTTTGGGGAAGGCTGGGAGAAAGATTAACGGTATAAATTTTAGGTAGTGTAGTGGGGTCCTTCCTCAAGGGGATCGGCCTCTCCTTCATTCAAGAGGCTCTGGATACGTAAACTGGCTAATTTGGGAATTGAATGATGGACTGTGACTTTCTATTCTGTCTATTTGAGTTAGACTGCTTTTTACTTGTCCTAGAATTCTTCTGCTTGTATTGATCAAGGAAATATTAGTAGATTTCCCATCTATTTCATTCCTAGGGGCACTATGACTAAGTAGACAATGCCATAAGTCCATACGAGTCAGCCTATCCTGATTACTGCTTTGACTCCGCTGTACATTATGGTAACCACACCCACCTCTTTATCTATTGACAAAGTGTTGCCACTTGGCCCCTAACACCATGGGGTCAAATCAGCCCCACTGTAGTTAGGTGTCTTAAGTCAGTTAAGGCAGTTCCCACTATCTAATCTAACTTACATAAAACAGCAATCACAGCAGGGGCTCCCTTCACAAATTTGTTCCTCACCAGTGTGGTAAAAGGTGCATCCTCTGGACACTCAGCGTGTGGATCTGTGGGTCTAACCTGATAAATCCACGCTAACATGCCAATTTCTCTAAGTCTTTGAATATCTTCTTCTATAGTATACCAAGGCAGGTCTAGTACTTCAGCTTGATATAGTGTAGGTCACTGAATAATCCATGCTTCAGTGAACCATCCAAATAAACTATTAGATCCTTCCCTAACCTCTCAAGCTGAAACACTGAATAGAAGGATCTGTGCTTATTGGGTCCATAGCAATAAACACAGACTGATCCAAATTTATGTTCCTTGCACTATTATCCTACACCCTTAGTAGCCATTCCCACACGTATTCCCCAGTTTTCTGTTTATACTTACTAGAGAAGTCAAGCAGTTCTTTTGGAGTGTAGGGTATCTCCTCCTGGGTCACACTTTCTACTTCATCTTTGGGGCTCACTCGGACTTAAATCTAGTTATTGGTCTAGAAGCAAGAATGGGTGGTACGTGTGGGTCTTGGGAACATTCAGCAATGTCTTGTAAGTCATCTACCACAGGCCCTGCCTCAGGTGATACCTCTGAAAAAGGCTCTTCAGGCACAGCTGGGTTAATCATCTGATGGGGTGGAAGGGATAACGGTTTTATTGGGGACAGTGGCTTAGCAGACAAAGATGAAGCGATCTCTTCAGATAGGAGTAAGAAGACTTGTTCTGTTGGCAGGAGTGAGTCAATGTATTTAGGAGCTCAGTGTCCTCAGCTTCCTGATTGTTGTTGTTAGGTGATTATTTGCCCATATATCTCCATCTCAAGTTTCAGGATCCAGTTTCCTCCCAATCAATGCCCTCATTTTAACTTCAGATACCATTCAAGGTTGGGAATTCAATTGGCATTGTAATTCAGCCACTCTTACAACAAGGCTCTGGTTTTGGTTTTTAGCAATATCAGCTCTGTTACTACAAGAGGTAAGGCTTTCTTTCAGAACAAAAGTGGCAACTTTGAGGTCTTTTATGTGGTGCTTCAACTGTGACTCTAAAGCCCTGAGCTCATCTCTTTCTTTCATCACTTTGTCTAGCAAAAGCAGTACCAACCACCCCCTTCCCTATACTTCTCATTCGACAAAATTGTAGAAAAGTATCAAACATGGATTCCCCAGAGCCTCGCTTCTCACCAGTACCTGATATATTGGTGGTGATACTTTGTGCATTAATATTGCCACCTCACATCATGGATTAGCAGCACCCTCTTTACTACTGGAGGCCGAGTCATCAGCACTTTTAAGACTAGTCACACTTGAGAACCAATTTAGCAAACTCAGCCTTATGATTTTGTTTCTCTAGAATCACACTTAGTACCAAATATCTTAGGCTGGGTTCGCCAGAGAAACAAAACCACTGAAGCATATATATATATATATATATAAACAATATCATTAATATCACACACAAGTAAAATTTTGCTGAGATCATTCAAAAGCAGCTGCAGCAGTATATTGACAGAGAACTGCCAGAAATTCAGGCTGGACTCAGAAGAGGATGAGGAGCCAGGGATATCATTGCTAACGTCAGATGGATTCTGGCTGAAAGCAGAGAATACCAGAAAGATGTTTACCTGTGCTTTATTGACTATGCAAAGGCATTCCACTGTGAGGATCACAACAAATTATGGATAATATTGAAAAGAATGGGAATTCCAAAACACTTAATTGTGCTCATGAGGAACTTGTACACAGATCAGGAGGCATTTGTTTGAACAGAACAAGGGGATACCACATGGTTTACAGTCAGGAAAGGTGTGCGTCAGGGTTGTATCCTTTCACCATACCTATTTAATCTGCATGCTGAGCAAATAATCTCAGAAACTGGACTCTATCAAGAAGAATGAGGCATCAGATTGGAGGAAGACTTATTAACAACCTGCGATATGCAGATGACACTGCTGAAAGTGAAGAGGACTTGAAGCACTTACTGACGAAGATCAGAGACCACAGCCTTCAGTATGGATTACACCTCGACATAAAGAACACAAAACTCCTCACAACTGCACCAATAACCGACATCATGATAAATGGAGAAAAGATTGAAGTTGTCCAGGATTTCATTTTACTTGGATCCACAATCAACACCCATGGAAGCAGCAGTCAAGAAATCAAAAATGCACTGCACTGGACAAATCTGCTGCAAAAGGCCTCTTTAAAGTGTTTAAAAACAAAGATGTCACCTTGAAGACTAAGGTGCGCCTAATCGAAGCCATGGTACTTTCAATGGCCTCATAGGCATGTGAAAGCTGGACAATGAATAAAGAAGACTGAAGAAGCATGGCAATGATTGTGAGGCTGGCACAGGGCCGGCTAGTGTTTCATTCTATAGTACACAGGGTCACTATGAGTAGGAACTCATTCCATGGTACCTAACAAAAACAAATATATGTATACACATATATGTATGCAGAGAGAAATTTATCTGAAGGAAATGACTCACACAGTTGTTGTTGAGTTGCTTCTGATTCATAGCGGCCCTGTGTGCAACAGAAAGAAATACTGACCGGTCCTGCACCATCCTCACAATCATCATGCTTGAGCTCATAGTTTGAGCCACTGTGTCAATCCATCTTATTGAGAGTCTTCCTTTTTTTTTTGCTGAGCCTCCAATTTACCAAGCATGACATCCTTCTCCAGGGACTGGTCCTCCTAATAACATGTCCAAAGTATGTGAGACAAAGTCTTGCCATCCTTGTTTCTAAGGAGCATTTTGGCTATACTTCTTCTAAGACAGATTTGTTCATTCTTCTAGCAGTCCATGGTATATTCAATATTCACTAACACCATAATTCAAAGGCATCAATTCTTCTGCGGTCTTCTTTATTGTCTAGCTTTCACATGCATGTGAGACAATTGAAAACACCATGGCTTGGATCAGGTGGACCTTAGTCTTTAAAGTGACATCTTTGCTTTTTAAATCTTTAAAGAGGTCTTTTGCAGCAGATTTGCCTGATGCAATCCATCATTTGATTTCTTGACTGCTGCTTCCATGGGTGTTGATTGTGGATCCAAGTAAAATGAAATCCTGGACAACTTCAATCTTTTCTCCATTTATCATGATGTCGGTTATTGGTGCAGTTGTGAGGCGTTTTGTTTTCTTTATGTTGAGGTGTAATCCATACTGAAGGCTGTGGTCTCTGATCTTCGTCAGTAAGTGCTTCAAGTCCTCTTCACTTTCAGCAGTGTCATCTGCATATCGCAGGTTGTTAATAAGTCTTCCTCCAATCTGATGCCTCATTCTTCTTGATAGAGTCCAGTTTCTGAGATTATTTGCTCAGCATGCAGATTAAATAGATATGGTGAAAGGATACAACCCTGACGCACACCATTTCTGACTCTAAACCACGAGGTATCCCCTTGTTCTGTTCAACCAAGTGCCTCCTGATCTGTGTACAAGTTCCTCATGAGCGCAATTTAATTTTCGGAAATACCCATTCTTTTCAATGTTATCCATAATTTGTTGTGATCCTCAGAGTGGAATGCCTTTGCATAGTCAATAAAGCACAGGTAAACATCTTTCTGGTATTCTCTGCTTTTAGCCAAGATCCACCTGACATCAGCAATGATATCCTTTGTTTCACATCTTCTTCTGAATCCAGAATAGTAGTTGGAAAATATGGCCTTGGTGATACAAACAATGCTAAAGATTACATGATAGAATTTTGCAAGACCAACGACTTCTTCATTGCAAATACCTTTTTTCAACAACATAAATGGTGACTATACAGGTGGACCTCACCAGATGGAAAACACAAGAATCAAATCGACTATATCTGTGGAAAAAGAAGATGGAAAAGCTCTATATCATCAGTCAGAATAAGGCCAAGGGCAGATTGCAGATCATCAATTGCTCACAATCAAGTTCAAGTTGAAGCTCAAGAAAATTAGAATAAGTCCCTAAGAGCCAAAGTACAACCTTGAGTATATCCCACCTGAATTTAGAGACCCGTCTCAAGAGCGGAGTTGATACACTGAATACTAATGACTGAAGACCAGATGTGTTGTGGAATGACATCAAGGACATCATATATGAAGAAAGCAAGAGGTCATTAAAAAGACAGGAAAGAAAGAAAAGACCAAAATGGATGTCAGGAGAGACTCTGAAACTTGCTCTTGAACGTGGAGTAGCTAAAGTGAAAAGAAGAAACAATGAAGTAAAAGAGCTGAACAGAAGATTTCAAAGGGCGGCTCGAGAAGACAAAGTAAAGTGTTATGATGAAAATGTGCAAAGACATGGAGCAGAAAAACCAAAAGGGAAGAACACACTCAGTATCTCTCAAGATGGAAGAACTGAGAAAAAATTTAAGCCTTAAGTTGCAACATTGAAGGATTCTATGGGGAAAACACATTAAACAATGCAGGAAGCAGCAAAAGAAGATAGCAAGAATACAGAGTCATTATACCAAAAAGAATTGGTTGACGTTCTACCACTTCAGGAGGTAGCATATAATCAAGATCTGATGGTACTGAAAGAAGAAGTCCAAGCTGCACTGAAGGAATTCGCGAAATGCAAGTCTCCAGGAACTGACAGAATAACAACTGAGATGTTTCAACAAATGGATGCAGCACTGAAAATTCTCACTCATCTATGCCAAGAAATTTGGAAGACAGCTACCTAGCCAATTGACTGGAAGAGATCCATATTTGTGCCCATTCCAAAGAAAGGTCATCCAACGGAATTGGGAAATTATCAAAGAATATCGTTAACATTACACACAAGTAAAATTTTACCGAAGATCATTCAAAAGCAGTTGCAGCATTACATCGACAGGGAACTGCCATGCAATAGTAGAGGCTGGCAAGTCCCAAGTCTATGGATCAGGCTGGGCTTTCTCCTGACTCATGTAGCTGTAGTGGCTGATGAATTCCAAGACTGGTAGATAAAATGGTAGGCCGCTAGGTCAAATTCTAAGAAGCGGAGGTCAGATGATGTCAAGCTGGATGCAGGATCCAGAGCAAGAAAGTGAGCTTTGCCAGAACATCCATATATATTGGATGCAGTCCACACTCCTAAGGAAACTCCCCTTACAACTGATTGGCTGATCACATTAGATCACATCATGGAGGATGACTGCATCATTACATAACTGCCAAGATACATCATTACATAACTGCCAAACCCCTGAGAATCATGGCCCAGCCAAGTTGACACACAGCTTTAACTATCACAAGAGCCAGTAAATTTTCTTACAATTCTAGCTAAATTCAGAGTTAGGGCCATTTTTGTTGTTGGGAAAAAAAGGCACCCTAACGGATATGCCACCATATTCCTAAATATGCTTCTACTATCATTTTTTGGTTTATCAATATTAGATATCTATTTAATATGTCATCCAAAACCAACCAAACTCAGTGCTGTCGAGTCGATTCCAACTCATAGCGACCCTATAGGACAGAGTAGAATGGCCCCCATAGAGTTTCCAAGGAGTGCCTGGTGGATTCGAACTGCCAACCCTTTGGTTAGCAGCCGTAGCACTTATCCACTACACCACCAGGATTTCCTTAATATGTCATAGGATAGATGAAATTAAGCCCATTTTTCAATACCTCCCCCACCTCCCCTTTTAAATCCTCTATTGGTTACCTTTATAACAACTATTTTGTTTCTTTATTGCTTACCTTTATAACTATATTTAACATCCTTTGTTGACAGGATGAAGATATAGCTTCCTTTCATGAAGACATAGCTCCCAACTAGTCCACTTGGCTCTTCTACAATTCTCTTTGCACTCTTTCTCATCTGTACTTGACTTTTGCATTATCAAAGTTGATAATATTTACATTATAACTAAGTCTTCTGAACTTTATTTGTAGGTTGGTTATGAACAGCTGAAAATAAATTAGATTCTTTACATTACTTTGACTGTGTAAATATTGTTAATTGCAGAACCTATGATCACTAGGGTTACATTTCCCTTCTTACTGCTTTTTGTTTTTCCTGGCGTTACTACCTGCCTTTCTTTTTACTCCATAATCCATTGCCATCGAGTCAATTCCAACTCATAGCAACCCTATAGGACAGAGTAGAACTGGCCCATAGGGTTTCCAAGGCTGTAATCTTTATGGAAGCAGACTGCCACATCTTTCTACTATGGAGCTGCTGGTGGGTTCAGACCACTAACCCTTTGGTTAGCAGCTGGGCACTTAACCACTCTGTCACCAGGGCTCCTTTTTCATTCTGTACCTTTTATAGATAAGGTAGGGAGTTTTCCCACATCATTATTTATAATTATTTCAGTTATTTTTGTAAAACTTCTGTATGTATTTGCATAATTGCATGTGTATGTGTGTTTTGAGAGAGAGAACAAGATTTTGTGGTTTTGCTTTACAAAAACATTATAATACTGTACATATGGTCCTTAACTCTCCTTTCTTACTCAACAATATGTCTTGGAGATTTTTACATGTCAGAAAAATATAACTCTATTTAGTGCTTTTCATTTCACTGTTACATATTAGTACATTTGTTTGTTTTCTAGGTGCACTAGACCTCAGCTGCACAAATGGATTGATTTTATTTGATTATTCATACTCCTCAGTTGTAGTCAATTTTTGCTTTTTGTCCCTTTTACTTCACTCCTCTACCATATCTATTTTCAAAATCAGCCAATGAAAACCCTATGGATCACAACACTCTGAGCCGCAGTCAATTATGGGGATGGCTCAGGACCAGGTAACATTTTGTTCCATTGTACATGGGGCTGCCATGAGTCTATGGCACCAAACAACAACAGCCATGTATTTTATGTGTATCTTTATACGTCACCTGCTATATCTTTCTTACATATAACATTATTTTGTGAGGTTAAATATTTTATAGGTCCCTAGGTGGCACAAAAGGAACCCCGGTGGTGCAGTGGTTAAGTGCCCAGCTTCTAACCAAAAGGTCGGTAGTTCAAACCCACCAGTTGCTCCATGGAACTAAAATGTGGCAGTCTGATTCCATAAAGATTATAGCCTTGGAAACCCTATGGGGCAGTTCTACCCTATCCTATAGGGTCACTATGAATCAGAATTTACTCGATGGCAACAGATAATGGGTCCAAAAACCAAAACCTACTGCCGTTGAGTCAATTTTGACTCATAGCAACCCTATAGGACAGAGTAGAACTGCCCCATAGAGTTTCCAAGGAGCACCTGGCAGATTCAAACTACTGATCTCTTGGTTAGCAGCCGTAGCACTTAACCACTACGCCACCAGGGTTTCCAGATAATGGGTAGGTGGCACAAAGAGTTTGCACTCTACTGCTAACGGTTGGTGGTTCAAACCCACCCAGCAGTAAAGTAGAAAAAAGGTCTGAAGATCTGCTTCCATTAAGATTATGGCTAAGAAAACCCTATGGAACAGTTCTACTCTGTAACACATGGGGTCACCGTTAATCAGGACTGACTTCACAGCAACTAACAACAGGCATTTTTTTTTTTTTAATAACTTTCATTAAACTTCAAGTGAACGTTTACAAATCCAATCAGTCTGTCACATATAAGTTTACATACATCTCACTCCCTACTCCCACTTACTCTCCCCCTCTTGAGTCAGCCCTTTCAGTCTCTCCTTTCTTGACAATTTTGCCTGCTTCCCTCTCTCTCTATCCTCCCATCCCCCCTCCAGACAAGAGTTGCCAACACAATCTCAAGTGTCCACCTGATATAATTAGCTCACTCTTCATCAGCATCTCTCTCCCACCCGCTGACCAGTCCCTTTCATGTCTGATGAGTTGTCTTCGGGGATGGTTCCTGTCCTGTGTCAACAGAAGGTCTGGGGAGCATGGCCGCCGGGATTCCTCTAGTCTCAGTCAGACCATTAAGTTTGGTCTTTTTATGAGAATTTGGGGTCTGCATCCCACTGATCTCCTGCTCCCTCAGGGGTCCTCTGCTGTGCTCCCTGTCAGGGCAGTAACAACAGGCATTTTATAAAAATGGTATCACACTGTATATCTTTGCAACATGCTTTTATCATGTAAATTATGCCCAAGATCCATCTGTGTTGATAAATGTCTACCCTATTCCTTTGAACTACTGTATGGTAATCCACCATATGACTAGACAACATTTTGTCTATTCATTCTCCAAGGTAATCATTTAGGATATTTTCAATTCTTTGCTATTAGAAACAGTGATGCAATTAACATTGTTATATAAGTCTCCTTGTGTACATGTACAATCCATAAATTATTTAATCATTTTACCTTTGATTCACAGTTTGCTTTTTAAATTTTACTATTATAGACAATGCTGCAAGGAAAATTCCGTTTATATTTCATTGTCATATGTGCATATGTTCTTCTAGACTATGCTGTGTAAGTAGTATTTTTACATAAAAGGGTATGCATTTTTAAATTTTTGATACAACTAAATTGCCTTCCAAAAGGACATCAATTTAAAGTCCCAACAACCAAATACAGGACTATCTATTTTTCTACACATCTGCCTGAACATAATACAATCAATATAGAATTCTTTCTTCTATCAAGGTAAAGAAATAGTATCTCATTGTTAAGATTTGCATGTCCCTGATGGGTACATTTGAGAGCCCTTATTGATCGTTTGTTTGGCCTTTGCTAATTTTTCTACCGAGTTGTCTGTTTTTTCTTACTGTTTGTCTAATATATTTGTGATATTCATTTTTTGTTACTGTGTATATGATGCAAATATTTTCTTCTAGTCTCTTGTTCTTTCTGTCACTTTGGTTTTGGTCTGTTTTATAAGCATAAAGCTTTTATTTTGAGGTAATCAAATTTATCAATCTTTCCTGTAAGGGTTTTTGTGTATTTGGGATGTGAGTGTGTTTGTCTTGCTTTAGACAGTCTTCCCTGACCCGTGGTTATATATATCAGCGACCCTATAGGACAGGGTAGAACTGCCCCATATAGTTTCCTATATATGTATTTTTTTAATTTTGAATGTGTGTATTTTCTTAAGTGGATTTTTTTTCTTCAGTGGTTATAAATATTTGCCGGTATATTTATATAATATTTTAATAGATTTTAATTTATTTTACCCTTTAATCCCTCTGGAATTTAATTCTGAGGATGGTATGTGGTAGGGGAAACCTGGTGGCATAGTGGTTAAGTGCTACGGCTGCTAACCAAAGGGTTGGCAGTTTGAATCCACAAGGCACTCCTTGGAAACTCTATGGGGTGGTTCTACTCTGTCTTATAGGGTCACTATGAGTCAGAATTGACTTGATGGCATTGGTTTGGTTTTTCTTGGTTATGTGGTAGGGATGTAGCTTTGTTTTTTCCTAATTATTCCAATACTATTGAATTTGAAATGATACTATTATACACTAAAATCTCATAAAAAGATTCGTTTCTATATTCTTTATTCTGCCCGTTAATCTATTTGTCTATTTCTATGCCAAAACCATACATTTTAATTACTTCAGTTATAAAATATTTCGATATTTGATATGGCAAATCCTAACGTCTGTTTCTAGCAGTATAATAAACCACGTATCCTGAGCAAACCTCTTGCTGAAAGAAGACTTAGTCCAAGTCTCATTAGAAAAAATGGATTTATTTTCAATTTTTAAAATGAAATACTTAAAATGAGCTGATCAGAAAGTGACAAAAATCCTCAGAGGCCAAATAAATGAAATCAGAAATCCAAATGGAATTCCAGGTGTCTTAGAGTCATCCATCATGACATTGAGTTTCCATTTTGACACTCTCACAAGGCCAAGAGGTAGTCATTCGAACAGAACAAAGGGGATACTGTGTGATTTAATGTCAAAAAGGTGTACATCAGGGTTGTATCCTTTCACCATACTTATTCAATCAGTATGCTCAGTGAATAATCCTAGAAGCTGGGCTATACGAAGAAGAACGGGCATCAGGATTGGAGGAACATTCGTTAACAACCTGCAATATGCAGATAACACAACCTTGCTTGCTTAAAGTAAAAAGGACTTGAAGCACTTACTGATGAAGATCAAAGATCAAAGACTTCAGCCTTCAGTATGGATTATACTTCAACATAAAAAATAAAAAATAAGAAAAACTCACAACTGGATTAATAAGCAACATCATGATAAATGGAGAAAATACTGAAGTTGTAAAGGGTTTCATTTTACTTGGATCCACAATCGATGCCCATGGAAGCAGCAGTCAAGAAATCAAATGACACATTGCATTGGGCAAATCTGCTGCAAAAGACCTCTTTATTTTTTATTTTTTTATTGTGCTTTAAGTGAAAGCTTACAATTCAAGTCAGTTTCTCATACAAAATCTTTTACAAACATTGTTATGTGACCCTGGTTGCTCTCCCTACAATGCGACAGCACACTCCTCCTCTCTACCCTGTATTTCCTATGTCCATTCAACCAGCTACTGTCCCCCTCTGCCTTCTTATCTTGCCTCCAGACAGGAGCTGCCCACATAGTCTCATGTATCTATTTGAACTAAGAAGTGCACTCCTCACCAGTATCATTTTATATTTTATAGTCCAGTCTCATCTTTGCCTGAAGAGTTGCCTTCAAGAATGGTTTTAGTTTTGGGCTAACAGAGAGTCTGAGGGCCATAACCTCTGGGGTCCCTCCAGTCTCAGTCAGACCATTAAGTCTGGTCTTTGTAGTAGAATTTGAGGTCTGCATCCCACTTTTCTCCCGCTCCATCAGGGACTCTCTGTTGTGTTCCCTGTCAGGGCAGTCATTGGTGGTAGCTGGTCACCATCTAGTTCTTCCTGTTTCAGGCTGATGGAGTCTCTGGTTTATGTGGCCCTTTCTTTCTCTTGAGCTCATATTTTCCTTGTGTCCTTGGTGTTCTTCATTGTCCTTTGCTCCAGGTAGTCTGAGACCAATTGATGCACCTTAGATGGCTGCTTGCTAGCTTTTAAGACCCCAGATGCCACTCACCAAAGCGGGATGCAGAACATTTTCTTAATACACTTTGTTACGCCAATTGACCTAGATGTTCCCTGAAACCACAGTCCCCAGACCCCGCCCCTGCTACTTTGTTCCCTGAAGTGTTTGGTTGTATTCAGGAAACTTCTTAGATTTTTAATTAGTCCAGTTGTTCTGACTTCTCCTGTATTGTCTTGTCTTTCCCTCCACCTAAAATAATTCTTGTCTACTATTTAATTAATGAATACCCCCTCCCTCCATCCTTCCCCATCCATAAAACCATGAAAGAATGTTTTCTTCTGTGTTTAAATCTTTTCTGGAGTTCTTCTAATAGTGGTTTCATACAATATTTGTCCTTTTGCACCTGACTAATTTCACTCAGCATAATGCCTTCCAGATTCCTAGATGTTATGAGACGTTTCATGGGTTCATCGTTGTTCTTTATCATTGCATAGCATTCCATTGTGTGAATATACCATAATTTGTCTTCCATTCATCCATTGGTGGACACCTTGGTTGTTTCCATCTTTTTGCTATTGTGAACACTGCTGCAAGGAACATGGGTATGCAAATATCTATTCATATGAAGGCTCCTATTTCTCTAGGATATATTCCAAGGAGTGGGATTACTGGATCATATGGTAGTTCCATTTCTAGCTTTCTAAGGAAGCACCAAATCGATTTCCAAAGTGGTTGTACCATTTTACATTCCCACCAGCAGTGTTCTAGTCTCTTTGAAACCTCTCCAATATTTATTATTTTGTGTTTTTTGGATTAATTCCAGCCTTGGTGGGGTAAGATGGTATCTCATTGTAGTTTTGATTTGCATTTCTCCAATGACTAATGATCATGAGCATTTCATCACGTATCTGTTAGCCATCTAAATGTCTTCTTTGGTGAAGTACCTGTTCATATCCTTTGCCCATTTTTTAATCAGGTTATTTGTCTTTTTGATGTTGGGGTTTTGCAGTATCTTGTAGATTTTAGAGATTAGACGCTGATCAATTTGTCATAGCCAAATTTTTTTCCCAGTACAAAAGTCCTCTTTAAAGTATTAAAAAGCAAAGATGTCACTTTAAGGTGAGTCTGACCCAAGCCATGGCGTTTTTAATCACCTCATATGCGTATGAAAGCTGCACAACAAATAAGCAAGGTGGAAGAATTGCTATTGGGTTGATTTCGACTCATGGTGACCCCATGTGTGCAAAGTAGAACTGCTCCATAGGGTTTTCAAGGCTGTGACCTTTCAGAAGCAGATTGCTCAGCCTGTCTTCTGAGACACCTCTGGGGCTTCTGGAGCCTATTAGCTGTTTTCAGGTATTAGTTATGTTGTATTTTATGCTTTTTTTTTTTTTTTAACTTTTACTGAGCTTCAAGTGAACGTTTACAAATCAAGTCAGTCTGTCACATATAAGTTTATATACATCTTACTCCGTACTCCCACTTGCTCTCCCCCTAATGATTCAGCCCTTCCAGTCTCTCCTTTCGTGACAATTTTGCCAGCTTCCAACTCTCTCTATCCTCCCATCCCCCTCCAGACAGGAGATGCCAACACAGTCTCAAGTGTCCACCTGATATAATTAGCTCACTCTTCATCAGCATCTCTCTCCCACCCACTGTCCAGTCCCTTTCATGTCTGATGAGTTGTCTTCGGGGATGGTTCCCGTCCTGTGCCAACAGAAGGTTTGGGGACCATGACTGCCGGGATTCCTTTAGTCTCAGTCAGACCATTAAGTATGGTCTTTTTATGAGAATTTGGGGTCTGCATCCCACTGATCTCTTGCTCCCTCAGGGGTTCTCTGTTGTGCTCCCTGTGAGGGCAGTCATCGATCGTGGCCGGGCACCAACTAGTTCTTCTGGTCTCAGGATGATGTAGGTCTCTGGTTCATGTGGCCCTTTCCGTCTCTTGGGCTCTTAGTTGTCGTGTGACCTTGGTGTTCTTCATTCTCCTTTGCTCCAGGTGGGTTGAGACCAATTGATGCATCTTAGATGGCCACTTGTTAGCATTTAAGACCCCAGATGCCACATTTCAAAGTGGGATGCAGAATGTTTTCATAATAGAATTATTTTGCCAATTGACTTAGAAGTCCCCTTAAACCATGGTCCCCAAACCCCCGCCCTTGCTCCGCTGACCTTTGAAGCATTCATTTCATCCCAGAAACTTCTTTGCTTTTGGTCCAGTCCAATTGAGCTGACCTTCCATGCATTGAATGTTGTCCTTCCCTTCACCTAAAGTAGTTCTTATCTACTAATTAATCAGTAAAAAACCCTCTCCCTCCCTCCCTCCCTCCCCTCCTCGTAACCACAAAAGTATGTGTTCTTCTCAGTTTATACTATTTCTCAAGATCTTTATAATAGTGGTCTTATACAATATTTGTCCTTTTGCCTCTGACTGATTTTGCTCAGCATAATGCCTTCCAGGTTCCTCCATGTTATGAAATGTTTGACAGATTCATCACTGTTCTTTATCGATGCGTAGTATTCCATTGTGTGAATATACCACAATTTATTTACCCATCATCCGTTGATGGACACCTTGGTTGCTTCCAGCTTTTTGCTATTGTAAACAGAGCTGCAATAAACATGGGTGTGCATATATCTGTTTGTGTGAAGGCTCTTGTTTCTCTAGGGTATATTCCGAGGTTATGCTTCTCTTTTACGATACTTCAGGAACTCCTGGCTCTGCATACACATCTTTTCCTTTGAGATTCCATGTTATCTTGACTCTGGGAGCTGTTTATTACAACCTGTTTCCAGGAACTATGGGTGAGGAAGATGGGGGTGGACCCCTATCTGGCCTTGTAAGTGTGGGTATCGGCAGCCTCCCAAGATGCTGCCCTGCCTCTTGGACCAATGGGTCTCCCCTCATTGTCTGAGGGCAGACATCTTTGCTAACCATTGCATGGCACAAAATGAGAATTGGGGAGAGACAGAATTATCAGACTCCTCCCACCCAAGTAACCCTGCCAATCACCCTTGATCCATTTTTCAACTCATTTTTCACACGCTCACCTTCCTTCACTGTAAGATCATCAATTCCATGATACAATCTCTTGACTATTCTTTATTCTACTTCCCCCTCGTAGGTGACAACAATAACCTGAGCCTCCCTCCCCCAAGAGAAAGAAATTGATCACAAGACAGTCTTTCCTGCTCAGTGTCCCAGCAGTCAAAACTCAAAATATGCTCGTAGATATCAGGTCATCTTAATGATTAAGCTCTTTGAGTCTCGGCTTACTCATCTAGAAAATAGGAATGATAATATCGCTTACCGTACAGAGTTATGTACTATGAAGACTGAAGAAAGATAAGGTTCTTGAAGCCTTTGGCACAGAGCCTGGCTCTTAGTTAGTGTATTATATTTTTCCTTATGCTAAGTGAGATACAGATAAGATTAGTGATTATGGCATGTATCAGAAGTAATACATGTCGGGGGCGGAGCCAAGATGGCGGAATAGACAGGCGCTTCTGGTGAGCCCTCTTACAACAAAGACCCAAAAACACAAGCGAAACGAGTATATTTATGACAAGCTAGGAGCTCTGAATATCAAAGGCAAGCTTAGAAAACGAACTGAGGGGCAGGGGAAGGAAGGGCTGGTTCAGAGGTGGAGAGGAGTTACCAGACCTGAATTGCAGGGAGCCCTCAGGCACCATTCCCAGAGTGGCAGTGAAGGGCTGGTACTAGCGTTCGGCCGCAGTCTCCTCAGGGAGAAGCAGCCAGCCACACAGCCTACTCACACCTCCAGAACCAGGGAAGAACAGCGCTTCAAGCTGGCTTCAGCGGCTGATGTCCCTGGGCCTGAGATGGGCCCTGTTGAGCACCTAGAGCCAACCTCCCGGCCTTGGAGAAGGAGTAAATTTACAATTGGGGGAAAAGATAATTTGCCAGCTCCACTAACCAGGGGAGCTCAGGACAGAAGCGGCTCCTATCCAGGCATAAACAGTCCATGGACTTTGAGTACCTTTCTCCTCTGCATGGACCTGTGTGGGCCTATTTCAGGAGAATAAGCCCTTGTTGGCAGACTCCGACCGTTTCAGCTGTGTGGCGGAGAGGTGGGTGTTTGATGTTTGACATTGCTTTGCCTATTAAACAGGGTTCTTACCTACCCACATCAGGGGCCTAAGGACTGGTGGCTCCACTCAGGTCACCCAGCCACCCATGACAGGGATCCAAGGATAATGGGTACCTCCAAGTCCTTACAACCAAAAAACATTGGGTGCCCATGGTCTGTCTGCAGAACCCACCCACCTGTACGCTCTGGGGAACAGGGACCTGCTTTCCTCAGAGACACATGACAGATGATTATTAGCCCCCTGCCTTGTTCAGACTGTGACCCCCTGCTGCAACCAGATACCGGTACCCACACCAATCACCTCTGCCCCTCTAAGACTGTAGGACAGAGCCTGTACCACACACCTGATGATGAGCTACCTGGACACCTGAGCTGAATTCATACAAGAAAAGTGAATGGACTCCTAGGCTGATATACCTGATAACATCTCTAGCCATCTGGGGACAGGACGTCGAGCTCCAAAGGTAAAAATAATCAAGCTAACTCACTCAAGCAACGCATTTGGGCATATCAAAACAAAACAAAGCAAGAAGCTACAACACACTAAGCAAACATAAAATAAATGAATACAATGACTTATAGATGGCTCGGAGACAATGGCCAATATCAAGTCACATAAAGAAACAGACCATGATCACCTCAACAAGCTCTCAAAACAAAGTCAAGGGATCTTCTAGATGAAAGTGCATTCCTCAAATTACCACAGGCAGAATACAAAAGATTAATATACAGAACCCTTTAAGACATCAGGAAGGAAATGAGGCAATATGCAGAACAAGCCAAGGAACATGCAGATAAAACAATTGAAGAAATTAAAAAGATTATTCAGAAACATAAAGAAGTAATACATGTCACCCTAACTTTTGGTCCTGTAACCCTAAGTCTGGGAATATACTTCAAGAAAATAACAATCTGATGGTGCTCAGCTGTCACCACTGACCATTCTGACAAGGGATACAATAAAAGGTCTCAGTTAGAGTAGGAGAAATATGTAGAGCAAAACTCAAATTCGTAAAAAAGACCAGACTTACTGGACCGATAGAGACTAGAAGAATGCCAAAGACTATCACCCTAAAATATTCTTTTAATCTGAAACTAAAGGCACTCCCACAGGTCACTGTCTTTGCTATCTAGTGCTGCTATAAGAGACATACCCCAAGTGGATGGCTTTAAGAAAGAGAAATTTATTCTCTCACAGGTTAGGAGGCTAGAAGTCCAAATTCAGGGCAACAGCTCCAGGGAAAGACTTTCTCTCTCTCTCTGCCAGCTCTGGAGGAAGGTCCTTGTCATCAATCTTCCCGTCCTAGGAGCTTCTCAGCACAGGGACCCCGAGTCCAAAGGACACACTATTTTCCTGGCTCTTGTTTCTTGGTAGCATGAGGTCCCCCATGTCTGTCTGCTTGCTTCTCTCTTTTATATCTCAAAAGAGATTGATTTAAGACACGACCTAATCTTGTAGATTGAGTCCTGCTTCATTAACATAACTGCAGCTAATCCTACCTCATTAACATCACAGAAGCAGTATCTACAACACATAGGAAAATCACATCAGATGACAAAATGGTGGACAATCACACAACAGTGGGAATCATGGCCTAGCCAAATTGACAGATATTTTCTGGGGACACAATTCAATCCATGACAGTCACCTTTTAGTCAAATAATATTAACACCCATGAAGAATATGCTCCTTCAAGCAATCAGCTGTATGAGACATTCCCCCAAACACAAAGATAAGAAGGCAAGGAGGGGCAGGGAAACTGGATGGATGGAAATAGAGGCAAGCGAGGTGGAAAAGGTCAAAGCGCTGACACATTTCTGGGATTGTAAACAATGGCACAGAACAATTTGTATATGAATTGTTGAATGGAAATCTAATTTGCTGTGTAAACTTTCCCACCTTAAACACAATAAAAAATTTTTAAAAGAAAGAATAAAACATAACAACCATCTTAATGCTTGAAAACGTTCATCACAATAATTTTTATAAAAGCAAGACACAGGCAAAAAAACCCTGTTGCCATCGAGTTGATTGCAACTGATAGAGACCCTATATATAGGACAGAGTAGAACTGCCCCATAGGATTTCCAAGGAGCAGCTGGTAGATTTGAACTGCTGACCTTTTGGTTAGCAGCCAAGTTCTTAACCACTGTGCCACCAGGGCTGCAAGACATAAGCAGTAACCCAAACAACCAACAATGGGAGAATGATTATGTAAATCTGCCTTTCCCAATATATATATTTTTACTATGCAAGTTTCCTTTCTCAATGCCAGCCTTTTGACTAGGAGCCATAGCTCTTAACCACTGCACCACCAAAGCTCCCACAAAATTCACAGTATTCTTAAAAATTCTTCTATAATTTTTGTATTCTTTTTATTTAACAAATATGTGCCAGGCATTGCTTTAAGCACTTCAAAAATATTTAAAATATTGCATTTCTAAGTATTAGCTAGTTGAGATATGCTTTAATTTTTTGTGTAAAATATTTTATTTATCAAATAGTATTAAAATCATATAAAGATTATTTTAATAAAGCCTTCAACAATATCCATGTTATAAAGACAAAATTTAATTTCCTATTTAACACGTGACACATACTTTAAGGTAGTCACATAAGAAAAAGCATAATGAGTGATATACATTTTGAAATGGGATAGTTTATTGTGTTTTGTTTAAGGACCAAATCTATATTAAATATAAATGGAAAGTAACTACATACTATAGCATTAGAATGGATGAAAACTTTTCATTGCCTAATATTACAAATTCTTGCATTTTAGCTTAAAATATCAACTGTTTTATTTGTATAATTTTCATTTTTTTTTTTTTCAAAATTAAGAGATGAGAGAGATTTCAGGCTTCCATTTGCAAACATTTTTGTACGAATACATTTGGGAATGGAATTTGAGTGTAAGTAGCCTTTATCCTCAGTAAATGAATTGTTCCTCCCCTCTTTTAAACATATTTCAAAGTATCAGACATGTTTTGATGCTTCCTATAAGAATTACAAAATAAATGCAACTTACATATCTTGTAAGGACTATCTCAAATAAAAATTTCAGAATATTTTTTGTGTATGGTAAAATGCCCGTAACAAAAAATGTGCTATTACTGACATTTAGCACATTCACAATGTACTATCTAGTTCTAGAACATTTTTATCACCCCAAAAGGAAACCGCATTCTCATTAAGCAATCACTCCCATCCCCCATTCCCCCAACCCCCTTCCCTGGCAACCGCTAATCTGCTTTCTGTCTCTATGGATTTACCTATTCTGGACCATTTCAGATAAATGGAATCATACAATACATGGTCTTTCGTGTTTGGCTTCTTTCACTGAGCATAATGTTTTCAAGGTTCATTCATATTGTAATATGGATTAGTACAGAATTATAATTTTAATACTTCCCATTAACTTATATTTTAATAACAGCATTTCCTATTCTTCCTGTTTTTAATCCATAATCCATTATGAGTGTAGACTGAGTCATATATTAAAGAATAAAGACAATTTGTAAGTGCCCAACACTTTTCTTAGGCATTAGTGCCCAGTGATGTTGGACGGAGTTGGGCATGGACTGAATGACTAGCTCATGATTCACACTAACCCTGCGTACACTCACTCAGCACACATCCAGAGGTTCTCACACTGCTCAGCTTTAAAGGGAAAAGTCTTTAAATAACTAACTGAGCTATTTTTTGAAATTCAAACAAATGCTATTGCTACTTTTGACCGTGTGGACCCCCTGGAATAATGTTCACTGATCCTCCAGAGGTTCACATGCACTGGCTAGGATGCCCACAAGGTGGAATGTTTTCAGTCATTAAACATAATGCTCATAACAACAATGTATAACATGAAAAAATACAATGCTACAGGTAGAAAGCAGGACATGAGGTTGTAAGTGTGCTCTGGAAATTTTTCAGAGGTAAATCACCAGACCTTTCTTCTGAGGTACCTCTGGGTGGACTCGAACCTTCGACATTTTGGTTAGCAGCTGAGCACTTAAAGGAAGACTATTTGAAACTATGTAAAACATTTATAGGAAAAAGAAAGGGAATATGCAAGATAATAACAATAACATGGTGGATGGTGGAATTATTTTTTTCTTTTCTAATCTTTCCAAAATATCTATAATGTGCCTACATTACTTTCATAATTAAAGAATTATACATGAAGACAGATAACAGGTCATGGTCACTAACTTTTAGCAGCTTTTTGCCTAAGTCAACCTTGATTCAGGCCATCACAAAAGGACATGCAGACCCACACACACTCTACAAGATAGAAATCTTGAAGTTAAATGCCTGCAAAATTACACAGGAGCCTCTTTTTTTTTTTTTTTAATAATTCTAGAAAGATTTATTTCTAAGGGGCTATTTACAAAGGTGCAAATACAGGGGAACCACAAAGACTAGTGCACTATGCTGGAGCCGGTAGCAGCTGTGATGTTTCCATCTTGAGACACACATGGCTAGGCGAATAGTTATAGTGGTTAGTAGAACCTAGAAGGAGAGAGAGCATGTAAAGTCGACTATTTGGAAGAACACTGATCTTCACTGGTGAGACACAGCCAAAGATACCATTTCAAGGAGAGACACAACAGAATAAATACCTTGGTCCCATCTTCCCTCCCCACTCTGATCTCCTGCCTGGCTCCCCAGTGGCCAAACCCAACCAAGGCACGAGAACCCTCTTGATGTGGTCCATAAGACCAGCCCCTAAGGGCAGACAGCAGGGTAGAGAAAGGTGGAAAATGGATCTGGAAGGGTAAATGGAAGATATCTGACAACTACTATATTTGTAGGTCCTAAAACATTGCCAGACACATAGTAAGTTCTTTTTTTTTAAGTGTGCCTCTATAACAGCCTTATTAATACATAATGCACATACGCCATATACCCATTTAAAATATACAACTCAGTGGTTTTTAGTATATTCACAGTTGTACAATGATTTCCAAAGTCAGTATTAAAAAATTTTCACCACCACCCAAAAGAAACCCCATATCCATCAGCAGTCACTCCTCATTGTCCCATTTCTTTCAGCCATAGGCAACCATTAATCTACTTTCTTTCTAGATTTGCCTGTTCTGGATATCTTATATAAATGGAATCATACAATATATGGTCTTCTGTGGACTGGCTTTGTTGACTGAGCATAGTATTTTCAAGGCTCATCCATGGTGAAGCATATTATCAGTACTTCATTTCTTTTTATGACTGAATAATATTTCAACTTATGGAAATACACGTTTTATTTATCCATTCATCAGTCAGTAGACATTTGAGTTTTTTCCACTTTGTGGCTATTATGAATAATGCTGCTATGAGCATTTATGTCCAAGATTTTGTGTAGACGTACGTTGTCATATCTTTTGGGTATGTAAATTGCTGGGTCATATGGTAAGTCTACATTTAACCCTTTGAGGGAATTCCAGACTGTTTCCAAAGTGAGGAACCTCTTTCTAATGTTCACTTTGGAAAGGTAACTACCATTGGCTTGCCTTTTAGATGCCAGCTCCTTTAAGGGAGGCCCTTTTTGTACTTCATTAATTTCCCTTGGATGGCCTTTAATTATATCAAATCCTACTTACTGGGTACTTCTCAAAACAAAACCACAGTGTATTCATGTAATGTACCAGGCTATCTACTGTAATCTGATGGGAAGGACACTGCCTCAGGTGTCCAGGAGCCCTCAGTTCTAGCCTTAGCTGCGTGGCCTTGGGCAAGTCAAATACCTCTCTGAACTTCATCTTTCTCATCTGCACAATGAGGAGTTTCTTTGGATTCTAGATGAGAGGGAAATTCTCAGCTACTTGAATGGCCTCTGTATTTCTCACAAGTAGGGATACCTGGAAGGGCATCTGCATTCTACTAAAGTAGAAAAGGCTGGAGAGCAGGAAAGGGAGACGTGGTCATAAAGGGTACACTTGAACATAAGGAGGAGTCCCTAGTGGTACAAACAGTTAACACGCTTGGTGGCTAACTGAAAGGTTGGTGGTCTGAGTCTACTCAGAGGCACCTCAGAAGAAATTCCTGGTCATCTACTTCCAAAAAATCAGCCATTGAAAACCCTATGAAGCACAGTTCTACCCTGACACACATGGGACCACCAAGAGTTGGAATCCATTCGCTGGCAAATGATTTGTTTGTTTTTAAATAAGTAAGGCAGGACAGGAAGCACTGGAGGGAGAGTCTCAGGAGACTTGAATTCTAGTCCTAGCTCTGCCACTGCTAAGGCTGTGATCCTGAGTTAGTCATTTTCCCTTCTCTAAGGCTCAGCTTCTTCCTCTGTGAAATGAGGAGACGAGTCTAAGGTCCCTTCTAGTTACACACTGTTAATATGTGAGTCTATATGGTAGGACGAGCATTGCCTATTGTCTCTTGGTTCTCAGAGGGCCTCTTTTTTTTACCCAAGGGACTCCGCAAAATGTTGACTTTTTAATCTTTTAATTCATTCTTGTGTCATCCATGAAATAAATCAGAGGGGAAAATCCAGAGGAACATTCCCATTTAAGCCAGTTTCTTGAAGCTGATATTTTAATAAACAATAAACTGATGAATCATGAGATGGCCTTGGAAAATATTAGACACTTAAATCTTCTCAACATTTTTCAGGAAATAGGCTGTAAATGAAGGAAGAAAAAATGTAAATGTGTTCAAGATGGGGAACTGTCTTAAATAAAAATAACCACATTTTACTTTTAAATTAAAAAAAAAAAGACGCTTCTGAAAGAGTACTTGGAATGAGTACAAACATACCGTTGGTATATTTTCTTTAAATCCCATAGCTAATTCTTCGTTTGCTAAACACAGCATTCTGGAAAATTTGTATCATGAGTGCAGACCCAGGAAAGAGGGGAATTGAGATGGGTGACTTCTCCAGCCACTTTCTCAGAGATTTGGTTTTCCTGATAGTCACTTAGCCACAAAACCAAACTAATCTTCATCAAGAGACAGTGGTGACACTAGGGTTGGTGTCACTCAGTGCGGTAACTCATGGTGTCAACATCCCCTACTAACTACCACCATACTGTAGCTAAAACACCAGAAAATTTGACACAGAGACTATAAAAACACTGGCAGCAATAAAAACAACAGCACATGCTCGCAGCACATGCTGACAAAACCACGTGATGCGACGTGTCCTTGTAATTGGGTAATAACGATAGCTCTGACCAGAGGGCATTAGAAGGTTCAAAAAGTAAATTAGCATAGAGTTTCAGCCTCATAGGTATATCGATACACAGAAGCTTGGCTTACGAAAATTTTTCATTGTTGTTATAACTAACTACAGGGATATTTTTATAAAAAACTATAAATTTCTGCTGAAACACTGCACAAAAATTTTATGCAGTCATTTTGGTGTCATCCCCTCAGAGAGTGTCACCTGGTGTGGTCTGTACCCCCGAAGCCCCCTAGCAATGCCACTGTCAAGGGAAGCTGTGGGGTGAGAATGTGAGGGTGGCAAAGTTTATCTTCCAGCTCAGCATCTGGTTCTCCCCCTCAGTGGCAGCTCCTTGCATACCTGTAGTATTTTTTTTTCTTTATATATTCAAAACCTTTTACTGAGATAAATCTTCTAAATTTGTTGTTCTGAGCTATATGTGGTTGAGGATATCCTACAGTGGGTTATATATTCCCAGGGTTAGTAAGCTTTTATAGAATTCACAGGCTCAAGCAAATGGAGCATATTTTCCAGGTAGAATTATAGTCCTTGGTGGAGTGAGTATGGAGGTATGAGAGGAAGGAGTCTTTATAAAGCTTCTCAGTCAGGGTTTAGCTGAGATAATAGAAACCCCTTTTTAGTTTAAACAAATGATACTTTAATAAGAAAACTTGTTATTGCTGTAGAGTAGATTCTGACTCATGGCAACCTCGTGTGTACAGAATAGAACTGCTCTATAGGGTTTTCAAGCCTGTGACCTTTCAGAAGCAGACCACCAGGCCTGTCTTCTGAGGCACCTCTGAGTGTGTTCAAACCACCAACCTTTGGGCTAGTAGTTGAGTGCCAGCCACCAGGGCTCCCTAAGTACTCTTTAGCGGAGGGCAATTCCTGGAGAAGGCTGACAGCCGAACATTGTCTTTTAAAAACACTCCCAGCTGCTAGCACCTGGGGGATTAGGTCCTTCAGTCCTAAAGAGGCATCCAGGTGCTACAGAACAATACCTACCACAATGAGTCTTTCTAACTGAAGTAACAAATTGAGTCTTGAACAGAATAAATAAATACAACACCACACCTAGACACATCATCACATCTGCAGAATATGGACAAAGAAAAGATAAATCCAACCAAATTGGAGAGACTGCCTACAGAAGAACAATAATTACCAAGAACAGACTTCTCATCAGCAATAACAAATGCCAGAACAACATCCTCAGTGTATTGAGGGAAAGTAATTGTCAAACTAGAATTCTATATTCAGCTAAATCATGTTTCTAGAGTGGGCACAAAATAAGATAAAGACATTTTCTAACAAACAGACTGAGAGAGTTCACTTCTTACTGACACTGAAAGAACTCCTGGAGGATATTCTTCAGTAAGATAAAAATTGAAGAGCTGGGGTGCAAGAAGCAACAGTAGCAAGCAAATAGGTCGGTAATCTAAATTATAAATAAACATTCACTGGTGGCGCAGTGATTAAGCACTTAACTGCTAACTGAAAGGTCGGTGGTTCTAACCCACCAGTGTCTCCAAGGGAGAAAGATGTGGCAGTCTGCTTCCATAAAGATTACAGCCTTGGAAACCCTATGGGGCAGTTCTGCTCTGTCCTATAAGGTTGCTATGAGTAGGAATTAACTCTACGGCAATGGATTTGGGTTTGGGTTATTTAAAAATCAGTAATATGTGTGGAGGTGTTTAAAACCAAGATGGAAATACATTTTAGGCAGCAGTAACGTGGAATATGGGAGAAGAGACAAAGGAATTAAATTCTTATAAAATCTTGTATTTTTTAGGAGGATGGTGATACTAACTAATGTTACACTTTGTGACAGCAAGAAGGGATGTTAAAATTCTACATATAGCCCCCAAAAGAATGGAAAATGGAATATATAAATTCTGAACCAGTGGAATAAGGAAGACCAAAGAAGACTCGATGCATTTGAATTATGGTGTTGGCAAAGAATATTGAATATACCATGGACTGCCAGAAGAACAAATAAATCTGTCTTGGAAGAAATATAGCCAGAATGCTCCTTAGAAGTTAGGATGGTAAGACTTTGTCTCACGTACTTTGGACATGATTATCAGGAGGGCCCAGTCCCTGGAGAAAGACATCATGCTTGGGAAAGTAGAGTGTCAGCAGAAAAGAAGACCCTCAATGAGATGGGTTAACACAGTGGCTGCAACAACGGGCTCAAACATAGCAACGATTGTGAGGATGGTGCAAGGCCAGGTAGTGTTCTGTTCTGTTCTGTATAGGGTTGCTATGAGTCGGAACCAACTCGATGGCACCTAACAACAACAACAACAAAGAAATAAAGGAGGGGGCATAAGAAAAACTTCATCGATACAATAGAAAGCAGAAAAAAGGAAAAGCATAGTAAACGAAAAGGACACACAAAAGGTAATAGATATAAATCCAAACAGATTACCAATCCCAATCAATTAAAAAGATTAAAACCACCTGTTAAAAGTCAAAGATTCCTAGATTGGAAAATAAAAATCCAACCACTATGCTCATTTTAAAAAGACAAACCTGAAACCTGATGACACAGGAAAGTTCAAAGCAAAGGGATGGAAGTAGATATATACCATGAAAATACTAACGAAAGAAGCTGGTGTGCCAATAGTAATATAATGTCATACAATAATAGGTGTTAAAGCAAAAAGCATTACTAGAGATAAAGTAGACTTCAGCTTCCATCCAAGATGAAATAACAAGGACCAGATTTACCCTCTGACCTGAAACAAGTAAAAAACCAGACAAGATATTTTTAAACACAGAGACTGGAGGAACTATGGCCCCCGGACACCCTGCTAACTCAGAACCAAAGCCGCTCCCAAAGTCCATCTTTGAGCCAAAAATTACACAGTCTTATTAAACAAACAATAACACATGTGAGGAACATGCTTCTTAGTTCAATCAAGTATACGACACCAAATGGGCAACTCCTGTCCAAAACCAAAGACAAGATGGCAGGAAAACTGGACAAATGGACAGGGGGAACCCAGGGTATAAAGAGAAAGGAAGACAGTGCTGACACATTGTGGGGATTGCAACCAATGTCACAAAACAATTTGTGTAAAAGTTTTTGATGAGAGAAACTAATTTTCACTGTAAACTTCTACCTAAAGCACAATTAAATATATATACATAAAACAATGGCTTTTCACAATTTGGACATTAGGCGGCACAGGACAATGATTCCTGAGAGAAGGGAAAGAAACGAGACATGAGCCCTCCATCTTAGCACCCGGAGAGAGTATCCAGGCCATAGCACAGGAAGGAAGAACCCAGGCAGACTCACATTCTCCCTGAGTTAAGGAGATAGATCTATGATTTTGAAGAAGTCAAAGCTGGTAGTGCTCTCAGGACACAGTATTGGAGAGGAGAGAACAGAACTGCACACCGAGAAAGACAGCTCCAGAGATCTGCAGAGGATCCCCCTCAAGTCTTCAGCTGAGCACTGATCAGTACATGAGTGTGAGGAAACTACCCAAGGAAAAGAATGACCCAAAAGGAGCAGAGGGAGCAATCCAGGGAGATTACACAGAGCTAAGGAACAGCTGTGTTCCCACCAAAAAAGGTGGAAAACCTTATAGTTTATGAGACATCAGATAAAGTAATCAGAAAGGTATTACCTCAGAAGTGGGGGAAAATCAACCCTAAATGAAAGACTGCTCAGGTCCCATCTAACAAAGCTTAAAAGAAGACCTTGAATGGATCAAACTGCTTCCAAGTAATTCAACCAGGGCTTCAAACCGGTTCTGATTCAAACCCCTACTGAGAGTCTGCAGGTCTAACAAGTTCCCAGGAAGCTATATATAAGAATCACCTGGGGATCTTATTACTGTGTAGATGCTGATTCAGTATATCTGGGTTGGAGATGCAAATTTTCAGCAGGGAACTTGTTAGAAATGCAAATTCTCAGCAGGGGTTAGGGCCAGAACAAACTAGTTCAAAGCTCTGAATTTAACTGTCCCAGAACAAAGCTGAAGAATATTTACAGAAATACAAAAACTTCCAGCATCTGACAAGGCAGAATATACAATGTCTGGCATCCAATCAAAAACTACCAAGCTTGCAAAGAAGTAGGAAACTGTGACTCATCATGAGGAGAAAAATCAGTCACCAGAGATCCAGAAATAACCCAGATGACAGAATTATTAGGCAAGAACATTAAAAGTTATTGTAACTATACTCCACATCTTGAAGAAGGTAGAGGAAAGACTGGGCATGGTAAGTAGAAACATGCAAGATATTTTTTAAAAGACCCAACTGAACCTCTAGAGATGAAAACTACAATGTCTCAGATAAAATTAACAGCAGATTGTACACTTAAGGAAATAAAAGAATTATCAGGAAATTGTAATAAATATGAACCACCAAGAATCTAACAATGGAGCCTGAAAGTACGTTAAACAAATACTGGCAGATTTAAAGGAGAATTTTGATGACTTCACAGCCACAGTAGAAGATTTTAACACTGCTTTATCAAAGATTGATTGATCAAAATACAAAGTTCTATTTTTAAAAAAGTAAAAATTCAAAGTAAATAAAAACTGACACTGCAGGTTTTAAGCCTTCATGTATTGAGACACTGTCACCTACTGTGAGCTCCTTGAGTGCTCAGCATTGATCCTCAGAGCCCAGCATGAGTCTGCTACATTTTAGATAATCAATCAATATTTATTGTGTTATTTCTAAATTAAATAGCAAAAACACTGGTAAGGCTATAAAAACCCATTGCTATCGAGTCTATTCCAACTCATAGTGACCCTACAGGACGGAGTAGAACTGCCTCATAGGGTTTCCAAGGAGCAGCTGGTGGATTCGAACTGCTGACCTTTAGGTTAGCCACTGAGCTCTCAACCACTGTACTACCAGACTGAAGTGCATAAGCTTGAACTAATGGATATGTTTAGAACTATACCTCACAAGAGAGAACACACATAGAAATTTTTTTTCAAGAAACATGTAAATATTTTTTTCAAGAACATATGAAACATTTATAAAAGCCAACCATACAGTAACCATTAGACAATGAAAAATTTGCTATAGTGTTGTTGCAGGATCATAGAACTCTAACTTACCTTTTCTTGCTATGTAAGTAGCGATTTCAGGTGGTTCTTGCCAGTATAATTATAAACATGGTTTTGTTTTCTGGGAAGTAGAGGAGGGGGAATACTTCTTTTCTCCTTTCTTTCGCCTCATACTGACAAGGTAATATGGTTTCATCACCAGGGAATGAATGAGGGTCCTGATACAGGGATGTGACAAATGGGCAAGAACCAATGTGGTGCCCTCAGAAGTGACTTAACACAAAACCTCACTATTGGAGAATGCAAGAATTCAGACCTACTCTCTGTACTGATCTTCACCTTACTGAGAGGAGGAAAATAAGAATATTAACCGAAAATTTGTGCTATGCTAACTGTATAATAGACAGTTATCACTTCATATGT
The DNA here is from genome assembly GCF_030014295.1 of Loxodonta africana. NCBI lineage: Eukaryota > Metazoa > Chordata > Mammalia > Proboscidea > Elephantidae > Loxodonta > Loxodonta africana. The sequence goes on from NC_087342.1 coordinate 105,227,898, forward strand.
TGTCTCTATAAACTCCTCTATTAAAAAGCCCATTCAAGTATTGCTACACTTGGCTAATTGATTTAGCCTGACCTGGTGATTATAAGGAAACCCTAGTGGTGTAGTGGTTAAGTGCCATGGCTGCTAACCAAAGGGTCGGCAGTTCGATTCTACCAAGCACTCCTTGGAAACTCTACGGGGCAGCTCTACTCTGTCCTATAGGATCGCTATGAGTTGTAATCAACTCGACGGGACTGTTTTTTTGGTTTTTTTGGGGGGGTTTGGTGATTATAAGCAGGAGCCTGGTGCCCAAAGTGGTCAAAGCTAAACAAACATGGCATTGCCATGATTTGGAATCGACTCGACGGCAACTAACAATAACAACAAAAGTGTAAAGCAGACACAGAAACGGTCATTCTTACAAAAGAAGCTAAAGAAAAAAAAGACCCTTGGTGGCGCAGTGGTTAAGAGTTCACTGCTAACCAAAAGGTCATCAGTTCAAAACTATCAGCCACAACTTGGAAACCCTGTGGGGCAGTTCTACTCTGTCCTGTAGGGTTGCCATGAGTCAGAATCGACTCAGTGGCAATGAGTTTGGTTTAATACAAATTTTAAGGAGCCCTAGTGGTGCTGTGGTTAAGCGCTCAACTGATAACTAAAAGGTCAGCAGTTTGAACCCCACCAGCCACTTCACAGGAGAAAGATGTAGCAGTCTGCTTCCATAAAGATTACAGATTTGGAAACTTATGGGATGGTTCTACTCTGTCCTGTAAGGTTGCTACAAGTCAGAATCAACTTGAGGGCAATGGGTTACGTACAAATTTTGCCACATATGAAAATTAGCAAGTCGTTTTCATTTTCAAAGTGCAGCGTCTTCTGATAGTTTTAGACATTTGCCTTACCCACCATCACAAATGTTAGATTATTTTTTGAAGTGCATGCTTATATTTTCCAACACAGGCCAGTTCCCTTCATGTATCCCCAAAGTATGGAGGTATCTGAAGAAGGAAAGAAGTGGAGGTCTCCATGCTGCAGAATCCCAGGGTACATTCCTGGATAGCACACCTGGAGATGATCTGCATTTTACAATATCTGAAAGCACCTTTCCAACATCCAATCCTAAGGCAAATTGGGACTTAATATTTTAAAAGTGCTCATTAAGGCTATTCCACAAAGGAACTGACTCCCTGGTGAGGTAGGTAGCTCCCATCCCCAGAATGGTTCAGATAGAGCTGGGTCACCTGTCAGGGATGCTGCAATAAGGATTTGGAAAATTTGGAAAAGCCCTGACAACTTTTAGATCTTAAGATTTTAAGCCTGTTAAATGTAGAAACAGAAAACCCAAACCCATTGATTTCAAATAGATTCTGACTCACATTGTTGTTGTTTTTAGGTGCCAGCACGTCAGTTCCTACTCATAGCAAAGCACTGAAATGCTGACCAGTCCTGCACCATCATCACAATCGTTGCTATGTTTGAGCCCATTGTTGCAGTCACTGTGTCAATCCATCTTGCCAAGGGTCTTCCTCTTTTTTGCTGACCCTCTGCCTTACCAAGCATGAGTCTTTCTCCAGGGACTGGTCCTTCCTGATAATATATCTAACGTACGTGAGACAAAGTCTCACCATCCTCACTTCCAAGGAGAACTCTGGCTATACCTCTTACAAGACAGACTTGTTCATTCTTCTGGAAGTCCATAGTATATTCAGCATTCTTTGCCAACACCATAATTCAAATGCATCCATTCTTCTTTGGTCTTCCTTATTCACTGTCCAGTTTTCGCATGCATAGGAGGCGATTGGAAATATCATGACTTGGGTTAGGCACACCTTAGTCCTCAAGGTGACATCTTTGCTTTTCAACACTTTAAAGAGGTCTTTTGCAGCAGATTTGCTCAATGCAATGAGTCATTTGATTTCTCGACTGCTGCTTCCATGGGTGTTGATTGTGGATCCAAATAAAATTAAATCCTTGACAACTTCAATATTTTCTTCATTTATCATGGTGTTGCTCATTGGTCTAGGTGTGAGGACTTTTATTTTCTTTATGCTGCAGTGTAATCCACACTGAAGGCTGTGTGGTATTTGATGTTCATCAGTAAGTACTTCAAGTTCTCTTCACTTTTAGCAAGCAAGGTTGTGTCATCTACATATTGTAGGTTGTTAATGAGTCTTCCGCTAACCCTGATGCCATGTTCTTCTTCATATAGCCCAGCTTCTCGGATTATTTGCTCAGCATACAGACTGACTATGTATAAAGAAATGATACAACCCTGACGCACACCCTTCTGGATTTTAAACCATGCAATATCCCCTTGCTCTGTTTGAATGACTGCCTCTTGGTCTATGCACGGATTCCACGTGAGCACAATTAAAGGTTCCAGAATTCCCATTATTGATAACGTTATCCACAATTTGTTATGATCCACACAGTTGAGTGCCTTTGCATAGTCAGTAAACACAGGAAAACATCCTTCTGGTACCCTCTGGTATTCTGACTCATTGCGACCCTATAGGACAGAGTAGAACTGCCCCATAGGGCTTCCAAAGCTGTAATCCTTATGGAAGCAGACTGCCACATCTTTCTCCCTTGGAGCAGCTGGTGGGTTCAAGCCACCGACCTTTGGTTGGCAGCTGAGCTTTTAACCACTGTGCTACCAGGGATCCTATAGACACAGAATAGCCCACTAATCAGATGCTTTGATCTGAAGTCAGACACATCTGGGTTTATAATCTGGCTTCACCATTTACCTCTGGAAAATAGAGATCATAGCAGCACATATATTTAAAGTGTGTGTTCTACAGTTCAGCCCAAAAGGCATACAAATACTCCAGCCTTGGCACCAGGGGTCTTCACCTTTAGGGTCGTGGGCTCCCATGAGAATCTAATGACAGCTTTAGACCCTCCACACCCCCTCTAACCCATGAACATATAGCAAAAATTTTGCTACAAGCTCATGGGTTTTACAGACTCCCAGCTTCTCATCCATGGTCCTCTTTAAAACAACAAAAACAGTTGTCACTAAGTCAATTCTGACTCAATGCAACCCATATGCGTCAGAGTAGAACTGTGCTCCATAGGGTTTTCAATCACTGATTTTTCAGAAGTACTAGATGGCTAGGCCTTTCTTCTGAGGCATTTGTGGGTAGACTCGAACTTTCAACCTTCTGGTTAGTAGACAAGCATGTAACTGTTTGCACCTCCCAGGAGCTATGATCCTCTGAGGGAATGATAAACCCTGGTTCCAGGATAAACACAATAGTAGGGAGTCCACAAAGAAAAGGCAGTGACTCCTACTGATGAAAATCACAGCAGCTCTAAAGGCTGGTCTGTACCTGGTCCTTTGAGAGTCTCCATCTATCTCTGAAGTCAGGAAGTGTAATCCTTTGGGACTGAGCTGGCTTTACAGAAATTTTCCTTTATTTTGTGGCTTTAAGAAATGTCTTACAAGGAATAAAACTGAATAAGCAACACATGACTTATCTTAAACATTTTATTCATCTTTCTATAATCTAATATTTTCAGGTTTTTTTTTTTCTCTTGAGACGTTCTAGGGAGGAACACCTATTTTTTTTTTTTTCCAGAGTGTTCCCTGGATCTTCACTCTCTATTCTCCCACATAAAGACTAGAAGGCACGAATATATTGAGAAACCAACCTTGGAGGCCAAGTCTGCTATTAAAAAGGAAGCAGAGAACTGTATTAGTTTTCTGCATCTCACTCAAGCTCTGCCCTGGGGTATTGCCTAGGGGCTTACCAACTCTGCAAACATTTAGCAGTTGAAAATTCTGAGTCACCAGTGGGTACGAAGACCTGGTCCTATGGCAGATAAGGAGAATTACCAAATTAATCCACCCCAGAACTAGAGTGATTCTTTCAAGTCTACAAACTCCCAGAGGTGGGTCAGTAGGGTTTATTCATAGGTGAAGAGGCCTTGCAAAATCTTTTGAGCATATTATTGCTAATTATTGATTATTATCAAGAAACTAATGGGTAGCATCGATCGTGTTTGAATAAGGAGTTTCTGCATCCCTCACATTGTTGTACACATCTCTTAGGTTGTTTTAAGCCAGAGCTTAATTTTTAATAATTCAGTAATGAATCTTGTTTAATCCCTCTTAATCCTCTTACCTAATTCTCTTTTACATTAAGGGATTAAATACGTCCAGAAGAGAAGATTTTACCAAACGATGACTCACTCTTGCTTTCAATGCTTGTATCCAAAGGTTGATAGACAAGAAGAAACGTAGCATAAGTGAATGAAACACACAAGTCTAAACTCAGATATAAATCATCTGAGTCTCAGTCTAGTTACTCTAACTTCCTCTTTCTTTCATGACACAAAAATTAGTCTTTAAAGGTTTGCAAATGCTGTTTAGTGCTGCACGTTCTACAAAATGTATCCTAATGAAGCTGATGGTATTAACTCACCGTCAGACTATGTGCTTTGAGCTGTTTCTCTCAGTGGGGATGGGCCGCACTGAGTCATCCACACTCTTCCTCAGTCCCCTGAGAACCCAGGAGGCGCGTTTTCTTGAAGGTTGAACAGCGTTAGCCATGTAGGGATTGTGGCTGTGGAGAGGAGGCCATGGCACACAGAGGGACTATATGCTTTTTGGGCCCAGACAGTGTTAGCCTGAGGAGGCTAAAGGGAGAGGTTGAGTCTCAGACTGGTTGGATGGACCCTGATCAGTTTCCCCTACAGAGCCCAGAAATGGTGCCCTGGTCACATTCACAGGGCTGTGATCTCACTCACCTACTTCCTGTTTCTACCCAAGCTGGTGAAATGAATCGTGATGGGGTGGAGCTGGAAGGATCCCTGCTTTGGGGCCACTTGTGTTTTTATTCCTTTTGAATTAGGCCTGGCAAGTTTCCCCTTTTCCACCAGCTTCCTTACCCTCATCAGCCTTTTGTGTGGGAGAATGGAGTAGGAGTTTCCTATATTCTATGACTTAAAAGTATGAGAAAAATTCCCCTTCCTGAGGAGACCTGCCACGTAGCTTAACAGACCTACATGACAGTATTCTCTGTGGACGGCATTGAAAGCAGCTACTAAAAAGCAAATGAGGTTTGGGAAATCTAACATAAAAACCTATTCTCTGCCATTAACATCTTATCAAATTCATTAATCAGACTTGCCCGTTGGAACACCTGAACTCTGAAGACCGCACTGTGGACTGGTTACTTTAACTGGAACCTGGGTCTAAAATTCCAAATTTGGAATCCTGCATATTTCTGCCAAAGATAATTCCAGCCATCATATTGAAACTATGTAGAAAATATCAAAATACAAGGATACCAAACATGAAACTATTCATACCTTGCAGCCCATACCCCTCCATTCATTCACAGGGTGCGTTCTTCACGTTTTAAGAAAGCAACAGTCAAACCAGTTTGGGGGGAAGTGTTTACTGTGATCTCTCAATGGTCCAGTCCAGGAGAGGAGAGTAAGAAAGCTTATGAAGAATTCAGAGTGGCAGATTATCCAGTGTAGAAGTTCATTTCTTCATGCATGCACTATTCCCTTTGTGGCCTCCCACTCCCAGGCAAACACCGAATTTATTTTGCTTTGGCCAGCAGCTGGTAACCTCATCTGTGGAGTGCGGGTGTGTTCTGGTCTGTCCCCCCAGCCATGTGGTAAGCCAAGCAGGGCAGGCTCTGCCCCAGCATGTGTAAAGAAAAAAAATTTTTTAATGTGTAGAAGATGATATTTTAGAGGGTAAATTGAAAACAGGAGCGTATTAGCGAGTCCCTTCGACTTAACAACCATGTCATATCTTCCAATCTGGCTTTGTCAGTGATTAAGCCAATATTTTAATCTCTAAAAAAAAAAAATTTAATACGTATTTTTTAAGAATCCTAAGCAGAAATGGGGGAGAAAACATACTCTTCTGTGTTGCCCCACCCTGCATCTAGAGTCACTTTCAGTCTCACCTACAGATTTTTAGGAGTGCACTGCCAGGATCTCAGGGCTTGGGGAGAGTTCCCCAGGGTATTTCTGACTCAGCCTTTACTGACAGCCTCAGCCAGGCTATGGGGCCACTCATGGTATACGTATATGGGCTGGGTCCACAACTTTTTCATATTCTCAAGAAAGAGTGCCCTTTCACACCTCCCAGAAACGGTGAATATATTAAGTCTTGACACCAACTGAACAGATGTTTTTGTGTCAGATACTGAGAGATACCGAGTTTAAAAAAAAAGAAAGAAAATTCACGTATATTTCAGAAGATCGCGAAAACAAGTGATGTAAACAACTATTATACAATATGCTAAATTCTAGGATAGAGATATGCTGTAGGCATATAGAGGAGGAGGTATTTTATCTAGGGAAGAGAGTGCTTCAGAGAGGAGATATTGATAGATAGGTGATAGTGTCTTAGTTATCCAGTGCTACTATAACAGAAATAACACAAGTGGATGGCTTTAACAAAGACAAATTCATTCTCTCACAGCCTAGGAGGCTAGAAGTCCGAATTCAGAGTGCCAGCTCCAGGGGAAGGCTTTCTCTCTCTGTTGGCTCTGGGGGAAGGTCCTTGTCATCAATCTTCCTGTGGTCTGGGAGATTCTCAGCGCAGGGACCCCAGGTTCAAAGGACACACACTCCTAGCGCTACTTTCTTGGTAGTATAAGGTCCGCATGTCTCTCTGCTCACTTCTCTCTTTTATATCTCAAAAGAGACTGGCTTAAGACAAAACCTAATCTTGTAGATTGAGTCCTGCCTCATTAACATAACTGCCGCTAATCTTATCTCATCACGTCACATAGGAAAATTACATCAGATAACAAAATAGTGGACCATTCACATAATACTGGGAATCATGGCTTAGCCAAGTTGACAGATATTTTAGGGGGACACAATTCAATCCATGACAGACACATAGATACCTTTGAGCTGCAAGTAATAGAATACTCAACTACAGTGGCTTAAGTAGTGAAAATATTGCATATAACAAGAAATATGGCAGCAGGACCTCTGGGATTGACCTTGTTGCCATTAAGAACCAGGCTCCTTTCATCCTTCAGCCCCTCCATTTTCAAAACATTGGGTTTTCAACTTTGTGCAGGTTGACTCATGATTACAAAATAGCTGCTAGACATCATTATTGCACTCCATGTGTAGATTCATTTTTTTCTGTGTGGATATCTAGTTGTTCCAGCACCATTTGTTGAAAAGACATCTCAATTGAATCGCCTTTGCTTCACTGTCAAAATCAGTTGATTATATTTGTATTGGTCTATTTCTGAGCTGTCTATCCTGTGCCATGGATATATTTGTGTATTATTTTGCTAATACCATACTGTCTTAGTTATTTTGTTTTTCTTCAGAAAGGTCTTGTGTGTAATTCTTTTAAATGATGGAAAATCTGTGGAGTTGAAGTTCCACGGCTATTTTTAAATTTTAGATCTCTGAATAGGAGTCAAAAGACCTAGTTCATAGTTTCAGCTAGTCACTTAATATCTAAAAAATTCACAAAACTCCTCTCAGGCCCAGTTTTCTTAATGGGAGTGATAATCCCTGCCTGTTCCTCCTTTCAGAGTCTGCCTGAGGATCAGGAGAAATACTTAAAATAGATAAAAACATTTCAGTAGAGAGAGCCATCTTAATGCAAATTATTATTATTTTGTCAATATATAGCTAAAAATGAGAATGTGCCCAGTAAGGACTTTACCCTATAAAACAATCCAATCAATCAAGAAATAATTAGTGAGTACCATAAAAACAAACAAAAAAAACAAACTCATTGCTGTCAAGTTAATTTCGACTTACGACAACCAAATGTGTTACAGGGTAGAACTCCATATGGTTTTCTTGGCTGTAAGAGCACCCATAAAATGCCCAGCTGTTTGCCAGGAATTAATCGGTTTTTTGAGACATGGGACTTTCTGTGATAAAACCAGGAAAGTCCCAGGCAAACCTGAACAAATTGGTCATCTTAAGTGTCAGGCACCCTCTTTAAACTCCAAAATGCTAAGATGTTAGGGTTTTACACATAGGAAGGAGTCCCTGTTTGAGTGCAAATGGTTAACATGCTCAGCTGCTAAGTCCACCCACAAGTGCTTTGGAAGAAAGGCCTGGGAATCCGCTTCTGAAAAATTTGCCATTGAAAATCCTGTGGTGCACAGTTCTACTTTGACACAAATGGGGTCACCAACTAGAAGGCAAATGTTATATGTAAGAGAGATCCATGTCTGCAGGTGTTTCCAGTCTAATATTAAGTGACACAAGTAAAAGCTTATGCAGCAGTGAGGGAATGCATACTTACTGCATTGCTCTATCAGGGCTTGGTTTCCCAAGGCCGCCATAACAAAATACCACAAAGTAGGTGGCTTTAAGGAACAGAAATTTACTGTCTTGCAGTTCTGGAGGCTAGAAGTCCAAAGCAGGGTATCAGCTGTGTCGATTCCTTCTGAGGGCTTTGAGAGAGGAATTATTTCATGCCTTGCTCCTACCTTCTGGTTGCTGCTTTCTTGGCGTTCCTTTACTGCTTAGAGCTGCATCACCCTCTGTCATCACACGGCGTCTGTCTTCCTCCTATGTTTGTGATTGCTTCCGTGCCTGTTCTCCTCTTGTATGAAACACCAGCCGTACAGGATTAGGACTCACTTTACTCTGGTATGATGTTGTTTACTTCACTGATAACATCTGCAGAGAAAAACCCTATTTCCTCACACAAGGTCACATTCACAGGTACAACGGTTAGGACTTCAACACATCTTTTGAGTTGGGACACAATTCAATCCATAACAAGGGCTCCTGGTGCAATAAGGCTCACAACTAGACTGGAGACCCCAGTAGAGGTGCCTGAACTAGACTTAAAGAACAGGAAAGATTTGTATGGAATGGGATTCCACATGGGGAATAAGCAGGAAGTGGGAATCGGAACACCATTGCAAGGAAGAGATGATTTAGAGCTCAGCCCCTAGCTCGGAGAAGCTCAGTGAGCCAAGTTCAATCACATTAAATGAACTTCTCTTGGCAACACAGAATTGGGACATGCGTGGAGCATTTTTTAGGGCTCTGAGTTCTGAAATCCACAGGATAAAACAATGAGAAATGGGGAAAACCACCTAAGAGGCTCCCTCCTAAAACACTAAATGAAATAATACAAAACTTATACAACCTTGTCAGCGGTTGAATTATGTTCCCCCAAAAATGTGTGTGTCAGTTGGGCTGGGCCATGATTCCTGGTGTGTAATTTTCTTATATGTTGTAAATCCTGCCTCAATGATGTTAATGAGAAAGGGTGGGTGGCAGTTGAGTTAGTGAGGCAGGGCTCAACCTACAAGATTGGATTGTCTTGAGACAATCTCTGGAGATATAAAAGGGAGACGAGAACAGAGAGACAGGAGGACCTCATACCACCAAGAAAGCAGTGCCGGGAGCAGAGCGCATCCTTTGGTCCCAGAGTCCCTGCACAGAGAAGCTCCTAGTCCAGGAGAAGATTGATGAGAAGGCTGACAGAGGGAGAAAGCCTTCCCCTGGAGCTGACACCCTGACTATGGACTTTTAGCCTATTTTACCGTGAGAAAATAAACTTCTCTTTGTTAAAGCCATCAACTTGTGGTATTTCTGTTACAGCAGCACTAGATAACTAAGGCAAACCTGTATGTTTTTTCTTTTTCTCTTGGCTGCCAGAAGTTTTAGAGCTAAATTTAGCACCCAGGATAATCTCGAAAACCAGTTCCTATTTACTCCTTCTGCTTCCTTTAATCAGGCATTGCTTTTTCATGTCCTGAAATATCTTCGTTTGCATTGCTTCAAAAAAAAAAAAATGCTACTCAAAAGATACATTGCGGAAAGATTAGAATATAAAGGAAAATGTAAAGATGAAAGTTAAAATTGCTTTTATTCCCCCCAAGAATCCCATAAAAAAAATCCATTGCTGTCAATTCTGACTCATAGTCCCTGTTAATATTTAACTGTTTACCCGCACACACCCTCCAACTTCATTCTTTCTGGATGCTGTACTGAAAATGTTTTGTAAATTGCTTTTTTTAACTTGACAATATTTCATGAAGATTTTCCCATTCCAAAAAATAACTTCTACATCAGCACTCTTAGCAGTTACATATTACATTTTATGAGTATATGATCATCTATTTAATGAATCTCCCACAAGAAATGGGACATTGAGATTTTTCTAGGTTTGGCTTTGTTCTATATTATGCAGTTGTCTGATCATTTCCTCGACTAAAGTCCTAGAACTAAAATCACTGGGTCAAAGTCGAATTACATTTTTATATGATACCATTTAGAGGTTTAGAGGCAAGTTCTGGGGGTAGATTATCTGGGCTCAAATCTTCTATTTTATACCTCTATGGCTGTGGGTATGTTTTTTCTCTGAAAATAGGGATATTAATTGTACCTGTTGCATAGGATTGTTGTTAGGATATAGGTAAGTATGTGAAGCACTTAGCACAGTGTTTGGCTTGGTGATATAGTGGTTAAGACCTACAGCTGCTAAGCAGAACATCAGCATTTCAAATCTACCAGGTGCTCCTTGGAAACCCTATGGGACAATTCTACTCTGTCCTATAGGTTTGTTATGAGTCAGAATTGACTTGATGGCAACAGGTTTGGTTTTGGTTTTGGTCTGACATACAGTCAGCACTCAAGAAGTATTTTCTATAATTGTTCTCCAGAGAAACTTATCAATTTTCATTCCTGGGAATAAGGTCAAGACCTTTGGGGAAGTTTATAGGATTTTAACTCTTAAATAAAAGTGAAAAAGTAACAATAATGTGCTGGTCCTTTGTCCATGAGGATGCCAGTGCCAACTCCAACTGTGAGCAGCTTCTCCAGGGACACAAGTGGTTTACCCCGTCCCCCTAGCGGCCAAGGAGCCTGAATTTGCAAGATTACTGAAGGAACACTGTTCTTTCAGGGTTAACTCAGAAAAGGGAAAGCAACCTCAATTTTTGTTTTAATGAAAATTTGCATAAGGTAACATACCTTAGGATCATATTAGATCTCTGATTTCTAAAGTTGTTAGCTTACTTTTCCAGATAGCTGTAGTCTGTTCATGGGGAAGAAAGATGAATAATCTGGCTAAAGCAGTGTTTCTCAATCTTTCTGTACTTCAGTATCCTGAAAAATACTCATGCCTGGTCCCCTCTCCAGAAATTCTGACTTAATCAGACATAGTATGACTTGGCATCAGGATTTTTAAAAGCTCCCAGGAGATTCTAATGCACAACTGAGGCTGAGAACCACTGGGCTAAAGAAAATTGGCAGAGACACCTTCAAATTCATTTTAACCTCTTTTCCATCCAATCCTAAACCCGACAGGCTGGAAGACGCAACTTCCTCTCACACTACTTTTTCTGCTCTGAGAGGGTTCCAACAAGAATGGACAACAAACTTGAATGATCCCGACTCTGCTAACTTTTATTGCCTCTGACTATCTAGAGCAGCATAGTCCAATAGAAATATAGTGTCAGCCACAAACGTGAGCCACATATATAATTTTAAATATTCTACTTTTTACATTTTAAAACCTAAAAAGAGACAGGTGAAATTAATCTTAATAATATATTTTATTTAACCCCCCCCAAAAAAACTCCTTGTCATCAAGTCGATTCCAACATATAGCAACCCTCTAGACTCCAATATAGCCAAAATATTCTCATTTCGATATATAACTAATATAAAACATTACTAATATATTCTATCTCTTTTTTTCATACTAAATCTTTGAACTCTGGTGTGTGTTTTACACTCACAGCTCATCTCAATTTAGACAAGCTACATTTCAAGGGATCGATAACCACATGTGGCTAATAGCTACCACATTAGAGAGTGAAAGGCTAGGGATTAAACGCAAATTAAGTAAACCTTCCAGGGCTCAGTTCCCCTTAAAACAAGGATATGGTAGTATTGCTTTTAGGGTTGTTGTGAGGATCCATGAAGCACCCATTACAATGACTGGCAGATAGCTAGCTCTCAGCAATGTTTAGTTTCTTCTGTCTTAAGAGGAAGAGAAGGTAAGAGTCTAAAGGGGTCTACAGTGGAATGAGTCTTCTTTTTCCTCCAAAACAGTATCTTTCAACCTTTTAAACCTGTGTCCCCTTTTACAAAATTTAAAAAGCTCATGCTCTCTTTCTGTGATATTTTTCATCTCAAAACACAATGGAGAATTAAATATCACAACTAAAGATAAAAGAAATTGCACAAAGCACTGCTTTGTTATTGTCTCCCCCCTAAACCTGGGAGCACATGCCCCCCTTTCCATTGAGAATCTCTGCTCTGAAAACATGTCCCCTGTTTAATGGCTGCTGTGCAAAATTCAGATCAGCATTCCATTAGTTTAGGGTTTTAAAATTAAAAATAACTTTTTTAAATCATTACGAAAGTAACACATTCTTCTTAAACAAAATCAGAAAACACAGAAAAGCAGAAAGGAGGTCATCGGAACCAGTAGATTCCCACCATCCATAGGCTAATCACTCTGACACCTAGGGTGCATTCTCACAGCAGCCCTTTCTAACCCTGGCTGCCCATCAGGATCACCGGGGAGCTTTTAGCTCTGTGATGCCAGCCCCGCCCCCACAGACAGTAATTTAACTGGTCACTGGGCATTGGAAGTTTTTATGCTCCCCTGCCGATTCTAATGAGAATCCAAGATAAGACCAGTGTTCTGGAGGCAAGGCCTTAATATGCACACCAATCCCTATGGAGATCTTGTCAAAATGCAGATTCTGACTCAGTAGGTCTGGAATGGGGCCTAAGACTCTGCATTTCTAACCAGCTCCCAGACGATGCTGATGCTGCAGCCAACCACACTGTTAATATCAAGATTCCAGACCCTTATCTATGCATATGTATCTATATGTACTTTTCTCCCTGAAAATGAGATCCCACCATAGAGGCTGTGAAAATGCAGGGTAACTGAAGGAGGTGGAGACTGGGGGATCCCGGGGGGAAGCAAGATAGGGAAGGCATTGCAGAGACTGCACAGTGGGGGATGAGGTACAAACTTCTTCATCAGGGTAGCCCGGACTGTCCAGCCAAAAGGAGGACTCAACTGGCAGCTAAAGATGGAGGGAAGAAAAGTTGAGCTGCAGTGTGTCCAGAAGATGCTGCAGGCTGGTGTGATGACCAGAGGAGGCACTTAGATGGTACAGGGAGCTGGAGGTGGAGGCAACATGGCAGTATAGACAGAAGTGCCATGCTGTGCCTCTACAGCAAAGACCCAAAAAGCTGAGTAAAACAGATACAAATGTTAATTCTGAAACCCTAAGCATCAAATGAAGGGATAAAGAACTTGATCAAGCACGGATGGAATAAGAAAATGACAGAGAACACAGAACGAGGAAAGCCACGGACTGGAAGTCCCCTACTAGCTAACGCGGCCTGGATTCGCCATCTTGGACTCAGCCACCAAGAATGGTCGACAGGGAGTATGGGAAGGCAACTTCCTGGGGCTCCAAACAGGAAACAGAGCACTCGGTAAGCAGGGATACATGCTTTCCCACCCCCTGCCCTTCTTTGCTCTTTGCAACTCTGCTGCTTTCCAACAGGCTACGGTGGGTAGGCTGTAGGTACGTCTGCCCCACTCGCACCAGTGGTCTCTTTCAGTGTCCTTTTTTTGTTGTTATTATTACTATTTTTTGGCTTTTTTTGTTTCTTCTTTCTCCTTTCTCCCACCCAGTTAGCCCTGTGTGCCATCCCTGCCTCTTTTTTTTTAAAGTTATATTATTTTTTATTGATAAATAATAACAGCATAATGAAAAAAAAATGTTTTTTCGCCCCTCTCAATCCCCATCCTTTTTTTTTTAATTGTATCTTGCCATGCCCTGTGCTTGATGTAAGTCTGCAAAGATATATAATTTAGAGTTGCTTGATACAGCAAGTTCACACTTTCAAGCTAAACTGAAGGCGATGGCTTATATCAGTGACAGATCCACTAGGGTTGGATTTTCCAAAACAGTGTTGCGTGAAGGCCTCAGATTTTTTTTTTCCTGCCCCTTCTTGACAGGCTGTGCCACATTGCTCAGCTAGAGAGCCACCAGCACACAGCCTCCCCGGATCCATGCCACCCCACCCACAGGCCCCTCAGTGCCACTTTCTCCTTTTTGGTTTCTTCTTTCTCTCTCTTCCTTTCCCTTCTACCATCTATCTAGCCGCATGTGCCGTCCCCACCCCTTCTTGATGGGCTGTGCCACATTGCTTGGCTAGAGAACCACTTGCACATGGCCTTTTCAGGTCCACACTACCCTGTGGGTGAGCTCCCTCAGTGCCTTTTTTTTTTTTTTTTTCTGGTTTCTTCTGTTTCTCTCCTTTCCCTTCTCCTTCACACCTGGCCCATGTGTCATTCCCACCCCTTCCTGACGGGCTGTGTCACACCACTCTGCTAGAGAGCCACCAGCACATGGCCTCCCTTGGTCCATGCTGCCCCCACTGGCAGGCTCCTTCAGTGTCATTTTTTTTTCTTTCAGTTTCTTCTATATCTCTTCCATCCTTCCTTTCCTTTCTCCTGCCAAGCTAGCCACGTGTGACATCCCCCAACCCTTCTTGACAGGCTGTGCCACACTGCTTGCCTAGGGAGCCACCAGCACGCGGCCTCCCTGGGTCTGTGTTGCCCCCACCAGCAGGCTCTCTCAGCGCCTTTTTTTTTTGTTGTTGCTGTTTGCTTTTGCTTTTTCCCTTCTTTTTGTTGTTGTTGTTTCTTCTCTCACACTCCTTCCTTCCTTTCCTTTCTCCCACTCACGTAGCCCCATGAGCCACCCTCTCCCCTTCTCAACAGGCTGTGCTATATTGCTTGGCTAGAGAGCCTCTGGCACATGACCTTCCCAGGTCTGCACTGCCACAACATGCTGGCTCCCTCAGCACCATATTTTTTATTTTTCTTTATCTTTACTCCTCTCCCTTTTCCTTCACCCTCCCACCTAGGCCCTGAGCTGCCTCTGCCCCTTCCTGATGGGCTGTGCTGTGGCACCCAGTGAGAGAGATATCAGCTCGCCACCAACCCAATTCTGCCCTGCCACAAATGGTCAGCTGCCCCAGCACCGTACTCATTTTTTGTCATTGTTGTTTTGTTTGTTGTTTCTCCTCTTTACTTTCCTTTCTCCTGCCCACCTAGCCCTGTGTGCCACTCATGCCCCTTCTCAACAGGCTGAGCTGCACTGCTCAGCTAGACAGCAACTGGTACACGGCCTCTATAGGTCTGCCCCACCACCTGCCGAATCCTACCAAGCCACCATTTATCACCTTTTTTTCCTTCTTTTTCTCACCCACTTAGTTCCAAGCATCAGATGCTCTCCCTCCCCTCTGCCTACCTGCATCACGTGCAAGTGCCATGCCCCAGAGCAGAAGCAGCATAAACCACTGGATCCTGCCCTGCACTGCCATGGACCCGCCCCATCGACCCCAGTACATGTCACAAACAACCCATCCCAAACCCTCCCCTGCGCTGGACCTGCCTTGTTGCACTATAGCTGAGCAACTGGCCCTGTCCACATAGGCAAGGTGGTGAGAAGTATTGCGCCCACAGGTGAGTGTGCAACAAAGCACGCCCAGCCCACCTGCCAGACAAAACCAAATAAAACAATAAAGCAGAAAGAAACAAACAAATCTACGGTCAATAAATGAAGAAAATAATTCCTGAATGTCCCAGAGGCAGCAGACAATATCAAAAATCGTATTTAAAAAAAGGACAAGATGGCTCTAGAAAGCTACCAAAATAAAACACCAGATGACCTTCCAGTCAAAGAAAAGGCACTGGAACTACCTGATAGGGAATTCAGAACTTTAATATTCAGTGCACTCCAAGGGATGAAGGAAAATGCAGACAAAAATAAGGAAAAAATAGACAAAACCATGGAAAATACAGACAAAATCACAGAAAACACAAAGCAATGGAAGAATTCAGGAAAATAATACAGGAATTTAATACAATAAACAACTAGAAATCATACAAGAAAAGCAATTAGAAAGCCAAAAGATAAACAACAAGATTTCAGAAATGACAGTGCAATAAAAAGTTTTAGAAGCAAATTTGAAACAATGGAAGACAGGATCAGCGAAATCAAAGACAATTCCTTGGATACCACTTTGAGGAAAAATCAGAGAAAAGAGGAAAGAATGAAGAAACACTGAGAAAGACTGGGATACAATCAAAAGCAAAAATCTGCATGTGATCGGAGTTCCAAAACAGGGAGAGAAAACAAAACACAGAGAAGATCATTGAAGATTTGCTGTCAGAAAACTTCCCTAATATCACGAAAGATGAAAAGCTGACCATCCAAGAAGCTCAACGAACACCACACAGGACAGACACCAAAAGAAAATCACCAAGACATAACATTACTCACTAAAACCAAAGACAAAGAAAGGATCCTGAGAGCAGCTCAAGAAAAATAAAAAGTCACATACAGAGGGGAAACAATAAGACTAAACTCTGATTACTCAGCAGAAACCATGCAGGCAAGAAGGCAATGGGATGACATATATAAAACCTTGAAAGAAAAAAAAATGTCAATCAAGAATAATATATCCCGTAAAACTCTTGCTCAAATATGATAGCGAAATTAGGACATTTCCAGATAAACAGAAATTAAGAGGATATGTTAAAACCAAATCAAATTTACAAGGACTATTAAAAGGAGTCCTTTGGTTAGAGAACTAACACCAGACAACAACTTGAATCTAGGACACAGGACAACATTGGCCAGATACCAACCTAGGTAATGAATTCTCAAGGATAAAACAAAACTAAAAGATTTACAACAGGGAACCAGAGAGGTCAATCTGTAAATCAGAAAAACATCAGAACAATAAAAGAGGGAATAAACAGTGTAGGTATAGAGCTTTCAAAGGAAGAAGAAGTCAAGGTAATATCAAGAAATAAAAGCCTGGTTTAAATTTAGGAAGATGGGGTAAATGTCCAGGTAACCAAAAAGAAAGTTAACAAACGTACTCATCAAAATAAAGAAGAAAAACACAAAGCCTCAGTAAAAACAAAATCTACAAAGACAAAAGCAATGAAAAAAACCCACAAACAAAAGGAATTCAATACAGGAGAGAACAAGGAGCAATGAAAATGTCAACACCACAAAAAAAAGCACTCAAAATGACAGCAATGAACTCACACCTATCAATAATCAACGCTGAACATAAATGGCTTAAATGCACTCATAAAAAGTCAGAGAGTGACAGAATGGATTAAAAAAAAAGAGGACTCATCAATATGCTGTCTACAAGAGACACATCTTAGAAGCAAAGAAATAAACATATTAAAAATATAAAAATGGAAAAATATATCAAGCAAACAGTTACCAAAAGAGAGCAGGAGTGGTAATACTAATCTCAGATAAAATAGACTTTAAAACAAAACCCACTATAAAAGACAAAGCAGGATGTTATATAATGATTAAAGGGACAATCCACCATGAGGATATAGCCATAATAAATATCGACACACCCAATTACAGGGCTGCAAAATTCATAAAACAAACTCTAACAGCACTAAAAAGAGAAATCAACAGCTCCACAATAATAGCTGGAGACTTCGACACACCACTCTTGGTAAAGGATAGAACACCAAGAAAGAAACTCAACAAAGATACAGAAGATCTAAAGGCCACAATTAACCAACCTGACCTCATAGGCATATATAGAATATTCCACCCAACAGCAGCAGAGTATGCATTCTTTTCCAATGCACATGGAACATTCTCCCAAACAGACCACATCTTAGATCACAAAGCAACCCTCAACAAAATCCAAAACACTGAGATAATACAAAACATCTTCTTCAATCACAATGCCATAAAAGTAGAAATTAATAAAAGGAAAATCAAGGGAAAAAAATCAAATACATAGAAACTGAATGACACCTTGCTTAAAAATCACTGGGGAATAGAAGAAATCAAAGATGGGATAAAAAAAATGCCTAGAATCAAATGAGAATGAAAACACATCATACAGCAAAGGCAGTCCTCAGAGGTCAATTTATAGCAATAGATGCACACATCAAAAAAGAGGAAAGGTACAAAATCAAAACATTAGCTAAACAACTCAAACAAAAACAGAATAGCAAAAGTAGTCCACAACTACCAGAAGAAAGGAAATAATAAAGATCAGAGCAGAAATAAATGAAATATAGAGACTAGAAAATAGAATCAACAAAACCAAAAGTTGGTTCTTTGAAAGGATCAACAAAATCGAGAAACCACTGGCCAAACTGACAAAAGAAAAACAGGAGAGGAAGCAAATAAGAAATAAAATGGTAGACATTGCAACAGATCCAGCTGAAATAAAAAGGATCATAACAGAGTACTACAAAAAACTATACTCCAAGAAATCTGAAAACCTAGAGGAAATGGACACACTTCTAGAAGCACACTATCTACTAAACTAACACAAACTTAAGTAAACAACCTGAACAGAGTCATACCAAGAGAAGAGATTGAAAAGGTAATTAAAAAAAAAAATCTCTCAACAATAAAAAGCCCTTACCCAGATGACTTCACTGGAGAATTTTACCAAACATTCAGAAAAAAGCTCACACTATTTCAGAACATAGAAAGTGAAGGGATACTTCCAAATTCATTATATGAAGCCAGCATAACCCTGATACCAAAACAAGACAAAGATACCACAAAAAAAGAAAATTACAAACCCATATCTCTCATGAATAGAGGTGCAAAAATTCTCAACAAAATTCTAGCCAATAGAATTCAGAATCACATTAAAAAAAAAAAAATACACCCCAACCAAGTGGGATTCACACCAGGTATGCAAGAATGGTTCGACACTAGAAAATCAAAGTAATCCACCACATAAATAGAACAAAAGAAAAGAATCACATGATCATCTCAATCGATGCAGAAAAGGCATTCAATAAAGTCCAACACCCATTCCTGATAAAAACTCTCAATAAAATAGGTATAGAAGGGAAATTCTTCAA
Source organism: Loxodonta africana (assembly GCF_030014295.1). NCBI lineage: Eukaryota > Metazoa > Chordata > Mammalia > Proboscidea > Elephantidae > Loxodonta > Loxodonta africana. The sequence continues at coordinate 105,246,790 of NC_087342.1, forward strand.
TATAACAAAAGGTATCTATAAAAAACCAGCAGCCAACATCTTTTTAATGGAGAGAAGCTGAAAACACTCCCCCTGAGAACAGAAATAAGGCAAAGATGTCTTTATCACCACTCCTATTTAATATTGTACTGGAAATCCTAGCTAGGGCAAGTCACTCCTGAGGTTCACCCTTCAGCCACAGATTAGACAGGCCCATAAAACAAAATGAGACTAAGTGGGCACACCAGCCCAGGGGTAAGGATGAGAAGGCAGAAGGGGACAGGAAAGCTGGTAATGGGGAACCCAAAGTCAAGAAGGGGAGAGTGTTGACAAGTGATGGGGTTGGCAAACAACATCACAAAACAATTTGTGTATTAATTGCTTAATGAGAAATTAATTTGTTCTGTAAACCTTCAACTAAAGCACAATTTTAAGAAAAAATGGTACAGGGAGATGGTGAATCCACCAACATGGCCTCTGTTCCCCTGATGACCAATCAGAAACAGCAACCAGATTTTCCTACTTGGAGTCTAGTCTCTCTATCCAAAACCATCCATATACTTTCTGAGGACAGGTCTTAGGCATCCATGAAGATTTCCCTAAGACAAAAGATTTGGAAGCAAAGAAGAGTCCTACTGACCATCAGGCTGAATGGTTTAAGCAAATTCTCAGCTACTATCTAACTCAGATACAGACCTGAATTTTACCAGTATCGCTCTAAGGGCTGTTAACTTAGTGACTTAAGTATCAGTTTGAGAAGGTTTACAAAATAATAAGAAGAACAACAATAATAATGGTATCCTTTCTAAGATCCAGACACCATGCCTGAAGCTTATGCCCAATATCTCATTTTGTTTTCACATCAGCCTTATAAGATAGATTCTGTGATTGTTCCCATTTTATATATAAGCTGAAGCTCAGTGGGGTTCAGTAATTTGACCAACATCATATAGTTAATTCAACCAGAAATGGGATTCACGCTATTATCTTTCTGAATCTACAGTATATGCTCTTAGTCTCTGAGCTATACCAACTCATTAACTACGACAGTTAAAGAGGAATGTAGAGATGATCTAGTTCAAAGCCCATTTTAAAGATGATAACGTCTTCAAAACCTTCCCATTTCAGAGAATTGTGGACTTGGAGAATCATGGGAGTCACCCAGTCTTCTTGTTCAGCGGCTGTCTGATGGTACAGTCAAGCCTCTGTAGGCAGCCACTTCTGTTTGCAGACATAGCCAGAAGTTTCTCATTTGTAATATACTGAACTTTTTTTTCTAGACCCTACCACCCCAGCACTTCCCTAGGTAGTAGATATACTGCAAAAAGCCACTGGGTCTTGAATGAGCCAAATCAAGCCGAATAGTGAATCAAACACCACCACCTTCATCAAAAAAAAAAAAGGAACCAGCAAGCCACTAAGTCAACAGTGTTTAGCCATTTGTCAGCAAGTGACAACTCCAGACCTTGTTTCAGGGATGCAGAGATGCCCTCACATATTTTCTACGGGGAAACCTTTGGCAAGGTTACTGGGGAGACCACAGAATTGTGGGACTAAGTCTGAGGGCTGTGGAGAAAAGAATAATAGAAATTCCTTTTCCTTTGTCCTATTTAATCAGGCCTGCCTGTCTTGTGGTGGGCTAAAGGGAAACGTATTTGTTCAACTAAATTCTTGTCCAAACAACACAATTAACTTCCTCCTCCTCCTATCCCTTTTCCTTCTCCTCCTTTTCCGGCTCCCTGAAGCTTCCAGAAAGTAAATTTTACATCTTTCATTCAACATTACTTCTGTGCCTGCTGAGACTATAGCTCACAAGGCTGGCAACAAGTCTGCTGAGAGGTCACCCTACAAACTGTCATTTGATTCGAGGGAGGATAAGGGCCAATCTGTCCAAGTACCGGACACTGTAGCTTTATAATTTACTCACTTGATAGTTCCAATGTTATTAAAAAAAAACAAACCCATTGCCATTGAGTGGACTCTGATTCATAGCGACCCTATAGGATAGATTAGAACTGCACCATAGAGTTTCCAAGGAGCAGCTGGTGGATTTGAACTGCCAACTTTTTGTTTAGCAGCCTGAGCTTTTAATCACCGTGCTGCCAATGCTATTAAACTGTTCAAAAGCATAAGAGGGAAAGCAAGCTGTAAAACTGGAGTAGGGGCAATGTCTGACCTCCTCTAACTTCACAAGGAGGGATGAGAATCAAGATCAACCACCCAAGGCTGATTCTTATGAGGTGAAGGTTAGGTATGCCTCCTCACTCTGCCATCTTTACCAACTCTGACACCAACTGTCCCTCCCACAGCACTCTCTACTGGGTTCAATAATTCATTGCAACGGCCAAACAGAACACACAGTCAATATTCATAATTATGGGGTTTATTAGGGAAGGAATAGGTTATAATTCAGGTTCAGGAACACTCGGGATACACTTCTTCCATCAGGACAGCTGTGCTCACAGACACCTCTCTCTGGCCCTAGGCCTCTGCCCTGCTCAGGCAAGTGTTACAAAACTCCTTTAGACCCTGTCAATAAGTCCCCAGAGCTCTTGTGGTGTAGTGGTTAATAGCTTGGCTGTTAACCAAAAGGTCAGCAGTTCGAATCCACTAGCTGCTCCGTGGAAACCCTATGGGGCAGTTCTGCTCTGTCTATAGGGTCACTGTGATTTTGGAATCTACTCAATCAGGGATGCAGAGATGCCCTCACATATTTTCTATGAGGAAACCTCTGGCAAGGTTACTGGGGAGACCACAGAATTGTGGGACTAAGTCTGAGGGCTGTGGAGAAAAGAATAATAGAAATAAGTACCCAGAGGCACCCCAGGCACTCACCTTTCTCACTCTGTGGGCCAGGAAGCCCAATGCACAGTCTCTGGCTGGTCTCTCCTGCCACCACTTCTCACTGTCTTCAGAGTTACAGCTTGCTCTCTCTCTCGATCTCCTGGTTCCAGGAGCTTCTGCATGCAGGGATCCCAGGTCCAAATGACGCGATCTCCACTCCTGGCTGTTCTTCCTTTGTGGCGGTAAGATCCTCTCTCTGCTCTGGAAATGACTCTTTTAAGACAAAACTGACCAATCCCCTTGGTGGCCACAACTGCCTTATTTGCATAGTCCCACCTTATCACGTGGGTGGGAATTACAAGACCATGGCTAGACATGTCACAGAAAAGCAATCCATTTTACTGCACAAACTTCTGGATTTTTTGCAAAGCCAGAATTACAGTGATACCAATACCTGAAAAACATAGCATCAAAAAGAAAACTACAGACAAATTCCATTCATGAATATAGATTTTTAAAATCCATAGATGACAAAAAAGGTATTTGAAAAAATTCAATCCTCATTTCTGATAAAATATCTTAACAAAAAAGAGGGATACTTCCTTAACATAATAAGTATATGCAATCAAATAAAAACCAGGTCATACTTACTGATTAAATACTAAAAAGTTTCCCAGGAAAAAGACAAGAATGCCCACATTACCACTATGTCTTATACCTTATACTGGAGGTATAAGACAGTGCAACTAGAGAATAGAAAGAAATAGGAAGTATAAAAATTAAGAAAGGAAAAAAAATTATTATATGTTGATGTTATCATTAGAAACTTTAAAAATTCCAGTGAGAAAATGCACTACAGTGTCTAGCTGCAAAATAAATACATAAAAATAAATAGTTATCTTCTAAGTAAATGACTCAGACCTAAGAAAATAGAATCGTAAGGTGGCAGTAGGGATAGATAAGAACCAAACCAACTTACACTACAACTTATACTACTTATACTCCCAAAGGCTCAGGAATTCATGGAACCAGTTACTCTCAAAAGTGAGGAAGGATAAAATAAAGAGAACTGATTGAAATACTGTTAAAAAGCAGATATCCCTGGATCCCCTCCCAACTCCCTGCCTCACCACAACAAAAGACTAGAGATGTATTCCCTGGAAAGGGCAAACTAGGGAGGTCTCTGTTCTGGACACTAGGCACACTTATTGTTGTTGTGTGCTGTTGAGTGATTCCAACTCATGGCAACCCTATATGAAAGAGCAGATCTGCCCCATAGGGTTTTCTAGGCTATAATCTTTACAGGAGTAGATCACCAGGTCTTTTCTCCCATGGAGTCACTAGTGGATTCGAACCTCCAAAGTTTTGGTTAGCAGCACATTGCTCAACCATTGCATAACCAGGGCTCCTTGGCACACTTGAGGGCAGGAATATCAGACAGAAAACAGAATTAGGTATAAGAATTAGATGCTCAAAATCCTGCCCTCTTCTGCCTCTATGTCTAGAACACTAGCAGCCTCGTTTTCACCCTTCCAGAATGACATTTGAGAAGATTTCTCTGAGGAATCTGACAGCCCACCAGGAAAGACATGAAAATACTGACATCAAGTGTTCCCCCAGTGAAACGAGCTAGCCAGAACACCCTATAAACCCTCCCTGACATGGTGAGAGCTTCTAATCAGCCTAAATAGGCACGGATAACGAAGGATCACTGAGGAAAACTTCTAACATAAAGTATAGAAACCAAAATGTGCAAACAGAACACTGAAACTTGGGGCAAATGGATTATGGAAGATTAAACAAAACAAGAAATTACCATTAATTAAAAGTTAATGATATAGAGATATTGTGTTCATAAAATAATAACTGAATGCTACAAAGAAGAAATATTCAGAGAGAAAAAAAACGAGGAAGAGCTTTTGGGAAGTAAAAACATGGAATCAGGGGGAAAAAAAAACTTTTTAACTCTACAGAACATTTCGGAGATGATGTTGAGAGAATATTCCAAAGTATAGAGCACAAATACAAGGAGATAGAAAATTGGCAAGAAAAGATGAGAAATTAGAAGCCTAGTCCAGAAGGTCCAACATCCAAACAATAGGAGCTTCAGAAAGAATAAATAATGAACTTGGAAGGGAGGGAATCATTAAAGAAATATTTCCAAAAAAATTTCCCAGAACTGTAGGGTATAAGTTTCCAAATTAAAAAGGTCCAGCACAAGAAATCAAAATAGACTCATAATAAATCACGTAATTGTGAAATTTCAGAACAATGGGGACAAAGAAAAAAAAAAAAAATTCTCCTTATCTCTAGAGAGGAAAATAGAAGACCCATACAAAATATCAGGAATAAAAATGGTTTCCACTTCTAGAAAGCAATAGAGCTATGCCTTCAAAACTCTGGAGTAAAATGGCTTTCAAGTTACAGTGCCATGACCAGTCATATAGTCATCCAAGTATCACAGTAAAACAAAGACATGCTTAGATGTGAAAGAGTTTACTTCCCTTCCTTGTGAAGCTATTAATGGATATGATTTACCAAACATGACAGTAATGCCAGAAAACAGGAAGATACTGTATCCAGGAAATGGGAGCTCTATCATAGGAGACAGACTAAAAGAATCCCCAGGATAAATGACAACATAAGACAAAAGTTCACCAGGAAAAAAGAGTAACAAGTTCAGATTTGGGGGGAGGGGAGATAAACTGACAGAATAACCAATAATATTAGTATCTTGATAAGAGATTTATAAACTGGCAAAGAGCCTGCAGCTGAAATAATGATAATCACATTGAAAAAAAATAAGCAAATGAGGCAGGGAGAAATAATAATTACTAACTCCAGGGAAAAAAATATTAAAACACATTACAAATCTATTGTATTTGAAACAATCTGGTGCTGATTCAGGAAGGCAAAGCCAATTGTAACAGATTAAACAGTTCAGAAAAAGTCTCATATATAAATGAAAATTTAAAATGTGATATGGGTGACATATCAAATCAATGGAGAAAAGATAGGTTTTTCAATAAATCATGTTGGCAAGCTATTTAGAAAAAAGAAAAAAAAATTAAACGTTTTTCTTACTCTCTATTCCCAAATAAATTCTAGATGTATTCAAATTGATATAATGAAGCTATGAAGGTACTAGAAGAAAACTAAGTAAATATCAGGTAATCTAAAGTAAACATAAGAAAGATCTTTCTAAATAAAACTCAAAATCCAGAACCATAAAGAAAAAATTAATAAATTTGAGTACATAAAAATCTAAAGCATTTCATTCCAGAAAAAATTATTAAAAAGTCAAAAGACAAACAACAAATCAGGAATAATATTTGCAAAACATAAAATAGCCAGAGTTATTTACCTTAATATGTAAAGAGCATTAACAAATCACTAAGGGTCAACAATCCAAATGAAAACTGGAATTAGGCAATTTACTCACAAAGGACATATTAGTGGTTAATAAATACACAAAAAGACATGATGCTCAAGCTTATTCATAATTAATAAATTTATATTAACAAATATAAATTAAAACAAAATAAAATACTATTTCATGTGTAAGGCTGGAAAAAAAATTTAAAGTGTTATAATACTCAATGTTGTTAAGAATGTGGGGAAATAGTTATTGTCACACATTTTTAGCAGCATATAAATGCATACATTTTCTTGGGAGAGAAATAAAATATATTTATCAAAACTTACAGTTCACATACCATTTTGACCAGTAACCCAACTTCTAGAAATCTATACTTCAGATATATTCTTACATGTTTACAATGCCATATACTCAAGGTTGGTTATGTTACATGGATCCCTTCAGGACTGACCCGTTATGAAAACAGGGTTCAGGATAAATTCCGCAAGTTACACGGTGTAGGTTAAGAAACAGGCTTTAAGGGGGAAAGATCACAATCAACAAGAGAAGGTCCATGACCCCCATCAACTTACCAGCCCCTGGGGAGATGTACAGGGATAGAGGCCGACTACTGTAAGTGCAATGTGAGTCTGTGCTCCAACAGAAAGACCTTGTGCCTTGAGGGGCTCCCTTTTTTTTAAGGGAAAGCATGAGGATCACCTTATCAATGAAGGACAAGCTTGGGCACTGTGATATCTGGATATGGTGACAGCCAGAGCCCAGACTTAGGGTGAGGCAAATGAGGCACTCAGCTCTAGTGTAAAATTTAAGGGGTCAAAAAACTCAGTAATTTGGACATCAGCAAAAGCGTGGAGTAAACAGTTACAAACACCTACCACTCCATAGAAACGTTGCAAAAATAAGCAGAAACTGTCAAAACCAACTTTGTAAGAACTCTGGAAAATGGTTAAATGTACGCAGTAATAAAGTGAAGACTGAATCAAGAAAAGACAACTTTAAAGTGTTCTTGGTGTGTAAGGAAATATCTGTCAAAACACTGGCTGAAAAAAATTAAAGGACTTCAGAGACCACACACAAGGAATACAGTCTTTGAAAAAATACTATGGAAAAGTCGATAAACAGATGACTACAGCCTTCAACAATAAAGAACAGCTAACCCTGGGAAAGGAGGAGAATCCAATTTAAGGAGTTACCACATTATAAAATTTGAATGTCCAATTTTCAGCAACAACAATAAAAAGTCACAAAGCATACAAAGAAACAGGGAAGTATGCCATTCAAAAGAAAAAAAAAAATGACAGAAACTATCCCTGAAAAAAATCAGACATTGGACTTACGAGACAAACACTTTAAATCACCTGTCTTGAATATGCTCAAAGGGCTAAAGGAAACCACAAACAAAAAAACTAAAGGAAACCAGGAAAATGATGTACGAACAAAATGAAAATATCAATAAAGAGACAGAAATTATAAAAAGGAACCAAATAGAAATTCTGGAGCTGAAAAGTTCAATAATGAAGTGAAAACTTCACTAAAGAGGTTTAACAGCAGATTTTAGCAGGCAGAAGAAAGAATCAGAGCACTTGAAGATAGAACAACTGAAATTATAGTCTGAGAAACAAAGAAAATAGAATGAAGAAAAGTGAACAAAGCCTAAAGGACCCATGGGACACTACTGAGTGGACCTGAGGGAGAAGAGGAGAAAGAGGCAGGAAGAAACAATATTTGAAGAAACAATGCTGAAAACTTCCTAAATTTGATAAAAGACATGACTCTACATATCCAAGAAGCTCAATGAACCCTAAGCAGAATAAAAAACTCAGTAATCAAGACAAGTTATATTGTAATAAAATATTTTTTAAAAGCAAAATTAATGTAAAATCTAATATGACTTGGAATAACACTGTTACCTAATTTTGTCTTTATTGAAAATTTTTATATTTGTTCATTATAGATATTTTACATTAATACTGATTTTTTTAAATACTGCTTTAAAATATTTATCTGATTACTGAGATTTTGATGCCTTCTTAAATTTTTCATCCAAGTACTCTAGTCCCAATCATTTTGCCATTGCTGATCATGTTGTCCAGAGAAGCCAGCTGCCAGCACCTGGGTGAGGGAGCCACTGGTTCTTCTAGCAGTGAGTTTAGGTACATTTCTGCTCACTGGAGAAGAAGGGTTGGGGGAAGTTCTGCATCTTGGCTGCTCATTGTCCAGGCCACCCAGAGAAACTTTTGAACAATCATTGCACCACAAAGATGTTCACTGCAACATTATGCATGGTAACAAAAAGGTGAAAATAGCCTAAATAACCATCAATAGAAACCAATTAAATTTTCAAAAAGGAGTTCTATGTGTCTGTGAAAAATAGGCTAAACAAGATACAGAAGGTGAAAAGAGAAAGGTATAGAACAATTTATATCATGTTTCCACTTGAATTTTTAAAGATATGACATATAATACTAATGATGATTACCATTATTGGTAATAAAAAAATTTTTTTTTTATTTCAGTACTTTCTATATTCCAAACTCAATTAACTCAATGGCACTGTTTTTTTTTTTTTTTTTAACACTTTAGGAGGCACATATTATTATTATCTCCATTTTACAAATGAGGAAACTAGAATCTAGAGAGATTATGTAACTCTTCCAAGATCACCCAGCTAATAATTGAAGGAGCTGAGATTTGAACACACATATAAATATTTGTGTGTACTTATGAACAATTTATGGAAAGGCATACACAAAACCCTTAATGGTGGTTTCCTCTATGTGAGACTGGAAATCTAAGGTTTTTTTAGATTGTATTGATTTTCTTCTTACAATTAGGGTTGCCAGATAAAACCCAAGACACTCGGTTAAATTTGAATTTCAGAGAAATAACGTATCAATTTTTAGTATAAGTACACCCTATGCAACATTTGGACATGTTGTTAGGTGCCATCGAGTTGGTTCCAACTCATAGTGACCCTATGTTCAACAGAACGAAACACCTCCCAGTCCCGTGCCTTCCTCACAATTGTCGTTATGCTAGAGCCCATTGTTGCAGCTCATCACATTGAGGGTCTTCCTCTTTTCGCTGACCCTCTACTTTGCCAAGCATAATGTCCTTTTCCGGGGACTGATACCTCCTGATAACATGTCCAAAGTACGTGAGACATAAGTCTCGCCATCCTTTCTTCTAAGGACCAGTCTGGTTGTACTTCTTCTAACCCAGATTTGTTCATTCTTTTGGCAGTCCACGGTACATTCAATATTCTTCGCCATCACCACAACTCAAAGGCATCAGTTCCTCTGCGGTCTTCCTTATGCATTTTTCAGCTTTCGCATGCATAGGAGGCAAATGAAAACACCACAGCTTGGGTCAGGTGCACCTTACTCTTTAAGGTGACCTTTGCCTTTCAACACTTTAAAGACGTCTTTTGCAGCAGATTTGCCCAATACAATGTGTCATTTGATTTCTTGACTGCTGCTTCCATGGGTGTTGATTATGGATCCAAGTAAAACGAAATCCTTGACAACTTCAATCTTTTGTTTATGATGATGTCACTTATTGGTCCAGTTATGAGGATTTTTGTTTTCTTTATGTTGAGGTGCAATCCATACTGAAGGCTGTGTGGTCTTTGATCTTCACCAGTAAGTGCTTTCAAGTCCTCCTCACTTTCACCAAGCAAGGTTGTGTCATGAGCATATCGCAGGTTGTTAGTGAGTCTTCCTCCAATCCTGATGCCCCGTTCTTCTTCATATGGTCCAGCTTCTCAGATTATTTGCTCAGCATATGGATTGAATAGGTATGGTAAAAGGATACAACCCTGATTCACACCTTTCCTGACTTTAAACCACGCGTCTTTCAGTTTGTTGTACCGTTGGTGCTTGCGTGTTGCTGTGATGCTGGAAGCTGTGCCACCGGTATTCAGATACCGGCAGGGTCACCCGTGGTGGACAGGTTTCAGCTGAACTTCCAGACTAAGAATAGAAAGAAGGAACTGATGGACTACCTGGGAAAAGAATTGTTGTTGTTGTTAGGTGCCGTCAAGTCAGTTCTGACTCAGAGCGACCCTGTGCACAACAGAACGAAACACTGCCTGGTCCTGAGCCATCCTCACAATCGTTGTTATGCTTGAGCTCATTGTTGCAGCCACTGTGTCAGTCCACCTCCTCGAGGGTCTTCCTCTTTTCTGCTGACCCTTTACTCTGCCAAGCATGATGTCCTTCTCCAGGGACTGATCCCTCCTGACAACATGTCCAAAGTATGTAAGATGCAGTCTCGCCATCCTTGCTTCTAAGGAGCATTCTGGTTGTACTTCCTCCAAGACAGACTTGTTTGTTCTTTTGGCAGTCCATGCTATATTCAATATTCTTCGCCAACACCACAATTCAAAGGTGTCAATTCCTCTTCGGTCTTCCTTATTCATTGTCCAGCTTTCACATGCATATGATACGACTGAAAATACCATGGCTTGGGTCAGGCACACCTTACTCTTCAGGGTGACATCTTTGCTCTTCAACACTTTGAAGTGGTCCTTTGCAGCAGATTTGCCCAATGCAATGCATTTTTTGATTTCTTGACTGCTGCTTCCATGGCTGTTGATTGTGGATCCGAGTAAAATGAAATCCTTGACAACTTCAATCTTTTCTCCTTTTATCATGATGGTGCTCATTGGTCCAGTTGTGAGGACTTTTGTTGTCTTTATGTTGAGGTGTAATCCATACTGAAGGCTGTGATCTTTGATCTTCATTAGTAAGTGCTTCAAGGCCTCTTCACTTTCAGCAAGCAAGGTTGTGTCATCTGCATATTGCAGGTTGTTAATGAGTCTTCCTCCAAACCTGACACTCCGTTCTTCTTCATATAGTCCAGCTTCTCATATTATTTGCTCAGCATACAGATTGAATAGGTATGGTGAAAGAATACAACCCTGGTGCACACCTTTCCTGACTTTAAACCAAACAGTATCCCCTTGTTCTGTCAAAACAACTGCCTCTTGATCTATGTAAAGGTTCTTCATGAGCACAATTAAGTGTTCTGGAATTCCCATTCTTCGCAATGTTATCCATAGTTTGTTATGATCCACACAGTCGAATGCCTTTGCATACTCAATAAAACACAGGTAAACATCCTTCTGGTATTCTCTGTTTTCAGCCAGGAACCATCTGACATCAGCAATGATATCCCTGGTTCCACATCCTCTTTTGAAACCGGCCTGAATTTCTGGCAGTTCCCTGTCAATATACTGCTGCAGCTGTTTTTGAATGATCTTCAGCAAAATTTTGCTTGTGTGTGATATTAATGATATTGTTCTATGATTTCCACATTCGGTTGGATCACCTTTCTTGGGAATAGGCATAAATATGGATCTCTTCTAGTCAGTTGGCCAGAGAGCTGTCTTCCAAATTTCTTGGCATAGATGAGTGAGAACCTCCAGCCCTGCATCTGTTTGTTGAAACATCTCAGTTGATATTCCATCAACTCCTGGAGCCTTGTTTTTCGCCAATGCCTTCAGAGCAGCTTGGACTTCTTCCTTCACTACCATCAGTTCCTGATCATATGCCACCTCTTGAAATGGTTGAACATCGACGAATTCTTTTTGGTGTAATGACTCTGTGTATTCCTTCCATCTTCTTTTGATGCTTCTTGTGTCATTTAATATTTTCCCCATGGAATCCTTCACTATTGCAACTTGAGGCTTGAATTTTTCCTTCAGTTCTTTCAGCTTGAGAAACGCCAAGCGTGTTCTTCCCTTTTGGTTTTCCATCTCCAGCTCTTTGCACTTGTCATTATGATACTCTACTTTGTCTTCTCGAGCTGCCCTTTGTAATCTTCTGTTCAGTTCTTTTACTTCATCGATTCTTCCTTTTGCTTTAGCTGCTTGACGTTCGAGAGCAAGTTTCAGAGTCTCCTCTGACATCCATCTTGGTCTTTTCTTTCTTTCCTGTCTTTTCAATGTCCTCTTGCTTTCTTCATGGATGATGTCCTTGATGTCATTCCACAACTCGTCTGGTCTTCAGTCACTAGTGTTCAATGCGTCAAATCTACTCCTGAGATGCTCTTTAAATTCAGGTGGGATATACTCAAGGTCATATTTTGGCTCTCATGGATTTGCTCTGATTTTCTTCATTTTCAGCTTGAACTTGCATATGAGCAATTGATGGTCTGTTCCACAGTGGGCCCCTGGCCTTGTTCTGACTGATGATATTGAGCTTTTCCATCATCTCTTTCCACAGATGTAGTCAATTTGATTTCTGTGTGTTCCATCTGGTGAGGTCCATGTGTATAGTCACTGTTCATGTTGGTGAAAGAAGGTATTTGCAATGAAGAAGTCGTCGGTCTTGCAAAATTCTATCATTCGATCTCCGGCATTGTTTCTGTCACCAAGGCCGTATTTTCCAACTACTGATCCTTCTTCTTTGTTTCCAGCTTTCGCATTCCAATCGCCAATTTATTATCAATGCATCCTGACTGCATGTTCAATCAATTTCAGACTGCAGCAGCTGATAAAAATCTTCTATTTCTTCATCTTTGGCCCTAGTGGTTGGTGTGCAAATTTGAATAATAATCACATTAACTGGTCTTCCTTGTAGGTGTATGGATATCATCCTATCACCGACAGCATTGTACTTCAGGATAGATCTTGAAATGTTCTTTTTGATCATGAGTGCAATACCATTCCTCTTCGAGTTCTCATTCCCAGCATAGCAGACTATAGTGATTGTCCAATTCAAAATGGCCAATGCCAGTCCATTTCAGCTCACTAATGCCTAGGATATCAATGTTTTTTGCGTTCCATTCCATTTCCTATTTTCCTAGATTCATACTTCATACATTCCAGGTTCCAATTATTAACGGACATTTGCACCTGTTTCTTCTCATTTTGAGTTGTGCCACATCAGTAAATGAAGGTCCTGAAAGCTTTACTCCATCCACGTCATTAAGGCTGACTCTACTTTGAGGAGGCAGCTCTACCCCAGTCGTCTTTCGAGTGCCTTCCAACCTGGGGGGCTCATCTTCCAGCACTATATCAGACAATGTTCTGCTGCTATTCATAAGGTTTTCACTGGCTAATGCTTTTCAGAAGTAGACCGTCGGGTCCTTCTTCCTAGTCTGTCTTAGTCTGGAAGCTCAGCTGAAGCCTGTCCTCCATGGGTGACCCTGCTGGTATCTGAATACTGGTGGCATAGCTTCCAGCATCACAGCAACATGCAAGCCCCCATAGTACGACAAACTGACAGACATGTGGGAGGGAAGAATTAGCCAGTGAAAACCTTATGAACAGCAGTGGAACACTGATATAGTGCCGGAAGATGAGCCCCTCAGGTTGGAAGGCGCTCAAAATACGACTGGTGAAGAGATGCCTCCTCAAAGTGGCATCAGCCTTAATGATATGGATGGAGTCAGGCTTTTGGGACCTTCATTTGTTGATGTGGCACGACTCAAAATGAGAACAAATAGCTGCAAACACCCATTAATAATCAGAACCTACAATGTACGAAGTATGAATCTACGTAAATTGGAACTCATTAAACATGAAATGGAATGCAAAAACATTGATATCCTAGGCATTAGTGAGCTGCAATGGACTGGTATCGGCCATCTTGAATTGGACAATCATATGGTCTACTACGCCGGGAACTTTATTTGGGAAATAGTTACACTAAAAAGTTATTTGCCATTTATTTGAAACTCAGATTTAACTGGGCATCCTGTATTTGTATTTGCTAAATCTGACAACCCTACTTACAGTCCTTTGGCAAGGCCAGCAATTTCCTTGGTCCTGCCCCAGTGAAATATCATTTCTCCAGCAATGTGCCATAATCTGATAAGGCAGTATTTCAACAGGTGTCCCAGACCTACTTCAGATACTGAAGTTATCGATACAATGATGACATAATTATCAGGGACGATTTAGAAACAACTGTGCCTGAAGCTCTGACTTCCCTTATTACATCAATAATACCCCCCCGCTTTTTTTTTTTTTATTGAAATGGAATGAGCCATCAATTGGGAAAAACTCCAGGGGATCTCCAAAACACAGCTTGACTCTATCTCCCACCCCTACAAGAATTCACCCCAGACCAGGTAAAGGCTTTCATTTTTCAGGGCCCCTACCACAAAAAAGCAGGCACAGACAGTAATGGGCATCTTGGGCCCTGCAGACGGCTACCCCTCATCTGGGTATTAGATTATTAGAAGGATAGCAGAATTTGTATAGAGTCTGAACCACTAACTGTCTCTGAAGTCTTACAGACTACCGTACATGACACCCTTCCTCTGGGTCTGTATCACAGATCAAAATACCAGGCGTGTGTCCGAGACCAACGGCGTCTGTGGGGTTCCTGAGGGGATTTCCATTCCAGTTCCGGGATGGGATTGGCCTCTAGCTTCTTTCTGGTCCTGAGGCAACCAAACATCATGTTCCCTTTGAATGTCAGTTACCAGCTGCTTATTGGACCTAAAACAAAATCAAGTGACTTCAAGTACTTCTGCCTCCCAAACTGTGCAACAGGAATCGGATCACATTCAAACAAATATAAGCTTCATTGTTTAGAACAACCAGCGCCACGGAGGTTCGTCCCTCCTCCCAGCACTGCGAAGGCCAGCCCTGGGCAAGAGCGCCCCCTGCAGACATCGAGCACCATTGTCGGAGGGGAGGTACTGCCTCCTGGGAGACAGTTGTGTCTCCTGACTCAGAGCCACTCCTAAGCTTGTGATGGCTCTACCACCCTCACTTCTAGAACCTCTTTGAGTGGCAGCCATCTTCGACCCGGCCCGAGGGATTATTCACTCATAAAAGGACATACTAATGGTTTATAAACACACATTTGAGAGAAGAAAGAGGGGCCTCATTCCAGTGGGCAGAATTGAAGGCAGTATAGTAGTCACTTCATGAATCTGGGCTCTAGAGATAAAACAGGACATTATCTCATTTATTCAAATTCCTGAGCTATAGTTAATGTTTAGGCTGCTGGCTTAGTCTTTGGCATTTTGCCTGCACAGGCAAAATGCTGTAGATTCAACTTACTGGTAATTTTGCCAAAATTAAGCATCGGGTTGCTGTTTTCAGGGCACAAGATGCCTATTAATGTCTGCGCCTGCTTTTTAGTGGTTAGGGGGCCTGAAGAACAAAAGCCTTTACCTGGTCTAGGGTAAATTCTTGTAGGTGTCTGGGGGAATTCTTGTAGAGCCAAACTGTGTCTTGGAGATACCCTGAAAGTTTTCCTCATTGATGGCTCATCCCTTTTTAGTCAAAATTAACCCCTTATGTGGTTGATCCCTGATGAGGAATTCCATTGGGACAAAGCTGTAGATGTTGTGACAAGATGAGGGAGGCAGGCAAGTAAACATAGGAGCAGTATGATTAGGGAGGAATGGATGCTGCCTTGGCATGGCACCGGCCCAAGGTATTTAACAGCCATCATACTGGCTGTGAGACTGGCTTTCCCTACTTACTGCTGTGCTTTGAGGTAATGGCCACATCCATTGCTGAAAGGTAGATTACGAATTTCACCGATGCCCAGCCCATCAGGGCCAAAAGTCTGTCCTCACAGCAATTAATGCTTAATCAGATAAAGGCAGCCATTATGGAATCAACTATTCGGGAGCTTCCATAGGAACCTGTGCAGAAATTCAGCATTCCTGATTTCTTGGCATGATTATTGTTGTTGTTATTAGCTGCTGTCCAGTCAGAGCCCTAAAGGCATAGTGGTTAAGCACTTGGTCTGCCACTCCTTGGAAATCCCATGGGCAGCTGTACTCTGTCCTATGGGATTGCTATGAGTCGGAATCAACTCTATGGCAATGGGTTTTTTTTGTTTTGTTTTTGCCATCAAGTCAGGTCCCAACTCATAGGAACGCTATGTACAATGGAAGGAAATGCTGCCCAGCTGTGAACCATCCCCATGATGGGTTGCTGATGAGACCACTGGTATCCATAGTATATTAATTGGCTGATTTTCGGAAATAGATCCCCAGGCCTTTCTTTAGCCCTTTCTTCCCAGTCTTAGTCTGGAAGCTCCACTGAAACCTGTTCAGCATCACAGCAACACGCAAGCCCCCCCAGACACACAGATGGTGACTGTGCTTGAGGTGCAATGGCCAGGAATCAAACCTGGGTCTTCTACATGGAAGGCAAGGAGTCTACCATTGAACCACTACTGCCCCCTAGCATCTGACTGTTGTTGTTGTGTGCCATTGGGTCGATTCCAACTCATGGCAACCCTATAGGACACAGCAGAATTGCTCTGTAGGTTTTCTTAGGCTGTAATCTTTACAGAAGCAGGACACCAGGTCTTTTCTACCAGGGAGCTGTTGGGTGTGTTTGAACTGCTGACCTTTCAGTTAGCAGACAAGCACTTAACCATTGCACCACCAGGGCTCCTTAGCACCTGATGAGGAAACATAATTTCACAGCTAAAATGGTTCAAGAATCGGTTTATAATACAAATATGAAATGGTCCTTCCAACTTGGCCATCTCTCCCAAGCAGCAGGTAAAAAGGATGAGCTAGTGAGGATTCTCACTGGCTCAGAACATGAATGTTGCTGTTTGCCTTCAAGTTGCTTTTAACTCATAGTGAACCCATGTGTGTGGAGTAGAACAGTGCCCCATAGGGTTTTCAAGGCGGTGATATTTCGGAAGCAGATCTCCAAGCCTGTCCTCTGAGGCACCTCTGGGTAGGTTTGAACTGCCATATTTCAGTTAGGAGCTGAGTGCTTAACCATTTGCACCACCAAGCCATTTACTCTCAGGATAATTGCTCCCCATTGTATACTTCCATGGTAGACAGGACCAAAGTTTAAGTAAAAATAATGGGGTGCAGGTAAATGGACCAACACCCCAAGTATGTCTGGGATGCCACCTATGAAGGGATCTGATACATACTGTCTTAGACTGGGTTCTCTAGAGGAACAAAACCAGTGAAGTGTATAGATAAATAGGTATAAAAACCCAGTTGCCATTGGGTCAATTCCAACTCATAGCGACCCTACAGGACAGAGTAGAGCTGCCACATAGGGTTTCCAAGGAGGACCTGGTGGATCCAAACTCCCAACCTTTTGGTTAGCACCCATAGCGCTTAACTACTACACCACATGGAATTTGAACTGCTGACCTTTTGGTTAGCAGCCATAGCTCTTAGCCACTATGCTACACGGAAACCCTGCTGGCGTAGTGGTTAAGCGCTATGGCTGCTGACCAAAAGGTCCGCAATTCGAATCCACCAGGCACTCCTTGGAAACCCCATGGGGCATACTGCTTTGTCCTATAGGGTCGCTATGAGTCAGAATCGACTCGACGGCAACAGGTTTTTTTTGTTACAGATATATATGTATACACACACATCTGTGTGTGTATAGTGTATATATATGTGTGTATGTGTGTATATATATTATGGATAGAATTGTAGCCCCCAAAATACGTGTCAACTTGACTACGCCATGATTCCCAGTATTGTGTGGTTGTCCACTATTTGATGATTTGATGTGATTATCCTATGTGCTGTAAGTCCTAACCTCTATGATGTTAATGAGGCAGTATTAGAGGCAGTTATGTTAATGAAGCAGGACTCAATCTACAGGATTAGGTTGTATCTTGAGTCAATCTCTTTTGAGATATACAACAGAGAATCCAGCACAGAGGAGAGGGACCTCCTACCACCAAGAATGAAGAACCAGGAGGGGAGTGTGTCCTTTAGACCCAGGGTTCCTGTGCTGAGAAGCTCCTAGACCAGGGGAAGATTGATGACAAGAGCCTTTCCCCAGTACAGGCAGACAGAAAAAGCCTTCCTCTGGAACTAACACCCTGAACTCAGACTTCCAGCCTCCTAGACTGTGAAAGAATAAATTTCTACTTGCTAAAGCCATCCACTTGTGGTATTTCTGTTATAGCAGCACTAGATGACTAAGAATTTGGTATCAAGAGAGCGGGGTACTGCTCTAACAGATACCTAAAATGTGGAAGCTGTTTTGAAACTGAATGGATAGAGGTTGGAAGAGTTTTAAAGTGTCTAATAGTAAAAGCCTAGATTGCCTTGAAGAGGCTGTTGGTGGAATTATGGACTTCAAAGACAATTCTGGTGAGGACTCAGAAGGAAGTTAGCAGAGCTATAACACCAGAGATGACACAGACAGCGAGAAGCTGCAGCAGAGAAACAGTGGCAGCAGAACCACATGCCCCGACTCTGACTGGTTGGACCACAGTGATATTTTGGGTCTCCTAGAATTAGTGTCAGTTCAGAGCCAGTTATCTAGTAATCCCCAGAAAGTCTGAATATTTTCTTTTCCCCAGTGAACAGTCACTCTAGTGAAAGGCCATAGATCCCTTTGGGGAAGGCTGGGAGACAGATAAACAGTGTAAATTTTTGGCTGTGTAATGGGGTTCTTCTTCAAGGGGATCTAGCTTCCCCTTCATTTAAAGGGTTGTAGGTCTGTAAACTGGTTCAAGTCTGGAAATTGTTTGAGGGGCTGTGACTCTTTATTCTGGTGATTCAAGTTAGACTGCCGTTCACTTGATGGAGAATTCTTCTGCTTGTATAGATCAAGTAAGTATGAAAAGGTTTCCCAACTATTTCACACCTAGGGTGTCTTAGACTAGGTTCTCTAGAGGAGCTGAACCACTGAAGCATATGCATATAAATACACATGTATATATACATAGAGAGAGAGAGGGATTTATTTCAAGTAAACGACTCACACAGCTGTAGAGGCTAGCAGGTCATAAATCCGTGGGTCAGATGTCAGGCTGGAGGCTTCTCGACTGACTCATGTAGTTGCAGGGCTGACAAACCCAAAATCTGCACATCAGACGGCAGGCTGCTGGCTCATGTTCCAAGAACTGGAGGTCAGAGGATGACAAGTCAGATGCAGGATTCAGAAAGCAAGCTTTGCCAGAACAGCTGTATATACTGGATGCATGCCACACTCCCAAGGAAGCTCCTCTTCTAACTGATTGGCTGCTCACATCAAATCACAAAATGAAGGACAATTACATAATGCCCGCCGAATCACTGATAATTATTGCCTAGCCAAGTTGACACATAACATTAACCATCACACATACAAATAAAAAGTTTTGTACTTTGACATAGCACAAGTGAAGAATTGGGGCAAAGAGTGGGAAAAGAATTTTGAATTGGGGAAAATTAACAACTAAAATTTAGTCTAAAAGGAAATTTCCCTCTACTTTCTGATTTTGCACAGTATAGGCGACCAATCTGATTGATAACCCACTGAGTAAACTGGGACAGGAACTTATGACTGCCCAATGTACCAGAAAGATTAAAGTAAAAATGGAAATTCTTTTTAAGCAAATAGGAGGTAAATTACAAACTATTTGGGAGCCGAGCAATGAAGGGGAGAAGGAATATGATCATAAACACAAATTCAGTACCCCCAAATCACATTAAGGAAACCCTGGTGGGATAGCGGTTAAGTGCTACGGCTGCTAACCAAAGGGTTGGCTGTTTGAATCTGCCAGGCGCTCCTTGGAAACTCTATGCGGCAGTTCTACTCTGTTCTATAGGGTCGCTGTGAGTGGGAATCGACTGGATTGCAGCAGGTAAATCACATTAAGTTCAGAGGTATTTGGTTGGCTTTTCCTTTTCCAGTATAGCTGCTCTGATCGAGTTTCTTTTAATGATGGCTCTTGCTGGTCACAGGCCAGTTCTTGACGCACGTGGGATTATTCCCTCCAATGAGAAGCAACGCCGCCTACAGCACGAGGCGGCTCCTCATGTATCTGCTGTGGACAGACTAAGCACATTAGCAACCCCGTACCTTCATGAGGTGTATATAGAGAAAAACCATATGCTCTAATTAATAACACTCAATTGTACAGTACTTGTAGTTAGAAGACCGTATAGGAATAAGCTCAACTAGGCAAGGGTTCAACTATTGTAAGTTATTGGCAAAGGTAATTAATTAATGGACCAAAACACAGGTTGATAATAATTGGTATGTACAGATTCTAGATGACTGCACATGATTTTTTAAAAAATGTACTAGTACCCTTTTAACAGTAAAAAATGAAGACATTCATCACTTCTAGTCTACAGTAAATCTGTTTAACTAATTCAGTTTGGGAGCCAGGGAATTCTGTTCCTGCCAGGTCTGACAGTGGATGCCATATTAGACTACTCCTATGACAGTAAGAAAGACTAGACAATTTTAATATTATGTATGGCCAATTTAAGGAGCCCTGACCATGCAACGATTCAGTGCTCAGCTGAAAGTTTGGTGGCTCCACAAGAGAAAAGACCTGGCAATTGGCTCCCATAAGATTACAGCTGAGAAAACTGTACGGGGCAGTTCTACTCTGTCCTTTACAGTCACTATGAGTCAGAATCAATGCAAAGGCACACAACAATAAACAGTGTCCCTGTGAGGGATATGACGTATAGGTTATGAAGATCCTAATTATTAGCAACACCTTAATGGCTAAAGGAAACTAGAGCTCCTCAGAAGAGGTACGTAATTTGAGGGATAAAATTTACAACGTCCAAGAGTATCATTTGTGAATCCAAAGGACTTAATGAGACCTACCTGGGTTTACAGGTCATCTTAATCTGGACCAAAGTGAAATGGCATTATGTAAACTTTTAATACAGTAAGAAATTTTAACTTTATACTTTATAAAATTTAATGCAGGTATGGCTTACAGGTGAAGACAGCAGATTAAACACATACTTCTACTTTTATTGCTCCCTGAAACTCTACCAAAATTACAGGAAGTATAATTTTTAAAAGACATAAAACTACAAGGATGGTGGGTTATGGGAAAGACATATGAATCCCAAATTTTTGGAAGCTAGACAGCAGACAGCTAATTGGTAAGGGACTTAGTGAACCTGAGAAAACTGAATTCAAAGCTGGTAATGAGAAAACAGGAGTCCCGGGGTAGTACAGACAGTTAACACGCTTGGCTACTAACCAAAAGGTTAGAGGTTCAAGACCATCCAGAGGCACCTGGTAATCTATTTCCAAAAAGTCAGCCATGAAAAACCCTATGGAGCACACTTCTACTGTGACACACATGGGGTTGCCATAAGTCAGAATTTACTTGATTGGAACTTCAACTAGAAAAGTCCAGAATCAATCTAATATGTAGAAGCTCCGGAAAGTTTAGGAACTAGCCTCATTGTACTACTGAAAGCAGAGATAAAGGATGGATTAACAAAGATTAGTTTAGTATTTATTTTACAGACATTTGGAAACTCAAATTTTCTCCCCCATTTTTCCAAGAAGCCTAAATAAACCCTGACCCACCCCAGCAGAAAACCATAGAATTATTCTCTGAAGAGGAAATAAAAGAGTTTCTCTGGACTGAGGCATACCAAGTATAGCTGAGAATAGTGGTATCATACTGAAAAAAAAAAACAAACCCCATTGCTGTTGAGTTGATTCTGACTCTGAGCGACCGTTTAGGACAGAGTAGAACTGCCGCATAGGGTTTTCAAAGAGCGGCTGGTAGATTTGAACTGCTGACCTGTTGGTTAGCAGCTATAGCTCTTAACCACTGTACCACCATACTGAAAACAGGAGTATTAAGTTAAAGTTTACCTCCTGGGTGCTAAGATTCCCACCCATCTTTCCCCACCTAGCAATTGGAATGTGGCAACCCAGTCTTTACAATCCACACAAAAGACTCTGAGAAAGGTCAAGAAAAGGACCTAAAGATACTGACATCAGACGTTTCCGATGAAACAGCCCAGGTAGATCATCCTATAGCAAATTTCACAACTGATAAGCAAGTCCTACCCACACTTTTCAGAGTATCTCTTCAGCTTTTTAGTCTACCACCCTTAAAAAGTGAGCCAACAATTGCATATTACTAAGCATCCAAGAAAGCCTCTAATATGAAAAATAAAGACCAAAACAAAAGGGAAAAAAGAAACCTGGAAGAAAGAGAAGCTATAAAGGAGGAAGAAAATTTCAACAAACAAAAAAACCTTCTACACCTATATTTTACATCCTCAGAGAGATATTAAAGCCATAAAATAAGAGCAAGATGTTCTTAAAAAGAGAACAATCAAGGAACAAAGCTGAGCTGTTGGACATTAAAAACGGAAGGGAAGAAATGAAAAACTCATCAAAAGAACTAAAGATTAAGTCCAGGAAATCTTCTAGAAAGAAACGCAAAGCTACAGAGATGAAAATAGGAGAGAAAAGATAAGAAAAATAGAGGATTAGCCCCAAAGTTCCAAGAAGAGAGAAAAGAGAAGACTAGGGGAGAACATCATTTAAAAAATCAACTCTTTATAATTTCCTAGATTTTAAGCACATTGAGTTTCAAAAGGGCCCACTTAGTGCCCAGCTTCAATGAATGGAAATAGACCCATATCAGGTCACATCATTTCGGAACACAAATTTCAGAATCCTAGGAATAAAAAAAGATCCTATAGGTTTCTAGAGAGAGAAAAACAGGTCACAAATCAGAGTGGCTTTAGATTTCTCAAGAGCAATACTGGAAGCTAGAAAACAATTGGGAAATGCCTTCAAAAATTTGCAGGAAAATTATTTCCAATCTAGAATTCCATTTGTAATCAAACTATCAGTCAACTGGGAGGAGAGAATAAAGATAATTTCAGAATTGCAAGGTCTCAAAAAATTTACCTCCTGTGTAACCTTTCTTAGGAAGCTATGAGAACAAAATGAGGGTAAATCCAAGAAAGAAAAAAACAAGACTGCATGAAATCCAGTAGGCAGAAGCTTCAACACAGAATGGAATAAAGGGAATCTTAAGAATAATTGAGATTGGATATTCCAATATGAAACTGAAAAGAGATCTCAGAATGTCAGCTGTGCACTAGGCAGCAGTGAAGTCAGGCTTTGCAGGGCCTGAGGCTTACATGATTGGGGGATCCTCTTTAAGAAAATAAAATACCAAATTAGGTATGAAAATGAGTAGTTAAAAAGCGAAAAGAAATCACATCAAATTACAAATTTTAAAGAGCTGACAAATATAAAAAAATAATAAGATCCAGAAAAATAGAATAATTTTTTTATGAATACTGCTTGACTAATGTCTGTAATACTTTTTTCCTCTGTATTTTTCAGCTATATATTCTTCTCGCCAACATTTTATTATGAAAACTTTCAAACCTATAGAAAAGTTGAATTTTAAATACTATATACGCACCACCTAAATTTTATACTTAACGTTCTACTATACTTGCTTTATGACAAATCTATTCACATAGCCATTCCTCTAGCCATCCACAATTCATTTTTTTTTTGACGCATTTCAGAGTAAGTAGCGTGTATCAGTATACGTCCCTCCAACTACGTCAACTACATCAACATGTATATCACTAATAAGGCATCAATACTTGTTTACAATTCTTGCTTTTTTCTTTTGAGGGAAAATTTATATGTGATGAAATGTAAAAATCTTAATAATTTGCATACTTTTGGATCACCTCTTCATATAACAATGATTTTGTATTATTTTCTCTAGAGAGAATAGAAAGATAATTTAGTCTTTCCTCAAGCATGGTTAATCAAAATTTATTTATTTTTTTAATTTATTTTTATTATTGATAGCAGAGAGGTATAAAGTAAGCAACTTGACATATACATAGTATATAATATTGTCTGAAATACTGCTGCTAGTTCATGCAGAATTTTCATAAATTCTATTTACCTTATGCATTTCTAGTCAAAAAGGAAAAATGTATAGCGCATTTATAGTTGTACACGCTGCATTAGCTAGTATATTCCTTATAGGAAAGAACTCTCATTTTATCTAAGCAATGCTGAGAACTGAATCTATCACTTACAATTTCATATGTCTGATGATTGGAAAAAAATTTTCCTCAGACTAGCTTCTGGCACTGTACATCTCCAGCCTGTTTCTCCTCCCTACTCACCTACTTCTACTGCCAGGCAGCACAGGACATATTCATATCTCATTACGACCTGTGACCCCACACCTTTATGTTACAACCCAGGGAGTCAGCACAGTAGGAGGTAGATATATTTATGAAGCAATTCATACTGGGATAGCTAACAGTAACTTTACACAGATGTGACTGTAAACTACAGAAACCTAAACTAAATGGATCTCCAACTTACTTCCCTGTAGTTGCACCCCAAAATTCCAATTAACCAATTGCCATTAAGATGTCTCACTTTGCAAATTAAAAAAACAAACAAACTTATGAGCATGTGAATACACTGTTAAGACAAATGAGGGCCCTGAAACTTAAACTTCATTAATCTCATGGAAATCCACCTCTTGCACCAGGCCAACAGGGTAACCGATCCATCTTAGAGTAGATCAGAAAGCTCCAGGAGAGCTTTCTACAAGATAAAATTTATAGACAACTGGATATGTCTCAATATATTGAGAAGGCTAGACAATTGGAGGAGAACTGGGGATTGAATTACCGATTCAGAGAAAATTATGAAAATATTAGAGAATTATTAATTCCATGAAAAACAAAAAGTTGTTTAGGAAAATGAAAGTCATAATAATTTACTGCATAAATAATTTTTATAGAGACATAATAATATAAACACTGACGTTTTACCTATCTAAGCCACAATATATTAGGCGGGTAGAGGAACAGGAAGGGCATATGTGTGTAGTGGGGGCAGGGGCTAAAAGAGAGCCCTCATCTTTCGTAACAGGAAATACAGAAATGATGCTTAAAATGGAAAAAAATCAAGAAGCAATACAAGGAAGCTATTTTGAGACACGGAAACAGCTAAAAGACTTCAAAGTGATTGCCTCTTGGAAGGCGGAATGGAGGGAAGAGGACTAGGGGCTGCTTTGCTTCTGTTCTTTTCCTTTTCTTGCTTTCTTTTTTTTTAAACAAACTTCACAGAACTATTTGACTCTTCAAACTATGCACGTAAATAACTTTTATTGAATTTTAGATGAAGGTTTACAGAGCAAATTAGTTTCTCATTAAACAATTAATACACAGATTGTTTTGCAATATTGGTTGCCAACCCCACGACATGCCAACACTCTCCCCTTCTCAAACTTAGGTTCCCCATTACCAGCTTTCTTGTCCGCTCTTGCCTTCTCCTCCTTGCCCCCGGGCTGGTGTGCCCATTTATAGACTCGTTTTGTTTTATGGGCTTGTCTAACCTTTGGCTGAAGGGTGAACCTCAGGAAGGACTTCATTACTGAGCTACAGAGGTGTCAGGGGGCCAAACTCTCAGGGTTTCTCCAGTTTCTGTCAGACCAGTAAGTTTGGTCTTCTTTTACTTTTTTGAGTTAGAATTTTCTTCTACATTTTTCTCCAGCTCTGTCCAGGACCCACTATCATGATTCCTGTCAGAGCAGTCAGTGGTGGTAGCCAGGCACCATCTAGTTATGCTAGGCTCAGTCTGGTGGACGCTGTGGTAGTTGTGGTCCCTTAGTCCTTTGGACTAATCTTTCCCTCATGACTGGTTTTCTTCATTCTCCCTTGCTCCAGACGGGGTGAGACCAGTGGAGTATCTCAGATGTCACCACAAGCTTTTAAGGCTCCAGACGCTATTCAACAAGGTGGAACGTAGAACATTTTCTTTATAAATTATGTTATGCTAATCACGCTAGATGTTCCCCGAGATTATGGTCCCCATAGCCATAAGTCCAGTAATTTAGCCCCTCAGGGAGTTTTGGTGTGTCTACGGAGCTTCCATGACCTTGACTTGGACAAGCTGTAATGGCTTCCCCAGTATTGAGTAATGTCTTATCCTTCACCAAAGTTACCACTTATCTATTGTCTAGTGTTTTTCCCTCCCACCCCTCCCCTCTCTCGTAAACATCAAAGATTTTTTCTCTCTTTTCTGTAAATCTTTTCATGAGTTTTTCTAACAGTGGTCTCATACAGTATTTGTCCTTTTTTGATTGACTTATTTCACTCAGCATAATGTCCTCCAGGTTCATCCATGTTTGTGGGATGCTTCACAGATTCATAGTTTGTTTATCCATTCATCTGTTGATGGGCATTTAGGTTATTTCCATCTTTTTGCTATTGCGAACAATGTTGCAGTGAACATGGGTGTGCGTGTGTCTGTGTGACAGCTCTTATTTCTCTAGGATATATTCCTAGGAATGGAATTGCTGGATCATACTGTATTTCTATTTCTAGCTTTTTAAGGAAGTGCCATATCATTTTCCAAAATGGTTGTACCATTTTACATTCCCACCAGCAGTGCGTAAGAGTTCCAAATCTCCCTGCAGCCTCTCCAACATTTGTTATTTTCTGTTTTTTTGATTCATGTCAGTAATGTCAGGGTGAGATTGTATCTCATTGTAGTTTTGAATTGTATTTCTCTAATAGCTAGCGTGATGGTTAAGATTGTGTGTCAGCTTGGCCAGGCCATGATTCTCAGTGTTTTCACAGTTGCATAATGTTGTGATCACTTCCCTCTTGAAATCTGATATGTGATTACCCCCATGATGCAATCTGCTGAGTGGTACCAGCAGGAGCAGGGCCTCTGGTGGCTCACTGGCCCCTCAGCTGACATCGCTCCACCCTCTGCCATCTACTTCTTTCCTGCTTGCCTTGCTAAGCTCTTTGGCTTGTTCTGGATCCTGCAGCTGCCTCTTGTTTGTCGGACCTCCAGTTCTTGGGATCTGAGCTGGCAGCTTACCTACCGATCTTGGGATTTGCTAACCTTCACAGCCTGTAAATGGGATCCCTGCTCTCCCACCTGCTGATCTTGGGTTTGCCAGCCCCTGTGGCTGAGTGAATCAGGACAGGCCTCTATCCTGATCCATGGACTTGAGACATTTCAGCCTCTACAATCACTTGAGCTCTTCCCTTGATATAAATCTCTATATACATATTTTTATATGCTTTACTAGTTTTGCTTTTGTAAAGAACCCAGCCTAAGGCAGCTAGTGATCGTACTTCCTCATGTGTCTGTTAGCCACCCTAATGCCTTCTTTGGTGAACTGTCTGTTCATAGCCTTTGCCCATCTTTTAATTGGATTATTTGTCTTTTTGTTGAAGAGACAAATTGTTGGATTTCCCTACAGATTTTAGAGATTAGACCTCTCTGGGATTTGTCATAGCCAAAAACTTTTTCCCAGTCTGAAGGTTCTCTTCTTACTCTTTTGGTGTAGTCTTTTGATGAGTAGAAGTGTTTACTTTTTAGAAGATTCCAGTTATCTAGCTTATCTTCTGGTGTTTCTGTATTGTTAGTTATGGTTTGTATCCTGTTAAGGCCATGTACTAGGGCCTCTAGAATTGACTCTATTTTTTCTTCTATGATCTTTAGCTTTTGGTTTCATATTTAGGTCCTTGATCCATTTTAGTTTCTGTGTATGGTGTGAGGTATGGGTCCTGTTTCATTTTTTTTTGCAGGTGGACATCCAGTTTTGCCAGCATCAGCTGTTAAAAAGACTGTCTTTTCCCTGTTTGATGATCTTTGAGCCTTTGTCAAACATCACGTGATTATAGGTGGATAGATTTATATCCAGGTTCTCAATTCTGTTCCATTGGTCAATATGTCCATCATTGTACCAGTACGAGGCTGTTTTGACTACTGTAGCTGTATAGTAGGTTCTGAGGTCAGGTAGTGCAAATTCTCCTACTTTATTCTTCTTTTTCAATAGTGCTTTACTTATCTGGGGCTTCTTCCCTTTCCACATAAAGTTAATGATCAGTTTTTCCATCTTGTTAAAGAATGCTGTCAGTATTTGGATCGGGATTGCATTGTATTTCTATATTGCTTTGGGTAGAATTGACATTTTCACTGATCCTGTCTTCCACTGTTACGAATTTGCTCCTAAAACTGTCTATTGCACTGTCCATTTCTGAAGTCTTGTTGTTTATCTTTTGGATTTCTAATTGCTGTTTTTCTGTGATTTCTAGCTGTTTATTATTTTGACATTTTGTTCCTGTATTATTTTCCTGATTTCTTCCATTGTTTTGTCTTTTACCTGATTCTGTCTGTATTTTCCATGATTTTGTCCATTTTTTCCTTATTTTTGTCTATATTTTCCTTCATCTGTTGGAGATCCCTGAATATCAGAGTTCTGTATTCCCTATCAGGTAGTTCCAGTGCCTTTTCTTCTAGCAGAAGGCCATCCAGTATTTTATTTTGGTCACTTTCTGGAGCCATCCTCTCCTTTTTTTTATGTTTTGATATTGTCTGCTGTCTCTAGAACATTCCAGAATTATTTACTTTTTTTATTGATTGTAGATTTGTTTATGTCCGGGTGTATTTTGTTGCTTGCTCACCTGTGTGTACTTCTTTCCACCTTGCCCAGGTGAGCAGGGCCAGTTAGTCAGCTATGGTACAGCAGGGCGTGTCCAGAGGGGGTGGAGGGGTAGGCATGGGTAGTTTGCAGCATGAACTGGGGGCGACAGGGTGGGGCTGAGGGGCTATGCAGGGCAAGGTCTGGGGGACTGTGTTGGTAGTGCTCGAGGGCATGACACTTGGTGTATGGTACAGATAGGCAGGAGGAAAGGAGAGGATGTGATGTGCAGAGCTAAGTGGGTAAGTGAAAGAAGAGAAAGGAGAAAAACAAAGAATAAAAGAGTTAAAAATAAAAGGCAGAAATGAAGTAAAACAAATACATAAATAAATAAAGTAAATGAAATGGTGGTGCTGTAGGATTCGGTGAGTGGGGCTGGGGCAGACCTAGCAAGGCTGTGTGCTGGTGGCTCTCTAGCTGAGCAGGGTGCCTCGGCCCATCGAGAAGTGGCATGGGTGGTGCACGGGGCTAGGTGGGCTGAAGGAAGGAAAGAAAAGAGGGAAGAGAGAGAGAAGAAACCAACAATCAAACAAATACCAAAGTAAATAAATAATAATAATAAATTTAAAAAAATATGGTGGTGGGGGCACTGGCTGTTGGGGCGGTATAGAATTGGGGGTGGCAGTGAGCTAATGTCTCTCTTGCCAGGTGGCACAGCATGGCCTGTCAAGAAGGGGCAATGGCAATGCAGGGCCCCATGCTTTGTCTCCTGCTGGGAGCTCCATGGAGTTGCCTTCCTGTACTCCCTGTCTGCAGTTCTTGGTGGCTGAGTTCCAAGATGGTGAATCTGGGCGGCAGTGAGCTGGTATCTCTCCGGCTGAGCAACTGTGGCCCACTGGCAAGCAACAGAGGCCTCGTACAGGTAAGAAGGGTGTGAGGTGGGAAAGCGTGTATCCCTGGTTATCAGGTGCTCTGTCTTCTGCTGGGAACTCCACAAAGTTGCCTTTCGTACTCCCTGTCTGAGTCCTTTGGGGGCTGTAGCCCAAGATGGCAAACCCATCCGTGTTAGCTGGTATGGGACCTCCGCTCCATAGTTCTCCTTGTTCTCTGTCAGTTTCTTATTCCATTCAGTGCTTAACTGAGTTCTTTGTTCCTTCATTTGGTACTAGTATTCCAGGATTGACGTTTGTATCTGTTTTACTTAGTTTTTTGGGTCTTTGCTGCAGAGGGACAGCATGGTGCTTCTGTCTATTGCACCACATTGGCTCTACCTCTTTGCACATTAATAATTTAGTAAAATTAAAAAGCACTCATATCCTAAAATCCAGTGATTCCAGTTCTAGAGTTTTTATTTGTCCCACAGATATACTCACACATGCACATATGATATTTTTACAAGGTTATCTATTGTAGTACTATCTGTAATAGCAAAAAAAAAAAAATGGAAATGATTTAAAAATCACTAGTAAGGGACTGGAAACTCTGGTGGCATAACGGTTAAGAGCTACGACTGCTAACCAAAAGGTCGGCAGTTCGAATTCACCAAGCGCTCCTTGGAAACTCTATGGGGCAGTTCTACTCTGTTCTATAGGGTCACTATGAGTCGGAATCAACTCAACAGTAATGGGTTTTTGGTTTTGGTTTTAGTACCCACTGCCGTTAGGTTGATTCTGACTCATAGTGACCCTACAGGACAGAGCAGAACTGCCCCATAGGGTTTCCAAGGAGTGCCTGGTGGATTCAAACTGCTGATCTTTTGGTTAGCAGTTGTAGCTCTTAACCACTATGTCACCTGGGTTTCCTTGGTTGGTTGTAGTTAGGGATTATTAAATAAGTTATGAAACATGTACCCATTAGAATATTTAAGAAAATGAGGTCATTCTATGTATATGGATATGCAGTATCTTGGGCTGGGTTCCTTGGAGGAGCAACACCTGTGAAGCATATGTATATGTGTATGTACATATACATATAAAGAGAGAGAGAGAGAGAGATTTAATTAAAGAAAATGGCTCACAGAGTTGTGGAGACTGGTTAAGTCCCAAATCTGTGGGTCTGGCATCAGGCTGGAGGCTTGCAGGGGCTGACAAACCCAAAACTGGCAGGTCCGACAGCAGACTGTTGGATTATGGGCTGTGGGAGCTGGCAAATCCCAAAATCTGCAGATCAGACAGCAGGAAGCACAGATCAGACTATGACAAGTCAGATGCAGGATCCAGAAAAAGCGAACTTTGCTAGAACATCCGTATATACTGGATGCAGGCCACACCCCCAAGGAAATTCCCTTTTCAACTGATTGGCTGCTCACATCACATCACAAAATGGGGATGACTACATCTGATCACAAAATGGAAAGTGATTACATCATTACATAACTGCCAAATTACATCATTATATAACTGCCAGACTACATCATTACATAACTGCCAAACCACTGAGAATCATGGTCCAGCCAAGTTGACACACAACCTTAACCATCACAGTCTACCCCTTGTCAACCTGGCACCGGTACACATCTCCTTAAACCATACATGATCTCTAAATAAAGACAATTACAAAGTCATACTTGTGCCTAACGTGATACAAATAACATGCATACCACCAAAAATGCACAAACCCAGTTTACGTATTCTATTTTATAATAAGTAATAAAATAAGGGAGGGACGAAAACAAAGATAGTTGCTATATATATATATATACACACACACGCATACGTACATACACACACATATATACATATATATGCATGCATGCACACACATATTTACATATACATAGGTACCCATACAAAACAAGCAAGAAATACAAAAAACAATTACAGTCCTCATTTCTGCAACTGGTCATGTGCTCATAGCTGGTAACATAGAACTACTTTCTTCCACCCACCATTCATTCCGTATTCCTTCTGCCCTCAGCAAACACCTCAGCTGGTCATGGTTCTTTGCCTGGTTGAATGACTCAAACCTTCATTCCTGAAGGTCTGGGCCATTAATACTCATGTTGGAGTTGGGTTGCTGTAGTTTTCCATTGACTTTAATCACAGGTCATGGTAGTACAAAGAAACATCCTAGGAGATCTCCTGTATTCCATGCATACTCTTCTTACCTTCATTATGTGGCATCAATCCTATTTCCCTTTGATAATCAGGATCAATCACAACAGCCAATATGGTAACTCCCTTCTTTGCTTGTTAATCCAGAGGCTGAGGAGCCCAAAGTGGCTGGCTGGCATTCTTAACTTTCAGTTCAATGGAATCAGTGTTGTGTCTCCTGATGGGCACATTCCTCCCTTTGGAACCAAGGCCTCTAGGCCTGCAGAACATAGGGTCACAGGGACAGGAAGCAAAAATTTTATGAATGGGTCACTAGAGGTAATGTCTTATAAGACATCTGCCCCAGACAATGCCCCAGGTGATATCTCAGACAAAGGCTTTTCAGACACAGCTGGGTTAATCCGATCAGATGAGGATGGAATAGATAATGGTTCTACTGGGGAGGGTGGCTTAGCAGACAAAGATGGGGTAATCTCTTCAGATGGGAGTAAGAGGGCTGGTTGTGTTGGCAGGACTAATTCAATGGAATTTAGGGTCTCTGTGTTCTGAGCTTCCTGATTATATGCCCATATGTCCCCATCCGAAGTTTCAGGATCCCATTTCTTCCCAATCAATGCCCTCACTTTAACTTCAGACACTTCGAGGTTGGGAATTCAATTGGCGTTGTTACTCAGCCACTCTTACGATAAGACTCTGGGTGTGGTTTTTGGCAATATTAGCTCTGTTACTACAAGAAATAAGGCATTCTTTTAAGGCACAAGTGGCAACTTTTAGGTCTTTTATGAGGCACTTGAGCCATGACTCTGAAGCCCTAAGCTCATCTCTTTTTTTAATCACTTTGTCTAGCAAAAACAGGACCAACCAGCTTCCTTGTACTTCTCATTCTGACAAAATTGTAGAAAACTATCAAATATGCAGTACCCATGGCCTTGTTTCTCACAAATATTTGATCCATTGATAGTGATATTTTGTGTATTTTTATTGCTACCTCATGCCATGGGTTAGCAGTGCCCTCTTTACTACTGGACGCAGAGTCATCAGCACCTTTAAGGCTAGTCAGACTTGAGAACCAATTCAGAGAACTCACTCTTATGATTTTGTACTTCTAAAACCACTCTCAGTACCAAATATCTTAAGCTGGGTTCTTTAGAGGATCAAAACCAGTGAAGTAAAATCAAAGAAAGAAAGATTTAATACAAGGAAATAGCTCATGCAGTTGTGGAGGCTGGCAAGTCCCAAAACCATGGGGCACGCATCAGGCTGGAGGCTTCTCCTGACTCACATGGTTGCAGGAGCTATGAATTCCAAAATCAACAGGGCAGATGGGAGTCTGCTGGCTCATGTCCCAGGAACCAGAGATCAGTGGATGATGAATTGGATGCAGGATCCAAAGAGAGTGAACTTTGTTAGAACATCTGTATATATTGAATGCAGGCCACACCCCTAAGGAAACTCCCTTCTCAACAGATTGGCTGTTCATATCACATCACAAAATGGAGGATGACTACATCAGATCACAAAATGGATGATGATCACATCATAACTGCCAAACCACGGAGAATCATGGCCCAGCCAAGCTAACATACAACCTTAACCATCACATGGAGGAATCTCCTAAATGTAAAAAAAAAAAAATGCACAAAATGGGTATATTAGCGTCCACTGGTGCTTATAATCCACAGAATATCTCTAAAAGGACACATAAGAAAATGGAAACAATAGTTGTTTCCATGACAGGGAACTTGATGGATAATGGGGTAGAAAGGAGACTTTTCACTAGGATACTCTTTCAATGTTTTAATATGACAATATTACCTATTTAAAAATAAAATTTTAATTAAAAAACTTTAATACAAGATGGAAAGGCCATAAAGTTGGCAATTAAATAAACCTAAAACAAGACAAATGTATATTTGCTAATTAGTAACTATCCATTAAGGTCCAGCTGCAGAAAATAAAAACTACTCCATAGCTTTTTAAGCAGCAAGGTATTTGGTACAAGGAACTAGATGCTCACACATTAGTTAGAAGGGGTTGAGGAGCACTGTTTAGGTTAAGCCCAGTTGAATTTTAAAACATACCCCCATCACTGTAATCCAAGGATCTGGAAGCTGCTGCCACCACCACAATAACTGCCTCTTAAAACTCTGGAAACTATAGACTAAATTCTGTTGTAGATACCTCAATATCTCCATGATCATGCTTGATATCACTAACAGTCATAGGAACAGAAAGATAGCCTCCAACTCACTACCAAATTCCAAATCTCACTGGAGTGTATCTAACTGGTAGAATTCAATTTGTTTACAGAACTCTACTTGTAAAAGAGGCTGGGAAACATAATTTTCAGCTTGTCACACTTTGTAGTACGGCAGTGGGTGTCGGTAAGGTATACCCAGAGGTGAGAATTGGCTGGGTAAGCCAATCCACAGTATATGCTACAGTAACTAAAACTTCTGAATGGTACTTTCTGAGAGGCTGGTATACTAGTGGAGTCCCTGGGTGGTACAAATGGTCAACACGGTCAGCTGGTAACTAAAAGGTTGGAGGTTCGAGTCCACCCAGAAGCGCCTCAGAAAAAAGACCTACTACTTCCAAAAAAGAAGCCATTGAAAACCCTATGGAGCACAGTTTTACCCTGACACACAGATGGCAACTGCTTTGGGTATAATAATACCCATGTCTGGCAGCCCTGAATCCTTGTCCTTTTCTGGTTGGGTGTCATAGTTTACTAATGTCTTTGAAAAGCAGTCAGACACCAGACCTCTTCTTTCATTTTCCATCACATAATGACCAGATGCAATTCTTCCTCACAGTATGCCATGTGACAGTCCTTTCCACATCCGGAAAAAAGGTAGCAATGATAAGCTAACTTTAGGGAACAAGGAGCCACAAGATCCCATTCCCAGGAAACAACCTGTATCAGTAACAATAGGTATGGAATACATAATGTATCCTTCAAAATCTTTTAATTTTTTTCTTCCCGGAGGACTTTTTGGTATGCCAGCTGCTTTATAACATCTCTATTAAGACTAGAAGAAACTCACTCTCAATGCCCCAAATGAGGTGGGAAAAAAAATTGCAATTGGCTGTCATCATTTTAATCATCTCAGACATAAAAGAGAGAGCCAGGTAACTTTGTCCCCAAGAAAAGCAGAGCATGTGTCCACAGATCTTAATCATGAATGAACCCATCTTGAAGTGGCTTTCCTAACATAGAAATGTCTTTGTTCACTCTTTTGAAACAATTCAAAAACACAAAGTTCTCAATATTTTATCCATGGCCTGTAAGAGTCAAATAATATAGGACCCAACAAGGAGAAGGGAGCCTTCCCTGGCTTTTGGCCTACTGTACATGAGCTTGCTTAATTATATAAAATATATATATATGTATAAATT
The DNA here is from genome assembly GCF_030014295.1 of Loxodonta africana. Classification (NCBI taxonomy): domain Eukaryota; kingdom Metazoa; phylum Chordata; class Mammalia; order Proboscidea; family Elephantidae; genus Loxodonta; species Loxodonta africana. The sequence goes on from NC_087342.1 coordinate 105,281,523, forward strand.
AACTTACCTGGAAATGGGTACACTGGAGAAGCAGCATTGCATGAAAAGAATATGAGCCTTGGAGTTGGAAAGACTTGAGTTCAAAGGCCAGCTCTGCCCCTTACCTGTGTGACTGAATTGATGGCTATAGCTGCATTAAAAATCACCCCAAAACTTAGTGGCTTAAAACATCAATTACTGCTTAATGAGCTCTGAGTTTCTGTTTGGGGTGAAAAAGTTTTGGAAATAGATAGTGATGGTGGTTGCACAACATTGTGAATGTAACAAATGTTACTGAATGCACATGTAAAAATACTTAAAATGGCAAATTTTATGTTTTATATGCTTTGCCATGAAAAATTTTTTTTTTAATTAATCATTTATTCATGATTCTGCAGGTTGGCAATTTAGGCCATTTTTTCTGGTCTCCCTCATGTGTCTGCAGCTACCCACAGGTCAGTTAGGTGCCTCTGCTTCTAGGAGTTGGCTGGCTGCCAGCTGTATCTAGATTCTCCTCCATGTGGTCTCGCATCCTATAGCAGGCTAGCGCAGACTTGTTCTTAGGGAGAAAGTGGGCACTCGAAGGAAGCATGCAAGACCACCTCTGGGGATTTAGGTTTGGGACTGCTATTCTATCACTTCTACCACATTCCATTCACTAAAGCAAGTGACAAGGCCAGCCCAGATTCAAGGGGTAGGGAAATACACAGCACTTCTTTATTTTATTTTATCATGCTTTAGGTGAGAGTTTACAGTACAAATTCGTTTCTCACTCAAAAATGTATACACAAATCATTTTGTGATATTGGTTGCAATCCTCACAACGTGTCAACACTCTTACCCTTTCTACCCCAAGTTCCCTGCGTCCATTCATCAAGTTGTCCTGTCCCTTCCTGCTTTCTCACCTTTGTCTTTGGGCAAGTGTTGCCCATTTGGTCTCATATACTTGAACTAAGAAGCATGTTCCTCACGTGTTATTTTTTGTTTTATAGGCCCATCTAATCTTTGGCTGAAAGGTGGACGTTGGGAGTGGCTTCAGTTCCGAGTTAGCAGGGTGTCTGGGGGCCATAGTCTCGGGGGTTCCTCTAGTCTCTGCCAGACCAGTAAGTCTGGTCTTTTTTTGTAGACACCACTTCTTGATGTAAAGAGTGGTAGAGTCACGTTGTAAAGGAAGTGCCTACAGGAAGCCCCCTAATGAGGGTCATTAAACTGCAGTCAACCTACCACAGTGACCTTGGGAAAGTTATCTTACCTTCATAAGTCTCAGTTTTGTTGTATCTAAACTGAAATGTATTAACACTTATCTGAAAGATGCTAGTTGAGAATAGGAATAATATACCTATTACTGTTACCAGCTGGCATAGCATTTATTAGTTTATATGAAAACTAACTGCCATGAAACTTATTGTTCCTGATTCATGCCAAGTCTGTTCCAGCCTTAAAACCCTTGCTGTTGCTGTCTACTTTGCCTGGAATGCCCTTGTCCCAGATCTTCACATGACTGACCCTTTCTTCTCATTCAAGACTCAGCTCAACTTTCCCCTCCTCAGATATACCTCTCTGATCACCCTAATTATTTTCTTTGAACATTTCTCAATATCTGTAATTGTATAATGTATTCACTCACTTACTTTTTTATTGTCTGTCTCTTCCACTAAAATATAAGCCCATGAAAGCAGTAACTGTGCCTGCTAATTGATATCTTGCCAGTAACAAGAATGTGACTGGCATTTAGTAGGAGCTTCAGAAAATATGCACTGAATGAATTGATGGGTGGATGGAAGGATGAATATGGCCAAAGACTGGGCTTTGTGGGAAATGGTACATAGATGGGTATCTTTTGCAGGGGGAGGAGAGGGAAGTAGGTAAAGAGCTGGAGGTTGAGACCATGTCTAGGCCCAGTGAGGAGCCAGGGTGGAAAGCCCTGAGCATAGGGAAGGTCCTGTGCCTGGGACTGGGTATAACAGGTGGCACCCAAGTGGGCCTTTTTACAGTCCTGCCCCTTCTGAGCCTCAGTTTGTACCTTTTGCCCTTTCACCAGTTACGTTATTTCCTTTCACCCAGAAAACTCCCTTCTACAAATTTATCCTTTGCTATACCTAAAATTTGGAAATCCTGGTGGCATAGTGGTTAAGTGCTATGGCTGCTAACCAAGAGGCCAGCAGTTTGAATCCACCAGGCGCTCCTTGCAAACTCTATGGGACAGTTCTGCTCTGTTCTATAGGGTCGCTATGAGTTGGGATCGACTCGACAGCAGTGGGTTTTGTGGGTATACCTAAAATTTAGCTTGCCAATCAATATGAACATGGAATTTAATTGAATATTCTTTTAATCACACAAAACACTGGAAAGAACCAATGAGTTCATCAATAGTTTAAACACATTGCGATACATTCATGGAATAGCACAGAACGCTATGCAGTCATAAAAATAACAAAGCATTATTAGGTTAAAAAAACCAAGGTGTATTGGGAATCTAATACGTCAGGCACTGTTTTAGGAACATATGTACATAAGTGAAAACAGAAAGTTACTGCCTACATGGAGCTCACATTTTAACTATCCTAAAAATATGGCAAACTTTATCATCTGAATCACCACCAATCCCAACACAAATACCTAGAAATGTTGGTTGAAAATATAATAATCTCAAATGTATATCTGAAAGGTTGAGGCACCCAGTGCTTCTGATTATGGAACCTTTGTGTTTTCTCTTCCTGGATGCTTGTAAGATTCTAAAATTTCCAAATTATAACAACAACAAAAACATGTTCCCTACTTGGTCTGCGTCAGAACTTTTTTTTTTTTTTTTTGCGTAATGTAACCCACAACTTCCTTCTGGGAAAAAATTAGTACTCCTGATAAAACGTGTAACCAATTTTCTGATAAACTCTAAATGGTTGAAGATTTGTTTTAAGAAACCCATTCACCCAACTGTCAGTCAAGAATCTAATTGCCATTAACCAAACAGAATTTTTTTTAATATCTAATCTAACAATGGTTGTCTATGTCTATGAAATGTCCTTACCAAGAGTAAATCTTCAAATTGGCCTGATACAGTCCTTTTCCTTTGCAGGAAATTTTCGTAATCTTGATAAGCGGTCATAACTAAATTGCTTGAAAAGTTTTTCTATTAACAGCATTTAAACATATTTTAAAACCTTAAAACACCTGGGTAATGTTCAATTCGGTACTAGTCTAAGGGGAGAGAGGATGATGGATGACAGGGTCAAAGAATTCTACAGGAGTAGAATGCAATTCATCCATTCTTTTGACAAGCATTTGAGTGCCTACCTTAAGTCAGGCTTTGACAAGTACTTACGTGTCTACCACGTGCCAGGCACTGTTCAAAGCGCTGAAAATACAAAAATGAACAATTGGGTGTATGGGATAAAACTACAATTCCCACATTATCGTGTTCTGGTGCCTCTTCCGGAAATCCTGGTGGTGTAGTGGTTAAGAGCTACAGCTGCTAACCAAAACGTCCGCAGTTCGGATCCACCAGGCGCTCCTTGGAAACTCTATGGGGCAGTTCTACTCTGTCCTACAGGGTCGCTATCAATCCGAATCGACTCCACGACAAGAGGTTTGGTTTGGTCTTGGGTTCGTGCCTTTCCCAGGTAGGCGTCTCATGCCACTAATCTCTTCCCATGATTCTAGTCGTCCAGAAAGTCCCGCCCCCTTATCTGCCATTTGCTCAGTCTCCGGTTAGAAATGGACTACAACTCCCACAATACCCTCGTGGGGCACCCTATAAGGGTGTCACCGTTCTCTGTGCTGTGCTGAGATCTACTACAGTTCCCAGTATCCTCCTCTTCCCCTCCTGAGTGTTATTGCCCCTTTCCCGGTGCGGGAGACGGTAGTAGCGAGCAAGGGTGCCAGGTTTGGGTTCCTCTGTGTCCTTCCCCTGGGCAGGGACGAAGCAGTGACTTGACGCTTAGGCGCTGAGGCCGGGCGGGAGCGCAGAAGACCGCCGTCCCTCCTGTCCGGCTCACCGCGCCTTTCTCCCTCCGCTGCTTCCCCCGCAGCCGCCTGGGCGGCTCCGGGACTGACTGACTGACTGCCTGGGGCGAGGGTAGCGGTCGCGGCCGCCGGGGCTGTGGCGAGGCCGCGGCCTTCGGGGCGGCGGTAGCGGCGTCAGCGCTGGGGAGAAAGAGAAGGGAAGATGGCGTCGGAGCTGGAGCCCGAGGTGCAGGCCATCGACCGGAGTTTGCTGGAATGTTCGGCCGAGGAAACCGCGGGGGTGAGTGCCGGACCCGGGCGGGGACGTCCAGCCCTCGCTGGCCGCGCCGGGGGGAGGAACCCACTCCTGGAAATCCTGGTGCAGTCTGGTCCTGACTTGGGGTGACGACCGGGCCGGCCTGGCCTTGTGGAGTAACGGCCCGGCCAGGCCACCGATCGTTTTTCCCCTCTCCTTTCTCTCCTTCCCTCTTCATTCTCAAACAGCCGCCAGCACTGCACTGTGCACCAGCCGCGTTTACATTCCCTTTCAGTCCCGGCTGACCCAAGAGCTCTCATTCTTCTTCTTCCCCTCACCCTCCCGCAAGTCCCCAACACGCAGGCCTTTGCCCTTTATTCCAGCTCTTGGAAGATGGGAGGGAAAGAGATGTTTCCTAGCGTTTTGGGTATTATCGCCCTACTTGGTCTTCCCGATTCCGTTTTCTGAGATAAGCGGAGATACACATTGTCCACCAAAAAAGGTTCATTAACTGAGCCCCCACTTTGTTTCTGGGACTGCCCTAGGCACCGGGGATGCAAACGACACAGTTCTCTCCCTTAACCCCTTCAGCGCGCTTTTTAACCTGTTTGGTCGGTCCACAACGTTTATGAATGCGTGGAAGATAGTGTCTTGACACGTTTACTGAATGTGTGAAAGTAGTAGTGATGGAGGCTGCAGGTGAAATTTTTTTTTTCTAGGAGTTGATGGTCTTTGGATAGACGACAAACGTTATATAACTTCGAGGCAGCAGTTTTTACCAAATATAAGCTAATAATATGAGGGTTGGCTAAAGCATAGTAGAAGCAGTATGCCCCAAACTGAAACTTAGCATTGTAGTGAAACTGTAATTTGAATATGCTAGTAGTTGTAAAATGATTGATGAAACTCGATGGCATTTTTCCCCAAGCAGGACAGGGAACACCCATTAGAACAGATTGTCCAGATTGATTATGAATGGACCAAAACAACTTGGGCCCCACCTCTAAGGCCTCCAGTTTAAAAAACTACTAGGAAGGGAGTGAACACAAGTCGACAGTCTGAATGTTATGAAAAAAATTTGAGCAGGGGGCACTGTGGGGCTGTTGGGCAGTGAAGTTATTTTGAGTGAATTGATGAAGACACTGAAGTTTTAGGGTGGAAATAAGTGAAGGCAGGAGTAGAGGTGAACATTTAAAGAAATCCATGGTTCTTTGCTTGTTTTTTTGTTGTTGGTTTTAACCACAGTCCTGACTTGGTTGCTTAGTCTATGTTTTCTTTTACTTTCTACTTAATGTGGTAACAACCCAAGGATTTACACCCCCATCTGCGTTTCATTGGTAATTATCAAAGAGATTTGAACAAGAAAATGAAAGCAGCATTACAAGTAAACAGTAATATTATAATAACGGCAGCTATTCCTTATCCATGGTCTTGCCTGTTGATATTGAATAAGTTAGTTACCTCAAAGTAATTTTTTTAATCCCGCCAAATATTAGTGCCTGTTGGCCCAGAGATGCAGGCTACATATTCTATTATCCCTATTCTAAAAGTGCAAACTATTGAGTAGCAGAGCTTCTCCAACTTGTTGAGGTTCCTGAAGAAACCAGTTAACAGAAACGGTGCTGGAGACCAGTGCTCCTAGTTCTTGAGCAGTGAAATTCTCAAGCAGACACAATGGGGAAAATAAAGGGAAATGCAATAAAAATTTATTAATTTGGACTTCATTTGAGTTTGTGAAGATCAACAAACTGAATTCCATTTTACTATTGCTCTGTTTACTTTAAATGGCTTTCTGACCAATAATACAAAGAAAAATGTTTACTCTAATAATTAACAAAATTCCTTCAAATATTAGGTGCAAACTAATATGAAAATATAAGATTCCTCCAGCTATAAAGCCTAGCCTTACTTTGTAAAGGATTACTGTCTGTATTTTAGTTATGTTAGCATAGCACTTAAAACTATTCTTTCAACTTAGGCTCCAGCACAGCTCTTTTTCACAGACTTAATAAAGTTTCCTCTCCAATTTAAAGTAAATGTTAGAGAGGATAAACAATACTGGTAATTTGTTGGGATCACATCCGTTTTAGATTACTAGTGAGCGCTAGTTTCTTCTTTCCCACACTTTATTTACACACCACTTTTCTTATTTCTGTTATGAGGAGAAAGGACTTTATTGTGATCCCATATATCCTAAGTACTATGCCTCACAAAAAGCATCTAGGCTGGCTTTAATTATTATAAATTTAGGATATTGAAATGGCTCCCTCTTCTCAGTCTTCTCATTTTCCTGATAGAATTGATTCCACAACAAATATGACTTTCCCAAAACTTCTCAGCTCTTATTTACTACATTTTGTGCTCCACAGATTTGATTATAATAATATTGTGCTCTAATGGGTGATTATGTTTTAAGAAATACATGTATTGTTTTCCCCCAATTATAAATGAAATACATATTCGCTGTAGAAGTTTTAAGTCTATATATATTTTTTGCTTTAATATTTTAACAGATTTGAAAAAAAACTCATACACAGTCAATTCAGTGGGTTTTAGTATATTCATAGAGTTGTACAACCATCACAGCAATTAATTTTAGAACATTTTCATCACCCTAAAAAAGAATCTCTGTATCCATTAGCAGTCACTTTCCATTTCTGCATAAACCTCCAAGCCTCAGACAGCCATTAATCTACTTTCTGTCTTTATAGATTTGGCTATTCTGGAGATTTCATATAGATGGAATAATACAATATGTATGTGACTGGCTTCTTTCATTTAATGTAATGTTTTTAGCTAGGTTGTAGCATGTATCAATACTTAATTCCTTTTTATTACTAAATAATATTCCATATTATGGATACACCACATTTCATTTATCCATCAGTTGATAAACAATTGGGTTGTTTTCACATTTTGCATATTATGACTTATGCCGCTGTGAGCATTCACATACAAGTTTGTTTTGTGATTTTGGAGGAAATTTACATAGCAAATTAGATTCTCGTTAAACAATTTCTATACATATTATTGAGTGACATTTGTTACACTTTTCACAATGCGTTAGCATTCTCATTATTTCCATTCTGGTTGTTCTGTTTCCATTCCTTGCCCCCATTTTTCATCTTTGGTCTAGGGCAAGTGTTGACCGTTAGGTCTCATTTAGGTGATTGTTTAGAGGAGTGCAGTACTCACAGGTGATGTTATTTATTTTATGAGGCACTGTCTTTTGGCTGATAGGTGGCGTCCAGGAGTAGTTTGAGTTCCAAGTTTAAAGGGTATCCCAAGACGATAGTGTTGGAGGTTCCTCTAGTCTCTGCTGGTCCAGTAAGTCTGGCCTTTCTTAGGAATTTGAGTTTTGTTGCACATTTTCTCCCATTCTATCTGGGACCTTATATCATGTTCCTGGGCAGACCAGGTGGTAGCGGTAGCCAGGCACCATCTAGTTCTTCTGGTCTGAGGTAGGTGAGGCTTTGGTTTGAGTAGACTATTAGCCCTGTAGACTAATTTCTTCTTTGAGTCTTTGGTTTCCTTCTTTCTCTTTTGCTCCAGACATTGTGGGGAACAATAGTTGTATCTTAGATGGCTGCTCTCGAGCTTTTAAGACCCCAGATGCTACTCATGGAACTAGAATGCGGAAAGTTTTCTTTATGAGCTATGTTATGCCGGTTGACCAAGTTGCCACTTGAGACTATGGTTCTAAGCCCTCAAACCCAGTAACCCAATCCTGCAAGGTGTTTGGTTATGTTCATGTACAAATTTTTGCAGGGACTTGGGTTTTCTTTTTGGGGGGGTATCTAGGAGTGAAATTGCTGGGTCATATGCTAACCGTGGAGCCTTGGTGGCGAAGTGGTAAAGAGCTCGTCTGCCAACCAAAAGGTCAGCGATTTGAATCTATCAGCCACTCATTGGAAACCCTATGGGATAGTTCTACTCTGTCCTATAGGGTCGCTGTGAGTCAGAATCGACTCAATGGCAACTAGTTTGGTTTTTTTTTTTAATGCTAACTCTGTTTAGCTTTTTGAGGAACTGTCAGACTGTTCCAAAGTAGCTGCACCATTTTACATTCCTGCCAGCAATTTCTCCACTTTCTCAACGACACTCATCATTATCTAACTTTTTGATTATAACCATCCTAATGTGTATGAAGTGGTATCTCATTGTGGTTTTGGTTTGTATTTACCTAATTACTCATGATGTTAAGCATCTTTTCATGAGGGTATTGGCCATTTGTATATCTTCTTTGGACTATTTTTTAAATTAGATTATTTGCTTATTATTATTGAGTTTCTATATTGCTTGATTTGTAAATACTCTCCCTGTTTCATTTTTAGAGCTCTTAAGATAATTTAAGTTTTTTCTTAATATGGTTCCCTAAAATACTGTTTGAGGAGTAGTGATTGTTGTTTTATGATTAGCTTACATGATGCTTATCCCTGTTTGAAGCAAAACCAAATGTGGTGTAGAGGATACAATTTTAATTGAGTAATACTTAGATTGGGCTGGGTAATAATTAGATACTGTGATAAAAGGCTAACCTCTAGAAATTCTTTCATTTTTGTGTTTACTGTACTTGCTCTCTATCCTAAGGCTTAGATTTAGGGTGCAGTAAGGAAAGCTCCTGGAAAATTGTAATAAAATGTTTAGTGGAATAAGTTGACAGTTTCTTTACTTTCCCTTATCAAAGGACTTCTAGTAAGATGTTGTTAGCTGCCAAGGAGTCAGCTGACTCATGGCGACCCTGTGTACAACGGGAATCAGAACCTTGGGAGTCATAGGGTTTTCACTGGCTGATTTTTTGAAGTAGGGATGCTTATACTCTCCTGTGCACATAGGTGTGACAGCTGTTAAGTGTCTGAAATAAGGACAAATTAAAATGCACCTAAATCAGAAATCTCGGTAAATTTTGTCAGAGAAACAGTTAAAAGCTAGTATATGTTGATGAGGACAACAGGAAAGCTAGAGATTTTATTCCTTTGAGAAATGTGTGAGCCATTATTCTGAACGGCGGTCCTAATTTTTTTCCTTCTGCTTGCTTTCTCCTCACTCCTTTTTTTTTTTTTTAACCTATAATATTACCATTTACTGATTCAGTATCTTAGGTATAGAATTCTCATATAAAGGTGCTTTGCTTTATATATTACGTGTGTAAATTTAATCAGGTTAAAGTGCCTTTGACAGCTCCCAAATCTGTTAGGTAATTTTGAAATTTTTGCATAATAGTATTAAACTTTTTAAAGATGGAGATTATTTGCCCACTTTTATTGAACCAGATTTTTAAGTCTTGTTAATAATTTACAATAATATATAATAAAATTTGGTATTTAGAATAAACTAGTTACTTGCTTATTTTACTAATAATATATATTTATGTAGGGTGGCTAGTTTGTTTGTTTTAGCCAGAAGCTGATACTAGTTTTTGGATTTTTTGTTTAAAAAATTTAAGAACAAATTTGACCTGTTTTTGGAGCCACGAGACTATAAAATTTCTTTTAGAAAACATCCTGTTTTATTTTCTTTGGATTAAAATTCTGTAAAAGTGAAGTTTTAGGAAAAATGGGAACATAAAGCATAAGAGAAACAAAAATTGCTTTTTAAATAAAATCTCCAAGTGTGTTGTAAATTAAGATCGTCTGAAGCGCTGAACTTTCTATGATCATAAAGGTGAATTTTCTCTTAATGCGTTTTTTATTCATAAAGAATAAGTTACTTAGACTAATTTGACTACCTTTGTTCATATTTTGAAACAGGGTTTGCAGATAATGGGTGAAAAACTAGACATTATCCTTGTATGTGGCCAGTGGACTGTTTTTTTTTTTTTACTTTTATAATTTCTGAGCTTAAAGTGTGTGTGTTTATTTTTTTTTTTGTATGTTTGTTTAGAGCTGTTTCTCCAAAGGGAGGGAATTCTTGAAACCTGCAGGATTGTCTTCCCCCAAATATTTTTATTTTAAGAGTAATTCAGTCTGTTTCCTATTTCTAGAAAGCAAACACAGCAAAATTAGTGAGCTTTGGAAAAGGTAGTTTTACCTTAGGGTTGGAAACTTTTTCACTGTTTCCTCTGTTTCAAGTTTTCATGTAGTCCCTTAACTTGTGAACAAAATTTTTATATACTTAGTAAGAACGTTCTGAAAATGTGAAATTGATTAGAAAGTTAATATATGACACTTCATGAATATTTAAAATCTCTATATATTTTAGGAGGGAAGTGGGCTGAAGATTGTGCAAGTAATAGTTAAAATGAAAACCTCCTATTTTCTTCTTATGGTGTTAAACATCTTTTTTAACAAAGATGTAATTGAGACTTAAGTTGTAATCCATAGGTAAACATTGGACCTGAGTTATGTTAGCAGTTTAGTTAATTGCATTTTAGTAAAAACAAGTCATTTTATTTAAAATTTTTATTTGGCTTAGAGCCACAGTGACTTAAAATAACACAAAGCAGCATGGAGGACAAATAAACATACAGGCAGAGTTGATAGGGGAGACAGAGATAAACAGCAGAGTAAAGGGGACAGACTTAAGGAAAGAGAAAAATAAAGGAGGTAGTTTGAAGGGTGCCTTATCCAGGGCTTATTTGGTTTGGTTTTTAGACACGGAGCTGCAGGCCTGGATCTGCTTTATCTCTGCTTTCATTAAAGGCACAAGGAGCATCTTTTTGGAATGTCAATGTTATATGACAGTAAGTAGTATAAACATATAGTCATTCAGTTAATAGATGTTACTAAATGCCCCATTGAGTCTAGGTTCTTTTTTAGATCCTGGGGGTTGTGGGGAAAGGAGGTTGGGGTGGGAAATGGGCGGAGAAGGCATCTCAGAGAAAGTTAAACATAAACTTAGATCTAAAGAATGAGTAGAAAATAGCTTTGTAAAGTAAGTAGAGAAGAGCATTAGAGGTCAGGAGTTGGAAACTGGAGAGTAAAGGCAAAGGATCTTGTAACCCATGTCAGGGGGCTTGGGCTTGATCCTAAATACCGTGGGAAGCTAAATGATCCAGTTGACATTTTGCAAGGATCACTCTGGCAGCAAGATCGGAAAATAGATTGCAGAAGGGCAAGACTAACGGGGACACCAGTTAGGACATTGTTGTACTAATCCTGATGAGAGATGAGGGAGTTTGGATTAGGGTAGTGAAGGTAGGAGTGACTGTGGGAACGGAGAGAAAGAAATGGGTGGGTTCAAGAGATGTTTAGGAAGCCTGATAGACACGATGTGATGATTACTTGGATGTTGGGGTGAGGAAGAGAGAAGATTTTCAGGTTTTTCTAGTTTAGTATAGTTAACTAAAATAGGGAGATAGAGTTAATTTGGGGGGAAGATCATGAGTTTCATTTTAGACATATTGAGTGGATATCTATGAGATATCTAATTCCCACAGGCAATTGGATCTAAAGGTTTGGGGGACAGAAAATGTGTTTTTTTAAATTTGTGTTTTGGAGTGAGAGCAAAGGACTTATATAGAGCAGTTGTTCAGGAAAAGAAGGCGTAATTGATAGGACAAAGTCTCTGTGGACCAACCTAATCATGTACTATAACTATATAAACTTGCTAATTAATTAGCCTACAAGAAATATAACGAGTGTATTGGCTGTTCGTATTCACCACATGCTCTTTCTATAGACAAACTGACGGGAGAATCCAAATCACAATCAGTATATCATGTGAGCAGGAATCAGGAAGGAAGTCAGATGTGCTCAGTAGCTAGTGTCTGTATAATGATTTGTGTGGCCACTTTCCCGTACTGCCTGCAGAAGGTCACTTCGAGTCGTTTTGAGGAGGAGGAGCTCATTTCACTTAAATTTTAATTTCTCTGTAAATAAAGGATTCTAGAATACTTGGCATTTTAATAAAGATATAGGTGAATTTTGTCCTTTTAGAATGAAGACATACACAGTGACAAGCGTTATGAACAAAGTGATTTATAAGTTACTATTTTTGTTCCTAAAAGAAAGTACAAAAATAGGTTTGAATAGGTTTAATTTATTCAAATTACCAGTTGATTGACATTGTGTAAAACTATTTTTTCTTTTTTAAAGAAATGGCTGCAAGCAACTGACCTCACTAGAGAAGTATACCAGCATTTAGCCCACTACGTACCCAAAATCTACTGCAGGGGTCCCAACCCTTTCCCTCAAAAAGAAGACATGCTGGCACAGCATATTTTGTTGGGACCCATGGAGTGGTACCTTTGTGGTGAAGATCCTGGATTTGGATTTTCAAAACTTGAACAAGCAAACAAACCTTCTCATCTTTGCGGTCGTGTTTTTAAAGTAGGAGAGCCTACATACTCTTGCAGGTAAAATATTATAATTTTTTTTCTTGAAGTTTCTTGTTTTCACTTGACACCTTTTAATGAAACCTAAAACTTTGTTTTAAAATTATGAAATACACGTTAAAAAGTCCCTATAACAACTGTGTACACGGGCTCCACTTATCAGCTATCTTATTTGGCATTTCAAGTTTACGACAGTAGTAAAAAAATCTATTCCAACCATCTTGCACATTAATGAGGCGGTGGGCATGGCAGCAACAGTTGGCACATGTCCCCTCCCTCAAGGAGGGTCTCCGGCTATCCTCCAGGAAGCTGGGTCATGCTGCCTCACACCCTCTGCTCCCTCCTGCCATTGGGGGCACCACCTACAGCTGCTGTAAGGGCGGGCCTCCTCCCTGGTGGGTGGATGCTCAGGCAGCACCTGTTCTGGGTTCCCAGTTCCTATGGAGCCTGAGGCCCTGCAGCTCAAGATTGCTGTGGGGTGGGAAGGGAGGAAAGAAAGCATTGGAGAGGGTGTTTGGATGAAATGCGTGCAAGTTTAATGACATCCCAAAGTAAGCTGAACTGGGCCTGAAGCCTAGTGCCATTATAGGAAGCCCCCAGCCTTAGTGACTGGCCAGGCCCAGAGGGCCCAGCAGGCTCTGAGATCAAATGCAGGGCTTGCAGCGGTGGGAGTGGAGCCCCGGAGGTAGCTGGGTGAGGGAAGCTCTGACCTAGCACAGGAGGAAGGTAAAGTGGTTAAACCCTGGGCTTTCTAGTCACAGCCCAGCTTTATCCAGCTTTGTTTCTTCCAGGCCTCCTTCTCTGCAGAGGAATAATCCGTAACTGGACTCATCATAGTGATGAGCACATCAGTAAATTTTAGCTGTTGTTATTTCTGTGATCATATTTTTTAAATAAAAAAAATCGGACTAACAGGTGGTCTGAAAACGGGAAAAAAAAAAACCTCCATTTTCACATAATACCAATTTTCATGTAACGACCTGGTCTTTGAAACCTAACCATGTCAATAAGTGAGGAGGGGATGTAGTTTAAAAATAATTATAAAATGAAGATTCATTTGATTATTTTCCAGGTCAAGAAATAAAACATCACCGGCATTCCAGAAGCTCACTGGGTGCTTCCTTCCTCCCCAATAATTAACTGCTATCTTGACTTTTTAATAATCCCTTCCTTACTTTTCGTCATGATATTTTTTTATTGTGCTTGAAGTGAAAGTGTACAGATCAGGTCAGTCTCTCATACAAGGTCTTATACACACTTTGCTGTGTACTGCTGGTTGCTCTCCCCCTAATGAGACAGCACACTCCTCCTCTCCACTCTGTATTCCCACGTCCATTCAGCCAACTTCTGTCCGCCTCTACCTTCTCATCTCCCCTCAAGACAGGCACTGCGCACATAGTCTCACGTGTCTACTTGAGCCAAGAAGCTCACTCCTCACCAATATAGTTTTTTATCTTATAGTCCAGTCTAATCCCTGTCTGAAGAATTGGCTTTGGTTCCAGTCTTGGCCTAACAGAAGGTCTCGGTCAGACCATTAAGTCTGGTCTTTTTAAGAGAATTTGAGGTCTGCATCCCACGGCTCTCCTGCTCTATCAGGGATTCTCTGTTGTGTTCCCTGTCAGGACAGTCATCAGTTGTAGCCAGGCACCATCTAGTTCTTCTGGTCTCAGGCTGGTGTAGTCTCTAATTTATGTGGCCCTGTCTGTCTCTTGGGCTCATAATTACCTTATGTCTTTGGTGTTCTTCATTCTCCTTTGATCCAGGTGGTTTGAGACCAATTGATGCATCTTAGGTGGCTGCTTGCTAGCATTTAAGACCCCAGATGCCACTCTCCAAAGTGGGATGCAGAATGTTTTCTTAATAGATTTTATTATGCCATTTGACCTAGATGTCCCCTGAAACTGGTCCCCAAGCCCCCTCCCCTGCTCCTCTGGCCCTGAAAGCGTTTGGTTTATTAAGGAAACTGCTTTGCTTTTGGTTTAGTCCAGTTGTGCTGACCTCTCCTGTATTGTTTGTTGTCTTTGCCTTCACCTAAAATAGTTCTTGTCTACTATCTAATTAGTGAATACCCCTCTCTCTCCCTCCTCCCCCACTCTTGTAACCATCAAAGAATATTTTCTTCTCTGTTTAAACTCTTTTTTGAGTTCTTACAATAGTCGTCTCATACAACATTTGTCCTTTTGCAACTGACTAATTTCACTCAGCATAATTCCTTCCAGATTCCTTCATGTTATGAGATGTTTCACAGATTCGTTATAGTTCTTTATCAATGCGTAGTATTCCATTGTGTGAATATACCATAATTTATTTATCCATTCATCCACTGATGGGAACCTTGGTTGCTTCCATCTTTTTGCTATTGTAAACAGTGCTGCAGTAAACGTGGGTGTGCATATATCTGTTCGTGTAAAGGCTCTTATTTCTCTAGGATATATTCCAAGGAGTGGGATTGCTGGATCGTATGGTAGTTCTATTTCTAGCTTTTTAAGGAAGCGCCAAATCGATTACCAAAGTGGTTGTACCATTTGACATTCCCGCCAGCAGTGTATAAGTGCTCTAGTCTCTCCACAACCTCTCCAACATTTATTATTTTGTGTTTTTTGGATTAATGCTAGCCTTGTTGGAGTGAGATGGACTCTCACTGTAGTTTTGATTTGCATTTCTCTAAAGGCTAATGATTGTGAGCATTTCCTCATGTACCTGTTAGCTACCTGAATGTCTTCTTTAGTGAAGTACCTGTTCACATCCTTTGCCTGTTTTTTAATTGGGTTGTCTTTGTGTTGTTGAGTTTTTACAGTATCATGTAGATTTTAGAGATCAGACACTGATCTGCAATGTCATAGCTAAAAACATTTTCCCAGTCTGTAAGTAATCTTTTTACTTTTTTGGTAAAGTCTTTGGATGAGCATAGGTGTTTGATATTTAGGAGCTCCCAGTTAACTAGTTTCTCTTCTGGCATTTGTGCATTGCTAGTAATGTTTTATATACTGGTAATGCCGTGTATTAGGGCTCCTAGCATTGTCCCTGTTTTTTCTCCCATGATCTTTATCATTTTAGATTTTATATTTAGGTCTTTGATCCATTTTGACTTAGTTTTTGTGCATGGTGTGAGGTATGGGTCTTGTTTCATTTTTTTGCAGACGGATATCCAGTTACGCCAGCACCGTTTGTTAAAGAGACTGTCTTTCCCCCATTTAACTCACTTTAGGCCTTTGTCAAATATCAGCTGCTCGTATGTGGATGGATTTATGTTTGGATTCTCAATTCTGTTCCATTGCCCTATGTATCTGTTGGCATACCAGTACCAGGCTGTTTTGACTACTGTGGTGGTATAATATGTTCTAAAATCAGGTAGTGTGAGGCCTCCCACTTTGTTCTTCTTTTTCAGTAATGCTTTACTTATCCGGGGCCTCTTTCCCTTCCATATGAAGTTGGCGATTTGTTTCTCCATCTCATTAAAAAAAAAGTCATTGGAATTTGGATCGGAATTGCATTGTATCTGTAGATCACTTTTGGTAGAAAAGACATTTTTATGATGTTGAGTCTTTCTGTCTATCTTCATAATTTTTTAATTACAGTGACTCTTGTTAATGTTCAAATTGTCCCAGATTTGGCCAGTGGTAGTTCCCTCACACTAAGTTCTTTGTACTTTTCACATGCCTTCATTAATTTTTGAGCACGTCTTTGCTTTCTTTTACAACAAGATGTCCACGGCTCACTTGTGCTGAACTCTGACCCATATTTAGGATCAGCCATTTCTGTAAGAAGTTTCCTTTTAGTTGGGAATGGTATTTAGAAACCAAGATCTATATTAGTTATTATTTAATAATGACTTTTTTTTTTTTAATTTCTGGTACACAAGGTAGGGAGAGTAAAGTACCCTAACCCTTTTTTGACCGTCCATTTCTACTTCCCAGAAGTAATCTTTTTTTAACGTTTTCTTTTGTATGCTTTTAGGAAATTTCTGTGCATGTATAGGCCTATGTGTATGGATATCTTAAGCACACATACATATAAGAGGGGATATGTTGTGTGTGTGTGTGTATATATATACTGGAACAAATTTGCTTTTTATGTAACTAATTCTTGACAGATTTTCACATGAGTTTATAAAACTAGATGGTATTCCATTGTGTGGATGTGCTTATCAATGGAGGCATTATTTAACGTTTTTTTCGTTTGGGTTTTTTCCTGTAAGACTTAAATTTGATTTAATTTTGTTTAAGGCCTCTGAGTGTCTCTGGTAGCCTTTATCAGTATGGTTAGAATACCAGTAGAGATCATTTTATATGTTGAAAGATTGTTAGATCTGGATTTTTTTCTCGTTTATTTATATTTACAAAAACATCTTTTTGGAAGAGTAGATCTTATTTAACCTCATGATTTTACAGATAAGAAAGTTGAGACCCAGTTGTCCCAATAATGTCCTCCGTAACAAAAGGATCAGGTTCTAAATCATGCATTTGAGTGTCATGTCCTTTAATCTTCAATATGGAATATTTCTTTGGTTTTTCTTTAACTCTGATGATCTTGATACTTTTGAAGATTATAGGCCAGTTATTTTGGAAATGTCCCTCAACTTGGATTTGTGTGATATTTCTTCGTAATTAGATTCAAATTCCATCTTAGGCAGGAATATCACAGAAGTGATGTGTTCTCATTGCAGCCTATCAGGTGGCATATGATTTTGATTTGTTCTATACCTGGTGATGTTAACTTTGATCACTTGATTAAGGAGGTGTCTGCAAGCTTCTCTACAGTAATATTACATTTTTTCCTTCTGAAATGAATCAGTAAGTATTTTGTGGGAGGTACTTTGACACCATTGAATATCCTGTTCCTCGTCAGACTTTGGGCTCACAGTCGCTTCTCACTGTTTGCAGTAATGCTCTATAAAGTTGCCACAGGCGCTGGATTCGCAAATACTCAGCTTTTGCTTCTGGGGGAAATAAAGAGTTGGACCTCTTTGAGCCTGTGGTCACAGTATTTTCATCAACCGATTGACACATGACCTTGTTTTGGGTGTGTTTCTGTTTAGAGGTACTTTAATATATTTCTTACAAATAATTAATGTATCAGTATTTTTTTATACTTTAAAATACTAGCCAAGAAGTATTTAACATCTTCTCGACCCTGGGTAAGGTGACCTTAAATTTCTTTGGCTTTCAACCTCAAAAATGCTGTCCACTGTGCTTTTTTTAATCCGTTGTCATCTCATGAATCCACAAATTTAGCCACTTTTTCATCTTTTCCATAGCTCGATCATGTGCTGTAGGTGTTACCTTAGCACTTTTGCAGCAGCCTGACATACACAGCAAATTTCCTTTTTCTCTGGATATACCGTATTGTTGATTCTTCAACATTGAACTCTGCCTACAGCACTGTAACTCACTGCCTGAACAAAGCTCACCTAGTGTAAGGCGCGTCACAGCCTTCTTATGCTTAGAAACACTTTACAGCACTTCAGCACTACACTTAGGGGCCGTTTAAACATTTAAAAAAATTATCATCAAGAAGCACAGAAATGCAAAAAATGTGGCACTGAATAAGCTGCAAAAAGGACACCTGTTCGTAGTATAAGAACTGAGCCAAAAAGGCACAGCATTGCCTTGTTTGACCTCATCTGGGAACTATTCATATTTTTTGCCACTCTGCGCACGTCTGCACGTATCTGTGAAACACCACGAGTATTGATTTTGGCATTACAAATAAATTTTAGCGAGTAGGCAAATTCACAAGTACACAGTCTGCAAATACCGAGTGTCAGCTGTATCCATCTGTCTGTCTATCTATATCAGTATTGATTCATGGAGTCCCATTATCTTGATCTCCGATTGTTTTAAGATTGGGCCAGTGGGAGCCCCTTCAAGCTGTTTTCTTTGTCAGTTTCATGTCCCCATCATTTTTTTGAGTACTTCTTTACTTTCTGTCTAGAACCCCAAAGTCCTCTGGCCCTGCTCGACCTCAGCTATGTCTATGGCACTCTTTATTCCATAGCAGCAACTCTCTGCTAAACTTAGGGATTATCACTCTGTTCTTGGGCAGCTCAACCCTCAGCCAGGGACTCTCATGCACCCCCTTTGTAGATTTCTGCCTTTTCCCACACCTTCTTCACCCTGTCTTCTTCATTCATCCCTTCTTTCTGGTGCCCTGAACCACTGCTTCTAGCTGTTCTATTTGCCCAAGCTGTGATATAGTCTCAGTAGGTCCTTCGTGCTCTGCTTAGGCTCTAGCAGCTGTGCCGCAGGTGGGAAATTACACCTGGCTGAAAGTCAGCGCAATCCGTGAGGCTCACCTCGTGAATTTTCCTTCTCTTAGTTACTGCAGTCTTATGCTGTCTAGTACAATAGATGCCTCATGTACTTCATCTAGTTTTATGGTTGTTCATAGTGGGAGGTCTAATTCAATTCCAGATACGCAGTAGCCAAAAGCGGAAGTCCCAAAATTTATTTTAACCAATGAAAGTTTCTTATGGTTCTTGAGCACCTTCTAGGTGCCAGATTTAATGCAAAGCACTTTATAAATAATCATGTTTAATCCTTCCCAAAACCTCTGAGATAATATCCCTGAAGTCCAGAGAAGGTAAGTGACTTACTGCAGTTGTACAGCCTGAAACCAGGGCGCTCTGACTCTAAAATCCATGTCATTTTCGTTTTGCCTTTCTTTCTCAAATATTGGTCTGTGATGAATTTTTCACTTGTAGGCACTAAAATGAGGAAAAAACTAGAGGAAACATACTGAGTTTTTCTTGCAGCTGAATTTGTTTAGTTTCTAAATTCCGGGAAATGTCCTTTCTTGTTAAAATACCAGCTAATGAAATGTTAGTGATGATTTAGGTAATTTTGTTTTTTTAATGCTCTTGGCCAAAAACAAACAAACAAAAATATATATAGTAGGTCTTTTTTTTTTTTTTTTTGGTCATTCTGCTGAAACACAAATCTGGGGACCACTCAGCACTACTCTGATTCTTAAACAGAAAATTAAGTTGTGTTGGAGTACTGTCTTCTATACCACAAAGTATGTCCACACAATATTTTTTTAAAAATTTGTATTTGGGCTGTAAAAAGAGGTCTTTGTGACTCAGAGTTGTGGACTTGGCCTGAATCCTTTTTTCTCTCATTTCCTCAGTTGGACTGGTCTGTGAGCTACTGTTTCTCAGCTGCAGACTTTAGGCACATATATAGTGCCTCGCTCCTGTTACGTGCTCAGCAAATATTTCTTGAGCATATGTCTGTGATGTTATTCAGAGTACAGAAGACAGTTTTAAAGATGTTATTTTGCTGCTTCTACTTTAGTTAAAATGCTTGAGTATTCTTTTTTGCTGTACATGTTTGTACAATGTCCTATCCACTGGCAATATCACATTTAATTATAGACCAGCTATTGTCTAGGATATTATTTATGATTATGTTCAGGAAATCCTTCCCATTCTAGATTTTACAATTTCAGACATTCATCTTGTACCCAGCCAGTTCATTAACAGGGTAGCTGGTGCTACAGGTACACAGGACAGTAATCTTCATATGAACTTACTGTCATTTCATTTCTTTGGGACTCTTTTAAGCATAGGTACAGTGTAGGTAGTCCTCGTCTTATGATGGGGTTCTGTTGCAAAGACTCTATTGTAAGTTTGTTCTGATGTAAGTCGAATACCTCTTTTTTCTTTTTTCATTCTTACTGGCATTTATTATCAGTATCTTTAAAAATCCAATCTTTAGTTGTCTTTGGGGGTTTACGTTATATATAAACTTACAGACTTATTTTAATACATACATAAAAAATACACAAATCATAAAAATTTGCTGTCATGATGAAGAGTTGGATGACATTGGCATTTTGTCAGTTGCAGTAATAACTCCACTTGTGGAAGGTTCTGGATCATCTGGATTATCCCTGGGAATAGGGGTAGTGTTTCTAGTCAGAAAGAGAGAATTGTCTATTTGGCCTGTTTCTTTTTTTCTTAATATATTTCACAGTAACATCTCACTGTTTTTCTGAATCTGCCTGTCAACTTCAGCAAAGCAATCAGTGTTTAGGTCCATGTTTTTAAGCAACTGAAGCCCCTGATTTAGCTTAGAAAAAACTCCAGCTAATCTTTCCTCTGCAAAATTTTTTGACATCTTCTCTCCTTCCTCTTCCTCATTGTTTCTTCTTCAGCATTTCTTTCCTCTTCAAAATCCATTAAGTCCTGATCTATCAGTTCCCCGTCTTCATGATTTGAGCTGTTGCACATCGATGATACCAAGTTTTAGATTTAGCGTTCTTGCCATATAGGTGATTTTCCACCAATCTCTTCCTTCATGTTATCCTGATCAAATGCTTGGAGCATGTTCATAACTCAGCAGGTTTTTCCATATCCCCTGCATGCATTTTCCCATCATGTCCTCCCAGGGAGATGCAATCAGTGTTCCAGATATACTGATGGTTATGGGTGCAGTTCGTCATAACTCAAATACATCGTAAGTGGAGACTTCCCTCATTCAGGAATTTTGTTAGTTCTAGGAATACTGTATATGTCTGTGCGTGGGTTCATCCTAGAGGAAAAGAGGTTGGGTGCAGGGAAAACTTACTGTTTGGATGCTTTATAAGGAAACCCTGATTAAATGACAGAGTCCTAAGATCTTCCATTACTAGAAGGGGAGGTAAGAAGAACCTCGTTTTCAACAGTGATCATAGTTTAGGCTTCTGGGAGTTTGGTTGGGGTGGAAGTGAAGGTGGGATGGTAGGAAAAGGAGTGTATTTATTGTCATGGTAAATTATGGTAAGCTCTTTTCCTATATTTGAAGCTTAAATGTGTTATAAGATTTATGAATGAGACCTAGTCAGAGATGATCTCACCAAATTTTTCCTGTATTAGGTATGGTGAAGTTTGAACTTGAATATTTCAGTCTGGGGTTTCCCTGCGATATAAATTGTTTCACAAGAGTCTAGAGAGTATAGGTTGACCTCTTCATACTTATTTCATATTTATAACATATATATAATTTGAGGGAAAGGAAGGCATCAGAAATGGGAGGAATGCTTTATGGTGTGAGGAGAGGATTTTCACTTAGATGACATCATCTAAAGAGAGTCACAAGAGTAAATTTACTAAGGACAAAGAATAGTTTAGGCACTACAGTTTTAAAAATTGACTTTAAAAGTTTAATAAGCAAAACATGAACTGGTACAATGTTCAAAAGGTATAAAAGAATATACCATGAAAAGTATCCTTCCCTCCATTGTCCCTTAATTTGCCTTCCCATACCCAGAAATAACCAGTGTTATTACTAGTTTCTTGTGTATCCTTCAGCTACTCTATGCATATGCAAGCATTTTTATATATATCTTTTGATAAACGCTAGCATTCCACATAAACAGTTCTCATCTTGCTTATTTCATTTGAAATTTATCCTTAATACTCCACTGGTCTCACCCCTTCAGGAACAAGGAAGAATGAAGAAAACTAAAGATACAAGGGAAAGATTAGTCCAAAGGACTAATGGACCACATCTACCACACCCTCCCCCAGACTGAGTCCAGTACAACTAGGTGGTGCCCGGCTACCACCACTGACTTCTCTGACAGGGATCACAATTTAGGGTCCCAGAGAGATCTGGATAAAAATGTAGAACAAGATTCTAACTTAAAAAGAAAGACTAGATTTACAGGCCTGACAGAGACTGGAGAAACCCTGAGAATATGGCCCCCCAGACACCCTTTCAGCTCAGTAATGAGGTCCCTTCTGAGATTCACCCTTCAGTCAAAGATTGAACAGGCTCATGGAACAAAATGAGAACTAAAAGGGTGCACCAGCCCTGGCGCAGGGACTGGAAGGCAGGAGGGAACAGGAAATCTGGCAATAGGGAACCCAGGGTTGAGAAGGGAGAGTGTTGACATGTCATGGGGTTGTAAATCAGTGTCATACAACAGTGTGTGTACTGTTTGATGAGAAACTAGTTTGTTCTATAAGCCTTCATCTAAAGTTCAATTAAAAAAAAAATTTATCCTTAAGATTGTTATGTAAGGATATATTGAACACTGCTTTTTCTTAACTTTCCAATGGTATACAGTATTCTACTGTATGGGTGCCCTGTACTGAGCTAGCCTTCTGTTAGTAGGCATTTATGTTGTCTCTGCTATCACAGATAATACAGCACTGAACATCTTGGTGTCCTTGTGCGCATGTAGAAATATATCCGTAGGGTAAATTCCTGGAAGTAGAACTGCTTGGTCAAAAGATGCACAGATTTTAGATGTTTATATTGCTACAAAAGTTTTCCCAAACTACCTTCCCACCAACAATGTATAAGAGAAATCAGTACTTCTTGAGAATTTCTGAAATTTGTAATCTCATCTGTCTTTTGTTTATATTACATCATCTATTTCCTTTTAGTGGCCAATAGCAAAAACTCTATGAAAAGGGGATGTCCTAGTTGAGGATGGGGGACACACAGCAAAAAATGTTAACAGATATAAAGGGGAGAAAATCTGCCTTATGAGGAGGAGAAACCAAGGAAGAACAGAGTAGGTTGTAGCAGCCAGAAAGAAGAGAGGCATATTGTCAAATGCCTTGAACTGTGGATGAAAGAAAGCAGCATCTTGTAACCTGGACTGGAACAGACAAGTAGCGTAGGAGAACAAAGGAATTTAATATCCAAAAGGGCCCTTGGGCCCACGTTTGGACCAGACTCTTTAACTGCAGTTTCTTTAACTATGACTTGGGGATAATACCAGTATTGTTGTTGACAGGGTAAATGAGATCCTTTTTGTAGTTCTTGGTGCATAGTAAATGACCGTTCTAGGTGCCCGGGATGAATATCTCATGTTAGAGATAGGTGTTCCCATGAAACCCAATACCCTGGTGAGATGACATGGAGTCCACTGTTTGGAAAGATGAAATATGATCATTGAAACTCTGGGAAGTTTCTTGACTAGTCCCTTCATTATAAAGGCGACTGATAGCTACAGTGGGGAGGTTTTCTTTCAGTAGAAAAAGAATGGTATCTAGGAGTCTTGTAAGTGTAGTTCTTGGGAAGAGGCTTTGTGGAGGGAATGGGTTAATTTTCCTGTGGAGAGTTCATTGTTTATAGTTTTTAAAATTGTGTAGATCATAAGAAATTGTTTTGATGAAGTTTCTGTGACATCAGAAAGAGTCATCTCTTTGTTTCCAGGCTGTTGTCTAATTTTTATGGTATTTGTCTCTACTTAGTTCTCTGTTGAAAGAGCCCTCGTGGTGCAGTGATTACGTGCTCGGCTGCTAACCAAACGGCAGTTCAAATGTACCCAGTGGCTCCGCAGGAGAAAGACCTGGCAATTTGCTTCCGTAAAGATTACAGCCAAGGAAACTCTATGGGGCAGTTCTGCTCTGTTACGTGAGGTTGCAGTGAGTCAAAATCGACTCAGTGGCACCTAACAAGTTCTCTGTTAGGGTAAGAGTAGTCAAAATTAGCATTTCACTTTTCTTACTCAATAGATGTGGATTTACAGTATTATTGGGGAAACAATCTTAATGTTGATTTTTATTATAACTGTATATTTTGACATTTTATTATTAAGGAAAACAAATAATTAGTAGAATAATGTAGTAAATAGAAGTCTTACTTGAGTAGTTTAAGATTTGAGTTCAATATTTATGTTGGATATAGAGAAGTGAGGTTGAGGGCCATTGTTTTCTTTGCATAGCTAAAATGAGAACACTTTTTTTTTTTTTTTTAACATTTAAGAACAGATTGCATGAATGTTTTAGGTAACCAAAAGTTGGGGTTGGGGGGGGTGGCTTATGCTGCCATCAGTTGAGAATATTCTTAGCATATGTTTCCAGATAGTACTTTATGAAGGTTTATTACTTTTTGATAATTTTCCTCATATTTTTTTTACTGAGATTACTCAGCCATAATAGACTAGGTTATACTTCAGTAAGAAACAACCTTACAATCTTGGTGATTTCAGACACCCAAAATTTGTTTATTACTCACTGTGTGACCTGTTCAGATCAGTAGGGGTGTGGGATGGGGGTTAGAGGTCTCCTTCACGTATTTATACCACACCACCTTATGTCTCCATAGCTTAGCCTAATGCTTTTAGGGTTCACCGCAGCAAGCGAAGAGTAGACTTCCAGGATCGTGCCCACTAAGTAAAAGCTCTGGCTCAGAGATGACAATCTCTCCCATATCCTGTTAGCCAGAACTAGCCTCTGTCCAACTGTAAATGGAGTGGGCAAGTATAATTCTCCCATGTATCTGGAAGGAGTGCAGATGTGGGTGTGAATGATCATTAGATGTCTCTCCAGCATTGATTGTTTTAGGGTTTTGGAGATCCTATGATACTGCAGGGTGTGAAGAATTCCTCGCTTCTAGTCTACAACTTAATAAATTGTGTCATCTCTTTGACAAGTCACTAAACTTCCTTAAGCCTTAGATTCCTCAGATTTCTCATCCAAATAATAGGAATAATAATAATCTGCTTTTTGTACCTCACTGAGTTGTTAGGATAAAATGAGGTAACGTATATAAAAGCAGCTAGGAACTATAAAGGATCACACATATGTAAGATTATTTTTTTAACCAGATAGTTAATTTTCAGATAAATTACTGAGCCATCCATAATACTCAAACAGAGGGGTTAGATTTATTTCTTCTCTGCCTAGAAGCATAAAGCTCTAACATGGAACCACTTTTTTCCAGTAAGAAGAGTTATTTAGTTTCTTGCTTTTTAAAAAACTTGAAACCCTGATCTTTTTTTAGCAGAGTTTTATTTTAAGGCTGTTTCTTTTTAACATGAATAATCCAAAGATTGAAATCAATGCTCTGTTAGTTTTAAAAACAGTTATTTTTAAATAACTATTTTAAAAAAGTAGGCCACATTTGGGAGCCCTGGTGGCACAGTGGTTAAGAGCTACAGCTGCTAGCCAAAAGGTCAGCAGTTCAAATCCATCAGCCGCTCCCTGGAAACCCTATGCGGCAGTTCTGCTCTATTTTATAGGGTCGCTATGACTCAAAATTGACTCCACAGCAAGGGGTTTGGTTTTTCTGTTTGTAAGTGACAGTTACATATTGGTATATATTGTATTGTGGCTTACTTTTTTCCTTTCAGCAATTGGTCTTGATGATCTTTCTGTGTGAACATATATAAATTTACTTAATTCCTAATTCTTCTTAACTGCTGTGTAGCATTTGTAATATTTCATCTAAACAACAGGTCATAATTTATTTGGTTGACGTGTAAGGAGTTTGCCAAATGTTTAAGTCAGAGGGAACAGACTCTGCAAGACTGCCCTCACGTTAGACACCAACTACCCAGAGCTGGTCAAACTGTGAAGTTAAGGCCACCGTCCTGTTACTGGGTAACAACCCCAGGTTCTTACTCGGCATGACTCGCGTTGGCCAGTAAACGAGATCAAGGTGGCAGAATATGAAACGTACCTTTATTTCCTTGTACAAGGAAAGGGAGTCAGGCGGAGCTGTTGCTGCCAAGACTACTAAGGGCAGGCAGGCAAGTTACTTTTAAAAGGGTTTACAAGCAGGGAGTATATACAAGCAACATTCTTAATCATACTGAGGCGCAGTGGGGTTTGCATATAACTTCCAGGCAAAAGCAATTCAAATGCAAAGCTGGGGTGGGGACGGCCAGCGAAGGAAATGATTTTTCAGTACAGCACTGTAGGTGAGGAAGCCAGGTGAAGTTCTCCACTTTGCCGAGTCTGCCCGAGACTTCTGGTATCAGCTGCCGGTTCGAGGGTTTCCCAAAGTCATCCTCAGGTTCAGTAATTAACTAGAAAGACTTAAAGAACTCAGGAAAATGCTATACTTACAAATACAGTAAAAAGCTACACATATGAGTCAGCCAAAAGAAGAGACATGTAGGGCCAAGTGTGGGATGGGTCTGTACATGGAGCTTCTGTTGTGCTCTCCTGGTGCAGTCCTGCAAAGTGTTAACCTCCTCCCAGCTACAATATGTAACAATACTCAGAGTATTGCCTACCAGGGACACTTGTTCGAGCCTCAGCGTCCAGAAGTTTTTGTTGAGGCTTCGTTATGGTAGGCAACGTTGATTGTTTCATTACCCACTACTTGAACTCAATCTCTGCCCTCTTCCCAGAGGTCAGGCTGTTAACACCTGGCCCAAGGCTGCAACTCTCTAATCTCTGATTGATCTTTCTGATGTGACGGGTTCCTTCCCCCCTTCCATCTTGTTGGCATAAACTATATTGCCCACAATCCATTGTCCTCTTGATAAGTATTTAGGTTGTTTCTAGTTTTTGGCTATTGTGAATGAAGCTTCTGTGAACATTCTTATACATGTGTTTTTGTGGACATAAACGTTTATTTTTTTTTCCTAGATAAATCCCTAGGAGTGGAATTGCTGGGTTAAAGTGCAGGTATATGCTGAACTTAGCAAGAAATTGCCAAACATTTCCTAAAATGCTTTACATTCCCACCAGTAATATATGAAAATTCCAAATGGTCCATATCCTCACCAACATTTGGTATTGTCAGTCTTTTTAATTTTAGTATTCTACTGAGTGTGTGGTAGCATCTCATTGTGGTTTTACTTTTCCCTGATGACTAATGATGTCGGTGCAGTTTTACCTGTGCGCATTGCCCACCTAACTTGTGTGATGTTATTGTTCAGGTCTTTTGTTCATTTTTATTGGATTGTTTGTCTTGTTATTGTTGAGTTTTGAAGTTCTTTATATATTTTGGATACAAATCCTTTGTCAGATATGTTTTGTGAATATTTTCCTCCAGTTTGTGGCTTTTGATGAAAAGTTTTTTTTTAATGAAGTTCTGTATATCAATTTTTTTTTCTTTATAAGCATTGTTTTCTGCATTTAAGAAATCGCTGCCTTCTTCCGGGTTGCAAAGGTAGTTTCCATACTTCTGTAAACTTTGTAATTTTAGCGTTTATGTTTGGGTGTATGAGGTATCTCAAACTAATTTTTGGATATTGTTTGAAGTAGGGGTTGAGCTTCATTTCTTTCCATGTGGATATTTAGTTGTTCTAACACCATTTGTTCCTCACTACATTGAATTACTTTGGTACCTTATCAAAAATCATTGACCGTATACATCTGGATCTGTTTCTGAACAGAGTTCCATTTACTGATATGTCTATTTTTATGCCAGTGTCACATCATCTTGATAACCATAGCTTTATAGGAAGTCTTGAACTGATTAGTGTAAGTCTTCTGTCTTTGTTCTTTTAAGGTTTGTATTAGCTATTTCAGCTCCTTCGCATTTTGTGAATTTTAGAATTACCTTGTCAATTTTTATTTTTTAAAAAGCTTATTGGATTGCATTTAATCTATAGAACCAGTTTGGGGAGAATTGACATTTTAACACTATTGAGTCTTTGAATCCATGAACATGCTTAATAATTTCTTTCGTAACGATCAGCACAAAGCTGGTTCCTGTTAGGCGAGGTTAAAGATGTCCCAAACATCCACCTGTTACAAACTGCTGTACCACTCCATCATCTCTAACATCAATTACTCCCCCTTGCCTTAGTACTCTCCCTCCCGCCTTTGGGTTCCGTAATTCACTGCAACGTCTCACAGGACTCACAAACTGTGTAAAGGAAATGACTCACAATATTGTGGAGGCTGGCAAGTCCCAAATCCCTGGGTCAGGCATAGGCTTCTCCCACCCCTACGTGGCAGCAGGGGCTGATGAACTCAAACAGGCAGTTCAGAACACAGGCTGCTGGCTCACAAAGCTGCGGAATATGGTGAATCAAGTCGAATGATGGAGGTCGATGAAATCAGCCTGTCAGACAGCAGGCCTCTGGCTCAGGTCCCAAGAACTGGAGGTCAGTTGATCATGAACCAGACACGGGAGCCAGATGCAGAGAGAGAGAGAGAGAGCCCCCCCAGGCCATCCACACCTATATCATAGGTACAGACCACACCCCAGGGAAGGGCATAACTTGAGTAAGGGTGGGACTTGAGTCATGCCCTTCTGCAAGGCTACCACCCAAGACACACCCTATGCCAGTCCTGTCTCATCAACGTGTAGAGGTCAGGATCCACAGCATATAAAATGGAGGACAACAATACAATACTGGGAATCATGGCCTAGCCAAGTCAACACAACACTAACCCTCACAGGTGCCATATACCTTATTTGCATAGTCCTACCCAACCATTGTGTGTGAGTCACAAAGACCTGGCTAGAGGGCCATATTAAGTAATTCATTACACTGCAATTTCATGCCTCTTTGTTTATTAAGGTCGTCTTTATCTCAGCAGTGCCTTACAGCTTTTAATGTAGAGATGGCACACACCTTTTATTATATTTATTGCGAAGTATTTTATGATGCTGTTGTAAATTGAATTTTTTCTTAATTTCCATTTGTTTGCTGCTAATATAAAAGAATAGGTTTTTGATGTTGAACTTACACTCTGTGGCCTTGCTAAATTTAGTTATTCTGATAGTTTTGTTTCATTTGGGGTTTGTACCTTGGATTTCTCTATAAATAATCATGTCCTCTGTGAATGGGGGCAGTTTTATTTCTTCCTTTCCAATCTTTTATTTGTTTTTTATGCCTTATTGCACTGGTAGAATTGGACATCCTTGCCTTGTTGTCAATCTTAGGGGGAAAGCATTTAGTCTTTTACTATTAATTATGTTAAGTGTAGCTTTTTTCATACATACCCTTTATCTCATTGAGGAAGTTCCCTTCTTTTCCTAGTTTGCTGGAAGGTTTTTTTGTTTTTTGTTATTTTAATGTTATAAATGGTTATTGAATGTTGCCAAGTGCTTTTACTGCATCTATTGAGGTGATCATATAGTTTTTCTCCTTTATTCTATGGTGGATTCCATTGATTGATTTTTTCAAGTGATAAACCCTACTTGGTTATCTTGTATTATATTTTTTTATATATTGCTGGATTAAATTTGCTAATGTCATGTTAAGAATTTTTTATGTCTGTGTTCCATGAAAGATATCAGTCTGTAGTTTTCTTGTAATGTCTTTGTCTTGTTTTGGTATCAGTTATGCTGGCATTTAAAATAAACTTGGAAATATTCTTTC
The DNA here is from genome assembly GCF_030014295.1 of Loxodonta africana. Lineage (NCBI taxonomy): Eukaryota > Metazoa > Chordata > Mammalia > Proboscidea > Elephantidae > Loxodonta > Loxodonta africana. Next base: position 105,310,988 of record NC_087342.1, read on the forward strand.
TTTCTCTGTTTACTGAAAGACTTTTTATAAGATTAGTATTCTTCCTTAAATGTTAGAGAGAATTCACCAGTAGAACAAACTATCAAGGCCTAGAGTTTTCTTTATAAGGAAGTTTTTTTATAACAAATTTCCTTGATACTTACTAGAGTTATTCAAAGATTTAATTTGTCTTGTGTCAGGTTTGGTGATTACAGTTTTTCAAGGAATGTAATTGTTTCAGCTGTGTTGTCAAATTTATTGGCATAAAGTGCATATTTCCTTAGGCTTTCGATGCCTATAGTAGCTGTAGTGATAACCCTCTCTTTCATCCCTGATATTGGTAATTTGTGTTGTCTCCTTATTTGTCTTCTCTTTTGTCTGTCTTATCAATTTGTGTTCTTATCGTTATTTCTTTCTTCTACTTATTTTGAATTTAATGTGCTTATACTTTCTTCTTTGATCCATGAGTTATTTAGAAGTATATCATTTAATTTCAGAATATTTGGAGTTCTTCTGGAATCTGTATTATTATTGAGGAGCCCTGATGGTGCAGTGGTTAAAGTGCTCAACTGCTAACCAAAAGGCCAGTGGTTTGAACCCACCAGCTGCTCCATGGGAGAAAGATATGGCAGTCTGCTTCTGGAAAGATTTACAGCCTTAGAAACCCTATGGGGCAGTTCTACTCTGTCCTTTAGGATTGCTACGAGTCAGAATTGACTTGACGATAGTGGATTTGGTTTTTTGGTGTGGTATATTGTTGTTTTGGAAACCCCGGTGGCGTAGTGGTTAAGTGCTACGGCTGCTACGCAAAGGGACAGCAGTTCGAATCCACCAGGCGCTCCTTGGAAACTCTATAGGGCAGTTCTACTCTGTCCTGTAAGATCGCTATGAGTCAGAATCGACTTGATGGCACTGGGTTTGGCTTTTTTTTCTTTTTTGGTTATATTATTGATTTCTGATATAATTACATGTTCCTTAAGATTTTGGTCTTTTGAGCTTTATTGAGCCTTGTTTTATGGCACAGCATCTGATCAATATTGAATTTGCATATGCACTTGAAAAGAATGTATATTCTGCAGTTGTTGGGTGCATTATTCTGTAAATGTCAATTAGGACAAAGTGATTGATAATGTCGTTCAGGACTGCCATATCCTTACTGATTTTTTTGTGTTCTATCAGTTACTAGAAAGTGCTATTAAAATCTTCAAATGTGATTGTGAATTTGTCTGCTTCTTTTAGGTTGGTTTTTGTTTCATGTATTTTTAAGCTTTTTTATTGGGCACATATATATTTATGATTGTTATGACTTCCTGATGTATTGATCCTTTTATCATTATGCAGTGTCCTTCCTTTTTAACTCTGGTGTTATTCTTAAAGTCTATTTTATCAGATGTTAATATAGCCACCCCAATTTTATTGTGATTAGTGTCTTCATGCTATAGCTTTTTCCATCCTTTTACTTTTAAGCAATTTGTGTCTTTATAATTACAGTACATTTCTTCTAAGCAGCAATTTGATATTCCTTTCCTTATCTAGTCTGACAATCTGCCTTTTAATTGGTGTGTTTAGTCCCTTTATATTTAATGTGATTATTTGGTTGGTTATAATTATTAATGTGTATCTTGATTTTGGTGTGCCATTTTTCTTTGTTTTCTGTTTGTCTGATGTGTTTTTTATTCCTCTGTTCCTCACTTTATGCCACCTTTTAGGCATAAAAAATACATATAATCTTTAACTTTTGCCCACATGTACATCAGTGATCTTCATTCCTTCCTGTGGGTCAGAAGTCAGCAAACATTTGACTGTTGTAAACATCCAGGTAGCGGCTTTGCAGGCCATGTATGGTCTCTGTTGTATATTCTTCTTCTGTTTATTTTTGTAACCTTTTAAATGTGTAAAACCATTCTTAGTTTGCAGGCTGTACAAAAATAGACTTCAGGCTGTGGTTTGCTGATTCCTGCTCTAGATCCTAGTTACAGTCTGATATCATTTCCCTTCAGTGTGGTAATGAATTCTTTCAGTTTATATTTGTCTGAAAATGTTTTTATTTTATAATCATTTTTAAAGGATGTTTTTCCTGAATATAGAATTTTGAGTTGATGGGGGCAGGAGGTTGTTGGTGTTTTTCAGCATCCTGTATGGAATACGTTGGTTTTCTCCAGCAGTCTTCAAGATTTTCTCTTTATCTTTGGGCTTTAATAGTTTGGACTTGATGTACCTAGGTGCATATTCTTTGCGGAGCCCTAATGGTACAGTGGTGCAGTGGTTAAGAGCTCGGCTGCTCACCAAAGGTCGGCAGTTCAAATTCACCAGCCTCTCCTTGAGACCCTATGGTGCAGTTCTGCTCTGTCCTACAGGGTCACTGGAGTCAGAATCAACTTGACCGCAGTGGTTTTTTTTAATATTCCTTGTATGAAGCCTTTTGGGGTTTGTCGAGTTTCTTGGATCTATAAGTTGATTTTTTTTTTTTTTTTTTACCAAATATGGGAAGTTTAAATTTTATTTCTTCAAATATTTTTTCTGCCTAATTTTTTCCACTCCTAGGACTTCTGTTATACTGTGGTATAATTGGGAGAGACTAATTAGTGCAGTTGTACATGTTTATAACTTATAAATACATGTAAAATATAATATCAGTATATATTTAATATGAATAGGTATTTATAGATAGATGTGTGCTCAGAACATTTTGATAGAAGCGATATGTGATTGAGAGAGTTTAGAGATGACTGCTTTAGACAGTTCCTAACATTGTGAGTGCTCTAAATGCACCGACTTTGGCCAACCCTGGGTGCCTTTAAGACGGACCTTAACAAGGGGCACTGACGCCATATACACCTGTCTTTTCTGTTAAAGGACAAACCCCTAGAGGGCCAGCTCTAGCTTTACTCTTCTTTATATAAAAATATAAAGACAGTGGCTCTCAGATTGATATTTTTCTTTAATCCAAAAATATTATCTGTAGGAAACAAACTAAAAAAAGGTCACTGAAAGCAGAAAGAGAAAGATGGGTAAAAAGTATACCAGGCAAATAATATAATACAAAAGAAAGTTAGAGTAGCAGTTTTAATATCTGACAGAATAGTGTTTAAGGCAAAAAGCTTAAGGGACACAAAAGGACATTGTATGCTTTTAAAAGGAGCAATAAACAAATATCTATAATGAACAAATATGCATGTAACAATCATGTCTTGATATATATCAAGGAAGAACTGCAGGGAAAAATAAAAAAATAAACAATTATTATTAGAGACTTTAATATCTGCCCCTCAGAAACTGATAGATTAAGCAAACCAGAGATACCTAGGATTTGAACAATTAATAGACTTGCTATCAAATATAATAGAACTCTTTAAGAGAATATGTATTTTTTCAAGTATACATAGAACAGTTACAAAAGTAGTCTGTGTGATAAATCAATGGGATAGATCAGAGAGAAATAAACTCTTACGTGTAATGGTTAATTGATTTTTGACAGGGTTGCCAAAACTATTCAGTATGGGAAAGAGTAGTCTTCCGACACATGGTGCAGGAACAACTAGATACACATATGCAAAAAAGGAAGTTGGAGACTACTTCATACAGTATGCAGATGTCAACTCAAATGGATCAGTAACCTAAATATAAGAAAATATATTTAAAAAGCCAAAATTACACAGCTCCTGGAACAAAACATAGGTGTCTTTGTGATTCTAGATTAAGCGAAGGTTTCTTAGGTATGACACCAAAAGCACAAGCAACTACAGTAAAAAAAAAAAAAAAAAGATAAATTGGACGTAATTCAAACTGAAAACTTTTGTGCATCAAAGGACAGAATCAAGAAAGTGAAAATACAGTCCACAAAGTGGAAGAAAATATTTGCAAATCATATCCATATAAGGAACTCTTACAACTCAGCAATAAAAGGCAAGTAACCCAATTTTTAAAATGTACAAAGGATTTGAATAGAACATTTGTTCAAAGAAGATCTGCAAATGGCCAACAAGTGCATGAGAAGATGTTCAGCATCGTTAATAATTGCGAAATGCAAATCAGAACCACAATGCAATACCACTTCAAAGAGGCAGACAGTAAGGAGTGTTGGTGAGGCTGCAGAGAGGTTGGAGCTCGCATACACAGCCGACAGGATTGTAAAATGGTGTAGCTGCTGTGGAAAACAGTTTGACAGTTTCTCAGACTACTAGACATAAAGCTACTGTATGACCTTTTATGACCCAGCAGTTTTCTTCCTAGCTGTGTGCTGAAGAGAAGTGAAAGCGTATGTCCATGCAGGAACGGGGACGCTAGCGGCTGTAGCAGCGTTGTTTATAACAGCCAGAAATGGCAACAGCCCGAGTGTCTGTCAACTGAAAAATGCACAGGAACGTTAGCTGTAAGATGAAATGAAGTACTGATACGTGCTACAATGTGGCTGGACCTTGAAAACATTTTGCCAAATGAAAGAAGCCATATACAAAAGGCCACGTATTATATGATTCTGCTTATATGAAATGTCCAGAATAGGCAAATCCATAGAGACAGAAAGTAGATTAGTGGTTGCCAGGGTCTGAGAGAAGAGGACAATGGAGAATTACTGCCAATGGGTACAGCATTTCTTTTGGGGATGATGAAATGTTCTGGAAGGAGATAGTAGTGGTGGTTGCACAACTTTTGAGTATACTAAGAACCATGAAATTGCACACTTCAGAAGAGTGAATCTTATGGCATATGAATTATACTCAGTCTCTAAAAAAAAGTAATCTCTGTGTTTGCCTAGATAAACCCATTGCTGTCGAGTTGGTTCCGACTCGTAGCGACCCTATAGGATAGAGTAGAACTGCACCATCGGGTTTCTAAGGAGCAGGTGGTGGATTCAAACTGCCGACCTATTGGTTAACAGCCGAGTTCTTAACCACTGTGCCAGCAGGGCTCCATTTGTCTAGATACTGGTTTCTAAATACCATTGTCCAATAAAAGAAATTGGAGCTCACTGGAAAAGAGATTGATTTCAGAGTTGGGGCAAGGAAAATACAAAATAAGTCTAGAGCATCTGGTAGTGTCTGAAGGTACAGAAGTGCTCAAGAAAAAGGTGGGACGTGTTGAAAGGACACAAGAGCCATCCTGAAGGAGCTCCCAGTGACCAAAACTGAAACAATTTTAGCGACAAAGTAAAAACGATAGATTATAATCCATAGAATAAAATAATTGTGAGTCCACACTAATATAACCAAATAATTGAATAATAAACAAATGGGAGATAAGGGTCAGTTCTCTCTTAACTGAAGAACTCTGATAAATAAAGCAGGAATGAGGGAAATAGAAATCACCATTAGGCAAACACCACAGTGATAATTGTAAGCAAGATCCACTGTTGGAGGGTAAAATTAGCGGGTGACAGTTTGAAGAGAAACAAGATATTTGCATAGTCACAAAGTATCTCCCAAAATATGTTTATTAATTATAAAGTGAATAATAGTAACTTTTTTTCCCAGTAAAGAAATCTGGCAAACACTATCTTAACCAAGATAGCATCACCAGGAATAAGACATATCAAATCAATTTCATTTAGTCCTAGTTATAATGCACTGAGAAGGCCACATCATTTCTGTGGTGTTCTTGCCAAGAATGCATAACCTCAGTCTAATCATGAGAACATTAAACAAACCCAAATTGAGGGACATTCTACAAAATAACTGACCGATACTCTTCTAAAGTATCATGGTCATGAAAGACTAGAGAACTCAGGAACTGTCACAAATTAGAGGAGATAAAGGAGACATGACAATTAAATGCATTGTGGGATCCTGGATTGGATACTGGCACAGAAAAAGAAATTTTTGTGGGAAATATGGTAAAATTTGAATAGGATTTGTAGCTGATAGTATTGTGCCAGTGTTAATCTGCTGATTTTGATAATTGAACTATGATTAACATTAGAAGCTGGGTGAAGTATATACAGAACTCCCTACTATTTTTTTTTTTTTAACTTTTCTGTACATCTAAAATTATTCTGAAATTAAAAATAAAACATTCAGCTCAAGAAGCTAGAAAAAGAACAACAGAGCACTCATAGAAATAAGAAAGGGAATAATAAAGACAAGATCTGAAAATGAAATAGAAAAGTTGAGAGGCTGGCTCTTTGGAATAATTAGTAAGCCAAATTTCTGGCAAGACCAATTAGGAAAAAGATGTGAATACACAAAATGAAAACTGAAAAATACACTTAACTGTATTCCTTTTGGAGACCGTGGTGGCGTAGTGGTTAAATGCTACAGCTGCTAACCAAGAGGTCGGCAGTGCAAATCCACCGGGCGCTCCTTGGAAACTCTATGGGGCAGTTCTACTCTGTCCTATGGGGTCGCTATGAGTTGGAATCAACTCGACAGCACTGGGTTTGGTTTTTGGTTTTGGTATTCCTTTTAATGGCATTGTGTCTTGGAAAGCTGGGTTCTCTGCGGTTGTTGTGATAAGTAAATACTTTGTGGAAATCAATGTGGATTAGGAAATGAGGGCGGTAGCAACCAATCTGATTGGAAAGTTTGAGAAGTTAGGCAGTGTCCAACAGATGCTAAGTTTTTTTTTAGCCTAACTGTTTGATAAACAGAACTGTTTATCTTTTGGCCTTGAGGTGCCATGGAAAAATTACCAAACACCGAAAGTGCCAGGAACCAAGAAAATTTGGAAACTTAGATGAAATATATAAATTTCTAGAAAAAATGATAGGCAACTTGGTAGAATATGAAAAATATTGGGATAATAGTCAAAGATCTGTGCCTGTGTGATAAAAACCAAACCAAACCCTTTGCCGTCAAATGAATTCCGATTCATAGCAACCCTATAGGACAGAGTAGAACTGCCCCGTAGGGTTTCCAAGGAACAGCTGGTGGATTCAAACTGCTGGTTTGGTTAAAAAAAAAAGCATCTGTTAACTCTTAGGTCTGGATGATAAAAAACCCATTGCCATCGAGTCGATTCCAACTCATAGCGTCCTTATAGGACAGAGTAGAATTATCCCATAAAGCTTCGAAGGAGTGCCTGGTGGATTCGAACTGCTGACCTTTTGGTTAGCAACTGTAGCCCTTAACCACTATCCCACCAGGGTTTCCATGCCTGGATGGTAGTACTAGTAAATTCTATCAAATTTTAAAGGAACAATTAATTCCTTTCTTACGCGTTACTGCAGGAAGTGAGAAAAAAGTAAAAGCTGCTCAGCTTTTTTATGAAGCTAGTATGATCTTGATTCCAAAACTGGATAAAGACAATATAAGAGGAAGAGCATTATAAAACCATTTCTTTTATTGCTGTAGAGCAAAGGTTCCTAAATAAAACATGAGCTATCTGAATTCAGGAATGATACATCACAATCACATGGAGTTTAGCCAGGAATCCAAAAGTAGTTCAACTTTAAAACGTATTCGTGTGATTTATCATTTTAGTAGTCGAAAGAAGAAAAATAGGTTCTTCTGATTTGATTCAGAAAAGTATCTTAGAAGTCTCAGTAGCTATTTATGATATAAATTCTTAGCAAACTAGGTATGTAGGGAAACTTTATTATGTGTCTGGGTGTTGAACTTTGAAATCCTTTTTATTACTGACAATTTCAAACATAATAAAAGTAGTGTGAATAGTATCATGGACCTGACATGTACTCATCGTTCAGCTTCAGCGATTATCAACATATGGCAACTCTTTTTAGGCTATAAACCCCGTGCACATAATTCTTTTTCTGTCCTGCCAGATGACTTTAAAGTAAATGCCAGACATCATACCCTTTTATCAACAGATACTCAGTATGTAGCTTTTTTTTTGCCCCACAACCATTAACATCGTATAAAAGAACACTAATTCCTTAATGTCATCTAATGTCTAGCCAGGGTTGAAATTGTCCTGATCGATTCATAAATGTGGACCCAAAGTTCACACATTGCATTTGCTACTGTGCCTCTTGTTTTTTAAATCCATAATAACTTGTAATAACTTTAACTTCATAAGGACTTGTGTATAATTTCTTAGTTCTTAATGTGTCACATGATGCTTGGCTGCTGTCATTTTGTTAAGATTGATCAGTCAGTTCAGGTGTTTGATAGATATATCAATGCATGCATACATACGTCAACCTTTTTACCTAATGTTTTAGCAGTCAGTGAAGATTGCCTATGAGTCGGAATCGACTCGACGACAATGGGTTTTGGGGTTTGGATGATTGCCTAGGTCTATTATTTCATTGTTGTTAGGTGCCATCGAGTCAGTTCCGACTCGTAGTGACCCTGTGTACAACAGAACAAAACACTGCCAGGTCCCATGCCATCCTCACAATCATCGTTACGCTTGAGCCCATTGTTGCAGCCACTGTGTCAGTCCATCTCATTGAGGGTGTTCCTCTTTTTCGCTGACCCTCTACCAAGCGTGATGTCTTTCTCCGGGGACTGATCCCTCCTGATAACATGTCCAAAGTATGTGAGACGCTGTCTCACCATTCTTGCTTCTAAGGAGCGTTCTGACAGTGCTTCTTCCAAGACAGGTTTGTTCTTTTGGTAGTTCATGGTATATTCAGTATTCTTTGCCATCACCACAATTCAAAGGCATCAATTATTCTTCAGTCTTCCTTATTCATTGTCCAGCTTTCGCATGCATATGAAGTGATTGAAAACACTGTTTCATTAGAAATAACAAAATTGTGGTATTCTCATTTTATCGTTTGTTTGTTTTTATTAGCTAGACTTCTTGTATAAAAGAAAAATAGTCCCTCATCGATCCTTTGATTACCCTGAGGCATAGAAAGGCAAAATAGAAGCTTGATTCTTTCTAGGAAGAAACTTTCTCATTAAACCTACAGGAACATAATATTTAATGGAAAGCCTTTAGATGTGTTTACGTTAAGATCTGGAGCATGACAAAAATGCCCACTATTACTGCTGTTGTTTTGCATATTGTTGAAGTTCAGTGCCGGCACTATAAGGAATAGAAATAAAAAATGTAAAGATTGGAAGGAAAAAGATAAAATTGTCATAATATACAGACTATACATTCATTTACTTTGGGGGTAGAGGGACAGAATCAGTGAACTATTAGAGCTATCTTTACTTCATCAGGAAACCCTGGTGGCATAGTGGTTAAGAGCTATGGCTGCTAACCAAAAGGTCAGCAGTTTGAATGCGCAGGTACTCCTTGGAAACCCTATGGGGCAGTTCTACTCTGTCCTCTAGGGTCACTATGAGTCGGAATCGACTCAGTGGCAACAGGTTTGGTTTTTTTTTTTTTTTTTTTTTGCTTCATCAAGGGTACTAACATCAATAGTATTCTTTTTTTAATCAAACTTAACCAACTAGAAAATGAGATTTTATATATATATGTAATTATATGTATATATATGTACATACACACATATATAATTCAAACAGCAAAACCCAGAAAGTACCTAGATATTAATCTAATCAAGAATACAAAGCATTCGTGTGAAGAAAATTTTAAAACTTTAATAAAGGACATAGAAAATTAAATTGGATATGATAATTTATTCTTATAAGGATGTTAGTACTCCTGAAAGTTGGATATTTTTAAGGAGCTCTGTGAACTTATACTAAATGATGTGTGGAAGAATAAATAAGAGTTCTTGAATAGCTTAAAAAAAGTGAACCTTAAAAAAAGGAGACTAAAGGGAAACTTACCCTACCATATATTACAACACAGTATATGAGACCGGAAGAACAAGATGGTAGCTGGCAATCACTACTGACTAGTCTGACCAGGACCACAATAGATGGCGCCACATAGAATAGGATAAAAATGTAAAACAAAACTAAAATTTTTTTTAAAAGGCCAGACTAACTGGACCAATTGAGACCAGAGAACTCCCTGAGACTGTCACCCTGAGATATTCTAAACCTTGAACCAAAACTTTCCTGAGATCATCTTTTAGCAAAACAACATTCATAAAATAAAGGATGTTACTTGTACATATGGTGCTTTACCCAAAAACCATCTCTGTGAGATCAAAAGGTCGATATTTAAAGCAAAAATGAGAACTTAATGGGGCAGGGAAACTTAGATTACTAGAAACTGAACAACCAGAACACAATTAAAGATAATGTTGACATGTTGTGAAAATGTAACTACTCATGACTCGGCGTCTCATTTCCTGGAATCATAAAGATTCTCCTATTTAAGATATGATCTGTAAATGCGTCTAACTGGCAGTATGATGCAGGCCAGTGAAACAACTGAGGACAGCGCTGTCAACTCATCTACCTGTAGAACTCTCACTTCCCCCTCAGGATGCCTCATGGACCATATGTGTTACGTGACAGTTGAACATGTGGACCAAGTGAGGACATCCATGTCAGTCTGTATATTGAACACTTAGAAAGTTTAATTTCCCATTTAAATTAGAATTTAAACATTTTTTATTTAAATTTGATAAAGTTTTAAACATAATTTAAACATTTAATTTCTTCATTACTTTAAAGACCCTTGATCTAAAATAACTACTTAGAGGGAGTTATTTGAAGCCTGGAGATAATATATCTTAAGCAACTATGCAGATTTTGAATCTACTCCATATACATCTGTGTTTTAGTATAAAATACGGTTTCCCCAGATTTTTGAGAAAAACTACCGTTCTATAATAAAAACCCGTATGCCATGCCTTTAAAGATTCCCTAGCACACATCCAGTATGAGAAGCAAAGTCTTAAGCTGATTTCATTGATCAAAGATCTTTGGGAATGATTATTTCCTCTCTTATAACACCAAGAAACTTCTATTCTGGCTCTTGTAGGATGGGTTCCAATTTGAAGCTATTCTGTTATGAAACACACAGTTACTTTATGAGACTCTGATTTTTTTTTTTTTTTCCTTTAACTTTACAGAGACTGTGCAGTTGATCCAACTTGTGTTTTATGCATGGAGTGCTTTTTGGGAAGTGTTCACAGAGACCATCGATATAGGGTTAGTAATGTCAAGATAATAACCGTACTGAGTATTGAATTTCATATGAGATACCTTTTCGTCCTTTTTAAAACCCAAAGATTTAGTATTCAAAAGGGGGGAGAGTGATTTTAGCAATGTGGTATTAAATACCATTGAACATATGATAGCAGTGTAGAAGTGAATTATGAATTCAGCCCTCTTGGGACACACATTTTTAAGAATGACAGTGTAGATATCAGCTCTTCCGTATTGGTTTTCAAATAGTTTGTTTTTGCTTTGCTATTTTTTATGTTTATCGTTTTTGTAATTCTAGGTTTATGAAAAGAATTATCAAAAATTAAAGGATAAAAGTAAGAGTTACAGATGTGAGAGGGAGGTTCTGAAGGGAGGATGTGAAAGAAAAGGCATAAGCAAAAGTGATACGATGATACATTTAAGAAATGTGCTATGATCATCTTTTACAGAAGATTTGTCATTTCTTAATATTAAAGAGGCGTCGACTACAGTGCAGGAAAAGGGTCCAGCTCCAGAGCACAAGACCTACCAGTGTTGTTTTTCTTTCACTGCTGTAATGCAGTCATATGTTTCAGAAACCAGATAGATTTGCCTTTAAGTCAGGGTTACAGGTAGAGGCAGATTACCCCTAAGCCTATCCCAATTCCTCTACTGGAAATTGAAGACAGAGACATGACGATTTAGAGGTTAGATGGAACTTTTCACCCTATTCTCAAGTGAAAAGGCGGAGAAGGAATATATCATCATTGTTCTTAATGAACAAAAATCCTGCTGGGCTCAGGACTGTTCCTCCTGTTTATTTTTACTTACTCTACCTATGTGCTGATAATGATGAACTAAAACAACCACATTAGGTTCCTTCTTTCTTGTATGTTCTCTTTGTTCTCATAAATCAGCAAGAGAATCCCAGTTTCCTTTAACCTGCTCTACCTGTATTTGATAACAGAAACAAGCGTTTAAGCTGTAGGATAGGGTTGTCATTTTCAAGATGGCTGCCTGCCCATGTTTCTGGGTGTATATATTTTGCAGCCTTTGGGAATAACTGTAGTTTGTGGAGGTTATATTCATTGTATTGTGATATGTAACACACAAATTCTTCAGAGAGAATTGGATAGGACTCATTCTAAAAATTACTGCATCTCATAATTATTTTTGACAGTATTGTAAGAAAAGCAGCATTTCCAGTCTACTAATTATTAATTATAGATTCTATCTTACTAGATTGCTTGAATCACTGCCATACTTTAAGAGGAGGTGTGAATAGTATTTGAACCCCACAAGTGGTAAAAACTTTTTTTTTTTTTTTACCAGACAGTCCACTTTTCTATTTCCTGAGCCTCTCTATTACCTGGCCTTTCAAAGAGTGGCGATTTAGAGAGTGTTGGAGAAGAAAAATAAACATATCTGTAGTCTTTGTTGGTAACTTTCTCTTAAAGATCTCTAAGACTCTTCCAGGAGACAGAAGCTGTAGGAATCTTTATGCCCTTGAATCTGTTATACTACACTCTAGCACCACAACCCATTAGTATAGATACCAACGTTATAGCAATTTAGCCAAAACACAGCTGAAAAAACCCTTGTGGTCATTGTGGTTTTCCTAATTAAGGAAATCATGTACGTGGACATATTCTACTTCTTACAGTATCTGTAGTTTCCTAGACACTACAACGTAGGTTATTTTATTTTTAAATCACTTAGATTAGCCTATAGGCTTATTTAAAATAAGCTTTAAAATATTTTAAAATAAGCTTTAAAATATTTTTAGTTTGATATTTAATGAAGGTAAGTACCCCTCCAGAGAAATTAAACGCCTAAGCAGTGTTATTTGCTTAGCACTCAGTATTCTTATTTACATGCTGATTTAAATCGCCCTTAGTAAATAGTTGTTGACAAGATACTTTACACTTTTTTTTCAAGATGACAACTTCAGGAGGTGGAGGTTTCTGTGACTGTGGTGATACTGAAGCTTGGAAAGAGGGACCTTACTGTCAAAAACATGAACTTAACACCTCTGAAATTGAGGAAGAGGAGGTAAAAACATTTTTGCCAAGTTATTTTGAAGGAAATACTCTTTTAACCATGAGTTTGAAATATTTTCAGACATAGGGATTAGGTTTTAATATGAAAAAGGGTGAGCAAAATAATCTTGTCACTATTAACAGTGCTTAAAGGTACTTGGAAAATTCTTTGCTTTTTTGGCGGGGGGTAGATGCTGTCCTATTGCTAGTAGTATACCCTTGAAATTCTACAAATTCAGTTTAAAATTCCTTTTTTTTTTTTTTTTTAGTTTTAATTTGGTTAGGTCTTTTTGTTTCGATATTTCGTTTCGTTTTACGTATGTATGAATTTTTTTTTTTAAGGCCTAATTTATTATTGAAGGAATTTTTTTTAGTATGTGTAGACCAGTTAACTTGGTTTTTGTATATTTGTGTTGTAACTAAGGCTTCGTAGGCCAGATTTCTTTCGTATGGCCATACATGGCAGCCAATCCTAACCAGCATCTCCCAGTAAATCAGTGCCATTGGATATGCAATGGGACCAAGCATGGAGATAATAGCTCAGTACAAATTATACCCACTCCACCTGTAAATATGTGCATTCTCTTGTTGTTGGTCCTGCCTTTTTTTTTTTTTTTCCTAAATATTTGTGATGATGTCGTGGACCTTCCCACTAAATAAATGTTTGAATTTCTGCTGCTGTTGTTTGCAACAATTTGATGTTCGGCTGAAGACCCTTATTTTAGATTTTATCATTTTATTGTGCTTTAAGTGAAAGTTTACAGCTCAAGTTAATTTCTCATTCAAAAATTTATACACATACTGTTTTGTAACATGAGTTGCAATCTAGATTTTATTATTTTTAAATGGCAGGGAGGTGGGTATGTGTAACAGTGTCAGTAGGCCTGGTACTGATTTAGGGCAAGTGGACATTAATAGTCCTTGCTGATGCACATACTTTGCAGGTCTCAGATATTTTAATGGAATGACCAAGACTCTGTGGTGTAGAACAGTGTCTTTTTAAACAGCGTTTCATGGAAACCTGAGACTTTGTGCAAGTGTTCTGGAATTTGCCATAGGGAGATACCAAGTGGTGAAGGCTCCAGGATTTCTTCACTTGAATTGGACCGGCTCCATTTTTATCTTTTTTTATATGTTGGATTGGAGATCTGTATGTAAAAATACAAAGCTAATAAAAACATTTTTTTTAAAAAAAAAGAATTCTACTCTAATAAAAGATTAAAACCACTTTGGGACTTCTGTTACCTTTTTGTCCTTGTGTTTGAATAGACTTAACATAGTTTTCTAAGAAAAAAATTTGGACCTGCAGTTTCCTTGTTGGCTTATTCTTATATATTAATGGGGTGGCTATCAAATAGTGTGTTCTCTGATTAATTTTCTGAATTTTAAGATGATGCCAGCCACAGCCTGGCTGAAATCATATGGTCATGCCCTAGAAAGTATATACTCTAGGAACCTGAAAGAGAGTAAAAACTCCAAACTCTTCCATTTAACTGTTATTTTTAAAAGTTCAGTTAAGAAATATGAAGTCTTTAAGGACTACTTAAAAGATGGCATATCTGGTCTCCACTCACTAAATTTATAAATACATCTAGGTTTTCTACAATTTATACTTGAACTGAAAGAGACCTATATGTTCTTTATTTTATTTTATTTTTATTCTTACTATGCCTTAAGTGAAAGTTTACAAATCAAGTCAGTCTCTCATACAAAAATTTATACACACCTTGCTATATACTCCTAGTTGCCCTCCCCCTAATGAGACAGCACACTCCTTCTCTCTACCCTGTATTCCCCATGTCCATTCAGCCAGCTTCTGTCCCCCTCTGAAAGAGACCTATATATTTCTTGGAATATAGTTTTTTTAGCCTGTCATAAAATTCCTTTTGTTCAACATAATTTTTTTGGTGTACATTCAGCCTGCATTTCAAGAAAAAGGCTAGCAAAAGCTTGGTAATGTATTTTGTAGGGATAATGTTTGGGAGTTTCATGAATCTTCTCAACTCTTGGCATTTGGGATGGGACAGTTCTTCATCATATAGGCCACAAGTGGGCTGTAGTCCCACAGACCACATCTCGTCTGCTACCTGTCTTGGGCTGGCTGGTGAGCTAAGAATGGTTTTTACATTTTTAAATAGTTCAAAAAATTCAAAAGAATAGTATTTTGTGACGTGTGAAAATTATATAAAATTCACATTTCAGTGTCCATAAAGTTTTATTGGAAGTCATTTATATGTTGTTTATAGCAGCTTTCCCACTGCAGTAGCAGGATTGAGTAGTTACCACAGAGTCTCTGCAGGCTGTGAAGACTAAAATGCTTACTATCTGACCCTTTACAGAAAAAGTTTACCAACCCCGGTATAGACTGTCAGAAGCATTGTGTTTAGCATACCTGGTTCCCACTCACTAAATGCTAGTAGCATCTCCCACCACTGTGACAGCAAAAAATGCCCAACCAGATTTCCGAATGGCCCGTTGGGCATGGGAATGAGCAGAGTGTGTGGGTACGAAGATACCTGTAGGAGCGGTAATTCAGAACCACCACATCCTACGTGATAGTGTCTCCTTTGTTAATCTTCATAAAGGTCCATAAGAAATTCCTCTTAGGTCTCTGCGGTAAGAAACATTCTGTGTTTTTTGGTATGAGTCTGACAATTGATTGTGTTTCCTTTTGTTGAGCCTTCTGAGGGACACAGAGCTAAATGTTTGGCCAGTCTATACTATACTGTACAGCTGTATGGACATTTATTTGATCTTCATTATAGATAGATGTTATCTTGACTTATTTTCCTACCTTTATTTTCTGTTACCTACTTTGTGCATCTCTTTTTTGTTTCGAATACTATTTTATTGCATTGGATGTATCACTTAAGTTGCTGCAAATCCTTTTTAAAATGAGATTTAATTAAATAACAAATATTAGCTGAACGAACAACCTTAGTGAAGATTTTGATAATCTGAAATGTTCGCCCGTCAGTGCTGCTCCCATCTCATTTGAATGTAGATGAGTGATTATTAACAGCTAAAACTTATACCAAGTACTTCACTTGATTTATCTCATTAATTCTCAGAACAATCCTATACAATGGATAACTCTTGTTGCTAATGTTTTATAAACACAGAAGGTTGAGTTTCAGAGAGAGCTGAAATTTGCCCAAAGCCTCCCACGTAGTAAGTGCTGGAGCTGAGGTTTGAACCTAGGTAGAACAACGAAGTCTAGACCCCAGAAACGGAACTCTTAATAGTACATTATATTAGTTTTTTAAAGCATTTTTAGCGGTGAGATTGTTTGTGTTTGTTTATTTTCAAATAAAATTCTAATACAAAATTCCTGTAATAAAACAGATAAAAATGATATTACTAATAGGTTTAGTTTTTCTAAGTTAAACAGCATATTATTTATTTGGTCAATTCATAAGGTGAATTAATAACTTCATTAAATTACTTAATTAAATCTCATCCTAAAGAGGATTTGCAGCACCTTAAGCAATACATCCAATGTAGTAAAATAGTACTCAGAACAAAAAGAGATGTATAGAGTAGGTAAAGGGAAAATAGATAGGAGATGAGTCAAGATAACATCTATTTATAATGTAGATCATAGCATAGACAAACCTTCCGCTCTGTGTTTTGATAACTTTTCTTGGAGTTGCCTTAATAAAATACCACAAAGTGAGTAGCCTGAAAGAACAGAAATTTATTTTCTCACAGTTCTGGAGACTAGAAGTCTAAATCAAGGTATCGAGCCGTGTTGATTCCTTCTGGGAACTTTGAGAAAGGAACTGTTCGGTGCCTCTCCTGGCTTCTGGTGGCTGCCTACATCCTTGGCATTCTTTGCTTGTAGGTCCTCGTAAGCTGTCTTCCCCTTGTGTGTGACCGTTTCCATGTGCGTCCTTTTCTTTTAGAAGATACCACTCAGAAGGGTTAGGATTAGGACCCACCCTCCTCCAGTATGACTTTATTATAACATCTGCAAAGAAAAACCTGTTTCTCCAAACAAGGTCACACTAACTAGTACAGGGGGTTAGGACTTCAACATATCTTTTCGGGGGACACATTTCAATCCATAACATGACCGTTAAGTCTTTAGTTTATTTCTATATTTTGTTTTAGTTGGGCAGTAAAGAGAAAATCCTTATTCATACCTTATTTGCATATGACAGCATTTAAAGTCTTTATTGTGATACAGGCTTATATGTAAAAATGCAAACGTTACAGAAGTGTATCACCTGCAAGATTGAAGTTCTCTGTAACTCCCATTGCCCTCTTAGATAACCATTGATGAACTTCATAACCTCTTTTTAGCTTGAAAGAAGAGTAAATCAAAGTTGACTCACCAAAAAAATGCCTGCATTCTCTCACATAAATACAATCAAAGAACTAAAATTATTAGTAATAATTGATAACACAACATAGGATAAGGTGGTCATTTATTTACTTATCACAACTGACTTATGCTGTGACAATAGCACTTTGAGCACAAGTGCCTCAGTCTTTCCTGGCATTTAATTTACTAATCAGTGACACATTTTTCAAGAAGTTTACATGTATGTACAAAGATGGCAAGAGAATCTGCTTTCCTAGGCCTGCCCCAAAGTGGGTTAATCTAGCTGCAAAATTACCCATTGGTGATTCCCAATATGTAACATAATACATTTTAGAGTATGTTTTCCTACTACAGTTTTTTAATATAGATTATTATATATTTTTTAACTGACATGTAAATCAAATAGGAAGCACCTCTACCGGACCCTGGGATTTTGTAGAATGAAGTTTGAGAACTACTGGCTTGGATTTTCAATAATTAGCTGATCTTTCTGTTTTAGGATCATTTGATTCTTATGAATTCTGTTTCTCATAATTCTTCATTCTCTAAATGTTTTATATTATGGGATGTAGTTGTAAGAAATGGAATGACTATATTAATGAGATAATATAACTCAATAAAAACTCAAGAAAGTTGAGTTTTGGTTTTACTTTCTATTCTGGTGTAGTTCGAGTTTCATGTTATTATTATGCCCACTCTTTTGTGAATACCAGGAGATACCAATTCTAGTTCCTTCTGTGCACATGTGGTTTTATTATAACAACATCTAGCACCGCCATAAGAAATAATAATAAACCTTGCTAACTGAAAGAAAATACTCGATGGAACAAATAAAGCAGCCTGTATGGGAAGAGTCATAAGTAAAAGGTGCTGTAAGAACTCGGAAACTCCTTTTCTTTCTGGGAAACATACCTTCTTCAACCCCTAGATCCATCTACTTTAGGAATCTTTGTCCTTTTTCCTCCATTCTTTTTTGTATTCCACCTTCTCCATTTGTTTTACAGCAGTCTGCCAGGTTTATCTTTGGTGTATGCATTCAAAGATATTCTACATCCTTATATGTACATTTGCAAAAATTTGCTGATTCCATTCCATGGTGGGGATTTTCTTATTTGAAAAAATGAATTCAACCCTGTTTAGCCATCAAGCTAAGCAAAGTGTTAAGACTTAAGGTAAAGTGTTACAATTAAAGATCGTGTAAAACATTTTGCCAACCTTAACTGAAAGAAACAATGATAAAAACTTAGTGTAAGAAACTAGGTTTTTTTTTTTACATTAACCTAGAAATGTAGTGGCTTCTTCACTGTTAAGCCTGATGTGTGATGGTCCCCAGTTAACACACATTTGCACCTCACCTGCTGAGAGAAAGTAGACACCTGAGTGATTCGTACAAGATTAAGGGGACGTTTTCTGACGTGGTTGAGTTCTTACCTGCAAAATCCCCCAAATTAGTCTCTCCATTATACCTATAAAACCAAAGATTGCTTGGCTGTCTTAAGATAACATTTTTTTGTTTATTGTGAGAAATTGGGGGTTAGTAGTATATGAAGCTATAAAGATGGTTTGATCTTAGAGATACTAGAATGCAATTTTAGATTTATGCATTGGGCATTGAAGTATCATTTAGTGTTTTGATTCATCAGTTCAGTAACTGGAATTACTCTGAGCAGAATGTTTTAGGAAGCTTGATTTGATAGGAAGTAATGTAAAAAAAAAAAAAAAAATTTTTTTTTTTTTTAATGTGTAGGATCAATTTGAGTGAAGCGAAGCTGGAGCTGGAAGACCAATCAGCATTTTACAGTAGTCCTCTGAAGAGTAGAGGCAGAGCAGGGAAGAGGAGAGTTAATGTGTGTTTAACATGGTTGCTTTTTTCCCCCTACTTTTTCTTTCAGGATCCTCTTGTGCATTTATCAGAAGACATGATAGCAAGAGCTTACAATATTTTTGCTATTATGTTTCGGTATGCTGTAGAGATACTAACCTGGGAAAAAGAAGATGAATTGCCAGCAGATTTAGAGATGGTGTAAGTATAACCCATTTATTTTTGTTTTTTGAGGAACTACTGAATTTTAATACAGCTAGAGTAGGACATGATCTTTTTAAAAAAAAAAAATTAGTGTCCAGCAGAAGAATAGCCTTGATTTTTTAGTTTTCAAATACATGTAATCCACTTAACTGGTTTATCCCTTTTGGTTGGTTGGTTGGTTTGTAGACGTATTTAAACCACGTCGAGGCTCTACCACTGGATTCAGGCATATTCAGTTTTGTATTCTTTGATTGTGTCATAAAATTGATAAGTTAACTCTGTAACATGCTCTGATGATTATTTTTTGTTTCACTTATCAGATATCATTAGGCAATGAGTTCTTTGATATGAGTTTTCTGGTTCAAATAAATGCTCAAACTCAATTTTAACCATTTTCATTCTAAATCTTTATAAAATTCTACACTTTGCATTTTTAGAGTATTGTGGGAGTTGCAAATTTGTAAACAGGGAGTAAGATTCTTCCATAGCTGTATCTTGCTTTATTTTAATTTCAGATATTCCCAATATCAAAATTAGAAGACTTGATTTAAAAAATTGTTTTCCATCTTACCTGGGAAAAAATCACATCTGGTAAACCTGGCCACCATCAGTAGACTGGTTGCTGTCTCCTTAGAGGAAAATGTACCCTCCCTTTGACCAGCATCTACCCGACTTCTTCATTCAGTTATATTACCTGTCTGGCCCAATACACATTTG
The DNA here is from genome assembly GCF_030014295.1 of Loxodonta africana. Taxonomy (NCBI): domain Eukaryota; kingdom Metazoa; phylum Chordata; class Mammalia; order Proboscidea; family Elephantidae; genus Loxodonta; species Loxodonta africana. The sequence goes on from NC_087342.1 coordinate 105,330,977, forward strand.
AATTCGAGGCCCCTGAAGTAGACGCCATTGAAGAATGTTTACAATACATTAACACACCCCCACCAGTTATATTTTTTGAGTTCTTGTGTCTGCTTTTATCACAGGAATTTGTTTCTCTGTGTTTTTTATTAAATTTGAGATTAAAGGCTCACTTTTTTGTTTTGTTTTGTTTAGTGTGCTTGCTTCAAACAGCCTTTCCTTTTAATTCTAACCAATACTTGTTAGAATTGTACTCATAATTATGATGAATACAAGCTGGAGGTAGGCCTGCAGGACACTTGGTGTGTTTCTTTTTAGCTTTCTCAACAATATTCCAGATAGTTAAGGTTGTGGGTTAAATGTTTTCTAGATAAGTATACTGTACTCTCTTTGGAAATGTCAAAAATGACTTAGAACCTCATGACTTTATCTTTCTACACTTCAGGTTGGGAACCATTGATACAAGATCTAAGTTTAGACCCTAGAGAATATAATAGTTTTTGTTTTTCATTCCATTGTAGGTTCAGAGTCACCAGCATGAAAGGCAAAAGAATCTAACTTGGTTCTTTTATAATGTAAATGGTGTTCCATCTGTCCAAAAACATGACTCACCCATTGTCCTTTAGATACCAAGTCCAGCTGGTTCTCCTTCCTAAAAACCTGTCACATCTTTGTGTGTGTGTGTGTGCGCTTTAAGTGAAAGTTTACAATTCAAGCCAGTTTCTGATACAAAAACTTATACACACATTGTTATGTGACCCTAGTTGCTCCCCCTACAATGTGACAGCACACTGCTTCTCTACCCTGTATTTCCTGTGTCCATTCAGCCAGCTCCTGTCCTCCCCCTGCTCCCTAATGTTGCCTCCAGATAGGAGTTGCCTCATTGTCCCATGTGTCTGCTTGAGCTAGGAAGCACACTCCTCACCAGTACCATTTTCTGTCTTATAGTCCAGTCTAATCTTTGTCTGAAGAGTTGGCTTCGGGAGTATAAAAACCTTTCAAATCTTTATTCTTCTGTTCATCTCCATTACTACTACCCTAGATGCCTAATTATGCTTGAACAGCCTGGGCTTCTAACTGGGCTCCCATATCCACTTCTGATTCATTCTTCACACTGTAGCAAAAATGAGCTTTAAGGCAAATCTGATCATATCTCCTATTTCAAAGCCATGATTGCCCTTGTTGCTGCTGTTGTGTGCCATCGATTTGATTCCGACTCATAGTGACTCTATAGGCCAGAACAGAACTGTCCCATTGGGTTTCCTAGGCTGTAGTTTTTACAGGAGCAGATTATCAGGCCTTTTCTCCCACAGAGCGACTGGTAGGTTCAAACCAACAACCTTTCAGTAACATCGGAGAGCATTAACCCTTGGGCCACTAGGGCTCCTTTGATTGTCCTTAGGATGACAAAAGCCAAAATCCATTTTAAGGTCTTCAAGATTTCTGCCTATCTCTTCAGACTGATACTAATCTCTTTCTTCCTCTTTTTGGTCCAGCTCTCAATATTTACCTAATCCACGTCCAGCCTTTGGTTTTACCTTCCTCTAGTCCAGGGTGTCCCAACCTTGGCATTATTGGTAATTTTGATCTGATTACTTCTTTGTTACAGGGGTTTTCTGGCACATTGTAGGATGTTTAGCAGCATTCCTGGCTACTAAACCTGCTAGGTACCAGTAGTAATCACCCTTCCAGGCATAACAGCCAAAAATGGCTCCAGACATTGCCATATGGTTCCCTGGAAGGACCAGCTCATCCTCGATTGAGAACCACTTGTAGCTACTTCTGACTTTAGGTCTCAGATTACTTTTCCAGCAGCTCTTTTCTGAATTCCTAGACCTGTTATACCCTGCTCTTGCATGCCGCCCTTAATAAAAGCCAGTGCATATAGACTTAGATATTCAGAATCTGTCTTCCCCCCAGACTATAGTGTGAGAGCACAGGTACCACGGATGACTTCTTTACACATATGTGATCAGTACATAAGCACATTGCCTAGAACAAAGTATGCTCTTAATAATCAGCCTGGAGCAAGATAATGTACAAACAGAAAATTCAATATATAATGTATGTTTTGTCCCACAGAGAGAATAGTGACACCTACTACTGCATGCTGTTTAATGATGAGGTGCACACCTATGAACAGGTTATTTATACTCTTCAGAAAGCTGTGAACTGTACACAAAAAGAAGCCATTGGCTTTGCGACCACAGTAGATCGAGATGTAAGGAATTTCATTTTATTATATTACATAATAAATTGAACTTTTACTAATGATACATTATCCCAGAAAATTGAGTTAGAGGGTATATATAGCTAGGCTATTTTTAAGTTCCATTTAAACATTGGCCCAAGTGTATATCAGGTATAAATGCCATTGCCGTTGAGTCGATTCCAACTCATAGCGACCCTATAGGACAGAGTAGAGCTGCCGCATAGGTTTCCAAGGAGCGGGTGGTGGATTCTAACTGCTGACCTTTTGGTTAGCAGCTGAGCTGTTAACTATTATACCTCTAAGTTATTGCCAGATAGGAAGTTTAAAGAGGAAACATAGATACAGTTGCCCTCATTCTAGCCAGTGATTAAAAATTTTCAGTTAGGAAAATTGAAATTACAGCAGTCTGGAAGAATAAATGTTGTGATATTCAAGGAAATATGCATATTGGTGGCTTGAGAGAGTTAAGATAGCTTTGAAGGAAAACATTTTGATTTGCTTTTCATTGATGAATAGGATGAACATTGTAAATATTAAAATTGACCATAAAGTTTGTTTGCTTACTGGTTTAAAGCTTCTTAAAATTGAATATAATATTTTTAAAAATTGATTTTAAATGTCTTGTTTATAGGGGCGTAGGTCTGTTCGATATGGAGACTTCCAGTATTGTGAACAAGCAAAATCAGTAATTGTTGTAAGTAATTTTAAACATGACTCCATTATTATTCCTTATTCGTTTAAAACTTTTCCAGGTTTTGGCATTTATGAACCCTTTTTTCTGGACAGTTATACTAGTGAAACAGAATAGAGTCCAGAAATAGATACTAGTATAATCTAGAATATCTAGGAGGCTACAAATACATCCTAAGGTGGAACGAGAACTTCTTAGTCAAGATGAGACCCCCCAGAAGTTAGAAAAAAACTATACAAGTTTTTTGGCTATATAAAAAATTTGCACAGCCAAGTATTCCATAAGCAAAGTCAGTAGACAAATACATGATTTGGAAAACCTGTGTCTAACACAGACGATAGACAGTTAATATTTATAATAAAGAGAATGTTCTGATAGATTACTGTGCAGGGAACAAGCAACAAAATAGAAAAATGAACAAAGAATTTGAAAAGGCAGATCATAACAGAGAAAATCCCAGTAGCTAGTATACATGAAAAGAGGCTCACTCACTCATAGTCAGTAAAATAACAGATTTCATACCAATCAGAATGACAAAATTGAGTGATAAAATATCTTGCTGACAGAGATGCAGAGAATAAGAATTTTAGAATAAAAACAAATTGTTAACAGTATTTTTGGAAAGCAATCCAGTAACATTTATTAAACTTTTACCTCTCCTTGGAATTTATCCCATAGAAATATAAGCACCAGTAAGTGTATGTACAGAGATGTTCAGTAATGCTTTTATGTAGTCACAGAATATTGGAAACAAAATAAATATGAATTACCTTCTCTAGGGGATGTTTAAATAAACCCATACTATGGATTATGCAGTTATTAACCAAAAAAAAAAAAAAATCAGTTAAAACTGCACAGGATGATCTGAGTACGTTTATGCTGAGAAAAGCAAGATGCACAGAGATATTTACAGTATCCCATTCCTATAAACCAGACTAACAAAAAATCCTTTATAACTGTCTGCATATGTAATGTATATACACGTAGAAAATATGTACTGAGTTAACATGGGTTATGGGATGGAATGAAGGAAGGGGTCAAGAAGATCCAAGCAAAAAGCAGAACAGGGAAAATCATGTTAAAAGTCTTGATAACATGATTACATGAGGTTAATTATCAAATAAGTGTATAGTTTGCATTAAGGAATTAGTTTAAAGACATAAAGCATTTTTAAAATCTGTAATTAATATAGCTGATTTTCAAAAACAGAACTGAAGATTTAGGTTATTCTTAAGCTATAGTGTCTTACCTTTTTTCAGAATTCCTGAGAAATAGTTACAGCCTTCTAGAAAATTAGAGTCTGAAACAAATAAGGCAAGCTATGTGGTGTTTTTTTACATGCATACAGGAAAAACCCTCCAGTGTTGATGATCATGTGGATATGTTAACTAAAAATGTTAGCTTTTTTCTGCCAATAAAGTAAACTTTTTAAGCATTTTTTTCATCTTGCCATTTCTTTTTAAGAGAAGTACCAGTCGACAGACAAAGCCACTCAAAGTTCAAGTTATGCATTCATCTATTGTTGCACATCAAAATTTTGGTTTGAAGCTTTTGTCTTGGCTGGGAAATATTATTGGATATTCAGGTAGGTTCATAAAAGGTTGTGTTGTTAATAGTTAAAAATGAGCTCATATGCCCTTGTAAGAGTTTTTTTGAAAAAATATCAAATGAAGTAATTTCTTGTTTTAATTTTGCATTTTATAATGCTATTTTGGAATACATTTTTACACAAAGAATTCTGTCCCAAATTTTGTCCAATAGGATTTTTTTAAAGAATTCTGTGGTCAAATAAATGCAAGAAACACTGGGTTAAACAATAGTAGTTAGACTTTTTTGTTGCTGTTTTAGGTGAAAGTTTACAGCTCAAGTTAATTTCTCATTCAGAAATTTATGCACATACTGTTTTGTGACATTGGTTGTAATCCCCACAATGTGACAGCACACTCCCCCTTTGCACCCCGAGCTACTTTTGTCCATTTGTCCAGTTCCTATCCCTACCTGCCTTCTCATCCTGCCTTTGGGCAAGAGCTTCCCGTTTGGTCTTGTATATTTGATTGAACCAAGATACACATTCCTTACGTGTATTCATTTTTTTTTTGTTTTATATGCTGTCTGTTCTTTGTCTGAAAAGTGGGCTTCAGGAATGGTTTCAGTTCTGGGTTAGCAGAGTGTCTGGGGACCGTAGTTTTGGGAGTTCCTCCAGACTCTGTCAGACTGTTAAGTCTGGTCTTTTCCTGTTGTGTTTCCCGTCAGGGTGGTCATTGCTGGTAGCCAGGTACCATCTAGTTCTTCATGTCTCATGCTGGTAGAGTCTCTGGTTCATGTGGTCCTTTAGTTCTTTGGGCTAGTATTTTCCTTGTGTCTGGTTTTCTTCATTCTTCTTTGCTCTGGGTGGGATGGGACCAATGGAAGTAACATGCAATGTGAATCTCACAAACTCAATAAAAGAACCACCACTACCCCCTTTTCCACAGTGTCCTGTGGAATTAGTGTTCCACTGACTAAACTGGAAAATGCCACTGTAAATAAAACCTAAGTGATTCCTGGTTAGCAGTTTAAAAAATAAAACTCTGATGTTGATAACATTGTTTTAACTCCTGCAGGTTTTGGTTACCAAAAATCCTACTGATCTATATTTGGTCTACAAATTTTTCTTCATGTAATGGTAACAATTACGAACCCTCACATCCAAAGCCCATAAGTACAAGATTGGTTTATGACTTTAAGGGTAAAATAGGAATAGATCTAAGCTCCCTCTCACCTGCCGTTCTTCAGGCAAGAAAGGCAATATGGATAAATGACATTCTGATGTTTACTATAAAGAATATTCCTAACACATCTGTATGAAAACACTGTTAGAGCATTGCCACACTGATCTGACAGGTGGAGAAAGAAGATATGCAGGTGTGGAAATGTAGGAGAACATATTTGCTGGCCTTTCAAATGTCTTTCCAATTATTTTTCTTGGCCCCATTTTGTTAAATTTTAGTATTTTCCATTGAACATCTGTATGCTAAATACTGTGCTATGGTTAATGAATAGTATCAGTGAGGCAATTTTCTGCTGAAATTTTTCTTTGGAGTGTTTATCACCAGTAATTTAAAGAACTTAGCATCTATTATTTGGTATATATGTAAGATTTTCTCTTTAGCTTCTTAACTGATTTCCATTTGCTGACTTTTGTGTTAAAGTTATTCCATTTTTTTCTCATTATTTTCCATGCTTGAAGAAGACTTAAAAAGAAGTCTAAATTTTAAAATACGGAGCAAAAAGTTATTAACATTTTGGTTATTTTAATGCTTATGTTAACATTTGAAGAGCTTTTTACAAGTTTAGCATTTAGAAGATGTAGGAACTTGTCTTCCAGGTCCTCTGGTAGATGGTAGGTGCTCAGTGGATTTTTGTTTAATTGATGAAGAACATTTTGTATAACATTAATAAAATGCAGTGATAAATATTATAATATGGAGGTTATACATTCTTTTTAAATTTTAGCACAATTTTACTTTATACCTACCTTCTGTCATCATGGAATATGTAACAGCTTTACTGTAATAGGGTTTTATTAGCAAAAAGTGCTTAAAAGATGATACTTATTTCAGTGGTTCTGCTTTAATTAAATTCTTTAAAGCATAAGAGGTTATTGCCTTTCTGATAGGCATGTATTTGGTATGCTGGAGCAAGTGTTGGTGTATAATATAAGACATGGAATTTTTTCCTTTTTGTGAAGTTATTAACAAATACTTAATATATTTACTTTTTCTGATAAATTTGACCTGTAATAAAACATATGGCACTCTACAGATCCAATTGAACATTTCTGCTAAAATGCCACTTTATTTTAATATTTGAAGTTGCTACCTCATGGCTCTTTTCTTTCTGTCTTAAGATGGCCTTCGCCGAATTTTATGCCAGGTTGGTTTACAAGAAGGGCCAGATGGTGAAAACTATTCTCTTGTGGATAGATTGATGCTTAGTGATTCCAAATTGTGGAAAGGTAAATCTCTTACGTACTTTCAAGCTTTAGAGAAAGCTGTTTAGATACTTGTGATGTTAAAAGTTTGTTTTTTGTTGCATTGTGTTATGTTTTCCCCGTTTGGGAAAATATTTTATTTATGCTTTTAAAGATTGGCATATGCAATCTCATTCTTTGGCGGCAGGGGGGTGAGGAGGACAGATTTTTTGAGGTCTGTGAAATTAAAAGCAAGAAATGTGATAAAACAGAAATGTATTTAGTGTTTTTCTATATGTTGAATATTTTGTTAGAAAATTATACCTTAGGGGCTGAGAGTTGAAAAAGGGGAATCATTACTCAATGGCTGTAGAGTGTTCGGAGTTGGAGACGGAAGAAGTTTGAAACTAGAGAGGTGGTGGTGGTATAGCATTGTTAACGCACTAAGCGCCACTGAATTATGCAAATGCTTGTATGTTATGTGAACTCTACCTCAATTTAAAAAATAGTTTGAGAAGCACTGCCCTAGGAAATGGCAGCGCCACATAGAAGGAACTTATATCCCTAAATGACTGCATAGAGCAGCATGACCTGGCAGCTTGGAACATTCCTCTGGAACCGTTACATGAATAAGAAATAAACTTTGTTCTTTAGAAAGAAAAAAAATACACATGAAGAGTTTTGCTCGAGACTTAAAATATAATTGATCATATAAAAACTTTGGAAATGTAATTTTCGGCATGTTTGGTATATCCTTATCTTATATATCCTGATCTTTTTCTTATCAGGTGCTAGGAGTGTGTATCATCAGTTGTTCATGAGCAGCCTACTTATGGATTTGAAATACAAGAAACTGTTTGCTGTTCGTTTTGCAAAAGTAAGTAGTTTCTCAGTTTTGGAGATTAGCAAAATAGGTTATATGAAGAGTAACTATAGCCCGTGATATCTGTTACTGGCGACTAGTAGTAATATGTTTTGGTTCTATGACACTTCAGAAATGACCTCTTTTTATCTTTTATTAATAGAACGAAATTTTATCAAAGTAGGGCTTCGTTTGCTTATCACCTCTCATGATGATAAGAATATTCATCTATGCAGTGTCCCTTTCTTTTTGTGTAGTTTAGAAGGTGATATGAAATGATAAATGAAGAATATAAACCTATGCCATTGTGAAATCATGGTATTGTTCTTATTAAAATTTGTGTAAGAAAAAGATAGTCTTAGTTTAAATGACATTTATACATAGATTCTGATTTAGGAATCATGAACTCTATGTTGTTAATATAATTGAATTATGTTCAGCTAACTGCATATTTTCTATTTGCCTGAATTAGAGATTTGTTAACCCAGGAAACATGTAAAAAACCATTTGGGCATCTCTTTCAGAAGACATGTCTGTGTTCCCTCCTCAAACCTCCTGAAGCAGATTCCCCAGGAGTGGGGCCTAAGCATGTATGCTCTGACAGGAGCCACCCAGATGATTCTGATAGGCGTCAGAAGTAATGAGAGTCTCATTTCATCAGAGACGATGAAACCCTGTTGTGGTTTAGCCCCACCAGTGTATGGCGACATCCCAGGTTTTTAGTAGCTGTTACTTCCTACTGTGGCTCACAAACTGCCATTGTGCTCCATAAGAGTGTAGTAACTACAGTGAATCAATATTTATACGGGGTGTAAGTTTTAGGAATCAGTTCTCCTTCTCATAGTAATGTTATCTTACTGACTTCCTCCAGCACTGACTTTTCCTTATAACCCTTAAACATTTGGTCAATGTGGATTAGAGGTGAATCTCCCCCTTGTTGTTTAGAATTACCAGCAGTTGCAGAGAGATTTTATGGAGGACGATCACGAGCGAGCAGTGTCGGTGACTGCTCTGTCTGTCCAGTTCTTCACCGCACCTACCCTGGTGAGTAGTGCTTGCCTTTTCTTTGTAACTGATAGCTGGCACTCCTTGCCTTTTTTTGCCTTCTTAATAGAACTATGAGCGTTTGCAGTATGATTATGTGACAGATGACCACGACAGAGAGTTTTCAATCGCAGACCTCTCGGTACAGATATTCACGGTTCCTTCACTTGTAAGTACTGAAAGACTTAAGAAGAACTTTGTTTTCTGTTGTCTTAATCATCTAGTGCTGCGATAACAGATATACCACAAGTGGATGGCTTTAACAAAGAGAAGTTTATTTCCTCACAGTAAAGTAGGCTAGAAGTCCAAATTCAAGGCGTTGGCTCCAGGCGAAGCCTTTCTCCCTCTGTCACCTCTGGAGGAAGGTCCTGGTCTTCAGTCTTCCCATGGTCGAGGAGCTTCTCAGGCACTTTGCTCCTGGTGCTGCTTTCTTGGTGGTATGAGGTCCCCCTGTCTCTTTGCTTGATTATGTCTTTTATCTCTCAAGAGATTGTCACAAGACATAATCCAATCCTGTAGGTTGAGTCCTGCCTCACTAACACAACTGCCGCCCATCTTCCCTCATTAACATCATGGAGGCAGTATTTACTCTACATAGGAAGATCACACAATACTGGGGATCATGGCCCACCCCAATTGATAACACATTTTTGCGGGGGGTATAATTCAATCCATGACATCTATTAATAAAAGTAAAGCCTTAAAATAATAGTGACCTAAGATCTGTATTTTACTGAATAAAATATTTCATTAACGAGCAGTCAGAAGTCAAGACACCTTCAACCATGCTAAAACATATCTTTGAATATCAAAATAATCTGGGTGGAAGTCATTTGGAAAAAAAAAAAAAAGAACAACTTCCTGCTGTTAAAATTAGTATTAAAAAACTTTTAATCCTTACGCTCTCATAGTCCTTCCCTGAGGTTTTGAACTGATGAGGATGAATTAAAAATTAAGTTGATTGGTTTAACAAATTTGATCCGAGATGTTAGAATCAGACAGCATACTGTGTACCATCTCACAGTTTGAGAAAGCCCATTGGTAAAGGGAGAGGTAGCTAAGGCAGTTGAATCAGAATGATTGAGTTGCTTTTACTAAGCTTCACTAGTAGCTCCTGCAGACATCACTGTGTTTTAGCACTGTATAGTAATTAAAACTCATGTTTTAATTCACTTAACAAATATTTATTAGGTACCTGTTTTTTTCACAGTTCTAGGCTTTGGGAATGTAATGGTGAACAAAAACAGACGAGGTCCCTGCCCTCTTGGAATTTACAGTAGTGGAAAAGACTCATATACTTAGTTAATTAAAACTCTGAAGAATTACGTGCTTTAAGAGAGAATAATAGGGAGAGCTGGCCTTTTTCACAGTTCAGAGAAGGTTTCCCTAAGAGAAATCTTAACACTATAGAAGTGGATGGACTAGTGAGGGGAAGATGTTCATGTTGAGGGACCAGCACTTGAGAAAGTCCTGAAGTAGGGAGGAGCATTACCTATATGGGGAACAGAAAGAAGACCACTAAGGTTGAAGATCCTGGAACATGGACTGAAGTAAGACTAGAAAAGTAGGCAGGGACCAAACTGTATAGATTTAAGAGCATTATATAGTTATTTTACTGACCAGATGTGTTTTCTAGGGTTTTGTTATTTTTGATTATTTTTTCCTCAGATTACTTTTATGTTTAAGGATATATTTTAGTGCAGTCTAAGCTGTTTCATTCTGTTGTATGTGGGGTCGCTATGAGTAGAAGCCGAGTTGACAGCACCTAACAGCAAAGCTATGTGAAGCCCACTTGTCCATTAATAAGATATTATAAGCCAAATTAAGGATTTTGGTTTTTAAGAGCATGGGACGGCGTTGAAGAGCTTTAAGCGACACTCAAATCATCACAGCTGTGATTTTAAAAAATCACCGTGTTTATAATTGGGGGAATGAATTGGCAGGAAACAAAAGTGAACGTAGGGAAGCCAATTAAAAGCTAATACAACAACCGAGAGAAGAATTGATAACTTGAGCTAGGATGGTGGCAGTGGATCTGAGTTGTGAAAGATATTTAGGTACCAAAATCTATAGAACTGGTGAGATGTTAGGTTTGAGGGATGTTGGGCCTGATGACTGATTGGATGTTGGGTTTGAGGGAGAAGAGTAAGGATGATTCCCAGGTTTCTTGCTTGCAGCTGGGTGGATGTTGTGCCACTTACTGGTGGAGAGAGTGATGCTTTCAGTTTACCAGGGTTGAGTTTGAAAAGCCTGCGAGATGATCCCATGTGTATTTAAACCTTTCCTTGCATTATTTTCCCAAAATTTAATTATTCTTAGGCTTTTTTTTCTTTAAGATGAACTGAAATCAATATGTCAGCTACCAAAAAGACCACTTTGGGATTTTGACTGAAAAGACATTGTATTTCTAGATTACTTCGAGAAGAACTAATGTCTTTGCAATATTGAATATTCCCATGTGGCAACATAGTTTGTCCTCAATCATTCAAGTGTTATGTTTTTGGTAAAAGTTTTATAGTTTTCTTATTATAGACCTTACACATTTTTAAAATTAAGTTTATGTATTTTTGATGCTATAGTAAAATTTTTACATTTTTTAACTGGTTATGGCTAGTATGTAGAAATGCTACATATTCATCTTGTATCTATGTAGTCCTCTTATTAACCTTTCTTATTCTAATACTTAGTGTTGATTCCTTTGGAATTTCTAATTGTCTGCAAATAATCATTTTTATTTTTTTCTAATATTTCAACTTTTGTTTCTTGTCTGTCTGCTTTAGATAGAACCATTTCCTTCATTTATTCAAAATATTTATTGAATGCCTTTTTTAGCTACCCACTGCCTTGGGCACTGGTATAAAATACAGCAGTGAACAAAACAGACGCTAGAGCCTGCTCCTGTGGAACTTATAGTCTAGTTGTGGGGAGACAGGTACATAAACAAATCCATAATATTTTTTATAAGTCAAGTGTTGATGAATGTTACAAAGTAGAAAAACAGGTTAAGGAAATAAGAGAGCGGTCATAGAAGGCCTGTCAGAAAGGTGATGTTTGAGCAGAGACCTGAAGGAAGTGAGAGAGTGAGTGTTTTGACTAACTGGTGGAAGAGCCTCCTAGGCAGAAGGAATAGCAAATGCAAAAGTTCTAAAGCGATTACGCACTTGGCATTTTGGTGGAAGGGACCAAAAGGAAGCCAGTGTTGTTAGAGTAAGTGAGGAGGAGGATGTCAGTGATAGCATTCACTGTGAAGATAGGGTAAAGGGGGGAGTGGGCAGTGCCAGAGCACAGAGGGCCTTGCAGGCCATTTTAAGAACTTTCGTCTTTTACGCTGAGTAAGATGGGAAGACGCATGATATCTAGGACCACTCTAGATAGCAGCAATGTCTTTATCTGGTCACTGATTTGAATGGAAGTCTCTCCCAAGTGTTTTAATCTCGTATTAAAAGATAGTGTTTGCTTCTGGTTTTGATAAATACTGTGTCGTGCGAAGGATATTTCCTTTTGTTCCTAGTTTACTAAAAATTATGTTGGTTTTATTTATTTTTTAATCAGAATTAAATGTTGATTTTTAGCGAATGCTTTTTCTCTGTTAGAATCTTTTTTTCCCCTCCCTTTGAGCTATTAATGTAACAAATACACTTATTAATCAAAGAAGGAAAAATTACATCTTAGACCTATTAATGTAATAAATTGTATTAGATTTTCTAATTTTGAAGCATCCTGATATTGTGTTATATAAATATTACATAGCCATAGCCATGATATATTCTTGTAACACACTGGTAGGCCCAATTTGCTAATATTTTGCTTAGAATTTTTATATACGTAATCACAAGTAAGACTGGTCAGTGTTTTTCTTCATGTGTATGTGTGTGCTTTATCAGATTTTGGCTCTGCAAAATGAACTGGGAATATTTCTGTCTATGCTCAGGAATAGATTAAATAACATGGAATATCTATTCTTTGAAGATATAATTAATCTAAACTTAGAATCTTTTGGAGGTTAAATCTTTTGGAAAACCTTTTCAATTTCATCTCATCCATTCAGGTTGTATTCTTGAGCCAATTTTTTAAATTTATACTTTCCTTAATAGTGGCTCTTCCCCTTCACAGCAACTTGATTCCACTTACAAACTTAATGCACATACTTCCTCCCTTTCTCTAGGACAGCAGACATACTTCAAAATCACCTGTGGAACCTTTTAAAAGTAGTTTTCTGCTGCCATTACTTGCCTGCTACCTCCTCCCCTGTCCTCATTCTTCCCAGAGTCATAGCCCCTAGAGATGGGCCAGGCATGTGTAGTTTTGTTTTATTTTGATCTTTTTAAATTTTGTCGAGATATATACAAAAAAGTGGGCATATGGTAATTGTATAGACCAGTGAATTTTTACCCACCCATGTCACCAGCATCCCAGAAGTAGTGTCCCTATTCTCCCCAGAAATAACTCTGCAGAAATAACCATTATCCTGTCTTCTAACACTGTAGATTGTTTTGTCTGTGTTTGAATTTTATGTAAATAAATTCATGTGATATGACTCTTTTGTACCTGGCTTCTTCCACTCAACATTATGGTTTTGAGTAGATCATTCATTCTTATTGCTATGTAGTATTCCATTGTATTACTATACCACCTTTTATCTATTTTCCAGTTAGTGGGGTTTTCCTGTTTTGTGCTATTAAAAATAAAGCTGCTTTGCACACATCTTTTACTAGAAAATAAGTACTCAGGTTTTGGGGTTCATACCCAGGAGTTTATGAGATACATATGTGTTCAGCCTTAGTAAGTTCTGCCGAACTGTTTTCCAAAATGGTTGAACCAGTTGGTACTTTCATCAACAATTTACGAGAGTTCCAGTTAGTTTCTGCACATTTTCACCAACATTTGCTATTATCAGTCTTTTAAATTTTTATGTATTAGTTTAAATTATCTCTTAATTTTATCTATTCTGGTATTGGCATCTCATTGTAGTTTTAATTTGCATTTCCCTGGTGATAATGAAGTTGAGTTCCTTTCTGTGTATTTATTGGCCCTTGGCTACCCTCCTTTGTGAATGCCTGTTCAGGTTTTCCACTGATTATCTTTTGGGTTGTCTGCCTTTTTCTTATTGATTTGTAAGAGGTTTTTTTTTAATACATTCTGCAGATTCTTTGTTGGGCATGTGTATTTACAAATATATTTTTCCAGGTTGTGATTTGTCTTTTCACTCTCTTAATAGTGTCTCCTAATGAATTGAAGTTCCTCATTTTAATGTATTTTATCAAGTTTTCTTTTATAGTTATCACTTTTTATATCTTGATTAAACAGTATTTGCTCATCCTGCAATCATAAAGATATTCTCCTGTGTTTTCTTCTAAAAACTTGCCTTCTACATTTAAAGTCCCGATCCATCTAGAATTTATTTTTGTGTATAGTATGAAGTAGGAGTCTAGGTTTTTTTTTTTTTTTCCTCCCCAAACGGATATCCACCTGATCTAGCTCCGTTTATTGAAGAGATCATCCTTTCACCTATTGTATTTCAGTTGCGCCTTTTATATATGTGGGTCTGGTTTTTGTTCTGTTGGTCTGTTTATCTTTGTGCTAATACCATAGTGCCTAAATTATAATAGCTGTATAGTGAGTCTTGATATCTGATAGTTAAGTCTTCCAGCTTTGTTCTTCAGGATTACTTTAGCCGTTTTTGGTCCTTTGCATTTCCATATAAATTTTACTTGGGAAGAATTGATATCTTTATTCTGTTGAGCCTTTCAACCCATGAACTTATATATTCCTTCACTTATTTAGTTTTAAATTTCTCTCACTAATGATTTATAGTTTTCAGTATAGAGGTCTTCTCAGTCTTTTAGATGTATTCCAAGATATTTGATGGTTTTTGATGGGAAATTGGATCATTTTTTAAATTTGACTTTGTGTTTGCTGGTATATACAAAATATAATCATTTTTGTATGCTGCCCTTACGTCCAGGAACCTTCTAAATTCATTTTGAATTCTGATAGTTGATAGATTCTTTTGAATTTTCTGTGTATGTAGCCATATCCTCTATTGTCTGTGAATGGTGACAGTTTTGATCTTATTCCCCATTCTTTGTGTCTTTTATTTTCTTATTGCACTGGCTAGAACCCCCAGTACAGTGGTGGATAGAAGCATGAATCTTTTTCTCATTCCTGATCTTTGGAGAAAAGTTTTTAATGTTAAACCATGAAGTATGATGCTTTGCTGTCGTTTTGGGTTTTTTGTTTTTTAGGTACTGTTTTTATCAGATTATAGAAATTAGTTTTTATTCCTAGTTTGTTATAAGGTATTTTGTTGTTGTTTTTAATCATGAACAAATGTTTAGTTTTCATTCATTCATGAAAACTACATGATTTTTTTTTTAATCCTGTTTATAAAATGAATTATGTCAGTTTTCTCAGGTATTAAATAGCACTCTTATGTTAAGAAAATAAAGTGATGTATTATTCTTTCCTAAATTGCATTATTTAGTTTATGCAACCTCATTTGTAAAAGATACTAGATTGTAATTTTTCTTTCTTGTAACATCTTTGTCAGGTTTTGAAATTAAGACTCGCTAGTAAACTGGAAAGTATATACTCTTCTTTGTTTACTGGAAAAGCTTTATTCCTTCCTTGAATGTTTGGACGAATTCACCAGTGTAGTCATCTAGGCCTAGAGATTTCTTTGTGGGAAGGTTTTAAATTATCAATTTAATTTCCTTAATAGATACAGAATGATTCAGATGTTCTGTTTCTTTTTCTTTCCCTTTTCATAGCCTGTGGGTTTTTTTTGCTTTGTTTTATTTTAGGAATTTATTCATTTCTTTTGAATTTTCAAATACATTGGTATAAAGTTGTTCCTGATATTGGCTTATTTTCTGTTTAGTTACCTGTACAATATGTAGTTTTTTGTAGCATTTTTTTAAGTACTTTTCTAAAATTCCTGATATTGGTAAATCTAAATTTTTCTTTTTTTCTTGATTTGTCTTGTTAGACATCTATCCTTTTGGTTTGTTTGTTTTGGTTTCCTTTTCAAAGAACCAGCTTTTGGTTGGTTGATTTTTCTTTTTTTGTTTGCTTTGTCTCATTAGTTTCTGCTCATTTTTTCCATTTGTCTCCTTTTGGGGTTTAATTTGCTATTCTCTTTCTAATTTCTTGAAATAAAATCGAACTCAGAGAATATACTCTGGGTGATTTCACTTCTTCAAATTTTGTTAAGCCTTGCTATATGGCCAGGATGTTTTTAGTTTTGGTAAATGTTCTGTATGCACTTGAAAATATTGTACATTCTGTGATTGGGTGCAGTGTTTAATATGTTAGGTCAAGTTTCTTAATTTTCATTGTGCAGGTCTTCTATATCCTTACTAATTTTTGCCCACTTGTTCTGTCAGCTGTTTGAAGCATGTTATAGTCTTCCACAGGGCACTGGTGGTGCAGTGGTTAAGTTTGGCTGCTAACCAAAAGGTCAAATACACCAGCCACTCCCTGGAAACCCTATGGGGCAGCTCTGCTTTGTCTGATACGGTCACTGAGTTGGAATCAACTCGACGGCAACGGGTTTGGTTTTTTTGTTTTTATAGTCTTCTGCAATGATTGTAAGATTTGACTATTTCTCTTTTTAATTCCCTCAGTTTTTGCTTTATATAATCTTGAAGCTATGTGATTGAGTGCATACAAATTTAGAATTTTTGTACTTCTAGGATTAAACCCTTTATTATTAGGAATTACCACTTTCCATCTCAAATAATGCTTCTGACTTTGAAGTCTAATTTATCTGGTATTATAGCAACAACTACTTTCTTTTGGTTAGTGTTTACATAATATATCTTTTTCTGTTGTTACATTTCCAGTTTCTCCGTACCCTAATATTCAAGGTGTATGTCTTTTAAAAAACCTGTATTTAGATTTTATTGTTTATCCAGTCTGACACTTAGTATTTTAATTATATTACAATTCATTTAATATAATTACAGGTGTATTTGGCTTTATGTATACCATCTTATGATTTTTTTTCTTCTCCATTTAATCCAGCTGATTTGCTTCTTTTTCTTTTCCTGCCTTCTTTAGGATTAACCAAATATGTATTATTTCACTTTTCCCCTTTTTTAGCTTGTTTACGTTCATTCGATATTCTTTTAAGGGTTACTCTAGAACAGTTTTACTCAAAGGGTCAGTTCATGACAAGATAAATAACTTGCACCAGAAATTTGCTTCTTTCAGGAAAAATATTGCTATGATAGAAACGTCAGTATAACTCCTGTAAACAGTTAACTTACCTTTTCTTGTGTGCTTCTTTTCATAGCTGGCACAAGCGTTTCACAGGTTTCTGGTCCATGGACCATACTTTGAGTGGTACTGCCTAGAGGTTATAACATGCATCTTAGATTTGCAACAGTCTAGTATAAAATATTACTTTAGAAACAACTTTCTAGTGCTGAGACCTCAGGATACTTTAACTCTGTTTGCCCACCTTTTGTGTTATTTTTGTCATGCAGCTTAATTTATGTACATTTTAAATCCTACAAAATGTTATTGCTTGGCATATCCACATATTTGTCTTTTCCATTGCTATTCATCCTTTTTGCATTTCCATGTTCCCCTCTAGGAGCAAAGAATTATTTTTGATATTTCTTTTTAGTGCAGGTCGGCTAACGGCAAATTCTCTGTTTCTGTCTGAAAATATTTTTATTTCACCTTTTTTTTTAAATTGTGCTTTAAGTGAAAGTTTACAAACTAAGTCAGTCTCTTATACAAAAATTTACATACACCTTGCTGTATACTCCTACACTCCTACAGCAGTATCATTTTCCATCCCATAGTCCAGTCCAATCCCTGTCTGAAGAGTTGGCTTTGGGAGTGGCTCCTGTTTTGGGCTAATAGAAGGTCCGGAGATCATGACCTCTGGGGTCCTTCTAGTCTCAGTCAGACCATTAAGTCTGGTCTTTTTGTGAGAATTTGAGGTCTGCATCCCACTGCTCACCTGCTCCCTCAGAGGTTTTCTGTTGTGTTCCCTGTCAGGGCTGTCATTGGTTGTAGCCAGGCGCCATCAAGTTCTTCTGGTCTTAGGCTGATATAGTCTCTGGTTTATATGGCCCTTTCTGTCTCTTGGGGTCCTAATTCCCTTGTGTCTTTGGTGTTCTTCATTCTCCTTTGCTCCAGGTAGGTTGAGACCAATTAATGCATCTTAGTTGGCCGCTTGCTAGCACTTAAGACCCCAGACGCCACTCTCCAAAGTGGGATGCAGAATGTTTTCTAAATAGATTTTATTATGCCAATTTGACCTAGATGTCCCCTGAAACCATGGTCCCCAAACCCCTGCCCCTGCTACGCTGGCCTTTGAAGCGTTCTGTTTATTCAGGAAACTTCTTTGATTTTGGTTTAGTCCAGTTATGCCAACTTCTCCTATATGTTTTTTTTTTCTTAATAGATTTTATTATGCCAGTTCACCTAGATGTCCCCTGAAACCATGCTCTCTCTCCAAACCCGCATCCCTGCTACTCTGGCCTTCGAAGCATTCATTTTAGTCAGGAAAGTCCTTTACTTTTGATTTAGTCAGGTTGTGCTGACTAGTCTCCTAGTGAATCATTTTTGATTACTATGGACTCTCATATTGTTTCAGGCTCGAATGCTTATCACAGAAGAAAACCTGATGACCATTATCATTAAGACTTTTATGGATCATTTGAGACACCGAGATGCCCAGGGCAGGTTTCAGTTTGAACGATACACTGCTTTGCAAGCCTTCAAGTTTAGGAGAGTTCAGAGCCTTATTTTAGATCTCAAGTAAGCTTTTATTTAATTATCAAAACAGTTGCAACTTACAAAACATAGATGTTTATTTATTCATAGTTATTTTTGTCTTGTTCAGATATGTGTTAATTAGCAAGCCAACTGAATGGTCAGATGAGCTAAGACAAAAGTTCCTAGAGGGGTTTGATGCCTTTTTGGAATTACTGAAATGTATGCAGGTATGTATAAATTGACACATTTTAAAAAGGGAAGTCTTGATTTTTTTTTTTTTTTTTTAATTTTTTAATTGAACATCTTTCTGTCTATGTATTTTCTTCCTTTTGGGCACATTTCCAAAAGAGCAGTTTGGATGGCAATAGTTTGGGCCAAGAAACTCCTCTTTAATTGGAGACTCTTAGAAAGTTGTAGAGCAGATGAGATCCCAGCAAAGATTGTGGCATCTACTGCTCTTTTGTATTGCTAATTCTTTTGGTTACTATTAACATTCTTTCTTTGGCAATTGCAGGGTTTTTTGTTTTGTTTTGTTTTTAATATGTTCACACAGAAGTAGAGTTATTTGAGAAACAATTATGTTAATTTTTTTGTTTCCATATGTCTTTTTCTCTCCTTGTTATGACATTTATATAATACAGTATAGAACGTTTTTCCCTTCTGTTTAATCCTCTTTTTTGGAAACATCTCCATATAGAAAACAGAATCTAGAAGCAAGATGAACTAGTTTTTTTAACCAGTTTTAACAGTAAGAAAAGATAGGTGACATCTCTAAAAATCTAAGCAAGTACTATTGTGATTCCTTTAGCAGTTTTCTGACTTTCTTAAGAAAACGAATAAAGTTGATTTATCATTTTTAGAAAATATTCTAGTTCTTTGGAAACCATGGTGGCATGGTGTTAAGTGCTATGGCTGCTAACCAAAAGGTCGGCAGTTCAAATCTACTAGGTGCTCCTTGGAAACTATGAAGCGGTTCTACTCTGTCCTGTAGGGCCCTTACGAGTCATAATCGACTGGACGACAACAGGGTTGGTTTGGGGTTTTGCTTATGTAGTGGTTTTCATGGGTGTTTAATTTATTGTAATATTTACTTATTTTTTTTCTTTTGTCAGTGAAATTAATAGTTGCTTTGGTTATTTTGAATATTTGAGGGGTCTTATAGTCTGTATTATTTAATCAATTCCGAGAAGTCAAACTTGTGTCTAAAAAGTGATTATTCTTTTGTATTAAAACCTCTTTGTCTTTTTCTTGTTTTACTCTCTTTTAGGCTCTATGAAAACTTTTAGTTCCAGGTTAGGGAGTAAATATAAAAATATCTTTCTAGTATACTATAAAATATTAAATTTATAAAGTTTTAAAAGCCTGTCAAATTTCTTCTAACAATTTTTTTCATAGGTACAGACCTAAAAAGGAATTTGAAGGATTGTTATAGTAAAGTATATATTTTATTGTCTAAGATATAGAAGATTGCCTCTAAAATAATTTGTTCCATACTTCACAGAGATTTTTTATTTGTATTTTAGAAAATGTTATGTAAGCACGTAATTTAAAAAGTTATGACCTCTCATACTACTTGAAGCTTCCTGTCCAGACTCTTTGTTTTTATAATCAATGTGTATTTCTTCATTATTAAGTTTCTATATAAGAGAACGAATATAATTTTAATTCATATAAAACTTGTTTACTTCCGTTAAGGGAATGGATCCAATTACACGTCAAGTAGGACAGCATATCGAAATGGAACCGGAGTGGGAAGCAGCCTTTACACTACAAATGAAATTAACACATATCATTTCAATGATGCAGGACTGGTGTGCTTTAGATGTGAGTCTCTTATAGTAGGGGTCCCTGGGTGGTGCAAACTGTTAAGACCCTCAGCTCTTCTACTCTGACACACATGGGGTTGCTGTAAGTCAGAATTACTTAATGCCAACTGTTTTTTTTTTTTTTTTCATCCTCGGAGTGGCATGAAGTAGGAAGGGGAGATTCCTAGGTAAATTTTGAGATTTGGAGAAAATGATGGTGATCACTTAGCTCATAAAACAATATATTTTACCTTTCACCTATAAATTTAGTGAAGTTTAAAAAGTTAAAATGCTAAAGCCTTAGCAAAAAACTTGGGAAATAGATGAAAGACGAAATAATCCACAATCTCTCTTCACTAATGTAACTACCTTCATTTTTTTCATAATCTATTTTCAACTTTAGAAACCCTGGTGTAGCAGTTAAGTGCTACGGCTGCTAACCATAAGGGTCGGCAGATCGAATCTGCCGGGCACTCCTTGGAAACTCTGTGGGGCAGTTCTACTCTGTCCTATAGGGTCGCTATGAGTCGGACTCGACTCGATGGCACTGGGCTCGATTCGGTTCGTTATTTTCAACTTTATGCATATAAAAACAGTAAATTATAAATATGTCCAAAAATAGTTTTACTGTCAGTACATTTACCCTATGTCTTAATATTATCTTGGCCTACTTTTGGCCAAAAAAGACTGAATGAGAGTCTGTATAAGTTGAGGGGATCAGGGGAGGTTTTCTGTGTGTGAGAGTTAAATGATCAGAGAGTAAAGAATATTCTTCACTGAGAGTACAGGTATATCATGCTCTGTGCAGAAAGACAGCGTGGCTTTTTTGGTAGCTGTGAAAAGGCCCTGTGGCTGGAGTACAGAGGTTGAGAGTGGAAAAGTAGAGCATTTCTTCGCAGAGACTTGGAAGCCATGGAAAGGAGTTTGGATCGCACGTTAATTGAAGTAGGCCGCCATTAAAGGCTACCAAGCAGGGATACGGCCTGAGCTGATTGACAAGTTTCTTTTAAAACAAAAAACTGTGTAGACAGTGGATGAGGAGCCAAGAGTAGCAAAAGAGAATTTAATAGAGGGATGGTTGGTTGACAGTGTCTTGGAGGTAGTGGAGATAGAGCATAGTGGCCAGGTTTGAGAGAAGTTTAGAGAATGAAATAATGAGGAATGAGGGAAAGGAGAGTATTGGAATAACTTCTAGATTTCCACATCTGTACGGATAGAGGTGTCATTCACTGAGATAGGGGCTACCGGAAGAAGGACCAAGTTTGGGAAGGGAAGGTTGAGTTTGATTTTGCCCATATTGATACTTGACGCCAACATGTCCAGGGCAGATATCATTTTGAAAGATACACTGTTTTACAAGCCTTTAAGTTTAGAAAAATTCAGAGCCTTATTTTAGATCTCGAGTAAGCTTTTGCTTAATTATTGTCAAATTCCAGGTGCTTATTCAATGTTAAAGAAACCCAACCTTTTGAGTAACTTAACAGAAACCCTCTTTTTTTAGGAAAAAGTACTAATTGAAGCATACAAGAAATGCCTCGCTGTATTGATGCAATGTCACAGTGGTTTTACTGATGGTGAACAGCCAATCACACTAAGCATTTGTGGACATTCAGTGGAAACTATCAGATACTGTGTTTCCCAAGAAAAAGTTAGCATTCACCTCCCAGTTTCTCGCTTACTTGCAGGTAAAGCATTTCCCAGAATGAAGAAAAACCATGAAAATTACTTTTTAAATTGTTGTGTGTTGTTACTATGTATTTGATACTTACCATGAGCCAGACGTTTTTTCAAGAGTTTTACATGTATTACATTTAATCATCATATTGGCCTATGAAGTAGATACTATTATGGGCACTGGGCATGTACATACCAGCTACATTTTCCTCCCCTAGAAGTTTATTGGCAGGCATCTGACCCACTTTAGTACATTCTGGCATTATGGCAGATACTGGTGCAGCCGTCTAAAAACAAGGAAGTTTGCACCACATTTGAGCATTGAGAGCTGTTTGTATGAGGGGATGCTTCCTGGAGGAGCGATTATGTGAAACTTTATACACTTTTGGCTTCTATACAGCAAGATAAGGCTTGCAAGTATATTCACTATTTCCTTTGTGTCATTGGGAAGGTATGGTCACTAGCATTCGAAAATATTCAAGTAATTGAGTTATTTTGGGGGTGAAAACAGTTTGCAGTGCGCTTCCTGGGCCATGGTACCGATATGTACCATATGTGTGATGTACTTCATGGAATGTGGTACTGACATAACCCACTTGAAATTGGCACTCCATTTTTTCAAACAAAAAAAGTGCCAACAGACAATGATTCGATATCCATGAATCATTAGTGAAAAAACATGGCATCACCAAAAATTAAAAAAAAAAAATTTCTTCCAGTAAAAGGTTAAGGTCACTTTACAGGTAGGAGGATTGAGGCACAGATAGTGACTTGCATAGTGTGATACAGCAAGAAAGAGACAATTAGGATTTGAGGCAATTTAGCAACTGAAGACATAATTATAACCATTAGACTATGAGTTTTTTTTTTTGTACTTCTTAGCTGTAGATGCCACATGTTTTGTTAACTCACCTTCAAAGTCTGTGTTGTTCAATTCAGCCCAGCCTATCACTTAAGCAGTTGCGAATGAATCGAAACCACCCTGACTTTTCTCTCCCTCTTTTTCACTCTTTTATTGATAACTTTTTAAGCAACAGATCAAGAGGGAGTCCCAAATTGGGGTGATGGTTTTTTAATCAAGTAGTTGATTTATAAGCCGTTTGTAATTGGTAGAATATCTGAAGCTACTAGCTTGCAGTGGCAGAAGATTTTGAATATGAACTTGTCCATCGCTACAGATTCATTTCTTATGTCTAGGTATTCTTATCCTGCTCACACACTATTCTTGTTTGATTTTTAACTCTGGGAATAGAAAGAAGAGAACTTCTAAAGATAGATGATTTATTTATTTCAGTATTTTTAATTTATCTTAAATATGAGTCATTAACTTAATGTGTTGCGAAGGCATTTTGGGAGTGATGGGGACATAATGGAGAACTGGTGTCATTTCTTCCTTCAGTGTTGGGTAGAAGTCACCAGTGAAGTGATCTGAACCTGATACTTTCAATTTTTTTTGCAAGTTAGTAATTATGAATAAAATTTCTTTTATAGATACAGGCCTATTCAGGTTATCTATTCCTCCTTGTTTGAGTTTTGGTAGTTTGTGTCTTCCAAGGAATTGGTCCATTTCATCTGAGTTACCAAATTTGTGAGCATAGAGTTGTTCAAAGTATTCCTTTATTATCCTTTTAATATACATGGAATCAGTAATGACAATCCTGCTTTCACTTCTGAAGACTTTTTAAAATCATTCTGAGCATTGTCACATTATCCTGCTTATAGACCCTAACATTCCAAAAGTCTTTTGGGATGTTATTGAAATCCTGGTGATTTATGATACCTATTGTGGGAATTAGGAAGTGTTCTTCTTAGACATAGGAATATCGAAACAGTACAACAAATAACTGCCGAGAATGAAATTATGATTGTAAAAAGAAATATCTCTTATTCCTGTAACTTGTTGAGGCTCAGTTTTGTTTTCATTCATTTGTTTGAGTGCTTTGAACGTACTAAACTGTTGATCCTCAGCATAAGCAAGTGGCAGCATGATGTTGTGGAAAAGTACTGGACTAGAAGGCAGGAAAGTGGGTCGCGTCTCCAACTCAGCCGCTGATCTCTTCTGCATTTAAAAATCCGGTTATATGGATGGAACCTGACATTGATGGTTTATCCACCCAGAAAATTGTCAGTTCTCTGAAAAGATACTAATTTCTGTCTGTTCAGTGAACGTTTTTTAGCATTTCTGTCTCACAGTATTTGATAAACCTTGGCCTGAATGCTTGCAGTCTAATTGGAAAGCTAAGTAAATATACACAAAACAGTTCAAGAACAGCTTGAAATGTGTGATAGTGGAGTTTGAGTAGTGGATATTGAGAACCAGTTACTCGGATGAGATTAGTAATGCAAGTCTTCTTAAAGGAGTAGACCCAAGCTTGAGCAAGTGGCCCACAAAGATTGATAAGATTATAAAGAGCGTTCTCTGTTTAGGCAACAACATAAGAAGAATATAATCAGAATGAACTGAGGTCGAGCCATAAAAGAGCCCACTGCTGATGGGAATTAAAGAGACTTTGATCCTAAATTGGGAGTTCTGAGAGACTTCATTCTGAGGTCAGGATCAGTGTAGACCATGAGTGTTCGGACCAGTTTCTCTGTTCAGTTGCCAGAAGGATCTCTCACTACTATACTTTAAATTGTAATAAACTCGATGGCCCAGTGAAATATGACAGAATTGCCATAACTATGTAAATTGCTTTGGTAGTTACATAGCTGCTTTTGCTGTATTTGTGTATCTAGCATTTACTTCTGTACAGTTTCCTCGCCATATGTCGGTACATGTGATTAAGGCTCTAAGTGTACTTTTGATACAGAGATTCATAAGAATAACAGCTGAAAAGCTTCATTTGTGGACCCAGTTCATTTTACACATTCTCAAAGAGAAGGTAAAGAAGTTAGATATAAAGTTGAGTGAATATTTAGATTTTTCTTTTCCAAATGATTTTCACTTATAAAAATACTTTTTTGTTTGTTCTTCTGTGCAGGTTTGCATGCATTATTAAGCAAAAGTGAAGTGGCATATAAATTTCCAGAGCTCCTACCTCTAGTAAGTGGTACTGAGATTTGAAAGTGAATACCTACTTATTATGTTCTGTGTAGTTGAAATGACTTTAAAACAAAAAGTGTCTTAAAATAATTTCAACCCGTTTTATATAAAGCTTTTCTCCCTATCATCCAGTCTTCTTTATAACAGTTGAGATGTTTGTGGGTTTTTTTGTTTTTTTTTAATATACAGAGTGAACTTAGCCCACCCATGTTGATAGAACACCCTCTTAGATGTCTTGTGTTATGTGCCCAAGTACATGCTGGAATGTGGAGAAGAAATGGGTTTTCTCTAGTAAACCAGGTAAGTGTTTAACTCTATGGAGAATTTTCATTCCATTTTTTTGGCCTCTTTTTTTTTTTTTTTTTTTTTTATGAAGGCTGTAGTTTTCAATGTGCTTAGTCATTGAAAGTTAAATATCTATAATCAGATAGTTTAAAAAGACAAATCTATGATAAACCAAAAAATTTCTTCTGTAACTTGTAGTTTGTCAAGGAACAATATCAGAAGTAAAAATGAATGACAATGGTTTTGATTTTCACTTGAAATCAGTTTTTAGAACAAAGTTGTCTATTTAAAAAATAATAATAAAAATAGATTTCATGCTTTTAAATTGGGTTGAAAGTTAGAAATTCTGTTAGGTATCTCTGAAATTGAGGTTTTAATTTTTAAATCTCAACAAGGTGTAGTATGGATATTTCTTCTTTTTTTTGGTAATTATAAACCTACTAAAACAACCTTTTACTTTGTTGTAAGACCCAGAAAATTGGCTGCAAAATATGAACTATAGAGTGACCACTGTAACCTGGAAGTTTCCAATTAATTAATCTCTACTAAGGTCGTGTTAACTGTTAGGGAAACCACATCGTGTGCGTGTGTGCGCGCGCGTGCGCACAGACTGTATGCTTTTTGGGGGAGTGGGGAGAGGAGGGTTGGGCAAATAAAACCTAGTTATCCAGTATAATAATTTTTTTTTTTTAGATTTATTATTACCATAATGTGAAATGCAGGAGGGAGATGTTTGACAAGGATATAGTAATGCTTCAGGTAATGAATTTAAAAGCATACTTAAAGGTTGTGTGGAGGGAGTGGGGGGCATCGTTTACTTCTTGTTACTGCCACAGAATCCAGTCATTTATCATGGCTCCCAAATTAATAATTCCATCTGAGCCCTGTCTATTAAGCTTCAAACTCATATAGTTAACAGCCTATAGAACATTTCCATCTGGAATTACTGGACACATTTCAGATTTAACAAGTTCAGAACAACTATTTTTTCCATAACTTCTCCCTATTTTATGTTTCTTACTATAAAAATGGCATGGTGGGGACATCTGACCTCCTCTAACTTCACAAGGGGGAGAGAGAATCACCATCAGCCGAAAGCTGATTCTTGTGAAGTAGAGGTCAAACATACCTCATCTCCCCAACCTTTTTTCCAATTCTGACACCAGCCATCCCTCCATGGCACTCACTACTTCTCTCCTGGGTTTAATGATTCATTGTAATAGCCACACAGAACTCACAGACAATACGCATGATATTGGGGTTTACTAGGGAAGTAACAGGTTACAATTCAGGATCAGAAACTACTCAGGATACAGTTCTTCAGTCAGTACAACTTCTTGGCTGTGCCCACAGGCAGGCCTCTCCTGGGCCCTTGGCCCCTGGGCCTTATAGGCCTCTTGGACTGGCCCGGCCTCTGCCCTGCTCAGGTAAGTGTTGTGAAGCTCTTTAGCTTTACCAATAGGTGCCGCCAAAGTGACCCCATTCCGCCAGCAAGCCTCTGGCCCAGAAGCACTCAGCTTTCTCACTCTGTGGGCTTGGAAGCCCACCGCCCTATCTTCTGCTGGTCTCCTGGTTCTGCTGCTGCCAGCTGTCATGCTTGCCGCCACTTCTAGCTGTCTTGCATTGTCTCTGGTGTTACAGCTCTCTGTCTCCTGGGTCTAGGAAGTTCTCAGTGCAGGGACCCCAGGTCCAAAGAACACATTCTACCTCTAGCTCTTTCCTGGTGGTAGTGAGGTCTTTCTCTGCTCTGAGATTGGCTCTCTTTTAAGTCTAGCAGATAGCAAAACTAACCAATCACTTCGTTAGGGTTCCATACACTTTATTTGCATGGTTTCACCCCCAACAAGGGTGCGTGCTCCTTGTTTGCATTATTAGAAAGCTATCCATTCCCCTCTGTGGGCCACAAGTACCTTATTTGCATACTCTAACCCAATCATTTTGTAGGAGTCACAAGACCATGCATGGCTCGAAGGGCCATATTAAGTAATTCACTGTACCGCACCTACGTCGGTGAATTGTTCCACAGCATATACAGTTGTTAAAGTCAGGAAGCTGAAAGCCATTCTTTCATCTTCTGGTTAAAGACACAAACTGTTAAACTGATCTTCGAGTCCTGTGCTACTCTCCATTCCATACTGCTATCCCAAGAATATTTAATTACATCAAAATTCCCTGAATTTGCAGTGCTATATCTCCTAAGTCTTAAACTCTCCATGTTTATTTCTTTTGCTCCCTAAATTGCCCTCCTCTTCCTTTACCTCACCTAGCTAACTTCTTTACTGCAAGCCTTAGTTTAGTGTGACTTTCTCCAAGCCTTTCCTGGCCCACCAAAGCTTGATTGAGTATGCCTTTCTTGGGGACCTTTGGTGCTTATCCTTGCCATAGCATTTATAACTCAATATTATGATTGCCTGTTTACTTTTTGTCTCCCCCACTAAACTGTGGCAAGTGTATCTTGTTCCTTTTTTGTCCTTTGTGCTTAGCACAATGCTTGTCACATAGTAGTTGTTTCATATTATTGCTGAATGGATTTCATAATTATAGGAACATAAAGTCAAGAAATATAAATTTCAAAGATAGGTTCAAAATAAATGAAAAGCTAGGTTAGTTTAGAATTTATACAAATGGAATTAAAGGGAAATTAAGGACTCTCGAAACTAATTTTAAAAACTGTCACTTCTGCTAGTATAGCGTTTACTATAAAAAAATAGGTTGACAGCAGCTACAGCCTCATCTACCCTGAGACTGGAAGAAGTAGATGTACAGCTCCCAGCCATTCTGATCAGGGTCAAAATAGATGGACCCTGGTAGAGTGGGAGAAAAACATGGAACAGAACTCACATTCTTAGAAAGTCCAGACTTACTGGACCAGTTGAGACTAGAAGACTGCATGAGACTGTTACCTTCAGATACTTTTTAAATCTTGAGCCGAAACTGATCCCAGAGTCACCTTTTAGTGAAGTAACAGATCAGCACACAAAACAAAGGACATTATCTGGGAGTACAGTGTTCCATTAAAAAACCGTCTATACAAGACCAAAAGGTGAACAGCTACTCTAAAGCAAAGATGAGACGATAAGGTGGCAGGGAAACTAGGGTCCTGGAGACAGAACAACGAGAATGCAATTAAAGAGGATGTGGACACGTTATGAAAAACGTTAACTAATGTCACTGAACAGTTTGTATAGAAATTGTCAAATGGAAACCTAATTTGCTGTGTAAGCTTTCACCAAAAACACAATAAAATGTTATTAAATAAATAAATAGGTTGAGAGTTCTTGATAAAGGTTTAATATGTATATTAAGCAGTACTGGAAGCTTAATTGACATACTACATTCAGAGCCCATACACCAGACAGTGATTAGAGAACCCTGAGATAAAACTTGGGAGCTAAATTCATTATTTTAAAGCATTACAGAAAAAGAGAATTCATAGTCCATGTTAGTCTGA
This sequence comes from Loxodonta africana, assembly GCF_030014295.1. NCBI lineage: Eukaryota > Metazoa > Chordata > Mammalia > Proboscidea > Elephantidae > Loxodonta > Loxodonta africana. Next base: position 105,359,710 of record NC_087342.1, read on the forward strand.
TGTGTGGATTCAGGTTTGGTTTGGTTTTGTTTTACATGCTTAGATTCCTGCCCACACTTGTCACCTAACACAGTAGAGATTGGGACTAAATGGATTTCCTTCTTTTATTGGGATTGGTGAAGAAATAGACTGCTTTCTGTTGTGCAAAACAAAATACCATTAATTGTGTAATAACGTTTTTGACCTTCCCCTTTTCCTTTATCTCAAACGTTTAAAAAAAAAAAAAAAAGACAGGTGTCTCCATGATGGATCCAAACCATTTCCTGATGATCATGCTGAGCCGCTTTGAGCTTTATCAGATTTTCAGCACTCCAGACTACGGAACAAGGTTCAGCTCTGAGGTTACCCACAAGGTAGGGACGCGTCTAACGACAGACATCACCAAAGGAGCACCTTTCATTTTGTTGTTACGTTAATTATTTGAGATGCAGTGTGCGTATTCTTATCTCTGAACTTTATCTTCCCCCGCTTGCTATAGGATGTTGTACAGCAGAACAATACTCTAATAGAAGAGATGCTATACCTCATTATAATGCTTGTTGGTAAGTTCGGATTGCTTGAGATGTTTATAAATTATATTGGTTTCTGTGGTAGCAGATACTTCAGAATTTCCAAACTATGTTTCTTTTGTTTAGAGCTGATACTCAGTTTTAAGGAAGGGGAATTAGAGTATCTATCTTTTCTCCGTCTAGTTACTGTAATGTTCAGAGTGATTGTGCTTTGGCGCTTTGGAGAAAGGATGGTGTACAGCTCCTGAAGCAGAATAAACGAGAAGATTCTAAGTTTGGGGGAGAAAATGGGGACAGGAGAATTTATCAAGCAAGGATTAGGATATTTAAGAGCTATTCGCTGTTACTTTATGCTTTAGCTCTGTTTCCCACCATGGTTTTGTGATACAAAAATGACTTTGTGACATTAAAAAAAAAAAACCTGTTGCCATCAAGTTGATTCCAACTCATAATGACCCTATAGGACAGAGTAGAACTGCCCCATAAGGTTTTCAGGGAGTGGCTGGTAGACTCAAACTGCTGACCTTTTGGTTAGCAGCTGAGCTCTTAACCACTGCGCCACCAGAAGCCCAATTCCTATTTAATGGAGACCGATGGCTAATAGAAAGGAGCCCGGGTGGTACAACAGTTAAGCACTGGGATGCTAACTGAAAGGCTGGCAGTTGGGACCCGCGCAGCAGCTCTACAGGGAGATTATCCATCAATCAAGCATCAGACCTATGGCTCTAATGCCCCTCCCATAAAACTGAGTATCAGACCTGGTGATCTGCTTCTGTGAAGATTACAGCCAAGAAAAGCTTATGGGGCAGTTTTGCTCTGTCACTGGGGTCACTATGAGATGCAGTCAATTTGATGGCACCTGACAACAACATGGCTAATAGGTACAGCTTTCTTTTCTTGTTGCCTGTATTTCCAGTCTATTTTTCCCCCCATCTTTCCCATTCTTTTATCCCTTGCCTTGTCCCACCTCCCTTCCTATTTTAGACCCTCTACAGTCCATAGAGCAGAGAATCCTGACTACTGTCAGTAGGTGATATCTTATTTGCCACTAGACAGAGTAGGAAAGGGAGGCTCTCTCTCTCTCTCTACCATGTGGCAGATGGAGTGAAACCAGTTTTCCAGGCTATTGTTTTTCACTACTTCTCATCCCTTCTCAACCTTCCTATCCTGTTCCTCTAAAGCAGCAGCCAGAGTTCTTTCTCTCCACTGCCTGAAGTGTGCACTCACCCGTTGTGTCTGAGACTCAGAAGTGTGATCAGTGCTGCTCTCTCTGTAGCTTGTTGCCAGACCAGTCATCGCTTTCCCATTGCACAGACAGAATTATATAGAGAAATGCGTTGTGTTGCATAACTTATAAGTGTAATGCCACTCAAGTATTGTGGTTGTGTTAAATGCGATGTACATACTTGTTCATTATTGACAGGAGAGAGATTTAGTCCTGGAGTTGGACTGGTAAATGCTGCAGATGAAATTAAGCGGGAGATTATCCACCAGTTGAGCATCAGACCCATGGCTCACAGTGAATTGGTAAAGTCTTTACCTGAAGATGTAAGTACCTACATTTTTAAAAAGAAAATTTTAAAAATCTTCTCATACCTATCTGTCTAGTATATACAAAGCAAAATAGAGATAGACTCTTTTACACCGAAGCCTTGAAAGAGATAAGGATGCTGGGGCAAAAAAAGAAAAGTAATCCCAGCTCTTAGAACTGAACTACTGTATCTGTTAGAGAGGGATTTTTATAAGGCCCTTAGTGTGAAGCTGCCACAAGTAGAGATAGTGCTTTGTAACTTAACATGTTGAGGGAAAGGAGTGGGAAAATACCTGCTCAGTTTTTGAGTCTTATCCTTCTCAAGCATTCAGTGATTCTCCTCCTTGGTGAGCCATCTGTTTCATCTTAATGAGTGTAAAATAATATTCACAAGAGCATTCGTAGGTTGAATTGCAACTGTTTTTCCTCTCTGGGTCTTAAGTTCCTCACCCATCTATTTTTCAGCGTTGGGGCTTTTCAGAAACTCAACACTTAATAGTTAGTAAAGGACTTTATTTTCATTGAGGCTTTTCAAGATAATGTTTTCCCAAGATTGAAACACAGATCAAAACTTTCAATGTAACAGTTCTTAATCTGAGCTGGCAACCTGTCTTATATGTATTGCATAATAATACTTTTTAAAACCTTTTTATTAACATTTTCAAACATCTACAGAAATAGAAAATATAGTATAACAGACTCCATGTTCTCATCACCAGCTTCAACAGATGGCCAGTCTTGTATCATCTATACCCTTACCTAACCCCCATCTACTCACTGGATTGTTTTGTAGAGAATACCAGATTTGTCATTTCATCTATAAATAGGGCTATATGTATTTAAAATAGCGGTTCTCAACTGGGTATGATTTTTCCTTCCAGGGGTACATTTGGCAATGTTTGGAAACATTTTTCATTGCCACTACTCAGGGTGAGGGAGGATGGTCCTGGCATCTAGTGGGTAGAAGCCAGGCATGATAACTGAACATCTTGTAATACACTGAACAGCCTCCCACAACAAAGAACTGTGTGCTCTAAAATGTCAGTGGTGCTGAGGTTGAGAAACTCAGATCTAAATGATAAAGGATTTTTTTTAACCCATGTACCATTATCGCACCTAAAAAATTAACAGTAATTAATAATTTCTTAATATCTCCAAATATCTATTCAGATGAAATGGCTTGTACTTTTTTTAGTGCAGGAAATTCTGAGTTTTTAGATGAGGAAGCAATTATAATTTACCCTAGGCTTTAGGATAAGAGGAGTCCCTAGGTGACACAAACGATTAACACGCTTGGCTACTAACCCAAAGGTTGGCAGTTTGAATCTACGCAGAGCACCTCAGAAGAAACACCTGGTGATCTACTTCGAAAAAATCAGCCACTGAAAACCCCATGGAGCACAGTTCTACTCTGACCCATACGGGGTTGTCGTGAGTCGTAATTGACTCAATAGCAACTATTTTTCTTTTTTTAGGATAAGGAAGAATAAAATTTGAAACAGCTTTTTAAAGCTGTTTATACAAGGTGGTGGTATATAGTCACCCAATCTGTGTCCTGTAGAACACACAAGATAGTAAATGGGTAGCCTGGGGAAAAGCTTAGTGGTGTGTTACATATTTTAGAATTACTCTGTAGTGTGTTACCTTTTGGAGAATCATAATTACTTTAGCGAAATCAAGACTCTGAGAAGTCTTATAGTAAAAGAACATATGCAACTTTTCTTAAACCATATTTCCCAAGCTTTTTATCAGAACTTGTTTTTATTAAAACAGGAATTCAAAATTCCTATTAACATCTTGGCATGAATGAAATATGATTTGGGAAATGCTGTTTTACTGAAACTAGATAAGAAATTAGTGTAACTATTTCACAAGATAAAACTATTTTAGATAATATTTTGTTTAAATGTTATATGTAGACTTTGTATTTTCATTTAATTCTTTTGAAAATAGTTATTTCGATTCTATATGGTAGTGACTTTTTTTTTTTAATTATAGCATTCTGAATGAATGTCAGCTTACCAAATAATCTGCCTAATTGTATATTAATCGTGTTTACTATGGGATCCTCATCTGTAAAAATAGGGCTAATAGTATATCTACTTCATAGGTTGCTATGAGGGTTAATGAGATAAAAACATAGTTCTCAGAGTGTTAGCAATTATTAACACAAAGCACACTTATTTCTTATATCTTTAGGAGAACAAAGAAACTGGCATGGAGAGTGTAATTGAAGCAGTTGCCCATTTCAAGTGAGCTTACTTCCTATTATTTCACATTCCGTATTTTATACATTCACCTTTCTTAGATTGTTTCCTTTGCTGGAACTGAGCATGAAGTTGTTGCTTTCAGAGAGTGACAAATATTTTCAAACTTACAACTAAATTAGATTTCTCACTGACATTTCACTCTTGTAATCTAGGCCTGCAAACAATAACTTAAAGTAACTTTATGAGGGTTTTCGATACATGTACAGTAAGGGTTCATAGCTGATGGTTTCACTGAGCAGGTGATCCAAGTAAATGCATTGGGCTTTCTTCAGATTTCTTTGTGTCCATTTGAATGTGGCACCTAAATTGTGGACTAAATGCTTCCTTCTCTAGTGTCCACTGTGTTGCCCAGTCGTTAGTTTGTCTCATTAAGGTTGTTGAGGCAGTTGCTTAATCCTACTTTTTTCTTGCTTCCTACTCCGCTCCAATGGCAGTGTCTTTTTGTTGATTGTGAAGACAGTATGTTCTTTTAAAGAAAATACGGAAAAGTAAAAAGAAAAAAAAAAATTTATTATCTTAACTGCTCCCCGTTGACTTCAATTATATTTAGATATATATCTTTCTAAACTTTTTTTCTGTGCTTGTAACACTTACATCTATATGTATATGTAAGAGGCTAGAAAGATACATACTTTAGCAAAAAATTTATTCATTTTGTATTTACTGTTCCGTAGCCTTTTTTTAATTAAACTTCATTGCGGATATTTCTGGAGCTTGTCTGCTAACCAGAAGGTCAGCAGTTCACGTCCACCAGCTGCTCCCTGGAAACCCTAAGGGTCATTTCTACTCTGTTCTATAGGGTTGCTCTGAGTCTGAACTGACTGGATGGCAGTGGATTTGGTTTTTTGGTTTGGGGGTATTTCTATATCTTCGTGTCTTTTTTTTTTTTCAATCTAATACGCCTTGTCAGGACATGCAGGTTTACTTTTTTCTTTTTTTTCATAGTCGTGTACTGTACCGTATTTAATCTCTTCCCACTTGATGGATATTTAAGTTTCCATATTTTCTCTATCATAAATGAAGTATTGAATATCCTTGCACATATATCACATATTTTGATGTGTAAAAGTATTTCTTTGAGGATTTGTTAGATCAAAGGGAAGGCACATGTTACATTTTGATACATACCTCCAAAGTGTCACCCCAAAAAAGTCATCAGTTTACACTAGCAGTGTATGAGAGTGCCCTGCATCTTGGCCAGCACTTGAGATGTATAGCCTTCTTAATTTCTACACATCCAATGGGTAGGAAATGTTACCTTGTTATTTCAGTTTGCATTTCTCTACTTTTGTACATTTTTCTTTAGGATTGTCTCTATCTTAGTATTCCATAGGCTTTTTTCCTATATTACCCGTAGCTGTCAAGTCGAGTCCTACTCATAGCAACACCATAGGACGGTGGAACTGTCCCATAGGGTTTCCAAGGAGCGCCTGGTGGATTCGAACTGCCGACCTTTTGGTTAGCAGCGGTAGCTCTTAACCACTACACCACCAGAGTTTCCTTTTCATATATTAAAAAATTAATTCTTTCAATATTAAATACATAACAAGTATTTTCTCCCCAGACTGTCACTTGAGTTTCAACTTTGTTTATGGTATCATTTCACATAATTTAATTTTCATGGGACTTAAATCTTTCTGTCTTTTATGGTTTCTGGGTTTCATAACTTGCCTGTGAAGGTTTTCGAAGCCACAAAATTGTGAAAATATTTTTCTAAAATGTCACCTGCTTTTTTCCACTTAATAGAACTTTGTGTGTCGGAATATAGAGATTAACATCACTTTGAATAGTGTTTAATTGTCTGGAGATGTTGTAATTTGTGTAACCCATTCCCTTATTATTAGACTTTTAAAATTGTTGATACTCTAGTGACCATTCAGTTACTTGTCCAGGTAGGATACATTCAAAGTAGACTTGCTAGATAAAGTAATGCACATAAAGCTTTGGATTTAGATTGCCAGGTTAACCTGTGGAAAATATGCACTCCCCAGCAGTATATGAGAGGTCTGCTTTCTTATTCTGACATCTAATTACTGTCTCATAAATTAGCATGTGACTTTAGTAATAATATTTGAAGGACCTTTGTTTCGTAGGAAGCCGGGATTAACAGGACGAGGCATGTATGAACTGAAACCAGAGTGTGCCAAAGAGTTCAACTTGTATTTCTATCACTTTTCAAGGGCAGAGCAGTCCAAGGTAATTGCGAAAGTTGAAGGTATACTGGGGAGCGGGGCAGAATTTTTTTTCCTGAACAACTTTTACTGTTTTACGCAAATTGAAAAAGGATCATCTTTGTTATAGAAAATTTGGAAAATTTAAAAAAAAAATGAGGAAAATACAAATTACCTGTAATACCACTGTCTAACAGTGTTTTGTGTGTACGTATATAAGATCTATATAATTACATACATTTGTTGTTGTTGTATGCCATCCAGTTGATTCCGACTCATAGCAACCCTATAGGACAGAATAGAACTGCCCCATAGGATTTGCTAGGCAGACTGCCAGTTCTTTTCTCCCAAGACCCACACATATATAATTGTATTATTTTATTGATTTTTGAAAACTGGTTCTAAACCTTTATTGTAACTGGTTAACCCATTTTATACACATAGAGGTTTATGGAGTTATAATCTTAGGTGGGCAAATTTTGACTTTTAGCAGTCTTCTCTTAAAACCCTTTTTTAGTAAAGCTCTTGTTTAATTTTTGATGCTCATAGATCTCAGGTCTAAATAAGATTTTTTATTTGGGTATGTACGTGTCTCTCCTGCATTTCAGTGCAACAGATAACTCATTTTTTACTTCTTTTAGTAGAAAAAAAATTAATGTTGATGTCTATATTGGGGGGACTGCAACATTAAGAATGAAAATCCAAAATCAGAATATAACATAGCAAAGATTGATTTACTTCACTAGTATAGGATATTAAGTTGTTTGTATTAATAATTTCTAATCCAAATAACTTTCTTTTTATTAGGCAGAAGAAGCTCAACGGAAATTGAAAAGACAAAATAGGGAAGATACAGGTATTTTTAAATTCTTTTTTCAAAAATCTCACGTCAGTCTATTTTGCTTATTTTACAGTAAGAGTAATAAGACTGCTGTGCCAGCAATTGTATATAAGACCATTTTTAAAAACATTTTTTTCTATCGACTGTTATCATGATGAATATCCTTGGTGAAGTAAAAGATTTAAATATAAGCTCTCAAAGTGAACACTCTCCTTATTCAAAGGAATAATAAATACGCTAATATAAAAGTGGTCTGTACTGATTCACCTTTGGGTTAATGGTTTTATTTTAGGTTGTAAGACATTTCTAGGGGGAAAAAGGCTTTCCTTTGTACTTCTGCTGTTTATGTAACTTTTTATGTATCTGACCTTGAGAAGGTCATTGACCTTGAGAAGGTAAAATATAGGTATTAGATGTTTGTTAATGAATATTCTTTGAGTGATAGACTATCAAAAGTATCTAACAAAGGGATGGGTTTTTTATATGCATGATCTACAAAAGAAACCAATAATAGCTTTATTTTCAGCACTTCCACCTCCAGTGTTGCCTCCATTCTGCCCCTTGTTTGAAAGCCTGGTTAACATTTTGCAATCAGATGTCATGTTGTGCATCATGGGAACAATCCTGCAGTGGGCCGTAGAGCATAATGGATATGCCTGGTCAGAGTCCATGCTGCAAAGGGTAAGTTTGCAGACATTTATTATTTGTATTTTAGTGCTTTTGTAGTAAAAGCCAGAATACTCTTCTCAGTATCTGTACAAAGATAATTTAGGACAAAAATGTACACTATTACCTTCATTTGAAATACATAGTATATTGTTACTGCTTTTGTGTCTAGCAGTGAGAATGAGTGCGTGACAGATTTTTTTTATGCCACGTTGTTATGATTGGTTCAGTCCCATTTGCCAGTCTGTCTCACTGCTCATCAGTTGGTCCTGATCTGTCTTTGTATATGCAGTACTTTGATATTTCTAGAGAGAAGGTGTTTTTTCTGTTTTAAAGATGATAAAGTAGGCTCAGAGGGCTTCCTTGAGGGTGTGTAGCTTGAAAGCAGGAAAGCCAGGATTCAAGCACAGGCCAGCCTTCCCCCAAAGCTACTATTTTTTCCATTTTATCAGCAGACTGAGGTATTTCTTTGGCTATACTATGTGTATAATTACACCCCTTTCCATGGAGCTGTGGTGCACTATAGAGAATATCGGTATTATGATAGCAAAAGATTTGTGGAAAGTGATGGGAGAAAGGGTGAACAGAGTTTATTCTTTGTTTACATTCGCTTTTTGTCATTCAGGCTTCTGAGAACCAGAATAGCCTAATATGGAGGGAAGGATACAGACACCAGACACATGTATCTTTCAAAATTGAAGAGCAGGATAAAAGCAAAAAAAAAAATGCTGATGGATTCGATATAGTTTGTGTGTGTGTGTGTGTGTGTGTATTTAAGCCTTGTGAGGAATTTTTTGTGAGATATACTGAAGAACTATAAACATCCTTATAAACTGTGTTGCTGTAGAGATAAAAATGTCTGTCTTAATTTAGCCTGACTAAATTTAAGATGTACTCTTTAGTCAGTATCATAGACTAGATTATTATATGGTGGATACTTTCAGCTCTGTAACTGGCCACTGATACGCAGTAAAACGGAAGCCTTGTGTATTACATGAATCACAGGCCATTATCTAGTGGTAATTTTAGCTTATCTTAAGAATTAGCGATTGAGTTTTCTTGCTAGCTGAGATAGGATTTTTTGTTTTCCTTGCTGAGAATTCTGTAAGTTCCTAGCTTGAATTGTTTTTTGTTGCTCTTTGTCTTTAATAGTTTGATTTCTCCTTCTTCAATAGTGAATTAATTTTCTTTTTGTTATTTCCTGTAAAGATATACACTTGATTTTTTTTTTTACTAAAGGTTACAAAATGTGTTTTATTTGAGGTGTTGCATTTAATTGGAATGGCGCTACGAGAAGAAAAACAGCATTTAGAGAATGTCGCAGAAGGGCATGTAGTAACATTTACCTTCTCTCAGAAGATATCTAGTATGTATATACCCTTTACTAAGTTCACTCAAGATGTGATTTTAAACATGTAATGCAACCTGTTTTATTTGATCATAATAGATTCTAAATGAGCTCTATTGACTCCAGATATTTGAGGCTGTAAGTATACATCTCTGATTAAAGGTACTATATCAGATGCTAATGTATTTTTATAAAATTACCTGGGGCCTGCACATACTTAAAATACATATATTTAATTCATAAACAGCAAAAATAATGAGGAGTCCTTAGTTTGAAATGGATATAACACATATATTTGAATTCTAGGATATACTTCTTAAGACATAAAATATGCTATCAGGATTTCGCCTTTAAATTTTTGCTGTTAGCATATAAAAATGTAAGATTCTTCGGTATTGAAGATAAGAAAATTAGCTATGGGGGATTTGATTATCATTGTATATTATTTTCTATAAAATAATGTGACTTTTTGTAGAGGGCCAAAGTGGTTTTCTCTAACTTTTTATTTTGAAAATTTTAAACATATAAAAAAAAAACCCAGTGCCGTCGAGTCAGATAGACAAGTTGAAAAAGTAGGACAGTAAACCTAGATTCAGTAGTTAATATTTTGGTCTGTTTGCATTTATACTTGTACACTTCTTAAACCATTTGTTGTAGACATCGTAACATCTCACCTCTAATAATTAAGCATTTCCCTCCTAAGAAAGACATTGTCCAACGTCCCACAATACATGTAGTCCCCAACTTACAAAATATTCGAGTTACGACAAGCCAGACTTACAACCGTGTGACTTTTTTTTGTTGTTTGTACATTTTATCACTAGTAATACGTACTACTTACAGTTATGCAGCACATAATGCGTTGATGTTACCTGTCTCAGATCTTCACTCCCAGATGTTCAGTTCTGTGATTTACTGTTCACAGCACTTGCGTACAGCAGGCTATGGCCTGGTCTGCAGTGAAGTCAGTATTGAGAGTCACAGCGGATAGAAATTGGGCAATGTTCAACTCTAACGACATAGGAGAGTTGAACTGCACATGCACGTGACAGCCATTACAACTCTAACTGCGCTGTTGCAACACTGGCGCCAACTTTATTGTACACCAGGCCTAGAGCATGATCTTATTCAGCGTTTTGTACCGTAAGAAGCATCAGCTGTTAATCTGAAATGAGGTATTTGACTTTTGTCAGAACCGATTTACAGTGGAGTTGTTGGAACAAAACCCTGTCAATAGTCAGGGACTGCCTGTACTATCATCACGCCTAAGAAAATTAGCAGTAATACCCCAAATCTAGTCACGCTCTGGTTTTCCCAGTTGTCCCAAAAATCCTGGTAAGAAAAATACACTGTTGTTAGATATGTCTCTTTTAATCTCCAGTCTCTCCAACTTAATTTTTTTTTAAGGAATTGTGTTTTTGAAAAGCCCAGACTAGTTTCCGTATAAAATAGCTCACATTTTGGGTTTTACTTATTGTTGCCTTGTGGTGGTGTTTAACTTTTTCTTTTATCCCCTATATTTCCTATGCACTGGAAAATTAGTCAAGAGCTTGATTAAATTCAGTTAAACAAATTTGGGAAGAATACTTTATAGGTGATGCTGAGTCCTTCATATTGTATGACATCAGGAGACACATAATGACAGGATGTCCCGCTATTTGTGACCCAAGTATGATCACTTGGTTCAGTGGTGACCACTGGATCGCCCCATTGATCTATTTCACTTAGCACTTAGTCTGTGGGGTGATGTTTTGGCACTGCAAAGTATCCTATTCTCCAGCAACTTTTTTACCTTAGTCACTTTAGCACTCATTCATGATCCTTTCTGAATCAGTTATTCCACTGGGGCTCGTAAACTAGTGATTTTCTAATTCCATGATTCCTTCTTGGCTGAAGCACCTCCTGAGCAGGCACCACTCGTCTGTCAGTGGAGGCTTGCATGCTGTTATGATGCTGAAAAGTTTCAGCTGAGTTTCCAGTCAAAGATGGACTAGGAAGAAAGGCTGGCTATCTACGGCTCCCTCGGCTTTAGGCTCACTGTTCTCCTAGTCCATCTGAGTGACGACTCCACCCTTAGGAACACCAGAGGCCGTGGCTCCACCCTTTGAAACCCCAGAAGTCGTGGCCATACCGTTTGAGACTGAGGCAACTCAGCTTCCTGTATTCCTTGTCTCTGGGCCCCTCAGGCCTCATGTCCACATCAGCCCTGCTGGGGCAAGTGTTCCAGAGCTCCGTAACTCTACCGATAAGTGCTTAGGGGCACCCTACTCAGCCAGTAAACTTCATCCGGAAGGCACTCAGCCCCATGGGTCGGCTCCAGCGCTGCCTGGTGCTTGTCTAGTACTGCTGCTGGAGGTCCTCTATCCATTCACAGTTTCAAAACTGCTTCCACATTTAACGTATCTGTTAGAGCAGCACCCCACTCTCTCAGCACCAAATTCTTAGTCATCTAGCGCTGTTCTAACAAATACCCCAAGTGGATGGCCTTCACAAAGAGAAATTTATTTCCTCATAGTAAAGTAGGCTAGAAGTCCAAATTCAGGGTGTCAGCTCCAGAAGGCTTTCTCTCTGTCTTTCAGCTCTGGGGGAAGGTCCTTCTCATCAATCTTCGTCTGGATTAGAAGCTTCTCTACACAGGGACCCTGGGTCCAAAGGACACCCTGTGCTCCCTGCCCTGCTTTGTTTTATAAGATAAAAGGTGGTACAGGCCACACCCTAGGGAAAATCACGTTACATTGGATCAGGGATGTGACCTTAGTAAGGGGGTTACAATCCCACCCGAATCCTCTTTGACATAAGATTACAATCACAGAACGGAAGACAACCACACAATACTAGAAATATGGCCTGACCAAGCTGACACATATTTTGGGAGGACACAATCCATGACACCCCCTGAAGGCTATATTCTTGGGTGCCAGCCTTTTCCTCGGTCATTATTTCTGTGGACCATTGTGTCTTTTGCTTTCTCTGTATCCAGGGTGCTTACTTTAGGATAACCACACCGAAAACTCCCTAATTTTTTTCACTGAACCCACAAGATCTCAGGTTCTCTCTCACTCACTCTCTTTTTTTTTTTAAACAAGCATCATTTTTTCTGGACATTCCAATTATTTCTCTTTAAACATTTTATGTACTTAAGACCCTCTATGTATGTGTGTGATATATACATACATATATATATATTTGGGGGGCGGGGAACCTTCCCCTTTCCAGAGTCAAACTCCTGATTAACAGCCACAGAATTTTAATTCTGGAAGGATATTAAAGATCACGTAAGTTAAATCTCCTCCCCTCTTAGGGAGGAGAAAGATTTTGCCAGAATAGTTGCGGTTAAATCGAGAAATTCTATGATGGAGCACTTCCGACTGTGAAACTGGATTTAATAAATGTACCCTTGAGAACATGGACTTGACATTTCTCTTTTTCTCAAAAAAATTCTTAAGGAAGTTATTTTAAATCTAGCTTTTATTAAAAGTGCGAAGCGAACAAATGTATTTTAAATGCATTCCTATAATCCTAATTCATTTTCTTAGGCTTGTAAGATCTCAGGTAGACTAGTTTTTTAGCCGGTTTTTTATTTGATTTTGCTAGAGGATATGTTAAAATTATCATTTGGTATGAGAAGCAAGTTTCAAATGCTTAAAGCACCACATTTGTTAACAGCTTGCTTGTAAAGTACAAATATGTGTTGCATTCTTGAGAAGTATTGAAAATCTCTAATAATTAGAGCTGTAATCAAGTGATGGCCAATAAAAGTTATAAACAACTCCATTTATCTTCTTGTGCATAGACTTAAGCACTGTGAAGAGTTAGCTGCTGTTATTATGCCTTTTATTTTTCCACCGTAGGACCTGGTGAAGCACCAAACAACTCTCCTAGCATACTAGCTATGCTGGAAACACTACAAAATGCTCCCTACCTAGAAGTGCACAAAGACATGATTAGGTGGATATTGAAGGTAAAATTTCCTGCATTGTTCTGCTTTCTGTGAGAAATATTTGTTATTTATACATTTTGATAATGTTTTATAGCTTCGGGATAACTGAGTCTTTTTTTTTTTTTTTGGTAGACTTTTAATGCTATTAAGAAGGTGAGGGAGAGTTCATCTACCAGTCCTGTGGCAGAGACAGGAGGAGGAGCTATAATGGAAGAGGTATAAGAAATAAAGTGTGGTAATACTGAAAAATTGTAGCAAGCTCATTATAAACAAATTTAATTTATCTGCATTAAGTTAATAGTTGATACTATTCACAAACGTTTAAATGTCAAGAAACATGCCACTACTTATTTGTTGTAGCAGTTTTTTTGGTTTTCCCCTTTTTTTTTTGAACATGTGAGATTAATTAAGAAGTCTTGTTTAAGTGAGAGTGTTAAGTAGTTTTTAATTAATGTGTAGTTATCAATAATATATTTCTGCTTTGGTAAAAAGATGTTCATTTAACATCTAATGGTCTAATTGAATGAAGCATAATTTCAGAATTCAAGAGACAAAGACAAAGCTGAGAGGAAGAGAAAAGCCGAGATTGCCAGACTGCGCAGAGAAAAGATCATGGCCCAGATGTCGGAGATGCAGCGGCACTTTATTGATGAGAACAGAGAACTCTTCCAGCAAACATTAGACCTGGATGCCTCTCCCTCTGCTGTTTTTGATCATAGGTAAAACTTAATAATAATTTTTGAATCATTCAACTAGGGGTGATTTTGCTTTTTTTCTTTATAAGTGTACTTTTAAGCCTAAAGTAATTTAGTAAACTTGATAGGTGAATTTTGTGACCTTCACTTGGAGGAATTAAGCTTAGAAATCTTGACTTTCTTAATATATGTTTATGAGCATATCTCTGACTACAGATAAGGCAATTCATGTGTATACTTATGTTACACATAAGACCCTTGACATTCATGAAAGAATGAGTTCATTAAGCTCAGTTAATTGAGTATTTGGCTTCTGTGTTCCATATTAGATTGCTGTGAGGATTACAAGAGATGGTCTTGATGCATATGAGAGACTTTTGACAACTCAGGCCATCAAAACCATATCTGTTAAGTATATACATACATGGGATCTACTGTTTTATGATTAATGTTATATATTTATATATATATAATATGTTATATATGTTATGTTTTATAGAAACTGCTTAGACTCATTCTATTCATAATCTTTTTATTGCAGCCCTGTGGCTTCAGATATGACCCTTACAGCATTGGGCCCAGCACAAACACGGGTCCCTGAACAGAGACAGTTTATTACCTGTATATTGTGTCAAGAAGAGCAAGAGGTTAAGGTGGAAAGTAGGGCAATGGTCTTGGCAGCATTTATTCAAAGATCAACTGTATTGTCAAAAAACAGAAGTAAATTCATTCAGGATCCAGGTAAGTCATAGCTAGATCCTTGTCTTCTCTAATAATAATGACTGCCATTTGGTGCATTGGTGATATACAGAGATGTTATTTATTAATAATTCCATAAGCTTGTTGATATCTTAGGCAAGAATTGTATCTTACGTATTTCCTCCACTTCGCAGATGTGGAAACACTCAGGAAATTAAGTATTATGCTTGAACCGTACACTGATAAATAGCAGAGATTCAGAGAAAAGCTTTTCTTTGTGATATAACATTAACATACTTTGTGTCTTAGGCTGGGTTCTCTAGAGAAGCAAAACCAGTGAAGCGTATGTATATATATAGAGAGAGAGATTTATCTCAAGGAAATGGCTCACACGGTTGTAGAGGCTGGCAAGTCACAAATCCGTGAGTCAGGTTTCAGACTGGAGGCTTCTCCTGACTCACGTAGCTGCAGGGACTGACGAACCCAAGATCGGCAGGTCAGACAGCAGGCTGCGCAGGCCAAGGAATCCCAAGATTGACAGGTAAGCTGCTAGCTCAAGTCCCAAGAGCCAGAGGTCAGGCGATGACTGAGCCAGATACAGGATCCAGAGCGAGAGCCTGCTGGAACATCAGTTTATACACTGAGGCAGGCCACATTCCTAAGGAAACCCCCTTTCAACTGATTGGTTACTTATAGCAGATTTCATCATGGAGTTGCTTACGTCATTATGTAATGGTCAAACTACATCATAAAACTGCCAAACCACTGAGAGTCATGGCCTGGCCAAGTTGACATACAACCTTAACCACCATACCTTGTCAACTGGGCACCTGGACACCTCTCCTTAAACCATATGTAATCTCTAAATAAAGACAGTTATGAAGTCATACTTGCATGTAACATGATACAATTTAAACATATACAACTGAAAACACACTAGCCCTGTTTACATCTTATATTTTATAAGTGAAGAAAATGAAAATATTTCATGCACCATATACAAGGAAGAAGTAACTCATAACAAATACAGTCCTCATTTCTGCAGCTGATCGTGTGGTTGTTACCGGTATTTAAAACTGCCTTCTTCCACCACCCGTTCCATATTTCCTTTACTTTCAGCAAGCACCTCAGTGGCCGTGGTTCTTTGCCTGGTGGAATGACCCAAACCTTCATTCCTGAAGTGATGTTGGAATTGGGTTGCTGTAGTTTTCCGTTGAATTTAATCCAGGGCATGGTAGTACTAAGAAGTGTCCTAGGGTATCTCCAGTGTTCCAGGTATACTTTTCTCTATCTCCATTATGTAATATCAATTCAGT
Source organism: Loxodonta africana (assembly GCF_030014295.1). Lineage (NCBI taxonomy): Eukaryota > Metazoa > Chordata > Mammalia > Proboscidea > Elephantidae > Loxodonta > Loxodonta africana. Next base: position 105,375,696 of record NC_087342.1, read on the forward strand.
TTCCTCTTGGTAATCAGGGTCAGACACACCAGTCAGTGTTGTAGCTCCATTCTTTGCCTGTTGATCCAGAAACATAAGGAGCCCAAAGTGCCCAAAGTGGCTGGGTGGCATTCTTAATTTCCAGTTCAGTAGAATCAGTGATGGGCAGCTCAGGATGCCTGGTGACTTAGTGGTCCATGGTTAAGCATTCAGTCTCTACTAAGGCCCAGTCACGAGCCAAAAGCTGTTTCTCAAAAGAAGAGTAGTTATCTGTAGATGACGGGAGGGCTTTGCTCCAAAATCCTCAGGGTCTGCGCTGTGATTCACCAATAAGGGCCTGCCAGAGACTACAGAAAGCAACGCTTATCTGCCACCAACACTTCAAGCACCACTGGATCGGCTGGATCATATGGCCTAAGTGGCAGAGTGGCTTGCACGGCAGCCTGAACCTGTTGCAGAGCCTTCTCTTGTTCTGGGCCCCACTCAAAACTAGCAGCTTTTCAAGACCCTTGATAAATAGGCTGGAGTAGCACATCCACACGAGGCATATGCTGCCTCAGAATCCAAAGAGGCCCACCAGGGATTGTGCCTCCTTTTTAGTTGTAGAAGGGGCCAGATGCAACAACTTATCCTTCACTTTAGAAGGACTATCTCAGCATACCCTACACCACTAGACCCCTAGAAATTTCACTGAGGTGGAAGGTGCCTGAATTTTGTCGGGTTAATTTCCCACCCTCTAGCACGCAAATGTCTTAGCAGTAAGTCTAGAAACATTGATACTTCTTCCTGACTAGGTCCAATCAGCATAATGTCATCAATGTAATGGACCAGTGTGACATCTTGTGGAAGGGAAAGGCTGTCAAGGTTCCTGCAGACTAAGTTATGAATAGGGATGGAGAGTTGATGTACGCCTGAGGTAGGACAGTGAAGGTATATTGCTGGCCTTGCCAGCTGAAGGCAAACTGCTTCTAGTGGTCCTTTGAAACAGATATGGAGAAAAAGGCATTAACCAGATCAATAGCTGCATACCAGGTACCAGGAGATGTATTAATTTGCTGAAGCAATGAAACTTCATCTGGAATAGCAGCTGCAACTGGAGTCACCACCTGGTTAAGTTTTCAGTAATCCACTGTTATTCTCCAAGGTCCATCTGTTTTTTGTATAGGCCAAATAGGCAAACTGAATAGGGATGTGGTGGGAATTACCACCCCTGCATCCTTCAAGTCCTTGATGGTGGCACTAATTTCTGCAGTCCCTCCACGAACACAGTATTGCTTTTGGTTTACTATTTTCCTAGGTAGGGGCAGTTCTAATGGCTTCCACTTAGCCTTTCGCACCATAATAGCCCATGTCAGGGATTCATGGTGGGGTCTCTGCCAATTGCTGAGTATGTTTACTTCAATTATGTATTCTGGACCTGATACTACAGGATTACTTCGGAAGCCCACTGGACCCACTATGAGTTAGACGTGAGCTAAGACTCCATAATAACCTGACCTTCCTATGCCCCCCACTCTGACTGGTAGGCCACAGTGATGTTTTAAGTCTCATGGAATTAGTGTCAATTCAGAACCAGTGTCTAGTAGTCCCTGAAAGATCTGATTATTTCCTTTTCCCCAGTGAACAGTCACTTGTGAAGGGCTGTAGATCCCTTTGGGGAAGGCTTGAAGAAAGATTAACAGTATAAGCTTTTGGAAGTGCAGTGGGCTCGTTTCTCAAGGGGACCCAGCCTCCCCTTCATTCAGTGGGTTGTAAGTCTGTAAACTGACTGAAGTCTGGAAATTGATTGAGGAGCATGACTCTCTACTCTCACTACTCAAGTTAGGCTGTGTTTGCTTGACCTAGAATTCTTCCACTTGTACAGATCAAGTAAATATTTAGATTTTCCATCTGTTTCACTCCTAGTGACACCATGACTTAAGTAGCCAGCGTCATAAGTCCACCATGAGTCAGACTACTCTGATTACTGCTTTGACTCCACTGTCCGTTACAGTAAACAAGCCCACCTTGTCTTTGTCAATTGAGTGCCACCACTTGACCCTGATAAATCCAGTCTAACATGCCAATTTCTCTAAGCATTTGGATACTTTCTTCTACAGTATACCAGGGCAGGTCTGCTTCTTCACCTCCATTTAGTGTAGGCCACCACATAATCCATGCTTCAGCAAACCAACCAAGTAAACTATTAGGTCCTTTTTCGTTTAGTGTTTTCCACTTTCAAGCTGAAACATCAAATGAAGAATCTGTGCTTAGTTGGGCCGTATCCATATACTCAGACTGATCCAATTTTATGTTCTTTGCACCATTATCCCACACCCTTAATAGCCATTCCCATACATATTCCCCAGGTTTCTGTTTGTACATGTTAGAAAAGTCAAGCAGTACTTTTGGAGTGTAGCATACCTCTTTTTGGGTCACACTTTGTATTTCACCCTTTGGAGCTTGCTAGAACTTAAGTCTAGTTATAGGTCTAGAAGCAAAAATGAGGGGTGAGGATGTGTTCTGAGAACATTCAGCAACATCTGGTAAGGCATCTCTCTCCTGCAATTCCCCAGGCAATGACTCAGACAAGGGCTCTTCAGACACAGCTGAGTTAATCTGATCAAATGGGGGTAGAGGGCTAATGGTTTTACTGGAAAGGGTGGCTTAGCAGACAAAGGTGGAGTAATCTCTTCATATGGGAGTGAGAGGGCTGATTCTGTTGGCAGGAGTGATTCAATAGAATTTAGGTGCTCTGTGTTCCCAGGTTCCTGATTATCTGCCCATTGTGTCCTCATCCCAAGTTTCAGGATCCCATTTCTTCACAATCAATACCCTTGGTTTACCCTTGGTTTACAAACCATTAATTCAGCCACTCTTAAAATAAGATTCTGGGTTTGGTTTTAGGCAGTTTTCGCTCTCTCACTATAAGAAGTAAGGCTTTCTTTCAGGGAGCAAGTGGCAACTTTGAGGTCTTTTATATGGTGCTTGAGCTGTGACTCTGAAGCCCTGAGCGTATCTTCTTTCACCACTGTCTAGCAAAAGTAGGACCAACCAGCTTCCTTACACTTCTCATTCTGGTGAAATTGTAGAAGAGTGTCAAACATACAGTAACCCAGAGCCTTGCCTCTCTCCAGTACTTGATCTGTTGGTGGTGATAATTTGCTACCTCATGGCATGGGTTAGCGGTGCTCTCTTTACTACGGGAAGCAGAGTCATCAATTATCTTTAAGACTAACCAGACTTGAGAACTAATTTACAAAATTCATCTTTACAATTTTGGTTCTCTAGAACCACTCTTGGTACCAAATGTCTTAGGCTGGGTTCTCTAGAGAAGCAAAACCAGTGATGCGTAGAGAGAGAGAGATTTATCTCAAGGAAATGGCACACATGGTTATAGAGGCTGGCAAGTCCCAAATCCATGGGTCAGGCATCAGGCTGGGGGCGGGGGGGGGGGGGGCGGGGGCTTCTCCCGACTCACAGCTGCAGGGGCTCAGGAACCCAGATTGGCAGGCAGCAGGTTCCTGGCTCACAGGTGGCAGAGGCTGACGATTCCCAAGATTAACAGGTAAGCTGGTAGCTCAGGTCCCTAAAAATCAGAAATCAGATGATAACTGACCCAGATGCAGGATCCAGAGCGAGAGCCTTGCTGGAACATCCATTTATGTACTGCCTGCTCATAGCAGATTTCATCATGGAGTTGATTACGTTGTTACATAACTGCCAAACTCCATCATAACTTCCAAACCACTGAGAATCATAGCCCAGCCAAGTTGACATACAACCTTAACTGTCACACTTTGGTTCTTAATGATCGTTCTCGTTTTTTAACAAACTAGTAAAGCCCTAACAATTTTTTGTCACACTGAAGCAACTAATTACTGTTACTTACAGAAATGATAGAGTCAGGGTAGAGACCCTTGAAAACAACGGTATCAGTTACCTATGTCAGAAGCAGTCCTTGAGCCAGATTATTATTTAGAATAGTGATACCATCACCAATAGGGTCTGCCAGAGAGCACATTCTTTAAGATAGACATTACTGTGCAGGACATTTATTGGGGAAAGTCTTGGGATTAAGATCTATGGATTGGAGAAGAAGTAGATTTGAGTGAAGAGAGAAATTGAGCTATAATGCAGTCCCCAAGAGGCCTCAGCCAACTCCAGGGAGAGCTCTGGAGTTAGATGCCCATTCGGAGTTGTCCTGAATTAGGGCAAAGGACTGGGTCTTTATCCCAGTGCTGATCGGTGACTGGTTGTGGACCACCCCTGGGAAGAGGGATGACTTAGAGCGAGGCAGTTTTCCCTCAAAGAGGGTTGACACTTGAGGGCCCTCTTCCAGCTGCTAAGAGACTTATCTGTCAGCCTTTCATCCCTGTAGGGGATCTGGGCCACACATTGTGGTTACCAGATTCTTTTATGTCTCTAAGGCTTTTTTATGTTGGTATGCACCTCAGCTATACCTATAAACTTCTTAAGAGCAAAGCTGTGTCTTAGGAATTCCCAAGACACTTATATAACTAGTGCCTTATGGAGCCCTGGTGGCTCTGTGGTTAAGAGCTCAGCTGCTAACCAAAAGGTAGCAATTCAGATCCACCAGCTGCTCCTTGGAAACCCTGTGGGGGCAGTTCTGCTCTGTCCCATAGGGTCTTTATGAGTCAGAATCGACTCGACAGCAGTGGATTTGCCCCCCACCCCCTATTGTAGGATTGAAAGGAAGTGTGAGAGCCTATTGGTAAGACTGCCTTCTGTATATAAGGAGAGTCTTTACAGTGTGGCTTTTTAAGCACCCTAGTTTAGAGAGTTTGGTCTGCTTCATCTTTAAAAATGGTCATTTGAACTAAGTGATTTATAAATTTTATTGAATTCTAGGCCGAGAATAAAGTTGCTAATTTAATTTGTTACTAAGAGAAAACTCTGGCTGGCTATAAGTGGATTTTCCAAATGCTTTCACAATTTATATCATAAAACATTTTCTTTATCCAGTGACATTTGCACTGTTCTAGTAAATAAAGCAAGTTATACTTTAGTAATTCTTCTTGAATGTTACGGAACAACATTCTACAACTAACTATACAAGCTTATATAAAGAATTCAAAAAATCTGCGAAGAAACCAGGCACCCTCTCCTTTGAATATAAAAAATAAGCAGAACTTAAGACTTTCTAAATTGCTTATTTTCCCTCTGATCTGTCTTCTTAGATATTTTGTTGCCATTTTGGCACTGTACAGTGGTAGTAGTAATTCTGTACATGAGTGTCTTTAGGCAGAATCTCCTCTAGGGAGAGCCCCATTACTGCCAAAATGTCTTTCTTGTTATAGATCGTTGTAACCCAGCTGCCCTGAAGGTATTAAATACAGCCCAGTAAAGAATATCCCTTCTTACCTTGAGCTCAGGCGGTCCTCTAGACCTGGCTTTTCCTTGGGGCGTGATGGGAGGGATTTGAGTCTCCTAGTGTTCTAAAAGCATGAGGTGTTCAAAAGATTGGATGTACTTCAATACAAGTTTCCGTATCACTTAACAGTTGAGGGATGATTAATTTGTTCAGGATGGTAAAAATGAGAAAGGCCTGCTTTCTAAATAACTCAGGCTCTTATGTAAAATTATTGGTATTTCAAATGAAAGGGGTAAACTAGTATTCCATGTTAAGGTTACAACCCCTTATAGAGGACTGTACAGTTTAAAGTTGCACATTTGTTACAGGAAAATTAAATGCTTGGTTTTTTGTTTGTTTCGTTTTTGTTTGTTTTTTGTTTTGTAATGCAGAGAAGTATGATCCATTATTCACGCACCCCGATCTGTCTTGTGGAACACACACTGGTAGCTGTGGGCACATTATGCATGCTCACTGTTGGCAAAGGTAATTTCTATTCTCAATATGTGTTGGGAGAAGTGTATGCAAAGGCTCCAGATTGACTTTTTAAATAGAGGAAGTTCTATTCTAGAAAAAGGGAGAGAGAACTAAAGATGTTGACCGAAAAACCCCATATCCTTGCCAAATGTATAACAATTAAAATTAATTTGCTTTATCAGAGATGTAAAGGAGTAACTTAGAAACTTCATAGTATCTCAACTATATTTCTTAATGTAGCCGTATATCAAAATCTCTCCATTAGCTAACAAACTGGATGAAGAAAAGGATTTTTACGGTGAGAGAAAACCTACAAAAGTAATGTTTTTTTAGGTCTAAGGTGACTAACTCTTGATTCTGAAGGTGTTAATACTTGCCTCATTCCCTCCCAAGATTGTCATGATTCCCAGTGCTAAGAGGGAATAACCCTGAACTCATTCTACCTTGGTGCTTTCTGTGCTTATGCAAAACCAAGAAATGAGTACTATCATTCTAGCACTGTGCACATCGAGTTATGTGAGCTACCCATAACAAGTACCTATCAGCTCTTAGGGAGGGACCAGATAGCACTGGGACCAGAAAATTTCTGTTGGTGCTTTGTGAATGCTTACTTGCAAGGAAGTCCTTTTTTTTCCTGTTTTAGAAATACTGTCATTTTGATGATTAAAACAACTCAAACCTCAAAATGACAGTGTTAAGAATTCATTTTAGAATTTTAATTTTTTGACTACTTGTAGAAACAACTATTTAAAAGATTGAAGATTGTAGCTCTCATTTTAAAAAATTACCATTGCTTTTGATACCTCATGTTCTCTAATTGTAAAGGTATTTTGATTCCGTTCAAGCTAAAGAACAGCGAAGGCAACAGAGATTACGCTTACATACAAGCTATGATGTAGAAAATGGCGAATTCCTTTGTCCCCTTTGTGAATGCTTGAGTAATACTGTTATTCCTCTGCTGCTTCCTCCAAGAAATATTTTTAACAGGTAAATTTTGGCTCATAAACCCTTTATAATAAAGCAACAATTTGTTTTGAAGATAATGAAATAATAAACCAGGAAAAAATTATTCTAGGTAATTGCATAATGTTTTCCAGACAACTTTCTGAACTTTCTTTTCAGTCATTTTTTCTGGCACACCCTTGTGATACAATTTTGGTTTCTGGACAAGAACAGGCCAAGAATTTAACAGTTTCTTCTTCTTCTTAGGTGCCCTTGGATTGGTTCTGACTCACAGTAACCTTATGTAACAGTTTCTCACACAAACAAAAAAAACTCACTGCCATTCATTCAGTCTATTCCAACTCATAGCGACCCTCTAGGACAGAGTAGAACTGCCCTAGTTCTTAACCACTACACCACCAGGGTTTCCGTAAGTACTATAGAAGATATAAAATTGCCATGTATTTATGAAAACTAAGCATCTTCTTTATGTCTAGGGACCCTACATTAAATATCTGTACTAAAGTAGTCTTCTTCAGTAATCTCCCTCATACTTTGAAAGAGATACTCACTAAATGGATAGGGAGAGGAAGGGCAAGTCAAACTTACTCTACTGAATATTTTAGCAAATCAAGTACAATTTTTTGCAGTTTACTAGTGAACAGCACCCACAAGAATCAGGTCAAAAATGAAAATCTGTTGTGTTTAAAATGGAAAATTTTTGTCATTCCGTAATTTTTACAGTGCCACTAGGCACTCCTTGGAAACTGTGGGGCAGTTCTACTCTGTCCTATAGGGTCGCTATGAGTCAGAATCGACTTGACAGCACTGGGCACTGGGTTCTTTTAATACTGGTATTGCACATACTTATTTCAGATAGGAATCAGATAACTATCTACTCAAATCTGACCTTTATTTCTCAGTTCAGAATAACATAAATACTAGTTTTATGAATCATCTATTTATTCCTATGCTACTGCTTAGATTCACTTCAAAGTAAAATCAGCTTTTTTCTCTTCAATTTTAGGAGTTCAAACTGTGGTGTCTTAATCTTATGCTACCAGAAAATGTTCCTAAAATACCATTAGATTTGAGTGTAAGCTCATGCTTTTTAATCATTAAAACCATCATGGTGCTCCCCCAAAACTGGCCTCCAGACACACTGTTAACCCAGAACTGAATCCATATCCGAAGCTCACTCTTTAGTCAAAGATTAGACAGGACTGTAAAACAAAAAATAATACACATGATGGATGTTTCTTAGTTCAATCATATACACGAGACCAAATGGGCAGCTGCTGTCCAAAAGCGGAATGAGAAGGCAGGAAGGGACAAGAACTGGTCGAATGGACATAGGGAACCCAGGGTGAAAAGGGGGAGTGTGCTGTCACATTGTGGGGATTGCAACTAATGTCACAAAACAATATGTGTATAAATTTTTATATGTGAAATTAACTTGAGCTGTAAACTTAAAGCACAATAAAAAGGAAAAAAATCATGATGCTGATTTGTATCTGAATTAGAACTGTTGAAGAAATTAATCATTGTGAGATTAAGGATTAACTGCATAGAAGGAGAAATCACCTTTGTTGGATTTCACCCATCACTTTTGTGGTTCAGGTTTCATTTTTTTCCCTTGAAAGTCAACAGGGACATCATATAAAGAACACAAGCTTTGGAGTCTGACATACCTGAGTTTGAATGCCGGCTCTAGCCCTTTTATGTGTTTAGTCAAGTTACATAGCTCTAAACCTCAGTTTCCTCATCTATAAAATCAGGACAGTAATATAACCTCTTTCATAGGAATGTTTTGAGGATCAAATTAAATATTTTGGTGGTTAATACTGTAAAATGTTTATAGCAAAATGCTTTACTCAGTGCTTGTCACATAATAAGCACTCAATAAACACTACTGGTAGTGGTGATTGTGATGGTTAAGACATATATACTAGCGAACCCTAATGCTGAAAAAAAATGAATTTTTTGACAGCATCATATTGACAAATAATAGGTTTTCGTTTCCACTGGCTGATATCTATCCTGATTTTTTAAAATGCAACAACTTTTCCCTCTAGCTTTTTTTTCGGGGGCGGGGGGAAGTATGTTTAAAATATTATGCCATGATCATTTAAGGAGGTTGTTTTATATCTTACAAACCAAGCATCAGTCCAGACAACTAGATGGTGCCCGGCTACCACCACCACCACCAATTCTGACAGGGATCATGATAGAGGGTACCAGACAGAGCTGAAGAAAAATATGGAACAAAATTCTGTATCACCAAAAAAGACCAGAATTACTGGTCTGACAGAGACTGGAGAAACCCCAAGAGCGTGGCAACCAGACACCCTTTTAACTCAGTACTGACGTCAATCCTTATGTTCACCCTTCAGCCAAAGATTAGACAGGCCTACCAAACTAACACACGTAGCTCAACCACATATATGAGACTAAATGGGCATACCAGCCCAGGGGCAAAAACGAGAAGACAAGAGGGGACAGAAAAGCTGGGCAAATGAAAACAGGGAACCCGAGGTCGAGAAGGGGGAGAGTATTGACAAGTCACAGGGTTGGCAACCAGTGTCACAAAACAATATGTGTATTGTTTAATGAGAATCTTAATTTGTTCTGTATACCTTCATCTAAAGCACAATAAAATAAATAAAAGCAAAAAACTGGTCAACTGAAAGAAAAAAAGCAACAACAATAAGATACTAACTGCCCTCTATAATCTTTTCTAGCAGGTTAAATTTTTCAGAACAACCAAATCTGACTCAGTGGATTAGAACAATATCTCAGCAAATAAAAGCATTACAGGTTCTTAAGAAAGAAGAAAGTAAGTACTCCTAGTAAGTGCTAATAACCTGCTTTCATTCTTCCCTAAAGTCTGAGGTTGTTGAAAATGTACTTCCAGAAGAAACTGTTTAGAAGTGTTTTAAAAGTGAAACTGCCCATTTGAAAATTTGACTCAGATTATCTTTGTCTTAAACGATACTGGTAAAGAGAGTGCTTCTTAGCTCAAATAGATACGTGAGACTAAATGGGCAGCTCCTGTCTGGAGGCGAGATGAGAAGGCAGAAAGGGCAGGAGCTGGTTGAGTGGACATGGGAAATCCAGGGTGGAAAGGAGTGTGCTGTCACGTTATAGGGAGAGCAACTAGGGTCTCATAACAATGTGTGTATAAATTTTTGTATGAAAAACTAACAAACTGTAAATTTTCACTTAAAGCACAATTAAAAAAAATAAAATTTTGTATACAAATATGTATATTCATACATTATCCTATATTGGAGAGAAATTAAAATATCTGAAAATACATGAAAAATTTTTTTCTTAGCTAAATTTTACTTTACTACATTTCTCCAGGTACCTTAAAAATACACAAGCTCATATAAAATTTATAATAAATACTCATGCATTCCCTCATTTTATTGAAGAGCTTCTGGGGGTGGGGAAGATGTAACTGAATGTTGAAAAGCTAGCTTTAGCTTCCAGTGGGCTAACTCACTTCACTGTTGGCATTTCCAAAGGCTTCCCCAAGTCACATAGACCGTGCTCAGCACTTTTGGCATTGTGAGAAAGCAATATGAGCAGGAATTTATATTCTTGATTTTTAGAGAAACAAAATAGCATACTCTTATCTTCCTTAGTTGTGTTCTAGTAGCTATAGTTTTATTAGGACAAGCACAGGTGACTAAGGAAGGTGCCCTGGTCAACAAAAGCAATCATATTTTTCATGCTTTGTATGGGTATTGTGTCAGTTTTATTTATAGGAATTTTTGTTTGTTTGTTTTTTAATTTCTTTGACCTACATAACTAAGAGTAATAGAAATACTGTGGCCTGTTGAGTAATGATATAAAATGCCTGTTTCTATAGATACTGTCTCTTCAAAGAATTTGGAAAATATGGATAAATTACAGCTCCCTGAAGGATTTAGGCCGGATTTTCGTCCTAAGTGAGTGTATTATTTTATTCATTTCAAATTTGGCCCACTTGAAGTGAAAAATTAAGTCAGTGGTTAGTAGGAATGGGATTTGTCAAGCCAAGGAGCAAAATGTTATCTAGGACATTGATCTTGAATTCTGCAGTTTAAGCATTACACAAAGCATTGCATGTATTGATAAAAACCCAAGAGCCACTTTGCATGTTTAACTCTCACCAACCTGAGTTTGCATTGCTGGCTGCTTGCTATACCCCTTTATCTGGTTCTCTTTGATAACACCTCTTCAATTACTTCTAAACCAAACTGTCCATCTCCCCTACCAAATCCTGTGCTTCCTTCTGACTTCTGTGTTTCTACTTAGGCCTCTCAACCTCTCGGTAACCCAGGTCAAAACCAGAGAATTTTCAACACCATTTTCACCCATAGCCAGGTATACCTACTCCTTACTTTATCGACTGTCTTGTTATCTAACATTTCACATTTACGACAAGGGGACAAAATCTACTATCCAGCTGTTTTGCACATTTTAATGACATATGTCTGGCAGTAACAAATGCCAAGGCACTAGGTGAGAGTTAATGCTGGCTGTGATGGTTAAGGTTATGCATCAACTTGCCTGGGCTGTGATTATCAGTGATTTGGCAATTATGATGTAATTTGGCAGTTACATAATGATACAGTCATCTATTTTTGTGATCTAATATGATCATCCTCCATTTTCACATAACGCTGATTTTTGCATGATGGCCTGGTCTTTGAACCTAAACATGTTGATAAGTGAGGAGTGGATGTAGTTACAAAGTATAGCATAGATTCAAGAGCTAGAATGCTTGGTTCATTTCCCAGCACCACTGCTTACTACCCGTGTGACTTTGAGTACATTGCTTGACCTCTCTGTGTCTTGGTTTCCTTTTCTATAAAGTGAGAATAATAGTGACATAATACATGCATGTAAAGCCACCTGGAGACTGTTTGGCACATACTAAGCAACTCAGTAAAAATAGTACTGATAGGCATAAATAGAAAAAACATTATCCTTCTCTCTCCCAATTAGCCATTCCCAGTCCTGTCATTTTGTTTGTTTCTTGTATTTTCTTCCATATTTCTAATTAATATGATTAGTCTGCTGTCTTCTTGATTTAAAATTTTTAGACAGCATCTTTATGTTGAATAGTAGTTTAGGATTCAACTCTTACCTCTGCCTGTCCACTTCTTACCAGCTTCCCATTAGAGTTATTTCATAATTTTTGGTTAAATCAGTTGTCAGGTTTTACGTTATAACTGTGCTTCCTACCAATATAGTTGTACATTGTAGTTATATTTCCTTCCCTGTACAATTTTATCTTTCTGTGGTTAATAATTACCTTGTTTTTTCATGTTCTTCCTTTTCTATGTATATATTAATTTTTTGTTTGTTTTGTTTTTTAATGCTGCAATAGATCAGATGCCTAGCAGTAGTTTTTCGAAGTACTTACATCCATCAGGTGATCTCTTATCCTGGGACCTTCCATCCCACAGCCTTCCGTCCTCCTAAACTAATCAGAAGCGGGTACAGAAGTCATCCTGAGACTTCCCTTTGCCATGCTTCTCTTGATTTCTGGATCCTGTATCTTAGATTATAAAATGTTTAGACCCCGCACATCTGAAAATACATTTATTCTGTCCATGTGCTTGATTGATGGTTTGGGTATAGAATTATGGGTTAGAAGTAATTTTTCATCTCGATTTTTGAAGGCGTTTTACTAACTTCTAGCATCCACTGAGAAATTAATGGCATTCTGATTCCTATTTCTTTGTGACTTCACTACTTGGGGAAACTGTTAGGATATTCTCTTTATCCCCAGTATTCTGAAGTTTCTCTGTGATATTTCTTGGCGTATGAATCTTTTTTCATTCATTTTGCTAGGTTCTGAATAAACCCTTTGAATCTGAAGATTCACGTCCTTCAGTTCTGATAATTTTTTTTAATTGTTTCTTTGATAATTTTCTACTCTTGGTTTCTATGTTCTCTGAGGTGATCCTACTGTTAGCTCACTGTGGGCCTATTGAGCTAATCCTTAAATTTTCTAAGTTTTCTGCCTTCTCCACTGTCTCTGTTTGCCCCTGAGTTATCTTTTTTCAGTTTGTTTTGGTATGCCTCTTTCATGTTTGATACTTTCCTTAAATGTTTCTTGATTCTTAGGTGACTAACCAATCCTATACATGTTCACTCCAGGAACCCTTATTCTGAGAGCATAAGAGAAATGCTAACAACATTTGGAACTGCTACTTATAAGGTGGGACTGAAGGTTCATCCCAACGAAGAGGATCCCCGTGTGCCCATAATGTGTTGGGGTAGTTGCGCATACACCATCCAAAGCACAGGTGAGAGAGTTAGAGTTATCTCTCTTTAAGTCACAAGCAGGCATTGACATGAATTATGTGTAGAATCCTGTTTTGAAATGAAATGTGGAGAGCTGGCAACAATATGAAAAAAATAATATAAAGACTTTGAAGCAGAACTCATTTTGGTGGTAATTATAGCTTCATGTCAGCTAAGGGAATTTGCTTTCATTTTTACTCTTCATCCAAAGTTAATTCTGGTGATAAGTCTCAAAGATTCTGAAACCTGACAGTATTGTGCTTTCCACAGAAAGAATTCTAAGTGATGAAGATAAACCATTGTTTGGTCCTTTGCCTTGCAGACTGGTAAGTTCTCCGTTTACTCCATTCAGGGAAGGGTAGAGTGGGAATTAGGTGGTTCTACCTTTTCTCATCTTAAAAACCTGAAACAGTTATTCACATGTGGGTTCACTGCTTTCGTAGTAAAACACATTTTCTTTAAGGATACTGAAGAAGTAATGTTTGTGGTTAAATTTTTTCATGATTTTTCTTGTAAGTAGACTTCAGCAGGTAATTGCACCTCTCTTTTCCTCCAGAGCATTTGGTTAAGCACTTGAAAAAATACAGTGGTGGGTTGCTTGTTCTCAAATTTTTGATAGTATAGTTAGAGACATAGGACAGAACACATTCTCTATTACATTTAACCATATAAACTAATGTCAAAATTGAGTACATATAATGCTGAGGAAAATGAGGAAGGCATATGTAGACAAGGCTTGCTAATTTTACTGTGTGGCTAGTATATGACAACGTCCTACCTGCTATTCAAGCTTATAATTGTAGAAAGTGCCTTTGAGAAAGAAATCATCTAATTGTATTCATGTAGAATCACTCGGGGAACTTTGAAAAATCCCCAGGCACTACCACAGATCAGTTAATCAGAATCTCTGGAGATGGGCCCCAAGTATTAATATTTTTGAAGAGTTTCCCAGGTGCCAGGATTGAGAACCACTGATGTAAGGGCTTAACTAAGAAATGAAAACCAGTGTAGTACACACAGGTGTGATTACTCAGCAACTAGTTAGTTTGCTGGCATTGGTTTTCACTGCAAACACTAGCGCCTCAAGACCCCTTTTTATAGTTTCAGGAGTATAGGTCCTGTATCAGAGGTTCTCAGCTGGAAGTTGTACATCAAAATCGTCTTTGGAGGTGTTTGAAAATACTGATACTTGGGCCCCTTTGAACTAAATTGAAATTGAACTGAAATGTCTGGGAGTAGGACCTGTTGTTAAAACTATCTTTATAGTAAACCAGCAGAATGGCAATTCACATTTAGATCAGTCTTGGCTATGTTATTTTTTGCTTAGTAAATAAGAGTTGATAAGTATGTTGAATATTGAAAAGACTCACAAATGTACAGTTCTGTCTATTTTTAAGGCAGTTCTAAACACATTTCTTTGATTCTGTCTACTTCTGACTACCTCTTCAGCAGACTGTTGATTCTTGTACATCCATTTTTTCTGTTACTGTGTAATCAATTTACATTATCTTTTTTATTGTATCCACTATATTTGATTTGGTAATATTTTCTCTAGGATTTTTACATCTATATTCATAAGACAGGTTGACCTATTTCTTATAATGTCCTTGTCAGGTTTCGATATCAAAGTCATGCTGGCCTTATAAAATGCAGTCTATATTCTTTTAAAAAACTATTCTAAATTTACTTTTTTAAAGTATATAGCCATTATATATATAAGGTTTTCTTTCTACCTCTCTGGCTGCTCCTTCTTAGGTGAGCTGCTCTATTTTCCTGCCTCCCCCCGCCCCCTTCAAACTTATGCACATCTCCGTTCACCATTTTCTCATATATTACAGGATAAGAGACCCCAGGATACGGTGGCTTATCCCTCCACCCTATATCTGGAATCCATTCCCTCTCCATCTTTTACCTCTTTTTTTTTTTTTTTCAACCTACTTCTACTCTCTGTCTCCTAGGACTTCTGGGGATAAAAATGTCCAGTTACCCCTCCTCTTACTCTTGCCCTCAGCATCACCTTCCTTCTGCCTGCCACGTTAGCTTTTTCATTCCTTTTTGTGACCAATCCATTCTAAAGCATATTTCCTTTTACTATGCAGGTAATCCATGTGGTAGAAAATATTTAAATACAGAAAAGCAAAATAATAATAACATCCCCAATTTTTGATTTCATTTCACATCCTTCTAAAATATTTGTGTGTGTATATGTGTGTCGCTATGAGTCAGAATCGACTCGATGGCAGTGGGTTTATTAACTTATTTATTTATTTTGGTTGTGTGTGTGTGATTTTATACACATCAAAACTTCTTTAGAGAATAATGTATACTCTGTCTTCAATTTCTTGCTAACTATTCACTTTTCAACTCCCTGCAATTTGGCTTTCACCCCTAACGCTTTTTTCACTTTTTGGAAATGACTCTTGTGAAATGATCTCCTGATTATCACTTTGGTGGGCATTTTTTCAGACCTTTTCTTAATTGATATCTCTATTTACTTAATTATGTTAACTGCTACTGCCCTTTTTTTTAATTAACTGCTGCTTCCGTCTGAAACTCATTTCTCTCTTGCTTTCTGTGACACCCTGGTTTTCTTTCTACCTCTCTGGCTTCTTCTTCTCAGTCTGTTCTCCTGCTCTTTCAGACTATCCTCTTGCCTCCTGTAAACGTTATTTTAAACTCCCCTGGGCTCTGCCCGTGGTTCTCTCTTCCCATGCCAACCTCATCTATACTTTTGATTTCAGTTATATCCAAGTGATTTCCATATATGTATCTCCAACCCAGACCTTTATTTTGGATCCAGGCCCATTATATCATTGCCTGCTTTTTTTCTTTTTTTTTTTTTAACCTGGATCTCCTAACCAATCCACTCCCATCGAGTCAATTCCGACTCATAGTGACTCCATAGGACAGAGTAGAACTGCCCCATAGGGTTTTCAAGGCTGTAAATCTTTACTGGAGCAGCCTGCCACATCTTTCTCCCACAGAGCAGCTGATGGGTTTGAACTGCGGACCTTTTAGTTAACAGCCAAGCACTTTAACCACTGCACCACCAGGGCTCATGGATCTCCTAAAGTCACTTCAAATTCAGCAATCCAAATTAAATTGTTTCTCTTCCCATAGTCCCTGTTTTAGTTAATGTCACCACTGTCTGTCCAGCTGACCAAGCGAGAAACTTGGAAGTCCTAGTATAGATACATCATTTGCCCTGGACGTTCCCATCCACTTGTTCAGCAGAGTCTGTTGGATTCCCCTTCTGCACACTTGTCCCATTTCTCCAGTTGCTACTTCTACTTGTTTGGTTCAGCTCATATCATTTCTTGCTGGATTACTGTAGCAGTCTCTACCCCGAATCTCACTCTTCCCTAATCCATCATCAGAAGAACTCTGCCAAGATGCAACCCTGAGTCAGTCTTGCAGAATCACTGCTAATTCCCACATGCTAGTTCTCAGGCCTTTGCATATTTCCTTTCCTCTGCCTAGAGCGCCCTAAGCCAACTCCTGCTCTTCAAGGTGCTTTCCAAGCTTTATCTTCCCCTGGGAAAACTCTCAGAGCTGTGTTGTTGTTATTAAGTGCCATCGAGCCAATTTTCAACTCATAGCAACGCCCTGTGACAGAGTAGAACGACCCCATAGGGTTTTCTAGGCTGTCATCTTTATAAGAGCAGATTGCCTGGTCTTTCTCCCGTGGAGCCACTGGCTGGGGTCAAACCTCCAACTTTCTAGTTTGCAGCTGAACGCTTAACCGTTGTACCAAGGGCTCATTATATTATGAGTTATATTTTATATATATATATAATCACTATATCTGTGACATCTGCCTCCTTCAGTTGTCTCTCCTGTGAGCTCGAGAGCAGGAAGAGGCAGTGTGAGTTTTCATTTTAAGATCAAAACTAAGACCTGGGATATTACAGAATTACGGAAAATAGAGAAGTAAGCAGGAAGGAAAAACTCATCATCCTGTCAACCATCTGTCTTTTTCCACATAGCATATTTATACTTGATTAAACTTGGTGCTTACATGTAGTTTTGTTTCTGCTATATTCTTTACTTTAAATCAAGAGCTTTCTCATTGTTAATGCCTAGTCCCCATAAGTTTTTAATGGCTGCAGAGAGCCTGATTTGTGTACCATTCTAAATTGTATAGGAATGGACATCAAAGCATATAGTTTCCCCAGTATTTAGAGTATTTGCCATCTTTTAGAGTGTCTCTTTAGGACAAATATAAAGAATACTGCAATTTATGCACCCAATGACATGGCTGCAAGATGCATAAAACAAACTTTAACAGAACTGAAAAGTGAGATAGACACCTCCACAATTATAGTAGGAGACTTCAACACACCACTTTTGGAGAAGAATAGAACTTCCAGTAAGAAGCTCAATAGAAACACAGAAGACCTAATTGCTATAATCAACCAACTTGACCTCATAGACTTATACAGAACACTCCACCCAACAGCTGCAAAGTATACTTTTTTTTTCTAGTGCACACGGAACATTCTCTAGAATAGATCACATATTAGGTCATAAAACAAACCTTTGCAGAATCCAAAACATCGAAATATTACAAAGCATCTTCTTAGAACACAAGGCCATAAAAGTGGAAATCAGTAACAGAAAAATCAGGGAAAAGAAATCAAATACTTGGAAACTGAACAAATACCCTGCTCAAAAAAGACTGGGTTATAGAAGACATTAAGGAGTGAATAAAGAAATTCATAGAATGCAACAAGAATGAAAACACTTCCTATCAAAACCTCTGGGATACCGCAAAAGCAGTGCTCAGAGGTCAATTTATATCGATAAATGCACACATACATAAAGAAGAAAGAGCCAAAATCAGAGAACTGTCCCTACAACTTGAACAAACAGAAAGCGAGCAATGAAAGAATCCATCAGGCACCAGAAGAAAACAAATAATAAAAATTAAAGCTGAACTAACTGAATTAGAGAACAGAAAAACAATTGAAAGAATTAACAAAGCCAAAAGCTGGTTCTTTGAAAAAATTAACAAAATTGATAAACCATTGGCCAGACTGACTAAAGAAATACAGGAAAGGAAACAAATAACCCAAATAAGAAACAAGATGGGCCACATCACAACAGACCCAACTGAAATTAAAAGAATCATATCACATTATTACAAAAAATTGTACTCTAACAAATTTGAAAACCTAGAAGAAATGGATGAATTCCTATAAAAACACCACCTACCTAAACTAACACAGTCAGAAGTAAGACGGCTAAATAGACCCATAACAGAAAAAGAGATTGAAAAGGTAATCAGAAAACTCCCAAGAAAAAAAAAGCCCTGGCCTGGACAGCTTCACCGCAGAGTTCTACCAAACTTTCAGAGAAGAGTTAACACCACCACTACGAAAGGTACTTCAAAGCATAGAAAATGATGGAATACTACCTAACTCATTCTATGAAGCCACCATATCCCTGATACCAAAACCAGGTAAAAAAAAAAGACACCACAAAAAAAGAAAATTACAGACCTATATCCCTCATGAACATAGATGCAAAAATCTTCAACAAAATTCCAGCCGATAGAATAACAACAACGTATCAAAAAAATAACCCACCATGACCAAGTGGGATTTATTCCAGGTATGCAAGCCTCGTTTAATATTAGAAAAACCATTAATGTAATCCACCATATAAATAAAACAAAAGACAAAAACCACATGATCTTATCAATTGATGCAGAAAAGGCATTTGACAAAGTCCAACACCCATTCATGATAAAAACTCTCAGCAAAATGGGAATTGAAGGAAAATTCCTCAACATAATAAAGGGCATCTATACAAAGCCAACAGCCAACATCACTCTAAATGGGGAGAGCCTGAAAGCATTTCCCTTGAGAACGGGAACCAGACAAGGATGCCCTTTCTCACTGCTCTTATTCAACATTGTGCTAGAAGTCCTAGCCAGGGCAATTAGGCTAGACAAAGAGATAAAGGGCATTCGGATTGGCAAGGAAGAAGTAAAATTATCTCTGTTTGCAGATGACATGATCTTATACACAGAAAACCCTAAGGAATCCTCCAGAAAACTACTGAAACTAATAGAAGAGTTCGGCAGAGTCTCAGGTTATAAGATAAACATACAAAAATCACTTGGATTCCTCTACATCAACAAAAAGAACATCGAAGAAGAAATCACCAAATCAATACCATTCACAGTAGCCCCCAAGAAGATAAAATACTTAGGAATAAATCTTACCAAAGATGTAAAAGACCTATACAAAGAAAACTGCAAAGTACTAGTGCAAGAAACTAAAAGGGACCTACATAAGTGGAAAAACATACCTTCCCCATGGATAGGAAGACTTAACATAGTAAAAATGTCTGTTCTACCAAAAGCCATCGATACATACAATGCACTTCTGATCCAAATTCCAATGGCATTTTTTAATGTGATGGAGAAACAAATCACCAACTTCATATGGAAGGGAAAGAAACCCCGGATAAGTAAAGCATTACTGAAAAAGAAGAAAGTGGGAGGCCTCAGTCTACCTGATTTTAGAACATATTATACAGCCACAGTAGTCAAAACAGCCTAGTACTGGTACAACAACAGGCACATAGACCAGTGAAACAGAATTGAGAACCCAGATATAAATCCATCCACATATGAGCAGCTGATATTTGACAAAGGCCCAGTGTCAGTTAATTGGGGAAAAGATAGTCTTTTTAACAAGTGGTGCTGGTATAACTGGATATCCATTTGCAAAAAAATGAAACAGGACCCATACCTCACACCATGCACAAAAACTAACTCCAAGTGGATCAAAGACCTAAACATAAAGACTAAAACGATAAAGATCATGGAAGAAAAAATAGGGACAACCTTAGGAGCCCTAATACAAGGCATAAACAGAATACAAAGCATTACTAAAAATGATGAAGAGAAACCAGGTAACTGGGAGCTCCTAAAAATCAAACACCTATGCTTATCTACAGAGTAAAAAGACCACCTACAGATTGGGAGAAAATTTGCAGCTATGACATCTCCGAACAGCGCCTGATCTCTAAAATCTATATAATTCTGTTAAAACACAACCACAAAAAGGCAAACAACCCAATCAAAAAGTGGGCAAAGGATATGAACACGCACTTCACTAAAGAAGATATTCAGGCAGCTAACAGATACATGAGAAAGTGCTCTCTATCATTAGCCATTAGAGAAATGCAAATTAAAAACTACGATGAGATTCCATCTCACTCCAACAAGGCTGGCATTAATCCAAAAAACACAAAATAGTGAATGTTGGAGAGGCTGCAGAGAGATTGGAACTCTTATACACTGCTGGTGGGAATGTAAAATGGTACAACCACTTTGGAAATCAATCTGGTGTTTTCTTAAAAAGTTAGAAATAGAACTACCTTACAACCCAGAAATCCCACTCCTCGGAATATACCCTAGAGAAATAAGAGCCTTTACACGAACAGATATATGCACACCCATGTTTGTTGCAGCTCTGTTTACAATAGCAAAAAGCTGGAAGCAACCAAGGTGTCCATCAACGGATGAATGGTTAAATAAATTATGGTATATTCACACAATGGAATACTACACATCGATAAAGAACAGCGACAAATCCGTGAAACATTTCATAACATGGAGGAACCTGGAAGGCATTATGCTGAGTGAAATTAGTCAAATGTAAAACGACAAATATTGTATAAGACCATTATTATAAGATCTTGAGAAATAGTATAAACCGAGAAGAACACATTCTTTTGTGGTTACGAGGCAGGGAGGGAGGGAGGGTGGGAGAGGGTTATTTACTGATTAGTTAGTAGATAAGAACTACTTTAGGTGAAGGGAAGGATAACACTCAATACAGGGAAGGTCAGCCCAACTGGACTGGACCAAAAGCAAAGCAGTTTCCGGGATACACTGAATGCTTCGAAGGTCTGTGAAGCAAGGGCGGGGGTTTGGGGACTATGGCTTAAGCGGACTTCTAAGTCAATTGGCAAAATAAATTCTATTATGAAAACATTCTGCATCCCACTTTGAAATGTGGCATCTGGGGTCTTAAATGCTAACCAGCGGCCATCTAAGATGCATCAATTGGTCTCAACCCACCTGGATCAAAGGAGAATGAAGAACACCAAGGTCACATGACAACTATGAGCCCAAGAGACAGAAAGGGCCACATGAACCAGAGACTTAAATCATCCTGAGACCAGAAGAATTAGATGGTGCCCAGCCACAACCCATGACTGCCCTGACAGAGAGCACAGCAGAGAACCCCTGAGAGAGCAGGAGAACAGTGGGATGCAGACCCCAAATTCCCATAAAAAGGCCAGACTTAATGGTCTGACAGAGACTAGAAGAATCCCGGTGGCCATGGGCCCCAAACCTTCTGTTTGCCCAGGACAGGAACTATTCCTGTAGACAACTCATCAGACACGGAAGGGACTGGACAATGGGTTGGAGAGAGATGCTGAGGAACAGTAAGCTACTTGTATCAGGTGGACTCTCCTGTCTGGAGGGGAGATGGGAGTGTAGAGAGGGTTAGAAACTGGCAAAACGGTCACGAAAGGAGAGACTGGAAGGAGGCAGCGGGCTGACTCATTAGGGAGAGAGTAAATGGGAGTATGTAGTAAGGTGTATATAAGCTTATATGTGACAGACTGACTTGATTTGTAAACTTTCACTTAATGCACAATAAAAATTATTTTAAAAAAAAAAGAATACTGCACTGAATTTTTAGCATTTTCTGTGGCTGGCTGGCTTGATGTATGTGTCCTTCTTTTCCTTTCCACAGAGAGTCAGTGTGGTGGCAAGGAGTTAGCTTTTGTTTATTTAGTATACAACTCAGTATTTCTTAATTAGAGACCATCCCCGTTAGAGACATGGCATCAAAGATGTCACGTACGCATTGCCGTACAACCTAGAGAGATTTCAGTGTACATACAGCTGTGCTTTGACTAGCTGTGCTTTGAACTAGCATTCCTGAAAAAAGAGAGCTGCTTCAAATGCTGTCATCTTTGTTAACTGTCAGCTTCTCTATTTCAGGATGACTGTCTGAGGTCACTGACAAGATTTGCAGCAGCACATTGGACAGTTGCATCACTTCCAGTGGTACAAGGACACTTTTGTAAACTTTTTGCATGTGAGTGTTAATACATTTGCCATATATATTACGGTCATTTTTCATCTTCTGTAATTTTTTTTTTAGTGGTTCAACTTCTCTCCATTATGAAGGAACTATTTTGAGATACTACTTTTCTTATATGCAAGCTCTAGGTTATAAATTCATATATACAGTGAAACCTGTGAGAGCCGGAACTCCGTGAGACTGCATTGTTTTTCTGGGTCTCACAAGTTTTCCACCTTTGACAAGGTTCAGTCTTACCGCATTTCTGTCACTTCATTTTAGCGGAAAATATTCAGGTTTTCTTTCTCTGACAGATTTCCACCTTACACAGATTCCACCTGTCACAGGTTTTACTGCATCTTATGAAAAGATAAATTTACATTATATACATTTTAAAAATAATTTAATACTCATGTTGGCATATGAAATGTACTAATGTATTTCTCTTGAAATATTTAGCATTGGTGCCTGATGAGAACCATGGAGATCTTCCATGCATATTAGATATCGACATGTTTCATTTATTGGTGAGTATTTTGCAACTTGGGTTTGAAGTTCTGTTTATTGTACTACATACCTTGACCGTTGGCTTGGTGAGTAGTGTAGGGGCAGATAGGAGTTACATGACATTACCATTACCACTTCTGACTATGATTTTTTTTCCTGAAGTGCTTCAAAAAGAAAATATTAAGGAATTTAGTTGAGATTCTTGACCTGAGTGTCAAGGCACTTAAATTCGAATCCTACCTCTCTTATTTTCCTTTGTGGCTAAGGTCAATAATTTAACCTCACTGTGCTTTTTACCTAAAAAGAGGTAAAGATAATATCAGCAGCATAAGGGCTACTGCTGGTCCATACAGTGGTTTTGTGTGTAAGATCTGTCTGGTCACACTACTTAGTGACAGACAGCCCCTTTGAATGCTGTAGGAGAGGTATGTCCTCTGAGCAGGTGCCAACTAGTACCAGGGCACACAGCTACGCAAACAGTGGGTAGCTGGATATCAGTTCCACCTCATCTCTGTCCCCATGTGCAGGGCATAGAGTGCACCACCACACACAGCAACCCCAAGTACCGCCCCTTACTCTCTTTGGGCTTCAGATTCTGTACCTGTAAGTTGGTTAGTACCTATCTCATATGACTGTGAGAACCCAGTGGGAGAATCCACGTAAAGAGCTTAGACCAATTTGTGCCAAATAAATATTATCTGTTTCCATTGCTGCTACTGAAATTACCAGTGCTAGGCCCACCATACTGGCAGCAGGAGGCTAACAAAGAGCTAGCATATATTGTATACATAAGCGCTTTCACGTGCATTCTCTTTTAGTCCTTAATCCTTCCTACTGAGATGTTAAAAACATATATATGTAATTCACCAATAAGGAAATTGAGGCTCAGAGATGTTAATTTGTCTAAAAAACTTGTAAGAGGAGGAGCTGGGAGTCATAACTAGATCTTTGTGAGTCCAAAACCCATGTTTTTTCCACTGCTCACACCCTGGAAAGTTTCCAAGTGCTGTTTTTATTATAATTAACAATAAGCTGTGTATCGGGGAACCACCGGATGAATGAAAGGATAGTGTCCATCAAGACCCCTTCAGTGCTTTCGTAATTTTCTTTAACCAATCCTAGTGGAATTTCTACCGTGTATACCCTTTAAGAACAAAGATTTCCTATGAGAAGAGGCTAAGCTCAGAAGGGCATCACCTTAAGAAAACAGAACTGCGTTTTGCCGTGATGAAGGTGGTCTCTCTGACCTCTGTGTTTGCCATCTAGGTGGGCTTGGTGCTGGCTTTCCCTGCCTTGCAGTGTCAGGATTTTTCAGGAACGAGCCTTGGCACTGGAGACCTTCACATCTTCCATCTGGTTACGATGGCACACATCGTCCAGATCTTACTTACCTCGTGTACAGGTAATGCTTTCCTTTTTCACAGCTTCTTGAAGAAAATACTTGCGTTTTCTCAGTTTAAAAAAAAGAATATTAGAGGAATACATACTTGGACAAGAATAATATATGAATTATAATTAGGCTGCTTTTTTTTTCTGTTTTATTTTGTTTATTTTTTTTTTTGCTGTGAGATATTCTTTTTTTTATTGTGCTTTAGGTGAAAGTATACAGCTTAAGTGAATTTCTCATACGGAAATTTATACACATTTTGTTATGTGACACTAGTTGCAAGCCCTATAACGTAACAGCACACTCTCCCTTTCCACCCTGGGTTTCCCATGTCCATCCAAGCACCTCCTGTCCCTTCCTACCTTCTCATCCTGCCTCCAGACAGGAGCTGCCCATTTGATCTAAGAAGCACACTCTTCACGACGATATTTTATGTTTTATAGTCCAATCTAACCTTTGTCTGAAGAGTGGGCTTAGGGAATGATTTTGGTTGTGGTTAACAGAGCATCTTAGGGCCTTGGCTTCGGGGGTTCCTCCAGCCTCAGTCAGACCATCAAGTCTGGTCTTTTTACGTGAATTTGGGTTCTGCTCCACACTTCTCACCTGCTCCATCAGGGATTCTCTGTCACGTTCCCTTTCAGGGCAGTACTGGTGGTAGCTAGGCACCATCTAGTTCTTCAGATCTCAAGCTGATGGAATCTCTGGTTTAGGCTGCTTTTTGAAGCACATTTCTTTCTCATCTTAAACCCCCCTAGCAGTGTGAATGTTCCTATACTTTTTATTTCATAAGTTCAGTGATATTTAAGTAGCATAGTGGTTAAGCCTCTTAGAATTTTAAATTTTAGGATGTCAGTTTTGTTTTAGCTTACATGTTTCTTAATGCCCTCATGAGTTCATCATTAAATTATGTTTTGCATTCAAGCTTCCTGTTTTTACAACATTTTAAGACTATATATTTAGTGATTTTACCCCAGCAGGCCATTTGGCACCCTGAAGCACATTGGTTTCCTCTCCCAGAGCCCACTGGCTCTCTGGTTCTGATGGAGATCAATACTGTGTTCACACCTCAGATATTAAATTCTTCATGTTTTCTGAGAGTGTGTTCATATTATGTGTTAGTGGATAAATATATGAGTGCTTAAATGATTTAGACAGCAGTTGTGTTGACAGCACTTAATAGGCAAATACGGAGTGCTAATATTTCCTTATTTTTCAGGAGAAAATGGCATGGATCAAGAAAATCCTGTTGGTGAAGAAGAACTAGCAGTTCTTGATTTGTATAAAACACTTCACCAGTATACAGGAAGGTGAGATCATAATTTTTATATGACAGGCATTTCCCCAAATATTCATGGGTGATAACATGAAAAAGGAATTGAGTCATTAAATAAAGGAAATTACTGTCAACTAATGTATTTAGAAAAGAAGGTGGGTGATGGTCGCACAATATAGCAACTGTAATCAATGTCACAGAATTATACATGTAAAAATGGCCGAGACAGCAAATGTTTTGTTATTTACTGTATTTTACACAAATAATTCGTGCCTTTCTGTGTTTGCTTACCTGCGTGCCCTCCCCCCACAAGGTATTTTCTCAAGCATACTGTGCTAATTTTTTTTACAGCAACTTATGGAAGAGAATTGGCATGGCAGCACTTGTGAGGGTGCCTCGCAGTGGGAGGGCACAGCTGGCAAACAAATGCAGAAAATGTGCGTTATTTGTGTAAAAATATGGTGTATATACATTACCACAAAATTTAAGGAAAAAAAAGAGGAAGAGGAGGTAGGAGAAATGATTGGTGGGATTTCACAGAACTTTTAGTATACTGAAATATGTTGGGAACCTCTAAGACAGATGTAATATGCAGAGCTTCCCCAATTATTTTGGCCACGGAACCCTTCCTTTGTTCAGAGGATCTGGCATGGACTAATGGCAACATGAAGCATACTTTGGAAATTGCTGTTCTCAACATTTGTTGTCTTACTAGAAATAAAAAAATTGCAAATTAGCATAATACACTTTCAAGGTAATCTAGGACTAGCCAAAGTGCACTAAAATTATTAGAAATTCACATAGTATTGGAGTCCCTGTAATTTGGTACAACAGTTCCACTTAGCTTTTTGACAGCAGATGTGAATAACCTATAAAAATATTTGTTCTTTGACTATTATTCCATTTTGGAGAATCCACACTAACAAAATGATCCAACATGTAGAAAAACCTATAGGCATAAGGAAGTACTCCCTGATATTATTTATATTAGCAAAGAATGAAAAACAATGTGAGAGAGAGAATAAGTTGGTATAGGTTAGGGTTGATGTGTTCCAGAATATTACAAATCCATTAGAAGTTACGGTTTATGAAGTTCTAAACCACATGTTAATTTTAAATTTAATTTATTACAACAGTTCAGTGTGAAAATAGTATGCCAGAATAATACTCATTAATATAAAGTCCTGAAATAGTTGATGGTTTTTTATTTTCCCAGTATTCTCCTTACGTGGCTCTGTGTCACTTTTATAAATTTTAATAACAGAATTGGAGGCTGTGTCACCGTCCGTACCTGACATCCTCTAGCAGTCAGGGCTTCGGCTAGTCTGCTAACTCACCTCTTAAGCACATGTGCCCTCGGTTCCAAATAGCAGCCATCTCTGTTTTCACACTACTCTAGCTAGAATGGCCTTTTCTTATGAAATCTCCCAATAATGACTTTTCTCTCTTGTAGTGCCTTGAAAGAAACACCCTCAGCCTGGCATCTGTGGAGGAGTGTCAGAGCTGGAATCACGCCTTTCCTGAAGTGTTCTGCGTTGTTTTTTCATTACTTAAATGGAGTTCCTTCCCCATCTGAAGTTCAAGGTAATTTCTCATTTCTTTCAAAATGTAGGAACTGTTTGTAGTCTTTTACCCCAAAAGTTTAGAATGAAAAATGACTTGCAAAAATGAGGGCCAATTAAAAATGTTAAAACACAGCTTATTGACTGTGGTGGTTGTCTTAGTCATCTAGTGCTGCTGTAACAGAAATACCACAAGTGGATGGCTTTAACAAAGAGAAGTTTATTTCTTCACAGTAAAGTAGGCCAAATTAAGGGCATTGGCTCCAGGGGAAGGCTTTCTCTCTCTGTTGCCTCTGGAGGAAGGTCCTTGTCCTCAATCTTCCCATGATCAAGGAGCTCCTGAGGTTGCAGGGACCCCGGTTTCAAAGGATGCGCTCTGCTCCCGGTGCTGCTTTCTTGGTGGTATGAGGTCCCCCTCTCTGCTTGCTTCCCTTTCCTTTTATCTCTTGAGCAATAAAAGGTGGTGCAGGCCACACCCCAGGGAAACTCCCCTTCCATTGGAGCAGGGATATGACCAGGTAAGGGTGTTACAGTCCCACCCTAGTCCTCTCTAACGTAAAGTTGCAATCACAAAATGAAGGACAGCCACAGAATACTGGGAATCGTGGCCTAACCAAGTTGATACACACATTTTTGGGGGGACATAATTGAGTTCATGACAGTGATGTTCATGTTTATAGAATAAAAATGCATATTTGTATATAAATCTGATTTTATTTGGATCTCAGTAAATGTGCCATTAAACATTAAATAATAATTGCACATGAATCTGATTTTAATGTGGGGACTGTTCCACACCTCTTTCTATATTCTGTTTTAATTCATTTCATAAAAGGAGTATAAAGGTAGATTGAAAGTTTATCATATTTCTGTATTCTCATAGCACCTGGCACTGATCATAGAGGGCCTTCATGCTGCTCTTTAAACGTACCGACTGGCACCTTTATTCACCCAGTTGCCCAGCCACCATATAGAAGAGTGTAGACTTCCAAATTTGCAATGGTGATTACAGATACTATTTAAATCCACCTATCATAATAAAACCAACTTACATTTCTGTATTGCTTTATACTTTTCCAGAGCACCTATACATTATTTTTGTCATTTAATATTTGAAGTAGGCCCATGAAGTAGATCATGCAGGTATATATACCATTTTACAAATGGTAAAGCTGAGACACCAGAAAATTGTGAACTGTTCAGTGTAGGAACTGCCTGATTCCACTCTATCCCTGTGTCATTTCCTGTGGAGTCCTACCCTGTACCATCCTGTTAACTTCCTAAGTTATGTATCCAGCAAATTTGAACTCTTGAATTTTGGTGGGTTGGTTGGCTTTTCAAGCCCTACTGTTGCTTACTCCCATGCAGGACCTACTCTTACTTGTTATAAGCATTAAGTTTGTCTTCTTCTACATTTGCAGTTATTGGAACAAGCCATTTTGAGCACTTATGTAACTATCTTTCCCTACCAAGCAACCTCATTTGCCTTTTTCAAGAAAATAGTGAGATAATGAATTCACTGATTGAAAGGTAATAATTATACACTTTACTTCATTGTATTGAATATTTATACAGAACCAAACTTTATTACGTATTTGGCAAAATTGTCAGATAATGAGCCTGGCCGAATTCAATCTGTGTAATTTAAACTGTAATGAGTAGGCCTTCTTAGCTCTTAAGGGTTTACCTTTGTGGTAAGATTTTTGCCAGGCTAGTGAATTTACCATATGGGGCAGCTCTACTCTGTCCTGTAGGGTTGCTATGAGTTGGAATTGACTTGACAGCAATGGGTTTTTTTTTTTTTTGGTTTACCCTCACTTTATGTTTGAGAAAATAGAAACCTAGAGAATTCGATCTATTTAAGAATCATGTGAAGTTACTGAGTTAAGATTAAACATGGGTGTTCTAGCTCCAGATAATAAGAGTTTGTCGTTAATTTAGACTGGTTTTTCCAGAGTGTCCAGATTAGTGAGGTTATAGTGTATGTGAAAACCCTAGTGACATAGTGGTTAAGAGCTACGGCTGCTAACCAAAAGGTCGGCAGTTCCAATCCACCAGGTGCTCCTATGGAGCAGTGCTACACTGTCCTATAGGGTCGCTATGAGTCGGGATCGACTCAACAGCAACGGGTTTTTTTTTTTTATAGTGTATGTAGTTGCAAGTTAATACATCAAGTCACAGGTCATATTCTTCTGATTTTAAAAGTTGCAGGCAAGATATGGAATTTCTTTCAGTTCCTTTGGTTAGGCAAAGTGTATCATATTAACCCAAGAAAGTTATTTTTTTATTACTGGATTTAGAAGGGGGAAAAATTCTTTTAGCCATTTAAAAGTAAAGATGTTTTAGGTTTTTTTTTTTATTTTTCTTCTGCTTATATTCAAGTTGGTGTCATAACAATGAAGTTAAAAGATACCTAGAAGGTGAAAGAGATGCTATAAGGTAAGTTAAAGATTGTTAAAGACTTGGTTGGGGTGGGAGGTAGGGAGAAAGCAGGATGTAAGAGCTGTCTTCCTTGGAAGCTGACTTCCCAAGCCTTCAGTGATTCCAAGAGGTGGGACTTCTTGCCCTCATGCTTTCTTTTTTATTAGTCTAGTGATAAGAATTTGTAAAAACATCAGAATTATGAATATAAATATGGTATGGTACATTATTCTTGGCAGAGGAAACAAAATTATTATTATATTTTAGAATATTTGATTTTAAAAAATGTAGGTCCCTTTCCAGGTTTTCCTAAGTGCTTTCTCTCTCTTTTAAAATCCTTTATTATGGAAAATTTCAAACTGTCGGAAAGTAGGGAGAATCATATAATGAGAGCTTGTGTACCTGTCACTTAACTTCAGTTATTATCAAATCGTGGCCAGTCATTTTTATGTTTACAGTTTATTTGTTTGAACCAACATCCAAATAAGGTTTATATATTACAATTGGTTGGTGTATCTCTTAGGTCTCTTTTAAACTCTAGGTCCTTCTTCCTGTTTATTTTTTAAAGAAATTGCATCAAATGTCCTGTAGAGTTTTCTACAGCCTGAATTTTTCTATGTCCCCATGGTGCTGTCGTGTTCTTCTGTGAGCTGCTTTCTATAATTAGCTCTTAGAGGCTTGATCAGGTTCAGGTTTTTTTGTTTTCCCAGTAATACTTTATAGGAGGTATGTATGCTTCACAAGAAGGCATACAATGATGTCAGATCATCTCTTTTTGTGATATCACTAGCCCCTGGTGTTTTTATTGGGTTGAACCATATGAAATTCCAATTTTTATAAGTCAAATATGGTTGAACATCAGCAGTTCTTATGGCTCAACCCTGTAGCCAGAAAACGCAGTACAGTAGTTCTCAGTTTGAAGTGCATATCAGTATAACATGGTTGTGTCCCATTGAGTTGATTCTGACTCATAGCAACCCTATGGGACAGAGTAGAACTGCCCCATAGGGTTTCCTAGGCTATAATCTTTATGGGAGCAGATTACCAGGTCTTTTCTCCCTCAGAGCCACTGGTGGGTTTGAACTGCCAACCTATTGGTTAGCAGCTGAGAGTGCTTGCCAGTTGTGCCACTGGGGCTCCTTAGTATAACCGTAGAAACTTTAAAAAAAATACTCCAGCTTCTTCCTACCAAATCGAGTTTCTCTAAAATTTGGGTCTGTGTAGTAATGGAAAACCGTTTTGGCCTTTGCCCATGCTTTCTGTTGAAGTAACCCTGGGAGTAATTGAGGTTCCTTTATCTGAAACCTCCAGGCCACACATGAGGATTTGTGCTAATGAGTGGGTGCTGGCCAGACCAGAAAAGATTCACCTGGTAGGTCAATTCAGCTAACCTCAGGAGGCATGCTTTAGCCTATCATGTATATGCATGAGGGCTCAATCATGACTGGCTGATGGAAGCCCTAAATGCTGAGGCTCAGAGCTTCCTGGTTGGTAAAGGGAGGGTGATGCAGCCTCTTTGGGAGGTGGAAGCTCCCAGACCTCGCCCACGCGTTTCTTCCTAGTGACGATCCTGATTTGTATTCTTTTGCTATAGTCTATAAGTATAGTACTTTGTATGAGTCCTGTGAGATGTTCCAACAAATCAAACACGAAGGAGTAGGGTAGGGGGAGTCAGCAGGTAAAAATGAGGGGACCCAAGGAGACCCCCAAGCCTGCAGCTAGCATCCTGAAGGGGTAGTGAGAAAACTGCAAATCCGTGACCAGTAGGTCAGAAGTTTGGGGTGTTATGTGAATTCCCCAAACTTGAAATTGGCATCTGCCTATTTAGCAATCTGAAGGACAGTGTCCTTTTAACTTGTGAGACCTGCCTTAGCTCCAAGTGGCTAGGGTCAAAGAGAGAAAGTACTGTGTGGGCAGCTGGTTTCACAAAGGATGGAGAAGGGGGAACGTGGGGATTTGATTACTCCTCACATTTGGGGATCACATTTATGCCAGTTATTATCCACAGAGGGTCCCAGCATGTATATTCCCCCCAAATTCCTCAAGTGGTTCTTATATGCAACCCTAAGAACTACTGTCTATAAAGTTTTACCCCCTCAGGTTAAATCCATATATCTTTGCAGTAGGTAAAGTACTACCTCATCTCTCATGTTGGGCAGATGAAGTGGCTAACACTGAGACCAGGTCCTCAAGTGCTAATTGAATTTGGATCTAAATTTTGTCTGAATTAACTTGCGTGGCAGAATCAAAGTGGCCTGGTATCTCTAATTTAAAGAAAACCCGTCTCCTACTGCCTCCTCTCCTCCAACTCATTTCTGCCTTAAAAAAAACCCATTGCCATCAGTTCGATTCCAATTCAGAGTGACCCTATAGGAGTAGGACTGCCCTATCGAATTTCCAAGGAGCAGCTGGTAGATTTGAACTGCCAACCTTTTGGCTAGCAGCCGAGCTCTTAACCACTGTGCCACCAGGGCTCCTAATAAGCCTACATACCTTTTCTGTCTTCTAGATCCTAAGTCCTGTGGTTGGGCTCTATATTACTGTGTTGGTTAGGTAGAAGCCCAGGGGTAAATATCCTTTTCTACCCCTCACTTACTTCCCAGAGCTACTAAATTTGCACTTATATAGGCAGATACAAGAGCCCTGGTGGCTCAGTGGTTAAGCACTCAGCTGCTAACTGAAAAGTCTATAGTTTGAACCTACCAGCCGCTCTGCAGGAGAAAGATGGGGCAGTTCACATCTGTAAAGATTTACAGCCTTGGAAACCCTATGGGACAGGTCTGTTCTGTCCTGTAGGATCGCTGTCAGAATCCAGCAGACAACAGTAGGTTTGGTTTGGGGTTGGGGCAGATACTAAGTACCATTGCTACAGTCCTGTTAATTTATTCTGAGCTTTTCAAGTACAAATCCCCTAAGGCATTGTGTCACTGAGAGTGCTTTTTTTTTTTTTTACTCTGGCATCTTACACCACTGTGGTAGTACATGATCACTCAGGTTCAAAGTTTTCCTTTGTTTTGGCTACGTTGAGTTATCCTGTTGTCATTATAATATGTATGACCTCGTCTTATCTGGATTTCTTTTTTCCTTTTTTAGCTATCCAAGAGAATCTAACAAATTAATAGACCTACCAGAGGATTACAGCAGCCTCATTAACCAAGCATCTAATTTCTCGTAAGTTTTGATATTAGAGTATTGAGCTTTTCCTACCACTAGAAACGTTCACCTTTCTACAAAGAATCTGAGGAATTTTTTGTTGTTCTTTATCCTGTTTGGGTAGGGAAATGGTAACACCAGTAGTATATTACACTGCTAGCTCCTTGTATAAGCATCATTCTACCATGTTTCAGAATAAGAAATAATAATTTTGCAGTTCAAAGTAATAAATGTCCTTAGCAATTTTAACATATTATTAAATATTCCATATACAAGCAGCATAAAGAATAATACAGCAGTACAAGAAATTAAACATCACCTAGACCATTGAAGCTCCCTGCGTGTCCCTTCTGCGTTGCCTCCCCTTTTCCCTGCAGAGATCCACTGTCCTCAGCGTGATAGTAATCATTCCTCTGCATCTGTACGTTAACTGTATCTGTTTCTGTTCCTAAGCAACTATATTATTATTTTGTATGGTTAGGGTTTAAGTTGTACCACCTTCTTCAGTCAGCGTTATCTGTAAGATTTATCCATATTGACATTTACCTCTTTAATTTGTAGATTGTTTTACTGCTGTGGATAGTATTATATGACAAAGCACAGTTTATTTCTCTTTTTCTGCTATTGATGATTTTATTTATCTTTTCTCCCACTGATAATTATTGAATTGTTTCCAGGGCATGGTTCTTGGTATATGTGCAAAAGGTTCCCTACTCCCTATTTTAGGATATATGCATCTTTAGCTCTACTTGATATTGTAAAGTTCTTCTCCATTTTTGAGAAAAACTTATGTTTTCTTTGTCCCATGGAGGTGCCCCAAATCAGGTGGGGACAAGAGCAGAGCCCCCACGCTGTGCCTTGTCTGTGGAACCCTGCTGTGCTCCCAGAGCTACTGCTGTCAGACAGAGCTGGAAGGGGAGGATGTGGGAGCCTGCACAGCCCACACCTACTCCTGTGGCTCTGGGGTGGGCATCTTCCTGAGGTAAGGCCCTGCAGGGAGCGTCTTAGCGTTGGACCTGCTTTATCATGTGCCTGTTGAGGTGGTGGCACAAGACTAGTACACTGCAGAGGATTTTAAGACCACTGTTCTTATATATTTTACTCAATTGGAGAACATGGGAAGCCTGTCTTAAGTCTCACGTTTGACACATGCTAACTCTGTGTTGGCTCTTCTGTTGCATCATCCTACTACTCATACTCCCACCCCTGAGGTCACAATTCAGTTCTCCTTTCTTCATGTCTCATTCTGATGTGAAACTTTCAGCTGTTCCTGGTCCCCCCCCCCCCCCCACAAATCCAGTCAGAATTGCCCTTTTGTTATATTCTCCTGGCTTTTGGACTTTATCTCTATTCATACATGCCACAGGTTAACATAAATAGATGTATGCATTTGATAAATATTTATCTAGTGCCCACTATGCACTAGGCATTGAGAATGCAGTAGTCAACAAAGCAAACAAAAACCTGCTGTCATGGAACTAGGGAGATTCAATTCAAAACCCAACGAGATACCACTTTTTCCCCACTGTGATGGCTAAGATTTAAAAAATGGAAAATAACAAATGTTAGAGACCACGTGTAGAAATTGTATCTCTCATCCATTGCTGGTGGAAATGCAAAATGGCACACCATCAATCTAACTGGAGACCTATTTATTATCACAACATCATTTTCATGGTCCAATCTTACTACAATACTATTACTATTTTTCCCATAGGACTAAATGTGTTAATCACCACAATATATACCCTCTACATAATAACCACAACTCAACGAGGAGAAGCATCACACCATGCTAAATGACCCACATGACCCACCATTGAATAGGAAGCATTGAGTATCTGCGGTGATGAAAAACTTGGCAACAGATATTGGTTGCAGAATATGATTAATGTAATTAGTGTCATTGAATTATGAATGGAAAAAATGTTGAGTTGGCAAATTTCGTGTTATACAGTATATATTGTTTACAATAATAAAAAAATCAGGCTATTACCAAAAAAAAGATGGGTAAGAAAAATATATGCTATGATATGAATGTCAGGCAAATCTCTCTGAGGGATCAGGGACAAATTTTTAAATAGCCCTTGGGAGAAATGTAAAAACGGCATATTTCCAGATTCTTTTGGTCTTATACAAAGTGAGTAGCCTTGTGTCTCAACCTAATTCATTATGTTTGTGCACCTTTTTTTTAGGTGGATAATTTCCTCATAATAGTGGTTCAAATATCAGCACCTATTTTATGTTTAGAAGTTAATTATCTTTCTCACACTTGACAGTTTTTTAATTATTGCTGTCATTTGAGTTGTCAGTTCCTAATCCTAGGTGTCCTTCCCCATTGCTGTACTGAGTTACCATACAATCATTTGTGTTATTTTGAAAACTTGGGCAGATGTGTTGATACTCTTCAGTGTCTCTGCTGCAAATGCCGTTCTCTTCTAGCACTGCTTTTATTTTTATGAGACTTCAGTCCATTTGGAACTGAACCCAAGCCTTGCTTAATCGAACCAAACCCATTGCAGTTGAGTCAATTCTGATTCATAGCGACCCTATGTGACAAAGTAGAACTGCCCCATAGGGTTTCCAAAGCTGTAATCTTTAGGGAGCCATATCTGTTTCCTGCCGAGTGATTAGTGGACTCAGACTGCCAGCCTTTTGGTTAGTAGTCGAGCGCTTTAACCACTGTGTGACCAGGGCTCCTATAAACCTTGCTGACCATTGTCTAAATGCTATTATAAATGGTCTCTCTACAGAGTACGGGAATGTCAGGTGCTGTTTTTAGCCGGGAAAACCAAAGGCTGTTTTTATGCTCCTCCTTACCTTGATGACTATGGGGAGACCGACCAGGGACTCAGGTAAGGGCCCAGCCTGGCTGCGTTGGCTGGCTCTGGTCTTCTAGAGCCCTTCAGTACATGGTGAACGAAATGAACTGTGTGGCCCTGAAGTCAACCCTAAAGACAACCAAGGAGCTTAGGTGATTTGGCAGAGTGGGTTTGGTGATCTGTGGCCCTTTCCTAAGGATGACACCATGACTACCTAGTTTGACCTTCTTTTCCCAGCTCCCAAAGTGCCATGAAGGGCCATCAGGTAAATAAGGAGAAGAATGGGGTAGAGCACAAATTTTTTCACTTATTACTCCAAAGAATTGTTTGAATTGCCACATGCCATCAAAATAAAAATAAAATAAAACACTACCAGATGGCCATTCTGACTTCTTTGGCTTTATATAGGGGAGACCCTGGCATTATTTATGTGATATAAAAGAGCGTATCTTAATTGATAACAGACATTCTTGTCTTACATAAAAACCTCTGGGGGACTAAGATTTAGAACATACGGAGCAATGTGACAGTATTTGGGGACTAAGTCACTCTTAATGTGGTAGCTTCTATTATATCATAAGCAAAACGCTAACCATTTTCCGCAAGCACTGTTAAGGAACTTTATTTAGACTATTGCTTTTTCCTCAAACGGAGGTCAGAGTTTTAATATACAGTGTGCAGCCTTAGGAAGGGAAGTTGAAGGCCTGAAAACCACAGCAAGAGAAGTAGCTAAGCTGCCCCAGGTATTTGGCTGCAAGGTTGCAAGGCATGTGCCACCTGGCCAAGGAGTGTGGGCCCTCAGGAGGAGCGGCCATGGGTAGAGAGTGAGAGGGGGTAAGCTCTGACTGGGGTACAGAGGTGCACAGCTCAGAGCACTTGGCCCAGGCATAAGATCACCGAAACTTGTGCTGATGATTAAAGACAGAAGTCACTCCCGTTTGACTGCTCTTTGCTTATGCTGTGGCTGAAAGACTCAGCACTCTGAGGAACATTTGTGCCCCTGTAATTCTCCTTCACCTTCTCCCCTTTTTGGGCAATGAATGGGGTAGTGTCAGCCTCTCAACCTAAGCCCTCCTGTCCCACCCCCACCCTATTTCTCACTCCCACTTTGGGTAAGTGTGGCTTGTGTATTTTTTCTTTTCAGCAGACACGAGTCCAGCTAATGTGTTAATATCCGCAGTCACTTGCTGAACAGAAGTTTCGCAGAGGGTCTAAGATCAATAACTTGTAACCTTTCGTCAGTCAGGAAGGGCTAGGGTAAACATATGTGTAAGTAGAGGACATCTTGATACATGTGTCTTCTCTGCAGACGGGGCAATCCTTTACACTTGTGCACAGAGCGATTTAAGAAGATTCAGAAGCTCTGGCAGCAGCACAGCATCACGGAGGAAATCGGACATGCTCAGGAAGCAAATCAGACCCTGGTTGGCATCGACTGGCAGCACTTATAAGGGTTTCACTACCAAAAACACAAACTTTGATTCTTTTGTAACCCAGTTGGCTTTTCAAGAAAGACAGTAGGAAATAAGGTCTACTGAATTTGGAAATAAATTGTTTGTTTAAGCTTTTCTTCCCAGTTTTATTTTTATAGTTTCTGGCCCTAGGGACTAGACGAACACCATCCTCGTCGGCAGATTCCCGTGCATCATTTGCTGTTTGTCTCAGATGTAACTGGTCGGGTTTTAGGGCCCAGCGAGGAGCTTCTCTTCCTGAGCCCAGCTATCTGTTGTGGAAGCCTGACTCAACTCAGAAGTCTGACTGGGTCAACCTGAGCCATTTTGCATCCGTGATTGCAATGAACTGCAGGCCCAGAGCGGATCTCGAAGAGGCAGGAAGCCAAGTCTCTGGTGTTTTGAGGTCACACTTCGTGGTCCCTCTCAGTGACTCAGCACTGGGACTGGGTTGATTATCTCCTTGCTAAAGAGCTCCTAGCTCCAGAGCAAGGCAGTCGATTGTGAAGCTGGTATTCCTGTCTCCATCTGCTGTGAGAGGGCTGGGAGGTACCCGAGGGAGGAGCCCATTGGGAGGATTGGGGGAGGTGGTGTACTGGGTGCTGTTTTAGTGCTATAGACAGTTGATTTTTCTTTTTTTTTTTTAGTGAGACTTTTGGCTTTGAGAGAAAAAAACTCATTTTAAAGGGCTTTTTAAGAAAATGATATATTCTAATTTTTCAGACAGTACTGTTCTCTGGTATCATTTCTACAACTAAATTGAAAGAGTGTGCGCATCTAGAATCAAACACTCGTGGAAGAATGAGAACCTGGTGTTTTGAGATTGCTGCACCCCCACCCCTTCTGGCATTTCCTGGGGTGGAGGAGTTGCTGCTACCTGCTGGCCTCGTAGTTCCTGGGGCAGCCTGTGCACCCAGGCTTTTTTTTTAGAAAAACATTGTTCTTACTAAGAGGTGCCTTCCTAGAATGATAGCCACTTAGTAAAATAGCTTATAACCATTATATACCACACAACCCCTCTTGTTTGAAAGCTTGAATACTCACCGAGAGTGGTGGCAGATTTAATGGAGAAATAAACTCTGAGCCTCCCTAAGGTGGGGCTAGGGGACAAATGAATAATTCTGGCTCTTGAAGTTTTTTTTAACCAATGCAAGTGACCCTTTCACTCAGCTGTCTTTGAACTGCATCCATAAGTTGTGTTCTGCTGAGCTTTGCGCACCCCACAGCACACCCAGGAGGAAGGCAGAAACCCAAACCTGAAGCGCAAGTACGTTGGGATGCAGCAGCAGTATTCAGTGCCTCCTCTCCAGCAGTGTGTGAAGGAACCACCTCCTCTCAGAAGGATGCCTTGTCCCTTCCGGCTTGGGACTGGCTCGCCCAGCTGAGAGGAGGACCAACAGGAAGAAAACCCAGATTAAAATCATCTTTTGGCCCCCTTTTTTGTCCTGTCTTCCATTCTTAAGATCTGGTTGTTTGTGGATGGTATGATGATTTTAATATTTATTTTGGCCTCTCTGTCACATCTCAGTTCCTTCAGCTTTTAAGTCCAGCTTCTTTTGGCTTTCCTCCATACGTTCACCAAGCTGAAGTTTAAAATTGTAAGACCAGGTTTTCCCTCTCTAAATGTACTGTAGACATTTCTACAGAGGCAAACAACTCTCCACCTTCACAGAAGCCTGAGATTAACAGACAGAGGGTGCCCCTGGCCTCCATTCTCTGAGAATGTCAGGGAATCGTTGAGAGAATATGAATTTACATGAAATAGCAGCATACACACACTTTTTACCTTCTGGCGTGCACATTGTTAAGCTAGTTGTCTTCCCTACCTAACGAATCATCTTCGTTTTATGATTTGTTCCGCATGTATTTTGTCTGTTGTAGAAATGTTTATATAACATGCTTTCCATATCAGGGAAAATCATATCTGTTTAATAAATTGACTATAACTTTAATATCTGTGGACAACTTGTAAAATTTGGGATGTATCATATGTAAAAAGTTTAAAGATATCCAAATAAATGCTTTAGGTGTTGACATTACTTGGGCCAGCCTACGTCTTTTTCTGTTTTACCTGTATATATTTAAATGCCATGGAAGTATTCCCCATGTCACCTTGCTACAAATAAAGTGGGACACCTGTATTAGGTTGAAATTTAAGATGCTTATATTATTAGTGTCAATTATGGCCATTAGCCAAACCATCTTGACCTCCCCTGGAAAAGCTTAATCAGCATTTCAGCCGATTATGTTTCATATTCATTGACTGTGACAGCTTGTGACCTTTCTGGACCATTATGGACTGCAAATCACTTGGAAAACAAGACACTTGAAGTCTCTCCCACAGCCCCAAGACCTGTCTCGAGGTTTAAATTTTTGTGTTCATCCTTCACCTGGTGACCTCCATATCCTAGTCCTTACACACTCCCCAAACTCTTCTGCTTATGAGATACAGGTAGTAAGGAGACTATACTCTAGTTTTAGGGTAAGTCATTGCCTATGAGAGCTCTGCCCTGCTTTTCAACATCCGTCTTGAAGGAAAGCATCAAACGAAAGAGGCCAGGGTCTGTGTGTTCCCTGTCTCCTGACAATTAAGGCTGCTCCCTGCATCCTCCCTTCCCCAGTCTGGCTGTCTTCAGGTCCAGGACTCACTAAGCCCCTCTGACATGCTGATTCCTGTGTCCCTACTCTTCTGTAAAAGTCAAGTTTATTAAGGTATTTTATACACAGTAAAATTCACCCTTTTTAGTGTACAGTTTTATTCATTTTGACAAACACAGTCATTTAACAACCACCACAACCAAGAAGTAGAATAGTTCTATTACCCCCAGAAAGTTCCCTCAGGCTTCCTTGTAGTCATTTATGTCCCTTGACTCTCAGTCCCTGGTAACACTGACCTTTTTCTGCCCCTTGGTCTTTCCCAGGGTGTTATAAAAATGGTATTACATATGTAGCCTTTTGAGTCTGGTTTCTTTTTCACTAAGAAGAAGAATACACGAGAGTGAGTCATCCATGTTGTTGTGTTCCTTTTGACTTCTGAGTAGTATTCCATCAGAAGGATGTTTATGTACTTACCAGGTGAAGGACATTTGGGCGGTTTTGGACAATTATGAATAAAGCCTCTATAAGCATTTCTGTAAAGGTTTCTGAAGGAGCCTAAGTTTTCATTTCCATTAGG
The DNA here is from genome assembly GCF_030014295.1 of Loxodonta africana. NCBI lineage: Eukaryota > Metazoa > Chordata > Mammalia > Proboscidea > Elephantidae > Loxodonta > Loxodonta africana. The sequence goes on from NC_087342.1 coordinate 105,415,620, forward strand.
TAAATAAGTAGGGGGTTATTTCTCGTATCTTAGTCCTCCACCCACACCGTCCTTGGAGCACAACGTTCACTGCTGTCTAACTTGCTGTTTACACTCATCCTCTGATTTGGAGGATAGGATATAATGGCATCAGGGGTAAGAACTGAAGTTTTGTTCCTTCAAGCCAATCTTCTATCCAGTGAGAACTGGGAAGGCATTCCCTTTGTCCCCTGGAGTTCCTAACACGGCTCTGCTGGCTGGCCACATTTCATTGAGAACTGTGTATTTATGAGTGAGAGGCCCTAAGTTGCCTTGGCATACCCCTGCCCTGGCTAAACTGCAAACCTGCTGGCCTAGCATTACAGGTGCCCGGACGAGGAGCGGCAGAGAACTGTGCAGAGCAAGCTCCTAATCTGATTAACCCGTATTGAGGTCACTCAGGGTTTATCTGCTGGTGGCACAGCCCTGGGCTTGAAGCATGTTGCACGAGGCAGTGGGTTCTTGAGCTGAGGCCACAAATCCCAGGACACCCCTCTTTCTGAAGGGGCAGAATAAGTAGCTATTACCTGCTTCTTCATTTTGAAGTGAATGTTTTAAAAAGAAGTAGTAAAGCCCCGTCTTTACCTTTTATGCCACGCCAGGGCCAGGCTGGCAGAACTTTTCAAAAAAGTTCTTGGTAGTCCCTTGGGAGAAACAAGTTTACACTGGCCCAAGGAAAGACAAGAAGAACCTGGTGCCAGAGTCTTGCTGGGCACTGGTAGGTGGCCAGAAGGGAGGGGCCAGATTTCTTTTGCGGCTGTTTGGCTACTGGGAAGACCCAGGTATGGTCTGTCAACCCTAAGCCTGCTCTGGACCAACTGACAGGATTTGTCATTGGGTCACTTTGCCCTTGGTCTTCCCACCGGCAGTCACGCTCTCAGGTTGCTCCATCTGCCCCATAACCTGGCCCCAGGAAGACGCATTTCCCTGTTTGGGGGAGAGTAGGGGGGAAAAAAATGGAATTTTTGCGTAAATCACTAAATTAAGATCCCACGTATTAAATTCAGTTCTGGCCCAAACTCCAGCCAATGTCAAGACGATTTGAATAACCTAATAGTCATTTGTTCTTGTGAGTAAGAGACAGCAGGAGGGAGAGAGGTGACGCCTGCATTGTTGAAGCGGCATCCCAGATCATTGGCAATGCTTCCTTTTTAATGTCATTTTCTTCCCCCCTTTTTTTTCCAGTAGTAAATATTAGCTAGAGTTGGAGATCCTGTTGTACATGTTGTTGAATGGCCTAAGACACTCATTTAACGTAAGTGATTTTCATAAATGTAATATTTAATGCCTATTGTAAAGCTGTAACAGCACAGTTACACCCGTGGGCCTAGAGCAGCAGTTACATGGTGGTTTTCAGCATTCCTGAGAAGGTAGGAGAGCTCGGGGACCCTTGTCAGAGGGGGCTGACTCCCTCAGCAGTTTCAGTGTAGCTCGTTACTTGGTCTCAAGGAGACTCAAAAGTCGAATTGAACCTAGGACCAAAGTCCAACAGGGAGTCCAAACGTCCGTGACCTGGTCTTCTGCCTGAGAGAATTAACGCCTGGAACATACCCCAGGCAACACCAGAAGTCCTATTTTCTCCACATTGAAAATTCTTAGGACAGCAATGAACCCAAACAGTCCAAAGCAATCCGTTCCTCAACACCATTGTTCGGTCAGAAGCAGAGGTCAATTGTCCGTGGGCTGTTCCCTTTCCATTTCCTTCTGGCTTTGGTCTTCAGCCAGGTGGGAATGGGCATCTTGATTGTTCATCTGCTTGCCAGAATATGCTGAGCCCTGCCTTGGTCACAAGTGAAATCATTCCTTCCCCTGAAAGCTTCCTTCCTCTCTTGTTCCCGAGGGAAGTAAAAATTCCTGCGCTTGCTGGCTTGGGAAGGTGGGCTCTCAAAGATTTATCTTCACTGGAGGCATTCCAGAAATACTGCTTTGCATAGTACGTATCTGCAGGGAGAAGTTCTCCAAGACCTCACCCTCTACTGTGGACATCTAGCATTGTGCATGAAGCCTGTCATGGCCACCTGTGTGGGTATCCCTGGGCCCCCAAAGAGATGAGGCCTGTTCTCAAATGGGGGAGCTCTTGTCTGAGTTTTGCACCTCTTCCACAGAAGGGCAGTAATCTAGCCCAGTGCTTACGGACAAGCCAAAGGAGATCACCCTGCACTTCAGGGCTAGGAACTGCCAACCGTCTGACTTCCTCCGCCGTGGCTCCCTACTGGCCAAGTGACTGAGGGCATGTGAATGTAACAAAAGCAGGCCTTCAGCTGTGTTTTGGGGGAAGAGAAATAATCCCCTGTCTTAAAGTTTTCTTGCCCCATGGTTGAAGAATTCCTGTTTTGAGCCCTCAATGCTTTTGAAGAGTCCATTACTCTTAGAAGAGTATCACTGTCCCCCACCTCCCACCTCTAAACAAACAAAATGGCCGACCTGTTATTCTTGGCATTCAAAAAAAAAGTGACAACATGGCCAGTACATTTTTCAGACTCCAAGTGATGCTTTGGACATTGTGTGAAGCAACTTTGAGCTCATAACAGGCAAACAAAAGGGAAGCAGCCCTCAGGTATGGCCAGTAGCCTCGGGGTGGAACTGAATTCTTGTGCTTTGGAGACAGACTTGTGCTAGGTGTGGTCATCCGTTGAGAGGCCCCAAATGTGGGAAAAAATGGAGGTACTCCCCTAAGTGTACCACGAGGGCATATGCTAGGGCAGTGGACCAGAGTAGGGGCTCATTTATTTGCATTTTGAGTCAATCATTCAACAGATGTTCACCAAATGTTTCCAGAGACCCTAAACTTTAAATCCCACCATCAAGAAGAGTCTCTGGAAGATGGTGCCCTCCTCGGGAGATTCAGACTTTCAGAGTTGGGCGAGGGGGGATCACGTTTCTTGAAGTCCACTACTTCTCAGTGTTCAGGAGGGGTGGGGACTCTGGACCTTCAGCCAGCCTCTGGGGCCTGGCCCGCATCCTCGCCCTGGGCATCCACCTGGTTGCTCTTGCCCAGCTTCTTCAAGCTCTCAAGGAAGGCCTTCCACGTCTCCTGCACACTCTTCTCCAGCAGCCAGCCCTCACTCTCGCACTCTGGGTCCTCGGGGTTCGACACGCTTTCCAGCGCTGTGTGCAGGTAACGCAGCCCGATCGTTATGGTCACCTAGTGGGGAGAAGAGGAGACTTACAGGAGAGCAGAGAGGAGTAGCTGGTGATTGGGGCCATTCGGAAACCATGGAAACCACTGGACTATCCTCCCCAACCAGTTGCCATTGGTCAATTCCATTCAACAGTGTGTACCACAGGATCCCCAACTCCAGCTAATATTTACTACCAAAATTGTGCTTCATAGGGTTTTCAATGGCTGATTTTTTAGAAATAGATAGTGAGCCCTTTCTTCTGAGGCACATCTGGGTGAATTCGAACCTTCAACCTTTTGGTTACCAGCTGAACATGTTAACCACTTGTACCACCTAAGAATTCCCTGTATCTCCCTAAACCAAACCAAACCCATTGCCATCGAGTCAGTTCCAACTCACAGCAACACTGTAGGACAGAGTAGAACTGCCCCCATAAGGTTTCGAAGTCTGTCATCTTTACAGAAGCAGACTGCCACATCTTTCTTCTATGGAGTGGCTGGTGGCTTCGAACTGCTGACCTTTCAATTAGCAGCTGAGTGCTTAACCATTGCACGACCAGGGCTCCTTTGTACCTCCCTGGGGCCCTTAAAATAAGGCAAGCACTGTTGAGTCGGGGTTAGTGAAGGCCTGCTCCACCCACCCTGGCCTCAGTGTTCAAGATACCTGCCCTTCTCCAAGCTCATCTCCATTCTCCTCTTTCCAGCCACCACCCTGGGCTTCTTTGGATTCCTCCCACACACCACCCTTTCTTCCCTCCAGGTCTTTACCATTTGCTGTTCTCTCTGCCTAGAACATTTTCCTCTCTGTATTCACCTGCCTAATTCAGCCTCAAGGAGCCCAGGTGCACAGTGGTTAAGTGCTCAGTTGCTAACAAAAGGTCTGCAGTTCGAACCCACGAGCCACTCTGCAGGAGAAAGATGTGGCAATCTGTTTCCATAAAGATTACAGCCTTGAAAACCCTATGGGGCAGTTCTCCTACTCTGTCCTACAGGGTCACTATGAGTCGGAATCAACTCGTCCGGCAATGGGTTTAATTCAGCCTCATCCCTCAATGTCCTTCCTGCTGCACATCTCCCCTCCCCTCACCCTGGGCTCTCACCGTCCGTGTGCATTAGTGCCTTGCTCCCACAGTATTGGGCCCAAATTCCTAGCACATTGCTTTGCACATATCAGATGTTCAGTAACTGTTGGACTGAATTAAAAGTCACCTCCTTTTCTCCAAACAGTATATGAGTGGTCTCCCTTTACTTTCATTATTTTGATTAGTCCAGTGATGGACAGATGAATGACGGAATGGATGCTAGTAATGGATCATTTGGGTTTGTTCACCAGTAGTCACTGTGGGACAGATAGTGGTATCAGAATTCCTGGGCTCAAATCCCAGCTCTGGCACTCAACCAACCATGTGACTAAAAAAACCAAACACCTTTATTCCTCTGGTTTGTAGATGTTCAGAAGAAACGGTGCCTGCCTCGCATGGGTGCTGTGATACTTCAGCATGTGTGACCTGCTCAGTGCCTGGTGCACGGTAGGGGCTGATGTGTTAGCTGTAGTTTGTTAGTATTCAGCTTGGTAAGTATTGCTTTCACTTTTCTAATTACATAATCTGTTAACCACTTGTTTCTACTTATATTTCCTGTTTGCTCTCTTATCCTTCTCCTTTTATGATACAGCAAACTGTGAGAAGAACAGGCCTGCTAAAGGAGAGCATCTATTCCCTGAGGGCAAGGGTGGGCCTTGCCAGTCTTGGTCACCCAATATCCCAGCACCTAGAATAGCATCAGCTAGTGGTGGGGCCTCAGTAAGTATCTGTTGAATGAATGCTCTGGGACAATTTATAATTATGATAGTAGATGACACCAGTAACTGATAAAGATTTATTATTATTATCCATTGACCACCACTCATCTGGATATTATCCTATCACTGTCATACTGTGGTAGCTTGTGAGTTGCTGTGATGCTGGAAGCTATGCCACCAGTATTTCAAATACAAGCAGGGTCACCCATGGTGGACAAGTTTCAGTGGAGCTTCCAGACTAAGACTAAGAAAAAGGACCTGCAATAGGTAAGTGGTAACTTTGATGAAGAATAAGACAGTACACAATACCGGGGAAGTTAGCACAACTTGACCAAGGCAAAGTCATAGAAGCTCCATAGACACATCCAAATTCCCTGAGGAAACAAATTACGGGACTAAGGGCTGGGCACAATGCTTTCAGGGGACATCCAGCTCAATTGGCATACCATAGTTTATAAAGAAAATGTTCTACATCCTATTTGGGTGAGGAGCATCTTGGGTCTTAAAAGCTTGTGAGTAGCCATCTAAGACACTCCACCGGTTCCACCCTGTTTGGAGAGAGAATGAAAAAAACCAAAGATACAAGGGAAAGATTAGTCCAAAGGGCTCGTGGACCACAACTACCACAGCCTCCGCCAGACTGAGTCCAGCACAACTAGATGGTACCTGGCTACTACCACTGACTGCTCTGATAGGGATCACAATAGAGGGTCCCGGACAGAGTTGGAGAAAAATATAGAACAAAATTCAAACTCACAAAAAAGACTAAACTTACTGACCTGACAGAGACTGGAGAACCCCAAGAGTATGGCCCCAGAGGCCCTTTTAACTCAGTACTGAAGTTACTCCTGAGGTTCACCCTTTAGCCAAGATTAGACAGGCCATAAAACAAACAATAATACACATAGCTCAACCATGGGTATGAGACTAAATCGGCACACCAGCTCAGGAGCAAAGATGAGAAGGCAGGAGGGGACAGGAAAGCTAGACTAATAGAAATGGGAAACCCAAGTTCGAGAAGGGAGGAGTGTTGACATGTCACAGGCTTGAAAACCAGTGTCACAAAACAATATGTGTATTAATTGTTTAATGAGACACTAATTTGCTCTGTAAACCTTCATCTAAAGAACAGTAAAAAAAAAAAAAAAAGGAATTTGGAAGACAGCTACCTGCCCAACCGACTATAAGGGACCCATATTTGTGCCCATTCTAAAGAAAGATGATGCAACAGAATGTGGAAAGTATCAAACAATATCATTAGCATCCCATCCAAGTAAAATTTTCCTGAAGATAGTTCAAAAATGGTTACAGCCGTACATCAACAGGTAACTGTCAGAAATTCAAGCCGGACTCAGGAGAGGGTGTGGAATGAGGGATATCATTGCTGATGTCAGATAGATCTTGGCTGAAAGCAGAGAATGCCAGAAAGATGTTTACCTGTGTTTTACTGGCTGTGTAAAAGCATTCGACTGTGTGGATCATAATAAATTCTGGATAAGGTGAAGAATGGGAATTCCAAAGCAGTCAAGAACACTTAGTTGTGCTCATGAGGAACCTGTACTTAGATCAAGAGGCAGTCATTTGAACAGAGCAAAGGGATCCTGCGTTGTTTAAAAATCAGGAAAGGTGTGCGTCAGGGGTGTATCCTTTCACCATACTTATTCAGTCTGTATACTGAGCAAATAATCTGAGAAGGTGGACTATATGAAGAAGAATGTGACATCAGGATTGGAGGAAGACTCATTAACAACCTGTGATATGCAGATGATACAACCTTGTGTGTTGAAAGCAGGGGATTTGAAGAACTTACTGATAAGATCAAAGACCACACAGCCTTCAGTATGCATTACATCTCAGAGTAAAGAAAAGAAAAAGCCTCACAACTGGACCAAGAAGCAACATCATGATAAATGGAGAAAAGATAGAAGTTGTCAAGGGTTTCATTTTACTTGAATCCACAATCAACACCATGGAAGCAGCAGTCAAGGAACCAAACGACATATTGCATTGGGCTAATCTGCTGCAAAAGACCTCCTTAAAGCGTTAAAAAGTAAAGATGCCATTTTGAGGACTAAGGCGCACCTCATCTGCATACAAAAGCTGGACAATGAATAAAGAAGACTGAAGAAGAACTCATGCCTTTGAATCATGGTGTTGAGGAAGAATACTGAATATACTATGGACTGCCAGAAGAACGAACAAATCTATCTTGGAAGAAGTACAGTCAAAATGCTCATTAGGAACAAGGATGATAAGACTTCGTCTCACATCATTTAGATGTGTCCCTGAAGAAGGACATCATGCTTGGTAAAGTAGAAGGTAGACGAAAAAGTAGAAGACCCTCAAGGAGATGGACTGACACAGGGCTGCTACAATGGGCTCAAACATAGCAATGATTGTGAGGATGGTTTGGGACTGGGCAATGTTTCTTTCTGTTGTACCCAGGGTTGCTATGAGTTGGAACTGACTCATGACACGTAACAAGTGTCCATTGAAAGTGTAATAAAATATTTTTAAAGTGGAAAAGGTTGCCTCCTCCAGGAAGTCCTCTTGGTGTGAATGTGCCCACTCTGATCCCCCTCCTGCTTTCCTGAAAGAGGCCTGCTACACTATGAATTTTGCATTTGACAATGGCCCTCCTTTTCGTTAATAAGTTAGATTTCATCCTCTAACCAGATTGTGACGCCCAGGAAGACAAGGCTCAGGTCCAGGAATTCTGTTGTTAGCCCAGTTACCTTTGTGCCCATCACAAAGGTCTGCCCACTAAAAGATCTTGAATAAAAGTCAAGGGCATTCAAATTGCTGTTCTCAGTGAGCTGGTCCTTATCTCACTGTTGTGTGAGATCGAAAGGATTCCAACTCATAGCAACCCTATAGGACAGAGTAGAACTGCCCCCATAGACTGTGATCTTTATGGGAGCAGATCATCAGTTCTTTTCTCTCGCAAAGCAGCTGGTAGGTTCAAACCACCAACCTTCTTCCAGTTAGCAGCCAAGTGCGTAACCTTTGTGCCACCAGAGCTCCTGCCTCATCTTACTAGGTTCCTGTAGAGGTGAGTGTAAATGGAACCCCGTTTGCCCACTGACTTCCATTAGCCTTTTAGGCTTCTTTTCATGGATTTTCAGGAGACGCTACCTCCTAACTTTCTAGCCATGCGCTTCTCTCCTTGTTCTACCCACTCATCCCAAAGCTCTGCCTCAGTGAGCCAAAGACCAATACATCGTCACTGAATGTGCCTTTTGCTTCAACACTGAAGAAGCCTTTCTAGAACACAGTCACCCTCTAGTTTTATGTGATGAGTTAGAATACGTGTATCTCAGCTGAGAGCACAACTACAGAATGTGAATTTCTACAGAGTGCTGGAGTCCGTGGGTGGTGTAAACAGTTAACCCAAAAGGTTGGAGTTCGAGTCAGCCCAGAGATGCCTCAAAAGAAAGGTCTAGTGACCTTACTTCAAAAAAAATCAGCCATTGAACATCTAGCTCAATTGGCATAACATAGTTTATAAAGAATATGTTCTACAGTCTATTTTGGTGAGAAGCATCTGGGGTCTTAAAAGCCTGCAAGCAGCCATCTAGGATACTCCACTGGTCTCACCCCTTTGGGAGCAAGGAAGAATGAAGGAAACTAAAGAAACAAGGGAAAGATTAGTCCAAAGGACCAATGGACCACATCTACCACGGCCTCCGCCAGGCTGAGTCCGGTAAAACTAGATGGTGCCTGGCTACCACCATTGACTGCTCTGACAGGAATCACAATAGAGGGTCCCGGACAGAGCTGGAGAAAAATATAGAACAAAATTCTAACTCAAAAAGAAAGACCAGGCTTCCTGGCCTGACAGAGACTGGAGAAACCCTGAGAGTACGGCCCCTGGACATACTCAGTAATGAAGTCACTCCTGAGGTTCACCCTTCATCTAAAGATTGAACAAGCCCATGCAACAAAACAGACTAAAGGAGCACACCAGCCCTGGGTCAGGGATTTGAAGGAAGTAGGGAACAGGAAAGCTGGTAATAGGGAACCCAGGGTTAAGAAGGGAGAGTATTGACATGTGGTGGGGTTGTTAACCAATGTCATAGAACAATGTGTGTACTGTTTGATGGGAAACTAGTTTGTTCTGTAAACCTTCATCTAAAGTACAATTTTAAAAAAACAAAATCAGCCATTGAAAGCCCTGTGGAGCACAGTTCTACTCTGACACACATGGGGTCACCATTTGACTCGAAGGCAACTCGTTGTAAGAAATCAACTTACTTAAAGAAACCTTCCAGGAAACCTTCTCTAAAGGAAAAAGCTTCCCCACCTAATGTTTCTTGTTTTATACACTTTTATTCTGGAGTCTAGATTAGCTCAAATAGGTGCCCCTGAGTCATCTTCTGTGTCACCTTGGTCTAAAAAAAATCCCATTGCCATCGAGTTGATTCCTGACCCATAGCAACCCTATAAGACGGGGTAGAACTGCCCCATAGGGTTTCCAAGGACCAGATGGTAGATTCAAACTGCCGACCTTTTGGTTAGCAACCAAGCTCTTAACCACTGTGCCACCAGGGCCCCACCATCTTGGTCTACCACCCACTAACACACTCTCTCGTTCAACACCTAGGACAGTGTTTGGCACACTGTAGGGATTTAAGAAATAGCTCTTCAACAAATTAATGAATTTAACAGATGTGCACGGAGGCTGAGGGTTTGCTACCTTCCAAGCCCTGTAGCTACAGACAGGAATGAAGCTATGGGCCTTCTGGTTCTCACAAATGAGATAAGATGAACCCACAAAGAATTAGAATAACAAGTAAATGATGACTGCCATCTCCAGAGAAGCACAAATCCAAATAGCTCCCACTTCCTGACCACCCCCAATGTTCATATCATCTCCCGTTGCCACCTAAGAGTCCCCAAAGCTAAGGGCTGTGTGTTATCTCCATAGGACATGGAAGTTTTGCCAAGACCTCAGAATCAAAAAGTGGAGGCACTGGGCGAACCTTCAAAACATTATGCTAAGACAAAAGGTCACTCTTGTCTGATCCCGTTTGTATGAAATGTCTACAATAGGTGGATCCATAGAGATGGAAGGCAGACTGGTAGTTGTCAAGGGCTGGGGAATGGGGGAGAGGTGGGGGGTAACTGCTTAATGGGTAGGAGTTTCCTTTTAGGGTGATGAAAATGTTCTGGAACAAGACAGAGGTGGTGGTTGCACAATGCTGGGGAGTGCTAAATGCCACTGAATTGTTATTTTGAAACAGTTAGTTTAATGTTAGCAGCCCCTGCGTGATGCAAACAGTTAAGCACTCAACTACTAGCTCAAAGGTTGACAGTTCGAATCCACCCACAGGTGCCTCAGAAGACAGGCCTGGCGATGTTTCTGAAAGGTCACAGCCTTGAAAACCTTAGGGAGCTCAATTCTACTTGCACACATGGGGTCGCCATGAGTCAGAGCCAACTCAATGCAACTAATGACAACAACAGTTTAATGTTATATGAATTTCACCTCAGTAGACTTTATTCTAAGAGGTAGGGAAAAATAAAAAAGAGTAGAGACACTGGGATTCAAGCCCAGCCCATCTGAACCGCGGCCAGACTGAGGCTGGCTCTGAGGAGGGAGAGATGCTCTCCAGCCTGCATCCACCCAGTTAAGCCCAAAGGGGGAAGGTGGTACCCTCTGTCCTCGTGCCTCCGCTGGCCCAGACCCACCTCGAAGAGCCAGACGAGGAGCACAGCAGCACCCATGGAGTTCATGAGGCTGCTGTAGTAGCTCAGTAGGGCGTCCCTGCAGCCACGCACCCACAGGTTGAGCTCCTCAGTCTGGTGGTCGTAGCTGTAGTGCGCCGAGTTGTTGGTCAACTGGTACTGGATGCAGGGCCGTGGCGAGCTGGGGTTGCAGCAGCTGAAGGGAACACCATCCACTAGGTACCGCCCATCCACGTTGCTCTTGACGCGACTGGAGGAGAAACAGACAGCCTGAAACAGGCTTCCAGACTTCTCACCAGGGGTCAGTTCCTCCAGCCCCTACCTCGAAGCCAAGCATATTCGTTCATTCGCTCACACAATAAATATTCTCTGTATGCCTCCTATGTGCCAGCCACTTTCTAGGCACTGAGGATAGAGCAGTGGACACTCAGCCAACGCCCCTGCCTTCCTGGAGCTTATGTTCTAGAGGGGAGAGACCGGTGCCAAATGAAGCCAGTGAACGGGCGCATAGGAATTCTCTCACCTACACTGAGTGCTGCCAGGCTCCCGTGCCAGGCTGGTAAGCCTCAGGCAGGGGTGAGAGAGGTGAAATGGGAAGGAAGCACAGAAATGGGAGAGTCCTTACCAGGTGCTGTGACTGTCAGACTTGAGCCCCCAGCCCCTCTCCAGCCTTATCCCCCGTCACAGGTCACTGGTGACCAAGACCCCTCTGGCCAGATCAGCTCTGCTCCAGAATACGTTCCAGAAGGCCTGCTCTGATCCAGGGCTCACTCAGGGGCTGGGATGGAGAGGAGTCCCTTGCTGGTGCAAATGGTTAACATGCCCTCTCAGCTGCTAACTGAAAAGTTGGAGGTTCCAGTCCACCCTGAGGCACCTCGGAAGAAAGGCCTGGCAATCTACTTCTGAAATATCAGCCGTTGAAAATCCGATAGAGCACAGTTCTACTCTGACACACATGAGGTCGTCATGAGTCAGAGTTAACTCCATAGCAACTGATTAGGGATGGATACGCAAGCAAGGCAAGCACAGTCCTTGCCCTCAGGTGCTCACCTTCCATGGTGAACTCTGCCCCCAGCCACGTGGGAGCCCCGTGCTCACCTGCAGGAAGGATGTGGCCTGCACCCTCAGCTGTCCAGGTACTACAGGAGAACTCAGGGTGGCCGGCAGGGCTCCCAGCATAACTTTTGTATTTCTAGTTTCTATGTTTACAGCACACCATACACCTCATGGGGTCAGAAGTCTCAGGGAAAAGTCTCCTTTCCTGTCAGCGAACTGGCTGTGTTCTCTCCTGACCTTAGTGGGGTCACACAGGCATCTTTGTAAAACGTCATCAAGCTGTGCACTGAGAACCTGTGCGTTTTACTGTGTGCATGCCATCTCCGGTAAAGTTTTTTTTTTTTTTTTTTTAAGTTTCACATGAACAATGCAATACATAATCACAGCTGACCTTTACAGCACAAGAAGAGAAAGCATGTTATTGTTTAAAGTGGAAATTATTTTCTACGATGATAATCGAAATGGCAACTATACTCTTTAAAAAGATATCAGTGTTTAGCATCTAAATAAAATCTCTTGAATACAAAGAGTCGCCCTCTCCTTCCTGTCCCCCAGGTCCCCTCACTGGGGGCAAACCACTGTGGCCAGCTCAGCCAACACAGACAAGCAAACACGGATTCTACAGATATTCTCATTCTTCCAGGGTGTGTTTGCTTGTCTGTTAGTTTAACCCACATGGTAAGATTATATAATGCTGTCTTGAACCTCTCTTTTTTCCCTTAGAAATGTCTCAGAGATTTTTTTCATTTCCACCCTTGGAGAGCGTCCTTGGTTTCTCTAAAGAGCTTCGTGACACTCCGTTGTGTGGATGGGCTGTGGGCTCTAACCACTGATGGACATGTGGATTTTGCCCAATCTCCTGTTCGTGCAAACATGGCACCTAGGTCATTTTGCAGATGTGTGAGTATATCTAGAAGGTAAATTTCTCGAAGAGGCATCCCTGCATCAGAGGGTGGTTTCATCTGTGAACTTGTCAGATTTCTCCCCCTGGGCGTTGCGTGATTGCACCCCTGCCAGCTGTGCCTGAGAAAGCCTGCCCCCCACGGCTGCACCAACACATGGTCCTGCCCAACTTTTAATCTTTGCCAACCTGGCAGATGAAAAATGTTACCTCCAGGTTGTTTTAATTCCCATTTTTCTTATTGCAAGTGAGGCTGAGCATCTTTTGATATTTTTTTAATTTTTTTTAATCTGTAAGTGAAAGTTTACAGTTCAAGTTAGTTTCTCATACCAAAATTTATAGCCACATTGTTATATGACCCTAGTTGCTCTCCCCATAATGTGACAGCACACTCCTTTCCACCCTGGATTTCCCGTGTCCATTCAGTCAGCTCCTGTCCCTTTCTGCCTTCTCATCCCACCTCCGGACAGGAGCTGCCTTTTGATATGTTTAAGAGCCGTTTCTGGCTCATTTTCTGTGAACTATCTGTTGATCTCCAGTGCTATTAGGACTCCAGAAAGGCTGGACAAGGTGGCCTCCTTGATTCTGAAACAACCCTCACCTGGGTTATGGCAACACTACTTCCATACCCCCTGTAGCCCCTGACCTCTACTTTGTGGACAGGACCCACATCCTGGAGGACAGGTGGCCCTGAGTGGCATGAGCATACAGGACGGTGATGAGGGCAGGACCACTGGGTTTGGCTCTGGCTCTACCACAAACCAGCTCTGCCCCTCTGGACACATTCCTTAACCTCTCCAGGCCTCAGCTTCCTTATATGTAAAACACGGTTGACACGAGGAGTCGGTGAAACAATACATGTAAAAATGCTTAGAAGAGTGCAATACCTGGTAGGTGTGCAATAAGCATGAACTACTATTGTTACTCAGAGTCTCTCTGGGTGGCACAAATGGTTAACGTGCTTGGCTGCTAACCAAGAGGTTACAGCTTCAAATCCACCCAGAAGCTCCTCAGAAGAAAAGCCTGGCAATCTACTTCTGAAAAATCACCCATTGAAAAGCCTGTAGAGCATGGTTCTACTCTGACACACACAGCTTCTCCATGAATCAGCAACTAGGGCTTTTTTTTTTTTTTTTGGTTATTATTATTATTCATGAGTGAAGGCTGACTCTTGCTGCAGAGAGAGAGCTCACAATCCAGTTGTGAAAACAGGACAGACCCATCCAGCACTGGCAGTGGTCACCATAAGAACTGTGGAGGCTGAACCATCAGCTTCTCAAGGCGACGACCATGTCTGATGTTGTCGGTGTATCCCAGCACAGAGCTCACTGCCTGGCACACGGGGTGCTGTTAAACATAGGCTGGGGAGGGAGTAACTAGTACTAAAGCTTGTGCCTGTCCCCTGATTAGCCCACTCAGCTCTGGCTCAGGAGCCCCTCGCTCAGGGTCCAGCCAGGTAGGGCCCTGGGTAAGTGCTGCCTGGGGGGCCTTCTGCAGGGCAAAGGGCAGGCTGGAGGGTGTTGGAGGGGCCATCAGATTGGGGCTCCTCTTCCCTGTGAGAGGGTACCACTAAGCAAACCGTAGTCTCTGAAGTGCTCCTTCCCACCACACAGCTAAGCCCAACACATACTCCTCAAGGCTGGGGGCCCCCAAACTCAGAGCTGTCTGTCCCTCTTCCTGGCTTGCGGGCTGTCCCTTGAGCCCTCACTCTCCAGCACAACGTCCCAGGTGACCCGTTTGTGTCCCCACACAGAGAATGGATATAGTAGAGAGCAGAGCTTTGAGTCCTACATCTGCATTTGTGAGCCACAGAAGTTAACCTCTCTGAGCTGTGTGAGGCAGGATGAATACAGGGGTCTTGGGGACATCAGGCTTGGTACCTGGTTGACCCTCAGAAAATGTTAACTCCTCCTCCCTTAGGGAGCCCTCGTGCCTTAGTGGTTAAGAGCTCAGCTGCTAACCAAAAAGTCAGCAGTTCAAATCCACTAGCCGCTCCTTGGAAACCCTATGGGGCAGTTCTACTCTGTCCTATAGAGTAGCTACGAATCGGAATCAACTCAACCGCAAGGGGTTTGCTGCAGTGGGTTCCCCCCTTAGAGCCATTCAGTGTAAGAGCTGGACAGGACCTCAAAAACTACCAGATGCTTCTACAGAGGAGGAAGTGAGGCCCAAAGCGGGCAGGGCCTGGCCCCAAGCCTCAGACCCCACCCAGCCTGCAGCAGTTGGACATCCCATCCATGGACATCCCATGCATGTCCCCCCTCTCAGGTCCTTCCTGCATGTTGGCTTTTTCTAAACTTCCTGGGAAAGTGTGAGTTCCTTCCCCTGTACCAGCAGCCCTTTCCTGGCCACCATCACCTCGCTATGCATCTCCAGGTGTCCCTAATTTGGGGTAAAGTTTGCAGATCTGCCTCATATACACTACACCTGCAGTCGTGTGGGCTGAGGCCAGCAGAAGCACTGGGTGGCCCTCAGTCGGCAGGCTGGCCTCCCAGACAGCATCCATCTCCTCATCTCACCTTGCTGACCCCCAGTGGACAAGCTGTCTTGCTGGTCTCCACAGGGCAGGGTTGTGTCTCCCCTCAGACTGGGGCTCCCTTAGGGCAAGGCTGTGTCTCCCTTCAGACTGGGGCTCCCTGAGGGCAGGGCTTTATTTCTCTTCAGAATGGGGCTCCCTGAGGGCAGGGCCTGGGTCAGCCTGGAGGACGCAGGCTGACTTGGTGGAGGTCGGGCTGCCTGTGAGTGACCCCAGCCTGGGACCTCTCAGGGTTCCACACCTCTGGAACCAGCCCTACCCCAGAAGCATCAGCTTGTTTACTCAGTGCTTGCCCTCCTTCCAACCATAGATTAAGGTCCCACTCACCCTCTTAAGATAAAGCTAGGCAGCAGAGATCTTAGGTGGTGAGCTGGGTATTTATATCAGGGAGTGTTTCCCAGGCTACAAATCTCTAAGTTTCCTAGGACACCCTAGAAGGGAGGGGGCATACCAGGGGCAGGCCCTGGGAACGCAGGCAGAGTGAGAGAACCCAGCCCTCCTCTCAGGAACTGCACTGGAAAGCTAGAGGGTGAGGACCTCGACTTTCTCTACCCCAGCAGCTAGCTGTGTTCATCCTTCATGTGAACAGAATGCCTCAGGGAAACCCTCTGGAAAACGATATGCCGGGGCACAGCCGCAAGCACCAGAACCCTGCCCACGCCTGCCTGCCCGGTACCAGCGACGCTTGAGGACTGTGGGAATCTTCTCCAGACTATCCACCCACTAATCAGCTCATGGCTACAGGATCACCTCCCGTAGTCCTGGGGTCCAGGAAAAGAGTGGGGTTCACCCCAGACTTTTTACTGACTCCTCCAAATTCAGTGGGGGAAGTAAGAAGGAAAAAGGAGAAGGGAATTATTTAAAAAAAAAAAAAAATCTTGGTGGTGATGAATAAATATATGCACACCCATGTTCAATGCAGCACTGTTCACAATAGCAAAAAGATGGAAACCACCTAGGTGCCTACCAACAGACGAAGGGATAAACAAATTATGGCATATACTGTGCAACAATAAAGAACAACAACGAATCTGCGAAACATTTCATAACATGGATGAACCTGGAAGGCATTATGCTGAGTGAAATTAGTCAGTTAAAAAAGGACAAATATTATATGAGACCACTATTATAAGAACTCAAGAAAACATTTAAACACAGAAGAAAACATTCTTTGATGGTTATGAGGGTGGGGAGGGAGGGAGATGGGTATTCACTAACTAGATAGTAGACAAGAATTATATTAGGTGAAGGGAAAGACAACACACAATACAGGGGAAGTCAACACAATTGGACTAAACCAAAAGCTAAGAAGTTTCCTGAATACAACAAAACACTTCAAGGCACAGAGTAGCAGAGGCGGAGGTCTGGGGACCATGGTTTCAGGGGACATCTAGGGCAATTGGCATGACAAAATTTATTAAGAAAACGTTCTGCATCCCACTGTGGTGAGTGGCATCTGCGGTCTTAAAAGCTAGCAAGCTGCCATCTAAGATGCGCCAGTTGGTCCCCACTGACCTGTAGCAAAGGAGAATGAAGAACACTAAAGACACAAGGAAAATATTGGCCGAAGATACAGAAAGGGCCACATAAACTAGAGACTCCGTCAGCCTGTGACCGGAAGAACTAGATGGTGCCTGACTACAACCAATGACTGCCCTGACAGGGAACACAGCAGAGAGTCCATCATGGAGCAGGAGAAAAGCAGGGTGCAGAACTCAAATTCTAGTAAAAAGACCAGGCTTATTGGTCTGACTGAGACTGGAGGAACCCTGGCAGACATGGTCCCCGGACTTTCTGTTAACCCAGAACTAAAATCATCATTCCTGAAGCCAACTCTTGAGACAAAGATTATAGTGGACCATAAGACATAAAAATGATACTCGTGAAGAGTGTGCTTCTTAGGTCAAGTAAATACATGAGACTAAATGGGCAGCTCCTGTCCAGAGGTGAGATGAGAAGGCAGAAAGGGACAGGAGCTGGTTGAATGAAACACGGGAAATCCGGGAAGGAAAGGAGGAGTGTGCTGTCACATTATAGAGAGAGCAACCAGGGTCACAGAACAACGTGTATATAAATTTTTGTATGAGAAACTAACTTGAGCTGTAAACTTTCACTTAAAGCACAATTAAAAAATAAATAAATAAATACCTTGGTGGTGAATAATAGAAGTCCCTGGGTATGCAAATAGTTAACACATTCAGCTGCTAACCAAAAGGTTGGAGGTTCAAGTCCACCCAGAGGCACCTCAGAAGAAAGGCCTGGTGATCTACTTCCCAAAAATTAGCCACTGAAAACCCTCTGGACACATACAAGGTCACCATGAGTTGAAGTGGACTCCAAGGTGAATGGTAACAGTACCCTCTTCTCCTGCCTTCCTGCTAGACCCTCCCCAGCTACTCAGCCATCTTATGCCTCAGGACCCTAGCCCTTAAGGTGCTGCCAAGAAGACCCTGAAGAACTCGGCTGCTAATCAGAAGGTTGGCAGTTTGAATCCACCAGCCAGCCACTCCTTGGAAACTCTAGGGGACAGTTCTACTTTGTCCTATCTGGTCGCTATGAGTCAGAATCGACTCAGTAACAACGTGTTTTGGATTTGGTCATCTCACAAAAACAAGTGTACTTTATGTTTTTCAGAGGATGATTTTGGTGAGCCAGTTTTGTTGCATAAACTTATATAACACTCCTAAATTAAGCAGTCAAGATGTGAACAGAAAAAAATTTTTTTTAGTGTTCCTGTGTGGGGTGAAGTGGCAGGCCACATTCTCTCATTCATTCCTGTGATCATTCATTCATTTGTTCATTGTTTCTACAAAACAAAAAGGGCCGTGCTGGGCACTGGTCCCAGGTGCCACCCTTCAGGCAAAGCCAACTAACTCCATGACGCTTCCTGGACACAACTCCAGGGCCTCACATCCCTCACGGGCACTGTCCACAGACCATTCATTTATAAGTTTAGGAAATGATGATGTGACCCTCTCTCTGCGAAGGGGACCCCAGAGCAACCCTCTCGGGCTACGTAGCCCTTGGCAGCATGGGAGACACCAACAAGGGACCTCAATCCCTGGAGGTTTTGGAAAGGAGACAGGGATTTTAGTTCTACAAAAAGAGAACACACATTTTCTTCCTGGAAATTTAATCTAGGGAAATAATACAGGCCGAGAGGGTGGTGGTAGAAAGAGAAAGAAGGCAAAAGTCACAAAGATGTCAGAAGGTAAATAAGAACAACCTAAGCGGCTACCTAAGGGACAGGGCTAAGCATAGACTGATACAGTCATTCAGTGGAATATTATTGTTGTTGTATGCTGGCAAGTTGATTCTGACTCCTATCAACCCTACAGGACAGAGTAAAGCTGCCCCATAGGGTTTCCTAGGCTGTAATCTTTATGGGAGCAGATACCCAGGTCTTTTCTCCCGTGCCTCTCTGCTGGTGAGTTCCAACCACCAACCTTTCGCTGAGCAGCTGAGTGCTTAACCACTGTGTCACTGGAGCTCCTTCGAATATTATGCAACCATTACATATGATCAGTTTGAACAGTATGCAAATGTAACACTATTAAATTATAAAACGAAGCACTCAATTTATTCATACTATGGTTTTTTTTTTTTATGGTTACACTGTGTTGTCATGTGAATGTTAGCAAGACTAGGCTGAAATGTGGAAAATTAAATCAATGGATTAGTTGTGGATGAGAATCTGCCTTGAATTTCCTTTCCTGTTTTCTTTTCTCTCCTTGTCCCTATAGAGAAACTTTTTTTTCAAGTCAGTGGAGTTAGGATAATTTCGCACCAACAAGTCAATATGGGACAACATGGCAGTCTTGATCAAGCTAAATGTTTCCCGGCAAATCTAGAGAAACTGACCATTGGGAGTGGAGCAACCTGGAGAATTTCTCTGCTTTGGGACAGAAGAGGATTTGAGGATTACAGGGAGATTTTGTAAGTCCCTCCAAGGACTTTCTCTATGCAGAAGACAATCAAGGAAAATGGCAGAGGAAAAGGTGAAAAGCCCCTTCTCTTCCGCTCACAAACGCCGCTTCCACTATCAGCCTCTGCCCCCAGCTCTAGGAATTCTGCTCCTCCCTCCTGGGGGCAGGCCACCTTGTGCTGCCCCTGTGGACCTGTCATCTAGGAAGGCCAGAGTGATGTACAACCCTCTCCTTGAATGGGATTTGTAGCAGACTAGCAGTAATCCGCATCCACAAAGTCCCAAGTGATGACCTAGAATCTGAATTCCCTTCCATTTAAGGTGCAGCTTAGCTAGCCACCTGGGGTTCATTAGTGTTGTCTGGGCTTTAAGCACGCCCTGTTACTGGTGCCCAAGGTCCTGAGTTCAAGTCTCCCTTGGACTTGCCAACTTCACTCAGAGGAAAAAACACTCTGGGGAGCAGAGCTGAACTGCCAGCTTCAGCCCGGGTATAGGTAGAGCTGGACAGAGAGAAGAGGTGAGGGTGACCCATGATGGTGGCCCACTGGGAATAACAGTACACAGGCAGGTGTCTCTAACACAGAAGATGAGATTCTGCTTTCTCGCTAACATGTCCTTACATCCCATCACAGGATGTGGTTTTCACATACACCAAGAATACTCTAGAAACATGTCATCGTGCTGCACTATCATGATTTAAGAAGTAAATATCAGCAGGCACATAATGAGAACCTACTACATATGCCAGGCTCTGAACAGAGCTGGAAGGTGACCTATAAGATCACCCATTCCAGCGCCTTCGTTTAATACACGGGTGAAGGATGGTGATCTGTCCCCTAAAGCCTGGGAAATCCTATGGGGTAGTTCTTCTTTGTCCTATAGGGTCGCTATGAATTGGAATCAAATGGACAAATGCCACACAACGATAACAACAACAAAGGAAGGCCCAGAGGGACTTGCCCAAGGTCATACAGCTAATTAACTACAGCCTAGATGTCCTGATTGCCCTGTTCTCTGTTTTCTCCACCATATGTGAGGACAAACACCCTGGGAGTGGGTGTTCAGGGTCGAATGATTGGAAAACAGGTAGTTAATTGAGAAATTTAAGCTTCTGGGACTGAATCAATCTACCCGAGTAAATGAGACGTGAAGCCAAATAATGTCTCAGGGTATGTGACCTTGGAATAATACCGTCCCTACTTCACGATGCAGACATACATTCCTGGCCAGGTCTTCCTCCCTGGGGACTTCTATCCAAGCAAGTTATATAATTTGCTATCTTATTCCCACCAACCATAGGAAGTTGCCATTTTTGTAAGTCAAAAACGATAGAATATTGGCTATTCCACATAGTTCGACCTAATTTTGTTGTTGTTGTTGTTGTGAGCCACTGAGTCGATTCTGACTCATAGTGACTCTGTAGGACAGAGTAAAACTGCCCCAGAGGGTTTCCTAGGCTGTAATCTTTATAGCAGCAGATCACCAAGTCTTTTCTCCCGTGGAGCAGCTGGTGGGTTTGAACCACCAACCTTTTGGTTAGCAGCTGAGCACTTAACCACTGGACCACCAGGGCTTCTTGTTCAACCTGATTATACACTCACATATGCAGTAATAAGTAGTACACACAGAGCCCATTGGGGAGGAAAAGGCCCTGGATAGAGGCGGGTCAGAGGCCTGAACCTCTGTGTTCCCATAGAGCTCTGACCCTGGGGCTGGAAGCCACTCACTCTTTGACTTCTTTGGAGGAAAAGTCCAGGTAGCGGTTGCTGATCCACTGAATCTCAAACCAGTCCCTAAAGCCATTGTTGCCACAGCATTTGAACTCAATCTGCAGCATGTCGATGGTCTTCTTCATGAAGCACCTGCCGGGGGTATCGGTGTCCCGGTAATACTTCATGCCGTTCTTGAGCCCATGAGCCAGGGTGCTCTCCAGCGAGCCTCGCATCAGAAAGCAGCAAAGGGCCACAAGGAAGAGGGCAATGTTGAAGAGGACACAGATGGCCAGGTATGGCTTCAGCAAGGGCTTCCACTTGGCGTACTTGGCAGGGTCCAGGGCATCATAGCAGATCTTGCCAGCCAGAGAGTTGAAGACACAGGACAGCACCCCCACTCCTATCAAGGAGTTGGGCACAAAATGGCTCTCTGAATTATTCATCACATCGCTCCTCTTCCGGAGTTCAATCTTCAGGAACAGCCCAAGGCTGAAGATGATGATACCAGCCAACACAGACAGCCAGTTCATGAGCCAAAGCCCTTGGGCCAACTTGACCCGCTTCTTCTGGTCAAATTTGACTTTCAGGAGCGCCATGCTTGCAGGGTGCAGTCCCGGTAGCCTCCCACAACCAACCTTGCACTCCTGACTTTAATGAGCTCAGAGGCTGATGATTCAGGGCCTTGGGAAGGGTGCAGGCGGCTGAAGGCAGCAGCTCCAGGGGCTGCCCATGTTGAGCTCCCCCTAGCCTGAGACCCCCACTAACCCAGGCGTGGAGGCAGAGTCACAGTTCACGCAGGGGCTAGTGCTTGGCGTCGTTTCTGCAGCTCCTTTCCCAGCCAACAAGCTGAACATTGCAGATTAAAAGTGGGATCCATAAGACATCTTGCTAATCTCCTTAGCCAGGTTCATCCCATTAGATAAAGCCCTGCCAGCCTCAAAACATGGCCAAAAGGAGCCTCCACATACACACTGCAGAAAAAGCTCTGCATTCAGCTGGGAGAGTCAGGAGCAAAATGGGGGAGACTGGCCAGAAGGGCTTTATCCTGAAGGTCTGGGTCAGGTCATGTGTCTCCCCAGAAGCAAGTTTCCAGGCCTAGCTCCTTCAGAATGTCCTATCTTGCCCACAGCTCCCTCTCACCCACATCTCCCATTACAGAGCATCCTGTTGGTATTAGTTGCTGTCAAGTAGATTCTGATTGATGGTGACCCAAGTATGCACAGTAGAATGCTCCATACAGTTTTCAAGGCTGTGACCTTTGCAACAGGCAGGTTGCCAGGCCTGTCTTCTGAGGTGCCTCTGGGTGAGTTTGAACCACCAACCTTTCAGCTAGTAGTCAAGGACTTTGCCGTTTGGGCCACCCAGGGACTCATCACAGGGCATACCCATTGCCGCCAAGTTGATTCCAACTGATAGTGACCCTTATAGGACAGAGCAGAACTGCCTCATAGAGTTTCCAAGGCTGTAACCTTTACGGTAGCAGACTGCCACATCTTTCTCCCATGGAGCAGCTGGTAGGTTCAAACCACTGACCTTTCCGTTAACAGCCGAGCATTTAACCACTGTGCCACCAGCACTCCTTATTACAGGGGATAGTGAAGCGTAATTAGTCAAGAATAATGAAGAGTTGGTCTCAAGAAATCTGAGACATTGGCTTCTTTAAGGTATCTCTTGGTATCCCCATGGCACTCAGCCTAGCGCCAGGCCAAGGACAGGCACTCAATATATATCAAATGAAAGAATGAACATATAAAACTAAGATGCTACTGTGGATTAATTACTTTTGTGTTTGGCCTTTTTAGCTATGGTCTTGTAACTCCCACCAAAGTGATTATGTGATAGGGTAATTGTGGCCTACCAAGGGGATTGGTCACTTTTGCCTTAAAAGAGAGCCAATTCCAGAGCAGAGAGGAGGAGCCCACCAAAAAGGAAGGAGAGACCCAACAACAGAGACCCAGCAGCAAGAGACTGCCCTTTGGGCTTCCCAGCCCATGGAGAAAGAAAGCTGAGTGCCTTTGGGCAGAGACTGAGGGCCAGGGAGAGGCATGCCTGTGAGCACAGCTGGGGAGAGGCTATCCCGATGGAAGAACTGTATCCTGAGTGTTCTTGAGCCTGAATTGTAACTATTACTTCCCTTATAATAAACCCCATAATCATGAGTAAGGTCTTTGAGTTCTGTGTGGCCATTGCAATGAACTATCAAATCTAGTAGAGAGTGCTGGGGGAGGGACAGTTGGTGTCAGAACTAGTAGAGATGGCAGAGAGAGGAGGCTTGTCTGGCCTCCACCTCACGGGGGTCAGCCTTGCGCAGTGGTTGAAAGCTTGGCTGCTAACCAAAAGGTCGACAGTTTGAATCCACCTGCAGCTCTTCGGAAACCCTATGGGGCGGTTCCAGTCTCCTATAGGGATCTTGGTTCTCCTTCCCCTTTGTGGGGTCGGAGGCAGTCAGACACCTCCCCTACACCATTTTTATAGATGCCTTTCAAGGGAAAGTGCAAGGTAGACACATGGGTGGACCGATGGATGGGTAGATGGATGGATGGACGGACGGATGGACGGATGGGTATGTACGCATGTATATATGCATACATAAAACCAAACCAGTTGCCGTCAAGTTGATTCCAACTCGTAGCAACCCTGTAGGACAGAGTAGAACTGCCCCATAGGGCTTCCAAGAAGCTGCTGATAGATTCGAACTGCCAACCTTTTGGTTAGCAGCCAAGCTCTCAACCACAGTGCAACCGGGGCTCCAGGTACACATATAAGTAGTCATAAAATAAATTTTATTAACTCTAGAAAAACCCAATTGTCATCAAGTTAATTCAGACTCATGGCACCCTCATGTGTGTCAGAGTAGAACTGTGCTGCACAGGGCTTTCAATGGCTGATTATTCAGGAGCAGGTCACCAGGCCTTTCTTCAGAGGTGCCTCCAGGTAGACTTGAACCTCCAAGTGTTGGTTAGCAGCTAAGCATGTTAACCATTTGTAGCACCCAGGGACTTCTTATGAAACCTATCATTATCAAAATTTAAAACTTTTACTTGACAAAAAACATTATTAACAAAGTGGTAAAAGAAATGATAGATTGTGAGAAAATGTTTGCCACACATAAAACAATTAATATGAAGTTTTTTTAAAAAAACTCCCACAAATCCTTATCAAACTGGAAACAATCAATTGAAAAAACAGGTAAAGGACAGGAGCAGGCATTCATATAAGGGAATGTAGAAAGTCCAGACAATCAGGGAAAGATGCTCAATCTTACTAGCACTCAGGGAAATGCAAATTAAAACAATAATAAAATACCAAACTGGATCCATCAGATTGAACATATGTCAAAATTCTGTCCCCATAGGGTATAAACAAAGATGGTGAAAATGGTGGGACCTTAACTTTTTGCAGCCTTTTGGAAGGTTAATTTAGCTATCTCTGTTAAAATATAAAATGGGCATTCCCAATGATCCAGCAATTCCGTTTCTCAGAACAACCAGTGAATACGCACAAGTTTTAGGAACAAATCAATCTTGTCAAATTCACGTCCACCTACTACCAAAAAGAGGAGCCCTGGTGGCGCAGTGGTTAAGCACTCAATTGCTAACCGAAAGGTCAACGGTTTGAACCCACCAGCTAAGAAAGATGTGGCAGTCTGCTTCCATAAAGATTACCGGCTTGGAAACTCTATAGGGCAGTTCTACTCTGTCATATAGGGCTGCTATGAGCAGGAACTGACTCGAGACAACGAGTAGTACCAAAGAAGTCTTCACGATTAGAGTGACACTGATGAGCTCAGACAGCAAGTGGGTCAAATTTCCAATATGGAATCTCCTTTCTTCTGTTATTTGCCTTGGTTCCATCTAGATTCACCCCCCTGCACACTCTTCTTTAGGATCTCCAGACCACTAAGAAAAACCAAAGGAGCATTTCTCTCCACAGAGAGAGGAGGTATAAGAACAAAGCAATAAAACATGAGTTTTTTTCCCCTCTGGCGTAGGCACCTTAAAAAACAGAACACTGATTCCATTTTTCAAACCAAGTTCAGATTCTAATTTGGGGGTGATCTCCAAGACCAAGTTGTGAGCCATATGACTAAACCTGTCTTGTTATTTGACTGTCATACCATACTTTGGGTCAAAATCAACATTACCCAGGGTGATCACTCTTCTCATTGCCAAGACTTGGCTTCTAATAGCTTTGGAATTTCAAAGGATTTCAACTTTTTTACCATTGGAGACTTTGAAAAGAATATGCTTCAGTTCCTGGATTTTTTTTTTTTCCAGTAAAGGGATATTTCAACAGAGGGTCACAACCAGAGGTATGACCAGACTCATACCGCCTACACAAAAAACTCAGAAGGCAGACTCTCCTAAGAGAAAAGGAATGTGGATGACTGTGATGCTATCTCTCAGAATCTCTTGGGAGCACACATATGGACAAGAGAAAATCAGAGGGAAGGAGAGGAAGAAAGATTTGATGTAGAAACCAGAAATAAAAATATAAAAATAGCTCTACAAAAATAACCCGATTAGCTAAGGGCCTTTTTATCCTCACATGACCCAGAAATGTATACAAGGAGTTGGAGCAGCTCTGAGCCTGTGGCAAGTCTGTTGTGCCCTCTGGTGGCCAAAAATAGAATGGCTTTAAGGGATAGAAAAGGGCGACTTTAGCCTCTTTCCAGTTAGAATCTCCGAGGATGTTAAGCTACCTAAAAAGGTAAAAGTGAGCGAACACATATGACATGTTGGCCAGATCTCTCAAGTGTGAAGCAAGGCAGGAGGTAGGTATGAAGGAGCATAGAAAAGTGGGCTGCTGGGAGGAGTAATGTATTTCTGGCAGAAGATGCAGAAAGTTGGCTCCCTTCGCCCTTTGGACCAATAGATGTGAGTCCAGATGCTATCAATCTATTACATAAAGGTAATAGAATCAGGCTAATGGGATTAAAAAAGTGATTTACTTTTCTTTTCTAGAAATTCTTTTAATGTTATTATAATAATGGCATCATAACCTGTCTATTAATAATGGAATAAAAATAATAAAATTTTACAATTAAAAAAAAAAAGGAATTCAAAAGGTCATCTCTCTGGACCTTCCACCTAAGGAAGAATGAAGCACAGGTTGGCTGTTTGGATTATTATTAACTAACTGACTACTATTTCTTTAATCTCTTTCCCTTGAATGTCATCCTGACTTCTCTCTACACTTTCTTTTTTTCCCCCCTGTTAAATATATCATACATAAAAAGAGTAAAGAACAATAATCAAATGAGCATTCATATTCTCTTCCCCCAGCATAAGAAACAAAATGTTACCCAAACCAAACCGTTTGTCAATGGAGTAGATTCCGACTCATAGCGACCCTATACGACAGAGTAGAACTGCCCCATAGGGTTTCCAAGGAGCCGATGGTGGATTCAAACTGCCAACCTTCTGGTTAGCAGCCATAGCTCTTAACCACTACGCCGCCAGGGTTTCCAAAATGTTACCAGGACTTATGAAACTCCCTAGAAGCCCCTTTTTCTTTGCTCCTGGAAGTAACCACCATTCTGAACTTCACATTTATCCTTCTTTAGTGGCATAAATGGTTTGTGCTCAATTGCTAACCTAAAAGTTGATGGTTCGAACCCACCCAGCGACACCACAGAAGAAAAGCCTGGTGATCTGCTTCTGCAAAGATTACAGAAGAAACACGTGGCGTTGCCATGAGTCGCAATCAACTTTTGGCCGTCGAGGCAACACGTTTGGGTTTAGTTTTGGTTTAGTGTTGCACACAAAATACTTTTTAGTCTTACTGCACCAGCTAGGACCTTCAGTATAGTTTGAATACAGATGGTGTTTATAGGCATCCCTGTTTAGATCTTGATCTTAGCTGTTAACAATTCACATTAACTGTGAAGTACCATGGTTTCTGTGAGTTTTAGCAGATACTCAACAAATTACTTCTATTCTTACTTTGCCAAAAATTTGTTTTCATGAACAGATGCTGAATTTTATAGAAGACTTTTTCTACCTCCATTAAGACAACGGTATGGGTTTTTTATTTTTTCCTTAGTCTCTTAAAGTGAATTAAAGCAATCATTTTTCTTAAGTCAAACTAAGCTAAAATAATTCTTGATATATTATCTTTTTTATATACCACTGGATTTGGTTTATGAGAGGCGACAGTGTCAGACCCTGGTTTGCTGCACAAAATCTGAGGGGCAACATGGCAAATCGGCAACGTACTCCCAGATCGTACATGATTGCTAGGCAGCCGGGAGGCCGTTAGCAAAAGACCGGCATGTCCTTCCTTCAAGTCAGAACCTAAACACACGTTAGCACATGGAAAGTAACTTTTATTACTTACTGAAGAAAGAAGACGGGGGGAGAAAACAGGTGAGCAGTCCCCCCCAACCCCCGGCTCAAAAGCTGTCCTGGTGGAGATAACACTTCTTCCACACCCACCTCACTTTGTGTTCTGGATGAGGGACTCACATGGGACGCTCGCAGGACTCCTGACCCCCTGGCTCCTGGAAACTGTCCCAGTGGATGTACATTCTTCCACACCTGCCCTACACCTGGAAGCATGGCTGAGGGACACAATGGGAGCCTACCTATTGCCATTCTCCCTAGAGCCTAGCTTGGGGAGGTCTCCCCCTGACCAGGTAGGTCCACTTAGGTAGGTTCTACGTTTAATGCTACACATGCTGCCGTTAGCACCGTAGCTGAGGAGTCGCAAAAAAAACCCCTCCCAAGCTCTTCCATACCCCCAGGCTACGTGACCCATCACATGGAGAATTCTCCCCCTGTCCACCTGAAGAGGTACAAGCACTCAGTACCACATGTGGCTAGGGCAGCTCTATAGAACTGAAACTCTGAATATATAACTTTTCACTCTGTTCCCTGTATCTCTTATCCACCCTTTCTTTCTTCATCTCTTGTCTCTCTGTGCTATAATTTGGGTAACTTTTTCAGATGTATGTCCTAGTTTATTAATTCTTTTTTCAAATGTATCTACTGTGATGTTTGTCCTCTTTAGTAAGTTTTTATTCTAAACCATTACGGTTTTTTTTTTATTATTTTTATTATTGTGATAAAATATCACCCCAAAATTGCTGTTTTATGAGACCAGAACTGGATGGTGCCCGGCTACCATTACTGAACATTCTGATCAAAGATTCTATAGGAGAATCCTGATCAAAAGGGGAAAACTGCAGCGGAGAATTTCAAATTCTCATGGAATCCAGACTTTCTTGAGCCACGGAGGCTAGATGAGCCCCTGAAACTATTGCCCTGAGATACTCTTTAAACCTTAAAGCAAAAATATGCCCTGAAGTCTTCTTAAAACGAGACAATAGTTTAGCTTAACTAGTAAAAAGTGTCTGCCTTGAGCATTATGCTCTTTTAAGAACTATCTATATTGGATCAAACTAACAACAGCAACACGAAAGATTAGATAGGAACCTTTGGGGGCAGTGATTTTATGTTATTTGGGAGGAACAACTCAGAAAAGGAGGATGAGAATGGTTGCACAACTCAAAGAATGTAATCTATGTTACTGAATTGTACATGTAGAAACCGTTGAATTGGTGTATGTTTTGCTGTGTATATTCTCAACAACAACAAAATAAATAAAAAATTTTAAAACTGCTGTTTTAACGAGTCTTAACATTAAAATCACATTTGCCACGCTTATAGATTTATAACTCTGAGGAGAATCAACAGTGACTTGCAAGGCAACTACCTCAGGGGAGGCCATTACAAAGCATAGAGGTGCTACTGGACTCAGCAATTTAATCGGTTCCTTAATGTCAGTCACGAGTCAGGCCATTTCAGGTCTAATCCATATTTCCTAGAGTTTCAATGTTGTAGATTGGGTTTCCACTGCGAAGAAAACACCTTTCATATCATAAAGATACAAAAATTGAAGGTGAATAAAAATGAGAATAAAATACAAATATATGTTTATGACAAATATAAATGAAGTATGTAAAACCAAAGAAGTCAAAAAGCTCGATTGTCAGTGTTCCTTTTGGGGAATTTTTGTGCATGAGCTGGTTTTACTCAGTCTTCTTAAACTAAAACTTCAATGAAATTTTCCTGGTAAATCTCCATAAGCATTCCTGCTGCTCAAGGACCTTAAAAAGGTCATTCAACATTCCATTTCTTGGAAATGTCCATTACTAATATAGTGTGCATGAATGCCACCCCCCTCCCCCCCCCCCGCCAAGAATTTCAATAACACTGGGGAAAATGCAGTTTCTCCTCCCTCCCTTTCTCCTCCTAAAAGATGATAGCTAACTTTCTTGTCTTTGGTACTCCTATATTGGTCCTGGAAGCATTCCCTGTTTTTTCCTGTAGAGGTCATTCTTTGGTCTCTCTGAAAAGTTCTTCCTTTGAGGGCTCCTCTTTTCTTAAACTTTTCAAAAGAGACGATGACTTTGCTGAAATCATTGCTTGACTCAGAGCACGGGGATTCCCTGTGTCTAATCACACTGTCATACATTCTTAAGTGTTGCCATCACATGGATGTGGACTAAATTGGCCAACACATTTCATTTTCTTTGAAATTTTTTCTATTCCTCAAAAATTGTGCCTATCTAAGATTAAAAATAAATAAATAACAAATGTTGGCAAAGATGTGGGGAAATTGGAACTCTTACCCATTGCTGGTGGAAATGCAAAATGGTATAGCCATTGTGGAAAACAATAGAACTACCATCTGACCCAGCGATTCCACTCTTAGGTATATACCCAAAAGACTTGAAAGCAGAGGCTCAAACAGAGACTTGTACACCAATGTTCATTGCAGCACTATTCACAATAGACGAAAGATGGGAAAAACCTAAATGCCCATCAACAGACGAATGGATTAACAAAATGTGGTACATACATACAATGGAGTACTACTTAGCCAGTGGGTGAAACGAAGTCTTGATACATGCTACCACATGGAAGGAGCATGGAGACATTCTGCTGAATGAAATAAGTCAATCACAAAAGGACAAATATTGTGTGACCTGACCTCACTTATACATTCTCAACAACAACAAAATAAATAATATTAAAAAAAAAATTGTGCCTACCAGAGAATGCAACTACTTGGCCTCAGAGATTGGGTCATGCACTGCCCCCCACACAAACTGCATTTTGTGGAGCAATCTACATACAATAAAACATGCAAATTTCAAATGTACAACTCAATATATCTTTACATTTGTAGACACCACCTTCCAGATCAAGGACATTTTCTTCATACTCCTGTCAAGAGAACAGTCCCTCCTCCATCCCAAGACAGTCATTTTTCTGACTTTCATCACTTTGGATTAGTTTTGCCTATTCTTGAAATTCATATGCATGGAATCACGCAATAATCACTCATCTGTGTCCAGCTTATTTCATATTGCTTGATGGGATTGCTCTTCATTATATTGAGTTTCCTCTTCTGACTTCCACATCTTGCCCCAACTCCCATTTTAAATTATTTTGTAGTAAGTCTTTCCATTTTTTTATGGTACCTCATCTCCTCACCCTGCCTCCCAAGATAGATTTCCAGGCATTGCTCGTCTGCCGACGATGCTGATATGACAGTAGTCCTGGTGTTGTGATGGAACCCTTGGGGAGTGCTCATTATTGGTAACACCACTGAGAATGTGTTCCAATTGTTCTGGAGGAAAGTGCCATAGAGAGAGGATATTTGACTTGTGTTACTTCCAACTCTAAGAAGGCTGTGCTATGGAGTTTGAAATAGGCAGGCTTGACCTTGAGAAAAGTCTTTTGACCTTCCTGTGCGCCTTAGTTTCTTCCCCACCTACTTTTCTTTTTTTTTGTTGTTCTTATTGCCTGAAAATATCATGTTTCATTTTCAAAGCAATGGCTTCTCTTGACGTGTGTGTGTGTTTCTTTGACACTGTGTGCATCAATCACGTTTCCTTTTATCAGGCACAGATGCAGCCATCAGTCTTGACCAGGTAATTTATCTGTTTTTCCAGTGAAATTGGCCATCACTATTTTTTTTTATTAATATTTATTTTGGATTAAACCCAGTTCCTAAATGGCAGTCACAGAAGCTTTGTGGTTACCAGTGTGGTGTCATTTACCATTAGAAATAAACAAATGTCATAAAAATTGGAGGTGGATTCAGATTAAATAACTTTCTCAAGTTACACAGCCAATAAATGATGGAACTTTGAGTTTGAAAGTAGGTCTTTTGACCAGCGACTCTTTCCATTGGGCTATAGTTGCCTTTTTCAAGAAAATAATTCAACGAAAAACTATCACAATCATTTGTTTGTGCACCTTATTCCGTCTAGCCTGATGGGATAGCTCTTCATGACATTGAGCTTCTTCTGGCTTCCACACCTCTACCCCTCCTCCCATTTTAAATCACTTCATAGTAACTCTCTTTCCTTAGAACCTCATCATCTCAATCTGTTTGAGAAAAGGCCAGGAAATGTAACACAAGCCGACTGTCTTCCACTTGCTCCTGCAAATCTGTTTGTCAGCTTTCTCCACCCTGCTCTGTGTCCTGGGAATTAACCCCATATGGACTACGCCACCAGACTTCCTTGCCCTGCAGTTTCTAATTGGGTTCATCCAATGGGAGATTAGAAAGGTGTTGGGGGGCTTTAATTCCTGTGGCTCTCCCCTGCCAGGTCACAATGGATAGGCTGTGCCTCTCTGCTGAAGGCCACAGACTCTATTGGGATGCTTTCTCTCCCTGAGTTTAGGCAACAGTTTTATTCCTTCAGGCCCATGGGTGGTAATGGGTATCACACCATCTCTTATTGCTTTTCCCAAGTTCTGCCCACAGCTTTGTAAATAGCCCCTTTATTAAAAGCACTCCTTAAATTATCCATTTTGAGTGTGCCTTCTGTTTCCTGCCAGGTCCCTGACTGATGGTGTGTTTGATTAATGGCTATTCGTTCAGACTAGCTGGAGCATGAAGCGTGTGTGATGAAACAGTAAAAGATCATGTAAGAACAGTAGGCTGAGAACAGATGGTAGCAGGGGTTGTCTTCCAGGCCAGGGGAGTCCATAAGGCAATGGGAATCTCAGAAGGTTTTAGACTGGGAGTAAAACACTTTACGAAAACAAACTTGGGAGCCACATGCAGAATGGTCTAGAATTTGGAGATGGAGAGACCGGTTAGAAAATGATTACAATTGCTATTACTGGAAGACAGCATTCTGTAACTATCAGATTATAGGACAAAAAAGAGAGAGAGAGCCAGAAATTTGACAGCACACCAAGTTGACAAGGATGTAGAGAAATAGCATTCTCAGATATTGTTGGTGAGTGTGTAAATTCATAAGCGTCTTTGGTGGGCAACTGGATAATATCTATCAATATTGTAAACGTTCATGCCTATTGATCCAGCAATTCCACTCCTGGGAATTGCTTACAGATATAATTGCACACATGCTAACTAATTTATGTGTAAGGATAGTCATTGTAGCATTCTTCTAATGGCTAAAGATTGGAAATAACCTAGATGTCCATTAATTAAAAAAAAAAAAAAACATTTCTGTCACATCCATTCTGACTCGTAGTGACCCTATAGGACAGAGTAGAACTGTCCCATAGAGTTTCCAAATAGTGCCTGGTAGATTCAAACTGCTGACCTTTTGGTTAGGAGCTGCAGCACTTAACCACTAGACCACCAGGGTGTCCGTCCATTAATTACAGACTAGTTAAATAAGTATAGCATAGTCCATGTAACAAAATACGATGCAGTGGTTAAAAGGAATGAGATGATTCTGTGTGTACTTATATGGAAAGGTCCCCAATTATGATGTTAATAATAAAGGCAAGGTGCAGAAGAGTATGTTTATAGTACGCTTCTATTTGGATGGTGGAGCCCTGGTGGTGCGGTAGTTAAGAGCTCCACTTCTAACCAAGAGGTTGGCAATTGAAATCCGCCAGCTGCTCCTTGGAAACTCTATGGGGCAGTTCCACTCTGTCTTATAGGGTCACTATGAGTTGGAATCCACTCAACAGCAACGGGTTTTGTTTTGGGTTTTCTATTTGGATGGGAGAATAAAAGGCTATATTGCACGTAAGTCTGTAATGAATAGACTATTCTGGAAGGATACAAAATAAAGAGGCAAAGTGTGGCTGCCTCCAAAGAGAACTGAATGGCTGGGGACAAAAGAGGGAGGGAGATTTACTTTTTACCATAATCCTTTGGCACTTTTACACGAATTACCTATGTTTAAAAAAATCAGTTGTACCTGATTTCAGAACCTATTATACAGCTACAGTAGTCAAAACAGCCTGGTACTGGTACAACAACAGGCACATAGACCAATGGAACAGAATTCAGAACCCAGATATAAATCCATCCATGTATGAGCAGCTGATATTTGACAAAGTACCAGTGTCAGTCAATTGGGGAAATGACAGTCTTTTTAACAAATGGTGCTGGCCTAACTGGATATCCATTTGCAAAAGAATGAAACAGGACCCATACCTCACACCATGCACAAAAACTAACTCCAAGTGGGTCAAAGACCTAAACATAAAGACTAAAACGATAAAGATCATGGAAGAAAAAATAGGGACAACCCTAGGAGCCCTAATACAGGGCATAAACAGAATACAAAACATTACCAAAAATGATGAAGAGAAACCAGATAACTGAGAGCTCCTAAAAATCAAACACCTATGCTCATCTAAAGACTTCACCAAAAGAGTAAAAAGACCACCTACAGACTGGGAAAGAATATTCAGCTATGACATCTCAGACCAGCGCCTGATCTCTAAAATCTACATGATTCTGTCAAAACTCAACCACAAAAAGACAAACAACCCAATCAAGAAGTGGGCAAAGGATATGAACACACATTTCACTAAAGAAGATATTCAGGCAGCCAACAGATACATGAGAAAATGCTCCCGATCATTAGCCATTAGAGAAATGCAAATTAAAACTACGATGAGATTCCATCTCACACCAACTAGACTGGCATTAATCCAAAAAACACAAAATAATAAATGTTGGAGAGGCTGCGGAGAGATTGGAACTCTCATACACTGCTGGTGGAATTGTAAAATGGTACAACCACTTTGGAAATCCATCTGGCGTTATCTTAAACAGTTAGAAATAGAACTACCATACAACCCAGAAATCCCACTCCTCGGAATATACCCTAGAGATACAAGAGCCTTCACACAAACAGATATATGCACACCCATGTTTATTGCAGCACTGTTTACAATAGCAAAAAGCTGGAAGCAACCAAGATGTCCGTCAACGGATGAATGGGTAAATAAATTGTGGTGTATTCACACAATGGAATACTACGCATCGATAAAGAACAGTGACGAATCTCTGAAACATTTCATAACATGGAGGAATCTGGAAGGCATTATGCTGAGTGAAATGAGTCAGAGGCAAAAGGACAAATATTGTATAAGACCACTATTATAAGATCTTGAGAAATAGAAAAAACGGAGAAGAACACATACTTTTGTGGTTACAAAGGAGGGAGGGAGGGAGAGGGCTTTTTATTGATCAATCAGTAGATAAGAACTGCTTTGGGTGAAGGGAAGGACAACACTCAATACAAGGAAGGCCAGCCTAATGGGACTGGACTAAAAGCAAAGAGGTTTCCGGGATAAAATGAAAGCTTCAAAGGTCAGCGGAGCAGGGGCTGGGGTCTGGGGTACTTGGTTTGAGGGGACTTCTAAGTCAATGGGCAAAATAATTCTATTATAAAAACATTCTGCATCCCACTTTGAATTGTGGCGCCTGGGGTCCTAAATGCCAACAAGCAGCCATCTAAGATACATCAATTGGTCTCAACCCACCTGGAGCAAAGGCAAAGGAAGAACACCAAGTTCACACGACAACTAAGAACCCAAGAGACAGAAAGGGCCACATAAACCAGAGACCCACATTATCCTGAGACCAGAAGAACTAGTTGGTGCCCGGCCACAATCGATGTCTGCCCTGTCAGGGAGCACAACAGACAACTCCTGAGGGAGCAGGAGACCAATGGGATACAGACCCCAAATTCTCATAAAAAGACCATACCTAATGGTATGACTGCGACTAGAGGAATCCCAGAGACAATGCTCCCCAGAACTTCTGATGGCACAGGACAGGAACCATCCCCGAAGACAACTCATCAGGCATGAAAAGGACTGGTCAGTGGCGGGGAGAGAGATGCTGATGAAGAGTGAGCTAATTAAATCAGGTGGACACTGAAAAAAAAAAATCAGTTGTGGTAGTTAGGGGGAAATATAATAAGCACCTAACTAATGAAACAGCAGAAAAAGTAACTAATGAAACAGCAGAAAGATTGGAGAAGATGGGATGAATAGGGGAGACCGGAACTGACATGATTTGGAAGTCTGACATTACAAATTGGCTGGCTCAGGGACCAGGTGCACACTGCAGGTAAGTTTGGCTTGGTCTGTACAACGTTCTAAAAATGTTTGAACTTGTCTGCTGAGTCACCTGGTCCCCTACCTTCCTGTTGACTTACGCCCAGCAGCCTTACTTATTTGCTTTACCTGCTTGACCCTGGTAGGAATTGAGTGGCTGGAGAATAGTGATGTCATTAAGAGAAATACAGAACTTGGGAACAAAAGATGTGAAAATGGAAACATTTAAGAATATATGAAATTTGAGAGGCAGGGGATACAGATGCAGGATTATGCACATACGTAAAACTTGAGGCTTGGAGAGCACGTACACAAAAGAGGCTAATTGCGAAACTTTAGGCACCACCCATATTTAGGGCATGTAAACCCGTCCCATTGCTGTTGAGTTGATTCCGACTCATAGCAACCCTCTAGCACAGAGTAGAACAGCCCCCATAGAGTTTCTAAGGCTGTAATCTTTACAGGAGCAGACTGCCACATCTTTCTCCTATGGAGCAGCTGGTGGGTTCCAACCAATGGCTTTCAGGGCCCAGAGCTTAACCACTTCACCATCAAGGCTCCTGTTAGGGCCTATAAGACACCAGAACCCCACAGAAGAGAAAGAAGCTATCAATAACAGAACCAGGGTAGAGCAAAGCTATAAAGGTCAAGAGAGAAGGTAGTGAACTGTGCCTGGAGTGAAAGCATGAAGGGCGAGGGGAAGGGAAGGGCTAATAGATTCGGTGATTAGGCCACGATAACATCTGAAAGCAATTTCAGCAGAGAAAAGAGAGGTAAAAGACATCTTTTTCTTCCTTTATCATTATTATTTTTTTACAAAGGTGGAATAAGTGTGGGTGGACACAGCTGCTCCTTTAAGACGGCTGACAGTGTAGGGAAAGAGCTGGAACATCATTAAGTGATATGCAGAGTGCAAGGAAACCTATTCTCAGATCTGGCTGTTTCGAAAGAGGAAGAAAATGGCTAACAAAAAGGCAAGACTCACAAAAGGTAGGAGGGGATGTGCACAAGTGAAGAGGTAGCTGTGAGGAGAGGAAAATACACTTCCAGAATGGAAAGAGGAGCCCTGGTGGCGCAGTGGTTAAGTGCTCAGCTACTAACAGAAAGGTCGGGGGTTCAAGCCCACCAGCTGCTCTGTGGCAGAGAGATGTGGCAATCTGCTTCCGTAAAGACTACAGTATTGGATACCCTGTGGGGCAGTTCTACTCTGTCCTAAAGGGTCACCGTGAGTCAGAATTGACTCGATGGCAACAGGGTTTTTAGAAAGGAAGAAAGAAAAGGACCCAGGGAAGATGTAAATATTTTCAAGTATTGAGGGATGTTAAGGAGGTGGTAAGGATCCCTGGTGGTGCAGTGGTTAAGAGCTATCGCTGCTAACCTGAAGGTCGGCAGTTCAAAACCACCAGCCACTCCTTGAAAACCCTATGGGGGCAGTTCCACTATGTCCTGTAGAGTCACTATGAGTTAGGATTGACTCCATGGCAACAGGGTTTTTTTTTTTTTTTTGGTTAAGGATCCTTGGTGGCACAATGGTTAAGAGCTCAGCTACTATAGTTTGAACCCACCAGTGGCTCTTCTTGAGAAAAGACCTGGCAATCCACTGCCCTAAGGATTACGCCTTGGAAACCCTACAGGGCAGTTCTACTCCGTCCTGTAGGGTCACTGTAAGTCGGAATCCACTCGACAGCACACAACAGCAACAAGGGGGTGCCAGTTGGATGGCCTATAACTTATTAGTCAGGTGAGGTCAGTAGAGTTAAGGTGGTAAGATTATGAACTTTAGAAAAGAAGAAAAAGGTCTGATATAGTTGGCATAAGGAATGTGGAGTGAGCCATTCAGGAAGGCACAGCAGGCTTGCTGAGCAGCAATGAAAGCTCAGCTGAGATTAAAAACTCACATTAATTATGGTTCAAACCACTAGGATTTTGTGATTTCTACTATCTATTACCAACTGCGGGTTTGCAAAAGGTCAAAGGGGTTTTATTTTTTTAAATGCAATTGGTTAATAACTTTTCTGTAGAAATTATCAGTCCAACGCTCGCTTCGGCAGCACATATACTAAAATTGCAACGATACAGAGAAGATGAGCATGGCCCCTGCACACGGATGACATGCGAGTTCGTGGAGCGTTCCATACTTTTCACATTCAAACACTTTGAGGGACAGAGTAGCTGGGGCTGGGGCCCCAGGATCATAGTTTGGGGGGACATCTACGTAAATTGGCATAACAAAGTTTATTAAGAAAATGTTCTGCATCCCACTTTGGTGAGCAGCCATCAAAGGCGCATAAATTGGTCCCAACCCACCTGGAGCAAAGGAGAATGAAGAACACCAAAAACACAAAGAAAATACTAGCCCAAGACAAGAGGGCCACATAAACCAGAGACTCCATCAGCCCGAGACCAGAAGAACTAGATGGTGCCTGGCTACCACCAATGACCGCCCTGACAGTGAACACAACAGAGAATCCCGGACACTGCAGGAAAAAAGTGCAGAGCAGAATTCAAATTCACATAAAAAGACCAGACTTAATTGTCGGACAGAGACTGGAGGAGCCCCTGAAACTATGGCCCCCAGACACTCTGTTAACCCAGAATTAAAACTATTCCCGAAGCTAACTCTTCAAAGGTTAGGCTGGACTATAAAACAAAAAATACTACTTGTGAGGAGTGTAGTTCTTAGTTTAATCAGACACAGGAGACCAAATGGGTGGGTTCTGTCAAGAGGCAGGGTGAGAAGGCAGGAAGGGACAGGAACTGGACACAGGAAACCCGAGATGGAAACGGAGAGTGCGCTGTCACATTTAAGGGATAGCAACTAATGTCACATAACAATGTAAGTTTTTGTATGAGAAATTGACTTGAGCTGTAAACTTTCACCTACAGCACAATAAAAATATATATATATCGGTCCACAAATATGAATTGCAACTCCATTAGTGAAGTCTACTTGGAGTTATGCTAACAGTCCTTATTTTGCTGTTGATATTGTTTCGTTAATTTGTGATTTAGGAGAGTCCATGTGTTAGACTAGAATTGCTTCTTAGGGTGTCTTGGGCTGTAACCTTTACAAGGGCAGATAGCCAGGACCGTTTCTTACGCGGTGCCAAACTTTTGGTTACTAGACGAGCACAAATCATTTGTCCTACCCATAGACCTTGTGAACAATCTTCAGGAGCATAGCCTTTGGATACTGGTCATAGTTCCTAATGTGAAGATATGGTTAAGGATTTTGTTAGATATGGTCTCCTTTTATTATCAAAATTATTTATCTTAAGCAATTGAATTTTGTGTGTGTGTGGACTTTTTTTTCTTTGTGGATGTTACACATTGTGAAGCTAATTTGGGTCCTTTTTCAAGTCAGCTAATAGTTTAGAAAAAAACCTGTTTGGATTCACCTCCGGCTACAGAACAGAGCATGGCAGGATATAGTCTTTACTGGTGTCCTTTGAGCCTCCAGTATGTTCCTCCTAGTCATTTGTTTTTGTTTTGTTACATTTCACAAATCCCAGAAGCCACCTTAAATTCTTTCTTGGATTGTTTATACAAGTGTTAAATATATAAATATTTAAGGTCCTTCAGATACCTTAACGCTTGAGGTAATTATTAAATAAAAACCATTCTGGAGTTATAAGGCCACTAGACCCAAAAAAGCTCCTTGAAAATATCTTAAGACTTTGTTTACAAATACCAGACAATACTGTAGATAGCAGAAAGCCAAATTTGTAACAGTAAAATAGAGAGTTCTGGCAAAATGAGTGTAAAAATTAACTTAGATGGATGTTTGCCTCAACTCCCTTTAAGATGACAGCTAGTATAACTATGCCTAAGAATTTAAGAAAAGTAACTTGCCCCCCCTAGTAACTTGGGAAACCGTGGTGGCATAGTGGTTAAGAGTTCAGCTGCTGTTGGCAGTTTGAATCCATCACGTGCTCCTTGGAAACCCTATGGGGCAGTTTGACTCTGTCCTATAGGGTCGCTATGAGTCAGAATTGACTGGACAGCAATGGGTTTGGTTTGGTTAGTGACCTTGGGAGGAACCCTGGTGGCACAGTGTTTAACCAGTTGGCTGCTAACTGAAAGGTCAGCAGTTTGAACCCACCAGCCATTCTGAGGGAGAACAATGTGGCAGTCTGCTTCAGACACTGCTGTCAATTCTAACTTATAGTCACCCTAGAGGACAGAGTAGAACTGCCCCATAGGGTTTCAAAGGCTGTAACTTTTACTGAAGCAGATTAACATCTCTCTCCTGAGGAGGGGCTGGTGGATTTGAACTGACGACCTTTTGATTAGAAGCCTAGTCCTTTAACGACTGCACCAACAGGGCTCCCTCTGCAAAGATTACAGCCTTGGAAACCCTATGGGGCAGTTCCACTTTGTCCTGTAGGGTTGCTATGAGTCGGAATCGACTCAACAGCAGGGGTAATAGTAACCTTGGAAGTGTTCTTTCCAACTCAACTAACACTATTAAAAACCAGTATGTTTTGGTAGTTAAGTGAGTTCTAGAGCCAGGATACCGGCTTTTCAAATCCTAGTCCACCACTTGAGCTGTGTGTGTGTAATCTTGGGCAACTAAGTTACTTACCTGATTCTTCATTTGAAAAATGGTGCTAACAGAATCTACCTCATCATTAGGGAGGTGCTTAGAACAGTGTTTATGACATTTAAAGTGCACAAAAAATTGGTAGCTATAATTACTTAGGCCTTATAGTTGGCAAGAAACATAAGTCTCTCTGGATCCACGCCAAAGCTTTGGGCCCAAACAAGTCAATGAATAAATAGCTGGATTCCAGAAGGCCAGGCTAACATGTAGCTGAAAAAAAAAGAGGAGTCTTTAGAGCACTCTCTTGAGAAATACCAATGTAAGTCAAGCTTTCAGTTAAAAAAAAAAAAACTCTCAGTACTCTGCACAGGTTTGATACTATACTTCCACATGAATTGGCTACTATAGTCCTATTAGAGCCCTGGTGGTGCAGTGGTTAAGAGTTATAGCTGCTAACCAAAAGGTCAGCAGTTCAAATCCACCAGCTGCTCCTTGGAAATTCTATGGGGCAGTTCTACCCTTCGGAATTGACTTGATGGCAATGGTTTGGTTTTTTGGTATGTCCCTACTAAGGAGCCCTGGTGGTGCAGTGGTTAAGCGCTTGGCTGCTAACCAAAAGGTCGGAGGTTTGAATCCACGAGCTGCTCCACAGGAGAAAGACTTGGCAGTCTGCTTCTGTAAAGATCATAGCCGTAGAAACCCTGTGGGGCAGTTCTCTGTCCCATAGGGTCAATGGAATCAACTTGGCGGCAACTGGTGTGAGAGCCCTACTGAATTCCTTTATTAAATATTAATTGAAGGCCTGCCTTATCATGCACTGTACTAGGCTTTAAATATTACAAGTCATTAGAAATCAACACACCCAGGGAACCCCAGGTTGAGAAGGAAAGAGCGCTGATATGTCATGGGGTTGGCAACTAATGTCACAAAACAGTATGTGTATTGTTTAATGAGAAACGAATTTGCTCTGTAAACCTTCATTTGAAGCAAAATAAAAAACAAAAACCAACACACTCCCACACCCTTCTCCCCTTACTTCTTCAACCTATCATAATCAAATAAAACCTTCTAGTCAGTACCAAAATAACAAAATTGTTTTAAAATACTACGCCTTTCATGAATTTAACGGAAATCACAAGTAGAGCCTACCACAATTTCTAGCCTTAATATCCCGAAAACATGCAAAATGGGATAAAAAGTAAACTTTGGGGTTCATTAGCTGGAGTCAGTCCCACACGGAATATGTGGTAGAAGTGATGAACAGAGTGACAACTGCTTAGTCCCACTGGATCATTCGCTGCTCTTCAGGAAGAATACTCCAGTTTGGGGAGGCCACATCCCGGGCCAGCCAGTTGAAATCGTCAACGTCGTTCCAGTTATTTTTGCTCCGATCTAAGCCAGAGCCCTCGAAGTCCTTGTCGATCCCCGGGTAGCTCCAGGTGTAAGGGGCGAACTGGATCCCGCTGCAGTCCTCTATAATGGCCCTGCTAGTCACCTGCAGGAAGATGCGGGTGTCTTTCGTAGTGTGGATGCGGAGCTGTTGGCAGGCCACGACCAGTACGCAGTCACTGCAGTCCTCCAAAAACACAGAGGTGGACACCGGCCCGGAGAGGACGGTGCAGTTTCGGGCCCTGGTCAACCGCAGGGTATTGGGATTGCCGTACAACCTGATCGTGCAGTTGCTCAGCTCGGTCAAAAGCACGTCGCGCTGGTGCAGCTCTTCCGCTATCTTCTCCAAGACTTGAGACTCCAGATTGGAGAAGCCACAGACCCAGACAGAGCCGAAGCCTCGCTCCCCCTTCATGGAGGATGCAGAGGCCAGAATGCCTTCTGCCATCGGAGCACCAGGAGCCGCGTCCACTTGGGTGGCGGGTGCGG
The DNA here is from genome assembly GCF_030014295.1 of Loxodonta africana. Taxonomy (NCBI): domain Eukaryota; kingdom Metazoa; phylum Chordata; class Mammalia; order Proboscidea; family Elephantidae; genus Loxodonta; species Loxodonta africana. The sequence goes on from NC_087342.1 coordinate 105,457,162, forward strand.
GATCCCTCCTCCGGCTCTTGAAAGCGAAACGCTTCTTGGGCTGCAGCTCCCGGCGCCGCTCTGCTAGGGCCGCCTGCAGCCGCGCCAGCGCCTCCTGTCCCTGCCGCAGCTCGTAGGCGGCCAGGAACAAAACCGAGTCGTTGAGAAGTTTCTGCAGCCCCTGGAGTCGGGCGGCCGCCTCCTCCAGCCGCTCGGCGGACTCCCCGCCCTCCAAAAGCTTTTCCACCGCCGCTCGCTCCCGGGAGAAGGCAGCGGCGAAAAAGTCGCTCTTCTCCTCCTCCACCTTCTGGCTCTGTTGCCTTTGCTTCCGCCTTTCCACCTCCAGTTGCCGCTCTTGTTCACGTCTCTGAAGCCGCTCAGGCACCAGGCTCAGGTCCCGCTGGGATCGCATGTCCCCGTTCCCCACAGCGGCAGCTGAGCAACTAGCACTCTCCATCTTGACTTCAGGGTTCCTTTCTCTTGCCTTCCTTCCTCTGGGCGCGCCCTCCGTGAGGCCTCCCACCAAGCCGTCCTGTGATTGGTTGGCCATGCTGACGTCAGGCCCCTGGCCTTATTTTCTTCGCTCATTGGTTCCTTCGCGTCGGAGGGGGCGGGGACGGGGGCGGGGCAGGCTGACAAGTGGGGGTGGGGAGACAAAGGTCCTTGTGGATGGGTGGGGTGGTAGGCAGGCGGGGGAAGCTTTTTTTTCTCTTAAAGGGGCAGGACTTATATCCGGGATTGTGGGGTGAGTTGCAGCAGCGGCAGCTGCACATGTGGGTTTGTTTATAAGAACAAGGTTAGAAACTCGCAGGCCTCCCCCTCCCCCCAGCTCCTCCCTGCTACCCCCTTACAGGCCGGAGATCCGATACTGGGGCGGGGGGGCGGAATGTGTGTGTGTGATGGGTGGTGGGACAGGTAGTGGTGAGAAAGATGGAGGGGGGGTAATGTTGCACCGCCCGGCCCGCGCCGGAGGAAGCGGCAGCTGGAACAGCTGGCTAGGGAGCTGCTTGCATGCCGCTGGTTTTTTTCTTTTTCCTTCCATCACCCCTTCCCCCAACCCACTCCTGCCGCCCCATAACCCTCATTCTACGCGCCCCCCCCATCCGTTGCGGCCTGGGGGCTCCTGGATCCCCACAGACCGATTCTGGGGCGGGAGAAGGCGAGGGGCACCGCGATGGGAGAGACTGGGTTCCTCACTGCAACCGGGTTCGGGGGCTCTGGGGGAGTCTAGAAACGGATTACTATTTTTTTGGCCAATTGCTGCAGTCAGGGGGTGGGGGCGGGGAAGGGTGCGATTCCACACCCCCTTCCTCTTCCTCCCACGCCCTCTCCCACCCTTCCCGGCCACTCCCTTCGCAGCTGGGCGCCGCTGGCCGAGCTGAAGGGAGACCCCCTCCTCGGCCCGGTGGCTTTGTGCAGGGCGGTCGGAGTTTAGGAAGGCGAAGGGGAGAACTGCGAACATTATTTCTAGAGGTGGTGGGAGGGATTTGTCACCGGAAGTGAATGAGCCCAGCCTAAAGTCGGGACGAACGGGAGGTGTGAGTGGGCCGCCCAGACGGCGCAGCCCCTGGCAAAAGCCCAGAGCAGCGGCAGGGCGAGGACCCCGGACGCAGCTGGCTGCCCGGGCGCGGTCGCCGCGTGTGCTCCGTTCAGCTCTGCGGAGCTCTGCAGCGGGGCCCGCTCTTCCAACCTTCGCTTTCACTTTTATCTCCGCCCCCATTCTCCAGCCTCCATTGTTTTTAATTGGTGTATTTAAACTGCCCAAGAAACTGCCACTTGAAATTTCACCGATATACCTGCAATTGGATGCAGAGAAGGACTGAAGGAAATGGGAGCTGTTGAATTAAATCTGGGTTAAGACTGACCACAGGTTTTCACGCCCCACTCTCCTTGCTTTCCCTTTGAAACAAACAAACAAAACACAAAACGACAACACCCGGGTTGAACAGAGTATTTCTCCTCTGAGAGTCAGAAGTGGTCACCCTTGTGGCATATTACGCGCGGGAGGAGGGGGAAATCTTGTGTATTTATGTGTGTGTAGGCGCACCCAATGGAGACAGGGATGCTGGAAAAATGCTGTCCTTATATATATTCGTCGTTTTCATTAGCCTTGTTATCACGGGTGAGACTTTGTTTTTTCAAAACAGGCTTATTTCACAAAGGTATGGGGTTTTGTTTTGTTTTTTATGGGTGCGAGGCTGGTGAATGAAATAGAGCTGGTTGTCTTGTGCAAGACAGTGTAATAGCTATTTTATGAAGTATTGATGTGACCAAAGAGGGCTTAGAGAAGACTTTGCTGGGAAAAGAAGTCTCACTGCTTCCCTTAAGTTTTTCAGCAGTTGAACCTGTCCTGCTCAAATTGAGAAAATTTGTAGCCAAAGAAGATCTGTCGATTGGACCTGGAGGTTTCAGCTGGAGTCCAGTGACATTTCTGTATTACCCATAGTGACTCTATGAATGGCTTTAAGTGTTGGCTGTATCAGAAGGGGAATTAAACATTTCCAAGAACTTCACTTCTGTTCAACAACAGGTTTGGGCGGTAGAGTCCAGCAGACTTTGGAAATTTCTGAATATTTTAAGTTGGCTAATGCAAACTTCTGAAAGAAAGAAGTGAAGTTGTGAAGGTCAAAAATTGACAGGTCATCCAGTTGACCTGGTCTGTTCCGGGCAGTTTGGAAAACTGATGCAGGCCTGAATGGGAATGGACAGAGGTCAATGATGTGGTCATCATTGAAGCATTGGCTTCACAGCTCTTTATAGCCCCAGCACTGCTGCTGGCTAAGTTAGGTGGTCAAGACCTGAATATAAAGCTACGTTTCTGGGTTCCAAAGCACTGGAAAGGCTGTGATACTTCTGGCATTGCTCTACTGTGTTTGCATCCTTTCTGACATTTGAGGGCTGTCAGTTCAGAGTTCGTCCTTGAAATGGACCCCAGCTCATCAGAGGTAAGTGCCCGTTCTGATGGAAGGAGAGAGGTTGATGCATTACAGCAGGAATGTGGCAAAAGGCAAGCTGTTGTGTGTTCTTAATCCTACTTTCAAAGATACTTTAAAGGGCCTGTGAATCAAAGTACTGCTCTTTTAGACATCTTGAAAAATGAAAGAATTCTAAGGTGTTAAAAACCAAACCCATTGCTGTTAAGTCTATTCCAACTCATAGCGACCCTTTGATTAACAGCTGAGCTTTTAACCACTGCGCCACCAGGGCACCCTCCAAGGTGTTAGGGACTTTCAAAAAATTATTTAACAGTAATTTAGATGCTTTATGGTTCTATTTGTTAGATTTTTTTTAACTTTTTGAGAATTTCAAACATACATAAAATAGAAGTTATGAGGATGCATGTATAGTCGTCACCCAGCTTCGACAGTTACTGACTCACAACCTTGTTTGTTCTAAAACCCAGCCACTTCCTTACCCCACCCTGCATATCTTAAAGCAAATCCCAGACATTATGTTATTTAAAAATCTATTTCTGTACATATCTCTAAAGGATAAAGGATCCCCTTTTAACATATAACCACAATACCATTACCACACTAATTTAAAAATATACGTGTATATGTGTGTATGTATGTATCCTTCATATCATCAGATTCCCAGTCTATATTCACATTACTCCGGTTATCCTGTAATTTTCTTTCTTATTTTTTTAACAGTTATTTTATTTGAATAAGGATCCAAACATGCTCCATACAATGTGTCTGGTTAATCTATACCTTAAATCACTTTTAATGTATGGGTTCCTTCTCTCCCTCTCTCTCTCTTTAAATTGTCTTGTTGAAGAAACTGGATTATTTGTTCAGTAGAGTTTCCACAAGGAGCCCTGGTGGTGCAGAGATTAAGCACTTGACTGCTTACCCAGACACACCACGGGAGAAAGATGTGGCAGTCAGCTCCCGTAAAGATTACAGCCTTGGAAAGCCTAAGGGCCAGTTCTACTCAGTCCTGTAGGGTTGCTGTGAGTAGGAATTGACTGGACGACAAGGGTTTTTTTCTTTTTTTGAGTTTCCCACAGGATTTTACTGGTTGTATCCCATAGTGTATTTGTTAGATTCTGAATATTTGTCATCTTTATTTGGCCTCTTAATGTCAGAGTGAATATCATGTGTGTATAGTTATATGTGAAACCCTGGTGGCGTAGTGGTTAAGTGCTACGGCTGCAAACCAAAGGGTCGGCAGTTCAAATCCGCCACGTGCTCCTTGGAAACTCTATGGGGCAGTTCAACTCTGTCCTATAGGGTCACTATGAGTCGGAATCGACTCAACAGCACTGGGTTTTTTTTTTTTTTTTTGGTTTTATAGTTACACACCATAGGAAATAAACAAATAGCTAACTGAAACATTTAAGCAAAATAAAAGTTGTTGAGTGTGGTTAGACAGCAGGGAAATAATTGGTCCTTTGCTGTTCTGTGAAGTTTATCAGGGGCCCTGTGCAAGTGGAAGGTGCCAGCCACACCTAGGCTAATAAAACAGATCTAGGCCCTGTTTTCTAGAAACTCGATACCAAAAGGAAGTAACACCTATTCATCTTTCAGCAAACACTGACTGTCTACTGGATGTAAAACATTTATTAAAGAGTTCTATATGTTCCGTGACAGAATTCTCACCTTCCATGCTGAAGAACCAGATCAATTCCGAGCCAGTGCACTTAATGTGGAAACCTTGGTGGTGTAGTGGTTGAGTGCTACAGCTGCCAACCTAAAGGTCGGCAGTTTAGATCCACCAGGTGCTCCTTGGAAACTCTATGGGGCAGTTCTGCTCTGTCCTATAGGGTTGCTGTGAGTCAGAATCGAGACGACGGCAACGGGCATTTCTAATGGGTTTTGGCACTTCATGTGCAGCTACCACCTGTCTGTCATTGGAGGCTTGCATGTTGCTGTGGTGTTGAACGGGATTCAGCAGAGCTTCCAGACTAAGACAGACTAGGGAGGAAGGCCTGGCGATCTACTTCTGAAAATCAGCCAGTGAAAACCCTATGATCACAACGGTCCAGTCTGCAACCAACCATGGGGATGGCGCAGAACATTTTGTTCCATTGTGCATGGTGTTGCCATGAGGCAGGGGTCGACTCAGCAGCAGCTAACAACAACATTTGTCAAGTATCAAATGTTAGGCAAGTTCTTCTGCCTTGGTCAGTGACTTTTCTGAGACACAAAGGTAGTGAAAGATGACAGCTGTGAAGGCATGTCCTGTTCTTGAAAAGGCTCCATATTAGTTGGAGAAGCAGTACAGAAACAACTCTTCCTTCTCTCTTTGCCCTGGCTTTGTCCTCCCCTCAACATCCTTCACCTTCTGGAACTTTTTTCACCATTGTGCATCTTAAGCCTAGCACAGAGCCTGGCACATGTTTGTTTATCTCATATCTGTTTATAAAGCACTAACTGTACCCAGCACTGAGCCAGGGAGGCCCTAAGGCTGCCAAGGTAAATACAGGCGAAGTCCCTGTCCTCCTTGAGAAGGCTTTATCTAGGCAAATAATCACAAACATGTAAAACCGTAACAGTGATAAGCATTATAAAGGAAAGAGGTACAGGGGGTGCCCTCAGTGGGGGGACTGACCTTGTTGGGAAGGTCAGTGAAGGCTTCAAAGGGGCCAGAGGTGAGGCTTTCTAGGTGAGTAGGAATTAACAAGGACCAGTAGGTGAACACATAAAAGTGTCTTCTAGCTATGTGGGCTCACGAAGGTCACAGGTAACTTCATGGAGAGCTATGTCAGAGAAGTGTGGTGGGCAGGAGCCCCAGGGGTGAGAAATAGAGGGGGGAGGTGTAATGGAGCTCATAACAAACACAGGTAACTCTTTGGAGAAGTTTGAGTGTGAAGGGGAAAAGGTAGTAGCTGAAAAATGGGAAGAAGCCACTGAGGTTTTTTTGTTTTTAACCCAAAATATGTGTATTGGGATGGTTTCCCATTCATCCTCATTCAGGGTGTTTTTAGTGCTGCTTCCATCCATCTGAAGGAGCACTCTTCTGTAACGCAGAACTACTGTTTGTGGATGGCTAAAGACCATGATGATTTTATAGCGTCCCGGGCATTTCATGGAAACCCTGGTAGCCTAGTGGTTAAGAGCTACGGCTGCTAACCAAAAAGTCAGCAGTTCGAATCCACCAGGTGCTACCTGGAAACTCTATGGGGCAGTTCTACTCTGTCCTCTAGGGCTACTATGAGTCAGAATCGACTTGACGGCAATGGGCTTGGGCTGGACATTTCACATCCATGGAGTAGGAATTAGGGCTCTGCGTAGGTGCTTCTTCTTGTGTTTTCTCTTCTCTTTTGGAGAGGGTGAAGGAGACAAGAGGCATATTCTTGTAGGGAGACTGTCACCACTGGAAAACTTTTGCTTTTTACAGTAAGGACTTCCATGTTTAAGGCCAAAGGGAAGGGTCCAGTTAAGAGGAAAGCTTCAGTAGAGGAGAAAGAATTGTAAAGCCCCTAATGTGAGGATCCTGAAAAGGTTGGAGGGGTGGAGCCCAAAACTCAGGTGGAAGGATTAGCTATAGATAGGAGGATGAGCAGGTGTCCTTGGGTGGTGTAAATGGTTAACACATTCGGCAGCTAACCAAAAGGTTGGAGGTTCAAGTCCACCCAGAGGTGCCTTGGAAGAAAGGCCTGACAATTTGCTTCCTAAAAAGCAGCCACTGAAAACTCCATGGAGTGCAGTTCTACTCTGACACAGGGTCACTATGAGTTGGAGTCGATTCAACGGCAACTGGGTGGTTGGTTTATCTACTATCTAAAATATTTCATATTCAGCAAGGCCTAAAATGAGTCCTTATCTCCTCAGTGATCTCTTATCTTCGATAATGTTTTAGTTTTTTTTATTGTTGTGTTACAAACCACAAACAAAACTTAGTGGCTTAAAACAGCAACAATTATTTCCCACAATTCTGGGGACTTAGCTGGGGCTGAGATCTAGGAGATGGCCTCACTCACACGTCTGGGCCCTGGGTGCTGGCTTTCGGCTGGGGTACCTCACCTGTCTCTCCCACTTGGTCTCTTGGCATTCAGTAGTCTAATTCAGTAGTCTGGCTCAGGGTTATTTGCATGATGGCTGACTTCCAAGAGGGCAAAAGTAGGAGCTGCCAGGCCTCCTAAGGCCTGGGCCAGAACTGGCACAATGTCACTTCTAATTTATTCAGCTGTTCAGAGCAAACCACAAAGCCATCCCAAATTCCAGGAGACAGAGAAAGAGACTCCACCTTTTGATGGGAGGAGCAAGATGCACTTAGAGGGATGGAAGAATCGCCCAGCAGGGCAGGTGCTCAGTGAATGAATGAGCCCACAGGACACAGAGAATCTGCGATAATCCACCGTGATGTATATAAATAGATTTGCCAACATTTATACAAGCATTTACTGTGTGCCAGGTAAAGGAACCCTGGTGGTGCTAACCGAAAGTTCAGTAGTTTGAACCCACCAGCCACTCTGCAGGAGAAAAATGTGGCAATCTACTTCCATAAAGATTAAAAAAAAAAAAAATTTTTTTTTTTTTTTTAGATTACACCCTTGGAAACCTATGGGGCAGTTCTACTCTGTCCTGTAGAGTCGCTATGAGTTGAAATCAACTTGATGGCAACTGGTTTTTTGGCACGTGCCAGGCAGTGGATAAGGTGCCCTGGTGGCGCAAAGGTTAAGCACTCAGCTGCTGACCAAAAGGTTGGCAGTTCCAACCCACTGAGCAGCTCCATGGAGAAAGACCTGGTGATTGGCTTCTGTAAAGATTACAGCCTAGAAAACCCTTTGGGGCAGTTCTGTGTTACACGTGGCCCTCCAGTGGCTCTACCTGTGACCCCGTGCCTCATCATCTCTATGTGGCAAGGCACTTGCCTCCTGCAAGATCTGTTTTACACATCTTCCCTTCTGGGAAGCCTGTGATTCTCTCCTCCGTTGGTTCTGGATAAGGTCAGGTAGTGTTTATTTACAGGTCTCTCTTCTGCAGCTTGGGCTCCTCTGAGCAGGGGTGTGTTTTATTCCATGCTGTATCCCCTAGCACAGCCGCTGGTACACAAGAGGTGCACAGTAAATGCTTGTTAAGTAGATGAGTTAATGGATGAAGAGCTGGGCTAGAAGCAAGGCCTGTCTTAAGCGTGTGATTAGAAGTGGGTCAGGGCACTTGTTCTTGTTTCTAGGGTAAGGAACTGAAGGAGTCCAGGGACAGAGAAGAGGGCATTTAATATACTGAGCTGATCAGGAAAGACGTCTAGTTAAAGAGGTACCTAAGCCGTTGACTCTGTGATAAAGCAGCATATAGTCCGCCATCTAAATCGTCTTTTGAATACAATTTCAAATTCTTTTCGTGTCAAAAGGTACATAAATCTTTTCAAACTGTTCTTCATCTGCTCTTTCTCATGTCTCTTCCCACTAGCATGATGAGGTGATAGTAATAGGGGACAGATTTGAGTTTAAATTCTGATTAGCCACTTACTGTGTGACAGTGGGCATGATACTTAAACTCTCTGAGCTCAGTTTTCTCCAGCTGTAAAAAAAATGTATTTCTCCTAGGATTATTGTGATGTTAACGTGTAAAGTGTAAAGTAACGTGGAAAAGCATCAAGTATCGGGCCAGACCTCTGGTAGGCACTCAACAGTTGTCAGGTTCCTTTTTGCCTTCCGTTCCTGGAACTGTACTTCCCAGCCCTTAAGGTCATTGATGGGGCCAGAATTCCCTGTGTGTACTACAAGAACTTTTCAGAAAGGGCCCTTTAATGATTCTCCTAAGAACAGGTTTCTGGCCCTTTTGCTATTCTGGGGGCTATGTGGGTTATATTTACATGTAAACAATCCTGCAAAAGAAAATCAAAGAATCCTAGAAAGACGGAGCTGGGCCAGCCCTTGTTGTTGTGTGCCCTGAAGTCAATTTCAACTCTTAGTGACCCCATGTGACAGAGTAGAACTGCCCCATATGGTTTTCTTGGCTGTAATCCTTGTGGAAGCAGATCACCTATTCTTTTTTCCATGGAGCCTCTGGGTATTCAAACCATCGACCTTTCAGTTAGCAGCCAAGCTTTTAACCCTGTGCATCCCTGGGGCTCCTTGGTCAAGCCCTTGGGAATCTTTTAATACTAGGACAAATTTTAAGTGGTTTATGGTAGAAGAAAAAAAAAAAAAAGATTGTATAATGGCTTTATAAGAAGCCCTGGTGGTACAGTGGTTAAGTGCTTGGCTGTTAACTGAAAGGTCAGAGATTGGAACCCACCAGCCACCTCAGAGGAGAAAGATGTGAGGGTCTTCTCCCATAAAGATTACAGCCTAGGAAGCCCTGTGGGGCAGCTCTACTCTGTCTTATAGGATCACTATAAGTCCAAGTCAACTGGAGGGCACACAACTGCAACAACAAATGGTTGTATTCATGACGCTTCATTCAGTTTATTATGTTCTTTTTTTCGGTGTTTCTTCTATGAAAGCCTTATTGTTTGTGAAATCCTCATTCTTGGGAAACATTGATCTAGTCTTCCTCTCTTACAGATAAGACAGTACAAAACATTTGTTAATGGAATGTGAAGTGACTTCACAAATACTAAGCTCTGATTTGACTGTACGCTCCATGAAGGTTGTGGTTGTGTCTACTATTTTTTACACCCCACATGCCTAGCATATGACGTCATGGTCGCTATGAGTCGGAATCGACTTGAGAGCAACAGGTTTGGTTTTTTTGTTTTTGAGTTTTTTTTTGGTTTGGCTTGGGAGGCTCTCAGTAACTCTCTGTCGAATGGATAAATGAAATAACAACACCCAGCCAAGGTACTCTGGCATCCTAGTTCGTGATGATATTTCGTTTTACCAGTGGAGCCCCAGAACATTAGGCTCACTCCTTAGCAGCCCGTAGGGACTGAGGGATCTTCTGCTCTCCGTTAGGCCAGCAGGGCAGGGGCTTAATGAATGAATGAGCCCATGGGACACACAGAGAATCAAGCATGTTCAGCAAAAAATCATCCAAGAACCTAAATGAGACAGGCACTTCCCTTATATTACCTCATTGAATCCTTGTGGTAACCTTGCCAAGGAGGGTACTCCTTTGGAGCAACAATAATTTTAAGATTTTTTTTAAAAAGACACAGACAACTTTTAACTCTCAGACCAATGTAAGTTTTTAATACAGATTGCAGGAGGTGTTACTTTTTCTGCCTCAGTTTCTTTCTTCAGTGTAAAAAGAATAATGATCCATGAGTTTTTTAGGTAGTTTAAAGGCTTTTGTACAAATGCTTATTCATTAAAATCAAATGGTTTTTAAGGGTCCTGGCAGTTGAAAATTAAATAAGAAGCAAAAAAAAAAATATTCCTCTTCAGCTCTTCTGCCTGGAAGATTTAAGGTTCTGTTTTTTAGGTAGGATTTCATTGTTTACTATAAGAAGACATTTTTCTTTGAAATACTATCAACTAATGTTTTTCAAGGTCTCTTGGTGGTACAAAGAATTTGTGCTTGGCTGCAGTTTGCACTCACCCACCGGCTCCATGGAAGAAATACTTAGTGATCTGCTCCTGTAAAGATTACAGCCAAGAAAACCTTATGGAGCTCAGTTCTACTGTGTAACACCTGGGGTCGTAGGTTCCAACCTCTTCAAAAGAAAATACACCAAACCCACTGCCACTGAGTCAATCCCAACTCATAGTGACCCTACAGGACAGAATACAGCTGCCCCATGGGGTTTCCAAGGAATCGACTCGGGGGCACTGGGTTTTGGTTTTAACCTTTACTGAAGCAGACTGTCACATCATTCTCTCGCGGAGTGGCTGGTGGGTTCAAATCATCAATCTTTCAGTTAGCAGCTGAGCACTTTAAACACTGTGCCACCAGGGCTCCTTTACAACCTATTAGGGTCATGAAATTCATTTAGTGGGTGGAGGTTTGCACTAAAAAAAAAAAAAAGATTAAATGAAACAGAACATAAAATGTCAGAGTATATTCTGTCACATAAATATGTATGTGTATATGGGGTGTGTGTATGTATGTGTGTGTATATATATATACATGTATATCTATAGCTTGTGACAGAAAATGTATTTCTTATTCTAGATTATGATCAAAAAGTTTGAGAAATGATTCTGTGAATGATGCCTTGCACATACGGTATGCAAATGAATAAATGTCATGATGACATGATAGCAAGAAGGAAATATGGATGCTGAGCCAATTTTATAAAATGTCAAAAGGGAATCTGTATTGCAGACACTTGCCCCTCCTTTCGTCTGTAAGAAAAATGAAAGCTTGCTTATAAAAAGCAAAAGACTCTTCTTTGGGCCAGAGATCAGCGGCACTTAGAGTTTAGGAATATGAATGTGTAACAGGGGCTACAGCAGAAGGCTCGTGTGGCCCTAACAGTCGTGAGTTCTGCTCTCAGACGGATCTCAGTGGACACAGAGTGACTGGAAATTTGCTGAGGCGCACATCCGATTTGCATCCTAGGAGTAGTGGGTAGGGAGACGGTCACTTAGCTAGTGAGTGAGCTTCGCACCCCTGTCCTGCATTTCGGTGCAGCGTCTCTCTTTGTCTTATGAACATAACTTCTTTAATCAAAAGTTTGTTTCTGTATGAAGAATGACCATGACGTGAAAGGGGAAGCTGAGTGAAACCTGTGATGTGAAGATATGCCCGGGAAGGAAGTTAGGCTCTTAACAAAGGTGAGGGTCTCTGGAAAGCCAAAGCTACTGCATGTGTCCCTGGATTGTTTCCAGTTACTGTGGAGTTGATTCTGATTTATGGTGACCTAGTGTGTGTCAGAGCAGAACGGTGCTCCATCAGGTTTTCAGTGGCTGACTTTTAAGCAGTAGATGGCCAGGCCTTTCTTCTGAGGTGCCTCGAACCTCCAAGCTTTCTGTTAGCAGCCAAGTGAGTTAACCCTTTTCACTATCCAGGGCCTGCATTTCTGTTTATACAAGTTGGCAATTCCTGAAGCGCTCCGTAGGTAGCCCTAGAGGCTGTTGAGGGTCTATACAATGTACTACGTTTTTTTGAAACCTGTGAGGTGAGCATTAATTTGAAGCAGTATTGATTTATGATTTATAGCTTCTGGAAAATAGAAACTTAGTGCGCAGAAATCTTTGTGTTTGTTTAAAAAGAGGAGAAAATGTGGTTGTTTTGTTTGCTTTTTGCAGTATTCATTGACCAGTTGCTTGAGGGATGACTCTGTAAAGTGCTCTGATATCATCTAAGTGGTTAAGCTCTTTAGGATTCTGTGTTGTCTGTCTCAGGGTTGCCCAGAGCTGGGTCCTTCCCACAACTCTAACAGGGAGTGGGAAATTTGGGGACAGGATAGGGATTGCCAATGGACCAATCAGGACCAGATTCTGCTTCTGTCCTCTCACATAGGTGCTGACTCTTTTGAAAGGACTACAGTAAAGTCATTGTGGATCGACCCACAAGCCTTCTTCTCAAATACATAAACTGGATAACTGTGGGCCCCTCATTCCTCCCCTCCCTCTCTTTTTCGGTATCTGCTGACCTAAACCTAACATTCTGTAATGTGCCTGTGAGTCATAATTGCAACTGTAGACAGAGGGAGAAAGGAAAAGGGAGAGGCATGATACAGTTTGTCAGGATATGAGAAATTGTACCTCATTTTTTATGTAAAAAAAAAAAGTTAGGCTACAATTCATTCATTCATTGCAGCACCATGGATATCACCATGAATCTAACTCTGGCCCCTCAGCTCCGCACAGCAGAGTCTAGGTGGGCATCTCACCTGAATGTCCAGGGAAAACTTGTCCTCACCACCCCCACTGACTGTAGTTATTCATTGGCCATTTGTTGAGTGTCTGCCACCTCCAACAACACCTGGGTATCTTGATACGGTAAAGACTCAATAAATGTTAGCTTAACATAGTAATACAAGATGCTATAGTTAGCCGGGGTGAGGGGAGGTATAAAATGAGCAAAGCATAGTCCTTCTCTCCTTGAAAGGCTCATGATCCAGGGATAGACTTTTGGAAAACTATTTATATAAGTCAAGCTGACTGCAGTGTGGGTCATAAAGGAGGGAGGAAGTTTTGTGGAAGTACAGTCTTCTTTAAACCAAACAGTAGTTTAGCTTATTTTTTTAGTGAAGAATGTCTACCTTGGGCATTGTGTTCTTTTAAGAACTATCTCTATGGGAGTCAAGGTGACAACAACAACTTGAAAGATTAGATAGGAGGCTTAGGGGACAGTGAGTTTATGGGAATGCAGGAGGAACAATTCAGAAAAGAAAGGGGAGAATGGTTGCACAACTTGCAGAATGTAATCAGTGTCACTGAATTGTACATGTAGAAACTGTTGAATAGGTGTATGTTCTGCTGTGTATATTCTCAACAACAATAACAAAAAATAAATTATTAAGAAACTAAAAGAAGGGGAAGGAGGAAGGCCAAAGAGAGGAGTGAGAGAGAAGCGAGCGGCAGGGGAGGCGCCCACAGGAAAGGAGTGCCAGGTAATGAGAAAAACAGGAGCAGAGCTGGGTATGTACAGGTTGTATCTGAGGAATCTGGAGTAATGGTGTGTGCTGAGAGTGGAGACAGTGGTCAGGAGGAAGAGTGGTGGGAAAAGAGCAGAAGACTAGACTTCATTGCAGAGGCACTGGGGACCCATCAGAGGGTTCTGAGCAGGGAGGAGGCATCAGATTTGTGTTTAGACTGAGAAGGTGAATTGGAGCAGGGGTATTGCTGTCAGAGCCTATGGCGATGGCTCACTGGATAAATGACAGGGTTTGACCAAGCGCAGTGGCAATGAAGTAGAGGTTACTCAAGAATGACTCGTACTTGAAAGCCTCTCTGTCAGTTGATAATGGGCATGAACCCACCCAGCCACTGGAATGATTAGATCAGCTGGCCAGAATACAACTTTTGAAATTGAAATACATTAATAATCAAAGGATTACGCAGTGAAAATGGAGTCAAGGTAAAAGGAGTTGGATTGGTTTCACTCAGTCCGTAGCAGTATATTGAGTCCTGATAGCACGGTGGTGAAGCACTTGGCTGCTAACCAAAAGGTCAGTGGTTCGAACCCACCAGCCGCTCTGCTGGAGAAAGATGCGGCAGACTGCTTCAGTAAAGATTACAGCCTTGGAAACCCTGTGGGGCAGTTCTGCCCTGTCCTGTAGGGTCTCTGTGAGTCAGAATCAACTTGATGACAACAGGTTTATAGTGGTAATAATAAAGCTTGGTCTCTGCTAAGTGGATTTTCTCCTCCGGAGTGGTAGTTGGCTTGCCACACCAGAAAGAGCTACTTCCCCTGGCCAGCACTGGAGAGAAGTTGGCCAGTTTATTCAGGGATCTTTCTGGAAACTTACCTTTTCAAAGACGAGCAGGTAAAACAGGGCAGTTAAAAAGAAGGGGATTCTCTCAGCACAAATGCTAGAACTGCAGCCTCAGGGAGCTTAGAGTATCATCAGGCATTTTCTTCTGTCTTCTCCCCTCCCTCCACACCTATGATTATTTGCTTTCTTTTTGTCGCCCGGGACACTAGTTCTTCTGTTCCCATCCACTTGCATAGGCCTATTACAACTGCTCCAAAATGGTGGCCCCAACCCCTGTGTCTTTCCAACCTTACGGTCTGTTCCCCACAGCTGGCCCACCCTCTGTGGCCCTGGTACGAATGCCCAGAGCAGAGGATCCGATTGGTTTGATTTGGGACAGATGCCTTCCCTAATCTAGCCAGGTTGGAGATGCAGCAGCTTCTTTTGAAAAACAACAAAATGCTGGATAACTCTGGTGGACTGGCATTATTGTTCACCTCTTCTAGACTTCGTGAATGACTCAGGGCATTAGTTACCTACTGCTGTATAACCAAACCAGTAGCTGTCAAGTCTGTTTCCAACTCATGGCAACCACATGTATGTCAGAGTAGAACTGTACTCCATAGGGATTTCAATGGCTGATTTTTTTTTTTTTTTAACTTTTATTGAGCTTCAAGTGAACGTTTACAAATCAAGTCAGACTGTCACATATAAGTTTATATACACCTTACTCCGTACGCCCACTTGCTCTCCCCCTAATGAGTCAGCCCTTCCAGTCTCTCCTTTCATGACAATTTTGCCAGCTTCCAACTCTCTCTATCCTCCCATTCCCCTCCAGACAGGAGATGCCAACACAGTCTCAAGTGTCCACCTGATATAATTAGCTCACTCTTCATCAGCATCTCTCTCCCACCCGCTGACCAGTCCCTTTCATGTCTGATGAGTTGTCTTCGGGGATGGTTCCTGTCCTGGGCCAACAGAAGGTTTGGGGACCATGACCGCCGGGATTCCTCTAGTCTCACTCAGACCATTAAGTATGGTCTTTTTGTGAGAATTTGGGGTCTGCATCCCACTGATCTCCTGTTCCCTCAGGGGTTCTCTGTTGTGCTCCCTGTGAGGGCAGTCATCGATTGTGGCCGGGCACCAACTAGTTCTTCTGGTCTCAGGATGATGTAGGTCTCTGGTTCATGTGGCCCTTTCTGTCTCTCGGGCTCATAATTATCTTGTGACCTTGGTGTTCTTCATTCTCAGTGGCTGATTTTTAGGAAGTGGATCATCAGGCCTTTTCTTCCCAGGCACTTCTGGGTGGACTAAGCCTCCAGCCTTTCGGTTAGCAGCACGTTAACATTTGCACCATCAAGTGACTCCATTGCTGTATAAGGAAGTAGCCGAAAATTTAGCAGCTTAAAAGAACAAGCACTTATTATGTCCCAGTTCTTCAGGTGAGGAATCCAAGAACAGCATAGCTGGGTGGTTCTGCCTCAGGGTCTCTCACGAGGTTGTGGTCAAGCTGTGCCCTGGGGCTGCAGCCATCTGAAGGCTGGGCTGGGGAACTATGGGCTTCCAAGCTCACTGACCTGATTGTGGGCTGGAAGCCTCAGTTCCTCATTGCCAGGTGGGGCACTCAGAGGCTGCCTGAGTGTCCTCTGGACATGGCAGCTGACCTTCCCAGAGTTACCGATCCAGAGAGAGCACCCAGCATGGAACCTCCCACTTCTGCCCTATTCTGTTGATCACACAGACCAACTCTGGTTCAGTATGGGAGGGGGCCACACCAGGTGAGACTACTAGGAGGTAGGGATCACTGAGGGCCATCTCGAAGGCTAGTTACCATACTCAGCCAATACAACTTCATTTATTACCTACCAGGTGCTAGGTACTGGGAACCGAAAGCTATCTAAGACAGGGTTCCTGTCCTTAAGGAGCTCACTATCCAGTCTGGGAAAGCCTTACACAAACAGAATGCCATGTGTCCTCTGAGCCCTCACCTCTGTCTACCCACCCTCACCTTTGTCTGCCCATCTCTCACACTGCCACCACATTTATCCTCATGAAATTTAGATCTGTTCATTGCATTCTCTTAAAGTTCTCAGTTGGGTTCCCTTTGCTTAGACAGTTTTTTTATTTGCAGTATTTTGGGGATCACCATCACAGGATTAATGCACTCAGCTGCTAACCGAAAAGTTGGTAGTTTGGTTCGAGGCCACCCGGAGGTGCCTCAGAAGAAAGGCCTGGTGATCTACTTTCAAAAGGTCACAACCTTGAAAATCCTGTGGCGCACAGTTCCACCCTGACGCACATGGGGGCTGTAGGACTTGGGATGATGGCAACTAGTACCTCAGTAAGAAATACATTTTACATCACAAACCATAGAACGTGGATACATAGACATGATTGTAACTGAAACAAATTTCACAAAAGAGTTAACACTCTTACTACCTGCAATGTACGTGGATTTTTTATTTTCCTAGGATATTTCATTTTTTATAAAAGCTGGTCACAATCTGTTGAATTTCACAGTTGCGATCCGGAGCGTAGAAAGCAGCAGCCTAAAGGACCATGCAGACTCCCCTGGTGGTATACAGAGCACTCACCGTCTACCTGTGCACAGTTCCCTCATTTCTGTTGAAAGACTCCCCTCATATAGTTTGTTAGCTTCCTCTACGTGGAGCTCCAACATCTCTTTCCTCACGTTATTTGGAGAACTCTTTGTTAGGGGCATGGATTCTGATTCATAGGGAGTCCATGTGACAGAGAACTGCCCCACAGGGTTTTCTTGCTGTAATCTTTTCAGGAGCAGATCACCAGGCCTTTCTCCTGCAGAACGCCTGGGTGGGTTCAAACCTCCAACGTTTAGGTTAGCAGCGGAGCGCTCTTAACCGTTGTGCCACGAGGGCTCCTACGCATCCTTTAAAACCCAGCTTTAAAGAATCTCCTCTGTAAAGAGCGCGCGGCCCTTTCCCCTGTCCTTGTCCAGAATTGCAGGCTTCCTTCTCCCACTCCCGGACCATTTCACTGACACTTGGTGAGTGCCTGCTCCTTCCTCCTCCTCCAGTCTGCCCCTGGGCCAGCTTCCCCAAGCCTGCAGTACATTTTCATTAAATCTCTCAAAGAACATTTACGGGGAGTTTGAGCAAATTAGCATCACACAAATGACGCCGCTGCAAATGAGCGGTGTGCAGAGCTGGGGGGTGCTGCAGGCAGGTTTCCTGTCGATGGAGCCACGTGCTGCAGAAAAGGATCCCTCCCCCTGCGGGCCCGCGCTCACGCCCTCGCATCCATCACAGGTACAATTTGCCCCGAAACTTACCACCCGGGTTCATTATATCGGCTCTGGTTTCTTTTTGTTTTTCCTACTTTTCTCGTTTGTGTTGACGGGACAGCCTAGTGAGAAGTGAAGTTTTCGGCAGCACCGATAGGATAGAGAGGCCTCTGTCTGCACCCGCCCTGCGGGGGAGGAGGGATGTCGGTCCTTTCTGAAGTGGTAGGGGAGGAAGGTTTGAGGTTTTTGAATATTTGCTTCTAAGTATCTAAGAGATTTGTTGCCCACATTTGCACTATCTTGGCAAGCTAGCAACCCAACAAAATATTTTCTGGTCGGTTTTGCTTGTGGTTTTTGTTTTTGAGGGAGAAAAGAATTTACACCTTGGTCAAATTATACTGAAATATGTTGGCTGTTTTTAAAAACTGCTGTTAACTTGAGGGTTGAAGCTAATATGACTCCCAGACTCAGTCTCTTGAGTCGGTGATAGACTATGCTGTGAACCATGAACAGGAAAAGAAAAAAAAAAAATTAAACACGTGCAAAAGCAAGGTATTCCTGCTCCAGTATTCTCGTTTCTGCGTTTGTCAACAGCTGTGAGGATTTGCTGACTTAGCTGTGGTGTGTGCCTGTTGGGGGGAGGCACGTGTGTGTGTGGCGGGGGGGACGGTAAAGACAGACTGTAAGCAGGTAATTACCATAGAATGTGATAGATGGGATAATAGAGTATGTACCAAGTGCTTTGAGAGGGTGGAGAAGGGAGTCATTTACTCACTATAAAAAAAAAACCCAGTGCCGTCAAGTCGATTCCGACTCATACTCACTACAGTGTTTGTCATATGGGGATCTCCTCCATGAATGGATCATGAAATCCATTTACAAGGTGGCTAACAGCATTTTTTTTTTTTAATGACATAGAAAGAAAGTTGCATCCTCCATTGTAAGTATTGTTTTCTGAAACTTTTGTTTCAGTTGTCTATTGCATCACAGTGTAAAATGTATTTCTTGGGATTTAGTCTCAGGCAGAGATGTTTGGAAGCCACCGGTCTAGGGACTGGAAGAAGGCTTTCCAGAGGAGAGGGTATTTGAGTTGGACTTTTTTTCTTTGGAGAATGGTGGAGTTTCCCCAGCAGAAGAAGGGCATTCCAGGCAGAGGGAAAAGGAGGTACAAACATGGTGATATGTTTGTTCAGGAGCAGGGTATTCTCTGTGATTGAAGGTAGGGTACTGGGCAAGGAGTGGCTAGAGTTGAGCCCAGGGAGACAGGTGGAGCTAATTGATGAGCCACTTGAAAGCACACAAGTCAGGGCCCAAGTTCTCCCCCATAGTCTCTGACTATGAGTTTGGGTTTCCTTGGGAGTGAGGCGCTGATAGAGGGTATGACACAACCAACTCTGGGTTTTAGAAAGGTGATTTTGGTAGTAGTATAGATAGTACAGGGTCGCTATGAGTTGGAATTGACTCAACAGCAACGGGTTAACGGGTTATAGATAGTAGATTGATTGGAGGGAAGTAAAACTAACTGAAAGGCCAAGCAAGAGATGAGGACAAGCATTTAGGTGAAAGCAGTTGGGTGGGTGTGGCCATGGAGAAGAGGAGCTGGATTTGAGGGAGATTTTGGAAATGGGTTCCATGGGTTAAGGGAGATGAGGCTGAATGAAGAGGAATCACAGCAGTTCTAAAATGTCCCGGGGGTAGGACTAGATGAGCAGTGGGTGCTTTGAACAGGGAGACTAGAGAGGCAGCGCAAATTCAGAAGGGGAGATAAGCACTTGAGTTTTGGTGCATGCCCATGGTGTGGTAGGAATAATTTATCAGATTTTTACCATAGCCCATGTGAATTATCCCTCCAGAGCATCCATGTCCTTTGCTCTGACCTCCACTCTCTAACAACTTCCTGATTGTCTTAGGCTTGACTCCAGTTAAACTAACTCACAAGGGTCTGATAAATATACTTGACTGCTGGTTGATTGGTATGATTTACAGTGAAGGTGTATAAAACTTTTCAGGTACAAGAGTAGTTGTACCTTTGCTCAGGGTGCATGTCACCTTTACTGTATCAGGGTCCCTGGGAAATGGAACTAGCAATTAGAAGATTTAGGAAAGAGAGAATTATATGGCCTGAGGGATGTATCATGTGAGCTCTAAAAATGCCTGATTAACTTTCCTGCCCTCAAATAAGAATATGGCTCTTTGGTGATCAAGATGCTAATAAAAGTTACCTACTGTCTCTGCTCCCTTAGTTTTTTCTGCAGTGCTGAGGATATATCTGGTGCCTGCTTCTTGTCGTTCTTAGCTGTCATCAAGTTGGCAACCTCATGCACCATGGATGATCAATTGTGGATGTGACTGTTGTGACCCATAGGGTTTTCAATGGCTAATTTTCAGAAATAGATTGCCAGGCCTTTCTTCCTAGCCTGTATTAGTCTGAAAGCTCCACTGAAACCTGTTAGCATCACAGCAACACTCAAGCCTCCACTGACAGTTGGGTGGTAGCTGCATATGAGATGCGTTACTAGCCAGGCATCCAATCCAGGTCTCCAAACTCCTTGCATGGAGTCAATTCAGACTCATAGTGAGGACAGAGTAGAACTGCCCGATAGGGTTTCCAAGGCTGTAAATCTTTATGGAAGTAGACTGCCACATCTTTCTCCTGTGGAGCAGCTGGCGGGTTAGAACAGTTGACCTTTTGATTAGCAGCTGAGCGCTTAACCACTGGGCCACTAGGGCTCTTCCACGCTTGCTTATTGTTGTTAGGTGCCATGGAGTTGATTCCAACTCAAAGTGATCCTATGTAACAGAGTAGAACTGCCCCATGGGGTTTTCTAGGTTATAATCTTTACGGGAGCAGATCTCCAGGTCTTTTTCCTGCAGAGCAGGTGGGTAGGTTTGAACTGTCTGTGTTAACTCTCTTATATTTCCTCTACAATCCACCATCCTTCTGGGCATCACAGAGTGGAAGAAACACTCTGTTTAGGAGAGGTTAGGCGTTCTGGCAGAACACTAGAGGGACGGGACGGAGGAGCTGGTGAGTGACATATCCCAGCCATGCCTTCCAGCACCATGTGGTGCCCTCCTAACCTAATGGCTGTCCTCCCCCTCACAGACTCTGTTGGGAAACAGACTAGATGTGTAAGACAGGAAGGCCAGTGGGAGTGCTGAATGCCCTTTTTTTTTTTTTTTAACATCTCTGCTATGTATTAACTACTCATCCTTGTACTGGAAGCTTGTATAAGTTCAGAATTTTTTTAAAGTCTGTCAAGGAAAATAGCCAGCTTGAAATATGTTATGACTAGAATAGCCTTAGTCTCTACTAAGATAATTTAAAGTGTTTATAGTCATATATTTATTATTGGATATATAAAATAATGTAGGCAAGGTATTGAAAACATTTGAAATCGTTCCAATAGATTGCTTGTTTACTGTTACTTTGAAAAGGGTTCCACATTACTTCAAATTATAATAACAAAAACCACAACAATAGTGGTAACTATTATTGAATAGGAAACCCTGGTGGCATAGTGGTTAAGTGCTATGGCTGGTGACCAAAACGTCGGCAGTTCAAATCCGCCAGGCGCTCCTTGGAAACTCTATGGGGCAGTTCTACTCTGTCCTATGGGGTCGCTATGAGTTGGAATCGACTCGACGGCAGTGGGTTTGGTTTTGGTTTATTATTGAATATTTACTACACTCCAGACACTAAATCAAGGGCTTTATACATCATATACATATATACACACACACATATAAAATATACATATAATTCTTCCCCCCCATCAACCTTTGAGTATAGGTATTGTTATCTCCATTTTACAGATAAGAAAACTGAGGTTAAAGAAGTGAAAAAAATAGGCCAAGATCACATGGCTAAAAAGTGAGAATGATACAGATCTAAACTGACTAGAGAGACAGAAACAGAGACAAGGACAGAGTGAGAGAGAGAGTGAGAACTCTAAACCACTAGGCTGTACTGCCTGCCATCTATGTGGGTCTCCAGATAGAAATTTACTTGTATCCTCTATATTCTTACGGGTTTTGTGGACTGGGATGTTTTTCCTTTATTCACAAGTATTGATTGTGAGCTAACTACAAAGTACTAGGCCCTTCCCATTGCCAGCCAGTTGATTCCAGCTAGGCCCTTAGGGAATATAAAGATGGAGAAGATTACTTGGTGTCCTAGAACTCCCTATCCAGTAAGGAACATGAGAGATATATTAGGTTGCATCTCATGAGATTGCTATCTGGAATTCACACGGGACAGTTTTACGTGGTTCAACCTGATACATAGATTGCTAAAATAAGGCAATATTATATTAGCTAAATGTACTGAACTTTCATGTTTTAGGCACTGTGCTAAACATTTTACATGTTCTACTTCCTGGATCCTTAAAATAACCCTCAGTGGTGGGTACTATAATTATCCTTGTTTTAAAGATGAGGGAGTTGAAGCTCTGAGGGGTGAAGTGACTCACTCAAAGCCACACACCTGGTGAATGACAGAGATGGAATTTGAACCAGTCAATCTGGGCACAGAGTCAACACATTTAACCCTAAGACTATAAATAGCGCTAGAGGTACAAATAAAAGTATGCACCTAATTTTTACGCATTGAGGATTTAAAAAAAATTTATTTTACAGATATCGTATGGAGTACTCACTAACTCATCTAGTGTGTTTTGGTGATCTGGACACATCTGGTCATGCATATGACCACTTAATCTCCAGCATTTGCATTCTTCCCTTCTGAAACTGGCCAGCTAGCCAAGGGGAACACTTAGTGGCATGCGCACACACAAAACAACTAAGACTTTCACTTCTAATTGTTATTTGGACCTTGCACCTATTTGTGTAGAAGTCCAAACACATGCTAAAACATTTCAATTATAATTACATCCCCCTTTCTTTTTTTTTCTGAGCCCAGTTGCTCTTCTTTGGTCATATACACAATGGGAGTCATAGGAGTGACCATTTAATTGTAGATAACTAAGTTTAAGTCATACAATTAAAGTTATTTGCATATAGTAAAGCCATTTTAAGAGGTTTCCTCTTAAAAAGTTGAACATCTTCAGATGCCAAAGTGCTGTACTTAATTTTAAATGTTACGTACAAAGGTATATCCCTTATTTTAAGAGGTTTTTTAAGGACATGGGGGGGAATTAGGAAGGTGTTTTACTTTGCCATATTATGGAAAGATTTCCATTTTGGTGGTGTGTGGTATATCTGAGCTTCCCCAGCCCCTACTGTTGTGCTCGTATTTTGCAACCCCATCCCAAAATTTAAAACTAAAATTGGCACTGTCTTTGTCAAAGTAGGTTTTCACTAAAATAAACGATTTCCTCTCTACCTATGTAGTACACTAATCTCTGATGTTTACATTGAAAACAGCAAGGACTGCTTGTTCCTAAAAGTCTTTTTAGGCCTGACAGAGGATGAGTTCTGGAGTTAACCAGACCTGGGTTCTCCTAACAGCCCTTATTAGACTGATGAGAACAAGCAAATCACTGAACCCGCTAGGAGCCTCATCTGAGAAATCAGGACAATTGAGCATTATTCTATGGGTTTGAGTAAAGGTTCATGCCATACTGTATATAAATGTCTAGCACACTGCCTTAGCATACTTAGTAGGCCCTCAGTAAGTTTCAGTGCCCTTGTATTCGGGCATTCTTTTAAAAATCTGCCATGCCCTGTATTCTTTATAAACGTATGAATTCAGTTTTGTTAGGTCATTTTTTAAAAGTCAGAATTCATGCTTCTTTGGGGTTTTGACTGACTTGGGAGGATATCTTTCTGAAATCCATTTATGTTTCATTGCAGCTTGTGGAGCAACAGCTGTAAAACTTGCTTGGTGGGCCCTAATTGCAATGAATAATCCATGGTCTCTTTTAAAATGTAATTCTACAAAATGGGCATTATAATTAAATTCCAGCCAATCCAAAGGCACTTTAAACCATGTTAAAAAATTTCCCAAGCCAATTAGGAAACTGGTTGGTCCAACTGTCAAGTGTAAAGAAATATGCTAATTTATGCAAAGACTGCTATTCCAGGAAGGTCTTGGCTAAATTTGAAGTACATCTCCTGAGAAAACACCTTGATGATTCTATGTGATACTTAATCACTGAATGTCTTTCAAGACACATTTTAAATACAAGGCATACATTGTGAATGACAGAGTGGCAGTTACTAGAACAAGAAATGGTTTGTTTTTAAAGAAGATCTTCTATCTTGAATATGACAACATTGTATGCTAACCTTGACATATTTGTTTTTTACTTGCCTATTGCTGGGCACAATATAGTCTAGATACAGTATCCTTATGTGAGCAAACAATGTGCACCATTAAGTTATTTTAAGGCTAAGGAAATACAGAAACTAATAACTTCACTTAATTAAAATATAGGGATAATTTTATTTCGAACTCACCAAGTATCTGGAGGACATGGGTTTGAGCATTGTTTCTCAGTAGGACCTCATTGCCGTATACATTATAAACTGATTCAAAATAATTTTAGAACATTTCTGTAGCTTACCTGTTATTTTTTTTAAATCTGAGTCACACTCGTGTACAATGATGGTTTTCACCTATCCTTGATGTTTATTTAAAAGACAACAGTAAAACCCCCACTGCATTTTCATGGGCATTTACAGGAAAGATAAATGTAGGCAGTCACTCCCACTCTGTGCTAACATCATTAAGGTTTATTTAAACGCTCTGGGTGCTAGGTAGTTTATGGAAAAGTCTCAACGATTTGAGATTGAAGATGAGTAGTAATTATACTTAGACCAAAGAGTGTTAAAAGGTTGGGTAGCTTCCTTTAAAAATGGGAACTATGTAATGAAAATCCCACAAATGTGGTGGTAAAAAATACCTACCTAAAGAGAAGGCAGTATAAGGTGAATGTTTTGGGAGTGACTTATACCTTCACCTTTATCGTGGTCACTAGTTTTTTTTTTTAATGTTGACATACAGGTTTCACAGCATTTTGGAATAGAAAAAGAGGATGTTGCAAGGGAAAGTTTTGTAGATTTGAGTTAAAATATTAAGTTAAAAGTGATATTTTAGTCTTAAGAATGAATATGCAAAAGAGTGTTTATTGAGGGTGTTCTAATTAGAAATCTAAACAAATACTGTGTTTTTGTCTTTAACCCCCACCCGCCTCCCCCTCCCGCCGTGTCTAGCTGAAACTGGAGGGTGTGTGTGTGTGTGTAGGGCGCCTGCGGAGAACTAGCACACGTCTTGTTGATCTTAATAAGGGGGAAAAATCGAAATAAACCTGTTTCTTGAATAAACCAATGTATTTCTGAAGTTAAAAAAAAAAATCCCAAAGGAAACAGGACTTAACAGCCTTGGACCTTGATTAAAAAAAAAAAAAAAATTTTTTTTAATTAAGAAAATCCTAATCTCCACATTTTTTGCTAGGCGAGAACCGAAGTTTGGAGGTAGACGAGCAGGCGAGCCGTTTGCCCGGGCGCAGAGCATGAAGGCCGGGCGGGCGCGGGGAGCGAGCGCCCGCCGCCCGGCGCGGGGGTGAGCGAGAGAGAGAGCGGAGCGCGTGTGGCCGGCGCCGCTCGGCCGGGAGCTCCCGCGCCCGCGCCCCGCGCCCCGCGCCCGCCGCCGCCGCCGCCGCCGCCGCCCCTGGTGCGATGGCGCAGAAACCCCGTTGACAAGGCACTGCTTTTTCATGACGGTGAGTTTCCCTTTGAGTGTATTATAATTTTGTGATAAAAATTTCAAGGAGAAAAAAAAAAAAAACAAAACACACACAACCTCCTTCCTCTGCCTCTTTCCTTCGGGAGGGGAAAAGCGAGGGGGGGCTGGAGCTCTATCTCCAGACAGACAGAGAAGAAAGAGGAGCAAATTAAACACCGAGTTGCCAAAACCAGGATATTAGGTTTCAGCCCAGAGAGCTATTGGCTAAGGCTGTGTTTTTTTTTTTTTTTTTTGGGGGGGGGTGGGTTTGTGGGTGGGTGATGGTGGTGGTGGGAGGATGTTTAATGGACACGGAGAAAAGGGGAATCGTGTGTTTCTGCCTCTCCCAGCGCCGCCGGGGCCCCGGGAAGACCAAGTTCAGTGTCTCGGGCGGGGGCGCGGGCAGGCAGGGGGCGGCGGGGCCGGGCCGGGGGCGCCTCGGCGGGGTGGGGGCCCCGGAGCCTTTTTTTTTTTTTTTTCCCGCGGATGCAAATTTCTGGAGCGGGGAGAGGGAGAGCCCGGGAAGGGGGGTGGCGTGGCGGTTGGCGATGGGGAGGGGAGGGGAGGGAAGCCTTTTAATGACTCATTGATTGAGCCGGTTTAAAATTAGTTGTGTGCGCGAGTGTGAGTGTTTTCCGCCCCCCGGAGCCGCCGGGAGCCGGGAAGGAGGGAGCGGATCTCGGCGGGGCCGCGAGCAGGGGGCAGGGAGGGCGGCGAGTGAGGCGGGCGAGGAAGGGCAACCAGCTTTTCCAATCTCCTCCCCTCGTCTCTCTTCTCTCTCGGAAGCTCTTGGGTGTGAACCGCGTTTTCTTTCTTCTCGGCAAAATGGACCCCGCGCCTCGGGGGGGGGAGGGGAAAGGGTGGGGAGAGAGGCGGCGGCGGCGAGGACGGGCTGTGTTTTCCCTCCGGGCCGCCGCCTTCCCGGGGCTTCTGCAGGCGGCCGCGCTGAGGAGAGCTCGGCCCGGGGCTGGCGCCGGCGGCGCGCACCTGCCGGCAGGGCTGCCCTCTCCCCGGGGCCCAGGAGCTCCGCCGAGGTCCCGCGGCCGGGCCCGGACGAGCCCCGCGCCGCGCGGAGGATCCGCGGTCCCTGCCAGGCGCCTCCTGAGGGGCCCGCGCCGCCCGCCCGCCCGCCCGGCCGTCGGGAGAGGAGAGACTGGGGGGCCCTTTTTTTGGCGGAGAATGCGCGGGCCCGTGGCGGTTCGCGCCCCCCGAGTCGCCCCGAGTGCGGGACGTCGAGGGGCGCGGGGAAGGCGCTAAGATGGCGCCGGGCCTGGCCTGTCGCCAGGGCTGGTGGCGCAGTTGCTCCGCGGACGCCATCTTCCCTCGCGGCGCGGGCGGCGCCCTTCGTGGAGGTTTCGTCGGCCCGGGAGCTGCCGTGTCCGGGGCGAGACGGAGCCAGCCATGCTCGGGGTGCTGAATTCTGCAAATGGGGCCGGGGTCGCGCCACCGAGGGTGGGGGACCGCGAAGCCGTCTTCCCCACGCCCCCAGACCCAAAAGATCGGGCGGCCGGCTCGGAGCGGGAGGGGCCGGCTCCGGCGTCTTGCTCGTTCCCACTGGTTTCTTAGGGCAGAAATGTGCTAGGGGTCGGGCTTCGGGGCTGGTAGGTTCCCTCCCTGACCCTACAACGCCCGCGTCAAAACTAGAGGTGAGAGGTGCCGGCCATCTCTCTCCGACGGCCTGAAACTGGACGGCTTCGTCTCCCCTGGCCCGGCTGGGAGCAGGCATTGTGTCCTTTGCTGCATCCTTTTCCAGTTAATATTTAGAGTCAAACCAGGTTACAAAATTGCAAAAAAGAGTCGAGGGCGATATCTGTCTGCCTTCTAATAACATATTTCTTGTTAGATACTTAACGTTCGATTTTTTTTTTTTTAATTTTAGAGTTGGTCGTATTGTAGAAGAACCATGGAGAGGGAAATTAATGAAATTGGAAATTAATTTTGCTATATTGCTTTTCTAAGTTGAGTTCTTTGTACTTTTAGCAAATTGTTGGAGACTTTTTCCTAGTTACCAAATTGTACAAAGGTGATAGGTCCCAGTAATTCAAAATTTCTCTTTGTGGGCTTTCATATTATTATTACAAATGATAGTAATTTTAACAGTTTCTCATATCTTGCCCCTGAAAAATTTAACTAGCTTTAAAAAACACGTGGAGACTCCCCCCCCCCCACCCCTTTCCTTTTCAAAAAAAGCTGCTCTGAGGTTTGGTCATCTCATTAATGTGAGGGTTCTCAGTTACCTGATTCACTAGTAAAAGTGTTACCTTAAAAACATCCAGTATTCATGTGTCTTGTAGTAGCTTTATATTAGAGGTGCGTGTGTGTTTTAAATTGTTAGTGCAATGATTTTGGGGAGAAAAAAAAATCTGTATAGTTCTGATCTCTGTAGAAGTCCACAGAGATAGAAATAGTTAATTTCATGTGGATAGAAGTAACATAGTGGTGCTGCTAGTGTATCCTTGTTCAGAAGTGTTTTAGACCTTTTAATAAGACCTTCCATATATTGGGAGTCCCTGAGTGGTGCAAGGGGACTACTAGCCAAAAGCTTTGCAGTTGGAACCCAAGCAGAGGTGCCTTGAAAGACCAGCCTGGGAATCTGCTTCCAAAAAGTCACAGCCTTGAAAACCCTATGCACACATGGGGTCTTTATGAGTCGGAATTGACTCAAAGGCAACTCACACCACCGCCACCACCACCACCGTGTATTGCACGCCAGCTGTATGCTAGGAATTGTGCTTGGGGCTGTATATAATTTCCATTTAATTATCATGTCAGCCCTGCAATATTGATTTTTTTTTTTAAATCTGTTTACCAGGGAAGGAATTGATGTTTGTAGATAATACACCAGTCAACCAACACCAAAAAACTTGTTGCCTTCAAGTCAATTCTAACTCATAGTGAACCGAGAGGTCTTGTGGTTTTAAGTGATAGTGTTGGCCTTGGATCCTAAAAGCCATGCTCTTGGCCCTCCATCTATCACTTCCAAATCTGATTCAGTATTCTAATCAACGGGGGAGATGTTTTTAAATACAGATTGTAACATCACATTTCCTCTGTTATTTGCTAGGGCCTGTTGGAGGTTTCCCAGTGGTAAATAATATATTAGGCAATCTCATTTTTAACTGAGACTTCGAACTTCTTAATGCCCCTTCCAGTATTGAAATTATGGCCTCCCTATGTCTTCCTAAATCCGCGTATCTAGGAATCAATGTTATTCTCCAACACTCTAGGTTATTTCAGTGTGACACAGACAAGCATTTAGAATATCACTGTATTGCTGCCTCATGGGAACTGGAACATGAGAAATGAGTTCCATATCATTTTGAGTTTGAACAATTGTATTGCTCACCTCATTTTTATTTTTTCCCCTTTTAGCTGCCATTTATCAAATTATTGAAACTTTTCTTACAGAAAGAGGGCTTAGATATTTTTGAGACTTTAAAATCCCACTACATTGAAAAAATATATATCGTTTCTCATTCTAATGAGAAGTTATGTAACATACGAGCTTCTAGGTTTATCCAAGCAATCTAGTTTAAGCAGGACAGTTATGTAACAAAAATAGAATTGCGCCCCGGTAAGAACAAAGTATGGATAAAGACACAGAAGGTCAGGGAGAAGCATCCAGAGCAGTTGACGCATAGCTGACCTGACCAAAATGAGAGAGAACCAAGTCAGTGATGAAATCGTTGGCTTCTCTAGGGCAAGGGCCATGAGGACCATGTGTTTTAGTTATTTTGTGCTTCTCCTGTGTTCCTCTCAAATCACTATTACATTTACTGGTTGCTAGATATAATGGTGAACTTTGATTTTTGATGCAGATGTCAAGATTATACCATCTTTGCGTATGTCCGTATTTCTCTTCTACCTTTGAAAATTTTGGAAGGAATAACAGTTGATTATCTGTGTGTAGTATATGTCTAGTCTCACTGGGCAGGTGAGTGGGATAGCTTACGTTCTTTAACTTCTCATGTGGTTTTTCTCCCCTTGTTCATGGTGAATGTCAGAGTAACTATACTCTTTGACTAAAATCCAGTAAAGCTTGAAAAAAAGAAAAAAACAAACCCAGTGCCGTAGAGTCGATTCCTACTCATAGCAACCCTATAGGACAGGGTAGAACTGCCCCACAGTTTCCAAAGAGCGCCTAGGTGGATTTGAACTGCCGACCTTTTGGTTAGCAGCCGTAGCACCTAACCGCTACGCCACCAGGATTTCCAGTAAAGTTTGAAAGGAAGGGAAATCTGAAGTAAACTTGCTGGGAGGGGAAGAGTAACTTCTTTGTTTTAAAGTAGCTTTTAGTGGAATGCAAGATAGATCCCTGCCCTTGTGGAATTTACAGTAAAGTGGGGAAAACAAAAGATAAGTAAACATAAAGAGTCAAGATAATTACAGATTAAGATAAATTACAGGAAGTTAATAAACTGGTGGCTGTAAAAGAGTATGTTGGGGGAAGACTACTTTGACTAGTAAGGGTCCAGTCTCTTTGAAGAGGTGACATTTGAGCTGAGACTTGAAACATGAGTTTGTGCTAGCCATGTGAAAAGCTGAGGAGACATTCCAAGCCTGGAAACAAGTGCAAAGACTTGGAGGCCTGGAAAGGTGTGGGTGTTAGAACAGAGAGAAGGTTCCTTTGAGCAAGGGACATTAGAATAAGATGAAATCAGAGAGATCGTGCATAGCCTCTTATCTCAGGCCATATGGGGGATTTTTGGATTTCATTCTCAGGGCAATGAGAAGCTGTTGAAGGGTTTTAATTAAAGGCAGTGAGGCAGTGATATGTTTTTTATCAATCACTGGCTGCTGTGTGGAGCAAGAAAGGAAGCTGAGAGGCAGTTACAAGACTATTACAAGTAGTCATTTGAGGTTAGTGGAATCTTAGGACAGTGCAGTGGCAGTGGAGATGGAGAATAGTAAGTGGTGGACTTAGTTATATTTTGCAGGTGGAATCAGGAGAATTTACTTAATGGTTTGGATGTGGAGGGAGGGAGGAATCAGGGATGCCTTTGGGTTTCTGACTTAAGCTGTGGGTGGCTGATGGTGCCATTTGCAACCTGATTGGGGAAGACTTAAGAGGAACAGGTGGGAGGGGTGGGTGACCAGAGTTTATGTGAACCTGTCATGTTTTTATAATACTTGTGAGACATGCGAGTGGAAATTCAGGTGTGCAGTGAATATTCAAGTTGAGCTGAGAGGAGTGTTCTCAACTGAACATAAAGTTTGGGAGTGACTAGCATGCAGATGGTGTGTCGTGGAACTGGCTGAGATCACTTGTGATGATAGAGGCCTCAAGATCAAGGCCTAAAACACGTCTAATGGTTCAAGGTTAGGCACAGGAGAAGTTAGTTAGCAAAGGAGATTAAGAAGGCTCAATCATTAAAATGGGAGATTGACTATTTTATCCTTTTCTAGAAAGAGGGAATGGTCACTTCTGTAATTGCAAATGAGAAGTCAGTCAATGAGAATAATGTTCATTTGGATTTGGCAACACAGGGGGTGGCTATTTTGACAAGCAGTTTGTTGCATGTGAGAACGGAAGCCAGATCAAATTGTGTTGAAGGGAGAATGGGAAGTGAGATACATGTAGATAACTTACTGGAGAAGTTTTGCTGTGAAGGGAAGGAAGAGAAATGGTACAGCAGTGGTTGGAGAGAGAGATGGGTCAAGGAAGAGCTTTTTTTTTTTTAATGGTGGGAGGTGGATTATTTTCGTAGGCTCTTGAGAATATCTGGTAAAGAAGGAGAGACTAATGCAGAATTCTTGACAATTGAGAATTCTTAAGAAGGTGAGAAGGAACCCAAAACACAGAAGAGTTTGTCTTGGGTGGGAGCAGGAAGACTTGTAGGAGAGAAGGCAGCGGATTTGGGTACAAGTGCAAGGACGTTTATGAATTGAGGTTATAATATAGGGCTTTGCATTTTGATTGGCTTGTGTTTTCTCACTGAAGTCTGAGGCAAGGCCAGCAACTTAAAAGTTAAGGAAGGAGGGGGGTGGTGGGTGGTTTGAGGAGAAGGACACCTCACTTTGGACAGGCGACCTCCAGCGTTGTTGAATGTCTGGCTGAGGCTTGGGATCATGAATTTAAAATGAAACCACTCGGCCAAGTTAGTTGTGTGATGTCCCCCTGCCATCAAGATTCTGCTGTTACAAGGGCAGCAAAGAGCAGACAGGTGATTGATTAACCCAAGATTAGAGTTTTGCCCCAAAGACACAATGGAGGAAGAGAGGAGCTAGGGAGTTGAGGGTGGTTGTAACGGTGTGATTGTAATCACCTTGGAATGTTAGCTGGGATGGGGAAGCAGGAGAAGCTGATAGCTGTGGAGGACATGAATTTAACTGTGAACATCATTATTGGTTAAAAATGACTTAACATTTGAAACCGAAGTGGCCTTTGTGGCGGGTACAGATGTTATTTGCACAGTGCCTTGGGCTATTTGCTATGCACAGTATTGGATTTTCTTTGGAAGAAAGTTGCCTTAGAAATCAAATCTCAAATTATTAAGACTAAAGAAAAAGTATTCCCTCTTCCCGTGGTCCCAAACTGAAGTGTGATTAATAGTATGCATCGGAATTGACCTGTCAGCAACAGGTTTATAGATGCCTGAGGAGGAGCCCTGGTGGCGCAGTGGTTACAGCACTCAGCTGCTAACCAGAAGGTCAGCAGTTGAACCCACTAGCCACTGTGCAGGAGAAAGATGTGTCCGTCTGCTTCGGTAAAGATTGACAGCCCTAGGAACCCTATGGGGCAGTTCTACTCTGTTCTATAGGGTTGCTATGAGTTGGATTCAGCTTGGTGGCAGTGGGTTTGGTTTGGGTTTTTATAGATGCCTCGGTGGCACAAAAGGTAAAGCTGTCGACTACTAGCCGAAATGGGGATGGTTTGAGCCCACCCAGAGGTGCCTCGGAAGACAGTCCTGCCAGTCGACTTTTGAAAGATCATAGCCTTGAATGTCCTGTGGAGTTCTACTCTGTACACATGCAGTCACCATGAGTTGGAATCGACTCGACAGCGGCTAACGACAATAGAAACCTAATTCCTGTTCTAGAGACTCTAGAGTGGGACCTGGGAGTCTTACGTTATTGTTTCCTTGTTCACTGATTTACTTGTTTTAAGCTTTTAGCATAATATTTAAAACAAGCTGGGCACTGAGTAAAGCACTGCAGACTGAATACTTAATGGAGAACCAAGGTAGAGTAGAATAATGGGAACCAAAGGGAACATAGTTTTTGAAGGTAGGTAGCCGTGAGCAATAACTTATACTATTAGAGGGATCCATGAGATGTGGCTGTTGTTAGCATTTGAGATTCCAGACTGGAGTGGTGAAAGAAGAAATCAGATTACAGGGGTTGGAGTGGGGAGCAATGAGTGTTGGGGAAACCATTTTCTAAAGATCCAAATAATAGCAAATGGAGTTATGCAGCATTGCCCCTGCCTCCCCCCTTTCCCCTGTATGCTCCTCTTTGAATCTGTCATTCATTTTTTTTCCCTGAGGTTCGTCTGTTCCCCACGTTGATTACAGAAAAAGTAACAGAAAATGAAATTAGAGAAAAGGGGAGTAGGGTAGATAATGGGATTCAAAATAGATGTTTGTGGTCTTCATTGCAAAAAAATGGCTCTGTAAAGGGCAGGAGCAAAATGTTTTGAAGGAGTGAGGAGTAATTTGTGAGATGTATCAATGTGGTAAGAAATGGGTAAAAAGAATGTCAACGGGAATGACATATTGTACTGGATCCACCTGTACAGCATGATTCTCTCTCATGAATTATGTTCTTGGGTCAAACCGAAAGCAGATCCGTCGCCGTCAAGGCAATTCCGACTCACAGTCACCCTATAGGTCAGAGTAGAACTGATCTGTACAGTTTCCAAGGCTGTAATCCTGACGGAAGCAGACTGCCACATCCGTGTCCCGAGGAGCAGCTGAGAGCTTAACCACTGCACCACCAGGGCTCCTTAATGTTCTGTGGTGGGAGTGGCAAATATCTGGGTAATGGTGCTGACAGAAAGGTGGGGTGTAGTTAAAACTGGAGAAATAGGAGAGCTGTGAACTACAAAGGGAAGCCCTAAGGTAGAAACCCTGTGAGTGGAACCTGACAGAATGGAGATGAAGCCCAGGAGATGAAGCCCAGGACATGGCTCTGCTGGGGAAGCGGGTGGAGAGGGATGGTGCCTTGGCCAGTTGAGCAGAGTTCTGGAGTGCTCAGGGGTCGTCGACATAACGATGTATGGGAAGGTGGAAGAAGGAGGTCCTAGGGAGGAGCCCTGGGGAATTTGACTTACTGCTTTTTTCCTACTGTAACCTCACTGTACCAAATCTTCCTATGCCCAGGTTCCCCTTAATCCTAATAATGAACGTTAATTTATAAAATTGTGATTTGCCTGATGATAAATTTCCTTTTAATAAAGTTGTGAAATTGAACATTTTCTGGTTTTGTGGGTTCTTTGGCTCTCTGTCTTGCGAACACATTGGACAGTTATGTTACCTGAAGTAAAAGTCCTAAATGTGAGAATGTGAGGGAATAAGGTGTGAAAGAAATTGCCTTTCTGAAAATGACTTAGTTTAGCCCAAATCCAGGATGCTTCCTTGTATCACTAGAAATTAAACTTTGTGTCCTGGCCTACCACTGAAGCATTTTCACGAGTAGGAAAATTGGGAGGGAGGGGGAAAGGGGAGAATAAATAACATTTGTTAAACTTTTATATTGTTTCAGCCTGTGTGGACGTTTTACAGATATTATTAAATCCTCCCAACAACCCTGAAGGGTAGGGTTTATCTCCATTTTACAGATAATGAAACATTTAAAAAGGATAAGTTATTTGCCCAAGGTTGGTTAATGTTACTAAGAGGCAGAGCTGAAATTTGAATATATGATGCAGATCCACGTATAATGTATTTTGCCACTGGCAGTAAACCCATGTATAAATGTTATTTACAAATGACTGCCTAGTAGCTAGATATTTTGAAATCTTAAAATTTAATGACCTTTGTTACAGTAGGAGGAATAGGGGAAAGTAGTGTTTTTATAGGGGGTGCGGTGGTCACGAACTCAGGCTGCTCACCAAAAGGGCAGCAGTTCAAATCCACCTGCCACTCCTTGGAAACTCTATGGGGCAGTTCTATCCTATAGGGTCATTATGAGTCAGAATCAACTTGACAGCAATGAGTTTGATTTAGTTTTTTGGTGTTTTTATTGATAAATGAAAATGGAGACAAAACAATCTCTTACATGGTGACAGTCAAATTCTAGGTCAAGGCAATTATTCTGCCCCTTTTGCATTATCTGCAAAAAGGTTTTATTTGTAATATGGTGAGTCAAACATGGGACTCATTTTAGCTCTGCTTGCTAGCAATCAGGGATTTTGAGTCATATCTTTGACTTTAAAAAGTCATAATTGGAAAAGAGAGAACACTTAGCACCTTAATTAAACATTGTATGGTGTAGCTCAAGAACTTGTTCCCTTGCTTGGAGTGTAAGCACAGTAATTATCGTACAGATTTGGGAAGAAAATTACACAAAGTGTGATTTTCCTTAAACATTCTTTTAAAGAGGCCATATTATGGGATGAATGTAAAACATATTTACTAAGTTGTGGCCAGTAAAATAACATGTCAAAAAGAATCCATTTTCCTTTTGACTCTTTACAGGAAAGTTTTGCCCTGACAGGCAGCTGTACTAAAAGATCCTGAAACGTTTCAACTGTAGATTCTTGTGTTCTCCGGGCTGACCCAAGCTCTTGAGCACTGTGTTGCTCACTGAACTGTGGGAGGTAATTTGTGAGTTCTTCACGCAAGGCTACAAGAACTGTTGAGTTTTCCTTCTTGCCCAGCACGAGAGCCAACCCTCCTCACCACTTATTAGTGGTGAGCCTAGTTTGGGGAGATGAAGAATTTCAAAATCTAGTAAGCATCTAATGGGAGAGAATTCCACATTTGTTATGTTGAATATCTTGCACCCAGCCAGGGAGTATTGAGACTGCTTGTATATGTATTAAAGTTGACCTGCAGTGCCTTTCAGATGTGATTCCTTCATTTTCATTATGTTGTTGTTAGGTGCCCTCGAGTGAGTCGGTTCCAATCATAGCGACCCTAGGTACAACAGAACAAAACACTGCCCAGTCCTGCACCATCCTCACAATTGTTGAGCCCATTGTTTCAGCCACTGTGTCAGTCCATCTCATTGAGGGTCTTCCTCTTTTTCACTGTCTACCAAGCCCGATACCCTTCTCCAGGGACTGATCCCTCCTGAGATAACATGTCCAAAGTACGTGAGATGAAGTCTAGCCATCCTTACTTGTACAGAGCATTCTGGCTGTACTTCTTCCAAGGCAAATTTGTTCGTTCTTCTGTCAAAACCAAAAACCCAGTGCCGTTGAGTCTGTCAGTCCATGGTACATTCAGTATCCTTCACCAACACCACGATTCAAAGGCATCAATTCTTCGGTCTTCCTTACCCATTGTCGAGCTTTCATATGCATAAGAGGCGATTGAGAACACCATGACTTGGGTCAGGCGCACCTTAGTCCTAAAAGTGACATTTTTGCTTTTTAACACTTTAAAGAGGTCTTTTGCAGCAGATTTGCCCAATGCAATGTGCACATCTTTATTATAATTAAAAAGTTATTTTTATATTTTATATATTTTTATAATAATTTTTATTATAATAGAAAAAAGATAAACCTTGTGGCTTGGTTAAGATTTTATTTTAGAATTGGTATTCAGCAACCCTTAGAAAATATTTTCCAGTGTTGAGTCCACCTTTTACCAAAGGTAGTTTTAGGAATATAAAACAACCCACTAGTTTGTAATTTACTGTTTGCAAAAATCAGTTCTCAATAATTAGTACAACTGGAGAAACCTGGGTACCATTTTGAGAGATTAAATTTAAAGGCTTTGTACTTGTACTTGACAAATATTTTGAATATATGTGAAGTTAGAATTAACTTCAAAGAAAGTTTGAGAACAAATTACAGTTCTTTAAACAGACTTAGTCTGGGAAGTAGAATGGTAGATTTCAAAAATATAAAGAAATGTTTGAAATTTAGAAGCAACTCTGTGTATAAAGACTGTTAGCCACAAAAAAAAATTTTTTTTTTAGTTGAATACTGAGTAAAAGTTTTGTTTTTTTTAATAATTTTTATTGTGCTTTAAGCGAAAGTTTACAAATGAAGTCAGTCTCACACAAAAACCCATATATGCCTTGCTACACACTCCCAATTACTCTCCCCCTAATGAGACAGCCTGCTGTCTCCCTCCACTCTCTTTTCCTGT
Source organism: Loxodonta africana (assembly GCF_030014295.1). Lineage (NCBI taxonomy): Eukaryota > Metazoa > Chordata > Mammalia > Proboscidea > Elephantidae > Loxodonta > Loxodonta africana. The sequence goes on from NC_087342.1 coordinate 105,493,556, forward strand.
TCATTTCACCAGCTTCTAACCCCCTCCAACCTCTCGTCTCCCCACCAGGCAGGAGATGCCAATATAGTCTCAATAAAAGTTGTTTTTGGTTGTGTGATTTGGAAGTGTTTGTTTTTTTCTTGCATTTAAAATAAATGAATGATGCTATATTTAGATTTTTTAAAGCACCGAGATTTCTTAGAGGTGCCAACAAACAATTATATTTAGAAATAGGTCAGTTTATTCTTATTTCGTGTTTGCATCTTGATTCTCCGGATCTGTGAGAATCATAGGATTTTAGGGATTTGGGGAGGCTCAGCCCCTTTTCTCTAGGTGTGACCACACTTAAAAGATGAAGCACGTGTTAGGGGCTGCTTCTGCTCGTAGACCTAAAGATGCCTTTTTTATTTGTTAATTGTAAAAAACTATTTTATTTGTTCCTGTTTGCTACTCTGTCCCGAAACTTTAAATGTCTGACTGTACATGACATCATACACTCAATTTATTTTCTGTTACAGCATCTATGATATAGATAAAAGATTTGGAAAGTTAGTGTCTAAAGAGAATACTAAAAAGGAAAATGATATTTGGGTAACCAATGTTGTTTGAAAAGAGGGTGGGGAAACTTAGCTTACCTTGAAATGTAACACGGACATTGTACCAAGTAAAAAACACCTCATGCATAGCAGAGCAAATTGCCGATCTTTTATATATGCTATTTCATGGATACCGATGTATTACTGTACATCCTTTTATCATTTGCACTGTCAAGTTAAGATTTTAAGGTTAAATCAGGTATGTAATCAATTAAGAAATTACCCTGCGTCATGCAATGGTCTTTTTACTGACCTCCCCCCACCATGCATTCACAAAGAGAACTATGCATGTACTCAAGCTGGCTGAAGAGATCTGCACCTAATGTTAGAAAGTTGTCTAAAATTGTTTTTCAGAAATATGCACTTTGGATATGAGGTACAAAATGACTAATATAGAGAGATATGCCAAAGACTTAATGTGAATGAATCATTCGTTCGCTAAATATGTATAGGAGCCCTGGCTGCCCAGTGGTTAAGCACTAGACTGCTAATGGAAAGATGAGCGGTTCGAACCCACCAGCATCTCTGCCGAAGAAAGATGTGGCAGTCTGCTTCTGTGTGATTACAGCCTTGGAAGCCCTATGGGGCAGTTCTAGCCTGTCCTATTGGGTTGCTATGAGTTGGAATCATTTTTTTGTTTGTTTAAATATGTATATAATATTAATTTAGATAAATTGTTTTATAGAACACGTTTCTGCATTACAGTTTGATATTCCACAGCTAGAATTTTCTACTATCATTAGATCTAAAAATGTGACAAAACCTATTTGACATTAACCTTTTATTTTTGTCATATGTTACATAAATCTCCTGCTCATAAGGATTATTTAAAATATGTTCTGTGTTTAAAATTACCCTACCACCAAAATGTTACCTTGAGCTTGAGTCTCAAGAATATTTTCAGAATTTCCTCTAAATTCTGTGACAGTCACAAAGCAAATATTTTCTTTTCAGAGCATGATATGAATTAGGAGTAATGTATATACCCTTTTAAAATATTTTCTACCCTTCTAAGATTGTTTATGATTAAATATTCTAATTTTTCCTTAAATCATACTGCTTTCCTGAATGTTTCCCTCCCAAATGAAATGTCTTATTTTGAAAAAAAAAAAAAAAAAAAACCTTACCATAATTATCTACTCTGATGGAAAAAGCCTCTGCACTAATATTTTATCATAAAATGTTTATTAAATGCTTATTATGTACAGAGCACTTGGCAGATGGATATAGGAGCACACACTCTAGGTGGATGATATGTACACACTGGAAGAAGACATGCAGAAGAAGATGGCATGAGTGGAGGAATTTAGGTGGTAAAAACACACTGAGGAAACGTCTTTGGATGGAGTAAGAAGTCTGCAAAAAAGGAGAGAGAAAAAAAGGAAGTCTGAGAAGGGATATTGGGATCAGTTTGTCAGATGCACTAAATGCAAGACAGAAGTATTTGAACTTTTCCCTCATGTATTAAAAAACCAAGTGTTTTCAAGCAAGACAGATCTGGGTCACAGCCCTGCTCTTTTCCTTCTGGAACTGGCCACCACCCCATGAGATTTGTTAGTTGTCATAATGCACACTTTTCCCGGTGACATTTAGAGATCAAATGGGACCAATTTCCCTCTTGGATGTTCCCACTTTAGCACAGAAAATTTAGCAGTTAGAAACCCGTTGTCACTTTAACCCAGCTTCCAAAATGTAATGTCCCACTGAACAGTGTTCTGCAGAATACAGGTTTAGAAAATGCTAGGAAATAGGGGGGGGAAAAAAAAGGAGTATGGACTTTTTTTTTTAATTGTGCTTTTAGTGAAAGTTTACAAATTGTCAGTCTCTTTTCCAAAAATTTATATGCACCTTGCTATGAGGAATATGGACTTTGATTCTGTTTAAATGTAAAAACACTTTCAAAATAAAAACATCCTAAAGAAAAAGACTCAAAAAACATGTTCCAAGGTATTAACGTTGTGAGCTTAGGAAAAGGTTTTATTTTAGACATCTATTCAATTCCAAGCATTCATGTAAGAACTGGAAAAGTACATGATGGATGTGACTATTTTTTACTCTGAATGTCTGCACATTTAGTAGAATGAAGAAGTTGAGTCTTCATTGGCTGGGCTTTCCAGAAAAGACTGTTCTATGTTTATCAGGTGAAATTTGCCTTTGTACCTAGCTCTGGTCGAAGGTTGAGAACTTTTATGGGCTTTTCCACTGCCATCTCGGGCGTTCCAAATTATGAAATGTATTTGTATTGTTCTCTGCAAAGCTTAGGGAGTCCCTGGCTGGTGACAATGGTTAAGCCCTCGACTTATTAACCAAAAGGTCAGTAGTTCAAACCCACCCAGAGGCACCTCTGAAGACAGGCCTGGCGATCTGTTTCCTACAGGTCACAGCCTTCAAAACCTTGTGAAGCAGTTTTACTCTGCGTATGTGGGGTTGACGTGTTGAAATCAACTGGACGGCAACTAACAACAACTACTGAGCTTACGGAAAATTAGCTTACTTGACCTTTCTCACTCTTGAAATTCATTGATTAACTTTGGTGACACTGGAAAGTGTCCTTTCTGCACTGTTAAAATCAATAGCTTGCTGCTACTATCCTGTGCATGTAACATCTTTGCACTGCAAAAAAGTACATCAAGACAGTATGTAGAAATGACCATTGTGTGCTTAGCAACTAGAAAAATATCTTATGAATTATATTCAGATGTTTAGAATCTCTGTGTTTATTCCTGGGTTGAGTTTATTCATTTCATGTGTTGAACAAATGTCCTGACCCCAGCAGTGCAAACCGAGGTTCTTCTTTTGGGCTCCATGGACTTGACCCCTGAGGGGTCTGTGGATAAAACTGGGGAAAGAGGAGTTCTGTGAACTTGGATACAAAAGTGATTGTCTTCATGTTCACTAGACTGCAACTGCAATTTATCATTTCCTGCATTTATGACTGAAGGCCACAAACCACAGTAGTGTCAACAGTACCCAGACCTCTGTCACCAGTAGAAATATTTTTATATCACATTACATTTGCAGGTGTCTTGAAAGATTACCATCTTCCAGAATGAGAGTGAGAGTGATTACCAGACTTACCACCAAATTTTGTATTTTAATGCATTTATGAAGAATCACATATGTAGCTAATTATATATTTTTTATATTTTTATAACTGTATTCTAGTGAAATCTGAGGTATATTTTGCATCTTGAAATAGTCTGAGAAGGGATCCATGACCTTCACCAGACTGCCAAAAGGCACAAGAAAGGTCAAGAAGCCTCCTCCATGAGAGTGGTTTCTTACCCCAGCTGCATTTTGTGGGGTGATCTTCTTCAACTTGTTTCACACCCTTGCGTTCTGGGGTTGATTTTAACTTATGGGCCACGGGTCCCTCTTCTACTCTCAGTGAACATCCCTCCGGAACCTGCCAACTTGGAAGACAACAGTACTTTTACAGAACTAGTTGTTGATAAAAGATGTACAAGTAGTTATATCCAAACAAGCTCTTATGGTCTTTTCAGTAGAAATAACTACAAATATAAATTGCACTTTACATAGCAATTCTTAGAGTTTGTAAAATATTTCACACTAGATACAAATTTCTGTCTCTTAAAGGGAGTTTAGAGAGACGAGATTAATTCAGCTTCTTTTTAATCTTTGCGGGAACTCATTGTGAAATCTTGCTTGGAGTAATAAGTATATTTGTCCATATTCTTTCTCAAATTATTTTTAAACTTGAAACAAAAATCCCCTCCTTAAAAAATTGCTTTTGTCTACACATCTTCCTTTGAGTCTGCTTATATAAAAGGAAGTCCTTGGCCTCTTTTCCTTGGTAGCATCATCTGACTTTGTAAAATGGAATTTTGTTTGTTAAGATTGTTAGTTGCTTTTATAGGACTTGTTTTTCTTGGAACATACTGTAAAACCAAAATATTTTGAATGTTACTCATTGACAGAGCAACTAGAGTTCAGAGTTTGCATAATAGCTTTAACCAGATTGCTGATACTAGTGCTTAATAAAAGAAAAAATGTTTTCTGTCTATAATTGCCACCATTTCAAGTTTGTTTGTTTTTTTTTTTAAAGCAGTTCTGTACTTAGGGAGGAGCCCTGGTGGCACAGTGATTAAGAGCTACAGCTGCTGACTGAGAGGTTGGCGGTTCAAATCCTCCAGTTGCTCCTTGGAAACTCTGTGGGACAGTTGTACTTTGTCCTGTAGGGTTGCTATGAGTCGGAATCGACATGATGGCAATGGGTTTGGTTTGGTTTTTTTTGGTACTTAGGGACAATAAGATATATAAACTTCATTAACCCTGAGCAATGTTACCTGTTATACTTGAGCAAATATAGAGAAAGATTAGGCAGTTTTGATTTAAATAACAATTATTATACTGTATTTTAGTGAATTTTGTAACTGTAGAATCAAAATGCAGAGAACTTTTTTTTTTTTTAACTATTTATGACTGGCAGCTTACAACAATGTCCATTGTTTTTAAAAGTAGAAAAAGTCACATTGGTAGTATTATTGCTTTTACTTCATTTAAAATGTTCTCTAAAATAAATTCCTTTTACCTTGGGGAAAACACAAGTGATTTGATAAACCTTTATTTTATATGTAAAGATATACTTTTCTGAATGGAATCAAAAAGTGTCAAAGCAGTTTCTGTTTAATATTTAGGTAGGTTGTTTTTACGAAGCACAGGCAAGTAAGGCTTACTTTTGGCTTTTCTAGTTTTTAATTCCATTCCTAAAGCTTTCGTTAATGTGTTATTGGTTAATACATGACCAAGCACATCTTTATGGCTGGCCGGTTCAGTCTTGCACTGCTTCCTTTTGCTGCCTAAGTCAGCTTGTCATTGGAAGCTGATTCTCCAAAAGATTGATTATCTTTGTGGAAAAAAGTTAATGTGGCAATCAACGATTAAAAGAAATTCAGCCTTTATTGGGAAGTATAATGCAAGAATTCTTTTTTTTTTTTTTTTAATTGTGCTTTAGGTGAAAGTTTACAGTTCAAGTTAATTTCTTTCTTATCGTTACGTGACATTAGTTGCAGTCCCTATAAAGTGACAGCACACACCCCTTTCCACCTTGGATTTCTTGTGTCTACTGAACCAGTTGCTGTCCCTTCCTGCCTTCTCAGCCTGCCTCCGACAGGAGCTGCCCATTTGGTCTCGTGTATCTGCTTGAACTAAGAAGCACACTCTTCACGAGTATTATTTTATGTTTTATAATCCAGTCTAATCTTTGTCTGAAGAGTGGGCTTCAGGAATGGTTTTAGTTCTGGGTTAAGAGAGCATGCGGGGGCCATGGCTTCAGGGATTCCTCTAGTCTCAGTCTAATGTAAGAATTCTCTAATTGAAATTTAGTTGTATAATTGAAGAGACTTGGCTTATCTTTTTAATACATATTATTGTATGTACTGAAGTATTGTGAATTATCATAAAGAGAGCTTCAATTGAATTTTGCTTTAATATTTAATAGTAATCAGGATAGCAGCCCTTTGTATCATTTCTCGATCATTTCCTTTCCTATGTATTATTTTTCATAGTGATTAACGTCCTGAGTCTCATAGAAAATGCAATAAAGAAATTATAGAAATGTTTTTGGTGGGGTATCTGGTTTTTCTTCTATTGTAAGAGTTTTTCTGGTTTTGTTTTTTTTTTTTTCTCTTTAAAGTCTGGGGTTGGTACCCTCAAAAAGCCATATATGGCTGAGCCAGAAATTCTTCAACTTAGAATTTTGCTTCTGAGTCTTTTACTGAACACAACTATTACTAATGTAATAAATTACTATGTTAAAGATTTGTGGACTTTACAGAATTATTTTATATTTATGTCTAGTATAACCTTGGACTGTTTTAAGGAGGTTTATTAAATATTAAATGGATTATCATGGAAGAATACAAAATCTTTTGTCCCCAGGATCTTAAAAAATAGCATTTTCTTATACCTCAGAGAGGTGAGCTGTCAGATCTGGGGTAGAGGTGGGAGGTCAGTTGCCTCCTCGTGGCTTTTTCTACACCACAGGGATGCCTGGCGAGATGCGTGAGGGCCCAGCATAAGGAGGCAGATCCTGGATGGTGGAGGACCAGCCCTGCATCCCAAATCCTCTGCTTTATGATTGTAATAAAGAAGTCGTATGTAGCTAAGCTTCATATTCTTGGTAACTAAATGATAAGGAACTGACATTTTCCCCGAAGTTGGTCAGTTCTTTGGAAACCAAAATCTTAGAAAATGATTTGATTGAGTAAATGTTTATTGGGCACATATGCACTAAGCATTGTACTAAGATCTAGTGACACAAAGATGAGAGACTGACTGACCCAGCAGTCATGGAATTTGTAAGCTAATGAAAATATAGAAAAACAAAATTTTAGAAAACAAAAAAAAGTATTGAGATACATGTGTCAGGTACTGGTAAGGTATCATACGTGCTCTAGGGATACAAATAAGTGAAAAATTAACCATGCTTGGGAATTTAAAAAAAAAAAAAAAACTAAAGGCAATATCATTTTATTCAAGGCCTTAAAGGATCAATAGGCATTGTTAGTTGACTACTCAGGGTGGGTGGGAAGGCCTTTTGTCTTCTAGGTAAAAGGACAAATGTAAAGCCAAAGAATTGAGAAAGTGATAGAAGTACTAAAGACATCAAGTGGTCCAGGTGGCAAAGAACCAAGGGCTCCCTGCAGGGAAGGTAAAGGCACAAAACAAGGCTAGTGTGTATTGTACTGGCTCTTCCATATACCAGGCCAACCAGTACCTGACTTTTATAGGATTTACCATCTCCACAATTTCTTACAATATATTCAGTCTACTGATCCCCTCCCTGAAACAAACAAACATATAGTTGATTGGCTTTGGATGGGAAAATTAATTGCCCTCTCATCAGTACTCCCACAGCACTTTATACTCATTTAAAATTGGGCTCTGCTTTAGTTGGGAACAGAAGATAGGTATAATGAAGATACAGGGCAGTGTCTGATCAGTGTCAGAAGACAGTTGGGGCTTTTAGAAGTCTAGGCAGAGAATTCTAAAGACAGCCCAAGGCTGTCAAAGAAAGATTCATGGAAGTAGGATTCAAACTAATTTTTGAATAATGATGGGAATTTCAGTAGATAATGAAGAGGATACTTGAGTGCTTCCGGTAAGGGAACTGACACTTGGATGAGGGTAAATGCTGGGAAAGTGTGTAGTGTGCTTGGGGGCTAGGAAACTGTTAGTTTGACCAGAACAAAGTGTAGGGGAATAGTGGGAAATAACTTTACCCCATTGTACTTTCTAGGTTTAAATATAGCTTTTTTATTTTCCACTTTAGATGGTTCTCCTATGGGAATAACTTGGTCTCCAAAATAAGTAAAACATACTTTCTTGGAAACTGAAGTCGATTTCAAGGAAAGGGGAAGAAGCACTCCCCCTGGCGTGCCTGATACTGTGGCGGGTTTGCCATCTTGTGGCCAACACCTTGGAAAGGGTGATGAGATCATTAAAATTATTTGTTGAGCTCCTGTTATGTGCCAGGCCCTGTTCTAGGTGCTATGCTGGTAGAGCTGACCTTCTAATGTAAATATGAGTAAATAAAGAGGCGAAGGAAGAAATAAAGGAATTATTTGGTGGGAAGGAGTGGAAAGAGACTGATGGTGGTCCGAGGTGATACAACCCAAATAAGATTTCACCTACAGCATTCTCCTCCAGTCAGACCACCAAGAAAATGAACTGTTCCTTTGCGCTTGGGAGTCGACAGCTTGGATTTGTGTCTCTCAGGTGACCCTTGTTTGCAGGTTCCACTTGGCACCAGTCTGTCCTGGAACAGGTTCCCTAGTTTGCCTAAAATTTGCCTGAGGACAACTGGTAACTCTAGATTCCTAGTGAATTGGAATCTTAGAGGGGAGGAGGGCGGGACAGGCAGGGCAAGGCAGGAATCCATGTTTTTAATAACCAGGTCCAGAGATTCTTAACAAGAAAGTCTGGAAAACACAACACAAAGGTCTCGAGTTTGTGTGTGTATAAGAATCACCAGAGGGTAGAGTTCAGATTTAGCATGCAGGTTTCTGGGCCCAAAGAGGTTCTGATTCAGCAGATTGGGATGGGACTCAGGATCTGCAGTCTAACAGGCACCCTGTTCGACTCTGACGCTTCAGGAAGCCCAGCATCCGTCCTTCATTTAAACTACGGAGTTGTGTTTCAGCGGAGGTTTTGCAGGTTTTCGACTCCACTCTTGAGAAGACTGAATGCAATTCCATTTGGGAGACTCCACTTCTGGCCTTGTACTGATGCTAATTTTATAGCTTCTGCCTGTCCTTTAATTCATCCATTAAACAGATATCTACTGAGCACTTACCATGTTCCAGCATTTACTATGTTGCTAGGTCCTTGAGATTTACATCAGTCAGCAAAACAGACAAAAATCCCTGCCCTTATGAGATCCACATTTTAGTGGGGAGAGGGAGGTAATGAGAGGGAGAAACAAAACAACAAATATAATAAATGAGTGTCTTATGTAATATGGTAGAGGATGACAAATGCCATGGGTGAAAATGTGGAGCAAAGGAAGGGGAATGAGTGGCGGTCAGGGTAGACTTCTTTGTGAAGTTTTGAAGAAGGTGAGGGGCAAGACTAGTGACTTGGAGCTGCTGAGTGAGCAGGGAAGGAGTCATGGGACATAAAATCAGAGGGATTGTGGGGTGGGATTACAGAGGGCCTTGTTGGCCCATGTGAGGACTTGGCTTTGTTGCGTAGGGAGACAGGGAGCTCCCACTGGATTTTATGCAGCAAAGTCGCTGATGTTACTAATGTTTTAAAAGGCTAGTGCTTGCTACCCTGTACTAATAATGTAGAATAGTTTATGCTTCCTTCTGAGACTGTGCAGCACCCCACAGTAAGATAAGTGGATAACCCTCCACTTCTGGGCCACGCTACCTATTTGCCAAATACAGTCCTTTAGAGAAAACAGCCTAAACTCACTAAGTTTTCCATGTCTGTGAGAGAAAAAAATAAGTACTTGTGTGCTTTTCCAGACAGTATGGGTGGCGCAATCATTTAAGCACTTGGCTACTAACTGAAAGGTTAGCAGTTCGAACCCACCCATATCTGACTACTCGTTTTGCACGCCTGTGGTAAAAACACATAAACATGACTATAATTTAATCAGAAATGGAAAATAGTGACAGTATTTTCCAATTTCTCTTTTTGTATTATAAGTGTTTGAAGTAATTGCATAGTTACTACTTTATTTTACTTTCACATCCACCCCCTCGGAAAAATAAGATTTTCTTCAGTGTTATCAGTGAGGAAGTCTGGGCACAGAGAATGAATGACTTGTCTGGAGTTACAAAAGCAATGACACGATCAAGTTTCAAACCCCATTTAGCCAACTAGTTCTATCTAATTTACTCTTTTTGTCTTAGTTCAAGAGAAGTTGATTTCCAGATTAGGGTTGCCAAACTCATGCCCGTGCCAAAAAAAAAAAGCTCAGCAGCTCCATTTTCGTACCAGCTCTGCCAGCTCCCTGTGTGACTCTGAGTAAACCATTCAACTTTACTTGGGGCTCAGTTGCCTGGTCTCTAAAATAAAGATAATTTATTTTCCTGCCTTTCTACATTACAGAGATGTTTTAAATTTAGAATTAGATACCTACATGAAGCACTTTCAGAAATACATTATATGTGGTTGTATTTTTTCCAGGTTTTTAATAAAAATGTTAAAGTGTCATTTATTTGCAAAAGTTTATTTTTTTATACCTTTTACTATGGAAAATTTCAGCCAAATACAAAGATAAGGGGAATGGTTTAACGAACCCTTATACCTGTCCCCCTCATGGCCAACTCATTTTCCCTCATTCCATATTATTTTGAAGCAAATCAAAGATGTCATATTATTTTATTAATACCTTTTTTAGTATGAATCTCTAAAAAATATAGGTTCTTTTAAAAATAGAAATCTAATTTTATTATCTCTAAAAATTTTTAACGAAATTAATAATTTATCAAGAATTACATAATTTCGAAGCTGATGGGCTTTAGGAAATAATAAATTTCTTTTTTCAGTGTTAAAATAGAATTACGTTGTTGTTGTTGTGAGGTGCCATCAAGTCATTTCCAACTCTTAGCATCCCTCCCTATTTACAACAGTACAAAACACTGCCCAGTTCTGCGTCATCCTCACAGTCGTTGCTGTCCTTGAGCCCATTGTTGCAGCCACTGTGTCAGTCCATCTAGTTGAGGGTCTTCCTCTTTTTTGCTGACCCTCTACCAAGTATGATGTCCTTCTCCAGGGACTGATCCCTTCTGATAACATGTCCAAAGTATGTGAGACGTAGTCTCGCCATCCTTGCTTCTAAGGCGTATTATATGAGTTTCTTTCTGATTATGTACTTAATTTTTATGTACATAAAATATAGCTTTTCTATATTTTTTAAATTTTATTGTAGTAAAAGGTATATGACAAAAAACGCCATTTTTAAGTATAATTTTGTTGTTGAAAATATACACAGCACAACATACATCAACTCAGCAGTTTCTGCATGTACAGTTCAGTGACACTGATCACATTCTTTAGGTTGTACAACCATTCTCATCCTCCTTTTCTGAGTTGTTCTTCCCTCATTAGCGTAAACTCACTGCATTTTGCAGCATAATTCAGTGGCGTTAGTTACATTCACCATGTTTTACAGCCATCACCGCTATTTCTAGAAGTTTTTCATCCCTCCATCCCCTATATTTAAATTATGGATATTGATTTGGTATTTATTATACCCACTCATATGCTGTTTTCTAGGGATAGGAAGATGAATGTTACAGTATTCCTGCCCTTACACTGTTCATTTTTATGTGATAGTCTGTTAGTAACATTCGAATTTTAAGCCAGTCTTTTAGTCGTTATAACTGAGCCTTAATACCCATAGCTCAAAAAAAAAAAAAATTTTTTTTCTTTCCCACTGCTAGCTCTGGAATGTGATAGTAAGGGCAATTAATAGCATCCTCTGATGTTGTAGGGCTTTGTTACTTTCTGAGTTTGGTATTTCTTTTTTTTTTTTAATTGTTATAGAAAATAATGTATAGCACTACATTTGCCAATTCCACATTTTTTACATGTACACAAATCATATTGTACAACCATCACCATCTCCATTGCCAAGTTTCCCATCATCACAGACAGACACTCAGTGCTTCCTAAACAAAGACTCTCCCTTTCCCATTCCCTCCCACCCCTAGTCCAAGTTTGGTGTCTCTTAAACCATCTCAGATCTGTATCCAGATTCATTAAAGAGTTTTGGGACTTGACCCAGAGTCTCTCTCTCTCTCTCTTTTCTTCTTAATTTTATTGTGATGAAATATATATAATAAAGCATTTACCATGTCAGCCATTTTTACATGTATAGTTCAGCAACATTAATTACGCTCATCACATTATGCAACCATCACCACTCTCCATTTCCAAAATTTTCATCACCCTAAACAGAAACTCTGTTCCCCTTAAGCAATACCTCCCCGTTTCCCCTCCCACCCGTCCCAGTAGCCACTAGTAAACTTTGGTTGCTATGCATTTGCCTATTCTAGATATTTCATGTAAATGGGGTCATACAGTATTTGTCTTTTTCTGTCAGACGTACTTCACTCTGCATGCTTTCAAGGTTCATCCATGTTGTGGCTGAGCCTCTTTTGATGTCATCCTTTGTTTAGGCCTAGAACCTGTTACTTAGCCTGGCACAGAATTAGCAGTTGAGATTGAAAGAGGATGGGAAAGAGAGGCCTGGAAATGTTTTCTCCAGGGCCATCTTTGTGTCGGTCAGACAGCTTGTACATGGGTCTTCTGTCAGATACTCATTGAATATCAAGATTTTGAGAGGTCTTTGGCAAACATTTAACAATTTTTATCAGCTCTGAAGTTTTTCAGCATGTATATTTCTGGAAGATTTTGCAATTTGTTAATGTTTCTCAAACTTGAGAACTTAGACTATCCAAAATTACTTCCTCAGACCCCAGTTTGAGAAACACTGATCTGTATGGGTGATGATTCTAGTCAGTAAACTTAAGATTGTTATCACTGTGTTGGCGTGTATGTTAACCAGGTTTGAGCTCTATAGTCATTGCTATTTTCTTGCTTGCCAAAATAGTCATGAATATCTTGATTTTCATGGATCCCTGGCACTTCCATTTCCAGGTTGACCACCATTTTGATGGTCATTCCTTCACAATAGATGACAAACCATTGATTTCTGGGAACTGAATGAGTTAAAAAAAAAGTTTTTGAACTTTTTTCTCCCAAATGAATACTTTTCAAAAGAATTGAGCCACTCACTTGAAGTGTGTGTGTGGTTGGGAGAGAGACGAGAGTATCAGAGTACCTCCACCACTAGTCTTTCAGCCTCCAGGGCAGCTCCCGGACACTTCAAAGGAATCGTAGGTCTCCAGGGAACAAGGTTTATAATCATTGATCTGGTCTGTAAACTTCATTAAAGATGGGAAAATGGGCCTGAGAGTTTGGAGCTTGTCAAAAATTATAGAGTTAGTCAATATCAGTATCTAAAACAAACCCTTTGACTTCCAAATTTGGTGTTCTCCTTTGCATGGTCTCAAACTCTAAAGCCTTGCCAGACATTCTCCCCCAACTTCCTCAGGGGTCAGTCACCCCCATGTTACAGCATATTGTTTTGCCAATTGAATTGTTCAATATATATATTATGTCTACCCCGCCTCATTCCAAGTAGGACTTAAAGAGCCATAAGTCTTCAGATGAACCAAGGTTTTATGCTGCCAACATTAAATAATGATCATCTTTTTCCATTTTGAGTAATTTTCTCATTCCTAAATTTTTCTCTTACATATTTTTCTTAATCTTGTCTACCTTCTCCTGCTTGCTGCTTGGAGGCTCTAGCTGGTGACGAACAAACAAGTCCTTGGATGAATAATAACTGAAAAACTCAGAGTCAATCTTGAGTATGACAGCTTCTTTTTTACTGCAAATGAGTATAATTGTGAAAATAAGTGGTTTTCTTCTAACAAAATGTGTCATTTCACAAAAAGCTCAGTGACTTCACCTGAAGAAGCTTGGGAAAACCTCTGCTGGAAACTCTAGCACCTCTCACATTGCATTGTAATGGATGGGTGTATGTCTGTCTTCCAAAAGAAAGTGAGATCCTCAGAAGTAGAAATTACGCAGTCTTGCAATTACAAAATTTAACATTCATAACTATTGCAATATAGTAAAAGGAATAAGATGAGAATACTTTAGTCCTGATTGACACAGTTACTTGCCCTGGGTAAGTGGGTATTTTATGATGTGACTTTATGATCTGACTCTCACTGGAAAATTATTTGCTTACATATAGTAACACAATAGTTCACTTTCCAACCTTGCTTTTAGAAATATTTTAAAAATATTAAGGGGCCTTTACTTTTCATTTATTGCATTTTATGTCATACTCATTTGATATTCCCAGTCCCTTTGGCATATTCCCAATTCCCTGGCACATCGTTGTTGTTAGGTCCTGTTGAGTCAGTTTCGACTCAGAGTGACCCTAAGTACAAAAGAACAAAACATTGTCCGGTCCTCACAATCATTGCTGTGTTTGAGCCCATCGTTGCAGCCACTGTGTCAGTCTATCTCGTTAAGTGTCTTCCTCTTTTTTGCTGCTAAATGTTTGTAGAATGAATAATGAATATCCTTTTCACCTACTAAGAGCTTTATTAAAGATTGGAATTAGAAAAGCAGCCTTTTCCATTCCCTAAACTACCCCTCGGAAACCCTGGTAGCATAGTGGTTAAGTGCTACAGCTGCTAACACAAGGGTCGGCAGTTTGAATCTGCCAGGCGCTCCTTGGAAACTCTACGGGGCAGTTCTACTCTGTCCTATAGGGTCGCTGTGAGTCGGAATCGACTCGATGGCACTGGGTTTGGTTTTGGTTGAAACTACCCCTCAGGATAGAAAACAAAAGGAAGCATGGAAGAAAACTATACAATTTAAATATCTATCCTCCTTCTCCCTTCTCTTCCTTTCTCTTTCCCCTCCCTTCCTTCTCTCCCTCCATCCACCCACTTAACCAGTGTTTAGTGGTTTGCTGATAAATAGTATGTTGTTGTTATTGTGTGCCCTCAAGTTGACTCTGACTTTTAGTTACCCTATGGGACAGAGTAGATGTGTCCCATGGGGTTTCCTAAGCTGTAATCTTTATAGGAGCAGGTCACCAGGTCTTTTCTCCCATGGAGCGGCTGGTGACTTTGAACTGCCAACTTTTCGATTAGCAGCCAAGCACTTAACCACTGCACCACCAGGGCTCCAAAAATAGTATACACACACACACCTGTTGCCGTCGAGTCAATTCCGACTCATAGTGACCCTATAGGACAGAGTAGAGCTGCCCCATAGAGTTTCCAAGGGGCGCCTGGTGAATTCAAACTGCTGACCTTTTGGTTAGCAGCCGTAGCTTTTAACCATTGTGCTACCAGGATTTCCCATAAATAGTATAGATGATGTAAACTAAAAGATGTCTTCTTTATGAAACAAATAGGATCATAAAAATATAATTTTCTATTATTTTATGTTCCTTAAGATAATTTGGAAAATATTTGCACTCAGTTGCTGTGTTTCTGGGTTCAGAGTTTCAGCCCCATTCTATAGCAGGGCAGTTTGCCCCAGGGAATAGGACCAAAGCCCCAAACCACTTAACGGGTGCGGAGGGAACAGGTTCTGACTTGTTACTTTCCATAGTTTTTCCAGCAGCAGCCAGGCTAAAAAAAGTGCTGACCACATTGAATGATAAACCCACCTCTCAGAGAAATGTTCATTTCAACTGGCAAGAACCTCTAGAAGCCATAATAGACCACCACCAATCTTTACCTTGGCCCTAACGACCATTCCTTTGAAAAAGTAGAACATATCATGTGACAAAGATGATAAGACAAAATGTTTGAATTTCCAGAACATTTCTTTAATGGTTTATGGAGACAACAGAAGAGATGCTGTTTTAGATTTGAGACTAGCCTAGAAAATCTGTAGGTCAACCTACCCATTTAGGAATCGTGTTTAGTGTGGGCTCTGTTAAGGCACTTATTGAACCTCATGAGGAAGAGGAGGAGAAAAAAAAAGATCTTCTTAAACCACTAACCTAATTTTTTGTCCAGTGATCTGCAATGTTCAGAACACTCTGAACCTATAATTTGCACTGATGAAGCTGCACAAACTGTTCTTGCCTCTTAAAAGTGCTTTTTTTCAAATCCTTAAAAGTGACTACAGGGCCAAGATGGAGTAACAGGGACTGGATATACCTTCTCGCCTAAAAAAATTTAAAAATTAGACAAAATGAAACTTTTCTAGGCAGCACAGGACAGTGACTCATGAGAGAGGAAAATCAAATGAGATGAACCCTGCAATTGCCCCGGCTTACTGTCTAGAGGAAGTTTCTAGGCCATCCCTCAAAGAGGAGCCCAGATAGAGTCTGGTAATCTGGAGTTGAGCTGATGTAGCTGGAGGTGAGAGGTGCAGGCAGCTAAAGTTCACAGAGCAGAGTACCAGAGAGGAGAGAGCTACACAGACAGAAGACTCTGGAGATTTGCAGAGGGTCCCCCTCAAGTCTTCAGCTGATAACTGATAGGCACATATGTGAGAAAACTACCCAAGTCCTGAGAAAGAACCACGCAAAAGGATTAGGGGAAACAATATACTTGGAGGTCACACAGGGCAGAGAATAGTTTGTTCCCACCTGCAAGAGTACAAAAATTCTTGTAATTCATGGGACACTGAGTAAAGTACTCAGAAAGGTATTGCCTCACTGTAGGTTAACAAAGCTTAAAAGCAACACTCAAAAGGATCGGTTTTCAAGGAACTTAATTGTATCCTAGACAAACCTCAGAAATATCTATAGGACCAAAGCAAAAGTATAGAAGTTCCCTAGGCACATCCAAATACTTTGAGGGACTGAGTAGCTGGGGCTGGGTGCTGGGGACCATAGTCTTATGGACATCTAGATCAATTGACATAACAGTTCATAAAGAAAATGTTCTACATCCCTCTTCCGTGAGTAACATCTGGTGCCTTAAAAGCTTGCTAGCGGCCATCTAAGATACATCTATTTGTCTCATCCCGTCCAGAGCAAAGGAGAATGAAGAAAACCAAAGACACAAGGAAAATATTAGCCCTAAGAACTAAAGGACTACGTGAACCAAAGACTCCACCAGCCTGAGACGAGAACTAGATGGTGCCCTGCTACCACCAATAACCGCTCTGACAGAGATAACAAGAGTCCTGTACAGAATGGGAGAAAAACGCAGATCAAAATTCATATTCGCAAAAAAAAGACCAGAATTGCTGGTCTGACAGAGACTGGAGGAACCCCCGAGACTGTGACCCCCAGACACTGCTAACTCAGTACTGAAACTATTCCCAAAGCCTACTTTTCAAAGATTAGAAGGCCTATAAAGCAAAAAATAACACATGCGAGGAGTTCAATCACATACATGAGACCAAATGGGCAACTCCTGCACAAAAGCAAGACAGGAATGCAGGAAAGGAATAACTATAGGGATACAAAATATCCATCATTCGATAGTATAAAATTAACAATATCTGGTATCCAGTAGGAAACCCTGGTGGCATAGTGGTTAAGTGCTACAGCTGCTAACCAAAGGGTTGGCAGTTCGTATCCGCCAGGTGCTCCTTGGAAACTCTGTGGGGCAGTTCTACTCTGTCCTATAGGGTCGCTATGAGTTGAAATCGACTCGATGGCACTGGGTTTGGTTTGGCATCCAGTAAAAAAATTACCAGGCATACAAAGAAGCAGGAATATATTACCCATAATGAGGAGGAAAAAAAGCAATAAATAGAAACATTAAAAACTTATCACCATTTTGCATAAGTTCAAAAGATTGAGTGTACTAGAGACATGAAAGCTATAAAAGAGAAGAAAACTACAATGTCTGAAAGATGCACTGGATAAGAAAAACAGCAGATCGGACGCTGTAGAATAAAAGATTAGTGGGTTTAAAGATATAGCAGTAGAAGTTTTCCTAAATGAAACCCAGATAGATAAAAGGACTGAAAAAAATAGTGTCAGTGAGCTGTAGGACAATTTTAGGCAGCCTAATATGTGGAAACTCTGGTAGCGTAGTGGTTAAGTGCTATGGCTGCTAACCAAAGGTTCAGCGGTTCATATCCGCCAGGCGCTCCTTGGAAACTCTATGGGGCAGTTCTACTCTGTCCTGTAGGGTCTCTATGAATCAGAATCGACTCAACGGCACTGGGTTTGGTTTTTTTTTTAATCACGTACGTTTAATTGGAGTCCCTGAAGGAGAAGGGGAGACAGGAAAATATTTGAAGAAGTAGTGGCTGAAAATACTCTAAATTTGAGGAAAACTGTAAACCTACAGAGGTCCCTAGGTGGTGCAAATGGTTTGCACTCATCTGCTAACCTAAAGGTTGGCAGTTCAGATCTACCCAGTGGTACCTTGAAAGAAAGGCCTGGCAATCTACTTCTGTAAAGATTACAGCCAAGAAAACCCTATGGGGCAGTTCTGCTCTGTAACACATGGGGTCACCATAAGTCAGAATTGACTCAATGGCAACCAGTTTGGTTTTGGTATAAACCTCCAGATCTAGAAGCTTAATGAACCCCAAGCATAAGATGCGTAAAGAAAACTACCCCAAGGCATATCATAATAAAATTGCTTAAAATCAGTGGTGAAGAGAAAAATCTTTCGAACAGCCAGAGGAAGAAAAGATATTATGGACAGAGGAACAAAGATAAGAATGACAGCAGACTTCTCACTGGAAATAATGCAAGCAAGAAACCATGTAGCAATATCTTTAAAGCACTGAAAGAGAATTTAAAAAAAGGGTAATCTAGAATGACATGCCCAGCAAAAATATGTTTCAAAAATGAAGGCAAAATCAATACTTTTTTCAGATATACAATAGCTGAAAGAATTCATCACCATCAGACCTCCACTGCAAGAAATATTAAAGAAAATCCTTCAGGAAGAAGGAGAATGATACCAGATGGAAATCCAGATCTACTTGAAGAAATGGAAATATATATATATATGTATGTATATATACACATATATAGTCATTGAGTTGATTCTGACTCATAACAACTCTAAAGGACAGAGTAGGGTTTCCAAGGAGTGGCTGGTAGGTTCCAACTGTTGACCTTTTGGTTAGCAGCTGAGTGCTTAACCACTGCACCACCAGCGCAACTCCAAAGGAATGAAGAACCCTGGAAATGGGAAATATGTGGGTAAAAATAAAAGCAACTACAGCTCATCTTCCCAGACGGACGAACCATGATTCTGGAGACTGCAACCATTCTATAGTTCATGACTGCCTGAATACGGTTCCTCAGTGGTCCCTCTGCTAACTCCAGCACTTTTTAGAGGTAAATTTTTTTGTAAGAGATTGCGAAATTATGGCATGTACTGATGCTATACCAAATTAATACAAATAAAGCAATTTTGAATAATTTTTCATACTTTGGTAAGATAGCCTGTTGTATTGACTCTTTTAATATTGTATTTTTTTGGTGAAAGTTTACACAGGAAACTAGGTTCTCATTTAAAAATTTCTATACATATTGTTCAGTGACATTGGTTACGTTTTGCACAGTATATCAGCATTCTCATTATTTCCATTCTGGTTGTTCTCTTTCCATTAATCTATCTTCCCTGTTCTCCCTTGCCTTCTCATCTTTGTTCTAGGGTAAATGTTTACCATTTGGTTTCATTTAGATAATTATTTTGAGGTGCACAGTAGTCATGGGTGGTATTATTTATTTTGTGGGCTAATCTGTCATTTGGCTGAAAGGTGACCTCTGGGAGTGGTTTGGGTTCCAAGTTGAAAGAGTATCTCACGGTGATAGTCTCAGGGATTCACCTAGTCTCTACAGCTCCAGAAAGTTGGGGCTTTTTTTAGAATTTGGGTTTTGTTCTACATTTTTCTCCCATTCTTTTGGGGCCATCAACTGAGTCTTTGGTTAGAACTGTTGGTAGTGGTAGCCAGGTATCATATAGTTCTTCCTATCTCAAGGTAAGCGATGTCATTGTTCATATAGACTATTGGTTCTGTAGACTAGTTTCTTCTTTGAGTCTTTGGTTTCCTTCTTTCTCTTTTGCACCGGATGAGTAGAGACCAATAGTTGTATCTTAGATGGCTGCTCAAAAGCTTTTAAGGCTCCAGACGCTACTCACCAAACTAGGATGTAGAGCATTGCCTTTATGGTCTGTATTGTGCCAGTTGACAGAGTTGCCCCACGAGACTATGGTCCTAAGCCCTTAAGTCTAGTAGACCAATGCTGTGAGGTGTTTGGTTGTGTCCAGGAAGTATCCATAACTGTGCCCCCATGTGCTTTATTTTATCTTTGAAAATATATGCAGCACACATAAACATGTATCTGTTGTATTGGGTCTTGGTGGGCTTTTAAGATTTCAGCTTATTAGTCACCATCTTCACTAGGCTGTATTTTTGGAAGAAGAAAAACAACAGAGAAGCAGGTAAGGGAAGAAAGTAAAACATTGTGAAAACAGTCACATGCCAAATTTCAATTTGTGAAATGTATGAAGTCCTGTTTTATGACTGTCAAAGGTCAAACTTAGTTTTCTTCTGTTATTAAAAAAAAAAAAACTATTAGAATATCTAAATTGACAGAATTGGCTTTCTTAGCTAGGTTTCCTAAAATCTCTGTTCCTGAAACCAGTATGTTTCTTGTTATAAGGACTTTTTTCCCCTATATGAAAAAAAAATTAAAAATAGTCTATCATCTTCCTTCACGTCTCTGCCTTGGAGGTCTTTGGAGTCTTTCTGTAATCTTAATGAAAAATCAAACTGTGTTTAAGATATTTTAAGATGACTGACATAGATTGTTCTTGAGATCCTGCTTTGTTGTTAGTTGCTGTCAAGTTAACCTTATGCATAACAGAATGAAATGTTGCCTGATCTGCGCCATCTTCATGATCATTGGTATACTTGAGTCCAGTGTTGTGGCCGCTGTGTATTTGAGTGCCTTCCAACCCAGAGGGCTCACCTTCCTGCACTGTATCAGACAATATTCTGTTGTGATCCATAAGATTTTCATTGGCTAATTTTTGGAAGTAGATCACTAGATGTTCTTCCCAGCCTGTCTTAGTCTGAAAGCTCTGCTGAAACCTATGGGTGATCCTCCTGGTATTTTAAATACCAGTGATGTAGCTCCCAGCATGATGCAAGCCACCACAGTATGACAAACTAACAGACACTAGGCTACTTTAAAATGAATTACCTAGAATTGCTAGGTAAAATAATTTGTGCATTTAAAATTTCGAGAGATATTGCTAAATTGTCCTCTATAGAGGTTATATGAGTTAGTCTCACCATCAGTGTATATAAAAGTTCCTGTTACCCCACTGCCTGACCAAACCCAAACCCATTGCTGTCAAGTCGATTCCAACTCATAGCGACCCTATAGAACAGAGAAGAACTGCCCCGTAGGATTTCGAAGGAGTGGCTGCTGGATTCGAACTGCCGACCTTTGGATTAGCAGCCGAGCTCTTAATCACTGTGCCACCAGGTTCCGCTCCCTGACCAGAAAGCAGTTAATCAGGCCTTTTTAGTATTTGGTAACCTGACAGGAAATAATATCTCGTTATAATTTTAATTTATATTTCCCTTATTATAAGTGAAGTTGATTTTTTTGTTTGTTTCCATTGTTGTTTTTATTGTTCTTGTAAACTGTGCTACAAAGAGCATTCCTGTACATAAGCCTTTGAGAACTTACGTTAACACACCAGCAGGCAGTTTACACTAATAAAAAATTTACACTAAATCAAATAGTTGGATTAAAATAAAATTTATAGCTATTAGCAAATTGCTCTCTAAGCAGCTACAATTAAAGCTCCTACTACCAAAGCATTCAACTGCCTGCTTCTTTCACACACTCACAAACATCGGGTATCAAACTTTTTAATCTTTATCAATCTAACAGGTGAGATAATGTGATATATATATATATAATTTTTATTGTCCTTTAAGTGAAAGTTTACAAATCAAGTCAGTCTCTCACACAAAAACTTATACACACCTTGCTACATACTCCCAATTACTCTCCCCCTAATGAGACAGCCCGCTCCCTCCCTCAACTCTCTCTTTTCGTGTCCATTTCACCACCTTCTAACCCCCTCCACCCTCTCATCTCCCCTCCAGGCAGGAGATGCCAACATAGTCTCAAGTGTCCACCTGATCCAAGAAGCTCACTCCTCACCAGCATCCCTCTCCAACCCATTGTCCAGTCCAATCCATGTCTGAAGAGTTGGCTCTGGGAATGGTTCCCGTCCAGGGGCAACAGAAGGTCTGGGGGCCATGACCACTGGGGTGCTTCTAGCCACAGTCAGACCATTAAGTCTGGTCTTATGAGAATTTGGGGTCTGCATCCCACTGCTCTCCTGCTCCCTCAGGGGTTCTCTATTGTGTTCCCTGTCGGGGCAGTCATCGGTTGTAGCTGGGCACCATCTAGTTCTTCTGGTCTCAGAATGATGTAGCCTCTGGTTCATGTGGCCCTTTCTGTCTCTTGGGCTCGTTATTATCTTGTGTTCTTGGTGTTCTTCATTCTCCTTTCATCCAGGTGGGTTGAGAGTCATTGATGCATCTTAGATGGCCACTTGCTAGTGTTTAAGACCGAGGTTGATTATTTTTATATGTTTAAGAGCTATTTTTCTTTCCTTTTTTTATTCATACCCTTTGATTTTTCTGCAGGTTAGCTGATTTCTTTTTTTCTTAATTATAGGAGCTCTTTATGTATTAGGGAGATAAGTCCTTTGTGATATGAAATGGAACCATTTTTCCCAGTTATGTTTCCTGGCTTTATTTTAGTCTTTGACTTTGGTTATGGTGTTTTTGCTTTCATCATGCAGAATTTTAAAATTACATGTAGTTGAATTTGTCGGTCTTTTTTATGGATTCTGTTTTGTGACATACTTAGACTTTCCTCATGCCAAGTTTATAAAAAATTCTCCCATGTGTTATTCTAGTACTTTAACGTTTTGTTTCCTGCCCGACTCACCCCATTTAACTCTTAAATCTATCTGGAATTTATTTTTGCATGAGATGTGAGGTATAAATCCACCTTTTTTCCATATGGCTAGCACCTTTCCTCTATTGATTTGAGTTATCACTTCTAATTCAGTACTGAAGTCATTCCTGAGGTTCACTCTTCAGCCAAAGATTAGACAGGCCTCCAGAAGAACTAGATGGTGCCCGGCTACAACCGATGACTGCCCTGACAGGGAACACAACAGAGAACCCCTGAGGGAGCAGGAGACCAGTGGGATGCAGACCTCAAATTCTCATAAGACCAGATTTAATGGTCTAACTGAGACTGGAAGGACCCCGGTGGTCATGGCCCCCAGACCTTCCATTGCCCCAGGACAGGAACCATTCCTGAAGCCAACTCTTCAGACATGGATTGGACCAGACAATGGGTTGGAGAGGGATGCTGGTGAGGAATGAGCTTCTTGGATCAGGTAGACGTTTGAGACTATGTTGGCATCTCCTGCCTGGAGGGGAGATGAGAGGGTGGAGGGGGTTAGAAGCTGGCGAAAAGGACATGAAAAAAGAGAGTGGAGGGAGAGAGCAGGCTGTCTCATTTGGGGAAGAGTAATCGGGGGTGTGTGGCAAGGTGTATATGGATTTTTGTGTGAGAGACTGACTTGATTTGTAAACTTTCACTTAAAGCACAGTAAAAATTAATAAAAAAGAGATTAGACAGGCCTATAAAACAAACAATAACACACATAATTCAACCGTATATGAGACTAAATGGGCAAACCAGCCCAAAAACGAAAGACAAGAAGGCAGGAAGGGACAGAAAAACTGGATGAATGGAAATAGAAGTGAGGAACCCGAGGTCAAGATGGGGAGAGTGTTAACATATTACAGGTTGGCAACCAGTGTCAATAACTGTGTATTAATTGTTTAATGAGGAACTAGGTTGCTCTGTAAACTTTTACCTAAAGCACACAGACACACATAAAAGTGTGCAGAGCAGTGATTTCTCAACTCTTGGGGCGCCTATTAGAATTTGGTCAGAGCTACAGCCCCCTTCCCTCTGTGACAAACCCTGCTGTAGTAAGCTGCTATTACTGAGGGGAATATATCTGGCTCAAGTGTGTTGGGTCAAGAAATAGCTTTTAAACATTGATCCAGGGATTTCCCCTTTGAATGAGACTCATCTTTCACACAGTCTTATAAAATTCACCTGGTGCCACAGCTGCAGCTAGTGACTTCGGGGATGTCACTACTGGATGTTGCTAGTGACTTCAGGGTTCTTACTTTAATGAGAAAAGAGCCCTAGGGAGTCTAGAAGTAAAGTGAGAGCCTTTCCAAAGAAACTGAAACTCTTCACTTTTGAGTCATTTGTAAAATTTACAGTTTTACCTTGGTAAATTTACTTGGGTGGACGATATGCCATCCTGGCTAGGGAAAGTCAGCCTTGAATTGGGCTATATTATGACTGCATTTTGGCTGAGGGTACAGGTCAGAAAAGAGCGTGGCCCTTTAAAAAAGTAAAATTGTGAGCATACCGCTCATTATAAAGGCTAGCAGAATTCTACCCACCAGGCTAGAGGAGACCTGTCTGGTAGGTCTCCTTATAACACTGACAAGAGGATGGATCCATACCTCCTGGATATCCCCAAGGAGTGTTCTTTCAAGTTAAGGGGTTGACCTGCTTGTTTGGTTTGGTAGGGGAGGATGCAGAATGTCTTTTACATTCATTCAATACCATAAATACCATAAAATTGTTCTTTTATTTGGGCTACTTAGGAAGTAGCTTGTCACTTTGAACTTTGTGGTAGCAAATGTTATCTGTGCTTGAAAGTCCCAGTGGCAGTGCCACCTCAGTGAAATGGCTGGTGTTGATTTCTTTTCTTAGAGTCTATTTGTTAACCGATAGAGCATCTCATCAAGTAGAGGAACTAGATGGAGACATAAAGTAGTGAAGGAAGCTAGAAATTGTTTGTTTTAGTGTAGGCTGTTTTTCACCTTCGTTTTTATTTGTTTGCATCAGAGATTGTTGGACACATTAAAAAATAAATTTACCAAGAATACAGTGGAACTCCGTTAAAATGGTCATGTTGTAAAGAATTATCATCCACGTTATAGGCTTAATTATATCTAAGAATTGGCTAGTTTATTCCATTCATCGATATGTCTGGGAGACAAGCCCCTGGTATAATAGTGAGAAACCAATGTGACTCTACCATATTAAATATCATCAGGATTTGAGGGAAGACCTTTACACAGATCTCTGTGTATCTATTCAATGATAGTTTATTCTTCCTGTTTTTCCTTCTTGCTCCATTTTTCTCTTTTCAAAAGTTAGAACAGTCATGTTAGCATGCCCTTGAGTAACTCCCAGGTCTGAATCTTGAAAAGCAGATTTCACTTAGCCAGCTGCCCCCTTTTCAGTTTTAACCATGAATGTTACATTTGGCAGGTTTTTCCCACTCATTCTTCCTCCTTCCTCATCCATTCTCTCTGCCCTCCACTGGGGTTCTGCTCAAATGGATTGTCATCCCCCAGATCATTCAGCAACTGAACTAATTCGCCCACCAATGGGAAGGTCCCACATCGGGAGGTACTTACTCCTTCCAGGCTCTTCCTGAGGAAAGCAAGCTTCCTTCCATGTGGCAGGAGTGAATTTTATATTTATTTGGCCTTGTGACTGATAAAATGGGCAGTTTAGGGGAACTGGAGAGGAGATGGCAGTTTTAACAGAGAAAAAACATTTGGTGGAGACGATCCCTTCTGCCTCCTTCGGGCGTGTCCCTCTTCTGGGCATCTCTTCAGGATTTCATTCCTCCGTCCCACTGCCGTTCACAACTGACCTTTCCAACCGCTCCAGAACTCTTGGCCCTGGCATTCCGTGATGTAAATTATTCCACACATGGCTCAAAATGGGTGCAAAGCAGTGTTGCCAGGTGTCGGATCACTAGTGTAAGTTTACTGGATCTCGGGGGAGGGAGGAGAAAGGGGGAGAAGTCGCTCTTGGAATTTATACAGTTAGTTGTTCCTGTTTCAGCCAAAGCACGATAACTGAGCTGTACGAGCGTGATGCTGTCGATGGCTGTGGGGAGCCAGAGCTCAGGGCTCGGAGCCGGGGCGGATTTCTGGTTGAGGTTTTCTTCTTTGAAGGTTCTAGTGTTGGGATATAGAGTATTTGGAATTGAACAGTTAGTAGTCCTGTTGCAGCGAGGGAACAGAGGACCTACGGGACAGACCGTGGACAATACTGCTTGGGATTATGGTACCTCTTCTTTTGTCTCAAAATGTAGGGGAACTGGCTTTCCTGTTTTTCCTAAAGATAGCCAAAATATGGCAAGAAAACTCTTCAGATTGCTCACCCTGTTTAGGAACATCCAGTCACAAAATTAAAAGATTTCTGTAGCTATGAGCTCTTTACTAAAACAAAAGTCTTATTTCCCCCCTTGTATATGATGTTACAGTCGTGGTTCATAGCCCCTTTAGGGAATCTGTGAGTGAAGGAGGTTGCCGCCAACTATCTTTTTGATTGGTCTTGATTCTTTTTTGACTTGTAAGTTGAGGGTTTATTTTCATTAGAAACAATTTAAATTTAGTAGTTTATCTCTTGAATGACCGCAACATTTTTTTTTAAGTTGTGTTAATGATAAGCAAATAGTGGAAAAACTCACATGAATTACACAGTTATTTATCTAGAGAAGTATATTGTGTTGATGCTGTTGGCTTTAATTGGCTCTGCTGAACCGTACTTTCCTGTTCCTTCTCTTTGTAGTTGTCATGGATGATGATGATGACTCGTGTCTCCTTGATCTTATTGGGTAAGATGCTCATTCCAAACTCAGGGTAAATCACATATCTGAGGTGTGCTGTACTAAAGCAACCTAATAAGCACATTAAAACCCAGTGGGTTTGAAAATAAACATCAAGTAATCATCATAGAGATAGTAGAGACAAATAGAGACATAGATTAATATAGGGGGCATGATTTAATAATTGTTTATTAAATTTAAGGGGTCCTGGTGGCACAGTGGTTAAGTGCCCAGCTGCCAGCTGAAAGGTCAGCAGTTCTAACTCACTAGCCGCTCCATGGGAGAAAGATGTGGCAGTCTGCTTGTATAAAGATTTACAGCCTTGGAAACCCTGTGGGGCAGTTTTACTCTGTCCTATAGGGTGGCTATGAATCAGAATTGACTTGACAGCAGTGGGTTTGATTTGGTTTGGAAACTCTGTGGAGCAGTTCTACCCTGTCCTATGGAGTTGCTATGAGTTGGAATCAACTCGACTGCAATGGATTTTTTTGTCTTGTTTTTTTCTTTGGTTTATTAGATTGATTTCTAACAAATCCCAGAAGGCAGAAATGAGCGATCATAGGGCATGGAACAACATCAAAACAGAACAAAGCAAAACACTACTAATAAAATTGTTTTGGAATAGAAAAATTAGGGCGAGGGTTTTACAAAAACTGATGTGTCATTTCCTCTTTAGTAAGAATGAGTCCTAAGTATAATTAATATATTTATTTGTTATGCTCCCCTTGTTTTTGTTTTCTAGAGACCCACAAGCACTGAACTATTTTCTTCATGGACCTAGTAATAAATCTGTAAGTCATACTGAGAACATTGCAGACACAAGTTTGGCTTCTTTACAGTTGAAGTAACCACCTTGTTGCATGTGTACTTTTGCAGAGCAACGATGACTTGACGAATACAGGATATTCTGCAGCCAACTCAAATTCCATTTTCGCCAGCTCTAGTGTGAGTACTGAAAACTGTCATGACCAAGTATTTCTGTCCCATTTCTGCCTCACTGGTGCCTTGTGGATTGAGGCTTTAATAGCCTTCGTATTATGATAAGAACCCTTATCTAGTCTTTTGTAACTGACATGGAAGGAAAATCTATTGACCTATGTCAACATTTTCTACTTTTAACTTAGCTGATTAAGACAATATGAGGTTTACTTTGCCATTTTTTATAAGCTTTCAACCTTCTTTCTAAAATGACTAGAAATGTTATAACCTGAGAAAGTCCAATCAGAATACTCTGAACTTTGTTATATAAGCTTAAAGAAATTACTCCTAATAGTAGCAATTAACTAATCATTTTTACCTTAAATCAGAAAAAATATTATATTAATTACGGACACTTAATGAGCATTTAGTGTATGCTTGGCACAAAGGCCTTAACATATATTAACCTCATTTAATTCTCACAATAATTCCATGAAGTAGGTTATTATCCATATTTTATATGTGAGGAAACTAAAACACAGAGAAGATTACACAACCAGATTTGCAGAGATAGGATTTTAACCCAGCCACCAGGCTCAAGGTCCCTAGGTGGCTCAAACAGTTTGCACCTAACTACTAAACTAGAGATTGGTAATTCAAACCCACCCAGTGGTACTGCAGAAAAAAGGCCTGGCTGTCTGCCTCGGTTAAAATTACAGCCAAGAAAACCCTATGGAGCATGTTCTACTCTGAAACACAGGGGTCGCCATGAATCAGAATTGACTTGACCGCAATGGGTTTGTTTGCTTTTTACCGGGCTCTGGAACCCATGTCATAAGCTCTAGGAACATCTAGACAGAAATCTGAGCTGGCGACTGGGGGAGTCTGTCTGGAGACTATTCAGATGACTGTGTTTAAGCCTTGTCTTCGTTTAATCTTTTCAACTACCTTGTTCTATCACTGGTTGTAGTCGGGGGTCAGACCGCTCTGCCACTTAACTAGCTGTGTAACCCTGGACATGTCACTAAAGCTCTGTAAGACTCAGTTTCCTGATTTATGAAACCGGGATAATAATAGAACTACCTCATAGAGTGGTTAAGATTAACTGACTAATCCATGGAAATCACTTGGTAGAGGGCTCAGTAAACGTTAGTTTATAATCATCATCATGGTTTTTATTTTCCTTACCTATAAAATGAGATAGTATTCAGAAATTCCTTGGGAATGCAGAACTCTTTCAAGTGTTTGAGTGTGTGAGGTACGCCAGGACACCTCTGCATACAGGAGATGGCTTAAAGGTGACAACAGTGGTTTCCTGTAAGCTGTGCGAGTCAGTTTCATATCTGAAATTCATTCCGAACGAGTAACAAGTAACTACATGTGATGCCATTAAGCCCATTAAGCCAATACCTAGCCTGTCCCTCAATATTAATAATTCTTATTTACCACCTCTCCCACTTCCATGTGAGTAGTAATTGAAGCTTTTCTGACTGCTTCATTCAGTATGTATACTTACTAGGAACTTGTCACTTATAATAGCAGTGTTAGAAATGCTCAGAAAAATGTGGGTGTTTAAACCTGTCTTCTGTTAATTTGTGTATTGTAAAAAGCAGTAAACTACATATCGCCACTCAGCAGATATTCATAACTACCTGCATATTTCTGTGCAAAAAATTATCCTCCTTGGTATCAGTTGGTTCCCCCACTTCCTTTCACATGCTTCCTGAAGTCCTAAAATGATGTCTACCTAACTCAGACCACATTAGGGCTATTTCAACGATTGAGTCAGTGTCAGATTAACTAGTCTTGGTTTTCCTGTCTAGCTCTTTGCAACTTCTAGCCCCCAACACTTTATTAGTCTGGAACAGAGAATCTCCACAGCTTTGCAAGTCAGAGCACTCATTCTTGATTGATCTACATACTTTAATTTTTTTTCTTTACCTTAGTTTTAAATGGCTGTTGACTCTTTTTCTTTAATAATTTTGACATGTCCCATGAAAGACTGCTAAAAAGTTGAATGTGTATCATATTTATCATTGACTGTATTTAATTCTCTTCAGATGCCTATGTTGTCTCTAGTTGGACACAAAAAAAAAAGTGGGTGTTTAATAAATGTTAATTGACTGTTATTTGAGTAGGAGACCGAAGTGATTTTTAAAACATCTTTATAAGCCGATTATGCCTGAGAAATCAATTAACCACTTACTTTATGTCAGAAGCTTGTTTTTATCTCAGCTAGTTGGGAGGGATGAGAAGGGGAAAGAACTAGGGTCTTCTTTCAGACTAGTCTAGTTCTAGGCCATCTTCTGGATCTCTAGCAGAACGACACCCAGAGCTCCCACAAATCACTTACATTCCTATGTGACACACAGGAGTCCGTCTCCTGGACATACATCTGGGCCTGAGACTCACTCAACCCTTGGACAGGAAGCAATTTGGAAAAAAAAAAGTCCATGCCAGTATCTCAAAGGTGAAGCTAAACTCCAAGCAATCCTCAATATGTTCACATTATTTATCTATTCCCTATAAAATAGTTTACCAGATCAAGGAGTACATATATTTACAAAAATAATGTTCGACATCATTGCTAAGAACATAAAGTATCAGAATAAGGTGAGCAGTTTGGAGAGCTGTATCTGAAAACCAGACTGTTACACTTTATTCATATTCAAAAATAGAATTACTATTACTTAAAAAAGAATCTTTTCAAAGGTTGAAAATGCCATATAACATGCTGCTTATTTTTTTTAGAATGCTGATCCTAAGTCATCCCTCAAAGGTGTAAGCAACCAGCTTGGAGAAGGGCCCAGTGATGGACTGCCACTTTCAAGTAGCCTTCAGTTTCTTGAAGATGAACTTGAGTCTTCTCCTCTTCCTGATCTCACTGAGGACCAACCTTTCGACATTCTTCAGAAATCCTTGCAGGAAGCCAATATCACTGAACAGACATTGGCAGAAGAGGCATATTTGGATGCCAGTATAGGTTCCAGCCAACAGTTTGCACAAGCTCAGCTTCATCCTTCTTCATCAGCATCCTTTACTCAGGCTTCTAATGTTTCTAATTACTCAGGTCAGACGCTGCAACCTATAGGAGTGACTCACGTGCCTGTTGGAGCATCGTTTGCAAGCAATACAGTGGGTGTGCAACATGGCTTTATGCAACACGTGGGCATCAGTGTTCCCAGCCAGCACTTGTCTAATAGCAGTCAGATTAGTGGTTCTGGTCAAATACAGTTAATTGGGTCATTTGGTAATCAGCCTTCCATGATGACTATTAATAACCTAGATGGATCTCAAATCATATTAAAGGGCAGTGGGCAGCAAGCCCCATCAAATGTGAGTGGAGGGCTGCTGGTTCACAGACAGACTCCTAATGGCAATTCCTTGTTTGGAAACTCCAGTTCCAGTCCGGTAGCACAGCCTGTTACTGTTCCATTTAACAGCACAAATTTTCAAACGTCTTTACCTGTGCATAACATCATCATACAAAGGGGTCTTGCACCAAATTCAAATAAAGTCCCAATTAATATCCAGCCAAAGCCTATCCAGATGGGTCAGCAAAATACATACAATGTGAACAATTTGGGAATACAGCAGCACCATGTACAACAAGGGATCTCTTTTGCTTCTGCAAGCTCACCCCAGGGCTCAGTAGTTGGTCCACACATGTCTGTGAACATTGTAAATCAACAGAACGCAAGAAAACCAGTCACCTCACAGGCAGTGAGCAGTGCTGGGGGTAGTATCGTTATTCATTCTCCCATGGGCCAGCCTCATGCACCCCAGAGTCAGTTCCTCATACCTACAAGCCTTTCTGTCAGTTCCAACTCGGTACACCATGTCCAGACCATAAATGGGCAACTTCTTCAGACTCAACCATCTCAGCTCCTTTCTGGCCAAGTGGCCTCAGAGCATGTCATGTTGAACAGAAACTCTTCCAACATGCTCAGGACCAACCAACCATATTCTGGACAAATGCTTAACAACCAGAATCCCGCCGTCCAGTTAGTGTCTGGACAGACGTTTGCCGCGTCTGGAAGCCCAGTGATAGTCAATCATGCTTCTCCTCAGATAGTTGGTGGACAGATGCCCTTGCAGCAGGCATCACCAACTGTATTACACCTGTCGCCGGGGCAGAGCAGTGTCTCCCAAGGAAGACCTGGCTTCACCACCATGCCCTCAGTGACGAGCATGGCAGGACCTAGTCGGTTCCCTGTTGTCAGCTCATCCAGCACTGTCCATCCCAATGTTGGCTCTGCAGTTCAGTCTGGTGCATCAGGATCAAACTTTACCGGAGATCAGTTAACCCAGCCAAACAGGACTCCAGCACCGGCCAGTGTATCTCATCGTCTTCCAGTTTGTTCTTCCAAATCTACCAGCACCTTCAGTAACACACCTGGAGCAGGAACCCAGCAACAGTTCTTCTGTCAGGTAATGTTCCCTTTATCAAATAAATATTTGGATGATTACAGAAAGGAAGAATGGAATGTGCATTTAATGGAATATAATTTTCATCATAAATTCCCCATTTTTCTATTTAAAAATTTCTATTTGTGATTGCCTTTTTTCTTTTTCTTTTTTTTTAATCTAGCATAACATAATGGTTTAAAGTGAAGATTCTGGAATCAGACTGTTGAGTTTAAGTCTAAGCTTTATGGCATTGAGCAAGCTAACTTACCTTTCTAGGCTTAATTTTTCTTTTCGGTGAAATGGGGATAATAATACTACTTATCTTGTGGAGTCATTGGGAGGATTAAATGAGATAATCAACATATGATACTAAGCACAATCTCTGGAAAATAGCAAATAATTAGAACCAATGTTAATATATATACTCGATGAAATGTATTGTGGGCATTTAAAATGAAAGCTTGTTTTAGATTATTCACTTACATCATATAGCAAGCCACTAGTCGTGTGACTATAAACTGGGTGGAGAGGTCATGGCTGCTTCTTGGGTGCCAACCAGAGGGGCCCAGGGACTCACTGTGACTCAACGGTGGGTAGCTGGCCTACAGCAGATGGGGATACAGAGGAAGGGATCCAGGGCCTCTGTCATTTGACCAGGCACATGAACCTACTCTCACCGTGCTTTGTGCTGTGGGCAATCAGTAAAACAACAGAAAGATTATTTTCCTGACAAGCACCAGATGGTTAACAGCTTCAGTCACTCACCTCCGTCTGATGGTCCTTGGGCTCTTCTAGCCCTCAGGCCCCACTCATTCTGGGCACATTCCATAACTACAGCTCTTCTTCTTCTCCGTTTCTGGGGACCCATGCCACGTCCCCATTTCCATGCCCATGGTCTACCCTCTTCCATTTCCACTGCCTTTCTCCTTCACATTTAGAAATACTTGGAAACTTGTCTGTACCATATATATATCCATCTTTTAAGAAGTCTCTACTTTTGACTTAATAATTCCACTCCTAAGCAAACAAGCAAAGATTATTTATGAGCAATGATGTTCAATGTATTACTTTTGGTATCAAAGGTTTCTTTTTTTTTTTGAAATGTCAGACTGATAGAAAAGTTAGAGTTGCAAGAATAGTCCAAAGAATTTCCATATACTCTTCACTGAGATTCCCCCCACCCCCATTTGTTTTGCCTTCTCTTTGTCATGTGTATTCTCTCTCACTCACTCACTCGCACACAATTTGCGAGAGTAAATTGCAGGCATGATACCTCTTGACCACTAAATACTTTGGACTTCAGTGCTTATTTCCTAAAAACAAGGACAGTCCTATACGTTACCACAGTACAGTAATCAAATCAGCATATTACAATGCTATCATCTAATCTACAGACCTTATTCAGGTTTAGTCAGTTCTCCTGATAATGTCCGTTACAGCAAAAGAGAAAAAAAATTATGCTTTGTTTTTATGGTCCGGGATCCTGTTTTGTTGTCGTGTCTCCTTTGTATTCTTTAAACCTGGCACTATTCTTCTCTGTTTTCTTTTATGACCTTGAGATTTTTGGAAAGTACAAACCAATTATTTTTGTAGAATGCCCCCTCAATTTGGGTTGGTCTGATGTATCCTCATGATTAGATTCAGGTTATAAATTTTTGGCAGAATTGCCACTGAAGTCATGTGTCCTCTCAGTGCTCACGTGTAGGTTTGTTCCATTGCCATGATGTTAATTTTGATCGCTTGCTTAAGATAGTCTCTGCTAGGTTGCTCTCCACTATGAAGTTATTCTTTCTCCTTTTGTCATTTATAAGTATCTTATGGGAGATACTTTGAGACTATGTAAATATCCAGTTTTCTCATCAGATTTGCATATAATGGTTTAAACTTCCATTGGTAATTCCTGACTGAATCAGTTATTACTATCATGATTGTCAAGCGGAAATGTCCTAATTCCATCATCTAGTCTGCATTTATTGTTGGTATTCTACTCTAAGGAAGAGCTTTTTCTTCTCCCTCTGTTTGTTTGTTTGTTTGTATCAGTATGGACTCATAGATTCTTATTTTGTTTAATGAGTTTTAAAGTGCTACTATCTTTTTTTTTTTTAATGCTCAAATTGACCCAGATTTGGCCAGTGGGTGTCTTTCCAAATTGACTGCTGGGATTTCTGACATGTTTCCATCATACCTTGAGCACTTTCGTTAATTTCTTGCAAAACAAGATGTTTCCTCTTCCTCTTTTATTTTACCTGCCCCTGCTCCAGAATCAACTGTTTCTTTAAAGAGCCTTGCTTCCTTCTCATGGACAACAGTATTTAGAAACCACAGTCTGAGCACTGTTGTATGCTCATTGCTACTGAGATCCTCACTGCTGACAATGCTCAGAAGTATATATGCTTATATATACTCAACATCTGTGGTGTTGTGTGCTGTCAAGTCTATTCTGACTCATAGCAACCCCATAGGACAGAGTAGAACGGCCCCATAGAATTTCCTAGGCTTTAATTTTTATGGGAGCAGATCACCAGGTCTTTTCTCCCACGGAGCAACTAGTGAGTTCGAACCACCAACCTTTTTATTAGCTTCACCATTGCACCACCAGGGCTCCTTCTAACATCTATATCTGTCAATCTGTATGGAAAACATGAGTTCATATTGATACTTCCAGTTTTAATCTGGCACCAGCAGGGTTTATTCAGGTCTCCCTCTTTCCATATTTGTAACTCTCTTGTTTAACATTGAGAAATCCAGTTCCACAATTTACTTACTTGCTCAATCCTAAAATACACAGAAAGTAGGTTCAGAATTGCTAAGCCATAAAAAGAAAAAAAAAAAACCCTACTAATTAGCATTAATATTTTATGTAAATATATAGCATGTGGTCTCTTGAGACTGGTTTCTTTCACTTAGTGTAATGTTTTCAGGGTTCATTCATGTAGTAGCATATATCAGAACTTCATTCCATTTTAGTGGCTAAATAATACTCCATTGTGTGGATATACCACCTTTTGTTATCTGTTGGTTGGATGTGAACATGGAGCCCTGGTGGCATAGTGGTTAAGTGCTTAGCTGCCAACCAAAAGGTTGTCAGTTTGAACCCAGCAGCAGCTCGGCAGGAGAAAGATGTGGCAGCCTGCTTCCCATTACAGCCTTGGAAACCCTATGGGGCGGTTCTGCTCTGTCCTGTAGGTCACTATAAGTTGAAATGGACTCAGTGGCAGTGGGTTTGGTTTTGGTTTGATGGTGAACATTCAGGTTGTTTTCACCCTTTACCTATTTTGAATAATTCTGTGAACATTAAGGTACAGGTTTTTTTGTGGACATTTCTCTCGGGTTTATACCTAGAAGTGGAATTGCTGGGTTATGTGTTCATTCTGTTTAACTTTTTGAGGAACTGCCAAACGGTTTTCCAAGGCAGCTGTGCCATTTTACATTCCGATCAGGAGCATATAAGGTTCCAATTTCTTAATATTCTTCCCAACACTTGTAACTGTCTGCTGTTTTGATTATAGCCATCCTAGTGGGTATGAAGTGGTATCTCATTGTGGTTTTGATTTGCATTACCATGACAACTAATAATGTGGGACATCTTTTCATGTGCTGTGCTTCTTGGCCATTGGTATATCTTCCTTGTGATAAAAATGTATGTGACAAAACATTTGCCAGTTCAACCTTTTTTACATATACAGTTTACTGGCATTAATTACATTCATCATGTTATGCAACCATTGCCACTATCTCTTTCAAAATTATTCCACCACCATTTACCAAAACTCAATGTCCCTAAAGAAGGTCTCTTTTCCTCCTCCCTCCCACCGCTTATAAACTTGGGCCTCTATACACCTACCTATTTTAGATATATCATTTAAGTGGGATCACACAATATTTGTCCTTTTGTGACTGCCTTATTTTACTCACCACAATGTTTTCAAGGTTGATCATGTTATAGCGTGCGTTAGGACTTCATTTCTTTCTATGACTGAGTACTATTTCATTGTATGTATAAAACCAAACAAACACACAAAAAAATTTGGTTCCAACTCATAGCAACCCTATAGGGCAGAGTAGAACTGCCCCATACAGTTTCCAAGGAGCCACTAGTGGATTCAAACTGCTGACCCTTTGCTTACCAGCCATAGCTTTTAACCACTAGGCCACGTTTATTTAACCATTAATCCGTCGAAGGACCACTTAGGTTGTTTCCACCTTTTGGCTATGTGAATAATGCTGCGGTGAGTATTGGTGTACGAGTTTCTGTGTATGTTCTTGATTTCAGTTCTTTTGGATGTAGACCTAGAATTAGTGTTGCTGGATCATATGGCAATTCTATCTTTAACTTTTTGAAAAACGGCCAAGCTGTTTTCTACAGTGGCTGCACCATTTTACATTCCCACGAGCAGTGGAGAGAGGGTTTCAGTTTCTCTACATCCTTGCCGACATCTGTTGTTTTCCTTTTTTTTTTTTTATCTTCGCTGCTCTGTTAGGGGTGAAGTGGTATCTCATTGTGGTTTTGATTTGTATCGCCCTGGCGGTTAAGAGCTCAGCTGCTAACCAAAATGTAGGCACCTGTGCCACCAGGGCTCCTTATTATATATTTATACTTATCTCTGCAGTACACCACAGACACTGTCACTTTATTATATAAATTGGGGATCATTTTATATCAGTTTGTATTGATCTGCTTTATTTTTGTTAATTATAATTGTACGTAATCAGTGAGCATGGTGATTTCCTTTTTTTGCTATACAGTAATAATGCTTTAATGGGGGGAGAGGAACCTTGCCCCTCCCTCTATGACTCCCAAAAGTTTTGGTTATTCAAAGGTAACAAGAAGCCTATGGTGACAGTCCCAGAGTCATTTTATGTAACTCGTAATGCCAGAAAGTTTTGGGAATTAGGTCAGTTGCATTATTTCAAGTGTGTTTCTGCTATAGGTTCTCAGGAACAAGTGAAACCTCAGATATATTGGAGTAAGGAAGCCACAGCCTTGGCCGCACCATGAGTTGGAAGAATGGGGTTTCGGTGTCATCTAACATTCAAACCCTCAGGACATCCAGAAACAGTTATAGAGACCTTTTTACATTATAATTTCTGTATAACATTTTCTGTATAAATGTCTTTATAGCACATGATAAAATATGGAACTTTATAGAATATTACTATCAGAGGTCTTCAGTGTTTGTCTGGGGATACTTAATTTAGCAAGTATTGACACTATAAAGGGTTAATGTTACAGAGGACTAAGTTTTTAAGTGTAAATTTTATTTGTCTTTGGTATAGTTAATACATTTACTTGGTTCAAAATTCAAACGGAACAGAAAGGTATATGTGGTTGTTGGGTGCCACTGAGTCAATTCTGACTCATAGTGACCCTCTGTGACAGAGTAGAACTGCCCCATAGAGTTTCATAGGTTCTAATCTCTACAGAAGCAGGTCATCAGGTCTTTTTCTGCTGACCTTTCCATTGGCACCCGAGCCCTTAACCACTGAGCCACCATGTCTCCTAGAAAGGTATATACTACAGTGAGAAGTTTCCCTCCTGTTTCTGTCCCTCAGTCACCCAGTTGCCTAAAGGCAGCCAGTGTAGCCAGCTTCTTATGGAGTGAACTTAAATCCCCAGCCCACCTATTGTATTATAAAAATTTTCAAACCTACAGAAAAGGCTTAAAGAATACAGTGAACCCACTAATTTAAATTCACCAGTTTATGTTTTATAACATTCGCTTTATCTGTGTGTCTGTCTCTCTCTTTTTATGCATGCACGTATGTCTTTTTTTTTTCTGAACCATTAAAAGTTGCAGGCATCGTAACTGCTTATCCCTGAATACTTCAGCATGTATCTCCTAAGAGCCCCCCATCCTGCCAAAAAACAAAACAAATCCATTGGGGTTGAGTTGATTCTGATTCATGGTGACCCTGTTGGACAGATAGAAGTGCCCCATAGGGTTTCCAAGGCTATAGTCTTTATGGAAGCAGACTGCCACATCTTTCTCCCGCGGAGTGGCTGGTGGGTTCGAATTACCGTCCTTTCGGTTAACAGCTAAGTGTTTAACCACTGCACTACCAGGGCTCCTTCTCCTAAGAACAAGGACATTTTCCTACGCAACCAAATATCATTATCACATGCAGGATATTTAACACTGATACATTAAAATTATATCAAATTCCATCAATTTTTCCAATAATGTCCTTTACAGCAATTTCTTTAGAATCCAATCAAAGAGCACTGATTTTATTTACTTGTCATGTCTCTTTAGTCTACAACAGTCTGGATCAACTGTCTTGTAGAGTGTCCCTCAGTCTGGATTTGTCTGATTGTTTCCTCATGATTTGATTCAGGCTAAACATTTTTTGGCAAAGCACATAATGTTGGTTTGTCCCGTTACAGATGATGCTGAGTGTGATCACTTGGGTAAGATAGTGCCCACTGGGTTTCTCCTGGTGGTGGTGGTATGATGATTTGAGATCACGTGACTCCTGTTCTCAGCCTCTCACCCAATGATTTGAGACTCCATTGAAGCTTCATACCTGCCTTAGTCATGTAGTGCTACTATAACAGAAATACCACAAGTGGATGGCTTTAACAAAGAGAAATTTATTCTCTCACAGTCTAGTAGGCTACAAGTTCAAATTCAGGGCATCAGCTCCAGAGAAAGGCTTTCTCTCTCTGTCAGCTCTGGAGGAAGGTCCTTGTCATCGCTTTTCCCATGGTCTGGGAGCAACTCAGCACAGGAACTTCAGGTTCAAAGGACGCGCTGTGCTCCCGGTGCTGCTTTCTTGGTGGTATGAGGTCCCCATGTCTCTCTGCTCACTTCTCTCTCTTATATCTCAGAAGAGATTGGCTGAAGACACTATCTAATCTTGTAGACCTCATCAGTATAACTGCTGCTAATCTACCTTATTACATCATAGTGATAGGATTTACAACACAGAGGGAAATCACACCAGCTGACAAAATGGTAGACAGTCATACAATACTGGGAATCATGACTTAGCCAAGCCAACAGATACTTTTGGGGGACACAGTTCAATCCATGACAATACCTGAATTTTACATTGATGGCTGCAAAATGGTGATTTTTCTAATTGTATTATTCTTCCTACATTTCTTGGCTGGCGTTATTCCATGAAGAGCTTTCTCTCTCCCTCCTACTTTTTTGAGTGACACTATGAACTCATGGATTTTGTTGTTGTTGATAAGGGTTTTTGCATTCATTTTTTAAACTTTTTATTATGGAGAATTTTAAACATAAACAAAAGTAGGCAAAATAGTGTGTTGATCACAACTGAATTCTCTACATTCTCCAGCCCCGCCCTTCCCTAACCTCCCATCCCCCTGTGGTTTGGCCTGCCTACCCTGCTGTGGAACTGCTGTGTTTTCATTTCAGTTCTTGGCTTTTCTTTTCTTTCTACACCTTTAATAAGTTGTCAAATCCTATAAATTCTTCTTTGAAAATGCCTCCCATATCCATTCTTTGCAATGATAATGAAAATCATAAGCATACAAACAGCAAACAGTTCAGTGCAAGGAGCTATCCTATTATCTCTAATCCTTTGGTGTTGTTAGGTGCCCTTGAGTTGATTCCAACTCACAGTGACCCTGTGCACAACAGAACGAAACACTGGTCCTGAGCCATCCTTACAATCATGGTTATGCTTGAGCTCATGGTCGCAGCCACTGTGTCACTC
This sequence comes from Loxodonta africana, assembly GCF_030014295.1. NCBI lineage: Eukaryota > Metazoa > Chordata > Mammalia > Proboscidea > Elephantidae > Loxodonta > Loxodonta africana. Next base: position 105,532,929 of record NC_087342.1, read on the forward strand.
CGCCTCCTTGAGGGTCTTCCTCTTTTCCTCTGACCCTGTACTCTGCCAAGCATGATGTTCTTCTCCAGGGACTGATCCCTCCTGACAACATGTCCAGAGTATGTAAGACGCAGTCTCACCATCCTTGCTTCTAAGGAGCATTCTGGTTGTACTTCCTCCAAGACAGATCTGTTCGTTCTTTTGGCAGTCCGTGGTATAATCAATATTCTTTGCCAACACCACAATTCAAAGGCATCAGTTCTCCTTATTCATCGTCCAGCTTTCACATGCATATGATGCGATTGAAAATACCATGGCCTGGGTGAGGCGCACCTTAGTCTTCAAGGTGACATCTTTGCTCTTCAACACTTTGAAGAGGTCCTTTGCAGCAGATTTACCTAATGTCTTTTGATTTCTTGACTGCTGCTTCCATGGCTGTTGATTGTGGATCCAAGTAAAATGAAATCCTTGACAACTTCAATCTTTTCTCCATTTATCACGATGTTGCTTATTGGTCCAGTTGTGAGGATTTTTGTTTTCTTTATGTTGAGGTGCAGTCCATACTGAAGGCTGTGGCCTTTGATCTTCATTAGTAAGTGCTTCAATTCCTCTTCACTTTCAGCAAGCAAGGTTGTGTTATCTACATAATGCAGGTTGTTAATGAATCTTCCTCCAATCCTGATGCCCCATTCTTCTTCATATAGTCCAATTCTTGTATTATTTGCTCAGCATACAGATTGAATAGGTATGGTGAAAGAATACAACCCTGATGCACACCTTTCCTGACTTTAAACCAATCAGTATCCCCTTGTTCTGTCCAAACAACTGCCTCTTGATCTATGTAAAGGTTCCTCATGAGCACAATTAAGCGTTCAGGAATTCCTATTCTTCGCAATGTTATCCATAATTTGTCATGATCCACACAGTCAAATGCCTTTGCATAGTCAATAAAACACAGGTAAACATCCTTCTGGTATTTTCTGCTTTCAGCCAGGACTCATCTGACATCAGCAATGATATCCCTGGTTCCACGTCCTTTTCTGAAACCAGCCTGAATTTCTGGCAGTTCCCTGTCGATATACTGCCGCAGCCATTTTTGAATGATCTTCAGCAAAATTTTGCTTGCATGTGATACCAATGATATTGTTCTATAATTTCCACATTCGGTTGGATCACCTTTCTTGGGAATAGGCATAAATATGGATCTCTTCCAGTCAGTTAGCCAGGAAGCTGTCTTCCATATTTCTTGGCATAGACGAGTGAGCACCTTCAGCGCTGCATCTGTTTGTTGAAACATCTCAGTTGATATTCCATCAATTCCTGGAGCCTTGTTTTTCACCTATGCCTTCAGAGTGGCTTGGACTTCTTCCTTCAGTACCATTGGTTCCTGATCATATGCCCACCTCTTGAAATGGTTGAACATTGACTAATTCTTTTTGGTATAATGACTCTGTGTATTCCTTCCATCTTCTTGTGTTGGTTTCTGCATCGTTTAATATTTTCCCCATAGAATCCTTCACTATTGCAACTTGAGGCTTGAATTTTTCCTTCAGTTCTTTCAGCTTGAGAAACGCCAAGCGTGTTCTTCCCTTTTGGTTTTCCATCTCCAGCTCTTTGCACGTGTCATTATAATACTTTACTTTGTCTTCTCGAGCCACCCTTTGAAATCTTCTGTTCAGTTCTTTTACTTCATCAATTCTTCCTTTTGCTTTAGCTACTTGATGTTCGAGAGCAAGTTTCAGAGTCTCCTCTGATATCCATCTTGGTCTTTTCTTTCTCTCCTGTCTTTTCAATGACCTCTTGCTTTCTTCATGGATGATGTCCTTGATGTCATTCCACAACTCGTCTGGTCTTCAGTCACTAGTGTTCAATGCATCAAATCTATTCTTGAGATGGTCTCTAAATTCAGGTGGGATATACTCAAGGTCATATTTTGGCTCTCGTGGACTTGCTCTGATTTTCTTCATTTTCAGCTTGAACTTGCATATGAGCAATTGATGGTCTGTTCCACAGTTGGGCCCTGGCCTTGTTCTGACTGGTGATATTGAGCTTTTCCATCATCTCTTTCCACAGATGTAGTCAATTTGATTACTGTGTGTTCCATTTGGTGAGGTCCATGTGTATAGTTGCCGTTTATGTTGGTGAAAGAAGGTATTTGCAATGAAGAAGTCATTGGTCTTGCAAAATTCTATCATTCGATCTCCGGCATTGTTTCTGTCACCAAGGCCATATTTTCCAACTACTGATCCTTCTTCTTTGTTTCCAACTTTCACATTCCAATCACCAGTAATTATGAATGAATCTTGATTGCATGTTCGATCAATTTCAGACTGCAGCAGCTGATAAAAATCTTCTCTTTCTTCATCTTTGGCTCTAGTGGTTGGTGCATAAATTTGAATAATAGTCGTATTAACTGGTCTTCCTTGTAGGCATATGGATATTATCCTATCACTGACAGTGTTGTACTTCAGGATAGGTCTTGAGACGTTCTTTTTGATGATGAATGCAACACCATTCCTCTTCAAGTTGTCATTCCCAGCACAGTAGACTATATGATTGTCTGATTCAAAATGGCCAATACCAGTCCATTTCATCTCACTAATGCCTAGGATATTGATGTTTATGCATTCCATTTCATTTTTGACGATTTCCAGTTTTCTTAGATTCATACTTCGTATATTCCAGGTTCTGATTATTTATGGATGTTTGCAGCTGTTTCTTCTCATTTTGAGTCACGCCACATCAGCAGATGAAGGTCCCGAAAGCTTTACTCCTTCCAAGTTATTAAGATCGACTCTACTTTGAGGAGGCAGCTCTTTCCCAGTCATCTTTTGAGTGCCTTCCAACCTGGGGGGCTCATCTTCCAGCACTGTGTCAGACAGTGTTCCGCTGCTATTCACAAGGTTTTCACTGGCTAATGCTTTTCAGAAGTAGACTGCTGGGTCCTTCTTCCTAGTCTGTCTTAGTCTGGAAGCTCAGCTGAAACCTGTCCTCCATGGGTGACCCTGCTGTTATCTGAATACTGGTGGCATAACTTCCAGCATCACAACAACACGCAAGCCCCCACAGTACGACAAACTGACAGACACGTGGGGGTCTCTAATCCTTACCTTGGAGCTACGAGTAGCATTATTGTCCCCATTTCACAGTCTCAGAGATGGAGATTCAGAACATAATCAAATTACTCCTAAAGGCAGACTTTACCTGCTAGCTGTCTATACCATACTACTTGCCATCTCTCCCCCTTTCTATATCCATACCCTTAGCTAGAATGTAAGTTGTCATTGTTAGGTGCCTTTGAGTCAATTCCGACTCAACACAACCCCACATATAACAGAACAAAACATTATCCAGTCCTGTGCCATCCTTAAAATAGTAGGCATGGTTGAGTCCATTGTTGCAGCCACTGTGTCAGTCCTCTTTTTCACTGACTCTCTGCTTTACCAAGTGTGATGTCCTTCTCCAGGGACTGGTCCCTCCTGATAACGTCCAAAGTAAGTGAGATGAGGTCTCACCATCCTTGCTTCTAAGGAGCATTCTGGCTGTACTTCTTCCAAAACAGATTTGTTCTTCTGGCAATTTATGGTATATTCAATATTCTTTGCCATCACCCTAATTCAAATGTGTCAGTCTTCCTTATTCATTGTCCAGCTTTCACATGCATATGAAGTGGTCAAAAGCTTAAGAGGGACTGTAGTATAATGGGGAAAACAAGGGTTGCCACAGGAGTCAGAACACAGGCATAGCCCAGCTCTGCCACTAACTGGTTGTGTGATCGAAGACTCAAATCTTTAAACTCTCTGAGCGCTGGTGTTCTCTTCTCTAAAATGCAAACACATAGTTGTACAATAAAATTACCTGGGGAGCTTTAAAAAAAATATGCGTGTCTGGTCCCCCCTACCCCATGAATTCTGATTTCAACAGACTGCAGAGAGGACCCCGCATCAGCATCTTTTGAAAGCTCCCCACGTGATTCTAAAGTGCAGCCAGACTGGAGAACCACTGAGCCAGATGATTTCCCAGGCCTCTTCCAACCCTACCATCTCTTCATTAAACAACTGTAGCCATTGTCTAGGTGATTAATCTGCCTTCAGCCTCTTCCTAAAGGCAGATTTCCACCAGCTTAATCTTCCTCAAACACTGTTTGCTTGACGACCTGAACAGAATCATTTGGGAGTTTCCCATTCCTACAGAATAAAGGACAAATCCCTGGCCCACTCAGAAACCCTCCTCCACAGGAGCCAGGCCTATCCCTCACTGCCTCCTGCATAGGCCAGACTCACTCGTTGTGACTCTCAAGCCTTTGCTGATTGGCATTCATCAAATGTCACTTCCTATCATGTCTATACCCCTGCCTGCCCCCCTTCAGGACCCCACCCAGGGCCCCCTGAAGAATGAAGCCTTTTCTGTCTCTCTGCTCATCTCCTCTTCTCTGCCCACTGCACTGCCCACTAGGTATATAATCACATGCTGTGCAAAACGTTTCCTTCATTGGCTCAGTCATTCACCAGTATTACAGTGCCTACCATGTGCCAGCCCTGGGCTGAATCCCAATGATACAACCATCTGTTCCAGAACAGGTAGCAGACAGATAAGCCAACAGTCACAGCCCAGTATTTTAAGTGCTCTAATAGAAGCTTTTTTTTTTTTTAATAGAAGCAGGTCAGATTGCCAGGCTCACAAAAGAGCCCCTAACCTGAATGGGATAGTCAGGGAAAGTTTCCTTGTGGTAGTGGTTTCTGAGCTGAGACCTAAACCAACCAGTTGTTGTCAGGTTGACTCTGACTCGTGGTGACCGTGTGTGTGTCAGAGAAGAACTGTGCTCCATAGGGCTTTTAGTGGCTGATTTTTCAGAAGTAGATCAACAGGCCTTTTCTTCTCAGGTGCCTCTCGGTGGACTCGAACTTCCAACCTTTTGATTAGCAACTGAGCATGTTAACCTTTTGCACTACCCAGGGAGCTGAGACCTACTGAGGGAGGAATAAGAATTATCTAGGCAGAGAGAGTCTGGGTGAAGGATGTTGAGGCAGTGGAAACAGCAAGTGTAAAGGCTGGAGAGAAAAAGATCCTGTGGTACTGTGGAGGAAGGAAAACAAGTTTGGGAGGGGTGAAGAAGATGCTAGGTCAGAAAGGAAAGCAGAGAAGTAGGGGAAGGATGAATGGGGATGCAGGTAAGGTTGTAGCTTCAGTGGTGGGAAGTTGAATGGTTTCTCAGCTGGTTTTTCAGTTTGAAATTAATGAAATAAAATTTAGTGGGAAATGAGCAAAGAAGCTGACCAGGGGAAAGAAAGGATGCCGGGAGAGGCGTGAAGGCCCTGTTGAGGTGGGACAGTGTGAATTGTAGCAGCACTGATGGATCGTGTGTGGAAGGGTGTGTGTTTTCTGGATTGTAAGCTCTCAGAGGATAAGACCAGGTGCAGTCTCTTTGGCTGCCTTCTCTGTGATTACCACAGTGCTGTGTACACAGTGGAGTCCCTGGGTGGTGCAGACGGTTAATGTGCTCAATTACTAACTGGAAGGTCGGCAGCTCGAGTCCACCCAGAGGCACCTCTGAAGAGGGCCTGGAGATCTCTTTCTGAAAAATCAGCCACTGAAAACCCTATGGAGCACAGCGCTACTTTGACATACGTGGGGCCACCATGAGCTGGAATCGACTCAACAGCAACTGGAACTGGTTTACCCAGTGGACACCCAAATGTCTTAGACAGATTGCTTTTGGTGGCAAGTATCAGAAACTCACCCTAACACATTTAGCAAAAAAGGAGAATGTGTTACAAGAGTGAGCAGTGAGCCAGGATTCGGTATGTATATTTTCACCACAATAAAAAAAAAAAAAAAAAAGAGTGAGCGGGAAGGTATAGGGTAGTGCCTTGTGAGAGTCAGAAACCAGGCTCTGCTGCTCTCCTATCAAGAGAGCATGGCCTCTTACCTGCCTTCATTGTTTTCTCTCACTGTCCTGGGCCAAAATGGCCACCTTTGGGCCAGCTCTGCATTCTTCTAAGCCAAGCATTGAACAGACTAGCAAGTGCAGCGGTTTCCAAAACCTAGCAATTCATCAGAATCAACTGGAGAGATTTTAATCATTATAGATTCCTAACCCCCACATTGGATTTCTAAATGGATTTTTGTGGATGGAACCCAGAAAGTTTATTTTTCAAAAGCTCCCCCCAGGTGATCTTGATCTAATTAGTCTATAAGCCTGCACTTGAGAGCCACTGCCCTTGGGTATCCCCCGCAGTCCAAATTCCCAAGAGACTGTATCTGATTAGACTACACATGGTTCAGGAAACCTTGGCCAGAGGAGCAGGGTCCTGGCAACGTGAGGAAGTGACCACCCAGGGCCTCCACTGCTGTATACAGGGCTCATATACAAATTAGAAAAAAGTGCTCCTCCGGGTCCAAAGAAAAAAAGGTACCCTTCTGGGTAGATCAGCCTCTCCGCTGGCAGGCTTGGCACTTGTACATGGCAGAGGGGGGTGGGGGGATAAGTGTGACTTCCCTGAATTTTAGATTTTACCTCCCCTCTGACAGGTAACACACCTTGCTGGCCCCTGGCCCATTTCTGTGGCAATGGACAATTCCCAGAGATAAGTGTGGGCTGGGCAGACTCTAAATGGTCTCTTCCTTTCATCAAATGCCACTATTTGATGTATATCATCTTAAAACCAAGCCCATTCCCACTGAGTCAATTCTGACTCATAGCAACCCTATAGGACAGGGTAGAACTACCCCATAGGGTTTCCAAGCCTGTAATCCTTACAGAAGGCAGACTGCCACCTCTTACTTCCACGAGAAAGGTGGGTTCAAACTACCAGTCTTTTAGTTAGCAGCTGAGCACATTAACCACTGCACCACTAGGGCTCAACTATCATCTTACTAGCATGTAATTGGCCTCTTTAAAAGTATATCACAGAGGAGGGGAAAGTGATACATTAAGTATTCTCGTTCATTGTGGTTTTGATACATGTTCACATGGTATCAAGATAACTCGTGAGGTCTTCAGTTAAAATTGTCGTACACTGATATTAGCAGAGTTTTCAGAGGCAAGCTCTCAACAAAATATCCTTGAAAATCCTTTATATTTGTGAAGAAAATGTATTCCCTGAGCAAGCCTTTGCTAAGAGTTCGCTAAAAGGAAGAGATTGGTATGTTTTATTTCTGGAAAAGATCGTTAGCTGCGGGCAACCCAAATTTGGGGGAAATGAGAGGAAATTGGCTCCCGGGGACAGAGGGGCTTGGGTAGGAAGGAGGGAGAGCCCCTGTAACTTATGATGCAGTGGAATTTGTCCACTATTTTTATTCAGCAACTCTACTGCGTGCTCACTGTGGTGCTAGGGATACAACAGTGAACTTGGCAGACAAAGCCTTGCCTCAAATAAGAGGACTGGGAGTGAGCAGTTCACCAGAGAACTTAGGTGGACTCAGTGGTCCCTAAGACGGCAGAGGTTCCCAGCATGCAGACATGGCGCATCCGGGAGAGTCCGATGATGGGGCCAGGCGATGCTCCACACTGGATCCTGGTTCTGCCATCACCACCCGCTCCCCCGCCCCTGCCACACAATATAACAGTTTGGAGTGGTTCTTCTAGTCTCAACATAAGGGACTCAGGCTGCTGAGGGACACAGTCAGGGCCACAAGCAGTAGTTAGAGGATTAAAATGTGCTGGTGCCAGCCTCAACACCCACACAGGCCCAAAACATATCCAAATGACAGATGTCCCTAGAAGAGTAGTTACCTTGTTTTTGGAGACTATAGTATTTTTTAAAAATACCCTCAAATGATAGCAAATTTTCATGCTTTGATGTTAGATTCTTCTGGAGTTTTTTTGTTTTTTTTCTATTAATTCTCTCTATTAGGAAATAGGACACACTTAGAAAACTACATAAACAACCAATGTCATAGAACGCTTTATGTACAAACTATTGAATGGGAAACTAATTTGCTCTGTAAACTTTCACCTAAAGCACAATTTTAAAAAACTACATAAAGCCCACATGTATACTTAACAAATAATTTTAAAGCAAATACCCATGTAACTACTGTTTGACTCAAGAAACAGAATATTGCCAGTGCCTCAGAAACCCATCCCCATGTCCCTTCCCAACCTCAGCCGCTCTCTCCCTTAAAGCTGAATGTTCTCCTGACCTTAATAGTAATTTCTTCCTTGCTTTTCTTTATACTTTCACTATGTACGTGTATATGGATTTTGTTTTATTTGCTTAATAGGAGTCATTCCAGGCCATGTCTGATCAACAAGGTGGGAGGTCAGCCTGGGTAAGGCCATTTTTATCAAAAAAAACAACATGTGCTCTAAAACAATAAGGAGAGTTTCTTCTGTTTCATGTGAACTAGACATATGGAAAGAAATTCTGAAAATATTGTGTATGTCAACACTGCTATAAGGACTGGTCTTTTGAACATACTAATTCTGATTGTCTATACATCTGTCAATCTTATTACTTCAGAGTCTCACCTAGTATATGGCTGTGTCCTGTTAAACCACATTTTTCTCAACTTTTATCTGTTTTGTTTTTTCTTCAAGGTGGCCCTTAGTGTTCACCCCCTGAAAATATTTGTGGTGAGGCTTGTAAGCACTGTTGTTTGTCCCAGGCCTCTGCACAACATGGTGTCTCTGTGTGACGGTCTTCCCTAGAGGAGGACAGCATGAGGTTACGTTCTAGGGAAAATGCTCTGAAAACTGAGAGATTCTATACTCCTCATTCTAGGAAAATTTTGGCATTGACCTTCCCCCTTGCAGTTTTCTCCCTAAGAATTTCTTGCCTGTCTACCTTGAGTGGCACAGGTTTGACCTTCCCTACTGATAGAAGGATGAGCAAGGTGACCATTTCCAACTCTGCAGTGGCCTCCTCCAGTCTTTTGGGGGAGGGGAGGGGAAAGAATATAAAATTCTTCTCCATTTTTATATTAGGAAAAAAAATCAGTAATTAATTGTTCAGAACAGAAATGTTAGCATGGGCTCAGCTGGCCACTGGTCAGCCATTGCCAAGGTCTGTGTGAGTGCCCGCACGTGAATGGCTGGTAGGAGCACTATACGCAGGCCAAGGTCATAGCTTAAGTCCCCGGGGGAGATGGCTAGGCTAAACTCTAAATCCATCTATGGTATACAAAATGTAAAAACTAAAGAAAAACTCTGAAAGCTACTCCATTATGAAATTGTAGTTCCATAGAGGATTAAAAATTGAGGATAATTTTTGAAAGCCCTTTATAGTCTTACTTAAAATGCATTATAGAGGTAACAGACTTCTTTTTTAGAGCTAAAATCTTCTTCATTTATAATAAAGAAGCACACAACAGTTTGAACGTTAGATTAATTTTTGTAATTTTATTTTGCTCAGGGTAACACATGGGGTCACAATGAGTCAGAATCAACTCAACAGCAACTGATTTTTCTGTTTTTGGTTTTTTTTAATATTAAATTGAATTTACATTTCCTGATTACATGCCACCTGATGGTGATGTGACACAAACTAGAAACATGCCAGATGGCAAGGATGACAAGTACTTTAGGTCATCTACCCAGCAAACAATGAGTGTTGACGGTAGAGCTTTGGGGTTGGCCCTTGGGCCCTGACTGGATGGTCGGAATCCGTGCAGACCCCATGTAGGAACTCATAGTAAGTATCGTAATCCTGTTGTTGTTTGATGTCATCAAGTCAATTTCGACTCATAGTGACCCTGTGTGATAGAGTAGAGCTGCCCCATAGGGTTTTCTTGGCTATAATCTTTATGGAAGCAGATCATTAGGTCTTTCTTGAAGGCCAACTGCTGGGTGGGCTCAAACTGCCAACGTTTTGATTAGCAGCCAAGCACTTAACCATTGTACCACCAGGGTTCCTTTATCTTAATCCTAGGAATGTAAAATATTATGAATATACAGTTACCTGGGACAGAAACTGGTGGGGAATTCCCAGCCTCAGCCTTTGCTTCTCAGCACCACGTTTACAATAGCCCCGGGAGGAAGAGAACAGTTCTGGTATCGGCTCAGCATCCCTACTGAATGGGGTTGAGAAAATTCAGCATGTCTGTAGATTTTAAAAGATGCACTTTGCAGTTCTCCTGATGTGACAGGTGAATCGTGTTTTACAGCTTTTTGTCTTGCTTTGCCATCTGCCCTGAGGGTTAACGCTAGGTAGGCATTAAGAGAATTGGTTTTTAAGTAATCTATTAAAGCTTTTAGTCATGAAATTAATTTTTCCATCTTGGTAATATTTTTCACAGGCTCAGAAAAAAAGTTTGAACCAGACCTCCCCCATCTCAGCTTCCAAGACCACAGATGGCCTGAGGCCAGCCCAGATCCCGGGCCTCCTGAGCACTGCACTGCCAGGTCAGGAGCCTTTGTAGTCCGCCCTCCTCGGCATGTCCCCATCTTCCCAGTGCCCACGGGGGAATCCTCTCCTGCCTCACTCTGGATGCAAGCTTTCTGCCTGCCATAATCTCACCTCCACTCCAATCGCTCCTTTTTCCTATCTCCTTTCCACACAGATAATATCCTATGTTGTGTAAACACTTAGATACCATCAGTTGTAAGATGTGGCATCATTTTATATACCACTGAAAAAGAAAAACGTACTTCTCATTGCAGTCTGACACACTGTTTAAAAAAAAAAAATGTGCTTCTTAGAAACAATGAAATCTTGTATTGTATCATGTGACACACGGGACTCTGTAGTTATCTTCATGTTGCTTCACATATGTATGTTTGGAATCCCCCTGAGACTGAAAACCTGTGAGCTGTTTCTTCTATTTTTCCCTAAGGCTTTGAACACCTGCAGTACTCAGTTAGTGCCGCAAAAGACAAAAGCCTGAATGTCCCTAGTCAGTCCACCCTTTGGGCCCCCCTTTTCCTAAGTTCTAGTGTTTTGAGGTTCTGTAGAGCTGACATATTTACTGGCATGAGGCCTATTCCTCAGACTACAGATAATCCAACGCAATAGCATTTCAGCTTTTATGTACTTATTGCCACTGATTTATTTGTATTTATTACCTATCTATTGACTTACTACCTAAATGAAATCCTTACCTCTGACTCTAGAGCTTGTTAATAAATGTACTTCTGTAGTCTCCTTCTTCACAGCAAGCATCCACGGTAAAGAAATCCCTTTTAGAATGTTCGCGTAATCTGTATACACTGGGCTCTGGAGGCCAGATGATAAGCCTGGTGTTCTGTTTCTGTTGAACATTGTCTTATGTATTAATTCTAATAGGGCAGGATTCTGGAAGCAAAGGTATCCCGGCGTCCTTAGGAGTCACACAGGCGCAGCAGGAAAAAGTAGTGGGATCGTCTCCTGTCCAGCCAACTGTGCAGGTAGAAGACTTTGAATAGCTTCTTCTTGATGTTTAGTGTCATCTTCTGCTCAGGGTTCCTGTCTGGTATCGTGGGCACAATCAACCAGTCACCCTGTGGCCACAAGGTATTCAGGAGCATGGTCACTAAGACCTTCCCAGTAGGCCGGGCCTTGGTGGTGTTTCTAGGAGGAATATGGCTGCTTATTTTCTGACATACTTACAGTGCTGTCATTTACTCATGAATGAACAAGACACCAGCAGTCAGCACATAGTAGGCACTCAGAAATGTAGTTTACCATTGAATGCTACAGTTCACTATCATATCAAAAGCGGATTCGTTCTTCTTAGTTATGCTGAGAGATTTTTGTTTTCCTGCAGCTGTCTTTTGACCCAAGTTTGGCTCATAAACCTCAATACGTTTCAAACCACTGGTCTAGAAACGAAAAAAAAAAAAAAAATGATCTCCGCTTACTAAGGTCTTAGTTTCTTTCCCATCGAACTTGCCAGTTAGTAGGGTAATGAAACTTGTTTTGGCCTGGGCCTACCTGGAGAACCCAGCGAAGGATCTAGTTCAGTTGTCAGGGCTCTGACATAAAACATATTTGTTTCCCTGACATAAGAAATGCCCTACTAGCAGCACCTCGAAAGGTTAGACAGGAAGCTCTGGGGGCAGTGCGTTTATGTTAATGCAGAGGAGCAACTCAGAAAAGGAGGGTGAGAGTGGCTGCACAACTTGAAGAATGGAATCGGTGTCACTGAACTGTACAGGTAGAAACGGCTGAATTGGTGTATGTTTGGCTGTGTATATTCTCAACAGCAATGAAATAAAAATTTTTTAATGTAAAGCAAAGAACGCCCTACTAGATCACACACAGAAACTATGCTCAACAGCAGCTCAAAAGCATTTGCTACCTTACTGAACACCTAGAAGAGGAGCTCAGTGGTATCTTGATTTTTCAGATGTCATGGAGTTGGTACCCACAAATATATTTCTTCAGAAATGTCATGATGCATTTGCAGAGGGAGTTAGAGAGTCAAGCTTTAAGGCATAAACTGAGTCCTAAGGAACTGACAGCTTGTATAACCTTGACACAGTACAGCTTTGCTATATGGGGTCCGTGGACGCGTTTATTTTTTTTTTGCAGGCAAATTCTGTAGTCTTAGCATGCGCCCTTGATAGGCAGTTGAGGATATTTGAAGCATAGTGACCTTTATGGGTAAATGTATTCTGCTTATTTTTTCTACAAGAGGGAATAATAAGAGGTGTATTTTGTCCTTTGTCTTTAGGTGGACAGTCATACGGGAGGACAAAAAAGGCCTGCTGCGAAACAGCTGACTAAAGGAGCTTTGTGAGTACCTTTGGAAATGACAGATTAATTGTGAACATTTCTGGGCTTCCTAAGCTTCAGTAAATATAATATCTCACAAAACCTGTGACCAAAACCATTGCCGTCAAGTTGATTCCGACTCATAGCAACCCTATAAGACAGAGTAGAACTGCCCCATAGAGTTTTCAAGGAACACCTGGTGGATTCGAACTGCCTACCTTTTGGCTAGCAGCCGTAGCTCAACCACTACGCCATCAGGGTTTCCATATCCCACAAAAGTCAGGTTATAACAATGGACTTTGAAAATTTTTTCCTAGTTTGTTTTCATTAGGACCTATGAGTATATCAGAGGTAGTTTGAACCTACTGTCTGCTCTTGTTCCTAAGGTGGATAATTCTTTGTGTTTTTAACATGCCAGAAGCCCTTTCAGTGACCTAGGAGTCTCTGAGGAGAAGCATGGTTTGATAAACTCCTAAGTTTAGAAGAGAAATGTTAGCATGGGCCCACTTAGCCCAAAGGCTAAAATCCACTGCTGGCATACAAAATACAAAACTGAAAAAAAAACTCTGAGAACTGCTATGTTGTGAATAATACCATTTCTGGATGTCTCATTTTCTTTCCGTGCAAGTAACTGTCACGATTAGATTTCCTAACATGGCACGGCACTGACGTGGAACTATCTTTTTTCAAGCATTCTCCAGCAGTTACAGAGGGACCAAGCCCACGCTGTGACCCCCGATAAGAGTCAGTTCCGATCACTAAGTGACGCAGTGCAGAGGCTGCTCTCCTACCACGTGTGCCAGGGCTCCATGCCCACCGAGGAGGACTTGAGGAAAGGTAAGCAGCCTGTCACCTGGGCAAGCCACTGTGACACCAGATGCCTTCCTCTGGATACCCCCACAGATGAACGAGAGCTGCTCAACCCCCACATGGTCACCAGCTTATTTTTTTTAATCACAGACCTAACTTGTTCCCAATTTACTTGACTTCTCAGTCCATACTTAGGGTTGTGACTTACTCTTCTCAATATTCTATGAAGGGATACTGAAATGCCAGAGTATTGTATTGATCAATTTGGGCGCAGTAAATCCACAGCGTTGTCTGGACCGCCGGCTGCAGATGGGATGGCTCTGGACTAGGTACCCTGCCCAGAAATGTAGGCATAGCCCTTGCCTTTAGACAGAATGCATACTCTTAGCTGTTACTACCAGCCTTATGAATTAGGTACATATTTTAGCCCCTAAAAGAATTCCCTAAGGTTCCAAAGAGAGTCAATCAGCTGATGTAGATGTCAGAGAATGCTGTACATCAAGAACCTGGCAAAAAGGTTAGGATGTACTAGGGCTCCTGACCCCAACCTAGAAGCCAGCCCATTCTAATGGTTGGTCCTGCTGCGTCTTCCAGGTGTGAAGCTAGTTCTACCCCTCCTTCCCACCCCACTCCTAATCCCTGACTCCATTAGTGACCCTCTGCTGCCTTAGCCCCTTCCTTGCTTGCCCCCCGGCCGGGGTCTCTGATCTCTGACTGCAGTGGGCCATGTCAGCCCACTCTGTGCTTCCCCTGTGTGGTCCAGGGAACAGGGCCAAGATCCAGCCTTAAGCAGGGGTATGAAGACTCGGAGAAGGAGAGTGAATTAGAAAATGTGAGACCTTCGGAGACTGACAGACAAAGGACAGAGCCACAGGACCATGACCAGCAAGGTGTCATGAACTAGCTGTGTCTTCACCTAAAATGGTCTGCCCAGCCGAGACAGCTAGACTTGATTTTTTTTTTGCCTGTTTTAGTTTTTTACACGATTGGAAGGGAGTGGAGGCTTAGATCATCTAAACTAGTAGATCATTGTCTATTCATTGATGTTAGTTACTGGACTCAGTTTTATGGTTTTCCTTTATATACTGTGTTTAAAGGTATCATGTTTTTAGCTTCCTCATTGAAGTTAAAATAGGCAAATGTTAAAATGAGTTTCTGTGCCCACCCACATACCAGTGGGCAGTGAGAGAAAGCAGTGCAGAAGCACAATGCTTAACCAGGGGAAAGCTAATCTAAGAAGAGAAAACCACCATGGAGAAGCCGTGTTTGAATAACAGAACTTTTGGAAAAGTAATGCATTTCAGTCCTAAGAAATAAAAGACCTAGTGGGTGATGCACACTCTCTTACTATTTTCTCTCTCTCTTCTTTTTTTTCAAGTGGACAATGAATTTGAAACAGTTGCCACTCAGCTCCTAAAAAGAACTCAAGCTATGCTTAACAAATACAGATGTCTACTCCTAGAAGATGCCATGGTAAAATTTGTGCTTCCAGCGTATTTGTTTTTTAAAACTCCACAGGTTATAGCTACTAATTCAGAGAGAAGTTCAAGAAATTATGTCTTCAGAATATAGTTTAGAAGGCACAGATATTTAAGACTGTAGAAAAACATACACTTGGCTGTTACTACTACTAATAGCAGCTAACATTTGCTGCACTTTACACAGTTGATCACAGTGCTATTGTTGTCTTGTTTAATAAATGAGAAAACCATGGCTTTGGTGGTACAGGGGGAGAATTCTTGCCCTCCATGCAGGAAACCTGAGTTTAATTCCCAGCCAGTGCACCTCAGGCGCAGCCACCACCCACCGCTCATGGAGGCTTATGTGCTGCTGTGTTGCTCAACAGGTTTCAGTGGAGCTTCCAGACTAAGACAGACTAGGAAGAAAAGCCTGGCAATCTACTTCTGAAAATCAGCCAGCAAAAACCCTGTGGATCACAATGGTTCGATCCACAAGCGATCGTGGGGGTGGCGCAGGATCAGGCAGCATTTTGTTCCATCGTACATGGGGTTGCCATGAGTCCGGCCCACTCTATAGCCGCTCGCAACAACAACTACAGGGGTTTGGTTAAATAACTCCCCCCAGATCATACAGCTCGTAAGTTTGCAGAGTAACTCGCAGAGCTGGGATACAGACCAGGACTTCTGGTGGTCCCCAGTCCACACTGATGCTGTGTGCTGCCTCTCACCAAGCCAAACAGCAACCTGCATCATCATTTTAGAGGGTACAGTTTGGTGGTTTTTAGCGTATTACCACGGTTATGCAACTACTACCACTGGCTGATTCCAGAGCATTTTCATCACCTCAAAAAGAAACTGAAATTAATTTTAAAGCATCAGTTAATAAAAGAAGCTATCTCAGGAAATGGTGGAAAGACCAAACCTATTCTGAGATTTTTATAAGCAGTTCTAAAATCATATAGGCCTTAATTTACGTGACTATAACATACTTAACTGGTGTCTTAAAATTCATTTTCAATTTGAGATTAAGTCTAAAGATGTTTCTTTGGGAGATTAATTGAACTATGCTATACATGTGTACAATATAGTGTAAATACGTGCGTGTGTATATGTGTATGTATAAATAAATGATACATATATATATATATATATATATGTAGCCCTGGTGGTGCGGTGGTTAAGAGCTCTGCTGCTAACCAGAAAAAGTTGGCAGTTCGAATCCACCAGCCACTCCTTGGAAACCCTATGAGGCAGTTCTGCTCTGTCCTATAGGATCGCCATGAGTTGCAATCAACTGGACGGCAACGGGTTTGGTTTCGGTTTTTACATACATATCTATGTATATGTATGTATATATATTTACTTAAAACTTCGCCTCCAGAGTCTCAAGTAGTCTCATGCTGACAACCATTTCAGAAACAAACTTAGAGAAGTCAAAAAAAGACCAGCTCTATCATTTCTCTATCATTTGCAGAAGGTCCCTACGTGGCACAAATGGTTTACACTGAGCAACCAACCTGAAGGTTGGTGGTTCAAACCCGCCCAATGGTACTGCAGAAGAAAAGTCCTAGTGATCTGCTTCTGTTAAGATTGTAGCCAAGAGGGTCCCAGACACAGCTGGAGAAAAATGTAGAACAAAATTGTAACTCACAGAAAAAGACCAGACTTACTGGCCTGACAGACTGGAGAAACCTCAAGAGTATGGCCCCCAGGATACCCTTATAGATCAGTAATAAAGTCACTGCTGAGGTTCACCCTTCAACCAAAGATTAGACAGGCCCAGAAAACAAAATGAGACTAAAGGGGCACACCAGCCCAGAGACAAGGACTAGGAGGCAGGAGGGGCCAGGAAAACTGGTAACGGGAAACCCAAGGTCGAGAAGGGAAAGTATTGACATGTCGTGGGGTTATTAACCAACATCATAAAACAATATGTGTACTAACTAATGAGAAGCTAGTTTGTTCTATAAACCTTCATCTAAAGTACAATTAAAAAAAAAAAATTACAGCCAAGAAACCCCCGTAGAGCAATTCTACTCTGTAACACATGGGGTGGCTGTAAGTTGAAATTGACATGACAACTAACAACAACATCATTTCTGAGGAAAGGACCATTTGGCCAGATTGTCATATATCTGCTATGAGTTTTCATGTTAAATGAGACCCAGAAATATAATTTGAGATTTGAGTCTGCCCAGTAAAAGATAATTTTAAGGAAAGCCTTAATTAAAAAAAACTTAAGTATCCAAAAAAAAAAAAACCCAAATTTGTTGCCATCTAGTTCTAGTCAATTCCGACTCATAGCTACCCTATAGGACAGAGTGGAACTGCCCCATAGGCTTTCTAAGGAGCAGCTGGTGGATTTGAACTGTATCTAACAGAAAGATTTCCAATATATTGTTAAGTCCAAAAAATACCTAAACCAAACCCATTGCTGTCGAGTCTGATCCTATAGGACAGAGTAGAACTGCCTTATAGGGTTTCCAAGGAGCACCTGGTAGATTTGAACTGCCAACCTTTTGGTTAGCAGCCTGAGCACTTAACCACTGTACCACCAGGGCTCCGTTGTTAAGTAGAGGTGGGGAAAAAGAAAGGTGTAAAACGGTGTGGATGGTAGCTACCATTTGTGTACAAAAATAAACGAAGAAAGATACACATGTTTATGTGTAACCTAAAATATCTCTGGAGAGTATGTTAACAAGCTACTAGGCAAGAGGATACTTCCGGCGGAGGCACTGGGTGGTAACGGGTGTACAGAGGAGAAAAAGAAGGGCAGCTTACTTTTCACATACCCATTAATACCTTTTGAATTTTGTACCGGTGTGCAAATTACCTGTAAAATTACCAAAAATAAAAAATATATCATATGTGACTAGGATAATGAGACCAAATGGCACATGACTAGAACCAGAATATCAGATTCTCATTTCTGGTTGCTTCATTTGTTCAAAGTCACAGTGAGATGTTTTTACTTGATAAAAGGCCTCTGAAATGACTGGATTCTCTCCTTTTCAGCGGATTGATCCCTCTGCTGAGATGGTGATGATTGATAGGATGTTCAACCAGGAAGAAAGGGCCTCTCTGTCCCGGGACAAGCGTCTGGCACTTGTAGACCCTGGTAAGAAACATCAGCGTGAAAATCGGGGAGAGCTACTGCCATGGCTCATGGCATGTATATGAATACTCTAAGGAAACCCTGGTGGGAGTGATTAAGAGCTATGTCTGCTAACCAAAAGGCTGACAGTTTGAATCCACCAGCCGCTCCTTGGAAAAAGTGTATGGGGCAGTCCTACTCTGTCCTGTAGGGCCACTATGAGTTGAAATCAACTCGAGAGCAATGGGTTTGGTTTTTGTTGGTTTGAGAAGGTCTACATTCTACAAAATGTAAGCTAGAATATTTCCTTCAGTTAAGTGATTATTTTTCCCTATTGTAAACTTAAAATTCTCAACCTTTCTTCTATTTTTTGAAAACTGAACTAAGTCCTTCCCAGAAGCAATTAAACTTCAGCATATTATTGAGTGCCTCGCTATGTGCAAGGCAGCATGAGGGGGAAAATCAGTAAGACACCTTATTTAAGTACTCTTCTCTCATGCCATCAATTTCCTATATTTTAGATTTGATTCTGTACAGTAAAAGTGTATTTTAGATTTGACCCACGGTCTGCCTTTTAAAAAATGAGATGTCTATCTTTTTCTTGTTGTCTAAAAAATATTTTCAAAGGAACATAATAACAATTCACAGAATGTAAATGTAGCCATACTTTCACCATCCTCGATAAGAAATGTTCTAATTTCTCTAATTTTTCTTCCAATCTGGTCTAACTTACATATGTCATTTATATATAGTTATAATCATGTCGTATGCTAAATGTGGTTTTATGTTCTGATTTCCTTTCATTTAACACATCTCAAGTTTTTATCATATTGCTATAGTCTTCAAATTAATAGTCAATAAATTTGTAATATATTAATTTGATAGCTTAGTTAATTAATTTCCCTATTATTGAACAATATTTCCTGTGGCTTCACTTCCATTCCCCTAATATCTCTTCTGACTTAAGTATTAAAGTTCTGCCTTGTGCTTGATAACAGCTCAGGAAGCTTCCAAAGAGAATATATGATCCTTATACTTAGTCTGAGGAGCCCCGGTGACACAGTGGTTAAGCACTCAGCTGCTAACCGAAAGGTTAAAACCCCCCAGCAGCTCCAAGGGAGAAAAGGCCTGGCGATGTGCTTGCGTAAAGATTACAGCCTAGGCGACCCTATAGGGAAGTTCCACTCTGTCATATAGGGTCTCTCTGAGTCAGAATTGACTCACCAGCACACAGCATGCTTAGTCTAAAGAGCCCCAGTGGTGCGATGGTTAAGTACTTGGCTGCCAACCAAAAGGTCGGTGGTTCAAACCGACCAGTTACCCCAGGGAAGAAAAGACCTGGCGATCTGTTCCTGTAAAGATTACAGCCTAGGAAACCCTATGCAGCGTATAGGGTTGCTCTGAGTTGGGATCAACTGGATGGGACATGGAAACAACACAACATCCTTTGTCTAAAGGGAGAGTCTGAAAGAAATGCTTTGTGCCTAGGAAGGGCCTCGTATCATCCCAGTGAGGGAGAGAACAGTGCGTGATACACTTCCGTCCCCTCTTCCTGGAGCCTGAAATCATCCTGGGGCCGTTGGGCAGATTGGGCTCATGGATGAACCCTTCTGCGTTGTCACAGCCCCACAACTGAGTGCCACACGGGCGGGGCGGTGCTGTCACTCACCTCTGCGTAGTGCCGCCGGTGCTTGTCGGGTGGAATAATCTTTTTAGGTTTCAAGGGTGTATCTCTGAGATCTCACGTGCTGAGAGTTGGTGGACAAATTTATGTTCATCCTGTACGTATTCTTTGTGGTTTTTATAATGTCATCCAAGCCCTATGTCATTACCATCACTTTCAGAGTGAGCACCTTTTCTGACCTTGAGTGAGCCCCGTCTGTCCTGTCAGCCCCTCAGTCCTCAGGCACACTGCCTTTGCCGTCCTCCTGTTCCTCTTTGATCCCGACACAGTTAAGCACTCACTCACAGGCACAGCTCCTCCATACTCCACTCTCCTGCCAAGCAGCTATCACTGTGGATTCGTGTGACCATTCATTTTGTGCTCCCAGCAAAGTGCAGCTACTTATGCCAGGGTCCCTTAGAGTGCGTCTAGATGGACTGAAGCCCTCACACCCAAAGACAAGTAGGTGTCCATGGCCCCAGAGCCCCATTCCAGGGCCCTTGACTCTAAGGTTCAGGCTGATACCAGCACCTAATTTCTGTAGACTGTTTCAAAGTACTCATTAATGAAAAGCTGATTGAAAATAACACTAAGAGATCAGGGCTAAGCGGAGCCTTTTGCCCATCTGATTTTCTAAGCAACTACCTTCTCAAAAAGGTTTAAGCTTCCCATCTGGAAGCTGCAGCTCTCCAGCCTTGGTTACATTTATGGGATGACCTCTCAGTATTGTGGAGTCCCTGGGTGGTGCAAATGGTTATCGTGCTTGGCTTTCAAGACACTCAGAGGTGTCTTGAAAGAAAGGCCTGGTGATCTGCTTCCAAAAAATTGGCCACTGAAAACTCTATAGAACACAGTTCTACTCTGACACACATGGGGTTGCCATGAGATGGAATCAATTGATGGCAGCTGGTTAACTTGTTTCTCAGAGTCCTGCTTCTGCGTGTTCCTGTACAAGAAATAGATTGACTCAGCCGGTGGGGTGAGATGGGCTTGCCCTCTTCACCTGACCCACTGAGGGTCCATCATATAGTCCTTACTTTCTCATTGATTCATTCATGTTCTTTTCGTTTCCCTCTTTCAGATGGCTTTCAGGCTGATTTCTGTTGTTCCTTCAAACTTGATAAAGCTACTCATGAGACGCAACGTGGTAGGAGTGACCAGCATGGCTGTAAAACCAGCTCCTTACATCTGACAGCCAAGGCCCAGAGCAGAGACCGAGCCAAACCAGGCATGGCAGAACCCACGAATCATGACCAGTTTCATCTAGTGCCTAATCACATCGTGGTCTCCGCAGAAGGAAACATTTCTAAAAAAACTGAATGCCTCGGCAGAGCACTGAAATTTGACAAAGCGGGCTTAGTCCAATACCGGAGTGCGTCTGAAGAGAAAACCAGCCGGAGAGACTCCCTGAAGGCCAGTGAGTGCTCTCCCGGCCCCGAAGGGCACCGGAAAACCTCATCCAGACCAGATCGTAGTTCTGAGAGCAAGCTCTCAAGTATCCTAGTAGATTCGCACTTGGAGATGACGTGTAACAATTCCTTCCAAGACAAAACTCTGAGGAATTCTCCAAAGAATGAAGTTTTACACACAGACATCATGAAAGGGTCAGGCGAGCCCCAGCCAGACCTCCAGCTCAGTAAGAGTCTAGAAACAACATTTAAGAACATCTTGGAACTCAAAAAGGCCGGGAGGCAGCCCCAAAGTGACCCCGCGGTTAGCAGCTCTGTTGAATTAGATTTTCCCAACTTTTCACCAATGGCTTTGCAGGAAAACTGCCTGGAAAAGTTCATCCCGGACCACAGCGAAGGCGTTGTAGAAACTGACTCCATTTTAGAAGCAGCTGTAAATAGTATCCTAGAGTGTTAATAGCAGCAGTCCTTCCCCGGCCCACCCCGCAGACCCCCGCCCTGGACAAGTTACATTCTCTCCTGGCAAAAGCAAATGGAAATGGTCTCCTGTCTCCAGCCTGCTTGGTCTTTCATCACAAATTATTCTTTCTAATCTCAATCCTGTTCTTTGTTTAAGAGCAATACTCGTCGTGGTTACAGGGAGATCCTTAGGAAAAGTAATCCTTGTTAGGAAGCAGTCTGATAGGCCCTACACATTTCAAGTGTTATGAAAAGTGCTTAGAGTCATTTGTTTTTGTTTGTTTGCTTGCTTTATTATTTTTTTAAAAAACACTGTAACTCAATGAGATCACAGTATACTTGGCCCTGGGTAAAATTCTGACAATCAGAGTCATTTGAAAAGAACAGACTTATTAAAGAGAATCAAACAGGACTGATAGAAGCTACTTTTTAAAGTATATCCCACTGTATCTCCAATTTTTGGTGGTTTTTTGGTAGGGGGGTGTTTTTCGGTTGCAGGGGAGACTTATCTTGGCCTTCCCCACACAGCCCTGTGTGAGCAGGAAGTTGGTGGCTGATTTGCCGGGGACCCTGCAGCCCTGACGGAAAAAGCTAGCAGTGTACCAGTAGGGCGTTTGCAGGGCTTCCTTGCTCATCATTCAAGTGCTTTTCTGATGCTCCTGGAGCAAAACCTCACGCTTCTGAGCGTATCCATGGTGCGGTCCATTTAGGGAATGCTCTGTTCTTAGTTGCAACAGCATTTCTTGAAATAATTTTGCTGGGCTAAATAAAGGAAAGTGGAAACCAGTACATGGCACAGTGTACAGGGGGGCTGGGGTAGAGCCCAGAGGGCTTTCATGTGTATATATGCAAAAGCATATATATGTGAACTGTTAAGGAGAAAAAAAAACAAAGAGTTTTGCATTTTTTAATTCGCTCTAATCAACAGATGCTGTGGTGTGTTGTTTGTTGCTGGGTTTTGTTTCGTTGTTTTGTTGTTTTGTGTCTCTTCCCTCCCTCTCCCACAACAATAGCCAAGCATCAAAAGCACTTCCATTTGAAAACAGCCTTGTAATTTTTTTAGTTTAAACTTCAAGGGGACTTTGGCCTTGTTTTATTCTTCTTGCTGTCCGAGAACAGTAGTTACCCTGGCAGCAACCAAAACACAGACAAACCAAAGGTCACCAGCCAGCCCACCACTGCAAGGAAAGATCTGAGACCCGGGGAGTCCCCCATGGAGCCAAAGGATACACCCTGTCACGGTTTGTGTTTGGCCCATGCTCATATTGGTGAGAACGACCTACTGCTTTATTTATTTATATTTCCTTTCAGGGAGCTTTCCCCTTTTTCCTTCTTATATACCTGCCCCAGGTCATTCTCTTTCTGTTGGTACTTTCATTCTCAGTGTCATTGTAACCATTAGTTATCTGCTGTCATTGGGTTATCAACATAATGGTATTTTATATGCATACTTACATGCGTGTGTGTATATGAGTGAGCTGTTCACATCCAGAGGTCATTTTGGTTACAGCGTGTGCACACTCACTCTCACTGTTGTGTGTGCACGCCCTCTCATTTATACTGTTTATCTCTCTGGCTTTAGAGGCGCACCCACTAGACTCCACTCTAACGTGTTACCAGGATCTACTTCTGGCTATCTCCAGGATGGGGATGACCCCCTTTGTCAACATGTTGGCCATTTCTTTTCCAGCCCAGCCTGCGATGGAAAGGAAGCCTTCTGATTATTAAAAACGGCAACAGAAGACCTACACTGTCCCTGCCACCCTGCCCCGCCACACACACACCTTGCAAGACAGCCTCTTCACAAAAGCAGGCCCTGCCACACACACACCCTGCTAGACAAGCAGGCCCCGCCACACACACACCCTGCAAGACAGCCAGCCTTCACAAAAGCAGGCCCCGCCACACACACACCCTGTGAGACAGCCAGTCTTCACAAAAGCAGGGTGCTTTCTCTCCTCCCTGGCCAAGAGAAACTGGAAAAACTGGGCCATTTTAGGGTTACCATTTTTTCCTTATTTGTGCCAATGTCCAAGTTGCAGATTTCCCCCCTTTTCCCGTATTGTAACATATTAGAAAGATAAGTTGGTGTTCCAGTTGGAACCTTCTGTTGGGGCAGCCCTGGGGTAACACCCTGCCCTGACCCCCCATGATTTCATAGGCTCTTCATCTCTTAGGTCTCATGCTTCCCTAATTCCTAGCAAGACTTAAAGATGGTCCCTCTTGATCAAATTCTCCTTATTGTGGAACTTGATGCCTGGAAGCCTTTACCAGGGCTGCTGATGAGTTACATTAATTCCTTCGAATCAGTGGAATTCTCAAGAGACAAGCTTCATGTACATTGGTCACTCTCTCTCTTCCCCATCCTGCCCTGCTACCCCCACCCTAGCTTTTCTATAAACCATCTTAATGGGTTTTTAGCCCTAACCCTTGTCAAGCAAATGGAGAGCCTAATTTACCAAAATGAAACTTGTAAATTTTTGTGTCCTTGTATGTAAGTTTACTTTTTATGGAGGAAAGATTCTAGATAATGACAAATGAAGATTTCAAAATGTATTTTACTCCTGTGATTAGGTTATGCGCACATGGGTCATAACTCGCATGCCGAACCCTCTCCGGTGAAGGGTGAGAGTTCAGCCTGGGACGCCCAACATTCAGTTGTTCAGGTTCATTAGTCAAAGTTAAGTTTTAGGATTACTTGTACTCAGTAACAAAAAATCATTTTCTTTTTTTTTTTTCTTTCTGTTGTTGTTGTGGAAACGTGTGAATTAGTTATGAAGCATTTGATTTCCTGTGTCCTTAAGTACTGCCTAAAGATGAAGCAGATTTTAAACTGGCAATTACGACAAAGAAATATTTTAGCTCTGAAGAATTTAGTAGACTTTGTTAGATTAGGGAGGCCTTACAGACTGACTTGACTTAAAAGAGGACGCGTCACTCACTGTCAGTGTGGTGTGGGCTTTATTTGCTTAAATACCTTCATTTGTATAGTATGTCTCACTTGAAATTGCTTTGTATACATTTTGTAAAAATATTTATAAAATGTTTTGTAAAAAAAAGTATAACAAATTGCAGTTTATTTTGTTATGTTGGATAAATACTGTTAAAAGAAACCAGTCAGTAACTATATTGTTAATCCATGGTTAGGAAATGTTTAGTTGGAGATTACAAAATGAAACAACCATTGCAATACAGCCAAAGATTTGGGAAAATGTGCAACTGTGATTGTCTTGATTTTGCAAATAAGAATGGCTGCTTTTCCCAGAAGAAAAGGCTAGGTGTTCAGTAGGAATTCTGTTGAAACAAATTTTATCAAATAATCAAAAATTAGCCTAACCAGTGAAGAGGGAGAATTTTCGTTGATTTGTCCTTTCCAAACAGTTACTAATTAAAGTTGGTCAGTGAGGAAGTTTAGTCATGGACGTCGCTAGCCCCCCACTCCTCCTGTCACATGGGACACACTTAGCAACGAAAAGGAAATGAGCCTCAGTCTCCAGGAAATTCTCTTTAATAGTTAAATTTATTTTGTTTCTGCTGGACTAAGGAGATAGTTAAAGAAGACTGCTTTAAAAACCACAGACTGCTTTACATAAGATTTATTCTGAAATTAGCATGCTTCTCTTTAGGTTCACGCATTTGACCAAACTATATTAACACTTTTGTAACCTTTTCTGTAAAATAGCACCCTGAACCCCTTCTGAATTCCTGCCCCCCGAGTGTGATCCTACCCAAATTGTTAGGGAAACTGCCAGAGGGTGAAATGTCTGTCTGGGAGGTAAGGGTAGGGTATAAAACTCCTTAACAGATTTTTCTTTGGGGTCTAGAATTTATACTTAGACTCCTTACTTTATGGTTTAATTTTCCCCCCTCCCCCCTTAAAGTAGTAAACCAAACCCGACCCATTGCCTTCAAGTCAATTCTGACTCATAACAACCCTATAGGTCAGAGTAGAACTGTCTCAGGATTTATGGAAGAAGACTGCTGTATCTTTCTACTGTGCAGCGGCTGGTGGGCTCTAACTACTGACCTTTCATTTAGCAGCTGAGCGCTTAACCACTGTGCCACCAAGGCTCCTTAAAGCAGTAGCAGACAGGATATCAAAATTCTGCAGTAATCGTTATATAAATAGGAAGTGGTTTTCACATAACTAACAGAATAATTATTGCTAAAATAATTACATCAGTGGATGGATCCCTTAACATCATTTGCAGTGTTGCTTTGCTAAGGATAAATGTGTGTCCAGCGTGACATTCACGCCTCTCTTCAAGCCATTTGTGATGGGAGTGCCCGGAAGGAAGAGGTAGAAGGGAGGATCATTTGGCCGCTTGGTTAGGATCAGGGTCTCTGTGTTCTCCAGAGGCATGCCAAGAGGAAAGGCCAGGTATCTTAGGATGGTTAAAGCCCCTCAGCCCTGTGTATGGGAAGCCATATTCCAGGAAAAGAGACACTAGTATTCTCTGATGTAGAGAAGGTAGCCAGTGGATTGTTGGGGGGTTGGGGGGAAGGGAAGGGAAAAGTGAGAAATCTCTATGGCGCTAAAACAGCATTGCTCAGGTAGGCTGTAGCTGTGCTGTCCTCAAACAGCAAGGCTCTGGGCCTGGGCCTGGGTCTGGCCCTGCTTCAGCCCTGCCTGTACTCTCCAGGACAGTTAGGACCCCTGGGGTATCCAGCTGGACATGGTGGGCATTAACCACTAAACAGTTTACTGCGTGACAGGCACTGTGCTAAGCATTAGGAATATACAGATCAGATAAATTGGGCATAATTTCTGCTCTTAAGGAGCTCATATTATAGAGGGAGAAAGAGGTATATAAATAATTACATTTGGGAACTGGAGTTGAGGAGACATGAAACCAGGGTGCTAAAATTCTGAACTGCCACCCGGTAGAGAGCTGCAATCTATTTCCATGTCCTGGTTCTTAATATCATTTCCTGAGTTACATTTGAGGGATGCTTAGGATAAGAAAGAAAAAAGTATTACACTTTCTGCACAAAGGAAGATAAAGGATTTTTTGTGATTATAGTGTTAAATAAGGAGCCCTGGTGGTGCAGTGATTAATGCACTCAGCTGTTAACTGGAAGGTCAGCAGTTTGAACTCAGCAGTTGCTCTGAGGGAGAAAGATGCGGCAGTCTGCTTCCATAAAGATTTACAGCCTTGGAAACCCTATGGGGCAGTTCTACTCTGTCCCACACGGTCACTATGAATCGGCATGGACTTGATGGCAATGGGTTTGGTTTTTATGAGTTTATGGTGTTAAATGTGTGGAGAAGTCTTGTTCCGTATGTGTAAAAATGGTAGGAACACGTTGGTAGTATGAAATGGATGCTACAGTATAAGTAGCCTGTGTCTACACTGCTGCAGGTAAAAGGTCTTTTATAAGGAACCCTAACTGGTATTTCTCTAGGGCATGTGCTGGAGTCTGGCCTTTGAAAGACTTGCAAAGGTAAGAAGATCCTTAGGAAAAAATCACTTCTAAGAAGGTCAATGAAAGCAGTACAACTGGTTGGCAGGGAAGTGCCTTTGGCTGCAGAATCTGGAAACGAGTTTCAATACCTCTTTTAATACATTATCAGATATATTCCTGCAAGTTACTCTTAGCCTCAGCTTTCTTGCCTATAAACTAAGAAGGCTTGTCCTAGCCCTCCACTTCTTAGAGTGAAAATGAGGTGTTACGGAAGAAGTATGAAAAATAAAAAAAGCTACTGTTCCATGATCCCTGAAATTCAGAAAAGCTTTGGGTCTTTCTGTTCTGCTTTTGGTCTGGCCTGCTGCACAGTCTACTTTCTAAGAAAGAGGCTGATGCCCTTCTCCTCTTCCCCCCCCCCCCCTTTTCCTTCCCACTTTTGCTCCCTTATGCTTGTTTTCCATCAGGATCAAAAGCTGTTGTCCACATTTTCATTCCCAACTCTAGGTTCATCTGGCTTCTTTCATTCTAATCTTTTCCACCTGCATTCTGATAACCCTTGTCACTCTCTTGAGGAACTAACAAGGAAAGCTTGAAACAAAACAGAATCAGCAGTAAGAAGGGTCGTAATCCAGGGAAGAGGTTTGAAGCAGTTGGGAAGATTCAGAGGGAGCTACCTTTGGGGTGTATTGGATGTGGTGGTTTTGCCTTACTGAAAAGGCATTGCTCAATTAGCTCTTGAGTAAAAAACAGTAGATTTCCATAACACAGAAGTGCAGGCAATCCTAAATAATTTATTCAGGGATATGTTAGGAAAGAGATCCTGGAGTCAATTCAGAAAAACACAAAATATTGGCCCTGAAAGGAGTCTTAAAAATAACTCCATCAACTTTCTAGTATATCCTTCCAAAATTGTTACATGTAAATGCATCTATAGAAAGAAAAAAAAAAAAACTCTGACAATTCTCTCATGCCCATCCTATTCTGTATCTTGCTTTTTCAAATTTAACCAAATGTCTGGGATTCTTTGGTTGTAAGCAACAGAAACCAGTTCTAGTTAACCAACAGAGGGATTATACGAGGAGGATAAGAACTGAATTGAAGGCAGAAGATCCAACCGGGCTTGAGAAAGACAGGAGCGAGAAAACTCCAGGAGGTCTTAGTAGGTGAAAGTTGTTGAAAGTCTTGCCCAAACCCTCCACCAACATTACTGCTCAAGATGCAAAATCCCAGAGGAGTGAATAGGGTCTAATGTCCCCTGCCACTGGGGAGGTGTGAGGAGCTGAAAAGATCTTCCAGAGACTCCTTGAACTTATGTATTGGGAGATCAAGAATTTGGATTTGATATCCCCCCACACCTACACACACCAGATTGTACATGATGAGGGAGAGACCAGTCCACAAGACGAATGGTGTAAAAATGTTACAGGGGTAGTTGTCTGATCTCCTCTAACTTCACAAGGGGAAAGAGAATCAAAATCAACAGCCCGGGAGATGGGAACAAGAAGGCAGAATAGTAAGACGCTTCCTTCGGCCCTCTTAAAACAAAGACCCGAAAAAACAAGTGCATCAATTATATATGATAATCTAGGAGCCCTGAACATCAAAGACAAAGTTGAGGAGTCAGACTGAGCAGCAGGGGGAGGGACAGACAGTTCAGAAGCAGTGAAGAAGTACCAGACCTGAGCTAGCAGGCACCCTACAGGCTGTATTGGCTGGTACACACGGGCTGAGGCAAGCAGGATGCATTTTACCACAGTGGGTGAAACCAGGGGGAGGAGAGTCTGCACAAGCCTCTGGAGCCAGGGGAGTGGCGCTGGATCTGTGAAAGTTAAGTGCAAGTGTCTAACCTACCACGTGGGATCAAAATAACCCTTCCCCCTCTGGGACTTCCATAGTGGAGAACTGCCTCTTTTCCTCTTACCTACCCTGTCCCCACTCTGTTCAGATAGCAGTCGACAGTATTCAACAATTGCCACGCTCCTCAAGCCAGAAATAGGACCTATCCAGCCCAATCCAGTCTCCTGGATTTAGGGAAAAAACGAACAGAAGAGAAACCCGCCAACTCCCCTAAGCAGGGTACTCGGGACTAATTGCACCCAAACCCGTCTCACAGCTTTAAAAAACTGCCATGCCCCCTAAGCGAGGAACACAGAGCAAGCACTGCCCCTTTGCCTAAGCACAGGCATAAGGAGTCCACGGACTTCAAATGCCTTTCGCCCCTGTGTAGACCTGTGTGGGCCCATTCAACAGCATAGGTCCTCATTAGCATAGTACAACAGGGTATATATACCTGAAGCCTGTTTTCAACTGCAACAGCTAAGGGGGAGTGGCAGATTCGTGACATTTGACACTGCCCCACCATTAGGCAGGATCCTCACCCACCCACATCAGGGGCCTGAGGACTGACGGCTTCACCCATTCCACCTAGGACCCATTCCACCCATTCCACCTAGCCACACACGACAGGGGTCCAAGAATAAGTGGTGCCTCCAAGTCCTCACAGCCAACAGCCTTGGGTGCCAAAAATTCCAGCTGCAAAACCCTCCCACCTATGCACTCTAGGGTACAGGGATATACCTTCCACCTAGGAACTCAAAGGCAGCCACCAGCCCCCTACCTTACTTAGCACATAACCCCCTCCTGCAGCCAGATACTTGTGTCTGCTCCAATTACCCTACATAGCCCAGCCCATCTAGGACTGTAGGTGAGGGCCTGCACCACACACTCAGTGAAGATGACCTGGACATCTGACCTGAATCCACACCAGAAAAGTAAATGGACTCCTGGGCTCACACACCTAGTAGCAGTTCTAACCACCTGGTGACAGGACGTGAGAGCTTCAAAGATGCCAATAACCAAAGTAGCTTACATGTCCAGCCTATTTGGGCATATTAAAACAAAATAAAAAGCTAGAACACAGTAAGCAGACAAAATAAATAAATATAATTTATTGATGGCTCAATATCAATATCAAATCACAGAGAGGCAGGTAATGATGGCTCCAGCAAGTGACCAAAATAAAGAACCAGGAAACCTCCTGGAGGAAGAGAAATTCTTGGAATTACCAGAGGTAGAATTCAAAAGATTAGTATACAGAGCTCTTCAAGAGATCAAGGAGGAGATCAGGCAAAATGCAGAACAAACCAAGGAACCCACAGACAAAGAAATAGAAGAATTTAGGAAAGCTATACAAGATCAGAATGACAAATTTAACAGGCTATTAGAATCCATACGGAGATAGTAAATAGAAATTCAAAAGATTAACAATAAAATTTCAGAATTAGACAACTCAATAGAAATTCATAGGAGCAGAGTTGAGGTAATAGAAGTCAGAATTAGTGTGAATGAAGATAAAGCACTTGACTCCAATTTAAAAAAAAAAAGAAAAATCAGATACAACAATTTTTTAAAAATTAAGAAACCCTTGTAGCAAGGTGTATATGGGTTTTTGTGTGAGAAACTGACTTGATTTATAAACTTTCATTTAAAGCACAATAAAAATTATTAAAAAAAAATTAAGAAATCCTAAGAATTATGTGGGACTCTATCAAGAATAACCTATGAGTGATTGGAGTACCAGAACAGAGGGGAATAACAGAAAATACAGAGAGAATTGTTGAAAATTGGCTGGCGGAAAACATCCCTGATATCATGAAATATAAGAAGATATATATCCAAGAAGCTTATCAAACCCCACACAGGGTAGATACCAAAAGAAAGTCACCAAGACATATTTTAATGAAACTTGCCAAAACCAAAGATAATGAGAGATTTTCAAGAGGCACTAGGGATAAATGAAAAGTCACCTACAGAGGAGAGTCAGTAAGACTAAGCTCTGACTACTCCGCAGAAACCATGCAGGCAAGAAGGCTATGGGATGACCTACGTAAAGTCTTGAAGGAAAAACACTGCCAGCCAAGAACTATATATCCAGCAAAACTGTCTCTCAAATATGAAGGCGAAATTAGGGCATTTCCAGGTAAACAGAAGTAAAGGGAATTTGTAAAAACCAAATCAAAATTAAGAAATATTAAAGGGAGTCCTTCAGGAGAGAACCAAAAATATCAGGTAACAACCCAAGACTAGAACACAGGACAGAACAACCAGGTATCAACCAAGATAGGGAAGTCCCAAAAACAAGTCAAAGCTAAAACACTGAAAATAAGGAAACAAAGATGGCAATATGTAAAAGATGACAACATTAAAACAAAAAAGAGAGACTAAATAGTGTACTCATAGAACTTTCATATGGAGGGGAAGTTAAGGCAATATCAAGAAATAAAAGTTTGGTTTAAACTTAGAAAAACAGAGGTAAATTTTAAGGTAACCACAAAGGAAACTAATAAATCTATCCATCAAAATAAAAAAGAACAAAAACATAAAGACTAAGCAAATGCAAAATCAACAATAATTAAAAAGATAAAAATACATAAAGACAAATGACTCAGCACAGCAAATTAAGTGTCAACACCAGAAAAAAGAAAAATACATCAAAATGACAGCAGTAAACTTATACCTATCAATAATTACACTGAATATAAATGGACTAAGTGTTCCAGTAAAGAGAGTGACAGAGAGTGGCAGAATGGATTAAAAAAAAAATTGTCTATATGCTGCCTACAAGAGACACACCTTAGACTCAAAGACTCAAACAAACTAAAACTCAAAGAATGGGAAAAAATATATCAAGCAAACAACAATCAAAAAAGAGGAGTGGCAATATTAATCTCTGACAAAATAGACATTAAAGCAAAATCCACTAAAAAGGATAAGAAAGGGCACTATATGATGATTAAGAGTCAATACACCAGGAGAACATAACCATAATAAACACATATACACCCAATGACAGGCCTCCAAAACACATAAAACAAACTCAAACAGCACTGAAGAGAGAAATAGACAGCTCTACAATAGTAGTAGGAGACTTCAACGCATCACTTTCGGTGAAGGACAGAACATCTAGAAAGAAGCTCAATAAAGACACGAATGATCTAAATGCCACAATCAACCAATTTGACCTCACAGACATATACAGAACACTCCACCCGACAGCAGCCAAGTATACTTTCTTTTCCAACACACACAGAACATTCTCCAGAACAGACCACATATTAGGTCAAAAAGCAAGCCTCAAAACAGAATCCGAAACATTGAAATGTTACAAAGCATCTTTTCTGACCATAAAGCCATAAAAGTGGAAACCAATAACAGAAAAAGCAAGGGAAAAAAAATCAAGTACATGGAAACTGAACAACACCATGCTCAAAAACTACTGGGTTGTAGAAGAAATCAAGTATAGAATAAAGGAATTCATAGAATCAAATGAAAATGAAAACACTTCATACCAGAACCTTTGGGACACAGCGAAAGCATTGATCAGAAGTCAATTTATAGCAATAAATGCACACATCCAAAAAGAAGAAAGGGCCAAAATAAAAACATTAACCCTACATCCTGAATAAATAGAAAAAGAACAGCAAAAAAAGCACTCGGGCACTAGAAGAAAGGAAATAATAAAAATTAGAGCACAAATAAATGAGGTATCAATAGAAAAACAAGTGAAAGAGTCAACAAGACCAAAAACTGAAAATGATTCTTTGAAAAGATCAATAAAATTGATAAACCATTGACCAAAGTGACAAAGGAAAAACAGGAGATGAAGCAAATAACCCAAATAAGAAATGAGATGGGCGATATCACAACAGACCAAACTGAAATTAAAAGAATCACAACAGAATACTATGAAAAATTGTACTCCAACAAATTTGAAAACCTAGGGGAAATGGACAAATTTCTAGAAACACACTACCTACCTAAACTAACGCAAACACAGGTAAAAAACCTAAATAAACGTACAACGACAAAAAAAAAGCTCTGGACCTGATGGCTTCACTGGAGAATTTTACCAGACTTTCAGAGAAGAAATAACACCAGTACTACTAAAGGTATTTCAGAGCATAGAGAATGATGGAATACTCCCAAACTCATTCTATGAAGCCAGAATAACCCTGATACCAAAGCCAGGTAAATACACCACAAAAAAAGAAAATTGCAGACCAATATTTCTCATGAACATAGATGCAAAAATCCTCAACAAAATTCTAGCCGATAGAATTCAACAACATATCAAAAAAATGATTCATCATGACCAAGTGGGATTCATACCAGGTATGCAGAGATGGTTCAACATTAGAAAAACAATCAATGTAATCCATCACATAAATAAAACAAAAGACAAGAACCACATGATCTTATCAATTGATGCAGAAAAGGCATTTGACAAAGTTCAACACCCATTCATGATAAAAACTCTCAACAAAATAGGAATAGGAGGGAAATTACTCAACAGTACAAAGAGCCAACAGCTAACATCATCTTAAATGGAGAGAGCCTGAAAGCAACCCCCTTGAGAATGGAAACCAAACAAGGATGCCGTTTATCATCACTCTTATTCAACATTGTGCCAGAGGTCCTAACCAGAGCAATAAAACAAGAAAAAAGAAATAAAGGGCATCCAAATTGGTAAGGAAGAAGTAGAAGTATCTGTGTTTGCAGATGATATGAACTTAGTCACAGAAAACCCCAAGGAATCCACAAGGAAAATACTGGAACTAATAAAAGATTTCAGCAAAGTATCAGCATATAAGATAAACATACAAAAATCAGTTGGGTTCCTCTATGCCAACAAACAACTTCAAAAAGGAAATCACCAAATCGATACCATTTACAATAGCCCCCGAGATGATGAAATATTTAGAAATAAACCTAACCAGAGGCGTAAAAGACCTAGACAAAGAAAACTATAAGACTCCTGCAAGAAACCAAAAGACCTACGTAAGTGGAAAAACATAACTTGCTCATGGATAGAAAGATTCAACATGGTGAAAATGTCAATCCTACCCAAAGCAATCTACAGATACAATGCAAATTTCAACAACATTTTTTAACGAGATGGAAAAACAAATCACCAACTTCATATGGAAAGGGAAAAGGCCCTGGATAAGTAAAGCGTTACTGAAAAAGAAGAACAAAGTGGGAGGCCTCACACTACCTGGTTTTAGAACCTATTATACAGCCACAGTAGTCAAAACAGCCTGGTACTGGTACAACAACAGATACATAGACCAATGGAACAGAATTGAGAGTCCAGACATAAATCCATCCACATACAAGCAGCTGATGTTTGACAAAGGCCTAAAGTCTGTTAAATGGGGAAAAGACAGTCTCTTTAACAAATGGTGCTGGCATAACCGGATATCCATCTGCAAAAAAATGAAACAAGACCCATACCTCACACCGTGTAAAAAAACTAACTCAAAATGGATCAAAGACCTAAATATAAAATGTAAAATGAAAAAAGATCATGGACGAAAATAGGGACAATATTAGAAGCCCTAATACATGGCATAAACAGAATACAGACCACAACTAACAATGCACAAACACCAGAAGAGAAACTAGATAACTGGGAGCTCCTAAAAATCAAACACTTATGCTCGTCAAAAGACTTCAACGAAAGAGTAAAAAAATTACCTACAGACTGGGAAAAAATTTTTGGCTATGACATACCTTTTAAGGTCCTAATCTCTAAAATCTACAAGCTACTGCAACACCTCAATGACAAAAAGACAAATAACCCAATTAAAAAATGGGCAAAGGATATGAACAGCCACTTCACCAAAGAAGACATTCAGGCAGCTAACAGATACATAAGGAAATGGTCACAATCATAGAGAAATGAAAATCAAAACTACAATGAGATACTATCTCACCCCAACAAGGCTGGCACTAATCCAAAAAAACACAAAATAATAAATGCTAGAGAGGTTGTAGAGAAACTGGAACACTTATGCACTGCTGGTGGGAATGTAAAATGGTACAATCACTTTAGAAATTGATTTGGTGCTTCCTTAAAAAGCTAGAAATAGAAGTACCATATGACCTAGCAAACCCACTCCTTAAAATATATCCTAGAGAAATAAGAGCCATCATATGAATAGATATATGCACACCCATGTTCACTGCAGCTGTGTTCACAATAGCAAAAAGATGGAAACAGCCTAGGTGCCCATCAACAGACAAATGGATAAACAAATTATGGTATGTACACAATGGAATACTACAAAACAATAAAGAACAATGATCAATCTGTGAAACATCTGGAGGGATATTACGCTGAGTGAAATTAGTCGCGAAGGGACAGATATATGAGACCACTATTATAAGAACTCAAGAAAAGGTTTAAACACAGAAGAAAACATGTTTTGATGGTTACAAGGGTGGGGAGGGAGGGAGAAGGGAATTCACTAACTAGATAGCAGACAAGAATCATCTTAGATGAAGGGAAGGACAATACACAATACAGGGGAAGTCAGCACAACTGAACTAAGCCAAAAGCTAAGAAGTTTCCTGAACACAACCAAGCACTTGGAGGCACAGAGTAGCAGGCGCGGGGGTCTGGAAGCCACGGTTTCAGGGCACATCTCGGTCAACAGGCATAAAAAAGTTTATTAAGAAAATGTTCTGCATCCCACTTTGGTGTGAGTAGCCATCTGGGGTCTTTAAAGCTTACAAGCGGCCATCTAACATGCATCAATTGGTCCCAACCCACTCGGAGCAAAGGAGAATGAAGAACACCAAAGACACAAGGAAAATATTATCCCGAGAGACAAAATGGCCACAGAAACCAGAGACTCCATGAGCCTGAGACCAGAAGAACTAGATGGTCCCCAGCTACCATCAATGACCGCCGTGATGGGGAACACAACAGAGAGTCCCTGAAAGAGCAGGAGAAAAATGTGGAGCAGAACTCAAATTTCACATAAAAAGATCATACTTAACAGTCTGACTAAGACTGGAGGAACCCCTGAAGCCATAGTCCCTGGGCGCTCTGTTAACCCAGAACTAAAACCATTCCTGAAGCCCACTCTTCAGACAAAGATTAGACTGGGCTGTAAAACATAAAATAATACTCATGAAGCGTTTGCTTCTTAGTTCGAGCAAAGAAAAAAAAAAAAAAACCCGTTGCTGTCGAGTCAATTCCGACTCATAGCGACTCTATAGGACAGAGTAGAACTGCCCCATAGAATTTCCAAGGAGCACCTGGTGGATTCAGACTGCTGACCTTTTGGTCAGCAGCCATAGCACTTAACCACTACACCACCAGGGTTTCCTTCAAGCAGACACATGAGACCAAATGGGTGGCACCTGTCCGAAGGCAGGATGAGAAGGCAGGAGGGGACAGGAACTGGTTGAATGGACACAAGAAACCCAGGGTGGAAAGGGGGAGTGTGCTGTTACATTATAGGGATTGTAACTTATGTCACATTATAATATGTGTATAAATTTTTCATGAGAAATTAATTTGAGCTGTAAACTTTCACCTAAAGCACAATTAAAAAAAAGAAGATGAAGAAAGATCAACAGCCCAATGCTGATTTCTCTGAGGCAGGGGTCAGACATGCAGCCTCTTTCTGCCATCTTTGCCAATTCTTACACCAACCGTCCCTCCCATGGTGCTCTCTACTTCTCTGATGGGTTTGATAATAATTCATTGCAATGGCCACACAGAACACATAGACAGTACTCACGATCATGGGATTTATTAGGGAAGTAAAAACCGTTGCTGTTGAGTAGATTTCGACTCATAGCAACCCTGTAGGACAGAGTAGAACTGACCCAGAGTACAGCGGTTGGAGGATTTGAACTGCCGACCTTTTGGTTATCAGCTGAATTCTTAACCACTGTGCCACCAGGGCTCCATTAGGGAAGTAACAAAGTAAAATTCTGGTTCAGAAATGCTCAGGATACACTTCTTCCATCAGGAGAGCCTCTTCCCAATCGTGCTTGCAGGCACAGCTCTCTCTGGCCCTCAGCCTCTGTCCTGCTGAGGCAAGTGTTACAAAACTCTTTTAACCCCTCCTAATAGAGTTTTTTTTTTTTTTTTTTAATAGAGTTATTGGAAACCCTGATGGCGTGCGCTACGGCTGCTAACCAAAGGGTTGGCAGTTTGAATCCGCCAGGTGCTCCTTGGAAACTCTATGGGGCAGTTCTACCCTGTCCTATAGGGTCGCTATGAGTCAGAATCAACTTGATGGCACTAGGTTTGGTTTTTGGTTTTAACAGAGTTATCAGCCAGGCCCATGTAAGAAAGCATTGGTGGCTTGGTGGCAGAATTCTTGCCTGCCATGCAGGAGGCCTGGGTTTGATTCCTGGTCATTGCAGCTGTAGCTTATTTTACTTAGCCCTTCTATACATCTAAAAGCGTTCTATTTTTGGAAACCCTGGTGGCATAGTGGTTAAGAGCTATGGCTGCTAACCAAAAGGTCGGCAGTTCAAATTCACCAGGCGCTCCTTGGAAACTCTATGGGGCAGTTCTACTCTGTCCTCTAGGGTCACTATGAGTCGAAATCGACTGGATGGCAACGAGTGTTTTTTTTGGAATAAGTTCCCAGAG
The DNA here is from genome assembly GCF_030014295.1 of Loxodonta africana. Lineage (NCBI taxonomy): Eukaryota > Metazoa > Chordata > Mammalia > Proboscidea > Elephantidae > Loxodonta > Loxodonta africana. The sequence continues at coordinate 105,570,306 of NC_087342.1, forward strand.
GCACAGTAGGCACTCAGCTTTTTCACTCAGTGGGCAGTGGGCCAACCATGCTGTCTCCTGCCATCGTTTCACTGCTACAGCTTCTCGAGTGCACTTGCTCGCACTCTTGCTTTCTGTCTCCTGGTTCCAGGAGCTTCTCAGCGCAGGCATCCCGGGTCCAAAGGACATGCTCTTTGCTCCTGGCTGTTCTTCTTTAATGGTGGCAGGGGTCCTCTCTCTGCTTTGTAATTCGCTCTTTTAAAGCAAAACTGACCAATCCCCTTGGTGGGCCACAATTACCTTATCTGCACAATCCCACCCAATCACTTGGGTGGGAGTTACGAGACTGTGGCTAGAAAGGCCACACAAAAGCGATCCGTCACACCACAAATGGGGTACAATTCAGAAATGGGAAAGGACATCAGCAGGCCAAAAAATGAAAAACATCCGTCACTGAGATTTCAGGACTTTAAAGATGTTGCTTACTATTTTTAACAGTTGTATTGTCTTCCATAACTTATTTAACCGTCCTTAACGATGGTCAACTGAAGTGGCTAAGAGGAGAACAGGCCTATGAGGACAGGTTAAAAAGAGTAAAATTCTTGAAGCTGTAAGTTCCTTAAAGTAAATGACCATGCCTCATTCTCATTCGGTAACCTCACTTTGGGGAAAAAAAAAATCTTGTATCTTGCCTAGTGCTAGAGTACATGGTCAATGCTCAGTAAACACATACTGAATTAGTGAACGATTTTTTGGTTGAAGAAGGCTATCTCGTTTTCTCCTTGGCTTTGCTTCTGAAAATAAGTGCTCTCCTAGCACCATCTGCTGGCATCAGAAAACCAACAACCATTTCCTGAATTCTGGCCTCCAAAGCCCCATTCACCTGGCAGTATTATTACCTTTAAAAAATTAACAAAAAATAAAAACAACTGTTGCTGCAGAGTCGTTTTTGACGCACAGTGGCCCTATAGGATGGAGTACAGCTGCCCCATAGGCTTTCCAAGGCCGTAAATCTTTATGAAGTAGACTGCCACATCTTTCTCCCACGGAGCAGCTGGTAGGTTTCAACCGCTGACCTTTTGATTAGCAGCTGAGTGCTAAACCACTGTGCCACCAGGTCTCCTTGGGAGTATTTTAATACTCCTGAAATTCTTTCTCCCCTCAATACCATCAGTACTACAGAATCTACCTTTTCTCTGTAGACAGGGGAAGTTACAAAGTATTAACATTTTTGTTCCTTGTTTTCTATTCAATGAATGTCTCAGACTTTGGTGACTCCAATACTTTGTTTCTTTCCAAGGTAAGGTGCTGAGTCAGTGATAATGCGCCTCATGCTACAGTCCTTGACCCTGCAGATTGTGTTGTCCTTTGACCTTTATTCATCAGGTAGTGAGCTCTGGGCATGGCACTATCTTTCTATTTGGACTAGTTACATAGCACATACCAATATGATGCCTTGAGCTGCCAAATCAACTACTAAGTCCGTGAGCCCCTACAGGTGTCCACTGCTGTGATAGGTGCTGTAGAAGACACAGAGAAGTATGAGACAAATTCACTGCCCTCAATGACCATCCAATCTAGTTTAGAGAAATGATTTAATCAATAAGTCAAACAGTGTACAGGATAAAGTCTCCAGTGATGCCTGTGAGCATTGACCATCAAATGACATTGCCCTAGACCCTTAGGATAAATAAGTATATTGTGTTAGAGGTTTGGCAAGGTCTGGAGACATTTTTTGTTGCCACAACTGGGGAAGCGGTCGTGGTACTGGCATCTAGTGAGTAGAGAGAGACCAGGGATTCTGCTAAACATCATACAATGCACAGGACAACTCCTACAACAAAGAATTACCAGTTGCCAATGAGTCATCTCCAACTCCTGGTGACCATAGAGTCAGATCAGAACTATGCTCCATAGGGTTTTCAATGACCGATTTTTCGTAAGTAGATAGTCAATCCTTTCTTCTGAGGCACCTCTGGGTGGACTCAAACCTTTGACCTTTTGGTTAACAGCCAAGCACGTTAACCATTTGCACCACGCAGGGCCTCCAAAAAAGAATTAGCCGGCCTAAAAGATTGCAGCCTGGAAGACCTTATGGGGCAGTTCTACTCTGTCACATAAACCTGTCTCCATCGAGTTGATTCTGACTCATAACAACCCTACAGGACAGAGTAGAACTGCCCCGTAGGGTTTCCAAGGAGCACCTGGTGGATTCGAACTGCTGACCTTTTGGTTACCAGGGGAACTCTTAACCACTACACCACCAGTCACATGCGGCCGACAATTGGCTTGAGAGCACCTAAATGACAGCAAAACGTCAACAGTGTCAGAGACTGAGAAACCCCACACTAGACCCTTAGAATCAGTAATGAGCAGGGCAGGCATGATCCCTGCCCTCCTCGTACCCTGGGGAAGACATGTTTAAAAAAGTAATGTGCTGAGGGAATTGGTAGAAAGAAAAGAGACTACTCTTGAGCCTTGCTAGTCAAAGTTTAATCCATAGTTCAGCAGCAGGAGCATCACTTTGCAGCGTGTCAAAAATACAGAATATGGACACAAGGACAGAACCGGGCAAACTGAATCGGAGCCACATTCTTTATCACCCTAAGCTGTCCCCAAACACCTCCACCCACACGGGAGAGCCACAGTCTCAGGGCTCAGTGTTCTCCACCCACCGAATGGGCTACCCTGAGGCTCTCTGTTTTCCCTTCTACAGCTGCGCAGCCGAGCCGGAGCCCGAGGGGCGGTGCCAACGCTGCAGCGGAAGTTGTACATGGGTTGTGGGAAGCGTTTCGTTGTTTACAGCCTTGTAAGAACGTAACTTAAAACAAAAGGGCTGGATTTTGAAGATGATATAAGCGCTAAAAAGCTGCGAAGGGGTCCGAATGAAGCTTTGTGCAACTTTTGGCAGGGATGAGGCCTAGCAAGACTTCTCAGCGGCTCACTGCTGCCCGGGTCCTCCAGGGTGCTCTAGAATAGACGTCTCTATGGTCAAGTAAACACACAGCGATTCTTTACGTCCCCACGTGCTGGGGGTGCGCATGAGCAGTAGACGCAGCCTTGGCAACATGGCGGAGGAAGAGTAAGTGGGGCTTTGAATACTTGGAGTGGGGCGTTGAGCATCTGGTGCCATCTGTGGTCTTTATGCCTCTGTGGCGAAAAATAGAGATACTAGTGGGTTGTAGGAAAAGACAAGACTCCAGATACCAGGGGTGGGAGTGAGGGGTGGAATGCTCTGGGGTGGGTCGAGCGGAAAGAGAGGGCCGCCGTTAAGCTCGGGTTACCTAGAGGAGGGAGTGTTCACTTTCAGGCAGTGGGCTGGAGAGTGTCAGACCTGGGTTCACTCGTCCACATCTATATTCACCTTGCAGATGGGTCTGTATCCGCTCCAACCCCACGGAATTTTACTAGAATCTCATTGCTGCAAGTGTTTATGAAAGACTGGCAGTAAAAGCCCCCTTGACGTTTGTGAGGCCAGTAGCCAAAGGGTTCTTCTAGGCTTCGAGGATGAGTGAATGCTAAGGTGTCCGATTTTAGGACTGGAGTCAGAAACTGCAGGTTTTAGGGGAGGTTCAGTACTTAGGAATTTGAAGACGGTGATGTTCCCGGAAGCACAGAATATTGAGTTGGTTTGAAAATTCATTTACTAAATGTTATTATCCCTGAACTCATATTTACTGTATCAGGCCAAGAAAAAAGATCCCTTTGGTTCCAGAAAATCTCCTGAAAAAGAGGAAGGCTTATCAGGCCCTCAAAGCCACCCAGGCAAAGAAGGCACTTTTGGAAAAGAAGAAGGTAATGGTGGGGAACCAGGAGGAAGGAGTTAGAATTTGTATTTGGTTTTACCCAACGTGTGTTAAACCGAGATTGGGTATCGACTGCCCCCTCCCGCATCAGTTTGACTACACCAGGTACATAGTTCATTCAGGAACCCTGGCGGTGCAGTGATTAAAGCGCTTGGCTGTCAACCAAAAGGTCAGTGGTTCGAATCCACCAGTAACTCCTCAGGAGAAAGATGTGGCAGTCTGTTTCGGTAAAGATTTACAGCCTTGGAAACCCTGTGGGGCAGTTCTGCTCTGCCCTATAGGGTCGCTATGAGTTGGAATCCACTCGAAGGCAGCACTTTGGTTTTACATGGTTCAGTGTCTTCATTTCACAAATACTTACTGAACACCTTCTGTTGGCAAAATGCTGGAGTAGAGTGTGTTAAGGAAAAGGGACTGGAGACTAACTTCTAGCTTCATTTTGAGTGAGGAGAAAACATCTCAGGAGAACAGTGTGCCAGACAATTTTTCGTATTTGCTAAATGTTTTTGGAGAAGAATACAAAAGTATTTTGGAGGCAGGAATTTTAGCTCATTCTTGTTTTGTACTGTTTTGTGCCTGACACAATGTTAGTTTCCATAAACACATGTTGGTAAACATTGGTTAACCGCATGTAAACTAATTTATTTATCAAGTACTTTTCCCAGTAATTTCTGAATCTTCTCAATTCTACCTTTCTTTGGGCTTCTTACTTTCTCCTTATATAAAAACGAAGGATGTTTTTTTGCTCCCCTTTGCAGACCACGGAGGGGAAATTAGCTCTATCAGTAGTGACTCATGACAGATGGAGGCAGAAAATGGTGATGTTCTGTCTTTTCTGTAGCAGAGAAAAGGGAAAGGATTCAGGTTTAAGCGACTGGAATCGTTCCTTCTTGATTCCCAGCGAAAGCAGCGTGACAGGGTGCGCATCAGACGACTAGAAGTGAAACCTCATGGCTTGGAAGCGCCAGATGGACATTCCTTGGCCTTTGCGGTACGCATCCAAAGGTAGGGAACTGGTGTTTTGACAAATCCACAGGGCTAGAGCAAACTAAGCTGCTAACCAAGAGGTTGGCAGTTCAAATCCACCAGGCGCTCCTTGGAAACTCTACGGGACAGTTCTACTCTGTCCTATAGCGTTGCTGTGAGTCAGAATCGATTCAATGGCAGCGGTTTGCTTTTTGGTTTTGGAACGAACTATTGGTTTACCTTTGGACCATTTTCTAAGGTGATGAAGTAGTAGGCCCTAAGCTAGTAAGACAAATAGTGGTAGGAATTCAGAGTTCAGCAAAACAGACAGTTTTTGCCTTCAAGTTTAGGGAGACTGACCTTCGGCAAATAAACTAAGTGCCGTGAAGGTAAAGTGCAGGATGCTTTGGGTGAGGGAGGAGGTGGGGACACCCCCTGTAAAGCAGGACCTTGAAGCTGAGACCTGAAAGATATGAAAAGAGAAAGGAGTTCTCAGTGTTGGGGAAGGCTTTCCAGGCAGAGATGCAAAAGTCCTGAGGTGGGGGCATCAAGGCACCTTTTTAGGGACTGAAACAAGGCTAAGTGGATGGAGTATAGCCAGTATTGGGGAAAATGCATTTTTCCGTATTTTCCTTATTAGCCTTTTCCATACGTAGTGCTGTTTTCCTTTGCCATCCCTACCTGTAAATGCACCTCTGCCTCTTCCTATTCACCTACCCAATCACCCAAACCAGAAACCAGTGGGTTTTAAATATTTGTGAGTTCTGTCTTTAGCCCTTCTATCATTGTCCGTAATCTCTTTACTGGACTATTGCATTAGCTTTCTAAAGGGGTTTTCTTGCTTCTCACATCTGCCTTATATGTAGCCCTCAGTGATTGTCAGAAATAAATCTTAAAATCTTCCACATACTGGGGAAGCTAGCACAACCTGTACAAGTCAAGGACAGGGTAGCTCCATTAGACATATCCAGACTGCCTGTGGGACTGAATTGCCCAGCTGAGGGCTGTGGGGACCATGATCTCGGGGAATATCTAGCTCAGTTGGCGTAACAGTTTATAAAGAATATGTTACACTTTCTACTTTGGTGAGTAGCGTCTGGGGTCTTAAAAGCCTTTGAGCAGCCACCTAGGATACTCCACTGGTCTCACCCCTTCGGGAGCAAGGAAGGATGAAGAAAACGAAGATACAAGGGAAAGATTAGTCCAAAGCTCAAATGGACCACATCTACCATGGCCTCCACCAGACTGAGTCCAGAGCAATGAGATGGTGCCCAGCTACCACCGACTGCTCTGACAAGGATCACAATAGAGGGTCCCAGGCAGAGTTGGAGAACAATGTGGAACAAAACTCTTAACTCAAAAAGAAAGACCAGACTTGCTCGCCTGACAGAGACTGGAGAAACCCTAAGAGTATGGCCCCCGGACACCTTTTCTGCTCAGTAATGAGGTCACTCCTGAGGTTCACCCTTCAGCCAGAGATTGAACAGGCCCATGGAACAAAACAAGACTAGAGGGACACACCAGCCCTGGGGTGGGGACTGGAAGGCAGGAGGGAACAGGAAAGCTCGTAATAGGGAACCTAGTGTTGAGAACGGAGAGTGTGGACATGAAAATGGAGAGTGTTGACATGTCGTGGGGTTGTTAACCAGTGTCATAGAACAATGTGTGTGCTAACTGATGAGAAACTAGTTTGTTCTGTAAACCTTCATCTAAAGTACAACAACAACAATTTTTTTCCCCTCACATAAAATTTTCTGTAGCTTTTACTGCCCAGAGAAGCAAATCCCAGCTTCCCTAACATAGCATTACAAACCCTCTCAGGGACCATCTCTCTGTTCCCATGGCAGCCCAGGTATCGCCCACATCACAAGGCAACTATCGTTTACTCCCTCCCTCCCACTAAACAGCTCTCGAAGGAACAGCGTGTCTTACTCTCTGGAGACCCAGTGTAGTGGCACACCGTTTAAAAACGTTTGCTGGTCTGACATAAACTGGATGGAGCCTGACTCTCTTGCTGTTGTCTATTTCAGGATTAATGGGGTGAGCGTTCTGGTGCGGAAGACCATTGCAAGACTTCGCCTGAGGAAGATTTTCAGTGGTGTCTTTGTGAAAGTGACCCCTATAACCTTAAAAATGTTGCGTATAGTAGAACCTTATGTGACATGGGGGTGAGTAACATTTTCTTTGTGAGTTCACATTAGATTGTACTTGAGGGTGTTGAGTATTTTTCACTGTGGCCACAAAGTCACCAGAAATCAATTGGCAGCCCCGAGAACCCTGGAACATTGGGCAGGTTAGGGGTGGGGTTAGTACTGCTAATAATGGTCTGCATGATACATGGCAGGGCTTGTTGTAGGCCAAGGCGGAGTAAGATGGGTAGAGGAGGTTGATTCTCAAGGTCTTGAAGCAGAATTTAGGTCAGTGCTTCTGTAAGAGCACAGTTCCTGAGGGACAGACAAGCCTGAATACATCAACCTCAAGCGTTAAAACTCAACAGGATTGGATTGAATTTCCAGCTCTTGCATCATCTTGAGTAGAGGGTCACCTGAAGCCAAAGCTCTAGACTATAAGCCAGGACATGTTTTCTTTTGCCTGAACATCTATATCCACACATTTTAATTTGTTAATTACGTAGCCAGGGCCACTCTGGTTCTTTGACCTTTCTCCAGAAGAATGGCTGGGAGAACCTTTTCTCCTTGGCCAGACTGCAGAACTGAGTGGCCAGGGTGATGCAGTGTGCCGGGGGCTGGCTAAAGCTGGACTTTATTCTGCTCACATAGATTTCCAAATCTGAAGTCTGTCCGGGAACTCATCCTGAAACGTGGACAAGCCAAGCTCAAGAATAAGACCATCCCGCTGACAGACAACACAGTGATCGAGGAGCACCTAGGTGAGTGCTGCAGCTGAGGGGTCAGTTGGTGGAAAGTAGAGGTTTTTGGTGGTCTGGATGCCGGATCCCAAAAACCTGCCGGGTGCCCAGCTCAAGCAAGTAGGAGGCTCTCGTTATATACTGAGTTAATGTCGGATAAAGGAATCTTTGCCCGTATGTTTCTTAGGGAAGTTCGGTGTCATTTGCTTGGAAGATCTCATTCATGAAATTGCCTTCCCGGGAAAGTATTTCCAGGTGATCTCACAGTTCTTGTGCCCTTTCCACCTCTCTGTGGCCCGTCATGCTACCAAGAATAAAGTAGGCTTTCTCAAGGAGATGGGCTCACCTGGCTATCGTGGTGAAAGCATCAATCAACTCATCCGGCAGCTGAACTAGACTCAGGTGAGGCTGTGTTGGAAACTGCCTTTCAAGCTGGCTTTGGTGGGGCTGTGCCACAGGGCCCTGGTGGTGCAGTGGTTAAAACATTCGGCTGCTAACCAAAACGTCGACAGGTCAAAACCACCAGCAGCTCAGCAGGAGAAAGAGGTGGTAGTCTGTTATCCGTAAAGATTTACAGCCTTGGAAACCCTTTGGGGCAGTTCTAGTCTGTCCTGTAGTGTCGATGTGAGTCAGAATCAATTCAATGGTAGTGGGTTTGGTTCGTTTTTTTGTGCAGCTTGCCACTTAAAAGTTCTTTTTGCACTTACCCATGATTAAGAGTAATGTCAGCATTGGGAGTAGAGAGGAGTCTAGTATTTACAAGTCTAATTGGATGGAGAGGTTCTTAGAACAGTGAATAACGAGATTTAGGATTCAGGGCTATGTATCTCAAGAGTTATAGGCTAGAAAATGTTAAGTAACAAAATAACTATTGTGTATTGTTGTGGTCATCTAGCAGGACATGGGGAGAGAATAATAGTGAAAAAACTAAGTTCAAAAGGATTTGAAGACCTAAATCTATTTTGTTGAAGGAATCTGGTTAGGCTGGGTTCTCTAGAGAAGCAAAACCAATAAAGCATATAGAGAGGGAGATTTATATTAAGGAAATGGCTCAAGCAGTTGTAGAGATTGGAACGTCCCAAGTCCATGGGTCAGGCTGGAGGCTTCTCTTGATTCACATAGCCGCAGGGGCTGGCAAACTAAGATCGGCAAGTCACAGAGCAGGGCTGTTGCCCACAGACTGCAAAGATTTGACAAACGCCAAGATTCAGCAGGTATGCTGCTGCTAACTCAAGTCCCAACAGCTGGAGGTCAGATGAACAGGAGCCAGTTGCAGGATCCAGAGCAAGCAGACGCCACGAGCCTTGCCAGAATGTCCATTTATCTTCGATGCAAGCCACATGCCCAGGGAAACTCCCTTTCAGCTGACTGGCTGCTTAGAGCAGATCCCGTCATGGGGGTGATCACAACATCATACAAGTGCCAAGCCACTGAGAATCATAGCCCAGCCGAGTTGACACACAATCTTAACCATCACAGAATCTTAACCCTTTTGAAATTGTTTATTATTGTCATTCTTAGGTGTCAAATTGTAGTAAATTTGTATTAATGCAGTTGTATTTTTCTTCCTCAGAATACCAGAAAGCACAGTGCATTGAAGGCATGTGTTTCTTTTTTCTGAATTTTCAGCAAGTATCTTCAGAGAAGATTATTTTCTGTTACGCCTTCAGAAACTGGAAGGGAAAGAACAGTGGGTGTGTCTATGGCAGGCACCTCTCTTATAAAGCCCAGTCCCAAGGAAAAATGCCAGTGTTTTCCACATGGCCACTGCCGCCTCTGAAATCAGCAAAGGACTCATAGTTGCCGTTGAAGAGGGTGTTCTGCTTTGTCACATCTTTTATCCTGGGATTTAATGTTGATGAATACCCAAGCATGTGTATAAGGCTCTGCAGCAGTGGACCAAGCCCAGGGACATATTGACTTGGGGGATCCTAGGGCCTTGTCTTGGAAAGAGCTTGAAATACAATTAGAAGTACACACAAACAAGTACTCAGTTGTTTCTGCTGTAAGTCTGTGTTGCAGTTTTTTCACTGACAAATTTGACAGCTTTCAAATGTGGTAGGCTCTAAGAATGTATCTACTGTTTTCTTTATCCTAGCTTGCAACTGGCTTAGTCTTTTTCTCCAACTCAGAATTTTAACTTATTCTTGGATTACAGACCTTGTTGAAGATCTGTGAGAAGGATCCCTTCCCTAGGAAAATATTCTTGGAATTTTAGGATGTTGTAGACCCTTTTCCTCAAGGACTCGTGCACCTATGGAGGAAGTCCTGCTCTATCAGGATTGGTCACCCAGGTTCCTGCCCATGATAGCCTCCTCTGGCTCCATATCCTGGGGAGGACCAAAACTTAAAAAGATAGCTTTTTCCCTTCAAACCAATTAGGTGATTCATACTAACAACACAGTGGTAGGTGCCCAAGGTCCCCACACCGTCTGTAACTTGGGGAAATGCCCACCTTGTTTCTGCTGGGCTTCAAGGTGGAATTTTGTACAACCTAGATCAGGAAGGAGTGAACCATTTGCTCCGTTTGGCATGGATGACATTAGCACTACAGGTTTTTTGTCTTTTAGGCCCTAGGCAGGCAACTTATTTAGACCCTTCTTGGTGTTGCTTTTACCTTAAGTATTCTGAACTTCAGAAATAATGCCCTCTGCCCTGCTGACAGTGATGTAGTAGACCAACAAAAGGGCTTCTGGGGTGTTAGACCTGAACAAAGGGCGTCTGATCCTGCTTGTCTTTATCATCAATGTCTGCTCTCAATGAGCTTTCCCTTTCAACCTCCCATCTAAGCAGTTGATGAGGGTCTATCAGGCCAAGATTAATGCTTAACTGTTGTGTTCTCTGGTCCCTTCAGATCAGTTTTGCTGCAATTTCGGCTCATGGGAGTCTCAAACATAGCTGTGAAATTGAGTTCAAGGTATAACAATGCCTTAAAATGTGCCAGGTTATGAGGTTGCTTGGCTTAAGAGTTAATACACTGTAAAGCACTGTGAAACGAGATTAAGGTGATGTGTCATGAAGTCATGGGAAAAACTAGTTGTGAGGATGGAAGCCTAGGGTTTATGTTCCAGATTTATCTTGTACTAATTGTGGGAACAATGTTTCCACTTGTGCCTATAAAATGGGGCTTAGAACATCTAGTCCTGGTGGCTCTGTGGTTAAGAGCTTGGCTGCTAACCAAAAGGTTGGCAGTTTGAATCCACCAGCAGCTCCTTGGAAAACCTGTGGGGCAGTCCTGTGGGGTTGCTATGAGTTGGAATCGACTTCACAGCAACGATTTTTTGTCTGCTTCACAGGATTGTTTAAAAGATTAAGCTGAATAGTTTTTTAACTTAGAATTTTGTATAAATAGAAGAATGGATCAAAAAATTATGTACTGCTGCTTAGCGTCCCATGATAAATCATTCCCTAAAAATGTAGATTCTTATTTCTGGGAAAGCTAGCTCCATGTATTAGTCTGTAGATAGTGTATACCAACGTGAGTTGCTCTTGACATGCCATGTATACACCTGTTAGGTTCTAGGTTTGCAGGGAAAACAAGTTTTAGGGAGCAAGAATAGGTGCAGTGAACCACATGGCCTACTAAGGAGACTAACCAGAAGGTCGTGGGAGCTTTTCCTCCTTGGGCTAAATCTCTAGCTTCGCACCTGACCTAGCTGGTTCCAGAGCCAAGGGTTCCAGGGTTTTTGTTGTTGGTTGGCTTTTTTTTAATGCTTTGGGATTTCATTCAACTTAAAATTTTTTTGTAAAATTATTATTTGCACTGCACGTGGAACAAATAAAGGTTTGAGTGGTCTGCAGTTTTTCCCATCCCCTTTTTCCATTAGTTTTTCATGGAATTTTCCCAGATAAAATCTGTGAATACACTAACATGTTTAAAGCATGGTAAACTATAGACAGAATTCCACATGTTGGATTTTTTTCTTCACTTAATGTATCTTCAAAGTCATCCTCGGTGTAAGTTTTATGATCAAAGCTTTATTAGCTACCCATCTGGAGAATGGATGTCTAAAAACTCGATTTAGATCCCAGATTCACTTTTCCACTACCACCAGGATAAGGAATTGTTAGACCCTAGGCAGTGCTTCCCCCAGGGAGTCAAACCCCGTTAGTGTGACCCAAGTAGCAATTTGTACATGAAAAAAACAGGGCTGCGTCAAAGATAGTAAAGCATAAAACCTGCTTCAGTTACACGTAAGGACTGGGGCTAGGTTTTCGAAGCTTTTAGCTGAGGCTCACGGTCCAGAAGTAAGGAAACAAAGCTATCCTGACGATGACGCCCCACGAGCATCCAGTCAGCTGAGACGGTCGGGGTGAAGGCCGGCAACCAGAGTCCCCAGTTCGCGCAGAACGTAGTCGCGCCCGCCAGGTCTGCGCTGCAAAGAGCCTCGAGCCTCAGGAACCACCACGTACCGTTTACGGCCGCGCAGTCGACACCTCGGCCGAGCCGGGCTCGGGGCGGCTCCTCCAGCCGACAGTCGGCGGCGCGCGGGACGGCACACAGGCCGCGGCCTCCCAGGGCTTGGGCCTCCGCGGGAGCTGGGACGCCGTGGGCTCCCCTTGGGTCGCCACGATGTCGCGGCTCTCCAGGCCCGGGAGCTCCTGGCCCTGCTGGACCAGCTGCACAAGTTGCGTCAGGGTCACCGAGGCCGGGTCGCTCTGCACGGCTGTGGGAGCTCGGACGCGGGAGGTCGGGCTTCCGGGCCGCTCCATGTTGGGCCGCAAAGCCTGACCTGCTAGCGAAGCAAACACTTCCAGGTGGTATGGGTGCAACCACTATCGGAAGAAATGAAGGGGAGGTCGTAGACCATACCAAGCCGTTCCAGTGGGGGGAAACACTTGAGAACCCTGAACGATTCTTCTCGGAAAGGCTTCACGCACGTACACAATTTAGACCACCTCCAGAGCCCCGACGTGGAAAGTGCTTTAGAAGAAAAAGAATTGCGCCAAAACTTGAAGGCTTGCACAGAATGCATGCGGCACGCTGATCCAGGCAAAAAGACCCACGTTTCCACATTGCACACTTGCACAGGCACTGCACACGTACCTAGTTTCATGCACACGCAGAAATGCGAACACACAGGGCACGTCCGTGTATAGACACACGGCAAGGGGCCAATTCCCAGGCGGGGTCCTCAGCGCAGTGTAGAAAATACCTGTGAGACTGTCATCAGTGGCTTCAGGAGAACTGGGAATGAGAGATACCATTGCAGAGCGTCACCACTCTTCCCATTTCCTGCCATCCGGATCCTATTCTTGGTGCTCCCAAAGGGAATGGGAGAGGTGAAGGCAAGTCAGGTGCGCCACAGTCGCTCTGGCGACTAAGAAAGTCGGTGTCAATAATTCTGAGGCTTCTAACTTATCAAAAACTAGCCTGGAATATACAAGGAACTCAATGGAGAAAAGACAGAAGATGTCAAGTATTTCATTTTACTTGGATTCACAATCAACACCCATGAAAGCAACAGCCAAGAAATCAAAGGATGCACTGCATTAGGAAAATCTGCTGCAAAAGACCTCTTTAAAGAGTTAAAAAGCAAAGACATCACTTTGAGACAGGTCTGGGGTCCTGCGGTAAAATTAACCCTCTTGTGACCCAAAAACCAAAACCAAACCAGTGCTGTCGAGTCGATTCCGACTCATAGCGACCCTATAGGACAGAGTAGAACTGCCCCATAGAGCTTCCAAGGAGTGTGTGGTGGATTGAACTGCTGACCCTTTGGTTAGCAGCCATAGCACTTAACCACTATGCCACCAGAGTTTCCCTCTTGTGAACAGAGGCTGTAAAAATTCCAAAGCAAACAAGGCTGGACACAGGAAACCAGTATCTCAACCTGAGGCTAAATTTTAAACCGTAAGCAACCAGATTTCCCTTAATGCTTCCTCTTAGGATTGTTTTTCAGGTAAACCAACTAAAACCAGCATTCCACACCGGCGCATAAACAATTTGGTTGACCACTGTATGTCCTCATCCCATAATAAGTCCTGCCTAAGAACCAAGAAACTGGTGTCAAAGAACTAAAAACACCAGACATACAGCATCAGATAAAGCCAGACCCAGTTTAGAAACGAGAGGTCCCACACCCACTTCCTTGCTAAGACTTAGCCCAGTCCTTTTAAATATGCATGCTATATCCCAGGAGTTTAATGAATAACTTCCCTCTTACTGCATAGTATAAAACTTCTCCCACCCCTTTGTTCTGAAAGATAATGCTTTGAGAGTGATCTTTCTATCTCCTAGTCCTTGCAAGTATTAAACTATGTCTCCTTTAAAATCCACTTGACTGTAGTTATTCTTAATAAGATTACAAGCGCGAACCCATTTAAGGACTAAGGCACGCCTGACCCAAGCCATGGTGGTTTTAATTGCTTCATATGCATGTGAAAGCTGGGCCATGAATAAGGAAGATGGAAGAAAATTGATGCCTTTGAGGTGGCAAAGAATTTTGAATATACCGTGCACTGCAAAAGATCGAACAAATCTGTCTTGGAATAAGTCCAGCTAGAATGCTCCTTAGAAGCAAGGATGGCCAAGTCTTAGTCTCACACACTTTGGACACGTTATCAGGAGGGACCAGTCCCTGGAGAAGGACATCATACTTGGTAAAGTAGAGGGTCAGCAAAAGAGAGGAAGACCCTCAACAAGATGGATTGACAAAGTAGCTGCAACAATGAGCTCAAACATAACAACTTTAAGGATGGTGCAGGACCAGGCAGTGTTTTGTTCGTTGTACATAGGCTTGCTATGAGTAGGAACCTACTCGATGGCATCTAACAACAACAACTCAACAACAAAAAGACCACCCCATTTAAAAATGGGCAAAGGTCTTTGTCATGGATTGAATTATGTCCCCCCCAAAATGTGTGTATCAACTTGGTTAGGCGATGATTCCCAGTGTTCTGTGGCTATCCTCCATTTTGTGATTGTCATTGTATGTTACAGAGGATTAGGGTGGGATTGTAACACCCTTACCAGGTCACGCTTACCAGGGAAGCTAGCAGAGAGGGGGGACTTCATATCACCAAGAAGGCAGTGCCAGGAGCAGAGCACTTCCTTTGGACCCGGGGTCCCTGAGCAAAGAAGCCCCTAGTCTGGGGGAAGATTGGTGAGAAGGCCAACAGAGAGAGAAAGCCTTCCCCTGGAGCCGACACTCCACATTTGGACTTTTAGCCTACTTTACCGTAGAGAAGTAAATTTCTCTTTGTTAAAGCCATCCGCTTGGGATATTTCTGTTATAGCAGCACTAGTACTAAGACAGCCTTGAACGGACATTTCTTCAAAAAAGAGATACAAATGGCTAACAAGCACATGAAAAGATGCTCATTAGGGACATGCAAATCAAAACCACATTGAGATACCACTTCATGTTCATTAAAAAAAAAAGTTGCTGTGGAATTGATCCTGACTCGTGGTGACCCCATGTGTTATACAGTAGAACTGCTCCAGGGGGTTTTCTTGTCTGTGGCACAAGCAATTGGCAACTGGCTAACCCAAAAGTTTGTGGTTCAAACCCACCAGCAGTTCCATGGAAGCAAATCCTGGCAAACTACTTCTGTAAAGATTACAGCCAAGAACCCCATGTAACAGTTTTATTTTGTGACACATGGGGTTGCCATGAGTTGGGGCTGACTGGATGGCAGCTAATGACAACAACAATCTTCACACTTAAGGTCACCATGAGTTGGAATCGACTAGACTGCAGTGGGTTTAGGTTTTTTGTTGTTGTTTAATCTTAACAGAAGCAGATTGCCAGGACTTTCTTCAACAGTACCATCGGGCAAGTTCAAACTACTAATCTTAAGGTTAGTAGTCAATAGTCGATTGCTAACCATTTGCACCGCACACACACGTACAAAAACACCAGAAAGCAACAAGTTTTGGTGGGATTCTAAAATGGTGCAGCCACTATGGAAAATAGTTTGGCAGTTACTCAAAAAGTTAAACATAGAATTACCTTATGACCTATCAACTCCACTGCTAGGTATGTATCTCAAAGACTTGAAATCAGGGACTCAAACAGGTATTTGTACCCCAATGTTCATTGCAGCACTATTCACAAGAGTCAAAAGGTAGAAACAATCCAAGTGCCCGTCAACAGATGAATGGATAAACAATATGTGGTATATCTATACAATGGAATATTATCCAGCCATAAAGAGACATGAAGTTCTGATACATGCTATGACATGGATGAACCTCGAATGCATTGTGCTAAGTGAAATAAATCAGACACAAAAGGACAAATATTGTATGATCCCACTTATATGAAATATCTAGAATAGGCAAATGCATAAAGACCAAAGTTTATTAATAGTTCCCGGGGGCTGAGGGAAGGGAGGAATGGAGAGTTATTGTTTAATGGGTACAGAGTTTCTGTTTAGGATGATGAGAAATAGTGGTGATGGTTATATAACATCGTAAATGTAGTTAATGTCACTGAAGTGTACACTTAAAAATAGTTAAATGGAAATTTTATGTTATGTATATGTATATATAGCCATAATAAATCTTTTAAATTAGAAAAGTAAAGCTATCATCTATATGAAACCAAATGGTCAACATTTACTCAAAAACAAAGAAAAGAAGGAAACTAGATTACTAGAAACGGAACAAGCAGAATGGAGATAATGAGAAAGTCGACACACTGAAAAATACAACCAATGTCACTGAACAAGTTGTGTAGTAATTTAACAATTACTGGGAGCCTAATTTGCTGTGTAAACTTTCACTGAAAACACAATAAAATACTTTCATTAAAAAAAAAAAAAGTGAAATTAGCCTGATCTGGTGAATAGCGCCTTCATCAAGCCAGCAAAGTTGAATTACTATCAGGAGGACAAACTGACATACGTGCGTCCTGATGCACTGCACTGAGAAGGACCTAAGATCTCTTCTGCAGTATTCCTGCCAGAATGTTCACCCTAAATCTAATCTTGAGGAAACAGACACACCAAAGTGACTGGCCTGGACTCTTTACAGATGTCAGTGTCATAAAAGACAAAGAAAGGAAAGGAAAGAAAAGGCTGAGGAACTATCCCAGAGTAGAGACATGACAAGTAAATGTCATATGTGGTCCTGGGTTGGATCCAGGATGGGGGAAAAAAATCAGCTATAAAGACATTCATTCCTGGGCAAATTTGAATATGATCTGTATATTAGATGATAGTATTAGCTATTAACTATTTACATTATCTATTAAATATTAATATCTAATAGACATATATTAGATAGACATATAGACAATTATAGATAGCTGTATAATATATATAACCTATTATTACTGTTATGTTATATTTAACATATTGGTTAAGAGTTCGGCTGCTAACCAAAAGGTCAGCAATTTGAATCCACCAGCCTCTCCTTGGAAACCCTATGGGGCAGTTCTACTCTGTCCTATAGGATCGCTATGAGTTGGAATGGACTTGATGGTGACAGGTTTTTTTATATAACAGACCAGCATTACCTATTAACTATTAATATTAACATTTTCAAGGTTAAATTCCTTGAGCATGATAACGGTGCTGTGGCATGTGGGAGAGTGGCCTTGTTCTTAGGAGATACTTGCTGAAGTATTTAGGGGTGAAATGCCAGGATGAGAGAGAAAGAAAGCGAATGTGGCAAAATTGTTAAGAACTGATTAATCTAGACGAAGGTTGGAAACTTATTAAAATAAAAAGGGGGCTCAAAAAGCCAGGCTGGAGAAGACCTACCACACTGAATGAAGGAAGAACTCATCCCTCTCTCTGTGGCCAAGATCAGTCCCTCCTGAGTTCTTGCCCTAAAGATTCCCTCCTAACTTGTCTGTTCACTTTTCTTTCTCAGATGACCCTGGCTCCACTTTAAGCGTCCTAGCTGGGGAGCACTGGTTTTCTGCTCCACCATTGTCTTCTTTTCTGCTAGCCAAGTGGAAGGCAAAAACATCTCTATGAGGTCCAAACCAACGTTGGGTGTCCTTCCAGGCACCGTAAGGATTGAGTTTGCTCAGAATTAGGGAAAGTAATGTGTGTGTGTTTGGGGGAGACATTTCAAGCCATCATTTTGCTTCTCTAAATTCTTTCATTTTATCCTCAGCACAACCCCATAAGATGGGCTAGACAAGCCTAGGAATTAGGGATTGTCAGGAGAGACCTAGAACATTCTATTGAGTCCAACCCCCTTGTATACAAAGCAGGAAACTAAGCCTAAGAAAGAGAGTAGCAGAGCTGGGGTTGCCATGATATGCGTGAAGATATCAGGGAGGCAAAAGAAAGAAAACTTAATAAATCCACAAAGACAAACACATTTCTATCCTGTCACTTTCTGAGTCAGCCAGGGCCCCCATGGCCAAGAGGTTATCCCTTATAGAGGGTTACAAGGTCAGATGCCAACCTCTAAATTTAGAGATAGGTTCCAAATGCTCCTAAGCTCATTTATGACTCATTAGACATCTGTTATCATGATTTTTTTTTTTAATTCTATCCCATTAGGAAAATGCCCTTTCCTCTCCCGCAGTTATTGAAACCCAATTCATCCTTCAAGCGCTTTTCTTCAATGAGGCCACCTTCCATTGTTGCCATAAGAATTAATTGACACTCCAATTGAGACGTTTCAACAAACGGATGCAGTGCTGGAGGTGCTCATTCGCCTATGCCAAGAAATTTGAAAGACAGCTACCTGGCCAACAGACTGGAAGAGATCCATATTTGTGCCCATTCCAAAGAAACGTGATCCAACACAATGCAGAAATTATCAAACAATATTATTAATATCACACACAAGTAAAATTTTGCTGAAGATTACTCAAAAACAGTTGCAGCAGTACATCAACAGGGAACTGCCAGAAGTTTAAGCCAGATTCAGAAGAGAGTGTGGAATGAAGGGTATCATTGTTGATGTCAGATGGATCCTGGCTGAAAGCAGAGAATACCAGAAAGATGTTTACCTGTGTGTTATTGACTATGCAAAGGTATTTGACTGTGAGGATCACAACAAATTATGTATAATATTGTGAAGAATGGGAATCCCAGAACACTTAACTGTGCTCGTGAGGAACCTGTACAAAGATCGAGAGGCAGTCGTTCATACAGAACAAGGGGATATTGAGAGGTTAAAATCAGAAAAGAGCATGTCAGGGTGGTATCCTTTCACTACACTTACTCAATCTGTATGCTGAGCAAATGATCCAAGAAACTGGACTACATGAAGAAGAACGTGGTATGAGGATTGGAGGAAGACTCATTAACGACCTGCAATATGCAGATGACACAGCCTTGATTGCTGAAAGTGAAGAGAACTTGAAGCACTTACTGATGAAGATCAAAGACTACAGGCTTCAGTATGCATTATACCTCGACATAAACCCAAAACCAAAAACCCACTGCCTTCAAGTCAATTCCGACTCATAGTGACCCTATAGGACAGAGTAGAACTGCCCCATAGAGTTTCCAAGGAGAGCCTGACGGATTCGAACTGCCGACCTCTTGGTTAGCAGCCATAGCACTTAACTACTACACCACTGAGGTTTCCATCTCGACATAAAGAAAACAAAAATCCTCACAACTAGAGCAATAAAGCAACATCATGATAAACGGAGAAAAGATTGAAGTTGTCAAGGACTTCATTTTACTTGGATCCACATCCAACACCCATGGAAGCAGCAGTCAAGAAATCAAATGAAGTATTGCATTGGGCAAATCTGCTGCAAAAGACCTCTTTAAGTTGTCAAAAAGCAAAGATGTTACTATGAGGATCTAAGGTGCACCCTGACCCAAACCATGGTATTTTCAGTCACCTCATATGCATGAGAAAGCTGGACAATGAATAAGGAAGACCAAAGAATTGATGCTTTTGAATTATGGTGTTGCGGAAGCAGACTGAATATGCCATGAACTGCCAGAAGAAAGAACAAATCTGTCTTGGAAGAAGTACGACCAGAATGCTCCTTAGAAGCAAGAATGGCAAGACTCTGTCTCAAATACTTTGGACATGTTATCAGGAGGGACCAGGCCCTGGAGAAGGAGATCATGCTTGGTAAAGTAGAGGGCCAGTGAAAAAGAGGAAGGCCCTCAATGAGCTGGATTGACACAGTGGCTGCAACGAAGGGCTCAAGCATAACAACTGTTGTGAGGGTGGCACAGGGCGGGGCAGTTTATCATTCTGTTTGTTGTACATAGGGTTGCTATGAGTCGGAATCGACTCAACATTTCATAGTATTTAGCAGAAATTTTTTGATGTTTAGTAAAGTATCTAAAATTTTTTTTTTAAAGAATTAATTGATTCATTTTCTGAGCTCCCACAATCCCTCACTTGCTTCTCTATCCACATGTCTGTTTCATTGGACTGTAAATCTCACCCACCTACTTTTCCCATGTGCCTAGACCAGCAGTTGTAGCAACTTCAAGTCCCTGGGTGACATAAATATTTAAGTGCTTGACTACTAACGGAAAGATATGAGATTCAAACCCTCCCAGGGGCACCTCAGAATAAGGGCTGGAGATTTGCTTCTGGAAGGTCACAGTCTTGAAAGCCCTATAGAGCACAGTTCTGCTTTACACATATAAAGACCTAGTTGTGCTCAGAAAACATTAGTTAAATAACTGAGAGGCTCAGGCCTATCCAGGGAAAAAGTCACAGACGTAAGTTATTATGACAATTATGACACACATATATAATTTTCATGTAAAGAACATGTACCTGGGTACGTCAACAGTGTTATGTGCCAACTGGAATAAGGAGCTGGCATGTCATGTTGGTGTTTAAATGTAGCTAATCATACCAGAGCACACATGTGTTTACACACACACACGTGTGTGTGCGAGCTGTTCTTACGGGCAACAGGCAGCCTGCTGGGCTGGCCCAAGCCCGACTCTGCAGCCAAGCTGACCGAGTCCTGATCTACCTCTGGCACTTACAAGCTGGCTGTGGGACTTTGGAGCAAGTTATTTGACTTATCTGCATTCCAGGTTTCTCTTTTGTCAAATGAGGGTGATGACGGTGTCTGCCTCACAGGATTGTCCGGCAGATTAAATGGGATAATGAACGATGCTCAGCAAAGGCATTTATTAATGTTCTTCTCAGATGGGTGGTTATGCTGGATCTCCTCTGTTTACCCCTCCAGGTTCTTCCCACCCTTGTCCACCCAGCTCCCTGGACCCTGATGCCTTCCATAGGCTTCCTTGACCTCTGGTTCTTGGGTTTGGCCAATGGGTAGGGAAGGAGAAGAAAGAGGTCAGCATGTTTCTTCCCCTGGCTCCTTCCCTGCAGGATCACTTTTAGATGTCAGGGCACTCTCCACACAGCTCTCTGGCTTTGACTCTGCCCATGCCCTCATCCCTCAGGCCTGTTACTAGGCCCAGGTACTAGCCCCATCCCTCGAGAGTTCACTTCGCCTCAGCCAGTAAACCAGTTGCTCTCGAGCTGATTCCAACTCACGACAACCCCATATGTGTCAGAACAGACCAGTGCTCCATAGGGTTTTCATGGCCGAGTTTTCAGAAGTAACTCACCAGGACTTTCTTCCAAAGTAACCTCTGGGTAGACTCAAACTTCCAACATTTTGGTCAGCAGGCAAACGTGTTATATGTTTGTACTACCCAGGGATACCCTGGACTTTTTTTTTTTTTTTTTAATAATTTTTACTGTGCTTTAAGTGAAAGTTCACAAATCAAGTCAGTCTGTCACATATAAGCTTATATACACCTTACTACATACTCCCATTTACTCTCCCCCAATGAGTCAGCCCGCTCCCTCCTTCCAGTCTCTCCTTTCATGACCGTTTTGCCAGTTTCTAATCCCCTCTACCCTCCCATCTCCCCTCTAGACAGAAGATGCCAACACAGTTTCAAGTGTCCACCTGGTACAAGTAGCTCACTCCTCATCAGCATCTCTCTCCAACCCATTGTCCAGTCCTTTCCATGTCTGATGAGTTGTCTTCAGGAATGGTTCCTATTATGGGCCAACAGAAGGTTTGGGGACCATGACCACCAGGATTCTTCTAGTCTCAGTCAGACCATTAAGCATGGTTTTTTCATGAGAATTTGGGGTCTGCATCCCACTGTTCTCCTGCTCCTCAGGGGTTCTCTGTTGTGCTCCCTGTCAGGGCAGTCATCAGTTGTGGCTGGGCACCATCTAGTTCTTCTGGTCCCTGGACATTTTTTTTTTAATAATTTTTTATTGTGCTTTAAGTGAAAGTTTACAAATCAAGGCAGTCTGTCACATATAAGCTTATATACGCCTTACTCCATACCCCCACTTACTCTCCCCCTAATGAGTCAGCCCGCTCCCTCCTTCCAGTCTCTCCTTTCATGACGATTTTGCCAGTTTCTAACCCTCTCTACCCTCCTATCTCCCCTCCAGACAGGAGATGCCAACACAGTCTCAAGTGTCCACCTGATACAAGTAGCTCACTCTTCGTCAGCATCTCTCTCCTACCCATCGTCCAGTCCCTACCATGTCTGATGAGTTGTCTTCGGGAATGGTTCCTGTCCCTGGACATTTTTAAGTGTTAACCTTTTGTACCAGCCAGGGACGCCTTGCCCATACCTATGTAAATTTAAAAATAAATAAATAAACCAAACCCATTGCTGTCAAGTCGATTCTGACTCATAGAGACTCTACAGGACAGAGTAGACCTGCCGCATAGGTTTTCCAAGGTTGCAGTCTTTATGGAAGCAGACTGCCGCATCTTTCACCTGTAGAGCAGCTGGTGGGTTTGAACCATGGACCTTTCAGTTAACAGCACAGCATATAACCACTGCACTACCCTTTATTAAACTTTCCTCAAATTATCCAGTATAAGTATGTCATCTGTTTTCCACCCAGACTTTCCAGTGCAGGAATTGGTTCCTGGCACAGCCCAAGATGACTGACTCTCATGTTTTTGCAGATAGATATCAGTTATGTCAGTACCATTTGTTGAAGAGACTGTCTTTTCCCCAATTAATGGAATTTCGGCCTTTGTTAAATATCAGCTGCTCATAGGTGGATGAATTTACATCTGGATTCGCAATTCTGTTCCATTGGTCTATGTATCTGTTGTTGTACCAGCGGCAGGCTGTCTTGACTACCGTGGTGCTTTAATAGGTTCTAAAATCAGGTAGTGTGAGGCCTCCCACTTTGTTCTTCTTCAGTAATGCTTTACTTATCCGGGGCCTCTTTCCCTTCCATATGAAGTTGGTGATCTGTTTCTCCATCTCATTAAAAAATGCTGTCGGAGTTTGGATTAGAATTGCATTGTATCTATGGATCCCTTTGGGTAGAATAGACATTTTCATAATGTTGAGTTTTCCTATCCATGAGCAAGGTATGTTTTTCTGCTTATGTAGTTTGCTATCGGGTCGCTATGAGTTGGAATCAACTTGACAGGAAGGGGTTTGGGGTTTTTTAGGTCTCTTTTGGTTTCTTGCAGTAGTGTCTTGTGGTTTTCTATGTATAGGTCCTTTACATCTCCGGTAAGATTTATTCCTAAGTATTTTATCTTCTTGGGGGCTATTGTAATTGATATTCATTTGGTGATTTCCTCTTCAAAGATCTCTTTGTTGGTGTAGAGGAATCCAACTGATTTTTGTATATCTTGTATCTTGTATATCTTTGCTGAACTCTTCTATTAGTTCTGATAGTTTTCTTGTGGATTCTTTAGGGTTTTCTGTGTATAAGACCATATCATCTACAAATAGAGATACTTTTACTTCTTCCTTACCAACCTGGATGCCCTTTATTTCTTTATCTAGCCCAATTGCTCTGGCTAGGACCTCCAGCACAATGTTGAATAAGAGTGGTGATAAAGGACATCCTTGTCTGGTTCCTGTTCTCAAGGGGAATGCTTTCAGACTCTCTCCATTTTAGGATGATGTTGGCTGTTGGCTTTGTATCAATGCCCTTTATTATGCTGAGGAATTTCCCTTCTATTCCTATTTTGCTCAGAGTTTTTATCATGAATGGATGTTAGACTTTGTCAAATGCCTTTTCTGCATCAGTTGATAAAATCATGTTGTCCTTGTCTTTTGTTTTATTCATATGATGGATTACATTGATTGTTTTTCTAATGTTGAACCATCCCTGCATACCTCTTATGAATCCCACTTGGTCATGATGAATCATTTTTTTGATATGTTGTTGAATTCTACTGGCTAGAATTTTGTTGAGGATTTTTGCATCTAAGTTCATGAGGGATTTTGGTCTGCAATTTTCTTTTTTTGTGGTGTATTTATCTGGTTTTTGTATCAGGGATATGCTGGCTTCATGGAATGAGTTTGGGAGTGTTTCATCCTTTTCTACGCTTTGAAATACCATTAGTGGTAGTGGTGTTGACTCTTCTCTGAAAGTTTGGTAGAACTCTCCAGCGAAGCTGTCAGGCCAGGCCTTTTTTTTTTTGTTGGGAGTTTTTAAGTTACCTTTTCAATCTCTTCTTTTATTACATGTTTATTTAGTTGTTCTACCTCTGTTTGTATTAGTTTAGATAGGCAGCGTGTTTCTAGAAATTTGTCCATTTCCTCTAGGTTTTCACATTTGTTAGAGTACAATTTTTTTATACTATTTTGTTATGATTCTTTTAAATTCAGTTGGGGCTGTTGTGATATTGCCCATCTCATTTCTTATTCAGGTTATTTGCTTCTTCTCCTGTTTTTTTTTTGTCAGTTTGACCAATGGTTTATCGATTTTGTTGATCTTTTCAAAGAACCAGCTTTTGGTCTTGTTAACTCTGAATTGCTTTTCTGTTCTCTATTTCATTTAATTCTGCTCTAATTTTTGTTATCTGCTTTCTTATGGTGCCTGAGGGCTTCTTTTGCTGCTCTCTTCCTATTTTTTTGAGTTTTAGGGTTAATGCTTTGATTTTGACCCTTTCTTCTTTTTGGATGTGTGCATTTATTGCTATAAATTGACCTCTGAGTACTGCTTTTACTGTGTCCCAAAGGTTCTGGTAGGATGTGTTTTCATTCTCACTTGATTCTGTGAATTTCTTTATTCCGTCCTTAATTTCTTCTATAACCCAGTAGTTTTTGAGAAAGGTGCCAGACAACTGACTCACAAAACAGGATTCTGAATTTGAATTGGTCATAAATTTAAGGAACACAGGGCAATCCTCCTTGCAGAAGGGGAAGTGTACCCAGGTAAGCCACAGCATGTTGATGTATGGACAAACAGGCCACCATTATTCAAATTATCACTGAATTATCATTTAGCTGCTGTGGTGACAATAGTGCTAATAATGATTATGGAGTCATTTGACTTCCAATGGCCACAGAGCACACACAGGGGAAAAGTGAGCTGAAAGATATAAATGCCCAATGGAGAGTGTGTGTGAGCAATAAGAACGTGTTGGTGGCTGTATGAAGGAGACCCTCATCTTGTATAGTCACCGGGCCCATGGGGCTGAGGACTGACCCTGGCGACTCATTGTAAGGGTTGCCAAGTTGCAGTGCTAATTAAATGCTCAGTCCCCCAGATATCTTATGCTAAGGTAAGGGCGTTGTTGGGGAAGATGGGAGACTCTGACATGGGAAGGGGACATTTGGGCAGGCATGGGGGAGGCTGAGAACTTTGAACCCCCAAATTCTTATGAAATTCTCTTGTTTGTGTAGGCAAGCCCCTCTTGCACCATTCCAGCCTCCCAGGAAATTAGCATCAGAACCCTCTCCTCATTCCCCTTGGCCCCAGGCCCATCCCAAATTAGATCCCAGCAGAGCCCTGGTGGAGAAGCACAAGGCCCTCACTGAGGGGGAATGCCTAGACTGAAAGAGTTACAATCTTGCCAGCCTGCCTTGGCAGAAGCCTCGGGAGCCTGGGTGGAAGTGGGTTCTGAGGGAAATAGACCAAGGAGGATGGAATGTAGGGCTCCACTTGCCAAATTCTTTGCTATAGGTGCCCACCCAGGATTTGGATTTGTCATGTTGGCTGGAGCACTAGGGAGGAGCATTAGTAGTCGGCTAGACTGGCTAATTAAAGCCTAGACTTAATAATAGTCTACAGTTAATGAAGTTGAAATGCCAGAACACCCCTGGCATAGTGTAAAGGAAGGAATCCAAAGTCTCAGGGAGATGGGAATGTTGGATTGGCTCTATCATGTGCATTCTGCTTAGCCACCTAGTTCAAGGTGGTCTGGAGACTACTCCCTTTACTAAAGCATTAAAAAATGCATAGGTGAGGGCCACCAGCATCCTTGGATTGCTCTGATGGCTCTCCTTGGTGAACTGGAGATAAGAGTAGGGATGTTGCAGTATAACTGGATTCCCTGATCTCAGTGAGAGCAATGCTCTCCTGGTGGTATAAAGGAATCCTTGGGTGGTGGAAACAGTTAATACACTCAGCGGGAGATCTAAGTCCTCTCAGAGGCACCTCAGAAGAAAGGTCTGGCAATCTACTTCTGAAAACCCAGACCCTGAAAACCCTGTGGAGCACAGCTCTACTCTGACACACATGGGGTCATGAGTCGGAGTCCATTCTACGGCTACAGGTTTTTTTTTTTTCCCCCTTCATTTTTTGGTGGTGTAAAGTCCAGGTGGTGGTGTTCAATAGTCAAGGGCAAGTGGATGCAATGACCAACAATAAATCATGGTCATCAGGTGACAAGAGGACAGCCCTGTGGGCAAAGGTCAGCCTATTTCCCTGTGGCTTGCTCAATGGATCCATGTGTCTTAGTTATCTAGTGCTGCTATAACAGAAACACCACAAGTGGATGGTTTTGTTGTTGTTAGGTGCAACTGAGTTGGTTCTTACTCATAGCGACCCTATGTACAACAGAAGGAAACACTACTTGTCCCATGCCATCCTCACAATCATTACTATGTTTGAGCCCATTGTTGCAGCCACTGTGTCAATTCATCTTTTGAGGGTCTTTCTCTTTTTCACTGACCCTCAACTTTACTAAGCATGATGTCCTTCTCCAGGGACTGGTCCCTCCTGATAACATATCCAAAGTATATGAGATGAAGTCTCGCCATCCTCACTTCTAAGGAGCATCCTGGCTGTACTTCTTCCAGGACAGATTTGTCCATTCTTCGCAGTCCATGGTATATTCACTATCCTTTGCCAGCACCATAATTCAAAGGCATCAATTCTTCTTCAGTCTTCATTATTCATTGTCCAGCTTTCACTGCATATGAGGTGATTGAAAATACCATGGCTTGGGTCAGGCATACCTCAGTTCTGCTTTAACAAATGGAAATGTATTTTCTCACAGTTTAGGAGACTAGAAGTCTGAATTCAGGGCGCTGGCTCTAGGGGAAGGTACTTTTCTCTTCTGAGCTGTTTCTGGTCAGTCTTCATGTGCCTTGGCATCTCTCTTCCCCCATCTCTGCTTCTTTTGCTTGCTTGTTTAATCTCTTTTATATCTCAAAAGAGATTGACTTAAAACAGGCCCTACTCTCATCATGTCTCATTAACATAACAAAGACAACTGTCAAGGACTGAATTATGTCCCCCCAAAAATGTGTGTATCAATTTGACTGGTATTGTATGATTTTCCTATAATTTGTAAATCCTGCCTCTGTGATGTTAATGAGGGAGAAAAGGTGGTAGTTTGTGTTATTGAGGCAGGATTCAGTTTACAAGTTTGGCTTGTGTCTTGAGGCAATCTCTTGAGATACAAAAGACAGAAACAAGCAGAGAGGCAAGGGGACCTCATACCACCAAGAAAGCAGTGCCGGGAGCAGAGAGCATCCTTTGGACCCAGGGTCCCTGCATGGAGAAGCTCCTAGTCCAGGGGAAGAGACAGAAGGCCTTCTCCTGGAGCTGGCGCCCTGACTTTGGACTTTCAGCCTACTGTGAAGAAATAAATTTCTCTTTGTTAAAGACATCCACTTACGGTATTTCTGTTATAACAGCACTAGATGACTAAGACAACAACCAATTCCCAAATGGGATTATAACTACAGGCATAGAGTCTGGGATTTACAACACTTATTTGGGGGGACATAATTCAATCCAAAACACTGCATAAAGTGGCCTTGGTGGCAGGGGTGGAGGCTATTCCTTGACTTGGTAACATAGCCTTCCTATCTCCAGTGCTGCTATAAATTAAATTGTGTCCCCCCCCAAAAAGTAAATCCTAACCCCTGTACCTGTGCCTGTATTTACCTTTCTTCCCAGGCCCCACTCTCTGCCCCTGCATGCACACACACACACACACACACACACACACATATACACATACTTCAGTCATAGCATCTGTCGCACTTC
Source organism: Loxodonta africana (assembly GCF_030014295.1). Classification (NCBI taxonomy): domain Eukaryota; kingdom Metazoa; phylum Chordata; class Mammalia; order Proboscidea; family Elephantidae; genus Loxodonta; species Loxodonta africana. The sequence continues at coordinate 105,598,081 of NC_087342.1, forward strand.
ACATCCCTTATCTGTTTACAAGCATGTCTGTCTCTCTCCTTGATGGCTAGGAACATCTCTTTCTTGTCTTATTATCCCCAGCCCAGCCTGGCATAAAACAGGGACCAACAAATGGTTTCAAAGGAAAGAATGAATGGCCATATTAAGGCTAAAGTAAAGTAGGGGGTCAGTGAAAAGCAGGAAGACCCTCAAGGAGATGGGTTGACACAGTGTCTGCTACAATGGGCTTAAGCATAAAAATGATTGTGAGGATGGTGCTGGACCAGGCCGTGTTTCATTCTGCTGTCCACAGGGTTGCTATGAATCATCGATGGTATCTAACAACAACCGAAACATACCTATGGTTATAATCCCGTTTGAGAATGGGTTGTGTTTGTTATGTTACTGAGGCAGTATTAGTGCAGGGTGTGTCTTAAATCAATCTCTTTTGAGGATAAAAGAGCAGATCAAGCAAGCAAGGAAGGAAGCAGAGATGGGGGTAGATGCCAGCCACGCGAATGTCACCAAGGAACTGAGGAACAGAAGCTGAAAAGAGATGAGGACCTTCCCCTAGAGCCAATAGAGAGAGACCTCCCCTACAGGCAGCACCCTGAATTCAGACTTCTAGCTTCCTAAACTGTGAAAAATAAACTTCTTTTCATTAAAGCCACTCGCGATATTGCTGGTATAGCAACACTATATAGCTAAGACCAAGGCCGATCAGGCAGTGGCCAGTGCTGAGTGCCCAGCCCACTTACCTCAGAGGCTAATGCTGAGCCCTGATTGGGCGCCATTCTCACCAGGGTTGCAGGTTAATTTGATTGGGCCCCTCCCATCATGGCAGGGGCAGGTGAGGCTGTACTTAACAAGGATAGGCATGTATTGCAGGTATGAATTTGCCTTCCCTGCCCACAGTATTTCTGTCAGCACCAGTGCTCCTTAACTTACAGAATACCTTACCCATCACTGTGGCATGGCAGGCCTCTTACCATCGCCTCCAACCAGGACACACATTTTCCAGCCAAGGAATGAGCTCACACCCAAGGAACTCACTGGTCTCGCCATGTGCACCTTCATCCAGAGGCAGCCGTCTTGATGGAATGGTGGGTTGGCCTGCCGAAGGCTGTCACAGAATAGCTAGGAAATGATAAGCAACTAGAAATATTAGTTCAGAGTTTCACACTTTGAATAGGATGTTGTTTGTGACAAAAATTTTTGGTGTTTCTTTTCATTTTCTTTTTCCATGCATGAAGTTTTTACACAGCTATGATCATACTACATGCACATTTTTTAAAATTAACATCATAACCAAAACATTTTTCCATGTCATTACAAGCTGTTTAAAAAGAAGTTTTGGCTCAAGTACCATCTTCTAAAGTATTTTTCCTGACCCTTAACCCTACTCATTGACTGGAGGGCACTGGGTTGGGTAACCCTACTCTAGGAGTCTCTGGGTAGCGTAAACAGTTAAGTGCTTGATTACTAACCAGAAGATTGGCAGTTCTAATTCACCTAGAGGCACCTGGGAAGAAAGGCTTGACAATCTACTTCCAAAAGGTCACAACTACTGAAAACCCTATGGAGAGCAGTTGTACTCTGAAATACATAGAGTTGTCATGAGTTGGAATCAAGTCGCTAGCAACTGGTTTGGGTTTTTTTGGTACCCCTACTTTTTACTCTAAAAGAATTTACCTCCCTCCCTGGGCCCCACTCTACACCTGCGCGCACACTCACGCACACACACACACACTCACACACTTCAGTCATACCATCTGTACATACCACGTCTTTTATCTGCTATCCCTTATCTGTTTACAAGCCTGTCTTTCTCCCTCCTTGATGGCTGGGGACATCTCTTACTTGCCTTTTTATTCCCAGCCTCAACCTGGCACAAAACAGGGACCAATAAACGGTTTCTTTATTTCTTTTTTTTTATTGTGCTTTAGGTGAAAGTTTACAGCTCATATTAATTTCTCATACAAAAATTTACATACACATTGTTATGTAACCCTAGTTGCAATCCCTATAATGTGACAGCACACTCCCCCTTTCTACCTGCATTTCCTGTGTCCATTCAACCAGCTCCTGTCCCTTTCTGTCTTCTCATCCTACCTCTGGGCAGGGGCTCCCATTTGTGTTTTTTTTTTTTTTATCTACTTGAACTGAGAAGCACCCTCTTCACAAGTATTATTTTATGCTCTATAGTCCGGTCTAATCTTTGAAGACTTGGCTTTGTGAATGGTTTTAGTTTTGAGTTAACAGAGAATCCGGGGACCGTGTCTTCTGGGGTTCAATAAATGGTTTTGAAGGGAAGAACGAATGGCCATTTTAAGGCTATATAGTATCTTGCCATGTAGATTCTCCATAGTTTATTTCCTTATCAATGATCATTTGGATGCTTTTTTTTTTTTTATCGTAAATTACACTGTAGGATTTTTATGTGTGGAATGGGTGTCCCTACCAGGATGACTAGAAGAGGCTTCTACTTGATATTTCAGTACACACACATGCTGACCCCCGACCACCCCTATGGCTAAAATCTTCTAATTGGATATGTCAGATTTACAACCAGTAATTTTTTGGCAACATCAACAGCCCTCTCTAATAAATGCTGCTTTATCATTGTTGTTAGCGGCTGTCAAGTCGGACCCCAACTCTTGGTGATCCTATGTACAACAGAACAAAACACTGCCCAGTCCTGCGCCATCCCCATAATCGGCTGCACATCAGACCGTTGTGATCCATAGAGTTTTCACTGGTTGATTTTCAGAAGTAGATCACCAGGCCTTTCTTCCTAGTCTGTCTTTGGAAGTTCTGCTGAAACCTGTTCAGCGTCACAGCAATACGCAAGCCTCCACCGATAGACAAGTGGTGGCTGCACATGAGGTACATTGGCTGGGAATCGAACCCAGATCTCCTGCATGGAAGGTGAGAATTCTACCACTGAACCACCAATGCCATAAGTACTGCTACTTTTCCTTAATTTTCTTTTTCATATCCTGTAAGGCTCACCTGGAGCCTTGGTGGCACAGTGGTTAATAGCTATGGCTGCTAACCAAAAGGTCAGCAGTCTGAATCTACCAGGCGCTCCTTGGAAACCCTATGGGGCAGTTCTGCTCCGTACTATAAGACCGCTAAGAGTTGGAATTGACTTCATGGCAACCAGTTTATGGCTCGTCTCAGCTTAACGAAGACTCTGAATTTTCTACTGGTACATATGAAAAAAGAGAGACAGATAATGTAGAATGAGCACCTACTGTGTGCCAGGCACCGAGATGAGTATTCTTGGTTAATCTAATTCTCCCAACAACCTTGCGAAAAGAACTTTGGAGAGAGACAGACCTGTAAACACATCCCTGTAATGAACTCCCAGCTCCACCTCTTGCCTGCTAGAGTATTTGAAGAGAAGTAACTAAGCTTTTCTGATTTTCTGAGCCTCACTTTCCTCAGCTGTACAACAGGGATGGTAATAATACCTCCTAAGGTTTTTGTGAGGATTTCCTGTGATCCTCTGTGAACTGACACTAGCTCAGTGCAGCGACTGGCAAATGGCAGGTTCAATCACAAGTGAGAAGCCGAGACCAGCATCTCCACCCTCCTAAGGCCGGTGTGTCTGGGCATCTTCCGCTGAAGAAATGGAAGGTTCCTACCATCTGTCCCCACGGCAAGTACATCTTTAGGGCCAGAAAGACTGTGGGTCGGAGGGAGATTCCCTGGGCTCCTGGAAGGAAGGAACCAACGTGAGGAACAGACGAGAGTTTACAGGTGGAGCTGTGGCCAGAGACGCCCCAGCCCGGGGTTTGAGCCAGGAGTGGCCAAGTGGAAAAGCAGCGATGGCAGCGGGGTGAGGGAGGTGGCTGGGGCTGGGAGGTCTCCATCTGTCTGCCCCTGGGAAGGCCTTGAAGCCTGAAGGAGCACATTACATCTGTAATGTGGTAACGAAGCCCAGGCCAGCGCCTCCCCAGGCTGGAAGGTGGGAGGGTCGTTGGGGACACCTGCCTCCCTCCCTCCTTCCCTCTCTGGTGGGAACCCACCGAGACTCTGCCCCCACCTGGGCATGGGCTGTGCCTGGGAACACGCAGAGCCTGAGGCTTCCAGGCACCCTGAGGGGAAGGGGGGGCACAGCCATGGCCTCTGGGGTTCTCTCAGAAAAGTCAGGAGAATGTCATCAACATGATTATTAAAATAACCATCAAACTGAAATAGAGTGGAGCTGACACAAGAATAAAGAAGTCAAGGAGACAGGAAGAAATAAAGTTACATAAAAGGAATTAAGGGGTAATAAAGGCTTTGCGAATAATAGGGACAGGAAGGATTATTCAATAAATGATCCTGGGATAACTGATTAGCTGTCGGGGGAATGTAAATGCACATTTTTTACCATACACCAAAATTAATTTCTAATAGAATTAAAGGGGGGTGGGGGGTGGGGAGGGAAAGGTAGAGTTTAAATTAAAAAACAAAAAAGATAAGACAATAGAAATGAGATTGCTTCAGTTCTCTGGAGGAGAGGACATTCCAGGCTTAAAAGAGATGAAATAAATCCCCACAGGCAAGATGAATATACTCATTTACACAAAACAAAAAACCATAGGGTTAAAAAAAAAAGAAAAAAGTGAAATTAAAAACAGTCAGTGGACTGGGGAAACAGCTCCAACAATTGCAATATACAAAGTATCGGTATCTTTAACATGTGAACTCTTATAAAATTAATAAGACACTAAGACTATGCTATTAAACCTGGCACCTTGGAGTCAATTCCGACTCAGAGCAACCCTATAGGACAAGGTAGAACTGCCCCCACAGGGTTTCCAAGGAGTGGCTGGTGGATTCGAACTGCTGGCCTTTTTGGTTAGCGGCCAGTCCAGCTCTTAACCTCTGCACCACTGGCAGGCAAGTGATGTTTAAAAACAAACCCGTTGCCAGTCGAATCAATTCCGACTCATAGCAACCCTGTAGGAGAGAGCCGAACTGCCCCACAGAGTTTCTGAGGAGCACCTGGTGGATTCTAACTGCCAACCTTTCAGTTAGCAGGGGTAGTAGCACTTAATCACTACACCACTAGGGTTTCCAACAACATTAAAGAAGGTAATAAACAGAAACAACTAAATGAAAAATGTCACAATCAGAGAAATGAAATACCATCTTTAACCGATCAAATTAGGAATTTTAAAAAAAGGAATGCCCTGTGCTAACCTAGATAAACGGGCCTTTCATACACTGTGGTGGAACATAAATTACTATAGCAGATGTGTATCCAGGAGTCTGAAACACACGGATTTTCAAGCCAATAATTTAAAAAAAAAATAAATGTTAATTCCCATAAGTCTTTACAAAGATATTCACTACCCTAAATTGGAAAACCCAATGTCTAACAATAAAGGCATGACTAGATGAATTATAGCACATCTGTAGTTTCATTTTTCCTGAATATTTCATAGATTTATTGGCTATCAGGAGCCCTGGTGGTGCAGTGGTTAAGAGCTTGGCTGCTAACTAAAAGGTCGGCGGTTCAAATCCACCTGCTGCTCTTTGGAAACCATACAGGGCAGTTCTGTTCTGTCCTATAAGGTCACTATGAGTGGGAACAGACTCAATGGCACATAACAACAACAACTGGACAGCAAGTTTAGAATAACTCTTTTTTAATATATATTTTATTGTGTTTAAAGCACAGTAAATGAGGTTCCCATTTAACAATTTCTAAACAAATGATTCAGTGATCTTGGTTACATCTTTTGTAGTTTTGTTTTTTAGTAATGTTTATCTTGCTGATTTTTTTTAAAAAATAGAGGTTCGTTGTAGAAAATTTGAGAAATAAATAATTATAAAGAGGAAAATAAAACCTATCCAAAATCATAACATGCAGAGATAACCACTGTTAACATCTGATTGGCTTTCTTCCAGAAATATTTATGTATTTTTTATACAAACTTGAGTATATAGTTTCTATTTAGATTTGTATCCCACTTGTTTAAACTCTCTATAGTGACTACGTATATACATGTATAAAGAAAGAGAATATTTCTTCTTATTATGTACAAAGAACTGTACCAAGCCCTCCTGATGGATTATCTTGTTTAATTCTCACAATATCCCTTTGAGGTCTTATCACCGTCATTTCACAGATAGAAAATCGGGGATCAGGGAGGGAAATAACTTCCTGAAAGTCATACTACTACTGAGTAATCAGAATTAAAATCCTGGTGTTCTGTCTTCACAGTTCGTGCTCTTAACCAAACTTTATTCTACATCCCTTGTCATTCGATATTCTTCGAAAACATGGTTTTAAAGCCTGCTGCATAATATCCACTAATATAAATGTACCAAACCTTAATGCATTCCCCTCACGTTGAGCATTTTATGTTGTTTCCATTTTCTTGCTTTTTAAAAATAATACTTGAAAGACATCTTTGTGCATAAATCTTTGCCTTTTAATGATTGAATCTTTTATTATTTTACTAGGGTGTATGCCTGAAAGAAATTTCAGGGTCAAAATGAGAACAACAGCTGAATTTTAATGAAATCACCGAAAAGGACATTAGCAAAATATTTAAATAAGGAGTAACAACATGGAAATAAGTTTATTTAACATCTTTTTTGGCCATAATAAAGCCAGCCATCAGGAAACAATTCAAGTCCTGACTCTGACAACTGCCAGCTGTGTGGCCTTGGGCAGGTCACTCAACCTCTCTGAGGCTCAGTTGCCTCACAGTGAAACGGAACTCCCAGTGGTTGGGAAGATCGAATGAAGCCCAGTATGTCAAGCCCCTGACATACTGCCAGGTGCTCTGTGTCGTGTAAATGGTAGCTGGCCTTTAGAAGGGCCAGTGAATGGAAAAAAGCTTTGCAGACTGTGAAGCTCTCTTCAGAATGGAGAGAGTGTGGACATGTGGCTTCTAGTGCCTGGCTCATGAGAGAGGATTGGGTTTGGGGGCTAGGGTAAGGATGGGAGGGGCCCCTCATCCGGGAAAACGGCTTTGTGGCAGAGCAGCTGAGGTGCAGCTGGGGCTGTGGCCTGGAAAGCAGTCTTGCGGGCACATCCTCCCTTAGCCCACACCTTGGATCTGCAGCTGGGTCCTGCCTCCTCTGGGTAGGCCATGGCTGAGCCTTGGCTGGTGCTTCTTCTGGCCCTCGGGTGTCCGGCCCTGCCCACAGGTGAGCTCCTTCCCTGGGTTCCTTTCTGTAGCCCACTAGTCTGCCCAAGCCCGTTCCCTCATTCTGAGCCTCCTTGGTGTGGGTGGAATGCAGGGAGGCAGGACAAGAGCCATTTGGAGCCCTTGGAGTGTCCAGCAGAAGCCCATTATCCCTTTCCTCATTGTACTCCACCCCCCAAGTCCTGCTCCTCTAGAGTCCACAGTGTTGGTAGGAAAGGCACTCGCCTCCTGGAGGAATAGAGACCTATGAGCAAGGAGGATGGGGTTCCATGGGGGCTGGGGGTTGGGGTAGCCAGCACTGTGTTGTGTCATATGGAGTGATTGTGAGGTCCTGTCTTGCCCTTCCTGCCCAACTCCTGACCTCAGGGTGCCCTATTCCAACAGGACTCGGGGTGTCTCATGTTCACTCCCAGTGCCCCCTTATCCTACTGGGCTTTTGGTGACTTCCCGGGGATATTTACCCTAACCTCCAAAAATCAAAACTGGAGCCAAAGGGCTAATATTTTGAGAAGAGAATTCCTACTGTAGTGGCGGAAGGTCTTTGACCTTTGAGTCAGGGAGCCTCCTAGATCTAAAGTTGGCCCCCAGTCTGTCACAGCATCTCCTTCCACAGGGAGATAAACCACACCCACATGGAGCAGGGAAAGCCCATGGCAGAAGGCCTGAGCTCTGGGAAGGGAGGAGTCAGGGTGAGGAGGAGCAATCCTGGAAGGCTTCATGGGGGAGTTGGGAGCTGAACTCAACTTGGAGGAGTATCTCTACCTGTGTAACTGAAAAGCCTCAGGAGTTTGACGAGCCTAGAGCTCACCCTCAGCCTTCTCTATGCTCCCTTTATTTGCAATGATTTATTAATATTAATAATATTGACATCGATACTTGTCTCTCAGGGCATTTTACGTTTATGGTCTTTCCACAACAGTTTCAGTGGGCTGGTGTAATTATCCTCATTACATTGGTGGGAAAAATGAGACTCAGTAAACTAAGTGGAGGAGTCAGGAGTCAAGCCAGCTTTGTCTGAGACCATGTCCCAGGCTTGGTTCATTGTGTCATGTGGCAAAATTTCAATTATCCTCCAAAGCAGGGTGGTCTATGTGATTGAGCAAATGTTTCTAGTACCCATATGGTTTACTTATTTATTTTTAATTATGAAATAAAACAGACCTACAATAAAGACTTGAAAATAATACAACAAACACCCATTCACCCTCCAATTGCTAATATTTTGCTACATTTGAATCAGATTTTTTTTTTTAAAAGAAACAAAAAGTTATGGGTGCCTTCGAAGCTTCCTTTGATCTCATTCCAGATCCTATTTCCTTCCCTTTTTCCCAAGAGGTAATCACTCTCCTGAGGATGGCACAACATGGTATTATAATTATTTGTTTGGGGTTCTGTCTTTCCCATGGGACTCAGTCCCTTGACGGCAGAGACAATGTCTTACTCAAACCCCAGTGCCTGTCACAGAAAGGCACTCAGATGAATGGATGGATGGATGGACATATAGACGGATGGTAAAAAGAGTGAATGGAAGAAAGGACAGTTGATGGAAGAATGGATGAAAGGGTAGATAGATGGAAGAAAGGAAGGATGCTTAGATGGGTAAATGCAAGGAAAGAGGGATGGATGTGTGAATGGTTGGATAGATAGATGGATGGTGGAAGAACAGATGGAAGGATAGAAACCCAGAACCCTAACCTAGAATGAAATGCTGGCCATGGGGGGACACAGACTGATTTAGCCCTCCATAGGTTTGTGCTCTCTTGCAGGTGTGGGCAGCACGCCCTTCCCCTCTTTGGCCCCACCAATCACACTACTGGTGGATGGGAAGCAGCAGACGCTGGTGGTCTGCCTCGTCCTCGATGTTGCATCCCCTGGCCTTGACAGTCCCATCTGGTTTTCAGCTGGAAATGGCAGTTCATTGGATGCTTTCACCTACAGCCCTTCCCCAGCAGGAGATGGCACCTGGACTAGCTTGGCCCAGCTCTCCCTGCCCTCGGAGGAGCTGGCAGCCTGGGAGCCCTTGGTCTGCCACACAGGGCCTGGGGCTGAGGGCAGCAGCTGGAGCACACAGCCCCTACAGCTGTCAGGTGGGGATGGAGCCTGGGGCCCTGTGGAAGCTCTGTCCCCTTTCACACACCTGGAATGATAGTGTGGTGGGAGGGAGGAGGCTCCAGGCCATGGGAGCATAAAGAGTGTCCAAGTGCAGACCACCCAGGTGAGGTGATGCCTGGGCCCACAGCAGGGTGGCCTCAGGGTCATGAATCCTGGAATTTGCAACCCTGGCTCTCCTGCATGACTTCCAAGAGATAATAATGCCTTCCTCCTAGGGTTGAGATATTTATATATACCTCACCCTATTTATATAGGGTGAGGTATATATAAATATACAGACAAGGGCAGTGTGTTTCAATGGTAGAATTCTCCCCTTCCATGCAGGAGACTCAGGTTTGATTCCCAGCCAGTGCACCTCCTGCACAGCTACCGCTTGTCTATCAGTGGAGGCTGGCATGTTGCTGTGATGCTGAACAGGTTTCAGCAGAGTATTCCAAACTAAGACAGACTAGGAAGAGAGGCCTGGCAATCTACTTCCAAAAATCAGTCAATGAAAATTCTATGGATCACAACACTCTAATCCTGTTGTGCATTGGGTCGGCATGAGTCAGTGGCCAACTTCACAGCAGCTAATAACAATATATATGTTATACCTCACAAGAATCAAGTAATAATTAAAACAATAGCTATCAGCTATTGGGTGTTAATGTGAGCCAGGCACTGTTCTAAACACTTTCAACTTATGAGCTAGGTCGTATTATTTCCTCCATTTCACAGATGGGAAAGCTGAGGCATGGGAGGATTAGGTAACACGTCCAAAGTCAGCTATTATTACTGACCAGATGACTTACTTCCTCTTTCTAGATTACCTCAGTTTTGCCATCTTCTCAATGCGAATGTTGGTTGAATAAATACCCTGCCTTCCAAAGAATACTAAGAAAATAGATTTCTTGTCTGAAAATAGATTTCTTGTCTCAGTGCCGCTAGGGCGCAGAACAGGGATGGCGGATGGAGCAAGGGAGATCTGGGCTCTCTACAGGAACTGCAGCAAATGGGCTCAGGGTCCTTGCTGCTGGTTCATGTATCCAACATGGGCTGAACACCAGCTCTGTGCCAGGGCCTGGGCGTAGCACTGCAGATGCGGAGCTCCAAGTGCACGGCCCATCCCAAAGTACTTACTACCTTCTCCTTGACTCACAGGAGAGGCTTCTTCAGCCAGGACCTGCCTCTGGGAACCTTTTTGGGGTGAGTACTGGGGTGGGGCTAAGCAGCTAGGTATCAGGACCCTGGGTCCTGGAGGGTGGAATATCCAGCTCTGGCCTGATGGGTCCCACCTGCGGGTTGGTGGATTGTTGGGTTGGGGAACTGGCTAGCCTGGGCCCATGGGTAGGATGGGGGTGGATCCCCTGGCCCCAGCCCAATCCTTGGACACCGGTTGAGAAGCACAGGTGAGAGCCAAGGGGAGGGTCCTTGGTGCTCTCCTTGGGCAGCCCAAATGGGTTGTCTTAGCATTAGCACCTTGTGTAAATGGGAGACTGTCTAGGGTAAAGGAAGAGCTCTGGACCAGAAGTCATGAAGTCCAGGATCCAGTGTGGCTCTGCTTCCTGACCAAATAGAAAAATTTGAGCTGGTTGGTTACACTTCTCTGCAACAGATGCTACTACTTACCTGTCTTATATCCCTCTGGTTGTTGGGAAATAAAACTAAGGCTAGAAAGGTATTTGTTATTATTACCAGTAAGAGCTGATGTTAGACACCAGGAAAGACTTTCCCTGGAGGAGGGGGACAAAGGGGAAAATAGCAAAGGGCAAAGGACAAAGCCGCTGTTCTCTGGCTAACACTCCCTCTGAGTGGGGCAGAGGTCCAGGCACAAGGCCTCAACCCGCGCCTTCTCCCTCAGGGATGCCGGCCCAGGCCCTGCGGCTGGGGGCCCTGCGGCTGCTGCTCTTCAAACTGCTGCTGTTCGATGTGCTCCTGACCTGCAGCCGGCTCCGCTCCCTGCGCACGGCCCAGGCGGACCCAGCGGGGGCGCCTTGCCTGGGGGGCTCGGGGCTCCCTGAGCTCCCAATGGCCCCACGGGCAGACAGCCTTCTTCTCCGTGTGCCACCGCCGCCCGTGTGAGAACTCTCAGCTGCCAAAGATTGGACTTGGCCGCAGTGATGGAGTGATGACAGGCAGACAGCTCCACCCAGCCTGCCGGGTTCAAACCCTCTGCCTGGTCAGGAGCGCAGGAGTCCAATCCGGGAGCAGGGGCGTTCACTACCGACCGACCTTGGACCTGGTGCTCATTCATGATCCAACCTCAGTATTCCTTGCTCAAATCTTGGAGCTTTTTTGTGTGGCCCTGCCTCCTACTGCAGACTGGAACTTCCTGCGGGCTTCCTCTGTCTCCCCCCTTCAGACTGAACGCTTTGAGAGGGAAAAGCCTGGTTCTCTCCCATTAGACTGGGAGCCCTTAAAGGTGGTGATCGCCCTGGCACTTGGACATTTGAAGTGAAGATAACAGAATTAAAGGAGAACTTAAATGACACAAGCAAATTAAAAATATTTTAATTCGCATCTGCACTGGGAGTAGGGAATTTGGTTGATTTAGAGGAGGCGAGGGTGGTACAAATGGTAAACGTGCTCAGCTGCTAACCAAAAGGTTGAAGGTGTGAGTCCACCAGAGGCGCCTTGGAAGAAAGGCCTGGCCATCTACTTCCAAAAAATACACCATTGAAAACCCTACGGAGCACAGTTCTACTCTGACACACATGAGGGTGCCATGAGTCAGAATCAACTCGACAGGAACTGGTACTGGTAGAGAAGGAAGAAACCTGGGAAGGCCCCCTTGAAGAAGAGGGCTTCCTGAGGGTAAGAACCTGGAATTGCAGGAGTGGGGGCTGGGGTTGGGGAGAAAGCTGCCCCATCTCTGTCTCCTTCCCTTCCCTCATAGTAAGGTGTTTGGTGAGGCCCCCTCTCTGTCTCCTTAGCCTGACCCAATCTCTGTGAGAGGAGGTCAGGGCAAGGAGCCCAGGAACCTAGGAAAGTGGGGGGCTTAGCCTGATGTGAAGTCTTGTACAGACTTGACGGTAGTGAACAGGGCCAGGATTTCCAGGTAACAGTATTTCCAAACTTCTACATTATTAATGAATTAAGGGTCATTATTCATCCAACAAATATTCATTGGGCATTAACTCTGAACCAGGTACTGTACTAAAAAGGCTTTTTTGCTCTGACAGAATATGAGTGGAATATAGACTGTGTGCTCTGTGTTTCCCCAGCTCCACCAGCAAATCCAATTTGAGGGTTCTTTTCCCCTTATCATCCCAAGAATCCCTGGGTGCTTCCGTGTGAATCCAGATGCCACCCCAGGGAAGTCTGTTCCATCAATGGCTCTACCTCGATCTTCCTACAAGGTGGGGAGAGGGGGCTGCATTAGTTTCCTAGGGCTGTTGTAACAAAGTACCATAACCTGGTGCCTCAAAACAACAGAAATTTATTCTCTCATAGTTCTGGAGAATAGAAGTCCAAATTCAGGTCCATGCTCTCTCCAAAGTCTCCTCCTAGGAGAAGATCCTTTCTTGTCTTTTCCAACTTCTGATAGTCCCAGGAGTTACACTTGTGCAGCATGTAATCTCTGCCTCCGTCTTCACGTGGCTTTCTTCCCTCCATGTCTGTCTCTGTGCTGCTTCTCTTCTTATAAGGACACCAGTCACACTGGATTAGGACCCACCCTAGTCCAGTGTGACCTCATGTTAACTTAATGATATCTACAAAGATGGTATTTGAAAATAAGGTCATATTCACAGGTACTAGTGTGTCACGGATTAAATTGTGTCCCCCATAATATGTGCCAATTTGGCTGGGCCATGATTCTTAGTGGTTTGGCAGTTATATAGTGATGTCATCATCCTTCGTGATGTGATCTGATGTGATCAGCCTATCAGTGGTAAGGGGATTAGGGTGGGATGCCAAACCCTTACTCAGGTCACAGCCCTGATCCAATGTAAAGGGAGTTTTCCTGGGGCGTAGCCTGTATCACCTTTCATTTTACAAGAGATAAAAGGAGAGAGAAGCAAGTAGAGAGTAGGGGACCTCTGTACCACCAAGAAAAAAGAGCAGGGAGCAGAGTGCATCCTTTAGACCTGGGGTCTCTGCACTGAGAATCTCTTAGACCCAGGGGAAGACTGATGCCAAGAAACATGGCGATCTCCAAGGAACATCGGGCTCACAGATGATGAAAGGAGACAAGGACCTTATCCCAGAGTGAACAGAGGGAGAAAGCCTTCTTCTAGAGCTGGCACCCCGAATTCAGACTTCAAGACTCCTAAACTGTGAGAGAATAAATTTTTGTTTGTTAAAGCCATCCACTTATGGTATTTATGTTATAGCAGCACTAAATAACTAAGACACGGGTTAGGATTTGAATATATCTTTTTGTGAGACAAAAGCCAATCCACTAAAATGAACTATGCTCCAGCATTCCACGATACTCTTCACTGGTGTCATTGACAGCCCCAACTTCCCTGAGTTTCTGTGCCCTCCCAGTAACTTGTTTCATGAAAACTCTCACTGTCTCCTCCACTGCCCATTTCTCACTAGCCTGTAAGGAGATTCCCCCTCTCATTTTTGGTTTCTTCAACAAGGGTGTCCCATTGCTTTTGGGGATAAATCTGTCCACCATCACCACAGGGTCTGCTCCTTCCTTGACACACAGACTGAGGTTGGGGGCAGACTGGACCCAGGGAGTCAAGCTACTTTCTCCAGCCACTGTCCTTTCTCAGCTCTCAGCCCAGTTGCTGAGCCCATGCCTCCTGCAAACTAATTCTTGCCTCAGTAAATGTCCTCTCAAAGGCCCTTTTGGTCATCCAAGAAACTGGGCTTCCCTCAGCTTCTCCTTCGCTCCCTGTCTTGCTCCAATTCTCCAATTCTGCCCTGCCCCAAACTCTGAATCCCCGCTGTAGCTAGTTTAATATTCTTTCCCAGGAGGGCTCCTGGGCCTAGGCAAATCAAGGGCCGTGGCCGGGCTCTGAGCCCGAGAACATGGAGGACCTCAGGAGAGTGTCCTGATCCTATATACTGTGGAATTCTACAAACTGCAGAGCCTGCTTATCCAAAGTGTCATGTTACCAATACAATTGTTTTGACCCAGAAAATAAGGAAAGGAAATGTCAAGCCAAAGGAATGGACTTCGTTCCATTGAAGTCTTCATAAAATAGTATATATAAGCAACCTCTAGAGAAAGGGGTCCCTGAGTGGTTCAAACAGTAATGTACTCAGCTGCTAACTGAAAGGTTGGAGGTTTGAGTCCACCCAGTGATCTTGGAAAACAGGCCTGATGATCTACTTTCCAAAAAATCAGCCATTGAAAATCCTATGGATATTACTTGGCAATAAAGAGCAATGAAGTCACGATACATGCTGCAACATGGATGAACCTTGAAAATATTTTGCTGAGTGAAATGTTAGTCACAAAAGGACAAAAACTGTATGATCCAACCTATACGAAATAGGCAAATGCATAGAGACCAAAACTTATTGGTTATGAGAGGTGGGAGGGAGGGGGAAAGGGGGAATCTTTGCTTAGAAGGCATCGAGTTTCTGTTAATTATAGCAGAATAATTTAGAAAAGGATAGTGGTAATGGTTGCACAACATGATGAACATAATCGATGTCACTTAATTGTACATGAGAATGGTTGAATTTGCAAGTGTTTTGTTATATATATATTTATTTTTGTTTTACCGTAATTTAAAAAACAAAACAGCCCTATGGAGCACAGTTCTGCTCTAACACACATGGGGTTACCACAAGTTGGAATTGACTCCATGGCAACTGGTTAGAAAGGAAACATAAGGCACTAGGGAACAGGGCTTTGTGATCAAAACTGTAATTTTAAGACAACGTCCCAGAGAAGCAGCCTTTGTCTGTATGCATCCAAAGAACACTGAGCTCAGGGCAGCCTGAAGCAGCTCCAAAGACCCAAAGAGGCCTCCTCTTTTTTTTTTTTTCCCCACCAAGGCAACATTTAATAAAAATACATATCATCATTTGGACTTCCCATGTTGGCAATAAAGTAAGATTGATCAGGAGGCAGGGCGAAGATGGTAGAGTAGTCAGACACTTCCTGTGGTCCCTCTTACAACAAAGACCCAAAAAAACAAATGAATCAATTATATATGACAGTCTGGGAGCCCTGAACATGAAGGGCAAAGTTTAGGAGTTGGACTGAGTAGCAGGGGGAGGGAGAGACAGTTCAGAAGTAGCGAGGAGTTGCCAAACCTGACTCCACGGGAACCAGTGCCCCACAGGCTGGATCCACTGACACGAGTGCAGTAAGACAAGTGGTGGCGTTCAGGATGCATTTTCCACATCATGAGAAACTGAGCAGTGGAGAGTGCACTCACACCCCCAGGGTCAGCAAAAGGTGGTGCTCAGTCGACAAAAGATAAATACATGCATCTAAACTACTGTGCAGATCAAAAAACACGTCTTTGGGAAAAAACTCTCTCTTATTTACCTGACCTCTCCCTGCTCTGCACAGGTCCTGAGCCAGCTTCAGCGATAGCCACTTTCCTTGGGTCAGAAGTAGGATCTGTCACGCATCCTGAGCCATTCTCCCAGCCTTGGGGGAAGAATAAATTAACAAATGGGTAAAAATAATCTGCCAGCTCCCTTAAGCTGGGAACCCAGGGCAGAAACAACTCCTTTGCCTAGGCACAGGTATAAGGGGTTCACAGTCTTTGAAAGCCTTTCACCCGGCATAGACCTGTGAGGGCCCATTTCAGGAGCATAGGCCCTCATTAGCACAGTAGAACAGGTTATAGACCTGAAGTCTAATTCCAACTGTTTCAGCTATATGGTGGAGAGGCAAGTTCATGACGTTTGACTCACTCTGCCTATTAAGCAGAGTCCTCACCTACCCACATCAGGGCGTGAGAACAAGTGGCCCCACCCACGGCACCTAGCCACCTGCGACAGGGGTCCAAGGATAACCTACCCACACCACCTAGTCACCTACAAAAGGGGTCCAAGGATAAGTGGTTCCTTCCAGTATTTACAGCCAACAGCACTGGGTGCCCAGAGTTTGGCTGAAAAACCCACCCACCTACCCACTCTAGTGAACAGGGACACGTTTCCCTCACAACCACTCAGGGGTGGCTATCAGCCCCCTGCCTTGCTCAGCTTGTGACCCCTTACTACAGCCAGATGCTAATCACCCCTGGTCATCTGAGAATTTAAGAAGATTAGAGAAGAGCATAATGACAAATTTAATGTTGTTGTTGTTAGGTGCCGTTGAGTCGATTCTAACTCATAGTGACCCTATGCACAACAGAACAAAACACTGCCCAGTCCTGCGCCATCCTTACAATCGTTGTTACGCTTGAGCTCATTGTTGCAGTCACTGTGTCAATCCACCTTGTTGAGAATCTTCCTCTTTTCTGCTGACCCTGTACTCTGCCAAGCATGATGTTCTTCTCCAAGGACTGATCCCTCCTGACAAGATGTCCAAAGTATGTAAGACACAGTCTCGCAATTCTTGCCTCTAAGGGGCATTCTAGCCGCACTTCTTCCAAGACAGATTTGTTCATTCTTTTGGCAGTCCATGGTATATTCAATATTCTTCACCAACACCGCAATTCAAAGGCGTCAACTCTTCTTTGGTTTTCCTTATTCATTGTCCAGCTTTCACATGCATAGGATGTGATTGAAAATACCATGGCTTGGGTGAGGCGCACCTTAGTCTTCAGGGTGACATCTTTGCTTTTCAACACTTTAAAGAGGTCCTTTGCAGCAGGTTTGCCCAATTTAATGCGTCTTTTTGATTTCTTGACTGCTGCTTCCATGGCTACTGATTGTGGATCCAAGTAAAATGAAATCCTTGACAACTTCAATCTTTTCTCCATTTATCATGATGTTGCTCGTTGGTCCAGTTGTGAGGATTTTTCTTTTCTTTATGTTGAGGTGTAATCCATACTGAAGGCTGTGGTCTTTGATTTTCATTAGTAAGTGCTTCAAGTCCTCTTCACTTTCAGCAAGCAAGGTTGTGTCATCTGCATAATGCAGGTTGTTAATGAGTCTTCCTCCAATCCTGATGCCTTGTTCTTCTTCATATAGTCCAGCTTCTCGTATTATTTGTTCAGCATACAGATTAAATAGGTATGGTGAAAGAATACAACCCTGACACACACCTTTCCTGACAAATTTAATAGGTTGCAAAAATGCATAGGGAGACAGCAAACAGAAATCCAGAAGATTAATAATAAAATTTCAGAATTAGACAACTCCATAGGAAGTCACAGGAGCAGAACTGAGGCAATGGAAGTTAGAATTAATGAGATTAAAGATAAAGCACTTGACACCAACATATTTGAGGAAAAATCAGGTAAAAGAATCTTAAAAAATGAAGAAACCCTAAGAATTATGTGGGAATCTATCGAGAGGAATAACCTACAAATTATTGGAGTACCAGAACAGGGGAGGTAACAGAAAATACAGAGAGAATTGTTGAAGATTTGTTGGCAGAAAAATTCCTTGATATCATGAAAGATGAAAAGATATCGATCCAAGATGCTTATCAAACCCCACACGAGGTAGATCCCAAAAGAAAGTCATGAAGACATATTATAATCAAACTTGCCAAAACCAAAGATAAAGAGAGAATTTTAAGAGCAGCTACCAATAAATGAAAAGTCATCCACAAAGGAGAGTCAATAAGACTAAGCTCAGACTACTCAGCAGAAAGCATGCAGGCAAGAAGGTAATGGGATGACGTATATAAAGTCTTGAAGAAAAAAAAAAAACAACAAGAAAAAAACACCAGCCAAGAATTATATATCTCAAATATGAAGGCAAAATTGACATTTGCAGATAAACAGAAGTTTAGGGAATTTGCAAAAACAAAACCAAAATTACAAGAAATACTAAAGGGAGTCCGATTAGAAAATAAATAACATCAGATAACAACCGAAGACTAGAACACAAGACAGAGCAACCAGATATTAGCCCAGATAGGGAAATCACAAAAATAAAGCTAAAACACTCAGGGAAACAGAGACGTCATTATGTAAAAGATGATAACGTTAAAACTAGAAAATGTAGCCATAGATCTTTCATATGGAGAGGAAGTCAAGGAAATATAAAGAAATAAAAGATAGGTCTAAACTTAGAAAAATGGGGGGTAAATATTAAGGTAACCATGAAGGAACCTAATAATCCTACACATCAAAATAAAAACATAAAGACTCAGGAAATACAAAAGCAACAACAATGAAAAAGAGGAAAGAAAATATTCAAAGAAAAATGACTCAACACAAAAAATTAAGTGGAAAAAAGAAACTGTCAACAGTAAATAAAAATGACAGTACTAGACTCATACCTATCAAAATCACGCTGAATGTAAATGGACTAAATGCACCAATAAAGAGACAGAGAGTGGCAGAATGGATTAAAAAAATACGATCCATCTATATGCTGCCTACAAGAGAAACACCTTAGAGTTAAAGACACAAACAAACTAAAACTCAAAGGAAGGAAAAAATATATCAAGCAAACAACAATCAAAAAAGAGCAGGAGTGGCATTATTAATCTCTGACAAAAGAGACTTTAAAGTAAAATCCATCACAAAGGGTAAGAAAAGTAAAATCCATCACAAAGGATAAGGAAGAACACTATATAATGATTAAAGGGGCAATATACCAAGAGGATATGACCATAATAAATATTTATGCACCCAACAACAGGGCTTCAAAATACATAAAACAAACTCTAACAGCATTGAAAAGAGAGAGAGACAGCTCCACAGTAATAGTAGGAGACTTCAACACACAAATTTTGGTGAAGGACAGAGCATCCAGAAAGAAGCTCAATAAAGACACAGAGGATCTAAATGCCACAGTCAACCAATCTGACCTCATAAACATATACAGAACACTCCACCCAGCAGCAACCACGTATACTTTCTTGTCTAATGCACATGGAACATTCTCCAGAATAGACCACATATTAGGCCATAAAGCAAGCCTTAACAGAATCCAAACCATTTAAATATTACAAACCACCTTTTCTGACCATAAAGCCATAAAAGTAGAAATCAATAACCGAAAAAGGAAGGGAAAAAAATCAAACACATGAAAACTGAACGATACCTTGCTCAAAAACTACTGAGTTAGAGAAGAAATTAAGGATGGAACAAAGAAATTCATAGAATCAAATGAGAATGAAAACACTTCATACCAGAACCTTTGGGACACAGTAAAAGCAGTACTCAGAGGTCAATTTATAGCAATTCAAGCACACATCTAAAAAGAAAAAAGGGCCAAAATCAAAACATTAAACCTACATCTTGAATAAATAGAGAGCAGCAAAAAAGCACTCGGGCACTAGAAGAAAGGAAATAATAAAAATTAGAGCAAAATTAAATGAAATAGAGAATGGAAAAACAATTGAAAGAGTTAACAAGACCAAAAGCAGGTTCTTTGAAAAGATGAACCATTGGCCAAAATGACTAAAGAAAAACAAAAGAGGAAGAAAATAACCTGAATAAGAAATGAGATGGGCGATATCACAAAAGATTCAACTGAAATTAAAAGAATCGTAACAGAATACTATGAAAAATTGTACTCCAACAAACTGGAAAACCTAGAGGAAATGGACATATTTCTAGAAACACACTACCTACCTAGACTAACAGAGATAGAACAACTAAATAAACCTATAACAAAAGAAGAGATTGAAAAGGTAATTTTAAAAACTCCAACAACAACAACAAAAAGACCTGGCCTTGATGGCTTCACTGGAGAATTCTACCAAACTATCAGAGGAGAAATAACACCACTACTACTAAGGGTATTTCAGAGCAAAGAAAAGGATGGAATACTATGAAGTATTCTATGAAGCCAGCATAACCCTGATACAAAAACCAGGTAAATACACCACAAAAAGAGAAAATTACAGACCAATATCCCTCATGAACCTAGATGAAAAAATCCTCAACAAAATTCTAGCCAGTAGAATTCAACAACACATAAAAAAAAAAAAAAAAATTCATCATGACCAAGTGGAATCAATTCATACCTCAAAAAAAAGCAGTGGGTTGGGGTTTTTATGCAGCAATCGTTCAACATTAGAAAAAAATCAACGTAATCCATCACATAAATAAAACAAAAGACAAGAACCACATGATCTTATCAATTGATGCTGAAAAGGCATTTGATAAAGTCCAACACCCATTTATGATAAAAACTCTCAGTAAAATAGGAATAGAAGGGAAATTCCTCAACATAATAAAGGGCATTGATACAAAGCCAAGGGCCAACATCATCCTAAATGGAGAGAGTCTGAAAGCATTCCACCTGAGAATGGAAACCAGACTAGAATGCTCTTTATCACCACTCTTATTCAACATTGTGCTGGAGGTCCTAGCCAGAGCAATTAGGCTAGAAAAAGAAATAAAGGGCATCCAAATTGGTAAGAAAGAAGTAAAAGTATCTCTATTTGCAGTTGATATGATCTTAGAATCAGAAAACCCCAAAGAATCCACAAGAAAACTACTGCAACTAATAGAAGGTTACAGCAAAATATCAGGATATAAGATAAACACACAAAAATCAGTAGGATTCTGTCATGGATTGAATTATGTCCCCCCAAAAATATGTGTATCAACTTGGTTAGGCCATGATTCCCAGTATCGTGTGGTTGCCCTCCATTTTGTGATTGTAATTTTATGTTGAGAGGATTAGGGTTGGATTGTAAAAACACCCTTACTCAGGTCATCTCCCTAATCCAAGGTAAAGGGAGTTTCCCTGGGGTGTGGCCTGCACCACCTTTTATCTCTCAAGAAATAAAAGGAAAGGGAAGCAAGCAGAGACTTGGGAACCTTATACCACCATGAAAGCAGCACCAGGAGCAGAGGACTTCCTTCGGACCTAGGGTCTCTGCACCTGAGTTGCTCCTCGACCAGAGAAAGACTGATGACAAGGAATCTTTCTCGAGAGCTGACAAAGAGAGAAAGCCTTCCCCTGGAGCTGACACCCTAAATTTGGACTTGTAACCTACTAGACTGCGAGAGGATAAAGTTCTCTTCGTTAAAGCTATCCACATGTGGTATTTCTGTTATAGCAGCACTAGATGACTAAAACAGACTCCTCTATGCCAGCAAAGAGAACTTCAAAGAGGAAATCACCAAATGAATACCATTTACAATAGCCCCCCAAAAGATAAAATACTTAGGAATAAACCTGACTAGAGATGTAAAAGACCCATACAAAGAAAAGTAGAAGACACTACTGCAAGAAACTGAAAAAGGCCTACATAAGTGAAAAACATACCATGCTCATGGATAGGAAGACTCAACATTGTGAAAATGTCAGTCCTACCCAAAGCAATCTACAGATACAATGCAATCCCAATCCAAATTTCAACATTTTTTAATGAGATGGAGTAACAAATCACCAATTTCATATGGAAAGGGAAGAGGCCCCAGATAAGTAAAGCATTCCTGGAAAAGAAGAATAAAGTGGGAAGCCTCACACTACCCAATTATAGAACCTGTTATAACACCATGGTAGTCAAAAAAGCTTGGTACTGGTACAACAACAGGTACATAGACAATGGAACAGAATTGAGAATACGGATGTAAATTCATCCACTTATGAGCAGTTGATATTTGACAAGCCCCAAAATCTGTTAATTGTGGGAAAGATAGTCTCTTTAACAACTGGTGCTGGCATAACTGGATATCCATCTGCAAAAAAAAAAAAAAAATGAAATAAGACCCATACCTCACACCATGCACAAAAACTAACTCAAAATAGATCAAAGACCTAAATATAAAATTTAAAACGATAAAGATTATGGAAGAAAAAAAAGGGACAGCACTAGGAGCCCTAGCACATGGCATAAACAATATACAAAACATTACCAACAATGCACTAACACCAGAAAAGAAACTAGATAACTGGGAGCTCCTAAAAATTAAACACTTATGCTCATCAAAAGACTTCACCGAAAGAGTAAAAAGACAACCTAACAGACTGGGAAAAAAAAATTTGGCTATGACAAATCCAATCAGCATCTAATCTCTGAAATCTACAAGATACTGCAAAACCTCAGCAATGGAAAGACAAACAACCCAATTAAAAAATGGGCAAAGGATATGAAGAGGCACTTCACCAAAGAAGACATTCAGGCAGCTAACAGATACTTAAGGAAATGCTCAAGATCATTAGTCTTTAGAGAAATGCAGATCAAAACTACAATGAGATACCATCTCACTCCAACAAGGATGGCATTAATCCAAAAAACACAAAATAATAAATGTCGGAGAGGCTGCGAAGAGATTGGAACTCTTATACACTGCTGGTGGGAATATAAAATGGTACAACCACTTTGGAAATCTATCTGGCATTTCCTTAAAAAGTTAGAAATAGAACTACCATAAACCAGAAATCCCACTCCTTGGAATATATCCTAGAGAAATAAGAGCCTTTACACGAACAGATATATGCACACCCATGTTCATTGCAGCACTGTTTACAATAGCAAAAAGCTGGAAGCAACCAAGGTGTCCATCAACAGATGAATGGATAAATAAATTATGGTATATTCACACAATAGAATACTACTCATCGATAAAGAACAGTGATGAATCTGTGAAACTTGGAAGGCATTATGCTGAGTGAAATTAGTCAGATGCAAAAGCACAAATATCGTATAAGACCACTATTATAAGATCTTGAGAAATAGTTTAAACTGAGAAGGACACATTCTTTTGTGGTTATGAGAGGGGGGAGGGAGGGAGAGTGGGAGAGGGTTATTTACTGATTAGTTAGTAGATAAGAACTACTTTAGGTGAAGGGAAGGACAGTACTCAATACAGGGAAGGTCAGCTCAACTGGACTGGACCAAAAGCAGTTTCCTGGATAAACTGAATGCTTCGAAGGTCAGTGGAGCAAGGGCGGGGGTTTGGGGACTATGGCTTCAAGGGACATCTAAGTCAATTGGCGAAATAAATTCTATTAAGAAAACATTCTGCATCCCACTTTGAAGTGTGGTGTCTGGGGTCTTAAATGCTAACAAGTGGCCATCTAAGATGCATCAATTGGTCTCAACCCACCTGGATCAAAGGAGAATGAAGAACACCAAGGTCACAAGATAATTATGAGCCCGAGAGACAGAAAGGGCCACATGAACTAGAGACTTATGTCATCCTGAGACCGGAAGAACTAGATGGTGCCCAGCCACAACCGATGGCTGCCCTGACAGGGAGCACAACAGAGAACCCCTGAGGGAGCAGGAGAACAGTGGGATGCAGACCCCAAATTCTCATGAAAAGACCAGACTTAAAGGTCTGACTGAGACTAGAAGAATCCTGGTGGTCATGGTCCCCAAACCTTCTGTTGGCCCATAATAGGAACCATTCCTGAAGACAACTCATCAGACATGGAAAGGACTGGACAATGGGTTGGAGAGAGATGCTGATGAGGAGTGAGCTACTTGTATCAGGTGGACACTTGAGACTGTGTTGGCATCTTCTGTCTGAAGGGGAGATGGGAGGGTAGAGAGGGTTAGAAACTGGCAAAACGGTCATGAAAGGAGAGACTGGAAGAAGGGAGCGGGCTGACTTATTAGGGGGAGAGTAAATGGGAGTATATAGTAAGGTGTATGTAAGTTTATACGTGAGACTGACTTGATTTGTAAACTTTCACGTAAAGCACAATAAAAATTATTAAAAAAAAAAAAGCTAGAAATAGAACTACTATGCGATCCAGCAACCCCACTCCTTGGAATATATCCTAGAGAAATAAGAGCCCTCACACGAATAGATATATGCACACCCGTGTTCACTGCAGCTTTGTTTACAATGGCAAAAAGATGGAAACAACCTATGTGCCCATCGACTGGTGAATAGATAAACGAATTATGGTATATTCACACAATGGAATACTATGCAACGATAAAGAACAATGATAAACCCCTGAAACATCTCATTACGTGGATGAATCTGGAAGGCATTATGCTGAGTGAAATTAGTCAGTCACAAAAGGACAAATATTGTATGAGACCATTATTATAAGAACTCAAGAAAAGGTTTAAAAACAGAAAAAAATTCTTTCATGTTTGCAAGTGTGGGGAGGGGGGTGATGGATATTCACTGACTAGATAGTAGATAAGAATTATTTTAGGTGAAGGGAAAGACAACCAACAACACAGGGGGAGTCAGCACAACTGGATTAAACCAAAAGCTAAGAACTTTCCTGAATAAAACCAAATACTTCAAGGGACAAAGTAGCGGGGAGGGGGACTGGGGACCATGGTTTCAGGGGACATCTAGGTCAATCGGCATAACAAAGTGTATTTAGAAAACACTCTGCATCCTACTTTCGTGAGAGGCATCTGGGGTCTTAAAAGCTAGCAAGCGTCCGTCTAAGATGCATCAATTGGTCTCAACCAACCTGGAGCAAAGAAGAATGAAGAGCACCAAAGACACAAGGAAAATATGAGCCCAAGAGACAGAAAGGGCCACATAAACCAGAGATTCCATCAGCCTGAGACTGGAAAGAACTAGATGGTACCCAGCTCCCACCAATGACTGCCCTGACAGGGAACACAACAGAGAACCCCTGATGGAGCAGGAGAAAAGTGGGATGCAGAACTCAAATTCTAGTAAAAAGATCAGACTTAATGGTTTTAGACTGGAGGGACCCCAGAGGACATAGCCCCAAGACTCCCTGTTAGCCCAGAACTAAAACCATTCCTGAAACCAACTCTTCAGATACAGACTGGACTATGAGACATAAAATGACACTGGTGAGAAGTGTGCTTCTTAGCTTAGGTAAAGACATGAGACTATGTGGGCAGCTCCTGTCCAGAGGCGAGATAAGAAGGGAGAGGGGGACAGGAGCTGGTTGAATGGACACGGGGAATACAATGTGGAGAGGAGAAGTGTACTGTCACATTGTAGGGACAGCAACTAGGGTCACGTAACAATGTGTGTATAAGTTTTTGTAAGAGAAAAAATGTTTTGTAAAAACTGTCACTTAAAGCACAATAAAAACAGAAAAAAAAAGTAAGATTGATAATATAATGAAACAATCCCTTGGTGGTTCGAAAAAATGACTGAAAGGCAACAACTTAAAATAATCCATCAAACATTCATGTTTAATATATACTTATTCTTTTATTTTTGTTGTTGAGAATATATACATCAGAACATACACAAATTCAACAACTTCCACATGTACAATTCAATGACATTGATTATATTCTTTGAGTTGTGCAACTTTTCTCCCTCTCCTTTTCTCAGTTGTTCCTCCATTAACATAAACTCACTCCTCCCTAGGTTTCCTATCTAATCTTTGAAGTTGCTGTTGTCAATTTGGTCCCATATAGCTGGATCTTAAAAAAGTACAGTGCTCAAAGCAGGCATTCTTTACTCGTTAAGCTAAACTATTGTTTGGTTTTGTTGAAACCATATTGGCATAGCGGATAAGAGCTACAGCTGCTAAACAAAAGGTCAGCCGTTCAAGTTTACTAGGCACTCCTTGGAAGCCCTATGGGGCAGTTCTACACTGCCCTACTGGGCTGCTAAGAGTCAGAATCAACTCGATGGCAATGAGAAGGCTCCAGGGAATATTTTTGATTTAAGGTTTAAAGAGGATCAGGGCAATTGTTTCAGGGGCTTATCCAGTCTCCATAGCTCCAGAAATGGTGGGTTCCATAAAGAAGTCTTCCTTTTGATGACCCAGCAGACTGGGGTCTTACTGAGCATCTCCTTGTGGCAGGAACCCCATAGTTGCTGGGGAGGTAGAAGGGAAATGCAGTTGTTTATTTGCCAAGTTCCTGCCCCTCAGGGAGCTCAAAATCCAAAGAGAAAAGTAGCGGAGCAGTAAAAGAGACTGGTTACATACTAACACTCATGGCTGAAATGTTACAGACTGCCAGATACATTTTCAATTCCTTAACCTATTTGAGCTTCCCAACAACAGGCAAGCCTCCCATGGCATCTAGACCGATCACTTCGACATCATACAAATAGGTACTGAGGCTCAGGGATAGTTATCCATCCTGGTTCTCACTGGGACAAATCTAGAGTTGCTGGGCACCAAGACAGCTGTTTGAAGGCTGGAGACTGCTTGAGTCCTTCTAGTCTCACTCCCAACGACTACTACAGTGATGGGCAACAACACAGCAATAAAATAAAAAACTGATGCTCAGGCACAGAATGTGGAAATTATTTAACAATATCATTCATAGCACATGCAAGTAAAATTTTGAAGATCATTCAAAAACGGTTGCAGCAGTACATCGACAGGAGACTGCCAGAAATTGAAGACGGATTCGGAAGATGGCATGGAACCAGGGATACCATTGCTGATGTCAGATGGATCTTGGCTAAAAGCAGAGAACACCAGAAAGATGTTTACCTGTGTTTTACTGACTATGCAAAGCATTCAATTGTGTGGATCGTTAACAAATTATGGCTAACATTGCGAAGAATGGGAATTCCAGAACTCTTAATTGTGTTCATGGGGAAACTGTACACAGACCAAGAGTAAGTAATTCCAACAGAAGAAGGGGATACTGAATAGTTTAAAATCAGAAAAAGGTGCATCAGGGTTGTATCCTTTCACCATACTTATTCAACCTGTATTCTGACCAAATAACCCAAGAAGCTGAACTATATGAAGAAGAACTCAGCATCAGCGTTGGAGGAAGACTCATTAACAACCTTCCATATGCAGATGACACAGCCTTGCTTGCAGAAAGTGAATAAGACTTGAAGCAGTTACTGATGAAGATCAAAGACCACAGCCTTCAGTATGGATCACGCCTCAACATAAAGAAAACAAAAATCCTCACATCTGGACCAGTAAGCAACATCATGATAAAGGGAGAAAATATCGGAGTTGTCAAGGATTTAATTTTATTTGGATCCACAATCAATGCCCACGGAAGCAGCAGTCAAGAAATCAAAAGACGCATTGCATTGGGCAAATCTGCCTGCAAAAGACCTCTTAAAGATGTTAAAAAGCAAAGACGTCACTTTAGGAATTAAGGCACCTGATCCAAGCCATGGTGTTTTCAATCGCCTCACATGCATGCGAACGTTGGACAATGAATAAGAACGATGGATGGGGAATTGACGCCGTTGAATTACGGCGTTGGCGAAGAATATTCTATATACCATGGACTGCAGAAGAAATAACAAATCTGTCCTGGAAGAGTACAGCTAGAATGCTCCTTAGAAGCAAGAGTAGTGAGACTTCCTCTTGCTTACTTTGGACATATTATCAGGAGGGACTGGTCCCCGGAGAAGGGCATCATCTTGGTAAAATCGAGGGTCAGCGAAAAAGAGGAAGATCCTAAACAAGCTGGATTGATACAGTAGCTGCAACAACGGGCTCAAACGTAACAACAACTGTGAGGATGGCGCAGGAACAGGCAGTTTCCTTCTGTTGTACCTAGTCCGAAACGACTCGGCGGCACCTAACAAGGAAGGATTTGCTGACCCCGGGAGGAAAGCGACATTCAAGGAGGCGAAGAAGGCTTTGAAGACGGCCTTCGCATCTTCCAGAACCAGTTCGCCCAACTGCCTCCCACCCAAGCCCAGACCGCTACTGCCCGTCCCAGGTTCTGTTCGTCCAGCCTCTCCCAGAGCCTCCGTTAAGCGTGAGAAGAGATACTGGCCTAGGTCGCTGCGGACACTATCCGCTCTCTGACTGGCCGAGGTCGAAAGAAGATCGCCCTCCCATTCGTCAGATGGCGAACCCTGACAAAGCCCATTGGCTGCGTCCTCCGCGGGTCTTCCTCCGCTTCGAGGGCGGGCTGAAGCAGCGAGAAGAGGGGCGGGCAATGAGCTCGCTGTTGCCGTGGTTACGCCAAGGCACGTGTGCAGTCCCGGAAGCGGCTCGGGAAAGCGGCCCAGCGCGCGCCGCGGGAGGAAGCACTGCTGGGTCCTCTTGGGTCGGGTCCGGGTGGGCCATGGAGTCGTCGCCTGAGCGCGCGTCCCAGCCCGGACCCCGCTGCGTTGTACTCCTTCCCCTGCTGCTGCTGCTGCTGCTGTCCACCCCGGAACTGGGCCCGAGCCAGGCCGGAGCCGAAGAGACCGACTGGGTTCGACTGCCCAGCAAATGCGAAGGTGAGGGGGCGTATCTGCCAGGGGGCGGGGCGTGCGGGAGGGTCTGGGGAATGGAACGTCCTGGGCTCTTCCGGGACGGGCTCGTCATTCATAGAACCTACTGTGCGCCTGGCCCTGTAGGCTCTGAGGACGCAGAGGTGGTTGAGAGATCGGTCTCGGACCTCCTGGAGCTCATAAATTGATTAAAAAGCAAAAACAAAAACAAGCATTTCTAATCCAGTGTAGTAGATGATGTGATAGGGGAAGTAGAGGGCTTTGGGGGCCAGGTGAGGAGCGTCTCATCTAGCCTGGAGCGGGGGAGGCTGTGTGTAGATGGGGTCAGGAAGGGCTTCATACGAGAAGCCTCAAGAGTAATTAGCAGTAAGCCAAGCGAAGAGAACGGAGCTACAGACTAGAAACGCAAAGAACGGGTTTGAGGAACTGAAAAGTTCTGTATGACTTGTCTTGGGGGAAGAAGGACCTGAGACTGTTCTCTTCATTCCCTCAACCCGGCCTAGTCTGTATAATTGGCTACCCCACTAAACAGCTCCTTGAGGACAGAGACTTGCGGGGTAAGATTCTTAGATATCAGTTCACAGAGTGCCTGGTAGGCACTCAGTAAATGTTTCTGGAATAAATATGAATAAATGGGGGCTGTGAAAAGGGCTAGTAACTGGAGGTACCAGATTGTTGAGAGTGAAAGTTGAAGAGGGCCTGTAAGTGTGTGTGGAGGAGACAGGAGGGTCTGAGACCTAAGGGGTCACTTTAGGGGAATAATAGAGCCTGGGGGAACTTGGCGCGGGAGGAAGATTTTAGTAATATGGAGAAAAGGAGTGAATTCCAAAGTAGTAGGGGTGGAGCAATGGAACTTCCAAGAGAGCCAGGACAATGAAGGACCTATCTCTTCTTCCCCTTCATTTCTTTCTCAGTTTTATACTCTGACCTTCACAGTAACTCCTTTCCACCACCTTAACCCCAGGCCCCCCAGAAAGTTAACTATTCATCCATCTTATTGTAATTCAAAGCTTACAGCCAGATGTTCCCTAAGCACTAGAAGTAAGAGTGGTTTGGGCCCATAATCCTTCCATTTGAAAGATTAAAGGCCAGATGCTCCTAGATGAGCTGACTTCACTGTTTGGGCTCCCAGTGTGGATTCTAGCCTGGGTTGAATTAAAATGCTCTTGAATTAAAACAGTGAAAAGGTTATCATGCTTCCTCTCACTCTTCCTCTAGTCCTTACTGATAACCTTTGGAGGTTTCACTTCCTCTTTGTTTTCTAATTTTGTTTTCAAAAAGTCCCAACCGTTTCTCTTACTGTTCTCACAGTTTAAGGAGCTCAAATTTCTTTTCCCATAGGAGGCAATCACAGATTCATAGATGCATAGAGCTGGCACATATCTTCCAGATGATTCTAGACCAACCTCATTTTATAGATAATTGATGAAGATTAAAAGGATTTTCAGTTATAGGATGGCTTGGCAAACTCCATCCTTAGGCTTCTCATAATTATTGTTTTTATTTATAATTATACTTTTGGTATTAAATGCTGTGCCTGGCCCACAAAGCCTGCTTCCTGGCTCAGTAACCTGTGTGGAACAAGCCTTGGCACAGAGGAAGGAGAACCTGCCCAGAAAAAGAGTGGGTGGATGTCTTTGAGGGTCTGGGGTCTGTGCCATGAGTCTCCTTTGTGTCTGGTTCTGGGTGGAAACCCTAGAGGAGGTCTTGAGGGGTTGAGGTTTGGAAGAGT
Source organism: Loxodonta africana (assembly GCF_030014295.1). Classification (NCBI taxonomy): domain Eukaryota; kingdom Metazoa; phylum Chordata; class Mammalia; order Proboscidea; family Elephantidae; genus Loxodonta; species Loxodonta africana. The sequence continues at coordinate 105,628,119 of NC_087342.1, forward strand.
TGAGAAGCAAGGTTGTGGTTAATGGATATAAGAAAGAAAGGATGTTCCAGTCCCCCAGGCCTGGAATACTGCACATTGAGGGCATGGGAGAAGGGGGGCAAGAGAGCCATGGAAAATGATGTGCTTGTACAGAGTACAGGATGGTAGAGGGGAGGGAGCCACATGGTCCCGGATGGGAAGCTAGGGAAGCGAGACACCTTCAGTTCGTTTCAGATTCTGAGATAATCAGCTTATCTTTTGGAATTTTCGTATGTTCCAAGTTCTCAAAGTCAACGGGTAATATATACGTTATAAAATTTCACCATAGAAGCCTCCAGGGGATTTTTTTATTTTGGTGGTAAATTGGTTTTCTGCCAAACCCTGCTGTTAGCGTTATAACGACACTAATGGCATTTAGCCCACAGACTACGTTCCATTCAGAGACACCAGAAACTTCAACCACAAACACTGTCTCTATCAGCAATATTAAGTGCCCACCACATACAGAGTCTCAGACTAGGGGAGTACAGAAGGCATCCAATACATGATGCTCACTTTGGGGACCCTTGTAGTCTAGTTGGAGAAACACATGAGGTGACCAAAGGCCCTCAGTGAGAGCATGGATCCTTCAGAAGCCCCAGCTGAATCAAGGGCACCTGGGATTAGTCCAGAAGGGCTTCCTGGGGGAGGAGGCTTTTAAAGTGAGGTTGGGAGAATGGGCAGAGAATGCCTAGAGTGCATTAAGCACTTACTAGGGCCTCAAGCCACCACTCATCTCTCAGTTGTCCTACTGTGGTAGCTTGCATGTTGCTGTGATGCTGGAAGCTATGCTGCTGGTATTTTAAATACCAGCAGGGTCACCGATTGGACATGTTTCAGTGGAGCTTCCAGACTAAGACTAGGAGAATAACCTGGCAGTCTACATCTAAAAAAATTGGCCAGTGAAAACCTTATGAATAGCAGCAGAACGTAGTCTAATATAGTGCCGGAAGATGAGCCCCTCAGGTTGGACAAAAAAAAAAAAAACCCAAACCAATTGCTGTTGAGGTGATTCTGACTCATAGCGACCCTATACTACAGAGCAGAGCTGCCCCATAGGGTTTCCAGGGAGTGCCTGGTGGATTTGAACCGCCGACCGTTTGGTTAGCAGCCAAGCTCTTAATCACTGTGTCACCAGGGTTTCCATCAAGTTGGAAGACACTCAAGATACAACTGGGGAAGAACTGCCCCCTTAAAATAGAGTTGACTTTAATGATGACGGTGAAGTCAAGCTTTTAGAACCTTAATTTGCTAATGTGGCACTATTCAAACGGAGAAGAAACAACTGCAAGCATCCATTAATAATCAGAACATGGAATGTACGAAGGAAGAATCAAGGAAAATTGGAAGTTGTCACAAATGAAATAGAGCACGTAAACATTGATATCCTGGGCATTAGTGAGCTGAAATGGACTGGTTTTGGCCACATCGAATCAGCCAGTCGTACGGTCTACTATGCCAGGAATGACAAATCCAAGAGGAATGGCGTTGCATTCATTGTCAGTAAGAACATTTCAAACCCTATCCTGAAGAACAACATTGTCAGTGATAGGATAATATCCATATGCCTATAGGAATCCACCAGGCACTCCTTGGAAACTCTATGGGGCAGTTCTACTCTGTCCTATAGGGTCGCTATGAGTCGGAATCAGCTCGATGGCACTGGTGGGTGTGGGTATAGGAAGACCAGTTAATAAGACTACTATTCAAATTTACATACTTACTACTAATGCCAAAGATGAAGAAACTGAAGATTATTACCACCTTCTGCGGTCTGAAATTGATCAAACAAGCAATCAAGATGCATTGATAATTATTGCTGATTGGAATACAAAAGGTGGAAACGAAGAAGGATCAGTAGTTGGAAAATACAGCCTTGGTGATAGAAATGACGCTGGAGATCATGTGATAGAATGTCACAAGGCCAATGACTTCTTCATTGCAAATACCTTTTTTCAGCAACGTAAGTGACTACTGTATATGTGGACCTCACCGGATGGAATACACAGGAATCAAATCAACTACATGTGTGGAAAGAGATGACGGAAAAGCTCAATATCATCAGTCAGAACAAGACCAGGGGCTGACAATGGACAATACCATCAGTTGCTCATAGGCAAGTTCAAATTGAAGCTGAAGAAAATTAGAACAAGTCCACGGGAGCCAAAGTACAACCTTGAGTATATCCCACCTGAATTTAGAGACTATCTCAAGAATAGACTTGACACATTGAACACTAATGACCAAAGACCAGATGAGTTGTGGGATGACGTTAAAGACATCATACACGAAGAAAATAAAACCCAAAACAACCAAACCTGTTGCCGTTGAGTCAGTTCCAACTCTTAGTGACCCTATAGGACAGAATAGAACTGCCCCATAGAATTTCCAAGGAGCGCCTGGTGGACTCGAACTGCTGCCCTTGTGGTTAGCAGCAATAGCTCTTAACCACTATGCCACCGGGGTTGCCATGAAGAAAACAAAAGGTCATTAAAAAGACAGGAAAGAAAGAAAAGACCAAAATGGATGTCAAAAGAGACTCTGAAACTTGCTCTTGAATGTAGAGTAGCTAAAGCGAATGGCAGAAATGAACACATAAAAGAATTGAACAGAAGATTTCAAAGGGCAGCTCAAGAAGACAAAATGAAGTATTACAGTGAAATGTGCAGAGACCTGGAGTTAGAAAACCTAAATGGAAGAACACATGCAGCATTTCTCAAGCTGAAAGAACCGGAGAAAGAATTCAAGCCTCAAGTTGCAATATTGAAGGATTCTATGGGCAAGATATTGAACGATGCAGGAAGCATCGAAAGAAGATGGAAGGAATACACAGAGTCACCGTACCAAAAAGAAGTGGTTGATGTTCAGCCATTTCAGGAGGTAGCATATGATCAAGAACCAATGGTACTGAAAGAAGAAGTCTAAGCTGCACTGAGGGCATTTGCAAAAAACAAGGCTCCAGGAATTAACTGAATACGAGTTGAAATGTTTCAACAAATGGATGAAACACAGGAAGTGCTTACTTGTCTATGCCAAGAAATTTGGAAGACAGCTACCTAGCCAGCTGACTGGCAGAGATCCATATTTGTTCCTGTTCTTAAGAAAGATGGCCCAGAAGAATGTGGAAATTAGTGAACAATATCATTAATATCACACACAATTCTGGGAACTGCCCGAAATTCAAGCCAGATTCAGAAGAGGACGTGGAACAAGAGATATTGTTGATGTCAGATGGATCTTGGCTGAAAGCAGAGAATACTGTGTTTTATTGACTATGCAGAGGCATTCAGGTGTGCGGATTGTAACAAATTATACTAACATTGGGAAGAATTGTGCTTATGCAGAACCTGTACATAGACCAAGAGGCAGTCATTCAGACAGAACAAGGGGATAGTGAGTGGTTTAAAGTGAGAAAGGGTGTGTGTCAGAGTTGTATCATTTCACCATATTTATTCAGTCTGTATGCTGAGTAGATAACCTGAGAACGTGAACTATATGAAGAAGGCAGTGGCACAAGAGTTGGAGGAAGACTCATTAACAACCTGCAACATGCAGATGGCACAACCTTGCCTGCAGAAAGTGAAGAGGAATTGAAGCACTTACTCATGAAGATCAAAGACGACAGCCTTCAGTAGGAATTACACTTTAACATAAAGAAAACAAAATCCCCACAGCTGGACCAATAAGCAACATCATGATAAACAGAAAAAATATTGAAATTACCAAGGATTTAATTTTACTTGGATCCACAATCCATCCCCATGGAAGCAGCAGTCAAGAAATCAAAGGATGGATTGCAAATCTGCTGCAAAAGACCTCTTTAAGGTGTTAAAAAGGGAAGATGTCACTTTAAGCATTTAGGTGTGCCTCACTCAAGCCACCTCATATGCATGCAAAAGCTGGACAGTGAATAAGGAAGACCGAAGAAGAATTGATGCCTTTGAATTATGGTGTTAGTGAAGAATACTGAATATACCACGGACTGCCAGAAGAACAAACAAATCTGTCTTGGAAGATGTACAGTCAGAATGCTCCTTAGAAGAAAGGATGGCAAGACTTCGTTTCACATACTTTGGGCATGTTATCAGGAGGGGAAAGACATCATGCTTGGTAAAATAGACGGTTGAGATGGATTGACACAGCAGCTGCAACAATGGGCTCAACGAACAGCAATAATTCTGAGGATGGCGTGGACCAGGCAGTGTTTTGTTCTATTGTACATGGGGTTGCTGTAAGTCAGGACTGACTGGATGGCACCTAACAGCAACAACAGTAGGGCCTCAAGCACCTCACATGGTGGTAATTATCTTTTGTCACTTCTTTCTACTCCTTTCGGAATTAACTCAACAGCATCTGGTTTGGTTTTTGGTTTTCTACTCAGGGCATGTGAGGGCGCCGAGCACTGGTAATCTGTGGTGCCCCCTCCTCTGCTTACTCACGCATTCGAAGGGGATATGTGAGTTATATATATACATGTGTATGTATGTGTGTGTCTTAGCTATCCATGATGTAACTTTTTTTTTTTAATGTGACTGTGCTGTTAGTGATTGAATGCAAAAGTGGTGTGTGCCATTGAGTGGAATGAGATGAACTGGGTTATAAAATTTTGAGTGTACACAGAGTACTAAGATTTTTACTATATGCCGTATTTTTTACAAAAAGCATATTCTATGTATTATACAACAAAGAATATGAGTTAGTGAACTTAGTTGTTTCAACCATCAGTGTAAAATTGTGTTCATTTCCCACAAGAAAAATTGACTTTCAACAATTTTGTTTTAAATGGCTCGTACTTCAGTTTTGTTGCTTGTCTCATAATAAATGCTATAATTATGAATGAACAAATGAAAAGAAGTCATAAGGAAAATTTAGTAATCAGAAAACAAATATTACAACAAATTACTGTGTTTTATACTTTCTAGATAGATTTTTCATCTCTAACATGTTATAATTAAAAATATTTCTACTCTTTGTACAAATTCCTCAATGATTTCGTCACAGTTAAGCTACCTAACAGTATCTACTTCCATAATAATAAAGATAATAAATTGAGTCTTTCCTGAATCATTATACGCTAAGGGTTTTTAAGTCTCTTTAGGGATGAAAATGAGCGTTTTGTTGTGTGGTTTGTGATCATTAAAGTTAGGAATATGTTTAAAGCGATTTCCACATTGAAAAATATGCATGTATTTTATCTTCTATTATGGAATCATACATGCCTACGTGAGTAAAATTTGTCTTTCCTGAATCTGTAAACTTAGTTCTCATGCGAGAATGAAATTGTCACGCTTCACCATAAAAGTTCGTATTTAAATCATGAGGATAAGCCTACACCTCTTTCTTGGTTGCCTTCATGCATTCTTCATCAGGTATATCCACATTGTTTAAGAAGGAAAATCTGTTTGAAAGAGCTTCATACGCTTTTGTCCTCGTTTTCAGGCAAGATTTAAGTGTGTCAATGTTGGTGTAGTAAATGGTTACTCAAACTTGATCCCTGACAGTACTTCTGGAGCACTTCCGTCATTTACTTTTTTCTTTCTGATGCTTCTGTGACGGTGAACTGCTTGGCGTTTAGAACTTGGCAGTATTTGTTATGTTTTCAAAGTTATCTCTTAAATTATGTAAATACCCTGTCAATAACTGGTAGAGATCTGTGCATGTCTTTAAATTTACTAGTGAATCTTGGAGAGCTCGACTCATCCGATGAAAATGCTTCCGTGTAAATATATGCGTACATACTCTGGTGTTTGTATTTTGTTGGCAATGTTTTCAGCTTCTCTTTTGGTATCTCCTTTTCGTGTCTGGTTTTCAGCGATATTTTCCAAGGCTTCTAGAATCCGAGTGTACAATTCCAGGATTGCACTCATTGCTACAGTGTGTGCTATCCGACATGTACTAGGAGGACATTTAGTACTAGATCATTGCCTAAATATGTTTTAATAACTGTTCGTCAGTGAGTAGAGGTGGCAAAAAATGTGTAGCGTAACTGAACGGTAGAAAAAATACCAGCTGCTTTTGGACAGAATCTACTGTGCTGCGTATGTCCTGCAAAATGGCATATCCATTACACTCTAAGATTTTCTGTTTTAGGCCTTTATAACGCCCTGACATATTGGCAGCGTTGTCTTAGAACTGGCCTCCGCACTTAGAAAAATCAATTTTGCAGGTTTCACATAAATAGTGAAGTACTTGATTTGCAATTTCTTGACCAGTATGACTTTTAAAGCTAGTAAATGTGGTAAATCACTTGACATGTTTTCCATCTGCTGAGGAGATAAGTATCTTAAAGCAATACTTAGCCGATCTATATGAGAAGCATCAGGAGTGGAAGCTATAAGCTATAGACAAACTGAAATATCGAGCTGTACTTATTTTACTGAAAATAGTTGAATGAACTTTATCACTTACTAAGTTTATTCTTCACACATTGTTTTAGATATATATACAATGGGTTGCCCTTTCCTGTGTTAACCATATTTTGACATGCGGTCTGCAAAAAATAGATTGAATTGAGCAACAAGTTCAAGTAAACACAAAAAACTTCCATTTTTTGAGGACCCAAACACTTAATTTTTTCCTTGAAAAGATGGTCCACATTCAGTGATTGTTAAGATGACGGCAACAATACATCGTAGAATGGCTTTCCAATACTAATGTTCTTCATTAATTTGTGTTTCCAGTTCATGAGTTAAGGAAAACCATGTCTCCAGTTTAAATATGATAACATTCAATCTCTGTGAATTGAACTGTTACCGTGTTTATCAATCATATTTGAGTTGCGCCAATAACTAAATCCATCTGTAGCAAATCAAAAATTAAATGAGGAATGAATGGTTTCCAGACAAAACAGTAGAGAGAGCCGACTGATGGAGAATACAGTAGCTACTCCCTCTTACAATGTTCACTATTAGCTTTGCACCCTAGAAATATATTTTGGCTGCAGAACCTTGTTTGTTTACTATCCAGAAATTTTTGACACAAATTTTCAAATGGTCCACTGTAATGTTGACAACCGCTTGGCCCTCTTTCGATGCAATAATTAACATCATTAGAAGAAAACTATTCCACAGAGCAGAGTCTGTATTTGTGTTATTTATGGGGTCTGCAGATGCGACAATTTAAGATTCTAAAATAGTTTCTCTTTCTACACCACTAGTAATTTTTTTTATGACAACAAGGAATGGATGCAGAATTTGGAATAAAATTCTGTTATATTCATATTGCTATTAGCAATTTCAGTGCTAGTGATACCAGTACAGTTTGCACCATTAAACTCGAGTGTTCAACGGAGGACATCTCTTCTGATTCATTATGTTTTAGAAAGTTAATTTTGGAATTGTCTTTAGGGATTCACAAATTCTTCTCTTTTTGTCTTCTGCTAGTTTTTGTTTTCGCCCTCCACTTAGTTGTTTCCATTTCATTGTACCAGAATATAAAACTATGTCATTTTTTAAAGTTGGTTCTACTATAGCAAATTTGAATAATTGAAAATCAATAAAACAAGTAAAATTTAAAAAACAAAATTTACATTTGAATTTGGACATTAACATAAGGGTTTATATTTGAAAATTAGTAATAAAAAAATTGATTTGGAACATATAATTTTGTTATTCAGGTCTAAGATAGAAAAAATAGTACTTACAAAGTAGTCGGAAATAATTTCATTAGCTTGCCCTACGATGTTTGCTGGCGGGCCCTTCGTAGATCTCCATGAGTATTTTTAGTCTTGAAATAATACCTTAAAACTTGTACATTCACTTTCTGTCCTTTGATGCTGTGTCTTTACAGTTCATTGGACTACTGCTGACACCGTCGGGAGCAGTACAATCATGGAGAGCTTGATACAGATACACAAGGGTATATGCAATCTGAGGATGTGTTTTGGTTCGCTCTGTGCAGGACAGGACCAGATATGTCATGAATCACGTGATTATAGTGCCGCTGGCATGTTCTTATGTGGTCAGTGAGAGAGAACTGAATATTAGGTTATACCCAATTGGTCCAAAATGAAAAGGAAAATATGTTATCGTACACAAAATTTGTAAAGTGTACATTTTCTTTGTGGAATTGTTCAACTCCCATATTCAGAGGTATGTACGTAATTGATGTAACAATAGCACCATTTCTCAACAAGCAAGTTTGTTTTGTGAGTCGTAAAAATATCAATTTCTTAAAAGAAAGTCAGTCTGAAGGGAAATGGAAAATAAAGTACATTTATATTATCTAAATATTCATTTAATTTCCTCGAGGAATTGTTCAGTTTCCTTACACGGAGGTATGTAAATATTCTGATAAAATATAAATGTAATGTTCTGATAAACACCCTTTGGTGTTTAAATTGGTAGACAAATTTAGAAACACACTTGTTGCAAAATAGAAACATATTTTGCACAATAAATAAATATTGAATTCAGCATTCTCTTCATGTGCCTAATACCTCGTTTGTTAGCATATCTAGAGTAATATCAAGCAGTGTGTCCCACACAACAGACAATAAAAAAAACAACTCGTTTGGTACATAACTTTTCATGTTAGATAAATATTAATATTTCCAGTATTTTTTGAATGCTATGTTAGCATTATATTATTTCCCATGTTAGTATTATCATGTATGCTAGGTTGCATCCACATGTATCCCAAACATATTTTAAAGCTATAAATATTGTTCACAAAACTTAGGACGTAACACCACATAAATGCTATACAGTTCAAAAGTAACTTGATTGAATTCATTGCGATGGTCGACTTACCGCGGTCCCTTGCTTTTTCGCGTTATCTGGGATTGCAGTTCCCATTGGTTATTTACAGAATGTGTGCAAGAGCATACCCTTGAGTTTGTATCATGGCAAAGAACATTGCTGGCCCTCCTGGCTGGAGCAGCTGGATTGCAGATGTGGATGTACAAGACAGTTCTCTCAGAATGGACTAGAGACCTGCTGTCAATGAATACAACCCATGCTTAATCCATCCTTACTCAGTAACTGCTCACGTTGGATCCAGTTGCATATTGGGCGAATGGAGCAAGAGTTAGACATGATGGCCCACCCCCACCTCTTTTTTATTGGAAAGAAATAGTATACTCACAAGAGACTGGACGAGATAAGAAGTTTCAGTTCTATGGGAGGGGACTGTAGGAGACATTGTCAACGAAGGCGTTGAAGTGGTAGGGGCCTTATAGCTTAACCTTGCACACGGATGCCCATGTGACCCAGTGTGAACTTTATTTCTGGCAGGTATGTTCTCACGCACTGGAGTTGGTATCAGTTCCATTAGTGCCTTTCCAGTTCCCTTCCACTGTGGCAGTTGCTTTTCCTTGTGTCCTGTCTGCTTGGCATCTATGGGTCTTTGCTTTGGACAACTGGTGTCTGTTTTGTTGATGCCCTGATAAGCACGTGCTTACTGGGTAGTCTGTCCCTGTTTCGACTCCTTCAGAGTGAGTGTCTGAAAGGGAGGGACCTTGTTTCTATCTCTGTATCCCCAGGCAGCACCTGACACATGTTGTTCTTGTTAGGTGCCATCGACTCAGTCCCAACTCATAGCAACCCTATGTGCAACAGAATGAAACCTTGCCCGGTCCTGTGCCATCCTCACAATCATTGTTATACTTAAGCCCATTGTTGCAGCCACAGTGTCAGTCCATCTCATTGAGGGTCTTCTCTTTATTGCTGACCCTCCGCTTTACCAAGCATGACGTCCCCCAGGGACTGATCCCTCTTGGTAACATGTACAAAGTATGTGAGACATAGTCTTGCAGTCGTTGCTTCTAAGGAACATTCTGGTTGTACTTTTTCCAAGACAGAATTGTTGGTTCTTTTAGCAATATTCTTTCTTCGCCAACACCATAATTCAAAGGCATCAGTTCTTCTTTGGTCTTCCTTATTCATTGTTCAGCTTTCACATGCATAGGTGATTGAAAACACCATGGCTTAGATCAGGCGCACCTTAGTCTTCAGGGTGACATCTTTGCTTTTCAACACTTTAAAGAGGTCTTTTGCAGCAGATTTGCCCAGTGCAGTGTGTCTTTCGATTTCTTGACTGCTGCTTCCATGGGTGTCAGTTGTGGATCCAAGTAAAATGAAATCCTTGACAACTTCAGTCCTTTCTCCATTTATGGTGATGTTGCTTATTGGTCCAGTTGTGAGGATTTTTGTTTTCTTTACCTTGAGGTGTAATCTGTACTGAAGGTTGTGGTCTTTGATTGTCCTCAGTAAGTGCTTCAAGCCCTCTTCACTTCCAGCAAGCAAGGTTGTGTCACCTGCATAACGCAGGTTGTTAATGAGTCTTCCTCCAATCCTGATGCCTTGTTCTTCTTCACATAGTCCAGTTTCTCGGAATATTTGCTCAGCATACAGATTGAATAAGTATGGTGAAAGGATACAACCCTGATGCACACCTTTCCTGACTTTAAACCACGCCGGATCTCCTTGTTTTGTCTGAACGACTGCCTCTTGATCTATGTACAGGTTCCTCATAAGCACAAGTGTTCTGGAACTCCCGTTCTTCACAATGTTATCCATAATTTGTTATGATCCACACAATCGAATGCCTTCGCATAGTCAATAAAACACAGGTAAACGTCTCTCTGGTATTCTCTGCTTTCAGCCAGGGTCCATTTGACATCAGCAATGATATCCCTGGTTCCACGTCCTCTTCTGAATCTGGCCTGAGTTTCTGGCAGTTCTCTGTCAATATACTGGTGCAGCTGCTTTTGAATGATCTTAGCAAAATTTTACTTGTGTGTGATATTAATGATACTGTTCAATAATGTCCACATTTGATGGGATGACCTTTCTTGGGAATAGGCATAAATAATCTCTTCCGGTCAGTTGGCTGGGTAGCTATCTTCCAAATTTCTTGGCGTAGTCAAGTGAGTCCTTCCAGTGCTGTATCCGTCTGTAGAAACATCTAATTGGTATTCTGTCAGTCCCTGGAGCCTTGTTTTTCACCAGTGCCTTCAGTGCAGCTTGGACTTCTTCCTTCAGTACCATTGGTTCCTGCTCGTATGGTACCTCCTGACATGGTTGAACATTGACCAGTTCATTTTAGTGTAGTGACTCTTTGTATTCCTTCCATCTTCTTTTGACGCTTCCTGAGTCATTTAATATTTTCCCCATAGAATCCTTCAATATGGCAACTTGAGGCTTGAATTTTTTCTTCAGTTTTCTCAGCCCGACCCATTGGAGTTGCATAATAACCGTTTGAGGAAGGGTAAGAGGAAATGAGAAAATAAATATGCAGAAGTGGTGAGAACGAGCCTCTGGAGGGGATATGGAGCAAATTAACTTTGTAGGAATAGAGAGCTGGTGTTGGAACAATAATGTGAAGCCAGATAATAGAACAGCTATATAAGACGTTTTGGGGACAATTGGGGAAATTTGAATATAGACTGAGTACTCGATGATATTGGAATTACTGTTTATTCTTTGAGTATCATACTGTATTATGGTTGTATAGGAAGTTCTCAGGAGATGGATGATGACTTATTTGAGGGATGAAAGGTCATGGTGTCTACAACTTACTTTCAAAATGGTTTAACAAAAACAACGTATATATTGTTTGTTGGAAAGAGGTTGTAGGACATCAATAACAATTGTTGAATGCAAATCAAAGACATAGTTATTCACTGTTAGCTTTTCTGTATGTTTGAAAATTTTCAAAGTAAAATGATGGAGGAAAAGAAATAGGGTAAGGACCAAGAGTAGCAATGGGACGGTGGACCTGGGAGCCACAGTTTCACAAAGTGAACTAACTCCTTCTCTGCCCTGGGTGTTTACCCTATTTAGGAGAGGACGCTTGCCTAGCTTTGTTTGCTGGGAGCTGGTCCCTCTCAAGAAACCCTGGTGGCGCAGTGGTTAAGCACTCAGCTGCAAACCAAAACGTCAATGGTTCAAACCCACCAGCTGCTCTGTGGGGGAAAGATTTGGCAGCCTGCTTCCATAAATATTACAGCCTTGGTTCTGAGCTCAAGTAGACACATGAGATTATGTGGGCAGCTCCTGTCTAGAGGTGAGATGAGAAGGCAGAGGGGGACTGGAGCTGGCTGAATGGACGTGGGGAATACAGGGTGGAGAGAAGGAGTATGCTGTCACATTGTAGGGAGAGCAACTAGGGTCACATAACAATGTGTGTATAAGTTTTTGTATGAGAAGCTGACTGGAATTGTAAACTTTCACTTAAAGCACAATAAAAAATTAAAAAATATTACAGCCTCGGAAACCCTATGGGACAGTTCTGCTCTGTCCTGTAGGGTCGCTGAATTGGAATGGACTCATCGGCAGCAGGATTGGGTCCCTATCAGAGGCCCAGGAGCGCTCATGGGCTGTGCTGGGCCTCTCTCCCCCAGTGTGTAAATATGTTGCTGTGGAGCTGAAGTCCGCCTTTGAGGAAACCGGCAAGACTAAGGAGGTGATTGACACGGGCTATGGCATCCTGGACCGGAAGGCCTCTGGAGTCAAATACACCAAATCGTAAGTGATGGCCACTGGCTGGCTTGGCCTGCTTTGTTCCTGGAACCCTCGGGGGCTTGGCATTCCCTTCTCTCTTCCAGCTGGACAAGCCCTCCACCACAGGGGAGGCAGCGCTAACAGAGACATGATTTTGCCTACTGGTTCTGCCCCCACCTATTGTGCGACCTTCTTAAATCCCTTAATTTTTCTGGGCCTCACGTTCCTCATCTGTGATTCCCAGACTCTTGGACTTCATGGACCAATGTGTTTTTTTTTTCGATGTTGGTGGCATAGGATTGCCAACTTTTTATTTTGCCCAGTATAAATATTTTTTAAAATCCGAAAAACAACAAAACTTCCATCAGCTATAATGAAATAATATTTTAACATTAAAATTGAATACATTTTCCTTTATTAGAAAATCTAAATACAGGCTCATTTAGCTTTATAAAAAATTCCCCTATTTTCATTATTTTGCCTTAGACCCGTTAAAATTTTGTCTCTCTGGTCTGTGTTCCAGCATTTCAGAGCCCCCAGACCAGATGACCTATCTTCCTTCCAGCTCTGACTTCCCGTTGGTGAGATGCGCAGTGTTGGGGCAGCAGGGCTGGAGGGATGGACCACTAAGCCACTGGGGCTAGGAGGGGAGGAACTCAGTTCCTCTTGTGCTGCTGTCTTGGCAGGGACTTACGGTTAATTGAAGTCACAGAAACCATCTGCAAGAGGCTCCTGGACTATAGCCTGCACAAGGAGAGGACCGGCAGCAACCGGTTCGCCAAGGTTGGGTTTGTGCTTGTCCTTCATCCCCTCTGGGGTCCAGCCTTCATGTATCCAAGTGTGTCTCCTTGGCCTCTTCCCATTCCTTATCGATGCCTGTCTTAGTCATCTAGTACTGCTATGACAGAAACACCACAAGTGGATGGCTTTAACAAAGAGAAATTTATTTCCCCACAGTCAAGTAGGCTAAAAGTCCAAATTCAGGGTGTCACCTCCAAGGGATGGCTTTCTTTCTCTGTCGGCTCTGGAGGAAGTTTCCCTGTCATCACCCCCTGGTCGAGGAGCTTCTCAGGCACAAGGACCCCAGGTCCAAAGGACACGCTCTAATCTTGGTGCTTTCTTGGTCGTTGGTACGAGGTCCCCAGTGCTTTGCTTGCTTCTCTTTCCTTTTTGTCTCTTGAGAGATAAAAGGTGGTGCAGGCCACACCCCAGGGAAACTCCCTTTACATTGGATCAGGGAGGTGACCTCAGTAAGCATGGTGTCACAATCCCAACCTAATCCTCTTAGCATAAAATTACAGTCACAAAATGGAGGACAGCCACACAATACTGGGAATCATGGCCTAACCAAGTTGATACACGCATAATTCAGTCCATGATAGTGGCTCTTTGCACACTGCTCAACCTTCCATCTTAGGTGGCCTGAGTTTTCATTGGCAGTAGTAATGTCCGTCATGGCTTGGGCCTGCCCCTCGGGGTCCTGCTTCAGTCTCAGACATAGGCAGAAATAACCCCAGGGTGGCAGCCCCCTAGGGGCTTAAAGCACATGAGCAGGGAGAACTGACCAAGGCCCAGGATGTGAAGAAGCATGGGGGCTTAGGGAATGTCAGAAGACACTTGGTGGGAGCTCATTGCCCATTCCCCCCTCTGGGCCCACATGCCCGGCACCTGGACTCCACAGGGTGCCTGTGTCCTGTGTAGTGCGTTAGTTCTGCACAGAGGCTTCTCTCCTTGGTGAGTGAGCTGTCCAGTTCTGTGCCTAGCACATGGTAGGAGAGTTGCCTTCACATTTTTCCACCAAGTATCCTCCCCCACCCCCTGCAAAGGATATTGGTCATAAACCTCTAGGGGATCTCAGGGTGTAATCTAAAATGGTAGAAGTCTTAGGTTTTATCTTTAAAATGTGTGTGAATTTTGTGCTGTAGTTGGTACTAAACCCAGGTTTGAAACATATAAAAGTGTTTAAAATTACTTTCCACAGCAAAAGATTAGAAACAACCTAGGTTTTCTCCAGTAGTAGTGGAGTAGTTGAATTAATGGATATAACCATTTGATGAAATATTATGCAGTTATAAAAAAAAGAATGAAGGAGCTCTTTATGAACTGAACCAAAACTATCCCCCAAATATATTGTCATGTAAAAAAATCAAGGTGCAGAATCTTGTACATGATACGCTAGTGATTGTATAAAAAGTGTAAAAAGGAAGGATATATTTGTATGTATGTGTTCCCTTTTATTGTATGAATTAACTCTGAAAAGGTAAAGGAGACATAACATGTTGTCTCTGAGGAGACCTAGATAGCTAGGAGAGATTTTTAACAGAATAAAGGGTCTTCCCTGCCCCTGCTGTGCCCTCTTCTCACCAAGGAAAGTCACAAGCTCTAGGAAGAAGCCAGAGTGGCTTAGACATAGGGAAGTGAGTATGCCCAGCCATACAGAGGGGAAAGGGCCAAGACTAAGTTTATTTCCTGGAAAAGGCTAAAGGTGGAGCCTGAGGGCAACAGTAGATCTCTTTAAAAGGAGACGATGTGGGGAGGCAGGATGTGTGTGTGTGTGTGTATGTGTGTCTGTCTCTCTTCGGGCTTCCATCCCCACCAGGAGAGGAGGGAGGGATGTAGAGAAGGTGGCCCTGCCTCCCATGTCTGGCCACCCCTTCCAGGGCATGTCAGAGACCTTTGAGACGCTACACAACCTGGTGCACAAAGGAGTCAAGGTGGTGATGGACATCCCCTACGAGCTGTGGAACGAGACCTCAGCAGAGGTGGCGGACCTCAAGAAGCAGGTACAGGCCCTTCAGCTCTCGGGGCTGGGTGGGATTGGGTCTGTGCCTGAGGAAGGCCACCAAGAGCTGGGTGACTGGTCAGGCCATTTCACCTCCCAGGCTTCAGAGTCCTTAGGAGAACTGCAGCCACCTGCCATCTTGCAGTGGGTTGTGAGGCTCAGTGAGCTCATCTGTGAGGCAGCCCGGTGCTTGGGCTTTGCCAGCGTGAGGCATTGTGATTAACAGTGCGACGTGATGGTGGAGGAGTTTGAGGAGGTGATCGAGGACTGGTACAGGAACCACCAGGAGGAGGACCTGACAGAGTTCCTCTGTGCCAACCACGTGCTCAAGGGAAAGGACACCAGTGAGTCTGAGGGGAGGGAGAGGGCAGGCGGATGGTCCCAAAGGATTTTCTGGTTTGCTCCCCCCTCTCAGGGAAGGTGGGTAGGGAGAGGATGGAAAGGGAATTGCGGATGTCACAGGGCACGGTGAGATAAGAGGCACCAGGTGCAGAACAGTGAATCACGCAGATGCCCCCAGGGGGCCTGGTGGACACAGTGAGGGAGGAGGTGGGTGCCAACTCCAGTTGCTCCCCAGTCAGTGCTTCTCACCCAGGAAGCCACTCCTGAGGTGCCTCTGTTGAGGAATCTTCCCTCCTCACTCCAGGTTGCCTGGCAGAGCAGTGGTCTGGCAAGAAGGGGGACACGGCTGCCCTGGGAGGGAAGAAGTCCAAGAAGAAGGGCAGCAAGGCCAAGGCCTCAGGTGGCAGGAGCAGCAGCAGCAAACAGAGGAAAGAGCTGGGTGACCTCGAGGGAGACTCCAGCCCTGAGGAGGAGGAGGGCATCCAGAAGGCATCCCCACTCACACATAGCCCCGCCGATGAGCTTTGAGCCTAACCCAGCATCCCCTGTACCAAGGGTGTAGCAAGAGACCCCTGACCTGGAAGCTAAAGAAGCTGGGGCAGGCTCCGGCAAGCAAAGGCGGCTTCTGCAGCCCCAGGGTCCTTCCTGCCTCAGCTGTGCCCTCTTCCCGCCAAGGAAAGCACAGCCCCAGGAAGAACTCAGAACAGTAGCGGTTAGCCTGAGCCGGTCTTATCCCTCAGCCAAGCATCTCTCCTGACATGGGCTTGACCAGGCCATGTGGTTTCAGGACTGCCAAGGACTCTGATGTAAACTCAGGAGGGGTGGGGGTCTGAGCTGGGCACCAGGACTGGAGCCCACAGGAGGCATGCCCAGCCTTCAGTCCCCATGCCTTACGCCACAGGGGAGCAAGACTGCAGCACCCATAGCTCCCCTTCCCTGCTAACCCTGCCCTGGGGACACCTTACGCTCTTCTGGCCCTCTTCCCTGGGGCTCACAGTACAATGTGCAGAGTAAAAACCTCTTGGCCTTTTTTGTCCCGATTTCTGAGTCCTCTTCAACCCCTCAGGAGTGCCCTGGAGCCCCTTGTTGCTCCTTCCTGGCCCTCACCTTCTCTCAGCCGCCCCCATCCTCCCACTGGAGGCAGAACCTACCAGCTGTTGGGAACAGCAAACACAGGGAGGGCCCAGGGTTATTTTGGGGCCTGACCCTGTCCCTCAGCTGAACCTCATGCCCTGGGCACTTGCTTGCCCTCTTTCTCTTTGCTCCCTCCTCTCCTGCCTGTCCTTCCCCAGGGCCTTCCCATTTGTTGTGTAAAGTGTTTAGTGTTTATCCCACTAGCTCCTGCCTCTCCCTCCCACCTCCACGTGGCCCTGCCTATTGGTCTTGGACCTTGTTCCTTGATGACCACACTTGAGCACTCTGCTCTTCCCAGCTGGAGTCTGAGGGGAGGACACCCCAGTCCCTCAGCAACACCTCTTGGTTACACTATGTTCCCTGGGGCCAGGGGAGGAACAAAAGGCTGGCCTGTGGGGAGAAGGGGTGGGAGGCTCAGGTCCCTCCCCTGTCAGTCCTGAGGTCAGGGATCAGGACAGTTGTGAGCAGTAGCGATGACAGTTGTATGTCTTCCCAGTGCTTCAATGTACTTGTGGTCTTAAGCCATTTTGTAGAAATTAAGGCTGAAGTCAAGTAAAGTGCCCAAAGTCCTACTACTTGGGGACAGTGGTACAAGCAGACATAGGTTCTCACCTTAGAAAGATCTATTGTATTTCCCACTACTTCACAGCTACCAGGGTCTCTTCCTAACAGCTAGCACTGAAACTGTAATTCATTTTGAACTGGTTTGGTTTCTTGGGCCTAACTCACCACCTACCAACAAGGCTCTTTTAAAAGGAAAGTAGGAAGCAACTGTTGCTTCTTGGAAAGAATCAATGGCAAAGGCCCCGTGGAGCTGTGCCATCACAGACAGAGGCCAAGACTGAGACTCCACCTCCCACTTTCCCTGTCTGGGCCCAGCAGGAAGGAGTCCTGCTGAAGACTCTCAGGGGTTTAGTAAAGAGGCTTTCAGGTCTCAGTTACTGTGGGTGAGGGGGCCTGCTTAGCCCCGCTTCCCCTTCCTCCAAGTTAAGGCAGTCTTGACCATGGAGATTGGAGCAAACTGGCTGTGGAGGCTTAAAACTAGGTCCTTGGAGGAAGATACTTTTTTCATCTAGACCCCCGCCGCCTCATCTCCGGACCGATACTGTCCACTGTTAAAGATGCTGGTGGGCAGTGAGATCCAATCTAGAGCCAGGTCCCACCCCCCCCCCCGCCCCTGGACTTTGCTCTGAGCATAGGAGATGGCTGGGGTGGGGTGGGGGCTGGAACCCAGGGTGGGCAATCATTTGCAGCCCCTTGGACTGTCTAGGATTCGGTGGCCTGTCCCTGCTACCCGCCATTCTGTCACTAACCCACAGCATTTCAGTGCCTGGTTTGCCTCTGTCCCTGGAGTTTCATTGATTCTGAATGTAAGGTAGAATGGGGCAAAGGCCTATCCCCTTTACCAGGGTGTTGGCCGCATGGGCCAATCCTCAGGACAGGCAGCGCTGTCTTGCTTTGCTCTTTGACCTGTGGCTGCGGGATGACAAGCCCCCTCCCCCTCCTGAGGGCCAGGTGTGTTGTACACTCACTAGCTCTGCACCCAGCCCACCCCAGCAGAGGCAGAGGCAGGATCTGACTTCCCAGGGTTTTCTTTTCCTATTCCCACCATACATACAAGTCTTTTTTGAACTTGGCTAGTAAGTCCATTTTCCCACATTTCTTCCCTTCCATAAGGTGAGGGTACTGCCTGAGCCTGAGTTAATCTGATCTCAGTCCCCCTACTAAAACAGTTTCCTAAACTTGCCTGGACATGAGAGTCACCTGTTAAACATACAGACCTCTGGACCCACCTCAGTCCTGCTGTGTTGGAGACTGCATGCTTAACAGGCATCTCTGATGGTTCTGACATAGCCAGCTGGGACCCACTTCAGGCAACATTTGGCAGTGTAACCTGTTGCTGACAAGTTGGTTTTGACTCATGGTGACACCATGTATGTCAGAGTAGAACCGTGCTCCATAGGGTTTTCAATGGTAGGTTTTTCTTCCAAGGCACCTCCGAGTAGACTCCAACCTCCAACCTTTCAGTTAGCAGCTGAGCACATGAACTATTTGTACCACCCATGGACTCCAGCATTTGTCAACCCCAGGTGTTGCCCTAAGAGGGGGCTTTGATGAAGTCACACTGGGCCAGGGTCTTGTCCTCAGAAACCCAACTTCTCAGAACCCCAAATTGAATCCATCTTTGTAGGAGATTTCCATCAGCCAGACTCCCAAAGGCAGATGGACAAAGCACAGGCCAGTTTATACCCGTTCAGTGCTTAAAAGAACCACAGGCAGGGATACAGTCAAGTCTCAAGGGCTAGGTTTTAGTATCAGCAGTGGCACCTCAGGGCCTGTGTGTGTGAATTTTAAAGGGCAGTGCCTAAAAGGCAGGCTTCACTCCTTATCCCAGTTGCTGGGTGGCGTTTCCATGCAGCGCCTTTGCACAAGTCAGAGAAAGATGCACTTTACACATTTGACTTCCATCTGTTAGAAGGTTGTTTAAATATGTTTTGTTAGAATAAGACACTGTTAGCCAGAAGATTATAATTATATAATAATAAGTACACAAGCCTATAAAGTTTGCAGTGTGAATGGAGCCCTTTAAATGTGGAGCCCTTAAATAAAAATGGTTAAAATGGGAGAAAAAAAAATGTGGAGCCCTTGCGCAGTGTACAACCTGTCCAGATGTTTACAGCTGCCCTGCATCACTATAGTGCCCAAATAGAAACAAAATTTACTCTCTACCTCACCTAGATCTGATGGCATGTACTAAGTCACATGTTTCAATGAGCAATGTTTAACCTGTTGCCAGGGCCTGAATAGTATATCTGTTTTAATTGTGGCAAATATATAGGTAGCAAAATAGTTGCCATTTCAACACTTCCCATGTACAGTTAAGTGACTTACGTTCATCATGCTGATCAACCATCACCATTTATCCGGAATTTTTCCATCACCCTTAATGATTAGTGTACCATTTTTATGTTGAAAAACAGTGAGCAGACCCCTGGATACCAAAGAGAGATTAATGGTGGTTAAAAACCAAACCCGTTGCCCTCGAGTCGATTCCGACTCATAATGACCCTATAGGACAGAGTAAAACTGTCCCATATGGTTTCCAGGGAACGCCTGGTGGATTCGAACTGCTGTCCTTTAGGTTAGCAGCTGTAGTTCTTAACTGCTACGCCACGAGGGTTTTATAATGGACGTTAGTACATCTTAAAACTGCTTTTAGCAACGTGTGACATGGTCAAAGAGAACCTGTCCTCATACATTGGTGAAATTCTCAGAGGTGCACGAAGTATAGTAGTAATGAAGGCACCATTACTAGTGTTACAACCCACTGATACAGGGAATCTATTTTACACTTAACCAGACTTAGACCAGATTGAGCCTTATATGGTACATAAAAAAGTGCCAAAACGCACCCACTGTGATAATTCTGCTGGCAGAGTCCATGCAGGGGGGCAGCTTCCCTTCCCTCCCCTCCCCCAGCATCCAGTGTTCAATCTGGGTTGACAGTGTCAGTGGAGAAGAGCTTTTTTCAGCAGCTTGGACTGAAGTTAGGTCCCTGTGTGAGGCAAACGCTTTGCACTTGACTGCTAATGTAAAGGTTAAACTTCAAACCCACTCTGTAGCACCCCGGAAGAAAGGGCTTCTTCTGTAAAGGAGAGTTTTGCTCTGTAACACATAGGGTTGCCATAAGTTTGAATTCAGTGGCAACGAGTTTAGTTTTTTTTTTTTTTTTTGGACCGAAGTTTGGAATGTGACATCCATCATCTGAAAATGAATATCTACCTGTTCTAAATAAAAAACATCCAAGATGTCTTTCATTTGTAGCTACTGCACATACATAAATCACAATTCAGGATTTTAATGTGTCCTCAGGGAGGAATTGCTTTGGAATTTGTCCAGGTGCAGCCATAGTCCCAAGCTAAAGTCTTTTTGCATACATATTAAATATTTGGAGATGAAGAATTTAGTCTTTCCAGCCAATTCCAAATAAGTTTTGCATATTTAAAATATCACCTATTTTTATTTTCAATTAAGTCAAACTAGATTGATTTCTGTATTTGAATGTTCAAAACTTGGGGAATGATTAAGTCACAACGCATCCCCCTCAATGGACTGTTACATGGACATTAAAAAGGTGCTTAAGGCCAAGCAATTTATGGTCAAGAGAAGAAAATACACTTTTGATAGTTTAAAGAAAAAAAAATTGAAGAAAAACATGAAATTTCATGTAGACTATGATCTCAACATTTTGTTTTTTTTTAAAATACATCTAGATGAGAAAGAAAGAAAATCATTAATTTGGGAACTAAAATCTTTGAAATAGAAGGTACTCACAATCCATAATTTTTTCAACCCTAACTTATCACCAGCATTCATATTATTTAAAAAATCGCATTATGGCCCTGGGGGTAAAAAACTATGTTTCTCAAAGTGTTAGGCATCAATACTTAAAACCAAACATTTAAGTCAGATTCCTTATCAGTATGGTGAGTGCATGGCTGCAGGCCAATCACAACATGCTGTACAAACATTAGGAAGTCTGAGGATTACTCCAAAATTTCAAACAGCTCTCAGCTTAAAAGGAAAAGACTGAAATAGTTTCTAGACATGGAAAATCTTGCCCTAGAGGGGGAAATCACATTACACCAAATTAAAAAGCAAGATGCTTAAATAGATGTTCTAGATGACCTTTTTTTTTTTTTTTTCCTTGTCTAGATGAAACAAAATACTTTTTTTTTTGGAGCTAGTTTTATCAAAATCCTATGGGTTGGGACTAATGGACCACATCTACCACGGGCTCCACCAGACTGAGTCCAGTGCAACTAGGTGGTGCCTGGCTACCACCACTGACTGCTCTGACAGGGATCATAATAGAGGGTCCCGGACAGAGCTGGAGAAAAATGTAGAACAAAATTCTAACTCAGAAAAAAAGACCAGACTTGCTAGCGTGACAGAGACTGGAGAAACCCTGAGAGTATGGCCCCCAGACACCCTTTCAGCTCCGTAATGAGGTTACTCCTGAGGTTCACCCTCCAGCCAAAGATTTAACAGACCCATGGAACAAAACAGGACTAAAGGGGCGCACCAGCCCTGGGAAAGGGACTGGAAGCCAGGAGGGAACAGGAAAGCTGGTAATGGGGAACCAAGGGTTGAGAAGGGAGAGCGTTGACATGTCATGGGGTTGTTAATCAGTGTCATGGAACAGTGTGTGTACTAACTGATGAGAAACTCGTTTGTTCTGTAAACTATCTAAAGTACAATAAAAAAAAATACAAAAGCTATGGAGCGCAGTTCTGCTCTGACACACACAGGGTTGTCATGTGTTGGAATCAACTCTGTCACCTGGTTGGTAGTTTTATCAAAGAGTTTCTAAATTGGATCTTCTTTGGCAATTTCCAGGTGAAAGAGTGGACAGAGATGTCTGCTACAAACAATGCTCTTCTCCCAGGCTTCATTATTTATATGAATATCCCAAGGAGAAATGTCACAGGAATACTTGCCCATAAATATTTAGACCCAAAGAACCTGGTAAACCTTAACAACCTGTTGATGAGATGATCCTGGTCATTCTAAAGGTGACATTTCTCAACAGCTTTTGAGCCCTGAGAAAATCCCAGGTTTACCTCAAATGCATTAGACGGTTAAAAGAGTGACCCTCCTGCCTATTTCGGCATTCCTTTCCCAGACAAAGCAAATGGAAGAGAAAACAGTATGAGAAAAAATAATGATGAATTGCCCTAGGCTATTATACTTAGTTAGCTTTTCAAATATTTTATATTCAGCCAATCAATATGTGGATAGTGATAAATTATTTCTCTTGTCATTTTGGTTGTTATTCCTATTTAACGTCATTATTCATTTTTCCCTGAGTGGACTTACAGAACTCCTGTGAGATGAAATTAAATATTTTTTTTCTTTTAATTTTAGGCCTATTTTTCCTTAAAATTTCATTTCTTATGATATGACAAAATTGTTAGCAGATTTTAATGCTGAACTCGTCCATTTACAGCCAGATAATCAATTACTTTTCTCCTGATTTAGGGCAAAATAAATGTGAAGCTTTTTTTAAGTAAAGAATGAATTTTCCTACCCAAGGAAGGCACTGATTTTCTTGGATAGGCCTCATACTTAAAAAAAAAAAAAGCCAGCCCCTCAACTGCTTTGATTTGAGGTCATAGCACACAGATTGCTGCCCACAACTGAGAGAATAATTCTTTTAACATGAGTTTTTTTTTTTTAAGCCTAGGGGTCATGAGGCGGACTTCCCCCGGAATATTCTGCTAAGAGAGTAACTGAGTTTACTTGCACATCCCTACTACAATGCCTTTGTTAGCCTGTTGCCAAAGACCTGGGTCAGTGTGAGCACAAGGCTCCTTGACTTGAACATGGATAGACCTGTTTGAGGCAGTTCACATAAAATAGAAAGTTCAGAATGATTACTATATGATTTTGGGGATTCGTCCAGCTCCGAGATTCTATGGAGGCTAAGGTGGTTAGGGGAGGGAGCCTCCTTTGCTCTAAATTCCGTAACTCTTTCTGCAGCCAGAAGAACAAAGTCAGGTAGGGAGGGCTTTTCTCCATGTCTCAGGCTTTGCTGGGTGGCATCGTCTTAGGGAATCCACATCAGCCCAGGATTTTGTTCTCCGAAGAGAAGCCTACTGCTCTGGGGAGGAAGGGTGGGCTTACCGTAACCAAACCAAAGGACCGATATATCGCTCTGGCAAGAAGCGATAAAATAGCAAGAGCTCCAATCACCCTCACCCCTGACTCCACACTTCCCTCCCTGCGGGCACCTCCGTGAAAAGCCGATGGTCTTTTTAAGGGCGATAGGAGGGGGAAGAATAGGAAGGAAGCCACCAGACTCCAGCATAGGTGGCTCAGGGAAAAGCTTAATGCGTCACCTACACCACAAAGGCACACTGGCCTCCAAGGGGGCGGGACTATTCCTTGGGCCAGGGCTCTCTTTTCCTGGACTTGGATGGACAGACTTCCTATTTTCTCCCTTTCCTAGGCCCTTTCCACTGGGCAGTCTTTCCTTAGACATGCTGATACTTCCTTCGCTGGGGACGGTCCCCGCCTGCCCCCCGGGCGCTCAGCTCTGTAAATTTTGAAGTTGGAAATTTCTTTCCCTTTCTATCCAGCATGGGTGCAGATGGAGTGAGCAATCTCACTGGTCCCCTCTCCCAGACCCTCCCCTGTCCTCCTGGCGACCACGTTAAGTGGGAAGAGGGCTGGGACTGCAGGAGGGTCATTTCCCGCTGTGGGAGTGACCAGAGGGTTGGGTCCTCAGCCTGACAATAAGGGCCGGGTCAAGGATTCGAGGCTGCACCCTCTTCACCGCCTGGCAGCCCACGCCGGGGCCAGAGCCCAGCAGGGGCGTATCCCGAGCTCACCTGCCATTGGCAGGTGGGGTCGCCCGGCCCCGGCAGCGGCAGCGGCCACGCACGCTATAAGTGCGAGCGAGTGGTTGCCGCACTCGGCGTGACGCAGGATGGTGGACAGCGTGTACCGGACCCGATCCCTGGGGGTGGCGGCTGAGGGGCTCCCGGACCAGTACGCGGACGGGGAGGCCGCGCGCGTGTGGCAGCTCTACATCGGGGACACCCGCAGCCGCACGGCCGAGTACAAGGCCTGGCTGCTCGGGCTGCTGCGCCAGCACGGCTGCCAGCGGGTGCTGGACGTGGCCTGCGGCACGGGGTGAGCCCGGCGGGCTGGTGGGGGGCGCGGCGGGGCGGCTCGGACCACCGCCGGGCACGTCCGGGCAGCTCCCCCTCTGTCCCGGCAGAACGGGCACGAAGAGGACACGGGGGGGAGGCCGACCATAGAGGGGCGAGAAGAGAGGGCTTGAGGGAGGGTGCGGGCGCAACGGTGGGCCGGGCGGGAGGGCTCCCGGGGCGGTGGAAAAGCCCCAACCGACGACGCCAAGTTCAATCCTGGCTCCTGCGTTGTTCCTTGAGCGTTGGTTGGCCTTGGGCAATGTTATCAAATAACATTTGTTCGTCGTTGGCCTGTGCCAAGCGCAGTCCCGGAGCTTTTGACACATCAGTTTTTAAAATCTCGCAAAACCCTGTGAGGTAAGCAGTGAACTCCCCATTTACAGTTGGGCACATTAAGTCTCAGAGAAGCAAGGACCCCCATGTAGTGGAGAGGTGAAGGATAGTGAGGTTGGTTAGGGTCTGGCTGGCGTGTGCATACTAAACTGCCTCCTCCTATGCCCAAGTTAATTTCCCCCAGCCTCAGCTTGCCCATCTCTAAAATGGAGACACCACCTCACAGGGTTGCACATTTGTTGAGTGCCTGGATCTGAATAGGTGATAAAGAAAAAGTTGCTACCTGGTGATAAGCAGATTTGTGAGGTCATCTGAGGTCGGCAGAGAAGGCCCAGGAAAAGGAAGCAGAAGAATGGACTCTGATGGGTTGAGGAAGCAGAGATGTCCAGCACAGGGATTCCTCCTTGTCCTCCCAGCCCCCCTGACTGCCCCTTTTTGCCACTCATCCCCGGCTCTGCCCAGGGTGGACTCCATCATGCTGGTGGAAGAGGGCTTCAGCGTGACCAGCGTGGATGCCAGTGACAGGATGCTGAAATATGCACTTAAAGAGCGCTGGGACCGGCGGCACGAGCCTGGCTTCGACGAGTGGGGTATGCCGGGTCAGCCAAGCCCTCCCCAGCCCAGCTCTCAGGGACATTGTTCTCTCTGCTCTAGGCTCCTTTAGTCCATGGATGGGGTGTCCCACCCCCAGGGGGACAGTAAGATCAGAAGAAAAATTACTGTCACTTGCCAGATAAGGGAGGGTTAGGCATTAGAAGAAAGACAAGGCGTGAAGAACTACCTTAACTGTGTTTATTGTGTCCTTTACCTCCCCCCATGAATGAAAACCCATAAGCACGGACTCCTCTTTCCCAACTATGCCCTCCTCCTCCCCTGGCCTCTCTTCCTGCTCACCCTCCATGTACATAATGATCCCCTCCCCCTAACAGAATGGGGAGTGCCTGTTTTGAAGAGGAAACAGAGGCAAGACTGCATTTGTTGGAGGTGGGTGCTACTGGTACCATGTAAACTGTGTTACTCTGGTTCTTCTTCACCTTTTTGGCTCCCAGTTATTGAAGAAGCTAACTGGATGACTCTAGACAAAGATGTGCCCCAGCCACCAGGGGGTGGCTTCGATGCTGTCATTTGCCTTGGAAACAGTTTTGCCCACTTGCCAGACTGCAAAGGTGAGAGAGGGTGTGGCCTTGGGCATGGTTCTTGCCCTGAGCTATATCCCTTTCTATAGATCCCTGCCCTGGGTGCCTGCTTTCCTGTAAAGTGGATTCTTTGCTTTGCCCTTCTCTGCCTTGGCACTGGTACCCCTGGGGAGGGAGAGGGAGAGATGGGAGGGAGATGGGTGCTAGAGGGTCCTGAGCAGACTGAGCCTCCCTGCCCCTGCCTGGAGCTCAGGGGACCAAAGCGAGCACCAGCTGGCACTGAAGAACATTGCAAGCATGGTGCGGTTGGGGGGCCTGTTGGTCATTGACCACCGCAACTACGACCACATCCTCAGCACAGGCTGTGCACCCCCAGGGAAGAACATCTACTATAAGGTGGGTCTCACTGGGGGAGGAAGGCTCAGAGTGGGAGGTGTGATCCAGGGGCCCCACCGTGGGCTGCAGAGGCTAATACTGTCTGTACCATGGCCTGCAGAGTGACCTGACCAAGGACATCACGACATCGGTGCTGACAGTGAACAACAAAGTCCACATGGTGACCCTGGACTACACAGTGCAGGTGCCTGGGGCCAGCCAGGCTGGGTCTCCTGGCATGAGGTACCCACAGGGCTAGGCAGGGGTGTGAGGGGGAGGACAGCTGGGCCACCTGCCCTCAAGGTCTCCTGGGGCTCTGTTGCAGTAAGTTCCGGCTCTCCTACTACCCACACTGCCTGGCACCCTTCACAGAGCTGCTCCAAGCAGCCTTCGGGGGCAAGTGCCAACACAGCATCCTGGGTGACTTCAAGCCTTACAAGCCGGGCCAGGCCTATGTTCCCTGCTACTTCATCCACGTGCTCAAGAAGACAGACTGAGTGCAGCCGCAGCTTCCACAGCCCTGAGCCCAGGCAATGCCGGGCTGTCTGGGACGTGGGCACAGACAGCAGGGCAGATACCGGGGGTGTGGGGAGGGGCCAACTACAGGTGGGCATAAGGATTTGAATTCAGGCAAACGGAAGGGCTAAGAATAGAATCTGTGCCTTTTTCAGTTCCCATATGCCTTGTGTTTATGTCAGAAGGATCAGGCTCCTATGGTACCCACCGCTGCATGCCTGCCCCTAGGGTTTACTTCTCTCACCACATGGCTCTGTGCCTTATGAATCTTTCACCAAATGACACCAGCAGAGGGCAGCATACACTTTATTTTCAGCCTCGGATCTGGCCAATCCCCAGAACCCCAGGCACTGGCCCCTCCTCCTGAGCAGACTGACCTCATGGAGCTGGCCTGGGAGGAGGGACAGGTAGACAGGGCATGCCTCTTGAGCTCTTCCTGGTACTCCCAATGCCACTCTACCCTAGGGGAGCTCCTGGAAGTAGGCAGCCTTCAGGTGGGTGGGAAATAGCCTGAGAAGAGCCTCTTCCTTGCTCTCAGGTCTCTGTGGGGCTACTGAAGCACCTTTAGCCACTGTGGGTGGGTCCCGGGCCACAGGAGGCTCCTAGCAGGCGGCAAACTTGCGCTGGATGCGCTTGTACCGGAGCAGCTCCTGCTCGCTGATGGAGGGCTGCAGCCGGGCGGCAGCCTGCAGTAGGTCCTCCATAGTGAGCTGCAGTGCTGGGTTCCCCAGCTCCAGCCCTGGGAAGTGACAAGGGCCAGTCAAGGCCAGAGTCCCCATGCCAGCTGGGGAACAGATCTATGCCCAGGCAGGGAGAGTCCTGGTGGAGGCACCTTCCTGTCCAGAATCCCCCAGATGTAAACGGTCCCTCCTCTGCAATCCAGAACCAGGCCTGCCTTCCACCTGCTTTTTGGCTGACTTCTGGGGCTGGCGAGTGGCTCACCTTCCTCCAAGTCCCGAACCCTGCGTTTGAGGGCAGTTGTCATAGCGTCAGAGCAGAGGGAGTAGAGGTCAGCGCCCGTCAGCTGGGGAGGGCAGTGATCCAGCACCCTCACCAGGCTCACAGTGGGTTCCAGCTTGAATCTGTGGTGGGGAGACAGGAGAGAGCATTATTGCTGGCATCGCCTACTCCTTCAAAAGCTCGCCAGCTAGTCTATCCCAAGGCCCGAACCCTTTGGAAATCTTCTAACAGGGCATACTTGCGTGTGATGGCGCTCAGAACCCGCAGCTGGGAGGCCCTGTCCTCGCTCGCGCCCACAAACACCAGCTTGTCAAATCTTTAGGGAGACAGGTAGAGAAGGTCAAGTTCCTCCTCCCTCAGGAGCCTAGGCTGGCATCTGCACCAGGGAACCCCACCATGAGGGGTGGAGGAGATACAGGGTGGGGGTTGAGGGACAGGCCCAAATGGGGGTGGCCTGGTGGACGTGAGAGGTATGGGGTACCCACCTGCCAGGCCTCAGCAGGGCAGGGTCCAGGAGGTCTGGCCTGTTGGTGGCTCCGATCACAAACACATCCTGAGTGCTGTGAAGCCCATCCAGCTCGGCCAGGAGCTGAGACACCACCCTGGAAAGGAGGAAGAGAAGGCTGGAGAGCCCTTGGTCCTGTGTGCCTCTTGTTACCAGTTTTCTCAACAGGGCCTTTTGTTCAGTCATGCCCTGCACATCCCTCCATGCAGGCCCCCATTCTCCCTCATGTCCCACACCCAACAACAATGCCCTGCTTTTAGCCTCCGCTATACTATCTGAGGAAATCCTGGTGGTGTAGTGGTTAAGCGCTACGGCTGCTAATCAAAAGGTCATTCGAATCCAGCAGGCACTCCTTGGAAACCCTACGGGACAGTTCTACTCTGTTCTATAGGGTCACTATGAGTCAGAATCGGCTCGATGGCAAGGAGTTTCGTTTTTTTTTTTACAGTATCTGAGAACCAGAAGGACAGGAACTTGTATCTTTGGGCTCTGGTCCAGAGTTGGCTGTGACCTGTCTCCCATCCCTCCCATTCTAGACCCCAGATCCCATTCCTGCTCAGACCCCACCTGTCCATCACTCCTCCAGAGTCTCCACTTCGCCCCCGACTTGGGGCCAAGGAGTCCAGTTCATCAAAGAAGATGACACATGGAGCTGCAGCCCTGGCCCTGGCAAACACTGAGGGGAGAGAGAAGGCCCATGGGAGGGGGAAGTTCACGGGGGTGGGGCTTGAAGCCAGGGCAAAGAAGGAAGGAAACTGAGGTTTGACCATTCATCCCCAGCACTCCAGGTACTAGACTCTGCTGGGCAGGAACCCAACTTGTGGAATGGCAGACTAGAAACCACCATGAGCAGCCTGGGGAAGTGGGGCAGGGAAGCAACACAGGACTACCAGGGTTTGCTTGCTCACCTTCCCGCACGTTCTCCTCACTTTGGCCCACGTACATGTTGATGAGTTCTGGTCCCTTCACGCTGAATGAGAGGATGTGAGAGGTGAGACTTGCCAGATGCAGATACATACAATCGCCCTCTCGGGCCACCCCTCCCAGCCTGCTGCAGCCCCCAGCCCACCCAGCATCCCTTCTAGGCCCCTGGCCACCTGAGGAAGGTAAGGCTGCACTCAGTGGCCACGGCCTTGGCCAGAAGGGTTTTGCCAGTGCCAGGGGGCCCATGCAGCAGGAGGCCTGAGCGCCTGAGGCCCAGGCTCAGCAGCTCAGGGTGCTCCAGAGGGAGCTGGATGGTCTCCAGGATCTCCTTCTTCACCTCCTGCAGCCCGCCCACATCGTGCCAGGACACCGAGGGGATCTAGGAGACGGAGGGTGCATGGCTGGGGATATTCTGGAGGAGGAGCTCCTGCTCCACCTCCAAGGGCCTGGAGTCTACCTTGGGGGCGCCCACAGCTTGGGAGTGTGCTGCCTGCAGCTGCTCCAGCGCCTCCCCGAAGTCCTCTGCCAGGAGGGGGAAGCCAGCTACACACAGCTCCCCCTCATCCTCCTCACTCCAGCCACCTGCCAAACTGCAAAGAGAAACTCAGGAAGCCTCTGAAAGATCTCACCTAAGGCCTCCTCCCCACCAGGGTCCTGTTCCCTTCTCCCTTCCTCGCCAGGCCCCAGCCCATATTTCCTCTTGCCTCCTTCCCCACCCTGTGCCAGAGTTTCCTTACCCTGAGTTCTTGATCCTGGTGCAGGCTGCACGGCTGCTGTGGGTCAGAAGGGCATAGAGATCCCCCACCACAAAGCCCTGGGGAACCAGAGGAAAGGGCAGATGAGCAGGGTACAGTAGGTGGGAACCTTTGGGGGATGTGGAAGTGGTCCCCCTGTCAGCAGCAGAGGCCCAGCGTGGATGCAGTAGGGTTTTCTACCCCTCCGCTTGCGGGGTGGCAGGACTGAGTTCCTGGGACAAGGAACATAGGGAGGCCCAGCACCCTGCATGGTACTCACGGCACACCGCCGTGCCAGCTGGGCCAGGTTCACCTCTTGGCCCAGGGGCAGGTGGGCAGTGAGAGCCTGCAGGATGCTGAGCCGCTGCCCCTCTGTCAGCACAGGCACCTCCAGCTCGTGTGGGAATGCTGTCTGCACATCAGCAGGCAGGTCCCGGGCCCGGCTTGTGGTGGCCACAACCATCAGGGGAGGGCAGCTACACAGAAGGCAAATGGGCGCTGAAGGCAAGACCGTGGCTGGCAGCTCCTGAGCACTGCCTCATCCTGAGGCTGGTGCAGAGGGTGAGGGTGTTGAGGTGGGTGCCAGGATGGGACAGAGATGAGCACCCCAAAGGTTCTTGGATGAGGGTCCATGGGAAAACCTTGAGAGGGGAACCTTTCTCCCCCATCACATGAAGGGCTCACTTTTCTTCAAGCCAGTGTTTCCCAGGGGTGGGACCACATCTTGCTCTCTCTGGACACGCTAAGGCCTTCACACAGGTCTGCCTAGAGGGCAGCCAAATGGGCGTAGATGTCCGAGAAGTCATTGAGGGGCCACAGGGAATAAAGGACCAAAAAGGCTGAAGAGAAGTAAGAGAGCTGGGCGTTGCCCTGCTAACAGGCCCAGCTCTATATAAATACCTGGTGAGTGGGTCCTCATCGAGGAGGAGGTGACGCAGCGTGGCCACCACACGGGCATCCTCACCTAGCCCCTCGCGGTCCCGGCCCAGAAGGTCCAGAGCTGTCAGCAGCAGCACTGCCGGCCGGCAGCGCCGGGCCCGGGAAAAGGTGGCCTGCAGTTTGGTCTCCACAGCCCCGCTGCTGTCTGCACAGAGGCTGGAGCAGGGTACCTGGGAGAGGAGCCCAATGGGCCTGTGAGCATGTGAGCAAGGGGGAGCTGTGACTGGGCAGGGAGAGGGGACAATGAGTCAGAAGATGCAGGCCGTCTTTTTTTTTTGGCAGGCAGGGATTAAGAGGGTAACACAGCCAAAGTCCCACCTCTTCCTTACCCATTCCCTAGTGCTATTTCCTGGATTCTGAACTGTCACCCAAAATCTTAAAACCCCTTCTCTCATGAAAGCACTTCTCAGTAGCTGAGCATCACGGGAATATGCCTGACTCACTTGACTGAGGTGCTAGGGCCTGGCTAGTAGGCCAAAACATAGAAAGACAGACAGACTGCATCTGAGAGGGAAAGTAGTTGGCTCTACTCTTCAGGTACTCTCACCTTCAGTAAGTGCAGCCCAAGGCGGTTGCAGGCAGCAGTAACTGCTGTGGTCTTCCCACTGCCCGGGGGGCCCCGTAGAAGGACACTGCTCGCTCCTGTCAGCAGAGCACCCCTGCAACCAGAGAAGAGACCCCATCTCCTCTACCAGCCCAAATCTTGGCATCCCCAGTAACATGGGGACCCTTGGATTTAGAAAGCACACACCCTGTTTCTCTCTCCCGAGCCACCCCATGCCCCACCAGGACTGTCTCCACATGGTGAGGCCATATTTCCCACGCCACCTATGGAGCTCTGGCAGCGAACATATCCCGCAGCCAGAGACTAGTTCCCTTTTGTCATCACTGTGCCTTCAGTGGAGCTTTCCTTGACTGTTACGTCTGGTCTCGACCTATTGAGAGGAACTGGTGGGCGGGGGGGGTCTGTGTCTATACATGGGCCAATGATACGGGAGCCTGAGGATTTGCTTTCAGAAAGGACATGGGTTGGTGGCCTGGGCATTCTGGTTTGAGGGAGGGCCTCCCTACTCCACTCTGGCCAGGAGCACTGGGAACTCCTAGTCTGGCCTACTGCACCTCCAGGGACGTTCTGAGCAGGGACATCTCCATACCCTGAGGCTGCAGCCTCACTCACCCTGGCTGGAGGCGAGGCTTCAGGGCAGCACAGAGCTCGGTCACCAGGGCCTCCAGGCCTGGGGGAGACAAGCTACTCCAGAGAGTGTGTTCTTTTGAAGGCAGCCCGGGAACAGGGCTCAGGGTAGCACCCGCCTGTGAAGGTGGGAGGAAGCTCCAGGCTGATGCCTCTATTCCCTCCCCCAGGTTTACTCCTATCCCTATTGGGCCTCACCATGTACAAGGAGGTATGGGTGGTGTCGGCCAAGTAGGCACTGGTTGGCTCCTCTGGGGCTTCTCCAACTGTTTTCTTCACCTTAAAAAACACCTCCGGCCACCTACAGGAAAGAGGCCCAATGAACCTCATGCCCAAGGCCCACATACCCACTTCCTGAGGACAAGGTAGCTGTCTCAACCACAGAGGCCCCACTGCAAGGACAAACTCAAGAGCAGCACAAATAAATGCTCCCAAGGCACGGCTGGATCATGCACGTGTTCAGGGCAGGAAGTATGTCGGTCCCTCCACACCCTCCATGGCAACCATCAAGAGTGCCTTGCGGGGCTTGGGGGGTTTCTAGACAAATGGCCACCCATCCACTCCAATGGGAAAAGCCACTGCTGTACTAAGTAATGGATCATTTGATCGTTTCCACTGACTGCAGAATAGTCTCTCCCTCAAACACATACACACCGAGGCTCCCCAAAAACTCAGAAGGAAGAGTTCCCTGGCTTTTATGTGATAATCCACAAAATTTAGTTGCAGGCAGATTCCTCAGGAATGACAGCTAATGATTAATGACTCTCCATCCGGGCTGGACACCAGAATTACCTGTGAAGCTTTTAAATATCAACTTTTCTCACATACTGTAGGATTTTACTCATATAAAAATACCCAGTATAGGTAAATCCATAGGCAGAAAGTAGCTTAGTGGTTGCCAGGTGCTAGGGGAAGTGAGGAGCAGGGAGTAGCGGC
The DNA here is from genome assembly GCF_030014295.1 of Loxodonta africana. Lineage (NCBI taxonomy): Eukaryota > Metazoa > Chordata > Mammalia > Proboscidea > Elephantidae > Loxodonta > Loxodonta africana. The sequence continues at coordinate 105,661,106 of NC_087342.1, forward strand.
TAACGGGTACAGTGCTTCTTTCTGGGGTGATGAAGACGTTCCAGAATTAGACAGTGGCGATGGTTGCACAACCTTGTAAATGTACTAAAACCCACTAAACTGTACACTTCTAAAGGGTGAGTTTCATGGTGTGTAACGTATACCTCAGTTTTTAAAAAGAAATATTTCTCCCTCCTTTGGAAAATAAGAAAACCCACAGGCCCCAGTCTCATTCTGCTTCTGCCTCAATGGGTCTGAGTGGGGCTCAGGTATCTACTTTTCAAAAGCTCTTTCAGGGACTCTGACGCATAGCCAGGGCTGTGCAGTCACTGGCTAATGTCATAGGGAGTTAGGTTTATTCAACTCACTACCTGGAAGAGGGTGGATAGCAGGTTGCGGCTACTAACCTAAATTTCCAGGTAGAGACATGATGACCTGCTCCTCTTTAGTCCTCAGGCGGAAAGGTAATGACAGCCAGGCTATCACCTGGGCCTCTTGAAGCCCTTTGCTCACACTGGCCTACAGTCTCAAAGCTGCTCCTTCAGGTGGGTAGGAGTGACCCAAGGTGGAGGGGGAGGCATACAAGGTTATGAAACTCTTGCTAGTTGTTACTGTTGGCAGTGATTATGGTAAAAACTAGAATAAGGAAAACTGGATCCTACTGTTATTAATTATAAATAAATGATGGGTGGGCCCACAACCTAGAATCCCAATCAGGCCAAACATCTTGAGTCAGAGTGCATCATGCCAGCGCTGGGAAGCATCGCGTAGGAATCCAGTGAGTGGCAGCACTGTGTGGGATTAGGCTGAGACAACTTCCTGATGGAGGGTAGACTGGGCAACCTCAGGCAGAAGAGCCAGACCTCTAGAATCTATGTGGATACTGTTAGACGACACTTGGCTATGCTTCAGGGGGCCAGATAGGAGACAGTGGAGCTGGTTCCCGTGTGGCCTGGTTTTGGGAAGTGGAACATGGGAGAGGCTAAAGAAGCTATACACCACTGACAGTGGAACTCTTTCCCAGTGATCAGAGGAAGCTCTCTTTAGGGCTTCCCTTATCAAGCCCTAAAGCACTCATCTCTATCTGTCCTTGAACCCCACCCCACCCAATCCTGCTTTTCTTGGAATATGCTCAGGGAAAGAACTACTGTGCTTAGCACCCAAAGGAGGGTGGTAGGTGTCTACAGGGCTAGAACAGTATAGACCCAGACAGGGTGGATTAACCAGTAAGCATGGTAGACACAGGCTTAATTGTGTTTACCTCCTAAGCTGTAGTGCACAATTTCACATGGGTTTCACCACATCTTTGCTAGGCCTGAGACTTGACATGAATGTTCTTTTGCCCAAGTTCCTGTGGCTGGTCCCACCTTATTTGAGATCTCCCTGAAGGCTGAGTTACTGTGTTTATCAGTTGTGTCCTCCTCCTAGTAAATTGCTATAGGAAATCAGTCTAGAATAAAGGAACTGGTTAGGATATAGGGTCATATTTTTCCCCCTTCACATAAGGCCAAAGCTGTCTCTTAATTCTTTGCTTCACCATTTCATATGGAATCTCTGCAGACAGAGTCAACAGTAGGAAGAGAAAAGCTGGATTCCTTGTTTTGGGTTCTTGGCTCAGTTATGGTCCATGTCTCATTCTCCATTGAGAATAAGGAAAAACAGAAGAGATGGCTTCTCAAGGATAGCAGCAACCTCTGTGCCCCCTTTTGGGAGATAGGATTGGGAAGCAGCATGTGTATAATCCATTAATTAGAGGAGAAGTCTGAGCCTGGGTCTCCTTATGTTGAGTATATGGGAAAAACACCTGAGCCCTGGCCCAAACACTGTGGTTGAGAATGGAAAGGAAGGAATCGCCTCTTGGTCTAGGTCATGAAATTAATCTTAATGCTTTACTTTACCTATGAACACCATACAATGATTAGCTTGAGGATAAACACCTCCCAAAGTCAGCAGCAGTGGCTCTTAACCTTTTCTCACATACCTGTTTGAGAATCTGAAGAAGCTACAAACTGTCTCTTCAGAAAAACGCACCCAACAACAAAACAAGTTCTCATGCATGAAATTATTGCAGACAATTTGGGGGAGGTATAGAACTCCTGCACCCAGGTGAAGAACCCCAGAGGTAAGATAGGAGGCAGCTGCGTACCTGGGCAGTTTCTCTGGGCTTCCTTCCAGGATCTCTACTTGCCCAACTGTTGGCACACACAGCACATCCCCTTCCTGGACTACCCTGCAACACAGCAGCAGCCCTGGTCAGCTCTCAGTGGGCATCGTGAGCACGTGCCTGACACAGTCCCCCCATGCCCACCCCCAACATGCAGACTACTTCTTAGAAGCCTCCTGCCCACCCAGAAACCCCAGCAGTTCTCCAGAGAACAAGTCAGACCTAAAATGAGCTGGAGGACATGAAGAGACTAGATAGAAAGGGGGATCAGAGACCAGTGAGGGATCCAAGAATCCTGGCTCTTTGGGGATCCACTCAGATACAAGAGGTTTCTCAGTTTAGAATGTCTCAAGTCACCTCATGATCCAGATTTCTCTTTTATTGTCTGCCTGGCACACCAAGAGGCTCCGAGCCACAATATTTCCTAAAATATGGCTTCTTTTAATCAGAGGCTCTGTGGTACTTGGATCTAAGGCATGGAGTAAGAGGAAAGCAATGAGGGTGGGTCACTATCCTCCTGAAAGGGGTAGGCAGCTAACCTGGGTGTCTGAAAGTGCCGGTAAAGAACATGGTCATAATTTCCATTAATGCTGTAGTGAGGAGAGGACACAATTTCAATGTGTAACTCTCTGGCAAACGGAGGCCCAGGCAGCACTGAGCAGCTTCCTTTGTCTTCGGGGGTGCTGAAGCCGTCCAAGTACCTCTAGTAGAGAAACAACCACCACCTTATAACATTTTCCCAAAGAGTCAGGCTCTGCCCTGTCTCTTCACAGTCAATGCATCTACTTCCATTCTCCAGCCTTCATATAACCACAACTCTGGAGTAGCAGAGCTGAACACCTGTATCTTCCCTACAATGCTGCCCTCTCAAGCAGAAACTTCTCCCTCTAATGAGCATCAGAAAGAGATGTCACCTCGTTTTCTGGCTCGGACTCCAAAAAGGACCCCAGTAAAGATAAGCCTTCTGTGATACTTTTAAGTTGGCCCAGATCCAGTGAAATAGTAGAGACATTTAATCCCCACAAATCTTTTGAGTGACACCAGGCAGCTGCTGGGATTGATATTAAGTGGACATTATCGGAATTCAAACTGTGGGAAAAGGACATGATCTTGCTGAAGCTGAAAGCATTGGTTCAGCCGAATGAGCTCCAGTCTGAGTACTCCAGAAGTTTTTCCTCTGTTCAAAAGGAAACTCATACCTACTCCCACTCATGTACATCTTTTATCTCTTGCTGACATCCCAGAGCGTTAGTCTGCTATACCAGCATCATCCAATAGCGCTTTCTGCAATGACGGGAATGCTCTGTATCTACATGTGGGTACTGAGCACTTGAAATGTGACTACAGCAACCAAAGAATTGAACTTTAAATTTTATTTAGTCTTAATTAAATTTCAATAGCCACAAGGGGACTAGCGGCTTCCATATTGGACAGTGCAGGTCTAAACCAGACATTAAAAAAAAAAAAAAAACCCAAACTCATTGCCGTTTAGCTGATTTCAACTCATAGTGACCCCACGGGACAGAGTAGAATTGCCCCATGGAGTTTCCAAGCAGCTCCAGACAAAGAGGTGCTTATACATTAGACTAAACTTGTCCCCTGCAAATACAATCGTCTTCTTGAAGTAAGCTCCTTAAAGGCAGAAACCAAAAACTTATCTTGTCTGTATTAAATATTAAATACTAGGTACCAAAGAGAATAAAGAGCTCTTTCATTCAAGGAGTTTACAACATATAATCAGGGATTAGCCACATTACATAATCATAACCAGGCAGGATCAAATAAAGCCCTAAGAAAGGTACAAAATGCCACAGGAGGAGGAAGCCATGTTAACTCTGTGGCGGGGAGATTATAAAAGGCTCTGTGAAGAAGGTGGCATGACTTTAGACGGGCCTTGAAGGAAAGATGGTAGGATTTTAACAGATTAGGCTAGAAGAATAGGAAGGAATTTGAAGCCAAGGATAAACATGAGCAAAAGCACTTGAGGTATCATTTTTCACACTACCCAGCATAATACTGGGTGGTGGTTCTTGCTGGGTGTTGTTGAGTCGATTCCAACTCACAATGACCCCATGGGGCAGAGAGGAACTGCCCCATAGGGCTTTCTAGGTTGTCATCTTTACCGGAGCAGATCACCTTTCTCCGGAGGAGCTGCTGGGTAGGTTTGAATAGCCAACCTTTCCGTTAGCAGCAGAGTACTTAACCTTTGTGCCACCAGGGCTCCGTAATATTGGGTACACAGTAGCAATTCATTCTGTTTCATTCTGTTGTGCATGGGGTAGCTGTGAGTCAGAACCCACCGGAGAGTACCTAACAACCAGCACCTAATAACAACTACAGTAGCAATTTGACGAACAGATTAGATTGAGTGGATTAATATGCACACCTAGCAACTTGATTGTGAATCTCACCTTTCACCTAAATAGATGAAAGCCCTTCCCGTGCATCACCAAACGTGGAGGTTTATATTTTGATTATAAAGAATGGATAAATGAGGCTATGACACATTAAGTGAAAAATCCAAGATCTTAAGGAGTAAAGGGCCTAATTCTATAGCTCTTTCAATTCAGTGAAGACCTAGAAAAGAAGGAAAAGGAATCATTCCTGGCCTTGGTGCTGTATCCTACCTGAATTCTGAGCTCTCCCACTTCCAGAGGGTCACAGCCAAGATTAAAAGCTAGAGTGGCAGGTACGAGGGCCAGTCCGTCAGCGAGGGGCTCTCCCAGCTGCCCAGACTCGGGTCCCAGCCTCTCAGAGAGGTCCCAGCGTCGCTCCAGGACCTGCACCGTGGCTAAGTGCGGTTTGGTGTTCGATGACTCTCCGGCCCGGGCTACCCACACCCATTCGCCCTGGAAGAGACCGATGCCCCGGAGACATCTCCTGCTCACCCCCAGTGAGTCTCCAGTCCCTCCCAGAACTCCCCGGAGTTGTCGGACTGTGCCCAGAACTGCGAAGGAGGACACCACGGGCGGAGGTGGGGGCCGGCTGCTGTCCCCAGTCTCCGGGCCCAGTCTGGCCCGCCCGCGGAGCTCCGTCAAAGCCAGCCGCGTCCCCGGGCCCAGCAGCCCTTGCAATGCCGGCCGCGTCTCCAGCACCCGCGGCCCGGGGACTGGCAAGGCCTCTCCGCGCCTCACCAGCAGCGGCCCGACCCGCGGTCCAAGCCCGGGCCCAGACGACGTGCCCAGCAGCGCCCAGCCCAGCGCCGGGGGCCGCCGCACGGGACGCGCCCGCACCCATGCCCCGGAGTCCAGTGCCAGGAGCCGCAGCAGCGCTCGGCTAACAAGCAGCTGCGGGGGCCCAGGGCCCTGCTCTTCAGTCTCCGCACTCGGTCCCTCCAGGGCCGCCACTAGCAACGCCGGCCCAGCCGGGCTCTCCCCTGCAGGCCGCAGGGCCAGCACTAGGCCCAGCCCCGCCGCAGACCACGGGCTCCCGGGCGGCAACAGCACGGCCAAGGGGGGCGTCTCAGTCGGGAAGGGCTCCAGGACCCGCAAGACAGTTAGAGCCATGGTGACAGGAGACCCAGAAAGAAGGTGAAGGAAGGCGGCTTCCGGAGCCAGGGAGCTGGCTTGCTAACGGTGCGAGCGTCGTTTCCGCTTCCGCCAGGGGAGGCGTGAGGAAAGTGGGAGGGGAGTCGGGAGCAGCGAGCATGCTCTGATAGGAAGCAACTGCGCCTCGGAGAGGTCAGGAGGTGCTCCAATGGCAGGCATCTCTGCGGTTACGTAACATTTACGCCTGCGCTCTTTGAGCCTGTGCTTGCAGGCGTCTTGTAGGCAAGAAAGGTTCTCTCTGTTAACTGGCATGCATTTGACAGTTTATTGACTGACCACTGAACAGTCAGCGTGCCCTGGAGCGACTGGGCCCAGTGCTGGGGGCTGTGTTTAGGAAAGAATCGACTCCTCCCTCTGTGGAGCTGTAGGAACTGAGGTTTCGGGTTGTGGGGAAGGTAGCAGGAGAGTGGTAGGATTATAAAACCCTGTGTTAGACGTGCTTGTGGATATGTAGTGGCTGCTGACTGAATTACTACATGTGATTCATGTAGCCCTGGAGTGCTTGGTGCGGCCACACCTGTTCCAACACATCCTACACAAAACCCATGTTCCAACACGTCTTGTCCTGTTCGTTCTACACCCACCAAACTGGGAGCGAAGACAAAGCAGCTTCGGTCTTACATCTTTCCAAATCCGGTTACTCTCCCCTTACCAATACTTACAAACCGGAGACCCATTCCCTAACCTCTAGGAGACCCTGGAGGAGGGCGTCGTTGCTTCCATAATCAGCACCAATACAACAGCCTGCTTCCCACCTGTGGTGTTACATACCGAGATTGCACCCTTGTCTCCACCCGCACTGATTTGTAGGCCACACATTTCCAATTATTAACAATACGTTTGCACCCAGAGTCAGTGGATTGGAATGGTGGTAATCTACTCTCTGGACCTTGCCTCTCTTCTAGCTCTGCCCAACTTTCTGCTTTCCTTCACAATTGAACATCTTCTACTTCGTAGTTATGCGTTCCTGAAAATATTTTTGAAAGTCAAGTATTTGAAAATTGAATATTAGATTTGCATGTTATGAGAGATTTCTATCCACAGATTGACAGGAAATCATCAATTGTCTAATTATTTTTCCTGGAAGTACCTCCAGTCCTAAACCTGAAAGAGCCCAGACACACTTCTTCGAAACAGCATGCAAGAACGTGTTAGATATCTGGATTCACATGGATGAAAGTTCTCATTTGGTGGTACTGAACTGTATGTCTGAAGAAGACTGAAGAAGATTTGATGCCTTTGAATTATGGTGTTGACAAAGAATATTGAATATATGGTGGACTGCCAGAAGAACAAATAAATCTGTCTTGGGAGAAGTACAGCTAGAATGCTCTTTAAGAAGCGAGGGTGGCAAGGCTTCGTCTCACGTACTTTGGACATGTTATCAAGAGGGACCAGTCCCTGGAGAAGAACATCATGCTTGGTAAAGTACAGAGTCTGCAAAAAAGAGGAACACCCTCAAAGAGATGAATTGACATAGTGGCTGCAACAATGGGCTCAAATGTAGCAACGATTGTGAGGATGGTGCAGGACTGGTCAGTGTTTCATTCTGTTGTACATAGGATCACTATGAGTCAGAAGTGACTTGACAACACCTAACAACAAACTATATGTGGCTCTGTCCCCTGCCTCGCAGAGGGACCAAGGACTGGGAGGGCAGTGGATAGGCCCAAAAGAATATATCTGCTTTATACAGTAGCAGGCAAGCTCTAGGCCTTAGGACTGTAGTGTTCCTTGGGACCTTAAAAAAAAGGGAAGGATAAATACATCTGGTATCCTGCCTGGAAGGTCCCCGGGTGGCGTAACCAGTTCACACTGGTCTACTAATCTAAAGGTTGGTGGTTTGAACCCACCCATCAAGATCACAGAAGAAAGGCTTGGCAATCTGCTTTTGTAAAGATTTTTTGTTGTTGTTAGGGTGTCCTCAAGTCGGTTCTTTCTCATAGTGACCCTATGTATAACAGAATGAAACACTGCCTGGTCCTGCACCATCCTCACAATCGTTGTTACGTTTGAGCCCACTGTTGCACCCACTGTGTCAATCCATCTCATTGAAGGTCTTCCTCTTTTTCGCTGACCAAGCATGATGTTCTTCTCCAGGAACTGGTCCCTCCTGATAACAAATCTTGTCACCCTCACTTCTAAGGTACATTCTGGCTGTACTTCGTCCAAGACAGATTTGTTCGTGCTGGCAGTCCATGGTATATCCAATATTCTTTGCCAATACCATATTTCAAAGGCATCAGTTCTTCTTTGGTCTTCCTTATTTATTCTCCAGCTTCTGCATACATATGAGACGATTAAAAATATCATTGCTTGGGTCAGGCGCACCTTAGTCCTCAATGTGACATCTTTGTTTCTCAACACTTTAAAGAGGTCTTTTGCAGCAGATTTTCCTAATGCAACATGTCTTCTGATTTCTTGACCGCTGTTTCCATGGGTGTTGATTGTGGATCCAAGTAAAATGAAATCCTTGACAACTTCAATATTTTCTCCATTTATCATGATGTTGTTTATTGGTCCAGTTGTGAAGATTTTTGTTTTCTCTATGTTGAGGCATAATCCATACTGAAGGGTGTAGTCTTTGATTTTCATCAGTAAGTGCTTCAAGTAAAGATTACAGTCAAGAAAACCCTATGGAACAGTTCTACTCTGCAACATATGGGGTTGTCACGAGTTGGAATCGACTTGATGACAATGGGTTTTACCCTGCCTGGGGTTGGAACCCATATGGACACAAATGACCAGTTGCTGTCTAGTGGACTCTGATTCATGGCAACCCCACGTGTGAGAATAGAACTGTGCTCCATAGGGTTTTCCATGCCTGATTTTTCAGAAGTAGATCACCAGGCCTTCCAAGGTGCCTTTGAGTGGACTCAAAACTTCCAACCTTTTGAGAGTGGGTGTTAATTGTTTGCACCACCCGGGACTCCACAGACACAAATACCCAGGAAATAAATGTCATTTCCTTTCAGGATTTTCTCCTTGTAAATAATGACTGGCATCCAGTTCACTTTGTGTTACCTGGAAATTATCATTAGTCACTGAAAGCCCAATACAATTTCTATAAGATAGCCAGTAGCCTAAATTTGCTATCATCACATCCTTACCTCTTGCTCACCCCTCAACCTACTACCACTTCCTTTCCACTCCTGAGACTTCCTTGGCAGAGATCACCAGTAACTTCCTAACTACAGAATCCGGGGATGCTGTTTGATCTTTATCTTACTTGACCTTTCTCTGGAATCTGACGCTATTGAACAATTCTCCTTTCCAGAAACACTTTTACTTCCCTTGCCTTGTGACAGTTTTCTTCCTAACATCTCTGACCACTTCCCAGTTATCCTCAACTCCTCCCTTTCCCTTCCCATCTCCCCAGAATCCAATGAGTCACTAAATCCCATTGATTACACACATTTCCCAATTCCATCCTCCCTTCTTCATCCTCATGGCCACTGTTTTATAACATTTTTCTCCTGGGCAAGGTCCACGGGCTTACTTTTGGGGAGCCTTCTCCAGTTCCTTCATGTAGCCAATCTGCTTCTGGAGTAGCCTTTCTGAAACATACCCTTCCGTGTAGTCTCTCCATTTCTGTTGCCTTGGAGTCGATTCTGACAACGGGACAGAGTAGAACTGCCCCATAGGGTTTCCAAGGCTGTAATGTTTACAGAAGCAGACTGCCACATTTTTCTACCATGGAGTGGCTGTTGAGTTCATACGGCCAAAATTTTGGTTTGCAGCTGAACACTTAACCACTGTGCCACCAGGGCTCCTTATGTAGTCTTTAGGTTTGTGTAATTTATCACATTGTATCTTAATCATCACAGGTCCCTGGGTGGTGCAAGCAGTTTTGCTATCTGCTGCTAACTGATGGTTCAAACACACCCAGAAGAAAGGCCTGGTGATGAGATTCTGGAAAGATTGTTGTTGTTAGGTGCTGTTTAGTCAATTTTCGACTTACAATGACCACATGTGACCGAGTAGAATTGCCCCATATGCTTTTCTAGGCTATAATCTTTACAGAAGCAGATTGTCAGTTCTTTCTCCAGCAGTGTGGCTGGGTAGGTTCGAACCCCCAACCTTTTGGTTAACAGCCAAGCGCTTAACCTGTTGTGCTACCAGGGCTCCTTTACAGTCAAGAAAACCCTAGGGAGCATGGTTCTATTCTGACACCCATGGGGTTGCCATGAGTCAGAACCTACTAGATGGCAACTGATTTGGTTTTGGATCTTAATCATTTGTTTATACAAATCTATGCATTTAACCAGTCTCTGAACCATTTGAGGGCAAGAATTGAGCCTTATCCATTAGGACGTTGGCTTGGGTGGGGTGGGGAGAAGGGATGGATTTTCTGGAGGCACGCAACAATGACGTTACTTTTTCACTGTCTTCCCGACTGCTCAAGTCTAGCCGGTTCCTCAATCCCAGGGCAATGCCAGTAGGAACGGGAACCCTTTTCCCAAAGCTGCAACAAAGCCGGGAGCCTCAGACTTCAGAACCTGAGAAACCCAGGCCCAGGATCTGCCAGGTTTCCCTTTTGCTCCTCTGCAAGCCCAGTCTAGGGAGGTAAATGCCCTCGAGGGCCCTTGGGAGTTCTCTCTAGTGCTACGTTACCCTGATAGAGAAAGGTGCCCTTCATTTTAGGGCTTCTTTCCTTCAATTCGGACTGGGCAGGGTAGCACAGTGAGGAAAAAGAGCCACTTTAGAAGAGAATGAACAGAGAACTCCAAAGACTACAAAGAAAGACCAAGGCCGCTGCAGGAGAGCAGCGCTCCAAGTCAAGCTTGGGTTTCCCTTTACCCCCGCCTCCTTCTCTAAGCTCGACCCACTTAGGGCGGGACCTCTCACTTCAGCCTATTCCGGGAGCTGAACCCTGGCGGTTTGTACTCTTTCTTTCCAATGAGAAAAAAAGGAAGCAGCTTGGCTCCAATGACCAATCCGAGGAGGCGGCGCCGGGTTGTCAGGCAGGTTATAAGGGTTCGGGCCAATTGGAGGCTCAGACAAGGCTCGACCCGGGCGCAGCGCGCAGGCGGAGGCGAAAAGACGCCGGAGCGGGCCGAGTGCGGCCGAGCAAAGCCGGAGCCGGAGCGGGACCGCAGGAGCCGGGCCGGGTCCGGACCGGCCGAGATGCCCTACAAACTGAAGAAGGAGAAGGTGAGCCTGGCCCCTTCCCCCGCACCTCCGCCCCGGGGCCTGCGCGGAGCTCTGGGAGGGGCCCGAGCCAGGCCCGGGACAGCCCCAGACTGACCCTCCCGTCCGGCCCTCGCAGGACTCTAGGGCCAGCTCTCCGCCCCCGCGGCGGGTAGCACCCCGAGCCTGTGCCGCAGCTGGGATAACTCCCCCACCTTGCCCGGGACAGATTGCACCCCACATACACCCCTGTCTCTCCCCCTCACTCTCCTGCCCCCGGCCTAGAGTAACCTCCTCCCTCCAGATCTGTCCCATTCCCAGGTCACTCCCCTACTTCCCTCCGTCCTCCTGCTCCCGCATCGCCCCTTCCTCCCAGCCCCTCAGCCCGTTTGGGACAGCCTTCCTCATCTGAGACAGCGCCTCCCTCTAGAACTGCCCCTCTCCCCCCTGCGCAGCCCCTTCCCTCCTCTTCCCACCAGCCAGGGACCGCCTTCTCTCCCATCCCCTACAGCCTTTTCTCTGTCGTTGCGCCCAGCCCCCTGACCTAGGACTGTGCTGCTTTCTCTCTCCTCCACCCAAATCTGGGCTAGGCCCCTCCCTCCAGTTCTTCCTTCACACACAAACTTGTACGCCAGGACGGAGCCCTGCCTTCTGTTGATGGAACCTCAGAACGTCAGGGCAGGAAGGGACCTTTGAACGCATGCAGTCCAACCTCTGGTGGTACATATGAGGAGACTGAGGCCCAGACAGGGCAAGAGACTTGTCCAAGGTCACATAGCCTGCTGGAGGCAAAGCTGCAATATCGGGTCTCCTGACTTCAAGGCCTCTTCTGTACCAAAGCTAAGAGGGCTGACAGGCATCATCACCTTCCTCCCAGGTTCATCCTAGATCAGTCACTCTCCTTAACCTGAGCAGGCTCCTCCCCTTATTCCTAATCCTAGAATAACCTTTGCATTTTTTTCCTTTTTGCACCAGTGCTTGCTTTTTGTCTTTCTGGGCTGCACGATCTGATCCTCAAATGGGGAATCTGCCCTCTCTGTCAGATTAGTTTTCCTTCTTACCCCACAAGCCAGCCAACCCTGGGCACCCATACCTTTGTCATGGTGTCCTGACACAAGCCCATTCTTGATGTGCCTTCTTTCACCTTCCCAGTCTATCTCCATACTGCCTTCCCCTGTTCCTCATCCCTGCCTTTTTCTACTCTCTCTTTCCTGCTGTTGCTGAGGTCTGACTCAGAGGTGTGGTTCCTTTGAGGTACAGACTCACACAGAGGATGCTAGGATACCAGTTTCAGCCTCCTCCAGCTTCTTTCCTGGGGCTGGCCCCCTCAGGGTGTGGGCTGGCGCTGACCTGGTGTTGTGCCCACCAGTGTTGTGACCCTAGAGGTGTATTGCTTTCATTTGCCCTTTGATTGGCTGGGTTGCTGGGCCGCCATCTCTGACCTTATCCATCAAACCCTTTATCCTGGGGCTGTTGGAGATTTGCTGGGCAGCTCTGTTTCTGGGTTGTCCCCATAACCCCTCAGGGCCTAAGGCTCTGAGTGTAGGGTTGTATACTCAGTTGTGATGGTATACTGGGTACTGAACCTCCTGGGGTGCTAGGCAGGCAGGGTGGTGTACCCCACCCAGGCACTGCCCGTGGGGGGTGGGCATGCCAAGATGGCAGCTTAGCTGTAGTCGATGCACACCCATGTCAGCCACACCGGGTTCTAAGGGGGTCCTTTAAGGAGTGGGGCGAGGGGCGGAATTCAGGGGCAGTAGGCGAGGTCTCCACCCATCTGTAGCTTTTAGTCTGATGGAATAGATACTGTCCCATCCACAGTAAGCCTTTGCCTACTAGATGATTGAGAAGAACAAAAATACGTAATTAGTCTTGTGAGGACCTTAGGTGTAAAGTATTTGGTTGGGAAGGGTTGTTGGGACTGGGGTGCATAGAGCCAGGCATAACTGTGACCCCCTTTCAGGTTTTAATTTTCCGTTTTTGATTTTTGGTTGCATTTGGTATTCAGGGGTTGGCAAGTCCGGCGGGGGCGGGCGGGAGGAGGAGTTGATAGTGTGACTGAGATTTGCCTAGATGGAATGAGGGTAGAGGGTGTGGGTGGGTAAGTGGAGAATCTTCATTGCTCATCCCACCTCTCCCCTTTCTCCTTCATCTCTGCTGGTCCCAGGCCTGGCCATTCTTCACGGCCTTCTCCCTGAAGCCTTGCTTGAGCCCTTAGTTGAGAGTGAGGTCTCCCACCTCCCCTGGATTTGTAGAACACTTGGTAGGCCATTTATGGCCCTTTTAGGTTCAGCTTTGAATCCGAATTAATTGTGGATGAGTCATTTCTTCCCCCTTGAGATGATAACTAAGCTCCACCTCGTACACAGTAGGTCCTTCCCTTCCCATGTGTACTGACCTGGGACTGGACTTAGGTCTTTTAGGTTCCTGGGTCGGGTGCTTCCTCTCCCTTTCACTTTCTTCTTGTTCATAATAATAGTTCATAATAATAGTGACCAGTGTTTAGGATTTTCATTTGCTAGACACTGTGCCAAGGGAAACGGGTACTAAGACTGTCGTTGTTTAATAAATGAGGAAACTGAGGCTCAGAGAGGTTAGATAACTTGCCTATAATTATATAGCTAGTAAGAGTTGGGCCTGGAACACAAAGTCGTTCTTTTCACCATGTGCTGTGAACACCTGACTGCTGGCTGGGCAGAAGTGTGTGCATACCTGTTCTGCAGGAGCCAGGGAACAAGGGTGATGGGCCCAGTTCCCCCCAAGAGCACACACCCACACATACCCCGCAACACACACACAAAGGCAGCTGGGATCTCTCTTAGGTGCATTCCCTGAGGGGTATGTCTGAGGTGTTGTGCTAAGGGCTATGGGATTGGTGGAGGGGTACAAAAAAGGATAAGCAGCTTATAATCAAGTAGATCAGGCATGTATGAAGAAGGGTCAGTTCTGTCCAAGGGGCCCAAGTTTGGGGTGTGTACAGAGTCACCTCAGTGTCCTGTCCTGCTTACATCCACCCTGTCCTTTTCCTCTCTACCCCATGTTCAGAGCCTTTCCCTGGCACCTTGAGGGTGGGTTCAGCATGGCCAGCCTGGTTGGTAGGCAATGGGAGGGTGCTCAGCCCCAAGAGGGAACTCCTTCTCGCTCCTGCAACTACAGCGAGCTGCTCCCGCTTGCCTGGGAATGGCTTTCTTCCTTTCCACCCCCACAAAGCCTCCCCCTACTCTAGCCCACACTGAACTCTCTTCTCCCCGAAATCCTTTTGCCCCCATAGTCACTCACTTGATTTATCACTCCTGCTTGCTGAAGGGGCTCCGGTGCCATTGAATTGCAGAGCCTCAGAGCTGGAAGTGATTGCCAAGATCTTCTAATCTGGTCCTTATTTAAAACTTGACTCCCTTTTGCAACACCCCTTAGAGGAGGTCACCCAGTCTCTGCTTGAAAGCTGCCAGGGATGGCGAGCACTCAGCCTCTCAAGGCAGCTAGCTCTATTCTGTGCAGCTGCCTCGTGAGAAAATTCTTCCTTGTTCGGTGCCTCAGCCCATCTTCCTGCAGCTTCAACCCATTGCTCTTGGGCCTCTAGATTGGTTCAGAACAGTTGCATCTTTGCTCCACGCGGCAGCCCTTCATTTGTTTGTAAAGTTCCATCTCACACACTCTCCCCATGACTCCTCCCTTCCATTGTCAACTATCCTGGGCTTGCAGCTGTTGCTTGCTGGACATGCTTTTGAATCTACACTCTCCCCGGTGCCCATCCTCATTGCCCCTCCCAAAGTCTGATGCTCACAAATGAACCAGATCCTCCAGAGGTGGCCTCATTAATGTCAAAAACAAGGGCACTTCTATGCTCCTAGTGCCAAGCACCAGGCACACAGTGGGCACTCTGTACAGACCTGGGAACTAGATGAGGGGTCGTGTGAGCTGCCATGGCAGCCATGGCATATGGCTCATTTGTGTTGAGCTTGCAGTCAGACCTCAATCCCCAAGTCCTTTTCACATTCTCTCCACCCTGTTCCTGTGCAGTTGCTGTTTTTGGCCTGAAGCATAGGAAGAGAAGCTGGGCAGGCTGAGGCTCTGAGCCAGCTGCCGGATTCCCAAGGGAGACTTCAGACCGATGCTCGCTCTTGGTTGCACCTCAGGGCTTTATCCCATCTCTGTCCCAGTCGTTGTTGACTGAGGTGCTCTTAGCATTTAAAAAAAGATCCAAACAAAACCCACTGCCATTGAGTCAATTCTGACTAGAGTGACCCTCTAGGACAAAATAAAATTGCCCCTTAGGGTTTCCAAGGCTGTAATCTTTACAGAAAGAGATCGCCATGTCTTTCTGCCGTGGAGCGGCTGGTGGGTTTGAACCACCAACCTTTTGGTTAGTAGCTGAGCACTTAAACACAGTGCCACCAGGGCATTTAGGTGGGACAATTCCTGTAACTAGTAGTATCCCTGGGCCTTATTAAATGCCAATAGCACCTTTTTGTCGGGGTGCTGTTGGTGACATCCAAAAAAATGCCTTGGAATTTTCCAGATGCCTTGGGGGAACAGTGGTGACTCCCTCCCCTCCAGCATAGAACCTTCAGGCATCCCTCTGACCGCTTTAACCAGAAGCCCGTCTGAGCAGCTTGTTCCGTGATGCTTTTCCCTCAAGACTCTTCACTCAGGCTCTTACCAGACAGAAAGCCCTCCCAGGCCCTAAGTCATTCACAGCCTTAATTATTGTGTTTTAGGGATGTCTTCCTAACCAGAGTCTAAACTCCTTGGAGGGACCGAATCTCCCTCTGTGTACCCCCTCTCCCCCAAGCCAGGGACAAAGTCCATACTCAGTGATTCTAATTGATGGATTGAATTGGACAGAGGATAGTTGCAACAAGGATCTAAGGGGTCCAGCCTAAGCCTCACCCTTCCCCTGACCTCTGCTAACTCTACCTCCGTCTTCTCCCTTCAGGAGCCCCCCAAGCTTGCCAAAGGCACAGCCAAGCCCAGCAGCTCAGGCAAGGATGGTGGAGGCGAGAACGCCGAGGAGGTAAGGAGTGTGGGCACAGGCCTAGCTGTGGAGCAGGCACCAACTCCAACTCCTTGATGGCTTGTGGGGTGAGGATCCCTGGGGGTTAGAAGGGAAGGAAGGAGAGAACATTGATTTAGCTTCCACAGCCCGGGAGGGAGCTGGACAGCCCATCCAGATGGCCCTCAGACAAGATTTCCCTTTGGCTGGTATGGACCAAATAAGCTCTCCAGTTCTTTAAACTTCCCAGAGCTTCCTATGAACGTCATTTCTCTGTTTACCAATTTCAAGTGTTCCTTTCTCTGAGAGTAAAAAGCTGGGGGTTTGGGGCTCAGGGGAGAAGGGGAAGAACACGTGGGTGATGAGTGACTTTGCCATGGCTCTGGGGATTGCTGAGGGTTGGGAATGGCTGGCGTCCGTGAGTTGGCCAGGGCTGGACCCTTACTCCTGATGGACAGTGATGAGCAGTGGTCAGCGCTGCTCTGCAATCTAGTGCTGTAAAGCAATGAACGACAGACAGAGCACCAGGAGATACAGGGACTTAAAGAAGTCCAGGCTATGCCCATGGAAGTTTGGGGTGTGTTCAGTGGGATGGTTGGGTGGAGGATGAGCCTGTGAACATGCTACCTGAGCACCGTGCTATCTGGAAGCTAGTGAGCCTTGGTTTCTCTGTTTCTTCCCTCCTGCTGTGTAAACTTTTCAGAGGGAAAGGAGAACAGGAAACAAAGCTCTCGAATTATGGGCAGGCTTTATGGTTTTTTGGGAGAAGAAATTAATTTGGAGTTAACTATGGATTCACATTTTTCTGGGTATTTCTGATCCCTGTCACCTCTAAAGAGACCCAGGCACATTCACACCTGGGCCATCTCTTTGGGCCTTGCTTGAGTAACTGGAAGAAGCAGGATAGATTTTCCCCATGTCACAGACAGGACTGCGGTAGATAAAGTACTCTTTCGTCTACATTTACACGGTAATCGGAACACGTCTCTAAAAGAGTCTTTATCACTTGGTGGTGTGACCATTTGTTCCTGTATGTGAACTCTGAGGGAAGGAATGGTGTTGCTCTGCCTGGATTCTTAACCGCACCTCATATACTCGCACACCTTGTCCTCACATTCTTGTTGTTGTTAGAGTGCCGTTGAGCCGATTTTGACTCATAGTGACTCCATGTGACAGAGTAGAACTGCCCCATAGGGTTTTCTAAGCTATAATCTTTATTGAAGCAGATCGCCAGGTCTTTCTCCTGCAGAGCCCCTGGGTGGATTGGAACTGCCAACCTTTTGGTTAGCAGCCGAGTGCTTAACCATTGTACTACCAGGTCTCCTTTGTTGATAGTAAATCATCAGTGACTACTTTTGAGGAACACAGCTCCGGGCTCAGTCGCTCCTTCATGAGTGATAACACTTGATGACATTTGTGAGAGCTGCAGGCAAGGTGGTTGTGAACTAGCAGCTGATGCTCAAAACAGAAAGAGAGACAAATAGGATTTCAATGGAGAGAAAGGAATATTTAGGGCCTGTTCCCGCTTTTTGCCTAATTCTTACTTCTTCAGCTACTAGACTGATTGGATGTCATTTTTTAAAGCAGTCTTCTTTGACCTCCTGCCTTCAAGACATGGCCAGAGTCCCTGGCATTGGCTTTCCTGGCACCTAGTACCACTTCATGGTAGCACTTAACCACAGCTATAATTAAGTAATCGAGTGTGAATTCATTGTTTATCAGCTGTCTCCTGTGTTAGGCTGTGAGTTCCATGAGGCTCTTGTTCACCAACGAAGGGCTGGCATGCGGGAGACACCAGCATTTAAATGCATTTTGAGTTACCGAGTGAACCAGTGAATGAACAGATGGACAAATGCCAAATTAGAGCTGGAAGGGACCTCAGAGTCTAACCTAACCCTCTCCTTTCATAGATGAGAAAACGAAGGCTCAGATAGGCAAAGAAATAAGCTGGGACCAACTGCTATGATTTCTCCATGGCGAGGTTTCCATGGACAGGCCCATTAAAGGCAGTGGGTCGATTTCAAGCCCTTTAAAAGAGAGTGTTGCATTCATCCTGGGTTCCATTTTGTGAAACACTGCTCAGGGATCATCTGTTTGAGGCAGCTGCAGGAATTTAGCTCCATGATTTTCTAGAAACGTACCCATGTGGCCACAGACAGAGGGGTGTTGGAAAAGTTGGGACCAAACCAAAACCAAACCCACTGCTGTTGAGTTGATTCCGATTTATAGCGACCCTATAGGACAGAGTAGAACTGCCTATAGAGTTTCCAAGGAACGCCTGGCGGATTCGAACTGCCAACCTCTTGGTTGGCAGCCATAGCACTTAACAGCTACGCCACCAGGGTTTCCAAGTTGGGACCAGATTGTCAAAAGTTGATTGGCATATTCCTTTGCTTGTCCTTTTTCAGTCATAGTTTTGGGCTTTTCCAGCCAAATTTACCCTGTGTCAAGTATTTGCCAGAGCTTTTCCCATTGATCCTAATAATAATAGCAACTAGTATTTATTTTATTGAGCAGTTACTATGTGCTACATGCTGTACTAAGTATTTTACAGGTTTCATCTTTTTTATTCCTTACAACACTCCCCTGAGGTCATACTGTTATTATCATCCTCATTTTACAGAAGAAACTGAGGCTTAGAAGTGTTAAGTAGCTTTTACTCAGCAAGTAAATGGCAGAGGTGGAATTCAACCTAGGTCTGTATGGCTTGGGGGCCAGTTCACCTGTGCTCTTTTTTTTTTTGAAGATGGCTTGAGTTTATTTATTTGCTTTATTTTTTGCTGCTGTTGAGAATATACATAGCAAAACGTACGCCAGTCCAGCCGTTTCTACATGTACAATTCAGTGACATTGGTTACATTCTCTGAGTTGTACAGCCATTCTCACTCTCGTTTTCTGAGTTGTTCCTCCTCCATTAACATAAACTGATTGCCCCCTAAGGCTCCTATCTGATCTTTCGAGTTGCTGTTATCAATTTAATCCCATATTGATAGATCTGAAAAGAGCATAATGTTCAAGGCAGACCTTTTTTTTTTTAATTTTTATTGTGCTTTATGTGAAAGTTTACAAATCAAGTCAGTCTCTCACACAAAAACTTATATACACCTTGCTACGTACTCCCAATTGCTCTCCCCCTAATGAGACAACCCTCTCCCTCCTTCCACTCTCTTTTCGTGTCCATTTCACCAGCTTCTAAGCCCCTCTACCCTCTCATCTCCCCTCCAGGGAGGAGATGCCAACATAGTCTCAAGTGTCCACCTGATCCAAGTAGCTTACTCCTCACCATCATCACTTTCCATCCCATTGTCCAGTCCAGTCCCTTAAAGGCAGACATTCTTTACTGATAGGCTAAATTATTGTTCGGTTTTACGCAGCCTTTAGGGGATATTTTTGGTTTAACGTTTAAAGATTATCTGAGAGCTATTGTTTTGGGGCTTCATTCATCCTCCACGACTCCAATGAACCTGGATTCCATGAGAATGTGAAATTCTGTTCCGTATTTTCCCTGTTTTGATAGAGCTTCTTCCATGGAATCTTTGATCAAAATGTTCAGTACTGGTAGCTGGGCACCATCCAGTTCTTCTGGTATCATGACAGAGGAGGCAGTGGTTCAGAGAAGCCATTAGCCACACATCCATTTCTTCTTCCTATTACTGACTCCTTTTTCCTCTGTCGCAGAGGTGAATGTAGACCAATTGTGCCTTGGATGGGCACTTGCAAGTTTTTAAGACCCCACGAACTAGGAGGTAGAACAGAAGCCCTAAACATGTTATTAGGCCAATTAACTGTATGTCCCGTGAAACCATGACCCTAAACCTCCAACCTCCAAACCAAGGAACCAAATCCCATGAGGTGTTTGGTTGTATATGAACAGCCTCAGCGGCTACTTTTTTTTTTTTGTCGTTGTTGTCAATGTTCCTATCACACAACTTTTGCCAGTTCAACTTTTTACAGGGGTACAACTTATTGACAGCAATTACAGTAATCAGCTGTGCAACCCTACCCTTAATGCAATTTTTCCATCTCTGTTAACCGAAAGGAAACCCTGATGGCATATTGGTTAACTGCTATGGCTGCTAACCAAAAGATCGGCAGTTCAAATCTACCAGGCGCTCCTTGGAAACTCTATAGGGCTGTTCTACTCTATAGGGTCGCTATGAGTCGAAATCGACTCGACGGCAATGGGTTTGGTTTGGGTAAACTGAAACTCAGTACTCCATAAGCTATAGCCCCACCATTCCCCCTCCCTCCTGCCCCTGGTAACCACTGATAAACTTTGGTTTCTATGCATTTACCTTTTCTCATCTTTTTATGTAAGTTAGATCATATAATATTTGTCCTTTTGTGATTGACTTATTTCACTTAGGATAATGTCTTCACGCTCCGTCCATATTGTAGCATGTGTCAGGCCTTCGTTTCTGTTATTGGTTGAGTAATATTCCATTGTACATATGGACCACATTTTGTTTATCCATTCATCTGCTGATGGGCATTTAGGTTGTTTCCATCTTTAGGCTATTGTGAATAGTGCTGCAGTGAACATCGGTGTATAAATCTGTGTTTGAGTCTCTGCTTTCAAGTCTTCACTGTATTCTTAATGGCATGACACACTGGCTCTAAACTCCTAGAAGAGAATCCTAGAATGGAAAGAAGACTTGGAGATCAGGCCAGACTCCCTGTGACCTGCTTCCTGGTGTTTCCTGGTCTGTCTTTGGAGAAAGCGGTTCAATGCTGTGGTGTCTTCTGCATGCTGTGCCCTGGCCTGAATTCTGGGATCAGGGCCAGAGGAAGGAAGAAGTGACCCTGCCTTCCCCACTTCAGCCTGTCCTCCCCATAGCCAGAGTTGTCACCTAAAAAACGTTTTCGGCCTTATCAGTTCTCTACTTAAAAGTTTCTGTTGGCATCTTATTGCTTATAAGTTAAAATACAAATGCGCTAACTTGGCACACTTAGCCCTTCTGAGCTGGGTATACCCCATTCTTCTAGCACCTATCCTGGCTTCTTGTCCCACTGAACTTCCCATCTCCTGAGACAACAAGCCCTTTTATGACTCAGGGCCCTGATAGATGGGTTCTATTGGCCGAGAATGCCTTATTTCTCTCCTTTCTTTGTTTGCCTACTAAACTTATGTTTATGCTTTAAGAGCCAAGTCAAAAGTCAGCGCCTCAGGGAAGTCTTCCGTGATTCTTCCAGGCAGTTTGTAGCTCAGCCCTGCGTGTTCTCATAGCCTTTGTGGTTCTCTCTCTTCTTGCATTTTCCTTTATTAGCTGCTTTCGTGTCTGTCTTGCCAACTGGACTGTGAACTCTTTGAGGTCAAGGGCCGTGTCTTATTCACCTTTTAATCTGTAATGCTTGGCATGGTGCTTACTGATAGAGCTAGATAGAGCTCTAGATGTCAGTATGGGAGAGAATCCCTCTGTGATTTTCAGGGTTTTAAACTAAAGTGATCTTTATTAGTCTAGTTGGTCCATTATGCAAAAGATATAACATTTAGTCTTGGTGATTTTTCAAAATTTTATTGTGCTTTAGGTGAAAGTTTACAGCACAAATTAGTTTCTCATTCAAAAATTTATACACAAATTGGTTTGTGACATTGGTTGCAATCCCTGCAATATGTCAGCACTCTCTCCCTCTCTACCCTGGGTTCCCCACATCTACAAGTTTTCCTGTCCCTTCCTGCCTTCTCGTCTTTGCTTTTAGGGAGGTGTTGCCCATTTGGTCTTGCATACTTGATTGAACTAAGAAGCACGTTCTTTACGTGTGTTATTGTTTTATAGCCATGTCTAATCTTTGGCTATAAGGTAGACTTCAGAACTCAGTTCTGAGTTAGCAGGGTATCTGGGGGCCATAGTCCCGGGTGTTCTTCCAGTCTCTGTCAGACTGGTAAGTCTGGTCTTCTTTTGTGAATTTCAGTTTTGTTCTACATTTTTCTCCCACACTGTCAAGGACCCTCTGTTGTGACCCCTGTCAGAGCCGTCAGTGATAGCTGGGCATCATCCGGTTCTGGGCTCAGGCTGGTAGAGGCTGTGGTTCATGTGGTCCATTAGTCCCCTGGACTAATGTTTTCCTTGTGTCTTTGGTTTTCTTCGTTCTCTTTTGTTCCAGACGGGATGCACCCAATAGATGTATCTTAGATAGCTTTTAAGACCGCAGATGCTACTCACCAAAGTTGGATGTAGAACATTTTCGTTATGACCTATGTTACGCCAACTGGCCTAGATGTCTCCTGAGACCATGGTTTCCAGCCCTCAGCCCCAACAACTAGGTCCCTCAAGGTGTTTGGATGTGTCTAGGAAGCTTCTATGACTTTGCCTTGGTCAAGTTGTGCTGGCTTCCCCTATATTGTATGTTGTGTTTCCCTCCACCAGAGTTTATACTTGTCTATTATCTGGTTAGTGATTTTCTGTCCCCATTCCTCACCTCCCTTGTAACCATCAAGGATTGTTTTTTTTCTGTGTGTAAACCTGTCTTGGATTTTTATAATACTAATCTCATACAATATTTGTTCTTTTGTGATTGACTTATTTCACTCAGCATAATGCCCTCCAGATTCATTCATTTGTTACATGTTTTGCTAAAAGTCTTTCTAATTTTTGCCTTTCGTCTTTCTCTTACAGTACTTTCTATAGTTTTTAAATTATATTTCTATTTCCTACTTTATTTATGTTTAAATGTTTGGGTTTAATTAGTAATGGTGGCTGTGGAGCCTTGGTGGCACAGTGGTTAAGAGCTCAGCTGCTTACCAAAAAGGTGGCAGTTCGAATCCCCCAGTTGCTCCTTAGAAACCCTATGGGGCAGTTCTACTCTGTCTTATAGGGTGGCTATGAGTCAGAATCGACTTGATGGCAAGGGGCTTGGTTTTTTTTTTTGGTTTGTGTTCAGTGCAGGCTGGACCAGGATTGGTTCAGAGTGGTCAAATTAGTTGAGATCTTCTGGGTGTGAGCTTGGTACTTGTATTAATTTCCTGAAGCTGCTGTAACAAATTGCCACAAACTGGGTGACTTAAAACAACAGAAGTTTATTTTCTCACTGTTCTGGAGGCCAGATCAAAAAACAAAACAAAAAAATCTATTGCCATCAAGCCAATTCTGACTCATGGCGACCTCATGTGTTACAGGGTAGAACTGTGTTCCATAAGATTTACTTGTCTATAATCATTATGAAAGCAGATTGCTAGGTTTTTCTTCCACGGTGCAGTTGGGTGGGTTCGAACTTCCAACCTGTAGGTTAGTAGTCGAGCAGAAACTGTGCCACCCAGGGACCTTTTCTGGAGTCCAGAGATCCGAAATCAAGTTGTCTACAGGGCCGTGCTCTCTTTGAAGGCTCTAGGGGAGAATCCTTCCTTGCCTCTTCCATCTCCTGGGGGCTCTCAGTGTTCCTTGGCTTGTGGCAGCATCACTCCAATCTCTGCCTCTGTCCTTACATGGCTGTCTGCTCTGTGCCTGTGTTTTTCTTCCTTTTATAGGGACACTTGTCATTGGATTTAGGGCCACTCAGATAATCCAGGATAATCTCACTTAACTTCATCCTTAACTTGATTACACCTGCAAAGACCCTTTTTCCAAATAAGGCCTCATTCAGAAGTTCTGGGTGGACATATCTTTTGGGGGCCGTCATTCAACTCATTACAGTGCTTGGTTCAGCCTACCACTTGATTGCTGGAGGCATGAATATAGGAAGGCTTCATCTTCATGGAGTAGGGATCTTGCTGAGAGTTTAGAAGTGAAGGAGATGTTACCTCAGGCAGAGGGGACGCCACAACAGAGTCTCAGAAGTGGGAATGGGAGGGACATAGTAGGGGTGGAGGGCAAGCTGGTCAAGTTGCCTTTAGTCAGTGTCCACCCCTGCTCCAGTGCCTACGGGGGACTTACGTCCCTCCCATCCCCCACCCCAGATCAGCAGAGGAGAAGTTTGAGGCTGAAACATTTAGGGGAAAGGGTTGACAATGAAGCAAGTCGCTGGCACGTCTCCACACGTCGCTTCTGATGAGCGTGATTCCTAGAGAAGGACAAACAGACCCAGGAGACGCCTCATTGGGTTTTGGCAACCAGACACTTTGCTGGCTGGGCCAACCGTCTCTCATATGCCTCTTGTGTCTGGGGCCTGGGAGCCAACGGTCTTTATAAAACCAAAGTGGCAAAACACACACACACACACACACACACACACAAACAACCCACTGAGGGGGCAGGGCAGACTAAGCCCATACAGCTGTTCTCTGGCCACTCCAGCCTTTGATGACAGAATTCTAGTGTGGAAGGGACCTGAGGCATCAACTCATTGGGTGGTGTTTATGAACTCTGTTTTTCAGCCATTTAACCCTCTGCTTCCTTCAAACCTTACTTAGAGAATGGTTGAGAAAATACCTATCTAGTCCAACCCTTTCCTTGTTAGGAGAAAACCAAGATCTTGTTTTTCCTTCTGAGGGAGAAGGCCTCCTTTTCCTAGATGATCCCTTAGTATGAGGTTCCTGGAGGTGCAAGGCATCTACATCTTATCTGGAGGATGGAGGGAGGTGTATGCTTCCTTGGAGACTTGTTCCTCAGGCTGGCACTGAGCCCCTCACTCTGTTGTTGTTGTTAGGTGCCATTGAGTCAATTTTTGACTCATAGCGACCCCACATGACAGAGTAGAACTGCCCTGTAGGATTTCCTAGGCTGTAATCAGCTTTTACAGGAGCAGATCACTCGGTCTTTGTCCCACAGAGCCAGATTTGAACTGCCAACCTTTCCATTAGCAGCTGAGCGCTTAACTGTTCCATCACCAGGGCCTCTCCCTCACTCTAGTATCACTAATGTGTTTTCTTTCCCTTCTCCTGAGACTCTACAGGGCTCTGTTCTAAGGGTTCCTGAGTCTGGACAGGAGAGCAAGGGTCTTTGGGGAGGGGCCTGATCAATCAACCAATCAAACCATGCACTGAATGCCTGCTAAGTGCCAGGGTGTGTACGAGGGAACCCAGAGGAGCATAAACCAGGGTCCAGGCTTTCAAGGGACTTGCCATTTAGTTGGGAGTGGGGGGGTGGGGAGAGGCGACAACATATAAGCAGATAAATATTGAGCAAGAAGTATCACTAGGAGGGGAGTTATCACAGAGCCAACAGAACAGACAAGGAGCGTCAAGAGGTTGGAGGAGGGGAGACATCCAAGGACTGGAGTGATCTGAAGCTTTTTGGAAGAAGGTGGAAGTTAAGCTGGTCTTAAAAGATATAGTGCTTTTCTGGGCCCCTCGTCTTAAAACAAGGAGGAGGATAATGGACTCGAAGGAGCATTTGAGGTGTGCTTGTTCCAGGAATTTCCAAGCTGCATTCCTAGAACCCAGGAGTGGGGAAAAATAGTAACAGATAACTCTTATAAAGCACTTTTTGTGTGCCGTGTAAATCCTTACTACATCCCTACGAGGGAGGCACTGTTATTTCCATTTTACTGAGGAAACCGAGGCCCATAGAGGCTATATGACTTCTGGAAGTCACTCAGCTAATAAATGACAGAGCCAGGAGTTGAACCCAGGCAGTTTGGTTCGTCTTTGCTCTTGACTGCTGAGCTCTGTGGGTAAGGGTTTGGTTGTTCCTAAGGCAGAGAAATGGAGACCTGAAGCAGAGGAGGGTGTGGGTGCACACCAAGCTTTGGCCCCTCAAGCTTCTGCTATTTCACTCCCCCTGCCGGCCAAGGTGTGATTCACCTGCCAGGAGGGAAGACCCCCGGACTCCAGGGCACCTTGCATCATCTAACCAAGATCATTCTGGCTGAGCGCTGGTAACAGCAAGAGAGGCATGTGGTGGCCGCTCTTGCCCCACTTCCTTGCGTTGCCCTAGTCAAATCAGTGTCTGAGCTGTCATTTCAGGAGAGGAGAAGGGGACACACAGCCCAAGTGGAGCTACACTGAGCCACACTGGACCTACAGGTCTGCCGTGGGCCGAACTCAGTTCTCCTCTCCTGCCCTCTGATCCCAAATAGCTCATAAGCCCAACAGATTGTTTTTATAAAAAATTCAGCATATCCAAAGGATAAAATCCCTGTCACCCCAGAGGAGCTCAAATTCTCCCGTTCTTACTGTAAGGAGTAAGATAAGTCTAAGGAGCCCTGATGGTGCAATGGTTAAGAGCTTGGTTAAGAGTGCCACTTCTAATCAAAAGATTGGCAGACGTGGCAATCTGCTCCCATAAAGATTAAACCAAAAAAACCAAACCCACTGCCATCGAGTCAGTTCCGACTCAGAGCGACCCTATAGGACAGAGTAGAACTGCCCCATAGAGTTTCCAAGGAGCGCCTGGCTCATTTGAACTGCCGACCTCTTGATTAGCAGCTGTAGCACTTAACCACTACGCCACCAGGGTTTCCCCCCATAAAGATTACAGCCTAGGAAACCCTATAGGGCAGTTTCACTTTGTCACATGGGGTTGCTCTGAGTTGAAAATTGCCTCGAAGACACCTAGCAACAACAAGATAAGTCTGAGTTTGAGGTGGGGGCTGGAGAGGAGGCAGGGATAGTAGGCTCAGTGACAAGAGGTCACCTTTTCCTGTGGTGTGGGTCCCGAGCCAGATACAGCGTGGCTTCTTTGGTCTTATACTCCAGTCTCTGGTTGGGGGAATGGGCTCTGCCCCTCTCTTCTCCCAGCCTAGACCTTCCAGGATCACCTGTGGGTGGACATGCCTGCACACCTATGTTTAAAAAAAAAAAAAAGCCTAAACCTATGTGTTTAGGCTTCTGAAAATGGGCTTTGTGGGGCTCTGATACCCATATCTGGGAGGAAGTAAAGGGGTAGCTTTAGAAATGAGTTGTATTTCTAGACACGAAAAGAGAGAGTGGAGGGATGGAGTGTGCTGTCTCATTAGGGGGAGAGCAATTAGGAGTATATAGCAAGGTGTATGTAGATTTTTGTATGAGAGACTGACTTGATATGTAAACTTTCACTTAAAGCACAATAAAAATTTTTTACAAAATTAGTTGTATTTCTCATTATAAAAGCAGTCTCAGCTTGTAGAAAATTTAGAAAAGTAGAAAAAAATCATCTGTAATTCTACTACTGCCAGAGATAGTTATTAACACAAAGGTGGCCTGCCTTTGTCCTTTTCTTTACCTTGTTTTTGGTTCTGTGCCTATGTTTTAATGTGGCTGAGCTTATTTTACATAGACCATTTTGTATTGTCTTTATTTGACCTAGCACAGGAAGCAATTTTCTGTCATTATATAGTTTTAGGGTTTTTTGTTTATCTGGAATAAAAATTTTTTTTTTTTATGGTTGTAAGAAATACATGTGCCAATTCAACATTTTTCATGAGTACAATTTAGTGATAACAATTACATTCATCATGTTGTGCAACTGTTACCCATAATCATTGCCAAGTTTTTTGTTTTTATTTTGCACTTTTATCAAAGTAATAACGTGTACATAGTTCAGAAAGTCACAGGGTACTATTAGGCTCGTCAGGGAAAGAGAAGGCGGAGCGCCTCCCGGTCTCCATGGCAACTGCTTTCAACTCTTAGCTCTTTCCTCTGAGGTTGACTTCTATATTTCTAAGTAAGATTCTTTTTCTGCTTTTATTTTAATTTTTGAGATTTAGATATCACCTATTGACTTTCTCGTATGGCAAATTAAGGCCTCAGCTGTCTTATACCCCTCCTCCCAGAATACTTATCACCAATTTTGGGTAAATTTCTATGACTGTGGAAATATTTCTTACAGCTGAGCCATGCGTGATTACATTTATTACATAGTTTACACAAACCTAACGATATTCCATTTATTTATTTATTTCCTGTTATAAGTCTGAAAAATGCTTGCACACAAAGCTTTTCATACATTTAAGATTTTTCTTAGGCTAAATTTCTAGTAGTTGCTGAAACATGGGAATGAGATTTTTTTTTTCTTTACCTTATAACTAGAGAATGTCACACAGTTAAATAGGTGGTTGTTAGGTGCTGTCGAATCGATGCTGGGTAGGTTCAAACTGTCAACCTTTTGGTTAACAGCCGAGCCATTAACCGTTATCTTAGGTGTACTGCTCAATGAGTTTTTTTTATATGCATAAGCCATGTAACCACCTCCCAGGTCCAGTCAAGATATAGAATGTTTCCATTACCCTGAAGGTTCCTCATGCCCCTTCTCAGCCTCAGACAATACCCACATCCCTCTACCCTCTACCCCGGCAAAACAACCATTTTTCTGATTTCTGTCAGTTAGTTTTGTGTATTCTTGAAATGGAATGAACACTGGGAAGGTTGTTTTTTTTTTTTTTTTCCTTAATAGATTTTATTATGCCAATTGACCTAGATGTCCCCTGAAACCATGTTCCCCACACTCCCGTCCCTGCTACTCTGGCCTTTGAAGCATTCGTTTTAGTCAGGAAAGTCCTTTGCTTTTGGTTTAGTCCAGTTGTGCTGACCTCCCCTGTATTGTGTGTTGTCTTTCCCTTCACCTAAAATAGTTCTTGTCTACTATCTAATTAGTGAATACCCCTCTACCACCCTCCCTCCCCACCCTTGTAACCATCAAAGAATATTTTCTTCTCTAAACTATTTCTTGAGTTCTTATAATAGTGGTCTCATATAATATTTGTCCTTTTGCAGCTGACTAGTTCACTCAGCATAATGCCTTCTGGATTATGTTATGAAATGTTTCATGTATTCATCATTCTTCTCCATTGATGCGTAGTATTCCACTGTGTGAATATACCATAATGTATTTATCCATGCATCCGTTGATGGGCACCTTGGTTGCTTCCATCTTTTTACTATTGTAAACAGTGCCGCAGTGAACATGGGTGTGCATATATCTGTTTGTGTAAAAGCTCTTATTTCTCTAGGATATATTCCAAGGAGTGGGATTGCTGAATTGTATGGTAGTTCTATTTCTAGCTTTTTAAGGAAGTGCCAAGTCAATTTCCAAAGTGATTGTACCATTTTACATTCCCACCAGTAGTGTATAAGTGTTACAGTCACTCCACAACCTCTCCAACATGTATTATTCTGTGTCTTTTGGATTAATGCCAGCCTTGTTGGAGATGGAATCTGCCTGTAGTTTTGATTTGCATTTCTTTCATGCCTCATGATCGTGAGCATTTCCTCATGTATCTGTTAGCTACCTGAATGTCTTCTTTAATGAAGTGCCTGTTCATACCCTTTGCCCATTTTTTAATTTGGTTTGTCTTTTTGTTGTTGAGTTTTTGCAGTATCCTGTAGATTTTAGAGATCAGACGCTGATCAGAAATGTCATCGCTAAAAACTTTTTCTCAGTCTGTAGGTAATCTTTACTCTTTTGGTTAAGTCTTTGGATGAGCATAGGTGTTTGACTTATAGGAGCTCCCAGTTACCTAGTTTCTCTTCTGGTGTTTGTGCGTTGTTAGTAATATCTTATATACTGTTTATGTCATATATTAGGGCTCCTGGCATTGTACCTATTTTTTCTTCCATGATCTTTATTGCTTTAGATTTTGTATTTAGGTCTTTGATCCATTTTGAGCTAGTTTTTACATATGGTGTGAGGTATGGGTCTTGTTTCATTTTTTTGCAGGTAGGTATCCAGTTATGCCAGCACCATTTATTAAAGAGATGGTCTTTTCCCCATTTAAATGACTTTGGACCTTTGTCAAATATCAGCTGCTTATATATGGATGGATTTATGTCTGGATTCTCAATTCTTTTCCACTGGTCTGTGTATCAGTGTAGTAGTACCAGGCTGTTTTGACTGCTGTGGCGGTGTAACAGGTTCTAAAATCAGGTAGTGTGAGGCCTCCCACTTTGTTCATCTTGTGAAGGTTCTTGATGCATAGGCAGTGGGTCTCACTTTGAGAGGGATGACTTCTGGCCACTCCTTTCTCAGAGTACAGCCTGTAGTTATCTGTGTGACCCGTCATGGCAGGAGACAGCTGCTACCTTCCCAGGCCTATACAGACATCAGCTGCCTGGCCAAGGACAGAAGTGGCCCAGGTCCAGGGTGGGAAGCAGTATTTTGGGAAGTGGACTTCAACAAATGACTTGTTTGACCAGGCACAGCCACAGCCGCAGCCACAAGCCCAGTCACAGTCCCAGCCACAGTCCCAGCCCCAGCCACCATCATCCAACAAGCGCCCCAGCAACAGCACACCGCCCCCCACGCAGCTCAGCAAAATCAAATACTCAGGGGGGCCCCAGATTGTCAAAAAGGAGCGACGGCAGAGCTCCTCCCGCTTCAACCTCAGCAAAAACCGGGAGCTGCAGAAGCTTCCTGCCCTGAAAGGTACTTGGGGATGGGCAAGGAGGCCGGTGTACTGGGCCTAGGGAACGTTGGGTGTGGTGGAATGGAGGTTTTAGCGTATTTAAGGGGGAAAGGCAGTTCCACTGGGGCTGGGGGTCCCAGGGGAACTGGACCGCAGCAGGATGGGCTGAGGGACAGCCCTGTAAGTCAAGAAAGGCATTGTAGGGAAGGCCTGGGGAGGAGAACCTGACTGTTGCCCACCCTCACCCTCTCCAGATTCGCCAACCCAGGAGCGGGAGGAGCTGTTCATCCAGAAGCTACGCCAGTGCTGCGTCCTCTTTGACTTTGTCTCAGACCCACTCAGTGACCTCAAATTCAAGGAGGTGAAACGGGCAGGACTCAACGAGATGGTGGAGTACATCACCCACAGCCGCGATGTTGTCACCGAGGCTATTTACCCAGAGGCTGTCACCATGGTGGGAAGGGGAAAGGAGGCAGGGGTGGGGAGCTCTGGAGAAGCCCAGACGGAGCTCTAACATGGCCCCCATCCCTCAGTTTTCTGTGAACCTCTTTCGGACGCTGCCACCTTCATCGAATCCCACAGGGGCTGAGTTTGACCCAGAGGAGGATGAGCCCACCCTGGAGGCAGCCTGGCCCCATCTCCAGGTACCAGGGCAGGGGCCAGGCTGGCGGTGGCTGCAGGGACGGGGAATGCTCAGACCTGCAACAAGGGGGTATTTTTCAGCCTTGGAGAATCCCCCTAAGCAGATGCTCCTTCCCCCCACAGCTCGTGTATGAGTTTTTCTTACGTTTCCTTGAGTCTCCTGATTTCCAGCCAAACATAGCCAAGAAGTACATTGACCAGAAGTTTGTCCTTGCTGTGAGTTCCTCAAGTTCCTGCTAGTCCCCTCTTTTTCCATTTCATGAACTCTAGCCCCATGCCTTGCTCGCTCCCCTGTGCCAGCTGTTCTCTTTATGCTGAGCATATAGGGTTTCAGCTTTGTCTGATACAGGGAGGTTATAGGGGTTAAAAAGACCTACTTTGTGCCCTTAAGAAGTTTAAAGGGAAGGAAACAAAAAAGCAACACAGTATGTCTTCCCTCTCACCCGGGCACATAGACACGTAAACCTGGACGTCACCTTGGGTACAGTAGTATGATAGAATCACTCTGCTTTCCAGAGACTTGCCCCACAGCCCGTCCCCAGAGGACTCCTGGGCTTCCCCTGCCTAGGACCCTTCCACCCCAGCCCTGGCTTCCTGGGCTCCTGCCTCATTTGCTGCTACCCCTCCCTCTCTCCCTCCCAGCTCCTGGACCTCTTTGACAGTGAGGATCCTCGAGAGCGGGATTTCCTCAAGACCATCTTGCATCGCATCTATGGCAAATTTTTGGGGCTCCGGGCCTATATCCGCAGGCAGATTAATCACATCTTCTACAGGTGAGGTCAGGAGCCCAGGCTTAGGAGCGAAGCAAGCCCCTCTCAGCTTGGGTGGGCGGAGGGAGCCAGCAGGCACTCTGCAGCCAACAGAGTGCTGGAGGGACATCAGGGGAGCCCTTCTCTCCTTTCAGGTTCATCTATGAGACGGAGCACCACAATGGGATTGCTGAGCTCCTGGAGATCCTGGGCAGGTGAGAGGTGGAGTGGGGGCAGAGGTGCCTGACAAAGATTGGGAGGACTGGCCCTTTGGTCCTCACAAACGTCCCTTAACTCCCAGCATCATCAATGGCTTTGCCCTGCCCCTTAAAGAAGAGCACAAAATGTTCCTCATCCGTGTCCTGCTTCCCCTTCACAAGGTCAAGTCCCTGAGTGTCTACCATCCTCAGGTGAGCACCTTCCTCCTGATGATGCCTGACTCAGGCAGCAAAGAGAGGGGAGAAGGGAAGGGGATAGATAGGGATGGCAGAGGGAGTAGGTGGGGTTCTCCTTCCCTACACCTTCCCTTCCATTCTGGGATCTTGTTTCTGAGACTGACCTCTCTCGAGCCTTTGGAACCTTCACCTCACCTCTTTTTTTACCTTCACCTTTTGCAGTTGGCATACTGTGTGGTACAGTTCCTGGAGAAGGAGAGCAGTCTGACAGAGCCGGTAATTCCCCTTCTGTGCCCCAGGGCCCACCTCTTACTGTCATCAGCATCACTTGCCAGTCGATACCTATCAAGCAATGCCATAATTGGGCACTCAGGAGGGATGTGGCCTCACAGGTGATGTGATTTCCTCTCTGACGACGTGGATCACATATACACACAGTAAACAGATCCAAGCCAAAGAAACATGGGTAGTTAGCTGAGGCCACCTGAGCTGTGCCCACTTGGGCCGGGGAGAGGGCAGGACAGCTTCCTGGAGAACAAATCAGGTGCTGAGAGTCTCATCCCCATGTCCTCCTCTCCTTTTAGGTGATTGTGGGACTTCTCAAGTTCTGGCCCAAGACCCACAGCCCCAAGGAGGTGATGTTCCTGAATGAGCTGGAGGAGATTCTGGACGTCATTGAGCCTTCAGAGTTCAGCAAAGTGATGGAACCGCTCTTCCGCCAGCTTGCCAAGTGTGTCTCCAGCCCCCATTTCCAGGTGAGACTCAGACCCAGCCTGTCCCAGCCCCTGCCTCCCAGAAATTGAGGAGGCAGTCTTCAGAGAAGCCAGCAACACCCCTCCTGAGCCCCACCTCTCCCCACCAGGTGGCAGAGCGTGCTCTCTATTACTGGAACAATGAGTACATCATGAGCCTGATAAGTGACAATGCCGCCCGGGTTCTCCCCATCATGTTCCCCGCGCTCTACAGGAACTCCAAGAGCCACTGGAATAAGTAGGGAGCTGGGCTGGAGCTGGGAGGTGGGGGTCTGGTTTCAGAACCTTTGAGGGTATGGAAGAACTAAAGAGCCAAGGATCTCACCTGGTCACTCAGCAAGTGGGGCTGGCGTCACTGCATACCGATTGGACTCTTGAGGGACTGACGTTTGAAAAGATGCCCTTGTGAGAGGTCTCTGTGATGCCAAACAGCAGACAAGGGCCTGTGTTACCCCACTTTTTGGAGACATTCTATAGACCACATCACAGCTTCAGAGACTTAATTCCATGCTGTGAGAAGCTGACGTGACCCCCTTAGAGGGTATGTGTAAAGCATTCCCAGGCTGTAAAAGGCTTCCCTGCTATAAACAAGCTTACTTAGTCCGTCATGCTGGTGGGACCCCATTAGAGTGGGTTAGAGAGTGGAAAGTGGTGGGAAAGACAGGCTGTGAAACACTGGGGGTGGGGGTGGGGGATGGACAGGTGAACCAGTATTTGCACAGACCCTGAAATGCCCGTCTGCAGTCACGAGCTAATTAATTTGGCTACAAAGATGAGCTCATGCTGTCCAGAGGTTAGTGAGATGGGAGGAGTAAAAGAGAAAGCTTTTAGCAGACACACCTCCTAGAAGAGAGCAAACTGGGGTCTTGGCTCTCAGGGCAGGCTGTGGCCAGCTGTGCCTCATCTTCTTTCTTCCTGGTGGAAGGACAATCCATGGACTGATCTACAATGCCCTTAAACTGTTCATGGAGATGAATCAGAAGCTTTTTGATGACTGCACACAGCAATACAAGGCAGAGAAGCAGAAGTGAGTATCTCTCCCTGAGAGGCTCATCTTCCACACCCAGTTCCGTTTGCATCTCTTGAGCCTGTCCCAACCCTACCTTTTGCTCTTGGTACTGCTCCCTCAGGGGCCGGTTCCGAATGAAGGAAAGAGAAGAGATGTGGCAAAAGATTGAGGAGCTGGCCCGGCTGAATCCCCAGGTGAGGTTTCCCAGCCACAGCCTTAAACTGAGGGACCCATCTTGGGCTGGAGGAGGATTTGTTTGAGGAGGATCAAGAGGTAAACGGTCATACAAAACTCTAAAGGGACTCTGCCCACCTGTCCCTGCCTCCTCTCTCCCTCTTAGTATCCCATGTTCCGAGCTCCTCCACCTCTGCCCCCCGTGTACTCGATGGAAACAGAGACCCCCACGGCAGAGGACATCCAGCTTCTGAAGAGGACAGTGGAGACAGAGGCTGTGCAGGTGGGAGAGCATGTAGGGGGGCACAGAGATGAAACACAGCTCTGGAAGGGAGAGGAGACAGGAGCAGCAAAGCCAAAGAATAAGGGGAGACAATAGAATTAGTTGGCAGTTGGTCTCATTGATCACTTTCTATCCACATGCAGATGCTCAAAGACATCAAGAAGGAAAAAGTGCTGCTTCGGCGGAAGTCAGAGCTGCCCCAGGATGTGTACACCATCAAGGCACTGGAAGCGCATAAGCGGGCCGAAGAGTTCCTAACTGCCAGCCAGGAGGCACTCTGACCTCCTCACTTTCCCACCAAAGGGCCATAGCCCACTCAGCCCTGGGACGCCACCCCGGCCCTCCACCCTCTGCTCCCCATTGGCTGACTTGGGGCAAGGCAGTGCCTCTCTAGCTATTTTAGGGAGGGGGATGTGGGCACTTGGAGCAGGGACAACCACAGGGTGGTCCCTCTTCTCCCCAGAATGTGTTCATACCTCCCTGTGGCTAGTGCAGATGGGCTGAGCTCTCAGATGCTCAGACAACCTGGGGATGCCTGGCCCTCTCCTGCTCCTCATCCCACAGCTATCTGAGGCTACTCTGAAAAACACACAGGAATACACATGCCCCTCTCCTCTTCCCTTCACCCTCATTTGATATCCAGATATCTGTCCTCTTCTTTCCCTGAAGAGGCATGTAGGGAGCAGCAGGAAATTCTCACCAAAGTTGTGTCAAGCCCCATTGGCTCCTGCAGCGAGTAGCCGGAGGGGAGCACAGCCCCAACAGCACAACTAAGCCCCCAGCCCCAGCAGGGTGCAGGCCGACCAGGATGTATTATTTCCTCTTTCCCCCTGCCTGATGGAGACTACATTGTGGGGAGGTCATAGAAAAATACAGGCTGTGGACAATAGGTGATGAACGTAGGGGCCAGATGGACCAAGGGGGATGGGAATGAACAAATACCCTGCCCTCTGCCACTTCTTTGGTGAGCAGCAGCCCCAGGATCACAGACATGGATGGGACCACCCTGGGACTGACTGCTTTCCAGTGCTCCTGGAAAAAGCTGGAAGGAAGCAGGGAGCAGTGCCCTAAGCATGGCTCCTCCAACACCTATTTATTTCCTTGTTTGTGCTGATGCTGGGCAGGCCCTCACTTGCCCCTTTCAGACACCTTGGAGGGGCAAGGGGTTGAGGAGGGCTGAACCCAGGTTCTGGGGTACAGGCAGTGCGCCTCTTGGCTGTGTACATAGGGTGCTTTATTCTCCACAGAACGATACATGCTGAGGTGGGTTGGGCTTGGGCCGATGTCCCCATATGTACAGAACTGAATAAAGTGGGTCTCTGAGAAGAAGTCTGATCTGCCTTAATGTGGAAAGGGAGATAATGAAGATGGAGGTGGACATTAAAACCAGGGGTGTGTTCAGTCCTGTGCTGCTTCTGGCCTGGAATGCAGGGTGAGATAAGCCAGCTCTCAGCATCGTCACTTCCAGGCTGGAGATGCCTGTCGGGCTTGGAGGGCCTTCTGTACCACATCTTCCCATTGAGCATCCGAGATC
The DNA here is from genome assembly GCF_030014295.1 of Loxodonta africana. Taxonomy (NCBI): domain Eukaryota; kingdom Metazoa; phylum Chordata; class Mammalia; order Proboscidea; family Elephantidae; genus Loxodonta; species Loxodonta africana. Next base: position 105,696,654 of record NC_087342.1, read on the forward strand.
TCCTGAGCCCAGGCAGGGACCCCTGGTGCAGGCAGGGTTACTGCAGCCATCGTCCTTTTCACCAGCTCGATGTGTTCTGAAATCACAGCCAAGAGGCCAGTTAGGGGATAGAAACAACAAAGCAGCTCTCCTCTCCACTCCTGGAATCGCCCCAGAACCCCTGGGCTGGGGAGGCCACCAAATTCATCTTATTTCTAGGCTAAGCCGGCTTCTCTCTTAAGTCTTAAAAAAACAGCATTTCACTTACATTCTGAATTCTGCAAAATCTTAGATTACAAACACTCCTTTTAGGAACAGGGCATTTCCTCTGTGACTTCCCCCTACTGGCTGTGGGCAGTCCCTTCATAATTATTCCCAAATTACAGAATGGTCTCTTTTACCTGGGTCCATGGGAATAGAGCTGTGGTTGCTTAATGCTGTAGCTCCCTCTTCCTCTTCCTCTTCACTCTCTAATGGAGGGTCTGGCAAATGCAGCCCCATGGCCTGTAGAGTCAGAGAGAAGACATTTGCAGCCCAGCCCTTTAAGGGCTTCCAACTTCACCTGCTCAGGTACATTTCCTCCCCCGCCATACCTGGATCCGCTCCTGGATGTCTGCAACTACATCTCCGTCCCCTCCCGGTGCCAACTCCACTTCCTCTTGTTCGGGATCTTGGTTCAGGGGCTGGTAGGAGTAGCCAGCTGGGCCTGCCCCTGCTTCCTCCTGCTCTTCCTCGTGCTCCTCACTGCTCCAATCCCCAGTGCCTTCTGTGGGGCCCACGTGCGGTCCCAGTTCCTCTGTCTGATTGGGGAAGATACGCTCTGGGCCCATGGTGTCTCCCCTTAGAACTACTGCTGCCATCCGGGGCAGGGGCTGCAAGAACAGGAAAGCAGGAGAACAGGAGTCGAAGGTAACTAAGCCTCTTGTCAACCTCCTTGGAGTCTCCTCCTGCGTCTATTAAATGTTTAAATGCCCCCAAGGTTTCGGCTCCCAGTTCTCCAGTTCAGCTTCTGCGCGCTCCCACCCAGCCTCTCCTTGACCTCCCCCCCCACTTTTTAAGCCGGCCTTGCTCCAGCAATTCCTAAATAAACATCCCAGCCCAAGGTCCCACCATCTCCCTAAAGACACCCTTTCCAGAACACCGGTTCGCCAGACTTCTCTAGACAAGGGCGTCGTTGCCCCCTTCTCCTCTCTCCTACGGACTCCTCCTCTCTGTACTGCCTGACAGACGCCCTTCAGACCCCAGGGGCTCCCTTCAAATGGCCCCAGCTGCGGGGCCTCCCACCCGACCCCACGGATTTTCAGCGACGGTATCCCCGCGCGCCTCACCCGCTCCGAGCCCGCGGTGGAACCCGCACCTTCACTTCCGGCCCGACAGGACGTGCTAGGGCGCCACGTCCTCCAGCTCCGCCCCGTGCTCATGATTGACGCGAGCTAGGACCGGGAGTCCGCCTTTTGCCCCGCCTCCGTCATTCTCTGCCAGGATAACAAAGGACTACATTACCCAGTGACCCTTACAGTATTGACACAACTCTGTACATGCGCAGAATCTTTCCTCTAGCTCCTGCTCACTCTTCAGCCCCTCCCATCCCGCCAGAAGCCCGAGGACTACAAGTCCCAGGAAGCTCAAACTGCACGTGCGCACACAGCTGCCCGCCCGAAGGACAGACCCAGGCTCTGTTTATCTCGTTGGGGATCGAGTCGTCGGTTGGCGCGCAACGGGTTCTAGGCTGCAGGCAGCGCCAGAACCCGCGGCCCCGCCCCGGCCCGGCCTGGCAGGTAGCTTAGGATGGGTTGAGGGGCGAGGGAGAATTGGGTGGTCAGGGCGCCCATGCCTGGAGCTGAAGTGGTGGGGGTGGGGAGGAAAGTGGGGGGGGCGTGATGAGGGGAAAGGAGAGTGTTATTGAGGGAGAAGGGGTAGGGAGGATGGTGACTGGAGATGCCCCTGAAGGGAACTGGAAGCAAGACTAGGTTATGAGGAGAACCGGGGAGCTGAGCTTAGTGGGAGAAGGGGCTCTGGCGTTGTGGGGGAAGGGAGGCTGGGCTGGTGGAAGGAAGACAGGAATAGCTTCAAATTCAGGGAGAAATACCTCTGGCCTAAGGGGGCCAATAAATGGTATTTTTTTTCTTTTCTCATTGGAGGAGGGAGAACTGGTGGGTTGTCGGGTGGAGTTTGGAGTGGTGGGAGAAGAAGAAATAGGAAGACTGCAAAGCTCTCAGGAGATGGAGAGGGCCCGAACTGGGGTGTGAGTGTTGGGGGAGGTCGGCAGGGGATAGGTACATGAAAGAAATTAAAGAAGCTTGAGACTGTGGTAGTGATGGAGGATGGAGGAGAAGCAGAGGTAAGAGGAGTCCTTGAGATCCAGGGGCTTGTTTTCTGTGAGCTTGAGTTGTCTTTATGGAGGAGAAGCTAAGATTCTTTCTCCACCTTTGGCTGAGATTACTTATCTCTTCCCCTGTGAATTCTTAACAGTGAGGAGTAGAAGCTATGAGGGAAGATGAATTTCTTCCATTCTTAAGGCCTTCAACTTCCTATCTGTTCCCTGGAGCCTAGATCCAAGATATTTTGGATTGAGAGAGGGAGTGATTAAGTGAGAGTAGCTTTCTACTGGGGCTATTTCAGGTTGGGCTGAGTGGCTATTTAAAGCTTGGGACGAGGGGTTGGGGGAGGTTGGGTGGGTGGGGCTGGCAAGCTAGCTGAAGGCTGTCTCTCTTTCCTGCAAGGGGCCTCCCTTTTTTGAGCTTTCTTTGTGCCTGATGTCCTGCCTGGCTCTTCCTGCTGCCAGGACTTCTTGAACAGAGAGCAGATGATCCACCCAAACCCAGCAGGTGCCTCCCAGCAAGGGCAGTGCCAAGTTGTGGTAGGATTTGCCTTACAGAGCCCTCAATTGTGTCTTTTATTTCTAGGTTGGCAGGCTGTCTTTAAGAGATCATGACCTCTCCTGTAAAGTCTCATTCTTGCTCTATCCAAGGACATTTTTGCTTCTTTTCTCCTTTGTAGTGCACATGCCCATCCCATCCCCCTTTCAGGGACCCAAGTGGGAGAAGAGCTGCTGGAAACAGCTTGTTCTCTATCATCACAATACCAGGGGAAGAGGCTGGAGGAGAGAAGTCCTCCTTTTCACCCCGCTAATCCCCAGCAGACACATACCTATCTGGCTTAAGTTCCTAGTCTTGGCAGTATACCAGGCACAGCTGTTAAAGGAACTCTTCGTTCCTGTGGGGGGCCCAGGGTGACCCCGTGACGTCATCCCAGTGACGACAGCTCAGCTTGACCAGAGAACCCTGGTAACATGGAGGTCCCGCCCTGGGTCAATCCCACCCTGTCCTAGGTGGGGAGACTCTTCCACTCTAAAAGCCCAAGAGCATTCCTGCTTGCAAGCACCCATGCCAGCTTTCATGCTGTCTGGGGTTGGCTGGGCTATTAATAGCTCTGAGTATTTTGAGATCCCTCTCCCCACCTTAAAGAGCGCAGAGATTCTTAGAGAGGTGGCAGTAAGCAGAGCAGAGCCAGAGAGACAAAAGAACACGCCTGGCTTGGGAAAGGGGCTTGTAGCTCCTGCCAGGCCAGAAGCAGGGTGAAGTCCTCTGGGTAGGGGGTGACCATGGTGAGTCCTTGATCAGCAGATTCTGAGCTGGCAAACAATCAGGTCGGAGTCGCCCCACCCTTTGCTGTTGGAGAACACAGGGCTAGGGCTAGCTGCCTGACCTCAGCAACTGCCCTGGGGCAAGGCCAGCCACCTGGGTGGTGACTAGTGTCCCTGCAAAGGGGTGGTGTGGGAGGGCCACCAGGGTGACACTTGGAGGCAGGGGTTGGTCCTGGGCAGAGTCACGGTGAGTCGGGTAGAGACATTGCCTGAGGAGCCCGTGACCCTGACTTGTGTACAGGTAGCAGAGGCAGCAGGCCGTGCCGGGGGGGCATGTTGCTGTAACCAGTGGCCCAGGGGATGTTACGGTGGACAGTGCACCTGGAGGGCGGGCCCCGCAGGGTGAACCATGCAGCAGTGGCTGTCGGGCACCGGGTCTACTCCTTCGGGGGTTACTGCTCTGGAGAAGACTATGAGACACTACGTCAGATAGATGTGCACATTTTTAACGCAGGTAAGCCAGTGCCAGGGCCACCCTTGGGTGCCCACATCAAGGAGGGAGTGGGTGGCTGAATGAGGTTCAGTGGTGGTCCTTGTGGTCAGGGGAATGGAGGAACAAATACCTGGTTCGGGAAAAAGCGCACAGCCTGGAGGGAAGTTCCCAGGGCTGAGCAGAGCTGTGCCCACAGTATCCTTGCGTTGGACAAAGCTGCCCCCGGTGAGGCCTGCCACCCGCGGACAGGCTCCTGTGGTACCCTACATGCGGTATGGACACTCAACCGTCCTCATCGATGACACAGTCTTCCTTTGGGGCGGGAGAAATGACACCGAAGGGGCCTGTAATGTGCTGTATGCCTTTGACGTCAGTGAGTATGGGTCTCTAGAGGCTGTATTCTGCCAAAGGGTGCCTTGGGCTGGGAAAGGTGTGGGCTGGGGCGGGGAGGGTTAGGGATTAGGGCACCGACAACTGAGGAGGTTGCTTACCTGAGCTGTCCTCTCATCTCCTCAGATACTCATAAATGGTCCACGCCCCGAGTGTCAGGAACAGTTCCTGGGGCCCGGGATGGACATTCGGCTTGTGTCCTGGGCAAGACGATGTACATTTTTGGGGGCTACGAGCAGCTGGTAGGTCTGGGAAGAAGCTAGAGGTTTAGGGTGGGAATGAGAAAAAGGAAGAGGAATTGAGGGTGGTTGGAACAGGAGACTTTGGCTTGTTTGTGGGTTTTGAGAGGAGGGATGAAGGTCGGAGTAACCATTGGCCCCTTTTATTCTTTCACTTCCCTCCTACTTGTTCCTCATGCAGGCGGACTGTTTTTCCAATGACATTCACAAGCTGGAGACTAATACCATGACGTGGACCCTTGTCTGTACAAAGGTCTGTCCTTTCTTCTTTCTCCCAGATCCCTACCCTCAACTGAAGAAATCACAGGAGTTGAGCAGATCCCCTCTCAACTTTCCTGCTTGTCCCCTCCCTGCCTGCTTTCTCTGCTCCTGTCCAGGGCAACCCTGCGCGCTGGAGGGACTTTCATTCAGCCACCATGCTGGGCAGTCACATGTATGTCTTTGGGGGCCGTGCTGACCGCTTTGGGCCATTCCATTCCAACAATGAGATTTATTGCAACCGCATCCGCGTCTTTGACACCAGGACCGAGGCCTGGTTGGACTGTCCACCCACCCCAGTGCTGCCCGAGGGGCGCCGAAGCCACTCAGCCTGTGAGTGTCTGTTATATCTCTGCTGAGTCCCCCTTTCTACCCATTGCCCTCATACTTTTGTTTTTCTTTTCTCCTCCAGTTGGTTACAATGGGGAGCTGTATATCTTTGGTGGCTATAATGCAAGGCTGAACCGCCATTTCCACGACCTCTGGAAGTTTAACCCTGGTAAAGAGCATGCCTTTAGGGGAGGAACAAGGAATAGTTGAGGTGGGAGAGAACAGAAAGAATAATCCTGATAGGTGAGGGGATAGGAGTGGGGAAGATACGTGGACTGGGCCGGTATTGAACCTCCTCCATATAAACTTTTCTGTAGTGTCCTTTACCTGGAAGAAGATTGAACCGAAGGGGAAGGGGCCGTGTCCCCGCCGGCGCCAGTGCTGCTGTATTGTTGGTGACAAGATTGTCCTCTTTGGGGGTACCAGGTTAGGAGGGAGAGGGGAGGGCTCAGGGAAGGGCCTCTATCTGCAACTAACATGAGAATGGGAGGTATTTGAGCAAGAGGGTCTCTTCCTTCAGCTCTTTTTTGATCCCTACAGTCCATCTCCTGAGGAAGGCCTGGGAGATGAATTTGACCTCATAGATCATTCTGACTTACACATTTTGGACTTCAGTAAGTATGCTTATTCGCAAAGTGCTCCTGCCATTGGGATTCCTGTCTTAGGGTGGTGACACCCAGGACTGGGCCCTTTCCTGGCTTTGACCATCTCTCACTCCCCACTCCTCCGTTAAAGGCCCTAGTCTGAAGACCCTGTGCAAATTGGCCGTGATTCAATACAACCTGGACCAGTCCTGTTTGCCCCATGACATCAGGTACAGCATGTGGTTGGGAAGGAGGGACTGGTTGGAGGTAAGTGGGGCAGCAGAGGTATGACCTGGTTAGCTTGGTCTCAGTTTTTGTTCTGCTGGAGGTGTAGTGTGCTTATGGGGAATGAAGTGGAAGAAGAAGAAGTTATAACCATCATATAATGGAACTGCCAGCTGGTAAATTATATGAAAAAAAAACTAAACCAGTTTTTCAGACCAAGTTCAGGAGCATCTGTTCCTAAGACATGAGTCTATGCAGTTGATTGTGTTAACATGCTGAGAAGGTTTGATTAAATCTTAGAACCTAGTTGCTAAGTAAAGACAAGTTTAGAAGCCTCTGGATCAAATTAGTTCCAAATTAAGGGTGGTTCCTGTCTCTTCCTTTTGAATTCTATTCTCAGATCCCAGTTAAGCACTAAAAGTTAATTTGTATATAATTGTGTCTGTTTGGATCATTTTGCTACACTTTCCTCCTTGTATCCCTTCAGTTTAAGGGTTGGTATGTTCAGTATTTGGTGCCATGGAGTGTACAAGGCTAAGGCTGGACTGATTGGCCTGGATTCTAGACTCGCCCAAGATTAACACTTACACCAGTACCTAATACCAAGTGGATTGTGGGAAGGGTCTTGGCATGAGGAATCTTGATAAATCTTTGCAGGATGAAAGAATTGTTAAAAAGAGGGGGATTAATTTGAATATAGTGGGATGGGTGGGGAAGGCCCAAAGGAAAGATAGGGGATCTGAGTCAGGGCCTTGAAAGGGTGGAGTTGAGAGCAAAAAAGGAAATTCTTGGTGGGGTGTGGTGGAGAGACTGCCTGGTTGAACCTGAGGAGGGCAGGCAAGGTAGGTCAGGGTGTTCGCTGATACCTGTACTCAGATACTTCTCCCCAGGTGCTAGGACACAACGTATATAAACATAAACAGGAAATCCACATAGACTTAAAGGTGGAAGAGTGGGTGGCATTGGATTTGGTGCTAGGTGAGGTCAGACTGTGAAACCTAGTAGGGCTCTAAGGAGGAGGTGGCTATGATGGTTGAGATTTAGGAAGTCGAAGAGACTGGTGTGTTTAGAGAAAGTAGTTGTGGGCTTGAAGACGGGAGCTCCCCCTTCTCTTGTCCTTTCTGTCTGTCACTTTTGGCCTTGCAGGTGGGAGCTGAATGCCATGACCACCAACAGCAATATCAGTCGCCCCATCGTCTCCTCCCATGGGTAGGAGGAAGTTTGTGCTGCCTCCCTTCCTGAGCTGGCTGCTGTCTTCACTGCCCCTGCCCGTCTCTTACCCGCCTGCTCCTTTGAACCCTGAACTCCATGTACCTCCATGTGGAGTTGTTGGACTAGAGGTGTTTTCTGTGCTGTGAACTCAGTGGGGAGCTGTAGGGGGGAGGGCTAGGTCTCTCCTCCTTTGGGCCGAAGGCCCCTTCCCCTTGGTGCTCTGTCCCATCCACACCCCTTCAACTGCTCCTGGGCCTCTGCTCTGCCCCCAGGCCAGCCAGGCTCTGCTGGAAAGGAAGGGAATGGGAAGAAGGAAGAAACAAGCAGTGTCTGAGCCTGAAGAGCTTGCCCCCACTCCTACTTCCACCCCCTCCCCCTGCCTGAGCCATGAGCATTGACTGGGAGCTGAGAGGAATTGCAGCTGTTGGCATGAAACAACCTTCTCCCCAACCTGGGGAGGCGGGACCAGCAGATAATCCCACCCTTCCCTGCCTGAGCTGTTGTACCCTGAAGCTCAGCCAGCTCAGATTTTATAAAAATTAAAAACCTCGAAATGTGTGCTCTGTCTTTGTGGAATACGATGGGAATGTCAGGAATGTGCAGTGGGAGCAGGGCAATGAGAAGGGGCACTCCTGAGGTTCTGGCTTTTCGGCCAAGAGTCTTAGAAAAGCCAGTGTCACCAAGGCCAGGCGTAGCTCTTGGGCTCAAGAGTCCAGAACCCTGCGAGCCCCGTGACTCCTCCAAAGATGGCAACGGTATCCCTGGAGTCTGCTCTCCATTCGGCTTAGGATACCTCTCCGGCCCCACCCAGCGTCCCCCGGCCCCGCGCTCTCTGGCGTCGCAGTCCGTGTCTTCTGCTCATCAGAAGCTTGTCGAAGCTCGGCCTCCCGGGATGCCGGAAGGGGCGGGTCTTGGGCCATGATGAACGGAAGTAGCGCCATTCGTCTGCCGGGTGATACGGCGCCCATGCCGAAAGTGAGCCCACGAACCAGGGCTGCAGCCCAGGCTGCCCGCGGGACCCCGTGCGGCGGGGAGGACGGCGGGGTCCTGGAGCCCGGGGTCGCGATCTGCGATCTGCGGGACGGTGAGGGCCGGAGAGCCGGGGGCAGGCGGAGGGAGACGGGCGAGGGGTGGCGGGCACCGGCCAGGGTCGTAGGGGTTCACTATATGCAGGCACACGTCTAGCCGTTGCTCCAGGTGCTTGGAAATCAAGTAGTAAATAAAGCAGTCAAAAACTCCTGCTCCTTGGAGCGAGATTTTTAGGTAGGGCAGTCAAAAATATAACAAAAAAGCAAACAAGTTAGTTATATTAAAAGGGGTAAAGCGCCGAACTGTACGCTTTAAAAGGGGGAATTTTATGAGATGTGAATTGTATCTCAGTTTTAAAAGGTGATAAGGCTATGAAGAGAAACAGAAGGGGAGAAGTTGAAATTTTAAATAGGGTAGTCAGGGAAGGCCTCACCAAGAAGGTGGCATTTGACTAAAGGTTTGAAGGAGGTGAGTAAACAATGCATGTATCTGGGGGAAGTGTTCCAAGCAGAGGGAACATCAGGTGCAAAGGAACTGAGGCAGGAGCATACCCTTTCTGCTCAGGAACTGCTAGGAGGCCATTTGAGTGGAGAGGAGTGAGGAGGAGGAGATTGGTAGGAAATAAGATCAGTGACACTACAGGGGATTACGTCACTTGGGGGCTTTCAGGCCATCGTAAAGCCTTTAGCTTTTATTTTGAGTTTAAGATGGAAGCCATTGGGGAGTCTAGTTCAGCAGTGACATGATCTCAGGTGTAGTGTGTGGAAACACGGGGGTGATGATAAGCAACATATACATTTTAGATAAAGTTCTGAGGCTGAAGAGGAGGGTGAGACGGGGGAATGGGAGACCAGGTAGGAGGTTAGAACACTGATTGAGGTGAGAGATACTGAGAGTATGAACCAGAACACTGGCAGTGATAATTGAGTGAGGGATGCAGAGGCTTTTGTAGGGGAACATGTGATGAAGTGATTTAAAAAAGAAGGTGAAGAGAGGATTATGGCTTGGTCCATCTCCAGCCTTACACATAGACCTTCCTTAGCAAATGAGGCCCCAGTTAGCTGCAACAGTTGAGTTAGGTGTTGGGTGTAGCACCTTTACAACCTGTGCCGCCTGGGACTTATGATTGGTCTGATGGGTTTATTGGAAGGGGTCAGTTACCTAAGGAATGGGGATGGAATAATGTCTGCAGCCGTGGGAGATGCTGAGCTGTGTGTCTCTCCCAACCCCTCCTTCCACAGGCACAGCCAACATGTCATTTGAGGAGCTGTTGGAATTGCAGAGCCGAGTGGGGACTAAGAAGTACAAACAATTGATAGCTGGAACCAGCATTAGGAAGCAAGATTCTAGACCACCTTTCCAAAATGCATGTGTTGCAGATAAGCACAAGTGAGGAGCAAGGCCTGCCCCAGGAGTTGGAGGATATCTGGCACTTTGAGCGGGTGTCTGCTTTCTTGGGTGGCAAGTAGGAGGCCTTTGAGCAAAACTAGAGTCTTCCTGACCTGTCTTTTAATTTTTCCCTAGGCCTCTGGAAATGTCGGCGAAGGCCCGGGTGCCATTTTTGCGTCAGGTTGTCCCCGTCAGTAAGAAGGTGAGGAAAAGATAGGGACCAGTTTCTCAGAGAAAGGAAACGGAACAATTCTGTTTTATATCCCGTCTGTTCTCTCCAAAGGTGACCCGGGACCCCCGCTTTGATGATCTGTCAGGGGAGTATAATCCTGAGGTGTTTGACAAAACATACCAATTTCTGAATGATATCCGGGCCAAAGAGAAGCAGGTGTGCACCATGAGGCTGGGTCAAGAGGGTTTTTTGGGGGGTGGGAAACTAAGGCACAAGCCAGAGAGTTGGGCAGAGGGGAGCAGGTAACATAGTTACCTGGGCAGATTTAACTCTCTAATTTGATTCTTATGTTCAAATCTTGACTCATCAGTGTACTACTTGCGTGGTCATTCGCAAGTTACTTAATTTCTCTGTGCTTCAGTTTTCTAGTCATAAAAAGGAATAATCTATCTCGTAGTGTTACTGAATTAATACACATGAACCTCTTAGAATGAAAGTTGGCACAAAATTTCAGCTGACATTGACAGAAGGTTAACTATTATCATATTCATTTTCTGATGTGGAGACTGTGAAAAAGCAACTGAAGAAGCACCATTTAGGGGAGGAGCGTGAGAAACTGCAGCTGCTGCTTCAGCGGATAGTGAGTGCTTAGTAATTGCGGGTGGGTGGTGAGATCTGTTCTAGATGATTCGTAGTTTCTCCTACCCACCCATCTCATCTTCCCTCCTCAGGAGCAGCAAGAAATGGCACAGCAGGAACGAAAGCAGCAGCAGGAGCTACGCCTGGCCCTGAAGCGGGAGCAGAGGGCTCAGGCCCAGCAGGGCCATCGGCCATACTTCCTGAAGAAATGTGAGTGGGGCGTACCATCACAGGCTGGTTACAGGGGTGGACGGCTCAGTGAACTCCTTAAGGAAGCATGTAGGCTAGATTGCATGGTAACTTGGAAAAAAGTCGAGATAGTAGGGAGAAGTTATTTGTAATCGGCCGTGTATGCCTAATTAAGTCATGGGCAGGGATTGTTGCTTTTGTTTTTGTACCACCTGTCACTTGTGCTGGACAAGGCACATAGGAGTTCAGAGTCGGTTGAATCGAGTAAGACTGGAATCACAGAAAAAGTGCTTGCTTCCACATGTATCCCAGCATTGTGGTTGGAAGTTACTAACCCGGGCAAAGTGAAAGAGGGGAGCTTCCTCCTTTGTTCACCAGTTTGCTTTTTTACTGTCCTCTAGCTGAGCAGCGTCAGTTGGTCCTGGCTGAGAAGTTCAAGGAGCTGAAACGCAGCAAGAAGCTGGAGAGCTTCTTGAGTCGAAAGAGACGCCGAAACGCAGGAAAGGACAGGAGACATCTCCCCTTGAGCAAAGAGTAATAAGAACTGTTTTCAGCTCTGCCACTGTTCCAATGAGACATGGGTCTGTGGGGACAACCTTGGGCTCAGCCTGTTCTCCTGGCCAAGGGCAGGACCACAGCTGCCCTTGAGCTAGATTGGCTCAGAGAAGATTAGAGGGTTCTTGGCCAGCCCTTAGGGCTGGGCAAGAAGAGCAGCAGAGGCCTCTGCTTGGATCTGGATCATCATATCTTTGGGCCGCTCTCACTTTTGCGTTAATCTGATGCCTCTGGTACAGAAGGGGCCAGTGAAGGCCACAGAGTCTGTTGATGGCTCCCAGGGCTGGGCCTTTATGCAGGAGTCACTTTATAAACATTCTTAACATTCTTGTCACTCATCTTTTTATTCTGCTTTTCTGTGGGATTTGTGGGTAGCCTAGAATTACTGTTTTAGTGGGCCACGTGTGGGGTAGACAGCAAAGCTTGTGGCTTCTACAAAATGGGAAGTCACATCAGAGACCCTCCTATTTAAATCTGGGTCCCCAAAAGATGACACCATTATTTAAAGGATGATCAGTCCCACAAAGGAAAACTCACCCACTTAGCTTTGGTTTTATATGCAAGCGGAGATAGGAGGCGGGAACAAAAGGTTTTCCTAGTAGTATGTAACCACAGCTGGCCCTCATACCATTTGAGAACAGAATTCATATTACTAATGTGATCTGGAAATCCCTCGAGCTGATAATTCAGTCATGATTTATGTCTGTTACAAGACAGTGTTGACCTCCACATACCTTCAAACTGTTATTTCCCTCAACCAGGACCCAGACTGGACATAGGAAAGCTCTGCGCTTTTTTTTTTTTTTTTTTTGGGAACAGCTTTATTGAGATGTAATCCACATACCATAAAATTCACTCATTTAAAGTATACGATTGAATGGTTTTTAGTATATTTAAAGTTGTGTAACCATCACCACAGTCATAAAACATTTTCATCACCCCAGAAAAATCCGTATCTTTTAGTAGTCATCCCTTATTCCCTCCCAACCCCTCTTCTCAGCCATGGGCAACCAGTAATCTTTCTGCATCTGTGTACTTTGATTCTATTATATAAATAGGGTCAATTTGTGGGTTTTTTTTTTTTTTTTGCATTCTTTTAAAATTTTGACTACTTAGTCTCGAAAAGGTTCCAAACCAACTGTAGGGACTTAAGGAGTTACAGCTGTGAGGATGGCCTCACAAAGGGGTCAGGGTAGCAAACTTCTGTCCCCTGAGTCATCTTAGAAATGAAGCCAAGTATCTGCCCTCAGGGATAGAAAGTTCTTGAGGGCAGAGAAGGGTTCAGGTGCTTATTGGCACTGGTGAGAGAGGGTAGTGGGCTGGGCCTGAAGTCAGAAGTACTCACCTGGATTTGGGCAAATCCAGGCCAGTCTTGAGGTGGGGTGAGACTGTGCCAGAGGGCAGGTGACAACTGGGAGTGGTCTTGCAGGCAGGAACATGCAGGCTGTCAGGGCTGAAGGTGGGGTGTTCTTCCCTGAAGAACTGCTGGAGACTCTCATCATTGCAGGTAGTACCCCAAGGTGGGGAAGCCGGGGGCGGGGCGCGGAGCTGAGTGTCAGTGTAACAGAGCTGACGAATAAGGGGTTGGGTGAGTGCAGTGAGTTCAAGACAGATGGTCTGCTGCTCAGCCTATGCGGGGCCTGTGGGGCAGGAGCAGCACAGCATGGCAGTGGAGAGTCCCATCCTCTGCTCCTGACAGGCAGTACAGGTTGGCCTGGCCACTAGAGCTCCCCTCAGAGGGCTTCTCTGCATTTCTGGTGGAAAGGATAAGGTCATAAAGAGCATGAAAGCCCAGGGAAGGGCAGAAAGCTAGCATGTGAGAGCTAACTTAAGAATAAGATCATGGCCTGGGGCGATAAATAAGCCATGATTTGTGGCACGAAGGTGGAGAGGCAGCCAGGTGACAAGCTGGCAACCGCAATGTGCCCTGGGGCCAGCAGGAGGTGCATGTTATGAGAGCCCCAAACAGCACATGGGGCCACCAGACTGCAAAGCAGGCACTGGCCCTCTGTGCCCCCAGCCTCACCGCCTTTGCCTTCTGCCTTGTTGCCTTGTCCTGGGGACCCTGACTCTCCCAGGCCCTGCCTCTTTTTTCCCTTAGAGATCACTCCAAATCTCAATCCTGAAGTCCTTGCTGGCACCCAATCCCCTCCTTTTGGCCTCTGTCCTCCTTTACCACCTGACTCTTACTCATTCCTTTCTCCTCCTTTGTTCTGTGGCCTTCTCCAGGCTATCACTCTAGGCTGCAAGAACCAGGGACTTGGGAAGCCTGGGATATCCCTTCTTCCCTCCCCTAATGGCCCTGGCCAAGACGCAGAGTTCCACACAGGCACTGGGTCCCCTAGTCTGCCTTGGTGTGGGCGGGGCTGGGTCAGCCAATCATAGCAGCTCAGAGCAAACCACCCCCAGAGCAGTACACATCTGGGGGTGCGGTGTGTGTGTGTGTGTAGCTCAGATGACCAGACAAGGTGTGAGGCAGAGGAGTGGAAGAGGCAATGTGCAGGAGTTTGTGGGAAGAAGAAAGAACAAAGCAGCAGTTCCTTCTAGGTGTGCATCCAATCTAGATCCTACGCTGCCCGGGGAGAACACACATTCAACTCCCGTGTATTTGCAGTGGCTGCAAGGGTCTCTTTTTTTTTTTTTTTTAACTAACTGTAGTAAAAATATATATAACCCAACATATGCCAGTTCAACCTTTTTTATATGTACGGTTCAGTCACACTGATTACATTCATCACAATGTGCAACCATCACCCATAATCACTGCCAAATTTTCCATCATCATAAACAGAAACTCAATGCTTCCTAAACACTGAGCGCCCCCTCCCCCTTCCCTCCCACCCTGGTAACCATTAATAAACTTTGGTCTCTATGCATTTGCCTGTTCTAGATATTTCACAGAAGTGGGATAATACAGTATTTGTCCTTTTGTGACTGACGTTGGTCTCTCCTTCCCTGTGTCTGCCTTACTCAGAGGTGCCAGTGCCCTCCCTGCATTCTCTTCTGGGAGCGGTAGGGGCCAAAGTAGGGGCTCATTAGCAAAGCCTTCACCCTCTCAAATGCATCTACCCCTGTTAACTCGTCCAAGTCCCACAGTGATACTAGTCCAATTCTACAAATGAGGAAAATGCAGCCCTGCTTGGTAATCTGCCCAAGTCACAAGCTGTCCAGTGAGAGACCGAGGTGGGTGCGGAGCCCGGATGGCATGTAGTCTGAGAAAGGGCTGGAATCTATCCCTGTCCATTTAATCCCCCTGCCTAAAGCCACCCCTGCACAGTGACAGGGTTGTTAAGTCACATCTGACTCCTACCTCTCTCCCCACCTGAGCATCCTCACGCTAACAGTGACTCCAGGATGTCAAGACAGCCTCAGAGCAAGAGCTCTCCCCTTTCAGCCAGGAAAGCCCCCACCACCGGCAGTCACCAAACATACAGGCCGTGTATTCAAACTCCTGCATTTTATTTCTGTAGAAAGCCCCTGCCCTACCTGCCCCTGATGACATCTCCAGGGCTACCGGAAGGTAGAGAAGGTCTGGGTGGCAGTGCAGGAGGCATAGGGCACCCCCCGAGAGCGAATCTGCAGGGTGTGGAAAGTGAGGGGTGGGTTGGGGCCTGAGGAGCCTGGGTTCAGGGACTCAGTGTGAGGCTCCATCACTGTCACAGGGACAGCATAAGACAGCACCTGGGGCCGGTCATCATGGCGTCTCACTGTGCCCTTGCCCAGGAGATGCAGGATGCAGGAGAGGACGTCTGTACTGCTGCAGGTAGATCCCTGGCCCAGGCTGCTGACCAAATCCCGGGGAGGACATGGGCCCTTCTGCCAAGCCTCCAGCACCTGGCGTAGGAATGGAAAAAGGAAATGATAGGTCAGAGGCACCCTGCTCGCTCATCCATCTCTAGCTCCCACTCCACCACAAGCCACCAGGGTGGAAAGTCCTGTGGAGATCAGACGCACCCCCATCTCCCTCCTCACACACCTGCAGGCTCCATGGTGAACCAGTGGCTTCAAATGTCAACCCTCCTGGGGCCTGTCCTTGCCCAAAGTCCCCGTACGCCCTGTGCCCACCCCCACCTACCAGGCAGACAAGCTGATCAATATGCAGCCCCTCATCCCCATGGGCCTTGAGGACTCGGACAATGAGGCAGTTCAGAAGGTTCCGTCTCTTCTCCAAGTTCTGGCCCTCTTCATCCTCCGCTTTCAGGTACGTCTTGGGTGGGATGAGCCACACATTGCCCCTTCTTGGCCTGGGCTCCTCACTGTCATCGCGAATCTTGAGCACCCCTGAAAGAAGCGCTGGTCACTCCAGGTGGGAGGCCTCGCCAGCTCAGCAGAGGTCTCTCTGGCCCTAAATGCATACCTCCTGGTGCATCCTTTTGCTCCTGAAGGTCCAAGGGGCCTCTTGAAGAGGTGAGAGGCCCAATTGCTGGATTCAGCACATCTGGAGAGAGCCCAGAGAGCTCCAGCAGCCTCTGAACAGAGACAGCCTTGGGAAAAGACGAGGAAAACATTCAGGGCCTCCCCAAGGGTGGAGAGGAGAGAGTGAAGGGCAGGAGGAAAGGGAGGCAAGGTTTAGGGAAGAAAAGTGAGATGCAAGGTGAGAGAGAACAGAGGCGCAGAGGGGTCAGGCCACCTTCAGATCGTTGAGGTACAGTAGCAGCCACATCTGCACAGTGGACACATGCAGGGTCTGGTCCCCAAACTGCAGCTCAGCCCGGCCCAGCCATGTCCACTGCAGCCGTCTTTGAAGGCCTCGCTCCAGGCCAGGGTGGCTCTGGCCTGGGAAGTATCAGGGAGGAGGGGGAGGCAGAAAGTAGGGGAAAGGCTGGGTTAGGAACTGGGGTGAGGTCACTCCAGTGGTCAAGCTTTGCTCCTGCTACTGTCTGCAGGAAGCAGGGCCCCAGCACTGATGGACACTGTGGTTTCCCGTCTGAGCTTCCGGATTTCAGCCTTCTCTGTGCCTGCCTCCCTGGCAAGCCACAGATATCTCTGAGCCCACCCTGTGTCTATGCCTGTGCTGGGCAAGGTTTGATCAGTGCCTTCAAGGAGTTCCCCATATTCTTTTATGAGTTCCACCATGTTTTAGGAGACAAAACCATAACATGAGGAATAACTGAGGTTCTCATCAGACCAGAATATCCTGGAGGAGAAACGATGTCTCTTTTTAAGTCTGAGAGCTCCCTGAGGGCAGGTAGGAGACTTTTTCCCTCCTTTGTTGCTGCCCAATGGGAAGCTTAGCATGATGGGTGACTGCCCAGGAGGAGGCAGATACCTGCCACAGAGGGGAAACCCTTTCTGGTGGCCTCAGGTAGCCCTGTCTCCCTCCTCCCAACCACCTGTAAACAGGTTCCTGGGTCTTATAGACAGGCAACCATCCGGGAATCTGGTGCATGATAGCCTCCACACCCCACCCCTGAAAACTCTGCTCCTGCCCTCTCTTCTCAAACCCACTTGCTTTCCCCCACTGCCTGAGAGATTCTTATCCCTAAAGACCATCTCTTGCCACACCAGGGCTCCCATTCCAGGGACCCCAGGTCCTTTCCCCACCCCTCAACCCGCCTGCCCCTCACTCTTGTTGTAGAAGTTGGAGTATCGGTTCAAAGTGCCCCTCAGGTAAGAGGGCAGGCAGGTCCTGGGGCTCAGTAGGTGGCTGATGGAGGAGATGGGCCAGCAGCTCGGAGACAGGACGAGCACAGACACTTCCGGCATGGCCCCTTCATAGTAGAGGTCCTCATTCTCATTCTCCTCCTCCTCCTCCTCCTCTTTCTCCACCACCTCTGCTGCTGCTTCGACCCCGGCTTCCTTTTCTTCTTCTTTCTCATTCTTCTGGCCACTGGCCTTGTGACCCACCTGAAGAAACACAGGGTTCTGAAAAGCCTGGGAGCCTCCTCCGCTCTGCTCCGGGCCACTCGTATTCCCTACCCTTCCATTTGCTCCACCCTGCCCTGGCACCCACCTGTATCTTCTTCTCTGTATTGTCCAGCTTCAGGAGTGCCTGGTCGAGCCGCTGGAGCTGGTAGACGTGGAACTGATGCTGCAGCTCCTCAGAGGTGTTCAGGGTCTGCAGCATCTGCTGGGGGAGGCGGTTGGGGAAGCAAGGACCAATCTGCTCCAGCACGGCACCCTCCAGCCAGCTCGGGCCCACGCCCAGGAGTCGGTCTGCCATGTAGTGCCTGCAACACACACGGCCCAGGCCAGGCCTCAGTGTGGGTGCCCACTGTGGCCCAGGGTCCCACTCTAGGACCCCAGCCTGCCTGGCCCTGTGAGCTGGCCCTGACCCGGTCATCCTGCCGCCCTCATCTCCCACTCCCTAGCTCCCCACTCACTGGTAGTAATGCTCAAAGGTTGTGGCTATCTCCAGGCCAGAGAACACTAGCACGGTTTCCAGGCATCGCTGCAGCTGCGCCAGCATCTCCATCCCTCGAGCCCCCCCCATCCGGCTGCCCTGGATCCGCTGGTCGATGTGCCGGGAAAACTGCTCACTCACCTGGAGATTGGGAAGGGCACAGGAAAACCATGACCAATAGAGCAGAGCAGGCATGTGAGGGGCTGTGAAGGTTGATAGGAATGGCTGGCAGCTTCATACGCTGTTCAACACTTTTATAAAACTATTTTATAAATTCGTGAACAATACTAACAGTTATGAAAAGTGTGCTGTTTTTCACATTGACCATATCTGAAAGTCAAACCAAAAACAACCATTTAAAATAAGGGGATAAGTTGTATACATAGAAGTGGTCACATTACAAGGTTACTGATAAGAGAGAGTAACTGGAAGCAACTCAAGTAGCCACTGTTTCAGGCACCCACTACACTGTACTTTGCTTATCAGGGTGCTCATAACATCTTAGTTTTTTGTTTGCTTAACTGTGTCTTCCCCCAAGACGGTTAACTTTGAGGGGGGGGACTCTCTATATTGGCTCACCGTTCTATTGTCAGCTCCTACCATAGTGCCTGACACATTCTAAGTGCTTACTGCATATTTGTTGAATGAATGGGAATGGTTAATCAAATTACAGTACATCCATTAGATGGAATTTATGCAACAATTTCAAAATAAGTACAAAGAGCAACACTGAAAAAGGCTTCTGATAAACAGTCAAAAGAAAACAGGGTAAAAGATGATGGAAAAATTCAGGACTGGTTAATGGTATTGATTCAACATGATAAGCACAGTTAATGTCACTGAACTGTACATGTGAAGACTGTAGAAATGGCAATTGTTTTTGTGGTACAGATTTACCACGATAAAAAAAATGAAAACAGGATAGAGCATTGTGGCTACTCATAAGTAAACGATGTTAAATCACGCCTATAGATAGAAAAAAGTACACGAAAATAGATAAGGGTAGCACACTGTGGGTTACCATTTTTTAAGTTTTTGCTAATATGGCCAGACATACGCACATACATATATATATAAAAAACCCACTACCGTCGAGTCGATTCCAACTCATAGTGACACTATAGGACAGGGTAGAACTGCCCCGTAGAGTTTCCAAGGAGCGCCTGGCGGATTTGAACCTCTTGGTTAACAGCTGTAGCACTTAACCACTACATCACCAGGGTTTCCATATACGTATACAAACATACATACACCTATATAAATTTACACAAGAAATACATGTTCACTGTTTAGTGGGAATGGAAGGAAGGGGCATTTTGAGGAGGTGGGGAAGGGAGAGTGTGTGGGGAGAGGCCTGGGGTGAGGCGAGGGCAGCTTACGTGGGCAGCTTTGAGAAAGGGAAGCCTCAGCAAGGCCCCGGCACAGCCATTCTGCAGCGCCAGCAAGAAGGCTGCCCGTGGCCCAAACAGCTCAGAGCTTGATTTCTGCAGCTTATGAAAGTGTTCACAATAGCGTGGCACAAAGTCATCGTCCTGCCAGTATGAGGTCAGAAACTTGTTCACCTGAAGGGAAGGGGCAGGAGCATGACGAGGTGGCACGCCATGCCGCCGTCAGAGCCCAGGCCCCCCAAACTCACTGGGCCGAGGTGTGGCTACCACTGGAGGGGGTGCCCGCACCCCCAAACCTGCTCCTGCCCACCTGCTCCTCCACCACCGCCCGCCAACAGCGGGTCAGGTTTCTCATGATGCTGCTTGGAAGCCCCCGGGTAGCCAAGGAGCTCCAGTCGTGACTTCTGTTCCTGCCTTCTGTGGAGACAGAGAAAGTGGCAGACGCAGGGAGAGGGCAGCCCCTCTGCTTCTGGGTCCCCTTCCAAGGGTGAGGCCTGGGGCCTTTCCTGACACACTGCCACCTACAATGATGTTCCTAGAAGGGGTGACACACACCTGGAAGATGAACATGCCAGGCACTCAGGGAGGGAAAAGGTGAGAAGGGCAGAGCCTATAGTGCATGAGTGAGGGTTCAGGGAAACACTCCCAACAATGGCTCCCTGCCCAAATTCCTAGTACTCACTGGGCCGAGGCGTGGCTACCACTGGAGGGGGTGCCTCGCAGGGCTCAACATGCACCAGCAGGTGGGTGAGGCGGCGCACCCTCGAAGAGAAAGCTGCTGCACGGCTCTGGGGGTTGTGGGCAGCCTCCCGACACTCCAGGTACTGGTCCAGCAGCCAGCCTAGGGGGCTAATTCCAGCCTCATCTAGAGGGTTAGATAAAAAGTCAGGGCACGCCTCCAGGGAAGTGGGGAGAGGCTGGACCTCACGGGGGTGTAGAGAAAGTGCCATTTAACAGAATGACACAGAAGACAGGGTGGGGGCAAACAAGCGGGACTGGCAGGGCCCCTCCTGACCTTATAGTGTCAGCTGGTACCAGGGGAACATGGGAACTGGGGCTCTGGGAACAGAGATACCAGGGTAACGAGTGCAGGTACCAAAAGGGCCAAGAACATAACCTGGGCGGTTCTAGAGTTTAGCAGGAAGGAGCTGGTTAGTGGCACCAAGTAGTGGGATGGTAAAAGGGGTCAGGTGACAATGAGCTGGTTACCAGGAGAGGTGATATTCTGCACCAGCGGGCTGACCAGGGCCTCCCAGCAGGTCTTGCCCAGTGCTTGGGCGGCCTCCTCGTCAGGGAGGAAGCGATCAGCAAAGTCCTGCTCCTGGCGCAGAGCCCCGTTGAGTCTGAGGATGGGGAATGGAGTGTCAAGGGCTTGAAGTATAAACTATGCCTATGTCCACCCAGCAACCAGACCAAATGCCCACCCAGTACTCAAGACTCTCGTATGTTAACTAGCACATCCCATTCCCAGACCACCAGAGAAACCTCTTTATCCCTTCTTCCTCTCACAGCCCTCCCCCTTCCCAAACCTGAGAACACTCCAGCCCCGGTCCCAAGAATCTTAAACCTACATCTTATCCCTCCATACAACCCGCCCCTCAGCCATTTGCTATCATCTTCCCTTTCCCGTGCACGCGCACACACACACACACTCGCCCCCACACACCTAGAGCTGAGGTGTAGCAGGTTCCTGCGGTCCTCAGATATATCCTGGCTCCAGGCTTGCGCCCGAACCATGTAGAAGAGGCGTGTATGGCGACATAACTGCTCCCGGAACACTGGCCAGAAGGTGGGCTTGGGGCCCAGGACCTCCACCCCCCGAATGCGTGTGTTGATGCCACCCTGCAATGGGCACAACCTGTTTTCAGCTGCCTCACACCGGCTTCAGGGTGGGCTGGAAGCAGTCACACCCTCCAGTCTCACCCCTGGAGCTGCCTATGACCCAGGCTACAGCTCCAGCTCAAGATCTGCAACATTCCAGGGCCCAGAGCCCCTCACCTGGGGCCCATGCCCCATGCCACATGCTCTACCTGCTGGCAGCGCTTTATGCGGATCTGGATGACGGGCCAGAAGCGGTTTAGGTTCTCCAGCAGGATCACCCGGCTGGCAGCAGGCATCACATTGACCTGGAAGGGGGATAGAAGAGGTGTCATCTCCACGTATGGGTGAGTGCTGAGAGCACCCCAGTCTGCTCCAGCCCCATCCCGTGTTCCTTCCCTCTCCCAACCCTGGAATGTGTGGGGCCCTGATGAAGAGGTCCAAATACCACCTCCCTGCTCAGAACCTAATGCCATCATATAGGGACCCAGGATGCTACCTTCAATGGGGCTCAAAGGAGATCAAGGATTTACGAGGTTAGAGGTCTGGGCGAGAGGGCAGATCCCGAGAGGGGTGGTCAAATGGCACAGGGGTCCCTACCGAGGTGAGTTCTGTGTTAAGAGAGTTGGTGCTGTCACCCCCGAACACCACCACCCTGGCTGGCATGTAGCTCGAGTCCTCGCTGGCGACCAGCAGAGTCAGCTGCCTGGGATTGGGAAGGAGGTATCAGTCAGAATTGGAACCTGTCAGGTCCTTGCAGACGCAGCCTAGGGGACTAGTGACCACACTCTAGGGGGTGGTGCCTCCACCAAGACAAACACAGGGAAGTCACGAGAAAGTGCAGGTGTGAGGCTGAGCCTAGGAGTGGGAGCACGTTACCGGACCAGGATGCCCTGGCGCATGCGCAGGGTGATGGCGTGGGAGCCTGCACTGCCGTTGGACTCCCAGTAGGTCTTGGGATTGCGGTCCGTCAGCCGGCTGGCCCGGTGCGGATTGGAGGACACCTCCACCTTCTCCCAGCACTTGTCCTCCTTCACTTCCACACTGGAGCCTGAGGGCAAGTAGGAACAGGGGAGTCACAGCCTGGTGGAATGTGGGGAGGGAGAGAAAACAGATGCAGGTGTGGGGACACGGAGTGACGGGGACACAGGCACAAACCCTGGCACAGATATCTGAGGAACACATCAAAGAAGGGGATGTTGATGGGCTGGTGGGTTCGTCTGTGGTCTTCAATCTGGCCCAGCACCATCTGCAGCAGAGAGGAGATCAAGTAGCCATGGGAGTTTGCCTATAATGCTGGCACAGCAGGCCCAGGTGTGGAAGGTGGGTGGAAAGAACATTCCCAGGTTCACTAGAATCACCTGCTGTTCCAGTCCTTCCGGAACACACCCCCGTTCCCTGCCCCTGCTTCAGGTTTCATATTCTCATCCAGCTCTGAACCCACAAGCTTCCCCTCCAGCTCCCCTTCTCCCGACCTGGATGCAGCCTCCCAGGATGTTGGTGGTGAGCTTCCGGTAGAGGTGGGCATGCTTCTCACACTTGAACACCATGTCCCGCAGCTCCTGAGCCAGCTCCAGCTTCCCCAGGTGCTTTTCCAGGGCCTTGGAGATGGCATCTCGGGCACCCAGCTGGTTCAACACCACAGCATAGTCCCTGCTCGCTGAGGCCAGACGGTGCAGGAAGAGGATCAGTTCCTGAAGCACCTGGGACAGGACAGGGGAAGGTGGATAAAGGGGACAAGGCAGGGGCCATAGGCTTTTCAGTCATATTTACTTTACACCCACTGTGTGCTGAATGCTGGAGAGACTGCAATGAACAAGACAGAGTGAGGAAGTAAAAATACAGGGACAGGAAAGACACAGAGCCAGGTGGAGTTACAGAACCAAAGACGAGTTGAAAAGGAAAAAGCCAAGAGATGTGCTGCCACCGTGGGTTTTAGGGTTACTCGTTATGTTGGCGACAGGTGCACAGAGCATTCCTGGACTTGTTCTTTTCAGGCCCAGCTGTCCCAGGAGTCAATTGTGGGGTGGTGTTTTGAGATGTGCTAAGCACAGACACTCCGAAGACAGGGAGGGGGTTGAGAACGACTGGATTTGTGTGTGTGGACACTCGGGGAGTCCACCTCAAAAACTAAAATCTGAGAAACAGTTAAAGGTATGTACACAGACACCCACTGCCACCACGATCCTAGTTCTCTGATCCCTTTCCAAGCCTTCTGTGTCTAAGACTTCTCTGTGGCTCCTGTAGGGGACTCTGGTAAGTGATGGTCCCCTCTGCTACCTTCACCTCTTTTTCCCAGAGGCTCAGCTGAATATAAAAATGTGCCACTGATACTCTCAGTGTACTATACCTACGTATATATTTATCTATAATACATATTGAGCGCCTGGGTCATGCAAGTGTGATTGGATGCTAACTGAAACATTGGAGGTTGGAGTCTACCAGAGGCACCTTGGAAGAAAGGTCTGGCCAATCTACTTCTGAAAAATCAGCCACTGAAAAACCTTGTGGAGCACAGTTCTACTCTGATACACGCAGGGTTACCATGAGTCAGAACTGACTGGGTGGCAACTGGTTTTATAATACATACAGATACCTAGGTATAGATACATATTAGCTTTTGGGTCTGCTTATGCTTGCATAAAGAAACATAAAAAGGGGACATAAATTAATACCAGTGGTTAATAATTAGGGGTGTGTGAGGGGCACTGGGCAAACAGGGATTCAGGTGGGAACAAGACTTCTTGCTGTAACTACCTCGTTACATCGTTTGTGAACCATATGAATGTATTACCTATTTAAAAAAAAGAAATTCAATTTTAAAAACAAAACCTAAACCAAGAGCACAAAGGCCCCACAGGCTCCATCACACCCTCCAGAGCCTTGCCAGGAGCTGCCCTATGTCTTCTCCTTCCCAGCCTCTCCCCGAGCAGACACCGGTACCTCTCGGTCAGCGTTTGGGGATCGCAGGCAGGCCATACAGGCATCCATGGCCTCATGCCAGGGCAGCAGCAGCGCCTCAGGGAAGTCCACCAGCTGCATCAGGATTCTGGGGAGCAGGGGGCAGGAGGACAAAGGGATGTCCAGCCAGCCTGAGACTCCCTCTACGCAGTCCCGGCTCTCACCACCCTCTCACCTCAAGGCAGTCAGGTGTAGGGCCCTGTTGGAGGCTGGCATGTCCAGGCTCTGCATGAGCATGAGGAAGGGCTGGGGCTGCCTCTGGAGCTGCAGCAGGAGGGGCTTGACCTCACTCGCCTGGGCGCCCTCTGAGCTGAGGGCTCGCTCCAGATCCAGGAGGATTTTCCCTGCTGGACCGTAGCCCTCCACCAGATGCTGCAGGGGAGTAGTGGAACACTGAGTCTTGGGTTCTTTTGCTACGGGAAGAGGGGAGTCACAAGATTTGGCCATTGTTAGTGACGTGAAGGCTCAGGATTGGACAGAAAGAGTTCGTAATGCTCAATCTTTTTTTTCTAATTTCCCCTAAAAACGTTTTTAATTTTTTTTGGTACGCCTAGGTTAGGTTTTTTTAGTCCCTGGGTGGTGCAAATGGTTGATGTGCTTGGCTGACAGCTAAGAAGTTGGAGGTTCGAGTCTACCCAGTGGTGCCTCAGAAGAAAGGCATGGTCATCTATCTCCAAAAAAATCAACCATCAAAAACCCTACAGAGCACAGTTCTCCTCCGACACACACGGGTCGCCGTGAGTCAGCACTGACTGAATGGCAGCAGGTAACTGGTGAAAGTTAGTTTTTAGCACATCGTAATATATCTTAGTGGACTTACAGAACACCTTAACGACAACTTTCATATTTTACGTTCTTAACGTATTAAAGTACCTTCCCATCTGCAAACCGCAGAGCGTATCCTTACATTTAAAATCATGCAATAATTTGTCTCTCTCTACAATGGAAAGAGTTAAATGTGCGGGCTTTTTAAGGGTTCAAAACCTCTTGCAATTTCACTTTCTAATTTCACAACCTCCTTCATTCTTTGGAGGAAGCGGAATGTCCTCTTCCCCATTTGCTGTTTGCTTCCAAGTTTCAGATTCTTCCTAAGGTGCCATCTCTTCCAGGTGAAATTGCACAGAAAGCAGCACAGACCTCATTCCTACGCTTAATGCCTTCCCAAAGGCAAGTCTGCTCAGCTATTGTGTCTACTTGGCATCTCACCTTCTGCTCTGGCTGCATCGTCTGATTCCTGAGGCTGGCCCTGGGCTTGCAGCAGGAGGGCATCTTGCTGGGCTTCTAGAAGGGGTGGGTAGGCCAGCTGCCCTGCCAGGGCCTCGGGCCCATACTTCCTGTAGACATGGCAGTTGAGCAGGTCCCGGAGGGCGCTGTCATCGAGTCGCTGTGGCAGAGCCAGCAGCAGGTCCTGGGCCAACTCCATGGGCACGGCCAGCTCAGCCAGGAGCTCATCATCCAGAATCTGTCAGAAGCAGCTTTCATTGCAGGGAGCCCTGCCGGCACAGAGGCTCCAAGGAGCGCTTGGTAGGGTTGGGGATCTCTGTGTGCACAACTTCTCCATCCTGAACCTTTCCTGGGTGGCAGCTGACTCTCCCAAACAGCCCCCTTCAACACCTCAGAACATTCCAGATCCCTTTTCTGAGTCCCCTTGCACTCTCTGACCTTCACTTCCATCTGGAACCTCCCCACTGCTCTACCACAGAGGAGCCCTCCCCGCTCTGTGTGTCTCCAGGCCAGCTCTACCTCCCCATCCAGGTTCTCCTGGAGGATCTGGATGACCTCCTGATGGTCGGGGACATCCAGCTTCTTGATGAAGAAGAGGAGCTCCCACCACTCGGCCTGGGTCAGGTGCTCGCTTTCCTCAGCGTCCTCATCCTCAGGCAGTGCGTAAGGCACAGCATAGAGCTCTGTCATGGGCTTCCACCGCCATGAGGGCAGAGCTGTGGAAACGGGTCGGGGGGCACCGGGATGTCACTGCCCGCCCAGCCAGAACACGGTCCCCCTGCTCAGAGCTGACCCCTGCTTCCTCTCTGGGCTCACCTACACCCAGAGCTCCACTGCTCATTGCCCCCTGGTACTCGTCACCCGCAACCACATTTTCAATGTCTTCCTCAAAGCCCAGGATCTCCAGCATGTGCCAGTGCACCCAGTAGGTTCGGCCTGTTGACTCCCATAGCACCTGGAAAACAGAGGAAAAAAGAGAGGGAGAGGAGGAGTAGACTCACTTAATGGGGCCTAGGTGATTGGCTGTGGCCCAGTAATGAGGACCTAGAGCCTGCAGAGTGATCACCAGATAATAAAATACCAGCATATGGAGTGCGCGCGCACACACACACGCACACACAGAGACCTCCTTTCCCTACTGGTGAGGGCTCTCTTCTTACTTCACCTTTCCTTAACAACTTATGCCCCTTGTTTCCCTAACCTTCTCCCTTAGGTGAGTGAATCTTTTTTGCTATACCAGTTTCTCCTGCCTGGGTGTCATTCTCTCCCCGACTTCGCAGCCCCTCCCAGATTTTTTCAGTCCTCCAAACAGCCTCTTTTCTCTCTGAGGGGGTCAACTGCTGACCCCCTTTTACCATCCCAGTTCCCCTGGGGGTTTTCTCCTGCTTGGAAGCCCCAGCCATGTCCTCACAGTATCCTACCACATGCTCGCTCACCTGTACAGGGGGCACGCCACTGTTGCTCTGCCGGAACTCGCCTTCGTCCCCGGCACTGATCTCCTCGTAATCGTCCAGCATGCGCACTCGCATCCCTGGCTGCAGTGTATCCCGCACATATAAGGCATAGGTATTGCCACTTGCAAACTCTGAGCGAGGGCGATATCGCCTTGACCTCCGGAAAGTGGGTTGGGCCTGAGCAACTGGGAGCCCCAGGCCTGAATCTGCCAGGTGGGGCTGGAAGATGGAACAGGCAGGCCGTGCCAAGCTCCCCTGCCTGCTGGAGGCCCGGTCCCAGCGCATGGCTTGCACCAGCTCTGAGATCAGGCTGCCCATGGCCATACTGAATTCCAGCTCCAGCCGGCTCCTCTCCCCAATCAATTCCTCGGGAGCAGAATTGTTTGGGGCGCCTGCTTCTGCAGTGCTGTCGTTCAGTTGATCCAGGAGGGAGGTGGCGTGCAAATAGCGCTTCACCAGGGAGAAGAGCAGCCTTCCTGGAACCTATAGGATGCAACCTTTGGCCTGTGTCCACCTTGGCCCAGCTTTAGCCCTTCTCCCCACACTGTCCTCTGTAGAAAGGTACCAAGGATTAGGGTCCCTAGATCTTATTCATGGCTTTCGCCACCCCCTGTTCCTCACAGAATACCTGTGGCAGCTGAATGCCTTCGAAAGACATGGGGTGTTCAGAGAGTGTGGCCTGTGCAAACAGTGCCAGCAGAGCGCAGCGACTGTCAAAATCCAGGTGCTTCTCAATGGCCTCTTGCTGGCTCAGTGACAGAAGGATCTCAGTCCGGGTCCCTGTAACCCACAACCCAATCAGTAACTGCTCCCTAACGTCACCCTTGCCACGCGTCTCCTAGACCAGAGCTCTATTCTCTGTCTAGTTCTTCTACCACATATAAAATGACACAGTAGGAATGACATGATTTCCTTCAAAAACCAGAATTTGCTGTCTTCTTCACATGTCTACAGGTACGTACCCACATATATACGTGTGTACGTTCACACAAACTATACATACAAATACTCCTACACACGTATAAGCTCTGGCGATGCAATGGTTAAGCGTTCGGTTGCTAACCGAAAAGGTTGGGAGATTGAACCCACCCAGCAACTCCACAGGAGAAAGACCTGGTGATCTGCTTCCATAAAGATTACAATCAAGAAGACCCTATAGGACAGTTCCACTGGACTTGATGACACCTAACAGTGATACATACATATATATATACACACACAGATCTGCAATAGTTCAAAGTTTTCTTTTGCATAGAAAGACAATTAACTAATGAGGTTCCTGAGAATTCAGACACCCCTCCCTCTTTCTGCAAAGATGTCCACACACCCCCCTTCCCACCTCCTTTTCTTCCAGCTGTAAGAGAAAAGCAACAGATTCATTTACGTACTGATGAGGTCAGAGGCTCCTGCCACAGTGTCCTGTGAGTCCCTGAGCCGACCCAGCCCCTCTCCTGCTTCCCCGTCCTCCCCACACTGGCCCTCACCAGCATCATGGGAGGCCAGGGCTTGGATCATCCGGCCGGCGCTCCAGCGCATCTGATAATCAGGACTGCTCAACATGTGCATGAGCAAGTCCTGGACCCTCGGGTCTTTGAAGACCCCCGTGAGGGGCTCGATGCTGGCATAGGCACTGAGCACATGGACAGTGTGAAGCAGAGGGGCAGGAGGGATGGCGCCCACACACTCCTCCAGCTGCCGAAGGGCTCTCTGAATCAAGGACTTCACATCTGTTTCCATTTCCCCCAACACCGATTTGTCCAGGGCCCCAGCCTCCCCATCAGACTCCTGGGAGGGCCCGATGACCTGGCCGTCCTCGCCCAGCATCTTGTGGCAGTTGGCATAGATCTCATCGTTAGACATCCATAGCAAGATGTGCTCAGCCTTGCAGTCCACTTGGGTAGAGCCTTCGTCCCCATCATCGCTGCGCCTGAGGATGAGCCAGCGGATCTGGTACTCAGGGTGTCCGTCGTGGCCCACCCGCTGGCGGATCAGCTCATCGGGGTAGGCATGCAGGCCGGGCCCCAGGGGCACCCTGAATTCCCTGTAGCGGAGTTCTCCCACCATCCTGGCACCTGGGACACAGAAGGAAAAGAGAATAGACAAGCCGGAGGGGAGAGGTTAAAAAATCAAAGGCATCCAGGAAGTTGGGGAAGCAAATGTGGCAACAGCTGTTGGGGAGGGGTAATGCAGGGGCCAGGAGTTGGCTGCTGCAGGTTGGGTGGGACCAGGCCTGAGCAGGGGAACACTGGGGTATTTGTTCTAAGAGAACACAAAATTTGAGGGCTTAAAGGAGGGTCTCCAAGGCCCTGCAGCCCAGGGTAGGTTGGTTTGGAGCAGTGGGAGGGGAGATACAGGTGAATCCCAAGGCCTTGGGACAGGTCACAGCAGTCCTGGGAAGGGGCTGTGCAAAGCCCAGAGAGGTGTGTTGTTGGGGGAATGGAGAAGGAAACACAGAGTTATGTGGAATGTGTGTGGGAACGGTGCTAGCTCTGAGGGCTGAAGCACCGGAGTGAATGGCAGAGACAAGAGCCCCAGAGACCTGGTGGAGAGAATGGGGGCAAAGCCCTATGGGCTAGGAGGAGGGGCAGGTTGGTGGACTGGAGGAGCCTATCACTCAGATGAGCTAGACCATCAAGGCCTGTGGGGGAGACGCTAGGCCCGGGTGAGCATGCACAACAGAACCGGAGGGTGAGGGACGCAAGGTTTGGTGCCCGAGGGTCGAAGACTCGATAAGAGAAGGCGCAGCAAGGTGGGATAGTGGGGCATCAGGCCCCGATAAACTCGGGAAGACCGAGGTACGGTGGGATAGTGGGGCGCGAGATGGGGTGAGCGCGAGAATCGGTGGGCAAATGGGCGGACGACAAGCCAGGTAGGGGTAGGGGGCCGCGGCGGGGCTCTGGCCACCTCAGCAGACGATGGGGTCCTGACGCGAGGCCTGTCCTTCGCAGAGCTAGGGACGCGGGGCAGGCGATGGCGATGGCAGCAACGCTGGCGGAGATTTGGGCCGGGTCTGGGCCCGCATAAGGGGTCTAGGCGGAAGGGGGCGTGCCTCTGCGGGGCAGGCTGGTGGGCGGGCAGGGGGCGTGGCGCGCGGGGACCTGGCGCCCTGGAGCTGGGCCACTGTCACCACAGGCGTGCGCGCCGCGCGAGTCTGCGGCTGCAGGAGGGGTGGGGCCTGGCAGCAGCCAGCCGCGCCGCCTGCCCAGCCTGCCCAGCCCCGGGGCTCCACCGCCCGTCAGGAGCCGCGACTCTTTTCCGCTGGACCTAGCGGAAAGCGAGGGGCCCTGGGAGGAGGGCGGCGGGGCGGAGCCGCCAGTGCCACCTCAGCGTAGTGGTGCACCTCCTCTGCGCCGCCCTTTCCTCTTCCTTTTTGTCCTTTCTCCTGTCGCCGGAAGTACCTTCCCCGTCTCCCAAGACCAGAACTGGAAAGACTCTGGAGGTCATTTATTCCCCTCCTCCATTACAGACAAAGCGCTGAGCTGGGGTGGGAGTTTGGAAATTAACCGGGGGGGTGGGGGGGGGAGAAGAGTGGAAGTTGTATGCAGCTCTTGTTTACCCCATACTGTCCTTTTCCTTTCTCCTTTTCCCACACTTGTTCCTTCCTGTCGTTTTTCCTCCGGTCCAGTCTGTACCACCCTACCCGCCGCCAAAAAAAAACCCAGTAACAGGAACAAAAATAGAGGACTATTTTATTAGAACCCAGGGATATCAGCTTTGCGCAGCGGCTGAGGGCAGCTTTACGTAACTCTTCATGGGGGGCAGGGGCCGAATCTTCCGGCCAGCCCAGCCCCCCTTGCGGTGCCACAGCCCGCTGGAAGGCCTCTTGCCCAGCCAGCGGTTCCGCCCAGCCTTGCCGATGACCCGTTTGTTATGGTCAACGTTGGATACTCGGCCCACTGTTGCCATGCACGTTTCCAGCACCTGATAGAGCAAATGGAGAACGCATGGTGGGAGGACAAAGTCTGACAATGTTGAGGGCATGGACTCTTGCGGGGGGGGGGGGGGGCTTCTCTATTCCAGTCTGGTGCCAGCCTGTCAAGGCATCCTAGTGGTAGCAAAGGGTAGACCCAGCTCAAAGCAGCTCCTGGTAGCATAAAACACCTAGGAGCTATCACCAACCAGGAAAGACATTCCAAAAATTCCTTCTTTGGCAATCCCTCTCACCTGTACCCACACACACCTGCATCTGCCTCTTAGAAGGCAGCTGGATGATGGCTGTCCCATTCACCTTCCGCAGCAGCACACCACACGTCCCTGGGGAAGAAGCAGCTTTGGCCCCCTCCGTAAAAGAGGAGGAGGTGGGGGGATTTACATGGGGTCTCTACCCCATACCCTGCTCTTGCCCTGCGCTTTAGGGGTAGGTATGCTGAAGCTGGATGCATGCAATGATTTAGGTCAAAACATAAGCATATTAAACATATATTCATCCCCATTTTACTTGTCTTTTCCTTCTTTCTCTTTGCAGTGGACCACAGGTAGGCCCATAGGTTCAGAGAATTGTAACCTCCGGTACCCCTTACCCTTCCAAAGTGTAGAGCCCCAAACAGCTCCTTGTGCCGTACCTGCAGCTCTGATATACTGGGCCCCCCGGCCTGGCTCACTCTCCACGTTGTTAATGAGGGTACCCACAGGCAGGGCTCCAAGAGGACGTGCATCCCCTTCCCGAGCAGCAACTACAAGACAGAATTTCATCAGCACTAGATGCTCACAGCTCCCCTGCCCACATGAATCTGACAACCATCCCTCACCTGCCATTCGGCTTATGTGGTCAGAGTTGAGGATTACATCTCCAGCCTTCATGTTTTCTGTGGCAATGATCCAGCGTTTCCGGCTGCCCCCAGCAACCAGAGCTATGTGTGCTGACCTGTTCAGGGTGAGGGACAGGTAAGGAGGCCATCTAGGCAGGCTCATGTCTTCTGAGAAACCACGGAGCAGTCATTCAGACACACCATATCGCCCCACATTCCAAACTTGCCTACAGGGATCATAGCGGACAACAATGACCTTCTCCTCAAAAGGTCCTGACTTGGTTTCCTGCTCGGGCCGGAACCGCAGAAAGTCTATCATTCGATAACGCTGCTTGTGGCCTCCGCCGATGCCATGCACTCGGATGTGGCCTGTGGTCAGGACAGTGTGAGGACGTGATCAAGGTCAAACTAACTTCACTCCCAGCACAGAGAACAAGCAGTGATTCCCAACATTAGGGCACAAGTAGAAAATGATAAAAATTTTCACAGCATAGCAGCATAAGGCAAGTGGCAGAGCATCTACACGAAGTTTGGAAAAACACAGAATAATGTAATTATAATGAAGGAAATAAGAAAAGTGAAAATGTAAAGTGTTAGGGAAGATACTAAATATTGAAACTGAATAAAACTTCCAAAAAAAACTCTTCAAATTACTGAATTCAGTAGTTTACTGAGAAAGCCATGTAAGCAGTGCTAAATTTCAACTGTAAACTTTCAAATGGTGTAAAGAAAAACATCATGGCATTTCCTGTGTATGGCCAGTTTTCTTCAGTTGCCTAGATTCTCTTTAGAAGCACAAACCTCGTTGTCTATTGCTTTGTACACCACGCTCTGGTTCCTACACACATACTACATACAGAAGGAGCCCAGTAAATGCTTTTTAATTACATTCCTCTGTCTCACAAAGTGTAGATATACAGGGCTGGGGTTCTACTGTTTTTCCCCTTTACTGCTTAATGCCCTATGACCTCACTCCCACCTGTGTGGTCTCGGCCCCCAGACTTCTTCATCTTCACTGGTGTAATGGTGTACTTGGTATGACTCTTCCAGGACACAAACTTGGCATTCAGGGCCGCAAAGGTAAGGACTGGGCGGCAGGGAAGCAACACTGAGGCAGAGAGTGACTGGAGGAAGGCATTGCTTATCACCTAGGGATAAACAGAAATCTCTTTCATTTGGAAAGCTAGTTGAAGGAGCAGAATCAGAGACCAAGAGAGAAAATGCAGACCAATTTTAGCTTGTAGCTCACTTCCTTTTGGAAGTGCCCCAGATCAGCTGTCCAAAAACTCCACCCTTCACAGTTTGCACACATACCAGTGCAGAATGCTTATCCAGGTGTACATGTGTTGATGTGTTGGCACTGTTATTATTAGATGCCTTTGAGTCAATTCTGACTCATAGCTACCCTATGCACAACAGAACGAAACACTGCCAGGTCCTGGGCCATCCTCGCAATCGTTGCTATGCTTGAGCCCACCATTGCAGCCACTGTATCAGTCCATCTCATTGAGGGTCTTCCTCTTTTTTGCTGACCTGCTATTTGATTACCTCCCCTCATTTAATCTCTCCTCTGAATTATTTCTTCAATGCAGTGTTCTCCCATTGGGGCATCTTCTTCCAAATTTGGCTAGAAACTCTCCTCCTGGAAGCTTTTCTTTCCCTGAACAACTCCATTCCCCAGAGCCGCTGACTTCCACATGTCCAGGTACCATACCACCACCACCACCACCAATGCCCTTTGTCCATCTGCATTGTTTCTGGGAGTTTTCACATAAGAATGGAACGGAAGGATCATTTCTGCTTGTTCCCTGCTGTATTCCCGGGATTTCACAGAATAGGTTGGTTTGGTTTTGAATTTCGCATATACATCTGCCAAACTCTCCCACCAGCCCAAGGACTTCAGATGAGCAAGACCTACAACTACTCTTTCCTGTGACTTACAGAGGCCCGGCACATATTCACTCAGCTCATTCCCTCCACCCACTAGGGAGCTCATGATACCTTCACCTGAGGTCCCCGTTCTTGGTATCTGGCCCTACATTCTCTCATCTCAGCAATAACTCATCCTCGTAGGTAGTATATCATAATGGTTAAGAGTCCAGACTCTTAATTCACTCTGCCTAGCTCCACTACTGGCGTGTGTGACCTTGGATTGCCTATCAGTTTTCTCAACTGTAAAATGGGAAAGATAATAACTACTTTATAGAGTAGGTGAGAGGAGTTCATTTATTTAAAGCTGCAATTACGTACGCCTGGCTTATAGTAGGCACTCAGTAAGTTAGTTATTATTGAAGCCTGTGATCTGCAAAGCACTTTCGCCTCCACTATGTCGTCTGAGAACTCGGGGCCCTAAGAAGTATCACCGTCTTACAGAGGATAAAGCTGAGGCTAAGAGTGACTCCTGACCAGACTCGCATCCCCTGCTGCCCATCCGTTGCTTCCCCTCCCCGGCGGCCCGAACGGAAACTCGTTTCGCTGTGAGGCGAATTACCTGGGCGGCGGGGAGTAGGTTCTGCGCGGCGGCGGAGACGGCCGGGGGCGCCAGGCTTAGGGAGCCCAGAGTGCGGGTCAGCGCCTGTAAGGCCATTGGGGAGGTGAGGTTCGGGGGGGCTCGGCACACCACCCTTACCTTTAGCCCGGTCGCCTGGCGCACCCGGATGACGCTAACTGCTCCCGCTGCCGTCACTCCCTAATGACGTGAAAGAGGCGTGAAAGAGACACACACAAACTGTAAGCACACCTCCTTTTCTCGCGGCGCGTGGTCAGAGCCAATCCCCGGGCGGCTCTGAGGTAGCGTGATTGGGAATAGGCCCCGCCCCTGCGAGCCGTCAAAACAATTGCCTCGAGCGGCAGCCATGATGGATTTAAAGGGGCAGTATTGGCAAGGGCTGCAGCCAGACCGAGAGACTGCTGGTGAGTCTTTGAGGGTACTTCTGGGGCTGAGGGTCGGAGGTCCCACCACGTCTTACTCCCGCACTCTCGGACAGGTGAACAAACCCCCTCCGACCGCCCTTACATGACTAGAAACGGACTCAAAAACTCCGCCCTCCGCTGTTCTTCCCCCGCCCCTCGGCATCCAGAAAGACAGACGGCCTGCCCCGCCCCCCCGCGACCGACTGACTCACTGACCTCGGGACAGTCCGCCGCTGGGTCCCCGCCCGTGACGCCAGTCTTGAGGTCCATTAGCACCTCCTCCTCCCCGCCCCCTGCCCACTTCACCCAACCCGCACCTTGGGCCCTCTGGGCAGGTCGACAGCCTGGGGCACTCCTCAACCCCATTCCCAGTCCCGGAAGAGCAATTCCCAGTGCCGCGTTTCCCTGTGACCCCGCAGCCGCTTAGCAGACCTGCCATTTTTCCCTACATCATCAGGGGTTTGGGAGGCACCCTAAGGTGACTCTTCTCAGAGCCTGTTAATAGGTGGTCGTGACAGAGAGCAGGGAGTTACCCCAACTTGGCCTCGGGGAAACAAAGCCATGAAAGTGACTGGGCTGGGAGTGACCAGGTCTTCCTCCTCATTCTTTCTCAG
Source organism: Loxodonta africana (assembly GCF_030014295.1). Taxonomy (NCBI): domain Eukaryota; kingdom Metazoa; phylum Chordata; class Mammalia; order Proboscidea; family Elephantidae; genus Loxodonta; species Loxodonta africana. Next base: position 105,731,386 of record NC_087342.1, read on the forward strand.
ACACGCGCCTGGCCTTAGGTCTACTGATCAAGTCCCTCACTCCATTCTTGGGAGAAATTAGTCCCCTAGGCCTGGGGTGGAACGCTGGTTTGGGGAAAGCGGAGGGACGTACATTGGTTGTGTTTGAAAACTTGTAGGCAAGGGGAGGGAGGGTATTTGTCTTGGGTGGGGCTCTGAGCCTCCAAGGTCGTCGGGGTGGCTGTGAGTTGGTGAGAGGGGGTGGGAACGCTGGACTCCTGGACTTTGCGCAGGGCAGATACTTGGCTGCTGAGCAGAGTTTCTTCCGGGCTCAGGCCTGAGCCCCGCCTCCGAAGCCAAGGAAGGGCTCTGCTCTGTATACAGGTAAGAGGATTTCAAAGGTGAGAAACAAGACCCTTTTGAGGAAGTGGGAAGCCAGCCTGAGACCCTGGGGATGAGAAGTATGGGTTGAAGACTAGTGGGGAAAGATGCAAGACTGACTCGCTTTAGAGATGCTGGGTTTAGCTCTGTGGATAACTAAGCCTGAAGACCTTGACCCTTCTGGGGCCCTCTCACGTGGGTCCTGTGATGAAGGCTCCTACTTTGTTCTTTTCCCTCTCTTCCCTGACTTAACTTTGAAATACATTCCTTTCCTTTTTTGAAAGCTCTGCACTGTTTTCTGCATATCTCCTTTTTACTGTAACAGTTGTTCCCGTTGTTACTGGGTGCTGTCAGGTTTGTTCCGACTCATGGTGATCTGTGACAGTAGAAGTGCCCCATAGGATTTTCTTGACTGTAATCTTTACAGAAGCAGATCGCCAGGTCTTTCTCTTGTGAAGCCTTCGGAGTATTCCACTCTTTTTGGTTAGCAGCGCTTAACCTTTGTGCCATCAAGGCTCTGTGTTCCTTTTGTAACTCTCCCTAAACACTTTTTCTGATTCCCGCAAGTGCTGTCTTTTGCCCCCTGATTCCTTTTTTTCTTTCTACCTCCCTTTCTGCTCTATTGCTAAGTCCTAAATCCCTGTGGTAGTTTTAAGCACTTTTGTTCTTTCCTAGTCTTTTTTCTCCAAAACTCAGTTTCTCTCCCTCCGCACTTGCCCACATTCTTAGATTTGTGTATAGTGTTGTAGGCTCCCTCCCCACTGGTCTGTCTCTCCCCAGCCAAGCCATGGGTTACCCATACACTCTCTTGTTCCTTCTCTTGGATCCTCACCACCCTCAAACCATAGAACTCAGCCTTTTTTTTTTTTTTTTCCTTGCTGCAGCTGAGTTTTCTTGTTTCTTCCTAGCCCTGGTGAGGTCCCTTGGCCAGGATGTCGGGCCTGGTGTTAGGGCAGCGGGATGAGCCTGCAGGGCACCGGCTGAGCCAGGAGGAGATACTGGGGAGCACTCGGTTGGTGAGCCAGGGGCTGGAGGCCCTACACAATGAACACCAGGCTGTGCTGCAAAGTCTGTCCCACACCATCGAGTGTCTGCAGCAGGGAGGCCACGAGGAAGGGTTGGTGCATGAGAAGGCCAGGCAGCTGCGTCGTTCCATGGAAAACATCGAGCTGGGGCTGAGTGAGGCCCAGGTAAGATGGTGGAGGTGGTGCCAGATGGACCAGGGTGAATGGAGGAGCAGATGTCAGACTAGAGCCTTGATTGGACTTGGGACCACATGGGATCCCTTTGTCCTAGATGCATGCATTCATTCATTCATTTAGTAAATATTTATTTTTTTTATGCGCCAGGCACTCTTTTGGGTACTTAAGCTACGTCAGTGAACACAGTCAAAACTCTTGTGCTGTCTTGGAGCTTACATTCTAGCTGGGGGGGTGGGGCGGGGGGACAGACGATATGCAAATAAATAAGCAAATGAATCAGTATGTCAGAGGGCTAAGTGCTAAGGATAAAGATAAAGCAGTATAGGGGCTTATGGTGTATGCAGAGAAGACACAATTTTGATTAAAAAAAAAAAACAAACCTGTGCCATTGAGTCAATTATGACTCATAGGGACACTACAGGACAAAGTAAAACTACCCCATGGGTTTTCCAAGGCTGTAAATCTTTACGGGAGCACACTGCCATATCTTTTCTTCCTTGGAGCGGCTGGTGATTAGCAACTGAGATTTTAAACATCGTGCCACCAGAGCTTTTTAATTTTAGATAGAGTAGTCAAACAAGTCTCCCTAAGAAAGTACATTTGAACAGAAATTCAAAGGTGAGGGAGTGAATTGTGCAATAACTAGGGGAAGAACGTCTTAAGCAAAGAGAACAGCATGTGCAAAGGCCCTGAACTGGAATCTGGTGAGTTCAAGGACCAGTGAGGAGCCAGTGTAGCTGAATGAATTTTTGAGAGGTGATGGGGTTAAAGGAGAAGGGGACAGATCGCGCAGAACTTGTGGGCCATCATAAAGGCTATGCTTTTACTTTGGATGAGATAGACACTCTTGAGATGTTTTGAGCAGAGGAGTGATGTGGTCTGACATGACATTTTACAAGGATTCATCTGGCTGCTGGTTTAACTCTAGGGGATCAAGGGCAGAAATGGAGACCAGTGAGGAGGCTGTTGTAGTAACCTGAGTGGGAAATGATGGTGGCTAAGGCCAGGGTGGTGGTAGTGTAGGTGGTGAGAAGTTGGATTCAGAGTACATGCTGAAGGTAGAGCCATTGCTACCCACCCCAGCATGGTCTGCACCCCCTGGGTCCTCTGTGTCCCTGCCAGTCTTGCCACCTCCCAACAGTCTTTGCCACCTATCCCTGAATGCTCCCATCCAGAGTCTGGAGCTCACAGGATGTGCCCCCCTAGGTGATGCTGGCTCTAGCCAACCACCTGAGCACAGTAGAGTCGGAGAAACAGAAGCTGCGTGCTCAGGTGCGGCGGCTGTGCCAGGAAAACCAGTGGCTGCGGGACGAGCTGGCAGGCACTCAGCAGCGGCTGCAGCGCAGTGAACAGGCTGTGGCTCAGCTGGAGGAGGAGAAGAAGCACCTGGAGTTCCTGGGGCAGCTGCGGCAGTATGATGAGGATGGGCACAGCACGGTGAGTAGCAAGGTTGGTTGAGGGCAGGTGTCACCACAAATGGGGCAATTAACCTCTCATCCATGGGCTCAACAGTTCTGCCTGACCTGCCCCCATCTGGCAGAATTCTTTTTTCAAGCCTGACAACTCCAGGTGACAGCAAGAGGGAAACAGTGTTTGCTCATTCAACCAACATTTTAAATGGCAGACACACTGAAAGTGAAGAGATGATGTGTGTAAGACACAGACCGGTGAAGCTGGCCAGGAGGGCTAGACACGGAGAAGTACCTGAATGATTCCAGCCCAGAATCCTAAGTGCTACAATGAGAGCAGGCATAGCCTAGATGAGCAAGAAAGTTTGTTCTCGAAACATGGAAAATTCAACCTTCGCTCAGCAGGCATTTACGTACCTCTGTGCCGTGTGCAATGTGAGAAGGTGTATGTAGGGGAGACATAAGGGTCTATAAAAGAGAGTTTCTGCCTTCCTGAGCTTATAGTGTTATAATGTAGGTGTAGGGGCAAGGCTTACATGTGAGATCACATATGTGACAATTCAAACTGGCAAGTGCTCTGTGCTGGATGAATGATCCGGTCAGTGTGGCAGGAATTCCAGGGAGATAGGTTCCAGTGTGCTCAGGTCTGAGGAATCACAGAGGAGGCAGGGCACAGGGATGGATAGGATTTGGGCTGGATTTTCTACTTGAATGAGTTCAGAGCTGGAGTGTATTTTAATTTGTAGTAAGGGGAACAGAGTGTCCCTGGGTAGTGTGAATGGAAGAAAGACCTGGTGATCTACTTTGGAAAAATCAGCTGTTAAAACCCTGTGGGTACAGTTCTACCCTGACACACATGAAGTTGCCATGAATTAGAATCCACTCATCAGCAACTGGTTTAGTTTTTGGAAGGAGAGGGAGGAGCTCTCTAGGCTAGGATGTCGCAGATAAGGCTGCAGGACTAGAGAGCTGGTGTGTCCCAAGGAAAGTGAGTCAATGATTTGCATAGGACACAGACTGGTGAAGCTGGCCAGAGGGGCTGGAGATGTTTATACGAAGCTGCAATTCCTGGTGAGAAAAAGCATATTTCCCAGTGTGGGACGGAGGTTAGACAGTGAAGCTTGGGCACTAAGTCCAGAGGTGGCAAAGATGGTCCCAGGGCTGAGCTAGATTCCCCTAGGGTACACGTCCGTAAGCTCAGACACACTCCCTGCCCTCGGGAGAGACAGGACAGACGTATAATCAGTGTGAACACACAGGGATCAGCACAGGGATAATCAGCTGTAATTACAAGAGCTGAGGAGGAGGGGAGGCTGGAGCATGAAGGTGAGTGGGAGGAAATTTTCTGGATATGAAGGAAGGGAGAGTTAAGAGATTTTGGACTGAGCATCTCTGGTTTTAACAAACAAGAGAGGCCTGAGTTTGGTGGGGCTGGATGCTGGCTTTCCCAGGGGCAGGGGCATAAACGAGGGTCTTCTCCTAGGCCCCATCTGTCAGTACTTTCACTGCTTAGAGGGTTCCTTGAAGAGGCTATTGGTGATGTCTTAGCCCTGACATGCTGCTGCTTCTCTTCCAGGAAGAGAAAGAGGGCGATGCCACTAAGGATTCCCTGGATGATCTCTTCCCCAACGAGGAGGAAGAAGACCCCAGTAATGGCTGTGAGTCTGCCTCTGGAGTTGGAATGTGATGAGGGGTAGCAAGAGGCTGGTCCCAGCTGTAGCCCAGCCTGTACACAGCATGCTTACCATCCAGAAATAGGTTCTCCACTTCCTCTGAAGATGGGGCAGGGACCTGGGCTAGAACTTATATTTCCTCAGCCTCCCCTTTATTCATCAAAAAACTTAATTCATGCCAGGCACTGTGCTAGGCACTAGGGATACCAAGATGAAAAAGACACAGGTCTTGCTGTTACGATGTTCACAGTCTAGCGGGAGAATGGCCCCGAAGTGGAAGTGGGAAGAGCACGATTGCCTCAAGGCAAAGGACCAAGTCTTTGCCACCTTTGTATTCCTGGCACAGCCCCTAACTCGTGTTTATTGAATGAATGAATGACTGGGTGAACATATGGGATTGTGTAAAGGAGTGAGCAAAAGTATAGCAATTGAGGCAGGTCTTGAGTGAGAGGCCTGGTCGGGGGTGGGCATGGGCCTGGGAATAGGGCATGGAATGGGGTTGGGAAGGGCAGGCAGCAAGGAAGAAGAGGCCTCTGAAGAAGTCTTCTATACATTTTCTGGGATGGCTCAGTGTCCCGTGGCCAGGGCACCCAGCCAGGCGGATATGAAATCCCAGCAAGGTTGCGGACGCTTCACAACCTAGTGATCCAGTACGCAGCCCAGGGTCGCTATGAGGTGGCTGTGCCACTCTGCAAGCAGGCACTAGAGGACCTGGAGCGCACATCCGGCCGCGGTCACCCTGATGTCGCCACCATGCTCAACATTCTCGCCTTAGTGTATCGGTGAGTACTGCCATCCTCTGTCACCATGAAATCTTCCTCCAGATTCCCACCTTGACTCTTCTTTAGTCTCCATGCCTCCTTTGTACAGGCTATCTCTCCTCTCTACCCGACTAGAGCACTTTCTCCCATACCAGAACTTTTATGCTCCTTGCTTCCTAGTCTCTCCTTCTAGGAGGGTATCTTTCTCCTTTGTTTCTGTCTCTTGCTTCTTGTAACTTGTGGTCTCCTCTTGGGATGGTAGCGCTCTGCATCCAGGTATGGGGTATATTGGTGAACCCTTCTGACTGCCCACACCAGGCTTCCCGTCTCTTCTTGGGAGTCCCCAATCCCCAAATGTATCTCAGCTCTCACAAAGGGAGGGAGATGACTTGGGGGCAGAGTTTTGAGTAACCCCTGTTATTCTTGTACTCTTCCAGGGACCAGAATAAGTATAAGGAAGCTGCCCATCTACTGAATGATGCCCTCAGCATCCGAGAGAGCACCCTGGGCCGGGACCATCCTGCTGTCAGTATTCCCTCCCTCTCTCCCCGAACCCCTGCACTCTCTGGGTCTCTCTCAGGTTGTCATTGCTGCCCTCAGCCCACTCGCTAGGGGTGCTCAGAGAAGAAGGCATGGGGACTCCTTTCTTCCAGCCACTGTCCACTGATCCTAGTGGTTCTCTACTCTCTGAGACCCAATGATTCCTTTTTATAATGAATGTTTTTCTGAAATTCAATCCATAGGTAATGTAACCTGCCTACGCATATAATTTCCCCAAAAGCCAATAAGATACCATAGTTAATATAAAAGAAAAACAAGGGAAGTAATTTATTGGAAAATAATACTGAGTACCACTATGTTAGAAGATGTAAAAACATAGTCAGATGCTTATATACAATGAGTATATTTGGATTTAGGAGAAGAGCAAGCAGAAGTCATTCCCTGTAAGAAATACTAGTAAAATGAAAGAGCAGAAGTATGGGGGAATGCAGGTAGTCCCCAACTTAGGACGTATTCTAGTTACGATGAACTACACTTACGACCATCTGTGCTTTGTTTTTTTTTGTATATCTTATTAGTAGTATGCACTGTATACAATGCAGTGTTTTCAACCCCGAAAGACAAAGATTGAATTTATAAAGGAACTGAAAATAAAAGGTAATAATAATGCAAACTTAAAAAAAATCAAGGTATTCGACTTAGGTCGGAACTGACTTACAACGGAGTCATCGGAAGCAGAACCCCATCATAAGTTGGGGACTACCTGTACTAGATTAAAAGCCAGTTAGAAGAAATAATTACAGACGATGTATTTGTATATAAGAGAAAGAAATAATCTTAAGTAGGGATAGCATGCCAAAACAAATTATAGATTGTCAAAGTGAAGAAAATGAGAAATAGGACATTTTTGAAAATGAGCTGACAGTGTGAAAATAATTCCTTATGTTACCACGTGTGATAGGCAGGGATGATGTATCACAGAAAACATAGCTCCCATCTTGATAGCCGACCAGATGTCAAAGCAGACATTTCAGTGTTTGAATGTCTGGCAGGACATTCAAAAGTTGGCAGAGCTGTCTTACACATGCAAAACATCTGTAGGTTCTTGCCTCTACCGAGGTAAGAGTGCTCCAGCCTTTATGCAAACAAAACACGAACCCAGGAATTTCTGAAAATCCTCTTAAGGAGCAATACAACCCCTGTTTGAAAAAAAAAAACCACTGCAGTCATCGATTCCAACTCATAGTGACCCTATAGGACAGAGTAGAACTGCCCTATAGGGTTTACAAGGTTGTGCTTTTTTTTTTTTAATTGTGCTTTAAGTGAAAGTTTGCAAATCAAGGCAGTCTCTTATACAAAAACTTGTGCACACCTTGCTATGTACTCCAAGCTGCTCTCCCCCTAATGAGACAGCACACTCCTCCTCTCCACCCTGTATTCCCCGTGACCATTCAGCCAGCTCCTGTCCCCCTCTGCCTTCTCATCTCACCACCAGACAGGAGCTGCCAACATAGTCTCATGTGTCTACTTGATCCAGGAAGCTCACTCCTCACCGGTATCATTTTCTGTCTTATAGTCCAGTCCAATCCCTGTTTGAAGAGTTGACTTTGGGAATGGTTCCAGTCTTGGGCTAATAGAAGGCCGGGGACCATGACCTCCAGGGTCCCTCCAGTCTCAGTCAGACCGTTAAGTCTAGTCTTTTTAAGAGAATTTGAGGTCTGCATCCCACTGTTCTGCTCCATTGGGGATTCTCTGTTATGTCCAAGGTTGTAAATCTTTATGGATGCAGGCTGCCACATTTTTCTCCCGTGGAGTGGTGGGTTCGAACCTTTTGTTTAGCAGCTGAGTGCTTTAACCACTGCACCACCAGGGCTCCTAGACTACTCCTGTACAGAGCTGCAACCTACAGCAAACAACCAGTTGCCAGTCAGGTCTGTTCTGACTCATGGCGACCCCATGTATGTCAGAATAGAACTGTGTTCCTTGGGGTTTTCAGTGGCTGATTCTTTTGGAGGTAGATTGCCAGGCCTTTTCCCGAGGGGCCTCTTGGTAGACTTGAACTTTCAGTCTTTTGGTTAGCAGCTGATTGTGTTAACTGTTTGCACCACCCAGGGATGCCTAGAGAACCTCAGACTCATCCTGTTCAGTAATTTTCTTTCCCCAGCCTTGGAGTTGTACAGTATGGGGCCCTCCTAGGGGTCAGATTCTTGTAGGTCCTTTACAAACATGAGGATGAGTCTGTCATTGTAGGTGGCTGCCACACTCAACAATCTGGCTGTGCTCTATGGCAAAAGGGGAAAATACAAGGAGGCGGAGCCGCTGTGCCAACGGGCACTGGAGATTCGTGAAAAGGTGCCCACACTCTCTCTCCGTTCTTCGCTTGTTGCTGTGACTCCTTCTGCACTATCTCTCCTTTTGGTCTACCCTTCTCCCTTACTTTTTTTTACACTCCCATCTTTGCCTTGTTCTCCCTTCCATCATTCCCTTCCTTCTGCACCCCCCCCCCCCCGCGTGCACACACACACCCACTCATGAACAATCATTTCTTGGCTCCTCTGTTCTCCAACCAGGTTCTGGGCACTGACCACCCAGATGTAGCAAAGCAGCTGAACAACTTGGCGTTGTTGTGCCAGAACCAGGGCAAGTATGAGGCTGTTGAGCGCTATTACCAGCGGGCTCTGGCCATCTATGAGGGGCAGCTGGGGCCAGACAACCCTAATGTTGCCCGGACCAAGAACAACCTGGTAAGGGAGAAAGGGGCAAAGTGGGCAGAAGGTAGGGAAGGGAAAGACCAGCTAGATCCGGGAATCGGAAGCCTCTTCTCCTTTGTGCCTGTCTCTGGGCCTGCCTTCAAGGCTGAGCGGTCTGCTTCATACCACTGGGAAGACAGAAGTTCCATAGCCTCCTGGGAGTGGGGAGGGTATACCCTAACCCTGCAGCTATAAAAGGAGGTGTGAGGAGGATCTCTGGGAAAGTCGTAAAGAGGCGAAGAAGTAGGAACTCCGGAGCCTGGCTAAAACCCTGGCTAAGACCATCTCTGGCTCTTGTGTTTTTGCTTTCCTGCCTTCCAGGCTTCCTGTTACCTGAAACAGGGCAAATATGCTGAGGCCGAGACACTATACAAAGAGATCTTGACCCGTGCCCATGTGCAGGAGTTTGGGTCTGTTGATGGTGAGCGGTGAGGGCCTGGGGGAGGGGCTGCAGGGAGGAGAAGAACTATAGGCCAAAGGTGGGTGGTTCCCAGGGGGAGCCAGACCCCTTTAGTCTAGCCCTCTTGGCCCCTGGGCCCTGGCTCCCCCATACTGTCCAGATTGTATTCTCTAACCTGCCCACTCCACCCCATGTATCACCCCCAGATGACCACAAGCCCATCTGGATGCATGCAGAGGAGCGGGAGGAAATGAGCAAAGTGAGTGGGGGGGCCCAGCCTGGGAGCCCAAGGCTGCCAGGGCCTCTGTCATACTCCTTGCACTAAGCCAGCTCTTCACTTCCCACCTGAGCACCAGTCCCAGTCGCATGGTGCTTTCCCCAGCCCAGCTTACATCCTAGTCCCATGCCAGCTTGTGCACCAGTACCTCGGTACTCTGATCTCTGGCTCACTGGCCCCTGTCCTCCTGCAGAGCCAGCACCGTGATGGCAGTACACCCTATGCTGAGTATGGAGGCTGGTACAAGGCCTGCAAAGTGAGCAGGTAAGCTGCCAGTAAGAAGCCAGCTTGGCCTCTGATGCTTGGTGCACTCCATCCAATCCTTGGTCCCAGCCTCCTGGACCTTTTCCCTTCTTCCCTTTGTCCTTCCCTCAGCCTTAGCTCTATGCCCTTTTTCTACTGTTTCCCTTCCTGAATGCGTTCTTTCTTCCTTCCTTGGTCTCTCTCCCCACAGCCCCACAGTGAACACTACTCTGAGGAACCTAGGAGCTCTGTACAGGCGCCAGGGAAAGCTGGAGGCAGCTGAGACCCTGGAGGAATGTGCCCTCCGTTCCCGGAAACAGGTCGGAGACATGGAGAAGGAGGTTGGGGAAAGAAGGGTCCTGGGGAATGGGGGACCACTGAGTCTCCATGTAAGTCTCCCAAGAACAAGAGGAGAGGCTGATGAGGAGAGTAGGAGGGAGCCTAATGGTTGTTTTTAAGCATGATCTTACCCTCCGTTTGCCCTTTGTGGTCAGAACTGCAGGTTCAAGCTTCACTTCACTGGATGGGAATATTAAAGCCCTGCCTTTTCACAAGCTGGCCTATGAAGAATCTACTCAGGAGGGGCATGCGTGGTGTGGGTGAGGGGACCGCTAAGTCAGAGTTTCTCAATTGCAGATCTGAAATCAATTCAGTGCGGGTCATGGCTAAAAATATATGTGTAGGAATGCATTACAGATAGTAAAGGCGAGTACTGTTCTATTATATGTGTACTGAGAATCCCAAGGTAAAATGTTTTCTTTGAGGTGCCTGATGGTCAAAAAAAGTTGGAAAGCCCCATCCTGAGGAGTTAAGGAGTGGAAAGTCTCAACTTCTTTTTCCTGCCAGGGCACTGACCCCATCAGCCAGACCAAGGTGGCGGAGCTGCTTGGGGAAGGTGATGGTGGAAGGACCTTCCAGGAGAGCCCAGGGGGCAGTGTGAAATTCGAAGGAGGTGAAGATGTGTCTGTGGCTGTGGAGTGGTCAGGGGTAAGTCTGATCATTGCCCTTTGACCTCTCCTGCCCGCTGTTTGTGTGTGTGTGTGGTAAATACATATGTAATAAAACATTTGACATTTTAACATTTTTTTACAAATATATTAATTACGTTCATCATGTTGTTCAACGATCACCATTATTTGTTTCCAGATTTTTCCGTCATGCTTAACAGAAGCACAGTATCCCCTAAGCAATGAGTCCTCTTTTCCTCCTCTTTCCTACTTGCCCCTGGTAACCACTAATTAACTTTGGTTATTAATAAATAAGTTAATAAACACTTGCTCTCCTGCCCACTCTTGCTGGCGATGGTGAGAGGCTCTGAGCCTGCTCTTCTCCAGGCCCATGTAGGATTCAAGGGCATGTTGTCCCATTCTAATCCACTTAGCCCCACTCCTATCAGGGGTATGTCTGGGAGTGAGCTTTTGACAGGGCTCTTGTTTTCAATCACTGGGCCTTGTGGGGGAGGGTACACAGAATAAATGGCAGAAGTAAACTCAGAAGCTAGTCTGCATGGAGTCTCCTTTGCTTCTGTTCCCCATCCTACCCCTCCCAACCAGGATGGAAGTGGGACCCTGCAGAGGAGTGGCTCGCTGGGTAAGATCCGGGATGTGCTTCGTCGAAGCAGCGAGCTCCTGGTGAGGAAGCTCCAGGGGAGCGAGCCTCGGCCTTCCAGGTACACAGTGAGGTTGTGATATGGCAAAGCAGGCAGGTAAACCCTTGCTTCCAGCTTCTCTTGGTTCCTGATTTCTAGAGGAGAAGCACCTTAGAAAGAAACATAGAGGAGGTCAAGGGGATGGCCATGGAGAGACAGTTTGGTCAGAATGGGCGTCCCTAAGGGGGAATGATGGTGCCTGAGGAGATGCTGGTTACTGATGAAGTGTGTGTGTGGCGGGGGGAATGATGGTGCCTGAGGAGATGCTGGTTACTGATGAAGTGTGTGTGTGGCGGGGGGGGGGGGCGGGTGGTGGGATGTAGGGAGGCAGCAATTTGGGATCAAGGCCTCAAGGGCAATGGCAATGCCAAAGAGGCTTGAAGCTTTAGGGCCACCCAAGAAGAGAGGAGGCCTCAATGATTTCTTCTTCCATTGCAGCAGCAACATGAAGCGGGCAGCCTCCTTAAACTATCTGAACCAGCCCAATGCAGCACCCCTCCAGGTGAGAGCCGTGCTCGTGAGCATATTGGTGGTGAGAAAGAAAAGACAGCCAGCCAGCAAGGCCAGTGGGGGTTAGGTTAGAGGGGAGAGCCACCTGAGATGAAGACTCTAGCCAGGGAGCTGAAGTAGTTAAGGAATCAGGCAGACAACTTCCTGGGCGTGGTGACCACCAAGGGACAGTTCTGGGTTGGAATTAGTAGCAAATAAGTTAATCAGAAGGAGAATAGGAACTTCTGTTCTCTAAACTAGTACTTTGGGATTATGAATAATTCAAGAATGATTTGAATTTGAAGGTACTAATTGCTGTCCTTCTGCTACCATCATACTCTTCCTCTTGGGAACTTACTAGTAGATGTGAAGGGAAAAAGAAAAAAAATTCAATAATCTTAATTGGAGAAAATCCTAATGACGTTTTAGTGGAAAATGATTACTTGTTTCAGCACATGCAAAGTATATCCCAGTGTTCATGTGGCTGTTCCAGGTATTTTCTCCACCAGATCGTGGTCTCCTGGAAAATCCTAGCAGAAGCTAAACTAAGCTCCAGAGCTTGGGTCTAAGGTTATAGGCTCCATTCTAGGTCCAGAGATATGTTATAGCCATGAGATGGCTGGAGCCTCTGGAAGACACAGTCTTTGGAGGTTGAGGTCTTTGGGCTGATGGGGTATTTATTGTCTGTTTCAGGGCTCTCGGGGCCTCAGTGCCAGTACCATGGACCTCTCGTCAAGCAGTTGACATTCAACCAACCCCCCTAGGTCTGCTGCTGTGTCCCCTTACAGCCCTCACAGCATTCCCCATTGCTCCTGGCTCTTCCTCACTCCAAGGTGGGACAGTGAGGGGGAGCGGTTTAATCGGGGATTGCTTCTGCCCTTAGGGTCTCTGCTCCCTCCTCAGGAATCCCCCTCAGGAAGGACCCTCAGGATGCCCTCTCCCCACCCTATGGTTCTCTAGAGTAGCTAACTCTGAGGCCCATAAAGTGGGTAAGAAGCAGTTATGGACCTCAGAGATGCCACCTGCTGCTGGCTTCTCTATCACAGGATTTGGGGGCTGGCCAGCCAAGCCACCTTGCCCTGGCCTCTCTTGTTCCCCTCTGCTGCCTCACTTCAGGTCCATGTATTTCACTTTTCTTAAATAAAAGAATCAGGTAAATACTTGATTGCTGATTGCCACTTGAATCCTGATTGAAGAGAGCAGAAAGGAGAGATAGTGTTGGGGCCCTTCAGTTATGGATAGAATTGTGTCCCCCCAAATTATATTGTAAATCCTTACCTCTATGCCTGTGGTTATAATCCCATTTGGGAATGGGTTGTCTTTGTTATGTTAATGAGAGAGAATTAGTATATGTTGTGTTTTGAGTCAATCTCTTGAGATATAAAAGAGACTAAACAAGCAAATGAGAGAAGCAGAGACTGGGAAGAGAGATGCCAAGCCACATGAAGACTGTCCAGGAGCAGAAGCTCAGAAGAAACAAGGACCTTCCTCCAGAGCTGACAGAGAGAGAAAGCCTTCCCTTAGAGCCAGCGCCTTGAATTCAGACTTCTAGCCTCCTAAACTGTGAGAAAATAAATTTCTGTTTGTTAAAGCCATCCACTTGTGGTATTTCTGTTATAGCAGCACTAGATAGCTAAGACACCTTCACAGAAGGGTGAGGGGCAATGATGGATAGGGCAACAGGAGGAGTGTTGATTCTTGGATCTCTCCTCTCTTCCTTCCCCCATTTGTATCTTCTCCAGCAAGGCCTGCAGGAAGGCATCTGGGGGATGGGGGAGGAGGCCTACAACCCAAAGAGAAGGTGCTATGGACTGGGTTGCTGGGGACATGTGGTGTCCATGTGGCAGGACCCTGGAGTCCTGGCGCCACTGCTCTAGGATATGTGGCTGCCCCTCCTCCTCCCGGTTGCTTGGGGGAAGGGAGGTCTCTGCAGGCCTGGGGGGCCCTCCAGAGCCAGAGCAGGGGAAGAAGCACTATCCATCCCCTCTCAGCATATCCCGGAGGCCTGAGCAGCAGCTGGGGCCCATCTTCTAAAGCTTGACTCCTCTTGACCCGCCTCCTACACCCCTTGCTGCTTTCACAACAAAGAAAGAATGTGGGGGTGGTGGCGCTGGGGGTGGGGGGCGCACAGAACAAGGGCTGTGCTGGGCCTTCCCACAGCTGGAGACTTGGCCGTGCCCTGACACAGCCCCAGACTGCCTGGAGATGGACTTGGGATGCATCTGTCAGCTTAACTGCCTTCAGCCTGTGTTCAGAGGCCAGTCTTTTTCTACCTTTGGGTTCAGATTGGTCCAGAGCCAAATCAGAGCCCAGCCACGCACTCCCCTCCCCCTTCTCCAGTCTGCAACTGTCCTGGAGCTCCACAGTATCTCCAGGTTACCCTGCTTTGGGACACACAGGACTCCCTGCTGTTCCAGGTCACCCTCTCTCCTTAATGAGGAGTGAGGCAGAGCCCACCCTTTCCCTCCTCTCCTCCCCCTTGGTGGAACCCCCAGAAAGGCCCAGAACCAGCACTGACCATCCTCCCCAGGGGCCATGGAATCACAAAAGTCACTTTGGTTTTCCTGGGTCCCCTACAGACTACAGGCAGTGGGCGCAGCATACGACCCCCTACATCGCTTAAGTCCCCTGCACTTCTGGGGCCCCCTCCTCTGTTCCCCATCCCTCTCTGGTCCCTCCCCCCAACAGCGAGCTCCGCCCTCTCCACGGCGAGGAGGGGGCGTCGGGGGGCGGGGCGCCGCGCGGAGGCTGGCGGGGAGGGGGCGTCGCTGGGCGGGGCTTTGCCGTGGCGGCGGCGCGCGAGGACTCGGAGGTAGCGGGCACGCGCGGCTCTGGCTCCGGGTCCGGCTCCGGCTCCGGCTCCGGCACCGGACGGCTCCGGCTCGGGATCCGGCTGCTGTTGCTGCAGCGGCGCCAGCGCTCCGGTGCGCTCAGGCTCTTGGGCCGGCCGCGGAGCGCAGTCCACGCGCACGCTGTGCGCCCTCGGCCACTGTCCCTGAGTCCGCCGCGATGGGAGCTGCTCGGGGAATCCGGGGCAGCCCCCGCCGGCTGCCTCTGCTCAGCGTCTTGCTGCTGCCACTACTGGGCGGTGAGTTCGGGCAAGCTTGGGGAGAGGGGCTCGGGAAGCGCTGGAGCCCCGCAGGCAAAAGGAGGCGGCCGGGAAGATGGGTTTGGGCGTCCAGGGCAGGAGAAGAAACCCTGGAGTGGTGGAGAGGCTCGTCCGTGGTGCAAGGGGCGCAGGAAGCCCGGGGGCCGGGAGTCAGGCTAAGCCCCAGCGGACTCGATCGAAGCCCCTCTGCACCCGCGGCGGCGGAGACGCGTTTCCAGCCTCCACAGAGTTTTCCTGGCCTGACCAGAGAGTTTGCTAGAGATTTGCCGGAGTTACCGGCACCAGGCCCAGATGGGGAGTTTCTTTTCGGGGGAGATAGGACTACCCGCCTTGGGGGTGCAGTCGGGTGGTTGGTGGTGGGGTAGACGGAGTTTCCCCACCACCAGGCTCAGCCCAGGTGAAGGAGGCCAGGCCGGAACCCGATGCGGGACCGACCTGAAGCGCGCAAAGCGCGGATCTTTGTTACCTACGCCCGACCCGACGCTCCCGGTTTCCTTCCTGCAAGTTACTGGGCAAAGCTGGGACCCCAGATGGCCCTATCGGTGAGGGCGGACCATTCCACCTCCTCTAGCTCCGGGGCCTGAGTCCTGAGCCCACTCCCTAAAAAAAAATAAAAATGCCGGGGTTGAATTCGGGGAGCGGGGAGTCCTAGGCTGTCGTGGTGACTAATGTGTGAAGGCCGCTGCCAAAATCGGGCATGGCCGGCCTGCAAAGGTGCGGACGGGGTTTGTTCTGCTCAGTTCCTGGATTTCTATCCTGTCTGTACTCCTGGAGGGAAGAAAATCTCTTTCTAAGGACAGAAAGGCAAGAAGAGTTCATTCTATCTTTTCTTAGAGGGCCTCGGCATTTTGAAGAGGGTGTGGCCCACATCTCTAGGGCAGACAGAACCCCCTCTCCACCTCCCTACCCACGCAGCCTTTATTTCCGGGCTTGGTTACACCTGAGAGTCACCGCGAAGGTGCTGAAGTGCCTTACAGGAAGGCACCAAGCTACCTGCACACCCCAACAGCCTGGATTGGAAATACACCCCTGCCCTCCCCAACCCTCCAACACACAAAGTCTTTGGTGGTGGTCCTCCCAGCAACTCTCTCTTGGGCAGCTCTGCCCAGGAGACCTAGTCCTAGCTTATCACTTTACCCCCTCCTTTGGGAAGTGGCAATTGGGGTGGGGGAGGTACACTAGGAATTGTCATTTCTGGCATCTTCCTGGCCTGCCAGCTGTGGAGGGGTTTGGTGCTGGTGGAATCAACTTCACCCCCACCCCCAGCTGTAAAAGGAGAGGTAATTGTAACCTAGAATAGAGAGGTAAGAGCAAGCTCCAGGGATTTATAGAAGGTATTTCTGGAGCTGCCTTGTGTTCCTTGTGATGTGTGGGGTGGTTATTGCCCCTGGCAGAATCCACATCTGCTTCCAGAGGAAGTATGGAAGTTGCTTGTTCAGCCAGGATCCTGGGCCCAGCCATATGGGTGAGCCTGTGCTCACGGGCCCCCAGGGTTGGCCGGTTGGGTTCCCGTGTTCAGTCCCCCGTTATGACTGCCTTCACTGCTGCTGTTTAGAGTTCTAGAGTCCGCCAGGGGAGATTTCTGATGGAGTTGGGGCTCTCAGTTCAACAAATGCTAAATTCCTAAATTCCTTCCGTGAGAAGATGACTCTGAAGTTAATCACTGTTAATCCGGTGACGGGTGTTTAGCGGAGGGGGGGCTGCTGTGGGGGGAAGTTAGGGCAGGCTGAGGGCTTGGGACAGGAGGTCTGGAATCTCTTCCCGGGTGGGGGGATGTCTTGTGCTCAACAAAGGAGCATTTTAATGAGAGCCTTAAATCAGTTCCACCAAATGTGCCTTGCTACGGAACCTGCCCATGTACTGTAAACAATTTTAGCTGAGGCGCCTGCTGTCTTCTAGTGAAATCCAGGGCCTCAACCTACCCCTGGACATCGTGACTTCAGGGGAGCGAAGATTTTTTAATAGATCACAGTAGATTTTTCCATCTCGTTGTTTAACTGTGTAATTAACTGGAGTTGTAGTGAGACCCCGGTGTTCATAAGGCCGGAGTAAGGGACCTAGGCTAGCTTGGTTTGTGGATTAGACCATTCTGAAGTTCGAGTAATTATGCTGTAAATGCCTGAGTAACTTCCCAAACTTTGAGATCCTTGTTGTGATAAATATGGTGAAGGAGGAGGAAGGGAGGTCTTGATGTTTGACACCTGGGGCTCTTAACCCCAACCGCTTAACCAGTCAGTGGTCCTGACTTCCCATCCCCATCCCCCTCTCTGGGTTCTTTTCCCCAGGCCCTTGTTTCTTTGGTGAAATTGAGTTGTCACGTCCTGAAATAGCTGTCCTGCAGATCCCCCCAGGCTCTACAGTCTGTAATTCAGGCCTAGGAGTTGCTGTTCAGTGATGGGTTTTCTCAGATGTCCAGGAGTATAGTGGAAGTCAGGGGTAATCTTGGCACATCAATTTGCCAAAGCAGGCATCCCTGAACGTTACCGAACACTGCTTATAGTGTGATCCACCCCTACTCGGAAACCTCGGTGGCTCCACAATCCCTGCAGGATGTAGTCAAACTCCGGGTGTTCAGAGCAGAGTGGAATGGTGGAGGGAGCTTGGCAGTAGAGATGATCCATTTGGCAAAGCAGGGACTCAAACTTTTTGACAGGCCCTGTGGCCTTGGGGGCAGATTTCTTGACCTCTCAGTTTGCCTCTTCTGAAAAGGTGCTTACTTCCTGGAGTTGTGCTGGGTATTAAATACAGTGAAGTATATAAAGGTCCTGTTTCTGTTCTTCCCTCCCCTGTGGTGTGGTTCCAACGGACCTTTCCAACTTTGCAATCATCCCCAACAATAAACAGTTCCTACCTTGTTTTCTGCTGGAACCCTCCATTCCAGCCCAACTGGTCTATTTCCCATCCCTGAAAACATACCTGGGAGTCCCTGGGTGATGCACATGGTTAAGTACTTGGCTGCTAACTGCAAGGTTAGAGGTTTGAGTCCACCCAGAGGCATCTCGGTAGAAAGGCCTAGTGATCTACTTCTGAGAGATCATAGCATTCAAAACACTATGGATAACGGAGCTCAGCTCTACCCTGATGCATGTCGGGTCGTTGTGAGTTGAAGCGGATTTGACGCTAACTGTGTTTCTTAAACATACCTGGTTTTCTGTGACCTTTCTTTCCTCTTAGGCTAGTCCCGTTGTGTGTATTGCTTCCCCTCATCTCAGAATTGACTCAACAGCAACAGATTTGGTTTTGGTTTTTATGTATGCGTGGAGTCTCTGCGTAGAGTAAACTGTTATGCTCTTGGCCGCTAACCAAAAGGTTGGAGGCTTGAGTCCACCCAGAGGATCCTTGGAAAAAAGACTTAGTGATCTACTTCTGAAAAATCAGCCATTGAAAACCCTGTGTAGCACAGTTCTATTCTGGCACACATGGGGTTGCCACGAGTCAGAGTTGACTAGATGGCAACTGGTATGTATGCTTATTTAAAAAGTGAATGAATTTTTGGGTACACGGCAGAGAAATCAAGGGCAGCATTAAACATCCCCTTTGCATCCTGGGCATTTGGGGTCTTTTGTGCCCTGTCCGTCTTCTCTGGGTTGGGGTTGCCTATTGTTCCTCTGAATCAAGAGATCAGACCTTCCTTTCCTATTTCTGGGCTGTCTGTTCTTTGTGGCGGCTTTTTTAAGTTTGGATGTGACAGGGCTCTGGCTTTCTCCAGGAGTTCTGGGCATGGGCAACAACCACTATATATGAAGCTGACCTCCCTTGAAGGGCTGCAGCTTAAAAATTAGTGCTGAGAGTGCTCATGGTGAACAATGTGAGAGACCCACTGCCATTGAGTCCATTCCAACTCATGGCAACCCCGTGTGTTACAGAGTAGAACTGCATAGGGTTTTCTTGGCTGTAATCTTTACGGAAGCAGATCTCCAGAACTTTCTTCTGTACCACTGCTGGGTAAGTTTGAACCACCAACCTTTCAGTTAGCAGCTGAGCGCCAACTGTGTGTATCACCCAGGAACCTTAGTGAACTGTGTAGGTGCTTAGATTATTTACAACTTTGCTCCTCAAAATAAGGTCCACAGACAAGCCGCGTGAGCATCCCCTGGGAGCAAGGATCAGAATCAGAATCTAGTTCTAGAAGCCTAGTCTAGGTACCCCTCCTTTTACAGCAACTCAAGGTATAGAATTTTCCTGTTGCAACAGTAAGGGCCCGATTTCTTGCAAAATATTTAAAGACTTGCTTCAGATAACTTTTAGCTAATGTGAACAGTCCTAGGCTACTGAAAGATTGGTAGTTTGAACCCACCCAATGGCTCTGTGGGAGAAAGACCTGGCGATCTGCTCCCTTAAAGATTACAGCCTAGCACATAAAACAAAATGGGCACACCAAACCAGAGGCAAGGAGGAGAAGGCAGGAGGGGACAGGAAAGCTGGTAATGGGAACCCAAGGTCGAAAAGGGGAGAGTGTCGACACATCGTGGGGCTGGCAACCAGTGTCATAAAACAATACGTGCATTAATTGTTTAATGAGAAACCGATTTGCTCTGGAAATCTTTAAAGCACAATAAAAAAAAAAAGATTGCAGCCTTGGAAACTCTATGGGGCAGTTTGACACAATGACACAACAACAACAACAACAAGGAACACTCTTCAGTGTGATAGGTACACTTAAAAATAACTCACTTTGGGTTTAATTTGAAGTAGGTTTTGTCAGGAAAGGTATCCATGAAATGTGTGACTCAAGAAAGTTTGCAACATTAAGGGCAAAGCTTAGTTCCTCCTGGAGCCTTGGCTTTTCCTAGAGGAACGTACGTCTTATTTTAGAATGAAAGCCAGTGGAGAAATTGGATTTATTAGGCAGAAATTTGGTCAGCGGATGACTTTTCAGGAATATATTTGGTTCATAAAGGCAGGTCCGTCTCCACTGGGCTTCGACAGTTGTAGTGTTGCTAGTCTTTGGAGCATTTTGTATTTTGGAGTGAGGAAGTATTTGTGAGTTTGTGTTTAAGCCAGTACAGCTTCTGTGAGACTTGTCTGGGATGGAGGTTGGCTGGTTCAGACACTAATATTTGAGCCAAGAGCAGTTTGGGGCCAGGGACTCAGCCTTTGGTGTTTTACTGATGGAAGAAAAGTTCATTAAGCAGGGTTGGGTGTCCTTGGCCTGCGTCCCTCCCCCTCCCTCTGCTCGCCTGAACCTCTATGCTGCTGTGCCCCTGGCACTACCCCCGGTCAGAGCCACGTGGTGGGATTATGGGCTTGGGGCCATGGTTGCTGGGGCTGGCTCCAGCCTTGCTCTCAAGCTGCCAGCTTGCCTCTCCCCTTGCCTCCCGCCCTGGCCCCCCATCCACTCAGCCCTTTTTGCTGAGGGTGTGAAGGTTCCCCATTGTAGTTAGGGTAGAGCCCTGTCTTGGGGTTCTCTGAGTCCACCACTGAGTGCATGCTTGGGCCCAGCCGAGCCCCCTGGCGCTTTGGTGGAGCTGGTGGAGCAGCTGCCACAGCTAATCAGCGGTTTGAGGAAGCCCTCTGTACTATGTCACTTTTTCCATCCTTTTTTCTTTTCTGCATTTAGGCCGTTTTCCTCCCAGTAATGCTACAAAAACAGCAGTGGGGCAGGGAGGAAGCTTTTTTTGAAGGGCTGACAGTTGCGGGCGTGTTTCTCCTCTTGCTGCTTGGTTTGGGATTGCTACGCTGTTGTCTCCCCTGTGTGCATTAACTGAGGCGTGTGTTGAATGAATGCAAGGTGAATGGAACATAATCTACCATGCATCCTGCAGGTCGAGAGTTCCTGTTAAAAGTTTGTTGTCATCCCAGATAGAAAGGGAGAAAAATGTAGAACAAAACTCAAATTCCTAAAAATAGAAGACCAGATTTACTGGAGTGGTAGAGACTAGAGGATCCCTTGAGACTACCGCCCTGAAATACTCTTCAGACTTGGAACTCAAACCATTCCCAGATGTCACCATTCAGCCAAATGACAGATTGGCCCATAAAATAAATAATGTCACCCATGAGTACCGTGCTTCTCAAAATAATCATCTAGATGAAACCAAATGGTAAACATTGACCCTAGACCAAAGATGAGAAGGCAAGGAGGGACAGGGAAGCTAGATTAATGGAAACAGAACAACCAAAATGGAAATAATGAGAATGCTGATAATATGGTGAAGAATGTAACCAATGTCACTGAACAATATGTATAGAAATTGTTAAATGAGAACCCAATTTCCTATGTAAACTTTCACCAGGAACACAATAAAATATTAAAAAAAAAAGTTGTGGTTGTTGGGTGCTGTCAAGTTGGTCCCTGACTCATGGTGACCCCATACACAGTGGAACGAAATGCTGACTGGTCCTGTTCCATCCCCATGATTGGTTGGGGATTGGGCCGTTGTGATCCATAGGGTTTTCATTGACAAAGTTTTTTGGAAGTCGATCTTCAAGCCTCTCTTCCTAGTCTGTCTTAGTCTGGAAGCTCTGCTGAAATATGTTCATCACAGTGACACACAAACCTCCACTGACAGACAGGTGGTGGGTGTGCAGGGGTGTGTTGGCTGGGAACTAAACCCTGGTCTCCTTCATGAAAGGTAAAAATTCTACCATTGAACCACCACGGCCTTGTGAGAAGTTTAGGATATGCACTTGTTGGCTTAGGTGTGTATGCTACTTCTGCAAACTAGGTCCTGAGTCACGGTGTAGCAATTGTGAATCACATGTTAGGAAGATGTAGGTTTGTGTTTCTCAAAAATGTGGTCCAGAGACCATCAGCTTTAGAGGTGCTGCAGACCTGCCCATCAGAATCTTTGGGAGAGGGGCCAGAGAACGTGTTTATTTTCCTATTATTTGTTAGATTATGTTGTATTTTTTGAATAGCTAATAGTCACATAGTTCAGATTTCAAGGAAACTGCATTTTAAAGAGCATCCTAGGAGGTTTGCTCAAATTTGAAAACCACTTGGGTAGCCATGAGGAGGATTTGTAAATCCAAAGTGGAGGTATGGTGATGAGAGAGAGTCTGGTATTAAGACTGACGGAGTTAGGAGGAAGTCAACTCAAAGTGTTTGAGTGTCTTCTGTGGGTGTAGCTGTCCGAGGTGCGGTGGAGGCAGGAAGGAAATAATGTGGAGAAATGTGAATCAGAGGAAAAATAATGAAAGACACCATTTGGAAAAGTGCCAGATAGAGTGGAAGAGCATTCCAGAAAGTGTGGGACAGCAAGTATGTGCTGCAGGATTGAAGAGGGCTTCAGAGAAGAGAGAAGAGGCCACATTATTAGTACGTGTAGGCAGCAGTGACTGCCTCACAATGATATAGAAGCATTGGACCGTTGTTATATGCATTAAACCAGTTGTTGTCGAGTTGATTGCAACCCATGGTGACCCCATGTGTGCAGAGTAGAACTGCTCCATAGGGTTTTCAAGACTGTGACCTTTTGGAAGCAGATTGCCAAGATTGTCTTCTGAGATGCCTCTGGGTAGATTCAAACTGTCAACTTTTCAGCAAGTTGAGTGCTTAACCACCCAGGAACTCTAGGCATTGGACTGAAAACCCAAAAACCCATGATCGTCGAGTCAATTCTGACTCATAGCGACCCTATAGGACAGAGTAGAGCTGCTCCATAGGGTTTCCAAGGAGCAGCTGGTGACCTTTTGGTTAGCAGCCCAACACTTAACCACTGTGACACCAGGGCTCCCAGGGATTGGACTAGGAGTTTGAAAACTTGGGTGGTTCTTTTCTAACATCACACAACATCAATTCATGATAAAGTAAGGGAAGAGAAATCTGTAGTCCATGTCATCTGCTTTTCTGTGTTCTGGTCCTGACTCAGTCACTGTCTAGCTACATGAACCTGAACCGGTCAGTTAACCTTTCTGAGCCTCAACTTCCTCATCTGTAAGATGCAAACGATACCGATACCTGCCTCTTCTGAGTCATTAAGTAGTGGTATAGTGCTCTCCAGCTGTAAACATGGTTGACCCAGGGAGGCGCCCCCCTTGGACAGCCCTGACTTTTCTTCCCAGATCCTTTCTCTCCCTTTAAGGTGTAGTCGCTGTAATGGTTTGCGAGAACTCAACAAAGTACCTTTTGACTGGCAGCTTTAGAAAAGGTTTCCTCGTTATAAAGCACAGGGTCTTAGTATTTCAACAGCAGCTCAGAAATGTGGGCGCAGCCAGCTTACACTTCCTGGTGGGAAATCTCCCCTGCTCTATCCCAATAGCAGATTGTTCCAGGGGTGGTCCTTGCTGGCCTGGTCCACCATTGTCCTGGCGTGCTGGGATTCTTCCAGGGAGTGGGTAGTAGACTGTGTTTCTTGTAGCCTGTACAGACTTTTGTAATACCCAAGGGAAGGGGAAGGGCTTCTATGGTCACTAGATGGTTGTGGGGGTTTCCGCAGTCAGCGACTGTGTATAACTTGTGGGAACTTCCATCAAGTCCATAGGAGGTTCCTGAGGTACTGTGTGATCAGGGATGGAGGGCTCTCTCTAGGGGTGGTGAAGAAGGCCAAGGCAGGCAAGGCCACCTAGAATGCACTGTCTCTTTTCCAGGAGGCACCCTGGCTCTCTTTGTCCCCTTCTTGGGCTAGTGGTTGGAGGGCCGTGAGGAAAATGCTTGTCTGCCTTTGGGGCTGCTGAAGTGTCCTTTTGGAATCCAAGCAGCAGCTAGATCATACAGTACCTTTGCGCAGGTTAGAAATAGGCACCGCCTCCTCCAGGTGGGTGCAGACCTGTGCACCAGAGATTTGCCTAGTGGAGCGCAGGCTGTGTTTTACTACTGACCCCTTGGTCATGCGTCTTGAGCAGTGTACAACCTATATATTCATACATGGCTGTCCCATTAGAATGAGGACCTTGCAGCTAGTGGCTATTTGCTTTTCAGCTGCTGGGCCAAGATTATTTTTCAACCTCTGTTCTAATACTAGGTTTTAGATGTACCCTTTTCACTACCGTTCTCCCTCCTAGGGTGCTGGAACGGGACACTGCTACCCGTAACATATAAGAGGAGAAACCTGGGAGCCTTGGCCTCATTGTTGCACCCACTCCACAGTGTATCTGTCTGACTGCTGAGGTCTTGACCTGTTTCTGGGCCCCTCCCACCTGCAGAGGATTTTCCTGCCTTGCAGATGAAGCGCCTCTAGCCTTCTTCTGTGATAATTGATGCAGAAGTCTGGCTAAGTCTTCAGGGAAGAGGTGACTGCTCAGAGTTTATTTCACATTTCATTAAGGAGCTTCAGGCTTACCTGTTGTGTGTGTCATCTCTCCCTGGTAACTGGAGGGCCTCCCATGGCCCAAGGTGTAGTGCGATCTCAAAGGCGGGTCTTAGATCCTAGGTCTTGATGTGCTCTAGTTCTGGGCATCCTGGTGATATACACACCTCTTGAGCCTGGGAGGCTCTGGGAGGAACACTGGCTGGGAGTTGGGAGACATGGACCCTGCACCTACATTTGCCCCAAACTGCTTGTGTGACCTTGAACAAGTCCCACCCACCTCTCCAGGCCTCAATTTGAGGACAGAGGCCTCGGAGGGTCCTTACCGTGGTGACCTTCAAGGCTTCTCTGGCCATTTATGGCAACCTCCGGCTGTGTTTCTGGCACTCCCCACCTTGGTTTTAGGGAGATCACTTTGATCTGAAGGCTGTGTTCTGTTCTGGAGTCTTCTCTATTACGTGGGCACAGATGCATTTAGAATTGATCAGATTGTGATGTGAGTATTAGGGTGTAATTCCCTGGGCGCAAAGGGGAATGGAAAGAAAGGTTTGGGCAAATTTTGTTGAGGTCCAGGAGAAAGAGTTCTTACTGGAAAAAAAAAAGTTTTTTTTTTTTCCCCTTCTGATTTTAAGAGTAGGCGGAAATGCTTATTGGCCGGTCCTCATGTATTTGAGGGACCGGTACATGGGTGGGAAATACCTGCTCTTCTTTTACACAGAGCGAACAGCTGAAGGGGGCCTTCAAGTTAGGAAGAATGAATTGGGTTTACTTTTGGGAGAACCTCCTCGGTAAAAACCGACAGCTCTACCCTGCTTTGCAGTTTGCATAGTGCCTTCACGCCCACTGGCTTTTGATCCTCTCAGCAGACCTCAGAGTTAGACAGGACAAGGAGTTGTTTTGTTTGCATCTGACAGGTAAAGAAATTGAGGCACAAAATGCAATCTACTCAGGATTGCAGAACCGGTAAGTAATAGAGCTAGAGACCTGAGTGCAGGTCTCTTCTACACTTCTACACTCTCAACTTAGAGCCCTTGTATATACGTCATTACTGGAAGCTATGAAATGTTACACATACATGCCTTGGAGCAGGTAAAGGTTGGGGAGTAGATTTTGCAGGTAAGACAACTTTCTAGGTGGGTTTAGGAACTGACCTGCTAGAGTCAGGGGGTGGAGGAATATTCTTGGGTTTCTTTCAGAATAAGGAATGTATTGATAGCTTATGTATGGAGTGATGTTTTGGACCCTAGCCTAGCATTGAAGATGGCCACTTCTTTTTTCCTTTTTCAATTACAAAACAGCATGGTTAAAGTTTTGAATGCCCCATTCTGAGGTTTGCACACATCTTAAGGCTTTTAGTGTTATGACCAGACTATAAGTGGTCTAGAAATGCCTGAATCCCCAAGTTCAAGCTTTTCTCACGAGCCCTGGAGTACTGGGTCTCCTCTGCCTGATGTTTCTGGAAGGTCACAGGTAGTTACAGGTCCCAGCTTGCAGGTGTGCTGCCACATTCCAGACCAGCACTGCTTGCCGGAAGTTGTACACTGGATTACGCAGTGCTGGAGACCATGTAGGTGGTAACAGAGTCATTCCTGTGGTGGTAATGAGTTTGCCGCCTCTACTTACTTTTTTTTTTTTTTTTTTTTACTTATGTATAGATAGATGTACCCACACTTGTTGGTATGGGCCCTGGCACATGGTAGGGCCACAGTGGATGTACGTTTCCCTTCCATTAATGACTTTGGAGACAAGTCTTTTAACTCTCAAGAGGGTCCAGAAGAGGTTGGACCATGACCTCTGACATTCAGGGAAATGCAAGTTTTTCTGTGTGCCGGACATCTCCCTATGGCCAAGCTATTGACCACTCTTGGCTGTCCTCCTGACTGTGTCCTTCTGCTTCTGAAGTTTTCGATCCTCCTCCCTGGTCTTTAGCTTCCAACAGGGAACAGCAGTATCTCTCATGGGAAGAATGCAAAGTGACACGTGGCATTCCGATTCCGCATTCTGATCCCTTTGTAGCTCCTCTACTAAAAAACAGCTGGTTCCCGGCTGCTGCAAGAAGAGGGAGAAGGATCCTTCAGGCCAGCAGGTCCTTAGAGAGGGCAATGTACTAGCATGGCATTTGAGATCCAGAATTCCTTTCCAGCCACCTGAAAAACAAAACAAATCACAAACAAAGAAAACCTTGTCTTGCAGCCTTAGGGAAAAAAAAAAAGGAAATGTTGTCAGTCTTGTAGCTCCAGCTACAAAGAGCAAATCACTCTGTTTGGTTAATTTAGCAAATTAAACCAATTGTTACACTGACCAGTTTAAAAAAATGCCCAACTCGACAGCAGTCCCAAAGCCTGTGATCTGGGCTCCTCCTATACCCCAGGGGTCCCAGCTCCTGGAGGAGTATTGGAGGAAGCGGGGGTGGATGCTGGGCCCTGGAACAGCCCTGGGGGCTTGGAGGAGGAGGATCTGTCTCTCCCTCTTCTTAAAACAAAAGGCCTTTATTTAGTAAACACCCATATCCCGCCTTGCCCAAGTGTCCTGAGTTGCTTAGTGAGGGAATGGGGTGGGGAACTTGCCCCTGGATTTCTCTGTAAGAGGCTGGGGTGCAGTCGGCTGCTTCTCGGCCTCGGCCACCTCCCCTTGTCCTCTGAACCTTTGTTCCGAGGGCCTTTTGAAGATGTCTGACAGGCCCTGCGGAGGCCGCCAAGCAGGCCTGCTCTGTCTCCACGCAGCAATTTTAAGCGGATCTCTACTTGAGCCACCCCATGAGATCTACTTTCCCTGTTCCCGCAGCCACAGCTGGTGACCCAAAAGGGGGCAGGAGAGCAGGAGCCCAGTGTGACCCAGGCATGGGTGGTGCCCTGACTGTCCCCATGCCACCCTGCCCAGATCAAAGGAGCCTCCTCAGGGAGCAGGGAAATACCTCTCCCGATAGCCCCACCAGCAAGTAAACAGCCAGGGCCTCTCGCAGCTTTTGAAGCCGGGTGCTTCAGGCCCGGAGGAATGCAGAACGTTTCATTTTAGGGTGGACTTGGGTTTCCACTGCTTTGGCGTTTGCAAATTTGAAACAAATGCCCTCATTTAGCAGCAGGCAGGCTGGGCAGTAAATGGGGACTGTTGAAGGGCTTTTATGGCAGTCACAGGTATTTGCGGTGCGAGGGACCCCAGCAGGTTGGGGAAAAGGATGGAGGATT
This sequence comes from Loxodonta africana, assembly GCF_030014295.1. Lineage (NCBI taxonomy): Eukaryota > Metazoa > Chordata > Mammalia > Proboscidea > Elephantidae > Loxodonta > Loxodonta africana. Next base: position 105,758,563 of record NC_087342.1, read on the forward strand.
TATGGTTAGGTGGGTTGTACAAAGACCCCAGCCAGGTCTCCGGTGGACTTTGTTAGGTGGACTTTGCCATAAAAATCAATGCTGCCTCCTACCCCCAGGAAGTATCTCCTTCTGGAGAACAAAGGGGTTTGGGATGATGTTTGTCCCCAGGGGCTGATATTAAGGGCCTTGTACCTCTGGGTTGGCTGACAAAGTATCGGGTTTCCAATGAATCCTTCCTTTTCCCACTCCTAGGGCTTGAAAGTCTCATTAAATGTGCTTTATATATAACAAGTTGGCTGAGAGGTTCCCTTCTCACTTCCAGTTTGTTTTGCAAGGAAGGGAAACGGGGAAACCTGTTTTTCTTTTGTTGCTTCTGGAAGTAGGATCTGTGGAGGTGCAATTAAAAAAAGACCCTGATTTTAGCAATCAGCTAAAAAAAGCTAAGCAAGTGTTAATTGCCTTTGATGGTGCAGCTTAACCAAGGGGGGTCAGCCTGCAGTCTGCCCCACAACCTCTTCACCCACCACCCCCTTACCCCCACCCCACCACGATGGCAAATTCAGAAGCCTGGATTGTTCAGGAGCTGAGCCCTGGCTTCACCTACTCACTGAGGGATCTTATTTCACATCAACCCTCTCAGCCTCAGTTTCCTCTTTTGTAGGGTAGAGGCTAGTAATAGCAATTCCATTAGGGTCCTTGTGAGAATTGAGATGGTTCATTAAACCTGAGATGCTCATTTTTTCTCATATTTTCACATCTCCAGAATTGGGGTGTGACTCACAATCAATGGTATAGTATTGTTTCTTAATTTAACTGGCCGTATTTTTCCTTTTAGCGGAACCTAAATAATCGTGTGTCTTAAAATCAGTGGAGGAGCCCAGGTGTTGCAACAGTTAAGCACTCAGCTGGTAACCAAAAGATTGGTGTTCAAAACCACCCAACTGCTCCACAGTTGAAAAGACCTGATGATCTGCTCCCGTAAAGATTACAGCCTAGGAAACCCTATGGGGGCAGTTCTGCCCTGTCACATGGGGTCACTTTGAGTCAAACTGACTCAAAAGCACCTAACAACAACAAAATCAGTGGTGTCTTGTTGTTGTTAAGTGCTGTCCAATGGATTCTGACTCATAGTGACCCCACGTGACAGGGTAGAACTGCCCCACAGGGCTTTCTTGGCTGTTATCTTTACGGAAACAGATTGCCAGGTTTTTCTCCTGTGGAGCGGCTGGGTGAATTTGAACTGCCAACTTTTCGGTTAGCTGCCGAACGCTTTATGCCACCAGGGCTCCTAGTGGTGTCTTAGAGTCTTTGAAATTCAGTATATGTGGAAGACTTAGTCTGTAGTATAGTAAATGCTCATTAAAAGATAGTTATAATTGTAATGAGGGTGATTTATTTACAGGCCTGTTTTTGTTGCCCTTCCACTAGTAGTTTTCAATCGAAAGTGTTTTCCTTTTAGTCTGGCACATAAATGACAGATGCTTTAAGGCATTGTGTAAGTTATGTGTGTGTGTATGTGGTGGTGGTGGGGACTTTAGTTTGCAGAAGGCAGGAGATGTCCAGGAGAGGAGGTAGATGTCCCTAAGAGAGCAACCTGCGTATGGTGGAAAGAGTAGAATAACTGTCAGGTGGTAAAGTCTCCATTTTAAAAGGCTGACCTCTTCCTGGGGGAGACTGGAGATGCTCCTGTGGAATGGATTATCTGGTAGTTGAATCTCGAGGCAGAGCCAGAAGAGAATAATTAGCAAAGCAAGAGGGCAAAGAAGTACCAAAGAGCGGACACAGCAAATACCAAGGTCTTGGAAGGTAGAGGCCCCAGTGGGTCAGGAAAGAGACAGACAAGAGATGGTACCATTTTCTTCCCCTAATAGATGGCACATTTTTGTGAGATTGGTCCAAGTTTGGTGGAAACAACTGGAGCTGTTCATTGTGTTTTGTGCGTGCCTGGCGTTTCCTGAATGACACCTTTCCCCCTCTAGGACACAAGTGGCCTGAGGGCTGGGGAGCTCTTTCTGCAGTTGAGATCTGTTTCATCTGATGGTAGGAGGGACGGGCTGTGGGACTGGGGTTTTGTGGTAGATGAAAAGAGAAAGCTAGGTCCCTTTTGTATGTACCGGTGAATGTCAAGAGCAAGGCTTTCGTTTAATAAAATGAATTGTTGTGTAGATGACGTTCCAAGCCTTGCAGATGTTCATTTCTGTAGGCTTAGGCAGTTGACCTTATAGGGGTTTCAGAGTGCTTGCTTTCTGTGTAGTTACCCACGGTTTTAACCCTCCGTAGGTGTGCCTGGTGTCCTTGGGTGGCACAAATCGTTAAGCCGAAAAGTTGATGGTTCGAACCCACCCAGAGGCGCCTGGGAAGATAGGCCTGGTGATCTGCTTCCGAAAGGTCACAGCCTTGAAAACCCTATAGAGCACAGTTCTACTCTGTACACATGGGCTTGCCATGAGTGGGAATCCACTTGAAGGCACCTAACAACAACAACTAGGTGTGCCCAGCCAGGAAGAGGCTGATTACTGGATCACATGGAAGGCAAGAACTGGAGATTCGAGACCCAGCCCCTCTATAAAGTGAATGTCTTTCTTTCGTTCCTTTGGGAGTGTTTCGAAGAGGGAGATGTTGTAGTTGGAGTGCTTTGAACAATCAGGAAGGAAGATGCTGAGGTCCTAAGAAAATTTCAGTGCTCCTACCTAAACGGGGTACTTTTTTTTTAAATTGTGGTTTAAATATCTATATAGATATATAAAAGAAAACATTTGCCAACTTAGTTTCTACGTGTACAATTCAGTGACATTGATTACATTTATCATGTTGTGGTTAAGGGCATTTTAAAAAAGTTATTCGTTGTTGAAAATAAACACAGCCGAACATACAGCAATTTCTACATCTACAATTCAGTGACACTGGTTACATTCTTCAAGTTGTGAACCATTTGCAACCATTCCCACCCTCCTTTCCCCCACAAATTGTCCCTTCTCCATTAACATAAACTCACTGCCCCCTAAGCTTCCTATCTAACCATTCAAGTTGCTGTTGTCAATTTGTGATGCTGTAAAACTTACTTGTGGAGCCCCTCTAACACTCATTGTGAAAATTTCTTCTTCTGGGGAAGGTGATCATCCTGTCGTCTCTGTCCTTTGAAGTTTGAAAGGGACAGTGTGGTTCCTTTCAAACCAAGTCAACAAATACCAAAACCTATTATGTCAAAGACACCCAGGCAGATACCTGTGGGCCTTCAGTTGTCCTGAGTTTGCCCAGTTCCCTAGTTTGGGTCTAACACTGCCTGATTCCTTATTTACCTGCGTGGCCAGAAAGGCCTAGCAAGAACGTGTGTGGGACGTCTGTGGTCTCTTGCCAGTGCTGGCCTCCTGAACGAAGACTGTGGCAGCTGAATTAACAGCTGCCTGTTCTGGTCCAAGCCACTGTCTCGGCACAGGGGCGAGGCGTTGATCAGGCTGACAGGGCCGCAAATCCCCCTGAGCCCCAGGTTGGAAATAAATTAGTTAAAAGTTGCTCTTAAACTCCTGACAAATTGCTTTCAGTTTTTGCTGCCAAAAGAGAACTCTGAAAACAGGGTGCAAATTGGGTTATTTACACCGTCTCTGTTTTTGTTGCTTCCGTGAAATCTGTGAAGGAGGGCGAAGATCCAAAGGGAGCTTTTCAGGTTCTAAGGAGCCAGTACCTGGCATCAGGTGGAGAGGAGGTAGAGGTGGGCGTGTCCTGGGTGAAGTGCGGTTGAACTCAGGATGTGTGGGGACCGGACAGGCCTTTGTGGTGCCCGGGACCAGCCCCTTGCATTAGATCAAAGAAAGACCTTTTGTTTTTCTGTTCACACTTTCTTCTGCCCTGGAGCCAGAGTCGTAAAGAGGTGGAGTTACAAGGGTCTGCATCTGGCTGCTGGGCTGGAGGGTGGTGGCAGGGGTCTTCCTTCTCGCTGTGTACTTCCTGCGTTCTGCTCCCGTTGTCCTGGGTGTTCAGGGGTCTGCCTGGGTGGGCTGGGGCACCTGGATAGGGTCCTGACTGAGCTGGACTCCAAGCTGGTGAAACCAGCTGCACAAAGCTGGATTTCACTCCAGGCTAAGTGTTTTGTTGCTGAATCATCTGCAATCATTAGAAGTAGTGAAGGGTGAGTGATATTTAAGGCAACTCAGCTGGGTTTACTGGAGGCCCAGGCCACTGCCTTAGAACCTCATTAAGAATTCTTGGAGCGGGAGAGGATAGGCGCAGCTCATTCAAAGCTTGCTTAACTTCTGACTGCCTTGGGAAGAGGCCAGCTACTAAAATATGAAAAATGTTTGCCCAGCAGCCCCCAGAGTTTGGCCACACTGCCCTGGCCAAAGAAAACACACACTTACAATTCATTATTTAGCCTCCTCCTGTGAGCTTGCTCGTGTCTCTTCCTCCCCTGGGACCTCGCTGGACTGGGGGAGTAAGGGGGGGGGTTGGCAGGAAAGCTCTTGCACCTTTTGATGGGAGGCTTGGCCTAAAGCAAGTGCTGTCTACACTGGCCCCACCCTACCTAGCATGTACTTTTAAGTTACAGAAGCCTGTGTACAAATCCTGGCAGAGCCACTATCCAAGTCCTGTGTGGGTTTGTCTCTTCCGCATCTGTAATGGGGACGATAACAACTATCCCCATAGGGTGTTTAGGATTTAAAATGATACCTTAGGTACCAGGTGGGTATCTGGTACCATGCACATTGTAACTGTGGCCTTAAGAGTCTATGTAGCCCAGACGGGTCTCACCTTTGGTTTACCTGGTATCATTCTTCGTATCACCTTTAACCCAAGAGCTCGTATGACAGGTTAGAGGCAAAGGAATGTGGCAGCTATGAAAGGCCTTCATGGATGGGCTGCAGCCCTTTGGGCAGGCTCATAGCATTAATTCTCGTGCCCAGGGAAGCTCTGCCATCAGTTTTCCTAATGCAGTTCTTATAACAGTCGAGAGTACAGGTCAAATCCTGGCTCTGTTATTTATCAAAAGCTGTAAGACAAAGTTAATGTGTGTGTACCTTAGCCACCTCATCTATAAAATGGGGATAATAATAGTACCTACCTCAATAATAGGATCATTGAGAATTAAAAGAGTCAATACAAGTGAAGTCCTTAGAACAATATATGGCATTTAGTAAATTTTCAATAATTGTGACTATTGTTACTCTTAGAAGCAGTCCCTCACGGGAGGTAGGAGGAGGCTATAATTCAAGATTCAAATCTTTGGGTGCCAAATGGGAACCTTTAGAACAAATCTCGGAGTATTTACTACCCAGGAGAGGAGGCTCTTTGCAAACTGGCCAGTATAGGGGGTGGAGTGGGGAGACTCAGCTCTGCTCAGGGAACCCTCTTCATCTTTCACCCACCAGCTCAGTGGACTCATGTGTTTGGGGTCCTAGTCTCAGAATCAGGGGCAATACTTCCTCCCCTTGGTACATCCTCCTCCTCAGTGTACACTTGGGCAAGAGGGTGCTTCAGAGTTGATAAAGCCTCTTAATAGGAGCCCTGGTGGTGCAACAGTTAAGCAGGGGGTTGCTAACTGATAGATTCGTGGTTTGAACCCACCCAGTGACTCCAGGGAAGAAAGACTCAGAGATCTCTCATAAAGATTACAGCCTAGAACACCCTCTGGGGAAGTTCTGCTCTTTCACATGGAGTTGCTATGAGTCAAAATTAACTTGAGGGCACCTAACAACAAAAACAACCTTGGGGCTGTTGAGAGGAGGTATGTTGTTGGGGTTGCCCCCTGTCGGGGAGGAGTAGATCACACTTGCAGTTTGCTAGGTCCTATGCTAAGTGTGTGTTATATGCATTGAACTTAGTCGCTGTCTAGTTGATTCTGACGGTGGCGACCCTGCGTCAGAGTAGAACTATTCTCTATAGGATTTTCAGTGGCCAATTTTTCAGACGTAGATCATCATGCCTTTCTTTTGAGTTGCCTCTGGGTGGACTTGAACTTCCAACCTTTCAGTTCGCAGCCAAGCACGTTAACTATTTATACCACCCAGAGACGTTAGGTGCATTATCTTACTGAATTTTTACAATGTCTGTGGGAGTAGGTTTTATTATCCTTTTTACAAGTGAGGGAACTGAGGCTTAGAGAGGTTATGAGTTGTCCAAGTAGCAGTCTGTGCTAACTGAATGTGGGCATTAGAAATACATGGGACTATGAGTGAAAACTCGTACGCCTCCTCCCTGCTTACCCCGTGACTACCTCTTCAGGGGTGACTTTCTGTGCTCCATCTAGCCTCTGTCTTTGCACTGATGACATGGCCTCCCTTCCTCTGACTGGCTCAGGCAGCTGTTGACTCAGCATTTTTCAACTAAGCCAGATCTCTTAATACTGGATTTAGCGCCCAGATTCTGGCCCAGCTTGCAGTGGCTGCCCCGGTAGCCTGTACATTCAACCAAGTTCCATACGCTTATGCCCTATGGATGGAGCTGTGAGCCAACCAGCAGCTGTGGGATGAGCCCTGTGCACCCCTGTGCTGCACTGGAGCGAGCCAGGCCTTGGTGCTGCCTTCTCAGTCCCTTGTGTTCTTGGGACTATGTCAGTGGGTTCTCTAATTTCTGAAGTTGTAAGTTCAAACTGTTCTGCCCCAATTCCCTCCCTCACTTCCAGTCCTCACCCCAGTAGGCAGGCATCCTGTCACTGATCTTGTCATGGGCAGAGCCCCCATGCCACCCCAGCCCAGGGCAGCACTGCCGCAGACGCACTTCCAGGCCAGTGAGCACAGCGACCACTAGTCCATGCTAACCTCTCTCAGCTTCTTGCTTTTCTTATAGTTGGGGAATCTTTCCATTTATTATTTTCATTTTATTGTGTAAAATACGTATGACATAAGACTTGCCATTTTAGCTATTTTTAAGTGTACAGTTGTGACATGAATTCTAACACCGTGTTGTGTAACTGTCACCACCGTTTCCGAAACTTTTCCATCACCCCAAACAGAAACTCAGTGCCATTTAGCGATAACTCCCCATTCCCACTTCCCCCAGCCCCTGGTAACCACTGATCTCCTTTGGTCACTAGGCATTTGCCTGTTTTAGATGTTCCATGTAAGTGGGATCATACATTATTTGGCCCTTTGTATCTGACTTATTTCACTCAGCATACTGTTTGCTTGAGTATTTATAGCATGTATCAGTTCATTCATTTTTTTATTAACATCAATAATAGATAATGATCAAAAAGCTCAAACAATTTGAAATGGATTAAATTTTTCAAAAACTTTCTTTTCATAATTCTCAGTAAACAAATTCTATTCCCCAGAGTTAATGGTTACTGGTTTCTCCGATATGCTTTTAGAAATACCCTTACATACAAGCATATATAGCTTTTTATATGTAGCACAATTGGGACATTGCTTTAAATAATGGTTCTACAACTTGTTTCATATACCAATGGATTTTAGACATATTTTCATTTCAGTACATGTAGATCAACCTCATTCTTTTTGACTGCATGTGGCTACTCCCTGGTTTGCCTCACCCATTCTCTACCGATGAATGGTAGGTTGTTTCTAAGGGCTTACTGTTTTAAACAATGTTACCACATACATCCTTAGACACACCTTTGCCCTCGTGCTTGTTTATCTGTAGAATAAATTCTTGGAAGTGGAGTTGCTCTGTCAAAAGGGTATTAACATATTTAACATTTTGTATTTTATGTTGTTTTTCTGGGGAAGGAGTTTATAACTTTCATCAGATTCTTAACAATTCTGTGACCAAAAAGGTTTCTGAATTACTGCTATACAGCGGGCTTGTGAAACTCACACAAGAGAAACTGTGAAAACTGGCAAGCATGGTTCAAATGTAAAGCATTGCTAGGGTGACCAGATAATTTATCATCCAAACCGGGACACCATTCATAATTCTGCCAAGATGTCCAGCATAAACCAGGATTATCCCATGCGGTTGGACATATGGTCTCCCTAGACACAAGCACCAGAGCCTTCCCTGAGTAGCCCAGTTGCCCACCAGCGTCTCCTTCTTTGGTCTCTGAGACTGTGTACGTTCTCTCATCTACACCATTTAGTACTGAATTACCTCCTGTGTTTTATTTTCTGTTCTTCTTGTTACCCCCAACTTGATGGTAAGCTCTGTAGGGTGGGTCAAGTTCTTGTCCTGTTTTCTCACAAGCCTAGCCCTGTCCTGGATGCTCAGTGGTTGCTCAAGAAATTCTTGAATTCCAAAGACCAGATTTCAAGTCCTGGAAGTAGATGAACTTTTTTGAACCCCATTTCCTCATCTAGAGGGTAGAAGTGATAATCTCCACCTCATAGAGTTGTGCCAAGGCTCTAGTGAGGTCAAGACTGAAGGGGTGTTGCAAGTGTTGCTATTGTTTGCGGGACCCCCACAACTTCTCACTGACATATCCTTGGGAACCTTTAAGACATGGCTAGCTGTCTAGACTTGTTTTCCATTTCTCTGCTTATTTAAAACAAACAAACAAAAAATAGTTGCCATCGAGTCAACCCTGACTCATGGTGACCCCATGTTTGGCAGAGTAGAGCTGTTCTCCATAGGTTCATATGGCTGATTTTTCAGTAGACCAGCAGGCTTTTCTTTCAAGGTACCTCTGGGTGAACTTGAACCTCCAATCTTTTGGTTAACAGCTGAGTGCTTAACCATTTGCATCACCCAGGGGCTCCCTCCATTTATTACCATCCTCTTAATTGTTCTTTTATCTGTTCCCTCCCTTTAAACCCCACTACCCTTGGCTTAGCTCAGATCTTGTCATTTGTTCCTTGCAATATGGTTGGAAAAAGAAGTGAATTGTTAAAGGCAGCATCTTTTTATTATCTTTTTTTTTAATTGTAAATATATAGGTAACAAAACATTTGTCATTTCAACAGTCTTTGCGGGTATAGTTCAGTGACATTAACTGTTCGTCCCGTAGTTGAGCCATCAGCAATAATGGTTCCTGAATTTTTCCATCACGGTAGCATCTTTTTTTTCCTTAAAAAATTTTAAGAAGTGTACTTCCTGTCATGAGGTAAAATATCAGATAAGAAGACAAGAGACTGAGATGACAAGGAAACTGACTGAGAAGTGTGAAGAAATAAAAAGGGGACTAGATGAGATGAGGAAACCCTGGTGGCGTAGTGGTTAAGTGCTACAGCTGCTAATCAAAAGATCAGCAGTTCGAATCCACCAGGTGCTCCTTGGAAACTCTATGGGGCAGTTCTACTATGTCCTATAGGGTCGCTATGAGTCGGAATCGACTCGAGGGCAATGGGTAGATGAGATGATGGATTGTAAGTGGTGTAAATGGTTAAGCGCTTGGCTGTTAACTGAGAGGTTCGTGGTTCAGATCCACCCAGAGGCATCTTGGAAGAAAGGCCTGGTGATCTACTTCTGAAAAATCACAGCTTGAAAACCTTATGGAACACAGTTCTATTTTGACAACATGAGGTTGTCATGAGTCTGAATCAATTTGATGGCAACTGGCTGGTGGTTATGAAGAAACAAAAAATACAGTAGCAGAGTTCAATTTCCAGTATAGTCTTTAAAGGGTGGAATCAGCACAACAGTTAACCCAATCAGTGCCATGCAGTTGAGGAGCCCTCAGGATCCCAAGAAAAAGGTACAGTGAGATGAAAACGATGAACCAAAAATACTATGATTAGAGAAATAGATTCAAGGTTTTAAAAAATAAGGAGTATGCTAGTAGAATTAAAAAAGCAAGAAGTATGCGTTGCTAATCATAAAAAGGGATGAAAGCACATAAAACAATATATAGAGCAAAAGAAGCAGCGGCATAGGATTCATACATGAAACGAGAGAAAAGCAAAGACAAGTCAGTTTTGATCAATTTCACCAGAATAACTCTCCCATTGAGTTAAGAAAGAATTTAGATTGTGTAAAACAGTTTAATGCTCTTTACATGAGACCAGCTGAAAATAGTGACAAAGTTGATTTATTGTTCTTTTTCTTACTTGAAGCCAATTGTAATTTATTTTTATTCTCTTATTTAGGAAATAATTTAAGATTATTAATTTTTTTTTTCTGAATACAGCTTTGAAATTAGTGAATTTGAAATGAAAAAAATACAGACTTGATAAGTAACTTAAGATCCAGGGCTTTAGAAAAGAATAAAGAAAGAAAACTTTGACAAGTCTAATCAGGAAAAAGAGAGAAAAGGTCAGTAGGCAAAACAAGAAAGGAAAAAGAGAGTTTGATCTCACTCATAGCTTCACAACTATTTCTTGAGCATGTACTTAAGTACGGGGTAGGTATCAGGGATACATACCGATAGATGAGATGATAGGTAAGGTCACTGTCTCCAAGGGAGCTTACAGTTTAATGGGAGAAGGCTGCCACTTAAGACAATGTATATTAATAATTACAGTTGTGATCATTGCATTGGAAAAAGATTTTCAATTTAAAAATTTATCATGTTCAATGTCCAATGCTATGAAATCTATTTTAGGAAGATATAAATTAACAAATGTATTCAAGAACCATTAGAATGCCTGAATAGCCCTAATAACTGTTCAAAACGATTAAATGATAGGTTAAAAAAATATATATATATATCTAAAAACTGTTGGATCAAATGGTCTTGAAGGAAATTTTTGAAAATGTTGAGGAAATAGAGCCTGGTAGTGCTCTGTAGAGGCAGTGGTGGTTCAGTGGTAGAATTCTCGCTGTCCGTGATGGAGACCTGGGTTCAATTCCTGCCCAATGCACCTCCTGTACAGCCACCACCCATAGGTCTTTGGAGGCTTGCATGTTGCTATGATGCTGATAGGTCTCAGTGGAGCTTCTGGACTAAGACAAACTAGGAAGAAAGACCTGGCAATCTACTTCAGAAAACCAAGCCATGAAAACCCCACAGACCGCAGCGTTCTGACCTGCAAACGATCACGGGGAGAGGCAGGACCAGGTAGCAGTTCTTTCTGTTGCAGGGAGTGGCCATGAATCGGGGCCAAATCGCCAGCAGCTAATAGCAGCCACCACAGTGCTTTGTAAACTGTCAGAGTGCAGGAGCAGATAGACAGCTGCCTTGTGCACTTCACAAAGTTGTTATAACCTTACTCCCAAATGCTGACTGACAGGGTAGAAAAGAAAACCCCATAGAGCACTCTGATTTAGGAATATTGATTAAAAATCTAATATAAAATACTGGCAAATCAGATCTAATGCTATATTAAAACAACGGTGTACCCCAAAATGCATGGGTAGTTTAATCTCATATAGTTCATCAAAATAAGAAGTCAGAGGAGTAAAACCACACAGTTTTCTCAATAGACTAAAAAAATCACAGCGGATACAAATTAACATCCATTCCTGATTAAAAAAAAAAACTCTCAAACCACAGCCAACGTTATGCATAAAAAGTAAACTATAATGCTGTTCTCCTTAAAGAGCAAGTCACTACTATTTAACATTATTCTGGAAATTCCAGCTGAAATAATACTATAAGAAAAAGATTAAAAGTCAAAATAAAGTGGGCGTTCTTTGCAGATGGTATCATTTTTAACATACGAAGCTCAAATATCAACTGAAAAACCACTAGAATCAATAAGATGATTTAGTGATTTGGTCAAATACAAAACCTGTACAAATCCCGAAAGGTTTGCTATTTATCAGGAGTAACCATTAGAAAATACAATGGAGACATTTATGCCATTCACAAAATCAACAAAAAAAAATATAATACTTAGGCATGAACCAGTATAACGGAGACTTTATGTTGAAGGAGTCGGAAAATATCACCCTTCTCCCCTCTGAGTATGAAACCAATTGAGAGAGAAACAGACTTATCTGAAATCGGACAGATGGCGATCAGGCTAGTATCACTTTTATTACTGATAAAGGCTAGGTTGAGGAACAAGGCTTTAATCTAAAGAAGATAAGCTTGTCTGATTCATCCTTGAATGAGACAAATTAAGCCCTTGGCCGCTGTGGTCCGAACCCACCCAGTGGCTCTGCAGGGAGAAAGACCTGGTGACCTGCTTCTATAAAGATTACAGCCTAGAAAACCTCTCTGGGCTACTTCTGCCCTATCACAGGGGTTTGCTATGAGTCGGAATCAACTGAGGCACCCAGCAACAACAGCACTAGTTCATTGGAGTCTCTGGGTAGTGCAGTTAATGCACTCAACTGCTAACCGAAAGGTTAAAGGTCGAGTCCACCCAGAGGAGCCTTGGAAGGAAGGCTGGGCAATCTACTTGTGAAAAATCAGTCTTTGAAAACCCTGTGGAACACCGTCCTACCCTGACACACACGGGGTCTCCATGAGTGAGAACTCGACAGCAACTGGTTGACCAGTTTCATCATCAGCAGTGCTGGAGTATTGTGTGTGTGTGTACGTGCACTTATACGCAGTGTACCTATATAAAATGTATGCTATCTGCAGGCAGGCTGATCCTCCCTACCCTAAGGGGGCTGGAGGAATAAGGGTCAGTCAGAGCCACACATGCCAGACTGACATCGCCCCTACCTGGGGCAAGTGGGAGGAGGAGCAAGGCCAGAGTGGTGCTGCAATAGCACTCTTTCTGCCTGGAATGGAGAGGAGTTGTCCCTCAAAAATTCTTCCCTTTGCTCTCTGCGCTCTTGCAAGGCTTAACCATTGAAGGCCCTGGGCACCTGGGGGTGTGGCTGTTCCCTACAGGGAAGAGGCACAGCTGTCTGTCATCTATCCTTGCTTCTGCTTTCACTTACCATGGCTCCTTTGTGGATCCTTCCAGGACATCTGGAGAGCAGGTAGATTTTCCCCCTAGAAGACCCTCAAATGGATCAAAACAGGACAGTATTTAAATTAATTCCAAGGCAACTCTGCACCCAAACCTGAAAATTCCATACCCTGTCTATTTCCCAAGGAGGCCCGGTGGTACAGCGGGAAATCTGCTTTCATAAAGATTCCAAAAAAACCAAACCCGTTGCTGTCCAGTTGATTCCGACTCATAGCAACCCTGTAGGACAGGGTAAAACTGCCCCATAGGGTTTCCAAGGATATAAATCTTTACAAAAGAAGACTGCCACATCTTTGTCTTACAGAGCCACTGGTGGGTTTAAATTGCTGACCTTTCAGTTAGCATTGAGCACTTAACCACTGTGCCACCAGGGCTCCTTCCTGTAGAGATTACAGCCTAGGAACCCCTATGGGGCAGTTCTACTCTGTCACATAGGGTCACTATGAGTGGGAATCAACTCCACAGCAGTGGGTATTAGTTTGAACCTATTTCCCAGGCATGGCAAACACATTTTCTTCAAATAAATAACAACAGAACAGGAACCTTCACTGTCGTTTAAGGCCCTATTCCTAGCACTAATTAAATGCCTGGCACATAGTAAGCATTCAATAATTTAATGAACCTTTTTAGGGGGAAAAAGTGCAGCATGTAATGCAGAAAAGGCATTATATTCCTGATCTTACCAATTAACAGTAAGAAATAGGCAAGGAAGTTGAATAGAAAACAGTAAGAAAGGGCCATATAAACCAGAGACTACATCAGCCTGAGACCAGAAGAACTAGATGGTGCCCAGCTACAACCGATGACTGCCCTGATAGGGAACACAACAGAGAACCCCTGAGGGAGCAGGAGAGCAGTGGGATATAGATCTCAAATTCTCATAAAAAGATGAGACTTAATGGTCTGAGTGAGACTAGAAGGACCCCGGAGGTCATGGTCCGCAGACCTTCTGTTGGCCCAGGGCAGGAACCATTCCCAAAGCCAACTCTTCAGACAGGGATTGAATTGGACTATGGGGTAGAAAATGATACTGGTGAGGAGTGGGCTTCTTGGATCAAGTAGACACATGAGACTATGTGGGCAGCTCCTGTCTGGAGAAGAGATGAGAGGGCAGAGGGGGTCAGAAGCTGGCTGAATGGACGCGAAAATAGACAGTGGAGAGAAGGAGAGTATGCTGTCTCATTAGGGGGAAAGCAACTAGGAGTATATAGCAAGGTATGTATAAGTTTTTGTATGAGAGTCTGACTTGATTTGTAAATTTTCACTTAAAGCACAATAAAAATTAAGAAAAAAAAAAGAGACAGTAAGAAATTGAGCTAACCAGTACACATATGAAAGATTGCTTTATGTTGTTAAGGACAAAGTAAACGTCTCAAGTAAAATATATATTAAGGTATTATTTTACATCTTTCAGATTGTCAAAAATTAATATAATCATCAGTGTTTGTAAGGAAGTGTAAGTAGGCACAACGTTTTTGGAGAGCAATTTGTAGTTTTCAGAAACTCGAAACTGTATACTCTTTGGTCCAGGGGAATTCTGTTTCTAGGAAGTCATCTGTCCTAGTTATCTAGTGCTGCTATAATAGAAATACCACAAGTGGGTGGCTTTAACAAACAGAAATTTATTTTCTCACAGTTTAGGAAGCTAGAAGTCTGGTTTCAGGGTACTGGGTCTAGGGGAAGCCTTTCTCTGTCAGCTCTGGAGGAAGGTACTTGTCTTCTTTTAAGCTTCTGCCCCTGGGTGATCTTCATGTGACTTGACATCTCTCTTCCCCCATCTCTGCTTGCTCACTTGCTTGTTTCATCTCTTTTATATCTCAAAAGAGATTGATTGAAGACACACCCTACACTAATACTGTCTCAAAGAAAACCCATTCCCAAATGGGATTATAACCACAGGTATAGATAGGGATTAGGATTTACAACACATACATATTTTAAAATTTTTATTGTGGTTTAAGTGAAAGTTTACAAATCAAGTCAGTTTCTCATACAAAAACTTATATACACCTTGCTATATACTCCTAGTTGCTCTCACCTGAATGAGACAGCATACTCCTTCTCTCCACTCTCTTTTCGTGTCCATTCAACCAGTTTCTGACCCCCTCTGCCCTCCCCATCCCCCCTCGAGACAGGAGCTGCCCGCATAGTCTCATGTGTCTGCTTGATCCAAGAAGCCCACTCCTCACCAGTATCATTTTCTATCCCATAGTCCAGTCCAATCCCTGTCTGAAGAGCTGGCTTTGGGAATGGTTCCTGTGTTGGGCTAACAGAAGGCCTGGGAACCATGACTTCGGGGGTCCTTCTAGTTTTGGTTAGACCATTAAGTCTCGTCTTTTTATGAGAATTTGAGGTCTGCATCCCACTGCTCTCCTGCTCCCTCAGGGGTTCTCTGTAGTGTTCCCTGTCAGGGCAGTCATCAGTTATAGCCAGGCACTATCTAGTTCTTCTGGACTCAGGCTGATGTAGTCTCTGGTTTATATGACCCTCTCTGTCTCCTGGGCTCATGATTACCTTGTGTTTTTCGTGTTCTTCATTCTCCTTTGCTCCAGGTGGGTTGAGACCAATTACTGCATCTTAGATGGCCACTTGATAGAGCTTAAGACCCTAGATGCCGCTCTCCAAAGTGGGATGCAGAATGTTTTCTAAATAGATTTTATTATGCCAATTTGACCTAATGTCCCCTGAAACCATGGTCCCCAAACCCCTGCCCCTGCTACGCTGGCCTTTGAAGTGTTCTGTTTATTCTGGAAACTTCTTTGATTTTGGTTTAGTCCAGTTATGCCAACCTCTCCTATAAGTTTTTTTTTTTCTTAATAGATTTTATTATGCCAGTTCACCTAGATGTCCCCTGAAACCATGCTCTCCAAACCCCTGTCCCTGCTACGCTGGCCTTCAAAGCATTCATTTTAGTCAGGAAAGTCCTTTACTTCTGGTTTAGTCCAGTTGTGCTGACCTCTCCTGTATTGTGTGTTGTCTTTCCCTTCACCTAAAATAGTTTTTGTCTATAGTGAATACTCCCTCCCTCCCGCCCTCCCTCCCCCCTCTCGTAACCATCAAAGAATATTTTCCACTCTGTTTAAACTGTTTTTTGAGTTCTTATAACAGTGGTCTCATACAATGTTTGTCCTTTTGCAACTGACTAATTTCACGCAGCATAATGTCTTCCAGGTTCCTCCATGTTATGAAATGTTTCACGGATTCATCATTGTTCTTTATCAATGCATAGTGTTCCATTGTATGAATATACCATAATTTATTTATCCATTCATCCATTGCTGGGCACCTTGGTTGCTTCCATCTTTTTGCTATTGTAAACAGTGCCGCAGTGAACATGGGTGTGCATATATCTGTTTGTGTAAAAGCTCTTATTTCTCTAGGATATATTCCAAAGAGTGCGATTGCTGGATCATATGGTAGTTCTATTTCTAGCTTTTGATGGAAGCACCAAATTGATTTCCAAAGTGGTTGTACCATTTTACATTCCCACCAGCAGTGTAGAAGTGTTCCAATCTCTCCACAACCTTGCCAACATTTATTATTTTGTGTTTTTTGGATTAATGCCAGCCTTGTTGGAGGGAGATGGAAACTCATTGTGGTTTTGATTTGCATTTCTCTAATGGCTAATGATCGTGAGCATTTCCTCATGTATCTGTTAGCTACCTGAATGTCTTCTTTGGTGAAGTGCCTGTTATATCCTTTGCCCATTTTTTAATTGGGTTGTCTTTTTGTAGTTGAGGTTTTGCAGTATCATGAAGATTTTAGAGATCAGATGCTGATTGGAAATGTCACAGCTAAAAACATTTTCCGAGTCTGTAGGTATTTTGGAAATCCTGGTGGTGTAGTGGTTAAGTGCTACGGCTGCTAACCAAAAGGGTCGGCAGTTCAAATCCGCCAGGCACTTCTTGGAAACTCTATGGGGCAGTTCTACTCTGTCCTGTAGGGTCACTATGAGTCGCAATCGACTCCACGGCACTGGGTTTGGTTTTGGTTTTTTGGTAGGTATTTTACTCTTTGTTGAAGTCTTTGGATGAGCATAGGTGTTTGGTTTTTAGGAGCTCCCAGTTATCTAGTTGCACTTCTGGTGTTTGTGCATTGTTACTAATGTTTTGTATACTGTACAACACATATTTTTGGGGACACAATTCAGTCTATAACATCATCCTACAGAAACACTATTATTACCAGTGAGCACAGGTGCCTGGAGAAAGAGGTTTTGTTAGAACATTGTAATAGCAAAAAATTGAAAAGTATCTGAATATCCAATATTAGAATATTGGATAAATAGATTATAGATCATTGATGCAGTGAAATAATGCACAGCAGTTGAAACGAATGAGCTAGAACCATGTGAACAGACCTGGAAAGGTACCCGTGGCTCACTGTACAGCTTCGAAAATGAGTTGCCGAACAGCCGGTATGGCCTTATCCCATAATCAGGCCTTTTGTGAATGTGCCTGCTGCACTCTCCATGACAGAAAGCTGCTCCACTCCATTTTCTACCATAAAAGCCACCTTCTCAGAAACAAGGACTCACTGGTAGTGGTTGTTTTGTAGGGGTGAGCCCGAGCAGGGTAAAGTTGTATTTCACCTCCTTTGCCTCTCTCCCCCAAGCCAGTGTTCTAGTGGCCTCTTGCTATACTTCCCCCTCATGATGTCCTAAGCTCTGAACGTCCTGAATTACTCGGAGTTCTCTGCTCATGCTTTGTCTTTTTGCTTCTGGCTTCTTCTATTTACTAAGCCCATTCCTTCTTAAGGAGCTCTGATGGCGCCGTGGTTAAGTGCTCGGCAGCTAACTTAAAGGCTGGCAGTTTGAACCTACCAGTTGGCTTCTCGTAAGAAAGATGTGGCAGGCTGCTTCCGTAAAGATTACAGCCTTGGAAACCCTATGGGGCAGTTCTACCCTGTACTGGTAATTTCTTCTTAAAACCTTGTATAGGAGACCCTTCTTCCAGGTTTCTTCCCTGACTCCTTATCTCCCCAGTCTGAGTTAGAAGCCTCTCTTCCACCCTTTGCACCCACCCATCACTGTGTGGTAACGAAGTTAAAGCTAGTGATTAAGATACCAACTGTGGAGTCAGATGACCTGAGCTCTGAATCCTGCATTTGTCTCTTTCTGTGTGACCTTGAGCAAGTTGCTTTGCCCTGCTGTGCTTCAGTTTCCTCATCTACATAGGGGGGGATCTGAGTACCTAGCTCATGGGTTGTTGTAAACGTTAACAAATTAATATGGCAGGAGTGCTTGCAACAGTGCCTGGCACATAGTTAGCGGTCAGTTAGTGTTACCTATTATTGTAATTATGTGTTTACTTGTCCAGCTCCTCCAACAAGCTAAGATGCTTACGGGCAGTAATTGTGCACTTTTCTAAGCTCTCCATCCCCAGTGCCTTGCAGAGTACTGGCACATGGTAGGCTCTAAATAAATGTTTGCTGAATTAATAATGATAATTAATGTAATTGCCTATCAGGATCCCATATTGGGCTTTGACCCTCTGCGGGTTCCACATCAAGTAGGGATAACATGGCTTGGAAAAACCACCACAAATCAGTGCTGTTTCCTGAGCATCTCCAACAGGCAGGGCACTTGAAATGTTGGAGACAGACAAACGGGAGACCAGCCCTTGTCCTCAGGGGGCTTAGAATCCAGTGGCGCAGACAAGGTACAAGCACACAAAGAGTTAAACAACTATGAAAGATTTTAATCACCATTTGTAGGAGCAATAGAAAGAGAGAAGGAGGTTCACAGTTATTTCAGCGGTTGGTACATTGTTATTTAACTCCTTTCTTGTTTTCCAGATGCACTCTACAAATCATCTTAAAGCTTTTAGTAAGCTCAATCGGGCTAGAGGTTTGATTGTGTTCAGATTTTATTTATTAATTTTTCATGTGTACATCTCTCAGTAGACACATACCCCTGGTTGTCTCTGTAATATTAGTAGCCATCAGTAATCATTTCTAGATCCATTATTTCATGAGGGGTTTTAAAATGATGATATTCTGTTTATTAACTGGAAACTTCTATAAAGACAAACTTCCCCTTATTAACTGTTTGGTTACCCTGAGGTATAGCTGTTCAGGAAAGGAAAATAAATACTTAATGCTTTTCCTTCATTTATTAGTTTTAAAAATAATGAGTTGGTTCTCTGGCATCCCTAAAAGGTGACCAATGAGGCTTTGGGCTTTTTTTTTTTTTTTTTTAAAAGCATCATTACGTACTCGTGGACTTTAAACCTATTTCATGTGTTTAAGCCTGTGTGGTTCTTACTCTTGTTGTTGTTGTTATCTGCCATCAAGTGGACTCCACCTCATGGCAACGTTGTGTACAACAGAATGAAACATTCCCGCCCTGCATCATCCTCACAATCACCGACAGGTTCAAGTCCATTGCAGCAGCCATTCTGCCAGTCCATCTCTCCAAGGGTCTGCCACATTCTCGCTGGCCCTCTGCTTTACCAAACGGGATGTCATTCTCTAGCAAGATCCCTCCTGATGACATCCTAAGCAAGCGAGCTGAACAGTGTTCTGTTTTAACCCGTTAGGTTTTCATTGGCTTTGGAGATAGATCACCAGGCCTTCCTTCCTAGTCTGTCTTAGTCTGGAAGCTCCACTGAAACCTTCCATCGTGGGTGACCCTGCTGGTATTTGAAATATTGTTGACATAGCTTCCAGCATCACAGCAACACACCAGCCACCACAGCATGACAAACTGACAGATGGGTGGTTGCTTCTTACCCTTAAAAAAAAAAGGTCCCATCCTTGGCCCATGGGTCCTCTTCAAGTTGACCCTAAACCTTTTAACTCAATCCTGCTAGTCTTTGCTCAGTTTCCTTGTGTGTTAAGATGTTCCAGACTCCTCTGGTATATTTCCTACCCCAGATCTGGAATCATCCACTTCAAGAAGAAAGGGCATGACGTTTTTAGAAGATTGGTACAATATTACTAAACCACTTTCCAGAAAGTAATTGTAATTTACACTCCCACCAACAGAGTATGAGGACCATATTCTCCATATACTCGCTGTTGTTGTGTGTTACTTTTTTAAAATCTTGGCCTTTGTTTGATGGGCAGGGTATCTCATTCCAATTTGCTTTTCTTAGATTACAAGTGCATTGGGACATTTCTTATATTCAGTATTTGTTTATTTTTGTTTTGAGAATTCTGTCTTCATTTTTTTTTTTTTTTTTGGATCATTTTTCTACGAGGATTTTAGTAGTTTTTATAATTGGTTTGTAACTCTATATATTAAGGCCAGCAACCTTTCTTCTGTCGTTTGCTGAAAATAATTTTCCTAATTTATTGTTTACCATTGTTTTCAACATTTATTTTATGTAGTCAGGTGTTTTCCTTTATGTATCATAGAGTTTTCCAGGCCACTCTTGTTGGTTCCTTAAGCGATCCGAAAGCTGAACTCCAGTAGTTGCCCAGACATTAGTTGGCACGTTAACATTACCTGTGACATTTTCATCTAACTACAGTTGATGTTCCTTGAGGCCAGAGACCTGCCTCATACCAACTCTAAGAGATGATCTGGGTCCATTTTCACCCAGATGGACTTGCTCTGATTCTTGTTTAGGTTGAAGATGGTTCTGGTTTGTGTGTGTGTGTGTGTGTGTTTTAAATAATATATATTTTTTATTGTGGTAAAATATGTATCCACCACCTTTCAGTTTTCTGTACTGTGGTGGCTTGCATGTTGCTTTGATGCTAGAAGTGATGCCAATGGTATCTCAAATAGCAACATCACCCATGGTGGACAAGTTTCAGTGCAGCTTCCAGACTAAGACAGATTAGGAAGAAAGGCCTGGCAATCCACTACCTGAAATTAGCCAGTGAAAACCCTATGGATCACAGAATATTGTCTGAGATTTCGACTCACTTACTTTGGACATGTCATCATGTGGGACCATTCGCTGGAGCAGGACATCATGTTTGGTAAGGGGGAGGGCCAGAGAAGGCAGGGAAACCTACAATGAGATAGATTGACACAGTGGCTACAACAAAGGACTCAAACATACCAATGATCATGAAGATGGCGCAGGACCTAGTAACATTTCATGGGATTATACTTGGGATTGCCATGAGTCAGAGCTGACGTGATGGCAACTAACCACAACCAAAAATATGTATTACATGAAATGTAACGTTTTAACCATTTTTGGATGTATGGTTCAGTGGTGTTAAGTACTTCACATCACTGCTGTTTACTTCCAGATATATTTCATTATCCCAAACAGAAACTCTGTGCCTATTAAACAATAACTCCCCATGACTCTCTCCTCCCCACCCCCTAGTAACCTCTGCTTTACTTTCTATATTAGGCATTTCCCAATTCTAGATACCTCATATAAGTGGAATCATACTATATTTGTCCTTTTGTGTCTGATTTGTTTCACTTAGCATTGTGTCTTCAAGGTTCATCCTTTTTAGGGCTGCATAATATTCCATTGTATGGATATACCACATTTAACTATTCAACTGTTGAAGGACACTTGGGTTGTTTCCACCTTTTGGCTATTGTGAATAATGCTGCTGTGAACATTGCTGTACATGTAGCTGTTTGAGTCCCTGCTTTTGATTCTTAGGTGGTTCTGTTTTGAGTGGTATTTGGAATGAATGAATGAGATCTTGAGCAACTTCTAATCTACATCTCCATTAGGGATACAAGCAGGCAGAGGGTGTGAGAATGCAAAACTCCCAGCAACCATCGGCCACCCTGTGGAACATCACGAATGTGAGGCAGCACCTCTTGAACTGTGGAGCCCCACGTATGTGTATTCAATGCCTGGGTGGCTCCAAGGCTTTGTCGGGGAGCAGGGGGACAGCGCAGAGATACCCTTAGGGTCTGCTCAGAGAGAACCACAACTGTAGACAGCAGAGATGGATGCGTGGCAAACCAACCAGTGCACTTTGGAGATCCAGATGGTCAGGATGAGAGGAATGCTGACTAAGTCCACACCGAATAAGAGATGCTTGTGATGGGATGCAGTTTATAAGGAAAAAAAAATCCTAAAAATAAGAATAATGGTAATAAATAATGGCAGCAAACACTCTCCTGGCTAAGAACTAAAACTCACGTAATGCTGTATGCCAGGCACTATTCTAAACATGCTACATGTGTTAACATGTGAATTTACTTTTCACAAGCCTGTGGGGTAGACAGGTCCCTGGGTGGCAAAAACAGTTCACACTCAGCTACTAACCTAAAGGTCGGTGGTTCAAACTTACCCAGTGGTACCATGGAAGAAAGGTCTGGCAGTTTGTTTCTGTAAAGATTACAGGCAAGAAAACCCTATGGAGCAGTTCTACTCTGTAACACATGGGGTCGTCTCGACAACAACTTTTTTTTTTCAATGAGGCAGAGACTGTTATTAGGCCCACTTTAGAGATACAAAAATGGAGGCACTGAAAGGATAAATAATGTACCCAAGGTCATACTCTTGGCAAATAGGAGAGTGGGAATTTGACCCTAGCTGACTTCAAACTCTGAGTTCTTGACCCCAGTGCCATCCACCTTATATGTCTTATGCCAGGGCCTTAAAGTTGTGTAGCTCTTCAAACTTCACTGAGGACATTTCATCCTTGTAAGGATGAAATTTACCTGCAGGGTAAAGACAGAAGCTGCTATCAGCCCATTTTACATATGGAGAGACTGAGGCCTAAAAAACAGAGGCCTTTTGCCAATTAGTGGCACAGCCAGGTTTATAATCCGGGACTTTCTGCATTTGGCAGCCAGTACTTATTTGGCATAAAAATCAAACTCTTTGAACCTTCTAGGAACAGTTTTTTCCTTAAAGAGATGTAGGCAAGATAGTTCCTTTTCTCTTTGAGATGGCCAAAACCTCTGGGGTCTAGTGAACATGAGGATTTTACTCAAGACTTTTCTGAGCACAACTCTGACTTTGGCGCTAGACACTGGAGGGCTGTGTGGGCCTGCTCTCGGATCTCATAGTGTGAGTCCAGCCCTCGCCCTTTCTGGGAGTCGGGTACTTTTGCCCTTGTGTGAGGAGCCGCAGACCAAGTTCAGAAGCAGCAGGACTGCTGGGTCAGGGGTTCTGGAAAAGTCGAGTGGAAATCACCCTGCTGTCTACTTATTCCTGGCCTAATGGCTCAGACATTTTTAGATGTCAGGAAGTATAACAATATAGTACATTTATCTTGGTGAATAATGGATGAGCCCAGGGAAGATACTGTACTTTTCCTGGTGAATTATTCACCAGCAGCCTCTAATTTGAGTACTTTCCATTATAAGTGGCCTGAATCCAGTATATAGAGCCCCCTTCCTTCTCATCTGGCTCCCCCAGCTCTTCCGTTGAGCCATAACCTTTCGTGTCTAGTGTTACACTGGGCAGTCTTGTGGCTTGTAGCTGGGGCTTTCTGAGTCTCGAATTCCAGCAACTGCTGGGGAGGGTGATAGGAGGAGTAGGGAGGATCCCTCTGCTAGAGACCAGGGCTTCAGACTGGTTGGTTCTGGTTCAAACCCCCCTGCTGAGAATGTGCATTTCTAACAAGTTCGCAGGTAAACTTGTTAATGCTGCTGGTTAGGGACTAATTCTGAGAACCACTAGGACAGCCAAACCAAAAAAAAAAAACCCCTTGCTGTTGAGTCCATTCCTGCTCATAGCGACCCTATAGGACAGAGTAGAATTGCCCCATAGAGTTGCTAGGGAGCACCTGGTAGATTTGAACTGCTGACCTGACCTTTTTGTTAGCAGCTGTAGTTCTTAACCACTGCGCCACCAGGGTTTCCACTAGTAGAGCAGTGGTTCTCAAAATTTATTTTAGGTAAGAACCACCTGGGGATCTTGTTAAAATGTAGATTTTGATACAGTATATCTAGGGTGGAAATGCAGTTTCTCAGTAGGGGTTCAAAGCAGAATGAACCAGTTCAAAGCCCTGCTAGAGACTCAGGGACAGACCTACCAGCTGGTTTTCTTGGCCAGGAGCAGCAACAAGTAATTGGGACCTGCTCTTCAGGCAAGGAGGGTGTGGCTGTGTATGTCTATGTCTGTGTATCTGTGTCTGTGTGTCTGTGTGTGTGTTATGTCTTTGTCTTTCTTGTCCCTTTCTCCCTCTCTTTATGACCCTGTGTTACTCCATTGCTGTCTTCCAGTTTGTCTCTGTCCATGTCTCTGCCTATCGGCCTCTCACCTTCTCCCCCTGTCTATTGGGGTCTCTCTTTCCTTCTCTTTCTGTCTCTCTTGCTCTCTCTTTCTATCTCCCTCTGTCAGGGTCTTTCTCTTTGTCTCTCTCTGCAACTCTCTCTCTTTCCCTGTTGGTCTCTCTCAGGATCTCGCTCTTAGCCTCTTTCTGTTTTTCCATCCATCAGTCTGTCTTTCCCTCTATCTCTATTTGTCTTTATTTCTCTCTCTCTCTTTTGGTCTCCCTTTGTCTCCTTCACTCTTTCTGTCTTTGTCTCTCTTTCTGTCCCTGTCAGTCTCTGTTATGTCTGTCTCTCTCTTTTGTCTGCCTGTTTCTCTCTTAGCCTCTCTGCCAGTCAGTCTCCCTCTGCCTGCGTGACTTTAGAGGTCTGTAAGAGGCACCTCCTGGAATAGAGGGACAGACAGTTCCAGACTTAAGTGAAGCCAGATCTTGGTGCCTTCCAGACCCTGACTTTAAGATTGACAGACTAGGCATGAAGTAAACTTTAGGGCTTTGTCATTTTTTTGGCTATGCAATTCAGTTATTGCATCAGCTACTTTTAGTTTTTTTTTTTTTTAGCTAGTTGCGCATGCTTTATGTCTTATAATTTTTTCCTTCAAAGTAGGTTATCCCTAGTCTTTAAGCATCTGGGGGTGAGTTGCAAGTTTCTGGTGCTTTTAAAAATAAATTACAAGGAATGTTTTCTGCCCGTTATTCATCAGTTTGTATTTTTTTCATCTGTTGTTACTGATTTGGAGATTGAAATACTTGTTTTGCTCTCTTTAGCTGGAATGCTTTTTCTAAACAGTTGATTTTTTTTAAATGGTTTTTTGGTTATTTTCCTTAAACAAGTCAGTAGTAATGCAGTTAAGAGATGAAATAAAAGAATAAAATTAGATTTTGTTGTATTAGAAAATTTCTATTTTAAGCAGTAAAATGGAGTTTATAAAGAGCCCAGGAAGTAGCCGGGAAAATCCGATGGTTTGACTCTAATTGAGCAGCTGGCCTGCCTTCCACTTCCCCCTCCGTCCACCAAATCCAGGCCACTGATCCCTCCTCCACCCAGCGGTTCAGCTAACAGACTCCATTTGTTGTTAGTTGCTCTTGAGTTGATTCCAACTTATGGGACCGCATGTGTGCAGAGTAGAACTACTCCATAGGTTTTTGAAGGCTGTGACCCTTCTGAAGCAGATAGCCAGACCTGTCTTCTGAGGTTCCTGTAGGTGAGTTCAAACCGCCAACCTTTTGTTTAGTAGATGAGTGCGTAACCACCCAGGGGCTCAGCTAACAGGCTGCATTACATTGGAGGAATATTTGAGCAACACTAGCCGCTGCCGTTGATCACCACTCCATGGTGTACGTGGACATACAAGTTGTCCTCACCTCCTCTCCTGTGTGGTATCATAGTCAGCGTTTTCTCAGCCACACATGGTAGTAGGGGTAGCTGAGAGGAGCGGTTTCGACAGGAGGAAATCTGTCTTCAGAAGGAGGCCCTGTGCAAAATCCTGCCCCTCCCCCCACCATGCTTTTGGAGTTCCAGAGTGCATCTTTGCCCCTTCAGCCCAGGGCTCTTCCATGCATCCTTCTTCCTCTTCCTTCAGCTCTGGAATCTTCTCTTCGTGGCTCAGGTTGGGCTTAAAGTCTGGCCTCGTAGACCTAAATGGTCATCTTTTTCTAAGACCCCTCCCAGGAGGGGAGGGTTGGTTTGCAGAAGCAGCTGTTGGTGAGACAGGTGGAGCCAGTATGCTCCTCAGAATGGGAGGCTGCTGGGGAGTGGCAGACCCAGGAGGGCTTTGTGGGATGGTGACTGGTCCTGCAGGGCCTCACTGCCTGCCCAGAGAGGACAGCCAGGCTGCAGAGGGTGCTCTCTGGGCGGAGTCTTCTCTGGGCTGCCAGGGGCTGCATCCCGCCTCCTGCACATGTGTTAAGCATCGCTGCATGTGGCCGGGTGTGTGGCAAATGCAGCCCTCTGCGGCAGGCCCTGGGCAGTGCGTGCTTTTCACATCACCACGGCATAGCAAAGTGATTTTCTCACATTCCCTGCTCTCATCTGCTCCGGGAAGTCGTTTGCAGAGCACTTCTAAATATAAAAGTATGAGATCGGCTCTTTTTCTTAATCCTTTGAAACCAGCTGAGGTCCAGCCTCTCTAAGGACTTTTTGGACTGGGGGAGGGGGAGAGAAGGAAGGGAAACAGGAGAAGCTGGGGAGGTGTGTTTGTGTGTGTGTGTTGGGGGGTTCTCCGAGATTCATGAGAGACCCCCCCCCCCGCCGCCCTGAGCTCCCAGATAAATGGGGGAAACAGACATGTCAGATAGTGTTGGCATAGGTGCAGAAGTGAGGGTTGTTCAGGGTGCTGGTGGCACACAGAGAAGAGGGTGGAAGTATAAAGGCTGATTTTCAAACTGAAAAGCTATGTTCAGCCACTCACTTATTCAAAACAATTGATTTGCTCCCCCATCCCCCCCAAAAACCCACCAGTATGTTCATCAATGGGGAGAGTAGCAGGCTGCAGGAGATGGCTGTGGGGGTGGATTTTCAAAACATAATGCTAAATGGAAAAAAGTGAGACACAGGGTGCCATCAAGTGAAGACCATTTACATAAGTTCAAAGCACCTGCAGATGAAGCAGCAACGACATTTTACAAGAGCAGGGACAAGCAGAAGGGTTTGTGTTAAGCACAGCAGAATGGCCGTGGGGGAAATACGGATAAAAGGAAATTAAATGAATGAAATGAAAAGCAGCCAGCATGGCATCCTGTGGGGAACACAGACTTAGGAGCCAGGTAAATTCAGGGGGCAGTTCCTGACCCTGCCACTTATGGGAATATCCTCAACTCCAGTTTCCTCATCTGCAGAATGAAGCTGATTGACGTTATGGGTTCTTTGCATTAGAAATAACGTGTACATGCACAGGGCCCAACAAGAAGTGGACAATCAGAGAAACTACGGCAGCGCTGCCCAATAGGACTTTCTGCAGTGATGGAAATCTTTGATTCTGCACTGTCCGTTATGAGGCCACTAACCATATGTGATTCCTGAGTACTCGAAATTTGTGGCTAGAAATGAATTTTCAGTTTTATTTAGTTTTAATTAATTTAGATTTAAGCAGCCCTATTTTTATGTGGGACTACCATGCTGGATAGTGTAGGCTTAAGGAATATTTTAACGTCCTTAAAGGCCGTGGGTTTGTTTTTAAAAGCCAAGGAAGATTTTCCTCATTGAATGGAATGGAGGCTACCCCACACTCCAGGGGTTTAGCAAAGTGGGTGGTGTCTTGGTTTCGTAGTGCTGCAATAACAGAAATACCCCAAGTGGGTGGCTTTAAAGAACAAATTTATTTTCCCACAATTCAGGAGGTTAGAAGTTTGAATTCAGGGCACTGGCTGTAGGAGAAGGCTCTCTGTCAGCTCTGGGGCAGATCCTTGTTTGTTTTAGTTTTTGTAGCTCTGGCATTCTTTGAGATCTTTACCTGGCATCTATCTTCCTGCATTTGTGCTTCCTTCTGTGTCTAATCTGCTCTTTTTATAACTCAAAAGTGATGAGGTTTAGGACACACCCTATACTGATATGGCCTCATGAGCATAACAAAGAAATTCTGTTTCCAAACTGGATTACACTCACAGTTCCTTGGTCATACTAGTCACATTTCAAGTGCTCAGGAGCCACATATTTGGGAGGGGGCACAATTCAATCCATAACAGGTGGACGCAGGGCCAAGCGCAGGCAATCTTGTTCTCCCTGCTACAGGGAAGTTGGGCTGAGTTGTTGTAGCTGCTCCAGTTAGGCCTAAGAGCCATGCTTATCTGCCTAGACTGTCAGCCTCCCAGCAGAGGCAGAGATGAGAAAATGAGCTCTTGAAATGGACTCTCACAGAGTTTCCTGAGCCTGTCTTGAAAATTAATAATCAAACTAAGACTTGGTTCCCCCATTCCCAAGGGAGTGGTCCCCAGCCTGCCATTCTGTTTGCCTCCTGCCTCCTCAGGAAAGACCATGGGAAGCTCACCTCCAGGCAGTGTTCTCCGCTGTGGACTCTCTGGAGAGGTCCTGTGCGTCCCAGAGCCCCTGGGAGTCAGACACCTGTCCTAGGTCTGTGTCCCTCTAGTGGGTGGCTATGGAGCCTGCACTGAATCCCTTTCCATTTGGGGCCTGTCTTTTCTAGACCCTTCTCCACCTCTGGGGTCTTAGGAGTACCAGCTGAGCCCATGGCTCATTTCCCAGTCTCGATCCAGCAGTGCTGTCCCCACCTCTGTGATGTATATTTCCGCAGACCCCTCCCTGGTATCTTCAGGAGACAGCTGGCTGCTGTCTGTCTCCCCTTGGGGCTGACATGGCACCCGACATGGAGAGTGCAGAGGACTTGGGGTTCTTCATGGCAGTTCTGCTCCAGGTGGCCCCTCCTGTTCCTAAGGCCCTTGGGCTCCTCAAGGGTCACCTTAGTCCAAGGACATTTTAATCCGGGGTCCACAGTTCCCTAGAACTTCTGGGGTTTTTGACTCCCCTGAAAAATTTGCCACCTTTTGTGTCTGTACCTAATGTTTAGTTCATTTGAATATCATAGGGGCCTGTGGCTGAAAAAGAATCACTAACATCTGTTTCAAGGCTGCGGTTTCACAGGTGAGAAAACTGAGGCCCAGAAAGGAAAATTAAGTTGTCCAAAGTGGGATAAAAGTAGACCCAGGACAAGATTCCATGTCAGGTGGACACTGGCGTGACTTCATCCTCCACAAAGGCTCACGGGGTATTTGCTGTGTGACCCAGGCACCATATACCCCACCCACTGCTGTCGAGTCAGTTCTAACTCATTGCAACCATATAGGACAGAGTAGGGTTTCCGAGGAGCAGCTGATGGATTCGGACTGCCAACCTTTTCGTTAGCAGCCAGTCTCTTAACCACTATACCACCAGGGCTCCATAAAGGGGGTCTAATGACAGAACTGTCGTATCAGGCACAAATGTCTGCCTCTTCTCAAGCTTACAATCTAGATTGGGGGATGAAGCTTTCAGTCACTGTTGTCGTGTGCCGTCAAGTAGATTCCAATTCATAAGGACCCTGTATGACAGAGTAGAACAGCCCTGTAGGGTTTCTTAGGCTGTAATCTTTACAGAAACAAACTGCCAGGTCTTTTTTCTTGTGGAGTTGCTGGTGGGTTCGAACCGCCAACCTTTCAGTTAGCAACCGAGCACGTAACCACTGTGCAACCAGGGCTCCTTCTCAGTTATAGTAGAGGCAAGAATATCAGGAAATGTCAAAGGCAGTGAGCTGTTCACTGTGCGTGGCCAGGGCAGTAAGGAAGGCAAAGAGAGGATCTCCCGGGGCAGCGGGGGGAGCTGCCTGGAGGAGGTGGGATGTGAGCTGAGCCACGGGGACGGGAGCAGCTTGTCAGCAGTGATGCTGGGACTCTGCTGGCAACCTCCAGCTGCCTCAGACCCCTAACACTTGCCGTTTGTAGGATCATTCCTAATTTCTTCCGGGCCTGGCCCTGTATTTGCTGACTAGGCTCTTGGGGCTGACTGACTTGAGGCTGGGGGGAATCTGGGGAGTGGGGCCCTTTGTTTCTGTAACTGCCTCCAAGGCTCAGTGCAGCTCATCTAGTGTGGGGGTTTGGTGACTGTCTAGTCACATCCTCTCATTTCTCTAATTTAACAGCTCACAAAGCTTGCTGGGAGGGGGTGGTGATCAGCCAGAGCCACCCTACTTGCCGGTGGCAGTACTGGAACTAGAATCCAGGTCTCCCTAGCCCCAGGCCAGTGTTCCTTCCATGTGGTCACACTGCCTCACTCTGGCTGGGTGTTTCATTGTTGTTGCTTCCTTGGAGGAGTTGCAGCCATTTGAAGGTTACTAAGAGTAAGTGAGAAGGAGCCCTGGTGGCGCAGTGGTTAAGGGTCATTGGTTCGAATCCACCAGGTGCTCCTTGGAACCCTATGGGGCAGTTCTACTCTGCCCTGTAGGATCGCTATGAGTCAGAATTGACTCGATGGCAACGGGTTTGGGTTTTTTTGTTCTGGAAGGGTAAGAAAAAGGAGTCCTGATGGTGCAGTGGTTAAGTGCTTGGATGCTAACCGAAAGGTAGGCCATTCGAACCTACCAGCCATTCCATGAGAGAAAGATGTGGCAGCCTGCTTCTGTAAAGATTTACAGCCCTAGAAACCCTAGGAGACAATTCTACCCTGTCCTGTAGGGTTGCAGAGGGTTAGAATTGACTCTACAGCAGTGGGTTTGGTTTGGTTTTCAGGGTGAGAAGGGGGCAGTGGCAGTTCAGTGGTAGAATCCTTGTCTTCATGAGGGAAACCTGGGTTTGATTCTCTGACAGTGCACCTTGTTTGCAGCCACCACTCATCCATCTGTCAGTGGAGGCTTGTGTGTTGCCATAATGCTGAACAGGTTTCAGTGCAGCCAGACTAAGAAGAAAGACCTGGCGACCTATTTCTGAAAATCAGCCAGTGAAAAACCTATGGATCACAATGGTCTGATCCGTGAGCAATCATAGGGATGGCAGGGGACCGGGCACCATTTTGTTCTTTTGAATCAGGGGCTGACTTGACAGCAGCTAACAGCAAGGGTGAGAGGTATGTGCCAGGTGTGGCCCTCCCAGCCCCACTTCCAGGGCCGCTGGCTAGGGAGCACCTTAGTCATGTCTCAGGCTGGTGTTTTTGTCCCTCTGGGCTCAGATTCCAAAGACCTACTCCTGCCATTAGAGGTCAATACCCCTGCCCCCTCCTGCCCAGGGCCTCCCAGGAGTGGGAAGAGCAGGTCTGAGTTGTGGTTTCTGTGTAAGGTGAGAAGAGCTGATAGATTGTTTCTGCCTAATCCCTGGTGATTTGGTTCTGTTCCTCTAATCCGGATGTGGGACCCTTTCCAGATTTACAGTTAAATTCCAGGACAGGAAAACTCGGCAGGGTCCGGGCTCTGCTGTCTCCTGCTCTGCTCAGAGCAAGGACTGTGATGGATTTTGGAGGGCTGCAGGGCTTCTGCCAGTGAACTTGGGACCTTTTGTAGGCACTGGGAAGACAGGAAGCCAAACCAAGCCTCTTGCTGTAGAGTCAACTCTAAATCGTGGCGACCGTATGTATTTCAGAGTAGAACTGCACTCCATAAAGTTTTCAGTGGCGGCAATCTTTACAGAATTAGATCTCTAGGCCTTTCTTCCATGGCACTGCTGGGTGAATTTGAACCACCAACTTCCGGTTAGTAGTAGGGCGCAAACCATTTGCACCACTCAGGGACCTTTGGGAAGACAGAAGGGTGGATGGGATTTCCTGCTCCGCCTCTGGGTCTTGGCGTCAGCTGTGGCTGACTTCAGTGACCCTCTGAACCCTTGTATTCTGGGCTTATCTAACAGTCTGGGTTGTTGGTGCGAAAACCACGTAGGGTATCCTGGTGGGAGTGGAGAGGGACGTTCCAAACCCCCTGAATCAGACTTCACTGCAGCATGTTGTGTTTCTGGGCAGATGACAGGGCTTACTCAGCATCCAAGTGACTTATTCCTGCAGCGATTGAGATTTGGTCTTCAAAACAAAACCACAGTGTCTTTGGGCCACAGACCTTTGGAGTAGCTAAGAGCAGTTGAAAGTGTGCCAGTTAACTCCTTAAAGGTCAAGGCCAGTGTGTCAGCCCCGTGGGGCGGAAGATTGGGGCAGGGTCGTCCTGCATGGGGAGGGACCGTGCTATGGACAGCTGGGGCCTCTGCTTAGCGCCCTTCAGGTTTCCAGATGGAGGACTTGTGAGGAGGCCTGTCCTTCTGTGGTTCAGTGGGGAGGGGGGTGGGCCTGAGGGCTACTCTCTTACCCAGAGGATTTGTCTTTCTTGGGTTCAAGGCTGAGAGGAGGGAGAGCTGCTTCTCCTGGCCCGTGCCTTAGAGCTGTCATCCCAGACAGGGGACAGTAAGTTGGCAAACCCCTCCCTCAGGGATCTATGTGTGCCCCAAAAGGAGCCACCTTAGCCTGGGCTCTAGGGACCAGCAGGGTTTCAGGATGTCTCCCAGAGGGACCCAGGCCCTGGAGTCGGGGACTGAGTGTTAGGTATGGTCTTGGTGTAGAGAAGTCAGCCACATATGTGTGACCTGGTTGACCTCGTGCATGACAGAGGTCACATGGCCTCTCACCATCACATCCAGCCATGTAAAATGCCCATGCTTTTTGGAACACACTCCTGGAGGGTTTTTGGACTGGCAGCAGAGATGAAGTTCCTCGCGCAGTCAGAGTCTTGGTGTCTCAGCCCACTCCTGAGGCATCCGTCTTATGGATGGAATTTTCTTTATTAAGAGGGACAGAAGATAGATAGAATCAGCCAGTTATATTTGGCAGGTTTGGGGATCGTATAGGCCCTGAGGTGTTTTTCCAAGATGAGGAGGACTGGCCCCTGAGGCGTGGGTTGTTGAATGGCCCAGATTACTTCAGAGCAGGAATACTTAGGAAAAACTTCCTGCTGCAGTCTGGTCTCCCTCATACTCTTGTTTACACGTATGTGTACACACACATGCACACATTACACACATGGTTCTCCTGGGCCTGGAGCCCAGACAGCAAAAGGAAAGTGGGCACCAGACCAGACGCAAGCTCTTGTGGGGCTGGGGAACAGGGTGCGGGAGCTGGGCTGCTGCCCATACAGCCCTTTCTTAGGGGACTGGGGCCAGAGGCACAGCAGAGTGTCTGCATATAGATGGCTGTTAGGGAGCCAAGGAAATGGCTTGGAAAACGTCCTTATTGGGTATTCCCAGCCACAGCTTTGTTGGGGTCAGCACCCGGTGTGGGCAGATGGCTATACCTGCCCGTCATTGCTGGGGGGCTTTTTGAGGCCACTCTGCTCAGGGAGCAGGCTTACGCCTGGAAGCAGCGCCCTGTGTGTGCTTTGTGCTGTGCTTTGGGCTTTGCACACTTGAACCCACTTAGCCTTCATGTAGCCTGAGGGGATAATGGTGTCCCCTTTTCACAGTGAGGAAAAAGCCCCAGAGAGGCCAGGCTAAGATGGCATTGCTAGGGGGCTTCAGAGACAGGACTGTTTGCCAGCAGCAAAGCTTTCTTTGTCTTTCCACAAGTGACTGTACTTAGTGACTACCTCGAGGGACATTTTGGCCATGGGTTTCCATGAGGAGAGGTCCTCGAGTGGCACAAAAGGTTAGTTCTCGCCTACTAACCTAAAGGTTGTGGTTCGAACCCACCCAGGGGCACTGTGGGAGAAAGGCCTGGTGATCTGCTCCCATAAAGATTGCAGCTAAGAAAACCCTATGGGACAGTTCTACTCTGTAATTCCTGAGGTTACCATGAGTCAGAATCAACTGGATGGCGATGGGTTTGGGTTTTTTTTTTGTTTACGTGTGAGGAAGGAGTGATGTGTGGTGTGGCCCTCCAAGCAAATGTGGGTGCTGGCCACAGCTGTGGGCCAGCCTCCCAGGCAAGGAGCCTCATGACTGAGGTGGGCCCGTTGTCTAGTGGGGGCTTGGAGGAGGCCTTGTAGCTGTTCTCCCTGCCTTTTGTAACATCTGAAGTCTACCCCAGCCAAGCACTAACTAGGACCTGCTGTGAGCTGACGTCAGGACAGAGGGCCCTGCGGGGCCAGCTTTGATGTTTCCCAGGCTCTGTCATGGGGCACAGGCGGCTCTGAGTGGCAGTCTGGGAATGCAGAATTGCTACCACAGCCACAAAGCAGCTCCAGTCTCAGGAGGGGATGCTGGAGGCTGAGGTGGGGGTGGCTGGAGCTGAGCTGGGATCCCTCCGAGGCACGCAGTCTCCTTGCCCAGCCCAGGTCGAGTTTTTGTGGCAGGTGGTCTGCAGATCCTGCAACGCCAGGACCCCCTTACCTCCATCCCACCCATTACCTGATTATTCCCCTCAGGCCTCTTCCTTGCTGTGGTGGTTTGGACCCTGTCTGGGGTCTGTGAGTGGTCCTGGTCTGTGGCACCCAGTTGCTGTTGTGTCCATTCAGACTCATGGTGACCCCATGTGTGTCAGAGTAGACCTGTGCTCAATAGAGCTTTCTTTCAGTGGCTGAAATTTCTTTCGATTTCTGGAAGTAGATTACCAAGCCTTTCTTCTGAGGCATCTCTGGATAGACTCAAACTTCCAACCTTTCAGTTAGCAGCCATTTGCACCCAGGGACTCCTGAGCCATGGCAAGGGGAACAGTTTCTCTTGGTCTGCCTTGACAGGACTTTCCTAATATTTTTAGAGTGCAAGTCCTTGGACGGGAAGGGTGATAGTCATAATAATACATAACACACTGGGCTACCATTTATTAAAGGTTAGGTCTGTCCAAGGCACCTCACGCATGTTATTTCGTTTACGACCCATGACAGTGTTGTGAGAGGCAGAGGAAGCTGAGGTGCAGAGACTGTGTGACCTGCCCAAGGTCAGTCACACAAGTGTGACAATCATATTTCAAACCGTCAACCACCCTCTGTGTGGGCGAGGCTCCTGGCTCGCCACCTTGTCTGGAGAAGCTGGGTGGCGAAGTGGGGTTTGCCCACACTTTGAGGAGGGTGACCTCTCTTTGGCCTTTGAAGAGCATTCTGAAATTCTGGGCTGAGGGTCCAAGATTTTGGGGTATCACATTCACAGAGTTCCACTGGGGCCCCAGCCTGCATCTGCGCATCTGTGCCAAGGGAGGTGGCTGGAAGCATTCCAGACGCCTCCATGTTCCTGATTCTTACCCCACACTTCCTTCGAGGTTACTTCAGTTCAGCCAGTGTTTGCTGAGTGCCTTTGTGTGCCGGGCATTGTCTGTTAAGAGGTGTGTCTGCCTGACTACCTGGCCGAGAGGTGTGAGATTCCCCTTTGCAGGATCAAATACTTCCAGGGTTGTTTTTGAGTCCCTGGGAGGCACTGGGAAGAATGTTGGGCTGGGAGTTGGCTTCCTTGGGTCCTGGTTCCGCTGCAAATTAGCTGCCTGATTTTGGGCAAGTCCTTTCTCGCCCCAGGCCTCAGTTTATACATCTGTACTACAAAGGGGCTGTACCAGGGTGCCCTACAGGGTGTGCAGAAATGTGTGGGGATGTTTGGGTTGTCTTGGTCACTGGGGACACTCAGCCGTAGCAGTGCCAGGAGGGCAGATTCGTTACCTTGCACTGTGGTGGGATAGGCCAGCATGATGGAAACTTGTCCCACCCAGAGGGCCAATAGTGCCCTGTGAAAAAATACTGGGGGTGCTCTGAGCCACTTCCAGCTCTGAGACCATGTCTTTGTATCAGGAGATGCAGGCTGGCACCTCTGAGAATTTTGGGAGATGGACCAGCCCCAGGGACAGCCCCTTCTCTGCACCCAGCTCTGGGGATTATAAGCCAAACCCATTGCCATTGAGTCGATTCCAACTCATAGTGACCCTATAGGACAGAGTAGAACTGCCACATAGGGTTTTCAAGGAGCAACTGGTGGATCTGAACTGCCAGCCTTTTGGTTAGCAGCCGAGCTCTTAACTGCTGTGCCACCAGAGCTCCCTGGGGGACTATGGACTTGTTTTATCTTAACACTGACTTTATGAGGAGACTGGTTCTCATGTCCTAAAGAACCAAACCCTGCATCTAGGGACTTGGAAGGGCACTACTTGGCCAAGATGAGTCTCCAGTGGTTTGGAAGAGATGGCAGTAACCAGCCCTGGTTGGCCAAAAGCAGAGCCTGCTTTGTGTAGCAGTCCCAGGTGGCCTGTTCTTCCGGGGGTGGGAGGGAGCACAGGAAGCACGTACTGGCCGCCCAGCTCTCACTGCCCTCTTCCATGCCATCACCCATCTCTGGCAGGTGGCTGGTGTTCCAGGCCCAGTGGCTCTACGCCTCTGCAGAGTGCCCACGTGGGCCAGGAACAAAGCCTGGTGTGTTAACTCCTGCCTCAGTCACCATGCCACCTGCCTGGCCCACTCTCCGCCTCCCCAGTGCATCTGCTGCTCCGCACAGGCTCCTCACTCATCCCTTTGTTCCCACTGGCTGCGGTTCCACCTGTGGTTGCCGGCTCCCCTTGGCTGCGGGGATCCCCCAGTCCCACGACCTGGGCCTGAGCTGAACTGTAGCAGTGCAGAAGGAGCAATGGGTTCAGGTGAAAACGTGGAACTACTTGGTCCACCTCCTAACTTACACAGAAAAGCTGGCCTTGGCCACAGATGGGTTCTTAGAGATGGAGAGAAGGGCATGGGGGTGACCCTGGCATGTCTTTGACAGTAGCTCTGGTTCTGGAGAATATTGGCTTCTCCAGTGCTGTGCTCGGTTCTCTGAGAGAAGCCCTTAGGGGACACTGGGCTGCAGAGAGCATCTGTGGGTAGGATTCAAAGCCTCCCCCACCAGTGGCCACCTCCAACACCTGCAGCCTCAGTGGATGTAAGTGCAATTAACCTCTCAAAGATGCTATTTGAAGAATGGTTTAACTTTGCTCAAAATCCTATACTGAGGATGGTGGGATGGGTTGCCTGCTAATGCTGTTGCCCCTCAGCCTGGTCCTATAGATTTGAGGCCCTCTCCCTCTTAGAAGCCTACCTGAGTGACCAGCCTTCAGCCATTCCCTGGGCTCCCTTCTTCTACACCATTCATTGGGCATTTATAGACTGCATGGAGTCCCAGGGTGGTGCAGTCAGTTAAGTGCTCACTAGTAAATGAAAAAGGTTGGTGGTTCAAACCTACCTAGAAGCATCTCGGAAGAAAGACCTGACAATCTGCTTCCAAAATGTCATGTCACAGCCT
Source organism: Loxodonta africana (assembly GCF_030014295.1). Lineage (NCBI taxonomy): Eukaryota > Metazoa > Chordata > Mammalia > Proboscidea > Elephantidae > Loxodonta > Loxodonta africana. The sequence goes on from NC_087342.1 coordinate 105,795,039, forward strand.
TGAAAACCCTGTGGACTGCAGCTCTACTCGGAAACACATGGGGTCGCTCTGGTTGTAATTGACTTGATGGCAACTGGTTTTTTTTTTTGTTTTGTTTCAGTATCTGAGCTTAGCCATGTCCTATGTGATTATCCTGTGTCCCCTCCAGACTGGTGTCTTCTTAAAGGGAGGGTACCACATCTTTGTACCCTGCAGAGCACCCAGTACAGTGTAAACGTTCTTCTGTGAACACTTGGTAATTGTGGTATTGTGATCGTTCTCACCAGGACTTACTGGATGCCTCCTGTGTACCCAGCCCCTTTCCCTCCCTGTTCACAGGGTGATGGGTGGCCTCTGTCAGGACAGCCGCTGTAGCTCTTCCTGACCCAGACTCTTCCTGTGACCCCTCCATCTGCAGGTGCCCAGACTGCCATTGTCTTCATCAAGGAGCCATCCTCGCAGGATGCGCTGCAGGGGCGCCGAGCACTGCTCCGCTGTGAGGTTGAGGCTCCGGGCCCAGTGCACGTGTACTGGCTGCTCGATGGGGCTCCCGTCCAGGACACTGAACGGCGCTTTGCCCAGGGCAGCAGCCTGAGCTTTGCGGCTGTGGACCGGCTGCAGGACTCTGGCGCCTTCCAGTGCGTAGCTCGGGATGACACCACCGGAGAGGAAGCCCGCAGTTCCAACGCCTCCTTCAACATCAAATGTGAGACTTGGGGCTCTGCCTGGCCCCTCATCATACACCAACAACAAAGCCCTGGGGGACCCCTCCTTGGTTTCTCCTGTTTCAAGTTGAATGGGCAGGCAGAAGGCAGAGAAGAGGCAGTATATGGATAAGAGGAAGTTCAAAGTCTTGTTCTTTTTTAAGTTTTTTTTCCATCAAGTCTTGAGCCCCTTTATCTGCTGGATGCTTTCACACATGGGAAAGGGCAGTAAGGCAACTTGGCAAAATACCACACTTGACCCACCAGGGACCAAGTGGGCACTTAGTATCTAGTACCTGCCCCCACCCCACCCTGAAGCCCCAACCTCAGCGTCACAGGGCTTCCCCACACTATTTCTCTTGGCTCCAGTGCCTCAAGGCTCCATTACTTCCTACTGTCCCTCTGCCCACCCCCTACCCTTTTTCTGCTCTGCCCCTCACTCTGCACCTGTGGCTTCTGCTGCAGGGATTGAGGCGGGTCCTGTGGTCCTGAAGCATCCTGCCTCAGAAGCTGAGATCCAGCCACAGATCCAGGTCACACTGCGTTGTCACATTGATGGGCACCCTCGGTAAGGAGCCAAGCCTGGCCGCACGTGGTGGAGGCAGACTTTGAGGGTGGGGATGGGGAGAGTTTCCTAGACAAATCCTGGATTCTGCTCAGATGGACCTCACCTCATTCTGTAACCACCAAACCACCACCCAGCCCCCCGCCACAGTGTTCGTCACCCCCGCCGCCCTAAATGGTGCTCCACAGCAGCCCCAGAGGACCTCAGGTGGGACAGTATTGTGCTATGGGGTGATGATCCCTGAATTCTGGAAGCCAAGAGATCTAGAGCGTCAACTTGATTCTGCTTCTGAATTGTTGTGTGCCCTTGTGCAAGTCACTTCCCCTCCCAGGCCTCAGTTCCCCTGTTTGCACACCAAGGGGGTCCAGCCCTGACCCTATGATTCTGTATCTTCTCCTCTGGTTCCTAAGCACCCCCTCTCCCTACTGCTGATCTCCTCTGTTCCTCAGGCCCACCTACCAGTGGTTTCGAGATGGGAGCCCCCTCTCGGATGGTCAGAGCAACCACACAGTCAGCAGCAAGGAGCGGAACCTGACCCTCCGGCCAGCTGGCCCTGAGCACAGCGGCCTGTATGCCTGCTGTGCCCACAATGCCTTTGGCCAGGCCTGCAGCAGCCAGAACTTTACCTTGAGCATTGCTGGTGAGCCTGGGACTGAGATGGGGGAGTGAGGGGAGGAGGGGAGGGGCCTCACTACCTGCCAGCTCACGCCTCTTGCTAAACCCCAGATGAAAGCTTTGCCAGGACGGTGCTGGCACCCCGGGATGTGGTAGTGGCAAGGAACGAGGAGGCCATGTTCCACTGTCAGTTCTCAGCGCAGCCACCCCCGAGCCTGCAGTGGGTCTTTGAGGATGACACTCCTATCACCAACCGCAGTCGGTAAGGCATCTGGCAGGGAGGCTTCAAATGCAGTGGTGCAGCTTGTGCACTGAACACACGTTAGCTAAACCAAAAAAAAAAAACCAAACCCGCTGCCGTCGACTCGATTCCAACTCATAGCGACCCTATAGGACAGACTAGAACTGGCCCATAGAGTTTCCAAGGAGTACCTGGTGAATTCGACCTGCCGACTTTTTGGTTAGCAGCACTTAACCACTATGCTACCAGGAAGAGGGTGGAATTCATGTCACATTGTAGTTGTGCATGTATTACTGCAAATTGCCAGCAGATGGCAGTAGAATGTTTTGCTGTTTTATAAACGAGTCTGTTAAAACAATTCTCCAACAAAGAGTCTCCAGGAAAGGCATCTTTTTCCAATTCACAGAACATCACTATATGAGCTAGTGGTGGCTCTACTGCTCTGCCTCCTCCCCTCCTGTCCACATGGGCCTTCTGGGTTGAGTGGGGGGAGATCCACGGATGGAGCCAGCACAGGGGACCTAGGTGAATAGCAAGGTCCTGGATGGCAAGGATACTTTATCCCCCCTCCCCCCTCCCCCCTCCCCCACACACAGTTTTTTGAAGGAAGCAAACATTTCTAGAAGGTGCTGGGAGATGCCAGCCCCTGTCTACTCTTTGGGGACATCTGGCCTCACCCAGGCCCTATAGCAGTAGAGAGGTATCTACGGTGCCAGGCAGGGCCATGGTCCTGGGAGACAGAGCCCTAGGCTAGGGGCTTGGATCTGGCTTCAACCCTGAGGACATCATCAACAGTTCACCTGGTGTGGCTGAGGGCTTCTGATGGCTGCAGCTGGGTGCCTCTCTAGCAGGCTTGTCTAAAGTTGGCCTTTGCCTTGGGCCTGTGTATCTCTCCAGTTGCATGCCGGTGGTTACTTGCTGTCTCTCACTTGTGCTGCTACTCACCTCACTGCCCCAAGGGGACACACATACACACCAATGTGGAAGTCAGCTTCTCTACCCTGTTCCTGGCCAACTCCTTCCTGCATCTTTGACCTTTGTCAGATAGGGTTCCATCATTCTCCCCTCCAGAAGGAGGCCGATGGCTACTTTTCCAAATAGCACTCTCTCCCCTCTGCAGTCCCCCACACCTCCGCAGAGCCACCGTGTTTGCCAATGGGTCCCTGCTGCTGACTCAGGTCCGGCCACGCAATGCAGGGGTGTACCGCTGTGTGGGCCAGGGTCAGAGGGGCCCACCGGTCATCCTGGAGGCCACGCTACACCTAGCAGGTAGGTCCCTGGGTCTGGAGTGCTGAGGTGGGGCCTGCCTTCAGGATTGTTGGCTTGTAGAGATATAGGTTTCTGACTCTATTCAGAAAGCTTCTTGGAGGCCAGAGAGAGGAAGAGGATGTTGGGGGTAGGAAGAGGGGACGCAGAGGGTTATACGAGAGGGTCTGTGGCTGGAAAGGGCCAGGCTTACTGTGAGAGTACACCAGATACCCTGGGACCCACAGTCATCAGGCTGTTTCCCTCCTGCTCACATCCCTGCAGAGATTGAAGATATGTTGCCACTTGAGCCTCGGGTGTTCACGGCTGGCAGTGAGGAGCGTGTGGCCTGTCTGCCCCCCCAGGGCCTGCCAGAGCCCAGGGTGTGGTGGGAACATGCCGGAGTCCAGCTGCCCAGCCATGGCAGGGTCTACCAGAAGGGCCATGAGCTGGTGTTTGCCAGTACTGCTGAGAGTGATGCTGGTGTCTACACCTGCCATGCAGCCAACCTGGCTGGTCAGCGGCTGCAGGAAGTCAACATCACTGTGGCCAGTAAGTGTCTTTGCCCTGGAGGTCGAGGAGAGGTGGGAGAGGGGAAGCCCAGCCCCAGGAAGTCTCAGGCTGTGGTATGTTGGACAGAGGCTTCCTGGGTTCTCACTCGAGGCCCTCTCAGCTCTGGGCCGTGCAGGCTTGGACATCAGTCAGCTCCCAGGAGGTGCTATTAGAGTGGACAGTAGAGGGACAGGCACAGAGGTTGGGCTGAGTGTACCAGAGGAAATGGTGACAACTGTCACAGAAAATATGCCTCTGGCTGCAGAGGAAAAAGCAGTAGATGGGGAATCTTGAGACCTGGGTCCCCATTCTGCCCCCCACTGCACACACGGAATGACTGTGAGGAGCAAGTCTCCCACCCTTCTAGGGCTCAGTCTCCTCATCTGAAAAATGGGGTTAGTAATCTAGAACCTACCCTCCAAGATGGTTAGAAAGATCAAATGAAGAAGATGAAAAAGGTATTTATTTTTTCTCTTTTGGGGGAAGGCGACAGTAGACAAAATTGTAGGTGATTTTTATTTTATTTTAATTGATTATACCTTCCAGATTTCTACAATGAACATATTGCTTGTGAAATAATAGGAAAAATGAAATAAATTAGACTGGAAGTACATATGAATAAAGATCTGTCTACCCTTGGAGCTCAAGTAGAATGAGTTTGTGTAGCGTGAACATCGGGTGGGTAGAGGGGTGTGGTAGGGAGGAGTCCAGGCTGGGTTTCTGGCTTCCACAATTGGCTGGATAAACCCATTGCCACTGAGTCTATTCCGACTCCTGGTGACCCCATGTGTGCAGAGTAGAACTGCTCCTTAGGGTTTTCAATAGCTGTACCTTTCAAAGAAGTAGATTACTAGGCCTGTCTTCTAACGCACCTCTGGGTGGGTTCGAACGGCCAGCCTTTCGGTTAGTAGTCAAGCACTTAACCATTTGTACCACTGAAGAACTCCTACTATTTACTGAGAGGAAGAAAATCGAGGTGAACAGCTTTTGGGGGAAATCAAGTATTCTCTTTTGGACTCGTTAAGTTCGAGGTGCCTGTTAGACTTCCTATTGGAGATGCCAGTAGGCAGTTGGATTTGCAAGTCTGAAGCTCATGAGGAAAGCTCCGGGCTCAGGATATAGATTTGGGAGTCATCCACTCATATGAGACCATGGACTGGATGAGGTTATTCAGGGAGGAAGTAGGCTAAAACAGGACAGAAATCTGAGCACCAAGCCTTGGAGCATTGTTACTGTATAATAAAAATAGCAAGGGTTTTGGAGTTACACAGACCAGAGTTTTGAATCCCATTTCCACTGTATATTAGCAAGTTACCATGACTTCTTTGGGCCTGTGTTTTCTTAGCTGTAAAATAGGTATAGGAAGACATACCTTGGGGAATTATTGTGACAGTTAACTAGGACAGTCCAAAAGGTGTTAGCAGGTAGGCCTTCAGTGAGGGATAACTGCTGCAGCTATTATTTCGCAGGTGGGGGTTCTGAACTCAGGGCCCAGTGAGTATTAGAATTTCTTGGGGTTGGAGCCTTTGGTCTTGAAGGGCTTATTCAGCCTTTGTGTTCCCTCCCTGTCTCTCCAGCTTTGCCCGTGTGGCTGAAGAAGCCCCAAGACAGCCAGTTGGAGGAAGGCAAACCTGGTTATCTGCACTGCTTGACTCAGGCCACACCAAAGCCCATGGTCGTCTGGTACAGGAACCAGATGCTCATCTCAGAGGTGAGAATGAAGATTGTGGCTGGTGGGTGGTGGTTTCCTTCCTGCTGGTCTCTTCTGCACTCCCTTTCCCCAGAGGTTGCCCCAGGGAGATGCTGGTGTGGGTTCAGGAGGACATCTCTTGTGGTCATGTCTTATGCGCGGCAGGACTCGCGGTTCGAGGTCTCTGAGAATGGGACCCTGCGCATCAACAGCGTGGAGGTGTACGATGGGACCTGGTACCGCTGCGTGAGTAGCACCCCAGCTGGCAGCATCGAGGCCCAAGCCCGCGTCCAAGTGCTGGGTGAGCCAGGTTAAGGGGGAGAGTGTTGTACCTGGGGGTCAGGAGAGTTGAAGGGACAACAGAGGCCAAGGTCAGTGGGCCCATCCTCAGCCTAGCTCACTGCCTCAGTTTCTCCTCTTTCCCCCCACCTGCCCTCTACTGAAACAGAAAAGCTCAAGTTCACGCCACCGCCTCAGCCGCAGCAGTGCATGGAGTTTGACAAGGAAGCCACAGTGTCCTGTTCAGCCACCGGCAGAGAGAAGCCCACTATTAAGTGGATAAGGACAGGTGAGTGCCATGTGGCCATGGGAGGCAACAAAGGTGGTCCACTGACCAGGCATGTGATGTCCAAGGACCATGAGTGCCCAGTGCCATGCCGAGAAATGGGGAGGATAGACAGGAAACATCAGGCGGATTTATGTAGTCCAGTTAGGAAGGAAAAAGCCAGACACAAAAGGGGTCAAATTACAACATTGGACAAGATATAGGATGACTCAAGGCAACAAGTGATGGGCCTAGACTGCTGTGAATTCTTCCCTCTCCTTTCCATCATAATAGTAACATAACCAAAAAACCAGACTAGTTGCCATCTCACCTCTGACTCATGGCAACCTCATGGGTGTCAGAGTAGAACTGTGCTCCATAGGTTTTCAAGGACTGATTTTTTGGAAGTAGATTACCAGGCTTTCTTCCAAGGTGCCTCTGGGTGGACTCAAACCTTCAACCGTTTGGTTAGGAGCTGAGTGCTTAACCCATTTGTAGCATCCAGGGACTCCAAAAGTAACATGGGCTCCTTTAAAAAATCTTGGGGAAAGTAGACCCATAGTAAGGAACCTGCAATGGTTAAGTGCTTGCCTGCTAACCACAAGGTCAGTGGTCCGAACCCACCAGTTCCTCCGTGGGAGAAGAGATCTGGCAATCTGCTCCCATAAAGATTATAGCCTAGGAAACCCTACAGGGCAATTCTCCTCTCTTCTCCATGAGTCGGAACTGACTCAACAGCAAACAACAGACCCATAATCCCACCGTCTGTTATCTTTGGGTCTGTGTCCTCTTCTTCTGTGTGTATCTTTTTGTTTTTACATTGCAACGTCTGTCTATATAATTTTCATTTAATAAGCTTGTATGAGTAAGACCTACTTATTACAGAAAAAGTAGAAAATGCAGATAACTATAGGTAATTTTATATCTTTTTTTTACTTAACATTATCAAGCATTTTCCCATGTTTTTAAAAATAGTCTGCATAAACATTGAATTTGGTGATTGCAATAATACTCCAATGATTGGATTCACTGTAATTTACTTAAACATTTCCTAAATGTTGGAGATTTGGGCTGTTAACCATCCCCTCTTTTTTTTTTTTTCCATTGCTGTAATAAACCTCTTTAAGCCAAAGCTTTTTCTGGATTTAGATTTATTTCCATTGGGAGGGATTCCCGGAAATGGAATAATTATGTATAAAAGGGTGTGAACATTTTACAACCCTTAATGCGTATGCCAAATTGCTTTTTAAAGGCCAGTTTTCATGAGTGAGAGAGTAGGGTTGTAGGTTCTTAGGAGGAAGCAGGCTCTCTCTGCTCAGTTGGTGTGGGGAGCTTTCCAGGTAAGTGAGAAAATGGATCTCAAATGGAACTGAAGATGGGTTGGTGGCAAAGAGCAGGAAGGTTCTAAGAGTGATGAGCAGCAGGCAGTGAGGATGAGAACAAGGCAAATTCTGGGCCCCATCAGAAGTCTAGTTTGAAAGAAGTAGAATGTTACATAGGGTAGTAGAAGGAGGTGAGACGGAAAAATTGGAAAAGGAGTAAATAATGGGGGGCTTCCCATGCCTAGAAGTCCCTGAGTGGCGTAAACAATTAATGCTTGGCTAGTAACCGAATGATTGGTGGTTCAAGTCTACGCAGAGACTCCTCAGAAGAAACACCTGGCAGTCTACTTACAAAATATCAGCCATTGAGAACCCTAGGGAACACAGTTCTACTCTGATACACATGGGGTCACCATGAGTCAGAATCAACTCAATGGCAACTGGTTTTCACATGCATGGCTCGGGAGTTTGTAGACACTATCTGTGAGTAGTCAGAGCTGTGGTGGGTTTTGAGCAGAGGTAGGTAACTGAGGACCTTGCCAGCCACCCATGTAACTTTGGTCTACCCCCCAAATTTCCCTTTCTTGTCGCTGCAGATGGGAGAAGCCTCCCAGAGTGGGTGACGGACAATGCCGGGACGCTGCACTTCTCCAGGGTGACCCGCGGTGATGCCGGCAACTACACGTGCATTGCCTCCAACGGTCCGCAGGGCCAGATCCAGGCCCATGTCCAGCTCACTGTGGCAGGTATGACCGTGGCGGGCCTCAGGGCTGGGACTGACAGGCCCTGGGGGCAATGGCCTGCTCCCACCAGCACAATTTGCTCACTGCACCCTGCTGCTTGCTTGACTCTTCTTGTTCAGTGTTCATCACCTTCAAGGTGGAGCCAGAACGCACAACCGTGTACCAGGGCCACACAGCCCTGCTGCGCTGCGAGGCCCAGGGTGACCCCAAGCCGCTCATACAGTGGAAAGGCAAAGACCGCATCCTGGATCCCACCAAGCTGGGACCCAGGTAGGGCCACCTTCCTCCCACCCCGTGCCCCGCCACCCCTGCAGCCCTAGCTCCTGGGAGCTGGCAAGGTGGGCAGTGCTGTGGCCTCTCTCCTGGCAGGATGCACATCTTCCAGAATGGCTCCTTGGTGATCCATGACGTGGCCCCCGAGGACTCAGGCCGCTACACCTGCATCGCAGGGAACAGCTGCAACATCAAGCACACAGAGGCCCCCCTCTATGTCGTGGGTACGGGCTGGGGAGGGTGTCCTGCACAGGAAGTGGTGGGGCTAGACTTCTTACTTGTCTTTTTACTCATTGGTCCCCTGTGCACAGAAGGCACTTCCATTTGTGTGGTCGGGGAGGGGCCTTAGCTGTGCCCCCTCTGCCTGCCAGTGCACAGTCTCACATGGCTTGCCTAGAGCTGGGCTGCCATTTACTTCACATTCCACGGCTGGGGCTTGGGGGCTGGAGGAGGGTGACTCTTCCTCCCAAGTTTCCTGCAGCAGCCATGCAAACCCCTGGTGATGGGGTGGGGCCGGGCCCAGAGAGGATGGTATGTCACATACAAGGGTCAGGGCCTGGGGCTTGGGTCTGGCCTCTCCTGGTAACCAACTCTGTGCCAATGGAGGAGTTACTTCCCTTCTGGGGGCTGCTTTCTGCATCTGCAAGATGGAGGTAGTTTAAATGAGAGGTTCTCAAACCTTTAGGCTTAGCAGCAGAACTCTTTTTTTCCAGACAACGTATTATGTGAAACTTTAAATGGATAAGAGTGAGGTGACAGGGGCCCCTTGGTTGAAGCCGTTGGGATGTGTATGGGAGTTGGGGGATCCTATATGACCTCCCTCTTGGCCCCTCTCCCTCAGTTCCCCCAATGTTTCCTGTGCCTTCTCTTGCTGTGGGACTCTAGGGCTTCCCAGAGGCTGTTGAAAGCCCCTAGACTGGAAGATCCCATCTACATTTATGGAGAAACCTGCTCTCTGTTAGGCAATGTCTGGGATTCTAAACCAGAAGTTCCCAAATGCTCCTCTCCAGGGCCTGCCTTACAATTTATCAAGTCACTCAGGAAGTGGGTTAAAAACCAGTGTGGGTTTGTGGCAGCACCCTGACAGGTGTCCCCAGCCAGTTTGACAATCACTGGCCTCATCCCCTTCGGACCTGCCCTACAACCTGGCCCTTGGTAAAGCCCAGTGACGGTAGATGTCTTCCTCCCGGCTCTTTCTGCCTTGGTCAGGACCTTGAGTGTCTGGGAGGTTATATGTGTGGGATGGGGAGGGGCCAGTAGAGAAGTGGGGCTGGCGTCCACCCGTGGCCCCTCCCTGGACCCCTCTGTATACTCTCAGACAAGCCGGTGCTGGAGGAGTCGGAGGGCCCGGGCAGCCCTCCCCCCTACAAGATGATCCAGACCATTGGGCTGTCGGTGGGCGCCGCCGTGGCCTACATCATCGCCGTGCTGGGTCTCATGTTCTACTGCAAAAAACGCTGCAAGGCCAAGCGGCTTCAGAAGCAGCCGGAGGGCGAGGAGCCTGAGATGGAGTGCCTCAATGGTGAGGAGCCCGTCGAGCTGGGAAGTGGTGCAGGTGTGCAGGTACCCAGTGCCCTCCTGCAGCCGTGGGGGCATTGCTGCAACGCTGCAGGATGTGGGCTGCTGCTGGTCTCAGTGCAGCTGCAGCAGAGCTGTCCCACCCCTAGCTGGAAGCAGGAGTTGGCCGAGTCCCAGGCCTTGGCTTCTGAGCAACCTGGCTCAAGACTTTCACTTTGGAACCTCTTGGACCAGCTTCCTATGTTCCCTTACCTTTTCCTCTCCCAGCACTAAACCACAGATGTAATTATATGTATATGTATACATGTTTCTGTTGGCATTTTGTCTCCCCACCATTAATCTGGGAGTTTCCCCAAAGACATTCTGTCTTTTAACCTAACCCTCTACCCCAGACTGTGAGCTTCCCAGGGACAGTGCCTGGGTCTTTCTTATGAGCTTAGACATTCAGAAGCAGGGCCTGGGTCTCCATTGTGATTTTCCTTTGTGCCAGCTTAGGGCTCTGTATGTAGGAGGCTGTATGAATGCAAAAACCCTTACACAGATACGGTGTTCAGGGACTGATGGTAGTGATTCAACTTCTGCAGTTTGTTCCATTTCAGAGGTCAAAATCAGCTGCATCGAAGTTCCTGGGTGGTAGTCAATCGACTTTTGAAAATTCAGCCATTGAAAACCCTATGGAGCACAGTTCTACTCTGACACAATGGGGTTGCCATGAGTTGGAGGTGACAGCACCGGGTTAATCAGCAGTATCAATAAGTGGTCATACCTTAAGGAATGCCCATCTCCCCCAGCCCCATCAATTCATCACCTGGAGTGGCTCTTTCATGCGGAGTGCTGGGATTTGATCCACCTTAGTGAAAGAGGGAGACCGGGGGAGAGAACTGAGGTCCCCGTGGTGGCCAGTGCGTCAAGTCTTCTTTCTGCTCGCTCGTGTCCCTTCTTCCCAGGCGGGCCTCTGCAGAATGGGCAGCCCTCGGCAGAGATCCAAGAAGAAGTCGCCTTGACCAGCTTGGGCTCTGGCCCGGCAGCCACCAACAAACGCCACAGCACAAGTGACAAGATGTACTTCCCACGGGCCAGCCTGCAGCCCATCACCACGCTGGGTATGTTGCCTTGGCTACAGCTACCACTGCTTAACTACAGGCCACCAGTCTGTCTTGAGGCTGGGTTATAGCCTGGTGGCTCTGAGTCCTGAAATGTAGGCTGTTAGGGGTGACGGGGAACACCGATGAGATCTTCTAGTCCATTGTGTCCAAGGCCTATTGTTCATATCCTACCACTGCAGGGTCTGTCAATCCTGTACAACCGTCGTATTTTTTACTTGATGTTTGTGTTAAAATTAGCTCCTCTTTTTTTTCTTAAATAAGGTTAGCTTTGTTCTAGGAAAAATGGGAGAAATTACGGGTTCATGCTAGTTAAGTTTTTCCCTAGTATGTATTAAAATGTATAACAATAAAACATTATTATGAACCACCTAAAATTATCATACAAACCACCCTATGGAAAACACGGAATTTTAGTCCAGCCCCTTATTTTACTATTGGAGACCTTGGAGCCCAGGGAGGTGGGGAGCAGTATGCTGAGGCTCACACAGCAGAACCAGGGCTAGTGCCCATTGGCGGGGGGGTGGGGTGCAGCAAACAGTCCCCAATATATGCCATAGAGAGGCTAGACTGCCCGCCCCAAGTCGGGAGGATTCCTCTGCTTGAAGGAGGGCAGCTGGCTGACTCAGACCTGTACCTGCAGGGAAAAGTGAATTTGGGGAGGTGTTCCTGGCGAAGGCACAGGGCATAGAGGAGGGGGTAGCAGAAACCCTGGTGCTTGTGAAGAGTCTGCAGAGCCGGGACGAGCAGCAGCAGCTGGACTTCCGGAGGGAGTTTGAGATGTTTGGGAAGCTGAGCCACGCCAATGTGGTGCGGCTGCTGGGGCTCTGCCGGGAGGCCGAGCCGCACTACATGGTACTGGAGTATGTGGACCTGGTATGTGGCCGGCAGGGGCCTGGGGATCAGGGGGGTGCCTGGAACACGGTGGAAACCTTGTCTTGCGTGGTCTTGTCGAGACATTGGTCTGCCTGCTCTCGTCACCTTGAGATGCTTAGCTTCCTGCACTCCCAGCTCTCTGCACCTGCCCTGCTTTTTTAACGCCCCCTCTCTCCTGTCTACCCTGTGTCAGAGGCTGCTCCGAAGTTCTTCCTGGGTTTCCCATTCCACACATAGATGCCTTCCTTGGTCTTCCTCCCAACCTGGTTTTCTTTGGCTCACTGTTTTTCCTGCTCCCCAGGGCTCATCACCATTTAGGAATAAACGTATCAGACCTGGGCTTTCCTTCCTCCCCAGCACCCTAGTACCATTTGTGGCACTGGTGTTACCCCAGTCACCAGCCTTGTCTTCCCCACCCAAGTTGCCATGCCCTGATCAGCCCCATACTCTTCATTCCCCAACTGGTCGAGGCCTAATCCTCTTGGCCCTCAAACTGCTGTTTATCTACTTTCTTAGCTCTCGGGCAGGAAGGGGTTAATTCTTCACCTTTCCATTAACCAGTCCTTATCAATGTTTTCTGTTTGTTTCTGTTGCTGGTGTTCTCCCGTGTTTGTTTATGTCTGTTGGATTAAAACAATCAAACAAACCCTAGAGAATGGGAGTTTCCTCTAGGGGAGGGGAGGGAAAGGGAAGGGGGGCTGTGTTTTCCACTTGGCTTCTGAGGACCAGGGTCTTGTCATCACCCCATCTGCTGGGGGCTCCCCTGAGGGTGGGAATGGCAATCCTCCTTTCTCCTATTTTTTAAAAAAAATTCCCGTGGGGCCTTCCTCCTGGGGAGGGTTGGGACTTCTCACTGCCCTCCAAGGCAGGAACTCTGTGATCAGCTGTTCAGTTGGATGCTTTAGAGCCAGTGGCCAGCTCCAACTTGACAGTGATACTTGGTTCTCCCTTAGGGAGACCTCAAACAGTTCCTGAGGATTTCCAAGAGCAAGGATGAGAAATTGAAGTCACAGCCCCTCACCACCAAGCAGAAGGTGAGGAAGACAAGAGGGCAGGGGTGGGGGGCCAGGAGTAAGGACATTCACGATAATAGAAGTACCATTTATTCAGTGCTTCCACAGGCCTTGTGGTGAGTGCTTTACTGTGATTATCCAACCATCCTCTGAAATATATGCTGCTGTTAGGTGCCGTCAAGCTGATTTCGACTCATAGTGATGCCATGTGACGGAGCAGAACTGCCCATAGGTTTTTTTAGGCTGAAATCTTTGCGGAAACAGATCACCAGGCCCTTGAAATATATGTTACTGTACCCACATTGCGGATGAAGAAACTGAGGCTTTTAGAGATTAAGTGACTTGTCAAGGAAGGTAACCTGAAAGTGGCTGTGCGTTGCTGGGTTGCCTTCATGTAGAAGAGGTGCTCTTCCAGCAGCCTGGGGCAGGAGAAGTAGCAGGCAAAGGAGTCCCCAGGGGCCTGCTGTGTTGGGTGTGGCCTTGAAGGAGCTGTCAGCTTTCACTGTCTGTGGTTTTCACACTTTTGCTTTAGGGCTATGGACTACCCAGCCTTTCCTTCCGGTTCTCTTTACCTTCTGGGGCAAACGGTTTCAGGGCACAGAGCCCTCGCTGGACCCCGTGGCTGAGCAGGCCTGGGTGTAAACAGTGAAGAAGGGAAGACTGATCTACACTCTGCCCACCTTAGCCCTCACATCAACCCCCACCTCAGCTGGTACCTATTCTTGATGCCTGGGGTTTTGTGGCCCAGCCCCTTCTTTATTCCTTCTAGCTCTTCCTGCCCACAGCCTCCTCCCCTCACCTCTGAAATGGATTCACCTCCTTCTGCATGATTTGGCATTCTGCTTCTAAGTCAGGGCTTTGAACCAGTTCATTGCGATTTGAACCCCTGCTGAGAATTTGCCTTTCTACCCCAAATATACTGAATCAGAATCTACCTTTTAACAAGACCCCCAGGAAGAGATTCCGCTTCAGTATACCTGGGGTGGAAAGGCAAATTCTCAGCAGGGGTTTGAACTGGAATGAACCCGTTCAAAGCCCTGTTCCAAGCTGAAAGCCTGGTTACCTCACAAACCAATCAAACCTCAGGGCACAGTAAGCTCAGACAGCTGGGGTCCTCCCTCCAGGCCATCGCCTTGTAGGCTGAGCCAGGTCCCAGACTCTGAGGGCAGGGCAGAAGGCTGTGGCTGTTTGATCAGTCAGGAGAATGAAGCCCTGGGTTGCCCGTGGCCTCTCTGGGGAAGCAGCTCAGTATCCTCAAGGCCAGCCCCCGCATTACAGGTGAACTTACTAAGGCCCAGACCTGACCCACCGTCACAGAACTGGGTCTCCCCGCACCGCACCACACCCCTCCCTCTGTCCCTGAGAAGCTGCAGGAATAGTCTACAGTGGCTGCAGCTGGGAACCACAGGACAGGACGTGTTACTCCAGCTAGGGGGCATTTCAGGCCCCGAGAGCTGACAGATCAGGATACGTGGAGCCATCCAGTCTTCACAGAGCCAGGCATGGCCCTAAGGGTGCTTGGGATGCAGAATTGAAACTGACTGGCATGCTGCCCTTGGGGCACTTGTGATCTACAGGGTAGGTTAGGGAAGTGAGCATAACATGTGCCCTATAGGCTTCAGGGAAGACACCTAAACTGAGTAAGAGACCCAAACGAGGGACCTTGATGGCATCTAGGAGGAGGGTGGGCAGGCGGTTGTGGCTAACAGAGAAGGTTTCCTGGTAGAGAAAGCCATTTGTTTTGAGTTCAGTTCTCAAGGACAGGAAGTAGTTGAATGGCAGGAAGGGGACTGCTTCAGGAGAGAGGGGAATCAAGGTGTGTTTCCTTGGCTGGGACAGGGGTGTCCATGGGCTGACAGGAAGTCAGTCGCCCCCAGTACATGACCTGAGGGATTTTATTTGTCTGAAAACCATCACTGCCTTTGCTAAAAGTTGCTCCCATGCTTTTTGGCCATAATATCTTAAGTGGGACAGGGAAACTTCAATAAGTTGGGCCCAACACTCTCTATTCTGCATCAGATGAGTGGTTTGCTAAAAAAAAAAAAAGCTGATTCCTGGACCATTCTTCAGACCAAGGGAATCAGAGTCTCTGAGAGTGGGACCTGAAGACCTTTTTCAAACAAGCTGTCCAGCTGCTGTTTAAGTTGAAGTTTGAGGAACCCTGTTGTAGGACAGTGGCTTTGAAACTTTTTTTGATTAAAATCCCCTTAAGAAATTTTACATTATGTCCCAGCACATATTGTTGTATACGGTCAAGTCGATTCCAACTCCCAGCAACCCCATGTGACAGAGTGGAATTGTGCCCTAGGGTCTCCTAGGCTGTAATATTTATGGGAGCAAATTGCCAGGTCTTTCTTCCGCAGAGCCACGGGTGGGTTCGAACTGCCAACCTTTCAGTTAGCAGCCGAGTGCTTAACCATTGCACCACCAGGGCTCCTTGGCACACACATACATATACATAATAAAACCAAAAACCAAACCCACTGCCATCGAGTCGATTCTGACTCATAGCGACCCTATATGTAGCTAAAATTAAACTTCCACAAAACTGTGTTTGATGCATTCAGATATTTCATATGCTTTTTTTTTTTAAATGATGGTCTTGACCCACTAAATTGGTCTTGACCCCATAGGTCTCGATCAGCAGTTTAAAAGGCACTGATTTTGGGGATCCTGTGAAAATGCAAATTCTTTGGAAAGATAAACTAAAACCTGTAGTATTTTCTTGTGCTAATAATTTAGTGAGCTGCTCTGTCACTTTCTATTCCTAGGGCCCTGGGGGAATGGAAGGAGGAAAAGTTAACTTTTTGTTTTTTTTATTATCACTTTTTTTTATTGCGCTTTAGTTCACTTAAAGAGCAAATTGGTTTCTCATTAAACAATCAATAACACGTATCGTTTTGCGAAATTGGTTGCCAACCCCAAGACATATCAATACTCTTCTCCTCAACCTTGGGTTCCCCACTTCCATTCCTCCAGCTTTCACGTCCCCACCTCCTCCTCGTCCTTGCCTCTGGGCTGGTGAGCCCATTTAGTCTTGTTTTGTTTTTTGGGCCTGTCTAATCTTTGGCTGAAGGGTAAACCTCAGGAGTGACTTCAGTACTGAGTTAAAAGGGTGTCCAGGAGCCATACTCCGGAAGCTTCTCCAGTCTCTGTCAGACCAGTAAGTCTGATCTTTTTTGTGTGAGTTAGAATTTTGTTCTACGTTTTCTTCCAGCTCTCTCCGAGACCCTCTAGTGTGATCCCTATCAGAGCAGTCAGTGATGGTAGCCAGGCACCATCAAGTTGTGCTGAAAGTTACCTTTTTAAAGGGGGGTGGAGAGGTAGGCAGGATGCTCCCCTGGCCAGCTGGAGATGGAACAAGGGTACCCTACTTGCTATGGGTAGGCCAGGGAGAACCCTGGAAAATTTTCAAGATGGCCATCAGATAGTGGTAGAAATCAAAGACGTGCCCTGGGTGTTGGCATAATTGCAGGTAATGCTTGTTAGAGCAGCTGATAAGACAGTAGAGATTTGAAATCAGAGAGTCGTAGTTGTGGTTTCTGCATGGATCACCTACAAGCTAATGACACGGCTGAGGAGCAGGATCAGCTTGGCACACCTGGTGGGCTGTGCTTTGTGCAGTCAGATCTCACACCTATTCAGAGACAGAAAGCCTATTGCGAGAGAAGCTCAGTAATGTCACAGCGGGCTAGCCAGAATTTGGGCAAGCCCTTGGGGTACTAAAGTTGAGGAGGAAGGGGTGGGTCTGGTTTGAGTGTAAGAGAATTCCTTTTTTCTGGCCTTGCTTAGCCAGTATATCCAGAAGCACGGCTTCTCTAGAAAG
Organism: Loxodonta africana; assembly: GCF_030014295.1. Taxonomy (NCBI): domain Eukaryota; kingdom Metazoa; phylum Chordata; class Mammalia; order Proboscidea; family Elephantidae; genus Loxodonta; species Loxodonta africana. The sequence goes on from NC_087342.1 coordinate 105,811,848, forward strand.
ATAGCAAGTTAATCATCACCATGCCAAGTCCACACACTTCTCGGATCCTTTGACTAGCAGCAGATTCTTCTTTTCTAAGCCACTGAGATCAGAGAGCAGGATGAGGGGAACTGCAGGTCCGATGGGAGAGGGCACATTATAAAAGCCTTTGTTTCCCACTTAGAGACAACCAGGCAAACCTGGACAATGCCCTGGGGTTTTGACACCTGAAGTAGAGTTGGTTCCATTTATAATGATCATTTCAGTGGTCATCTGGCCCTTCACCACCAGGGGCATTTGGGGCATTCTGAGGCCAGCATTCTGAGGGGAGCATGTTTTGGGGAGATGTGGCCTCTACTGTGGCCTTACTTTCCCCCGGAGGCCCAGTGCAGGGCTCTGTACCTGCCGGGGGGCTCACTAATCCTGGCGGATTATACACCTGACCTCTTCTTTCACTCTCCTCACTGGCTAAACACGTTTGCTTGGAAGCTATCCAGAGGTTTTGTGTCTTCATTTTTGATAAATAAATGCACCGAGAAGATTTCTTTTTTCCCTTATTTTTTTCTAATTTGAATGGTGTCATTCGTTCAGCACCTCTGTTTAGTGCAGTCTCAGCCAGCACACTGGCTCTGTAGACAAGTCCAGGCTGGTGGTGGATTCGATCAGCTCTGTCCAATAGAACTTCCTGCTGCGATGGAAATGTTCCTTATATGTGCTGTCAGTGTAGCAGCTGCTAGCCCCACGTGGCTGCTGAGCACTTGACATATAACTAGAGCAACTGAGGAACTGAATTTTTAATTTTACTAAGTTTTAATTAATTTTAGTATAAATAGCCACATGGAACTAGTGGCTACTGGATTGGACAGCACAAGTTTAGACCAATGTTTTTAAATTTTTCTGAGTGAGACCTAGAGAGTAGTAAGAGTTCATTTTGTATCACAACCCAGTACACACACATCTGTATATAAAAAAATGAATCGAAAGTTTCATAAATGAGACTTTACTATGTAAATGTGATCACCCTGGTATTTTCAGTTCCGTTTCCTTTTTTTTTTTTTTAATGCTGGCCAAGACTCACCCTATGGGCAGTTCTACTCTGTCCTGTAGGGTCACTGTGAGTCAGAATCCACTTGACAGCAATGAGTGTTTTTTTTTTTTAAGAGTCACTAAGGAGCCCTGGTGGTACAATTTAAAGTGCTCAGCTGCTAACAGAAAGGTCAGCAATTCAAACCTACCAGCGGCTCCATAGGAGAAAATACATGCTACTGGGAAGATTATAGCTATGAGGCAGTTCTCCATCCTGTACGGTCACTGTGAGTCAGAATCGACTTGACGGCACACAACAACAAAGACTCACTAACTTGGTTTCATGATGTACTAGTAGGTTGTGTCCCATAGTTAGAATGACCCCTCTCCCAGCATTTGGGCTCAGCTCGTCTGCTGGCCTTGCTGTGACCCTGGGGCCAGGTCAGTGAGGTGGCTCTGAGCCACCAAGGGGTGCTGAAAGGCCACTTCTGTAGCCAGCAGCCCCACTTCTGGGCTCACTGGTGAGCAGACAGGCCTTCCTGTGTCCCTATCACCAGCAGTGTGAACTGTGAAAGCAGCTGCGGTGGTGAGGAAAGACCCAGGCTTTGGAGGTAGGCCGGGTGTGAAGCCTGGCTGGGGGCCTTGGGCAAAGCTGAGGATGAGGGCTGCCTCCAGAGTGGATGTGAGGATGAGAACAGGGCCTGGCACAAAGTAGATGCTCAGCAAATGTCCCCTTGCCCTTCTCCTTGATTAGGTGGCCTCTTACTTATATTACAGCAGGCGCCTCTGTCACCCCCATGGACTTCTTTTCCTTTTTGAACCTCAGGAGCCCAGGATTAGATTAACATACCTAACCATTAGGCATTTTTTTTTCTGAACCATTTGACATAAGCTGGAGACAGACTTTTGAACTTTTGCATTTGAATATGTGTAAAGTGATGTCATTGGGTCTTGATTTGTATTTCCTTGCTCACCAGTGACGTTGGTTATTGGCCACATTCTTATCTTCATCACTCCATGACTGCATTATGTGGTGGGTGACTTCTCCCGTGTGAATCCTGAAAGTGAGTCTGTGTGCCAGAAGAAACATACAGCTGGCCAGTAACTTGTTGAATAACCTTCCACAAGTTACTTAAACTCTTTGCATCTCTGTTTGCCTTGTTTTTACATCAAAAGAAATGTCATAGGCAACAGAGGTGAAAGGGTCAGAGGTCTCTTTATAAGTTCTCTCTTGGCACACTGGGTTTATCTCTGTGTTGCTTAGACCACGTTCTCCCTGGTAGCACCCTTGTCTGGGTACAATTCTGGTCTCCCTCTGGGCTGTCCTTTTACCAGCAGCCCTGCCTGGTCATTCTTTTTGTATTGTATGGGATGCAGTAAAGGCTTAAGTAATATTTGCTTAGTGTATTAATATATACCTTAAAATGTTGACATAATTACGTTTAATATGTTAATATAGTATGTGTAATACAGTGTACTTACATCACTTAAAATTCAAGCAAGGGTTATCAGTGAAAAATCTTCCTTTCTAATTCTCTTACACCTTGGAAAATAGGTAGACATTATTTTGTAAAGCAAAATATACTGGTATTCCATGACCCATCCCTAGGTATCCTAGGGAAACGTGTGTATACACTTATGAGAGTGTTAATGGCAGCACTGGTCTTAATAGCCAAAAACTGGAAACATCCCAAATATCCACTGGCATTAGAATGATTAACTTACAGTATATTTATAATGGAAAACTATACAGCAGTGAAAAATAAGTACAGGGCTATAAAAAAGACATGGATGAATCCAGTCAACATTGAGTGAAAGGGTCAAGGCCAAAAGAGTATACACACTGTATTCTTCCTGCCTTATCTGGTTCAGAAACACAGAAAACTGAACTCTATTGATAGGAATGTATGTGTAAGTGGTAAAGCTATAAAGGTCAGCAAAGAAATTATTACCGCAAAAGTCAGCATAGTGGCTACCTTTTGAGGGAGAGAAGACTATGTGATTGGAAAGGGACTCATGGGGGTTTCTGGGATGCTAGCTTTGTTTTTTGTTTTGTTTTGTTTTTTTTAACTTAGTGGCTATTACTTTGGTGTTAGCTTTGTAATTATGTGTCAGTCTACATATGTTTTATGTGCTTTTCTGTATTTCACCATTTGAAAAACGTAAGCCAAAAGTTTCCCTACTCCTCTCTCCCTAGTTCTTTTCCGCTCAGGCAACCAGTTTTGAGTGTGTATATACATCCACACACTCACACACATTTTTTACACAAACAGTAGAGACTATATTCTTCTGAAGTAGAAAAGGAAAAGAAACATTCCATAAGGAGGTAAGCTATGATCACTGACCAGTTAGTTTTCCCTCAACAAGTGGTTACTGTGTACTCTGTCCACATCCTTTGTGCCACTCACTCAATCTAGCACTTTCTGTATCAAGTGGTGCCACCCACTGAATTTAATTCAATTCTTCCAACAACTCACTGAGGCGGGTATTACTATTATCCCCAATTTACAGAGAAGGAAACTTGAGGCTGTTGTGGTAACTGTTTGTTTTGGAGCATCCTAAGCATCACACTGATGGCAATGAGACCCCACCAAGGGACATGTGGGTGGTGGTTGCCCTGATACCCCAGTGCTGGTTTGCCCTGATCCGTGTCTTTTTTGCTCCAGGTGGCCCTGTGTACCCAAGTTGCCCTGGGCATGGAGCACCTGTCCAACAACCGCTTTGTGCACAAGGACCTGGCTGCTCGCAACTGCCTGGTCAGCGCCCAAAGACAGGTGAAGGTGTCCGCCCTGGGGCTCAGCAAGGACGTATACAACAGGTAGAAGGGGACTGGTGGGGAGGGGGGCTTACCACTCCTTCCTTCAGGGCGAAGGGGAGAGGGCAGACACAGTTTGGGGGGCATGGGAAAGGGTTTAGTGCCTGTTAAGTCCAAAGATGGAGGATCCGGGAGGGAGCAGAGCCTTCCTGTCCTCTTTCCAAAGGTACAACAAACAAGCTCCCAACCGTGGTCCCTTGAGTCCCCAGTGACTGTAAATTTTCTCTATTGCTGTTGCTACGTGCTATCAAGTTGATTTGGAGTCATAGCGATCCCATAGGGTTTCCAAGGCTATAAATCTCAATGGAAACAGCCCGCCGCATCATTCTCCTATGGAGCCGCTGGTGATTTCAAACTGCCAGCCTTTTGGCCGGCAGTCAATCACTTTAACCACTGCGCCACCAGGGCTCTTTAAATTTTCTCTAGTGATAAAAAATTATATGCCTACTTTTTAAAAATTATTCTCCTAGAAGACATGGCCCCCAAACTCTCTGTTAGCCCAGAACTAAAATCATTCCCGAAGCCAACTCCAGATTGGACTAGACTATAAGACATAAAATGACACTCGTGAAGAGTGTGCTTCTTGGCTCAAATAGATACATGAGACTAAATGGGCAGCTCCTGTATGGAGGCGAGATGAGAAGGCAGAAAGGGCAGGAGCTGGTTGAGTGGGCATGGGAAATAAAGGGTGGAGAGAAGGAGTGCGCTGTCACATTGTAGGGAGAGCAGCTAGGGTCACCTAACGATGTGTGTAAGTTTCTGTATGAGAAACTGACTTGAATTGGAAACTTCCTCTTAAAGCACAATAAAAAAGAAAAAGAAAAATTATTCAAACTTAAAACCAGAACCAAACCAAACCCATTGCCGTCAAGTTGATTCCTACTTACAGCAACCCTATAGGACAGATTAGAACTGCCCTATAGGGTTTCCAAGACTGTAAACCTTTACGACTGCCACATCTTTCTTCTGCAGAGCAACTGGTGGGTTCGAATTACCTACCTTTTGGTTAGCAGCTGAGCACTTAACCACTGCGCCACCAGGGCTCCTATTCAAACTTTACAACAAATTTAAGTATTTGTACGGCTCCTTCTATAATTTCCCAAATCCTGTAATTATTATTTTGATGCCTAAGATATAAAGGTCAGCATCCATGGCTGGAGACTGCTCTGAGTGCCCACACGCTACGGAGCCCCTCCTGGGAGCTCCCCCCAGTCACCCCACTTGATTTGACTGCTGCCTAAGTTATGATTGATTGATCATTGGTCAAGCTCTTGCGTGGGTATGTAAAATATTTACATTTTCTTTCCACTTAACATGTTCTTGTTTTTCACATCCTTTTTTTTTTTTTTTTTTTTACCAACATAGGAAATATACTTGATTATGATCTTTATCTTTGTCATCATCTGATATTAAGTCATTTGCCTTCTAGTCAACTTGACTGATGGTGACCCCATGTGTGTCAGAGTAGCACTGCGCTCAATAGGGTTTTCAATGGTTGATTTTTTTGGAAGTAGATTGCTAGGCCTTTCTTCCGAGGCACCTCTGGGTAGACTCAAACCGCTAGTTATTCAGTTAGCAGCCAAACACATTAACCGCTTACACCACCCAGGGACTCCCATCTGATACAGAAAAAAAAAAACAACTTATTGCCGTTGGGTCAATTTTGACTGATAGCGACCTTATAGGAGAGAGTAGAGCTGCCCCGTAGAGTTTCCAAGGAACAGCTGGTGGATTTAAACTGCCGACCTTTTGGTTAGCAACCAAACACTTAACTATTGCACCACCAGGGCTCCGATAATTAGGTGTTACTAAATCAAACATATTTTGTTAATGTTCTTAAATGTTATCTCTTGGCTGATGCATTTATTTATTATTGGCTTTTTTTATATTGACATTTAGCCAAGAAAACCCTGGTGGCACAGTGGTTAAGAGCTATGGCTGCTAACCAAAAGGTCAGCAGTTTGAATCTGCCAGGTGCTCCTTGGAAACCCTATGGGGCAGTTCTACTCTGTCCTATACAGTCGCTATGAGTTGGAATCTACTCGACGGTAGTGGGTTCGGTTTATTTATTTATTTGGCCAAAGTCTGATTCTTAATGAAATTTTTTAGCTCTCAAACCCCACTTGGATGCCTCCAAATATCACCCGTATACCCCATGCTCAGCATCACTGTTTGTGAGTGCCTTGATGTAGAAAGGTTGCACCCAAGCCCAAGGGTAAGACCCAGGCCTGGAATGATGTTGGGATCCCAGGCTGTGTCCCTTATCCCACCCTGTGCCTGTATGTGGCTCTCTTCTGCAGTGAGTACTACCACTTCCGCCAGGCTTGGGTGCCTCTGCGCTGGATGTCCCCTGAGGCCATCCTGGAGGGCGACTTCTCCACAAAGTCTGATGTCTGGGCCTTTGGTGTGCTAATGTGGGAAGTGTTCACCCACGGGGAGATGCCCCATGGTGGGCAGGCAGACGATGAAGTGCTGGCAGGTAGGTATCTCATTACCTAGGGGCTCTGGGATGACCCCAGATGTTCTCCTGGTGGAGAGCTTGTTCAGGGTCCCAGGGTTGCTCTGGTCTGCTTTCCACCTCCCAAGGCTGGTATTTAGCAGGTGTGCAGGTATGGCCATGTCCATTGTTAAAATACTGAAATACCTTCGTGTTGTGTGCTGTCCAGTCCATTCCAGCTCACAGCAATCCTATTGGGCAGAGTAGAACTGCCCCATAGGGTTTCCTAGACTATAATCTTTACAGAAGCAGCTTGCTAGGTCTTTTCTCTTGTGGAGTGCCTGGTGGGTTTGAACCATTGACCTTTCAGTGAGCAGCCAAGTGCTTTAATCATTGCGCCACCAGGGCTCCTGAAATACTTTCTTTAAAAAAAAAAAAAAAAGCCAAACCTACTTCCATCAAGTCGATTCTGACTCATAGTGACCCTATAGGATAGAGCAGAACTGTCCACAGGTTTTCCAAGGAGCGACTGGTGGATTCAAACTGCCGACCTTTTGGTTAACAGCTGAGCTCTTAACCACTTCTCACCAGGGCTCTAATACTTTCTTACTGGGTGGTAAATAGCCTTTACTCCCAGCACTCCATCTAGCCACCTTGATCCCTGCCCCTTCAGCCATAGTGGGCTGGGAGGGAGGTCATCACCCTTGGTTGCAGTCTACTCTCTGGGCTTCCTGGGGCAGTGCCCACCTGCCCACCGCTGGTCAGCACCCCCTTGGAGTCTCCCTCTAGTGGCTGTTTGCAGAAACTGCAGTCTCTGTAGAGTTGGGGATAAGTTGTTAAATGTTGGACTAACAGTCTACCCACCATCTTCTCTGCAGATTTGCAGGCTGGGAAGGCTAGACTCTCACAGCCAGAGGGCTGCCCTTCCAAGCTGTACCGGCTGATGCAGCGCTGCTGGGCCCTCAGCCCCAAGGACCGGCCCTCCTTCAGTGAGATCGCCAGTACCCTGAAAGACAGCCCCGCTGACAGCAAGCCATGAGGAGGATGGCCAGGCAAGCTGTGCCTCAGGATGGCATGGGCAGGGGAGGACTTCTTGAGGGGTGCCTGCAGCATGATGGGCAAGCTCCCCGTCCTCTTCGGCCCTTGGGCCCCCCGGCCTGGCACAGCAGGCATTGCTGAGGCCTGGGCAGGGCCTGGGCTTTCCTCTTCTTCCTCACCCTCAGCCCTTGGGGAGGCTGATTCGGACCCAGACTGGGTGACAAAGGCCTTGGGCTGGGCAGCTTTCTCTGCCATCCCGTCCCCAATCAGGGCCAGTGTGGACACCTCAGGTAACCCTCATTTTTTGCCTGGGGAGGGCTAGGCTGGGGATCACCTGGGTTTGGGAGGGAGTCCCTTAATATACTCAAGTTCCCAGGTAGTTCTGGGCACACGGGGCCAAGGGACCTCTTGGCACATGGGTCCCACCGCAGGGTCTAAGCCAGGATGGCAGGGAGCACCACAAGTGAGCTCCCCACCGTGGACTTGTACACGCTGACCCAGACCCATGCCTTCTCCTACCTTTCTCTCCTTTCCTCATCCTAAGTGCCTGGCAGATGAAGGAGTTTTCAGGAGCTTTTGACACTATATAACCCGCCCTTTTTGTACGCACCATGGGCTGCTTTTGTATGTAACTGCAGTGTGGGGTGGGTGGTCATGGGAGGTGGGGGTGGGCCCTGGAGGGGATGGAAAGGGCCAGGCCACTCCTGCCTCACACCATTATTGTTGTTGTTTGTTTGGGTTTTTTTGTTGTTGTTTTTTTTACACTCGCTGCTTTCAATAAAGAAGCCTTTTTTACATCCTGCTTCCGAGGTTCATTCCCTGCGGTTGGCCTGAGTGATGTCCTTCTTCCCTCCTTATCAGAAGGGGCCATGTGCCTTCATGGAGCCCGGTGGGGCTTGGATGGGATCAGCTGGCAGACAGTGGTCCTTTTCTCTGTTTGGAGGAGCAGTTGAGAATGTGGGCTCGCAGGAGGCGAGGTCACCCCTTGTTTGTGGGAATGTTGTTCCTCTCCAATCACCCACTGCCTATTCCGTAGGGCTGGCCTGTTCCTCATAGAAGTGTGAGGGACAAGTCAGGGGAGGATTGGAAAAGGAGTCAATGACAGATAGAGCCAGGTCTTTGAGTCCCTTTAAGACTCTAGGAGTGAGATGGAGTAGGTAGAACTAAGCAGAAGGATGGTGCTTCATGCCTCGTTGCTCCAGTCTCCTCAGCCCTCGACTGGTTTGATTCCTGCCATTTGTTACCTAGACCCTGTGTCCTCAGATATCCTTTACTTCGTTCCAGTAATTCAGTTTAGTTCCCCATCCTAAAGAAATGAGTCCTTACCTCTAAAATTATCCTAGTTCCTTCTGATCCTCACCAGACTTCTCAGAATGAAAACAAGGGCTAATGTTTCTTTTTTTCTTTCTTATTGTACTTTAAGATGAAGGTTTATAGAACAAACTAGTTTCTCATTAAACGGTCAGTTCACACATTGTTCTATGTGAGTGACATTGATTAACAACCCCATGACATGTCAACACTGTCCCTTTTCAACCTTGGGTCCTCTATTACCAGCTTTTCTGTTCCCTCCTGCCTCCTAGTCCCTGCCCCTGGGCTGGTGTACCCCTTTAGTCTCGTTTTGTTTTAGGGGCCTGTCCAATCTTTGGTTGAAGGGTAAACTTCAGGAATGACTTCATTACTGAGCTGAAAGGGTGTCCAGGGGCCATACTCTCAGGGTATCTCCAGTCTTTATCAGGCCAGCAAGTCTGGTCTTTCTTTTTGTGTTAGAATTTTGTTCTACATTTTTCTCCAGCTCTGCCTGGGACCCTCTATTGTGATCCCTGTCAGAGCAGTCAGTGGTGGTAGCCGGGCACCATCTAGTTGTACTGGACTCAGTCTAGGGTAGGCCGCAGTAGATGTGGTCCATTAGTCATTTGAACTAATCTTTCCCTTGTATCTTTAGTTTTCTTCATTCTTCCTTATTCCAGAAGAGGTGAGACCAGTGGAGTATCCTAGATGGCCGCTCACAGGCTTTTAAGACCCCAGATGGCTACTCACCAAAGTAGAATGTAGAACATTTTCTTTTGAACTATATTATGCCAGTTGAGCTAGATGTTCCCCCAGACCATGGTCCCTACAGCCCTCAAGGGCTAACGTGTCTTGATCACTTGTCCTGTACCAGTCACTTTGTTAGGCACTTAACATGGATTCTCTCATTTAATCCCTGCAACTACTCTGTTAGCCAGATGCAGTTATTCTCATTTCACAGACTGGGAAATGAAGGCTCAGAGAGATCAGGTTGTTTGCCCAACAGAGAGCTAGCAGGTGACCCACTGTTGCTGATGTAGACAGCGTGTTACATCCCTTAGGTTGCTGGAGTGGGAAAAAAAGGTCAAGAAAGATTTCTCTAGAGCAGTGGCTTTTCAAATTGTAGTTTGTATTAAAAAAAAAAAAAGAAGGAACGTATTAGAAACTGTCATAGTACATTGCATACTGTAAGGGTAAATATCTCACAAAATTTTATTTGTTATAGTTGATATATGTATATACAATATCGGGTTGTATATTAATCAGCTATTGGTGTAGTGATGCTACATAATTACTCCAAAATCGCAGTGGTTTATTTACAGCAACAAATTTTTTTTTTACCCACAGATCTGCAGGTTGGTGAGGTTTGGCTCATCTTGGCTGTACTGAAGCTAAGTTCAGTTGGGCTTGGCTCCAGGCTGCAGGTCTGGTTTAGGTCTGTTGTGCTCGCACCCAAAGCATGCTCTTACGCCATGACGGAAGCACAGGGAGTCAAGCCACATCACATACGCACATTTAAACCACAAGCCTGTTCACGTGTTATTGGCCTAACAAGTCACATGGCAGAACCAAGCATCGACTCCAGTAGGAGATACTGCAGAGTCACATGGCAAAGGATGTGTATGTTCAATTCCAACCTGGGGGTGGGGGAGGGGGGTGCAGAGTTGGCATCAATCATCTAATTTACCACAGGTGCAATAATAAAAATTATTTCTTACTGTGAGTTACACTCAAAAATATTTGAAAGGCACCACTCTAGGTCATTAATCATGAGACCCCCTTTTCACTCCTGTTCTTCCTTGACCACTCTGCAGCGGCTAGCATCGTTGGCCACATCTTCCTCTTAAACTCTCCTCTCTTGACTTTTGTGATGATTCCATCTCCAACTTTTCTGACCATTCCTGGCTGAGGCTTCCTTCTCTTCTGCCTGCCCCCAAAACCAAAACCAAGCCTGTTGCTGTCAAGTTGATTCTGATTTATGGTGACCCCATGTGTTCCAGAGCAAAACTGCTCCACAGGGTTTTCTCTTGGCCGTAATCTTTACTGAAGTAGATTGCCAGGCCTTTCTTCTGCAGTGCTACTGGGCGGGTTCAAACCACCAACCTTTAGTTTAGCAGTCTAGTACAAACTGTTGCCAGCACTCATGAGGTGGCTGTTCTCCTGATATTGTGTCCTTGGCCTTTTCTCTACCTTTCTATCCTGAGGAAACTCATCTCAAGTGGCTTTAACTAGCCCTTCAGTGTGGACAGTTCCCAAAGTATTAGCTCCAACCCCAGCCTCTGCTACAAGCTCTAACCTACTCTAAGTATTTCTTACTGGACATTTCCCTCTGCTGTTTTCCTGAGGCCAAACCGAACTTCTCTCTCTCCCAAACCTGTTCCTACATCCAAGTTCCCTGTTTCCATTAATGGTACCACTGTTTGAAGAACATGGGGCCCTGGTGGGGCAGTGGTTAAGAGCTCAGCTGGTAACCAAAAGGTCAGCAGTTCAAATCCACCAGCCACTCCTTAGAAACCCTATGGGGCAGTTCTACTCTGTCCTGTAGGGTGGCTGTGAGTCAGAATTGACTTGATGGCAGTGGGGTTTTGGTGGTTTGAAGAACAGCCACCCTTACTCAGAATCTCAACTCATCATGAGTCTTCTTCACCCCTCTCTTCCCTGTGCCGCCAGTCACCAAGGTCCATTTATTCTACCTCTGCTCTGTTTCTATTTTTGCTTAACTTTAAGGGAAAATTAATGTAAAAATAATAATGGTTGTGGGAGACATCAAATGGTACAGACTCTGTAAAGCAAAAAATACCATCCTCCAGCCCCCAACCCCAGTCTCCAGACATGAGCACTGTTAGCGTTTGGAACATGACTTTGCAGACTTTTCCTGGGTACACTGACTCATGATCCCTCTTCCTTTCCCTTTCCTCTAATGCTACCATCACAATCAAGACCTTCTTTGCCTCTGTGCGATGGTACCAGTGGTCTTCTAACCTCATCCTGACCTTCTAGCCTCTGCTTATTTCATTATCTCGTAGATATTTATCGAGTGCCCACTATAAGCCCAGCCATGCTAGGTGCTGGGGAATGAAATAAGATAACATGTGCCTACAGGGCCTCTCTTCTCTGGCTCCATGTGCCAATGGCTGCCAAATTACATTTCCTAAAGCACACTTTGATCACATCACTCACCTGCTCAGGAAAATATCAGCAGCTTCCCACGGCCCTCACAAGGCCCTTTGTTACTTCCTTTATGTACTCATGGCTAAAGTGGACCCCGTGTGTTCTGAGAACTTACCTTACTCCTTGCAGAATCTACTACTATACCAGGAATTCATTTGTTCGGTCAACAAACACTAAGCACCTAATGAGGCAGCTTGCGGTAATAGAAGGTCAATTAGAACAAGAGTCACAAGAACTGGGTACTAGTCCTGCCTCTGCCACTTACGACCTGAGTGACTTTGGGGAAGCCATTTCTCTTCTCCCAGGCTTCCCTTGGCTCCTTTGTAAAAGGAGGGGGTGGGATTCCTGCTTTTCATTCAGAGTCTCAAGTTGTAAGGTGTACAGAGCCCTGTGTTAATGGCTATAGGATATCCCAGAGAAGCAGAGGCAACATGCTCATCACTTTTGTAATTCTGAGCGAGGCTCCATCTGGCCTGAGTGGCCTGGGAAAGCAGAGTCAGGCAAAGTCCTGAGCTAAAAATTTGAGTTTTGTTATTTAGGCTGAGATTAGAGACACAGGGTGGGTGAGGTTTGTCTAGAAGCTTCTGGTGCCCTGGCATCTCTGAGCGATCTTAGTTGGTCATTGAATATTTACTAAGCAACTACTATGTGCTGGACATTGCCATTATCAGTAAGTCCAGTTCTTCAGCCCCGAGTGTTATCAGTTGGGCTAAGGAATGTTTATGGGACCTTTAGGATATCTTAGACGTAAGAGAGAAGGGGAAAAAGCAAAGGAAAAAGAAAGATAGAAGTGGACAAAATAATTTTTAAAAAGTTAGAAGGGAATGATTCCTTAGATAAGACAACAAAAGCATGAGCAACAAAAGGAAAAATAGATTAAGTTGAACTTCATCAAAATTAAACATTTTTCTGTATCAAAGGACACCTTCAATAAAATGAAGACAACCCTCGGAATGGGAGAAAATATTTGCAAATCGTAATCTGACAGGGGACTTGTATTCAGATCACAAAAAAAGCTCTTACCCGTTGCTATTGAGTCAATCTGACATAGCTACCCTATGGGACAGAGTAGAACTGTCTCATAGGGCTCTCAAGGCTGTAAATCTTAACAGAAGCAGACCACCACATCTTTCTTCCACAGAGTGCTTGGTTGGTGTGAATCGCCAACTTTTCAGTTGGCAGCACAGTGCTTGACCACTGTGCTACCAGGGCTCCTTTAAGAACTCAAAACTCAAAAAAAAAAAGACAATGCAAGAGATGGGCAAAGGATTTCAACAGACATTTCTGCAGAGAAGGTATACAAATGGACAGTAAGCACATGAAAAGATCATTACTCATTATCATTAGTCATTAGAAAAATGCAAATCAAAACCACAGTGAGATACAACTTCACACCCACTTTGTTGTTACGTGCCAGCAGGTCGGTTCCAACTCAGTGACCCTATTACAACAGAATGAAACACTGCCCTCACAATCATTGCTATGTTTGAGCCCATTGGTGCAGCCACTGTGTCAATCCATCTCATTGAGGGTCTTCCTCCTTTCCCCTGACCCTCTACCTTGCCAACCATGATGTCATTCTCCAGGGACTGATCCCTCCTGATCACATGTCCAAAGTATGTTAGACAAAGTCTTGCGATTCTCACTTCCAAGAAATACTCTGGCGACTGGAGAAACCCTGAGAGAATGGCCCCCGGACACCCTTTCAGCTCAGTAATGAGGTCACTCCTGAGGTTCACCCTTCAGCCAAAGATCGAACAGGCCCAAGAGGCCTTGAACAAAACTAAAGGGGTGTACCAGCCCTGAGGCAGGGACTGGAAGGCGGGAGGGAACAGGAAAGCTCTTAATAGGGAACCCAGGATTGAGAAGATAGAGTGTTGACATGTCGTGGGGTTGTTAACCAGTGTCTTACAACAATGTGTATACTAGCTGTTCAATGAGAAACTAGTTCTGTTAACCTTCGTCTAAAGTACAATAAAATAAATAAGTAAAGAAGCCCTCTGGCTACACTTTTTCCAAGACAGACTTGGTCGTTCTTCTGGCAATCCATGGTATATTCAATATTCTTCACCAACATCATAAATTCAAAGGCATCAATTCTTTCATCTTCCTTATTAACTGTCCAGCTTTCCCATGCATATGAGCCAGCTGATAATACCATGGTTTGGATCAGGTTCACCTTAGTTCTCAAAGTGATATCTTTGATTTTGAACACTTTAAAGATGTCTTTTACAGCAGATTTGCTCAATGCAATGCTTCGTTTGATTTTTTTTTTACATCTTTTATATATATATATATATATTTTTTTTTTTTTACTGTGTTTTAAGTGAAAGTTTACAGCTCAAGTTAGTTTCTCATACAAAAATTTATACACACATTGTTATCTGACCCTAGTTGCTCTCCCTTACAACGTGACAGTACACTCCTCCTTTCTACCCGGATTTCCTGTGTCCATTCAACCAGCTCCTGTCCGTTTCTGCCTTCTCATCTTGCCTCCGGACAGGACCTGCCCATTTAGTCTCATGTATTTACTTGAGCTAACAAGCACTGTCTTCAGAAGTGTCATTTTATGTCTTATAGTTCAGTCTAATCTTTGCTGAAGAGTTGGCTTTGGGAATGGTTTCAGTTCTGGGCTAGCAGAGAGTCCGTGTCTTCTGGGGCTCTTCCAGTCTCAGACCATTAAGCCTGCCTTTTTACTACAGTTTGAGTTCTGCATCCCACTTTTCTCCTACTCCATCAAGGACTCGCTGTTGTGTTCCCTGTCAGGGCGGTTACTGGTAGCTGGGCACCTTCGATTTCTTACTGCTGCTTCCATGGGCGTCGATTGTGGATCCAGTAAAACGAAATCTTTGATAACCTCAGTATTTTCTCCGTTTATGGTGATGTTGTTTATTGGTCCAGTTGTGAGGATTTTTGTTTTATGTTGAGGTGTAATCCATACTGAAGGCTGTGGCCTTTGATCTTTATCAGTAAGTGCTTCAAGTCCTCTTCACTTTCACAAGCAAAGTTGTGTCATCTGCATAATGCAGGTTGTTAATGAGTCTTCTTCCTATCCTGATGCCACCACCTTCTTCATATAATCCAGCTCTTCGGATTATTTGCTCAGCATACAGATTGAATAAATATGGTGAAAGGATATATCCCTGACACACACCTTTCCTGATTTTAAACCACACAGTATCCTCTTGTTCTGTTCAAACCACTGCCTCCTGGTCTATGTACAGGTTCTATGTGAGCACAATTAAGTGTTCTGGAATTCCCATACTTTGCAATGTTATCTATCATTTCTTACGATCCACATTGTCAAATACCTTTGTATAGTCAATAAGACACAGGTAAACATCTTTCTGGTATTCTCTCCTTTCAGCCAAGATCCATCTGACATCAGCAATGATATCCCTCACTCTGCATCCTCTTCTGAATCTGTCTTGAATTTCTGGCAGTTCCCTGTCAATGTACCATTGCAACCGTTTTTGAATTATCTTCTACAAAATTTTAGTTGTGTGTGATATTAATGATATTGATCGATAATTTTTGCATTCTGTTGGATCATCTTTGTTTGGAATGGGTACAATTATGGATCTCCTCCAGTTGGTTGGCCAGATAGCTGTCTTCCAAATTTCTTGACAAAGACGAGTGAGCACCTCCAGCACTGCATCCCTTTGTTGAAACATCTCAATTGGCATTCCATCAGTTCCTGGCGCCTTGTTTTTTGCCGATGCCTTCAGTGCGGCTTGGACTTCTTCCTTCAGTACCATCAGTTCTTGATCATCTGCTACCTCCTGAAATGGTTGAACATCGACCAGTTCTTTTTGGTACGGTAACTCTGTATTCCTTCCATCTTCTTTAGATGCTTCCTGGCTTTGGGTAACATTTTGCCCATAGAATCCTTCAATATTGTAACTTGAGGCTTGAATTTTTTCTTCAGTTCTTTCAGCTTGAGAAACGCCAAGCATACTCTTTCCTATTGGGTTTCTAACTCCAGGTCTTTGCACATTTCATTATAATGCTTTATCTTCTCCAGCCACCCTTTGAAACCTTCTTTTCAGCTTTTTTACTTCATCATTTCTTCTGTTCGCTTTAGCTACTCAGCATTTAAAAGCAAGTTTCAGAGTCTCTTCTGACATCCATTTTGGTCTTTTCTTTCCTGTTTTTAATGACGTTTTTCTTTCTTCGTGTATGATATCCTTGATGTCATTCCACAACTTGTCTGGTGTTCGGTTATTAGTGTTCAACATGTCAAATCTATTCTTGAGATGGTATCTAAATTCAGGTGGGATATACTCAAGGTCATATTTTGGCTCTCATGAACTTGCTCTTAATTTTCTTCTGCTTCAGCTTAAACTTGCATATGAGCAATTTGTTCACAGGAGACCCCTGGCCTTGTTCTGACTGACGATATTGAGTTTCTACATGGTCTCTTTCCACGCATGTAGTCTATTTGATCACTGTATATTCCATTTGGCAAGATCCATGCGTTTAGTCTCTGTTTATGTTGTTGAAAAAAAGATATTTGCAATGAACAGGTCACTGGTCTTGCAAAATTCTATCTTGTGATCTCTGGCATTGTTTCTATCACTAAGGCCCTATTTTCCAGCTACCGATCCTTCTTTGTTTCCAACTTTCGTACTAGTAATTATCAATTCATCTTGATTGGATGTTTGATCAATTTCAGACTGCGGATGTTGGTAAAAATCAATTTCTTCATCTTTGGCTAGTGGTTGGTGCATAAATTTGAATAAAGCCGTATTAACTGGTCTTCCTTACAGGCATATGAATATTATCCTATCAGTGACAGTGTTGTACTTCAGGATAGATCTTGAAATGTTCTTTTTGATGATGACTGCAATGCCATTCCTCTTCAGTTTGTCATTCCCGACATAGACCGTATGATTGTCTGATTGAAAATGGCCAATACTAGTCTATTTCCACTCACTAATAGTAGGATATCAATTTTCATGTGCTCTGTTTCATTTTTGACAACTTCCAATTTTTCTAGATTAACTTCATACATTCCATGTTCTGAATATTAATGGATGTTTACAGCTGTTTCTTCTCATTTTGAGTATGCCACATCAGCAGATGAAGGTCCTGCAAGCTTTATTCCATTCATGTCATTAAGGTCAGCTCTACTTTGAGGAGGCACCTCTTTCCCAGTTGTATTTTGAGTGCCTTCAGATCTGAGGGGCCCATCTTCCAGCACTATATTAGACAGGGTTCAGCTGCTATTCATAAGGTTTTCACTGGCCAGTTTTTTCAAGTAGATCACCAGGTCCATTTTCCTAGTCTTAGCCTGATAGCTCTGCTAAAACCTGTCCACCATGGGTGACCCTGCTGGTATGTGAAATACTACTGGCAGGCAGAGCTTCCAGCATCATAGCAACATGCAAGCCACCACAGTATGACAAACTGACAGGGACCTAGTGGATCACACCCACTAGGGTGGCTAAAATAAAAACAACAGACAACTGAAAGTGTTGAGGAGGATATGGAGAAATTGGATCCCTCATACATTACTGGTGGGAATGTAAAATGGTGTAACCACTTTGGATAAGTTTGACAGTTCCTCAAAATGTGAAGCATAGTTACCATATGGACCAGAAATTCCACTCCTAGGTATATATCCAAGGGAAATAAAAACATATGTCCACACAAAACTTGTATACAAATGTTCATAGTCGCATTATTCATATAGCTCAAAAATGGAAACAATCCAAATATCTACCAACTGATGGTGAATATTTACACAATGGAATATTATTCAGCAATAAAAAAGAGTGGAGTACTGATACATGCTAAAACATGGATGAACCTTGAAAACATTATGCTAAGTGAAAGAAGCTAGTCACAAAAGTCCACCCATTGTACTGTATATGAAATGTCCAGAATAGGCAAATCCACAAAGACAGAAAGTAGATTAGTGTTTGCCTGGGGCTGGGACTGGGGGTGGGGAGGAGGGAGGTGGGACAGGAATGAAGAGTGACTGCTAATGGGGATGGCGTTTCTTTTTGGGGTGTTGACATGTTCTAAAATTAGATTGTGGTGATGGTTGCACAACTCTGTGAATATACTAAACACCACTAAGCTGTAGACTTTAAATGGGTGAATTTTATGGTATGTGAAATACATCAATAAAGCTGTAAAAAAAAAAAAAAAATAACACTTTGTGAGGATCGAAAACAAAAAATGTAAAGATTAAATAGCACAATGTATGTTTAAAAAAAAAAAAGAAGGGAGACATGTTCATGGCCAAAGAGCCCCACCTCTGATTCAGTTAGCATTCGTTTTCTGAGCACCTACCTGTGCCAAACATGGGCTGTGTAGCTGGATTGCAAAGGTGAGCAAGGTGGTCCCTGCCCTCAAGAGCTCACAGTTGTCTGGTCCCTACCTGTTAGGTTGTCTATCTTGTCCTTGCTGGCTGTGCTCACAGGTAGGGGAGAAAAACAATGTCTATTGTATGTGTAGGTGGTGTGGCCAACTGAGTCTTAAGATTTTTTAGTTTTTTATTTTGTTTTCAAGTAATGGGGACGGATTTATGATCTAGCCACATGCTTCTTGTATGCCGTCTCCCCCAGGATGAAGCAGTGGTAAGGATCTCTGAGAAGAGTGATGAGGGCTTGGGGGTATAGCACCTCAAAAAGAGGCAGAGCTGGCAGACTCCTCTGAGGAAGGCTTTCATTTTGGCCTGGCTGTACCTGCCTGGGCTGACTTGGGGCGGCGGGGGGCGGGGGGGTGGGGTGCGTGGGAAGAAAAAGTTTAATCCAGAAGTTAAGCCAAGCTCATTGTGTCTCTGGTACTCAACATAGTGCCTAGTGCATAATGGGGCCTGTCGAGTTGGCCCCAACTCATGGCACATGAGCCCTGTGTTAATGGCACCACAGGGCCATTGTGATCCATAGGGTTTTCATTGGATGATTTTCAGAAGTATATATAGCTAGGCCTTTTTTCCCAGTTCATCCTAGTTTGGAAGCTCCGCTGCAACCTGTTCAGCATCATGGCAACACACCAGACTCCACTGAGAGCTGGTGGCTGTGCATGAGGGGTAGTGGCTGGGAATCAAACCTGGGTCTCCCACATGGGAGGGGAGAATTCTACCACTCAGCCACCACTGCCCCCATGGGGCCTCACATAGGCTGTGCTTAATGAGTTGAAGTGATACCAATTTAGGTTGTTAAATGTCTCCCTTATTGCCTTCCATTAAGAACTCCTGGGTAAAGATTAATTCCAAATGAAAATGGTTTTAGTGTGTGATAGTAATTTTAAAAAGCAGTCCTTAATTTTTGTTGTAATATTATTTGGAATAAATGTCAGGGTGGAAATGGTGTGGTGTAAAGGGGATAATTTCTCCTCTGTCACAGGATCTGGCTGGAATTCTTGTGCCCTGCTGGAGGTTTTCCAAGGCTTGGGGTAAATGTGAGCTCCCATCGATCCCGGGGGGGCTGGACTGAAATTCCCGTCTGATTTAGGCCTTATCGGAGAAGCTCAAACTTACATTCCAGGAGGCTAGGCAGGGAACTTACCTGAACCCTGTGGGCTGTGTGGGGTCTGTGGTGAACCAGCGAGCAGAAGTCTCTTCTACAGCGGCCACTCAGTGTCAGGCTATAATGCTCCTGTGGCCACCGAGGCCTGGAGTTGCCACTGAGGCCTGGAGTTGCCACAAATCCCACTTTTTTGAGAGAGGCTGGACATTCAGATTCTTAGGTAAAATCTCCTGATTTTTGAATATTATATGGTCCAACCAAAACATAGCTATGATCCAGTTTTGTTTTTGTTTTTATTGTGGTAAATACATATGTAGCAAATCGTTTGCAATTTCAACATTACTCACGTGTACAATTCAGTGGTATTAAATATGTTTAGCATGTTTCCACTTTTTTATTTTGACTTTCTTCCCATCAACAGTTTTGGCCCCTGAACCTGCAGTAATCCAATGGTGTGTGGAAGTAGGTCCCCTCCTACCTCCCTATGGTGGCAAAGGACTGTGAAGATGAAGCCATCCTAGTCAAGGCTCTGAGTCGGGTGAAGGAGCTGTGGCGCTAACAATGGTGTGCAGTGGCCGGATAGTTGGGTGAAATCAGAGAGAGGGCAGCCTGTCTGAAGGAAGGCTGAGAACTGTGCTCATCCAGGACACCCTCTCTTGTGGGTGTGGCAGAGAGCAATTGCCCTATGGGGTGCCCATACTGAGGGCTTGTACCCCAAACGGTCCTCATTTACCTCTAGTGGCTCTGTCAACCCTGCATGTGTCTAAGCTAGTGGTCTTATAGGAAAAAATCTTTAGAGGCCAGGCAGGAATGAAACTTCATGGCTGTGGTTGTAGGAAGACTGCTGCTCGTGTAAAACACATTCCCAAGCATTACTTGTAGTCTCCGAGACCCTTCTGAAACCCATTTTTCTATCTGACCTGTTCTTCCTCTTGAGCTAACACATGCCATATGTTTAAATACCTGCTGTGTAGAGTAAATTAGGGAGAAAAAAAACTATATATAGGGTCGCTATGAGTCAAAATTGCCTCAACGGCAATGGGTTTGGTTTTGGTTTTTTATATATGTACGTGTGTGTGTGTGTGTGTGTGTAGTTGTGAGCTGTCGAGTCGATTCCAACTCATAGTGACCCTATAGGGCAGAGTAGAACTGCCCCATAGGGTTTCCAACGAGCAGTTGGTGGATTTGAACTGCAGACCTTTGGTTAGTAACCTGAGCTCTTAACCACTTTGCCACCAGGGCTCCATATATATATGGTAAAGTTTTTATATATACATATATATATATATTTATTTCACAAATCATTTGAACATAATTTTGGCATTTCTCAAAATCTTTGGATTGTGAATTACAGTAAGAAATGTAGTTGACATGGCCATCCAGTACATACGTACATCGAGGCATATAAAATTGACAGTATTCCACCCCTTTGGCCTGTAAAACTGCAATTTCAAATGGTTCAATCTATATATAACTCAATGCAACAAAACTTATTCTCGTGTTTTGTGATACCTATTAATTTTTATTCTTTTAAATTCTGGTTGCAGTACCTAAATTGATTTCATTACCACTAATGGGTCACAATTAATCTCCGCAATAATTTTTAAGGCAGGCATCATCACCATTTTCCACCCATCCACTTAAAAACACTGAGATCTATCCCAGGGTTGAGGTGACCTCACCCCAGGTAGCTCCTATTTACTCTTCACTGACCCTTTAGTGGTGCAGGTGGTGCAGTGGTTAAGCACTCAGCTGCTAACTGAAAGGTCAGCTGTTTAAACCCACCAGCCACTGTGGGAGGAGGATGTGGCAGTCTGCTTCCTTAAAGATTATAGCCTTGGAAACCCTACGGGACAGTTCTACTCTGTTCTCTGGGGTCTCTATGAATCAGAATCAACTCGATGGCCATGGGTTGGGACCCTTTAGTCTTTATCTGATGTAATCTGCATACGAACCTCATAGGATGGGCACCATCATCTAAGAATACGGAGTTTGGAAAGGTCAAGTCACTTGTTTCCAGGCATAGGACTAGGTAGAGGAAGATTCTACTTGTAAATAATTTCTGCAACAGCGAAAAGCCCAAGCTATTTTCACTGCTTTGGAGATAAGACCCAGACCAGGACTTCTTACCATGGACCTGGACTTCGAAGCGTCCCAGTTCTAATCTTTTTTTTCTCTTCCGGACTTTTTCTTGGCTTTCCAGAGAAAGGGTGTCTGTGTGTGTGTGTGTGTGTGCGGCTTTCCAGAGAGAGGGGTGTGTGTGTGTGTGTGGCTTTCTAGAGAGATGTGTGTGTGTGTGTGTGTGTGTGTGGTGTGTGGCTTTCTAGAGAGATGTGTGTGAGTGTGCGCGCGCGGTTATGCTTAAACTTTCCGCCAGGCTGTACTTTCTCTCTATGAGTCGGAAGCGACTGTACAGCAACGGGTTTGGGTTTGTTTTTGTTTTTTTAATACTTTCAGGCCTTTGCACAGGCTGTGGGGTGCGCTTTATCCTCGGGATCACCCCCTCCCCCAGCCCAGCCTGCAGCTGGAAGTCTTCACTGATCTCCAGCTCTCCTCCCTACCCCCATCGGGGACCTGAAGGCGACTGTCTCGCCCGGCCCTTTCCAGATGTACGTCTGCCAAAGACACCCCAGTGTAGAGGATGATGAATGAGAACAGGGGAGCAGGCCTGGTGGGAAAGTGTCGTCGCCATGAAAAGAGAGGGAAAGGGAAGGAAAGTTGGGGGGAGGGGAACGCTTGGAGTGGAACAGCGGGGGCGCGACAAGTCTGGACGCTGGGAACCCAAACCCCCTCCGCTGGGCCAGTAAGTTTGTCTCCCTCAGAAAGGCGTGGGGAAGTGTTCCAATCCCTGCACTCCTTCCTTAGAATTTGGGTTGTATTTTCTTATTTACTGCAACCCCCACAATATCCTCAGGGGCTCCCCCAGTGTTTGGTTCCAGCCTTCTCAGTCCCCGGCTCCCGGTCTGCTCTCTCTCCTTCGCGAGGCAACGCTCCAGCCCTCTCCCGGGCTTTCTCTCCGCACGTCCCTCCCAATTCTCTCCACCATTCTCTACTTGGGGGGGCGGAGCCGTACCTCCTCTTCTGTTTCTTTAAGAAGCGTCGGCTCCTCCCCTTTGGGAGTCGCCGTCTGACGCGAGATGACAGCAGCGAGTTCGGTATGTCTATGCAAATAAGAGCCTCCTGAGGGCCAATGGGGAGCGGAAGTGCCGGAACCGCGGACCAATGGGGCGGGGGCGCTGGGGCTCACCATATAAGGAGCAGCCTCGCCATAAAAGGAAACATTGTATCTCTTTATATGGGGGGAAGGGTCGGGGGATCCCTCCGCCGCCAGCGCGTGGTCGCGGCCCCCTCCACCCGCCGTCTCGGCCGCGGCCAGCAGCCCCTGCCCCCCGGGGGACGCTGACGGCCGCCGGGCGCGCCGCCCGAGCACACGGACAGGGGGCGCTGCGCGCGGCCTGGGGCAACCCGGGCCACAGGGGCAGGAAAGTGAGGGCCCAGGTCGGCCCGGGCGTGCAGGGGCCCCGGGTTCGCTGCGGCGGCAGCTACAGCGATAGCGGCTCTAGAAGCATCAGGAGCGCGGGGTTGAGCCGGGAAGCCGATGGCGGCGGCATCAGCGGCTCCGATTCCTCGCTGACTGCCCGTCCACCCTTCTGCATTGAGCGCCATGTTACCGAGCCAAGCTGGGGCCGCGGCGGCGCTGGGCCGGGGCTCGGCCCTGGGAGGCAGCCTGAACCGGACCTCGACGGGACGGCCGGGCGGTGGAGGTGGTGGCGGCGGCGGGACTCGCGGGGCTAACGGGGCCCGGGTCCCCGGGAACGGCGCGGGGCTCGGGCCGGGCCGCCTGGAGCGGGAGGCTGCAGCAGCGGCGGCAAGCGCCCCGGCGCCCACCGCGGGGGCCCTCTACAGCGGCAGCGAGGGCGACTCGGAGTCGGGCGAGGAGGAGGAGCTGGGCACCGAGCGGCGCGGCCTGAAACGGAGCCTGAGTGAGATGGAGCTCGGCGTGGTGGTCGGTGGGCCCGAGGCGTCGGCGGCGGCCACCGGGGGTTACGGGCCGGTGAGCGGCGCGGTGAGCGGGGCCAAGCCGGGTAAGAAGACCCGGGGCCGCGTGAAGATCAAGATGGAGTTCATCGACAACAAGCTGCGGCGCTACACGACCTTCAGCAAGAGGAAGACAGGCATCATGAAGAAGGTACCAGGCGGGGAGGCTGGCCGGCCACGGGGGACCGAGAAGGGGTGGGGACGCGCAGGGGGAGCCCGGGAGGAAGGCAGAGTCGAGGCGAAGGTGAGAGGCGGCGAATCCGCAGGAGGTGTGTGGGAGGAGATGGCTGTTACCGGAGTAGGGCGAAAGGGGTGGGGCGGTCAGGGAAATGTGGGGAGAGGGGAGATGCAGCGAATGTCCGGGGAAGAAGGGAAAGGCGCCGAGGTGGGAGTGACGGGCACCAGAGAGGAAGAGGGCCCTAGCGAGTGAAGGGGTAAGGAGGGGTAATGGGAAGCTGCAAGGCTGCCGGTACGGCATCTGATGAGACATAGGGGTCAGTAGGTCTTGTACTCCCGGCGCTGGGGCGAGGGAACGCTGGAAAGGCAGGGTGCAGAAGAGAAGGTAGGGAGGTGAAGAGCCTGGAGCTGGGAGGGTAGCTGTAATGACAACAATGAGCAAGCATGTGTGGGAGGAAGGTGGGCACCACCTGAGTAGTGCTGGCTGGAAAGACAGGCGGAACCTATCCGGGCTCAAGGGCCCCAGGTAAGGGAATAGGGCGGGAAGAGTGGTGTTGCCGTGAGCAGCAGGGACCAAGCCTTGCAATGACCATGTGTCTTCCATTGCCATCCCCTGGAAGCCGGCATCCTTCTAGTGGGACAGGCTGTGGAACCACCTGCCTTTGGGACAAATGTGGTTTTCAGCCCAAGGCAAAATCTGTGCATGGAATTTGGGAGAAAAACAGGGAGGTTTGCAGAGAAACATAGAAATTCCTCCTATGCCAGCCAGTTATCCAGTGAAAAGGAGTGAGGAGAAGAAGCATCTTGGGATGTAGAAGATGGGAAGGGATGGAAGCAGAGAAAATGGGAGCTAAGGAACTAGAACCTTGGGGGCTTTGGCCGTGTTTATATCTGTACCACATAGAAACCGGAGCTGCTCCCAAGGTGGGGTGTGGAACTTTCTTGGGAATGAGTGTGGCATCTATAGGGTCATCCTTGAAGGCTCCCCAGTGTGTATTCACGGTGGGGTAAAACGCTTTGCCCTCAAGTCGATTCTGACTCATAGCAATCCTTTAGGACGGAGTAGAACTGCCTCATAGAGTTTCCAAGGAGCGCCTGGTGGATTCAGACAGCTGACCTTTTGGTTAGCAGCCACTTAACCGCTACGCCACGCCATGTTGGGGTGGTAGGTACTAATCTAGTCCCCACCTCGCATCACTCCCAACATTGCTGTATCAGTGTCCCTTGTCACTTAATCATTAGTGGAGAAGGTTGAGTGGGGAGCTTCATGGAGGAAAGACTGCTTTTTCCTCCCTTACTTATCCTGCCTCCCCATGAAAAAGAAAAAAGGGTAGTACAGTATTGCAGGGCAGAAGGACAACCAAGGCCCTGGCAACAGGTTAGGGCCTGTTGCAATTTCTGGGAAGACATATGGGACAGTTTGGAGCTTAGGTATCCCCTTATCCCTCATATCTTATATGACTTTCCATGTGGTCAGGACCCCATCCTGGTTCCTGTGACACTGTGGAGGAAGTGGGAGCCATCTCTCTGAGACACCAAGCTGTGGTGGGGTGCAGCTAACTGGACCCCTCTGGGTCACCTGTGGTCATATGTTCTGTCACCAGGCGGTGACTGTTTGCTTCAGGGATCTGCAGTTTGGTGGTATAACTCAAAGAAGCATGGATAGTTTTGCTGCTCCCCAGATCACCTTCTGATATCCTGATAGGACCCTAGAGTCACTGGAGAGGAAGGTCACGGGAGTTGGGGCTTGAGATCACTGTGGTCTTTTTCTCTTTTTTACTTTTAAAGCCAGGTCGGAATGAAAATGAAAAGTTTTCTGACCTGCCCATCTTACCCCCCACTGCAGGCCTATGAACTGTCCACACTAACAGGGACACAGGTGCTGTTGCTGGTGGCCAGTGAGACAGGCCATGTGTATACCTTTGCCACCCGGAAACTGCAGCCCATGATCACCAGTGAGACAGGCAAGGCACTGATTCAGACCTGCCTCAACTCGCCAGACTCTCCACCTCGCTCAGACCCCACCACAGACCAGAGAATGAGTGCCACGGGCTTCGAAGAGACAGACCTCACCTACCAGGTGTCCGAGTCCGACAGTAGTGGGGAGACCAAGGTGTGTTTGGGTCACCTATCTGAGGGGAGGGAAGAGGAGAGGATTGATGGGCAGAGAAAGGAGGAGGTCCCTCTCCCTCCGTCACCCAAGAAGAATGGTGGATAGGTGCCTGCGGATGTGGAGTGGGTGTTAGTGCCTCTCATCCTGGGGGACAGGTGTTCATCCTCGCCATCCTGACACGAGGCCCGCCCCCTAGATAAGCGGGCGGCCTCCGTGCCCATATAAGGCCGGCTCCGGCTCCACGCCGGCCTCCCGCCCGCAACCCAACTGCCTGGCAGGGCCCTTGCATTCCTCCCGCCAGCTGTCTTCCCGCTGGGGGGGGGGGGGAGCGGGGGTGTAGCTTAGCCCTGCCCTCCCGACGCTGGGCCTCCAGGGACTAGGAAGGGAGCACTCGAGGGTCCTGGGAACCCAGTACTATCGGCGGGCTGGCTGGCTGGCCTGGAGACTACCTTACTAGTCAGCCGCCTAACCCCTCAGGATGTCCGGGCCTGGGCACGTTAGGGAGTGCATTCGCCCGCTGCAGCGCTGCCGGCCCTACTTAACTCCTCCCCCTTCCTTTTCCCGGTAAGGAGAGGGGGTGGGGTTTCCTCCCTTATTCGTGTTGGGAAGCTCCACCTTCCGGGTGGCCCTTAACTAACTGTCCAATTAGAGGAAGCGGCACTGTTTGCCTTAGCAACGCCTCCACCAATCAGGGACCTCAAGCCCGGCCGCTTAGCAAACATCCCTTGCTCTCCCACTCCTTACTCCCTGTCTTTGAGTCCCGCAGTCAGCTCAGTTTCCAGCTCTAGAGAATTTTCCTTCCCCTTCTAAGAATAAAGAGTTCCTGAGGGGGGTGTTGCCATCCTCTAGGCCCCCCGCTCCCATGGTGGCATATCGTCTGTAATAATTTTGAAACCTTTTTAGCAGTGGAGCTCATTTATTCCTAGGAAATTTTGCTGGATGACTGAGTTCCTTTGGTAGTTGAAATCTTAAGTATTTAGCATAAAGGACTTCATTGCTAAACCCCCAAGATCTCTCTCAAACCCTAAGCTTTCTGAAAAACTTTGATTCCCTGTCAGAAGCTTGGCAAATCAGATCTGGAAGGACTCTTTTAAAGAAAACATTTAGCCCAGCCCCCTCATGTTTACAGAATAGGAGAGCTGAGGCTCAGAGAGAGGAAGCGATTTGCCCAGGGTCATACAGATGGCCACTGTCAGAGCTAGGAACAGACTCCCTAGCCATTGTGATTACCACAGTCTGCAGCGACCAAGTACTTAGAGGATTATGATGATGATGATGGTTCTCATTGGAAGAGCAGCAAATAGTTGTGGCCCTTTTTATGTGTCAGGCTCTGTTCTAAGGGCTTTACATGTGTTAATTTAATCTTCACAAAAATCTATGAGGTATATATAACTCCTCTTTTACATATAGGAGACTGAAGCACAGTAGTTCAGTAACTTGCTATGAGTCAGTCAGCAGGTAAATGGCTGAGCTGGAGTTTGAACTCAGGCAAATTGGCTCCAGAATTTGGGCTCTCAATCGCCATACAAAGCTTCTGCAAGGGCGGGGTCTGGTAGAGGCTCATTGCTTCATCTTTACTCTGAGTGTAGGATACACTGAAGCCGGCGTTCACAGTCACCAACCTGCCGGGTACCACCTCTACCATCCAAACAGCACCCAGCACTTCTACCACCATGCAAGTCAGCAGTGGCCCCTCCTTCCCCATCACCAACTACCTGGCACCAGTGTCTGCTAGCGTCAGCCCCAGTGCTGTCAGCAGTGCCAACGGGACTGTGCTGAAGAGTACAGGCAGCGGCCCCGTCTCCTCTGGGGGTGTCATGCAGCTGCCCACCAGCTTCACTCTCATGCCTGGTGAGTCGGGGGCAGGGAGAGATTCATCCTCCCTGGAGCAAATTGAGCATGTTAAGAGTGGGGTTAGGTTTGGCATGAGGAAATCCTCTTTCCCTGCTCAGAAGGAAGGCAAACTGGGGCCAGAGCCTGAGAGAAGCCTCCTATGTCCTGTTGTCAGGCATGTCCCACCCCACTGAAAACCCCTGCTATTCTTTTCAGTCACTTTGAATCATACTTTCTGGCCTAGTCTAGCTAGCATGGCTGTGTCCCAGTTGCCACAGGGCCAGAAGACATTCTCTATCATGAGTGGAGAACACATCATGTCCTTGATGGGTCAATGCTAGCTCCTGGGTCAACTGAAGTCGGGGAGGCAAGCCTGGGGTATGAGGAAAAGGGAAGGGCAAGAGCAAAGTGTGGAAGCCTGTGTAGGTAAGATTCAGGACATGAAGGCCTTCTCTGGCTCCCAGGAAAGATAGTGATTAGAGTTGGGGACCAGGGTGCCAGGTTGTGGGTCTGGGGGTGTGCAAAGGTGCTTAGTGCAGGTGGTGGGGTGGGCAGGACAAAACATGAGTAAGTCTCTGTGTCTTGTAGGTGGGGCAGTGGCCCAGCAAGTCCCAGTGCAGGCCATTCAGGTGCACCAGGCCCCCCAGCAAGCGTCTCCTTCTCGGGACAGCAGCACAGACCTCACGCAGACCTCTTCCAGCGGGACAGGTATAGCTCGGGAGCCCTGTCACCTTCCCTGCCCCACCTCCCCCATGAGGCCTAGCAGCAGGTGCTCAGCAGCAGCCCTCCCTTAACTAAGGACAGAGGATGTCTTAGAAACTGAGGCTTTTTTGCCCTAATCCTCCTGGGAGACTCAAGTAAGGATGGCTGGGTTTTGAACCCTGCCTTACAGTGCGGCTATGGATTCTAGGAGAAAATTAAGAACCGTTGAAAACCACCCTTCTCATTCCAGTAAGGATTCTGAGGCCCAGAAAGGAAAGGTGACTTGCCCAAAGGCATATACATTTACTTAATTACCAGAAAGGATTTATGAAGCAGTTGTCTCCATGTGGGAGGGTGTTCCGGGTTTTGAGTGGTCATAATTTCTCTCCAACATCTCTGGTCATTTCAGAAATGCTGGGACATTCTCAAAATAAAGTTACTTTTAAAAAGATTCTTGTTATTTACAACTTTCTTAAACAAAGTGTGATCTGTGGACTAGCACCACATCCCCTGGGAGCTTGATGGAAATGCAGATTCGTAAGCCTCACCCAAACCTACTGAACTTGAATCTGCGTTGTAACAAGATTCCCAGGGGGTTGTTGTTTAAAAGATGAACTTGTTAGGTGCATGTGATGAAAGAGGGAAGAGGAATGAAAACAGATTAAAAACTGGGATGATGGAGCTCCTATAAAAGGGAGAATCTGGGTTTCCCTGGAGTAGGTGGGTCATTGTAATACTTGTTTTTCTGCAAACCCTAGGGTTTCCGAATAGAAAATTCAGCAGATAGACAATTGAATAGTACAATATGATAGGTTACAATGAATGGTTGGTGCTATTGTGTTCAAGAAGAAATAAAGTTTTCCTTAGTGGATGACAGGTAGCAGAAGAGTCTTGTCTAGCTTCTGACCTGTTGAATGGCAACAGAGTGCTGGAGGCCCAGAATCACTGGGCCGGAACAGGGAGACTTTCAGTGCCGACCTTCCTAATGTGCCTCTGTATTTGCCAGTGACGTTGCCGGCCACCATCATGACATCGTCTGTGCCCACAACTGTGGGCAGCCACATGATGTACCCCAGCCCCCATGCGGTGATGTACGCACCCACCTCGGGCCTGGCTGATGGCAGCCTCACCGTGCTCAATGCCTTTTCCCAGGCACAATCCACCATGCAGGTGTCCCACAGCCAGGTGCAGGAGCAAGGTGAGTTGGAGGGGTGGGGCTGAGGAAAGGAAGGCCGTTACCTCCCTTACGCCTACTCAGATGCTTTACATACACACACACAGTCAAATGCTCCCCCCCGCAACAGATGCCCACCTACACATATTCTATCTCTCACACACACACACATGCAGATGTCCATATACGCCTGGATGGATGTACACACACTCAAGGCCACTTGGACACTCATACCCACATACACCATCAAACACATTTGGATGCCCACACTAACAGGCAGCCTTGGGCACATATATCTGAGGCTCACCTGGTCATGTGTGCACTTATCACCACTACCCCAATATCTGGAATTTTCTCTTGAGTAAGTGATATGACTATCTCCTGTGGTTTTCCAATGCAGGTGGCATCCCCCAGGTGTTCTTGACAGCGCCATCTGGGACAGTACAGATTCCTGTTTCTGCTGTTCAGCTTCACCAGGTAGGTGGGGGCCCTATTCAACCCCATCCCAGCCAGGCACTTCTTTATCTTGACCTTGGGGGGACCTCATTACCAATTCATCAAAGCCAAAACCTCTAGCCAGGAGGCCTGTCCATTTTCTTGGTCAGGCCTATGGCAGACATGTAAGCAAGCAGGTAGGGGCTGGAGCTGGCTGGTCAGTTCCTGCCTCTTCCCTTCTTCGTATGCCCACTTCCCTTCAGATGGCTGTGATAGGGCAGCAGGCCGGGAGCAGCAGCAACCTCACCGAGCTACAGGTGGTGAACCTGGACGCCACCCACAGCACCAAGAGTGACTGATCCGCCCTGCCACCCTGGACAGATGGCCCAAGGGATGGCACCACTTATTTATTGTTGCCTTTTCACGTTTTCTTTACACACACGTTGACGGGGCGCAAGAGGGAGGCGGGGAGGAGGAGTGGCAGCCACAGGACTGAGCCCTCTCACTCCAGCCAAAGAAATGGGCTTGCCCGCCTTCTACCCTGTCCTCCTTCCCCCTCGCCTCCTCGCTCCACCTCCCATTTCTATTGATGGTGGGGCTACCCTCCCTGCTCAGGCTCCCCTCGCCAGCTTGGCTCGATGTTTGCCATGAGTATTAGCTATACCCATTGGGACCGTGCCCACACACAGGCCTTCTGTGGGACTAGGTACTGTGTCCTCCCCTGAGGAAGCAGTTGGGGCCCTCTCCCTAGCCTCCTTGCTGATCCAAGTCAGCATTGTGTCCGCCACGGGCTGGGTAAAAAGAGCCCTGCCACTGCCCCTCAGGGAGCCAGCTGGGGAGGTGGGAGGCTTCTTTCCTCCTACCGCCACCCTGTGCCCCTTCAGCTTCTGAGTAGCTGGGCCTGTGCACTGGGCAGGTTCCTGGGGCCACCTGCCCTGCCTTGCCTCTCCCCTTGGACCTCCAGGGGCTCCTGGGATGGAGGGAACCACCAGTGTTCCTTTCTCCCTCTTGTCTTCCCCTCCCCCTCCCAGCTGCTTAAAGTTGATTTTGAACTTTTTATTTGAGGAGACAAAGTGAAAACAAATCTATAAATATATATTTTTAAAATATTTAACTTTTTTTTATGGCGTTTTTCTTGTCCCCCTCCCTGCCCAAACTCCCCTTCCCTGGGGAGCCCTTGGGCTCCCCAGAACTGGCTGGGTCCCTGGGGATAGAGCAACCCCATGAGCTTGGGGCCCGTCAGTGTGTGGGGGAGATACTGGGATTGCCCGGTCCTGGGTTGTTTCCAGGAAAAAGCCGGGGGAGGGGCCCTCAGGCCATGCCCCAATGGGGTGGGGAGGGTGACCCACAGCTCTGGGCCTCTTTTTGCCCTGTAGGGTATTGCTAGGGAGAGGAAAGAGGGAGACCAAATGTGGGGGTGGGGGAGGGAGGGTGTCAGGTTAGAGGCAACTGACTTCATTTGTGCCACATGCATGGGCATTGCAGCCTTGTGCTCTCCCAGGTCTGCAGCTGCTTGGGGCCCAAGTTGCAGTGAGCAGGGTGGGGTCTGGGAGGGGTGTGAGGCAGGAATAGGGGTCAGAAGAAGTGGGAGCGGCTCTTGGGCTGAGTATAGGCAGGGGAGCCAGAAATGGGCAGCTCTCCCAGGGAGTGAGCAGCTACTGTAATTTTTTAAATTAAGACAAAAAGCCTTGAAGAAAATGACTTTATTTTTCTAAGTGTAACCTCAGTATTTATGTAATTTGTACAGGGGCCGTGCCCCACCCCCTCTGCTCCCTTTGGGGTAGACCTTGAGGGTAGGCCAGCATAGGGGAGGGTTTTTTACCCTGTGTCAGAGCCTACCTTCACCACCTATATCCAGAAGAAGAGCTTTTTCAGAAATGGCAGCAGTTGGGGTAGTTCTGTTAACCCTTTGACTGCCTTCAGTAAGAACAAGCCTGCTTCTGTGGTTAGGTGAAGGGGTGGGGAAAGATTTTACACACAGCCTACTTATCAAGGGGATGATTTGCCGACATGTTTGAGAACCCCCTAACCTCTAATCCCCACTGCTGTCTTGCCCCAATTTGGGGTACCAAGATGGAAGTCACCTTTCTGGGCTTTTTTCCTAGAGATAGATGGGGCTTATGGGTGGCTTACGAGGCTGGGGCATGGCAAAGCAGGGGCCAGAGAGTGGGGGAGCTTGGGACTCAGGTTTGTAACTGCCCGGCCCCTTTGCTCTGCTCTTGTTTCACTCCACCACCACTCACTCACTCCCCACTGCCCCACCCATGGGAGGAGACTTTGATGAATTCCTCCTCTCCTTCCCACAAAAGACAGACCCAGTGAGTGAATCAGGCAAAGTGCTTATAATGTGTGTTGTGTGAGCGTGGCCTTGTGAGAACGTGTGCATCAGGGATGAGGTGGCATTTATATGTGCAGTGACCCTTGGTATTCCCTTTCCTTGGTGGCTCTGGGGTATGTGTGTGTATGTGTGCTTGAGTGAAAGTGTGTGTGAATGTAGGGTGTGTATGTCAGTGGTTTTTACTTAGCCTGGGATGCTGACCCAGGAAATAGTGGACGTGGTCACAGTCCTATGTACAGAGCTTTCTTTTGTATTAAAAAAAAAAAAATAATCTTTCAATAAATGTATCATTTTTGTGCACAGATGGTTGGGTCTTTGCCTCTTTTTCCACTAGGGAGGGAGGGAGGGAGGTATAAATGTGAAGCAAACCCCCCAAAATTGCTGCTCTGAGAAGCAAGCCCGGCTGCTTGATGAAAAAAGGAATGCTAAGGGGTGGTCTGGGTTATTGAACTCTGTACGATTTAAGGAACATTTTTGGGGCACGAGCTTTTATCCCCGTGCATGGCTTTGCTAGGTGCTTGGCCAACAGTTCTACTCTGTCTTACAGGGTTGCTATGAGCCAGAATCGACTCGACGGCACTGTTTTTTTTTTTTTTGGCCAACAGGGAGATGAGCAATTTTAAGAGGAAAGGTGGCACAACTAACCCAAGGCATTGCTGAATTTGGGAAACGCATGGGCACGCGACCTACTGAATAATTAGAGGACACCCCTGGACTGGGAGTGTGGGGAAGGGCCTGTGATTTGGGTTTCTAGGTTTCAAGATTAGGGGATGTTATGGTGGGAGATGAGGGTGAGGAAGGCAGACCAGTTAAGGGGAGGAGGGTTTTAAAGTTTTCTATGGATGGAAAGAGCTGCCTCAGTCAGCCTGTGGAGAAAGGAGCAATGTGACCCCCAACCCCCGGCTCTGCCTACTCGGCGCCCCCGCCACGCCCCGCTTCCCTAAGCAGCCGCTGCGAGGACTACGCATGCTCAGTTCGCGCGCTGTTCGCCCAATCTCGGCTTTGGGCCGCGGTGGGACCCGTAGCTGCGCGGCCGTGCGTACATTCGCGGTGTGACCCGGAAGGGAGCTGCTGAGGAGGCGGGGCCTGGACGGCGGGACCGGCCGCTGGGTTCCAGCGAGGCCCAAGCCGGGCGGTGGGAGGTGAGAGGACAGTTCCGTGCCGACCGGGCCCCTCCCCGGCCCCCCCCTTGCCCCCCTCGGGCCCCTTACCTACTCTGCGTGGAGCAGACGAAGGGAGTCTGGTCTTGCTTTCTGACACGCTCGGTCCTGTCAGCCTCCTCGGACCGCGCCCCCCATCCTCACCCCGCCCCCCAGGCCCCTTCCCACTGCCGTACTGGCTTCCTCCACCGCCCTCACTGGCCTGCAAGCTCGGGCCTGACCTTGCTACCTGCTGGCCTCATCCACCAGTCCAGGCCGCACCCCTGCACACCTCAATTTGTTGCTCCTGGTCTAGGTCCGCCTTAGGCGGGGGGCCCTCTCCCCGCCCCTTTGGGCCTATCTGACTGTTGTACTTCTCCACCGTGCTCTAACCAGGAGCCCATCACCGCTTCATTGGCTACCTCCCAGCCTATACTGACCGGACCGCTGCCCCCATCTAGGTCCACACCCTTCAGTTCCCCTCTGCTGTACTCTTTTCTTCTACTCTCATCTTCTATTCCTATAACCCCGCATGACCCCTGCCCTGATCACCTGTTCTCCATCTGGTTTTACCTTCCATTTTGATTCTCACCGTTGCCTGTTGCCCCTACACCCCCTTCATATCACGCATATCCTGATCACTAGCATAGCCGCGACCCCATTCCCGTTTATAATCTTCTTCTGATTTAATAACCTCATATTTTTTTTAATCTGATGTGTCTCTACCTCTCCCATCTAAGAATAATAGAATTAGTTTGTTTACTGAGCACTCATCGTGTGTCATACATTGTTCTAAGTGCTTTACATACGTGATCTTATTAGATCTATACAACAGCTTAGTAAAGTAGGTATGAATATTATCACTGTCCTGCACATGAGGAAACTGAGGCTAGGAAGTTAAGTAAGTTGCCCAAAGCTTTGCAGTTAGTAAGTCAAAGACCCAGAATTCAAAGTCACATTTATCTGACTCTGACATCTGTATTATATTGCCTCTCTAATAATACCCCCACTATCTCCTGGCCTCATTCCCTACTACTGAGCCCCATTACTGCCACCTCCATTTACATCTACCTTAACCTTACTTAGACCCTCACAATACATACAGCATAAGTGTGGGGTGGGACCTGATCTTTTTCCCCCTAATTTTATCTGACTTTTAGGCTCTTACCCCCCTTCACAATACTCCTAAATGTTCCCCATTCAACCACATCCCAACCTCCTTTTCCATCTCCTTTCTCGGTATCTGCCGTGGCCTACCCGTTTATACACATTCCATTTTTGTCCCATCATTTATACTACCTGTCCTGTCCCTCCCTGATCCTGAAATCCTAATAGTATCTGCCATCTCACATGCTGCTGTCCCTCCTGCTCACCCATGTCATCCTTCTAAGTCCTGATGTGTACCCCTCAGCCACCCTGCTCCTCTGCTCAAATTGTCTTGCTTAACTGTCACTCTTGTTACCTTGCCTATGATTCTTTTCATTCTCTTTCTTGTAACCTCTCCCATTTTTTAAACCCATCTTTTCATACCCTTGCTATTCTTACTCCGTGTTCCTTCTCTTATAAATCCCAGAGTGTGTTTAGCTATTTATTCCATCCTATTCCTGGCCTTTTCTGTTTGATGCCTGAATTCGACCATGCATCCTACCAGTCACCACCTGTCTGTATCAAGATTCCACACCCTCCATGTAACCTTTTCACTTTCCCATACTGCTTTTATCTTTTTCCTTGTCCCAGGAGGTCAGGATGGTGGGGGAACGGTGCACCAGGGACCTCATGGTGCCCTTGGGGCCTCGACTGCAGGCATTTCCTGAAGAACTCCTTCGACAGCGGCCTGGGCACGATGGGTGTCCTGAATACCTGATCCGATGGAGTGTCCTGAAGTGCGGGGAAGTGGGCAGAGTGGGTGTGGGCTCTGAAGAGAAGGCAGAGCATATCCTCATGTGGCTGTCAGCTCCTGAGGTCTATGCCAACTGCCCCATGCTGTTAGGCGAGCGGGTGCTATCTAAGGGACCTCAGCACGAACCAGCTGGGGGTTCAGGAAGCTTTCCTCGAGACCCAGGAGGCCTGGATGAAGTGGCAATGGGAGAGATGGAGGCTGATGTGCGGGCGCTGGTACGCAGGGCTGCCAGGCAGCTGGCAGAAGGTGGGACCTCGAGCCTCACTGCTGCTGTGCTGCACACCATCCATGTTCTCAGTGCCTACGCGAGCATTGGACCCCTCACCGGGGTCTTTAGGGAGACAGGCGCCCTGGACCTGCTCATGCAGATGTTGTGCAACCCTGAACCTCAGATCCGTCGTAGTGCTGGCAAGATGCTGCAGGCTCTGGCAGCCCACGACGCTGGTAAGAGTCAGCCAGAGAAGAAGGAAAGCATTGGAGAGAATGGGGCCACAGGGGTAAGAACAGAAATAAGGAGAGAGTTCCCAACTCTGTACAGAGAACCTAGTGTTTGCTGAATTTCAATTCAATGTAGAGGAAAAACATAGATTAATAGACTATTACAGGTATTGTATGAGCAGTATAAAATGCTAGCACCTGGCTTGTCTGTCCATTATTAGTGTAATGGCAAAGAAGAGAATAGGGTAGGTGTTTTTTTTTTTAAACTATGGGTTGAGATTTATTAGTTGGTTGTGAAATCAACCTAGTGGGGAATAGTCAACATTTAAAAAAAACAATACCAGTGCATAGCACTTAGTAAGGGTAAGTTTTGTAGCCTGAAATGTTTCAGTTATAAGTATGTATGTTTGTACTAGATTCAGTGTAGAATATATTTATCACTGTGAGTCTCAGTCATAAAGATGTTGGAAAGCCTCGGGCTAAGAGATAGATAGTCTAGGGACAGCAAGGAGAAAGTATTGAAGAGGCAGGAGAAGTTACTGATTGGGTGTGGATTACAGGGAGCCGGGCTCATGTCCTTCTGTCGCTGAGCCAGCAAGATGGCATTGAGCAGCACATGGACTTTGACAGCCGCTATACTTTGCTGGAGCTGTTTGCAGAGACCACATCCTCTGAAGAACACTGCATGGCCTTTGAGGGCATTCACCTGCCTCAGGTACTCCAGCAGCTGTGTGGGAAGTGCTGTGTATGAGGCTTAGGGCGTCATTTCTGAAAATGTGTTTCAGGACTGTTCAGCAGCCCCAGAGCCACCTGGGGACTTTGTTAAAGTGAAGGTTCATACCCCCCTCCCCACCCTAGACTTTCGTAGTCAGAATCTCTGAGATTGGGGCCCAGGAATCTGTGTTTTAAGACATTCCCTGTATTTTTCTTATACACACCAAAGTTTGAGAACTACAGGCCTGGGGAGGAGGCCTCTATAGTTTTCTGTAGAGAATGATACTGAAGGGGAAGAGGAGGGGCTAAAGCTGGAAGAAGATGAACCTAGGCCAAAGATTATATCCTGCAGATCCCAGGAAAGCTGCTCTTCTCCCTGGTGAAGCGCTACTTATGTGTCACTTCCCTGCTGGATCAGCTGAATAACAGTCCAGAGCCCGGGGCTGGAGACCATGGCTTCCACTCCCCCACAAGGGAGGAGTTCAGCAGGGAGAAAAGCCGTGGGCAGCGGGAGCTGGAGTTCAGTATGGCTGTGGGCAACCTCATCTCTGAGCTGGTGCGGAGCATGGGCTGGGCCCGGAACCTCAGTGAACAAAGCATGTCGCCACCCCGGCCAACCCGTTCCATCTTTCAGCCCTGTGCTTCAGGCCCCAACCTGTTACTCCCCACCATCATCACCACCCCTAGAAGGCAAGGGCGGGCTCTCCGCCAACGCTCTGAGTTCTCAAGTCGTAGTGGCTATGGTGAGTATGTGCAGCAG
Source organism: Loxodonta africana (assembly GCF_030014295.1). Classification (NCBI taxonomy): domain Eukaryota; kingdom Metazoa; phylum Chordata; class Mammalia; order Proboscidea; family Elephantidae; genus Loxodonta; species Loxodonta africana. Next base: position 105,848,846 of record NC_087342.1, read on the forward strand.
ACGCTGAAGCTGGGAATGCGAGTGCGCATGCTGGACGATTACGAGGAGATCAGTGCTGGGGACGAAGGCGAGTTCCGGCAGAGCAACAGTGGCGTGCCCCCTGTACAGGTGAGCGAGCGTGTGATGGTATACTGTGAGGACGTGCCTGGGGCTTCCGTGCAGGAGAAAACCCCTGGGGCAACTGGGGTGGTAAAAGGGGGTCAGCAGTTGACCCCCTCAGAGAGGAAGGAGGCTGTTTGGAGAACTGAGAAAATCTGGGAGGGGCTGTGAACTCAGGGAGAGACTCACATCCAGGGAGCAGAAACTAGTACAGCAAGACCCCTTTCCTCTCACCTCAGAAGAAAGGTAAGGGAGACCACAAGGGAGTGTTGGAACACCAAGGTTAGGAAGAGGTAAGGGCAAGATAGGAACAGAAGGCCTTTAGCTACGTGGAAGATTTTCCAAACCTGGCCAGATGTGTTTCTGAGGGCTTTGTGCCCCAGGTCTGAGCCCAGCCATGTCTTAAGCCCTCACAGCCTAGAGCTCAGAGGGGTTGAGCCCTCTCTATTCTCCTGCACCCTTTCTTCTTCCCTCCATACCAGGTCTTCTGGCAGTCAACGGGCCGTACCTACTGGGTGCACTGGCACATGCTGGAGATCCTGGGTCCTGAGGAAACTGCTGAAGATACGCCTTCAGCAGCTGTGGAGAAGGGGGCAGGGGCTACTGTGTTGGGCACAGGTAAGCTTAGGTGGGGACATAGACAGCATGTCTCTGAACAGAGGAGTAGTGACTGGAATGAAGCCACTCCTGCCCAGAAGCTGTCCCAGCCTCAGAAATCTCTATTTCTGATGGATACTGATACCCCTGTGCCTCTATCCTCAGCATTTCCCTCTTGGGACTGGAAGCCTGTGGACGGGCTCTACTCTCTGCCATACCTCCAGCCTGAGCCTCAGAAGAATGAAGAATTAGGATACCTGACCAAGGCTGAGTGGTGGGAGTTGCTTTTCTTCATCAAGAAGTTGGACATATGTGAGCAGGAGCCAATATTCCAGAATCTTCGGGAGAACCTGGATGAGGTATTATTATAGGCCTGAGATACCTGGGTAGGGTTTGTAATGGGGCAGAGGTGGCACTCTCTAAGGGGTGTTCTAGACATGGGACACCACCTAGGGGGAGGCTGGAACTAGATGTTAGTGAGTGTGAGGGGTCCTGCTGGGGGAGGCGGCAAATGCTGAGAAGGTCTAGGATGTAGAAGGTGTGCAGAGCATGGCGTGTGGTGGCCACCTGTCCCATTACTGTCCCTGGGACCTTTGTGTTTGCTTGTCCCTGAAATACACACCCCCTTCTGTTGACAGACCGTGGGTGAAGAGGCCCTAGGTGAGATCTCCATGCCCGTAGAGATGGCCGAGGGTCTGCTGCAGGTTCTCCGTAATCGCTTTGAGGGCAGCACTCTCAGTGACCTGCTCAACTCCCAAATCTACACCAAGTATGGGCTGCTACCTGATGAACTAAGCAGCTCGTCTTCTTCACGAAGTCACTCGTGTACCCCAGATCCAGGAGAGGAGTCCAAGTCAGAGGCTGATTTCTCAGAGGAAGACACTGAGTTCCCCAAAGTGAAGACTGTGTCCCCTAAGGCAGAGGCTGAACCCGCCAAGGCAAAAGTTGAGCCCCCCATGGCACAGAGTGATTCACAGCTCTTTAACCAGCTTCTGGTGACTGAGGGGATGGCTTTGCCCCCTGAGATGAAGGAGACAGCCAGTGGTAAGTCACTTTCTGGGAGGGGAGGGTAAAGAAGTTAGAACAAGTTAGGGTAGAGGGAAGACCATGGCATAAGGTCACCTTCGCATGGGAAAATACCTGGGAACCACGTATCCATCTTCCTCGCTTTGACCTTGATTATATCTGAATAACCATCACTCCCTTTCTTCAGTTTCCCTGGGCAAGGAGGTTCATTTTCCAGGGTATCTGCGTCTTCTTTGTTTGACCATTAGATCCCTCACACAAAGCTGGGAAAGTTCTATATGCAAGCCACAGTAATGAATAATGTTGTATTTAAATATCAGTGGGGGTAACTGGGCTTGATGTTTATAGACTTTCCAACTCAGAGGTGCCACAATTCTTTTAGCCACCGCTTTTCCCCCACCAATTTCAGAAATGGCTAGAGGCTTGCGGGGTCCTGGTCCGCGAAGTTCCCTGGATCAGCATGTGGCAGCGGTCGTGGCCACTGTGCAGATATCCAGCTTGGACACAAGCCTTCAGCTTTCAGGGCTCTATGCCCTCTCTCAGGCTGTGGAGGAGGTCACTGAGCGGGACCACCCTTTGGTCCGTCCTGACAGATCTCTGAGGTCAGAATGTTGGGGAGGAAAGAGGTTTTGGTTTAAGCTGTCAGCGGTATAGAAGCTATGGTAGACAGGGGAGGAACTGTGAGGTCAAGATTTTGAAAGCTGGGGGTGAAAGAAGGGTCAGCCTGAGGAACAGCTTTGCAGGAGAATGGGATTTTATGATGGCTATATTTTTTAACACTTACTCTGTACACAGTGTTTTACATGCATTCTCTCCATAAATCTTCCTAATACCTCAGGAAGAGTTGATACTATTTTTATCCCATTGTATGGGTGAAGAAACTGAGGCTTAGAGAATTTAACTTGCCCAGAGTTTTACAAGTGGCAGAGCCAGGCTTCAAATGCAGGTCCTTTTGGCTCTAGAGCTTGATTTTTTCTGTTTTTCTTCTCTCCCCTCCCCTATACTTTCTTTTTAAAGTTTTTACATATTTCTTAGTTATACAAATAATGTATGAATACACTCTTCATTTTAAAAACTTGAAGAATATAAAAAAACAGAATGAAACGCCAAAGTCCTTTTTCACTGGTGTTATCAGTCTCGTGTATCCTTCAGACCTATGTATTCACATTTGTAATTGCGTGTTTGGAAATAGAAAATTTTCTCAGTTTGTTTTAACATGTGTAATCACACACCACATGCTTCTCCAACTTTTTTCACCCACTCAGTATGTCTTAGAGGGCTTTCCATGTCAATCTACATAGAGCTACCTCATTATTTTCACTGCTGCATGGTATGGTTGTATCCAAATTCAAATACAGTGTTGTAATAAATCTCATTTCCCTCAAATCTGCCAATACTGGATATTATCTTTCTTTAATCTCTCAGATTGGCAAAATTTAAAGTGATTTGATGGCATGTTTCCTCAGTTCTAGTGAAGTTAGGCTTATTTGCATGCATTTATTCTTTGTGTTTTCTCTTGTGAATATTCTGTTCTTATCCTTTGCCTACTTTTTTATTGTGTCTTTGTTCTTATTGCCGTATATACATTCTTTATGCATTCTAGATATTAATTCTTTATCAAATATTTATTCAAAATCTTATTAGCTTTATTTTACTGATTATAAAAATAATGCAAGATGTATAATAAAAGAAGAGATTGAAACAGTAGCAAAAAACCTTCCAACAAAGAAAAGTCCAGGACCAGATGGCTTCACTGGTGAATTCTACCAAACATTTAAAGAACTAGCACCAGTTCTTCTCAAACTCTCCGAAAAAATACAGCAAGAAAGAATGCTTCCTAACTCATTATACAAGGCTAACATTACCCTGAGAGCAGAGACTAATAAAGACACTACAAGAGAAGAAGAGTACAGACTAGTATTCCTCATAAATATGTTCTTGTTGTTAGGTGCTGTTGAGTTGGTTCGGACTCAAAGCGACCCTGTGTACAACAAAATGAGACACTGTCTGGTTCTGTGTCATCCTCACAATCATTGTTACGCTTGAGCCCACTATTGCAGCCAGTCCATCTCATTGAGAGTTTTTCTCTTTTTTCACTGACTCTCTACCAAGCATGATGTCCTTCTACAGGGACTGGCCCATCCTGATAACATGTCCAAAGTATGTGAGATGAAGTCTGGCATCCTCACTTCTAAGGAGCGTTCTGGCTATACTTCTAAGACAGATTTGTTTGTTTTTCTGGCAGTCCATGGTATATTCAATATTCTTTGCCAACACCTTAGTTCAAAGGCGTCGATTCGTCTTCAGTCTTCTTTATTCCTTACAAATATAGATGCAGAAGTCCTCAACAAAATACTAGGAAACTGAATGTAACAGCATATTAAAAGGATTATACACTATGACCAAGTGGGATTTATCCCAGGAATACAGAGGTGCTTCAACATAAGAAAAACCAATCGTTGTAATACCCACAAAGGAAAAACCACATGATCATCTCAGTTGATGCAGAATTGGCATTTGAGAAGATGCAATACCTTTTCATCACAGAAATACTCAGAAAACTAGGAATAGAAGGGAAACTTCTCAACGTGATAAAGGACGTTTATGAAAAACCCGTAGTGAATTTCATACCTATTGGTGAAAGACTGGAAACTCTCCCCTGAAGATCAGAAACAAGACAAAGATGCCTGCATTTACCACTGCTATTTAACATTTGTACTAGAAGTCTTAACCGGAGTAATTAAGCCAGAAAAATAAAAGGTATCCATATCAGAAGAGAAGAAATAAAGATATCTGTATTTGCATTTGGCATGAAGATCCCAAAGAATCCACAGGAACGCTACTAGAGCTGATCTGTGAATTCAGCAGAGCTGCTGGGTGCAGGATCAGCACACAGAAAGTTGTATTTCTATACATCAGCAGTGAACAATCTGAAAAGGAAATTAAGATAATAATTTCTTTTACAGTATCATCTAAAACAATAAAATACCTAGGAATAGAGTTAACTAAGGAGAAGAAAAACCTTCACACTGAAAACTATAAAACACTGCTGAAAGAAATTAAAGGAGATATAAATGAATGGAAAGACATCCCGTGTTCATGGATTGGACGACTTAATATTGTTAAGATGTAAATTCTAACCAAAATGATTTACAGATACAATGCAATTCCTATTAAAATTACAACAACTCCAACATCCTTTTTGCAGAAAGGGAAAAGCTGATCCTCAAATTTATATGGAATTGCAAGGAACACCAAATAGCCAAAACAATCTTGAGGGGAAAAAAAAAAAAAAGAACAAAGAAGGAGGACTCATACTTCCCAATTTCAAAACATATTATAAAGCTACATACTCAAAACAGTGTAGTACTGATATAAGGATAGACATATAGACTAATGGAACAGAATTTAGAATCCAGAAATAAGCCCATGCGTGTATGATCAATTTATTTTCTACAATGGTGACAAAACCATTCAGTGGAGAAAGTCTCTTCAACAAATGGTGCTGGGACAACTGGATCTCCATGTGCAGAAGAATGAAGTTGAACCCCATACCTTACAACATAAACAACATTTTGAAGCCATTAATTCAAAATGGATTAATGATCTAGATATAAGAACTAGTACCATAAAATACTTAGAAGAAAACATAAGGGTAAAGGTTCAGGACCTTCTTTTAGGCAATGGATTCTTAGTTATGAAGCCAAAGCATGAGCAACAAGAGAAAAAATAAACTGGACCTTATCAAAATTAAAAACTTCTGTATATCAAGGGACATTATCAAGAAAGTGAGAAGACAACCACGGAAAGGGAGAAAATATTTGGAAACCATGTATCACATAAGGGTTTAATATCCAGGATATATAAAGCACTCTTAAAACTCAAACACAAAAAGAATAACAACCTAATTAAAAAATGGACAAAGGACTTCAACAAACATTTCTCCAAAGAAGATGCACAAATGACCAATAAGCACATGAGAAGATGCTCAATATCATTAGCCATTAGGGAAATGCACTTCAAAACCATAAAGAAATACAACTTTATACCCACTAACATGGACTTTATTAAAAAACAACAACAAAATATAGCGAATGTTGGTGAGAATGTGGAGAAATTGGAACACATGTACATTGCTGGTGGGGATGTAAAATGGTGTAGCCATTGTGGAAAGCAGTTTGACGGTTCCTTAAAAAGTTAAATATAGAATTACCATAACCAAAAAACCAAACCCCCTGCCCTGCCGTCAAGTCATTTCTGACTCATAGCGACCCTGTAGGAGTAAAACTGCCCCGTAGGGTTTCGAAGGCTGCAGGGTTTGCAAAAGCAGACTGCCACGTCTTTCTCTCATGGAGTGGCTGGTGGATTCAAACCGCCGACCTTTTGGTTAGCAGCCAAGAACTTTAATCACTACCACCAAACCCAAACCAAACCCATCGTCATTAAGTCGATTCCGACTCATAGTGACCCTATAGGACAGAGTAGAACTGCCCCGTAGGGCTTCCAGGGAGCACCTGGTGGATTTCAACTGCTGACCTTTTGGTTAGCAGCCGAACTCTTAACCACTATGCCATCAGGGTTTCCCCAGAATTACCATATGAAACAGCAATTCCAAAACAATTGAAAACAGTGGCTCAAACAGACACATGTACAGCAATGTTCATTGTAGCATTGTTCACAATAGCCAAAAGGTGGCCACAACCCAAATATCCATCTATGTATGAATGGATAAATAAAATATATATATTTTTAAACCATGCAGTATCCCCTTGTTCTGTTCTAAAAACTGCTTCTTGGTCTTTGTACAGGTTCCTCATGAGCACAATTAAGTGTTCTGGAATTTCCATTCTTCACAATGTTATTCATAATTTGTTACCCACACAGCCAATGCCTTGGCATAGCCAATAAAACACAGGTAAACATCTTTCTGGTATTCTCTGCTTTCAGCCAAGATCCATCTGACATCAGCAATGATATCCCTCTTTCCACTTCCTCTTCTGGATCTGGCAGTTCCCTGTCAATGTCCTGCTGCAACCGTTTTTGAGTTATCTTCAGTAGAATTTTACTCACATGTGATATTAATGATATTGTTCAATAATTTCTGCATTCTAATGGATCACCTTTCTTTGGAGGGGACACAAATATGGATCTCTTCCAGTCAGTTGGCCAGGTAGCTGTCTTTCATATTTCTTGAGTGACCGCTTCCAGTGTTACATCTGTTTGTTGAAACATCTCAATTGGTATTCCGTCAATTCCTGGAGCCTTGTTTTTCGCCAGTGCCGTCATTGAAACTTGAAATTCTTCAGTTCCTGATCATATGCTACTTCCTGAAATAAACATTAACCAATTCCTTTTTGTACAGCGACTCTGTATTCCTTCCATCTTTTTTTTTTTTTTTAATTGTGCTTTAGATGAAGGTTTACAGAGCAAATTAATACACATATTGTTTTGTGACATTGGTTGCCAACCCCAGGACCTGTCAACACTGTCCTCTTCTTGGCCTTGGGTTCCCCGTTACCAACTTTCCTGTCCCCTTCTGCATTCTCGTCCTCACCCTTGGGCTGGTGTGCCCATTTAGTCTTGTTTTGTTTTATGGGCCTGTCTAATCTTTGGCTGAAAGGTGAACCTCAGGAGTGACTTCAGTGCTGAGTTAAAAGTGTATCCAGGGGCCATACTCTCAAGGTTTCTTGAGCCTCTGTCAGACCAGTAAGTCTGCCCTTTTTTTGTGAGTTACAGTTTTGTTCTACATTTTTCTCCAGTGCTGTCTGGGACCCTCTCTTGTGATCCCTGCCTTCCATCTTCTTTTGATGCTTCCTGCTTTGTTCAATATTTTGCTCATAGAATCCTTCACTATTGCAACTCAAAGCTTGAATCTTTCCTTCAGTTCTTTTCAGCTTGAGAAATACCAAGCATGTTCTTCCCGTTTGGTTTTCTAACTCCAGGACTTTGCACATTTTATTGTAATACTTTGTCTTCTCGAGTCACCCTTTGAAATCTTCTTTTCAGCTCTCTTACTTCATCATTTCTTCCCTTCACTTTAGCTGCTCTGTGTTCAAAAGTAAGTTTCAGAGTCTCTTCTGACATCCATTTTGGTCTTTTTTTCATGTCTTTTTAATGACCTTTTGCTTTCTTCATGTATCATGTCCTTGATGCCATTTCACAGTTGGTCTTCAATCGTTAGTGTTCAGTGCCTCAAATCTGTTCTTGAGTTGATCTCTAAATTCAGGAGGGATATACTCAAGGTCATACTCTGGCTGTCATGGACTTGTTTTAATTTGCTTCAGCTTCAACTTGAACTTGCTTGTGAGCAATTGATGGTCCGTTCCACAGTTGGCCCCTGGCCTTGTTCCGACTGTTGATATTGAGCTTCTGCATCGTCTCTTTCTACAGATGTAGTCGACTTGATTCCTGTATATTCCATCTGGCGAGGTCCACACATATAGCAAAAACGTATTTGCAATGAGTAAGTTGTTGGTTTTGCAAAATTCTGTCATGCGATCTCTCATGTAGTTTCAATCACTAAGGCCATGTTTTTCAACTACCAATCCTTTGTTTCTGACTTTTGCATTCCAATCACCAGTAATTATCAGTGCATCTTGATGGCACATTTGATCAATTTCCGACTGCAGAAGTTGGTAAAAGTCCTCCCTTTTTTCATCTTTGGCGTTAGTGGTTGGTGCATAAATGTGAATGATAGTTGTATTAACTCATCTTACTTGTAGGTGTATGGATATTATCCTACCACTGACAGCATTATACTTTAGGATAGATCTTGAAATGTTCTTTTTGATGATGAATGCAATGCCATTCCTCTTCAATTTGGCATTCCTGGCATAATAGACTATAGGATTGTCAGATTGAAAATGGCCAGTACAAGTCCATTTCAGCTCACTAATGCCAAGGATATCGATCTTTATGAGTTCCATTTCATTTTTGATGACTTCACTACTCCTAGATTGATACTTCATGCATTCCACCTTGTGATTATTAATGGATATTTGCAGCTGTTTTTGCTCAGTTTGAGTCATGTCACATCAGTAAATGAAGGTCCCAAAAGTTTCACTTCATCTGTATCATTAAGGTTGACTCTACTTTGAGGAGGCAGCTCTTCCCCAGTAGTGTTTTGAAGTGCCCATCTTCCAGCACTATTATCAGACAGTGTTCAGCTGCTATTCATAAGGTTTTCACAGGCCAGTTTGTTTTAGAAGCGGACTTCCAGGTCCTTGTTCCTAGACTGTCTTAGTCTGGAAGCTACACTGAAACCTGTCCACCATGGGTGACCCTGCTGGTATTTGAAATACTAGTGGCATAGCTTCTAGCATCACAGCAACACATAAGCCATTGGTTTAAAATCAGGAAAGGTGTGCATCAGGGTTGTATCCTTTCACAACACTTACTCAGTCTGTAAGCTGAGCAGATAAATCAAAAAACTAGACTATATGAAGAACTCAGCATCAGGATTGGAGGATATGCAAATGACACAACCTGGCTTGCTGAAAGCAAAGAGGACTTGAAGCACTTACTGCTGAAGATCAAAGACTACAGCCTTCAGTATGGATTACACCTCAGCATTAAAAAAAAAACCCAAAAATCCTCACAACTGGATCAATAAGCAACATCATGATAAATGGAGATAAGATTGGAGTTGTCAGGGGTTTCATTTTACTTGGATCCACAGTCAATGCCCATGGAAGCAGCAGTCAAGAAATCAGATGACATATTGCATTGGGCAAATCTGCTGCAAAGCACCTTTTTAAAGTGTTAAAAAGTAAAGATGTCACTTTGAGGACTAAGGTGAGCCTGGCCCAAGCCGCGGTATTTCTAATCGCCTCGTATGCATTCAAAACCTAGACAATGAATAAGGAAGTTTGAAGAATTGTTGCCTTTGAATTATGGTGTTGGTGAAGAATATTGAATATACTGCCAGAAGAACAAACAAATCTGTCTTGGAAGAAGTACAGCCAGAATGCTCCTTAGAAGTGAGGATGGCAAGATTTTGTCTCACCGAATTTGGACATGTTATCAAAAGGGACCAGTCCCTGGAGAAGGACATCATGCTTGGTAAAGTAGAGGGTCAGTGAAAAAGAAGAAGACCTTCAATGAGGTGAATTGACACAGTGGCTGCAGCAATGGGCTGAGACATAGCAAGGACTGTGAGGATGGTGTGGAACCAGGCAGTGTTCCGTTCTATCGTACATAGGGTCGCTATGAGTCAGAACCGACTCCATGGCACCTAACAACAACAACAACATACGCTTAAAATAAACTATTCAGCTATAAAAAGAAATGAAAGTGTGTTACATGTCATCAGAAGGATGAACCTTGAAAACATTATGCCAAGTGAAGTAAGCCAGACGAAAGGTCAAATATTGTATGATTCTACTTTTATGAAATACCTATAATAGGCAAATCCATTGGGACAAAAGAAGATTACTGGGAGGGGGAAATGGGAAGTTAAAACAAAACAAACCCCTCCCCCCAAAAAAATTCCCCAGATGATTTCAGTGGACAACCATATTTGAGAACCCTCTTTAGAGCTACACACTGGAATCGCCTAGGAAGCTTTTTAGGAATCCTGATGCCTAGGACAAAACTATACCAATTAAATCAAAGCCTCTGAGAGTGGGACCCAAGCATCTTGGCTTTCAGTATTGCCCAGGTGATTCTAGTGTGCAGCCAAATTTGAGAACCAGGGGTAGAGAGTATATACTGCATGCTAGGCTGTACTTATTGGATCTGGGATCCAGCAACTCCAAGGGAAACTTAGCTTTCTCCACTTTAAAGCAGGCTTTAAACATGAAACAGAAGCCATTAATCCTCCTTGTCTCTTCATATGGCCACTTGTATAGTGGAAAAGTGTGAAATATTTGGTCCTGTGGGTACCAATCATGACTGTAGGTAAACACTTTGGTAATGACCTAATACTAAAGATTAAAACCCTGTTGGGATTTACACTTAACTACGGGGCTTTGAACCAGTTCATTCTGGTTCGAACCCTTGCTAAAAATTTGCATTGCTACCCCCAGACATACTGAATCAGAATCTACATTTTAACAAGATCTCCAGGTGATTCTTAGGTATAATCAATTTTGAGAACCACTGCTCTACTAGTGCTTCTAAGAACTGGTCCCTAACCAATAGCATTAGCATCCCCTGAGAACTTGTCAGAAATGCAAATGAGCAGGGGTTCAAACTGGAATGAACCTGTTCTAAGCCCTGCTTAGCCAGCACTTCGAAAAACCAATGTTTTGGAATCTGCTATCTTTTTTTTCCCCTTTTTTCTGCTGTACTTCTAACTAACGTTTAGATCCAACCATGACAATTTTTAAAAATCAACTACTACAAAAAAAAAAAAACTAGAAAATTACATTATATGGCTCATATTACATTTCTGTTGAATAATGCTGCTCTAAACGTGTGTATCAAAATTATCTGAAAAACTTGCTAAGGTGCAGATTCCAGGTCCCACCCCGTATCTGTTGAATCATAACGTCTGGGTAGTGGAGTCCAGGAATAAGAGTTTTTAACAGATGGTCCTAAGTGTTTCTTAGGCGCGCATAAGTTTAAGAAGCACTGTTCTCTTGATCCGTAAACTAGGAGCCAAGAGTTATTTCTATTCCAAATAAACTCGTCTTTGTTGATTAAGCAGATGATGGGGAGGGGTAACTGACAGTTAAGGGAAGTTTCCCCCCAGGGAATTCAAAGTGCTTTCTTGGTAAAGAAAGGGTAAGAGGAAGTGGGGAGGAGTTACTATTAAAAAAAAAATTATGAAGGTAAAAATCATCTGAAAACCCTCTAGGCAGAGATTGACTACTGTTAACCATTTTGGTAAACATATCCTTATTTGTATTTCTGTATCTATTTATGTATTACCCATGAAATATATATATATCTTATAATCTTGGCTACAGAATAGGATATATCTTTGAGCATATTTGAGTCATGTTGTAGCCATCATAAAGCTTCTAAGAGGAAAGACAGATAAAAACACAGAATTTCTTCAGTACCTTTATTTTCCTTCTTTCCCAGAATTTTTCCTTTTGTGTTCCTTTCCTGCATGTTTCCCAGGGCACCTCTTCCCTGTGCATCTCTGATACTTGCTTTTTCCTCTTGTGACCCTCACTAGGACCTAGGGATTCTGGAGGCACTTCTTTGCTTCCTTAGATGAACATTTCCATTGGACCCTTTCTCTAGCTCATGTTGCTTGTCCCTTGTTTATGGTGTCTTTCGTTGTGCTAAGGTCTTAGGTTTTTACATTACTGTATTTTTTTAGGGCTTCTAGGTTTTGTGTACCCCTTAAGAGAGTCAGTCCTATCCCAAGATTATAAGAATATTTCCTTATATTTTCCAAAAATACCTGTGATTTTGTTTTTTACATTTACTTAAGAAATCATTTGCAGTTTATTTTTGCAAATGGCTTAGAGTTCTAAGTTTTTTTTCCCCGGAAAGGATAGCCAGTTGTCTCAATATCTTTTTTTAAATTAGACTTTATTCTTTTAGAGTCGTTTTAGGTTTACAGAACAATCGTAAAGTACAGAGAGTTCCTTTTTACTCCCTTCCCCTTGCACACTGTTTCTACTATTAACATCTCACACTCCTGTCAACATTGTTGAATGGTTCTTCCTTTCCTCACTGGTTGAGATGTCACCCTTACTTCTTTTCTCATCTATTGATCTGTTCTCCCATATATTAGCTCCAGAGCTTTAATTATTATAAGTTTACATTTTGATAACTAGTAGGCAAGTCTGTCATTACTCTTCCAAAAACTTCCTGACTATTCTTGCATATTTCCTTTTCCTGTGCTTGAATCTGCCTGTCATGTGTTTTTTTGGTCGGAGTAATATTGAATTAATAGATTTATTTGGATAAAGGAGCCAGACTTCTTACCCATTTTACTCTACTGCCTCCTTCATAAGGTGAGGAGCCAGAGGCAGTTAGACTGCAGAGGAGAGTAGATCAGGAGTGAGACAAAGGCAAGGAAAGTGGGATTAGAGAGGGGAGAGGGTGGGGTGGTGGCCTGGATCTTGGTGGATGGGGTTGAGTCGGGAGTCAGATGGTGTCATGGCTAGGAGTTAGGCATGATTCCTTGGTATGGGGAATCCCAACATCTCTTCCTTCTCTCAGAGAGAAGCTGGTGAAGACGTTGGTGGAGCTGCTGACCAACCAGGTGGGAGAGAAGATGGTAGTGGTGCTGGCCCTACGTCTCCTTTACTTGCTTATGACCAAGCATGAATGGCGCCCACTCTTTGCCAGGGAGGGTGGCATCTACGCTGTACTGGTTTGCATGCAAGAATATAAGACTTCCGTCTTGGTGCAGCAGGCAGGACTGGCGGTAAGTGGACTGGGTCTGATGGGGGAGATAGATGGGTGAGATAGCTAGATTGAGGGACTACTGATATGAAAGAAATGGTGCGGCCTTCTGTTGGCCCAGGACAGGAACCATTCCTGAAGCCAACTCTTCAGACATGGACTGGACTGGACAGTGGGTTGGAGAGGGATGCTCGTGAGGAGTGAGCTTCTTGGATTAGGTGGACACTTGAGACTATGTTGGTATCTCCTGCTTGGAGGGGAGATGAGAGGGTAGGGGGGTTAGAAGGTGGCAAAACGGATACGAAAAGAGAGAGTGGAGGGAGGGAGTAGGCTGTATCATTAGGGGGAGAGTAATTGGGAGTATGTAGCAAGGTGTATATAAGTTTTCGTGTGAGAGACTGACTTGATTTGTAAATTTTCACTTAAAGCACAATAAAAATTATTAAAAAAAGAAATGGTTTGCAGTGGTTTACACCATGGAATAGATGTTGGGATGGAAAGATGTAGATGAATTTAAGAGTTCCATGTTGACAGTCTTAGAGACTGAGTGCCTGTTTGGAAAAAGGAAAAAGGGAGTTTTTAAGAATGACTCTAAGGTTTAAAATTGAGCAGCAGGTTGGATGAGGTGGCCTTTTATTAAGCAGGAGTTTGGGGGGAAGATGAGGTATGGGAAGAAGGTCAGGAGCTGAGTTTTTAGGTATGTTGAATTTCCCATGCCTGTTTTCAGTTACAGTTAGGTGTCTAAAGAATAATTTTCTAGATTTGATTAAACCAAAAGTAGGTTTTTTTCCCCTCTTTTGTCTGAGTGGGACGCTTACTCCTACCAAATTTGGGTAAAACAAAGCCAGCATTGCCACCTCTCCACCATCGTGGGCCCAGAGAATCAAGAAGGGACGCCTTCATCCAGGGGAGCATACGGAAGAATTGATGTTCCAGCTCTTCCAGACAGAAGTGTTGACTGGTAGGGAGGTGTGGTTGAGGCAGGGTGTGCTCCCCCTAGCCTTAGTGTCCCGAGAAGGACAGGTAGGCCTCAGCCAAAGCAATTCTGAGAATAGATTCCAACAGTATAATGGCCGCAGCGTAGAAGGGAGCACATGTCCTCTGAGAGCAGACGGTTCCAGGGAGAGGCTGGAAGGCTCTTTCCTTTATGGGCTAACTAGGTGCCGCTTCTTCCAAGAACAGCCAGGCATTTACAGTCTAGGCCACATATACCCAAACAACTCTGTGTTCCTCATGACTAAAATATAACATTTGCCCCTGAATTCAGAGTCTTGCCCTGTAACACAATTATATCATCTTGTTTATAACTAAAAAAAACCCCAAAAAACAGTTGTCATGGAGTCAGTTCCAACTCACAGCAACCCAATGTGTGTCACAATAGAACTGTGATCTATAGGGTTTTCAATGGCTGATCTTTTTGGAAGTAAATCACCCAGTCTACCTCTCCAGGCACCTCTGGGTGGACTCAAACCCTAGCCTTTTGGTTAGCAGCAAAGTGCATTAACTGTTTGCACCACCCAGAAACTCCATTTATAACTTAAGGCCTATAGAATTCAGCTAAGTGGGGAGAGGTGGGTAACGAAAGGGAGAGAGAACCTCATTATAAGGTAGTATTTGCTGGAAGGGTCCAGACCTCTCAAGGGGGATTGTCCTGAGAATTATTTCAAATCTTCTCTGTCCCTAGAGGGTTTCTTCTTTGGAGAGTCAGGCCTTTCACCAAGAGAGACATTTTCTACTTTAATGGCATGTTGTTCCTTTTCATTTTATTTTTTTCTATAGCACCACCAAACTATTTTGCACATTACAAATATTTTTCCTATAACTTTCTTGAGTAGGGCTGGGTAGTGGCTTTGGATGTCAGTGGACGTAGGTTTGGGAGTATTGGCATATAGGTGGCAATTGAAGCTATGAGAGTGGACAGGGTTACCTAGGGACAAAGTGCAGGCTGAGAAAAGAAGGGGGCCAAGGAACTTCAGTGTTTAAGGACCAGACAAAGGAGTGACTAGAGAGGTAGGAGGAAAACCAGGGGAATATGGAATCATGGAACTCAAGGGAAGGGAGGTTTTGCAAAGGAAGGAGTGGTCAAGCGAGACAGGAGACAACATCAGGGAAAGCCTTTGAAGACAGCTAGGTGCTCTGAAAGGCACTATCCTATGGGGAAGATAGTTAGCCTTGGTTCTGGGAGCATGGGGGCAAAGAGAGGTTGCAGGCTGATTTTACCATCAAGCCTTACCTGTCTTAAGGTTTCTTTCCTACCTTTTCCTTTTCTTTTTTCTTCTTCTTCTAACATTTGATGTCCCATTACTACTTCCTTCCTTTCCTACTCTACCTATTTATAAGCAGCTCCACTGTCCCAAGGTTTGGGGTCTAGAATGGTAGCCCATTCCTCCTCATGGCAGCTCTGACCACTCCTAATACTGTTCCTACATCCCTCTTGCAGGCATTGAAGATGCTGGCTGTTGCCAGCTCCTCTGAGATCCCCACTTTTGTTACTGGCCGCGATTCTGTCCACCCTTTGTTTGATGCCCAGATGACCAGAGAGATTTTCGCCAGCATCGACTCAGCCACACGTCCGGGCTCGGAGAGCCTGCTCCTTGCTCTCCCTGCAGCCGTGATCCTGATGCTGAACACTGAGGGGTTAGAGCATTAGCCTCCAAATTTCTGCTGAGCCCCAAAGCCCCTACTCCTCTGGCCCAGTCCCATGGGCTCCACAGACATTCCTCTGTCATGTTACCTCTGGATTAAACACTGGTGGTACCTCTGGCTGTTGCTGGAAGAGAGGCCAAGCAGTTGGGAGTATGGGGATTCCCAGAGAGAATAGATCAACCCTGATCTTCCTTCATGGAGTTGGATGGAGTGACCTGGAGTCACGGACCAGATGTCCTGACCTCAGAGGGACCACTGGAGGCTTTTCCCCAAGCTGTCAGACTCCTCCCCCTGCACCTACTTCCCTGCTTTAATTACATTTGCTCTCTTTAAATTTCTTCCCGGGTCACCTCCTTCCTTCCAGGTGTTCCTCTGCAGTGAGAAATGGCCTGCTCCTGCTCAACCTGCTTTTGTGCAACCATCACACTCTGGGAGACCAGATTATAACCCAAGAGCTGAGAGACACCTTGTTTAGGCACTCAGGGATAGCACCAGGGACAGAACCCATGCCCACCACACGCACTATCCTCATGATGCTTCTCAATCGCTACTCAGAGCCGCCGGGCAGTCCTGAACACGCAGGTACCACTGTTGAGGGGGTGCTTCTGCTGGAGGAATTGGACAATTCCAGCCTGTGGCCAGGAAGGCTAAGATTTACATACAAGTACCTTACTAGGAAGACTCAGGAAGTGAGTCAGGGGTTTGGTGCCAGTTAGGTATTTCATAGAATCTCCTGACCAAGAGGAGAGGGAGTTTCTAGAATAGATGCTTTGGAATTGCCTTCTCTGAATGGCTTTAAACATATGAGAATTCCCATCAGTCTGGGCTAAGTTTGGTCCAGTCTTATTGGGCAGTAGAAAGTTGGCTGAAACGGCTTCTAGGGATGCCTTCTTTTGAGGAATTATAATTTAGGGTATGACTAGAATCATGAAATATTGATGTCATGGGGAAGAACCCTTTGTGTTTAGAAAACAAGTGAAAACCCAGAAGTATGGAGGGGAATTTAAATAAGCAACCTGTGTCTTTTAGGCTATGTATGTCTAAATCCACCATGCTAGGTAGTATAGTGATGTAATAGTAATAACTAATATTTACTGGCTTATGTAACAGTATAGCTAACCTTTAATTATAAAAGGTAATTATACGACTGTACGAGATAAAAATGTATTTTGTTTACATTGGCAATGTTTACTACACTAGATTTTATTTTTCTAATGTAGCTAACTAACCATGTTATTTTGTGCCGGAAAAGAAAATTCCTCACAGTTTGGTAGAAACTGCAGACATCCTTAAAATGAAAGTTTTGGGATGATTTTCTGGACCTTCCCATTTCTAGGTTTGACCAACTTGTATGACTCCTCTTCATACACATTTTTTTCCTCCCATGTGTCTGGGCTACAGCACTGGAAACCCCTGGCTCCCAGGGCCAGGATGGGTCCCCTGAGCTACTGATTCGATCCATAGTGGGGGGCCCATCTGCAGAACTACTGCTGGACTTGGAGCGGGTATTGTGCCGTGAGGGTAGCCCAGGGGGCGCCGTGAGGCCCCTCCTCAAACGCCTTCAGCAGGAGACCCAGCCCTTCCTTCTGTTGCTGCGGACTCTGGATGCCCCGGGGCCCAATAAAACTCTGCTGCTGACTATGCTGAGGTGAGGGACCTGTGCAGAAACCCACATGTCCTGGGTTCAGGCAGCTGGCAGAACAAGGGACTCACTATTTCCATTCCCCCACCAGGGTCATGACCCGGCTGCTGGATTTTCCTGAGGCGATGGTACTCTCCTGGCATGAAGTCTTGGAGCCCTGCCTCAACTGCCTGAGTGGCCCCAGCAGTGACTCTGAGGTACCACAGCCTGGGAAGTGGGGGGAGGAAAGGCAGCATCTGGGACACCATATATCTTGTGAGGTGCCCTGGAGAGCCCAGCAGAGCCTTCTCAATGGGTCTGGAGGGGTTGGTGGGGAGCTAGTAAGAGGAAGGCAAATGTTGTCTAAGAGTTTCCACAGCTAGCGTCTTTAAAGTATAAACCTTTTGGCTGCACCTGGATTTTGGAGTCTGTATTTAGGAGGAGCCCACGTTTACCAATCCAAGCATTCCTTGCTCTCGCCCTTTGGAGTTTTGTGCATTGTGGAGCAAGGCTCAGGCACCAGGAGTGGCTCTTGAGATAGCTCGGCCTTGGCAGGAAGAAGCCTGGGAAGCTGTGCTCAAGCTCTATTCCTGCCAGATCACTCTGGAGTCCCAGCTCCCCAGTATTCTGTTCCAACCTGTCTTTGGTGCTCTCCTTTCACTGGGCTTTCAAGTTTCTCCAAAGACTTACTTTCCTGAAACCACCCCTCAACTCTTAACATCCCCTGCCCTTTGTTTACCACGGATTAATCTGTGTGGCTCTGGGCTCAGATTGTTCAGGAGCTGGTCTGCTTCCTGCATCGCCTGGCCTCCATGCACAAGGACTATGCAGTGGTGCTCTGCTGCCTGGGAGCAAAAGAGGCCCTTTGCAAAGTCCTGGACAAGCACTCGGCTCAGCTGCTGCTGGGGTGTGAGCTTCGGGACCTGGTGGCGGAGTGTGAAAAGCACGCCCAGCTCTACAGTAACCTCACCTCCAGCATCCTGGCTGGCTGCATTCAGGTGAGGAGGGGCTTCTAATACAGAGTCGAGGGAGATGGAAGTCAGAAGCCGGGGAAGGCGACTCAGTGTGTGTTCCTGTGTGATGTGGGGCACAAGTGGTAGTGAATCTGGGGCATTTGCTCCCCACGCTTTCCCCGTTGTGGTCCTGTTCTGCCAAAGTTTGGGGAGAACAGAGCCGAGCATTCTGTTGCCCTTTGACTTTTTCTTCATACATGTTTCTGTGTATTCCTCCATGTCCTTCCCTCCCCCCCACACCCCTTCTCTCTGATGTTCCTGCTGCAGATGGTGCTAGGCCAGATAGAAGACCACAGACGAACCCACCAACCTATCAATATTCCCTTCTTTGACGTGTTCCTGAGGCATATCTGTCAGGGTTCGTGCCCCCATCTTCTTTCTCCTGGCCCCCACCCCAGCATCTGTTCTTCCCAGCCCTTCCTGCCTCCCCACCCCCTCAAAAAGTCCCTTTTTCCCCCTCAACTAGCCAAGCCATGACATCCCCCTCCCCACTGGCCCTCAGGCTCTAGTGTGGAAGTGAAGGAAGACAAGTGCTGGGAGAAGGTGGAGGTGTCCTCTAACCCACACCGGGCCAGCCGGCTGACGGACCGCAATCCTAAGACCTACTGGGAGTCCAACGGCAGCGCCGGCTCCCACGCCATCACCCTGCACATGCACCGTGGTGTTCTTGTTAGGTGAGAACACACATGCGCATTCTGATACGCACCGCCAAACACCCATATACACACAATCCAATCTCTAACCCCTATGCCTGGCACACGCTCACACCCAGTTTGTGTAGTGAACAGATAAACACATTGACTTGCCTTCTTTGTGCTATGTGTAGACATCCTCTTACTCCTAGAGCCTGGTGACGTGCCCCTCCCACCCCTAGGTACAAATGTCACTGCTCTCAGCTTGGTGTTGAGGTAGATCAGGAACTCACATATCGATTCTTTCCATAGGTATTTGTTTAGTGTATTTGTTTATGGTACCTGTCTTCAGGAAACTTGTGATCTATTGGGGAGACAGGCTAGAAAATCAGTAAGAGCATAGAGTAAGAAAGTGTTACAGTTGACACATGCACTGAGTCCTGAGGGAGCAGAGAAACATCTGAGGTATACTGAGAGGTCCAAGGAGGCTTCCTGAAAGAGGGGTCGACTGAGCTGGGTTTTGAAGTAGAAGTTAGCTAGATAAAGAAGAGGCAATGGGTACTATAGACAAAGGTATAACATCTGTGCAGAAGGGAAGAAACATGATGATTTGTTTTGGGGAACTTTAAGTGATTAAATTTAGCTGGAATGAAGGGTGCATGTAGCAAAGTGGCAGGTGATGAGCCCATAAAAGGAGGATGAAGCCAGATTACAAAGAACTATGTGACCTAAGACATCTCAACTTTATTCTGTAGTGTGGGGAGTCATTGAAGGATTTTAAGAAGGGAAGAGACAAGAGTAGATTTTTTATTTAGAAAGTTAAGTCTGGCAATTATGGAGTTTGGGCTGGAGGCCAGGAGAAAGAGTTGGAAGGTTTATGCAGCAGTCTAGTAGAGAAAAGATTAATGTTTTCAGTTAAGCAGAGGGAATGGCAGTAGAGAGGAGATGATAGGTGGGGAGATATTAAGAGGTAGCGTCATAGGACTTGCCATTGATTGGATGTGGGAAACTCTGAGAGGGTGAAGTCCACAGTGGCAGTGTGTTCTAGTTTGAGTACTGGATGAGTGGCAGTTTTGTTACAGGGGAGAGAAATTGGGAGCAGATGAACCTTCCCTTTTGGGCATGTTGACTTTGAGGTGCTTGTGGGACATGATGTAGAAATGCCTGTTGGATACACAGCGTTAAAGCTCAGGAGAGAGGTCTGGGGTAGAGATGTAGATTTGGAGTCATCGAAACTATGGGTTTAAATGAAGTCACCTTGGGAGAATATAAAGAGTAGAGCAGAAGGCCTGGGGAAGACTGACATTTAAGGAGCCAGCAGAGGAGCAGGAGCCTGAGAAGGAGGTGATTGAAGTCGTTTTTGAATTAAGACCAGGGCTCCAGCTTTGACTGATTCCTCTTCTCTCCCAGGCAGCTGACTCTGCTGGTGGCCAGTGAGGATTCAAGTTACATGCCCGCCAGGGTGGTGGTACTTGGGGGTGATAGTGCCAGCTCCATCAGCACTGAGCTTAACACGGTGAGGCCTCCTTCCACTTCCACCTCATCCCTCTGTTTGTCCCAGGGCCTTCAGGGAAGGACCCAGTCCCTGGGGAATTCCCACATCCCTTCCTCATGGGAAGGCATTGCCTTGTAAGCAGGGAGAGTGGAACTGGATGTGGAGCTTATAGGTCTGTGGGCTGGGTGCAGGGGAGTGAAGGGCAGACACCCGTAACAGTTCTCCCAGCCCCACTGCTGACGGTGAGAGCTCTCTTTACTTCTTCTCTGCCCTACCAGGTGAACGTGTTGCCCTCTGCCAGCCGGGTGATCCTCCTGGAGAATCTGAACCGCTTCTGGCCCATCATCCAGATCCGCATAAAGCGCTGCCAGCAGGTGCAGTGAGAGAAGAGGCTGGGGCGGGGGCTCGGGAGGTAAAACAGGGTCTCTGTAGTGGCCGAGTTCTCTAATATTGTGGAGACTCTCACCAAGACTCCTCCTTGGCCTGCTTGGGAGACGGTCCAGGAACCTGTTGAGGTCTAGATGTGCGGGGATGTCCCAAGTGGCTCTAGGGAACTTGGAGTGGGAGACCTCAGTCTCTGACCACCCACAGAGCCTGGCTTTGGTAGTGTTTGGTGGCAAGGTAGTTTAGGTGACAGACAAGCCGTGCATATTGCAGGGGGGCATCGACACCCGGGTTCGGGGTGTGGAGGTCCTGGGCCCCAAGCCCACATTCTGGCCGCTGTTCCGGGAGCAGCTGTGTCGCCGCACATCTCTCTTCTACACAATTTGGGCGCAAGCCTGGAGCCGGGACATAGCAGAGGACCGCAGACGCCTCCTGCAGCTCTGTCCCAGGTGGGTGGGGGAAGGGGGTGGGCACGGTTGAAGGGAGGAGGGGTGGTGGTTACAGGGAGCAGGACACTGCTGAGAACTAGGTGGTAGGAGATGTGTGTCAGTGGGAGTCGGAAAGGTAAAGCTGAAGCCAGGATGTGAGGGGAAAATGAACATAGGTAAGAAGTATGTGCTGATGGGGAGAGCTGGGTGAGGGAGATGGGGCAGAGACTGGGTGATTGGGAATTGATCTGCACTGAGCGGAGGCCTCAAGGAAATCTCTGCCTTTAACCCTTAACCATACACTTCTTGTTCCCAGACTGAACAAGGTTTTGCGCCACGAGCAGAATTTTGCTGATCGCTTCCTCCCTGACGAGGAGGCCGCCCAAGCACTGGGCAAGACCTGCTGGGAGGCCCTGGTCAGCCCCCTAGTGCAGAACATCACCTCCCCCGGTAACCATGCCAGCACCTGGCCCCACTAACCAGTTCCCTGTATTTGTTCCCAGGGATCACCTGAGTTAATGCTCTTGGTTCTCTTGGTTCCTGTCTTTGTCCCTGTAGGCCTGTCACCTCAGTGTTCCTCTCCTTCTGCCCCGGGGACTGCTCCCTAAGGCTCTGGTATTTGAATCTCCACCTCCACCCCCCCAACCTGTTACCATATCCCCAGACTCCAGCTGAACCAGACCTTGGTGAGGGGAGGACTAGGGCACTTCCGCCCCCAAATCCTTTTGTACAAGTGCTTCTCTCTCTCTACTCCTCCTTAAGCTGTCCTTTCTTCCATTTCCCACGGAGGCCCTTCCTCACCTGTCTCTCAGATGCAGAAGGTGTGAGCTCCCTGGGATGGCTGCTGGATCAGTACTTAGAACAAAGGGAGAACTCTCGGAGCCCCCTGAGTCGAGCAGCATCCTTTGCCTCTCGAGTTCGTCGTCTTTGCCACTTGCTGATACACGTGGAGCCTCCTCCTGGGCCCTCTCCTGAGCCATCCCCTCGACCCTGTAAGTCCCATGCATGGCCAGTTGAGTTAGGAGCCTGGGCAGTGGTGATACCTGGCTCATTCCCCCTTTGTGGATTTTACTCATCCTTACTGCTTTGCTGTGGGCCTTTCCAGGCCCCTGTGACCTCCTGGCCTTTCCAGGGCATCAGTTGAGACGATAGGTTGAGGTGATATCCCCTTCCTTGTCTCTGTTCTCCACAGTCAGCAAGAACAGTAAGGGTTGGGATCGGAGCCCTGGGCCTTCAGCTGTTCTTCCGAGCAGCAGCCTGAAGAACATCACCCAGTGCTGGCTGAGTGTGGTACAGGAACAGGTGGGCAGGAGCACGCTGAAGTCTGAGGAGCGGGAGAGGCTGCTAAGCTGTTACCATCAAGGGTCTGCTGCTTGGATGTTATTTCTTTCCCTTTATCCCCAGGTCAGCAGGTTCCTGGCTGCAGCCTGGAGAGCCCCAGACTTTGTGCCTCGTTACTGTGAACTCTATGAGCGCTTGCAGAGAGCCGGCTCAGAACTGTTTGGGCCTCGGGCTGCCTTCACACTGGCTCTGCGCAGTGGCTTCTCTGGTGCTTTGCTACAGCAGTCCTTCCTCACCGCTGCTCACGTGAGTATAGCCAGCCCCTTGAACAGCACAGCTGTCAGCTCATTTGATGTTCATCTTCTTTCCACTCTACCCTTTCACTCTCCGCTGTCCTTCTTGACTTCCTTGTTGATGGTCTATCTGGTGCCCTCTCCAATGCTCCCAGATGAGTGAGCAGTTTGCCAGGCACATCGACCAACAGATCCAGGGCAGCCTGATTGCTGGAGCCCCGGGGGTGGAAATGCTGGGGCGCCTTCAGCGGCAGCTGGAGCCCATCATGGTCCTTTCTGGCCTGGAGCTGGCCACTACTTTTGAGCACTTCTACCAGTGAGTGCAGGTCTGGAGAGGGAGGGGATAAGTGGCCCAGAGTTTAAGGAGGGAAGGAGGTGGATATTAGAGGGGAGATGAGAGAGGAGGCATTGGGGAGGAGAGATTAAGATACAGAGATGACTGTGGCACTGGCAGAAAGGGAATGGGAAGGAAGAGGGCCTGTGGTTCAGGCAGGCTGGAGCAGAAGGACTGCAATTTTGGAGGGGGAGGCTGGGCCTGGGCCATGCAGGACATCCACACTGAGGCTTGGCCCGGCCTGTGTGTGCTGCAGGCACTACATGGCGGACCGACTCCTGGGCGTGGGCCCGAGCTGGCTGGAGGGGGCCGTGCTGGAACAGATCGGTCCCTGCTTCCCCAACCGCCTCCCCCAGCAGATGCTGCAAAGCCTGAACACCTCTGAGGAGCTCCAGCGCCAGTTCCACCTCTTCCAGCTCCAGCAGCTTGACAAACTGCTTTTGGAGCAAGAGGATGAGGAAGAACGGAGACTAGAGGAAGAAGAGGTAAGATCAGGGGAAAAGAGTGAGAGAATAGGAGAGTAGGAGAAGATTAGACCACAGAAGGGAGCCCAAGGGCCCTTGAAATCCTTTGTTCCTCAGGAGGAAGAAAAGGAAGAGGACACTGAGAACGAGCTATTTGCTGAAGATCCAAGTCCAACAGTTTCTATACTGGTCCTGTCACCACGCTGCTGGCCGGTCTCCCCATTCTGCTACCTGCACCATATCAGAAAGTGCCTTCCCACAGAATTCTGTGATGCCCTTGACCGCTTCTCCAACTTCTACAGCCAGAGTGAGGAGCTAGGGAGAGGAAACTGGAGATTGGGGTGAGATTTGGGGTGGTAAGAGAGGATGAAAAGAGGACCTTTGATCAGGAGCCTATAGATATGAAGAAAAATAGCCTATAGGGGCAGCAGTCTCCTAGGGAGGGGTAAAAAAAAAGTGTGGGTTGTATCTTCATGAACGTCTGCTCTTACCGTTTCCTCCAACTTTCTATAAGTTTGCTTTATTTTTGTTTCTCTGACTTCAGGTTGCATGATGATTTAATTTTTAGTCTCTCCAGACTTCTATCCAAATAAGAACACTTAAAGCTATTCATTTTCCTCTCAATATTACTTTAGCTGCATCCTATAAGGTTTTTTAAAAAAGATTTTAAACTAAGGTATCCGGTATTCAGTGGGGTGTACAAATCTTAATTATAAAGCTTAATGAATTGTTACATATATATACACCCATGTAACTACCAACCCAGATCAAGATGCAGAACATTTCCAGTACCCAGAAGGTTTTCTCCTTCATGTCCCCTCCCAGCCAGAATCTTCTTCCAAGGGAAACCATTATTTTTACCTCTATCACCATAGATTTTTGCATGTATTTAAACATCATATGAATGGGATCCTAGAGTGTATATTCTTCTGTGTCTGATTTATTTCACTCAGCATAATGCCTGTGGGAGTGATCCACGTTGTTAGTTGTATCATTACTTTGTTCTTTTGTGTTGCTGATTCATATTCCATTGTATGAATATAATTACCTATTCCACTGTTGATGGACATTTGGGATGTTACATAAATTTTATTATGTAGTATTTTTTATTATTGTTTAGTTCTAAGAATTTTCTAATTTCTATTATTATTTCTTCTTTGATTTATTAGTTTTTAGAAGTATACTTAAAAATTTCCAAACAAATTTTTGTTAGTTATCTTTTCTGTTTTAGATTTTTACTTTCATTCCATTGTAGCCAAAGAATATGGTTTCTATGATTCTGAATCTTTGGAACTTACTTTATGGCCTAGTAGATGGTCAAATTTTATAAGTGTTCGATGTGTAATTAAGAAGAATGTGTATTCTTCAGCTGTAAATTCTTCTACAGAATTTTACATACTTCATTAAATAGACCTTGTTAATTGTATTGTTCAGTCCTTATCTAACCCTACTAATTTTTATCTGCTTGATCTATTACTGAGAAAGGTATGCTAAAATCTGCCGTTATGATAATGAATTTCTTAATTTACTCATAATTATGTCAGTTCTGCTTTGTATATTTTTTGGTTATGTTTTTAGATACAAGTTTTAGATTGTTTAACAGTGCTGTCTAATAGAGTTTTCTGCAATAATGGAAAAGTTCTTTTCTGCACTGTTCAATATGGTAGCTATTAGCGGCTGTTGAACACTTGAAATGTGGCCAGTGTGGTTGAAAAACTGAATATTTAATTTTATCTAGTTTAAATAAATTTAAATAACCATATATGGCTAGTGGAATATTTAAGATTATTCATTTCCCTCTCAATATTGGTTTAGCTGCATCCTATCAGTGGTTTTAATTTTTATATTAATTAAACTAACAGACTATACGGATTTAGAATCTTCATGGTAAATTAAACTTTATTATGAAGTAACTTTCTCCTTTCTTTCTAGTAAAGTTTTTCTCCCCATTTTCTGCTGCCTTTGCTTTTATCATTTGCTCTTTTTATGTATGTGTACATATATGTAAGTATATGTATAGACCATATGCGTTTTTTCTGAATCCTTGAGAGAATATTGCATATAGATGGCCCTTTGCCCCGAAATACTTCAGGACATATTTCCAAAGAATAAGGGTATTCTCTCATATGATCACAGTTCATTTATCAATTTCAGAAGTTTAACATTGGTCCAATATTTTAGTCTACAGTATGTATTCCAGTTTTGTCAGTTGATCCCGTAATATCTTTTGTGGCTTTTTTTTTTTTTTTGGTCCAGGATAGGATCCATTCTAGAATCACGTGTTGTGTTTAGTTTCATGTCTCTTTAGTTTCCTTTAATCTGGAATAGTTCCTCAGCTTTTCTTTGTGTTTTATGACACTGGCATTTCAGCCCTTTAGACATTTTTTAATAGTTCCTCACTTTAGGTTTGAGTGATACTTCCTCATGATTACATCCAGGTTACGTGCATTCCTGGCTGGGATACTACATGAGTGACATTATGTACTTCTCAGGGTATCACACTGGAGGCACACGGTGTCTGTCTGCCCCTCGTTGGTGATGTTGGTTTTGATTACCTGGTTAAGGGGTTGTGATTTTTCCACTGTATAGTTAATATTTTTTCTCTCACTACTAGGAATAAGCAGTCTGTATGAGGAGATACTTTAAACCCATGCCAGGATTCTACTTTCATCAACATTTCCGTCTAGTATCATTATACTTTTAACCTTGCCATACCTGTGTTTTAGGCATGTGTCTTGTAAATATCTAGATTTTGTTTTTTGTTCAAGATGACAGTCTCTCTCTTTGAGTTGTCCATTTTAGCCTATTCATGATTATTATGTGTAATGGTACATTTGGCTCATATTTCTCACCTTTTATTACCCTTCTTACATTTTTTATATATGCAAAAGAATGTACATAAAACATAGGTATAGTCTAAAGAAGAATAATAAATTGAACACCTTTATACGTTCTCTTCTACCCTGGGGTTTTTGTGCTTTTTTTACCCTGTCTTCTTTTGGGTTGACTGAGGTTTTTTGTTTTGTTTTTTAATTTCTTTTTTGTGTCCACCATTTTGGAAGTTACACATTCTATTATATAATTACCCTTATATTTTTAACCTGTAGGCTTGACTGGTGAATAGCACGCCCCACCCTCCTGAGCAATAAAAGGACGTTAGAAAACCTTTAACTCCAGCACCAGCTCCCATCCTGCTTGCTACTATTGTAGACTATTCTAGAATAATCTTTTTTTACTTCCCAGCTTAGTTATTATTATTATTGTCTTATTCAAGCGATGTTTAGTTTTGTTCTCATACCAGTTGCTTTAGTCACGCTTCCTTTTGCATTTTGATCGTTCCTTCTAGGTAATTTTCTTCTTCCTAAAGTACACCATTTAGAAGTTTCTTTAATGAGGGAGAATTGATGGTAAACTTTATCAGTTTTTATTTGCCTGAGAATGATTTATTTTCACCCTCATTAAAAAACTTCATTATGATTCATTTCAACCGTATACAAAAAATAGAAGAGATAGCAAATGAACTCACTCCAATGTACCAACATATATCAATTCATGACCAATGTCGATTCATCTACACCCCTAACTGCTTTCCCCCCACCCCCTTGAAAACAAGGATATTATAATTAACAAAGCTTTAGAAATTAATAATACGTGATAATCGTCAGCCAACCCTGGTGGTGTAGTGGTTAAGAGCTACGGCTGCTAACCAAAGGGTCGCAGTTTGAATCCACCATGCACTCCTTGGAAACTCTATAGGGCAGTTCTGCGCTGTCCTATAGGGTTGCTATGAGTCAAGCAACTCGATGGCAACAGGTTTTTTTTTTTTAAATAATGGTCAAATAGACAGTGTTCATATTTCCCTGATTGCCTCAAAAGTCTTTTTTAATAGTTATTTTGTTTAATGAGAATTCAAACAAGGACCACACAATGCATTTGGTTATCTCTTAAATCTCAATCTGTAAGATACCCTCCTTTTTTTTCCCCTCTTGGAATTATTTGTGGAATAAACTGGGTTGTTTGCCAAATAAAGTTGTCCACAGTCTAGATTTTGCTGATTGCATCCACATGGTGTCCTCTAGCATGTTCTTTGCCTTTATTTCCTGAAAACTGATGATTATATGTAGAGACTTGTTTAGATTCGGGTTTGATTTTTGAGAGCAAGAACACTGTACAGGTGGTATGGTGTACTTCTGCCATGAGGCATGTTCTGTCTGGTTGTCTCTTCTTTGTGTTGTTAAGATGGATCAGTGGGTCTCCATGTTGCCAGCCTGATCTGTACACATCATATAATTCACCATCAGCTTTTCACTGGGCAGTCATTCATGACTACTGCCTAGGTCCATCATTCTATTGTTGTTGCTGTGTTCTGCTGAGTGGGTTTCGACTCATAGTGACCCTATAGGATAAAGTAGAACTGCCCCATAGGGTTTTCAATGCTATAAATCTTTACGGAAGCAGACTGCCACATCTTTCTCCTGTGAAGCAGCTTGTAGGTTCGAGCCCGCCACCTTTCAGTTGGCAGCTGAATGCTTAACCATTGCACCACTAGGGCTCCTTATCATTCCATTAGGGCTTATAAAATAGTGATACTCTGTCATTCCATCTTCCCTTATTAGCTGGAATACTTTATAAAGAAAAACTGCCTCTCATCAACTATTTGGTTACCCTGAAGTACAGTTAATACAGGAGAGGCTTGAATCATGTCTCCCTCACCCTTATTTTTAACCAGTTTTCAAAATAATATATTAGTTCCCTAGCATCCTCCAAAGGTGACCAGTAAGGTCTTAAAAAAAAATCATTATGAACTCATGGATTTTTAAATAGTTCACGAATTGGAACCCATTGCAGGTGTTCTTTTTGATGCTCAAATTGTCCCATCTTAGGCCAGAGAGCACCTTCCAGGTTGGCTCCTGATGCCTTTTGACGTTCTCTCCCTTTGATAGCAGCCTTGCTTTCTAGTACAAGGAGACGTTCCAGACTCCCCTTGGCTGAGCTGTAACCCAGGAGAAGGAGGAGACCCAGCCTAATGGGTCTTTAAAACTGTCAGCTCCTGGAGGGTAAACCCACAGCCTCCTTTCACTGGTGTTTCTTCCATAGAGCCTGCCTGGTGTGGGGCTAGGCACAAGGCGGGCTCACACATACCTGTGGCTTGCCAGAGAAGGCTCAAATCCAGAAGCTCAGACCAGGAGCCTCTGTCTGTAAATGCTGGGGCCCTGCTTCCTGCAGAGACTAGCAGGAGCAATGCTTGGCTAATGGTATGCCCTTACCTCAACTCCTAACCCTTTTGTTTCCCCTACTCTTTGTCTCCCCACTTCTCCTCGACAACTTCTCAGGTCAGAACCATCCAGTCCTGGACGTAGGACCACATCGGCGACTGCAGTGGACGTGGCTGGGCCGAGCTGAGCTGCAGTTTGGTGACCAGACCCTGCATGTGTCCACTATGCAGATGTGGCTGCTGTTGAATTTCAATCAAATGGAGGTGCCCCAGCTCCTCAGCCTCTCTCTGCCCTCGCATCCACCTTGTCTGTCACTGTCCTTCTCCTAAATTCTATTCCTTCTTCCATCCTTCCTCCCCTCTTCTTTTCCTTCCCCCCCTCTTCTTTTCCTTCCCCTCCATGGCCTGCTCAAGGAGGCCCTCACAGGACCTGTTTCTCCTCACCAGGAGGTGTCAGTAGAGGCCTTGCTGAAGAATTCTGACCTCTCTCCAGAGCTATTGCTCCAGGCACTTGTGCCCCTCACCTCTGAGAATGGTCCTTTGACCCTGCATAAGAGTCAGGAGTTTCCACATAGGGGTAGGTCGGTGGGTGCTGGGTCCAGCCTCTACCCCGACGGTTGGGCTCTCAGGTAGGGGTGGTATAGTAGGGAGTGAGGACAATGGGGTCCTCTTAGCCCCTACTGCTTTTTCCTCCCCCTCCCTGGGTACCTGACTGGGAGCGGTTCCAGGTGTGCTGCGGCTTCGTGAGCCTTGGCCCCAGCCCAGTGAGGAGGCCCTGTGGCTGCTACCTGCCCAGATGTACCTGAATGTGGAGAGGGATGAAGGCCGGACCCTGGAACAGAAGAGGAACCTCTTGAGCTGTCTTCTTGTCCGTATTCTCAAAGCCCATGGAGAAAAGGGCCTCCACATAGACCAGCTGGTTTGTCTGGTAGGTAGGGAGGGGACATGAAGTTGGGCAAGGAAGGAAGTCATAGTTAGGGTGGAGAGGGGTTGGGACCAGGGGTCACCACAAGGAAAGATAAACTCCCTCAATATGAGACCTCTGTGGGGTGCTGTTTCCATCTGAGTTTTCTATTCCTGACAGGGCAGTTGGAAAGTAAAGACAAGACAGGAGTGTTTAATCCTCACAGGAATCCCATGAAATAGTTTTCATTATTATAATCCCCATTTGCTAGATAAGAAAAGTGAGTCATAGGAAAGTTTAGTAGTTTATCCACAGTCACACAGCTAGTAAGTGGCAGAGCTGGGCTTCGAAGCCAGGCAGGCTGGCTCGAGAGCCCATGCTCTGCCTGCCTCCCATAGGTTAAAAGTGACCTGCCTATGTTCTCCTTCAGGTGCTGGAAGCCTGGCAGAAGGGTCCAAATCCCCCCGGAAGCCTGGGCCGCACTGTTTTGGGGTGCGTGGCCTGTACCAGTACAGATGTTCTCTCTTGCATCCTGCACCTCCTGGGTCAGGGCTATGTGGAACGGCGCGACGACCGGCCCCAGATCCTGATGTATGCTACCCCAGAGCCCACAGGGACCTGCCGGGGCCAGGCAGACATCCCCTTCTGTGGCAGCCAGAGCACCAAGACCCCGAAGCCTAGGTAGCTACCCCCACCCCAGTAGCCTGCTGCAGGGGCTCCACATCAGTGTAGAGGGACAGGTGGGATGACAGTAAAATGGGAGGGGTCACACTGCCACAGCCAGGTTCCCTTGTGAGGAAATATTTCATTTCTTGCTTTGTCTATTTTCCCTGTCCCTGTGATTTCTCCCACTTTGCTAGTTCACCTTCCCACTCCCAGTGCCACCCAGTCAGGGGCCTTGCTGTCCCCATCCACTTAGAGCCAGGCCTAATGCAAGGGACCCAGACAAACTCCTTTACAGATGTGCCTCATTCTAAGCAAACGTGGAATATTCTGCTCAGTGAAATATACAAACTCAGGTTTTCAGGAAACCAGCTCTGCAAAGGAACTTGCCATAGGATTTCCCTAATTAGCCAGCACCCCTAAAGCTTTTTAACATCAGATCCGGTTCACCAGAAACTGTTATGGCATTACTTTTCATGCCTGCAGTTTGCTTCGTGTGTCAAGTGAGTTCTCTGTAGAGTGGTCTTTCTCAGACTTTGACCTGCACACAGATCACCTGGGGATCGTGTTACCATGCAGGTTCTGAGTCAGTAGATCTGGGGTGGGCTAGGGATCCAGCATTTCAGACACGTTCCTTGTGATCCCATACTGCTGGCCCAAGACCACACTTGGAGTAGTGAGGCTATAGATGACTTTCTTACCAGAGGCTCTGTTAGCATTTTCGGAGGGACCCACAATGGGACTGCCCTATCTACTGTAGGTCACTTCGCGTCCTGACCACTGCCCACTAGCTATGAGCAGTGCCCCTAGTCTTTGTGGCAGCCAGCCCACCCCTCACATTTCCAAACTCTTCTATGTCTTCTGAGCCAACTGTTGTGGGTCTCTCCCAAAATGCTAACAGAGCCCCTGGTGAGAAACAGTCATCTACAGCCTCAGGCTGGTCTGGCAGTAGGGAGTTAGAGACCAGTTGGAGTTTAGTTTAAAAAAAAAAAAGCCCATGGCTTTTGAGTCAATTCTGACTCATAGTGATCCTATAGGACAGAGTAGAGCTGCCCCATAGGGTTTCCAAGGAGCGACTAGTGGATTCAAACTGCCGACATTTTGGTTAGCAAAGCAGCCTGAGCTCTTAACCAATATTCTACCAGGGCCCCCAGGGCTGCTCTGCCATTTACTAACCTGGGCAATGTTGGACAAGTCTCTTAGTCCCTCTTAAACTGGTTTTGACACCTGTAAACGGTGGCACCTGCCTTGACTCTGAAGGGTGGTTGTTAGGATCCACCAATACGTATCAGTGGTTCTTAATTTTTGCTGCATCTTATAATCACCTGGGGAGCTTTTTTAAAATCCCAATGTGCAGGCTGTGCCCCAGGAGTTTAGTTAGTGGGTTGGATAAGGCAGGGAGAGATACTGACTACTGTCTCTCTCACCCCTCCCCCTCCCAAGCCCAGAGGCTGTGGCTGCCCTGGCGTCTCTCCAGCTGCCTGCAGGCCGCACTATGAGCCCTCAGGAGGTGGAAGGGCTGATGGAGCAGACGGTGCGGCAGGTGCAGGAGACGCTAAACCTAGAGCCAGATGTGGCTCAGCACCTGCTGGCTCATTCCCACTGGGGCGCCGAGCAGCTGCTGCAGAGCTACAGTGACAACCCTGAGCCACTGTTGCTGGCAGCTGGGCTGCGTGTCCCCCAGGCCCAGGTCGCTCCCACCCGCCCTGACCAGTGTCCTGTCTGCATCAGCCCCCTGGAGCCCGAAGACGACTTGCCCTCTCTCTGCTGTATGCACTCCTGCTGCAAGGTGAGGCCGGCCAGACTCTCTCCTGCCCCTGCGTTTCCACCTAACACGGTTCCTTGGGAATTCTTGCGTTCACTAACCTGGGCAATGTTGGGCAAGTCTCTTAGTCCCTCTTAAAGTGGTGTGGACATCTGTAAATGGTGCCACCTGCCTGGACTCTGAGGGTAGTTGTTGGGATCCACTGATACATATCAGTTGTTTTCAAACTTTGCTGCATCTTAGGATCACTTGGGGAGCTTTTTAAAATCTTGATGCCTAGTCTGTACCCCAGACAATTAAATCAGAATCTCTGGAGGTGAGACCCAGGCATCTGGTATTTTAAAAGCTCCCCAGGTGATGCCAATATTCAGCTGAGTTTGAGAACTGATAGATAGATGGACATATCAGTACCTGTATACAAAGTGCCTTGACATACATTTTATATATATGTCATAAATAGATGATGTAAATAAAATAGATGACAAAGTATGTGCCAAGGCTGTTTGTAAATGAGCCTTGTAGTTATATCATTTGTTATAACTACATTTTATTTTTTTCTTATCACAATTAAAGTCCCTTTATCTCAGAACATTATCACTTCTTTTATTATATACATTGTATAAATCATGAAACAGCACAAGAGTAGGAGAGAATTATGGGAAGTTAGGACTTGCTACCGCCAAGCTGTATCAGGAGTGATGGTCTTCAGGCCAGGGAGAGAGGAGGCTGAGGTGCAGAGAGCCGGGAGGCTGCGTGTCTGATATTCTGTGCCTCACAGCTCTTTAGATCTGGCGCCACACCCAAACACATCAGTTTAACAGGGTGCATGCTCCTGGTGCCGTGAATGCTGGCTGCCTTTCCCAACCGCGTTTTCCCGTGGTGGGTGAATCTGGGACGTGCGTTTGCCTGTGTGTGTATGTGTGCTTTCTTCTACTTCCCTTTTGCTCCCCTTCAAGCTACTCTGTTCGTGTGGTCACTCATGCACCCTTTTCCCAGGTTCTTAATTATTTCCTTTACACCGTCATTTTTCATTCAACTAGTAGCTTGTCATGGACCTACCATGTGCATAGCAAACAGTGGGTGTTGTATGAAGGAGTGAAAAAAATCCAAGCAAGCAGTGGCTTGAGAGCTAATAGTAACAGCAGCTAATACTTACGGAGGATTAGTTCTGGGCCAGGCATTGTGCTGTTTTACATGCATTATTTTACTTAATTCTCATGATAGTTCAATGAGATAGGTATTTTTATTATCCCTGTGTTACAGATGATAGATTGAGATACCTGGAGGTGCAGTAGTCTGCCCAAGGTCAGGATTTGAACTTTGGTAGTCTCATTTCAGGTCCCTGGGTGGTACAGTTCAAATTCACTCAGCAATACCACAGAAGAAAGGCCTGATGGTCTACTTCTGTGAGATGCTAACCACTGAAAAGCCCATGGAGCTCAGTTCTACTCTGAAACATGTGGGGCCCCATGAGTCAGAATCGACTCCCCTGCAACTAGGTTTGGGTGGTTTTTTTTTTATTTGAGTCTCACTTCAGGGCTCTCTCTCCACACTCCTGTGATAAGTATCTTGATGAAGATCCAATTGGGTAATGTCCTAGGAAGCACCTGAGGATAGGGGCAGGGCTGAGGGCTTGTCAGGTACTTTAGACTGGGCAGTCGGGAAGGCCTGTCTGAGGAGGTGATCTGGGGAAGCGTGTTCTAAAGCCAGGGAACAGCAAGCTCAAAGGAGCGGAGCTCGGTGGCCGAAGCACCGTAGGTGATGGGCAGTGGTAAGAGAGGAGGTTAGAGAGGTGGGCACCCCAGGGCCAGGTTGGTGGGATTGGCAGATGGTGGGTTTTGCTTTGTGGGAGCCCATTGGTGGGCTTTACGTAGCGGGGTGATGCCTGATTTGTGTTTTTTAAAAAATCACTTTGGCCTTTCAGTGAAGACGATGCTTGGGTGAAACAAGAGTGAAGCAGGAACACCTGTTAGGAGGCTTTTGTGAAAAGAGGCAAGAGTTGGTGGTAGTTGGGACTAAGAGGCAGTGGTAAAGAGAGGAGTGGACAGATTTGGGATACGTTTGGAAGTAGAGTTGCAGGGTTCGGTGGATTAGATGTGGGCCTTAGGAAAGAGAATCAAGGACGGTTCCTGCATGTCTGACCTGAGCATTTGGGTGGATGGAAAGTGTCCTCTTTTACTGGGTGGGGGAAATGTTGGGGTCGCAGGTGGGGGTGAAGAGCAGGTGTTAAAGGGGAAATGAAATCTGTTTTGACCATGGGATGTTTGAACTGCTCGTTGGACACCTGTGGAGATTGGCAAATGGACCTTGGAGTTTTGAATTTGAATTAAGCAGAGAGGCTTGGCTGGCATCACCCAGAGAGGGAGAAGCAGGGCCGGGGCACTAAGCGCTGAGGCGCTGCACCCTGTAGAGATGTACAGACAGGGAGCCCAAAAACGTGACAGAGAAAGACAGGCTGTGTGACAAAGTCCCAGCCAGGGAGGAGCCTGGTGAGTAAGTCATAGCTCAGTGGCCCAGATGGCAATGCAGAAGTCAGAGAAGGGCAGCCCTGGGGTCTGGCGTCAGCCCAAGCCTGGAGCGGCAGGCAGAACCTGCAGAGGGCGGGGGGTGGGGAGAGCACAGGGGAGAGCAGAAGCCAAGAGCAAGCCCAAAGCAGAGGGGCTCCACAGGGGAGTGAGGGGTCCAGACCCAGACCCATACAGGGATTTTGTCCTACAGTGCAGTGTCTCCCATCTCAGCTGCAAGCACCCTGAGGCACTTGTGTGCTTGCAAGCTTGAGGTCTGCATTTGGAGAAATTTCCCATTTTATCTGAAAAAATGCAAGAGTTTTGTATTCAGCTTCCCAATTTATCTAGGTTTGTTTCAATATAAAAAGGTTTTGTTTTGTTCTAGTCTTTTCTTTCAAGTAAAAATAGTCCAATAAGGTACTTCGTATTTACCCTGTAGCATCGATACTACAGATACTCCTTCTCTCCTGGTGGTTCAGAGCCGTCATTCTGAGAGGTGCCGCAGTAGATAATGTGAGGGGAAGGGGTCGTCACTGGATAACGTGAGGGCAAGGGGTCATCAGTGGAGAGTTTGAGGAGCCTCAGGCTGCTATCATGCTCATAGCAGATGGATTGAGTGGGGGGAGTCAGGAGGTAGGACGGCCATTTATCAGGACAGGCTCTTGCAGTGGTTTGGGGGTGAGGGGATAATGGCCTGACTCTTTTTTAGGGCAGGGCAGTGATATGGGAGCAAATGAAGGATCCAAGAGACGTGGAGGTTCTGATGCTGGTGACCGGGGCAGCACTGGTACCCTCCATCAGGGTTTGGGGACTGCAGTGGGCAGGCCTGTCTTGTGAAGAGACTGAGGCATGAGTCCGGGGCGATGGGAACATCCAGACGGAGGCGGTGGAGATGAGCAGATAGAGTGCAGAGGGTGACCACAGCTGCGTTTGCGTTCGTGGTGTCGGGAGGCCAGCCACCCGAGGGGAAAGGTGACCCCCTGCCCCAGCCTTCCTTCTCTCTGACCTTCTTACTCTCTCTGAGTCAATCTTAGAACTCGAATCTAGTTTCTTCTCCTTTTTCTTTATTCTCTTTTACCCATTCTGTGTTCATCCCAAAAGTAATTAGGCTAATAATACCCCAGCCCACACATCCTCAAAACCAATCCCAGGAAAACCCATGAAAGCCGGAAAGATTAGGGTTGGTTTTGAAGCTGATCTAGAAGCAGGCTTGTCTCTGGCCTTTCAGATGGTCGTGGAGGGGCAGGATCCTAGGCTGGTCTACAGGACACCTTCATCTCATGCTGCTCCCATGCCACCTCTGAGCAACCCCTTGTCTGTCCCTCCCCAGTCTTGCTGGAATGAGTATCTGACAACTCGAATTGAGCAGAACCTCGTGCTGAATTGCACTTGCCCCATTGCCGACTGCCCTGCCCAGCCCACGGGGGCCTTCATTCGTGCCATCGTCTCCTCTCCAGAGGTCATCTCCAAGGTATCCACTCTCCTCCAAGAGAGCCTCCAGCACAGAGCCGAAGGGGCAACCCAGGGAGTGGGCTGACATGCAGGGCGCTGGGAAGTAAGGGAGGGGCTGGCATCCTGGAGAGCCATGCCCTCACCCCTGGCACCTATGTCCCACAGTACGAGAAGGCCCTCCTGCGTGGCTATGTGGACAGCTGCTCCAACCTGACCTGGTGCACCAACCCCCAGGGCTGCGACCGCATCCTATGCCGCCAGGGCCTGGGCTGCGGGACGGCCTGCTCCAAGTGTGGCTGGGCCTCCTGCTTCAGCTGTAGCTTCCCTGAGGTGGGTGCCCATCCAGCCCTGACCGTGAGCAGGGATTCACACAGCTCCCTTTCTCACCCCCGCTGCCACACACACAGACTCTGACTTGTCCTCTCTCACCCCTTGCACCCAGTGAAACGCTTTTAGGTACCCCCCAGATGTGGCCTGTGCCTTCTCCCTCCCTCTCACCCATGCTCTCCAGCAGTGCCATCCTCAGTAAGGGCCCTGTGTGTCTTCACTGCCCCTTCTACTCTAGGCGCACTACCCCGCCAGCTGTGGCCACATGTCTCAGTGGGTCGATGATGGCGGCTACTACGATGGAATGAGCCTGGAGGCCCAGAGCAAGCACCTGGCCAAACTTATCTCCAAGCGCTGTCCCAGCTGTCAGGCTCCCATTGAGAAGAACGAGGGGTGTCTGCAGTAAGAAGGGGGTACTGTGGGCAGTGAAGTGGTCAAAGGGCAAACGGGAGGTCTGAGAGGGTAAGAAGATGGGCAGTGGGGAAGGGGCAATGAGGATTAGCAAACAGGGCAGTCACTCAGCCACCCTCACACGGCACCCCCCAAAGTGATTCCCTGGATCTTAATGTTCCTTGTCCTGCTTTAGTCTACACTGCCTGGGGGAATGCAGAGGCAAGTATGCATTCAGTAGGGATGGCATGGGAAGGGGACAGAGACCAGGGCATCTTCAGTGCCCTCCAGGGCCTTGGCATTCCTGGTCCAGCCCTGCCAGAGTCAGGAGCCCTCTGACGAGTGAGCTTCCTCCATAGCATGACCTGTGCCAAATGTAACCATGGATTCTGCTGGCGCTGCCTCAAGTCCTGGAAGCCAAATCACAAAGACTACTACAATTGCTCTGCCATGGTAAGGGGTGGGCACTGGATAAGGCGGAGGACCGCAATTAGTTGGGATGGGATGTTCAGCCCTGGACAAAAAGGCTTTGTGTCCAGAGCAGCCACCCAGCTGCTGGGACAAAGGCTCAGTGCGGAGAAGACAAGCACCTGGGGCTACAAGGGCTGGGAGTTCTGTACAAGGTGATTTGTCCACAGGGCCGTTCAGCTCCAGAATAGGACTCTTATACTGCAGTGGCTACAGAGAGGGCGGGAGGACTGGGCATCCTCAGGGAGGCACCAGGCCAGAGCAGAGACAAGCAAGGACTCTGGAGGCAGATCCTGTCCCCACTACTCTGTGTGGCTTTGGGCGAGTCAGTTTATGTCTCCAGGCCTCAGCGTCCTTATCTCTAAAAGGGGATAACAAGAGCACCTACCGCACACAGTTACGAGGATCAGATGAAGAAACCTAAGTGAAGTGCAGAAGGGCCTCCATAAATGGTGGCTGTTATACTGATTCACCTCATCTTGCCCAAGCCAAGCACCATGTCCTTCCCAGGTCAGCAAAGCCGCTCGCCAGGAGAAGCGGTTCCAGGACTACAACGAGAGGTGCACCTTCCACCACCAGGCCCGGGTGAGCAGGCAGGAGACAGCGGGCCTGGGAGGAGGTCCGAGGACGGGAACAGCTGATGGGATGGATGGGGTGCTGTGCTGATGGGTGGGGCAGGGCTGGTGCTGATGCGCCTTCCCCTGGACAGGAATTTGCCGTCAACTTGCGGAACCGAGTATCTGCTATCCATGAGGTGCCCCCGCCGAAATCCTTCGCCTTCCTAAACGATGCCTGCCGGGGACTGGAGCAGGCTCGAAAGGTTGTGGCGGGTAGGGGACAGGAGAGGGCAGAAGAGTGTGCCACGGGGGCTGGTGGGCTTGGCTCCTTTCATCCAACATGTCTGGATGGTGGGAATGAGGAGAGGCAGGTGGGGCAGGGAGGTGCCAAACCCGGGCAATGGGAGGGCTGACTTGTGCTCCCCCAGGTGCTGGCCTATGCCTGTGTGTACAGCTTCTACAACCAGGACACTGAGTACATGGACGTGGTGGAGCAGCAGACCGAGAACCTGGAGCTGCACACCAATGCCCTGCAGATCCTCCTCGGTGAGGCCCTGCCCCAACCTGCCTGCTGCATCCTCTCTCCTGTCCTCCTCCCCGCCACCCCCCGTTCTGAGCACCCCACCCCCACCCAGACACGCGAGTGGGTAAAACTGCATCCCCCACCACCACCTCCACTTCGTCCTTTTACTCTTCTCAAGTCTTCATAGCCCGCCACCTGGCTTTTTTAAAGTACGTGCTGTGAGTGTCTTTGGGCACAGATCTCACCTGTCATTTTGTTTGATGGTGGTCTGTTCCCCAACTAGAATGGAAACTCCATGAGAATGAGGGTCTAGAGCTCTGGGCATTTGGTAGATGTCACTAGAGGTTTGTCGAAGGAAGGAGTGGATGAGAATGAAAGAAGGGGCAGCAGCCTTGTGACCCATGCCCTCTCCCTGCAGAGGAGACTCTGCTGCGGTGCAGAGACCTGGCCTCCTCGCTGCGCCTGCTGCGGGCGGACTGCCTCAACACCGGCATGGAACTGCTCCGGCGCATCCAGGAGCGGCTGCTGGCCATCCTGCAGCATTCTGCCCAGGTAGCCCCAGCCCTGTGCCTCTCCTCCTCCTGCTCTAGGGGGGAATCCAGAAGGAAAGGCCACACGGGTGAACAGAGGTTAGGAAGCCTGGGTGCGTGTCTTCATTCCCAGGCTGGCCCGTGGAGTAATGTTGGGCTCTGTCACTTACCCTCCCTGGGTCTCCAAATAAAGGGGTTGGTTATCCCAGATCAAGGGTGTTCGGCCAGGTGCTCATCAGAATCACTTGGGCGTTTTTTCCAACTATACTTCCCAGATGTGTAGATTCAAAATCCCAGGAGTCGGGGCTAGGATTGGGATCCCCTAGAGTAAGGCATCGCTGAGTTTTTTTCTAGTTTCAACGCACTCATGTTGAGTCTATGAATCCTGCCCTCAGGGAGCTTACTGACCAGTTGGGCAGACAAAATACAAATGCACAGTGTAAGCTCCTTAAGCGCAGGGGTGGTGTCCTCACCACATATCCCTGGAGACAGTCTCTGCATTAAATCACACAAAAGGCCAGGAGTCTGTGGGTGCTGCGGTGAGGGAAGGGAGAGGTGGGTGCATTCCTAGGAAGGGCCTGGCACCCCATAGGCCTTCAGAAAATGTTGGTTGAAGGAATACTAGGCACAAAGACCCACTGTCTACTCTCCTGCCCTGTATCCTTTGTCTCCTTGCCAGGATTTCCGGGTTGGTCTCCAGAGTCCATCGAGTTTAGAGGCCCGGGAGGCGAAAGGCTCCAACATGCCCGGCAGTCAGTGAGTAGGGCAGTCCCAGCCACGAGGGGGAGTGGGAGATGTCAGGCTTCCTTGGGGCTGAGTGTGGTGGCTCTCCCAGGCCCCAGGGCTCCTCGGGGCTGGAGGTGGATGAGGACGAGGAGGAGGAAGAGGATGAGGACGAGGACGACGTGCCCGAATGGCAGCAGGACGCGTTTGATGAGGAGCTGGACAATGACAGCTTCTCCTATGATGAAGAGTCTGAGAACCTGGACCGAGAGACTTTCTTCTTTGGGGATGAGGAGGAGGATGATGAGGCCTATGACTGAGGGGCCAGACACAGGGAGCACCTGGGGCCACCCGAGTCATGGGGCTGAGGGCGGGGAGGGGACCTCACCCTCTCCCACTGTTCTTGGGTGGAGCCTGACTCCCAGGGTCTGTGACACCTTCTTCTTCTGTTTACTGAATAAACTTTTTTCACATACCTTTCAGGAAGTGGGCTAGGCAGCTTCACCAAGGGCCAGGTTCAAATCCCTCTCACCCCACCCCCGCATAACCCTCCTCATTCTTTGCTGTTTTCTGTAAACCTCTAGACTGTTCTGTCCTCAGGGAAGGACCCAAAACTGATAAAGGGAAATGAAGGCCAACATGTACAGGGCCAGGTACAGACGGCCACTGTCCCGACCCAGCCGTTTCAGAGGAGACAGAGCAAGGCACAGCCATCCCCGCTATCAGCCTTCCCCAGAACTCATCAGTGTTCCTGGTCGGGGCTTGAGGGTACTAGGAGGTGTCCTTCTCTTGGGGGCCTACAAACTTTTGAAAGGTCTCTACAGCTTAAAATGAAGTGGGGTACTGAGGATATTAGAGGACCTGCCCACCCCCCAACCACATATACAGACATAAAATTAGAATTTTAAACATATCTTTTAATTCAGTACTGGGACTAAGATCAGGAATGGTATTAGAGCAGTGTCTGGGACCAGAAGAACTGAATAAAGTGGGATTAAGTCAAGCAGTTGGGTCATGGGAGGCAGCCACGTGCTGGAGAGGTGCAGCCTCGAAGTATCGATCCAGCATGGCCTCCACCTCTGCCTCTTCATAGTCCCACACCTGAAACTGTGAGCTGTCAGCTGCTCCCCGGATCATGGCTGAAAGCACTGGGAAGGGTAGAGGAAGGTGACGCCTCCTCCCTCCATGTCCCCCCAACCCCAGTTCCTCCTGTCCTTTGTTGGGGGTTGTATTCAGAGCCCAATAAGGTAGGAGATGAGAGATGGGTGCCCAGAATGCTGGAGAGGGAGGGGTGGCCATCCAGGGCTTGGAGTGCTCACCTCGGCCAGACTGTGGGCGAAACAGGCACAGGATTCGCTTGTTGAGAGCCACGGCCCGGCCCAGCTCATAGCCAACACCCAAGGACGGCTGCGTCACTTCTGCTACAACCACTGGGAAGAAAGAGGAGACTGAGAAAAAGGCCCCGTATCTGTGGCACTTGGGGCTTGTAAGGAAGAGGTGTCAGAGTCTGGTGGTGGTGAGAGGGGAGCTCGAGGGAGACCCTTCTGGGTATGAAGGCAGGGATGTCCAGGGAAGCCATCACCCCAGAGGAGTTTGTGGGTCAAGGGAGCAGCACTCACCATCTGCCTGCTTCAGCCAGGCCAGGTCCCGGTCATGGATGAGTGTGTCACCTCCAGCAGCCTCCTCCCCTGGGGTGGAGGGAATGCTGGTCAAGGGTGAGCACCCATTCTCAGTACTCAGGAATTCTCCTCTGCCCTCACTGCACCCGCATATCCACCCACCTGGGGGAGAGGGACTTGTACTCGACAACCTTCAAGGGCCCTCCCAACACAAAGATCCCATGAAGAGGAGTGAGGAAATGGAATATCCTCAAGAAAAAAATCACTCCTGTGCCAGATGGGATGTGTGATTACAGCCAGATGAGCAATATAGATGAGATTAAGGGAAGGACTAATTCACGGTGGGCCTGGGTGATTAGGGAAAGGTGCATTGATGTTTGGCTCTGAGGTGGAGAGGGGTAGGGAGAGCATCCCAGGTGGGGTAAATGGCAGGCAGGAGACTAGCCTGTATAAGGAAACGATGGAGAACAACAATTTAGCAGTTCTCAAGCTTTGGTGGGTCCCAGAATTACCTGGAAAACCTGGTAAAAACACAGAGACTCAGGTACCAACGAGCCTGGTTCTCTGTGCCTTCATGAGGTCTCCACGCACCAATTCTGATCCACACTTAGGTTTGAGAACCACTGCCCTAAGGCAAAGCATGACCAGTAGGAAGTGGTGGGACAAAGGTGAGACTCGGGCCAGAGGGTGAGGATCTCCTAGTTCCAGCTTGATTAACAATGGTAAGGTCCACCGCCCATCTGCGTCAGAGCTGAATCACTGGAGAGCTTGCTAGCTAAAAATGCAGATTCTAAGGCTTGATCCTAGACTGCTGTATGTTAGGATTATGGGGGCTGGGAAATACGCATTTTAAACACGCTCCCCCCGATGATACTCGGGCACACTAAAGATCCAGAACTACTAGGCAGGAGTGGATATACCATGACAGTAAGGAAGCTTAAGGTGCAGGATCCCTTGCTTGCACAGGCCTTCCCAAGGCCCTAGCAATTTTGTAATTTTGTCTTAAAAAGGTCTCCCAAAATTGCTTTAGACCCCACAAAACCTGGATCTGCCCCTGGCTAGAGCAATGGGGACCACTTAAGTTTTTCTGAGCAGAAGTGTAAGAGCGCTAGGCACAATTTTCAAACTGCAAGGGTCAGAGAGATTCAGGACCAGTGGATCAAAGCTGTGCTTTAGAGAGACCCAGGAGCAACCACACTGTAACAGAGGATGTTAGAAGAATGAGGACGGTCAGCACAACGAGATGGTGCCTGGCTACAACCACTGACTGCCCTGACAGGGATCACAATAGAGGGTCCGGGAAAGAGCAAGAGAAAAATGTAGAACAAAATTCTAACACAAAAAAAGGCCAGACTTACTGGGCTGACAGACTGGAGAAACCCCGAGAGCATGGCCCCCGGATGCCCTTTTAGCTCAGTTATGAAGTCACTTCTCAGGTTCACCCTTCAGCCAAAGATGGACTGGCCCATAAAACGAGACTAAAGGGGACACCAGCCCAGGGGCAAGGACTAGAAGGCATGAGGGGACAGGAAAACTGGTAATAGGGAACCCAAGGTCAAGAAGGGCCAGTGTTGACATGTCGTGGAGTTGTTAACCAATGTCATGAAACAATGTGTACTAACTTTAATGAGAAGCTGGTTTTGTAAACCATCTAAAGTACAATAAAAAAGGAATGGGGACTGTCAGGGTCTAAGAGGGCTTGCTGAAAAAAGGGGAAAGCAGGAGGATGAGCTTCATTTCAATTGAGGGAACATATGCTGAACCACATTTTGCAGTTTTAAGACAATGGTGGGTCTCCCACCCAATGCTATCCAGTAGGCTGAAAGGTGGTGAAAACTATCAAGAACTGGTAGCCACATGGGGGGAGCTGAGCCTCACGACATGCTCAGTGGAGAGTCTATGAAGGAGGAAGGTTGAGTGGTTAGAAAAGGAGATTTTGTTATGTCACCAAAGGCAAGGAAGGAACAGTTGACAGGAGCCAGCTGGGTAGAGAGCCTCGAAGGCATAGCCACCCCGAGGCAGTAGGTTTAGACCCCGTTCAATACCTCCCACCAGAGTCAGCTCTGCTGTTTTTTTTGCGAGCTCAGATTTTCAAAGCACCCAAGCCACATATGTAAAGACCACATGTCTGCCTTGAGCATTGTGTCCTTTTAAGAACTATATGGGATCAAACTGACAACAGCAACTAGAAAGATCGGACAGGCCACTTAAGTGGCTGAGAGTTTACCTTAATGGGGGCAGAGCAATTCAGACAAGGGGGGTGAGAATGGTTTGAAAATGTCATCAATCTAACTGAATTGTACGTGTACATGTAGAAACTGTTGAATTGGTGTATGTTCTGCTGTGTATATTTTCAACAACAAAAAGATTATATAACAACAAGATTACATACATATACACACACACATATATATATATATAAAAATAAAAGACCACATAAGCAAAGACAAACACAAAGATGTGACCCCAGTTCGCACAGAGCCAGGGAGGTAAAGGCCCAGACAATGCCTGAAAATACCAAAGTGTGACCCAAACTATGTTCAGAGGATGAAAAACGAGGGAGAGGAGGCCAGCCAGTGAGGTGGGAACTGGGCAGAGGTGGGAATTGCGCACAGTGCAGCTGACCCACCCTACAAACGCCCCGGCAGGAGCTGAAGAAAGTTCTACAAGATGGAACTAAAAGTCAAGATAATAACGGAATTATAAATTGGGGTCACACCGCAAATGTATTAAGACACACGCGGCCCTGAGCCCTGGCCTCGTCTCGCTCTAGGGCAACGACGCTAGATGGAGCACCCGGGGCAAGAGGGCGGGCTCCGGGCAGTGGAGACGCGCCGCGGGGTCACGGGCGGTCACCGCCTGCGGGGATTGCAGTTGCGGTGCAGATGGACCGAGACCTGGTCCCACTCCCGCTCCCGCCGGCCTGTCCCACCCGGGCCCCGATGGCCTCACCGCGCGCGTCCAGCTCGGCGGCCGTCACGTGCTCGGTGAGCACTACTCCGAAGCGCCGCAACCGTGAGACGATCCGTTCGTACAGCGCCCTGTCCTCGCGTCCGCCGCGGATGCTTCCGCAGAAGTACAGGGCCCGGCGGTCCGGCTCGCCCAACTCCCCCGGCTCTCCGCACTTCCGCGCTCCGGCCACCGCCGCCGCCATCGCCGCCGCCACCGCCACGGTTCACCACGCACCGCCAGGGGGCGCCAACCCGCGGCCACCGTGACCCGCCATCCCGATGGGGGACGCATCCTGAGCAGGGTCCTCGGCCCGGAAGTGTTTACATCTGTGAAATGGGAATGACCCGATGGGGAGTATCGTGTCACCATGCAGGCGCTGTCTATCCCCAGCTGGGACCCTCTCGCGAACGCATCACTCCCCATCCCTCTGGACTTCTCAATCGGCTCCCTGGTTTTCCCTACCCCACCCGCTTCTGCAGCTCCATCCTTCTTCCAGTGGCGCATGTCCACTTCTCACTGTGCATATTGCCTCCTAACAGGTCTCGCCACTTTCCTAAAAAAATAAAACCAAACCGTTGCCATTGAGTCAATTCCGACTCAGTGACCCTATTGGACAGAGCAGAACTGCCCAGTAGGGTTTCCAAGGCTGTAGTCTTTACAGAAGCGGACTGCCACATCTTTCTCTAAGGAGCAGCTGA
The DNA here is from genome assembly GCF_030014295.1 of Loxodonta africana. Taxonomy (NCBI): domain Eukaryota; kingdom Metazoa; phylum Chordata; class Mammalia; order Proboscidea; family Elephantidae; genus Loxodonta; species Loxodonta africana. The sequence continues at coordinate 105,893,762 of NC_087342.1, forward strand.
TGGGTTCAAGCAGACCTTTCTGATAGCAGCAAGCACTTTAACCACTGAGCCACCAGGGCTCCTTCCCCACTTCCCTACTGAAGTAGTGAAAATGTTTTTTTCTTTAGTGTTTTAATATTAGGGAGAATATATTTTCTCATTTGTTTTAATATAGCTGTGATTAATCTCTAGTCCTTGGAAAAATGATGCAGGCTCTGTTCAAAATATAGCTGAACAGCCTGTTCCCCTCTTAAACATAACAAACACCCTAATACCTTACAACATATTTTCCCTTATTCGAAATAGGCGATTGAGAGATTGACATGGCTAATGCCATAATGATGCTCTAAGTAATCTCTAAACATTTTTTAATTGCACCAGCTGCACTGGTCTCCTCCGAAGGGGTGTGGAACTCTCTCAGCTCCTGTGGCTTTGATGTCTCCTTTCTTTGTTGTCTTGAGAAACGGCCTTCAGCCTGCAAAGCGACAGGAAGGTTTGCTTTCTTGCTCCCTATCTCAGCCACAGTGGACTTGGTAAAACAGCCCCACTAGCCGAGAGATTCTTACCAGAGTTTTTCAGCCTGTTATAAATATACTGATTAGAGTCCAGGTGCCTGACATGTTTATCTTTAGTTTAATAAAGAGTTTTTGTCGTTGTTTTGTGATGTATAAGACCATCTGTGAACTACTGTGCTCAAAACATTAGGTAACTGTGATCTTTTCTGTATAAAACCCTCCCATCAACCCTTTAGGGCAGACAGAATTTGGGAGAAATTTAACCCCCTCTGTCTCTTGAATACCGGTATTCAATAAAGCCTTCTTACTGCTTACCTCCTCCTGTGTCAGTACTGGCTTTGCGGCAGGCAGCTCGAACCCGCAATTTGCGGTAACACTACTACAGTTAATCCTTCGCTCAGAAGCCAGACTGACTCTATGAACACTTAGATTATGACCTGCCTCTGCTCAAAATCCTCTAGTGGCTCCCGTCCCACTTTGGGCAAAAATCAAAAGTCCCACACGGCCCCATAGACTTCTTACCTCTCCAATCCCAGTTCCTATTACTTTTCCCCAGCTACGCTGGCTTCCTGGCTGTTCCTCAAACATGCCAGCCATGCTCTTACCTCAGAGCCTTTGCATCTACTGTTACCTCTGCCTCCCAAATAGCTTCATGGCTCACTACCTCGCCTCCTTCAAGTCTTGGTTTATATAGGTCACCTTCCCTGACCACCCAGTTTAATATTGCAGCCTCCCATCCCCCATGACTCTCTATCACTGTTCCCAGCCTTGCTTTTTCTCCTTCTCATATGCCATATCATTTATTTTGTTGTATCTCTTTCTATATCCACTAGAATGTAAGTTCCTAGGAGGGAGGGGATTTTTGTCTTTTTTGTTCACTGCTGTATCGCTGGCTTCTAGAACTGTGCCTGGCACGTACGAAGCATTTATCAAATATTTGTCAAATGAATGAGTGGATTAAGTGAGATGATATATTTGACAGCTCTATGAATCAGAATCAACTCGATGGCACATAACAACAACATATTTGACAGCCCTCTATAATCTGCTGAGCCCCATGATGGGCTAATAGAAGCAGTATCTTCAGGGAAACAGGCAAACAGCCCACCATTGTTCACCAGTAATAATAATGATTTCCCCCTCATTTCATCATGAAAAATAACAAAAACAAATAACCAAAAACTTCACATGGAATAATGGAAAGTGCGCCCCCAGAGGAAAGCACCATCAGTGGTTTCCTCTGTATTCTTCCTGAGTAAGAACTATTGAAATACCGAAGTGTGGAGTTACAGAGAAGACACAAGAGTAATTTTTTTTTTTTCTTAATGCTAAGCTATAGAGACACAGCAATTTCAGGGTATTCCTGTCCACTGATGGGCCCAGCCACAGATAACACAGATGTGGGGCAACATATATACACAGCTGTGCATAATGCCCACACAGACGCTCGCTTGCGCTCTGTCTCTCATCTTTAGGAAGGATGCTTTGTGTGTCAGACAGAGGTTGACTTCATGAGTAACCTCTTTAACCCTCCTATCCTTACTCACACCTTCCTTCGAGCTCTCCTCCCGGGTAAGGAACACACACACGCAGAAGTACACACAGAGCATCTTGTTTCTGCCTCTGTGCCTTTAAAAAATGATGAACCAAACCCCCTTCTCTCTGGGCTCACACCTCTGAAGTGGCAGGCATTCCTTTCTGCCTCAGGTGGAAGGGAAGTAGAAGAGTTTTTTTTTTTTAGGTCTGAAGAGCAATGGATTGATTTTATTTTTATTATTGTACTTTAGATGAAGGTTTACAGATCAAACTATCTTCTCATTAAACAATTAGTACACATATTGTTTTGTGACATTGGTTACCAACCCCACAACATGTCAACTCTTTGTCTTTCTTGACCTTGGGTTCCCTATTACCAGCTTTTCTGTCCCCTCCTGCCTTATAGTCCTTGCCTAGAAGGGATATTTTGTCTGTTTTTCAGATGGGAGACTGCACCCTGAGATTGGTTCTATATCCATTGTCACTTAGGTGAGGATGCAGAACCGGGAATGGCTGGCAGCTCAGGCTTTCAGGCTTGAAGCAGAGAGGCCCTAGTTGGAGGAACAGGGCACTAGGTGATGGGATGGGGGAATGAGGGCGCTGGGCAGTGGAGAGAAGTATGTGATAGGAAAATATCTCACCAGATATCAGGAGTCCAGAATTGAGTCCTGGTTCAGTTACGAAATAACTCTGTCACCTTGGTCAAGTCCCTTAAACCCTCTGAGTCTCAGCTTCCTCATCTGTAAAATTGGTAAGAAATGTTATTCTGTCTTTCTCACCTGGTGTGAGTATGGTACAAGTGAGATAAAGTATGTGAAGACCAGATACACCAGCTTCAATTAAGTAGACTCTGACTGGTGGTGACTGCTTGTGTTGCAGAGTAGAACCAAGCTCACAGGGTTTTCATAGCTGTGACCTTTTGGAAGCAGATCTCCAAGCTTTTCTTCCAAGGTGCTTCTGAGTGGGTTTGAAAAGCCAGTCTTTCAATTAGTAGCCTAGCACTTAACCATTTGTACCATCCAGGGACACCAGGTATGTGAAAGCCCATTGCAAAACCCACCACCAAAAAACCACTGCCGTTGAGTCGGTTCCGACTCGCTATACAAATGTCATTGTTCAGTTCAACAAAAATTGTTTTTCTTTTTATTATGGAAAATGTCAAACTTTATTTTTGTATGTGTGCTTTAAGTGAAAGTTTACAGTACAAGTTAGTTTCTCATACAAAAATTTATACACACATTGTTATGTGACCCTAGTTGCGCTCCCTGTAACATGACAGCACGTTCCTCCTTTCCACCCAGGGTTTCCGGTGTCCATTCACCCAGCCCCTGTCCCTTTTGCCTTCTCATTTTGCCTCCGGATAGGAGCTGCCCATTTAGCCTCATGTATCCACCTGAGTAGTTTTTTTTTTTTTTTAATCCACCTGAGTTAAGAAGCACTCTGTTCACTAGTATCATTTCATGTCTTACAGTCCAGTCTAATCTTTGTCAAAAGAGCTGGCTTCGGGAATGGTTTCAAGTCTGGGCTAACAGAGAGTCTGGGGGGCCATGTCTTCCGGGTTCCATCCAGTCCCAGTCAGAACATTAAGTCTGGTCTTTTTACTAGAATTTGAGCTCTGCACCTCACTTTTCTCCTGCTCTATCAGGAACTCTTCTGTTGTGTTCTCTGTCAGGACGGTCATTGGTGGTAGCCAGGCACCATCTAGCTCTTGTCTCAGGCTAGTGGAGTTTCTGGTTTATGTGGCCCTTTCTGTCTTTTGGGCTAATATTTTCCTTGGGCCTTTGGTGTTCTTCATTCTCCTTTGCTCCAGGTGAGTTAGGACTAATTGATGCATCTTAGATGACTGCTTGCTAGTTTTTAAGGGAAAATGTCAAACTTACACACTCATAGAGAGAATAGTAAAAGACCACATATTATATGATGCCATTTAAATGAAATGTCCAGAAAAGGCATATTTACAGAGGCAGAAAGCAGATCAATGCTTGCCTAGGACTGGGGCTGGGTGTGGCAGCAGGAAATTGACTACAGAGGGCACAAGGAAACTTTGTGGGGTGATGGAAATATTCTGAAACAGGGTTGTAGTGCAGGCTGCACAACTCTATACAGTCACTAAAAATTATTAAATTCATGTTTCTCTGTCTTCTGTGTTTCCTATAATTTGGTGTTGGATCTAGAGGCTTGATCATATTCAGATTCAATTTTTTGGCAAGACTGCTTCACAGGTGGTGGTGTGTACTTCCATCAGGGGGCACTTAGTGCCTGGATGTCTCTTTTTATGTTAGCAACCATTGATGCTTAATGCCTAGATTCATTCTTTCATTCATGGTACAGATCAGTAAATAGCTGTTTATTGTAAAATAAAACCCAGCTACAGAAAAGCACCTGAAACAAATGAATTATTATAAGACAAACACTCTTGTAACCACCACCCATGTCAAGAAATAGATCCTCAGCTACCCAGAAGCTTCAATGTGCCTCATCCTAATCACAGCCCTCTTCCTCCCCCTCAAAGTGACTGCTCTCCTTACTTCTGTAGTAAGGATAAAAAGAACATAAAGAAATTTCCATATGTTTCTTTATGGTTTTATCACCCAAATGTGGATCCTTAGACACTATGGCTTGATCATACCCATTTTTTAATATGTCTTTTAAGTCTCTTTTAATCTACAGATTGGGGACACATTTTTTTTAAACATTGATTTTGTGTGAGATGCTCATTGGATGCTAAAGGAGCTACGAAAGGAGTAGAGCCTGAGATTTTAGACTCTATTTGGTTTTGGGAAAGGCCAGTCTTAACACAAGGACAGGAGAAGTCAGATTGTGCTATGCAGTGACGCGCAAGAGGTTGAGCGATTCAAAGAAGGCAGAAATCGAGACATCTGGAGGATCCCTTTCAGTTTACCCTCAAACTCCTGTCCTTTAACACCCACATGAAATGTCTGCTTCTAGCCAAGAGGGAGTAACAGGGACCAGATTCGCCCTCCCACCCTTAACAACTAAAAAATTAGATTATGCAAAACAATGATTTTCAAACATTGGACATCAGGCAGTGTCATGGATTGAATTGTGTCCCCCCAAAATATGTGTCAACTTGGTTAGGCCATGATTACCAGTATTGTGTGGTCACCCATTTTGTGATTGTAATTTTATGTTTAAGAGGATTAGGGTGGGATTGTAACACTCTTACTAAGGTCACATCCAATGTAAAGGGAGTTTCCCTGGGGTGTGACCTGCACCACTTTTGCCTTACAAGAGATAAAAGGAAAGGGAAATAAGCAGAGTGGGGGGACTTCATACCACCAAGAAAGTAGCACTGGGAGCAGAGTGTGTTCTTTGGACTGGAAATTCCTGTGCTGAGAAGCACCTAGACCAAGGAAAGACTAATAACAAGAACCTTCCTCCAGAGACAACAGAAAAAGCCTTCCCCTGGAGCTGATGCCCTGAATTTGGACTAGTAGCCTACTAGACTGTGAGAGAATAAATTTCTCTTTGTTAAAGCCACCCTCTTGTGGTATTTCTGTTATAGCAGCACTAGATGACTAAGACAGGCAGCATACGGCAATAAACCCTGAAAGACTGACAACAAGTGAGGTGAGCTTTACAATGGCCCCAGCTTACTGCCTGCAGGGAGTTTCCAGGTTCTAGTGCTTAGAGGAGGAACCCAGGCTGAGCCTGGCTGTTTTCTTCAGCTGAGGAGACAGGTGAGATTCCAGAGGAGCCAAGGCACTGAGAGCTTACAGGACAGAGTACAGGATAGGAGACAGAGCTCTGGAGATGTTCAGAGAGTTCCCAGGAGTAATCACCTAGGGACTGATTAGCACATGCATGTGAGGAAACTATTTGAGGTGGAGAAAGAACCATATGAAAGGAGAAATAATGATCTCTGGCGCTCACATGGGCTGGAAATAGTGCCTGTTCCCAGCAGCTGAGTTGGAAAACCTCATACTTCATGGGGCATTGGGTAAAGTATGTAGAAGAGTTTTGCCTTAGTGGTAGAGAAAAATTAGTCCTAGATTAGAGGCTGCTCTGGTCCCATACAATAAAAAGTAAAACTTGAAAGGATAAAGCTGTTTATAAGTAAATGAACTGCAACCCAGAACAAAGCTCAAGAATATTTACAGACTGCATCCCACTTTGGTGAGTGCATCTGGTGTCTTAAAAGCTTGTGAGCAGCCATCTAAGATGCATCAATTGTTCCCAACACACTTGGAGCAAAGGAAAATGAAGAACACCAAAGACACGAACAAAATATTAGCCCAAGAGACAAAAGGGCCACATAAACCAGAGACTCAATCAGCTTGAGTCTGGTTGATGGTGAAGAACTAGATGGTGCCTGGCTACCACCAATGACCACCCTGACAGGGAACACAACAGAGAGTCCCTGATGGAGCAGGGGAAAAGTGTGGAGCAGAACTCAAATTCGTGTAAAAAGACCAGACTTAATGGTCTGACTGAGACTGGAGGAACCCCCGAAGCTATGGTTCCCAGATGCTCTGTTAACCCAGAACTAAAACCATTCCCAAAGCCCACTCTTCAGACATAGATTAGACTGGACTATAAACATAAAATAATACTCATGAAGAGTGTGCTTCTTAGTTCAAGTAGATACATGAGACCAAATGGGTGGCTCCTGTCCATAGGTGGGATGAGAAGACAGGAAGGGACAGGAGCTGGTTGGATGGGCACAGGAAACCTGAGGTGGAAAGGGAGAATGTGCTGTTACATTATAGGGACTGCAACTAGTGTCACATAATGATATGTGTATACATTTTTGTATGAGAGATTAACTTGAGCTGTAAACTTTCACCTAAAGCATACACACACACACAAAAAAAGAACATTTACAGAAATACAAAAATATCCAAGACTCAACAAAGTAAAATTCACAATGTTTGGCAACCAATCAAAAATCACCAGGTATGGAAAGAAGTAGAAAAACATGACCTATAACTAGGACAAAAATAAATTGAAACTGATCCAGAAATTATCTAGATCATAAAATTAGTAGACGAGGACTTTAAAACAGTTATTATAGCTCTATTCCACATGTTCAAGAAGCTAGAGGAAATTTGAACATGTTAAGTAGTGATATGGAAGATATTTATAAGACCCAGATCAAACTTCTAGAGATGTAAAATACAATGAAAAATACATTGGCTGGAATTAACAGCAGATTAGATGCCACAAAAGAAAAGATTAATGAACTTTAACACAAAGCAATAGGAACTATCCAAGATGACACACAGTGAGAAAAAAGACTGGGAAAAAAATAGCAAAGCATCAGTGAGCTGTGGGACAAAATTCAAGCAGGGGAATTCCTGAAAGGAAGTCCCTGAAGGAAGAGGGTGTGGTAGAAAAAATACTTGAGAAAAAAATAGGCAAAATTTTTTCCAGATTTGATGAAAAAACTACAAATCCACAGACACAAAGAAGCTCAATGAACCTCAAGCACAAGAAACATGAATAAAACTACATCAAGGCATATCATCATCAAGCAGCTTAAAACCAGTGATAAAGAGAAAATCTTAAAAGTACTCAGAGGAGTAAAAAATACATTACATACAGAGGAAAACAGATAAGGATGACTGCAGTTTTCTCATCAGAAATGCTGTAAACTAGAAGACAGTACAGCAACCTTTCTAAAGCACTGAAAGAAAGAACCTATTAACCTAGAATTCTAACGCAATACCTAGAACAGACTGTGTTTGTCCTCTACTCAAAATTACTGCTTTTTAGCAACATAAATGGCGACTATACAAGTGGACCTTGCCAGATGGAATACACAGGAATCAGATGAATGGAATCTGTGGAAAGAGATGATGGAGAAGCTCAATGTCATATCAGTCAGAATAACGCCAGGGGCTGACTGCAGAACAGATGATCAATTGTTCATATGCAAGTTCAAGCTGAAGAAAATTAAAACAAGTCCACGAGAGCCAAAATACGACCTTGAGGGTACCTCACCTGAATTCAGAGACCATCTCAGGAATAAATTTGATGCATTTAATATTAATGACTGAAGATGTGTTGTGGGATGACATCAAGGACCTCATACATGAAGAAAGCAAGAGGTCATTAAAAAGACAAGAAAGAAAGAAAAGACCAAAATGGATGTCCAGAAGAGACGCTGAAACTTGCTCTTGAACGTTGTCGTGGATTCACGATTATGTTCCCCCAAAATATCTGTCAACCTGGCTAGGTCATTGTGTGATTGTCCACCATTTTGTCATCTGATGTGGTTTTCCTATGTGTTGTAAATCCTATCTCCGTGACATTAATGAGATGGGATTAGTGGCAGTTATATAGACTCAATCTACAAGATTAATCTACAATTTAAGCCAATCTCTTTTTAGATATAAAAGAGGGAAGTGAGCAGAAAGGGGGACCTCATACCACCAAGAAACAAGAGTCAGGAGAATAGCATATCCTTTGGACCTGGAATCTCTGAGCTGAGAAGCTCCTCCACCAGGGAACTCCCGGCCCTGGCCCCACTTGCCCGTTGGCAAACCCCCACTAATTCTTTAAATTAAAGCTGACTCTGCCTACTCTGAGATGCCTCCCCTGACTAATCTTGAAGACTAAATGATCCTTCCTCTTTACAGCAGCCCAGCATCGTGGTTAGAAGTGTGGTCTCTGGAGCCAGGGTTTGAATGCCAGCTCTGCCACTTGCTAGCTCTGTAACCTAACGTAAGCTACTTAGCCTATCTGTATCTTAGTTTCCTCAGCTATAGAATGGGATAACAATAATACCCCTACATCATAGGGTTGTTGAAAGGATTAAATGAGTTAATATGTGTAATGTTAGAACAGTGTCTGGCAGTAGTAAATAGCGGCTGTCATTACTATTGCTATTGAAGGTGCTCAGTATGCATTTGCTGACGGCATGAAGGATGGAAGGAGCTGGGAAAGACAAAGCACAGAGTGTGTTCAGGGAATGTTGAGTAATCCAATCTGTCATAAGAGGAGTAGTAGCCTCTGTGGGCCCATGCTGGGAAGAGTTTTTAATGTCACAGTAAAACACGTGCATCTTATTTGGTAAGCAGTAAGAAACAATGACTGAGTTTGTCAACAGATGGGAGAAAAAAAATCAGAGGGACAGATTGAGCCAAGAGGGAGGCCTATATGTGGTGAAGTGACAGTTACAGGTAAGGGTGCTGGATAGAAGTGCAGGGTGGTGTCAGAAGAAATGGGCATGCGGATGTTTGGGTGGATGGGGATGAGTAAAGGGAAATGAGTTTAGAGGAGAGTAATACGAACCTATGGAGGATGGAGTGGGGGAGTCAGGTGAGGCTGATGGGGACGGGTGAGGAGTGATAGGGACATGCTGGGAATGGGAAAGATAAAAGATGCTGGTGACAGGTGTGGTTGATGGGAGCAGGTAAGGAATGATGGGGTCCTGCTGGGGGATGGGGTCAAGTGAATGGCAGGGACCAATGAGGAGAACCTGAGAGCTGGGGCGGGACCATCCAAGAGGGAGTCCTAGGGCTGGACGAGTTAAGAGAGGGTCAAGGTAGAATGTGATGTCAGAGAAGCGGCGGTGATGTAAGAGCTGGGGCGGTGGGGCGGTGATGTCAGGGCTGGTGCTGATGCTGGCGGCGCAGTGCATTGTGGGCAGCTCCCCGCTCTGCTGCTGCCGCCGCCGTCGCCCGAAGAGGATCGGGGCCGGGCCGGGCCGGGCCGGGATGGTCCCGGTCGGGAGGCCGCCGCCACCGCCGCCGGAGGGAGCGGGCCGCCCAGCGCCGCACTGAGCCGCCCCCGCCCCCGCCCCGCCTGGGCCCCGGGGGATGCACCGCCCCGAGACGCTGCCTCCGCCGCCGCCGCAGCCGCAGCCGCAGCGGGCACAGAGCAGGTGAGGCTGGGCGGGGCCGGGGGATGGGGCGGGCGCGGCCGGCCCGGGCCGGGGTCGGGTAAGGGGCTCCTTCTGTGGGCTGCTCGGGCCTCTGGCCTGGCTCTCCTCCCGGCACAGCTTCTCCAGCTCCCCCTCCCTGCTGCCGTCTCCACCCGAGCCGGGACGCTGGCCTACACAGCCTGGGCCGCAGTCCGAGGCCTGGAGCCGCTCCCTGCCCCCATCCCCTCCTGCCTGTCCTCCAGGGATTTTGCTCCTCACTACTGACCTCTGCCCCCTGTCCGTATGTCTTCACCCCTGACTCTCCTGCACTCCTGACAAGTCATTCCCAGCTGTCTCCATAACCTCTCTCCCTGTTCTTAGTTCTTCTGTTCCTCTCACTACTAGCCTCCTTGCCTACTTTCTCACCCCCTCAACAGTCCCCAGAAATGCCTCTAAGGGGCTGTCGCTGCCTCACATGTCATCATTCTCTCTCACCTGCCTCCATCTTACTCAACCCCCTCCTCTGATCCAGTCACCTCTCATCCATTCATCCCATTCCCCTCTGACCCTTTCACATCTTTTCACCTGTTCCCATTCCCCCTCACTGGTTTCCCTCACTTCTCCTTACCTAGGCTTCCAGATTCACAACACACCTGGTTCATATCTTGCATAGTTACATATCAACATTTATATTCACAAACATCCATAGGAGTTCCCAACTTCTTAGATACACATCTTTCTCTGACTCTCTGTCTCTCTCTCACCCACATAACTGGCCCTGTACTCTCATACATGCAGACTCTCTGACAGACAACCACGGGAACCTCTGCAAGCCCTCTCTCACTGCACACCCACGCCTCCACACACCCAAATGGACCGAGGAGGCAGCCAAGTTTTTCATGTTGGTGTCTTCCAACTCCAGTCTGAGCCGGGAGTACCTAGTCCTCTGAGGCAGGGAGTGGGAAGGATGGTGGATAGGGAGAGGCAGGTAACCCTCATTTATCCTCTGGTCTGCACTCTTCTTTCCCACCTCACCTGTTCCTTCTAGGTTTGCCCATCTGTAAAATGGGAGCAGAACCCAAATTTTCCTCATCAACCTATAGAATCCACCATTACAGGCCCACCAGAGGTCATTCAGTCTACAGACCCCCTCCCCCATTGCCAGTTCAATCGCTTCTTCAGTCTTGTCCTTAATCTGTCTCCTCCACCTTTATTGCAGAACCCCACACCCATTCCGTCTCTCTTCATCCTGTCATTGTCCTCATGCCCTCCAAATTTCAGGTGTCCCATACCCCAGTTTGGCAGAAGGAGGGAAGAAGCCTATTTGATACTCCCATAATCCTGTGCTCTGAAGTTGTGCGGATTGGAGCAAACAACTCAGCTGAGTCATTTGAAGAAAGAAAAAGAATGAAAGTGTCCGTCCCCACAAAGATCCCTTCCTCACATGTCGCTCATGGCACCCAATGAGCTGTTGAAGGTTGTTTCCACACCTTTGCCATCCCACCTGGCCCTCTGTATCAGGACAACTCAACCAAGGCCTAGGAAATGATCCCATCCCAAAGAAGACAGGTTTATGAAGCCTGCCTCCCCATTTGTAGATATTTTAGGCCCTCTCATTTTCTCTTATCTTCCTTTCCTCAGCCTGAGTAACTTCCCTCTTTCTCTTCTATCTGTGACACTGCAGGGTCATTGCGAGGGCAGAGCTGTGTGCAAATAAAAAGTATAGGGGGGAAGAGGATAGGAAAAGATCCCAGATACAAATCCTGTGCTGGGTCAGCAGGGATTTCAAAAAGTCATCTCTTCAGGCCCCCTGCCTACATGCATGCACACCACACACAAACACACATAAGCGTACCCAGAGACACAGGTAGACTAATATATAAAGATACAAAGACACACTCAGACACCCACAAGCACACACAGATACACGAAGAAAAACACACATAAGGACACAGACACATAGATGGACATTCAGACACAGACAAAGACACATACAGACTCACACAGAGACATACACGCACAGATACACACACATAGGCACATACTTGTATTCCCCGAGTAACCCTCATGGTTGGAAAACTCTCCCTGATAGCCAACTTTCACCCATCCTAATTAGACAAGTTTTGTTGGGTGGGTAATTAGACAAGAGCTGTGTTCACTTTTGTCAGTTCCTCAAAAAACTCAAAGGTGTGGTCAGAGGCTGTCTTACCAGCTCCCCCTTCCCAGACCTACTCCTCCTTGCTATTCATCTTGCCTTCTGCTAGGTCCTTTCCACTTTCCTGCTCTCCTAGATCCCCTCACCTCCCACCTCCCCTACCCCTAGTTCAGCCTTAATCTTTCCCTCTGGAGTGCTTGTGGGGCTGCTGTCCCTCTGAAATCCATGTCTTGAGTCTATAGCCTTATGTTCATCCCATTGCTCACTTCCCAGCTTCCCAACCTCATGGCTGTGTGGATGGGTTCGGTTCTCCATGAGGAATGGTATGTGCCTCTCAGCAGCTGCATCCTCCTTTGCTCCATCCTCAAGGGTTTATGATCACATCTTCCATGGGTGATCAGTAGCCTCTGTCACTCTGGTGTGGATCTCCGTCTGGGTCACCCCTTGGTCAGCAGGTCTCCCCTTTCAAAAAGCCACAGCTCCAGGGGCACAGGGAAGGTGTGGGTGTCTAGAGCCACAGGTCAGTCACTAAAGACTGGTCTTTGGCTGGGGTCTCTCCTATACAAGTGTGAGTCCCAGTCTAGTACGCCCCCTTGGCTAGGAAGCCTACCCTACATTCGTTAGCATATGTCTCTTTGGTGGACATTTTCCCCATGGCCGGTTTACACATCGTTTTCCTCTCCGTTATTCATCAGCATGTGTGTCCTGTTGCTGGTTTTTCACATCTCCAGTTTGTTTGTATCTCCCTTTCTGTGGATAGTATTTCTATCTTCTCCCCGGACCCCCACTCGGGTATTTACACAATGCTACCCCCAATAACCCCTGGAGCATCTGCTCAGAAGGCCCGGGAATGATGCCTGCCAGGAGAGTGGAGATTTATGGCCCAGCGGAAATCCCCTCCTCCGCTTCTGCAAGGTGGTCCTGGGCCCGCAGGCCGCCCCCACTCACAGTCCCTCCCCACTCCCCCAGGTAGATGGCCCCCCCAGGGCAGGCCCTGCGGACACCCCTCCCTCTGGCTGGCGGTTGCAGTGCCTAGCAGCCGCTCTTAAGGACGAAACCAACATGAGTGGGGGAGGGGAGCAGGCCGATATCCTGCCGGCCAACTACGTGGTCAAGGATCGCTGGAAGGTGGTGAGTGACCTGCTGGGCCAAAGGAGGGGGCGGGGGAAGAGACGACCTGGGGACTTGTTAAATGCAGTGCCCTCAGCGCCCCAATCCTAGGAGGGAGGGGCCCCTGAGCTCATTTGCATACTGTTTTCAGATCATTATTTTTGCCTACCCATGTGGACAATCACTTTCTCCCAGTACCCTCTCTCTGGCGCCGCCCTCTCTCAGCCCTTTCCCGGTTCGGTCAGGTCGGTCTGGCTCAGCCTGGAACAACTCCTGGTTGATGTTCGGGCTGGAGCTGCAGAGCTCAGTGGAGGTAGGAGGGGGGGAGGGGGCTCTTTATTTGGTGGACCTTGGAGAAGGGCAGTGAATGAGCATGTGCCCCTCCGCTTCCGCAGAGGACGGAAAGGCCTGGGTTTGAGGGAAGAGGCACTGCAGGCTGTTCCCACCGCATCCGCACTCCATCTTCTCCGTCCACCCTCCTCCCCTCACTGGTTCCTGCGGCAGGTGCAACACGCCTAGACTCCATCTCCCAGCGTGCCTTGCTCCTCCAGCCCGGGACTTCAGTCTGCTCCGCCTGCTGGGAGATGTAGTCCGACCCTTCTCGGGCGTTGGGCCTGAGTGGGAGGGGGGCGCGTGAAGGTTGCGGGGAAAGGCAGTGTCTGGGGAGCGGGGCCTACTGTAAATCAGTTCTCGGCCCACCTTCCTTTCTTTCCATCTCTTAAGAGCTCTCTGATGCCTTCTTATGGGAGCAGGATGATATGGGGCGGATTTATGGGGTTGATAGGTTAGTGTGGGGGAACTAGGGTGTGAGCTTGTGGGTCTGCACCGGAGTGGAGAGCCAGGCAGAAAGGAGAGAGAACTGCAGGATTCAGGCTTACACTGAGTGTGTGTGTGTGTGTATGTGCGCGCGCGTGTGCACAGCTTTTTGGGGTGAGGCGAAGGCTCAGCTCACTGGGGGTGCAGGGTTGGAGAGGAGGTGGGGCCAGGGTGCAGGCGGGTCTCCATGGCAACAGCCACCCGCCGTGCAGGTCCCCTGGAGACCCAGGGAGAGGGGCAGAGGTGGCAGCCTTGTCAGAGATGTCTGTGGGACTGGGGGGACGGGGAGAAAGAGGACACCCCTAGGGCTGGAGGGGCTTGGAAAGGTGAGGGAAGGGGCTGTCTTCGTCGCAGAGGGGGACTTCTTGGGAGGGAGAATAACAGGACAGAAATGGAGGGAGGAAGAGCCAGGGCGGTAATCAAAGGAATGAGGGTCTGGCAGAGTGAGAAGTGTTCCTCCAAGACCCCCTGAATCCCCTGGCACAAGTTCTAAGTTTCTTCAGATTGGGGGCAGATGACATTTGCACTGAAGACGTGAGAAAAAGATGGTCTTCACACGCATGGTATTCACAAGAGTTTGAGTTAGAACTTTTGTTTTTTGAGGGAGGGAATGGGAGATGGTGGGGAAAGACAGGTAGGTGGAGTGGTGGTGATGTGCTGCCTCTGCTTGGCCTGCTGACCACCTCTCTCACCCACCCTCCTCCCACAAAGCCCTCACCCCTGCCCCTGGAGAACTAGAGAGGAGGGGTTTCCAGATGCTTCCCCTCAGTGAGGGATGGGACAGAGGCATGAGGCAGAGCTCAGGGACTAAGAACACTGCCCAGAGATGGGCTGTGGCCAGGAGAAAACAGGGGTCAGTGGCAACAAGGGGGCATTTAAAAAATAATAGCATTTTATTCTTCCTGAGGGGTGCTTCTCAGAGTCAAAATATTAAACAATACATAATAATAAAAGCCCTGGATTTGTTTTGAGCTCTTACTGTTGCCAGACACGGTGTAAAACGTCTCACATGCATTATCTTGGTAACTTCTGAAGGAAATACTGTAATTATCCCATTTCACCAGTGTGCAAACTGAGGCACAGAGATTAGCAACTTTGCCAAATTCCCACGACTAGTAGTTGGAACCAAGTTTGTCTGACTGCTGGGTCAACACAAGTTGGGTTAAGTTCCCAAGACTTAGCCCATCTAAGAATTAGGACTATAGAGCTGAAAGAGTCTTTGTTAGCAATTCTAGTTCAATTCTCTTCATTTTACAAAAGGGGAAATACGGAGACTCAGAGAGTTTAAAAAACTCACTCCAGGTCACCCAGATCTAGGCCTAGCCTAAGAAACCGGGTCTCCTTTTTCCTAGGTGAATGCTAGTTCTCTTATGCTGGCATCTACAGTTTAAGGGAAGTTCTTTCGCAGGGAAGGGGATCATGAGATTTTTAGGAGAGGAGGAATAGGGTCTGGCAAAGGAGACTGAGAGAACATTCCTGTTCCTGGGCTGTGGGCAAGGACACATTTTGACTTTTGTAGGCCCCTTCTTCTATAAAAGTACGAAAAGTTGTATTTTATGACTGCATTGCTATAAAGATGAGTATATTAACATAAAACATTTTCTTTGACCTAAAAATTCATATTCTCCTGATTTTAAAAGAAATCAAAACATTTTCATGGGCTTCACTGACACCCTAAAAGTATGTGGGCCTAGTCACTGTGCCTAAAGGATAAGTCTGCCCTGGCTGTGGGGCCCAGGGAGGGGGAGTGTTAGGTGAGTGGGTGGGTACAGATGCCCACTCCTGCCCTAGGTAGCTTCCATGTGTAGGGAGTGGTAAGGAAGGGACTAAGGAAGGGGAAGTGGGCTCTGTTTGAAAATGAAGGGGCAGAGAAATAGCCCTGGGCACCCTGGGAAATCTAGGGAAATTTAATGCCTTGGCTGCCCAGAGTCCTCCATACTTACCTTCAGCAAGGATTTTGGAGCCAGTAGATCTAGGCTTGAATCTCAGCGCTCGCACTTTTTGGTATTTTATTGTATTTTTGGTGAAAGTATACATAGCAAAACAGGTTCCCATTCACCAATTTCTACACACAATGTTCAGTGATGCTGGTTGCATTCTTCAGTTTTCGTCAATATTCTTATTATTTCTGTTCTAGTTGCTCCACTCCCATTAATTTAGTCTCACTGCCCGCCAAACTTCTCACGTATGCTTTAGAATAACCATGTCCATTTGGTCTCAGATGAATAATTTTTAAAAATTTGTTTTAAAAGGGTGAAATTCAGCTCTCACACTTTTAATCCTGATGTGGTTGACAGAACTCACATCTTAACTGCTGTATTATAAAAACTGAATCAGATTGATTAGGAGCCAGAGTGGGGCAAGGAGTTTGCGATAGGCTGCTAACCGAAAGGTTGGCGCTTTGAACCCTCCCAGAGGCTCTGCAGAAAAAAGACCTGGTGAACTTCCGTAAAGATTACAGCCAAGAAAACCCTATGGAGTGGTTCTACTCTGTAACACGTGGAGTTGCCGTGAGTCAGGGGACTGACTCTATGGCTGCTGACAATGACAAGCAAGGTGACCTGAGGCAAGATGCTTAACTCTGTGCCTCAGTTTTCCTTATGTGCAAAATGGGGACTCATATGACCTGCCTCACCTAGGTCATTAGGAGCCTTTGGGAATTAACCGAGGTGACCTCTGTGAATCTGGAGGACAGAACCTAAGATGTGGTGGTTGTTCCAACTCCCTTGCCCTTTCCTCCATGCCCACACACCATAAAGGAATCTAGAAGATATTAGAATCTCCCCTGTGTCTAAAGTTCCCAGAGGAAGACTTGCCACTGCTTCTTTTAAGCTCCGAGTCTGCACTCTCCTGGATTTGAAAATTTTCCAGAAGTCTGACTTTAAGTTTTATCTGAAGTAGAGAGGGACTCTGCTTTCTCATTGCTCTTCCTCCTTCCTCTTTTCCTGTCTTCTTCTGGGCACAGTAATCTTCCAGATTGCACCAGCCCTCTACTTCTGTTCTAACTCTTCTCTTCATCCTTCTCTCTTTCTGGAGGAGTTTCAACTGTAACCTGCTGGGAACTCCCAGCCCTCCAGCTCTGCCCTGCCCCTTTCCTCTCTCCATTCCAGTATTCCAACCATCGTTAAATATTTACTGGGCATCCGAGTGTTGGATGCATGCTGAGGGACAGACAGAGATGTAGGGGTTGTCAGCCAGGCTGGGGGCTCAGAGCAGCCTTGCTCCAAACACTAGCAAGCCCAGCTATGACTGCTGAGTTACAAGCCAACAGGACACAGTGAGGGCTCCAGGGTATGCTCAGAGAAAGCAGGCCACCCATGGGGGGTGGGCTTCCTGAGGACAGGAGAACTGAGCTGTGCATCTCTCTTAAACCAAAGGAGCCCCAGCCTAGACTCAATACCTTCTGCCTGTTCCTCCATCACTGCCAGTAGCACTCTCACCCTCCAAGACCCCCTAGACCTCTGACTTGAAATGATTTTTAATCCCTCCCCATAACTCAGCTTTGCTCACCCACTCCCCCAACCCCTGCCCCATACACACCAATTCTTCCTTAGTCACAGTTCTCCCCTCTGCCTTTTCTCACCCTCTTCACTCCCGGAGCTGGCCATCATCACCTCATCTCTTAGTTCTCATCCAACGGGCCCCTCTCTAGGTTTCGCCCTACCAGTTCTCTCCCTTGTGGTGGTGCTGCTGAATCCTTGTCCTGTCACACCATAGTGAAATACTGCAGCTCGGCCTCTGGGAACCTCCTTTTGCCCCGTCCAGCTTCTCCTTGTCTTCATTCAACAGGAATTTATGAAACACCTACTAGTTGCCAGGTAGTCCCTGGGGGGTGCAAATGGTTACGTGCTCAGCTACTAACCAAAACTTGGCTTTGAAACCCAACTTGGAAGAAAGACCTAGAAGTCTACTTCTGAAAGATCACAGCCATTGAAGACCCTATGGAGCACGGTTCTACTCTGCATACATGAGGTCACTATGAGTTGGAGTCAACTTGACACCAACTGGTTTGGCTTTTGGTTTAGTTGCCAGGCACTTTTTAGGCCTTCTGGGCTCAGACTCTGGCTCCAAGAGTTCTTTTTGCCGTCCTCCTGCCCGCTCACCTTCTCATCTTTTCACCCAGCCAGCTTCTAGTGCTAGGATGCTTCCTCCAGCCTCAGCACTGTAGCTGTTGCCCGCTGAGCTCACTGCCCTATCCACCCCGGGGCTGCACTGGGGTCTACTGCAGGGTTCCTGGGTCTGCTGCTGATTGTAATGCATTTGCCACCTTGTTCCTGGGAGTAGTGATGTCAGCTCGGAATGGTCCCGAGGATCCAGCTTGATCCTGACACCCTCCCTGTTTCCTTTCCTCCCTTCAGGGATGGGACCAAGAAAGAGGAGGGTTCTCAGACTGCTTTGACCTTAGGGGTCTGGTATAGACAGAGTGGGCACTGTTTATCTCTTCACCACCCTGATCACATCCCCTCTTCCCTCCCCACGTGAAGGTTCCAGGTGGGCTGGGATGCCGAAGGAGGAGGGCTTAGTGGGTTCGATCACCGCTGCACTGCCCTCCAGGAGTAGACAGTTTCTTCTCCAAGCCTCCATCCCCACCCTGCTGCCATAGTGCCCCGCTTGCCTGGAAAGGGGCATCCTCTGGTCTGGACATCTAACTAGGGACCTGTGGAGTGGTGTGAGCTTCCGCGGTGGCAGGGGCAGTGAGCACCCTTTGCTGAGTCCTCTTTCACTCCTCCCCCAACTCTCTCCCTCTGGTGACGTCTTTCAAGAGACTGCCTACCTCAGGAAGAGCCGGATTCCTTGTGGGATCTACCATGAGCCTGGGATGTCCTGGAAGTTGGTTTTCCTTCTGCATGGAAGTTGTTCAGCCTCTTCAGGGGTGGTGTTTGTTGTCTAGGTCCAGGACGGCCCCATTATCTCCTCAGAATCCTACAGAAGCTTATCTCCGTGTCAATATGGAATCACAGGCCTCATATCCTTTCCCACTGCCCACTCTGACATATAGCCCTGTGTCTGTCTGTCTGTATGCATCTGTGTGTCTGTGTGTGTGCATGCTTGTCCCCAAGGATGGTTGTACATCCATGGGCTGAGCTGTCTGTCTCGTGGCACTGGGAGAGGAGGCAGGAGCAGGGATGGGGTAGAACAAGAAAGGGAGACATAGGTCCTCCCCTTCAAGGATCTCCCCTGGCCCCCACCGATGAAGGAGGTGACCCAGCATGGGTGGGATGAGGAGCTGCTCAGCCTGGTCCCTGTACCCTCCAACCCCATCTCTGTAGCTGAAGAAGATCGGAGGCGGGGGCTTTGGTGAGATCTACGAGGCCATGGACCTGCTGACCAGGGAGAATGTAGCCCTCAAGGTGGAGTCAGCCCAGCAGCCCAAGCAGGTCCTCAAGATGGAGGTGGCCGTGCTCAAGAAGCTGCAAGGTGCGAGCAAGGGAATGGTTGGAAAGAGATGACGGAGCCAGGGGCTGAGAGAGCTGATAGGATAAGAAGTTGGGGAGAAGGGATGCAGTATGGTGGAGGGAAGAGGTGATAGAGCCAGGAGCTAATGGGGAGCTGATGGGATAGGTGGGATAGGACCATGGTTTGAGGAGGTAATGGAGTCAAAGTCTAAGAAAGATGATAGGGCAGAGGGAGGTGATGGGAATGGTGGTCATGGGCCCAGGACTGGGGCACAAGGGCAGAGAAGAACCAAGGTGTACCAGGACCCCACCTTAGGGTTGAAAGTGAGGAAAGAATTGGAGTTGGGAGACCCTTGTCTGTGTCCCTCAGGAAAGGACCACGTGTGCAGGTTCATTGGCTGTGGCAGGAACGAGAAGTTCAACTATGTAGTAATGCAGCTGCAGGTGAGTCCTTGTGGCCCATCCTCTCTCAAGAGTCTGGGCTGTGACTCCTGGGGTAGGGAGGAGGAAGGCAGACTGGAGCTCCTGGCAAGAATGGTGAGGGGCCCAATCTTGGGAGCAGGCTGGACAGAGTGTTCTGGTGGTGGTGGTGATGGTTGGACTGGCCACTGAGGTGGGCCCATCCCTACCTCCCAGGGCCGGAACCTGGCTGACCTGCGCCGCAGCCAGCCGAGAGGCACCTTCACACTGAGCACCACACTGCGGCTGGGCAAGCAGATCCTAGAGTCCATTGAGGCCATCCACTCTGTGGGCTTCCTGCACAGGGACATTAAGCCGGTGAGCACCACACCCCACCTCACCCTCTGTCCCTTCCTCCAAAGCATACCTCCTCCTCCTCTCTCTCTCTGGGTCCCTGTTTCTTCTCCAGAACAGCAGTGGGGCTGGGACAGCCTCTTCCACCCAGACCCCCACACCCACTCTCCGTCCAGAGCCCCGTCTCCTCCTTTCCCCTGCCTCCCAGGAGCACACACCCCTGCCCTCCCCTTGGCTGTGCCCACACCTTCTCTTCTACTCTCTTCTCTTCCTCATCCCTCATCCCTGACCTGAATAGTCCTTGAACATAGAAAAGTTAAGGAGTGGGGAGGGATGGAGGGAAAGAAACTGAGGGGCCTAAGGAATTACAGGTAGCTGGTCTTGTGGTGACTTGGATCTTGAATCTTTACAGGAGTGAAAACTAAGGCCCAGAGAGGTTAGTTGAATTGCCCAAGGTCATGCAAAAAGAACAACCCAGGTCTCTTCTGTCTGCCTCAGAGCAAGATGGGTTTCACTAAACTATACAGCCCTGCTGGGGAGTGTCAAGGATTTAGAGTTTGAGACACACGATTTCAAGCCCCAGCTGGCCATCACTTGCCATTTGATCATGGAGAAGCCCCCTAACCTCTTTGACCTTCAGTGTCCCCAGCTCTAAAATGAGGATAATCACACCTGCCCCTCAGACGAGATAACGTGAGCTTCATAAACCGTAACCCGAACATTGATGTTTTATTCTCATGTGAGTTCATGTGGGCTGAGGCTCCTTCACCCCGGTTGCAAAGCTGTTTCCCTTGAAGGTGGGCCAGGTGGGATTGGAGCCCTCAGGGCTCACAGCTACTGTCTTCCCCAGTCAAACTTTGCCATGGGCAGGCTGCCCTCCACCTACAGGAAGTGCTACATGTTAGACTTCGGGCTGGCCCGGCAGTATACCAACACCACGGGGGACGTCCGGCCTGTGAGTACTGCTTTCACAAATCCCGTGCCCCCACTCCCAGGGGTGTCAGGACAGTGGATGACTATCCACCCCAGACCTCAATCTGGGGACACTTCCCAGAATGTCCCCCTCCACAAACTTTTCCTGCAGCCACCTAAGCAGGCCTGGCCTTGTGCTCAGCATCAGCATCATCCAACTCTGGGGCCTCTGCTCACCCCATCCCCACTCTCCCTTAGCTTGGGCTTTTGGTGGATGCCCCAGCCATACCCTGTGATCTTTCTGCCCACTCTGGCCAAGGACAGATGTGGGAGCAGTGAGCTGGGTCAGGAGTCCAGGGATTTAGGAATAGGAGGTAGGAGAGCAAATCACAGGGTTGGTGTGTCAGGTCTAGCTTGAACAGGTCAACATGGCTGGGCTGTGGCTGAGGCCAGAGGCAGTGGGTGAGGCTCCTGTGTTCTCTCCTCTGCAGCCTCGGAACGTGGCTGGGTTTCGAGGGACCGTTCGCTATGCCTCAGTCAATGCCCACAAGAACCGGGTGAGTGGCAGAACTCAGACTGAGGGATGTAGGGGCAGAATGGGCACAGGTCAGGGGATGAGTATGATATTGGGGAAGTGGGTGGGATGGGCAGCTGATGTCAAGGTGGGGAGCGAAGTATGGAATGGGGGCTGGAATCTACCACCCCAGATACTCTGTGTTGGAAGAAGCCTCCACTGTTGGCTCCCCTTGACTTTGCCTTCTTCCTTTTATTCTGAGATCCCATCCTCTCTGTTCCCATCACCTATCACTGTGCGGTGAGAATAAATAGACAGAAGCGGGATCCTTTGTGGGTTGGGGGGTTGGGAATAGAGACATGGCCTCAGGGAGACCTTAGTTCTACTCATAGGTGCCTGGGCGTCAGGCCTCCCTGACAGACGCGCCTCAGAAAAGGACCATCCCCCCATTCCTAGGGAAGGAGCTGAGAGCTATGGATGACCCTTTTCCTTTGCCCCCCAGGAGATGGGCCGCCACGATGACCTGTGGTCCCTCTTCTATATGCTGGTTGAGTTTGCAGTGGGCCAGCTGCCCTGGAGAAAGATCAAGGATAAGGTGAGCCCCAGACAGCTGGGCCTGAGGAGGTGAGAGACCGTGGGTGTGACTGAGACTCCATCTCCCTGTGCTCTCTGCCTCCAGGAGCAGGTGGGGATGATCAAGGAGAAGTATGAACACCGGATGCTGCTGAAGCATATGCCATCTGAGTTCCATCTCTTCCTGGACCACATCGCCAGCCTCGACTACTTCACCAAGCCCGATTATCAGGTAGGCCCCTGCCACCCTTGTTATGCCCCTGCCTGCCCCTACCCTGGACACCACTCTTTGGGTGACCTCCTCCATGAGCACCCGCTTCTGCTGAGGCCCTGTGCTCCTGCTGGCTTGCCCCTGAGCACCTGCATGAAACTCTTTCATGTTCTTCTAAACACTGGTGGTAACTATGGTTTTGTGTGCCAGGTCTGTTCCCAGTCCTTTCCATGCATTAACTCATTTGAGCTTGAAAATAAGCCTTTGATGACAATGAGAGCACTTGTATTATTATCCCAGCATGTAACAATTACTAAATCCAAGTGCTTTCAAGTACTTTACATCAAAACTCTGCAGAAGGCCAAGTGGGATGACTGTCCCATTTCATAGATCAGGAAACTGCGGCCCAATACCATAGTTAGAAGCAGGGCAGTGCTCAGCACAGTTCTGACTCCGAGTCCAGTGCTCTTTCTAAGACACTCCCACCACACCCCTCTGGAACCCACTGTTCCTGATTGGAGAATGGGGAAGACTTCTGCAGTGTTCTGCCAAGGGTCTACTATGCGCGTGGCATGGGGCTGCACACTGTGGGGAACGTGAGCAGTTTAGACAATGTCTGCACACAGTAGGCACTCAATGAAGTTGAGGGCCCTGCCAGCAAAGAAGATCTGCCTACATCCTGGAGAGAGCCAAGACAGAAGGGTACCCATCAGGGGACCTCAGAGGCTCTACAGCTGCCCAGTGCTTCTTGAATGCAGAGCCCTGGTTGCTAGGAGGGGTGCCTCAGGCAGTAGGAGGCCATGGCCCCCATCCTTGCACAGCCTTGTGGGGTCCTCCAGACTGTGAGCACAAACTGTGCTGGGCCCATGCTGGCTGCTAGAGATGTAGAATTGGCAGACAGGCATGTTAACCATTCAAATCTGGTGTGCTGTGTCCAGTGAAGGGGAGTTGGGAGGGATGAGTTCTGGGGGTGGGGGAACCAGAGGAGGCTTCAGAGAGGAGAGGACGAGTGGGAAGGCATCCGAGGCAGTGGAGGCAGCCTATGTGGTGGGTCTGAGAAACCACCTAGTGGTTTAGGGCTGCTGATCCTTGTGCTGAGCTGGTAAGAATGGCAGAGGAGGCTGAAGTGGTCATCAGGGGCCAGATCTTAGAGGGCTTGGATCCAACCAGTGGAGCTTAAACTGAGATGATCATTTGCATGATGATTTGCATATTCTATGCATGTTTTCATTTAAAATTGATGTGCCCTTCTCCTTCCAATGCCCCCTCCAGGCCCACCCCTGTCCTGGAAGGCCACTCTCTTCCCCCTGTAATCCCAGCAACTGCCCCTTCCTCGTGGCTAGCCCCGGGGTCACCTCTCTGTCCTCCCGCCACCCCCTCCCCACAGTTGATCATGTCGGTGTTTGAGAACAGCATGAAGGAGCGGGGCATTGCGGAGAATGAGGCCTTTGACTGGGAGAAGGCAGGCAACGATGCCCTCCTGTCCACAAGCACCTCCACCCCGCCCCAGCAGAACACCCGGCAGACGGCAGCCATGTTTGGGTGAGTCTCTGGAGGGAGTGATGACCCAGTGGGGCGGCCAGCTGCCCCTGCCCAGAGCTGTCACTGGGAAATGCTAGCCCTCTACTCCTCTTCCTACCTGGATGGAGCTGGCCACCTCTCCTATGCTAGGTGCTCAGCAGTAAGGTTCTCGAACTTTGGGAAGCTCTACCACATCTCTGCCCTTGATCTGGGGACAGCAGTTTTTTATTTTACTAGGTCCCCTGAGGAGCAGGGAATCCTGAGTAAAATTACCTGAGTCATACAGTTTGTTCTCATCATTTGTACACATTCGTTTAATGAGTATGTCTTGCACCCTTGCTCTGTGTCAGGCACTGTGGGGCAGAGAAAAAGGTTCTGCCCCTGCCTGCAAACCACTCCCATTGGAATCAGGGTATTTTTAATTTGTGGGTCACCTCTGTGTCTGCCAAAGACAGAGGTGGCCAGGGAGGGACAGAGTGCAAAGGGGCTCCTCACCCAGCCCTGGGAGCAAGCCAGGGAGAGAAGTAGGCAGGGCCTACAGGGGATGCATTAAGGAAAGAAAGAGACGGAGTAGGACTTCCCAGCACATTTTTTTTCAGGGTTTTTTTTTTGGATGATAAAAATATATATAAGGAAATATTTCCCATTTCAACATTTTTTATGTGCAAAATTCAGTGACATTCATTATGTTCACTATGGTGTGCAACAAGGAAGGAGCCCTGGTGGTGCAGTGGTTAAGTGCTCAGCTGCTAACCGAAAGGTTGACAGTTGGAACCACCAGCCACTCCTTGAGAGAAAGATGTAGCAGTCTGCTTCAGTAAAGATTACAGCCTTGGAAACCCTATGGGGCAACTCTACTCTGTCCTATAGGGTTGCTGTGAGTTGGAATCAAGTTGACGGCAGTGGGTTTTGATACGGTGTACAACCATCACCACTATCTGTTTCCAAATTTTTCCATCACCCTCTGCAGAAACTCAATGTCCTTTAAGCAATAACTCCCCATTCCCCCCTTCCTTCTGCCCCTGGTAACCACTGATAACCTTTGGTCTCTATGCATTTTCTTAATCTAGATGTTTCATGTAAGTAGGATGATAAAGTATCTGTTCTTCTGTGTCTGGCTTATTTCACTTATATTTTCAAGGTTCATCCACGTTGTAGCGTGCATTAAACTTCATTTGTTTTCATGGCTGAGTAATATTCCATTAGGAGCTCTGGTGGCACAATGGTTAAGCACTCAGCTGCTAACCAAAAGGTTGTCCGTTTGAACCCACCCAGTGGCTCCATGGGAGAAAGACCTGGAGATCTGCTCCCGTAAAGATTACAGCCCAGAAAACCCTATGGGGCAGTTCTCTTCTGTCACACGGAGTTGCTATGGGTTGAAATTGACTCAACGGCCTCAAAAACAACAATATTCCATAGTATGGATATACCACATTTTGTTTTCATTCACCTGTCGATAGACATTTGGATGTGTCCACCTTTGAGGCAGCACTTTTTTTTTTTTATTGTGCTTTAAGTGAAAGTTTACCATTCAAGTCCGTTTCTCATACAAAAACTTATACACACATTGCTATGTGACCCTAGTTGCTCTCCCTACAACGTGACAGCACACTCCTCCTCTCCACCCTGTATTTCCCATGTCCCTTCAACCAGCTCCAGTCCCTTTCTGCCTTCTCATCTCACCTCCGGACAGAAGCTGCCCCCTCCCCCCTTTTTTTTTAATTGTACTTTAAGTGAAAGTTTACAAACCAAGACAGTCTCTCATACAAAAACTTGTATACACCTTGCTATATACCCCTAATTGCTCTCCCTCTAATAAGACAACACACTTCTTCCCTCCACTCTCTATTTTCGTGTCCATTCTCCCAGTTTCTGACCCCTCTGCCCTCTCATCTCTTCTCCAGACAGGAGCTGCCCACATAGTCTCATGTGTCTACTTGATCCAAGAAGCTTACTCTTCACCAGTATCATTTTCTATCCCATAGTCCAGTCCAATCCCTGTCTGAAGAGTTGGGATTGGGAATGGTTCCTGTCTTGGGCTAACAGAAGGTCTGGGGACCATGACCTCCAGAGTCCTTCTAGTCTGTCAGGCCATTATAGTCTGGTCTTTTTATGAGAATTTGGGGTCTGCATCCCACTGCTCTCCTGCTCCCTCAGGGGTTCTCTGTTGTGTTCCCTGTCAGGACAGTCATCACTTGTAGCCGGGCACCATCTAGTTCTTCTGGTCTGAGGCTGATGCAGTCTCTGGTTTATGTGGACCTTTTTGTTTTTCTCGCCCATTTAGTCTCATGTATCTACTTGAGCTAAGAAGCACAAGTATCATTTAATGTCTTATAGTTCAGTCTAATCTTTGTCTAAGAGTTGGCTTCAGGAACGGTTTTAGTTTTGGGCTTACAAACAGTCCAGGGGCCATGTCCTCTGGGGTCCTTCCAGCCTCAGTCAGACTTTTAAGTCTGGTCTTTTTACTAGAATTTGTGCTTTGCATCCGACTTTTCTCCTGCTCTGTCAGGGGTTCTCTGTTGTGGTCCCTGTCAGAGAGGTCAATGCTGGTAGCTGGGCACCGTGTAGTTCTTCTGGTCTCGGGCTGAGGGAGTCTCTGGTTTATGTGGCCCTTTCTTTCTTGGGCTCATATTTTCCTTGTGTCTTTGATGTTCTTCATTCTCCTTTGCTCCAGGTGGGTTGGGACCAATTGATGCATCTTAGATGGCCGCTTACTAGCTTTTAAGACCCCAGACGCCACTCACCAAAGTGGGGTGCAGAACCTTTTCTTAATAGATTTTGTTATGCCAATTGACTTAGACTTTCCCTGAAATCATGGTCCCCAGACCCCCCACCCCCCCGGCCCCGTTACTCTGTCCCTTGAAGTGTTTGGTTGTATTCAGGAAACGTCTTAGCTTTTGGCGTAGTCCAGTTGGGGGCAGCACTTTTTTTTTTCTTTTCCTTTTTTAATTGTACTTCAGATGAAAGTTTACAAAGCAAATTAGTTTATCATTAAACAATGAATACATATATTGTTTTGTGACATTGGTTGGCAACCTCATGACATATTGACACTCTCTCCTTCTCCACCTTGGGTTCCCTATAACCAGCTTTCTTGTCTCTTCCTGCCTTCTAGTCCTTGTCCCTGGGCTGGTGTGCCCCTTTAGTCTTGTTTTGTTTCATGGGCCTGTCTAATCTTTGACTGAAGTATGAACCTCAGGAATGACTTCACTACTGAGTTAAAACGGTGTACAGGGGGCATACTCTCGGGGTTTCTCCAGTCTCTGTCAGACCAGTAAGTTTGGTCTTTTTTTGTGAGTGAGAATTTTGTTATACATTTTTCTCCAGCTCTGTCTGGGACCCTCTATTGTGATCCTTGTTGGAGCAGTCAGTGGTGGTAGCTGGGCACGATCTAGTTGGGGGCAGCACATTTTTTTTTTCCAACTATTTTTTTTAAATAATTTTTATTGTGCTTTAAGTGAAAGTTTACAAATCAGGTCAGTCTCGCATAAGAACTTATATACACCTTGCTACATACTCCCAATTACACTCCCCCCAGTGAGACAGCCTGCTCCCTCCTTCCACTCTCTCTTTTCATGTCCATTTTGCCAGCTTCTAAGCCCCTCTACCCTCCCATTTCCCCTCCAGGCAGGAGGTGCTAACATAGTCTCAAGTGTCCACCTGATCCAAGTAGCTCACTCCTCACCAGCATCCCTCTACTACCCTTGTGCAGTCCAATCCATGTCCGACGAACTGGCTTCTGGAATGGTTCCTGTCCTGGGCCAACAGAAGGTCTGAGAGCCATGACCACTGGGGTCCTTCTAGTCTCAGTCAGACCATTAAGTCTGGTTTTTTTATGAGAATTTGGGGTCTGTGTCCCACTGTGCCCCTGCTCCCTCAGGGGTCCTCCGCTGTGTTCCCTGTCAGGGCAGTCATCAGTTGTGGCCGGGCACCATCTAGATCTTCTGGTCTCAGGATAATGTAGTCTCTGGTTCATGTAGCCCTTTCTGTCTCTTGGGCTCTTTATTACCTTGTGTCCTTGGCGTTCTTCATTCTCCTTTGCTCCAGGTGGGTTGAGACCAATTGATGGATCTTAGATGGCTGCTTGCTAGTATTTAAGACCCCAGATGCCACTCTTCAAAGTGGGATGCAGAATGTTTTCTTAATAGATTTTATCATGCCAGTTGACTTACATGTCTCCTGAAACCATGGTCCCCAAACCCCTGCCCCTGCTTTGCTAATCTTTGAAGCATTCAGTTTATTCAGGTAACTTCTTTGCTTTTGGTTTTGTCCAGTTGGTGGGCAGCACATTTTTGATGCTCAGTTCTGCAGAGACATTGCTCAAGAAACTTCAGAGTGCTGCTTCTCTTTAGAGCCATAGCTGGGTCTAAAAGAAGCCAGGTGTGAATAGAAGTAGAAATACATTTCCAGTAGAAATCTGGCAGTGGCAGAATCTCCCATGTAAATAGAGCTGGGGGTGATGTGGCCACTCTGGGGTAGCCTCATCTCCTCAAAGCCCTCTGCCCATTCGAGGCTGGTCTGGTCTCAGAGGCTTTGTGAACCAAAGATGGTGAAGGGCCTGGGGATGCCCTCTACCCTACTGGGCTTCCTCTGTGCCCACTATCATGTGTGACGGGATCTCCAGGGCCTGTGCTGGTAGGAGGGAGCCTTAGGAGGAGAGGACACCCTGCCAGCCCAGCCTTCCCCCCTCTCCTGCCTCTCCAGGGTAGTCAATGTGACGCCGGTGCCGGGGGACCTGCTCCGGGAGAACACAGAGGACGTGCTACAGGGCGAGCACTTGAGCGACCAGGAGAATGCACCCCCAATCCTGCCCGGGCGGCCTACCGAGGGGCTGGGCCCAGGTCCCCACCTTACCCCCCACCCTGGGGGTCCTGAGGCCGAGGTCTGGGAGGAGACAGACGTCAACAGGAACAAGCTCCGCATCAACATTGGCAAAGTAACTGCTGCCAGGGAGAGGGGTGTGGCTCCCCCCATTCCCAGCCCTTGGCCCCACCCGGCTCCTCTGGAGCGCCCGTCACCCCAGCCATATGCCCACTTGCCTGGCCTCTGTTTGCTGGTCCCTTTCACCACCCTGGCCTTGCCTCTTCTCAAGATCGTCCTCGTCCATCTGCCTCCCTCTGTCTCATTCACCCTGAGAAAAACACCTGACCCCCACGTTGTCAGCTTCAGCTCATAGTACTCCCCTCTCCTGCAGACCCCTTGTACGGTGGAGGAGGAGCAGAGCCGAGGTGTGGGGGTCCCCAGCTCCCCGGTGCGTGCCCCCCCAGACTCCCCAACAACCCCAGTCCGTTCTCTTCGCTACCGGAGGGTCAACAGCCCCGAGTCGGAGAGGCTCTCCACGGTGGACGGGCGGGTTGAACTGCATGAGAGGAGGTGGGTCTGGTCAGGGGGATGGTCAGTGGCCCATGGTCCCCTCCACCTTCACACAGCTGGCTTAGAGGGCAGGTCAGATGTGAGGCGGAGGTGGGGGGAGCCTAGAAAGTATTGAGGGGTTACACCTGGGCCTGGGGCCAAACTTGGTTGGGGTCAGTGGCAAGGCCTGGGAGAGAGGGTGGGGAATCCAGACAGGTCCCAGCTCCTGAATGGGTAGGGGAGCCCCAGGAGGGACAGGCTGGGTTCTCAGACCCAGGTGGGGGTGGGGGTGAGTTGGGGGGTAGGTGTGCTTCCGGAACCTCTTCCTAGAGGCTGCAATTACAGATGCCTCAAGAGCAGCTGAGCTAGGCTCCCCATAGCTTTGGGAGAGGGAGCCTGGGAGAAGGGTTCAGGGCACTGCTCAGCTGGAGGAGGGGACTGGCCAAGTTTTGGGGGTCAGGGCTGAGGGTACCACATGTCAGGGAGGGGGGAATCTCAGGGGCCTGAATGGTGAGAGAAACTGTTGAAGAGTTTAGAGCAAAAGTATCTTTAGTGTCAAGGATGGGGAGTGCTATTAGGGGGAGGATGGGAGGGTGGCTGGTTGACCTTGGATGGTGGGTGGCAGGCAGGGGCCAGGGCCTGATCCCCTCTTCAGCTGTTGATGGGTGTGAGAAACTCATCAGGGAGAGGCCCCTGAGAGATGTACACACCCTGTCTTGGCCTCTAGGTGGAGCTTCATCCCACAGCAGGGCTGGGGCCTTCTCTGTACCAGGAAAGGGGTCTACGACCAGCCTCAGGGGGTCCTTTATCACACATTTTCAGTGTGCCTCCTTGTGCCCCCCTCAGCCTCTGCCCTCCCCTGGATTCATCCCCAGATTGCACCCCACCTCTGGGACGGGGCACAGTGCCCCTGCAGGGTAAGAGACACCCGAGACAAAGGAGCCCTTCTCCAGGCCCTGTCCTTGGGGAGCTGATGGTCCTCCCACACACACTCAAAAGACCAGTCTGACCCAGCCTGAGACCGAAGGCCCCATCTTCATCCATGGTGGCCCAGAGTCCCTTAGCACTGAGGGTCTGGAGATAGTGAGAAATGAGGAAGGGGATATGAATGGAGAAGAGCTGGGAAAAGCCCTGAACAGAAAGTCCTTTTAGGGAACAGTAAGCTAATTACATTGACCCCGAGTGAACCCTTGGTTTAGGGATAGTAGGGACCGGAGGGGCCAAGGAGACTTTTTTTGGAACAGAAGATTCAGGATCTCATAAAACCAAAAAACCAAACCAGCTGCCATCAAGTCAATGCCTACTCAGGGTGACCCCATGTGTGTCGGAGTAAAACTGTGCTCCATAGGGTTTTCAATGGCTGATTTTCAGAAGTAGATCGTCAGGCTTTTCTCCCAAGGTGCCTACGGGTGGACTAGAACCTCCAACCGTTCAGTTAGCAATTAAGCGTGTTAATCTTTACACTACCCAGGGACTCCCAGGATCTCATAAACCTCCTGCCCTTGAGGTGATTCCAGCAAATAGCGACCCTATAGGGCAGAGTAGAACTGCCTCGTAGGGTTTCCAAGGCTGTAATCTTTTTTTTTTTTTTAAATCTTTATGGAAGCAGACTGCCACATCTTTTTTCCTGTGGAGTGGCTGGTGGATTCCAACTGACAACCTCTCAGTTAACAGCCAATCCCCTTAACCACTGTGCCACCAGGGATCCTCCAGGATCTCACAGGCAGGACAGAAAGGTCTAGGTATGCTTTGGGGCACTTGGGAGGAGAGAAATTATAAGGTGGATGGGATTTGGATCTTCCACCCCCAGCCCTGTCTTCAGTCTCCCCTACCCACCCTTCAAGCCCCTCACATCCCTTTGGCACCCTCTCTCTCCTTTGCGTCCATCAGAACAAACTGCGCTCTCAGGAAAGGAAATGATACTAGCCTCTGGCAGAAGTATAAATGTAAGGCCCTAGATGGCCTCTCAGGGGTGGTTTCATTTTAAGCCTTATTAACAAATTAATAAAAATAGTGTGTACAGTGGGATTTGGTAGGTCCCATATAGGCTTGGGCATGAGTATTTTAAGAAAGCCCCATGGATTGTTCTGATCTGAAGAGCTGTTGTGACTCACAGGCTCGATGCCTGTGTGTGGGGAGGTGGCACAGACACAAGGTAAGCTAAGCCTTGGTGATTCTCAATGAGAGCACCCGGGCATTCGGGACAGGACAAATTTTCCTTGTGTAGCATCCTCCTTCCTCCACACACACTTTGCACAACCAGAAATACCCTCTCCTTGGGGCTGGTGTTGTCCCCAGTTGAGAACCTCTGCAAATAATGTGAGATTTGGAACACAGTCCAAGATAGCAACAAAAGAGATGCCCCAAGGCAGCCCCTGGAGAGGCTGCTAAGTGAACAAACAGGTGCTCTGCTCTGTGACGAGGGGGCACAGGTTACCAGGGAGGACAATCTGACCCATCCACCCAGGATGGGAAGCTCCCTACAGGAAGTGACATCTGAGCTGGTCTGACAGCAAGGGGTGGAAAGACGAGCTTGGGGGCAGCAGCAGGTACAAAGGCACAGAGGTGTGAGGGTGTGGGCAATTGGGGAAAGATGTGTGACAGAGATGGGGCTGGCTAGTTATTGTTGTGTACCGTCAAGTCAATTCTCACTCATAGCAACCCTCTAAGATAGCGTAGGACTGCCCCATAGGGTTTTTAAGGCTGTAATCTTTACAGGAGCAGATCCCCAGGTCTTTTCTCCCACAGAGCAGCTGGTAGGTTTGAGCCATCAATCTTTCGTTTAGCAGCCTAGTGCTTAACCATTGCGCCACCAGGGCTCCTTGGGGGACTGGCTAGGGACATGGGGAAACTGGGTGTTAGGCTGCGAGTTAAGCTGGGGACTAACAAGGCCCAGCTTGGAGGGGGTGAAACCAGTCAGAGTGGCTTGGAGGGTGGTGGTAGAGCAGGCTGGAAAAACCATTTGCAAACTCAAGGGCTGGATGGGTGTGTTTGCCCTGGATGCAGCAGGAGGGACCTACTGATAGGGTTGGAGCACTGGGCAGACAAGAGCAAAGTTGGCTTTAGGAAGATTAGACTCCCGGGGTGGGCTGGGGGAGAGTGTTCCTTGGGCACAGGGACCAGATTTTATTTTCTGCATGTTTGTATTTCTGGAACACGGTAAGCAGTCAATAAACGTTTGTGGAATGAATGAATGAATGAACAAAGCCTTTACAGTGAATGAGATTGGAGAGGGCACAACCCAGGAAGTGATTGGGCCTGGCCTAGGGTTGGGGAGGGGGAGAGCTGTGGTCAGGAGACTTTAGGTGTCTTGCTCTACCTGGCCACCTGTTTGGGGGTCCGCAGAGGCTGGGCACTGAGGCCCATGTGGGCTGGCTTTGCAGGTCACGGATGGATCTGCCCGCCTCACCCTCACGCCAGGTCTGCTCATCACAGCCTGCCCAGATGCTGTCAGTGGACACCGGCCATGCCGACCGGCAGGCCAGCGGCCGCATGGACGTGTCAGCCTCCGTTGAGCAGGAGGCCCTGAGCAACGCCTTCCGCTCAGTGCCACTGGCCGAGGAGGAGGACTTCGACAGCAAGGAGTGGGTCATCATTGACAAGGAGACAGAGCTCAAGGACTTCCCTCCGGGGGCAGAGCCCAGCACGTCGGGCACCACAGACGAGGAGCCTGAGGAGCTGCGGCCACTGCCTGAGGAGGGCGAGGAGCGGCGGCGGCCGGTGGCCGAGTTGGCTGTCCGGCCCCGGGGACGCAGCATGCAGACACTGGCCGAGGAGGACCTACGGCACATGCCACCCCAGCCCCCGCCGCCCCAGCTGAGCCAGGCTGATGGCCGGTCAGAGACGTCGCAGCCCCCCACGCCCGGCAGCCCTTCCCACTCACCCCTGCATTCCGGACCCCGCCCTCGCCGGAGAGAATCGGATCCTACGGGCCCACAGAGACAGGTAAGGCTGGGCTTGCACCCCACTCCCCACTCTAAAGCCCGGATCCTGGCCTGTAGGGCTGTGGTGCTCCCACTTGTGTGGGGGCTCCAGACAAGTGACCCAGAAATTACAGGGTGTGATCAAGGTAGACCTGCTTAAGAGTCCAAAACCATGCTTGGGGACCCAGTCAGGCTTCCCAGAGGAAGTGTCCTCCAAGTTCTGAGTTGAGTCTTGAATGAGGATAGTGCTAGCCAGGTGACAAAGAGGGAGAAAGGCATCCCAGGCTGCAGACTGCAGGTGCAAAGGCCTGTAGGTGGTAATCAAAGCACTGCACTTTGGCCACAGCATGGCAGGAGGGGGGCTGCTGAGCTAGGTCAGAGCCCCATCATGGAGGGCCTGGGGGCTAAGCTAAGGAGTTGGGGCTTGCTCTGCAGGTGTGGTGAGCCACTGGAGACTTTAAACAGGGGTGTGACATGATGACATTTGTATTTTTGAATGATCACTCAGACTGCTATGTGGAAGGTGGATTGGAAGGGCACAAACTAGAAGCAGGAAGGTCACTGGGCAGGTGGCACCAGGCAGGGAAGCGTCCTGGTAGCCTGGCCCAGGGTGGTGTCTGTGGAGGTGGGACAGGGTGGACTAAGTCCAGAGATGTTGGAGAGACGACCAGAGGGCTGAAATGGAGCAGAGGAGGGCCTCTGGGTGGACAGTGGTGCCATCATGAGCATTTTCGAGGGAGGATGGATTCCCATGTGGACACAATGACCTCGAGGTACCTGTGGGTGTCCATGTGGAGGCATCTGAGGCTCAGGAGGGTGATCTCAGCGGGAGATAAGAATTCTGGGGGTTTTGGAAGCCACAGGAGTGGTTGATGTCACCCAGGAGGACACTGTGAGGTGATGGCAGAATCCAGGAGACACATAAAAGGGAGGATGAGAGGAAAAGGAGGCCTTTAAAGCACTGATTGAGAAGGAAGGCCAGCACCAGGGGACAGGAGGTCCCTGGAATCAGGGGAGGAGAAGGCTGAAGTGGGGGAAATGGTCAACGTTGTGGATGAGAGTCGAGTAGGAATAGGGGTAATGTCAGCCAGGGACAGGCAGCTGTTCCTGTGGTTAGGGTAGGCTCCATGGAGGAGGGAGATGGGGAGAATGGGGCTGGGCACAGAGGCAAGGTGTGTTGGGGTCCTGGGGGGCCAGCCTGCTGCAGTGGCACCTTCTCATATGGGAGGACTGAGGGACAAGGCTGGGAGGGCAGGGCGGGGCCGGATGGTGGGTCTGAAGCACCTCTTATGGTATTTCTGGTCTTTTTTTCTGACAAGGACAGGGGTATCAGAATAGGCAGGCAGTCACTGGTCTGACCTGGCTTCTCTGTGTGGGTGGAGGCCGACCTCTGACCCAGGAAGTGGGTGCTAACTCTCACCCTGCGTACTTAATGGGGCTTGTGATCCCACAAGAGGCTGGGAGAGAACCAAGAAAGTGATGCTGGAAGGGACTTGGGGCTGTGCCGCGCTCTACTAGATTGTCACATGGGTGTGCACACCTGGATGCCTGTTGGTGTCTCGGAGAAGGACAGCTCTGGGCAGGGCACCTCTAGCCGTGATCCTGCGGAGTGTGCACCCTGGCCTTGCTCTGAGTATTGGGCTCCTTGGGGACTCAAAAAGTGGGAATTGTGAGCTCCCCACCCACAGCGTGCTAGTTGACCTGAGTTGGAGGCTCACTCCTGGTAGGATGCAGCCTGACATGACTGTGTTGCTCCCTGGACATTGTCC
The DNA here is from genome assembly GCF_030014295.1 of Loxodonta africana. NCBI lineage: Eukaryota > Metazoa > Chordata > Mammalia > Proboscidea > Elephantidae > Loxodonta > Loxodonta africana. Next base: position 105,928,625 of record NC_087342.1, read on the forward strand.
CACCAAGGCCAGCACTGGGTAAGCAAGAGAATGAACAAGGTCTATTTGGGGCTTCCGTGCTCCCCTCTCGTTCATTCATTCATTCCTTTAGTCATCAGCACTTACTGAGCATCTATTATACACCAGGTACCAGGCATCAGAGATCGTGCCCACAGGAAGCACAGAGCCTAGCAAGGGAGACAGACAGTAGTGGTATGGGGTAGAGGGAAAGTCAGGAGACCTGGATTCTGGACCTGGCCTGCCGGTCCTTTCTGGGTGACTGGCCAGTCACTGCCCCTCTCTGGATCTCAGTGTGAGGGAGCTGAGCGCTCTCTGTTTTGTATTTTTTTTCACCTTCCGATTTCTGCCTGTTACTTGGGGGCTGCCCTCACACTGCGGGTGAAGAGAGAAATTTGGGGGCATAGGCACATGCCTATTATACTTGATCTCAGCATCTTAGAAATAGATGAGTTATGTGTATCTGCGGAGCTACGGGTTTGCGAGCCTCTGTTTCCCTGCAGTATACGGAGAGGTGGTTGGGTTAGCATTCTCCAACCCTGTGTGCGCATTTCTGTGTCGACTTAGCTCAACCATGTGCACTGGTATGTGGCTGTGTCCATATGTGTGCACATGAATGTGGGCTCATGTCAGGGCATCTGTGTGGAGTATGCGGTGGGTCTGTGAGTGTGTACAGAACCACAGAATCCTAGGATGTCAAAGCTGGGAGGATAGCAACAATGATAGTGATCATTATAATGGCAATGATAAGAGTTAGCACCTTATGGGACTTACTACTGCCAGGTACTGCTCTGAGCACTTGACATAATTTATTTGTATATTCCTCACAATAGCACTATGAATGAGCAATTCCTATTTAAAAGGTAAGGAAACTGTGGCTTAGAGAAGCTAAGTCTCCCCAGCCAGGCCATGAATCCAGGCGTCTGGTTCCAGGATCCGCTCTCTGAACCATCCAGTCCGAGGCCTGTGTGTTTAGCTGAACAGTAAACACAGGCCAGAGACAGCAGATGGTTTGAACAGGGTCAGACAGACCCTGGGGTGGGTGTCTATGTATGCCTGTAGGTGGACACATGGGTGCTTTACTGAATATTTCAGGGTATTGGGATGAAGCAGAGACCTTCTTTGGTCATGGGCAGTGAGGGGTGAAATGGGCTGGCAAATTTTTCCATCTTTCTCTGGGCTGGCCTGGAGAAGGTCCGGCACCCAGCCTGGAATGAAGTACAATCTGGCTGCACATTGCAGTCACAGCTTGGGAAACTCTCCACACCCCCATCCCTGGGACGACCAGGTTGGGTGGCTCAGGGCAGGTAGAAAGTCTCTGTGGGGACCCTCCTTGCCCCCAGCCACCTTTCTGCAAGTAATCCACATGCTAGACCTAACTGTCTGTTCAGGGTTTGATGTGCGAACTTTGTCATAACAGCAGCCTTTACAGATATGAGCACCAGCAACTCTGTCACCTGCACTCACAGGGAAAAGGATAATGTGGAACCAGGCACAACTTTAAAACATCTGTTGTTCTTTGGTGTACACAATGCACTACTTCAGTTTTTTGTTTGTTTGTTTGTTTGTTTCACACACACCTCACTTTATTCTCAAGGAAATTTAAGGTGAAAATGAGAAGAGGCTGCGAAAGCTAGGGCAGAGGTAAAGCCGGGCGCAGGGTGTGTGATTTGGGGGAGGGATGTTTGCCATCCTTTCCTGGTTGTCTCCGGTTGATAACATAGCAAGTCAGCATCCCCTGAGTACACACATGGACATTTGCTTGGCAGCAAGCAAAACATTTCCCTGCCACGTGCTGGGCAGTGTGCTGAGGCTAGGGGACAAAGATGAATAAGTCTTCTCAGTCTGGGCCACTGGGAGATAACAGAGAGCTTTGTTATCATCTGCTCCTGGAGCAGGGAGCTTGCCTGGGGAGTTGGGTATTCTCACAGTGGTGATATTTCAGCAAGGTATTGAGGACAAGTAGGCGGCCATAAGTGGTGCCTGGCCTGAAGGGCGGGAACTCGCCTGGGTTGAAGGGCAGGGGCATGCCAGGATTAAATTGCAGCCTGGGAAGGTCCCCCTGGCAGCTACCCAAACTCTGGCTGGGATGTTAAGCTCAAGCCATCCTCAAGTGCTCAAGTCCCTACCTGAGAGGGATTCGGGATACCTGTGACCCTTAGGATCTCCAGGTGGGCCTCAGTCCCCTACCCTTAGCTTAGAACCAGCTCAGAAGGACCCAGGGGACTGGCCAAAAAGAAGCTGGAAGGGAAAGCAGAGTGTGGAGGCAAAGATAATCATGTTAGAATGCTCTCTCTCTTGCCCACTCTGCTGAATGGTCCGTGTCGGGTCCCTTGTGCCCTCCTCCGACATTAGCAAGAGGATGGTGGAGCTGAGCACCCTGGGACCCTCAGCAGCTGGCCCAGCCAGTCCTCACTGCCCCACTAAGCCATTTAAACTAGCCTCAGTCCCAGGAGGAGCTAAAGGCCAGAATGGGAAAGGTCTGGGACATTCAGTCCCAGCTCTCCCTTTGCCTCTGAGGGCACAGGGGCATGAGGGCATAAGGGCAGGATTCTTCCCAACAGCAGAGAGACAGCATCTCAGCCAAGGCAGCTTCTGGGCTTAGCCTTCAAGATGGTGGGGAAAAGCCAGTTTGGAGAAATTATTTCAGTTTGCCCTTCCCATGCCAATCCTTTATCCCTTCCCTCATATTCAAGATCGATTTGAAGGGTAATAAAACAGCTAACGTGTGCAAAGGAGCCCTGGTGTTGCAACGCTTAATCACCTGGCTACTAACTGGAAGGCTGGCCTTTTGAACCCACCAGCAGCTTCATGGAAGAAGACCTGAGATTCTGCTCCCGTAAAGATTTAGAAAACCCTATGGGGCAGTTCTGCCCTGTCACATGGGGTCGTTAAGAGTTGAAAATCAACTGAACAGCACCTAACAACAACCACATGTGCATAGCATTTACTCCATGGCAGGTACTGCTCTAAGGACACTGTATATTGCCACATCTAACACTAACAACCCTCTGAGGTGGGTACCATGGTTACACCCATTTTACAGATAAGGAAGCTGAGGCACAGACCAAAAAAAAAAAAAAAAAAACCCATTGACGTTGAGTCAGTTTCCACTCAAAGTGTCCCTATAGGACAGAGCAGAACTGCTCCATGGGGTTTCCAAGGCTGTAAACCTTACCGGAGCAGACTGCCACATCTTTCTCCCGAACTGAGGCACAGAATGCTTAAGGTAATTTATTCAAGTTCACCCAGGTAGTAAGTGGTGGAACTGGGATTCAAATGAGCAATCAGACTTCAGAGTTTGGCCCTGAGGCCCTGACATGCCCTGTGTTTGGTGCCAAGGCAGCTGGTGTTCTCTAGACCCGATGAGGAGCATGGCGTCTAGTCAGAGAGACAGGCCACGCACATCTGCCAACACATGGCAAAGAACAGTTGCAGAGTGCCTTCCTGAGGGGGAGGGTTCCCCAGCCTAGAGTGAACCCCCATCTAGGTAGGACTAAGCCCAAGCTAAGAAGGCTTCCTGGAGGAGGTGCGTGACCACGGTCTCTGTAAGGAGACCATGGCTGAGGAGTGCCAGAGAAGAGAAGGGGGAAGGGCACTGGAGGCTCGATCCTAGGTTCTCAGGCAGGACGGCCAATATTCTGCACCCCACTCCCTGCTGCCCCTGCCGGACCCTGCCAGCCTGCCGGAGATGCCGGCGCCGCGGGGGCTGTGAGCGGTGGGTGGCCCCCGAGACGGAGCTGTCCAGTCTGTGCCTGATGCCTCTTTTCCCTCCACTCTCTTGGTCTCTTTCAGTTGGAGGAGGACAGACTCTCGGGGCACTCCCTCCCGCGGTACAGCCCCCTGCGACGACTGGCGTCCTCCGTGTTCTCCTCCTCCACGCTGGAGACCGAGCATTACCCTCACCCCGGCGGCGGCGGCTCCTCGGGCTCCTCCGGCTCCCTCATTCAGCGCAGCCGCTCGGCCGAGAGCAGCCCCGTGCGGGCGCCCCACCGGCGCCACGCGCCTCTCGCCGCCGGCAACCACAGACTCGTGCCCTCGGTGCTCCGCATCTCCCGGTCCCAACTGCAACAGGTGTGGGCCCGGTTCACCCACAAGACCTAGGCTGGGCCCCCCCCCTCCTGGAGGGGGCAGGTGGGGGGGGTGGGGAGCAGACAGAGACCATGGTTCCTTCCCAGGACGCAATAATCACACACTCACACACTCCAGCCCACCCCATCATGCAATACACCCCCCATAACGTTGGCCCACAGTACTGTAACATCCCCACCCCCACCAGAGTCTCATTCCCTCCCCCTCCGCCGTCCTCCCTTGGCTTGGAGCCAGCCAAATGGTGCAGAGAGGGGTGGGACCGTGGTGCAGTTGGTGGACAGGACAAGAGCACTCAGCTGGAGCCACCAGTGGGTCCAGGGTTCAGTGAAAACCAAGGTGTCAGGGAGACAGGTGTGCCGGCTGGAGTCAGTCTGACAAGGGTTTGTTCTGTTTAATCTGTGATCTCTTGGCTTGACTGAGGCCTGTCCAGGCCCTGAGGGGGTGGCAGGAGGCCAGGACCTCCTCCCCACCCAATGCAGCATGTCTGTCTAATCAGCATGAGGCATGGGACAGGGCACATGGCCTTGTGCATGTGATGGGGATCTGGCCAGCCTCATTTGGGGTGATGGGATGGGGGAGGGGCTCTGTGATGGCCCCTCCAGCAAGGAGTGTCTCCACACTCAGAGATGGTGGGGTGGTACCTGTGACCAAGTGTGAGCCTTTCCCAGAGGACAGAGTGCCTGTCTCCCATATCTCACCCCAGCAGACTGGCTGCAGGGCCCAATATCTCTGGGGCTCAGTCCACTGTAAGGATAGATGCCATCATCCGCTGGTGGGGTTGGTTCCTGGCCCCAGCTCCTCAGGAGCTGAGGATGGATGAGCAGAGACCTGGGTGCTGCTTCTTAACGTGGGTTGGAGCCTAGGGGTGAGGGACTTAGTCTAGAAGCAGTGGCAGAGAGGGTGGCTGCCAAGGATGAGGCAAGACCTCTGAGCTCAGCAGCAATACAGGTGTCTCAGAAATCCCAAACAGCACCAGCCCCACCACTGCCCCTCTCAATGTGTCACTCTTTATGCCGGTGCTCAGCCAAGCCAGTCAGCCCCAGGGGCCATGGTGAAGACAGGGCACAGGGCAGCAGGTCAGATGGTGAGGTGGGTGGGTGGTCATGGTGCCAGATTGCTCATGCCTTTTCTGCCCATCTCTCAGCCCCCAACCTGTCACTACAGGGACCCCCCGCCCCACCAGGTTCTGTTTATTCATTCCTGCCCGTGTCAGCCCCGGGGAATTGAGTGTGGTGAAGAAGGTGCCAGGAAGGGCAGTGCCTATGTAGGAAAGGAAGGGGGGCAGGGGGCCTGAATATTTGCAGAAATATTTATAGCAGTGAGATTGTGCCTGTGTTCAGGTGTGTGCTTGTGTGCATACATGTACACTTATATGCGTGTGCTTATGCATGACCGTTTGTGCATGTGGCAGGGTAACCATGAATGGATGCTCAGGCTGTGCACTGATCAATTCCAGGGAGTATCATTTATATAGACCCCAATGTGATTGGCATCCCCTGAAGTTACACAGTGCTGTTGCCCTATGCGTGTGTGTGTACATGTGTGCATGGGTGTGTGTGTGTTAAGGAACCAGAAAGATGTCTGTGCAGTCCTTAGTAGTTTCCTATGACCTGCTCTCACCCTGGTTCTTCTCTCTACCTCCCTCCCAACTCCAGGGCTCCTCACCTCCCCAGCTGTCTCTGGTTAGGATAGAGGCTTCAGGGCCCCTGACTGAACCTGGGGGTGCCATAACTGGTGGGCAATGCCCTGGAGTCGAGCTGTCCTCATGGGTGACTGACATTGTGGCCTGGCTCATCCACATAAGCTATTCCCATTCCCAGCAGCCTCCTTTCTCCAAAATCTGTTTTTTGAGGATATCTGGGCCAAGAGCACCTTCCCATCTGGCCATGAAAGCCAGACTGGGGTCGTAATTCTCAAGCTCCCCACTCCTATCCCAACTGCTCACTTTTGTCCCTCCCCAAGCCCAAGCCTCAATTGCCCTGTAGGCTGTTTGGGGTGATTCCTCACCTGCCTAGGCAGAAGGTAGAGGAAGGGTCTGGGTAGACCCTTGGAGAAAGGCCAGAAAACAAAAGCACAAAGGCGAGGGGGTGGCGATGAACAGACCCCACCTCTGTCATTTCGGCACTGCCCCTCCACACCCCCTTCCCTCTGTCCCTCTGTCCCTCTTCCCATCCTTCCCAGGTAGGGGCAGAGGGTGAAGTGAAGGGGAGTATCTGCCCACCACCAGCTGCCCCCCAAGTCAGCAGCAGTGGGGACAGGGCCCCTGCTGTCTGGGGTTAGATGAAACCAAGCACTCCATTACCTGGGATTTCCTTTCAAAGGGTTCCACCACCCAACCCCAATACAGCGCCAACAGAACCCTTAGGTACTCTAAGATCCCAAAGTGCCTTGTGACTTATCAAAGATGATGGCACTTGCTTCAGCCTCATTTTAGCATTAAATACATATTATCATTTCCAAAGTCTTTGGAAGTAGGGAATCCTGCTAGGCAATCCAAAGATGGCTGGATTTTCAAACACACACACACCCACACCCACACACACCCACACCCACACCCACACCCACACACACCCCAGAACCGATACCTGTGGGAGAGTAACTGAGCTTATTCCAATCAATAGGCCATGGTTCAAAACATCTTGTCCCTTGGGGGACATTCTTTTGTGTATCCTCCGTGGTAGAGGAATGGTTTATAAGCCGTAGCACTCTGAGCTAATAGGAGGCAATCTTGATAATATTATTTTTCGAGGGTGGCTTTGATTTTTAGAAACAGCTTAGGTCATGGGGAGCCAAGTGTGTTGGACCAAGTTCATGTGAAGCTCGGCAGAGCTTTGCATGGTTTGAGAGCTGTTAGTTCTAGTTCCCAGGCTTGGCAGGGAAGTTGTGACCCTGTAGTGCTGTCAGCCTCTTTTTTCCTAAAGGGTTTCCCAAAGAGGAGGCCAGAATGTTTCCAGAAATAATGATACCCTGCTTGGGGGAAGCGCACAGCCTCCTCAAGGTGTCAGCTCTGAAAAGAGCACTCACTTGTTACACTTTGCAAATGGTGTCTCCGTACTTTATAGTCACACCCTGCGTAGAGTGATGGCTTCCAATTATTTTATGTATTACTTTATTTAACAGGCACCGGCACATAGCACTTATTAGGTGCCAGGCAGTGATCTAAGCACTTTACAAAGTTAACTCATAGCCTATGAGGCACCCGAACCCATTGCGGTGGAGTGGATTCCAACTCATAGCGACCCTACAGGACAGAGTAGAACTGCCCCATAGGGTTTCCAAAGAGCAGCTGGTGGATTCGAACTGCCGACCTTTTGGTTAGCAGCCAAGCTCTTAACCACTTCACCATCAGGGCTCCAGCCTATGAAGTAGATCCTTGCATTTAACAGATTAATCATAATATTTAACTTACAAGAACACATAAAATACCTGTCAATGCCGAAGAACTGAGAACTTGTTGGATAGGATTTTGAAAGGTGTTTAGTCTTTTATTTATTGCCCTTTCTGGTAGGCCCCTCCTGCTCTACTAGGAAGAGGGGTTTGTCTGTGAGCTGCACTTTCTTCCTTCTCACTCCCACCTTGGTAGTGGTGTCCAGGTGGGGTCATTCCAGAGTACTGGGGGTGACTGAAATGGCTGGGCCCTGTATCTCCGGAGACCCCCCAACTTCTCAATCCCATATCCCCGAGCATGACTCAGCAGCTCTGGGCATTAGGGGGACAGAGTGAGAGTTACAGGGAGAAAGCAGGTGCTCAAAACCTGCCATGGTGGTGCTGGTGCGGTCCTAGGGGTCAGGCTTACAGGCAGGGCAGTTTATTGTATCATTGAGCACTGACCCTAGGAATTTGAGCTGGGTGTCACCAACTCATGCAGCTGGAGTCAAGCAGTGTAAGGAATCTGTAAGTTCAGGGACTGTGCTAAACAGGGGACTCTGCCCCGCAGTCCTCAGCTCAACAAATTGTTGCCACTATCTTCCAATTTTTATGTGAAATCTCCCAACTTTTTCTCAAAAACAATTTAAAAAAATCATTGTGTGAACCAAACAAAGCCATTTACAGAAGAGGTGGCCCCCGAGCTGTGAGTTTGCAACCTCTGTGAGCCTGAGAACTCCCCACACAATCTGTCTTTTTCAGAATGACACAGCCCCATGGGCTGCAGTACTCTTCCCCAGGAACTCAAACCAGGCGGGCTTCTTAGGGGAGGCAGCTCAGGGTCAGTGGGGCCGTGTGTCATGTATGTCTGCATGCATGGTGAACTCGTGATGTGCGTGCTTGAACGCTGGCCCAGTGGACTTGTTCAGTGTTTTCTTGGTGGGACAGGGTGTGTTCTGAGGACCTGGGGTCAGTGAAAAAAAAACGCTCTATTAAATTCCCAGTAATTAATATACATCCTACATGCACTCAAGGCAGCTTGGGTCACAGCAATAACTGCTCTGTACTCTTATCCCAACTAACATCCTAACCCAAAAATCTCCCTTTGCATTCTCAGTTTTGGGGAAAATGGACATAGCCCTGCCCAGTGGGTGGGGAAGATGATGGCACCTCTGAGCCATGCCTGGCACATTAACCCTTGCCCCCTCCAACCAAAAAAACCAAACCCAGTGCCGTGGAGTCGATTCCGACTCATAGCGACCCTATAAGACAGAGTAGAACTGCCCCACAGAGTTTCCAAGGAGCGCCTGGCGGAATCGAACTGCCAACCCTTATGGTTCACAGCCTTAGCACTTAAACACTACACCACCAGGGTTTCCCCAAGAGGAACAGGCCCTTCAAATCCCAGGAAAAGCCAGTGGTCCCGTCTGTGGAGGTCTGGCCCTTCCTTCACTTTCTCTCTCCTCCGCCCTGCTAAGGTCCCTTTTTCTGGGGAGGGATGGTGGTGTCTCCTAAGGCAGTGGTGGGAGGAGTCTGGGCCACTGGGGTAGGCAGAAGGATGGGTGTCAAAGTATCTATTTGGGTGGCTAAGGGTGGGGACCATGCTTAGGGAGGTTGTGGCTCCAGTGGGGGGTGGGGCCTTTTGCTGTGGGGGCACAGGAATGCTGTAACCTCTGCTATCCTAGAGTTGATTTGGTACCTGGGGATGGAAGCATAGACTTGAAGAAGGGCCTGAACACCACCCCATCCCACCCTTCCCCAAACTCCACTTAGAGCTGGGGCATTCCCAACCCAAGGGGCAGGAATCAGCCTATCCCAGTGGGCACTCCTTGGTATCAAGGAGTGTGGAAATTCCTTGTCCTTAATTTGGGGGCATGTCCCCAAAATTCACATTATTCCCACTAAGGACAGGTGTGCCTCCTGGGGCTGGGGCTGGTGGAGTCTGCCTCTGAAAATCTTAAAGCATCTTTCTCCCTAAGGGAGAGGCTCCCAGCGTGAGGGCCACATCCCTCAAATATCTCAACGGTTCCCCAGTGGGCTTCCCAGCCCAGGCTTACTCTGAGCTGCGCCGCCCTCTCCCCGCCAAGTGAAGAGTTGAGACTGGGTGGGGAAAGACGGGATATGAAGCCCAAAGGACTACGGGTACCTTCCTAGACCTCTCCTTCCCCTCGGCTCTGCTGTCGGTCCCACCACTAATCGTCTCTTCTGCTTGGCAGAGGCTATGGGGGTGGAGTTCACCTTGCCACCCGCTAGCCGCCCCTCGCTCCCCACACACCCACTTCGTAGCTGTGCGCACACTTCGTCCACTTTCCCAACAGCAAACTAGCAACCCCCGGCCCAGGAGAGCACAAAGGCCGCGTTTCCAGGAACCTCCCGCAGGTTTATAACTGTAACCGGGCCCAACCACCGCTTTAAACCCCGTCCCCACCCCCAGGATTCTCCCCCACACCCCTGCCCCGCGGCCTTGGCACCACGAATGTACGTTCAGTCTTTTTAACAAGCTGCTACGCGGCGCGACCAGGGTACCTACCCGCCTCTAAGCTACCCGCCCCCGGGACCCGCTCCACGCGTCGTCCAAACGTCCCTCCCGGGCGCTCCGCCTCAGTCGCCGACCCGAGGGGACTTCAGCCCCCGCCCCCGCCCCCGCGGAGCTGCCTGCTGCTAAAGTCCTGAACTTGGGTTAGCGCTCCCGCCGCCCCCGCCCCCCTCGCGCTCCGTAGCGTTTGCTTTTCGCTTTGCGGGTTCGCTGCCGCAGGGTCTCTGGCCCCAGGGCTGAGCGGGGACTGGGGTGGGGGCTCCCCCTTAGACTGTTTCCTGGGCAGAGGTGCAGAGGAGGGGAGCTGGGGGTGGTTGGCTAATTCTCCAGGCTTGAAAGGCCCCGGTCGCCTCACTCCTGGTTCCTGTTACCTCGACACCGACAGGGCTGCCCCTTGCCCCAAATAATTGGCCTTGCAACTGGATGCCAAAGAGCCTGCAGTTGAGCGGGAGCAAAGCTTTGAGCCTAGGTCTCTCAGACCCACCCAACACCCCCTCTTTGCCCTTGCCCAGCGTCCGTATCCCCTGCCCCACCCCGCTCCACCACTGAGGGCCCTGGGGGTCCCCAAACGTATCCCCACTTCCAGGTCTTCCCCCCCCACCCCCGAAAATAAAACTCAGGGACCAACATCTGCTTCCTTTGCACTTGCTCCGTCGACCCTTCCCCCATTTGGAGGGGCTTCCCTGGGGGAGAGGGGTGGGGTTCGGGGCTCTTGGAGCTGACCTATTGAGCTTGGAGAGGGGCTGGCTCTGCCCTCCGAAAGATCAGAGTGGTGGGATGGGGACCCTCAGCCCAGTGGCCCAGGGTCTTGGGCACCCCCGTACCGGTGTCAGGAGAAGCTCCCTAATCCGGGTGGAGGGGAAGAAAGGGCTGGGAAGGGGATTAGCGGGAGGATGCCCGCCCCCCCCCCCCCCCCGCCGCGGAGATCCCGATTCCCAGTCGGTTTGTTCCTGAGCCTCCCCCTCCCATCATAAATCCTTTCTCTGTCCCTTTTTGTACTGCAATAATACTACTGTATTATACGCTTGCACTATTCCCCGACCCCGGTCAGCGTAAGCATGCACGAAAAACTCAAAACCACACACACACAAAGATGGGACGCTTTTTTTTCCTCCTCTCTCTCTCTCCGGGGTGCGTCCTCCTTAGTGTACATAGCGGCGTCGCGGTGGGGGCGGGGGGCCGGGCCCGGGTAAAAAAAAGCATGCACTGAGCCCCCCGCCCCTAGACTGCGAGTACTGTACAAACCCAACACTTGAAACCGACACTCACACGCGCGCGGCGCCGCCACGGGGGTGGGACACAGACACGCACCCACGCGCACACGGCCGCGCACGGGAGGGGGTGGAGGGCGCCCCGCCGCCACGCGTCGTTGTGCGAGGGATCTTGTGCCTTTTTAAATCCCTGTAAGTTAATGCAGACAATCCGGAGAGCTTGTGTACTACCAAATCCTGATTAAAGACGCCTTCCAGGAACCCGCGCCTCCGCCTGCTTTCTTTCACCGGCCCCCTTGTCTCCCCACCACTCAACGCAGACTCCAACTCTGTGGTCACCCAGTTGGGCATAGGACAGAGGCTAGTCTGATGCTGAAAGAGGGGTAAGGCGAGTAAGTTCCGGGTCAATGGATCCAGCCCTACCCCCACCCCAGGCGGTAGGTGTCACCCAGGCAGGTTGGGGGGAGGGGACCCCAGGTGCCTTCGGCCTAGTTGGACTTGAGCAACCCTTACCCTGCTGTCTGCCTGCTTCCATCCGAAGGGGGGTTTGGGGTGGACTCTGGTCTCTGGGTCCCTTCGTCTCTGCTGGGCTGCCATCCTGACTCCAAACTGACAACTAGTGTGTTGAGGTGGATGGGAGGGAGGAGAGGTGGGCCCACTATGAGCCATCTATGGGCCTTCAGTTTACTGAGGACAACTGTGTGGTGGGGGTGGAGAGCCAGGAGGCTAGATAGTCCTGTGATTGGGGTCTTCTCTGCCACCCTGCCATGATTTGAGGTAGCCCTGGCCTGCCCCCTGCCCCGTGCGTCATTGGGGACAGTGGCCTGTTGAGGGGGATCAGTGAGAATGTCTGATTGTGCATATCCTGAGGGATGCAGGGATAGAATAAGGGTTGAGGAAAGAACTAGGCCAGTGAGAGGAGTGGGACATTAAGGAGAGAATTGCAGACTTCTGAGAGAGAGAGAATGCAGAGGTGGCAGGGATGGAAGGAGAAACAGGAAGGGAGAAAGGCAGAGGAGGCCCCTGGTCAGGGCTACCAGGGTCAGGAAGGAGCTGCCAGAGGCCAAGCTGTCAGGCGAGAAGGGGTTCCCCTCTCTGTGTCCTCCACTCCCTATCCCCACACCCCTGCAGCTCTGCTGCCACAGTGCTAATGGAGGAAGGCAATTCTTTCCTTGGGGCCTAGAGCAAGTATGGCTCAAGAGGAGAAGCTATGGCTGTATTTCCTAAACCCAAGGGTGTTTAGAATGCCTCCCAACACTGTCAACTCCTTATTCTGGGAGATGCTACGGACACTGAGCTCTGGGGGTCAAGTATAAGAGGTTCTGCACAGAACTAGGGTAGGCAGCCGCCTGCCCGGGTCACTTCACCCCTTCTGCCCAGCTGGCCCAGGTGACTGGCACAGGCCAGAGCGCCCAGGGTGGGAGGCACTGCCCTGGGTGTGGGTGGAGGAGGGAAGGGAGGGCTCTTGGCTTGGCAGAGGTGCTTTAGGAGTGGAGACCCAGACAAAGATAGGTGAAGAAACTGGGGAAGGTGATGGTGGACGAGGAGCTGACAAGGCAATACTGTCCATATCTTTTCTCAGGAGCTCCACAGAGGGGAGGTGGGAGCTGGGCACTGAAGTTTCTGAGGGAAGAGGAGGCAGGAGGGGAGGAACTGCTGTGAGAAGCGGGAAGCCCAACCCCCATCCCTCACCCAGCCAGTGGGGGAGGGGTGGTGACAGGCCCCACCCTCCTGCTTTTGTCATTCAGCCCCTCCTAGTCCCTTTCTCTGACCTTGTGACTGTGGGCGATAAGCAGTGCCCAGTGTCTGGGCTTGGCTGGGGTTCAAGCAGGGGAAGTGGCCTGGTGTACCCTGTGTGGTCGCTGGGGATAGGCTGTGTGGAATAATCTGTCCTAGTGTCTGTTTGTTTTTTTGTTTTTTTTTTTTCAGTCTGAGGAGGCCCTGTCTCGGCCCCCAAGGCTAAGAAGAGCCCAGTTTTGTTGGTGGCAGGGAAAGATCAAGGTCAGGCCCATGCCTTCCTCTACTTTTCCTGCTTCCAAAATAAACACCCACTTAGGCTGTACTCTGAAGCCGATGGACTGCGCTCAGTGGGGGAGAGGAGGGCTGGTGCTTTCCTTCTCTCTGAGTGCCCCAGCTTGGATAACTGGTCCCCCAGCCCCCATGATCCAACCCTTACCACACCTGGCATCTACCACCTGGCAACCAAATCACCAGGGAACTTTAAAACCGCCAGAATCCGGGGGAGGAGGGTAGGGCCCAGGGCTCTGTACTGATAAAAAGTCCCCCCTAGATCATCCTGTGCCCAGCCAGACTTGAGAGCCACAGCAAGCAAATGGGAATCATAAAGGGTCACTGCCCGGGGAGGGGGGAAGAAGGTGCGAGCTCCCCCAGACTTTCAGACTTCCCTGGGCTGACACCCAGCACAGTGGCTTCGCTCAGAGGAGCTGGGATGGGCGGGGTCACTGCTGTCCCTCTCCCATGCTGTCCCCAGACTGATGGGGCCAGACACACAGAGGGTGTCTAGTGATCACCACCTGAGTGAATGAACGCAAGATCAAATGGGCAAATGGATGAGTAACTCTTTAGGCTTAGGCGTTCAGAAGAAGCTGGAAGAGGGGTAAGGAGGACTTCACACCACCTGAGCAGGGAGGAACCAGGTCCTGCCCCTCCCCCAACATGGAGCCAGATGGTGGCAGGGCAGAGGGACTTGGAAACAAAATCCAGCATGGGGCAGGTTGGGACGTCATCCTGGTGAATCTTGGGGCAAAGCTGTCCTCACTGTGAGATTTGAGGCCCTTCCTGCCAAACAATACAGGGACCCAGGTTTCCCTGTATGGAAAAGAATGGGAGGCCAGCGAGGCAATGGAGAGAGTTCTGGGGTCTGGACCACACTGGTTGATGTGGCCCAAGTCAGTGCCTATCTGCAGGCCTCAGTTTCCCAGTATGATATTATGACTGATAACTGAGTCTCAGCTCTTCTCACTTCACTCCCTTCTTGATAAGGGGAGGCGAGGACTTTAAGATGGAAGGAGAGGAGGTTCCAGCTATAATCACCCACCCAATGTGGCACCATGGACAAGAAGGTCCATCCTCTGGTACAGTTTTTTTTTTAATTTTTATTGTACTTTAAGTGAAAGGTTACAAATCAAGTTAATCTCTCATACAAAAATTTATATACACCTTGCTATATACTCCTAATTGCTCTCCCCCTAATGAGACAGCATACTCCTTTCCCTACTCTCTATTTTTGTGTCCATTTGGCCAGCTTCTGACCGCCTCTGCTTCCTCATCTCCTCTCCAGACAGAAGCTGCCCACATAGTCTCATGTGTCTTCTTGATCTAAGAAGCTCACTCTTCACCAGTATCATTTTCTGTCCCGTAGACCAGTCCAATCCCTGTCTGAAGAGTTGGCTTCGGGAACGGTTCCTTTCTTGGGCTAACAGAAGGTCTGGGGACCATGACCTCTGGGGTCCTTCTAGCCTCAGTCAGACCATTAAGTATGGTCTGTTTATGAGAATTTGAGGTCTGCATCCCACTACTCTCCTGCTCCTTCAGGGGTTCTCTTTTGTGTTCCCTGTCAGGGCAGTTATCGGTTGTAGCCAGGCACCGTCTAGTTCTTTGGGTCTGAGGCTGATGTAGTCTGTGGTTTATGTGGCCCTTTCTGTCTCTTGGGCTCATAATTACCTTGTGTCTTTGGTGTTCTTCATTCTCCTTTGCTCCAGGTGGGGTGAGACCAATTGATGCTCCTTAGCTGGCTGCTTGCTAGCATTTAAGACCCCAGACACCACTGTCCAAAGTGGGATGAAGAATGTTTTCTTGACAGATTATGCCAGTTGACTTGGATGTCCTCTGAAACCATGGTCCCCAAACCTCCGCCCCTGCTACACTGGCCTTCGAAGCATTCAGTTTATTCAGGAAACTTCTTTGGGGTTGGTTTAGTCCAGTTGTGCTGAACTCTCCTGTATTGTGTATTGTCTTTCCCTTCACCTAAAATAGTTCTTACCCACTATCTAGTTAGTGAAAACCCCTCTCCCTCCCTTCCTCCCCACTCTCATAACCATCAAAGAATATTTTCTCCTCTGTTTAAGCTATTTTTCAAGCTCTTATAATAGTGGTCTCACAATATTTGTTCTTTTGCAACTGACTAATTTCACTAAGCATAATGCCTTCCAGATTCCCCCATGTTCACGGATTCATCGTTGTTCTTTATCAGTGCGTAGTATTCCATTGTGTGAATATACCATAATTTATTTATCCATTCATCCTTTGATGGGTACCTTGGTTGCTTCCATCTTTTGCTCTTGTAAACAGTGCTGCAATGAACATGGGAGTGCATATACCTGTTCGTGTAAAGGCTCTTATTTCTCTAGGATATATTCCAAGGAATGGGATTGCTGGATCGTATGGTAGTTCTATTTCTAGCTTTTTAAGGAAGCGCCAAATCAATTTCCAAAGTGGTTGTACCATTTTACATTCCCACCAGCAATGCATAAGTAAGTGTTCCAGTCTCTCCACAACCTCTCGAACATTTATTATTTTGTGTTTTTTGGATTAATGCCAGCCTTGTTAGAGTGAGATGGAATCTCATGATAGTTTTGATTTGCATTTCTCTAATGGCTAATGATTGTGAGCATTTTCTCATGTATCTGTTAGCTACCTGAATGTCTTCTTTAGTGAAGTGCCTGTTCATATCCTTTGCCCATTTTTTAATTGGTTGTCTTTTTGTAGTTGAGTTTTTGCAGTATCATGTAGATTTTAGAGATCAGACACTGATTGGAAATGTCATAGCTAAACACTTTTTCCCAGTCTGTAGGTAATCTTTTTACTCTTTTGTTGAAGTCTTTGGATACGCATAGGTGTTTGATTTTTAGGAGTTCTCAGTTATCTAGTTTTTCTTCTGCATTGTTAGTAATGTTTTGTATACTGTTTATGCCATGTATTAGGGCTCCTAGCGTTGTCCCTATTTTTTCTTCCATGATCTTTATCATTTTAGATTTTATATTTAGGTCTTTGATCCATTTTGAGTTAGTTTTTGTGCATGGTGTGAGGTATGGGTCTTGTTTCATTTTTTTGCAGATGGATAACCAGTTATGCTAGCACCATTTGTTAAACAGACTATCTTTTCCGAATTTAACTGACTTTGGGCCTTTGCCAAATATCAGCTGCTCATATGTGGATGGATTTATGTCTGGATTCTCAATTCTGTTCCATTGGTCTATGTATCTGTTTCTGTACCAGTACCAGGCTGTTTTGACTACTGTGGAGGTATAATATGTTCTAAAATCAGGTAGTGTGAGGCCTCCCACTTTGTTCTTCTTTTTCAGTAATGCTTTATTTATCCAGGGCCTCTTTCCCTTCCACATGAAGTTGGTAATTTGTTTCTCCATCTCATTAAAAAATGTCATTGGTTTTTTACTGATTAATTAGTAGATAAGAACTGCTTTAGGTGAAGGGAAGGACAACACTCAATACATGGAAGGTCAGCTCAACTGGACTGGACCAAAAGCAAAGAAGTTTCCGGGATAAAATGAATGCTTCAAAGGTCAGCGGAGCAAGGGCGGGGGTTTGGGGACCATGGTTTAAGGGGACTTCTAAGTCAATTGGCAAAATAATTCCATTATGAAAACATTCTGCATCCCACTTTGAAATGTGGCGTCTGGGGTCTTAAATTCTAAAAAGCAGCCATCTAAGATGCATCAATTGGTCTCAACCCAGCTGGAGCAAAGGAGAATGAAGAACACCAAGGTCACACGACAACTAAGAGCCCAAGAGACAGAAAGGGCCACATGAACCAGACACCTACATCATCCTGAGATCAGAAGAACTAGTTGGTGCCCGGCCACAATCGATGACTGCTCTGACAGGGAGCACAACAGAGAACCCCTGAGGGAGCAGGAGATCAGTGGGATGCAGACCCCAAATTCTCATAAAAAGACCATACTTAATGGTCTGACTGAGACTAGAGGAATCCTGGCGGTCATGGTCCCCAAACCTTCTGTTGGCACAGGACAGGAACCATTCCCCAAGACAACTCATCAGACATGAAAGGGACTGGACAGTGGGTAGGAGAGAGATGCTGATGAAGAGTGAGCTAATTATATCAGGTGGACACTTGAGACTGTGTTGGCATCTACTGTCTGGAGGGGGGATGGCAGGATAGAGAGAGTTGGAAGCTGGCAAAATTGTCACGAAAGGAGAGACTGGAAGGGCTGACTCATTAGGGGGAGAGCAAGTGGGAGTATGGAGTAAGGTGTATATAAACTTATATGTGACAGACTGACTTGATTTGTAAACGTTCACTTGAAGCTCAATAAAAGTTAATAAAAAAATGTCATTGGAATTTGGATTGGAAATGCATTGTATCTATAGATCACTTTTGGAAGAATAGACATTTTTACAATGTTGAGTCTTCCTATCCATGAGCAAGGTATATTTTTCCACTTATGTAGGTCTCTTTTGGTTTCTTGCAGTAGTGTCTTGTAGTTTCCTTTGTACAGGTCTTTACATCTCTGGTAAGATTTATTCCTAAGTGTTTTATCTTCTTGGGGGCTACTGTAAATGGTATTGATTTGATGATTTCTTCCTCGATGTTCTTTTTGTTGGTGTAGAGGAATCCAGCTGATTTTCGTATGTTTATTTTGTATCCTGGTCCTCTGCTGAGCTCTTCTATTAGTTTCAGTAGTTTTCTTGAGGATTCTTTAGGGTTTTCTGTGAATAAGACCATGTCATCTGCAAATAGAGATACTTTTTATTCTTTCTTACCCATCTGGATGCCCTTTATTTCTTTATGTAGCCTAATTGCTCTGGCTAGGACCTCCAGGGCAATGTTGAATAAGGGTGGTGATAAAGGGCATCCTTGTCTGGTTCCTGCTCTCATCTGGTAGAGTTTTTCCAGAGAGATCCAGGGCCTGATTGGAGGGCAGAGGGGAGGGTGGTTCTAATAGGGATGCCTGTGAGAACAGTGTCAGAGATGGGATTGGGAAAGCAGGCAGAGGTTCTGCTGAGAGCAGATGACCTGGTGGGGTCAAAGGACATCCCTAGGGTGTAGGATGTGCCTGGTGTTGGATGGATGGTTCTGATCTGGACAGGAGACAGACATGATCAGAGCTCTGTGTCTGTCTGTCCCTGACCTTCAATGCCAGCACCTACCCCATGGTCCTTACTCACCAAGGAACTCACAGCACCCCGCTCCGACTCTGCATAGCTGATTTCTCTAGCCTTAACATGATAACTAGATGTGGCAAAGTGCCCCAGCACACTGGCTGGCACAGAGTCAGTGCTCAGTGTTTGTGAATGAATGAATGGTGTTGAAAAAGAAAACAATTGCTGGGGCCTTCTAGCCTGGGTGAGAAGAGGACAAAGTTCTAAGGACCTTCACCTGCCTCACTCAAACAGGGTCTGCTGGGGTCCTACCAGGTCTGATGCTACCCTGTCTTGCTTCATCCTCTTCCCCCGACCCCCCCCCCAAACAAATGCTCATGATGCTGTGATACTAATGGAGATTATGGCAGCTCGGGAGGGGAGAATTCGCTGCCTGGGTCTGACCCTCACCCTTGGAGATTGCTTTCTTTCCCTGTACTGGCCTTTAGGCTGACTTTGCACAGAGACCTCAACTGACAGAGTCCCCTTTTCCCACCACCATATTCCCCAGAGGTTTGGCATCCAGGCTTTTCTGGGAGTGGGGAGGGGAAGTGATCTTCAAGTAGTGCAGAAGCAGGAGGTGGCAGTGGGGTGGAAGGGAACTAACATTCATTGAGCAGCTGCTATATGCCAGGCCCATTGCTTATAAAACCAAAACCAAACCTGTTGCTTTCAAGTTGATTCCAACTCACAGAGGCCCTATAGAACAGAGTAGAACTGCCCCATAGGATTTCCAAGGCTGTAAGCTTTCAAGAAGTAGACTGCCACATCTTTCTCCTGTGGAGTGGCTAGTGGGTTCAAGCCACCAGCCTTTCAGTTAGCAGCCAAGCACTTAACGACTGTGCCACCAGGGCTCCTTCCATTGTTTATACTACCTCATTTATGCTCACAACCTTTGTGGAGTGTGCATTATCCCCATTTCATTTGCCTGATATAGAGAATGCACACTCCATGAAAACGAGGATCATGTCTGTCTTGATCTGAAATCTGGTTCATCTGGTGGTTGGGACAAGAGACATACGAGAATGAATGAATGAAAAAAAAACATGGCCTCCACCCTCAAGAGGCTCTGTGTTTAGTAGAAGAGAGAACCATGTAAGCACACACAGATAGAAAGCGGCAGGCTCTCTGATGGAGGATGTGGGAAACAAGTAGAAAGGGAAGAGTAACAAAGCCTGCTTGGCAGTGGACAGGAAGATGGACAGTACACCAGGCTTTGCTGGAGAAGAGCTGTTGGAGCTGGGTCTTGGAGGAAGAGTACGGGGTTATCCTGTGAACAGAGGAGAAAGGAGGGACCCCAGGCAGAGGAAATTGCCTGGGCAAAGGCCAGAAGTGTGCAATGGCATGATGGGTCCAGGGAAGTGCTGGTGGTATCAGAGCATCTGCTGGAGCATAGGCTGGGGGACCATGGCATGCTACAAGAAGTGAGGCTGAAGCAGACGGAAGGGGCCAGATCATGAGGTGGCTGTGTATGGGAGGGTGCTCTTGTGCCAAGCCAAGGACTTGAAACTGTTTCTGAGGACTGTGGGGGCCAGTGCAGGTGTGGAACAGAGAGATGGGACCAGATTTAAGTTTCAGGAAGACCACTGAGCAGCCATAGGAAGCATGGATTGGCAGTGCAGAACTGGAGAGAACCAGCTGCTGAAAACCACCGCTAACCACCAGGTAGGACAAGGCTATGCCCATGGGGCTGGTAGTTAGCAGACACAGATGTTTAAGGGGATACTTGAGAAGACTCTCTGAGAGCCTGGATGGACATGAAGGTGGAGGAGATGACACGATGAATCTGGGGCTCCTGGTCTGGGTGGGCTATGCTCTGCTAGTTCGGGAAGACAAAGGCCTAGTGTGTTCCAAAAGGCTAACAAAGTGCTGGACACTGTCAGATAGAAACTACCAACCTAGCCAGCAGCAAAACCGTGTCAGCCCTGATGGTGCCCAGTGCATTGTGGTGTCTGGGGCTGTTTGTGGATTGAAGAGGGTGGAGCAGAGGATGGATCAGGAAGGTAAAGAAGACACAGCAGCTGAGGTCGTGATAAAGCGGGCAGCCCCTTCTAGTCTAGACAGAAGGAGGCTAAGGGATGTGGCTGAAGTCTAGAAAACCAAGAACAGGTCTGGCCATCACACTGCACTGGGCTCTGCTTGAAAGAGGAAATTTACTCCAGGTGGGGACTCAAAATATACCTGTACAGGGCGGGACAAATTCCTGTCAGCAAGGCCAAGAGGGGGCACAAGGTCCGGAACTCCAGGGGGCCCAGCCTGCACCTTCGGGGGATGGAAGATGGCCCTGACTTTGCCCTTATCAGACACAGGTTCTGGAGGGCTTGTGAGGAGGTAGTGAGGGGCTGGCCAGCTGTGGGCCAGTCCAAGCCCAGGCATCTCAGGAAGTGACCCAGACATTCTGCTGCCTCTCTCTGGGCTCCATTTCCACATCTGCAAAATGGGAGGGTTGAGCTAAATGGCATCAGTGGTGCCTTCTGGTTCTCACTTTCTGCTGTTGACTTTAGGGGTCTGCTGTTTTCTCTGGGGTTGACTCTAGGGTTGGGGGCACACACAGTGAGGAATGGGAAAATGGAGAGGGCAGAGAGACAGAACAGCCACCAGGATCAGGGCCTGGCACCTCAGGGGACCTGGAGCATGGCCATAGTCATTCGTCAGAGATGTATTGAGCACTTGCTAGGTGTTGAGTTCCTGGGTGGTGCAAATGGTTACTGCGCTTGGCTGCTCACCTCCAAAGGGTTGGAGCTTTGGACCTACCCAGCAGTGCCATAGAAGAAAGGCCTGGAGATCTACTTCCAAAAAGTCAGTCACTGAAAACTATCATGGAGCACAGTTCTACTCTGACATACATGGGGTCGCCATGAGTTAATGTCAACTCCACGGCAATGAGTTTGGAGGTCCTTAAGGAGCCCCTGGGTGGTACAATTAACACGCTCAGCTGCTAACTGAGAGGTTAGGCACTCGAGTCCACCCAGAGGTGTCATGGAAAAAGACCCTGCTGATCTACTTCTGAAAAATCAGCC
Source organism: Loxodonta africana (assembly GCF_030014295.1). Lineage (NCBI taxonomy): Eukaryota > Metazoa > Chordata > Mammalia > Proboscidea > Elephantidae > Loxodonta > Loxodonta africana. Next base: position 105,949,987 of record NC_087342.1, read on the forward strand.
ACTGAAAACCCTATGAAGTGCAGGTCTACTCTGAACACATGGGTTTACCATCAGTCAGAGATGACATGACAGCAACTGGTGTTCCTGGTACTAGGTGTCAGGGACCATTCGAGGCTCTGGGGATACAGCAGTGAAGAAAGCAGGCCCTATCCCTACCCTCCTGAAGCTTAGAGACTAGTAGGCACCCCGGGGCATGTGGGTCTCCTGCTTGGGGGAGCAGTCGAGGCCCTCTTAGGCCCAGGAGGGTGGAAGACCTCAGCGGGCCCCTGTGTGTGCTCCTTGCAGGTATTCTCCGTGGCGCCCCCGTTTGAGGTGAACGGTCTCCCACGAGCTGTGCCTCTGAACCTGCCCTACCAGGACTTCAAGAGAGATCTCTCTGATTACCGTGAGCGGGCACGGCTGCTCAACAGGGTCCGGAGGGTGGGCTTCTCGCACACATTGCTCACTACCCCCCAGGTCCCTCTGGCTCCCTTTCAGCCTCAGGCCAATGGGAAGGAGGAAGAGGAAGAGGAGGAGGAAGAGGAAGAAGAAGAGGAGGAAGAGGATGAGGAAGAGGAGGAAGAAGAGGAGGAAGAGGAAGAGGAGGAAGAGGAGGAGGAGGCAGTGGCTCTGGAGGAGGTGCTGGGGCCTCGCAGTAGCTCTAGCAGTGAGGGGACCGAAAGAAGCACTGACCGGAGCCAGGAGGGTGCCCCATCCACACTGCTGGCCGATGATCAGAAGGAGTCCAGGGGCCGGGCCTCCGTGGCCGACGGGGACCTAGAGCCTGAGGAGGGCTCCAAAACGCTGGTGCTTGTCTCCCCTGGTGACATGAAGAAGTCACCTGTCACTGCCGACCTGGCCCCTGAGCCCGATCTGGGCACTCTGGCTGCCCTCACTCCTCAGCACGAACGGCCCCAGCCCACTGGCAGCCAGCTGGATGTGTCTGAGCCAGGCACCCTGTCCTCTGTCCTCAAGTCTGAGCCCAAGCCCCCTGGGCCCGGTATAGGGCCAGGGGTTGGGACGGTGACCACAGGGGCAGTGGGAGTGGCCGTCACCTCCTCACCCTTCACCAAAGTTGAGAGGACCTTTGTACACATTGCAGAGAAAACCCACCTTAACGTTATGTCTTCCGGTGGGCAGGCCTTACCACCTGAGGAGCTCGGCACTCGGGTTGAGCTGGGCCTGGGGGTGCCCTCTGATGGGGATGCTGCACAGGAGGGGGCCCCGGTGCCCCTGGAGAATGGCATCACCCTGTCAGGACTGGATGGGGCCGAGACAGAGAGCTGTGCCCTGTACGGCCCTCCCAGGGACAGTCCCTCAGAGGTGGCTGTGGACTCACTGCCCAATGGCCCAGCCCTGGCTGATAGGGCAGTCCCAGTATCCCCGCTGGAGGCAGGCCCTGAGAAACTGGCCACGATCTCTCCCAGCCGCCAGGCCCGGCCAGGCCCACGTCTGAGGAGCCGTATCCCTGTCCTGCTGTCTGAGGAGGACACAGGCTCAGAGCCCTCGGGCTCACTGTCGGCCAAAGAGCGGTGGAGCAAGAGGGCACGGCCACAGCAGGACCTGGCCCGGCTAGTGATGGAGAAGAGGCAAGGCCGGCTGCTGCTGCGCCTGGCATCAGGGGCTTCGTCCTCCTCCAGTGAGGAGCAACGTCGTGCTTCTGAGACACTTTCCGGCACGGGCTCCGAGGAGGACACCCCTGCCTCTGAGCCTACAGTGCCCAGGAAGGCTAGTAGGGCGGCAGCCACCCGGAGCCGGATTCCCCGTCCCATCAGCATTCGAATGTCCACACCTGCCGCAGCCCAGCAGCCCCCCAGTAGACTCCAAGGCGCGACCCCAGCATCTGACACAGCCATCACCAGCAGGTGAGAAACCATTGCCCACCCTAGGGTGGACTGGGGGTGACCATAGAAGGCGCCCACCAGTAGGGGCTTTCCCAGACCCAAGGTCAGGGGCTGTTGAAGATTGGGAGGGACCCTCAGCTACACCCCCTGTCCACCACCTCCCCAACTGGGCTCAGTTTTTCATCTGACTCAGGGAGTGGGTAGAGTAAAAATGTCTGGAAGGGGCGCCAGGGAGGCCAGGCATGGGAAAGGGTAATGGGGGATAGTGGCGTTCACACACAGCTTCCAGTGTGCCATGGGCATGTGAAGCTAAAAGATAAACCCAGAGCACTTAACTGATGGGAGACAACATCAGAACATTTCATATTAATGCAAACATGGGTATATTATAGAGAAATTTGCAAAATCCTGATGGCCTGGTGCTTAAGTGCTGCGGCTACTAACCAAAGGGTCGGCAGTTTGAATCTGCCAGGCGCTTCTTGGAAACTCTACCGGGCAGTTCTACTCTGTCCTCTAGGGTCCCTGAGTCGGAATCGACTCAACGGCACTGGGTTTTGGTATGAGAATATTAAAAATGAAACAGATACCAAAGAAAGCCGCAGCAGGCCTTGGGAGAGTGTGGCCCCTACAGGTAGTGCTCTGGAGGAGGGAGCACCAGGCCTCAGTTTACCCATCTGTGCCATGGTCTCAATCTCATCCAGCTCAGGATATAGGGCTCTAGGGCAGACTTCACACCCAGGAGGATTCTGAAAATGTCTCCTTTTTTGTTTCTTTTTCCCCTTTCCACTTGCCTTCTGTTCTCTGCTCCTCACGCAGGCTCCAGCTGCAGAAGCCCCCGGGGTCGGCCATTGCTGCTGACCTCCGACCCAAACAGCCCTCCGGCGGCGGCCCGCGTCCAGGCAGAGCACGAGTGGGAGCCAGGCCCCACGGCCCCGCCCCCGGCCCCGCCCCCGCGCCGCGCAGTCCTGGGCTCCCCGCAGCCCCGCGCAACCCCAGCGCTTCCCCACGGAGCCACTCCCTGACCCGCAAAGAGAGCCCCACCCCCTCGCACCAGGTCCGGCCCGCGGGCCCTCCACCCCGCGGAGCCCCACAGGCCCGGGCCCAGCCTGATGGCACCCGCTCCCCGGGGGGCCCCAAGAAAGGACCCAGAGGGAAACTCCAGACTCAGAGTGCAGTAACCAAAGGCCGGGCGGGGGTCACGGAAGGCCGGGCCGGAGCCAGATCATGACGCCGCGGCCCTCCGCGGCCGGACTGGCCCTCCCCCGTCCCCCACCCTCGCCCCGAAGCCCGCCTGCCGGCCACACTGGAACGGCTCCCAGCACAGCCTTACGCGCCCGACGCGCCACCCGCGGCCCCAGCTTCCCGCCTGCACACGAGAGAACGTGCGGGGACACGCGGTGCCCCGCCCACTGGCCCAGCTGGTGGCGGGCACGGTGCCTCCTGTGGCGGGACGTCCTGATCCCGGTCCCCTCCCGTTCCCTACCCCCCTCCCCCCTGCCCCCATCAGGCGGGGAGGGCTCACACCGGTCCCTCCACCCCACCCTGGGGAAGGCAGAGCCACTCTTCATCGAGGACTCCACTTCTAGGCCACCCCACTCATCCCCCAGGCCTCGGCTGCTCTCCAGGCTCCCACAAGGACCTCTGCTTACACCTCCTGCGGCGCCTTTCCCTCCTCCTGACCCTCTTGCAGCCAGATCCCCTCCTTTTCAGAGAAAGGAGCAGCCCCAAATTCCAGAAGTGGAGGCGCTAGCCTCCCCCGGGTGTCAGCCCCACGGTGTCCTGGCAGTTGTGGTAAAGGGGAGGCCTCTTCTCAGCGGCCAGGCTGGGGGCTGAGGAGGTGGGATTCAGGGGCCACAGGTCCACGCAGCTGTGAGGGGCAGGCCTGATCTGCCCCAAAGTCAAGTCCATCTTGGACACCCATGGGGAGGCAATTCTTGGGGGAGGCTTTAGGGTACAAAGACCTCTCCCCCTAAATTTGGGTGTGCCCTCAATGAGAACCACGGGGTGTGTGGGCTGCCCTCCTGTGCAAATATTTCCCAAGGGGAAATTGGAGGGGGGCTTCAAAAGAGGTTTCACCCTCTCCCTTGGCCTCCTGATCTAGTGCTCAGGACCCCTCACCATCAGGAATTCCTTCTTGCTATCTAACCTCAGTTCTGCCTCCTGCAGTTTCAGCGGACTTCCCCCTCTCTTGAGTTCAGTGGAGGTGGAGACTGGCTATCATCTGTGCTCTGGCTCTTCGGAGGTTCATTCTGGGACTCAGCTCTGTCTGGGTCACCCTTTCTACCCTCCTGGCTGTGAGGAATGGGCTAGGTCAGGCCACCATCTCCCCTAGTGAACACAGGAGACACAGACAGGCAGACAGACAGACAACTGGCCCCCTTACTTGAGGTAGCAAGACCCGTCTAACTTCCAGATTGTATGCTTGTGTGATGGGTTCCAGCCCAACCCCTCCCCCAGCTCACCTTTTGGCCTGTTGTCCCCTCTTGCTCTGACTGCAGCCCACGCACCTGAGCCATCCCTGCAGAGGGCAAGGGCTGTGCTGCTCCACGAGTGGGTGTGAGGACTCTTCCTGGGTTCTGGTTCCCCAATAGTTCACCACACCCCATCCTGAGCCTCAGCTGCCTATGTCTCGGGGTGGCAGCACACTGACTGCAGAAGGGACAGCCAACCCTACCTATCTGGGATAGGCTCCCAGCAGGCCTCTTCCATCCTCAGCACCCTGGCCTGGCCACTCTGTCCTTCCCTGGGCCACAGAGAACAAGCCAAGACATCCAGGGAAAAGAAGAAAGGTCCAGCGAGCCCCAGCTCTTTGACAGCATCCAGCCACCATCACGTGGAAGGTTGTCCCTGAAGAAGCTGGCCCCAGGAGAAGCTGGTGGGGCCAGCTGAACCCCCTCATGGAGGGTCAACAGGCTCTGGCGGCCACTTCTATGCCAAGATGGTGGCTTCTCTGCAGACCAACTCAGAGGACTCCAGGGTGAGCAGCCTTCAAGGTTCACCCCACGCTGATCCAGAAGCTCCCAGAACACTCAGGAAACCTCTCCAAACAGAGTCCTCCTTGTCAACCCAAGGCCCTCCCAAGAATCTCTGCTGCCCTCTGGATCCAGCAAAGGGCATGGAGATGGGGCCAGTCCCTCCCCACTAGAGCTTCTCGGAATGACAATCAGCTCGTGCCAGGTGGGGACCAGGGTAAAACCCCTGGTGCCCAGGCCTTGGGCCTGCTCCTTGCCACCAACTGAATCGTGAATGTAGGGCCCCCAGCCTCACCCCTGTCCCAGGACGAACAACACCCTGGTTTGGAGTTAGGAGGAAGAGGGGGGCCTGAGAGAGCCCCAGGCCCACCCCCAACCCCTGCTTCACCCAGCGCTGGAGCTGGGCAGAGACGAAAAACCCAGCTGTTCTTGGGATTCTCGATGTTCTTAGGGCTCTCAACTGACCTCAGGCCTCTGCATCACTGAATGTCACCGGGGTGGGGGTGGGGGTTGGGGGGATGGGGAGCTGAGGGGACTGATTCTGCTCCTCTCCCCAGGAAGGATCCAGGGCAGAGAAACCACATCTCCCAGCACTCCTATCCCCACCTGCAGCCTCTTCCCCCTTGCACACTCCCTGCACTAGACCCTATGGGTCCTGAGCACCTCCACTATAAAAGTGTCACCCCTGCACTTCCCCATCACCACAGCCTGTCACTGGCTCAGACAGCAGAGTCTGCTTGCACCAGAACAGACCTTCCCTCCCCAGCTGCACCAAGCATGAAGGGGATACAGGAGAGGGGCTGTGCACCAGGCACAGGGCTCCCCACTTCCCAGCTCCTTGCAGGGGCCTGGCTTGCTCAGTCTTCTCAGCCCCAGGGGCCTGCCCTGGTGGGCATGGGGCAGGGAGAGGGAGCTGCCCTGCCCTTCCCTGAGGAAGCCACTGAAGAATGTTTACACTCCAAACAGAATGTAACAGCCCACCCCCCCAAGTCACTGCATGGCCTCTGCCCATTCTGCACCTGTCCACCCCACCCCCTACACTCCACCCCACACCCGGAAGCCGCTGTCATGAGTAGATCGGGTCTCAGAAGGGAAGTAGTCATCACACCATTAAAAAGCCTGTGGACCTTTCTGTTGGCCTGGACTCTTCTTCCCTTTAGGGGGATGGCACAGGGGAGGAGAGAAGGGGACAGGATGGTGGGCAATTGGGGAGGACTCTACCTCATGGAGGCAGGCACAGCATTCATGGATGAGGGAAAAGGTGCTCAGGGTCACTCAGAAGGAGGGGGACTGCTCTACTCTGTCTCTGACACTGAAGCTTGCACTCTGCTCAGCTCCCTTGGCTGACTCCCTACTGGCCAGAGTCCCTAAATCTAGCTTTGTGCAGAGAGGGAGGGAGGAAAAACTTTCTTTGTCTCAAAGGTAACAGACAAATGTGACAATGTTTGGAAAATCGAGAATTTCAGTGACTCCCAGGCAAGGAAGAACAAAAATCTATCAAAATTACAAATGCACATAACCTGTGACCCAGCCTTACTACTTCTAGAAATTCATCATATGGATATACTTGTATACTTGCAAAATTACCCTTGTCCAAAGTCAATCATTGCAGCATTGTTTGTATAGCTCCAAAAAGTTCTGAAAACTGAGTTTTTCATTAAATTGACACAAACTCATTTGGTACCAAAACCTTGACAAGACCATTTGGTGTCATCAAGTCTGTTCCAACTCATAGCAAGCTTATGTACAACAGAACCGTACATACAACATTGCCCGGTCAGTCCTTTGTCATCCTGACAATCATTGCTGTGTTTGAGCCCATTGTTGCAGCCACTGTGTCAATCCTCCTCATTGTGGGTCGTCCCCTTTTTTGCATGATGTTCTTCTCCAGGAACTGGTCCCTCCTGATAACATGGCCAAAGTGTGGGAGACGAAGTCGTGCCATCCTCACTTCCAAGGAGCACTCTGGCTGTATTTTTTCCAAAACAGACTTGTCCGTTCTTCTGGAAGACCATGGTATATTCGATATTCTTTGCCAACACTGTAATTTAAAGGCATCAATTCTTCTTCGGTCTTCCTTATTCATTGTCCAGCTTTCCCATGCATATGAGGTGACTGAAAATATCATGGCTTGGGTCAGGTGCACCTCAGTCCTCAAACTGACATCTTTGCTTTTTAACCCTTTAAAGAGGTGTTTTACAGCAGATTTCCCCAATGCAATACATGTTTTGATTTCTTGACTGCTGTTTTATGGGCATTGATTATTGATCCAAATAAAATGAAATCCTTGACAACTTCAATATTTTCTCCCTTTATCATGATGTTGCTTCTTGGTCCAGTTGTGAGGATTTTTGTTTTCTTTATGTTTAGGTGTAATCCATACTGAAGTCTGTAGTCTTTGATCCTCATCAATAAGTCCTTTAAATTTTCTTTGCTTTCAGCAAGCAAGATTGTGTCATCTGCATATTGCAAGTTGTTAACAAGTCTTGCTCCAATCCTGATGTGTCATTCTTCTTCGTATAGTCTAGCTTCTCAGATTATTTGCTCACTATATAGATTGAATAAGTATGGTGAAAACGTACAACCCTGACGCACACCTTTCCTGATTTGAAACTATGCAGTATCCCCTTGTTGTGTTTGAACAACTGCCTCTTGGTCTATGTACAAGTTTCTCACGAGCATAATTAAGTGTTCTAGAATTCCCATCCCTTGCAATGTTATCCATAATTTGTTATGATCCACACAATCGAATGCCTTTGCATAGTCAATAAAACAGGGGTAAACATCTTTCTGGTATTCTCTGCTTTCAACCAAGACCTATCTGACATGACCAATGATAGCCCTCATTCCAGGTCGTCTTCTGAATCTGGCTTGAACTTCTGACAGCTCCCTGCAATGTGTTGCTGCAACCGTGTTTGAATCACCTTCAGCAAAATTCTACTTATGTGTGATTTTAATGATATTGTTTGGTAATTTTTGCATTGTGTTGGATTTCCTTTCTTTGGAATGGACACAAATAGGGATCTCTTCCAGTCAGTTGGGCAGGAAGCTGTCTTCCAAATTTCTTCACATAGACAAGTGAGCACCTCCAGTGCAGCATCCATTTGTTGAAACATCTCAGTTGGTACTCCATCAATTCCTACAGCCTTTTTTTTCACCATTCTCTTCAGTGCAGCTTGGACTCCTTCCTTCAGTACCGTCGGTTCTCGATCATATGCTACCTCCCGAAATGACTGAACTTTGGCCAATTCTGTTTGGTACAGCGACTCTTTGTATTCCTTCCATCTTCTTTTGATGCTTCCTTATGGTTCAATATTTTCCCCTAGAATCCTTCAATATTGCAAGTTGAGGCTTGCACTTTTTTTTCAGTTCTTTCAGTTTGTGAAATGCTGAGTGTGTTCTTCCCTTTGGTTTTCTAACTTCAGGTCTTTGCACATTTCTTTAGAATAGTTTGTCTTCTCTAGCAGTCCTTTGAAATCTTCCGTTCAGCTCTTTTATTTCATTATTTCTTCTGTTCGCTTTAACTACTCTATGTTCAAGAGCAAGTCTCAAAGTCTCTTCTGACATCTATTTTGTTTTTTTCTTTCTTTCCTGTCTTTTTAATGACGTTTTTCTTTCTTCATGTATGATGTCCTTGATGTCATGCCACAACTCATCTGGTCTTTGGTCATTAGTGTTCAATGCGTTAAATCTATTCTTGAGATGGTCTCTGAATTCAGGCAGGATATACGCAAGGTTTTATTTTGGCTCTTGTGGACTTGCTCTAATTTTCTTCAGCTTCAACTTGAACTTGCATATGAGCAATTAATGGTCTGTTCCACAGTCGTCCCCTGGCCTTGCTCTGACTGAAAATATTGACCTTCTCTATCATCTCTTTCCCCAGATATAATTTGATTTCTCTGTTTTCCATCCGGTGAGGTCCACATCTATAGTCACTGTTTGTATTGTTGAAAAAAGCTATTTGGAATGAAGAAGTTGTTGGCATTATAAAATTCCATCATTTGATCTCCAGTCTTGTTTCTATCACCAAGGCCATATTTTCCATCTATCAATCCTTTTTTGTTTCCAATTTTTGAATTTTAATCACTATTAATAATCAATGCATCCCGATTGCATGTTTAGTCAATTTCAGTTCACCAGGACAAAAGGGAGGGGAAAGGAAGACACAGTGCTTAGGAGACCCTGAGCTTCCGTTTAGGGTGATTTAAAAATTGGGAATGGCTAATGGTGATGATTCACCATAGGAGGAACATATTTCATGTCACTAAACTGTACATGAGAAGACCAAATGCTTTCTTACCTATATATTTACCACAATTAAAAAAAAAGGTTAAAAAAAGCTCACCTTGAAGGAGCTGCAAAGGGTTATGGCATTTTGTATACATGTACGCATTACTTAACATCTACGATACATTCTGTGAAATAGGACCTCATGTGATTTGGACATTGTGTGAACACCTGTGTCTTCTTGCCATGGGGCCCCCGGTCAACCAGGAGCTGCTGTATAGCCTGCAGCCTGGGCAGCTCCACTGTGGAGACCTCAGCTGAGCGCTTGGCCAGGTCCCACCCAGCTGTCACTGCCTTCTCTGCTAAGCCAGTTGCAGGGAAGGCCAGCTTGCCTGCCCTTGAGAACCTGCAGGGTTAGGGGACAGCGCAGGCCAAGGGGGCTGAAGCTGCCCAAGCCAGGTCTGGGGCATCTGGGGTGCATTCCTTCCCATCACCGTCGTACGGGACCACATCAGGGAAGACACAGGGACTGGACTTGCCAAGTTTCAGGAGCCAAGGGGGGGCAGGGTTGGAAGTTTGGCTTGGGCCTCCATAGTCACAGGCTGGATGGCTTCTGGGCTGTGTCCAGCAGCCAGACAGAAGTGGAGCTCTCACCTCAAGATGGGGGATCTGAAGTTCTGGCATTCAGACACTTGGGCGCCCCAGCCCACAGACATATATATGCACATATATGCAGTTGTACATTGCCCGAGGCAACTTTAAGATGCATATCGGGTATTTATATAATGATTATATAGTATTAAAAAAGAGGGAGTAACAGGTGGGTGAGAGGGATAGGTGGTGTCTCACCCTCATGTTGGTCTCCAGGGAGGCCTGGGCACCCTTCAGATGAATAACGGGGAGACTAATACTGGCCAAGTGACCACACAAAGGTGTGAAGTGCCAGTGGGCTGTTATGTTTGGAGAACTGGAAGGAAGGAGGAGTGTTGGGGGAAGGGCCAGGTATGGGCTAGGGGAGTGGAACCGCTCCTGGGTGGTCATGTGGGCCAAGATACAGAGCTGGTCTGCCATTTTTCAGCAGTAGGAGCTGGCAACAATGTTTAAATGGGGATGAGACCATGTCACCTTCGTGTTTTAAAACAGTGCTTGTGGTGGGTGTGTGGAGAATGGGTTGAAAGAGGTAAGAATGAAGGCAAGGATGTCTGTGTAGCTATCTTAACCCTCCTGCTAGGCTGTAAGCTCCCTGAGGGCAGGGACTGTGTCTGAGGCATCTCTGTAACTTGTAGAATGCCTTAGTTGCACTGGGGCCTCAACAAATACCTCTTAGTATTATCACCTCCCATCACCACCACTACCAGCATTTTCTGCCATTTGCTTCCTGTCACTGTCCTCACTCCCACGCCTACTAGCACCACCATTCCCACACACCATGTCACTGATTTAGCTCTTTCCCTGGTGCAGACTGGACACCTGTAGCTCAGCAGCTTGGGTGAAAGGCAAGCTTCCTGGGCTGAGAGTCAAGGGGTCCTGGTGCTCTCCTCAGCTCTGCTGCTGAGTCACTGTGTGACACCAGCAAGTCCCTCTGTCCCCCTTCCCTGTCCTTGGTTTCTTTATCTTTTCATTGAGGGAACTAGATTAAATTAGTGGTTTTCAACTTTCTTTCTTTTTTTTTTTTTTGTAGCCTGGGCCTCTTTTCCAAGGATATCTTCTGAAGCTCACTTGTTTTGAAATCTGGAGCTCCTGGGAACACAATGTAACTACTCCTTGGTGGACAGGTTGTCCTGGCTCTGCCATCCCGGCATTTGGTGGATCAGATCGGAATTAAATGTTGTTGACTCAGCTGTGCTTTGCTGCAGGGGGCATGCCTGGGAACTGAGTGAGCAAGTGCTGGGTCTCAGGCATTGCAGAGACCCATGGCAGGACCTTGGCAAAGCCCCTCCTTCCCTGTACCCTCAAGGGGCAATCTGGGAAGCTCCTGGAAATGGGACAGTGGGGCAGGCAGGAGGCACCTTGTATATGGGGAAAGCCCCTGGGAGAGGAAGTGGAGAGTGATGGGCCAGGGGTCCCAGAGAGGTCAGGCTGCCCAGTGGGGCTCCAGGTCTGTCTCAGGCCAGAGCATAAGCTCCAGGTGAAGGCCTAGAGGTACAGATTGTTCTTATGGCTCAGCAGAAAGAACCCTACACCTGGTCAAGGCCTGGCCATCAGTCTTGAAGCCTGGGCTGCCAGCCAGGCTGGGGCTGCAAAGAGGCAAGGCTGACCTGAAGTCTCCTAGGCCAAATGGCATCAAGGGAGAGCTGTCACCATGCCTGAGGGCCTCCTCTCTTAGGGACACTTGGAGCTCTGTTGGCCTCCTAAACATGAAGCTACCGGATCCAGTCTCTGAGCACCAACAGGTAAACCCCAGAGCTACAAAGTTTGTGACCTCTGAACAGATGGTAGCTCCTCCCCTCTAGGCACTGGGCCAGATGAACAGGGGTCCCTGGAAACCTGGGTGACTGGGGAGGGCCTATGCCTGGGCCAGCCCCTGAGGGCCAAATTCTGGCTACAGGCTCTCCACTCATCAGCCCATCCTGCTCCTCCCCCAGAGTCCAAGGGTCCAGGTGGCAGGCAGACTGAGCTGTGCTGGACACTGCAGAGGGAGCCCGCACTGGGGACGATTGGTGGGTGGGCAGCATGGGCTTTGAGGAGCTGCTGCATCAGGTCGGTGGCTTTGGGCCCTTCCAATTGCGGAATGTGGCCCTGCTGGCTCTGCCCCGGGTGCTGATGCCCCTACACTTCCTCTTGCCCGTCTTCCTGGCTGCTGTGCCTGCCCATCGCTGTGCCCTGCCTGGAGCCCCTGACAACTTCAGCCACCAGGATGAATGGCTAGAGGCCTACCTGCCCCGGGAGTCCAATGGCACACTCAGCTCCTGCCTCCGCTTCACCCACCCCCACCCACTCTTCAACACCACATTGGTGGGAGGACGACATAGCCCTGAGGAGCTTGAGGGGGTGTCCCCCACAGTGGCCTGTCCCCAGGGCTGGGAGTATGACCGCTCACAGTTCTCCTCCACCATTGTAACCGAGGTACCAGAGGTTGTGGGGCATGTGAGTGGGGTGGGCTGCCATTGCCTTGGGTGGTTACTGTGTGGGCATTAGATATACTACTTTACCTCTTAGAGTCTCAGTTTACCCATCTGTAGTTGGAGTCTATAAATATAAAGCACTGAGCCTAGCTCCTGGCTTGTAGTAAGGGCCGATCCCAGGGGGTGCTATTATTAAATTGGGAGATGTTGAAGGCAAGGGGGGGCTAAGATGGCTGCAGGAACTGGGGACAGAGGGCTGAGAAGGGTGTTTCTGCAGGAAATGGTGGGGAAACCACAGAGATCTCCCTCTCTCCTTTCCTCTTTTCAGGCCCCAGATCTGAGATTTACATAGCCCATCTGGATATGGGGTGCTGGGGGGGGCTGACTCTCTCCAGGGAGGGAGGAGGATTCCTGTTGTCATGGTCGAGGCCTCCATGGGAAGCAGCTGAGGCTGCAGGACTGGGGAGGGGACAAGTGTCCTATACCCCCTGGCTGGGATGAATAGTTGGGTGTTTAATATCTAGCATGGAGGCAGAGGGGGATGGCTCAGTTGACCTCAGAAAGCCCAAGGTCTGGTGCCAGTTAGAAGGAGTCCTGTGCGCATTGGAGTCCTTCCCTGTCTGTCCTTGCAGTGGGACCTGGTGTGTGAGCAGAAAGGCCTGAACCAAGTCACGTCCACGTTTTTCTTTGCTGGTGTGCTAGTGGGGGCCGTGGCCTTCGGATACCTGTCCGACAGGTGGGGTGAGCTGTGGGGCTGATGAGGGGTGAGAAGGGGAGGCTCTCTCCCACTAGCAGGGGTATGGGCCTAGTCTGCCTCTGTCTTGGGATCTCCCCTCCATGGGGGAGCTGACTCTGCATGACCCGTTGCAGGTTTGGACGCCGCCGCCTGCTACTGGTGGCCTATGTGAGTACCCTGGTGCTGGGCCTGGCATCTGCAGCCTCCATCAGCTATACCATGTTTGCCATCACCCGCACCCTCACTGGCACAGCTCTGGCTGGCTTTACCATCATTGTGATGCCACTGGGTGAGACAGGCAAAGGATGGACAGGGCCTATAGGGCTGGAGGGAGGTGTTGTCAAGGGTGAGACTGAGCCCATCTGGCCCCCACTAACTGTCTTTCTGTCTGGCCCCTTCCCTGGGCCTAGAGCTGGAGTGGCTGGACGTGGGGCACCGCACTGTGGCAGGCGTCCTGAGCAGCACCTTCTGGACAGGGGGCGTGATGCTGCTGGCACTAATTGGGTACCTGATCAGAGACTGGCGATGGCTTCTGCTGGCTGTCACCCTTCCTTGCGCCCCAGGCATTGTTAGCCTCTGGTGAGGCCTTGGGGCAGCTGGGGAGATGGAGATATAGGAACCCAGAGATGGAATTAATCAGAGACTGAGACTCAGGGACTGAGAGATGGAGAGAGACAGCTGGAGTCAGTGACCAAGAGACAGAAAGAACCAGAGACAGAGACCAATAGACAGAGGTGAGATAGAGAGAGATGACGATGACGGCACAGGACAGTGAGAAAGAGAGAACAAGATCTATAGGGAGAGCTGGAGAAATAGAGACAGAACCAGTGAGAGACAGTGAAACATGTGAGACACTGAGTGAAAGAGACAGAGCTCAACAGTAGATTCACAGGTACAGATGGCAAAAGACACAGAGAAAACAAGAGTGAGAGACGCAAAGACAGAGCTGGAAAGACAGACACTGCCAGGCACAACTTGAGGTAGGGGTGGGACCAGGGCCAGTGTGGGGGGTGGAGGATCCCTGATGGGAGGGTGGGAAGCCAGACAGGATGGGCATTTCATTGCCTCCCAAAGACAGCCCTCTGAGTATGTGTCTCTCCATCTATGCCCTCCTTTGGGTGGTTGGTCCTGGGGACCGAGGTACTGAGGGTGAGGCCAATCAGTTCAGTAGGGCAGGGTTGGTCCAGAAGGGACTCCCAGACTTGGATACCTAGGCCCAGACAAGGAAGTTTGGTAGAAGGAGGCTTTCGAATTGCCTTAAAGGATGAGTAAGAGTTCATCAGGGGTAGGGGGAGGTGGTGGTGGGGAGAAAGAAATGTTCCCAGCTGAGGGGCTGCCTGAACAAGGGCCTGCAGCCTGACAGCCTATGGCATGATCAGAATGGAGATGTGGCTTAGGGCATTGTGATCCAGTCCCAGAACCCAACTTTCTGGCTGAAGAGCTCCCTGCCTGTCTCCCAGGTGGGTGCCTGAGTCTGCCCGCTGGCTTCTGACCCAGGGTCGTGTGGAGGAGGCTCACAGGTACCTGCTCCGCTGTGCCAGGCTTAATGGGCGGCCCATGGGTGAGGACGGCCTGAGCCTGGAGGTAAGGGTGAATGTGTGTGTGTGTCCTATGTCAAGTGCCTCCCTCTAGGGGCTCACGGTACGTGACAGGAAAAGCCCCTGACCCCTAAGGAAAGGTCCAAACTCCTTGGGATGTCCTACCCACACTCTTGACTCAGAGCCCACCTTCACCTTTCTCAGCTCCCATGTGCACACACTCCCCCTCCACCCCCCTACCTGGCAGAGGGGAGGAACAGACACCCAGAGAGAGCAATGTGCCCTGCCAAGGCCACATAGCCAACTCTGATCTCACAAACTTGCCTCTTCCCCCACCAGGCCCTGAGCAAGGTAGCAGCCAAGGAGCGGGTGGTCCAGAAACCCTCCTACTTAGACCTGTTCCGCACGCCTCGGCTCCGACACATTTCACTGTGCTGCATGGTGGTGTGGTGAGGAGTGGTTGTCCTGAACCTGGCTGGGCTGGTATGGGGCAGCCGCCAGGATGGGACTGGATGTGAGAAGGACGAGGGACAAATGAACTGTAACTGTGGGAGGCAGGAGGATTAGCTTCAGGAGATCTGGCTGGGCGAGGTCACAAGATGCAGCAGGCATCAGAGACACCTAGGTTCTAACTCAGGCTCTGCCCTTCCTTACTCTGCAGCCTTGGACAGTTCACTTAACCACTCTGAGCCTCACTGACCCTTCTGTACAATAGGGATGCTATTAGTTCCTACTTGGCAGGGTTGCTGTGGCGATTAGTATAAACGGCTTTGGACGCTGGGACGCGCTGCCTATTCAGGGGAGTTACAGGGAGGGGAAAGATCCTAGGCATCGGGCACTGCAGGGGAGGAGGTAGTCCCGCTAAAAGCCAAGGCTCCCTGAGAAGACAAAGAGGATGGGAAGGAAGGCCCCTTGAGTGGCATCGCGATCCTCTTCAGGTTTGGAGTGAACTTCTCCTATTACGGCCTGAGCCTTGACGTGTCGGGGCTCGGACTCAACGTGTACCAGACACAACTGCTGTTTGGGGCCGTGGAGCTGCCCGCCAAACTGCTAGTCTACCTGTCGGTACGCCATGCCGGACGCCGTCTCACGCAGGCGGGAACGCTGCTGGGATCGGCCCTTGCTTTGGGCATCCGGATACTGGTGCCCTCTGGTGAGCCCCGCCCTCAGACCCCGCCCGCTCCCGGAAGTTCCACCCCTGGGCCCCGCCCACCCGCCGGAGCCCCGCCTCCTAGCCCGAAACCTCCCGCCCTTCCGCGGGGAGCTGGGACTCTCAGTCCTTTAAGTCCCGCCCACTCCTCGGAGACCGCACCTCCTATCCCGGAAGCCCTCGCTCTTCCACAAGGGCCGCTTACTGCACTGTGGCGCTTTTCTTCCAGAGAAGGGGCCGTGGGGCACTATCCTGGCGGTGATGGGAAAGGGTTTTTCTGAAGCTGCCTTCACCACTGCCTACCTGTTCACGTCAGAGTTGTACCCTACCGTGCTCAGGTAGGGGCACCTGGGCTCCTGGAGGAGAGGTGGGCTTGTTAGTCACATCTCTTACCAACATCCCTACATACACACTGCACTCCAATCCTCTCACCCAATCCCGACACCATATTCAGAATACGGTGCTCATCAGGGGCTGTGTTTGACGGAGTCTGGGCGAAGGGGAGCAGCATTTCATCTTCTACACTGTGACCCTGAGCCAAGTCAGGCAACCTGTCTGGACCTCCCTTGGAAGAAAATAGTCATAAGAAGCCCCATCCTGCCCACCCCACCCCATTCACTACCACTGAAGCAGAGCTGCCCTTGGGTGTTGTCTCTGGACACAAGATCTGGCAGCCCTTCCAGCTAGCTATTGGGTGGTGACTCCAGGAGCTGGCAGTTTGGGAGAAGAGGCTTCTAAGCAGCTGGGTCTGTTTAGAAAGGCTTGAGGCTCTGACAATATGGCAGGGCCTGTACAAGCCTCTGGCCCTTTTTGTTCCGTACTACCCTATCCCCACCTCCTTTCTTATGACTTTTCTTCTTCTTCAATGATTATTCTTGATGGTACCTCATTGGCATCGAGAATGGGAGCCTTTGGCCAGGTGGAAAAGACCAACCGAAAGAAGCCCCAGCTCCCTTAGCTGTCTGGGAAGAAGGGGTTCCAGGGCCTGCCAGCCCAGGAAGGAAGCAAGTCCTGTGGGACATGATCCCAAGTACATATGAGAACCAACCCTTGCCCCCCATCCTCTCTCTCTGAACAGACAGACAGGGATGGGGTTGACTGCACTGGTAGGCCGGCTGGGGGGCTCCTTGGCCCCACTGGCAGCTTTGCTGGATGGAGTGTGGCTATCATTGCCCAAGCTCACTTATGGGGGGATCACCCTGCTGGCTGCCTGCACTGCCCTCCTGCTGCCAGAGACAAGGCAGGCGCACTTGCCGGAGACTATCCAGGATGTGGAGACGAAGAGGTGGGTGCACAGGGCTCTGTCTGCATATGTGTAAGCACACGCATGTGGGTATGTGTGACACCTTAGAATTCAGAGAGGAAAACGTGTTTGTACATACGTACTTGGTGCATGTATCTAACTGTGCACAGTGCAGTATGTTTTATGGTGCATGGCCTGGGGTAGGAGCCCTGGTGGCAGTGGTTAGGAGTTTAGCTTCTAACCAAAAGGTCTGCCAGTGCTCCTTGGAAATCCTACGTGGCAGTTCTACTCTGTCCTATAGGCTCACTATGAGTCAGAATCAACTTGACGAGTTGTTTTTTGGACCTTCGGTATATAAATTGAGTGTGTAAAAAGTGTATATGACTCCATATATATGTGTGTGTATGCACAAATACTCAAGATTGTCAGGAAGAGGTGCATGTATATACAGTCAGGTATGCCTACTCATCGGGTGTGTATACAAATGTGTGTGAGTCACTTCTGGGAGTAGTTTGTATTACCACAGGCTGGGGAGAGTCCTGGGTCACTCCTGACGGGGCATGTTGGGTGGTAGGCTCAGGGTCTAAGCCTGCTCTGCTCATGACTTTTCTCCAAATGCCTGTCCAGCCTTCAGGTGGAAGAAACACACACGAATCAGGTCCAGGACTGAGTGGGATTGGGGGCTGCCCCTCCATGGAAGCTCTGCAGCAGGGTCTGGGAGAGCAGAAGGGCAGGCCCTGTTGCCAGGGCTGGGGGCATCAAGCTCTCTGCCCAAGGCTGCAGTTGCCACTGGTGCCCCCTCCCTGTGCTCATCCAGCCTTGACTATTCTGCCTCCAGCAACAGGGTGACTTCCCAGAATGCAGTGAGCCACTGGAAAATTCTAGTCCCCCTCTTATGGCTGGGAGGATTCTGTGAATAAAGGTGTTCTTGGGTTGGGATAGCAATGAGGAGCTGTGGGGAAAGCCCTAGATGGGAAGCCACTGAGTTTGCCCTGGGCTCTGATTCCAGCTTTGCAATTGATTTGCTGTGTGACCTTGGGCATGTGGCTTCCCCTCACCAGGCCTTAATCTGTTCATCTCTCAAATGAGATAATGAAGCCTCTTAGCAGACTTCACAACAGGATCTGTTGTCATACTCAAATGAAATGCTGAAGAAGGTGCTTCTTCTAGAGATGGTGCTAAAGAAGACTGTCCCATGATGACTTCTGGTACTAAAAGGACTAGAGGACATGCTCTCCACTGTGTGGCAGAGGGCTGCCTAATGCCAGGGCCAGGGGACCAGGAGAACAGAGTTCTTTATTCCCATGACTGGTCTTGCTACCTCCCAGGCACTCTGCAGGGCAATGCTCCCCATCCCACCCCCCCACTCCCCACCACACACACACACTCCCCATCCTCCAATCCACTGTCTAGGCCTCATGCTCAAAGAAGAGTTGAAGTCATGGGAGGTAACATTTTATCGGAGAAGCCAGGGAGGCTGAGGCTCAATAAACAAGTTTTATGAGTACCTCAAACCTCCAGAGTTTGCTGGCAAAAGGGATGGGGAAGGCAAGGAGGCCACTCTTCAAAGGGATTGCCTATGACCTGTGGCCAGATAGGAAAGATAGGAATGGGAAAGGCAAGAGTTGTCAGATAAAGTCCAGGATCTCTGGCCCACATGCCTATTCCTCCCATGGAGCCTAGGCCCAGGTCTGTACCTCCCTCCATCCTGACAGAACTAAAGAATTCTATAGCTCCCAATGGACCACAGAGAGAATGGTGGGCAGCCTGAGTCAGAGTGATCTCTGCCGTGAGCACCTCATTTGGATTTCATCTCTGCTGGGTCATAAATGTAGCAGCCCACGTCGCCAATGTTCACACCTGAGGGAGAGAACCCCATCACCAAGGGCCTTATGGTGCTCAGTTGAGGGCTGCGGGGAATTGGAAGAGGGCTGGGGTGTGTTTGACCACAGGGGAAGTTGTTCACATCCCCACAGGCCATATACATGCCATACTCTAGGTTCAGCGTCAGGGTAGGGCTGCCCACCTTTGGGGACAAACAGGCAGCCATAGCACAGGACGTGGCAGTAGGGGAGGCCGTCATGCTGGGACAAGGAGAGAAAAAGAAAGCCCATCTCAGCCTGTCTCTTCCCATCTCCAGTCTCCCTCCTCCCAGCATACACACCCATCCCTGCCCTGCACACCTCAGCATGGCTCCCAGCAGTCAGGGTCTTCTGGCAGCGCTGGCACCTCAGACAGGGCCGGTGCCAATTTCTGCCCAAAGACATCACCTTCTCAGCTGGTGGGGGAAAGAGGCGGTTGTACTGGGAACAGGCAGGAAGACCCACATGCCTTGGACCACCTCCCTGCCCCCTGTTGCCCACCCTACACCCCCTCCCCAAGTTTTCTACTATTACTTACCAAAATAGACGGGCTCCCCACAGCCAGGGCACAGTGAAGTCTCCCCAGTGAATGTCTTCATGTGGGGAGGGCCTTTAAGGGGAAGAGGCCCTTGCTAGGGCTGAGGTGGGGGCCGAGGCCTAAGCAGGGCCCACCAGCACATGCCTGCACATGGCACTAGCCTCTTCCAAAAGCCATGCACATCCCAGAGCCCCAACCCCATCCAGGCAGCCACGAGTCTGCCTTCCTGTGGCCCACAGCTGAGTCCCCTTTGACCCTACCTCCTGTCCTATCCCTGTATGCAAGAGGGACCACCTGCTTCCTTCTTGTCCTCCCAGGGGCTCAGATGCCCAGCAGCCCAACCCTGTCAGCAACTCAATCCTCAGGAAACCTAAGCTGATACATGAGCTGGCCAGGGCAGAGGTGTCAGATGTTGGGGAGCATGGTGTCAATGCCCAGTCCAGGCAGTGGGAGGAAAGAACAAGAGCTGGAGGGGAGTTGATGCAGGTGAGGGGCTGGCCCCAACCAAATGACCCCTCAACCATAAGTCATTCCTTCCACAGCCCTGAGAGAGGCTCAAGTTCCAGGCCAGCTCTGCCTCTGACTAGCTGTGTGACTGCACAAGGTCACTTGCCCTCTCTGGACCTGTTTCCTCACCTGCAAAATGGGATGATAATGCCATCTGCCCTATTTACTGCTTAACAGCTGACATGAGGGAACATCAAAAAAACAGAAGACTTTGTTAAGAACAAAAGTTGTAAGAATCTGGAGCAGAGACCCAGGTGGAAGACTGCACCTCACTCTAGCTCCTGCTGCATCCTGGGGAAGGTTCAGGAAGAGGAGGGACTGGGACCCAACCTCACTTACTTTTCTTTCCCTGGGGAAGGCCAGTCCTGGGTCTAGGGGGGCTGAAGCTGCTGGGGCTGAGGGAAGTGCTGCTGGCAGGGGTGTGAGTGGGGGGATTGTAGAGATAGGAGCCCACACCACCAATATTCACCCCTGCAGAGAAAACAAGGGAGGACAGGCTTGAGTCTGCAGACCACATCCACAGGAGAGTTCTGCTGTGCCTTGGCCCCTTCCAGGCTGGTACTTACTTACCCCTGGGTCCGAAGAGAGCCCCGTAACATGGCTTGTGGCAATACGGCCTCCCATTGTGCTGGGTAAAAGCAGAAGGGGGGGTTGCTCTGGGTCAAGGGGTGGAGGGGCCCTCTTCTGTGCCCCACAGGTGTTCCCCCAAGTCAGCCTGCCAGGTGTGTCTTTCTGCTGACCTGGCCTGGTAGAGTTGGGAGGGTGGGGGGTGGGCTGGCATTGGTGGGCATTGGGCAGAATTACCAATGTGGTTGAGGGAGGAAGGGCCATAGTGGGTCGAGCGACACTGCTGTCCTCCACTCTAACCCCCACTGCTGGAGTGGAGCTCACAGGTGGGTGGCTTTGGGGTTGGTCTCTGTGGTTGCCTTTGGCGGGCCTCCAGGGCTGAAAGCAGTGGTCGGGGGCTGGGGGAAGTGACAGGCTATGTGCCCTGTCCGGGCCTCACCTCTGCGTGCCCCCCGGGGGACAGGATGCTGTGGCAGCGCTCACATTTCAGGCAGAAGGGGTGCCAGTTCTTGCCCAGGGAGCTCACCTTCTCAGCTGTGGGGGACAAGGTGGAACCGGGCTGCGGAGAACCAGGCCGAGCATCGGGCGCCTTCCTTTACCCCTCAGCCTTCTGGGGAAACCAGACCCGTCCGCCCTGCTACCTGGAGACGGCCGGGTGCGTCTCCGGGAGGCCAGCCCCAGCGCGATGTGCCCCACCTGGCTCTTGCAGGGGGTCCCAGCTGGGAAAGGGTGGTGGTTCGGGCCCCCCCCCCGCCGTCACAGGTGGAAAGAGGGGTCTGGCACCCCGCTGTCACCAGCACCTCAGAAAACACAGTGGTCCACATTCGCCCATCTTCACCCCCTCCCCTCCACCCCCCCCCCCCAGCCCGGCCCTCACCAAAGTAAACGGGTAGCTGGCAACGCGGGCAGGTCCAGCTCATGGCTCTGCTCTGGGCAGCGAACGCAGCACACAGTAGGTACCGCCGAGAGGCCTCCGTTCCCGCCCCCTCCGCTGGCTCCGCCCACGGCCCAGCTTTGAGCCTCATTGGCCTGACTCCATAGCTCCTCGGCGACCATAGGCCGCTAGGAATTTAGAACCTGGGCGACGCAGGCGACTTCCCAGTTGCTTTGAAGAATACTAAAGCCTCTCACACTTTAGGAGGAAGGGTCCTGAAGCCAAGCGGGTTCCGGACCGGGAGGGAAGCGATGCAAGGAAGACACATGGGTGGCTTGGTACCGAGAGGAAAAATGCCCAGCGTGCAGACACCAGGAAAACACTCGATTCTGTCCCCAAAGCGAGGGGATAAGCTTCTTTGAAATGGTCGAATCCCGTGCTGGTACTTTAGGAGAATGGTTAAGAGCAAGGGAATCTGGAGCCAGACTCAGAGCCCATCTCTGCTACTTATTGTTTGGCTTCAGGAAAATTACTTAACCTCCCTCTGCCTCCGTTTTCTTAGCAGTACAATAAATATTATGATAACAGTCTCTATCTCATAGGATTGTTGTGAGAATTTGATGAGCTAATATACGTGAAGTGCCCAAACAGTGCCTGGCACATAAATTCCATAGCAGTGATAGCTGTCATTCTGTTAGGTCCCTTAACGGGCTCAGGATTTAGTTTGGAATCCTCAAAACGTGGTCTGCATACAAAGGTTTGCTTGTAAAAGTGTAATGCTTCCTTATTACATTTAAAAGTATAGTTTAGACACCAATTACATATGTCTAATTTAGTTTTCTTTAAAATCAGATAAGTCTAATTTAGTTTGAAATATTTGTTTAAAGTAGCTCAGCAGTGCTTCAAAAGACACTACCAAAAAAGTGGGGGGAAAAAAAAGTGAAAGACGACCAACCCAATGGAAGAAAATATATTAAGAGTTTAATATCCAGAACAAAGAGCTCTTACAACACAGCAATAAAAAGATAACCCAATTAAAATATGAGCAAAGATTTTAAACAGACATTTTCCAAAGAAGATATTCAAATAGCACTATTGTTGTCCTTAGGTGCCCTTGAGCCGGTTCTGACTCACAGCGACCCAATGTACAACAGAACACTGCCCAGTCCTGTGCCATCCTCACAATCATTGTTATGCTTGAGCACACTGTTGCAACCACTGTGTCACTCCATGGCATTAAAGGTCTTCCTCTTTTTCACTGACCCTCCACTTTACCAAGCACGATGTCCTTCTCCAGGGACCGGTCCCTCCTGATAACATGTCCAAAGTATGTGAGATGAAGTCTCGCCATCCTTGCTTTTAGGGAGCATTCTGGCTGTACTTCTTCCAAGACAGATTTGTTTGTTCTTTTGGCAGTCCATGGCGTATTCAATATTCTTTGCCAACACCCTAATTCAAAACCATCAATTCTTCTTCGGTCTTCCTTACTCATTGTCCAGCTTCTCTATGCCCATGAGGTGACTGAAAATACCATGGCTTGGGTCAGGCACACCTTAGTTCTTAAAGTGACATCTTTACTTCTTAACACTTTAAAGAGATCTTTTGCAGCCCATTTGCCCAAAGCAATGTGTTGTTTGATTACTTGATGGTTGGTTCCATGGGCATTGATTTGGATCGAAGTAAAATGAAATCCTTGACAACTTCAATCTTTTCTCCGTTAATCATGATGTTCCTTACTGGCCCGGTTTGAGGATTTTTGTTCTCCTTGTGTTGATGTGTAATCCATACTGAAGGCCGTGGTCTTTGATCCTTATCAGTAAGTGCTTCAAATCCTCTTCACTCTCAGCAAGTAAGGTTGTGTCATTTATATAAAACAGGTTGTTAATGGGACTTTCTCCAATCCTGATGCTGAGTTCTTCTTCATATAATCCAGCTTCTTGGATTATGTGCTCAGCATACAGATAAAATAATTATGATGAAAGGATACAATCCTGACACACAACTTTCCTAACTTTAAACCACTCAGTATCCCCTTGTTGTCTTGGAATAACTGCCTCTTGGTCTATGTGCAGGTTCCTCGAGCAAATAAGCATTCGGGAACTCCATTCTTTGCAATGTTATCCATAATTTGTTATGATCCACACATCTGAATGCCTTTGCACAGTCAATAAAACACAGGTAAACATCCTTCTGGTATTCCCTGCTTTCAGCCAAGATCCATCTGACATCAGCAAAGATATCCCTAGTTCCACATCCTCTTCTGAATCTGGCTTGAATCTCTGGCCGTTACCTGTTGATATACTGCTGCAACCGCTTTTGAATGATCTTCAACAAAATGTCACTTGTGTGTGATGTTAATGGTATTAATAATGAATTAATGATATTAATAATAGCACCCTTAAGCACATGAAAAGATGCTCAATGTTATTTAAAAACAAAAAAACCCAAACCCATTGCTGTGGAGTCAATTCCTATTCATGGCAACTCCATGTGTGCAGAGTAGAACTGCTCCATAGGGTTTTCCTTTTGCAAGCAGATTGCCTTTGGGTATGTTCGAACAGCCAACCTTTTTAACAGTCCAGTGCTTAACCATTTTCCCTTCTCAGGAATCTTTTTCACTAGCATTAGGGAAATGCAAATCAGGACCACAATGAGATAACACTTCACACCCACTAGGGTGACTAGAATTAAAAAGATGGACAATAAGAACTGTTGGTGTGGTTGTAGAGAAACTGGATCACTTATACACTGCTGGTGGGAATGTGAGATGGAGTAGCTGCTTTGGAAAACAGTCTGGCAGTTTCTCAAAACGTTAGACATTGAGTTACCATATGGCCAATTTCACTCCTAGGTATAAAAAAACCCAGTGCCGTCGAGTCGATTCCGACTCATAGCGACCCTATAGGACAGAGTAGAGCTGCCCCATAGAGTTTCCAAGGAGTGCGTGGGGGATTTGAACTGCTGACCCTTTGTTTAGCAGCCGTAGCACTTAACCACTACGCCAAAGAATTGAAAACATGTTCACACACAAACTTGTAGACGAGTGTTCACAGCAGCAGTATTCCCAATAGCCAAAAGGTGAAAACACCTTAAAGCCTATCACCTGGTGTGGTATATCCATGCAATGATTTATTCAGCATAAAAAGGGATGAAATACTGATACATGCTACACATGGATGAACATTAAAAGCATTGTTAACTGAAAGAAGACAGACAAAAAGACCACATATTGTATGATTCCATTTGTACAAAATGTCCAAAATGGGTAAATCCATAGAGGAAGAAAGTAGATTTAGTGATTACCAGGGGTTGGAGGGAGGAGGAATTGGGATTGTCTGCTAATGGGTACAGGAGTTCCTGGGTGGCGAACATGGTTAAGTGCTCAGCTACTAACCAGAAGGTTGGTGGTTTGAACCTCCCAGCGGTGCCTCAGAAGAAAAGCCGGGTAATATGCTTCCAAAAGGTTCCATCCATGAAAACCCTATGTAGCACAGTTCTACTATGAAACACATGGGGTTGCCATGAGTCGGAATCTACTCAGTGGTAACTGGTCTTGTTTTTGTCTTTTGCTAATGGGTGCCAGGTTTCTTTTTGGGGAAATGAAAATGTTTGAGAATTAGATAGTGGTGATGGTTGCACAGTCTTATGAATATACCAGAAACTACTGAATTATACACTTTAAAAGAGTAAATTTTTTGATATATGAATTAGATCTCAATAGCAATAATAATAAAACATCCTGAAGGGAACTAGTTAAAAGAAGAGAAACTAAAAACAAACAGTACTTAAGCAAGTGAGGAGCAAGAGGGAGAGCTAATTACCTGGTGCCAGTTGACCAGCAAAGGAGACAACCCCTCCATGATGTATTGTGGTGGAAAAGTTTTCTGGAGTAAGCTCGTTTCTTATGTCAAGCCAGCTCAGAAAGGGCTGAAGGGACCATGTTTACTAAATTCATCACTGGGCTGTAGTGCTGTGCCCTGCTAGGAGTCCAAGATCCTCTCTGGATTCATATGAGCAATGGGGATGGGGTAGTGCCTAAGGTCCCTGGAAGTCTATGAACTTCCACTCAACATTCTTATTTCCTACATTGTCTCCATCAGTACCTTTTGCTTACAACACTTGTTTTATCCTCCTTGTTGACTTCTAAGGGTGTAAGGCTTATACATTGTGGACAAGTTTGTCTACACTTTTTCATTATTTGTTTCTTGCTATGGAGACTATTTAAAGATCCTTAGTTTTATAGCTGTTGAAAATAGTTATAACAAACTTGAAAAATATTACAGTTTTATCCTCCACTGATAGGAGCCCTGGTGGTGCAGTAGTTAAGAGCTTGGCTGCTAACTGAAACGTCGGAGGTTCAAGCCCACCAGCCTCTCTGCAGGACAAAGAGGTGGCAGTCTGCTTCCATAAAGATTTAGTGTTGGAAATCCTATGGGCCAGTCCTACTCTATTCTATGGTCACTATGAGTTGGAGTTGACAACAATGGGTTTATTGTTTATTTTAATCCTCGTCTGAGTTTTACTCTTGTGCTTCTGCCTCATTTGTTTCTTCCTGAAGAAGGCAGTTTTAAGTTCACTGCCAAAAGGTTCTCTATGGCTCTCATGGAGAAGCCTCCACGTTAGGAGAGTGAAGCACTGCATTGATGTCTTTATTTGTAGACATGCTTCATCCTCTAGGAAGGCCTAACTTTATCTGCCCAGGGATCTATCCTCCTTAGAACTTCCACAGCACATCAAATAATCCTTCCCCAAGGCCTCCAGGCACCTTCTGCCTGAGATCACCTTCTGCAGGTGCCTCATGCCTCCTAGGCAGGTCATCTTTACTCTAGTATCCAGCACAGGGTCCAACACCAAGAAGCAAGCATCTGAGTGTGAGTTCCATGCTGTTTTCACACAAGTTGCAATGTCAGCGGGGCGAATGCTTTACTGCTTCCCGTTTTCTGTGACCTTCCCGTATTCCATAGCCACGACAAACATAGGATGCTTTAGCTCTTCCAGGTCAGTGCTTAGAAAAGACTAGTGGAGGCTCCTTTCCAAACAGTTGCCATCCATTTGCACATACAGCAAATCACAGCATTTCACTCCTTTCTTGCCTGGTTTTTGTTATTCTTTACAAAGAGGCTTTGTACAGAATGCTGCAGTGCAATGAGTTACTTGATGTGGCCTTTGTCACTCACACACAGTGATTTGGTGGAACTGTACAAATTCGGTAACTGTGGCCCAAAAGGGGAGTTGGTCAGTTTTGCTTGAAATGAGTCACCCTAGAGGCAGGAAAGACAGGATCCCACCACAACCAGGGACGGAGAACCAGGAGCGAAGCCTGTCCTTTGGAGTGAGGATCCCTGCACTGAGAAGTTCCTGGAACCAGGAGACGAAGACAGAGAAAGAAAGAGAGAGAGAGAGCAGGGACACTGAAGATGGCAAGAAACAGTGGCAGATAAGCAGTGGCAGGAGATGGTGTGGTTGGCTCTCAGGCCCATGGAGCAAGAAGGTGAGTGCCTTTGGGCAGGAGGCTTGCTGGCAAAGTAGGGTGCCTCTGGGCACTTGGCAGAGTTAGGTTTGCTGACCTGTTGAGCTAGAGCTGAGCACCTTTGGTCCGAGGCTTACTGGCCTAGTGGGGTGCCTTGGGGTACTTATTGGCAGAGCTAAAAGAGCTTTGTAACACTTGCCCAAGCAAGGCAGAGGCTGAGGAGCCAGAGAGAAGCATGCCTGTGGGTACAACTGAAAAGAGGCTGTCCTGACAGAAGAACTGTATCCTGAGTGTTCCTGAACCTCAACTGTAATGTGTTAACCACTACCAAACCCACTGTTGTCGGGTTGATTCCGACTCATAGCGACCCTATAGGACAGAGTAGAACTGCCCCATAGAGTTTCCAAGGAGCGCCTGGTGGGTTTGAACTGCCGACCTCTTGGTTAGCAGCTGTAGCACTTAACCAGTACGCCACCAGGAAGTAACGTGTTATTTCCCTAATAAACCCCATAATCGTGAGTATTGTCTGTGAGTTCTGTGTGGTCGTTGCAATGAATTTTCGAACCCAGCAAAGAAGTAGTGAGTGCTGTGGGAGGGATGGCTGGTGTCAGAATTGGTAAAGATAGCAGAGAGAGGAGGCATATCTGACCTCCATAGGAATCAGCCTTGGGCTGTTGATCTTGATTCTCTTTCCCCCTTGTGAAGTTAGAGGAGGTCAGACTCTACCCCGACTCCATTTTTACAAATGCTAACAGGGAAAACTAACATGTCTTGTAGCTAACATGTCTTGTAGGAATGCATTTGCAATTACTGACAGTGGTTGTTTTAAAAAAAACAGTTGTTGTGGCTAAACTCACTAAAATGGTGTTTTAACAAATACCACAAATTGGTAAATCCAGCCGAGTGTATATAATACCTACTTAATGGTCAAAGTGCAATCTGTACCATCTCCTCTAAGAGGCAAGCTCCTTTCTCACAGAGACCAGGTGACAGTCTTCCCCACCCATGTCCCCTGCATAGACCTCTCTCACAGTATCCATAATGTTTTTACACTTGTTTCCTTGTGGCACTTTCAATTGACAGGATTGAGGCTTAGTTTTCTGTGTATCTCTAGCACTCAGTACAGTGTAAGTGTTCATTACATGATAACTACTATTTATTATTACTATTAAAATCTTCCCCTAATACTTTTTGCTTCTTGTTTTTAATCGCTATTACCTGTGTTTTATTGACTATGCAAAAAGCATTTGACTGTGTGGATCATAACAAATTTGGGATAACACTGCCAAGAATGGGAATTCCAGAACACTTAATTGTGCTCATGAGGAACCTGTACATAGATCAAGAGGTAGTCATTCCAACAGAACAAGGGGATACTGCATGGTTTAAAGGTAGGAAAGTTGTGTGTCAGGGTTGTATACTTTCACTATGCTTATTCAGTCTGTATGCTGAGCAAATAATCTGAAAAGCTGGACTATAAGAAGAAGAACACAGCACTGGGATTGGAGGAAGGCTCATTAACAACCTGTATTATATAGATGATACAACCTTGCTTGCTGAAAGTGAAGACTTGAAGCACTTACTGATGGAGATCAAAGACCACAGCCTTCATTATGGATTACACCTCAACATGAAGAAAACAAAAATCCTCACAATTGAAGTGATAAACAATATCATGATAAATGGAGAAAAGATGAAGTTGTCAAAGATTTTATTCTACTTGGATCCACAATCAACACCCATGGAAGCACCAGTCATGAAATCAATAGAGGAGGTGGAGCCAAGATGGCGGAATAGACAGACACTTCCAGCAAGACCTCTTTACAACAAAGACCCGAAAAAACAAGTGAAAGGAGTATATTTATAACATGCTAAGAGGCCTGAACATCAAAGGCAAGCTTAGAAAACGAAGTGAGGGACAGGGGGAATAAGAGACGGTTCAGAAGCTGAGAGAAGTTATCGGACCTGAATTGCCGGAAGCCCTCAGGCACCATTTCCGGAGCGGAGGTGGCGGTGGGCTGGTACTAGTGTTCGGCCGCAGTTTCCTCAGGGAGAAGCAGCCAGCCACACAGCCCACTCACACCTCCAGAACCAGAGAAGAAGGGCACTCTCGGCAAAAGCTAAGTACTTGCATATATTTAAACCCTCCCCCGCAGCCCCAAGCCGGCTTCATCGGCTGAATTCCCTGGGCATGAGACAGGCACTGTTGAGCGCCTAGAGCTACCCTCCCAGCCTTGGAGAAGGAAAAAATTTGCATTTGGGGGGAAAGGTAATTTGCCAGCTCCACTAACTGGGGGAGCTCAGGACAGAAGTGACTCCTGTCCAGGCATAAACGGTCTGTGGACTTTGAGCACCTTTACCCTCTGCTTGGACCTGTAGCCCTTTTTGGCAGTCTCCAACCGTTTCAGCTGTGTGGTGGAGAGGTGGGTGTTTGATGTTTGACATTGCTTTGCCTATTAAACAGAGTCCTCACCTACCCACATCAGGGGCCAAAGGACTGGTAGCTCCACTCAGGTCACCCAGCCACCTGCGACAGGGGTCCAAGGATAACTGCTACCTCACAGTCCTTACAACCAAAAAGATCGGGTGCCCATCATCCGTCTGCAGAACCCACTCACCTGTACGCTCTAGGGAACAGGGACGCACCTTACTCAGAGACACTCGGGGGTCAGTTCTCAAACCCTGCCTTGTTCAGACTGTGACCCCCTGCTGCAACCAGATACCAGTACCTACACCAATCACCCCTGCCCCTCTAAGACTGTAGGACAGAGCCTGTACCACATACTTGATGATCAGCTACCTGGACACCTGAGCTGAATTCATACAAGAAAAGTGAATGGACTCCTAGACTGACATACCCGATAACAGCTCTAGCCATCTGGGAACAGGACATCAGAGCTCCAAAGGTGAAAATAATCAAGTTAGCTCACTCAAGCAACCCATTTGGGCATATCAAACCAGACAAAGCAAGAAGCTATGACACAGTAAGCAAACATAAACTAATACAATAACTTACAGATGGCTCAGAGACAAGAGTCAATATCAAGTCACATAAAGAAACAGACCATCATCACCTCAACAAGCTCTCAAAACAAAGAATCCAGGGATCTTCTACATGAAAGTGCATTCCTGGAATTACCAGAGGCAGAATACAAAAGTTTAATATACAGAACCCTTCAAGACATCAGGAAGGAAATGAGGCAATATGCAGAACAAACCATTGAACACACAGATAAAGCAACTGAAGAAATTAGAAAGATTATTCAGGAAAATAATGAAAAATTTAATAAGCTGGAAAAATCCATACACAGACAGCAATCAGAAATTCAGAAGATTAACAATAAAATTACAGAAGTAGACAACTCAATAGAAAGCCAGAGAAGCAGAATTGAGCAAATAGAAGCCAAAATTTCTGAACTTGAAGATAAATCCTTGGCACTAAGAAAGATCAGATAAAAGAATTAAAAAAAAAAAATGAAGAAAACTTAATGATCATGTGGGACTCTATCAAGAGAAATAAACTATGAGTGATTGGAGTACCAGAATAGGGAGGGATAACAGAAAATACAGAGAGAATTGTTGAAGATTTGTTGGCAGAAAACTTTCCTGATATTGTGAAAGATGAGAAGATATCTATCCAAGATGCTCATTGAACTCTTCATAAGGTAGATGTTAAAAGAAAGTCACCAAGACATATTATAATCAAATTTGCCAAAGCCAAAGATAAAGAGAGAATTTTAAGAGCAGCTATGGATAAAGGAAAAGTCACCTATGAAGGAGAGCCAATAAGAATAAGCTCAGACTACTTGGCAGAAACCATGCAGGCAAGAAGGCAATTGGATGACTTATTTTAAAAACTGAAGGAAAAAACTGGCAGACAAGAATCATATATCCAGCAAAACTGTCTCTTAAATATGAAGGTGAAATTAGGGAATTTGTAAAAACCAAACCAAAACTACAAGAAATACTAAAAGGTGTACTTTGGTTAGAAAATCAATAATACCAGGTATCAACCCAAGACTAGAATACTGGGCAGAGCAATCAGAAGTCAACCCAGACAAGGACATAAAAAAAAACAACACAAGATTAAAAAAAAAAAAAGCTCAAAACAGGGTAACAGTGATGTTATTATATAAAAGAAGACAACATTAAAATAATAAAGAGGGTATAAGAAATGTAATCATAGACCTTCCATATGGAGAGGAAGATACGGCGATACAAACAAATAAAAGTTAGGTTTACACTTAGAAAAATAGGGGTGAATAATAAGGTAACCACAAAGGAGACAAACTATCCTACTCATCAAAATAAAATACAAGAAAAAAATAGAGACTCAGCAGAAACAAAATCGACAACAACAAACATGAGGAAAGGACAATATATAAAGATAATCTAGTCAGCACATAAAATTAAGTGGGAAAAAGAAACTGTCAACAACACACAAAAAAAGACATCAAAATGATAGCACTAAATTCATGCCTATCCATAATTATGCTGAATATAAATGGACTAAATGCACCAATAAAGGGACAGATAGTGGCAGAATGGATTAAAAAACAGGATCCGTCTATATGCTGCCTACAAGAGACACACCTTAGACTTACAGACACAAACTAAAACTCAAAGGATGGAAAAAAATATATCAAGCAAACAACAATTAAAAAAGAGCAGGAGTGGTAATATTAATTTCTGACAAAACAGACCTTAAAGTCAAATCCATAATAAAGGATAAAGAAGGACACTATATAATGATTAAAGGGACAATATACTAAGAACACATAACCATATTAAATATTTATGCACCCAGTGACAGGGCTGCAAGATACATAAACTCTATCAGCATTGAAAAGTGAGATAGACAGCTCCACAATGATAGTAGGAGGCTTCAACACACCACTTTCGGTGAAGGACAGGACATCCAGAAAGAAGCTGAATAAAGACACGGAAGATCTAAATGTCACAATCAACCAGCTTGACTTCATAGACACATACAGAACACTCCACCGAACAGGAACCAAGTATACTGTCCTTTCTAGTGCACATGGAACATTCCCTAGAATAGACCACATATTAGGTCATAAAGCAAGCCTTAGCAGAATGCAAAACATTAAAATATTACAAAGCATCTTCTCTGACCATAAGGCCATAAAAGTGGAAATCAATAACAGAAAAATCAGGGAAAAGAAATTGAACACTTGGAAACAGAACAATACCCTGCTCAAAAAAGACTGGATTATAGAAGACATTAAGGATAGAATAAGGAAATTCATAGACTACAATGAGAATGAAAACACTTCCTATTAGAAACTTTGGGACACAGTGAAAGCAGTGCTCAGAGGTCAATTTATATCAATAAATGCACACATACAAAAAGAAGAAAGGGCCAAAATCAAAGAATTATCCCTACAACTTGAACAAATAGAAACAGAGCAAAAACAGAAACCCTCAGGCACCAGAAGAAAACAAATAATAAAAATTAGAGCAGAGCTAAATAAAATAGAAAACAGAAAAACAACTGAAAGAATTAACAAGACCAAAAGCTGGTTCTTTGAAAAAATCAACAAAATTGATAAACCACTGCACAAACGGACAAAAGAAAAACAGGAGAGGAAGCAAATAACCCAGATAAGAAATGAGATGGGCGATATTACAAGAGACCCAACTGAAATTAAAAGAATCATATCAGATTACTATGAAAAATTGTCCTCTAACAAATTTGAAAACCTAGAAGAAATGGAGGAATTCCTAGAAACACACTACCTATCTAAACTAACACAAACAGAGGTAGAACAACTAAATAGACCCATAACAAAAGAAGAGATTGAAAAGGTAATCAAAAAACTCCCAACAAAAAAATGCCCTGGCCTGGATGGCTTCACTGCAGAGTTCTACCACGCTTTCAGAGAAGAGTTAACACCACTACTACTAAAGGTATTTCAGAGCATAGAAAAGGGTGGAATACTCCCAAACTCATTCTATAAAGTGAGCATATCCCTGATACCAAAACCAGGTAAAGACACCACAAAAAAAAGAAAATTACAGACCTATACCCCTCATGAACTTAGATGCAAAAAGCCTCAACAAAATTCTAGCCGATAGAATTCAACAACATAGCAAAAAAATAATTCACCGTGACCAAGTGGGATTCACACCAGGTATGCAGGGATGGTTCAACATTAGAAAAACAATTAATGTAATCCATCACATAAATAAAACAAAGGACAAGAATCACATGATTTTATCAATTGATGCAGAAAAGGCATTTGACAAAGTTCAACACCCATTCATGATAAAAACTCTCAGCAAAATAGGAATAGAACGAAAATTCCTCAACATAATAAAGGGCCTTTATACAAACCCAACAGCCAACATCGTCCTAGATGCAGAGAGCCTGAAAGCATTCCCCTTGAGAATGGTAACCAGACAAGGATGTCCTTTATCACCGCTCCTATTCAACATTGTGCTGGAGGTCCTCGCCATAGCAATTAGGCAAGATAAAGAAGTAAAGGGCATCCACATCGGTAAGGAAGAAGTAAAAGTATCTCTATTTCCAGATGACGTGATCTCATACACAGAAAACCCTAAAGAATCCTCAAAAAACCAATGAAACTAATAGTTCAGCAGAGTATCAGGATACAAGATAAACATACAAAAATCAGTTGGATTCCTCTACACCAAGAAAAAGAACATCGAACAGGAAATCACCAAATCAATGCCATTTACAGTAGCGCCCAAGAAGATAAAACACTTAGGAATAAATCTTGCCAGAGATGTAAAAGACTTATACAAAGAAAACTGCAGTACACTTCTGCAAGAAACCAAAAGAGACCTACATAAGTGGAAAAACATACCTTGCTCATGGATAGGAAGACTTAACATTATATAAATGTCTGTTCTACCAAAAGAGATCTATACCTTTAATACAATTCCGATCCAAATCCAACGACATTCTTTAATAAGATGGAGAATCAAATCACCAACTTCACACGGATAAGTAAAGCATTAGTGAAAAATAAGTACAAAGTGGGAGGGAGGCCTTAACCTACCTGATTTTAGAACCTATTATATCACCACAGTAGTCAAAACAGCCTGGTACTGGTACGACAACAGATACATAGAGCGATGGAACAGAATTGACAATCCAGATATAAATTCATCCACATATGAGCAGTTGATATTTGACAAAGTCCCCAAAACAGTTAAATGGGGAAAAGATAGTCTTTTTAACAAATGGTGCTGGCATAACTGGATATCCATCTGAAAAAAATGAAACAAGACCCTCTCTACATGCACAAAAACGATTTCAAAATGGATCGAAGGCCCAAATATAAAATCTAAAA
The DNA here is from genome assembly GCF_030014295.1 of Loxodonta africana. NCBI lineage: Eukaryota > Metazoa > Chordata > Mammalia > Proboscidea > Elephantidae > Loxodonta > Loxodonta africana. The sequence continues at coordinate 105,983,899 of NC_087342.1, forward strand.
CGATAAAGACCATGGAAAAAAAATAGGGACAACGCTAGGAGCCCTAATATGTGGCATAAACAGTATTCAAAACATTACTAACAATGCAGAAGAAAAACTAGATAACTGGGAGCTCCTAAAAATCAAACACCTATGCTCATCCAAAGACTTTACCAAAGAGTAAAAAGATTACCTACAGACTGGGAAAAAGTGTTTAGCTATGACATTTCCAGTCAGCACCTGATCTTTAAAATCTACATGATACTGCAAAAACTCAACTACAAAAAGACAAATAACCCAATTAAAAAATGGGCAAAAGATATGAACAGACACTTCACTAAGGAAGACATTCAGGTAGCTAACAGATACATGAGGAAAAATGCTCACAATCATTAGCCATTAGAGAAACGCAAATAAAACGAAAATGAGATTTCATCTCACTCCAACAAGGCTGGCATTAATCCAAAAAACAATAAAATCTGGAGAGGCTGTGGAGAGATTGGAACACTTATACACTCCTAGTGGGAATGTAAAATGGTACAACCACTTTGGAAATCGATTTGCTGCTTCCTTAAACAGCTAGAAATAGAACTACCATATGATCCAGCAATCCCATTCCTTGGAATATATCCTAGAGATGTAAGAGCCTTTACATCAACAGATACATGCACACTCATGTTTATTGCAGCACTGTTTACAACAGCAAAAAGACAGAAGCAACAAAGGTGCCCATCAATGGATGAATGGATAAAATAAATCTGGTATATTCACAGAATGGGATACCACGCATTGATAAAGAACAGTGAGGAATCTGTGAAACATTTCATAACATGGAGGAATCTGGAAGGCATTATGCTGAGTGAAATTAGTCAGTTGCAAAAGGACAAATATTGTATAAGACTACTATTATAAGAACTCAAGAAATAGTTTAAACAGAGTAGAAAATACACTTTGATGGTTAAGAGAGAGGTGAAGGAGGGAGGGTGGGTGAGCTGTACCCACTAATTAGATAGTCGATAAGATCTACTTTAGGTGAAGGGAAAGACAATACACAATACAGGCGAGATCAGCACAACTGGACTAAATCAAAAGCAAAGAAGTTTCCTGAATAAACTGAATGCTTCAAAGGCCAGCATAGCAGGGGTGGGGGTTTGCGGACCACGGTTTCAGAGGACATCTAAGTCAATTGGCATAATAAAATCTATTAAGAAAACATTCTGCATCCCACTTTGGAGAGTGGCATCTGGGGTCTTAAATGCTAGCAAGAGGCCATCAAAGACGCATCAATTGGTCTCAACCCACCTGGAGCAAAGGAGAATGAAGAACACCAAGGACACAAGGTAATTACGATCCCAAGAGACAGAAAGGACCACATAAACCAGAGACTACATCTGCCTGAGACCAGAAGAACTAGATGGTGCCTGGCTACAACCAATGACTGCCCTAAGAGGGAACACAACAGAGAACTCCTGAGGGAGCAGGAGAGCAGTGGGATGCAGACCCCAAATTCTCATAAAAAGACCAGACTTAATGGTCTGACTGAGACTAGAAGGACCCTGGTGGTCATGGCCCCCAGATCTTCTGTTAGCCCAGGACAGAAACCATTCCCAAAGCCAACTCTTCAAACAGGGATTGGACTGGACAACGGATTGGAGAGGGATGTTTGTGAGGAGTGAGCTTCTTGGATCAAGTGGATACTTGAGACTATGTTGGCATCTCCTGCCTGGAGGGGACATGAGAGGGTAGAGGGGGTTAGAAGCTGGCAAAATGGACACGAAAAGAGAGAGTGGAGGGAGCGAGAGGGCTGTCTCATTAGGGGGTGAGCAATTGGGAGTATGTAGCAAGGTGTATATATAAGTTTTTGCGTGAGAGACTAACTTAATTTGTAAACTTTCATTTAAAGCGCAATAAAAATTAAAAAAAATGAAAAGATACATTGCACTGGGCAAATCTGCTTAAAAGACCTCTTTAAAGTGTTAAAAAGCAAAAATGTCACCTTGAAGACTAAGGTGCATGCGAAAGCTGGGGGATAAATAAGAAGGCTGAAGAAGAACTGATGCCTTTGAATTGTGTGGTGCTGGTAAAGAGTACTGAATATACCAGGGATTGCCAAAAGAACGAACAAATCTGTCTTGGAAATAGTATGGCCAGAATGCTCCTTAGAAGCAAGGATGGTGAGACTTTGTCCCACAAACTTTGGACATGTTATCAGGAGGGACCAGTTCCTAGAAAAGGACATCATGTTTGGTAAAGTGGAGGGTCAGTGAAAAAGATCAAGACGCTCAACAAGTTGGCATGACACAGTGGCTGCAACAATGGGCTCAAGCATAACAATTGGGAGGATGGTGCAGGACTGGGCAGTGTTTCATTCTGTTGTTCATAGGGTCGCTATGAGTTGGAATCGACTCAATGGCACCTAAGAACAACAACAATTAGGTGCCTATAAGTTTTAGGATTGTTGTGTTTTCATGATGAATTGACCTTGTTATTACTGTTGTCAGAAAGGTCAACTTTTTTTTTCCCCTTAAGCTTTTCAATTCTGGGGGGGTGGGGGGGTGGAGACAATGACCTGAAACACCTAGAATGCTGTCACAAAAAATATTAGGGGCACTACCAAGACCCCTAGATAGAGACCACTGGAAGATAGATTTGGATTCAGTCTAAGAAAGAACCTTATAACAGAGCCCAAACATGAAGAGGCCACCTCAAACAGTAGTGAGCTTCCTGTCTGGATATAAGCAACACTGGACAACAAACCAACTGATCATCAGTGTGCATAAGGGATGAAAACATCATAAGCTGACAGGCCTTGAAGGTCTCTTCACAATTTGACAATCTATGATTCCATTCCCAAAGAGGAGTTTTGAATTTGTGTGAGCAAGAGAGCATTGCTGAAATAACGACAGCTACCGTCTATGGAATGTCAGTCACTGTACCTGTTATTTCTGATCCTTGCAACAACCTGATGAGGGGTATGTATGTTACATTAACACAAGTACAGAAAAGGAAAGTGGCTTGGAGAGGTTAAGAACTTTCTTCAACATTATACAGGCCCCAAGTATTCTGACTCCAGAGCCCACACTCTTCCCACTCTATGCTCCTAAGCTTGATTTCTACTAAGTTGTCCACGTGTTTCAGCCTGAAAGGATGGTAAATTTATCTGTATGGTAGCTCTGTACCTGAAGAAAAGAGGGCCTGTCCAGGAAATAATGGGTTGAGAGACAAGGAGCACGAAAACGTCACTGAAACCTTTCCATGGCTTCGCAGTGGCAGCAGGATAAAGTTTTTAACTTGGCTCTAAAACCCTCCATACCCAGGCCCTCCACCTCTCCAATCTTCTAGCCATTCTTCCTGTTGCATCAGTCCCTAATCCATACGAAATGAGCTTCTTAAACCTGCCAAACTCTTTTCTGCCTCAAGGCCTTTGCAAATGCTGTCTCTTTGCTAGGAACTCACTTCTCTAATAACTTCACCTCACCAATTCCTGCCTCACTCAGCTCACTCAGCTCCCTCAACTACTCAATACCAGGCTATTGGTCCCAAGTACTATATCCCATAACAGCCTGTGCTATAGGGCTGAGGGGGCCCAATCAATGACAACCCTGTTTTCCTTGCCTGACTGCTGGACAAAATGAGGGATAAAAGGCAGATGGAGACCCATGCATTACCGGTAAAGGCTAGGTTGTAGCTTAGTGAAAGAGTCAAATAGGCCTGCCAACCTCCTGCCTACCTCCCCCACCCTAGTCTAGGCTTTGTCTACCCTATTAGTCTGTAAGCTCCACGGGGGCAGGGACCAGGGTTGTCTTGCCAACCCCTGTGTATGTTTCTAGTGCCTTGCTCAACTTTTGGCATACATGTTCAATAAACATTTGTTAGTGAATGAATGGTAAATGTTATATGCAAGTCCCCCTCAGGTATAAGTAGACGAGCGTTAGTAGGAATAGGAAGTTAGACAGAGATGTAGGAATAGGAAGGGGTTGAGAGTTAATGGGACACTAGTAGTAATAGAAGCCCTGGAGTGAGGGAAGCTCACCTGCCTAGGAGTAAGATCTCAGGAATTTCTTAATGTACATGAGGATCAGTATGTATGATGCCCAAAAGGGAATATAATTTACACTGATCCTGATTATAAATACTAGGTAGCTCATAATGTAAAAAGGGAACTGAAATTTTGTTTTGGCAGCAAACCAGTCGCATTAATTAGTCATCCACAAGAACTTGCTAATTAAGCTTAATTAAATGTAGCACAGTTATGTCTATCATTAAATATGTGGCAAATCAGAGAATGTGTTATATAAACTGTAAAGGACCTTGCAACTATGGCTGCTATCACGTCAGGTTAGCTTTGCAGTGAGTTTTGATCACAACCATAAACTCTAGCTATTTTATGTCTTTGTAACTTACTCAGCTAAATGGTCACACGCTTGTGCCTTTTAAGGCATTATCAAGAACTTTGTTCCTAGACGACGCTTTTAAAAGGGAAATTACTTGGTTCTGGTATTTCTGTGAAAAATCAGTCTTTTTTTTTATTATTATTTTGATTGAGCTTTAAGCGAAAGTTTACAAATCAAGTCAGCCTCTTACACAAAAACTTACATACACCTTGCTACATAGTCCCAATTGCTCTCCCCCTAATGAGACAGCCCTCTCCCTCCCTCCACTCTCTCTTTTTGTGTCCATTTCGCTAGCTTCTAAGCCCCTCTACCGTCTCATCTCCCCTCCAGGCAGCAGATGCCAACATAGTCTCAAGTGTCCACCTGATCCAAGTAGCTTACTCCTCACCATCATCACTCTCCAACCCGTTGTCCAGTCCAACCCCTGTCTGAAGAGTTGGCTTTGGAAATGGTTCCTGTCTTGGGCTGACAGGAAGTCTGGGGGCCATGACTACCGGGGTCCTTCTAGTCTCAGTCAGACCATTAAGTCTGGTCTTATGAGAATTTGGGGTCTGCATCCCACTGCTCTCCTGCTCCCTCAGGGGTTCCCTGTCAGGGCAGTCATTGGTTGTAGCCAGGCACCATCTAGTTCTTCTGGTCTCAGGCTGATGTAGTCTCTGGTTTATGTGGCCCTTTCTGTCTCTTGGGCTCATAATTACCTTGTGTCTGTGGTGTTCTTCATTCTCCTTTGCTCCAGGTGGGTTGAGACCAACTGATGCGTCTTAGATGGCCGCTTGCTGGCGTTTAAGACCCCAGATGCCACTCTCCAACGTGGGATGCAGAATGTTTTCTTAATAGATTTTATTATGCCAATTGACTTAGATGTCCCCTGAAACCAAGGCCCCCAAACCCCCATCCCTGCTACGCTGGCATTCGAAGCGTTCGATTTTTTCAGGAAATTTCTTTGCTTTTGATTTAGTCCAGTTGTGCTGACCTCTCCTATATTGTGTTTTCTTTCCCTTCACCTAAAATAGTTCTTATCTATTATCTAATTACTGAAAACCCCTCTGCCTCCCTCCCCTCCTCTAGCCATCAAAGAACATTCTCTTCTCTGTTTAAACTATTTCTCGAGTTCTTATAATAGTGGTCTTATACAATATTTGTCCTTTTGCAGCTGACTAATTTCACTCAGCATAATGCCTTCCAGATTCCTCCATGTTATGAAATGTTTCACGGATTCATCATTGTTCTTTATTGATGCATAGTATTTCACTGTGTGAATATACCATAATTTATTTACCCATTCATCTGTTGATGGGTACCTTGACTGCTTCCATCTTTTTTGCTATTGTAAACAGTACTGCAGTGAACATGGGTGTGCATATATCTGTTCATGTAAAGGCTCTTATTTCTCCAGGATATATTCCAAGGCATGGGATTGCAGGATTATATGGTAGTTCTATTTCTAGTTTTTTTTTTTTTTTATTAACTTTTATTGAGCTTCAAGTGAACGTTTACAAATCAAGTCAGACTGTCACATATAAGTTTATATACACCTTACTCCATACTCCCACTTGCTCTCGCCCTAATGAGTCAGCCCTTCCAGTCTCTCCTTTCGTGACAATTTTGCCAGCTTCCAACTCTCTCTATCCTCCCATCCCCCCTCCAGACAGGAGATGTCAACACAGTCTCAAGTGTCCACCTGATATAATTAGCTCACTCTTCATCAGCATCTCTCTCCTACCCACTGTCCAGTCCCTTTCATGTCTGATGAGTTGTCTTCGGGAATGGTTCCTGTCCTGTGCCAACAGAAGGTTTGGGGACCATGACCGCCAGGATTCCTCTAGTCTCAGTCAGACCATTAAGTATGGTCTTTTTATGAGAACTTGGGGTCTGCATCCCACTGATCTCCTGCTCCCTCAGGGGTTCTCTGTTGTGCTCCCTGTGAGGGCAGTCATCGATTGTGGCCGGGCACCAACTAGTTCTTCTGGTCTCAGGATGATGTAGGTCTCTGGTTCATGTGGCCCTTTCTGTCTCTTGGGCTCTTAGTTATCGTGTGACCTTGGTGTTCTTCATTCTCCAGGTGGGTTGAAACCAATTGATGCATCTTAGTTGGCCACTTGTTAGCATTTAAGACCCCAGATGCCACATTTCAAAGTGGGATGCAGAATGTTTTCATAATAGAATTATTTTGCCAATTGACTTAGAAGTCCCCTTAAACCATGGTCCCCAAACCCCCGCCCTTGCTCCGCTGACCTTTGAAGCATTCATTTTATCCCGGAAACTTCTTTGCTTTTGGTCCAGTCCAGTTGAGCTGACCTTCCATGTATTGAGTATTGTCCTTCCCTTCACCTAAAGCAGTTCTTAAAAAAAAAAAATCTTAGCTACTAATTAATCAGTAAAAAACCCTCTCCCACCCTCCCTCCCTCCCCACCTCGTAACCACAAAAGTATGTGTTCTTCTCAGTTTATACTGTTTCTCAAGATCTTATAATAGTGGTCTTATACAATATTTGTCCTTTTGCCTCTGACTAATTTCGCTCAGCCTAATGCCTTCCACGTTCCTCCATGTTATGAAATGTTTCACAGATTCGTCACTGTTCTTTATCGATGCGTAGTATTCCATTGTGTGAATATACCACAATTTATTTAACCATTCATCCGTTGATAGACACCTTGGTTGCTTCCAGCTTTTTGCTATTGCAAACAGAGCTGCAATAAACGTGGGTGTGCATATATCTGTTTGTGTGAAGGCTCTTATTTCTCTAGGGTATATTCCGAGGAGTGGGATTTCTGGGTTGTATGGTAGTTCTATTTCTAACTGTTTAAGATAACGCCAGATAGATTTCCAAAGTGGTTGTACCATTTTACATTCCCACCAGCAGTGTATAAGAGTTCCAATCTCTCCGCAGCCTCTCCAACATTTATTATTTTGTGTTTTTTGGATTAATGCCAGCCTTGTTGGAGTGAGATGGAATCTCATCGTAGTTTTAATTTGCATTTCTCTAATGGCTAATGATCGAGAGCATTTTCTCATGTATCTGTTAGCTGCCTGAATATCTTCTTTAGTGAAATGTGTGTTCATATCCTTTGCCCACTTCTTGATTGGGTTGTTTGTCTTTTTGTGGTTGAGTTTTGACAGAATCATACAGATTTTAGAGATCAGGCGCTGGTCGGAGATGTCATAGCTGAAAATTCTTTCCCAGTCTGTAGGTGGTCTTTTTACTCTTTTGGTGAAGTCTTTAGATGAGCATAGGTGTTTGATTTTTAGGAGCTCCCAGTTATCTGGTTTCTCTTCGTCATTTTTGGTAATGTTTTGTATTCTGTTTATGCCTTGTATTAGGGTTCCTAATGTTGTCCCTATTTTTTCTTTCATGATCTTGATCGTTTTAGTCTTTACCTTTAGGTCTTTGATCCACTTGGAGTTAGTTTTTGTGCATGGTGTGAGGTATGTGCCCTGTTTCATTTTTTTGCAGATGGATATCCAGTTATGCCAGCACCATTTGTTAAAAAGACTATCTTTTCCCCAATTAACTGACACTGGGCCTTTGTCAAATATCAGCTGCTCATATGTGGATGGATTTATATCTGGGTTCTCAATTCTGTTCCACTGGTCTATGTGTCTGTTGTAGTACCAGTACCAGGGTGTTTTGACTACTATGGCTGTACAATAGGTTCTGAAATCAGGTAGAGTGAGGCCTCCCACTTTCTTCTTCTTTTTCAGTAATTGCTTTATCCGAGGCTTCTTTCCCTTCCATATGAAGTTGGTGATTTGTTTCTCTATCACCTTAAAAAATCACATTGGAATTTGGATCGGAAGTGCATTGTATGTATAGATGGCTTTTGGTAGAATAGACATTTTTACTATGTTAAGTCTTCCTATCCATGAGCAAGGTATGTTTTTCCACTTAAGTATGTCCTTTTGAATTTCTTGTAGTAGAGCTTTGTAGTTTTCTTTGTATAGGTCTTTTACATCCTTGGTAAGGTTTATTCCTAAGTATTTTATCTTCTTGGGGGCTACTGTGAATGGTATTGATTTGGTTATTTCCTCTTCGATGTTCTTTTTGTTGATGTAGAGGAATCCAAGTGATTTTTGTATGTTTATCTTATAACCTGAGACTCTGCCAAACTCTTCTATTAGTTTCAGTAGTTTTCTGGAGGATTCCTTGGGGTTTTCTGCGTATAAGATCATGTCATCTGCAAATAGAGATAATTTTACTTCCTCTTTGCCAATCCAGATGCCCTTTATTTCTTTGTCTAGCCTACTTGCTCTGGCTAGGACTTCTAGCACAATGTTGAATAAGAGCGGTGATAACAGGCATCCTTGTCTGGTTCCCGTTCTCAAGGGAAATGCTTTCAGGCTCTCTCCATTTAGAGTGATGCTGGCTGTTGGCTTTGCATAGATGCCCTTTATTATGTTGAGGAATTTTCCTTCAGTTCCTATTTTGGTGAGAGTTTTTATCATAAATGGGTGTTGGACTTTGTCAAATGCCTTTTCTGCATCAATTGATAAGATCATGTGGTTTTTGTCTTTTGTTTTATTTATATGGTGGATTACATTAATGGTTTTTCTAATATTAAACCAGCCTTGCATAAAAAAAAAATTATTTTTTTGATATGTTGTTGAATTCTATTGGCTAGAATTTTGTTGAGGATTTTTGCATCTATGTTCATGAGGGATATAGGTCTGTAATTTTCTTTTTTTGTGGTATCTTTACCTGGTTTTGGTATCAGGGAGATGGTGGCTTCATAGAATGAGCTGGGTAGTATTCCGTCATTTTCTATGCTTTGAAATACCTTTAGTAGTAGTGGTGTTATCTCTTCTCTGAAAGTTTGGTAGAACTCTGCAGTATAGCCATCCGGGCCAGGGCTTTTTTTTGTTGGGAGTTTTTTGATTACCGTTTCAATCTCTTTTTTTGTTATGGGTCTATTTAGTTGTTCTACTTCTGATTGTGTTAGTTTAGGTAGGTAGTGTTTTTCCAGGAATTCATCCATTTCTTCTAGGTTTTCAAATTTGTTAGAGTACAATTTTTCGTAATAATCTGATATGATTCTTTTAATTTCAGTTGGATCTGTTGTGATGTGGCCCTTCTCGTTTCTTATTCGGGTTATTTGTTTCCTTTCCTGTATTTCTTTAGTCAGTCTAGCCAATGGTTTATCAATTTTGTTAATTTTTTCAAAAAACCAGCTTTTGGCTTTGTAAATTCTTTCAATTGTTTTTCTGTTCTCTAATTCATTTAGTTCAGCTCTGATTTTTATTATTTGTTTTCTTCTGGTGCCTGATGGATTCTTTTGTTGCTCACTTTCTATTTGTTCAAGTTGTAGGGACAGTTCTCTGATTTTGGCTCTTTCTTCTTTTTGTATGTGTACATTTATCGATATAAATTGGCCTCTGAGCACTGCTTTTGCTGTGTCCCAGAGGTTTTGATAGGAAGTATTTTCATTCTCGTTGCATTCTATGAATTTCCTTATTCCCTCCTTAATGTCTTCTATAACCCAGTCTTTTTTCAGGAGGGTATTGTTCAGTTTCCAAGTATTTGATTTCTTTTCCCTAGTTTTTCTGTTATTGATTTCTAGTTTTATTGCCTTGTGGTCTGAGAAGATGCTTTGTAATAGTTCAATGTTTTGGATTCTGCAAAGGTTTGTTTTATGACCTAACATGTGATCTATTCTAGAGAATGTTCCATGTGCGCTAGAAAAAAAAGTATACTTTGCAGCAGTTGGGTGGAGAGTTCTGTATAAGTCAATGAGGTCAAGTTGGTTGTTGTAATCAGGTCTTCCGTGTCTCTATTGAGCTTCTTACTGGATGTCTTGTCCTTCTCTGAAAGTGGTGTGTTGAAGTCTCCTACTATAATTGTGGAGGTGTGTATCTCACTTTTCAGTTCTGTTAAAATTTGATTTATGTATCTTGCAGCCCTGTTACTGGGTGCATAAATATTTAATATGGTTATGTCTTCCTGATCAATTGTCCCTTTTATCATTATGTAGTGTCCTTCTTTATCCTTTGTGGTGGATTTAAGTTTAAAGTCTATTTTGTCAGAAATTAATATTGCTACTCCTCTTCTTTTTTGCTTATTGTTTGCTTGATATATTTTTTTCCATCCTTTGAGTTTTAGTTTGTTTGTGTCTCTAAGTCTAAGGTGTGTCTCTTGTAGGCAGCATATAGACGGATTGTGTTTCTTTATCCAGTCCGAGACTCTCTGTCTGTTTATTGGTGCATTTAGTCCATTTACATTCAGCGTAATTATAGATAAGTAAGTGTTTAGTGTTGTCATTTTGATGCCTTTTTATGTGTTGTTGATTAATTTCATTTTTCCACTTACTTTTTTGTGCTGAGATGTTTTTCTTTGTAAATTGTGAGATCCTCATTTTCATAGTATTTGACTTTATGTTTGTTGAGTCGTTACGTTTTTCTTGGCTTTTATTTTGAGTTATGGAGTTGTTATACCTCTTTGTGGTTACCTTAATATTTACCCCTATTTTTCTAAGTAAAAACCTAACTTGTATTGTCCTATATCGCCTTGTATCACTCTCCATATGGCAGTTCTATGCCACCTGTATTTAGTCCCTCTTTTTGATTATTGTGATCTTTTACATATCGACTTCAATGATTCCCTGTTTTGAGCATTTTTTTTTAATTAATCTTAATTTGTTTTTGTGATTTCCCTATTTGAGTTGATATCAGAATGTTCTGTTCTGTTACCTTGTGTTGTGCTGGTATCTGATATTATTGGTTTTCTGACCAAACAATTTCCTTTAGTATTTCTTGTAGCTTTGGTTTGGTTTCTGCAAATTCTCTAAGCTTGTGTTTATCTGTAAATATCTTAATTTTGCCTTCATATTTCAGAGAGAGTTTTGCTGGATATATGATCCTTGGCTGGCAGTTTTTCTCCTTCAGTGCTCTGTATATGTCATCCCATTGCCTTCTTGCCTGCATGGTTTCTGCTGAGTAGTCTGAACTTATTGATTCTCCCTTGAAGGAGACCTTTCTTTTCTCCCTGGCTGCTTTTAAAATTTTCTCTTTATCTTTGGTTTTGGCAAGTTTGATGATAATATGTCTTGGTGTTTTTCTTTTTGGATCAGTCTTAAATGGGGTTCGATGAGCATCTTGGATAGATATCCTTTCGTCTTTCATGATGTCAGGGAAGTTTTCTGTCAGCAGATCTTCAACTATTTTCTCTGTGTTTTCTGTCCTCCCTCCCTGTTCTGGGACTCTAATCACCCGCAAGTTATCCTTCTTGATAGAGTCCCACATGATTCTTAGGGTTTCTTCATTTTTTTAAATTCTTTTATCTGATTTTTTTTCAGCTATGTTGGTGTTAATTCCCTGGTCCTCCAGATTTCCCACTCTGCCTTCTAATTGCTCGAGTCTGCTCCTCTGACTTCCTATTGCGTTGTCTAATTCTGTAATTTTATTGTTAATCTTTTGGATTTCTGCATGCTGTCTCTCTATGGATTCTTGCAACTTATTAATTTTTCCACTATGTTCTTGAATAATCTTTTTGAGTTCTTCAACTGTTTTATCAGTGTGTTCCTTGGTTTTTTCTGCAGTTTGCCTTATTTCATTTCTGAGGTCATCCCTGATGTCTTGAAGCATTCTGTAAATTAGTTTTTTATATTCTGTATCTGCTAATTCCAGGATTGTATCTGCATTTGGGAAAGATTTTGATTCTTTTGTTTGGGGGGTTGTAGAAGCTGTCATGGTCTGCTTCTTTATGTGGTTTGATATCGACTGCTGTCTCTGAGCCATCACTAAGATATAGTAGTGATTTATTCTATATTTGCTCACTGAGTCTTATCTTGTTTTGTTTTCTTTCAATATACATGGATGGGCTACTAGATTGTGCTGTCTTGTTTGTTGTAGCCCTTGACTTACTTATGACCTATTACCAGCTGGTTTGGGCTGTTGCCAGATATATATGCCTGAGTCTATTCACTATTCTTGAGTAGAATCTGATTTTGGGTTATCAAGTGTATGCTGCACCCTAACACCTATCCACCTCGAGAAGTAGTGGTGATAGTTGTGTGCACCAGATTCTATTAGCAGCTGGGGTTCACACTCCAGGGGGGGCAGGATGCTTACAGGCTTCCCCCAAGTGTCAGTGAGGTAGGTGTGTCTCTATTCCTATAGCACCTTGGTGGGAGGGCTCTGCAGCTGTACCTTAGGCCCCCAATGCAAGTACCTCTACTGATTCGTAGGTGTCACCCTCCTTAGACCCCTAAGGCAAGAGGCTAGGTGGTCTGGGGGGAGCTTCAGCCCTCAGTCCCCTGTTGTGGGTCAGTTAGGGCTCTGTTGAATAAGCAGAGATATCAGACCTGGGGAACTTGTTTTTCCAGTAAATCCGCTAAAAAAAATGCAGTCAGATCCCTATCAGAACCGCCTTTGCATTAGAACAGCCACCTTGTTCCCTGTAAGGGTGAAAGCCTGAGATTTGGATCATATATGCTTGGCTGGAGCTGGTTCTCTGTTTTTAGTCCAATTAGGGAAGGATTTTTGGTCCCTGGGTTTTTTGTGGTTGCTTCTCTCAGGCCAGAAGAATGGGTTAGGAAAAGACCAAAAGAAAAAAAAGGGAAAAGCAAAGCCGCGGAGCCGGAGCTGTTGTCCCTCTGGCTCAGGAAATTCCAATGTTAATGAAGCCGCCTGGGAAGGGGAGGGGAGGGTTCAGAAAAACAGCAGAGAGTAGCACCCCGGAATATAGCCAAAGTTGCTTATCTTGCTTGGGATGACTATTTTATCTGAGATTCCCGAGGGGCATGTTGCCTATGTGTGCTGGCTGTGTGGAGATTTTCCCCGAGGGTCTGGCCTGCTGAAGCCGTGGTCAGATCCTCCGCTGCCAGTCCAAAGCCCAGCGTCAAGGTTCCCCTGCTGGGACGCTGCACTCCCGGCTCCAAAATCAGTCGCTGCCTCCCGGGGACTTCTCCCACCAGCCGCGTCGCCGCGCCACCTCCGCAGACCGGCTGGGCCCCCTCCCGGGGTTAGTTCAGGGGAGTACGGCTGCGCCCCATGTTTGCGCTGTGACCAGATGCCACGTTCAGCTCCCCTGTGCCCAGTCCAAAGCCCGGCGCCAAGGTTCCCCGGCTGGGACGCTGCACTCCCGGCTCCAAAACCAGTCACTGGCTCCCGGGGACTTCTCCTCCCACCAGCCGCGTGGCCGTGCAGCCCGCGCGGACCGGCTAGGCCCCCTCCCGGGGTCAGTTCAGGGGGCTAGGGCTGTGCCCCGTGTTTGCACGTCACAGATGTCGTGTTCAGCTCCCCTGAGCCCAGTCCTAAGCCCAGCGCCAAGGTTACCTGACTGGGACGCTGGCTCCAGGCTCCGAAAACAGTCGCTGCTTCCCTGTAGTTGTTTGTTCTCTGTCTCTGTCACTCAGGTCAACTCTAAATCTGTGTTTGTTGTTCAGGGTTCGTAGATTGTCATGTATGTGATCGATTCACTTGTTTTTCCGAGTCTTTGTTGCAAGAGGGATCCGAGATAGCGTCTACCTAGTCAGCCATCTTGGCCCCCTATTTCTAGTTTTTTAAGGAAGCACCAACTCGATTTCCAAAGTGGTTGTACCATTTTACATTCCCACCAGTAGGGTATAAGTGTTTCAGTCTCTCCACAACCTCTCCAACATTTATTATTTTGTGTTTTTTGGATAAATGCCAGCCTCGTTGGAGTAGGATGGACTCTCATTGTAGTTTTCATTTGCATTTCTCTAATGGAAAATGATCATGAGCATTTCCTTCTGTATCTGTTAGCTACCTGAATGTCTTCTTTAGTGAAATGTCTGTTTATATCCTTTGCCCATCTTTTAATTGGGTTATTTGTCTTTTTGTAGTTGAGTTTTTGCAGTATCCTGTAGATTCTAGAGATCAGATGCTGATCGGAAATATCACAGCTAAAAACTTTTTCCCAGCCTGTAGGTAATGTTTTTACTTTTTTTTGTGAAGTCTTTGGACGAGCATAGGTGTTTGATTTTTAGGATCTCCCAGGTGTCTGGTTTCTCTTCTGCATTGTTAGTAATGTTTTATATACTGTTTATGCCATGTATTAGGGCTCCTAGCATTGTCCCTATTTGTTCTATGAATTTTATTGTTTTAGATTTTATATTTAGGTCTTTGATCCATTTTGAGTTTGTTTTTGTGCATGGTGTGAGGTATGGGCCTTGTTTCATTGTTTTTCAGATGGATATCCAGTTATGCCAGCACCATTTGTTAAAAAGACTGTCTTTTCTGCATTTTACTGACTTTGGGCCTTTGTCAAATATCAGCTGCTCATATGTGGATGGATTTATGTCTGGATTCTCAATTCTGTTCCATTGGTCTATGCATCTGTTTTTGTACCAGTACCAGGCTGTTTTGACAACTGTGGTGGTAAAATAGGTTCTAAAATCAGATAGAGTGAGGCCTCCTACTTTGTTCTTCCTTTTCAGTAATGTTTTACTTATCTGGGGCCTCTTTCCCTTCCATATGAAGTTGGTGATTTGATTCTCCATTTCATTAAAAAATGTCATTGGAATTTGGATTGGAATTGCCTGTATCTGTGGATCGCTTTTGGTAGGACAGACATTTTTACAATGTTGAGTCTTCCTATCCATGAGCGAGGTATGTTTTTCCACTTACGTAGGTCTCTTTTGGTTTCTTGCAGTAGTGTCTTGTAGTTTTCTATGTATAGGTCCTTTACATCTCTGGTAAGATTTATTCCTAAGTATTTTATCTTCTTGGGGGCTACCATAAATGGCATCGATTTGGTGATTTCCTGTTCGATGTTCTTTTTGTTGGTGTAGAGGAATCCAACTGATTTTTGTATGTTTATCTTGTATCCCAGTACTCTGCTGAACTCTTCTATTAGTTTCAGTAGTTTTCTTGAGGATTCTTTAGGGTTTTCTGTGTATAAGATCATGTCATCTGCGATTAGAGATACTTTTACTTCTTCCTTACCAATCTGGATGCCCTTTATTTCTTTATCTTGCCTAATTGCTATGGCGAGGACCTCCAGCACAATGTTGAATAAGGGTGGTGATAAAGGGCATCCTTGTCTGGTTCCCGTTCTTAAGGGGAATGCTTTCAGACTCTCTCCATTTAGGATGCTGTTGGCTGTTCTCTTTGCATAAATGCCCTTTATTATGTTGAGGAATTTTCATTCTATTCCTATTTTGCTGAGAGTTTTTATCATGAATGGGTGTTGAACTTTGTCAAATGCCCTTTCTGCATCAGTTGATAAAATCATGTGATTCTTGTCCTTTGTTTTATTTATGTGATGGATTACATTAATTGTTTTTCTAATGTTGAACCATCCCTGCATACCTGGTATGAATCCCACTTGGTCACGGTGAATTATTTTTTTGCTATGTTGTTGAATTCTATCGGCTAGAATTTTGTTGAGGCTTTTTGCATCTAAGTTCATGAGGGATATAGGTCTATAATTTTCTTTTCTTGTTGTGTCTTTACCTGGTTTTGGTATCAGAGGTATGCTGGCTTCATAAAATGAGTTTGGGAGTATTCTGTCCTTTTCCATGTTCTGAAATACCTTTAGTGGCAATGGTGTTAACTCTTCTCTGAAAGTGTGGTAGAACTCTATAGTCAGGCCATCCCAGCCAGGGCTTTTTTTTTTATCAGGAGTTTTTTGATTACCTTTTCAATCTCTTCTTTTGTTATGGGTCTATTTAGTTGTTCTACCTCTGATTGTGTCAGTTAGGTAGGTAGTGTGTTTCTAGGAATTCATCCATTTCTTCTAGGTTCTCAAATTGGTTAGAGTACAATTTTTCATAGTAATCTGATATGATTCTTTTTATTTCAGTTGGGTCTGTTGTGACATCACCCATCTCATTTCTTACTCAGGTTATTTCCTTCCTCTCCTTTTTTTCTCTTGTCAGTTTGTGCAATGGCTTATCAATTTTGTTAATTTTTTCAAAGAGCCAGCTTTTGGTCTTTTTAACTCTTTCAGTTGTTCTTCTGCTTTCTATTTCATTTAGTTCTGCTCTAATTTTTATTATTCCTTTTCTTCTAGTGCCTGAAGGTTTCTTTTGTTGCTCTGTTTCTTTCTTTCTTTTTTTTTTTTCAAGCGTAGGGGTAATTCTTTGATTTTGGCCCTTTCTTCTTTTTGTATGTGTGCATATATTGATATAAATTGACCTTTGAGCACTGCTTTCGCTGTGTCCCAAAGTTTCTGATGAGAAGTGTTTTCATTCTCCTTGGATCCTATGAATTTCTTTATTCCATCCTTAATGTTTTCTATAACTGTCTTTTTTGAGCGGGGTTGGTTCAGTTTCCAAGTGTTTGATTTCTTTTCCCTTATTTTTCTGTTATTGATTTCCACTTTTATGGCCTTATTGTGAGAGAAGATGCTTTGTAGTATTTCAATGTTTTGGATTCTGCTAAGGCTTGCTTTATGACCTAGTATGTGGTCTATTCTAGAGAATGTTCCATGTGCACTAGAAAAGAAAGTACACTTGGCAGCCGTTGGGTGGAGTGTTCTGTATATGTCTATAAGATCAAGTTGGTTGATTGTGGCATTTAGATCTTCCATGTCTTTATTGAGCTTCTTTCTGAATGTCCTGTCCTTCACTGAAAGTGGCGTGTTGAAGTCTCCTACTATTACTGTGGAGCTGTCGATCTCACTTTTCAATGCTGAGTTTGTTTTATGTATCTTGCAGCCCTGTCATTAGGTGCATATATATATAATATGGTGATATCCTTCTGGTATATTGTCCCTTTAATCATTATATAGTGTCCTTCTGTATACTTTGTGGTGGATTTAACTTTAAAGTCTATTTTGTCAGAAATTAATATTACCACTCTTGCTCTTTTTAAATAATTTTTATTGTGTTTTAAGTGAAAGTTTACAAATCAAGTCAGTCTCACATATAAACTTATATCCACCTTACTACATACTCCCATTTACTCTCCCCCTAATGAGTCAGCCTGCTCCCTCCTTCTGGTCTTTCGTTTCGTGACCATTTTGCCAGTTTCTAACCCCCTCTACCCTCCCATCTCCCCTCTAGATAAGAGATGCCAATACAGTCTCAAGTGTCCACCTGATACAAGTAGCTCACTCCTCATCAGCATCTCTCTCCAACCCAATGTCCAGTCCATTCCATGTCTGATGAGTTGTCTTCGGGAATGGTTCCTGTCCTGGGCCAACAGAAGGTTTGGGGACCATGACCGCTGGGATTCTTCTGGTCTCAGTCAGACCATTAAGTCTGGTCTTTTTATGAGAATTTGGAGTCTGCATCCCACTGTTCTCCTGCTCCTTCAGGGGTTCTCTGTTGTGTTCCCTGTCAGGGCAGTCATCGGTTGTGGCCGGGCACCATCTAGTTCTTCTGGTCTCAGGATGATGTAAGTCTCTAGTTCATGTGGCCCTTTCTGTCTCTTGGGCTCATAATTATCCTGTGACCTTGGTGTTCTTCATTCACCTTTGATCCAGGTGGCTTGAGACGAACTGATGCATCTTAGATGGCCACTTGTTAGCATTTAAGACCCCAGATGCCACACTTCAAAGTGGGATGCAGAATGTTTTCTTAATAGAATTTATTTTGCCAATTGACTTGGTTGTCCCCTGAAGCCATAGTCCCCAAACCTCTGCCCTTGCTCCGCTGACCTTCGAAGCATTCAGTTTATTCAGGAAACTTCTTTGCTTTTGGTCCAGTCCAGTTGAGCTGACCTTCCCTGTATTGAGTGTTGTCCTTCCCTTCACTTAAAGTAGTTCTTATCTACTATCTAATCAGTAAATAACCCTCTCCCACCCTCCCTCCCTCCCCCCTCTCATAACCACAAAAGAATGTGTTCTTCTCATTTAAACTATTTCTCAAGATCTTATAATAGCGGTCGTATACAATATTTGTCCTTTTGCCTCTGACTAATTTCACTCAGCCTAATGCCTTCCAGGATCCTCCATGTTATGAAATGTTTCACAGATTCATCACTGTTCTTTATCGATGTGTAGTATTCTATTGTGTGAATATACCATAATTTATTTATCCATTTATCTGTTGATGGACACCTTGGTTGCTTCTAGCTTTTTGCTATTGTGAACAGTGCTGCAATGAACATGGGTGTGCATATATCTGTTCGTGTAAAGGCTCTTATTTCTCTAGGATATATTGCAAGGAGTGGGATTTCTGGGTTGTATGGTAGTTCTATTTCTAACATTTTAAGGAAATGCCAGATAGATTTCCAAAGTGGTTGTACCATTTTACATTCCCACCAGCAGTGTATAAGAGTTCCAATCTCTCCAAAGCCTCTCCAACATTTATTATTTTGTGTTTTTTGGATTAATGCCAGCCTTGCTGGAGCGAGATGGAATCTCATCGTAGTTTTAATTTGCATTTCTCTAATGGCTAATGAGCGAGAGCATTTTCTCATGTATCTGTTAGCCGCCTGAATATCTTCTTTAGTGAATTGCGTATTCATATCCTTTGCCCAATTTTTAATTGGGTTCTTTGTCTTTTTGTGGTTGAGTTTTGACAGAATCATATAGATTTTAGAGATCAGGCGCTGGTCAGAGATGTCATAGCTGAAAACTTTTTCCCAATCTGTAGGTGGTCTTTTTACTCTTTTGGTGAAGTCTTCAGATGAGCATAGGTGTTTGATTTTTAGGAGCTCCCAGTTATCTGGTTTCTCTTCGTCATTTTTAGTAATGCTTTTTATTCTGTTTATGCCTTGTATTAGGGCTCCTAATGTTGTCCCTATTTTTTCTTCCATGATCTTTATCATTTTAGTCTTTACCTTTAGGTCTTTGATCCACTTGGAGTTAGTTTTTGTGCATGGTGTGAGGTATGTGCCCTGTTTCATTTTTTTGCAGATGGATATCCAGTTATGCCAGCACCATTTGTTAAAAAGACTATCTTTTCCCCAATTAACTGACACTGGGCCTTTGTCAAATATCAGCTGCTCATATGTGGATGGATTTATATCTGGGTTCTCAATTCTGTTCCATTGGTCTATGTGCCTGTTGCTGTACCAGTACCAGGCTGATTTGACTACTGTGGCTGTATAATATGTTCTAAAATCAGGTAGAGTAAGGCCTCCCACTTTCTTCCTCTTTTTCAATAATGCTTCCCTGCTCTTTTTTGATCGTTGTTTGCTTTATATACTTTTTTCAATCCTTTGAATTTTAGTTTGTTTGTGTCTGTGAGTCTAAGGTGTGTCTCTTATAGGCAGCATATATACAGATCATGTTTTTTTATCCATTCTGCCACTCTCTGTCTCTTTATTGGTGCATTTAGTTCATTAACATTCAGTGTAATTATGGATAGGTATGAGTTTAGTGCTATCAGTTTCATGTCTTTTTTTGTGTGTTGTTGACAGTTTTTTTTCCCACTTAATTATTTTTATGCTGAGTAGTTTATCTTTATATATTGTCATTTCTTCTTCTTTGTTGTTGTTGATTTTGTTTCTCCTGAGTCTCTATTTTTTTCTTGTATTTTATTTTGATGAGTAAGATAGTTTGTCTCCTTTGTGGTTACGTTAATATTTACCCCTATTTTTCTATGTTTAAACCTGACTTTTATTCTTTATATTGCCTTGTCTTCCCCTCCATATGAAAGATCTATGACAACATTTCTCAGTCCTTCTTCATTATTTTAATGTTGTTTTCTTTCACATAGTAACATTGCTGTTTTCCTGTTTTGAGTGTTTTTTATCTTGATTTATTTTTGTGATTTCCCCGTTGCCATCTGATTTCTCTGTCCAGTGTTTCGTTCTTGGGTTGATACCTGATATTTTTTATTTTTTAACCAAAGAACTCCCTTTAGTATTTCTTGTAGTTTTGGTTTGGTTTGGTTTTTACAATTTCCCTAAACTTGTGCTTATCTGGAAATGTCCTAATT
This sequence comes from Loxodonta africana, assembly GCF_030014295.1. Classification (NCBI taxonomy): domain Eukaryota; kingdom Metazoa; phylum Chordata; class Mammalia; order Proboscidea; family Elephantidae; genus Loxodonta; species Loxodonta africana. The sequence continues at coordinate 106,004,060 of NC_087342.1, forward strand.
TCACCTTCATATTTGAGAGACAGTTTTGCTGGATATATGATTCTTGGCTGGCAATTTTTTTCCTTCAATGCTTTATATAAGTCATCCCATTGCCTTCTTGCCTGCATGGTTTCTGCCGAGTAGTCTGAGTTTATTCTTATTGACTCTCCTTGTAGGTGACTTTTTGTTTGTCCCTAACTGCTCTTAAAATTCTCTATCTTTGGTTTTGGCAAGTTTGATTATAATATATCTTGGCAACTTTCTTTTAAAATCTACCTTATGTGGAGGTCAATGAGCATCTTGGATAGATATCTTCTTATCTTTCACGATATCAGGGAAGTTTTCTGCCAATAAATCTTCAACAATTCTCTCTGTATTTTCTGTTATCCCTCCCTGTTCTTGTACTCCAATCACTCATAGGTTATTTCTCTTGATAGAATCCGACATGATTCTTAAGGTTTATTCAATTTTTAAAATTCTTTTATCTGATTTTTCTTCAAATATATTGGTGCCAAGTGCTTTATCGTCAAGCTCACCAATTCTGCCTTCCACTTGCTTAATTTTGCTCCTCTGACTTTCTATTGAGTTGTCTAATTCTGTAATTTTATTGTTAATCTTCTGAACTTCTGATTGCTGTCTCTCTATGGATTCTTGCAGCTTATTAAATTTTTCAGTGTGTTCCTCAATAACCTTTTTAAGTTCTTCAACTGTTTTATCTGTGTGTTCCTTGGCTTGTTCTGCATATTGCCTGATCTCCTTCCTGATGTCTTGAGGAGTTCTGTATATTAATCTTTTGAATTCTGCATCTGGTAATTCCAGAAAGGCACTTTCATCCAGAAGATCTTTTGATTCTCTGTTTCAAGAGCTTGTTGAAGCGAACATGGTCTGCTTCTTTATATGGTTTGATATTGACTGTTGTCTCCAAGCCATCTATAAGTTATTGTATTAGTTTATTTTATGTTTGCTTACTGTATCATAGTTTCTTGCTTTGTTTTGTTTTGCTATGCCCAAATGGGTTGCTTGAGTGAGCTAGCTTGATTATTTTCACCTTTGGAGCTCTGACACCCTGTCCCCAGATGGCTAGAGCTGTTATCAGGTATATGAGCTTATGCGTCCATTTACTTTTCTGGAGTGGTTTCAGCTCAGGTGTCCAGGTAGCTGGCCATCAAGTGCGTAGTACAGGCTCTGTCCTACAGTCTTAGAGGGGCAGGGGTGATTGGTGTAGGTACCGGTACCTGGTTGCAGCTGGGGGTCACACTCTGAACAAGGCAGGGGGCTGAGAACGATCCCCTGAGTGTCTCTGAGGAAAGCATGTCCCTGTTCCCTAAAGCATACAGGTGGGTGGATTCTGCAGATGGTCCATGGGCACCCAATGCTTTTGGTTATAAGGACTAGTAGGTAGTAGTTATCCTCGGATCCCTGTCACTGGTGGCTGGGAGACCTGAGTGGAGCCACCAGTCCTTTGGCCCCTGATGTGGGTAGGTGAGGACCCTGTTTAGTAAGCAAAGTGGTATCAAATATCAAGCACACACCTCTGCATCACACAGCTTAAAGAGTTGTAGTCTGCCAGCAAGGGCTATTCTCCTGAAATAGGCACACACAGGTCCATGCAGAGGGGAAAGGTATTCAAAGTCCACAGACCATTTATGCCTGCACAGGAGCCACTCTGTCCTAAGCTCCCCAGGTTAGTGGAGCTGGAAAATTATCTTTTCCCCCTGTTGTGAATTTATTCCTTCTCCAAGTCCGGAAGCACGGCTCAGCATGCTCCCATGGGCCTATCTCAGGCCCAGAGAAATCAAGAACCACTGAAGCAGGCTTGGGAGCAGAGGATGTGGTAAAATATATGCAAGTACTTAGCTTTTGCTGAGAGTGCCATTCTTCTCTGGTTCCAGAGGTGTAAGTAGGCTGTGCAGCTGGCTGGTTCTTCCTGAGGAAACTGCAGCCGAATGCTACCACCAGCCCACCGCAGCCACTCCCAGGAATGGTGCCCGAGGGTTCCCAGCAATTCAGGTCCGGCAACTCCTCTCTGCTTCTGAACCATCTCTCTCTCCCCCTGCCACACAGTCCATTTTCTAACATTGCCTTTGCTGTTCAGGGTTCCTAGCTTGTCATAAATATAATCGTTTCACTTGATTTTTCAAGTCTTTTTTGTAAGAGGGATTGCTGGAAGCATCTGGGTATTCTGCCATCTTGGACCCGCCTCCTCCAGTCTCACCTCTTTATACTGTGTTTCTTAATCTGTATTACCCATAACCCTTATGCTTTCTCACTCCATCTTCTGCACATCCCCTCCAGCAAGAAGACTTTACTTTCTGTAGTTTATATTCCTTTTGAAAAATATAATACAAACGGAAATACACAGACCAAAAACAAACAGAGTGAATATGCTTTAGTAAAAACACACTAATCCCCCTACCCATAGAGAATTGCTGCTTAATAACCATACATCATTTATGAGTCTTTCAAGAATCCTTTTTATTTTTTCCCCTTGTTTTCCAGCAGCATTTGCCATTACATGAACCTGTTGAAAACAATCTGAATATAGCTATCTGTAGTGGTTACAGCTACCCAAATGGTTGCTTGGGATTTACTGAATGGGCTGCATTTTGTGACTCAGTGGCCTCACCTGGACTAATTCAGAATCAAGACTGCAGAAAGGACCCCCGACCCTTCACCATGACTGCCTTCAATCTATGCTCATGAAGAAATCAATGACAGTTGATGGATTTGGCTTCTCTAGTATCATTTGGAAATAGTTTTTGCACTGTAAAAAATAATCAGAACAGCGGCGCTTATGAAAATACCTCGTGGGGAAGGGCACAGGTGGCAAAGAAACATAAACGGCATGTATTATTTGCATAAAAATATGGTATATTCTGTCTATAAGAGAATCACTTTAAAGACAGAAATAGGTTCAAAGTGGAAGGATGGATAAAGATATTCCATGCAAACCAAAAGAAAGCTGGGGTGGCTATATTAATATCAGACAAAATAGACTTTAAGCCAAAAATTGTTACAAGAGACAAAGAAGGAGCAATTCATCAAGAAGATGTAACAGTTATAAACACAGACTCACCAAAATATATGAAACATAAAATATGTGAAGCAAACATTGTCAGAACTGAAGGGAGAAATAAACAGTTCTACAACAAGCAACTAGAAAAAGAAAAGGAAATTAAACCCAAAGCTAGTAGAAGAAAGGAAATAAAGATTAGAGTGGAGATAAACAAAATAGAGAATAGAAAAACATTACAGAGAATCAATGAAACCAAAAGTTGGTTCTTTGAAAAAGTCAATGCAATTGAAAAACCTTTAGCTAAGATGACTAAGGAAAAAACAGAGAAGATACAAATAACTAAAGACAGAAATGAAAGCAGGGACATTACTACCAATCATACAGAAATAAAACGGATTATAAGAGAATACTACTAACAACTGTACACCAAAAAAATTAGATAACACAGATGAAATGGAAAAATTCCTAGACACGTACAAATTACCAAAACTGACTCAAGAAGAAACAGAAAATCTGAACAGATCTATAACAAGAAAAGAAACTGAATCAGTAATCCAAAACCTCCCAACGAAGAAACATTTAGGAAGAGGGTTTCACTGGGGCTCGGGTGAAGGAGAATGGGGAATGGGGACTAACTGCTTAATGGGTTTGGTTTTTATTTTGGGGTGATGAAATGTTTTAGAATTAGAACTGGTGGTTGTAAAATATGGTGAATGTACTAAATGACATTGACTTGTTCCATACCTTTAATTTTACATTATTGAACTTTCACCTCAGTAATAAAAAAAGCGCTTGCAACAGAAGAATAATGGCTATATTTTGGGAAAGTAGCAAGTGGAAGAGGGCATGAGAGGAGCTTTAGGGGTGTTGGTCATATTCTCTTTCTTGATTTCGGTGTTAGTTATCCAGGTGTGTTTACTTTCTGAGTATTGTTGAGCTAAACACTTCTGATGTGTGTGCTTTTTTAAAATATGAATATTATACTTTAATATAAAAGTTTATTTAAAAAAAAAGTTAAACAGAGTTACATATGACACAGCAATTTCACTCCTAGGTATATATCGCGAAGAATTAAAACCATATGTCCCGCAAAAACTTGTACATAAATGTTCATAGCATTAGTCATAATAGCCAAAAAGTGGAAATAATCTAAATGCCAAGCAACTGATGACTAGATAAACAAAATGACTAGAAAAACAACAGAATACTATTCAGCCATAATACAGAAGCAAGCACTGCTACAACTGATACATGCATGCTACAACATGGATGAACCTTGGAAACATTATGCTGAGTAAAGAAGCCAGACACAAAAGGCCACATGTTGTAGGACTCCATGCATATGAAATGTCCAGAATAGGCAAATCCATAGAGACAGAAAGTAGATTAGCGGTTGCCAGATGCTGGGGGCAGGAGGGAATTGGGAGAGACTAATATGTACACTGGGTAATACGCACAAGGTTTTCGGGGGAGTGATGGAAACATCCTGGAATTAGATAGTGGTGATGACTGCACAACCTTGTGAATATACCAAAAAATCACCATTTTAAAGTATACTTTAAAATGGTGAATTTTGTCATGTGAAATGTAATGTTATGTGAATTATATGTCAATAAAAAAGGAATAGATCTTAAATATTTCATCACTCTGAATATATACAAATGCTAACATATCAAACAAAAGAAGCCCCAAGAGAGAAATATTATTCTCAAAAATGTTCCCCTTCCCCTGCCCATCCCCCAGATCAGCACACCTCAGTCATGTACTTCACACACCACTGGAAAACGGGGGTTCAAGCAGCAAAACGGGCTGGAGGTAGGAATGGAATTCACAGTTAGGGATGAAAGCTTGTGACCCACACCCTTGACTGTTCCTGAGCAGAGGAATTTGGTGGCTGAAGAGAAACAGATCTTAGGCTGGCGCAGGGAAGGAAAGTGGTGGTGACAATGTGCTGGCAGCCCTGGCACCAGACTGCTTTCCATTGCTTCATCCACAGGGTCACGCCTCAGGAATGAGTAGTCCTTCAACTGATAAAACCTCAGCAGCAAGAGGCCCTGATACACCTCTTATCCCTTTTCTACTGATGGCTTTGTTTGTACATTATGCAGTTCTTTGTATTTATGGCATCGTGAGTACTCCCCAAAATTACCAAAACCACAGATGTATTTGGACAGTAAACTAGACCCCCAGGATCCTAAAAGTGCCTCGATTTACGAATAAGGGACAAAACTACGCTAATGGTCTTCTAGATAAATCTGGAACTGGGATAGCTCAGATTTAAATGAACTTAAGCATTTGAAGAACTTAAAGGTCAGCTAATTTTTTTTTTTGTTGTTGTTCTTGTTCTCAACCCCACTGTATTCTCCCTCCCAGAATCACAAAGTACAAAAGAAGCACCTACTGGCAATTTAGACGGACAAGACTAAGGGGTTTCCTCAGTATTTTGAAAGGATGCTTGCTGCTTCCACGTACCTGACGTTTCAACGTGTGTAGAAGCAGTAAATCTGAATAGGGTGTGTCATGGACTGAATCATGTCCCCCAAAAATGTGTGTTATCAATTTGGCTGGGCCAGGATTCCCCATATTGTGTGATTTTCCTATATGTTGTAAATCCTGCCTCTATGATGTTAATGAGGAACGATGGGCAGCAGTTGTGTTAATGAGGCAGGACTCAGTCTACAACATTGGATTGTGTCTTAAGGGAATCTCTTGAGAGAGAAAAGAGAGAAGCAAGCAGAGAGATGCTGGGGGCGGGAAACCACATACCACCAAGAAAGCAGTGCCAGGAGCAGAGTGAGTCCTTTGGACCTGGGGTCCCTGTGCAGAGAAGCTCCTTGTCCGGGGGAAGATTGATGAGAAGGCCAACAGAGGGAGAAAGCCTTCCCTTGGAGCTGACGCCCTGAATTTGGACTTTTAGCCTACTTTACTGTGAAGAAATAAATTTCTCTTTGTTAAAGCCATCCACCTGTGGTATTTCTGTTATAGCAGCACTAGATAACTAAGACAGGGTGTGATACCCCAGAATTTCTCAGACATCCTTTTTGTGATTATACTTCCTTCCTGGCAACTTCCTTTAACTATTCATATCACACTCCTCTAAGGACATGCCCAATTGTTACCTTGATTTTGGTAAGGGACACTGGAACAGAGATGGAAGATGTTCTACTTGCTAGGGACATTTGGGCACAGGGCCCAGAAGGGATGGACAAACCCAAACTCCACAGCTCTAACACGGTATCGTGGCACAAAATGAGAGATGGAAGTTTAGGTGATAGTTGATTCAATGCTAAATGAGGTGAGGAGGGGCACCTTCTATGCCCATCTTCACCTTGTGCCTCCTCTATTGGTATGAAGATACAAACACATATAGAAATATTTACTCACCCAACTCATCATTTCCTGGAAAGTGAAACTGCAGCGTCTTCTCCACAATCTATCCCTTCCCCAGCAGCTATACCCACCTTCTGGAAGTCAGACCCTTTAGGTAACTGCCTACTGGCCACAAGGGCGCTCATCACTTCTGTGGACTCTGTGGCTTCCATCCAGGCCTCCCTGAGGCAGAGATGTCTGCTGCAGTCCTTCCTTTTGGAAACCTGAATTGCTCCTGAAAAGAAAGACAGGTTGGTGAGTCAATAACAATGTCATCATAATCATCTTATGCAGGTAGGCTATGGAAAGGATGGATGGAACCTTAGTGGGGGGGGCAGAGTATCAGAAAGCCAAGAATGTAAATAATACCTCAATATACTTTTTATCTCCTTGCTATCTTTCTCCACTCTCTCTTTTGTTCTCTCATTATGAAACTCTGCCTTCTATTTTCACCCTGCTCACTCACTTCCTTTAAGCATGCTCATTTCCCTTGTTTTCTACAAAACTCCTTCCTTGCCTGATCCTCTACAAATGGAACAAAAGCCTGTAAAGTTTTTTTTTTTAATTAACTTTTATTGAGCTTCAAGCGAACGTTTACAAATCAAGTCAGACTGTCACATATAAGTTTATACACACCTTACTCCGTACTCCCCTCTAAAAGTTTTAATTTACTACATCTAGATAGTAGTCTTCTGTCCTTTTGTATGCAACAAAGTTTGTGATAGCTTTTGTGGACCTGAATAAAAGTAAGTTTTGTGAAGACAGGTATCTTGATTTATATAATGTCCAAGTGCCTGTACAAATTAAAAAAAAATCCGTTGCCACTGAGCCGATTCCGACTCATAGGGGCCCTATAGGACAGAGTAGAACTGCCCCACAGAGCTTCCAAGGAGCACCTGGTGGATTCAAACTGTCGACACCACCAGGGTTTCAACAAATATGCACGACCAGCTCAACAGAAGTTGGGATAACAAAAGGGGAAGAGGAAGAGAGGGAGAAAAAGGGTAGCAGATTCCTGAAGAAGGTATGTTGCCCAGGTTCAATAGGAGTAGAAGAATTGAGGGAGTCTTGAGGGGAAAAACAGCAGGAACTGGTTGTAATGATGGAAAATAGATGAGAAGATGTACTGAATATGAGACACACACACACACAAAAAAAATCACTAATTTTTTTTAATACAGAAAGGAAAAAAACCTGGCCTGTAATTCTGCAGCACCAGCTAACCCTTACAAACATAGGTAGGTAGGTAGATGGATAGATAGGTAGATAGGCAGATAGATAGACAGGTAGACAGATCGATCGATTGATCGATTGCTAGATCGATAAATAGATACACGAACACACACATGCAATGCATTTTCATGGGCAGAATGTTGAAACAAAACAAGAAAAAAAAATGACATCATCCCTCCTCCCTCTTCCAAAGACAAACTTCTTTGGTTAATGTTTTTGTTTCTTTCCAGAAGTAAAACTGTGACAGCTTGGTTTTGAGAGGTGATAAGAAGCTGTTGGGCTGCAAAAGGTTGAATTATTCCTTTGGGTAAATCAGAGGGATCTGAGGTTTGACTGACTAACTTCGACCTATAAACTCTGACTAGAAAGAGAAAAGACGTGAAAATCATAGCCCCAAAACCTTTTTTTTTTTTTTTAACTTTTATTGAGCTTCAAGTGAACGTTTACAAATCAAGTCAGTCTGTCACATATAAGTTAATATACATCTTACTCCTTACTCTCACTTGCTCTCGCCCTAATGAGTCAGCCCTTCCAGTCTCTCCTTTCGTGAAAACTTTGCCAGCCTCCAACTCTCTCTATCCTCCCATTCCCCCTCCAGACAGGAGATGCCAACACAGTCTGAAGTGTCCACCTGATATAATTAGCTCACTCTTCATCAGCATCTCTCTCCTACCCACTGTCCGGTCCCTTTCATGTCTGATGAATTGTCTTCGGGGATGGTTCCCGTCCTGGGCCAACAGAAGGTTTGGGGACCATGATCGCTGGGATTCCTCTAGTCACAGCCAGACCATTAAGTATGGTCTTTTTATGAGAATTTGGGGTCTGCATCCCACTGATCTCCTGCTCCCTCAGGGGTTCTCTGTTGTGCTCCCTGTGAGGGCAGTGATCGATTGTGGCTGGGCACCAACTAGTTCTTTTGGTCTCAGGATAATGTAGGTCTCTCGTTCATGTGGCCCTTTCTGTCTCTTGGGCTCTTAGTTGCCGTGTGACCTTGGTGTTCTTCATTCTTCTTTGCTCCAGGTGGGTTGAGACGAATTGATGGATCTTAGATGGTCGCTTGTTAGCATTTAAGACCCCAGACACCACATTTCAAAGTGGGATGCAGAATGTTTTCATAATAGAATTATTTTGCCAATTGACTTAGAAGTCCCCTTAAACCATGGTTCCGAAACCCCCACCCTTGCTCCGCTGACCTTTGAAGCATTCATTTTATCCCGGAAACTTCTTTGCTTTTGGTCCAGTCCAGTTGAGCTGACCTTCCATGTATTGAGTGTTGTCCTTCCCTTCACCTATAGCAGTTCTTAGCTACTAATTAATCAGTAAAAAACCCTCTCCCACCCTCCCTCCCTCCCTGCCTCGTAACCACAAAAGTATGTGTTCTTCTCAGTTTATACTTTTTCTCAAGATCTTATAATAGTGGTCTTATACAATATTTGTCCTTTTGCCTCTGACTAATTTCACTCAGCATAATGCCTTCCAGGTTCCTCGATGTTATGAAATGTTTCACAGATTCGTCACTGTTCTTTATCGATGCGTAGTATTCCATTGTGTGAATATACCACAATTTATTTACCCATTCATCCGTTGATGGACACCTTGGTTGCTTCCAGCTTTTTGCTATTGTAAACAGAGCTGCAATAAACATGGGTGTGCATATATCTGTTTGTGTGAAGGCTCTTGTTTCTCTAGGGTATATTCCGAGGAGTGGGATTTCTGGGTTGTATGGTAGTTCTATTTCTAACTGTTTAAGATAACGCCAGATAGATTTCCAAAGTGGTTGTACCATTTTACATTCCCACCAGCAGTGCATAAGAGTTCCAATCTCTCCGTAGCCTCTCCGACATTTATTATTTTGTGTTTTTTGGATTAATGCCAGCCTTGTTGGAGTGAGGTGGCCCAAAACCTTTTTTAAAACATTTTTATTGTGCTTTAAGTGAAAGTTTACAAATCAAGTCAGTCTCTCATACAAAAATTTATATACACCTTGCTATATTTTTTTTTATATACTACTAAATTGCTCTCCCCCTAATGAAACAGCACACTCCTTCCCTCCACTCTCTCTTTTCATGTCCATTCAGCCAGCTTCTCACCTCCTCTGCCCTCTCATCTCCCCTCCAGACAGGAGATGCCAACATAGTCTCAATTGTCTACTTGATTCAAGAAGCTCATTCTTCACCAGTATCATATTTTATCCCATTGTCCAGTCCAATCCCTGTCTGAAGAGTTGGCTTTGGGAATGGTTCCTGTCTTGGGCTAACGGAAGGTCTGGGGACCACAACCTCTGGGGTCCTTCTAGTATCAGTCAGACCATTAAGTCTGGTCTTTTTACAGGAATTTGAGATCTTCATCCCACCGCTCTCCTGCTCCGTCAGGTGTACTCTGTTGTGTTCCCTGTCAGGGCAGTCATCGGTTGTAGCGGGACACCATCTAGTTCTTCTACTCTCAGGCTGGTGCAGTCTCTGGTTTATGTGACCCTTTGTGTCTCTTGGGCTCATAATTACCCTGTGTCTTTGATGTTCTTCATTCTCCTTTGCTCCAGTTGGGTTGAGACCAACTGATGCATCTTAGATGGCCGCTTGCTGGCATTTAAGACCCCAGACGCCACTGTCCAAAGTGGAATGCAGAATGTTTTCTTAATAGATCCCCAAAAGCCTTTTACCGCTAACTCTAAGGTTACTCTACCCTCCTCACCATCCTCAGTTTCTCTTCTAGAGCTGTGGGGGTAGTGTGTCCCCCACCTGGCCTGACACCACTACTGCAGAATGCTGTTGAAGTGAAGGGATCACAAGCAGCCTTGATATGCACTCATGGCTGTAGACAGTGCTTTGTATACAATGACCCAGGACAGAGCAACAGGACAGTCAGCCTATAGAGTTCTAAGCACCCAGTGTTATGGATTGAACTGTGTCCCCCAAAACTGTGTATTGTAAATCCTAACCTCTGTGCCTGTGGTTATAATCCCATTTGGGAATGGGTTACCTTTGTTATGCTAATGAGACGGGATTAGTGTAGGGTGTGTCTTAAATCAACCTCTTTTGAGATATAAAAGACATTAAACAAGCAAGCTAGGAAGCAGGGATAGGGGAAGAGAGATGCCAAGCACATGAAGATTGTCCAGGAGCAGAAGTTCAAACAGACAAGGATTTTCCTTCAGAGCCAACGGAGAGCAAGAGCCACCACCCTGAATTCAGACTTCTAGCTTCCTGAACTGTGAGAAAACGAATTTGTTTGTTAAAGCCATTTACTTGTGGTATTTCTGTTACAGCAGCACTAGGTAACTAAGACAGAATTTGGTACTGAGGGAGCAGAGCTGCCATCCCCGTGCGCCTGGAAGGCAGAGCTGAAACCCAGGATTGAGGAGCCGCCACCCAGAATCCAGAGGTGGTGGCCAACACTCAGAGTCTGGCCGGCAGGGCCATTGCCTAGGTGGTCCCAAAGAGTGAAGGATTAGTTTCAAGCTTTGAAAGCTAATGTAACTGTTCTGCTGGGTTTTGGACTTGCTTGGTGCCCATTATCCTTTTTTTTTTTTGTCCAACTTCTATTTGGAATGGAAATGTCTACCTTGTGCCTTTTCCACCATTGTACTTCTAAAACAGATAACCTGTTGCGTAGATTTCACAGGTTCACAGATGAACAGGTTATTCTGCCCCAGGATGGAATACGCCTGAAGTCTTACCCGTAATTTGATTTAGATGATTCCGAAGACGAGATTTTAGGCTTGCAGTTGATTTTAAGACTTTTGGGATGATGTGATGGAGTAAATGTGTTTTGCATGTGGCAGGGGTATGAATTTTGGGAGCCAAAGGGTTGAATGTTATAGATTGAATTGTGTCCCCCCAAAATTATGTATTATAAATCCTAACCTCTATGCATGGGGTTATAATCCCATTTGTGAATGGGCTATCTTTGTTTTGCTAATTGAGACAGGATTAGTGTAGGGGGTAGATTTTTGAGTCAATCTCTTTTGAAATATAAAAGACATTAAACAAGTAAGCTAGGAAGCAGAGGTGGGGGAATAGAGATGCCAAGCACATGAAGGCTGCCCAGGAACAGAAGGTCAGAAGAGACAAGAACGTTCGTCCAGAGCCGACAGACAGAGCAAGTCTTCCCCTAGAGCCAGCGTCCTGAATTGGGACTTCTAGCTTCCTGAACTGTGAGAGAATAAATTACTGTTTGTTAAAGCCATCAACTTTGTGACATTTCTGTTACAGCAGCACTAAATAACTAAGACATCCAGCAAATAACAATCATTAGATTACGGTTTTTACCCACTTGCTAATTGTTAAGTATTAACGATCACTTAATTTAAAAAACAACTACTATTACCACATTGATTCTTTCATCCAATTTTTATTGCATGTCCTCTGAAGGGTCAGGCAACTGTGCACTATAAATACAATGATGGAAAAAAAAAGTAACATTGAAAGCAAAGACAGACTTCTGTTTTGGAGAGTTTATAATCCAGTTGGGATGGGGTGAGGGAGAAAGACATATATTAATCAAAGAAACATAAATGTAAAATTGCAACCACGTTCAGTGCTACAACATAAAAGTACATGGTGCGCTGAAAGTGTTTATGGGTTTAGGGCAAATCAGGATTTTTTTTTTTTAACGTTCAAAAGTATTTTTTTTTATTGTACTTTAGATGAAGGTTTACAGAACTAGCTTCTCATTAAAGAGTACATACATTGTTTTATGACACAGATTAACAACCCCGCAACATGTCAGTACTCCCCCTTTTCCACCTTGGGTTCCCTATTACCAGCTCTTCTGTCCCCTCCTACATTCTAATCCTTGCCCCTGGGCTAGTGTGCCCCTTTAGTCTTGTTTTGTCCTATGGGTCCATCTAATCTTTGCCTGAAAGGTGAACCTCCTGAGTGACTTCATTAATGAGCTGAAACGGTGTTCAGGAGCCATACTCTCGGGGTTTCTCCAGTCTCTGTCAGGCCAGTAAGTCTGATCTTTTTTTTCAGTTAGAATTTTGTTCTACATTTTTTTCCAGCTCTGTCTGGGACTCTTTGTTGTGATCCATGTCAGAGCGGTCCGTGGTGGTAGCCAGGCACCATCTAGTTGTACTGATGGAGGCCACGGTAGTTGTGGTCCATTAGTCCTTTGGACTAATCTCTCCCTTGTGTCTTTAGTTTTCTTCATTTTTCCTTGCTCGTGAAGGGGTGAGACCAGTGGAATATCTTAGATGGCTGCTCACAGGCTTTTAAAACCCCAGACGTTACTCACCAAAGTAGAATGTAGAACATTTTCTTTATAAACTCTGTTATGCCAATTGAGCTAGATATTCCCTGAGACCATGGTCCCCACAGCCTTCAGCTCAGTAATTTGGCCCCTAAGGGAGTTTGTATTTGTCCATGGAGTTTCAAAAATACATATTTTTTAATTTTTATTGTGCTTTAAGTGAAAGTTTACAAATCAAGTCGGACTCTCACACAAACATTTATAAACACCTTGCAATATACTCCTAATTGCTCTCTCCCAATGAGACAGCACAATCCTTCCCTCCACTCTCTCTTTTCATGTCCATTCAGCCAGCTTCTGACCCTCTCTACCCTCTCATCTCTCCTTCAGACAGGAGATGCCAACATAGTGTCATGTGTCTACTTGATCCAAGAAGCTCATCCTTTACTGGTATCATTGTCTATCCTATAGTCCAGTCCAATCCCTGTCTGAAGAGTTAGCTTCAGGAATGGTTCCTATCCTGGGCTAACAGAAGGTCTGGGGCCCATGACCTCCAGAATCCTTCTAGTCTCAGTCAGACCATTAAGTCTGGTCTTTTTACGAGAATTTGGGGTCTGCATCCCACTGTTCTCCTGCTCCCTCAGGGGTTCCCTGTTGTGTTCCCTGTCAGGGCAGTGATTGGTTGTGGCTGGCCGCCAACTAGTTCTTTTGGTCTGAGGGTGATGTAGTCTTTGGTTTATGTGGCCCTTTCTGTCTCTTGGGCTCTTAATTACCCTGTGTCTTTGGTATTCTTCATTATCCTTTGCTCCAGGTGAGTTGAGACCAACTGATGCATCTTAGATGGCCACTTGCTAGCGTTTAAGACCCCAGATGCCACTCTTCAAAGTGGGATGCAGAATGTTTTCTTAATAGATTTTATTATGCCAATTGACTTAGATGTCCCCTGAACCATGGTCCGCAAACCCCCACCCCTGCTATGCTGGCCTTCGAAGCATTCAATTTATTCAGGAAACTTCTTTGCTTTTGGTTTAGTCCAGTTGTGCTGGCCTCTCCTGTATTGTGTTGTCTTTCCCTGCAGTGAAAATAGTTCTTATCTACTATTTAATAAGTGAAAACCCCTCTCCTGCCCTCCCTGCCCCCTCTTGTAACCAATGGTGATTTTTTTTTTAAGGGTAGATTTTCATTATAATGCAATTGCTTGACTTATCAATGAATACTGCTATTATATACATAATTTTTAATTAAAAAATGCATAAACACAATCACAAAATTAAACTCTAAATAAAGAAATGTGCCCACAATTCCAGATTGTTTTCATTTCTCTCTATTCTCACATAAATCGTTAATGAAGGCTCTGTTTAGCTCCTCATCCTAGTAGCTTGGTAGGTAAGCTTTATTAAGGTGGAGGACCATGGTTCAGGAACATATTAAAAATAAACAAAAGCCAAATACAGTCTTTTTAACAAATGGTGCTGGCATAACTGGATATCCATCTGCAAAAAAATGAAACAAGACCCATACCTCACTCCATGCACAAAAACGAGCTCAAAATGGATCAAAGCCCTAAATATAAAATCTAAAACGATAAAGATCATGGAAGAAAAAACAGGGACGACGCTAGGAGCCCTAATGCATGGCATAAACAGTATTAAAAACATTACTAACTACGTACAAGAAAACCTAGACAACTGGGAGCTCCTAAAAATCAAACACCTATGCTCAACCAAAGACTTTATCAAAAGAGTAAAAAAATTACCTACAGATTGGGAAAAAGTGTTTAGCTATGACATTTCGGATCAGCGCCTGATCTCTAAAAATAAACAAAACCCCTCCTCGCTAGCTTCTGTTCAAGGCTATATCCTCTCTGAACCTCCCCAACTTCTTCAGTAATATACATAATGTCCCTTTTGGGATCCCTGTGTCCTTTCTCAAACCCCCAATTCTTCCTTAGTCCCTGAATCTGGCAATCTAATAAATTAATGCAGGCTTTGCTACCAAAAACTCAGCTAACTTCTTGATTTTCTAGAGATGGAGCGGCATGGGGTGAAGTGGGAATACTCTGCTACATTACTCAGCAGTATTAGCAGAAAGGTTATTGAGTATTATGTGTCCTGAAGCTAGCTGTGAATATGAGGAAGATGGCTTGTAAAACAGGGAGGTATCCATTCACAAAGCCAAGGGGAATGAATATTAAGGGGTTATTTACACAACCTAGGTAAAATTAGGTGTTTGTCTCAATTTAAACATAACTGATTTATTCTCACTAGTCAATAATACTTGCTTCGGATGTTTCCAGAAATTTGAACCATAGTTATATGACACCACAAGCCACACGTAAAGATCAGGCCCACTCCTGGCATGTGCCTTCGCCTCTTAATGTGAAAATTTATTCAGTGCTGTGAAAGTGTGAATAAAAAGACACAGGCTCTACCTCTAGGCACTAGCTCCTAAGTTAGAGTTCTGCCCTTTCTTTCCAATGACTTCTCTGAATGAGCGCCAAAGGTAGATTGCACTGAGCTAAGACGATGCAGCAGCCAACACTTGCTTCCCAGACTACAGAATCCTGAGCATCCTCCTGCATAAGGCAGATATGAAGAATGCCGTTTCTTCAACTCTAGAACCCGTTGCCATCGAGTCAGTTCTGACTCATAGCAACCCAACAGGACAGAGTAGAACTGCCCCCATAGGGTTTCCAAGGCTGCAGTCTTTAAATAAGCAGACTGCCACATCTTTCTCCCATGGAGTGGCTAGTGGGTTCAGGCCACCAACCTTCCAGATAGCAGCCAAACACTTAACCACTGTGCCACCAGGGCTCCTTCCATTGCTTATACTACCTCATTTATGCTCACAACCTTTGTGGAGTGTGCATTATCCCCATTTCATTTGCCTGATATAGAGAATGCACACTCCATGAACACAAGGATCATGTCTGCCTTAATCTGAAATCTGATCCATCTGGTGGTTGGGACAAGAGACATACAAGGAATGAATGAATGAAAAAATGAACTTGGTCTCCACCTTCAAGAAGCTCCGCGTTTAGTAGAAGAGAGAACCATGTAAGCACACACAGATAGAAGGTGGCAGGCTCTCTGATGGAGGATGTGGGAAACAAGTAGAAAGGGAAGAGTAACAAAGCCTGCTTGGCAGTGGGCGGGAAGATGGACAGTACACCAGGCTTTGCTGGAGAAGAGCTGTTGGAGCTGGGTCTTGGAGGAAAAGTACGGGGTTATCCTGTGAACAGAGGAGAAAGGAGGGACCCCAGGCAGAGGAAATTGCCTGGGCAAAGGCCAGAAGTGTGCAATGGCATGATGGGTCCAGGGAAGTGCTGGTGGTATCAGAGCATCTGCTGGAGCATAGGCTGGGGGACCATGGCATGCTACAAGAAGTGAGGCTGAAGCAGACGGAAGGGGCCAGATCATGAGGTGGCTGTGTATGGGAGGGTGCTCTTGTGCCAAGCCAAGGACTTGAAACTGTTTCTGAGGACTGTGGGGGCCAGTGCAGGTGTGAAACAGAGAGATGGGACCAGATTTAAGTTTCAGGAAGACCACTGAGCAGCTATAGGAAGCATGGATTGGCAGTGCAGAACTGGAGAGAACCAGCTGCTGAAAACCACCGCTAACCACCAGGTAGGACAAGGCTATGCCCATGGGGCTGGTAGTTAGCAGACACAGATGTTTAAGGGGATACTTGAGAAGACTCTCTGAGAGCCTGGATGGACATGAAGGTGGAGGAGATGACACGATGAATCTGGGGCTCCTGGTCTGGGTGGGCTATGCTCTGCTAGTTCGGGAAGACAAAGGCCTAGTGTGTTGCAAAAGGCTAACAAAGTGCTGGACACTGTCAGATAGAAACTACCAACCTAGCCAGCAGCAAAACCGTGTCAGCCCTGATGGTGCCCAGTGCATTGTGGTGTCTGGGGCTGTTTGTGGATTGAAGAGGGTGGAGCAGAGGATGGATCAGGAAGGTAAAGAAGACACAGCAGCTGAGGTCGTGATAAAGTGGGCAGGCCCTTCTAGTCTAGACAGAAGGAGGCTAAGGGATGTGGCTGAAGTCTAGAAAACCAAGAACAGGTCTGGCCATCACACTGCACTGGGCTCTGCTTGAAAGAGGAAATTTACTCCAGGTGGGGACTCAAAATATACCTGTACAGGGCGGGACAAATTCCTGTCAGCAAGGCCAAGAGGGGGCACAAGGTCCGGAGCTCCAGGGGGCCCAGCCTGCACCTTCGGGGGATGGAAGATGGCCCTGACTTTGCCCTTATCAGACACAGGTTCTGGAGGGCTTGTGAGGAGGTAGTGAGGGGCTGGCCAGCTGTGGGCCAGTCCAAGCCCAGGCATCTCAGGAAGTGACCCAGACATTCTGCTGCCTCTCTCTGGGCTCCATTTCCACATCTGCAAAATGGGAGGGTTGAGCTAAATGGCATCAGTGGTGCCTTCTGGTTCTCACTTTCTGCTGTTGACTTTAGGGGTCTGCTGTTTTCTCTGGGGTTGACTCTAGGGTTGGGGGCACACACAGTGAGGAATGGGAAAATGGAGAGGGCAGAGAGACAGAACAGCCACCAGGATCAGGGCCTGGCACCTCAGGGGACCTGGAGCATGGCCATAGTCATTCGTCAGAGATGTATTGAGCACTTGCTAGGTGTTGAGTTCCTGGGTGGTGCAAATGGTTACTGCGCTTGGCTGCTCACCTCCAAAGGGTTGGAGCTTTGGACCTACCCAGCAGTGCCATAGAAGAAAGGCCTGGAGATCTACTTCCAAAAAGTCAGTCACTGAAAACTATCATGGAGCACAGTTCTACTCTGACATACATGGGGTCGCCATGAGTTATGTCAACTCCACGGCAATGAGTTTGGAGGTCCTTAAGGAGCCCCTGGGTGGTACAATTAACACACTCAGCTGCTAACTGAGAGGTTAGGCGCTCGAGTCCACCCAGAGGTGTCACGGAAAAAAACCCTGCTGATCTACTTCTGAAAAATCAGCCACTGAAAACCCTATGAAGTGCAGGTCTACTCTGAACACATGGGTTTACCGTCAGTCAGAGATGACGTGACAGCAACTGGTGTTCCTGGTACTAGGTGTCAGGGACCATTCGAGGCTCTGGGGATACAGCAGTGAAGAAAGCAGGCCCTATCCCTACCCTCCTGAAGCTTAGAGACTAGTAGGCACCCCGGGGCATGTGGGTCTCCTGCTTGGGGGAGCAGTCGAGGCCCTCTTAGGCCCAGGAGGGTGGAAGACCTCAGCGGGCCCCTGTGTGTGCTCCTTGCAGGTATTCTCCGTGGCGCCCCCGTTTGAGGTGAACGGTCTCCCACGAGCTGTGCCTCTGAACCTGCCCTACCAGGACTTCAAGAGAGATCTCTCTGATTACTGTGAGCGGGCACGGCTGCTCAACAGGGTCCGGAGGGTGGGCTTCTCGCACACATTGCTCACTACCCCCCAGGTCCCTCTGGCTCCCTTTCAGCCTCAGGCCAATGGGAAGGAGGAAGAGGAAGAGGAGGAGGAAGAGGAAGAAGAAGAGGAGGAAGAGGAGGAGGAAGAGGAGGAAGAAGAGGAGGAAGAGGAAGAGGAGGAAGAGGAGGAGGAGGCAGTGGCTCTGGAGGAGGTGCTGGGGCCTCGCAGTAGCTCTAGCAGTGAGGGGACCGAAAGAAGCACTGACCGGAGCCAGGAGGGTGCCCCATCCACACTGCTGGCCGATGATCAGAAGGAGTCCAGGGGCCGGGCCTCCGTGGCCGACGGGGACCTAGAGCCTGAGGAGGGCTCCAAAACGCTGGTGCTTGTCTCCCCTGGTGACATGAAGAAGTCACCTGTCACTGCCGACCTGGCCCCTGAGCCCGATCTGGGCACTCTGGCTGCCCTCACTCCTCAGCACGAACGGCCCCAGCCCACTGGCAGCCAGCTGGATGTGTCTGAGCCAGGCACCCTGTCCTCTGTCCTCAAGTCTGAGCCCAAGCCCCCTGGGCCCGGTATAGGGCCAGGGGTTGGGACGGTGACCACAGGGGCAGTGGGAGTGGCCGTCACCTCCTCACCCTTCACCAAAGTTGAGAGGACCTTTGTACACATTGCAGAGAAAACCCACCTTAACGTTATGTCTTCCGGTGGGCAGGCCTTACCACCTGAGGAGCTCGGCACTCGGGTTGAGCTGGGCCTGGGGGTGCCCTCTGATGGGGATGCTGCACAGGAGGGGGCCCCGGTGCCCCTGGAGAATGGCATCACCCTGTCAGGACTGGATGGGGCCGAGACAGAGAGCTGTGCCCTGTACGGCCCTCCCAGGGACAGTCCCTCAGAGGTGGCTGTGGACTCACTGCCCAATGGCCCAGCCCTGGCTGATAGGGCAGTCCCAGTATCCCCGCTGGAGGCAGGCCCTGAGAAACTGGCCACGATCTCTCCCAGCCGCCAGGCCCGGCCAGGCCCACGTCTGAGGAGCCGTATCCCTGTCCTGCTGTCTGAGGAGGACACAGGCTCAGAGCCCTCGGGCTCACTGTCGGCCAAAGAGCGGTGGAGCAAGAGGGCACGGCCACAGCAGGACCTGGCCCGGCTAGTGATGGAGAAGAGGCAAGGCCGGCTGCTGCTGCGCCTGGCATCAGGGGCTTCGTCCTCCTCCAGTGAGGAGCAACGTCGTGCTTCTGAGACACTTTCCGGCACGGGCTCCGAGGAGGACACCCCTGCCTCTGAGCCTACAGTGCCCAGGAAGGCTGGTAGGGCGGCAGCCACCCGGAGCCGGATTCCCCGTCCCATCAGCATTCGAATGTCCACACCTGCCGCAGCCCAGCAGCCCCCCAGTAGACTCCAAGGCGCGTCCCCAGCATCTGACACAGCCATCACCAGCAGGTGAGAAACCATTGCCCATCCTAGGGTGGACTGGGGGTGACCATAGAAGGCGCCCACCAGTAGGGGCTTTCCCAGACCCAAGGTCAGGGGCTGTTGAAGATTGGGAGGGACCCTCAGCTACACCCCCTGTCCACCACCTCCCCAACTGGGCTCAGTTTTTCATCTGACTCAGGGAGTGGGTAGAGTAAAAATGTCTGGAAGGGGCGCCAGGGAGGCCAGGCATGGGAAAGGGTAATGGGGGATAGTGGCGTTCACACACAGCTTCCAGTGTGCCATGGGCATGTGAAGCTAAAAGATAAACCCAGAGCACTTAACTGATGGGAGACAACATCAGAACATTTCATATTAATGCAAACATGGGTATATTATAGAGAAATTTGCAAAATCCTGATGGCCTGGTGCTTAAGTGCTGCGGCTACTAACCAAAGGGTCGGCAGTTTGAATCTGCCAGGCGCTTCTTGGAAACTCTACCGGGCAGTTCTACTCTGTCCTCTAGGGTCCCTGAGTCGGAATCGACTCAACGGCACTGGGTTTTGGTATGAGAATATTAAAAATGAAACAGATACCAAAGAAAGCCGCAGCAGGCCTTGGGAGAGTGTGGCCCCTACAGGTAGTGCTCTGGAGGAGGGAGCACCAGGCCTCAGTTTACCCATCTGTGCCATGGTCTCAATCTCATCCAGCTCAGGATATAGGGCTCTAGGGCAGACTTCACACCCAGGAGGATTCTGAAAATGTCTCCTTTTTTGTTTCTTTTTCCCCTTTCCACTTGCCTTCTGTTCTCTGCTCCTCACGCAGGCTCCAGCTGCAGAAGCCCCCGGGGTCGGCCATTGCTGCTGACCTCCGACCCAAACAGCCCTCCGGCGGCGGCCCGCGTCCAGGCAGAGCACGAGTGGGAGCCAGGCCCCACGGCCCCGCCCCCGGCCCCGCCCCCGCGCCGCGCAGTCCTGGGCTCCCCGCAGCCCCGCGCAACCCCAGCGCTTCCCCACGGAGCCACTCCCTGACCCGCAAAGAGAGCCCCACCCCCTCGCACCAGGTCCGGCCCGCGGGCCCTCCACCCCGCGGAGCCCCACAGGCCCGGGCCCAGCCTGATGGCACCCGCTCCCCGGGGGGCCCCAAGAAAGGACCCAGAGGGAAACTCCAGACTCAGAGTGCAGTAACCAAAGGCCGGGCGGGGGTCACGGAAGGCCGGGCCGGAGCCAGATCATGACGCCGCGGCCCTCCGCGGCCGGACTGGCCCTCCCCCGTCCCCCACCCTCGCCCCGAAGCCCGCCTGCCGGCCACACTGGAACGGCTCCCAGCACAGCCTTACGCGCCCGACGCGCCACCCGCGGCCCCAGCTTCCCGCCTGCACACGAGAGAACGTGCGGGGACACGCGGTGCCCCGCCCACTGGCCCAGCTGGTGGCGGGCACGGTGCCTCCTGTGGCGGGACGTCCTGATCCCGGTCCCCTCCCGTTCCCTACCCCCCTCCCCCCTGCCCCCATCAGGCGGGGAGGGCTCACACCGGTCCCTCCACCCCACCCTGGGGAAGGCAGAGCCACTCTTCATCGAGGACTCCACTTCTAGGCCACCCCACTCATCCCCCAGGCCTCGGCTGCTCTCCAGGCTCCCACAAGGACCTCTGCTTACACCTCCTGCGGCGCCTTTCCCTCCTCCTGACCCTCTTGCAGCCAGATCCCCTCCTTTTCAGAGAAAGGAGCAGCCCCAAATTCCAGAAGTGGAGGCGCTAGCCTCCCCCGGGTGTCAGCCCCACGGTGTCCTGGCAGTTGTGGTAAAGGGGAGGCCTCTTCTCAGCGGCCAGGCTGGGGGCTGAGGAGGTGGGATTCAGGGGCCACAGGTCCACGCAGCTGTGAGGGGCAGGCCTGATCTGCCCCAAAGTCAAGTCCATCTTGGACACCCATGGGGAGGCAATTCTTGGGGGAGGCTTTAGGGTACAAAGACCTCTCCCCCTAAATTTGGGTGTGCCCTCAATGAGAACCACGGGGTGTGTGGGCTGCCCTCCTGTGCAAATATTTCCCAAGGGGAAATTGGAGGGGGGCTTCAAAAGAGGTTTCACCCTCTCCCTTGGCCTCCTGATCTAGTGCTCAGGACCCCTCACCATCAGGAATTCCTTCTTGCTATCTAACCTCAGTTCTGCCTCCTGCAGTTTCAGCGGACTTCCCCCTCTCTTGAGTTCAGTGGAGGTGGAGACTGGCTATCATCTGTGCTCTGGCTCTTCGGAGGTTCATTCTGGGACTCAGCTCTGTCTGGGTCACCCTTTCTACCCTCCTGGCTGTGAGGAATGGGCTAGGTCAGGCCACCATCTCCCCTAGTGAACACAGGAGACACAGACAGGCAGACAGACAGACAACTGGCCCCCTTACTTGAGGTAGCAAGACCCGTCTAACTTCCAGATTGTATGCTTGTGTGATGGGTTCCAGCCCAACCCCTCCCCCAGCTCACCTTTTGGCCTGTTGTCCCCTCTTGCTCTGACTGCAGCCCACGCACCTGAGCCATCCCTGCAGAGGGCAAGGGCTGTGCTGCTCCACGAGTGGGTGTGAGGACTCTTCCTGGGTTCTGGTTCCCCAATAGTTCACCACACCCCATCCTGAGCCTCAGCTGCCTATGTCTCGGGGTGGCAGCACACTGACTGCAGAAGGGACAGCCAACCCTACCTATCTGGGATAGGCTCCCAGCAGGCCTCTTCCATCCTCAGCACCCTGGCCTGGCCACTCTGTCCTTCCCTGGGCCACAGAGAACAAGCCAAGACATCCAGGGAAAAGAAGAAAGGTCCAGCGAGCCCCAGCTCTTTGACAGCATCCAGCCACCATCACGTGGAAGGTTGTCCCTGAAGAAGCTGGCCCCAGGAGAAGCTGGTGGGGCCAGCTGAACCCCCTCATGGAGGGTCAACAGGCTCTGGCGGCCACTTCTATGCCAAGATGGTGGCTTCTCTGCAGACCAACTCAGAGGACTCCAGGGTGAGCAGCCTTCAAGGTTCACCCCACGCTGATCCAGAAGCTCCCAGAACACTCAGGAAACCTCTCCAAACAGAGTCCTCCTTGTCAACCCAAGGCCCTCCCAAGAATCTCTGCTGCCCTCTGGATCCAGCAAAGGGCATGGAGATGGGGCCAGTCCCTCCCCACTAGAGCTTCTCGGAATGACAATCAGCTCGTGCCAGGTGGGGACCAGGGTAAAACCCCTGGTGCCCAGGCCTTGGGCCTGCTCCTTGCCACCAACTGAATCGTGAATGTAGGGCCCCCAGCCTCACCCCTGTCCCAGGACGAACAACACCCTGGTTTGGAGTTAGGAGGAAGAGGGGGGCCTGAGAGAGCCCCAGGCCCACCCCCAACCCCTGCTTCACCCAGCGCTGGAGCTGGGCAGAGACGAAAAACCCAGCTGTTCTTGGGATTCTCGATGTTCTTAGGGCTCTCAACTGACCTCAGGCCTCTGCATCACTGAATGTCACCGGGGTGGGGGTGGGGGTTGGGGGGATGGGGAGCTGAGGGGACTGATTCTGCTCCTCTCCCCAGGAAGGATCCAGGGCAGAGAAACCACATCTCCCAGCACTCCTATCCCCACCTGCAGCCTCTTCCCCCTTGCACACTCCCTGCACTAGACCCTATGGGTCCTGAGCACCTCCACTATAAAAGTGTCACCCCTGCACTTCCCCATCACCACAGCCTGTCACTGGCTCAGACAGCAGAGTCTGCTTGCACCAGAACAGACCTTCCCTCCCCAGCTGCACCAAGCATGAAGGGGATACAGGAGAGGGGCTGTGCACCAGGCACAGGGCTCCCCACTTCCCAGCTCCTTGCAGGGGCCTGGCTTGCTCAGTCTTCTCAGCCCCAGGGGCCTGCCCTGGTGGGCATGGGGCAGGGAGAGGGAGCTGCCCTGCCCTTCCCTGAGGAAGCCACTGAAGAATGTTTACACTCCAAACAGAATGTAACAGCCCACCCCCCCCAAGTCACTGCATGGCCTCTGCCCATTCTGCACCTGTCCACCCCACCCCCTACACTCCACCCCACACCCGGAAGCCGCTGTCATGAGTAGATCGGGTCTCAGAAGGGAAGTAGTCATCACACCATTAAAAAGCCTGTGGACCTTTCTGTTGGCCTGGACTCTTCTTCCCTTTGGGGGAATGGCATGGGGGAGGAGAGAAGGGGGCAGGATCGTGGGCAATTGGGAGGACTCTACCTCATGGAGGCAGGCACAGCATTCATGGATGAGGGAAAAGGTGCTCAGGGTCACTCAGAAGGAGGGGGACTGCTCTACTCTGTCTCTGACACTGAAGCTTGCACTCTGCTCAGCTCCCTTGGCTGACTCCCTACTGGCCAGAGTCCCTAAATCTAGCTTTGTGCAGAGAGGGAGGGAGGAAAAACTTTCTTTGTCTCAAAGGTAACAGACAAATGTGACAATGTTTGGAAAATCGAGAATTTCAGTGACTCCCAGGCAAGGAAGAACAAAAATCTATCAAGATTACAAATGCACATAACCTGTGACCCAGCCTTACTACTTCTAGAAATTCATCATATGGATATACTTGTATACTTGCAAAATTACCCTTGTCCAAAGTCAATCATTGCAGCATTGTTTGTATAGCTCCAAAAAGTTCTGAAAACTGAGAGTTTTTCATTAAATTGACACAAACTCATTTGGTACCAAAACCTTGACAAGACCATTTGGTGTCATCAAGTCTGTTCCAACTCATAGCAAGCTTATGTACAACAGAACCGTACATACAACATTGCCCGGTCAGTCCTTCGTCATCCTGACAATCATTCCTGTGTTTGAGCCCATTGTTGCAGCCACTGTGTCAATCCTCCTCGTCGTGGGTCATCCCCTTTTTTGCATCGTGCCATCCTCACTTCCAAGGAGCACTCTGGCTGTATTTTTTCCAAAACAGACTTGTCCGTTCTTCTGGAAGACCATGGTATATTCGATATTCTTTGCCAACACCGTAATTTAAAGGCATCAATTCTTCTTCGGTCTTCCTTATTCATTTTCCAGCTTTCCCATGCATATGAGGTGATTGAAAATATCATGGCTTGGGTCAGGTGCACCTCAGTCCTCAAACTGACATCTTTGCTTTTTAACCCTTTAAAGAGGTGTTTTACAGCAGATTTCCCCAATGCAATACATGTTTTGATTTCTTGGCTGCTGTTTTATGGGCATTGATTATTGATCCAAATAAAATGAAATCCTTGACAACTTCAATATTTTCTCCCTTTATCATGATGTTGCTTCTTGGTCCAGTTGTGAGGATTTTTGTTTTCTTTATGTTTAGGTGTAATCCATACTGAAGTCTGTAGTCTTTGATCCTCATCAATAAGTCCTTTAAATTTTCTTTGCTTTCAGCAAGCAAGATTGTGTCATCTGCATATTGCAAGTTGTTAACAAGTCTTGCTCCAATCCTGATGTGTCATTCTTCTTTGTATAGTCTAGCTTCTCAGATTATTTGCTCACTATATAGATTGAATAAGTATGGTGAAAACGTACAACCCTGACGCACACCTTTCCTGATTTGAAACTATGCAGTATCCCCTTGTGTTTGAACAACTGCCTCTTGGTCTATGTACAAGTTTCTCACGAGCATAATTAAGTGTTCTAGAATTCCCATCCCTTACAATGTTATCCATAATTTGCTATGATCCACACAGTCGAATGCCTTTGCATAGTCAATAAAACAGGGGTAAACATCTTTCTGGTATTCTCTGCTTTCAACCAAGACCTATCTGACATGACCAATGATAGCCCTCATTCCAGGTCGTCTTCTGAATCTGGCTTGAACTTCTGACAGTCCCCCGTCAATGTGTTGCTGCAACCGTGTTTGAATGACCTTCAATAAAATTCTACTTGTGTGTGATATTAATAATACTGTTCGGTAATTTTTGCATTCCCTTGGATTATCTTTCTTTAGAAGCTGTCTTCCAAATTTCTTGACATAGACAATTGACCACCTCCAGTGCTGCATCCATTTGTTGAAACATCTCAGTTGGTACTCCATGAATTCCGGTAGCCTTTTTTTTCACCATTTGCTTCAGCGCAGCTTGGACTTCTTCCTTCAGTACTGTCGGTTCTCGATCATATGCTACCTGCTGAAATGATTGAACTTTGGCCAATTCTTTTTGGTACAGGACTCTGTGTATTCCTTCAATCATCTTTTGATGCTTCCTGCATCATTCAATATTTTCCTCTTGAATCATTCAACATTGCAAATTCAGGCTTGCACTTTTTTTCAATTTGTGAAATGCTGAGTGTGTTCTTCCCTTTTGGTTTTCTAACTTCAGGTCTTTGCACATTTCTTTAGGATAGTTTGTCTTCTCCAGCCGTCCTTCGAAATCTTCTTTTCAGCTTTTTTACTTTATCATTTCTTCTGTTCACTATAACTACTGCACATGCAAGAGCAAGTCTCAGAGTCTCTTCTGACATCCATTTTTTTTTTCTTTCCTGTCTTTTTAATGACGTTTTTCTTTCTTCATGTATAATGTCTTTTATGTCATGCCACAACTCGTCTGGTCATTAGTGTTCAATACGTCAAATCTGTTCTTGAGATGGTCTCTGAATTCAGGCAAGATATACTCAATGTTGTATTTTGGCTCTTGTGGACTTGCTCTAGTTTTCTTCAGCTTCAACTTGAACTTGCATAGGAGGAATTGATGGTCTGTTCCACAGTCGGGCCCTGGCCTTGCTCTGACTGAAGATATCGAGCTTCTCTATCTTCTCTTTCCACAGATGTAGTCAATTTGATTCCTGTGTTTTCCATCTGGTGAGGTCCACATGTATAGTCACTGTTTATATTGTTGAAAAAAGCTTTTTGGAATGAAGAAGTTGTTGGTGTTACAAAATTCCGTCCTTTGATCTCCAGTGGCGATTCTATCACCAAGGCCATATTTTCCATCTACCAATCCTTCCTCATTTCCAGTTGTCATATTTCAATCACTAGTAACTATTAATGCATCTTGACCGGAGGGAGGGGAAAGGAAAACACAGCACTTAGGAGACACCGAGCTTCCGTTGAGGATGATGGAAAAAATTGGGAATGGTTAATGGTGATGGTTCACTACATGATGAACATATTTCATGTCTCTAAACTGTACATGGAAAGATCAAATGCTTTGTTACCTATATATTTACCACAACAACAACAAAAAAGTTTTAAAAAAAGCTCACCTTGAAGGAGCTGCAAAGGGTTATGGCATTTTATATACAGGTATGCATTGCTTAACATCTATGATACATTCTGTGAAATAGGACCTTATGTTATTTGGATATTATGTGAACATTTGTGTCTTCTTCTTGCCATGGGGCTCCCGGTGACCCAGGAGCTGCTGTATAGCCTGCAGCCTGGGCAGCTCCACTGTGGAGACCTCAGCTGAGTGCTTGGCCAGGTCCCACCCAGCTGTCACTGCCTTCTCTGCTAAGCCAGTTGCAGGGAAGGCCAGCTTGCCTGCCCTTGAGAACCTGCAGGGTTAGGGGACAGCACAGGCCAAGGGGGCTGAAGCTGCCCAAGCCAGGTCTGGGGCATCTGGGGTGCATTCCTTCCCATCACCGTTGTACGGGACCACATCAGGCAAGACACAGGGACTAAACTTGCCAAGTTTCAGGAGCTGAGGGGGAGCAGGGTTGGAAGTGTGGCTTGGGCCTCCATAGCCGCAGGCTAGAAGGCTTCTGGGCTGTGTCCAGCAGCCAGACAAAAGTGGGGCTCTCACCTCAAGATGAGGGATCTGGAGTCCTGGCACTGAGACAGCGGTGTGCCCCGGCCCACAGACTTACATGCACGCATATCCAGTTGGACGTTGCCCGAGTGAACTTTAAGATACATATCAGTATTTATATAATGATTATATAGTATTAAAAAAGAGGGAGTAACAGGTGGGTGAGAGGGATAGGTGGTGTCTCACCCTCATGTTGGTCTCCAGGGAGGCCTGGGCACCCTTCAGATGAATAACGGGGAGACTAATACTGGCCAAGTGACCACACAAAGGTGTGAAGTGCCAGTGGGCTGTTATGTTTGGGAACTGGAAGGAAGGAGGAGTGTTGGGGGAAGGGCCAGGTATGGGCTAGGGGAGTGGAACCGCTCCTGGGTGGTCATGTGGGCCAAGATACAGAGCTGGTCTGCCATTTTTCAGCAGTGGGAGCTGGCAACGATCTTTACAAGGGGATGTGACCATGTCACCTTTGTGTTTTAAAACAGTGCTTGTGGTGGGTGTGTGGAGAATGGGTTGAAAGAGGTAAGAATGAAGGCAAGGATGTCTGTGTAGCTATCTTAACCCTCCTGCTAGACTGTAAGCTCCCTGAGGGCAGGGACTGTGTCTGAGGCATCTCTGTAACTTGTAGAATGCCTTAGTTGCACTGGGGCCTCAACAAATACCTCTTAGTATTATCACCTCCCATCACCACCACTACCAGCATTTTCTGCCATTTGCTTCCTGTCACTGTCCTCACTCCCACGCCTACTAGCACCACCATTCCCACACACCATGTCACTGATTTAGCTCTTTCCCTGGTGCAGACTGGCCACTTGTAGCTCAGCAGCTTGGGTGAAAGGCAAGCTTCCTGGGCTGGGGGTCAAGGGGCCCTGGTGTTCTCCTCAGTTCTGGTGCTGAGTCACTGTGTGGCGCCAGCAAGTCCCTCTGTCCCCCTTCCTTGGCCTTGGTTTCTTTATCTTTCAATGATGGAGCCAGATTAAATTAGTGGTTTTCAACTTTCTTTCTTTTTTTTTTTTTTGGAGCCTGGGCCTCTTCTCCAAGGACATCTTCTGAAGCTCGCTTGTTTTGAAATCTGGAGCTCCTGGGAACACAATTTAACTACTCCTTGGTGGACAGGCCGTTCCAGCTCTGCCATCCTGGCATTTGGTTAATGAGATCAGAATTAAATGTTGTTGACTCGGTTGTGCTTTGCTACAGGGGCCATGCCTGGGAATTGAGTGAGCAAGTGCTGGGTCTCAGGCATTGCAGAGACCCATGGCAGGGCCTTGGCAAAGCCACTCCTTCCCTGCACCCTCAAGGGGCAATCTGCGAAGCTCCTGGAAATGGGACAGTGGGGCAGGCAGGAGGAACCTTGTATATGGGGTGAGCCCCTGGGAGAGGAAGTGGAGAGGGATGGGCCTGGGGTCCTATAGAGGTCAGGCTGCCCAGTGGGGCTCCAGGTCTGTCTCAGGCCAGAGCATAAGCTCCAGGTGAAGACCTAGAGGTACAGGGTGTACTTGTGGCTCAGCAGAAAGAACCCCACATGGTCAAGGCCTGGCCATCAGTCTTGAAGCCTGGGCTGCCAGCCAGGCTGGGGCTGCAAAGAGGCAAGGCCGACCTGAAGCCTCCTAGGACAAAGGGCATCCAGGGGGAGCTGGCATCATGCCCCAGGGCCTCCTCTCTTAGGGACTCTTAGAGCTCTGTTGGCCTCCTACACATCAAGCTACCCAACCCAGTCTCTGAGCACCAATGGGTAAGACCCAGAGCCACAAAGTTTGTGACCTCTGAACAGATGGTAGCTCCTCCCCTCTAGGCACTGGGCCAGATGAACAGGGGTCCCTGGAAACCTGGGTGACTGGGGAGGGCCCGGTCCTGGGCCAGCCCCTGAGGGCCGAATTCTGGCTACAGGCTCTCCACCCATCAGTCCATCCTGCTCCTCCCCCAGAGTCCAAGGGTCCAGGTGGCAGGCAGACTGAGCTGTGCTGGACACTGCAGAGGGAGCCTGCACTGGGGATGATTGGTGGGTGGGCAGCATGGGCTTTGAGGAGCTGCTGCATCAGGTCGGTGGCTTTGGGCCCTTCCAGTTGTGGAATGTGGCCCTGCTGGCTTTGCCCCGGCTGCTGCAGCCCCTGCACTTCCTCCTGCCTATCTTCCTGGCTGCTGTGCCTGCCCATCGCTGTGCCCTGCCTGGAGCCCCTGACAACTTCAGCCACCAGGATGAATGGCTAGAGGCCTACCTGCCCAGGGAATCCAATGGCACACTCAGCTCCTGCCTCCGCTTCACCCACCCCCACCCACTCTTCAACACCACATTGGTGGGAGGACGACATAGCCCTGAGGAGCTTGAGGGGGTGCCCCCCACAATGGCCTGTCCCCAGGGCTGGGAGTATGACCACTCACAGTTCTCCTCCACCATTGTAACCGAGGTACCAGAGGTTGTGGGGCATGTGAGTGGGGTGGGCTGCCATTGCCTTGGGTGGTTACTGTGTGGGCATTAGATATACTTCTTTACCTCTTAGAGTCTCAGTTTACCCATCTGTAGTTGGAGTCTATAAATATAAAGCACTGAGCCTAGCTCCTGGCTTGTAGTAAGGGCCCGTCACAGGGGGTGCTATTATTAAATTGGGAGATGTTGAAGGTGGGGGGAGGGGGGCCAAGATGGCTGCAGGAACTGGGGACAGAGGGCTGAGAAGGGTAATTCTGCAGGAAATGGTGGGGAAACCACAGAGATCTCCCTCTCTCCTTTCCTCTTTTCAGGCCCCAGGTCTGGGATTTACATAGCCCATCTGGATATGGGGTGCTGGTGGGGGTTGACTCTCTCCAGGGAGGGAGGAGGATTCCTGTTGTCATGGTTGAGGTCTCCATGGGAAGCAGCTGAGGCTGCAGGACTGGGGAGGGGACAAGTGTCCTATACCCCCTGGCTGGGATGAATAGTTGGGTGTTTAATATCTAGCATGGAGGCAGAGGGGGATGGCTCAGTTGACATCAGAGCCCAAGGTCTGGTGCCAGCTAGAAGGAGTCCTGTGCCCATTGGAGTCCTTCCCTGTCTGTCCTTGCAGTGGGACCTGGTATGTGAGCAGAAAGGCCTGAACCAAGTCACGTCCACATTCTTCTTTGCTGGTGTGCTAGTGGGGGCCGTGGCCTTCGGATACCTGTCCGACAGGTGGGGTGAGCCGTGGGGCTGATAGGGGGGTGGGATGGGGAGGCTCTCTCCCACTAGCAGGGGTATGGGCCTAGTCTGCCTCTGTCTTGGGATCTCCCCTCCATGGGGGAGCTGACTCTGCATGACCCGTTGCAGGTTTGGACGCCGCCGCCTGCTACTGGTGGCCTATGTGAGTACCCTGGTGCTGGGCCTGGCATCTGCAGCCTCCATCAGCTATACCATGTTTGCCATCACCCGCACCCTCACTGGCACAGCTCTGGCTGGCTTTACCATCATTGTGATGCCACTGGGTGAGACAGGCAAAGGATGGACAGGGCCTATAGGGCTGGAGGGAGGTGTTGCCAAGGATGCGACTGAGCCCATCTGGCTCCCACTAACTGTCTTTCTGTCTGGCCCCTTCCCTGGGCCTAGAGCTGGAGTGGCTGGACGTGGGGCACCGCACTGTGGCAGGCGTCCTGAGCAGCACCTTCTGGACAGGGGGCGTGATGCTGCTGGCACTAATTGGGTACCTGATCAGAGACTGGCGATGGCTTCTGCTGGCTGTCACCCTTCCTTGCGCCCCAGGCATTGTTAGCCTCTGGTGAGGCCTTGGGGCAGCTGGGGAGATGGAGATATAGGAACCCAGAGATGGAATTAATCAGAGACTGAGACTCAGAGACTGAGAGATGGAGAGAGACAGCTGGAGTCAGTGATCAAGAGACAGATAGAACCAGAGACAGAGACTAATAGACAGAGGTGAGATAGAGACAGATGACGACTGCACAGGACAGTGAGAAATGGAGAGCAAGATCTTTAGAGAGAGGTGGCGAGACAGAGACAGAACCAGTGAGAGACAGTGAAACCAGTGAGAGACAGTGAGTGAAAAAGACAGAACTCAACAGTAGATTGAGAGGTACAGATGGCAATAGACACAGAGAAAACAAGAGTCTGTGAGAGGCACAGAGACAGAGAAGGAAAGACAGACACAGCCAGGCACAGTTTAAGGTAGGGGTGGGACCAGGGCCAGCGTGTGGTGTGGAAAGATCCCTGGAGGGAGGGTGGGAAGCCAGGCAGGGTGGGCATTTCATTTCATCCCAAAGATAGCCCTCTGAGTATGTGTCTCTCCTTCATCTTATGCCCTCCTGTGGGTGGTTGGTGTTGTGGACCGAGGTACTGAGGGTAAGGCCAATTCAGTTCAATAGGGCAGGGTTGTTCTCTGTGGGATACCTAGGCCCAGACAAGGAAGTCTGGGAGGAGGCGGCTTTTGAATTGCCTAATAAGTTGAGTGGAAACCCTGGTGGCGTAGTGGTTAAGTGCTATGGCTGCTAACCAAAGGGTCGGCAGTTCAAATCCACCAGGTGCTCCTTGGAAACTCTATGGGGCAGTTCTACCCTGTCCTATAGGGTCACTATGAGTTGGAATGAACTCGAGGATACTGTTTTTTTTTTTTTTTATAGGATGAGTAAGAGTTCATTGGGGTGGGGGTGGGGGGCGGTAGGGGGAGAAGGAAATGTTCCCAGCTGAGGGTCTTTAGCCTAACAGCCTGTGGCATGACCAGGATGGAGATGTGGCTTAGGGCATTGTCATCTAGTCCCAGAACCCAACTTGATCGCTGAAGAGCCCCGTGCCTGTCTTGCAGGTGGGTGCCTGAGTCTGCCCGCTGGCTTCTGACCCAGGGTCGTGTGGAGGAGGCTCACAGGTACCTGCTCCGCTGTGCCAGGCTTAATGGGCGGCCCATGGGTGAGGACGGCCTGAGCCTGGAGGTGAGGGTGAATGTGTGTGTGTGTGTCCTATGTCAAGTGCCTCCCTCTAGGGGCTCACGGTACCTGACAGGAAAAGCCCCTGACCCCTAAGGAAAGGTCCAAACTCCTTGGGATGTCCTACCCACACTCTTGACTCAGGGCCCACCTTCACCTTTCTCAGCTCCCATGTGCACACACTCCCCCTCCACCCCCCTACCTGGCAGAGGGGAGGAATAGACACCCAGAGAGAGCAATGTGCCCTGCCAAGGCCACATAGCCAACTCTGATCTCACAAACTTGCCTCTTCCCCCACCAGGCCCTGAGCAAGGTAGCAGCCAAGGAGCGGGTGGTCCAGAAACCCTCCTACTTAGACCTGTTCCGCACGCCTCGGCTCTGACACATTTCACTGTGCTGCATGGTGGTGTGGTGAGGAGTGGTTGTCCTGAACCTGGCTGGGCTGGTGTGGGGCAGCCGCCAGGATGGGACTGGATGTGAGAAGGACGAGGGACAAATGAACTGTAACTGTGGGAGGCAGGAGGATTAGCTTCAGGAGATCTGGCTGGGCGAGGTCACAAGATGCAGCAGGCATCAGAGATACCTAGGTTCTAACTCAGGCTCTGCCCTTCCTTACTCTGCAGCCTTGGACAGTTCACTTAACCACTCTGAGCCTCACTGACCCTTCTGTACAATAGGGATGCTATTAGTTCCTACTTGGCAGGGTTGCTGTGGCGATTAGTATAAACGGCTTTGGACGCTGGGACGCGCTGCCTATTCAGGGGAGTTACAGGGAGGGGAAAGATCCTAGGCATCGGGCACTGCAGGGGAGGAGGTAGTCCCGCTAAAAGCCAAGGCTCCCTGAGAAGACAAAGAGGATGGGAAGGAAGGCCCCTTGAGTGGCATCGCGATCCTCTTCAGGTTTGGAGTGAACTTCTCCTATTACGGCCTGAGCCTTGACGTGTCGGGGCTCGGACTCAACGTGTACCAGACACAACTGCTGTTTGCGGCCGTGGAGCTGCCCGCCAAACTGCTAGTCTACCTGTCGGTACGCCATGCCGGACGCCGTCTCACGCAGGCGGGAACGCTGCTGGGATCGGCCCTTGCTTTGGGTATTTGGATACTGGTGCCCTCTAGTGAGCCCCGCCCTCAGACCACGCCCACTCCCGGAAGTTCCACCCCTGGGCCCCGCCCACCCGCCGGAGCCCCGCCTCCTAGCCCGAAACCTCCCGCCCTTCCGCGGGGAGCTGGGACTCTCAGTCCTTTAAGTCCCGCCCACTCCTCGGAGACCGCACCTCCTATCCCGGAAGCCCTCGCTCTTCCACAAGGGCCGCTTACTGCACTGTGGCGCTTTTCTTCCAGAGAAGGGGCCGTGGGGCACTATCCTGGCGGTGATGGGAAAGGGTTTTTCTGAAGCTGCCTTCACCACTGCCTACCTGTTCACGTCAGAGTTGTACCCTACCGTGCTCAGGTAGGGGCACCTGGGCTCCTGGAGGAGAGGTGGGCTTGTTAGTCACATCTCTTACCAACATCCCTGCATACACACTGCACTCCAATCCTCTCACCCAATCCCGACACCAAGCTCTCTGCTCAAGGCTGCAGTTGCCACTGGTGCCCCCTCCCTGTGCTCATCCAGCCTTGACTATTCTGCCTCCAGCAACAGGGTGACTTCCCAGAATGCAGTGAGCCACTGGAAAATTCTAGCCCTCCTCTCATGGCTGGGGGGATTCTGAATAAAGGTGTTCTTTGGGTTGTGACAACAATAAGGAGCTGTGGGGAGAGCCCTAGATGGGAAGCCACTGAGTTTGCCCTGGGCTCTGATTCCAGCTTTGCAATTGATTTGCTGTGTGACCTTGGGCACGTGGCTTCCCCTCACCAGGCCTTAATCTGCTAATCTCTCAAATGGGATAATGAAGCCTCTTAGCAGACTTCACAACAGGATCTGTTGTCATACTCAAATGAAATGCTGAAGAAGGTGCTTCTTCTAGAGATGGTGCTAAAGAAGACTGTCCCATGATGACTTCAGGTACCAAGAAGACTACAGGACATGCTGTCCACTGTGTGGGCAGGGGGCTGCCTAATGCCAGGGCCAGGGGACCAGGAGAACAGAGCTTTTTATTCCCCTGGCTGGTCTTGCCGGACAATGCACCCCCACCCCCCCCACCCCCCACCACACACACACTCCCCATCCTCCAATCCACTGTCTAGGCCTCATGCCCAAAGAAGAGTTGAAGTCATGGGAGGTAACATTTTATTGGAGAAGCCAGGGAGGCTGAGGCTCAATAAACAAGTTTTATGAGTATCTCGAACCTCCAGAGTTTGCTGGCAAAAGGGATGGGGAAGGCAAGGAGGCCACTCTTCAAAGGGATTGCCTATGACCCGTGGCCAGATAGGAAAGATAGGAATGGGAAAGGCAAGAGTTGTCAGATAAAGTCCAGGTTCTCTGGCCCACATGCCTATTCCTCCCATGGAGCCTAGGCCCAGGCCTATACCTCCCTCCATCCCGATAGGACTAAAGAATTCTATAGCTCCCAGTGGACCACAGAGAGAATGGTGAGCAGCCTGAGTCAGAGTGATCTCTGCTGTGAGCACCTCATTTGGATTTCATCTCTGCTGGGTCATAAATGTAGCAGCCCACGTCGCCAATGTTCACGCCTGAGGGAGAGAACCCCATCACCAAGCGCCTTATGGCTAAGGGGTGTTCAGTTGAGGGTTGGGGGGAATTAGAAAAGGGCTGGGGTGTGTTTGACCACAGGGGAAGTTGTTCACATCCCCACAGGCTATATACATGCCATACTCTAGGTTCAGTGTCTAGGGTGGGGCTGCCCACCTTTGGGGCCAAACAGGTAGCCGTAGCAGGGGATGTGGCAGTAGGGGAGGCCGTCATGCTGGGACAGGGAGAGAAAAAGAAAGCCCATCTCAGCCTGTCTCTTCCCATCTCCAGTCTCCCTCCTCCCAACATACCCACCCATCCCTGCCCTGCACACCTCAGCATGGCTCCCAGCAGTCAGGGTCTTCTGGCAGCGCTGGCACCTCAGACAGGGCCGGTGCCAATTTCTGCCCAAAGACATCACCTTCTCAGCTGGTGGGGGAAAGAGGCGGTTGCACTGGGAACAGGCAGGAAGACCCACATCCTTGGACCACCTCCCTGCCCCCTGTTGCCCACCCTACACCCCCTCCCCAAGTTTTCTACTATTACTTACCAAAATAGACGGGCTCCCCACAGCCAGGGCACAGTGAAGTCTCCCCAGTGAATGTCTTCATGTGGGGAGGGCCTTTAAGGGGAAGAGGCCCTTGCTAGGGCTGAGGTGGGGGCCGAGGCCTAAGCAGGACCCACCAGCACATGCCTGCACATGGCACTAGCCTCTTCCAAAAGCCATGCACATCCCAGAGCCCCAACCCCATCCAGGCAGCCACGAGTCTGCCTTCTTGTGGCCCACAGCTGAGCCCCTTTGACCCTACCTCCTGTCCCATCCCTGCATGCAAGAGGGACCACCTGCTTTCTTCTTGTCCTCCCAGGGGCTCAGATGCCCAGCAGCCCAACCCTGTCAGCAACTCAATCCTCAGGAAACCTAAGCTGATACATGAGCTGGCCAGGGCAGAGGTGTCAGATGTTGGGGAGCATGGTGTCAATGCCCAGTCCAGGCAGTGGGAGGAAAGAACAAGAGCTGGAGGGGAGTTGATGCAGGTGAGGGGCTGGCCCCAACCAAATGACCCCTCAACCATAAGTCATTCCTTCCACAGCCCTGAGAGAGGCTCAAGTTCCAGGCCAGCTCTGCCTCTGACTAGCTGTGTGACTGCACAAGGTCACTTGCCCTCTCTGGACCTGTTTCCTCACCTGCAAAATGGGATGATAATGCCATCTGCCCTATTTACTGCTTAACAGCTGACATGAGGGAACATCAAAAAAACAGAAGACTTTGTTAAGAACAAAAGTTGTAAGAATCTGGAGCAGAGACCCAGGTGGAAGACTGCACCTCACTCTAGCTCCTGCTGCATCCTGGGGAAGGTTCAGGAAGAGGAGGGACTGGGACCCAACCTCACTTACTTTTCTTTCCCTGGGGAAGGCCAGTCCTGGGTCTAGGGGGGCTGAAGCTGCTGGGGCTGAGGGAAGTGCTGCTGGCAGGGGTGTGAGTGGGGGGACTGTAGAGGTAGGAGCCCACACCACCAATATTCACCCCTGCAGAGAAAACAAGGGAGGACAGGCTTGAGTCTGCAGACCACATCCACAGGAGAGTTCTGCTGTGCCTTGGCCCCTTCCAGGCTGGTACTTACTTACCCCTGGGTCCGAAGAGAGCCCCGTAACATGGCTTGTGGCAATATGGCCTCCCATTGTGCTGGGTAAAAGCAGAAGGGGGGGTTGCTCTGGGTCAAGGGGTGGAGGGGCCCTCTTCTGTGCCCCACAGGTGTTCCCCCAAGTCAGCCTGCCAGGTGTGTCTTTCTGCTGACCTGGCCTGGTAGAGTTGGGAGGGTGGGGGGTGGGCTGGCATTGGTGGGCATTGGGCAGAATTACCAATGTGGTTGAGGGAGGAAGGGCCATAGTGGGTCGAGCGACACTACTGTCCTCCACTCTAACCCCCACTGCTGGAGTAGAGCGCACAGGTGGGTGGCTTTGGGGTTGGTCTCTGTGGTTGCCTTTGGCGGGCCTCCAGGGCTGAAAGCAGTGGTCGGGGGCTGGGGGAAGTGACAGGCTATGTGCCCTGTCCGGGCCTCACCTCTGCGTGCCCCCCGGGGGACAGGATGCTGTGGCAGCGCTCACATTTCAGGCAGAAGGGGTGCCAGTTCTTGCCCAGGGAGCTCACCTTCTCAGCTGTGGGGGACAAGGTGGAACCGGGCTGCGGAGAACCAGGCCGAGCATCGGGCGCCTTCCTTTACCCCTCAGCCTTCTGGGGAAACCAGACCCGTCCGCCCTGCTACCTGGAGACGGCCGGGTGCGTCTCCGGGAGGCCAGCCCCAGCGCGATGTGCCCCACCTGGCTCTTGCAGGGGGTCCCAGCTGGGAAAGGGTGGTGGTTCGGGGCCCCCCCCCCCGCCGTCACAGGTGGAAAGAGGGGTCTGGCACCCCGCTGTCACCAGCACCTCAGAAAACACAGTGGTCCACATTCGCCCATCTTCACCCCCTCCCCTCCACCCCCCCACCCCCCCCAGCCCGGCCCTTACCAAAGTAAACGGGTAGCTGGCAACGCGGGCAGGTCCAGCTCATGGCTCTGCTCTGGGCAGCAAACGCAGCACACAGTAGGTACTGCCGAGAGGCCTCCGTTCCCGCCCCCTCCGCTAGCTCCGCCCACGGCCCAGCTTTGAGCCTCATTGGCCTCACTCCACAGCTCCTCGGCGACCATAGGCCGCTAGGAATTTAGAACCTGCGCGACGCAGGCGACTTCCCAGTTGCTTTGAAGAATACTAAAGCCTCTCACACTTTAGGAGGAAGGGTCCTGAAACCAAGCGGGTTCCGGACCGGGAGGGAAGCGATGCAAGGAAGACACATGGGTGGCTTGGTACCGAGAGGAAAAATGCCCAGCGTGCAGACACCATGAAAACACTAGATTCTGTCCCCAAAGCGAGGGGATAAGCTTCTTTGAAATGGTCGAATCCCGTGCTGGTACTTTAGGAGAATGGTTAAGAGCAAGGGAATCTGGAGCCAGACTCAGAGCCCATCTCTGCTACTTATTGTTTGGCTTCAGGAAAATTACTTAACCTCCCTCTGCCTCCGTTTTCTTAGCAGTACAATAAATATTATGATAACAGTCTCTATCTCATAGGATTGTTGTGAGAATTTGATGAGCTAATATACGTGAAGTGCCCAAACAGTGCCTGGCACATAAATTCCATAGAAGTGATAGCTGTCATTCTGTTAGGTCCCTTAACGGGCTCAGGATTTAGTTTGGAATCCTCAAAACGTGGTCTGCATACAAAGGTTTGCTTGTAAAAGTGTAATGCTTCCTTATTACATTTAAAAGTATAGTTTAGACACCAATTACATATGTCTAATTTAGTTTTCTTTAAAATCAGATAAGTCTAATTTTAGTTTGAAATATTTGTTTAAAGTAGCTCAGCAGTGCTTCAAAAGACACTACCAAAAAAGTGGGGGAAAAAAAAAAGTGAAAGACAACCAACCCAATGGAAGAAAATATATTAAGAGTTTAATATCCAGAACAAAGAGCTCTTACAACACAGCAATAAAAAGATAACCCAATTAAAATATGAGCAAAGATTTTAAACAGACATTTTCCAAAGAAGATATTCAAATAGCACTATTGTTGTCCTTAGGTGCCCTTGAGCCGGTTCTGACTCACAGCGACCCGATGTACAACAGAACACTGCCCAGTCCTGTGCCATCCTCACAATCATTGTTATGCTTGAGCACACTGTTGCAACCACTGTGTCACTCCATGGCATTAAAGGTCTTCCTCTTTTTCACTGACCCTCCACTTTACCAAGCATGATGTCCTTCTCCAGGGACCGGTCCCTCCTGATAACATGTCCAAAGTATGTGAGATGAAGTCTCGCCATCCTTGCTTTTAGGGAGCATTCTGGCTGTACTTCTTCCAAGACAGATTTGTTTGTTCTTTTGGCAGTCCATGGCGTATTCAATATTCTTTGCCAACACCCTAATTCAAAACCATCAATTCTTCTTCGGTCTTCCTTACTCATTGTCCAGCTTCTCTATGCCCATGAGGTGACTGAAAATACCATGGCTTGGGTCAGGCACACCTTAGTTCTTAAAGTGACATCTTTACTTCTTAACACTTTAAAGAGATCTTTTGCAGCCCATTTGCCCAAAGCAATGTGTTGTTTGATTACTTGATGGTTGCTTCCATGGGGGCACTAATTGTGGATCAAAGTAAAATGAAATCCTTGACAAATTCAATCTTTTCTCCGTTTACCATGTTGTTGCTTATTGGTGCAGTTGAGGATTTTTGTTTTCCTTATGCTGAGGTGTAATCCATACGGAAGGCTGTGGTCTTTGATCCTCATCAGTAAGTGCTTCAAGTTCTCTTCACTTTCAGTAAGTAAGGTTGTGTGGTCTATATAACACAGGTTGTTAACGGGACTTCCTCCAATCCTGATGCCGAGTTCTTCTTTATATAGTCCAGCTTCTTGGGTTATGTGCTTAGCATACAGATAAAATAATTATGGTGAAAGGATAGAATCCTGACGCACAACTTTCCTAACTTTAAACCACTCAGTATTCCCTTGTTCTCTTGGAATCCGACTGCCTCTTGGTCTATGTACAGGTTCCTCATGAGCAAAATTAAGTGTTCTGGAACTCCATTCTTTGCAATGTTATCCATAATTTGTTATGATCCACACATCTGAATGCCTTTGCATGGTCAATAAAACACAGATTAAACATGTTTCTACTGTTCTCTTCTTTCAGCCAAGATCCACCTAACATCAGCAAAGATATCCCTAGTTCCACATCCTCTTCTGAATCTGGCTTGAACTTCTGGCTGTTCCCTGTTGATAAATGCTTTTGAATGATCTTCAGCAAAATGTCACTTGTGTGTGATATTAATGATATAATGAATTAAAGATATCAGTAATAGCACCATTAAGCACATGAAAAGATGCTCAACGTTTATTTAAAAACCAAAAAACCCAAACCCATTGCTGTGGAGTCAATTCCTAATCATGGTGACTTCATGTGCGCAGAGTAGAACTGCTCCATACGGTTTGCAAGAATGTGACCTTTTGGAAGCAGATTGCCCTTGGGTATGTTCGAACAGCCAACCTTTCTATCAGTCCAGTGCTTAACCATTTTCCCTTCTCAGGAATCTTTTTCACTAGCATTAGGGAAATACAAATCAGGACCACAATGAGATAACACTTCACACCCACTAGGGTGACTAGAATTAAAAAGATGGACAATAAAAAGTGTTGGTGTGGTTGTAGAGAAACTGGATCACTTATACACTGCTGGTGGGAATGTGAGATGGAGTAGCTGCTTTGGAAAACAGTCTGGCAGTTTCTCAAAACGTTAGACATCGAGTTACCATATTGCCAATTCCACTCCTAGGTATAAAAAAACCCAGTGCCGTCGAGTCGATTCCGACTCACAGCGACCCTATAGGACAGAGTGGGGCTGCCCCATAGAGTTTCCAAGGAGTGCGTGGGGGATTTGAACTGCTGACCCTTTGTTTAGCAGCCGTAGCACTTAACCACTACGCCAAAGAATTGAAAACATGTTCACACACAAACTTGTAGACGAGTGTTCACAGCAGCAGTATTCCCAATAGCCAAAAGGTGAAAACACCTTAAAGCCTATCACCTGGTGTGGTATATCCATGCAATGATTTATTCAGCATAAAAAGGGATGGAATACTGATACATGCTACACATGGATGAACATTAAAAGCATTGTTAACTGAAAGAAGACAGACAAAAAGACCACATATTGTATGATTCCATTTGTACAAAATGTCCAAAATGGGTAAATCCATAGAGGAAGAAAGTAGATTTAGTGATTACCAGGGGTTGGAGGGAGGAGGAATTGGGATTGTCTGCTAATGGGTACAGGAGTTCCTGGGTGGCGAACATGGTTAAGTGCTCAGCTACTAACCAGAAGGTTGGTGGTTTGAACCTCCCAGCGGTGCCTCAGAAGAAAAGCCGGGTAATATGCTTCCAAAAGGTTCCATTCATGAAAACCCTATGTAGCACAGTTCTACTATGAAACACATGGGGTTGCCATGAGTCGGAATCTACTCAGTGGCAACTGGTCTTGTTTTTGTCTTTTGCTAATGGGTGCCAGGTTTCTTTTTGGGGAAATGAAAATGTTTGAGAATTAGATAGTGGTGATGGTTGCACAGTCTTATGAATGTACCAGAAACTACTGAATTATACACTTTAAAAGAGTAAATTTTTTGATATATGAATTAGGTCTCAATAGCAATGATAATAAAACATCCTGAAGGGAACTAGTTAAAAGAAGAGAAACTAAAAACAAACAGTACTTAAGCAAGTGAGGAGCAAGAGGGAGAGCTAATTACCTGGTGCCAGTTGACCAGCAAAGGAGACAACCCCTCCATGATGTATTGTGGTGGAAAAGTTTTCTGGAGTAAGCTCGTTTCTTATGTCAAGCCAGCTCAGAAAGGGCTGAAGGGACCATGTTTACTAAATTCATCACTGGGCTGTAGTCCTGTGCCCTGCTAGGAGTCCAAGATCCTCTCTGGATTCATATGAGCAATGGGGATGGGGTAGTGCCTAAGGTCCCTGGAAGTCTATGAACTTCCACTCAACATTCTTATTTCCTACATTGTCTCCATCAGTACCTTTTGCTTACAACACTTGTTTTATCCTCCTTGTTGACTTCTAAGGGTGTAAGGCTTATACATTGTGGACAAGTTTGTCTACACTTTTTCATTATTTGTTTCTTGCTATGGAGACTATTTAAAGATCCTTAGTTTTATAGCTGTTGAAAATAGTT
This sequence comes from Loxodonta africana, assembly GCF_030014295.1. Classification (NCBI taxonomy): domain Eukaryota; kingdom Metazoa; phylum Chordata; class Mammalia; order Proboscidea; family Elephantidae; genus Loxodonta; species Loxodonta africana. Next base: position 106,045,638 of record NC_087342.1, read on the forward strand.
ATAACAAACTTGAAAAATATTACAGTTTTATCCTCCACTGATAGGAGCCCTGGTGGTGCAGTAGTTAAGAGCTTGGCTGCTAACTGAAACGTCGGAGGTTCAAGCCCACCAGCCTCTCTGCAGGACAAAGAGGTGGCAGTCTGCTTCCATAAAGATTTAGTGTTGGAAATCCTATGGGCCAGTCCTACTCTGTTCTATAGTCACTATGAGTTGGAGCTGACAACAATGGGTTTATTGTTTATTTTAATCCTCATCTGAGTTTTACTCTTGTGCTTCTGCCTCATTTGTTTCTTCTTGAAGAAGGCAGTTTTAAGTTCACTGCCAAAAGGTTCTCTATGGCTCTCATGGAGAAGCCTCCACGTTAGGAGAGTGAAGCACTGCACTGATGTCTTTATTTGTAGACATGCTTCATCCTCTAGGAAGGCCTAACTTTATCTGCCCAGGGATCTATCCTCCTTAGAACTTCCACAGCACATCAAATAATCCCTTCCCAAGGCCTCCAGGCACCTTCTACCTAAGATCACCTTCTGCAGGTGCCTCATGCCTCCTAGGCAGGTCATCTTTACCCTAGTATCCAGCACAGGGTCCAAAACCAAGAAGCAAGCATCTGAGTGTGAGTTCCATGCTGTTTTCACACAAGTTGCAATGTCAGTGGGGCAAATGCTTTACTGCTTCCCGTTTTCTGTGACATTCCCGTATTCTATAGCCACGACAAATACAGCATCCTTTAGCTCTTCCAGGTCAGTGCTGAGAAAAGGCTAGTGGAGGCTCCTTTCCAAACAGTTGCCATCCATTTGCACATACAGCAAATCACAGCATTTCACTCCTTTCTTGCCTGGTTTTTGTTATTCTTTACAAAGAGGCTTTGTACAGAATGCTGCAGTGCAATGAGTTACTTAATGTGGCCCTTCTAGCCATGGCCTTTGTCACTCACACACAGTGACTGGGTGGAACTGTACCAATAAAGTAACTGTGGCCCACGAAGGGGGTTGGTCAGTTTTGCTTGAAATGAGCCACCCCAGAGGCGGGAAAGACAGGATCCCACCACAACCAGGGAGGGAGAACCAGGAGCGGAGTGTATCCTTTGGACCCGGGATCCCTGCACTGAGAACCTCCTGGAACCAGAAGACACAGACTGAGACATAGAAAGAAAGAGAGAGAGAGAGCAGGAACACTGAAGACAGGAAGAAACAGTGGCAGATAAGCAGCAGCAGGAGATGGCACAGTGGGCTCTCAGGCCCACGGTATGAGAAGCTGAGTCCCTTTGGGCAGGAGGCTTGCTGCCAGAGTAGGGTGCCTCTGGGCCCTGGGTGGAGTTAGGTTTGCTGACCTACTGAGCCTGAGCTGAGCATCTTCGGTCCAAGGCTTACTGCTGCAGTGCGGTGTCTTGGGGTACTTATTGGCAGGGCTAAAAGAGCTTTGTAACACTTGCCCAAGCAAGGCAGAGGCTGAGGAGCCAGAGAGAAGCATGCCTGTGGGCATAACTGAACAGAGGCTGTCCTGATGGAAGAACTGTATCCTGAGTGTTCCTGAACCTGAACTGCAACCTATTATTTCCCTAATAAACCCCATAATCGTGAGTATTGTCTGTGACTTCTGTGTGGTCGTTGCAATGAATTATCGAACTCAGAAAACAAGTAGAGAGTGCTGTAGGGGGGATGGCTGGTGTCAGAAATGGTAAAGATAGTGGAGAGAGGAGCCATATCTGACCTCCATAGGAATCAGCCTTGGGCTGTTGATCTTGATTCTCTTTCCCCCTTGTGAAGTTAGAGGAGGTCAGACTACCCTGACTCCTTTTTTACAAATGCTAACAGGGAAAACCAACATTTCTTGTAGGAATGTATTTGCTGTTACTGACAGTGGTTGTTTTAAAAAAAAAACAGTTGTTGTGGCTAAACTCACTAAAATGGTATTTTAACAAATACCACAAATGGATAAATCCAGCTGAGTGTATATTATACCTGCTCAATGGTCAAGGTGCAATTTGTACCATCTCCTCTAAGAGGCAAGCCCCTTTCTCATGAGGACCAGGTGACAATCTTCCCCGCCCGTGTCCCCTGCACAGACCTCTCTCACAGTATCCATAATGTTTTCATACTTGTTTACTTGTCGTACTTTCAATTCACAGGATTGAGGCTTACTTTTCTGTATATCTCTAGCACTCAGTAGAGTGTGAGTGTTCATTACATGATAACTACTATTATTACTATTAAAAATCTTCCCCTAATACTTTTGGCTTCATGTTTTTAAGCACTATTACCTGTGTTTTATTGACTTTGCAAAAGCATTTGACTGTGCGGATCACAACAAATTATGGATAACACCACCAAGAATGGGAATTCCAGAACACTTAATTGTGCTCATGAGGAACCTGTACATAGATCACGAGGTAGTCATTCCAACAGAATAAGGGGATACTGCACGGTTTAAAGTTAGGAAAATTGTGCATCAGGGTTGTATCCTTTCACTATGCTTATTCAATCTGTATGCTGAGCGAATAATCCGAAAAGCTGGACTATCAAGATTGGAGGAAAACTCATTAACGACCTGCGTTTATATAGATGACACAACCTTGCTTGCTGAAAGTGAAGACTTGAAGCACTTACTGATGAAGATCAAAGACCGCAGGCTTCATTATGGATTACACCTCAACATAAAACAAAAATCCTCAGAAATGAACTGATAAGCAACATCATGATAAATGGAGAAAAGGCTGAGTTGGGGATTTTATTCTACTTAAATCCACTATCAACACCCATGGAAGCAGCAGTCAAGAAATCAAAAGATACACTGCACTGAGGAAATCTGCTGCAAAAGACCTCTTTAAAGTGTTAAAAAGTAAATATGTCACCTTGAAGACTGAGGTGCACCTGTTTTCAATGGCCTCATCTGCATGTGAAAGCTGTGGGATAACTAAGGCTGAAGAAGAAGTGATGCCTTTGAATTGTGGTGCTGGTAAAGAATACTGAATATACCACGGATTGCCAAAAGAACGAACAAATCTGTCTTGGAAGTAGTACAGCCAGAATGCTCCTTAAAAGCAAGGATAGAGAGACTTCGTCTCACATGCTTTGGACATGTTATCAGGAGGGACCGGTTCCTAGAGAACATTATGTTTGATAAAATGGAGGGTCAGTGAAAAAGATCAAGACCCTCAACAAGATGGAATGACACAGTGGCTGCAACAATGGGCTCAAGCATAACAATTGGGAGGATAGTGCAGGGCTGGGCAGTGTTTCATTCTGTTGTACATAGTGTCACTATGAGTTGGAATCGACTCAATAGCACCTGATAACAACAACAATTAGGTACACTTAAGTTTTAGGATTGTTGTGTTTTCTTGATGAACTGATATTGTTATTACTGCTGTGAGAAAGGCTCTTCAACTTTTTTTTTCCCCTTCAGCTTTTCAATTCTAGGTGAGTGGGGAGGGGGTGGGGGTGGAGACAATGACCTGAAACACCTAGAATGCTGTCACAAAAAGTATTAGGGGCACTACCAAGACCCCTAGATAGAGACCACTGGAAGATAGATTTGGATTCAGTCTAAGAAAGAACCTTTTAACAGAGCCCAAACATGAAGAGGCCGCCTCAAACAGTAGTGAGCTTCCTGTCTGGATATAAGTAACACTGGACAACAAACCAACTGATCATCAGTGTGCATAAGGGATGAAAACATCATAAGCTGACAGGCCTTGAAGGTTTCTTCACAATTTGACAATCTATGATTCTGTGATTCCATTCCCAAAGAGGAGTTTTGAATTTGTGTGAGCAAGAGAGCATTGCTGAAATAATGACAGCTACCGTCTATGGAATGTCAGTCACTGTACCTGTTATTTCTGATCCTTGCAACAACCTGATGAGGGGTATGTATGTTACATTAACACAAGTACAGAAAAGGAAAGTGGCTTGGAGAGGTTAAGAACTTTCTTCAACATTATACAGGCCCCAAGAATTCTGACTCCAGAGTCCACACTCTTCCCACTCTATGCTCCTAAGCTTGATTTCTACTAAGTTGTCCACGTGTTTCAGCCTGAAAGGATGGTAAATTTATCTGTATGGTAGCTCTGTACCTGAAGAAAAGAGGGCCTGTCCAGGAAATAATGGGTTGAGAGACAAGGGGCACGAAAATGTCACTGAAACCTTTCCATGGCTTCGCAGTGGCAGCAGGATAAAGTTTTTAACTTGGCTCTAAAACCCTCCATACCCAGGCCCTCCACCTCTACAATCTTCTAGCCATTCTTCCTGTTGCATAATCCATACTAAATGAGCTTCTTAAACCTGCCAAACTCTTTTCTGCCTCAAGGCCTTTGCAAATGCTGTCTCTTTGCTGGGAACTCACTTCTCTAATAACTTCACCTTACCAATTCCTGCCTCACTCAGCTCACTCAGCTCCCTCACCTACTCAATACCAGGCTATTGGTCCCAAGTACTATATCCCATTACAGCCTGTGCTATAGGGCTGAGGGGGCCCAATCAATGACAACCCTGTTTTCCTTGCCTGACTGCTGGACAAAATGAGGGATAAAAGGCAGATGGAGACCCATGCATTACCGGTAAAGGCTAGGTTGTAGCTTAGTGAAAGAGTCAAATAGGCCTGCCAACTTCCTGCCTACCTCCCCGACCCTAGTCTAGGCTTTGTCTACCCTATTAGTCTGTAAGCTCCACGGGGGCAGGGACCAGGGTTGTCTTGCCAACCCCTGTGTATGTTTCTAGTGCCTTGCTCAACTTTTGGCATACATGTTCAATAAACATTTGTTGGTGAATGAATGGTAAATGTTATATGCAAGTCCCCCTCAGGTATAAGTAGACGAGCGTCAGTAGGAATAGGAAGTTAGACAGAGATGTAGGAATAGGAAGGGGTTGAGAGTTAATGGGACACTAGTAGTAACAGAAGCCCTGGAGTGAGGGAAGCTCACCTGCCTAGGAGTAAGATCTCAGGAATTTCTTAATGTACATGAGGATCAGTATGTATGATGCCCAAAAGGGAATATAATTTACACTGATCCTGATTATAAATACTAGGTAGCTCATAATGTAAAAAGGGAACTGAAATTTTGTTTTGGCAGCAAACCAGTCCCATTAATTAGTCATCCATAAGAACTTGCTAATTAAGCTTAATTAGCATGTAGCACAATTATGTCTATCATTAAATATGTGGCAAATCAGAGAATGTGTTATATAAACTATAAAGAACCTTGCATATATGGCTGCTACTATATGGCAGGTTAGCTTTGCAGTGAGTTTTTGTAGACTTACTCAACTAAATGGTCATAGGCTTGTGCCTTTTAAGGCATTATCAAGAACTTTGCTCCTAGACGACACTTTTAAAAGGGAAAGTACCTGGTTCTGGTATGTCTGTGAAAAATCAGTCTTACCTCTTTAGAGTGTATTTCTTAATCTTTATTACCCATATCCCTTAAGCTTTCTCACTCCATCTTCCGCACATCCCCTCCAGCAAGAAAACCCTACTTTCTGTAGTTTATATTACTTTTAAAAAATGTAATACAAATGGAAATATACAGAAAAACAAATAGAATGAATATGCTTTAATAAAAACACACTAATCCCCCTACCTGTAGAGAATTGTTGCTTAATAGCCATACATCTCCTATGACTCTTTCAAGAATCTGTTTGATTTTTTCCCCTTGTTTTCCAGCATCATTTTGGCATCACAGGAACCTATTGAAGGCAATCTCTGTATAGCTATCTGTACTGGTAGCTTGGGATTTACTGAGTGGGTTACATTTTGTGACTCAGTGAAATCAGCTGGACTAATTCAGAATCAAGACTGCATAGAGGACCCCCTGACCCTTCACCACGACTGCCTTTAATCTTTGCTCATAAAGAAATCAATAACAGTTTTGAACGATGGCCTTCTATGTAAAGATGGATTTGGCTTCTGTAGTATCATCTGGAAATGTGTATTTCATCTGAGAATATATAAAAGTAACTACTCCCAAATATCTGTAGCATGAAAATGTATCCATATGCCAGAAACTAAGGAGGTAAAAAAAAAAAAAAGAGGAGTGAAACTCAGTGGTCAGTTTGCTTATCATTCTAGTAATGGTAACAATGCTCTTTGGAATTGGCATAAACTACCACAAACTTCTTCATCTCTGTACTAAGGTCTAGGGGGAGGTAACTCTTTATAATATGTGAGTACAGTTCTTCTAGATCATGACAGTATGTTAACAAAGCTAAAAGGGTTTAAACTTAAGGATTCAGACAAATGCAAATGCTTACCTTTCAACAAAGGAGTCTTTTAGTTCCTCTATGAAGCTCAAGGTCACAGAATCAGGAGTCAAGCCCCAGCTTCTTCTCAACTCCAAAATGACTGGGGTTTTTCTCTTCTTATTCTGAGCTTTTGGAACAGGCAAGGCTATAAAGTTCTTATTTCTAATCTCTACTAAAAAAAAAAAAGGAGGCGCAGCTACTATCGTACTGGAGACAAGAACCTGGGCACCCATCTCTTGATGAAAAGTCACAAAGAGAAAGGCTAAAAAGAAAGAAGGCACTAAATCTCTGCAGCTCTATAGAGGACATTTTTATTTTCTGTTTAGCAGAATTTATTTTGGAGAACCTCATCTTCCTCGAGACCATGTTAATGCAACTTATGTCAAGACGGTTCAGTAGGGCAGACCCTGCCTTCCCATGGTGAACTTGTGACCTGGGCCTGGTCTGAGTACCCCAACCACCTGACCACAGTGCTGGTTCCGAGATAGAAATGTGACCCAAGATAGACTAATCGGTGTCCTCCCTGAGACTTTTAGTGTTACCAGAAAAGATACATTGTCATTTTCTAGATGGAAGCTTACAAGGCCATGGCAGCTTGAGACTGATGGGGACCATCCTGCTCGAGTGGAAAGAGCTCTCAAAATGAGGTGAAGAAGAAATGAACAGAGTCAAGCAGAGCTGCAGGAGTGAAGAAGAGAGTTCTAGTGACATCTCTGCCTTCCAGGATCTAGGTCAACCTTAGTTTCTCAGTTACCAAGCCACAAAATCCTCCCACCCTTTTATTTTTCTCAAGCTTGTTTGAATTAGGTTTCTGTTACTCGCAACCAAAAACTCCTAATTAATATAACCTATTATAACATGCGCCTTTGTAGTAGAAGAAAAGCATCTTGTATTTAAGCATTTTATCATCTTGTACAAAGGGTCTGACACTGTAGATAGTACTATATACGTACTTTCTTAATGTATGATTTTCAGGGATCCAACTACGATATTTTTACATTAATAATGTGTGCCTTCTACGTTTGTTTGCTAACCTTGCCCTCGCACCACGAGGTATTTTCATAAGTGCCAATATGCCAATTTTTTTTTACACTAAAAAATAATTGGCATAGCGGCACTTATGAGAATACCTCATGGGGAAGGGCACCGGTGGCAAAGAAACATAGAAGGCATGTATTATTTGCATAAAAATATAATATATTCTGTCTATAAGAGAATCACTTTAAAGACACAAATAGGTTCAAAGTGGAAGGATGGATAAAGATAGTCCATGCAAACCAAAAGAAAGCTGGGGTGGCTATATTAATATCAGACAAAATAGACTTTAAGCCAAAAATTGTTACAAGAGACAAAGGAGGAACAATTCATCAAGAAGATATAACAATTATAAACACAGACTCACCAAAATATATGAAACATAAAATACACGAAGCAAACATTGTCAGAACTAAAGGGAGAAATAAACAGTTCTACAACAAGCAACTAGAAAAAGAAAAGGAAATTAAACCCAAAGCTAGTAGAAGAAAGGAAATAAAGATTAGAGTGGAGATAAACAAAATAGAGAATAGAAAAACATTACAGAGAATCAATGAAACCAAAAGTTGGTTCTTTGAAAAAGTCAATGCAATTGAAAAACCTTTAGCTAAGACGACTAAGGAAAAAAAAGAGAAGATACAAATAACTAAAGACAGAAATGAAAGTAGGGACATTATTACCAATCATACAGAAATAAAAAGGATTATAATACTATTGACAACTGTACACCAAAAAAATTAGAAAACACAGATGAAATGGAAAAATTCCTAAACACGTACAAATTACCAAAACTGACTCAAGAAGAAACAGAAAATCTGAACAGATCTATAACAAGAAAAGAAACTGAATCAGTAATCCAAAACCTCCCAACGAAGAAACATTTAGGAAGAGGGTTTCACTGGGGCTCGGGTGAAGGAGAATGGGGAATGGGGACTAACTGCTTAATGGGTTTGGTTTTTATTTTGGGGTGATGAAATGTTTTAGAATTAGAACTGGTGGTTGTAAAATATGGTGAATGTACTAAATGACATTGACTTGTTCCATACCTTTAATTTTACATTATTGAACTTTCACCTCAGTAATAAAAAAAGCGCTTGCAACAGAAGAATAATGGCTATATTTTGGGAAAGTAGCAAGTGGAAGAGGGCATGAGAGGAGCTTTAGGGGTGTTGGTCATATTCTCTTTCTTGATTTCGGTGTTAGTTACCCAGATGTGTTTACTTTCTGAGTATTGTTGAGCTAAACACTTCTGATGTGTGTGCTTTTTTAAAATATGAATATTATACTTTAATATAAAAGTTTATTTAAAAAAAAAAAGTTAAACAGAGTTACATACGACACAGCAATTCCACTCCTAGGTATATATCCCGAAGAATTAGAACCATAGGTCCCGCAAACATTTGTACATAAATGTTCATAGCATTAGTTCATAATAGCCAAAAAGTGGAAATAATCTAAATGCCAAGCAACTGATGACTAGATAAACAAAATGACTAGAAAAACAACAGAATACTATTCAGCCATAATACAGAAGCAAGCACTGCTACAACTGATACATGCATGCTACAACATGGATGAACCTTGGAAACATTATGCTGAGTAAAGAAGCCAGACACAAAAGGCCACATGTTGTAGGACTCCATGCATATGAAATGTCCAGAATAGGCAAATCCATAGAGACAGAAAGTAGATTAGCGGTTGCCAGATGCTGGGGGCAGGAGGGAATTGGGAGAGACTAATATGTACACTGGGTAATACGCACAAGGTTTTCGGGGGAGTGATGGAAACATCCTGGAATTAGATAGTGGTGATGACTGCACAACCTTGTGAATATACCAAAAAATCACCATTTTAAAGTATACTTTAAAATGGTGAATTTTGTCATGTGAAATGTAATGTTATGTGAATTATATGTCAATAAAAAAGGAATAGATCTTAAATATTTCATCACTCTGAATATATACAAATGCTAACATATCAAACAAAAGAAGCCCCAAGAGAGAAATATTATTCTCAAAAATGTTCCCCTTCCCCTGCCCATCCCCCAGATCAGCACACCTCAGTCATGTACTTCACACACCACTGGAAAACGGGGGTTCAAGCAGCAAAACGGGCTGGAGGTAGGAATGGAATTCACAGTTAGGGATGAAAGCTTGTGACCCACACCCTTGACTGTTCCTGAGCAGAGGAATGTGGTGGCTGAAGAGAAACAGATCTTAGGCTGGCGCAGGGAAGGAAAGTGGTGGTGACAATGTGCTGGCAGCCCTGGCACCAGACTGCTTTCCATTGCTTCATCCACAGGGTCACGCCTCAGGAATGAGTAGTCCTTCAACTGATAAAACCTCAGCAGCAAGAGGCCCTGATACACCTCTTATCCCTTTTCTACTGATGGCTTTGTTTGTACATTATGCAGTTCTTTGTATTTATGACATCGTGAGTACTCCCCAAAATTACCAAAACCACAGATGTATTTGGACAGTAAACTAGACCCCCAGGATCCTAAAAGTGCCTCGATTTACAAATAAGGGACAAAACTACGCTAATGGTCTTCTAGATAAATCTGGAACTGGGATAGCTCAGATTTAAATGAACTTAAGCATCTGAAGAACTTAAAGGTCAGCTTATTTTTTTTTTGTTGTTGTTCTTGTTCTCAACCCCACTGTATTCTCCCTCCCAGAATCACAAAGTACAAAAGAAGCACCTACTGGCAATTTAGACGGACAAGACTAAGGGGTTTCCTCAGTATTTTGAAAGGATGCTTGCTGCTTCCACGTACCTGACGTTTCAGTGTGTGCAGAAGCAGTAAATCTGAATGGGGTTAAGTCATGGATTGAATTATGTCTCCCAAAAATGTGTGTTATCAATTTGGCTGGGCCAGGATTCCGCATATTGTGTGATTTTCCTATATGTTGTAAATCCTGCCTCTATGATGTTAATGAGGAACGATGGGCAGCAGTTGTGTTAATGAGGCAGGACTCAGTCTACAACATTGGATTGTGTCTTAAGAGAATCTCCTGAGAGAGAAAAGAGAGTAGCAAGCAGAGAGATGCTGGGGGCTGGGAACCGCATACCACCAAGAAAGCAGTGCCAGGAGCAGAGTGAGTCCTTTGGACCTGGGGTCCCTGTGCAGAGAAGCTCCTTGTCCAGGGGAAGATTGATGAAAAGGCCAACAGAGGGAGAAAGCCTTCCCTTGGAGCTGACGCCCTGAATTTGGACTTTTAGCCTACTTTACTGTGAAGAAATAAATTTCTCTTTGTTAAAGCCATCCACCTGTGGTATTTCTGTTATAGCAGCACTAGATAACTAAGACAGGGTGTGATACCCCAGAATTTCTCAGACATCCTTTTTGTGATTATACCTCCTTCCTGGCAACTTCCTTTAACTATTCATATCACACTCCTCTAAGGACATGCCCAATTGTTACCTTGATTTTGGTAAGGGACACTGGAACAGAGATGGAAGATGTTCTACTTGCTAGGGACATTTGGGCACAGGGCCCAGAAGGGATGGACAAACCCAAACTCCACAGCTCTAACACGGTATCGTGGCACAAAATGAGAGATGGAAGTTTAGGTGATAGCTGATTCAATGCTAAATGAGGTGAGGAGGGGCACCTTCTATGCCCATCTTCACCTTGTGCCTCCTCTATTGGTATGAAGATACAAACACACATAGAAGTATTTACTCACCCAACTCATCATTTCCTGGAAAGTGAAACTGCAGCGTCTTCTCCACAACCTATCCCTTCCCCAGCAGCTATACCCACCTTCTGGAAGTCAGACCCTTTAGGTAACTGCCTATTGGCCACAAGGGCGCTCATCACTTCTGTGGACTCTGTGGCTTCCATCCAGGCCTCCCTGAGGCAGAGATGTCTGCTGCAGTCCTTCCTTTTGGAAACCTGAATTGCTCCTGAAAAGAAAGACAGGTTGGTGAGTCAATAACAATGTCATCATAATCATCTTATGCAGGTAGGCTATGGAAAGGATGGATGGAACCTTAGCGGGGGGCAGAGTATCAGAAAGCCAAGAATGTAAATAATACCTCAATATACTTTTTATCTCCTTGCTATCTTTCTCCACTCTCTCTTTTGTTCTCTCATTATGTAACTCTGCCTTCTATTTTCACCCTGCTCACTCACTTCCTTTAAGCATGCCCATTTCCCTTGTTTTCTACAAAATTCCTTCCTTGCCTGATCCTCTACAAATGGAACAAAAGCCTGTAAAGTTTTAATTTACTACATCTAGATAGTAGTAGTCTTCTGTCCTTTTGTATGTAACAAAGTTTGTGATAGCTTTTGTGGACCTGAATAAAAGTAAGTTTTGTGAAGACAGGTAGCTTGATTTATATAATGTCCAAGTGCCTGTACAAATTTAAAAAAAACCATTGCCACTGAGTCGACTCCGACTCATAGGGGCCCTATAGGACAGAGTAGAACTGCCCCAGAGTTTCCAAGCAGCACCTGGTAGATTCAAACTATCGACCTGACCTTTTCGTTAGGAGCCATAGCCCTTATCCACTACACCGCCAGGGTTTCAACGAATATGCACAACCAGCTCAACAGAAGTTGGGATAACAAAAAGGGAAGAGGAAGAGAGGGAGAAGAAGGGTAGCAGATTCCTGAAGAAGGTATATTGCCCTGGTTCAACGGGAGTAGAAGAATTGAGGGAGTCTTGAGGGGAAAAACAGCAGGAACTGGTTGTAATGATGGAAAATAGATGAGAAGATGTACGGAATGTGAGACACACACACACAAAAAATCATTAATTTTTTTTAATACGGAAAGGAAAAAAACCTGGCCTGTAATTCTGCAGCCCCAGTTAACCCTTACAAAGATTAGATTAGATAGACAGATAAACACACGCATGCAATGCATTTTCATGGGCAGAATGTTGAAACAAAACAAGAAAAAAAAAAAAGAAACCATCTCTCCTCCCTCTTCCAAAGACAAACTTCTTTGGTTAATGTTTTTGTTTCTTTCCAGAAATAAAATTGTGATAGCTTGATTTCCAGTTTTGAGAGGTGACAAGAAACTGTTGGGCTATGAAAGGTTGAATTATTCCTTCAGCCAAATCAGAGGGATTTGAGGTTTGACTGGCTGACTTTAACATCTGAACTCTGGCTAGACAGAGAAAAGATGTGAAAATCAGAGCCCCAAAAGCCTTTTACTTCTAACTCTAAGGTTACTCTACCCTCCTCCCCATCCTCAGTTTCTCTTCTAGAGCTGCGGGCGTAGTGTGTCCCCCACCTGGCCTGACACCACTACTGCAGAATGCTGTTGAAGTGAAGGGATCACAAGCAGCCTTGATATGCACTCATGGCTGTAGACAGTGCTTTGTATACAATGACCCAGGACAGAGCAACAGGACAGTCAGCCTATAGAGTTCTAAGCACCCAGTGTTATGGATTGAACTGTGTCCCCCAAAACTGTGTATTGTAAATCCTAACCTCTGTGCCTGTGGTTATAATCCCATTTGGGAATGGGTTACCTTTGTTATGCTAATGAGACGGGATTAGTGTAGGGTGTGTCTTAAATCAACCTCTTTTGAGATATAAAAGACATTAAACAAGCAAGCTAGGAAGCAGGGATAGGGGAAGAGAGATGCCAAGCACATGAAGATTGTCCAGGAGCAGAAGTTCAAACAGACAAGGATTTTCCTTCAGAGCCAACGGAGAGCAAGAGCCACCACCCTGAATTCAGACTTCTAGCTTCCTGAACTGTGAGAAAACGAATTTGTTTGTTAAAGCCATTTACTTGTGGTATTTCTGTTACAGCAGCACTAGGTAACTAAGACAGAATTTGGTACTGAGGGAGCAGAGCTGCCATCCCCGTGCGCCTGGAAGGCAGAGCTGAAACCCAGGATTGAGGAGCCGCCACCCAGAATCCAGAGGTGGTGGCCAACACTCAGAGTCTGGCCGGCAGGGCCATTGCCTAGATGGTCCCAAAGAGTGAAGGATTAGTTTCAAGCTTTGAAAGCTAATGTAACCGTTCTGCTGGGTTTTGGACTTGCTTGGTGCCCGTTATCCTTTTTTTCGTCCAACTTCTATTTGGAATAGAAATGTCTACCTTGTGCCTGTTCCACCATTGTACTTTTGAAACAGATAACCTGTTGCGTAGATTTCACAGGTTCACAGATGAACAGGTTATTCTGCCCCAGGATGGAATACGCCTGAAGTCTTACCTGTAATTTGATTTAGATGATTCCGAAGACGAGATTTTAGGCTTGCAGTTGATTTTAAGACTTTTGGGATGATGTGATGGAGTAAATGTGTTTTGCATGGGGCAGGGGTATGAATTTTGGGAGCCCAAGGGTTGAATGTTATGGATTGAATTGTGTCCCCCAAAATTATGTATTATAAATCCTAACCTCTATGCATGGGGTTATAATCCCATTTGTGAATGGGCTATCTTTGTTTTGCTAATTGAGACAGGATTAGTGTAGGGGGTAGATTTTTGAGTCAATCTCTTTTGAAATATAAAAGACATTAAACAAGTAAGCTAGGAAGCAGAGATGGGGGAATAGAGATGCCAAGCACATGAAGGCTGCCCGGGAACAGAAGCTCAGAAGAGACAAGAACCTTCCTCCAGAGCCAACAGACAGAGCAAGTCTTCCCCTAGAGCCAGCGTCCTGAATTGGGACTTCTAGCTTCCTAAACTGTGAGAGAATAAATTACTGTTTGTTAAAGCCATTCACTTGGTAACATTTCTGTTACAGCAACACTAGATAACTAAGACATCCAGCAAATAACAATCATTAGTTTACGGTTTTTACCCACTTGCTAACTGTTAAGTATTAACAATCACTTAATTTAAATAACAGCTACTATTACCACATTGATTCTTTCATCCAATTTTTATTGCATGTCCTCTGAAGGGTCAGGCAACTGTGCACTATAAATACAATGATGGAAAAAAAAAGTAACATTGAAAGCAAAGACAGACTTCTGTTTTGGAGAGTTTATAATCCAGTTGGGATGGGGTGAGGGAGAAAGACATATATTAATCAAAGAAACATAAATGTAAAATTGCAACCACGTTCAGTGCTACAACATAAAAGTACATGGTGCTCTGAAAGTGTTTATGGGTTTAGGGCAAATCAGGATGGTTTTTTTTTAAGGGTAAATTTTCATTATAATGCAACTGCTTGATTTATCAATGAATAGTGCTATTATATACATAATTTTTAGTTAAAAAACGCATAAACACGATTACAAAATTAAACTCTAAATAAAGAAATGTGCCCACAATTCCAGATTATTTTCATTTGTCTCCATTCTCACATAAATCGTGAATGAAGACTCTGTTTAGCTCCTCATCCTAATGGTTTGGTAGGTAAGCTTTATTAAGGTGGAGAACCAATGTTCAGGAATATATTAAAAATAAACAACACCCCTCCTCACTAGGTTCTGTTCAAGGCTATATCCTCTCTGAACCTCCCCAACTTCTTCAGTAATATACATAATGTCCCTTTTGGGATCCCTGTGTCCTTACTCAAACCCCCAATTCTTCCTTAGTCCCTGAATCTGGCAATCTAATAAATTAATGCAGGCTTTGCTACCAAAAACTCAGCTAACTTCTTGATTTTCTAGAGATGGAGCGGCATGGGGTGAAGTGGGAATACTCTGCTACATTACTCAGCAGTATTAGCAGAAAGGTTATTGAGTATTATGTGTCCTGAAGCTAGCTGTGAATATGAGGAAGATGGCTTGTAAAACAGGGAGGTATCCATTCACAAAGCCAAGGGGAATGAATATTAAGGGGTTATTTACACAACCTAGGTAAAATTAGGTGTTTGTCTCAATTTAAACATAACTGATTTATTCTCACTAGTCAGTAATACTTGCTTCGGATGTTTTCAGAAATTTGAACCATAGTTATATGACACCACAAGCCACACGTAAAAATCAGGCCCACTCCTGGCATGTGCCTTCGCCTCTTAATGTGAAAATTTATTCAGTGCTGTGAAAGTGTGAATAAAAAGACACAGGCTCTACCTCTAGGCACTAGCTCCTAAGTTAGAGTTCTGCCCTTTCTTTCCAATGACTTCTCTGAATGAGCGCCAAAGGTAGATTGCACTGAGCTAAGACGATGCAGCAGCCAACACTTGCTTCCCAGACTACAGAATCCTGAGCATCCTCCTGCATAAGGCAGATATGAAGAATGCCGTTTCTTCAACTCTAGAACCCGTTGCCATCGAGTCAGTTCTGACTCATACCAACCAACCAACCCACTGCCGTTGAGTCGATTACAACTCATAGCGATGCTACAGGACAGAGTAGAACTGCTCCATAGTTTCCTAGGAGCACCTGGTGGATTCGAACTGCCGACCTTTTGGCTAACAGCCATAGCACTTAACCACTACGCCACCAGGGTTTCCTTCTAACTCATAGCAACCCTAAAGGACAGAGCAGAACTGCCCCATAACGTTCCCAAGACTGCAATCTTTACAGAAGCAGACTGCCTCATCTTTCTCCTGTGGAATACCTGGTGGGTCTAAACCTCTTGGTCTGCAGCCAGGCACGTAACTGCTATGCCAGCAGGGCTCCCACCAAGTCCAGAAGTGGGCATCATTATAGGAAAAGCCCAAGATTAGTAAATGCCTTCGGTGCAAAGCCTGAAGTTATAGAGTCTGAGAGACTACCATTTGAGCGTGGCTGAGTATAAGAGGAGTTGCTACCAAAACTAAAGCTCAAAGTACTCTAGTCCCAGCTTCTTGTCCTTCCTAGATTTGCTCTTCCCTTTCCTACCTCTTTTAAGCGGTCCCCTCCTAAACTAGAGACTTAGATTCTGAGTCCCATTGAGAAGGGGTGAGGTTAGGACTGGGATCTGGCTTTGGTAATCTCTTTCCACTCACCTGTCTCTACCCCAAAGGCAAGTGGTACTTACTAAGTGAATAGGCCTGAAAATCAATACAAACTGGCATTTTAAATTCTTTATGTTCCCTGAATTCCTGTAGATAGCCTCCTAGACTGGACAAGGGGTATATTCTCTGGAGAAACAAATACATCTCTGAAGCTCACCTGGGTTCAAGCTCCTCTGTGGGGCATCTTCTCAGTCAGTCTGGTTTCCAGGCCAGAAAAGTACACTGAACTCAGACTTCAGCCTAAAAAGCAGGCCTAGGAAGATTACTCAGGACAGCCTAACCCTGTACACATTTAGTGCTGGGATGGACAGAATGAACCTCATCTTACAGAAGAAATACAAAATCTGTGGCATGGTGAAGTAACTTGTCCAAAATCACAGCAAGGCAAATGGCTGAAGCGTATTTAAGGATCTAGCTCTTCCCAACCCGTACCCTTTCCACGACATGAAAAGAGGGGACAGGACAATCCCTAAACTGACGCTAGTCAAGGCTCTTGAAAAATTAAATAGCCTTCTAAAACTCAATGTAGGGATTCTGCAGCTCTGCGGACAAGAAAAACAGAAATATGAAATCTTAGGAGAAAAGACCAGCAACTCTGCATTATTTTTGAGGAGCGGGTAGGGGAGTGGGACTCTGAGGTCTCTGTTAAGCCAGTTTACAAATTGCTAATAGGATGTCACGGTAAAAATGGCACGGAGATTTAAAAATCCCAGGGCTGAACTTCCTAACTCCCAAGAGGGCCCTCAGCAGGACGATGCATATCCGTGGGGAGCTCAGTTCCCAGAGGACTCCGGGCAGAGCCAGCACAAGGGTGTATAAAAAGCTTCACAACCAATACCAGATGGCCACTGCATAGTCACTACCCATCCAGGCAGCAGTGGGGCACACAGTATATAATTTAACATTCTAACCATGCTGGAAGTAGCTCTGACAAGTGGAGAAAGAATGCTTGGCAGGGAGTGGGAGTGAGGGTGAGAAGACAATAGGGCAGCAGCAGGGACTCATTGTTCTAGTTTTCCTGAGTTCAAATGTGTGTGGTTTCAAAACAAAAAAATCCAGAAAGAAACATGAGATTAATGCATTTATTCCAAGTAATTAACACATTAAAAATAAAGTTAAACTTGTCCAAGCCAACACATGAATTCTTTAATCTTTTTAACAAAATGTACAACCCAAAACATCACACTATGGTGGAAATAACTTGGGAAAGGGAGAGGTAGAGGAGATACATGTGAGTCTGTGGAACAGAGAATGAGTCCGATCCCAAGACAAGTTTCAGATCATCTACCTCTTCAGAACAGAAATGGCTACTAAACAATTTAACATAAAGTATTTCTGGATCACAATACAATGAGCTAAAGGCCATCTCAAAAACAAAAGTGACCCAAAATATATACCTGCTTCATTGAGTCATGAGTAAGCCTTACCGATTTGTTGTCTTCCAAAAGTGAGTCTGCTAGATTTTCTTCCATGTTTACTGAGGCCATTTCCAAACAGGTTTGGGAGTTGGCAGGATCATCTCCAGCAAAGGCAACATAGTAAGGGAAGTATGGGGGCTCACATGCCACGGGGAAGTAAACAGTAAACAAAAGAGCTACTCACGCTGCATTTCAAACAATGTTAAGGCAGGCCCATCCAAACTGGAAGCCTAAGGGATGAACAATTCTTCCTTCATCAGTAGAAGTTTTCCATTTCAGAAAGCCTTGTGGTGTTTCTCCCAGAGATCCATCAGCTGCCCAGAAAATTGGGTGGGAATACAACACAGCAATTGGAGAAGTCAGCTGTCTCCCTCCTCCCCCATATTCCAGAAATTACAGAGTCAAAGTCAAAATACAATCAAAGCACACTATGTGGACAGTCAGATAGACATTTGATTTTAATGACAAAGTAGGAGAAAATAAATGGCCAAAAAGAATTAACACAAAATACTTTTTTACAGACATATATAGAAGCAGTTATGATTGATTTGTCTGGTATTTTAAGGGAAAAGAAATAAAAAGGAAAGGAGGTAAATTTTTTAGCTTCCATGGACATTTACTGTAAGATGTTAACAACATCTTTTGGTCTAGCTTCCAGAGGAGATAGCCAAATAGCACTGGGTCATCTGGGCACCTGATTTCTAGAAGCCAATGTGATTCATCCACAAGTAGCTCTGGGTATATATTCTTTCAGTTGTGAACACTGGATTCCATGAGGTCCCGGATGGTATCAACTGTAGCTTCTTGTACAGGCATTTGCTGAGGGGCTATGTTACCTCCAACTACCTGCTCCCTTGGAAGGGGCCGTGAATTCTCTTCATCTACTTGAGGAACTGCTACCTCTGTGACAGATGCATTCGGTATTTCCAGCTGTAGTGGTCCCATTTGGAGAGAGCTACACTCAGGAGGGTCACCTGGCTCAGAGAAAGGAGAACACAGCTTGTCTTTCTGAACTCCAGATGTCCGGGTGACAAAGTCAACAAGGTCTGGAAGGCAAGGAGATGGCCCAAGGCCTGAAGAGTTAATTGTTTCTGATTCTAATCTAAGTGACTCTTGTTTCTCTAACTGGGAAGTTTCTTCTACTTCCTCAGGCATCATTCCTCCTGCTAAGAGGTCAAGGGCCTGGTGTGTTACCTCTAAGCTCCCCGAGCCAAGGTCAACATTTTCTACAGGCGGTCCAGTTTTTAAAATCTTAGGAGTGATCCTCCCATTTCTGGGATTAGATGAGTTTTGCTCACCCTCTACCCCAAAGTTAAGCACCAGGGGTTTTGAAGAATCTAATGGAAACCCAGAAAAGGATGGGATTGGTTCAAAGTCAGCAGGAGTGGAGGGATTACATTCTACAAGTGATGCAGAATATTCTTGACACACTTTCTGAGACAGAGCAGTTGGGGATCTGCGTGCTGGTTCTACCTGAGTACTGCAGAAATCAACACAGATATCCCCCAGATTCCCCAAGGCAACAAGCTCTGCTAATTTTAAGTCTGTAGTTTCAAAGTCTTCTGAGGTCTTGCTTTCTATTGTCACTGTTAATTCTGGATGGACACCTCTTAGCTCCAGGGCTTCTGATTCTCGTTTTTCTGGGTTCTCCCAGGTCTCTTGCTTTTTCTTGTTCTCATCCCAAACAGCCAATTCATAGATCATTTTGCCCTGAAAGCCTTTTGATCTTTGTCTCTTGAGTTTGAGGCTTCTGTACCTAGAAATTTTGGAAGCTGACTCTGGAGCTGAATTTTCTAGCCATTCTTCACCAACTGAAACTCCTTGCTCCTGTAGACTACCTGTTAAAAACGTATCTGATCTGACTGAGGACTGAAGAAGCAATTCTGGGGCAGAGTTCTTCACAGGTTTATCTTGTGGATTCTGGAGTAAAGACCTAGCTTCTGACGGAAATGAGTCTCTTTTTGCCTTTGTGGAAGAGAGAGCCTGCGCACTCAATTCAATCACTACTTTACTTTGAGTTTCACTTTCTGTTATCAATTTCTTGGGCTGTTCAGCCTCTCTGTCAGTCATCAGCAACTTGGGCTGTTCCACTTCTCCCTCCCACATGTACCTGCTTCCATCATTCAAATTAGAATTTTCTATCCTGTGGGGCTTAACGTTGATATCCATTCCCTCTGCTACCATCCCCTCAGAGAGTTTTGCTCCCATTTTTTTTAGTTCAGTGTTTGTCTCTACCTCCCCTTTTCCACAATCCTCAGATTGGTGGAGCTCTTGGTTTTCCTCATCCTGGTTACCAGATTCTATGCGATGGACTGCCACCAACTTCTGAGATTCAACGATATGACAATGTGTTTCTGACCGCTGAGGGCCTGGCTCTGCACTGGGTGGTCCTGGCTCTCCCAAATCAAGCTTGATTTTTCCTTCTGGAGGCATATCCTTATTAGTGTCACTCTGGAAGGAGCTAGAATTCCACATGGCCAAAGTATCTGTCTTTGGGGTAATAGTTTCATAATGCCTGCTTTGGCACAACCTTGTCAGAGGCTGCAGGAAGCCATGGCTGCTGTCTCTGCTTTTTGGGTCTGTGTGTTCTACTACTGACCATTTCCCTAGGGACATCACAGTTTTTGCAATGGGCATTTCAGGGTTGCTGACTAAAGGTGCAGTGACTAAAGCCCTATCTTGAGGCATCTCCTCTTGGGATGCACTGCTGTTCAAAGTAGAAGTGGAAGAGCTGTTTGAACTTTCTGCTCTGGAGAAGTTGCTGTTTTCCCCATTGGCCAATGGACCACTGCTCAGCTTAGTCTCAGGGGCCCCTTTTCCACCACTGCTGTAAAATATATCATATAGGTCCTTAGCATTGGCTGTGGCTAGGCATGAATTTCGCTTCTCCAATTTTTTGGCTTGTTCACTGAACACACTTGAGAGGGGTGGAGGTGGACGCACTAACAGAGAGAACAGGGCCTGGTCTCGGTCACTCTCACTCACCCCAGGAGCAGTCTCATCAGAAGGAATGGCAGCTGGCTGTGCCGAGGCCACGATGGCTACAGGTAACACTGGGTTCAAAATGTTAGGAGCCAGAAAGCCAGGGCTGAGAGTCTGAGACACAGTTGCGTTTGATTTTACTGGAGCCAAGACAGCATTTGCTTGAGCAGGTGATGCAGCAGCTGGATGAGGTAAAACTGGGGGTGGTGGAGGGGGTGGTGGAGGGGGTGGTGGAAGAGGTGGTAGCATTTGCTCAGGTATATGGGATGGCTCATTTTTTTCAGCCAGCACCATCTTCTCCTCTGGAGACCCTTTCAGAATCACCTCTTCCCCTCCAAATGCTTTGGAGATGATGTCTGGAGGCAAGAGGAGATCAGATGAAGACTCTTTGACCACTGGCAGAGGCTTAGCAGTGGTTCCAGAGGACTTGATAGACAGAAAGGTGTTGAGAGGAGCTGGCTTACTCACTGTGGCTGAACTTGACTTGCGAAGTACTGTGGATGGGATGGGAAGGTTGGGTCGGATCTTAGTTAGGGATGAAGTTGTCACAACAGGCATCCAAGGGCTGGTATGTGCAACAACAGTTTTCCCAGAGAGCTTGATTTTGATGGGCTTTGCCTTCCCAGCTTCAGCTTTGCCATCTTCTTTGTCCTTAATGCTTTCCGCAATGTCTTCCTTAGGGATACCTGAGGGTACCACTGAACTTTTTTCATCCTCTTTTTCTAGCTTCTTCCAGCTGAATTTTCCAAAAGAGGAAGATATTGGTGATTCCTTCTTTGCCTCTTCTTTTAATTGCAGTTTGGTGCCAACTCTCCTTTTATTTTCAGCCTTTTCAGGGGAGTTCCCACCCTCAGAGAATTGGTCCTCTAATTCCAGAGAGACCTTGTCATCCTCCTTTACTTCCTTCATGACTTTTGCCTTTTTTTCTTTCTTCTCCTCCTTTGGTTTCTCACTAAGTTTGCGTTTAAGCTCACTCTGCCGTCGCCGTTCTGTCTCTAGGACCACAGCCAAGCCAGCTTGGCGGTCCAGATTCCGCCGCTCCTCATATAATGGGTTTTCATCCACATATTTCTGGGAAGAGAAAAGATAAAGGATCAATAACTGTTCAACACACTTCAAAAGAAAAAAATCTTGACCCTACCACTGTTAAAATTCATCTAGTAGAAAATTCCTAAAATCATCTTCCTCGTGGATATAGATAGTACCATCAACTCAGCAGCTCTCATTAGGATTGTGGAGAACTTCCTAGTAGTTAATATTAAAGAAATGTAAATAACTTCTTCTGGCTCTGAAGAAGATATGTGACTAAGTCAAAAAGATTGCTACAAAAAGCTGGAAACTTCACAGGCTATTACAAAGACGAACCTTGTATTTCTCATTGTGTTGGTGACCTTTCACATGTTGCTCTCCAGAAATTGGATCCCCCAAAAATTCCTCACAGAGCTGGCAGTAATATCCAGTGATGGGTATCAGGAACTCAGAGCCTGGAAGCAGCAGAAGAAAGTCATGGAAATAAGTTCTTTCCACCCAAATTCACAGTTACCAAAAGAAACCCTATCTCCCTTTGCATTAAAATGGTATAGCAGAGAGGGCTTTACCCACTTTGGAGTCAAAGGTAGCATTTAGATGAATCTCAATAGCACAGTCCCCCAATCTAAGTCTTGAACCTCTATCCTCTCTACCTTTTGGGAACACTAATTGATCAATTCAGGGATCTCCTCTGCCAGACCCATTTTTGTTGCTGAATCCCCTCAAACTCCAATTAGCACTAAGCATCTCAGGAGGTTTAAAAATTACTCCCAAACAGCCCAGTACCACTGGTATGAGGATCTCTTGTGTTGGTATTAATTCCTCAGGAATTTATCTTGTCCAGATCTAAAGGATGCGGCAGCATGGACTACTTGTGGAGATAAGATATTGGGAGGTCTAAAGGCAGAAGAACTTTCTACTTCTCAATTTATCCCCAATAACAACTACTCAAAACATTTTATAGTTCCTAGTTGGAAAGGCAGTTAAAATACTTTACTGTCCTTTTTAAAAAATCTGGATTTCAAATAAATAAACCAATATCAAAGACAGTTATTCTGCTATATTTTAGAGTGGTATGTAAATGTTTTACATCTATTAGTAGATTTCTGGCCACATGAGTAGAGATTATTTTTATCTGATGGGTCTCTTTATTTCTTCAGGACCTAGTATACTATTTCATACACAGAAGCCCAGCTTTGTTAAAAGGAATGGCCATGTCTCACCCTATGCTGCTTCAGAAGACCTTATTTCAGGGACACCTCTTCCTTAGTGAATGTAAACAAGCTACAGAGGAGGCAAGGAGGAAGCATACCTTTTGCAGGAACAGTTATCTTGTCAGTGCGCTTTACGGCATCTTGCTTGGCCTCACTCTGGGTCTTTGAAGCCCAAGGTCTGTTGTAGGGATCCAGTGTCTATTTGCAAGAGGCAGATGCGCTCACACAACAGCACTAAAAGTTCAATAACCCACTTTTCTCTCTTTTTCCCCCATACATAAGAACAGGGGACCACAAGCCCCAACTACCCTCCACCACCCACTCTGCCAACTGTTTAAATGGAAACCACCTGTAGAAAAGGTAAACATATGTTAGAACAAGTACTAGCGATGAATAAAATGAAACAAAAATATCAGGTACTCAAGAAATCAAAAGAGGCAAAAGCCTCACTTACGCTTGTCATGGTGTTTAGCTACAAGGCAGGTCCCCTGGACAGAGCCCTGGGGATGGTGTCTCCTTTGCTCATATCTCCTGGCTTTTCAGATTGGGGCTCCTGCCCATATGAGAATGTTTCATTTTCCAGCTTTGTGATGTAGAGAAGGGTATAGAACTTGGAGGGTAAGGAGGAAGAGAGTGGAAATAACAAACAGCAAGACTCCTACCTGTGTGTGCTTCTTATTGTGCATATGGGTGAAGAAGTCAAACATGGTTCCACAAATGGAATTGCAATCTTTGCACCAGTGATTGCCAGCATCATAATACTCATAGGCAGTAATGGGCTGATCTGACTGCTTAGCGGCTGGTTGGGAGCTCTCAACAGGCTTGGGGCTCTTAGCACATGACTTCTCATTATTTAGCTTTGATTCCTGAGGGGAAAAACTTGCACTTAGAAGGAATTCAAGGCAGTCTAGATCTGTCATCTTTCAGAAGAAGCAAGTAGTCTACCATAATAATAAACCAAAAAACCAAACCCACTGCTGTCAAGTTGATTCCAACTCATCGTGACCATATAGGACAGACCAGAATTGTTCCCTAGGGTTTCTAAGGCTGTAAATTTTTACAGGAGCAGACTGCCATATCTTTCTCTTGCAGAGGCTGGTGGGTTTAAACCACTGACCTTTCGTTTAGCAGCCGAGTCCCTAACCACTAAGCTACGAGGGCTCCAATTACCACAAGAATAAAACCATACCAAACCCATTGCTGCTGAGTCATTTCCAACTCACAGTGATCCTATAGGACAAAGCAGAACTGCCCCATAGGGTTTCCAAGGAGTGGCTAATAGATTTGAACCACTGACCTTACTGTTGCCAGCTGAATGCTTAACCATCACACCACCAGGGCTCCACCACAATAATAAAGGGTCATATTTCCAGTGCCTAAAGCTGCAGAATGGATCCCTGGTGGCAAAGTGGTTAGGTGCTCAGCTGTTAATCGAAAGGTCAACGGTTTGAACCCACCAGCTGCTCCATGGAAAAAATATGTGGCAGTCTGCTCCCATAAAGATTACAGCCTTGTAAACCCTTCGGACAGTTCTACTCTGTCCTATACAGTTGCTCTGAGTCGTAACTGACTAAATGGCAATGGATTTGATTTTGGTAAAGCTGCATAAACTGGGGAAAAACCCAAGGAAAATTTGTCTCCAAGGCGCAAATAGAACCAGTCAGACTCCACAGTGCTATCACATTATGAAGAGTAAATCATATATTTACTTATATATCCTAGAAGAACACTCAAGTTTATGAAAATACTGGCTACCTCTGGAGACAGGAACTGGAGAGCGGGAGTGGGTAGGAGGTCTTTTTATTACCTATGCAACTAAATACACTAAATTTAAAAATCATAATGACAACTAGGAAGGGGAGAAAAACCAAAATGGCAAAGGTAGTTGACAGCTTAAGCAAAGCAAATGCAGAAAACAGACAACAGTGAGCTCATCATCACTGATGAATACTAGTATAGAAAACTGGAGGCAAAAACTGCATTGTGTATAGATAAAAAGTCATGTAATAACTTAAAAGAAATCTGGGTAAAATATTTCTAACTGCCTAAAATATTACCCTTTGTATTTAACAACTTTGAGTTAACATTAATCTTCTTTTGAAACATTTCAAAACAAAATCTTTTAAAACTCTCCAACATTAAGTTATCAAATATAACAAATGTTTTATTGGAAATTAATTTGTCAGCAAGCTGGGGAAAAGGCACTTAGGAGATGAGAAAGGCACAGAAAAAAGACAGTTCTGGAACACAGAGAGGGTAAGTATGAATGGGGTTCTACAGTAGATAAGATAAAGGAAATGGGTTCCTGGAATACTGGCTGGTAGGGAGCAACAGACAAGAGGAAGAAAAAGAAACAATCAGGCAGCAAAGATAACCATTCACTATTAAGAGTCCTATGCAAGAGTCACTGAAAAGATCACACCAGGCAGGCAGGGGATGAATATGTCACTGTTGGTAAGAGTATTACTAGCCACCACCTTTCTGGAGGATAATCTAAGAATACATATTTAAAAAAAAAACCAAACCCATTGCTGTCAAGTCAATTCTGACTCATAGTGGCCCTGCATGACACAGCAGAACTGCCCGATAGGGTTTCCAAGGAGCAGCTCGTGCATCCGAACTGCCGACCTTTTGGCTAGCAGCCTGAGGTGTTAACCACTGCACCACCAGGGCTCCAAGAATACTATTTTAAGGTATGTAATATATACTTTTTTTTTTAATATATACTATATATGTAAGAATACATATTACATACCTTAAAATTTTATATACCCTTTGACCCAGCATTTCCACTCTTTGGCATTTATCCTAAGGAAATTATTATGTCAGACAACTGGTGATTGATTGGTTAAGTAAATTTTGGTATCCATACAACAAAAAAAACTAATAAGATTGTTAAAAGTGATATTATAGAAATCTATTACTGATATGGAAAGATGTTTATGATATACTGAGATAACCAGTAATAAAATATATTTGAATATCAATTATTGTTGTTGTTAGGTGCCATCGAGTCAGTTTCAACTCAAGAGGCCCTAAGTACAATGGAAAGAAACACTGCCCAGTCCTGTGCCATCCTTACAGCCATTGTTATGCTTGAGCCCATTGTTGCAGCCACTGTGTCGATCCATGTAGTTGAGGGTCTTCCTCTTTTTTTGCTGACCCTTTACCTTACCAAGCATGATGTCCTTCTCTAGGGACTGGTCCCTCCTGATAACACGTCCAAAGTCCATAAGATGAAGTCTCACCATCCTCCCTTCTAAGGAGCATTCTGGCAGCACTTCTTCCAAGACAGATTCGTTTGTTCTTCTGACAGTCCATGGTATATTTAATATTCTTCGCCAACACCATAATTCAAAGGCATCAATTCTTCAGTACTCCTTAGTCACTGTCCAGCTTTCACATGCATAGGAGGAGATTAAAAACACCATGGCTTGGGTCAGGTGCACCTTGGTCCTTAAAGTGATGCCTTTGCTTTTTAACACTTTAAAGAGGTCTTCTGCAGCAGATTTGCCCAATGCAATCCATCTTTTGATTTCTTGACTGCTGCTTCCAAGGGCGTTGATTGTGGATCCACGTAAAATGAAATCCTTGACAACGTCAATCTTTTCTGTTTATCACATGATGTTGCTTAATGGTCCAATTGGGAGGATGTGTTTTCTTTATGTTTAGGTGTAATCCATACTGAAGGCTGTAGTCTTTGATCTTCATCAGTAAGTGCTTCAAGTCCTCTTCACTTTCAGCAAACAAGGTTGTGTCATCTGCATATCGCACGTTTTTAATGTCTTCCTCCAATCCTGATACTGCATTCTTCTTCATACAGTCCAGTTTCTTGAATTATTTGCTCGGCATACAGATTGAATAAGCATGGCGAATATCAAAAAAGATATGTAAATAGGCATAAAACGCCAAATGTCACCTTATCCAAAAGACCTTTCCTAACCACTCCATATCAAATACAGTCACTCTAAATCCCTGATTCTGTTTTCTTTTTTAATGTACTTATTACTATGTAACATACACTTATTTGTTTGTCTTTTAATTCACGTCTATACTGTTCCTGACTATATTCCCAATATCTAGAACAGTGCCTGGCACCTTCTTGGTGATCAATAAATATTTGTTAAATGAATTAATGAACAGAAGAAGGATTTGGAGTAATATACATTGAAGTATTAATAATGGTTGTCTCTAGGGGACGGAATTGTGGGATTGTATGTCAGTGTTTATTTCCCTGAAATGAACATAAAGAGATAGAAAACCTCAAACCAATTATGTATTTTTAAAGAAAGGCAAAGAAAGAATACCAAAGACAGACAGAAAAAAGAGGTTACAGACAAAACATTCCTTACTGCTGAAATGGAAACTGGATTGCAACATATTTTCATCAGCTTCAAGGAACATGAAGACTCATCAAAACTGAGCTGATCAATTATCATGGGGCTGGTGAATAGAAAAAACTCCAAACAGTGTGTAAGTCAAATACAAAGGGCCAAACTTTCAAGCTCTTCTTCCGTCAAAGGTCCGGGACTAAGTAACTCAAGTATAAAAGATTATAGTCCTATCTGGGTGAGAAAGAGAACTACTCTTCCAGGAAGACACGTAGAAATTAGAGCAGGTTGATAAGAGAATACAGACTATCCTTTCCCCTAATCCCAAAATTAACCAAGCATCTACTATGTGCTGGACATACTGGATGCCCCGGGAAACACGAAGATAAATAAGTTATACTCTTTTATCCTCAAGCTCTCATTTAATGAAAGAGACACACATGAGAACAAAAAGACAGAATGAAATAAGTCTCAAAGAAGCAATTGTATATTATGGGAGTGCTAAAAAAGAGCTGACTAAATCTGGGTAAGATTCTAAGAATTCTTCATGAAATACGTAGTATTAAAGTTGGGCCCTCATGAAAAACGGGGACTGGGAGAAAGATTATGCCAGCTGAGAGGATTACTAATGCAAAATCAGAGGTGTAATAGCATATTGCACATCTAGAAAGCAACAAGCATTTTGAAGTGGTGGGAGTGTAAGATGTAGCAGAGAGGGAATCTGGAAAGACAGGTTCATTATTCAAACAAATATTTTCTTGAACTCTATTACATGCCAGGCACTGAGCTATGTATTGGAAATTATATCGATGCCTGAAACAGATATGGCCTCTGATCCCTTGAACCTTAAAAATCCAATTGGGGGACCGATATAAAATAATTACACATGTAATTATATAATTACAACTATCATAAATGCTAAGAAAGAAAATTATAAGATACTATGAGTGCCTACCTGGCAAATTTAACGGGCTGGGGAATCACGGAAGGGAGTCGGGAAAGTAATTTAAGCTGAGATCTGAAGGATAAATGTGAGTTAGTAAGAGGGGATAAGGAAAGGGGTTTGTATGGTAAGCAGAGCAAACAAAGGACGCAATGGCATTAGAGGGATGATGCATTTGAGGAACTGAAAGGCTGATAAAGAAAATATAGTGAGGAAGAGGGAAAAGAGACAGGAAATGAGGCTCAAAACATAGGCAAGGGAACATCACAATCATCAGCTATAATGTGCAGAAAGGATTAAGAGTGTTGCAGTACAATCAAGAATTGAAGGTGGCTTGGATTTGGATGGCAATGGAGATGAAGAGGATGTTTCATGGATTGAATTGTGTCCCCCCAAAACATGTGTCAACTTTGTTAGGCCATGATTTCTAGTATTGCCTGGTTGTCTTCCATTTAGTGATTTTCCTATGTGCTATAAACCATAATCTCTGCCTGTGGTTAAAGAGGATTAGGGTGGGATGTAACATGCTCAGGTCACATCCCTGATCCAATGTAAAGGGAGTTTCCCTGAGATGTGGCCTGCACCACCTTTTATCTTATAAGAGATAAATAGAAAGCAAGCAGGGTCGGGGACTTCAAACCACCAAGAAAGCAGTGCCGGGAACAGAGCGCATCCTTTGGAGCTGGGGCTCCTGCGCAGAGAAGCTCCTAGTCCAGGGGAAGATTGATGACAAGGCTCTTCCCCTAGAGCTGACAGAGAGCGAGAGCCTCTGGAGCTGACACCCTGAATTCGGACTTCTAGCCTACTAGACTCTGGGAAAATACACTTCTCTTTGTTAAAGTATTCCACTTGTGGTAGTTCTGTTATAGCAGTACTAGATGACTAAGACAAAATGAAACTTAGATATACTCTGGAGGGAGAACTGGCAGAATTTGGTAACTGATTGGGTATGTAGTAGTTGGGGAGAGGGAAGCACTGATGGCATAAAAACTGATGGATAGTGGTACTATTCATTGATAATGAGTAACACTGGAAGACGAAAATGTTGGAGGGAGGGTGACCACAATCATTAGTTTGAGACGTGCTGACACTCAGGTTTGGACCTCAGAAGGATGATTTGAGGTAGAATATAAAACTGGAAGTTGTCAGTATGGTATCTGTGCACAGAACTGGATGAAATGGCCTAGGGAGAGAGTAGAATTCTGGAGAACTGGACCAGGACTGAGCCCTGAGAAACTCAAATATTTAAAGATCAGATAGCAAGAGGATAGGTAGCAAAGGACACTAAACAAACAGCAGCCAGAATACTAGGAGAAAAACACGTGTGAGAAAAGCAGAGGGAAGAAAGTATTTTTAGGAGAGAGTGATTCCCTGTGTCAAATATTGCTCACTTGACAACTGAAATACATTCACTGGCTTCAGCAGCATTGTGATGACCCTGTTGCTAAATACGAACCCCAAAATTAAATATATACAAACTGTGAGAAAATTAGAAGTCACACTAGAGTGGACTAAGGAGTAAATGGTGGAACAAGATCATAGAGGCCCTGAATGCTGAGGATTTTAGATTCTACTTTGTGGGCAACAGGGAACTGCTGAAACTCCAGAGAGTACCACGATCTGATCTATGTTTAAGAAAATAACACTAACAAGATTAAGAACAGATAGGAAAAGAAAGCTAAGAAAATAGTTAGAAAGCGTCTGTAAGAGCCATGGGAGATAAAAGATAAAATAACAGAAATGAAAAAGCTGAGCTGTTACCTTGCTGTTGGAGGAGCTTG
Organism: Loxodonta africana; assembly: GCF_030014295.1. NCBI lineage: Eukaryota > Metazoa > Chordata > Mammalia > Proboscidea > Elephantidae > Loxodonta > Loxodonta africana. The sequence goes on from NC_087342.1 coordinate 106,075,468, forward strand.
AGGGGGATGACACTTTTTCCGGGCTTGTAGCTTTTTCTGTTTTTTCAGACCTCTCTGCAGGTTCTTTACTGTCATTTGAAGACTTCTGGGATTTATCAAAAATGTTAATTCCCAAGATCTGAGCCACCTTGTCCAGTTCGGACTGCTTCTTTTCTGCCTCTTCCGCTTCTTGTCGTAGCTCTGCAATGTCCTTCATAATGTTATCCTGAAGCCGACTCACCTCCACCAGGAGCGGGTCTTTGTGGCCATCCTTTTCCCTTCGTTTTTTGCGCAGCATCTCTCCTGAGTAGTCACATGTCAACAGAAAGCAACACAGGAAAAGAAAGTTAAGAGAGTGAATCATTTTCCAGTCACAAGTAGTAATCTATCAGGATCTTAGGGTTACGAAATCTTTTCTCACAAAAGTTTCTAAGAGCAAACAAGACTCTCCTTCCACATGGTTGGTTTAGATGCACCTTCTATGGAGATAAATGATGGAAGATTACATTATCTTCTGTGTAGGGGTTATCAGCCAGCGATTTACAGACAGGCTTCCAGGGCTCTATGAACCCCCAAAATGGTATGTCCAAGTTTGTGTGCATGTCGTGTACCCAGAAAAAGGTTAATAAATGCTGTACTTATGAATCTAGGGTACAAAGATTTTCCAGAATGTAAGAAACATTCGAAGTCACATATTTGACTTTATCTGATTTAATGATCCTTCACTAACTCCCTTCACTGAGTTTTAGGTTTTGCCTCAGGCTCAACCAATGTTATCTCTTATCCCAAACTGCATGTCCTCAGGTATTAATTCTCACAGGATTCATAACTAAGTTTCCAAACCCAGTCAAAAGCAACTCTTCTCCTACCCTCTGTTCTTCCATACCATCGACAAACTGCTGCATACAGAAGTCTTCCTCTGTTCTTTCCTCATTGTGTAAATTTTTGAAAGCATAAATGGAGATGGAATCAAAAATGAGGCATCAAAGAACATCTTTTTTGTGCCAAAAAGTAAGGAAGTGCTTAAAAAATGATGCGGACATATCAAAAGGACATAGGTATCAGCTTAAAGGGGCTCCCACTGGCCATATCTGGGACAATTTGAGCATGAAAATAAATGAATAAAGACGTCATGGATTGAATTGTGTCCCCCTAAAACATGTGCTGTAAATTCTACTACACCTGTGGTTATAATCCCGTTTGGGAACAGGGCTTCTCTGTTATGTTAATGAGGCAGTATTAGTGTAGGGTGGAAACCCTGGTGGCACAGTGGTTAAGTGCTACTGCTGCTAACCAAAGGGATGGCAGTTTAAATCCGCCAGGTGCTCCTTGGAAACTCTATGGGGCAGTTCTACTCTGTCCTATACGGTCGCTATGAGTCAGAATTGACTCGACGGCACTGGGTTTGGTTTTTTTTTTTTTTGGTTTTAGTGTAGGGTGTGTCTTAAATCAATCTTTTTTAAAATTTGAAAGACAGCAGAGTCGGCAAGTTGCTAGAAAGCATAGATAGGGGATGAGAGATGCCATGCCCCATGAGATCTCCAAGGAATCAAGAAACAGAAGTTGCAATGAAACAAGGACCTTCCCCCAGAGCCAACAGAGAAAGAAAGCCTTCCTTTAGAGCTGGCACCCTGAACTTGGACATCTAGCCTCCTAAACTCTAAGAAAACAGATTTCTGTTTGTTAAAGTCACCCATGTGTGGTATTTCTATTACAGCAACACTAGATAACTAAAACAAAAGATTATAACCTATCAAATAAAGAATTCATGAGTTCACAATGATATAAAGAAATAAACAGGGGGAGAGCTCCTCCTTACAGTGGAAAGCCAACTGATAAAAGTAGAAGGAATGACGCAATTAGAAAATCGTAATTTAGCAACTGACTGAGGCAAGACCCATCAATGAATGTTAAACCAGTGGGTGGATATCTGAGGAGTAACTGAATGCTTTACATAGTCTCAAAGTATCTCCCCCACAAGATCCTTATTAATCAAAAGTATAAAATACCAACTTTACAGTGGAGAAACCTGGCAGATACCAGTTTAAGCAAATGATCAAAGTTAACATCACCAGTAACAAGACAAAGCAACACCTAATATGAACTCGGCATCACTTCTGTGGTATTCCTGCCAAAAATACATAACCTGAATTTAACCACATGGAAACATCAGAAAAAACAAAATTAAGGGACATTCTACAAAATATGGAAACCCTGGTGACGTAGTGGTTAAGTGCTATGGCTGCTAACCAAGAGCTGGAAAGTTCGAATCTGCCAAGCACTCCTTGAAAACTCTGTGGGGTAGTTCTACTCTGTCCTATAGGGGCACTATCAGTTGGAATTGACTTGACAGCAGTGGGTCTGGTTTTTTTTTTTTGTCTACAAAATATGTGACCTCTCTTCAAAAACACTGATGTCATGTTTACAACAATGACAAAAGAAAAAGAAGAGCTGAGGCTGCTTATGTACAACCAAACACCTCACGGGATCTGGTTCCTTGGTTTGGAGGTTTAGGATTATGATTTCATGGGATATCCAGTTAATTGGCCTAATAACATGTTTAGTGCTCCTGTTCTACATCTTGGTTCGTTGTGTAGTGTATGGGGTCTTAAAAGCTTTCAAGAGGCTAGTCAACGTACAACACTTGTTCTCTACTCGCATGGAGCAACAAAGGAAGAAGGAGAGTCAGGAATAGGAGGGAAGATGGAATGTGTGGCTAACTGCCTCCATGAATAACTGCCTCCTTTGCCAAGAGACCAGAAGAACTAGGTGGTGCCTGGCTACTATTACTGAACACTTTGATCAAAGATTCTACACAAGAATCCTAATCACAAGGAGGAAATGCAGAACAGAATTTCAAATTTTCACAGAATCCAGATTTTCTGGAGTCACGGAGGCTGGAAAAACCCCTGAAATAACTGCCTTGAGATAATCTTTGAACCTTAAACCAAAAACATCTCCTGAAGTCTTCTTAAAACCAAACAATAGGTTAGCTGAACTAGTAAAGAATGTCCGCCTTGAGCACTGAGCTATTTTAAGATTTATCTATAAGGGGTCAAATTGACAACAGCAACTCAAAATGTTAGACAGGAATCTTAGACGACAGTGAGTTTACGTCAATGAGGACGGAACAACTCAGAAAAGGAAGATGAGAATGGTTGCACAACTCGAAGAAAATAATCAATGTCACTAAATTGTATATGTACTAATTGTTGAAGTGGTATATGTTTTGCTGTGTATATTCTCAACAATGAAAACAAATTATTTTAAAATAAAAAAATTTTAAAAAGTATCATGAAATACAAAGACTCAAGAACTGTTATAGATTAAAGGAGACTAAAAGAACATGACAACTGAATGTGTCACATAATCTTCAATTTTCTTTTGCTATAAAGTTCATTATTGGGACAACTGGTGAAATATGAATTAGAGCTACAGGCTAGATAATAATATTGTATTATTGTCAATGTTCCAATTTTGGTAAGTACATTTTGGTTATGTAAGACAATTCATTGTTGTTAGGAAATACATACTTAAGTATTTAGGGATGAAAGAGTATCTTATTTATAAGCTACTCTTCAACAGTTCAGGTAAAAATTACATACACACCCATATATAAACTGAGAGAAAAGGCTAGAGTAAATGTCATAAAATATTAATAATCTTGGAAAAGGGTATCTGAGAATTCTTTGCACTATTATTGGAACTTTTCTGTCAGTCTAATTACCAAACTTTGTTTTTACAAAGTAAGGCCTCAGGTCACAGGCCTTGTATGAGAGTCCCAAAAGCTCTCTATTTAGGTTTACTGCTCAAGTTACTACAAAAAGGCAGTCATGCAAAGGACTGTCTGGTACCTTGTTGTTTATGAAGCCGCTCCAGTTCAGTCCTGAGATAGTACATCTTCTTTTGGCGTGCTTCCCGGTCACTCTTCAGCTTTTCCCTCTCTTCAATAACCTGCAATGCACAGCAGTGAGACAGCCCTTTGCCCTCCAACATCCTACCTTTTCTACTGCTCTCTTCCATAAGCTCTCATGCTAGGTAATACCTGAATATGAGGACCAAAGGCCTACCCCCAAAGATTCTGCCTTTATAGTCAAGGTGTTATTTTATTCCAATCCAAGTTTCAGAGTTACAATGCCCAGATAGTTCTATTCTTACACAGGAAGCCCTATACTATTAACGTCAACCCAAAGTCACTGACAGCAACTATTAGATAGTGGTTTTGAACTCAAAGGGAATCATCAAAAAGAAAATTAATAGGTGTTACATGTATCATCTTTTCTAATCTTCATGACCTCTATTTTACTGTAAGAAAATTGAGGTTGTAAAAGATTAAGTAACTTATCCAAGGTCACAGTAAGAGTAGATTTAAAATCTAGGTATACCTAGCCTAAAGTTCACGATTTTTCAACTATACTACTAACGCCTGAGGGAAAAAACAAATACGGTTTGTTTATAACAGGCTAGTGTGAAATACCTGTGTATATCAGCCCTGACTTAAGTGCTAGGCTCTTAAGAGAGACAGTCAAGTCCAAGTCTCCAAACGGTGTCTAAAGCCTTAAGTTTTGTTTTTATTGAACCTATCCTCCTCCTTCCCAAAAGACTTCAACATAACTAAAAACTCAAGTTCAGGGTATCCCAGGACAATGGAAAATTAAGAGAACGTTGTTTGGCCCTCCAATTTTTTTTTCTCCTTAGCTCTTGATTTATGAGCAAAACAGATTTACACATATTACATTTTTCTGTTCCTAAGCCCAGTAAGTTATTTGTTATTAAGGACCTTTACAATAAAGGATATATATTAATTTTTCCACTCAGAATTCATCTATTCTGTATTCCCCATCCCTACATAATCTTTACCTACTGCTTTAAAACACCTAGAATTATTATACCTCTACCCCTGCTTCAGAATCTCTGGTGGTGTAGTGGTTAAGTGCTACGGCTGCTAACCAAAGGGTCGGCAGTTCAAGTCCGCCAGGTGCTCCTTGGAAACTCTATGGGGCAGTTCTACCCTGTCCTGTAGGGTCGCTATGAGTCGAAATCGACTTGATGGCACTGGGTTTCGTTTTGGTTGATTACCCCTGCTTCTGCTTCCTTACCAAAGTGTGGAAATCCAATGAAACTTGATGGCATAAAAATTGCTTTTATAAAAAAAGTGTCATAAAAGTATTATTATTCCTAGAGACACTGATAAAGCAAAACAAGCAAAGCTTATTTCTTGGTTTGTTTTAATTATCAAGCAACACCTAGTTATTATAGTTTTTAATCCCTATAATCACTACAGGGGAAGGATCTGAAACTCATGGGGTGAAATATAAGTTTACTGATCCTCCTTTACCCAACCCAATTTTGGTTCTCCACCCTCTGAGATCATATTGAAGACTTCAAGGCGCCCAGCTCCTACCCACAATGTTATAAGATTATCAATACAGTTAGGGAAAGGACCTTCAAAAAAAAAAAAGGCCTTGAAATCACTGTGGGACCTAAGGTCATTTTTCATTTTTGTGAAATTATGTGGAAAAAAACAAAGAGGTTATATACATCTACTAAAGGCAACGACAGCAGCCTCCAAAGGACTTAAAGTGAAAAGGCCTTACAAATTTTCAGCCCTCTCTCAAAGAAAAAAATTAACTTTCTGTTAAAACAGAAGGCATAGGCACAGGATGCCCACAGCTAATACTTACCTTCTGCTTCTGGGAAGCCCGATTCTTCTCATCAGAGATCTTCTCAGGATTGTATCTTATGAGTGATGGGATGGGCACCTGGACAGGCACTTGAACAGAAGGAACTGAGCTTAGCACCGACTCCTCCTGCTTGGGATCATCAGGAGTCACAGTGGGAATCACACGGAGATTAGGACGGCTTCGAGTAGCTTGTTTAGTAGCTGGCATCACTCTGTGTGGTTCAGGTAGAGGGTGATTTGACGGTTGAGAGGTGGGGTACATGGGCCACCTTGTGGCTGCATATGCCATGTAGTGCCTGTAGGCATCAAAGGAGGCAGGGGGAATGGCAGGTCCCTGGTAGTTTGGAGGTATTCGCGCTGCAGCAAACTGAGGGGCCCTCGGTATGTGAAACTGAGATAAAGAAGCAGGGTGTGGAAGTCTAATTGGAGCAGATGGGGCTGACTGCAACATGCATCTGACTGCAACAGATGACTGAAACCCACCGCCAACCATCTCTGGTCCTGCAACCTGACCCATTGGATGGTCAGACTTCAGGAAAGGGGGGCTGTTTTTTGCGAGCAGGTAAGGATCCATGAGGGAGGCTGGGTGTGGATGGGACACCTCTGGGGACTGGGTATTGCTATGGTGTGCCTCTCTGCTCTCCAGTCTGTGGGGATCTGAGGAGCGCCGGTCAGCTGAGAAATGGCGGTCAACTGAGAAACGACAGTCAGATGAAAAGTGTCGGTCAACTGAGGAACGGCGGTCATCTGAGGAACGTGATGATGGCTTCTTGCCATGAAGTCGTTCTTGGGTGCGCGCAGCCAGATTACTAATCTCTGCTACTCCAATATCCAGTCCTATGGTCTTCAGCAAGTCATGAATCTTAGCATATTCTGGATTGGTCTCTTCTAGTGATTCTCGCTTTACAGAGAGAACTGAAGAGGGAAGGGAGCTTGCCTTCTGCCTCATAACTTCACTCTCAGAGCCCCCAAGGGGCTTTGGTGGGGATTCTGCCTTTAAGTCCTCTTCTTCATCCCCATAGAGAAATTTCTCCTCATCCTCAATGTCAGGGAAGCTACGTCGCCTTTTTTCCTGCGTACTGGTAGAATCTGCCAACATTCTCAGAATGCGGGAAAAACCACTGCCGTCCTGGCTAGCCCTCTTATGGGGCAGCAAGAAGTCTGCGTGCCGCTCAGGTCCCTCAGTCTTCATATCCAATTTCTCTTTGTGATACAGAAAACTTCCAAACTTTTCTCTGAGAGGACTGCTGTCTTTGGTCATCCCAGGGAGGGAACCCCACTGGTAGAGGTTGTCCTGATGTTCCTTCAAGGCAGTCTCCACCATAGTCTCTTTGTTGTTCTCAATTTCTGAAGCAAAAGCAGCTATAGCACCACTTAGTGGAAGAGACTGGTGTCCAGAGTAGAGTGTGTGATCTTGGCTGGAGCTGGTACTGCTGGAAAATCTCTCGAGCTGCAAAGACAAACACAACTGATTTAGTCCCTATGCAGAATCTGAGAAAACTAGTAACTGAGATAAAAATACCTTTTTTACTTCTTGAGTTAATACTGGAGAGATAAGAATGGGTGAAAGGGAGAGACAGTACCTTTAGCCAGGCTCAAGATATGGGTCCCCATCTCTCTAGCTGTCTCTGCTGTAGCAAGGGGAGATAGGAAATGACGTAGATTGAACAATCTTCTCCTTCACCCATGTGTAATGGTCCTTATCAAGGAATATGAATTGAAAAGGGCTTTAGAGATCTTCTAGCTTACTGATTTTTTCTGTGGCTCTCCAATAGAGGAAACATAAAAGCTGAGCTGCCTTCTTAAAATGGGGACAGGAAACTCTGGAATTCTAACTGTTCAGCCTCCCCCTTGCTTCTCTAAGTGTTCAAAGGCACCTCTTTAAGGCGTCTTTTAGCTCCTAAGAGCACAGCTAAAAACAAGTCCTCTTGCTTGACCATCTTTTCATGGGTGGGGAAAAAATATCAAGGCCCAGAATGGTGAGATGACTTGTCTAAAAAAAAAAATCACACAGCAAGTTGGTTGCAGAAGTGGGTCCAGAAGCAGAATCACCTGATTTCTGGTCTATTTTGTCCTACCACTCACAAATATAGTCTTCCCTCTAAAGAGAGATGAGGAAATTCAGATCACCTCTCCCTTTTGCCCCTTATGCTTCATTTCTACGACATGCATATTCAAAGATCCCTATAGGGCTATCCGGTTTAGGGAAAAAATTTCCAGTTGTAGGCACTATCCAAAATGTCTGTTTAGAAAGCCTATTTACGGCAATAGAAGCTCTCTACTGATGCATTATGAGGTCTACAGTTCCTTTGGGGAGTCCTGGAAGGTGCAGCTCATAGGCATGACAATGACATTTCACGATACATTACAAAGATACCGTTTGGGTCACAGCCCCCAGGAAAGCAACCAGACTTTTAAGGTATTAGAGGAACTATCAAGATACCCAAGAAGAAATGCTGCCGAGACCTGCACGGAAGGGTCCATGTCCACCTCAATCCTCTTCTTCAGAATAGACTTCTTGGGCATCACAGATACTTCCTCAGGCCGATGTAAAGAATATTCTGGCTCCGATGCTGGTAGGACACCTGATAATCCAGGGATAGGACAGCTGGTGCCACTACCATCAACTCCCACCAGCTCCTGACTCAAGCTCCTACTTCGTTCCTCTTCTTCCTCTCGCTTTCGCCTAGCAAGGTCCAGCTCTCGAAACTCAGGGTCTAGAAACCTAGGGCTTGGGCTTCGTCTACGCTGTCGATAGTTGCGGGTCCCTGATGTAAAACTCAGGTGAGTCCCTCCCATGCTGTGTATCTTCTCTGTGTCGTCGTAGCGGGGCCGTTTGGCCTCCCGGTTTCTCTCCTCAGATCGTACAGAGTAGGAGCCTTTGAGTTTGTCTCTGTTCCGTTCTGTGCCACGCAACAGTTCATCATGACAACTGATATGGGGACTATAATCAGATCGATGCAGGAAAGTTTCTCTTGTTCGATAGTCCTCATCAAGTTGTCCCAAGAAGGGACTAAGAGGCCCCTCCTCCCGGGAAATATATCGCTCAAGACCTCGAGAACATTGGGAGCTTCGAGTGAAGACAGAATCATCAGTTAGGTCATCCCTGAGAAAAGAGACAAGCATCACTGAATATAATGGACTTGGGAAGAGCAAGACCAGACAAGGCGAAGAAAGTGACATTTGGTAAAAGGACTATAGGCTGTTTGGGGCAAAAGACAATGAACATGAAGACCAAGAACAAATCTATGTATATCCATGGGACATTTCCTCTTCCTTTCCTCAGGAGCACAATAGCTTCAGTTTCTAATCAAGGGGAAATATCACCAATATATCTAGACAGTACTCTTAGGATAATTTTTTTGACTAGACTTTGGGGATGCAAAGTATCATGCTATGGTTTGGGAGATGTGAAAACGCCACTAACAGACTACAAAGAGCCCCAGATTACACAACTCCACACTAGCTAAATTCTAGTTCCTTCCTATTCAAAGTGTGGTCCAGGTCACAGCAGCATTACTATTACCTGGAACTTTTTAGAAATGCAGATTCACCCCAGACCTACTGAATCAGAATCTGCATTTTGACAAGTTCTCCAGGTAGTTAATATGCACTTTAAAGTTTGAAAAACACTGGTTTACGTCAATGGTTTTTAAGCTGAGTTCCACAGAGATTCTTAAGAGTGCTCAGAAGCTGAGCACTGGAAACGCAAACCACCAGGCAGGGCTCTGGGCCTTCCACTCCTTTCAAATCATACTAGCCCCAACTTATTGTGCTTAAATATTACAGTTTTAAACAATAATGAATTTGGAAAATGGGTTTCTCTGTAGGGAAAAATTTTTTTAAACTACTGATCTATCTGATTGGCATGGTTTTCTCAGAAGTTTTTAAAGATTCTCCAATGCTTTGTCTTGCTGGCTCACATATTAAAAGCCACAGAACTCCCTCAGCCTGTTTCGTCACCCTCTTTCCTGCCTTGCCTGGATATCCACACTCTGCAATCTTAAACCCAGGAAAGATTAAGTGATGCTTTGGCTCACTATTTTTATTTCATAGACGTAAAAAGGTCTTGGATCTTCGTGTCATGGAGACGGAAATACAGGATGGGGCATCTAGCTATCCTTTCAGCTCAGAACTCTAAGTCACACACAGTAGTCTTAGTCTTTTTGTGCACTATACCCATGGAGCTCCTATGGCACAAAAAGAAAGTTCCTGATTTAAATTATAAAGAGAAATAAAGATCCTCTAACACTTTAAGAATATACCTTTTAAGTAATTTGAACAAAAAATTAAAGTGCTCATGTGTCACTCATAATCCAGAGTGATAATTACCATCCAAACCAAAAAAACCAAACCCACAGCTGTAGAACTGATTCTGACTCACAGCGACCCTACAGAACAGGATGGAAATGCCTCATAGGATTTCCAAGGCTGCAAATTCTTATGGAAGCAGATTGTCACATCTTTCTCTTGCAGAGCGGCCGGTAGGTTCGAACCACCAAATCTTTTGGTTAGCAGCCGAATGCTTTAACCACTGTGCCACCAGGGCTTCACAATTACCATCCAGGTCTTTTTCTAGTACCTAACTTTTGTTTTTAGTGAGTTTCTAGAAATGACTTTTTTTGTTTCTGCAGAGTTAGCAAAACATCAAAAAGTTCTTTTCTTACTCACCGGCCATGTATTAGGCCTAGGCAACAGCTATAAACAACTTTAGGAAAAGCCAGCAAAGATAAACTATCACCCCCTCTGCAAGAGTGCCACCTTTGAGAATCCAGGTCCCTGTGACCCACCTCCTCCACAAGAATCTGGGGAATTCTAAGGTCTCAGTGTAGTGAGAAAGAACTGGAAATCAAATGTAACTGTAGAATGCATAGAGACAAAGGTAGGCTAATGGTTACAGGGGTTAGGGAAGTGGGAAAGTGGGGAGTTACTGCTTAATGGGTGCTGAGTTTCTATTTGGGGTGATGAAAAAGTTTTTGAAATAACAGTGATGATGGTTGCACAACACTGTGAGTGTAATTACAGTCACTGGATTGTACACTTAAAATGACTAAAATGGCAAAATTTATGTTATACAGATGGTACCGCAATTAAAAAAAAAAAAAGTAACTGCAATAGAAAGTTTGGTTCTGTAAGTCTGTTGGCCATGAATAACTCTCCACACCTCTTTCCAAGGAGGAATGTCCTTGAATTGAGTCACTGTTGCTGAAACACCACCTACCATACAAAAAGCCTCTGATCGTATCAGTATGGGGGAAAACATGGTCTCCACAGCTTGTAGCAAGTTCATCCATGTTCCCATGTCCAGCTCCTGGCTACGAGTATTACATGTCACCATTAAATAACATACTAGCTCAGGCTCTAGTCTAGCAATAAATATCAAGAAGCTTGAAATGAGATGGCTCTCAGAAAGTCTCAATTCCACACTTGTAATCTCCAGCAAGAGGCAAAAACTAAAACAAAAAAAACAATGAAAGAATGAGTTATCATGTAAATAAAAGCAGAAATCAGGTTGCTATTAGAAACTTATGTCTCCGTTCCCCAACACTCCAAAGGATAAGACAGAGAACTAGCTGCAGTAACAATGAGCCCTGAAAAGAGCTCCCATCTCCTGTAACCAGGAATAGTCCAGTGAAGAATTCTCTCTGAAAGACTTGGTTAAGTCCAACTCTTTTCTAAAATAAGGTCTATCTTTTTAAAAAATTGATTGTTAATGTGAGTGATGGGTACATGGGGACTCAATGTGTTTAAAAATGTGTATTAAAACGAGTTTAAAAATGTATATAACATGTCCACATAAAAGCTTGTGCACAAATGTTCACCGAAGCATTATTTGAAATAGCCAAAAACTGGAAACAACCCAAATGCCCATCACTGAGGAATGGATAAACGAAAACACAGTATATCCAGACAAAGAAATATTATCAGCAACAAAAAGGAATGACGGAATGATGATATATGATATAACATACATGAACCCTGAAAATACTATGCTAAGAGAAAGAAGCTAGTCACAAAGGATCATATATTGTCATGAATTCATTTATACAAAATATCCAGAATAGGCAAATCTCAAAAAGAAAGTAGACAGGCGGTTGCCTAGGGATGATGACATAAGGGGTCTGCGGGGTGATACTTAAGGGGTGTGGGGTTTCTTTTCCGGGCAATGAAAATGTTCTAAAATTGGTTGTAGTGGTGGATTCATAACTTTGTGAATTGAACAATTTAATGGGTGAGTTGTATGGTGTGTGAATTATATCTGAATAAAGCTGTTTAAAAATGTGTATGATAAAAAAAGAAAAAAGGTACTTCTGAGCCCACACGTCTCATTCTTTCCTTTGCTGACTCTCCAAATGGGGCCAAGAAAGCTGCTTCCTTCTGTCTTTTCCCTAAGGCAGATCACAGACAAAAAACAAAACAAAACAAACCTGACTTCAACCTATGTCAAGGCCAAGAAGGAGCTAGGAGATAAGAATTCCATGAATGGAACATATAATGTGTAGAGTTCTTTGATAACCAGAGGAAATCAACCTCACATCCACATGGTTTTAGAAGTGTTTTAGACTTTTTCACACAACATGCTCATACTCCCTTTTCAGAATAAGTTACAGTCCCGCCAAGCTGAGGACAGAGACAACTCCGGCAACTTGGCTGTAACTCAAACCTGATATAAAATTTAACAAATTCAGTAAAAGAAGGGAAAAAACATCAGGGCTCAGGGGGTAAAAAGTATCTATATACAAAGGCTGGAAATGGTTTATTTCATTGGCTGAGACTAGACTCACTCTCAGGAGATATCCAAATATGCCAAGAGTCCTATGGCCTGGTTTTAATGCACAGTAATTATCCACACAAACTATACGAAGCAAGAGGAAAGGAACACAGATGTACAGGGAGCAAAATGTGTAAAGAATGGCCTTGTACTTCCTTTCAGAGCCTTAACCTCACTTTCTCTAACATGTAACTCTAGGAAAGAAGATTACTATTCTAAACTCCCTAAGAAAAATGTTTTTATTTTCATAACTTAAATACAGACAATTGGTTATCTGAAGCATACACACATAGCAAAGTTTATACAAAGGAGAAGTGACACCCTAGGCCTACCAAGAGGAAATGCTGAAGTTACCTCAAAACCTCATCAAGGAAGGAAGAGAATCACACCATGTACCACCTACCCAGACTGCCTACTCAATCATCTCCCAAAACAGAAGCAGCCGAAAGAGCAAGGGCTTGTTGTCTCAAATAAGTGATACAGTCACATGCCTTGACAGCCCAATTTCCAGAAGCTTCAGTACTATATCACGTAGGACTGTCTTACCTTGCTTTTCTGCATCCACAGCCACTGCAGCTTTGAAGTAAGCATTACCCAAGTGCAGTACTGGTCCTCAGGCTTCCTGCCCAGCTGTCCCCCACCTGCCTGCCTATGCTCTGTATACCACTGCATGGAAAGTCTGTTTGACAGGACATTACATAGATTTATTGCTGCTGCTAATCATTTGGTTAATTCCCAATGTGCTTGGCAGAGATGATTAGAGACACGCTCTCAGCTTTCAGAAAGAGTGCTTTCCTCCACTGCCATCCTCACAATCTTGACTACTACAAAATAAAAAAACACCTAATGTGATTATTTACTTCTCATGTATAATTAAGTTCCTAGTACCTGTGGTCTACATTTAACGCTGTGTGGAATGCATTTGCCTCTCCTCAACACTCAATAGTTGTAAAGTAATAACTGAACATACACATTTTTAAAGATTTCTAACTTGCTATTAATTCCTATTTAATATACACATATTAAATACACATTTATCTAAACCCTTTCTGAAACTACATTTCAGTCTAGACAAGCTGAAAAACAACATCATTAAAAAATGATCTCCTATTCTGTTCAGAACTTCTCCTTTTCAGAAACTGCCCCTAGTTCCAATATTTCAGAACTCATATCATCTCAACGCTTTGATTTAGCAAACTCTACATCCCCTCAGTCTTATTCTTTGCAGTTGGGTCAGGATGCTACCGAATTCATTCAGCAACAAAGTTCACATCAATATACCCTTCCCCCTTAGAAAACCTTTTCCATTGTTACACTTCGTACTGGACACACGACCATAGCGCATAACTTCAGTGCTGGCACTATCCTTTCAAATACAACACTAAGAAAACAACAACACTGCTGCCTTCAAGGACTACTGTAGTGTGCCTTGACTTGGGCGAGGCCTACCTGTCCACATCCTCCAGATTATCCACTGGTGACCCCAGCCGATCACTAAGCCGTCTCCGTTCTGGTGTGCCAACACAGAAGTGGTCATTGCCAACAGTGATCCTTAAACTCTGTTCCAAGGAAGAATCAGAACGCAGACCAGGAGAATGTCTCTACGAAAGTAAAGGGTAAAACGGTAGTCAAGTAGTGTCAAGACATTCCTACACCCAAATATGCTCTTCTGCCTAGTCAGAAGGTGTGGTTGAACAAGGTAAGAAATGATTATGGTAAAATCCCACCAAACCCATGGCTGCTGAGTTGATTTTGACTCATAGCAACCCTATAGGATCCAACGGAACTGCCCTACAGGGTTTCCAAGGCTGTAAATCTTTACGGAAGCAGAATGCCACATCTTTCTCCCTCAGTGTGGCTGGTGGGTTGGAACCGCTGAGCACTTTAACCAAGGCACCTTCAGTGCTCCTCTTTCATGAGATACCATTCCGAAAAAATAAAGACCTTTTTAAAAAGTATCATTTTTTTAGAGATAAAACCTCACATCTCCAACCACCTGCAGTGCAATTAATTACTTTTGTGTGTGGCCTTTCTAGCCGTGGTCTTGTGACTGCCACCGAGATGATCGGGTGGGGCTGTACAAATCAAAGATAGCTGTGGCCCACCAAAGGGACTGGTCAGTTTTGCCTTAAAAGAGCCAAAAAAGAGCAGAGAGGAGAGCCTAACACCACCAAAGGAGAGACCCACAGCAGAGACCTGCAGGAGACAGCAGTGGTTTCTTGGCCCACAGAGTGAGAAAACTGAGTGCCTTTGGGCAGAGACTGAGGGCCAGGGAGAAGTCTACGCCTGACCCATGAATTTGGGATCTGCCAGCCTCCACAACCACATGGGCCATTTCCTACATATGGTTCGTGAGTTCTGTGAGACGCTGCAGCAAATTAGGGAACCAAAGGCAGGTGGGAGAGTACTGAGGTGACAGGGAATAGTTGATGTTACAGATGATGGAGTGGTGCTGCAACCTGGAAAAGTCAGACATTTGGGACATCTCTAACATCCGCCTCATAGGAACCAGCTTTGGGTTGATCCTTATAAATGATTCGTTTACCTCCCAATCAGTGACCTCTCATTCTTTTACTGACTGGGCATGGGAATAGAGGAATGAATAAAGTCTCTGCTCTTAGAACCTATACATTCTAGTGAAGCACACAAGCCAAAAACAGGTTTAAAAAAAAAGAGTGTATAGCAATAAGTGCTATAAAGTCATAAAAACATAACATGAAAGAGACTGGGGAAAAGGAGGAGCTACTTTACATAGAATAATTAGAGAAGGCTTTTCCAAGAAGCCCTGGTGGCACAGATGTTAAGCCCTAGGCTGTTAACTAAAAGGTTGGCAGTTTGAATTCACCAGCTGCTCCATGGGACAAAGATGCGGCAGTCTGCTTCTGTGAGCGTTACAGTTTTGTAAAGGTTACAGCTTTGTAAGCCTTACGGGGCAGTTCTACTCTGTCCTATTGGGTCACTATGACTCCACAGCAGTGGGTTTGTTTTGTAGGTATCATTTCACCTAGGCCTGAAAGATGAGACATCAGCCTTGCAAAGAACAGGTGTAAGGATGTTTCAGGCAAAGGGAAGAGCAACCTTGGTAATGAGTTTGTGTGTTTTGAGTAACAGAGCCAGTGTGGCTGTAGCAAAGTGACAGAAGAGATGAAGAAAGGCAGAGGCCATGGTTAAGAAATGCATATTTTATTCTAGTGTAATAAGAGGCAACAGAAGGGTTTTAGCCAGGCGAATGATGTGATCTGACTACATTCTTCCTCTAAATGCTTGCATGGCCCACATCATCACCTACTTCAAGTCTTTATGCAAAAGCCACGTTCTCAGGAAGTCTTCCCTGGTCACCCTATGAAAAATTATAACTTCTCTGTTCTACTTTCTTTTCAGCACTTTAACACATTTAACATGCCGTAGCATTTTACTTCTTGATCTTTTAACTAGCTCCCCCTGCTAGAATACAAGTTCTACAAGGGCAGCGGTTTTTGTCAGTTTGTTCACTGTCATATCCTCAGTGCCCAGAATAGTGTCTAGAACATATAAGATGCTCAATAAATATCTGTCAAATGTATAAAATGAAGGTTTTAAAAGATCATTTTTTGACTGCTGTGCACAGAATAAACTGGAGGGTAGCAAGAATAAAGTGTAAAAAAGCCTAACCCAGTACTCTAGGCAAGAAGTAATAAGGCTTAAACCAGAGCTGAGGCAGAAAAAGGTCAGTTTTCAGGATGTACTTTGGAAGTAGAGCGGACAAGGTTGGTGGTGGACTGTACGTGGGAAGAAGAGAGACAAAGATGACTGTTTCTGACTTGAGCAATGAGTGATGCCATTTACTGAGACAGAAAAGACAGGGGCAAAGAAGTTGTGCACTGGAGATGCAGAGGAAGGTTGTGGGAACAAGTATAGTTCTTCCTGCTTCCTGTGTAGTGACTGACCCTCACATTGACACTGCCTGGCTTCGAAAATCTTAACATAGTGATAAGCCAATCACCTATGACCAGAGTTCCTAGAACACTTAGACACATGTTAGACAGCCACTCAAGAAAACAAAAACTTTGTCAACGGTTTAAAAAGTTTGCTGAAATGGAAAAATAAAATCAAATTCCAAAACAGCAGAGACTGTACTAGAGTGGTGGTTACCGTGAAAAGTCAAGATTATGTCTAAGCTAAACTTCTTAACCTCACCCTCTGGTCCTCTAGCAGCAAAACACACCCATCAAAATTCTGGCTTTGGGAACCAGGCAGATCGGAATTAAATCACAGCACTGCCACTTCTTAGTTCTGTGAACTTGGTCAAGTTACTTACAACCCCTCTGGGTTCCCTCAGCTGTACTGTAAGGAATACCATTAACTGTCTCACCTCATACAGCTGTGAGGATGAAAAGAGAACATATAAAGTGAGGGACTAAGCATAATTCCTGCCATGTAACTCAGTAAGTGGTGGCAGTTACTACAATGACTGTGGTTATGCACACTTTATTTCAGAGAAACAGCTCCAATTTATGTAGCTAACATCTTCCACTGCAGGTCTCTACCCTGGTAAGACTCAAGCATTCCTATCTCGCCACAAAGATGGAAATTTCACCTCCTTTTCTAAGACCCAGGGGGCAGTTCAGGTCTAAGGGAATTGATTCAAAACCCCGAACTCTGAGGAAATGTCAACTATCCAAAAAGTACAAGGCACACGGTTCGGGCGAAATCCCCCTGCCTGTGGCAAACTTTTCCACACCTCACCAGAGTGAAAGAAATAGTCTTTTCCAAGGAAATGGGGCACCCCTTCCCGACGGGGCGCCCGTGCCGGGCCCGAGTCCGTTATTGTGTCAATGAAGCTCACAGGGCTGACGGGGCGCCTTCGGCATCGCTGAGGGGGACCGTGGCGGGGACAGGCCTTCGATTTTGAGACCCTGGCCTGGAGGCCTCGGGGAGCCCCGGCTACGGGCGTTGCTGGAAGCGAGAACCCCGGGCACTGGGACGGGGGGGATTCCCGGGTGAGGGGTGGAATTACCCGGCTGCCGCTGTCGCCTGGATGGTCTCCGCGGCAGTCCCGGGCGAAGTCGGAGCGGGACTCCCCCCGGCTGCTGCCTCTGAAGGCGGGTGGGCCCGGCGGGAAGAGTCGTCGGCTCCGCAGCGGCGACGGGGAGCCGCGACGGGCCCGCGGCGGGGACGGGGAGCCGCGGCGACCCCGTGGCGGGGACGGAGAGGCCCGGCGGCCGCGGGGCGGGGACGGGGAGCCGCGGCGACCCCGCGGCGGGGACGGCGAGGCCCGGTGGCTGCGGTGCCCTGAGGGCGAGCGGGGCCGGCGGGCCGGGGTACGCGACGAGGAGGAACCGGAGGGCGGCGGCGAGGCGCGGCGAGCCGGGCCTGAGGAAGAGCCGGAGTTGCGGCCGCTACGCGAGCCGCCCCCGCCGCTGTCTTTAGGCCGGTGCGAAGAGACGGAAGAGCGCGCACCGCTGCGGTACATGGCTCCGGCTGCAGGGGCCACGGCGGCAGGTCCGACCCGGCGGCAACCTGGACGTCGGCCCCGAGCGCGCCGCCGCAGCTACAGCCGCTGCGCGCCGCCCCCGCAGCAAGAGCAATCCCCTCCCCCTCGGCCCCGCGCCGCCCGGGGGCCCGGCCGAGCGCGCCCCCGCAGCAGCGGCTGGCGGTTGGAGAGCGCGAGCACGCTCCCGGCACCCCCCCTCCCACTCCCCCATCCCCTCCCGCGGGGCTTCCGGCTCCTCCACTCACAGCGCCAGGGAGAAGGGGAGGAGCACGGAAGCCCGGGCAAGCCTCGGTGAGGGGGCGGGGAAGTGAAGCGCGCGACCTGAGTTCTGCACGCTCCGCCCCAAACTGGCAAGATGGCGGTCACTCGGCTGCCCACTTCCCTTTCCCAGAAGATCACGTGACCCTGAGGCTCTGCGGCCCGGGGCGAAAAAGAAAAGATTAGCCGGAGATGCGAGGTGTTCCAGGGATCCCTGAGGCTTCGGGACGGGCTGGCTGCGAGGCAGTGGGAACATCTCCCTTTCCCCTATCCCCAACCCTGTCTTATGTGGAGACAATTAGGTGCCGTTGAGTTGGCTGCGACTCATAGCGACCTTATGTAGAGACAATACTAACCACAACCAAACCCGTTACGGTCAACTCCATTCGGACTCATAGCGACCCGGTAGGACAGAGTAGAACTACCCCCATTGGGTTCCAAGGCTGCAATCTTTAGAGGAGCAGACTGCCACATCTTCCAGATCCACTGGGTGGGTTTGAACCACCAGCCTTTCGGGTAGTAGCCTAGCGCTTAACCACTGCCCCACCGGGGCTCCTGGTGTGGTGACAATACCAAACTAAACCCACTGCCGTCGAGTGGATTCTGATTCATAGCAACCCTATAGGACAGAGTAGAACTGCCTGATAACAGTTTCCAAGGAGCTCCTGGCGGATTGGAACTGCCGGACCTCTAGGTTAGGAGCCGTAGCAGTAGCACTTAACCACTACGCCACCAGGGTTTCCGTGATGACAATAAATGGTTATAAATGATGGGAATATAAATAACTTATAAATGTTAGCTAGTTTGGAGGTTAGCACCGTGACAAAAGCGAACACCCATGTTCTGGTCTGCACAGAAGTAGCACAACAGCGCTGGCCTACTTTCCAATTTGCCTGATTTCTAGAGGTTGAAATTGAAGATGGGTAAGTAGGAAAGGCGGGGTGAAAATTAAACTCCCTCAAATCGAAACACATCAGAGTAAATTTTCGGTAGGTGTCTGTACCTCTCAAACAGAGCACTGGTGATAATGGTGAAGGTCACACACCACGAGGGGCCCCACATCATGACCAAGGAGGCCTGGAGAACATTTGGTGAGCTATCCAGACCCCAACTCTATGGCTGGAACTTTCACAGAAGCTGTGCTATAGGGATAGTCTCCAGGCTCAGGGCTTGCATCCTAAGAACAAAAAACAAGAAAACACACAAAAGAGGAAATACAGTGGTCAAATGAACAAACAAAAGCCTTGGCCCTGACTAGTCAAACTCTTTGAAATCAATGGCTAAACATTTTTCATCTATCAACTAGAAATAACAAAACCTGAAATGGGTAGAAGAAATTAGATTTCTGCTTCCAAAGCAAAGGTGAAACAAAAAAAAGTTTAGTTATAAAAGATTTTCATTTTCTAATTTATATGATTCTATATAAAATATATCCATTTTCACATGCTTGTAATATGGCATATGATAACATAATAGCTCAGTAAAAATAAAGTTGAAAATCTTTATTAGTTGGTTTTTCTTATACCAGTTTGCTTTACTCCTTGACATTACTTGCTTGGTCCCTATAGGTATTGGAACGTCTGATCTCAGATTTTTGGGCTTTGTGGTTTGCTTAAGGAAACCTTCCCCATGCCAGCATTATCACATATTCTATATTTCTTTAAGACTTTAATAATTTTGTTTCCCATCTTTAGTTCATCTGGAATTTTATTATGAATCCTCACAGAATCCACTGAATTAAAATCTAAAATTATTTTTTATGGATGGATAGCCAAGTTTAATGTGAAACATGAATTCAGATTACATAAACTGGGAAGCCGTAGTGAAGGAATTGTTGCCAGGTGGGAACCCCAGGCTCTGCTCAGGGGAACTCGCCTCAGCCAGAAAAACGAGGACCTAGGTGGGAGAATGCAAAGGAGCCTTTATTTCGTTGCACAAGGAAAGAAACAGTCAGGGCTGCTGCTGCCAAGACTGATCGGCAACTGGTGAGTGGGAAGGGGTTTATAAGTAGGAAGCTCACGCAAGTTAAATCAGCAATGTTCTTAATCATATTACGAAGGCGCAATGGGGTTTACATAGAACTTTGTGCATACATGTTCAGAAAATGGGAGTTAAACTCCACCCAGAGGCAGGGAAGTTATTATGTATGAGGTATTTAATGAGCTAAAAAGTTATCCTAATGTCCACATGGCCCCTAAACCGGTTTCTGCCAATTTCCTCTAGTTTTGGGCAGCAGTTAAGGAGAGAGGAACCAGGATTTTAATGTAAAACTGTGGGGTGTACCAAGCAAGCTGCTTGATTGAGGCAGTGGAATCTTCTGAAGCCTGGGGACCTCAACCTTAGAATGAGTTACCTAGCTAATGAATGAACCTGGCCAAATGCCTACTGTCCATATCTCAACTCATTTCTGTTGTTTTCTCTTGGTGTGTGTAACATACATTAAGAAACTTAAAATTTTTTTTTTATGTATGTGTGAAAAAAGTGGCCCTTAAAGGAAACCAGATACCAGAGTTGATGAGGGAAGTGAAAGAAAGAAGTCTGAGAAAATGATGGCTCTTAACTAACCCAAAAGCCAAACCCATTGAGTCGGTTCCAACTCATAGCGGCCCTATAGGACAGAGTAGAACTGTCCCCATAGAGTTTCCAAGGAGCACCTAGTGGATTTGAACTGCCAACCTTTTGTTTGGCAGTGGTAGCACTTAACTACAATGCCACCAGGGTTTCCAGCTCTTAACTAGGACTCGCAAATGTTGGCTTTTTCTCACTTATAAAATCTTTGTGAGTTTTTTTAGGGCTCTTTTGCTGGGACCTGGGCAACGTGCCTCCTTTGGTTGACTGCCCAGTCCTTGGCCTTTTGGAGGTTCACCTCGTGTAAAGCTAACTCCTCTAGAGTCCCTTTCCATCTGGACATATCTCACGTGAAGGATCCCTCTTAAATGATCCCAGGTTAGTTTTCTTCCAGGTACACTTGGCCCACAGGACAATTCGTTCATCTTTCCCTTGTTGGCAAGGACAATGGGGTTCTCTCTCCATACCACCACCTTGGTCTGCCTTTCCAGGGCCAATAGTCAGGTGGGAGTTAAGTCATCCAAACCCTAGGAGACACAGGCCAATCATTCTGAATAGTTCTAATGAAGGTCTCTCCTTCATTTGGCTTTAGACAAAGGGAAAGGCCCCTCTCCATCCACAGTGCTGGGCAAAGAAACAGAAAGCCCACAGATAACTATCCAACACAGCATTCGTTCTCTCATGTAGACCGGATGTGGGTGATCAGTAATGTAGGCTTACTAGGTTCACAATCTCTTACCATCCTCCTTTAAGATGGGAGGAGGGAGGTATCTGGCATCTATTGTGTTGCTTTCTGTCTTTGAGGTTTTACTAAAATTCCAAAGACAAGAAAAAACAACAGAAAAGAAAGACTAGAAGAAGGATCTAAATTAACATCCTGTCACAACTGTTGTCTGTCATCAATTCAAGAATTTCTATTAAAATTCTGACCAGAATGGTGGAATGGTTAAGGCTTTGATGCACACTGGAACAGACATATAGCAATGAAAGATAAAATATGAAAAGAGAAAAGTAAAGAGACCTAAGCTCTAAAACAAGATATCGCCCCCCACCCCCGCCCCAGTGAATATGCTAATACTTTGAAATGAGTCTAGAAGCAAGAGATTTGACTTCTGTGAGATAATGGAGACTTAAGTCCCACCAGGAGGTAGAGGACCTGGGCAAAGCTTTCAGCTTGAAAACAGGGACATCCCTACCCCGACGAGGAAGGTGAACAAAACTGTCGCCAACCTTCTGTTTGAAGCAATAGCTTTATGCAAAGCTATGTGCCAAATGAATGAGAAGAGAAAAAAAATTGACAGTCTTTAGAGCAGAACCTGAGCCTAGGCACTCCCTGCTAAT
Organism: Loxodonta africana; assembly: GCF_030014295.1. Taxonomy (NCBI): domain Eukaryota; kingdom Metazoa; phylum Chordata; class Mammalia; order Proboscidea; family Elephantidae; genus Loxodonta; species Loxodonta africana. Next base: position 106,097,542 of record NC_087342.1, read on the forward strand.
GACCAGAATGATAATACCCTGATATCACCGATGTTTCTATTAGAAAATATGAATTTTCTGTTAAATGTGGTAGGTTTGATCCATGCGTTTATCACCATTCAACCCTAAACCCCACTAAAATGACTACTGGTAGTGGCTGTTATTGTTAGGTGCTGAGGAGTTGATTTCGACTTGTGGTGACCCCACTGACAGAGTAGAACTGCTCCATAGGACTTCCTAGGCTGTAATCTTTATGGAAGCAGATTTTTCTCCCCTGGAGATGCTGGGCGGGTTTGAACCACCAACCTTTCAATTACAGCCCAGTACTAATTAACCATTGTGCCACCAGGGCTCTTTAAAATGATAGTAAAGGTTTTTTTTTGTGTGTGCATGTGTCTGTTTTTCAAGATATAAACTCATACGTGCAACCTGAAGGTATGAGGGACACAATGCCCCATGGGATGGAATTTTTATCAGTGGGAGATAGGAGCCAATGGACAAACCTCCCACCCCCCATCTCTTCCCCTATCTCACTTCTCCCAGGGTGGTGCTAAGATACAGTTTGTTGAAGGCACGGTCCCCAGATCAGTTTAATTTGGCAGCATCAGCTTGATGAAGCATTCTTATTTTGGCTGGCCTTCCTTTCCTGCTTCAATCCCCTTGTTCCTCACTTTTGTTCCCTGGACTCCGTAATAAAATAAACCAGGCTCTGGTGTCTGGGGAACCCAGTCTAACACAACCAATAAGGAAAATATTGATATATTTGATTTCATTAAAATTAAGAACTTCTGTTTGTCAAGAGACACCATTAAGAGAGTGAAAACTCAAGTACCAAAGTGGGAAAAGATACAGGCCATACATAAAACCAATCAAGGGCTCATATCCACAATATATAAATGATAGCTATAAATCAATACGAAAAAGAGATAACCCATTAGGAACGTGGAAAAAATACTTGAATAGGTGCTCAGAGGGGAAATACAAATAGCTATGAAACCTCACAAGTAACAGGAAAACGCAAATTCAAACCATAAAAAGATACCATTTCACACTCACCAACATGGCTAAAATTCCAGACGTAGGTGAGGATGTGTGTAGTTTCTTATTTTTTCTGTTCTAGAAAAATGAAGCACCACTGGAGTCATCTGTTTGCTAAAAGATAAGGCAGCTGTGAAACCATCTGGTTCTGTTGTCTTCTTCAAGGGTAAATCCGTAATTATCTTCCTGATAATTTTTGTCATTATTGGTCTTTTCAAGTTTTCTACGTCTTCATAGGTCAATTTTAGTAATTTGCTTTTTTCTTGCAGAACATCCATTTCCTCTAGGTTTTTGAATTTGTTGCCATAGAACTAGTGAAGCATTCTCTTTAATTCTTTTACCTAATTTCTTTTGTGTCTATAGATACGTCTCATTTCTTGTTCCTAATCTTGATATTTTTCGCTCTCTTTATTCCCGATCAGGTTCATGAAGTGTTTATTATTGGTCTTCTGAAGGAATTGGCTTTTGAATTTCTTTTTTCTTTTTAGTTCATTATCATCAGTTTTTGTCTATATTATTTCTGTCCACTTGATTTTTTTGCAGCAGCAGATTTTCCCAGTGCAATATGTCATTTGATTTCTTGACTGCTGCTTTCATGGGCACTGATTGTGGATCCAAGTAAGATGAGATTCTTGACAACTTCAGGAATCTTATTGGCTCAGTTGTGAGCATTTTTGTTTTCTCTATGTTAAAATGTAATTTATACTGAAGGCTGTAGTCTTTGATCTTCTTCCGTGTTTCCAGCTCTCTTCACTTTCAGCAAGTAAATTTGTGTTATCTGCATATTGCAGTTTATTAATGAGCCTTCCTCCAATCGGGATGTCATATTCTTCTTCATATAGTCCAGCTTCTTGGATTATTTGCTTAGCATATAGATTGAATAAATATGGCCGAAGGATATAACCCTGACTCACACCTTTCCTGATTTTAAACCATACAGCATCCCCCTGTTCTTTTCATATGACTGCCCCTTGGTCTATGTACAGGTTCTGCATGAGCACAATTAAGTGTTCTGGAATTCCCATTCTTTGAAGTGTTATCCATAATTTGTTATGCTTCACACAGCCAAATACTTTTGCATAGTCAACATAGCACAGGTAAACATCTTTCTGGTAGTCTGTGCTTTCTACCAAGGTCCATCTGACATCAAGAATGATGATATCCCTCATTCCCCATCCTCTTCTGAAACCAGCTTGAATTTCCAGCAGTTTCCTGCTGATGTACTGCTACAACGGTTTTTGAATTATCTTCAAAATTAATTTTACTTGTGTGTGATATTAATGATACCGTTTGATAATTTCCATATTCTGTTGGATCACCTTCCTTTGGAATGGGCACAAATATGGATCTCTTCTAGTCAGTTGGCCAGGTAGCTCTCTTCCAAATTTCTTGGCATAGACAGGCTCCACACATTACCTTAATGTGTAGAAAACACTTTGATCTTAAGGATGATAAGGACCAAATTACACTACAGACTGGAGCAGCTAGAGAAACTTCTCTTGCTCAACTCAAATGTGTCTCACTCAAATGTGACTTCAGGTGACCTGGTAAGTCAGAGTAGCATGCCCAAATATGGTACATATTGCCTCTAAACTTCAAAGAAGCCCACAAAGGGATGTGCTTTTTGTTTGTTTGGTGGTAGGTAGCATAAGTGTTAGCAACTTAGCCCTCATTTTGGAGAGGACACCTATGTGCGAGATAACTAAATCTCAAGAAACTTCAGTGAAGTGGATGGCATTTGTACTTTGGCTCCCCACCTTCTCAAAACTATTTTATACTCTGCATGTCCTATCACCTTGATTCACCAATTTAGTGGATAAGCAAGATGCCTTGTTGAATGGGTAAGATGGCCAAGAAGTACCATTAAATTGTGGCACAGAGCTAGAGAATCCATGTAACCATGAGACAATAAATAAATGTGTATTGCTGGGTATTGTATCTCGTGTTTTGTGTTAGTTAAGCCAATGAAAAAGATTTCACTGGGTCAATAGCTTCCTTGTGCCCCTTCCTTTTCAATAGTATCTCCTAAGATAGATGTAGTCACTATTCTAACTTTTATTATCTTTAATTAATTTTTCCTATTCTCCAAGCCTCATACACCAGAAGTGTATAAGCATTACAGTTACTCTGTATCCTTGCCAAAACTTGGTATTTTGGGTTTTTCTTTTTAACTTTTTTAGCCATTCTAGTAGATGTAGTGCTATTCCATTGTGTGGTTTTTTGTTTTGTTTTGTTGTACTTTAGGTGAAGGTTTACAAAGCAAACTAGTTTCTCATTAAACAATACATGCATTGTTTTGTGACGTTGGTTGCCAACACCGTGCCATGTCAACGCTGTCCCCTTCTTGACCTTAGGTTCCCTATTACCATCTTTCCTGTCCCCTTCAGCCTTCTCGTCCTTGCCCTGGGCTGGTGTGCCCATTTAGTCTTATTTTGTTTTATGGGCCAGCCTAATCTTTGGCTGAAGGGTGAAACTTGGGAGTGACTTCATTCCTGAGCTGCAAGTGTATCCAGGGGCCATACTCTCAGGGTTTTTCCAGTCTCTTGTCAGACCAGTAAGTCTGGTCTTTCTTTTTTTTTTGAGTAAGAATTTTGTTCTACATTTTTCTCCAGCTCTGTCTGGGACCCTGTATTGTTATCCCTGTTAGAGCAGTCGGTGGTGGTAGCCTGGAACCATCTAGTTGTGCTGGGCTCAGTCTGGTGGAGGCTCTGATAGTTGTACTCCATTAGTCCTTTGGACTAATTTTTCCCTTGGGTCTTTGGTTTTCTTCATTCTGCCTTGCTCCAGACAGGGTGAGACCAGTGGAGTATCTTAGATGGCTGCTCACAAACTTTTAAGACCCCAGACGCTACTCACCAAAGTAGAATGTAGAACATTTTCCTAATAAGCTATGTTGTGCCAATTGAGCTAGATGTTCCCCACCATTGTGGTTTTAATTTGCATGTCCCTGATGACAAATGAGATTGAGCATCTTTTAATATACTTATTGGTCATTTGAATATTCTTTTGTAAATTGCGTAAGTATTTTGTCTATTTAATCTATGGAATTGCCTTTCTTTTTCTTATTAATTTTTAAGAATTCTTCATATATTCTGGTTATGAGTCCTTTGTCAGTTATAAAAAAAAATTTTTTTTTTATGTATTGCAAATTTTTCTCGCATATGGTGGCTTGCCTTTTTACTTTCTTACTTTGTCTTTGATGGCTTAATCAACTTTCGCATTTAAAAATTGCTACTTTAACATCGAAGAGGAAATAACCAAATCAATACCATTCACAGTAGCCCCCAAGAAGATAAAATACTTAGGAATAAATCTTACCAAAGATGTAAAAGACCTATACAAAGAAAACTACAAAGTACTACTACAAGAAACTAAAAAGGACCTACTTAAGTGGAAAAACATACCCTGCTCATGGATAGGAAGACTTAACATAGTAAAAATGTCTATTCTATCAAAAGCCGTCTATACATACAATGCACTTCCGATCCAAATTCCAGTGTCATTTTTTAATGTGATGGAGAAACAAATCACCAACTTCATATGGAAGGGAAAGAAGCCTCAGATAAGTAAAGCATTACTGAAAAGGAAGAAGAAAGTGGGAGGCCTCACTCTACCTGATTTCAGAACCTATTATACAGCCACAGTAGTCAAAACAGCCTGGTACTGGTACAACAACAGGGACATAGACCAATGGAACAGAATTGAGAACCCAGATATAAATCCATCCACATATGAGCAGCTGATATTTGACAAAGGCCCAGTGTCAGTTAATTGGGGAAAAGATAGTCTTTTTAACAAATGGTGCTGGCATAACTGGATATCCATCTGCAAAAAAATGAAACAGGACCCATACCTCACACCATGCACAAAAACTAACTCCAAGTGGATCAAAGACCTAAACATAAAGACTAAAACGATAAAGATCATGGAAGAAAAAATAGGGACAACATTAGGAGCCCTAATACAAGGCACAAACAGAATACAAAACATTACCAAAAATGATGAAGAGAAACCAGATAACTGGGAGCTCCTGAAAATCAAACACCTATGCTCGTCTAAAGACTTCACCAAAAGAGTAAAAAGACCACCTACAGACTGGGAAAGAATTTTCAGCTATGACATCTCTGACCAGCGCCTGATCTCTAAAATCTATATGATTCTGTCAAAACTCAACCACAAAAAGACAAACAACCCAATCAAGAAGTGGGCAAAGGAGATGAACACGCACTTCACTAAAGAAGATATTCAGGCAGCTAACAGATACATGAAAAAATGCTCTCAACCATTAGCCATTAGAGAAATGCAAATTAAAACTACAATGAGATTCCATCTCACTCCAACAAGGCTGGCATTAATCCAAAAAACACAAAACAATAAATGTTGGAGAGGCTGTGGAGAGATTGGAACTCTAATACACTGCTGGTGGGAATGTAAAATGGTACAACCACTTTGGAAATCTATCTGGCGTTATCTTAAAAAGTTAGAAATAGAACTACCATACAACCCAGAAATCCCACTCCTCGGAATATACCCTAGAGACATAAGAGCTTTCACACAAACAGATATATGCACACCCATGTTTATTGCAGCACTGTTTACAATAGCAAAAAGCTGGAAGCAACCAAGGTGTCCATCAATGGATGAATGGATAAATAAATTGTGGTATATTCACACAATGGAATACTACGCATCGATAAAGAACAGTGACGAATCTGTGAAACATTTCATAACATGGAGGAACGTGGAAGGCATTATGCTGAGCGAAATTAGTCAGAGGCAAAAGGACAAATATTGTATAAGACCACTACTATAAGATCTTGAGAAATAGTATAAACTGTGAAGAACACATACTTTTGTGGTTACGAGGTGGGGAGGGAGGGAGGGTGGGAGAGGGTTTTTTAACTGATTAGTTAGTAGATAAGAACTGCTTTGGGTGAAGGGAAGGACAATACTCAATACATGGAAGGTCAGCTCAACTGGACTGGACCAAAAGCAGTTTCTGGGATAAACTGAATGCTTCAAAGGTCAGCGGAGCAAGGGCGGTGGTTTGGGGACCATGGTTTAAGGTGACTTCTAAGTCAATTGGCAAAATAATTCTATTTTGAAAACATTCTGCATCCCACTTTGAAGTGTGGCGTCTGGGGTCTTAAATGCTAACAAGCGGCCATCTAAGATGCATCAATTGGTCTCAACCCACCTGGATCAAAGGAGAAAGAACAGCAAGGTCGCACGATAACTATGAGCCCAAGAGACAGAAAGGGCCACATGAACCAGTGACTTACATCATCCTGAGACCAGAAGAACTAGTTGGTGCCCGGCCACAACCAATGACTGCCCTGACAGGGAGCACAACAGAGAACCCCCGAGGGAGCAGGAGATCAGTGGGATGCAGACCCCAAATTCTCACAAATAGACCATACTTAATGGTCTGACTGAGACTAGAGGAATCCTGGCGGTCATGGTCCCCAAACCTTCTGTTGGCCCAGGACAGGAACCATTCCTGAAGACAACTCATCAGACATGAAAGGGACTGGACAGTGGGTAGGAGAGAGATGCTGATGAAGAGTGAGCTATTTGTATCAGGTGGACACCTGAGACTGTGTTGGCATCTACTGTCTGGAGGGGGGATGGGAGGATAGAGAGAGTTGGAAGCTGGCAAAATTGTCACGAAAGGAGAGACTGGAAGGGCTGACTCATTAGGGGGAGAGCAAGTGGGAGTATGGAGTAAGGTGTATATAAACTTATATGTGACAGTCTGACTTGATTTGTAAACATTCACTTGAAGCTCAATAAAAGTTAAAAAAAAAATTGCTACTTTAAACTCATGGCAAAGAAAATAGTTTGAGAGAAAAGTTTTCAGTGTGAAAACCAGGAGCCTGAAAACCTCAATGCATAAATTTTATAAACAATACTCTTGAAATACTTTACAGGTTTAGAAGAAATTAAAAATGCCTTGAGTTGGGGAAGAATGGAGAAGTCAGATGTAAAGCAAAGAACTTGGACTTTAAGAAATTTAAGAGCTGGGTGATGTGCACCTCAATTCTAGTCCCCTCTATTTCTGTCTTAGTCATCTAGTGCTGCCATAACAGAAATACCACAAGTGGATGGCTTCAACAAACAGAATTTTATTCTCTCACAGTCCGGTAGGCTTGAAGTCCAAATTCGGGGTGCTGGCTCCAGGGGAAGGCTTTCTTTCTCTGTCAGCTCTAGGGGAAGGTCCTTGTCATTATCTTCCCTTGGTCCAGGAGCATCTCAGCACAGGAACCTCAGGTCCAAAGGACACGCTCTGCTCTTGGCTCTGCTTTCGTGGTGGTATGAGCTCCCCATGTCTCTCTGCTCACTTCTCTCTTTTATATCTCAAAAGAGATTGGCGTAAGACACTACCTAATCTTGTAGACCTCATCAATATAACTGCTGCTAATCCATCTTATTATATCATAGTGATACTACATACAACATATAGGGAAATCACATCAGAAGATAAAATGGTAGAAAATCATACAATCATAGGAGGGAATCATGATCTAGGCAAGTTGACAGATATTTTTTGGGGGACACAATTCAATCCATGACACTTGCCATGGGTAGAAATGTAGGCATGGTAATGTGCACTAGGCAAATGGCATGAGACAGCCTCCTCAATTTCCTTAGATCCCACAATGTTGCAAAAGAATAGGTCAGCTTGAGCCAAGAACTTATGAAGGACATGGATGAGACTCAGAGAGATGTACAGTGCCAGCAAGTGCCAATATGAAACTGAGTTATCAGTGGAGACACCACTGAGCCATGATTGGCCAAGCAAATAGAGCAACAGTTCACTGAGTGTAGACTTCAAGGGCAGTCACCAAGAAGGTGCCCAGTGACCCCACAAAACCCATTGCTGTTGAGTCAATTCTGACTCATAGCTACCCTATAGGACAGAGTAGAACTGCCCCATAGGGTTTCCAAGGTTGTAATCTTTGTGGGGAAACCCTGGTGATGTAGTGGTTAAGTGCTGTGGCTGCTAACCAAGAGGTCGGCAGTTTGAATCCGCCAGGTGCTTCTTGGAAACTCTATGGGACAGTTCTACTCTATCCTATAGAGTCACTAGGAGTCGGTATCAACTTGACAGCAGTGGCTTTAATCTTTATGGGAGCAGATCACTACATCCTTCTCCTGTGGAGTAGCTGGTGGGTTTGAACTGCTGACCTTTTGGTTAACAGCCAAGTGCTTAACCACTGCACTACCATGGCTCCTCATCCGATGACCAGAGAGACAGAAAAGGAAAACTGCTTCAGAAACCAAAGGTGCGAGAGACCTTATGAGAGCAGATTCAAGACTCTGTCCATTTACCAGGAGACCACATAGCTCTTTCATATACCCTGAAGACATACTAGAGAAGAGCGGGAGGAAGAGGAGAATATCTAAAGATCTGAGAATTTACTGGAAAGAGTTGTTTTGTTGTTTAAACCAAAAGAGATGAGGATTCTATTAATTGGCAAGTTAAAGTCACCAACCAACCAGTGGGACTGGGGTTGTGAAGAGGATTTGATCAGTTATATAAAATAGAGAGACTATATTTTCTTGGCACATATGATTGTATAATCTTGTAAGCACACTACTGTTACAAGTGTAAATTATTTTTATGCTTTCTCACCTCTGGAGGGAGCTTCTTTCACATTTATTTTCGTTCTTGGGTATTAATTTAAATACAAGCAGACTCAATGTCCTTGTTAAAATAAAAATCTAGCAGAGTTAGAGGCTTTTATGTTTTCCATTGTGCCAATCAGCCGATGAGACGGTATTTATACTTACAGTATTTATATCATTTAGAAAATTAGAAATGCCAATTACTACATTACTAATAAGGCAATAAATCAAATAAATTATCAAGTAAGAAAGTTAATAAGGATTATAAGTTTATTTTGAAAGTAAATTTCCCAGGACATGATTCTTACAAACCAAAAAAACCCAAACCCGTTGCTGTCGATTCGGACTTATAGCGACCCTATAGGACAGAGTAGAACTGCCCCATAGGGTTTCCAAGGGAAAAAAAAAAAAAGGAGCGGCAGGAAATTCGAACTGCTTACCTTTTGGTTAGCAGCTGAGCCCTTAACCACTGTGCACCAGGGTTCTGTGATTCTTACATGACCCCTTTATTCAAATTATACTTCGAAAAGGACAGATTTATACAGAGAAAACTGTGAGAGCAGGAACTTGACAGTACTGCCTTGTTTGGTGGATCTCTCAAATTTTTCTGCACCTTTTGAAAAAAAAAATTTTTTTTTTTGACAGGGTGCAGTCTTACCACTTTTCTACCACTCATTTTAGTGGAAAATATCTGAGTTTTCCTTCTCTGACAGGTTTCCTCTTACCCAGGTACCGGCTTTCACAGGTTTTGTTGTACTACCAGAGAACAGAACAAGTTGAAGATAGGGATGGTCACTAAGACTTCATTTTGCACAGGAAAAAGAGATTGATATTTTTGTAAATGTTCTCAACTTAATGTCATATCAAATCAGATTCTTTGAACTCATTTTATAATGCAGAATGATATCTCTCCCTCTGTTGCAGCAGGGAAGAGGGGACATCTACATTTCTTTCATAGACATCTTTTTGTTAATTTTTAAGACCTGTATTTTAAGGCCAGGATTTGGAATTTCTTATTTCTTACTTAGGTAGCATTAAAAGCTAAATGCAACCCCTTAGGTCTCAATTTAACTGGCTGAAATGAAGAAATAGATGAAAGAATTTTATTTGACAAGGAACGTATAGCACGGGTCTTCCATATTAAGCTTCTGCATTAGCAACTCCCTTCTCCCCTCCTCCATCTTTTTTTTTTTAACTCCCATTTTCCTAACCTGAAACATGCAAAAATTACCTAAATGTGGTATATCCATACAATGGATTACTACTCAGCAGCAGAAAGGAATGAACCACTGGAGGCATTGAGTTTATGTTAATGGTGGTGGAATATTTTGAAAAAGGATAGTGATAATGGTGGCACAACATAAAAAATTTAATCAATGTCATTGAATTGTAAATGTGGAAGTTGTGTTGGCAAATGTTTTGGTATGTATATTTTCACCACAATAAAAAAATTAGTGATATAAATAGGCAACTCATGAAAAAATAAAAAGGAATGAACCACTGATACATGGGACAATATAGATAAATCTCGAAAACATTGTGGTCAGTGGAAAAAGTTAGGCGCAAGAGTGCAAGCTATATGATTCTGTAGATATGAAATTCTGGAAAAGCAAAAGCCATATGTACTGATAGAACCCAGATCAATAGTTGCTTAGAACTGGGGGTAGAGTGAAGGATTGACTGTAAAGGGGCCTAAAGGGAACTTTTTTGGGTGTGGCACATTTTAGGTACTCTATATACATTGTTGTTAGACAGTAGATTCCAACTCATGGAAACCCCATGTGGGCAGAGTAGAACAGCTTCATAGGGTTTTCAAGATTGTAACCTTTCAGAAGCAGATCGACAGGCCTGTCTTCTGAGGGGTCCAGGTGGGTTTGAACTCCCAAACTTTTGGTTAGTAGTTGAGCACTTAACTGTTTGCACCACCCAGGGACTGGAAGATATCATAGCCTGATTTATATGCTGATGGGAATGATTCAATCGAGGGAGACAAACTGCTGATAGAGGAGATGGGGGGAATGGATGACAGTCCCAACCCAAAGTCCTCAAGTAGTTGAGAGAGAAGAAATCTAGCACCGAAGTCGAGAAATCTAGCACCGAAGTCGAGGAGGTTACGTTTGGAAGCAGAGACAGCCTGTCTATAGCATCTAAGGAAGAGTGTGTGAGCACAGATGCTTTATGGGAAAATATTGTGATGGAAGAGAAAAGGAACTCTTTCCTGTTTGCTTTTATTTTCTTTGTGGAATAGAAAGCAATGTTGTCAGTTGAGAGTGAAAAGGGAAAGAGATGTAGAAGGTTGTAGAAGGTGGAGAACAGTCATCCTGGATGGCAGACTGGGGTTCCCTTACCCCTGGGGCATGAAGCAGTTTTCCAAGAGCTCAGGCATGGATAGTTTTAAGAGAATCAGTTTTCACATACTCAATCTCCATATGTCCTTTTTCCTAAAATTGGTCTAGCTGAGAACACCACCTGACCTTTCTCAATTTCCCTTTTCCCCTTTACAATAGAAACCATACCTCTCACCCACCTCAAATCTTGCCATAGTTGGCAGTATAACATGGTGATTGTGATTCCTGACTCTGAAGCCTGACTACCTTGAGTTGAATTCCAGCTCTGCTACTTACCAGCTCTTATAGATTGAACTGTGTCCGTCAGAAACGTATGTTGTAATTCCTAGCCTCTATGCCTGTGGTTATAATCCTGTTTGGGAATGGGTTGTCTTTGTTATATTAATGAGACAGGATTAGTATAGGGTGTATTTTAAGTCAATCTCTTACTTAAAAGAGATTAAACAAGCAAGGAAGAGAAGCAGAGATGGGGAAGATGGATGCCAAGCCACTTGGAGATTTCCAAGGAACCAGGAAAAAAGCTGAAGAGACAAGGACCTTCCTCCAGAACTGACAAAGAAAGAAAATCTTCCCTTAGAGCCGGTGCCTTGAATTTGGACTTCTAGCCTCCTAAACTGTGAGAAAATTAATTTTTGTTTGTTAAAGTCACTCACTTGTGGTATTTCTGTTATAGCAGCACTAGATAACTAAGACACCAGCTGTGATAGCCAGTCTCAATGATCCTTGACTCCTGGTATTCATACCGTACCACATTAAATCAGGAACTAGAATATCTAAAACAATTTTGAAAAAGAAGAATAAAGTGGAGGAATAACTCTACCCGATTTCGAGACTTATATAGCCATAGTAATCAAACAGGGCAGTGATGGTTCAGTGATAGAATTCTCACCTTCATGCAGGAGACTCAGGTTCGATTCTCAGCCAATGCACCTCTGCAGAGTGATGGATCCCTTTTGTGTGGACTTTCCTGCCGTAGCGTTGGGGCTATCACCCAAATGATTGGGTGGGACTATGTAGCTAGGGTAATTGTGGCCCACCAAAGGGATTGATCAGTTTTGCCATCCTTCTGGGTTTGAGGTGAACCATCCTAGAAACAGGAGAGAAAAGATCCCACTACCACCAAGGAAGAACGGCCAGGAGCAGTATGTCCTTTGGGCCTGGGACCCTGCACTGAGAAGCTCCTGCAACCAGGAGACAGAGAGAGAGAGAGCTGTAACAGTGAAGGCAGCGAGAAGCGGTGGTAGAGACTCAGCAGCGGGAGACGGCATGGCGGGCTTCTCAGCTCACAAAGAGAGAAAGCTGAGTGCCTTTGGGTAGAGGTAGAGAGCCAGGGAGAGGTGTGTCTGCAAACGGGACTGGGAAGAGTCTGTCTTGATGGAAGAACTGTATCCTAAGTGGTCCTGAGCCTAGATTGTAACCTGTTATTTCCCTAATAAACCCCACAATTGTTAAGTATTGTCTGTGAGTTCTGTGTGGCCATTGCAGTGAATTATTGAACCCAGCACAGAAGTAGAGTGTTGTGACAAGGACAGTTGGTGTCAAAATTGGTAAAGATGGCAGAGAGAGGAGACATGTCTGACCTCTAGGTCATGGGGATCAGCCTTGGGCTGTTGATTTTGATTCTCTTTCCTCCTTGTGAAGTTAGAGGAAGTCAGATACTGCCCCCAAATCATTTATACAACCTCAAATGCAGCCACCACCTCTCCCTCAGTGGAGGCTTGTGTGTTGCTATGATGCTGAACAGATGAGAGCCAACGACAGTAATAATCAAAACTGTGTGGTATTGGTGAAGGGACATAGATCAAGGGAAAAGATTACAGAACCAAGAAATAGCCCCACAGAAGCATAGCCAATTAGTTTTTTACAAAGATGAAAAGCAATTCAATGGAAGAAGGATAGTCTTTCCAACAAATGGAGATGGAACAACTGGACACCCATAGGTCAAAAACAACAGCAACAAAAAAGAACCAGAACCTAAACCTCACACCTTATACAAATGTTAACTAGAAATGGATCATAGATTTATGTATAAAACTTTTAGGAGAAAATCTTCAGCACCTGGTGAGAAGTTCTTAGACTTGATGCCAAAAGCATGATTCATTAAAAAAAAAAAAAAAAATCTATAAATTGGTCTTCATCAAAATTAAAAACTTCTCCTCTGTGAGGGGCTCTGTTGAGAGGATAAAAAAAAAGGCAAGCTACAGACTGAGAGAAAATATTTGCAAACCCCTTATCCAACAAAGAATTGTTGTTGTCTGTAATCTAGAATGTAGAAAGAATTGTCAAAACTCAACAGTAAAAAAAAAAAATCAGAAAATGGGAAAAAACATGAAGAGACCTTTCACCTAAAAGGATATACAGATGACAAATTAGCACATGAAAAGGTGTTCAGCGTCATTAGTCATTAGGAAAATGCAAATTAAGTGCATACATCTATTGAACAGCTAAAATAAAAAACTGTGACAGTACCAAATACTGGTGAGGATGCAGTGAAACGAAACCTCTCATACATGCCTAGTGAGAATATAGAATGATAAGCCACCTTAGACAATAGTTTGGAAGTTTTTTTTTAAAAAACCAGACATACACTTACCATACGACCACCATTCACACTCCTGGGCATTTATCCCAGAAAAATGAAAACTTATGTCCACACAAACACATGTACACGATGGTTCCTAGTAGCTTTATTTTTAATAGTCAAAATCTGGAAACAACAAAATGTCCCTCAATAGGTCAAAGGTTAAACAAACTGTAATATGCCATACTGTGGAATACTTCTCAGCAATAAAATGGAATGAATTATTGACACACACAACAACTTGGATGGATGTGAAGGGCATTATATTGAGTGAAAAAAGCCAATCTCTAAATGTCACATTATTCTATTTATATAACATTGTCAAAATGACAAAGCTATAGAAACGGAAAATGGTTTGGGGTTGTCAGAGTTGGCGATTGGAAGGTATGTGACTTCAAAGGGTATCACGAGGGAGATCTTTGTGGTGAAGGAATAATTCTGTATCTTGATTGCAGAGGTGGTTATTCAAATCTACACATGATAAAGTGACATCAAACTTTATACACACATTCTACCAATGTCAGTTTCCTAGTTTTGATATCAAAATATAATTATGTAAGATGTAACTATTGGGAGAGACCGGGTGAAGGATACAGGGGACCTCTCTGTACTAACTTTGCAATTTCCTGTGACTCTATAATGATTTCAAAATAAAAAGTTGAAAATAAAAAAGAAATGCAAAACAAAAATGTGGTGCAAAAGAAATGCAAAAACAAAATTCTCTGGCCAGTAAAAATTTCTGGAGCAAGAACCAAACAAGTAGCCTCCTTTATTTAGGTCACTGTTGTAGGACTTCTGTCTCCCCCATCTTATACCTGTTTCTGTCATGAACAAGCATGATTAGGAATGCAGTATTTTGGCCCACATTGGAACATTCGGAATTCAGATATGTTGTATGTTGTAGACCGTGGCCAGAGAGATGGTAATTTCTTGTCTTCTGCTCCCTGCTTACTATTGAAGAATGCATTGCTCCGCAGGGAATGTCCCTGAGAACAAAGCAAAGAGAATGTAGCTAACAAACACAGCAGATAAAAGCACTTTATTTCATTCAAAAACAAACTCATGGTAAGACTCCATAGCTTCTCCATTTAGCATTAAACTTCAGAAATGAGTTGTCATTATCATTGGGTCCATATTAACCTATTTGAATTGAAAGATGAAGTATTTGACAAAGAGGAATGACTGTGCTAACAAATTTATATGGAAGATACTTTCCATACATTGAACAAGCTAAATATGTAGCTCCGAGATCTTGATAAGAAATATATATTTAAAATGTTGTCCTTAGTTGCCATGGAGTCAATTCTGACTCATGGCGACCCGGTCTGAACAAAGTAGAACTGCTCCATAGGGTTTTCAAGGCTGTGACCTTTTGGAAGTAGATTGCCAGGCTGGTCTTCTGAGTGGGTTCGAACTGCCAGCCTTTCTGCTAGTAGTCAAGCACGTAACCATTTGTGACACCCAGGACTCCTTTATTTTTTAAACACGGATGCAAAATATAAGATATACGAATATACAATGTATATAAGTTATGTATTTAAAATATTAAACATACATATAAAAGCATTTTTTCAATACAACCCAGTGTAAAAATGGGCAAACTATTTAAATACATATTTCACCAAAGAAGATATATAAATGGCTAATAAGCACATGAGATGTTCAGCATCATTAACCGCCAGAAAAATGCAAATTAAAACCGCAATGAGATACCATCCCACACCCATTAGAATGAGTAAAATAAAAAGGTAAGCAATAGCAAATGTTGGCCAGGATGTGAAGAAACAGGAAACCTCAGATATTGGGAATGCTAAACAGTATAAAAACTTTGGAAAACAGTTTGTCAGTTTCTTAAAAATTTAAATATAAATTTACCACAAAACCTAGCAATTCCACAGCTAGGTACCTACCCATGAGAAATGAAAACCTATGTCCTCCAAAGACTTGTGTGTTTCACTGCATGCGTACAAGCAGAATGGGGTGAAGGTAAGTGTGAGATATCTAAGAGCCAGAAGACAAGGAGCATCTTTAGAGTCCACAAAGGAGGGTAAAAGGGGAAGCTAATGCTTCTTTTAAAGATTCTTCCTCTCCCTTTGCCACTTCCCACTGTTGCAGGGGAAAAAAATCATAAAGTTTAGTAAAGCAAGAAGAAAGTTTTATTCAGCATATATTCAAAAAGAGAAAAGCGGGAAGCAGACAAGCATGCTGCCACACCCATGTCTGCCCAAGTCCGAGGAAAGACTACAGATTAAGCAAGAATGGGAAAACAGACAAGCCTGCTGCCACACACGTCTGCCCAAGCTCAGAGAACATTATAGAATAGGCAAGAATGGGAAAACGGACAAGCCTGCTGCCACACACATGTCTGCCCGAGCTCAGAGAATATTATAGAATAGGCAAGAATGGGAAAACGGACAAGCCTGCTGCCACACACATGTCTGCCCGAGCTCAGAGAATATTATAGAATAGGCAAGAATGGGAAAACGGACAAGCCTGCTGCCACACACATGTCTGCCCGAGCTCAGAGAATGTTATGGAATAGGCAAGAATGGGAAAACGGACAAGCATGCTGCCAGAGCCATGTCTGCCCCAGTCTGAGGAAAGACTACAGAATAAGCAAGAATGGGAAAACAGACAAGCCTGCTGCCACATACATGCCTGCCCGAGCTCAGAGAATATTATAGAATAAGCAAGAATGGGAAAACGGACAAGCATGCTGCCACAGCCAAGTCTGCCCGAGTCCAAGGAACCTTACAGAGTCATCAGTACATATTAACATTACAAAATGGGCAAAACCACTGAAAGCTTCACCTTTTCACAGATTGGCTAGAAACTGTGATCCTACATTTTGAATTGTCTCTCTCAACAATCATTGATACAGGTTTCAGTAATGGCAGTCGGAGGGTCTTCACTGGTCCAACAACTTTCTATTCACTAAATGTTAACAGAAAGAGTGGAAAGTCTTTTGTGTTCTGGCTTATGTGACAGGTTCCCTAAAAGATATTTTCCAAGATTATTTTAGCTATTGTCTTTATACCTCAGTTGATGTGTCCTTGTGAGTCCTTGCAAGCCCAACCCCAGCTGGGTCACATTCTCTATGCTCAAGGACAGGTAATAATGACTCCAACATTATTTCCTAAATCACCACTCCAATCCATGGCTAACTTAGTGCTTAGGCACACCAGGAGGACCCAAGTTCCCACCAAACATCTGAGGAAGGTAGTGAAGGACGCGGTCCCCCAATTTCAGTAATATCCCTGTGTCCTAATTTTCAATGAGAAGTTTGGGAAAGGATTCACACCATCAGTAGGATCCTTTCTGATGGTCACAAACAACCAACTAATTCACATTTTCCAGGACATAGGTGAGGAAAGACAATTTGAAACAAATAATTCCTCCATCCAATATCACTTGGCCCCTTAGTTCCACCCAGTTTCCCAGAGAAATTTTTACATGATAATTTCTATAAAATGAAGCCAAAGGTACAAGTCTATCTCCTTCCTTCCACTGTGAGGGATTGTTGGTAAGTGAAGGTACATCCAGGTGGGAAGAGGAGGTGAAAAGGGAGAGGAGGAAAGCATTGGTCACTGGATAATTCACAATCCATAAAGTAGAGGGATGGCCAAATTCTCCCCAACCTGGATGGCTTCCATAGAATCTTCTGAAAGATTCTACAACTCTGAAAACTAACTTCAGATTCAGCAGACCCAGATTTGATGTGAACTGAGCCTGGACGACCAGGAGTGGACAGAAATGGTAGGAGTGGAGGTGGGTAGATTCAGCAGAGGGAATGGGAGGGAGGAGAGGGTAAGAGAGGTATCTCTGAGGAATGAAGAAGAGTTGTCTCAGCACAGTAGCTTCCCGAGGCAGTTGGCTCTGTCTCCCAGGTCCCCTCTTTGTTTACTTTCTCTCTTCTACCTACACATTGCTTCATAGTTATCAGGAAGGTGATTTGCTGGAGGACAAGGGGGTAAGTGTAGCTAGGGCTGGGTTTGGGCAAGCCCCCCGCCACACCCAAGCATTCATCCTGCCTATATCTTTCACCTGCCAGGCCCCCATTGGAGAGGTCACTTGGAGTGGTGGTGCTAGCTTTAAAGCTGGGGAAGGAACAAGAACTAGAGTTGCCCAGGCCACTTGCCATCTCATTGTCTTTCCTCGAGATATTCAGTATAAATAGAGTCATGTGGTTTTCTATATAGTCTTTAGTGCCTGGCTTCCTTAACTTAGCATAATGTTTCTGAAGTTTATCCATGTTGTAGCATGCATGGTTGTTCATTTCTTTTTATTCTTCAATAATATTTCATTGTATGACTATACCACATTTGTTTATCCATTCACCTGTTGAAGGACATTTGGATTGTTTCCAATTTTGGCTGTTATGAGTTCCACTGCTATCAACGTTTGTGTACACGTCATTGTCCAGTTTTCACATGCATATGAGGCGGTTGAAAATACCATGGCCTCGGTCAGGTGCACCTTAGTCCTCAAAGTGATGTCTTTGCTTTTTAACATTTTAAAGAAGTCTTTTGCAGCAGATTTGCCCAATGCAACATGTCGTTTGATTTCTTGACTCCTGTAAAGATTACAGCCTAGGAAACCTTATGGGGCAGCTCTACTCTGGGTCAGAATTGACTTGACAACACACAACAGCAACAGGGATAAAGTTTAGCTGGGAGAGAAAAAAAGCTATTAGCTGTGTACTGAACCAGAAAAATATGGATATGAAGCATTCATTTGTCAGACTTTGTGAGTTACATCAGGGGCACATCTGTGTGTCTGCAGTCAGTGTGTGCAATTGTGTCTGTGAGTGAGAGGACACTTTCAAACTTTCAATGAGAAGAATAACGATTCTTGACCCATCTGCCCTGCATTGAATGCCAAGGAAAAAAAGAAGAATAAAAAAAAAATGCTGAATTTCAAGGAAGAGCCAGCTAAAGGGGAGAGGTAACGGGTGAGCCAGCATCACTTTCTGACCGCCTTCACCACCTACCCCTATGGCCAGCCCTGCACCTACGCAATCTTGACAGTACTATGGCATTAGTATTATTGCCCGTGTTTGACAGATAAGAAAACTAAGGTTCAGAGAAGTTCGAAGTAACTTGCCCCAAGGTCATGCTGCCTTGGAGTAAGGAAAGAAAGGACTTCTACGTGCCCCGAAGTGTTATTATTCTTCAGCGTTGCATGTTTGTTTGGCCTCTCAGTTTTCGTAAACTTTGAGTTAAGAATGAGAGAGTGCAAGGCATGTGACAGCTAGTAAATGGGAGCGTGTACTGCACGTGGCAGTGTATGAGGGACGTCGCACTTGAGCAGAGACCCGGTAGCATGCAAGCGAGCCGGCTTAAACGTGCTCAAACACAAAGGTGCGACGGTAGCAGCGCGCCTGAACACACAGGCCAGCCGAAGCAGAGGGCGGTGCGCACGGCCGCAGAGTCTTTGCGTACGCGCGGGACGAACAGCCCCTTGAGAGGTCTTCCCGCCTTTAGGGGGCGCCAAGCAAGTCTGGCCAGCACCGGTACCCGGCAGCGCGTTCATTTTGTATCCAACAGTGCTCGGGATTTCAAGATCCGGTGGAAAGCTACTTCTTCAGGTTAGAGGTTCCGGATTCCTGGGAGTAGGGAAGCAGGGGCGGCAGGGTGGGTGACCAGAGGCGAGAAATTTGCCAGCTTCGGAAAAAGAAACTTCCTCTCTTTCTGCTCCTTGAGGTAACGCGAGAACGGACGAGGTCTGGCTTCGGGAGGTGTCCCGGCTCCGGAGCGGGGTTGGAGACGCTGCTGCTCAGCGCTGTCAGGGTCCGCTGCCCCCTCCCCCCGCTTTTCCTGGTCTGCGTCCCGCCCCCCAGGCGCCAGCTTCCTACCTGGACCTCACCTTAGGGACCCAGGTCCTTCTCCCTTTTGGTACCTTTTTCCCCCGCCTCACTCACGGCCTTCCCCGCAGGTGAGGCTTCCATGGAGCGGCTCCTGGCCCAGCTGTGCGGCACCAGCTCTGCGCAGCCGCTCCCTCTGTGGGAGGGGGACACCACGGGCCACTGCTTCACCCAGTTGGTGCTCAGCGCCCTGCCCCACGCGCTCCTCGCCGTGTTCAGCGCCTGTCACCTGAGCACCCCGAGGTGGGTAGAGAAGAGCGCAGATGAGTCCAGATGTGCCCTTAGGCCCCACCCGCAACCCACATCTCCCTGGCAGTGTCAAGGGATGTCTCTTGAGTAGGTCAAAAATAAAATAATACCTGGGTTTTGCCGCTTACCAGGTGTGTGGCTGTTCTTGGGCAAACTACCTATCATCTCTGAGCCTCATATAATTGTTGAGAGGTTTATATCAGATAATGCCTTATAGCTGCTAACCAAAGAGTCAGCAGTTCGAATCCACCAGGTGCTCCTTGGAAACAATATGGGGCAGTTCTACTCTGTCCTATAGGGTCGCTATGAGTCGGAATCGACTTGACGGCACTGGGTTTTTTGGAATGCCTTTAAGCATATAGCCCAGTGCCTGGCACATTTTTAAAGGCCCTCTGCAGAGTAGAAATCATCAGGATTGTTAATTTTCAGATGCCCAAAAACTGTCATGAGTTGGAAGCAAAATTGGGTGAAAAATGTTTTTAACCAAAAAATGATGACTTGTGTTCAGGTGGTAGTTTCAGTTTCTCACCACTTCCATCCATGAAACCTCAGTGTTTGTTGTTGGGCTAAGAAAAGCATATGTGGACTCAACTGGAGAGGAAGCAGTAGGTAGAAGAAAGAGAAGAGCGCATCAAAACCTTAAGCCTTCGCTAGTTTAGGGTTATAAGGTGTGGGTGCTCAACTCACCTTGATTTTGTATTTAGTTACTATATGGCTAGAAATGGCTAAAGTTAGTCTCACTCTAGCTGCTGAAAAGGCAGGAGGGCAATCTAGTCTCTGCCTTTGGGGGTTCCTACTCTGATGAGGGGTAAGTGTTCCTATAAAGAGGAATTATGGGCTGATAAATCCCTTCCTAGGGCAGGAAAAGCTGTGGATCTTCTTGGTCTGGGAAGAATCTTGATTTGTTTTTTACTCAGAATGAGACCCAGAGGGTCGCTATGAGTCGGAATCGACTCGACGGCACTGGGTTTGGTTTGTTTTTTTTTTCCAGAATGAGACAGAAGTTCAGAGAGGGTTAGTCAGTTAGCACAGACATCCACAGCCTGCTCGGGGGAGAATCTATTAAAAATTGATGCAGTCCTTTGGGAACTTGTAGTCTCATAAGAAGGCAAGAGAGACCAATATGTAATACATAGATATTGCGTATCTCACTTCACTTATCAGGCTTTCGTGTGCCTCTGAAAAGAGAGAGACTCAGAATCACAGACAGGAAAGGAACTCAGAGGGCTTTGGACCCAAACTCCTCACTGTACTGATGGGGGAAATGAGATGTAGAGAGGGAAGGAGACCTGCCCAGGGTCATGCAGTGGGTTCGTGACCAAGCTGGGGCCAGTGTTCTTGCCCCCAGCAGGCGCAGTGTTTCTTTTTTCTGCCCCCACATTTCAGGAAATACAGTTATTCAATCCCTCCATATAACTGTCATCAGCTTGACTATTAAGGAAACCCAAAGCGTTTTAGTTTGCAACTGAACTTTGTCAGTAACCCAGCCTTGCCAACAAAGAGCACAACAGACCTTCAAGGCAGTCTGATTTTCACTGCTGCAGATGTTTTCCTGCACGTGATTCTTAATGCAGACAAATCACTCTTTTATTTATTTATTATTATTTTGCATGCCCAGATGTAGACTAAACTAAAGAAAAGGTTTGTCTTCAGCTAAAGAGGTCACAAAGATGACCCATACCATCCCCTACCATCATTGTAGAGAGAGGGTAGTCAATATTCTAAGGCCTCATAAAATTTAGGTTATAGTATTACATAGAAGCTGTATGTTAAGTCAAGTTTTTATCCATCTAATAGGAGTCCTGGTGGCACAGTGGTTAAGAGCTCAGGCTGCTAACCAAAAGGTCAGCAGTTCAAATCCACCAGCTGCTCCTTAGAACCCTATGGGGAAGTTCTCCCCTGTTCTGTAGGGTCGCTATGAGTCAGAATTGACTTGACAGCAACGGGTTTTGGTAATAGTGTTTCAGGTAAATTTAAGGGTTATCTTAGGTGGATACTTTTGTGAAAATCATCATCCACTAATGGTTATCTGTATGAAAATTTAGGATTTTTTTTTTCTTTCAAATTAGAGTCTTCATGTTGGGTACAGCCTTAACTTAAAAATTTTAGTGCTTGTGGGGAAAGAATGAATCAGAAATGGTGTGGGTTGATTAGAAAATGTGTTAGATTAACCCCAGAAGACTTCTGGGAGAAAAGGCCTGGGTTACATGGTCATGTGGGGTAGGGATAAGGTGTGCAAGGCAGGAAAGGGAGTTGATTCCCTCTAGGTAAATGAGCTTTTGGAGGTGAGGAGTATACCTGGGCCCTAAGTCAGCCATGATGTACTTCCTTTTCTCTCTTCTCCTTTGTCACCAGGAACCCAGATTACATTCTACCCTGCAGCCCAGGCTGGCGCCTCCGACTCACAGCTTCCTTCCTGCTCTCCATCTTCCCTTTGCTAGACCTCCTTCCAGCTGCCCTGCCACCAGGGGCAGGCCCAGGGCCCATAGAGCTAGAGGTGCTGGCAGCGGGCGTGGCAGCTGTGGCCTGGATCAGCCACAGCTTTGCCCTGTGGGCATTGGCCCGTTCCCCTCACGGCCGCTCCCGGGGGCCCTTGGCCTTGGCTCTGGTTGCCTTCCTGCCAGCTCCAGCCCTGGTGTTAACCCTGCTATGGCACTGCCAGCAAGGCACACTTCGTCCCCCACTTCTTCCAGGGCCCCTTGCCCGCCTATGCCTTCTCATCCTGCAGCTGGCTGTACTCTTGGCCTATGGACTAGGCTGGGCAGCCCCTGGAGGACAGCGGGAACACTGGCCCCAGGAGCTGCTCCTGCCCGAAGAGCAGGAACCTGAGGTGGCTGAAGATGGGGAAAGTTGGCTCTCACGCTTTTCCTATGCCTGGCTGGCACCCCTGATGGCCCGTGGGGCACGTGGAGAGCTCCGGCAGCCCCAGGACATTTGCCGCCTCCCCCACAGATTGCATCCAAGCTACCTGGCCCGTATCTTCCAAGCACACTGGCAGGAAGGGGTACAGCTGTGGAGAGCCCTGTATGGGGCCTTTGG
The DNA here is from genome assembly GCF_030014295.1 of Loxodonta africana. Taxonomy (NCBI): domain Eukaryota; kingdom Metazoa; phylum Chordata; class Mammalia; order Proboscidea; family Elephantidae; genus Loxodonta; species Loxodonta africana. Next base: position 106,120,268 of record NC_087342.1, read on the forward strand.
GCGGTGCTACCTGGCACTTGGACTGCTGAAGCTGGTGGGCACCATGCTGGGTTTTTCAGGTCCTCTGCTCTTATCCCTACTGGTGGGCTTCTTGGAGGAGAGGCAGGAACCTCTAAGCCAGGGCCTGCTCTACACCCTGGGGCTATCCAGCGGGGCTGTGCTGGGTGCTGTGCTGCAGAACCAGTATGGGTATGAGGTACGGAAGGTGACACTTCAGGCACGAGGGGCTGTGCTGGGCATCCTGTACCGAAAGACTTTACAATTGGGGCCCAGCCGCCTTCCTGCTGGGGAAGCCCTGAACTTACTAGGCACAGACTCTGAGCGGCTGCTCAACTTTGCCGGAAGCTTCCATGAAGCCTGGGGCCTACCATTGCAGCTGGGCATCACCCTCTACCTGCTGTACCACGAAGTGGGCGTCGCCTTCGTGGGTGGTCTGGTCCTGGCACTGCTGCTGGTACCTGTCAACAAGGTGATCGCCACACGCATCATGGCCAGCAACCAGACAATGCTACAGCATAAGGATGTTCGAGTCAAGGTGAGAGGGTGCTGAGGGCTCCACAGCAATCTGAAGACCCCACCCAGCATTCGAGTCCCCATGGTCTTCTCACACACACTGCCTGAGGGAGTGAGCACAATGTAGAAGTAAAGTGCTCAGATCTGGGTTCAAATCCTGGCCCTACCACTTACTAGTTTAATCACCTCAGACAAATCATTAACCTTTCCAGGCCTCCATTTCCTCATCTGTAAAGTGAGTATAATAATAGCTTGCCTCATAGGGTTGTTGTGAGGGTCACATGAGATAATGCTTAGCACACTGCCTGTCACAAATTAAGTGCTAAATAAATGTGGTCCCTTAGCAGTTCTAACAGTTCTACAGTTAGCTCATGTGGACCAAAGCAGCAACCCTAGGAGGTTTTTACTGACAGAGCCAGGACCCAAGGTTCCCACCTCTTTGTCTAAGGCGCTGACCACCCCATGACTGTGTGTGAAGAACCTAGGGGAACCCAGCTACTTCTTAGAGGTGGGCTTTTGGAAGGGAGTAGGTTACTTTCCTGCCTGGGCCAACTCTAGATGTTGAGGGTCTGGCTGAATGAGTTCTGGGTTCTGTAGTGATGTGGGTATTTGCAGTGAGGATGGCAGTCCTGAGGATCTATTCAGCACAGTTATCAACCTCTTACTGGAACAGCTTGGAGTGGTAAATGCGGGGGGGGAGGGTGTCCCCCTGACCAACCTGTCCCCAAGTGGAGCATCCAAAAAACCAAACCAAACCCAGTGTTGTCGAGTCGATTCCGATTCATAGCGACCCCATAGGATAGAGTAGAACTGCATCATAGAGTTTCCAAGGAGCGCCTGGTGGATTTGAACTGCTGACCCTTTGGTTAGCAGCCGTAGCACTTAATCACTACGCCACCGGGGTTTCCAAATGGAACATACAGTGGGGAAATTAAAGAGGGACTGAGAGGGGATGTAACTCAGGGGTTGAGAAGAAAGGCTTGAGGGACAGAATTTCCAGAAAGCACTGAAGCAAGAGAAGAAAAATAAGGCTAGGGGAATACAGAGTATCTGGAAGCTTAGAGTAGTCGACATTCTCTGCCAGAAGCCTGGGAAGACTTGACAAAGGAGAAGACATCTGAGCAATATCTCTCCTTCACACTGCTCCTTGTCCCCTGTCCCTAGCTTATGACGGAGCTGCTGAGTGGCATTCGGGTCATCAAGTTCTGTGGGTGGGAGCAGGCACTGGGGACTCGAGTAGAGGCCTGCCGGGCTCGAGAGTTGGGGCGACTACGGGTCATCAAATACCTGGACGCGGCCTGCGTGTACCTGTGGGCTGCCCTGCCGGTTGTCATCTCCATCGTCATCTTTATCACCTATGTCCTCATGGGGCACCAGCTCACTGCCACCAAGGTGAGGACTGGGTTGTGGGGGAGGGGAGAGTCTATGTAAGCCGTGGGAGGGAGGCAGCAGTGAGGAGACTGCAGTGGAGTGGAGAGGTAGGCTCAGGTCCTACTGCGCTGGCTGGGAAAGAGAGCAGGAGGACCCCTGACTGCCTCATGCTTTTCCAACTAAAAGGAAATTCTCTAACGGGAGCTTTTTCTGGGAACTTGAATATATAACCTTCCCTCTGTGAAGGAAGGAGCCCTGGTGGCACAGTGGTTAAAGTGCTCAGTTGCTAACCAACAGGTTGGTGGTTCAAGAAAGATATGGCAGTCTGCTTCCCTAAAGATTTATAGCCTCGGAAACCCTTTGGGGCAGTTCTGTCTGTCCTGTAGGGTTGCTATGAGTCAGAATTGACTTGACAGCAGTGGGTTTGGTTTTGTTTTTTTCTGTGAAGGAATTTCTCTTCCCTAACTTCCAGTCAGGCCCCAGTTTGGGGTTAGGTCTCCTTATCTTCATTCTGATGGCTTTGGAAAAGAATCTATGATCCAGTGCTGGGTCTAGCCAGAGCCAGATAATGTTGCTGCTTAGAAATTCTGAGGAGGCCTCAAAATGAGCTAGGCCTGTGCTCTTATCGAGACGCAACCTGGATTCCTGGAGGAACAGATCTGCAATTTCTAGGATTTTTGGAGTGGCCACCTCTGCCACCTCCAGGCCAAGGACTAACCAGCCATCCCATCAGTTCTGTTGCTTCCCTGTTCATCCCTCTGCAGATGTGTCCATGGGGACATTCATAGAGCAGGCTTTCAGATAGCTCCCTGCCCTGGGCTCTGGGTGATGCCCACACCGCCCCCTTGTACCTCCTTAGGTGTTCACGGCTCTGGCACTGGTGCGCATGCTCATTCTTCCCCTCAACAATTTCCCTTGGGTGATCAATGGGCTCCTGGAGGCCAGAGTGTCCTTGGATCGAATTCAGCGTTTCCTCGACCTTCCAAACCACAACCCTCAGGCTTATTACAACCCAGGTAATGGGAAGCTAGAGGGCTGGACCTGGCACGGAATGAGGAGGGAACTTTAGCCACTTGGGCACTATATATAGATGCTGCCAAGATGAGCCAGAGGCAGCAGAATCCAGACAGAGCAGGTGGCCAGTTCCTGGGGGAGGTCTCTCAGACTAAGACCAAGGCTAAATTAACTCTGAGCAGGTAGATATGAGGCAGGTGAGGCAACGACATGCCCAAACAGGTAGGTAGTGGGTTAAGAGCTCAAGTTGAATGGCCTCTTCTCCGTTCAGACCCCCCCACGAAGCCATCTACAGTACTGGAGCTGCATGGAGCCCTGTTCTCCTGGGACCCAGTTGGAACCAGCCAGGAGACCATCATCAGTCACCTCGAAGTGAAGAAGGTTCGTTGGTCAGAATACCCTGGGAGATTCCCCAGACTAACGGGGGAGATGGGGACTCGGTGACAGATAAACAAGGACTGAACCAATCATAGCTGATGGCCCTGCAGCTCTAATGGTTGTCAGAGGCACCGGAGGGGTTGTGATGGGCAGGCTGCAATCTCAAAGATGATTCCTCACCTCTGAGTCTCCTTCATCCACACAGCTTTTTCAGAGCAGTCGCATCTCTCCCTGGCCTTTAGCCATCCACCCAGAACAGACCCCAGGGCTTCTCCAGCATTGCCCCAGCAGTTCCTTTTAAAAAAGATTTTGCAAGTGGGCGAGATCATCCCGTATAGCCTGGTGAAGAGGAATCACGCCCTGTGACTCACACCTCAGCATAGTCAAAGAAGAACCTGAAAGAAAGCATTCCTGGCAGGCAGGCGGCTCCTGTGCACCCCCAGTCCTGAGTTTTCACTCTCCCCTGACCTTTGGCCAACCCTTGCCTGACAGCTCAACCTAGCTTTCTCCAGTGGCAGCTGAACTGCCTCCACCACATTTGGCTCACATTTCTGGCTTGGGCAGTATGTTTTGTTTTTCCTCTTAGTTCAGGCAAGACAAGGCTGGAATTTTTCAAAAGGAATTTTACTAATGTGTTAGTTGGGGCTTTTTTTGGATATAAGCCATAGAAACCCACTGGAGCTAGCTTAAGCAAACAAGAATTTATAATAAGGATATAGAAATGAGTTTTTGAAGCCAAAGGCCAGAGTGCAGACAGATCTCAGAAACGGCCCAGAACCAGGCCTCAACTCACACAGCTCTCTCTCTGCCCTCTGTCTGCTTCTCTCCCTGCATTTGCCTCATTCTCTTCTCTCTGTGGGCTCACTCTCCACTGAGCAGAAGACGTGACTGCAGGGAGCCCTCCCACTTACAGGCCGCAGCCAACAGGAGAGAAACTGCCTCCTGGGCTTAATCCCAAATTCCCAGGGAAGGGTCTCACATTGGTTTGGTGCCCACTCATAGAAGGAGCCCTGGTGGCGAAATGGCTAGGCGCTCAGGCTGCTAACCAGAAGGTCGGCAGTTTGAATCCACCTGTTGCTCCTTGGAAACCCTATGGGGCCATTCTACTCTGTCCTATAGGGTCGCTATGAGTCAGAATTGACTTGATGGTGCACAACAACCACATTGATGGGTCAGCCCTGGCTAGCAGCGTGGAGCATCACAGACAGACAGGTTATGGGTTTCTCACCCTGTTTCTAGGAAACGGAAAAAAATTTTTTTTTCTTGAGCTGGGAGATATCTCCATGAATATAATGTTACCACTGAAAAATGAAGGCAAAACAGAACATTTTAAACTGCAAATCAGAAATCGAGCACCTGCACGAAGCTCCACTTTTTGCCCTGATGGAAATCTAGCCACAGATGGATTTTGCCAGCCCAGTATCTGGGCTCCAAAGCCTGGAGTCCTTCCCTCCCCTATACCTTTTTTGGGACGTCTGCCCTGAGCTTGCCTTGGGAATTCTTGGGCAGTTTTCCTCCCATTCTCTGCCATGCGGCTCCCCTTCAAAGGCCCTTCACTCATACAAATGGAAACTTGTAGCTGCTCTGAGTGGGGAATAAAACACCCCACTTCTCTAGACCCCACAAGGTATCAGTCCCTGAGACATAGCTCAGCCAGCAGGGTGGAGAATTCTTTCCCTACAGACTAATCGGGCCAAGAGATGAGTAGTCTCAGTGGGATGATTGGCTGCCCAGAGTCTCTGAAGGGAGACAGCTGCCTGCTCTGTCCCCACCCTGTAAGCAGCGGGCATGCACTTCTGTGGCTTCTTTGCAGGGTTTCCTGGTGGGCATCGTGGGAAAGGTGGGCAGCGGGAAGAGCTCGCTGCTGGCTGCCATTGCTGGGGAGCTCCACAGGTAAGCAGCCTCCAGTGCATCCCTGTCCTCAGCTCGGTCATTTAGCAAACCCTTACTGAATCCCTGCTATGTGGCAGACACCTTTTTAGGGGTCAGGAGCGCCAAAAAGAACAAGACATGGTCCCTTTCTTGAAGGAGTTTTCAGTCCAGTAAGGAGAGGCAGAGAAGAAAGTGAATCATCATAATCATTACGCCCCACTATTGTAAGCGCTATAATAGTGAGCAAAGAAATGGAAACATCCGGCGTCAGCTACTCTTTCAGAAAATGGCGCTGTGAATCGAAGGGACCCAGAGCCGAACGTAGGTTTGAGGAAGGGTCTTCTTGTTTTAATGTGAAAATGAGTGCAGTGTGGGGGCCACCCTCTCTTCTGTGCCCCTGAGGATACCCAGATGTGACAGCTGCTCGGTTTATGGGCGCAACTATAGCCAAAAAGTAGTTTCTTTCCTTCGCATTCCTGAATGAGGCTACAGCCTCATTCGGCACCCTCAACCTCACTGCTTCCAATTCAGAGAGCCATGTAACATAAAGGGGGGCTTTAGCACAGTTAAACACTAAACTAGTAGCTGAAAGGTTGGCGGTTCCAACCCACCCAGAGGTGCCTTGGAAGACAGGGCTGGCAGTCTGCTTCCAAAAGATCACAGCCTTGAAAACCCTGTGGAGCAGTTCTACTCTGCATACATGGGGTCACCGTGAGTGGGAATCAACTCAACGGCAACTAACAACAACATGGAGGAGACAGAAGTTTGGGAAGGCTTCCTGGAAGCAGGGCTGGGAGTGGAAGGACCCAATGGGGAACTGGCCTGCCTACTGCTAGCCTGGCTCTCTGCAGGCTGTCTGGGCAGGTGACAGTAGCAGGGCTGTCCAAGGGCTTTGGCCTGGCCACCCAGGAACCCTGGATCCAGTTTGCTACCATCCGAGACAACATCCTCTTTGGGAAGACATTTGATGCCCAGCTGTACAAGAAAGTATTAGAGGCCTGCGCCCTCAACGATGACCTCAGCGTGAGTGCCTAGCCCTGAAACCTCTTTGGCTACCTGTTTCCCCATGTATCAAATCAGAGTTGCTTCTCTGGGGAGGGGTTCCTCTAACTCAGGCATCATTTACCTAGGACTGGCCATCAAGCTTTGGTTCTCCTAGAGTATCCAGCTGCTTGGTCCTCCTTTCCCCATAGGGCCCAGAGAGTTGGTGGTGACTGGGTGTTCCACACAGCACTTGGAAGAGCCCTGAGGCTTTGGGGCGAGGGAAGGGTTCCCTGTGAGGCTTAGCTCTACTTAGGTCTGGGTACTGGTTCCGATTCAGGAGGCTGTCGGGGAAGGATTGGAAGGGCCCAGTCTCACTTGGTTGCAGGTTACCCTGGGGAAGCCTGCTGAGCCAATTAGATTCCCTCCATCCAGAGCACTAAATTTAGAGGGCAAGATATTCCAGATTTCTCCATGACTTCCCCACCCATCTGCCTTACCCCCTCCAGGACTGTCATCACCACTACCCTGCCCAGGTAAACTTGGAACTGCCTTAGAAAGGAAGACCTTTGAATTTGACCACGGGCCAATCTGTGCCCATTTATCATTTGTCTCTACATCAAGCATGTCCCAAAGCCTACTGGGTACTAGGTACAGTTCTAAGCACTAAGAAAAGAGATGAATTACAAAGCTTTCCCCACAGGGGGCCTACCATCTAGTGGACCACAGGTGTTTCTCTGGGTATGGGGACCCTCTGGGGACTCCTGAAGCCACCGGAAGGGTCGGAGTACATTCCTTCTCTAAAACCTGTGAAAGCTCCCACATTGAATTTGCCTGCCACCCTTGCCTTACACAGGGCAGTAAGTGAAGCAGAGTGGCTAAGAACCTGGGCTTCAGTCCCACCCCTTACTAGCCACAGAACCTTGGGCAAGGTAATTTACCTGTCTGAGCCTTGGTCTTCTTGCCTGTAAAAAGGAAATAATACTAACTTTATAAGGTTATTATGGGTAGTGACTGAGATAATGTCTGTGAAGTGCTAAGCACATAGTAAGTGTTTAATAAATGCTGGAATTATGGCTTGTCCCCTATGGCTGACCGACACCAAATTCAAGTCCAGTCTCCTCAAGCTCAAGGTTGTTTTGACTTCCGTGATGTCTTTCCTGCAAAGGGGAGGAAATGAGGTAGAAGGTATTGACTAATACTGTTTGAGGGGGCCTGTTCCCTCAGATCCTGCCTGCTGGAGACCAGACAGAGGTGGGGGAGAAGGGTGTGACCCTCAGCGGGGGGCAGCGGGCCCGGATTGCCCTTGCTCGTGCTGTCTACCAGGTAAGTTAAAGGTGGGGTGAGAGATAGAGGGAGTCAGCAGCCTTGGGAGCTTGGCTGAGAGGGAGGATAGGGATGTTTTCATCAACATCCAGTTTCTTCTTTCCCTCCCCTCTCCATGCTCTTGAGGCATTGCTCCCCTGAGGTATTGGTTCCCTGAGGCATTGGTCCCTTGGCCAGCCCATTGCCCTTGTTGCAGACTCAAGACAGAATTAAAGGCTCGTTAAAAAGCGTTATGTGGCTTGAGGAACTGGGACCCAGCAAAGCTGAGCGCTGGCCCTCAGGCACTGACCTTGGCGGGAGAGAAGTCCACCCTCAGGTCTACTGCTGTAGGTGTAGCTCCCAGAGTTCCTCTCAATTGTTTTCTCTGACCACCTTGAGATCAGCTCCTAGGAGAGTCTCTGGGTTCTGGCTAGAGGACTTGGAGCTTGGTGCCCATGGTGCCCCTACCTTTGCCTAGGAAAAGGAGCTCTATCTCCTTGATGACCCTCTGGCTGCTGTGGATGCAGATGTGGCAAACCACCTGCTGTATAGGTGCATCCTGGGAGTCCTGAGCCACACCACACGGCTGCTCTGCACCCACCGTACTGAGTACCTGGAGAAGGCTGACGTGGTGCTCCTGATGGAGGCCGGACGCCTCGTCCAGGCTGGTAATGTGGCAGCCGGGGCAGGAGGCCAGCTGAGTAGAGGGAGCATCTGCCAAGTGACAGGAAAGAGAGACAGATGGATTGTCAAGTGCAACTCAACCACCCCCTCTATATGTGGCCAGGGCCCGGTCATTTCCTCCTTCCGTATCATGGGAAACCCACTCCACCTTACAGAATTGGAGTGAGGAAATAGGAGAATGGGGGGAAGCAACACATTGGTGAAATGCCAACAGATGTGGGACTTGTAGGCTTTGTGACTAGATGCGCTTAGGAACCTAGAGGCTTGGGATCTCTGAGAATTTGATGACCTTGAAGAAGAGAAAGTGGTCAGGTTTAGAAAAGTCGTTTTGTTAAAAAAAAAAAAAAAAAAGAAATTCTGAAGGATGATTACCCAGAGGGACACAACAGGCAGAAACAGGAGGAAACCAGGCTCAACCAGAGTGTTAGGAAGTTGGTAAAGCATGAGGAAAAAGCTCTGCAGTAATGAGAGGTGAAGGAGCCCTGGTAGTGCAATGGTTAAGTGCTCAGCTGCTAACTGAAAGGTTGGCACTTTGAACCTACCAGTCACTCCATGGGAGAAAAGACCTGAAAATCTGCTTCCAGAGAGATTTACAGCCTAGGAAACCCTACGGGACAGGTCTACTCTGCCCTATAGTGTCGGTATGAGTCAGAATCGCAACACACAACAACGAGAGGTGACTGGACCAGCCTCACAGGCGCCTGTGACTCTCCTATCAGGAATGAGCATTTGTCCGTGCTGGTTGAACTGCAGATGCAGAGGGGTGAACTTGATGAGTCCTGTTCAGAGTCTGGGGATCCAGGTCAGGGTTCTCCTAGGGTAGGCTGGGGAGGAGGTCCGAAAAGAATGGGAGGTACAATCTGCACAGGTATTTAGAAGGGCATAGTATATACCCATAACAGCCCCCTTCTAGCCTCCCCTTCTACCTTGCAGGACCTCCCTCTGAGATTCTGCCATTGGTACAAACTGCCCCCAAAGCCTGGGCTGAGGATGGACAGACATCTGACTCAGGTATGGCCCAGGGGTGGAAAGAGAACTCGCTCTTCACCACCATGTAGAGAGATGTTTTCTACCAACCTTGCTTATCCCCCTGAAACGCTGAGGTTTTCAACTGTTGTCATGCAAGCTTAATCTCCCCCTGATTCTCACAGCCATATCCCAGTCAATATGGAACCCCAAGAAACCAAAGGAGGGGCTAGAGGTGGAGGAGAGTACACCTGGCCGCCTGCTGCAAGAAGAAAGCAAAAAGGAAGGTGCCGTGGCCTTCCACGTATACCAAGCATACTGGCGGGCTGTGGGCTGGGGCCTGGCCCTAGCCATCCTCTTCTCTCTGCTCCTTATGCAAGGTGGGAGTATACTGTGGAGTCCCGTACCCCTACCCAGCCATCCCCTCAAGATGCCCATCACCCCATCGCTTTGTACTAATCATTCCAAAGCCTAGAGACTCAAAAAGCATGGGTAACAGCTGGGATAAAAGGCATGCCCGCAAGTCAAGGGGAGAGCTCCAGGGGCCAGGAGGATGTACTCTATGGCCATCTCTGATCCGCACCCCCCAGCCTTGCTCCCACTCTGCAAGTTCAATGGCATGCTTTTCCCAGAGCTGAGGGGCGATAGGCCCAGGAAGGAAACGCAGACCAGGGAGAACATGGAAGAGTGACGGCAGGGCAGGGCATGAAGAAGGGTAGGAACCAGAGATGCAGAGGGAGGGGGTGTTTGAGTAGAAGGAAGGAGAGAAGTCTCATATAGCTTTTTCCCTCCCGTCCCTACCCAGCCACACGGAACGCTGCTGACTGGTGGCTCTCCCACTGGATCTCTCAGCTGAAGGCAGCCAAGAATAGCTCCCAGGAGGCGCCAGCCCCCAGCAGCCCAGTTTCTTCAGGGCTCTTCTCTCCCCAGCTGCTCCTCTTCTCTCCCGGAAGCCTCTAGTGAGTGTCTGGGGCTGCCAGGCAGAGAGAGAGTGAGGGGTGGGGGGCTGATGTTGCAAGGGCTGCATCTCATGGAGGGTGGGGAGAGCTAGCACGGGGAGGAGAAGGGACCCCTGAGTGGCCCTTCTTTTGGTTACCCACAGCCCCTTCCCCACCACCCAGTGCCCCAGTGCTCCCACTGCCCAAAGCTGCCCCCAATGGCTCCTCAGACATCCGTTTCTACCTCACCGTCTATGCGACCATTGCTGGTATCAACTCCCTCTGCACTCTTCTCCGGGCAGTGCTGTTTGCGGCAGGCACTCTCCGGGCAGCTGCCACCCTGCATCGCCGCCTGCTGCATCGAGTTCTTATGGTGAGGGGATGGGAGGGTGAGGAGGGGGGAGCACAGCCCTAGCCCTGTGGGGCGTCCACCTAGCACATGGGCTCCACTGGGGACCCCATCCTACACCTCTCCTCCTAGGGATAAAATAGCCCCTCACAGATGGGTGTAGCACTTGATGACCTCCAAGGCCTGGAGAGGCCCAATCTGAACTGGATTCAAATCCAGTTACTTAAGCCTATAGTTTTCTTATCTGTAAAGTGGGGAGAGTAAGAAAATTTATTTTGTAGCTACTTAGTTTTGGACTTCTGATGGCGAGGGTTGAGTTAATCTTACCCCTCAGTTCATGCAAGGCCCCTTTTATGTTTTATTGTATGTATGTAACCCAGGTTCAATTCCTGAACAATGTGCCTCAAGCCTAGCCACCACCACCTGTCAGTGGAGGCTTGTGTGTTTCTATGATGCTGAACAGGTTTCAGTGGAATTCCCAGACTAAGACAGACTAGGGAGAAAGGCCTGGTGACCTACTTCTGAAAATCAGCCAATGAATCACAACGGTTTGGTTCTGTTGTGCATGGGGCTGCCGTGATTCAGGGCCGACTCAATGGCAGCTAAGAACATGTATGCATGCCTGTATGTGTGTATGTATTTATTTATCCCCTTTTATCTCTATGCTCTATTTCCATTTCTCCTCCCTTGATAAACAAATATTCCGTATGTGTTTTTAATATGTATATTTTGCTTCTGTTTTTATAAAATGCCTGTTTTGTGTGCATGTATTTTTAGTTTATGCAAACAATATTGTACTGGATCTTGTTCTCTTTCATACTGTTTTTATTTAAGGCTGTTTCTAAGATCCATCCACGTCATTATATGTATATCTAGTCTGTTGCTTCCTCTGTTGACTTATTGTGACGATTAAATTAGTATGTGGAAAGTACTTAGGATAGTATCTGGCACTTAGTAAGTACTCAATTACCCATTATTATTACAAAGCCCTTTGTTGCCCGTTCTCTTACTAGGACCTCAAATACCCTTGTGAGGTAAGTACTAATATTGCCATTCTACAGGTGAGGAAACTGAGGCTCTGAGAGTTTAAGTGACCTGGCCAAGGTCATGCAGTTAGTTCTGTGGAGAGCCAGGCATTAAAGCCAGCATTGTGTGGGCCTTCCCACTGCCTGGCAGGAAGCAGCCACCCACTGTCCTGCCTCTCTCTGAGAGCTGTGGAGGGGCCATCTTCACGCTGTGGTTAATTTCTCATAAGCTGGCACTAGGAGGTTCTTCAGAAAGTCATTCAATCTAGTCTCCTGCTTAAGACAGGACTGTACCCAAAGTCAAGGCAGAAAGTGGAGAAATGGGAAAGGCAAAGCAAGGGAAAGGGGTGTTTTTGAGACTATACCTCCCACTAGTAGTCCTAATAATGAAGCAATTATTGAGCACTTCCCCATGCCAGGCAGACTGTGCTAAGCACTTGGCTGCTATATCCATGGCCATTAATCCTTCCAACTACCCTGTGAGGTGAGGTTCCATTAAACAGGAGCCTCTGGAAGATTAAGCCCCATGCCTGGGGTCTCACATCTAGTAAGTGACAAAGCTGGAATTCAAACTGCTGTCTGACTCTGTAGCCTGAGCCCTTAACCCATGAGACAATACTGAGTGTGACTGCTGCCCTCACCAGCTCTGTCCAGCCACCAGCAATTAGGATGTCCCTACTGACACCTAACTAAATCTCATTCACTAGCCTGGAAGTTCCCCACCTTCTAGAGAGAGATGAGCCCTCTGCCCTTGAAAGGGTAGTAGGTATGCCTGCCACAGAGGTGGAGAAATGGCTTAGCATGACCTTCTATGGTCACCACTGACCAGTGGGTTGGGAGAGTCTATTCTTCCTCCAAGCTCCTCCAGTCTTTCCCCTCTGCCCCCAAAACCTGGGGACAGTTTACCCCTTTCCTGTTCTCTGCCTTGGGCCTTCCTCCCCACCCCACCTCCCCCCAGGGCTGCCCACCAACCCCGTTTCTGCCAGTCCCTGCTCTTGCCCAACTACATCCCCTCTCCCAGGCACCAGTGACCTTCTTTGACTCTACACCCACGGGCCGGATCCTAAACCGCTTCTCCTCTGACGTGGCCTGCACGGATGACAGCCTGCCCTTCATCCTCAACATCCTCCTGGCCAATGCAGCAGGCTTGTTGGGCCTCCTGGCTGTGCTGAGCTCTGGCCTGCCCTGGCTGCTGCTGCTGCTGCCACCTTTGAGCATCATCTACTACCGCGTGCAGCGCCACTACAGGGCCTCCTCACGGGAATTGCGGCGCCTGGGCAGCCTCACCCTGTCCCCACTCTATACCCACCTGGCTGACACCTTGGCTGGCCTCCCTGTGCTCCGGGCCTCCGGGGCCACCTACAGGTGTGTGAGGTCTGCCTTTCCCAACCAGACCGAGGGAAATGGGTGCTGGGAGAAGGGGAGATGAGGGCATGTGTGGTAGGGGGCGTAGAGACCTTGGGGGAGAAGGGAAGGTTTGAGAACACTAGATGAAAGAGGAGGGAAAAAAGGCCAGAAAGAAGGTACAGTGAGGCAGAGCAGACCCCACTACAGAACAGTGTGTTGGTATCTCTGTATCTCTGAGGGAGGCCTGGGGGTGGGTAGAGCAGCTCCCAAGATGTTCTGTAGTGGGGTCTGGATGGGAGGAGTCTGGATGGGCCAGTGGAACAATGGAGTAGCCTTAGTCCCCTCTTGGCCTCCCCAGATTTGAGGAGGAGAACCAGCGACTCCTAGAGCTAAACCAGAGGTGCCAGTTTGCCACGAGTGCCACGATGCAGTGGCTGGACATTCGGCTACAGCTCATGGGGGCTGCAGTGGTCAGTGCCATCGCAGGCATCGCCCTAGTGCAGCATCAGCAGGGCCTCGCCAACCCAGGTGCCCCCCCAGACCCTTCCCCTCACCTCAGAAGCAAGTTACCCCAAACCCCACCCCAAACCTCTCCCTGCACTGCCTCCCCGCCCCCAACATCATCCCCTCCTATCCAAGGCTTCCTGTGAGGGTGCTTTGTAATTAACATCATCATCATCCATCATCATTTTCGAGGTGAGGAAATTTGGTCTCAAGGATTGACTTGTCCCAGGTGGTGGTGGATCTGGCACCACCCTGCATCCCTGCCACTCTAGCCCTGGCCCACCCATCATTCCTCATAGCTTCTGCTGGCCCACTCCACTCCTTTGCATCTAGCCCTCTGTGGTCCCAGCCAAGATCCTTTCATCTTCCTGCTTCTTTGCTGGCTTCCTTTAAGTGCCCACCATCCACAAGCTTGTAATCCTCCCATCTGCCCCAACCACTCCCCCTGCACACACAGAAATACACCAGTGTCCAAGCTCCCCTAGCAGTTGGTGTTCCTCTGTCCCAGGGCTGGTGGGCCTGTCGCTGTCTTACGCCCTGTCCTTGACGGGCCTGCTGTCGGGCCTGGTGAGCAGCTTCACCCAGACAGAAGCTATGCTGGTGAGCGTGGAGCGGCTGGAGGAGTACTCCTGTGACCTGCCCCAGGAGCCCCAGGGCCACCCACTACAGGTGGGCCGGTACCCCTGCCCCAGACCTACCTCAAGCCAGAGCTCTGGAACCCTGAAGGGCTCCCTGAGTCCCTCCCTTAGTTCCTTTCCTTTCTCTTCCCTCCATCTTTTTCACATGGCCTTCACCATTCTTTATTGTTCCTCATTTTGTATCCATTTTCCCCATCTTTCCCACACTGTCACTCACTTCCCCCACCTCTGACACCATCCACTTCCTGTTATTCTCCCCTTCCGCCCTCTGCCCCCCCTTCTCCCCATCACTCCTCCCCCTCTCACCTGTCTCCCTCCATCTTCCACCCACCAACCCCACTAGCCGGGCATCGGCTGGCTGACCCAGGGGAGTGTGGAGTTCCAGGACGTGGTGTTGGCGTACCGGCCAGGGCTGCCAAATGCCCTGGACAAGGTGACCTTCTGCGTGCAACCTGGAGAGAAGTTGGGCATCGTGGGCCGCACAGGCTCCGGCAAGTCCTCCCTGTTGTTGGTGCTCTTCCGGCTGCTGGAGCCCAGTGCAGGGCGAGTGCTGCTGGATGGTGTGGACACCAGCCAGCTGGAGCTGGCAGAGCTCAGGTCTGGGGGAGGAGGGATGAGGTGCAGGGCAGGGAAGAGGGGAACTGGAGCTGCTGCACATAGAGGAGGGCCCAGCTAACAAGGCATAAGCTCAGGGCCACCAGGGTTGATCAGGGGGTGAGAGGGAGGATGAGATAAGCAGGTGAGGACGGTATTCTCTTAGGGCTAAGGGCCACATTCATAGGTGTGGGCCTCAAGGCCTTCCTCAGCCTGACCTAGGCCCACCCTTCTAGCTTCATCTTTCTTATATACCCGCCTCATTCATCCTCCACATTAGACCAGCCAGTCACTGCCTCCAAGAGCCTCAACAGTGTGTCCCAAGATACTGATTCTCTTAGCCCTCAGGCTTGGCAGGCAGTGCTTAGGACAGCTTGAGACCTCGGCCAGCTGCCTCTGGCAACAAGTGGCCTCTTCTGGGGCTATATACCCGACCCCCAGGTGAACCTAGTATCATTTACTCTGAGTTCCATGACATAGAAAAGGTAGGGAAACTCTCCTAAAGCCCTGTGCACATTATCTTCCCCAGGCCCTGCTCTTCCTCTCCTTGTCTTCTCTTATAAGCTGTGGTGACCTTGCCATATAGCTCTACCATATAGCTCCTCAGGATCCAAGTCAACCTGGAAGCATCTCTAATTACTCAGTCTCTCTGACCATTCTTTGCCCAACCACTGCTGTCCCTGGAGTCAGTGCCACACAGTTCACCCATTCTTTTTCTCATACCTCAGTGAACTGTCAGCTCCATAAGGACAGAATCTAGGCCTTTCAATTTTTGGTCTGGCCCATAGCTCCAGCATGGTTCTAGGTACGTGACCGACTAGTCATTTATCTGATTGGGCTGGGGTGGACAGCAGAGTGGGGCACATTCAGGTCTTATCTCCTAGCTTGTCTGGAGGTGCTGGGAACAGATTACTCACATCTCCAGCCTGGGTCCCATGCCCTGTCCCCTGCTTGTCCCAGGTCCCAGCTGGCCATCATCCCCCAGGAGCCCTTTTTGTTCAGTGGAACTGTTCGGGAAAACCTGGACCCCCAGGGCCTGCATGAGGACAGAGCCCTATGGCAGGCTCTGGAGCAGTGCTACCTGAGCGAAGTGATTGTATCCACAGGTGAGTGGTAGGCCCTGCCCTGCAGGGTGGCAGGAGGAATGGGGGTTGGGCTTGGGGCTGGTCCTAAAGGGGAGGGGGCTCTGTGAGCAGGGAGACAGTGGGAAGAGGCCTAGGACTTTGGGGTGAAGACACTCTGCCTTGCAGGTGGTCTGGATGGTGAGCTGGGCGACGGGGGCCGGAGTTTGTCACTGGGGCAGAGGCAACTGCTATGCCTAGCCCGGGCTCTCCTCACAGATGCCAAGGTAAGGCAAGAGGAAGGGACATTCAAAAGGCCAGGAAGGAGGCAGAGGACATGCAGGGGGTGAGGAGGTTGGCTTGGGAAAGGTTTCCAGGACCAAGTTAGAGAAGATTCAGAGTCCTGGGTTTCCTTTACTTTTTAGAGCTGGAGGTGGGGACCTGTACAGTGGGCTGGGCTAGGAGGTGGGGCTAGTGCCTGGGTAGGAGCCAGGAGCCAAGGCTAACCCTCTCCTCTCTCCTCCTCCCGCACCCCCTCCTCCTGTTCCAGGTCCTGTGTATTGATGAGGCCACAGCAAGTGTTGACCAGAAAACAGACCAGCTGCTCCAGCAGACCATCCGCAAACGCTTTGCCAGCAAGACAGTGCTGACCATCGCCCACAGGTGTGCAAGTGTCCACAATGACAGTCTAATCAGGGGCTCTGGTGGCATGGACCCAGAGCTTCCATTCTTTTCAGGGACCTTGGCTCCCCTTTCCCCCCCGAATGTCAGCTCCTCATCCTCTAAACCTGGCCTCTATAAAGGGCCTCTAGAATCACAGACCTGGGCCCTTTATAGCATACTATCTGAAGGAACCGTGCTTCCATAAGGGGGCTCTCCCCTCGAGGGCACTGTCCCCCACCCCCCATACTAACCACCTTCTCCCACACAGGCTCAACACGATCCTAAACTCGGACCGGGTCTTGGTGCTACAGGCGGGGAGGGTCATGGAGCTGGACTCCCCTGCTGCCCTGCGCAACCAGCCCCATTCGCTGTTCCAGCAGCTGCTACAGAGCAGCCAGCAGAGAGCCCACACCTCTGCCTGAGGGCCTGGACCTCATCCTACAGCCTTCTCCATCATACTGCCCCCTCCTTCTGTTCCAGCTGCTGGGCCAGCACAGAGATGGTGACCCTTTATTTACATTCTCCTCTGAGGCTCTACCTCTACCTCATCTCCCCCAGAGGCCGGAAAGGGTACCTGGGCTCCTCTCCAGAAGCCACTCCTCCCTGGTGGGCAGAATCCAGAGGCTTCCCCAGAACCCAGGCCTTTGCACCAGCCCTCTTGCATCTGGGACTCCAGGCAGGTGTTTCTGGGTTAGGAGCCCACTTGCATTTTCATAGTTTTATTTGATAAAATGCCCATCTTACATTCTGTATATTAAAAAAATAATATTTCTGATGTGAGGCTGAGGTTCCTCAGTGTGTATACCCCAGTGAGGGGTGATGAGAAAGGACACTGCAGTCTGAGGTGTGCAGCAGGTAAAGAAGGGGGCCAAAAAGCCCCCCCATATCCATCACAGTGCTGTAGTCTTTCCGGGCTCACCGGGCAAGTCAGGTGGCAGGGGAAGCCCAGCTGGCAGCATGCTAACCTGACACTCCTGGTCCTGGCGTGCTGGGGCATAGTGTGGAATGGGGTAGCAACAGGGTCCAGGGGGGCGGACACCCCGGCGCCAGGCCCTCAGGGTCAGCAATCCAGTGGCCAGGACCAGGGCAGCAGTGAGAGCCCCAAATACCACCACGGCCACCAGGCTAGACTCCGCCAGCGCCGCCTCTTGTCTCCGCACCACCTCCTTCACGGAGATCCGAAGTAAACCGGCCCCTGCACTATGGGGAACTGGCCCCGTGGTGGGTACCACCACAGCTGAGGTGGGACCCAGGGGAAGGTCCGCCGTGGTGAAAGGGTCTGGAACTGGTAAGACAAGCTCACAAGTCTTGCCGCCATAGCCACTGGGGCAGAGACAGTCAAAGTCATGGACGCGGTCCCGACATCGGGCCCCTCTCTGGCATGGGTGGCTGGCACAATCATCCAGGTTGATGGTGCAGAAGCGTCCAGCAAAGCCCTCAGGACAGAGGCAGGAGAAGCGGTTTATGCCATCAAGGCAGGTGGCGCCGTTTGCACAAGGCCTCATCAGGCAGTCATCAACATTCACCTCACAGCGGGCACCAACAAATCCTGCCAAGCAGCGGCATGTGAAGTTCAGGGCAAAGCCCTGGTTGTCCTGGCACTGCCCGCCATTCTGGCATGGGGAGCTAGAGCGAGGGTGGGAGAGGGTATGGAGACCAACTTACTGATACTTGCAGGGTAGCCTCCATTAGCATCCTGACCACCACCATCCCCCTCCCCACCTTTTAGCTATGTCACTTTGGGCCAGCCTCTCTGAGCCTCAAATACCTCATTTTTAAAATGGGAATAAAAATAGCATCCGGCTACCAAGTTGTAAGGGTCAAATGAGATAATCCAATGTAAAGCATTTAGCACAGGGCTTGGCCTAAAGGCTCAGGATAAGTGTGCTATTATTATCCTCACAGGCTCTCAGGCCTGGAGGGGAAATGAGGGCAACCAGTCCAGCCCCTCCTTGCCAGTTTCCTCTTCCATACAATGAGGCATAAGACTGCATTTGTGGGAGAATGAGGGGTGTCCTAGCCCCTCAACTCCTCCACGCCCACCTTCCCCAACCAGAGTAGTGGCACATTTATCTGTGTACACCTCCAACTCTATAGTTATTATTTATTTTTTTTAAATAGCTCTGAAGCTAAAAAAGAAAAACACCCTAGACACTGACATGCTGGGCTTTTTTCCTAGGGTGCCTCCATGTGAGTCTTCTGCCCCTCAGCACCAATAACCTCACCACACCTGCTCAACAGTTCTGTCTCCTCCCTCATCACCTGTGTCACCAGATTCTGATCTAACCCCCAGTTCACCCCTGGGCCCAGCACTCACCCTGCCTGCTCACAGGGCCCAGCCTTGCGCTCACAGTCGTGCCCGTGGAAACCTGGTGGGCACACACAGTGGTACTCACCGCCCCCGTCATACATGCACTGGCCTCCGTTCTGGCAGGGGGACTGTGTGGTACAGATGTGCTCATCTGGAGAGGAGACAGGGAAGGCTCTGGGCTAGCCTTTCATATCTGGTCCCCACACCTCCCAGGCCCCACTCAACCAGGCTTTCAGGCCAAAGGCTCTGTGGGTGTGGCTTGAACTACAAACCCACTAGACCAGACTTTCACAGAGGAAATATAACCCCCACCAAATTTGGAGTCAGGAGATACCTAGCCCTGGCTCTATCAGTGTGTCTCAAAGTGACTTTGAGATACCTCTTTTGTGGCCCTCAGTTTTCTTATCTGTGAAATGAGTATAATTTTAAGCAGCTGCCTTGCCAACCTCACGGGACTATGTCGAGGATCCACTCAGATGATAGATATGTGTAAAATCGACACAACAAAATACCATGTATTTGAGAGTTTGAGCAGGACACCATAGGTGCTCAATAAATAGGGATGGGTTTTCTCTCAAGGTACAAAGCTACCAACAGCTACCCCTTTGTCCCCCTACCTTTGTCACAGAACTTCCCCGCCCAGCCACTGTGGCAGATGCACTGCCAGGGCTGGTGGCAGGTTCCGTGCTGGCAGCCAGGCATCCTCACACAGCGCTCGCAGTGCAGCCCCTCCCAGCCCGGGTCACACCTGGTGAGGAGAAACACAGGGTCAGGGCTCTGAGTAAGGAGATGTGAGGAAATGAAGGAGGCAGGACCAGAACAGAAAATAGGAGGACATATATCAGCCCGAGCCCTGGTGACAATGGTTAAGTGTTTGGCTGCTAACCAAAGGGGTGGTAGTTCAAACTCACCCAGCAGCTCCATGGGAGAAAAGACCTACTCTCGTAAAGATGACAGCCTAGGAAACCCTACAGGGCAGTTTTATTCTGTCATATAGGGACACTATGAGTTGGAATCAACTCAATGGCACACAAGAAGAAGGCAAAGGAAAGGAGCCCTGGTGGTGCAACAGTTAAGTACTCAGCTGCTAACAGAAAGTTTGATAGTTCAAACCCATCCAGCAGCTCTGGGGAAGAAAAACCTGGAGACCTGCTCCCGTAAAGATCACAGCCTAGGAAATCCTAAGGGGCAGTTCTACTCCGTCATATGGGAGTTGAAATCAACTCAATGGCACCCATCAACAACAAGGGAAGGTCTGTCCTAGGTAGGTGCAGGGCTGTAGCAGGGTCACAGGACACATTAAAGTCCTGGTTCTGCACTTCGTCTAACCTTTCTGAGCCTCAGTTTTCTCATCTGTAAATTGGGGATATACCCCTCATAGGGTGTAATAAGGAAGAAATTAACTAAGATGATGTCTGTAAATGTCTCCAGGACCACTCCTGGCATGTCTGAGGTACTCACAACATTTTTTAAAAAGTGACCTTGAAAGGTCACCAGGCCCATCTTCCTACCTCTGACTCTAGGGCAAATGGCTGACCTATTCTTATAAAAACCCCTCCAAGGATGGAGATTCCCAAACACCCTAGCCCTTTGAGCAACCTGCCACATCAGCTTATTTCCTTATGTCCAGACACACTTTCCTCCTGCTACAGAACATGCTCAACCCCCACCCTAGGGAGTCAATTAGTCAAATTCATCAAGGAAGATCCTCTTTTATTACTTGTACTTCTCCCCAGCAACTCTCGCTGCAGCCTTTCTTTCCCAGGCTGAACCATTTCTTCTCTTTATTTCTTTTCCCCTTTCCTCATAGCTCACATCCCCACACTCCCACCCTGTCTTTTCCATACTTGGATAGTAAAGCCCTGATATCTTGAGGAGGAATGTTTTCAAATCCCTGGATCAGACTTGGGAGAGTAAAGAAGAGGGGAGATATAAGCTGGAAGAGGCAAAAGAGAGGCAAAGCAAAGGAAAACTTGGTGTGAAGGTCCTAATGGGTCTTCCCTGTGCCATAAGTGGTGATGGGGAATTAACAATAGGGTCTTAACCCTCAGACACACTCTCCTGGGGGCTGACCTGGTTGTGGGTGTGCAGAGCTGGGAAATGAGTCCAGTACCCATACATGGGGAGCAAAGGGTTCCGAGGGACGTGTTCCTTACCTGCAGGAGCCGTCAGGCGCGCAGCAGCCGTGGGCCAGATCACAGTGGGAGCTGCAGTCATCCGCTGGAAGAGATTGATGTTATAGGGGTGAGCCCGGGGTCAGCGTTCGGGTCGCAGGACTGGTGAAAGGATGTGGGGTCCCAGTAATGGGGCGGCTCAGCTCCGGGGCAGGGCAGCACACAGACCCATCCCGTTCTGAAATGGTGACCTGGTTCTCGCCTGCCCCGCGGGTCGGAGCGGCTGCAGTGCCGTATCTGGCCGGCAGAGGTCAACGTGCAAGCAAGGGATGGCGGGACAGGGCCGCGGCCAGAGCCCGGGGGCGCGCTCACCTCGGGCAGGCTGACCGGGTGGCCCCAGGATGCACAACAGGCACACGAGATGTAGGCAGCGGCAGCCGCTGGGCATGGTCAGTGCCGGCCCCAGGAGGGACTGACGGATGGATGGCCGGACGTGCGGACACCTGTGGGATGGGACGGGCTGGGAGGCGGCCGGACGCGGAGATAGCGGCACGGATATGGGTTCCGAGTGACCCGAGCCGACTGGGGAGGACAGGCGTCCCGACAGGAGGAGGGGATGGAGGTAGCAGGAGGGAGGGGGCGGGAAAGGATTGGAGACAGGAACCAGAGACCGAGGTCTGTGGGGAGGGGCCGAAAGAGGGACAGCGCGGAGAGAGGCGAGGGTTTGGGAAGGGCAAGGAGTGGGGGCGCAGTCGGGGACTACGAGGCCCGAGGGGATGAGGACAGCGCCGAGAGGCGGCCTAGAGCACCGCGGGGACGGTGGGACTAGAGGGAGGGGCAGTTCCCAGCAGGGAGCAGTCTCTGTCCCCCACCCCAAAGGCCCCCCAGGACTCGTTCCTACGTCCCCTTCCCATCTGCGCCGCGCTCGGCTCTCAGCGGCGCAGGGCCAGGAGTCCCCACAGCGCCCCGGCCCCGTGCGCTCCTGCCTTCCGTGTCCTCACCTCGGGCTAGGAGGCGGCGCGCCTGGGGCGCAGTGCGAGGCCGGATCCGACGCGCTCTGCAGAGGTACCGGACAGGGGCAGGGGCGCGGGGCTGCCCCTAGCTGGCCGCGGGGCCAGGCGCCGAGGCGGCTGCCATGCCAGCACAGCGCTCGGAAATCTGGGGCTCGAGGCGACCCCGAGCGGCGGCGGCAGCGGTGGCTCCTCACGCGCGCTCAGACCTCCTGCCAGGGGCGGCGTGTGCCGGCGGAGCCCGCCTCCCCCGGAGCCAACCGCCGGCCCGCCCCCCGCCAGCCGCGTCGGGTGCCTCCCTCCAGTCCCCCGGCCCCGCGACGCACGCGCGCACCTCGCCCGGGGGCGCTCGCAGCTTGCTGCGGCTTATCGGTGATGCCCGGGCCCCCAGCCTACGCTGCCCGGCACAGCCAACCAACCTCTCCGAACCTCGCTTTCTTCAACCACGGGAGGAAATTCTGGGAGGAAATTGTCAAGTGCCGGCCAAACGAGCGCGGCCCTGTGATTCTCGGATTTCGCATGCCCGCTGTTGTCACCCGCGCCCCTCATCCCACGCCCCACCTCCGCTCTCACCGTCCGATTCCCATCACACTTCTCATCTATATCCCTTGCACACTCAGAGCACACTTGCCGCTCCCTGCCCTCCTCCTCTCACCAGCCCACGCCTCGCCTGCTTGTAAAGCCTTCATCATGGCTTCATCTGTCTGCTCCTCGCGTCCTCCGCTTCTTTCCCTCCTCTTTGCCATCCCCAGCCTTCCAGGATCGACCCTTGGCTATCTAAATGCCCAGCCTGCTCCGTACCCCCATACCTCCGTCCTTTGTCAAGTCCATCTTTCCGACTCTAGCCCTTTCCACAACCGCTACGGGAAAGCCTCCCTGAACAGGGAACGCCCTCTGACTCTGTAAACGTGCCCCCAAGTTCCCACTTCTGTACCCCCATCACATCCTGTTCTTGGCCACAGGCTAGTCCTCAGTTGCTCATACCCGGAGCTCAGACTGGGGGAGTTGGGATGGGTGGGGGAGTAGTAGCCCCACGAAGCTAATGGTTCAGAGAAATCTGTGCAAGACGAGGACTGGGAAACATGGTTTCTTGCTTGAGCAGGACAAAAGAGCAGATGTCTTACGCACCTGAGATGCGAGAGCCAATATGCATCTCTGCTCCTTCAGATCAAGATTTCACCATCTTTAAGTTTAAAACGGAAACCTTGGTGGCGAAGTGGTTAAGAGCCACGGTTGCTAACGTAAAGGTCGGCAGTTTGAATCCACCAGGCGCTGCTTGGAAACCGTTTCAGGCAGTTCTACTCTGTCCTATAAGGTCACTATGAGTCGGAATCAACTCGACAGCAATGGTTTTTTTTTTTTTTTTTTTACGGCTAAGTTTAAAACATTAGAAGGAGGAGTCGGTACCTCATGGGAGGAGCTTCCCACAGAACACCTTGGCTAATTCTTCCTGCAGCCTCCATTGCCCATAACACCCATACCCACACCAGCTCTCCAGCCAGCCTCCCCTCAACTCTGATCACTTCTCTGAAGACTTAATTTGAATAATGCCATCTGACTATTTATTTTGTTTTAATTTTTTTTTTACAGTGAAAAATTGCAAACAACCTGTAATGTCCAAAATGACTGTAGGTTAAATACTAGCTTATGGCATGTCAACATTAGGCAGCTATTAAAAAGTCACCTCTTTGAAGACTAAGGTGTCAAAAAAGCTATGGTAAGTGGGGAAAAAAGAAACAAAGCAGAACCTACCTCAGTATTGGCAGTGATTTCCGTGGATGATGGAATTACAGGTTCTTTCTTTCTTATTGATACTTTTCAGCATTTCCACCTTTTTCAATGAACATGTACAACTTTTATTGTTATTATTAAAAAGAAATTCAATAACATTAAAGAACTCATACAACAAAGTAAAAAGGGGAAAATCACTCACAATCCTACTAGCTTGATAAAATCACCTTACCATTTGACTTGTCTCTTTTCCTATCCAGCTGTTCTTACCTGATGTCCTCAAAAGCGTAATTTTAGATGGCTGCATATTCTATTAAATACAAACACTATAATTTATTTAATCTAGCCCTCATTATTGGATATTTACATTGTGTTTACTTTTTCTGCCATTATAAATTTAGATTCCGACTCATAGCCACCCTATAGGACAGAGTAGAACTGTCCCATAGAGTTTCCAAGGAGCACCTGGTAGATTCGAACAGCTGACCTTTTGGTGAGCAGCAGTAGAGCTTAACCAGTATACCACCAGGATTACCTAACAAATATTTGTTGAGCACCTATTATGTGCCAGATATCATCCTAGACACTGGGAATACAGCTCCTGGATAAATAGTAATGCCACCAATTTTCTTTCTTTTTTTTTAAATAATTTATTTTATTTGTTGTTGTTTTTGAAAATATACACAGCAAAACATGCACCAATTCAACAGTTTCTGTATGTATATAATTCAGTGATGTGGATTATGTTGGTCAAGTTGTGCAACCTTTCTCACTCTCCTCCAGATTATTCCTCCAACGTTAATAAAAATTCACTGCCCCCTAAGCTCCCCTTCTAACATTTCAAGTCGTTGTCAGTTTGATCCCGTATAGATAGCTCTTTATAAGCACGCCATGCTCAAAGCGGATGTTCTTTACTAATTAAGCGAAACTACTGTTTAAAGAAGACTTCGGGGGATATTTTTACTGTTTAAAGAAGACTTCAGAGCAATAGTTTTGGGGATTCATTCAGCCTCAATGGCTCCATAAAGTCTGGATTCCATGATAATTTGAAATTTTGTTCTGCATTTCTCACCTTTTGATCAGGATTCTTCTATAGAATTTTGATCAAAACATTCAATAATGCCACCAATTTTCTTGTATATGGTTTTCTGCATATTTTCAATTCCTTCCTTAGAATAAAGTCTGAAGAGGTGAGTGACTGAGTCAAAGAAGTTGTGATAAATGAACAATTCCTTTTCATTGAAATTCGCTAATGAAACAATAAAGACATTTGAAGCTTTTGAAGTTGATGGCATCAGACTATATCACTCACTACCCCCTCATGCTTTGAAACTTCTGAGGTATGTTCTGCTTTGTTTCTTTGAACAAGCATGAGTGGGTGGTGGGTGATATTGTCTGATGGCTTTTTCTCACTCTCTTCACCCCCACTTCTGTCAAATTCTTGGTGATTCTTAATAATTCAGTACTACATGGACAATTCTCCCAATATTCAGTGTGATGGATTGTGTGCAACGATGGCCACTATGCTTTCCCCTTTGCAATGACTTGGCTGCTCCTCCCAGCAAGAGGTGGTTATTTATTCCTCAACCCCTTGAGCCAGGGCTGGCCTTATGACTTGCTTTGACTAATAGATTGTGGCAGAAATGACATTGTATGTGTTCCAGAGCCTAGGCCTCAAGAAAACCTTGCAGCTCTCACCTTTGTTTTCTTAGAACACTTCCACCATCATGTAAAGAAGCCTGGTCTAGCCTACTGCAGGATGAGAGGCCCAGTGAAGGAGAACTGAGGAATCCTGGCTGACAGTCCCAGCTACTAA
The DNA here is from genome assembly GCF_030014295.1 of Loxodonta africana. NCBI lineage: Eukaryota > Metazoa > Chordata > Mammalia > Proboscidea > Elephantidae > Loxodonta > Loxodonta africana. The sequence continues at coordinate 106,145,453 of NC_087342.1, forward strand.
CCACCAGATGTGTGAGGCCATATTGGATTGCCCATACAAGCTTCCAGATGACATTAGCCACATAAGAGAGCCTGGGCAAGATGAACAGAAAAACTGCCCAGCAGAGCTCAGCCCATATTGCAGAGAAATGGTGATTGTTTTAAGCCACTAAGTTTTGAGGTAATTTGTTAATACAGCAATAAATAACTGATAAAACCATTTCCTTGATTTCTTCTTCTCCACTGAAAAGGATGGTAACACCATAGACTTTGCTACTACCAATAGCTTCACATAGCTCATAATCTCAATTTTAAGCATCACACTTTCTTATCACCAGTTCCCCTCTTTCCAGCCCACACCCTCTAGAACCCTGACTCAAACAATTCTACTACCCACTGGGATCTCTCCTAACAGCCAAATTACAAAAAAGTATTGTAGGAATCCTGCTGGCACAGTGGTTAAAGCACTCAGGTGCTAACCAAAAGGTCAGCAATTTGAACCCATCAGGCACTCCAGGGGAGAAAGATGTGGCAGCCTGATTCATAAAGATTTGCAGCCTTGGAATCCCTGTATGGCAGTTGTACTCTGTCCTACAGGGTTACTATGAGTAGGAAGCAATTCAACAGCAGTGGGTTTGGTTTTCTTGCTTTGAAAAGTATCGTGGGCTTCAGGCGCTGTGCCTAAGGGATAAGTTGGCCTTGTCTCTTACCCATTGATTCTACCTCCTTTTCATTGTCCTGTACCCCACCACATTCACCCTCCCCTCCTCACCCAGCCTGGATTCCATGATCTATCATTATCATCAGTCCTTTTCATATAGCCTCATCTATCTCCATTATTTTCATCTAGCAAAACCCTAACTCCGTTGACTTCTCCAGCCTGTACCCAAGAACATAGCTGGAAAAAACACACACCCATGCTGACTGGTCTCACTTTAAATTCATGACTCAAAAGCCTCTGTGTTGACCACCAATGCTTCTGCATTTCCTTAGTATAGTGCATTCTTTCACCATCTTGCACAGTTATTTTTAACTTCTCCTCTCTCCTTCAACCACCAGCCCCTCCTTCCTTCTCTTTACTCTGCAGATAATCTTGCTTCCAACTTCAGGGAGAAAATAGAAGCAATCTGAAGAGAATTTCCACATGCTTCCACCGCCTACCTGCATCTGTCTGCGTATACTCTGCCATCCCTCCTGTTACTATAGATGAACCACCTGTGTTCTTATCTATTTAAACTCCTCCACCTGGGCACTAGGTCTCACCCTTTCTCACCCATGTAACGACATACCAGTCCTCCTCATCTCTTCTGCATCATTAGTGTGTATCATTTCCATCAGCCTCTCTCCTGTCTTAAAATAACCTCCCTCAACCCCATATTCTCTTCCAACTACATTTTTCTGCTCGCCTTTATTGAAAGCTCTTCAAATATATGTGTCTATACTTGTTATCTTCACTGCCTCAGGACCTTTGCACTAGCAGTTCTGTCTGACTGGATGCTATTTTCATAGCTCACTTCTTCATTTCAGGTTCTGCTTAAATTTCATCTTAGTAGAAAGGCCCTCCCTGATCACCCTGTACAAAAGTCCACCTCCCACTCCTGGCATATTTCCATTACACTGCTTTATTTTTCTCCATACCACTCCACCACTCCTCACCACCTAACATATATGTTAGTTTATTTGTGTACTGATTGGCTCCCCCGACTAGACTGTAAGCCCATGAGGGCAGGCACTTTATTTCGTTTACTGCTATAATCCCAGCTCTTGATTTAACACATCACATCATTGTGCTCTTTAGCATTTAATTTGCACTCTTATTTGTCTTAGTTTCCCTGTCTGTTTCATGGGTAGAGTAAGGGATTTAGGATGGTGGTGTGTTCACTGCTTTCTCATAATCTGGAAAGGGGAAAAATTAACTTTTTATAGGCCTGGCCCTTCCATTTAATCTTTGCCACAACATTGCAAGACAGGCATTATTATTATTCCTGTTTTATAGACGGTCTCTGGGTGGTACAGATGGTTTCCGCTTGGCTGCTAACAGAAAGGTTGGCAGTTTGAATCCACCCAAGATTTCCGTATAAAACCCTCTTGCCGTTGAGTTGATTCCAACTCATAGTGACCCTACAGGATAGAGTAGAACTGCTCCATGTGGTTTCTCAGGCTGAAACATTTAGGAAAGCAGATTGCCACATCTTTCTCCGCAGAGCAGTTCAAACCAACCTTTCAGTTAGCAGCCAAGCACTTAACCACTGTGCCACCAGGGCTCCTTCCACCCAATATTATAGTCACTGAAAACACTATGGTGTGCAGTTCTACTATGACACACGTAGGGTAGCCATGAGTTAGAGTTGACTCGATGGCAACACCATGAATCGGTGGTTTTATAGATGAGGAAAGAGAGGGTACAAGGGATTAGGTGACTTGCCCAAGATCCCAGAGCTAGTGAGTGATGATGCCCTGGTTTGACCCACGCCTGTCTTTCCCTTTTGCCATGCTATCGATCTAGGCAATTGTGCAAAGGGTGGCTGATTGCATTTTCCAGGATGGTGCCACAAGATCTCCCATCCCACATACTCTACTTACAATGTGCCTTTGACATTCCTCCTGTTGAGAGGTGGGCATCTACATTTTCTTCTCTTGAATTTAGGCAGGCTATTTTTTATGGCCATGGTGGAAACCCTGGTGGCGTAGTGGTTAAGTGCTACAGCTGCTAACCAAAGGGTCGGCAGTTCAAATCTGCCAGGTGCTCCTTGGAAACTCTATGGGACAGTTCTACTCTGTCCTATAGGGTTGCTATGAGCTGGAATAGACTCAACAGCACTGGGTTTTTTTTTTTTTTTGTATGGCTATGGTGGAGCGCTGGTGGCACAGGGGTTAAGAGCTGGGCTGCTAACCAGAAAAAGATCAGTGGTTCGAATCCACCAACCACTCCTTGGCAGTTCTGCTCTGCCCTATAGGGTCATTGTGAGTCAGAATTGACTCGACAACAATGGGTGTTTGGTTTGGTTTTTTGGTAACTATGGTGGGAGTGACTTCTGAGGCTAGATCATAAAAGGTGATATAGGTTTCACCTGGTTCTCTCGGGACCCTTGTCTTTGGAGATCTGAATTGCCATTAATCAGTCTAATTGCCCGGAAGTAATTTTGCTATGAGGAAGCCCAGGCTAGTCCAGGTGGAGAGACCACCTGGAGAGGACCTGAGGCTATATGAAGAAAAATACCAGTCCCCCACTGCTCCAGCCCCCTACTATTCCAGCTTCAGCCACTAACTGACCGCCCTATGCGAGAGACAGAGTTAGAACCACCCAGCTGAGCCCTTTCTGAATCCCTGACCACAGAAACCAGAGAGATAATGAGGTGATTGTTGTTTTGAGCCACTAATTGTTGGAGTGATTTGTTATATGCAGCAATAGATGACTAAACAAAGGGAGTAGCATAATGTCCGAGATATTCAATGGGCAAGCCCCTTCTTTCTGAGCCTCAGTTTCCCTTGTAAACAGTGGGAGATAACTCAATGGTCTCTAAGGATGTTTCCAGCCCTGATATTTGGTGCTTATACATAATGTTGTCATATTCCCCATTGTCCATTTTTACTGCCTCCTCAACACCCAGTCATTATCCTACCATTCCACGACTCCCAGAGAGAAAACTAATGCCCTGTGGACACTAAGGGATATCTATAGGTCTGCTGAGGTCTCTTGAGGTGGAGGTGTGAAGTGAAGTAAAATGAACAGGATTTGGAATCTGGTCACTGAGTAGGATTGGTTGCATGACCTTGGTTTTATGGATTGAATTGTGTCCCCTCAAAATATGTGCTGGAAACCTAATCCCTATATACCAAAACCCAAACCCAGTGCCTTTGAGTCAATTCCAACTTATAGCGACCCTATAGGTCAGAGCAGAACTGCCCCATAGAGTTTCCAGGGAGCACCTGGTGGATTCGAACTTCCAACCCTTTGGTTAGTAGCTGTAGGACTTAACCTCTACGTCACCAGGGTTTCCAAACCCCTATATATGTGGGTGTAATCCTATATGGGAATAGGGTTTTCTTTCTTATGTTAATGAGACCATAGGGTGTGTCTTAAACTGACGACTTTTGAGACTTTTAGATTGGGCACAGAAGCAAGGAACCACAGATGGGGGTAGATGGATGCCAGGCCACATGAAGACTGCCAAGGAACAGAAGCTGAAAAGAGACAAGGACCTCCCCCAAGAGCTGACTGAGAGAGAAAGCTCTCCCCTATAGTCAGTGCCCTGAATTCAGATTTCAAGCCTCCTGAACTGTGAGGATATAAATTTCTGTTTGTTAAAGCCACCCTGTTGTGGTATTTCTTTTACAGCAGCACTAGGTAACTAAGACACGGGCAAGTCTCATAACCTTTTTAGGCCTGTTTCCTCATTTGTAAATAGGGAGAATAGTAATGGCTCCAGTCTCTAACAGCATTGCTGTCAGGATAGAATGAGACAGTGTATGTAAAAGTGTAGGGATATGCATATGAGCTGAGAAAGTCGGGGCTGAGATGAGTGGTTACCGAGGCACTGGGGGATCCCTGGTAAAGTCCATTTCGTGCCCTGGGAGGAAAGAGCCTTGGGGACAAGAGCAATGATGGGAAGCTGAAGTGGGCTATTTTAGGCTGTGCTGTGACTTGTCTCTTAGCAACTGTTTCTGTTCCGGTATCTTTGAAAATCCATCCACTACTAGGGATAGAAGCCCCCTGATGTAAAAGCCATCATTTAGATCAGGCTCCTATCTCTGCAAAACTGTTTCTAATACACATACCCTCCTCTGTTTAGAGATCATCTAGGAAAGACGGTTTGTTTTACTTTCTCGATTTTCAAGAACACCCCCTCCCAATCACCTATCTCTGGCAGAGACCCATCTTTCTCTGGGTAACTGAGGCTTAAAACCTTAAAGCCATCCTTGACTATTCTCTCTCCTCTATTCCCTTATTCCAGCTGCTCACCAAATCTTGTCCAGTCCTCCTTCCCATGGCCCTGGGTTCATTCTCTCCCACCGTCCCAGCCCCTGTTGATACCTTCCTCACCACACCAAGCTCTTAACCACTGTGCCACCAGGGCTCCAAAGATCCTTGGGAAAAGTGACTGGTAAAGTCTGGGTCGGGAAAGCCCTCCTTGCCCCCTTTTGCTGTTGAGTCAGCTCTAACTCATGGCGATTCCATGTGTGTCAGAGTAGAGCTGTGCTCCACAGGGTTTTCAATGGGTGAAATTTCTGCTGTAGATCACCAGGCCTTTCTTCTGAGGCACTTCTGGGTAGATTCAAACCTCCAACCTTTCAGTTAGCTGCAGAGTGCGTTAATCATTTGTACCACCCAGGGATTCTGAGAGCTCCCAAGCTGATACTAATCACCCTTGGCTTTCATTTCTGCTTCATGGTACAACTTAGTGACTGTCTTTGGAGATCTTTGGGATCAAAGATGGGCTGACAGTCTGATGACTTTAGGGTCCTCCTAAACCTGACTTAATGGTGGCCTTTTTTGGCGGGGAGGAGCTACTAAACACAGGAGGCTCATTTCTGACTTTGATCTTAGACCTGAACAGTAACTGTCCTTTTCTAGAACACTCTAGTCCCAACTCTTAGGAATCCCCACTTTCCTGCACATTCATTTTCTGAATATCTGCCAATAAACCCCTCCTCCAGGCCCCTCAGCTGCATGGATTCATCTCTCATCACCTTTAGGGAGGATTCTCAAGTTCCTCTCCTCTCTCCCTAGCCTCTTTTTTTTAACCAAAAAGTTTTGGCAAACCAAAACCAAATTAGGGTGCAGAGACAAAAGAACAAGGAGCAGGGAGCAAAGTGAGTCATTCATTTATGCACCCACCCACAAATATTTTTCGTCCTCACTGCTGGAGCCCAGCACAATAGTAGACGCTGTGGTTAGGAGTGGGGAGGCAATCCCAAAACAGTGCCGGTTGCTCAATGAGCATTAGTTCAATCAGTGAATGAATTAATGTATAAATGAGAAAAAATATCTGGGCCCTGACCTCAAGCAGCTTACAATCTAGCCTGGCAGATACACTCACTCGCCCACACACACTCCAAGGAAATCGGGGGGCCAGATGCAGGTATGGGTTCTGGATGTTATGAAGGCCCAGAGCACGCAGACCTGTCCTTGTCCTCACCTGGTAAGGTGCCGTCATCTACCTGCCTGTTTTGTCATGCCACTGCCTTTCCAAGTCAGTCCTGGCCAGTCCAACAAGTGGAGGCCCTGGGTAGGAAGAGCCTAGTGGCATGAGGAGTCAGGCATGTCCAATGAGTTCACCCTTCACTGGGGCTTTCTGCCAGTGTAGAAGCCTTTGGGTCCTGAAACAAAAGTTCTCTCCTTCTAGCCATTTCCTGTCCTCCTTCTTTACCCTTACCTCACAGCAGGAGTTGGAGCCAGCTGCTCCAGGGCTGAAACTAAACCCAGCCATTGTTCCCACCTTTTGGTTCTATTTGACTTTGTGTGTGTGTGTGTGTGTGTGTGTGTGTGTCTTAGCATAGCATAGCATATTGTGCATTAGGGATTTTAGTGCCAAGTCTCAGGCCCTGGATCCCATGCCTAGAAAAAAAAAAAGTTATGCCTAGAGTACCTGGATATATCTGAAAACTCTGCTCAGGCAAGATAGACAGCTAGGCTAGGGTAGATGCTGATTGGGGGCTTGGGGTGAATTGAGCAGTGGCTGAGGGGGAGTGTTTGTCCTCTAATGGGCCAAACGTGCAGTCATATAGCTGGTGTCCAGAATGAGAAGATGGGGAACATATTCATTTAGAGCCATGAGGATGTGCGGTCATATGTACACGGGTCTGGAAGGGCAAGAGTTTCACTCCATAACCAGAACTCTAAGTGCAAAGCTCAGCAGTACCAAAATCTTCACACATTATGAAGCCCCTCTCACCCCGGCACCTCCCAGGACTGCCAGAGGGTGGGTGAGGCATCAAAAACAGAGGTGGGTCACGCTCCGGCACCTCCAGCAGATGCTAAAGGAGCCACAATGGAGATTTATGTGAACTTCTGGAACCTGGATCTCCTCTCTTGACCTTTCATGTAGACAATAGCTCAGTCTATGGATAATTGGGAAACCCCCGTGGAGTAGTTGTTAAGTGCTATGGCTGCTAACCAAAAAGTCAGTAGTTTGAATCTGCCAGGCACTCCTTGGAAACTCTACGGGGCAGTTCTACTCTGTCCTATAGGGTCGCTATGAGTTGGAATCGACTGGACAGCACTGGGTTTTTTTGGGGGGGGGGGTATGGACAATTGAGCACATACATTAAAGGTCAAGGTCAAGTGCTGACCTGGGATAAAGAGAAGCTCTCCTAATACAGCAAAGAGACTGGTGACTATAGAGCTACCCAGACCATACGGGCTCAGAGTGAAGCAGGGCCTAGTCAGCCAGTTCCAGTGCAGTCCAGAAGAGGGGGGTAGGCTGTTTCTTCTGCACTTTCTGAGCTTCCCCATGACTCAAAGTTGCAGTCAGGGGAGTGTGGGGAGGGAAAGACCCTCTCCTTAGGAAGCCCAAAGTCTGGGGGCGGCAGAGGAAGACAAACTCTGTGCTCAGGGAGTTAGGAGAGGTTAGACCCCAACAGGAACAAGACTTGGTATCATATAAATATATATGAGGTATACATTTTAAGTATCTTTTAAAAGCTAAATGGTTTTAAGAATGAAAGAATGCAAGATTCCATCAAGTTTCAAGATCTTTAAAATTACATTTCTTAGCGTTCATCAAATTGAACACCCTGTTGGGAGAAATAAATTTACATGTAACAAAATTTTATCTACCAGGGCAGCATCTGTCGACTTTTACAAAGATACAGAAGAATTAGGGGATGTGTATAACTTAAATCTAGGGAAATAGACTAAGCTATTACCTGCCCTCTTGAAGTTTTAAAATCACTGTCATAATAACCATGTAAACAGGATTCAGCATGTCTAATCAGAGTCAAAAATAAGAATCTAGGCAGCCTTCTGGCTTCAAACTATCAGTAGAATGTCAATTGCAACTAATAAGGCTACATATGGACTAAGGCCCTTCTAGCTGGAGTTAGAAAACCAAAAGTGAAGAACACGGTTGGTGCTTCCCAAGCTTAAAGAACTGAAGAAAAAAATCAAGCCTCAAGTTGAAATATTGAAGGCTTCTATGGGCAAAATATTGAACGATGCAGGAAGCATCAAAAGAAGATGGAAGGAATACACAGTCACTGTACTAAAAGGAATTGGTTGATGTCCAACCACTTTAGGAGGTAGCATATAATCAAGAACCAACGGTACTGAAGGAAGAAGTTGAAACTGCACCAAAGGCATTGGCACAAAACAGGGCTCCAGGAATTTATGGAATACCAATTGAGATGTTTCAACAAACAGATGCAATGGTGGAAGTGCTCACATATCTATGTCAAGAAATTTGGCCAACTCACTGGAAGAGATTCATATTTGTGTTCATTCCAAAGAAAGATGATCCAACGGAATGCAGAAATTATCAAACAATATCATTAACATCACATGCAAGTAAAATTTTGCTGAAGATAATTCAAAAACAGTTGCAGCAACACATCGACTGGAACTGCCAGAAATTCAAGGCGATTCAGAAGAGGACATGGAAAGAGGGATACCATTGCTGATGTCAGGTCAATCTTGATTGAAAGCAGAGAATACCAGAAAGATATTTACCTGTGTTTTATTGAATATGTAAAGGCATTCAACTGTGTAGATCATAACAAATTACGGGTAACATTGGAAAGAATGGGAATTTCAGAACACTTAAGTGTGCTTATGTAATTGTACACATGTGGAATCTGTACATAGACCAAGAGGCAGTCATTCGAACAGAATGAGGGGATGCTGTGTGTTTAAAATCAGGAAAGGTGTGCATCAGGGTTGTATCCTTTCACCATACTTATTCACTCTGTATGCTGGGCAATAATTCGAGAAGCTGGACTACATGAAAAAGAATGTGGCATCAGGATTGGAGGAAGACTCATTAACAACCTGCAATGTGCAGATGACACAACCTTCCTTGCTGAAGGCAAAGAGGACTTGAAGCACTTACTGATGAAGATCAAATACTATAGCCTTCAGTATGGATTACACTTCAACATGAAGAAACCAAAAATCCTCACAACTGGACCAATAAGCAACATCATAATACACAAAGAAAATACTGAAGTTGTCAAGGATTTCATTTTACTTGGATCCACAGTTACCTCCACGTGTCTCTTAGTTCGTCATACTGTGGGAGTTTGCGTGTTGCTGTGATGCTGGAAGCTATGCCACTAGCATTCAGATACCAGTATGTCACCCATGGCGAACAGGTTTCAGCTGAGCTTCCAGACTAAGACAGGCTAGGAAGAAGAACCTGGCAGTCTACTTCTGAAAAGAATTAGCCAATGAATACCTTATGAATAGCAGCCGAACATTGTCTGATATAGTGTCGGAAGATGAGCTCCCAAGGTTGGAAGGCATTCAAAAGATGACTGGGGAAGAGGTGCCTCCTCAAACTGGAGTCAACCTTAAAGACGTGGATGGAGTCAAGCTTTCAGGACCTTCATTTGCTGATGTGGCATGACTCAAAATGAGAAGAAACAGCTGCAAACATTTATTAATAATCGGAACATGGAATGCATGAAATATGAATCTAGGAAAATTGGAAATAGTCAAAAATGAAATGGAACACATAAACATTGATATCCTAGGCATTGGTGAGCTGAAATGGACTGGTATTGGCCATTCTGAATGGGACAATCATATTGTCTACTATGCTGGGAACGACAACAACCTGAAGAGGAATGGCATTGCATTCATCATCAAAAAGAACATTTCAAGATCTATCCTGAAGTACAACCCTGTCAGTGATAGGATACTATTCATACGCCTACAAGGAAGACCAGTTAATAGGACTATTATTCAAATTTATGCACCAACCACTAAAGCCAAAGATTAAGAAGTTGATGATTTTTAACAGCTTCTGCAGTCTGAAATTGATCGAACATGGAATCAGGTTGCACTGATAATACTGGTGATTGCAATGTGAAAGTTGGAAATAAAGAAGAATTGGTAGTTGGAAAATATGGCCTTGGTGATAGAAAAGATGCCAGAGATCTCATGACATAATTTTGTAAGACCAAAGACTTCTTCATTGCAAATACCTTTTTTCACTGACATAAATGGCCGCTATACACGTGGACCTCACCAGATGGAATACACAGGAATCAAATTGACTACAGCTATGGAAAGAGACGATGGAAAAGCTCAATATCATCAGTCAGAATAAGGCCAGGGGCCAACTGTGGAACATGCCATCAATTGCTCAAATGCAAGTTCAAGCTGAAGCTGAAGAAAACTAGAACAAGTCCACAAGAGCCAATGTAAGACCTTGAGTATATCCCACCTGAATTTAGAGACTGTCTCAAGAATAGATTTGATGCGCTGAACAGTAATGAACAAAGACCTGAGAAACTGTGGAATGACATCAAGGATATCACACATGAAGAAAGCAAGAGGTCATTAAAAAGACAGGAAAGAAAGAAAAGACCAAAATGAATGTCAGAAGAGACTCTGAAACTTGCTCTTGAACGTTGAGCAGCTAAAGCAAAAGGAAAAATGATGAGGTAAAAGAACTGAAGATTTCAAAGGGGGCTCAAGAAGACAAAGTAGAGTATTATATGACATGTGAAAAGAGCTGGAGAGAGAAAACCAAAACAGAAGAACACGCTCGGCATTTCTCAAGCTGAAAGAACTGAAGAAAAAATTCAAACCTCTGGTTGCAATAGTGAAGGATTTATGGGGAAAATATTAAACAACACAGGAAGCATCAAAAGAAGATGGAAGGAACATGCAGCATCATTATACCAAAAAGAATTGGTTGACATTCAACCATTTCAAGAGGTACCATATGATCAGGAACTGATGGTACTGAAGGAAGAAGTCTAAGCTGCACTGAAAGCATTGGCGAAAAACAAGTCTCTAGAAATTGACAGGATGTCAGTTGAGATGTTTCAACAAACCGATGCAGCGCTGGAAGTGCTCACTTGTCTATGCCAAGAAATTTGGAAGACAGCTTCCCGTCCATCCGACTAGAAGAGATCCATATTTATGCCTATTCCCAAGAAAGGTGATCCAACCAAATGGGGGAAATTATTAAACAGTATCATTAATATCACATGCAAGGAAAATTTTGCTGAAGATCATTCAAAAGCGGCTGCAGCAGTATATCGACAGGGAACTGTCAGAAATTCAGGCTGTGTTCAGAAGAGGACTTGGAACGGGGGGTATCATTACTGATGTCAGGTGGATCCTGGCTGAAAGCAGAGAATACCAGAAGAATGTTTACCTGTGTTTTATAGACTATGCAAAGGCATTCTACTGTGCAGATCATAACAAATTAAGGATAACATTGAGAAGAATGGGAATTCTAGAACACTTAATCGTGTTCATGAGGAAGCTGTGTGTAGATCAAGAGGTAGTTGTTCAGATAGAACAAGGGGATACTGTGGGGTTTAAAGTCAAGAAAGGTATGTGTCAGAATTGTATCCTTTCACCATATTTTTTTTTATTTTTATTGTGCTTTAAGTGAAAGCTCACAAATCCAGTCAGTCCCTCATACAAAAATTTATACACACCTTGCTATGTACTCCTAGTTGCTCTCCCCCTAATAACAAGGCACACTCCCTCTCTCCACCCTGTAATCCCAGTGTCCATTCAGCCCAGGTTCTGTCTCCCTCTGGCTTCTCATCTCCCCTCCAGACAGGAGCTGCCCACATAGTCTCATGCTTGTATTTGATCCAAGAAGCAAACACCTCACCAGTATCATTTTCTATTTTATAGTCCAGTTCAATCCCTGTCTGAAGAGATGGGTTTGGGAATGGTTCCAGTCTTCGGCTAATACAAGGTCTGGTGACCATGATTTCTGGGGTCATTGTAGTCTCAGTCAGACCATTAAGTCAGGCCAGTCTTTGCATGAGAATTTGAGGTCTGCCTCCCACTGTTCTCCTGCTCCCTCAGGGCCTCTCTGTTGTGTTCCCTGTCAGGGCAGTCATTGGTTGTAGCTGGGCACCATCCAGTTCTTCGGGTGTGAGGCTGATGTAGATTCTGATCCATGCGGCCCTTTCTGTCTCTTGGGCTCATAATTACCTTGCAACTTTGGTGCTCTTCACTCACCTGCTCCAAGTGGGCTGAGACTAATTGATGCATCTTAGATGGCTGCTTCCTAGCGTTCAAGACCCCAGATGCCACTCCCCAAACTGGGATGCAGAATGTTTTCTTAATAGTTTTTATTATGCCAATTGACCTAGATGTCCCCTGAAACCATGGTCCCCAGACCCCCAGGCCCCCGCCTCTGCCACTCTGGCCTTCGAAGCGTTCAGTTTACTCAGGAAACTTCTTTGCTTTTGGTTCAGTCCAGCTGTGCTCCTGCATTGTATGTTGCCCTTCCCTTCACCTAAAATAGTTCTTATCTGCTATCTAATCAGTGAACACTCCTCTCCCTCTCTCCCTCCCCACCCTCGCAACAATATTTTTTTCTGTGTTTAAACTATTTCTTGAATTCTTATGATAGTGGTCTCATACAATATTTGTCCTTTTGCAACTGATTAATTTCACTTAATATAATGCCTTCTAGATTCCTCCATGTTATGAAATGTTTCACAGATTCATCATCGTTCTTTATTGATGTGTAGTATTCCATTGTGTGAATATACCATAATTTATTTATCCATTCATCTATTGATGGGCATCTTGGTTGCTTTTCCATCTTTTTGCTGTTGGAAACAGTGCTGCAATGAACATGGCTATGCATATATCTGTTTGTCTTTCACCATGCTTATTCAGTCCCTATGCTGAGCAAATAATACAAGATGCTGGACTATGTGAAGAAGAACGAGGCAACAGGATTGGTGGAAGACTCATTAACAACCTATGATATGCAGATGACACAACCTTGCTTTCTGAAAGTGAAGAGGACTTGAAATACTTCATAATGAAGATCAAAGACCACAGTCTTCAATATGGATTATACCTCAACCTAAAGAAAACAAAAATCTTTACAACTGGACCAATAAGCAACATCATGATAAATGGAGAAAAGATTGAAGTTGTCAAGGATTTCATTTTACTTGGATCCACAATCAACACCCATGGAAGTAGCAGTCAAGAAATCAAAAGATGCATTGCATGTGGCAAATCTGCTGCAAAGGACCTCTTTAAAGTGTTGAAAAGCAAAGATGTCACCTTGAAGACTAAGGTGCACCTGACCCAAGCCAGGATATTTTCAATCGCATCATATGCATGCAAAAGCTGGACAATGAATAAGGAAGAGCAAAAAAGAATTGACGCCTTAGAATTGTGGTGTTGGCAAAGAATATTGAATATACCATGGACTTCCAAAAGAACAAACAAATCTGCTTGGAAGAAGTACAACCAGAATGCTCCTGAGAAGCAAAGATGGTGAGACTGCGTCTTACATACTTTGGACATGTTATCAGGAGGGATCAGTCCCTGGAGAAGGACATCATGCTTGGTAAAGTACAGGGTCAGCGGAAAAGAAGAAGACCCTCAATGAGATGGATTGATACAGTGGCTGCAAGAATGGGCTAAAGCTTAATAACGATTGCAAGTGTGGCGCAGGACCCAGCAGTGTTTCATTCTGTGGTACATAGGGTCACTATGAGTTGGAACTGACTCTGTGGCACCTAACAACAACACCACAATCAACGCCCACGGAAGCAGCAGTCAAGAAATCAAATGACAGATTGCATTGGGCAAATCCACTGAAAAAGACCTCTTGAAAGCGTTAAAAAGCAAAGATATCACTTTGAGGGCTAAGGTACTCCTGGATTCAAGCTATGGTATTTTCAATCGCCTCATGTGCATGTGAAAGCTGGACAATGAATAAGGAAGACCAAAGAAGAATTGGGACCTTTGAAATTATGGTGTTGGTGAAGAATATGAATATACTATGGACTTCCAGAAGAACAAACAAATCTGTCTTGAAAGAAGTATAGCCAGAATGCTCCTTAGAAGCGAGGATGATGAGACTTCATCTCAGCTACTTTGGATGTGTTATCAAAAGGGACCAGTCCCTGGAGAAGGACATCATGCTTCGTAAAGTAGAGGGTCATCCAAAAAGAGGAAGACCCTCAAGAGATGGATTGAACAGTGGCTACAACAATGAGCTCAAACATAGCAATGATCGTGAAGATGGCACAGGACTAGGCAGTGTTTCATTCTGTGGTACATAGTCACTATGAGTCAGAACTGACTGGATGCAACCTAACAGCAACAACATGGGCAGTTTAAGGGGAACAATGTGGAGATGCATAATGATAGGGAGTTGTTATTTTAAGCTCTGCAAGAACCTATATGATTAATTCATTTATTGTAATTTTACTAGGTTAATTTTTTAAAAACATGTATGGGATAGAAAAGCATGGGCAGAATTGGAGATAAAGATGGCTGACCCTCCCTAGGATCTGGGAGCCACTGGTGAGGTTTTATTTGTGTGTTGATGGGGGTGGATATCTGAGGTCAGCCCCACCAAGAGACTGGCCTCGCTCCCATCCCTAAGCCCAGGGAAATGGGATACCTCTCGGCTGTGAAATGTTGATGAACTGTGGACGGGAGAAGGACAAGGGCAGCAGATGGAATTCCTGAACGATTCTTCCGGCTGTCACCAGAGAGGAAAGGCAAGAGGGTGCACTGTATAATTTATAGAGGGACAGATGCTGAGGCTTCTCCGGAACCATCTGGTCAGGAGAAGCCTGGGCTTGGGTGAATATTGTCTTTGGGTCTGAGTAAGCTCCTTGACCTCCAGCCCACCCTGTTTCTCTACTTGGCCTTCTTGCTGTCCTAGGGCTTTCGGGAGGACTCTGCTCCCTGATGATCAAGCTCCAGAGTTCCATCTGGGTTTCATTCCATTCCCTCCTTTGCTGGGCCTGGAGTTTGTCTTTGCTGTTATTCCTGATAGGGCCAAGTCTGGCCTTGAGGACTATAACTTCCATCTATGCATTTCTCTATTTTGCAGTATTCTCACTCAGCACCACCACTATATTACAAAATCCCTCTAACACTCACCTCCATGTCAGTTATTCATCCTGTAAACATTAATTGAGCGCCTATTACGCTGGGCATTGTTCTAGACACTAGGGATATAGTGATGAATGAGATAAAGTCCCAGACCTCTGAAGTTTGCATTGTAGTGGGGGAGATGGTCAAGGAACAGAAATATTGAACAAAATGTCAGATAAGGATAAGTGCTATGAGAGGAAACATGAAAGCAGAGTATGGGAGAGTGACTGAGGATGCTGTTTTAGATAGGCCAGGAGGGCCTCTCTGAGGTAGTGACATTTGAGCAGAGACTTGAACGGCAGTGAATATCCAGAGGAAGAGCACTGCACATTCAGAGAAAAGCAAAAGTAATGGCCCAGAGGCAGAAGTATGTTTAGTGTTCTGGAGGCTGCCATACTATTTATTCATTAAGTAAGCTGAGCACTAACTGTGCTGCAGGCACCTGCTAGGGAATATGAAGATGCAATCAGACATCGTTTTTGCCCTGAAGGAGCAGAAGCCTAGAGAGAAATGCATTATGTAAATAAATAATTACAGCAACAGGATAACTACAATAAAAAACCCCAAAAAACAAAGCCGTTGCCATCAAGTCAATTCCGACTCATAACGACCTTATAGGACAGAGCAGAACTGCCCCCCCCCCCAGGGTTTCCAAGGAGTGCCTGGTGAATTCGAACTGCTGACCTTTTGGTTAACAGTCAGGCTCTTAACCACAAGGAGCACCAAATTTACCTGGGGATTGGGGGAAGGCTTTTCGGAGGAGGTGATAATTGAACTGTGGGCTGAAGGAGAAGTAGGATCGATCATGCACGGTGAGGAGAGGCGCTGCACATCTTAAGGCCTAATGCCCTGGAAACACAGGACAATTTGGGAACTTGAATTACGGGGGAGAGGTGGAAAATCAGGTCGGTGAAGGTGGAAGAGGCTGGGTCATACCGGCTTCCGTGCGCCATGCTGAGAATCTCAGATTTTATCTTTTGAGTGATGGGCAACCTTTGAAAGCCTTTACCCAGGTAGTGCCACAACTCTCCCACTGTATTTTTGCGGTGTTTCTCTATTTTTTTTTAATTCGCCTTCATCTCATGTTCAATTTAAGTCAACAGATACTTACTGAGCGCCAACACGTATTGAGTGCCACAGTCTTTTTCCCCTTTCTGCTATTGCCCACTTCTGACACCTCCTTCATTCTCCCGGGGCTCTTCGAAAATTCCCATTTTTCCCCTCTCCCGGTGCTCCACTGACCGAGCCCGAGGCCCCGCCCCATGGCCCCGCCCCCTGATGACGCGCAGCGCCCAGAGCGTGGGGATTCCCGCGGCCCCGGCCGCTACCCGGCCTGCCCCGCGGCAAGATGGCGGCCTGAAGGCGGCGGGAGGCTGTGGAAAGTTTGTTGAGGGCTTGGAGTAGTCGGGCCGGGAGGTTAGAGTTGGGATTGTGGAGACCCTAGCACGCAGTAGGGGCGGAGGACGGACAAGTTCCGGGGTTGGGAAGAGGAAATGGAATCGTCGAGGGGTTGGAGGCAGAGAGAAAAAAAGGGAGGGGAGGGGGCCTGGGATCCCGTGGCAGACTGGGGGTGGAGGGAACTAGTAGTAGGTGTTGTGCACGTCCTGGAGAAGCAGAGTCACAAATTGGAGGGGAATTTCTTAACCGAGAGTAAAGAACCTGGAGCCTGGCAGGAGGGAAATCCTTCAGCGTGAAGCCGAGGCCCGATTGCACCGGGCCGGTGGGAGGGGAAGGTGTCTTTCCCGTCGAGGGGGATTGGGGGAAAGGCTAGGAAGAGCGACCTGGAGGATGTTGGGCAGGCCTGCTAAGGAGGGAGCTAAAGCTAGTCAAATGCCCTCTTCCAGGCTTAGATCAGCCTTTCCACAGCTCCTATCTTAGGCAGCAACGTCTGCTCCAATTTCAGCTGAAGACTCAGGGACCCAGGGTCTGGACAAAACCAAAGTGCCTGCTTGGGAAGAAGAAGAGGTAGCGACTTGCCCCAGCCTATCCCCAGAGCGGGTAAGGTGGCCTCCAGTGACAGGTTTCTGGCTGGCATGCTCCCTGGGAGCAGGATGCGTGGACTGTGGAGTGATGCTGAGAATCATTTAATCTGAGAGGGACACTCTTCTATAGAGGTTGTCCTTTGTTTTGGTCCCTAAGTTAGTGTTCTGCTTAGATTCCAGGCTGATTTTTGAGAGGCGGGTATAGAATTAAGTCTTGTGTGCCTTCATGTGTGTAATCGAACATGGGCAAGGGTCTAGAGATCAGACTGAAACTGTATTTTTTAAATATTACTGTGGTAAAAAAAAAAAGTATGTATAACATAAAAATTGCCATTTTAACCATTTTTAAGTGTATAATTTAGTGGCGTTAACATTCACAATATTGTGCAGCCTTCATCACTGTTTTCAAATCTGTATGCTGAAAGTATTTTAACACATCCCTGTCATAAGCAGTTTCCTACCTGCTCATTGTATCCCCTTGGATCTCTATCACATCTTCATTTTGGCATCCTGCCTGGAAGTGGATGTTGGTGGGTGACAGATGGTGGGGAGTCATGAGAAAGCAAATTTCTGATGGTGCCCACTGACCATTTAGATACCTGGTATCACTAATTTCTGAATTACTCATTTTTGCTGCTCGTCTACTTCATTTGCTCTTTTTTTCTGATAAGAGGGGCTCATTAGTGTTTCTCGGGGGTTGTGGATTTGTTGGAGATGGGAAGGAGGGGTCAGGAGGGGAAGAGCAAGTTGGGATTGAGGAGAGAAATGCAGATCAGCTCATGGTAAGAGGTCACACTGACTGGTGTGAGGCTCTGGGAATGTTTATCCCATCACTCCCTGTGCCCTGAGATTCCTGATATTTGAGAGCCAGCCAAATCTGCCTTACAGTCTAGACCAGTGAGGTAATAGAAGGAAAAGATGTGGGACTTGCTGTTTCCTCTTCTGGTAGCTTTCTTCTTTTCCTTGAATTGTCCCCATCACTACATTAAAAAACAAAACAAACAAAAAGTTTCACTAGCCAAACCAAGCATGGCCTGAGAGATAGTGGACTTAGGGTTGGAGAAAAGGGAAGGGGGTTGGAGCCAGAGAGTGGAATGAATGTGGTCCTCATTTCCTTTGGTGCCCTGGGGTTATGCCTAAGCCAGAGTTGGGAGCGGCTTGTTACTGAAGCCTGTTTAAGGAGCAGCATCTGCTGCGTGATTGGACTGGGAGGTCTGGTTTCATCAAGGACTCCTCACTAATCATCCCGTGTTCTCCCCAATAAAAGGCTTACTCCAGACAGACCAACCCAATTCACTGTTACTAGACCAGCTTCAGTATCTTTAGGTATCTGAAGAGCGTATGCAAATTAGCTGTGACTCCATTGCTAGACGATTGGGAATCTTCTCTTTCTGTGGTTGTCCCCTTGGAAACTGCAGCCAGCAAGGACAGTGTGGTGAGTGCACATAGTAGTTAGTAGCGCTGACTCCGGAGCCAGACTGCCTAGTTCAAATCCTGGCTTTGCTATTTGTAGCTCTCCTACCTTTAGAAGTTGTTTATGCACTCTGACTCAACTTTCTCATCATTCAAGTGGGGATGATGAGTATCTATCTCATAGGCTTTTTGTGAGGGTTAAATAAAAATACATTAAAGTGCTTAGCACATTGTCCAGCACTCAATAAGTGTTGTCATTTTGTTAGTCAAATCTCACCACTGATTTCTGCTTCATGAGTGAACCTTGTGTCTATGGAGGACATGGTACTGGTTTGGGCTGTTAACCTGTTGTTGTTACTCACTGTTGAGTAGATTCCTACTCATGGTGACTCCAGTAGAATTGCTGTATCGGGTTTTCAAAGCTGTGACCTTTTGGAAGCATATCACCAGGCCTGTCTTCCAAAGCACCTCTGGGTGGGTTAAAACTGCCAACCTTTTGGTTAGTAGTTTAGTACTTCACTGTACCAACGAAGGACTCCTAGCCTGATGTTAAAAAAAAAAAAAAAGATGTTAGGATCCACTATCAGTAGAGATGAGGCACAGCTTTTTTGAATTTTAGTGGGAATGTCTTCACTAAGCTATTCAACCAAAAACCACCGTCTCCAGTTAATTCCAACTCCTTGCAACTCTCTAGGACAGAGTAGAACTGCCCCATAGGGTTTCCAAGGCTGTAAATCTTTACAGAAGCAGACTGCCACATCTTTCTCCCATAGAGTAGCTGGTGGGTTTTAACTGCCGACCTTTTGGTTAGCAGTCGAGTGCTTTAACCACTCACCACCAGGGCTCCTAAGCTATTTAAAGTGATGTTAAAATGCCAGCAATTTATTATTATTTTTTTATCTTCATTTATTTTTGTGATTTCCCTGCCTGGGTTAACATCTGATTGCTCTGTCCAGTGTTCTAGCCTTGGGTTGATACCTGGTATTATTGATCTTCTAACCAAAGAACTCCCTTTAGTATTTCTTTTAGTTTTGGTTTGGTTTTTACGAGTTCCCTAAATTTCTGTTTATCTGGAAATGTCCCAATTTCACCTTCATATTTGAGAGGCAGCTTTCCTGGATTCTTGGCCAGCAGTTTTTTTCCTTCGGTGCTTTATATAAGTCATCCCATTGCCTTCTTGCCTGCATGGTTTCTGCCAAGTAGTCTGAATTTATTCTTGTTGACTGTCCTTTGTAGGTGACTTTTTGTTTATCCCTAGCTGCTCTTTAAATTCTCTTTGGTTTTAGCAAGTTGGATTATGTCTTGGTGACTTTCTTTTAAAATCTACCTTATGTGGAGTTCAGTAAGCATCTTGGGTAGATATCTTCTCATCTTTCACAATATCAAGGAAGTTTTCTGCCAACAAATCTTGAAGAATTCTTTCTGTATTTTCTGTTATCCTTCACTGTCCTGGCACTCCAGTCAGTTGTAGGTTATTTCTCTTGGTAGAGTCCCACGTGATTCTTAAGTTTTCTTCATTTTTTAAATTCTTCTATCTGATTTTTCTTCAGATATATTTGTGCCAAGTGCCTTATCTTCAAGCTCACCAATTCTGCCCTCCACTTGCTCAATTCTGCTCCACTGACTTTCTATTAAGTTGTCCAGTTCTGTAATTTTATTGTTAATCTTCTGAATTTCTGATTGTTGTCTCCATGGATTCTTGCAGCTTATTAAATTTTTCATTATGTTCATGAATAACCTTTTTAATTTCTTCAACTACTTTTTGTGTTCCTTGGCTTGTTCTGCTTATTGCCTGACCTCCTTCCTAATCTCGTTCCTGATGTCTTGAAGAGTTCTGTATATTAATCTTTTGAATGCTGCATCTGGCAATTCCAGGAAGGGACCTTTATCCAGAAGATTCATCGATTCTTTGTTTTGAGAGCTTGTTAAGGTGATCATGGTCTGTTTCCTTATGTGACTTGATATTGACTATTGTCTCCGAGCCATCTACAAGTTATTGTATTAATTTATTTTATGTTTGCTTACTGCATCCTAGGTTCTTGCTTTGTTTTGTTTTGATATGCCCAAATGGGTTGCTTGAGTGAGCTAGCTTGATTATTTTCTCCTTTGAAACTCTGATATGGTGTCACCAGATGGCTAGAGCTGTTATCAGGTATATCAGTCTAGGAGCCCATTCACTTTTCTTGTATGAATTCAGCTCAGGTGTCCAGGTAGCTGGTCATCAAGTGTGTGGTACAGGCTCTGTCCCACAGTCTTAGGGGAGCAGGGGTGATTGGTGTAGGTACTGGTATCTGGTTGCAGCAGGGGGTCACTCTCTGAACAAGGCAGGGGGCTGACAGCCGTCCCCCGAGTGTCTGTGAGGGAAGGGTGTCCCTGTTCCCTAGAGTGTATTCTGCAGTTGGACCCTGGGCACCCAGTGCTTTTGGTTGTAAGGACTGGGAGGTACCAGTTATCCTTGGAACCCTGTCACAGGTGGCTCGGTGACCTAGGTGGAGCCACCAGTCCTTAGGCCCCTGATGTGGGTAGGTGAGGACCCTGTTTAATAGGCAAAGCGGTGTCAAATATCAAATACCCACCTCTCCACCGCATAGCTGAAACAGTTGTGGTCTGCCAACAAGGGCCTATTCTCCTGAAATAGGCCCACACAGGTCCATGCTGGGGCAAAAGGTATTCAAAGACCACAGACCGTTTATGCCTGGGCAAGAGCCGCTTCTGTCCTGAGCTCCCCTGGTTAGTGGAGCTAGCAAATTCTCTTTTCCCCCAATTGTGAATTTATTCCTACTCTAAGGTCAGGAGGATGGCTCAGGGTGCTCAACAGGGCCTATCTCAGGCCCAGGGAAATCAACAGCCACTGAAGCTGGCTTCAGGGCTGGGGTGGGGGGGTGCAGTAAAATATACTCAAAGTACTTAGCTTTTGCCGAGAGCGCCGTTCCTCTCTGGTTCCGGAGGTTGAGTAGGCTGTGCGGCTGCTTCTCCCTGAGGAAACTGTGGCCAAACGCTACTACCAGCCCATCGCAGCCGCTCCTGGGAATGGTGCCTGAGGGATTCCAGCGATTCAGGCCCAGTAACGTCTCTCCGCTTCTGAACCGTCTCTCCCTCCGCCTGCCAGTCAGTCTGTTTTCTGATTTTGCCTTTGATGTTCAGGGCTCCTAGCTTATCATAAATGTAATTGTTTCATTTGTTTTTTTGGGTCATTGTTCTAAGAGGGATCACTGGAAGCGTCTGGCTGTACTGCCACCTTGGACCCCTCTTTTTTTTTTTTTAATTTTTATTGTGCTTTAAGTGCAAGTTTACAAAACAAGTCAGTCTCATATAAAAACTTATACACGCCTTGGTATATATGCCTAGTGCTTGCCCTCTAATGAGACAGCGTGCTCCTTTTCTCTGTCCTGTATTTCCGTGTCCATTCAGCTAGCATCTATCCCCCTCGGCATTCACATCTCCCCTCCAGACAGAAGCTGCCCACGTAGTCGCATGTGTCTACTTGATCCAAGGAACGCACTCTTCACCAGTATCATTTTCTATCCCATAGTGCAGTCTAATCTCTGTCTGAAGAGTTGGCTTTGGGAATGGTTCCTATCTTGGGCTAACAGAAGGTCTGGGGACCATGACCTCTGGGGTCCTTCTAGTCTCAGTCAGATCATTAAGTCTGTTTTTTTTGTGAGAATTTGGTGTCTGCATCCTACTGCACTCCTGCTCCCTCAGGGGTTCTCTGTTGTGTTCCCTGTCAGGGCAGTCACCGGTTGTAGCCGGGCACCATCTAGTTCTTCTGGTCTCAGGCTGATGTAGTCTCTGGTTTATGTGGCCCTTTCTACCTCTTGGGCTCATAATTACCTTCTGTCTTTGGTGTTCTTCATTCTCCTTTGCTCCAGGTGGGTTGAGACCAATTGATGCATCTTAGGTGGCCGCTTGCTAGTGTTTAAGACCCCAGACAAATGCCAGCAATTTCTTGTTTGAAGCTGTGAGATTACAGAATTATCTTCTTTAAAGTTGATCGATAATAATAATAGCTAGTGCTTTCAGTTGACTCATGTGCATGCAAAAGCTGGACAATGAATAAGGAAGACTGAAGAATTGATGCCTTTGAATTACGGTGTTGGAGAAGAACACTGAATATACCATGGACTGCCAGAAGAACAAACAAATCTATCTTGGAAGAAGTACAGCCAGAATATTCCTTGGAAGCAAGGGTGGCGAGACTTCATCTCACTTACTTTGGACATGTTATCGGGAGGGACCAGTCCCTGGAGAAGGATATCATGCTTAGTAAAGTAGAGGGTCAGTGAAAAAGACGAAGACCCCCAAGGAGATGGATTGATGCTCGAACATAGCAACGATTGTTAGGATGGTGCAGGCTGCGCAGTGTTTGATTGTGTTGTGTGTAGGGTCACTATGAGTTGAAACTGACTCAGCGGCTCCTAACAACAACAACTACTTACTGGGAAGGCACAAGCGGCTAAATGCTCACCTACTGACGGAAAGGTTGGCAGTTTGAATCCACCCAGAGGTGCCTTGGAAGAAAGTCCTGGCAGTCTACTTCCGAAAGATCACAGCCACTGCAAATGCTATGGAGTGCAGTTCTACTTTGAAACACATGGGGTCACCATGAGTTGGAATTGCCTCAGACTTGAAGGCAACTGATTTAGTGCTTACTGAGCACATTTTAATTGCCTGGCACTGTTGCAAGTGCTTTGCATGTATTAACTAATTTACTTTTTGTAACAACTCTAGGAAGTAGATACTGTTGTTCTACCCATTTTACAGATGGGAAAATGGAGGTGCACAGGAGTTTAAAAATTTGCCCAAGGTTACCCAGCTAGTAGCTGGGATCTGAACCCAAGCAATCTGACTTTTGCATTTGAGCCTTTTTTTTTTTTTGATTGGTAGTTTTAATATGCCAAGTGACAATTTGTATCTCTTGTATTTTTTACCCTATCCAGGTTGATGTTTGTTTGTCATGGTTAAATATGTACTTTTATTTCCTTGTAATAAAGTTCTTTTAGGTTACTTTTAAAATTTTTTAGGAGCTGGCTATTAAGCTCTTAACCACAGCACTCTTCTTCCTCTCAGAAGTAATAACTGGTGCAGGGACTGTGGTGAGGGAACCCTGCTGGGTCAAGTTATCCAAATCTGGGCTCGCTCTTCATTCAGCTTGGTGACTGCCCTTTCCAGGACCTTGGTCCTAGGCTGAGTAACAGAGTGTCATTAGGATCTACTCTAAATATGCCTTAAAGGGTTGTGCGTGTGTTAATGTAGAAGTATAAGACTCATTTCTCATTTTGATCACCAACATGAGCAGTTGAAATAGCCTTAGTGTAAGATTCATAGACAGTCTCAATGTCATCTTTCTTTTAAAAATAGCAAGTAGCAAACTACAGATAAAAAGAAAATAGGTGGCATTTTAAACAGCTCCTTCCCCCCAGTTTGTGGGGAGGAAAGTAGAAAACACATGTGCTTGTACTGAAGCTTGTGTTGTCTGAGGAAGGCCCTGGTGCAGCTCACATCTACCAATTTAACCAGGCAGAAGGCCCACATGCAGCCTTGGGGCAGAGGTGTGCTCAGGGCTTGATTGGCTTTCCTTTGCTATGTATGTAAGACTCACTCTTCCCCTCCTTCTGAGTCATGTTCTGTCTATTTAACTTGCCCTCAAGACCCATCTTTTTTCTTCTGTAAATAACTCTCCACCCTGCTATTAGGCTAGGCACCTGCCTGGTGTCTAACCAGATTTCAGGGAAATAAAGGGCTCAGGACTTACGGCTTTCCCTGGGAATTCTGACCCAACTCTGTGGTGAACTTTTCTGGTTGTTTGTGATTTTGAGACTCAAACAGCATCTGCCAGTCTCTGCTCCCCTGCATTAAGTTTTAAGAGCCACATGTCCCAGGGTAATGTGCTTATCTTGATTTGTGCTACAGTGAGCATGCATGCTGAAACGTGTTATCTCCGCCTATCTCTACCTTTGCGTTTTGATAGAAGTCCTCAGACTTCCTGGAATCAGGTCACGCTTAGTAAATGATTGAATTACAGGGTAAAGGCTGATGGAATCTGAGCCGACTATCCCCCTTTATCTTTTGTTGTCATATAAAAAAATTTCTTCTTATTCATATATTATCTTTTTTTTGTATTTTATTTTTAATTGTGCTTTAAGTGAAAGTTTACAAATCAAGTCAGTCTTGCATACAAAAATTTATGTACATCTTGTTGTGTACTCCTAGCTGCTCTCACCGTAATGAGACAGCACACTCCTTCTCCCCACCCTGTATTCCCCGTGTTCATTCAGCCAGCTTCTGTCCCCCTATGCCTTCTCATCTCCCCTCCAGACAAGACCTGTCCACACAGTCTCATGTGTCTACTTGAGCCAAGAAGCTCAGTCTACACCAGTATCATTTTCTATCTTATAGTCCAGTTCAATCCCTGTCTGAAGCGTTGGCTTTTGGAATGGTTCCAGTCTTGGCCTAACAAAGCCTGGGGACCATGACCTCTAGAGTCCTTCTAGTCTCAATCAGACCATTAAGTCTGGTCTTTTTACAAGAATATGAGGTCTGTATCCCACTGCTCTCCAGCTCCATCAGGGATTCTCTGTTGTGTTCCCTGGCAGGGCAGTCATCAGTTGTAGCCGGCCACCATCTAGTTCTTTCTGGTCTCAGGCTGATGTAGGCTCTGATTTATGTAGCCCTTTCTGTCTCTTGGGCTCATAATTACCTTGTGTCTTCGGTATCCTTCAGTCACCTTTGCTCCTGGTGGGTTGAGACCAATTGATGCATCTTAGATGGCCGCTTGCTAGGGTTTAAGACCCCAGGCGCCACTCACCAATGTGGGATGCAGAATGTTTTCTGAACAGAGTTTATTATGCTGATTGACCTAGATATCGCCTGAAACCATGGTCCCCAGACCCCCACCCCTGCTTCTCTGGCCTTTGAAGCATTTGGTTTATTCAGGAAACTTCTTTGATTTTGGTTTAGTCCAGTTGTGCTAACCTCTCCTGTATTGTGTGTTGTCTTTCCCTTCACCTAAAGTAGTTCTTGACTACTATCTAATTAGTGAGTACCCCTCTCCCTCCCTCCCTCCCTCCCTCCCTCCCCACTCTCGTAACCATCAAAGAATATTTTCTTCTGTGTTTAAACTATTTCTTGAGTTCTTATAATAGTGGTCTCTTACAATATTTGTCCTTTTGCAGCTGGCTAATTTCATCATAATGCCTTCCAGATTCCTCCATGTTATGAAATGTTTCACGGATTCATCATTGTTCTTTATCAGTGCATAGTATTCCATTGTGTGAATATACCATAATTTATCCATTCATCCGTTGATGGGCACCTTGGTTGCTTCCATCTTTTTGATGTTGTAAACTGTGCTGCAGTGAACATGGATGTGCATATATCTGTTCGTGTAAAGGCTCTTATTTCTCTAGGATATATTCCAAGGAGTGGGATTGCTGGATTGTATGGTAGTTCTATTTCTAGCTTTTTAAGGAAACTCCAAATCGATTCCCAGAGTGGTTGTACCATTTTACATTCCCACCAGTAGTGTATAAGTGTTCCAGTCTCTCTACAACCTCTCCAACATTTATTATTTTGTGTTTTTTGGATTAGTGCCAGCCTTATTGGAGTGAGATGGTATCTCATTGTAGTTTTGATTTGCATTTCTCTCATGGCTAATGATCACAAGCATTTTCTCATGTATCTGTTAGCTGCCTGAGTGTCTTCTTTGGTGAAGTGCCTGTTCATATCCTTTGCCCATTTTTCAATTGGGCTGTTTGTCTTTTTGTAGTTAAGTTTTTGCAGTATCATGTAAATTTTAGAGATCAGACACTGATAGGAAATGTCACAGCTAAAAACTTTTTCCCAGTCTGTAGGTAATCTTCTTATTCTTTTGGTGAAATGTTTGGATAAGCATAGGTGTTTGATTTTTAGGAGCTCCCAGATATCTGGTTTCTCTTCTGGTGTTTGCGCATTGTTAGTAATGTTTTGTATACTGTTTATGCCCTGTATTAGGGCTCCTGGCGTTGTCCCTATTTTTTCTTCCATGATCTTTATCATTTTAGATTTTATATTTAGGGCTTTGATCCATTTTCAATTAGTATTTGGGCATGGTGTGAAGTATGGGTCTCATTTCATTTTCTTGCAGACGGATATCCAGTTATGCCAGCACCATTTGTTAAAAAGACTGTCTTTTCCCCATTTAACTGTTTTGGGGCTTTTGTTAAATATCAGCAGCTCATATGTGGATGGATTTATGTCTGGATTCTCAATTCTGTTCCATTGGTCCATGTATCTATTGTTGTACCAGTACCAGGCTGTTTTGAGTACTGTGGTGGTATAATAGGTTCTAAAATCAGGTAGAGTGAGGTCTCCCACTTTGTTCTTCTTTCTCAGTAGCGCTTTACTTAACCTGGGGCTACTTTCCCTTCCATATGAAGTTGGTAATTTGCTTCTCCATCTCATTAAAAAATGTCGTTGGAATTTGGATCAGAATTTTATCTATAGATCACTTTCGGTAGAGTAGACGTTACAATGTTGAGTCTTCCTGTCCGTGAACAAGGTATGTATTTCCACTTATGTAGGTCTCTTTTCGTTTCTTGCAGTGGTGTCTTGTAGTTTTCATTGTATAGGTCTTTTACATCTTTGGTTAGATTTATTCCTAAGTATTTTATCTTCTTGGGGGCTAATATAAATGGTATTGATTTGATGATTTCCTCTTCACCGTTCTTTTTGTTGGTGTAGAGGAATCCAACTGATTTTTGTATGTTTATCTTGTATCCTGATACTCTACTGAACTCTTCTATTAGTTTCTGTATTGAGGATTCTGTAAGGTTTTCTCTGTATAAGATCATGTCACCTGCAAATATATTTTTACTTCTTTACCAATCTGGATGCTCATTATTTCTTTATCTAGCCTAATTGCTCTGGCTAGGACCTCCGGCACAACGTTGAATAAGAGTGATGATAAAGGGCATCCTTGTCTGGTTCCGATCTCAACGGGAATGCTTTCAGACTCTCTCCATTTAGGATGATGTTGGCTGTTGGCTTTGTATAAATGCCCTTTATTATGTTGAGGAATTTTCCTTCTGTTCCTATTTTGCTGAGTTTTATCATGAATGGGTGTTAGATTTTGTCAGATGCCTTTTCTGCATCAATTTATATGTGGTCCTCTCTTTAGTTTTATTTATATGATGGATTGTATTGATTGTTTTTCTAATGTTGAACCATCCCTGCATACTTGGTAGGAATCCCACTTGGTCATGGTGAATTATTTTTTTTTGATATGTTGTTGAATTCTACTGGCTAGAATTTTGTTGAGAATTTTTGCATCTAAATTCCTGAGAGATAGAGGTCTTTAATTTTCTTTTTTTTGTGGTGTCTTTACCTGTTTTAGTATCAGGGATATGCGGGCTTCATAGTGTGAGTTTGGGAGTATTCCATCTTTTCTATACTCTGAAATACCTTTAGTAGTAGCGGTGTTAACTCTTCTTGGAATGTTTTGTAGAAGTCTCTAATGAAGCTGTCGGGGCCAGGGCTTTTTCTTGTTGGGAGTTTTTAAATTACCTTTTCAGTCTTTTTTGTTACGGGTTTATTTAGTTGTTCTACCCTGTTTGTGTTACTTTAGGTAGGCATTATGTTTCTAGAAATTCATCCATTTCTTCTAGGTTTTCAAATTTGTTAGAGTACAACATTTTGTAGTAATCTGATATGATTCTTTTAATTTCAGTTGAGTCTGTTGTGCTGTTGCCCATCTCGTTTCTTATTCAGGTTATTTGCTTCCTCTCCTGTTTTTCTTTTCTCAGTTTGGCTAGTGGTTTATCAATTTTGTTAGTTTTTTCAAAGAACCAGCTTTTGGTCTTGTTAACTCTTTTCAATTGTTTTTTTGTTCTCTGTTTCATTTAATTCTGCTCTAATTTTTATTGTTTGTTTTCTTCTGGTGCCTGTGGGTTTCTTTTGTTGCTGTCTCTCTGTTTGTTCAAGTTGTGGGGATAATTCCTTGATTTTGGCCCTTCTTTTGTATGTGTGCATTTATTGATATAAATTGACCTCTGGGCACTGCTTTAGCTGTGTCCCAAAGGTTCTGATAGGAAATGTTTTCATTCTCATTGGATTCTCTGAATTTCTTTATTCCTTCCTTAATTTCTTCTGTATCTGAGTCATTTTTGAGCAGGGTATTGTTCAGTTTCC
The DNA here is from genome assembly GCF_030014295.1 of Loxodonta africana. Taxonomy (NCBI): domain Eukaryota; kingdom Metazoa; phylum Chordata; class Mammalia; order Proboscidea; family Elephantidae; genus Loxodonta; species Loxodonta africana. The sequence continues at coordinate 106,174,051 of NC_087342.1, forward strand.
AAGTGTTCGATTTCTTTTCCCTGCTTTTTCTATAATTGATTTCTACTTTTATGGCTTTATGGTCAGAGAAGATGGTTTTAATACTTTGATGTTTTGGATATTATTGATTTTCTAACCAGAGAACTCCCTTTAATATTTCTTATAGTTTTGGTTTGGTTTTTACAAATTCCCTAAACTTCTGTTTATCTGGAAATTTCCTAATTTCACCTGTATATTTGAGAGAGAGTTTTGCTGGATATATGATTCTTGGCTGGCAGTTTTTTTTCTTCAGTTCCTTATATAAGTTATCCCATTGCCTTCTTGCCTGCATGGTTTCTGCCAAGTCATCCAAGCTTATTCTTACTGACTCTCCTTTGTAGGTGACTTTCGTTTTATTCCTACCTGCTCTTAAAATTCTCTTTTTATCTTTGGTTTTGGCAAGTTTGATCATAATATGTTTTGGTGCCTTTCTTTTGGGATCTGCCTTATGTGGGGTTCAGTGAGCATCTTGGATAGATATCTTCTCATCTTTCACGATATCAGGGAAGTCTTCTGCCAAGAAATCTTGAATAATTCTTTCTCTATTTTCTGTTATGCTTCACTATTCTGGTACTCCAATCACATGTAGGTTCTTTCTCTTGATAGAGTCCCACATGATTCTTAGGGTTTCTTCATTTTTTTTTTCCTGCATTCTTTTATCTGATTTTTCTTCGGCTGTATTGGTGCCAAGTGTTTTGTCTTCAGTCTCACTAATCCTGCATTCCATTTTCTCAGTTCTCCTCCTCCAACTTTCTATTGAGTTGTCTAATTCTGTAATTTTATTGTTAATCTTCTGGATTTCTGATTGCTGTCTCTCTGGATTCTTGCAGCCTATTAAATTTTTCATTTTGTTCTTGAATAACTGTTTTAATTTCTTCAGCTGCTTTATCTGTGCATTCCTTGGCTTGTTCTGTGTTTTGTCTGATCTCCTTCCTGATCTCTTGAAGAGTTCTGTATATTAATCTTTTGTATTCTACAACTACTACTTCCAGGAAAACATCTTCATCTGGAAGATTCCTTGATTCTTTGTTTTGAGAGCTTGTTGAAGCGATTGTGGTCTGCTAATTTATGTGATTTGGTATTGACTGTTGTCTCCAAGCCATCTATACGTTAGTGTATTAATTTATTTTATGTTTGCTTACTGTATCCTAGCCTTTTGCTTTGTTTTGTTTTGATATGCCCAAACAGGCTACTTGAGTGAGCTAGCTTGATTATTTGCACCTTTGAAGCTCTAACATCCTGTCACCAGATGGCTAGAGCTGTTACTAGGTGTGTGAGCCTAGAAGCCCATTTGCTTTTCTTGTATGAATTCAGCTCAGGTGTCCAGGCAGTTGGTCATCAAGTGTGTGCAGGCTATGTCCTACAGTCTTAGAGGGGCAGGGGTGATTGGTGTAGGCACAGGTATCTGGTTGCAGCAGGGGGTCACACTCTGAACAAGGCAGGGGGCCGACAACTGTCCCCTGAGCCTATTTCCTAGAGCACACAGGTGGGTGGTTTTTGCAGCCAGACCATGGGCACCGAATGCTTTTGGTTGTAAGGACTAGGAGGCACCACTTATCCTTGGACCCCTCCTGTGGGTGGCTAGGTGATGTGGGTGGAGTCAACCAGTCCTCAGGCCCCCGATGTGGGTAGGTGAGGACCCTGTTTAATAGGCAAAGCTGTATCAAACATCAAAAACCCACCTCTCCACAGCACAGCTGAAACAGTTGACGTTAGATCTCAAGCACATACACTGTTGCAGTAATAAGGGCCTGATCTCCTGTAAAGGGCCCACACAGGTCCATGCAGGGATGAAAGATATTCAGAGTCTGCAGACTGTTTGTGCTTGGACTGCAGCTGCTTCTGTCCTGAGTTCCCAGCTTAGTGGAGCTGGCAGATAATCTTTTCCCCCAATTGTTAATTTATTCCTTCTCCAAGGCCTGGAGAATGGCTCAGGGCGCGCAGCAGGACTTATCTCAGGCTCAGGGAACGTGACAACCACAGAAGCTGGCTTGGGGACTGGGGGCATGGTAAAATGAACACAAGTACTTAGCTTTTACTGAGAGCATTGTTCTTTTGTTTTAGAGGTGTGAGTAGACTGTGCGGCTCGCTGTCTCTCCCTGAGGAAACCGGGTCCCAAAACTACCACCAGCCCTGCTGCGGTCACTCCAGGGGATTGTGTCTGAGGGGTGCTGGTTCCTGCCAGGTTATGTTGGGAAACTCCTCACAGTCTCTCCCTCCCCGTGCAGCTCAGTCTGAATTCCAAACTTTGCTTTTGATGTTCAGGGCTCCTAGCTTGTCATATATGTACATGTGTTTTTTCAGGTCTTTGTTGTAAGAGGGGTCACCAGAAGTGTCTGACTACTCTGCCATCTTGGCCCCACCTCCTCATGTATTATCTTTGATTCAAATCCCTTCATGTTCTTCTTACCACCATATTTTGAGTGCCAAAGACCTCTGGGTAAACTCCTTATTTCTCACTTGAATTAAGCCTTTTAACAGTGTCTTGAATTTTTAAGGAGATCCTAGTTGCATAATGGTTAATAGCTATGGCTGCTAACCAAAAGGTCGGCAGTTTCTACGGGGCTGTTCTACTCTGTCCTATAGGGTCACTATGAGTCGGAATCTACTCAACAGCAACGGTTTTGAATTTATCAGTTCTGTCTAGCCTCTGGGCCTTTGCACATGCTGGTCTGGCTGTTTGAAATGCATTTCCTGGCCTCTCCCGCTCCTCCTTTTACCTTCTTTTTTGTCCTTTAGTCTCAGCTTAAATGTCATCCACAATCCTTGAGAGCTGTTTTTCTGTACTTTTATCTTAACAGTTTCGCCATAAGCCAAACCAAACCTGTTGCCATCACGTTGATTCCAGCTCATAGCAACCCTATAGGACAGAGTAGAACTGCCCCATAGGATTTTCAAGGCTGTAATCTTTGTTTTTTTTCATTTGTTTTTCTTTTTAATTTTCGCAGAAAGGAACCATGGTGGCACAATGGTCCAGTGCCTTGCTGTTAACTAAAAGGTCGGCAGTTGGAACCCACCAGGAGAGAGATTTGACAGTCTGCTTCTGTAAAGATTACAGATTTGGAAACTCTATGGGGCAGTTCTGCTGTATCCTATAGGGCCTCCATGAGTCAGAATCAACTCAACAGCAGTGAGTTTTAATCTTTACAGAAACACTGCCATATCTTTGTCCCTCGGAGCAGCTGGTGTGTTCAAATCTATGACCTTTCAACTAGCAGCCGAGTGCTTAACCACTGTGCCATCAGGGCTCCTAACACTTAATGCTGTATTTTTATTGTATATTTACTTGTCTGGTTCTTACAAGACTGTAAATCCCATGAGAACAGGGACTATGTCTGATTCACTCTTCTGTTTCTAGCATTTAGGGTAATGCTGGGCACATAATAGGTGCTTTATAATGCTCTGGTGCATGTGAAATGAATGCAGCGTGACTGGCAACTTCTCCTTATTCCAGTCTGTCTTCCATATTGCTGTCAACATTAACTTCCTATAAAGAACATGCTGTGGGTTCTACTTGTGTTTGGGGTAAAATCAAAACTCTTTAACTTGGCATGCAGAAGGTTATTTACACTCTGGCTGGAAGCCAGCCCTCTAGCCTGAGTTGCTGCCAGTCCACCTCATCTGCCCCGTGCTTCATTGCTGCTAAATTTCCCACTGCTCCCAAACCTGTCGTGGCTATCCATTTTCTGTTTTCTTCTTTACTCGTGCACTTTACTTTGTCCAGAATGCCCACCAATGCCTCTGAAACTCTGTTCATCTCTGAAGACCCAGCTCCTTTGTTGCTTCCACTGAGAAGCTTTCCTTTCCTCCTCTACCCCTTTTCTACACACTTTGTACTTCTGTTCTGGCACTTACCCTGTGGTGTGGTGAGTTCTCTGTTTATTCGTCTGTCTATCTCAGAGGGCTGAGCTCCTGTAGAGGAGGGACCCTTATTATCATAAGGGGGGCAGGGGACAGCATGATACAGTCTGATTTTTGAGCCAGGCAGGTGTGGTTTAAGTTCTAGCTTTGCTGCTTAACCAGCTGAGTGACCTTGGGCAAATTACTTAACCAGTAAGGTCCTTGATCTTCTCTCCTGTAAAGTGAGGGTGATATTATCATTTTTGTAGGAGTATTGGAGTAGGAGTGCTGGTGGCGTAGTGGTTAAACCATTTGGCTGTTAATCAAAAGGTTGGTGGTTTGAATCCACCAGCCACACTGAGGAAGAAAGATGTGGCAGTGTGCTTATGTAAAGATGCACAGTCTCGGAAACCCGCTGGGGGCAGTTCTTTTCTGTCCTGTAGGGTTGCTGTGAGTCAGAATCAGATCCATGGCAGTGGGTTTTTTGTTGTTGTTGAGTATTATAGCTAATGAGTTCAAAGCATGTAGCGTGGCTTTTGATGGACATTTAGTAAATATTTGTTGAGTGAATGAGTCTCCTTTGGGAAAACTGTGACTAAGAAATGGCTTTGTTTTATTCAAGCTAGAATAAGCCTCTTGGCTTTTGCAGGTAGCCGGGAGCATTTTTTTTTTTTTGTACTTTAGTTCAAGGTTTACAGAGCAAACTAGTTTCTCGTTAAACAATTAATATACATATTGTTTTGTGACTTTGATTGCCAACCCTACAACATGTCAACACTCTCCCCTTCTTGACCTTGGATTCCGTAGTGCCAGCTTTCCTGTCTCCTCCGCCTTCTCGTCCTTGCCCCTGGGTTAGTGTGCCCATTTAGTCTCATTTTGTTTCATGGGCCTGCCTAATCGTTGGCTGAAGGATGAAGCTCAGGAGTGACTTCATTCCTGAGTTGTAAGGGTGTCTGGGGCCATACTCTAGGGGTTTCTCCAGTCTCTGTCAGACCAGTAAGTTTGGTCTTTTTTTTGTGTGTGAGTTAGAATTTTGTTCTACATTTTTGTCCAGCTCTGTCTGGGACCCTTTATTGTGATCCTTGTCAGAGCAGTCGGTGGTAGTAGTTGGGCACCATCTGGTTGTGCTGGACTCAGTCTACCAGAGGCTCTGGTAGTTGTAGTCTATTAGTCCTTTGGGCTAGTCTTTGTGTCTGTGGTTTTTCTTCGCTTTCCCTTTTCCAGATGGGGTGAGACCAGTGGAATGTCTTAGATGGTTGCTCACAAGCTTTTAAGACCCCTGATGCTACTTTATATACTATGTTATGCCGTATGCCAATTGAGCTAGGTGTTCCCGAGACCATGGTCACCACAGCCCTCAGACCAGTAATTTGGTCCCTTAGGATTTTAGATGTGTTAGGAGCTTTCATGACCTTACCTTGGACAAGTTGTGCTGGCTTCCCCAGTATTGTGTGCTGTCTTACCCTTCACCAAGTTACCACTTATCTATTGTCTATTTTGTGTTTTCCCTCCCAGCCTTCCCCTCCCTCATAACCATCAAAGATTGTATGTAAACCTTTTCATGAGTTTCTATAGTAGTGGTCTTATACAATATTTGTCCTTTTTGTGATTGACTTATTTCACTCAGCATAATGCCATCCAGATTCATCCATGTTGTGAGATGCTTCCCAGATTCATCATTGTGTTTTATCATTTCAGGTTATTTCATTGTGTGTATGTACTATAGTGTATCCATTCATTTCTTGATGGGCACCTAGATTATTTCCATCTTTTTGCTATTATGAACAATGCTGCGGTAAACATGGGTATGCATATGTCTATTTGTGTGACAGCTGTTATTTCTCTAGGATATATTCCTGGGAGTGGGATTGCTAGATCATATGGTATTTCTGTTTCTAGCTTTTTAAAGAAGCGCCATATGGTTTTCCAAAACGGTTGTACCATTTTGCATTCTCACCAGCAGTGCATAAGAATTCCAGTCTCCCTGCAGCCTCTCCAACATTTGTTATTTTCTGGGTTTTTTTAATTTTGACGGTAACGTAAGGATGAGATGGTAGCTCATTGTGGTTTTGATTTGCATTTCTCTAATGGCTGGTGATCGCAAGTATTTCCTCATGTATCTGTTTCCTGCTTGAAAGTCTTCTTTGGTGACGCGTCTGTTCATATCCTTTGCCTGTTTTTTAATTAGATTATTTGTCTTTTTGTTGTAGAGGTGTTGGATTTCCCTGTAGATTTTAAACAGTAGGACTTTGTCAGATTTGTTACAGCCAAAAAAGTTTTTCCCAGTCTGTAAGTTCTCTTTTTACTCTTTTGGTGAAGTCTTTTGATGAGCATAAGTGTTCAGTTTTTAGGAGATCCCAGTTATCTAGCTTATCTTCTGGTGTTCATGTATTGTTAGTTATGGTTTGTATCCTGTTAATACAGTGTATTAGGGTCTCTAGAATTGACCCTATTTTTTCCTTTTATGATCTTTATAGTTTTTGGTTTGATATTTAGGTCTTTGATCCATTTTGTAGTAGTTTTTGTGTATGGTGTGAAGTATGGGTCCTGTTCATTTTTTTTGCAGATGGGCATCTGGTTTTGCCAGCACCATTTGTTAAAAAGACTGCCTTTTCCCCATTTGATGGACTTGGGGCCCTTGTCAAAGATCAGGTGACCTAGGTGGATAGATTTACGTCTGGATTCTCAATTCTGTTCCATTGGTCAAGGTGTCAGTTGTTGTACCAGTACCAGGCTGTTTTGACTACCGTAGCTGTATAGTAGGTTCTGAGGTCAGGTAGTGCGAGTCCTCCTACTTTATTTTTCTTATTCAGTAGTGCTTTACTTATCCGGGGCCTCTTCCCTTTCCATATAAAGTTAATGATTAGTTTTTCCATCTCTTTAAAGAATACTGTTGGTATTTGGGTTAAGATTGCATTGTATTTGTAGAGTGCTTTGGGTAGAATTGACATTTTCACAATGTTAAGTCTCCCTATCCAGGGACATGGTTTGTTTTCCATTTATGTGGGTCTCTTTTGGTTTCTTGCAGTAGTGTTTTCTAGTTTTCTTTGTACAGGTTTTCTATGTCCCTGGTTAGATTTATTCCTAAGTATTTTATTTTTTAGGCACTGTCTTTGTCATCTAGTGCTGCCATAACAGAAATAACACCAGTGCATGGCTTCAACCAACAGAAGTTTATTCTCTCACAGTCCAGTAAGCTAGAAGTCCAGATTCAGGGCGTCAGCTCCAGGGGAAGGCTTTCTCTGTTGGCTCTGGAGGAAAGTCCTCATGGTACATCAGTCTTCCCTTGGTCTGGGAGCATCTCAGTGCAGGAACCTCAGGTCCAAAGGACACGCTCTGCTCCTGGCACTGCGTTCTTGGTGGTGTAAGAGCCCCCTGTCTCTCTGCTCTTTTCTGTCTTTTATATCTCAAAAGAGATTGGCTTAAGACACTATCTGATCTTGTAGATCTCATCAATATAACTGCCACTAATCCATCTCATTACGTTATAGTGATAGAATTTACAACACATAGGGAAATCACATCAGATGACAAAATGGTAGACAGTCATACAAGAATGGGATTCATGACCTAGCCAAGTTGACAGACATTTTTTGGGGACACAATTCAATCCATGACATTCTACCCTTTGGCCCCCCAAAATTCGTGTCCTTTCCACATATAAAACATATTCACCCCATCTTATCATAGCAAAAGTCTTAAATCAACTCCAAGTCTAAAATCCAAAAATTTCTTTTCATTTGTGAAATCTAAAATGCAAGTTACCTGCTTCCAAAGAACAACGGTGCAACAGCCACAAGGTAGATATGTCCATTACAAACGAGAAATTGAAGGGAAAGAAGGCATAACAGGCACTGAGCAAGTTAGCAGAGCACATTACGTTAACCCTCAAGGCTCGAAAATAATCCACTGTTCTCTGAAACCATTCACACAATTAGCCCTGCCCTCCAGACTCTAGGTATTGGCCACACTCACCTGATTTCTGGGTGGAGGCCTGTCAGCTCTAGGCTTCAGCTCTGCCTTCCAGGCTCACTGGGGTGGCAGTTCTGCTCCCTCAGCTTTAGGGGAACTGTTCTCCTAGTCCACCTGAGTGATGACTCCACCCTTAGAAACACCAGAGACCATGGCTTCAGCCTTTGACACCCCAGAGATCTTGGTCATACTTTCTGAGACTGAGGCAGCTTGGCTTCTTGTGTTCCCTTTTCTCTTCAGCTCCTGCTTCCTGGTTTCTTGGCCTCTCAGCCCTTGGGCCTCACTCCTGCATCTGCCCTGCTGGGGCAAGTGTTCAAAGCTCTGTAGCTTCACCGATAAGTGCCTGGAGGCACCCCACTTTGCCAGTAAACTTTGGCCAGAAGTTACTCAGCTCTCGCTCTGTGGGTCGGCAATCCTAGCTCCACCGATAAGTGCCACTCCACCAGGAAGCCTCCTGTGTGCAGGCACTTGGCTATCTCGCTCCGTGTGTCGGCTCCAGCGCTGTCTGGTGTTGGTCTCCTGGTTCTGCTGCTGCCGGTCCTGTGCTGTGGCTGGTCCTGTGCTGTGGCTGGTCCTGTGCTGCTGCCAGTCCTGTGCTGTGGCTGGTCCTGTGCTGCTGCCGGTCCTGTGCTGCTGCCCGTCCTCTGCTGCTGCCAGTACTGTGTTGCTGTTTCTCACCATCTGCACCTTCTCTGTTGTCAACAGTTCTCCTCGCTTCCTTCTGAGTCTTCTATCCATTCACAGTTTCAAAATCATGTCCACATTTTAGGTATCTGTTATAGCAGCATCCCACTCTCTCAGTACCAAATTCTGTCTTGGTCATCTAGTGCTGCTATAACAGAAATACCACAAGTGGATGGCTTCAACAAACAGAAGTTTATTCTCTCACAGCCCGGTAAGCTAGATGTTCAGATTCAGGGTGTGAACTCCAGGGGTAGGCTTTCTCCCATTGTTGGCTCTGGAGGAAGGTCCTTGTGATGCATCAGTCTTCCCTTGGTTTGGGAGCATCTCAGTGCAGCAACATCAGGTGCAAAGGACACACTCTGCTCCCAGCATGCTTTCTTGGTGGTATGAGGTCCCCCTGTCTCTCTGCCCGCTTCTCTCTTTTATATCTCAAAAGAGACTGGCTTAAGACACTATCTTATCTTGTAGATCTCATCGGTATAACCGCCGCTAATCCTTCTCATTACATCATAGTGGTAGAATTTACAACATAGGGAAATCACATCAGATGACAAAATGGTAGACAATCATACAATAATGGGATTCATGACCTAGGCAAGTTGACAGATATTTTGGGGGGATACAATTCAATACAATTCAATCCATGACAGGGGCTAATATAAATGGTATTGTTTTCCTGTTTGTAGTTTTCTTTATTGGTGTATTGGAACCCAGCTGATTTTTGTCTGTTTATCTTGTATCATGCTACTCTGCTGAATCTTTCTATTAGTTCCAGTAGTTTTCTTATGGAGTCTTTTGGTTTTTCTATGTGTAGTATCATATGATTTGCAAATAGGGACAGTTTTACTTCTTCCTTACTAATTTGGGTGCCCTTTATTTCTTTTTCTTGCTTTATTGCTCTAGCTAGGACTTCAGCACAATTTATACAGGAGTGGTGATAAAGGACATCCTTGTCTTGTTCCTGTTCTCCAGGGGAGTGTTTTCACCCTCTCTCCATTAAGAATGATGTTGGCTGTTGGTTTTGTATTAAAAAAAAAAAACAACCCACTACCTTCAAGTTGATTCCGACTCATAGCAACCCTGTGTAGATACCCTTTATTATGTTGAGGAATTTCCCTTCCATACTTATTTTATTGAGAGTTTTTATCAGGAATGGGTGTTGGATTTTGTCAAATGCTTTTTCTGCATCAGTTGAGATGATCATGTGATTCTGTTACCGAGGGCCCCTACCTCGGTTGAACCCAACCGGATTTGCGCCACCCAGTAAGACTGTTGAGGCAGCCTGGAGTCACACAAGCAAATTTATTTTGCCAACAGCTAGCAAAAGGAGACAGTAGGGGCTAGAACCTTCAAAGAGACTGTCTCTCCAATTTGCTTTAGACCAGGTATTTAAGGGTTTCAGCAAGGAGGGGCCTTGATGTTTATTCATGAGGTTTTTGGGGGAAAGGGTGGAGATTTCTGAGAATGGGTTGGGTTGTGTAAATGCAGGTGTGCATGCAGGATTTCTTCAAGATGGAAGTCCTTTAGTTCCTCTGGATGTAACTCATCATGGGATATGACGAAGGCCCATTGGTTCCCTTCGTCACATCACCCGCTTTGGCAGGCACGGGAAGGTCAAACATTTGCTTCTTCTTTTGCGCATGCTTTGTATCTGTGGCGTCCTGCAAGATATACATCAACAGTTTATTTACAACATCTTAGAACATTTCAGTTGGTTTCATCCCACAGCTGGAACATTTCGCGCCACAGGGCCTGTGCGTTCTGATCTCCAGGAGGTGCGTTATGGTTGCACCAGTGCCGATAGATCAGGTTGTTTATTCTACTTTGTCCTGCCGGGGCCCAACTGGCCCTGCTCCAGGATAATCCTGTCTCGATTCTTTTATTTATGTGGTAGGTTATGTTGACTGATTTTCTAATGTTGAACCAACCATCCTTGCATATCTTGTATGAATCCCAGTTGGTCATGGTGTGTTATTTTTTTGATACGATGTTGAATTCTATTGTCTTGAATCTTGTAGAGAATTTTTGCATCTGTGTTCATGAGAGATATTGGTCTGTAATTTTCTTTTTTTGTGGTGTCTTTGCCTGATTTTCATATCAGTATTATGCTGGCTTCATAGAATGAATTTGGAAGTATCCCTTCCATTTCTGTGTTCTGAAATAGTTTGAGTAGTACTGGTATAAGCTCGTCTCTGAATATTTGGTAGAATTCTCCAGTGAATCCAACTGGGGTAGGGCTTTTTTTGTTGTTGTTGTTGGGAGCTTTTTTTTATTACTTTTTCAGTCTCTTCTGTTATTATGGGTCTGTTTGGATTTTCAACTTGAGTTTGGGTAGGTAGTGCATTTCTAGATACTTGTCCATTTCCTGTAGGTTTTCATATTTGTTGGAGTATAGTTTTTCATAGTACTTTGTTATGATCCTTTTTATTTCAGGTGGGTCTGTTGTAATGTCTCCCATTTCATTTCTTATTTGGGTTAGTTGCGTCCTCTCCTGTTTTTCTTTGTCAGTTTGGCCAGTGGTTTGTCAGTCCTTTCAACAAACCAACTTTTGTTTTTGTTACTTGCCATTTGTTTTTCTGTTCTCTGTTTCCTTTATTTCTGCTCTGATTTTTATTATTTCCTTTCTTCTGGTGGCTGTGGACTTTTTTTTTTTTTTTTGCTATTCTCTTTCTATTTGTTCAAGTTGTGTAGCTAATGTTTTGATTTTGTTCTTCTTTTTCGATGTGTACATCTATTACTGTAAATTGACCTCTGAGCACTGCCTTAGCCATGTCCTAAAGGTTTTGGTATGATGTGTTTTCATTCTCGTTTGATTCTAGGAATTTTCTGATTCCACCTTTGATTTCTTCTGTTACCCAGTGATTTTTAAACAGGATGTTACTCAGTTTCCATGTATTTGATTTTTTTTTTTTTCTTTCTCTTCCTGTTATTAATTTCTACTTTGGTGGCATTGTGCTCGGAGAAGATACTTTGTACTATCTCACTGTTTTGGATTTTGTCGAGGGTTGCTTTGTGGCCTAAGATGTGGTCTATTCTGGAGAATGTTCCATGTGCATTCGAAAAGAATGTGTACTTTGCTGCTGTTAGGTGGAGTGCTCTATATGTCTGTGAGGTCAAGTTGGTTGATTGTGGCCTTTAGATCTTCTCTGTCTTTGTTGAGTTTCTTTCTACATGTTCTGTCCTTTATTGAGAGTAGTGGGTTGAAGTCTCCTACTATTGTTGTGGAACTATCAATTTCTGTTTTCAGTGCTGTTAGAGTTTGTTTTATGTATTTTGGAGCCCTGTCATTGAGTGCATGGATGCCTATTATGGTGATATCTTTATGGTGGGTTGTCCCTTTAATCATTATGTAATATCCTTTGTCTTTTATGGTGGACTTTGTTTTAAAGTTTATTTTATCTGAGATTAGTATTGCCACTCCTGCTCTTTTTTGGTAGCTGTTTGCTTGGTCTTTTTTTTTTTTTCCCCATACTTTGATTTTTAATAAATTTATGTCTTTGTTTCTAAGGTGTGTCTCTTGTAAACAGCATATTGATGGATCCTGCTTTTTTTTTTTTAATGCAGTCTGTCACTCTCTGTCTCTTTATGGGTGCATGTAAGCCATTTACATTTTATGTGATTACTGATAAAAAAAAAGTGAGTTTATTGCTGTCATTTTGTAGTGTGGTTTGGTTTGGGGACGTTCTCTTTGTTCCTCTTATTCTTCTGTGCTAGATTCCTTTTGTTTGTGTATTTTTTTTTTCTTTCATTTTTGTAGATTTTTGTGTTTACTGAGACTTTGTATTTCTCTTCTTTATTTTGGTGACCAGATTTGTTAACTTTCTTTGTGGTCACCTTGAAATTTACTGTTATCTTCCTAAGTTTAAACCGGTCTTTTATTACTTGCTAACACCTTGACTTCCTCTCCATTTGAAAGTACTGTACCTGCACCGTTTATTCTCTCTTTTATTGTTCTGACATTGTTGTCATTTACAGATTGATGTCTCTGGTTCCCTGCTGTAAATTTTTTTAGTTTTGTTTTATCTTTGAGAGTTCATTATCTAGGTTGTTATCTGGCTAATGCTGTCTTATGTGCTAGATTCAGGTTGTCTTCTGATGTTCTTGGTTCTCTAACTGAAGTATTCCTTTTAATCATTCTTATACATTTCGTTTTTACATCGTCCCTTAATTTCTGTTTATCTGCAAATGTCCAAATCTCACTATCACTTGAGTGAGAGTTTTGCAGGATATATGATTCCTGGTTGGCAGTTTTTTTCTTTCAAGATTTCATGTATGTCATCCCATTACCTTCTTGCCTGCATGGTTTCTGCCAAGTAATCAGAGCTTAGTCTTATTGCTTCCCCCTTGTATGTGACTTTTTGTTTTTCTCGAGTTGCTCTCGGGATTCTTTCTTTGTCTTTGGTTTTAGCGAGTGTGATTATGATATGTCTTGCTGTTTTTGTTTTGGTGCGTATCCGAATGGGGTTTGTTGAACTTTTTGGATACTCAGCTTTTTTGTCTTTCATGATATTAGGGAAATGTTCTGTCAGCAAATCTTCGATTTTCCTCTGTGTGTTTTCCGTGTTCTCTCCCTGTTGTGGAACTCCGATCGCATGCAGATTTTTGCTTTTGATTGTATCCCACATCATTCCCAGGGTTTCTTCATTTTTCTTTGTTCTTTTCCCTGATTTTTCCTCGAAGTGGTGTACAAGGATTTGTCCTCAGTTTTGCTGATCCTGTCTTCCATCATTTCAAATTTGCTCCTAAAACCTTCTATTGCACTGTTCATTTCTAAAATCTTGTTTGTCTTTTCTAATTGCTGTTTCTGTATGATTTCTAGTTGTTTATTTATTTTGACATGTTGTTCCTGTATTATTTTCCTGATTTCTTCCATTGTTTTGTCTTTTTAATGATTTTGTCTGTATTTTCCATTATTTTGTCAATTTTTTGCTTATTTTCATCTGCAGTTTCCTTCTTCTATTGGAGAACCCTGAATATTAGAGTTTTGAATTCCCTATCAGGCAGTTCCAATACCATTTCTTCTAGCAGAAGGTCATCTGGTGTTTTATTTTGATCGCTTTCCAGAGCCATCCTCTGTTTTTTTTTTATATGTTTTGATATTGTTTGCTGTCTCTGGGACATTCAGGCATTAGTTTCTTCAATTATTGATTGTAGATTTGATTGTTTTGACTTGTGTTTTTGTTTTATTTGGTTATGTCTGGGCAGGCAAGCTGGGTGCGTTTTGTTGTTTGCTTGCCTGTGGGCATGATACTTCTCACCACCTTGTCCAGGTGGGTAGGGCCGGCCACTCAGCTATGGTGCAGCGGGGTAGGTTCAGCGGGGGTGGAGGGGCAGGGATGGGGGCAGTGCAGGGCGAGGTCCGGGGGATGGCATCAGTAACGCTCAGGGGCGTGGCACTCAGCACATGGTATAGATAGGCAGGAGGGAAGGGAGAGGATGTGATGTACAGAGCTAAGTAGGTGGGTGAAAGAAGAGAGAGAAACAAAGGCAAAAATAGTAAAAAAAAAAAAAAAGAAAGGGCAAAAAAAGAAGTAAAGAAAAAGAGTAAATAAAATGGTGGTGCAGTAGGATTCGGTGAGTTGAGATATGGCACATCCAGTGAGGCCATGTGCTGGTGGCTCTCTAGACAAGTGGTGTGGCTCTACCTATCAAGAAGCCGTGTATGTGGCACACAGGGCTAGGAGGGCAGGAGAAAGGAAAGGAGAGGGGGAAAGAGAGAAGAAAGTAACAATCAAACAAAATAAATTAAAATAACAAAAACAACAACAAAAAAATGTGGAAGTGCTGGCCACTGGGGACGGGGTGGAATTGAAGGGTTGGCAAGTTGACGTCTCCCTCAACAGTTGGCATGGTACAACCTGTCAGGAAGGGGTGGAGGCAGCACAGGGCCTAGGTGGGAAGGAGAAGGAAAAGGCGAGGAGGAAAGATAAAGAACAATAAAAAATATGGCACTGAGGGAGCTGGCCTGTGGGGGTGGCACAGACCCAGGGAGACTGTGTGCTAGAGGCTCTCTAGCCACTCAGTACAGTACAGCCCGCCAAGAAGTTGGAGGCAGTGCATGGGGCTGGGTGGATGAGAGAAAGGAAAGGAAGGGAGGGAGAGAGAAAAGAAACAATAACAATAACAACAATAAAAAACTCAAACAGTAAATAAAATGGTACTGAGGGAGCTGGTCAGTGATGGCAGCGCAGACCCAGTGAGGCCATGTACATTGACTCCAACAGAGCTGTGCAGCACGGCCCCTCCAGAAAGGATGGGGTCGGTACACAGGGCTGGATGGGCCAGAGAAAGGAAGGGAAAGAGGGCAGAGAGAAGAAACAGAAAAAAAAAAAAGCAAACTGAAGAATCACAGCTCGTCAAGAAGGGGAGGGGATGTCACATGGAGCTAGCTGGGTGGGAGAAAGGAAGGAAGCAGAAAGAGAAGCCCCCAAAAGCCCCACAGAACAATATATATAAAAAAAAAAAGAACAAACCAAAAAAATCACAGCCGGTCAAGAAGGGGAGGGGATGTCACATGGAGCTAGCTGGGTGGGAGAAAGGAAGGAAGCAGAAAGAGAAGCCCCCAAAAGCCCCACAAAACAATATATATAAAAAAAAAAAGAACAAACCAAAAAAATCACAGCCAGTCAAGAAGGGGAGGGGATGGCACATGAGGCTAACTGGGCAGGAGAAAGGAAAGGAAGGAGGGGAGAGAGAGAGAAGCAACAACAACAGCAAAAAAGCCAAAAAAAAAAAAAAAAATTTACAATCCAGAAAAAATAAACCAAAAAAAAAAAAATGGTGCTGAAGGGGCTGGCTGGTGGGGGTGGGGTGGACCCTGGTGGCAGTGAGCTAGTGTCTCTCCAGCCGAGCAGCCGTGGCCCATTGGCAAGCAGCAGAGGCCTTGTACAAGGAAGAAGGGAGTGGGGTGGGAAAGCATGTATCCCCTGGTTACCAGGTACTCTGTCTCTTGTTGGGAGCTCTGTGAAGTTGCCTTCCCATACTCCATGTCTAAGTTCTTTAGTGACTAGCCCAAGATGGCAAATCCAGCCACGTTAGCTGGTATCAGACCTCTACTCTCTAGCTCTCCTTGTTCTCTGTTTCTAATTCCATTTGATGCTTGATCAAGTTCTTTATTCCTTCATTTAGTACTTAGGGTTCCAGAATTGATGTTTGTATCTGCTTTACTTCATTTTTTGGGTCTTTGCTGCTGAGGGTCAGCGTGGCGCTTCTGTCTATAGCACCATGTTGGCTCCATCCCTGCCAGCCAGGAGCGTTTTTGAGGCAGGAGTGAAACTGAGTCTCCTTTCTTGGAATGAAGCAATAAAAAAAGTGAGATAGGGAACACCATCAATAAACATCCTGTACAAAATTGTTAGTGCTTCTTCCCATCTGTTGCGTTGTGATGATTCCTTTGATGGATCATGACAGACTGGGCTTCCTCCAGTTCCCGGCTAGGTTGGGCGATCTTGGTAGATATGGATGGGCGCAGGTAGGTGGTAGGTTCGTAGTGTAGTTAAGGCTGTGGATGAACAGAAGGCTACAAGCAGTAGATGACTGGATGGGATAGATTCAGGATCCACATTCCCCAGTGTTTTATGAACCGAAGTGTTGGATAAAACTGATGGCACACATCTAGGCATTGAGGAAGCCAGGCTTCTTGGCCTTGATCCTAGGGCTTTGATGGTCTTCTTATGTCACAGGACAGGCTTAACCTGGATGTGCCCCAGAATCAGGGTTGGTAGCTGAGATTCTCAGTCTATTCTTTGCTTTTCTGTTTTTAGTGTAGCTGATGGTGTGGTCCTTTGGGCACCTGTTCCCAACGAACATCAAAGGAATTTGTTTCTCTGAAGCCTAGACCTCTTAATTGTATAATGCCATGTGGTACTCTATGTGAGTTCCCAATCAGATGAGGAAGATGTTTTGACTGAGTTCCCTGGAGGGCAGTCTTCTCATCTGGTCCTCAAACCCTTGCCCCAGCCAGGTGTCTGCCTGTGCTCTCCAGCGTACTTCCCACACTGTAGTGCCAGTGGCTGTTAACCCATTGTCGTGGATTGAATTGTGTCCCCCCCAAAAATATGTGTCAACTTGATTAGGCCATGATTCCCAGTATTGTGTGGTTGTCCTCCATTTTATGATTGTAATTTTATGTTAAGAGAATTAGGGTTTGATTGTAACATCACCCTTACCCAGGTCACCTCCCTGAGCCAAGGTAAAGGGAGTTTCCCTGGGGTATGGCCTGCACCACCTTTTATCTCTTAAGAGATAAAAGGAAAGGGAAGCAAGCAGAGAGTTGGGGACCTCATACCACCAAGAAAGCAGCATCAGGAGCAGACCGTGTCCTTTGGACACAGGGTCCCTGCACCTGAGAAGCTCCTCAACCAGGGCAAGACTGAGGACAAGGACCTTCCTCCAGAGCCAGCAGAGAAAGAAAGCCTTCCCTTGGTGCTGACGCCCTGAATTTGGACTTGTGACCTACTAGACTGTGAGAGAGTAAATTTCTCTTTGTTAAAGCCATCCACTTTTGGTATTTCTGTTACGGCAGCACTAGATGACTAAGACACCCGTCTTCTCTCTCCTAGGAGGGGCAAGATCTCTTTTTAAGTCTCTGAAGGCTGTGCATTTTTTTTTTCTGACCGCAATTAGCTTACATTAACTTTTTTCTTTTTTTTTAATTGTGTTTTAGGTCAAAGTTTACAGCACAAATTAGTTTCTCATTCAAAAATTTATACACCAAATTGTTTTGTGAAGTTGCTTGCAATCCCTGCAGTGTGTCAGCACTCTAAACCCGTTCCTCCCGGGGAAGGCTGCACATTTAGACTGAGTGATCTTGGTGACTGTGTGACCCAACCCAGTCCTTCCGCAGCGAGACTAGAGCAGATGGCATCTATTTGGGAAAACCTTTTGCGCATTTAGGAAGGATGGTCTTTCATAAACAAAAGGTGACAGTATTGTTAACAATAGCATTAATAATTATTTTCAAGGGTTAAATTAATGTGGTTAAATAATTTTCTAGGTGCTTGGAGCCCAGGTGGCGTAAATGGTTAAAAGCTCGGCTGTTAACCAAAAAGCTCGGCAGTTCAAATCCACCAGAGACCCTGGTGGCATAGTGGTTAAGTGCTACGGCTGCTAACCAAAAGGTTGGCAGTTCCAATCTACCAGATGCTCCTTGGAAACTCCATGGGGCAGTTCTGCTTTGTCCTATAGGGTCCCTATGAGTCAAAATCGACTCGACGGCAGTGGGTTAGGTTTAGTTTTCGCCTCTCCTTGGAAACCCTGTGGGGCAGTTCTCCTCTGCCCCATAGGGTTGCTAGGAGTCAGAATTGACTTGAAGGCAACATGTTTTTTTTTTTTTTTTTTTTGCTTTAGCTGTCTCCCTTTTTAGCCTTTTTATGTTCCAATGGTTCTGTCCCTAAGGCAGCAGGATGGGGTTAAAAAAAGAGGTAAAGTACAGTGGTAGCTTTTTCTGCTCTCCTAAAAAGTGTTTGGCTGCCGCATCCTCTTTGTTATTCATTAAGCACCTTTCAGTGCTGCCTATAACCTGTTCACTTTTCTGGTTGTATTGCTTTCTAGTATCTCTAGTCCCATCTAGGCATGTTTGGTGCTCACAGCCAGGGCTTACTACAACCTTGCTAATGCTTAGATGAATCAAAAGGGGAAGCTATTAAGTGGGGTAAAGGAGTCTCCCCTGGGTTCTACCCCTCTACCCATGGTGGGGGAATGGGGACTGGCCTATCTGCTGGTGGCATCTTGGCAGGAGTGATAAGCTGCATCGTATGTTAAGTAAATTTGGGAGGAGGTTGAGTAGGCCAGCTGGGCTGGATTGTCTTGTATACCTTAGGCTTCAGAGGGAGCACTTTTCCTTGACTCCATGAGTGCAGGGTAGGGCCTCTTCTTTGTTAGCTATTACCTTTTAAGTGCTGGCTGTCTGCTAGGTGACATTTGCAATCTGTAAAGAACATGGGCCCTTATGTGTGAGGAGCTCTGTGCTCTCACAGTAAAATGTGACTGGGGACTGTCACCATCCCCTGATGAGAGAGACTGCCTCAAGGGAAGTCAGTGTAGGCCTAAAAACCCTGTGCTTCCCCTCAGCTAGCCGGTAGGATAGAACTCTGTGCTTAGAGGTTTTCAGTGCTGAGCAGTGGCCTCTCTGCACCTTCACAGGTAAGCCAAGTAGGGACTTCAGCCTCAGAAGCCTTTAAAGGTCTATATCTCCGGGCACAATTATCCTGGCTTTCCTGTGGCTCCCCAGAGAAGACAGCTTTTTGTACTCTGCATTGGAATTGGAGATAGGAGAACTGAGTTCTGTCCCACTTTTGCCTGTGGCCTTGGGCAAGCCATTTGTCCTTTCTGAACCTTGGTTGTATTCTCCACCAGATAGGAGTACTGTCACCTGTTCTGTGGGCCTCACTAGATTGTAAGGACCAAAGAAAATATAATGACAGGGAAGGTGCGTTGGGAGTGGTAAAGCACAGTGCAGATGGGGGCTTTTTGTCTGTCTAGGAATTGTTGGTTTTCATTGTAATCGTAAATAGATGTTTCTTTTGTAAAATACCAACCCTACAGAAAATATATAAAAAGTAAAAAGATGTCCCCTCTCTTCCCCCATTGCTCCTGTCTAACCGCTTCCCCAAAGATAGGGAACTACTGTTAACCATTTATTGTGTATCTTTATAGTCATTTTTGTATATGCCTAGATACTGCCTCGACATGTATTATCTTTAAAAAGTAAAACTCAGTGGTAATGCATACTGTATTTCCACTTGCTCTGTTCACTTAACAAGTTACCCTGGAGTAGGATAGTCCCTGTGGGAGTCTTAAAGGAACCTGGCTATAGCCTTCCTCCCCAGCTTGGTTGGGGGCCGGCTCCCTGGGAGGAATGGGGGAGCTGTACTAGAATTTCTCACCACGATAGACACCCTAGTTCTCTATGAGGGGTTGTTTTTTATTCTGAGATGAAATGGACTGGCAGCAAGTGTCATTGAGTGGGAATCAGGATGGGTATAAAAGCGACGTGGGCATCGGCACTGCTATCTTACGTGTGGGTCTCCCCTTTACTCTTTTTCATCTTCATTTGGGAAAAGAGAAAAATTACCTGATTTCACAACTCCTGTTTTAGTGCAGAGAGAATCCCTGGTTTCTGAACCTTGAATTTGCCAGGCAACTTGCTGTTCTACCTTTGAAAGCAAGCCAGACCCAGCTTGTGTTTTTGCGTCTTCTGTCTATGAGGATTCTGAAGGTATCCTGTCAGTGGCTGTGCTTTCTTACCAGCCTGGGGAAGAGGTCAGGGCCAGCAAGAAGTGTTGTCTTCTTTCTCTTCTGGATGGTTGTCTCATCTCTTCCATGATCAGGCCTTGGTCTTTTTGAGCTCTGGGCTGTTGTCAGAGCCCAGTGGGGAGCCCAGTGAGTAGGCTATTGGGAAGCTGATTGGAGGCATGTCCTGCCTGCATTCATCTTGACCTGAGGCTTGGGAGAAGGACCAGGCCCATATGTGAGGCCTGGGTGGCTGTATTCTCTCCTTTCTGCCCCATGTCATCACAGCGACGGCATGGCTTCCCAGAACAGAAGAGAGAATCCCACTCTTGGCTTTTCCCTGCCAACATCTTTGCCTTCTCTATTGACATCAGCACTCTTTGCTTATCTGTAGCTTTCCTGTCCTGCTGCCACATCCTGTAGGCTCTCTGGGACTCCACTGCTGTGGCTGCATTTGCCTTGAGATCTCTGAGTCAAGATGTGTTACTTTCCCCAGGGTGGTTCTGGAGGCTTCAGCAAAGAGTCATTTCTGCTGTTCCTTGGGCTTCCTGTGTTGGGAATGCTTGCTTTCCTGAGTATTGCTCATTCTCAGTGCTTGAAATCATACCTGTTGGAGTCTGGGGAGCTCTGTGGTTCCTCCGGGGTCAGCTCCCTGGGAAGCGCCATCCCTCTGGGCCTTTTGGAAACTGTGAGGTGGCAGTGTGTCACCTCTTGCCTTGACTGACCAAGCTCTGAGCCGGGTCACACACTGCCCCATTGTACTGTGCTTCCTGATGTAGCTGTTATTGCAGCCTCTGATTCCTGGGCTGGTTCTCCCCCAGCCCTTCTCCTCAGAGACCATGGGTGGTGGTGGGATGGACTCTGCTGGCACAGGCCTGGGGATGGGTGGCAGTTGCAGCTGTGGGTGGCTTTGTTCTTACAGACCAGCTTTCAGTGTTCCTGACTGGCCTCCCCGGAACCCTGGTGCAGCCTGGCAGCAGTGTTCAGGGACTGGGCAAGGCATCCTTTTCTTTTTGTGGACCAACCAGAGAGCCTTGTTACCTGGAGTGAGTGAGCCAGACTCCCTGGGTGGCAGGGTGAGTGCTGTACTTGTATCCAGCATGATTTCTGGATGGGAGAAAGACCCTGAGGGCCTGGTGGTAAGTCAGAGGCCGTTCCCCTGTTAGGAAATGCAGTATGTACCCACAGGCATCCTACAGCTTGGCGTTCCTTCTGCTCTCTCTTTGCAGCTCCGGAGTTGGGCTGCTCACAAAGCAAGCTTTCTGTTTATATGGAGTGCCTGGAGGGCGGCTGCCATGAGTCTGTCGTTAACCGTGCTAACCAGGAGAGCGGGCTGGCTGGGGAGAAGACACTAACCCTGTGAGTCTGACCTGGGCCAGCTAACCAGCCCTGGGGGTACCACTAGCAGTGCCTCTGTCCTCCATTCTTCCCCTTAGCCTGGCCACCTTCTGCCCTTAGCCTGCATCATGCCATCTCCTCTACTCTCTTGTCCTTCCTTACTGCTAGGTTCCCTCCATTTTCCTAGTCTCCTTGCACATGGTGGGGATGTGCCCCCTTCACAGCCAGGAGAGGGAGGCTTCATGCATGGCCACCTACCAGCCTGCTGCTGCAGTCCCCACCTCAATCCCTCTCCCCTCACTTCTCCCCTAAACCAGAATTGCTTAAAGTGTGTTAATGTGTGTGCTTCTCAGCACCATGGAGTTGGAGAATATCCCTCCATCACCATGCTGCTTCTGCTTCTCATGCCTCAGAGACAGCTAGAACTGGAATGAAGAGGAAATTTCCTTCTAGACCAGATAGTTTCCTCCCTTTATCCAGAGGGGGAAGGTTTTAGTGTCCCCGAATAATTCAGGATCCATTGCAAGGTTCTCCTTTGAGGTTGGAGAAGTTGAGGAAAACCTTGGCTTTTGGCTTGGCTGTGGGGAATTCCCTGGGCAGGAGTGAAGCTACTCATGTTGAAAGCTGGAGCCCAGAACCCAGGTACCCATCTAAGGTATAGCTCCTATTGGTGACCGTTGCTCTGGGAGGTGGAGTGGGTGGAGTTTAGTCCTCCACCCCCTTCCACGTCTGGAGCTTCAGGTGGACTTTAGCCAAGAAGGGCTGGGAAGGGTGCCTCAGCCAGAGGCGGTAGCACCTGGCTTTGGACTCCACCATTGGCCCAGAGAAGTCCTGACCTCAGATTGGGAGACCGGTGAGTGGAGGCTTCACCGGGGAGCTCCTGTTGAACTCTCTTCTCCCTCCCAGCTCAGAAAGGAGAAGGGGGTCTAGAGATCACAGGAAAGCCCATCTCTCAGTGCTCTGTGGTGCACCCTACAGGGAACTCTCTAGACAGACTCTGGAGGCAGTGCAGTATTGGGTAGGCTGCACCATGAAGACCTGAAACCTGAGTGGATTCTGTTCCCCTTGGGCTGGCAGGGACTACTGGCATGAGGTGTGTGTAAATGTGCAAGAGGGTGGAGGTGCTGCAGGGACTCTTAGAAGGCTGGTGGGTTTGTGTGGCTTGCCCCTGACCAGGAAAGCAAAAGGGCCGGGAGCCGAGCCTGGTGCAGGACCATCTCTTCCCTTTGTCCTTCCTTAGGAGAGAACATTGGTCTAATGTCAAGTGCTGGTTGTGATCTGGGGGATTCTTTTGGACCTCCCTTATTGAGACGGGTTTGATCCATGCAGTCATCATCAACCATCTTCAGCTGCCTCGTCCCTTTCAAGTGTTTTCTTGGATGATACGCCAGTGGGTGAATTTGAGATCTTTGCTCAGGTTTGGAGCCAGGTGAGCTCTCACAGGCTAGCAGCACTAGTTCTGAGTCCTCAGGATTACTCTGGGCAGAGTGACTCCCACCATTTTGACTTTCAAACACCTGTCAGTCTGTTCCGCTTTTAGAGCAGGTGGGGGGCCAGGTAAAGGGCCAAAGGCAGCCTTCAGAAGTGTGTGAGATTGTACTTGCCCAGAGGGGTGGCAGGCATGGCTACCTGGGCACAAACTGACATCTTCCAGCCTAGTCTTTGGCAAAGAACAGTCTCTGCCCAGGCCCCACCCCTTGAGCTGTTGGCTGCCTGCCTGCCACGCGCCCAGGATTGCTGAGGGCTTTGCTCATGTATCTCAGAACAGCTGCGTGCCGGAAACGGGGCTGGTGGCAAGCAGGAGGGGCGCCAGGGGGACAATGAAGGGAAGACTTTGGTAGTTTCGGCTCACAGTGCCGGGGGCTGTTCTGTTCACTGGCAGGCAAGGTGGGTGGGGGGACATATTAATGATGGCGGGCGGGGGGCCTTGCAGATAATCTGTAGGGCCACTGATGGGTCACCTGGTCACAGGGCTGGCCCCTGCAGGGTAGTTGGTTGTGTTTCCTGGGCCTCAGTTAAAGCAGAGCCTGGATTTTGGAGGCTTGAGAAGCATCCAGAATGATGTAGTAAGGCAGGAACATAGCCTGCCCCCAAAGGGGCACAGCTTCCCCCAGGCTGGCAGAGTTCAGAGACTCTGCATCCAGGGATGATTGCCTCAGGGGAGGCCTCGTTCCCTGTGTGATCAGACATCCATGTTCTGGTGGCTGATTAGGGGCTTTTGGTAGGGCTTCTGATTATTTTTGTTATTTACTTATATCCTGCTGGTTCCAGGGGATTTAAGGCAGCACACAGGATAGCTGGAGTATTCTGAAGCAGCGCCAGTTTTCCTTTCATTTTAGAAGCAACAACAATTACTAACTTTTGTTTGACTTTTCTTGGATGAATTACCAAGAAGAGCTTTAATAATTTTTGTGGTGAAGTGTAGGTCCTTCTCAATTTTGAAGATTGAGTTCACTGACCCCTCAGTGAATGCCTCCCACTTACTTGATTGAGTGACACCTGTGAGCAGAGAGGCACGTCAGTAGGTTCAGAAGTGGTTCGAGGCCAGATCAACCATTGGGGCCATAATCACCTAAAGGGAATGTTGGTGATGTGGGGAGGGGAGGAGGCTGTCTCTCTCTAGGGCTGGGCAGCTGGACCCAGTAGAGTTGTGGAGTGAGGTGCTAGTGCAAAACTTGGAAAGCTGGAGTTGATGCCCAGCAGGGGAAGACTGAAATCTGGAAAGCCAAGGAGCCACATCTGTTTTGGATTCAATCTTGTTTCCCTTTGCCTGGCCAGTGTCAAGGGGGTGGGCGGAGCCTGAGCCACTGTGTGCCGGCTGCACTGTGAGCTGCTGCACTGTGAGCTGCGGAGCCTGTTAGTGTCTTGTAGAAATCTGGGCTCTGGTGAGCAAGCATGTGGCGCCCTCCATACCTCACACACTCCTCCAATTTCTCTTATGCCCACGGCACACAGCCCTCTGAACCCTGAGCGAGGTGTAAGCTGCATGCTTGGCCTTCCCTTCCTGTCCTGCACCCTTGACTCTTTGACTTTGCCCTGGGTGTTGGGCAGACCCACAGAAAGGATGGCAGGATGAGGTGAGAGGGCATCCTTGGCTCTTGAACTTGAACCTTTTGCTGTTGCCGCCTACGGGCGTTTGCTAGGAGGAGTAGTTAGGATAGTGGTTTGGAAAGAATCCGAACTCAGAAGTTTCCCACTTATCCACTCCATCTCCAGCAGCAGTGATCTCTGGCCATGGTGGAAGCCTCTGGCTGCAGACACATACATCCCTTTTCCCTACTCACAGAAGGGAGCAGGTATGAGCCCCGTCTCCTGGTTAAAGAGCGATGCTTGGCAAATTGTCCTTGGATTAAAGGACCCTGCTTAGCCAGTTTCTGGTGTAGCTTTCTCCTTACATCTGTCTCTGTCTGCACTCTGTTCAGCTGTTCAGTGGGTTCCCAGTGTAGGTTCGCTGTGCGTGCCTAGTCCCATTCCTGATGAAAGTAGACTTTGTTCTCTGGAGGCAGCTAATCGTGCCCCATGGGGCTGTAATTGGGGGGAGGTATTTAGTACAGGGCAGGCGGCACCAGGCGGCCTGTACTGACTAGCAGATGGCAACATGGCTGTGAGGAAGCCGTCACCCCCTCGCCACCCCGGGGGGCACAGGGCGGAGGCTCTTCTGTGAACTGATTCTGAGAAAGTGAAGAATGGCTGCTCTGCAGAAGAGGAAGGAGGCGGGCAGGGAGGGGCGAGGAAAGCTGCTTTCCCTTCTCACCTTACCTTCAGGAGATGAGGAGGGGTGACTGCTCCTCTGGCAGCTCCTTCCACAGTGCCTGCTGCAGGACGGTTCAGAGAGCCCCAGGCCAGTCTGGGTCAGCAAGAGCTTTAACCCTAGACCTCAGCTTTTCTCCATGGTATAGCTATTCTTGCAGCCAGCACATGATACAGTAACCCACATCCGGGTAGCCATCTTGAGGCTCAGGTAGTTTGGGGTGGGGTGAGAGTGAATTCTTCCCTGTTGATTTCCAGACCTTCCTCCAGAAGACCATCTTCTTGGAGGTACCTTGCCGCCATCTCAGCATCCAGAGGCCCCTAAAGCGCTCCCTGACTACTGCTTGCTCATCATGCCCCATGTCCCATTCTGAGTTGTCCAGCTACTTTCCCCAGGGGTCGCCTCTTCTAAACACCAGGCTGAGAGTCCTCCTTGGACTGAAACTTTCCATGGTAGCCTGGGAAACCTTTGGGTGGAGGAAATGGGGCCAGTAGGGGCAGCACCTGGTGGTAAGGTCTTCCTGGAGGGACTGCTCTGCTGCCTTCTGCTCACCCTTTGATCTCTGCCCAGCGGGTGGGCCTGAGTGTGCAGCTGCTTCTCTGTCTGTTCTCTGCTACACCGCTATACCACGGTCGCTGTCCTCCCTGCCTCTGTGCTTTCCTTCCCTGCAGCACTTTCAGGCAAGGACTGTGGGCTGCCAGGCCCATTGGGTTTCCTGGTTAGTGCTGGAATTGTGGACCCCTCCTGGGCTGGTTTTTTTTTTTTTTTTTTCCTGGGCTGGATCTGGGGCACCTAGCAGATTTTAGGAGTTGGGCTAGGGTCTGGGTGTCTGGCATATTTATGGACCTGGGACAGGGAGTGGCACATGCTCCCTCGTGGACTTGGGTGTACTGCAGGCTTCCTGGGGGACTGGCTCCCTAGTGGGCCTTGCCTTCTGCTTCCTCAGGTGGGAGGGGTTTCCCTCCCTGTGATTCTGAAGTGTTTGAAAAGAGTAGGCCCTAGTCGGGAGAGAATATCCCCCGTCCCCACAGCCATTCCAGACTGTTAATGCCTGGATTTTCTACTGATCTCCCTGCCAGCCACATCCATGCCAGTCTCCCCCTCAGCAAGGCAGGTTATCTCTGACCATGGAATCTCTGGGAATATGTGCTTTGCGGTGGGGAGGGGGACCCCGAGTCGGGCATTTGTAGTAGGCGAGGCAGGGTGAGCTGTAAGATGTGTGACAACTGGAGCCAGGGGTGTGGGAAATGGAGTGAGGCAGCTCCCCTTACAGGTAGAACTACCAGCTGCCTGAGCATGTCTGTGTTCTCCCTGCCTGCCCACCACCCCTGGTAGAGTCCTGGTGCCTCGAGGGCAGTGTGGGCATTGGAGGGGCAGGGAAGCCAAGAAAAGGCTGAAGATAGAGGGAGGGGTCCACAAAGGGGCCTTCAGGGAGAAAGGGGTTACTCAGCAGACTTGGGGCTCATGGGGAAGGAGCAGGGACAGGTCTCTCCTTAAGGGAGGGAGAAGGCAAAGGCCAGCTGTTGGGAGCCTCCCCTTGATTTTGTTGAAGCCCTTGACTGCCTGTATCTCTTACTCCTCTGTCTCACTCTGGCCCTACCCGTTTTCCAGCTCACATAAGCTCCCTGTGTCTGAGTATCAGAACCCAGGCACCCAGATTGGTTTGGGACTTCCCCAGCCTCTCCTCCAGCCAAAGGAGCCCCTGCCCTGGGGCTTCTGGAGGGATGGCTAGGAAACCTGTGGGGGCAACTTATTTGCTCCCCCACACTCCAGGAATGTGCTGTCCTTTCTGGCCCGCCCAGATTCCTGCGCAGGGAGTCAGCCCTACACGGCATGCTGCTTGTGCCCTGTGGGGACACGTTCTGCTTCACCATCAAAGGGGCAGAGGTTGGCGGCTCGTGCCTGTGCTGCCCCACCCCAGCTCCCCCAGAACCCCAAGCCAGTGACAAGGCTGCCCAGACAGAGGCGGGAGGCCACTCCTGCATCTCCGCCCTCCCTACCCCCTCACCATTCTTCCTGCCCCAGGCCCTGTTGGAATGTGACAGGAGTCATGGCCAGGGCATGTCCCGACAGCAGGAACACATGCTTCAGCCCGAAAGGCTTCCTTCAGCCCCCAGCTCTGTTTAGGTGAATGGGGGTGAGGAACATTGTTTTTATGCCCAGAAGGCCACCTAAGGTTACTGCTGCCACTGATCGCTGTGGTGGCTGCTGCCCCCGTGCTGCAGCCCAGCTTATTACAGGTGGGGCCTGGAGGGGACCTCACAGGTCACTCAGTCCAGCCACCTCTGTGTAGATGAGCAAGCTTATCCACTGAGGAAGGGACTTACTCAGGGCCACACAGTGTGTCAGAAGTGGCCCTGAACCTGTAACCCAGGTGTCTTGCCAGCCAGATTTTGGTTTTCTCTACACCAGGGTTTTTCAGCCTCAGCACTGTTGACATTTTACAGTGATAATTCTTTTTTGCGGGGGCTCTCCTGTGCATTGTAGGATGTTTAACAGCATCCCTGGCCTCTACCCACTAAATGCCAGTAGCATGCTGCTGCCCCCCTCCACCTCCCCTTTATGACAACCAAAAGTGTCTGTAGACATTGCCAAATGTCCCCGGGTAGGCAAAATTATCCTGGTTCAGAGCCACTGTTCTAAACTGCTGTCTTTTTACATTTTTTCCTTCTGGACGTAACCGCCTGTCTCAGTTATTTAGTGCTGCTATAACAGAAGTACTACAAGTAGGTGACTTTAACAACAGAAATTTATTTCCTCACAGTTGAGGAGGTTAAAAGTCTGAATTCAGGGTGCTGGCTCTAGGGAAAGCATTGCTGTCTTCGTCAGCTCTAGGGGAAGGTCCTTGTTCCTTGGGTCCTTGGTAATCTTCATATGTCATGGCATCTATCTTCCCCCATCTCTGCTTCTCTGCTTGCTTGTTTAATCTCTTTTCTACCTCAAAAGAGATTGACTCAAGACACAGCCTACACTAATCCTGTCTTATTAAAATAACAACCCATTTTCAAATGGGATTATAACCACAAGCATAGAGGTTAGGATTTACAACATGTATTTTTGTGGGACACAGTTCACTCCATAATACCTCCTTGTTGCAAAGTCTGTTGACCATCACTGTATACAGAAGAAGTCTTTAGGCTTCTTGTGGAAACATTGCTAGGGCAGAGGCGCCTCCTTTCCAGCATCTTCTCTGCCCATCTTCCTGGGTCTCTACTAGGCTTTTTTTCCCCTGGTGTTCTCTTCTGCAACTCATGTTCCCTAAATCTCTTAGTTATTTTCAGACCCTAAGAGGCCCATGAGGTGAACAGGGCAGATGTGGAGTAGGGATAGGGACTGGACCTATTCTAGAGTTGGGCATGTGGTAAGCTGAGACCTGGAACACATACACAGACACATGTGTGTCTGTCATGTAGGCCTGGGACAGTGTCTTCTGGAGAATGACAGGACCCCAATGTTTCTAGTCCTCTCCCCGCCTCTTCCCTTTTCCCCTCACACCCCTTACACTACAGCTTTCCTGCTTGGCTCTCCCTAGGGGCCAGGCAGGCAGGCAGGCCTGTGGCACTGACAGACAGGCGGCTGACACCTGGTTTCCACTTTCTTCCCTTCTCTGGTTTCAGGAGCTGTTGGCTAGAGGAAGTGGAGGGGCCGTGGGATGCAGAGAGCCGAGGGCTAACTCCTGGACAGCGGAACAGAGGGAGCTGCCGACAAACAGACGGTATGTCTCTGATGAGGCCTGTGCCCCCCTCTTAGCTCTGATCTGGGGAGGCTGGCAGGTGGCCCCTCTTGGTGGGGGCTGGTTAAAAGAGAGTGGTGGAGACCAGAGGGGCTCAGCCGTCAGTGGCCCTAACCAGAGAGCTCTCTTAAGTTTGGAGATCCCCACTGAGAAGCCTTTGTTGTATGAACATACTCAAACTCTTATTATTTTTTAGGCTAATATTTATTGAATATTTTCTAAGTTAACAGGTACTCTTCTTACTGCTTTACATTAATTAACTCATTTAATCTTCACAACAACCCTGTGCAGTTGGTGCTTTTCATATCTCCAATTTAGAGTTGAGGAAACTGAGGCATAGAAGACAAAAGTTTTCCCTCTGAGGTCTTCACAAGAGAGTGATGGGCTGCTCTTTAGACTTAGGGCGTAACCCACTCTTTGCGTTGCTCAGGCCCTGGACCCTGCCCTGGGCCTCGCAGTCAGCTTCTGCCTTCCTGTCTGTTTTCCACTGGACCTGTGCCCCACCCTCCAGCACTCCCTGAGCCCTGGAGATGGACACAACAAAGTCCAGTCCTTCTAACGACTCCACAGTGGCCCAGGCCTATTTGTTGATGTGGTGGCTCCTACGTGTGTTCCATTTTACCATCTATCTTCTTGTCTCAGTTTAAAGGCCTCTTGACCACATCTCTGAGCCTCCTCCTTCCTTGCTTCCCCTCAGCAGGTTGAGGAGCCCTTACTTCCCAGAATGACCAGTGCAGCCCCAGCTAAGAAACCCTACCGCAAGGCACCACCCGAACATCGGGAGCTGCGGCTGGAAGCCCCTGGATCCCGGCTGGAGCAGGAGGTCGGCAAGACTGGTAGCCCAGCCTTGGCTGGCAGAGGCAGGCCCCTGAGGCTGGGTGCCTGGCTGACTTCTATTGCCTGAGAGAGTATGGCATTGCTGATCCAGGCCTGGGGTCCTTTAGCTGCAGCAATACCAGTGAGGGCAATGTAGACTCCTAGGGGACATCCGTGAATATATGTCCGTCCGTTTGTTGGTGAACCTTGAGTCTTCGTAGCTTGGCAGAAAGGATGCCATACAGTCTCGCTCCCTGCAGGAGGCAGCTCAGCAGGAACACATACTGAGGAGTCCTAACCTGCTGGGGGCTGGGACTCTAGTCCTGCTGTGGTGGCGGAGAGCCATTCAGCCTACGGCCCCTCTGGAGCCTGTGAGGAGGTGGTGCTCCAGCTACTCCTCACCAGACCAGCTGCTGTCTTCACTGTCTCCAGGAAATCTGGCCCTTCCTTCAGCTTTGTTGTTTGGCAAACATTTGTTAAATATGTACTCCCTGTCAGGAACTGTGTTAGAGCCAGGATCTGCTCTTAGGAGGCCTACAGTCGACTGTCAAACATCCTCCAAACTCGTTATCCTGTCTCACTAAATCTACCACAGGGAGGAAGTGAGTTTTGCAGGGGAGTATTCCCTCTGTGGCCACACTTCCACCTTGTTGCGATACCTGGGGCACATCTAAAGAACGTGAGGGATGGTCAGCAGATGCTGAGCATTGGGGTGCCACAGCCCACTTTGGTCAGATTCAGGGTGGAAATGCCATGACTTGCCTATTTCAGTTCAGGGAACATTACATATGCCAGGAACTAGGCTAGGTGCTACCCAGTGGGCATTTTCCCAGTTTTGATGAGGAAACTAAGGCTTAACGAGGTTAAGGACTTTGCACAAGGTCATATAACCAGTATGTGGTGGAACAGGATCAAATCCAGGTGTCAGTGGCTCCAGAGTCCATGATCTTAACCACTGCCTGGTCTGGCCCACCCACTCTCATTTTCCTGCCCATGACTTAAGTTCTGAAACAGCTCCATTTGGAGTGGGTCCCTTGATATTTCTCTTTTGCCATTGCACGCTGCTAGCTTGGCTTTTTGGTTGGCTGAGCTCTGTCTCTTGGACCATGACCAGCATAGACGTTTGGGGAGGATGGAGTGGGAGGTTAAGAGCAAGACAAGGCACTTTCTTCGTCTCAGTCATCATTAGCCCAGAGGCTCCCCTTCACTCATGTACTGCTCCTCCCGTGCCTCTGTATGGTCCCCATTCTACCCCGTCTTCCCCCCAGGGGGCTGGGAGGGCTTTGTCAGAGCTCAGAATTCTATAGCTTGGCCTGACTTCTTCACTGCTCTGGAAGGTCTCTGCCATGCCTGTGTGGAGGAGCCCAGTGAACAGCTGAAAATCTCTCTATTCCCAGGGCTGGAGAGAGGTAGCATGTTTACTGGGGTCCATTTGAAACTAGCTTTAGGATTAAGAGAGGGCTTGGAACTCATGTGGGTCAGAGTGGGGTTGGAAGGGGTTCTTGAATATTCTCATTGGCATGAGAGAGGGTAGTCTAGTCTTGTCTGGGCATTACTGGTTTCCCTTCCATCTCTAGGGGGCCCTGCGGCCCATCCTTGCTATGAGACTCTTTGGGCTTCAGACAGGGTCTTTTCCAGGACTGTTTGGAGGGTGGGCCAACCAGGAGGCTGGTGGTCTAGAGCTGAGACTCAGCTTCTGTTCTTTTTTGTCCAGGAGTCCCTGACTGATGCAGACAGGATGAAGTGAGTATCTGCTGCCCCCAAAACAGCCCACTCACTCAACTCTTTCCCTCCTAGCTCCAGGCCAGACCGTTGGTACAATTGGGCTTTTCCTTACATGGTAGAGGCAGCCTGGAGCCAGGAAGTGGCTCAGTCTGAGGGTCCTGCTCTTGCTGAGGAACTTTGCCCCAGCTTCTGGCCCTAGAGGGAACAGAGCAGCGCTTCTGCCAGCTGCCTCCCCGAGGCCCTTTCTGTCAGCCACGTGAGGCCTCTGGAGACATAGGGCAGTGCTGGGCTGGATTTCCAAGAGATTAATAATGGAGAAGCCTGATTGTGTGGTGGGGAAACTGGAGCTGGGAGCTTGGTGACCGGCTGCCTTGGGCTGTAATCAGAAACTGAGATGGGAGCTGCACCCCCCTTGATTCTGTCTCCTCATTCTTACCCACTGTGGGGAGGTGGAGGGTGGTGTCAGGCTATCTCCTACCCATCCCCTCTGCCCAGGCTGTGTTCTCAGGGCCAGCAGGCCTATTGAATGTGCTACCCCAAACTGAGGGCAAGTTTCAAGGAGTCCTTCTGCCCCCAATTTCCTGTCTTCCTGTCCTCCCTTCGCCTTCCTGAGCCTAGCCTGGGGCTCTGGGGCTGGCCCTTAGAGCTCTGATGCCCATTCTGTCCTTGACCCCGCCCACCCTGCCAGGCTCCTGCAGCAGGAGAATGAGGAGCTTCGCCGGCGCCTGGCCTCAGCCACCAGGCGCACCGAGGCCCTGGAGCGTGAGCTGGAAATCGGGCAGGACTGCCTGGAGCTGGAGCTGGGCCAGAGCCGTGAGGAGCTGGACAAGTTTAAGGATAAGTTCCGCAGGTGTGGGAACAGCGAGGGTCTAGGACACATGTGCACACGTCTCCCCATTCATAGGAGGTTAGCTAGAAAGGGCTCGGAGATCGTCAGATTCCAATGAGAAAAATAATTTCTGGGAGGAGATGACTTGTCCAAGACCCCATAGAGAGGAGGGGGCAGAACGAGGCCTAAAGAACCAGATCTTGACCCAGGGGTCTTCCCTGTACCCTCTACAGGCTGCAGAACAGCTACACCGCCTCTCAGCGGACCAACCAGGAGTTGGAGGACAAGCTGCACACACTGGTAACCTGCCCCGGAGGGCAGTGGAGCTGGCACTGTGCTCATGGCAGAGCAGGGGGCCTAGGACTTGCCGGGGAGTGCCAGTCTGCCCTGGGGCTTGGGGAGGAGTTGGGGGCCAGGGCCATGGTGGGGAGGGGACTGCAGTGTGCTGTGCAAGTCAGGACTGTCTTAATGCTCACACTGTTTCTCTTCTCTCGTCTCCCCTCATGCTGCCACCGTTGCTGCCACACTCTCAGGCCTCTCTCAGCCACAGCTGGATTTTTGCAGTTGCGTCTGAGTTTGTGTGTTTTCTCCCTGGCCCTGGCCTCCTCTTCAGCTGAAATCTGGGATTGCTGGGGCCCTGGCTGCTTCTTCTGCCCCTCAAGGGCACCACCCCTTTCTTTTTCCCTGTTTGAGGCCCATGCAGTAGAGTCAGGGCCTCCCTCCTGGGAGACAGCTGGGCAGCTGCTCTTGGCTCTAGCAGAGGCACTGATGGATGTCACAACTAAACACTCAGCTCTTCAGCTGCAGTGGGAGCAGGCCCAAGCCAGTTTTTTGGCGGGGGGAGAGGGATCCAGTCAAGCTGAAGATCGGAAGACTACTTTTTGAGTCTGTAGCTCCCTCCCTGCTTAACTAGATAATCTCACAGGCACCCCCAGCTGCCTCCTAGCCCCTTTCCCTTCTTCCACTTCTTTGCCTGATCCTGGGAACACCTGCACACCATAGGTGTCAGCCCCAGGGTTTGCAGTTATTGCCTCTGAGGTGCCAGCTGCCTTTCTTGGTGCCTAGAGCCCCTGAAGCTCCCACAAGTGGTGGGCAGCCCTTACACTGGTCCAGGCCACAGTAGGTCCCGCTCAGGATGCCCTCATTCCTCCTCTGCCCCTGCCCCACAGCCAGCCTAGAGAGCAGGAAAGGTGCCCTGGTGTCTTCTGTCTGTCCGTCATCTGTCTCTGCTCTGTCCATCTTGGCTGCCCTAGCAC
Organism: Loxodonta africana; assembly: GCF_030014295.1. Classification (NCBI taxonomy): domain Eukaryota; kingdom Metazoa; phylum Chordata; class Mammalia; order Proboscidea; family Elephantidae; genus Loxodonta; species Loxodonta africana. The sequence goes on from NC_087342.1 coordinate 106,207,245, forward strand.
CTGTGGCTTCCTGTGTCTCTGGGCTGGGAGGAGGTGGACGGGGGAGGGGAGGGACTGGTTGGGATGTGTGCTGGGTTTACCACAAGTTTTGTGCCTCAGATCAAGCAGGCTGAGATAGATAAGAAGACACTGGACTGGGAGATCGTGGAGCTGACCAACAAGCTACTGGATGCCAAGAACACCATCAACAAGCTGGAGGAACTCAATGTATGTGCCCTGTACCTGCTCTGGGGCCCACCAGCCAGGTCCTTTCTCACCTGTGGCTGGCTGCCTTGTGCAGGGCTAGCCTTTGAGCCAGGGCTATGTTTGCAGGAGCGGTACCGGCTGGACTGTAACCTGGCTGTGCAGCTGCTCAAGTGCAACAAGTCCCACTTCCGAAACCACAAGTTCGCTGATGTGAGTCTGATACCCCTTCCCAGTCCCAGTCCTGTAGGTCCAGTTTCTGTGCCAATCTCTCCCTCCCCCTACCTTTAACTCCCTCTTTTCCACTTTGCCTTCCCCTCACCTCTATGCCCTCTCAAGACAGTCAGCTCTGCCACTGGTTGGTGTCCTGTGCAATCAAGGGCCCATCACCGTGGCTAGGGGGCCAACCCTGTTGGTATTTTTAGAGCAAAGGCAGGGAGAGAAGGACTTAATTTCAGGATCCCATGCGGGAAGGAGGGGGTGGCCAGAGTTGTCAGCCATAGGGTATTGAGAGAAGATTAGGCCCACCTGACCCCCTTACCCCAAGGGGCAAACTCTAGATCCCAGAGGCCTAGGCCTGGGGTTGATGGGGCATGCAAAACGAGGGGAGGAACTTCTAAGGCTGCTGGTGAGTACAAATACTTCGCACTTATGTCTGGTTTGGGCAGAAGCCATCTCTGAGGTGGGAGAGAGAGATTTGAGAGTACATGGGCCTCAGGGGCAGATGTGGGTTCAAATCCTGGCTGTGCTAATCAAAAGCTTCAGGTTATTTTACCCCTACTGAGCCTCCATTTATTTGTGAAATGAGCACACACCGTGGCGTGCTGTGCGAACAGGAGACAGCATAGTGCCAAGCACAAGCTGGTACTTCTGGGTGGTAGCCATTAGTTTTGCCACAAGTAAGCTTCCTTAGGCTGGGATCATTCATGACTCCCTTCCTTCCTCATGCTGCTTTACCCCAGCTGCCCTGTGAGCTACAGGACCTGGTTCGGAAGCATCTGCACAGTGATCAAGAGGCCGCCAGTCCGAGCCCTGCCCCCAGCCTGGCCCCAGGGGCCGTGGTGCCCACCTCTGTCATTGCCCGCGTGTTGGAGAAGCCAGAGTCTCTGCTGCTCAACTCGGCCCAGTCGGGCAGTGCCAGGCATCACTTGGCTGAGGACGTCTTTGTGCATGTGGACATGAGTGGGAATGCCCCGGGTGACCCAGCCAGTACCCTAGCCCCTGACAGCCCTGCCCCCCAGCCCAATGGGGAGTGTGGCTCTCTGGGCCCTGCTGGGGGCTCCCCAGAGGAGGAGCTGCCCCTGCCGGCCTTTGAAAAGTTGAGTCCCTATCCTACCCCGTCCCCACCGCACCCGCTGTATCCTGGTCGCAAGGTAATAGAGTTCTCTGAGGATAAGGTGCGGATCCCCCGTAACAGCCCCCTGCCCAACTGCACTTACGCCACCCGGCAGGCCATTTCCCTGAGCCTGGTGGAGGAGGGGAGTGAGCGGGCCCGCCCCAGCCCAGTCCCCGGCAGCCCTGTCTCAGTCCAGGCCTCACCCCACCATCGAGCCAGCCCATCCGCCCCAGTACTCAGTGCCCCAGCCAGCTCAGCTAGCTCTGAGGAGGACCTGCTGGCCAGCTGGCAGCGGGCATTTGTGGACCGCACGCCACCACCTGCCGCTGTGACCCAGCGTACTGCCTTTGGACGTGATGCGCTCCCTGAGCTGCAGCGCCATTTTGCCCTTAGCCCCACTGACAGAGATGCTGAGCTTCAGGCACCTTCTTCCCCACCTGGTGAGCATGGGCTTTTGCTGCCAACAGAACCTGATTCTGGCTTTCCCAGGGAGGAGGAAGAGGAAGAGCTGAACCTGCCCATCAGCCCTGAGGAGGAGCGCCAGAGCCTGCTACCCAGTGATAGTGGCACAGAGGAGAGGCCTGCCACTTCCCACACCGAAGGCAGGGCCTGGCCACTCCCCAGCTCCAGCCGCCCCCAGCGCAGCCCCAAGAGGATGGGGGTTCACCACCTACACCGCAAGGATAGCCTGACCCAGGCCCAGGAGCAGGGCAACCTGCTGAATTAGGCCCCCTGCTTGCCTTCCTCTTAACTGCTGCACGGGGACCACAAGGAGGCCCCGTGCCCCTGCAGCTCAGGGTCCCCAGCCCAGACCCACATCCCTCTCCCCCCAGGCCTGTGAGGGTGCGGTCAGGCCTGGGCCACAGTAAGCCCTTCATCTGCATCGGCTGACTGGCACCAGCCTGCCTCATGGTTTTTCCCTTTTCTTCTTGGACGGTTTATTCTCCAAAGGTAACTGCAGCCGAGTCTCAAGACCTTCCCTCCGGCCAGCCCAGACTGGGCTGCTCGGGGTAGCTGAGGGTTCATTACACCAGTGTTCATCCTCCTTTCACATCCACCAGTTTTGTTTGTTTGTTTGTGCGGGGCATGTGGTTGGGGTTATTAACCCCCAGTTTCTGTATTGCGCCTGCTTCCCTCTCCCCGCGGATTCTCTACAGGAGCTGTTGCCTTCAACGGGCCTGGCACAGCTGGTTCTAGGGGGTGAGGGAGAGGCTGACTCAGGGTTCTCCTCAGCTGTTTCCTGCCTCCCTCTGGAAGGGAGTGGAGGGTGGGGTTCAGGGGCCTCAAGCTGGGCTGTGGGTGAGGCTTGGCCTCCCTCCCAACCTTAGCTCTAGACTGTTACTCCCAGTTTGGGGAAAATTTCACATTGATGACTATTTTAAAATCAAATAAACTATTTTACTGGTATTGCCTAATTTATACATTAATGGCCTCCCACTCTTCTCCTCATGCTTGAGTGTTTCCAGGGGACCCTCATCCTAGTTTTTGCTAGTGGCTCCCCTTTTTTCCACCTGCCTGGGGCTTCTTTGGACACAAAGCATCAGGCGGTGGGAGAGGGTGCACCTCTAGTAACCTTGGTGGGGCCCCTGAGCCCTCTTGGAGGGAGGGTCCAGGCCAGCTCTGGAGGTGTGTAAGGTGTCATCCCAGAACCCAAGGTCCTAGGGCCCTGAGGCCTGGGCCAGGCCTGTTTGAAAGATTTGGGACTTGTGGACACTGCCCTGAGATTGGATGGCACTGCCCCCTAGTGGTGCTTTGTGGTAATTCCAGTTTTCCTCCCCTCCTGCCAGTCCCAAGTGACCACAGCCACACACCAGGTTGTGGAGTTCATAAAATTTCTTCCGAACCAGCGGGCTGCAGCCAGAGCTGCTAACAAGTCTAGAGGCATTGCCCTGGGTTTAATTGCGCTCCTAGGCTGTTGCCCAGTCACAGCTTCCAGAGCCTCCCACAACGCAACCAGAGCTGCCAGAGCCCCAGGCACCACCCGCTGTGCTCCCTCCCGAGCCCCAGGACCAGACCCTGGTATCTGGGGCAAGGTGCTGGAGACACAGACAAATGTAATGATGCGTGGAAGCCCAAGTGGAGGGTCACATCTCCGTCTCTGCCAACAGACTGTCCCCTAGTCCTGACGTCATTAACACCATCTGAGAGCTGGGATCTGTGGAGGGGCAGAGGGATGTTCAGGCTACCATTTGTTCCCCCAGTGAGGACCACCAGTAGGTTAAGGGGCGGCCTGCGTTTCCCACACCCACTCTCCCTGGTACCAAGCCTTTTTCGGGCCTGGCTCTGATCAACCCTCTGGGCTCTTACCACTGGGGCACATCCAGGAGCTGCTGCCCCTCTGGTGGGCAGCAGGCTCCTTCCCTCTCTCCCGCTCCCGGGTGTCGCTAGCCCCTGCTGCCACCTCCTCCTCTTCCTCCCCCTCAGAGAGGAGGTCACAGATCTGCTGCTGCAGCTCTGGGCTAATACTGTTCTCAGCCAACACCAGGCTCCGCAAAGCTGTGGGGTAGTTCTCTACCATGTCCAGCAGAGTCTGGGGCAGAGAAGTGTGGAAAGGGATGGACACAGTTAAGGCAGATCCTAAGACTCCGCAACTTGTCACTCCTTAGGTGTGTCCACAGACACACCAGCCAACCTCCACCCTACCCCCTAGCTTGTCCCCAAACACAGTGACATCTCACCTGAGCTGACTGGTTGGTAAGCCCTGTGCCCTCCAAGTCTAGGACCTCCAGGGTGCGGCTGGAGGCCACAGCTACAGCCAGCATCCCTGCCACGTGGTCACCTGGGGAGACAGCACATATTCACCTGCGAGTTAGTGCTAGTCAGCTAACCCCTCCTCCTGGCCAGCTTCCCCATTGCCCTAGCAACCTTAGAACCCACCCCTAGATCAGGAAAAGAGGACAATAGGTGGGTGGTCAGGAAGGGAGGAGGGCAATTGGTACATGGATCTACCTGTTAGTCATCTAGCTCCTCTACCACCTCCCAGGCTTCCCCCCCATCACTCCCTTTCCCAGCATGGGGGTTACCAACGACAACTAATGGTCCTAGGTTCTTGGGTAAGGTATGGGATGGCTGGGATAGAAGGGGTTCTTGAACCTCACCCAGGGGGTTGTAGTCCAGGTTGAGGACGCGAACCTGGGAGCTGTGGGCCACAGCAATGGCAAGGCGGCTCCAGCCCTTGGGGGTGATGCCAGGATTGGCACTCAGCGTCAACTCCTTCAAGCCTTGGCAGTGAGAAGCCGGGATGGGGAGGGTCAGACCCTCCTCAAGCCCCTCCCCCATCCCATGTCTCTGGACTGTCCCACCTCCCACCACAGAATTCCAGGGCCATTAAGGACCCAAGATTCCCCTGACCCCCACCAGCCTGAATTCCAGAGTCTCCACTCTGCTTAGCCCCCAATCCTTTCCTCTCCTGAGAAGATTTATAAGACATTCTCACTACACTGCCAGGGCCCTCAGCTCTGGGCTATGCCCCTTTCCCGCTGCACTTAGCTCTTCATCAAGGCCACACAAGCCATGCCCTCAGCAGGGCCCTGCTCACCAGACTTGGCCCCATCCGGGGGGAGTAGGCCACAGATGAGGTTGATGGCTTCGTCACCCAGCATGCAGTCCCCCAGGTCCAGAGCCACAAGGGCTGGGTGGAGGGCCAAAGCTGGGTTCAGCAAGGCCAGCCCAGCATCTGTCAGGGGGCTCCCATGCAGGCTGGGGGGAGGGGTGAGGTGAGAGGAAAAAGGTCATCACAGTCGTCAGCTCTATCTGTAAGGGGAAAGGGCACCTCCCCTATGGGTTACCCTCCCTTCTGTGAGCCCTGGGGGTGGGGAGGGAACTCAGTCACAGCATTTGGGAGAGTCCTGGGGAGGAAGAAAGAAAATTCTAGGCTTTAAGAGAATGAGTATAGGTAGAAGGGGAATTCGGTTTCTTTTCTCCAGCAGGTACTGGGATCCAGGACAGAGCACAGGGAGGGGCACAGAAGGGGTATGGGGTGGTGGACTGGGATCCTCTGGTGACCAGAAAGTAGGGAAGGGGGTCCAGTCCCAAGGGCCTATTCTTTTTAGGGAACTGAAGAGCTGCCCCCATGAAGTAAATGCAGTGGTTAGGCGGGGAGTTACGACGTGCACTGCCTGGAAGGGGTGGCTATCCCATCTCATTTGAGGTGGGGTGCACGTGTGCAAAGTCCAGGTGTCCTGGAGGCATGGGCAGAGGGATGAGATGTGTGTAGAAGGGGTGAGAAGGTAAGCTGGCGAGCAGACAGGTACGGGAAAACGTGTGGGGGGTAAGAAGGTGTCAGGGAGAGTACGTGGAGGGGCGCGGTGCCTGGGGGCCCCTTCCGAGAAGGCGCACTCACAAAAGGGACTGGATGGAGCGGTTGGTCCGCAGAGCCTCTGCCAGCTGCTTGATGCGGCTGGGGCTGGACACGACGCCCAGGTTAAGGTTCAGCTGCGCCAGGGACGTGGCCCCGGCCAGGGCCCGGCAGATGCGGCCGAAGTCCCGGTCGCAGAGTCGGCACCCGCGCAGTGAAAGCAGGCGCACAGCGTTGTCGCGCAGGCCGCGGCAGATGTCCCGCACCTCGGCGCCTGACAGCGGCTCCCCCGATATCTGGATGGAGCTGGGCAGCATTGTGCCTGAGGCTGGACCTCCAGGGCCGGGGCCGAGGTTTGCAGGGCCGCGGGCGAGGCTGGGGCCGGGGCTGGGGCCGGGGCTGGGGCCGGAGCTGGGGCCGTGGACGGATGGGGGCGGCGGCGGAGGCTGAGGCGGCAGCGGCAGCGGCGGCGGAAACTGAGGCGGAGAAGGGCGCCGGAACGAGGGCAGGCAGCGGGGGCGCCGAGGTCGAGGGCCGGGCTGAGGTCCAGCGGCGCTGGGGCCGGGGCAGACCCTGCGGTCCGTGTCTGGGCGGCGTGTTCGGGCGCGCGGTCCCGGGGCCGGGCGGGCGCTGCTCTGCGCTTGTCTGAGTCCCCCGCTGTTGTGGCGGCTCACGGGCCTCAATTTAGGACGCGCGGGACCGGTCCCCAGTCGGAGGCCGCACCCGCTTCCGCCCTCTCTCCGGCCCGGCTCCCCCTACCGCTCTGGGAACCCCGCTGCAGGACCCGCAGCTAGAGCCTGGTGCGGGCAGGCGGGCAGGCTGGCGGGCGGCAGCTCCAGCTCTAGCTTCACAGCCTGCGCCTGGGCGCCTGGCTCGTTCCCATGGCAACGGCCGCGTCACGGCCGCTCGCCCCGCCTCCTGCCCGGCCTAGGCCGCCAGGACCCCTGAGGTTCGCGGAAGCCGGGTGGTTCCCGGCAAGGAGCTCGGAGCGGCGGGGACGCGCTTCCCCTGCGTGTGGACTCAGACGACAGGTAGAAGGCACCAGGGCTGAGGCCTAGGACCGGCAGGGCGTGAGGAGGGGTGCTAGTAAGGGGGGAATGAAGGGTTCTCTCGTGGAGATGAGGTTTGAGACCATTACTGGCTTCTTTTCCTATTCCCCCGCCGTTTCTCACTGCTGAGGTCCAGACTCTCGGTGTCTTCACGGAGATGCGGGACACTCCCTCCCCTCCTGTTTGCAAGCCCCCTCCCCGCCCCCGCTTCCTCGTTCCGGTGACGCGTGGCGCTGCGTGCGCGGGGATTCCGGCCTGCGAGGGCTCCCCGCCGTCCACGCTCCAAAATGGCAGCTTGGAGTGAAGGACCAGGGTGGACCGCCCGGCAGAGCTGGCCTCAGCTGCCAGGGGCTAGGGAACTTCTAGGGGTCCCCTAGGCGGTGAGCAGCAGGTAGATGGAAGGTGGTGTTGCCTCCCTTCCTCCAGGTGCTTAGGGCCCCACTGGATGCCTTGAGGTCGTCTCAGTCCTGGTGAGATGGGGTAGCCAAAAATAAAGAGGCCGCCAGGATCCTCGACCTGGAGAGCGGGGACGGCGTGTACTGTGGGCTGGGGCTTTCTGGAAGGGCTCCCCTCGCCGTGCAGGCAGTGCTCTTAGAACTTTGTGCACTGGTGATGGTGGTGGCCTCACTTGCATAATTTAGGGCAAATTAAGGATATCCCTTTCTGTTAGTCCCTTTATTAGCAGGGAAAGATGCTGCTGACCCAGATTTACCAAGAAATTGACAGAAAGATGAAAACAAAAACAAAAACAAAAACACACATGTAACGAAGGCAGGTCAAAGGCCTTACTCCCTCTAATAACCACTGGAATTAAGTTCTTAAATGGAGCAGATTGAAGCCCATGCTAAGGATGGACGGAGCTGTGGTAGGTTTTTATTTATTTTTTTTATTTTTTAAAAGAGTTAACAGCACTCTTGAAGGAAAAGACATAGAAAACACTCAAATGGAGCTTTGTTTTGTTTCTTTGACCTTAGTATACAACCAGGGCAAAGCCAAGTTTGTCTTCAAGTGTGAGCTCACACAGGAAAATCATCCCTACATTAACGACCCAAGTACATAAAGGCCTATGTAATGACATGGGGTTTGGTCTGGAAGTTTTTGTCCAGTTGACATTGCTCCAGTGGCTTCCAAGAGTGCAGGTATACTCTTCCATGAGGCTTGTGGTTCTTGTGCTTGAGGCCTCCTGCTGCTCCATGAGTCACTGTACTCTGGCCTGTCCCACCTTTATCCTGCCGGGGTTGAGGGTATAAAGGAGCAGGTGACATTACCACTGCTCACAGCACAAGTGTGTGTACAGGAAGGAGTGGCAAGCAGGACCACTGGAAGGGTAGCTGCAGTTCCAGACTTCAATCAGTATTTTAATTACCAAGTCTATATTTAGCAAGACAATGTGGGAGAAAGAAAACGGAAGGAAGGGGTAGGTGGTGAGGGGCCTCAGAGGAGCTGACCCACTTTCTGCACTGGCTGCAGAGCCTGCAGTCCTGGCCAGGAGTTCCCAGCCTTGTGCCCTATCACAAGCCCTGGCAGGCAGCAAGGAGGTGCTTAAGCAGCTACAGCTCTGTGGCAGCTGGAGACCCCATCAAAGAGACACATGCCATCAGTATTGTCCTTTAATCTTCCTCTGCTCTGCAGCCGGGGGGAAGGGGCCCGGCCAGGGATTTCAGGTGAGGTCAGTGTGACTGCAGGGTCACCGCAACAGCCTTGGCTGTGGCGTTGAGCATGGCGGCAGGAAGTCTAGCAGCAGGGAGCACAACAGGGATGTCTCTGGGGACTCTCTGCATGGGCGGGATGTTGGGGCCCTCCAGTGTGTCCAGAATCCCTGAAAGAAGGGTGATGGAAGATAAGCAGGAGTTGGCTGGGACCAGCCCACAGGCTATCTCATCCAGCCCCCCAACCCTGGCAGCTGTTTGCACCCACAGCCACCCCTACCCTGGCCCTCCCGTCACTTACCCTCTACCACCTTGTGGTAGGCAAAATGCAGATAGAGCAGGAAGAGCATGTGCAGGGCAGCCAGGGTGCCACAAAGGAGTAGTCGCTGCGTGGGGCCCACAGTCCGCGACACCAACACTGCCACCTAGGCCCACAGGAAGACAGCTCAGAGGCCTGGATCCAGCGAGGGATGGGGAGAAGACACCCTACCCAAGGCAGAACCATCTTGGACTTTTCCAGCCCATTCAGAACCCTTCATGGGGTTCTACCTCAGCTCTAGGCTGTTCTTCCCAAATCCCTGAGAGAACAGCCCACTCCTGAAAACCCCATTCCCAGCTTACCATGCGCAGGGTGGACAGCCCACCCACCAGCAGCCAGAATAGGTAGAAGAGGGCATGAAGGTGGATGTTGTAGGTGATGAATAGGACAATACAGTGCCCAAAGAGGCCATAGCCCTAGGAAGGAGGATGGTGGAAAGGAAAATCACTCAGGCTGGGCTGGTCTCTGGCCTTCATGGGGACCCTGGGTAATAAAGGGTCCTGTGGCCAGTTCTTCCCATTCCAGGCCCTGGGTGGGGTCCTATGGAACCAGGACACATGCAGACCAAGGCCTGACTACTCTCTTAAGATTACCCTTGCCCACCACCATGCCTGGCTCCTTACCAGCAGTGCCAGCATCTGGAGCATGGTGATCTGAGCATTGCACAGGTAGGCGAGGAAGTAAATGAAGGACGACACGCCCAGCCAGTAGCCGAAGCAGGTACCAATGGCTGTGCCCATCAGGGTGCCCTCCCGCTGTGGGGCGAAGGCTCTGCTTAGCCCTGAAAGGCCTCTGAGGGCCTTCCTCAAGGACTGCTCCTTCACTTCACTTTACCATCCTCTCCTTGGGCAGCTTCCAACCCAGTTAAGCCACCCCCCAATGTCCTCTGTTTTGCTTACGATAATGGTGTCAGATGTCTTCATCCCATGGAGGAGGATGGCAACCAGCGTGAAGACCAGCATGAGAGGTCCATACAGCTCACCTGCAATTTTCTGTCAATATACCAACTTATTCAGCATGAAGGGTACCATGGCTTTTCTGTTCATGCCTCCCCAGGCTTTGCCTGGTGGCCCCACCCTCTGCCCTGGTGCCTCCCCTCGCTCTCCAGACATGCCACCCACTATTCACCTGTGGGAAGTTGACCATCTTGATAGGGATCATGGACTCCAGGAGCCTGAGAGAGAGGAGAGATAAGAGCAGAGGTAGCACTAAGCTGTGAGGTTTTGGAGGTCAAGGCATGAGTCTTACTCATCTCTCTAATCCCAGGATACAGGAAACTCGCCCAGGGGACATGCTAGATGATTCAGGGAGAACAGGGCAGTAAAGAGACAGGGGATGGGGAAATCACTTCCTTCCCCCTAGAAATACTTCCAGGGAGAACATTCCTCTGACACTGTGCTGACCGAAGCAGCACCAATACAGAATTCAGAGACTCTAGCTGGGTCCTGGGGGAAGACCTGACGATGAACCTATTTGACCTGCTCCTCTTTAAAAAACAAGCAAACCTCAGCAGAGCATAATACCCAGCATTCAGGGTTGTGATGGTGAGGCCCTGGGCAAGATTCAGAAGGTGTCCCTAAGGGAAACAGTGCCCCCTGCCTCTTCCTGCTTACCATTCCTCTAGGCACCACTGGGTATTTTCTTGAAAAATCTATCTGAAGTGCTATGAAAATTCCAGACAGAAAAAATAAAAGTACAAGTCATGTCCCCGCTTTCTTCTTAAGTGACCAGCTCCTAATAATACCTTTGATTTTGGCTAAATTTTACCTCCTCTGGGATACCTGGCCTGTCCCATTCCCCAGCCCACCCTGGGTCAGGAGTTCTTCCTGTGTGTCTCCACCATAGCATAAGAGTGCTGTCTTGTAACTGCACACCAGGGCAAGGCTCCCATCTGTCTTCACCACTGAATCAGACACAACAAGAATAGTACTGTACTTAATAAAGAAGTATGATCAATAAATATTTAAGTGGTACTATTTTTTGACAAGTATTAGTTAAACTAAGGAACAAAGAACCAAGCCAAGATTAAATCTGTTTCTTGAACAGTCATTCAGCAACTATGCACTGACACTCTGGTTCAGGCTGTTCTGGTGCCGGGAAAAAAAGATAAACAAGAGTCTGCTCTCAAAGAGCTGTTGGTCTGCGGAGACAGACCCAGGAATGAGAAAGTACAGCAGTGCTGAAGTGTTATCTACTAGAGAAAAACAGAGTTCTATAATTTTTTTTTTTTTTATAGGAACATTGGGAGAGGACAAATGGGGGATGGAAATGAGGAATGGTGAACAAAGAAGTGACATTTGAGTTAGGTTTTGAGGGAAAATGAATCTGCTCACGGAGAAGTGAAGGAAGCCAATGTGTTTAGCGCCATGTCGTGTTCAGTGGGTGGTGAGAGTTATGGTGTGTCTGGGGTACAAGGTGCGATGAGGGGTGGTGGGGTCATGAAGAGCGGGGGTCCTGAGGGCTTGATATCTGGTTGTTGGCTGGATGAAGGACTAGGTGTTAGGAGGGCAGTTTCTGTCAGGAGAAGGATCCTCACCTGCTTCGCACCTGGGCAGGCTCCACATCAAAGTAGGGTCTTAAGATGTCAATGTTGGCGTACAAGCTGAAGGCCCTGGAGGCTTGTCTCTTTCCCGCCTGCCACATCTGAAGCAAGGAAGATGGGGGTGGGAGGTTGGGTATTGTGAGACTCTTGGCTCTGGGGACTGTTCCCTATTTTTCTGTTGGATTTCTACATGGTTCTAACTGGATAACTTGGAGTGAGCTTCACCAACACCAACTCCAGAACCTGGGACCTGCCTAGATATACTTTTCCCCATGCCAGGGATCCAGCCTTGCTTACCTGATCAGCCACCTGCCTGCTCAGCTGTCCCTTAAAGCCCTTCATGCCCAGGAACTCCCCATCCTCTTCTTCAGCAGCAGCTGCATCAGCGTCTACTTCTTCCTCACGCAGGCGCTGATGCAGCTCACCCATATCCTCAAAGCTGGAACCTGAGGTATCATCCATGTTCTCCATGTCAATCACAGCTGAGCCCCCACCCTGTGAAAACAATGGCTCCTGGAGTGCTGGAATTTTCTGATCCGTCGGTTAAGTACTCCTCTGCTCACCCTAGGGTTTGAGTTTTGTTCTTCCACTGCTGGGGTATGGGTGGGAATCACCAAAGATCCTGCCAATCTCTTCCCACTCATCTGCTCTCAGAACCTTTGGATCCTGGCTTTTGCCCTCTTTTCGAGCCTGGGAAACCTGTCTTCCACTCATGTATTTCTCCTATCTTCCCTATCAAACTATCAAAGGGCAGCAAAAGCACCCATTTCCTTTGTCTTTCACAAGGCGAAGGCATGTCTGTGCACAGTGTTTTCAGCCAGTGCCAGTTATTACCCCTTCCCCCGTCATGCCTGACCCCGGCCAACCTCCCAACTTGCCCCTAAAGCAAAAGCACGCTCTTTCTAACGCCTCGGGAAGGCCCAGAGACCTGTGGCCCTCCAGCCGGAGTATCTGGCCTTTCAGGTCAGCACTAACCCCACCGACTTGGTTTGCACTGAGACCCAAAACAGTGAAGAAGTGTTGCAACTAGAGCAGACGGTACGGAGGTTAGGGACGGACTTCTAGGCCCCGAGAAAGTTCCCAAGACACTTCAGGACGGTCGCCAGCCTTGGGGGCAGCCGGAGCCTTGGGGCCATTACCTGGATGTTTTCTTCAAATCCTCCCCACTCCGGGCCAGCCCCGTTTCGGGCGCCGCCGGCCGGCGCCGCCGCAGCTGCCATGTCCCTCGAGGGCTCCCGTCGCTGAAGCCCGCGCTACCCCGCGCGCGGAGAAGTGGGCGAGACGTGGGCCTGAGGGAGGGAGATGTCCACGGGCAAGAAGGAGAGATGGAATCAGCCGGAACCCAAAAACGAAAAACCCGGATGTTTGGCTCAAACTGACTTCCGGAAGTTTGGGACGTGGGAGGAGGCGGGGCAAACCCTCGCGATACTTAAGCCTCCAGGCGAGCGTTCGTTGCCGAGGAGACGGTAGGACTAGCTCGCGCTCGCCAGTTTGACGCTCTAGCCACGTGGGTCGGTTGAAGATGGCGGCAGCCCAGGCAGTGGAAGAAATGCGGGACCGCGTGGTTCTTGGGGAGTTCGGGGTTCGCAATGTAAGTCTTGTGGTCTTGAACTCCGGAGAGAGAAGGAGAGCGAAACAGGAATGAGTTGGAGTCGGAGTGGCGACAGACTCGTCTCTCTTGCTCTTTAGGTTCATACCACCGACTTCCCCGGTAACTATTCCGGTTATGACGATGCCTGGGACCAGGAGCGCTTCGAGAAGGTGAAGGAGGAGTTGGAGGATTGGAAGTACTGGGAGGGGAAGCGATTAGGGTAGGGTAAGGTGGGTACGGACGGAGGTGTCTGGAGAGGGTGTGTGTGGCCGGACCTTGTGATCTGAATAGCCTGTGCCTCAGAAGCTGCCCTTAAGGCTACCTTCATTCATCAGACGTTTATTGAGCCCCGTTCCCATCCCAGCGATGTGCTAGGCGCTTGCGTGTAGTAGGCCGAATTAGACACAGTTTCTGCCCTGTTCTGTGATTCTTGTTGGGGAATCATTTCGCGTAAACAAATGATTCCAGTCTAACTTTGTAAGGCGGTTGATAGCAATATAGACACAGGGTGTGCATGGGGGCGGGGGGAGGGTTAGGAAAATTTCCTGAAGGAGATAACATCTAAATTGGGCCTTGAACAAGTTGTGAACAGCTAAGTGTGAAGGAACTAAGAATATGAACTAAATTATAAAGGCGTGAGGTGTACTCCTGGAATGTTCAAACAGTTCAGTATTGCTAGAATGTAAAATGGACCAGCAGGAGTGGTAGGCAAGATTGGAATTCGTTGTAGGCACTGTAGGTGACAGGTAACTTTTGAAGAGTTTTTAAGCAGACTTGGTAAGATTCATAACCCTGATGGCTGGGAGAGAATGAACTAAGATTATGATTGCAGAAATTGAACAAAGAGGGGAATAGAGGGTCAAAGTGGTGATTGATTTGATGTGGGCTGTGAGGGGCAAGGGAACCCTGGTAGTGTAGTGGTTAAGTGCTGGGGCTGCTAACCAAAAGGTCGGCAGTTCGAATCCACCAGGCGCTCCTTGGATACTCTATGGGGCAGTTCTACTCTGTCCTATAGGGTTGCTGTGAGTCGGAATTGACTCATGACAGCAGTGGGTTTGGTGTTTTTTTGTTTGTGAGGGGCAAGTGTAAAATAACCTGGCTTAGGGAACTTTGATGGATGGTGATGTTATTGTTTGATAAGGAGGAATAGATCTGAGGAAGAGGAATGACGATGTATTCAATTTTCTGCAGGCAGAGCAGTCTAGCAGGCTAGTAGAACATGTTTGAAATGAGATCAGAAATGATACATAATTTTTTGAGTTGTGAGTGTACAGATGAGTTGCTAAAATTGTGTGGTTGAGGTCACCCAAGTGAGAGACAGGAACTTGGGAAGTAGTAATATTTAGGGGATGGGTGGAAAAATAGTGAATTTAGAAAAAATCGTAAGATAACTAGAAGATTGGTGCTCAGAAACCAAGGGACTAGTAGAATTTTAAAAAGGAAGGATTTTATTAAAAAATTCCACATGTAGTAGAGGATTCCAGCAAGGTAAGGACTGAGTAGTATTACTTGCCCTAAGTAATATGGAAGCTTTTGTTCTTTAATAGAACGGCCTCCGTGAGATGGTTTGGCTGGAGGCAGATTACAGAGGTTTTGAATGAACGGAAGACAAAAACAGAGAAACTTTTCAACTATGAAAGGATTGGGGGAGAAAGGGACATCTGGGCATGGAGGAGGTTTTTGGATTTTAGAGGATGTTAAAAAAAACATTAAGGGAAATATCTAGGGAGGGGGGAGCATAGAGACCAGGCCTCAGTGTTTTTTCCTGTCCCTCCAGAATTTCCGTGTGGATGTGGTACACATGGATGAAAACTCATTGGAGTTCGACATGGTGGGAATTGATGCAGCCATCGCCAATGCTTTTCGACGCATTCTATTAGCTGAGGTATCAATGGATGTAGCGGCAAGGTTGTATGGGGAAGCTTGCTGAGGATCTCAAAGTGACCCTCCCACCCTTGTTTTTCCTGCAAATTTGCTGAGCATTCCTTTTGGTCATTCTTCTTATCTCTTTATCAAGCATTTTTCTAGGAAGAGCTCTCCCTGTCACAGGGTGGGAGTGAAGAGCCTACTGGGTCTTTGCAGATGGGTGATTGGTGATTGTTTCCTTGAGCAGGTGCCAACCATGGCTGTGGAAAAGGTTCTGGTGTACAACAACACATCCATAGTCCAGGATGAGATCCTTGCTCACCGGCTGGGACTCATTCCCATTCATGCAGATCCTCGTCTTTTTGAGTATCGGAATCAAGGTAAGGGTTTGGGAAAATAAAATTTTGGGAAAAGGAGGGCAGCTTTCCTCTAAAGTAAGATTCTGGAGTCAGACTGCCTGAGTTCAAAACCTGCATTTGATCTTGGAAAAGTTAATCTTTTAGTACATCAGTGTTTTCCACCTGTGAAATGAAGATAATACCTGTTTCATGAGTTTGTCGAGAGGATTAAATGAAAAGTGTATGTAAAGCCCTCAGCATAGTGCCTGACACTCAAATGGTCACTAGTTTTCTAAGAGTTAATCTCTTTCTCTTGCATTTACGCAGAAGATGAAGAAGGCACAGAGATAGACACTCTGCAGTTTCGGCTACAAGTCAGGTGCACTCGGAACCCCCACGCTTCTAAAGATTCCTCTGATCCCAGTGAACTCTATGTGAACCACAAAGGTGAGCAGTGGTAATGTGCGGAAGAGAGCCTGCCTGTCGCGGGTACGAGGAGTATGGTTTTAGGGGCTGAAGTCTTCTGACGTGCTTCATTCTCTAGTGTACACCAGGCACATGACATGGGTGCCCCTGGGGAACCAGGCTGATGTCTTCCCAGAGGGCACTATCCGGCCAGTGCATGACGACATTCTTATTGCTCAGCTGCGGCCCGGCCAGGAGATTGACCTGCTCATGCACTGTGTCAAAGGCATTGGTGAGAACCCTGTGGGCTGCACTGGGCAGGGGGGTAATTTGATCGCAGTGGGGCAAGGCATGACAAAGGAAGTCAGCGGAGATTTCCCTGACAGGCAGAAAGCCAGTGAACATGTACTTTTGCTGCAGTAGCTTAGGACACTGAAGAAGAGTTTCCCACCGGCTTTGTATTTCCTTCTCCCCTCCAGGCAAAGATCATGCCAAGTTTTCGCCTGTGGCAACAGCCAGTTACAGGCTCCTGCCCGACATCACCCTGCTTGAGCCTGTGGAAGGAGAAGCAGCTGAAGAGCTGAGGCAGTGCTTCTCACCTGGTGTCATTGAGGTACAGGAAGTCCAAGGTATGGTATTTGGGATGCTTTTCAGGTCAGGACCTAAAGTATATTTTAAGACAGCAGAGAGAAATAAAAGCTCTGGGCTCCAATAGAGAAAGTGTAATATGGCTTGCTTTCATTAGGTAAAAAGGTGGCCAGAGTTGCCAATCCCCGGCTGGATACCTTCAGCAGAGAAGTCTTCCGGAATGAGAAGCTAAAGAAGGTTGTTCGGCTGGCCCGGGTTCGGGATCATTATATCTGTGAGTATTTTGGGTGGATCAAGTGAAGGGAGCGGGTGAGCTCTTGGATGCTGCAGCTTCCTTTCAGAGTTCAGATGGGATGTGGGATTTAGCAATAACTTACACAGGCAAGCCCCACGGCTAAAGGGTCTCTTTGGTCCCCAGTCTCTGTTGAGTCCACAGGGGTATTGCCACCAGATGTGCTGGTGAGTGAAGCCATCAAAGTCCTGATGGGAAAGTGCCGGCGGTTCTTGGATGAACTAGATGCGGTTCAGATGGACTGAGGTTTGCCCTGGACACTTAACTGGGATGGGTAGCCTTCGATGCTCTCATGCAAGCTGAAGATTTTGGGTTCTGGCCTGTACCCACAGGACTACTGTACAGAGCCCAGTGTGACTAAGGGTCCTGAATTTCCTGGGGCAGTTCTAGCTTTTAGTCAATACGTTTTGTTAAATGTGTCATGAAATGTGATTGCTATGCCTTTGTAAGGCTTTTCTTTCATGTAAATAAATTCATATTCAAACAAAAATCGTTTTGTCAGATCACATCTTGATTTTTGGTCCCAAAATATAAGGCCTTAGAACAGTTTTGCTCATTTAGGAATTAGGAACATTGGGCTCAGATGTCACTGCAGGTCAGGACCAAGCCTCCTGAGAAAAGCCAAACTGAAGTAAATTAAAGTGGTCTCTGATGGCACAGGCACCAGAAACCTAGAGGCCTAGAGGAACCAGAGTCAATCTACCTTTTCACCTATTCCCTGGATTATCGGGGGATGTTCCTGATAGAAAAAAGGGTAGTAACACTGCTATCAATAGCTACATGAGAGGAACAGCAATTCCCTGGGCAGTTGTTAGGGGTCTGGTCCAGCAGCCATCTGTTACAGACACTGGGAGAATGGTATGGGCTGCCTGGTCTAGGTAGCCAGGAAGAGATCTTTTTCTAGCTGACAGTTTAACTCCAGTCCATCAGTCACTGTTCCTCTTGCCCAGTGCCTTTGGCGAATGCTTATGAGTAGTAATGACCCTGAAATATGTCACTGGTATTAAGACTGGTTAGAAAAAGGCAGATGGGGCCCTTTCTATATAAAATTGAGATTTTTACTGACATGCAGATATGCTTCAGAATTAATGTTTCTACAAAAAGGTTCTATAAACAATAGAAAATTTCTAGCATGAAGTCACAGGATGTTAAAAATATTACAACACAATAAATACAACTATGCCCTCCACAGCCCCAACCACAGAGTAGGCAGCTATCAAATTTGGAGGGAAACACGCCATGAGATCGCCTTTACAATCAACAGAGAAAGAAACCCAAAGCACCGTCCAGGAAGAGGGAGCAGAGACAGCAACATGAGACTCCCAAATCCTGCTTCCCCAGCTTTGCCTCTTCTCAACCCTTACCAAGCCTATGCATAGCCTCACTCACCTCTCCCACCAGGGGGCGGGATTGATGACAGGCCTGTCTTCATGCAGAGCACATGAACACACACACTTAATGCCGTGCCACAAATGACCTCAGGGTTAGGGTCTTACATCCTCTTTCCCTCTGCTTATAAGCCTTCCAGTGACCTCTAGAATGGACCGGAGACTCACAGCACAGGTTGTGTTGGGAAGGCATATTTTCTTTATGTTCTGTTCTTAGGGAAATGCCCCCATGGAGAAGTGACCAGGGACCTGAAAGACCATGAGATTTTTGAAGGCACCTGGACTCACCAAGGAGAGACCAGTGGCTTTGCTAGCTACTTGTCACAGATGTAGCCTAGTTGGTTTGGATTAACCTTGGATGCCAATGGCGTTATGCGACGCTATAGGGTACTGTGGCTCTTATGCCTGAGTGGATGCTGGAGCCGGAGAAACCACACTGAGGGATCATTCGTGGAAGGGCAAGATGTGTAAACTCCCAACAGGGAAGCTAGAGAGCATTAGGGCCCTGGCCCAGCCCTGGTCCTTGGAGATGCTACGCTTGGTACCGTGCCTAGAGGTTAGCAGTTGCCTGTGCCACGGATCCCATCAGACGGCCAGATTCTTGCTCAAAACAAAATGAGCGAACTGGCCAAATTCAGCTCGGCACTCGGCATCTGCAACATGCCCCACTGCGAAGGGGGCTCAGAGGGGCTTACAGTGGTCCAGTAGGAACTCTGGCACAGGCAGTTGAGGACTGAACCCCTGCTGTAAGCCTGGGTAGTCGCAATGTTGGGTACAGCACCCCTAGTTACCATTCTGCACAGATGGGAAGGCTTGGGGAAAAGGGCTGCTCTGCTATAGCTTTTCTCTTGGAAAAGTCAAAACTCCAAGCAGAATGGGAGACACCTAGGAGAGATCTAGACAGAATGGTAGAAGCCCTAACTCCCTTTCTTGATACTTCAGTATAACTACTACTGGCCCTGCATAGGAGGGCCCACTCTCTCCAACTCCAGACCTGGATCTCTCTCCAGGCTGACAATGGGGGAAGTGAGGTGACAGTGGAGAGGGGCCTAGAGATTAACTAAGAAGGGGAAGAAGAGATGACAATAAGTCCAAGGAAGGATGCCCAAAAGCTTGATTCAGGGTTCAAAGATGGTGGCCAGGACACCCTCGTCATTTTCCAGCACATCTGTCTCCAATACTGGCTTTGTTTTTTTGAAAAGTGAGGGGAGATTCTTAATGTGAACTTCTTTTCGAAACTGCTCTCCCAAGGGCTTCTGCGGAAAACAAATGAGAAAAAACTAATGTTGGGCCCTGACTAGTCAGTTTTTTTAAAGATCATCCCACCTGGCTTCTGGTCTGTCCCATACACATGGGTTAATGAGACCATAAGGCGGTTGGGAGCACTCATGAAGGTGCACTGGGGATGACCTACCCCGATGCAGCCAGCAATGAGGCGTTTGAATTGGTCCTTCCGGCGCTTGTCAGCCACTTTCTGCAGGGATGGGTTTAAAAGTTTGCAGTCAAACTGGTCCAGAGAGTCCTTCTGTATTTCAGGGATCTGTTCCATCACAGCTCTTATCTCCAGGTACCTGGGGCGCTGACAAGTGGGAATACATCCACTCAGTAATGTAGGTGTGGGCCCTTCCACCTTCTCCATTCCCTGCTACACCCACCTCTCAGGGGCAGCACTAGCAACTCAGCAGATGCCTAAATTCAGGATAAGGCCCAAATGATCGGGAGTAGGCCATAAGGGATGAAGCCACAGCCGTCCTGCCCCCATACTTTTTCTTCCCGTTCATCTCTCCTCCACTCACCAGTGCCTCATATATCTGGAAGGCCAGATGGACCAGGGAAGCCATGCACCCGTCGTGTTGCCCGTGCGTCTGTAAGCCTTTCAGCACGCTGGTGAAAAGCCACGTAACAGCATCTGCAAGCAGTGTCCCTGACAGCACCTGGGGAGACAGCTGTGCTCAGGGCCAAAGGGGTACTCTGAAGACTCCAGGAATATAATGCACCCCAATCCTTCTGATTCAGTCAGTCCTCATGACCAAACCTTTCACAGGGGATGGGGAAGGGGGTGAGTAACCATACTTGTTTGAGGAGAGGCCAGCAGAGCTGTGTGGTTGTCCTCTGGCAGGATAGAGTATCCTTCCAGGCCAGGGAGTTGAAGGCTGTGATTAATAGTGCTGTACAGACATCCTGAACAGGAAAGGGTGGGTAATTACAATGGGAAAATAAGCACAATTTTCTCTATTCCTATATATCAGGAGCTGGAGTGTGTAATAGTTACGCAGGAAAATGGTAAAAGCAGCTACTGAAGCGAAGTGAGTTTACTTCCTCGACTTCTGTATATCATGCAGTCAGAAAGAAGAAAACAACGAGTAACAGAAAAATTACATACAGGAAGCTGATAAACGTCAGGGCCTGGGTGAGGCTCCACACCAGGACATGCGGATGTGCACTTGTGTTTCTTCTGAGAGACTCTGCCCAGACTGGCATGGGAGACGTTCCCATGGCCTTGGATTTTCTCGTTTGTTGTCTGCGGGCTTTCGGAGGCAGGAACTTACATAAAGGAGTGCTACCAAAAAACTCTTCTGATGGCGTCACAGAGTGACGAAAGTGGATGCTGCCTCCCCATGTGGGCAAGAAAAAAAGGAAGCACCTGCCCCCTCTACCCACCTCATGTTTCATCAGACATTTGCCCAGGTCTGTAAGCTCCGCCACAGCCGAGGGGGTTAGTTCTGTGGCCATCATCTCTTCATCTGTAAGCAGACAGCAAAATGGTAAGCTCCATCCTCTGAGAACAGGGAGTTCTCCTGTTCTGGCAGAAGCCTGAAGAGCACAGAGTATCCTGGGCTGACTGGTGCCTGAGTAGTACTGGGATCTCCCATGAAAGGGTGTGGAAGTTCCTGCCCAGGAAAGATCATCTGGAAATGCATCTAGTCATATATTTGGGAAGCAGCAGAGAGAAACGAGATCTACAGGGACTAACTGAAAAAGCGGTAAATGCTGAGGCTCCTATTCCCTGAACAAATATTTAAGTATTGGGGACATAACAGGAAAAAAAGTCCTTTTTTTTTTCCCTAATGGGAGTTTATAGTCTAGTCAGGAGACAGATAATAAATGAATACATAAATAAAAACAATACAATGTCAGGTAGTAACAAGTACTATGAACAAAAATAAAGCAGAAAAAGAATATAGAGTAGCTGGGGTTGCTGTTTTTGAAAAGTTGGTTATGGAAGACTTCTCAGGTGACATTTTTTGTAGAGACCTGAATGAAGCAAGGCAATAAGCTATGAATACAGTGGGCAGAAAATTATTCTAAGTAGAGGAAACAGCAAGTGCAAAGGCTCTGAGCAGGAGTCTGCTGGAGGAATACACCAAGTGGGCTAGTATAGAGGAGAGCTACATGTACAGCGTCTCATCCTCTCCGAACTACTAGCCAAAGACTTTCTACAGGAACTGAGCTGGTTACAGAAAGAACAATGTTTAGGAGCCTGAACGGAGACCTACAGGGGCCGAGCAGCAGGCTCACTTACCATCTCCATCTGCAGGGGGCGCAGTACTGTGGTCTGCACCTTTCTTGGAAACACAGCAAACCGCTAAAGCAAGAAAACAGGATTACTGGGTGAAGGGAGGGTTTGTGTAACCACCAGACAACGGCCACTCCAGCCCTAAGAAAAAAAAACAACCAAACCCATTGCCATCAAGTTGATTCCGACTCATAGTGACCCTATAGGACAGAGTAGAACTGCCCACAGGGTTTCCAAGGAGTGGCTGGTAGATCTGAACTGCCGACATTTTGGTTAGCAGCCTTGGCTCTTAACCACTGTACCACCAGGGCTTCACTCCAGGCCTACTGATCCCAAATTGTCTCTGGGCAGGTTAGGAGGGAAGGGGATACTATCTAGGCACAAAATCAGCTTCACTAATAAGAGAGAGGCATTTTGATGATCGTGAACAGATTGTGTTTTGGCCCTCTTCAAGTTCAATTAACTGAGGAGAAATCACAGAACTCCCTGAGAGTGGGCAGGAGAGGATGCCTAATATAGCCTCATCTACTTTGGATTTCAAACAAATGAAATAACCAAGTACCATTTCTTTCAACATTTCCAGAGAAATGAAAAGAAATTAACAACCTGCATGTCTAAGAATTTTAAAATTTTCCTATTTTGGCAAAGCCAGGAAGTTATTCCTAATATTACTCCAAATTCCTCCTGCTATTTTAGATCAGTTCCTCTTACTCTGGCCTCAGTATAAACAAATACAATTCAATTCACAACTCACAGAACATCCCTAGTTGTTTTTTATCCATCTGTCAGTACTGCTGCTGACATGAATCTCTGCATGTTTCACAGGGTTGGCTAAGTGAGCAGCTCTTTTCCCAGGAAAATTCTCTGCCACCCGTTTCCCATATGCCATGTGCCACTTACTGATTAGATCCATGACCTCTCGGGTTAACATCCTCACCAGCTGCTCTTCCAGCATCTCTTGAGACTCTGGGTTTTCATCTGCAGCCTCATCTTCTCCACTGCAGAAAACCAAGGGGGCAAGTCCCAGAGTGTGGGAAGGGATGGGCAAGGAAAGCAGTGACACTAACTGACCCTCTGCACCCACTTCCTTCTGGTCTGCTTTCTATGCAAATGTTGGGACTGGACGGCAATGACCCACTGAGGTAAATCACTACCTTCTGACTATGTCCAGTTGGACAGAGGACGTTGAATTGAAATCCTAAGTGGGTAGGGAGGTCTCAGCATCCTCCTAAGACATCTGAACCCTCTATGAAGGCTTAATCTCAGGGCCTGCCTACTGTCACACCTATCAGACTACTATCGAGGCTAAGAATGACTATAACCCACAGCTGTTCTAGCTCTGGAACAGAAGTCCCTCCATGCCCCTACCTTCCTTACTTCCCCCACCTGCTCTGCCCCAGCTCATCAACCAAAGAGAACAGATGTTTCTTCCTTACCACAGCAAGCTTCTCTGATTAATGACTTGCCATTTCTGGGAAAGCCTCTGTGGGGAAAAAAACGGAACTCAGTACTAGAACTGGGGAGAGAGTTGGAACAGATAGTATCTTAGGCCTGCCTTGTAATTAAAATTAGCCAAGGATGATTCCAGGTATCAATGACAGGGCCTAGAGGGGCTCCCAAAGTTAAAACAACCAGATATGGTTTCTGTACCCTCTCCCATACCCAGG
This sequence comes from Loxodonta africana, assembly GCF_030014295.1. Classification (NCBI taxonomy): domain Eukaryota; kingdom Metazoa; phylum Chordata; class Mammalia; order Proboscidea; family Elephantidae; genus Loxodonta; species Loxodonta africana. Next base: position 106,230,272 of record NC_087342.1, read on the forward strand.
ATGAGGGCAGCCATTATCAAACACCTCTTTACTTGGGGAGGATTAACATTTTAGAATTCCTGGGTCTCTCTGGACACTTCTATTCTCCATCCAGCTGGTCCTCCTGCCTAATTTCAGATACAGGGAAACAGACCAAGGGGAAGCACTCCCCTGGTCACCACTTCTCTCAGTTAACAGAGTTAGGAGCATAATCTGAGTCTGAAGGTGCTTCATGGGTGACTGAACTAGTTTAGTTTTTGGGGGGCTGCTCAATCCACTGTAGCAAAGACTCTAGGCAGCCATCCTGGGCAAGGCTAGAGACAACACTTTCAGGAGCTCCTGATCACAAGGCTCAGGAGTTGCCACCTGCCCCATGAGTATTCTTTTTATTTTTTAAATACAACAAAATGTTTAAAAAAACATGGAACGCCTCACAAATTTGAGTGTCATCCTTGCACAGGGGCCATGCTTATCATCTCTGTATTGTTCCAATTTTAGTGTATGTGCTGCCAAAGCAAGTACCCAAGAGCACTCTTTGCTATCCTTTCCTGACCAATCTCTTACCATGTGGAGGTAGGTGAAAAGAGGTCCAAGTATGGGAGACACCAGGGCTTCATAGTGCTCTGGGGGACAAAAGAGCACCAGAGGCTTCACGAAGACCCATGCCACAGCAGGTTAAGGACGTTTTAGCACACGAGCACATAGCCCCCTCATTCTAAAAGCACCCCTCACCTGACAGGCTGCACCCGTGGGCAGAGTAAACCTCCAAAGGACTTGCAAGATGCCAAGAACATCCTGTATTAAAATCTTCAAGCTCTTTTCCTAAAATCCTAAGCTGCATGGATACTCAATTCCATTATATTTATAGTTTAACTATCCTTTCTACCAGGCTGCATAGATCTGAGGACTGGGTTGCCCAAAAGTAGAGAGGAAAATAGGAGAGTCATCCTTGTAATAAACTTGTCTTCACCATTCTCACAAATACATTTAAAAAATAAAAAGCATCTCAATGAGGATGAAGCATGAAGGTGCTTCTTCAGAGAGGAAGTACCTGAGAAAATAAAAGGATAAAAGCTTTATCTTTAATGTTCCCAAGAAGTGAAATGGTAAAGATTTACCCTTAAGGGAAAAGTTTATAATAGCAGCAGAAAGAGCTTTCAAGACCCCCAGATTGCCTTCACGTTTTTCGAGCTATTTACTCCTATCCTCCTGTCTCTTAATGAGGTTAATATGCACTTAGATAAATGACCCCATCTCTTCCATGCAGCTCTGCCTCCCTCTGGTTCCTGTGAACTATTTCTGACTCTAATCTTCCACATTTTCAGCTTCTCTTGTGACTTTTAAAAGGATATGAAGCATGGGTCTGAGTCGGTAATCAGGAATATTGTTCAAGTTGACAAAGGCTGAGCTGAGGAGCTGGGTAGCAAGGTCTTCCACAGTGTAAAAGTCTTGCTGCATGGAAGGGCCTGCCTTCCCTAGGATATGGAAACTGTAAGGGAAAAGCATTGGGAATGACAAACCCGACATACGTTATTACCAGGCCTGACTGCCCAGAGAATTTCATTTCTAATCTCTAAAAAATAAGACTTCTTAGCTAGAAAAACAATTATATTTTACTTTTAAGAGCTCTTTAGCTTTATCAGTGTACTTCAAAGATATGGACTTCATCTTTTATCATAAATGGAAAGTAAAATCTACCTTCCCCTACTTTTAAGAAACTCCTTGAACGCACACATGGGATCTTTTCAAAGACAGATGTTTGTATCCAAGATCAACAGTAGCCTTCATTACCATGTGATGTATGTTAACGACAGAGAATCTCTCATTAGCTTGGCTGATTAGAGCACTGGGTTAGGGTGGCCAATGCCCTGGGTGTGGTATGCACACGGGTCAGTTGCTTCCCCGTCCCATCGGGCCCTGAACACAAAACCCCGGCAGGCTACCTCTGCGTTCCATGAGAAGTAGGCTACCGGCAGTGAGGATCCTGAGCAAATACATCGCCACCATTAAGTCTACTCAGGTCTCATCATGTTATGCACTGGCAACACAGACAAGCTGATGTTACATGAAACACCAAGTAATGGCTAGGACTGTGAGGCTCACGTGATAATTATAAAAAAGCAAATGTAGGAAAGCAGCCTGTTTATTTTGATTTGACACTATTATTAATTTCCTGTCAAATCTTTGCCTCACCTTACCTATGCACTAGAGGTCTAGATTAAAAGTCCAACCCATGGCCACTCCTTTACGGTGTACGTCTAGAACATGGAGAGGCAGCATTAGCTCCTTACCAGTTTTCATAGAGGGTGCAGAAGAAACGCTGCATTCTTTCCAAGACTGTTTTGTAGACCACAGAGTCATTGAGTTCCAAGAGGGGCTGAGGTAATCCTATAGAGAAAGAGGTGTCACGAACATGCTGTTTGGCGGCCAACAAACTACAGCAGCCAGATGTGGTTTTGGGGGAGTGCTAAAAATGCAAAGCTGCTGGTCAAGTCTTCTACCAGCTAGAGGCTCTAAGAGATTCCTTAAAGGTGATTGGTTATACCCTCTTTATAGGGAAAGATGAAAGCTATTTAAATATCCAGGACTTTACATCAGACCTGGGTACTCCCACTTTTGCCAGGGCTTCTCCAGATGGGACTTGGACCAAAATACAGTCACAGTTCAAAAGGATCCTTCCATAAAGCAATGGATAGTTCCCCTTGAAGTTGTGGAACCCATTTTGCAAACAAAATCTTATGCAAAAGCCGAAGATGTAAACAGATCAAAATGAAACTTCCTTAGCGCAATATGAAAACGACTGCCTTAAAAGATCTGTATTTCTGATCAGAGGCACTTTTACATTTCAAATCTTGCTCATAATTAGAAGCTGCCAGACAGAACTGCTTGCCCATTCTAGTATGTTCTGGTTGGCAACATATTTCTGTAGCAGGCGTTTCTTGCTTAACTTGAGTAACAGAATTGGGAAGGGAGAGGGGAAAGTAGGACGGTGAAGCAACATCTACTTTTTATATTAATGACAAGACACTTCCTGGAATTTCTATTTTGTCTAGTATTTGCAACATAGACCCTAAGTGTACCAGAGCGAGAGGAAAAGGCCCAGGACCATCTAGGCCAAGACAGACACCAACTACACTGAAGCTGCTTAAGTAGCCCATGACAGAGAAGGTGAACTTAGGAAAAGAAAGGCTAGATTTCTTACCTAATATAGCAGATTTTTCCGCTTCAAACATATCCAGAGCCTTGGCAAAAGGCTCTGCCATTTTGGCTAGCATTTCTGGTGCATATAAAGTATTGTGGGTTCTGGAAGAAAAATGGATGCTATGTGAACTTTCTGTGGTCTGTCGAGAAAGTAGAATGAGCTTTCACCTTATAAGTCAGTGAGCCAAACTCTAGTACCACACTAACATATAGACAGATCTCACCGTCAACACTCCTTTCAGCAGGGGATAGAAAGAAGGCATAAACATTTGAATGTTTCCTCAGAAGATGAAGCTAATGAGTATAGTATACAACATCTAAAAGTAACCAATACATGAGACCCAAATCTTGAGAGAGCAGGACAATATCACAGCCTAAAACCTAGAAAGCAAAATATCTTAAACCTGAGATAATGCCTTGGCACCCCTAGTTTTCTGCCTACCAGTTATATAAGATGAAATGTCAGCAGCATTGTGGACTCACAGGTAAGGACACAGACAGGGCAGTAATATATCCCATTTTTTCAGATGTTTTGCCTTCATTCCAAGAGCACTGAACCTCCACTGTTCTGACAGTTGTTTAAGCTGCCTGGAGGTACGTTCACAATTCCCAAAACATGCCTCTGTTCCCCACCAAAACGACTCACTGAGCCGCTACTGGCTTTGTATGACTAAGGAGTAACGACCTGATCAACCTGCCATCTGAGGCAGGCCAGCCTGCCCACAGCAATGGCATCAATTAACCATCTACAGTCATTAGACAGCGTTATCTACCTATTTTTCTCTTCAAAAGTAATTATAAAACATTTCAAACTAAAGCGTATAACACACATCAGCAAGGTTAAATATTTAAGGCGCACGCTGAGCAAGCAGATCCTTTTAGGCAATGCTTTTTAAAAAAACTCAACATTGTTTCTTAAATCTATCCATGTACACTTGCTAGTATATTCATTAAACTGCTTTTTAGAAGACCATTTAGTAAGTTAACTCCAGGTTATTTTCCCATCTCCCTACTGAGGGCTACTAGGTCTGGACCCCAGAGTTTCTGATGATAAATCAGCTGCTGTTTTTGTTGTTGCTGTTAGGTGCATTCAGTCGATTCTGACTCATGCAACCCAATGTGACAGAGCAGAACTGCCCCATAGGGTTTCCTAGACTGTCATCTGTATGGAGGCAGATTCCCAGGTCTTTTCTCCTAAGGAGCTGCTTGGTAATCTTGTTGAAAATCCCTTGTACATGACGAGTGGCTTCTTTCTTGCTGCTTTCAAGACTTTTTTTTAGTCTTCATCTTTTAACAGTTTGACTAAAATGTCTTGGTGTGGATCTTTTTAAGTTTATGCTGTCATTTGTTGAGACTCTTGGATGTATAGATTAATATTTTTACTATTAAAAAATGTGAGTTTCTGGGCACTAGTTCTTCAACTATTCTCTGCCCCTTTCTATTTTCTTCCTTTGGGACTCCCGTAATGTGTATGCTGGTTCACCTGATGGTGTCCCACACAGGCTCTGTTCCATTTTTCTTCATTTTTTTTCTTTCTGATCCCGTGACTGGAAGATTTCAATTGTCTTATCTTCAAGTTTGCTGATTCTTTCTCCTGCTTGCTTAAATATGCTGTTGAAATCATCTAGTACAGTTTTTATTTCAGCTCCAAAATTTCTATTTGGTTTTTTATTATTTCTATTGACAGTCCTAATTTCTTCATATATAGGTCTCCTGGTTTTTCTTTAGTTCTTTATCCCTGGTTATGTTTTGCTTTTAAAGCATATTTAAGAAAGTTGAAGATTTTGTCTACTAAGTCCAACATGTGGGCTTTCTCAGGGACAGTTCCTGTGACTGTTCCCCCCTGTGAATGGGCCATGCTTTCCCATTTCTTTGTATGCCTTGTAATTTTTTGTTGAAAACTGAACATTTTGAGTGTTATCATGTGGTAACTCTGGAAATCGGTTGCTTGTTGAGGGCTGCAGTCATCTGTTTAGTGAATTTTCCAAATTGTTTTTGTTGTTGTTCGTTTTGTTTTGTTTTGGGTGCAAAGGCCATATTCTTTGTCATGTGTAGAACTGAAATCTATCCCACTGTCCCAGCAGTCAGCCAGTGAGTGGCCCGATAAAGATTTCATTAAATGCTTAGCACAGAAAGAAAAACAAAGACAAACTCTCTCTAGGTCTCTGCAAGCTGGCTTTGAGTTGAGGCACTCCATCAATGCGTGGCCAGGCCACCTACAACTCTGCTAGGCTAATTACTGTTGTTTTGTAGGTGATCTCTTTTATCTCTGGCTACTCTTAACATTTTCTCTTAATACCGTCTTTGGCGTTCTGCAGTTTTACTATGGTGTACTTAAATTGGATTTATCCTTTCTTTAACCTGAAGCTTCATGTCTTTCAGTCATTCTGGAAAATCTGTCTTCATTTCCAGCTTACCTTTCTATATTTTCTTTCAGCCTATCGTTCCATATCTCAAGGCCCTGGGGCGCAAATCCTGTTGTTTGTGATGTTTCCTAGCTCTTACCAAGTATCTTTGTAACTCTGGCTTGTGAGGTCATTTTTAGAAGACTTATTCTACCAAGAGATCAAAGAATAACAATAGAACCAATTTTTATGTTCTCAGTTAATTTCCCAGACCACATGGGTGGGGAAAATTTTAACTCCCAACTTTCATAATGGAGTCCATCAGATTCTCATACTTTTTTGCAAAGTAGAACTCCAGCAAAGACAACCTTGTCATCTCTTGTCCCTGGTGGGTAGGGCTTTTCTACCGTAACATTTCACTGAGATATAGCCTTTCAAGGGTCCTGACTTAATGGTGGCCCAAGGCTTCTCTGGTGTCCATATGATTAGGTTTCTAAGACTTATTACACTTTGTAGGGCAGTCATAGCATCATTTCATTGCACTTACCACCCAGGTTTTCGGCCTCTCCATTTTGTTACTGGCATTTAAGGATTTTCTTTTCCTTCTCAAAATTTCAGTTATGCCTTGGAAAGAATTTCTGTATTATTTTATCCAACATCTTCTGAATTGGAAATATCTTAATATTTCATTTATTTCTAAAAACTGCAATTTGTCATCTTTTTAGCTTACGAATTACATTTCTATTTTTTCTGGGAAGATGTCTAATACTATGAAATGATTTCTGATAAAAATCAGTCCTTCTTAAGAAGAATCCATAGTCTTAGTATACAATAAGCAGACCAGACAACTATTTTTATTCTTGAATTAAATGTGACTGCGGCCTCAAGATACAATTTAAAAAACAGTAGGGTTAATGTATCAATATGGTAAATGTCCCTGACACCTAGTATTCCTTACAGTCTCCTCTCTTCTTCCTCCTCAAGGAGATGGTGCCACTATGGGTGCAATTCTACTCACAAGAGGAGACAGGAGGACACAAAGCGCATAAAGCTCCAATACCTTTGACTCCAGTTAGGTGTTTATAAGCAGAGGCATCTATAATCTCTAATAGTATGCAACCCCCTGAAACACTGGCTTGCCTGACACACAAGTTAAAGCTCTGTGCTTCCACATTAAGAGGGGCTAGGTATTGCTTGGCTCTAAAAAAAAGGATATGGCGGGGCCGAGATGGCGGAGTAGCCACATGCTTCCCATAGTCCCTCTTACAAGACCCGAAAAAACAAGTGAATCGATGATATATGACAAGGTAGGTGCCCTGAACATCAAAGGCCAAGTTGACGAACTGGACTGAGTGGCAGGGGAAGGGAGAAATGGTTCGGAAACAACGAGGAGTTTCCAGGCCTGACTCAGTGGGAACCAGCACCCCACAGGGGGATTCCACTGGCATGAGTGCCATAAACCAAACCATGGTGTCTGGGACCAATTTGGCACATCAGGAGAGAACGAGCAGCAGACAGTCTGCTCAACCCTCCAGAACTAGTAAGAAGTGGCCCTCAACTGGCAAATAGATAAGTACCTGTGCTTAACTTACCTCACTGATCCAAAAATACTCCTTCAGGAAAAACCTGTCTCCCATTTACCTGCTCCCTTCCTGCTCTATACTGGATCCTAGCTGGCTGTATCCCCTGGGCTGGAAGAAGGACCCTACACTCACCCTGAGCCATTCTCCCAGCCTTGGAGAGGTAATAAATTAACCAAGAGTGGAAAAAATAATCTGTCAGCTCCCCTCAGCTGGGAACTCAGGGCAGAAACAACTCCTTTGCCTGGGCACAGGCACAAGGGGTCCATGGACTTTGAATGCCTTTCACCCCTGAATAGACCCATGTGGGTCCACTTCAACAGCGTAGGGCCCTCATTAGCACAGTACAACAGGGTATATACCTGAAGTCTAACTTCAACCTTTTCAGCTACATGGTGGAGAGGCAGGTTTGTGACATATGACACCGCTCTGCCTGTTCAGCAGGATCCCCGCCTACCTACAACAGGGGCCTGAGGACTGGTGGCTCCACCCATGACACCTAGCCACCCATGACAGGGGTCCAAGAATAAGTGGTGCCTCCCAGTCCTTACAGCCAACAGCACTGAGTGTCCACAGTATGGCTGCAAAACCCACCCACCTGTGCGCTCTAGGGAACAGGGACGTACTTTCCTCACAGATACTCAGGGGCGGTTGTCAGCATCCTTCCTTGCTTAGCGCATGACCCCCTACTGCACCCAGATACCTGTGCCTACACCAATCACCCCTGCTCATCTAGGACTGTAGGTGAGAACCTGCACCACACACTTGGTGACTGACTACCTGGACACCTAAGCTGAATCCATACAAGAAAAGTGAATGGACTCCTGGGCTCACATACCTAGTAACAGCTCCAACCACCTGGTGACAGAATGTCAGCGCTTCAAAGCCACCAATAATCAAACTAGCTCATTCTAAAGAAAAGGACAACCTGGTAATAAAAATTTTAAGTTTTGTATGATCTGCATCAATTTTAAAAACTCTTAGCATCACCAGCTAGCAGTGTAATCACTAGGCTAAACAAGATTTCACATATTCATGAGCATTTCAATTAATCATATAGAAGATATACAGAAACAATGTATCAAACTTCAAGGTATCAGAAAAGCTGTTACCATTCTAAACAGATAATGACGACACCGAACCTTGAGAACCAAAGTTCTCTCCCCACATTTCTCCTCCACCCAACCCTCTAAGAACAGCACTAATATGAGCCATGTATGTCATTTAAAATTTTCTACTAGCCAGATTAAAAAATAAATACAAAAACAGGTAAAATTAACTATTTTTTAAATCTTGTTTAACCCAATGTATCAAAAATATCATTTTAACACATTATCAATATAAAAAATTACTGAAAAATTTTTTTGGGAACTAAGTTTTTGAAATTTGGTGTGTATTTTGCACTTACAGCTCATCTCAGTTTAGACCAGCTCCATCTCAAGTGCTCAACAGGCACAAGTGGCCAGTGGCTATTATACTGGTGACTGCAGTGCTAGAATATCAGCTCCACAAGGGCTGGTTATCTTTGTTTTGTATATTGTTGTATCTCTATCACCTGGAAAATCCTTGGCACTTCATAAATATCCGTTCAATGAAGGTATGAATTGAATGCCTGCTTTACTTTAGGTTCCCATATCGATACATAATTGTTACATTGCCTTTTCTAGACAAGTCCAATATCATTATCTACATCTTCATTAATCAGACTACTTGACAAGGAGGTGCTATTAATACCTTATCACATCTTTAAGGAAAACAAACTTTTCTCTACTAAAAAAATAATAATTTAAGACGCACAGCTCCAATACACAATTGGTGAGAATGTAAATTAGTACAAGCACTGTTTGGTTCCACCTATGCAAACTGAAAATATACAACCCTATAAACCAGGAACTCTACGCCTAGGTGAATACCCAACAGAAACTATATACATATGTTTACCAAAACACATTTACAAGAATATTAAGAGCAACACTACTTGTAATAGGAAAACACTGGAAGCTACTCAAAAGCCTATCAACACTGGATAAATAAACTACAGCATGTTCACACAATGGAATACCATACAAGCAATGAGAATGAAGAAACCACAACTACAAGCAGTAACATGGATGAATCTCACAAACATAATGTTGAGCAAAAGAAGCCAGACACCAAGGGGTAAACACTTCTGATTCCATTTATATGAAGTTCAAAAAACCAGGCAAAATGAATCTAAGATGTTAAAAGTCAGAACGGTGGGTTACCCCCTTAAGGGGCAGAATATGACTGAAAAGAAGGGTTATGTAAGGTTGTTTCTTGATGTGAGTGTTGACTACATGAACGTGTCCACTTTGTGAAAACTCACCTACACACATAATTTACTAAAAATCAAAACTCTAATAGCTCCAGCTTCATATTACTCAAGGAGTCTAACTGCTCAGTAACTACAAAAATTTTCATTTTGATTAACGACTAATCAAAACATGTTCTGATTAACTTTGGAATTTTCAAAAAACACTGAATTCTTGGAAAAATATCAAGATGATAATCATACTGTTATCTTGTGGCCTCCTAACTCAACCAGCAATCAATCTTGTTTCCAGATCTGGGTTCTCACCTCATGGATTCTGAATACAGGCCTAACAGGGAGAAGCCTGGAGAGAGAAGCCTACTTCATCACATTCACATTTCTCTAAGCTACAGAATTTTAAAAATGAAATAAGAACAAGCCTTTCTCTAAATATTTTACGACCTTTGCAACACCCCAAACTGTATTTCTTGACACCTCTTTCCTTCCTCTGAAATCCGAACAAAATGTTGTCTATTTCCACAGACATGTATCACAGAGTATCCTCTATCAGATACTCCAGCCCTCCAATTTGGTTAAAACTAACTTAAAACTTTTGGTGCTTACCCTTCTGGCTAAGGGTGGCTGATGCTAGCAGAGCTTCCCTGAGATACGAGTAATTTGGTCTGTCCAGTTGCAGTTCTGCTCTTATTCCCTGGGTAATAAGTGTTGAGTATAACATGGACTGCCAGAAAACAAACAAATCTATCTTGGAAGAAGTACAGCCAGAACACTCCTTAGAAGTATGACGAGACTTCATCTCATGTACTTTGAACATGCTATCAGGAGTGACCAGTTCTGGAGAAGGACATCATACCTGGTTAAGCTGGAGGGTCAATGAAAAAGGGGAAGACCCTCAATGAGACAGACTGACACAGTGGCTGCAACAATGGACTCAAACATGGCAATGATTGTGAGGATGGCGCAGGACGGGCAGTGTTTTGTTCTGTTGTACACAGGGTCGCTATGACTCGGAACTGACTTGATAGCACTGAACAACAAGAAGCAAAAGAGCATTGGGAGAGAGCTTTAACCTGTTACTTAAAATACTGTGGGAGATAAACGACACTCAAAATCTGCTTTTGTCAATAAGAAATGAATTTTATACCAAACCTATCTTTCTCTTCAGAGAACATCCCTAAATCATCAGACATGCACCCAGTTTTCCGGGGACATGTAAGTCAATTAGCATAATAAATCTATTTAGAAAATACTCTGCATCCCACTTTGGAGAGTGGTGTCTGGGGTCTTAAACGTTAGCAAGTGGCCATCTAAGATGCATCAATTGGTCTCAACCCATCTGGAACAAGGAAGAATGAAAACCACCAAAGACACAAGGTAATTACGAGCCTAAGAGACAGAAAGGACCACATAAACCAGAGACTACACCAGTCTCAGACCAGAAGAACTAGATTGTGCCTGGCCACAACCAATGATTCCCCTGACAGGGAACACGACAGAGAACCCCTGAGGGAGCAGAAGAACAGTGGGATGCAGACCCCAAATTCTCATAAAAAGACCAGACTTAATTGTCAGAATGGGACTAGAAGGACCCTGGAAGCAATGCTCCCCAGACCTTCCGTTAGCCCAAGACAGGAACCATTCCCAAAGCCAACTCTTCAGACAGGGATTGGACTGGAATATGGGATGGAAAATGATACTGATGAAGAACGAGCTTCTTGAATCAAGTAGACACATGAGACTATGTTGGCATCTCCTGTCCGGAGGGGAGATGAGATGGCAGAGGGGGCTAGAAGCTGCCCGAATGGAGACAAGGAGAGAAAGTTGAGGGATGGAGTGTGCGGTCTCACGAGGGGGGAGAGCAATTAGGAGTGTACAGCAAGGTATATATAAATTTTTGTATGAGAGACTGACTTGATTTATAAACTTTCACTTAAAGCACAATAAAAATTAATTAAAAAAACAAAAACATGCACCTAGTAACCAACAAGCCTATACTTGGCCTACCTTTATTTGAATATATTAGCTCATGTAATCTAGAATAGTGATTCTGAACCTTTAATGTGCATAAGAACACCTGGGAATAAAATGTAGATTCTGATTTAATATGCCTGAGGTGAGGTCCTGATTCTGCATTTCAAGCAAGTGCTCAGGTGACCGCTGACACTGCTAGTCTTAGGAGTCCACTTTGAGAAGGATCCAGGAAACTGAAGTGAAAAATGTAACTATCACTCTTCCCTTTGGTATGTTCTATGAGTGGGTGTTTGGTTCTTCGGAGGCCAGAGACATTATTGGTGAATTCAGATCAGCTTGTTTGAATACCACCCAGAGAAGCACCACTACCTAAAGCAACGGTCCTGCTCCCAATTAAAATACCTTTAGTGGCAAAATTCAGACAAATAAAACAACATTAAAGTAAGAATGAAGTATAACAAAGTAGGAGAACACGGGGGAGATTCAAAATGGGAAAAGCCATTTGGAATTAGTCCCCATGAGTTCTCATGGAATGCAAGACTTGTGCAAGTGAGAGGTGATGTTATTTTTAAAACGAAGAGACCACCTCTAGGACGAGACAAGACCTAAGCCCTCATTATTACACTATGATCTGAAAACATATACACAAATTATGTTTTTGAGATTCTTAAGGTAAAAAAAAATTAAAACAAGCAGAGAAAAATCATTATTCTGACTCACCTTACAAGGGCAAGCAAATTGTCAAGAAGTTTCAGAATTTGCTCTGTGCAGGGGTTACGGAAGATTGGATTTCCACTGGGTGTATAACCCACCACAAATCCCCCAGCTTTGGCCTCTTCTAGGTCAGTGGGCCAGCAAGTTCGCTTTATAACACCCAGAATGCTATACACACAAAAACGCATCTAGAGGGAAACATTAAAATGAAAAGTAAACATAAAAGAAGTACAAGGCAAAACTGCTATTAGATATATGCAAAGTTATGGCAAAAGAGATAAAGAGGCCAGGGAGAAGGAAAGAACCCTCCGCCTCTAGCCACTATTGGATCCTAGTCAAGTCCAAGAGGGGTCCTCTTAACTATCTTCAGGACTGGTGGTAGGCTCTGGAAGCTTCCTTTTCATGAGGATGTTCTCCTAGAGGCTGTAGTGATTCTCCCACAGGACCCTGGCTAGAGGGTGGCCTGGATACCATCCAAGCTTGGACACCAAGATGGCTTAGACTCTACACCCTCCACAGCTCTTTGCCCTAATCCCCCTTCATGTTCTTCTCAACCAACCTACTACTTTTAGGTTAATTAATATGACTTTTACCATAACGGAGCCAGGAACAATGCCTACCTGAATAGCAAAGCACTGGCAAATAGGTTTGAAACTTAGGCCAGCATTTAGGACTTTAAATGCCAGAGAGCAATGCCAGAGAGGACTCACCCTGCTGACCAAGCTCTAACCTACTGCCTTATTACACCTTCAGTCTTCAGAACTACTTAAAGATCCTTAAAACCAAAATAGGAGCTCTGATGTGCAATGGTTAAGAGTTCGGCTGCTAACCAAAAGGTCAGCAGTTTGAATCCACCAGCTGCTCCTTGGAAATCCTACAGGGAAATTCTACTCTGTCCTATAGGGTTGCTATGAGTCAGAATTGACTAGAAGGCAATGGATAAAGCCAAAAATAAGGAGCCCTAGTTGCACAGCGGTTAAGAGCTGTAGGGTCGCTATGAGTTGGAACTTACTCGATGGCAATGGGTTTGGTTTTTGGTCTGAATCCGCCCCAGCTGTTCCATGAGAAAAAGACTGGGTGATCTGCTTCTGTGGAGACTGCAGCCAAGAAATCCCTATGGGACAGTTCTACTTTGTCACATGGGGTCGCTACATGTCGGAAATTGACTCAATGGCACCTAACAGCAACAACAAAGCCAAAATAATGACTTCATAGAAAAGACTATTTGCTCTGCTATGGGATCTAACTCAAGAATTCAAGACTAAAGAACAAAAATAAGGAGAAGCTTAGGGAAGTGGATGCCTAGGTTTCTCGCCAGTATAAAAAAACAAACCTATGAGTAACTGGACAAAAGACAACACCCTACTCCTACTGTGGCCAATGCAACTTCCCACTCCCAGGAGAGACTCACTCACTCGTGCACGGTTCAGGCCACAGGGATCCTCCAGGTCCAGGTCACAGCTTTTCCGATCTGCACCCACATAGGCAATAAAAGCATCAACATCTGACAGCACTCTGAAGGTTGGAGGGGAAAAAACCAGTTATATCACAATTTTAAGCAAGGACAATTTCTTCCACAAGAGCTAATAAGCTATGACTATTTGGCCCCAAAGAACAGTTGTTACAGTGAGAAGAGTTTAAGCAAACTGTCAGACTATCATTTGAAAGTTTAAACTTCTCTCTCCACTCCTAAGTGTTATTAACAGCGCTTTAAGAAATAAAAAGATGATATGCTTGGGAATGCAAAAAAAACTTAACTACTATGTGGGCACAGATGAGTGTCTCTGTGTGGCTCCTACTTTGGGTAACCCCTATTTCTTGTTCTTGTTTTTTCAAATGTGTGAACACTACAGCAGATCTCACTTGTGGTCTCATTACCCATACTATCCATTTGTACTCACGTCCCCTCCCTCCTACACTTCTGTACAGCAAGATATTTTCAGGTAATACATTACAAAAGTCTACTTTCAGAGAACTTCAGGTATCACAGATAGCGCCACTACACCTCAATATTACTACATCCCCCGACCCCTGCCCTGGGCATAGCTCATAAAACAGAACAGGTACTTGTGTACAAAGAGAGTCAGGGATGAAGGAGCTCCTCTACCTGTGCATGTCTTCAGAAAGCCAGATGCTGGCCACAGGTGCCATCAACTCCTCTAAGAATACTTTCTGTCTCTCATAGTTCTTGAACTGGTTGCTAATGAGAATGAGGGCTTCCATGAGGGCGCACTTCTCCATTTGTGTCAGGAGTAACTCATTGGAGAGCAGTTGCTTCACGTGATTATAAAGCATGTCAAAATTGGGCTGGAGATCACAAAGAAAAGAGCCACAGTTGGTGATGTTCTGATCTTCTGGGAGGGCTGGGTCATCCAAGGAAGGTGAGGAGAATGCCAAGATATTACCAGGAAGGTCAGACCTGTGAGGCTGTCACTTAATAATTTAGTTATAATGTTCTGTTGTCTGAATAAGCAAGGCAACTTAGGCAGAAGGCAGTTCTTTGTCTTGAGTACCTGGGAACTGCATTTCCCCATACTACAGTTGTGAAAACAATTATTTTTTTTTAATTAACTTTTCTGGGTACCTTCGTGAGCAAAGATATATATACATTACATATACACAGACAAATAACTTCTCTGCATTCAGCGTGGGGATTTCTGGTTAATCTGTAATCTGTAGTAATGCAAAATTTCTTACAGAAATCCTAAAACCAGGTTGAGGTTTGTGTCTGGCTTCTCTCAAAATTAGGAAGTAGTTAAAGAACATCACATAGTATGGTAAAAAACTGTACATTTATAATGAAAACCTTTGCCTCCACATGGAGAATTCTTCATTTTGAGGGGAGAAATATATTTGCATTTTTAACTGCACTACAAGTAGAGGGAAGAAGAAAACATCAACTCAAAGATGTTTACTCTAAGCAAAGCAATGTTTGTTTTTTGTTGTGTGCCACTGTGTCGATTCTGACTCATAGCGACCTTATAGGACAGAGTAGAACTGCCCTACAGGGTTTCCAAGGAACAGCTGGTGGATCCAAACTGCTGACCTTTTACTTAGCAGCCTACGCTCCTAACTACCTTGCCACCAGGGCTCCAAGCAAAGGTATAGTTCCTAGACTTACCATTTTGTGAGGTGTAATTAGGGATGGATTTAAAAAGAAATAAAACCAAACTCAACAGGCCTCAGTGGCTTCTCAGACAGGGTCCGGGAGCTTACCAGCACAAGCTGGGGGTAGTCACGACACATCTTGATGATGGAAGAACAAGCGTGCCTCCTCACATTCCTCACTGCCCGGGTTCTTGGGGGCTGGTAAGATGCAGTCAACAAACTCACAGTCATTTTTAATATAATTTACAGATGCTGTATAGAACCATGTAAATATTTCCTTCAGAGGCAAATTCACATTGAATTTTCACAAATGTGAGAGTTTAATGGAGTGACATTTATAGTCAGCACAAGCCCACGTTTACTATGTGGCCTACGGTTATCTCTAGAGCAAAGTGTTATACTCTTACACAGAAAGTAAAACTCAACAGCTATGGTTTAAGTTTCACTAAGTAACTCTTAGGAGTACAGCTCTCCAGCCAGGCAGAGAAAAATCAGAGAAAGAGGACTCAGCAGTGACTTCTAGCACTAAGCTTTCTGTACCGTCTAACACCTAAATCACAGCAGCAGATAACGTGAGCTAGTAAGTATTCCATGAAGAGAGGCTACCGTTTCTGACCCTCAACTGCTTTTACTGTATCTCCCCTTCCATTTATACAAAAATCTAGATTAAGTATTAGGTATTCATACTTTTGCTCTCAAGTTAGCTGTTGGCTGAATTAACAGTCTTACCTTAGTTTCTTCAACAGTTTCAAAAGTGACAGATGAAAATAGCTAAGGGAAGGGAAAAAAAAGGAAACCCATTAAAACCAAAGACAATTTGTATTTTTTAAACAGTAATTATCACAAAATTTCCAACAAAAAACCCAGAAGTATACTCTTAGTAAACAATATAGTAACAGAAAAGGCTTTCAATTAGTGGCATAATGGTTCAGATGTCCATTTTGTCAGATATCTTTAGAGGTTTGAGATTCATAAATTTATCATCGAAACACTTAAAAAGAAAAAAAAGTCATCGAATCCCAAAACAATCCACGTCGCCGTTCTAACTCAGCTATGGGGATGTCTCTCTTTTCTGCTTTTTATGAAAAGTTGAATGATCTACCCTTCCTGATTCCATTTGATAAACTTCCATTTACTCCTTAACCATATGGCTTCTGCCCTGGCCGCTATGATGGAGTAACACTCTAGTGAAGATCTAATTGAAAAACCCACTGGACACTTTTCAAGTCAGATCTTAGAGTATCTGTTGCACCAAGTCCAACCTTTTAAAGCTCCACTGGCCTTCGTGATACATTTTCTCCATTTCTGTGGCCATTCCTTTTTTAATCTGGGGCTCTACAACTGTTGTCCTCCTTCCCCAGTGATGGTGATCCCCAGGGTTCCCTGTTTTATCACACATCTGCTAACTACATACAAACCCTATTTTCTAGGGCTTCAACTCTACTCTTGGCACTTCTATGCTGACGATGCCTTAATTTTATCTCATCACTTTCTACAGTCTAGACCTTCCACCTGAAATAGCCCATTTATTGCAAGCTGTCTTCGCCTGGATGTTCCACACGTACTTCAAACACAGTATTCTCAAACTCACCCACTTGTCTTCCTTACTCCTGTTTTGCCTCCTAATCCAGTATTTTGCACAGGTGGTGGTCCCATCACCCACCTAAGTCACACAAACTGGAAACCTGAAAACTGTCCACATTCTCCTTTCTTCTCACAAATCCCCTCCCAACCTGACAGCAGACCCTGATACTCTAATACCTTGATTTATTTTTCTTCATAGCACTCACCGCTACCTGACATTACATCATTGGTTTATTGCTTCTCTCGTCCTAGAAAGTTAGCTCAGTGACGCAGTCACTGAGTGTGACCTTAATGCAGAGCCTAGCACGCAGAAGGCACTCAATGAACACTTGCTGCGTGAATCAATAGCTATAATCAATCACCAAACCCTAACACATCTGCCTCCTTTGTCCTACTACTAAGAACCCTATCATCCAGCATATGGCTTATGCTGTATTTCTCTTGGATCATGCTGAACCGGTAGAATCTCCTAGTAATCACAATACCATCATCATATTTAAAAAAATAACTCCATAAAATCATGTAAAATCTGGTTCGTATACCTCATTGTCCAAAGAAAGTTTTAAAGATTTTTTCAAACCAGAATACAGCCAAGGTTCATAAATTAAAGTTGGTTGTTGTATCTCTTCAGTCTTCTTCATTCTAGAACAGTCCCCTGCCTTTTCCCCCACAACACTTCCTTTATAAAAGGTCTAAGCCAATTGTCTGGTAAAATGCCCCACCTTCTGAATCTGACTGTTTCCTCTTGGTAGCATTTTTCTCATTCTACTGTCCTTTTGTATTCTATCACCATCAAGCTGCTTCAGGCACCTGTGCCTTTTCTTCATGTTGTCCCCTCTGACCATACTGCCACATGTTCTCCACATGACAACTCCTGACTGTCACTGAAGACTTGGCTCAGGCATGTCTCCCTTAGGAATCTTTCCCTTTCTCAGTGCACAAGTCTATTAACTGCAATGCCAAGTCAGTATAAC
Organism: Loxodonta africana; assembly: GCF_030014295.1. Taxonomy (NCBI): domain Eukaryota; kingdom Metazoa; phylum Chordata; class Mammalia; order Proboscidea; family Elephantidae; genus Loxodonta; species Loxodonta africana. The sequence continues at coordinate 106,248,021 of NC_087342.1, forward strand.
GTCTGTTTATATCCCTTTCTTCCCAAACAGATGAAGTACTCCTAAAGTGTAGAACGTTTTTTCCATAGCCTGATCCAGAGTAAGAAATGAATAAATATTTGCTGAACGAATAAATGACTGTTTATTAGCCTGCCTCACCACATTCAAAAACAGTTAAAAATTAATTAGCTTAGAAATGCCAAAGTCAAGTTTGCAAAGGAGATGGCATTTACCTTTGAGAAGACCTGGGGCAGAAACTCTGGCCTATAGGTGACAAATGGAAAGAGGGCTGAGACATTAGTGAGGACACAGGACAGGATGAGAGGATCCTTGGTGTCAAAGTTCAGGACCATCTGCAACAACTCTATTCCATCAGTAACAGGGATTTCCTGCAACACAGGAATGAAAAGGATGTTGACGTGGCTGTCATCACTCAAAGATAACTAATTTTATTAATTTTTCCTTAGACTGTATCTAGTTTATAAACATATAATACGGTTGCCATATATGGTACATACGTACTTTCATATACCGTTACATATGTAGTTTTATATTTGTACTTATAAAAAAATAGTATATAAAGTTTTATATACTATTTTTTAACCCTAAAATTCAAACTATTAACCCATGTTATTAAAAATTCTCATAAACAATGCTGCCACATGCCATATTAGGGATGTAGCATTCCCTACTACCAGAAATTTAGAATGTTGCCAGTTTTTCACTGTTGAAAATCATGCTAATATAAAAAAAAAAATATACATATTGGCAAAAAAAAAAAAAAACCCAAAACTCTATTTTGAATTATTTCACTTGACTAAGGGTCACAATCTTTTGGGATGGCTAGACTTTTTTTTTTTAATATAATTTTTATTGTGCTTTAAGTGAAAGTTTACAAATCAAGTTAGTCTCTCACACAAAAACCCATATACACCTTGCTGCACACTCCCAATTACTCTCCTCCCAATTCGACAGCCCGCTCTCTCCATCCACTCTCTCTTTTAGTGTCCATTTCGCCAGCTTCTAACCCCCTCCACCCTCTCATCTCCCCTCCAGGCAGGAGATGTCAACAGAGTCTCAAGTGTCCACCGGATCCAAGAAGCTCACTCCTCACCAGTGTCCCTCTCTAACCCATTGCCCAGTCCAATCCATGTCTGAAGAGTTGGCTTCGGGAATGGTTCCTGTCCTGGGCCAACAGAAGGTCTGGGGGCCACAATCACCGGGGTCCTTCTAGCCTCAGTCAAACCATTAAGTCTGGTCTTATGAGAATTTGGGGTCTGCATCCCATTGCTCTCCTGCTCCCTCAGGGGTTCTCTGTTGTGTTCCCTGTCAGGGCAGTCATCGGTTGTAGCCGGGCACCATCTAGTTCTTCTGGTCTCAGGATGATGTAGTCTCTGGTTCATGTGGCCCTTTCTGTCTCATGGGCTTGAAATCGCCTTGTGTCCTTGGAGTTCTTCATTCTCCTTTGATCCAGGTGGGTTGAGACCAATTGATGCATCTTAGATGGCTGCCTGCTAGCGTTTAAGACCCCAGACGCCACTCGTCAAAGTGGGAAGCAGAATGTTTTCTTAACAGATTTTATTATGTCAGTTGACTTAGATGTCCCCTGACACCATGGTCCCCAAACCCCTGCACCTGCTACGCTGGCCTTTGAAGCATTCAGTTTACTCAGGAAACTTCTTTGCTTTTGGTTTAGTCCAATTGTGCTGACCTCCCCTGTACTGTGTGCTGTCTTTCCCTTCACCTAAAGTAGTTCTTACCTACTATCTAATTATTGAATGCCCCTCTCCCTCCCTCCCCTCTTTCGTAACCACAAAAGAATGTTCTCTTCTCAGTTTAAACTAATTTCTCAAGTTCCTATGATAGTGGTCTTATACAATATTTGTCCTTTTGCAACTAATTTCACTCAGCATAATGGGGATGGCCAGACTTTTTGAGTCAAAGGTATGAATATTTCTAAGTCAAGTTGCTTTTCTTTTCTATAGGCTGAATCAACCAATTCCCTATCCATCAATGTGTCTTCCTTACCACGGCCTCAGTGACAAGAAGTATCATTCCCTGAAACCTTTACTTATTTAATAAATAAAAAAATGAACTTATTTAAATTTGCATTTCTTTGGTTATTAATGAGGTTGAATTTTTCCCATGTTTATTAGCTACTTTAGTTTCTCCTTTCTAAGTTATCTGATCATATCCTTTGTCTAATTTTTTTTTATTGTTCCATTGGGTTCTAGTGTTTAGGTTAACTACGTGAATACCTAATGTGTTAATATGCTACTCATGAAAAAATGTACTATATCTAACATATCTTCAAAATACTTACAGATTGCTTTCTAAAACTCACCTAAAATGCACCAAATTTAATCACCCCACAATTAGCTGTGATCCAATTATTTTAATCTAATTAACATAGCTAATATGGTACGTGCTGTTACCCAAATAATTGTAGCTGCACCTGAGGTAATCCAATAAGAGAAAGGTGACAGGCTACATGAAATACAGAAAAACAAGACCTATGTATTTAGCATTATTGAGGGGGAGAAGGACAATGATTAGCGAACATGAATATTCTGGTCCACCTGCCATAAGCATCTCTTAAGATTACTCAATTTAAGGTTTCCATCACTGTCTTCCCTGCAATAGTTATCGCAATAGTTATCCTAACTATGGCTCCTATGTACTACCAGGCTCATCTTACTAACTTTAAAACGGATACTAGACTTTATAGGGTTTAGAGTTGATAGATATGAGTTTGGATCCCAGCTCTGTCATTTACTAGTTATTTGAATTGGGTATGTTATTTAACCTTTCTGAATCTCAGTTTCCTTTTCTATAAGACTTACATTAACAAATTTTCCTATCCCTCTGCCAGTTTAAAAAAAAAAAAAAAATCACAATAATTTTACAATCAGGAGAAACAGTTACTTACTTCTTTATCTAGTGTTCGAAACATCTGGTTGATCACGCATTCCAAAAAAAAAGTCATGGCTTCCCACTGCACGAATGAAGGTGAGAAGATGGAGCAGAGGTTGCCTTCTCCAGTTCCAGCTGTAGAAGAACAAGCTTTAAAAACACACACACACACCCCCAGCATTATAGGAACACAAAAGAAAGAGAGAGACAATAGGGCTGTAGGGACCACTCAGTAATTTCACAGTTGAAGGAATAGGGTAATCTAACCGCTTACATTCTAGGAGAAGAAAAGACCACGTATGCCAGAGGGATTCCTATCCAGCCTCCACCTCTAACAATGAGCTGCCTGAATTCATCTCTGTGAGCCTTGTCTGTAAAATCGTTACGAGTACTGAACATGCACGTAAACATTAAAAGCAGTGCCATGATGAGCACTTGATAAATACAAATTTCTCTCTTCCTCCCCCCTTACAGTTTATCTACAGGAATCTGGTAGAACGATGGTTAGTGCTTGGCTGCTAACTGAAAGGTTGGAGGTTTGAGCCCACCCAGTGGCTCTGCAGGAGAAAGACCTGGTGACTTGTTTCCATAAAGATTACAGCCTAGAAAACCCTGCGTGGTAGTTCGCACTGGGTTGCTCTGAGTCGAAAATGAGAGAGCACCTAACAACAGGGATCTAAATACTATTTCAGTTCATAAAAATCTTCCAAGGAACTGATAGAGGATACAAAATGCTGCTTCACATGCGAAAGCATCATGACAATTTTAAGGGCTATGTCCAAACTGTGTAACACCAGAGCACATCACTCAAACAGCATTGGCAAAGAGATTCACAAATTATTTTTCTTACTTCCATATAGTGCTCCTATTCACTAGCTTCATAATGGTGCAACATAATTGGGCCTCTGCAAACTTTCAATTTACTAGATGTCAGGGGCCTTTAGTCAACCGTGAATACTGAGAACTATTAAGTGTTAAATCCCATGAATGTCAAGTACCCATGTACTTGGAAATCAACCGTTGAGTATGGAAATTTTTTAACTCACACTTGCCTGCCTTATTCAACTTGTCATCCATACCCTGCATTGATAAGACAACAGACAATAAGAATACAGACAAGTTATGCATTTGGGTAGAGGGGAATATTCTGACTTTACATAAAGTGGCATTTCCCAAAGGATTTAAAGTGGCCAATATGGGAAGTAACTGTACTGCTCCTATTGTTATGCTTGCCTAACATGTCATTCTTTGCAAGTTTAGGAATGGTGCTGTGCAAGAACTTGGTTGAAAAGCTCTGAAAAGTTAGGGCAAGATATGAAATTTTTTAAGATGGTGACTAAAGAAACAAAATCAACAATAAAAAACTGGTTGGTTCTGTTAGAAAAGAAAAAGAAAAGCAGTTTTGATAAGATGCTTCATTAATGTTCAGCAATGCAAAAAACTTACAGTTCAAGGTTCCAGTATCCATAGAGCTTGAGAGTTGATACTTCAGCCATTCCCCAGCCATCTGGAAACTAGTCTTGGGATCTAAACGACATGCCAACCTCATCACCTCTCCTTGTTGGGCCCGGGAGGCTGCCAGAAAAAGGACATGAATCAATAACTGGCATATAACAGGTGATTAGTTAATGTTTATTTATTTACCCATCCCAGAGGGAAATGCTCAAAGAAATGGTTTTGTAGACTTGTGCTTTGAACATATTAGATTTTCAATAAAGCCTTGCTGAATTAAAAAAAATCCAGAAATTTTCAAAAATAAACCACCTCTAGAAACTGCCTTCCAAGCTAGATCCTGTTAAGTGGCAAACTAAAAGTAGTTTCCCATTTGTGTTGGAATTAAAAGGAAATAAGGTTGGGAGGAACGGAAAATGGTCCGACAGTTTCTCAAAACATTAAATATGGAGTTACCGTATTACGCAGCAATTCCATTCCCAGTTAAATGCCAAGGGAAAAAAACAAAAAAAACATATGCCCACACAAAAAACCTATGCCTGAGTGTTCACAGCAGCATTATTTCTAATAGCCCAAAAGTGGAAACAACTCAATGTTCATCGACTGATAAACAGATAAATAAAACAGTACTAGCAATAAAAGAACTCATACACATATAATGTGGATGAATCCTGAAAACATTAAGTAAAAAAACGCAGTCACAAAAGACCATGTAGTATATGATTCCATTTATATGAAATGTCCAGAACTGGCAATTATACAGAGACAGAAAATAGATAAGTAGCTACCAAAGACTAGTCGGGGGGATGAGGGGATAGAAGAATGACTACTAACAAGTACAGGGTTTCTTTCTGGGGTGATGAAAATGTTCTATAACTGGCTGTGGTGATGGCTGGACAACTCTATGAACACACTAAAAACCACTGAATTATACAACTTTAATTGGGTGAATTGTATAGTAAGTGAATGATATTTCAATAAAGCTAAGAGGGAGAGGAGATAAGAAGGAAATAAGGCTAGAGAAAACCCAGAACAGAATTAGGATATTAAAACATAATGGGTTTTTCCCTCTTTTTGGAAAAAAGAACTGAGAAGTAAGGTGGTATTTAATCCTAAGCATGAAAAAAAATTCAAGACTGTCTTAAGTACTGTTACTACCTACCCTAAACGTCAATGTCCAAAAGGTGTGCGCGTGTTGGAACAGAAAATACCACACCTGGAATGAATGCAATCCTAGCACAATTCTACAATGTGAAACTAGAGCTTAAGTAGGCAGCTGTCTACATTTGGGGCTATTTAATAAGAAATGAGGATGGCGAGACTTCTTCTCACGTACTTTGGACATGTTATCAGGAGTGACCAGTCCCTGGAGAAGGGCATCATGCTCGGTAAAGGGTCAGCGAAAAAGAGGAAGACCCTCAATGAAATGGACTGACACAGTGGCTGCAGTAACAAGCTCATATATAGCAATGACTGCGAGGATGGTACAGGACTGGGCGGTGTTTCACTCTGTTGTACGTAAGGACGCTATGAGTGGGAATCAGCTTGATGGCACCTAGCAACAACAAAACCGCAAAGGTCATGCACCATGATTCATAACATGAGATACCATTCTGACACTGTCAGAGGAAATTCCAAGCCAGTATCACTTACAATTGAAGAAAGCATTGAAGTCCTCGTCACTATCAAAATCAAATCTAGAGTATTCACAGCTAGGGCTGTCTGTTTTAGAAGGAAAGCCCATCTGGAAAGAGAAAGATGATTGGAGTAGGGGACAAAAATGGACCTACTAAGAGAATTCTTAAGCTCCAGGAACTCAAGCACTTTTAAATTTGTTTAAGAGTTAAGGGTTTGCACCAGGTATTTTATGATAAATAGCCATTTCTGCTCTATCCCAAGCTTAAATTTGCTCCCAGGACCAATATGTCTGAAAAGAGCAGAAAAGAGAATACTTCCATAGTTGATATTTTCTTCCAAGTTCTTCCAGAAGAATTAAATTCTGGAATCCACTTAAGGTCTACGAGTATGAATATGTCCCAAGACCAAGTCATACGTGGCATGCGATAACAAATAAAGAACTGAGAACTATATATGTTATTAAAAGTTGAATTCGGGTAATGAGCAGGTAGAACTTTGTATGTTTCACTCAAAAAGTACTGAAGACCTTAGCACGGAATAAGAACCCAATATACTCTGTGCTAGGTGAGTTACTTGCACAAATAAGGGTACTCTTGAATGGATTCCACTCTCGGACTTTACAAATCAAAACAAGAAACTATCAACTGCCAAGAGTCCTTACCAAGTATCATAAACCAAAACTAAACCCACTGCCATTGAGTCTATTTCGACTTGTAGTGACCCTACGGGACAGAGTAGAAATGCCCCATAGGGTTTCCAAGGAGCGCCTGGTGGATCTGAACTGCTAACCTTTTGGTTAGATGCCATAGCTCCTAACCACTATGCCACCAGGGTTTCTCACCAAGTATCACAGGGAATTCATAAGTTACTGTCTATTGAGACAGTAAGCAATCTTTGCTTCCACTCCTACTTCCTTCTCACTCGCCTTCCTGATTCTCACTTGATTTTCAGAAAAAACTCCTAGATATTATCTCCTCTTGGAATCTTCTAGACTACACCTCTAATTTACCCCCGAAGCATTCTGCTTTTCACCCCTGTACAGCATTTATCATATTGAGTTGTCATTGATCTTGTCCTATCACTTCTTTTCCTTAGCACCTAGCTCTAAAATATGAAAGAGCAGCTATAATACCCAGTATGGACTGCTTTCTTCCTGAAGAAAAAGAGAATAATATGCCCAAGGTAGGGATCTCAGCAATCAAAAAAGGGCTGTCAATGATGCCAGTTATGTGTATTCACAGGCACTCCACATATTTAGATTCCCGTTACATACCTTCAGCAAGTTAGTCATAGAAGCACGAAGATATTTTGGTATTACTGCTAATAGCAAAGGGTCACGGGATAGAATCTCATGTCTAAAAAGGGCTCCCCAAGTCATTTGAGTTGAAGAGCGTAGAAACTAAAGGGAAAAAAAGAAAAAAAAAAAACAAAAAACCTCAGAGTAAGGGTGCGGATTCTGTATAACCAAGATAATTTCTTAGCCCAGCAGTTTTCAACTTTTTTTTTATAGAAGTATCTCTTTAATATTTTTAAACTGTCACTACTCTAATGCTCACTATGGCCTACACGTTACTGAGACAGAATGTGGGTCAGGTACAATTCTGGGAATGTGGGCTGAATTCTACCACTTTATTATTTAAGAAAGGATAACAGAATCTCAGAATGTTATTGAGAGGAAAAACTTTAAATGGGATGAAATTAATTTTATAACACTATCAGACTTCTGTATTTAAAATACTGTTAGTTGAGGTGGGGCCAAGATGGTGGTGTAGTCAGATGCTTCCTGTAGTCCCTCTTATAAAAAGGACCCGAAAAAACAACTGAATCGATTATATGTAACAAATCTAGGAGCCCTGAACATCTAAGGCAAAGGTGAGGAATCAGACTGAGCAGCAGGGGAAGGGAGAGATGGTTCAGAAGCAGTCAGTTGTTGCCAGAAATGACATGGTGGGAAGCGGCACCCTGCAGGCTGGACCGGCTGGCATGAGCTGTGAGGCAAGCAGTGGTGCTCGGGACAGGTTTTCCACATCGGGAGAGACCATGTGGCAGAGTCTACTCAGGCCTCCAGAACCAGTGAAAAGAGGTGCTCAATCAGCAAAAGATAAGTACATGCGTTTAACCTACCACGTGGATCAAAAAACACCCTTTTGGGAAAAACCTCTCTCCCATTAACCTACCCCCTCCCCGCTCTGCACTGGGTCCCAGGCTAGCCTCAGAGATTTTCATGTCCCCTAGGCCAGAACTAGGACCTGTCAGGTGCCCTGAGCCATTCTCCTGGCCTTGGAGAGGGAACAAATTAACAAACAGGAAAAAATAATCTCCCAGCTCCCCTAAGCCAGGACCTCAGGGAAGGCACAGCTCCTTTTCCTAGGCACAGGCATAACGCGTCCACAGACTTTAAATGCCTTTTACCCCTGCACAGACCTGTGTGGGCCAATTTCAACAGAAAAGGCCCCCTTTAGCACAGAACAACAGGGTATATACCCGAAGCCTAACTTCGACTGTATCAGCTTTATGGTAGAGTGACAGTTCATGTTATTTGACACTGCTCTGCCTATTAAGCAGAACCCTCACCTACCCACATTAGGAGCCTGAGGACAGGTGGCTCCATCCATGCCATCTAGCCACCTACAACAGGGGTCCAAGGATAAGTGGTACCTCCCAGTACTTACAGCCAACGGCACTGGGTGCCCACAATCTGGATCTAAAACCCACCCACCTACGTGCTCTAGGGAACAGGGACATGCTTTCCTCCCAGACACTCAGGGGCAGCTGTCAGCTGCCTGCCTTGTTCAGCGCGTGACGCCCTACTGCAGCCAGATACCTGTGCCTACACCAATCACCCCTGCCCATTTAAGACTGTAGGTGAGAGCCTGCACCATACGTGTGGTGACCTGGACTATCTGGACCCTGAGCTGAATCCATACAAGGAAAGTAAACAGACTCCTGAGCTCACATACTTAGTAACAGATCTAACCACCTGGTGAAAGGACGTTAGAGCTTCGAAGGCACCCACACTCAAACTAGCTCACTCCAGCAGCCTATCTGGGCAAATCAGAACAAAACAAAACAAGAAGCTAGGACACTGTAAACAAATATAAAATAAATAAATATAACTTATCAATGACTTGGAAACAACATTCAATATCAAATCACATAAAGAGGCAGACCATGATGGCTTCAGCAAGCTTCTGAAGCAAAGAATCAAGAGATCTTCTGGAGGAAGAGAACTTCCTGAAATTGCCAGAGGTAGAATACAAAAGATTAGTAACAACTCTTCAAGAGATCAGGAAGGAGATCAGGCAAAACGTAGAACGAGCCAAGGATACAGGCAAAGGAACAGAGGAACTTAAGAAGATCAGAGAAGAGCATAACAACAAATTTACCAGGCTACAAGAATCCAGACAGAGAGCACAAACAGAATTCCAGAAGATTACCAATAAAATTTCAGAATTAGACAACTCAGTAGAAAGTCAGAGGAGCAGAACTGAGGTAATGGACGTGGAAATTAGTGAGACTGAAGATAAAGCACTTGATATCAACTTATTTGAAGAGAAATCAGATAAAATAATTAAAAAAATGAAGAAACCCTAAGAATTATGTGGGACTCTATCAAGAAGAATAACCTATGAGTGACTGGCATACCAAAACAGGGAGGGGAACAGAACATACAGAGAGAATTGTTGAAGATTTATTGGCTGAAAACATCCCTGGTATCACAAAAGATGAGAAGATATCTATCCAAGATGCTCATACAACCCCACACAAGGTAGATCACAAAAGAAACTCACCGAGACATAATATAATCAAACTTGCCAAAACCAAACATAAAGAGAATTTTAAGAGTGGCTAGGGATAAACAAAAAGTCACCTACAAAAAGGAGAGTCAGTAAGACTAAGCTTGAACTACTCAGCAGAAACCACGCAGGCAAGAAGGCAATGGCATGATATACATAAAGCCTTGAAGGAAAAAAACTGCCAACCACAAAAAATACATTCGGCAAAACTGTCTTCTCTAATATGATGGTGAAATTAGGGCATTTCCAGATAAACAGAAGTTTAGGGAATTTGCAAAAACCAAACCAAAATTACAAGAAATACTAAAGGGAGTCCTTTAGTTAGAAAATCAATAACATCATATAACAACCCAACACTAGAACACAGGACAGGGGAGCCACATATAAACCCAGATATGGAAGTCACAAAACTAAATCAAAGCTAAAACACTGAAAATAGGGATACAGAGATGGCAACACGTAAAACATGACAACATTAAAACAAAAAAGAGGGACTAAAAAATGTAGTCATAGATCTTTCATATGGAGAGGAAGTCAAGGCAATACAAAGAAATAAAAGATTAGTTTAAACTTAGAAAAAGAGGGGTAATTATAAAGGTAACCACAAAAGAAACTAACAATCCTACACATTAAAATAAAGAACAAGAAAAACATAGACTTAGCAAATACAAAATCAACACAACAAAAAAGATGAAAAGAAAATACATAAAAATGACTCAGCACAGAAAATTAAGCAGAACAAAGGAACAGTCAACAATGCAAAAAAAAAAAAAAGACATCAAAATGACACCACTAAACTCATACCTATCAATAATTATGATGTATGTAAATGGAGTAAATGCACCAATAAAGAGACAGTGTGGCAGAATAGATTAAAAAAACATGACCCGTCTATATGCTGCCCACAAGAGACACACCTTAAAGACACAAAGTAAAACTCAAAGAATGGAAGATAATACATTAAGCAAACAACAATCAAAAAAGAGCAAGAGTGGCCATATGAATTTCTGTCAAAATAGACTTCGAAGTAAAATCCACCACAAAGGAAAAGAAGGGACACTATATAATGACTGAATGATCAATATACCAGGAGGACACAACCATAATAAATATTTATGCACTCAACAACAGGCCTCCAAAATAATATAAAACAAACTCTAACAGGATTGAAAAGAGAGGGACAGCTCCACAGTAACAGTAGGAGACTGTTGGTGAAGGAGAGAACATCCAGAAAGCTCAATAAAGACACACAAGGTCTAAATGCCACAACCAACTTCATCTCACAGACGTATAGAGAACACTCCACCTGATGGCAGCCAAGTACACTTTCTTTTCCAACGCACATAGAACATTCCCCACAATAGACCACATATTAGGCCATAAATCAAGCCTTAGCAGAATCCAGAGCACTGAAATACTACAAACCATCTTTTCTGACCATAAAGCCATAAAAGTAGAAATCAATAATGGAAAAAAAATCAAACGCATGAAAACTGAACAACACCTTGCTCAAAGACTACTGGGTTATAAACTAAGGTTGCAATAAAGAAACTCACGGAATCAAATGAGAATGAAAACACATTGTACCAGAACCTGTGGGACACAGCAAAAGCAGTGCTCAGAGGTCAATTTATAGCAATAAATGCACACATCCAAAAAGGAGAGAGGGTCAAAATCAAAACATTAATCCTACAACTCAAACAAATAGAAAGAGAACACCAAAAGAAGCCCTCGGGCACCAGAAAAAAACAAGTAATAAAAATTAGAGTAGAATTAAATGACATAGAGAATAGAGAAATAATTGAAGAGTTAACAAGACCAAAAGCTGGTTCTTCGAAAAGAACAAAATCAGTAAACCACTGGCCAAACTGACAAAGAAAAACAGGAGATGAAGCAAATAACCTGAGCAATGAGATGGGTGATATCAAAACAGACCCAAATGAAATTAAAAGAATCAAAACAGAATACTATGAAAAACTGTATTCTAACAAATTTAAAGACCTAGAGGAAATGGACAAATTTCTAGAAACACACTATCTACCTAAGCTAACACAAACGGAGGTAGAGCAACTAAATAAACCCGTAACAAAAGAGATTGATAAAGTAACTAAAAAACCCCTGAACAAAAAAGGCCCTGGCCCTGACAGCTTCACTGGAGAATTCTACCAACCTTTCAGAGAAGAGTTTATACCACTATTACTAAAGGTGTTTCAGAGTATATAAAAGAATGGAATACTCCTAAACTCATTGTATGAAGCCAGCATATCCCTGATACTAAAACCAGGCATACACCACAAAAAAAGAAAATTGCAGACCAATTTCCCCTGGGCAGTTCTACTCTGTCCTATAGGGTCGCTATTAGTCGGAATCGACTCGACGGCAGTGGGTTTTTTATCCCTCATGAACACAGACATGAAAATCCTCAACAAAATTCTAGACAACAGAATTCAACAATACATCAAAAAAATAATTCAACATGGCCAAATGGGATGCATACCAGGTATGCAGGGATGGTTTAACATTAGGAAAACAATCAATGTAATGCATCACATAAATAAAACAGAAGGCAAGAACGACATGATCTTATCAATTGATGCAGAAAAGGCATCTGACAAACTTCAACCCCCATTCATGATAAAACCTCTCAGCACAATAGAAATAGAAGAGAAATTCCTCAACATAATAAAGGCATTTATACAAAGACAACAGCCAACATCATCCTAAATGGAGAGAGTCTGCAAGCATTCCCCTTGAGAATGGGAACCAGACAAGGATGCCCTTTATCACCGCTGTTATTCAACATTGTGCTGGAGGTCCTCGCTATAGCAATTAGGCTAGATAACGAAATAAAGGGCATCCAGATTGGTAAGGAAGACGTAAAAGTATCTCTATTTGCAGATGACATGATCTTATACACAGAAAACCCTAACGAATCCACAAGAAAACTACTGGAACTAATAGAAGAGTTCAGCAAAGTGTCCGGATACAAGATAAACACACAAAAATCAGTTGGATTCTTCTACACCAACAAAAAGAATGTTGAAAAGGAAAGCACAAAATCAATACCATTTACAATGGCCCCCCAAAAGATAAATACTTAGGAATAAATCTAACCAGAGACGTAACAGACCTATACAAAGAAAATTACGAGACACTAGTGTAAAAAAACCAAGAGACCTACATAAGTGGAAAAACATATCTTGCTCATGGAAAGGAAGACTAAACATTGTGAAAACGTCTATTCTACCCAAAGCCATCTATAGATACAACGCAATTCCGATCCAAATTCCAATGGCATTTTTTAACGAAATGGAGAAACAAATTACCAACTTCATATGGAAAGGGAAGAGGCCCTGGATAAGTAAAGCCATTACTGAAAAACAACAACAAAGTGGGAAGCGTAATACTACCTGATTTTAGAACCTATTATACCACCATGGTAGCCAAAACAGCCTGGTACCGGTAAAACAACAGATACATAGATCAATGGAACAGAATCAAGAATCCAGGCGTAAATTCATTCACCTATAAGCAACTGATATCTGACAAAGGCCCAAAGTCTGTTAACTGGGGAAAAGACAGTCTCTTTAACAAATGGTGCTGGTATAACTGGATATCCATCTGCAAAAAAATGAAACAAGACCCATACCTCACACCTTGCAAAAAAAGTTAACTCAAAATGGATCAAAGACCTAAATATAAAATCTAAAATGATAAAGATCACGGAAGAAAAAATAGGGACAAAGCTAGGAGTCCAAATACGTGGCATAAACAGATACGAAACATTACTAACAATGCACAAACACCAGAAGAGAAACTAGATAACTGGAAGCTCCTAAAAATCAAACACTTACGCTCACCTAAAGACTTCACCAAAAGAGTAAAAAGACAACCTGCAGAGTGGGGAAAAAATTTTGGCTATGACAAATCCAGTCAGCAACTAATCTCTAAAATCTACAAGATACTGCGAAAACTCAACAAAAAGACAAATAACCCAATTAAAAAATGGGCAAAGGATATCAATAGGCAGTTCACCAAAGAAGGCATTCAGGCGGCTAACAGATACATGAGGAAACGCTCACGATCATTATCCACTAGAGAAATGCAAATCAAAACTACAATGAAATACCATCTCACCCCAACAAGGCTAGCATTAACCCCAAAAAACACAAAATAATAAATGTTGGAGAGGTTATGAAGAGACTGCAATGCTTATACACCACTGGTGGGAATGTAAAATGGTACAACCACTTTGGAAATTGATTTGGCGCTTCCTTAAAAAGCTAGAAATAGAAGCACCATATGATTCGCCAATCCTACTCCTTGGAATATATCCTAGAGAAATAAGAGCCCTCACACAAACAGCTATATGCACGCCCATGTTCACTGCAGCACTGTTCACAACAGCAAAAAGATGCAAACAACCAAGGTGCCCATCAACGGACAAATGGATAAACAAATTATGGTACAGTCACGCAATGGAATACTGCAGGACAATAAAGAACAACCATAAATCCATGAAGCATCTCATAATATAGATGAATCTGGAAGACATTATGCTGAGTGAAATTAGTCGCACAAGGACAAATATTGTATGAGGCTATTATTATAAGAACTCAAAAAGAGGTTTAAACACATTTTTTGATGGTTACGAGAATGGGGAGGGAGGGAGAGGGGAATTCACTAACCACTATGCCATCAGGGTTTCCTAACTAGACAGTAGACAAGAATTATCTTAGATGAAGAGAAGGACAACACAGAATACAGGGGAAGTCAGCGCAACTGGACTAAACCAAAAGCTAAGAAGCTTCCTGAACACAACCAAACGCTTTGAGGGACAGAGTAGCTTGGGCTGGGGTCTGGAGACCATGGTTTTGGGGGACATCTAGGTCATCTGGCATAACAAAGTTTATTAAGAAAATGTTCTGCATCCTACTTTGGTGAGTGGTGTTTGGGATCTTAAAAGGTAGCAAGTGGCCATCTAAGACGGTCCCAACCCACCTGGAGCAAAGGAAAATGAAAAACACCAAAGACACAAGGAAAATACGAGCCCAAGAGACAGAAAGGGTCACATAAACCAGAGACTCCATCAGTCTGAGACCAGAAGAACTAGCTGATGCCCAGCTACCACCAATTACCGCCCTGACAGGAAACACAACAGAGTCCTGACACAGCAGGTGAAAAGTGGGGTGCAGAACTCAAATTCTAGTAAAAAAAACCAGACTTACTGGTCTGAGACTGGAGGAACCTCAGAAGACATGGCCTTCGGACTCTCTATTAGCCCAAAACTAAACCCATTCTCAAAGCCAACTCTTCAAAGATTATACTGGACTACAAGACATAAAATGATACTTGTGAAGAGTGTGCTTCTTAGCTCAAGGAGATACATGAGACTAAATGGGTAGCTCCTGTCCAGAGGTGAGATGAGAAGGCAGAAAGGGACAAGAGCTGGTTGAACAAACAAGGGAAATACAGGTGAGAAAGTAGTGTGCTGTCACATTATAGGGAGTATAACTAGGGTCATATAACAATGTGTGTATAGTATTTTTGTATGAGAAACTAAGGTGAACTTGTAAACCTTCACTTAAAGCACAATAAAATAAAAAAAGGAAAAAAAAAAAAAAAATACCACTAGCACCGAATCAGCTCGGACATACCTCACATGTGACTGAGGTATCAGGATGATGTTACCTGAGGGGAAAACATGTTAACCTAGACAGTGCAATGTTTGGCTCGGGAAGAAGACCCAATGATTCTCTTAATGAAATAACACAATAGTCATTTCCTAGGGCCTTAAGAGACACATTATATATGAGCTGCTAATATTTCAGGCCACGATGCTTGATTTTGGCTCACTTAAATTTTTGAGAAGCTATCTGTAAAAAGCTTACCTGACTTGGATGGATTGTGAAAGCAAGAAAAGACTCCAGGTATTTTCCAAAGTTCGCTGGAGTTTCTACATCGGAATCTACACCCTGTAAGACGAAAAGACCTCTACATTAATGATGTTTATGTGGGAGGGAGGGGAGCAGGGAAGAAAGGAATACGGATATCTTAAACACTCTAAAAAGTTTCAGTGTTGAAAGCACTTTATACTTCCCTTTGGCCAAAGGAAGGCATCATTTCAAGGGCTAAAAACTAGGACAGCCACTTTACCTCCTCAATCATCATTTTTAAAATCCATTCCGTGGTCAAATAGTAAATTAAAAAAGAATATTCATTTTGAAAATTACGGAGACAAGAAATCCCCATTAGTTCTTCAGAGCTGGTCTACTCACATCTCTGTGACCCAACCTATTAAATAACCGTTCAGTGGTTCAGGTCATTATGTCTCAAACTCCATCCTTTCTAACCACTCAAACTATCACAAAAAGGCAAAATATTAAATTCAAATGTTTGTTCCAATGCCTTATCTTTCAACTTTCAAGACTGAGGATTAAACATTTTTCCAGGTCAATTAGGCTAAAGTTTTCTTTTATGATCCAATAACACTGGGAAAATGCTTCTTTATTTAAATCCATAATGTTTCATGGTTAAATAGAACTTCAAAGGGTGACACACTCAGCAGACTAAATCTTCTACAAGCATGAAAATTCAAAAGAATACCAACACTGCATTTTTGGAATAAAGGATATAGATGTTCTCCATTGATATTAATAATTGATTTGTTAAAAGAAACTTACACCATTCAAACCCTATCATATTAACATAATTTAACCTACAGAATCATTAATATAATCTGTGGGGGTAATGCCCCATCAGGCCAGAATTAATGGCATCTGCCACTCCTTATGCAAATGACATTCTAACTGCTCTCCCCAGTGGCCCTGAAGCTGTCCAGAAAGTAAGTGCTCACCAGCAATGCACACAGCTGATTGCCCAGAGCACACAACACCTGACAAAGTCTCTTCAAGAAGACATAGTGTTTCTCTACCAAGCCTCCTCCGTCGGCAGTTCTGTAAAATGAGATAACAGCGTGATTAGCCGTACATCAAGAGAGCCAATGAGATTCCCATTATATATGTTCTGTGCCTCAACATTCAAATTTCAGTTGATATTTAAAGTAAAAAGAGCAAACAAAAAAGCCAACCAAACACTAAAAGACTGATGAGGAATATGGCTCAACGCAATCTCATCCTTCGAGAGATGCTCTAGCTCTGGGCATTATATAATGTAAGTTTTGAACATGGCTGTATAAAACAGTTTACATGCTTATAGCTGCACAAAAAAGATACCAGTTGACACCTAGTGAAGACTTAAAGAGAGCTTACGGGGGGAATATGTAACCAAAAAAATAAAAAGAGGTGTAATAAAAACATGACTTTGTGTCTCATTTCTTTAAGTTGTTCAGTTCAGTTCTGCAATCTTTTGTCTCCTATTTTAGACTCCAAATAATGCTCTGCTAAATAAGAAAAAAACTTCACACTTATTTGGTGGCAAAAACTGATCTTAAATGATGTAAGACTACTTACAGTAACAATAAGAAAAAAACTTTACACTTATGTGGTGGCAAAAACTGACCTTAAATGATGTAAGACTACTTACAGTAACAGAGATTAGTACTGACCAGTGTGAATACCAGCCATATTAGCTGTTTTTGTAAGCAACAGAATATGTATAACATAAAAAGCATGGGCGTGTGGGTAACCAAATACTAGTCTCTAGTGATGCTGAATGGCAGTATGAAGTTATGGTCTCGAGTACAGACTCTGGAGCCTGACTACCTGGGTTTGAATCATGGCTCTAGTTAACTATGGGTATGGTATAGTACCTCCAGCACAAACGGAGATGGGGCACCTCAGTGTAAATGTCACGCTCTCTATGGAACTAAGAAACAGGCCCCAAAAGCAGTTATAACAGTGGCTACCCAAAAGACATATTATTCTTTTAATTACCAGGACCCTAAAAACAGAGCTGCAGTCTCCATAGGAAATAAAGTCATCATAAATGTTATACCCAAATGGAAGTAAGAAATTTTAAGATGTTACATTTCACAACTTTTCATTTGCTGTTGGGACCTAAAATAAGGAAAAGGTATCAAAAAAGAGCGTTGCAGCAGCTTTGGCTAATCGTAACGTGTAATTCTACTTGACTCCTTGGTAACAAGCACATATCAGGAAATGCTTTAGTATTTTCCAGAGCAAGTGGGAGAAGTAAGTGGAAGCCATTATTTAAGGACGTAGAACGTCTTTACAGATTTTATGCACACATTTCTCAGTATATTCCTGCTGTTTCCAAGAACCTCCGCACTTCAGGTATTGATTATGCTAACAGGGAGAGCACCTGGAGTTTGGCACACAGGGCAGGCCTTGGGAGAGACTCTGGTCCAACAGATCAGTGCAATCTCTGGCCCGGTCATCAAGGCACCAAGAGGCCCAGGGATCATCGGGAGCATTAAAGAGGATCAACAAGATGAGCTGTCTGGGGAGAACTGTGAAAGTGACGGGGTGCTAAGTCAGTGGCCACAACTTACTTCTAGCATCAGGTCTTCAAAAAGGCTGAAGTTCCTTTAAGATTGCCTGTCTTATCTAAAAACACGGTCAATTGTAGGACAGCCAGCATTTAGGTAGGAACTTCAGGTATTTCCACAGAAGATATAAAAGTGACAGAGATTAGAAAAACACATAGAAAAGTGAAGATACTCACTGTGCAGCAGAAAGTATATAATGCATGGCAACATCTCCAAATAGGACCATCAAGGGCTTCCGGTCTTCTAATTTGCCCTAGACCCAATTTTAGGCAAACACAGCATATAAACTGTATTATTAAAAGCCTCAAAGTACTGACACCTTCTATACCTATATATTGACTTCGCAATTTCTCATATACCCAAGGGGCTGACTGAACACTAGAAAAGGCAAACTCCTTAAAGCCAAATATAGATACGACTTAAGTTTTTAAATATGTTAGGTAATAATGCTAATATGACAGCAAAGTAAATTATATCCAAAGTACATTATTATTTGTAAGGTATTTCCACAAGGAAACAAGTCATAGTCCCATTTATTTGCCAAAACAGATACAAAGCCAGCATAGCCACCGTTTAAGATTCTTTGACATAAACACTGTTAGTTTTAAACTTTAACATCATTTTTATCTTCTTTCTTAAGTGTGAAATGCCAAGATTCACAGCTGTTTCAAGAACAAAGTAGCCTGACAAATCACTCTCTCTCTCTATTCTACCAGTGTAACCCCAGAATACTGGCAAACTACTTACTGTCCAAGGGGTTGGAGGTAGGCAGCCTTAAGTTTAAAAAAACAAAACAAAACACAAAAAACCCTCAAGCCACTGAATGCCTTAATGTCTTTCTGTCAGAATATTCAATTTAAAATATACATACACACCTACCCCTCAAAGACTCTGAGGATAAAACAGTCAGCTTAAAGTGGTAACTTACTTTTCTGCTGACTGCAATGAGAAGACACTCAGCTGCTCCCAACTGAAGTTCTTGTTCATTCAGAAGTAGACACAGCATCTCCAGGAGTTTACAGTTTTCCGCAGTAACATGACTCATGGACACCCAGTCAATGTAGCCTGCCAGAGTATTCAGTGCTGCAACTCCTACTCGATAGTTTGCTTGGGCCTGCATGAAAAAAAATAATTTCTGACCATTAAGTCCCCACTAACAGGCAAGGACACCATAGTTATAACTAAGCTTCTTCTATTTTCTAGTTCTAAAATGGTTATTTTAAAAATGCACTCAAGTAACAGTCACTGACAGAGGACTCAAAGGTTTCCTTCTGAAATGCAATCACTTCTCAAACACTGGCACTGTCAACATCCATCGAAAAGATCAAACTGACATCTGTGGCCATTTTTTTCTCTATTAAGGAATCCTAAATATTGTCATTTTACCTCCCTTCCACCATGGCTAAGTCTACCCTCCACTAGGTGTATCCATCCCTGTATCTGGGTTCCTCAAAGAAGTCTCCTTCTAGCTCCACACAGAGGTCTTACCTTTGACTCCTGAGAAGTATCTGTCTTCTGAAAGAAAACAAATATAAGATTCAATGTTTTTAATAAGTGAAAAACTAGGTAATAATTACTTCACCTCCCCCTAAAAAACAAGGTCCTTGAATAATAATTCTAAAGTACAGACGCAACTTTTACTCCTGGAAAAGAATGTAACTTTACTAACACAGCTGACACAGTGGCTGCAACAATGGGGTTGAGCACAACAACGAACATGAAGACCAGGCCGTGCTTCGTTCTGTTGTACATACGGTTGCTATGAGTCGGAAACGACTCGGTGGCACCTAAAAACAACGAGAAAACACACGAGCCCTACTGGCACAGTGGTTAAGAGCTATGGCTGCTAGCCAAAAGGTTAGCAGCTCTCATCTACCAGCTGCTCCTTGGAGGCCCTACGTGGCAGTTCTACTCTGTCCTATAGGGGCGCTATGAGTCAGAATTGGCTCAACGGCAGTGGGTTTGGTTTTTTTTTTTTTTAAAGAACACGCAACTGATATTCTCCTAAGAAGGACAGGTTATTTTAAATTTTGCAATATGACAAGAAGTTACCATTTAAAGAGCTTAAACAAATTTATCAGAGAACACTAAGATTCACAAACACGGTTTCAATGCACACAGTTTATAAAGAAAGAAAACTAGTAGATGAACAATGAACAAGGCTCAATATTGCTAGTAATGAAAAAAATGCAGGTTAAAACAAAGTATTACCATTTTTTCCATCTAGCCCAAGACATGACGGATGAGAAAGCTTTGATCACCTTCTCTGACCATAAGGCCATAAAAGCAGAAATCAGTAACAGAAAAAGCAGGGAAAAGAAATTAAACACTTGGAAACTGAACAATACCCTGCTCGAAAAAGACTGGATTAGAGAAGACATTAAGGATGGAATAAAGAAATTCATAGAATCCAATGAGAATGAAAATACTTCCTATCAGAACCTTTGGGACACAGCAAAAGCAGAGCTCAGAGGTCAATTTATATTAATAAATGCACACATACAAAAAGAAGAAAGGGCCAAAATCAAAGAATTATCCCTATAACTTGAACAAATAGAAAGAGTGCAACAAAAGAAAGCCTCAGGCACCAGAAGAAAACAAATAATAAAAATTAGAGCAGAACTAAATGAAACAGAAATGAGAAAAACAATTGAAAGAATTAACAAGACCAAAAGCTGGTTCTTTGAAAAAGTCAACAAACTGATAAACCATTGGCCAAACTGACAAAAGAAAAACGGGAGAGGAAGCAAACAGCCCAAATAAAAAAATGAGATGGGCAATACTACAACATACCCAACTGAAATTAAAAGAATCATACCAGATTACTATGAAAAACTATACTCTAACAAATTTGAAAACCTAGAAGACATGGATGATTTCCTAGAAACACACTACCTACCTAAACTAACACAAACAGAGGTAGAACTAAATAGACCCATAAGCAAAGAAGAGATCGAAAAGGTAAATCAAAAAACTCCCAACAAAAAAAAAAAAGCCCTGGCCAGGATGGCTTCACTGCAGAGTTCTACCAAACTTTCAGAGAAGAGTTAACACCACTACTACTTAAGGTATTTCAGAGCATAGAAAAGGATGGAATACTCCCAAACTTATTCTATGAAGCCAGCATATCCCTGATACCAAAACCAGGTAGACACCACAAAAAAAGGAAATTAAAGACCTATATCCCTCATGAACTTAGATGCAAAAATCCTCAACAAAATTCTAGCCAATGGAATTCAAAGACATAAAGGGCATCCAGATTAGCAAGGAAGAAGTAAAATTATCTCTATTTGCAGACGACATTACCTTATACACAGAAAACCCTAAAGAATCCTCAAGAAAACTATTGAAACTAATAGTTCAGCAGAGTATCAGGCTACAAGATAAACATACAAAAATCAGTTGGATACCTCTATACCAACGAAAAGAACATCGAACAGGAAATCACCAAATCAATACCATTTACAGTAACCCCCAAGAGGATAAAATACTTAGGAATAAATCTTACCAGAGATGTAAAAGACTTATAGAAAGAAAACTACAGTACACTTCTGCAAGAAACCAAAAGAGACCTACATAAGTGGAAAAACACCCCTTGCTCATGGATAGGAAGACTTAGCATTATAAAAATGTGTATTCCACCAAAAGTGATCTATACATTTAATGCAATTCCGATCCAAATTCCAACAACATGCTTTAATGAGATGGAGAAACAAATTACCCATTTCATATGGAAGGGAAAGAGGCCCCAGATAAGTAAAGTAGGAGGCCTTACTCTGCCTGATTTTAGAATCTATTATACCACCACAGTAGTCAAAACAA
This sequence comes from Loxodonta africana, assembly GCF_030014295.1. Classification (NCBI taxonomy): domain Eukaryota; kingdom Metazoa; phylum Chordata; class Mammalia; order Proboscidea; family Elephantidae; genus Loxodonta; species Loxodonta africana. Next base: position 106,270,092 of record NC_087342.1, read on the forward strand.
CCTGGTAGTGGTACAACAACAGATACATAGACCAATGGAACAGAATTGAGAATCCAGACATAAATCCATCCACATATGAGCAGTTGATATTTGACAAAGGCCCCAAAACAGTTAAATGGGGAAAAGACAGTCTTTTTAACAAATGGTGCTGACATAACTGGATATCCATTTGCAAAAAAATGAAACAAGACCCATACTCACTCCACGCAAAAAAACAAGCTAAAAATGGATCAAAGGCCCAAATATAAAATCTAAAATGATAAAGACCATGGAATAAAAATAGGGACAACGCTAGGAGCCCTAATACGTGGCATAAACAGTATTCAAAACATTACTAACAATGTAGAAGAAAAACTAGATAACTGGGAGCTCCTAAAAACCAAACACCTATGCTCATACAAAGACTTCACCGAAAGAGTAAAAAGACTACCTACAGACTGGGAAAAAGTGTTTAGCTGTGACATTTCCCATCAGCACCTGATCTCTAAGATCTACATGATACGGCAAAAACTCAACTACAAAAAGACAAATAACCCAATTAAAAGAGGGGCAAACGATATGAACAGACACTTCACTAAAGAAGACATTCAGGTAGCTAACAGATACATGAGGAAATGCCCACAATCATTAGCCATTAGAGAAATGCAAATCAAAACTACAATGAGATTTCATCTCACTCCAACAAGGCTGGCATTAATCCAAAAAACACAAAATAATGAATGTTGGAGAGGCTGTGGAGAGATTGGAACACTTACACACTGCTGGTGGGAATGTCAAATGGTACAGCCACTTAGGAAATTGATTTGGAGCTTCCTTAAAAAGCTAGAAAAAGAACTACCACACGATCCAGCAATCCCACTCCTTGGAATATATCCTTGAGAAATAAGAGCCTTTACACGAACAGATATATGCACACCCGTGTTTACTGCAGCACTGTGTACAACAGCAAAAAGATGGAAGCAACCAAGGTGCCCATCAATGGATGAATGGATAAATAAATTATGGTATATTCACACGACGGAATACTACGCATCGATAAAGAACAGTGATGAACCTGTGAAACATTTTATAACATGGAGGAACCTGGAAGGCATTATGCTGAGTGAAATTAGTCAGTTGCAAAAGAACAAATATTATATAAGACCACTATTATAAGAACTTGAGAAATAGTTTAAACTGAGAAGAAAATATTCTTTTGTGGTTACTAGAGGGGGGAGGGAGGGAGGGTGGGAGAGGGGCATTCACTAATTAAGACAGTAGATGAGAACTACCTTAGGTGAAGGGAAAGACAACACACAACACAGGGGAGGTCAGCACAACTGGACTAAACCAAAAGCAAAGAAGTTTCCTCAATAAACTGAATGCTTTGAAGGCCAGCATAGCAGGGGCAGGGGTCTGGGGACCATGGTTTCAGGGGACATCTAGGTCAATTGGCGTAACAAAATCTATTAAAAAACATTCTGCATCCCACTTTGAAGAGTGGCGTCTGGGGTCTTAAACGCTAGCAAGCAGCCATCTAAGATGCATCAATGAGTCTCAACCCACCTGGATCAAAGGAGAATGAAGAACTCCAAGGACATAAGGTAATTACGAGCCCAAGAGACAGAAAGGGCCACGTGAACCAGAGACTACATCATCCTGAGACCAGAAGAACTAGATGGTGCCCGGCTACAACCCATGACTGCCCTGACAGGGAACACAACAGAGAACCCCTGAGGGAGCAGGAGAGCAGTGGGATGCAGACCCCAAATTCTCATTAAAGACCAGACTTAATGGTCTGACTGAGACTAGAAGGACCCTGGAGGTCATGGCGCCCAGACCTTCTGTTGGCCCAGGACAGGAACCATTCCCGAAGCCAACTCTTCAGACATGGATTGGACTGGGCAATGGGTTGGAGAGGGATGCTGGTGAGGAGTGAGCTTCTTGGATCAGGTGGACACTTGAGACTATGTTGATATCTCCTGCCTGGAGGGGAGATGAGAGGGTAGAGGGGGTTAGAAGCTGGTGAAATGGACAGAAAAAGAGAGTGTGGAGGGAGAGAGTGGGCTGTCTCATTAGGGGGAGAGTAATTGGGAGTATGTAGCAAGGTGTACATAACTTTTTGTGAGAGACTGACTTGATTTGTAAACTTCCAATAAAAATCATTACAAAAAAAAGAGAAAGCTCTGAGAATGAATAAGACAGACTGACATACAGACAGCAATTCCAGACTCTGGGGATCCAACAACAACCAGGTTTATAGGTTATGGTTCTGCCAACCAGACTCACTGTCAAGCCACCTGTTCAAATTGCGTCACCAGGAAATGAGAATGGAAGCCTCTTGGAAGATCCTTTGAACTCATCAAAGTATCAGCATATTTCTTTTATGCCAACTTTATGCCATTTTCCATATTAAAATACAAAGAAACCCTAACTGGCAAGAGTACATCGAAATGACATGTTAATGGAAAAAAGCAAGAAATAAACTTATGTGCATATAATTTATGGGAAAAAACATGCACAAAAATATTATATGCTAAATTCATCAAAATGGTTACTTAGTAAATGTTGCATAATTATAGCTGGTTTTTATCCTTAAAGTTCAACTTCCACAATGATGTTACATAATTTTTATAATTTACAAACATATAAAACTAGTATTTTCCTCAGGAATTCCTACACTTAAAATTAAGAATAATTCCTGAAGGTAGTTAAAGGAAAATATAAACAGGAATAATAACTTCTGAAGTAACCGGAAACTCACCACCGTTCGGATTATAAAGGATTTGTTTTACAGTTCCTTCTCCCAACTTTCAAAAAATATTTTTTATAAAGAGCATATAGTAAGCTTTACACGGTCAAGCAGACGTTTTAACAGGGCACAGATAAGTAGAACCCACTACCAAAAAAAAAAAAGACCAAACCCACCGCCGTCGAGTCGATTCCCACTCAAAGCGACCCTATAGGACAGGGTAGAACTGACCGACAGTTTCCAAGGAGCACGTGGTGGATTCGAACTACTCATCTCTTGGTTAGCAGCTGTAGCACTTAATCACTATGCCACCAGGGTTTCCAATCTACTAATGCTGCCCAGGAAGGAAAAGGGATCCAAGTGACAACAATCAAGTCCAGCCTCCACTGTTTGCTACAGCGAATATTTAATTCCCATTCTGATCTTCCATGCCTCCTGGGACCAGTGCAGGGGCCAGAGTGATGGAACAAGGAGAGGGAGCCTATTCCTTCCATCTTTATTAATCGCTCAACCCATGCCCCACCTGGAAGGTGAAGAGATTAAAGGAGAGAAGGAACGATGAGAAAACTGAGAAGCTGATGGTACACAAAGTAGCTCTTGGCGTGCTCTGGTTCTGGGCACAAGTGGTATCCTGGTTTAGCAGATGGAGAGAACTGACGCCAAGGCTAAGGAAGAAGCCACAGTAGATATGTCTCTAATTTGTGTCAGAGATATCATCCTGCTATGGCAGCATGCTACAGGCTAGGTTTCTACAACATCTAAGTATTCATAATCCCGAAATATTTGAAAATCCATGAACTTCACTAAATCATTATGTCATAAGCAAAAGATTACCTTTAATGTTACACCACTGCAATGCTTCTCTTATAAAATCTATGGTCACGCATCTTCAAAATGGTTATAGCTCTACACATCCGAACTCCTTTAGTATTCTACCAATACCACATCAATTTTCAGAAATTCCTAAGAGTCATCTCTCAATTCATCTTATGCAGATGATACTCAAAGAAGCTGCTATTCTACAGAGTTGAAGAATCTTTTCTGTGGAACGTTAAAACTTCCCAATCAAAAAGATTCTTACATTAAAAAATATATACATACTTACTAATACATACATACAAGATTTATATATATATTTACTAAGCCACTGCCACTATTCATTTGCTACTTAAGACTATAAAACACACTTGAGAATCTGACCATTTCCCAAAGAAGTCTGTCCATTTAACAGGGCAGGTCTCCTCTATGTGACAACTGTTTCCCTCCTCCCAGGAGTTAAATCAGGGAAAATCAAAGAGTATCTCCCTAATCCTCAACACACATTTTTAAATGCGAGTTTTTTCTTGATATTATCTTTTTAAGAATATTTTAAGATATTCTGGGTAAAGAGTACATATAACAACAAAAAAAAAGGCTTGAACTCCAGCTCAACCATTTATTAGACAGAAGATTTTCAAATAATTATGCTGAGCCTTGGTTTCCTCAACTATAAAACTGGGACGACATTTTCTGACTCCTGGCATTGTTTTGATGTTTAAGTAACATATAAAATGCCAAACAAGTATATGGCATATGTCATGTACTCACTCTGAGTTCTTCCCCTTCTTCCTCCTCACCAAACTCACAGTCTTTTCCTCATCATCTGACAGTTCAGTTAGTACCTACCATTTCTCTGAAAATAGACCTAATGAGGCTGCCATGGGCATAAAAAATAACCAAGTCTAGTAATACAATCTGTGAAATAAGTACTTATGAGAATGCTAAGTCAGTACTATTGACATTTGGTGTTGAATAATTCTTTGTTGTAGGAGGTTGTCCTGTACATTGTAAGATATTTAGAAGCATCACTGTCTAAACCCACTAGATGCAGGAGCAACCCCCAGTTGTAACAACCAAAATGTCTGGAGACATTGCCCAATGTTCCCTGGGCGGCAAAGCTGCCCCTGCTTGAGAACTACTGTGCTAGATTAACTTTCAAACTGCCTTCTTCTGAAGGGTCCCTGCTAAAACGAAAATAGTTGGGTAAGACAGTATCTCACTTGTCCTTTGCTGCAGAAGAAAAAGGAAGAATGAAAATACCAAGGGATCGCTGCAGTTGACATTAATAAACTCGGTGGTGCACAGTTGTGTCCACTGCAAAAGAAATCAGGACTATCACATTTAATAACGATACTACCTTGACCAACAGAAACCCGGATTTTCAAATAGTAACAAATAGCCTTTATTTTTAAACTATTTTAAGTTTTTTTTTCCTACTATAAAAGAAATTTTTACTAGCAAAGAAACTGAATGAACTGAATTTGTTAGAAAATTAATTCATTTTTCCCATGATCTACCAGGTTCTTTTTTACTTACAAAATGGCCTTTTCTTTTGCTAAAGCAGGCACTCTAGCTCCTTGTTGAAGGATTAGTTTCTTAAAAAACAAAGAAAAAAGCCACTCACGTTAGGAAATAGGACTTTCTTGGGGTAGGGTATCCCTTACCACTTGCCGGTACTTGTTTAAATTTTCTTGAAGTGTGTTAAGTAGAAAAGCGAAGATCCTTTCCATGTTCTGGGTTAATGTTTGCTGGATATCCCTTCTTCTTTGAGGGGGAAGTGTCTGAAAGGTCACCACATCCTCCGCCAGTCGCAAAAGGATGAACATCACTAATTCTGTCTGTGTTTCCTATGCCAACAGAAATAAGCTAGTTAAATTAAATTAAAATGCTGACTCTCACCCCCCCACCAAAAAAAAGACAGTATAAAAAATTTGAAGATTACAGAACAGTATATTGAATTGATTTATCCATTCTTCATACCCCTTGTTTGGAAAGAGCATCCAATTCTATTAGCATGTCAGGCCAATGCTGTGGCCACTCTCGCTTGATCATTTCTACTACGATGCGAGACAGAACATCTTTAATGTGGTTCTCCTCTTCCAAAATGTTTAATGTTCCCTGAAAAAGAATGAGAGATACTGAGAGATCTGCAAGGTCGAATTTAAGGAACACCGGGCTGTAAAAGTATATAAAACTCATGAGCAGGCCTGCTTTTAAACTAAGTACAACAAACAAACCTGTTCATCATGTTTGAGTCACTTACCCTGCATTCCCTCTAATCATTCTTCCCACGTAAAGCTTAAGTGAGGGTTGTACCACTAATAAAATGCCGCTGAAGAGCAAGGAAGACATCATAGCTCTCCCTTCAAAACGAAGAAACTCTCATATAGATTGTTTCATTTTTTGAGAGCGTCACAACAGAAAAGTATAGAAATAAGGAACAAGAGTATGCTGAGAGAATGTTAAAACTGGAGGGTCTGGAGATGCAATTAATATTTTACCAACAGTTACAGTATTAGAAGATACAGAAAGATTATCACTAGGTTTCTCTTATTCTGAAGTTTGAAAATGTCAAGACTAAGGAAGTATGATTTCTATTGTCGCCCCAGAAACAGCACTAAAAAAGTATTAGCTAAATAAGTTAATCAGTAATTATAAAAGCTTTTTTTTTTTTCTATTGAAGACACTAGATTTTGGAGATGAAAAGGGGTAGGGACTCCATCTTTCATACCCTTTTGTTTAAAAGAAAGAAAAGAAAAAAGGCTATAGACTTTAAACATTTAAAGTCATCTTCTAACTGGGGAAACAATTCATTCTACATATTTTTATTACTAGTATCATACAGTACAGTTTGGAATAAAAGATAACAAACAGCAAAGTTTTAATCTTTTAAACCTATGAATTCATTCATTTGCTGAAAATGTTTAATCTCTTCTGTCCTATCTTTATATTTTAAAAACAGAAGCCAGCACGTAAGGGATGAAATTAAATCTAGTAAGAGAAGTTTGGGAGCCCTGATGGAAAGGTGGTTAAGCTGCTGAGAGGTGGGCAGTTTGAACTCACAAGCTGCTCCACAGGAAAAAGATGGGGCAGTCTGCTTCCGTAAAGATTTACAGCCTTCGAAGCCCTATGGGGCAGTTCCACTCTGTCCTGTAAGGGCATTATGAGTGGGAATTGACTTGACTGCATTGGGTTTGGTATTTTTTGGTTAAATGTAATGAATTATGATTTCTTGTTAATGGTAGTCCTTCTACCTTAAAGGTACACATTTAACATTACACCAAACATGCTCTTTGACCTACATAGAACCAGTGAATTTTTATGCAAATGTTAAATTGAAGAAGTCATGTTTTGTCTAAACTACCTTGGAAACACAAGTCTTCCAACCAACCATTCCTTACATTTGCAATCAGCTCCATGACACTGTTCTTCAGGTATACTTTCTCCAATCGAGACATGCTGTTCCATCGAAACCTGGCCACCAAAAAAGAGAAAGTCAGAAACAGAACCCATTAGAAGGCTTCTCTTCAGAAGAAACTAGTTTTGATTCCTGTGTTAGATTATGTTGGCAATTTCATTAGAAAATTATACTTTTGATTTTGTACCCTTCAAAGAATGGGCAAAAATAGTCCACATTTAACCAAAACGCTAGAAACAGAAAAATTCCAGGGGTTTATATATACAGCACTCCATTAACTGGAATTCACATAGGATTTATGCACACATCAGCTTCCCCCATGATTTTATTAATAGACTGAAAACAAATATACATCTGGGACAACTACAATATAGTCGTTTTTTCCAGAAAACACAATCTGATAACACCAACTACCTTATTACGCTGGTTTACAAGGTAATAACAGCACAATTCCAGAAAACCTGAGGCTGAGTCTTAAAAATGGATTTCTGTGATAGGCATTGGAGGAGTTTTCAGTTATTCACATATAATATTGCTTTGGAAGTGCCATTCAGAGACGGTACACACTCAAAACGTAAAAGAAAAGAAAATCAAAAGTAATGTCCAATCACAAATTTATTTATCTATACGCTGTATGGAAACCCTGGTGGCGTAGTGGTTAAGGGCTACAGCTGCTAACCACAGGGTCGGCAGTTCGAATCTGCCAGGTGCTCCTTGGAAACTCTATGGGACAGCTCTACTCTGTCCTATAGGGTCGCTATGAGTCAGAATCGACTCAATGGCACTGGGTTTGGTTTGGGTTTTATACACTGTATAATCCTAAAGAGGCTTTGAGATCTGCCGGCATATATAGATATTCAATAAATGCTGGGTGAGTGACTAGCAGCTATTATTTTTTGAATGCTTAGTATGTAGCAGGCACTTTACAGGATGAAGAAATTGAAGAGCAGAAAGGTTCAGTCTTGAATGAGAATTCCCTGGAGGATCTGATAATTCTGGGTATTATTCCTTTTTCCCTTGAAGAATGCTCTATTCTGCTTACTTAAAGAACATCTAGGGAGCCCTGGAGGCACGTGACTACTAACTGAAACGTTAGCAGCCAGTCCAAGGAAGAAAGATGTGGCAGTCTGCTTCCATAAAGATTTACAGCACTGAAAACCCTGTGGGGCAGTTCTACTTTGTCCTATAGGGTGGCTATGAGTTGGAATCCACTCCACGGCAACAAGTTTTTAAAGAACACCTCTGAGTTATCCAAGAAATAAAGATTTGCTCTCTCACATACTTCAGTGGTAAACTCGTAAAATGCCTTACTTGACAACGTGTTCCAGGATCTGAAGGCCAAAATGCCTGACGATGGCAATTTGTGTTTTCTCAGCCAGCCTCAGGCCACACGGGACACAAATAGGGCACTTTTCTTTAAACTCTTCACAAAACTGAAAAATAAAAAGTTAGTGTTTCTCTTGGGCGTTAAGACAGTGTGGAGACTAAATAAGCTTCGTTCTAAGAAATTCTAATCTGATCAAATCTAGATTACTACTGTATGAGTAAAGAAATGATAAACATTTCTTTCACTCTGATGGTTCCAGATTTTCCATGGTACGGCCTTACTAATATTAAAAAAAAAAAAAAAAAATGACCTAAAGGAGTAAAAAAAAATTGTTAACGATATACCCCTGCAGTACATAAAAGTGAAATGACAATTTCTAGGATTTGTTATATGCCAACAAATCCTGCTGTATTTAGAACTTAAAAGTACAGAATTTAGGTGATGAGTATACCCAGGAGTCACTGCAGTATTATCTCTACTTTTCACGTCTGTTTTAAATATTCCATAACAAAAAACAGACTAATAGAAGCCAGTTGTTTTTTATTTCAAACCCTGGGGCATACATCCATCTACTGTAAAGTTTCCTCCAACTGGCGCTATTTTATGAAATTGCACACTTAAAATATATACAGCACAAATATTTTTCCTAAGCAGCCATTTCTCAGAGCTCACAAACATTGTTTGATAGGGGTATAAGCCCTTTTTCTAATAACATCCCCATTTGTACTAGGATTCCGAAATTGTAACACATGAGTCAGTACCAGGACCAAAGCATCCGGGACTCAAGAAAACTACTTTCAGGAAACCCAAGTGCCCTTGTTAAAATGCAAAGTAAGCGGTAGAAGTTCATCTTTGCTCAAGACTAACACACACTAAAAAACATGGGGCGCGTAAGAACTAGCCCAGAAATGCCCAAGACACAGAAGAGGGGTCAGCGAGAGGTGTATGGATGTAAGTAAAGGTGTACTAGGTGGACTGGAGCTTGGTTAGGATGGATCAGGAGAGTGTGTCAGTAGCGAAACGTTTAGTGCAGGGAAAACTCTAAAGAAAGAGATTGGTGTTGGGGGCGGGATCAACACGTGCGCCACCGGAAGGCGAAGAGATGCGGGATTTGGAGCGCAGCCTGCGTGAGGAAAACGGAGGGACGAAGGGCAAGCGCGGCGAGCAGTGAAGGCGGGGGAGGGAGAGGCGTGGACCGCCGCCAGGGAAGGCCCCCCAAGGGTTGGGGAAGGAGGTCCAGGGGACCGGGGCCGGGGGAGCCGGGGTCAGGGGAGGGTCTCGGACCAGGCCCGGGGGCGCCAGGACCCCGGCTACCTTGAGGGCTTCCAGCCGGTAGCGCTGGGTGGAGCTGGGGTCCATCATGACCGTCACCGCTTTCACCAGCTGCTCGCACAGCGCGTTCACTTGATCCATCTCCATGGCTAGCGCCACGCGCCGCCAGCGCGCAACACGGCCGTCCTAAGAGCACGAGGCACGGACGGCTCCCTTGGCGGCACCACAAGCTGGTACCGGGCCGCGCTGGGCTGGGGGATGGGGAACGGGGGGAGGAGCGTGAGCTGCTGAAGCTCGAGCCAGGAAGGTGCCGGCGCTGCGCACGCGCCCGAGCCGCCAGTGCGCACGCGCCCACGGAAGTGGCGGCAGCCTTGTGACGTTTACTGCGGTGGGCGGAGCGGGCGACGGAAGGGTCGCGGTGCGCAGGCGCGTCAACGGTCCTTATCGGAGTGCGCGCAGTCTGATCATCTGTCAGAAGGGCTTGCGGCTTAGCGCCTAGATCTTGGCTGAACCACACTCCTGGCTGTGCGGGCGCCTGCCCGGGCAAGGATCCTTCGCGACCCTTGGCCCATTTCTCTGTCGACACTGGGAATAGATCTCTCTCGAACAACTGGACTGGTCCTGGAAAGGCGACAAGATATTCAAGACCCTTTCATCTCCCTTTCAGTGGACTCCGAACCCAGCAACTGCGGCTTCCGCCGTTGACAGTTCTGCCAGGTGTTTATCACACTGGTAAGAGAGTTTAGAATTGTGCAGTATCAATGTTTTTAGACTTTTCATGCTGCCTTGGCTATTGGTTTTGTGATACAGCAGAGGCTGGTAACAAAATTAGCCCCCCCCCAATTTTTTTGGGTGGGGGGGCCTAAGTTACGTGAAAATAGAAACGTAGTTAAGGCCCTGGTATTGTCCTCTAAGGGGATTTTTCTTTTAGAAAAAATATTTTTCGCTATAACTCTTAAATCTCCCTCTTCACTTGTACTTACTTTCCTGGATATGTCATCATTTCATAGGCACCAAACTTGTTTTGTACATATTGGAATGACTCTAGATATTTAAAGATGAATAATTACAATTATTGAAGGTTCGTGTGGTATTGACAATTTGCTATATATACGATTTCAAAGTAGCGTAATTCTCGTTCCCAAAGCATGGTTTTGGTAGAGTGTGTTTCATTTTCCATCCTTAAAAAGCTCTTGCTTTCTCCACCAAAATACATAAACTGAACACCTCAACATCTTCATTATCTGTTAAAGCCTGCATATCTGTTTCTGTACTCACTAAAATGTTCACTGGGCTTAAATCACTGCTTCCTATGCACACTCCAGTTCTGATATTTGTATCTAATATGATACTTTGGGCTGTGCTGTTTTTGTTACAATGCATTTACTATTTTTACTCAGGCATTATCTGTTCCAGTACTACATAAAAGCCAATACAAAATAAAGAAATTTCTCACATGCTGTGGTTTTAACTTACACATGTTTAAAGTATCACATTCTGCCTGTTTTAGATGAGTGGTCAATAGGAATTTATAAGGAATTAATGCCTTGAATACTCTGATTTTCTTCATTCTTTGTTGCTCTTTCCACTTGTTCCAGCTTTGTAGTTGTGTGACACTTTTTTTTCAAGGTGTATGTCAATTTTTTACAGGCTTTTTTAAGAATACAGTTGGGTGCTTGCTCAACTGTATAGCCTGTTTCTCAAATTTAAATCATCAGTTACTGGTGTTTGTTTCCATAGGTATCTTATTTACTTTAAGTTAGTGGTTTTCAAATTCTGCTGCATATTAGAAATGCCCAGGGGAGTTTTTAAAAATCACAATGCCCAGGAAGCACCCCATACCAATTAAATTAGAATCTCTGTGGGTGGAAACCAGACATCGGTATTATTTAAAAGTTCCCAAATGATTCCAATGTGCAACAAAGTTTGGGAGCCACTGCTTTACTTTTATTCCTTCTTCCAGATCAGTAACAATGTTAGATGATAACATTAGTCTGTACCCTCCCTCAAATATGTATTGTGTATTCTTCCAACTACCATCCATTTCTTTGTTTATGTGTGTATCTGCGAACAGTGTGCAGTATTGTTTGTGTTCAAAAGTTTACATAAATGGGTAGAAAATCACCATTAGAACACTACAATAATGATTATTACAGCAAGATCCACTGATGAGTGGTTAAATTAGTGGTGAAAGTTTGAGGAGAAGTAGGATATTATCATAGTCTCAAAGTATCTCCTTCAAGATGATCATTAGTTACAAAAGGAAAAATAGTAACTTTTCAGTGACAAATCCAGGGAACACTACCTTGTTGTTAGCTGCCTACAAGTGGTCCTGACTCATGGAAACCCCATGCACAATTGGATCAGACCATTGTGATTCATAGGGTTTTCAGGGGCTGATTTTCCAGAAGTAGGTCACCAGGCCTTTCTTTCTAGTGTGTCTTAGTTTGGAAGCTCCACTGAAACCTGTTCAGCATCATAGAAATACGCAAGCCTCCAATGACACTTGAGGTGCACCAGCTGGAGACTGAACCCAGATCTCCTACCTGGAAGGCAAGACTCCTGGTTCGATACACTTAGAAAAGCTTGCCAAAAAATGCATAACCTCATTATAAATGTGGGAAAAGATCAGACAAAATCTTATTGAGACCTTCTCCAAATAACTGACCGGTACTCTTCAAAAGTGTAAAGGTCATGAAAAACAAAGACTGACTGAGAAAGTATATGGATTGGAAGAAACTAAGGAGACATGATGACTAAATGCTGTGCAGGATCCTAGATGGAGTCTTGGATCAGAAAAAGGACATTTGTGGAAAAACTTGTAAAATCCAAATAAAGCATGTAGTTGAATTTATAATATTATACCAATAATGTTCTTTTTTTTTAGTTTTGATAATTGTGCTGTGTAAAATGTTAACATTAGGGGAAACTATGTTTATGGAAACCCTGCTATTTTTGTCACTTCAGTAAGTTTAAAATTATTTCAAAATAAGACGTTAAAGTATTTACATAAATGTTAAGATGTTGTATATCATTTTCTGCTTCTCTTTTCCCTGAACTTATACTTAAGTTCTGTCTATCAGCTAGATTAGCTGTTGGCTCTATTCCCCTATTGATGTATATTGTGGTTTTAATTTGCATTGGCCCATGACTAATGATGTCGGGAGCCCTGGTGGCACAGTTGTTAAGAGCTCAGCTGCTAACCAAAGGTTGGTAGTTTTAATCCACCAGCCGCCCCTGGAAACCCTACGGGGCAGTTCTCCTCTGTCCTATGGGGTCACTCTGAGTTGGAATTGACGCGACGGCAACAGATTAATGATTTGAACCCATTTTCATGGGCTTATTGGATGTTTGTATATTTTCTTTTGTGAAGTGTTCATTTCTTTGGGGAGGTAGGTATTTTTAGGCCTTTATACTTATTATCTTCCTAAAACTGAACGAATTTATTCTGTCAGTAGTATAGAAAATGCTTGTTTCACTCTCGTTAGGTCCCAGTGTACTCATGGTGACTCTGTGATGGAAGAATGGCACATTGGATTAGGTATCCTTTTTTTTTTTTGTGGTAAAATATACACAATATAAAATTTGCCATTTTAATCGTTTTCAAGTATACAATCCAGTGGCTGTAATCACACTCACAGAGTTGTACAACCACCATCACTCTTCATTTCCAAAACTTTTTCATCACCCCAAACAGAAACTCTGTACCCATTAAGCAATAAGTCCCTATTCCCCTATCTTCCCAGCCCATGGTATCCACTAATCTATTTTCTGTCTTTATGCATTTGTTTATTCTAGATATTTCACATAAATGGGATCATGCAATATATGTCCTTTCGTGTCTGGCTGTGTCTGGCTTAGGCCATATAATTTTATGTTTAACTGATTGAAGAGCCACCAGTCTATTTTCTATAGCAGCTGCACCATTTTACATTCCCACCAGCAATGGATGAGGGTTCCAATTTCTCCATATCCTTGCCAACATTTGTTATTTTTTAAGTAATAACAATCCTAGTGGGTGTGAAGTGGTACCTCATTTCCTGGTTTTGATTTGGATCTCCTTAATGACCAATGATGTTGAGCATCTTATCATGTGTTTATTGGTCATTTGTCTTCTTTGGAAAAATGTCTATTCAAGTCCTTTGCCCGTGTTTTGACTGGGTTGTTTGTTCTTTTGTATGATTTCCAAATATTTTCTCCTGTACTGTAGGTCATCTTTCCACTTTCTTGATATTGGCCTTTGATGCATAAAAGTTTTTAACTTCAGTAAAGTCCAGTTTATGTTTTTGTTGCTGGTGTTGCTTGTACTTTTGTATTTAAGAATCCATTCCAATAGGTATCGTTTCTAATTGTCCATGAAATGTTGTTTTCCAGAAAAATGGCTACCACCTACCCTGGACAGGATCGGGTAGTTGCTTTAGTGGACATGGACTGTTTTTTTGTTCAAGTGGAGCAGCGGCAGAATCCTCATTTGAGGAATAAACCTTGTGCAGTTGCACAGTACAGATCATGGAAGGGTGGTGGGTATGTATCATTGTTATTGTTATAACCATCAATTACTCTTTCAATCTGTAGGGATATATGCTAGGTCTTATTTTTGAGATCTCTGAACTGTTGTGTTTATGATTGAATGGTGGCATCTATGGCCAAAAAGTTTGTACTGTTATAGGTTTATAGCCTGTTTATGTTGTTAAGTTTCTAATTGTCTTTGCTTGTCCTAATGGAATCATATTTTTCTGTTCTTCCTTTTTTTCTAACCTTAGGATAATTGCAGTAAGTTATGAAGCTCGTGCTTTCGGAGTTGCTAGAAGCATGTGGGCAGATGATGCTAAGAAGTTATGTCCAGATCTTCTCCTGGTACAAGTTCATGAGTCCCGTGGGAAAGCTGACCTCACAAAGTAAGAAGGAAAGTTTGTTTAACAGGGAATAGAAGAGTTGGAAATAATGTCTACGAGGCTAGGGACTGGTGTTTCAAACCTGTTTTGTGGTAAACAATGTCTGAAAAAGTTCCCCTTGGTCAGCCATCTTGTCTCTTTGAAAAGAAAACAGATTTTGATATTGCATTTCAGGAGCAGCTCAGAGCCATTATAACCTATAACAGTTGCTACCCTTGGCACTGTTTTACTTCCCTAATGGTTTAAAAGTTGGTTGCTATAATTAAAACTTAATATCTCAGTGCTTAGGGGACACTGAGCTTCTGTTAAGGATGATGGTATAATTTAGGAATGAATAAGAGTGGTGGTTAAACAACATGATGAATATAGTCAGTGTCACTGAAGTGTACATGTGAAGATTGTTGAAATGTCAAACGTTATGTTACGTAAATATTTGCCACAAAAAACCCACAGAAACAATACCAGTTCTCATGGTCTCAAGCCCAAAGTTTAAAGCGTTTAAAGTAAGTGATGAAATTGACTGTGAAACTAGAAGTTTTTCCAGGGAAGGCAGAGTCAGACTGATACTCCAGTACAGTATCTAAAACTGTTTGCCAGATTGAATGACCTCAAAGGAGATTGCCTTGTTTTTGAACCTAGCTGTCTCTCCCCGAATTTTAGAAGTGTAGCCTTGGAACAGAGATCCGTATAGGCATAGCTAAGTCAGAGGTAGTCACAAGCCCCAGCCACTGTAATGATCCTAATAGCCGGCATTGAACATATATTATATGCCAGGCATTGTGTTAAGCTCTTTAGAGTCAACATTTTTTTTTAAATCTCACATTGTTATAAGGTAGGTACTAAAAATCCATTGCCGTCGATTCAATTCTGACTCACAGCAACCCTATAGGACAGAGTAGAACTGCCCCATAGAGTTCCCAAGGAGCTCCTGGTAGATTTGAGCTGCCGACTTTTTGGTTAGCAGCCAGAGTCTTAACCACTATACCACTAGGGTTTCCAAGGTAGGTACTAGTATTCTCCATTGCCATGGAGCCGATTCCAACTCATAAAGACCCTGTAGGACAGAGCGGAACTGTCCCGTAGGGTTTCGAAGGCTGCAGTCTTTATAGAAGCAGACTGCCACATCTTTCTTCTACGGAGTGGCTGGTGGTTTCAAACTCTGACCTTTCGATTAGCAGCCAAGCTCTTAACCACTGTGCCACCAGTGTTCCTTTAGGTACTAGTATTACTCTCCCTTTATTGATGAGGAAACAAGTTTAGAGAGCTTAGATAATTTCATACAGCTGGAAAGTAGTAGATTGAGAATTCAAACCTATTCCTTAAGACTCCAATATCTACATATTCATAGTCTATTACACTGTGTGGTATGGTGTAGGGGTCATGCTTTGACTCAGAGCTTAAAATATTCCTAAATTCATTTATGAATTAAAAATCTAATGGTAGAGTGGCACAGCCAACTCAATATTGGAGTTATTGCCAGAAAAGAAGATGGATTTGGCTGTAGATTAATTACTTAAGCCCTAAAGCAGGATTAATTCAGTCTGTGGACATATGCTACATTGCAGAATTTTGTGCTGGTGTAGACAATGTGATTTCCCTGAAATATGTATTGTTGACTTCAGAGTTTGGTTCTGAAAAGCTATACTACACCAGCTTAAAAATGAATTATTTTGCTTTACTCTTAAAATCTTCATCAAGCAGTGAGCAAAGGCAGTTTTAGAAAATTTACAGTTAATGGCAACTAACAACAACAAAGCTTATAGACCAGAGTCAGTAAGACCTCCAATTTAAAATTATTATTTTAATAATTCACTTGGGTGAGGTTATAAAAATATTGTTTGGAGAAATATATATATATATACACTAAGCATGTATATTAAGTACTTTGTATAAAGTTTATCGTATATTTTCAAAAATACCTTGGAGTAATTTGCCTGAAGAGGCTGTGAAGGAATCTCAGTTCTGTAGTAGAGTATCCTTGTCTGGCTCTGTATGTGTGTGGGTATATTCCCCCCACCGCCCAAGACTATTCTCTTCCTAGCCAAAATAATGATTAAAAGAAAAAAAGCCAAAGTCTTTCTGTAATTTGTTATGTGAGACTGTTTTAAAATAATTAATACTAGTTTTCACAGGAATCTTAGTGAAGAGGTACAGATATTTCCATTTCTATGGTAAATGAACTAGATTCAACAAGAATGAAGAACTTACTTTAAATTCCAAAGCAGAGCAAAGAAGATATCCACATATTGCCATAGAAAACTGCTTATGGAGGACCAGAAGAGCTGTTCATTATGGCTTTATGGTTTGGGTAGAAGGTATATGATTAGGTTGGTATCCCCTAGACAAGGCTGTCAGTCTACACAGATGGATCATACATTCTAGACACTTCAGCTTGATAATTTGAATGTTAATATGTCTAGAAGTGATCAGATTTGATTGGTGTGGCGGGGGCAGGGGGGGCAATGAGAAGGTTAGAGAGGGGAGGACCAGTTCCTATGTTAACCAGATTCACCAGTGACTGAGGTATAAAATCCGTAATGTCATTTATTAATTTATAATGAGAAATATTCTGAGGAAGACCAGATACTTGAGTTCACTGGTCAGTGTAGTCTTCCATATAAATTACCTCTTGCTTGAACACAAATAGAATCAGAAGACTGGTGGATATATGAAAATAACAAAAGGAATAAGTGATCATAATAAAATGCTTTCTAGTAAAATTAGGGCAAGACATTTGTTTCCTGTTTAGAGAGATCCTTGCCACATAGGCATGTTCATGGTCTGAATGCTTTCTACTAGAATCACCCTAAAAATATTTGCCTCCATGGTTCTTTCTTTTCTTTGCTTCTGTTATTGACCATCTGCCTGCCTACTCACCCCTTCAGTTGACTTACTGTCTGGTTTCTGTCAAGTCATGCATCTCTTTAAGGAGACTTTGCACTGATAATGTGTATTATTTTATTGTTCATTATGGGAGAGAGGGAATGAGGCCAACAGTCTCATTGCTGACTCCATTTATTGCCCATACATATGATATATATACTTCTCAGGTACCGGGAAGCCAGTGTTGAAGTGATGGAGGTAATGTCTCGTTTTGCTGGGATTGAACGTGCAAGCATCGACGAGGCTTTTATAGATCTGACCAGTGCTGTACGAGAGAGACTACAGAAGCTACAAGGTCAGCCTATCTCAGCAGACTTGTTGCCAAGCACCTACATTGAAGGGCTGCCCCAAGGCTATACAACAACAGAAGGGACTGTTCGGAAAGGTACTTCCATAACATCATATTGCTTCTGCTTCCTGCCTTTGGACCCTGCTTTGCTTGGTCACACTGATCCTTCTTGGATTGATTGGAAGGAAATTTAAACTCCAGCCTGAATGAATCACAAAGACTCGTGGAAGGATGCACAAATTCTCTCATCTTTCCAAGTACATGGATATTGAGAAGCTGTGAAATCCGTGAAAGCAAGTTTCTCTTAGATATAACTAGGGCAGGTTAGTGTTATCAATAAAAAGCTGAATGAACATTTCTGTCATTTGTAGCTTAACTTAAATTATTGTAACTTAGCTTCTTGGTTTCTTAACTATAAAAAGGATGAGAATTTTGAGGGAACCTGAGGTACAAGATATTAAGCCACTCAACGTTTCTAATCAGTTCCCAGCACATTATTACCAGTGGGCTGTGCAAAGCCCCTCTCATTTTATTTCCCTTCTTTTACCTTTTGCAGTGATTCCCCCACTCCCTCCCCATCCCACCCACACTCTGGCACCCAATGCTGTATTTGGTATGTCTCTTTAGATATGTATTATAAATTATACAGTGTTTGGTTTGTGTATATGCTTTTTAATTTACAAGATGGTGGTATGCTATATAGATCTCATTATTTTTCTTTCAGTGGTGATTTTAGAGATCCATCCATGTGGCTGCATTTATTTGTAATTGATTGCTTTTAGTAAGCAAAAGCGTGGTGGTTTGAATCCACCTAGCAGCACCATGGAGAAAAGTCCTCGCGATCTACTTCTGTAAGGTTACAGCCATTGAAAACCCCATTGAACACAGTTCTACTCTGACATACGTGGGATCCCCATGAGTCGGAATTGACTCAATGCAATGAGGGGACCTATAGCGTAATATTCCATGGTATGGATCCACCATGTCTACAGATCATTCTCCTAGTGATGAACTCAGTGGTTGCCTCTAACTCCCTACTGTTTGTATGATGAATGTCCTCAGTCATCCTCTTTTGAACCTGTGCAAGGTTTTCTCTGGGAAATGTTCTCAAGAGTGGAGCTGCTGGGTCACAGGGTATATACATATACTTAGTTTCACTAAGTGCTACCAAATTGCTCCCCAGAATGGCTGTGCATAAGGGCTCCTCTTTCCTCCACATCCTCATCGACACTTGGTATAATCTAATTTTTAAAAATATTTGCCAATATGCTGGCTGTAAAGTGGCATTTGGTTTTAATTTACATTTCTTTGATTACTAATTTGAGTTGAGCATCTCTTCATATATTTATTAGCCAGATGAGTTTCTGCTTCTGTGAATTGGTTATTTATTGTCTTTGTTTATTTTTCCATTGGATTTCCTGTTTTTTTTTTTTTTTTTTCCTGTTGATTTGCAAGGGTTCTGTAATGGATTAAATTGTGTCCCCTCAAAATATGTGTTGTAAATCCTAACCCCTATACCTGTAGTTTATAATCCCATTTGGAAAAGAGTTTTCTTTGTTATGTTAACAAGGCAGTATTAGCATAAGGAGTGTTTTAAGTCAATCCCTTTTGAAATAATGAAAAGAGCAGATCAAGCAAGCAAGCAAGCAAGCACAAACCTAGGGGAAGATACATGCTACGTGATTGTGATCGTGATCGCCAAGGACTATCCCCAAGAGTGGACAGACAGAGCCTTCCCCTAGAGCATGCTGAATTCTGACTGCTAGCCTCCTAAACTGTGAAAAGATAAATTCTGTTCGTTAAAGCCACCTATTTGTGGGATTTCTGTTATAGCAGCACTAGGTAACTAAGACAGTTCCTTGTATATCCTAGTTGCTAGTCCCTTGTCTATTTTTGACATTGCAAATATCTTCTCCCAAGTCTGTAATTTGCTTCTCTCTGTACGTGGTTGGACAGAAATCTTTTAGTCTATCAGTTTTCACCTTATGGTTGCGCATTTTAAACCTCGCTTAAGAAATCATTTTCTACCAGAAGTTCACAAAGACATTTTCCTCCAGTTACCTTATAGTTTACTTTTGGGTCTTGTAACCATGTGGTGTTCACCTTAATTCTTCTATAGTGAACAAGTTTTCTCAACACTTATTAAACAATCCAGTCTTTCTTCAACTTCCTGTGTATACATAGGTCTGTTTCTGTAATATTCCATTAGTCTGTCTTCTGCTCCAGAAAAATACTGTTTGTAGTATTTCATAAAGATTTCCCTTGCTGTTGAGTGGATTCTGACTCATAGTGACTCTGTGTGCTAGGGTAAAAACATAACAAAGTTTGGTAAAACAAAAAGAAAGGTTTTATTTGGCATATACTCAAAGAGGCATTAGTTGGAAATGGACAAGCATGCTGCCAGAGCCATGTCTGCCTGAATCCGAGGAAATTACAGAATAGACAAAAGTGGGAAAACGGACAAGCAGGCTGCCAGAGCCATGTCTGTTTGAGTCTGAGGAATATTACAGAATAGGCAAGAATGGGAAAATGGACAAGCCTGCTGCCAGAGCCATGGAACATTACAGAATCATCAGTATATATTAACATTACAAATGCGCAAAACTATCAAAAGCTTCACCTTTTCACAGATTGGCTAGAAACTTAAGTCACCGTGATTCTACATTTTGAGTCATCTTTCTTAACAATCATGAGTACAGGTTTCAGTAATGACAGTCAGGAAAGTCTTCACTGGTCCACAAATCTTACTATTCACTAAATGCTAATAGAAAAAGATAGTGGAAAGTATGTGGGTCTTTTGTGGCGTGTTTTATGATTTGTTTATGTGAAAGTTTCCCTAAAAGATGTTTTCCAAGGTTGTTATACCTCAGGACCCAGATGATACGTCCTTGTGAGTCCAGCTCCAGCTGGGTCATGTTCTAGGACAGGGAATAATGACTTCAATATTATCTCCTAAATAACCTATAGGACAGAACAGAACTGCCCCCATAGGGTTTCCCAGGCTGTAATCTTTACAGAAGCAGACTGCCACATCTTCATCCCGTGGAGCGGCTGGTGGGTTCAAACCTCCAACCTTTTGGTTGGCAGCTGAGCACTTAACCACTGCACCACCAGTGCTCCCTCTGTAAATATTAACCAAAAACCAAACCTGTTGTTACAGAGTCGATTCTGACTCAATGAGTCTGTAAAGATTACATCCTTGGAAAACCTATGCGGGAGTTCTGTTCTGTCCTATAAGGTCACTATAAGTCAGAATTTACTCAATGGCAGCTGGTTTGAGTTTGGTTTACAGGTAGTGATGTCACATTACGGTTTTAGTTTGGATGTCCTGATGTTAAAGAAATTGAATATTTTATAAGCTTATTGATCATTTAGATATCTTCTTTCATGAAGTGCCTGTCTAAATGTATCTGTATCTATCTGTACATATATTGTTGTTATTGGATTGTCTCGACTCTTTTTTTTATTGATCTGTAGGCTTCCTTATAAATTCTTGATGTGAGTCCTTTGTCAGATATATGTATTCAGGTATTTTCTCTTGGTCTATGACTTGGTTTTTCACTCTCTTAATGGTGGCTTATGGTGAACAAAGATTCTTAATTTGGTCTCATGTATCTTTTTTTTCCCTCCATGGATAGATAATACTTTTTATGCCCTGCTTTAGAAACCTTTGTCTATCTCAAGGTTATGAAGGTCATCTCCTGTTTTATTCTAGAAGCTTTATTGTTTTGCCTTTGACGTTTAGATTTACAATCCATTCTTTGTGTGCATGGATGGTAAGAAGATAGGAATCAGGATTTATAAAAAATATGAATATCCAATTATTATTTCCTTATTAAAGCTTTACATTTTTTCAATAAAGGTCTTATGCATTCGTGTGTAATGTCAGTTCCTGGATGCTTTAAATCTTTTACTGCTATTGTGACTTCTTTTTTTTCCTACTATATTTTATTCTTGATTATTGATGCATAGAGGAATGAGAAATACTTTTTATAAATTCATCTTTATCTCCTTGACAAAGATTTGTGATCTAATCTGTATCAAAGTACTTTGGTAAATAAAATGTACTTGAAACCTAAAAGTATTTTTTTAGACTAGGATGAAGTTAGGGCAATAAAAACTTGTTTTTGTGTAATATTAGATTATGATAGTTTCAGATACCAGATCTAAGAGAATTTTCATAAAGAAGAGAGTCTTGTATTTCTTTAAATTGAATATTATGAAAGTGGGATTTGGTTGGATCTCCCAAAGAATTCTACATCTAGAGGCTTTTCAATAGTGTGTTGACACATTTTTTCCATTTTCTGATACTTTGGATAATGGTTCTAGTCAAAACATGTATCTGTTTTCCCCTTCATCTGTAACATGTACTTTTAAAACTATTATTTTGTAACATTATTCCTATTCAGAAGAGCCCTTTCAGTAGACAACTTTGAATGTTAGAAACTGGACACAAATCCGCAGCAAGTAAACTTCTTGGGGGAGCTAACTATAAGGCAATCTGTTATTACTTGCAGAAACAATACAGATTTGTCCAGAAAAAAGTCCAAGAGTGTTTAACTTCTTTGTAGTTACAGTAGTGAATTTTCCATGTGCCTTATTTTAAAAATAAGATGTAAAGTTTTCTTTTACTGTTGAACAGCTGTATGATAAACCTTGAATAAAAAACCTTGAATACATTGTGCTAAATAAAGGGTAGTAATAGAACTGCCTGGGAAAGCTTGCGATTAAGGAACACGGAATAATTATTTTATTTTATTGTCTGATCTTGATATAGAGTTTGTCAAGCTGGAGGCTGCATATTGTTTAGTTCTTTAGGAAAAATACAATGGACAATAAAAATGTGCCACTAATAAAGGAGGCAAAGTTATGGTACATAAACATTTGATGGCAAAAAATGTGAAAATTTTCTTTATTATTCTGGGATCGGAGTCAGAAATTTAATCATCACAGTAAGGAAGGTTTTCTTTTGGTCTTAAACTTTATATAGCACATCTTGTCGTGTGCCTAATTTTTTTTAAATTGTGCTTTAAGTGAAAGTTTACAGCTCAAGTTAGTTTCTCATACAAAAATTTATATATATATTGTTATGTGACTCTAGTTGCTCTCTCTGTAATGTGACAGCAAATTCCTGCTTTCCACTCTGGATTTCCCATGTCCATTTAGCCAGCTCCTGTCCCTTTCTGCCTTCTCATCTCACCTTCAAACAGGAGCTGCCCATTTAGTCTCATGTATCTACTTGAACTAAGATGCACACTCCGTAGAAGTATCATTTTATGTCTTACATAGTCCAGTCTAACCTTTGGGAATGGTTTTAGTTCTGGGTTGAGAGACTCCAGGGGTTTCTCCAGTCTCAGACCATTAAGTATGGTCTTTTTACTAGAATTTGAGTTCTGCACTCTACTTTTCTCCTACTCTGTAAGAGACTTTCTGTTATGTTCCCTGTCAGGGTGGTCACTAGTGGTAGCCAGGCAGCTACTAGTTCTGGTCTTAGGCTGATGTGGTCCTTTCTGTCTCTTGGGCTAATATTTTCCTTGACTCTTTGTTGTTCTTCATTCTACTTTGCTCCAGGTGTGTTGGGACCAATTGATGCATCTTAGATGGCTGCTGGCTAGCTTTTAAGACCCCAGACGCTACTCACCAAAGTGGGATGCAGAACATTTTCCTGATACACTTTGTTATGTCAGTTGACCTAGATGTCCACTGAAACCATAGTCCCCAGGCCCCTGCCCCTGCTAATCTTTCCCTCATAGTGTTTTGTTATATTCAGGAAACTTCTTAGCTTTTGGTTGTATGCCTAATTTTTTTTTTTTTTAATAAAGTTTTTGAGTTGGTTTTCTAATACTTCAAGTCAGTGGTTCTGTAACTTAGTTACATACTCTTTTGACAATCTTTTGAAATCTGTAAACTTGCTTGCTGCAGAAAAATACATATCTGTACATAAGACCATTTTGCATGCAGTTTTCAGAAGATTCACTAATTCTCTGAAACCCACATTCCTCAGTTAAGAACTATTCTCCTCACACAGTACATTGTTTTTTTAAAGCTGCAAAGCATTGTTGAAGAACTTTCTTATCTCCACCTGAAGATAGTGGTATGTACCTTCCTTGGTGGTCAAATGTTAATTGAAATGGACATGTTCCCTTTCTTTATACACTTATCTTTCTCACTGCGTACACCTGTATAGAAAATGCCAATGTTTATAAAGTCTATTTCCGTGTGTCCTATGTATCTGTTGGCTTAGAATGTCAAGCTTCCAAATGCAGTGACATCATATTGTGTATAGTGTTCAGAACGTGCACTATCTAGTCAATGGTTTGTATTTCATATCATGTTGCTGAGTCTTCTTATGATGTGTACAACCAAAAAAACTGATACTCTAACTGATCCAAGTGGGTGAAACATTCCAGAAATTATTTTTCATGGCTGTGACACATTTCAAAACTAGGGAAAAAGCCAGTAATTTTGATGTTTTGATGCTGAGGTTTACTTTCAATTTTACCATCCAGCCTCTTAATGGATTAAGAGTTAGCAGCCCTGCTCAACCATCCTGCATTTGCAACTTGGTATTTTCTAGTTTTGGAATAGTTATGTGTGGAAAGTTTCAGTAGTAGGATTCACATAAAAATAATACTAAAAAATATCCAGGGTAAAGACTCCCATCAGGACCACTTTGTAACTTGTTTATTTTAGCTGAGGAACTTATGTTTGTTCTCTTCTCGTATTGCTTGCTCTTAATTCATTAGTTTCCAAACATACGGTGAACATTTTCTGAAGGCATGTATCATGAAACAGCTGTATGGTGATACAAGAAATTAGAAGTTAACTGCTAAAAAGAGGGTTGTGGGTGTTGGAGAGTCCTTGCTAATTTTGAAGACATAAGCTGCTATGTTAAGAGAGAGCCTTTGGAGAGGGCCACATGGCTAGGGGCTGAGAGCTGCCTTCAGCTGACACCCAGCAAGAAAACAGGGACCTCAGTCCTACAACTGCAAGGAGATGAATTCTGCTAACAATTAGAGGGAGATTAGAAGGAACTAATCAGCTTGTAGCATAGAGGGAGGCACACCTGTTATTCATACAGTGATTTCTGTTTTGTGGTTATGGTCCCTGGAGTTGCAGAGTCTAGCTAGAGGTTTATCAGTTTAACCCAAACACTGGAGACAGTCATGGATGCACACTTACCACTTTTATTCAACATTGTGCTGGAGGTACAAGACAGTGCAGTCGAACCAGAAGAGGATATAAAAAGTTTGTAGGTGGCATGACTAGTTACATAGAAAATCCTAAGGAATCTACCAAAACGGAACAAAATCCAACACTTATGAGACTAATAAGTAGGTTTAGCAAGGTTGCGGGGGGACAAGGTCAATATGCTAAAAATTAGTATTTCTATATACTAGAATGAAAAATAGGAAATTGAAATTAGAAAGCAATATTGCTTACAATAGTGTTAAAATCATAACTTGTTATAACTTTAATGATATATGTAAGACCAGTACGATGAAAACCATAAAACATCACTGAGAGAAATTAAAGAAGACAAAATAAATGGATCAATATACCATGCTCATGGAAGGAACCCTGGTGACTCACTTAAACACTTGGTGGCTAATGAAAAGGTTGGTGGTTTGAACCCACCCAGTGGCTCCTTGGCAGAAAGACCTGGCTATCTGCTTTCGTAAAGAAAACCCAATGGGGCAGTTTTACTGTGTTGCATGGAGTCACTGTAAGTCAGAATCAACTCAATGGCACCTAACAACAACATAAATCAAAAAAAAAGACTTCATATTATTAGAGTACGGTTCCCCCCAAATTGACCTATAGAGTTAATATCAGTAGGAATTTGTAGAAATTGACAAATTGATTTTAAAATGTTATGGAAATGCAAAGGATATGAAATAGTCAAACAACTTTGAAAAATAAGAACTAAGTTGGAGGACTTACACTACCTGATTTCGAGATTTAACTATAAATTTACAATAACGAGGGCAGTGTTTTGGTACTGACATAGTAAGAGACATCTAGGTCAATGGTACAGAATAAAAGGTACACAAATAGATCCTCACCTTTTTTGGTCAATTGATTTCCAGAGAAGTGCCAAGATGGTTCAATAGGAAAAGAAAAGTCTTTTCTCAGTTTTAGTGGGCATTTAATACCAAAAAACTATCTGAATTTTCTCCCTCAAGTCCACTTCAGTGTATCAGAGAAAAATCAAAATTTTACAAGTTCTTAACAACTAGAGAAGAGGTGAAAAACAAAAACTAAGAAAACAAGGGAATGCTGATTGTCTCCTGTGGTCCTGTTTAATTGACATGGAATATAAGGTAACAGCATTGCAGTATTACCTTGCCTGGGAGAACTAGAAATCTTAGGCAGAGAAGATTTAGCTCTACTAGTTAAGAAAAAGCCCAGAAAAACCCTACAATTTTATACTTCTCTAAAAATACCATTTTTAAAATGAGGGTTGTGTTGTATTTCTTGTTCTTAATATGTGCAAGGCACTATGTTAAGAAGCTTTATATATACAGTATAAAATATATTTTAAAGTATATGTATATATATATATATATATACATATATACACATGTATATGGAACCCTGGTGGCACAGAGGTTAAGAGCTGGGCTGCTAACCGAAAGGTTGGCAGTTCAAATTCATCAGCCACTTCTTGGAAACCCTATGGGACAGTTCTACTCTGTCCTGTAGGGTCACTATGAGTCAGAAACAACTTGATGATGATGGGTTTGGTTTGTTTTTTTTTTTTTTAAATATATACCTATATAAAAAAAAAAACCAAACCCAGTGCCGTTGAGCCCAGTTTGGTTTTACATATCTATATATATTTTTATGAGAAGCCCTGGTGGCACAGCTGTTAAAGTGGTCGGCTGCTAACCAAAAGGTCAGCCGTTTGAAACCACAAGTGGCTTTTTGGGAGAAAGATGTGGCAGTCTGCTTTTCCATGGAGGTTTACAGCCCTGGAAGTGCTATGGGATGGGTCTCTGTAAGTCAGAATCAACTTGATAGTAGTGGGTTTCTATATATATGTGTGTATACATATATTTATATTTAACATATACCTTAATATATACATATTATGTGTTAAAACTTCTTTTAATTCTCACAACAAAGTGCACTATCCTTATCTTCATTTTGTAAATGTTGAAACTGAAGCTTAGAGAATAATGTAACTTGCCCAAAGCCACTCAAGCTAGTAACTTATGAAGCCAATATTTGAGCCTTGCCTGACTGTAAAATGTGTTTTTTAAACAATTACACTGTACTTTCTGTTGTAGATAAAGAGTTAATAGACTTTAGTGGGGCACTCCAGAGTTAGCTAGACTAGCTGGAGAAGACCTCATGATGGATGAGATTTGAGATGAGCCCTGAAGGCTAGGTAAGACTTATTTAAAACAAAGGGAAAAAGAACAGAGTTAAGGAGTAAGAGCAGGGAGACAGCATAAGAGGTTCCTCAGAAGAAAAGCCTGGTGTTCTACTTCCAAAAAATCAGTCATTGAAAACCCTGTGGAGCACACTTCTACTCTTAAACACATGGGTTGCCATGAGTTGAAGTTGATTCGGTGGCAACTGGTCTGGTTAAGGTGGAAACACGGTATGTTCAGTATATTTATAAGGACATAAACTTGGGATTAGTGGAAGATAAATTGAAAAAAAGCTAGTTTGGCAGATGGTTTTGAATGTCAGTTTACAGAGTTGGTACTTAAATAATGTGAACCTAAATAATTACTAAAATTCTTTACCAGAGAAGAGAGAACCAATGGCAGTTTTGAACAGGGAATAGGATTGATAGCATTGATATTTAAGAATACTTAATTTGTGGGCATTGTGTAGAATGCAGTAAGATAAAGAGTGGTTTAGGAATTATGTAGTCCAGACAAGAATGATGAAGACCTGAATAAAATAAAGTGGGTTGCAATGGATATGTGAGATATTTTAAAGTAGGCTTTGTTGGCTACATGACTAAACAATGGGGAGTGAATGAGAGAAAAGAAGCCAAGATTATCTGGATTTTCCACCTTTAATAGAAATAGAGTTGGTTGGGAAGGGAACATTTGAAGAGAAAGATAAGTTTAATTTTAGTTATGTTTTACTTGAAACTATAGTGAAAAATTTAAGAAGTGTTACTCTGTAGGGAGACGGAGATAAGGGATTACAATTCAAGAAAGAGTTTGGAGATAAAGATTTGCATTTACTCAGCATAAGCAAATTGAAACATAAGATAGTATCAGTTCACCAGGAGAAAATGCATATATACAAAGAGGAGGAGAATGCTGCTCAGTACCCAGGGTTAGGGCAAGAGGAGGAAGATAAGCCAGCCCAGGGGAGAGTAAGCAGTCATGATAGTTGGAAATTTTTTCCTTGTAAGTGCTTATCTCTGAACCTTCATCTACAACTCCAAGATACTTCTGAGTGTATTTTCTTGCCATTTTCATACTTCACTCCAAACCTGTTGCTGTCGAGTTGATTCCGACTCATAGTGACCCTATAGAATAGAGTAGAACTGACCCATAGAGTTTCCAAGGAGTGGCGGGTGAATTCAAACTGCTGACCTTTTGGTTAGCAGCCAAGCTTTTAAACCGCTGTGCCACCAGGGCCCTGCCATAATCATGTTTTTGTGTCTTTTCAAAATTGTGGCTTGTTCTGAATTGGATACGAAGCTATTTTCAAGGCCCTGAAGTTCAAAGCTACATCTAACTTAAATAGCTTGTCGGGAGAATAAATCTTCTAGTGCTTCTTATTGGATTTTAAGTCACTCGACTGGACTTAGCCTCTAAAAATATGTAAACACTAACTTGAATTTTATACTGAAGCTTGATTTAATTTTGACTGTTTCCTAATGGAATAACATAATAAAACTTAGTGATGTTCAAGGGGAAGTGGGAGGAAGAAAATTCAGGAAAACTGGGGAGAGAAAACAAATGTACTTTTAAATCATTGTTCATGAAAGATGATATTAATACAAAATATTTGTTGCATATTAGAACTACAAAGTGCAGCCTCTGCTGAAGCTAAGGCTGCTGGAATTGGTATGAAGGAAAAATTGGTCTCTCGTTCTCATTCTTCTGAAATGGTTGCCTTTTGTGTGTGTGTGAAAACCTGCATATCTAATAAAGTGCCTAAGCATTTCTGCATTAGACAGCACGATGAAAGGATTTTTTAAAAATTATGTCTAACTGTGACCTCTCAACTTTTTTCAGAGGAGATGCGAAAACAAGGCTTATTTCAGTGGCTTGATTCTCTTCCGATTGATAACACCGCCTCTCCCGACCTGCAGCTCACCATGGGAGCTGTGATTGTGGAGGAAGTGAGAGCAGCCATAGAGAGGCAGACAGGATTTCAATGTTCCGCTGGAATTTCACACAATAAGGTGAAGACTAGTAGTGGATTGCAAAGAGAAGCATGGATAATCTTTAGTTAGTAAATATGGTAAGAATTAGATATGGATGGGGCATTTAGGTCATTATTCATATAATTTGAAACGGGTTTCTGTTTAAAATTCATGTATAGGTCCAAATAAGACCTAATTAATCCTTTAACATGAGAGTCAACATTGAACATACACTTGCCCAAGAAGCAGGCTGGAAATTTTGCAGAAACTGCTTATTTATATAGTTGCATCCAAAGTATTTCCTTAATGACTGAACTATCCATAGAGAGGAGGAGGCTAGTCTTTGAACTTTTATATACAGTGAGACCTGTGAGAGCCGGAACTTGATGGGACTGCCTTGTTTTTCCAGGTCCCGCAAATTTTCTGCCTGGGACAGGGTGCAGTTTTATCACTTTTCTTTGACTCGTTTTAGTGGAAAGTATTTGAATGCTCCTCCTCTGACAGGTTTCTGCCTTACATATGTTCCGGCTTTCACAGGTTTTACTATGTAAACCTATTTCTTTTATTTTACTTTAATTTTCTTATGTGGAGTTTCCTGTTTTTGCCTATTCCTCCTTTTCTAATAGGAGCAAAAACAGAAATGGAATAGTAAAACCTTATTAATTTGGACCACTGTTTTGGTGTTGGGAATACAGACAACTCTCAGTAATCCAGGGGCAGAATAACTGGTTTTCTGATTAAACACAATAAAGTGCAGTGAAGGTCTGGGAGCTTCATCCCTTTCTAACCAGGCTCAATAATTGAGCAGTGCTTGATTATCCCTGGTTGCTGCCTTCTCCCAATAAGTTGCCAAACTTGCCTGCAGTTTTTTTCCCCTTGGTTGGGTGGGGGAGGGGAAACAAAAATTCCAACATAAACCAGACTAAATGTTGCCTAGTAGAAAATTCCTGGAGAATCTCTCTAATGAATTTAAAGAATGCTTTTATACTTTACCTATCAATTATAGTTTGTGAAATGATACCGCTGAAGTGTCTTCCTCTTTGAGTTCTAAGGGATTTAATTTTTTTCATTGCAAAGTCTTGTTTACACTGTATAAAAAGGTGTTTGCTATTAGAGGATGATTGTGAGCCCAATCCCTATCACAGATTCTAAATTATGATAATCTGTATAAAATTCAGGACTCAAATAGACTAAGCATTAAAGACATGTAAATAAATAATGTAGGGTAAAACAAGTTTGTCTCAGTATTTTCATATGAACACACTGAGAAATGCATCTTACTTGAGTTTCTTCTGCAGCTTGTCTGCTTTCCAAACTTCTTAAAGTGGGAGGACCTCAAGGAAAAGATGGGGGAGGAAAAAAGATAAAAGGAAAACTGATTGTGAAAGAGATGTGGGAAGAACAATGAGAATAATGATAACAGGTCATATTTTCCACTGAGGATGTGGCACTAAGGTTTAGAGATGTCTTGAATTTCTGGTTTTGGTTTTGTTTTCAATGTGGAAACCATCAGCTACTCTTAACCTCTGTGTATGTGTGTTTCAATATTCACTAACCCTCTATGTGAGTGGGGTTGACAGTAATGAGGCTTTTACATTTTCCATTCTCCAGGTCTTGGCAAAGCTGGCCTGTGGACTAAACAAGCCCAACAGCCAGACCCTGGTCTCACATGGCTCAGTCCCACAGCTCTTCAGCCAAATGCCTATTACCAAAGTGTAAGTATTCAGAGAGCACCTTAAATGTCATTTATACCCAGGTGAAGGCAATCTCTGGTTATAGTTTCTTCCTTAGGAAGGACTGACACCAAGGCAAACAGGTATCAGGGCTACTGAATTGCTCCCATACTAGGCTTGAGAAAAGAAGCCAAATCAAATGAATACCATAACCAGGTTGACCCTATGAATTATGTGTCCTTGACAAGGGCTTACATTATTGAAGAGACAAGACGTAACAGTTCGAGATAAAATGAAAATGCCATTACAAAACTGCATGAGTAATTGCTAAGTAAATTGTGCAGGTACTTCCCAAAGTTTGTAAAAGAAGAGTAATCTGAGAAGGATTTATGAAAAGGGCATGGGGTTTTATTTTGAGGTTTGGCAGAATTTGGAGTGTCAGACGAGAATAGGAAACCAATACTGGTTTAGAGAATGTTTTGAGCACAAAGGACAAAGTACAAAATGTTTTCACTGAACTCGAACATAAACCAGTTTGTTGTTGTTAGTCGCCGTCAAGTCGGCTCCGACCCATGGCAGCCCCATGTACAATAGAACAAAACATTGCCTGGTCATCTTCACAATACTGGTATGCTCAAGTCCATTGTTGTGGTCACTGCATATTTTGAGTGCCTTCCAACTTAGGAGGTTCATCTTCCAGCACTATATTGGATAATATTCTGTTGGGATCCGTAGGGTTTTCCTTGGCTAATTTTCAGAGGTAGATTGCCAGGCTTTTTTTTTTTTTTACGTTTTATTGTGCTTTAAGTGAAAGTTTACAAATCAAGTCAGTCTCTCATACAATAATTTATATACACCTTGCTATATACTCTTAATTGCTCTCCCTGTAATGAGACAGCCGCTCCTTCCCTCCACTCTCTGTTTTCGTGTCCATTCCACCAGCTTCTGACCCCCTCTGCCCTCTCATCTCCCCTCCAGATAGGAGATGCCAACATAGTCTCATGTGTCTACTTGATCCAAGAAGCTTGTTCTTCATCAGTATCATTTTCCATCCCATATTCCAGTCCAATCCCTGTCTGAAGAGTTGGCTTTGGGAATGGTTCCTGTCTTGGGCTAACGGAAGGTCTGGGGAGCATGGCCTCCAGGGTCCTTCTAGTCCCATTCTGACAATTAATTCTGGTCTTTTTATGAGAATTTGGGGTCTGCATCCCACTGCTTTCCTGCTCCTGCAGGGGTTCTCTGTTGTGTTCCCTGTCAGGGCAGTCATTGGTTATAGCTGGACACCATCTAGTTCTGCTGGTCTCAGGCTGAAGTAGTCTCTGGTTTATGTGGCTCTTTCTGTCTCTTGGGCTCATAATTACCTTGTGTCCTTGGTGTTCTTAATTATCCTTTGCTCCAGGTGAGTTGAGACCAATTGATGCATCTTAAATGGCCACTGCCAAGCCTTTCTTCCTAGTCCGTCCTAGCCTAGAAGCACCACAGAAACCTGGGTAGGCATGGGTGATCCTCCTGGTATATGAAATACTGGTGGCATAGTTTCCAGCATCATAGCAACACATAAGCCACTATTGTATGCAATCTAACAGATGGATGGTGATAAATCAGTTTAGCTAGAGAAGAAGGAGAAGTAACTGGAAGTAGGACTGAAAAGATAGATTGAGGAAGGACAGATTAGAGAGAGCCTTGAAGGCAAGGCTAAAGAATTTTGACCATATTCTTAACAATAGAAGGTTTTAGTTGAGGGATTTGTTTTGGGGTTGGAATTTTAATCCCCAAATGGGACAGTAGAACCTGTACAATTAAAAATTTTATATGTAGTAGACTTGGTAGCTAATCAATAACATTTTGTTTATGCTGTTGTTAATCTTCTTCCTAGGTCCTAACTCCCAGAGTACCACTGAATTCCCAGAATCACTTGGACTTATGCTGGCAAATTAAGACCAATACTATGCTTTAATTTTCCCTGAACCTTTTGGAGTCTTAGTTACAGAAGCAGAATGCCTTATGTTAACCAGATATTTATGATATGACCTATAAATTATTTGTCTCCTTTTTTTATCAGTCGTAATCTTGGAGGAAAGCTAGGGGCCTCTGTTGTTGGAATCCTGGGGATAGAATATATGGGTGAACTGACCCAATTCACCGAATCCCAGCTCCAGAGTCATTTTGGGGAGAAGAATGGGTAAGTGATTCATATCTTCAAACGTAATGTTTATGAAATTCAAATACAGACAAAAGTGTCTAGTAAAACTAGATTAACATTTGTTTCTTCATGAAATTTCATTGGTCCATCTTAACTTTAAAATCCTAGGTAACTATGGCCCATCATTCTAGTTTTTTCGTGTACCTGGGTGGGTTGATAGATAGGAATTATTACTTTAACACCTGGGTATATGAAGATGATCCTCATTATTCATGGATTCTGTTTTTGTGAATTTGCCTACTTGCTAACATTTATTTGTAACCCCAAAATAAGTACTCATAGTGCCGTCATGGTCATTCGTAGACATGTGCAATGTCACCCAGCATGCACGTTGAACAAGACAATACTCTGCCTTCTTGTTTCAGCTTTCGTACTGGAAACAAGTGTCCTTTTCACAGTTTTCCACATTTCTTTGCTTTTGGTTGGTGATTTTGCTGTTTAAAATGGACCACAAGTATAGTGCTGAAGTATACCTAAGCCCAAGAAGGCTGCGATGTGCCTTACAGAGAAAATACACTAGATAAGCTTTGCTCAAGCATGAGTTATAGTGCTGTTGGCCATGAGTTCAGTGTTAACGAATAAACAAAAATAAGGTGTCTTCGTACAGAAATACACATAAAACAAGGTTATATATTGGTCAGTTGACAAAATGTTATGACCAGAAGCTAGCAGGAATCTAACCTTATGTTCCCCTAGGAGCACTGCCTCCCCCACTGCCCTGCCCCATGCCATTGAATCGATTCCAACTTATATCAACCCTATAGGACACAGTAAAAGTGCTCCATAGGGTTTCCAAGGAGTAGCTGGTAGATTCGAACTGCTGACCTTTTGGTTAGCAGCTGAGTTCTTAACCACTGTGCCACTAGGATCAGTGGTTCAATATTTACTAATTGTTTGCATTGACTTTATAGAACATAACTACCACAAATAATGAGAATTGACTGTACTATTACATCATTTATGTGTGCTAAGATATTCCCTTAACATCTTGTGTTTACCAAAAAACAAACCCGTTGCTGTTGCTTCTGACTCATAGTGACCCTGTAAGACAGATTAGAACTGCCCCATAGTGTTTCCAGGCTGTAAATCTTTATCGAAGCAGACTCCCACATCTTTTTCCCAGAGTGGCTCGTGGGTTTGAACTGCTAACCTTTTGTGGTTAAAGCTGAGTGCTTTAACCACTGCACAACCAGGGCTCCTTGTCTTTGTGCTTAGGCCTTAGCAAACACAAAAAAACTTGGGGATATGAACCTGTGGCTTGCTTGGCACTTTTCCATGGCAAAAATACAAATGATGACTTAGCTGTAGGAAGTCAGTCATTATATGGCACTGAAATTCAATGAGGGGGGAGGAATTCAGTGGAAAAGTCAGGTACACCTAATTTCAGACATATTTTTCCTTTTTTGTGAAAGGAATAAAAGCATAACATATTTTGTTTTAATAAGAATAGCCATTTGCTTTCACCTCAACGTTTTCTGCTGGTTTTATTAGGTCTTGGCTGTATGCCGTGTGCCGAGGGATTGAACATGATCCAGTTAAACCCAGGCAACTACCTAAAACCATCGGCTGTGGCAAGAACTTCCCCGGAAAAACGGCCCTGGTTACTCGGGAACAGGTAGGCAGAAGACCGCCTCTTCTGTGGGGGTTAGTGGGTGGGTGTTGGTAGCTGTGGCAGGTTTACTAGGTTAGATGGGACCTTTATGCTGGAAATGGAAAGTATGAAAGGAATAGAAGTTCCTTTCTTATGTTGAAAATCGACTTGTTTAACTTGTGGTTTACTGCTTTTTCCCCTCCGTGCTTCTACCTAAAAAGAAAGAAAATGGGACTGACTAAAGGTCAAAATAGAATTCAATTTTTTTTGGTAGGTAGAAACTTCTTGTGCCCCAGGTCAGCGTCTGGTCTTTTTTCTAATAGCTAGAATGTGCCTGAAATTCACCTCTTGGTATGCCAGCAGGAAAAGAAGCTCTTGAGTTAGAGCAGGTCAGAGTGCTGAGAACATTTCTATTGTCTGGTGATCCCTTGGTTATGGGGGAGTCTTTGGTGTACACATTCATTTGGGGGGGGACCTGAACAAATCCAGCAACTGGTTCTATAATAGACCTAGAGTTTTAAATGAAGGATTAAAATCTTAACACCCCTCTTTAGGTACAGTGGTGGCTTTTGCAATTAGCCCAGGAACTAGAGGAGAGACTGACCAAGGACCGAAATGATGTAAGATTTTCTTTCTTTATTCTTGGAGTGGGCTTTGGGATTTAAACAGCAGTTGCTTTTTACTTTATGGGATAGGAACAAAATACAAAAAGGTATTACCCTAGGAAATTTCTAAAAATCTTTTATCTTTTTCCAACATAGACCCATGAAACTCAACGTTATTTTTTAAAGCCTGGACCTGTGAACGTGAGAGCTAATCTAGCTCCATTCCCCTCACTACCATTTTGGCTCTACCTTTCTTATCTAACTCCTCCTGCAACTGTGAACATACAGTGATCCTTCAGCAACCTTTGACTCAGAAATATATAGCCATTAAGCAGGATATTTAGGATTGGACTGTAATTATTGGACTTAAATATAGTCCATGTGACACAGGAATAGCAGTAGTTTTTAGAGATAGGATATCTTTAAGTCATAGATTTGATAACTGAAGTGCTTAATTTCTTTATCCTTTCCATATATATTTATATATATTTAGACGTGTATATTCCATATATAAAGGTTCATGCATGTTGTGTCTTTAGTGTAGTAAGATATATATAACATAAAACTTGCTATTTTAACCTTTTTTTCTATTTTGTAATTTTTTTTTATTGTGCTTTAAATGCAAGTTTACAATTTTTTCATACAAAAACTTATACACACATTGGTATATGACCCTAGTTGCTTTCCCTACAGTGTGACAACACACTCCTCCTCTCTACCCTGTATTTCCTGTGTCCATTCATCCAGCTCCTGTCCCCTTCTGCCTTCTCATCTAGCCTCCAGACAGTAGCTACCCATTTAGTCTCATGTATCTACTTCAGCTGAGAACCACACTCTTCATCAGTATCATTTTATGTTTTATAATCCAGTCTAATCTTTGTGTGAAGAATTGGCTTCGGGAGTGGTTTTAGTTCTGGGCTAACAGAGATTCTGGGAGCCACGTCTTCTGGGGTCCCTCCAGTCTCAGTCAGGCCATCAAGTCTGGTCTTTTTACTAGAATTTGAGTTCTGCACTCCACTTTTCTCTCACTCCATCAGGGACTCTGTTGTGTTTGCTATCTTAACCATTTTTAAGTATGCAATTCAGTGGCATTAATTACATTCACTGTGTTGTGTAACCATCTATACTATTTCCAAAATTGTTCATCACCCCAAACAGAAACTCTGTACCCATTAAGTAATAACTTCACATTCCATCCCCTACCCCCCTTGACCCTGGTACCTTTCTATGAATTTGTCTATTCTAGATATTTCATATAAGTGGAATCATATGTGTCCTTTTGTTTCTGGCATATTTACTTAGCATGTTTTCAAGGTTCATACATTTTATAGCGTGTATCAGAACTTCATTCCTTTTTATGGCTGAATAATATTCTATTGTATGAATACATCACATTTTGTTTATCCATTCGTCTGTTGATGGACAACTTGTTGTTTCCACCTTCTGGCTATTGTGAACAAAGCTGCAGTGAACACTGGCGTACAAGTATCTGTTTGAGTCCTTGTTTTCAGTATACCTGGGAGTGTAATTGCTGGGTCATCTGGTAATTCTATATCTTTTTGGGGAACCACCAGATTGTTTTCCACAGCAGCTGCTCCATTTTACATTCCCACCAGCAATGTATGAGGGTTCCAATTTCTCCACATCCTTTTCAACACTTATAATTTCCCTTTTTTTAAAATTTTTTAAAAATTATTATAACCATCCTAGTAGGTATGAAGTGGTATCTCATTATGGTTTTGCTCTTTTTAAAAAACAAAAAAGATTTATTAATATACATTTTACATAGCATAAAATTCACCTATTTAAAGTTCAGTGGTTTTTAGTATATTCCAGAGGTGTGCAACCATTACCACAATTTTAGAACATTTTTATCATCCCAAAAGAACCCCTGTAACCAGTATCAGTCACATCCCATTTCTCCATTCTCCACCCTCTAGCCTT
The DNA here is from genome assembly GCF_030014295.1 of Loxodonta africana. Classification (NCBI taxonomy): domain Eukaryota; kingdom Metazoa; phylum Chordata; class Mammalia; order Proboscidea; family Elephantidae; genus Loxodonta; species Loxodonta africana. The sequence goes on from NC_087342.1 coordinate 106,307,089, forward strand.
AGGCAACCAGTAGACTGCTTTCTGTCTCAATAGATCTGCCTATACTGGACATTTCATATAAATGGAATAATACATTATGTGATCTTTTGTTATTGGGTCCGCAAAGACTCATGCATGTATCACTACTAAATTCTTTTTATGCCTGAATGATATTCCATTGTATGGATATATTACATTTTGTTTATCCATTCATCAATGGATGGACATTTGGGTTGTTTCCATTTAGCTGTTACAAATACTGCTATTGTGAACATTCATTTACAAGTTTTTTATTAGACATATGTTTTCATTTCTCCTGGGTACATACCTAGGAGTAGAATTGTTGGGCCATATGATAACTTTGTTAGCATTCTGAGGAAATGCTAAACTATTTTTCGAAAGTATCACTAACAATCCCACTACAATTCCACTAACAGTGTATGAGGGTTCCAGTTTCTCCACATCCTCGCCAAGACTTGTAATTATGTCTTTTTTATTTAGTCCTGCTAGTGGAGTCCCTAGGTGGTGCAAAATGGTTAACACACTCAGCTGCTAACTAAAAGGTTGGAAGTTTGAGTCCAACTGGAGGTGCCTCAGAAGAAAGTCCTGGAGATCTCCTTCCTAAAAATCAGCCATTGAAAACACTGTGGAGCTACTCTGCACACACGGGGTCACCAGGAGTTGGAACTGACTCAAAGGCAGTTGGTCACTGGTAAACCAAACCAAACCAAACCCACTGCCGTCGAGTAAATTCCAACTCATAGCAACCCGGTAGGACAGAGTAGAACTACCCCATAGGGTCTGGGTTCCCAAGGCTGTAAGTCTTTACAGAAGCAGGCTGCCACATCTTTCTCCTGCAGAGTGCCTGGTGGATTCAAACTGCCAACCTTTTGGTTAGCTGCTGAGTGCTTTAACCACTGTACCACCAGAGCTCCTTTGGTTACTGGTCCAAACCAAACTCATTGACGTTGAGTCTTTTCCCTATAGGACAGAGTAGAAGTGCCACATAGAGTTTCCAAGGAGCAGCTGGGAGATTCAAACTGCCAGCTTTTTGGTCAGCAGCCAAGCTCTTAACCAGCGCACTGCCAGGGCTTCTGGTTAGTGGTTGTGGGTGTTAAATGGTATCTCACTGTGGTTTGGGTTTGCATTTCCCTGATGGTGGATGATGTTTAGCATCGTTTCATGTGCCTGTGGCCATTTGTATACCGTCTTTGGAAAAAGGTATATTGAAATCCCTTGTTCATTTTTAAAATTTGGCTACTATTTATCATTGAGTTGTAAGAGTTCTTTATATATTCTGGATACGAGTCTCTTGTCAGATGTCTGATTTGCCAGTAACCTGTTGCCATTGAGTTGATTCCGACTCATACCAGAGTAGAACTGCCCCATAGAGTTTCCAAGGAGTGCCTCGTGGATTTGAACTGCTGACCTTTTGGTTAGCGGTCGTAGCTCTTAACCACTGTGCCACCAGGGTTTCCGTTTTGCCAATATGTAGTTTTTCTCTTTCTTACAGGTATTGTTTGATATATTCTCTCCTTTTGAAATATCTGAAAATCCTACAAGTCAACTATATTCTGTCTAGAATAGTCTAAAACTACCTGTTTGCTCTTTTTAGCTGGAATTTGTGGTGAATGTTCTGCCAGGCAAGTGGGATATGATTCCAATTATCATCGGGCTATTTAACTTTGCCACTAGGTGTCACTCCGTTCTCTGCTACCCGGCGAAGTTTTCTTGCCAGTCTGTACCCAGTGCAGCACAGTGGCCGATCACTGAATATTCATCTAGTGTTAAGCTTCCAAAGACTTTCTGTCAAAAAGAAATTTGGACATAGCAGACCCAGTCACTTCACTGTTTAAAACATTCCAGTGGCTTCCCTTTCACATTTAATCCGTGTTAAGGATTTATTTTGTCTTTTATTTTATTCTACAAAGCCCAGTATGATCTGGTCTCTGGTTACTTCTAACTTCATCTCTTATCCTCTCCCCTTCAGTCACCCTACTCTAGCCATTTTGACCTCTTTCCCTTTTTTTCTAACACACCAATGAAGCTTCCACCTTAACAGCTTTGCACTTATTATTCCTTCAGCCTGGAGAATATTTGCTTATATATTCTCAACATTTGCTCCCTCACTTTATTCAGTTCTCTGCTTACATTTCACTTCCTCCAAGAAGCCTTCCGCGACCACCCTATCAACATCGGCAGCCTCCATCACTCCTCTGCCTTATTCTGCTTTATTTTTTTCGTAGCACTTATCTTTGTCATTTCTATTCCATGCCTACTTCCTTATTTATATCCTCCAATAGCACATAAAACCCATGATGGCCTAGACTTTATTTTGTTCTCTCCTGGATTTCTAGTACCTGGACAGCTCCTGATACATAGTAGGGAGTTATAGTTTAATGTTTTTAGTCAACAAAGACTCCCTTGTAATTGCCAATTTATGTTCCCTCAAGTTATACAAATCTCTACAAATGTATTTTCATTCAGCCTCCATACCCTGCTTTCTAACTCTTTACCCCTAACATTGTTGCTGCTCTCCTCTCCCTTGCCTTAAGGCTATTTCTTCTTACTACTATCTTTTAATTTTGAGGGAATCCCTATGTAGACTTTTCACATTATTTCTGCCTCTTGACCTTTATTTCTGTTTGCTGGGAATCACAATATCCAGATGCCTAGAGTTCCCTGAGAAGTGAACCAATGATCTTGTTCTCTAGAGGCAGACTCACTACACTGTATCTTCTATAAACGGGTGGTAAAAAGGGGGTGCTACTGGAAACCTGTATTCTTATTAAGCATTAAGAGCATCGTAGTAGAAAAAAATTCAAGATTGTAGAATAGCTCTAATGATAGTTTCTCAGTCTTGACATCCTAGCTTGGATCTTCCTTTCAGACAATTACTTAGATGAACCCTTCCTTCAGTCACAAAAATATAGTATTGTAGGTATGTGTAACAGTCTTCTCACTTAAACACCACACACACACACACAAAAACAGGAGAGCTCCATTTTCATTTATTCTGTCCTGTTCCCATCAACTTTCAAAATATCCTAATACTCCATCACCCAAGTTATATCTTCTCCAATTCCTTTTTACACCCAGAAATAGCACAAAAATTTTGTGGAACCATGTAATCAGATTTTTTATTTAAAAAGAAAAAACAAAGTGATTCTGTAGTACAGAATCTAATTAGTATGTAAGATATATGAAGGCAGGAAATGTCTTTACGTCCCTCATGGTAACCAAATCTAGTGTCTTGTGCATAATAGGTACTCAGTATGTATTTGTAATTTATATGAATAAATGCTAGAATGAATAAATAAATAAGCCTCTTGACTTTTAAACTTACTGTTTCCAAACCGTTCTTTCACCCTGGTTCTTTTCATTTTGTTTCATGCAGTTCAGCACATAAAATCCAGATGCTCGTGGTAACTTTAGTTCTGGTCTCAACCCTTTTCCACCCACAGAATGACAGGATGGCCACCCAGTTGACTGTGACCATTCGTGTACAAGGAGACAAACGTCTCAGCAGCCTGCGCCGCTGTTGTGCCCTTACCCACTATGATGCTCACAAGATGAGCCATGATGCATTTGCTGTCCTCAGGAACTGTAATACTTCTGGAATACAGACTGAATGGTGAGCTCTCTTCTAGGTCGTCTTCTCAGAAGAGACTTACGCTGTGTCTTAGCTCTAAAATTAGTAGGCATCTGAGCTCTTCCAGCTGGGGTTAGCTCTTTGTGACTCTGGCTAGCAACACCTACCGCGGAAGGGAACGGTCACTCACTAAGGGAAAAGCACAGTTGCAAGTCTAGAAACAAAGCAGCTCAGCTGCAACTTTCTTGCCTGACATTTGGTGCATTCCAGTTTCCAGGGCTAGGTTAGAAGGCAGTTAACCCAGACTACCCCTGCCTCTATCAGGCGGCTGTAGTTACAGGAATAGCCACTTGTAATTGGGAGTGCAGAACTCAAGAATATACTTGGCAGCTTCTCTCAACTACTTGATTGTTCTGTTTTAAAAGCATCTTGATAATCTCTAACATTCCAATTCAGGTGTAAGTTCCACGGGTGTTATAACAAACGTCAGAGTCATTAATAAATTCTGCTTCAGTTGCTCATGACATATAATGAAATATATGAAAAAGTCTCTTTTTGGAGTGTGTTCATTTACTCTCCAGGTATTAATAATTTTCACAATTGGAATCCTTAATTTAACATAGCCTATTAAATTGAAAAAGGAACTCTGGTGGCGTAATGGTTAAATGCTCAGCTGCTAAGAAGGGTCAGCAGTTCAAACCCACCAGCGGCTCCATGGGAGAAGAGACCTGGTGACCTGCTCCCGTAAAGATTACAGGCTAGGAAACCCTATGGGGTAGTTCTGTTCTGTCATATAGGGTCACTAGGAGTCAGAATCGACTCGGTGGCACACAACAACAATATTAAATTGAAAAGATCTATATTGAATGTTATCAAAATTAAAGTTTAGTTAATGACCTAAATTATTGCTTATATAAATTTACTGGCAACTTCTACAATATGATAGGTCCCTGAAGTTTTAGAGTCTTCGTTCTCTACTTAGAATATTTACTTCACTTTTACTTCCCACTGTATTTCTTTCCGATATTAAAAAGTGATAATTTTAATACTGTGTTCACATGAAACCTTATCTGAAAACTTACTCATGACGGACTAGAATACTGCTCACCAATAGCATGAACTTTATTGACAAGGATGCACCAAAATTACCTGCTTTAAGACTGTCCCAAGGCATGACACCTAAGGATAGCGAGACACTGCTGTTATTTCAAAATAGCATTTACTGTTCCCCTCATTGAGGGACTAATCTGTATACAGAAGCATGTTTTCTCTTCCAAAGTTCAGCTCATGTGAAGATTTATTTGGGTAATTGACATAATGAGAAAATTTGACAACAATTTCTTGAAATGTTTGCGACACTAGGATGGGTAACCAAAAGCATTGTAGAATTTCATTCTCTAGAAATTTCAGAGTAGAAAATCTGTCAAGGATGGGTGAGGTGGTGCCCTGTTTTTAAATGGGGGCTTGAATAAAAGGATTTTTTTCAAGAGTCTTTCCAGACTAAATATTCTAAAGCTTTTCTGTTGCCTTGAATAAATTTTTTGCCCCAACCCTGAATTGTTGCATCCCTATAGCAGTAACTTATATAAAAAAAAAATACCCAGCTGTCAGGGGATCCATATTGCTTGAGGTGGATGTTCACTAAGTCAGTGATTCTCAGAAATGTGATCCCAGACCATCAGCAGCATCACCTAAGAACTTGTTACACAAGTTCTCTGCCCACCCCAGGTCTACTGTAGTATGTGACATTTCCTTTTGTGGCAGAACCAGAATCTCAATCATTTACAAATCGAATCTGTCCTCAAATCTGAAATAGTGACCTGTTGCTAATCTTGTGCCTCTACTTTCTGTACAGGTCCCCTCCCCTCACAATGCTTTTCCTCTCTGCTACCAAATTCTATGCCTCTGGCCCTTCATCTTGCCCAGACATCACCGTCTTCTTGAGCAATGACCCAAGTTCTCTGCCAAAGGTGCCAGTTACCAGTTCAGAAGCTAAGACCCAGGGAAGTGGCCCATCAGTGACAACCACCAAGAAAGCAACCAGTTCTCTGGAATCATTCTTCCAAAAAGCTGCAGAAAAGCAGAAAGTCAAAGATGCTTCACTTTCATCTCTTACTGCCACTACCCAGGCCCCCATGACCAATTCACCATCTAAACCCTCACTGCCTTTCCAAACTAGTCATACTAAAGGAATTGGGCCCTTCCTTAAACAGCAAAGTCTGGAAGCCCTAAAGCAGAGACAGCTTAATAATCCTTCAATTTCCTTTCCTCTACAAAATCCATGGTCCAGCCCTAAAGGATTACCAAACCATTTTCTGACAGAGAATCCAGATTGTGCTCATGCTTGTGAAGAGACGCTGAAACCAGAATCATCTAAAGCAACTCCTGCCGAGATGGCTTTGGCCCCAAGCAGCCCAAGCAGGCTTGCTTCTTTATCCTCCAGGTCTGCTTTGGATGTGGCTCAAAAGGCAGCTACTACATGTACTCCAGGTTTTCTGGATGCTGAAGACCAAGTGCCCTGTGAGAGGTGTGGCTCCCTGGTACCAGTGTGGGAGATGCCAGAACATATGGACTATCATTTTGCATTGGAGTTGCAGAAATCCTTTTTGCAGCCCTACTCCCGAAAGCCCCAGGTTGTTCCTGCCACTTCTCCTCAAAGCAAAAGAAATCCCAAGAGCCCTTTGGCCTCCAGTAACAAACGGCCTAGGCCTGAGGGCATGCAGACATTGGAATCTTTTTTTAAACCATTAACACACTAGGGCTGCCCTCAGGCTTGCTGCAGGGTGTTAATATTTTATGTGTAACCTGGAAGATGGAAACATGTTCACTTTTCAAGGAAATCCATAACTTTAAGAAGTTTTTAGTAAGAAAAATAGTCCAGTTAGGTGCTGTGTTAAGGCTCTCAACTCTTCATAGGCATGGATTCTAATCCCATTGCCAACCCAAAACAAAAACCAAACCCATGGCCGTCAAGTCGATTCCAACTCCTAGTCACCCTATAGGACAGAGTAGAGCTGCCCCATAGTTTCCAAGGAACGCCTGGTGGATTCGAACTGCTGACCTCTTGGTTAGCACCCGTAGCACTTAACCAGTACACCACCAGGGCTTCCCCATTGCCAACCCAAAAACCCAAACCCACTGCTGTTGAGTCGATTCCGACTCATAGTGACCCTACAGAACAGAGTAGAACTGCACCACAGAGTTTCCAAGAAGCACCTGGCAGATTTGAACTGCCGACCTCTTGGTTAGCAGCTGTAGCACTTAACCACTAAGCCACCAGGGTTTCCCCATTGCCAGAGATTAAAAAAACCATCTTCCAGAGATATAGCTACTTTGAATTTTTAATCTTTCAAGTTTAGGGAGGCAGTGTTATATAATTAAAAGTGTGTGGGCCCTGGAGCCTAAGAGACCTGGTTCCATACCTTGCTCTGCCTCAGTATGGCCTTGAGCAGGTCACTATCCTCATCTGTAGAACTGAGAATACTTTATAGATTATTGAAGATAAATAACGTACAAAGTGTCTAGCTTAAAGACGGCATACAGAAGGAACAGAGTTAAAAAAAAAAAAAAAGGAGTTTTTAAAAAGTTTCCCATCAGCTGTGTTACAGGAACAGTTCAGATAACACGCTGACCCAAACTCTGTATTTTTAGTTGGAGAATGGGAGGGAAGAGTTGGACCCTAAAGTGATATGGTAAGTAGTTTAGGGCAGGGCTTTGTACACAAAAGCTACTAAATACTGAATTTCATGCAAGTAAACCCTATCATAAAGGAGCCCTGGTGATGTAATGGTTATGTTAGGCTGCTAACTGAAAGGTTGGCAGTTTGAACCCAGCGACTCCAAGGGAGAAAGACTTGGTGGTCTGTTTCCATAAAGATTGTTGTTAGGTGATGCTGAGTCAATTTTTGATGCATATGGCCCCATGTGACAGCAGAACTGCCCCATAGGGTTTCTTAGGCTCTACAGGAGCAGATTGCCAAGTCTTTTCTCCCACGGAACTGTTGGTGGGTTTGAACTGCCAACTTTCAGTCAGCAGCCAGGTGCTTAACCATTGTGCTACCAGGGCTCCTTCCGTAAAGATTACAGCCAAGAAAACCCTATAGGACAGTTCTACTCTGTCACATAGGGTCCCTGTGAGTAGAAAATTGACTCAATAGCACCAAACAACAACAAACCCTATTATGGCTACAGTCTTAGCTATTGGCCCTTCTACTGCTTGTATTTTACTCTAATGTATAATGAGACTGCTATTGAAACAGTTCAGAAACTGTTTTGATTGGTAAGCCATGATCAAAACTAGATCATCTCTAGAACCTTGCTTCTCCAAGTGTGATTTGAGGAAAATAGCATCAGCCTCACCAGAGAGCTTCTTAGAAAGTCTCAGCCTCACTCCGAACAGAATCAGAATCTGCATATTAACAAGATTCTCCAGGTGATTTGTGTACATCTTAAGGTTTGATAAGTACTGATATCTAGAAGACACAAAAGGCCAGACTTGTAGAGGGCAATGGCATTTCCTTAAATGCTAAAGTACAAACTTAATAGGTAAGTGCCCGGGCCTTTAGGGTCATTGGCATGTTGTGAGAAGTGTGAACTTAAGGTTTTTAATTCATGATTTTAATTACCGGAGCTCTCTCAGCTTGTCCAATACTTATAGTACGGTATTCTTAATCTCCGTTCTTATGTATAGGAAGGCCACTCTTTTGGCTTTTCTGACATGGCATCTGATGGGAAACCTAGAATTGCGCAGAGAACCCAACTAAAAATAAACTGACCTGGGTGGTGGGGAGGGTAAGTAGGAAGGGAAAATGGTGTACATATCCACCCTCTCGTACACATACACAAACCAACCAATACTTTTTAGCTTATTTATAAATGGGGAGGGGGGAAGGGGATGTCTTAGTTTGAAGAAGGGGGAAAAGTTTGAAAGCCAGCAGGAAACTATTTCTTCCTCCAAATATGTTTTCTACTTTTACGGAAATGTAATCTTAAATATCTAATAAAAATTAGTAGTGTACATTGCCTTCTCCCTACTGGATTTATAGCTTCTTGAAGGCAAGAATTCTTCACAGTGCCTTGCACATAACAGGTGATTGATACTCACTGAATGAGTACATATAGTGAAAAATTTTAGATCTGATTACCAGAACTGAAACAATATTCCTTGGGGGCCTGCCTTATACAACTTTTTTATCCTCCTAAATGTTCCATAAATATAAGAAAGTGGCTCACTCGTTCCAGATGTCTCACTAAGTACAGAGATGTTGATTTTCCAAAGTTTCCTTTTTCTTTTAACCAGGGAAAAGATAAGTATTTAAAAAACAAAAACCTTGGATAAAGCATTCATCTCTTTTGGGTGCTATACAGATCAAGTTGGATTGACAGGCTTCTCCACCTCTTTCTATTCCTGTCCCTGGAAATGAAGAAGTCATGTAGAAAAGTAATATAGTAGAAACCTAGGTTTCACTGGACTTCCAGAGACTGGTTGTGTGTGGCAAGGAGATGCTGGCTAGTGGGTGACCAGTACAGGAAATGCCAGCAGCACACCTTCTGTTTTCTTGGAGATACAACTCTGCCCGTTACCATGCATGCGTCAGTGTTAGATAAAAGCTCTAGTGCCTTTTCCCTGAATATAACCTTTCCTCCTTCTCAGTTGTTTATCAGCAACAGCACAGAAGGAAGTAGAGAGCTTTTAGTTCCAATACTGAAAGAAGTTTTTCAACCATAGGCTTCTAAATAGCAAGTTAAACCAGTGATATTTTTAAAAAGCGGATGAGCCTGAGTGGTAGGGAAGCTACCACTAATACCTTGGAGGCAGAATGCCACACAGGACCTTGGCACTCATTTATCATTAAATTTCTTTTGCCAAATTTCATTTCTTTTTTTTTTGCAGTTGACTTTATACTTATAAAATGTGATAATCAGATACTCTGAAACAGGAAGAGGGACTAAGTAAGATTTGGCCCGGTGGCCCTAGCAGCTCCAAGAATCCAGTTTAGGCTATATAAACCTCATTTCAGGCTAGTTGTCATTGCTAGGGAAAGCATGAAGAGCCAAATTACCACGTATCTTTAAATTCTACTCTTCTTAAGCAGCTGGCCCTCTAATCTCAAAATCTCTTGACAGGACTAGTTCCAGGGCACAGTGGAGGGCTCCTTATTACAGGGTTGCTACCTATTTCAGCCTACAAGGGTAAGTTTCACTTTCTACTTCCAATACTGGAAGTTTTTCAACCACAGGCTTCTTAGTAGCAAGTTAAACCAGTGGTATTTTAAAAAGCAGCTGAGCCTGAGCTACTCTGCTAGCTCAAAGAACTATGCAAAACAGGCCAGAACACTTGGTTACAATACTGGAACAATGATCCTATGTCAGGTGATATTTCCACATTCAGGGGTCAGCAATGTTGGAGTTTCATTTGTCTCTGCCTACCTCTGGGAGGAATCTAGCTCAGGACACTAAGTCTGTATCTTAAGCATAAGCACAGTGTATCCAATAAAACATTTTTATTCTGTACAATATATATATATATAATATATATATATGCAGAGAAACCTCAACCAACAAATCCCTGAGTCCATGGGAACCCAGGACACTAACAAAGGGAAAGGAGGGAGTCCATGCCCTAAGGAGTACGAAATATGGCAATAGCTCTCCCTTTCCTCCTGGTTCCCTGCAACAGAGGGAAGGGGACGGTCACTGCAAATTAGTAAAACGAGAGGACTTTGTGGGTGCAGGAAGGGAAGGGGAAGAGTGGCAGGTGGGGGAGCTGTGGGTCAGATCCCCAGCCATTAGTCTGGGAAAGTAAAACATACGATTTGATCCAGCATTAAAACCAACAGATCACCGCAGAATAAGTGACAAGACTGACTGACTGACATGCAGCTGACCTTCAGTATGCCAAGCCTTAGCTTGGCAGCCCCACGCCTGGGCCAGCACAATAAATAGCACCTGTGGGGCCTGTGAGAGGAGGAACTGGGGAAATGGCCCTTGAGTGAAGAAGGGAGATAAAGCTGAGAAACAGGCCTCAGGCCTCAGCACAGGGTGGGAGCACTGCCATTCACTGTCCCTGTGCCACTTCTTCAGACCCTGGGCCACCAGGTGGCCAGAAGCAGATTTCTTTTGTCCACAGTCAGGTAGCGATGAGCAACTCATGTGGCCTTGAGAAGAGGTATAGAAAAAGGAGTGCTTTCAAGGACACCCCTAGTTGTGAAAATTCCTGAAGTGCAGGGACCATATCGGTGGATCACGCTCAGTCCTGATAGCGGGGCCAAGGTGGCCACAGTCAGCTCCCTCCAGTAGACAGGCCATGGGGTTGTCAGGGTTGATGAGTCAACCAGGTGGGCTTACAGCTTCGGAACATTGCCCTGAATGCTCCTTTCTTCTCCCTCAGAACTGACCCCCTTTGGCCACACCAAGCTTGGCACCTCTCCAGAAAGGTGGTAGGGAGCAAGTGGCAGAGAGCACCCCTCTTTCCCTAGCCTATTAACACACAAAGCCGCCAACAGAGGGCAGCATGGCCGGAAGTCACCTCATATATTGTGGGGACGGCAATAGTGCTGTCCCTGCCTGGGGGAGGTCAGAAGCCCATGTTGGCCTGGGCCTCTCCTGCTGCAATGGCTTGCACATCAGTGACATGGCCGATGCCCTTGGTGACACCCTCCCGGAACAGCAGCTTGGCGCCCACCTTCAGGTACTCTGGGTGTTTCAGGAAGCGGAAACGTACCACTGCCTTCTCCCCTGTCCGCAGCTTGTCCTGCAGCAGATATGTGGTCACTGGCCATCCCATTCTCTACCAGTCATGGCTTTCCACCCTCAAGGGACCTATCAGACTTCTACCCTCCCTAAGTGGGGCTATGTTCTCTTTGTGGAATCAGGGAGTTTTCTGCAAGTCTGGGGTCACGCCTCCCAGGCAGGAAAATTCTGACTCTTCCCCCAGAGAAATGGGGGCGTGGCTGGGTCCCTCTCACCTTGGCGTGGATCTTTTCCACCACTGCTGTCTGACGTACGTTGCCGACGTGTACTGTCACCTGGAAGCCTCGCCGGAAGGTGGTGGCGTGGAAGAGTAGGACTATCTCTGCCTCGAACACTGAGCAGATGGTGGGATTCATCTCTGGGCTCACCATCACCATGCCCTGGGGAGGCACAGCCCCCAGGCCCAGGAACGGCAGACCTAGCGTTAGACTCACCCTCCCCAGCCACCCCTATACCCTTTTACAGCACCTGAATTTCTTCTTTCTCTAGGACTCCAAACAAGACCTCAGAAGGAAACACTCAAACTCTCCTTGTAAAGGGAATCCTTCCTTACCCGCCTCCCATGTCCTCTAACCCTTCCAGTGCTTTGCATTGTTAGTGGACACTCGGGTTATACCACAACAATTCGTATTTTGTGATCTGCCACTTTATGAATATTCTAACCCTTTTCATACACAGAGAGCCTGTGTAACCAGGCAATAAGCTTCTTGGGCCAGAGACCATGTTTCCTTTGAGTTTCTCTGAAGTAACTTAGACAGGTGCTCATCACTTAGTAGCCGGCTCCTGGGCACTTCTCTCCATGTTCCCTCTCCCGTTCGTCTACCCGCCTCACCTTGCGAAGCAGTGCACGGTCAAAGTCCCCAAGGGCCAACGTAGCAGCCTGACCAGCTCGCAGCACACGGCAGGCAGAGCGGTTGCGCTGAATGCTGCATACTCTCAGCTCCAGGAAGCAGCCATCGTCTGTGGGGCCCACCACCAGCTGGTCCCCCTCGCGGCAAATTCCACTGCAGCCCAGAGGGCAGGTGGTACAGTGTCAGCCTAGGCCCCCTGGCTACTTTGCTGCTCAGGGTCACCCAGAGCATTCCTTCCTAAGGTTGATCCCTGTGGTGGGGGAAGGGATCCTATAGTTCAGACTTGGAGGTGGGGGGTGACTACTACGCCCTAGTCCAGAGTTCAGACTCTGAAGGCAGAGAGGTAGTGGCTGGTTAGACAACACTGAAGACCTGGCCCCAAAAGGGCCGAGTTATCCCCTTGGGTTTCATCCTCTGCTTTGGAATCTTAAGGGACCTTTCATCTTCCCCACTTTGAGATGAAGTCAGGTGAGTACACTCTAGTTTTCTTCCTAGGGCCCAAGATCCACACACTACCCCGCCCTGGGCTTCGAGATGCCCAATAAGCAGCAGTACTGTTTCTTCTATGACAAGCCAACAGACTAGCTTTCTCTAGCTTTTCTGATAGTGAAAACCTAAGCTGCAAACAAGTACATCATTTAAATGGGCTCTGTTCAATTCCAGGGTCTCCTCCTTTGGGCCGAGTCTTCATGAGTATGGGTATATGAGAGCTGAATGGGACAGGTAGCAGGCAAGGCAATTCACCTGGAAAGTGTCCCTCCAACAACAGTCCCCACCTCTGGTACTGTGTAGATTTCATCCACCTAAAGTCAAAGAAGACCCCATCAATGGACTTCTAAGTAGGGCTGGCAGGTCCAAGATGTCTAAACAGACTCTGGACTCGGTCAGAACTAGCCCTTTGCTGTTCCCCAACCCACTGCCTGTTGAGGTGTCCTACTACCTGGAATTCTGTCAGCTGCTGCATGAGTTCCTCTTGCTCTTTGCTGTTTGTGAGTGGTGGCAGGATGTTCAGAAAGACTTTGAGCAGGTCCAGACTTTCTCCAGACACACTGGACAGTGTGAAGATAGGGGTGACACTGTAAAGGGAGGCATGGAATGGACAGATGAGCAAAGTCCCAACAGGAGGCAGAGGCCAGGGCCCCACACATGGGAAGGTGAGCTTTTCTCTGCGTGGCTGAGGGCCCTTCTCTTCTACCTGTTAACCTCCATGGAAGCTCTGAGCTCAATCTCTGTGAGCCAGGACATAAAGCCCATCCAGAGCATAAGGGAGGTGGTGAATGCCTGGTATATTACTCCCCAGTATCATAAAGTATTTGCAAACCTGCAGGCTGGCTCAAAGTGAGGGCTGGACGGGGGAGCGCTCAAATACTTCAGGAAAGACTCCCTCCCACTATCCCAAGCTGAAGAACCACAGAACCGAGAAATGTTCTGGCCCTGGGGATGGTCCACCAAGCTCCTGGGCAATGGGCCCTTGTGGCAGCCTTCCCTGTGAATCAGGTCTGGGGTGAGGCAGGCTTACTTGGGTGACTGGGCAAATTGCTGAGCAGCAGTGACAGCATCATCCTCAGAGGTGACCAACATGGGGACTTTGTGGCAGCCAGGTTGTTTGAGGACCCGCTCCAGCTGGCGTACCGTCCTCTCCACTGTGGTCTTGGCACAGAGATCCACCTTGCTGACCACGATGAAGAAGGGCACTTTCAGGGCCAGGGCCAGCCCCAGATGTTCCCTTGTGGTGCCAGCTGCCTCAGAGAAGGCAGGCAGCAGGAGGAAAAAGGGAGAGAATGTGAGAGGGAGGAGAGGGAAGAAGAGTGTCAGTCTGGCTCTCAGATCTGAGAGTTAACACCTCCCACCCCTACTCCAGCCATGTCCCTGCCCCCATGCCTCGTACCAATCCCAGTGTTGGCACTGACGAGGAGGAGGGCACAGTCGGGGCAGTATGAGGTGAGGCCAAAGATGGTGGTGTGCAGGTACTTGTGGTGGCCTGCCAGGTCGATGAAGGTGATCATCTTGGAGCTGCTCTCACAGATCTCTTCTGCCGTCCGTGAATCACTGTAATTCACCACCTGGCCCAGAGCCCAAGGCTCTCAGTGCCCACTGTCAGCCTCCCCAACCCTTTAAGAGTCACCAGGACCTAAATCAGCCACTGGGTGACCTTGCTTCTTAACCCTTAGCCCCATTTCTTGTTTAATTCAGTTGTTTCCCCATTTGTTTTCTAAGAGGGACAGAACTTGTTCACTGTACCCTCAGGGCCTTCATCTACACTTCTCCAAAAAGTCTCCACATTTTGCCCCTAACCTCTGCCCTTCACAGCTACTATCCCATCCTCAGTGGCTGGCCCCACTGGGTCCCGTTGATTGCATGCACCTCTCCCTTGCTGTTAAAGCCCAGGATCTCGAAGCTGATGCTGGAGGTTCGGCCAGATTGAATCTCATGCAGGTGGCGGAAAAGGTTGAGCCGGGCCCGGCCCCGCCCATTGTCCAGCTCTCCCTGGGTGAGGACTCCAAGCAGAGTCGACTTCCCTGAGTCCACATTCCCCAGGACGGCCACACGGAGGTCTAGGAACTGTGGACAAATTGCCAGGGGTAAGGGCTCCGATGTCTCACCTCTCTCAACAGGGGGTTGGGCCAATGGCAATGAAGCCCCCTGGGGAGCAAGTGATGAACTGGACACCCCCAGGATCCCAGGCCAGGGGAGAGTCTGTCACTATAGGGCCCTCCCAGGGAACATGGGTGTGGGGGGCTGGGAAAGATATGTGCTTCACCTGTTGGTTGTCAGGGACCTTTCGTACCAGCACCTCAGTGATCTTCCGGGGCATGTCGCTATCATAATCCACTTCTCGCTCCCGGAGAACGGTGATGTCTGCCCCGACCCTGTCCCAGCAAAGTCATGGTTGTCATACCTCACCAATAGTCCCCCTGTCCCAGCCTGACTCTGGACCAGTGGCCTTCCCATTCCTCCCACACAGCTTTGCACAGCACCTTACTTTACGTCCCAACCCCTTCCAATCCAATCCAGATTTACAGCTGTCTTTAAAAATGCAAAAAAAAATCTTAACTCAAGGAGCAAAAAACCTTAGGCCCAATGAAGAGAGCTCAGAACACTAACCCTACCCTCTTTAGCCCTTTGCCAAGAGAAGGCAGCAGAAGGAAAGTCCCACCTTGGACCCTCAGGTCTTAGGGGACTGGGTGTGCCTGGGCCCTCCCTAGAGTCAGGTAAGAGAAAGCCGAGGGGGAAAGGGAAGCATACTTTTCCGCCATCCGGTGCAGGGTCTTGAGGGAGGCCCGCATCTCCTCCTCAGCCAGCCCCACCAGCAGCCCATTGTCCTCCACCCCAATCTGGTAGACAGCCTCACCGCGGCCCTCCTGGAGCCGCCACTTCATCTGTGTCACCAGGTGCTCAAAGCGGTACTGGGATGGATTCACCAGCTTCAGCTTAGGACAGGTGGGGTACCATGAGAAGGTGAAATCAGAAGTGTTCCTCCCAAGCCCACCTGTTCCCCATTTGTCCTGCAAAGAGGACCAGGACCCTCCCCATCAAAACCCCCTTGCCCCTGACCCCCTCCAACAGAATGAGGTACAGAGTCCTTACCCTGAACCAGGTCCCTAAATTCCTATAGATCAGAGAAATCATCCCATGCTGGCAAGGACAACCTACCCCACCCCTTTGGCCCTCCTCAGCCTGAGACTCACTTTATACTCGATGTTTCCATCTTCAGCCTGAAAAGAAACAGGCAGCAATTACCACACATCAACTGGACTCAACCCCTACTTTTCAATTCCTGTTGGGGCCCAGGCAGCTATCTTGAGACAGCAAGAAGTCCCAGTGGCACCTGCTGGAGCAAGTACCTGCCAAAGGTCAGTGGCAGATAAGCCCTTTACTCAGCCCCAATGTGGCCAAAGGAAAAGCCTCTAACGACCCAGTGAGTCACCTATTAAGCCAGGAACAGAACTCCAAGTCCGTCCTTTCTTCAACCACTGGCAGCACGTTCTTCCCAGACCCGAGATCACTCCTTCCTTCTCCCCAGTGCCTCAAACTGCCATCCCCAGAAGTCTCTGTGCCCAGGCTGCTAAGGCCTTTCTTTGCCACTGGTCTGGAAGACACTGCTTCCTTCCTGCCCACCCCTCTCAGCTGATGTCATCGAGAGTAAGAGGCTGCAAGAGGTTCTGGACCAAGGCCAAAGGGTGAGCTCAGCACTGGTCACTACAAGCCCTATGAGAGAGACACTCAGGTGGAAGAGGAGCAGGGCTCCGAAGTTGGGGCTCAAATGAACAGAAAAAACTCAGAAAATATAATGAGGGGAGAGACTCCATAAAACCAGACTCGCAATGGCTTTTCACCTCTTGTCCCATAATCCTGGTGCCTCAGTTGAGGTGAAATCCTGAATCCACCCCACAATCTCTTCTACCTCCTCCCTCAATCAGATGACCCATCACAAAAGCATCTCATTGAGCCTTCCCCTCTCAGGTGCAAGGATAAATGGGGTGAGGTTAAGGAGGGGAGAGGGTTTGGGCTCCATGAACCAGGAACCTCTTTCTACAAGATCCTACAATCCCCAAAGAGTAGGGGAACAGTCTGAAGTCCACTCTCCTCCTTCTGCTTTACCTCCACAAGAGTCTGGAGGATCCTTGCCTCAGTCCTGCATTTATTTTCTTTACTTTGCTAAGGGCGTTTTAAAAAATTGAGATATATTTCACATACCATAAAAATCACCCTTTTAAAGTGTACAATTTAGTGAATTTTAGTATATTACAAGGTTATACAACCACCACTCAGTTATCTAATTCCAGAAAATTTTCATCATCCCCAAAAGAAACTTCAGACCCATTAGCAGTCACTCCTTACTCCCCTGGCCCCCTCCCCGGACCCAGACAATCACTAATCTGTCTTCTGTCTCTATGGATTTAACTATTCTGTCAGTCCTGAATTTCTGCACTCTTCCTCCCCAGCCATTTCAGTTTCCTCGTCCCTTCCTGTTATCATTCCATCCTTTCTCAGCCCCATGGCTTCCAGGTTCTGACAGGTCTTCACCAATAATCTCCACCTCATGGAGTGTAAGGGAGATTTTTTCCCATCAACAAAGATGCTCTAGAAACATTTTAGCACTTTGCTAGGCATGTAAAATAGGATGGGTGACTTCAGAAGAGTATGATAGTCTAGGCCTGAAAAATAAAACACAGGACCTACTGAATCAGAAATTCTAGAGGAGGGGCCCAGCAAACCAGGAGATTCTAACGCATGCTACAGTTTGATAACTCCTGGGTTAGGCTCTTCCCCTGGGTCTTCCTAAGAGGAACGAAAACCAAAAAAATCATTGCCTTCCAATAGATTCCAACTCATAGCGACCCCATAGGACAGAGTAGAACTGCCCTACAGGGATTCCGAAGAGCAGCTGGTGGATTCGAACTGCTGACCTCTTGGTTAGTGGCCAAGCTCTTAACCACTGCGCTACCAGAGCTCCAGCCTAAAGGGACAAAAAAAAAAAAAGGGGGGGGACAAGGGAACAGTTATTCTCTGCTTCTGGGATACCGGAGGCAGGTATGTGGAGGTACTCTTCTCTGTCCCCACCCCCTCATAAGACAAGCAAAGGGTGAGAGAGTTAAGTCTCACTGTTCCTCTGGTTGTATGTCTGTGTATGTGCACTGAAAGGTAGGGAGAGAACATATTGCTCTTTTCCCAGGTGCTTCACTCCACGCTGTGGAACAAGTTTGGAAAAAGTAGTGGTTACTCTGCCTACTTTCTCATGCCAGGATGTAAGCCCCCTTCACCTGTCGCAGCACAGGAAGGGGGCCAGGGCGTTCTACTTTGCTTTTCCCAAGGGGATGGGAAGGGGGATCCCCTCTCCCTACTTCCCGTAGGGGAGTTCGGGACACCAGAGGGGAAGTCCGATCTCTCTGTCCCTCCTCCCTGGGGTCCCGGGACCGGAAGGAGGGGGTCCCTCTCCCACCCTTTTCCTTGGGGTCGCGACACCGGAAAAAGGGGGTATTTATTCTCTGTCCCTCCTCCCTGGGGTCCCGGGACCGGAAGGAGTGGTTTGCTCTCTCCCCACCACTTCTCAGGTGCTCACCTCGGGGGGCAGGTACGGGGGGTTGTTGGCTTTGCCCCCTCTGTTCCTTCCGTTCTTCTTCTTTCCCTTCGGGCCCCCACAGCTGCTGCTGCTGCCGGCCCCCCTAGCCTTGAGGGTTCCGCCCACGGCCGGGCCCCCTCCGGGCCGGCAGCAGCCGCCGAACAGCTCCGATACCCTCGAGTCCATCCGCGGCTGCCGCCAGCCCCCCGCCCGACCCCTCCCCCCCGCCACCGCCACCACCGCCACCGCCGCTGCCGCCGCCGCCGCCACCGCCTCTACTGCCACTGCCGCGTCGGGCCAGCCAGTGAGCGGGGTGGGGCTCTACGCCGGCCACGCCCCACACCCCTCCCCTGGCCTCCGGGTCGCGTCAGAAACGGCCGCGCGGCACCACGGGATATAGAGTCCTTAGGTCTGGGCTCTTGCTCGGAAAAGCACTTCGCCGCCCTACAACTCCCAAGAGGCATCGCGGGGCTAGGGGTCGCGGGTGGCTTTGTAGCACCGGCAAAGAGCGCGGCTTTGCGCGCAAAGGCCCGAGAGAGTTGTAGTCTGGCTCCCGGTCCCAGCTCTCCAAGCAACACTTTTGTAGGACCTGGCGGAAGTTTACGGCCTGGGGGAAGTTTAGAGCCCCGAAGCCTAAGGCGCAGTTGGGCCCGGGCGGCGAAGGGCTTACTACATCAGAGTCGAGCTTCGTGGGTGCTCTTGGGTCTGGTCCTTAAAGTGGACCCCAGCAACAGGTTTCGGATCTGGAGAGCTGCTGAATTAAGGGCGACTGGGCCCCTCCAGCCTCCTCCTGGCTCCACCTCTGCCTCAGTTTCTTCCCTGATGGTTGGCGTGCCATCAGGGTGAGTCGGGGCGAACGCCAGGGTGGGGGCTGATGATGGTTAGCCTAATTACAGCTGTTATTGTTGCGATGATTATTGCCACCTTTACACAGTAGTCACTGCTTTATTACTAGAGCCGGCACAGTCCGGAGGCTGGTTTCAGCAGCCCAAGGCACCGCGGTGGCCCCAACACGAAGCCCTAACCCATAAACCGCAGTGATGCCTGAGGGCTACAAGGATACCATTAGCGAATACCCTCCTCCCCTTTGTTTTGAAGCCGAACCAATCGGGGAGAACCGACGTCGATTTTAAAAGAGACGGGGCTGTAGGCGGGGCTTGGCCTTTACTTGGGGCGGGGCTGGGGTTCCAGTAACAGCAATTCGGTTGAGGAGGGGGAGGTGAGTGTAAATAGAAACTTGGCCAAAGGCCACCGCAGATTGGTGACTTTTGACTTTCTTGCAAAGCCATCTCTTCCTCTCCTATTCTTTAGGCCACTAGCAGTCGGCAAAGAGTAAACACATTCAATGACATAAAGTAGTGCACAAGACATCATCAGAAAGGCACGGTTGAGAACCAGTTAGTTTTGCTGGACTGGGAGTCAGGACGTCAGGGTTCAATTTCCAGCCCCATGGCTGTCTCACGACTCACTACTCACCGAATGTCCACCTCCCCTCTCTTCACAAACGGTGAGGTGCTCAAACACAGCCAAAAAATAAAACCCTTCCCTCCAGACCTCAGCTTTCCTTTGGAAAACTGGAAGCAGCAAATGTGGCTTACCTCTGGTGATCCCATCAAGGGTTCAGACTTGGTGGATTCCATGGCTCTGCCCAGGGCCACAAAGAGAGAGACAGGTTGTTGATCATGTAGTTGCAATCCACATGGCATAAATACCCCAAAGAGTGAGATCGGCCCAAATCTGCAAAGTTGGCCCAAATCAGCCAGTTATGTGGGTCTTGAGCGGTTAAAAGCACATCAAGTGTCTTCTCTCTTCTCAACCCCGTGCAGCTGAAGGAAGAGCTATGCTGCAGAAGTCAACCCTATCCGGGGCACAGCCCCACCAGGGACACTGCTGCTTAGAGACTGAGACAGGAGAACTCAGAGATCTCAAGAAGGGTGGGGTTTGAAGCAAGAGCTAAGACCATTCCCTCAATAATTTCACAACCTCCATCTGGGCCCTCCTGATAACCACAGGCTGCTGCACTTGCCTGATAAAACACTTGTCCTCTCATCTACATGGATCTTTTAACCAACCCAAGACACACAGTTTAACCTCTTCTATCTCAAATTCCTTGCCTTCTAAGTAGAGACCTTCTTTTAAGAGATCGGAGGGGATAGCCCATTCTGATATCATATTCTTGAACAGTTGGACCTACCACAGACAGGAATGAAGGCTGGCAGAGGAGTAGGCTGAACAGGGATGTCTGTCCAGTAGATCGGGGTACTGGGAAATGGAGAATAGTATATACGTTTAGTTTTCTCAAGGTATTGTTTACGAGATACCTATGGCTGTGGGATATATATATATATATACATGGATATATATATATACACATGGATATTAGGAAACCCTGGTGGCGTACTGGTTAAGTGCTACAGCTGCTAACAAAGAGGTTGGCAGTTGAAATCTGCCAGGCGCTCCTTGGAAGCTCTATGGGGCAGTTCTACTCTGTCCTATAGGGTCGCTATGAGTCGGAATTGACTCAATGGCAGTGGGTTTGGTTTGGTTTTCGTGGATATTAACCTATTGCAAACATTTTTTCTAGCATATTTTAAAAAGCCCCTAAAAACCAAACCCATTGCTGTCGAGTCAGTTTCGACTCATAGCAACCCTATAGGACGGAGAAGTGCCCCATAGGGCTTCCAAAGCTATAATCTTTATGGAAGCAGATTGCCATATCTTTCTCCTGTGAACCACTGGTGGGTTTGAACCGCCAACTACTCAGTTAAAACCTGAGTGCTTTAACTATCTTGCCACCAGGGCTACTGTTTTAGTTATCTAGTGCTGCTATAACAGAAATACCACAAGTGGATGGCTTTAACACAGAGAAATTTATTCTCTCACAGTCTAGTAGGCTAGGCTTTCTCTCTGTCAGCTCTGGAGGAAGGTCCTTGCCAACAATCTTCCCCTGGTCAAAGAGGTTCTCAGCACAGGGACCCCTGGTCCAAAGGACGTGATATGCTCCTGGTGCAGTATGAGTTCCCCATATCTCTCTGCTCACTTCTCTTTTTTATATCTCAAAAGAGATTGGCTTAAAACACAACCTAATCTTATAGATTGAATCCTGCCTCATTAACATAACTGCTACTAGTCCCACCTCATTACCACCATAGAGATGGATTTTTTTTTTTTTAACACACAGGAAAATCATATCACATGACAAAATGGTGGACAATCACATGATATTGGGAATCATGGCCCAGCCAAGTTGACGGATATTTTGGGGGGGACACAATTCAATCCATGACAGCTCCTTTCTAGTACATAGTCAGCTAATTTTGTATACAATGCCTTTACATAAGTTTTAAACTCAGACCTAGCAATCTTTTTCTTTATGTTTTTTTGGTTAAGGGTCATGCCTAGGCCAACTCCTAGGTTACAAATTATTCTGCAATATTTTTTCTAGTAGTTTTGAGGGTTTGTTTTTATGTTCAGATCTTTAACCCATCTGGAATTTACCTTTATGTAGGGTCTGTGGTAGGAAATAACTTTATATTTGCTTTGAAAAGCAACCTTCATCATATATACTAAGATCCACATATACATAGGTCTGTTTTGATTTGTTTGTTTATTCCTGAGTCAATACCACACTATTTTAATCACTATGTTTATGATGTTTTGACCTTTGGTCTCTGCTTCTCAAAACACTTTTCTTGGCTTCAGTGGTCCAACACTTACCTATTTTTTATACTTCTCTGACCACTTCTCAGTCTCCTCTATGGGTTCTTCTCTCTCTGCTCATCCCCTAAGTATTCGTGTCTTCAGAATCCTGTCTCTACACATCCTCATTCTACATACTCTCTCTGGGCGATCTTTATCTATGCCCATAGGGATAACTCAAAATATATCTCTCTATTCCAAATGGTTTTCCTGAATATCTCTATTGGCAATCCTATGGAGACATCAGACTCAACCATCATTATCAAAAAGCGAACTCATCTTTTCACCTTACCCATCCCCAAACAACCTGGTCCTCCTCTAGTGTTTCCTCTTTTATTGACTAGCACTATTGGCTACACAGTTGATGAAGCTGGAAACCTGCCTGAATTCTTGGTAGCCTCTATCTATCCCTCCTTCTCCTTCTCCTCAGATCAGCCACCAAGGCATGTTCACCGGACCTACTAAATATCTCTAGAGTTCACCCAATCCTTTCTACCCCACTGTGACTTCCCTAGTTCAGACCTCTTTCACCATGCCCTTGGATAACTGCAGTCACTATCTCCAACTGGTATCAATACCTCCTCTAGTATCCTCATCATCCAATGTAGCCAGTGTACAGATTAAATTTATAAAACGTAATCATGTCGTTCCCAAGTTAAAACCTTCAAACCTCCCCCTCCCCAACAAGATCAAGTTCAACTCTTTGACGGGTTTATAAGGCGCTGCCAAGATCTGGCGCCTGTTTGTTCATTTCAGCTTTAACTCTCAATAATCTATGGTCTTTTCATTTCTTGAACAGAGGATGCTGCTCTGGTCTTTCAAGGTCTTCTGGAACACTAGGCCCTCCTCTTTACCTTGCTTATTTACCCATCCTACGGGTCACGCCTTCTATGGCATCATTTCCTCTGGGACCACCCTATCCCCACCCCATGTGGGTTAGGTGCCTCTGTTCTTTGCTTCCACAGCCCGTGTACACGTCAATGTATAATTCATCACACTGTATTTTATGGAAGGGCAGTGAACCCCTGAGAATAGGGCCAGTGTCTAGTGCGTGCCTAATTCTCCAGCACCTAGGGGCTAAAAAAAAAAAAAAATTTTTTTTTTTTAGGGGCTGGCACAAAGTAGGTTCACAGTGAAAAGTGAATTCAGGCAGTGGATAGATGACTTCAGGGCGGGTGTCCTCTGGAAGGCTGACATCAGCGGCTCCCTGCGGGGAGGGGAGGCTAGACACGTCCGGTGTTCGGGAGGGAGTTGTTAGGTGCGGTCGAATAGGTTCCGACTCATAGCGACCCTATGTACAAAGGAACGAAACACACTGCCCGATCCTGAGCCAGCCTCACAACACAGCGAGAAAAAGCAGGGTTCGATCCGCCAACTGGTCCAGCCTCCCTTACCCCCCTCTTCCGGCCTTTCCGATCCGGAAGTGGAGACGCGGGCTTCCCATGATGCCCCGCGGGGCACCCATTCAAACTGCAGGGCGAAGAGGAATGAGGTCGTGATGGCAGCCCTGGAGCCGGAAGTGCCGTTTGTAGACGCAGTCCCTGGTAAGGCGTGGGATTCGGAGCTCAAAGAGCCTTGGGGACCCTTTTCTTACAGACTACTGCTGCCTCCAGTCACTTAGCCCTTGGCCTTTTCTCCTGTCCATCGCCCTGTCACCCACTTCTTGGCGTTCCGCCCCGCTCTAGTTCTGCCCCAGTGACTCCCTTGCCTCCACGGCTCTGACTGCTGTCCGATCGCCCCCCCCCCCGCCCCTTCCTCTCCGCGTCCTGGACCCCACTTGACTACGCTTTCTTTCGAGTTACTTCCCTAGATCTGTAGGCCCGCAGCTTTCTTGGCGGAGCTTCAGTCACTGCTTCCGAACATCCCACACCTCAGGCGAGAAGGATCAGGAATCTCTCCCCCCTACGGCCCACGCTGGCGGTAGCGGAGGGATTGCGCCTGTGTCCGGGGGCCCTCTTCGCTGTAGTGGCTGATATAGTGGCCCTAAGAGAATGAAGAAGACTGACTTTGGCTTTTAAGCTTTTCATTTTTCTTTGTTCTTCTGCTCACGTACCAGATTTGGAGTGGTATGACAAGGCGGAGGA
This sequence comes from Loxodonta africana, assembly GCF_030014295.1. Taxonomy (NCBI): domain Eukaryota; kingdom Metazoa; phylum Chordata; class Mammalia; order Proboscidea; family Elephantidae; genus Loxodonta; species Loxodonta africana. The sequence continues at coordinate 106,331,109 of NC_087342.1, forward strand.
GACCCACGTCCCCCAGATAGAACTACTTGAGACTACGTCTGTTCAAGGACCTCTCAACCCTTCGGAACAATTTGGTCCTAGAGACTGCATGGTGCCAGTTGTGTTTCCGGGGCCTGTGAGCCAGGAAGGCTGCTGCCAGTTTACTTGTGAACTTCTAAAGCATATCATGTACCAACGCCAGCAACTCCCTCTGCCCTATGAACAGCTTAAGCACTTCTACCGAAAACCGCCTCAGGTAGGCACATGCTTTGGGGGGAATGTTGGTGGGAAAATGTTGTGGCTCTTAGATGGTAAACCAAACCCGTTGCCATCCAGTCTATTCTGACTCCTAGTGACCCTATAGGACAGAGTAGAACTGCCCCATAGAGCTCCCAAGGAGCAGCTGATGGATTGGAACTGCCAGCCTTTTGGTTAGCAGCCTTATCTCTTAACCACTACTCCACCAGGGTTTCCTCTTAGATGGTAGACAGGCAAAAAAGGGGTCTAAGAATGCTTCAGGACTTGTCAGGCTGAGCGACTGTAAGGAAGGAGCCTGTTTCAGCCCCAGGGCTTCAGTCATCTTCTCCCACTGTAGTCTTTGGTAGTCTAGCCGTCCCCACTTTTTCTCTTGTTGTCTTTCAGAAACTCATCATGTGTTAGTTACATATAGACTTGCTGAATTGACTTTTAGTGTCTTTTCTCTCCAAATTTTCCTCTCTTTCCTTTTTTGTTCTACTTCTGGGAGACTTCCTTGACTTTATGTTCTAACACCTCTGTTTTTTTGTTTTGTTTTGTTTTGTTTTTGGGCAGTTATATACTTAAGAGCACTTTCTTTATCTTTGTATGTTTCTTTTTAATAGTGTCCCGTTCTTGTTTCACTACTGTATTAACTTCTCTTACCTGAAGGTAGTACTCTGTTCTTTCATGTGTCTTCATTCCTACCAAATTTCTTTTCCCATTTGTTTTGGTTTCTGACTTTCATGTTGGAAGCTTTTATTCTGTGCCTGCTGAATACTTAAGAGTAAGTCATTGAAAGCTGATCAAACACTCTTGGGTATGGTTGGGCCTTGTGAGCTGATGGACTTGTAAGGAGATTAGGTGGGAACTTAGTGGTCTCTTTGGGGGACTCCCGAAACATCAGTGGTGGAAGGTCTTCTCTCTGGGTCGGGGAGGAAACTGGCAGACAGTCTAAGTGTCTTTGCACAGCTTTTCACCCAGTTCCTTGTGTTTACTCTTGCCGTTTATGGTGCCTGATACCGCCGATTCCTGAGCCTTTCTGGGGTTCTGCAGAGTGAACTGGTTTGCTTCTAACGGGGTCCTCTTTGGCTGCACTTAGTATTCAGCTCTCTTGAACTCTGACTTATCCATCTGCTTTTACCTTCCAAAAATTTGTTGTGGCCTCTTGGCCACTGTTATGTATTCTCCAATTCTCTTTGCCCTTGGAAGTTTTTTTTCTTTCTTTCATTATCTTTCTTAATTTCTTTTCTCTCACTTTAGTAGTATTTCAGGTGGGAGCACAAATAAACATGTACTCAGTTTGCTATGTTTAAATGGAAGACCAACTCCAGAATCATTGTTATTGGACCCCATGATCCTCATTCCTGTTATCACTCCCTGTGCAGCAAAGATTTGCCACCTTCTGCCATGCCACCAAATCTCCTTGACTATTTTAGTTGCCTCTTTCTGGATGCCCTCCAGCTTCAGAGCACTGTCTTTGCTGTTCTAAGTGTGGGAGAATTGTGGTTTTGTGCAATGAATATGCTTTCCCTTTTGATACAATGCTCTCTGATAAAACCCAACGTTTTGGTAATGGCAGTTCACTGAGCTGGAAATCCAGTCCCATAAGTGTTCTTCCGAGGATATTAGCTGGGGCATTAACATCTCCCTATCTTGTCCTCTTGGAGCCGTGGTGGCAAAGCGGTTAAATGTTCGGCTGCTAGGCTAAAGGTCAGCAGTTCGAATCCACCAGCTGCTCCTTGGAAATCTTATGGGGCATTTCTACTCTGTTCTGTAGGGTCGCTATGAGTCAGAATCAATTCGATGGCAATTCTTTTTTTTGTTTATCTTGTCCTCTTTCCCACCGTTCTTTGTCCTCACAGACAGAGGATGTGGTGAGGAAGAAACCTCGGACCGCCACTGAGACAAACAGCAAGAAATGCCAGCAAGCCTTGGCAGAACTGGAGAGTGTCTTCAACCACCTAGAGGTCCTCTTTGCCCGGACACTAGTACCACGAGTGCTGATCCTTCTTGGGGGCAGTGCTCTAAGTCCCAAGGAGTTCTATGAGCTCGACTTGTCCCGACTGGTCCCTGACAGCAGGGAGCAGAGCCTGAACACGGCGGCTTGTTTGCGCCGTCTCTTCCGAGCCATTTTCATGGCTGATGCCTTCAGTGAGCTTCAGGCTCCTCCGCTAATGGGCACCATCATCATGGCACAGGGGCATCGCGACTGTGGAGAAGATTGGTTTCGACCCAAGCTCAACTATCGAGTGCCCAGCCGGGGCCACAAACTGACTGTGACCCTGTCCTGCGGCAGGCCGCCCATCCCTACGACAGCCTGGGAGGATTACATCTGGTTCCAGGCACCAGTGACACTTAAAGGCTTCCACTAGTGAATGAGGGCGCCTCTTAATTGTGAAAATACAATGGCTGAATTGTCTTTGCCTCTGTGGTACCAAGTCATTCAACTCTTGCTTGGATCTAGAGCTGCTTCCTTTTGAAGGAGGAAGATCGATCCTTTTGACTGCCTGCCCTCCCTTCTCAGACTTCCTGGTGGGCTGATGGTGTGGCTATGGCTGTAATAATCATCAGTGGACAACATCTTTTTGAATCACAGGATTGATTTTACCAGAGGGTGCTGGGTCAGGTGTTTATGCTTGGGATTGGAAAGCAAATATGGGCCCACGGACACTCCTGTGAAGGACTAGTTTCTACTTTTTGTGTGGCTTTTCAGGGACATAATGTGGGTGTGACTCATGAACTTAAATATAAAATGAATGAATTCATACTAAATTTTCCTGGAAAACTCTTGGCTCAAAGAGACTTTCCAGCTTGTGGGTAGGGTATTTGGCCCTTCTGCTTCAGGGTTTCCAGGATTTTATTACTAATGGTCCTTTCTCTTCATCAGCCCCAGGCCAATATGGATGGTTAAGTGACTTGGCTAAGGTCCTATAACTAGAGTGATAGCAGAGCTGGGACTAGAGTGCTCGTCAGCTAACTCCTGGACCAACTTTCTTTCCTTGCCACATGCTGGTTTTTGTGACCCTTAGATTCTCTGTGCCCAAAGCAGAGATCACCGTTGATGTGGGTAAAATCCTGGTAAGGAACTTAACTTACGGGCCACTCAGTGGGACCACTGTGACTTAGGGGAGTAGTCGGGCCTTGTGCTTGTTCGTAGTAAAGCCTCAGTGAATGTGCTGAAAGAATGGTAAGAGGGGAGGAGCTCCCTGAAAACTGTTCACCCCGCTGAGAGCAGGAGCTAGAGCTTTGTCCATCAACAAACGGTCAGCTGTAGCCTCGAGTGCCACGGGTGCTGCTGGTGGTCTGTCAGCGCAGGAGAAGCTGCAGCTCGTCCTACTTCGTTAAGGCAGCCATTGATTAAATGCATGCCAGGTACCAAGCATGGGAATCTGAGGCCTGGGGTCTAAATGGTCCTGGTGAACCTGGCTCATCCTGCCCCTCAAATCTGAGAGGCAAATGCAGGGGAATGCGGCTCTGAGAAACTGGGATGAGAGAGAGCTAAGAAAAAGTAAAACAGGAGGGCATTTGCAAGTCCTGACTGAACTGTGGGCTGAGGCCCCCCAGGACTGCCCTCTGGGGTTGGCTCCCTGAGGCTAAATGTCCCTTTTGGAGTTCTCAGCCTGTCCCCACTGCAGTTGTCTGGTGGCTGTTGGCGGTTATTGCTGCCAGCGTTGTCCTTAAGCAAACCCTGCCCTCCTGCCTGTGGCAGTTCTCCTCAGCTATCCTGACCCTTGTTTTTATCCTCTCTGGCTTGATGCTGTCCTGACCACCAAATGTGGAAGCTGTTTGTCTTTAGGGAAGGAGAACACCTGCACATTTCCTGGATGCAAGCTGAAAACAGAATCCTTACCCTATAGACGTTAGATATAAATAGAGACAATTTTATAGAGAGAGAGAGAGAGAGCAAGATTATTGCCATTGTTAGGTGCAATTCCGACTCATAGTGACCCTGTGTACCACAGAATGAAACACTGCCCAGTCCTGCGCCATCCTCAATTCTTGCTATGTTTGAGCACATTGTTGCAGCCACTGTATCAATCCATTTCTTTGAGGGTCCTTCTCTTTTTTCGATGACCTTCTGTTTTACCAACCATGGTGTCTTCCAGGGACTGGGCCCTCCTGAAAACATGTCCAAAGTACGTGAGACAAAGTCTCACCATCCTCGCTTCCAAGGAGCACTCTGGCTGTATTTCTTCTGAGACAGATTTGTTCATTCTTCTGGCAGTCCACAGTATATTCAATATTCTTGGCCAACACCATAATCCAAAGGCATCAATTCTTCCTTATTCACTGTCCAGCTTTCACATGCATATGAGGCGACTGAAAATACCATGCCTTGGGTCAAGCACACCTTAGTCCTCAATGTGACATCTTCGCTTTTCAACACTTTAAAGAGGTCTTTTGCAGCAGATTTGCCCAGTGCAGTATGTCATTTGATTTCTTGACTGCTGCTTCCATGGGCGTTGATTTGTAGATCCAAGTAAAATGAAATCCTTGACGACTTCATTATTAACTGTTTATCATGATGTTGCTTATTGGTCCAGTTGTGAGGATTTTTGTTATTAGGATTTGATAAGATAATGTATGTTAAAGTGCTTAATGTATGTGAAGTGCTTTGTATATTCTTTATATTTTATACTGTTTTATGCACTTAGCATATATTATCAATATACGTATGCTTATCCCCATTGTATAAATGAGGCTTGGGGAGGTTGAATAACTTACTTAAGTGGTGAATAACTTAAGTGGTGAAATCTGGATTCAAACCCAGTCCATCTGGCTCCAGAGGCTGAGTGCTTTACACTGTGCTGCACATCTTGTGTGGTTTTACTCTGAAATCATTAAACACGATGTGCCCTGCCAGTGGTGGTAGCACTGGGAAACTGCAGGGCTTTCCTCTCGGGCTTCTGATTCTGGTTCCTGACATGGAACCTGCCATTGTTAGGTGCTGAGTAAATATTTAATGATGAAAACAAAAAGGTTGGATTCTTTTCTGTGCTGTGACCACTGGAAGCATATTGCATTAGATGGAATTTCGGCTGTTTTCCTGTGTGGTGCTGTTACCTCACAAAAGAGGACCAGGGCCGTATCTCCCACTCAGGGAAGGGATGTGACTAAAGGGAGTGGGGGAGTTTTGAAACCAGAGGGCTATAAATTGTTTTGAGAGAAGACATATTAAGCTAAGGCAGCTCCCTCAAATACTAATTTTAAAAGCCTTCATAAATGATGCCTAACCCAGTACCCAGTGCTGTCAAGTATGCCTAGACAGTCAAAACAAAGTGATTACCTGGGTAATTTGGACAATTCTCCATCAACTTGGCATAGGGGCCCAGGTCATTCTGATTTCATGAGTCCTCTCCAAGGAATCCAGAAATTAAAAGATCAATGATTAATATTAACAAAAAGCCCGTCTCCTTCCCTGACAACCAGCTTGCTGAAGAACCGGTTCCTCTGTTCGCACTTGGCTGGGGACTCCTGAGGTGGATGTGAAGAGGTAGCCTCTGGCCCAGGGAGAGAAGAACCTCAGCTGCAGTGGGGTTCTGGCCTTTCATCTGTGGCTACCTACTATGGTGCCTAAAAGGAACAGTTGTGTGGCTCAGGGATGTAAATGTAGGTGGTAGTTGATGGGAAAGTTTAGTCTGTAAATGTCACCCTTTTTGCATGCCCCTCCACTCCCTCCTTTGCCAGTGCGACCCTGTACCTTGCCCCATTGCCTAGGTCTCCATCTGCCACTTAACTGGAATCGTCCTATGAAGGGGCAGATAAAGAGACATCTGGGGAACACCGAAGGGAATGCAGTGGATGGACCCCTATCTGTAAGATCTGGCTTGTGGTGGTGGTGAGGATTAACTGTCTTAAGACTTCGAGAGCCACAAGGGATCTCAAATCTAGTACAAATTATTTTCTTTCCAGATAATTCTGAAGCCAAAAAAAATGACACGACTGGGGTAAAATACATCTAGTGTCAGGGCCGGGGCTTTTGTTTTTATTCACAAGCTCGCGCTACACGTACAGTGAGGACACAGTGAGTGTCTATTACGTGGAAGGACTCAGGGAAGGCCAGAGTACCCATGGAATTGGACTACGCTGGGTCTTCCAATTCCACACTGTAATCTACCAGTGTTCGGGGAAACTACATCGTCGGCGCGACAACTGAAGACATCCGTCCCAAACTGGAAAAGGAGAGGGAAGGGGCCAGGTTTACACCCAAGGGCTCCGCTGGGAGAAGGGCGATCCGACAGGGCGGGGTCGTAGGCGGTCACGTGGGTGGGATCCTGGCTTCCTGTAAGGCGAAAGGGCGGAGCTCTGGTCTCCATGGAGACCACTTCTCCTAGCAACCCGGCGGGCGTTGGGCAGAACCGCTGGCCTGATGGACTCCGAGAGCCTCCTACTGTCGCTGGAGCTGGCGTCCGGCAGTGGGCAGGGCCTCAGCCCCGACCGCCGGGCCTCCCTGCTCACTTCCCTCCTGCTGGTTAAACGCGACTACCGCTACGACCGGATCCTCTTCTGGGGCCGCATCCTCGGCCTGGTCGCCGATTACTACATCGCGCAGGGCTTGACCGAGGACCAGCTCGCACCGCGCAAAACCCTCTACAGGTGGACGCGGTACCCGGGGCGGGCGAGGCCTCGCGAAGACACGAAAGTGGACGCTGTGCGGGCCCTAAAGGATTGGGAAGGGGCGGGGCCGAGGGGTTGGGACTACGAGGTCAAGAAAGCGGGGGTACAGGATCTGAGAGGGATGGATAGGGAGGGGCCTGGGGCGGGGCCTGGGGACAGAAAGGGGCGTGGAAAGTTGGTTGAGGATTGAACTGCTGGAACTGGGAGTTTCGGAACCTGAGAGTAGAACGGAAGTGGGCGGGGAGATGAGGGGGCGGGGGAAGGTGGGGCGGGGTCCTAGGAGGACAGGCTCTCGTCCAGGAGCCGACAAGAGATACTTAGGTACAGATGGGTTTGTAATAGAGGCAGGGCCAAGAACACCTGCGGAGGAAGGTGAAGGTTCTTGGAGAATGGAGGCCTGGAGTAGAAGCCAGGCGCGGGCCAGGTGTCAGACCTGGCATTCCGAAGGATTCTGTTTGGAGAAGGATCGGAAGCTCTGGGGGACGTTGTTTGGCGTTGGGTATAGAAGCATCTTCAGTGATGTCTGCCCTGCAGGCAGGAGGCGCTCTTGTAAGGGGTTTAGAACTGGCGAAAATTCCCTGGACACTACCATTCAGGACCATCCAGCCTATTTTTTACTACCCCCGGTGATGGCGAGGCGCTCACCTCCCTACACAGCAGTCCGTTCAGGAGGCAGGAGTTGGAGACTTCACTTATCTGTCCATGTATCTATCCGTCCAACATTGATCGGATGCTGCGTGTGCTAGACCTGGGCTTTCACAGGTGGCTAAGACGCACCCCTGTCTCCTAGCTGTCCACATTCTGGGGGGGCAGATGTGTCACCCAGAAATGACATCATGGTGTGTGAAAACTAGAACAGAGCTAGTACACAAAGGAGGGCCAGAGGGAGGCATTCTCCTGGAGCGCAATTAAATACGATTGCTGAAGAAATAACTTCCTTTGAGATTTGAAAGATGAGCAGGAGTTCTCCAGCAAGGTGCGGGAAAGGCATGCTGGATAGAGGAAACAGTTCTGCAAACACCTGTTGGCTCGACAGGGCTTGGGGTGTTTTGGAGAACAGCAGGTAGATAAACGTGACAGTGGCAGCATAGGGTGTTATGTGAGACTGGATGGAGAGGCCAAGGGGTTTGAATGTTGTCCCGTCGAACATAGAGGGCCATGAGAGGTTTTAAGCAAGAAGAGCCTGCTCAGACATGAGTGGGCAGGATGGCCTGGAAGTGGGATGAGCATTTAGGAGCTTATTGCAGTGTCCAGATGAGGGGGCCTGGAAGGAAGGGGTAGCTGAGTGAATGGGTGGGAGATTGTGGGAATGGGTTGGGAAGATTTAAGTGGTAGATTCTGTAGGATTTGTGACTGATTGAATGTGGGGTGGTGGTGATGAAGAAGAAGTCAAGGTGACTGCTGGTGCCACTCACTGGGAGAAAATTCAGGGAGACAGTCTAGGGAAGATATAGTGAGTTTGGTGTGAGGTGCCGGGGGTGCAGGGTGTTAAGAAGACATGTTAAAATACAGATCTGAATTTCAGAAGAGAAATTTGGGCTGAAAATAGAGATTGGGACTCATTTCATTTTCTTCTATATCTTTATTGAGGACCTACTGTGTGCCAGGCATTGATTGATCTAGGTACCAGGAATTCAGTGGTAAAGGAGAAAGAATCCCTGTTTTCATGGAGCTTAGATTATTAGTGTGTATGTGTGTGGAGGGGAGAGACAGACAGTAAATACATCCATGTATTACATGTTGTTTTAATTAACTGGTGCTGCTGTAACAAAAATACCACAAGTGGGTGGCTTTAAAGAACGGAAATTTATTTCCTCACAGTTCTGGAGGATAGAAGTTCGAACTCAGAGCATAGGCAAGTCTGGGCTCTCTTTTCTCTGGTGTTCCTTGGCTGCTTATAGATATATCTTCATACGGAGTCTGTCTCTCCACTGTGTGTCCATCCAGAATAGATAGGTCTAGGACCCACTCTACTCCGGTATGACCTCATTAACATAACAAAAGAAAAATCTATTTCCAAAGGGTCATATTTACAGGTACAGGAGTTAGGACTTAAACAATTCTTTTGGGGATCACAATTCAATCCATAACACATGTCATATGGTGCTAAGTGCTAAGACAAAAACTAGAGCAGTAAAGGGGGGATAGAGATGCAGGATGGAGTGCTATTTTAAAAAGAGTGGACAGTGGTGGGCTCTCTGATCAGGTGACATTTGAGAAGAGATCTGAAGGGACTGAGGGAATCAAGTATGTGGCAAGTGCGAAGGCTCTGAGGCAGGCGTGTGTTTAGTGAGTTTGTGGAACCCTGTAGATGTTAATGTGGCTGGAGAGGAGGAGGATCATTGTCAGATATGAGATCAGAGAAGTTACAGGTGGGGAGACAATCATGCAAGGCCTTGTGGGGCATTGTAAGGAGTTGGCTCAAAGGGAAACCGTCGAAAGTTTCTGAATAGAGGGGTGATATGATCTGACTTGGGTTTTAACAGGGTCAGTCTGGTTGTTGAGTGGGGACAGACTGAAGGGAGAGCAGATGTGGAAGCAGGAAGACCAGTTAGGAGGACTGCAATAGCCAGGCAAGAATAGATGGTGGCTTGAACCAGGGTGGAAGCAGTGGAGGTGGTGAGAGGGGTTTGGAGTCTGGATGCCAACTAGGCAGCAGCTGAAGCCCAGGAGTCGGGTGGGTGAGACTGCAGAGAGAAAAAGAGGCGTAAGAATAGTGCCTTGGAAGTACTTAAGGTACTGGAAGAGGGAGAAGGGAGATGTCAAAAGAAACAGGAATGGAAAAGCATTTGTTGGCTTTTAGGGCCCATGGATGATCTCCTGAGCAGTTCCTTGGAGTGTTGGGGGCAAAAATAACAGTGTAGCAGGCTGAAGAGTGAAATTGAGGAAGAGAAAGGCACCCATAGGGCAAATTATTGTCCTGAGACTATTGTTCGGAGCTTGGGAAGAGGAAGGAGAGAGAGGAAAAGGGAATTTTCTAGAAGGGATGTGGATTTGAGGATGGCTGCTGCTGTTTTAGAAGGCTGAGCAGTTTTATATTGAGAAGGCCAGTGGAAAGTGAAGAACAAGGAAGATAAGCAGAGACCAGGCTGGGGATGCAACCACTAACTGACACTGAGTGGGTTACAGAGGAGTGGGAGGGCCGCACTGCCTCTCCTGCCTGGAAGTGAGAAAGAAGGGGCAGTGCTCCTGAAGACCTAAAAGGAGGACAGATCCTTAAGCATGGGCTGGACTTCCTTGAGAAGCAGAGGGGAGATGGTTGTGCTGTTGGCTCAGTAGGCAGGCTGAGCATGAGTTTAGAGCCCCACTAAAGCAAGAACACCCTTGATTGAGGAAAGTTCAGCTTCCAGAAACTTCTCCAGAATTTCACAGCCCAGATATCTAGGAAGACACTATTTTAATTTCTGTGTGTGTGTGAACCTTTCATGGCCTTTCAAAAAATAAAATTGAATTTGCATCACCTGGGGTGGTAGGGTGTACTGTTAGCACTTAGGGCTTCTAAGGGTCTCAAAACAGCATTGGGAGAAAGGTATGAATCCCCACAGCTTGGGCTGATTCCCTAAGGAGAAGGGAAGGCGGAAGACTGGGTGAGAGGGAGGGTGCATTCCAGGGGTGATATGGATGTTGTTGGCAGTCTGAACTGCATGGAGTGGAGCCTCTTGCCCCCCGCCACGGAGGAGATGCTGCTGCAGACGTCTGTGGTGAGCGGCCGCTTCATGGGGGACCCCTCACATGAGTATGAACACACGGAGCTGCAGAAGATGAACGACGGTGACAAGGTCTTTGAAGAAGAAGTGGTGGTGAGTAAAGAGGAGAGGACAAGGGTAAGGAGGGCCTGGATAAAGAGGGCTTGGCCAGCAGAAACCCAGCCCAATGGAAATCATGGCAAAAACTACTATTATGAATTACTCCACTCCTGCTGGGACAGGTATTGGGTGTTTAGGCACCATGCTGTCATGCGTGTGTCGCCTCTTAGTCTTTACAGCTCTATGAAGTTGGTACATTACTTTCCAGGGGAGGTAACTGAAGTTTAGAGAGGCTAAGTGACTTGCCCAGGGTCATGCAGCTCCTGAGCGACAGGATGGAGTGTACAGGCAGCCCTTGTAGAAGCCTGGTTCTGGAATGAGGGCTGCAAGAGGGATCTGTGTGCACTCGGGGGTAAGGGAGTGAGTACAGGCTCCTACATTTTTGTATGAAAAAGGTTTTACTAGATAATGCATTCACATGGTTCAAAAGTCAAATGTAGGTAAAAAGGTGATACCTTTTTTCTAGGTCTGTGACGCCTCAGCTGTAATCCCTGCCGCCTCCCACCTGACAAACTTAACTCCTTGAGCCTCAGTTTCCTCTCATCCCTGTCCACCAGTCACCCGTGCTGTCTTTCTGGGGAAGAGTAATGTGTGTGTGTGTGTATCTTTCTGAATCTTGCTACTCGGTGTGGTCTGGTCAGAAACATCACCGTGCCCTGGGAGTTAAAAATGCAGAACCTGGGGCCCCAGCATCGGAATCTGCATTTTAACAAGATCCCCAGGGGACTTGAGTGCACGTTAAAGTGTGAGAAGCTGGCTTCCAGAGACATTTTATGAAAATACAAACTTCAACAAATGCCTTACTGTATGTGTTCTCTTTTTACCTTTAAAAATAACAACAAATGGTAGCATGTTATGCACACATTTCTGCACCTTATCTTTTTCAACTAACAAAAATAAATTCAATTAACAGTATATTATATGAACAACAGACCTGTCTATTCTGTGCAGTAAAGAGCTTCCTCATTCTTTTTACCATGTGTACCGTAATATATTTAACCAGTGTCTTATTAATGGAAATGTGGCTTTCCAAGTTCCGTTCTGACAAAAAATGCCACAGTGAATGACCTTGTACACGTGTTATTTCCCACGTGTGTACTCTGTATGAAAGACCAGTTCCTAGAAATGGAATTGCTAAGTCAAAAGGAAAGGAGCCCAAGGTCTGAAATTAGAGAAACCTAGAATTCAAACCCAGCCTCTCCACTTGAACCTGGGTGATCCCAAAAGCCTGGGTCTACGTCTGTGATGCCCCAGCTGCAAGCCCCGACCCCTCACACCGGACAAGTTTACCCTTCCCAAGCCTGGGTTTTATTTTCTGAGATAATTCTATTTGCTTTGCAGGTTTGTTTGAATTAAACGCGGTGACATATGTAAAGCCCCTGGCCTAGGCACTTAGTAAACATTGGTTTCCATTTCCTTCTCTGTAAATAGTCCAGCTCGGCAGCTCATGGGAAATAGGTGGCTCAGTGACTCTTGAGGGGCTTCTGTTGACGTGTTTTTCTTGTCAAATGCTGCTTTCCCCCAACATCTGTGTGAAGTCCTTTTGTTTACAGACTCTTGATATTAATTGTAACCAGATTTCATCTGCATAAAAATGTTATAATACGGAAAGGGAAAGATGCTTGGGGAATAATGTTAAGTCAAAGAGCAGGATATAAAATTACATAAACTGTGCCTAATTTTGTTTTAAATATATGCATAGAAGAGACTAGAAGGATGCTTATCAATATATTGTCTATCAGTGATTATCTTTAGGAAATGGAATTATGAGTGGTTTTAATGATCTGAGGCATGCTTTTCTATATTTTCCAAATATTCTATAGTGAGCATGATTGCTTTTATATTGTAAAAAGGTAAAATAAGCAGCATTTAAACAGGATGGTAGGATGTCATTTCTCTAGAAGGATGCACAGGAAATTGTTAATGGTGGTCGACCCCAGGGAGGAGAGCTGGGGGGCTGAGACCAAGACTCATTTTTTGGAAGTCTTGAATTTTGCATCACCTGTATGTACTTTCCATTCAAAAATAAAAATAAGAAAGAAATTAAATCCTGTTAGGAGAGAAGGTGAGGGTTCACCCACGGTGATTTTCCTGTGGACCTGGCATCTATTCATGATGATCCAGGTGACATGGTCACATAGAGGATCCTTGGACCTGGGGTGAGTGGGCAGAAGGATGACTTCTCTCCTGTCTCCTCAGATTCAGATCAAGGAAGAAACCCGCTTGGTGTCCATCATTGACCAGATAGACAAGGCTGTGGCCATTATCCCCCGAGGTGCCCTCTTCAAGACACCTTTTGGACCCACCCACGTCAATCGGACCTTTGAAGGTGAGTTCTCCAGGGCCCTTTTCAAGGGCAGTAGGGCATCTCTTCCCAAGCACAGTCGGAAATGTGTCCAGGAGCCCAGGGATAACCTGCCCACTTCCTTTGAGAAGGAATAGCTGTGGCCATATCACCAGCTAAGGATGTGCCCAGTGGCCTGGCATTGGTGGTTGACATGGGCTACCCAGTCCCTAGATTCTGACTCTCTTCTGCCTGAGGGATGGGAAAGCATGTGGCTCCTACCCAGGGTTTTACATGGGTCTGGGCTGTCTGCCTTTTCCCGCCTCCCTCCCCTTCCGTCTTTCCTCATTGCAGGATCTGAACCAAGTCTGAGCTGAAAGAAACCTACTCCCTCTTTTCCCTTCAGTTCTATGTTAGTGGTAGCTCCTCCATGTGGTCCCAATGCAGAAAAGGGTTGTGAATTTGGGAGCTGACCATCCCCTTCCTGCCTGTCACTTACTTCTAGGACTGTCCTTGTCTGAGGCCAAGAAGCTCAGTTCCTACTTCCACTTCAAGGAGGCTGTTGAACTGAAGAACAAGACCTTGCTTGAGAAGGCTGACTTGGACCCTTCCCTGGACTTCATGGACTCCTTGGAGCATGATATCCCCAGAGGTAATGGCTCATTAATTCAAGGACGACAGAACTGCCCCTGGATCAGAGCAGTGGGCCATGCCGCCTGCCATTCTCCTTTGAGAGCAGAACCAAGAGCCTGGGTGGGAATTGGTGGGTCATTGTGGACCCTTGGAGCCCTGGTGCACAGAGGTTAAGAGCTCAGCTGCTAACCAAGAGGTCAGCTGTTCAAATCCACCAGCTGTTCCTTGGAACCCGATGGGACAGTTCTACTCAGCCTTATAGGGTCGCCGTAAGTCAGAATCAACTTGATGGCAACAGGTTTGGTTTGATTTGTTTTCGTGGGTCGTTGAGGATGAGGCTTCCCCAGGGTCTGGTATAGGGCCCAGCTCATAGTAGACAATGAGGAAATGTTTGTTGAATGACAAAAATGGGAATGTTTTCCATATGCTTCCACAGACAGAAGCATCTCAGTATTTCACAGCAGTCTTGAATGGAGGCAAGCTGGGAATCTTTCCCCAAACATTTCTGAAAATGTCCTTGAAAATACTAACCATACCTACATTTCAAGTTTTAGGTTTTGGGGAGTGCTTGGCACATAGCGGGTGTTGGTTGACTGAATAAAAAGCCACCTGCTAAGAAAATGAGTTCTAAAAAAAAAAAAAAAATTCCCCTTGAGGGGAACAAAAAAAGAGTTCTGTACATTAGTTTCCTGCTATGTGCGGGGTACCTTTTCATCTTAAAACATACAGCTTCAGAGACCTTCTTGGCTCCAGGGCCCATCTAGCCCAGGCACAAAGCCAGCAGTTGTTGGCAGGCCACAGGGATTTCAGTCCCCTCCCTTGAACATTGCCCCTAGAGAAGGGCATGTCCTGGGAAGATGCTCTTCCTCTGAGGCTGTACGCCAGAATAGGAGCTGGGCTCTAGGTAGCAGGGGCCTGGACTCAGGCACTGACTTAGCACCCTGATTCTTTCCCTCCCGACACTTGGTGTTTCTGAGAACTGGGGGGAATCTGATGATGATAATTAATAGCAATGATAGATGATGATAATAACAACAACTAATTCATACAGGCAATGAGACTGCTTACTGTGTGCCAGGCACTGTGTTCAGTCCTTTCCATGGCTTATCTCATTTTAATCTTTACAGTCAACCTATGAGGTGGACACTATTATTATCCCCATTTTACAGATAAAGAGACTCAGGTGCAGAGAGTTAAGCCCAAGGAAACAGTGAATGTTAAAGCATTATACTTCGGGGCTCTGGCGTTAACTGTGGTGTTTCTTTTTAAACGAAGAGAATAGTTGGACAATAGTCACCCCCACCACTAGGGGGAGACAGACCCCTGAGGAGCAATGAGCAATCCACATGGGCTGGAATTTAGAAGGGGTGGGATGGCAGTAGTGGTTAACGGCAAGAGCTCTGGAATCAGACAGAAAAGGTTAGAATTCTGGCTCTGTCACTTAATAGCTGTGTGACCTCAAACAAGCTCCTCAATTTCCTTAAGCCTCACTTACCTCATTTCTATGGGGGGGAGGGGGGTTGGGTAATGATATTTTGTACCTCATTGGGGTTGTTGTGAGAATCGAACACATATACAGAGTTAACATACATACATCATAACAACGCTTAACACATGGTAAGAACTCAAATAAAAAATATTACTGATATTACCTTTAGTGCAAAAAGGCCTTAGAGGCGGGTCGGGCAGCCCTAGGAGAGCCTAGAAGGCCAAGACGGTAAGGAGCTGCTGGCAGTTTGTGGTCAGGTCTGTGAAGTAAGGCAGCGGTGAGCGGGTGTGCTGAGAAGGGACAAGGAGGCCACTTGGGAGCTAGTGCAGCACCCTAGGGGCCAGAAGGTGGGTTCTGAGTGGTTATTAGCCTCCATCAGGGAACAGCCACTCTGGCCTCCGCCACATGAGGGCGCCCAAGTCAAGCCACCCTCAGCATGGCTAAGCCTGCAGTGATGGATGGTAAGGGGCTCAGGACCTGCGGGGATATAAGGAGGGTTTATAGGGGCTGGAGCATTTCACAACCACTAGCCACACTCCCCAACTTTCCTTACTTGTCTCCTCCAACTCTGCCCTCCCAGCCTGGCTAGGAGCTGGAGGTGGCTGCACTTCTGCTACTAATAAAGGGAGCCAGGAACGCTGTGATGTTGGCACCCAGCGCCAGGGGCTGAGGGATGGGCTGAGGAGTCCTCTTAAATTGAGGGCAGCAGCCCGCCTCCCTGATTTGGGTATGGCCGGAATGCCCTCTCAGTGCTGACATCTCAGCCTTCTTGTCTGCAGCTGGATGCTCCAGGGCTGGAGGAGGTACTGGGCGATGGTGGAGCTAACTGCAGCAGTGCCTCCTCTCCACAGATGGAGCCTCATCCCTTGTGCAGTGTGGGTGCAGGGAGGGTGAAGGGGTGCTAGGGCCTTTGTAGCCAAGATCAAAGCTGGCCAGATGGCTTCCTAAGGGAACCCCATCAGCCCTGCCTGCTCTGCTGTTGGGGTAAAGGGCCACAGGAGGCTGATGTCTCTCCCAGCAGTAGGGAAGTAAAATGTGAGGCATGGGGACTCTTCCTAAAGAATGTGAGGCCATCCCAATGTGCCCAGTGGACAAGTGAACCCAACAAGCCCTTGGGAGGTACGGGATCGGGCCTGTGAGGTGGATGAGCTGCAGTAGCCTAAGGACCTAGACACCCCGCCCTAATGGTGGGCCTCAGGGCTGAAGGATCAGCTGCTGGCTCCACCTCCCAGTCCACCCAGTGTGTCCCTGCCTTCGGTGCTGGGGCCTTGAGAGCTGAGGGTGCCTGACATCTCCTGTATGGTGGGCCTGAGGGGAGGGCTGACCTGGGCCTTGCCTTGGGAAACCTCCCTAAGCCTCCTGCTCCCTTATTCCTAGAGCCACCCCCAGAAAGCCTCCAGGATGTCAGGCCCAGCTTTTTCTCATGATGCTTTGGTGGGGCAGTGGTGTGGCATGGAGGTGGAAGTGTGGATAGTGGAGGAGAGTAGACAGCTCTGATTTTCGCCCAGACTCCCTTCCTTATTAGCTGGTGAAAGAGCAGAATGAGCAGCAAGGAGACTGTCCTGCCAGGCAGGCAGAAGCCCGAATTGGCTGGGCTGCTAAGCGGGGCCAAAAGCCCAGGGAAGAGTTCCCCGGGACACCAGGACTAGTGGGAGAGATGGGATTTGACATCTGTTTTCTGCCCAGGTAAAGTTCATTATTTCCTCTTGGTGGCCTGTCCTTTCTGGGTCTGAAGCAATTGTTCAGAGGTCTTTGTGTCACCTCTCAGCAGATGCGGTTTAGGCTGTCCCTGTCCCTGGGACTCCTGCTCTCTGTGCCCATCAAGGTGGGCCATTAGCTCAGCAGCCTGTCCCTGGGCCAGCCTTGGCTAAAGAAAGGAGGGGAAGGGATATTGTCTGGACCCACTTACAATCTCATGAGCCATCCTGCCCGCCCTGGATCTGCAGAATATGATGGTAGTGGGTAGCTTTGGGTGCCACCACCTAGTTCTGGGGTGGCAGGACCATCCTCCTGGTGGGTATTGGGCAACAGCTAAGAATTCTCTGATCTTGGGCTGCAGTGGGTGAGGTGGATGGAGCACTAGGTCAGGAGGTGAGAGAGCAGAGCTCTAGGTAGGACTCTGCCATTCAATACTCTTTAACTTTTCATCTTATTGGCAAATGGTCATTGAGCAGATGTGACGCGCCAGGCACCTGGAATGCCATCGTGAACAAGATTCGGGTTTGAGAAGACCAAATGAAATTGTGCAGGAAAGGGAAGTGTGAAACGTGCCTCACAAACAGCGTCATTGTTGTCTTGGGAAGCAGGGAACGGCAGGCAGAGCAGCAAGAGAGGCAGCAGGGGAGGACGGGAGGGCACAGCTCCCTTCCCTGCTCTACTCTGCAGCTGGAGCAGCGATCTCAGGCAGCGGCCAGGCTGTGGACCTTGGGACTCCATCACAAGCAAGCTCTGAGTGGCAATGCCAACCTCAGGCAGCAGAGGGCAGCAAGGAGGCTGGCTGCCTGGAAAGTGGCCTTTAAGGTGATGGGAGTTGGGGAGAGGGGTAGGAGACAGAGGCATTGGAGAGGAGAAGGATCAGCCTTTTCTTGGGGAAGGGGGTGCGGATAGCTCCTCTCACCCCAGTCCCTTGGAAGTCTGGCTAATGGTGCTTGGTTTTCTAGACCAAGGGGACTGGCCCTAACCCCCCACCCCCACCCCCCATTCAATGAAACAGGAGTCTGTTCCCAGGCCTCTAGAGGGTTTGACTCTACTTTGCGGGGAGGGCATGTGGCTGCTCTGAGGGGAGGTACCCATAGCCTTTGGGTTTTTTTTTTTTTTTTTGGTAACATCGTGTTGTGCTGGTCTGAGGAGAGGGTTTAAGCCATCTATCTGCTGCCCCTGGACAGCCCTGATCACCAGCCTGGCCCACTCCTTCCCCCAAATTTAATGCTTTTCTTCCTTGAGGGTAGGTTAATGTAATTATGAGTAATAGCACTCTAGCCTGAGGTTCCCACCCTAGCAAGGTGGGTAGGTGACCCCTGGGGGCCAGGAAACCCAGAATGACTTCCTGCCAATTGCAACAGGTCCCACTCCTGACTTATTGGCCTGTCCCCCAGCCACATCCTCCAAAATCAGGCCTTCTGGAGAAGAGTGGCTGCTAGGGTGCAGGAGGGGAGGTTTGGGGAGACTCAGGAGAGTAAGCTGAAATGCCAGGGCTGCAGGAGACCTCTTTGCTCCAGGGTCCTAGAAGAGGAGGCAGCAGCTGGCTGGGCCCAGCCTTTCCAGCAGTTGCAATAAGAAAAGTAGGTGAAGGTGACAGCAAGTGCCCGGCTCCCCAGGTGGAAGTACGTGACTCCAGGCACGTTGAGAGTCTGGGTTTCCTGGGCGACCAGCTAAGCCAGGGACATGGAGAGGAGGATGGGAGTGTGACAGGAATGCAAGGGAGGGAGGGAGACAGTGCTAGCTGACAGCCCCTCACATGCCGTTAACACACTCTGCCAGCACCCTCAGCCTGCTTGGCACTGCCCTCCCCCTGGTGGGGGCACTGTATTTCTCTAGCATCCTTGCCCTCTGCTGATGAGCCCGGGCTGCTTTGTCTGAGATGCCCCCTCATCTACTGGAGGCAAGAGGTGGCCAGCCCTAGGGTGGGCAAAATTGGTGTGAGGACAGGCTGGGACCAGCCCTGCTAGAGGGTGTGCCAAGGTGCTGGTGACCTATGACCTGATAATGGTCTAGTTTGAGGGATTCCAGGGCAGTATTTGGCTCAGGCAGAGGAGCAAGACGGAGCCTGACCTTCCCAATTCAAAGGGCTGTGCAACTGTGGGCTCCCCAGGTGGGAAGGGACTGTCTCTATAGGAAGCTGGCTTCAGATGATGCTTTGGGTCCTGGTGGGCATGACTAAGGGAGCACTGGGCAGTTGTACCTTCCCAGGGCCTGTGCTTCTGGTTAAAGGCCACCTGCAGTGCCTGGAAAACAGTTTGGTCACACCCCCAATGCCCCAAGGCAGTGTCTGCTGATAAGTGACCAGGAGGGCAATAGGCTAAGGCCTTGAGCTCTGATGAGTGTAGGTCTGGGAGGTCAAGGAGGACCTTGGGTGCCCAAGAGAAAGGTTGTGAGAGCCAGGGGAATGCCTCGCCACTCCTTTCTTCTTGAGGCTGACTGGCAGGGACTGAGGGCCTGGGGAGCTGAATCAAGTCAGTGTGGCTTCCACGATGTTATCTATGCACGGGTGGTGACACTTGGTGCTGGCCACTGCACAGTGCTAAGGTGGGCTCCAGGACACCTCTCTCTACGAGCAGGGCTGAGCCAACTGACCTGCACTCTCAGAAAGGTCTGGCTTTGATGAGGGCAGGTGATCGTAGCCTGAGCAGGGCTGAGCTGCTGGCAGGGTCAGGTCTCTTGAATGCGGGGTGGCCCCAGTGGGTGGGGACTGAGTATGAGGCTGTTGGGTGTGGAGTGATCAGGGTGGGCCGTGGTTGGAGGAGGCCTGTGGGAAGCTGGGGCAGCAGGAGCAAAGCAGCCAGGCTGAACTGGCAGCCGATGAAGGCGTTGATCAGCCCTCAGTGCATCACTGTCCGGTCCAACACCAAAACCTTCAAAGCCTTTGCCTTTCTGGCAGGGAGCAAGTAGAGCTGCGGCTGGGCTGGGAGAGGCCTCAGAGCACAGGGGAATAGAAGCTCCAGATCTGCATCCAGAGGAGATTTTCCCAGGCTCCTTCCTCCCACACAGCGGCTCCCTCCCTCAGTTCTGGAGCTCAGTCAGACCCTTCCCCGCCAAGTCCTTGTGGCTGCACAGCTCTGCCCTAGGCTGACTTTCTCCTGTCTGGAGGAAGGAAAACCAGGGCAGAACCCAATAAAGACAAAGGCTCATTAGCTGCAGCCCAAGCCCCCTCCCGCCAAGGAAGTCTCCCAGTCTACCAGCTGCCAGCTCGGGCCGTTGAGCTGGGAGGCCTGAAGTAGCCAAAACCCCTGTTCGAGCCCCAAGTCTGGTCTAACCCATCTCAGGGCAAAAGGCTTCTGGGATTAGAGGACAGCAAAATGGCATCCTGGGGCCACACTAGGCCAGGGCTACAGGTCTCCAGTGATTGCCCCAGTATAAGGTGCGAGGGAGTCTGGAGTCTCTTGTCCTCCAGCCCCAATGCACTGGGCCAACAGCCCCTCCTCCATACAACCTTTAACTGACAACAAAACAGACTGGTTTGTGATTCCCCTCTTTTCACTTCCTTTGCCCTCCAAAAGACAGATTAATGAACAGTGAAATGGCTAAAAGGCAACTGGAAGGAGGAAAGTGCCTGGATAATTAAAATTGTCCCCCTTTTCCTGGTGGTACCTCTGCACCCGGACCTGGCTGCCCGAGGGGCTGGGCCTCACCTCCTGCCGCCTCCTCCCCAGGGTCCTGGAGCGTCCAGATGGAGCGAGGCAACACCTTGGTTGTGCTGCGCAGCCTGCTCTGGCCAGGTCTCACCTTCTACCATGCCCCCTGCACCAAGAACTACGGCTACATCTACGTGGGCACCGGGGAGAAGAACATAGACTTACCCTTCATGCTGTAGGATGGGAGCAGGCCCGGGGGTTTTTAATGTAAAGACTCCTAAATGTTATTTTCATAAATTTCTGTGAACTTGGTCTGTTTGTTTCATTCTACTTCCCTCCTCCCACCTCAGTGTGGTGTCCAGGCTTTGAGGAGAGGCCCAGCTCCAGCCCTAAAGCAAGCAGCAGAGGGTCAGAATGTGCTAACCAAAGAGGTACTAGATGATGAGGATCGTGGAAATGGCTGCAAGTGATGACCAGGGGCCCCCTGAGGAGAGCATTTTCTTGGACTCAGATGACAGCAGCATATGGGCCAGGCTAAAGGGCAATCAGCTGTCAGTTAAGAGGATGGGAACCTGTGGGGGCATGATCACCCTCCAATTGCATTCACATGGCCCTTCAAAACAGATGAGTGTCTAATGCTCGGCAACTGGCCGGCAATGGGCCCAAGCCCCCACACCCCCAAGCAATGAGCACACACTCACTGGGTAAGCACATGAGCCTGGTTTATGACATTCCTCAGGCAAAACTGTCCCCCAGCCCTGACCATGGCCCAAGCCCGTCATGATAAGACGGCAGCTGCCAAGGGGCCCACGGCCTGCCCAGCTGTATCTTCCAGCACTGCTGCTGGGCAGGCCAAGGGGAAGAATGCCTCCAGTCTTGCTGGAGGGAGGCCACCCTGCTGGGGTAGGCAAGAAGTACGGTTCAGGCTGAGAGCTGCCCTACTCCAGTAGAGGCACTTGCAGGGCCCTGGCTAGGTCCTCAGGAAGTCAGCTCTCAGTCAATGATAGAACACTAAAGGTTTTCTTGAGTAGGAGACATTGTCCTTCAGCAGGGGTGACCCCACAGCCATGCGTACTTTGTTCCAGCGGTGGCCTTTATTGTAGATGGGCTTGACAGAGGTGCGAGACCAGCGGGTCAGGTACCTGTGGAGGGAGGATAAGGAGGCAGCCGTGAGGGCCGGGGACCCATGCTGGAGCTGGGAGAGTGGGGCACTGCCTCCTCCAGCCAAAGCCACAGTTGGCCAAGCGAACCCTTTGACCAGTTTTCCTTTCTGGAAGGGTAGGGGCTTTTCCTGGGAGTAACCGCTGAGTGTGCTGTAAACAGATGGGCTGGGCTCTTGCTCCTGCAAGCGTGTGTGGCCGGGTCAGGGCCGGCAGGCAGGCAGCCCGGGCCATGGGCTTCCTTGATCTTTATGAGTTGTCAATGTTTGTGTGTTTGCTGGAGGAGGCAGCAGTGAAGAGCTGCTTCAGAGCAGATCATTGCTTTCTGGCCTCTGCCAAGGGGAGAGAGGCTGATGTCAGGGCCTGGAGGAACCCTCCCCTCTTCCCCACTTGGCTCACTCTGCCACCCCAGCCTTCGGGGTGCTCCCCTGGGCAGCTGTAACCTGTGTAGGACCCCTGACCGTCACCCAGCCTGTGACGGAGCTTGTGGGTGCAGACTTAGCCCAAGAAGGTTCCTGTAAGTAGAAGGGGGGCGGGGAAGATGGCTGCCGCCCATGTCCTTTGGCCTCCTTTGGGGATGGTTAGGGCTAATAGTTCCTGGAAAAGTGGCTCATGCCGGCTGGGATTGGGGTTTACTCTGTCCAGAATGGAACCTGGATCCTGTCCACAGAGGCCCATCCTTTGTCCTGCAAGCTCAGCGATAGCAAAGGCCAGTCATCCTCCCCTGTAGCCACACTAGTTTGGGGCTCAACCCAGTCACCTCAGAGACCCTCAAATGAGAGGTTTCTTTTTTCATTAAAAAAATTAATAACCTTGGACAAATTTGTTACATAGAAAAAGTGAAACGATGATTGTCGATTTATACATTTAAACTGAGCTCCCTGGACCCCCGTCTCTGCCCCTCAGCCCTGTGCAGAGGGCACAACTCTGCAAAGGAGCTGGGGGAGGTGCTGGCCTGTACGCCAAGTGTGGCTGAGTGGGAAGGAAGGCCCGCCCCATGCCTACTGTGGACCTCAGTGCCCAGCCAGGGACAAATCTGTGGAGTGCGCTGGCCGACGAACAGCTTTCTCTACAGCTGGTGGCGCTGAGACAGCAGGTCAGTCAAGGCGCAGGGAGGGGAACACCTGGCAGGCCCCTTTGCTGGCATCTCCCAGTCTTCGGTGGGGATGGGTGAAGATGGGGTGTGGAAGCAGGCTCCCAGAAGGGGGTGCTCATTGGGATTCATGGACCCAAGAAGGTCCTGAGGCTGACCAGTTTGTCCAGAGCTACTGCCCCAAAGCTGTTCTTTGTCCCATGCCCTGGGGGAACTTGAGGGAAGCTGGGCTCCAGCTAACCCTGGCCCAATGCCTGTGCCACAGTCAGCTCTCTGGGAACACCCCAACTCTAGGAAGCACCAAGGCTCCTTCCTACCTCTACTGCAGGGGGCAGGAGGAGAGTAGCAGCAGGAGAACACAACTGGGCTCCACTGGGCCCCAGCTGAGCCTGGGCCAGTGCATGGCGGCTCAAGGACCTCTGAGTGGAATCCAAAGTCCCTCACAAAGGAGCCAATCCCCTCGTAGCCTGGACTCCCTCTTCCCACTCAGGGTGGCCTTTTGCAACCCAAGAGCCCCCACACGTCATCAATCCTGTGTCACATTAAAGGACACCAGATGTATGGGAGGGTGCCTGGCCTCGCTTCAAAGGCCTGAGGGTGGGATGGATTGTGTCCTCACGCCTGCCTGCTGTCTCTTAAAAAGATGGGGGTGGGGGGTGGGCCTCATCCCCAAATGGTCCACATCACATTTGGGAGAGACAGGAAGAGGTTAATACGTCCTGCTGTCCCAGGCCTGCTGGCAGATGGCCCAGCTGGCACCGTGGGAGGTGCAGGTGGAGGTGGGCATGGTGCCAGGGTGCTAGTGAGGCACTGGTGAGGGCCCAGCCTCCAAGGGCAGGGGAGACAAAGTACCAGGAAGCAGCCCTGCATTCCTGCCTCCTGTACCCCCAGCTCAGCAATGTGTGCCTGGTACCTGCCTGGCCTCACCCCTCCATGCTTGGATTTTGTCGGGGACCTAGGAGGCATCCTGGCGGGAGGGGCGTCTTGCTTTGCTTCAACTGTCTTTGGTCCCTACAGAGAGCAGTTCCATCTTCTTCACTCCAGTCTGGGAAAGGCCAGTGGCAGCTGGACAAACTGAAGGAAGGAGGGGACCGCTGGTAGAGGAGAACAAAAAGAAACCCCCAAATCAACTTTACAGATCTGGATCTACACTCAACACCTCAGGGGTATAACAGAACTAGGAGCGTGTGAATGTGGTGATGTCAGAGATAGAGAGGAGAGGACCTCCAAATAACACGGCTGCTTAAGTGGTACACAGGGATCTGCTCCTGCACCAGAGGGGCCACCTGTGGCTATTCCAGGGTCTGGGGGCCTTCTCATCTGTAAAACCTCAGGGCCTCCTCGGCCACCACGTACAACTGTGCAGGTTATTAACTGTATAACTTCAGAGGAAGCCATTCATGATCATGAACGTTGCCCTGAAGTTGAATGTTGCATGGCTTGCACAGCTGTATACAGCAGTCCTGTCCCAGACCCTGTCCTCTCCCATTTCTAAGACCTCATTCTATCCTTCAGTAACCCCAGTGCCAGAGAAAGCCAGGATACTGAAAGTTTGTAGAAGTGTTCTGACATCCCCATAGCAACCCAGTGTGATGTCATAAACAGTGGATTAGCACTTTCTAACATCCAGTCAGCAGAGCAGGCCTTTTTACCCTCTTTGCCCCTGTGCTAAGTGCCTTACTGGGGAGGGAAGAGGAAAGAGGCTGAGGCCCACAGGGGAGGGTGAGAGAAGTGAGTGCAGTATGAACTATAGCAGTGCTGGACTGGGGCGGGGACAGGGGGAGTGCTGCTCAGCTGGAAGGGAGTGAACTGAAGAGCCAGAAACACCCCAGCTTTCCTGAGTGGTGGGAAAAGCGCCTGGACGGCTTCCCCAGCAGAATGCAGTGAGAGCTGCAGGCCCGCAGAAGGCTCAGGCTGCAGATGCCCAAGTGTGCTTACCGGTTAAGCTGCGGTTTGTTCTTGGGAACAAACCCTTCAGGAAGCCGAGGCCTGTGATTTGGGAGCAGACCTGTGTGGAGGAAGAACATGTAAGGGGATGGTCTGTGCAGCTCCCTTGGCAGCTCTTAGGGGGCCAAAGGGAAAGCTGAGGAGTGAGGAGGCTGGGGTGTGGGTGAGTCTAATTTAAGACTCTGGGTGTCCACTTCTCTTCCAGGAGGGGGCTCCTACCTGCCCGGTGGGCCATCTTCACACACTCCTCAATCTTGCGATGCTCTTCCTGGCATAGGCCCGTGATCCTTCGGGGCAGCATGCCTCCATGAGGCCGGATGAACTGACTAAGCAGCAGGACATCCTAGTGGAAACAGAAAACCAGCAGGGGGACAGGGGAGCCCAGGGTCAGCTGGGTTGGCTTTTGAAGCTGGGGAGCCAGGAAAACGCCTGTGTCCCAGCCCTTGAAGACACCTGTACTGCTCTTGGGTGCCTACCTGAGCCACGCCCTCCACACAGAGCTGTGCATACTGGTCTACTACCTTCACCGTAACAAGAGCTAAATCCCACCTGTACTAAGGTTTTCTGTGCCTCATCATGAGATAATCTTTTGATAGACTAGGTTAGAGAATAGCTGCTTCAAGAAGTGTTAACAACCATTTATGCACCTGCAGTATCCTTTCTGGTGAGGAAAGGTCTGTTGAGTTATTCTCCTTGGGTGGGGTAGGGGGTACCAAAACAAATTTCCCCAAAAGAGGGAAAACCTGCACCATTTCAACCCCCAAAGCCTACGTGCCACAGGCCAGAGTACATGCAGGCAGACCCTCCACCTCCCATCCCTCCGAAGTGCTAGGCAGTCCTATGCATTGAGAAGGAAGGGACCAGGGTTGTGAAGAAAGATGGCAGGTTTCACCCCACATCTTCTAAGGCCAGTTGTGTAGGGTGCTTGAGCTTCTGTTGGACCACCACATTCCTGCCAGGCTGTTTTGGACAGATCAAGGCAACAAGGATGAACAGGGCCAGAATCAAGACAAGAGATCATCCTCCCCATAACTCTCATAGGCTGGCTGGGTAATTGCCTTAAAAACACTGAGGGGGTTAAATAAGACTCACCACCCTCCACCCCACCCACAGGGGCCTGGCAGGCCGGTCTCAGCAGTCATGTTCCACGAAACTGACTTGCTGCCCTGGAGGAGCCTCGCTGGATAAGCACAGATTTGTTTTAATCACTGGACAGCTCCTAAGGGACCTAGGCCCCTAACCCCCACCCCTGTAATCTTCGGAATCTGATGAAAAGAACTGGATTGGATTAATCCAGGGCTAATAAACTGTGCTCACAGCCCCAGTCCCCCGCCTCAGGCTGCCAAGCAAGCTGACAGTTTTATGCAGCTCAGGCTAATGGTGCTCTGAGTGGAACGGGGTAAAAGGAAAAACAACTTTAGCCTTTACCTCGGAGGGGATTAGATTTCTTCTGCTGGATAAACAGAGCCAAGTACGTCTTCTGGAAACGGCTGGTAGGAAGAGTGCCCCATGGTGGCTGGGCAGCTGGGGGTTCACATCCCCATTGGCCACCGGGATTCCAAGTATGCCCACAGCCCCATTCACTTCCATGTCACAGAAGCCTGTGAACACTGTCCCTTTGCCTCTAAGCTGTCTATTACTCCAGGCGGCCATCAGCAGAAGAGCCCCCCTGCCCGTGGTGGCATGAAGCCAAGGCCCCCCAGCCCAGAAGATTAGCTGGGCCATTCTGTTCAGATCCCACGGACATGTGGCCTCTCCTGCTCTTATTGCCCAACCAGGATCTCTGGCCCTTAGTCATCCCATTCCATTGAGGGGCACAGGGACAACTTGCAGGTCAAATTGGCCCAGAGCCTCAATCATCTGCAACCCAAAAATAGGGCACTTAATGTCACCAATGAGAACTTGGAAGAACAAGTAGATTTCTCCATGCTGCATCCTTCCTCCCAGGCCCTCCTGTTTCTAGAGGTGTACAGAAAGGGAGTCGGCAACATGGGCTCTACCGGGGCTTTGTATCCCTGGAGTTTGTATCCCACCTCTGACACTAACTAGCTGGGCAAATTAATCAACCTCTCCACGTCTCAAACATCTTCATCTGTAAAACGAAGATGGAAAAAACACCTACTTCATAGGGTTATGGTGAAAATGAAGTAAATTAAGACATGTAAGCACCTACAATAGTACCTGACACATAGTATGCACTCAAGACATGTTACCTATTGCTATTAGCTATTATCTTCTTTTCCACGAAACAACAATTCTGGGAAAGCTAGAATGATTAGGAGTCTTTGTAGCTTCAGTATGGAAAGAGACAGTAAGGTGTTCCCAGATGACAGTAAGGACCAAGAGCCTCTTCAAATATATCCTCTCATTATAAAAGGAAGAAAACCAACCCTGTATCAGGATTCCACCCCTTCAAGAACACAGCCCCCAAAAGGACTGGGGTACAGGGCCCTGGTGGTCTAAATTGCAACCGAAACAAAAACGACCTCCCGTTGTCAAGTCAATTCCAATTTATGGCGACCCCATGCATGGCAGAGTTGAACTGTACTCCATAGGGTTTTCAATGACTGATTTTTCAGAAGTAGATTGCCAGGTCTTTCTTCCAAGTGCCTCTGGGTGGGTTTGCGCTGCAAACCTTCCAGTTAGTAGTTGAATACTTAATTGTTTTCACCACCCTAGGACTCCAAAACCATGAACTGAATCAGCAGCTCTCTATTCTGGCTGGACATGAGAATGACCTAAGGAGCTTTAAAAAACAACCAGCCCAGGCTCCACCCTAGACCAACTGAATCAATCTCTGGAGGTGGGGCTTGGGCATTTTTAAAGCTTCCTTGTGATTATAATGGGGAGTGAGGATTGAGAAGCACTGGATGAAATGCTTCTGTTTAGTGGCTCCCAAGCTTGCAGCTGCGGCTAAAGGAGGACGCTGTTCAAGTTCACCAGGGCATACAAGCTCGGCGACATGCAGCGTTGAGGTCTCAGCCTGCAGACTCACCTCATAGCTATACTTGTGCTTCAGGTTCCAACGACAGATGGGGCACTGGCCGGAGGGGTTAGGGGGATTTGGACTTTCCTTGGGAGTCCCCCCTGTGATGTGGCCTTTGATCTGGGAGGCAGAGAAAGAAGAGCCAGTGAGGGAGAGGCCGATGTGGAGCCAGGTATCCTTGAGCAAGCCCTCAAAACAGTGGAATGCTGGTGAAACTTTATCTCCGGGGGTCTTGTAGGAGCAGGGAATAGGTCTCTCCAGCCTGAATCATGGTGGGCCCTGGGGTAGCTATGGGGATGTGGTTTGGTGGCCTGCAGGGGTAGTGGAAACCATGTGAACTTAATACTGGTGCCAAGAGGGAGGGGTTTGCTGCATCTGCTGAATGCTACCTTTCCTTCTTTAAAAATACAAAACAAAAACACCTGCTGAATAACATGATTTCTTCCCCTGCCCCCGCTTTGGGAACAAGAATACACATACATGGTAGAGAGTTTCAAACTGCAAAGGGACAGAGAGTCCAAAGAAAGTCTCCCTCTCAGCCCACACGTCCTCCTCAGAGGAAACTGCAGTTTTGTTTTAGGTACCTGACGGAGGTATGTCTGTGCCAGTGGTTCTCAACGGGGCAATTTAGCTTCTCAGGGGACATTTGACAATGCCTGCAGACATTTTTGTTGTCATGATGTGGGGGGATTTGCTACTGATATCTAGTTGGTAGAAGTCAGGGATGCTGCTAAATACCCTACAATGACCAAGAGAGTCCCCACAACAAAGAATTATCTAGCTCAACATGCCAATTGTGCCAAAGCTGAGAAACCTTGGTCTATGCCTGTACAAGCAGACGTCTATGTGTACAAGCAGGTATTTGTGTATACAAGCAGACATCTGTGTGTACAATCAGGTATTTGTGTGTACAAGCAGACATCTACGTGTACACGCTGACATCTTTGTGTACAAGCAGACATCTGTGTGTACAAGCAAGTATTTGTGTATAAAAGCAGGTATCTGTATACACAAGCAGACATCTTTGTGTACAAGCAGACATCTGTGCGTACTCCTTCCCCCCACCTCCTTTTTTAAAAATGCAAATGGAAAGATACATTCCTGTCTTGCTTCTAGCTTTTGTCATTCTGGATGCCATTCTTGAAACCCTGCTGAGGCCACGTGTGAAAGGACCTCCCTGTCACTGCCTGGCTGGTAGTCTCCGTCTCCTGTGAGACAGCCTTGAAGTACTAAACTCAATAAACCAATGATCCAGGGGTCTGCTCCAGCTGCAAGATGGGGAGCTTAGCAAGTCTTGTTGACTGAGGCCATGGGACAGGTTTGGGAGGCTCTGGGAGGAAAGCACCACTGTCTACTGGGGGAGAACTGGAGAAAGGGAGAGGGGCTGAACATAAACAGCTGGCTGTTAGGGCACTGCCACCTACCTTTCTGCCAATGCAACCATAACTGCACCCAAAACGAAGATGTTGTGGTTAGAGAAACTGTGCAGGTGCACAGTAGGGCTTAGGGGGAGGGTTTAGGTGGGCTGGGCAGGGAAGAGAATTAGCATTTCCTGACTCCCCATTCATTACGTATCTGGCTCTGTGCTAATAACAGTTCATATGTACCATTAAATTTCCACAACCTAGCAAAAAAAAAAAAAAATTTTTTTTTTTTTTTAGTGAGGTAGGCATCACGAGACCCCAGACAGCAATAGCAGAGAGGTCACCCATAGCAGGCAGGGGCTCTTCCCTCCCCCTTGGAGCTGTCACAGTGCCACAGTGTCCCAGATTCATGCCCCACGTGAAAAACTCTTTACAGTCAAAAGGCAGATGTGTTTCTCTCCTCTAGCATGAAGTTTAAGGGAGCCAAAATGTGCTCTAATGCAATAGGGCCCCTAAGTCAACAGAATTCTTCTGAGGCTAAGCAGTGAAAAGGCTGAGGGAATATTCTGGGGAAGACCCAAAGAGGGAACCCTACAGGTTCATCCTAGGGATAAGACTGCCTTGGGAAAGACTAAGCTTGGCTGGCTGCCAGAAGGATTAAATCCCTGGTTGGGATGGAAGTTAGAGAGGCTGCTGGGAGCCCTGTGGAGTGGCTGAGGATTCCTTGGAGGGATGGAAGGCCATGTGAAAATGACACTGTCTTTTAGGGATTATAGGATAATCTAGACCCCATGACTCCGAGGGAGGGAGGTGAGATGGGCCAATGAGGGAAAGGGGACAGTGGGTGGACAATGAATTGTTCCAGCTTTCTTACCAACAGACAAGCCAGGGCACCAGCCAGTGAGCCCAGAGTGTTTCACCTTTTAACTGCATCACTTAAGGTGTACCTTAGTCATTCTAAGCAGGAAGGAAAGGAACCGAGGGCCAGGCTCCTTGCCCAGGGTCAACTTCCTGTGGCTTTCTAGGCCTGCCAGTGCCTTAGTTTCTCTTCTGGGAAAATGATTTATCACCTGCCAAAGAACATATCAGCAAAGGTCTCTGAGACCCTGTCATACAAAAGGCCACTTTAATCAAGTAACAGACGCCTCAGCCCAGGCACAGTGACTGTTCCTGATTAACCACACTATAGCACACATCTTGAAAAAATAATCGATTGTGGGATTCATGTTCACAGAGGCAGCTGATTCTGGGGCCAGGAGTCCAGTCTGAGCCTCCTCCCTCCCTTCCTCAGAGGAGCAGCCAGGCAGCTCCAAGTGCTAAAGAGGTTAGAAATGGCCAACGCGATGATACTTACTATAGTCGTATTCCCTTCTTGGATCTCCACCACTATAGGGATAAAGAGGAAAAATTAGGTCAGCCATTTAATAAGGAACAGGGAGCTTCAAATAACAGCTCAAATTCTACACTTGCAGAAAGACGGAGCCTTCAGTCTGTATTCTCCCACGGTCAATGCAGGGGCTCCGCCCTGGAGGCTGGGTGGGCAAGCCCAGCGGGACCAGCTCTCTGGGATTCAGGGTTTCCACACTGCTTTTGCCTTTCTAAGCCAAGATTCATCTTGGTTCTATCCAGGGGAACTGGCAGGATCCTGCCCAACCGACCGATGCTAGCAATAATGACCCCAGGAGTGGTAGAGCAGAGGCATTTATCAAATTAAAATGGTTTCTGACCTGGAAGAGTTTGCAATCTAAGCTAGGGCACTGAACTAACACTGTGGCCACACAGTGGATAAGCAATGAGACAAGTCCACTCCTGAAACCTGTCCTGAGAGCCTCCTATAAGAATCTGTACAAGGACAGCTGTGTGAGTTAAGTTCTCTTCTCTTGTCTCCCTGCAGGGCTGTGTTTTGTCATCTGACTGGAGGGGGGTGGTGGAAGAGTGGGACCTGGGAGAGCGGCCCTCAGATACTGGGTCCAGGCAGAATTTCAAGGAAGAGTGCTGCAATTCCAAACCGAGAGGGATCCCTCAGCTCTGCATATTTAGGTCTGAGGCAGAGGAGAACCCCAGGGTAAGACAGTCAGCTGTAGACATCTGTTAAGCTGTTAAGTACTTCCTGTCTTGTGAACCAGGATGCAGAATGACAACCTCAACAATAACTGAAGGAAAAACCAAGCCAATAATCCAGATTCAGCAAATATGATCAAATAGAAAGTTCTTGGGCATACTTCGTTGTTTTTCTAATCTTTAGGAAGAGAGACACCATATAAAACTGTTAGCACAGGAGCTGGCACATAGCAAAATGCTCAACAAATACTAGCTTTTAATTTTAGGGAGCAAATACTTGTCATGGTTCTCTGCTGGCTGCTAATTACTGTAATAGAAAACTTGGGCCCACACAGACGTGCTGCAAACTGTCTCCCCAAATCCTAACACCATATTTTAATGGCAGCTTGGCCACCACAACTCAGTTTTTATTCAGCTCTGGCCAATGCAAGAAGTAGCACCGATCAGAACGAGGCCCTGGTCCTTAAGTGTGTTAATCTAGTGAAAGCCATGGTTCTCTCCCTACAGACACATCTGTGTTTCTGAGCATACACACTATGATGCAAGGACTTCAGGAAGCTCACAGGCCCATGAAGCCATGCAGTTCATACTGGTTACCTCTCTGTGGTGTCAATAGGTGATTTTAGTTTCTTTCTTTCTTTTTGCCTATCTGTATTTTTTTAAGTTTCTAAAATAAACATGTACTGTTTTTGCAATTAAAAATAAAAAAGGAGAATGTCTAAGGAAAAAAGTGAGGCAATTCTAACACAGCCGGAGGCCCATGGCAGCATCTGTGATCACTGAGCTCTGTGACCGCCACCTAATTGGACACAGACGCCTGGAATGGTTCCCCACTTGTTTTCTGGGCAAGGCCATTCATAAAGACTCATTACTCCAAAACAACCAACCTGGAAGTCCCTCGATGTCCAACGCCAGACACACAACGGAGTAACGATAACCAGAAAAGCCCTGGGGCTCTCTCCAGAGAACGCTGTAGTCACTAATAAATTCAAAGACAAACTAGGTTTCTTCATCTAAAAGAAAATGCGTCACCCCACACACGGATCTACTTGTACTAGACAAAGACCAGCCCAAGAACGGGATGTGGGTGAGACTCAACCTTGTCGTCAGTCTGGCAGCCAGTGCAGCTGCAGAGGAATGGTCACTGCAGTGAGTCAGTCTGCAGACACAGCCTACAAATGTGGAAGAGCAGGGGAGCGCACCCGCAGTCCAGTGGGGTTCCAGACATCCTGGAAATGGTGCTAATTAGCAGAAATCAAGGTGGGAGAGGGACTGAGGGTGACCAAACCTGAGCACCAACAGGCAGGGGGAAAGTTTCTGAGCATCGCAAGAGGAAACGGTACAAAAGAAACACTGTGGTACCACCTGAGTCGGCACAAGAACAATGCCCAAACACGAAGTGGATAAACATGTGGTTTCCCTCCTGGTAGAGGCACTTGGGTTCTAACCATGAGATAAACAAGTCTAACAAAATACACATCACTCCCGGCAAAGAACCAAACCCTGAAGTCATGCACTGGCCCCTGGAAAAGAGATCAAAGCCGGTGGCAAGCTCTGCTGTTCACAAGCTCCCCACACAGCAACTCTGAGCCAGTGAATTCTCCTTCCATAAGCCAGTAGGTAAAACAACCGACAGATGCTTATCTCATAGAAAATTTGTCAACCTAGAAGGAATGACCCGAGAACTCACTCGAGATTGACATTTATCAGGATGGTGTCTCAGTATAGGGAGAAAGGGCCTGGCTGGAGCCTGGAGAGGCCCTGGTAGATTCTACGTCTCTGAAAACAGGAGATAGCAATCAGAATAGTATTGATTTTCAGTGTGCATATAAAAATATGTCAAAACCAAACAAAACCCGAGATGCATTTTATCCTTGGCCTCTCCTCCATTTCCTTCTCTTCAAGAGAACTGGGGTTGGCTAAGAAGGGCTGGACTTCAAGATGGAGGCGCCAGTAGAAAACTTGTTCAGCAAAAGATGGAATCACTCTTGCATCTGAGATATGGCTATATTCAGTAAACTAAGGAAAGATATGACGGAGTTTTTCAAATCAGAACTAAGGGCCAAACTCTTTCAAGACAGGCACTTCTCATCACATCAAATAATCTGTCCCAAACAAGGCAACACATTTGCTGAGCATCCGTGCAGAGTACAGCCTTACTCTGCCTACTGTGAAGAGTTACAGTTGAACTGGAAGACACAGTCTTTGCCTTGGAAGAGGAAAGGAAACTAAAACAAGCATGGGAACTTCACTGTAATAAAGTCTACGCCTCGTAAAGAGGTCCTTTAAGTACTTCAGTAAATACTCGCCTAGGATGGAATCCAAGATAACTGAATTATAATGCTCTGGAGCAAACGGCATTGCGGTACGACTGTGGTGAACACAAAAGACCTTGATGGTCCCGTAAACACAGACATAGTGAACAGCAGTGGTGGAAAGACCCAACTGCTTCGTAACAGAGGAAGTGAACAAAGTTGAATGGTCAGGAGAGGGAGATGCTGCTACAGGAAGTACCCAGAGACCAAAGTCCCTCTGGAAAGGATCCACGGAAACCAAGTCCCAAGAAGGGTATGAAGGAATGGAGTAAACTGAGTGGCAGGATGGATAGAAGGAGGCACTAAGTCTTGTGTAGGGTCGGGGGTCGGGGTGGGGGCTAGAGTGCATGCTTGGGATGAGTGTCTGCATTTCTGACCGTTGACTATTTTTCTCAAACTCCTACAGCACTGTTGCCTTTAGTTCACCTTTAATTCTACCATAAAGTTTTTAGGTCCTCTCATCACCGTTCTTCCTCTTCCCCTGCCCCCATTCTTCTCCCCTGCACCCATGAGGGAAGGTCCCTCTGCACTATGGTTTAGAGCTAGGAGTCTTATTTCTGCACAGAAGTCTTTTTCCACTAACAGGTTGTTGTTGTAAGGTGCCGTTGTTCAGTCAGCTCTGACTCACAACAACCCCAGTATACAACAGAACAAAACCCTGTCTGGTCCTGCACCATCCCCATGATCACTGGTATACTGTACTCAAGTCCACTGTTGACGTAGCTGTATACTTTTAGTGTCTTACAACCTAGGGGGTTCATCTTCCAGCACTATGTTGTAGTTAGGTGCTATCGAGTCGATTCTGACTCGTGGTGACTTCACATGTGCAGAGTAGAACTGCTCTACAGGGTTTTCAAAGCTGTGACGTTTTGGAAGGAGATCACCAGGCCTATCTTCCAAGGTAGCTCTGCGTGGGTTTGAACCACCAACCTCCAGTACTATACTGGGGAATATTCTGCTGTGATCCATAAGGTTTTCACTAGCTAATTTTTAGAAGTAGATTGCCATGCCTTTCTTCCTAGTCTGTCTTAGTCTGGAAGCTCCGCTGAAACCTGAAACCTGTCCACCATAGGACCCTGCTGGTATTTGAAACAGGTGAAATAGCTTCCAGCATCATAGCTTATTGCTGCTCAGAAGTGTCTTTCCACTAGCAGGTTACTCCGGACTGTATACCTTGAATGCTTTAAAGCACTCGACTCGCTCCTTCCCCTCTCAAAGCTTTTAGCCATATGGCTGACCACCCAGTTGGCCACATCCCTGTCTGACATGCTAGGTCCTCCAGAAAACCTCCCTTAGCTGATTAGAAGAGACAAAGCAAACTCCCTTTGGCTTTACTCAACACACTCGGCTCTAAGTGCCTGATAGATCATAATCATGTATGTGTTTATCTTCCTTGTTTTAAATATATTTCTTTCATGAGGGCTGTAAGAGTGATATGGCAGGAACTCCAGGTCTAACACAGTCTTTGCTAAGTCTGGTAAGGTCAACAACAGAGGCAATTACTGTAAGTGGTCTTTGGCAAGTTGACTGATGAGGCTTCAGGGAAAAGGGGGAACGACACGAAGGTACTGCCATGGTATATCATAAAAACGGCATGGTGGAGGCCTCTGACCTCCTCTAACTTCATAAGGTGGAGCAGAATCAAGATCAACAGCCCAAGGCTGACTCCTGTGAGGTGGAGGCCAGACATACCTCCTCTTGCAAGCCCTTTTTACCTATTCTGATACCATCCATCCCTTCCCCGGCACTCTCTACTTCTCTGCTGGGTTTGATAATTCACAGACCATACTCATGATTAAGGGGGTTTATCAAGGAAGTAAGGGCTTACAATTCATGTTCAGGATACAGTTCTTTGTTCAGGACAGCCTCTCCTCAGCCATGCCTGCAGGCAGGTCTCTCTCTGGCCCTTGTCCCCTCTGCCTGGCCTCTGCCCTGCTCAGGCAAATGTTACGATGCTCTTTTAGCTCCGCTGATAAGCACCCCGAAGTAACCCACTCCACCACCAAGCCTCCTGCCCGAAGGCACTCAGCTTTCTTGCTCCTGTCGGTCTCCTGGTTCTGCTGCTGCCGTTTTTCACTGTCTTCGGTGTTACAGCTCTCTTTCAGTCTTCTGGTTCCAGAAGCTTCTCAGCGCGGGGATTCTGGGGCAAAAGGATGCCCTCCACCCCTGGCTCTTCCTTCTTGATGGTGGTGAGATCCTCCCTTCCTGCCTCTGGGATGGCTCATTTTCAGCCTATCGGGATGGCAAAACTGGCCAATCCCTTAGTTAGGGTTCCATGTACCTTATTTGCATAGTCCCACCCAATCACTGTGTGTGAGTCACAAAGACTATGGCTAGAAGGGCCAAATTAAGTAATTCAGTTGCCCCACAGGTACCAAGGTGATGTTACTGGTGGAGAGGGAAGAGTGCAGGCTCTACTTCCAACTCCACTATTTAATATGTGTGATATTGAGCAAGCTACTGAACTCCCCTGGGCCCAATTTCCTCGTTTGTCAAATTGAGGACAGCAATATCCACCTTTAAGGATTGTTGAGAAGAATAAACACACGCATGTGAAAAACCTTGTACAGTGCTTGCAGCAGGCACTTACTAAACTATAATTTCCATTTTTGGCTCTGTTCTGTCTTGCTTCTTTCATAACAATCTTTCTTTGGCTTTGTGTGTCCCTCTTGTCAATCCTTGGGTGACCAGGGTTTCTCAACAGTGACACAAGTCACATTTTAGGCCAGACAGTTCTCTGTTGTGGGGGGCTGTCTATGTACTGCAAGATGTTTAGCAGCATCCCTGGTTTTCACCCACCAGATACCAGCAGTACCAGTTGTGAAAACCAAAAATAACTCCAGACATTGCCCCCAGTTAAGAACCACAACTTTACTGAAAATCCTTAGAGGCGGGACTCTGCTGCTCAGTCCTCAAGAACTTTGACTAAAATTAAGTAGTACTCCCTAATACTTTGAAAAGTAGGATGCTTAAATATTTTCAGCAAGAGACCCAGCTTTAAATTCTATGTGTACAATATTATTTGGGTGTCAAATATACCAGCTTCAAAATTAGTTTTATGTGTAATACTTTATGCCTTACAAAGAATGGGTAGAGTATCAAAAGAAAATTTTTCTCATTTAAAGGCCCTGGAAACAGGGTGGTTATTAAGAATAATACAGAAGATCATAGTGGCTTCATGTAACATCACATTCAATTCAGTCTAACATTTAGCTGTGAGGTCTGAAATAAATGAGATAGAAAAGCTAACAGCCTAAATATTTATAGAGAGTAGGACTTCACAGACCCACCTGGTTATGTATCCCATCATTTCACAAACTTTCCAACTAAAAAAGTTCTTTTAAGTCTAACCTCAAATATTCCTATTGTAAGAAAAATGGATTCCTCTCACCTATCAGGGAACACAGCAAAGAACTGTTTTCAACTTTGAATCTCACAAAGGATATGCAAATTGCAGCTACTGTTTGACATTTGGTAAAACCTGTTACTGTAGAGTTGATTCCAACTCACAGCGCCCCTACAGGATACAGTAGAACTGCCCCATAGGGTTTCCAAGGAGCAGCTGATAGATTTGAACAGCTGACCTTTTGGTTAGCAGCCAAGCTCTTAGCCACTGTGCCACCAGGGCTCCTTGACACTTGGTAGATACCCTCAAAAACATTATGGGCATATGCCTATTTTGCAGCATGGGAATAGATAAAACATCTTTCATGAAGCATGAACTCTTCTGGTATCCTTCTTTATTGACAGATCAGCCTAATGTTAACCAGGTAGTGTCTGGACCTTGTTGTTCTTTCTAGTAAATGTTCCATCTCCCCTTCATAGCTAAATTCTTCAAACATACTTGCTACTTCCATTTCTTCATCAACTATCTCCTTGATTTCCCAAACTGGATTTCTTCTCTGTCACGCTATTAAAATTGCTGGTGGAAAGCTAAAAAGAGACCTGAGACAAATCCAGTGGCCTCTTCATTAGTGTCTTAGGCTGGATTCTCTAGAGAAGCAAAATCAGTAAAGTGTATAAATATATATAAACTTATATTAAGGAAATGGCTCACAAGGTTGTAGAGGCCGGAACATCCCAAGTCTGTGGGTCAGGCGTCTCCTGATTCACATAACTGCAGGGGCTGGTGAACACAAGATCGGCAGGTCAGAGAGCAGGACTCTTGTTCACATGCTGCAAAGACTGACGAATCTCAAGACTGGCAGGCAAGACCACAGGTAAGCTGCTAGCTCAAGTCCCAAGAATCGGAGGTCACGTGAACAGGAACCAGCTGCAGGATCCACGGTGAGCAAAAGCCCACAAGCCTTGCTAGAATGTCCACTTACATTTGATGCAAGCCACACACCCAAGGAAACTGCCTCTCAGTGACTGGCCACTCACAGCAGATCTCACCACGGAGGTGATCACAATACATCAAATCTCATGGATGTGATCACAACATCACCCTACTGCCAAGCCACTGAGAATTATGGCCCAGCCAAGCTAACATACAAGCTTAATCATCCCAACTAGGCTCTTCTTTTTGGACTTTTCTGCTCCTCCTGACAACAATGATCAGTCTTCTCCTCTAAATTCTTCTTCACTTTAGTTAAAGAATATGCTGACCAGAGCCTTGTGTGGGAAAAATCATTTCTCTTATACATCACTCATCATCTCCTGCTTCTAGTAGTACACAGAGGTGTGCTATGTTCTCAAATATCTTTTCACTGTTCCTCGGATTCCATCCTTTTATAAGCCTGTTCAAGACACACCCCTTTATAAAAACTTTTGAATGTTTCCGGTAACAGAATCTCCCTGTACTTGGTCATGTAAATGCTTAATTGCATTTATGGCAACATATACGCATCATCTAAGCGTCTTGGAAAAACGGCTGTACTTTCGCTTTCTCCAGCATCCCTTCACAGTTCTTTGCCTTCACTAAGCTCTCAGTTGATGCTGGAATCATGTCGCCTTTCTAGATTTAAGGTTACTGAAAAGCAGAACCACCATCCAGCATTTGCCTCTGTATCAGCTGCTCAAGGGACTTCCCACGTTGGCCTCCACCTCTCAAGGAGACGAGAGACCCGAGCAGAAAAAGCTGCCATCAGATCACCGCGTTTTCAGATGAGAAAATGGAAAGGGAGATCCAGGGATTCTTTATCGAAGGTGGAGGAGGTTAGGGGAATACGGGAGGGAGAATTAACTTGCAGACCCTTACCGAATACTTTGCTAAACCCGGGGG
Organism: Loxodonta africana; assembly: GCF_030014295.1. Lineage (NCBI taxonomy): Eukaryota > Metazoa > Chordata > Mammalia > Proboscidea > Elephantidae > Loxodonta > Loxodonta africana. Next base: position 106,369,596 of record NC_087342.1, read on the forward strand.
TAAATTTTCCTTCCGCTGCAGCTGACTAAGCAGGCCTTTCCTTCCATCCTTTCCTCCTTCGCGAGGGTACTCACAAGGCACGGGAGGTCAAGATAACACCAGGGTCTGTAAAGGGTTTTAAAGCACCCCCGGGACACCAGCACCTCCTACGAATCAGAACCACGCGAAGGAAAGGGAGGGCGGGGAGCATGGGGGCTGGCAGAGGGCAATCGGCGCCACTCTTCTCAACCTCGGGTGGGTCGTCGGGACCCGGAACTCACCTTCCCGGAGCCTGCGAACTGGAGGCAGAGGCCTGGTCGCGGCCGGGACCTCCAGGAGCCCCCGGAGCAACCGCCCACAGCCAAACACCACGGCATTGAAGGCCGCCATCTTGAAAACCCAACCTGACCTCTTGGGAAGTGCACTTCCGTTTCCGGAGCGGCGTGCGCGCAGCCGCAGTGGTGAGGCGAGAACTGTGTAGCCTTGTGGACTTTTTGGTCTGTGAGTCCTGTCACTTTTATTTCCCTCACCTCTTCAGCTTTGCGCGAAAGGGAGGAGGCTTCTGAGTCAAGCCTGCATTTCGTCCCGAGGTTCTAAGGGAAGTCGTTGCTTCATTCCGAGAGTCTAGGGGAGGTTTTCTAGCTCCTGTCTGCCAGTCCCTGCAGTCCGTGAAATGGCTTTCTTTCCCTAGAAGTCTTCCTCGGGTATATCACATGCATCACCCTAATTTCTTAAAAGCTTTTTCTTCTGTGCAAGTCAGATGTGGATTTTCAGCTTCTTGTGGCTGGGTGTAGTTCTGCACCGTAGAGGGTAAAATGGTTAGAACTTTAACTCTGGAGTATCAGGCCGAGCCGGGATAAAATCAATTACCTCTAACCCCACCCGCACTCTCGCACCCCCATCCTTCCCAACTACGTGGCTTTTTTATTCTCATATACTCAACACTTCCTTCTAGACCCAGGACCTTTAAAAAAAAAGGTAATTCCTCTGCTTGCTTTTTATTCACCTTGCTAACTTGTACTTATTTCTCAGGTCACAGTTTAAACATCACTTCCACAGTGAAGTCTTCCTTGATGTTCTTGTTGCTGGTTCTCATACACGCTTACATCTTAGTATGTAAGGTACCTGGCAGTTTTAGGTTTGTTTGTGTAACATGTCTTTCCCACCAGACTATAAGCTCTCTGAAGGCAGGGTTATTGTTTTTTGTTTAGTGTTGTCTCTCCAGCAGTTAGTACAGTGCCTGGCACATAGTAAGAGTGCGATATATAGCTGTTGAATGAATGATTAGTACCTATTTTTTAGGGTCGTTGTGAAGATTAGGTGAGATAATAAATGCTCTATAAACATAAGCTAATTAATAGGGCAATTAGTGAGATGGCCCTTGTCCTAGATACTTTTCACGAGTTTGACATACTTGCCTTATAAGGAAGCTTATGGTACCAAAAGGAAGACAGGACAACTGTCTTGCAGTTTTCCGTCTTTTGGATTTGTAGGATGTATAGATGTTCCCTTCGAGCTGCATAAGAAGAGAAAACCTTTCACAGCTCACTTCTTCCACTTAGTGGTTAGGTTATTCTTTTCCACCCTCCATAATAAAACTGAAGGGAGATTTTTCTAGTTATCCTACTCTGATTCATAGATGGGAAAATCAGGCTCATTAAATGGCACAGCATGTTCCCCGATGAAGAGAGAAGCAGCCCATCTTCCAGCTGGGACTGCAACCAGGTGGGCTAACCCTGGTGGGCTAGCCACCAGAAATGCAGAATGCAAAGCAGCTGCTGCATGGTGGGCTTGAGTGGCATCACCATAGACAGAGCAGGAGAAATTGCGTTCAGTAAAGGCAGGTCTGGGGAAGGGGGAACTTGAGAGAAAGGCCAGTTCAGGTGGGTGAGACTGACACATGGATTAGGAGGGGAGCAGAGGAGCTTGGTGGGGTGTGGATTTAAGCTTCCCAGCCAGGATCAGGAAAGCCTTGGCTCTCCCTTTAGGTTTTGCTTTCCCTCTGTACAGATGACCTTGAGCCCTTCTTGCTCATATCACATTCCCCATTTCTCTACCCCTCCCCAACTTCTGGGGATCTAGTAGAAAGCATTGCATAAACACAGCCCCACCCAGGGCTTGTTTTGGACATGGTTAGCTAAAGTATTTGAGTGCCAACCCTCTCCTCATTATTTTGTCCTAAGTTATCATAATCAGATTTTTTTTTAGCAAACAACTTGTAGTTTCTACAATGACAAGTAGCATGTGATTATCATAGAAAAATGAAACAATACATAAAGTAAAAAAATAAATATTACCTGTAATCTAGAGATAACCACTATTTACATTTAGCAAAATGAAATAATACTGTACATAATCTTTGTTTTGTAATATCTTATTTTTCTGAATCCATTCATTGTTAGTCCCCACATTAGAAACAGTTCTGAGACCAGATTTTGCTCAGAATGAAGACTAGCCTTTTTTTTTAACATAAAAAAACTTTTTGTTAAAGTATAACCTGTATAAGAAAAGTGCACAAATCATCAGTGTACAACTTGATGAATTTTTACAAAGGGAAAATACATGTGAGATGACTATTCACATCAACAAATAGAACATTGCCAGCACTCCAGAGCACACCCTAAGGCCCCCTTCCAGACACTAACCCTCAAGGGTAATAATTATCCTGGCTTTTAGCACCATGATTACTTTTGCCTACCTTTGAACTTTATATAAATAGAATCTTACAGCATGTACTCTTTTGTGTCTGGCTTCATCTGCTCAATATCATGTTTGTGAGATTCATCCATATTGTTATAGATAGTTGTGGTTCATCCATTCATTCTCATTGCTGTGTAATATTCCACTGTGAATATGCTACAACTTAGTTTTCTTTTTTTGTTGATAGAATTTGGATAACTTCCAGCCAGGACTATTACAAGTCTTATTGCAATGAACTTTCTTCTGTGTGACCTTTAGTGACTAGAAAGAATAGGAGAACAAAATCCTTTCAAGTATAAACCTAGGAGTGGAACTGTTGGATGATGTTGTTGATGTGTGCTGTCAAGTTGATTCCAACTCATAGTGACTCTATATGACAGAGTAGAGATGTCCCATAGGGTTTCCTAGCTTGTAATCTTTATGGGAGATGAGTGTCAAGTCTTTTCTCCTGCAGAGTGGCCAGTAGGTTTGAAACACTGACCTTTCATTTAGCAGCTGAGTGCTTAACCATTGTGCTACCAGCGGTTCTTGTTGGGACATAGAGTACATATGTTCAGCTTTAGTAATATTGCCAAACAGTTTTCTCAAGTGATTGTACCAGTTTACTCTGGTACCAGCTGTGTATGAGCGTTCCAGTTGCTCCATATCCTTACCAATGTTTGATATTTTTCATCTTGGCCATACTGGTGTGTATGTAGTGGATCTCATATGTTTAATTTGCATTTCTCTGATGCCTAATGTAGACAAGTAACTTTTCATATGTTTATAGGCCATTTAGATATCTTATTTGGTAAAATGTGTAAGTCTTTGGCCCATTTTTACATTGGGTTGGATGTCTTTTTCTTATTGATATGTAGAAATTTTTTATATATTTTGGATACTTGCCCTTTGTTGGATATATGTACTGCAAATGTCATCTTACTGTCTGTGGGTTGCCTTTTCATTCTTCTATAGCATATTTTTTGATGAACAGTATTTTTTGTATTTAACATAGTGTGATTCTTCACATTCTCCCTTGTGGTTGGTACTTTTTGTTCCTCGTTTAAATTTTTTTTCTTGTTCAAGTTCATAAAGCTGTTCTATGTTTTCTTCTAAAAGCTTTGTTTTACCTTTTACATTTAGATATACAATTCATCTGGAATCATTTTGTTATGTGGTCCGAGATAGGAATTGATCCATTTTCCCCCCATAGGGATGTCTAATTGACCCAGCATCAGTTAAAAATATCATACTTCCCCTCACTGCATTTGTCTGATGTAGGTCTATTTCAGGAATCTATATTCAGCTCCACTGATCTCTTTTTTCTGTCCTTTAGCACCATTTTTTATGATTGAGTACTATTTCACTGCCTAGAAAGTACCACAACGAATTCCCACTTACTAGGCTTCAATTCAAACATTTTTTCTAAGACCTATCTCCTACTCCAAAAGTAGCATCCTCTGTTCATCAATAGATCTTATATACCCCTCTCCCCAGTGGGTATGTTGTGGGTTTTTTTTTTGTTTTAAGTGCAACTGTGCTATGGAATAAAAAGGGCCAAGGGCCTTTGTTTGGGGTCTGCAAAAAGGTAACTGCCCCCCAAAGGAAAAGTCGTTTAAAATTATTAAAAAAATTTTTTTTTTTTGTTGGGAGTTTATACACACACACACACACACACACATATATAAACCAAGAAACCAAACCCATTGCCATCGAGTCGATTCCGACTCATAGTGACCCTATAGGACAGAGTAGAGCTGCGTCCCTGGTTTCCAAGGAGTGGCTGGTAGATTTGAACTGCCAGCCTTTTGGTTAGCAGCCAAACTCTTAATCACTGCACCACCACTACCACACACACACACATTTATTTATACACACACACATATATATATATACATATATATGAAACAAAAAAATTCATTTTAACATTTTTTTACGTGTACAATTCAGTGACACTAATTCCTTTCATCATGTTATGTAACCACCTCTATCCAAAACTCAGTGCCCTCAAAGGAAGGGTCTTTTTAAGAGCCAGAGTTTCTGGGGCTATTGGAGTCACTCTCGTGCCTGGGAAGAATATTTGCGGCTGCAATGGCAATCGTGGAAGCTGAGGAGCCGCACAGACCCTGTATGCACACATGTGGGAGGGAGGCAGAGGAGCCACTCCTTATCCCGATGAAACTTTTCCTCCACCCCCTCTTCTAAAGAGCCCAGCCCCCTTGCTTCTGCCCCATTTCCCTTCCTTCTTTCCTCTACCCCTAGTCCTGGAGCCTGTCTCTGAACTCTGGCGATAACTTAAGTCCCTTCCCAGTGAAGATGTTCAAGGAAACATTCACAAGAGATGGACTCAGAAACGTTCATTTTGCCAAGGAAAACGGAAACTCTCTGCAGAAAAGATCTGGCCTAGCGACTTGCTGCCAGCAAACAGGACAGCAGGCTCAGGTCAGAGCGAAGGCAAGTCAGTGAGAGCCATGGGTGAGTCAGTCTGTCTGTGGCTTCGGGCTGGGGAAGTTCTGGTCCCAGCTGTGGACAGATGTGCTTTTCTAGCCTTCCTCCCACCTCGCCCAGGAAGGGGGAGTCAGAGCCAAGAGCCACACAGATGTCAGCAGGGAATAAGCAAAGACAATGAAAATGTGGAGGGGAGCCGGTCCGGTAGAGACCACGGTGGAAGGGGGGCCACAAGAGAAACCCGTGGAAAGTGCTAGCAGACTCAGGTGATAGTCATGTTTGCTTTCTCCTAATTAATGTGGTTTCCTTACAAACCCCTTGCTGATTCCCAGCTGGTCAACTCAACCATAACAACACATGGTCTGCCCTGCCCAGGCCAGGAGGGGAGGCTGTGACACTCCCTTTGTGCTGAGGAGGGAAGGGACAGCCCCTCAGACTGTGGGGAGAGCAGGAAGGTCAGGGCCGATCTGCTTTGGGCTCGCCTGGCTGCACACCTCAATTTCCCACGACCTTTTAAAAGAGACAGCTAAAAAAAAAAGGGGAGGGGGCAGCTCCTTGTGTATTTGGGTTGCTGCTTCCCAAACAGGTATAGGTGGAGGTTGGGGGAGACCTTGGACAAAGAACCGCTTGCTTGGTGGTGTCTCTTGACAGGTGTGTCCTGCTAACGCAATGGGCCCGGAAATGGTTGGGGTGTGTCTGCAGTCCTTGCTAATTTGATGTTTTCCATTGATTTTTCAGTGTTACTTCTCTTCCTCACTCTGACTCTAACTTTGTCCAATTCATTCATCTTATCCACTCATTCCTTTGTTGATTCATCTAGCCAACAGGTTTCCATTGAGCAGCTACTAAGTGCTTTTTGTAAACAAATGATTACATGTGCTGGGAGAACACCTTAGGGGGTGAAAGCTCTTGTCCTGTTACAAAGAAACATTTATCCTGCAATTTATTTGCCTTCTCTTCCTTTTTCCCCTTTTAAGATTTTTAAAATTGTGAAATAAAACACACATTCAGAAAAAGTATGTAAAACTTAAATGTACCTCATAACAGATTAATTACAAAGCAAAATGGGTTAGTTTCTATGCTTTGGAATAGGATGCTGCTGCCCTAATATGGAAAAGGAGGGAAAATACGAAAGAGAAGTCAAGTTGGTGAGAGGCAGCTTTAGGAGCCTTCGGAATTCCAGACCCTTCCAGGAGGTGAGACTGGAGGAAGGAGCCCCAAACAAAACTGCTGAAGGCAAGAACCTGCCTGTGCCTGTGCCTTTGGTGTGTTCTGCAGACCCAGGTCAGAATATTCTCCACGTGCGTGTACCTTAGCCCTGACCCCCAGCACTTGGCCAGGAGTGCCCACAACCTAGCTTTAGCAAGGGGCTGAGGCCAGGCAGGCCTGCTCCACTCCGTTTCTCACCAGCCTAAGCAAGTCCCGGCTGTGGGATGTTTCTGCAGAGGGCTGGATCCCTTTCTGAAAAGGCCTTCTCAGGCTAAGAAACTCATCAGGTTCCACTTTCGGGGGGCCCAAAGTCAGTCCTTGCATGAGGAAAAGGCTTTAAACTTTTAGAACACTTTGGACCAATTGGCACATTTTCTAACAGGTGCAAAATGATGCCCTAGGCAGACACTGTCCCCTGAAAGCAAATGAGGAGACATACAAAAATATCAGGAATGACCTGTGATGGAAAATCAGGCTCTTCCCTAACCAAGTGGCAACTTAAGCCAGGTATTCATGCTCCGTGGGCCTCAGTTTCTGCATTTGTAGAGTATAGTTTGGGTCTAGAATTTCTGATTCTAGAAACAGCCTCATCCTTATAACCCAGAGAGATGGGAGTTCCATATATAGCCTCCTTCTCCCTGCTCTGCTCTCCTCCAGAGATCTCACCCAACTTTCACTCCTCAGCTCTTGCCTCGTTGCTATTAAGTCCAAAATCCATGCTTTTTGAGCTCCAGCCTCCTGTCTAATTGCTTACAGCAATTTCTAATGTGTGTTTTTTTTTTTTTCCTGAAGAGACTCAAGGGCACCATGTCTAAGTAAGGTCAAACCAACCACCTTTCTGAGAAATGCCCTTAAGTGCTGTTGTTGTCCCTGTCACTCACAGAGTCACCATCGGCCCCCACCTTCACCCCAACACTTGCATGTCCAGTTTCCAGAGGACAGAATGGTCATTCATCTGTTGCCTTATAATTTCCCCCTCTTCCTTACCACTTCAGTTTCCAGGTTGTTCCTGTTTGCTCATTGCCTTCAGCTTCCCCACATCCAGTCTGCACCGCTGTCTAATTTTTCTGAAACACCCTTGAAGCCCTTTCCTGCTTGGTGTCTCATAGTTCATAGCAGGCTTTTTGAAAGTGGAGTTCTGGTACAATCCTGGGCCTCTCCTCACGCCTAAGGAGTCAGAATCTCTCACTGTGGGCCTTGGAATTTCGAGTTTTAGGAACTCCTGATACAATAAACTCTGAGAACTGCTGACCAAAGGGGATAAAGTCCCAACTCCTTAGCTTGACATTTGAGGCCTCCCATGATCTCTTACCTTTCCCAATTTTTCTCCCTTCTCCCACTCAGACTTTCAAAACACACCCCAGGCTCATTTTCCTTCTCTTCCTTCACTCCCACCCTGTCCCTTTCCAGGGGTGCCCTCCCTCATCTCCTATTCAAAGCCCTCCCTTTTTTCAAGGCCTGGCTCTCATCTCACCTCCTTTGCCAGGGCTTCCTGGATCTGATCTCTCCATATATTCTTTCCTTCCCTCCTACCACCTAGCACTCGTCTGTGCCCTAAGCTCTGGCCACTATTTCATGCTGTTCTGCACTAACCAGGACTCTTTGGGTTGTAAGTATTCATCACCCAGCTCATAGTAAGGCATTTACTGCCCCTTGTAACCAATCCAGGTAGGCAAGATTCACTGGGGCTCCAACTGGAGCCAGAGACTCAAGCACCATCAGGTTCTTCCTCTCCTTCTCTTATCTCTGCTTCTCTCTGTACTTTGACTTTATTCACTCACAGTTTACTCCCCACAAGTCAGCCAGCAGTTCCTGGCCTCATCTCTTTCTAACTTTATCACCAGAAGATAGGACCTTCTTCTCTGCCTTCCATTTTGAACACCGCAGGGGAAGATTTCTAATTGGCTAGTTTTGGGTTAGGGATTGCGACACTAAGACTGTTTAAAAGCTCCGTGTAATTATATGGAGAAGCTACAGGAAAGGCAAAAGAAGGCTAGTTCTCCAAAGGAGAAGAGTACTGTTTTCAAGAAAAAAGGAAATGCTTGGCAAAATAACTAATAAATGTTCACTACTGTGTTGGTTAAGGAGCCCTGGTGGAGCAATGGTTAAGAGCTCGGCTGCTAACTGAAAGGTCAGTGGTTTTAACCTACATGCTGCTCCATGGGAGAAAAGACCTGGCATCTACTCCCATAAAAATTATAGCCTAGGAAACACTATGGGGTTCTACTCTGTTATATAGGGTCACTATGAATCAGAGCTGACTTGATGGCACACAACAACAACTGTGTTCCTTAAGGAGCCATGGTCGTACAATGGTTAAGTGCTTGACTGCTAACAGAAATGTCAGCCATTCAAACCCACCAGCTGTTCCGCAGAAGAGACCTGGTGATCTGCTCCCGTAAAGATTACAGCCTAATATGCACACCTATGTTCATTGCAGCACTATTCACAGTAGCATAAAAAATGGAAACAACCTAAGTGTCCATCAGTGAATGAATGGATAAATAAAATGTGGTGCATACATACAATTGAATACTATACAGCCATGAAGAATAATGATGAGTTCTCAAAATATATTATGTGGATGAATCTGGAGGGCATTAAGCTGAATGAAATCGGTCAATCACAAAAGGACAAATATCGTGTGATCTCACCTTTAATAGAAGACAAGAATAGGTATAGCACCAAATGTGGGTGAAGAACGCACAGCTTGACCAAGGTAAATGATGTCACTAAGAAGTACACAAGAAGAGAACGTTTTGATAAAGGATACGACATATATAATGTTGCAGCAACACCAATAACAACCAAAAATATGTGTGTGGTTACGTATGTATGCAAATATGCATATATGAGTGTGTGTGTGTGTACACATGTGTGCACATATCAAAACTCATTGTCATCGAGTTGGTTCTGACTCATAGTGGCCCTATATATGTATCTATATGTATGTGGGAGCCCTGGTGGCGCAGTGGTTAAGAGCTCCGCTGCTAACCAAAAGGTCAGCAGTTTGAATCCACTAGCCACTCCTTAGAAACCCTATGGGGAAGTTCTACTCTGTCTTATAGGGTTGCTATGAGTTGAAATCGACTCAACAACAACACATATATATATGTGTATGTACATGTATGTATGTGCATGCACATACACCCATATATATAATAAACCACAGAGGGGGCACAGTTACAGATACATCTTAGACATAACCAAACACCTTGTGAGACTGGTTTTCTGGGTTTGAAGTCTTAGGGCCATAGTCTCTTGGGACAAATTGGTCACTTGGCATAATATAGTTCATAAAGTTTATGTTCTACATCTTAGTTTGGTGAGTAGTATCTGAAGTTTTAAAAGCTTGGAAGCAGCCATCTAAGATACAACTCTTGGTCTCTACTCATCCAGGGCAAAAGAGAAAGAAGGAAACCAAAGACTCAGAGAAGAAACTAGTCTACAGAATGAATGGTCTACATAAACCATGGCCTCATCTACCCTGAGACCAGAAGAACTAGATGGTGCCTGGTTACTACTAACGATCATTTTGATCAGGGCCATGATAGATAGATACTGGTATAATAGAAGAAAAACATGGAGCAGAATTCAAATTCTTAAAAAGTCCTGACTTACTGGACTGGTTGAGACTAGAGGACTCTGTGAGCTTATCATCCTAATCTTGAACTGAAACTATCCCCTGAGGTCACCTTTTAGCTAAATAATACATTGACTCATAATATAAGGAATATAACCTGTGAGTACTGTGCACTTAAAAAAAAAATCATCTATATGAAACCAAAGGGTCAACAATTACCCTAAAACAAAGATGGAAGGATAAGGGCACAGGGAAACCAGATTACTGAAAGGGAACATCTAGAACAGAATAAGAACGTTGACACATTATGAAAAATGTAACCAGTGTCACTGAACAATTTGTGTAGTAATTGTTACTTGAGAACCTAATTTGCTGTGTAAACTTTCATTGAAAACACAATAAAATATGATTTTAAAAAAAAGATTACACCCTAGGAAACCCTATGGGGCAGCCCTACTCTGTCATATAGGCTCACTACGAGTTGAAATTGACATGATGGTATGCAACAACAAACAACAACTGTGTCTGTTAGGAGTAGGGTTGTCTATGTATGACAGAAAATCCCAAATATCAGTGGCTTAAATAAGATGGTAAAGGACTCTGGAAGTAGTCAGGGACCCAGGCTCCTTCTACCTTGTTGCTCTGCTACTTCATAGACCTAGATGACTGCTCGAGCTCTAGCCATCATGCCCATATTCCAGAGAGCAGAAAGGAGAAATAAACAAAGAATGGCCTAACCTGCCATCCTTTAAAGATACCTGTAAATTGTATACACTTCAGCTTATATCCCGTTTCCCAGAACTTAGTTACACAGTCATATCTAGCTGAAAGGGAAATGTAGTCTTTATTCTGGGTAGCCATATGCATAGCTGAAATTCATAGGTGTTATTTTTTTTTAATTACAAACCAAGGAAGAACAAGAGAAGAGATAGTGGAGGACAATACGCAGCCTGTGCCATAGCTAAGCCCCTGAGTTGCTTTGAGGGGAGCATTTCCAGCTGATGGGGAGCACACAGTTTGCAACGAGACTTGCTCCATTTTTAGACAGCCAGATCCACCCCTCTGTCACTTATAGTTGCTGCTCCTTGCTCTGCCCTCTGACCCTTTTCTACACAATGACATTTGAAGACAGCAATGGCACCCAAGTCTGTTCTGGCCCAATCTTCCCTAACTCCTTCAGTTCTTCTTTCATGAGTTCCAGATCTCAGCACCCTGGTGGGCAGCAATGGCTTGCCAGTGTCCTCCTTAAAACGTAACGCCCTGAGCTGGGCCCAGTACCCCAGTTGTAGTGTCACCAATATAAAATATAATTTGGCCATTGACACCCCCCCCCCTCTAAAAACCCCACATCTATTAAAGTGTGCAAGATTGAGAGAAAGTGTGCCATCTCGGGTCATACCTCTGAGTCTGATGGGACTTGTTGTAATTCAGCCTCACATCCACTCATGTGGACGTTATGGTGCCAAGGCTCTTACAACCTGTAACACATTCTCTGGCAGACTGTCTGGTCCCCAAAGCAGGCCTTTAGACGCATCTATGCCAAAGGTCATCTTGCTCTTGTGGGGCCTTCATTTAACATCTTGACTGTTAAATGACTGTCACCTGGAGGATTTGCTTTTCCTTCTAGCTTTGTTTCAGGGTCAGTAGCTACGTTCTGTTCATCTCCCATAGTCCCTGTGGAGTCCAGTTTATTTATTGCCTTCCTTTGGTTGATTTACCTAAATAAGGTGCAAGGTCTTTCAGAGTGATGAAAAGCACAGCTGGATTCAGAGCAAGTTGCAAATTGTGCCTCCCCAGGAAGCACCCTTTGAGATGGATGTTGGCATGCAGTGAGTTCTTTAGAGAGTGCTATTAGGATCAAGGAAACCTTGGTGGCATAGTGGTTGAGAGCTACAGCTGCTAACCAAAAGGTCAGCAGTTCGAATCCACAAGGTGCTCCTTGGAAACTCTATGGGGCAGTTCTACTCTGTCCTATAGTGTCACTATGAGTCAGAATGAACTCCACAGGAGTGGGTTTTGGGTTTCTTGGGATCAATGTTGAAGGGGAGGGGAGGGGAGGGGAGGGGAGGGGAGGGGAGGGGAGGGGAGGGGAGGGGAGGGGAGGGGAGGGGAGGGGAGGGGAGGGGAGGGGAGGGGAGGGGAGGGAAAGAAGTAGGATTGGGCAGAAGAAGGAGTCAAGCTGCAATGGAGTCTTAGTGGAATGCCTCAGGCTTTCCATAGTGAGTTCTAAAGTTGGAATGATCCTTCAGAGTTGTTCCAAATTGGGGCAAGAAGGCCAGGTCTTTACACTCGCATGACAACCAGTCATTGGATGTGGGCATGTCACTCTCTATTCAGCCCGATAACCTCCGCAGGGATTGGCAGCTATGGACTTTCTGCTCGCAGCACTCCTGGCAGCTGGAAAAATAAGTCCTTCATTCCTGAAATGGGGTCTGGACGGTGCATCACAATGTCCACCACAGAGTGGAAGGCCTGGGTCAGCCTGGGCCAGTCTATTCACCTTGCAGAGCCTCTGTTTCTTCTCTTGCAAAACTCGGTGGCGTGGGCCAAGGGTGGGCCAGTGTCTGGCAGCCGGGTATGGTAGGAGCTCTGCTGAAAGGCCTGACCTGAATCTGGATGAGATTCCTAGGCCTTCCCATAAACTTCCAGCCCTCCCTCAGGGTTGCTGTGGGCATCACCAGAGGACCAGGAGATCACTTAAGCCATTGCCAGGGATGGACATCTAGATGAGAGGGAGGCCACCTTAGGACCACCTGGCATGAGCTCCTGGGGGAACGCTACCATTGGAAGGATTTTCCTCAGAATCTTGGGAAGGCCTGGTGGGAGACAAAAGCATCAGAGTGGTGGTAGGAGGGGGAGGAAGAAGACAGCTGAAGAAGGCCTGGGGCCATTGCTGATAAGTAGAGTCAGGAGACCTGGGCCTAGGTGCTAGGTCTACCCTTGACTGGCCATGTGACCTGGGTCATGTCCCTGAATTGCTCTGGTCTCCAGTGACCTTATCTGCAGAATCAAAGGTTGGGCAAGGGAGTCTCTGAGGTCACCTCCAGCTTTATAATTCTCTCACCTTCGAGGTGAAGTACTTCCTTTCACCTCCACCACCGGGGGTAGGGTGTACAAAGAGAGGAGTAACTGGGAGCCAGTGGAGCTAGGCTTCCTCCTCTTCCTTTTGCTTTATCCCTGCTGTTCTTACAGAAATGGTGGGGGGTGGGCAGAGGTGGGGAAGGTTGGAGAGTGGTGTGTCTTGTGGCAAGGAGACGGCAGGGGCCGGGACAAGGGCAGTCACAACTCTCCTTCAATTCTATGCTCCCTGAGGAAATGCAATGTAAGGCTAATTGCCTCCGTGAAAAACTGCCCCCATTGCCATGAGATCAGAAGTACTGGATGGAGCCCAGCTACTGTTACTGAACATTTCGATCAAAGGTTCTATAGGAGAATTCTGATCAAAAGGGGACAGAACGGACTTTCAAATTCTCATAGACTCGGGACTTCCTGGAGCTGTGGAGGCTGGATGAACCCTTGAAACTATTGTTCTGAGATAATTTTTAAACCTTAATCCTTAAACCAGAAATATGCCCTGAAGCATTACGTCACTATGGTTGATGTCACCCAGTACGGTAACTCATGATGTCACCCCCCTCATGCTAATTACCAGAATACTGCAGCTAAAACACCAGAAAATTTCACAAAACCAGCAACTATAAAAAGAGCAGCAGCAATGAAAATAACAGTGCATGCTTGTAGTGTGTACAGTCAGTACTATGTGACTAGAAGCATAGTTGTCATTGGGTAATAATGACAGCTCTGACCAGAGCAGAGTGCATAAGAAGGTTCAAAAAGTAAATTAGCATAGAGTTTTAGCCTTGTAGGTATATTGATACGTGTAAGCTGGGCTTACAAAATTTTTTATTGTTGTAACAAGAATATTTTTATAAAAAAATTTATAGACAGTCATTTTGGTGTCACTCCCTCTGACAGTATCATCCAGTGCAGCCCACGCCCCTCCTCACCCAGCTAGTGACACCACTGCCTTGAAGTCTTCTCAAAACCAAGTAATAGTTTATTTTAGCTCAACTAGTAAAGAATGTCTGCCTTGAGCATTAGGCTCTTGTAAGACCTGTCTATATGGAATCAAATGGACAACAGCAACTGGAAAGATTACACAGGAACCTTAGAGGGCAGTGAATTTATGTTAATGAAGGGGGAACAACTCAGAAAAGGAGGGTGAAAATGGTTGCTCAACTTGAAGAATGTAATCAATGTCACTGAATTGTACATGTGGAAACTGTCGAATTGGTGTATGCTCTGCTATGTATATTCTCAACAACAACAACAAAATTATATATAAAAAAAACCTTCCTTCCTGGCTCGTGGCAACCTCTGAGCAAGTTTTGGATCTGACAGTCCCAGCAGGAGGCTCTCCTGTGTGTGTGTGTGTGTGTGTGAGAGAGAGAGAGAGAGAGAGAGACAGACAGACAGAAGAATCTGCCATAACTTGATGTTCGGAAAAAGCCCACCTTTTTCCTTTGCCCACAGTCTCTTTTTGACCCCAGAGAAGATTTTCAGATGCATGTGTCACCAGGAGCTGCCAGGCTATAAAACATGAGGACCCAGGGGAGGACAGGAGCCAGCCTCTCTGCTCATCCTAGCAAGTCATTGGAAGGCAGTGTTCAGAGCAGAGGGAGGGGGAGGATGCTTTCTTCCCCCTTTTAGCTCATCTGGCCTTTCAAATGGGACTTGTGCCCTGCTACCCTCCTCTCTGAGACACCGCATGCAGACTTGGGGATGGATGGGATGGCCCTTAGGGGACATCTAGCCCACTACTTCTAGGACCCTGCATCTCTGTGAGAGTCCAGGACTGCGAGCTATTCCACAGCCCCTCTGGCCATATGGCCTGTTTGTTTAATCTGCCTCAGGCCTCCAGGACTCTCAGATCTGAGGGTCTCTGACCGGTGGAATCACCCTTTCTTTCTCATAGGAGTCCTGGGAGGCAGCAAAGGGCAGGCAAAGAGAGCTTCTTTTTCTGGAAGCACTCCTCAGCTCCAGGGAGGACAAGTGACTTGTCCAAAGTGACACAGCAAGTTAGAGACAGAGTGCTGGCCAATCAAGTGATCTGATTTCTAGAAATAAACCCATTGCTGTCAAGTCGATTCCGACTCATAGCGACCCTAGAGGACAGAGTAGAACTGCCCTGTAGAGTGTCCAAGGAGCACCTGGCAGATTCGAACTGCCGACCTTTTGGTTAGCAGCCATAGCACTTAACCACTACGCCACCAGGGTTTCTGATTTCTAGAAATATTATTATTATTATTTTTTAGAGGGGTTTTATTTGTTCTCTCTGGTTGGAGGGTGAGAAGGGCTGGAAAAATTCTTTTTCAGGGGTCAGAGAGTTGACAGTAGAGAAGCCCCTGGGGTAGGATATTCATTGTGGTGCCACCTGGGCCACCCCCATGGTCACCTGCTGAGACTAAGGACCCCCTCCTTCAATCTGTCCAGGGAAGTGGCAGAGTAGGGGAGGGAGTAAAGCCTACAAAGGAGGGAGGGACAGTGGAGGCCAGGACAGGGGAGGGCAGAAAGGGAGGGAAAGGGCTTGGGGACTAAGGGAGATGGAGAATGAGTGAACAAACAGTGTTCTGGAAAACAACTTGTTTCCCCTTTCCAGGCTCCCTGCCTGCCTGCCTTCCCCACTGGAGACAGCAATTTAAAATAACGAGTCATAATTTGATTACATTCTCTTCTAGCCTCCAAGGGTAAACAAGGATCCCTGAAGAAGGAACAGAGAGGCCCAGGCTTCTGACTGGATGTGGATTATCCAGTATAAGCAAGGTAAGCACGGTGCTTATCTTGCTTACCAGATCATCTGTAGTGAAACTGTTCACTATAGATTAGTAAGTAAGCACAAAAAAGCCTGTGCTTACCTTGCTTACTGGGTCATCTGTCCCTGTCAGGGACTGTAAATTTGAAAAGAAGATTGGATTCTGTAGGAAGATGCTGTGGGATTGGGAGAGAGACAGATGCCATCCATACCCATAAGTAGAATCTTTTTTTATTATTGTGCTTTAGGCGGAAGTTTACAGCTCAAGTTAACTTGTCGTTCAAAAATTTATACGCATATTATTTGTGACATTAGTTGCAATCCCCACAATGTGACAGCACACTCCCCCTTTCCACCCCAGGTTCCCTGTGTCCATGAGACCGGTTCCTGTCTCTTCCTGCCTTCTCATCTTGCTTTTGGACAGGAGCTGCCCATTTGGTCTCTTATATTAGATTGAACTAAGAAGCACATTCCTCACGTGTATTATTTTTTGTTTTATAGTCCTGTCTAATCTTTGAAAAGTGGGCTTCAGGAACGGTTTCAGTTCTGGGTTAACAGTGCTTCTGGAAGCCATAGTTTCGGGGGTTCCTCCAGCTTCTGTCAGACCATTAAGTCTGGTCTTTCTCTGTGAATTTGAGGTCTGTTCTACGTTCTTCTCCTGCTCTGTCCAGGACTCTCTGTTGTGTTGCCTGTCAGGGCAGACGTTGGTGGTAGCCTGGCACCATCTAGTTTTTCTGGTCTCAGGTTGGTGGAGTCTCTGGTTCACTTGGTCCTTTAGTCCTTTGGGCTAGTATTTTCCTTGTGTCCTTGGTTTTCTTCATTCTCCTTTGCTCCGAGTGGGATGGGACCAATTGATGTATGTAAGATCTCAGATGTATCTAAGATGGCCGCTCACAAGTTTTTAGTTTACAGACGCCACTCACCAAAGTGGGGCATAGAACATTTGCTTAATAAACTGTGTTATGCCATTTGACCTAGATGTTCCCTGAAACTATGGTCCCCAGGCCGCAGCCCCTGCTACTCTGTCCCTCAAAGTGTTTGGATGTGTCCAGGAAACTTCTTTGCTTTTGCTTCGGTCCAGTTGTGCTGACCTCCCCTGTATTGTGTGTAGTCCTTCCCTTCACTGAAGTTGATCCTTTTCTACTATCTAGTTAGTGATTTCCACTCCCCCTCTCTCCCAACCCTGGTAACTATCAAAAGAATGTTTTTTTCTGTGTTTAAACCTTTTTTTGAGTTCTTATAATAGTGGTCTCATGTATGTCCTTTTATGACTGACTTATTTCACTCAGCCTAATGTCCTCCAGATTCATCCATGCTGTGAGATGTCTGGTAGATTCATCATTGTTCATTGTTGTTGCATAGTATTCCATGTGTGTATGTGCCATAATTTGTATATCCATTTGTCTGTTAATGGGCATTTAGGTTTTTTCCATCTTTTTGCTATCGTGAATAGTGCTGCAATGAACATGTGTGTACATATATTTATTTGTGTGATGGCTCTTATTCCTCTCGGGTATATTCCTAAGAGTGGGATTTAGAAGCAGAATCTTTGATGTGGTGAAAAAATGTGAAATTGTTCACTACAGATGATCTAGTAAGCAAGGTAAGCACTGTGCTAATCTTGCCTATTGGATAATCCACCCCTGCTTCTGACATACTCCCGCTGGGTCTGCACAGGGGTTTCCCCCTCCTGTCTTTGTCCCTCTTCTTGTGGTGCACTTGAAACACGTTTGGAGGGTTTCAATTCCCCTTTTGTACTAATATTTACACTCTTCTTATAGCTGCTGTCCCCTCCTTCCCCTATTATCTGCCCTTCTCAGTAATGTTTTTATCCCGAGGCCTGCATACCATGTAAATATTTAATCTCATCCATTATTTCCTGTTTATGATCAGTATAAATCCTGAGCTCATGCGCTGTGCATCTGTCCCCCTGTATCTGACTGGGAAGGGGAGGCCCGAGGGTAGGACTGTGTCTATGCCTTTGTCTTGGATCACAGCCTAGCTCAGGGCTGTGGTCAGTGTATCACTAACTCTGGATTCAATTTTTTTTTTTAATAATAAAAGGCTGCCTTTTATTGATTGCTTACAACATGCTCGGGACTGTGTCTATTACATCATTTAGTTATCAGAAGAATCTCCCAGATGGCAAGTAGCCTCTCCATCGTGTGGATGAAGAGACTGAGGCTCTGAGAGGCCAAGTCATTTGCTCAAGGCCAGGAAAGCAGAGCATCAGGATTAGAATCTGCCCATGCTCTTAACCCCATCTTCTACTGCACTGTGTATATGCTACCTGCCTTCCATCCACAGAGAGGCAGGCTTTTCCACGGCCCTCTGCCCAGTGAGAGAATTCAGCCTCCTGTCCGGTGATTCCATCAGGCTGGGGTTCTAGCTCCTGGCTGCACAGTGGAGTCATCTGGGGAGATTTAAGCAGAAATGCCCAGCATAACCTCGGAACAGTGAAGTAAGAGCCCCTGGGGGCTGGAACCCACACATCAGCACTTTTTCCCTAAATTGTATTTGTTTTGTTGTTGTTGAGAATATATACAGCACGACATACACCAATTTAATGGTTTCTGTATGTACAACTTAGTAACACTGATTACATGCTTTCAGTTGTGCAACCATTCTCACCCTCCTTTTCTGAGTTGTTCTTCCCCCATCACCATAAAATCATTGCCCCCTAAGGTTCCTATCTAATCTTCTGAGTTGCTGTTGCCCATTTTATGCCACATGGATAGTTCTTAAAAGAGCATAATGCTCAAGGCAGACCTTTTTTTACTAGTTCAGCTAATCTATTGTTCAGTTTTAAGACGATTTCAGGGGATTTTTTGGTTACGATTTAAAGATCATCTCAGGGCAATAGTTTCAGCGGTTCATCCATCCTCCATGGCTCCAGAAAGTCTGGATTCCATGAGAATCTGAATTTCAGTTCTGCATTTTTTCCCTTTTGATAAGGATTTTTCTATGGAATCTTTGATAAAAATATTCAATAATGGTAGCCAGGCACCATCCAGTTCTTCTGATCTCCTGGCAAAGGAGGCAGTTGTTCATGGAGGCAGTTAGCCACACATTCCATATCGTCCTCCTGTTCCTGACTCTCCTTCTTCCTCTGTTGCTCCAAGTGAATACAGACCAATTATTGTGCCTTGGATGGCTGCTTGCAAGCTTTTAAGACCCAGGCATTGTGCGATGAACTAGGAGGTAGAACAGAAGCGTTAAACACATTATTATGTCAAGTAACTGGGATGTCCCATGAATCCATGACCTTATACTTCCAAACCAGGGAACAAAATCCCATGAGGTGTTTGGTTATACATAAGCAGGCTCAGCAGCTATTCTTTTTTTTGTTGTTGTTGTAAATATCTCCATCACACAACTTTTGCCAATTCAACATTTTACAGGTGTACAACTTATTGACAGCAATTACAATAATTTGCTGGGCAACCCTACCCTTAATTAATGTGATTTTTCCATTACTGTTAACGTCCCCTTTTTCCCCTCCCTCCCACCCCATTAACCACGAATAAACTTTGGTCTCTATACATTTGCCTTTTCTTGTCTTTTTATAGAAGTGAGGTCATACAATATTTGCCCTTTTATGATTGGCTTATTTCACTCAGCATGTCTTCAAGCTCCATCTGTACTGTTGTATGTATCAAGACTTAATTTCTCCTACCAGCTGAGTACTATTCCTTTGTATGTATTACCACATTTTGTTTACCCATTCATCTGTTAATGTGCCTTTAGGTTCTTTTCACCTTTTGGCTATTGTGAATAGTGCTGCAATGAACACTTGCATATAAGTCTCTTTTTAAGGCTCTGTTTTCAAGTCTTTAGGGTATATACCTAGGAGTGGAATTGATGGGTTATATGGTAGCTCTATTTTTAGTTTTTTGAAGAACCACCATACTGTTTCCCACAACAGCTGTACAATTTTGTATTCCCACCAGCAATGGATAAGGGTTCCAATTTCCCCACATCCTTGCCAATATTTGTTCTTTTCTTTTTTTTTTTTTTTAATCTTAGTCATACTAGTGGAAGTGAAATGGTATCTCATCGTGGTTTTCATTTGCATCTCTCTGATGGCTAATGATGCTGAGAATCTTTTCATGTGTTTGGTGGCCATTTGAATCTCCTCTTTGGTGAAATGCTTGTTTAAGTCCTTTTCCCATTTCGATTGGGCTATCTTTTGTGGTTAAGTTGTTGAAGTTTTATATATATCTCTGTTATTAGATTCTTGTCAGATATATGATTTCCAAAGATATTCTTCCAGTTGGTACCCTGTCTTTTCACTTTATTGGTAAAGTCTTTTGATGAACACAAATTTTTAAACATGATAAACGGAGAAAATGTTGAAGTTGTCAAGGATTTCAACACAATCAACACCCATGGAAGCAGCAGTCAAGAAATCAAACGACAGATTGCATTGGGCAAATCTGCTGCAAAAGACTTCTTTAAAGTGTTAAAAAGCAAAGATGTCAGTTTGAGGACTGAGGTACGCCTGACCCAAGCGTGGTATTTTCAATCGTTTCATATGCATGCGAAAGCTGGACAATGAATAAGGAAGACTAAACAAGTGCTTTTGAATTATGGTGTTGGCGAAGAGTATCGAATATACTATGGACTGCCAGAAGAATGAACAAATCTGTTGTGAAACTACAGCCAGAATGCTCCTGTCATGGATTGAATTGTGTCCCCCCCAAAAATAAGTGTCAACTTGGTTAGGCCATGATTCCCAGTACTGTATGGTTGTCCTCCATTTTGTGATTGTAATTTTATGTTAAAAGGATTGGGGTGGGATTGTAACACCCTTACCAGGTCACATCCCTGATCCAAGGTAAAGGGAGTTTCCCTGGGGTGTGGCCTGCACCACCTTCTATCTCTCAAGAGATAAAAAGGAAAGGGAAACAGGCAGAGAGTAGGGGATGTCATACCACCAAGAAAGCAGCACCAGGAGCAGAGCGTGTCCTTTGGACATGGGGTCCCGGCGCCTGAGAAGCTCCTTGACCATGGGAAGATTGAAGACAAGGACCTTCCTCCAGAGCCAACAGAGAGAGAAAGCCTTCTCCTGGAGTGGACGCCCTGAATTTGGACTTGTAACCTACTAGACTGTGAGAAAATAAATTTCTCTTTGTTAAAGCCATCCACTTGTGGTAATTCTCTTATGTCAGCACTAGATGACTAAGACAGCGCTTCAGAAGCAGGGATGGTGAGACTTCATCTCATGTTCTTTGGACATGTTATCAGAAAGGATCAGTCCCTGCAGAAGGGTATCATGCTTGAGAAAGTAGAGGGTCAGAGAAAGAGCCTCAAGGAGATGGATTGACACAGTTGCTGCAACAATGGGCTCAAACATAGCAATGATTTTGAAGATGGCACAGTACTGGGCAGTGTTTTGTTATGTTGTAAATAGGGTCGCCATGAGTCAGAACTGACTCAATGGCTCCTAACAACAACAATTTCTTTTTCTTAAATTGTACTTTAGATGAAGGTTTATAGAACAAACTAGCTTCTCATTAAACAGTAAGTACACATACTGTTTTATGGCATTGGTTAACAACCCCACAACATGTCAACACTCCCTTCTCAATCATGGGTTCCCAATTACCAGCTTTCCTGTCCTCTCCTGCCTTCTAGTCCTTGGCCCTGGACTGGTGTGCCCCTTTAGTCTGGTTTTGTTTTATGGGCCTGTCTAATCTTTGACTAAAGGGTGAACCTCAGGAGTGACTTCATTACTGAGCTTAAAGGGTGTCTGGGGGCCATACTCTTGGGGTTTCTCCAGTCTCTGTCAGGCCAGTAAGTCTGGTCTTTTTTTTTTTTTTTTGTGAATTAGAATTTTGTTCTACACTTTTCTCCAGCTGTTTGGGACCTTCTATTGTGAACCCTGTCAGAGCAGTCAGTGGTGGTAACTGGGCACCATCTAGTTGTACTGGACTCAGCCTGGTGGAGGCCGTGGTAATTGTGATCTATTAGTCCTTTGGACTAATCCTTCCCTTGTGTCTTCCTTTAGTTTTAGTTTTCTTCATTCTCCCTTGCTCCCTAAGGAGTGAGACCAGTGGAGTATCTTAGATGGCCACTCACAGGCTTTTAAGACCCCAGATGCTAGTAACTAAAGTAGAATGTAGAACATTTTCTTTATATACTGTGTTACACCAGTTGAGCTGGATGTTCCCTGAAACCGTGATCCCCACAGCCCTCAGTAACTCAGCCCCTCAGGGAGTTTGGATGTGTTTTATGGAGCTTCTACGACCTTGCCTTGTACAAGTTTTGCTAGCTTCCCCAGTATTGTGTCCTGTCTTACCCATCACCAAAGTTACCACTTATCTATTGTCTACTCAGTGTTTTTCCATCCCCACTCTCCCTCCCTTGTAACAATCAAAGATTGTTTCTTTTTGTGTGTAAACCTTTTCATGTGTTTTTATAGTCGTGGTCTTATATGATATTTAACCTTTTGTGATTGACTTATTTCACTCAGCATAATGTCCTCCATATTCATCCATGTTGTGAGATGCTTCACAGATTCATCATTTTTCTTGATCAGCAATTTATTTCGTCATTTGCTGTTTGTCTTTTTGTTACTATATTAGATAATCCATTGTTGAAAGCCAGGCCTGACAGCGTTGCCCCTGCTTCTTCTGCCAAGAATTTTATGGTTTTCATTTACACATATAGGTCCTTAATCCATTTTAAATTTGTTTTTGTGTGTGGTGTGAGGGCATGGCTTCTGTTTCATTTTTCTGCATGTGGAAATCCAATTTTCCCAGCACCACTTATTGAAGAGACTCTTCTTTCCCCATCAAATGAATTTAGCACCCTTGTCAAAAATCAGTGGACCATGGATGTGTGGGTTTATTTCTGGACTCCCAATTCAATCCCATTGGTATAGTCTATGTGTCTATTGTTATACCAGTACCAGGCTATTTTGATTACTGTAGCTGTATCTAAAAAAAAAACCTGTTGCTGCTGAGTCAATTTCGACTCATAGTGACCGTGTAGGATCCTATACAGCATATTTTAAAGTCAGGAAGTGTGAGTCCTCCTACTTTGTTCTTCTTTTTCAACATTGTTTTAGCTATTCAGGGTCTCTTGTCATTCCATATAAAATTGACGATTGGATTTCTATTTCTGTGAAGAAGGCTTTTGGAATTTTGTTCAGGATTATGTGGAATCTATAGATCGCTTTGGGTAGTACTGACATCTTAACAATATTAAGTCTTTCAATCTATGCCCATGGCAGGCATCAGCATTTTTAAAAGCTCTCCACATGATTCTGTGTGCAGTCGGGGTTAAGAAGATAGAGGAGGAAGAGGACAGAAGATAGACTCCCCTGTCCAGACTCTTGTCCTTCTCTCTTCTGAACTTCCTTCCCCAAGGGGGACAGTTGTCCATGAATGTCCCAAATCCAATGATTCAGAGCCCCTATGGCACCTCTTCCTTCAAGGGCTCTGTGGTGTGTGTGTGCCCCACAGACAATTCAGCCTGGATGCAGGGCCCTGTGGGACTGCTGATGATCCTATTGAGACCAGTCAGACCTATCTGAGATCCAGAGAGAAAACAAGTTTCCGCCAGCCCTCAGGCTGCTGAGGCATTTCCATTGCCTCCCCATCAGGGGTGAGGGCAGTGAGATGGAGGGCAGGGGTCAGTGTGTCATCAGGAGGGTGGGGAGCGCTGGAGAGGGTGAGTACTGGGGCTCCAGAGGGCGGGGTCAGGTATGTCATCAAACACTCCTGCCCTCAACTGTTTTGCCTGTGGCTATAGCATATCTCCCCTTAGTGTCCCTGCCCCAAGCTCCACATACCTGCGGAGCTCCTGTTAAATCCAGGATAGTGTCCAAGCCTGGAGAATTTCCAGGTTGAGCTCTGCTCTGAGGCGTCCAGCTTCAGGGGCTGCCTGAATGGAGGCATATTGGAATAGGGGGCTGTCAGCCTATCTTGGGTCTCCATCTCCCAGTCAGCCTGGAGCCAAGAACTCCAAGATTCACATGGGACTGGTAGTCCACCAGCTCAACGCCCACAGCAATTTGGAGTTTGGAGGTGCGGGACATGGTAGAAGGACGCCTGGCTTGGGCTCATCCACTGCCCTGCTGGATAACCCTAGGCAATCAATTCTTTCAGGATCACAACATCTCCATCTGCATTAGACAGGGGCTGGCCCAGATCACTTGTTCTCCAACTTGGCTGCACATTGGAATCTTCTGGGGAGTTTTCAAAAATGCTGTTGACTGAGTTTCCTCCCCAGAGATGCTGATTTAATTGATATAGGCTGTGAACTGAGCACCAGGAGTTTTAATAGATCCCCAGGTGATTCTAGTTTATAGCCAAGCTTGCAAATCACTGTTCTAGAGAACTGCTTATAAACCATAGTCACAACATGGCACCCATGGAACACAATAATATTTGAACAGCACCCTGCTAACAGAAGTGACCCTGGAGTGGGCTCCAGCTGCCCACTTGCCTGGCCACCCCTGAGGATCACGGGCATCATTGTCTCTGTCCCTGCAAGAAAGCTGTTGGGGTCCTACCAGATGAAGTTTATTGCCTCAGTGGTCCTCCAGTTGAGCTACGCAATGATGTTCTTGCCGAGGTTCTGAGCAGTTTACAAAGTTATAGGCAAAACATGGGGCACACCTTCTCGAAGCATCAATTTTCCTGGAAGATTTTAGGAGAAAACTTATGATTCACTTTGTAAGTAATTTAAAACACTATTTTTATATAATAAGAGACAGGGCTATATCCTGCAGTCAAGTGAAAGTTCACGCATTTGAAGCTAAAAGACCAGATGTCCAAGAAATGTGACTGTTGTGTCAGGAGCCTGTACCGACTTGGATAAAACAAACAAAAAAAAAAACCCATTGCTTTTGAGTCGATTCCGACTCATAGCGACCCTATAGGACAGAGTAGAACTGCCCCATAGGGTTTCCAAGGAGGGTCTGGTGGATTCATGCTGCCCACGTTTTGGTTAGCAGCCGTATCTACTACTCCACCAGGGTTTAACTACGCCACCAGGGTTTCCAAAAGATCAGATGTCAAAGATATGTGACTGTTGTGTCAGGAGCCTGCACAGACTTGGATAAAGGTTTGAGAAAAATGCTGGAGAAGCTGGGAGTTGTTATTCATCAGCACATGGATTGCAGGTGAGGAGAAGCATTAATTCCAATCAGTTCATGAAGGGTTCTTAGAGGAGGTAGCATTTCAGGGAGGGCCTCGGGAAAAGGGAGTGAAGAAAGGAATGGATTGGGAGGAGGGCAAGGCTCTGTAGACCTTGCAGCAGCAATACTAATCCCTTTTTTTTTTTTTGCCCTTGGCCTATGAATTCAAGAAAGCCCCCAAAGATCCCTCCATCCCCAGCACTCACACCCACCCTCATCCACAACTTTGTGGTGGACCTGGCCCTCAGCCTGCCTGCCCGGAGCAGCTGAGTGTGGGATTGCGACACTGAAGCCTCTCTCTCTTCCCCTTCCTGCAGCTGGTCACTATTGCAGAAGGAGCTGCTGGCCACTCAGGGAGCGGAGCAGCCCAGCTGCCCCCATTTCCCACTATTTTCCACAAAACATCTGCTTTGGTCTCCGTGCCCAAGACAGCCCCCTGAGCTGCCAGGTCAGGAATGGGCTGGGGGAGGGAGCAACTGAGCTGTCCCTTTTTCCTGTGTGAGATCTGCCTGGCAGTGTTTGCCTCACCCTTTTCACCCCATGCCCTCCTCTCCCAGCCCTCCTCTCCCAAGGCACCAAGGAACATGGCCTCCAAAAGACTGGGCACAGCCCAAGGAGATGGTGGGAGGAACACTCTCCCATTGGGGAAGGTACTGCAGGGCCAGGGCCCTGGGTCCTCTGTCCAGTGGCCCAGTTTACCAGAGAGGGAGTCATAAGCCCCAGAGGCCACCAGCTTCTCAGAAGAGCAGTTGCTCTTTCTCCTCAGCTCCTGGGCAAGTAGTATCTCAGGGTATTGAGCATCCTCTCCCAGTGCCAGGGTGGACCTCTAGTCACAGCCTTGTCCCACTTTAGGGATGTAGTATGGCACAGTTGTTCACAATGTGGACTCTTTGTAAACCAACAGTTTACCCATCATTGTATCCTAAGCACCTAGACAGTACCTGGCATATAGTAGGCGCTCAGTACGTATTTATTAAATGAATGAAAGGAGCTAGACTCCCTGGATTTGAAACCTCATGGCAGACACTCTGGGACCTTGTGCTATCTTTTAACCTCTCTCTGCTTCACTTGCTTCATTGTGTAAAACAGGGGTAGTAATGGAACTACTTCGTAGGATTAATATGTACAAAGCCTTGGACAGCGCTGAATATGTGCTAAGCACTCGACAAGTGTGTGCTATTATCTTCAATCTCCAACCTTGTTTTCCCATCTCTCTCCCCCATGAGAGACTCTCTTTTGCTCTCCTCTGAGCCCCTGGTGAGGTTACAGCTGATAGCAGCGGGGTCTTTCCCTGTGGGCTCCTGGGACCACTTGCATCAAGCATTTCATACCTTCATGGTCTAGGACAATGCTCAGAACCAGCCACATGTGGAGTCTCTTTCTTTCTCTCCCCTTAACATGCCAGTGGGTCAAACATGGTTTTAACATGCACAGAGGGTGGCTGTGAAGAGGACACAGTAACACAGCCTGCATGGCACAGGAGCAGAAGGGGCCAGTGACTTCAGAACTGAGTGGCAAGCCTTCTGCAGGGTGTAGGCCTTGCTTTCCCTACATGCCCATCCTGCCCTGCGAGTCCTCCAAGGTTCCCCCTTCTGATCCTTCTCTTCCCTTCCAGAGTAATCTTGCTAAGCCATAAAGGAGGCCATGTTAGTCCCTTGCTTACTACCCCTCACTGGTTCTATTTCCTGCAGGACAAGCCTGGGCCCCTGCAGAGGCCCGTGATGGTTTATGTTGTGTATCAGCTTGGCTGGATTGTGATTCTCAGTGGTTTGGCAGTTACGATGCGGTTTGGCGGTTGTATGATGTTGTGATCACTTCCATGATGAGATTTGTATAATGTGATCACCTCTGTGATGGGATCTGCTGTGAGTAGCCAATCAGCTGAAAGGGAGTTTCTTTGGGCATGTGGCCTGCATTGAATATAAGCGAATGTTCTGGTAGGGCTTGGGGGCTTTTGCTTGCACTGGATCCTGCAGCTGGCTCCTGTTTGTCTGACCTCTGGTTCTTGGGACTTGAGCTAGCAGCTTACCTGCCATCTTGCCTGCAGATCTTGGGATTTGTTGATCTTCACAGTCTGTGGGCAAGAGCTCTGCTCTCTGACCTGCCAATCTTGGGTTTGCCAGCCCCTGTGGCTACATGAATCAAGAGAGGCCTCTGTCCTGACCCACGGACTTGGGACGTGCCAGCCTCTAAAAACGTGTGAGCCATTTCCTTGATACAAATCTCTCTCTATATGTTCACTGGTTCTGTTTTTCTAGAGAACCCTGTCTAAGACAGGTCTGAGTGGCTCCCAGACTTCTGCTCATCATTCTGCTCTGATCTTGTCTGTGGCTCCGTACCTGGGTCACTCTAGGTGCCCTACTCACAGTCCCCCTACAAGGCTGGGCTCAGACTGGGGCCTGGAAGGCTCAGCCCCTCCCCTGATCCCGCTGACCTCATTCACTTTTCTCTCAAGGTTCAGCTCAAGTGTCACCTCCTTTAAAATGCCTTCAAAGTCTCCCGCATCCACCAGGCTCACTTATATCCTTTCCAGCCATCTAACCTTGATTGCACTTACTTGTTTAGGTGCCATTTTTACACACACACACACACACACACACACACAGTACTGCAGGTGGTGGGGAAGGGGGACAGTCACTTTGGGCCAAGGGCTGGAGGTTTGGGAGCTGGAAAGGCCCAGTCTTCCTCTGGCCCTTGCCTGCCTCCTGGTTAGCCTGGTTGGGGCCTCTGGCTGCTGGGCAGGGATGCAGGGTCAGGTCAATATTTGTCTTTCTGCAGGATCTGTGTTGCCCTGTAGCTGTAACCCCTGGCCTCGGCGGCTGCTCCAAGCTGACCCATGGAGGGATCCCATAGACTTCTGCCCTCAGTGCTCTGGGGTCAGGTGAGAGTCAGAATGGGGTGGAGACCTTGGAAGGTGATCTTGTCCAGTCCCCTGCCTCTAAGAAGGCCTGGGCTGAGAGTTGTCTGCCTTGTCCTTGAAAAGTCTCTGAAGGGGGAGGCTTCACACGGCCTTCTTGTCACTTCTCAGCCCCAGGCTCTGGCTGGGCTATGCTCTCCTCCACCCCATTTGTGTGCTGTGTAGGCTGGCATCTCTCCATATAGCATATACCTTATACCGTGGACAGGTGAGCAACTCTGGTGGCATAGCGGTTAAGTGCTACGGCTGCTAACCCAAGGGTCGGCAGTTTCAATCCACCAGGTGCTCCTTGGAAACTCTATGGGGCAGTTCTACTCTGTCCTATAGGGTCGCTATGAATTGAAATCGACTTGACGGCACTGGGTCTGGGTGGACAGGTGAGACAATTTAAATAGTTGGGAGCAGTACTCTGGATTCAGACTGGGTTCAAATACAGCTCCACCGCTTATTAGCTGTGTGATGTTGAGAGAGTTCCTTTATCACTCTGTGCCTCAGTTTCCTCATATGTAAAATGGGGATAATAATAGCACCCGCTTGGTAGAGTTGTTAGGAAGATTAAATGAGCTGATGCATGAAAAGCACTTAGAAGAGCACCTGACATGTAGTAAAATGCTTAATAAGGGCAAACGGTTATTATTATGAGGAGCCCTGGTAGCACAGTGGATAAGAGCTCGGTAACTAACCAAAAGGTTGGCGGTTCAAACCCACCGGCTGCTCCACAGGAGCAAGATGTGGCAGTCGGCTTCTGTAAAGATTTACAGCCTTGGAAACCCTGTGGGACAGTTCTACTTTGTCTTACGGGGTTGTTATGAGTCGGAATCGACTCAACGGCAATGGCTTTGGTTATTATTACATAGCAACGGCCTTTCTGCCCCAGACATGGTCCACTGCTTTGTCCACTCACTTATCTCACCAAGCCAATTCAATTTGACAAACTTTTTTTTTGTGTGTGTGCGTCTGTATGGGTGTGGTAAAATATATATATAACCCAACATTTGCCAGTTCAACATTTTTTACATGTACAATTCAGTGACACTGATTACGTTAATCACAGTGAACAACCATCGCCCGTGTTCATTGCCAAATTTCCACCACCATTAACAGCTACTCAGTGCTCCCTAAATAACAATTCCCCTTTCCCCCAACATGACATTTACTAGGGGTCTTAGTGTGAACCATCCTGTGCCAGGCACTGAAGGAGGGACAGAGGGAAATAAGCCAGAGTCCCTGCCCTCAGGATGCTAAGAGTCCTCTGGGGAGACTGGATGTGGTGTATACAGAAGCAGCTCTGATGCTGGAGCCCCGAAGGTGAACCAGACAGGTTTCTGCCCTTGGGAAACTCCCAGTCCAGACAGGAGGCTGACACAGACCCAAACGGCAGAAAAACGAAAAGGGCCACTTCATGTAGAAGCTGCGGTCACTCTTTCTGCTTTCTAGGGAAGTGGCATGGTTCATCTCAGGGAGGAGGCTCTTTTGCGGGGAAAACACAGCAGTGGGTCCTTCAGGTGGGAGAGGCACGGCCTGGATGAGTGAAGATGTAGTGGAGAGAGAGCGAAAGTTTTGCATAACAAAATGCGAGGAAACTGGCATCTCTGAGGGCAGTGGGCAGACAGGGGTGGGGTACAGGCTGGAACCAGGACCGGTGGGTGAGGACTAGCAAAGCAATCTCTAGGTGGGATGAAGTCTCATCTTGATTTTAAAAATTATTAATTTTTGTTAGTAATATATTTGCATATTTCAAAATTTAAAATATATCCCTGCCCCTGGCCACTAAGTTGATCAGTTTCTTATTGGCTTCCCAGAGATAAAACCAATGGCTGTGGAGTTGATTCTGACCCATGGCAACCCCACGTGTGTCAGAGTAGAACTGTGACCTTTGGGAAGTAGATCTCCAGGCCTTTCTTCTGAGGTACCTCTGGGTGGACTCAAACCTCCAACATTTTGGTTAGCAGCTGACTCTTTGAACCACCTGGGGACATGCATACACAGCCAAGGTGTATATGTATATTTCCGCTTCCTCTGCTCTCCTTTTTCTTTTGCAAGTACGCCTTTCACAGCATCCTGCACCTAGCTTTTTTTTTTTTTTTTAAATATTTTGTTGTGTTCTATGCACTGAGCTTTGTATTTACTTAGTAATCGTTCCATATTAATGTAGCAAGCGGTTCCGTGTTATTTTTTTTACAGCTGTACGGTGTTCCTTTGTGTGTGAGTACTGGGGTTTATTTCACCAGGCTCTCTTGTTTGACCTTGACATTGTATTTGCTTCTTCCTCTGTGCTGTAGTTTTTTTTTTTTTTTTCTGTGCTGTAGTTTCCCTGCTTTACACCTGAGCCTTCAGAAAAGTCTGCCATACAAATCTGGGCCTGGTGAAGCTTAGGAACAGGCTGCCACAGAGTAGAGGGCTTCAATGAAGAAAGACCTGGGTGAAACATCCCCTGGACTGCTCCAGAACTCCGAGGTGCTGGACAGGGCTCTGCACTTTCCACAGTGAGTGGTGGAGGCTTATTATGAATTGAATTACATCCACCCAAAATAACCCGTTGCTGTCAAGTCAATTCCAGCTCATAGTGACCCTATTCGGACACAGTAGAACTACCCCCATAGAGTTTCCAAGGAGCGGCTGGTGGATTTGAACTAGCGTCCTTTTTGGTTAGCAGCCTGAGCTCTTAACCACTGCACCACCAGGGCACCAAAGATACGTGTCATAAGTCCTAATCTCTAGCGGAGCCCTGGTGGCTCCTATGAGTTGGAATTGCCTTGATGGCAACTTTATCATGCCTGTGGTTATGATCCTATTTGGGAAAAGGTTGTCTCTGTTATGTTAATGAGGCATGATTAGTGTAGGGTGTGTCTTGAGTCAATCTCTTTTGAGGTATAAAAGAGATTAAACAAGGGAGCAGAGGAGAGATGGGGTAAGATAGATGCCAAGACACACGGAGATCTCCAAGGAACCAGGAAGCAGAAGCTGAAGAGACAACGACCTTCCTCCAGAGCTGACAGAGAGAGAAAGCCTTCCCCTAGAGTGGTACTCTGATTATGGACTTCTAGGCTCCTGAACTGTGAGAAAATAAATTTCTGTTTGTTAAAGCCATCTACTTGTGGTATTTCTGTTATAGCAGCACTAGATAACTAAAACAAAGCTCAAGCCTCCCATCTGTACAGGAAAGGGTAACTCAAGGAGGCCCAAGGTCAAGGGGTCATTCCGATTCAAGATGCCCGGGTTACTAAAATAACGGCAATATATTGTGTGTAATTAGAAACACAGACAAATAACGATAGTGCAGGCAGAATCCCAAGGACATAGAATGCCAGAGCTAGATGGGACCTCAGAGAGCACTGAGTCTCTCATAGTTATAATAATAAAAGTAGCTAACACTTATTGAGGAGTCCCTGGGGAGTACAAAAGGTTAAACACTCAACTATTAACCGAAAGCTTGGCAGTTTGAATTCACCCAGAGGAGCCTTGGAAGATGGACCTGGTGATCTCCTTCTGAAAGGTCACGGCCTTGAAAACCCTATGGTGCAGTTCTATTCTACACACAAGGGTTGTCAAGAGTTGGAATTGACTCGACAGCAACTAGCAACAACATTTATTGAGCCCTTGTTCTGCTCCAGGCCGTTCTAAGTGCTTTATGTTTATTAGCCCATTTAATTCTCACATTGTCCTTTGAGGTAGCTGCCATTTTACATAAAGAAACAAGACACAAAGAGGATATATAATGCCCAGGTTCACAAAGCCAGTTAGTGAAGCGCTGGAACCCAACCCTTAGAGTCTGGTCAGAGTCCTGTGCTGTTAACCTCCACACATACCACCATTGTAAACAGGTGAGGAGACTGAGCCCAGCGGGGGAAATTACACAGCAAGTTGGTGGCAGAGTTAGGGCAGAGCCTCAGATCCCCTTTAGGCCCTTCCCTCCAGCACATTGCCTCAGTTTGCCTGGTGAGCCTGGAAGGGCTGAGGTGGGGTGGTGCACAGGCAGGCATCAGCATGGGTGTGGCTCTGTTGAACTGAAGAGAAAGCCTGTGACTAGTTCTGGGTGGTGGTGGCTGGGCGGCCTGGTGCCTGCGGACGTGCTGAATACCTGTCACCACAGGTACCTCTAGAAGACCCTTCCTGTTGATTTAGGACATATACCTGGCTCTCGATACACTCTTCAACTGTGGTTTGTCTACTTAGGTGGCTTTTCTGTGGCCCAGACTGGCTCCTTGCCCTGTCTTGAAGCCCATTATTTCTCTCTCTACCACCTGTCATCAGTAGCATCACTTTACCAGATAAGCAGGACCCAGAATGTTTGTTTTTTTTTTTTAATTTTTATTGAGCTTCAAGTGAATATTTACAAATCAAGTCAGTCTGTCACACATAAGTTTATATACACCTTACTCCATACTCCCACTTGCTCTCCCCCTAATGAGTCAGCCCTTCCAGTCTCTCCTTTCGTGACAATTTTGCCAGCTTCCAACCCTTTCTACCCTCCCAAGCCCCCTCCAGACAGGAGATGCCAACACAGTCTCAAGCGTCCACCTGATACAAATAGCTCACTCTTCATCAGCATCTCTCTCCTACCCACTGTCCAGTCCCTTCCATGTCTGATGAGTTGTCTTCGGGGATGGTTCCTGTCCTGGGCCAACAGAAGGTTTGGGGACCATGACTGCCGGGATTCCTCTAGTCTCAGTCAGAGCATTAAGTATGGTCTTTTTTTGAGAATTTGGGGTCTGCATCCCACTGATCTGCTCCCTCAGGGGAGGACCCAGAATGTTTTTGAGGCACGGGTACTCACTCAAGAAAACAAAGATACCACAAGTTGGTTAGAACTGTGTACACAGCGAAGAAAAAAAAAAAAAAACCTGTTGCTTTGTTGCCATGGAGTGGATTCTGACTCATCGTAGCCCCATGGGTGTCAATAGAGCTGTGCTTCATAGGGTTTCCAACGGCTGTACTCTTATGAAAGCAGATCTCCAGGCCTTTCTTTCGTGATACTGCTGGGTGGATTCAAACTGCCAACCTTTGCAGTTTGCAACCCCCAGGGACTATTGCACACAGCGAGGACTCCATAAACCCTCTCCCCTGTCCCCTGCTGATGTCTTGTAGAAATGACTTGGGGATGGGGATGATGGTTTCAGGACTCTGTTTCTGACCTCTTAGATGGGGCATTTGTACTTGACAGTCCCAGTTTGGCTGTGGCGCTCCCCATGTTACTGCCCCCACTAACAGCCAAGCTTCTGCCTGTTGCAGGTCTGATCCCATCTGCGGCCCATCTCAGATGGATAGGCTAACTCTACTGTAGGTGGTGAAGACTGAGATGGGACAGGGCAGGGTAGTGGAGGGTGTGGAGACCAGGGGTGGCTCCACCCAGCAGCTGTAGCATCTCTGCTGTGGCCCCTCCTTCCAGCTCCTACCTCACTCCTGTTTACCCTCCCATAGCTCTGGTCCAGTTGGACTCAGTCAGGGGCTGTGAGCACCTGGAAGGCATCTTGGTCTCCCCAGCCCTTGGCCCAGTGCCTGGCCCTTAGCACAAACTTATTAGTGTCTGTGGACCTAGTGAGCGAGTCCTCCGGCTGGCCATTCTTCCGACTTGAAGGAATGCTATATCCTCTCCATTCTGTAAGTCTGGCCCTCACCTGAAGTTCCTCCTTTCCTGACTCCAATGGATCTTGTGCTTCTAGTTGACCTTTTTAATTTTTTCAAGCTTTATCGAGATATAATTCACACACCACACAATTTACTTACCATTTAAACTGTACAATGCTATGAATTTTCTTAGAGTCGCAGAGTTGTGCAACCACCGCCACAATCAAGTTTAGAATGCTTTCATCACCAGCCCGGCTTTGGGCAGCGCCTGTCCTCCACAGCTTTCTAACACCTTCAGGTCTCCCTCAACATAAAAAAAGTCTCCCTTGACCCTGCTCTGCACTCTCTGGCCTTTGTGCAATGTTTTTCTCCTTCCGTGACTAAACATCTTGAATGAGCGATTCACACCCTTTGCCTTTATTTTCTCAGATTCAATAAACATTTTTTTTTAAAGTGTCTGCTAGGTGTGAGGCCAGAGGTTTTCATATACATCATCTCATTTAATTCTTACAGTTACTCCGTGAGCTAGGGATTATTATCTCTAGTTCAGAGGCGAGAAATCCAAGGCAGAGAGAAAGTGACTTGCACAAGGGGCTTGGATGGGATTTGAACCTGCGTCTGTGTGAGTCTAGAGTCAGTGCTTTGCTGTACTGCCTGTTGTCCCTGTGGCAAATTCAGCTGCACCACCAAAGGTCAAACTGTTGACCTCCTCACTCATCACTTGGCCTGGGGGCTCCTCACATTCACCATTCTTCAGAGGACCTTCCTGTTCTGGCCGGATTGATGCCCTTCATGCTAGATTTGTTCTCTCCAAGCCTGGCATCCTTTCCCTTCCTTCTTTATACCTTGGAAAATAAAAACAAAAAAAAGTTTTCTTTTTTTTTTATTTAAGGATCTGGTTCTGATCTACTTTTTCCAGAGAGCTCCTGTATCTCTTGAGCATACTTTTTTGAAGGCCTATGACTTGTTTTGTTCCTCCTCTAGCAGCTTGGTCTTATTATTTATGGAGCTGTCTATCTCTCTTTTCAATGCTGTTAGAATTATCTATTTTGGAGCCCTGTCGCTGGGTTCATAAATATTTATTATGGTTATGTCCTCCTGGTGTATTGTTCGTCTTGTTATTTAAATCATTGTGGGTGCAGTTTTAAAGCTCCTGAGACTCTGAGACAACATTGGCACCCCTCAGTCCCCAGCTTGCAGTGATATGAAGGAAGCAGATGCCCAGTTCTTGTTATGGATTGAGTTGTGTCCCCCCCAAAATGTGTCAACTTGGCTAGGCCATGATTCCCAGTATTGTGTGATTGTCCACCATTTTGCCATCTGATGTGATTTTCCCATATGTTGTAGATCCAACCTCTATGATGTTAACGAGGCAGGATTTGAGGCAGTTATGTTAATGAGGCAGGACTCAATCTACAAGATTAGGGTGTATCTTGAGTCAATCTCTTTGGAGATATGGAAGAGAGAAGCAAGCAGAAAGACAGGGGGACCTCCTACCACCAAGAATGAAGAACCAGAAGGGGAGCGCGTCTTTGGACCCAGTGCCCCTTCATTGAGAAGCTCCTAGACCAGGGAAGATTGATGACAAGGACTTTCCCCCACAGCCAACAGAGAGAGAAAGCCTTCCCCTGGAGCTGGCACCCTGAATTTGGAGTGCTAGCCTCCTAGACTGTGAGAGAATAAATTTCTCTTTGTTAAAGCCACCCACTTGTGTTTTTTCTGTTATAGCAGCACTAGATCACTAAGACAGTGCTCTAGAAGGAAATAAATAAAGAAAGAAGGAATGGAAGAATGAAGGAAGGACAAAAAGAGAAAAGAAAGGAGGGAGGGAGGAAGGAATGTAATAGCTGAGGGGTGATCAGCTCAATTACCTCATTCTTTCAAGACACAAATTTATTAAGCACATACTATGTATGTGCCAAGCATAGCTCTAGGTACTTGGGATACAGCAGTGGACAAAACAGGTAGAAATGCCTGCCCCCATGTAGCTGACATTCCAGTGGGCGAGAGAGACAGTAAACAGGAAAACACAAAAATAAGTAAATTATAAGGTATGTTAGAAGCCTATAAGGGCTTTGGAAAAAAAGAGTTGAGTAGGGTAAAGGGGGAGAGTTGGGAGTGCTGAGGTGGTTATAGAATTAAATAGTTTGGTCAGCCTAATTGAGAGGTGAGATTCGGGGTCAAAAGTTGAAGGAGGTAAGGGGGTGAGCCACGAGGATATCTGTAGGAAAAGTGTTCGAGGCAAAGAAAACAGTCAGAGCAAAAGCCCTGAGGTGACCTGTGCCTCGAGTGTTTGAGGAACAGCAAGGCCAGCGTGGCTGGAGTGGAGGTAACGGGAAGAGCTATGGGAGGGCAAGGATAGGGCGAAGTCAGGTTTTATGTGTGGTGCAGGCCCTTGTGAGGACCTGGCTTTTACTCTGAGTGGGAAGGGGGCCACCAGAGTAAAACCTACAGTCTACCCTGCACACAGTAAATGGAGCTGACTCTTTTTAAACCTAAGT
Organism: Loxodonta africana; assembly: GCF_030014295.1. Classification (NCBI taxonomy): domain Eukaryota; kingdom Metazoa; phylum Chordata; class Mammalia; order Proboscidea; family Elephantidae; genus Loxodonta; species Loxodonta africana. Next base: position 106,405,440 of record NC_087342.1, read on the forward strand.
CAGGCCACCTCTTCTGTTGAGCAGAAGAGGAGCACGGACTGGCTTAGGTTTAAAAAGGGTCAGCTCCATTTACTGGATCCAGGGTAGACTGTAGGTTGTCCATGGGCAGAAGTGGGGAGACCTGTTAGGAAGTCATTGACGTAATCTAGGAGAGAGGTAATGGTAGCTTGATGCAAGCGGTGGAGGTGGTTGGAAGTGGTGGGTTCTGTATATATTTGAAGGTAGAGCAAACAAGATTTCCTGAGTGACTGAAGGTAAGATATAGGAAAGAGGTATCAAAGATGGCCCCAAGAGTCCTGGCCTGAGCCATTGGAAGGATGGAGTTGCCATTAGCTGAGACGGGGAAGCTGGGGGTGAAACACATTTAGATGGAAAGAGCAGAGGTTTGGTTTTGGACATGTTGAGTTTGAGACGTCTAGTGGGTACCTGGAGCCCTGGTGGCACAATGGTTAAGAGCTATGGCTGCTAACCAAAAGATTGGCAGTTCAAATCCACCAGCCGCTCCTTGGAAACACTATGGGGCGTTTCTACTCTGTCCTATAGGGTCACTATGAGTTGGAATCAACTTGATGGCAACAGGTTTGGTTTTTGTTTGGTAGTGGGCACCTAGGAAGAGATGGTACATAGGACTTGGGCAACCTCTTAACATCTATGCAGGGCTGCTGCTGGGCACTTTCCAAAGCCAGAGGTTGCTGTTCCCATAGACTAGGACTGCAAACGTACAACCTGGGCCACTATATGAGGCGGCCATGTTCCTGAGGCTTTGTCTCCTCATTTGTGAATATGGCATAATGCTACTTATTTTGGGGGTTGGTGTGCGAGTTGAATGAGACAATGGACATAAAGCACTTACCACAGTGCTTGGCACAAAGTAAACATTTGTTTAAAAATAACTAATAACCAACCATATTGCTTCTGCTGACCAGTCATCAAAATGGGCTAAGGCCATGGGGAATAGGGAGGAAAGGCTAAGAATGGAGGCTGGTTGCCTGGGGAGGTGATTTGTTCTGGGGGGACTGGAGTTTGATGGGCAACAGGAAGGAAAACTGCTGGTGAAAGTGGGTGTGAGGGGGCACGAACTACAAGGGATGGAACAGCTCCATGGGGTGGGGCTGAGGAGCTGTTCTGAGTTGCCCAGCCAGGATGAAGAGGGGGAGGCTGCCTAGTTGCCTGGAGACCCTGTCAGTTCCTAATAGTGCCCATAGGAGATATTAGCCAGTCCTTGGCTCAGAAGAAAGGGCTGGCGATCTTCTTTTGAAAGGTCACAGCCTTGAAAACCCTATGGAGTGCAGTTCTACTCTGCAACACGTGTGGTCACCATGAGTCAGAACTGACTTGGCGGCAACTGGTTTGGATTTTTGGGTTTGGCTTTAAAAAGCCACATCTTCGAAGGGGAGGCTCCAGAATCTCCTTGGATTTTCTCTTAGGCCCAGAATTCTTTTGGTGGGCAGTAAATCCTTAATGAATGTTAACATCTGTCCTTCCCTCCGCCTTGATTAAATTGTGGTTAAGAAACCTTATTTTCCAGAATTGGTATGAAGATTGAACACGATAGCATATGAGAAAGCATCTACGTAGCAGCGATCCCATTTAACTCTCAGGATAACTGAGTCTCAGAGATGTCCAATAACCTCTTCAAGGTCACTGTTAGTATGGGGTGGAGGGAGATTTAGGGCTGTGGGAGCTGTCAGAACTAGGGGTGGGGTCTTCAGAAGTGCAGGAAGTGAAGAGGGTGGAGCTTGGCTCCGGGTGGGGTCTGGATTTTGAGGGCAGGACCAGCAGGGGGATGGTGCTCCAGAGGCAGGAACTAGAGAGCGAAACCCCCAGAATGCAAAGTGGGTCAGGGAGTGGAGTGAGGGGAAGGTGCCCTGCACAGCTTCCTGCTGCTCTTAGGGATCAAGTAGTGAATGTTTTTGGGTGTGAAAGACCTTTTCTCACAGAACCTTCTAGGCAGCCTTGTCAGGGAGGCCCTATTCTCCCAATACACAGATGAGGTTGCTTAGGCCTGGAGAGGGTTAGGACCTTGTTCAAGGTCGCACAGGCAAACGGTGACCCAGCCAGGACTGTGACCCAGCTCTGCCTGACTACAAAGGCTGCCCTCTTTCCACGACACCATGGGGTCACCGTGACCCCCAGGCAGCAAGGGGATGGACAATATCAGATGACCTTTTGATGTTCTTTTCCAGCAGAAACATTCTCTCAACCTCTGCCCCCAGTCTCCCTCCACACTCGCCCCTGGCTCCTCCCCCTCTCTTCCCTCCTCATTACTCAACCCCAGTAACCCTACCGGCAGGGCTGGGGGAGGAGGGACCAGCTCTTTTGGGTGAGGGCTGTGGTTACTCAGAGCCAGCCTCACATTAACCCTCTGCTTCCCACCCACCAACACTCAATGGGGCAGATTAAGCAGTAAGCAAGGTATGTACCAGTTTGCATTAAACAAGGTATGCACAGGCTTGCTTGTGTTTACTGGCTAATCTGTAGTGAACAATTTCACCACATCTTTGACATGGTGAAAAACAGGTGAAATTGTTCACTACAAATCAGTAAATATGCACAAGTAACCTCATGCATACCTTGCTTTTTGAGCAATCTGTCCCTGCCACCCACCCACCTGCCAACATGATAGTGAGGACCCCATTCCCTGTAAGCAGCAGCTGCCACAGGCTGAAGGGCACTTCCCAAAATTAGCCACCGAAAACAGCTAGAGTGGGGCTGGGGCCGGAGGAGGCTAAGAGCTTCCAGATGTGCCAAGGCACGAGAGCCTGTAGAACCTCCGGTCCAGTGGTCTCCCACTGTGGCTGGGAGGCTCAATGGGTTGGGCTTTGGGTCCAGGCCTTCAGAAATGCCAGGGCAGCTGGGCAGCTCCCAACTTGCAAACTGCTTGCAAATCCTCCTGTGCAGGCCCAGGGGAACCTCTGTGCTGCACCTGCAGGGCCCCTCAGGGAAATCCCTGTGGCCTAGCTGCTCCCTGCAGCCAGGGCTCGATCCAAGCAGTCCCTAGTAATAGTAATACTAATATTAATATTAATACTAGGTACTATGAATACTAAGAACATCGACCATGTCTATACTGCTGGTGGTAGAGGCACCAGAGTCGTGTGGTTTAGGGAGCAGGGTCTGGACTGGATCAAGTGCTGGGGATCAAATTCCAGCTCAGCCACTTACTAGCTCTAGGACCCTAGGCAAATCGCTCAGCTCCCATAGCCAGGAAGTGGTTTATATTTCATAAAGTTATTATTTGGGTTAAATGAGATAATCCGTGTCAAGTGTTTAATGCAGTGCCTGGCGTATAGTAACATTATCATTTAGAGAACATCCCCCTTGTGCCAGGAGTCCCTGGGTGGCGCAAAGAGTTAAGCACTTGGCTACTGACCGAAAGGTTGGTGGTTCAAGTTCATCTAGAGGCACCTTGAAAGAAAGGTCTGGCGATCTACTTCTGAAGGATCACAGCTATTGAAATCCCTATGGAGGACAGTTCTACTCTGACACACGTGAGGTCCCCATGAGTCTGAATCGACCTGACGGCAACCCGTTTTTTGGTTAGTTTTTTTTTACCAAGTGCTTTCAGAGGCTATGCCATTTTATTCTTGCAATCCCAAAAGTTAGAGATGAGTACCCCATTTTTCTGAGGAGGAAGTTGAAGCTCAGAGAGGCTAAGTTACCTTCCAGGGTCAAACAGGGTTTAAATGGCAGGCTAGGACTTAACCCCAGGCCAACTGGACCCTAAAATGCAGGCTTAATATGCTGTACCTCCCACCCCTATGCTTCTTTACCATTTTCTTGTCAATGGGAAAAGGCCGTAGGACTTGCTGGGGCTGAGAGCATTTTTCTCTCCCACTTATCTGAATAAAGGCCTGATTCAGAAAAATGGGTGACAGCTTGGGGCTCAGAGGGGCCCTGGAATGAGAAGGCAAGTGCTGAGGGGACACAAGGGACAGGAGGTTTTCAGCACATGGAAGCAGGAAGGGATGGGGTGCCCAGAGGTTGGGAGGAGTCCACTATTCTGGGGTGTTCTCAAAGAATATCCAGAGCAAATCTCCAGGGTCCACTGACTGCTCTTTTCCCTTTGCCAGTCGCTGCTCCCCTTCTGCACGTCTTCTTCTTGGCTGGGGAGGGGGGAATGAAGGGTCTCCAGAATTCCCCTTTGTGGGATGGGGAGGACCGGGAAGCAGGGAGGAGAAGTACCAAGAGTGAGGGGGCTGGGGCCGGCCAGCAGGGAGGCCCACTACTGGCCCAGCTCCCAGGGCCTGGGCCCGAGGAGGGAGCTGCCTGCCCCTCACCATTCCCTCCCCCTGCCTCCCAGGGCTCCTTGGCTGCTGAGCCTGCCAGCTGGGTCCCCGCCAAGCCAAACAGCTGCCAGGGGGAGAGGAAGAAGCATTTCCGAGCAGAGAGGCCCCTGTGGGCTCCTGCTGAAGCCTAGAATCCCCTTTTCTCACCGCCAAGTGCGGAGGGGAATCTGTGCACATGCACACAGGCAGGCATGCAGGGCGCCAGGGAGCCTGAGGCACCGGGGCCAGGGGACCCGGGGTGTGACCCAGGCAGGGTGGAGGGACAGGGCCAGGACTGTGCCAGGTGGCAGGGAGTGCAGGGGTTAGGTCTGGCTCATTCAGAGGCTGAAAAGATGTAGTAGGCTAAATTCATGTCCACCTGGAACCTCAGAATGTGACCTTATTTGCACATAGGGTCTTTGTAGGTATAATTAAAATAAGGATTGCACTAAGGTCATACTAGATAAGGGTGGGCCCTAAGTTCAATGAAAGCATCCTTGTAAGAGACAGGAAAGGACACACAGAAACGCAGGGGAGAGAGAAGGCCATATAAAGATTCCTGTGAAGATGGAGGTGAGACTGGAGCCCCAAGTCAAAGAACACCTCGAGGAAGGAAGCCTTTTTGCCTAGCGTCTTTGGAGGGAGCATGGCTTTACTGGCACTTTCATTTCCCACTTCTGGCCTCCAGAACTATGAGAGAATAAACTTCATTGTTTTAAGCTACCAAGTTTATGGTAAGTTTTTGTGGCAGCCCTAGGAGACTAATACAGGGTATGCATGGCAAAAAGAGTATGGGGGAGGAGTGGGCACGCCGGAGCTCGATAAGGAAACCTTGGAAAACAGAATGAAAAATACCTATCGCTTATAGCGCCACGACTCTGTGCCAGCACTTTAAAGATATTTATCTCAATTCTCACAATGACCCTGCTGTTAAGAATTACTCCCATTTTAGACCTGAGGTTCAGATCCAGGGTTATCCCATTTAGTTGGGATCCCAATATAGGACCCTCTCTCTCTTAATCTTGACTTCTTTCCACTTTCTTTCAAAGGAAGCCACAGCAGATTTTAGGGCAGATGATATGTGCTTTAAAAGGAGGGAAGGTACCCACAGGTCTAGCAGGGGAACACATGAAGCTTCTGTGGAGAACTGAAGAAGGGGGCATTGTCCCTATTGATTTTGGGGCCTTCTGTAATTGGATGGAAACCCTGGTGGCATAGTGTTAAGTGCTACGGCTGCTAACCAAAGGGTCGGCAGTTCGAATCCGCCACGTGCTCCTTGGAAACTCTGTGGGGCAGTTCTACTCTGTCCTATAGGGTGGCTATGAGTCGGGATCGACTTGACAGCACCGGGTTTGGTTTTTTTGGTTTGTGATTGGATGCCCTTTCTATAGTCCTTTGAGACACATCTAGTGATCTGTTCCCGTCCTGAGGGTGTGAGCCTTAACGAGGAAGGGGAGACACTCCTACTCATCTCATTCTCACTCCGAAGACCACCATCACTATCCACCACTATCGCCATCCGCCGCTATCACCATCCACCACCATCACCACCTCTATCAGTGCCCTACCATCGCCACCCACCACCACCACCACCCACCACCACCACCACCTCATCAGTGCCCTACCATCACCACCCACCACCACCACCACCTCATCAGTGCTCTACCATCACCACCCACCACCACCACCACCCACCACCACCACCACCTCATCAGTGCCCTACCATCACCACCCACCACCACCACCACCCACCACCACCACCACCTCATCAGTGCCCTACCATCACCACCCACCACCACCACCACCCACCACCACCACCACCTCATCAGTACCCTACCATCACCACCCACCACCACCACCACCCACCACCACCACCACCTCATCAGTGCCCTACCATCACCAGCAGCACCTTCACTGCTATCATCACCTATACTATCACCACATCCACCATTGCCACACTGATTCCACTATCATCACCATGTCTAGTACTGCTACCATCTCTACTACTATCACCACCTCCATTACCATTACCATGACTACCACCTCTGACATCACCACCACCATCACCTTCATCACCATTATCACCTTCACCATTACCACCATCACCACCACCAATAACCACCTCCATTACTATCACCACCTCCATCATCATCACTATCATCATTCCACCCCCAGCATCACTATCATCATCATCACCACCTCTACTACCAAAACTGCTGAAACTATCATCACAACCAGTATTTCTATGTCCATATAACCATCTCTATCACTACCCCGTCTACCACTTCCACTACCACCACCTCCACCACCAACAGCAACTCCACCACTACCACCAGCACCACAAAAGCCATCTCTATGTGAAATAATGAGATTACAGGCAGGCAGGTTTACTCAGGGCAGATTTCTTGTGACAGGACAGCTGAGCAGAATTTAGCAGGAGTCAGAAGAGTTGGGCTATCTGGCTGACAGACATGATCAGGAGCTGAGGACTGCCCCAAGTTTAGCCCTGTTAGGAGGGGAGGTGGTCTTGCCTGGCCGGAGTGCACTTAGTGGAACAGGCTGTCTTCGCAGGTGTGGGTTTGAGTGGGTGGAGCTTATGCTAGTGCGGTGCAGTAAATTACTTACTATGACCCTTCTAGCCATAGTCTTTGTAACTCCCACCAAATGACTGAGTGGGGCTATGCAAATTAGGTGCTTGTGGCCCACCAAGGGGATTGGATAGCTTGCTAATAATGTAAATAAGGTGCATGGCACCCTTATGGGGATGGGACTTTGCAAATAAGGTGTATGGAACCCTAATGAACAGGTTGGTCGGTTTTGCCATCCCACTAAGCTTAAAATGAGCCATCCCAGAGGTGGGAAGGAAGGATCTCACCACCACCAAGAAAAAAGAGCCAGGACTGGAGCGTGTCCTTTGGACCCAGGATCCGTGTGCTGAGAACATCCTAGATCCAGGAAACAGAGGGAGAGCTGTAACACCAGAGATGTTGAGAGACAGTGAGAAGCAGTAGCAGAGAAATGGTGGCAGCAGAAGCAGCAGAACCAGGAGACTGGCAGCAGACAGTGTGGTGGGCTTACCTGGCCCATGGACCAAGAAAGCTGAGTGCCTTCAGACAAGAGGCTTCCTGGTGGAGTGGGGTGCCTCTGGGCACTTGCTGGTAGAGCTAAAGAGCTGTCTAACACTTGCCCAAGCAGGGCAGGGGCTGAAGGGCCACAGAGAGGTGTGCCTGTTGAGAAGAGGCTGTCTTCACCAAAGAACTGTATCCTGAGCATTCCTGAACCTGAACTGTAAACTGTTTCTTCCCTAATAAATCCCATAATTGTTAGTATTGTCTGTGAGTTCTGTGTGGTCATTGCAGCAAATTATCAAACTCAGCGGAGAAGTAGAGGGTGCTGTGAGAGGGACGGTTGGTGTCAGAATTGGTAGAAAGGTTGGAGAGTGGAGGCATGTCTGACCTCCGCCTCATAGAGGTCAGCCTTGGGATTTTGATTCTGACACTCCTCTTCTGTTCTTACAGCTAGTGACACACCCGGCCATGCCTGGCTCTTGCTTACTCTCTAGGGGGTGTGAATTTTGGCGGGCCCCGGGCTCCTGGCCACTGCCTGGATTGGCCATGGCAGTGAAATCATGAGGGTGGCAGTACTGGGATAGCTGGGGAGTGGGGCAGGGAGAAAGAGGCTGCCCTGGGTGGGAGAGGAAGAGGCCTCTCGTGAAACTGATGAAGTAAGCACGTTGATGCTCCATTGCCCCAGACAACCTCCACTCTGCCTGTTGGCTAGTCATGGGCTTTCGGGTGCTACGGTCAGTCTTTGCCAAGGGCTCTCGGTTTCTCTTTTCCAGGAGACACCTTGCTATTCAGATTGCCCCCCTGTGGGATCACAGGGACCAGAAGGCTGTGATCTGGGGGTGGAGAGAACTGACTAGCAGAGAGGATGCCCCATTTCTCCACTCAGCTGAGTAGGCCCTCCCTCCACGTTAGGCTGTGAGTGTGTGTGTGGGTGGGTATGAGTGAGTGTAATGAGTGTGAGTGTGTATGTGTGAGTGTGAGTGAGTGAGTGAGTGGGTGTGTGAGCGTATGTGTGTGGTGGGAGCAGACTTTTTCCAGAGCCTCAGGCCACAGCTGCTCCTTTGCCCCTTCCCTGTAAGCATCAGGGCCTCCAGCTGCCTGCACCGCCTTTAAGAACTGGGGATTGGCCGGCTCTGGGAACAGCCTCTCTCAATCCTTCCAAACCCCTAAACTGCCCGAATGCTCAGCTAATCCCACCCTCCAGGATCGCACTTGAGAGCTGCCGCAAGTGGGAAACAATACTATCCTGGGACACGTTTATCTCTGCATCAGGCGTGAGAGCTGGGCAGACAGGCTGGCGACTGGTGAGGCTGAGGGGCCACTGAGTCCCAGAGATGGGGGTTGGAGGGTGGAGTCAGTGAGAGCACCGGGGAGGGGGCCAGGCTCTTGTTCACATCCTGGGAAGTGGATAGGGCTAGGTTACCTCCTGCTTGCCTCTGAAAGTCACTCCTCAGAGGAAGGCCTTTTGCTGGGTTAGGAAGGACATTGGTGGGACATGGAGCCCGTCTGACATATAGTAGTGATAGCCAATGTTTACTGAGCACTTACTATATATCAGGCCCTTTCCAAGCACTTTATATATGTCCACTCATTTAATCCTATGTCACTATAAGGCTAGTACATGGCTGTTATCTGCATTTACAGATGAGGAAACTGAGGCTTAGATAAGTTAAGAAATTTGCTGAAGGTTATACTGTTAATAAGAGAGGGACCTAGGACTTGTGCCAGGCCATCTAGCTACAGGGCTCATGCTCTTTACATGCAGGGGGGGTGAGGGCGGGGGCGTGGGTGGGGTAGTGTTCCTCCTTTGAAGTGGTAAGTCCTGGAGACTCCTTCTCCTTCCCTGGTGTCCCCACTTGGTAAGACAAACAGCACAGAAATGGGAGCCAGAAGTCTTGGGATCTTGGCCAACAGCTTGCTCTATGGCTGTAGACAAATCCTTCCTCTCCCTGGCCTCAGTTTCCTCATCTTTCCTGTTTGGGCATTGGCCTGAGCTCCATGATTCCTGAGGACCCTTCCAGCCTGACATGAGGAGCTGAGCTCTCCCTGCTTGGCATTACTCCTGTTTCTTGGCCCTCCCTTCTGATCAGCCTGATCAGTGGGAATGGGCGTGGGGTGGGGAAGAAGGAAGACAAAGACCAGGAAGGCCCTGTGTGTCTGGACAGCCCCTGTGTGGCCAGCCGCCTCTTTGATGCTGCTCTGTCAAGAGGAGCTGTAGTGTCACAGATCGGAGACAGTAGTCAAACATGCTCACTCACAAACAGATCCTGCCCGGGCATATGGGCAGGGGCAGGGAGAGGGTCTGCCGGGATCAGCTTCCCACCAACCCTGCTCTCCCCTCGGCCTCCCTGACAGGCCCCCTCCCCTCTCCAAAATTATGGTAGGGGTAGGGACACTTAGCCCCAAGACCCTCCCATCTCACTCTCTCTTCCAGCCCTTCAGAGTACACAGTGGGCAGCATCTTCAATTGTCCTCCTCACCTGACCAGGCCCTTCCCCTCCAAACCGCACCCAAACATCCTTTCTATTTATCCAGTAACCATTTTCTAAGTGCCTACTGTGTGCCAGGCACTGTGCCAGGTGTGGGAAGACAGGGATGGATGAGCCTGATCCCTCCCCTAAGGAGCTCACAGCCTAGCAGGGATTCACCCAAACCAGTCCAGCATTTCTTACCTTCCATCATTGCTTAGGAATATGCTCAGGCCTTTGGAGAATCACCAAAGGTAAAGGAGAGAGGTGGGGTGTGTTAGTCAGGATTCTCCAGAGAAACAGAACCAGTGAGATATATATGTATACATATATATACACACATGTATGTGTGTATATATGTATATATATATACACACACACACACATACATATATTGCTATGAGTCGGAATCGACTTGACATCAGCAGGTTTGGTTTTAGCCCTGGTGGCACACTGGTCAAGAGCTATGGCTGCTAACCAAAAGACTGGCAGTTCAAATCCACAAGCCGCTTCTTGGAAACCCTATGGAGCTCTTCTACTCTGTCGTATAGGGTCCCTCTGAGTCGAAATCAGCTCAATGCCAATGGGCTTAGTTTTTTTGGTTATGTACATATATATATAGAGAGAAAGATTTAAAGCTTTGGTTTCTGTGATTGTGGGGACTTGTAAGGCCAAAATTTGTAGGTCAGGCAGCAGGCTAGAGACTCCTGGAGGCTTTGGTCCCAAGATCCATAGGTCAGGTGACAAAAAGAGTTCAGAGTGGAGATAGAGACTGAGTTCTGTCAAAACATCCGTATAGTCTGGGGACAGACCATATCCTAACGGAACTCCCTTTCAGCTGATTAACCGACTATATCAGATTACATTATGGAAGGTGATTACATTACATTAGACTACATTACGGAACAGCAATTAGTCTAGTGTCTAGCCAAACCACTGGGAATTATAGCCTAGCCAAGCTGACAGACACAATTAACCACCATATGGGGAGAGGGATTTTCTGAGGTCTGGAGGTCAGAGAAGGTCTGGGAGCTGAAGACAGTAGGCTCTGGGAGGGGTGCACCTGATTCTGGGGCCCCTTTTCTGAGGGCTGCTGGGCCTGGGTGGGAAAATGACAGGGCCAGGGAGAGGGACTGACATGTGTGAGGCCTGCAGACAGGCAGGGGCTTGGGGTGTCCAAGTAATGAAAGGAGGCCTGAGTGGCTGGAATGGGTGGGGAGGAGGAAAGTGACCCTGAGATGAGGCTAGAGGAGCAGCAGGGCTGAAGAGGGCAGGTGTATGCAGATTTCATTAAGAATTTTGAAGTTTAACTCAGGCCCATTAGGAAGTTACTGAAAGGTTTTAAGTAGTGTGGCTACATGACCAAATTTGTACTTACAAAGGTCCACTCTGTGGAGTCCTGGGTGGTGCCCGTGGTTAACGCACTAGGTTGCTAACCGATGGTGAGGGAAAAGGAGGCGAATTTGAAAGGCTGTGAGCCATTCACATGGAGAAAGGCTCACTCATGGGTATACAGGGCTGGACTCAGGACACAGGTCTAGGCTCAGAGGCCTTTCAAATTCAATGTATCCAGCATGACTTTTCCTGACTGCCAAACCTGCTCCTTCTCCAGGGTTCCTTAGCTCAGCAATTGAAATCACCACTCAGCTGATCATCCGGGAAACTGGGAGTCATTGAGTCATTCTTAACACCTCCTTTCCCCTTACCTTCACAGCCAATGAATCACCAAATCCTGAAATTTCACCTGCTAATCGCTCTTCAATTTATCCATTTCCATCTCCCTGCTACCTATGTAGTCCAGGCCACTACCACAGTTTACTTGGGCTACTGCTGTCACCTCCTAACTGGTCTCCAGTGTTCTTCTCCAGGGCCTGGTCCGCAGAACAGAGTACCAGTACCAGTAGCCACTGGCTCAACTTTGACTCATGGGGACCCCATGTGCACCAGAGTAGAGCTGTGCTCTGTAGTAGGGTTTTCAAAGGCTGGTTTTTTGAAAGTAGATCGCCAGGCTTTTCTTCTGAGGTTCCTCTGGGTAGACTCAAACCTCCAGCCTTTCAGTCAACTCTATGCACCATCCAGGGACTTCTAACTCAGATACCAGAATGGAAAGGGTCTTTGGAGCTCAGCCAAATGATTTCTGTCCCATTCTCAAGCTATCTACTCCAGCCTCCCAGTCAATTCCCTGAGCTAGCTTCTCAATATTTTTCCAATAAATTATTTCTTCGTCTTCTTTTTTTTTTTGTTTATAAATGCCAGTGTTGGTTTCTGTCACTTACAGACAAAGGAAGAGGAGCCAGCAAACAAAACTGAGAAGGACAAGACTTCAGAAGGGCAGGAGGAAAACTAGGAGAATGGAGTTTCTCACAAATAAGAGAAAGAATATATCTTGAAGCACGGAGTAGCCAGTGGTGTCAGTTTTTATTTAAAAAATGTCTAGTATGTCTGTATAAGCATAGAAGTAAAAGGCAAGAAGGATATACAGCTGTTAACAATGACTAACAGCACGGGGTAGGGGGAGGCTTTGATAGATCTTTGTTTCAAAGGACAGGAACTCTACTTGTTTAAGAAAAGAACAACAAAAAGTAATTTGTTGGCTTATGTTACTGAAAAATCCAGGGGTGGATCTGTCTTTGGCTCAGCTCAGATAATGTCATCAGGACTTAGTCTCTCACTCTCTATTTCCCACTCTCTTGTCTCTGCCCTCCTCTGTGTGGGATTCCTTCTTAGGCGGTACCCCTGTTAGTTCCAGGCATGCATCTACCCAGTTAGCAAGCAACTCCAGAGCGCAAGCCATTCTCCTTCCCAGTGACACCAATATAATCCCAGGATTGGCTCTGATTGGCCTAATTTAGGTCATATGACAATTCTGAACCAATCACTGTGGCTCAGAGCGGCCAGGCATAAATCACATGACTACCCCTGAAGGCAGGGTGGTGGGGGGTTGAGAAGGCAGTTATCTCAGTCCAAGCCACTTTTTCTGAGGGGGCAGGGAATTCTTTAAAGGAAATCCAGACACATTTAACAGAAGAGAGAATGGATTCTGGGCATAAAGGGAAGGGTACAGTGACAGGCCAGGGGATCCCAGGGCCATTCCTGGAGGGCATGACACGAGGCCTTTTGAATCATGCTTCCCCAAAGCAATTGGTATTGGGCAGGCAAAACTACATCTGAATACCACTGGTGGACTTGGTGTTGGGGCAGAAGCAAGAATAACAGAAAGCTAACGTGTGGGCCCTGAAGTCAAAGACCTGAGCTCAAATCTGAGCTTAACCACTTAAATTTTTTACTTCCGAACCTCAGCATCTCATCTGAAAACAGGGTTAACATAGTCATAGCACCTACCCCTTAGAATTCTTATGAGAATTGAATGGAATAATCTGCATTAAGGATTTAACCCTGTTTTTGGAAGAGAGCAAATGCCCAATGAATGTTTGCAATTATAAAGGTCTTGGGTTTCCATGGGGGTGGCCATATCTTTGATAGGGGATCAGGCAGTCCCTGGAGCCCCTTTCCTCATGCCATCAGGGTCTCTCCAGAAGAAGCTCCAGAGTTGACGTGTTGCTGAGTCTCGTCCTTCCAAATTCTAACCCCAGGCACAGGAAAAAGAGTAGGGACCTGGTAGTAGGGTGTGGTCAGGGTGATACCTGATAAGGCTGGAGGCAAGGCTGGTAGGAGGATACTGGAGGGCCAAGGAGAGGGGTGGAGAAGTAGGGCTAAGAGGGTGAGAACCAAGGGCAGGGGTGATTTTGGGCAGAGCCAGCAGGGGTCGCTGTAGATCTAAGTAACCTCAGGCAGCTGGCAGGCCGACCCACTGGCCCCTCCCACATTACTACCTGCGGTGTCACGGTCTTCACTGGGATGCATGGCTTTGGCCAGTTCTGGGCAGTGGGTTGGGGTTTGACTCATGCAGTTGAAGGCGGCTGCCTAGGGCACTTGCCCTCAGTGCCCTCCTGGGCCTGAGCTGTCTCTCCTCCCAAGGAGGCTCTGTGCAGCTGGACGTGTTCCGGGCTTTCACCCTCATGGGACCAGGACCATGAGTTCCAGCAGTGCCTAGAAAGTGTCTCTTGAGATGTTCCACTACAAAGAGCTCAGAGGCCAAATACATTTCCTTGGCCCGTTCTCCTCTAGAGGGTCCAGGCAGTGCAGGAAATCTGCTGGACTTTGTTTAGCCCGGGTTTTCTATGCTTATTTGAGCCTTTTTGCCACAACACACTTAGGGCAACACTGGTTTAAGGCACTGTGCTGTCAGAAGGCAAATGCTCCTGGGAGAGGTTATGCGTCAAGCACGTGTCCCTCCCTCTCCCCCCCCCCCCATTGCAATGGTTAGGAATTCCTGGTGGCATAGTGGTTAAGAGCTACATCTGCTAACCAAAAGGTTGGCAGTTCAAATCCACCAGGTGCTCCTTGGAAACTCTGTGGGGCAGTTCTACTCTGTCCTATAGGGTTGCTATGAGTCAGAATTGACTTGAAGGCAACAGGTTTGGTTTGGGTATTGCAATGGTTAAGCGCTTGGCTGCTAACTGAAATGTTGGCAGTTCGAACCCACTGGTGGCTCCATGGAAGAAAAGACCTGATGATGTGCTCCCTTAAACTAACAGTCTGGGAAACCGTACGGGACAGTTCTACTCTGCCCTATAGGGTCACCAGTGAGTTGGAATTGACTCGAAGGCACGCAACATCAACAACAATTGCTAAGTAAGGTCTTTGTGTGGTGCAAATGGTTTGCTCTTGGCTACTAACCTATAGGTTGGCACTTGGAACCCACCCAGTGGTGCCATGGAAGAAAGGCCTGGCAGTCTTCCATAAAGATTACAATCAAAAAACCCTATGGAGAAGTTCTACTCTGTAACACATGGAGTCACCGTGAGTCGGAATTGATTCAACAGCAATAGGTTTGGTTTTATTACAAAGTAATATTGTAACATATACCCCTAGTAGGAGGAAAAAAAACTGTGAAGAAAACTACCTGTCCCACTTCCTGCTACCTAGCCCCTCCTCAGAAGAGCTCTGGCCACGATCCTCCTTCTTCATAGGGAGGTGGTGACCATGGTGTTCCCCTCAAGATACACACATTCCTATTAGGGGGGAGCCCCATAAGAAAAGGACCCTTCTGTAGAGCCCCTAGGTGGCACAAATGGTCAAGTGCTAGCCTACTAGCTGAAAAGTTGGTGGTTCGAACCCACCCAGAGGCACCTCAGAAGACAGGCCTGGGGATCTGTTTCCCACGGATCTCATCCTTGAAAACCCTATGGAGCAGCTCTACTCTGCACACTTGGACATGCCAGGAGTTGGAATCAACTTGATGGCAACAAACAACAACAACAAAGACAGGGTTGACCTCATCAGACCTACCCTATTGATAAACCACTGGCAGAAAAAGACCGTTCTGGAAGTGACCTCATCCAACCCTCTGTCTCCACCTGGTGCCAATTCCCGCCCCCTTTCTTATTGGCATTCCTGGGGAAAGGAGGATGTTGGTGGTGGTGTGGAGGGTGTTGAGAGTCACAGAAGGTGAGTGGGCATCCGGATCCTCAGGGTGGAAGGTGATCTTTCTTTATAGTGGGGAAGCTGAGGCTTAGAGAGGGGTCGTGACTTACTGAGGTTTCACAGCGAGTCAGTGGTAGAGCTCTCAGGACTCCTGGCTCCTGGCTGGGCGCCCTCCCTACCCCCTCCCCCAGATCTCAATGCCATGAAGCTGTGTAGGGGCTTGTGCCCTCTCTGTAAAACTGTGGTTCCTGTGTGGGACTATGCCAGGCCACTGGCCAGAGTGTGTGGGTGCTGTGTGCGCGCACCACAGTTGTGTAACAAGCTCTAGGGTGTGTGCACGCGCCCAGTAACCTGATGCAACAGGGAAGTTGCGGTCCCGTGAGCAGGGGTGTGGACGCTTGGCTGGTGCCCAAACCACAAGGAGTATTTGGCTTGTGGCTGCAGAGGCGGGGCCTGGGGGTCGCAGGGCTGTCTACATCAGGGCTCTTCCATCCCTGGGTGCCCACATCCTGGTCCCTGTGGGCACGGGGCTTGAAACGGGGCCTCCTGGCTAGGTGATACTGGGGGCGGGGATGCAGAGAGGGAGGCCTTGCCCCATCCTCATCCTGTTTGCCAGGACACCTTTTGTGAGGGGTAGGGATGGGCAGGGCTTCCTCCCTGTGGTTCCATCTCTCCCATCTCTTCCTGGCTGGCCCCTACCCTCCCAGCCATCCTGGGGCCCTCACCTCAGTGCCAGGTCATGCTTATCTCACTCTCCACAGCAACATCTGTCTGTTACCCCCTGCCGCCTCCTGAGTCCCCCAGCCTGCCCCCCCACCCCATAGTGGTCTTTCCTGCACCCTCCCCTTTAAGCAGAAAGGGGGTGGATAAAAAGAGCAGCATTTCACAGCCGGACCAGATTCTCACCGTAGGCTGCCATATGACCTGAATGACTGAGAATGACCCATGTCCCCTCTTAGCCTCCCTGTGCTCATCTGAGAGTTGGAGGTAATGAGACTTCCACCACAGGGTGGCTGGAAGGGGAGTGCGTGCTTGGCAAGTCCCTGGCTCCAGGAAGGGACCCTGGGAATGGGAGTTGCCCTTTCATTCTGCCTCCTCCCACCTGGACTGGGCACCAGGACACCCCCACCCACAGCGTCCCCATCACCAGATAGGCAGCAGGGAGAGCCAGGGGCGCTGGGAGGAGATGGCCAGGGAAAGCAGGCACTGTCCTGCCTGCCTTGTGCCTGGTGAGGGTGACTCAGAGGCCATCTGTGTGCCCGCCCTCCTCTCTGGAAGGAGGTGAGGCTGGTGTCTTTCTTCTGCCCTGTATCATCTGCTCCACCCCTCAGAGAGGCAACATCCTTGGGGGTGGCCAGAGGTGCCAGGAATGCAGGGCTAGGTGAGGGGAGAAAGGGCGTCTGTGCCCAGTGTCTTCACCTCCTTCCCTGACTGGGCTGCATCTGGCACCCTGGGACACCTCCCGGTGCTCCCAGAATGCCCTGCATCTATATAGCCTTATCCTGCACTTACTACCCACTGATTTTTTTTTTTAAACTCCCCATTGCCACCTTCTCCCCTCCTCCACCCCCAGCCTCTGGTAATCTCGAATCTACTTTTGTCTCTATGCATCTGTTTATTCTAGATATTTCATCTCAGTGATCCTACAATATTTGCCCTTTTGTGTCTAACCTATTTCACTTAGCATAATGTTTTCAAGGTTCATTCATGTTGTAGCATGTATCAGAACCTGATTCATTTTTATGGCTGAATAATATTCCATTGTGTGTATATACGAGATTCCTGGGTGATGCAAATGGTGTGGCTGCTAACTAACCGAAAGGTTGGCTGTTTGTATCCATCCAGTGGCATAGTGGAAGAACGGCTGTGGAGCGTGGCTCTACTCTGAAACATGTGGGGTTGCCATGAGGCAGAATCAACTTGGTGGCAAGGGGTTTGTTTTTTTTGTTTGTTT
This sequence comes from Loxodonta africana, assembly GCF_030014295.1. NCBI lineage: Eukaryota > Metazoa > Chordata > Mammalia > Proboscidea > Elephantidae > Loxodonta > Loxodonta africana. The sequence goes on from NC_087342.1 coordinate 106,422,685, forward strand.
TTGTATGTATAAACCACATTTTGTTTATTCATTCATCTGTTGATGGACACTTGGGTTATTTCCACCTTTTGGCTATTGTGAATAATGCTGCAATGAACTTTGGTGTACAAGTGCTGCCTACTGTTTATGTATCTATTTAAAAATAATAATCGACCAGTTGCCATTGTGTCGATTTTGACTCATGGCTACCCCAGGTGTGTCAGAATAGAGCTGTGCTCCATAGGGTTTTCAACGGCCTCGATCTTTTGGAAGTAGATTGCCAGGTCTTTCTTCAGAGATGCCTCTGGGTGAACTTGAACCTCCAAACTTTTGGTTAGCAGCTGAACATGTTAACTGGACCACACAGGGACTTCAAAAATAATATTGCTATTGTTGTGTGCTGTTGAGTCGATTCTGACTCATAGCTTCCCTATAGGACAGAGTAGAACTGCCCCATAGGATTTCCTAGGCTGTAGCCTTTATGGGAGCAGATTGCCGGATCTTTTCCCCTGCAGAGCCGCTGGTGGGTTCGAACTGCCAACCTTTACGTTAGCTAACACTTACCTACTGTTTACCATGTGCCAGTCTTCCCAGGACATAACTTACTTCATCCTTGCAGCAGACGTAAGTATGATTGTTATCTGTGAGAAAACTGAAACCCAGAGAAGGGAAGTGCCCTGCTCAAATTCACATAGCTCCTGTTGTCTGACCTAGGTCACTATCACGTCACTCCATTTCATTTTCTCCAGAGCCTTGACCACAAAAACAGTTCTCTATCTATTTATGTGTTTGCTTGTCCATTGCTGGTTCTCTGCCTAGGCTGCAAGCTCCATGAGGGCAGGGATTTCCTCTTTCTTATTCTCATTCCCAAAGTCTTGACTGGTGCCTGGACTTATCAGATGCTTGGTAAACATCCATGGGATGAATGAGCCCATGACCCACTCAACGGAGACTCCTTGAGTGTGTGCTCTGCGACCATTCATCTCTGTTACTCGCAGTGCCCAGCAGAGGCCTACCCTGACACGGCACTTGGTTTGTTGAATGAATAAATGACTGAATGGATGGAAGAGAGTATGGAGGACTCAGTTGCTGCTGCTCTCCATCTGCAGTCAGGCAACTAGTGGAAGGTCTTCAGCCATGGAGGATGTGGGGAGGAATTGATTCTTTTGGATCTTGGCCTGGGTTCTATGTGTGATTTTGTGTGTGGGCACAGAGTGGGTGGATACAGAGGGAAAGCATGAGAACTGGATCAGAAACAAGACACTTCCTGCGAAATGACTCCTTGAATAATTGCTTTATGTACAAGGGCAGGAGGAGATAGAAATAGAGTGTACGTGTGTGGTCCAGAGGAGGATTCTAGTAGGTGTTAGATGAATAGGTAAGTGAGTTGTTGTTATTGTTGGGTGTCATCAAGTGGATTTCGACTCATGGTGACCCCACGTGACTGAGTGGAACTGCCCCAAGGGTTTTCTAGGCTGTAATTTTTCCGAGAGCAGATCGCCAGGTGTTTCTTCCGCAGAGCAGCTGTGTGGGTTTGAATTGCCAGTCTTTCAGGTAAATGAGTGAGGTGAGACAGTGACATTTTGAACTCCTTGAGGGCAGGCCCCAGCCAGAATTATCTTTGTAGCCCCAGCCCCCAGCACTGAGGCCAACTTGTAACCAACTTGCGAGTAAGTAACGGCCTTACAAGTGGGAAAGCAAAGAGAGGTGTCCAAGGTGCAACAAGTCCTTGAAAAATAGGGGCACTGGAGGTGGGGCTAAGTGGAGGGGAGAATCAAAAGAGCCTTGCATGACAGTAAACATTTGAATTGGAGCTAAGGTTTGGAGAACAAAAAATGAGTATGTAGAACTACACTTACAGAAAATATGTCCAAAATATTTCATTAAAGGTAAAAAGTAGGTTACCAAATAGCATGAATGATCTATCCCATTTTTATAAATATATGTGTATTTATACATATATAGAGATATATGTGTATACGTATATGTACAGAAACCACCACCCATCTGTCAGCTTGTCATACTGTAGTGACTTGCCCGTTACTATGAAGCTGGAAGCTATGCATCACTATATCAAATACCAGTAGGGTCACCCATGGTGGACAGGTTTCAGACTAAGATAGACTAGGAAGAAAGGCTTGGTAGCCAATGAAAACCTTACGGATCACAATAGAGCACTGTGTGACTCCCTTGCCTTGGACATGTCATCAGGAGGGATTAATTGCTGGAGGAGGACATCATGTTTGGTGAAGTAGAGGGCCAACCTGGGGCATGGGAGACCCTTGGTGAGATGGATTAGCACAATAGCCTCAACTGTGGCCTCAAACATACTGGCAATTATGAGGATGATGCAGGACCGGGCAATGTTTCCTTCTTTTGTACACAACGTCATCATTAGTTGGAGATGACTCGACAGCAGCTGACGACAACGTGTATAGAAAAACCTTCCCGGCTATACCCAGAGTGCTTGAACAGTGGCTATCTCCAGTTGCTGAAAACTATGGAGAGAGGAAACATCACCTTTTTTTTTTTCTAGAGCAGTCTGTATTGCGCGCACCACTTTTATAACCAGGAAAAGCAAAACGCCATTTTTGTTCTGAAGGGTAGAATGACTAGGCATTCACTGTAGAAGGAAAGTCTGGAAAGGCCTGTGAGGCAGAGGGAGCAGCACAGACAAAGGTGAAGAGGCAGGAATGAGCATGCCATACCTGGGAACTGCAAGGTGTGGGGCACGATTAGGGGACACTGGAGTGGCTGGAATCGAGGACTTTCTAGGGGTCACATCACCAAGGGCCTTGCATTCGTAAGAGAGTTCAGAGTCAGCTCTTGGGATGAGGGCCGGGGAGTGAGAGGTTCTGATTTACACATTTAGTAGATCAGTTAACAGGTTGAGGAAGCCTGGAGGCCGGGAGGCAGTGGGTAGGCTGTTGCAGTAATTGAGGAAACAGAAAGGGGGGCCAGAGCTCTTGGCAGTGCTTAGGGGTAGAGAAAGAGGAAGTGGAAACGAGAGCTAAGTGCAGGCCAAATCAGATAACCCCCCTGGAGGGGGAACTGGGTTTGTCTGTTTCGCCAGGGTCTCCAGGGCTGCAGCCCAGCCTGGCATATTAATGGTGGGGAGGCCAGGTCTAGAGGTGACAACCATTCTGATCATGAGGAAGATGATGGTGATTCATGATGTGGAGGAGGACGGTCCCCTTTAAAGAGCCCTGCAGCCTTTTACAGCTTATGAAGTCTTCTGACATCTATCTCCCAGCACATCACAATGTATGTTTCCATTTTACAGACGAAGAAACTGAGGCCTGGAGAGGTGACGCAACCTGCCCGAGGTCACACAGCAAGGCTTAAACTCAGATCTCCTTAACCAAACTCTGGTGCTCTTTCCGGAAACCATAGCACCTCACAGCACACTGGAAGGGGGAAACCCTCTTTCTAAACACTCTTAGCTCCTGGGGCAGGGCACAACCAGAGCAAGATACAGAGATCACCATTCCCTAAGCACACAGGTAGGCAGCCACTGCTATCCCCAATGAAGCCTGAGCAATGACTGTGTGTTCACTTTCTAGCTGTGTGACCTTGGGTCAGTGACATAGCCTTTCTGTGCCACAGGGTGCTCTTCTATAAAACAGAAATAGTACACCTACCTCATGTGGTTGCTGAAAGGATTAAGTGACATTATACTACATGTAAAGAGCTTAGAACATAGCCTGGCACATAGTAGGTGCTCAGTAAATATGAGCTCATATTATTTTTTATAATTATTAGAACCCCCATTCGAGATAACCACTGTTAAAGTACCATTAGTATAACCAGGAGTGTTTATACTGTACTGCCCTGGTGGCACAATGATTAAATACTCGCTGCCAACCAAAAGCCTGGTGATTTGAACCCATCCATCGGCTCCTCACCTAAAGACCTGGCAATCTGCTTCCCTAAAGATTACAACCTAGGAAGCCCTATGGGGCAGTTCTACTTTGCCAGATGAGGTTGCTATGAGTCGAATTGACTCGACAGCACCTAAAAACAACATACATACGTGCATGTGTACATGTACCTATGTACATACATAGGTGTATAGCTATGTGTTTATAAATATACATATTTTACAAAAATGAGATCACTCAAGCTATTTGAATGAAATATTTTGGACATCTTTTCCTGTACGTCTGTACAGTTTTGCATGCTCATTTTCTGTCCTCCAAAACTCAGTTCCAATTCAAATGTTTACTGTCCTAGAAGGTTCTTTTGGTTCTTCCCTCCCCCCAGCCCCACATCCAGCGTCCCATTTTACAAGGACTCATTGCACCTTGGACATTTTCTTTGCTCTCTTTGAAACTTTTCCCATTTGTAGGGTCATTATTTGTTTGCAAGTTGGTCCCAAGTTGGTGCTGTCTCTCCAACCCCACCATGAGTTTTTCTTTTTAAATAATATTTTATTGAGTTTTTGGTGAAAGTTTACACAGCAAGTTAGGTTCCTATTTGACTATTTCCACACAAATTACTAAGTGACATTAGTTACATTTATCACAATGTGCCAACATTCTCTTTGTTCTGTTTGTCCCCTTCCCGGTACTCTAGCTTCCCTACCCTCTTATCGTCTCATCTTTGCATTTGAGTAATTGTTGAACTTTTAGTCTCACGCTGATGGTTTGTAAGTAAGTAGGGCACCGATCTTGCGAGTAATATCTTTTATAATGTGTGCCACTCTGCTATTTTACTAAAAAGTGATCTCAGGGAATAGGCTTGGTTCTAGGTTTAAAGAGTGTCTCAGGGGAGTAGTCTGAGGGAGTCCTCTGTTCTCTACTGTTTCAGTTTGCCTGGCCTTTTTTTTTTTTTTTAATATAAGAATTGAGCTCTGCTTCATATTTTTCTCCGATTTCATCCAGGACCAAATATTGTGACCCCGGTCAGAGCAGTCAGTGGTGGTAGCCGGGCACCATCTAGTTCTGGTCTCAGAGTAGGTGGTGGGATTGTAGCTGTGTAGACTTGCTTCTTCTCTGCACTTTTGCTTACCTTCTTACCGTTTTGCTTGTGGCGAGTAGAGACCTGTAGTTGTGTCGTAGATGGCCGCTTGCAGCTTTTAAGATCCCAGACACTGCTCACTTCGCTAGGATGCAGATCATGATTTTTGTGAACTATGTTATGCCAACTGATGAGTTGTCCATTAGACTATGGTCCTACGGCTTCAACCAGAAAACCAGTGTTCCGTGGTGTTGGTTATGTCTCAGGATTATCTGTATTTGTGTCTTCAATGAATGTATGTGCCTGCACCCACATATTGATATTTACAGGTACCTGCAAATACTTCTGTTTTTACCTACGTACATGCCTATACCTACTTGTATACCAGTTTGCCCATACCCATTCGTACTTGCTCAGACACTCGTTTTTACTTGGGTTGTGCTGTGCTCACTACATCCACATTTGGTGCCACTTTTCCCATCATCAAAAATAACTAGTCTCTACGGTAGAAAGTGTACTTTCCCCACCCCACCCCACTGGCAACCGTTAATGAACATTGGTCTCTCTATATTCATCTATTCTTGTTTTCTAATAAAAGAGGGATCATACAATATTTGCTTGACTTATTTCACTTAGCATTAGGACCTACAGGTCCATCTATGTTATAATGTTTTGTGTACTCATCATTGTTGTTATGGTTGCCTAGTATTCTACTGTATGTGTGTACCACAATTTGCTTATCCATTTATCCATTGATGAGTACTTTGGTTGTTTCCATTCATTTGCTATTGTGAATAAATTAGCAATGAACATAGGTGTGTATATGTCTATTCATGTCATTATTTTTAGGTTTCTAGGGTATATACCTATATATACATGGTGTAGGTATATACCCTATGAGTTGGAATCGACTTGACGGCATTGGTTTTTTTTTTTTTTTTAGGGTATATACCTAGGAGTGGGGTTGCTGAGTCATAGGGTAGTTCTATTTCTAGCTTTTTGAGGGAGTGCCAAACCATTTTACATAATGATTGTACCATTTTACAGTCCCCAGCAATGGGCAAGGGTTCTAAACTCCTCACATCTTTGCCAACACTTGTTGTTATCTTTTTTTTTTTCAGTGCCTTTTTAGCCAGGGTGAGATGGTATCTCACTGTAGTTTTGATTTGCATCTCTCTAATGGCTAAGGATAGTGAATATCTTTTCATATACTTGTTGGCTTCTTGAATGTCCTCTCTGGTGAAGGCTCAGTTCAGGGCCTTTGCTCGTTTTGTGATTGAGTTGTTTGTCTTTTTGTTGTTGAGTTGTTGCAGTTTTTTATAGATTTTAGGGATTAGACCCTTATTGAATAAGTCATTTCCGAAGTTTTTTTCCCAGTCTTTAAGATTGTCTATTTACTTTTCTGGTAAAGTCTTTTGATGAGCATAACCTTTTAATTGCTTATGAGGTCCCATTTATCTATTTTGTCTTCTATTTGTACATTTGTTGTAGTGTTTGCTACATTATTTTTACAAAAGATTAGGTCCCATAGCTTTCTCCCTATGTTTTCTTCCAGGAATTTTATGGTTTTAAGTTCAACATTTAAGTCTCTGATCCATTCTGAGTTAGTTTTTGTGTGTGGTGTGAAGTATGAGTACTGTTTTGTTTTTCTGCACGTGGATATCCAGTTTTGCCAGCACCATTGTTAAAGAGATTCCTTATGCCCCACTGAATGGACTTTGACTCCTTGTCGAAAATTAGTTGTCCATAGATGGCTGGGTTTAATTCTGAGTTCTCAATTCTATTCCACTGGTCTATGGGTTTATCGTTGAACCAATACCAGGCTGTTTTGATTACAGTGGCTGTATAGTATGTTTTGATATTGGGGAGTGTGAGGCCTCCTGCTTCGTTCTTTTTCTTTAGTATTGCTTTGACTATTTGGGGTTTCTTTCCTTTCTATGTGAAGTTGGTCATTAGTTTTTCCATCTCAGTAAAGAATGTTGTCGAGATTTGTATTGGGTTTGCATTGTAGCTGTAAATAGATCACTTTAGGTAGAACTGATGTTTTCACTATGTTAAGTCTTCCAGTTGATGAGCACGGGATGCCTTTCCATTTTTGTAGGTCTCTTGCAGTAGTGTTTTATAATTTTCATTATATATATCTTTTTTGTCCCTGGTTAGTTTAATTCCTAGGTATTTATTGATTTGGGGGCAATTGTAAATGGTATTGTTTTCTTGATTTCTTCTTCAGAGTAGTTTTTGTCAGTGTAAAGCAACTCAACTGATTTTTGTGTATTGATCTTGTACCCTGAAACGTTGCTAAATTCTTCTACTAGTTCCAGCAGTTTTCTTGTGGAATCTTCTTTAGGGTCTTCTATGTGTAAGAGCATGTCATCTGCAAATAGAGATAGTTTTACTTCTTCCTTTCCAATTTGGGTACTTTTTATTTCTCTTTTTTGTCATATTGCTCTACCCAGGATTTCTATTACAATGTTGAATAAGAGTCCCAACATGAGTTTCTTGTAGTCAATGTAGCACAGTGGTTAAGACCTCAGGCCCTGGAGCCTGGGTTCATATTTCCACTCTACCTTTGACCACTGTGTGGCCACAGGCAAGTTCCTTCACTACTCTGGGCCCCTATATCCTCATCTATAAAGTTGGGATGATGATAGCACTTCTGTCATAGGGTTGTCGTATGTGGAGTTGATGAGGGCGTGAGCATAGGTCTTAGGATATCCTCAATAAATGCTAGCTATGTGTAGAAGAAAAGCCTGGAGATCTTCTTTTGAAAATCAGTCAGTGAAAACTCTGTGGATCACAATGGTGTGATCCCCAACCAATCTTGGGGATGGCACAGCCTTGGGTCGTGTTTTGTCTTCTTGTTCATGGGGTTGCCATGAGTCGGCGCCAACTTGACAGTAGCTAATAGCAACATCAAATTATGTGGGCCTGGCAAAAGGAGATGCCTAGACAGTTTGTAAAATGAATGTTCAACAGCCTTCGCTGCTCTCCTTCCACCCCTTACCCTGAGGCTGCACACTGATCCAGTGTATGTATTTGGGTATTCGAGCATGTGCACAGGCACACCCGGGTTGGGGGAACGAGAGGGCAGCCCCTTGCACCTCTTCTCAGGCCCTGTCCTCTTTGGTTTTGGCTCAGTCCACCTCCCTCCACTCAGCTGGGTGGTCTGGGTCTCTGGTCCAGTCTGGCCTTCCCTTCTCTGCTTGGCTGGAGTAGGGAAGACCAGACAGCAACCCCCCCCCGCCCCGCCCCAACCTCAGGGCATTGTCTCCAGTGGCAGCAGAAGCCCCACTTCTTCTACCTTCTCTCTGACTTTTGCCTGTCCTTAAAGTGGGCCCCTGGGTGTGCCCAGGTTGGGGAGGAGGAGAAGGGCCTGGATTTGGGGGTTAGCGTCAGTCATCTCCACTGTATCAATCAAGGGCCCTTTCATCAGCCGGAAACAGCTGCACCCGGCTGCTGCCCCAACAAGTCCAGACGGGGGTTCCCTGCCCCTGCCCAGCCTGCCCCTCTTGCCCCCTCCCCCGGCTAGCAGTCACTCTTACCCTTCCCCGGATGCAGGGGACAGGCTGGGGCAGGCCAGGTACACACTCAGTTTCCCTTCCTTGCTGCCCTTCTCTGGGGTGATACACACCCACCTCTCCTCATCTGCCAAGAGGTCTCCAGGACCTGCTGGGTTGGGGGCCTGGAAGGGAAGTCAGGAGAGCTGTCCACAGGAGGCTCGCTGCAGCTAGAACAGCTCTAGATGGAGGCTAGGGGTGTGCTCCCCAGGCAAGATGCTTCAAATAGAACCCTGAATCAGCAAGGCTGGAGGGACTCCAGAGCACACAGCAGAAGAGACTTACCCAGGTCACATAGAAGCTGGACCAGGACTAGAACCCAGAGCTTTATATACCCATTTTTCTTTTGCTTATCCCACAGCCTCAGTTTCCCCATTGAGAGACTGGCAGGGGGACCTCCCGACTCCCTTCCAGCACCGACATTGGGGACTTGCTTAGATCTCTCTCTCTCCTCTCCCCTTCCTTCTTCTCCCCATGAGGCACTGTCTGGAGGTGCCCAGGTTTGTTGGTGGAGGTGGCTGGGGTGGAGTGAGGGAAGGGGGATCTTCCAGCAAGTTCAGGTAGGCTCTGTGTTCAACAACATAACCCTGCTGTCCGCTAACAGAGTTGAGGCTCTTGTATGGGGAGAGCCCCGTATGGGCAGTGACCAAATTGGTTCTGCTTCCTTGGTTCACAGCACAGTGCTCTGCCCACTGGACCATCCAGCCTGGAGATGGCCAGAGGCTTGGTTTTCAATTCTGCCAGTGTCTGGTTGCTCAGAGCAGACCCAAGGCCGAAGGGGGAGGGCATGTAAGGCAATGGAGGCAATGACCTGGGCAGCACCCTGTGGGGTTGGAAGCTGGGCTTCCAAATGGAGTGGGTGGGAGAGGGTGGGCTGAGCCAAACGCAGAACCCAGGCACGTGGGGGCTCAGACTGTGGCATTGCCCTGCCCCAGCCACTCCAAGGGTCAGGACCTAGACTGGGTGGGGAAGGGTCCCGAGGTCAGAGGAGCAATTTCCTTCCCTGTGACTTCTGATAACTTTACTTGAAAGAGTGAATGGTAAGAAGAACCCTAATGTGCTCCCTCTTAGCCAGCATTGCAGACCAGGTCGTAGGTGGGTGGAAGTGGGAAGCTGGGGTACCCTGGAGTGTACTCCGGGACCGCTGGGTTCTTCTCCCAGCTTCACCCTACCCACATGGTTGCATGACTTTGGGTGAGTCATTGGGACTTGGCCTCTCCGTCTGGACAATGAGTCCCTGCCCTGCCCTCTCTCCTGCAGATGGATGTGGGAATCTCCAGGAACAAGAGGGTGGGTCTCTGGGACAAGATGGTTATCTCAGCACCTACCCACCCCTCACCCCAAGGCCTGAGGTAGCTGCTGCCAAAAGGATGATTGTCAACTGATCCTGAGTCAAAACACCTCCGTCTCCAGAGAGCATCTGACGCAGCAGCCAAACGTGGGCCCTACCCTCAGGGAGCTTACAGTCAGAGCCAGCCAGCCTGCACAGGCGTGGGTAGACAGAGGCCCGATTTAAACCTAAGAAAGAGGAGGAGAAGCCCCCCACAGCCACACCTGAAACACAGTTGCTGGCCAGGTGCATCTGCCTCATAAAACCTCACATGGCCTTCCCTGACCAGACCCTAAGACAGCTATGGCCTTTTGTCCTTCCCTCATCTCTCTTTGCCCCTCTGCAGCTGCCAGGGGAATGTAGCCTGTCTCCCATCAGACTGTGAGTGCAGTGAGGGCAAGGCCTTAGTTGGTTTGCCTGTGAGAGGTGTCATTTTGGGATGGCTGATGGAATCTAATCCTTTTCTGATTCCCTGTTCCCTGGACAAAATCCCCTGGCCTGGGCTTGAATCTTTCAGTGATGGGGAATATTATGTTACAGGCAAGTGTGTTTGGGGAGGGATGTGGAATCAGGAAGGAGAGGAGGTAAGAGAAACATTATTTCAACCAGACCTTGTTGAGTGGAAGATGAGGTAGAAATTCAGAAGAGGGTGGAAGCCAGGAATGTCTAAGCCCCCAGGAGATGTGGACCCCCCTTGGCTTTCACAGTCTTCTAGCTTGAAGTTGGATGCTGTGGGGATGGGATGGTGGGGACGGGGTTGGGGTTTTCAAACATGGGCAATTAATCCTAGAAAATTTCCCCAGCACACCCTTGCTGGCTCTCTGTCTGGCATGGGGATTGTGGTTTCTATGGAGGCACCCCCATTGGAAAAAAAGCCTGGTGCCTGGGGACTCAGAAGGCCTGAGAAAGGACCTGAAGCTGAAGGGGACGCAGTAGGCCCTAGTAGGGGGACATGTAGGGTGGGTGCAGGGAAACATCTTGGACAATGGGTGTGCTCATTGATGGGGGGTGCTTTGGGTATTCCCTAACCTCACCCCTACCCTCTATAGGATTGCCAGATAAAATACAAGATGCCCAGGTAAATTTGAATTTTAGCGTCCCCAGCTCTGGGACTCAGCATAAAGATGAGAGAATAAACTAGAATAACTTTTTAGTATAAGTATGTCTCAAATATTGCATGGGACAATGAGGGTCTTGTATTTTTATTTGCTAAACCTGGCAACCCTACTTCTACACCAGTATGGCCTTTATTAGGGACAACTTCCAGTGTCCACGCTGGCTGCCTGGAAGTGGGGAAGACCCAAATTCTGGTGGACTGCCACCTTGCTCCTGGCCCGGAAGGCACTGGCCCCATGGCTGTTGGTGCAGACAGTGGCTACGCTGAGGGCTGAAGCAGTCAACAGGGCGTGTGTACAATGGGGGAGGGAGTTGGGCAGGGGCAGAGCCAGAGAGACAAGGGAAAATTTCTCTGTGGTTCCTGTCTCATCCCCTCCCCAGACTCACCGCCACTGTGGGCCTGAGTCACTGGGGAAAGGGGCAGGGACAGGCCAAATTTTTCCACTCAGCCCCGCCCCCAGCTCTGTAACCAGGCTCACCTGATCGGCCCTGCCCACCCAGAGGGAAATTCCAGTCCTAAATCCTGTCCGGAATTCTCACTCTAGCCAGTTAGCTTGGCACTGGGGGTTGGGGAGCTCCTGGGGCCAGGGGACACCTCCAGGCAGAGGAACCGGCTCCGGCACTCCCTTCTGAATAAAGAAGAGGGAGGGCTGGTGTGGCCACCCTTGGGCAGCCGCTGGCTGGGCATGGGGACAGCAGGATGGGACCAGGGCTGGGACTATGACAACATGTGTAAAGATTTCTCTTGGGGCACGCAGGTTTCAGTTGACACCAACCAAGTATGTCCTTAGCTCCAGTGAGTGTGTGTGCAAGCATGCTCTTGTGGGTATGCACACACACTCACGTGCACGCATGCCTGCATAACGCATGCACAAACACACCCTTCTCACCTTCCCCAACTGCTGGTAGTGGAGAGGCTGTAATCACAGAGCTATTGCGAACATAAAGCTCACATTCTTCAGGTCAGTGTTCAAGGCCTTGGTGCTCAGAACTCAAGGCACCTTCGCCTGGTTATCCACCGCAGCTCCCCTGTGTGCCCTGGGCTCTAGTCCAGGTTCTCAAACTCAAATGCCTGCAGGGGCCAGACAAGTAACTGGGGACAAGGGAAGTGGACTAGGTCGGGAGGGGGAGAAGTGCCACTCAGCTTCTCAATGGTTGTTGCATTTCTGGAATTTAAGACTTCAAAGCCCGCCCCCACCCCCAGCCTCATTGTTTACCTTCTGGCTGTGGAGATGGGGTGCGCCTTTTTCAAGGACGATGTGCAGGCCAGTGAGGGTGGGCCAGACTGAACACGTCTGAGGGCCGGATGTGGTCCAGGGTGCCAGTTTGCAACCTTCCTGTCTGGCCAAATTGCTCCTTTCGCTGTTCCCTGTATAGGCCCCTCCCATTCCTGCCTCTGTGCCTTTGCTTAATCTGTTCCCTTGGCCTGGAATGCCTTCTACTATCTCCGGGTGTCCAAATCCTACCCATCCTTCAAAGCCCAGCTCACAGGCCACCTCTCTCAGGAAACCTCCCTCGCTCTTGCCTTGCACTCCCTCCACTCGCTGCCTGTGAATCTTTTATAATGACCCAAATCACTTCCTGCCTTAAAAAATGGTGAAGGTTATTCACGGTCCTGCTGAATCTCTTCTACAGGACGGTTCTACAATTAATCACTGTCTATCTGGCACAAAGCAGAGGTTTAGTAAATACTTGTTCTCAAATGTTTGCAAGTCAAATGGACAAAAGCAAAAAGCCCACCCATCTCTTTGAGTCAGGATTGGGCTCAAACCATGGCTCTGTTTGCTTATTATAGCTGTGTGACTTTGGGCAAGTGGCCTTGTCAGAGCCTCAGTTTCCTCATCTGGAAAATGGGTATGTTAGTATCTTCTTCAGGTGATAAAATGAAGGATAAATGTTTAATGCATGAAAAGCACTGAGAAGTGTGACAATTACAACAATAATTGCCCAATGAGTATAAACCATCACCATCGTTATTATTGTTACCATTACCTAGTTCAAACACTGCCTCATCTGTGAAGCCTTCCCCAAGTACCCTGCAGGAATTCATTTCTCCCTCTGTTGAGCTCCTACTGTATTTTTCCTGCCTTGTATTATAGTTAGCAGTCTATATAACTGATGCCTCCATCAGATTGTTATCTCTCGGTGGGTAGGTCTATGCCTCATTGATCTTTGTGTTTCTCATCCATTCATTCGGTAGATACTGAGTGTCTTTGGCAGACAGGCATGTGCCGGGGACTGGAGGTATGATGATGGAAAGATGGTACCTAGGTTAATGTTGCAAGAGTGACTTTGGGCTTGTGGAGTCACTTCCTTCCTGCTCCCTGGTGTCTCCTTGTGTCATGACGGGGAGGGCTGGACAGGGGTGGAGGGGTCAGGGTCCAGCAAAGCCCAGGTTCAGGTGGCCATCCCAGGCACAGCTCTACCTACAATGTGAGCCTGCTGAGCAGGCACTTGGGGAGCAGCGAGTTGGTTGAATATGGGGAAGCCAGTTCTCCCTTCCTGCCCTGGGTCCTCCAGATGGGGATGGAGATGGCCCTGGCAGGATGGGGACCAGCTCTGTACCCAAGCCAGGTGTGGAGTTGCAGGGGACCTGGGGCAGGGCCATCTCTTGTCTTTGGAGGCTCTCTATGCTGAGCTCAGACATGTGACACAGCACAGCTGCAGAGTTGGTCTCTGTCCTGGAATTGTTAGAGACACTCAGCTCCAATCTCAGGATTCAGGCCTCATACCTAAGATGTGAACTGGGGAGACAACTGTGAACCAGACATTATGTTCACAGGCTCTAGACCCAGCTCCCTGGGTGTGACTCCCAGTTATGCAATGCATTTGCTGTTGACCTAGGCAAGTTACTTAGCCTCTCTGGGCCTCAGTTTCAAATCTGGAAAATGGGGGATAATACCTGTTCCTACCTTTAGGAGCCCTGGTGGCACAATGGTTAAGCGCTTAGCTGCTAACTCAAAGGTTGGAGGTTCGAACTTAACCATCTGTTCTGTGGGAGAAAAGACCTGGCGATCTGCTCCAGTAAAGATTTCAGCCTAGGAAACCCTGTGGGGCAGTTCTACTCTGTCCTATAGGGTAGCTATGAGTCGACATCTAACAATAACAACAAACCTTTAGAGATGTAAAGAGTATTATGAATTAAGACCTACAGAGTTCTTAGCATACCATTTGCAAATAGTAAGTTACCTGGTATTATTATATAGTAGTCGCACTAGGCTGGAAATTAGGAGCCCTGGGTTTGTTCCTGGCCCACTCCTATCTCCCTGTGGGATCCCTTTCCCTCTCTGGGTCTAAGTCTTCTAGGCTGTAAGATAAAGAATGGTATGTACCGATCGCCAAGGCTCCTCTCATCTCTGAAAGTCTTGAGCTTAAGATTCTCTTCCTGGGTCCTGCCCTGTAAGTGGGTCTTGCCTGCTCATTCCTTGGGGCCAAGTTTCTCCCTGAGAAACCTGGAGTCATCATATACTCAGTTCCCAGCTGTCCCAGCCCCAATTTCCAAGTTCCAGCTTCAGTGCTGGGACTTGAATCCTCAGTTCCTGCCCTAAACCCCAGCACACTCCTCCTTTACTATCCCCACTTGTTCATCAGGTGGAGGTAGGAAGGGCTGGGAGCAGTGTCACCCCAGGTGGCAGTGAGGATCCCTGTGCCTGCACACCTCTGCCCTCCCCTCCACCAGAGGCCTCTAACTTTGTCCAGGGCTCCACAGCCAGGAGGCCAGGAGAAAAGAGAAGAGGGCTTGAAAGCCATCTGCAGTCTGCAGGGGTGCATGGTCTAAGACTGTCAGGAGGGTCAGGCTCAGTCTCTAAGGCCCGAGGGGAATGAGTGGGGATCTGAGCGCATATAGTCGTGGCAGGCCCTGGCTTCGGAGTCCTGGTGGGCCACGGAAGGGAGGGGCAGCCATTATTTTGGCCTCCTATCAGCACCCCAACAGGATCCATTGGTGGGCCTCTGAAAGGCTGGGGAGTGGGGAGGAGGTGCTGAGAAAGTGGGCCTGGAAGCCCAGCACATGACTCTGGCCTCCCCTCCCCCAACAGGCCAGGATGAAAGCTCCATTCCCTAACCCCTTAAGTCCCTGGTCCTCATTAAAGACCCTAATCCGCTTGCTAGCCCTGCCACAGAGTCACAGCCCTCCACCTCCAGGTCTGGCAGGGAGGGGACACTGATGGTTTCTTTCCCTCCCCCACAAGGCCAGGCTGGGCTTGGACACCTGACAGAGTCTCGGTCAATGGGCAACTGGGAGCCAGGATGTCAGGATGGGGCTTCTGGGAAGTAAAGGAGGGAGACATCAAGACTCCAAGACGAAGGGACCCGGGAAAAGAGGAGGAGGTGGTGGCAATGTTCTGACCAAGTGGGAGAGTCCCTGGCAAGAGACACTTCTCCCTTCCCCTCACCCCTTGCCGCGCTGGAGATCCCCCATTGAGGGGTGCCTAGAGGGAAGGCCCAGGGCCCTGAGCTCGAGCTCCTTTGCTGGAAGGGAGCAGCCGGGAGGGCCCAGGAGTCAGGCGGGGCCCTCGGGCCTCAGTTTCCCCAGTTGTACAGTAGGGCCGATCACTTCCTGGCTCCCTCTTGCCTCCCCTCACAGGGCCAGCAGGAGGGCAGAGGGAAAAGCCAAGGGGAACGCAGTTTGACAGGTAAGCACAATAAGGGTTGGAAGAGGCAGGGGCCAGCGTTTGCTATGCTTTGTAATTTGCTCCTGGTCCCATGGCCAAGTGCCTGCCTTCGCCTTCGTTGTTTCCATTGGCCCAGAGGTTCCTCTTGCTGTGTGGAGTAATCCCGTTCCTTCCCTTTCACCTCCATTCCTTCGTGGGGCTGGGGAGAGCAGCTTCTCTCGGCCTCTGCCTTCTGCACTGCATAAAAAGGGCTTTGTTGGGAGGCCCAAGGTTCTCTGTGCCTGATCCCCACCCACCACGTCTACCAGGCCTACCAAGCTGGGGGTGCAGGGCCAGAGGCTGCTGGGAGCTCTGAGGGGGAAAGACAGCCCTGTCGTCAGACAGCCCCCAGGCTGCAGCCCCCCAGAAAACAGACCTGGAAACAGAACCATACACCATATGTCATCAGCCACTGATTGAAAAGGGCTGGTGGTCAGTTACGTAGACCACGTACGTAACCAACTGCATTTCATCCAGACCAAGATGCGCCGTTAATGTACATACCACCAAGAGGAAAAAAACAAAAAAACCCAAACCAGTTGCTGTCTAGTTGATTCTAATTGATGACAACTTCATGTGTGCAGAGCAGAACGGCTCCATAGGGTGTCCAAGGCTATGATCTTTTGGAAGCAGATCACCAGGACTTTCTTCGAAGGCATCTACTGGCTAGATTCAAACCATCAACCTTTCAGTTAGTAGTCAAACCCTTAACCATTTGCAACACCCGGAAACTCCTATGAAAAGGAAAGAACACTGCTAATTAAACTATGACACAGTGCCTTTTTGTTATTGACTGCAAGGCCCATCCTGATTTCAGAAATGTGAAAAATGTGTATCCTAGAACCAAAATAAAGTTAAAAACATTTCAATCAACATTTCTCTTGGACACCAATTCTTGTTGCATCTAATAGTGTTTACTTAGAAGGGCTATTCAGAGGTAAAGTAATGTAAAGCAGTCAGCACAGTGCCTGCTAGTAAATAATTAGTGAATGATGATTAAATGTTAGCTGCTCTCATTGCTGCTGTTCGTACATGTACATAAATGTCCTCAGAGAACATCCTTTTTGCTTTTTTAAATCTGATATCAGAGGTCTGAATCCACCAAGAGGCACCTCGGAAGAAAGGCCTGGTGACCTACTTCTGAAAAATCAGCCATTGAAAACCCTGTGGAGCACAGTTCTACTATGACACATGTGGGGTTGCCATGGGTTGGAATTGACTTGACAGCAACTTTTTTTTTTAATCTTATTTTTTACATTGTTCTAGGGACTAAGGGCGCTGAGAACACAAGTGGGTACAGGCAGAGGAAGCAGGAAAGCCAAGGAGGCAGCTTGCAGCAAACTATTCCATACGTGAAATCTACAGTGTCTCTAGAACCCGCGCGAAGACATCAGAAAAGTGCTGAGCCCAAAGGCTAAATTTGCCATCCTTTCAGCAACCTGTGGGCCCTGAGTCATTACCTCTATCAATCAATCCATCATTCAGCGAATTCATTCATTGAGACATTTATCGAGCACCTGTGTCATGACAGTCACTGTGTGAAGCCCCCTCCTTCAGCAGCCCCCTTGTGAACCCCCTGTTAGGACCATCCAGACCTCAGCTATTCAGATCGGCACATCAAAGGGGGATTGGCCCTGACCCCTATTCAGGGGTTCCTCTCCATGGATCAGCCGGGAGAGGTGGCAGCTCCTCCCCCTCTCTCACTACCCCATCTCACCCACACCTGGGGAGGGCATCTGCATTTCCCAGGCAAGTCGGGCCCTTGTGGAGGCTGTTCCTTCTGTCCAGGACACTCTCAGCCCTGTTCCATGCAAAGCCACATTCTTTCCCCTTCTTTCAAAAGACGTTTCAGGGATGACTAGGTGGAGCATGGGGCATTTTTAGGAGAGTGAAACTATTCTAATGATACTGTCGTGGTGGACACATGACATTATGCATTTGTCAAAACCTACAGAACTGTGCTACACCAAGAGTGAACCCTGATGTGAAATATGGACTTTAATTAAAAAAAAAAAAACAAAAAACCCTTTGCCATCCAGTCGATTCCTTACTGTAGCAGACTGACACATCTTTCTCCTGTGGAGCAACTGGTGGGTTTGAACACCAAACCTTTTGGTTAGCAGCTGAGCCCTTAACCACTGCACCACCAGGTCTCCTAAGTTAATCATAACGTATCAATGTTGGTTCATCAATTGTAACAAATGTACCACAGGGACACAAGTTGTTAATACTTGGAGAAACAATGTACAGGGGAGAGAGGGGATACACGGGAAGCCTATACTTTCTGCACATTTTTTCCGTAAATCTAAAACCGTTCTAAAAAATAAAGTCTACTAAAAAAAAAAAAGGCTTTTCAAGGCCCTTCTCCAGGAAGCCTTACCAGACAATGCCTGGCCCATTCAGATTCTTTTCCTATTTCTTAGTGCACTCGGGACACAGTGTGATCAACAGGGACCAGTTGCCGTTAAGTTAATTCCTACTCACGGTGATCCTATGTGTGTCAGAATATAGTTAAGCTCCATAGGGTTTTCAATAGCTGATCTTTTGGAATTAGATTGCTGGGCCTTTCTTCTGAGGTGCTTTTGTGTGAACTTAAACCAGCGACCTTTTGGTTAGTAGCCGAGCCCTTAACCATTTGTACCACCTGGGGACTCCAGGGCATAGTGTGGACCCCTCAAATTGGACTCTCCTGTGGTTTGGGCTTCTTTCTTGCATTTGTGTCCCATCTCAGATGACCAGCTACCTTTCGTGGGAGGACAGAGCACCTGGCACTGGGATACTGCCGCCCCTGGCTTTAATGCTGAGTGTCTTACCTCCCAAACCCACGTGGTGTGCTCATGGTGAGCCTGGCACTGTGGCAGGCTCTGGGGCCCAAAGGTGAGTGAGACCCAGGCCCTGCCCTCCAAGGCCTCTCAGCCTGGTGGGCTGTAACGCCCTCCCACCACACCACTTTCCTCCTGTCCTGAATCCCAGCCTCCTCCAGCGGAGAATAATCATGCACCCCCATCAGACTGGTGAATCTTTCCTGAGGTGGGGAAGGCTGTGCCAGCTCTTTCCAAGTTGGCGCTTGGGGTGTCCTTGTCTCCCCACACCGAGCCACAGAGCACTGGTGAAACCCATCCTCCCTGCCTCTCCTACACAAGCAGGCCCACGGTTGTTTATCCTTCACGGGCAGACCCCAGGGGCCGCGGCCTCTCCCATATCCAGGACTGAGCTGTCCTGTCCCCAGCTTTCCAAGAACAGGCTCCATTGAGCGCACACAGTTGTGAAACGGTCCTGCTGGGCCCTCCAAGGGATGAGGCCATTTGTGGGCTAAGTGGGCCGCTGCTGGCTGCCAAGGGTCAGGCTGGGGGCCTGAGTGTGCTGGAGCTAGGGTTCCAGCCACAGCATCAGGGAGGGCGACTCCCTCCTGCACAGAGGCAGCGCCTAGCGTGGGGGCTGGCAGGGTTGGGGGAGCCAAGCCCCTCAGGAGGAGGGCTTCTCCAGAGGAGAAGATATGGGAAAGGAAATAAACCTTCTGAGTTGGGAGGCAGGGCTGGCTACATAATTTGCAGGGCCCACTGCAAAATGAAAATGTGAGTCCCTTGTTTCAAAAATTATGAAGGATTTTGAGATAGCGACAGCAGAGCTTTAAACCAAGCACCCGACCAAGCATGGAGCCCTGTGTGACTGCTGGGAGTCACCCTAGGCATCCTGTGGCACGAGGAGAGAAGGACTTTGGCTGCTGTCACCCAGGAAGGCGATGTCACAGCTGGCGAAGGAGCCTGGGACACTTACTCTCTGTCCAATGCTCACTGAAGGTCTTGCTTCAGTACTGGTCCACCCCACTTGCCTTGCCCTCTGTCTTGCCTCCCCTGAACCTCCAGGAAGGTTCTCTATCCAAGGTCTCCTCCTCCAGGAAGCCTTCCTTTCCTGTTGAGACTAGTTCGCCTACTGACTATTCTCATGCTTCTTCCCTTACTTCTTCCAGGGCTCACTACACAGCTCTGGACTTGACTTGCTTTTTACGTTACTGTGTATATGAGAGGGAACAACCTCCTTCCTTCCTTGTTTGCCATTCTTTGGGGGTTCCTCTATGTCAGACTAGGAAATTCCTGAGGACAGGGCAGGCTCTCCCTTCAGACTGGGGGCTCCCTGGGCTTGGAAGTCTTTCTGTGGGAAGTCTTTCCAGCTAGGCTTGCCTCTGCACCCTGAAAACCCTCCAGATATTGCACTAAAGGGATGACTGTGCCCCACGTGGTGTCCAGTTGGCTGCATGTACGTGTGTGTGTGTGTGTGTGTGTGTGTGTTTGTGGGCGGGGTGTGAGTGAAGGTCTGCACCTGCTTCTCCACCACCCTTGCTGTCTTTTCCTGATCATTGGCAGCAGATTCTGTGAATGAGGCTGGGTGAGAGAGAGGGAGCCAGGGATGAGGGAGGGAGACAGGGGTAGTGCTGGAGGCGGCGTGGCACCCATCCCTTCCTCCTAGCAGGGCCCCACAGGAGAGTGGGCAGCACAGCACACCCTCCTCTCTGCAGCCTCTCCCATGGGGGTGTTGGGAGAAGGTTTCATCTTGGACTGGGGGTCAGGGGGCAGGAGCAGCCACTCCACCGAGGCTGGTCACTCAGAGGCAGGGTTTGTGGCATTTGGGCTGGCAGGGAGAGGGGAGGGAATGTGAGGAATATCCTGACTCAGCAGTCCACCCCCCACCCCGGGCTCTGAGATGGGTGTTGGGGGAGGCCTGATTGCTGAGAACACGCAGATGGTGGTGTCCGTCCTGCCTGCCCCCAGCCTCCCCACCTCACTCTGCGCTCCTCTGCGTAGTTTGGGGAGGAGGGCTGGAGAAGTCATGGAAGCCGTGAACACTGGAGTCCTCCAAAGGCATTGGGGAGCAAGGAAGGGAACTGGGGGAGAGGGACACAGGAGGGGGTGCCTTTTGACTTGTCACAGCTGTAAATATCAGTGAGACGCAAAGGAATGCCTCAAATATGAAGAGCTTTACTTCTTTGTGGGGACCAGCTGCGGACAGTGTGAGGGGTGGACTTGGCTAGGGGAAAATAGGGCTTGTGCAAGGAGGGGGAAGGGTACTATGAGTGAGCAAACAGTGTCCTGAACCCCAGGCCCGCCTGAGTGGGAGGTAGATGGCAGCCTGCTTCAGCGGGATCTAGAGCTCTTTTCCACAACTTGATTATAAGCTTCATTAAGACAAGGACCAACTCATAACATGGTTTAATTATCTGACAACCCCTCCACAGGGCCGGGTGCATAGTAGGCGTTCTGCCCAAGTTTAATTTTGAGTCTGCTTAAATTATTTTTACAGCAGTCTTGCAATATCAGGTACCCCAAATTAAATGCACACCCATAATCCCTGCTATTTACATTTCTCCTTGTACTTTCTAAAGTCATTATGGGAACAGACTTACGTAAAGCTGATGATTTATGTCAGCTCAGCCTGAGTCAAGCTCTTCCAGCAGCCTTGGGCAGAGTTCGGACAGGGTGTAAACGTGTGTCACACTCCTTCCTTTGCTCCAAAGTAACCCCTGGTCACAGATGAGGAGAGCTGGTGGCACCCTCAGTAGGCAGGTTTCCGTGATTTCCTGTGCGTTTACATCGCTGCTACCAGTTTCATTTATCTGTGGTTTCGAAAGGATCCTGACTTATGTAAAAATGGCTTCACGTAAGATTTGCCAGGACAGAATACTGATGAGTGATAAGGTGACTGCCTACAGCCAACAGCAGGCTGTTGTCTTCATGTAGAGTCTCTACCATTTTAAGCTTGGAAGAAGTCCCTAGTTGGTAAGGTTAACGGGTTAACACACTGGGCTGCTAACCAAAAGGTTGGAGGAGGTTAAAGTCCAATCAGAGGCACCTCAGAAGAAAGGCCTGGCAATCCACTTCTGAAAAATCAGCCACTGAAAAGCCTATGGTACACAGTGCTACTCTGACACACATGGGGTCTTCATGAGTCGGAGTTGACTCAAGGACAACTGGTTGAGCTTGAAAATCCTATTTTCACACCAAAAAAGTCACAGAACGCCAAAAGGCAGTGGTTGTAGAACAAGTATTGCTTGGGCACGAAACAAGCTACAGTGAAATTAGGAATCATTTGAAATAAAATTATTAATCTCTGTAGTATCTACACAAATTTGAAAAAAAGAAACAACGGCCAATGTACTCAGGAATATTATTCACTTGATTATGTGAACAAAGATGTTCATCGTGGTGTTATTTAAAATGAAAGAACTCGGATTGGTTCAGGGGAAATCGCCCATTTTCCGGGTGCGTGATGCTGCCATTTCACGTGAAGCACCATACTCTGTACAACTGCAAGGGAGCGCACAGGAGAAATGGCAAGTGAACACATGAGGACGCAGTATTTTGCCTGTGACCCTTCAGTGATCTTTAGGGAAGGAGGGGGTAGGTGGGGGTGGGGGAGTTATGCTGATGTCCTCAAATTTGTCCGTTCTGAAAAAACGAGTCAGTCAGTCAGTCGGTGTCTGGCCTGGAGTTCCAGGTGGGGGTGGAGAGAAAGGAGGCTGGCAAGGCCAGCGGGGCCCCATCATGCAGACTTCTACGGCCTAAGCTAAACAGAAGCTCCTTCTCCTGAGAGGAGAGGTCCTCTCTGGGTGCTGAGGAAGAGATAGCCAGGAGGTTCATCCCTGGGACAACCCAGATCTTTCTTACTGTGGTTTTTGACCCATCCCTTCTTTGATTCTCTCCATTTTATGTAATTGCTCACTGGGGCCCAGGGCGGCTGAGTGTAGATCTTCAGTTTCAGTTCCAAGGACTCTGCCTCCCAAACCCCAAATCTGGGCCTGAAGCCTGACAAGTCCCAGAAGAGCTGTGGGGATTCTCAGGCAGGGTATATAAAATCAGAAAACCAGAGCCTGATGGTGGCAAGGAGAGTGGATAAGCTGAGGCCAGTCCCCCCCTCCAGCCCCCAGTCATCTCGAGGCGTCCCTGAGTCTCCTCCGCGGTGTCCGCGGCTGGGTGCTCCTCCCAGGGCAACGTGCTGAGAGAGCACTTGGGAGCCATGGGGGCAAGGGTCAGGACACTTTTTAATTTCTTGTTAGCGATGACAGCTGTAGAACTCAAGCAATTAAGGAGGAAGACTCCCCCAGGATGCCAGAGGGCCAGCCCCCACAGCTGCGCACGTCTTCCTCCCTTCCTCCTTCCCCATACCCTCCCCCCATCACGGTCTTCCCCTCCCTGGGCCCAAGAAGCCTGGACTACAATTACAGAGAGGGAAGTGTTGCACCAAACAAAGGGGTCCCCTTCTCTGGGCTTCAGTAAGGGAGTGGGACAAATGGAGGAGGAGAAGCTGATGAATCTAGAGGGTGCCTTCCCTCCCCAATCACCCACTCCTGGGGTGAGGTGGACCCGTGGAAAGGGGCTCCATTCTCTCCACGGTTCGTGCTGAGGATGAGGGCATACAAATGACCAAGGCTACAGCGGCCTTCCTTGTGCTTCTAGACTGAGTGACCCCAACACAGCCTGAACCTTGGCATGTGGAAGAAGGGTCTAAGGTGGGGAGGACAGGGAGGACCCTTTCTTTTGTCCTGTTAAGATTTCCAGGGCATTCGACAACTCTCAAATTTCCTCTGCATCATCTGACTGGGGATTCCTTTCTGCAGTCTGCTCTGGATCCTGCCTGCTGCGTGGACTTCTTGTTCTGCCCCAGCTGAGGGGTGGGGGGAGGTATACATGTGTTCAATGCCACTCTTTTATTAACATCAGTCATGCCTCATGGGTGGGGTGTGTTTTTGATACAGGAGCAAAGCTCTACATCCTGCCCGAAACATCTCATTCCACCCACCAGCTGATACTTGAAACCCCACCGTTAACACTTGCTTCCTTTAATGCTGTCTTCTTGTTAAATTGCAGATACTCCTGGGAAGGGAACCCCTTTAGCGGAACAAAAGATCTGACAGCCGATGTTGATAGAGGAGTAACTGGGGTAGGGGGTATTTCTGGCTGGGATTCCCAAGGGAGGGGGTGGCGAGACTCTTTGGGACCCTTTTGCCGTCACACAGATGAGAACTGAAGAGGTCATGATTAGGCTACTGGAGGTGGGAATACAAAGGCTGGAACTTGTGGAGAAGCATTTTGGAAGATGCATCTCCAGAACTGTCTGACTATGGAGAGAGTGGGAGAGGTAGGAATTGAGTGCGGCTTTAAAGTTCAGAACTTGGGTTCCTGAGAGATGGTGATATTACTGGGAGCAGAAGAGAAAGTCTGGTGGAGCTGGCTTTGGGTGGAAGGTGAGTTCTACTTCAACATGTTGCATGTGAAGAGAAGTTATTCCCTGCAGAAGAGGGCAAGATTGGAAGCAAGCCATGGATACTCAAAAGAGTAGCTTTTTCTTTTCCTTGTTCTTCTAGTTATTAATTTCTACTTTTATGGCGTGATCAGAGAAGACTGTTTGTATTATGTATGTATTTTGGGTTTTGTTGGGGGTTGCTTTGTGGCCTAAAATGTGGTCTGTTCTGGCGAATGTTCCATGTGTGTTGGAAAAGAAAGCGTGCTTTGCTGCTGATGGGTGGAGTGTTCTATATCTGTCTATGAGGTCAGTGGGTTGATGGTGGCCTTTAGATCTTCTGTGTCTTTGTTGAGTTTCTTTCTAGATGTCCTGTCCATTATTGAGAGTGGTGTGTTGAAATCTCCTACTATTATTGTTGAACTGTCAATTTCTCTTTTCAGTGCTGTTAGAGTTTGTTTTATGTATTTTGGAGCCCTGTCATTGGGTGTGTAGATATTTATCATGCCTATTTCCTCATGGTGGATTGTCTCTTAAATCATTATAGAATGTCCTTCCTTGTCTTTTATGGTGGATTTTGTTTTAAAGTCTATTTTATCTGAGATTAGTATTGCCACTCCTGCTGTCTTTTGGTAGCTGTTTGCTTGATACATTTTTTTCCATCCTGTGATTTTTAATATATTTACGTCTTTGTTTCTAAGGTGTGTCTCTTGTAGATAGTGCATTGATAGGTCCTTTTTTTTTAATCCATTCTTTCACTCTCTGTCTCTTTATGGGTGATGTAATCCATTTGCATTCAGTGCGATTATTGATAAGTGTGACTTTATTGCTGTCATTTTGTAGTGCTTTTTTTTTTTTTTTTTTTTGCCGTGCCCATGTTTTCTTTGTTCTTCTTACTTGCCTGTGCTGAATTCCTTTTTATTGTGGATTTTTGTTTGTTTCTTTTGTTTTTGTAGATTTTGTGTTTACTGCGACTTTATCTTTTTCTTCTTTATTTTCATGAGTAGGTTTGTTAACTTTTTTGTGGTTACCTTGGAATTTACCTCTATCTTCCTAAGATCAAACCAATCTTTTATTACTTGATATTGCCTTGATTTCCTCTCCATTTGAAAGCTCTGTACCATTTATTCCCTCTTTTATTGTTCTGAAGTTGTTGTCATTTACAGATTGACCTCTCTGGTTCCCTGTTGTAAATCTTTTTGTTCTGTTTTATCCTTAAGAATTCATTACCTAGGTTGGTATCTGACTGATGATGTCTTGTGTCCTGGATTCAGGTTGTTGATTGATTGTTGTTGGTTCTTTAACAGAAGGACTCCTGTCTTAGTTATCTAGTGCTGCTATAACAGAAATACCACGAGCAGAAATTTATTCTCTCACAGTCTAGTGAACTAAAAGTACGAATTCAGGGTGCCAGCTCCAGGGGAAGGCTTTCTCTCTCTGATGGCTCTGGAGGAAGGTCCTTGTCATCAGTCTTCCCATGGTCGAGGAGCTTCTCATTGCAGGGACCCCAGGTTCAAAGGACACATTACGCTCCCAGTGCTTCTTTCTTGGTGGTATGAGGTTCCCATGTCTCTCTGCTCGCTTCTCTCTTTTATATCTCAGAAGAAATTAGCTTTAGATGCAATCTAATCTTGTAGATTGAGTCCTGTCATATTAACATAACTACCACTAAGCCCATCTCCTTAACGTCATAGAGATAGGATTTATAATACACAGGAAAATCACATCAGATGACAAAACGGTAGACAACCACACAATACAGGGAATCATGGGCTAGCCAATTGATTTGGGAGACACAATTCAATCCATGACAACTCCCTTTAATAATTCTTATAAATTTGGTTTGGTTTTTACATGTTCCCTTAATTTCTGTGTATCTGGAATTGTCCCAAATTTGCCATCATATTTGTGTGAGAGTTTTGCAGGATATATTATTCTTGGTTGGCAATTTTTTTCTTTCAAGGTTTTATATTTGTCATCCCATTGCCTTCTTGCCTGCATGGTTTTTGCTGAGTAATCAGAGCTTAGTCTTACTGTTACCCTTTTGTATTGACTTGTTATTTCTCTTGAGCTGCTTTTAGGATTCTTTCTTTGTCTTTAGTTTTAGTGAATGTGATTATGATATGTCGTGGTGATTTTCTTTTGGGGTCTATCCTATATGGGGTTCGTTGAGCTTCTTGGCTGGTCAGCTTTTCATCTTTCATGATATTAGGGAAGTTTTCTGTCTGCAAAGCTTCACTGACCCTTCTGCATTTTCCATTTTCTCTCCCCTTTCTGGAACTCTGATCACATGCAGATTTTTGCTTTTGATTGTATTGCACATTGTTTTCAGGGCTTCTTCATTTTTCTCCATTCTTTTCTCTAATTTTTCCTCAAACAAAGTGGTATCCAAGGATTTGTCTTCAATTTTGCTGATTGTGTCTTCCATTGTTTCAAATGTGCTCCTAAAACCTTCTGTTGCTCTGTCCATTTCTGAAATCTTGTTGCTTATCTTTTGGATTTCTAACAGTTGTTTTTGTATAATTTCTAATTGTTTATTTTGACATTTTGTTCCTGTATTATTTTCCTGAATTCTTTCATTGTTTTGTCTGTCTTTTTTTTTTTTTTTAGCAATAAAGTATTTTTTTTAATTGAATTTTAGATGAAGGTTTACAGAACAAACTAGTTTCTCATCAAACAGTACACACATTGTTGTATGACATTGGTTAACAGCCCCATGGCATGTTAACATTCTCCCTTCTCAAACCTGGGTTCTCTATTACTGGCTTTCCTGTTCCCTCCTACCTTCCAGTCCCTGCCCCAGGGCTGGTGTGCCCTTTAGTCTTGTTTTGTTCCATGGGCCTGTTCAATCTTTGGGTGAAGGGTGAACCTCAGGAGTGACCACATTAGTGAGCTGAAAGGGTGTCCGGGGGTCATACTCTCAGGGTTTCTCCAGTCTCTGTCAGGCCAGTAAGTCTGGTTTTTCTTTTTGAGTTAGAATTCTGTTCTACATTTTTCTCCAGCTCTGTCTGGGACCCTCTTTGTGATCCCTGTTACGGTAGTCAGTGGTGGTAGCTGGGCACCATTTTGTACTGGACTCGGTCTGGCAGAGGCTGTGGTAGATGTGGTCTATTAGCCCTTTGGACTAGTCTTTCCCTTGTGTCTTTGGTTTTCTTCATTCTTCCTTGCTCCTGAAGGGGTGAGACCAGTGGAGGATGCTAGTTGGATGCTCACAGGCTTTTAAGACCCCAGATGCTACTCACCTAAGTATATTGTGGAACATTTTCTTTATAAACTATGTTATGCAATTGAGCTAGATATTCCCCTAGACCATGGTCCTCACAGCCCTCAGCCCATCAATTCAGTCCCTCAGGGAGTTTGGATGTGTCTACGGAGCTACCAAGGCCTTGTCTTGTACATGTTCTGCTGACTTCCCCAATATTGTGTACTCTCTTACCCTTCACCAAAGTTACCACTAATCTATGTTTTGTCTGTCTTTTCCATGCTTTTTTCTATTTTTTTCTTATTTTTGTCTGCATTTTTCTTCATCTCTTGGATAAGCCTGAATATTAGAGTTTTGAATTCCCTATTAGGTAGTTCCAGTGTCTTTTCTTCTACTGGAATGTCATTTGGTATTTTATTTTGAAGCTTTCTGGAGCCTTCCTGTCCTTTTTTTTTTTTTTGTATGTTTTGATATTGTCTGCTGTCTTTGGGACATTCAAGAATTATTTTCTTTGTTTATTGATTGTGGATTTGTTTGTTTTGTCCTGCTTTTTTGTTTTATTTGGTTACGTCTGGGCAGGCAGGCTGGGTGTGCTTTATTGCTTGCTCATCTGTGAGCACAAAACTTCTCATCACCTTGTCTAGGTGGGCAGGGCTGGTTGCTTAGCTGTGGTGCAGCAGGGGAGGTCCAGTGAAGGGGGAGGGGTGGGGATGGGTGGTTTGTGGCATGTACTGGGGCCAACAGGTGGGGCCGGGGGACAGTGCAAGGTAGGCTCCAGTGGCCTGTGTCTGTGCCACTTGGGGGTGTGACGCTTGGCGCATGATGCAGATATGCAGGAAGGAAGGGAGAGGGTGTGATGTGTGGAGCTAAGTGGGTGAGAAAAAAGAGAAACAGGAGCAAAAAAAAAATGGAAGGAAAAAAGACAAAAAAGGAAAAAGAAAAAGTGAGTAAATGACAGCATGGTATAATTTGGTGGGTGGGGGCAGGGCAAGACCCAACAAGACCGTGTGCCAGTGGCTCTCTAGTCAAGTGGTATGACTTGGCCTGTTGAGAAGGGGTGTGGGCAGTGCATGGTAGGCTGGAGAAAAGAAAGAAAAAGAGAAAGAGAGAGAAGAAATAAAAAATAAAACAAAATAAAACAACAACAACAAAAATATGGTGCTGGGTAGGTGGCCATTGGGAGTGGGGTGGAATTGGGGTGGTGGCAAGCTGATGTCTCTCTCACCAAGCAGCGTGTGATGGCCCGCCAAAAAGGGGCAGAGGCACCACAGGGCCTAGTTGGGAAGGAGAAGGAAAGCAGAGAAGGGGAAAGATAAAGAAAAATAAACAATATGGCACTGAGGGATCCCACCTGTGGGTTGGCACAGGCCTAGGGAGGCCATGTACCAGAGGTTCTCTAGCTGAGTGGTATAACACAGCCTGTTGATGAGGGGAATGCAGAGTACAGGACTAGGTGGGTGAGTGAAAGAAAAGGAAGGAAGGGAGAGAGAGAGAAGAAACAACAACAACAAAAAAGCAAAAAGAAAAAATAAATGCACTGAAAAAATAAATGCCAGTGGAGGTGGCAAGGTCTGGGGGAGGCCATGTGCCGGTGCTCTCTAGCCAAGTGGTGTGGCACAGCCCATCAAAAAGGGGTGAAGATTGCACATGCAGCTAGGTGGATGGGAGAGAGGAAAGGAGAGAAAGAAGAAACTGAAAAAAAAAAAAAAAAACGGCCCTGAGGGAGCTTGCTGATGGGGTATCTTAGACTTGGGGAGGCCATGTGTTGGTGGCTCTCTAGCCAAGCAGTGTGGCACAGCCTGTCAAGAAGGGGTGGACATAGCACATGGTGCTAGCTGGGCAAGAGAAAGGAAAGGAAGGAAGTGACAGAGATAGAAGAAACAAACAAACAAAAAAGCCAAAACAACAACAACGACAACAAAATGGCACTGAAGGAGTCAGTCAGTGGATCGGGGCAAATCTGGGCAGCAAGGAGCTGCTGTCTCTCCAGCTGAGCTACTGTGGCCCATTGGAAAGCGGCGGAGGCTGCATAGAGGGAAGTGGGGGGAGGGGTGGGAAAGCATGTATCCCTGGTTACTAGGTGCTTTGTCTCCTGTTGGGAGCTCTGTGAAGTTGCCTTCCCATACTTCCTGCCCACTGGTCTTGGTGGCTGAGGTCCAAGACGGTGACTCTGTGCAGTGTTAGCTGGTAGGGGACCTCCACTCCATAGCTGTCCTCATTCTCTGTTCTCTGTCCATTTCTTATTCCATTTAGTACTTGATTGGTTTCTTTATCCCTTCATTTGATGCTTAGGGCTCCAGGACTGACGTTTGTATATGTTTTATTTGGTTTTTGTGTCTTTGCTGTAGAAGGACGTTGTAGTGCTTCTGTCTATAGCTCTATGTTGGCTCTGCCTCAGAAGAGTAGCTTTTTTTAGGACCCCTAATGGTGCAATGGTTAAGTGCTTGCCTGCTAACTGAAAGGTTGGCAGTTCAAACCCACTTAGCTGCTCCACCAGATAAAGACATGACAATCTGCTTTCATAAAGATTATACCCTAGGAAACCCTATGGGGCAGTTCTACTCTATCACGTGGGGTCACAGTTCTACTCTATCACATGGAGTCACTATGAGTTGAAATTGATTCAATGGCACCTAACAACAGCTTTTTCTTAAAGACCTAACAAAAGCTCATACAAATATCAGCAGTCCTTCAAAGTGGCCAGTACAAGAGGCCACTGTTTTTCCAAATAGCTTGTGTTTGATCAAAACTTTTTGCCAATTTGTGGAATGTTTCCTGGTATCTACTAGGTACCTGGCACAGCCTAGTGGAGAAGACACCTAGGCTGTTGGGTTTATACCTTCAGAGAACTTACAATCCAGCTGGAGTGACATTAAAGTCAAACTCATAAGAAAAGGTTATCTGTATTTGTGGATTTCCATGATCTTGAGTATCTTAGTTTTCTATTGCTGTGTAATGAGTGACCACAAATTTAGCAGCTTAAAACAACACCTATTATTAGTTCCCAGTTGTGTAGGTCAGAAATCTGTCATGACATGGTCGAGTTCTCTGCTCAGGGTATCACAAGGCTGGAATCAAGGTGTTGGCTGGACTGAGTTCTTATCTGGAAGCTCTAGAGGATAAAAACATGATTTTTTCAGTAGATGCAGAAAAGTCACTTAATAAAATCCCATGTCCTTTCCTGATAAAAACTTTCAGCAAACCAGGAATAGAAGGGAACTTTCTCACCACAATAAAAAGTCTTTACAAAAAACCTATGGTCAGCATCCTATTTAATGGTGAAAGATTGAATGCTTTCCCTGTAAGATCAGACATAAGACAAGGATGTTCACTCTCGTTCTTTCTATTCAACATTGTACCAGAGGTTCTAACCACTGTAATAAGGTGAGAAAAATAAATAAAAGACATTCAAACTGGAAAGGAAGAAGTAAAACTATCTTTATTTGCAGATGATATGATTGTTTTTATGATAATCCAAGTAGAAAATCTGATGGAATTGTAAAAGAAGCTACTAAAAAATCCTGTAGCCATGGAGTTGATTCTGACTCATAGTGACCCTATAGGACAGAGCAGAACTGCCCCAAAGGGTGGTGGCCTGGTGGTTAAGCATTTGGCTGCTAAACAAAATGTCGACAGTTTGAATCCACCAGCCACTCTTTAGAAACCCTACGGGGCAGTTCACTCTGTTCTGTAGGGTCACTATGAGTCAAAATCGACTCAACAGCAATGGGTTGTGTTTGGAATCTTTATACAAGTAAACTGCCATATCTTTCTCTCAAAAGAAGATACTAGAACTAAAAAATGAATTTAGCAAGGTTTCAGGATTCAAGATCAATATACAAAAACCAATTGTATCTCTATATATTAGCAACAAGCAATGGGAAATTAAAATTTAAAAACAATATTTTTACAGTAGCATCAAAAATATAGAATACTTAAAAGTAAATCTGACAAGAGATAAGCAAAATCTGTACCTGGGTCAGAAGACTCAATATTATTAAAGTGTTAGTTCTTCCCAAATTGATCTATGTTTTCAATACAACCCCAATCAAAATCCCAGCAACCTTTTTGTAGAAATTGACAAACTGATTCTAAAAATTCATATAAAAATGCAAAGGACTTAGAACAGTTAAACGCCTTTGAAAAAGAAGAACAAAGTAGGAGGACTAACACTGCCTGATCTTAAGACTTACTGTAAAGCTACAGTAATCAAAACAGTGTGATATTGACATAAAAAAGTAGATACACAGATCAATGGAACGGAGTAGGGTCTAGAAATAGACTCACACGTACACGGCCAACTGATTTCCGACAAAGTTGCAGAGGTGATGCAGTAGAGAAAGGGTAATCTTAGTCAGCAAATAGTGCTGGAGCTATTGGTTATCTATCTGCAAAAAAAACAAGCTTGTTTTCATAACTCACATCTCACACCATATACAACAAATAATTCAAAATGAATCATAAGCATAAATGTAAAACCTAAAAGTATAAACTTCTGGAAGAAAACATAGAAAAAATTCTTTTTGTCAGGCAAAGTTTTCTTAGATACAATATGAAAGGTAGGCTACATAAAAGAGTAGATTGATAAATGGAACTTAATCAAAATTAAAAATTTCAGCTCTTAGACACTAGTAAGAGAATGAAAGATAAGTCATAGATTGGGAGAAAATATTTGCAAATCATATATCTGTTAAAGGACTTGTACGTGTGATATATAAAGAACTCTGAAAACTCAAAAATAAGAAAACAAACAACTCAATTAAAAAATGGACTGAGGTTGTGAACAGATACTTCACCAAAGAAGATCTACGTATGGAAAAGAAACACTTGAAAAGATGTTTAACATCATTGGTCATTAGAGAAATGCAAATTAAAACCACAATGAGATACCACCACACTCCTATTAGAATGAATAAAACTAAAAAGATCGGGTCTGTTGGTAAGAAAGCAGAGCAACTGGAACTCTTGAACGCTACTGGTGAGAATGTTAAAGAGTACAACCACTTTGGAAAACTGTTTGGCGGTTTTTCAGAAAGTTAAATACGCACCTACTAGTAATATTCCGTTGCATAGACACACCACGGTTTATTCATATATTCGCCTGCTGTGGATATTTGAGTTGTTCCCTGTTTGCGGCTCTTTCAAAATAAACCTGCTATGAATATTTGTGGGCAGGTCTTTTACGTAGAGACATGCTTTCATTTCTTTTGGGTAAATACCTAGGAATTAAATGCTCCATAGAGTTTCCAAGGCTTTAAATCTTTACTGAGGCAGACTGCCACATCTTTCTTCCGTGGAGCAGCTGGTGGGTTCGAACTGCTTTTGGTTAGCAGCCAAGCCCTTAACCACTGCACCATCAGGGCTCCTTCAACGAAATGGCTAAAAAACCAAACCAAACCTGTTGCTGTTGAGTCGATTCCGACTCCTAGCGACCCTATAAGACAGAGTAGAACTGCCCCATAGGGTTTCCAAGGAGCACCTGGGTCAGAGCAATGGGCCGTGCCACCTGCCCTTCTCCTTTGAGAGAGTAACCAAGAGCCTGGGTGGGAGTGGTGGGTCATTGTGGGCCCTTGGGGCCCTGGTGGTGCAGTGATTAAGAGCTTGGCTGCTGACCAAAATGTTGGCAGTTCATATTCACCAGCTGCTCCATGGGAGAAAGATGTGGCAGTCTGTTTCAGTAAAGATTTACAGCCCTGGAAACACTATAGGACATTTCATTCCTAGGTATCTACCCAAAAGAAATGAAAGCATATCTCTATGTAAAAGACCTGTACCCAAATGTTCATAGCAGGCTTATTTGAAAATAGCCCCAAACTGGGAACAACTCAAATATCCACAGCAGGCAAATATATAAACAAGCTGTAGTATGTCTGTACAATGGAATATTACCAGTTGATAAAAAACAATGAACTATTGACACAAGCAACAACACAGACGAGTACAAAAATAATTATGTCGAGTGAAAGAAGCCAGGTAAAAAATATACTGTGTATGTTTCCATTTATACAAAACTCTAGAAAATGCAAACTCACCTCTAGTGACAGAATGCAGATCAGTGGCTACCCGGGGGAACGAGGAAGGTGTGAGGAAGGTGTGAGGAAGGTGGGAGGAAGGATCACACAGGCACCTGGAAACTGTTAGGTGTGATAGCTATGTTCACTATCTTGATTGTGGCGACGGCTTCATGAATATATACATATGTCAAAATTTATCAAATTGTACACTTCATACATGTAGAAAGACGCAACAATGGGCTCAAAAATACCGACAATCGTGAAGATGGCACTGGGCTGAGCAATATTTTATCTCATTATACATATGGTTGCCTTGAGTCAGAGCCAACCTGATGGCAGCTAACAACAACATTTTGTCAGTTGTACCTCAGTAAAGCTGTTTTAAAAAATGTTTAATTTACATCAATCCTATTTACAGCATAATTTTTAATCCATAAATTTTTCCTTTTTCTTGAAGTATTTATCCCTTCCTTGCCTTTCTGCACACGTGTGCACTGGCCCATTCCCTGTCCTCCCAGTATAACTGTATTTACTTTTGATGAGATCAGGATTCAGTATTTATGACTATTATATTCATAGTAGTAATAATTCATTATATGGCTTGGCAATATAAAACATTTACATAATAATAACTGTATTATAATCATGTAAATGTTTTATATTGTAGTGAATTATTGCTTTTCCTCTCCTGTGTAAGTCTTTCCCCTCTCCCAGAATTAATCATTGTTTGGCTTTTCTGTTTTCTTAATTTTCTACGTACTTATTAGTAACGCAAAAGTAAACTCTTTGCCAATTGTCTTGCCGCCTCTCAAGACACTGAGATAAATCAGATGTTCTATCGATTTTGTCTTGTTCTGGAGGTCTTCTGGAACGTTCTGACCTGCCCTTATCTAGACTGGCTGCTTCCATGTCTGGTGCACAGCTGTATCCTGCAATCTCCCTCACCCTGGGGATCCCCCTTTGCTTTTTGCCTGTGTCGAGTCTCCTGGATCTCATGTCTTCTCTTCTGGCTGACTTCCTTGTCTTGGGGGAGAAAACCCTCTGGTAGCTCCTTAGGAAAGAGTACATGGGAAGTGAAGTTTTTGAGATCCAGTAGTTCGGTTCTGAAAATGTCTTTTTTTTTCTATCCTCATACATTTTTGCAAGTTTGGCTGGGTAAGGAATTCTGGGGTGGAAATTACTTTCCTTTTGAAGGAATTTCTTCTTTGTCTTCTAGCTTCCAGTTTGCTGTTGAAGACTCCCAAGCCATTCTGATTACTGACCCTTAATATGTGACCTTTTTTTTTGTTTTGTTTTCCCTTCTCCTCTCTGGAAACTTGTAAGATCCTCTCTTTGTCCCCAGTGTTCTCAGATTCCATGATGCTGTGTCATGATGTGACTGTATTTTTGAAACACCGTATAGCACGGTGGTTAAGTGCAGGGTCTCTCACATTAGCCTGCCTGAATTTAAATCCTGGCTCTGGCATTTATAAGCTTGGGCATGGGCTCAGTGCCTTGGTCTCCTCATCTGTAAAGTGAGGGTTATTGTGCATTCTGGATAAGTTAATATGTGTAAATCACTTAGAATTGCACATAGAAGTGTTTACTATTATTTTTGTTTTGCTCATTGCACTGAGCTCTCAGGAGTGCTTGAATTCTGGAAAATTTTCTTAAATGATGTCATTGATGATATCCTTCTCTCAGTTTCCTCTGTTTCTGAAACCTGGACTAATCCTCTAATATATTGTATAGTCACTCATATTTTTCCACCCTTTTGTTCTTTTCCCTCGACTTTATGGAGATTTACTCAGTTTTGTCTTCCAAATTTCTATTGCATTTTTTATTTTTGGTATCACACGTTTCATTTTTCAAGACCTCTCTCTTGTTCTCTGCTTGTTTTTGAAAATGCTGCTCTGTTTTCGTTTGAGTTTTGCAATTGTTTTTCCTGACTACTCTCAGGATATAATGATAAAGTGTCATTATTTTTAAGCTTTTGTGATCGTTAGGGTTGTGTGTCATCTTGGGTGGGCCATGATTCTCAGTGATTTGGCAGGTATGATGTAGTTTGGTGGTCGTATGATGATGTGATCATCACCATGGTGAGATTTGATATAATATGATCGCCTACTTCCATGATGGGATCTTCTGTGAGGAACCAATCAGTTGAAAGGGAATTTCCTTGGGCACGTGGCCTGCATCCAATATAAGTGGACATTCTGGACATTCTGCTTGCACTGTATCCTGCAGCTGATGCCTGTTCATTCGACTTCTAGTTCTTGATATTTGAGCTGGCAGCTTACCTGCCATCTTGCCTGCTAATCTTGAGATTCATCGGTCTTCGAAGCCAGTGAGCAAAAGCCCTGCTCTCTGACCTGCCAATCTTGGGTTCGCCAGCCCTTGTGGCTACATGAATCAGGAGAAGCCCCCAGACTAACCTACAGATTTGGGACGTTCCAAGCTCTACGAACTCGTGAGCCATTTCCTTTATATAAATCTCTCTATATAGATACTTATACTCTTTACCGTGTTTTTTTTTTTTTTTCTCTAAAGAACCCAGCCTAAGATAACTTTTATCTCACTACATAGTTTTGACTTCCTCCAAGTCACCTTCTTTCTGTCTGTTTGTGTTGGTCTTTGTCTTTTGTGTTCCAGGCTTTCCTCAGGTGTCTCATAATCCTTGCTTGTTTGCTTACTTTTAAGTGTGGAGAATTGAAAAACTGGTTGGAAGCTCTGAGTTTATGTGTGTGTGTGGCTTGTCATCTGTGAGCCTTACATGGTGATCTGGCTGGGCTGTTTCATTTTGAAGCCTCCAGTGTTAATAATTTTGGGTCTTTTCCTCCTTTCAAGTTGGTCAGATTCCACAGAAATGCATCCTCCAGTTTCCTGCCTGGAGGACAAAGGCTAGTGTCAGAGAACTGAGTGGGGAAGAGGGCTAGGGTCTCAGCATCTACTATGTGAAGATTTTCAGTAAGATACCCCTGCCTTCCAGTGTCCCCAGGTATGCTGCATCAGACCAGTTAACTAGTTGCCATTGAGTCTATTCCAACTCATGGTGACCCAATGGGTGTCAAAGTAGAACGGTGCTGCATAGGATTTTCAATGGCTGATTTTTTGGAAGTAGATTGCCAGGCCTCCTTTCCAAAGCATCTCTCTCTCTCTTTTTAAACTATGTTTTAAGTGAAAGTTTACAAATCAAGTCAGCCCCTCATATAAAACCTTATATACACCTTTTTTTCCATATACTCCTAGTTGCTCTTCCCCTAATGAGACAGGATACTCCTTCTTTCCACCCTGTATTTCCTTGTCCATTTGGCCAGCTTCTGTCCCCCTCGGTCTTCACATCTCCCCTCCAGACAGGAGCTGTCCACATAGTCTCATGCGTCTACTTGATCCAAGAAGCTCACTCCTCACCAGTATCATTTTCTGTCTTATAGTCCAGTCCAATCCTTGCCTGAAGATTTGGCTTTGGGAATGATTCCTGTCTTGGGCTAACAGAAGGTCTAAGGACCGTGACCTCCGGCGTCCTTCTAGTCTCAGTCACACCATTAAGTCTGGTCTTTTTGCCAGAATTTGAGGTCTGCATCCCACTGCTTTCCTGCTCCTTCAGGTGTTCTTGGTTGTATTCCCTGTCGTGGCAGTCATCGGTTGTAGCTGGGCCCCATCTAGCTCTTCTGGTCTCAGGCTGATGTAGTCTCTGATTTATGCGGCTCATTCTGACTCTTGGGCTCATATTTACCTTGTGTCTTTGGTGTTCTTCATTCTTCTTTGCTCCATGTGGGTTGAGACCAATTGTTGCATCTTAGATGGCCGCTTGCTAGTGTTTATGACCCCAGGTGCTACTCTCCAAAATGGGATGCAGAATGTTTTCTTAACAGATTTTATTACGCCAATTGACCTAGATGTTCCCTGAAACGATGGTCCCCAAACCCCTGCCCCTACTATTCCAGCCCGGTGCATCTCTTTGTGGACTCGAACGTCCAACCTTTTGGTTAGCAGCCAAGTGTGTTAACGGTTTGCACCACCCAGGAACCCCTTCTGGTCCAGAGATGCTGTTTTACCCTCTCCAGGGAATAAGCCTTTAGTCTTTTACCTGGCTATGGGGAGGGGGTAGGTCAGCAGATGCGAGGATCTGATTGCTTTTTAAAAACACTTGCCACCAGTCTTTATTTGTTCAGCCCCTTTACCTCCACTTCCAGAGGTAACCAGTGTCACCAGTTCCTGAAACTTTTGAGGATTCTGGGGTATAATTAGGTGGTTATGCTTTCCCCAAAGGAACCCTAGTGGTGTAATGATTAAGAGGTAGCTGCTAACTGAAAGGTTGGCTGTTCGAACCCACCCAGGAGCTCTGTGGAAAGACTTGGCAATCTGCTCCCATAAAGATTAACCTATTGCTGTCGAGTCAATTCTGACTCATATCGACCTTATAGGACAGAGTAGAACTGCCCCATAGAGTTTCCAGGGAGTGGTTGGTGGATTCAAATTGCCAACTTTTTGGTTAGTAGCTGAACTCTTAAACCACTATGCCACAGCCTAGGAAACCCTGTGGGGCAAATCTGCTCTGTCACATGGGGTCACCCTGGGCTGAAAATCAACTCAACAGTACCTGACATCAACAACATGGCTTTCTCCATTGCCTC
The DNA here is from genome assembly GCF_030014295.1 of Loxodonta africana. Taxonomy (NCBI): domain Eukaryota; kingdom Metazoa; phylum Chordata; class Mammalia; order Proboscidea; family Elephantidae; genus Loxodonta; species Loxodonta africana. Next base: position 106,460,345 of record NC_087342.1, read on the forward strand.
TTTGGTGTTCTTTACCTCTCTTCCACCTGCTTTCCAGCTTCTAGAATTTTGTTGCTGTTGCCTCCTCTCCCATTCTCCCCGTCCTTGTGGGTTTATGCCTGAAAAAAACAAAAACAAAATGAATGAAAAAAATTTTTAAGCCTTTAACTTTTATTTTTGGTAGAATTTCAGGACAGAGCAAAAGTAGACGCAGGTGTTCAGCTGCAATCTTTTCCTCAAAGTCCTTTAATCCATTATTAGAACACTTTATTACTACCATGTTCTTCCATGTAACCATTACTACAAGAATAGACCAGAATCTTCCATGTCATCATACAAGAATTGATTCCAACATGGCAGGAATTCTGTTCATCTGTTACTGCTGTATTTCCAGCCCCAGACACAGGGCTTGGCATGTAAGAAAGTATCAAGAAATACCTACTAAATTTATGAGTCAACAAATGAACACCTGAGCTGCCTTCAGTGCCTCTAGCACATTAAGAAATATTCCTCAATGGTGTCAAGACTTCATCCTTGGAAACTAAATAGTGTGTGGAAATAACCAAAAGTTGTTCAGTGCCAAGACTTGCAAACCAGGAGGGTGAGCAAACGGAGGAGAGAATAACAACACCTTTTTTCATTTTTGTCCCAAACAAGGTGTGGCACCAAATTCTGAGATTGATTTCCTGGTCTGGTGTACAATGAAGTCTGTGGTCAATTCATAAAAAAGAAGGAAAACCCGAAAATGTTTTCAGCAAACTTGATTTTGTTGACCTAGTAGTGTGGGGCTCGTTTCGTGGATGTAGAGGATTTTGCAGGTAGTCTGGAAGCAAACAGGTATGTGATTTGGGACAAGTCATTCAGGTTGCAGAGGGTTTTAACTTCTCTGTTAGGAAAGATAAAGGTGGAGTTCACCCACGGAATTTTTCTATGGTTCTGGGTTTCTGGGGGGCTGGGGTGTGACTGGAGGGGCAGGACAGAGTGCAGAGAGCTGATTCTGAGGGGCATGTACCCTAGCAGACACGAGGGAGAAGCAATTTCCCCGTCACCGGAGTGGGGCCATCTAGATAGGACACCACCAACAGCCCCAAGCATTTATTATGCCCTCATTCCAAGCCAGTCACTGTGTTCCACACACATTGATTGCCTCTTCAAATCCTTAGGGTTGCCTGAGAAGCCAGTAGTCTAAATTATTCCCATTTTCCCGATGAGGAAACTGAGACACACAGAGAGGAATGAACTGTTCCAGGTTACAGTCCTAGGAAGCAGTGGAGTAGAGAGTCCAAGTCAGGTTAGCTCCAGAGCGACAAAAGGAAGGTGGCAAAGAAGGATGGAGGCCTGAAGGGATAAATTCCCTGTACTGAAATCCGATTATATAAGGGGCTGGTGGATGTATATACAAAAATCCCTGGTTTTCTCATGGTTACTCCACGTAATGTTTGCCATCTGACCAACGTTGTCCATAATGTTGTCAAAAAGTTGCTAAATATCTGATCAACAGATCGACAGAGGGAAAGAAAATAAAAGCTAATCCTGTAGACAGTTAAAATAGAGCCTGGATTGGCCGGAACATTCTGGGGGTGGAAGGATCAGAATAGGTGATTTTCCTCATTTACTCTGGAATGAGGGTTTTTGTTTTCAACCCCATTTGCCGAAAATGTTCTAAAACGCTAGTGAGGTGGGTGCCTCTTTTCTGCAATGCCCAAGGCTCTGGACTCACTGTAGACAGTGTGCAGTGAGATTTGATCACCAACGGACTCTGACTTGAAACCCTGAAAGCTTTTGTCTGAAGTTCTGATATCAGCTTGCTTTATTGTTTTTTCCTTCTTTAAGCACAAAAGGAAATTCTGGCTTGTTGATGGTTCATTCTTTCATCCAAACCATCGTAGTTCAGAAGTCTAGGTTTTGGGGCCAGACAGACTTGAGTTTAAATCCCAGCTCTGTCACCTATTTGCTGTGTGACCTTGCACAAGTTACTTAAACTCTCTGAGTGTTAGTTTCCTCATCTGTAAAGGCAGACAATTGTAATCTATTTCATCGGGCTAGTATGGGGGTTAATGAGATAATGTAAGGCACACTTAGGGATGCAATCAGAGGCAGTACTTGCCATTATCATCATTTACAAGAGTCATTGGGTGTCTAAGAGAGCATGCACTGTATTAAAATGCTCAGGCTGGGATGGGGGGATAGAAATCAGTGGAAAATATGGTTCCTCTTCTCTGTGAGTGTACTTGCCACCCCCCCACATACTCCCTCACAAAGTTAAATACACTGAATATCATGGAATTGTGTCCCCCCCAAAATATCTGTCAACTTGGCTAGGTCTTGATTCCTAGTATTGTATGATTATCTACCATTTTGTCATCTGATGTGATTTCCCTATGTGTTGGAAATCCTATCACTATGATATAATAAGTTGGATTAGCGGCAGTTATATTGATAAGATCTACAAGATTAGATAGTGTCTTAAGCCAATCTCTTTTGAGATACAAAAGAGAGAAGTGAGCAGAGAAATGTGGGGACCTCATACCACCAAGAAAGCAACACCAGGAGCAGAGTGCGTCCTTTGGACCTGAGGTTCCTATGCTGAGATGCTCCCAAACCAAGGGAACACTGATGACAAGGACCTTCCTCCAGAGCTGACAGAGAGAGAAAGGCTTCCCCTTGAGCTGATGCCCTGAATTTGGACTTGTAACCTACTAGACTGTAAGAGAATAAATTTCTGTTTGTTAAAGCCATCCACTTGTGGTATTTCTGTTACAGCAACACTAGATGACTAAGACACTGGACAGCAATTTGAAACTGATACAAGAGTTGTAAGGAGCCCTGGTGGTACAAACGGTTAAACACTGGGTTAACTGGAAGGTTGGAGGTTTGAACTCATGCAGGGACTCCATGGGAGAAAGACCTGGCAATCTGCCTCTGTGAAGATGACAGCCAAAAAAACCCTATGGGGCAGTCCTACTCTGTCACATGGGGTCACTATGAGCTAGAACCGACTAGACAGCACCCAACAACAACAAAGGTTGTAGACAACTCATGCTGTAGGAGTTCTGGGGAGATCCCTGAACGAAGTAGTCCAGGAAGGCTTCTTGCCCCAGTGCATGATGGTGCAACATGTGTTCGGGGCTGTCAGAAAACCTGTTTGGTTGGAATGGGATGTATGTGTAGGGAAGCAGAGGGAAATAAGGCTGCAAAGTAAACTGGGACCACGTGATAATAATAATATAAATAATAATGGGAATTAAAAAACCCAGTTGTCTTTGAGTCGATCCTGACTCATGGAAACCCAATGTATGTTAGAGTAGAACTGTGCTCCATAAGGTTTTCAATGGCTGATTTTTCAGAAGTAGATTGTCAGGTCTTTCTTCCGAGGTGCCTCTGCGTGGGTTGGAACCTCCAACCTTTGGGTTAGCAGTTGAGTGCGTTAACTGTTTGTGCCATCCAGGGACTCCAATAATGGAAATAGCAACCACCATTTATTTATCTCCTACTGTGTACGAGATAGGTGCTTGTGCTATGTCCTTTCCATATATTATCTCATTCAATCCTCACAACAACCCTATGCAGTAGATACTATTACATTTTTTCAAGGAAACTGAGGCTCAGAGAGGTGAGGTACCCAACCCAAGGGATGCATAGCTAGAAATAGGCAGAGTCACAATTTGAATGCACAAATACATAGACACTGACACAGAAAGAAACACAGACATAAAGACATACACACAGGGACTCAGGAGATAGCTGTCGCTCTCCTCAAACTTTTCCCTCTTCCCCTCTAGTTGATTCAGGTGCTAGTTCTTTCTTCTGAGAGGTTTTGTGTGAAAAAAGTGGCCCCTCTGCTCACTCCACCTCTGCCTCAAATATTCCTTTGGTTAGCTCCCAAGATAGGCAGCCCAAGGGGCAGGGCTGGGACTTAGATGAGGCAAATGAGGTGGCCAGGGTGCAATATTTAAGGAGGCATTCACCTTCAGGGCTGACCCTGCACTTGTGCAACCCTTAAGAGTCAGTGCCTCCTTAAATTTTGTGCCCTAGCTGCCTACTTGCCTTACCCACCTTCTGGTCCTTCACTGGGGAGGAGAGAGGGGTTTCTACCTGGACTAAGAAATCCCCGCACTCTTCCATGGTCAGGCAGAAATTCCAGGGGCCCAGGCCACTGCTCTCTTTTCTGTCCCCGAATGAACAGCAGGGCAAAGTTGCAGTCTCAGATCATGATCTACTGCCAAACCCCTCATTCATCAGTGTTCCCCACAGCTCAGCCTACCTCTCTTGCCCCTGCGTTCGCCAAGCAGCCCCCCTCCCAGCCCTGGTCATACTCTCCTGCCCCCAGAGGAGTGAGCCTGGTTGGACAGCCTCCAGCACAGTGCCCTGCTCCCAGGGACAGCTGGTTGGTTCCAGGGACCCGTACAAAGAGTACAAAGAGCCACCTGCGTATGCCCCAGGGGCTGGAAAGTCCAGCACCGCTCTCCCGCGCCCTCTAGAGGCTTGGGGTGGCACCAGGTGAGGCAAGGGGAGGGGTCCCGAATGAGAAGAGGGCCCTGGGCTTCCAGAGAATGCTTGGAAGGTGTCCACAGTCAGGAAACGGCTTCATCTGGAGCCTGCTGCTGGAAGGCACCCAGCAAGCTTACCCTGTTGGCTCAGGCAGAAGAGAATTCAAGGTCCCCCATCTCTGTCTGGGTGTGGAGGATTCTCCCTCTTGTGGGCCCAAGGAGTAGCTCCTTAGCTTGTGAAGAGTTGGCCTGGCTGGACAGCCCCTCTGTACTTCTCACTGTTCCCTTAGACAGCTTTGAGGAGGCTGGAGGCTGCCCCTGCCAACCCTGGGGGGATTGGGTACAACTGTGGCCCCATTTTCAGAGAGCCAGGAATTCCTGGAGGAGCCCTTGGCCAGGAGGGGAGGAGGGATGAGGATCCTGTAGCAGTGAGGAGCTAATTCCAAGGTGGCTGTGTGAGAGAAGCTGGGAAGATGGTTTGAGAAATCTTCAACTCCTGGTTGGGAAGGATGAAAACAGAAGGGAAGGGTGATGATGAGGAGACAGCCTGGGGGGAGGGGGCACTCAAGCAGGATGGGGAGAGTTGACAGGTTGTGGCATCATTTAATAAATTTTTCTGGGCTGGAAGATTGGGGCCAGGGACCTGGGCCTACACAGGGGAGTGAGTGGAGCAGACTCAGCCCCCTTATAATAAAAACCCATTGTTGCTGAGTTGATTACGACTCATAGAAACCCTACAGGACAGAGAAGAACTGTCCCATAGGATTTCCAAGGCTGTAATCTTTACGGAAGCAGAATGCCACATCTTTCTCCTGTGAAGCAACTGGTGGGTTCGAACTGCCAACCAGAGCTCCTGTCCATCATAATACATATGCATAGATTCATTTGCATAAGAGCACTTCTGCTCAACCAGCTGCCTTCAGGTACACTCCTTACTTCAAATTGTCCATTACTCGACAGAAGTATTTGGGGGGCTATGCCCCATTCTTTTTTATTTTAATTGAACTTTAGATGAAGGTTTACAGAACAAACTAATTTCTCATCAAACAGTTAGTACACACATGGTTGTATGACATTGGTTAACAACCCCATGACATGTCAACACTCTCCCTTCTCCACCCTGGGTTCCGTATTACCAGCTTTCCTGTTCCCTCCTACTTTTCAGTCCCTGCCCCAGGGCTGGTGTGCCCCTTTAGTCTTGTTTTGTTCCATGGGCCTGTTCAATCTTTGGGTGAAGGGTGAACCTCAGGAGTGGCCTCATTACTGAGCTGACAGGGTGTTCAGGGTCCATACTCTCAGGATTTCTCCAGTCTCTGTCAGGCTAGCAAGTCTGGCCTTTCTTTTTGAGTTAGAATTTTGTTCTACTTTTTTCTCTAGCTCTGTCTGGGACCCTCTATTAAGACCCCTGTCAGAGCAGTCAGTGGTGGTAGCTGGGCACCATCTGGTTGTACTGGACTCAGGCTTGTGGAGGTCGTGGTAGATGTGGTCCGTTAGTAGGCTCCGTTCTTTGGCTCATCCTTCACTTTTCCTGGTCCTTATTGCAGCAAAAAAGAAGGTGGGGAGAGGGAAAGAGAGACGTACTCCCTGGGTGGGTTTTCAGCCTCAGTTCCTCTAGGAGATCCAGGTATTCTTGGGTTTGGGACAGAGAAGGAGAGGGTACGGAAGGAGTTGCAGTATGATCCCACCTGCCCATGTGCCAGGCCAGGAGCGGAGCAAGAGCAGCGCCTCTCCCTAGAGCTTCTCGTGCTGCCCAAGATGAAGGCAGGTGTTGCATCAGAGAAAGAGCAGGAGTGGCCTGAATGTCCCCAGCAGTGTCAAGGAGAAGGAACCCCTTGCTTCCCATAATCTTGGCACTGTAGACACTCTAGCCTTCCCAGTATTTGGGGTCCAAGCTAGGTGCATGTCATCTCTACTTCTCTGGCTCTGGGGTCCCCTGCCAGAGCTGATGTCACTGCAGAGGTATCAGGCCATGCTCCAACAAAGTTCTGTTGTGCTTGGAGAGGGACTGGGGGGCCTGGGCAGACAGCCCCAGGCTGCATCTCCCTCTCGTCCCCTCCCACCAGGGAAGGGTCTTTTTCTCCATTTCCCACAAACACTTGCTGTGCCACTTGAAAGCCTTCTCATTCCATTCCCCTGCTGCCCTGCTCTCGGCCCCACCACACCTGACAAATTCCTTCCCATACTTCAGCTCCCAGCTTGGAAGCAGGGACACCCCACCCACCACCTCTCCCAAAGTAGGGGGCAAGGAACTGACATCTTATCTTGTCCTCTCCTCCATTCTCTCCTCTTCCTCTCCCCCAACTCCCTGGCATTTCTTCCAGGCCAGGAATGAGCCTAGAAGTCTCTAATTAAACATTCTGTTGTTATCCCATAATTCCCCCCTCCCCAGAGAACATGAGCTTCTTGGGCCTCTGCTTATCTAACTCAAATCTTTCTTGCTGCAATCTTTGCTGTTATGGTTGGTGGCAATAGGCAAACTCAGGCAATTGGTCAGACAATGGACTGAAGAGCTCTGTTTTCTCTGCCTCCCTGCCCACGCATACCCCAGTAATCCTTACAGCGTCTCTAAATGATGGTCCCAGAATGATGCTCCCTGGGCTTCTCTCCATCCTTGTAGTTTGCCAGGCCACAGGCCAAGTGTCCAAAGAGCTTATCATTATTACTTATTCCTCATCCCTACAATCAGGACCTTAGAGATCACACATCCCAACCCCTTCACTTCATAGAGGAGGACACTGAGGCCAGAGTTGGTCAGTGCCTCGCTCCAGGTCACACGGCAAGGCAGCAACAGCTCCTGATTTTAAACTCAGGTGTCCTGCCCTCCAGCGCATGGCCCTACATGAGGCTATCCGAGGAGCTGCTCAGGAAGCAGGAGTGTTCCATGGCAGCACTTCAGAGACACTATTTTATGAGAGGCTTTCACTTCTGGGGCGATACAGGGAGGGGAGTGCAAAGAGGATGCCCAGCTTCTTGGCCGCTGATGTGGGGAGAGTGCTGTGACCCAGGTCACCTTGCTGAAACAACTGGATTTCTGGGACACTCCTCTCTCCTCTCTGTGGCCCTGTTGTGGATGGTGGCAGTGCTATCGGGGTGTGTGTGTATGTGTGTGCGTGTGTGTATGCATGGGATTTATTGGTTCCTGTGGCCTTCAGCCTGGAGATTTGAGGAAAGATGGAAAGGCAAGAGATTGGTAGATGAGTGATGACAGGGGGTTATGCAGCCTTGCCCCTGAGCTGTGGTCAGAGGCTGTTGAACAGCAGGCTCACGTGCCTACTTCTGCCTTCCTTAAAGCCTTGGGACATGCCGGAAGTTTGGGAGAGGGATCTGGTGCCCCTCACTGTACTCCTTGCTCTCTCTAGAGATGCCATACCAACTATCCTGACACCCAGATGGGCAGGAGTGTGTCCCATCTCCTCAGAAATGTCCGTTTTGCAAATTTTTCCCTAGATCTTGGAGGGCTGGTAGAAACTGGGGAGACATGAAGAACACCTTTTCCCCTAGCTGGTCCCCCACTGATCAGGCCTACCTACCTTTCCCGGGGGCTCAGAGAAGCTGAGGCTTCTCACAGGCCCAGAGGGGCATTCAGTACGCAAGATTGGTCTAGGAAGTTCCCTGAGACAATGGGGCCAGACAGAAGGGCGGGATGGAGAGGAAGGTGGGAAGGATGGGGACATCCAAAGAAAGAAGGGAAAGAAAAATACTCTGATTACTCATAACTGTCTGGGCACTGTGGGGTTGGAATTCCAGCCCAGGCTGGCGCTGGCCCTGTTTCCCATTTTTTCAACAGTGGTTGGAATCCATGAGCCCCATGCCTGAGGCCTGGCCTCTCGGATTGAGGGGATGGTGAGGGACCTGCTACAGTGAGTGTGGGCTACACTTACATATAGAGAGTAAGGGGAGTCCTAGCCTAGTCTTCCCCAGAGGGGAGGAGACATGGAGACTAGGGCCCCAGACATTCTCACTTGGAACTGTGTGTTCCAGCCTGGAGTCAGGAGTGGCCTGGGGCAGGGCAGACAGTCAGTTGGTATGCACGAGCATGGTCATCGATTGTTGGTATACTAAAATACTTCCAAACAGATTGGTAAATAGCTGTAGTTCCAGCCCTTGAGGACCCCCTGCCTCTCTGATTACCCCTGTCCCTTCCTGGGTTCGTGGACCTTCCCATAATCCAGACACTGAGGGGTTTATGCTTGGCATGGCAAACGGTCAGCTCCTGTGTGAACTATACCCAAGTCGGAAGGGGTGTTAACTGCTTGGCCATCACCCTCAGCTGGGGAGCCAGGTCTTGGGACGTGGGGAAGCTGGCAGCAGGCACAGAAGCACTGAGGTGCCTTGCCTCATTTTGCTTCTAGTTGTGATCTGGAGGGAGCTGGGCTGACCAAGTGGGCTGGCATGCAGGCACATGTAGGCAGGATCAGGGCATAGTTTACACTGGTTGTGCCTTCTGCAGGGCACGGCCTGGATTGAGGGATCGCTGAGCCCCTCTGGGTGGGAAAAAGGTGCCAACAACAGAGCACATGTCCAGTGGCTGACCTGCTCCAGATGCACGTGGCACCTAGGGCCAGCGTCCCCTCCCTGGGCACTGCCTGGCTCCCCAGCTAGCCAGTCAGCTCATGGGGGTAGAGACTTCATGTAACCCAATGGTGCCTGACTTGGGGCTGGGCCCTGATGAAGTGACTCAGTGGTTGTTGGAAGGGTAGAAAAAGCCCTGGGCTGTGAGTGCAGAGAGTTGAGTTTAGCTCCTGCCTCATACAAGCCTGGCCTTCATTCTGCCCATCAAGCCAGTGAAGAGTTTTCAAACTTCTTCTTTAGCAGTGGAGCCTTTTCTTCAAATGAAATGCAAAGGAAAAAAAAGAAAAAAAAAATACATAAAATCAATAAATGAGGCAGATAAAACCATGTGTGCTGTGTTGGCTCACCTACTTCCTCCCTCCCCTGGCCCCCACTTCTGAGGAACCCTGGGTATCCCTGGACTAATTGTCTCGTTTGTTGATTTTCTAGAGGCTGTTAGCCAGGATGATCTTGGAAGCTGAGGGGAGGCTGCTTTTGTCTTTCTGTCTCCTCCACCCCCCACGCTCTGCCCTGAGTTTCAGGGCCTAAGAAGGCAGGCAGGATGGTGGGGGTGACCCCTCTCAGAGGGCCAATCATTAACTGGCTTTATCTTAGTGAACCGTCCTGGGGGGCTGGGGTCACGGACCAAGCTTCCGGCCCAGGCCCAGGGAGTAGCTAGGGGAGAGGGGAAGGGGCCTATCTTGCTGGAGGGGTGAGGAATGCCTTGGGCTCCTGTCTCTTTTTTTTTCCCCCTAGGATTCCCCAACGTGATTCCATGTTGCAGGCAACTCAGTGACAACCTGGTGATAGACACAGTCATCCGAAAGAAAGCCTAAGGCAGGAACCAAATTGCCATATCCCCCCACCCCTAGTCATCTTTGGCAAGCATTTTGTGACTTTTTTGGCTAGGGGTTGGGGTAAAGCCATTTCCCTATTCTGTCGTGTTTGAGGTTAGCTTGATGGTAGTGGGTTTGCATTATCTGAGAGTTTGCTCACTTAAGGGGGTAGGGGTGGGAGAAAGGGAAGAGATGACGCATCTATGCTAGGCCAGGAGTTTTGCTTGCAGTTGCTGTCTCTAAATATCTCCCCTACAGCTTTGGAGGTAAGTACCACCCCCCCCCGAAAAAAAACCAAAAAAACCCAAACCAGTTGCCATAGTTGCTTTTGACTTATGGCAACCCCATGTGTTGCAGAGTAGAACTGTGCTTCGTAGGGTTCTTGAGGCTGTGACATTTCAGAAGCAGAGGGCCAGGCCTTTCTTCTGAGGTACCTCTGGGTAGGTTTGAACTGCCAACATTTATGGTCAGTAACTGAGCACTTAACTGTTTGTGCCACTCAGGGACTCCAAGGCAAGTGCCAGAACTCTCATTTTACAGATGAGGAAACTGAGGCTCAGGCAGAGTAATTGACTTGTCCCAAGTCTCACAGCTTAGAAGTGGTGAAGCAAGATTTGAACGCAGCCTGTCTGGCTTTTTTGATTGCATGCTATAGGGTGGAGGAGGCTGAGGGGATTGGGTAGAGCAGGAGCTTTTCATAGTAGGATTCACCAAGTGAAGTGTCTTTTTGGAAAGGGCACAGGTTCTGGCACCGGGTAACAGACGAAGAAATTCTCTCCCTGCTGGCACTTAGGGGGTTCCCTGGAACCATATCTTCCTTCCAGTTCTTGGTGCGGTGCCCCAGATTTCACCATTCGTGCTGGATTTCCTTTAGTTAAGCATTGCCCTCTCTAGGAGTCTTTCAAGATACACAGACCCCCATGGTTTCACGGGACATCCCAGTTAATTGGCCTAATAATGTGTTTTGTGCTTCTTTTCTTCCTCCTAGTTTGTTGTGTAGTGCCTAGGGTCTTAAAAGCTTGCAAAACTAGGTGGTGCCCGGCTACCACCACTAGCTGCTCTGACAGGAATCACAACAGAGAGTCCCAGACAGAGCTGGAGAAAAATGTAGAACATAATTCCAACTCACAAAAAAAGACCAGACTCACTGGCCTAACAGAGACTGGAGAAACCCCGAGAGTATGGCCCCCAGACACCCTTTTAGCCCAGTAACGAAGTCACTCCTGAGGTTCACCCTTCAGCCAAAGATTAGACAGGTCCATAAAACAAAACACGACTAAAGGGGCGTACCAGCCCAGGGGCAAGGACTAGAAGGCAGGAGGGGACAGGAAAGCTGCTAATAAGGAACCGAAAGTTGAGAAGGGAGAGTGTTGACATATCGTGGGGCTGTTAACCAATGTCATAAAACAATATGTGCATTAACTGTTTAATGAGAAACTAGTTTGTTCTATAAAACTTTATCTAAAGAACAATTGGAAAAAAAAAAAAAGCCTGCAAGCTGCCATCCAAGGCATGACAATTGGCTTCTATTCACTTGGAGCAACAAAGGAAGAAGACTCAGATATAGGAAGAGGATATGGAATGTATGGCTAATTGCCTTCATGAACTAACTGCCTCTTTTGACATGAGACCAGGAGAACTGGATGGTGCCTGGCTACCGTTAGTGAACATTTTGATCAAAGATTCTATAGAAGAGTCCTCATAAAAAGGGGGAAAATACAGAACAGAATTTCAAATTCTCATGAAACCCAGACTTTGTGGAGCCATGGAGGGTGGATGAACACCTGAAACTATTACCCTGAGAAAATCTTTAAATTATAACCAAAAATATTCCTGAAGTCATTTTAAGGCTGATCAACCCTTTAATTTACCTAGTAAAAAACATCTGCCTTGAACATTATGCTCTTTTAAAAACTACGTATATGGGATCAAAGTGATAAGAGCAACTAGATAGAAACCTTAGGGAGGCAGTGAGTTTATATTCATGGGTCAGGGGAGAGCAACTCAGAAAAGGAAGGTGAGAATGGTTGCACAACTGGAAGAATGTAATCAGCAACGCTGAATTGTACATGTAGAAATGGTTGAATTGGTATTATGTTCTGCTGGGTATATTCTCGACAACAACAACAAAAAATATACAGACCCCTGGAAGATGTAACATTTTGTATCAGTGATCACAGTTGCAGAGTTTGATGGCACTGTTATGGCCTCACAGGGCTTTAGTGCTCTCAGAATGTAAAAAACAAAGCAAAACCAAAATTCCAGTGTAGTCAGTTCCTACTTGTGGTGACCCCATGTATTAGAGAGTAGAATTGCTCCATAGGATTTTCTTGGCTGTGATCTTTAAAAACAAAATATTTTTTTTGAATTGTATTTTAGATGAAGGTTTACGGAACAAATTAGCTTCTCATTAAACAGCACACATATTTTGTGACGTTGGTTAACAACCCCACAACACGTCAACACTCTCCCCTTCTCGACCTTGGGTTCCTTGTTACCAGCTTTCCTGTCCCCTTCTGCCTTCTAGTCCTTGCCCTTGGACTGGTGCGCCCCTTTAATCTCGATTTGTTTTATGGACCTGCCTAATCTTTGGCTGAAGGATGAACCTCAGGAGCGACTTCGTTACTGAGCTAAAAGAGTGTCCGGGGGCCATACTCTCAGAGTTTCTCCAGTCTCTGTCAGGCCAGTAAGTCTGGTCTCTTTCCATGAGTTAGAATTTTGTTCTACATTTTTTTCCAGCTCTGTCCAGGACCCGCTGTTGTGATCCCTGTCAGAGCAGTTGGTGGTGATAGCTGGGCACCATCTTGTTGTATTGGACTCAGTCTGGTGGAGGCTGTGGTAGTTGTGGTCCATTAGTCCTTTGGACTGATCTTTCCCTCATGTCTTTAGTTTTCTTCATTCTCCCTTGCTCCCAAAGTGGTGAGACCAGAGGAATATCTTAGATGGCTGCTCACAAGCTTTTAAGACCCCCATATGCTACTTACCAAAATAGAATATAGAAGATTTTCTTTATAAACTATGTTATGACAATTGAGATAGATGTTCCCTGAGACTATGGTCCTCACAGCCCCCAGCCCAGTAATTTAGTCCCTCAGGGAGTTTGGAGGTGTCTGTGAAGCTTCCATGACCTTGCCTTGGACAAGTTGTGCTGGCTTCCCCAGTATTGTGTACTGTCTTACCCTTCACCGAAGTTACCACTTATCTATTCTCTATTTAGTGTTTTTCCATCCCCACGCTCCCTCCCTCGTAACAATCAAAGATTGTTTCTTTTTGTGTGTAAACCTTTTCATGAGTTTTTACAGTAGTGGTCTCATACAATATTTGTTCTTTTGTTATTGACTTATTTCACTCAGCATAAGGCCCTCCAGATTCATCCATGTCATGAGATGCTTCGCAGATTCATCATTGTGCTTTATCTTTGGGTAGTACTCCATTGTGTGTATGTACCATAGTTTGTTTATCCATTCATCTGTTGATGGGGATTTAGATTGTTTCCATCTTTTTGCTATTGTGAACAATGCTGCAATGAACATGGGTATGCATATGTCTATTTGTATGACGGCTCTTATCTCTGTAGGATATATTCCTGGGAGTGGGATGGCTGGATCATATGGTATTTCTGTTTCTAACTTCCTAAGGAAGTGCCGTATAGCTTTCCAAAATGGTTCTACTATTTTGCATTCCCACCAGGAGTGCATACGAGTTACAGTCTCCCCACAACCTATCCGACATTAGTTATCTTCTGTTTTTTGATTTGTGCCGTTAATGCTGAGGTGAGATGGTGTCTCATTGCGGTTTTGATTTGCATTTCCCTAATGGCTAGTAATCGTGAGCATTTCCTCATGTATCTGTTAGCTACTTGAATGTCTTGTTTGGTGAAGTGTCTGTTCATTTCCTTTGCCCATTTTTTAAATTGGATTATTTGTCTTTTTGTTGTAGAGGTGTTGGATTTTCCTGTAGATTTTAGAGATCAGACCTTTGTTGGATTTGTCATAGCTAAAAAATTTTTGCCAGTCTGTGGGTTCTTTTTAGACTTTTGGCGAAGTCTTTTGATGAGCACAAGTGTTTGATTTTTAGAAGATTCCAGTTATCTAGTTGGCTGTAATCTTTATGAAAGCAGATTGCCAGGTCTTTCTTCCACGGCATGGCTGGATGCATTCAAACTACCAACCTTTAGGATAGTAGCTGAGTGCAAACTGCTTGCACCACCCAGGGACCTTAACCTCATGTTTTTACTTAGGGGGAGCCTGAGGTCCAGAATGGGAAAGTGACTTGTCCAAGGTCACACAGCATACAACGGAGTGGACTTTTTTGCCCAGTGCTGTTACCAGGTCTCGGTATGTCTGTAACAGGCAGACAGGAGAGCTCTGGGCATCTAATGGGGCCAGGGAGGGAGAAGGGGCAAAGTTGGATAAAAGGTCTTTCTGCTTTGTGTTCTGCCCCAGCCAAGGGGTCCTGTGCTTGTCACAGACTGGTGTCCTCTGTCCTCCTCCCATTGTCCCTGGAGGCAAATAACAGCGATGTTCAGTGTTCAAGCTGGACCTACCTCTCGCATCTGCTTGTTTGTTTAAATTCTCTGACAGAGACATGCTGTCCCAGAGGGAGGGGAAGTCAGTCCAGGGCTCACCCCCAAGGAAGTGGCATTGTCCCTGTGGGCTTTGGCCGGGAATGTTTCTGAAGAAGCCCTAATCCCCTGCCCTGCCTAACATCAAGGTTTGTATCACCCAGAGGAGCAAGGAGTGGGGTAAGATGAGCCATCAGAAACCTTCAGACCTCTCATCCCCTGCTGGGATGATGGCCTGCTCTCTAGCCCCCTCCACTTATCTCCCATCAAGATGCAGGTCAAGTGTCACCTCCTCTAGGAAGCCTTCCCAGGCTCCCCCTCCATACCCCCCGATAATTCCTATTTTCAGTTTACTCTTTCAGTTCCCCTCCAGGCAGCAAGTCCCTTCCACATTGTTTTAGCTCCAGGGGCCAGCCTAAAGCAGGGTTTATAAGCTGAGTTTAATAATTGCTTGTGGAATAAGCATCCCATGCTACCTGCTGCAGGATACCCTTCCTGATATCCATTCCAGGCCATTTCTCTGCTCTGCCTTTGAACCTTCATAACACTTTGTGCCTCTCCCAGGGCCTACTTCTTATCTTGCTCTGGCATAGCTCTGTGTACATTTGTCTGTATGCAAACAACTTTCTAAGGCGGATTTTTTCACTCCCCTTTTACAGATGAAGGAAACCGAGGCTCAGAGAGGTTGAGTAACCTGCCTAAGGCCACACAGTTAAAGAGTGGCAGAACTAGGAGTATGGCTTGGGCCCATTTGGCTCCTAAGTCCCTGCACTTTCCACCGTTCTACTTAAGTGTCCCTGTATCTCTTATAACATCAGCCCCAGTGCCTGGTGCCTGGCGGGCTTTAGGAAATATTCACAAATTGGATTGAAGTTCAGCTCCTAGGCAAGGCCCAGGTTGAGAGAGAGGATGTAGCTTTGGGACTTTAGCTGCCACCTCTTTATCAATTGGCCATCATTACCTATCATTACCCAAAGACAAACCTCCAGATGGGGCTATGATATCTGCACTGGAAAAGAGGCCCCTCTTTCTTCCTTGCTTTCTCTTTGTTTTTCCATCACTTTGTTGCAAAGACGTAGAGAGAGAGAAAGACTGACCTATGACCAAAGCCAGGAATTGAGGAGAATCGGCCCAATATCCTCCCCTTCAATTCAACAAGCGTGTATCCCTGTCCTTCCTGGGATCAGGGTCATGCTAGACTCCTGCGGGTCAGGGACGGGGTGAGGGAGGACAACTTCCTTCCATCATAGTGAAACTACTTGAAGAAATGTCTAGACAACAGCAAGACCCAGCGACCCCCTTCTCCCCTTCTCTCACTCTTCTGGAGGGGCTCTGTCCCTTCATCCACAGGCTTCGAGATGAACTGCCCACATATCCACACAGGTGAGAACCTCCCTCAGCATCAAAGGTGGCAGAACATCAGGACAAAGTACAACTATTGTGCCTTGGGCCCAATCACTACCTCCTTTGTCTGGGGCCACTGCTGGCTCCTGGCCGCCTTTCACACTCTTCTCCACCCACCCTGCCCCTCTCTCCCCTTCCCCCTCACCTGGAACGCCTTGCCCTTTGAGGCAGCCAAATGTCTTCCCCTTCCTCCTTGGCTCCTTCTGAACTGTGTTCAGAGACACCCTGGCCCTGAGGTGGGGCCCTCTGATTGGGGGCTGAGGTTGTCTCTCCAGAGGGACTGAGAAGGACTTGTCTGGGCTCTTGGCTGCTCTCTGTTCCACTCACCTGTACACATACACATTGCTGGGTGATCTTGGACATTTCTGTCCCCTCTCTGGGTCTTTGGGGGATTCTCTTGGCGGGGGGGCACAGTCTTCCCTGTCACTCCCTACCCTACAGTGACCTGGGGGAGAATGAGGGGAATTAAATTTGTTTGAGGGGATTAAACTGGTGGGAAGAGAGGGTGCTACTGAGACACAATGTGGTCTTACTGTTGTTGCCTTTTTTTCCTAAATTTTATTTATTTATGTTGTTGAGAATATACACAGCAAAACATACACCAATTCAACGGTTTCTACACTGACAATTCAGTGACACTGCTTACATTGTTTGGGTTGTGCAGACATTCTCATCCTCCTTTCCTGAGCTGTTCCTCCCTCATTAACATAAATTCACGGCCCTCTAAGGTTCCTATCTAATCTTTTTTGAGTTGCTGTTATCACTTTGATTCCATATTGATAGTTTGTAAAAGAGCATAATGGTCAAGGCAGACTTTTTTACTAGTTAAAGTGTTGTTTGGTTTTAGCATGAGTTCAGGGGATATTTTTGGTTTAAGGTTTAAAGATTTTCTCAAGGCAATAGTTTCAGGGGTTCATCCACCCTCCACGGCTCTGAATTCTGTGAGAGCTTGGAAACTTTTTCTGATTTTTCCTGTTTTATGATTGTTGTTTGGCATTTCTTGTTCTATGTACTTCTTGTTTCCTTTTTCGAAGATTCTGGTGAGTAGGGATTTCAGTTTGATGGTAGTGTGGGCCTTGGCTGGGTCCATGATAGTATGTTATCGTGAAGGCTGGTGATACCACGTTGGGGGATAGGGTCTTGAGTCAAAGCCTTCTCTGAGTCACCCTAGGTTGTATCCTGAAGCTGTCTGAAGACTGGAGGTGGAAAGCTCATCCCCACTAGTGAAGAGTGCTCAAAAATTCCTCAGGCCAGGTCCTGCGTCTGTATTCTGAGAAGTCTGCTCCTTCACTCCCCTGGTTCCCTGTGCAGGCCCTATGGAGGGAACCTCAAAGAGGTTGTTGTAACAAATCTTGCTGATTACAACCACAGGGTATGGTTGGGTCAGGGGGAGGAGAGCCCCGGGGCTATGAAGTATTGGTTGATGGCTGGCATTTTCCTTCTCTTTTGCCCCTCCTCAGAACTCCTCCAGCCTCCTCCCAATTTCGGGGTCCTTTACTATTTTTTTTTTTTACTAAGACTAAGACCTAGAGGTTGGCAGTTCAAATCTGCCAGGCACTCCTTGGAAACTCTATGGGGCAGTTCTACTCTGTCCTATAGGGTCGCTATGGGTTGGAATCGACTTGATGGCAGTTGGTTTGGTTTGGCTTTTGGTTACTAAGACCTGCTCTTCAAGCCCATTGCGTCTCTAGGGGTTGAGGCAGGCTGAGGTGAGAAGATGAGAAGGGATGCAGGGGAGGAGGCCAGAGGGAGCCCTCGGTACTTGGAGCCTCTGTCCTGAGCTAGGCCTGCCCCACTTGAGGGTGGGGAACCCCTTTCAAGGTGTTCACACCTTGTGCTTAGGGGTGCTAGAGGCAGACTCAATTGGACGAGGATGAAGTCTGGTGGTTTCTGTCCTACTTTCACTTGATAGCTTGAAGCATGGAGCCCTGGCTGAGTGAGGAGGCCTGCCTGGGAGGGGACACTGAGCCAGGCAATATACATTTACTAGCTGTAAAAAGACCTTGTCCCCAGCTGTTGGGGACCTGCCAGGTGGTGAGATGGGATTGGAGGGATACATGATGGGAAGGGTGGGATGGGGTGGGTTGGAGCCAGCCCCATTCATCACAAGGGCCTCAGAATAGCACCCCTGTAGATGGCAACAGGTTTTTTTTTTACAGAATTGGGGTACCAAGGGGTAACTTTATGCTGAGGCAGGGGGCTGGGAGAGTAACCTCCTTGGATCATTTTGGTCAAATTCAGGGAAGTTGCTGCATTCCTATTCTCAGCCTACTTCCCTTCGAAGTGGCTACATCAGCCCCAGACCAGGCCCTGGTCGGATCTGGCTGGATAATGAGCCTGGTTGGTCCCACTCTTCCCACAGGTATCAGAGTCCCCCTTTAGACCCTGGGGGACCCTGGGAGCAACTGGGCTAAAGCCCAACCAGGAGTTTTCCCAGGCTGGTCCCTACATGCAAGGGTGGGGTGGGGGGCCTTGGGGAGCACTGAGGGAAGAAAACATGGGGAGTTGGGGGTTTGGAGAAGAACCGGGATTTGAAAGAAGGTAAGAAATTGGGGGAATGACAGGGGAGAGGATTTGAGCTGGGGGAAGCAGCCAAGGGATCCTGGGAGAATAGGGGGGCTGAGAAGAACCCTCCAATTCTGTTCAGAAGGTTAGCTGAGAGCCTGGGGCTGATAGAAAGAAGCCTTGGCCCCCAGCCTGGTGGGAGCTCTGGGCAGCTGGCCTACAGACGTTCCTTAGTGTTGGTGGGTAGGTTTGAATCATCACTCAGGCCCCCGCCTCCATCTGCCCCCACCAGGCCCCTGGCCTCAGTTTCCTGGCAACATCTGGGGAGAGGGGGCAGCAGGAACAAGGGCCTCTGTCTGCCCAGCTGCCTCTCCCTTTGGGCTCTGCCAGACTCCACAGTGCATACGTGGGCTCCATCAGGTCCTCTTCCCCCATGGGGCCACTGACTAACCCTGGAAAGACACGTCTTCTTGCTCTCGGTTCAACAAACTTGGCGCCAAATCCTTCTTCCAGGGAAGCCTCCCTGACACTTCTGGAAGGACCCCAGTCATCCCAGCAGGTTGGCCACAGCTCACTCGGAAGTCTGTAGGCCAGATAAGGGTTCCAGATGGGCACATTGTCCTGAGGGAACACATGGTGCCCCCTGCGCCCAGCACCGGGCTCTCGGTGAATGGGATCATTCGAGGAATGCCACGATGTGGGAGGTCAGAAATGGGCGGCGGTCAGCAGTAAGCTCCCCCCACCTTCCTCGCAAGACCCTCGAGCCAGAGCTGAGGTGTTCAGACGGTAGTCACTAGGGGGCGCTCGGCCACCACAGGGAAGCGCTTACAGCTAGCTGGGTGAACTTGGGAGTGCTGCGTCTGCGTGAGAGAACGGGTGTGAGTGTCAATGTGAGGGTGTGTGTGTGTGTGTGTGTGTGTAGGGGATGAGGGTGTTGGAGGGGAGGGAAGGCCAGGGGTCACTCCAGGATTCCAATTAGATCTCTATCCCTCTCCCCACCGGTCCCTGTCGGTCCCCCCTCCAGTGTTCACAGCTAAGAGAGAATGAGATCTCCGGCCCTGTCCGCACATAACCTCACTTTCTTGCTCCCTCCTCCCGACTGCCCCGGGAGAATGTGTGTCTTTGGGCAGAATTTTGGGGGGCAGATGGGTAATTTTCAGGCTATGAACTTTGGTGGGAGATCGTGCTTTCCCTTCACTGGGGTGGGCGGGGGACCCTGGCTTCGCTTGGTGTCCCCGGGGGAAGGGCGAGCCTCGGCAGCTTGTTTCTAGCGCCTGAGGCCGGAGGGGCTGGAGGCAAGGGGGGCGGGGCGGGAGCTGTCTCCGCCCACCAGGGCGGGCCGGGGCGGGGACCCAGGAGGGCGGAGCCACGCTTTTTTTTTTTTTAGTCGGCTGATAGAGGTGAGGAGCGCAGAGGGTTGGGGCCGCGGGGCTGCAAGGCGGCAGTTGCGGCGCTCGGTCTGGAGACGCGGCTGCGAAGCGGACGGACCCGCGAGGTCACCGGGCAGGGGCCTCCGCACTGAAATTTGATATTCGTTTATTTGGGGTTTACCCCCTTGCTTTTTTCTTAAACATTTTTAAAACTGTATTTTTTCCCGTTTTAATTTATTTTTGCTTCCCACTCCCCACTTAAATCGGGCCAACGGTTTGGGGGGGTTGCTCCTCTACTCCCCCAGATCACTTCGGATTTTGGAAACCATCAGAGAGAGAACAGAGGTAGCAAGAACGCCAGAGAGAAGTCGAAGAAGAGAGAGAGACGGGGTCAGAGCGCACGAACAAGCGAGCTACGAGAGGCACGGAGCAAAGTGAGTGACCTGCTTTTGGGGGTGACCGCCGGAGCGCGGCGTGAGCCCTCCCCCTTCGGATCCCGCATCGGACCAGCAGCGCTGACGGACAGACTGACAGACACCGCCCCCCGCCCCAGCGCCCACCTCCTCTCTGGCCGGCGGCAGACGGTGGACGCGGCGGCGAGCCGCGGGCAGGAGCCGGATCCCGCGCCCGGAGGCGGGGTGGAGGGGGTCGGGGCTCGCGGTGATGCACTGAAACTTTTCGTCCAACTTCTGGGCTGTTCTCGCTCGGGAGGAGCCGTGGTCCGCGTCGGGGGAGCGGAGCCGAGCGGAGCCGGGAGAAGTGCTAGCTCCGGCCGGGAGGAGCCGCAGCCGGAGGAGGGGGAGGAGGAAGAGGAGAAGGAAGAGGAGGAGGAGGAGAGGGGGCCGCGGCGGCTCGGCGCTCGGAAGCCGGGCTCATGGACGGGTGAGGCGGTCGTGTGCGAAGACAGTGCCCCAGCCGCGCGTGCTCCCCAGGCCGGTGCCAGGGCCTTGGCTCCAGGAGGAAGAGGAGCCCGCCGAGGCGCCGAGGAGAGCGGGCCGCCCCGCAGCCCGATCAGGAGAGGGAGCGCGAGCCGCGCCGGCCCCGGTCGGGCCTCCGAAACCATGAACTTTCTGCTCTCCTGGGTGCATTGGAGCCTTGCCTTGCTGCTCTACCTCCACCATGCCAAGGTAAGCGGCTGTTCCTGCCTGGCGCCGCGGGCCGCTGCGAGCGCCTCTCCCGACTGAGGACGTGCGTGCGAGCGCGCGCGTGGGGGATCCGTGCCCCACATGGCTCCATGGGCACCGGGCGCGCGGCATCCCCCTCGATCGTCGTACGTATAGGGGGGCTCGAGCTAGGTGGGAGGGCACCAGGGTAGAGTCTCGCCGCCCACGCGGGCCCTGCCCACCCACCACAGTCACAGCACGTACGATCTGGGCCGACCAGCGGAGGGCGGGAGGAGGTGGAGGGGGCTGGGCTTGCGCTGCCGCCGGCGGCTGAAGTTTGCTCCCAGCTGCTGGTCCCGGACGAACTGGAAGTCCGGGCAGCGGGGGCGGGAGCCGGAGCCCAGCGGGGAGGGGGTGCTCGGACCTTGGACTAAGAAGGGCAGAGAGCGTGGAGGGGGGAGGGCGCAGGCCAGAGAGGGGGTTCGCTGTCACCGCTGCTTGACTTCTTCGGCCCTTGCCGCGAGTTTGGGAAAAGTTTTGGGATGGGTTGCAGCGGGGACCCCCCCCCACCACGCAGGGCCACCTGCGCCGCGCCACCCCGCCCGTCCCCGCTCGCGTCCCGCTCGGTGCCCGCCCTCCCCCGCCCGGCCGGGCGCGCGCGGCGCGGAGCCGATTACATCAGCCCGGGCTTGGCCGGCCGCGTGTTCCCGGAGCCGCGGCGGCCGGAGCAGAGAGCCCCGGGCGGCGAGCGGCGCCCCTCCCCCCGTCGGCCCTACGCGGGAAGGTGACCTCTCGAGGTAGCCCCAGCCCGGGGACCTGAGGACCTACCCGTGCCCGCAGTCCCAGTCCCTTCTCACCTTCTGGGCTCGGGAGGAATTCCCGAACGCCCCTTCACCCTTTCCCCATTGCCTCCCTCGAGTGGAGAGAAACCCCTGCCACCCCTTTATTTTTTAATTTTTCCCTCCCCCTCACCCCCCAGAAGCCCCTGTCCGGCCCCTCTCTTGCCCGAGAGTTCGGGGAAAGAACGATCACAGTCTGAAGCCAGGAACCGGAGCCCACCCGGGGCGGTGTTTTGTTGAGACTCTACCTAAAGTCACGACCTGGTGACAGTCTGCTTCCCACCCCCCCGCCCCCACACGCTTCCGAGTGGAGCTGCGGTTAGCCTTTTTGGGGGTGGCCAAAGGGAAGGTTTAAGGAGTGTCACTATTACACTTTACATTGAAACCGGCGGCTTGGGAATAGCCTTCCCTGAACCTTCGGAAGGGGCTCCTGCTCCCCACCTCTACCTTTTCTGAAAGGGAACCTTGGCCTTCCACAGTCTTGGGCATCCCCTCCCCCAAATCCCTGTGGTAACCCAGGAGGAAAAGAGGACTGCCATCTAGCCCTAGAGCCTGCCACACACACTTTGTCCCGGTGGAGTGGGGCGTTGGAGCAGAGAGCTGGAGCTGGAGCAGGTGGTTTGTGGAACTCCAAACTTGCCCACCCAACTTGCTTCTCAAAGCCACCCAGGGCGCCCCCTTCCTCTCTTCCTTTACACCCTCCGGCAGCCACAAAGTCCCTTTGGAGAGAAGGCAGAAGGAAGGAAATGGGCAAGGGTCCCTGCTGCCACCCGGAGTTCCTCAGACCCTGGCACAAAGGCCTTGGCTCCAGGCCTCCGGGAGGAGGAGTGGCTGCTTGGCCACAGTGTGACCTTCAGAGGCCCCCAGAGAAGGGCACCTGGCCCCTCCCCGCCCAGAACCACCCTTCCTAGTGCCCCCTGGCCTTGGAGGGGAGTGTGAAGTTTCTGTCCTCTTTCCTCCTTGGAACCCAGGAGGAGTCAAGAGTGTTGGGAGAAGTTGGCAGGGGGAAGCCAGGGGGTGTTGTGGGATGGGTGAGAGGCAGAGGTGGGAGGGGGCTCCTTGAGGGAGCTGCAGTTGGGAGGCTGTCCTGCTGGGAGCCTGGGAACTGTTATCTTCCTTTGAGAGGGGCCTTCCCTGGGGGCAAGGCTGGGGTTCTGGGGTGCATTGGGGTGTGGGAAGGAGAGAGCCAAGTGGGACTCCCTGTCTTCAGGGTCTGGAGTTCGGGGGACTAGAGAGCAGGCCTGCAGCCTGGAATTTGCTCCACAAGTGGAGCAGCTAGGGTGGAGAGTTAGTGAGAACTGGAGACCCTCTGGAAGGGCTGGAAGAAGCCTTTGCCTGCTTGGTGCTGTCAGCTTCACATGGCTGGGCTTGTTGACCTTCACTGCTTCTGGGGAGGGGAGGAATGATCCAGTGGGGGTGGAGAGAGGTGGGGGAGGCCTCAGGCTTAGGCAGGGCAGGGGGCCCCCTAGGGGCTGGGCAGTGGAAAGGCATAAAAGGCTTCCCTGGGTTCATTTGAGGAAGGTGCCCAGGTGAGAGGGGATTGGGACCCTCTCACTCTGGAAGGGAGAAGAAACCAGGAACAAGGTGGGAGTGGAAAGTTGGGGAGGCTTTGAAATATAGCCAGGCTCTGGGGAAATTTGTGCAGGGGGAGAGAATGGAGTTCCCCCTTAGCCCAGGGTTTCCTCTCAGGTTTTTACACTCTAGGCAACCTGTGGGTATGCATTGCTCCTGCGGACTGGAAAAGTTTGGATGGGGGAGGGTGGTTGATGCCCTTCGGTCTTCTGCACCCCCCTCCCTCCCCAACACCAGCTCACCCTGGTATTTGTCATGTCAGCAGGAGAAGGTCACCATGTTGTTTTTCTCGCCCCCAGTCCTTCCTTCCTGCCCCAGTCCAAACTTGTCCTCCTATTTGACCTTAATACTTACCCATGGCTTTGGACCAGGCAATGAGGAGGCTGAGGGTATTCCCTTTTCTCAGCACAGCAGTGGGACAGTGAGAGCGAAGAGCAGGAAATGTGGGGAAGGGGAAGGGTGTTTTTCTCCTAGATTTTGAGTTCCCCACCCCCCAATATCTGGTTAGTCTTTAACTTCCTTGGATTCAGAATTGGATCAGGCCAGGAGTGGTGGGCATGCTGTGTGCCTGCAAGGAGCCCCTGGCTTTGCCCTGTGACTGGAAGCCTTGAAGAAGCCAGAGGCTGTGGCTGGGAGGGAAGCAGGAGGGAGGATGGGCTGGTGGCTGGGCCTCTGTGCCCCTGCCCCCTGCCCCTGCCCATGCCTTGCTCTTGTGTCCTCAGTGGTCCCAGGCTGCACCCACCGCAGAAGGAGGAGAGCCGAAATCCCATGAAGGTGAGTCCCCCTGGGTCTTGGATGGGGTCCCCTGTCTCCCCAGGGGATGGGTAGGGAAGCCCAGTTCCTTCTCTTCAGGCCTATGTAGGGAAGGGGAAGGGACACAGGAATGGAGGGATCAAGTAAAGGAGGTGGATACCCTGAAATTAACCCTTCCTTGACTCTCTCTCCTTTTCAGCCCCGCCCTATGCTAGAAATAGAACTTGTTGCCTTTTTCCTTTCCAGTAAAATTTTATTTGGAGAGGGAGCTGTGAGCACAGACTAGAAAGAAGGAGAGTGTTCTAGGATCCCAGAAGTCTAGGAAGTGCCACTTCTCTGCTCTGGGGCGGTGGTTGCGGGGGGAATAGACATTCCCATCACTTCCTACACAGCCATGCCCACCTGTGGGTTCTGCGTGGTGGGGGCTGGCTGTGTGTGAGCTGGAAGAGCACAGCCCAGCCTAACAGGACTTCCCCCATACCTCCCCGCCCCCCACCCAGTTTGCATTCCCTTAAAAACAAACAAACCAAGTCATTTGTCATTGAGTTGATTCCAACTCATAGTGACCCTATAGGGCAGAGAACTACCCCATAGGGTTTCCAAGAAATAGCTGGTGGATTTGAACTGCCAACCTTTTTGGTTTGCAGCAGAAGTCATAACCACCAGGGCTCCTTGCATCCCCTTGGGGTGGAGAAACCCTCTGCCCCGCCCGCCTGCCCATGTGGAGTAGGTTTGGGTGCTGTGAACTTCCCTCCTGGGCCAGCAGAGGGCTGGCTGTAGCTCCTAGATGCCCCGCCCCCAGCCCAGCCCCCACTGCTGCCTGTCTTTTGTTCCCCTGCGGTGTGGAGTGTGGGATCCACCCTTTTCTCTGGGGACACCCTGGCTCTCCCCGCCACTGAATGTGGTTCTAGCCTGGGGGAGAGTTGCCTGAAGTCCACTCCTCTAGCTCTGCCCTCTCAAGAGGGAAGACCCCCAGGGTCTTCCTCCAGGCCAGTTTCCCTGAGCCAAATCCAGTGTGGCCTGGGGTCTCAGCCAGGGGCAGTGTTTTACCCCGGATCTTGGTGGTGCCCAACCGGTTCTGTCTTCTTCCCCACCCGGAAGCACCTTCCAGGGTCCTGGCCTGGCTTCCCTACCCCACTGTATGGCCTGTGCCACTGACAGACACCACCCCTGCCCCCACAGTGCGCCACGAACCCCCTCAGCTTCCCAGTGGTCTCTGTGGTATGGGAGAGGCAAGACAAATGGTCTTTGTTTGCTGGAGAAAAGGTTGTCTGTGATAAATAAGGAAAACCACGAAAGCCTCATGTTGGAGTGTATGTGTGTACGTGACCTGTGCAAAAGAAGGACAGCTTTCCTTGGAGGCAGTGGCTGGGGGTACAAAGGGTGTTGGTGATATTACCCCCACCTCCACTCCCACCCCTCCATCTTCCACTGTCCTTGGAGTTGCCAGGGAGAAGTTTTTTGAAGGAATGCCCAACCCAAGTCTTTGTACCTTCAGCTACCAACTGCCATCGCCCAGGCCAGACTTGTCATCCCTTCCTGGGTAGGGCTTTGTGGCCCCAAAGTGCAGGCCACCTCTGTCCTCAACCACAATGAAGTGTCAGTTCAAGAATTCTTGATTAGTCATCATTTTTGGTATAGACTTGGCTTAAAAAAATGACTTCTTCAGAGCCCCGTCTCGTTTGCTTTTTCAGTGACTCTTTACCTTAATTCTTTGGGATTAAGATTCTGTGCCCACTGTCCGGATAGGGCAAGTAGAGGTCTCAGACAAGGCCAGGGACTGGTTTGGATTCTCACACTGTTCGCCTTTCTGTTTTCACACCTCTGGGTTTATCACCGTACCTTATCTGTAGACACACCCCTGGTCTCATCTTCCTTTTCCTTTCTGGAAAGCAAACTGTGGAGGTAGGAGCACAGGAAGACTCAGCTATGGTCTCTGGGGAAGGGCAATCTATGGGGTAGACACTTAAGAAGCCTTAGTGAAATTCTAAACTTTTTATTACCTGGGCTAAGAAATGAGCACCCGTTCTTGGGGCTAGGAAGTGGAAGACAAACAACCTCATTTCAACTTCCATTTCGGTGACTTTAGTGATCAGTCCAGCCCTGTTTTGGAGTGGCGAGTTGGATGGCTGAGGGACGGGAGGGACTGGCCCAAGGTCACACCAAGGCATGGAAAGAGTCCAGACCTCTGGATTCATTGTCTTCCCTCCTGTGTTGGGGAAATGCATTTCAGAGCCAGGATTGCTGTGTGGTGGTGATGGTGGTGGGGGTGTGTTTAGAGAAGTCATTCCTCAGTCTTGCATTTAGTTATTCTCATGGGCCCTGCCCCTGTGGCCCAGAATTACCCCTTCATGCTCTGATGCACCCCAGGCTCTGTGGCCAGCCTGGGAAGCTGTCTTTACCCTGGTCTCCCTCCAGATCAGCTTCTAGAAACACTCTGTGGCTGCAGTGGCAATGCCGTGTTTTCCATGATGCAAGCGGTTTGCCCTTTGGGCGGGGTTATCGGTGGCAGGCAGGGCTTGGGTGCCCGCCCACTGCCACCTGCCAATTCCAGGTAAACCCAGCCTCTATGCTGAGGCCCACTACCTCCTGAACCGATGTCCAGGGAGAGGGTCTGGCAGGTGGCAAAATGCCCCCTGAAGCTGCCCCTCTGTCTTTGGATGATCTTGGCTTGGGAAGACTTTGATGTCCGTTCCGATTTGAACTCCATCACTGAGTAGCAGTGTGGCCTTGGGGCAAGTTACTTAGCCTCTTTGAGCCTCCAATTCCCCATTCGTAAAGCGAGGGTCCATAACAGTACCTAGTAGCACCTGTAGGGGGAGTTGTGAGAAGATGTGTATGAAATGCTGTACTCGGCACTCAGCTCATACTGCGTTCTCAGTAAATGGCTGTTGGTTTGGATAATGCCATGACAGTGGCTGTTGGGAGGTTGTAGGGAAATGGAACAGACCGGCAAAGTCGGCAGTTGCTCCTTTAAAGGAAACCACATATAGCACATGGCAGGGTTCTTAGTACCTCCCCACCCCCAGCAGGTATGCCCACACTCATACTCTGGCCCGGCATCATGGTTGAACCAGGAATTGGCTTAGCTGTCATGGTGAGGCAGGGTGATCAGATGTGGCAGGCTGTTCCCTTGGAACCTGATGGCATCCTGTGAATTTTGCAATAAAAATAAAGAGTGTTGATGGTGGAATACTTAGGAAGGGGCTTCAGCCATAGCAGGAAGGACTCGAGGTAGGTTTTTGGAAGGGCTTGCCTGGTAGTGGACACCTCTCACAGAAGCCCTGAAGAGTGGTTTTACAGAGCTGGGTGGTGGTGGGGGCGGGCCATCTCCTATGTGACCCTCTGGGCTCATGTGTTATCCGCTCTTGTGCAGTGGTGAAGTTCATGGACGTCTACCAACGCAGCTACTGCCGTCCAATTGAGACCCTGGTGGACATCTTCCAGGAGTATCCTGATGAGATCGAGTACATCTTCAAGCCGTCCTGTGTGCCCCTGATGCGGTGTGGGGGCTGCTGCAACGATGAAGGCCTAGAGTGCGTGCCCACTCAGGACTTCAACATCACTATGCAGGTGGGCACCTTTGGGGAGTGGGATGGGGAGGGCATGGGGGTGGGACAGGCATTAGACTTTGGGAGCAGCTGGTCCCAGGTCCTTTCCTGGGAAGCTCTTGAAAGGAGGAACCAGACTTACCTTGCCTAGCTCCCACCTCTGAGTGGGTCTGGAGAGGTGGGATGGGTATCTTGCTCTGGACCCTCTTTGGAGAAGAAGATGCCTGCATTGCCCATGTTCCCAGCAATCCCTGATCACCTACTGCTCCCTGGCCTTTACCCCCTGGGCTCAGGATGGGGCTAGCACCTACGACAGGGGTTCCTGAGGGCCCTCCTTCCTTGGGTGGTCTGTTCAGGAAGCTAGGCGAGCCAGTCTTTTGGTGTAGCCTGGTGACAGGGCATTTCTTAGCCTTGATAGGGCAGGAGGGAGGTCTGAGACACCAGGGAAGCGGTGGCTGTTGGTAGCTACTAGGGGTCAGGGTGAGGCCTCATGGAGATGAAAGGAGGGGAAGGGACGGGAAGTGGTGAGAAACAGGACTCGAATTCCCAGCCTGGCCAACCCTTGTAGTCACCTCAGCTCTCAAGAGGAGCAGGGGCTCCCTGAGGTCAGCAGGGTTGGGTGAGTTGGGGTGGGCCTGAGGCTCTTCCCAGGTAGAGCCCCTGGTCCCCTCTATCTCCACAACTCATCCCTGCTCTATAGAACCCCTGGGTGCTGAGTGGCAGGAGCCCTGGGGGCGTCCCATCTGGGTATGGCTGGCTGGGTCACTGACCTCTGTGATCTGCTTCCTTCCCCCCAGATTATGCGGATTAAACCTCACCAAGGCCAGCACATAGGAGAGATGAGCTTCCTACAGCACAGCAAATGTGAATGCAGGTGAGGCTGGAGACCTGGGTTCATGTGCACAAGCAAACGGCTGCGAGGTGCCTGCTCTGTGCTGGGGTTAAGCACCTCCTGCTTGTTAGTCCATTTCTACCTTGGGAGTTTACTTCACTGTGTCTCAGTTTCCACATCTGTAAAGTGGGCACAATAATAGTATATACCGTATAACATTGTTACCAGGATTAAGTGAGTTATTATACGTACAGGGCTTAAATACAGTGCTGGTACGCCATAAACATTACATTAAGTTTGTGATCAGCTGCTAACCTAAGGGCTGGCAGTTTGAACCCACCCAGTGGCTCCGTGGAAGAAAGGCCTGGTGAACTGCTACCATAAAGATTACAGCCAAGAAAACCCCATGGAGCAGTTCTACTCTGTAACACAGGGTCACTGTGTCAGGGGCTGACTCAGCCGTAGCTAACAACAACAATAATTATTATCATTGTTATCATCACCATCTTAACTCCTGTCTCTATTTTGTTCTTTTCCCCCATCCACCGCAGACCAAAGAAAGAAAAAGCAAGACAAGAAAAGTAAGTGGACATGACTTTAGCACATCTCTATCTCCTTGGCCTGTTGCCTTGGTTTGAGACTCTTGGCTTCCTCTGTTGGGGGTCTGTTGGCCTCACGGGGTCAGGAAATTGGTCTTATGGGGATTGTGGTGACAGCAGTGGGATGGAGCAAACTCCAGGAATATGGCTCTAGGGCGAGTGAGAAAACCCAGCCTGGAGCTTCCTGCGAGAGAGATGATGCCTGCCAGGCCTCAAGGTCATTCATGGCCAGGATTTACTGTTTTGGTGTGTTGGAGGGCAGTGTGAACACTGGCTCCCCGGCCTGCTCTAGGGCCCCCCACAGTGGGGAGAGGGAGCGGGGTGGCAGAGAGACCAGCTTTTGTGTGCCCGAGGAGACAGCCTTTTACGGTGGCTACTGTGGCGATACCGTCAGCCAGCTGGGATGTGTTCCCGGTGCATGCCCTCCTGCAGGCGTGGGGCTGGCAGGAGAAAGAGTTGAATGTTGGTCATTTTCTGAGGCAATTTTCTAATGCTCAGCAACTGAAGGTCAGGTGAGGATGGGATGGGGGCAGGGCTTGAGGGGCAATGAGCCTTCAAGACAGAGGAGCAGCTAGCATCAAGGACGAGCTTACAGTGAAAAAGAGACAGAGAGAGAGCACCTATATGCCCTTCCCTCCTCCCCATCTTCCCTATTACCCTGTCTCCCCCCAACACTGTGGTGACATTGAGGGCCCCACAGGCCTCAACCTCTTGCCCCTTGCCTAAGTCTTTAACTTCCAGGATCACTGTGGGCTATCAGAGATATGATTTGGGAGAACTGGCTCAGAGAGAGAGAGAGAGGTGTGTATGTGTGTGAGTGTGTGTATGTGAGTGAAGATCCCCCCCTTCCAGCTCCTTCTGAGGGGTCACTAGACATGCCCCTCTCCTGGGACCCTTCTTGCCTCCCTCCTCATTTCTCCACCTGTTGGCAAACATTCTGTGTTGCCTTCTCTCTCAGGCCAGCAGATATGGGGAGTTCTCTTTCCCTTGAGGGGAACAGGCTACAGCCTGCCCCCCTTGCCTGTTCCCCAAACTCTTGCTTTGCCCACAGGGAGAGCAGGGGGCTCGCCTGGGCTCGGAAGAGAGTCTGGCGAGATGGTGCAGCAGGCTTTGACAGGCTGGGGAGAGAACTTTCTGCCAAGTGATGTCCAGGCCCCTCCTTCCCACGCCTCCCCCACTCCAACCCCACCCTACTGCCTGCCTGGGGCTCTGACGACACCCAGCCGCACCTCTCCAGCCCAAGTTATGACTGGACAGGCTGGTGCCTTTCATATGCCGCCCTTGGTCTTGTGCCAGTGTAGCTGTTCCCCCATACTATGATTCCCAGAAGCAGGGCCCTGGAGGGACTCCTTGCTGTTGCACTTGGAAATGGAGGCAGAAGGTGTCCAAAGCGTGGTCCCTTCCCACAATGTCAAGTCAGGTCTCTGACCTCCCCATACTCTAGCCTACTTCCCATAGCCCCTTAGCCTTTAGGCCAAACTCGTCCAGGGTTGCTGGGGAAAAGCCTGCCCTTGGAGCTTGGCCCTGTGCTTAGGGCCAGCACCCACCATGAACAGGGAGGCCCTCTGGCCCTGTGCCCTCTATCCAGTCTCTGTTTCCTACCTAAAGACTTGCCTGGGGCTGAGTTTGCCACCCCAGGTGGCCAGAATGAGGAGGAGGAGGAGACACTGGGTGCATGTGTGCAAGCTATCTCCTGGAGCCCCTTCCCCCTACGCCTCGCTCCAGGGAGCCTGTCCTACATAGTTTGTTTTGGTTTTCCCACCTTGTCCTCCCTACTACTTCTTTTCCTCTTCCCTTCCCCCTCGCTGTCTCTTTGTCTGTATCTGTTTTTTATTTTCCAGAAAATCAGTTCGAGGCAAGGGGAAGGGGCAAAAACGAAAGCGCAAGAAATCCCGGTATAAATCCTGGAGAGTGTACGTTGGTGCCCACTATTGTCTAACTAATTCCCTGGCGCCTCCCCGGCCCCCAATCAAACTCCTGCCTTTAGTATCCCGTAACCCTGCCTCTTTCCTCCCTCCTGGCCCCAGTGTCTCTCTCTCTCACTCTCACTCCACTAATTGGTACCAATGGGTAGATGTGGTGGTGGCCTTGCTGGTCCAGGGTTGGGGTTGGTGGATGTGTGGGTAGAGTGGGCCTGGAGGATTCAAGGAGGGAACTCTGGCTTGGCTGGGCACTGACTTTCTCTCACCCACTGGGTACTGGTGGTGGGCCCATGTTGGCATGGGTGTTGGGCACAGGTGCCTGATCACCCAACTGGTTTCCATTGCTCTAGACTTCTGCACTTGTCTGGAAGCTGAGGGGGCTGGGGAAGGCAGGTGTTGTGTGAGGAAGGGGTGTGAATGAGCGTGAGGCAGCTTGTTGTTGGCTGAAGGAGGAGGTTGACGGGGTCAAGCACCATCATGGAGGCCCGTCCTCATTTGGGGGTGGCACCTCAGCTTCTCATGGATTTAGGGCCTCTGGAGGGGAGCTACCCATTCCAACTCAATCCATGGCACCACAGAACCCTCGCTGTAGGGCAGCTCTTCCCTGTGCTGCAGGCTGTGGTGGGCCCTGCCCTGGGCTCTTGGCCAGTAGTGGCCTGGCCTGTGGATACTGCCTCAGGGCTTGGCCTCCCATCATGCCCACCTTTCGTGGAGGGGCCTGAGCATGAGCCTCATGCAGTGAGAAGGTGGCCTCTGGTGACTTCAGTGGCCCCCAATTGCTGTCCCCAACAGGTAAAGAGTTAAGGTGTGCTCTTTTGGGGGTGGCAGCAGTTGGGGCCCTGTGGCCCAGGATTTCCCCAGTGTCCATGGGACACAGCACTGCCCCTTCTGGCAGCCTTCTCCCTGCATCTCTGCCCGTCTATGCCCGCTTCTCCCTGCGGGCAGGCCTCCTAGCCAATGCTGCCTCTCTCGCCGCTCTCTGTCTTCTGCTGTAGTGCTCAGAGCCTTCCAGGGCGCAGAAGGGCATGTGGGCCAATGAGCCGGGTGGGGGTGCAGCTGTGGACATGTTAGGGGATGTTGCATGGTGGTTTTTTTTTCTCTTTCTCTGCTGACGCTCTAGCTTAGATATCTTTCCTTTTGCCTTTTTGCAGTCCCTGTGGGCCTTGCTCAGAGCGGAGAAAGCATTTGTTTGTACAAGATCCGCAGACGTGTAAATGTTCCTGCAAAAACACAGACTCGCGTTGCAAGGCGAGGCAGCTTGAGTTAAACGAACGTACTTGCAGGTTGGTTCCCAGAGGACCAGGTTGGTTCCCAGAGGACGAGTGATCGAGTCAGAGAGGGACCTCACGCAGAGATGGAGAGAGAGATTGAGAGAGAGAGAGAGAGAGAGAGAGAAAGCATGTGCCCCTGAGAAGGGCCAGCCGCTTGCTTGTCTTCTAGGTGCCTGCCTGATGACTGCTTACCTTCTCTTGCTTGCAAGGCCCCTGTGGTAGGCAGTGGGCTCTGGTCTGGCCTGGCGGTGCCTGTTCAGAGGTTGCCCTGGTTGCCTGAGTGGATAGGCTGATGTGGCTTCATGTGGTGGTGTGGACGCCAGCTGTGTGTTGTGTCCCGTGGTCCTACTACTTGTGGTGGCTGTTGGTCCTGATGTTGTGATTATTACTTCCGCTACTAATACTGGGAGCCCTTCCAGGTGTGTGGAATGCTACAGTTTACAAAGCGGCCTGGCCATAGCCCTCTGAAGTCTGCAAGGGTGGGCTCCTACTCCCCTCAGTGTTTCTCCACGGGGGTAAAGGTTGAGCCTCCCCCCTCAGACTGGGTGTTCCCTGAGGGTAAGGGCCTTGGCTCTTGGTTTAGGGTGAGAAGTTCTGCCTATTTGTTGTAGAAGATTTAGCATCCAGGGACACTAGATACTTTTAGTCCTCTACCAGTTGTGATAAACAACCCCAAACAGCCCCACACATTTCCAAATGCTCCCAGGTGAGTGGGGCAAGGGGCCAGACCCACTGTCCTAACATTAGCTTATGAGCTCCTTATGGCTGGGCCTGGCATATTCCTCTTTGTGACTATACCTTATCCACAGTGGCGATCAAGGCAGTGTCGAATGCATGAACGAGTACATGACCAAGTTCACAGGCTGAGGTCAGGAGCACAAGTCCAGGGTAGGTGGCTAGCAATCATTTTATGCCTGGACTGGCCTATCCTCTGGGCCAGGGTCGGCTTCACCTAGGGTGGAGGGGCTTTTATGGGACCCCCTCCGACCCCAGGCAGAGCCAGGGTACTCTTAGCTAGCCCAGACACTCCATTAACAAAGCTCCTGGAGAGCGGCTACCCACCCCCTCCCCAGCCAATGTTCTTGTGGCTTACCGTTGCTCAGGGGACCATGCCTGGGTTGCTGGTCTGTCTTGGTGCTATGTGAAGATTGGAAGTGTATTAGTGCTGAGGGCCAGGGAACTCTGCAAAACTCCAGGGCTGGATCAGGGGGTCTCCACACCCCAAGGGGAACCAGGGAAGATAAGAGACTTGACTTTTGGGGTTTCGTGATGATTATTCTGTAGAGAGGTTCTCTGGGATAGGGGATGGCTGAAGTGATCTGGGAGCTAACTGAAGTTACCTCAGCTGCCAAAGTGCTCCCCCGATCCCTAATCTGGCTGTATCTGGGAATTTCATTTCCCCAAATCGAAAGCTCAGAGTCCCCATTCCCAGGCTGTCCTGAAGGGCAGGGCCTGTCCTGCCTCCTTCTCCCAGCAGGGAGGGCCAGAGACGATTAGCCCAGGGGCAAAGGCACCATGAGAAAGTTATTGGAGAGAGCCCCTCTGCTCCTAGCCACCAAATTGACTCTCCCCACCCTAAAATCAACAGCGTGTTAAAAAGGAAAGGCAGCCTGCCACCTGGGGTCTGCTCCTGCCACTAACTCAAGAGAGAGGCAGGGGGAGGGCACGGGGAGGGAGATGTGCCCCTCGCCTTCCTAGGGCCCCAGGCCCCTCTGCCTCCCCCTGCCTTGGGTACCATCACGTGTTCATTCCTTGCTTGCCCAGTGCAGCCCCTCCCCTGCAGCTAGCTGCTCCAGAAAACTTGTGCAGGGAGCCTTTTCCCATGGCCTCCATCCTCCGTCCAACCCTGACTACCCCTTAGCTGTAAAACGTCAAGTAGGGACTGCTCGTTGGTACTTGCTGATTTGTCGCTCTGTAAAATGTTTCATGTTCTTGTCTTCTTGTCTCAACGAGATTGTAAACTGTAGAGGGCAGGTGCTGTGGCTTCCAATCAGATTGGGAGCCCCTGAGAATAGCTGCTGCTCAGATTCCTCAGACTTGGGTCTCCCCAAGGACAGCGCCACACCTTGCCTGTTGTCTCTGCACCTCCGTGCCAGAGGGCTGCAGGGACCCAGCATGAAAAGGGGGGCTGCTTGCCCCACCAGGCCTCCTCACCGGCTCTAACCCCCAGCCTCTGTTTCCCACCCCTGGCAGATGTGACAAGCCGAGGCGGTGAGCTGGGCTAGAGGAGGGAGCCTCTCTCAGGGTTTCGGGAACCACACCTCTCACCTGGAAAGACTGATACAGAACGCCCCAGAAACCACGCAGCTGCCGCCGCACCACCCTCACCATCGACAAAACAATCCTTAATCCAGAAACCTGAAATGAAGGAAGAGGAGACTGCGCAGAGCACTTTGGGTCCGGAGGGCAAGACTCCGGCAGAAGCATTCCCGGGCGGGTGACCAAGCACGGTCCCTCTTGGAATTGGATCGCCATTTTTTGTTTTTTTGTTTTTTTTTTTTTGCTGCTAAATCACCGAGCCCGGAAGAGTAGAGAGTTTATTTCTGGGATTCCTGTAGACACACCCACATACATACATACATATATATATACACACATATATATATGTATAGATACATATATATAAAATAAATATATATATTTTATACATTTATAAAATATATATATTCTCTTTTTAAATTAACATTGCTAACGTTATTGGTGTCTTCACTGGATGTATTTGACTGCTGTGGACTTGAGTGGGGAAGACAGCGTCCCCACCCAGATCCCGACAGGGAAGAGGATGGGAGGAGAGACTCTGGCGTGACCTTTTTAATCCCTCTTTGGGAGGCCAGGGCCCCCCTCTCTGCCTGGAAACATGCATGGCCAGGGCACGGGGGCAAATTTGGCCCGCTTTTGGGAACACTGACAAACCCAGCCCTGGCTCCGAGCCGCTACCCTGAGTCAAATGGACAGAAAGACAGACGACAGGTACAGGGATGAGGATGCTGGCTTCTGACCAGGAGTTGGGGGAACCTCAGGACATTGCTGTGCTTTGGGGATCCCCTCCATACCTTGCGTGGGCATCTTGCCCTCAAGGCTACTGCCTGGAAGATTCAGGAGCCTTCACCTGGGTGAAGACCTACTCTCACCTGCATCTGAGATGCCCAGGAGGCCACTGACAGATGTCCTGGCAAAGAGAAGAGAGACGTTGGTGGGAGGAGGAGCAGCCCCCTATCAGCCCCTCCTCCTGGGAGCCCACCCTCATCCTCAGAGGGAAAGGCCTCAGCCTCGTGTCTTGGGCCTCTCCCTGCTCCACATCCCGGGGTGCAGCCCAGGAGGGCCTGCTGTCCTCAGACCATTAAAACCACTAGCTGTGTCCCCCCAGGAGTCCTGGCTGAGTGTGTGAGTGGTTGACCCTCCTCAGCCTCCTGACCCGTCCCTTCCCGCGGCACAGAGAGAGAGACAGGGGAGGATCCACGAGCCCATCACGGAGGCAGAGAAAAGAGAAAGTGTTTTATATATGGTACTTATTTAATAATATCCCTTTTTAATTAGAAATTAAAACAGTTAATTTAATTAAAGAGTAGGGTTTTTTTCAGTATTCTTGGTTAATATTTAATTTCAACTATTTATGAGATGTATCTCTCTCGCTCTCTTTTGCTCTCTCTTATTTGTACCGGTTTTTGTGTATGAAATTCATGTTTCCAATCTCTCCCTGATCGGCGACAGTCACTACTAGCATGTCCTGAACAGATATTTAATTTTGCTAACACTCAGCTCTGCCCTTCTCAGTTCCCCGGCTCCCCACCACACATTCCTTTGAAATAAGGTTTCAATATACATCTACATACTATATATATATTTGGCTACTTTGTATATATATACATATATATATATGTTTATGTATATATGTGATTCTGATAAAATAGACATCGCTATTCTGTTTTTTATATGTAAAAACAAAACAAAAATAGAGAATTCTACATACTAAATCTCTCTCCTTTTTTAATTTTAATATTTGTATCATTTATTTATTGGTGCTACTGTTTGTCCGTAATAATTGTGGGGAAAAAGATATTAACATCTCGTCTTTGTCTCTAGTGCAGTTTTTCGAGATATTCCGTAGTACATATTTATTTTTAAACAACAAGAAATACAGATATATCTTAAAAAAAAGCGTTTTGTATTAAAGATTTTAATTCTGATCTCAAATCTCCTCCTGTTTCTCCTCCTCATTGAATCCTTGTTCCAGCCTTCCTCCCACCCTCTTTTACTCCTCCCTTGGGAAATCTGGGATTTGTCTTTGGTCTGGGAGTGGTGTTCCAGGTGTTTAGGATATGGGGTGACCCATCTCATTATACTGGGGTTAGTCTTTCCATTTCTGGCTGGGCTGGACCTGGGAGGAACCTGTCCACCCCCTGCCTTAATATAGAAGGGAAGCTCTGGGTATGGGTGGGCCTTTGAATAAAACTGCCTTCAGGAACCACATGATCCAGGCCTCTTTCCAGCAATCAAGGAAGTTGCTGCCCATGTCTCTGAGCTTGCTGCCCAGGGGACAAGAGAGGGCTGGGTTTGGCTGTGGGGCCTTGTAGGTTGCAATAGGCTTAGGAATAGGTAGGGTATGCTGGTGGGGGACTGTGACCCCAGGGGAAACTTAGTTTTACGTGGTGAGTCTTGGGGTTCCTTGAACTTCTGAAAGAGAGATCCACAGCTCTGACCTGCCCACCTTACTGCATAATCCCTCCTTTCCTGTCCTGGTCTGGGGTGAGATGGAAGCTGTCTGTGTCTTTGGCATTTATGTTTCTAAGTACCCTTCCTCCAATTGTTTATTCCTTCAAGCCATGCTTATTGGGCCAGCCTTTGTGCTAGGCACAGAAGCTGTTCTGAATAAGACACAATTCCACCCTTCAAGGGTCTGGTGGGGTGAATGGGTGGGGAGACACAGAAAGAACTATAAATCCATGACAGGTGGTAAAATGGAAAAACACCTAACATATGATGGGGGCATCTAATCCAGCTTGGGGTGGGGATCATGTTGGGAGTGGTGGAGTCTGGGATCTTCTCAAGATATAACCTCTAAGCTGTCCCTTAAAGGGTGGGTAGGAGAAGAGAGGCAGGACATGGAGGGGCAGATGCAAGGGTTTAGGAAGGCATACCAGGCAGAAGGGATGGTGTGAGTGAAGGCGTGGAAGTGGAACTCAGATGAGGAGTGGGTGAGGGGGTTGAGGCTGGAGAGATAGGCAGGGATTAGCTCACCGGAAGCCTGCAATAGGTGCCAAGAGCCTAGGACCTGTCAGAGATGAGCAGCAGCTGAGGGGTTTTAAGTAGGGAGTGCTGCAGTCAGATATGCTTTTCAAAGGATGCAAGCAGGAGGCAGGGCAGCCAGGTTGGAGGCTGTTGTGGTCCTCCAGGGAGATGTCTAGAGGGGCTGGGAAGAAGGGCTCTTTGGCGGCTTCAGCAACTGTTAGGGAGGGAATTCTCTGCCTCTCCTGGCCTGCACACAGACTTTGGTCTACACTCTGGGGAAGACAAGAGGCAAGCCCCTGCTCTCATGGAGCTTTTGCTCTAGCAAGTGCTCGTCTTCCAATAACTTACCGTGTGCCAGGTCTTGTTAACTCAGAGAATCTGCACACCAACCATGTGAGGCAGATGCCCTTGTTGTCCCCACCTGTGTATTTGTAGAAGCCTCCAAACTGGCCTTCTGGAGTCTTCTCTCACCTCTCTTTAGTCGATTCTTATACAACAACCAGAGTGAGCCTGTTAAAACACGAGGCAACTCATGTCACCTCTTGGCTTAAAACCCTCCAAAGACTCTTACTCAGAGTAAAAGCCAAAGTCTGTACAATGGCCTTAAACGGTCCTATCGCATCTGGGCTGCTTCTACCTTTCTGACCTCAATGGCTTCCAACTCCCCTTGGTCACTCGGCTTCAGCCGCACTGGCTTCTCTGCTCCTCAGATGTACTGGGCGTGTTCCTGCCTCAGGACCTTTGCACTGGCTGTTCCCTCTCCCTGGAACACTCTTTCCCCCAGGCATGCACATGTGGCTCCCTCACTTGCAAGTCTTGATCAGATAGCACTTTCCCAGTGAGGTCCACCAATTGATGTCCCTCACTCTGAACTCAGGATCCTCCTTTTCATGATCCATTCTTTTTTTCCCATAGCACATGCCACTCTTCTAAATATTCTAGAACAGTGATGTTCAATAGACATAAACTATGAGCCACATAGGAAATTTAAAATTTTCTAGGAGCCATATCTGAAAAAAGTAGAAACAGGTGAAATGAATTAAAACTATTTTAGTGATATATTTTATTTAACATCTGAAATATCAGTTCAATATGTAATCAATATAAAAATTACTACTAAGAAACTTTACATTCCTGGTGTATGATTCTGGTCTGTGTTTTGTACTTATTGCACATCTTAGTTGGAAGTGGCCACATTTCGAGTGCTTGATAGCCACATGTGGCTAGTGGCTCCTGTATTGGACAGCGCAGTGCTAGAATTTACTCTCTTTTTTGTCTCCATCCACCAGAACGCAAACTCCATGAAACCAAAAACCAAACCCACTGCCGCTGAGTCGATTCCGTCTCATAGCGACCGTATAAGACAGAGTAGAAGTGCCATAGGGTTTCCAAGGCTGTGACCTTTATGGAAGCAGACTGCCACGTCTTTCTCCTATGGAGCCACTGGTGGGTTCAAATCACTGAGCTTTTGGTTAATAACCTAGCGCTTTAGCCACTATGCCACCAAGGCTCCTCGAGCTCCAGAAGGGCAGGGGTTTTTGTCTGTTTTGTTTATTGTTGTATCTCCAGCTCCTAGAACGGTGCCTGGAACATAGCAGATGCTCCATAAACTTTTGTTAAATGACTGATGCTGTTGAAACTGGGGCCTGGAGACTGAGGGCTTTATCCCAAGATCACGGAGATAGGTAAGGGCTGGCGCTGCTGGGAGTGGTTGTTGGAGGGGCTTTCTGGGCAGGGAGCATTTGAGCAGAGCTTGACTAGAAGGGAACTCAGCTTCAGCTGGTAGGGATTAGGAACAGAGGCCTCCTTGTCAGTGCCAGGCATCGTCTCCTTTTAGCCACTCTGGAGATGGTGCTCATTATCCCTGCTTGACAGATGAGAGGCAGGAGGCTCAAAGAGGGTAAATAACTTGCCCAAATTTACACACAGCCAGTAAATGGCCAAGCCTGAATTTAAACCAGCTTTCCTGACTCCAATTCTAGTGCTCCTTCTACCACACCACAGCTGCCCTAGGCTAGGGCAGAACATCAACAAATAAAAATGAATCATCTAGACTGAATACAAATAGGCAGAAGAAAAGTGGGACGGGGGAGGACGTGGTGGTGGCCAAACCCAGGGCTGAAATCCAGATATCCCCACGTGTGGTAAGGCAAGGGAAGGCAAGGCAAGGCAAGGCAAGGCAAGGCAAGGGAAGGCAAGGCAAGGCAAGGCAAGGCAAGGCAAGGCAAGGGAAGGCAAGGCAAGGCAAGGCAAGGCAAGGCAAGGCAAGGCAAGGCAAGGCAAGGCAAGGCAAGGCAAGGCAAGGCAAGGCAAGGCAAGGCAAGGCAAGGCAAGGCAAGGCAAGGCAAGGCAAGGCAAGGCAAGGCAAGGCAAAAGATGTCTCGAGGGAGGGCCCCAGAGGTCTGGAAGATCAGAAACCTAAGCACGAAAGAGATTGCAACACATAGCCTTGGAAGAGAGAGAGTCTTTAAATAGACCACAGAGAAAAGAAAGATAAAATGAAAATGCTGCATTCCCCAGTTGCAGAAGAACTGCTCATACACTCCCCAGGAGCCTTCCTGAAGGATCTCTCCAGGCCCAGGTAAAGTATCAAGTTGCAATGCCTCTGCCCTCTGTCATTGGGCCTGTCCTGCCTTCCCAGCTCACGTACCCTCTATGGAACCCATACCCACCCGTATGGTCTGGCCACTGTTTCCATTGGGATACACAGTGCTTCTTCTCAGCTCTTCTCTGCCCAGCCTGACACCCCTTTTTCCCAAGGAGCTATCCACCCTGGCCACAGCCCTCAAAAGACTTTTGGAATCCTTACTTCTCCAGGAAACCTGGTGGCATACCCTTCTTCCTCTTATAACTAGCCTCCTGCAAGGAGGGTGAGTCCATGCAGAACTTGGTGATTCTGGATCAGTTTCATGTATTGGACCTTTGTGGTGGACTGTATGCAAATATGGCTGCCCACAGTTCTTCCTACCCTTGTGCTTCCGTATTGCTCCTCCCATCAAGAAGTGGAGTCTATTTTTCCTCCTTTGAACTCTGGGCTTGCCTTATGACTTGTTTTGGCCAAAAGAATGTGGCAGAAGTGATATTCTAGGACTGTCTTAGTCTGAGTTCTCTAGAGAAGCAAAACCAGTGAAGCATATATATACCAACAAACCCACTGCTGTCGAGTTGGTTTTGACCCATAGGGACCCTAAAGGAAGAGTAGAATGGCCCCATTGGGTTTCCAAGGAATGGCTGGTGGATTTGAACTGCCGACCTTTTGATTCACAGCTGTGCTCTTAACCATTGTGCCACTAGGGCTCCAATATATATAGATATATATACTGTATTTAAAACTCATTGCTGTTGAGTCAATTCTGACTCATAGCGACCCTATAGGACAGAGTATAACTGCCTTGGAAATAGAGTTTCCAAGGAGTGGCTGGTGGATTCGAACTGCCAACTTTTTGGTCAGCAGCTGTAGCTCTTAACCACTGTGCCACCAGGGCTTCGTAGTGTGTGTGTGTGTATATATATACATATACATATAAAAACATATATATATATACACACACACACACAGGGAGAGAGAGAGAGATTTATCTCAAGGAAATGGCTCATGCGGTTGTAGAGGTTGGCAAGTCCCAAGTCCATGGGACTTCACAGCCTGTGGAGGCCTCATTACATAATTGCCAAACCACTGAGAATCACGGCTTAGCCAAGCTCACACACAACCTTAACCATCACAGTACACCCCTTGTCAACTTGGCACCTGTACAAATCTTTCTAACCCATACACAGTCTCTAAATAAAGACAATTACAAAGTCATACTTGTGCCTAACATGATACAAATAACATGAGTAAAAATGAAAATACACTAGCCCCATTTGCATCTTACATTTTATAAACAAAGAAAACAAAAATACTTGACGCACATACACAAGGAAGAAATACTCATAACAATTACAGTTCTCATTTCTGCAACTGGTCATGTGGTTGCAACTGGTATTTAGAGCTACCTTCTTCCACCACCCATTCCGTATTCCCTTTACCCTCAGCAAGCATGTCAGCTGGTTCTGGTTCTTTGCCTGGTGAGGTGACCCAGGCCTTCATTCCTGAAGGGTCTGGGCCATTAGTAGTCATGTCAGAATTGGGTTGCTGTAGTTTTCCGTTGACTTTAATCACAGGGCATGGTAGTTCTAAGAGATACCCTAAGGGAGATCCTGTATTCCAGTATACTTGTTTTTCCTCCATTGTGCAACATCAATCTGACTTCCCCTTGGTAGTCAGGGTCAGTCACACCAGCCAATACAGTAACTCCCTTCTTTGCTTGCTGATCCAGGGGCATGAGGAGCCCAGAGTGGCCAGGTGGCATTCTTAACTTCCAGTTAAATGGAATCCATGTTGTGTCTCCAAGTGGGAGCATTCTTCCCTTTGGAACTAAGAACTCTAGCGTCACAGAGACAGGAAGCAAAAATTTTA
Source organism: Loxodonta africana (assembly GCF_030014295.1). Lineage (NCBI taxonomy): Eukaryota > Metazoa > Chordata > Mammalia > Proboscidea > Elephantidae > Loxodonta > Loxodonta africana. Next base: position 106,502,174 of record NC_087342.1, read on the forward strand.
CGAGTGGGTCACTAGAGGTAGTAGTGAGTGGTACCACTCCTGTCTCCACCCCTTGATTCCTGGTACTGTGAATCCTGGTATGGGAGAAACAGCACCATATATTGGATGCTGGTTTAGGATATATACAGCTTCCTGGAGAACATTGCCCCAACCCTGCAAAGTGTTGCCACCTAGCTGGTGCCGTAATTGTGTCTTTAGAAGGCCATTCCATTGTTCTATCAAGCCAACTGCTTCGGGATGATGGGAAACATGGCAAGACCAGTGAATTCCATGAGCATGGGCCAATTGCCGTACTTCATTTGCTGTGAAGTGAATCCCTTGGTCTGGGGTGATATTGTGTGGATAACTTGATGGTGGATAAAGTATTCTGTGGTGGATAAGGCTAGTTGTGGCATAGGCAGTGTGTGCAGGGAAGGAAAATCTGTATCCAAGGTAAGTGTCTAATCTAGTAAGAATGAAATACTGCCTTTTCTACGATGAAAGTGGTCCAATGTAATCAATCTGCCACCAGGTTGCTGGCTGATCACCTCAAAGAATGGTGTCATATTGGGGACTCAGAGTTGATCTCTTCAGCTGGCAGATTGGGCATTCAGCAGTGGCTGTAGCCAAGTCAGCTTTGGTGAGTGGAAGCCCATGTTGCTGAGCCCATGCATAACCCCCATCCCTGCCACCATGACCACACTGTTCATGAGGCCATTGGGCAGTGACAGGAGTGGCTGGGGAAAGAGGATGACTGGTTTCCACAGAATGCATCATTTTTTACACTTGATTATTAAAACCCTTCTCTGCTGAGGTCACCCTTTGGTGAGCATTCACACGAGACACAAATATCTTCACTCCTTTGGCCCATTCAGAGAGTTCTATCCACATACCTCTTCCCCATACCTTCTTGTCACAAATTTTCCAATCATGTTCCTTCCAAGTCCCTGATCATCATGCCAAACCATTGACCACAGCTCATGAATCAGTATACAATCACACATCTGGCCATTTCTCTTTCCAAGCAAAGTGAACAACCAGGTGCATTGCTCAAAGTTCTGCCCAGTGAGAGGATTGTCTTTCACCACTGTCCTTCTGTCCTTCAGGGAGGTTCCAGAAAAGGGATACAGTGCTGCTGCTTTCTACTTTGGAGTGGTGCCTGCGTATTGCATAGAACCACCAATAAACCAGGCACAAGTTCTCTCTTCCTCAGTCAACAGATCATAAGGAACTCCCCATGAGGCCATAGGTGCAGACAGGGAGAGGGCAGATATTGTGACAGGAGTAGAGATCATAGGCAATTGGACCACTTCCTCCTGCAACTTACTTGTGCCTTTAGGTCCTGCTCGAGCCTGATCTCATATATACCTCTTTCCAATTAATGACTGAGTGCTGGTGTGGATGTCTGACTTTATGATTCTGTGGGTCAGACAACACCTAGTTCCTGATGGACAGCTCAGGCCACATGGTGACTTGGTGTCCTATGGTTAGGCATTCAGTATCTACTAAGGCCCAATAATGAGCCAAAAGTTGTTTCTGAAAAAGAGACCAGTTATCTGCAGAGGATGGCAAGGCTTTACTCCAAAATCCTAAGAGTCTGTGCTGTGATTCACCAATAGGGGCCTGCCGAAGACTCCAAACAGCATCTCTATCTGTCATTGACACTTCAAACACCATTGGATTAGCCAGATCATATAGCCTAAGTGGCAGAGCCTTCTCTTGTTCAGAGCCCCACTGAAAATAGCAGTTTTTCTAGTTACTTGATAAATAGGCTGTAGTAGCACACCCAAATAAAGGATACGCTGTCTCCCAAATCCAAAAAGGTCCACCAGGCATTCTGCCTCCTTTTTAGTTGTAGGAGGAACTAGATGTAACAACTTATCCTTCACTTTAGAAGGAATATCTTGACATGCCCCACACCACTGACACCTAGAAATTTCACTGAGGTGGAAGGCGCCTGAGTTTTTGTGGGATTACTTTCCAACTCTCTCGCTTGAAGTGTTTTACCAATAAGCCCAGAGTCATTGACACTTTTTCTTTACTACATCCAACCAGCATAATATCAATGTAATGGACCAGTGTGACATTTTTTGGAATGGAAAGGGCCTTACAGGGGTGGCTTAGTCAGTAAGCACTGTCTGCACTGCTTCTAGTAAGCAAAGTATGTATGGGCTTAATTGTGTTTACTTACTAATCTGTAGTGAGCAATTTCCATGGGTTTCACCACATGAAAGATAATGAAATTGTTCACTACAGGTTAGTAAGTAAGCCCAATTAAACTCATGCATAACTTGCTTATTGGGTAATCCATCCCTAGGAAAGGTGATCAAGGTCTCTGCAGACTAAATTATGACATAGGGCTGGAGGTAGGATAGTGAAGGTGTATTGCTGGCTTTGTACCTTGCAAAACCAGTATTGAGAAAAAGGCATTGGTCAGATCAATAGCTGCATACCAGGTACCAGGAGGTGTATTAATTTGCTCAAGCGAATAACATCTGGAACAGCAGCTCTGATTGGAGTCACCACCCAGTTAAGTTTATGATAATCCACTGCCATTCTCCAAGACCCGTCTGTTTTTTTTGCACAGGCCAAATAAGCGAGCTGAATGGGGATGTGGTAGGAATCAACAGCCCAGCATCCTTCAGGTCCTTGATGGTGACAGCAATTTCTGCCATCCCTCCAGGAATGGGGTATTGCTTTTGGTTTACCATTTTCCTAGGTGAGGACAATTCTAATGGCTTCCACTTGGCTTTTCCTACCATAATAGCCCTTATTGCACTTGTCAAGGATCTGGGGGTTCTGCCAGTTGCTGAGTATATGTATTCCAATTATGCGTTCTGGAGCTGGGGAAGTCACTGCAGGATGAGCTTGGGGATCCGTTGGAACCACTGTGAGACGAACTTGAGCTAAGACTCCTTTAATAACCTGACCTCCATACACCCCGGCTCTGACTGCCGGGTCACATTGACATTTGGGGTCTCCTGGAACTATTGTTAGTTCAGAGCCAGTATCCAATAATCCCTGAAAAGTCTGATGATTTCCTTTTCTCCAATGAACAGTCACTCTCGTAAAAGGCAGTAGATTCCTTAGGGGAATGTTGGGAGAAAGATTAACAGTATAAATTTCTGGCGGTATAGTGGGGTCCTTCCTCAAGCAGACCCAGCCTCCCCTTCAATTCAAGGGGTTGTGGATCTGTAAACTGCTGAAGCCTGGGAATTTATGAGGGGCTGTGACTCTCTATTCTGGTGATTTGATTTAGGCTGCTGTGTTCACTTGACCTAAAATTCTTCCATCTGTACAGACCAAGTAAATATTTAGTAGATTTCCCATCTATTTCATTCCTAGGGACACCATGACTAAGCAGCCAACACCATAAGTCCATATGAGTCAGACTATTCTGATTACTGCTTTGACTCCTCTGTCCATTACAGTAACCATGCCAACCTTGTTTTTGTCGATTGAGTACCACCACTTGGCCCCTACCACCATGGGTCCAATCGGCCCCATTGTAGTTATTTGTCTTAATTCAGTTAAGGCATTTCCCACTGTCAAATCTGTCTTACATAAAACAGCAACCCCAGCAGTCTTCAAGGATGCTGGGGCTCCCTTCACAAATTTGTTCCTCACCATTGTGGTAAAATGTCCTCTGGGCACTCCATGTGTGGGTCTGTGGGTCTCACCTGGTAGATCTAACCTAACATGCCAATTTTCCTAAGCCTTTGGATACCTTCTTCTACAGTATACCAAGGCAGATCTGGTACTTCGAACTTGATTTAGTGTAGGCCACCACATAATCCATGCTTCAGCAAACCAGTCAAATAAACTATTAGATCCTTTCCTAACCTCTTGAGCTGAAACATTGAAAGAAATATCTGTGCTTAGTGGGTCCATATCAATAAACTCAGACTTATACAACTCTATATTCCTTGCACCATTGTTCCACACCCTTGATAGACATTGCCACACATATTCCCCAGGTTTCTGTTTGTATATGTTAAAAAAGTCAAGCAGTTCTTTTGGAGTGTAGTGTACCTCTTCCTGGGGCACACTTTGTACTTCACCTTTTGAGGCTTGCTGGGACTCAGCTCTAGTTACAGGTCTAGAAGCAAAAATGAAGGGTGGGGTTGAGTCCTGGGGAACTTTCAGCAATGTCTTGTAAGCCATCTACCTCAGGCAATGCCCCAGGCAATGTCCTAGGTGTCTCCCTAGGTGATATCTCAGACAAAGACTCTTTAGGCACAGCTGGGTTAATCTCATCAGATGGGGGTGGAAGGCATAATGGTTTTACTGTAGAGGGTGGCTTAGCAGACAAAGATGGAGTGATCTCTTCTGATGGGAGTAAGAGGGCTGGTTCTGTTGGTAGGAGTAATTCAAAGGAATTTAGGGGCTCAGTGTCCCCAGCTTCTTGATCATCTGCCTGTATGTCCCAATTTCAAGTTTCAGGATCCCATTTATTCCCAATCAATGCCCTCACTTTAACTTCAGACACTATTCGAGGTTGAGAATTCAATTGGTGCTGTAATTCAGTTACCCTTACGATAAGATTCTGGTTTGGTTTTTGGCAATATCAACTCTGTTCCTTCAAGAAATAAGGCTTTCTTTCAGGGCACAAGTGGCATCTTTCAGGTCTTTCATGCAGTGCTTGAGCTGTGAATTTGAAGCTCTGAGCTTATCTCTTTCTTTCTGTACTTTGTTTAGTGAAAGTAGGATCAACCAACCAACTTCCCTATACTTCTCGTTCTGACAAACTTGTCGAAAATTTCAAACGTGTGATCACCCAGAACCTTGCTTTTCACCAATATTTGAAATATTGGTGGTGATATTTTGTGTATTAATATTGCCACCTCACTCCATGGATTAGCAATGCCCTCTTTACTACTGGAAGCAGAGTCATAAGCATTTTTAAGACTAGTCAGACTTGAGAACAAAATTAGAAAACTCATCCTTACAATTTTGTTTCTCTAGAACCACTCTTGGTATCAAATGTCTTAGGCTGGGTTCTCTAGAAGCAAAACCAGTGAAGTATATATATGGAAACCCTGGTGGCGTAGTGATTAGGTGCTATGGCTATTAACCAAAGGGTCGGCAGTTCGAATCTGCCAGACGCTCCTTGGAAACTCTATGGGGCAGTTCTACTCTGTCCTATAGGGTTGCTATGAGTCAGAATCGACTCAATGGCACTGGGTTTGGTTTTCTATATATATATATAGAAATTAAACCTGTTGCCATTGAGTCAATTCTGATTCATAGCAACTCTATGGGACACAGTAGAGCTGCCCCAAAGAGTTTCCAAGGAGCTCCTATTGGATTCGAACTGCCAGTCTTTTGGTTAGCAGCTGTAGCACTTAACCACTAGGCCACCAGAGTTTCCATATATACATATATTGAGAGAGAGAGAGAGAGGGAACTCTGGTGGTGCAGTGGTTAAGAGCTCGGCTTTTAACCAAAAAGCCAGTAGTTCAAATTTACCAGCCACTCCTTGGAAACCCTACGGGACAGTTCTACTCTGTCCTGTAGAGTCACTATGAGTCGGAATTGACTCGATGGTGATGGGTTTGGTTTGGTATATATAGAGAGACAGAGAAAGAAAGAGAGAGATTTATCTCAAAGAAATGGCTCACACAGTTGTAGAGGCTGACAAGTCCCAAGACTGTGTTTCAGATGTCAGGCTGGAGGCTTCTCCTGACTCTTGTAGCTGCAGGGGCTGGTGAACCCAAGATTGGCAGGTCAGACGGCTGGCTTCTGGCTCACAGGCTGCAGGGGCTGACGAATCCCAGGATTGGCAGGCAATATGGTAGGCCACTGGCTTAAGTCCCAAGAAATGAAGATCAGATGATGACGAGTCAGATTCAAGATCCAGAGCAAGCAAGGGAGCTTTTCCATATAAATATTGGGCATAGGCTACACCCCCAAGGAAATTCCCTTTATAACTAATTAGCTGATCACATAAGATCACATCATGAAGGATGACTACATCATTACATAACTGCAAAATTACATCATTACAAACCTGCCAAACTACATCTTTACATAACTACCAAACCACTTTATTATATAACTGCCAAACCACTGAGAATCATGGCCCAGCCAAGTGGACACACAACCTTAACCATCACAAAGACTTTTACGCCTCGACCTTATAGGCACTGCAGCTTCCATTTTTGCCCACTTGGAAGGCAGCCGCCATGCTGTAAGGAAGTCCAACTATTCTGTTGGAGAGAGGCCACTCGAGAGAAAGAGAGAGGATCAACCAGCCCCTAGCTATTCCAGCCACTCCAAGCTGAGGCACCAGACATGTAAGTGAGGCCATGTTGGATTCTCCAGCCCCAGGTGAGCCCTCTAGCCAACACCACATAAAGTAGAGAGAAGCCATCCCCTGCCCGAATTTATAGAGTTGTGAGCAAACACATGAGGTATTGTTTTAGACTACTGTTTTGGGTGGTTTGTTACCTAGCAATGACAACTGAACCATCCAACTAGTCACTTCATTTGGGTTAGGACATTTGTCCTTTCCAATCTACAAGATTTTACTGGTATGCATGAGGGTCTGGTGGATGAAGGTTGGGGCGGGGGGCGGGGGCGATTCAAGGAAGAAAGAACATATTTGTAAGAGAATCAGAAACCATGGGTCTGCCCTGTTGGGAAGTTTCGTGGGAAGACTGAAGACAAGGGCTGGCCCAGGCAGAATGAAGCATGGTCCACATTTCTAGAGTGAGGAGAGGGATCTGGTTCTACTGAAGTCTCACCACGAGAAAGTGGGCCTCACCTACAGCATAGAGGAGAAAGGTTAGAGGGTGAGATGCACTGCCAGGAAGAGAAGCACAAGGGATTTGGAGGAAAACCTATGGAATCTTTTCCTTCCCTTCTCCCTCCCAGCCTCCAGCATGTATTGGATACCAGCCATGTGTGCTCTGCCTTGGTATAGGATGGCCTGTCATTTACTAGGGATGGCTTTAACATATGCCAGCCTAGAGATGGAACATGGCCTAGAATATGCTTGTACGGCTCCATCCAGTTGTCTTCAGAGTCTCTGGGAGGGAAATAAAGCAATTGCATTCGCTGGACATGATCCATCAGGACACAGGGACTAGAGGAGTCAGGGAAGGGGAATCAGTAAATATTTATAACCTGCTTCGAAAGGGAAAATGCAAGGGTGAGAAAGGGCCTGGATGAGCATTTGCAGAGAATGGGATGGAAGGATTGACTCTGAAGGAAGAAGAGCTAGAACCAAGGAGAATAGTGATTCAAAGAAAAAGGGCCAATCAGGCATATGTGCCTATGGGAGGAAGGCTGGACCTGGTCTCCCGAGCAGGGAGAGGGCTAGGATCTGGTAGAAATTTAAAAAGGCCTATTCATCTTTGGGGAGTTGCTGTTTTAATGAGGGAGGTATAAGTACTTGCCCTCAGGAAGTCTGTAGTCTGAGGGAGAGACACAGCCCTACCCTCAGGGAGCCCCAGTCTGAGGGGGAGACACAGCCCTGCCCTCAGGGAGCCCCAGTCTGAGGGGGACACAGCCCTGCCCTCACAGCATTTTCAGTCTGAAGAGGAGCTAGAATGCTTGCCATCAGACATTTCTTTGTTCTGTTAAGATGGAAACCATTCTTGGGAAGGCACCCTCTTGCCTTCATTTGGCTGTTGTAAACTTTTGGAATCACAGGATGTTGGTGCTGGAAGAGCCCTTTGAGGGCCTCCAACCCCATTCTTCCCTCTGTCCCCAACACACATTCACAGTCTCCACAGGCTTTCTCTCTCCATTTCTTATGAACCGTGCCTGGCTCACCAGCCTGGGCTCTGATGTTTCCCCACACATCCCCTGACGGCCCTGAGTTGGGCTCCAAGTGGGGCAGATGCCAACATGTCCCCTTCCTGAGGCTCCTCCTATCCCCTGTCTGAGGGAGATCTGAGCACCCCATGCGTCACCTCCTCAAACTCCCTGCGGGAAGACTGTGCCTCTACTCCCCATTCTGTTTTCAGCTGATTCAGCCATCCTGGAACTGGAGGTCCCCCAGGAGGTGGGGTGATGGCCTGTGAGGCCCGGCCCGTAGGGACCTTGCCTCAAACACCCTGCCTAGTGCCTTCACAGAGCCCAACCTGGGCCGCCCTAAGCCCCAGCAAGTCTTCTGACAGATCTGGGCGGCAATTCTGGATTTGCCACTGGCCAAGTTACTTTTCGAGGCCTCAACTTTCTCATCTCTCAAACGGGGACAATATTACCTACACTGTGGAATGTGAGGGAATGAAGTGATGTCATACAAAAGTGCTTCATACAGGCCTATAGCGTGTACTCAAAAATGCTAGTTATAGTTATGCCTTCTTTTGTTCTCTGGGCTCCTGCTTTAGTACAATTTGGCTGCTTTATTTTTTTCTTAACTGAAATCCTCTGGCGGGGTTTTACGACCATCTTTGCGCTATACTGCACTCCACTACCAACCTAAAGGTTGGTTGTTTGAACCTACTCATCGGTGCTGTGGAAGAAAACCTTGGAGATCTGCTTCCATTGAGATTGTTGTTGTTTGCTGTCGACTCGATTCTGACTCATGGTGTCCTCATGTGTGCAGAGTAGAACTATATTCCATAGGGTTTTCAACGCTGTGAAGTTTCAGAAACAGACTGCCAGGCCTGTCTTCCAAGGCACCTCTGGGTGGGTTTGAACTGTCAGCCTTTCTGCTGTAGTTGAACGCTTAACCATTCATGCTACCCAGGAATTCCTCTGTAACACATGGGTCGCCACGAGTTGGGATTGACTCGAAGGCAGTGGGTTTGGTTTTGCTTTTGTTTGTTTGTTTTCATTATATATCCTGGCTCCCCTGCTGAGTAGTGATGTGAGCCAGGGCAGGGGCCCACAGTGCCTAGTTCAGCCCTGGAGCCCAGAAATGGGGCAAAAAGATTGGACCGGAGGAAGGAGGGTGTGGAGAGAGCCTCTCATGGTAGGGATGATGCCCTGCGGTTCAGAATCCAGGGCTGGGCATAAGGTGGGCTCGCTATGAGTATTTGTGGAATGATTGGGCCAAAAAACAGGAACAGAACACAAGGCTAACCTTCTCTTCCTGCCCCCTAAAACACACCGTGAGTGTCCAGTCTGATGGAGGAGGCTTGTGTCCACCATTGCACACACTGCTGGCCTCTGGGCAGCTTGAGGCCTGGGACAGGGCTTTCTAGCTCAGCTGCTCTCAGACTGTTCCCAGCTTACATTTGCGGGGTCTATGGTAGAGGTCGTCCGGGTGTCTGCCTCAGAAGCTCCCTGAGAGTAAAGCCTGGTTGTTCCAGGATCTTTGTGGGGAAGAGGTTTGGGATACAGGCATGGGGAGGAGCCTCTGGAACTAGGGGGAGGGGAGGAAGGCTTTCCCCCGGACTTTGACAGCTGGGAGCTGCCACCTCCTGGGCAGCAGGAGGGTGTCTTCTGGAGAAATACTCAGGGTGGGTGTTTGCATTTTGGCTTCCAAAGGACCCCTCTCCTCACCACCCCAGGTCTCCCCTACTTCGTATACCAGGGCTTCCCTACTAGCTTCTACCCCGTCTCTCCTCTCAAGCTCAGCTTGAGAAAGAGACAAGGTGGCTGGGCCTGGATTTAGGGCCCGCCAGGCTCCAGAGGGTGAGAACTGTGGGGAAGGCTGGTCCCTGGCAGATTCGCTGAGCAAGATGCCTCGTCAAAAGCCTTCTTCCGCACGAGCACACCCATACGGGCTCGCACAAACACAAGTGTGACAGGGGTCATCATCCTAGTCACGGGGCGGCCGCCTGGTTGGGTAAGGATTCCCAGGGGCAGGGGGGTGGGCCGCAGGGCCCAGCTGGGGGAGCCAGCTTCTCAGGACAAGCCCCCATGGGACTGGGGGCAGGAGGCTGACCTGGTTGCAGTCTCATGACCCTGCACTGACTGTTCAGCAATAAACACCTCGTGGTTATTAGAATTGATAACACTGGGTCACTTCTGGCCCAGCTTGGCCTGACTGCCTGGGTTCGGATCCTGGCTGCTAATTCTGGGCCCCCTGAGATTCCAAACCAAAAATAAAAAGCAGCCCCAATCCTGACAGAATTCTAAGCCTTATCTTAGGACAAAATTACCTTTCTGAGGTTTAGTCCCTCATCTGTAAAACAGGCACCAGGACACCTATCTCATAGTGTTTTGTGTACATAAGGCATTCATCCTCCAGATGTAACACGAGAAGTAAGTATTAGTGTGTCCATTTTAGAAATGAGAACACTGAGACTGGAGGAAATGTGGAAAAGTCTAGGATGGTTGCTGGCATGTATTGAATGCCCGGTAAAGGTTAGCTATTATTGTCGTAAGGAGCCCTGGTGGCTCAGTAGTTAAGAGCTCAGGCTGCTAACCAAAAGATTAGCAGTTTGAATCCACCAGCCGCTCCTTGGAACCCTATGGGGCAGTTCTATACTGTCCTATAGGGTTGCTGTGAGTTGGAATCGACTGGACAGCAACAGGTTTAGATTTTTAGTATTATTGTGATTGTGATTAGGAACAAGGCAGTGAGAAGAGAGGATCTGAAGGCAGAGGGAGCTGGGCTCTATTTTGACATCAGTGTTTCTGGCTCTGTAACCCTGGGCAAGTTGCTCTGCCTCTCTGGGCCTTGTTTTCTTGACCTGTAATACATGGGCATGATAACATCTACCGCTCAAGTGTTAATGTGGATTAAATTAGGTAATGAACATAAAGTGATTGCCACTTAAGGGCTCGATAAACATAGTACTTCTTGACTGAATGAACATTAGATATTTTAGTCTGTCAGGAGCATCTCATCAACATGGGGTTCCCTGAAGATGAAGGTGCAACTCTGGGCTTGCTCCCCTGGGGCTGAGTTATGGAACCCGAGAGGCTCAGTGCTTAAGATGGTTTATTTCCCTTGGCTCCTGGGGAAACAGTCAGTGTAGAAACTCACAAGGGAAAATGGAAACAACTTTTCCTTTTCTCTTGGTCATGGGGTGAAGGCCGGCCTGGGGCCCTGAGCCCTTGGGCACAAAGCCCCCGGCCTGCACTTAGCCCCCTCCTAGGATGTGGCCCCTGCTTGGCCCCTGGGTGTGTTCTCAGCACTGACCCCTGACTCAGTCCAGCCCCAGATCTTAATCCCCATTCCTGAGACTAGGGACAGGGAGCATTTTTGCCTACCGAGGCTAGGAGTATTCAGAGGAAAGCATTCCTGATGAGGCCAGAGGGGCTCAGCCCCTTTCCTTCTGGCTATGGCCGCCCTGGAATCCCTGAGTAGTGCAAACAGTTAATGTGCTCCGTTGCTAACTGAAAGGCTGGAGGTCTGACATTCGGGTGTACCCAAAGGCACCTTGGAAGAAAGGGCTGGCAGCCTACTTCTGGAAAATCAGCTGTGGAAAACCCTATGGGGCACAGCTCTACTCTGACACACATGAGGTAGCCATGAGTCAGAATCGGTTCAACGGCAACAGGTCCTGGTATGGCCACCCGGCGATACCTTTATTACTTTCTGACCCCTGTGGTTGCATTAAAAGCCAAGACCTGGAGAAGTGTGTTGGGGGAGGGGGGTGGTGATGGGAGGAAGCAGGGCAGAAGGAACTTGGTGGGGGGAGCTCAGCTCCATGATGGTAAAACCCTCCCCCCAGGCCATATGACTTCAGGGAAACTGCCCTCTCCTAGCCCCGGCCCCCAGATGCCAGTGGTGTGCCAGACCCGACCGTTGGCGTTTGCCTAACAGGAAGTTTCCCAGAAGACTGGCTTATCATGAATGGCCTGGCGTGGCTGCGGGAAAGGGGAAAAGAAACCCACGTACTTCTCTGCTCACCATCACATATCCACTCCAAAGGCTCCCTCTGCCCTCTCTATTCCAGGCCTCTCTTCCTCCCCCTCCGAAAGTAGCACTACACGTTGAATTTTCCTGAGAGCTGAAGTTCTGGGAAGGTGTCGGGGGAGGGACCTGTTCGAGCTGGGGTTGTCTGAGGAATGCCCACTTGGAGGATAAGGGTGTCTCAGAGACCCATCTTTCTTCCTCACTCGTATCCTGGATCAGTACAGGTTACCCTTGGACAGGAAGCTCTTCCTCAGATCTGCCCTGAGTTTCTCCTGCTGTCTGTGAGCTCTGTGTAGTCCTCAGGCGCCTCTGGCCAGCCTCAAACCCTTCTGGGCCTGAGGGGGGAAGACCCTGGAGGTAGGGTTGCCAGATATAGCAAACAAAAATTCAGGGTGCCCAGTTAAAGTTTCATTGTTTATCTGAAATTCAAATTTAACTGAGTGTCCTGTGTGTTATCTGGCAAGCCTACTTGGATGAAGTGGCTGGACCTTCCTGACACGTGCATCCTCCAAACGCATTGATGCTCCCCTTCTTCCTCCCCACTGCTTTCTGGTGAGGTTCCAAGTATAGACAGTGCAGGTAGCCCCTGTTCTCAATATAAACTCAATTTCTACCTGTAGCATAGATCTGAAACAAATTAGGAGGACAGCCCTGTATTTTCCCCTAAGACTGGGGCTCCCTGAGGGCAGGGATGTGTCTCCCACCTCAGATTAGGACCCTTGAGGGCAGGGCTGTGTTACCTCCCTAAGACTGGTAGCTTCCCTTTCTGCTCTCCCTCATCACTTGGGGTCATATGCCAGTGGAACTGGATTCTGACCCCCAAGACTCATGTTTACCATAGGCTGAACATGGCCTTTAGTGATGTAACCTGGGGAGGGCCCTAGGAGAATTTTCTGGTCAGCAAACATCTACTCATCTTTTTAAAAATTTTTATTTATTTTGTTTGTAGCAAAACATACAGCAATTCAACTATTTCTACATGTACAATTCAATGACATTGATTACATCCTTCAAGTAGTGTAACCATTCTCACCCTCCTTTTCTGAGTTGTTCCTCCCCCATTAACGTAAACACGCTGCCCTCTAAGGTTCCTATCAAATCTCTCTGGTTGCTGTTGTCCATTTGATCCCATATAGACAGTTCTTAAAAAAGCATAATGCTTAAGGCAGACATTTTTTATTAGTTAAGCTAAGCTATTATTTAGTTTTAAGCAGACTTCAGGGGATGTTTTTGGTTATGATTTAAAGATTATTTCAGGGCAATAGTTTCAGGAGTTCATCCACCCTCCTTGGCTCCAGAAAGTCTGGATTTCATGAGATTTTGGAATTATGTTCTGCAATTATCCCCTTTTGATCAAAGATTTTTTAATAGAATCTTTGATCAAAATTTACAGTAGTGGTAGCCAGGCACCATCCAGTTCTTCTGGTCTCATGGCAAAGGAGGCAGTTACTCATGGAGGTAACTAGCCACACATTCCATATCCTCCTCCTGTTGCTGGCTCTCCTTCCTCTGCTGTTCTAGGCAAATACAGCCATTCATCTTCTGATGGCCCACTGATAGCAATTCTCTCCTTTGGGTTAAGCATTTCCCTCCCAGCCCTCTTTTTGCAGGCAGGTACTTCAAGAGGTCCCCGACTCTGGAAATTTACAGGAGATATATATACTTCCTTGCGTACCAGGACACCTGAACTTTGATTGTGGCTCAGTCACTGACCAGCCCTGTGACCTTGGGGAGGCTTTGGCCTCAGTGTCCCCATCTGTACAACGGCAAAATATCTAGCCTATCTTAGAGCAATGCTTTTCCAATGTCAGGTTGTGATCTATCAGTGGGTTGTGAAGTCACTTTAATGTGTTGCCACCAGCATTATTTTTTCCCTTAAATATGAAAGAGAAGGGAGTAGAAAATTCAGAGAGCTTTGCACAAGGAAACGATAAGTATCGTTTCTTGAAACTCTTGAGAAGTGTGTATGTGTGTGTGTGTGTGTGTGTGTGTGTGTGTGTGTGTGTGCGCGCCCATGTGTTCTGGGTCACAGTGTAGGGTGTGTTTTTCATGTGGGATGATAAAGCAAAAATGTCCAGAAGACAATGTCTTAGAAGCTGTGACAAAGGGGTGACAGGGGCAACTAGAGACCCAAAGTAGGTCTCTGCAACTTCTCAAAGTCTCAGAGAACAGGCCTGCTTGTAGCCTCCTCTCTGGAGCTCCCTTTTGCTCTCCCGAGCAGCAGTCTTGTCTTCCTGCCCTGCTTGCCTCTGCTGGACCTGGGCCCCGTCTCCCTAGAGCCAGGCCCCTCCCAGTGAAGAACCCTCAGGGGCTGGTCTGGCTTCCCCTCAGGCCACTCTGATAGGAGAAGAAATTTCTGGGCCTCTCAGCCTGGTAGTGCCCAGTTGGTCCAGCTGCTTCCAGCCTGGCTCTGCCCCACAACACTGGATTGGGAAACTGAAGCTCAAGCCAAGTGGAGAAACATGGTCCCACCCTAGCTTTCCCAACCAACCTCCACCCTGGGAGGGCTGATGCCTGTTAACCCCTTCCTGGGAGGCGGGCAGCCCTCTGCATGGGTCCCAGGGTCTGGGTGGTTAGATAAGAATGAATAGAGGGAGATGGGCTGGTGACTTCAAGTGTGTGATCTCTGCCAAATCTCTGAGTTTCTGGACCTCTCTGTCTTCTTCCTCCGGTTAATAAAATCCAGGTGTGTCACACATTCCCTGGGAGGATTTGAGGATAAAATGAGAAAGATAGGAAAGATCTGGTGGTGACTGCGAGATTGTTTCATCAGTATTTGCGTCTCTCTTTCTCTCTGTGGTTGCTGTCATCCTGGGGGTCCAATTTACACGTGGAGAGACAGGCTGAGAGGGGAAGTGGGCCTGGAATTAGGTCAGGCTTACTCCCTGTCAGTCTCAGGGGGAGACATGGCCGTGCCCTCTTGGAGCCCCAGTCCGACGGGGAGACAGAGCCCTAAGCTTAGGGGGCCCCAGCCTGAGGGGAGACGCAGCTTTGCCCTCAGGGAGTCCCAGTCTGAGAGGGGAGACAGCCCTGCCCTTAGGGGCCCCAGTCTGAGGGGAGCTCTGTGGAAGTCCACCTCCTTGATTACTCCCCTGGGGTGGTAGCTGCAGTGGTGCCCTGGAGGCCCAGAACTGGCTGGTTTGGGGAAAGTTTTGGAACATTACCATCCCTTTCCTTGCACTGACTGCCCAGAGCCAGATGTGTGATGCATGTGGAGGATACCAGAAAGGTGTCCTCCCTTCCCCTCAGCCATGCACACCATGCTCTTGGCTCTCCCTTACTCGCTGACCACAGGACTGAAATCACCTCATTAAAACCTCTCCTTAGATTAAGTCAGTGCATTTAGAAGACTTTTGTTCAAATGCACACATTATCAAGGAAAAGACACACATAATCCTAAATCCTGGGATTCAGAGACCTCTGAGTCCCAGATTAGAGAAGGAAATTGAAGCCCAGAGAGGGGAGGGCTCTTGCTTGAGGTCACACAGCAAGTTAACAGCAGAGCTGGATTCCACCCAGCCCAGCCCTCTGGGCTAGATGGAGACTGGGGAGGGGGGGATGGGGGAAGTGGTAGAGAGGGGAGTGGGTGGTGGGACCACCCAGCACATGAGCATACCAGTATGTGTGTGTGGTGGATCTGGTGGGAGCTGCTCTGAGTCTTCTATGAGCAAGTGTGTGCTCACATAGGTGTCCTCTGTGAGGGGTCTTGGTATCCCTGTGCCCCAGTGTGGGGCAGAAGGAGAGGGACAGGCATGTACCAGGGACATCAGACAGGCCTTATCCCATGCTCAGGGCTGAGTCTGCCTGGCCTATACCTCTTGGGACCAAGGGCAGAGGGCAGTGAGTCACAGATGACTCAGGTGCTGGAGGCCACAGCCACACATGGCACGTGATGGCCGCGGAGAGTCCGGCATGTTCCTGGACAGACAGGTGATCCAGGAAGCTGACAGTGTGAGTCTACTTTCCTAGAGGACAGAAGAGATCCCATTGACAGGCTTGGTGCCTGAGCCCCTGAGGTGGGCTGGGAAGATGGCCCTTGGGCTCCCCTTTCCACCTGAGCTTTTGATCTATTGGCTGGTTGGGCCGTTCCTTCAGTGGGGCCAGGGGCCGAGGGTTAGGGTCACTCTCAACCAGGAAAGAGTTCTCCCCAGCCCTTTAGAAGGCAACATCCAGCAGCCAACTGCCTCTGCCACCTGTCCTTACAGCAGTATCTGACTATGGACAGCTCTCTCTTCTTTATCTGAGGCCAACCTGTTGCTGTTGAGTCCATTTCAACTCATGGCAACCCCGTGTGCATCGAGTAGAACTGTGCTTCAGAGGGTTTTCAATGGCCAATTTTTCAGAAGTAGATCTCCAGGACTTTCTTCTGAGGTGCCTCTGGGTGGACTCAAACTTTCAACATGGCTGAGGCAGACAGTGTCAAATTCTGACCCTAAGGCCTCAGCCTGTGGTGAGGCAGTCTGGGGTATGAATGATGTCCTGGGTTCAAATCTTACTGTGTAACTTGGAGTTGCATCCTTTCCTCTTGGGGCCTCAATCCCATCATCTGCATTACGTGGCTGTGTTTGAAGGCTCTGGGATCCCCTCTAGCCCCACCCCACTAAGGCCTGAAGGCTGGGCCTAGTCAAGGCCTCGAAGATGCCCTCTCTCCATCCTGTGTTGGAGGTGGGGGCTGGGGAGTGGCTGGCTAAGCACAGGATCCTGGCATGGTGGAGCAGGCACCGGAGTCCTGTCTACCTGAACTACGTGATGATTACAGGGTGAGCAGCCAGGACCAGACACTGTAATCTGCTGCCCTCCCTCCTGCAAGGGCCCGCTGCAGTGTTTCCTTCTGCTTTTCACAACTGTTTTCTGAGAACCCCAGGAAGGGAGAGGCCCTGACCTCTGTGGGGTGAGGCTGAAGATAAAAGGAGAGGTAAGGGAGAAAGGAGGGAGATGGGGAGAGAGGGAGGGGCATTAAAGGGTAGGGGGAAGAGAGGAGGGAAGGAAAGAGGAGGAGGGGACAGAAAGGAGATGGCAGTGTGGTTAGATACCAGGATACCAGCTGGCTTTCCTTGGTTGACAGATTGAGGAAGAAGAGGGGACAGAAGGACAGGTGTGCCTGTCCTTTGCCCCTCAGCTCTCAGTTCAGATGCTTCTCCTCACAGAGCCTCCTCTGACCTCATTACCTAAAGTAGCACATTTACCCCTCCCCAGTCACCTTTTATCAATCACTCCATTTAATGAGGAGGGGCTGGGTCCAATCATGTCACTCATATGCTCAAATCTTTGCAATGGCTCCTTGTTTTCGTCAGAGTAAAAGCCAAAGTTCTTCTGATGGCCTTCAAGATCATTTGTGGTCCTCCCAGCCCCGACTACCTTTGATTTCATCTTTGCCCCCTTTCCTTCTCACTCACCACTCCACTGGTCTCCTTGCTGTTCTTCAAGTACATCAGGCAAGCTCCTGCCCCAGGGCCTTTGCAGGGAAGCTTCCCTCTGCCTGGAATGCTCTTTTTCCAGATATCTGCAGGACTCACTCCCTCACTTTCTGCAAGTCTTTGCTCAAACGATGCCTTCTCAATGAGGCCTACCCTGACCGTCCTACTGAAATGGCAATATTTTTCTCACGCTCCCCATTCCTTTTACCTTTACTTTACTTTGTCTTTTTTTCTAAACACTTATCACTTTCTAACACTCTGTCACTATAAAATGTGCATTGTCTTAGGCTGGGTTCTCTAGAGAAGGAAATGGCTCGTGCTGTTGTAGAGGCTGGAACGTCCCAAGTCTGTGAGTCAGGCTGGGGGCTTCTCCTGATTCATGTAGCCACAAGGGCTGGTGAACCCAAGATTGGCAGATCAGAGAGCAGGGCTCTTGCTCACAGGCTGTGAAGATTGAGGAATCCCAAGCTCAGGAGGCAAGATGGCGGGTAAGCTGCTAGCTCAAGTCCCAAGAACCGGAAGTCAGATGAACAGGAGCCAGCTGCAGGATTCAGAGCAATCCAAAGCTGGTGAGCCTTGCCAGAAAGTCCACCCATATCGGATGCAGGCTACACCCCCAAGCAAACTCTTCTTCAACTGATCGACTACTCACAGTAGATCCCATCACAGAGATGATCACATTATATCAAATCTCATCATGGTGGTGATCACATCTTCATATGATTGCCAAACTACATCATAACTGCCAAACCACTGAGAATCATGGCCAACCAAGTTGATATACAGCCTCAATGATCACATGCGTTGTGTAGTATCTATCTCCCCGTACTAGAAGTTCAGTCCCACAAGGGCATACATTTTTGTCTGCCTTGTTCACTGATATCTCTTAAGTCCCTAGAAGAGCACCTGGCACATAGTAGAAGCTTAATTTGTTGAGTGAGTGCATAGCACCTATCCCTGTTTGAACTGACCTTTCTTCTCTCTCTCTGGCTCTCTCATAATACCTATCTACACCCCACTCACTCATCCACCTCTGTTTACAGTCCAACGTCTCACCCAGAATGAAAGTGCAGTGAGAGCTGGGGCCTTGTCCTTTTTACTCAGTGTTGTGCCCCCAGCACCTGCTGGGCACAGAGTAGGCACTCAGTGAATATTTGCTGGGTAGATGTCAGGATCACTCAAACAGACCCCATCCTCATCGCCAATTGTATCAAACCAGTCCAGGAAGGCTGAGATCATTCACCTCTGATGCTAGCTGTGTGGTGGATAATAAATCCCACTCTACACACCAACTGCATCCTGTGGAAATCTTAGTTTCCCTTCCCTGGGCAGTTCAGACCCCAGCTGCCCACACAGCCCTTTCTCTCTCATCCCCATTCACCCGGGGCTAGATCAGTGGGTAGTGGCTCCCTCTCTTTCTTAGGTCTGAGAATTATTGGAATGACTCACAAACACCAGGGAAAGGGCTATATTTAATCTAGCAGAAAAGAGGATACATTCATAGGGAGGGGTCTCAGTGCAGCGCTTTCATGTCCTCAGGCGACATGCTTACATTCCTGGGAGCAGATGTTGGCTCTCACCAACTAGGAAGCTCCTTAAGCCTCTGTCTTCCAAAGCCTTTACTGGCCTCACCACGTGGCCATGATAGGTTACATCATGCATCCTGAGGTTTAGTCAGCTTCAGGCTCCTAGGTGGTCCCTCTTGATCTGGTCAGTCCCCATTCATTGGCCTCAGGTGTGGTCTGGCTCTCAGGAACCAGAAACAAAAGACAAATTGCTTACTGCAAACGGGTTCCACGCCTCACAGAAACTGAAGTACAGCTACTGAGAATGGAAAGGTGGGACAGTGACCATAAACAGGCCCAGAAAAGGAAGATTCCTGAGGAAGAGGACAAGAGGGTGTCCAGTGGTCACTCCATAGCCCCTTAAGAGCCCTCACCCTGAGCAGGAGATGTGCTCCTCTGTTACATACATGCACACATACACGCACACATACACACACACACACACACACAGAGCCAGGATCAGTGTATCAGTGCATCTAATCCATGTACAGGGCAGAGAGCGTGGGCAGCAAACTGTGTTACCAGTCAGTGATGCAAAGATGGCATCAGACAACCACCGGGGGCTTCTTGGAGGAGGTGGACTAGTGATGGGCCAGCAAAGAAGGAAAAAGTTCAGAACATCTCCAGTTAGAAGTAAAGAAGGACCAAGGGGAGACACTAGAGTGCGGAGAGGAAGAAGAAGAATGTGGCAGAAGGTGGGGAGCCCCAGGGGAGGGGCAGGGCAGGTGAGTTCCTTCTTAGAGGTGGACCTGAGGCTAGGGCTGGTCAAGGCTCCAAGGGCTGGGATTTGGGGTCCAGTGGGATATGGAGTCTGATGAATAGGCTAGGTTTTCCCAACCAGAGCCCCAAGAGGAAGGGATTTGCTGTGTCTTCCTGTGGGTTTGTACTGACAGATATTGGGGAGCTGGTCAATGTTGTCTAGTAGCCCAGAAGGCTGCCCTCGGGCCAGTAGGAGGCCAGGGCTCCAGCCACATGGTCTAATACCCACATTTCTCTCAGATCGTAGTACTGTTAAGGTGGTTTTGTACATGATTCCAGCTGGTACTTTTTTCCAGAAATAAGGAACTCTCGATTTTTAAAAAAGAAAAATGCCAAAACCCAATAATAACTGCTATTTAGATAACATGAAAACGGGATGACAGAGAGACCAAGAGTTAAAGAACTGTAAACACCATGCGTTCCTGCCAGCCCTGCTCTCTCTGACCACACCACCCCTTCCTTTGGCCTGAGGGAGAGGCCTGGCTGCCTGCAGCACAGTGTGGAAAACCCAGAAGGAAAGCAATTTTGAAATTTTACTGGTGATTGGTATATTTCTGGACATTTGGACAGTTTCTAGAGCCTGGCCTCTGCATTCACTATAATTTTAATTTTTAGATTGGCCATATATTTTGTTGTTATAGAGACACACTGTTTTATATTACCTTCAAATGGAACGGGTTTTACGGGCAAAGAACACAGAGCCTTTTTCCTGATGTACAAATTGTAACCCTTTGCTTCTCTCACAAACCTGTTACTTTTCTGTGACTGGAAATGGCACTGTCATTCATATAGTAGCTCAAACCCAAAACCTGACATTCATATTCGATCATCCCTTTTGCTTTATCCAAGAAGCCCTGGTGGCACAGTGGTTAAGCACTTGTCTGCTAACTGAAAGGTCAGAGGTTTGAACCCACCAGCTGCTCCGTGGGAGAAAAATGTGCCAGTCTGCCTCCGCAAAGATAACAGCCTTGGAAACCCTATGGGGCTGTTCTACTCTGTCCTATAGGTTTTCTGTGAGTCGGAATCGGAATTGACTTAAGGGCCAAGGGTTTGATTTTTGTTTGTTTTTGCTTTATCTGGAGTCCTTAGGTGATGCCTGGCTGCTAACGGAAAGGTTTGGAATTCTAGTCCACTTCAGAAAAAAGGCCTGACAATCTACTTTTGGGAAAGATCACAGCCATTGAAAACTCTATGCAGCACAGTTCTACTCTGACACACATGGGGTCACCATGAGTTGGAACTGATTTGAGGGCAGCTGGTTTGGTTTGGTTTTGGATTGCTTTATCCACCACAGCTAAATCCATGTGCATTTCCAGGGTCTGTTCTACATCCAGAATATTTCCATCACTTCTCTCTCTCTTCCCACCATCTGGCCTGGGCTTCATGGCTTCTCTGCTCCCCTCTGGCCCCACCAATTCTTGCTGTTCCCAGCAGCCAACATAAACCTTGACACCACACGTTGGAGCATGCTGCCTCTCTGCTCAAGCCCACCTAGCCCTCAGCACACAGCTGCCCTCTCGTCTGCCTCCAAGGCCCTGCCCGCTCAGCTCCTGACCACCTCTGTAGCCTCCTTGAGTGTGGTCTGTCCGTCCCTCCAACATATCAATTTCATGTCTGCCCGAGGGACTTTGCACTTGCTCTTTCTTCCTGGAACGTTCTGTCTCCACCTTTGCATGGATGCTTCCTTCTCACCATTCAGGACTCAACTCAAATACCACCTCCTCATTTGTTTACTGTCTTTCTCTGTCTCTTGGATTCCAAGAAAGCAGGAGCCTGGTCTGGGTGATTTACCACCATACCCCCGATGTCTAGTGCTTGGGATTCAAGAAATATTTGCTAAATGAATGAATGAATAAATGAATGAATGAATGCCTGACTCTGCCTTTGCTGAAATTCTAGAGATCCTGCAATCTCTCTTACACAACTGGGAGCCTGGTCACCTTGTCTGCACTTTCAATCCAAGGGTTATAGACTTGCTTGGCCAATTCAGCTATAGCTCATCAATTCCCAGAGGCCCCACCTCTCCCAGCAGGGCACAGGACACACAGTAGGCCCTTATCCCTTACCTGTGGGGCTGAGGTGGTTAACTCAGCCTGGCTCCTGTCCTGATTCTCTGGGTGAATTCAGGTCATTATACCTTTCGCTGTTTATGTTCCTCATCTGTAAAGATAAAGGGGTGGGACAGATGGTCTCCAAGATTTAATTTGACATTGAAAAACTGGAATGGAATGAATCAGTTCAGGAGATGGACTGAAGAAGGGATGGTCAGGGGTAAGCGAGAGGGTGGTCAGGGGTTTGGGGGGCGGCGCTCAGATGGGACTTTCATCCTAGGGTCTTGAGGATTGGGCTTTGGGGGACCCTTTGGGTGAGATTTGCTCCTCAAAGTTCAAGCTTTGCCCCTTGTCATTTCCTGCTTCCTTGAGGCTGTGACAGTGGGGAGCATGACGGAGGACTGTCACGTCCAGTCTCTTTCTGCTCTGTCACAGAGCAAGGCTACCTGGCCTGGGGCCCATGAGCCCCCTGAGCTTGTCTGTATGGTTGAGTGGGTGATTGAATATATTTTGGGGAGAAAGGCTCCTTAACTCTCATCGGACTCTCCAAGGGATCTGTGTCCCCCAAAATTCAGGAACCCATATTTAGAGGGCCAGGCTAGACCTAGAAGATGAGTCAGAGGAGGTGCAGAGAGAGAGTAGCCAATCCCCCAAATTTTGTATGTCTTTTCTGGATCTCAGTTTCTTCGTCAGTGAAATCAGAGGTTTAGGTGATCTCTCTAACATCCAGCACTTGGAGTAATAACACCTAATTCTAGTGCATGTACATTCTCTCATTTACTCTTTCCAAAACCCCTTGAAAACAGCCTCATCAGCTCCTCATTTTACAGATGACAAAACTGAGATTTGTGGAGGTTTGGTGACTTGCCTCAGGTCACACAGTCTGTGAGTGGCAGAGTGGGCCAGGAACTCAGCTGCTGGCTAAGAAATCCCAGGGCTCCCCCCTACACTGCCCTACAGGACTGAAACATAGCCAGGCCTCTAGGATTCTCCTTCTGGCCATTCTGGGCTGAGGGGACCAAAGAGCAGAGATCCTGAATGCTCTGGTTGTTGATACTGGAGAGGTGGAGGTGAGGAGGAAAGGGTCCTGCCCAGGTGGAAATCCTGGAAAAGGGAGCATTTCAGGAGCTGCTAAGCTGTGTTGCAGAGCGGGGGAGGGGAGGCATCCTAGGCTGCAGCAAGCATCCTTTCTGGTGGGTGTTCAGGTATTTATGGCCTTTTCTGATGCTGGAATGCAGGTGTGGGTTCCGTAATGGACTTTGGGCTTTACTGCAGGCCTCAGGCTGGGGAGACTTTTCGGAATATGCCCCTTGCCTTTTAGGGCCACCTTTGGCCTTACCTGCTGTTTACCCTGCTCTTCCCCCACTAACCCCCCTTGGCAGCCTCAGCCAGTGCCAGGAAATCGTTGGTCAAAGGTGAGGTTACCAAGGACCTGTAAAAACAACAGGTCCCCATTAGCCTTGTTTACCTGCCGGGTACCTGTTACTTTATAAAGGGTCCTCCTTCACTTCTCCTATCCCTTGCATCCCCTGTTTCCTTAGAGGCTGAGATTTGCTTGGAAGATTGTGGTGGGGTTCCCTCAAGACCGACCCACTGAGATGCTCCCCGCTCCTTCAGTTTCTGGCATGTGGTCTATATATCTACCAGGCCAGATCTTAGACTGTGTGGTCACCTGAATTTCGATGGTTGGCTGTAAGATCTCTGAGGTCAAGACTGTGCTCATTTACCATGGTATTCTCTGAGCCTGGCTTGCCATGTCTGTGTCAATGAATGAATGAATGAGACAAATGTCCTGGGTCTATGGATCAAAATTTACCTCCTCTAGGAAGTCTCCTGGAATTATTTCCACCCTATTCTTTCCGTAGAGTCCCTGGGAGGTGCAGACGGTTAATGTGTTTGGCTGCTAACCAAAAGATTGGAGGTTCAAGTCCAACCAGAAGCACCTCGGAAGAAAAATCTGGTGATGTCCTTATGAGAAATTAGCCGTCAAAAACCGTATGAAATCCCAGTTAACTGGCCTAATCATGTGTTTCGTGTTTCTGCTCTACCTCCTGGTTTGTTGCATAGTGCCCCAAAAAGTGTGCAAGCGGCCAGCCAAAGCACAATAATTGGTCTCTATTCATCTAGAACAACAGAGGAAGAAGGAGAGTCAGGAATAGGAGGAGGCAATGGAATGTGTGGCTAACTGTCTCCATGAACTGCCTCCTTTGACATGAGACCAGGAGAACTGGATGGTACCTGGCTACCGTTACCAAACATTTTGATCAAAGATTCTATAGAAGAATCCTCATAAAAAGGGGGAAAATACAGAACAGAATTTCAAATTCTCTTGGAATCCAGACTTTCTGGAGCCACAGAGGCTGACGAACCTCTGCAACTATTGCCCTGAGATCGTCTTGAAACTTCAAAAATATCCTCCAAAGTCTTCTTAAAACCAAACAATTGTTTAGCTAAACTAGAAAAGAATGTCTGCCTTGAGTATTATGCTCTTTTAAGATCTATCCATATGGGATCGAATGGGCAACAGCAACTCAAAAGGTTAGACAGGAACCTTAGAGGGCCGTGCGTTTATGTTAATGGCGAGGAACAACTCAGAAAAGGAGGGTGAGAATGGTTGCACAACTTGAAGAATGTAACCAATGTCACTGAATTGTCCATGCAGAAATTGTTGAATTGGTGTATGTTTTGCTGTGCAGATTCTCAACAACAACAACTAAACAAAATGTATAAAAAAAATAAAGAAAACCCTGTGGGGCACAGTTGTACTCTGATGCACATGGGGTTGCCACTTGTCCATGAGTTGGAATTGACTGGTTTATTCTTTGCATCCTCCTACTCCTACCTTTGTTTCTGCCTGTCCTGTTCTTATTTCTCCTTGCTGTTGCTTTCAGATAATTTCAGATGGGTGCGTTCAATTGCAAGAGAGGCTTGGGAAGACAGGGACTATGTCTTCTAATCTTGCCATGAAGTGCTCTGATTCCCTCCCCAATGCCCTGCGCATAGTAGGCCCCTAAGTCACCCTCATCTACTAACTAGCCTGTGGATACGGACTGAAGGAGGGCCAGGGAGGTTAGACCGCTTCTTCAGGTCACTCAGCTTTTTGGTGAAAGAGCCTGGGCTCATCCTTGGCCCGATCTATACATCATGACTTAGACCTGGGGCTTCTTTCTGGGTCCAGTGCTGATATTTTTAAAACCATCTATGTTTATTCATTTATTCACTTCGTGCCAGGTGCTGTGCTCGTTCTGGCTCTCAGAGTCAGAGGGGATACAGTCCCTGGGCTTGAGGAGGTCACAGGCCATTTTAAGAGTGAGATATTTAATACCAGAGCATCTCCTCGGCACTGGAGCAGAAGGCCAGGCAGTCGGAGCAGGCTTCGTGGAGGAGGTAGCACCTGGGGCCCTTGGAAGATTCTTCTGCCAGTGGTTCATCTGCTATAAGCTTGGAGCTTTTGCTCATTTCAGTTGCCTCGTCTATGGTCCTGGAGGGCATAGCTGAGGCTGGTTCCCAGGGAGGGGGAAGGGGGGGTGGCCATCCCTGCATCAGCACCCCTTGCTCCATCACCCCACCTGAGGGCCCCGGAGCCACACATACTGGCTGGCACTTAAAGGGCCTATTGCCTGCAGACAGACTCATTGGGATAGGGAGATAGGGACAGACAAACCCATGGCCACACAGTGACTCAGGGCAGCGCTGGGCCCAGAACCCAGGTGTCTGACTCCCACACCTGTGTGTTCTCTCTACTAGATCCCATTGCCTCCCACTGCCTTTTTGGGGTTTGTGCCTTTGCTGGGTCAGCCCCCTGGATGCTGGGCACACATGGGGTGGTCCTTACCAGGCCCCCCTGTATCATGGTGATAGACGAGCACTGAAAAGATGGCCTGTACTGAGACACCTGTTGGAAGGAGGACCCCACTGGTGAGAGTGCCACTCTGGAGACCTAAGTGTATAGCAGTTACCATCATTCACATGCGGGGCAGACCTGTGGGAGGGCAAGGGAAGGTTCTGCTGGGACACAGAAGCAGCTCTCTGGGCTAGGCTCCCCAGCCCCAGGCCCACCTGGGCAGGCTCTCGCACACACGACTCCCAGGCCTATCATCCCACCCCCCTCCCTGCCAGCCTCAGGGCACAAAGTCCGGTGGGGTGATTTTGTCATCTCTTCCAGGGCAGCCTTAAAGGGCCAGCACCTCCCCCTGGGGTTAATGATTACTTGTTGGGTTGTCAATGGATCCAAATGTTGGTGTGTATGAGGATGGATGGGTGTATGGGTGGGAGGTAGTAACAGAAGGGTGGGTTGGGCAGGGGCCGGAGGAGGAAGCAGATGGTTTCCCTTGAACACCTCTTCCAGGGGATGCCTCCTCCCTGAAGCTCTCCCAGCTGACCTCAGGCCACGGGGAGGGACCTGTGTCTTTAACTGCAAACAGCCTAGGGAATTTGTAAACCCAAAAGAAAGGGTAAAGTCCAGGGTGCTGCCCTCTAGCTCTGACAGGAGGGTGATTCAGGAAAAGAAAAACACGACAGGCCTAGGTTTCCAATGATAGGAAGGTCTCTCCTAGCCAAACAGGGCTGGGAGTATGTCTTGGGACCTCAGAAAGTCAGATCTTGCCAGGGCAGGCTGCTGGAACCCCTCACTCCCCTCCTTTCCCACATACGCACTCAGACCTGGAAGGGGACCAGCATCACCCTGGGTCACCTACTATCCTGGCCTGTTGACGCCCTCAACCCTTCTTCCATCCTTCCTCTGTCTCTGCCCCATCTCCCGGCCTTGGGCACACTGGGCAATAAGTAATAATCAGGATAACTATAGCTGCCCTTTGTTGGGCCCTAGGCATTGCGTATAGATTCACTTGCAATCTTTCCAATAGCCCTGTGGGAAGGGTACAATTTCCATGCCCGTTTTTACCCGAGTGGAAAAGGAAGCTCAGAGAGCTTATGTAACCGGCTCAAGATCACAGAGAGCAAGGGGCAGAGCAGGCCTCGACCCCTGGTCTTTGTCACATCAATGCTCCCTGCTTTTCGCCCCAGTGCATGATGGGCTGTGTCTCTGCCATTTCTCTGGCAGGCAGGCCCAACCGGGCCTCTCGGAAGCTTTTGAGGTTTACCTCATCCAGCCCTAGTCATCTCTATTTTCCCACCAAGTGAGAATCTCAGTGGCCTGAGCTCAGCTGGCTTGGGTTTTCTTTCACTGCCTCTGGTGCCTGTGGCTGCCACCTCCCTGGAGCCTGGGAGTTCCCTGGGGGTAGGCGGAGGGGTGTTGGCTCTGAGGGGCTTGCCAAGCAGGACAGGCCTCCTTCAGTTCCCTGTAGTGACTGGCAGAAGCAGAGGGACAGATGAGATGACCTCACAAGGAAGCCTGCTATAAAAAGGGTCATCCCTACTCCTGGGAAGGTCTCTGGGTGGCACAAATGATTTGTGCTGGACAACTAACCTAAAGGTTGGCAGTTCAAACCCACCAAGAGGTACCATGGAAGAAAGGCCTGGCAACTTCTGTACAGATTACACCCAAGAAAACTGTATGGAGCAGTTCTATTTGTAACAAATGGGGTCACCATGAGTTGGAATTGACTTGACAGCAAAGGGTCTTCTATTCCATGGAAGGTGTATGTACAATTTACTCTCTTTTCCTACTTTTAATTTTTGCTTGAACCCTTTCATTTTTTTTCACCAGATTCTAACAACTTCCATCAGATTCCTGACTTGGCTTTTTAACCGTTATCACCCAGCATCATAAGATCACATACTCACAGTTTATCCTTTTTCCAGCCCTCTTGCCTATGTGATTTCCTATGATTTTGGCAGAGTGTGTTTTATTAATCCCATTAGACAGATGAGGAAACTGAGGCCTCGAGCAGGGAAGTGACACGTCTAAAGCATAACAAGGCCTTGGTAGCAGCTCTGTCCTTGCCCCACTCGCCTGCTTTCCCTGGTGCTGCTTTCTCTATTGCCTTTGTTCTGTCCCCTGCCCCAGAGAATAGCTGGCTTTGGAGTGACACTTTGCCCCTAGTTCTTGATGCTGTAAGTTGGCCCTTTCACCTGATTTCAGAGTGCCTGGTACCCATTCTGCCTCTAGAGCTGTCTCCTGCTTTGCGATAGCCTGTTTACCAGGCTGACCTCACCCACCAGGCTGAGAGCCCTGTAAGGGCTTCATTGCCGTCTGTAGTCTCAGCACTAACACAGGGCCTGGCACAGAGTGGGTGCAAACAGTTAAGGGGCTCAGCTGCCAACTGAAAGGCTGGAGGTTCATGTCTGTCCGGAGGTGCCTTGGACGAAAGCTCTGATGATCTACTTCTGAAAAACTGGTCACTGAAAACCCTCAGGCACACAGTTCTACTCTGCACACATGGGATCATCAGGAGTCGGAGTCGACTCCACAGCAGCTGGTACCGGTGACGTGTGTTTGGTGAAGGAGTTAAGGCCTGGGTATGACGGCAGATAGTTTGGGGAGAGGCAGGCAGGAGGAGGGGGGGCTCCCAGCATTATGGAGAGGGCAAGGTGGTAGAAGCATGGCCTGGAGCCACAAGGGCCGGATCTGAACCCTCCCTTACTGGCTGTCCAGCCTTGGGGGAGTGTCTTAACCTCTCTATGCCTCAGTTTCTTTGCCACCTATGAAATGGGAATGATGATAGTATCTAACTTAGAAGGCTGGTCGTGAGGGCCAGACTTGTAAAACACTGAGAATGAGGCTTAGCACATCATAAACACTCTCCTGGTGCTGGCTGTTATTATTATTACTTCATTGTAGTCTGAGCTCTTCGAGGGCAGAGAATACATCTCACACATCTTTTGGAGGGGGGGCCCAGCACTCAGCACACTTCCCGATGCAGAGCTGGCACTCAGTTGGTATTTGTTAATTGAGTTACACTGTTTTTGGTCCACCAGGCAGTCCTTCCTTCCTCCACCCTTGGTTTCTCCTGCTGCAGCTCTGTCAATCCTCTTCTCCAGCATCCTGCTGCACAGTTGCCTCCGGAAAGGCAAACAACTGGTTTTCAGTCTCTTCTAAGGGAGTTCTGGGGCTGGGCTGGGACAGGGGCTGAGCAGGCTGGGATGGCAGGTTGTAACCTCAGATCTGGCCACACCTTGTCCATATGAACAGTCACCTCTCCAGGTGTGGATTCAGGTGGAGGTGGCAGGGCAGCAGAGTGGGGTGGGAGGAGGGTTAGCACTCCCACTTCCTTCCTCCTCTGTATGGAATCATGGGCTCTCAGGACCACTCTTTTCACATTGAGGGGCCCTGAGTCATTCTATGTGTCTGTTCTCCTTACAGCTGGCTGGCTGCCTGGATTCCCCTCAGCACCCTGGAATCCGAGAGGAGAAGTGCCTCAGACATTCCAATAGGGCGCTGAACTGTCTTCCCTCAGACATTCTCTGCTATGGCTCTTGTGACTGACTTCTTGACATTGTCGTTACTCCCAGAGGCCCCCAGGAGCCAAGCTCTGGAGCGAGGGCAGAGGGACATCACTGTTCCTTCCCTGTGTCCAGTGGCAATGGGAAGACTTCTCTCTGGGCTGCCCTACTGCCCTCCATTCACTGGTCACTGCTGCTGTGGCCAGCTCTGTCCCAGGGGTGCCAGGCCCACATAGACACAGGCAGTCAGCTGTGCCTTCTACCTAGGTGCCAGCCCTCCCTGGGTTCCTGATGTCCTGAGTGCCTGACGTCACTTCAGATCTTGTGACCTGCCCCACCCTGCCCAGGGACCTTGTCCTTGAAGACTTTGGCCCTTCCTTGGATGCTGTCAGGAAGTGTGGCAGGTGGCATCAAGTGACAGAGAACCGTGGGGAGGCTTGGAGGCTGGCTTGGAGCAGCAGGGTGCGGGGCACCACTTTGCCTTGCATGGCTGGCTCTGGGTGTAAGTGCAGTGAATCACACCTCTCAGGTGGTGGTGGGAAGAAAGGGCAGGGCATGGACACGGCATTTGGGTGTGGAGGGGGTGGGGATGTTCCCATCTACCTAGAAGACAGGTGACTGACCTGCATATGCATGTGTGTGGGGACGGGCTTGCACAGGCGTGTGTGGCCTATGGTATGAGTGTAAGGGTGTGAGGATGGGGATCGCGTATGGTATGGGTAGAGCAGGTGTTTCTGTGTACAGGTGGATTTCCAGTGAGTATCTACACATTAAGTCTAAGAGGGCCTGTGCACATGCGGGGATGCGGTGACCTCACCATGGGGTGTGTGCATTCGTGTCAGTGTGGGTGAGTGGTCTGGTC
This sequence comes from Loxodonta africana, assembly GCF_030014295.1. Lineage (NCBI taxonomy): Eukaryota > Metazoa > Chordata > Mammalia > Proboscidea > Elephantidae > Loxodonta > Loxodonta africana. Next base: position 106,531,918 of record NC_087342.1, read on the forward strand.
CCTGGATTGGTCTGGGTTGATGATGGAGTAGGTACAAGTGTGATATTGAGCTTGGGGCTTGTGGGTGAGTATGGGTCACTTGATCTCTATTTTAATTCATTCTCCATCTTCCATCATGGGTTGGGTTGTTGGGTAACTGTTGGAAGTAGGGGGAGAATTTTGGACTTCCTATTGCCACCCCCGTGGGTTATCATTTGATTGATGGTGTCTTAGAAGGAGGGAGACTTACCACCTTGGCAACCGTAGCTCCAGCAGGCAGGACCAGCTTTTGATGGAGGGTACCAGTGATGGTGGTGGTGGTGTGTCTCACGCTCTGGCCTGTTGTTTCCTCTGTGCGTTTATGACTGAGTGTGTGTGTGTGTGTGATGTTACAAGCCTGATGTATCTTTGTGGACATATCCGTGTAGGCTCTGAGGTAAGAGATAAGTGTGTTCGTGTGTGTATATCTACCAGCAGTGCCAGTCTATTTTATTTTATTTTGTTTTTTGAGTTTCCCAGTTCCTCTTCTATTTTAATTTTTGGTTGGCGGAACATGCCAGAGTCATGTTTTCAAAATTACACAAATAGAAAAAAATATTCTAGTACTAAATTTTAATAGTCACTGGTGTAGATAAGTGGCTTTTACATATGGTTGAAATTTAATTATCTTAAACAAACAGTTCATTGATTTCTCCTAATAAGGAAATAAACCCTATTTTGATCAGATGCTTTTATGACCACCATCTGAAAATCTTTTATATTTAACTGTTAATTATCTTTCCTCCCCACTAGAATGTGATCTTTGTGAGGGTACGGAATTCGTCTGTCTTATTCACTGCTGTATTCCCAGTGTCTAGTATAGTGCCTGGCATATTGAAGGTGCCGAATAAATATTTTCTGTGTAAGTGAAAGGGAAAGCATTCCTGAGAAAATGGCATTCAAACAGAGGCCTGAAGAATGAGTAGGCATTAACCAGGTCACAAGGGAGTGAAGACTGTTCCAGGTGTCAGGTAAGAATGTACAAAGGTCCTGAGGCAGGAAGGGGCGGGGTGCATCTGAGGAACCGTCAGGTGCCTGGTGCAGCTGGAGAAGCGCTCTGTGTGTGTGTGTGTGTGAGAGAGAGAGAGAGAGAGAGAGATGTCTGTAGGGCTTTGTCAGACTTTTGAAGGACTTTGGAAAGTTCTGGAAGAATTTTAAACAGAGGAGTGACATGATCAGATTCATATTTTTAAAACATCCCTCTGGCTGTTGTGCAGAGGCTGGGCTCTGGGGTGGTGGTGAAGTGGGAGCAGCAGGACAAGGTCTGGGAGTGCCACAGTCGTCCAGAAGAGAGACGGTAGTGGCTTGGTCCAAGGTGGTTGCCGTAGGGATAGAGCTCTAAGGACAGAGTCAGGAGATTTTCTGGCAGTAAATTTGGCAGAAATTCAGTGATAGGTGAATTTTGGGGGGAGAAGAAGTTGGGAGGTGAGGGAGTGGGAGGTCCTCAGACGTTTCTGAGATTTCTGTTGTTTAATTGGTTTGCAGAAGAGGAGAGCTGAGTGCTTACTGTGTGCTGGGCACTCTGCTAACCACCTCACTCTCCCAATTAATCTTCACAGCCCTCTGAGGTAGGTCCCATGATTATCCCAGTGAAATGGAGGCTCAGAGTGATAAGACATATGCTGTGGGGCTTGCAGCTGGTGCAGTGAAGCCTTCTCATCCAGCACTATCAGCGCTTGTAGCTGATTAGTTAGAACAGAAACATGAAAAAATTATACGTGCTCAACGTAAATATTTCATTTTAACTGAAGACTTATGGGTGTGCTAGCATTCGTCAGCCTTTGGATGTATGGCCAAGGCATCCCCCTGGATACAGGTCCTCCTGAGCCCTCAGTGGTCTTTCTTGCATAAACTACCCCTTGATGCTCTGTTGGAGCCCTGGTGGTGCAGTGGTTAAGAGCTCAGCTGCTAACCAAAAGGTTGGCAGTTCAAATCCACCAGCTGCTCCTTGGAAAACCTATGGGGTAGTTCCGCTCTGTCCTATAGAGTCACTGAGTTGGAATTGACTCAGTGACAGCGGGTTTGGTTTTTGGTTGGATGCTTTGTCTTCTTTGGGTTCCGGTTGTGGTTTGTTTAAAGAGAATCGAGAACTTCATAACTCTTAGAATCAATTAAGGGTATGGTCCTTAACTGATTTTTACACGCCCCCTCCTCCGCTGCCCACACCATCAAAACCAAACCTACTGCCATTGAGTTGATTTCTACTCATAGTGACCCTATAGGATGTAGTACAACTGCTTCATAGGGTTTTCAAGACCGTAAATCCTTAAAAACAGACTGCCACATCTTTGTCCTGCAAAGCAACTAGTAGGTTGGAATCACTGACATTTTGGTCAGCAGTTGCACGCTTTAACCACCACACCACCAGGACTGCTCACCATACCACCAGTCTGTCTCTTATACCTAATTAAATGGCAGGTTTTTTTTTGTTTGTTTGTTTTAGCGGTTTGCCATTACCAAACTCTTCCAAAGCAGCCAACTTGTTTAAAAAAAAAAAGACCTTTCCTTTCACAATCATGTTTCACTGGTTTGTGTCATATTTAATTAAATTATGTAATTACCATAACAAGCGCAACTGGCAAACAGATTTGGGAACATTAGTTAGGTTTAAAAAAGCACACTTCTGTACCTTAAATAATTAGTTCTATTATTAATAAGTGGGACTCCCTGGGTGGCACAACTAGTTGAAGTGCTTAGCAGCTAATTGAAACGTTGGAGTTTCGCGTTGACCCAGAGGTTCCTTGGAAGAAAGACCCGATGATTTACTTTCGAAGACTCAGCCGTCGAAAGTCCTAGGGAGCACAGTTCTACTCTGACATCCATGGGCTCGCCGTGAGTCAACTTGATGGAAATTGGTTTAGGGCACAGGGGTGGGTGTTCATTCTGGAACTTAGCATTTTCCCAAGACAAACATTTAGGAAAGGCAATAGGTGGGGCATATGGGAGCGGCTGATGACCTCTTTTTTAATTAGGTGCTTGCACTTGGTTAGGACTGAGATGCATCCTGAAGGCCAAGTTTCTACCTTTGAGGTATGTCTATTCCTAAAGAAAGTGAAGGTGAGATTACCTGAGGCAACAGGAATCTGGATCCAAGCCCTGGCTAGGAATGACCTTTTAGATAGGGCTAATAGGTGAGAAGACCTCGTGGGTGTGAACTACCCACTAGTCGCCAGGAAACAGGAGGACGTGGATGATGCTTTCATGGTGCCCAGTGCCCGCCCGGCCCAGGGAAGGACAAAGCAGGTGGGGACTCATCTCTGAGGACTTGCTGAGGCTAAAAACAGGGCATCTGGCTAGTTCTCGACTGGCGTTGGGGACTATTTTATTTCAGAGGCTTGGGAGGAGGCTTAAGAAGGACTGAGTGGAGGAAGGAGGAATTGGTTGGCAGAGAGGCAGTGATAGGGTAAACCTGGGTTAAAACAAATCTGTCCCCTTATTTATAATGGCCAGGAAAGGGAAGCTGTTGGTGCAGTTCAGTTGAGCCATCATTTATTGAGTCATTGTGGTAGGCTCTGGGAATATCAAGAGGAATAAAGATGTTCCTACCCTCAAGGGGGTATACCGTCTAATCATGGGAGATAGACTCCAAAACAATCATTTTCATGCAATATGGCATATCAGTTTGGAATGCTTTTGGTTTCAAGTAAGAGAATACCCAACTGACAGTGGCTTTAGCAATAAAGACATCTGTGAATCTTACACAGCAGGAAGTCTGTAGGCAGGTGGCTCCATGTTCTGTGAAAGGGCTTTGATAACGATATTATCGAAGACTCAGGTTTTCTTCTGTCTTTCTGCTCTGCCCTCCTCAACATATTAACTTTTTGTCTGCATTGGTTGTTGCCTCATGGTCACAAGATGGTTGCTATGGTGCCCAACATTGAGACCACCTACAATTATATTCAAGGAAGAAAAGAAAAAAGATCAGGGAGAAAATGAGGCTGTATTTTTATCAGGGAAAAAACGCATTTCCCAGAAACACCACTAGCAAACTTGCCCTCATGTTTCTTTGGCTAGAACTGAGAGGCAATGATGCCGGGGAGGCTAGGAAAGTGAGGGACTAGTAGATTGGGACACAACTGAGGGGGAACGCTGCAAGAGAGGCTGGGGAAGTGAAGGACTAGAAGATGGAAACAGACCGAGGGGAATGCTGCAAGGGAGGCTGGGGAAGTGAGGGACTAGAAGATGGAAACAGAACTGAGGGGAATGCTGCAAGGGAGGCTGGGGAAGTGAGGGACTAGAAGATGGAAACAGAACTGAGGGGAATGCTGCAAGGGAGGCTGGGGAAGTGAGGGACTAGAAGATGGAAACAGAACTGAGGGGAATGCTGCAAGGGAGGCTGGGGAAGTGAGGGACTAGAAGATGGAAACAGAACTGAGGGGAATGCTGCAAGGGAGGCTGGGAAAGCAAAAGTCAGGCAACTGGGAACAGGATGCTCATGGTAGCTTAAACCAAACCTGATTCACCTCCTGGGCCTGAACACATTGCCACCCAAAAAAGGAGGGGTTCTGGTAGCAAGGAGGAAGGGGCCAGACAGAATTACTGTTCGGTAGGCAATGAGCTGTGCCTGCCATATGCGGGATGAGCTAAGATAGGCCCTGGATGCAAACAGAAACCAGAGGAGCAGAGTTAGCCTGACTTGGGGGGTCAGAGGAGGTTTCCTGGAGAAGGTGACCTCTGAATGAGGTCTTAAGCAGCCCTATCAAAAACAGTCAGAATGTCATCCAAGGCAGAAGGAATAGCAGGAGCAGGAGCAAGAGCATAGAGAAGGGAGCATAGGGAAGTGCATGTGATTAGTATTTAGTTAAACGTTGAAGTTAGAGAGAGAGAGAGAGTGGTGGGAGACACAGGCAATGATGGGCTTTGAAAGTCATTTTGCAAACCTTGGGTTTTATCCTGTAAGGTCTTGAATGGCTTTCAGCAGTGCAGGGGTGTGGTTAGCTGTGCATTTTAGAAAGGTCACTCAAGACTGGTATGGAGAATAGATGGGAGAGGCAGTGGGAAGCTCAGCTGGAAGCAGGGAGACCTCTAGGAAGTTCTTGCAGTCATCCAGATGAGGGCTGCTAAGGGCCTGGAGCAGACTTTCCAAACTCAGACCCAAAATATTTCCAATATTTCAGCAACAAGATAGGCAGGATTCCATGGCACAACTCACTGGGAGGGACAGATATCTCGAGAGGGCTGGGAAGTTCTCAGAAATGTAAATCAGCCTTGCAATCGCACACAGTGTATGTAGCCTGTGTCCCAGCAGTGAAGAAAGAGGGGAGGTGGCCAAGGCGATCAGCTCTTTGCCAAATTACTGTGTTCGGAAGGCTTGCACAGAGAAGGGAAGGCAGCACAAGAGAGAGGGCCATGGGTCTGTAAGGACGGTACCTGGAAGACAGAAATAGGCTGGGGTTTGTGAAAGATGGTAGGGACAACCTGAGTGCTTGTTTAGCTATGATCAGAGCTAGTTGAGATCAAGGGAGGAAGAGGCTGTGAGTAAGGCTGGTGGCATAAGGTGGGCAGGGAATGAAGAAAGAGTGGAGCTCCTTGGGCTGTGTTTGCTGCAGCCCTCTCTGCTGGGAAGAGACACTGGGTGGTGCAGGTGGTTAAGTGCTTGACTTCTAACCCAAAGGCTGGTGGTTCAAACCCACCCAGCGGTGGCTCAGAAGAAAGGCCTGACATTCTGCTTCTGAAAGATCACAGCATTGAATACTGTATGGAACACCGTTCTGCTCTGACACAGTGGGGTTGCCATGAGTTGGAACCGACTTGACTGTAATTGGTTTTATTTTTCGGTCCTCTGCTGGGAGATGGGCCTTCAGACTTAGAGGACAGAGTGGATGTCAGACATCGAAAGAGGCGTCCTCGGGGTGCTCTGGAGGTGGGATGAGCTTCCCTTGCTGCTCCTGGGAGTATTCGAGGGGCCTCTCCCTACAAGACAACATTTAAGCACAAACGAAACTTGTAAACAAGACTACGAGGCTCACTTGGCCACCTCTGAGGAAGCTCAGAGTGAGAGAGCCTGGCCAAGGGAAGAAGTGGTTCTGAGCTCCCAAAAGAGGAGGTTGGAGTTGGCCACTAAGTAACTGAGAGCAATCCTGGGCACAGATCCTTATTCATTGTGAATGTTAGTGAGCACTTGGAAAAGAGAGAGCAGTTACCAGGTGCCAGCATGGGCTCACCATCACTAGTTGTGTCAGGCCAATTTAAAAACAAGAGTATTAATAGATCAGAAATGCTTCTGGAATAAAATTCAGAAAGCACAAAAGGGTACACAGTGAAAAGTTCCCCTCTTACCCCTCACTCAGCCTCCTAGTTTCCCTCCCCAGATGTCAACCAGTGTTACCATTTCTTGTGCTGATAATCTATCCATTTGTCCATCCATCCATCCATCCGTCTTTTACAAATGCTAACTATAGCTTATGTCACTTGCTATTTTTATCTAACTTTCTCTTCCTCTAACAGTGTATCTCGGAGATCTTTACATAGCAGTGCACGTGGAGCTGCCTCATTCTTTAACACCTGCAGAATACTGTCGTATAGATGAACCATCGTGTATTCAGCCAGCCCCTGACTCAGTCTCCAGCCTTTCTCTTATCAGCATTTCCTCAATGAGTAACCCTGTATATGTGTCACTTCCCGTGTGTTTGATATATGTGATAGATCCGTGTTTTTATACAATTAATACCTGGAGGGGAAATGGTTGAGCCAAAGACTATGTACATATTTAATTTTGATAGATATTGTTAAATTCGACAGAAGTTGTGCCAATTTTTATCCCCATCTTGAATGTATGAGAGGGTCTGTTTCCCTATATTCTTGCTAACAGTGTGTTTTCAAACTTGTTGGTCTTTCTAATAGGTGGTAGATGGCCAGATAGAAGAAAGCTGGGATCCTGTAGCTTTTTAATAATTTATTTTTGTTGTTGAGAATATACACAGCGAAAAATATACCAATTCAAGTTTCTACATGTACATTTCAGCAACATCAATTACATTCTTTGAGTGGTGCAAACATTCTCTCCCTCCTTTTCTGAATTGTTCCTTCCCCAATTAACATAAACTCACTAGCCCCTAAGGTTCCTATCTAATCTTTTAAGCTTCTGCTGTCCATTTGATCCCATATACAAAGAAGAGCACAATACTCAAGGCAGACATTCTTTACTAGTTAAGCTAAACTATTGTTTCGTTTTAAGAAGACTTTAAGGGATATTTTTGGCTTATGGTTTAAAGCTTATCACAGGGCAATAGTTTCAGGGGTTCATCCAGCCTCCATGGCTCCAGAAGTGTGGATTCCATAAGAAATTGAAATTCTTCTCTGCATTTTCCTCCTTTGCATCAGTATTCTTCTATGGATTTTTTAAATCAAAATGTATAGTAATGGTAGCTGGGCACCATCCATTTCTCCTGGTCTCATGGCAAAGGAGACAGTTGGTCATGGAGGCAATTAGCCACATAATCCATTTGCTCCTTCTATTCTTGACTCTCCTTCTTCCTGTTTTGCTCCAAGTGAATAAGGACCAGTTGTTGTGTCTTGGATGGCCACTTGCAAATTTTTATGATCTTGGTTTTAGTAGATGTTTACCTGTGTTTTATTGACTGTGGAAAGGCATTGAAGTCTGTGGATCATAACAAATTATGGATAACATTGCCAAGAATGGGAATTCCAGAACACTTAATTGTGCTCATGCGGAACCTGTACATAGACCAACAGACAGTCATTTGAACAGAACAAGGAAATACTGTATGCTTTAAAAGCAGGAAAGATGTGCACCAGGGTTGTATCCTTTCTCCATGCTCACTCAATCTTTATGCTGAGCAAATAATCCGAGAAGCTGTGCTATACGAAAAATGATGCGGCATCAGGATTGGAGGAAGACTCATTAATAACCTGCAATATGCAGATGACACAAACTTGCTAGCTGAAAGCAAAAAGGACTTGAAGGACTTACTGATGAAGATCAAAGACTGTAGCCTTCAGTATGGATTATACCTCAACATAAAGAGGATCCACAATCAATGCCCATGGAAAAAGCAGTCAAGAAATCAAACAACGTATTGTATCGGGCAAATCGGCTGCAAAAGACCTCTTTAAAGTGTTAAAAAACAAAGATGTCACTTTGAGGACTAAGGTGTGCCTGACCCAAGCCATGCTATTTTCAATCGCCTCATATGCATGTGAAAGCTGGACGATGAATAAGACCGAAGAAAAATTGATGCCTTTGGATTATGGTGTTGGCGAATGTTATGGATTAAAGTGTGTCTCCCCGTAACGTGCGTCAGTGTTAACGAGGCAGGATTAGAGGCAGTTATGTTAATGAGGCAGGAATCAATCTACAGGATCAGGTTGTATCTTGAATCAATCTCTTTTGAGATACAAAAGAGAGAAGCGAGCTGAGAGGAGAGGGACCTCATACCACCAAGAAAGAAGCGCTGGGAGCAGAGCTTGTCCTTTGGACCTGAGGTCTGTGCGTTGAGAAACTCCTAGACCAGGGGAAGATTGATGACAAAGACCTTCCTCCAGAGCTGACAAAGAGAGAAAGACTTCCCCTGCAGTTGGTGCACTGAATTTGGGCTTCTAGCCTCCTAGACTATGAGAGAATAAATTTCTGTTTGTTGAAACCATCCACTTGTGGTATTTCTATTATAGCAGCACTAGATAACTAAGACAGCGAAGAACATTGAATGTACTGTGGACTGCCAGAAGAATGAACAAATCTATCTTGGAAGAAGTACAACCAGAATGTTCCCCAGAAGGGAGGATGTCAAGGTTTCATCTAATGCCCTTTGGACATGATATCAGGAGGGATCAGTCCCTGGAGAAGGACATCATGCTTAGTGAAGCAGAGGGCCAGTGAAAAAGAGGAAGACCCTCAACAAGATGGACTGGCACAGTGGCTGAAACAATGGGTTCAAACATAGCAATGATTGTGAGGATGTCGCGGGACAGGGCAGTGTTTTGTTCTATTGTACATAGGGTCACTGTGAATTAGAACTGACTCGATGGCACCTAATAACAACAGTTTTAATATGCATTTCTCTTTCAGATTTCTGACTAATTTAGTTTCTGACTCTCAGGAGCACTGAAAGCTGGAAGAGGTGGGCGTGAAGGAACTCCACAAAGTTCTTGATAAAGTCTCTCAGGCAATTTTATGGCCAAGATGGGGAATTAGAGCCGGGATCTGAAGGCGGTTTTGTGGATCAGTAGCTGGATGAATGGTCATTCACTCATTCAGTAAATATTTATGGAGCACCTACTACTTGCCATTCTTCACCACACCCACTGACTCAATGACAACCAACAACAACAATAACTATTTTCCAGGCACTCCTCTAGGTACTTGGGATACGTAAATGAACAAAATAGACCAAAAAAAAAAAAAAAAAAAAAGTCCTTTTTGGTGTTTACGTCATATAGGGGGAGACAGGTAATGAATGAAAACCAGAATAAATAAGTAAATTATGTAGTATATTAGAAAACCATATGCAAAGGTCATTGTTGAATGAATCCACATTGGTCTAGAGGAGGACACTTTCCAGTGGACACCATAGCGGCCAGGGCTTTGTCATCAGCTCTGACCTGTTCATTCAAAAGATATTGACTGAAAACCTACTATCTGCCAGGTCGTGTTTTAGGAGCTGGGGGCACAGCTGTGAACAAAACAAGTAAGAACACCTGTCTTCCTGGAGCTTATATTCTAGTGGCAGGAGACTGATAATAACAAAATAAATGAGAAAGCTGTATAGTACATTAAGGAGCCCTGATGGTTTCCAAGGCTGTAATCTTTATAGGATTAGAATCCCACATCTTTCTCCCACGGAGCAGCTGGTGGAGTCGAACCACTGACCTTTTGGTTAGCAGCTGAGCGCTTAACCACTGTGCCACCAGGGCTGCTTATTTGGGAATCATCAACTTTCAAATAACTTTAAAGCCTTTACTCTGGATGAGATGACCAAAGGAGTGAGTGAAGATAATTAAGAGAAGGAGTCTAATGCCGTAGGACATTCCAATGTTAAGATTTGAGGAGATGAGAAGGAACACAGGCAAGGAGGCTGAGAAGGAGTAGCCAAGGAGGGAGGAGGAAAACCAGGAGAGTAAGATGACCTAAAATAAAGTGAAAAAAATTTCAGTAAGAGGGGCGAGGCCACCTGTGCCAAATGGTGCTGAGACACAGGGTGGGATGAATGAGGACTGGCCATTGGTTTGGTACACTGATAAGAGCACTTTGAGGGAGAGGTTGGGGTGAAATCCCAACCCACTGCTAGCTAATGACTTGGATGAGGGCATAGATATCATGCTGATCCTTTTGTTGTTGTTGTTGGGAGCCATCAGGTTGCTCATAGCGACCCCATGTGTTACAGAGTAAAACTGCCCCATAGGGTTTTCTAGGCAGTGATCTTTTTTTTGTTTGTTTTTAATTTTTTTTTTTTTGAACTTTAGATGAAGGTTTACCGAATGAACTAGTTTCTCATCAAACAGTTAATACACACATTGTTGTATGACATTGGTCAACAACCCTACGACATGTCAACACTCTCCCTTCTCAACCCTGGGTTCCCTATTGCCAGCTTTCCTGTTCCCTTCTACCTTCTAGCCTCTGCCCCAGGGCTAGTGTACCCCTTTAGTCTTGTTTTGTTCCATGGGCCTGTTCAAACTTTGGCTGAAGGGTGAGCCTCAGGAGTGACCTTGTTACTGAGCTGAAAGGGTGTCCGGGGACCATACTTTCAGGGATGGTTTCTCTAGTCTCTGTCAAGCCAGCAAGTCTGGTCTTTCTTTTTGAGTTAGAATTTTGTTCTACATTTTTTTCCAGTTCTGTCTGGGACCCTCTATTTTGATCCCTGTCAGAGCAGGCAGTGGTGGTAGCTGGGCACCATCTAGTTGTACTGGACTCAGTCTCTTAGAGGCTATGGTAGTTGTGGTCCATTAGTCCTTTGGGCTAATCTTTCCCTTGCATCTTTGGTTTTCTTCATTCTTCCTTGCTCCTGAAGGAGTAAGACCAGTGGAATATCCTAGATGGCTGCTCACAGGCTTTTAAGAACCCAGATGCTACTCACCAAAGTAGAATGTATAACATATTCTTTATAAACTATGTTATGTCAATTGAGCTAGATATTCCCTGAGATCATGGTCTCCACAGCTAGGCTGTAATCTTAATGGGAGAAGATCGCCAAGTCTTTCTCTTGCGAGTAGGCTGCATAGGTTTGAACAGACAACCTTCCAGTTAGCAGCCAAGAACTTAACTGCTGCACCACCAGGGCTCCTTTGCTGGTTTTTTGGATCAGTAGCTGGATGAACGGTCATTCATTCATTCAGTAAATATTTATGGAGCACCTACTGCTTGCCATTCTTCACCACACCCACTGACTCAACAAGGAGGAAAAATGAACCAGAGGGTGAGAGAATCAGGATCCAGAGGGACCACGACAAGCCAGCTGCAGCAATGGATACAGTGAGTGATACAAAATGACTATTCCAGGCCCTGCATTGGGGTCCCAAATGCCAAATATGTAAGTGGCAGGGGGCAGGGGTACTTAGTGAAAAAGACTTGGAGAAGGCTTGTTGACAACTTCCTGTGTGTGAGCAGTGAGGTGCAGTAATCCGAAGACCAAGGCAATTTACAGGCTATGTTAATGGACATATCATATCCAAAACGAGGGAGGTGATTGACCTGCCAGGTTTGGCAGTAGCAAGGCCACACTGGGGAACTGGGTTCATCTGGGGGAGGAGGGGTGAGGGATAGACAAGTGGAGTTTGTTCCTTGAGCACACAGAAAGAGAAGGAACAGGAAAGGAGGTTTTGTGAGAAATGGATGAAGGAACTAGAATGTTGAACTTGGAAAAGAATGGACTTGGCGGATCTTCCACTGTAAGAAGAACTCTCCTAGGGAGGAGGGGCCAGAGTGGTTTGTGTGTCTAAAAATGGCGAAATGAGACCAAGTAAGTGGAAGCTGAAAGGAGATAGATGTGCCATGACTTTTTCTACATTTATTTGTAGATCGTCTGTGGGGTTTTGTTATTCGTGGGTGTTCCAAGCCAGTTCCAACCCAGGCATGTTCCACACCTTGCTGAAGGCCTAAATCTCAAGTCTTGAGGAAACAGTGCCTCTTCTTCAAGACCACCTGAATGGAATGAGCAACTTCTAATCTGATGGTCAATTAATGCAGAGGAAGTTTGTAATGGCGGGCCACAGGGCTGGGGTCTTGGCCTTCCCCAGGGGCACTGCCTCAGACTTGGCAGAGGGCTTGGATGGCCTGCTCCCCACATTCACACCTCTCCCCGACTCCAAAATGTCTGGGACCTCAGGGGAAATACAGAGAGCGGGGAGACCTAGCTTCTGTCCTCAGAGGCTCCCAGTCTGATGGTGGAGGCTGGACAGAGTACTGGCTCTGAGCGACTGGAGTTGGTGGTGTGACAGTATCCTGGATCAGGCAGAAACAAAAGGGTGTAGCCTCCAAAGTATATGCTCTGTAGCTCTGGGTCCGCGCTGTCCAGTAGAACTATAAATTGAGCCACATATGTATTTTAAAATTTTCTGGTAGCTGCATTAAAGAAGTAACATGAACAAGTGAAATTAATTTTAAGAATGTTAAGTGCTGTCAAGTTGATTTTCAACTCATAGTGATCGCATGTGACAGAGTAGACCTGCCACAGAGGGTTTTCTTGGCTGTAGGCTTTGTGAGAGCAGATCGCCAGGTCTTTCCTTCGTGGAGTTGCTGGTGGGTTCAAACCTACAGCCTTTCAGTTGACAGCCAAGCACTTAACTGTTGTGTCACCAGGGCTCCATAATTTCAAATAATACATTATATATGGAAACCCTGGTGGCATAGAGGTTAAGAGCTACGACTGCTGACCCAAATGTTGGCAGTCCAAATCTACCAGGCGCTTCTTGGAAACTCTGTGGGGCAGTTCTACTCTGTCCTATAAGGTCGCTATGAGTCAGAATTGACTCGACGGCAACGGGTTTGGTTTTTTGGATTTTATACATACATATATTTTTAACCTAATAGGTGCAAAATATTATCGTTTCAACATGTAATCACTATATGAAAAAATATTAATGAGATAATTTGCATTGTTTTTTCATGTTAAGTCTTCAAAATCTGCTGTGCCTTTTATACTTACGTCACATCTCAATTTGCACTTAGCCGTGTTTCAGGGGCTCCGATACCTGGCTATTGGACAGCAAGGTCTGTGTTGTGTGTGTCACTGTCACTATTCCTGCCTGTGCTCGGAGGACCAGGGCTGACGGTGGGTATGCAGGGACACGATGCCACCATCTGAGCTGCCCTGGTGGCCACCTGGCTATGGATGAGGTGGAGCCCACGGCAGAGGACTCACAGGGACCCGTGGAGGCAACCCGTGTGTGTAGTGTATGCGTGCCCCATGTATTTCTGTGTAGGAAGGTTAGCCCATGGCTGTGTGCGCCGCTGTTTTCTAGCTATGGTAAACATTAACGAAGCAGTGGGAGCCAGGCCCTTCGGGAGGCCTGGGCCTCCCCAGTGGGGAGGAATGGAGATAATTCTGTGTACCTTAGATAGGGCTTTAAGCCTGGCCTCTGAGACCGCGAGGGCCTGAGCTGCCAGGGAAACGTGGGCATGACTTGTGTTCCCAGGACCAGGATGCCTCGCCGGGCGATTCTCAGAACCCGCAGACCTCAGAAGTGTCACTTGACACTTTGCATTGGTCTCACCTGTTTTCAGAGTCTCCTCCTCGCCACTCACCTCTTTGCTTTAAGAGCTCTTCTATAGAAATCTGGTTCCTACTTGCCAACAAGCCCAGCTAAGCAAAATTGAAGAGCATACAAAACAGATTGAGTTTAGATAATTTTTTCTTTAAACAACAGCAACAGCCAGCAAGCACTTATTAAGCACTGGCTCTGTGCTGGGCTATTACAGGCTGCCTCCTTTCTCCCAGCCAGCAGGGCAGCAGGTTGTCACCCCCACCCTAGGAGAGGGACGAGGAACTCAAATGGGTCCATATAACTGGACATCAATTAAAGTTCCATTTGGCCATCAAGCTCATCTACTCTGAGAAACTTAATTTTCATCTACCAGAAAAAAAAAAGAGAATTTTTTTTTTTTCCCCAAAACTAGGCTTTTGGTTGGGCTAATTCTAACTATCAGAAAGTTCTCTCTGAAGAGAGGAAAATAAGGCTGTTTATTTGCATTTGAAGCACGGGATGGACACCTAAGAAGCTAATGTAAGTGATTACATATGGCAGAGGGAATGGGAAGAATGAGGAGGTATGGGGAGTGTGAATTCTCAAAGTGTATTCTTGTGTATTATCTTGTTACTCGAAGCAAGGGAATATATTATGTAATTTTAAAAACAAGTGAGATGAAATATTTAATTGTTTAAAAAAATTTTTTTTCTAATAGATGAAAGTGTGTTTCTTAGAGTAGATGAGCTTGATGGCCAAACTGAAATTTATTTGATATTCAGAATGCGTGCGCAGGCTTTATTTTCTATAAAGATATGCAATTTCAATGAAAAAGGAAAATGATTTCTTTGGGCGATGGCTTAAAATTGGCCTCCTTCTATCCTTGACGCCTAGTCCCTGTTCTAGAAGCTTCCAGTCTAATGAGGAAAAGAATCTCCTCCCACTCTTCAGAGAGCTTCCAGTCTGAGGGGGAAGACATTCCCTGCCCATAGGAGCCCCTTCCTGAGAGGGGAAAGACTCAGTCCTTCCCACAGGGAGTTCCCCAGCCCAACTCCTCTGGGCTAGGTGAGAGATACGGAGGGATTTCCTGAGATCTGAAGCACCCACTTCTGCGCTGGAGCCTGGCTTCCCTCCCCACCTCAGGGAATCGCCTCAGTTCGAAGCCTGCTCAGTGTGTCAACACTTGATTCTTTCCCAAGTGCTTGTCCCTGGTCCCTGGAAGGTGCTATGTGTTCTTCCTTGGCTCCAGCTTCTTCTGGAGCCAAGGAACGCGTGTCCTGGGAGGACCGGGGAGACCACTGCCTCCTTGATACTCCTCCCTCAGACACACACTTTCTACCTGCCACTTTAGACTGAGGCCCTGGCTGGGCTGCCATGAGGGTGGGTGGTATGCTGGGCTGTGGGCCAGCCGTGTGGAGTTCTGGGGAGCTGCCCAAGCAGCATGTGGGCAGAGAGAGCCTAGGGAAGGGCTCTGGAGGTTTTTCCCTGCTCAAGGATCGTGTTCAGGGAGTTTGGCCTGGAGACAGGCAGAAGGATGAGTGGGAGGGCTCCAAGCGTTTGTGGAGTTCCTGAGGTCACTGACCTGGGAAGGCAAGGGTGTGCCCAGGGTGGGGCAGTCTGGGGCACACACTGGCTGAGTTTCCTTCTGAACAGAGCTAGAGGGGCCCTGCTTCACACTCATTCAGAGTTCCCCAACACCCCAGAGGGGAGGCCAGGCTCTGAGGCCAGGTGGCTGCAGATGCCCCTTTCTCAGGAAAGGGCTGTGCCACCCCTCCCCCAGCTTACATTCCCTTTCCTTCCCTGACTGGCAGAGGGATCCTAGGGGTCCCAACCAGCCTTGAAAGGAACTTGGAAGGAAGCAGGCTGGAAGTGTATGAGGACAGAGTGATGAATTCTAGGTTAGATATTGGGGATGGCAAGAATGAACCCCTTCTTGGATGCTCCCCTTAGAGCTCCCCCACCTTTCCTGTCTTCCTGTCTCCTTTCTTGACCTGCTCCCACCCTGGCCTGTAAAGCTGAGAGGGAGATCCCAGCTGCCTGCAGGGTCTGAGCAGGGTTAGCTGGAGATAGCAGCCAGGACCCGTTGCCTAGAGTGCAGAAATAGAACCTGAGATTTCCAGCATCTCAGAATGGCAAGGGAGGGATCTTGGGGGTCATCCAGTCCAACGCCCTCATTGGGCAAGTGGGGAAACTGAGGCCCATAGAAGTTTGTCCAGCACATACTGGAGAAGCCACAGAAGAGAGAGCCCATCATCTCTGGGGTAAGGCAGGGAAATGCCAGAGCTAAGGTGATGGGTGGGAAAGGAAAAAGATGTCAGTCTGGGTGAAGGCAGGGGCTGGGGTTGTTAGCCCAGAGTAGCAGGCCTGCAGGAAAAGAAAACAGCGTGTTTGGGATTCCTGGAAGACAAGACTTCAGGTAACCCTAAGGGTTAGCAGTCAGCTCCTTAGGAATGTCTACCAGTCAGCAGCAGCCAGGATGGTTTACCCAATAAGCAAGGTACGCATGGGTTTACTCGTGCTTACTTACTAACCTGTAGTACATAATTTCCCACGTTCATCATAGATGTGGTAAAACCCATGTGAAAATTGTACACTGCAGATTACTAAGTAAACACAATTAAGCCTGTGTGTACCTTGCTTACTGTAAACCTGTGCATACCTTGCTTGCTTTTTAATCCGCCCTCGGCAGCAGTTTTGACTCAGCACCCTTACTCTGCAGCCCAGGGTGATGTTTTGCAAGGCACTTTCCCTCAGGGACACTATCTCCCTACCTGTAAAAGGAGGCAGGCACCCAGCCATCTCAAAAGATCTCCTATCTCCTAATTTCTGCATCCACAGACTGAATCACACAGTATATTTGAGATATTTTTCTCTGTTTGGCATGTGTCACTCTCCCTATGCCTCAGTTTCCATGAAACTGTGCCTCAGTAAAATGGGGATTTAAAAAAGAAAGAAAGAAACCTGCCTCCTATGGTTGTTGTGAGGATTAAATGGGTGAATACATGTAAAACATTTAGTACTGTGCCTGGCACACGGCAAGCTCTTAATAAATGTTACTTATTTTTTTTTATCATTATCATCATTGAAAATTAACAGGGCAATTGACTTCTATGCAGTTGTGACGGCCTGTAATCAGTAACCAGTTGCCATCCAGTTGACTCTGAATCATGGCAACCCAATGTGTGACAGAGGAGAACTATGCTCCGCAGGGTTTTTGATGGTTGGTTTTTCAAAAACAGACCGCCAGGCCTTTCTTCCGAGGCACCTCTGGGTGGACTCAAATGTCCAGCCTTTCAGTTAGCAGCCAATTGTTTGCACCACTCAGGGACTCCTGTTGGCCTGCAGTGGGTTTCTTTTTAACGAATGAGCTGGGACAAGGGCCTCCATGGGATATTTTAAGGGCAGACTGTCCCTAGGGGTGACCAAACCCTGTTCCAGGTGCTACCCGCACCCAGGCTGGGGAGCCCACAGGCGAGACCCGAGGAGGACAGTGAGATCCACATTTTCAAGCACGTGAAACCCCATGCCCAGAGCAACGAGGCCACCACAGTGTCCTCTCACTCCCACCCCAGAGTCTTGGTTGGGTTTCAGCCTTGGGACCCAGGGGGAGAGTCAACACCAGCCCCCAGCCTCTCTGAGCTGGAGGCACCCCTCATGAAGGTGGCTGGAGATAGGGGAACAGCGAGAGGCATCCTGTGGAGGGCCTTCAAGAGGCCGCCCTGCTCAGGGTCAATATTTGTTCACCTCTCGGGCTGGCGCAGTCCATTGCTGCCTCTGGCCCCTCACATTCCGGCCATCGCACCCCTATCTCAGGAACGCACTCCATCAACTGGGCGACCACGCCCAACATTGGCAGTGGCCTGCCCTGCTCAGATGCTCACCCTGTTCCCATTCTCAGGCAGGAAACTGAGGCCCCAGGAGGGAAGAGGGTTCAGCTGCAGCAGGTGCCTGGGAGGGTGCAGGCTCGGCCAGCTGCAGGCAGTGGGGGAGGGGGCAGGACCTCAGCAGCTTCCCTCCTAGATTCCTACTTAAATTAGATTGATATTCCAGCAAACATGTCCTAAGTACCTATTGTGTTCCCAAGACGATACCAAGAGAGAAAGAAAAAGAAAACCCCCCTCTTGGGCCTTTAAGGGAGCACTGGGACCGGGTAGATAGTGCAAATGGTTAAGTGCTCCACTGCTGACTGAAAGGTTGGAGGTCCAAACCCACGCAGTGGGTCTGTGGGAGAAAGACCTGGTGATCTGTTTCTGTAAACAGTACAGTCAAGAAAATCCTGTGGGGCAGTTCTACTCTGTGACATGGAGTCAAAATCAACTTGGAGGCAATAACAACATGCCATTAAGAAAATCATAAACGAAATCATAAAGTCTATGATCTCACTGAAAAGGGAAAAATCCTTACGGGACCCCAGTATTAAATTAGGTTTACTTACACATGCACAAACATAAAGATAGTTATAAAATGCCTTTTACTTTGAGCTTATACACAACTCAAAAACCAAAATCAATTTGCAGTTTAAATACAAAGAAAACAACACAATCAATACATTTCAAATGAGGACATACGCTTTAGTGTGAGGATCCTCGTGGAAGCCAAATCACCACTTGCAGTGTGAACAGTACACTGACCACCACAAGACAGGCTTTTCCTTTTACCTTTGAAGGGCAACCTAGGAGTCCTTTGCTCTTACCTGACCCAATGTCTCCTTTACACACTAAGCCCCACTCCTGCTCTTTTCTCATTGGCCCAGGACAATTGGCCTTAATGAAGTCATCAACACAAAGAAGGGTTTTGGAGGATGAAGGGCTGTTGCTCATTTTTTGGGTCCCTGGGTGATACAGTTTGTGCTTGACTACTAACTGAAAGATTGGTGGTTCAAACCCACCCAACAGTGCCACAGAAGAAAGGCCTGGCGACCTGCTTCCGTAAAGACTACAGCCAAGAAAAGCCTATGGAGCAGTTCCACTCTGCAACAGATGACGTTGCCATGAGTTGGAATCAGCTCCTTGGCAATGAGTTTGGTTTGGTTTGGGTGCTCACTTCCTGAGGTTAGCTTGGAAATGAGAGGCCCTGAGGGGTGGGGGGGGGGCACAAGACATCATTAATTCCAGTGAAGCTGCGCCCCTGCCTTCCTCTTGCCGGTGACAGCCTCCAGAGCTCTTGACTTCCCACCATTAATTACCTCGTTTGCTTCTCATTCCAAGCCAGAGACATGGGCAGGGCAAGTTTGAGGTGCCTGAGTCCAGCGCTCTTGAGTCTTCTACCGTCTCCTCAAGGGAAGGCATGAGTTTTTTAACCTATATTTTTACAAGAAAAAAAGAATGTAAATTCTTATTTTTCAGATGATTCTGCATCTTTCCTCTTCGGCTTACCTCATCTCAGAGAACTTTTAACAATGGTACGTAAAGAACGCCCTGAACGTATTTTTTTTTTTTTTTTAACAGCTGTGTAGTATTCTGCCCCATGCCCCTCCACTTTTAGCTTTTACAAACAACGCAGAGGTAAACAATCTCGCATGTGCGTCATTTCACACGTACTAGGTATATCTGTAGAATGAACTGCCAGACCTGGGACTGCTGGTCAAAGGGCATATGCCTCGTAATCTGGATACAAACTGCCGAAGTATTCTCCACAAAGGTTGTAACAATTAAACTTCTACCCGCAAGGTGTGAGCCTGTTTTTTTTTTTTTTGGATTTTTGCCAATCTGATAGGTGAGAAATTATATCATAGTATAGTTTTAATCTGGATGTGCTTATATTTACCAGGTGTCTGGCTGGGGTGTGGGGGGTACAGTCTTCTGTCGGGAGCACAGGATTTCCCAGGGCCAAGCTGTCGATACAGGGTCCACACTGCTGACCTCATTTGCTTTAACCCATAGACAAGTGGCCCAGGGAGAGACTAACTACGCCAGGAATCACCCAAGTTATCTCCAAATCTGAAAAAATCTGAAGGCACCGGAAAAGTCACATCTGCTTCTCTGCGCCTATGGATGGTGGAGTGGGGTCTACTCATGTCTTTAGAATGATCTCCCAAGACATCACCAGGCTCCTGGGCTCTCACACCAGTGGGAAGTTTTCCTTGAGGTCTAACCTCTACCAAAGACTCTGCCCAGTTCTGGGCTGGTTCTCTGTGGAATGCAAGATGGCAAGGCTCCAATAAATGACCAGTACCAGTTGCTGTTGATTTCGATTCCAACACATGGCAACTCCATGTGTGCAAAGTAGAACTCCACAGAGTTTTCATGGCCGTGACCTTTTGGAAGTAGATGACCAGGCCTGTCTTCTGAGGTGCCCCTGGGTGGATTCAAACTACCAACCTTTCTGTTGGTAGCCAAGTGCTTAACTGTTTGTATCACCCAGGGACTCCTATCAATGAACAAAAAGGTCCTTAAACCCGAACAATTCAGTCCTGCCTGTGATCAGCAACCATAGTGTCCCTCAGGACTGTAGACCCTAGTGAAGATGAAAACTAGGTTAGTTCCACATGATTTGTTCTATATGCACCCGTTCTAGCTGCTAGAGATCACTCCTTTCTTTCCTGAGACTCATTCCTCTGAGGCGAGGCCTTGTCTAGAAGTAATCTGAGCTTAAATATGTGGGTCTGGCATTGCTGAGGCCTGGGAGGCCATAAAAGGGCCCAGTGAAAGATCCTGTCCCCTGGAACCTGCCTGTGTGTTTGAATGCTCGGCTGAAGGAAGGACTTTAGAATTGTCACAGCCGTTACCTTTTGTTATAGGCTTTTTATAGGCATGATAATATTCATTAACGTGTATGTGTGTGCATGTGTTGAGGACTCTGATCTTTAGGGTCGGGCTCTGGTCTCAAGCCAACAGTCCCTTGGCCCCAGAACTTCAGAATCTCTAGACTGAAGCCACTAGGAAGAAAGCAGCTTCTCAGACTTAGAACATAAAACCCCAGAGCTGAAGAGACCTTAGGCAGTGTTGAGCTCCCTCATTGTACAGCTGGGGAAACTGAGTCCCAGGGAGGCTAAGGAACTCATTCAAGGTCACCCAGCTAGCAGATGGCAGAGCCAGGCTTGAAAGGAGGTATCTGGACTTGTAGGCCAGTCTTCTCTGAGCCTTCTGCCCCTTGGCTGCTTCCAGCTGAGTTCTAAGGGGTGACGGCTCGGCCTGCTGCCCTGGAGACTGAGTGTGGGTGCCCAGGATGGATGTCACTGCTGCTACTGCCACTCCCCGAAAGGCTACCAGCTCAGGCAGGAGCCCAGAGACCAAGGTGAACAAGGGGATGCCACAGGGCCCACTCTGGGCATGCCCAGATTTGTCTCCCGCCAGCTGTTAATTAGACCTAACAATCAGCAGAGGAACCCAGAGAATCCCTGGCTCCTTTCCTTCTGCCTCCCTCCCTTCTCCAGACACGGGGAAGGGGAAAGGTGCAGGCATCGGCCTTACCAGAAAGCAGCCTAATCCCTTTGCCTGTCTTGGGAAAGCTCTTAATGAGGATTGCTTCAAAGGGCAAGGGCAGGGAGAGGGCCTTCCTTCTCTGCCAGAGCAGAGAATTTCTGAGGAGTCCCCCTCTCTCAAGATGCCAAGTCTCAAGTCTAACTGCCACCACGGCTCAGGACTCAGCGATAAGAGGAACCTGGGAGCTGAATGTGGAAAAGGGACAACCCCTTGGGGCAAGGATAAGACGTGTCACTCAGTACTTCCTCACTGGCCCCTTGGCTAGGTCTTCACTCCAGGCTCCCCACGTTTGCTCATGCCCTTTCTCGTACTGGGAAGTTCATCCCTATTCCTGTCTACCTGTGCCAACCCTGCGCGTCAGTAATGACCCAGCTCAATCCACCTTCTCAGAAATGTTATGGCTTCAACGCTGTTAGCTTCTGGAACCCAGAAGTCACTCAGTGAATCCTCATTGATTTGAATTTGTTGAACACCTAATATATATCGGTGTTTTAGGCCAGTTCCCTCTGAGATAATGGTTTGGGCGCTAGTAATTTATTTGGGAAAGAGCTCGGGTGGTGCAACTGTTAAGAGCTTGGCTGCTAACCGAAAGGTTGGGGGTTCAAATCTACCCAGTGGCTCCACGGGAGAAAGACCTGGCAAAAGAAAACCCTATGGGGCAGTTCTGCTCCGTCACATGGGGCTGCTATAGTTGGAAATTGACTTGATGGCACCTATCAACAACAGAAGTTTGAGAGGTGATCCCAAGATAGACTGGTAAGGGGGTAGAAAAGTGAGGCAGGGAAGGAGACTGTGTAGAACACTCATGTCAGAGTTACCCACCCAAGGGACAGGGGAGCTGGGATATTTATCCACCAATTCCTATAGTCATTGGTTGAGGGACAGGGTGACATCAACTCTCTGGTACTTCTGGCCTGCCCTGCACACGAACCCAAACAGTTCAAAGTTGGAAGTGTCAGAATGGCGAATGCAGAGGGATATGGGTAGGTATGAGCATGTCTGCATATGCTGGTAGCTGAGGGTACAAAGATGAACTGAGCAATTCCCTGCCCTCTAGGAGTTCACAATCTAGTAGAGGGGAGCAGAGGGTTAGACACTTCCTTGCCATGTAGTGCATTAATGCCAGGAGGGAGGGATCCACACTGGGAGCTTAGATGTGGGACACTTAACCAGGCTGAGATTCAGGGAAGACATTCTGGAAAAGATGGAGTTCTGGGGTTTTGAAGGATGAGTAGAAGTTTGTCTGAGTGATGAAAGGTGGCAGGGCATTGTAAGTAGAGGGAACGGCATGGTCAAAGTCACGGTGTATGGGCGCTGGTTGTCAACTCTACCACCATCTCTACCCCAGGATAAGAGTCAGCTCAAGTTCAAACTAATTTTGCGACAGCAGCTAATCTTAACGTTAACCAGGGAGGCCTGGCTGATGTTGAATTTTGCCAACACAAGAAGACTTGATTTAATGAGCTTAGTTAGAAATGTACCACTCACACTCTTCAAGTGTATCAGTGGCCTCCAAAATGAGGTGGGCAAGACTGGCCCATTGATATTTGTGAAGGTATGGGAATCTTGCTTTTATTTATTTTTTTTTCTTTCATCCTTTTAAAATTTCTAATTTTTTGTGTTTATTTTTTTATAACGTACATAGTTTATTAGTATGGTAAAAATCAGTCCACTCCAGCTCATGGCGACCCTGTATGTGTCAGAGCAGAGCTGTGCTTCATAGGGTTTTCAATGGCTGATTTTTCGGAAGTAGATCTCTAGGCCTTTCTTCTGAGGTGCCTCTGGGGAGACTCAACCTCCAACCTTTTGGTTAGTAGCCAACTGCATTAAGTGTTTGCATCAGCTAAATAAATATACACATATTGGGGCATATATCACAGGCTTTTTATTAACAGAGGTATATGACCAAAAGAACCAGGAGTCTACTGAAGTAGATGGTGGCTGGGGGCCTGCTTGGATTGTGCCCCAGGAGAAAGGTTCTAAGACTTTCCCCTACACCCCTCACCCATTAGCAAGGGGTCCAGGTTGGGCTCTTTAGTGGTGGAACTGGGTTTGCAATGGAATCCCCACTCCCTTGACAAAACCCCTGTGAATAAGGGCCATTAGAGGGCTGGGCTCAGGCTGGGGAGGGTCCCCAATTGGAAAGGGCTACAGAATAGACTTCTCCCTTCTCAGACCCACTGACCCACCAGTCCTGGTTTGGAGCCGTTTCCATAGTAACAAGGCTGAAGCCACCACTTGATCTCTTAGGCCCTCAGTGGGCTTTGAGGGGTCTTCTCAGGACCCTTCCTCTCAGGGCCAAAGTTCCCAGGCTTGGCTCAGGCCCAGCACTCACACTTTCTGGCTGACTCACAGCCTCCCCAGCCACACTCCAGCCCCTGCTACCCAAGCTTGGCCTGGTCTCTCTGTCCAGGATATGGTCATTCATTAATCACCTTGGTCATCTTTCCATCCATGCTTGTTGAGCTAATGGGGAAGGCAAACAGAAATGTCTGCAAATATAGAAAATTCCTGCTGACCAGGTGAGAAGCTGTGGCTTGGGGGTATCAGATCTTCCTCAATGTGGCTGCACGGATGGCTCCCCAGTGTGGAAAAATTTCCATTCTTTAATCAGGAGGTAGTGGGCAGCTTCCTGGGCAGTTCCTGCTCCCCAGTTGGAGGCCCATCTTATCAAATATAGACTAGGGCTTGGCTCAGGGTGGGGGGCTGTAGGAGCCAGTATATCCTGAGTGGTATCATTACTCAGGCCTGAGACTGGCTCCACTCTGGGCCCCCTAAGATGCCCAGCTGGCCCAGTTGGCTGAATGGGAGGGTGGGGCCTGGGCTTTGCACTCTCTCACACCTCAGGCTTGTTAATAATTATCCTAGGGGAGGGCAAGGCCTCAGTAGACATCACTAATGAGCCTGCTAAGTGACAGCTGGGACCTTTCTCCCTCACCTGCTCATGAAAACAAGGCCTGGCAAGGAGTTATTTAACCCTCTTTGGGCTGGGAGCTCCCTGAGGGCAGGGCCATGTCTCCCCTCTCAGACTAGGGTCCCTCAGGGCAGTGGCTGTGTCTCCACCTCAGACTGCCTCCCCCTAAGACTTGGGCTCCCTGAGGGCAGGACCATGCCTTCCCCTTCAAACTGGGGCTCCCTGAGGGCAGGACTGTGTCTCCCCCTCAGACTGGAGCTCCCTGAGAGCAATCTTGTGTCTTCCCCTCAGACTAGGGCTCCCTGAGGACAGGGCTGTGTCTCCCCCTCAGACTGAGGCTCCCTGAGGGTAGAGTTGTGTCTCCTCCTCAGGCTGGGGCTTCTGGAGTCTCTGGAGCCCTCTCCATTGCCATCATGAGCTCCTTCTTATTCCTGTAACCAATGCCTGACTTTCTATCCAGAATGGGGTCCATCCCTTTACACAAAAGTCTGTTCTGGTTAATATCAGCTATAAAAGCTGTCCAAAAGAACATTCGATAACCATGAAAATGTTCTAAATCTGCCCTCTTGAATACAATAGCCATTAGCCACATGTGGCTGCTGAGAAAAACTGCATCTAAGTTACTGAATTTTTTAAAAATTTATTTTTGTTGTTGAGAATATGCACAGCAAAAAACACACCAATTCAAGCTTCTACATGTACAATTCAGTGACACTGATTACATTCTTCAAGGTTTGCAACCATTCTCACCTTCCTTTTCTGAGTTGTTCCTCCCCCAATAACATAAACTCACTGCCCTTAAGGTTCCTATTCAATCTTTCAAGTTGCTGTTATCCATTTGATTCTGTATAGATAGTTATTAAAAGAGTATAATGCTCAAGGTAGATATTCTTTACTAGTTAATCTAAACTATCATTTGGTTTTAAGAAGACTTCAGGCAATATTTTTGGTTTAAGGTTTAAAGATTATCTCGGGGCAATAATTTCAAGGCTTCATCTAGCCTCTGTGGCTCTAGAAACCCTGGATTCTAAAAGAATTTGAAATTCTGTTCTGTATTTTCCCCCATTTGATCAGGATTCTTCTATAGAATCTTTGATCAAAATGTCCAGTAATGGTAGCCGGGCACCATCCATTTCTTCTGGTCTCACGGCAAAGGACACATTTGTTCATGGAGGCAATTAGCCACATAACATCCTCCTATTCCTGACTCTCCTTCTTCCTCTGTTATAGAGGTGAAGAGAGACCAATTGTGCTTTGGATGGCAGCTTGCAAGATTTTAAGACGCCAGGCACTATGCAAAGAGCTAGGAGGTAGAACAGAAGCACTAAGCATGTTATTAGGCCAATTAACTGGAATGTTCCATGAAACCATGACCCTAAATTTCCAAACTAAGGAACCAAATCCCATCAGGTGTTTGGTTGTACATAAGCAGCCTCAGCAACTACTGTTTTTTTTTTTTTTGTTGTTGTTGTAAATGTATCTATCACACAATTTTTTGCCAATTTCAACTTTTTACAGGTGTGCAATATTGACAGCAATTGCACTAATCAGATGTGCAACTTTACCCTTAATTAATGGGATTTTCCCATCGCTGTGAACTGAAACTCAGTACTCCGTAAGCAATAAACCCTCTCCCTTTTCCTCTCCTTCCCACCCCTGGTAACCACTAATGAACTTTGGTCTCTATACATTTGCCTGTTTCTTGTCTTTTTATATAACTGATGTCATACAATATTTGTCCTTTTGTAGTTGAATTATTTCCCTCAGTATAATGTGTTTGAGCTCCATCCGTATTGTAGTGTGTGTCAAGATTTCAGTTTCTCCTATTGTATGTATATTCCACATTTTGTTTATTCACTCATCTATTGATGGGCAATTAGGTTGTTTCCACCTTTTGGCTATTGTGAGTAGTGCTGCAACGAACATTGGTGTACAGGTATCTGTTTGAGTCTCTGCTTTCAAGTCTTTTGGGTATACACCTAGGAGTGGAATTGCTGGCTCTTATGGTAGTTCTATTTTTAGCTTTTTGAGGAACTGCCATACCATTTTGCATTCCTACCAGCAGTGGATAAGGGTTCCAATTTCCCCACATCCTCACCAACATTTTTTATTTTCTGTTTCTTTTTTTTTTTAATCTTAACCATTCCACTAGGAGTAAAACGGTGTTCCATTGTGGTTTTGGTTTTCATCTCTCTGATGGCTAATCATGCTGAGCATCTTTTCATGTGTTTGGTGGCCATTTGTATGTCCTCTTTGGTGAAATGTCTATTCAAGTCCTTTGCTCATTTTATGATCGGGTTATTTTTCTTTTTGTTGTTAAGTTGTCAAAGTTTTATACATATTTTGGTTATTAGATTCTTATCGGATATATGGTTTCCAAAGATATTCTTCCAGTTGGTAGCTTCTCTTTTCACTTTTTTTTGTAAAGTCTTTCGATGAACAAAATTTTTTTATAAGGTCCCATTTATCTATTTCATCTTTTACTGTTTGTGCTTTTGTTATTATATTAGATAATCCATTGTTAAAAGCTAGGCCCACGACCCCTGCATTTTCTTCTAAGAATTTTATGGTTTTAGTTTTCACATTTACACCCTTAATCCATTTATAATGTGTTTTGAGTTACTGAATTTTTAAAATCTAGCTTTAATTTAACTTTAAATAGCCACATGTGGCCAGTGACTACCATATACCACAGCACAGGTCTACAGAGTTTCACAAGGAGACCTTGAATGATTACCAAGCAAATTTATGCAAAACAACCCTCAAAACTGCCATACCATTGGTGAGTCAGAGCCCTTGCCAGCCTCACGGGGCCCAAGGCCACTTTCCTTGGAGATGGCTTCTGGTAGGGAGCGTGGGTTTCCTTCCCCTGTACCCCCCAGACAGCTGAGGGGCCTGGAGGCGCAAGGAGCTGGCCAGAAAACACCTGCTCTTAACAAGGGTCCCCAGGAGCCAGGCAGCCCTCCCTCCACAGGGCACGGGGCTGTCGTCACCTGAATGAGGGAGATTTATGGAAAATCCCTTCACACAACAGGCGGATTTTCCAAGCCTCATTGGCTGCTCTGGTTTAAGCCTTCATTAGCTGGGACAGGGGACAATGGCGGAGGTGGGGGTGAGGACCTGGGTCTATTCAGCTATCATTCGGCACTGAGAACTCCATCAGTGCCCACCCCTCCTCCTCCGCTCCTGAGGACAGGTCACTCTCCCTGACATTTAATAATAATCATAAAAGGCCCCTAGCATCCAGCAAAGTCAGACTCGGCCTTTGAGGATTATCTTGCTTGCTCTTTAAGAGTTATGGTTTGGCTTTACAATTCCCTATGCCTTGTAATGCACAGTCTGGAAGTTCTTCTCTATAGCTAACCTAATTCCGTCATACTTTTAGGCCCAGCACCTTGGACTTTTCTCTCCCTTTAAAGTCATGGCAACATTTCAAAGTGGCAAGGTCAAGTATATGATTTCCCAATAAAAACCTTGATTGGAAGAAGAAACCGCTGACTGCTGGAGCTGGAAGGACCAGAGCAATTTCAGGCCCTTTCCCCTCACTGTGCATTCGGAGAAGGGGTGTGATTCTCCCAAGTTGGTAGTGGCAGAATTAGAGCCAGAACCCAAGGCTCCAGGACAGTGACTGCCTCTGTACCAGCTGCCTCAGATGTAGCACATCCACAATAAATTCCCAGGGACCCAGTGACAAAACACTTCCCTACAAGATAGCAATGCTTAACCCAAAGGAAGAGATCTCTAAGAGTGAAATATTACGTCTTATCTCACAGATGCTTTTTTTGTATTCAAGCCCCTTCCAGAAAGTACTCACTATAAGTTAAGGAGATCAGTAGAAGTATCTTTGAGGATCAGTACCATTTGCCATCGAGTCAATTCTGACTCATGGCCACCCCATTCGTGTCAGAGTAGAACCGTGCTCCATAGGCTTTTCAATGGCTGATTTTTCAGAAATAGATCTCCAGGCCTTCCTCCCAAGGTGCCTCTGGGTAGACGTGAATCTCCAAACTTTTGGTTAGCAGCCGAGTGTGTTAGAACTTGGTCTTAGAAGAGGTGAGGTTTGAAGGGGACCTTTTGGGATGGTAAGTTTTGGATGGGAGAAGAGAAAGGAGGTGAAACATTCCCAGGGCAGGATCAGCTAGGGCAAAGGCTCAGGAGACCCACAGCAGGCTCCTGGGGGCTATTCCCCCCTGTTGGGGATGGGAGGCAGGCATTGTTCACCAAGCAGAAAGTAGATGAGTACAGCCAGTTCCCTCTAATGGCAGGGTATCCAAGTCCTGGGAGGTGACTCGCCTTGTGGGGTGAACTGGCTGGAGCAGGAGGTGTTTATGATTTCTCCTCTTCTGGGGGCAGCTGGAGCAAGCCAAGTTTACAGTTGCACCAGAACTCTATAAACACGCTTGGTGTGTGTGTATGTGTGTGTGTGTGTGTATGTATGTGCGTGCATGTGTGGGTGAGTGTCCACTGCCACCCGACCTTCATCCCAAGGATAGGCTGCTTCTGGCCTCCCTCACCTGGTGAGCCAGGAGAGAAGAAGCTCTGCTGGAAGACTGCTCTCTTGGGCCTGGTGACAGTAAGCATGGACAACAAGAGATCCTGTGGGCCCTGCAGGCTTCCTGGGGAGGCCTCGGTGGGATACTGGAGAATGGGTCTGGGGAGGGGGAAGAGCGTTCCAGACCTAGGGAACAGCCGGAGAGAGGAGTGTGTGCGCACGTGTGATCACACAGCAGGAAAGGATGAGCCTTGGGGATGTGCAGGAGAGGAGGTAGGAGAATTGGCTACAGGTTTTCTAGGGAAGCCTTTAGACCTGATCTGAGAGTTACTAGTAAAAATCTTGGAAATCCTTTTAAGAAATCATGAATGTAAAAATGGCTGCCTCCCATGAAAGCCCCTCATGTTTATTTTATTATTGTTAGTAATTACAGTACGATGTAAAGTTACTTACTGGTGTTGTGACTGGGTTGCCTGAGCCATCCACCTTCCAACCGGCCCTGAACATGTATGGGACAGTGGCCTGCATTAGGGAAAGCCCATGGTCTCAATTAGGGGTCAGTGATGGTCAGGGTTAGGGGTCAAGCTATGACCTGGATGGAACAGACTTTTGGTAGAGTTAAAGGGTCAGTCATGGTTGTGACTGGCTGTCGGTCAGTGGCCAGGGCTAGGAGTCAGATTCTGACTGGGGAACTGTTTCTTTTACGTGAAGCTAACTGCCCTGGTAGAAGCTGACCTCGTTGTGGAAACATTACGGAGTAGAGGCAGGAACATTTGTTTGAGGACTCAAAAGATTTGTGTTTTAGTCCTGGTTCTTCTAACTCTTGAGCTGGGTAAGTCTGGGCAAGTTGCCTGACTTCTCTGAACTTCTGTATCCCTTCCCTAGAAGAGTAACAATGCCCACCTGCCTGGCTGCCTGCCTGCCTTACAGTGTGTGAGTTAATTCCTAGTGTGTATCCTATTATAGGGAACCCTAGTGGCATTTTTTTTTTTAGTGTCATAGTGGTTAAGTGCTACAGCTGCTAACTAAGAGGTCCGCAGTTTGAATCTACCAGGTGCTCCCTGGAAACTATATGGAGCAGTTCTACTCTGTCCTATAAGGTTGCCATGAGTCCGAATCGACTCTACAGCAGTGTGTTTTTTTGATCCTATTATAAGGATTCAAACTAATTTGCATTTGAATTAGTTTGAATCCAAATTGACTTGATGGCGTTGGTTTTTTTTTTTTTTTTTTAATAAGGAAGCCCTGCTTCCTGGGTGGCACAAATGGTTAAGCACTGGACTACCAACTGAAAGGTTGGAGGTTCAAACCCACCCAGAGGTGCCTCAGAAGACAGGTGTGGCAATCTGCTTCTGAAAGGGCACAGCCTTGAAAACCCTGTGGAGCAATTCTACTCTGCACACTTGGGATTGCCATGAGTTGAAACTGACTCATGGCAACTAACAACAACAACATCCTATTATAAAATAGGAGTGAATAATTATTGATAACACCACAGCCTATTCATCTTCACCCTGACAGACCTAAGTTAAATCCTCAGTGGTCAGGTGGCTGGTTCAGTGGATAAAGCAGTGATGTCTAAAATTGTCTTCATATTGGAATCACCTGGGCATCTTTGAAAACATACTGATGCCCAGTTCCTGCTCCAACCCTCCCAAATTCTGGTTTAATTGGTAAAGTTCTTAGCTGGTGGAACCATGCAGGGGGCAGTGGGACAAAACAAAGGAGCCATGGTTAAAACAAAGTTGATCTGTACTGTTTGAGTAAGTGTTTTTCAGGACAATTGTTTACCAACAGATGGTAAGTTATTAATAATAATGGCTGTTGTGGATTGCATAACCACTTAACCACTGGACTTAACCATTGGATTAAATTGAGTTAAAGCCATTACTAATGAGCTAAAGGAGTCCCTGGGTGATGTGAATGGTTAACATACTCAGCTAACAGGAAAGTTGGAGGTTTGAGTCCACCCAGAGGCATCTTGGAGAAAAGGCCTGGAGATTTACTTCTGAAAAGCCAGCCACTGAAAATCCTATGGAGCACAGTTCTACTCTGACACACATGGGCTGGGCATGAGTCAGAACTCACTTGATTGCAACTGGCAATGAGGTAAAAGAGAACGAAACTTTAAGTGGCCACTTGGGCCATAGGTGGAACCAACCAGCTAACTAACTCCAGGGATCCATCTCTGTGGAGGCCTGACTAAGGGAGATGAGATGAGTCAGCAGCAAAAGAGTCAAGGAAGAAGTTTCTCACTTCACCTTCTCCATATCTCTGTTTCTTCATCTGTGAAGTGGAGTTAAAATTATCCTTACCTCACAGAGGTGG
This sequence comes from Loxodonta africana, assembly GCF_030014295.1. Taxonomy (NCBI): domain Eukaryota; kingdom Metazoa; phylum Chordata; class Mammalia; order Proboscidea; family Elephantidae; genus Loxodonta; species Loxodonta africana. The sequence continues at coordinate 106,562,735 of NC_087342.1, forward strand.
TTGGGAGACTCAAATGAAATGAAACACATTGTAAATGGTAGTGATCAACACCAGTCAGCCGAGAGTTGTGTACTGAACGTTGGGGATGTGAGTGGGGAAAAGCAGGCTCCCTGGGACTACCTTCGGATCTCCCCTCACTGGAAATTCCTGATGATAGTCTGAAGCCAGGGGTATGGGTGGACAACATGGACCCTGGTAAACCTGGAATCTCATGGGGGTCAAAGATTTCCTCTGGTCTTAAGTCCTGAGTAGGATCTTTGTGTTCCACTTTTTGTTTCAAAAAATATGGTCCGCATAATAACCTATAGGATGGGTGGGGAGTGGGGAGAGGAGGGCTCTGCACTTTGAGCTCTTTGCGAGGGTAGGAGTATTGTGGAGCTCCTGGAGGCTTCAGCTCAGGGTTGGGGACACCTTCTGGCCAGGTTTCCAGTGTCTTGGTCGTCAAGGGAAAGTGAAGTTTTCTACTGTGGCCTGTGCGTCTTTAAGACTTGGAGAAGGATTGCGGGGGGGGGGGCGGGGGGGGGGTGCTGACTGGGGAAAATTCCAACCAGTGGGTTCCCTTGAAATGGAAGTGACATCTAGTGGTCTGAAAAAGAACTGCCAAGCTGGCCCCACCCCCCACCCCTGGCCCCAGGCTAGCCCCTGGGGTTTCTTCACAGACTGCCAGGTCTCTCTCCTCCAGGGCCACAACCCTGCTCACAGACTCTGCTGCCCCAAGAAAGGGCTTTCAATGGCAGGGTGGCTCTCCTGGCCCAACACCAGACTGGAACCCCTGCCTGGGACCAGGTGCCCTGAGAGGCCAGGCTGGAGGCCACCAGAAGAGGCCTGGACACTGCGTCCCCTCTCCAGTGTGTCAGGGCTATAGGGCAGGGTCCCTGGGTGAACCTCCTGCCCCTGAATTCCGAGGAGCCCTATGCTGGGCCCAACCTCCCAGAAGTAAGAAGTCCGTGTGGTGTTCAGGTCCCAATGCTGAATCATCAGAAATGTGCAGCCAGGCCACCGCTGTTACGCAACGACCCTGCCTCTGGCCTGGTGGTGTCAACAGCAGACCTTGAGATCCTTATGAGGCAGGCGAACAGCCTCCAGAGGTGCGTGCGCCCCGATTGGGACTATTAAATTGGGCCTTGCACAGAGCCTTGGCCTCAAACCAAAGAGGGAGGGTGGAAGGAGAGGGACAGTGCTGGCCTACTGTTCTCCAAGGTCCCTAACTGGAGGAACGCCTGGTCGGAGCGGGGTGTCACAGCCCTTGTCATCCCAGGTGAGGGTGGGGGCAACAAGGAGTGACACACACATAAAACAGATCTGACGACCCTTGCAAAGCATCAGAAAAACCAGGGCAGCAGAGCCCCAGGGGCTGGGCAGGGAAGAGGGCAAGTGACAGGCCTTGGGATGACATAGCAAATGTTCAGAGGAGGCCCTGCCTTTAAAGATGGCAGGAGCCCTGTTCCCTGTCACTTCCCTTCTTGTATGCTCAGACCTAGGTTTCCCCTCAATGCCTGGCTCACAGGGTAAGGGTCCTCAGCTGGCCTCAGGTGCTGAGCCTGGTGGCACCAGAGCCTGAGCACGCAATAAAAGGGATTAGGGGGAACTGGGAGGACTTGCTGGCATAGCCTGGGACACATGGCAACCTGCATTTTTTCTGCCTGCTATGGCCCTCGTCGGAAATCCTGGTGGCATAGTGGTTGAGTGCTATGGCTGCTAACCAAAAGGTCGGCAGTTCGAATCCACCAGGTGCTCCTTGGAAACTCTATGGGGCAGTTCTACTCTGTTCTGTAGGGTCGCTATGAGTTGGAATTGACTCGACGGCCCTGGGTTTGGTTTGGTTTTTTTATGGCCCTCATCCTCAGCAGGGTGGAGAGAACTGGCCTGGGAGGCAGGAGCCCTGTGCCCCACATCAGCCTTGCCCCTTGTGAGGCCTAGCTGTTTCTGGCCTCACTCTATGATTCTGGAAGCTTCGCCACAGGCACTTTTTCTGGGACCCTCTGCTCAGCCACTTTGGTCTGGGTGACGAAGCCTCTATTTCAGGGAGAAGAGTGTTTCAAGATACTCCACGAAAAAGCTGCATAGTCGGCTCCCTTCTGGGAGATTCAAACAGTTAACATCTTATAGTCTCCAGAATTTCTGAGGTAAAAAATATTTGCTGGCTTTGTCTTGTTAATTTTCGTTTCAAAGAAGTACAATATGGGCATAGTAAAAAAAAAAAAAAAAAAACACAACACACAAGCACAATAATTGGTGAATCTAGGTAAAGGGTATAGGCAGTTCTATCTTATTCTAGCAGTTTTTCTCTAAGTTTGAATTATTTCAACATAAAAAAGTAAAAAAAAAAAAAAATTCAAACAAATATCTCTCTTCCATGTTTTTCCCCAGCAAACACTCAGTTCCATTCCTTAGGGCACCTGAGTTTCCATTTTTCTGTATATACTTCTAGAGATAGTCTGACATATATGTATTTTCTACATGTTTTTTCATACATGTATTTTCATATTTTTTAGTATATACTCATGTGTATATATGCATACACATATATACCAACACACACACATTTGTACGCATATACACACACATGCACACATATATATTCACACACAATACATACACACATATATATACCAACCAACCAGTTGTTGAGTTGATTGCAACTCGTGTAGCCCTATGTGTTGTGGAGTAGAACTGTGTTCCATAGGGTTTTCAAGGCTGTGAGTTTTCAGAAGCAGATCACTGGGCCTTTATTTCAAAGTGCTCCTGGGTGGGTTCGAACTGCCAATCATTCAGTTAGTAGTCAAGTGCTTAACTGTTTGTGCCACCAAGTGACACATGTAGGTATGTATGTATTTATATCTAGTTGCATATATATATAAAGAGAAAAAAAAATTTTTTTTTTATATACATATATATGTTTTACTCCCACACAGTTGGGGACCTATCTCCCCATTGTTCTGAACCTTTTTTCACTTAACAATGTATCTGTAAACCATTTGATGTGAGGACACAGAGCTAGCTACCTTTTATTCTATTGAGCAGACAATTCAAATTTTTATTTAGAAGAGATCGAATAGTGAGGCGGTTAAGAGCATAGACTTTGGAGCAGGGAGAGTTTAGATTCCTGCTCTATTACAAAGCAGTTGTTTAATGTTGGGCCAGTTCCTTAACTCTTAGTGACTCGGTTTCTCATCTGTAGACCAGAGGAAATAGCAGGAGCATCAACCTCAAAGGGTTTTGTGGGGATTAAATGAGATAATACTTGTAAAGGGCTTAGAGCAGTGCCTGGTGTTCTCTATGGTAAGCACTCAATAAATGCTAGCTACTGCTCCCAAGATTATTTAGCCAGACTCCTTTGGAGAGAGTTGGGCTGTTTCCAGTCTCTTATTATTATAAACAATGCCGCAAAGGAATATCCTGTTCACACGTCATTTAGTACTTGTGGGAGTGTATCTGTAAGAAACATTCCAGGGAGTGGAACTGCTGGGTCAGAGGCCGTGTGCATTTTCAATTTTGAAAGATACTGCCAGGTTACCCTCCACGGGGATGTGCCGCTCACACTCCCACAGCCTTGCCAACCCCAGGCACGTGTCCCCTGAACACAGCGTTTCCCAAATTTATTTTGGCACAGAAACGTGTTGTGGACCTTCCTGGGGAATCACTGGGCCTTCAGCACCTCCCACTCCTGGGTCTGTCAGGGGATTTTCTGAAAGAAGCCAGCCCACAATGGGAGCTGGAGTGGTCTACAGTCAGCAAAAGCCCCATGAAGCCCAGGTCTGCCTGAGTCCATCATACATCCATTCATTCTACAAATGTTTATTAACCATCACAGTGCTCACAAGTTTGCATATTCTTGGTGGCTGTCTTTTCCGGACCGTTAGAACATTGGAACCCTGGTGGCGCAGTGGTTAAGAGCTTGGCTGCTGACCAAGAAGGTTGGCAGTTACAATCTACCAGCCGCTCCTTGGAAACTCCATGGGAGAAGTTCTACTCTGTCCTATAGTGTTCCTATGAGTGGGAATTGACTCAATGGCAATGGTTTTTTTTTTTTTTTGGTCTGGTTGGAACATCAAAACCTTTTGTTGAATCTGGTAATACTTAAGATTGGGCTTGTTGCCACGATTTCATTCCTGAGTCAGCAGCTTACAGTTCCTAATATACCAATTGCCCTCACGTAGACTCCAACTCATAGTGACCCCTTGTGTGTCAGAATAAAACTCTGCTCCATAGGATTTTCGGTGGCTCATTTTTCAGAAGTAAATTGCCAGGACTTTCTTCTGAGGCGCCTCTGGGTGGACTCGAACTTCCAACTTTTTGGTTAGCAGCTGAGTGCAGTAACCATTTGCATCACCCAGGGACTCTACAATTTCTAATAGCATTGTTGATATTTTATCATGTATATGAAGGCACATCCATTGAAAACCCCATGGAACACAGCTCTACTCTGACAAACATGGGGTTGCCATGAGCTGGAATCGACTGAACAGCAACTGTTTTTTGTTTTAAATGAAGGCATATAGCAATGCCAGTACTAAATTAGCTGTGATAATGGGGAGCCTGACTGTTCTACTGGGAATTAGAGTTACTGCTATGAATAGCCTATAAGCCCCTGCTTCTCTCCTTTCCCTTCATGGCATATTGGAGTTGATTATAAAGAGACCCTGTTATCTAAAAAATAAACCTCACCAACACAAAATATATCTAAAGGGTGAATATTCCTTCTCCAAAGACGCTTCTAGTGAGTTAATTTTAGTGGATTTTTATTAAAACCTTCTAGGAGGCTGTGCAAGGCAGATGGCTGTTCTGGACCAGCAACTTTGAGCAAGAGAACAGGCCTGATGTGTTTCTCACCAATTCTTAACATTCTAATCACCCACAGCTTGCTCATACCCTCATCACATACAGGCCCGGGCTGGAATGCTCCTTTATGATCTGCTCTGATCTCAGCGTGGTTGCCAAACTTTCTAGGACTTCTGCGGGTTCTCTGGGTAGCCTGGCATCAAAGCCTCCGACATGATGTCTCTCTCCTCTCCAGTGACCTTGTAGATCTGACAATGCCAAGGGCTTTGCGATCTGGATCTGGTCCAGAGACTGTCCCAGGCTGCTCAGAGGCAAGGAAGCAAACTAAGTGCATTTCCAGAATGCCCTTAGGGGTCAGGTTTAAGGTATGTGCATCCTTAGTGAAGGTCCAATAGGCTTCTTTCTTTTTTTTTCCCAGTTGTTAAGGAAAAAAAAATTTTTTTAGTTCAAACATTCATGCAGAAAAGTGTACAAATCATTAGGTGTATAGCTTAATGATTTTTTTTTTTTTTGAAACTGTACACCTCATGTAACCCATCATCCAGAACAAGAAATATGAGTCCTTGGGGATGCAAATGGTTAAGCATGAAGCTGCTATCTGAAAGGCTGGCAGTTCAAACCCACCCACAGGCTCCTCAGAAGAAAAGCCCAGTGATTTACTCCTGAAAGGTCACAGTCTTGAAAACCCTATGGAACACAGTTCTACTTTGCAATACATGTGCTTGTCATGAGTCAGAATTGACTGGACCGTAACTGGAAAAAAAAAAAAACACTCAATTCATATCTCCATGGATTACCAGATCAGAAAATAGAGTTGCCAGGGTCCCTCAAACCTTGCCTGGTGTCACCTCCCTGTTGTTACTCTCACCAGAGGCAGCCACTCTTTTGGCTTCTATGCCTGACGGTTAGTATTAACTGACTTGGAATGTTATAAATGGAATATAGCTGGGTGGTGCAAACAATTAAATGCTCAGCTACTAATGGAAAGGTTGGCAGTTTGAGTCATCCCAGAGATGCCTCAGAAGAAAGGCCTGGCAATCTCCTTCCAAATGGTCACAGTCATGAAAACCCTACGGACTGCAGTTCTACTCTGCAGCACATGGCATTGCCATGAGTTAGAATCGACTTAATGGCAACTGGTTGTTTTTTTTATAAATGGAGTCCCACCTTGTGTACTTGATTGTGTAGCTTCTTGTGCTCCATGTTGCGAGATTCCTGCAGGTTGTGTGTAGAGTTCATTCATTCCCATTGTCTGAGTATATAATTTTTAATCCGTTTAATTCATTCTACTGATAACCATTGGGTCGTTTCCAGTGTGGGGCTATGATGAATAATGCAACTATAAACATTCTATGCCTCATGGTATACAACGGCATGCGTTTCTGTTGGAGATATACCTAGGGGTGGAACTGCTGTGCCATAGGGCAGACACCCCCAGATTTCCAAAGTGGTTGTATCAAGTTACACTCCCACCAGCAGGGTGTGGGAGTTCCGGTTTCTCCACATCCTGCAGACTTGGTGTTGTCAGTGTTTCTCATTTTACCATTTGGGTGGTCAAAATTACCTTTCTAAACCACAGATCCTTTGATCACCCTGCTGCTGCCAGTCTTTCAAAACCTCCCCAATATTTCATCAAGAAAACTTTTAAATATACAAAAAGTCGAAAGAATTGTAAGCAGTTGAAAGAATTGAGCACCAATCTACACAACACCTAAATTCACAATTAGCCCTTTATTATAATCATTTTTTCACAAGTCTAGCTATCCCAGTAGCCACAACAATGGATTCTAACACATCAAAGATCATAAAAATGGTGCAGGGCAGCGCAACGTTTCATTCTGTCATATACAAAGTTGCCATGAGTTGGAGCCAACACAATGACTAACAACAACAACAATAAGCAATCTATGTACCCTATATCCATCCTCCAGCTTATTTTTTAAGTTGTCATGTCTCTTTATTGAAGTAAATTAAAATTCACCCATTTTCAGCACAAATTCAGTGACCTAAGTAAATTTATACAGTTGTGCAACTGTGATCACAATCCAGTTTCAGAACACTCCTATTACCCCAAAAAGCCCCCCTTGCTGTTTGTAGCCAACTCCTATTCCCAGCCTAATTTCGTAGATTGAGTCCTGCCTCATTCATGTAGGAATTTACAACACATAGGAAAATCACACCATTTTGTCAAGTGGTGGGCAGTCACACAATACTGGGAATCATAGTGTCTTAGGCTGGCTTCTCTAGAGAAGCAAAACCAGGAAAGTGTATAAATAAATAGAGAGATTTGTATCAATAAAATTGCTCACTCAGTGGTAGGGGCTGAGACATCCCAAGTCCGTGGGTCAGAATAGAGGCTTCTTCTAATTCGCGTAGCTGCAGGGGCTGGCAGATCCAAGATCAGCTGGTCAGAGAGTAGGGCTCTTGCTCACAGACTGTGAAGATCTATGAATTCCAAGACTGGAAGGCAAGACTGCAGTTAAGCTGCTAGCTCAAGTCCCAAGAACCAGAGGTCGGACAAAGAGGAGCCACCTGAAGGATCCAGAGTGAGCAAAAGCCCACGAGCCTTGCCAGAATGTCCACTTATATTCGATGCAGGCCACACACCCAAGGAAACTTCCTTTCAACTGATTGGCTGCTCACAGCAGATCCCATCACAGAGGTGATCACGTTATATCAAATCTCATCACGGAAGTGATCACATCATATGACTGCCAAACCACTGAGAATCATGGCCCAGCCAAGTTGACACACAACCTTAAATATCACACATGGACTAGCCAAGTTGACGTATTTCTGGGGGGACACAATTCTATCCATAACATTTCACCCTTTGGCCCCCCAAAATCCATACCCTTGCCATGTGTAAAACATATTCACCTCATCATATCATAGCAAACGTCTTAAATCAACTCCAAGCCCAAAATCCAAAAATTCCTCTTCATGTGTGAAATCTAGAATATGAGTTATCTGCTTCCAAAGTACAACCAACGGTGGAACAAGCACAAGCTAGACATTTCCATTACAGATAGGAGATTTTGGAGGGAAAGAAGGGGTAACAGGCACCAAGCAAGTCAGCAGAACACATTACATTAGCTCTCAAGGCTTGAAAATAATCCTCTCTTCTCTGAGACCATTTACACAATAGCCCTGCCCTCAAGACTCTAGGTAGTGACCACACTCTCTGGATTCTGGGTGGAGGCTCATCAGCCCTGAGCTGCAGCTCTACCTTCTAGGCCCACTGGAAGGGCAACTCTGCTCCCTCAGCTTTGGATGGCCTCATTCTCCTAGTCCATCTAAGTGATGACTCTACGCTTTGAGATTGAGGCAGCTCTGCATCCTGTGTTCCTTGCCTCTTCAGCTTCAGCTTCCTGGTTCCTTGGCTCCTCAGCCCCTCGGGCCTCCCCAACTGAGTCTGCCCTGCTAGGGCAAGTGTTCCAGAGCTCCACCAATAAGTGTCTGGAAGCACCCCACTCTGCCAATAAACTTCAGCCAGAAGGCACTCAGCTCTCTTGCTCTGTGGATTGGGAAGGCTAGCTCCACTGATAAAAGCTGGGAGGCACCCCACTCTGCCAGGACACCTCCTGCACAAAGGCACACAGCTCTCTTGCTCCACGGGTCTGCTCCAGCACTATCTTGCTCCAGTCTCCTGGTTCTGCTGCCACACTTTCTCTGCTGCTGCTTCTCAACATCTGTGCCGTCTCCAGTGTAATGCTCTCCTCATTTCCTTCTGAGTCCTCAACAGAATTGTCTTTCATGTCCGTAATTCCACCAACAGTCTCTTCAAGGCAATCTAGACTTTTACTGTTAGGCAGTTTAAAATATTTCTAGCCTCTATCCATTCACAGTTTCAAAACTGTTTCCATGTTTTAGGTATCTATTAGAGCAGTACCCCAATCTTGGTACCAAATTTTATGTTAGTCATCTAGTGCTGCCATAACAGAAATACCATAGAAGAATGGCTTTAACAAAGAGAAATTTATTCTCTCACACTTTAGGAGGCTAGAACTCCAAATTCATGGTGCCAGCTCCAAGGGAAGGCTTTTGCTCTCTGTCAGCTCTGGGGGAAGGTCCTTGTCATCAGTCTTCCCTGGTCAAGGAGCTTCTCAGCACAGGGACCTCTAATTCCAAAGACATGCTCTTCTCCCGGTCTTGTTTCTTGGTGGTATGAGGTCCCCATGTTTCTTTGCTCAATTCTCTCTTATATATCTCAAAAGAGATTGGTTGAAAATGCAATCTAATCTTGTAGATTGAGTCCTGCCTTATTAACATAACTGCCACTAATCCGGCCTCATTAACCTTATAGAGGTAGGATTTACAACACATAGGAAGAAAATCACATCAGATGACATAATGGTGGACAATCACACAATATTGAGAATCCTGGACTAGCCAAGTTGACACATTTTGGGGGGAAACAATTCAATCCATAACATCCTCTTTTTCTGAGTTGTTCCTCCCCCATTAACATAAACTCACTGCCTCCTAAGGTTCCTATCTAATCTTTTGAGTCGCTGTTGTCACTTTGGCCCCGTATAGGTAGTTCTTAAAAGAGTATAACGCTCAAAGCTGGTATTTTTTACTAGTTAAGCTAAGCTATTTTTGGTTTTATGAAGACTTCAGGGAATACTTTTGGTTTAAGGTTTAAAGATTATCTCAGGGCAATAATTTCAGGGTTTTATCCAGTTTCCATGGTCCAGAAAGTCTGAAATTCTGTTCTGCATTTTCCCCATTTGGACAGGATGCTTCTGCAGAATCTTTGATCAAAATGTTCAGTAATGGTAGCTGGGCACTATCCACTTCTTCTGGTCTCATGACAAAGCTCAATAGGATTTTGATAACAGGGTCACAGTCTGGCATAAAGGAAAGTTACTCATTTATGGAGTACCTATTTATTGGGGAGTCCCTGAGTGGTACAATTTGTTAACATGCTCAGCTGATAACTGATGGTTGGAGGTTTGAGTCCACCCAGAGGTGCCTCATGATCTGCTTCTGACAACTCAGCCACCGAAAACCTTATGGAGCACAGTTCTACTCTGAAGCACACGAAGTTGTCCTGAGTTGGAGCTGACTCGACAGCAGCCATTTTGTTGTTTTTATTTTTTTCCATTTATGGGAAGAAGAAAGAGTAGAAAAGAGAGACAGAAAAACAGAGACAATGGAGATTAGAGACAGAGACAGAGAGAGCAAATGAGTACCATATTCTTGCTGCCTCTACTCCCTGCCCCCACTCAGTGATGGGCTTCCTCCTCCTTTGGGAAGCTTCCCTGTTCTCAGTCATGTTTTTCTCTGAACTCTGGCATACCTGGCCAATTACCCTCCTCTTGTGCTCACACTTCGCTGCCCTGGATTGGTACCTGTTTCAAGGGTGACCATTTCATCGAGCCCTACAATGTTCACGAAGAGCTCAGCACAATGTCTGGCACACCGTTAGGACTTGAGAAATGAGGATCTGCAGCATTCACCTCCCCGACAGCTTGAGGGGCTCTTCGGGGGCAGGAATTTTGTCTTTTGTATCCCTTCTCTTTAGCTCCAAAGCCTGGTACAGCGCCTGGCACATGAAGAGGGGCAGGAAGGACAGTGGACAGGGCAGTGGGTTGGGTTCCTCACCTAGTTGAGGCCTGGGCACCCTGCTGAATTCAGGTTCTCTGGTTAGGTCCCTGTTAGGAAAATAGCTCTGAGCCATGTCTGGGAGGTTGCCAGACCTTGGTGCCAAATCACAGCTGGGAATGCCAGCATCACTAATGAGTTCCGCGTGGGCCTGGGGAATGAGGAACCTCCTGCCGATGGGGCCAAGGTGGCGGTGGGAGGCTGCTGGGACCCCTAGCCAGTGAGGAAGCCTGAGCAGCAGCCAAGCATATTACTCCCTCCTAGCTCCTCTGTAGCCCCCAAGATTCCTGATGTCTCTCCAGACCCCAGATCTCCCCTCTCCAGTGCTTCCAGGAGTGCTGAGGCTGGGGGTTCCCAGGCCTGTGCCACTGATACCCATCCTCCTTTCCTTTCTGCACTAAAACGACTTCCTTGGACCTGATGTGCCTTAACGGCTCTGCTGTCCTCACGTCTGTGGTTGAGGGTTCTATTCTCTAATTCTGTGGTTCCTAAACTGAAGCATGCATCAGAACGCCCTGGGGGGCTTATTAAAATACAGATTTCTGGGATCCACCCCCAGAGGTTCTTATTCAGTAGGTTTGGGGCTAGGGCAAGTATTTGCATTTCTAGCAAGTTCGCAGGTGCTGCTTGTGCTGTTGGTCTGGGGACAACACCTTGAGGACCCTTCCTCTGAAGCTGAGGTCTTCTGTCCTAGAAGGGCTCAGCCTGAGCCTTCCCACCTGCCTGGTAGTGCTGAGGGGGAGGCGTCTGCGTCCTTCTCTGCACAAGGCTCCAGAAGCGTTCCAAACACAGTACCATCACGATGACAGTGAGAGGTTCATCTTCAAGTTGCCTTCGGCCAAAGGGCATGGCAAGACTCACACGGGGAAGAGAAGATACAGTGTCGTGTCTCAAATGTATTATAAAAACATCAAAGGTAGAGAGAGTGGCTGAGTATAAAAATAAGTAGTAATGGGTTTCATCAGAACTCACTATGCTGTTTTAACTGCTATGTTAGTAATAAAACTTAATTTTGACTTTGGAAGTGACCCATTCAAAAAGAACTCCAAAAATGACGTGGGCCAGACAAAATGGTAAGTGCAACTTATCTGGCAGCGTTTTAGAACGATGATTCAAATTCAGCTGAATCTTGTGGTAGAGCTGGGCCTGACAAAAGGCACTTAACAGTTCTTTCACACACTTGACCTTCAAACCGACCCTGTGAGGCAGATATTCTCATTCCCATTTTACAGATAAGGAAACTGAGGTACCACAGTTAAATGGTGGATCTAGGATCCCAACACAAGTCTTTTGACTCCATCTCAGACTTAGGACCTGGAAGTGTATTTTCTATTAGACCACAGCGAGCGCTAATTAAGGTTCTCCAGAACAATTTCTAATTAAATTGCAGACACCTTGACTGGATGGACACTAAGGCAAACCCTTCTACAACATGAGTGGGTACTCCATTTACCCAGAATGGCTCTGCAAGGGGAAATCCAGCCTATCTGCTGTCAGAAATGACAGTTTTGGAAATAGATTCCTCTCCAGGTTTATCTGAGCTTAAGACAGGTAAGATTGATCAGGGAGGCTGATCCACTGTGATCACTTTTAATTGTTCTTCAGCACCTGGCAAAGTTTGTATTTGAACAAGCCAGGTACATTGTTTAGTGCTTGCTCAGAGGGCTTAGGGGTGGTGCTGCACCCAGCTGGGACACTCTTAGCCCACCCTGGGACAGATGATTATTAAATAAGGGAAAGGCCCATATCTTCCGAGTGCTTGCAGGTGGCCATATGAGTAGGTCCTGTCAGAAGGGACACATTTGAGCAGAAGATGAAATGGTATTGCCTCTTGGGATTGTTGTTGGCTCTCAGATTTGTTGCTGGGGTACCGTTTCAGCCACAGCTTTTTGCTCCATAAAGAATTTAGGCAGGGAGGGAGATGTATTGGATAGTGACCTTGTGGGCTGGAGTGAAGGGAGTGCAGCTGATGGTAGCGGTGAGGATGAAGAAGCAGGAGAAAGGTGGGGGATATTGACGTTTGGTGGTTGGGGATGACTCTCTGGGGATGGTGCCAGCAGTAATGGGGGATAGTGGTACCGGTGACCGGATGTAGAGGACAAATACTTTATGGATGATGGGCTGAGTAGCTCAGGGAAGCAACTGGAGGGTCCAAAGCTGGGGATGGAAATTCGATCATGGTGTGATTGGGTGACTGTGGAGGGTGAAGGGGTCCTTGGGAGAGGCATTGCTTTCTGATCACCCACTCCTGCTTCCAAAGGCGCCAACTGCCTGCCGAGAGAGTATTTGCCAAACCTGCCCCAACAGCCCCACTGGGAGGTCCTTCCTGGCTGAGATTTAGCAAACCTGTTTCCCTAGGAGGCCTCTCTTCCCACCACAAACAGACGGGTGCTGATGTCAGCAGCAGGAAAAGCTGTAAGTCAGCACAAATGGGGGTTGCACTCAGGGGCTGATGGAAGAAAAAGGCTGTGCCCAGCAAGAACTCCTCTGCCCCCTGCCCCAATGGGGAGGCAAGACAGGGGCCCAGCCGGGTTTGTGGAGTAAGTGTGTAAGCTTTGGGCTGCCTGGGGTTGAAGCTTGGCATCAGAGAAGCCTGGAATATCGGAATCGAGAGGGCCCTTCATGACCATCTGGTTCAATACCCATGCTGAGAAAGAGAGGTATTGTGATTCCCATTTCCCAGATGAGGAAACTGAGGCCGTGGGTGTGGAGGAGCACTTGGAGAGGAATGACAGAGCCAGACTTAGCCCTGAACACCTTCTGCAACAGTGGCCGATGGTTGGTACACGCATGTGGGAGTGTGGGGCAGTGAGTTCACAGGTGCGGGAGTCAGACTGAGGCAGGACTCCCAGGTCGGCTGCTCACTTGGGAATGGGTGTGACTTGGACCCTCTGTCTCCTCTTCTGTAAAATGGTAGTGCTTGAGTATCGCTCATAGGGTGTGGTGAGGATTAAATGAGATGGGTATAACTAAAGCATTTATGAGTGTTAGTTTCCTCCCCCCATGAATTATTAGTCCCTGGTGAAAGTTTGCTATGTACCTCAAGTGTATGTTTGTGTGTGCTGCTATGTGTGAGAGACAGAGTGCACATGACCTTGAATGAGTGTGTGCATGTGTATAGGCATGTGGCACATGTGATTTGCAAATCCTGGGCCAGGCAGCCACAGTGAGGAGAAGCCGCAGTGTTTACTGATCTAGGGAGGCATTAGAGGTTGGAGCCTTTAGGATTGGCCTGCCATGGCCTGGGGAGTGGGTGCGGGGAGGTGGGGGGTGGCATAGTATGCTATACCCGGACTCCCCAGGCTGCTGTAAACCCTGAAGGCTGCTGCCCTGAGAGCTGACTGAGCAGGGCACGGTGGGTTGGTGTTGGGTGGGTGGGTTGGTGTTGGGTGGGTGGGGGCGGGGGGCAGCTTCCCTGAGCCCAGCACTCACAAGCCCAGCTTAGGGGAGCTCGTCCCCGGACCTGGGATGGGAGGATGGGATGACACTGTCAAGTCAGTCAGGAGTCAGTGCTGAGGCAGCCCTCTGGAAGGGCGCCTGAGGGTGTTTGTAGGGCAGCCTAGCCGGGATGTCTGACCAGGAGTTAGGGAATAGGCTATAGAGCACCAGAGGAGAAATGAGGGAGCAGGCCCAGGCCCCAGGCTTCTAGCCCATTCCACCTTCCCAGCAGCTCCAGGTGACCCTGCCCCTCTCCCCCTGGCTCAAGGGAGAAGCCTAAATCCAAGTCAAGTTGTTTGTGCTAATTGTTGACATTTGCATGACCTGACATCCCAGGGCCTAGTATGCAAACCCCCTCACCGACCTGCTGGTTTCCTGTTGTCAACAGAACCCTGGGGCCCTGGGGAATTGTCTGGTAGAGGAGGAGCACCTTCTTCAGAGCTGCTTCTAAGCTGCCTGCCATTTCCCCCATTAAATTCATAGAGGCACAATGTGTCAGAGCCCTTGAAGGTCAAAGCTGAGGCCAGTCCTCAATGACCTTCCAGTCTAACCATTTCAATTCACAGGTGAGGAAACTAAGGCCCAGAGAGGCTGCGTGACTCAAGATCACATAGTTAGTGGCTGCTAGGGTCAGGACCTGGCCCGGGAGCTTCCATATTCATTCTTTGACTTAATATGCACAAACGCTCTTGATGAACAAACTTTATCCCACCATGCATACCCCAGCCTACCCTTCCGAAGTTTTCTTTTTCTTAATTATATCATCTCCGTCTTTCATTAATATCAACTCCATCGTTTCAGGAGCTCAGACCAGGTCCTCCATCTCTGCTCAAGTGGCACTTGTTGGAGAGGTATCCCAGACCTTGGGTCTAAAATAGCAGCCCAGCTCTATTTTGCTTCATAGCAGTATCTGACATTATATGGAATGTATAGTAAAACATAGAATATATTATATTATAATACTACAAAAAAGCCAAACCCATTGCTGTCAAGTCAATTCCGACTCATAGCAATCTTACAGGACAGAGTAGACCTGCCCTGCCCCATAGGGTTTCCAGGGAGTGGCTGGTGGATTCGAACTGCTGACCTTTTGATTAGCAGCTGAGCTCTTAAACACTGCACCATCAGGGCTCCGTAATACTACAATATATTATATATTCTATATTACAATATATCATATATTACAATAGGAGCCCTGGTGGCACAACAGTTAAGTGCTTGGTTGCTAGCCGAAAGTTTGGTGGTTTGAACCCACCCAGCGTCTTCTCTGGAGAAAGGCCTGGTGATCTTCTCCCGTAAAGATTACAGCCTAGAAAACTCTATGAGGCAGTTTTACTCTGTCACATGGGGTCACTATGAGTTGAAATCAACTCAACAGCCTCTAACAACAACATATATTATATGTTTATTTGTTGGCTTATCTTCATGCCTTTCCCCCTGCCCCACTAGAATGTAAGTAAACTCCATGGGACAAGAATTTTTTTTCCATTTTATTCACATAGTTGCTCAGTCAGGAGTTGTCGAACTCGTGCCTTTGTTCACTCATTGATTGCTCATCTCCCTGGTGTGCCTTCTCAATTCCAGGTGACACACGGGTGTCAGACCTGGCCCAGTTCCATGGAGTGGGTATTTCAGGCCTTTTCTTCAAGGAACCCTGGTGGTACAGTGAATAAGTTCTCAGCTGCTCACTAAAATGTCGGCAGTTCTAATCCACCAACCACTCCAGGGGAGAAAGATGCGACAGCCTGCCTCTGTAAAGACTGCAGCCTTAGAAACCCTATGGGGCAGTTCTGTTCTGTCCTGTAGGGTCATTATGAGTTGGAATCAACTCGAGGGCACTGAGTTTGGTTTGGTTTGGCCTGAATGCCCTCAGCCCACTGCCATTCCCTAAACTTGTGCTGGCCTGTTCTTCCAATCCCTTCTCCCTTCTCCCTAGGCACAGCTCTGGGGAGTGGGGAACTGTGCTGCCGCCCTATGGAGTGGGCCAGTGGCCACCTTCTCTGCTCCCCAACCTCTACATCGTAGGTGGCTCAGGAGGTTACCTAGTTTACTCTGCCCCAGTTGACCAGAACCCTCTGGGCTCTGCGATGCCATGGGTTCCCTGGCTGAGGTCCAGGCTTCTGTCTTGCTAGGGGCTGTAAGCAAGAGAACAACAGATCAGATTTTGCAAGCCTGAAATAGTTTATGGCCAGGCTAAGGCAGGGAGGAAGGAGGGCATGGCCCCAGGAATGCAGGAGGAATGCCTGGGAGGCTGTCCCACCTCCCACCCTTCCTCTACTTCCCACGGGCAGCACAGAGGGAAGTGGTTTGGGCCCTGAGCGTTTCTGGGGCAAGAGTGGTCTCAGGGCCAGTGAGTAGGTGTGTATGTGAGCGGGTGGGCTTAGGCTACCTCCAAACTTGGAGATCATCTCCTCCAATGGGACCACCTGGATTAGACCTAGCTGTTCCACTGTATTCCATCTTTCCTACTGAGGTGCCCGTGGCACTGTGGACACATATCTTCCTTAGAGTGTGTGTGTGTGTGACTGGGGAGAGAGGGGAGCGGTTTTTTGGCTTGAAGCAGGGTCTCTGTATCTTCCTACTGAGGTGCCAGTGGCACTGTGGACACATATCTTCCTTAGAGTGTGTGTGTGTGTGTGACTGGGGAGAGAGAAGAGAGGTTTTTTTGGCTTGAAGCAGGGTCTCTGTATCTTCCATCAAACTAGGACCAACCTAAGTGGGGAACAGTGTCTCTACTATTGAACTGGGAGCTCCCTGAGGTCTGGGTTCATGTCTTTCCCTCAGATTGGGAATTCCTTAAGGACTGAGGCTGGGATTTCCCATCAAATGGAAGCTCTCTGGGGGAAGGGCCATGCTGCCCTCTCATCCAAACCCTTCCTAGGGCCAGGTGGGGGAGGCTGCTGATGCTGGAAATACAAGATGTCATCTCCATCCCCTTCCTTTGGCTTCAAGACCAAATCTTCTTCAAACCTGCTAGAACATGGGAGGAACTTCACAGAGGGCCAGTTGAGTCTTGTGGACCAAACACCAGCCTACTAACAGCCTTTGGCCTTTGACCTCTGCTCACGGGAACACTTGAGACCCCTTCCTATACGGAGGCAAAGAGAGCATCTGGACAGTCCACTTGACCCTACCAGCACCATATGCTGGGCTTGTCCCCCTCTGCTTGTGGCCTGAGGTCCACCCTAGGGAAGGACAGGCAACAGGGGGTTGACAATAGATAGGCCATAGCATGCCAGACTTCTGTCCGATAATGTTACCTGCATATTCCTGAGCCCTGTAGCAGGAATGGTCATCTTCCTTTCCATGTTTAACTCTGTCCAAGCGCACCAGCGGGTAGGGCCTGGGCTGGGCTTGGGTCCCCAGACAGCGGCAGCCAGGCCGGGACAGGAGAAGACAGAGGATTGGCACCTGGCTAAGGTCACAGGGTTCCAGCTCCCTCAGTTCCCACCGAGGCTCCAACTCTGGAGTGGAGGACACAAGTCACCAAAACTCTGGCTAGTCAGATCCTATCCCTCTTTTGTGGACATGGCTCTCTGGCCTCCATTGGCAGGACAACCACTTGCAATCACCCCACACACAGCTAGACCAGCCCCAGGGGGTCAGTCTGCGGTTAGGATTATGGGCAATCTATGCCAAGTTGGGCCTGTCTGTGGCTAGGATCAGGGGGAACTAAGATCAGAGTTCAGGGTTAGGCTGTGACCAGGGTTATGAGTCAGTCTGTGGTCTGGGTTAGGGGAATTAGACTTTGGTTAGGATTAAGAATCAGTCTGTATAAGTGTCCATCAATGGATGAATGGATAAACAAAATGTGGTACATACAGACAGTGGAATACTACGCAACAATAAAGAATAACGATGAGTCCATGAAACATAACATGGTTGAATCTGGAGGACATTATGCTGAGTGAAATAAGTCAACACAAAAGGACAAATATTGTATGATACCATTTTTTTTTAATGTCAAGAACAGGTTTCCACAGAGAAAGCAACATGCTTTGATGGTTACCAGGGTTGGGGGAGGGGAGGGAAGGAGAATCGCTTACTAGATAGCAGACAAGTGTCGATTTTGGTGAAGGGAAAGGCAATACACAATATGGGGAAAGTCAGCAGAATATGATCAAGGTAAATAAAGACACTGAGAGGTACAAAAGAATAAAGGACAAAGACAGTAAATGCTATAACATACACGGCTCTGCAACAACACTAATAATGACCAAAAGTTTGTAGGTGGTTACATAGGTAGGTACGTATGCTATATAGGTGTGGGAGGGCATATGGGAGCACACACATGTGCATATATAGGTGTAACTCAAAAAACCAAACCCATTGCCGTTGAGTCGATTCTGACTCATAGTAACTCTACAGGACAGAGTAGAACTGCCGAGCACCTGGTGGATTTGAACTGCCGACCTTTTGGTTAGCAGCCAAACTCTTAACCACTACACCACCAGGGTTTCCGTATATATGTATAATTGTGGACATTTGTATATACATATTTGTATTGCTGCATATATATTCATATATATAATAGAACACATAGGGGCACAGTCATGGAAATTTCTTAGACCTATCCAAACACCCTGTGGGACTAAGTTACTGGGCTTGAAGACTAAGGACCATAGTCTTGGGGAGCATCTAGGCTAATTGACGTGACATAGTTCATAAAGATAATGTTCTACATCCTAGCTTGGTGATTAGTGTCTGGGGTCTTAAAAGCTTGCAAGCGGCCATCTGAGATACAACTATTGGTCTCTTCGCTTCTGGAAGAAAGACTGATGGAAACTGAAGACTCAAGGAAGCAATTAGTCCACAGGACTAATGGCCCACATGAACCACAGCCTCCTGTAGCTCGAGACCAGAAGAATTAGATGGTGCTTGGCTACCATTTTTTTGGCTACCACTACCAAACACTCTGACCAGGTACACAGTAGAAGTTCTCAGTTAGAATAGGAGAAAAATGTAGAAAATTCATAAAAATGACCAGGCTTACTGGACTGATAGAGACTGGAGGAATCCCCGAGACTACCTCCCTAAAACCTATTGCTGTTGAGTTGATTCTGACTCATATCTCCCTATGCCACCCTTTTAACCTGGAACTGAAGCCATTTCCGGAGGTCACCTTTCAGCCAAACAGTAGACTGGCCTATAAAATAAACAACAACATCTGTGAGGAATGTGCTCCTTAGAACAATCAACTTAGGGGACCAAGCAGGCAATATTTGCCCAAAAGCAAAGATGAGAAGGCAAGGAGGGGCAAGGAAACTGGACAAGTGGAAATGGGGAAGGCAAGGTGGAAATGGGGAGAGTGCTGATATATTACGGGGATAGCAACCAATGTCACGGAACAATTTGTGTGTGAATTGTTGAATGGGAAACTAATTTGCTGTGTAAACTTTCATCTAAAACACAATAAAATGTTAAAAAAAAAAAAAAAGAGTCTGTTCATATGATTAGGGATCAGTTTATACCTAGGATTAGGAGCCAGTGTGTAATCAGGACCAGGGATCAGTCTTTATTCAGGGTTAAGAATCAGTCTGAACAGGATCAGGAGTCAGACTGTACCAAGATTAGGAATCAGTCTATTCTAGGACTTACAGTCAGTCTGTACCCAGGAATAAGATAATCTATATAGCCCTGATGGTGCTGTGGGTAAGCACTTGGCTGCTAACCGAAAGGTCAGCAGTTCAAATCCACCAGCTGCTCAGCAGGAGAAAGATGTGGCAGTCTGCTTCTCTAAAGATTTATGGCCTTGGAAATCTACGGGACAGCACTACTCTGTCCTACAAGGTAGCTATGAGTCACAATCAGATCAGAATTAAGGGTCAGTGGGCACTGAGGGGTAGGTGTGTGTTTTATACTGGAATTGAATCTGCAACTTAGCCACAGAAGGTGACCCCAACCCAAATGGCCACTAGAAGGCAGAGGATACAATTTGTAGTTTGTAAAGACTTTGCTGATCTCCTGGCCATCCCACCCTAGATACCTACCTGCAGGAGTTACAAGGGACAGTAACTCATCACTCACAGGGGGCCTTAGCCCTCACAGATGACTTCAGCTTGTGGACTCACCAGGAACACCTGCCTAAACCCCGTGGGGACAGACTACTGTGCCCAGGCAAGCAGTTCACTGGACACCAAGTGGCTCAGAGGCAGCATCGTCCAACACCGTGACCTGGAAGAACGCTGGGCAACTCCACGGTTGGGGCTTCTGTTTATACTGCACCTCTCAAAACTCATTCACTAGCCGCTCATTCTGTAAACATTTCCTGAATACCTGCCATGCTTTGAGCCAGGGGTTCTCAAATTTGAGTTTCCAGAAGAATCAACCAGGAAGCTTGTGAAAAGGCTGATTTCTGGGCCCCAGAGATTCTGGAGCAGAAAGGCTGGCTGCTGCTCAGGAATCTGCACTTTCAATAAGGTTCCTGGTAATTTTGCTGTGGGAGTTTTAGGACCAACTTATGGGACCTGTCCTCAAAAAGCTCATCAGATTAAAAAAGGGATGGCAGAAAACTACCCATAATGCTGCCTGGTAAGTTCAGTGAGCAGGGTGGACTCCAAGGTCTTCAGGCATAAAAGGGTGTACATGAGTGTTTCCAGAGAACACCCGAGTATACCTTGCAAAGAGGTATAGTGAGTTCTTGCTTCATCTTTGAACTTCCCACCTCCATAAGCTAAAATTTTGTTTGTCTTGTTACAATAATGGTGTGAAACTTATTTGCCTAACCACCCTAAAGCACTGTCATGTGCTTGGCATGGTTCTCCTACCTAGGAGAACTCAGGCGAAAGCATAAAAGAGTAGCCTGGAGAGTAGAAGTGTAGGAAGAAGCATAATTAAAGCATTAAATGAGGCAATGTAAAAGAATGCATATAAAAATGCTGTCTTGGCAGGGTGCTAAGGAAGGGAATAATGCATAACAACCATTATTATTAATAACTTACCAATTGTCTGTAAACCATCATCCTGAAAAACACTGGCTCAAACAGTGCAAATCAACTTTGTTTAAACCATAGCTCCTGTGCTTTGTCCCACTGTCCCCTGAATGGTTCCCCTAGTCAAGAACTTTGCCTTTCTGCAGTTGGAGCATGGAAACAACAGTGTGTGTTCACTCTCCAGGTATCAAATTGCAATATTGACTCTGCTGTTGCAGACAGCACATTTCTCTCTTTTGCACCTGCCTCTTGTTTAAGTATCCCGATGCTGAAGTGTTTCAGTCATCTTGAGGACCTCACTGAAGGTAGAAAAACGAAACAACAACAACAAAACCAATTCAAATCTGTTGCTGCTGATTCTGACTCATGACAACCCCATGTGTTTTAGAGTAGAACTGCTCCATAGGGTTGGCTTGGTTGTAATTTTTATGAAAATAGATTGCCAAGCCTTCCTTCCATGATGTTGCTGGGTGGGTTTGAACTGCCAACTTTTAGGTTAGTAGTTGAGCGCAAATCATTTGCACCACCTAGGGACCTCCACTGAAGGCGGAGGCTGTAAAGGATGGCTCCCCACCTTGGGGCTCTTGCCGTGTGGTATGCTTCTGGACAGTGACATAAATCCGTTTTTCGCTCTGAGAGTGGACTCACCCCTGGGGCTACCAGTGGGGCAGGAGCTTGAGGTGCTATGCTGCTCAGAGGTGGAGACAGGGCTGGCGTGTCCCAGGAGCTCCTAGGGGCCACGCCTTCCTGGCTGGTCCTGGGATTCCAGAGTCTTGCACACAGGGAGGGCCAGAGGTAACCTTCTACGCTGCTGGGCTGGGTTTTGGGTCACCTGGTCATAGCCTGCTTGATATCACCAGGGAGCTTTTACATTTATCCCAGTTGAATTTCACCTTGTTGGTTGCAGGCCAGTGTTTTCAGATATGAGATTCCCCTGGCTTCTCCAGCTGACTGGGGACTTTCCCAGCTTCCCTGGACACTCCCATACCTTCAGAGGCTTCCCTCCCTAGGGCATCTCTTCATTTTATTTGTTCCTTCATTCATTCACCAAATATTCATTAACACCCACTAGGCACCATGTACAGGACTTTCTGGGTGGAACAAATGGTTTAGAGCTCAATGACTAGCTGAAAGTTTGGCGGTTCAAATCTGCCCAGAGGCACCTCAGAAGACAGTCCTGGCGATCTGCTTCTGATCACAGCCTTGAAAACCCAATGGGGCAGTTCTACTCTGACACACATGGGGTCACCACGAATCAGAATCGACTCGATGGCAGGTAAGAACAACCACCACAGGCACCACGTAGAGTGCTAGGTGCTGGGATCCAGCGTATATGACCCAGCTCACGGAGTAGACAGCTAGACAGGGATGGAAGCAGGACATTTTTCTGTAGTGTGATATAAGTATGCCAAGGGGTAAAGGGGGCAGAGAAGGGGCACCTGATTCAGTCTTGGGGAGGGATGGGAGGCAGAGAAGTCTTCATGAAGGAGGTCATAGTTTACCTGAGTCTTAGATTATGAGAAGGAGGAGTGGGCTGGTGGGGGGGTGTGGTGGCGGTGGGGCATCCAGATGGAGGAAATAGGCCAGAAACAGCACGACCAGGGGCTGATTTAAAAGTCATCTGGTGAGGCTGGATCTATCTGCTCAAGGCAGGTAGAATGTTGGCCTGAACCTTTCTGAGACTGCATGTCTGTGAAATGGGAATAGCACCCAAGGGCAGTGGTTGCTGGTGGCTGGCAGGACACCTTGAGGGTGAAAAATATTCAGGTGACAGGGGGCAGGTGTAATGCAGTTGACCCTTAGTTGTGGGGACAAGATCACTGTAGTGTGGTGGTAGCTAGGACCTTATTCTGTGAATAATGGGGAGCCAGGGGAGGTTTTAGCTAGAAGTGAAAACCTGGTCAGATCTGCTGTCTTGACACCATCCATTAACATCAGTGTCTGATGTGTCTTTCCTGTGGCTGTGAGTTGTGTGGGTCATTCTTAGTAGAGAGCTCTGGGAAAGCAGGCCTGGGTCTGCAATGGTCCAGAAGAACTGGACAGTGCCATGAGCCATGTGACTGAAAACTTATGCGGAGGGTGAAGTCTTCTAAGCCAGACAGACCTGGCTTTGAATCCCTCAGTGTCTAAGTTCTGGGAAGTCACTGTGCCTGAGCCTTGGTCGCCTGTCTGTGGAGTAGGAGCAATCTAATACTGATGGCCAAGTGGTGGTGAGAGCAGTGGGAGATAGCCTATATTGGAAATGGTCAGGGAGTGCAGCCCAAGAGAGCGTGGGGGGTGGGGTTCATTCCAAGGATACAACTAAGGAATCAGAGCCTGGCCACCATCCTCGTCCCTGCCTGAGTAGCTGTCTGTGATGTTCCTCCTTGCGTGAGGTCTGATAACAGAGCCTGGGGAGCTATCCCCACCATAAACAGTTGGGCCCTGGGTTTCTCCTCCTGACCTGGTGCCTTGGCCCTGTGTCCCCTGTGGCCCACCAGCCCTCTTGCCCCAGAGCTAGGGAAGAGAAGAAAGGGGGGCCTGCCCAACTTCCTGCAGGCCTCACAGTTCTGCAAGGCTGTCAGATTCCAAACAAACCGTAAGCCTACCACCTCCCTGTCAATTCCAAGCATTCTGGCCAGCAGGTGGCCAGGCTACCACAGCCTAGGACTGCAGGGTCCCAGGGACTGGACCAGGCCTGCTTGACTGGATGAACCTGGACTCATGGTGAAGCGGCCTGGCAGAGTGGGGTATGTGGCAGAATGGAAATAGCACCAGGCAGGGAGGCAGAGATCCTGGGTTCTAGTCCTTGTTCCTCCACCAACTCACTGTGTGACCTTGGGCAGTTCCTTTCCCTTCTCTGGGCCTTTGTCTCCTCAGCTGAACCTTAAGGAGTTTGGTTATGATGGTCCAGGGTGTCCTCTATCCTGGTGTTCTAGGAGTCTGACGTTGCTGAGACCGAGAAGTACTGGAGAGGTTGTACAGCCTTTTCCCAGACTCAGTGAGGGGCACGCTCACTCTTCATTTATTCGGTACCAGCTTCAACTCCAAAGAACAAGCCGCAAGGGAAGAACTATATTTGATTAAACGTGGCCTGTGTAAGTATAAGGAAGACCTTCTTGGGTCTGATTTGGAAGCTTCCAGTTACCGCTTCATTCACTGATTCTTCAATTCATTTGTTTAACAAATATCACTGGGCACCTGCTATAAGCCAGCCACTGTGCTAATAGCGAAGTCCCTGTGGTGTGGTGATTAAGAGCTCGGCTGCTAACCAAAAGGTCGGCAGTTCCAATCCACCCACCAGTCCTTGGAAACCCTACAAGGAAGTGCTACTCTATCCTATATATAGGGTCACTATGAGTCAAAATCAACTCGATGGCAATGGGTTTTGGCGCTTAAGAGCTGGGGATTTAATGGTAAGCCAGGTGGGTGGGGTCTGTGTCCCTCTTAGAGCTCACTAGGAATGGGACTGGCTTGGTCTACTTTCCCCTGGGAAGCTGGGATCGAGCAGGCCCACACGTAGTATCTGGATAACAAACCTGAGAGCCCCGAGACCCAGTGGAACCCCTGTCCACCCCAACTGTGTTGAGGCCTGTCCTAACTACTGAAGGGGAAGTAGAGGGAGAGCCAATCTGCCCCTGCCCCAGAAGTTGCCATGCTGTGCAGAGACCCGGCCCCTACCTCAGGAGTGGTTCTAAGCTGGGATGGGGTTGGGGTGGGGGTGGGAGGCAGGCCAACACGTCAGGGAACCATAGAAGCCACATATCAGCAAGCACAAAACCCGGTCCTGTCCTGGAGCATTCTGGGTAAAGGCAGCCAGCGGTTCTTAGGGGCTTATGGACTAATGTTTCTTTCACTGGGAAGGGGGTGTAGATCAGGGCTCAGGAGTGAGGCTGAACATGGAACCATAGCTCTTGTGGTCTGGGAGATCTGTCTGTGGAAGTGGTCATGCCCTGGAAAGGGCTCTGGGTCCTTCCAGAGTCTGGGAAGGTAAAGAGGGACAGCTCTGACCAGCACCACACGAGCAGTTGGTCTCTCAAATGTTCTCACAAGCAGGAGCTCACTCCCGTTGCCAGCAATGAAAAGGATGGTATCGGAGTACTGTCCCACTTAGAGGGGACTTGGGGACCTGGGTCATGCCTACCTTCCTTCTGTGGCCGACTCAACCATCCCTTCCCCCTGCCTGGCCAGGAAAGGGATGCAGAGGTCCAGGGCAGACACCATGTTCCTGCTCTCCCCAAGCCCCTTATATCAGGCTCTTGCCTGGCCACTCTCTCACCAAAGCCAAGATGGGCAGACACTGACAGCCCCTCTTCCCTTTTTCTTTGCCTGCCCCCCATCACTTATATTTCAACCACCTCCATTTTATTTAGACCCCTGTTAAGCTTGGCTTTTTGGGCAGTCCCAGAAAGTATGTTTAGTATTCCATCCATGTTAGTTGAATGTTTTCTCTTGGAGAAACTGAGGCCCAGAGGGAGGGCAAGGACTTGCCCACCTCATCCCTCCAGCCAGAGCTGAGCTGTGACTGGAACCCAAGTTTTCTCTGGCTCCCAAGTTGGCTGCCTCCTGGACTTACTCCAAAACTTTGGGCAGGAAAGGTTACCTAATCGTGGGGCCGCTTGTTCAAAAATTACCAGGAATTTCAAGATGGTGACAGCAGAGCATTAAACCAGATGTGGGCTCTTCTGAGTGTGGCTTCCCACAAGTCATCTTTCCATGAAGCCAGCCCTGACTCTGGAGATGGGGGAGGAGGAGAGGGAGACCCCAGGCTGACTGAGCTCGTGAAAAGCCTGGCCAGGTAAGTCCTGGGTGGTCAGAGCAAGTACCACTCAGAGCCGGAAGTTATCTCCCAGCCAGCCAAGGCCTTCCTATTTCCAAGGTGAGTGAAAGCCACAGTTTGGAGACTGCTCTTGCCTAGAGGGTCATTGGGGTGCATCACCAGGCCTCCCAAAGGAGGGCGAGACAGATCCAGAGGTGTATTTTTATTAGCAGCTAGCTGCCTTAAACACTCCCCACTGGAAGGTTCTTGGGGGCCTGATGAGGAACCTGGAGGTGCAGCCACAGCCACTAGCCAAGGCTTCTGCTTGAGGAGTGAGGAGGGAAGTGCCGAGGGGGAGGAAGCCACAGTGGTTCCTACTACCTTATGCAAGAGGGAGAACAAAGTGGCTTTACTGGGAGGTATTATAAGATTAAGTGGCTGGGTCCAGGACAAACTCAGCAAGCCCCTTGGGACCTGAATTAGCAACAGCAACTGAAAGGGGGAATTACAGCTCGGGGACCTCTCATACGGCCCCACCCCCTTTAGTCCCTGCCTAAACCTCCTGGAAGAGCTAATCTGCTTCTTGTCCAGAGTTCCTGCCTGGGGCCTGGGTGAGGGGCTGTCCCCTCTGCCTAGAGGTAACTGGGGCCTTCCTGGGGAAAGAACTGCCTGACCCCTGGCCCCTGACACCTGGGACACAGGCTCTGAGCCAGCTGGGTGGCCCAATTTGGGCTCAGAACTGAGTCTAGCCCCTCCGCTTGGACCCTTGTGTGAGCTGTGGGTTGGAGGGAGAATCACTGTTCCTTTCGGGGCCTCTCCTTCTTGCTGAGAAAGTGGGAGTTTGGAGTTGTGGACTCAATGTCTGTCCCAAGGGGTCCTTGAGCTGATTCCATCATTTAAAAAAACTGAGCTAAAAAACGGCACATGTGGCTGAGAGCAGGCTGCCCTGATGGCTGATGGGTGGAGTGTCTCCAACACAGCTGGGACTTTGGAATCTCCGACTGACGTGTGTCTGAACGGTTAAAACAACGAGAAAGTGTTCAACGTTCCCCGTGACCTGGTCCCCACTGGCCTTCCCAGTTTCATTGCTTAAACAATACCAGTTGTGGGCAGCTTCACTCCTACTCAAGGTGACCCCATGTGTGTCCAAGTAGAACTGAGCTCTATAGGGTTTTCAGTGACTGATTTTTGGGAAGGATAGTGCTAGGTCATTCTTCCGAGGTGCCTCTGGGTACACTCCAACTTCTAACCTTTTGGTTAGCAGCTGAGCACTTTAACCCTTCACATCACCCAGGGACTCTTCATGGCTTACCACTTGCCATTCTACAACCTATGCTCCAGCAATAGCAAGCTGAAGACACTATGCTATTTCCTACCTTTGAACTTTTGCTCCTGCTTTTCCCACTGGCTGGAATTCCCTTTCCTGGCTTACTCTTTGGGGCCATGGTGGCGCAGTAGTTAAGAGCTACAGCTGCTAACCAAAAGGTCAGCAGTTCAAATCCACCAGCCATTCCTCGGAAACCCTACGGGGTAGTTCTACTGTGTCCTATAGGCTATGAGTTGGAATCGACTGGACAGCAACATGTTTGGTTTTCTTTGGTTTGGCGTACTCTTCGTTTCTTAAGACTCAGCTCTGTCGACACCTTCTGGAAGCTTCCGCTGACTCCTTCCCTTACTTCTATCAGTGCATTTACTAATTGAACAGTATTATCTGTGTCTCTTTCTCCCCAAAGACTGAGCTTCTTGGAGCTGGGACCATGGCATCTTCATGGCAGAGTCATCAACACCCAGCACTACAGCCTATACAGAGCAGATGCCCGGAAAACATAGATACACAGCCTCTCAGGGGTGACAACAGTGACATCACAGGACATTGTGTAATGGTAATTGAGGGCAATAGAGAGAATGATTACAGGGTGATGGGAAAAGCCTAGAAGTGGGGATTGACCCAGAAAGATGGGGAGGAGGGTCTGTAAGTGAGATCTGTAAGCAAAGGCGAGACCTGAAGGAGGGGTAGGAGAAGCATGAGGATGTGGAGGAGAAGAGCCTCTGAGGCAGAAGGAACAGAAGGCGAGGGGGCCCTAACGAGGGACAGGACAGGGCATGTGGTGAAGAAGCTGAGGAAGCTGTCCAAAGGGCAAGACCTGGGAGCAGTGCGAGAGGGTGTGAGACGTGGCTGGCGTGGCCAGGCCAGGCCTCCAAGGCTATGGAAGGGATTTTACACTTTACCCGGAGAGCAATGCAAAGCTATTAAAGGGTTTTAAGCAGGCAAGTGAGTGAGGTGATGAGATTTACATTTCTAAAAGATCACTTTCACTGCTGTGTGGAGAGTGGATTAGGAGGGAGGAGAGGCTATTGCCTTGTGAGTGGGACAGAGAGGGGAAGGAACAAATTGAGAGATTTGGGGTCAGGACTGACAGGACTTGGAGATTGACGGGGTTTGTAGTGAGAGGGAGAAAGAAAGGAGGCTCCCTCGTTTCCAGCCTGCCCCCTGTGTGTGTGTGTGTGTATGTGCGTGTGTGAGTGCATGGTGTATACACGTGTACCCCTTGTAAGCCATGCCATGGGGGCGGGAGCAGATGCTGGAGCCAGCCTGCCCGTCCTGAGAGTGGCATATTCACTGAGCCCTCATCGGATGGGGATTGTGGGGCATGGTTGCCGTTGCCCTGCTGTTTGCACTGTTACCATCCCTGTGAGCCTCTGTGTACGGATGGAGGACGCACAAATGCAGGTGAACGTGTATACTACATATCTGTGCACGTGCACTTAGACTCACAAATATATGCACACTGTGAACGCACAGTGCATGATGGGCAATGTGGACACTCGCTCACATACCTGGACATACAGATAGACAAACAGCATGCTCTTCAGTCATACATGTTTTACATGTGGACATAAAAAAAAAACCAAACCCAGTGCCATCGAATTGATTCCAACTTATAGCGACCCTATAGGACAGAGTAGAACTGCCCCATAGAGATTCCAAGGAGCACCTGGTGGATTTGAACTGCCAACCCTTTGGTTAGTAGCCGTAGCACTTAACCTCTACGCCACATGTGGACATAGACCTATTAATAATGACAATAACCAACATTTATTGGGTGCTTGTTGTATGCCAGGTATTACTCTAAACACTTCCTATGAATTACTACTTAGTCTTCATAACTATTACATGGGATCATCGACTTAATACTTCCATTTTAGAGATGAGGAAACTGAGACCCGGAGAAGTCACATGTTTTGACTAAAGTCACACATCAATCAAGTAAGTGGCAGAAGTGAGATCTGAACCCATCAGTCTGGCTCCAGAGCCTAAGCTCTTAACTACTAGACCACTTAGTGTATTTGACTGTGAGGCTCGGCTGCCATGTATTACACAATCCCACAGAGGTGCACAAACACCGAAACAGCGCACTCACAGTATGTATTTATGTACATGACACACGCACTTGCATATGACATACGTCACTTAGATACTCAAGTATTGTAGAGGGCATACATTGATTTAAGTGCACACATATTCATTGTTGTTATGTTGTTGAGTGCCGTTGAGTCGATTCTGACTCATAGCGACCCTCTTGGACAGAGTAGAACTGCCCCATAGGGTTTCCTAGGCTGTAATCTTTACAGGAGCAGATCTTTTCTCCCACAGAGTGGCTGATGGGTTTGGACCGCCAACACACACTTATTACATAGGTATTAATTGGTGCAGAGATATTTTAAAAGTGCACAAACATGCACACTCATGTTTATATAAAGTATATACTATATATGCAAGGAGCCCTGGTGGTTCAATGGTTAAGTACTTGGTTGCTAACCAAAAGGTCAGTGGTTTGAACCCACCAGCTGCTCTGTAGGAGAAAAGACCTGATGATCTGCTCCCGTGAAGATTACAGCCTAGGACACCCGATAGGGGCAGTTTTACCCTGTCGCATAGGGCCGCTGTGAGTCAGGAATGACTTGATGGCACAAAGCAACACTAATAAAATACACATAGGCAGTTCACACATGCACACATAGGCAGAACATACATACACACATATGTGCATGCACAACACACACATGAAGTACACAATACATACGTGTCATGCACGTACTTGCATATTAGCCCATATGCATATTCACAGGTATGAAATATACATGTCTACATCCATGCATGTAGTAGCAAGGCTCACTCTGCATACATACATTATATACACTTGCACACTCATGCAATACACAAGTACGGATATGCAGCACACACTTACACACATGTCTCATACTTGTCCGCACATGCACACACAAGGTACTCATGCATGCACACATATGTAGCATACACAAATACAAACTCCCTCACCCTTTCTCACACAGAGCAATTTACGACCGTCCAGGCTCATGTCCGGACTTCTATTAACATTAATGAGGTGATGTCGTGGGGTATTTGGAAACCTTTGTCCTCCAGGGGCGGGGGCGGAGGTGGCAGCGAGGGGGAGAGAATGGGGAGGCCACGGTCACAGAGGAACAGCTAATTATCCGGCTGACCAAGGTTTCATTGTTTTTCTCACGGCTTCCCCCCACTGTCCCCAACCCAGGGCCAGGTTCTGGCTGTACCAGAGGGTGTTGGGGGCAGGGAGCAGGAATGGGGCAGGGAGGAGCAGAAGGGGGCAGGGGAAAACGGCAGGCGGTGGGACAGTGGCTGACCTGAATTTCAGTGTCATTTACACCCCGCCCCCCTGCCCCCAATAAGGCAGCCTCTGGAGCTAGCCGAATTGTCTCCTGAAATGGTTCAAATTCCTAAAGGTTTGTGTCTCTGTGGCCCTTTCCTCCCCACACTCTGATAAGAACCTGCATCAGAGTTAAATTCAACATCTTCATTTCAGGAACTTTTATTTGCTGACCCAGGGGGCATAAAAGGAGTCCCACACATATGTTAAACCATTGCTATTGAGTAGATCCCAACTCATGGTGATCACATGTGTGTCAGAGTAGAACTGTGCTCCATAGGGTTTTCAGTGGCTGATTTTTCAGAAGCAGGTCACCAGGCCTTTCTTCTGACTCACACCTCCAACCTTTCTGTTAGCAGCCAAGTGCTTTAATCATTTGTAGCACGCAGGAACTCCACCCATGTTACCATCTCAATATCTAGCACAGGGAGTAATGCCCATACACATTCCTTCCTTCCTCCATTCATTCTCTTAACCAACATTTATGAACCACAAGGCACTGTTTGAAGCAACTCATCAACTCCTATAGTCACCTGTCTATGAAAAACCTTTCTCATGCAGAAGTAGGTGTGGACTTCCCATAAACTCCTGAGTGAGAGAAATTCCTCCCAACCCTGAGTCAGAGAAATTCCTTCCAAACCTTCTGGGCATTAAAATAACCTTACATTTTGTACACCTCTTCCTTGCTCGTAAAAATGTCTTTTATATACTCGATCCATCTGAGGCTCACAACAGTCCCGAGAGGTTAGCAGGGTAGGTACAGTTATGCCCATTTCACTGATGTGGAAACTGAGGCTGATCAAGGACCAGTTTTCCTATGGTCCTGTGACTAGGAAGAGGTGAGGCTGAGACTCGAATCTTTCAAGCCACTTCTCTGTGAATCACCACATGTTCTCCCTTCATTAATTTCTGGGACCTCCCAAAACTTAAAATGAATTAGACTTCATTCTGTGGAACTTTTTATTAAGTTTCCTGAGATGCTTGGAGCAGTCTTGGGGTAGAAGGTGGAGAGCGTGGTTCACCATGGATGCTGGGAAGAGCCTGGGTAATCACTTTGTCTCCCAATGCCATTTCATAGATGGGTACACTGAGGCCTTCTTGAGTCCAGATGGCACCAGGAAGGCTATCTTGGAGGCCCAGGTCAAAGGTATGATGTCCAGAAGGGGCCTCTGCAGAGCCCAGGTCTAGACATCGCTTATAGGCAGGTCCACTTAGAAATTAACTGTTTTACTAACAAGGAAACTAGAACCTGACAAGCCATTCCCCCTCTCCCCGCAAAAAACCAAATCCGTCGCCGTTGAGTTGATTCTGGCTCATTAGATCAATAATATTTATTGAGTACCTACTATGTGTTAAACCCAGAGGATGGTACTAGGATACCAAAAAAAGGATACAGAGGAGGACTAATGGGCACAGCTCTCAAGGAGCTTACAGTCTGGTGCGGAAGAGTTTGGGACTTGGGGCCACAAAGCCTGGCTCTGAATTCCAGCTTAGAGGGTCATTCATTTTTTTTTTTTAATAATTTTTATTGTGCTTTAAGTGAAAGTTTACAAATCAAGTCAGCCTCTCACACAAAAACCCACATACACTTTGCTACACACTCCCAACTACTTTCCCCGTAATGAGACAGCTGCTCTCTCCCTCCACTCTCTCTTTTCGTGTCCATTTCACCAGCTTCTAACCCCCTCCACCCTCCCATCTCCCCTCCAGGCAGGATACGCCAACATAGTCTCAAGCATCCACCTGATCCAAGAAGCTCACTCCTCAGCAGCATCCCTCTCCAACCCATTGCCCAGTCCAATCCATGTGTGAAGAGTTGGCTTCGGGAATGGTTCCTGTCCTGGGCAAACAGAAGGTCTGGGGGCCATGACCACCGGGGTCCTTCTAGTCTCAGTCAGACCATTAAGTCTGGTCTTATGAGAATTTGGGTTCTGCAAGGGTCATTCATTTTTGCACTACCATGACATACCTCTTATAAGCCAAAGAATCCCCCTAGCTTGTTGTCATGGAAGGAAAGTCACTTTAACTTCTCTGAGCCTCAGTTTTCTCGTCTGTAGAACAGAAAAACTCTTTTCTTTCTATAAGTCTGTTGTTAGAATTAGGTCCCAATACCCCTCACAGACATGATGTTCTTTTCCCTCCAGACTCTTCCCTTCCTCACTTCTTCCCCGATAAGGCCACTTGCTCTTCAGTGACCACCACAACATCCCCACCATCCTCAGCCTTGTCCTAACTTGAATGGGAGTGTAGATTGCTGAGCAGCATTTGGGAGGGAATATGGGGGACAATACCTTTCTCCTGCAGCTTCCTGCCTCACCCCTCCACCACCCCAGGGGTGACAGGGAGGCCCATGGCAAACCCTCCCCACCATGTTGTCTAGCTTCCTCAGCCTAGGCGCTGCTTTTCCCATGAGGGACTCACTTCATCCAGCTAGGGGCTCCTGAAAGCTAATGGAGAAACTGAGACTCTTTTGCAATGCTCTTGGGGAGCTGACTCTCTGGAGAAAACACTGTGGACGTACCTCTCATAAACCAAAGTATCCCCCTAGCTTGTTGTCATGAACTGAACTGAGTCCCCCCCAAAATACGTGTCAAGTTGGTTAGGCCATAATTCCTAGTATTGTGTGGTTGTCCTCCATTTTGTGATTATAATTTTGTGTTAAAGAGGATTAGGGTGGGATTGCAATACCCTTAACCAGGTCATGTCTCTGATCCAACGTAAAGTGAGTTTCCTGGGGTGTGGCTTGCACCACCTTTTATCTCTCAAGAGATAAAAAGGAAAGGGAACCAAGCAGAGAGTTGGGGACCTCATACCACCAAGAAAGCAGTGCCAGGAGCAGAGCATGTCCTTTGGACCCAGGGTCCCTGCGTGGAGAAGCTCCTAGTCCAGGGGAAGATTGATGAGAAGGCCTATGGAAAGAAAGAAAACCTTCCCCTGGAGCCCGGGTCTAGACATTGCTAGCAGGCAACGGGTCTGTTTTTTTTTTTTTTTTCTGGAATGACTTGTCAGGGTTCCAGTTTCCTTGTTAGCCAAGCAGTTAATTCCTAAGTGGACCTGCCTGCAAGCAATGTCTAGACTCCAGGGGAAGGCCCTGAATTTGGACTTTTAGCCTACTTTACTGTGAAGAAATAAATTTCTCTTCGTTAAAGCCATCCACTTGTGGAATTTCTGTTACAGCAGCACTAGATTACTAAGACACTTGTCCTTAAACAGAGAGATAAAGCCACTGATCAACAAGCCCCATCCAGGCTGTACTGTGAGGGGCATTTGCTCTCCTCTCAACTCTGCAGCTCAGCCCCGCTAGGTATGGATGAAGGGAGATGGCAGCTGTGGCAGGAAGTCTCTTTCCAGCTGAACAGGAAGTGGCCCCCCCATGAGGTCGGTGGGGCCAAGTCTGTCTGCCAAGGTTCTGCAGAGCCCAGGTAGGCTCCCCTTTCTGCCCCAGGCAGGATGAGGTAAACACCCCAGAGGGGGATGAGGACTTTTGGATACTTGCTGCTGCTGTGCCACTAACTACCCCTGTGACCTCGGGTCTGCTGTCTGGGCCTTAGTCTCATTCCCTGTAAAATGGGTCAGCAGTCCTAGCAAACTGATATACTATGCACATCTTATGAGGCTATGAACAAGAAACACATAAATGCCTATAATGTCATCCAGATGGAACTGGGGTCTCTCTTGGGGACTTGGACTGGGCTATGGAGTTCAGCCTTATTCCTGGTAGGCAAAAGGCCTATTGATGTCTTCATTGGCCCTGCCCCATCCCTAGCCTTAAGCTGTGAAAATGTCCCCTAAATGGAAACAAAGGTGCCTCAGAATTCCCTGTGGGGTCAGCGCAGGGCAGTAGGCTCTGCCAACATAGAGAGCCTGCAGGGCGCCGGGCTCCGCACTCAAGCCCTTGGGCTCATCAGCTTCCCTTGGGAAGGTAGCCTGGCAGGAATCTCACAATGTCCCAGGTTCAAGGCCTCGCCTGGCCAGGGGCACCTGGGGTGAGGGGTTGGGGGGGCCGGTGTCTGGAGACAGTGGGTTGGGAGAGGACTGGCCAGGAATGTGAGCTGGGAGGGCAGAATGTGAGAGCAAACAGTGGAACGGCTGGCCAGGGGGGAGCCAGAATGTGGATTCGGATGTGGGGGGGTGGGGGCGGACTGCTGGCTGGGAGTGAATGGAGGTGGGGGCAGGGGCTCAGTGATTGTTTCCCGGGTTAGAATTTCACACTGGGCTGTGAACCTGTCTCCCAGCACCGAGGCTGCCCTTGGCCACGTCCCTAGCACCGGGAATGGGGCGGGGGCTGGAACAAGGTACAGGGCACTGCAGCCCCCCAACCCCCCAAGCCCATGGCCTCTGCAGTTCCTCAAGAGTCTCCTCTCAGTAGCCCAAGATCTTACAGGGAGAGCTGGGCTCTAAGAGGAGGTTCTGCGCTAAGAAGCATCTTCCCAGAGAAGTGGCCAGAATGCTTACGTGTGTAAGGGTGCTTGTAAAATCAGGGTGCAAGCTCAGGATTAAGAAGCCTGTTTGCTCCACTTCTGCCTTCTTGTTGAAAGACTGAGGGCAAATTGCCCACCTCTCAGGCCTCGGGTCTCCTTATCTAAACAATGGAGACAACATCTGCCGACCACTGCACCCCCAGGGTTAGGGTTGGAGACCTATATGGGCTGCTGGAATAGACAACAGGGTCTCAGGTGGTCTTTGTGGGCAAATGGATGGGCACTTTGGTGGGATGGGGAAGGGGGGAGAGGGACATTGAGCTCATGGGGACTTCCTCCGGCCAGCTCACTTAAAAATAAGCACATGATTTAATGTGGCCAGTAAATCCTTTTACGCCTCGGCTTCTCAGCTACTGCACGACAGGCTCGTAATTCAGTTTTAAACAAGTCTAGGAATAGGGCTGCAGCTGTGGGATGCAGGGAGGTGCTGGTGTGTGCAGGGTGAGTCAAGCCCAATGGGGCTGGCCAGGCGCTGCTTGCCCCACGGCGGGGGAGGGATGGGGGGACAGGAGGGCAGGAGGGGAGGTGAAGTGGAGCCTGTGGAATCCCTGGAGGAAGGGGGCCGGGCAGCTGTCCTAAGTGAAGGCTCAGAGCTGGGAGGGACCCCTAGGCTCCTTCACTGCCAGGCCTTAGGGCACAACTGGGGAAAATGGGAGAAGATATAAAGTGAGCTCCTGAAAGGGTAGAAGAGCAAGAGAGGTGGGCATGACCCAGTTGCTATAGGAAAGACTCAGCTGCACGGAGGGGCAGCATTTAAGAACCTACACAGCTATGCAGGCCAACTCTCTGGGTTCAAATCCCAGCCTCACCTGTTACCAGCTATGTAGGCAAGTTACTTTACATTTCTGTGGCAGTAATACAAGGGTTAAATAAGACAGTGTACAGTAATCACTCAATAAATAAAATAATATTTGCCCCTTTCCTCCAAAAAGGTCTTCTAGATTCTCTAAAATAGTGCACAGAAATGGAGACTTTCTCAATGGACTGACCTTTGCCCCCAGGCATTGTGGGGCATTTGTCCCAGGGCATTGTGGGAGTTTGCCCCAGGGCATGGTGGGACCTATACTCCAAACCACAGTAGGATGTTTGCCCTGCAGACTGCCTGGCTCCTTTACACACCAGCAGGATGTCTTTCCCTCAGCTTGTGCTTTCTGGTTTTCTTTCTACCTCTCTGACCTTTTCCTCTGCCTATTCTGGGTGAACCAGGAAGTCAACCAGCTCTACGGCTCCTACAACCAACTGCCTTTGCGGTAAGCACACCCTGCAGCTCTTGTCTCCAGCCATCTCCTATCTCCTGGACCCCACCCACTTCCAGTTGTCCTTCTCTTCCCCAACACTAGACCTTCTCCTCATCTGACTTCCCTACTTACCCATGAAGTCATCCAGCCACAGACCCCGTGGTCCTATTACCACTGATAGTCACCATCTCCAAGGACCCACCAGTTCTACCTCCCAAGCCCTCTGAATCCTCCCAAACTCTCCTTTGTTGCCACAGCTGCCTCCTTGTATTAGGCTGCTAACGCTCCTCCTGCATCTTGCCCAGCCCTTCCGTCGTCCCCTGCAATCTATCCCCAAGTCAGCAGGGGGTTGCTTAAAACGCACATTGCATCAGGCTTTAAAGAGCTCTGATAGTTCCCGTCACCTATGGATAAAGAGTCCGCTTCCTAGCACAAGGAGTCCTGGTGGTGCAGTGGTTAAGCGCTCGCTGCTAACCAAAAGGTCAGCAGTTCGAACCCACCAGCCACTCTGTGAGAGAAAGATGTGGCAGTCTGCTTCCAAAAAGATTTTACAGCCTTGGAAACTCTCTGTCCTACAGTGACTCAACGGCAATGGGTTTAGTTTCTTTTTTTTCCTAGCACACAGTGCGGGACGTTTCCCTCCGTCTCTCCTTCCATTTTCCTGTGCCTCCCTCTCCACCCCACCCCCCACTCTCTGCATCCTAAGCGCAGTCACACAGGCCTGCTCTCCTCAAATTTCTCTACCTTCCTGCCTTTGCAGAAGCTTTTCCCTCTGCCTAGAATATTCTTTCTCAGCTTCTCCGATCTACAGAGTGGCTCTTTCTCTGTCCTAAAATTCTCTGGAATGAAGTCCTCACAGGTCAAGGTCCCGACAGGCCTTTGAGGTTCCCTTAAAGGGGTAACTAAGGTGAGTTTACTGCAAGGCTGTGTACAGGGGTGTGAGTAGAATCGTGAGAAGCAATGTGGAATACAGCAGTACCAGGGAGGGCCGATGGCCAGGGCTGCCCTGGCCCTGGAAGGGCCAAGGAGGGGCTGTTCCTGGAGCCAAGTGAAAGCCAGCACTGTCGGAGAGGGGTCACCTGCCAAGACCTGCGGCCATAGGTAGAGGAACACACCTGCTGCCAATCTGTGGTTTGCAAGGTTGCTGGAGGAATCTCTCTTTCCTCCCATCCTCAGATTACCTGCCAGTGCCTCCCATTGACTGAATTCAACCAGAAGCCAGAGGCCAGGGGAGCTGGGGTGGTGCACTCCATGGGGGTCTACCTTCCAGAGCAGAGAAGGGCAGAGAATGGACCTGCGGAGAATAACCTCCAAAAGCCCTCGCATCGGTAGCCGTCTGGCACTCTGATCTCAGCCACCTCCCCAGCAACTCTCCTCTCACACCCTCTGTGTGAATCTAAACTTAATACCCATGAACTTGGAGCACTCCAGCTATATCTTTGTAATGCTGTTCCCTCCTCCTGGAAAGCTGTTTCCCAACTTTTCGTTTTAGCTAAGGCCTGCTCATACTTAGACCCTCAGCTCCAGCATCGCCTCGTCCCCAGGAACCACATATGTGCTCCCAAAGCCCTCTGGGCCCACCTCCACAGGCACTTAGCTCTCTTCATTGTCCTGATCCCCTCGCTCATCTGTAACTCCGTCAGGGTCAGAACTGCGCCCTGCACACTGTAGGTGCTCACTTAAATGCTTTCAGAAGGAATTCTATCACTTATCGCACTGCAGCAGAGTTATTTGCTTATGTTGCTCTCTCCCCTGGATCTTTATCTCCTTGAGAGCAGCCATGTCTAACTCCCCTCAAAATCCCCCTAGGGCCCCACACATGTTGTTGCTGTACAGTCCATTCTAACTCTTAAAAAAAAAAAACTCATAGTGGCTACTTAAATAATGTTTGTTGACTGTACGAATGAATGAACATGGGTGAGGCAAAGAAGACAGAAAGAATGGCACCCGTAAGTGTGCTCGGAGAGCTCAGAAGAAGCCATTGCTTCTAGCTTGGGGGGATCAGGGAAGACTTTATAGAGGGGATACCTTGGAAGCTGGCCTCGAAGGACCTGGCCATGAGGAGGGTTGAGCAGGGCACTTCTGGTAGGAGAACGGCATGAACAAAGGCCTTGCACAGGAGAGCCTGGGCCTCTGGGGGAGGTCTGACGGGATAGGGGAGGGTCAGGAGCTAAAGGGAAGAGGAGCCAAAGTGTTCTTGTTGGCCACCCAGCGCTCTGTCCTTTCCAGCTTGTGCAGTCTTGCCCTCTGTCTTCTCCCAGCCTCTCTGCCCCTTCTTTCCAGGCCCATTCAGCCTACTTCCTCTAGCACCCTCTGGGGTTACCCTCCCCCTCAATTACTGGAAGTCCTGGCTTCCTCACTAGGGACCTCAAGGGGAAAATGACCAGTGGAGTAGGGGTAGGGGACCAGGCCACCTCCCTTCTCCCCTGGGTGGGGGGCAGACACAGAGTCTCTCTGAATTGCTGGACACTCTGGTCAACCCTACTGAGTCTATAACTCCCCTACATATCCCCCATTATGAGCCACCCCCAGGTGCCCAACTCAGGCTCCAGGGCCTTCTTATTCTTGCCCACTTCTCTACTCTATGGGTCCTGGCTCAGAGTCTCTGAGAGTTTGAGCTGTGAGTTCGAGTTTGGGCAGGAGTCTGCTTACCCCCCAGTGACGTGTTGGGCTGTCTGGGCCACAGGGAGCCAGACGTGAAAACCACAGGTCAGTGGAGCAGGGTGGCCGGCCACAGTGTGCCAGCCTGGGCACTCGCCCTGCCCCTCCCTCTCCTCCCCTTACTGAGGGATGTCCCCAGTGGACTGGCCAGCCGCCAGTGGCTCCTACGGGAACATGCTTTCTGCAGGCTGCGGCTAGGGAAGGATGGGCTGGCTGTCCTGCCAGCTCTGTGTGGGGAAGAGGGAGGTGCCCCCAGCCAGCCAGCACCCTACAGGATGCCAGCCGAGTGACCAAGGCTCTGCCCGCACCCCCACCCAGGGGAGGAGGAGGTGGTCCGGTTCTCTCCCCACACTCCACTGGTCATTTTCCCTTGGGGTCCTTGGTGGGGAAGCCAGAGATTCCAGTACTGTGAAGGGGTGGGTAACCCCCAGACAGTGTTTATAGGCGTGGGCTTGGGGCTCACTCAGTGGGACTCACTGACTTCTAAGGTGTGGAGCAGCTGGCTCTGGGAAAAACGGGGTTTAGCAGCAGGGTGGGGTGCAGAAGAGGAGGTCCTTCCCTGGTACTGGCACTTGGGCCCTCTCAGTCCTGACATCTTGTTGCGACTGAAAGCTGGGCTGAGCTCGCTGCTGCTCCTCAGCCATCTACCAAGCACCAGGCTCCTGCTGGCCCTCGCATGCGTAGGGAAGAAGAAGCCAAACAGGAGCCAGCAGATCCTCTGAGGCTCCCCCCGCCTCCTCCGCCGTCTCCCTCAGCTCTCCCAGGCCTGAAAGCCAAGGCACCCGTGGAAAAGGCGCCCTTAGCCCCGCTCCAGTGATGCAGAGAGGGGCCTCCTTGGAGGGACCAGGCGTGGAGGAGTGGGCCCCAGGGGGTGAGAATTTACTGGGGAGTGAGGAGTGTGAACAGGGTGGGAGGCAAATGAGAGCAGGGCTTACTCTCACCCTCCACTGCTGCCCTCTGCAGTGAAAGGGCTACTTCCCTGGCTGTTTGGCTTCTTCCAGAATAATAAAGGGAAGCAGGACAAGGATTTTGTTTCCCTTCAGATTCATTTATTGATTTACTCCACGCTTCCTTCAGTGTTCACCTTGTTTGTTTGTTCCTTACTTCCTTGGCTTGTTCATTCATTCATCCATTTAATAAACCTATCTAAACACCCCACATGGGTTGTGCAGTGGTTAAGTGCTTGGCTGCTAACCGAAAGGTCGGCAGATCGAACCCACATGAGAAAGATGTGGCAGTCTGCTTTCGTAAAAATTTACAGCCTTGGAAACCCTATGGGGCAGTTTTACTCTGTCCTACAGTGTCGTGTGAGTTAGAATCAACTCAACCGCAATGAGTTTGGTTTTTGGTTTGGTTTAGGGATCTAGAGAAATGAGAGATGAGGGTTCTTAAGCTTTTCAGGGGTGAAAATCTTCCCGATGAGTGATAACAGTATACACCCCCTCTCTCATGGTGTATGTCACTAGCCCAGGTTAAAAATTCCTAGATGCTCTCAGCTTAGCGGGGGAGACGGACATGAAACCCAGAACTAAACACAGTGTGATAAGTGCTAAGTGGTTTGATTTTTGGCTTAGTGTCTTACTAAGTCTCTTACCTCTCTGGTAAGTGGATAATTTTTCAGTTCCCAGCTTTGTTGTGCAGGGTAAATGAGACAAGTTCTAGAAAGAGCGTAGCAGTGCCTGGTGTATATTACCAAAAAAACTAAACCCGTTGCCGTTGAGTCAATTCCAACTCATAGCGACCCTATAGGACAGAGTAGAACTGCCATGTGGCAGTTCTGCTATCAACTGTGCTTTTAACCATTACCCTATACTGCCTTTCCAGGATGGCTGTTTTTTCACTGAAGCCTGAACCTCTAATTCCCACTCATCTTCTCGCATATCGTTTCTGTTGAAACGGGGGATCCAGGAGAAATCCTGAAAATGTAAGTCCAGGTTTAAGTGTAGAGGCGAGTGGGGAGGAAGTCTCTGGAGGACCAACTTTTTTCTTTTTTTTTATTGTGCTTTAGGTGAAAGTTTACAAATCAAGTCAGTCTCTCATATAAAAATTTATGCACACCTTGCTATATACTCCTAATTGCTCTCCCCGTAATGAGACAGTACACTCCTTTCCTCCACTCTCTTTTTGTGTTCACTCGGCCAGCTTCTGACCCCCTCTGTCCTCTTATCTCCCCTCCAGATAGGAGACGCCAACATAGTCTCATGTGTCTACTTGATCCAAGAAGCTCACTCTTCACCAGTATCATTCTATCCCATTGTTCAGTCCAACCCCTGTCTGAAGAGTTGGTTTTGGGAATGGTTTGGGGGACTAACTTTAAGGAGTAGTGGGGGCATCAGCCTGGAGCCAGGAGGGCTGGGTTTAGGTTTTGGTTCTGCCATTTATAAGCCAACCTTTCCGGGCCTCCATTTCCTCATCTGTAAAATGGGCACATCAATTCCGATGTCACAGCATTGGTGCAAGGGGATGTGACTATAAAAGCCCTTTGAGAAGGCTGCCCCACGGCCTTACCAAGTACCAGCTCTATACCAGAGCCTCACATCTGCCTCTTTCACAGACTGAGAGGGCCTCCAGGCCACGGCTGGGCCTGATTTTTTTGTCTCCAGCTCTTGGCACAGTCCCTGGCACATGTGGTGCTCTAAAATGCTTGCTGGATGAAAAAAACAGGAGGTGCCTACCAAATGTCAGGCCTTACTCACGCCATGAGGCTTCCCCTCCTTCTCCCAGTCTGGAGGCCCGAAACCTTCCTGTTCTGGGAGTCCCGGGAGAGCAGCAGAGTTGACAGAGAACACGCCTTTACACCTCCCATGCGTCCCTGGCCTCGGCCCAGTGCTGCCCCAGCCCTAGGATGCCTGGTGATGCCCAGATCAAGCTGGGCCCAGGCAGGGGCCCACAGCCCCAGGGCGCAGACAGGTGGCCTGAGAGGGACCAGGCCACTGCAATTTCACATGAAGAACCTACCGAAGCTCTTCTATTAATACACTGACCCCCCACCCAGAGTATCCCAAGGACCCTGCCCTGAAGAGCAGGAGCAGGTGTGGCCAGTACCCAAGTCTGGAAGCAGTCTTCTACCTGAATTTTATTTTGTGAATTGTACCACATATTCTCAAAATGAGGTCTCTGGCTACTTAAAGAGATCAGTGGCAAGTCCTTTCGTGAAATAGAGAGAGTCCCTTGAGGGATCCTTTGGGCAAATTTAGGTTCGCTTCAGGGAAAGAAAAAGCTTCCCTTGGGCAGCCTGTTTTACAAACCAGGAAACCAAGGTCCCGAGGGTCCAAGTGCTTTGCCTAGGGCCCATTCATTGGGGTAGAACCTAAGCAGAAAGGAAGCCCACACTCCAAAGAGAAGTTGGGGAGGAGGTGGACTCTGTGTTCCACGGTGGATAAGAGCCCAGAGTGGAGCCAGGGTTGTGCACTGCCAGGAGGGTGACCCAGGGTGGCCTAGCTAGGCCATGGGGTCAGCCAGGAGTCTGGTTATTAAACAGTCCAGCGTGGTCAGTGCAGCTCCATTCACCTGGATAAGGCAGCGCAGTTTTGTTGGGCCTCCACTGGACACCAGTGCCCAGAGCAGTGCCTGGCACATAGTAGGGGCTCAGTCAATCGTTGGATGATTCTTCCAGAATATCTAGGATGGATTGCCCTCATCAGCAGCTGGCAGGCTCATGGTGGGGAAATCTGTTGGGTATGCCGAGCCTATTCCATAGGCCCTCTCTGTGCTTGGGGCAACACTTGGTGCTGCTAGGGGACAGAGTGGGGATGGGGTAGGTAGTAGAATAATCAGGAACTAAAATCAGTCCTGGGGGGGTGGGGTGAGGCATTTTCTCCAAAAAGGTGGCATTTGAGCACAGAGCGAGTCATGTGGGTATATGGGGAAAAGCATTTTCAGCAGAGGGAAGAGTAGGTGCAAAGGTCCTCAGGTAGGTGTATGCCTGGTGTGTTGAAGGAACAATGCCAGTGTGGCTGGGGCAGGGTGAGGGGGAGAGTGGAGGGACTGAGGTCAGGAGGTAGCAGGGGAGCAGATCATGTGGGGCCTCGCTGGTCTGGTTGTAGTACAACTCTGAGTGAAGCCAGCAGAGATGGGGCATGCTCTGATTTACATTT
This sequence comes from Loxodonta africana, assembly GCF_030014295.1. Lineage (NCBI taxonomy): Eukaryota > Metazoa > Chordata > Mammalia > Proboscidea > Elephantidae > Loxodonta > Loxodonta africana. The sequence continues at coordinate 106,605,418 of NC_087342.1, forward strand.
TAACCAGCTCACTCCTGGCTGTTGTACGGAGAATTCACTGTAGGGGGCAAGGCCAATTATGGAAGCAGTCCAGGTGAGGGTGACCTGGATGGTGGCCTGGAGAGCTTGGATAGGGTTGGAGCAGTGGTGATGTGAGAAATGATTGGACAGAAAGTATTTAAATCCCAGCCCTGCCACTCTTTAGCTGTGTGTCCCCTAGGTAAGTTACTTAACCTCTCTGAGTCTCTATTTTCTCATCTGGAAGACAAGGTTGATAATAACACTCACCTAAATAACCGGGTTTTGCTGATATGAGACAATTTTTTTTTTTTCATTGTGCCAAAACTTTTTATTAGGTTGGCACTTGGAGAGAACTGTAAATAAAATGCTGCATACGTGCATTTTTTACTTTGGCCCCATCCCTTTACTAAAACAGTGATCTCAAAGGATAAAATGTTTTCCTAATTGTCCATCAAATGGCCTTCACTCAGTCCTTAGAGTATGTAACTTCTCTGCAGCCTTTCATATCTGACACCGGTGCTTCCTTAGCTCTCGGCACCATGGCCTCCAACGTGGATTACCCTGAGCTCTGGCTCACTGACTGGGCTCCCTACCTTGTAATCCAATCCATAATCACTGTTCATCTTGTGATGCGGAGAACGGCTGTATTTTCTTGAACTCTACCATTCCTGGGTTAGGCAGCCTCAGACATTGCAGCTCCCATGGTGGGACAATTCTGTAGTGTTCTGGAAGTCACTCGTAAACACTAAATTCTACTTCCCAGACCTTTTGATGATGACGTAAGATGAGGACGTAAGAGCCTTGTATTGAATATTCAGAGTAGTATTTGTTCCCTGTGTGAAATCTGATGGTGTCATGGGTATTCAATAAGCTTTTTTTTTTTGTACTTTAGATGGTTTACAGAACAAACTAGCTTCTCATTAAATACTTAGTACATGTATTGTTTTACGTTGGTTAACGACCCCATGACAAGTCAACACTCTCTCTTCTTGACCTTAGGTTCCCTATTAGCAGCTTTCCTGCCTCCTTCTGCCTTCTAGTCCTTGCCCCTGGGCTGGTGTCCCCTTTTAGTCTTGTTTTGCTTTATAGGCCTGTCTAATCTTTGGATGAAGGGTGAACCTCAGGACTGACTTCATTACTGAGCTAACAGGATGTCCTGGGCCATATTCTTGGGGTTTTCTCTAGTCACATGAGACAATTTATGCAAAAACACAAGCATAGTGTCTGGCACATATTTGGTGCTCAATCAGTGACAACTTAGTCACTACTGACCCTGTAATCCCATTGTGCTGGGGACAACATATTCAAGGTAGAATAAACTGGGCCCAGAAGAATCGGGGAAGTAGGAGGGTCAGCTGGCTTGCGTGGAACAGAGATTTAAACGTGTTTAAGTCTTCCAGTGTCTTCAGGCTCTACTGGGCACTGCCTTCCACCGCTTGCCTGCTGCTCCCAAGCCCCAAGGCAGAGGTGTCCTTCGGCCTCCTGTTTGTTTTTTACCTTTGGTGAAGTTTCAGCTGAGAAACCGGCCCCGCCGGTCACTGGGCCCAGCAACCCCGCCGCCCCCCTCCCCCACCCCCATGGGCTTCCAGCTGTTCCTGCAAAGTCAACAGTGGCCAGGAACAATGACAGGAAGGGAAAGGGGACGGCACGGAGGCTGACAGCCAGGGTGCCCACTGATAAGTATCTGAACCTCAGGAAGACTGTTGGAAGTAATGATGGGAGCAAACTCAGGTGGGGGGCTGGGGAGGAAACTCGAGCCTTCAGCCTCTGCTAGTGCTGGTGGCTGCAGTGCCCACAGGTCTGGCCCTCCTGGCCATGGACAGGCGATGGTTATGCTAGAGACAAGGGATGGCCCTAGGCACAGCTGGGGGATGGTTGCCTTCCCTGCCACAGCCGGCCCAGAAGGGGCTTGATACAGCATTCTCTGACTCACTTATCCACCTATTTATTCCAAACACTGAGGCCATTGTGTACCAGGGCCTGGGGTTCCTGCCCACCAGGTGTATTTGTGGAGAAAGTGAGAGCCAGAGAGGGGAAGTGACTTTCCCAAAGTCACCCAGTGAGTTGCTGGCAAAGCCCACCTGGGACTCCCTGTCCAGTGCTCTGGCCAGTGAGTGAATGGTTTGGCCACCTCTTGGGTGGAAGAGGCCAGGTGCTAGTCTCCATGAGCTTTCTCCTTAGAGCATCTATGTCTGCCTGGTGAGATCAGAGGACAAAGGCTGTGCCCAGCTCGGGGCCACAGGGCCTCAGGGAGGGCTGGGCATGCCTCTAAGCTGGCTGGGCAGCAGGATCCCTGGCATCAGGGAGGGGGCCTCTGCCATGCTGTGTGGCCTCAGCCCACTCAGGGTCATTACCCTGGATCAGTTTCCCCATCTCTCAAATGGGAACAGGTTGCCTGGCCAACCTCTCAAGGTTGCTATGGGGAATGTGAGAGTGTTTTTCTAAAGCCCCTACCAAGGAGACTGATTCAAGCAGGGTGAGGTCACATGGTGAGAGCAGGCATGGAAGGAGTGAGGTGAGTTCCAGATTTCCCTGGATTTCTATGTTGGGCTTCTGGCTTGTCAGCTAATAAGCTCATGGCTTCACTGCAGTCGGCAGCTCTGTGTATTCAGGGGCTGTGGGGGAGACACAGCCCTGCCCTCAGGGAGCCTCAGTCTAAGTGCAGACATAGCCCTGCCCTCAGAGAGCCCCAGCCTGAAAGGGGAGACACAGCCCTGCCCTCAGGGAGCCACGGTCTGAGGGGAGACATAATTTCTGCCTATAAGGAGTACTTAAAATCATAAATCTAATTATAAAAATTTCATCCCTTGATTCTGTAAGCCCCACTTGGGTCCTATAGCACTCCCCCAGAAGTTGTGTGTGAACTGGGTCCCTGCCTTAATCTCTAGCTCAGAAGGGAAGGAGGCCTCTGCCTGCTGGCCCTGAGGCCTCCTGGACATGGAGTGCTTCAGAGCTCCTCCTGCCATCCTGCCTCCCCTTCTGCCAGGGAGGCTCCTACCAGGTGAGCAGCCCCTGCCTCATGTCTCCCCACTCTGGCCTCCACTCAACTGTGTGTTCAGTTCAGTCAGACCTCTCCTTCCTGAAGCTCTGATTCTGTAGCAGGTCTGTAACGGCACTGTGAGAGTGAGGGAGTGCACTCAGGGATAGACTTGTCATAGCCGCTGCTCACACACACACACACACACACACACACACACACACACACACACACACACGGGCTCTTCATGGTCCCTGTGTCGCTGCCACACTTGAAGCTTTGTGTCCAGCCATGTAAAACCACATGCTGACTGATGCCACCTGTATGGGCCAGTTATCGGGCCCAGGGAGCCACACAGTGACCGTCCCCCTGCCGGCCTGAGGCTCTCAGGTGTCCCTGCAGAAGGCCCTGGTCCTTTGCCCTGCCTGTAGGGTCCGGAGTTGCTAACCTAGCCCTAGATGTGCCCAGAACTTGTTTGTCTCAAGCCCCGCCTCCTTCTGGAGACTTCGGGGGAGCAGGCACCAGGGAAGGAGCTGGAAACAGTGCTAAGCGTTGGGGCTGGGGCCAGCAGAACCTGGGAAATGGCAAAGTCAGCGCTGGGTCAGGAAGGCCCAGCTTCTGTTTGTTGACCCTGAGCTGTGGACACAGGAGAAAGCATAGCACCCCTTCCCACATTGCCTTGCTGGGCCAAGTTCTACCCTCCTCCTCATTCCCGTCCTCTGTCCACCACAGCCCTGCCCCCACACAATACCCACGGCTTCTCCCTTCTTGTTGGCCCCCCCTATTCTGTGGCCACCCCACTTCAGACCTACTCCAAGTGGGGCTTACATGTAAAAATATCCCAGCTCTTTTTGAGCTTGCTATCTACTATTTTTATCAAACGATCCAAGGAAAGCATGGCTGAAAAAAAGGAAAATCATACAGCTTTGTTTGCCAAACTCAATAGAAATAGCAACAGGGTGGGCTATTTTTAACAAGATGAATACCCCTGTCCTCTGAGGTCTCCCCTGGCCCCATACCAGCCTCCTTTGTCTCTCTGCCTGGACAGCAGATTTTAAAATACGCCCACAGTTACCAAACCACTAAATGTACCCAAGACTGCGATTGAGGCCGTTGGAGTCAAGGAGGACCATGGGGGGTATTTTCTTTTTTTTTCTTTTCCTTCCCTCCCCTGAAGGAAATCACACTCTTTTGTTTGAAAAACCGTCCAGGTTGGTTTTCGAGGCCTTTTCCTGGTTGTCCCACTCCCACGGGAACAGCAGAGGCTACTCTGAAACATGTGGTGGTTTGGGCAGAGTGATCCCAGAGGCCTAGCGTGGCCTGTGGCAGCCTACTATGGCCCTGGCAGCTTCCTGCACTAGGCTGTAGCAGGGCAGGGACACAGAATGAGCATTCAGAAGCCAGGGCCCAGTGGAGCAGGGGTGAAGACAGAATTGTGAGGGAAGATCGTGAGCTGGGAGGCTCTGAGGGGTCTTCACTTGGCCACTGTCCCTGCAGGTGGAGGGGCAGGTGTACTAAGGCATTACTGTGTCTCTCAGGCCAGGCTGTCTTTGCTTGGCCATGTCAAAGCCACAGTCAGCTGAGGGCTCAGGGGTCTACAGAGCTGCAGTTTATACAGGAAAGAGTCACAGGCCGTTGGAAAACCACCTATCACTGTTGAGCAATGCAGTGTGGGGCATACTGGCCCAGGAATTAGGCATGTCACTGCCCCTTCCCAGGCCTCAGTGTCCCCCTGTGTACCATGAAGGGTCTGGACTAGCCTGGGCAACCTGGGGTGTGTAGGGGCTCATGTGAGGTTAAATAACCACTTTGGCAGCAATTTTCTTTGTGGTTGGGAAGGGAAGGAAAATAGAAACAAAAAATAGCATTAATTGAGCATTTAATCTTTATGACAACCCTATTACAGTCTTCATAGTATTAGTACTGAGGTTTACAGAGCATCTCTCTTCCCTAGCGGCCATATATAAAATCCAGGGAAAGACTGTGACTGGCAGATGTTGAAGCACATGCTGATCCTGGACTAGTAATTCTGGCCAAGGAGATGGGGTTCTGTGATTGGCCAACTGTGGTCCCACGCCTTCCCTATGGCCAGTGGCATGGGGCACAGAAGTCCTGCCAGAACCAGAAGGAGTGAAGGGCAGGGCTGTTTCCCTCAGGTGCTGCTGGGAAGTGGGTGGTGGCACTGGGCAGAGAGCCCCTACAGGCTATGGAGCCATGCTCTGCCTCCAGAGTCCTCCCACCTTCACCCTACTCAATAGCACACTATTCTGCTCCAAGTCAGGGCAAAGGGAGGGAGAAGTGGATCATAGTTGGGGTGAGGGGGGCGGTGAAGAGGACCCCATTGTGACTCTCCAGGCTGCTTCCTCCGCATTGTCTACCCACATCCTCTGCTTCAGCAACACTGGACTCATGACCTGTCCCTGCCCCCATGCCATGTTCTTTCTTATCTCTAGGCCTTTGCACATGCTGTTCCCCCTAGATTTAATGCCCTTGCTACCACCCTCACCTTCTCCATTTGAAGGACTCCCATACATTTTCCAAGACTCACCTCAGTGGCCCCTCCTCTGGAAAGTCTTTTCCTTCCCTGGGCAGGATGGGGTCCCCTGAGCCCCTGGCATGCTCCTCCACCTGGTACTTAATTCAGCGCGTGGTGAGAGCCTGCCACCTGCCTGCCTGGGGCAGGGACCATGTCTTATTCATTCTGTTCCTCCAAATAAATAAATAAACAACAAACCGTTGCTGTCAAGTCTGACTCAAAGCAACCCTACAGGACAAAGTAGAACTGCCCCATAGGTTTTCCAAGGAACTCCTGGTGGATTCAAACTTTTGGTTAGCAGCTGAACTCAACCAATATGCCACCAGGGTTTCCAAAGAAAACGTGTATTGAATGGATAGAAGAGAGAAGAGACAGAAGAAAAGGAAATGAAAAGAAAAAAAGGAGAAAAGAACGGGAAGAGGGGAGGAAAATGGAAGAGCAATATAGGCCGGGGCCACAGGGGCGAAATGGCTCAGCAATGCCATGTCAGGAGGGGTAGGAAGGACAGTCCTGGCTAGGGACTGGGAGCATGAGTGAACTTTCCAATTCTGGAGACTGCGACCCAAGCTGCTCTCCGGGGGTGGGGGGGGGTGGGGGGGGTGCGTCATCCTAAGTGGGTAGAGGCCACTTGCCCGATCATTCAGTAGCATCCTTAGATGGCCCACTGTGTGCCGGGCACTGTGTTGGGCCCAGGGCCCCTATCTCTGCCAGCTGCCCTAGGAAGAGAGGTCAGAGTGTTGGGGAGCAGGGCCCTTACAGCCATCTGCAGCCCTGCAGAGATGGACCTGCCTTACTCTGGACGGCAGGCCTCTCTGTCCACTGCTTTGTCTGGCTTGCTTCTCTCACAAAGGACATGGCATGGCAGAGACACGCTAGAAGCCATGAGGCTGCCAGTCTTGTCCTGCTTGAGTCTCACCCACTGGAAGCTCTGAGGGAAGTAATGGGGGCTCCTCTTGGCCCCTTTTGGGGTGCATCCTCTGGCTCCCACCCAAGATGGCTCCCCAGACACCACCCCCGCCCCATGGAGAAAGAAGCCAGGGAGAGCAGGGAGTCTGTGGCCTGTGGCTGGCGGGCTGGGTAATGAATCGCCCAAAGTTTGCCGCCCGTCTGAATAGCTTCATTTCGAAAAGAGGCTTGCGACAAAGGATACATTGACGTCGTCCACCAGACAAGGAGGGCCGCCTGCACGCACAGGGGAAGCTCATTTGGGAGTCAGGGGGAGGAGGTAGCAGGGATCCAGATGGGAGCTGCCTTCTCTCACTGAATCTGCCTGGGGCTTGGCTGGGCCCTCCTCCTTCTCAATTCTGGGGTCCAAAAGGGCTCAGGCCCGGGGTGTCTGATGTGACAGAAGACCCCCTCAGGAGGTTTGTGGCCCAGAGTGACCAGCTGAGCTAGGGCGTAGGCCTGGGCAGAGTGGGAGCTGGCTCACACAGAGCACTTGGCTGCTTGGTTGAGAACTTAAAATGCATCTGCCCTTTGCTGGACACTCCCTTCTCCTGGGGTCCTGATGGCCAGGGTGCTCCCCAGCCCTCCTCCAGACCCTGCCTCAGGAAAACTGTGCATTCCTGGAGGTCAGGGCCTCTGTCTTGTGTGCCCGGGGGCCCCTGGGGCATCTGGCAAAGTGAGTGACCCAGGATGGGAGCCCTTGTGCTCCATTGACAGTTCTGGATTTGATTATGATTTTGTTTGTTCAGAAACTATTGAGAACAGCATTTTTTGTTCATTCAGTTTGATGCGTATGTGCATATTTGGTTTTCTCCACATGAAAATCTGGCTCCGTGGAGCCTAATTTCTTTGTGGCCCCACCTTTAAGCCTGAAGTAATTCGTGCATTTATTCAGCACACTTTTTAGAAGCATAAGACGAATGAGCAATGGCCGACCAGTCTGGAGACCAGGGGCTGTCCTAACTTGCTGGGCCACCCTGGGCCCTGGTCCCCTGCAGTTAAGAAAGGGATTGGACCAGAAATGTTTCCCAGGTTGATCCTTGATGAACCCATGAGGGCAAGCAAACCAGTTGGTGGGATGGCCTGCCCTGGGCCCTAGGTCTGCAGCCATGCCATTTCACGGGCCACTCTCCAAATGGAGTGTCTGCTGTAACTTGGCCCAAGAGCTCTGCAGTCCACGTCATCAAAACGTGTGTGTGCGCGTCCGTGTGCACGTGCTCACGCGTGCTGGTACACGTATGTTTCTGCCTTGTCTGAAGGGCTACCAAGTCAGAATGCTGACTGGGGCTTACCCATATGGGGATAACAATAGAGTCTCTATGGCAACTGACTTATTCCGCCTGTCCTTTGATTTTCTCTTCTGTGAAATGGGGATAATGGGGGTAGCTGCTTCATCGGGTTTGTTATGAAGATTAAATAATACTTATAAAACACTCAGGGAAAGTCTTGTACATGTAGGCGTTTAATAACTGTTAGGTCTTGTTGTGATTATTGGGGGCATTGATGGTCCAGTGGTAGAATTTTCACCTGCTATGCGGGAGACCTGGGTTCGATTCCTGGTCAATGCCGCTCATGTGCAGCCGCCTCCTGTCTGTCAGTGAAGGCTTGCATATTGTTACAATGCTGAACAGGCTTCAGTGGAGCTTCCAGACTAAGAGGAACTTTGAAGAAAGGCCTGGCGATCTACTTCTGAAAATCAGCCAACGGAAACCATATGGATCACAATAGAACATTGTCCGACCCTCAGCTGATCATGGGGATGGCACAGAACTGGACAGTGTTTCATGCTGTTGTGTATGGGGTCGCCAGGAGTTGGGGCCGAATCAATGGCAGGTAGCAACAGCATTATTATTATTATTACTATTATTAACACCTCAGAGGCTGTCAACTCTTAGGTTGACTTCGCCAGCAGCAGACCCTGCGATGATGAAGTTTTGCGGCTTATGATTCCCTAGGAAGCGCTCCCCGGGGAAAATGAAGAGGGATTGGGGGGAGGAAGCAGGATGGAAAGGAAGAGATCAAGCAAGGGTGAGATTTCAGGTGAAGACCTGCAGAGAATGGCTTCAGCCTGATCCTGTAGGAGAACACTGGTGTGTAGGTGACACCTCAAGGTTGTCCCCATCCGAGGAACTGGGTCTTCACTCTCCTGCACCCCAGTCTTTGCACCAAGGCAAAGGGCTGCCTCGGGGGATGCAGGCTTCTAGGCACTTACGCTGCGCCAGACAAAGCAGATCCCTGCCTGAGGGCAGTCACCCAGGGAAGAGCCACGGAAAGGAAAGTGCACCCACAGGGTCTGGGGCGAGTGTAGAGATCTGGGGACTCTGAGGTGGCACTAACAGTCTCCTCCAGAGAGAGCTATTATATGGAACAAATGAGCAGAGCCCACCCAGGGCCTGGTACAGGCAGTCTCTGGATTACAAATGAGTTCTGATCCTAAGTCTGTGTTTAAGTTGAATTTCTAAGTAAGTCAAAACAGTTAGGTATGGTTCATATCTAACATCAGTTAGTCAAATATTTGCCTTAGTTTAGAGTATATAGTGTACCTTTCTGTGCATAAAAAACATTAAAGAAACATTTCCAGATAAACTAAAACATCGTTAACATAATAATACAGTAATGAGAATAATAATGTTTTGGTGCACATGGCAAAGTAGCACCCGTTTGTTATTACAAGACATTGTATGTACCTTGAATTTTTAATATAATAGACTTTACTGCGGTTGGTTCGTAACCATGGGTTGTATATAAGTTGGATGTTCATAACCCGGGGACTGCCTATATATAGGTAGGTGTTGATCAGCAGAAGTCCCTTCTCTCTCCTCATCAGCTACAGGCTGCTTCAGTCCAATGCTGGGGTCACCCAGGATTTGGGAGGCTTGGCCAGATCCTGAGTCTTATCTTTGTGTGGGACAGTGACTTCATCCATGATCTCAGGGACCAGGGAGCAGGGCCAGGTTGCTGAGGCTGCTGAAGCACGTTGGAAGAAGGACGGCATCCCAGCCAGCACAGACTTCCCCGAATCTGCCCCAGGGATGCTGGAGTTGGAAGAGAAAGAGGCTGTGACAATGTGGCATACATGAACACCCAGATGACCCCTCCTAGACACCCTGTTCATAGAATCCTTCAAAACTGCAACTTGAGGCTTGAATTTTTTCTTTAGTTCTTTCAGTTTGATAAATGCCAAGTGTATCCTTCCCTTTTGGTTTTCTAACTCCAGGTCTTTGCACATTTCATTACAATACTTTGTCTTCTCCACCCTCTCTTTCAAATCTTTGGTTCAGCTCTTTTATTTCACCCTTTCTTCTGTTTGCTTTAACTACTCTCCTATGTTCAAGAGCAAGATTCAGAGTCTCTTTTGACATCCATTTTGGTCTTTATTTTCTTTTCTGTCTTTTTAATGACCTTTTTCTTTCTTCATGCATGATGTCCTTGATGTCATCCTACAATTTCTCTGGTCTTCAGTCATTAGTGTTCAATGTGTCAAATCTATTCCTCAGATGGTCTCTAAATTCAGGTGGGATATACTTAAAAGTCTTACTTTGGCTCTTGTGTACTTGTTTCAATTTTCTTCAACTTCGACTTGAACTTGCATATGAGCAATTGATGGTCTATTCCGTAGTTGGTCCCTGGCCTTCTTCTGACTAATGGTGTTGAGCTTCTTCATTGTCTCTTTCCACAGATGTAGTCAATTTGATTCCTGTGTATTCCATCTGGCAAGGATGTAAGCACCGTGATGGCAGCAGTTTTGCCTTTTGTTCCCCACTAGATCAGGCCCTAGATCAGTCTGACATGCAGTTGGTGCTCAATAAATATGTTTTGAATGATTGAATGGTACCAAGACTTGCACTCTGGAGTTCTAACCATCCTGGACCTGGGGGGTGGGAGCCGCCGTCGAGGTTCTGCCAGACCTAGGGTCTGTGGTTCTGTACATACTGTCTTATCCTCACAGCAGAGGAATCAGAGAAGTACAGCCATCTCAGAAGATTTCAGTCCCAGGCACATATTCAGGTAGGTGTGGCCACAGGAAGCTGCCTGGGTCTCTCCGTACAGCCTCATCCTTTGGGCTGCTCCATCCTTGGTCAGCTCACCCTCATTCCCTTCCTTTCAACTGTGTGGACCTGGGAGAAGCAACGCCCTTTTTTCTCTTGGCCTTGGAGTCTCCCTGAGTTTCAAGTCCAGTGGAACGGTGCAGAATTTCCTCTGAAGGGTCTCCTGGATCCTCTGAGCACGCATTCATTCCAACTAATTCCTTCTGGGCGTCTTCTATGTGCTTGGCATACAGAGAAGGGGAAGGGGGTACAGTTTCCAGGTATCTAAACGGCTTATACTCAACTGTTGTTGTGTTGTATTGTTGGGGGGATTCTGACTCAGCGCAACCCTACAGGACAGGCTGGAACTGCCTCATGGGGTTTCCTAGGCTGTAGTCTTTTTATGACAGCAGATCGCCAGGCCTTCTCTCCCTTGGAACGGCTGGTGGGTTCGAACAGCCACCCTTTTGATTAGCAGCTGAACACTCAACCATCGCGCTATCAGGGCTCCTTTTGTGCTCAACTACTAACCTAAAAGGTTGTGGCTTGAACCCCACTCAGCAGCACTGTGAAAGAAAGTACTAGCAATCTGCTTCCATAAAGATTACAGCCAAGAAAACCCTATGGAGTTCAATTGTACTTTGTAATACATGAGGTCGCCATGAGTCAGAATCAACTCAACAGCAACAGGTTTGGATTTTTGGCTAAAACAAGCCCAGGCCAATATGCCCCCACCAGCCCAGCCTGACACAGGAAGTCACATTATGGGCTGGCTGAAGCCAGAGGGGCTAGGGGCACTGAGGAAAGGCCCAGACCTAGCCTCCCCTTTGGTCTGCCCTCCTGCCGAGAATGTGGAAGCAGGAAGAGGAGCCCCAAGACCACCCCACCCTACTTCCTTAGGGGAGAGAGGCAATTTTGGGGTCAGCCAAGATGGGAGGAGGCTGGAGAGCCAGCCTTGAGGAGGAGGAACAAGTAAGGCGTTAGGTTTGAGGGAGACCTGCCAACCTGCATCCTCTTCCCCGAGCCTGCCAACCTGCATCCTCTTCCCCGAGCCCAGTACTGAGAAAGCCTCTCCTCCCCTATTCCCTGGCTGCTGACTGCCCTTCTTCCCCTGCTACGCCTAGTGCTGCCAGGCCCCTCCTCCGGGAAGGGCCAGGGGCTGTGGCAGGGCTCTGGCTCTCCTCAGCCCACCCATGTCCCTCCAGGTGAGTGGTGGGCAAACTTTACCTGTGCTCTCGAACTCAAGCCACAAGCTGTCACCTGCCCCACATATACACAGGCTTCCTCCTTCCCAGAACTCAGAGATGTGAGGTTTCTCTCTGTCCAGGTGTTTGCCTGTCTTCATCGGCTGCTAGCAACACATCTTGGAAGAAGAAGAGAAATGAAGGCTTCACCAGGCCAGCAAATCAATGAAGGCTTGGTCAGCACTGGAGAGGTCCTGAGGAGGACCCTGAGGGAGGGGCAGTGATCAGGACAGACAAACACACAGATAGAACCCCAAATCTGGCAGGGTCAGTATGGAGGCAGGTGGTATCCGAGCCTGGTAAAATCTCATAAAAGGCCATGAACTTCCACCTTGGACCTGGGAATACTAGGAGGGCCCCTGAGGGGGCTGGCAGGGAGGTGGATCCTTCAGGACCCCTTTCTCTGTGATTCCATGCACCTGTCTCAGTGGACCGCCAGAAGAAATACCCTGGGAATGACCCCCTCCCCCCCCGCCAAAAAAAAATACACACCATCCTCCACTTCCACCTACAGAACTGAGCTAGGGACTCAGCAACAGAGTTTTTATCTTTGAGGGCCTGAGCAGGTGTCTAGCAGGGAAACCCTGCCACGGAATCTCTGGCCCCCTTGCTCCTCAGCGGGTGGAGATACCCTGGGGGCGAATGAGTTACAAGTTCCACATGGCAGACTGTCCAAGAACTTCAGAAGCCCCAGCCCAGTCCGGTGGGCCATCAGCATACGTCACCTTGAGCTCTTACTGTATTTTCCTTGGATGTGGGGGCTCCCCTCAGACCAAGATAACCTCAGGATAGGGAGGCACCCTCAGAAGCCAGTGGCCTGGGTTCAAGTCTTACCTCCACCATTTTCTAGTTGTGGGACCATAATCAGGTGACTCTACCCCCGTGCCTCAATTTCCTCCTCTGTAAAATGGGCAGACTAATAGGACGATTTCATAGAACTGTGGTGAAGTTAGCTGAGATTACCTGTGTAAAGCACTTAGAACAGTGCCAGGCACCTAATAGGTGCTCAGTGAATGTAGCTATTGTATTCCTATCACCTCCTGGTGGTCCTTCCTGAACCATGAAGAATCCTGGGATTGGGGCCAGGCTCGGCTTTCTCCCCAAGGTGACCAGATACCTTAGGAGAGGAGAAGGGGGCCCTTACAACTGCCTTCAGGCCCCCGAGAGCTGTGGCTGGTTTGGAAAGCCCCGACTCACCACACTGTTTGGATTGGGTTTCTATTCCCAACACCGGTGAGAGGCCTGCTATTTATGGGCCCCATCCCACCCCCTGGGCGGCCAGACAGTGCGTGGGCTGGGGACCGCATGGCTGGCAGCCTGCCTACCCCCCCCAACCCGGTCACTGTGACCGGGGCACATTACACACGCTGGTTACCCTGGGCGAGAAGCAGAGATGCAGGAATTCAAGGGGTCACCCACCTCTTCATTTGGCCTCTGGCTTCTAACAGGGTCTCTTTGAAGAGGGGTGGGTTCACAGGGGCAAGAGGCTAACCAGAAGGGTGGGAGATGACACACGCCACCCCTTTCCATTTCTACCCCTCTAATGACACATGCATCATCACATGGTGTCTAGTGTGGCTAAAACACAGCCCTGGGTTCAAGTCCCACTTCTGCTGCTCATTAGGTGTGACCTTGAGCAAGTGCCCCAGCCTCTTTGTGTCTCAGTTCCACCAACTGTAAGATGGAGCTAGCTCTAGTACCTGCTCATAGGGTCGTTGAGGATTAAAGGTGTTGATACATGGAAAGAGTTTAATACCCAACTGGGCACATAGAAAACACTCAATTAAGGTTGGCTGGGATCCTTGGGGGGGGGGGGCTGGTAGCGCAGTGGTTAAGAGCTCAGCTGCTAACCAAAAAGTTGGCAGTTCGAATCCACTGGTCACTCCTTGGAAACCTTATGGAGCAGTTCGTCCCCGGGTGGCACAAACAGTGAAGTGCTTGACTACTAACCCTATTCACTGAAAGGGTGGGACTTGGAATAAACCCAGAGGCACCTTGGAAGAAAGGCCTGGTGATCTGTTTCTGAAAGATCACAGCCTTGGAAGCTCTATAGAGCACAGTTCTACTCTGCAATGTGTGGAGTCCCTGGGTGGTGCAAATGGTTAAGTGCTCCATTACTGACTGAAGGGTTGGTGATTTGAACTCATTTGCCTTGGAAGAAATGCCTGGTGATCTGTTTCCAAAAGGCCATAGACTTAAAAACCCTGTGGAGTACAGTTCTACTCCATACATGTGCTGTTGCCATGAGTTGGAATTGACCCAACAGCCACTAGCTGTTGTTTTTGTTTTTGGGGAATTCTTATTTTTGCAGGATCTGATTCAGGATGGCAACCCCGGCACTCTTTACATAGTTCCTGTCTTCTGCAATAGGTGGGGAGTGCCGCCCCCACTGTGCAGCTGAGCTCTAAAGGGAGAAGTGACCTCCCCAAGATTGCACAAGGGGGATGGCAGAGCCCATACCCCCTGACTGCCAGCTCAGGGCTTTTCCCTGCCCACCAGGCTGCCTCTTGATCTTTGACCCCTTGAGTCCTCTCCCCAGCCCCTCACCAAATAGGAACTTTCCTGGCCAATCCCAGCAGGTGAAGGTGGGGACCTTGACAGGTGTTCATCTGGTGAGGAGCTAGGCTGAGCTGTGCCCCGGGCCTACCTGCTCTGGCGGGGCCTCCAGCCAGCCCACTCTGGACAGGGGCTATTTTAGTGTGTGGTGTTTGCTCGGCAGCAGCAGCGGGGGATATTTGCAAAGGGTCAGGCTGGTGGTGTCCCTTGCCTTCCAACTGGAAGCCGCTCTGAGATGTGCGGCTGATTGGCTGGGAGCATGAGGCTTTGGTGAGCCTTTTCCCTTCTTTACAGAATGTGGCCGTTGCTCCTTCCAGTCGGCCCTCTTGCCAAGCCCACAGCTTCTGTTCCTGGCTCCCTGCCGCCAAGATGGTGACAGCCTTCCTAGGTCTGGTGAGATGAGCAGATTGGGCAAAGTGTGGTTTCCTGGCCCTGGCCGGGCATCTTCCCTACGCTAATAAACCTGTGGCTAACCATCCGAGGCCTCGTGCTTTGTGGTTAGAGCACCACGCCAACAAGGTCAAGGTCAGGCTTGCCCGGCAACTTGGGCAGAGGAGCCCTCTGCCCCATAGCCTCAGCCTGTAGTCCTTGCCTGGGCGGCCAGGACTAGGGGTCAGGGCTGGGGAGGGCTGTGAGCTGGTGAGGGTGTGGGCCCTGAGAGGGCCTAACTGAGCTGGTCCACCAGCCAGACGCCTGGCAAGGCATGGGGCCGGGTGCTTTCCTACATGAAGTCTGGCACGTATGTTGGTGGGAAACCACTGCAGACTAAGAAAATGCCACGCCAGGCTGGCAGGCATGAGGCCGCTGAGTCTGCCCTCTAAATTGCTTGGAGAAGCTTCTGGAGCAGCGACAGTGTAGTGGTGAAGAATAGACTGCCTGGGTCCAAATTCCTGATGGGACACTTAGTAGTAGTGTAACCCTGAGCAAGTGTTGCGACCACTCATGCCTCAGTGATCCTGTCTGTCAAATGGGGCTAATCATTGGCCTCGTGAGGATAAAGGGAGTTAAGGCATGCAAGCACTTAGAACAGTGGCTGCTATATGAGTTGGTAGAGCTCGTTAATATTGTAGTATCTCCACTCCAGCACTTGTTCCATGGGCCCCCTCCCCTGTGCCCCCGTCCTGATCTCTGCCCTATGTCGCTCCCTCCCCACTCCCTACAGACGCCTTCCCTGGTACTCAGATGACCTGGCCCTGTAACCTAGATCCCAAAGGTGCTCAGGCTGGGGGACCTTCAGGCTCTCAGCCTAATGCAGCCTGGACCACATTGACAGCCCCTACCTTACCCTCCAGGGGGTCTTTGTCCCCACCCCTGGCAGAGGGAAGCTCAGTGTCCTCGGAGCAGGGGGACACAGCGCAGGTGCCCTGTTCTGCTCCTGTGGCTCCTGCCCAGGAGGGCGAGGCAGCTGAGCTCAGGTCTATAAATAAGGTATCTGGGAAGAATGGCTTTAATTTGCACTTTACCTATTGGTGTTTACTTTGCTATTTCCAATATGGTAATTTAATTCTGCAGGGCGCCTGGCTAGGGGCGGCACCTGGGGCATGCGGTTACCTGACCCCACGAGGAGTGACTTCTGTGTCCTAGTGCAGCTCTGGACATAGATGCCTCATAGACAGTCATGTGGATGCTACAGGTGTGGGCACAGCCGGGATACTGAGACCCCTCTGTACCCAGAGCAATCCTTTAACTGCTCCCTCCTTCTGGCTCCTTCTCCTGAGAGCAGCACCAGGGCCCCCTTCTCTATGCCTGTTCTCCAAGCCTCTCCCTGCCAATGACCAAAGGCTCCAACTTTGCTGAGCTGTGCTCTCTCCCTTCTCCAGGCATCCAGAGTGCTCTCTGCAGTCTTCTCTATTGGTCATATGGCTAGTAAGAGGACCAACTTTGAAATTATTTCCTCCCCAGTTGCTTGCTCTGTTTTAAATTTTTGTATTTTGTTGCTTCTATTTTTTTTTTATGAGCTGTGGGCTCCCTGAAGGCGGGTCCGTATCTCCTCCATCAGACTAAGGCTCCCTGAGGGTAAAGGCTGTGTCTCTTCCTCAGAGTGGGGGTCCCTGAGGACAGGGCTGTGTCTCCCTTCAGGCTGGGGCTCCCTGAGGGCAGGGCTGTGTCTCCCCTCAGGCTGGGGCTTCCTGAGGGCAGGGCTGTGTCTTCCCCTCAGAGTGGGGCTCCTTGAGGGCAGGGCTGTATTTCCCCCTCAGACTGATGCTCCCTGAGGACAAGGCTGTGCTTCTCTCACAGATTAGGGGTCTCTTAAGGTATGAAGCTATTTCTGCCTCTTGGCCTGGGGCATCCCCAAGGGCAGGGACTGAGGGCCTCCTATTCTATCTGCCTCTGTTTCCCTCTTTTCCTTCCCACGTCCTTTTTGGCCCAGCTGTACACTCTGAGGTCAGGCTGTGTCCACTAGGGCCACCAGGAATGCATTTGTCCTGCCCTCACTGACCAGTGGAACTGGCTGGCAAGGTGACATTATGACTTTTGTGTGCCATAAGCACTTCTGCCTTTGTGAGCTCCTTCTTCCATAAAGTAATATTAAAAATGATGTTTTATAACTATGTTGGTATAAAGACAAATATATTCATTTTATATGTAAAACGTTTTCTTTGACCTAAAAGATCGCTTTTTCCTTCTGATTTTAAATTAATTTTTATGGGTCCTAAAAGTATCCTGGGTCTAGTTACTGCCCACCATACCTGATGGACAAGTCGCCTGCTGGCTGGAGCCCTGGCTGGGCCTGGGCATCTCAGGGCTGTGATGCCTTTCCCATTCTTTAGCTTGTTTAAGCCTCACAAGTTCCTATGAGTCAGGCAGGGGCAGAATTCTTACCCCACGCCATCAGCACCTCCATTGCCAGTGCTGCTGGCAACAGCGACAATGGGACCACACACCTGATAAGAAATATTGTTAGCTGCAGTTGGGTAGACTCTGACTCATGGCAACCCCATATGCAATAGCGTGAAACATTGCCCGGTCCTGTGTCACCTTCACGGTTGCTGGTGTGCCTAAGTCCATTGTTGCAGCCATTGTGTATTTTGAGTGCCTTCCAAGCTAGAGGGCTTATCTTCCAGCACTTTACTGGACAATGTTCTGTTGTGAGCCAGTGTTTTCACTGGCTGATTTTCAGGTGTAGATCACCAGGTTTTTCTTCATAGTCTTAGTCTGCAAGCTCCTCTGAAACCTGTCCAGCATGGGTGACCCTGATGGTATTTGAAATCCAGGCGACATAGCTTCCAGGATCACAGCAACATGAAAGGCACCACAGTACGATAGATTGACAGATGGGTGGCGGATGAAGGGATGGGGAAGGGATTTGCTCTGTGACGTACTTGCTCTGTGCCAGGCACTGTGCTGAGCATGGGGTCACCTTACTTTTATCTAATCCTCACAGCCCTCCTAGGAGGCAGGCACTGTGATTATTCCCCATTTCACAGATAAGGAAAATGAGGCTCAGAGGGAAGAAGTGACAGGTTCAAGGTCACCCAGTCACTCAGTGACAGGCTGGGCCAGAGGACCCAGGGGTCCTGGCTTCAGAAAGTCTAGGTCCTTCCATTCCAGAGTGAGTGAAGGGCTGGACAAAGTCAGCTGCAGAGACTGGTTTTGAGGAGTTAGGAATGAGAGCCAGACTTCTCAGAGCACACCAGAAGGAAGGTGGCAAAGCTTAGAGGATGACCCTGGAAATTACTGCCTTCTTGCCCCATCTTGTGGAAGCCAGGCGCTCTCAGTACTGGGCTGGAGGTCGCTGGGGGATTCCTGGTCAAGGTGCCCCTCACTCTCCCCTCTCTGGGTCTGCTAGCTTCCTGGGCCTTGTCCTTCCCTCTTGGGCTACCTAGTCCCAGAGATGGCCTGGGAGTCTCATCTATGCTGGGAGCTGAGATGGTCCGGAGAGCGGAGACAACCTCTGTGAGGGGTGGGGAGCTCAGAGTGGGATATGGACTCAAGGGACTCTGGGTCTGATGGAGCCCAGCCAGTGAGGGGGTGGCTGGGTACTCAGGGTCATGCCAGCAGGTTCTGCCCAAGGATCCTGGCATCCTGTTTGTGACAAGATCCCCGGCACCCGGGCTGGGAAAAGTCCCTCTGCTGTTCCTCTGGCCCACCTCTAAGTCTCTGCGTTGTTTCCATCTTCATTTTTGACCTTTTAAGAATCCATCCTCAATGCCCTCATCAGGGGGCAGTGGTGGTTCAGTGGCAGAGTTCTCATCTTTCATAAGGAAACCTGGGTTCAATTCCTGGCCAGTGCCTCACGCACAGCCACCACCTGTCTTACAGTGGAGGCTCCTGTGTTGCTATGATGCTGAACAGGTGTCGATGGAACTTTCAGACTAAGATAAACTAGGAGGAAAGCCCTGGCGATCTGCTTCCGAAAATCAGTTGATGAAAACCCTGTGAATCACAGCAGTCCAATCTGCAACTGACCGTGGAGAGGGAGACCGGGCGCCATTTCGTTCCATTGTGTGCGGGGTCGCCATGAGTCGGGGGCCGACGCAATGGCAGCTAACAACGACATTCCTTTATCAATTTCTTCTTCACCTTCTTGTCGTTGTCCCTTTCCTCTTCTGCCCTGCCTCTCTCTACTCTTCTTGCTCTGTTTTCTGTTTTTCCTTCTCATCCCCTCTGCTCTCTATTAGGTTTCCACTGTTTCTCCTCTCTCCCTCTGTCCAGCTGTTTCTCCACCTCTGAGGGTTTTTCCATCTCATGCACTGTCTGGCTGTGTCATTCTGAGTCTCTCTTTGTCTTTCTCTCGCTCTCATTTATTCTGAGACATGACAGTCACTGACCCAGCAGGGACAACACGTGCCACGGACAAATTACCCAATAAAAGAGAAGAGAAACGTGCTTCAAATGCACGTTAGGTAGCTGGCCCTGCTGTGTGTATTGTGTCTGTGTGTGGGGGAAGGGGGGAGGCCCAGGAGTCATCAGGTGTGGGCGCTGTCAAGCCAGGGAGGGGCTCCATCCCCGCGCTCTGGAGGCAACGCAGGAAAGATCTTATGTGCAGACTGTGCTCTGGTTGGCTTCCAAGCAGCATGTCTTTCTTCCAAAGCCAATCCTTTGATCCTGGGAGACATAAAAGGAGCCATCTGCATTTACGCTTCATACAGGTAGTGGAGGAGCATAAACGGAGAGAAAGGGGGAGGGTGGCAGACATCTGGAGGATGCTGCAAGGGTCCACACTTGGCCTCTTGAGCCAGGATCCAAGGGGAAAGCCCAGTGTTTGAGACCTACCTCCGCACTCCACCATCTTGGCTCTGGGACCACTCTGTCAATGGGCATAGACAATATACTGACTTAACCAGGTTGTTTTCAAGATCAAATAAGATGGTATGTTGTAACTAAAAAGCCCTGTGAAGGGGCTCTGGGGGGTTTGGTGTTCGGCCAGGAGCAGAGCCACACCCTTTCCAGGTGACTCTGGAGCTTACTTTAAATATCTTCCTTAGTGGTGACCCACCTCCTCCAGGAAGCCTCCCAGATTGAGCCCTGGTCCTGGGGTCCCTCCCAGCCACTGAACCTCGCCAGCTCTTAGGTACCTTGTCCACCCACCACATCAGAATGGGTGCTGGCTGTGTCCATCTTCCCAGTAGGCCAGAGAGTGGCCAAGAGAAGACCACATCTTTCCTTTTCCTTGTGGCTCTGGGCTGTGGACCAGGTGGGGTACACAGGATGTCCTTGTTCATAATAACACTCTCCTGTGGTCGTTAGCAGCCTCTAATTTTCAAAGCACCTTGGCAGACAGCATAGCATTTGGTCTTTGCCCAGCCCAGTGAGGAAGGCAGGGCATGGATTAGCACCCTCACTTTACTGGTAAAGAAACTGAGGTTCGAAGAGTTCAAGTAACTTGCCCAAGGTCAGTTAGCAAGGGGGACTAATAAGAAACCCAGGAACCTATCTACAATTTCCATTTTACAGATGGGAAAACTGAGGTAGAGAGAAATAAAAGCAAAGCTTGTAAAAGACAGGGTCTAGATTAAAACCGAAGCTTCCAGGCTCTTCCTTCCAAACCATAACAACTGGACCACTCTCCCAACCACCACATGAGTAGACGTACTTGGGGACACCTGGCTTTCTGAAAGGAGTCAGAAGGCCTAGGGTTATGCCAGGGTCATGGGGAGGGGGCTGCCAGGCAACCTGCTGGGTTAGGAGCCATGATATGGGGATCCCAGATGGTCCTTTATGGCCCTGCCCAGAGGAGAGGCCACTGGTCCTGTCCACAGGGGACACAAGGCAGAGAGGCAGACTGGATAAGGGTACCCTGCCCATTTCTCTTCCTCCTTTTCATGCCAAGCTGAGTACATGGCTCTGTCTTCAGCTTCCAGCAAGGGGGAGAAGCAAGAGACAAGGACAGCAGGCTGGTCCCACAAGAGCGTCTCACAGGCCACCCAGGCCTGCTTTACCCTTGTTACAGACAACAGAGTGTCTCCTCAGGATGGGCAGTCCTCTGTCCAGCCACTTCAGCTCCCAGATCCTCTGAGTTCTGACTCAGAACCATCCAGAGTCCTTGATTTCAGCCCTAGCACTTTCAGGATTAACATCCCTGCCTGGGTTCCATGTTTTGTCTACCAAATACACCGTGTTTATTAAGCACTGATCTATTTTCCCATTTCGTTAATGAGATCATGGGTGTTTCCAGCATAACTGCAACGAAACAGTGCTAGCTCAGGGCAGAGACTTGACATACGAGTTAGTGGCTTCAGCCGAACAAGAGAACAGGTAGGATCTCCAGGTAAGTATTAGCAATATTGGAAAGAACTCAGGGACCGTCCTTACTATCATCACAGACTCCTGCAGGTTTGGACCCCCATGCTGGGGACACTTTGAGTAGTCATGGAACTCTTCTTTTGCACATATGGGCTCTAGATACACACGCTGTACATATGTACACACACAACACACATGATCATGAAAAACCAGCAGCTAGGCCCAGGGGAAGTGACTTGCTTACCATCAAGACCCTTAGGCTCAGCTTCTCCATTCTTGGCTCCAAGAAGTGTGATTTTTCACCTGAAGTTGTTCGCTTTAGGCTCTTCTCATAGGAGCTGTGAGCTGGGTGGGATGCAGAGGCTTATGATCTAGTTGGGACATAAGACTTGTGGACTCAAATCTTAGGGACACGGTAGTGTGTGGCACTATGGGCTGGCAGCGAGGTCCAGGAGGGGAACAGAATTGAGGGTCAAGTAGAAAAAAAAAGCATACCAAATTGGGGTAGTAACTGGTTGGATGGGTACGTTCTGGTAATTTCTTGCCAGGATAGTTCTTTACGCTCTGCAGGAATGGCAGGGAGTAGCAGGCTTCTAGCAGCCCACTATCTTCAAGTCCCATGTACTTTGCTTTAAACTGCATTGTACACTTTATTTTTGTTGGCAGATTTACTTCCCTATTTAGATTTGGCTTCATACTGGTATTAAAATGAACGTGGATTCCTTAAGAACATATCCCTTCAGACAGAGGGGGCTCAAATGCGTGCTGGGGGCTGTGGGGAGCTCTCCTGAGAGACGGTGTCAGCCACAGATAGTCCTTGAGGTGGGCCATACACCTGGGTAACTGGGAATCCACAGCATCTGGCAGGTCCTGGGAGTGAGGCAGGTCCCTGAATGGTCCAAGTGGTTTGTGATTGGCTGTTAACCTAAAGGCTGATGGTTCAAATCCACCATGGAAGAAAGGCCTGGTGAACTGATTCCGTAAAGATTACAGCCAAGAAAACCCTATGGAGCCGTTCTACTCTGTAACACATAGAGTTGCCATGAATCAAAATCAACTTGACGGCAATGAGTTTTTTTTTTTTGTTGTTTTTTGGCTTGGCAGATCCTGGGAAGATGGCAGGGCTGATGTGGTAGGTAAAGGTGAAAAAAACTGGCAGGTTTGGCCTCCAGATGAGATGAAGGATGTACTCATCCCTTCAAAAAGTCATTGGAGCTGATCTTGTCCAACTCCTTCATTTACCGATGTAGAAATTGCAGTCCTGGGTAGAAAGTGACTTGCACTGAATCCCACAGCTAACAAGCATAGGGCTAGGATTTGAACCTACATCTCGGGATTCCAGTCTAGTGCTCCCCACTCTACCATGCAAAGGCCCTCTGACTACCACTTGGCTCTTCATCCCTCCTGTCAGTGACAGCAGTGAAGGGGGTGAAGGACAACGATGGGGTTTGGGGCTGGGAAGGAGGCGTGTGGGTTGCTGTGGGACTACTTTGGCCACCTTCTTATTGGTGTGTTCCTTCTTCTACCTGGGTCTCAGTTTCCTTATCCACAGAATGGAACATTTGGCTCCCATGAGCCCCAAGGCTCTAAGATGTACAAGACCAGAGCATTCCTTCCTGGCCACTGAGACCTCAAGAGATGGAATAGAGCCAGAGACAAGAGGCAGAAGGCTGTGGCTGCAAGACCCAGAGGCGCCTGGGTCCTGGGCAGGGAGGGGGTAAGGGCAGAAAGCAGCAAAGTTAGTGCTGTGCCCTCCACCCCAGCTATTTTTACCCTAGAACATGGACTGCAAGCAGCCTGGCTAAAAATACCAGCAGCTGGAGTGAGCCCTGAGCATCCTCTCCCCAGAGGCGGGATGGGGCTGGCAAGGGGGGCAGTTTGAGGACTCAGTTTGAACGGCTTCATTCTCTCCTTCCCAGAATTGGGGTGCCTCAGGGGTGACTAAGAGGGGACCCCTCCCCTCTAGAGACCCTGGGAGGGAAGATAGCCCAAGAATAAGCTTGCCTTTGTCATTTTCGGCAATCCCAGCCAGCCCTGTCCACATGCACACACATTTTTTTTTCTTCAATATAATCAGAGTCTGCTACAATTTTGTGTTCTGCTCTATTTCACTTATTATTTCATAAACATTCAGTGTTGCTATGTGGTCTTCATGTTTATCATTCTTAATGGCTGCATAATATTTCATCCAAGGAGTTCGCAGAGTCCTCTTCCTATTCCCTGAGCACTGGGCCTTTGATGGCTTCCAGTTTTCCATTATTATAAATAAGGCTGCCGTGGACATCTTTGTACATGTGGCTTTTTCCTTCTTATTAATTATTTCTGTAAGATAAGTGCCCAGGTCAGTGGGTAAGGCTGTTTTTGTGCTGTTTGATGTGGCTTGCCAAACTGCTTTCCAAAAGCAAATGAAGGAGACTTTAATGTAAGGATAGGTCCCACACTGTGAGCCAAGTACAGTAAGCTTCACGGAAACCGGAGCCTGGAGCCACCAGGAGCCTGAGCAGCTGCCTTCAGCTCCCCGAGGCCTGCCTTATTTCAGCCTCTCTGTTTTCCCTGCTCCATCTCTTTCTTTCCCTATCATTTTCTTGACCTAACAGAACAAGTAGCTCTGAATGTACGGCACTTATAATGATAACGGCTCACATTTTCTGAGGGCTTACTTTGTCCCAGGCACTATGCCAATTGTCTGATTGATTATTGTAATTTTCACAACCACTCTCTGAGGTAGGAATTATAATTATCCTCACTTTACAAATGAGGAAGCTGAGACACAGAAAGACTAAGGAACTTGTTCAAAGATGCACAGCCTGGAAGTGGTAGGGCCGGGGCTGAAACCCAGGTCTACCTGACTTCAAGTGTGTGCTGGTGACCGTTATACCAGTCTCCCTGGGAACACTCAGACCCCAAATCCACCATCAATGGCCCATTATTTCTGTATCTGAGTTCAAATTCTCAAGAGGGAGACTCTGATTGGCTTAGCCCAGCCTATGGCTTGAAGCCCTATCAGTCAAGGTCCAATCAGGGATGGCAGGGTCCATCCCTGGGCCAATCAGCTGTGATGGGGGCAGAGCCAGGCAGAGGAACTAGAAGAGGAAGCTGGGCCAGGAGAGTGGATAGACTGTCCTGATAGTTCAGCGTTGGACTTTGCTAAAAATTACCAAAAAGTAATGTTAGATGCTAACTCATTGTTTGGATTTACTACTTTCTGATTATTTGTGAGCTTGAACATGTATCCACATGTTGGTTTCTTTTTGTGTGCATTGTCCACACCTTTTGCCTGAGTATCTCTTGGCATCTTGGTTATGTTTCATATCCGACAGATATTAATGCCACACAGAACAATGAAATGCTGAGAGAGTTTGCAGGCGGAGAGAGGATGATGTCTCACTAAGTGATTTCTCCCTTGTCCTGAAGGCCTGGGGGCCTTTGACTGGCTTTCTCATCAGTGTTTCTGAGAAACCACCTTTTTACTCACAACCTAGCTATTACTTGGACCCCTCTAGCCAGGAGACTCAGTGAGTTTGCCCTTTCCTGTCCAGTCCCTTGTTCTGAATTAATCAACCTACAGGAGTTTTCAGGGGCCCTGATTTACTGCTTACATGGTAGGGCTGACCCTTAAGCCACACCTCATGTCTGTTTTGGTGGCCTAAGGCTTTCATTGTGTCCCAGCTCTAGGCTGATCATGTGCACGCCTTTGCTTCCGACCTCCAGGGACAGAATGCAATGTCTGTACCTCTCTTGGTGGAAATGTGCCAGTTTTCGTATAAGAAGCTGAGGACCCTCTCCTGTCCTCTGCCCCAGACCCTTTAGATGGCAAAATGCCCACTACATAGTACTGAAGTATAGAGCCTCCCATCAAGGAGCGTAAAGCCTTGGAGGTGTCATGCTACAAAGTAATTACGCTGCTGACCCTCACACAGTGAGGCTCCAGGCCCAGGGAGAGACACATGTCCAGGGCAGCCGGGCTTGAGGCAAAGAAGCCCCTGTGGGCAGGGATGGCAGGAAACCCTCAGGCTGGCCTTTATCCAGCAGCCAGATGGCTTCACACTGAGCCACAGAGTCTTACAGTCAGCTGTTCCCAGCTGTGGAACAGCTGGAGGTGAAGTGAGAGCTGCTCTCTGAAGCCAGGGATTCAAGTGTTTCTGTGGAATCCCACCCATGACCTTGGCATCTGCAATCCAACTATAGGACAATTCTACCCTGTCCTGCAGGGTCCAACTATGAGTCAGAATTGACTCCATGGCAACAGGCTTGGATTTTTTGGTTTTATACATGTGGATGTGATTCCAATTGGGAATAGGGTTTTCTTTGTTTGTTAATGAGGCCACATCAGTGTAGGGTGTGCCCTAACCCAATCACTTCTGAGATATAAAAGAAGCAGACTCAGCACCGAAGCAAGGAAACCTAGATGGGGAAGACGAATGCCCTCACCACATGAAGATCACCAAGGAACAGAGGAACAGGAGCTGAAAAGAGACAAGGACTTCCCCCAGAGTGGACAGAGAGAGAAAGCCTTCCCCAGAGCCGGCGCTCTGAATTCGGACTTCTAACCTCCTAAACTGTGAGAAAATAAATTTCTGTTCATTAAAGCCATCCACTTGTGGTATTTCTGTTGTAGCAGCATTAGATAACTGAGATATCCCCTTTGGGGCTGTGGGTGGCCCCTTCCTGTAGATCTTCCTCCCTCATACTCCTGGGCACTGAGGCCGGTAGAATCCATAGGAAATGGTGCTTCTCTCTGCTGGCTCCCTAGGAAGTCAGCTGGCTCTTGACCACACAAAGCTCAGGCTGACTGTCACACATTAGGGTCCCTTCTCCTTATACCATGAACCACAGTTCAGGGTTGTTTTCAAAATTTCTGCTCCTGACTTTAGGAATATGATTGACAGACAGAATGTTCTGGGGCTGGTCATTTGCTTCCTGTGAGTGAGACCACCAATGTTCCTTTATATCTGTTCTCCTCCTCTTCTGTAGCTTTAGCCGGGTACAAAGCTCTCCAAGGACTACATTTCCTGTTTCCCTTGCAGTTAGATGTGGCTTGTGGCTAGGTCTTGGTCAATGGAATGGGAAGGAAGGAGCACTCCCTTTGCTCTTTTCCTCTTCCCACTGGCTGGAATGCAAACATGATAGCAGGAACTGGAGCAATCATTTTGGACCACATGATGAAACCTGGACATTGAGGACGGCAGAGAAACAAGACTGGAAGAAACTTAAGCCACCACATCAACCCTGCACTACCTACTTGGGTGTTTATGCGTGAGAGATAAACTTCTGTCCTGTTTTAGCCTCTGCATTTTGGTGTTTCTTTGTCCCAGCATCTGAACCTATAAAATCACTATTACCTGTCTGTCAGTGAAACGGCCACCTCTGGGCCTATGTGGATATGTCTGGTCACTGGTGGGGCTAGGGACCCCATGTTTTGGTAGACTGTTACTTCAGTGGTAACCAAAGAACCAGCCCTCCCAGTATTCATGCCCTTGTGTGGTCCCTTCCACATTGACTTTGGACTTGGCCATGTGACCTGCTTTGGCCAATGGGACATCAATAAGCATGATGCAAACAGAGCCATGATAAACACTTGTGTTGTGGGATATATCCTTTTGGAACCCTCTCTCTTGGGATGCTCCTTCTCAGAAACCAGCTGCCCAGCTTGAGAAGCCCAACATGACCATGTGGAGAGACCACATGGAGGAGAACTGAGGCCCTACCCTCAACCCCAGCTGTATCAACTTGGCAGCCCCATGAGTGAAGTCATCTTGGAGATGGATCTTCCAGTCTGATGCCTTGTGGAGCAGGGACAAACTGTCCCTGAGGCACCCTATCCAAATTGCAGAATCATGATCAAATAAGTAATTGTTGTTTTAATCCACTACCTTCTGGGGTGGCTTGTTATGTAGCACGGGATAACTAGAACACATGGATGACCCAGTGCCCTTTTCACTGTCCAAGAAACTCTAAACTTGCTGTACTTTCTTCTACACCAAAATGGCAAATGTGTCTTCCTCACACCTTGCAACTAAAATACTACATGGGAACTTGTCGGTTATCTGGAAATACTGAAGGAGTGGCTACCCACACTCATTTCCTAGGGCTGCCATAACAAAGCCCTGCAGCCCATGTGGCTTTTAAGAATAGCAATTTATTGTCTTTCAGTTCTAGAGGCTAGAAGTTTGAAAGCAGGTGTCAGCCACGTTAATTCTTTCTGAAGGCTCTGAAGGAGAATCCATTTCATGCCTTTCTCCTACCTTATGGAGATGGTTGGTGATCCCTGGATTGTAGATCGCTCCAATCTCTGCTTCCGTCTTCACATGGTGGTCTTCCTCCTGTGTCTCTTCTTCTCTTTCATAGGGTACCATTCAGATTGGATTAGGACTCACCCTACTCCAGTATGGCCTCTTGTTAACTTAAATGATAACATCTTCAAAGAGCCTATTTCCAAACAGGGTCACACTTATAGTTACTGGGGGTTCGGACTTTGTCATATCTTCTTCAGGAGACACTAACACTCCATAACACTATCCTTCCCTCCAGAACATAACTCCTCCCTCAACCCTGCCAAGTGGTTGTAGGCAGTTTTCTTTGATTTGTATCTCCAGGAATGGAGATTGGTTCCACAGACCACCCCTGCTGTCTCACAAAGCTTCTCAGGTGCTTGGGCAGGGGCTTGGGGGCAGTATTTGGTGGGCAAAGGCTGACTGTTTCACTGATGAACACCCAGTGCTCACACAAGTAAGTGTGCAGTCTAAGCTGGAGGAACAAATAAATGAATGGGTGACTTCTGAATGAGAAGTAGCTCATCTGGATCAGAGCAAGAGGCCAAAGTGAGATGGGTATACAGGGATCTCCAGGGAGGGCAGGGCTAGTAAAGAGTCCCAGGTCTAATGAAGGGCTGCTTTGGAAATATTTTTGACCCTTTAAAAATATAATTATAGTAGCTACCATTTATTGGGAGCCCTGGTGGTGCAGTGGTTAAGAGCTCGGCTGCTAACCAGAAGGTTGGAAATTTGAATCTACCAGCCACTCCTGGGAAACCCTATAGGGCAGTTCTACTTTGTCCTCTTGGGTTGCTATGAGCCGGAATTGGTTTAATGGCAACAAGTTTGGTTTGGTTAACATTTATTGAGTTCTTACTATGGGCTAGGCACTGTGCAAAATGCTTTGTGTAAATTATTGCATTGATCATCTCAGCAGCCTTGGGAGGTAGGTATTATAACTTTCATCCGATTTTATAGATGAGGAGATTGAGGCCCAGAGAGTTTAGGTAACTTACCTGAGCCCAGATGGTAGGATTTGAACCCAGAATGTCTGGATCCAGCACTTACAGGCATAGTTGCCATGCCCTGTGTCTCTGGTAGACCATGGGATCCCATTTCGACTCTTAGAGGAAAAGCCAGACCTGCATTCTTTAGGGTGCAAACGTCAGCCCTGAGTCTACCAAGTGGCCCTGGGGACCTTGGAAAGCCCAGGTCAGAAGAGAAGAGGAAGGAGAAGGGAGGTGAGTCTGGGGTCCATGTATGCTGGCAGCAGGGATGCTGGCATCAGGGTTCAGAGATGGCATGACCCGCCCTGCCTGCACGCCCTCACCAGCTGTTCCCACTCACTCCTCAGAAATGAGCCTGGCCCGTTCACACACGTGTCCCTAATGCCAGGTTCCAAGAAAGCCACCTAAATACCTGGTATTTGAGATGTAAAGAGACCGGCTCCCTGTACTTAAGGCTATGCTAACTTTTCCAATTATAGCGCCCTATTTTCCAGAGTCTAAAATGGACATATGTTATAACTGTCTTGGGCCCCAAGGTTTCAGAAACACCCTTAAGGCTCCTGAAATACAATCGTGTATTTTAGACTAATTCCTAAAGGGCCCAGTGGGGTTGTCTTTAACATCTGCCAGCACTGACACAGGTCTGGTCTTTGTTTGCAAACAAGCCTGGAGCCTGGGCACCTGGCAGCCTGTGGTAGAACCAGCTGGAGCCTGGGCACCTGGCAGCCTCTGGTGGAACCAGCTCTGTGCTGGGTTGGGCGGGGGACACAAGGAAGGAACATCCCAGGCTGCAATGGGGAAGGAGGGGATACACA
The DNA here is from genome assembly GCF_030014295.1 of Loxodonta africana. Lineage (NCBI taxonomy): Eukaryota > Metazoa > Chordata > Mammalia > Proboscidea > Elephantidae > Loxodonta > Loxodonta africana. The sequence continues at coordinate 106,634,467 of NC_087342.1, forward strand.
GCCCCATCCTCAGGGAGCCCCGGTCTGAGGGGGGAGACATAGCCCTGCCCTCAGGAAGCTCCCAGGCTGATGGAGCAGGTAGCACCCATATGCAAAAACCTAGTGGGGGATTTCGGAGCATTCGGGGGTGTTTCACTCTTTCAGCTCTGCTGTCACAGGGTGGGTGGCTTGGCAGAGGGAGGCAGGTAAGAAGGTTGCCTGGGTGTTTGAGTACCTGGAGATAGGCACCATAGGTAGGTGGGAGCAATGAGCTGAACTTTAAATGCTCCCTTGAGCCAGTGTGGCTTCATGACTGCCATCAGGGGCATTTTCTGGTCAATCCCGACTGTCGTTATTAAACATTTATTACAGTTGAAGCGTTTGGCCAGCAGACTTGGTGAGTAAATGGACTAGAACTAATCCTGTAGCTAAACAGCGAGGGCTTCAGCAAAGTAAACGCCTCACTTGCCTAATAGCTCCCGGGGAGGGGTGAGATACAACATGTCAGCCCTTAAAAAACAAAAACAAAAACGCTAAACTACCCTTTTTCCTGAGATGAGGAAGCAGCTGGCCTGGCAGCCGGGCTGTCTGACAGTTTTATGACCAGAGGGCAGAGCTGGCTGTGGAGATCTATATAGATGAAAGGCAATCATTGAGAGTTTGAGGGTGTCCCACGTAAGGACAGAGTCCTGACCTGGCATAAGGGGAGCTGGGTTCAAGTCACCTCAGTCCTTAATTTGCCAGGCATCACTTTGCAATTGGGAAGGATGTCCCTTCTCCCTGAGGGTCAGGGCCTGGAAGAGGAGGAAAGGGGAAAGGAGTCCCCAGTCTGAGAGGAGACACAGCCCTGCCCTCAGGGAGCCCTAGTCAGAGGGGGAGACACAGCTCTGCCCTCAGGGAGCCCCTGTCTGAGGGAAGAGGAGACACAACGCAAGAGATTATGCTGCTAAATGGGCTGGGTCCCTGGGAAGCAGGGACTACCCTTTCCCATCCCCCCCACTCACCCAGGGAAGACCAAGGGCCTCCTAGAAACCCCATCTGGACAGAGCCTAGAGTGGGGTGGGATTGGCGTAGGTGCTCTGTAGTCATCTGGAGCCTCTCCCCAGCCCTCAACCCATGTGAGTCTTGCAGGGCAGACCCAGAGTGGGTGCCCACAAGATCAGTGAAGTGAGACCTGTGGTACCAGCCAGGCCATCCTTTTTCAGAGTGGAGAAGCAGCCTGGACTGACCCTCTCAGTGGAGAAGAGCCAGGGAAAGGGCTTGTCTGAGTCTGGAAAGGACCCCTTCCCAGACTGGGGGCTTTGGTCCTAGGACAATTCACAAGAATGCAAGCTCCATGAGGGCAGGAATTTTAGTCTGCTGTGTATCGTGCCTCACCTCCAGAGCCCCAGACCATGGTCAAGCACCAGCACCCAGTAGGTGCTCAATAAAAATCTGCTGTATTAATTAGAATCCATTTTCCTTTTCAAAACCAATTCAGAACTCACTTCCTAGGGAAAAAAGTCCTTGATATAGCTGTCCCAACTTGATGCTGACTTTACTCAAAAACAGTGAAAATACCTTTATTTGCAAATCTGGTCAACTGAATTCCAACAACTGGCTATTTTGAAAGAGAAAAAAAATAATGAATTTAGATTGTGATTATTGTTGTTGTGGACCAAGCCCTAGGCTAGCTGCATTACAGATATTATTTCATTTAGTCCTTCAAGGAAGGCCCTGGTTTTTGTTTTGTTTTGTTTTATTTTTTGGAGAGAGGAGAGGCTGAGTATTTAAAAATGCTTTTTATTTTTCTTTTAACAATTTTATGGCTAATTATAAAGTAGCACATGGACTTTTCAGAAAGTAAGTAAAGTGTAGAAAGTAGAGAAAAGAGCAGGAAATAAAGTCACCCATAAAAACATCACCTAGAAGGAACCATTGTCAAACATTTTTGTGCATTTCCTTTCAGTCTTTTTCCTATATTTTTTCTCTCTACAGAACTTATTATATCTGTAATTTCTAAAAACAATTTTAATTCATGATTACTCTTTGGATCTTAAAATATGATAGATAAAGCCAAAGATCCCTTTGACCACAATACTCAACCCTGGATTCTCCTCATCATTCCATAGGTAATCACTGGTAAGTTTGGTGTAGAACCTTCTAGACCATTTAACTTCTTTTTCATATAATTTTACATATACCAATGGGAAATATACAATTTTTAAAAGTATGTTTTCTGTCTTGTAATTGGTATAATGTGTTTTCTCTACAATTTGCTTTTTTTTACTCATGTACTTTGACGGCTATATATTCTGTCTTATGTGTAAACCACTTTATATCTATTTTGTTCTCGATGAGAATTTACTCCAACAAATTCTACAGTGAATAGCCTTGTGCATGGCTCTGCGCACAGAGGTGAATGGTTCTCTGATGGTAGATGCATGGAAGTAGAATTGCCAGATATGGGTATCATCCACTTTTTTTTTTTTTAATACCCATGTGTCTTAGTTATCTAGTGCTGCTATAACAGAAGTACCACAAGTGGATGGTTTTAACAAACAGAAATTTATCCTCTTACAGCTTAGGAGGCTAGAAGTCTGAATTCAGGGCACTAGCTCTAGGGGAAGTCCTTCTCTCTGTAGGCTCTGGGGGAAAGTCCTTGTCATTAATCTTCCCCTGGTCTAGGAGCTTCTCAGCACAGGGACCCCGGGTCCAAAGGACGTGCTTCTGCTCCCAGCACTTGTTTCTTGGTAGCATGAGGTCCCTCTCATCTCTGCTCCATTCTCTCTTCTATATCTCAAAGGAGATTGACTCAAGATACAATCTAATACTGTAGATTGAGTGCTGCCTCATTAACATAACTGCCTCTAATCCTGCCTCATTAATTATCATAGAGGTTAGGATTTACAACACATAGGAAAATCACTAAATGGTGGACAACCACACAATACTGGGAATCATGGCTTAACCAAGTTAACATGTATTTTTAGGGGACACAGTTCAATCTGTAACACCCGTGGTAAATATATAGGTAAGAAATTATTTGCAAATTCAGTGGTCTTCGCATGCACAGCTCATTGACATTAATTACATTCATCGTGTTGCTCAACCATTACCAAGGAAGGCCCTGTTTCACAAACAATGAAACTGAGACTTAGGGAAATTACCTCATATACTGGAAGTTACTCTCCAGGAACTTGGAGCTGGGGTTTGAACCCACTTCTGTCTCACAATGCCCTCTTTCCCTGACTTTTTTCCTGAATTCCATGAGATGATTTTTACCCAATTAGTTTTGTGACCCAGAAGGTAATTCCACAGAGATTTGTTGAGCTCATGTGTGTGTCCAGGAACCCCTCTTCCCATCAGTCAGGAGCCATCAGACAGAGGGATAGCAGAGCACTGGGTCTGATTGTCCAAATCTTCCATTCCCAGCAAATGCCAACCCTGCCAGCCCTCGACTTAATGATACCTGCCACCCAGACCAACAACCGATTATCCTCCAAAGCTGAGTACATGCCAGGCTTGTCCAAGAACTTGTCAGTTCTTCCCAGAAAGTTGTCTCTCCCTCAGGGTTCAGAATCAGTCATACAACCCAGAGTTGGAAAGTGCCTAGAAGTCATCTCATCTTGTCCTTCATCCCTCCTGCTGCAGAAACCCTGACAGAGGGTCCTCTGGTGCACTTGCAGACTGCTGGGGATGGGGAACTCACCAGAGGCAGTTCATTGCACCTTGTTCTTCCCCAAATTATTCTTTGGGCTGAAATGAAAGGTTTTGCCCTGTAGCACTGCTCATTGGTTATGCCTAGTAATCACTGGTATTTGTTCAAAAATTCTTTGTGATAGTTCTCATGTTATTGTGTATGTCTGTAATCATCTCACTCCCCCCGCCTCCATTATTATTAGCATCTGGGCACTTGGTGTGCATCAGGCACTGGTCATAAATTATTTCTAATCTTAAAAAATATCCTTATCATTATTATCCTTCTTATACATATATAACCTGTTTGTCAGTTTGTTATACTGTGGTGGCTTGCGTGTTGCTGTAATGCTGGAATCTATACCACTGGGATTTCAAATACCAGCAGGGCCACCATGGTGGACAGTTTTCAGTGGAACTTCCAGGCTGAGATAGACTAGAAAGAATGGCCTGGCGATCCACTTTTGAAAATACCTATGGATCACAACAGAATATTGTCCAATACACTGCTGGAAGATGAGCCCCCTAAGTTAGAAGGCAACAACGGACTCAAGTATGCCAGTGATTATGAGGATGGTGCAGAACTGGGCAGCATTTTCTTCTGTTGTTGTTCATGGGGTTGCCGGGAGACGGAGCCTACTGGACGACAACTAACAACAACATATGTGAAAGCTAAGGCTTGGGGCTTAGAGAGGCCATGTATCTTGCCCAGGGTCACTTAAACTCATAAATGTCAGAGCCAAGATTGGAATCTAGAGCTGTGGGTTCCAAAGAAGTTCTCTAAGGCAATCTTTCCCCAAATTTGCAGTTCATGGAAATTTGCTGAGAAGCTTCTTACAAACTCACCTTCTTTACAACAAAGCCATGAAAAAGAATGAGGCAGCTCTTGGTGTGCCAATACAGTGCAGTGTGCACCTAGACCATCTCCAGAAAGAGGGCAAGTGACTGGCCACTGCTCACCTGAGGGGACGGCCGCAGGGAGTGAGCACTGGCCTGGGAGGTAGACGTGCATTTCAGTATTTTCTCTTTAGTGCTGCCAGATTTTCTCTTGCAGTGTTCTCTATCATGCTGTTTGATTCTCTTTATCTCTCTCTCCCTCCCTTCCTTCCTCCCTTTTATCCCATTCATGAATCACATTTTCACAAATATGTGAAAATAATTTTTAATCAAACAAACAAAAAAGTCAGTCCCAGGGCTGGGTCTTGAGGAGATGTATTTTAACAAGATCCCAGGCAGGCGCTGGGGCCCTCTGATCTGAGCTCCTAAAGGCCGAAGCAAGCCCTGTCCTGCCTGGCATTGTCCTTCCCCGGGTCCCCAGGCTGGGCTAGGGCTTGGTGCTGCCCACTCCCTGAGAGACTGAAGGCTGCCCTAGATACCTGTGGGGCCCTTTCCTCAGTGCCTCCCAGAACTTTTCCCAGCTGGATGTCACGAGTCCCAGACTTGCCTTTGAGCTGGCACCACATGAGGACACAGTTACTGTGTCCTGCAGACCCACTAAAGCTCAGGGAACATGCCTACCTCAGACCTTGACACCACTGCACACCTGGGCTGCCCACTTCTCACACCCCCTACCACCCCCTACAAGCCAGGTCCCGGAACCCTTAGCCTCCAAGTTTGGCCAAGCCTGTGTTATCATTCCTTCTTATATAGATGGTGGCCTTCTAACCACGCTATTCAGCTACTTCTCTTTTTTACTCTGTAGTATATCTTGGAGATCTGTTCTCAATCCACAGCTGTGCATGAAGAGCAGCGTAGTCATTCCCAGTGTCAATGTGTTAGCATCTACCCGAGAGTCAGTATAGAGCGGTGGGTAGGCTGACAAACCTGAGCCAGACTGCCTGGGTTCAAATCCCAGCTCTTCTACACTTAGCTGCGTGACCTGGAGTAAGCTTTTACTTTCTGTGAGTGAGAACTGAAGGCGTGGAGGCACGTAAAGCTCTTAGAATCATGGTGGGCAATGACCACTATTATTATTAGAATCTTGGAGGGAAAACCAATAAGGGGTGAATCAATGTCCTAAACTCTGGAGTTAGACAACTTGGCTTCCAGTTCTGCTCTGCATCTTTCTAGCTCTCTTACTAAACTCTTAAAGACTCGGCTTCCATATCTGTAAAATGGGGGTGACTCCTACCTCACAGGGTGGTGGAGGATGCTATCATCTACTTGTCTGGTACCAAGTAAATGCTCAGTAAAGTGGATGCTCAGAATAAGGGGATGAAGATGGGAGCCTGGTGGGCTGAGGATGCACAGCCTCCAACTCTGCCTCGGGCCCCTGGGGGGAATCTGTTGGTACATCTGACAAGGAAAGGGAGGCTGTCTGGTCCTTGCCTTCTGCTCTGAGGGCCTAGGCCCTCCTTCTCCACACTGGCTGTGCATGATCACAGCCTGGGGAAAGCTCTAGACAGCCTAGATATTCATAATGGGTGAGAAACGAGAGGATCGTGCCTATCAACAGTGCCAGCACACCCCCTCCCTGCCAAGAAGCTAGACCACAGGAAACCATCTTGATCAGAAGCCACGTCATCCATTTCCAGGAGACAACATTGCCTCGGGGCCAGATTCTCCTCGGCCACATGGTGGGAAATGGCTCTCACTGCAGTCAGATGCCAGAACAGCTGGACTCAGGACTCAGTCTGAGGGAGAACAGAACAAGCAAAAGTATAGCGTGCTTGAGGGAGTCAGGCTTTGCTCTGCTGATTGAAGCAGGGGATGGGCAGGGCTGCTTTCTGGTCTTCTCGGAGCCCATTACTACCAGTTGTCATTGAGTTGACTCCAACTCATGGCGACCTCATCTGGGTCAAAGTAGAACTGCGGTCCTTAGGGTTCTCACTGGCTGATTTCTTAGAAGCAGATTACCAGGACTTTCTCCTACAGTGTTGCAGTGTGGACTCAAACCGTCAACCTTTCAGTTAGCTGTTGAATGCATTAAACATTTACAGAATTAACAGGCTCGTTTTTCCTTTCATCAGAGGCTATTAAGTGCCCCACTTTCAGGCACAATTAGCTCATGTATGTCCTAGTTTGAGGGCAGTAGTAGTTCAGTGGTAGAGTTCTCACCTTTCACGCAGGAGACCCCGGTTCACCAATGCACCTCATGCGCAGCTCCCACCTGTCTGTCAGTAGAGGCTTATGCGTTGTTGTGATGCTGAACAGGTTTCAGCAGAGCTTCCAGACTGAGACGGACTAGCAGGAAAGGCCTGGAGAGCTACTTCTGAAAATCAGCCAGTGGATGTCCTATGGATCACAATGATCCCATCCTTAAGTAACCATGTGGATGGTGCAGGATCCAGTTTGGTGTTGGGGCCTGACTTGATGGCAGCTAACAACACCAATATCCTAGTTTAGTAGCTACTTATCTATCCAAGCTTCCGTTAATAGACTGAAAATCCCATGAGGGCAGAGATCTTATTCATCTTATTTGCTCAAGATTAGGTAGGTGAAGCTCAAGGGCAATGCTGTTATTAATAGTCCCAAAGAGTGGGGACATAGAAGTAGCTGGTGAATTGAGCACATACTATGGGCCAGACACTGCACTAAGCACTTTACAGGTATTAACTCATTTAATCCTCGCCACAGCCCTATGAGATCAGTGCTGCCATGCTCTTCATTCATAGAGGGGAAACTGAGGCACAGAGCAATTGAGTAACTTGTGAAAGGTCATGCAAATAGGAGGCGGCAGGAGTCAAACCCTGGCATTCTGGCTCCAGAACCCATTTCCTACCGTACCATGAGTACTCAGCAAGCATTTGTCGAGTGACTGACAGACTAACTTGAAGGCAGATGCACAAGTATATGTGGGCGAGGGCCAATGGCTGATTCTGGGTGACAAGGAACCAGGCTGCCTGCAGAGAGTGGGTTTCTTGACTGATCTGGGGGCTGAAGTCAGCAGCTTGGCATTCGAGGGCCTCTTTGAACTGGCCCTGTCTCACTCTACCAACCACCTGGCCCTGCACAGGCAGCCTAAACAGGACTCTGTTGCTAGGGCCCTGGCAGGGATGCCTTCCCTGATAATCTGTGTCTCCTGTGGGAGCTCAGCCTCTCCCTGGCCATGTCTGTCAAGGTCACCCAGCTGCCTGCTGCTTCCAAGGCCCTTCCCTTCCACCCTTTCCTTGCTTCACCTTCCTCTGAGGGGGGCCACTTATACAGCTCTCTGTTTTCTGCTTCTTCTGGTCTTCTTAAACTATTAGTGATTGGGAGCAAGGACTCTGCAGCCAGACTGCCTGAGTTCCAATCCTGGCTCTGCTATGTGCCCTTGGGAATGTTACTTAACGTCTTTGTGCCTCAGTTTCTTCATCTTTAAATGAAAAGCAAAACAGACTGTGGTAAGAATTGGTAGGAGGAGTAAATGAATTAAAATATGTAAAAGGCTGAGAGTTAAGGTCTGTCTTAAAATAACATATAAGGTTTTGTTAACATTATTATACTTCTTTTTTATTGTGCTTTAGATGAAGGTATACAGAGCAAATTAGTTTCTCATTAAACAATTAATACACATATTGTTTTGTGACATTGGTTGCCAATCCTGCGACGTGACGACACTCTCCCCTTCTTGACCATGGGTTCCCCATTTCTATTCCTACAGCTTCCCTGTCCCCTCCTGCCTTCATGTCTTTGCTCCTGAGGTGGCGTGCCCATTTAGTCTCGTTTACGTGGTTGAGCTGTGTGCATTATTGTTTGCTTTATGGGCCTGTCTAATCTAAACGCAGGAGTGACTTCAGTACTGAGTTAAAAGGGTGTCCAGGGGCCTACTCCCAGGGTTTCCCCAGTAAGTCTGGTCTTTTTTTGTGAGTTTGAATTTTGTTCTACATTTTTCTCCAGCTCTGTCTGAGGCCCTCTATTGTGATCCCTGCCAGAGCAGTCTTTGGTAGAACCTGGACACCATTTAGTTGTGCTGGACCCAGTCTGGCAGAGACTGTGATAGTTGTGGTCCATTAGTCCTTTGAACTAATCTTTTGCTTGTGTCTTTGGTTTTCTTCTCCCTTGCTCCAGACTGGGCGGGCCAGTGGAGTATCTTAGATGGCCACCTACAAGCTTTTAAGACCCCAGATGTTACTCACCCAAGTAAGATGTAGAACATTTTCTTTATAAACTATGTTATGCCAATTGAGCTAGATGTACACTGAGACCATGGTCCCTAACCCTCAGCCCAGTAATTCAGTCCCTCAGAGAGTTTGGATGTGTCTATGAAGCTTCCATGACCTTGCGTTGGTCAAGTTGTGCTGACTTCCCCAGTACTGTGTACTGTCTTACCCTTCACTAAAGTTACCACTTATCTATTGTCTAGTTAGTGTTTTTCCTTCTCTACCCCTACCCTCCCTTGTAACCATCAAAGATCGTTTCTTTCTATGTGTAAACCTTTTCAAGAGTTATTATAATAGGGTCTCATACAGTATTTGTCCTTTTGTGATTGACTTTTTCACTCAGCATAATGCCCTCCAGATTCATCCATGTTGTGAGATGTTTTGCAGATTCATCGTTCTTTATCTTTGTGTAGTATTCCATTGTATTCCATCACAGTATACCAGAAAGATGTTTGCTTGTGTTTTATTGACTATGCAAAGGCATTCGACTGCATGGATCATAACAAGTTATGGGTAGCATTGTGAAGAAAGGGGATTCTAGCGCACTTAATTATGCTCATGAGAAACCTGTACATAGGTCAAGAGGCAGTTGTTCGAAACAGACCAAGGGGATACTTCGGGTTTAAAGTCAGGAAAAGAGTGTGTCAGGGTCGTATACTTTCACCATACCTATTCAGTCTGTATGCTGAGCAAATAATCTGAGAAGCTGGACTATATGAAGAAGAATGGGGCATCGGGATTGGAGGGAGTCTCATTAATAACCTACATTATGCAGATGACACAACCTTGCTTGCTGAAAGTGAAGAAGACTTGAAGCACTTACTGATGAAGATCAAAGACCACAGCCTTCAGTATGGATTGCACCTCAGCATAAAGAAAGCAAAAATCTTCAAAACTGGAGCAATAACATCATGATAAATGGAGAAAAGATTGAAGTTGTCAAGGATTTCATTTTACTAAGATCCACAATCAACACCCATGGAAAAGGCAGTCAAGAAACCAAAAGATTCATTGCATTGGGTAAATCTGCTGCAAAAGACCTCTTTAAAGTGTTGAAAAGCAAAGACGTACCTTGAAGACTAAAGAGTGCCTCACGGAAGCCATGATGTTTTCAATAACCTCATATGCATACGAAAGCTGGATGATGAATAACGAAGACCAGAGAAGAATTGATGCCTTTGAATTATGCTGTTGGCAAAGAATGTTAAATGTACCATGGACTGCCAAAAGAACGGACAAATCTGTCTTGGAAGAAGTACAACCAGAATGCTCCTTAGAAGCAAGGGTGTCAAGACTATGTCTCACATACTTTGGACATGTTATCAGGAGGGACCAGTTCCTGGAAAAGGACATCATGCTTGGTAAAGTAGAGGGCCAGCGAAAAAGAGGAAGACCCTCAACAAGATGGATTGATATGGTAGCTGCAACGATGGGCTCAAGCATAGCAACAATTGTGAGGATGGTGCAGGACCAGGCAGTGTTTCGTTCTGTTGTACATAGGGTTGCTATGAGTCAAAAAGACTTGGCACCTAACAACAATAACAACAGTATTCAACTGTGTGTATGTATCATAATTTGTTAATCCATTCATCTGTTGATGGGCAGTTAAGTCTTTTTGCTATTGTGAATAATGCTGGAATGAACATGGGTGTGCATGTGTTCATTCCCGTGACAGCTCTTATTTCTCTAGGATATAGCCCATTTCCAAAATGGTTGTACAATTTTGCATTCCCCCCAGCAGTGTGTAAGAGTCTCAATTGCCCCACAGCCTCTCCAACATTTCTTTTCTTTTTTTTTTTTTTTATATTTTTGCCAGTGATGTTGAGGTGAGATGGTATCTCATTGTAATTTTGATTTGCATTTCCCTGATGGCTAGAAATTGTGAACATTTCCTCGTGTGTCTGTTAGCCACCTGAATGTCTCCCGAGGTGAAATGTCTGTTCAGATCCTTTGTCCATTTTTTCATTGGATTATATGTCTTTTTGTTGTAGATGTGTTGGATTTTCTTATAGATTTTAAAGATTAGACCTTTGTTGGATATGTCACAGCAAAAATTTTTTCCCAGTCTGTAGGAAAAAATTCTCTTTCTACTCTTCTGGTGAATTCTTTTGATGAGCATAAGTGTTTAATGTTTAGAAGATCCCAGTTATCTAGCTTATCTTCTGGTTTTTGTATATTGTAAGTTATGGTTTTTATCCTGTTAATGCTGTGTATTAGGGCCTCTAGCATTGACCCTATTTTTCTTTCACGATCTTTATAGTTTTTGGTTTTACATTTAGGTCTTTGATCCATTATGGATTAGTTTTTGTGTGTGGTGTGGGGTCCGGGTCCTGTTTCTTTTTTTTGCAGATGGACATCCAGTTTTGCCAGCACCATTTGTTAAAAAGGCTGTCTTTTCCCCATTTAAGGAACTTTGGGCCTTTGTCAAAGATCAGGTGAAGGTAGGTGGATAGATTTACATCTGGGTTCTCGATTCTGTTCCATTGATCAATGTGTCTGTTGTTGTACCAGTACCAGGCTGTTTCAACTACTGTAGCTGTATAGTAGGTTCTGAGGTCAGGTACTGCGAGGCCTCCTCCTTTATTCTTCTTCTTCAATGGTGCTTTACTTATCCAGAGTCTCATTCCTTTCCATATCAAGTTAATGATTAGTTTTTTCCATCTCGTTAATGAATGCTTCTGGTATTTGGATAGGGATTGCATTGTATTTGTAGATTGCTTTGGATAGAACTGACATTTTCACAATGTTGAGTCTACCTGTCCATGCTCATGGCATGTTTTTCTATTTACACAGGTCTCTTTTGGTTTCTTGCAGTAGTGTTTTGTAGTTTTCTTTGTATATGTCTTTTATTTCCCGGGTTAGATTTATGCCTCAGTATTTTATTTTTCTAAGGGCTCTAATAAATGGTAACTGGGCTGCTAACCAAAAGGTAGGCAGTGTGAATCCACCAGCTGTCCTATAGGGTCACTATGAGTCAAAATCAACTGGATGGCTACTGCTAGCAGCTAGCTATTATAAATGGTATTGCTTTTCTGATTTCTTTTTCATAGTTCTCTTTATTGGTGTATAGGAATCCATCTGATTTTTCTGTGTTGATCTTATATCCTGCTACTCTCCTGAGTCTTTGTATTAGTTCCATTAGTTTTCTTGAGGAGTGTTTTGGGTTTTCTATGTATAGTGTCATATCATCTGCAAATAGAGAGAGTTTTACTTCTTCCTTACCAATTTGTATGCCCTTTATTTCCTTTTCTTGCCTTATTGCTGTAGCTAGAACTTCCAGCACAATGTTAAATAGGAGTGGTGGTAAAGGGCATCCTTTTCTTGTTCATGTTCTCAGGGAGAATGTTTTCAGCCTCTCTCCATTAATAATGATGTTGGCTGTTAGTTTTGTACTTTATTATGTTGAGGAATTTCCCTTGTATTCCTATTTTATTGAGTTTTTTTTTTTTTTTTTTTAATCAGGGATGGGTATTAGACTTTATTAAATGCATTTTCTGTGTCAATTGAGATGATCATGTGATTCTTTTGTTTTATTTATGTGGTGGATTACGTTGATTGATTTTCTAATGTTGAACCATCCTTGCATACCTGGAATGAATCCCACTTGGTCAGGGTGTATTTTTTTTTATATATGTATATAATGCTGAATTTTATTGGCTAGAGTTTTCATATCTGAATGCATGAGAGATATTGGTCTGTAATTTTTTTTTTTTTTTTTGAGGTGTCTTTGCCTGGTTTTCGTATCAGGGATATGCTGGCTTTATGGAATGAATTTGAAAGCATCCCTTCCTTTTCTATGTTCTGAAATAGTTTGAATAGTACTGGTGTGAGCTCTTCTCTGAATATTTGCTAGAATTCTCTAGTGAAGCCATCTGAGCCAGGACTTTTTTTGTTGGGAGTTTTTTTTTTTTTTTTTAATTGCCTTTTTGGTCTCTTGTTATGTGTCTGTTCAGATTTTCTATCTCAGTTTGTGTTAGTTTGGGTAGGTAGCATGTTTCTAGAAATTAGTCCATTTCCTCTAGGTTTTCAAATTTGTTGGAGTTTAGTTTTTCATAGTATTCTGTTATGATCATTTTTATTTCTGTTGGGTCTTTTGTAATGTCCCCATCTCATTTCTTGTTTGGGTTATTTGCGTCCTCTTCTGTTTTTCTTTTGTCAATTTGGCCAATGGTTTGTCAATTTTGTTGATCCTTTTAAAGAGCCAACTTCAGGTTTGTTGATTCTATTGTCTTTCTATTCTCTATTTCATTTATTTCTGCTCTGCTATTTATTATTTCCTTTCTTCTGGTGACTGCAGGCTTCTTTTGCTGTTCTCTTTCTATTTGTTTCAGTAGTATAGCTAACATTTTGATTTTGTCCCTTTCTTCTTTTTTGATGTGTGCATCTATTGCTATAAATTGACCTTGAGAACTGCCTTTGCTGTATCCCAAAGGCTTAGGTATGATGTGCTTTCATTCTAGGAAATTTTTTATTTCATCTTTGATTTCTTCTAATACCCAGTGGTTTTTAAGCAAGATGTTATTCAGTTTCCATGTATTTAATTTTTTCCCTTGCTTAATGTTATTATATTTCTTCTCATCCACTCATTTAAATTGCCAAAAAAAGTAGCGGGTACAGGAAGAGTGCAGGAACTGGGAGGGCAGTCAAAGTAATAATGGCCTGGAGCTCCATCACCTTCAAAAACCAGAGCTGAGCTGTTGGAACACCCCCTTGCTCTCCCTTAAAGTTATTCCTGGGTACCCTAATTCCCAAGACCCTGACACATGTTGTCTACCATCTGTTGAGACAGATAACCAGTATCGCTCTGTTCAAAACTTAAAGCTCAGGTACACTTAGACTGCAAGGCCTGGCTTTCTACTTGATGCATTTAAATTGATTTTTTTTAAGAAAAATTTTTATCAAAGCTCTTTATGTATAAAGAATCACATAGTTCTATAACGTTTCTTACAAACACCTCAGTCTTGCCCAGCAGGGTGGCCATGTTCACCTACCTTGGCAGACTCTTCTGGTATTGGCCACATACCTCTGAAGAACATGCCTGGGTGGCTCCTTCTTGATTTTTCCATTCCAGGCATTATCTATTGACATCCTACTGTGGAAAGTGAGGATTTGGCTCTCTCTCCAGGCTTCCCCCAGCCACGACACATGTACTTACCCCCTTCCCCCATTACTACCATGTCACTCTGTTTAGATTGAAATGGAATGTTACCATGTAAAAGCATTGACGTTCGGGTTGAGCTGTTTAGTAAACTATGATTTTTTTTAACCACTTTTTATTTTTCCTGAAATTGATGATGACCCTTTTTGTCGTTCCCTTAATTTTCTGTGTACTTAGAACTGATTCATCACTTTATAATAATAATAACAGGTAACACCTCTTGAGCACTTTCTATGTGTCAGGCATTATTCTAAGTACTTTCTATGTGCTAACTCATTAATTCTTATAATAGCCCTCTGAGGTATACACTATTATTATGACCCCATTTTACATATGAAGAAACTGAGGCATAGAGAGGTTAAATGAATTGCCCATGGTCCCAGAACAAGCAAGCGACAGAGTTGGGATTTGAACCCAGGCTCTTATCCATCTCTGGGGCCATGCCCAACAGGCCTCTCCTGGCCTGTGGGAACATATCTGTGTGCCAGTCTTCTCCAGTCTCTTGTTACAGCTGGACCATAAGCTCAGTAAGGGCCGGCCCCATGTCCTGCTCCTCTGCCATCCCCAAAGCTGGCTGGACCTGGCAGGTCCTCCTGTGCTTGCCCGGACAGCCCTGCCCTGGGCTGTCTACTCATCCCACATGTTCTTCAACCTTGGCTCTTACAGGTAGGAGACAGGGCAGGGTAGGAAACATGGCTGGGCCAGTTATAGCTGGGCCTATGGAGGCTCAGAAAGGCCAAACGAGTGACTCAAGGCCTGCCTCTGGGGTCTGAACTCTCTTCTCTGGCTGCAAGTCCAGGACTGTTCTGAATGTGCTACAGGCACAGGCACATACACATCACACATGCTTCACACACACACACACCACACATGTTACACACACACATAAACACATATACATATCATTCACACATATACTACTTATGCACTTGCATTTCCACATGAGCACAGTATATGCACTTACATATGACACAATTAACATTATATATGGACATAATATACATTAACATTATATATGGACATAATAGACATTAACATTGTATACGGACATAATAGACATGTGTATATATACACACATAGTATATACAAACATACACATTGTATACATACTGTATGTACAATGGCACTGGGCTGGGTATACACATACACACATACTGTACACAATATACATTATATATAGACATAATATACACTATATGTATACAGAGACACACCCAGGGCACATAACGCACATAATACACTTGCATGCCAATTAGATACATACAGATTGTATCCAAAAACATGTATTAACAAAGAAACGGATGCATACCTTATTTGCACACACAAACCACTGCACATTATGTATTCACACAGACACACAACACATGCATACATTGTACAGACAAAAACATACAATCATAAATATGTAAACACATACATGTTGTTGTTAGGTGCCATCTAGTCAGTTCCAACTCATAGTGACCCTGTGTACAACAGAACAAAACACTGCCCAGTCCTGTGCCACCCTCACAATTGTTGCTGTGCTTGAGCCCATCGTTGCTGCCACTGTGTTAATCCATCTCATTGAGGGTCTTCCTCTTTTTTTGCTGACCCTCTACTTTACCAAGCCTGATGTCCTTCTCCAGGAACTGGTCCCTCCTGATTACATGTCCAAAGTATGTGAGACCCAGTCTCGCCATCCTTGCTTCTAAGAAGCATTCTGGCTGTACTTCTTCCAAGACAGATTTGTCTGTGCTTCTGTCAGTCCACGTACATTTAATATTCTTTGGCAACAGCATAATTCAAAGGCATCGATTCTTCTTTGGTCTTCCTTATTCATCGTCCTGCTTTCACATGCATATGAAGTGACTGAAAATACCGTGGCTTGGGTTAGTGACATCTTTGTTTTTTAACACTTTAAAGAGTTCTTTTGCAGCAGATTCACCCAATACAATATGTCCTTTGATTTCTTGACTGTTGCTTCCATGGGCATTGATTGTGAATCCAAGGAAAATGAAATCCTTGACAACTTGAATCTTTTCTCTGTTCATCATGATGTTGCTTATTAGTCCAGTTGTGAGGATTTTTGTTTTCTTTATGTTGAGGTGTAATCCATACTGAAGGCTGTGGTCTTGATTCTCATCAGTAATTGCTTCAAGTTCTCTTTGCTTTCCACAAGCGAGGTTGTGTTATCTGCATATTGCTGGTTGTTAATGAGTCTTCCTCCAGTCCTGATACCACCTTATTCTTCACGTAGTCCAGCTTCTCGGATTATTTGTTTAGCATATAGATTGAATAAATATGGTGAAAGGGTACAACCTTGACACTCACCTTTCCTGATTTTAAACCACGCAGTATCCCCTTGTTCTGTTCGAACAACTACTTCTTGGTCTATGTACAGATTTTGCATGAGCTCAATTAAATGTTCTGGAATTCTCATTCTTGGTGATGTTATCCATAATTTGTTATGATCCACACAGTTGAATGTTTTTGCATAATCACTAAAACACAGGTAAACTTCTTTCTGGTATTCTCTGCTTTTATCCAAGATACAAATGACATCGGCAATGATATCCTTCCTTCCACATCCTCTTCTGAATCTGGCTTGAATTTTTGGCAGTTCTCTGTCGATGTATGGCAGTTATGTAATAATGTAATTTGGCAGTTATGTAATGAAATAGTTAGCCTCCATTTTGTGACCTAATGTAATCACCTCCATGATGTGATCAGCCAATCAGTTGTAAGAGAAGTTTTCCCAGAGGTGTGGCCTGCTTTCTGGCAAAGCTTGCTGTCTTTTGCATGCTCTGGATTCTGCATCTGGCTTGTCATCATATGACCTTCAGTTCTTGGGACTTAAGTCTGCAACCTGCCATATCATCTACTGATCTTGGGATTTGTCAGCCTCCACAGCTTGTGAGCTAGCAGCCTACTATCTGACCTGTTGATCTTAGCTTCATCAGCCCCTACAGCTGTGTGAGTCAGGAGAAGCCTCCAGCCTGACGCCTGATCCACAGACTTGGGACTTGCCAACCACTACGACTTTGTGAGCCATTTCCTTGAGATAAATCTCTCTCTCTCTCTATATATATATATAGATATGGAGCCCTGGTGGTGTAATGGTTAAGAGCTTGGCTGCTAACCAAATGGCTGGCAGTTCGAATCCACCAGCCACTCCTCGGAAACCCTATGGGGCTGTTCTACTCTGTTCTATAAGGTCGCTGTTTATATACTTCACTGGTTTTGTTTTGTTTCTCTGGAGAACCCAGCCTAAGGCTTTTTTTTTTTTTTTTGCCTATGGAATCCTTCAAAATTGCAACTCGAGGCTTGAATTTTCTCTTCAGTTCTTTCAGCTTGAGAAATACAGAGCATGTTCTTCCCTTTTGGTTTTCTAACTCCAGGTCTGTGCATATTTCATTATAATACTTTACTCTGTCTTCTTCAGTCACCCTTCGAAATCTTCTCTTCAGCTCTTTTACTTCATTTTTCCATTTGTTTATCTACTCTACCTTCAAGAGCAAATTTCAGAATCTCTTCTGACATCCATTTTGATCTTTTCTTTCTTTCCTGTCTTTTTAATGACCTTTTGCTTTCTTTATGTATGATGTCCTTGATGTCATTCCACAAATACATGCACATATATACATATACACGCTGACATTTCCACAATATATACTCACAAACATAGGCATACAAACACATGCACATAAATGGAAATACATACATTTTCACATACGGAAACACACAAACACATTTGCACTCACAACACAACACACCCAACCAACCAAACCCACTGCTGTCGAGTCGATTCTGACTCATAGCAACACTATAGAGCAGAGAAGAACTGCCCCACGAGTTTCCAAGGAGTGCCTGGTGAATTTGAACTGCCGACCTCTTGGTTAGCAGCCGTAGCACTTAACCACAATGCCACCAGGGTCTAAATACACACATATACAAGCACATACATGTGCAAACGTAGATAAGCACATGTTCACAAACACACACATACACAAACATACTTATGTGCATGTGTGAACACATACATGTCACATGTGCACACACACACTCACTTGTGCCTGCTTGGCCTGGTTTATAGAGGGTGCGATGGGAGAAGAGCGATGTGTTCAAGTCCTATTCTGTCCGATGTGTGATTCCAGACCTCCCCACTGGAGCTGCATCATAAAGCACTTTTGGACAGGGCAGGACAGTGCTGCGCCAGTGCCTGCATCCTGAAAACTCAAGTATGCAGTCCCTGGTCTATGGAGGGTCAAGGGTCCTCCAAGCCCCCCTGTTTTGCTCTGGAGCTGCATCCAGAGTCACCACTGGCCACATCCCAGGAAGCACACAGTAGGTGTAGTATCTGTGTGTGTGGAGTGGACCAGGTAATTGGTCCAAAGGATAGCATCGCTCTGGAGGAGGGGGGACCGACAAGTGGTAAGTTGGGGGAACAGGGAGCCCGATCCAGAATTCTGAGACAATGTGACACCTCCTTATGTTTGAGGACCCTGGGTTCATCACCTCAGCCCACAGGTTCCCAAAGTCATTGTCTGCTGGGGGCACCCCCCACCCAGAGAGGCCCCCCCGGCTTGGTCCCTTCCTTCTCCCTAGGCCCCCTCCCCCAGCTGGCCTCTCTGTCCTCCCACAGCACTTCCCAGACACATTCCTCTTCCTCAGACGTTTGTTTCAAGGGCCCAGCAATTTCTCTCCAGGATTTGGTTTGCTGCTCAGGCATTTCCTCGAGTGGCCCCTTGGTGTTTGCCCTCGTCCAGATGGCATCCAGATGCAAACACTGCCTCCCCCAGCTCTCGGCTCCTCACGCCCACCTCCTTGCATCCTCAGCTTTGTTTCAGGGTGGAGGCCAGGGTGCCTGCGAACACCTCTGCCTATGGCTGTCCCCAAAACTGGGCTTCTGGACATCCTATCATCTGCCTCCCTTCTCAGCCTTTGCTCAATTCAACAGGTAATTGCTCCATGAGCCAAAGCAAATGTCAGCGTGATAATGAGGGCGATATGATGCAGTTCTGGCCCCGGTAGGGAGGGGAGAGCAGGGTGCGTAAGTGTGGGGAGCCGGGAGGTGTTGTGAGCCCTGGGCTTCCAGTGAGGCCCTCAGATGGCCAAATCCAGATGAGGAAACTGAGTTGCCGAGAGAGAGGCTTAGTAATTCACACAAGATTGGTGGCTACTTTCGTGGCAGAACTTGGCTTTAAGCCACAGGCTCTGAAGGCTTCCCACGCCCACTGAGCTGCTGTGTGTCCTTGCTGGGTCAGCAGCAGGGCCAGGCCCTCAGGAGCTGTCTCCAGGGCCTGTCCAGTGTTGGACTCTTGACCCAGCAGTGCCAGTCTCGGCTGCCCCCAGGGAGGTGGGTGAGGCCCTGGCTGACCTCCACTCACACTCTCTGTTTCCCCTTAAAAGTTAATATTTACACGCTCTCCACTGTGCTGCGGTGATGCTGCCGTGGACATCAAAGTGGCCGGCGGGGCTTCCCTGGCTCCAGAGACACCCCAGTGGCACCCCAAATCTCTCTCTGGCCCCAGGTGGGGCCCACCAACCCCTGTACCCGACTAGACAGCCGTGCTGTGTCCAAATGGACTTTACTCTCTTTTCACTGTGCACGGCCAAGCTTCCTTGATAGGAAATGGGGCATTTGGCCCAGGCACAAGGCTGCAGCACAGGCGTTTGCTAGAACCACTGTGCTCTGGGCTCCAGAGGTGTGTGCGGATTAAGTGCCTCAGGCAGCTGCAGGAATGTCCACCAGTAGGACCTGCCTGGTCATACAGAGGCGGCCAGCAGTGTGCAAGAGGGTCATCTGGGCCCATGGGAGACACATCACCCCTCAGGCCTTCCCAGCCCCAGAGAACGACAGAGCTGGATGCACAGGGTGAGTCAGGGATAAGACTGGGACTTCCTCTCACCTGCCCTTCTCTCCAACACCTCCTACAGGTGGACTCCAAGGGTGATGAGGGGCAGGTGTCAGACTCAGCAGACTGCTCCTCTACCCACTCCTTTCCCTTAGCCCACCTTCCTTCTTTCCTTCCGGATTCTAAGTCAGCTCTGCTTTGCAGCAGAAGGGAGAACTGACAGATGGAATCTCAGGGCTTCCTCCTCCACCAGAGAGTCAGAGGCGCTGCTTTCACTTGGAGCTCGGGGCGACCTGGGACCAAGAGCTTCAGGGAAGACCCCAGGCCAAACAGGAGGGAGGAGTACCAGTTTAGGTGGGCTGGCCAGGCAGTAACCTCAGTGTCCTCAGGTGGGTGCTTTGTTTGTTTTCTAAAGAATTCCTGCTGGAAGCATTTAGGTAAGTGTCTGAGAATGTCCATGATGGTCAGCAGGAGAGGACTCCACCTCTCCCTCGGAGGCCACGTCGCCAGGTAACCTGGGAAGGGACTCCATGGCCGGCACGCCAGGCCCTGCAGGTTAATGTTTGACTTGGAGCCACGTGTTTTTCCACTGGGTATTTTTATCCTTTGTACCTGGCAGTGGGCAGCTGGGTGCCCTCCCTTGAGGGCAAAGCAGGGGCAGAGGAGGAGCTGCCCAGCTGTGGTCGCTCCGGGCAGGGCGCCTGGGCAGATCAGCACTCAGCCTACTCCACCACAGGGCCACGGAGAGGCCAGAGGGCCTGGACTAGGGTGAAGGGCACGGGAGAGAGCAGGCCGGCTCCCCATACCTCAGCCATATCCCAGTCCCACACTCAGACCTCCCATCCTCCTGTCCTGTGAGGAATGGCACAGTGAAGGGAAGAGAACCAAAGAAGTCTTCTGGGGGGTCCAGAGCCTTTCAGGGAAGTTCAAAGTGACTCTCAGTATCATCATTCATAGTCCTGGACACAAGTTAAATGTGTAGATGTCTTCCCCCTGGAGACACTGTGGGAGTAAGTCATCGCTGAAGGAGGCAGCTCCCTCTCCAGGACCAATCTGATGGGGGAGACACAGGGCTGCCCTCAGGGAGCCCCAGTCTGAGGGAAGACACAGCCCTGTCCTCAGGGAGCCCCAATCTGAGGGGGAGACACAACCTTGCCCTCAGGGAGGCCCAACCCAAGGGGGAGATACTGCTCTGCCTTCAGGGAACCTCACTCTGAGTAGGACACATAGCCCTGCCCTCAGGGAGCCCCAGTCTAAGGGGAGACACAGCTCCTCCCTCAGGGAGCCCCAGTCTGAGGGAGTAGGGGCTGTGTCTTATGACAAGAGCTTTGTCCCTTTGCGTTCAAGAAGACTAAAATTGAATTAAAAACATTTGCTGGGTCCACACAGCCCCGGAATCCCCAAGCCCTTACTATGTCTCTCCATTTTCCTCCTTGGCAGTGGGAGTGTGGCCTGAGCTAAATTTATGAGGCCGTTAACAGCCCAGGGCCACAGAGTTCTTCTCTCCTCATCTATGCCAGGGGCAGGGAGGGAGGACCTCAAAGCCCACTCAGCCTGTTGCCAGCTTGTGGAGCCAGCTTCCTTCCTGTTCCCACCATGAAGTCCGGGCCAGCTTTGAATTTGCACTTGCATCTGGTGGGAAGCAGGTCCCTGGAGCAAACCTGCCCACTAGTTGACCCCAAAGATCACCAGCAAGTGGCCTGCCGTGAGCCAGGTAGACTGGCCCAGCCCAGGTTCTTGTGGAGGAAGGAGCAGAGCTGCCTGGGGAAAGCCAGCTATCTCTGAGGGGCCTTTAGACTGGCGAATGAGGGTTCCCAGATAAAGATGGGATAGGGGCATGCTAGAAGAGTGGAGATCTCCAGGGAGGAGGTCCTATTTCTCTCAGTGCCCCCCAGGCCTCCCTTAAAGTGAGGTGTAGGAGCAGACTGGGGAATGAGCACAGGAAAGAGTCTACTTCCTTGTTCTGGAGCCAGGCCCCAAGGCCATCTCCAGCTGTGGTGAGCAGTCCTTCCCACTGAGGGGACTCTTAGTTCCCCATCCTCTAGCCACCCTCCCTACAGGTCTTTTCCTCCCACTGTGCCCTAACACCTCTCTGCTCACGTAGCCACCTCTCTAGTCTGTGTGACAGGCACTGGGCTAGGGCTGTTTATCTACTGCTTCACTTCTCAAAACAATCTGGGTAGTGAATCTCATTATCCCCATTACAAAGATGAGGAAACTGAATAGAGCTGCCATTAAGCAATTAACCCAAGGTCACACAGCCAGTCAGTAACATGGCTGGAATTTAAACCAAAGTCTGTCTGACTCCAAACCCAGCTAACTGGGGTCATAATGGCTGTGTAGGCTGAGTATTTTAAGTCCCAGATTGCTCAGGAGTCCCTCCTCAGTCTACCAGAGCCCTCCCCTTCAGCCTGAGCAGTGGGTTGCATATAATTGTCTCATATTTCTCCCTAGCAGGAATTCCTTCCTGAGGTCTAACCTTAGTGTCTCCTGCTGTCTCTTGCCCTGAAATCAGGGCTAGTGGAGCAAAGACCCTATTCCCTGTCTTTGGAGACTGTGTCCCATGAGACTGCAGTTTTTCTCTGTGGCACTGAAGGGCAGGTTGCCTCTGGTGGCAGAAGCAGGAGCTCCAGACTCAGGGGAGGAGGGAAATCTGGCCTTGTGGTGGAAGATGGTGGTGGCCTTCTCTCAGGCCAACTCACCGGCTACCTCCTTGGGCCCTGCCTATGTGCCCTACCATCTCCTACTGAGCCCTGGACAGGTGGGGAGGGGGTCCAATGAGGGTGGAGGCTTTGGAGATCCTCAGAGGCCCCTTGGCTTCTAATGCTGATGAATTCTTTGGGGGAATTTGAAGCTGTGCCTCTAGGGGTACCAAGAAGTCCTGGGATCCAGAAATCCCCACGTGGCCCTCACACCCCTGCTGTCCTCAGGCCTTTAATTGTGGAAGAAACTGAGAGGAAAGGATGCGGGCTTGCACCCATTCCCTGAAATCAAGGAATTCCATTCCTCATCTGGGTGAAAAGGAAAGGGGAATTCCACAGACCTGGCTTGGAAAACAGACCTCCCATTTCTTAGAAGCCTGCTGCTTTGCGGGAGTGCCCTCCTGACTTCTGGCCTCCTCTGGCTTCACAGTAGAGCTTGGCAGGTGGATCAGTCCAACCTAGTACTGGTGTTTGAAGAGGGGACTGGGAGGGTGGGGAACACAGTTGGGCTCCCTGGCCTGAGAGGTTGGAGTGGAAAAGCCCTGTGACCTGAGCTCACATCCGTTCCAAACCCCTTGTCAGGCCAGATGATGAGCCTGGTTTCTCAGTCACCCCTTCCTGAAGGAACCCCTTAGAGCCCTCTGCCTGCCTGCAAGAAGAGTGAAGTTTCACTACCACGTGGGCAGCGAGAGCCTGGCTGTCAACTGGGGAGTCTCTCCACACTTCTCCTCTAGGCATCCCAAGTTCCCTTCAGTCCCCGGTCAGTGGACACAGGTTTTCTTCGTCTTGGGCTGGACCCCTGAGAGATTCAGAGGAGGAGCAGACCCTGCCCTCAAGTCGCTGCAGGCCTATGGGAGGAGCAGTCATGCCCACGTCTGGATCACAGGCTGGCCCACGTGCTTAAAGAGAGCGATGGTAGTAGCTGACGCTCCTGAATCAAATGGGGCACTTTATAGCTTCACCCACTTAGTCACTGGGTGGTACAAACGGTTAATGAGCTTGGCTGCTAACATAAAGTCTGGAGGTTTGAGACCACCCAAAGCCTGGCAATCTATCTCTGAACAATGAGCCATCAAAAACCCTATGGAGCCCAGTTCTACTCTGACACACATCAGGTTGCCCTGAGGTAGGGTCAACTCCATGGCAACTGCCTACTGGCTAATCCTTAAACCACCCTCGAAGTAGATTCTATAAAACCCACATTCTACAGGTGAGGAAGCTGAGGCCCAGAGCGGTTTAATACTTGCCCAAGCTCTTACAGCTAGGAAGTAGCAGGGGCAGGATGGGAACCCAGATGGTCTGCCCCAGAGCCTGGCTCTTACCCTTGACACCAGTGCTGTCCCATATAGTAACCACTAAACACACGTGACTATTTGAAGATGAAATAAAACTTAAAAATTCAGTTCCTCAGTTGCACTAGCCACCTTTCAAGTGCTCAGTAGTTACAAGTGGACAGTGCAGATAGTAAACATTTCCATCATTGCAGAAAGTTCTACTGGACAACACTGGTCTATACTACGTCTTAAGAATAGAGATGGAGCAGTGGAAAACCATCCTTTAGCTGATAGAATAAAAAGATAATTCACAGTCATGATAATAGTGGCTATGATTTACCGAGTGCTTCCTACGTGCCAGGCACCGTGCCAAACCCATAATCCTTGCCCAATCCCGGGCTCAGGGAGGTTACCCAGGGTCACAGTAGCCAGGAAGTGAATTCAGGTCAGGGTTACCCCAGAGTCCACCCTTCTGCTCCCTCCTGCACCACCCCCTGCCTTCCACCCAGGAGTTTAATAGCCCCCAGGGAAGGAGGAGAAGGCAAGTACACATATTTCACAAGAATAGGGATTAAATCAATCAGCACATAATTAACATCATCACATTTCCTTAAACTCACTGACCAGAACATTGCACTAATGAGGTCAAGGTCTTGATTTTGAGCCCTGTGAGCATCACTTCACTTCACATGAAAAGAGCCTTGCTTCCTGCCCTGAGGGCTGTAACCAGCCCCCTCCACCCAGCCCCCCAGTACTGCAACTATGACTTGGGAGACAGGAGGACCCGGGCAGAGAGAGTGTGACTGCTTCAGCACAGCCAGTGGCCTGCTATCAGAAGCAGGGCCAGACCAGAGGGGAGGCCCATTAAATGCTAGTGGGTGCACGTCATCGGGACAGTGACAACAAGAATGTCTTCCTCTAGAAAGGATAGGGTTAATAGAAACAAAGCCTGAGTTTGAAGAAAAGATACAACAGAAGGTAGAACAGAACTTCTGAGACTTGCTCCCTCTTACTCAGGTAGAACTTTTTGGGGACATGGGATTTACAATGATTTTTGAGGGCTTGACTTGGTGGGGAGATCAGCCTTTAATATCCTTTAAGAATTGTTATAGAGTCCCTGGATGATGCAAAAGGTTAACATACTTGGCTGCTAACTGGAAGGCTGGAGGTTCGAATCCACCCCAAGGTGCCCGGAAGAAAGGCCTGGCAATCAACATCCAGAAAATTAGCAACTGAAAATCCTATGGAGCACAGTTCTATTTTGACACACATGAGGTTGCCATGAGTCAGAGTCAATTCAACAGCAACTGGTTTTTGTACTTGATCTTAGCCAAAATGCCAAGAAGCAAAATAGTAACTGATTTTTAAGAATTGTTATATTGTTGGAAAAGTTAGTTTCAATTATATGTCAACCCCCTATGGCATCTGGGGCAATAAGACATAGTGAGTGATGAAAACAGACAGCCCAGCGAAGAGTCAGACCTCCCAGGACAAGCCTGAGGAGATGTGAGATAATGTAAACACAGAGCTTACTTCTCATGGGGCCAGGCACATAGTAGGTCTCAGTAAACGGTGTTGTTGTTAGGTGCCTTTGAGCTGATTTTGACATGACATGACATGACATGACAACTAAATGTACAGAAGAGAAACCAGATTAGAACTGCCCCACAGGATTTTCTAGACTGCAGTCTTTACAAGAGCAGATCACCAGGTCCTTCTCCCGTGGAGCTGCTGGGTGGGTTCAAACCTCCAACCTTTAGGTTAGCTGTCAAGAACTTAACTGTTGCACCACCAGGGCTCCTTCAGTAAATATTAGTTCATTTAAATTATTATTCCTCTTCAAGAATCTTTTTTTCTGGGCCAGCATACTACCAGGCGCAGAGGACTCCAACAGATATAAATTATGCTGAAGGTGTGACCCAATGATAGGTTGTATGAGTCAGGATAAGCCATGGTGTGCTACAGTAACAAATTAACCTGAAATTTCAGTGGATTAACACTACAAAGGGGCCTTGGTGGCACAGTGGTTAAGCATTTGGCTGCTAATCAAAAGGTTGCTAGTTTGAATCCACCAGCCACTCCTTGGAAACACTATGGGGCAGTTCTACTCTGTCCATAAGATCTCTATGAGTTGGAAATGACTTGACAGCAACGGGTAGCACTATATATGTGGATTAACACCATAAAAATTGAGTTCTTGTTCATACTACTTGTCCAAGGAAGGTTGGTAGGGGTTCTGCTCCCCATAGTCACTCAGGGACCCTGGCTATTACACACATTGAATTGCAATACATGGCTTCCATGGTTGCTGCTTCAGGAGCAGAAAAGAGCAGGAGTGCTACGCACTGGCCATTAAATGCTTCAGCCCAGAAGGGAAAGAGCATTCTCACTTATAGCCTACTGGCCAGGACCAGTCTTACGGTTATACCTAACGGTGAAGGGGCTGAGAAGTGGGGGGAGTATGTGGGTATTCTGTGAGCTGCAAATATCCCCACCACTCCACCGCTTCTCCTCTCTGAACGCCATTTTCTTCTCCTATAAAAGGACGCTGAAGTCTCTTTCAGCTCTGAAGTTCCAGGTCTCCATGGAATGTTATTCCGCAAACATTTCCTAGGTATCTGACCCAAATGCTAAATGCTGACCGTCCTCAGTTATCACCGACCCTCTCCTCTCAGAGGTGAACTGATGTTTTTTTTTAAAACAACCAAAAGCTATTTGACAACCCAGTTAAGAAGTGGGCAAAAGATCAGAACAGGCATCTCACCAAAGAAGATATACCAACGACAAATAAGCATATGAAAAGATGCTCAACACCATTTGGAATTAAAGAAATGCAAATGAAAACAACAATGGAAAACCACTAACACCTATTAAAAAAAAAAAAATTTAGAGTGGCTAAAACCCCAAAATTTGACCACATCAGTTGCTAGTGAGGATGTACAGTAAGGGGAGCTCTCTCATTCATTGCTGGTGGGAATGCAAAGTGCTGCAGACACACTAGAAGACAGCTTGGCAACTTCTCGCAGAGCTAAACTTAGTCTTACTATATGATCCAACAGTTACGTTCCTAGGTATTTATCCAACTGAAAAAAAACTGACTGGAGAAAACAAAAACCAGCACATGAATATTTATAGCAGCCTTACTCATAATTGCCCCAAACTGGGAGCAACCAAGATGTCCTTTAATAGGTGAATGGATAAACATTTACACAGTGGAATATTGGTATTTAGTAATAAAAAGGAATGAGCTATCAAATCACACAAGGACATGGATAAATCATAAGTACATATTGCTAAGTGAGAAAAAGGGGACCCTGGTGGTGTAGTGGAAAACCTCGTGGCGTAGTGATTAAATGCTACCGCTGCTAACCAAAAGGTCGGCAGCTCAAATCCACCAGGCACTCCTTGGAAACAATATGGGGCAGTTCTACTCTATCCTTTAGGGTCACTATCAGTTGGAATCGACTTGACGGCAGCAGGTTTGGTTTTTTTTTTTTTTTTTTGGTGGTGTAGTGGTTAAGTGCTGCGGCTGCTAACCAAAAGGTCGGCAGTTTTAATTTACCAGCTGCTCCTTGGAAACCCTATGGGGCAGTTCTGCTCTGTCGTATAGGGTCACTATGAGTCAGAACCGACTCGATGGCAACGGGTATTTTGTAAAGGAAATGGATACATATTATATGATCCTAATTATGTGATGTCTTAGACTGGGTTCTCTAGAGAAGCAAAACCAGTGAAGTGTGTGTGTGTGCGTGTGTGTGTGTGTGTGTGTGTACAGAGAGAGAAGTAAGACGACAGGCTGCTGTTTCACAGGCTATGGAGGCCAATGGATTCCAAAACTGGCAGCCAGTACAGGAGGCCACTGGCTCAAGTCCAAAGAACCAGAGGTCAGATGATGATGAGCCAGATGCAGGATCCAGAGCGAGCAAAAGCCAGCAAGCTTGGACAGTACGTCTGCATATTGGATGCAGGCCACACCCCTGAGGGAACTCCCCTTATAACCGATTGGCTGATCACATCATATCCCAAAATGGAGTATAACTACATCATTACATAATGGCCAAACCACTGAGCACCATGGCCTAGCCAAGTTGACAAACAACCTTAACTACCACGACACATCCCTTGTCAACTTGGCACCTGTATACATCTCTTTAAACTGTACATGGTCTCTAAATAAAGACAATTACAAAGTCATACTTGTACCCAACATGATACAGCTAACATGCACAACTGAAAAAGGACTAGGCTTATTTACATCTTATATTTTATAAGTCAAGAAAACAAAAATATTTGATGCACACATACAAGGAAGGAATACTCATAACAATTACAGTCCTCATTTCTGTACCTGGTCACATGGTTGTAACACCTTGTATTTAGGACTATCTTCTTGCACCACCCATTCCATATTCCCTTTGGCCTCAGCAAGCACCTCAGCTGGTTGTGGTTCTCTTCCTGGTAGGGTGATCCAGACCTTTGTTCCTTAAGGATCTGGGCCTTTAGTAGTCATGTCAGAATTGGGTTGCTACAGTTTTCCATTGACTTTAATCACAGGGCACGGTGGTACTAAGAGACACCCTAAGGGATCATTTGTATTCCAGACATACTTTTCTTTACCTCTGTTATATATCAATCCAATTTCCTCTGGGTAGTACAGTAACTCCCTTCTTTGCCTGTTGATCCAGAGGCATGAGGAGCCCAAAGTGGCCAAGTGGAATTCTTAACTTCCAGTTCAATGGAATCACTGTTGTGTCTCCTGGTAGGAGCATTCCTCCTTTTGGAACTAAGACCTCTAGATCTGCAGAGCATAGGGTCATAGGGGCAGGAAGCAAAAAAATTGGAAGTGGGTCACTAGGGGTAATAGTGAATGGAGCCACTCCCCTTTCTACTCCTAGATTACTGGATATATGACTCCTGGCTATGGAAGAAACAGCGCCATATCTTGGATGCTGGTTTAGAGTATACACAGCCTCCTGGAGAAAATTGCCCCAACCATGCAAGGTATAGCCACCTAGCTGGCCCTGAAATTATGTTTTCAGAAGGCCATTCCATTGTTCTATCAAGCCAGCTGCTTCCGGATAATGGGGAACAGGGTAAGACCACTGAATTCTATGAGCATGGGCCCATCACCACACTTCGTTTGCTGTGAAATGAGTCTGTTCATCTGAGGTGATACAATGTGGGATACCATGACAGTGGATAAGGCATTCTGTAAGTCCACAGATGATAGTTGTGGCAGAAGCATTGCTCAAAGGGAAGGCAAATCCATATCCAGAGTAAACGTCTATCCCAGTAAGAACAAAACATTGCCCTTTCCATGACAGACATGATCCAATGTAGTCAACCTGCTACCAGGTTGTTGTCTGATCACCTCAAGGCATGATGTCATATCGGGAACCCAGTATCGGTTGCTGTTGCTGGCAGATTGGGCAGTCAGTGGTGGCTGTAGCCAAGTCAGCCTTGGTGAGTGGAAGTCCATGTTGCTGAGCCCATGCATAACCTCCATCCCTGTCACCATGGCCACTTTGTTCATGAGTCCTTTGGGAAATGATTGGAGTGTCTGAGAAAAGAGAATGACTGGTTTCCACAAAACATGTCATCCTATCTATTTGTTGGTTAAAATCCTCCTCTTCCGAGATCACCCTTTGACAAGCATTCACATGAGACAAAAATATCTTCAACTCTTTGACCTATTCAGAGAGGTCTATCCACATACCTCTTCCCCATACCTCCTTGTCACCAATTTTCCAATCGTGTTCCTTCCAAGTCCCTGACCATCCAGCCAAACCATTGGCCACAGCCCATGAATCAGTATACAGTCGCACATCTGGCCATTTCTTCTTCCAAGCAAAGCAAACAACCAGGTGCACTGCTCAAAGTCCTGCCCATTGAGAGGATTTCCCTTCACCACTGTCCTTCAAGGAGATCCCAGAAAGGGGCTGCAGTGCTGCTGCTCTCTACTTTGGAGTGGTATCTGCATATCATACAGAACCAACTGTAAACCAGGCATGAGTTTTCTCTTTCTCAGTCATCTGATCATAAGGAACTCCCCATGAGGCAATGTGTGCAGACTGGCAAAGGGCAAGTAATATGACAGAGTGGAGACCATGGTCATTTGGGCCACTTTGTCATGCAACTTAAGGTCCTGCTCAGGCCTAACCTCATACATACCAGTTCTGTTTAATGATGGAGTGCCACTGTGCAGGCCTTACTTTATGGCTCTGTGGGTCAGACAACGCCTAGCTCATCATGATGGGCAGCTTGGGCCTCATGGTGACTTGGTGGCCCATGGTTAGGCATTCAGTCTCTACTAAGGCCCAGTAACAAGCCAAAACTGTTTCTCAAAAGGAAAGTAGTTATCTGCAGAGGATGGCAGGACTTTGTTCCAAAATCCTAAGGGTCTGCTCTGTGTTTCACCAGTAGAGGCCTGCCAAAGACTCCAAACAGCATCTCTATCTGCCACTGACACTTCAAACACTGTTGAATTAGCAGGAATATATGATCCAAGTGGCATATCTGCTTGCTTGGCAGTCTGAACCTGTTGCAGTACCTTCTCTTGTTCTCGGACCCACTCAAAACTAGCAGCTTTTCAAGTCAGTTGATAAATAGGCCAGAGTAACACACCCAAATGAGGTATATGTTGCCTCCAAAGTCTAAAGAGGCCCGCCAGGCATTGTGCCTCATTTTTAGTTGTGGTAGGGGGCAGGCGTAATAATTTATCCTTCACTTTAGAAGGAATATCTTGACATGCGCCACACCACTGGACCCCTAGAAATTTCACTGAGGTGGAAGGAGCCTGAATTTTTGTGGGATTGATTTCCCATCCTCTAGCACACAAATGTTTTACCAGTAAGTCCAGAGTCATTGACATTTCTTTTTTACTATGTCCAATCAGCATAATGTCATCAATGTAATGGACCAGTGTGATGTTTTGTGGAAGGCAAAGGTGATTAAGATCTCTGTGGACTAAATTATGACACAGGGCTGGAGAGTTGATATACCTTAGAGGTAGAACAGTGAAGGTATATTGCTAGCCTTGCCAGCTGAAGGCAAAATCTTTCTGGTGTTCCTTCAAAATGAGAATTGAGAAAAAGACATTGGTCAGATCAATAGCTTCATACCAGGTACCAGAAAATGTATTAATTTACAAAAGCAATGAAACCACATACGGAACAGAAGCTGTATTTGGAGTTACCACCTGTTTAAATTTACAGTAATCCACTGCCATTCTCCAAGATCCGTCTGTTTTTTGCACAGGCCAAATAGGTGAGTTGAATGGGGATGCAGTGGGAATCACCACCTCTGCATCCTTCAAGTCCTTCATGGCGGCAGTAATCTCTGCAATCCCTCCAGGAATGCAGTATTACTTTTGGTTTACTATTTTCCTAGGTAGGGGCAGTTCTAATGGTTTCTACTTGGGTTTTCAACCATAATAGCCCTTACTCCACTTGGCAGGAATCCAGCGTGGGGGTTCTGCCAGTTGCTGACTATATCCATTCCAATTATGCATTCTGGAGCTTGGGAAATCACTATAGGATGGGTTCAGGGATTCACTGGACCCACTGTGATATGAACCTGAGCTAAGACTCCATTAATAGCCTGACCTCCATACAGCCCCACTCTGACTAATGGGCCACATTGATATTTTGGGTCTCCTTGAATTAGTGTCAGTTTAGAGCCAGTATCCAATAATCCTTGAAAATTCTGATTATTTCTTTTTCCTTTCCTTTCCTCTCCTCTCCTCTCCTCTCCTCTCCTCTCCTCTCCTCTCCTCTCCTCTCCTCTCCTCTCCTCTCCTCTCCTCTCCCCTCCCCTCCCCTCCCCTCCCCTCCCCTCCCCTCCCCTCCCCTCCCCTCCCCTCCCCTCCCCTCCCCTCCCCTCCCCTCCCCTCCCCTCCCCTCCCCTCCCCTCCCCTCCCCTCCCCTCCCTCTCCCTCTCCCTCTCCCTCTCCCTCTCCCTCTCCCTCTCCCTCTCCCTCTCCCTCTCCCTCTCCCTCTCCCTCTCCCTCTCCCTCTCCCTCTCATAAAAGTCCATAGATCCCTTTGGGGAAGGCTTAAAGAAAGATTAACAGTATAAATTTTTGTCAGTGTAGTGAAGCCCTTCTCAAGGGGACCTGGTCTCCCCTTCAAGGGGTTGTGGGTCTGTAAACTAGCTCAAGCCTAGAAATCGATTGAGGGATCATGACTCTCTATTCTGGAGATTCAAGTTAGACTGCTGTTCACTTGACCTAAAATTCTGCTTGTACAGATCAAGGAAATATTTAGTAGATTTCCCATCTATTTCACTCCTGGGGACACCATGACTAAATAGCCAATGCCTTAAGTCCATATGATTTAAACTGTTCTGATTTCTGATTCAACTCCAATGTCCATTATGGTAACCACACCCACCTTGTTTTTGTCAATTGAGTGCCGCCACTTGCCCCTACCACCATGGGGTCCAATCAGCCCCATTGTAGTTAGGTGTCTTAATTCAGTTAGAGCAGTTCCTACTGTCAAATCTGGCTCACATAAAACAGCAATCACAGCAGTCTTCAAAGATGCTGGGTCTTCTTTCACAATTTTGTTCCTCACTGTTGTGGTAAAAAGTATATCCTCTGGGCAGTCCACGTGTGGGTCTGTGTGTCTAACCTGATAAATCCAGTCTAACACGCCAATTTTCCTAAGCCTTTGGATACCTTCTTCTATAGTATACCAAGGCAGGTCTGGTACTTCACCTTGATTTAGTATAGGCCACCAGGTAGTCCATGCTTCAGTGAACCAACCAAATAAACTATTAGATCCTTTCCTAACCTCTCAAGCTGAAACACTGAAGGAAGAATCTGTGCTTAGTGGGTCCATATCAATGAATTCAGACTGATCCATCTTTATGTTCCTTGTGCCATTATCCCACACCCTTAATAGCCGTTCTCACACATATTCCCCAGGTTTCTGTTTGTACATATTAGAAAAGTCAAGCAGTTCTTTTGGAGCATAGTGTAATTCCTCCTGGGAATTACATTTTCAATGGCTGGCTCAGAATCAATTTCCATTGGCTCTTGTTCAGATATCAGTGTGGCATCACTGCTTTTTTTTTGGTCTCTGAAGGGAGAAAATACTGGAAGTACCCAAAGTGTTTGCTGCTAATTTTTCTTCTCCTTTGGTCACTCCTTTGATAAGCTTCCTTCTCGATTTTCATACAACCTCCTACTTAATTTCTTTTCCACTAAACTTTGTGCTTCACTTTTTGGGGCTTACTGGAACTTAAAGTCTAGTTAAAGATCTAAAAGCAAAATTGGGTGGCAGGGATGTGTTCTGAGAACATTCAGCAATGCCTTGTAAGGTATCTGCCTCAGGCGATGCCCCAGGCAATGACTCAGACATCACCCTAGGTGATATCTCAGACAATGTCTTTTCAGACATAGCTGGGTTAATCTCATCAGATGAGGGTTGTTGTTGTTGTTGTTAGGTGCTGTCATGGGTTGAATTGTGTAGCCCAAAAATATCTGTCAACTTGGCTGGGTCATGATTCCCAGTACTGTGCAATTGTCCACCATTTTGTCATCTGATGTGATTTCCCTATGTGTTGTAAATCCTATCACTATGATGCAAGGAGATGGATTAGTGGCAGTTATATTGATGAGATCTACAATATTAGAGTGTCTTAAGCCAATCTCTTTTGAGATATAAAAGAGAGAAGCGAGCAGAGAGACAGGGGGACTTCATACCACAAAGAAATCAGTGCCGGGAGCACACAGTGTCATTTGGACCTGAGGTTCTTGTGCTGAAATGCTCCCAGACCAAGGGGAGACTGATGCATCACAAAGACCTTCCTCCAGAGCAGACAGAGAGAGAAAGTCTTCCCCTGGAGCCAGAGCCCTGAATTTGGACTTCTAGGCTACTGGACTGTGAGAAAATAAACTTCTGTTTGTTAAAGCCATCCACTGGTGTTATTTCTGTTATAGCAGCACCAGATGACTAAGACAGATGCCGTCTAGTCAGTTCCGACTCATAGCGACCCTATGTACAACAGAATGAAACTCTGTCCAGTCCTGCTCCATCTTCACAATCATTATGCTTGAGCCCTTTGTTGCAGCCACTGTGTCAATCCATCTCGTTGACGGTCTTTGTCTTTTTTGCTGACCCTCTACTTTGCCAAGTATGATGTCCTTCTCCAGGGACTGGTCCCTCCTGATAACATGTCTAAAGTACATGAGGCAATGTCCTGCCATACTTACTTTTAAGGAGCATTCTAGCTATACTTCTTTTCAGGCAGATTTGTTTGTTCTTCTGGCAGTCCACCGTATAGTCAACATTCTTTAACAACACCATAATTCAAAGATGTCAATTCTTCTTTGATCTTCCTTATTCACTGTCCAGCTTTCACATGCATATGAGGCAATTGAAAATATCATGGCTTTGGTCAGGCACACCTTAGTCCTCAAAGTGACATCTTTGCTTTTTAACACTTTAAAGAGGTCCTTTTTTGCAGCAGATTTTCCCAATGCAATACCTTGAGATGGGAGTGGCGGGGCTAATTCTTTTACTGGGGAGGGTGGCTTACCAGACAAAGATGGGGTAATCTTTTCAGACAAAAGTGAGAGGGCTGGTTCTGTTGGCAGGAGTGATTCAATGGAGTTTAGGGGCTCAGCTTCCTGATTATCTGCCTGTATGTCCCCATCCCAAGTTTCAGAATCCCATGTCTTCCCAATCAACGCCTTCACTTTAACTTCAGACTCTATTCGAGATTGGGAATCCAATTGGTGTTGTAATTCAGCCACTCTTATGATAAGACTCTGGGTTTGTTTTTTGGCAATATCGGCTCTGTTGCTACAAGAAATAAGGCTTTCTTTTAGGGCACAAGCGGCAACTTTAAGGTCGTTTATGTGGCACTTGAGCTGTGACTCTGAGATCGTCTCTTTCTTTCACCACTTTTTCTAACGAAAGCAGTACCAATCAGCCAGCTTCCTTATACTTCTCATTCTGATAAGATTGTAGAAAAGTATCAAATATGCAAACACCTAGAGCCTCAACTCTCACCAATACGTGATCTATACCCAAACCAAACAAAACCCATTGCCGTTGAGTCGAATCTAACTCATAGAGACCCTATAGGACAGAGCAGAACTGCCCCATAGAGTTTCCAAGGATTCAAACTGCTGACCTTTTGGTTAGCAGCCATAGCACTTAACTAGTAGGCCACCAGCGTTATACGTGGTGTAATTTTGCGTATTTCTATTGCTACCTCATGCCATAGATTAGCAGTGCCCTCTTTACTACTGGAAGCATAGGCAACAACATCTTTAAGACTAAGGAGACTTGAGAAGCAATTTAAAAAACTCATCCTTACAATTTTGTTTATTTAGAAGCACTTTCAGTACCTAACGTATTAGGCTGGGTTCTCCAGAGAAAGCAAAACCAATGAAGTCTGTGAGTATGTGTGTGTGTGTGTGTATACACACACACACACACACACAAATTTATCTCAAGGCAATAGCTCACAGAGTTTTAGAGACTGGCAAGTCCCAAGTCCGTGGGTCAGGTATCAGGTTGGAGGCTTCTCCTGACTTACATAGCTGCAGGGACTGATGAAACCAAGATCAGCAGATCAGACAGTGGTGTGCTGGCTCACAAGCTATGGAGGCTGATGAATCCAAGATCAGCAGGATGACAGCAGGCTGCTTGCTCACAGGCTGTAGAGGCCAAAGAATCCCAAGTTTGGCAGACAATACAGGATGCCACTGGCTCAAGTCCCAAGAGCCAGAGGCCAGATGATGATGAGCCAGATGCAGGATCCAGAGCAAACAAAAGCCAGCAAGATTTGTCAGAACATCCATATATAGTGGATGCAGGCCACATCCCCAGGGTAGCTCCCCTTACAACCAATTGGCTGATCACATTGCATCACAAGATGGGGAATAACTATATCATTACATAACTGCCAAACTACTTCACTACACAGCTGCCGAACCACTGAGAATTATGGCCTAGTCACAACATTAACCATTACATGTGACATTCTAGAAAAGACAAAACTAGGGAGCCCTGGTGGTCCAGTGGTTAAGAACTAGGCTGCTAACCAAAAGGCCAGCAGTTCAAATTCACCAGCCACTCCTTGGAAACCCTATGGAGCAGTTCTACTGTGTCCTATAGGGTCACTATGAGTCAGAATTGACTCGATGGCAGTGGGTTTGGTTTTTTGGTTTTGAGGTGCAGAAGGGTTGAAGCACAGGGAATTTTTGGGGATGGTGGAACTATTCTGTATGATATTGTAATTGTGGATACATGACATTGTACATTTTTCAAAACCCATAAAACTTTATAGCACAAAAAGTGAATGTTAATGTATGCACATAAAAAAATCATTTAGGAGGTTGAATGCAGGAGGTAAGAAAAGAATCTGTCTGTATTACTAATGTATCAAACAACCTTGCTGGAGTGGGAAAAAAGATGCTGACCTAAACAACTTTGGAAATGAGTTGACTCTGTAAGACTAAAGGCAAAAGGAACTATACATAAGCACTGTACCCTAGGTGATAAAGTTGTTCGGGCTAACAATTCAGAAATCATTGACTAGTTAAGTAAATGGAATGGTGGATGGTGGGAGCCAGGTTTCTCACTGATGGAACTGAAGGTTACAGACAAGCAAAAGGAGAAGGCTAGAATGATCCACGTGGTAATGGATTAGAGTAGGAGACATCAGTATAAACTCATGCTTAGCTTAGATAAATACAGATGGTTACATATAGAAATACATATATGTATGGGTTAGTGTACACACGTATAGCTCTGCTCTGTCTTCTGGGAGGCCCTAGAAGCAATGACACTCCAGTAGCAATGAGCACACCTAACACCCAGATCTTGGTTTCTAATATCATTCTCCAATAAAGGAAACCAGGGCTCCTTGGAGAAATGTCTGATTCTAGGACTAGGGCAGAAAATATAAAAGACGAGCATGGAGTATCTTATAGTACCAGAAAGTACTTTAAAAAAAACCAAAAAACCATAGAAGCGACCTGAAAGAACTCCCAGTGGCCAAAGCTGAAATGATTTGAGCACCAAAGCATATAAAATAGTATGGGATTGTAACTCCAAGTATAAAATAAATATTCATGTGTCCATAATGATATAAATAATTGAATAAATAAATAAATAAGAGCGAATAGGCAAATCTTGCAGAAGAATTCCAAATAATTTGCCTAGATATTCCTCCCTCTAGGAGGGAAAACATAGCTTCCCACTCCTCAAGTGTGAGCTGCACATAGTGACTTCCTTCTGAAGGATACAGTATGGAAAGCAGTGGCGGACCAGTAACTTTATAGAGGAGAAACCTGACAAACACTACCTCAGCCAGCTGATCAAGGTCAATATCAACAGTGATAAGCCACATTGATAGTATGTACCATTGATATCATGTGATGAAAATGGCAGCTAACCTCTGCGGTCTTCCTCCCCCAAACCCCTAAACCTTGTCTAATCATGAGAAAAACATTAGATAAAGCTCATTTGAGTGACATTCTACAAAATACCTGACCGGTACTCCTCAAAACTGTCAAGGTCACCAAAAACAAGGAAAGCCTGAGAAACTACCACAAACAAGAGGAGCCTAAGGAGATATAGCAACTAAATGTAATGCGGCGTCCTGGATCGGACCCTGGAAGAGTAAAGGGGCACTAAGTAAAAACTAAGGAAATCTGAATAAATTACAGGTTTTAGTTAATGACAGCGTATCAATATTCGTTCATCAACAGCGATAAATGTACCACACTCATGTAAGATGTTTGTTATAGGGGAAACTGGGTGTGGGGTATATGAGAATTCTCTGTAATATTTTCACAATTTTCCTGAATTCTAAATCTGAAACTTTGTTTTTAAATAAAAAGTTTATTTAAAAAAAAAAGCTATTTGAAATCAAGTCAAATGAATAATGACAGGTTAAAATTGCTAACCCCTTTGGGGGAAAAAACAAGCATAGCTCTGATATGATGAGTTTAATTGTCTTTAAAAGTACATGTGAATGTAACTGCAGAAGCCCTCTGGCAGATGAGTACTTGGGGGGCAGGGGATACCTCAGGATGGATTCACAACAGTGGAAGCCACGGGTAGAGGGAAATGGTGGGGCTGGGACCAGGCGGGGACAAAGACTTGCTTTTGACCTTTTCAATGTGGCGCCTGTTGATATAAATAAATAAAACGTAAAACAAAATCAAGAACAAAAATGCACTAAACAAAGCAGCATGATCAGAATAGCTGCTCACTTCTGAGGTGATGTCTTGGAATGATAACCTCACTCATGTGTATAAGTTCTGGTGACTTTCTTTTTTTTTAAATTCACCTGACTCATCTCTGGTCCCACCTAATAGAGGACATATTGCTCCTTGTCCCTGGGGATGTGTGGCTAAGGAGGACAAGGTGGCGCAGTAGACAGAACGTGGACAGTAGAATCTCTGTCCACACTCACCTGCCATGTGACCCTGGGAGATTACCCAATCTATCTCAGTCTGAATTTCCTCGTGGCTATAACAGGACCAGAAATCCCCACTTATGTGTGGTGGTGGGAAATTGAAGAAAATCTATGTGATGGTTAAGATTGTGCATCAACTTGCTTGGGCCATGACTCTCAGCATTTATATGTGATCACTCCCATGACGGGATCTGCTGTGAGTAGCAATCAGCTGAAAGGGAGTTTCTTTGGGGGTGTGGCCTGCATCTGAATATAAGCAGAGGTTCTTGCTTTTCTCTCTCTCTGGATCCTGTGGCTGTCTCCTGTTCATCTGACCTCCAGTTCTTGGGACTTGAGCTATCAGCTTATCTGTGGATCTTGGGTTCACCAGCCCCTGCAGCTTCATGAATCAGGAGAAGCCTTGCAGTCTTGCTGCCAAACTTGGGATTGGTTGATATTCACAGCCTGTGAGCAAAAGCCCTGCTTTCCGACTTGCAGATCTTGGGTTTGCCAGCCCCTGTAGCTATGTGAATTGGAAGAACCCTCTACCCTAATCTGGGATGTTCCAGCCTCTACAATCGCATGAGCCATTTCTTCGATATAAATCTCTCTCTATATACACTTTACTGGGTTTTTTTCTCTAGAGAACTCAGCCTAACACAGTCTATATGAGCTAATAAGACGAGTCAAGTGTGGTGACGGCCCTCAACTGACGGTGGTGACAAACAGATCAATCAGGATGGCCTGAACTAGGCTGTGTAGACAACTGCAGGAAAGAAGAAGTTGTCGATGGTTTCATTCTACTTGGATCAATAATTAACGTCCATGGGAGCAGCAGTCAAGAAATAAAACAACTTACTGCACTGAACAAATCTGCTGTAAAAGACCTCTTTAAAGTTTTAGAAAGCAAAGATCTTGCTTTGATGACTAAGGTGTACCTGACCCAAGCCATGGTCTTTTCAATTGTCTCATATACATGTGAAAGCTGGACAATGGAAAAGGAAGACAGAAGAAGAATTGATGCATTTGAATTGTGGTGCTGGTGAAAAATATTTAATATACCATGGACTGCAGAAAAATGAAAAAATCTGTCTTAGAAGAAACGCAAACAGAATGTTCCTTAAAAACCAGGATGGCAAGACTTGGGCTCACCTTCTTTGGACACATCATCAGGGAAGACCAGTCGCTAGAAAAAGACAGCGTGGTTTTTAAAGTGGAGAGTTGATGAAGGCGAGGGAGGCGCTCAATGAGATGGAGTGACACAATAGACAGAACAGTGGACCCAAACATACCAATGATCTTGAAGCTGGTGCAGGGCTGGACGACATCTTGTTGTTATACACTGTCTTCGTCATGTAGTGCTGCTATAACAGAAGTACCACAAGTGGATGGCTTTAACAAAGAGAAATTTATTCTCTCACAGTCCAGTAGGCTACAAGTCCAAATTCAGGATGACAGCTCCAGGGGAAGGCTTTCTCTCTCTGTCGGCTCTGGAGGAAAGCCTTTGTCATCAATCTTCCCCTGGACTAGAAGCTTCTCCTCGATGGACCCCAGGTGCAAGGGACACACTCTGCTCCCAATGCTGCTTTCTTGGTGGTATGAGGTCCCCAGCTCCGCTCACTTCCCTTCCCTTTTATGTCTTGTAAGATAAAAAGAGGGGAGGCTACACCCTAGGGAAACTTCCTATACATTGGATCAGGGATATGACCTGACAAAGGGTGTTACACCCCACCCCAATCCTCTTTAACATAATCTAATCTTATATTAAGGAAAAAAAAATTTTTTTTTTAATAATCTTATATTAACGAGAAGCAGAGATTAGGATTTACAACACGCAGGAAAATTATATCAATCCCAGAATGGAGGACAACCACACAGTAGTGGGAATCATGGCCTAACCAAGTTGACACATATTTTGGGGGGACCCAATTCAATCCATGACAGATGAGCAGGAAAGGGCGAAGGGTGCACTCTCGGCACAGGAATTACAGGAGCAAACACATGGAGGTTGGCCTGAGCAAGTCTGGGACTGGAGAAGGAAGAGGCAAGCCCTCCCCCAGCCAACCCAGCAGGAGAGGAAGGGAGATGTGAAGGAGAGGGAGAAGGCTCGGAGGTGTGTTGGGCCTCCATACCCTGAAAACAAATCCCTCTCATGTTTATTAGCCTTGGTGACCTCTTTGATGACCCTAGTACCTTTCAAGAAATAAATGCTAGGTGATGGCACTTCTGGAGAAAGAAACTAGACCAAGGCTAGAATCTGCACCAGGAACAGAGAAGGGCTTCCTGCTCTGCAACGAACGGAGGTGGATACTCAGCAATATTCCTTTTGGAGGGCCACCTCAGAGTATCTGCCCTTCAGACAGCCTGCTCTGTGAGTCTGTACCCGAGGCCTCTGCTCTTAGGCTGGGTGGGTTTGGGACCCTGAAGACAAACCTGTGCCTCCACCTTCAGACTCAAGGCTCCTGAGTGCAGGACCTAGCTCTCCCATTAGACTGGGGCTCCCTGAGGGCTGGGCTGTGTCTCCCCTTAGACTGGGGCTCCCTAAGGACAGGGTTGTGTCACCCCTCAGACTGGGGCTCCCTAAGTGCAGGGCTATGTCTCCCCCTCAGATTGGAGCTTCCTGAGGGCAGGGCTTTGTCTACCCCTCAGACTGGGGCCCCCTGGGGGCAGAGCTGAGTTGTCCTCCTCAGCTTCTCCCTTAAGATCCCATGGGGAGATCTGCCTCAATGAACCCTTTGGATGCAGGGGCGAAAGCTCCTGCTTACTTAAGACAGCATCCTTTGCAAACTGTGCCCAAGGACAAGGGCCAAGATAAAACAAGGAGCAGATTTTGTTGTTAAAATACATTTTTCTGGCCTGTGAAAAGATGCCTCCCCTGGGCCCTTGCTGGGCTCTTGGGTTGGGTGGCATCGGGAAGGTGCCAGGGA
Organism: Loxodonta africana; assembly: GCF_030014295.1. Lineage (NCBI taxonomy): Eukaryota > Metazoa > Chordata > Mammalia > Proboscidea > Elephantidae > Loxodonta > Loxodonta africana. Next base: position 106,675,521 of record NC_087342.1, read on the forward strand.
TCCAGCTTTTGCCAAAATAAATCTCTCTCCCAACCTTGTGGCCAGCAGAGCTGAGGCAGGCCCATCCACCCCCACATGGCAGGGCCTTCCCGGGGAGCCAGGCCACAGCCATCGTAAATAGTTTAACTGTGTTTATGCAGCAGTAACATGCGTGCTACCTTTCACAGCAACTACATTCCAGAGGGCAATCGCGGGTGATTTACCTCACCCCACGCGGCTGCCAGTCCCTGAAGTGGGTGGGTGGCCGCTGGGGCCCAGCCCTGCTGTCCCAGGGGAACTGTTTTTAAAGAGCTGCCTGGCTTTGGAGACATTATGCCCCCACCTTGCCACGCCCACCCCATGTGTGTTCCAAACTTGGGGATTCCGCTGCAGGCTCCCCAGGGCCCTCTGGAGGGATTGGTGGGGCGGTGGCGGGGGGTGGGTGTGCTCTGTCAGGGGCCAAAGCTCTGCCACCTGTGGCCGTAGTCCCCCTCCCGTCTCTCCAGTCAGGACGGTGGGCATGTGGAACTTGCCCATCGCGTTTATGGTGATGGATGGACAAAGGCTCCTGTCCTGATCTCAGTACTAGCCCTGGTGCCTGCAGCAGGAAGTGCTGGCACAAGCCCCTTTTACAGATGACAAAACTGAGGCATGGAGAGTTTAGGTAACTTGCCCAAGGACACTCAGCGAGTTAGAGGCAGAGTCCAGATTTAACCAAGCAGCCTGCACTCCCAACCACCACGCTGCTCTACCTCCTTGATGCCATGAGCACTGCCCACGCAGGTCTGGCTCCTGGATAGGGCAGGTGACCAGCTGGGATGTGGAGCCCAGGGAGCAGAGGACTGCTGGACATCTGTGGCACACCCCACATACATGTGCCCCTGTGCATGCAGGCACATGGTACACACCAAGTAGGCATGGGCACCACCCACACAAACATGCACACTCATACACCATGTGTGCACACCCTGTGTATATAAATACTCCACACACACGAGCGTGTATGTGTGTGTGTGTGTGTGTGTATATGTATCTGAGCATGTGTATATGTGTGTATAAGGAGCCCTGGTGGTACAGTGGTTAAGCAATTAGCTTTCTCCTCAGGATAAAGACCTGGCGATCTGCTCCCATAAAGATTACAGCCTTGGAAATCCTGTGGGGCAGTTCTATTCTGTCTCGTGGGTCGCTATGAGTCAAAATTTACTCGACGGCACCTAACTAGAACACATCTGTATGGCAATGGTGGTTCAGTGGTACAGTTCTTGCCTTCTAGGAGACCTGGATTCAATTCCTGGCCAACATACCTCATGGGTAGTCACCACTCACCTGTCAGTGGAGGCTTGTGTACTGCTATGATGTGGAACAGGTTTCAGCAGAGCTTCCAGACTAAGACAGACTAGGAAGAAAGGCCTGTGAGCTACTTCCAAAAATTAGGCCGTGAAAACCCTATGGGTCACAACGGTCCGATCCTCAACTGATGGTGTGGATGGTGCAGGACCGGGCAGCATTTTGTTCCATTGCACATGGGGTCATATGAGTCGAGAGCTAACTCAGTGGCGGCAAACAAGCACAATACCTGAGTCCACGCTGTCCATGTACGGTCCCCATGCGTGTGTTCCCACATGGACATGTTCATGCGGAAAATGAGCAGCAGAGCTCACGTGTGGACAGAATGTGTTCTGCTACTTTGCTACAGGAGTACACTTCTTTTCTTGACCTCTAAGCTGGGTGTCATTCCTGAGAAAAACGAGGCAGAAGCAGAGGTTTTCTCATTATTTCATGTGTTCACTCAACCAATATTTCCTATGTACTCACTGTGTACTGGGGCCTTATGCTGGGTATTGTGGTGGAAGACTCAAAGTGGGGCTTGGCCTAGCCCCTCAGGGGCACCACGTGTGGGGCAGAGAGGGGCTGTGAGGCAGCAGACACATCCATCCCTCTTGCCAAGAGTTAGCCTTGGGGGTTGCAGGCTCACAGCGGCTCCGAGTTCCTCTTTGATAATGACCCTCTGGATACCAAGCTGTCTGCTCAGCTCTGGGCTTTCCTACAGTTTAGAGGTCTAGGGGTGGTCAACCAGAGCCTCTGGATGTGTTTGGCCAGTCCTTAGACCCCCGCCCCAACATACACACAATTAAAGCAGCAGCATAGCCTCCCTGGGAAGCCAGGTAGGTATGAATCACCAGGTAGGCCCAATCCTGGGCATCTGCCCACCTGCCATTCCAGGAATGTGCTGGCCTGACCTTCTCCATATATTCTCCTCATGCCTGGCCTTCCACCAGCCCTGCCATGCCCGGTGCTGAGGGTTAAATGCACCCTGCCCCAGCAACAAGGCACCAGGCCTTTCACACAGCATCTACTGCTATGCCGAAAAGAACCCCTGAGCTGGTAACTGGGAAAATGGCCCACTAGCCAAGGCCGCTTCATGGACATTCAGCCTGTGCTGTGACACAGGAGCTACGCTTAGAAGGGCCCTGTACTCTGCTGTCACTGCCTGGAAATTCCCTTTCGAACTAGGGTCCTGCAAATTCTGTAGCCAGTCCTGCCGCTGGCCCAGGCCTGGAATTGGCACAGGCTTCCCCCTCCCTCGTGCCTGGACACTGCCAGCTGGGCCTTCTGCCCCGGGCTGGCCCCGACTGCTGAGATGTGGCTGGCTGTGGTTTCCCAGTGCCCACAGGGCGGCCGCAGCATTTGAAGATGCACTTCAGCGGTGCCCTCAGGCTGTGTTCCTTCTGTCTCCCAGTCTGGGCATGAGGGACCATCAAGGGGGGCCTTGGTCAATACAAAGTTTCTGGTTCAGGCCCACATGCAGACTGCTCAGCCCCCCAATCCTAACAGACATTCAGTGCTAAGCAATCTGAACCTTGGTTGCCTCAGCTGTCAAATGAGGATTAATTCTGCCAGCAGCACTGCTGGGAGGATTTGTGGTAACATATAGGAAGCACCTGGGAACAAGCCTGTCATGGAGTGGGTGCTTGGAGGGCATTTAATTTCAGCCTCTCATTAATTCAGCAATTACTGAGTGCCTAGTAAAAGCCAGGCCTGCAGTGAATGCTTCCTCTGAAAGAACCCACAATCTAAGTACAGTGGAGCTTGCGGGTTGCGGGGCGGGGGGGAGTGGACAGGAGGTGGGAGGGTGGCTATAGGCGCAGGTGTAAGCAGAATGCAGGCAGAATAGAATACATTGGAGTGCGTGGTGGGGATACTGAGTCCCGGGCAACGGGTGTGACTTGCCTATATCAGGACCTAGGAGTCTTGCCCCCCACCCCACCCCTGACAGACACCCCTCCCTGAAAACCCCTCCTATGTCCCATTGTGCTGAGGGGATGCCCATTCCCTACTCAGCAGCTGTGTGCAGTCAGGAGGCCCAGGTCTGCCCTTTGGGCATGAGTTGGGGTTTTCTTGATGGGTGGTGGCACCTGCTGTTGGGACATTATCCACGCCTCTTCCCAAACTTTCAGTTAACCAAGTCTTTATTAAGTGCCTCTAGTATATCCAGCACCCACAAAGGCTCAGTGACCATCCTTGGGACACACATGGCAGCCCCCAGGGGACCATCCCAAGCCCACTGCCTGCCCTTTGCCTCTCAGCTTGGTGATGGAGAGGCCCGCATGCACCCCATCTCCATGCCTGCTGGTCCTGGGCACCACTAGGTGCATCCGAGCTTCCTCTGCTGGAAGATGACAGCACCGCAAAGTGACCCTCCCTGCATGGCCCTGTCCATTTCTCAGGCCCTCCCTCTGTCCGACTCTTGAGGTACTGTGTCTTTCCAGGGGCCCACCACTCAGAGCAAGGTTTGAGAAGGACAGGCATGGCACAGGAGTGGAGTCACTGAAAGGAGAAAGTTGAAAGGAGAGTCCAGTGATAAAGGAAGTCGTCTTCTTGTTGTTGGGTGCCACAGAGTCAGCAGCCCCATGTGACAGAGTAGAACTGCCCCATACAGTTTTCTCGGCTGTCATCTTTGCAGAAGCAGGTTGCCAGGTCTTTCTCCCACGGAGCCACTGGGTGGGTTCAAGCCACCAAGCTTTTGGTTAGCAGCCGAGCACTTAACCATTGTGCCATCAGGGCTCAGGTTGCCATGAAAGGGGGGAGGGGTTTGAGCAGGTCAGTGGCCTGAACACTTTGTCTTTAAAAGCCTCGCTCTGGTTGCGATGTGGGGAAGGCGCTACGGGGGCGGCGGGGGGGGGGGAGGGTGCAACACGGACTCAGCAGAGCTGATGAGAAGCTTCTGCAATGGTAGAGACATCTGCCTACGGGCAGCCTGGCCCCTGGGGGTGTTGGGGGCCTTAGGAGAGGTTTGGAGGTACAGCCGTGGCCTCCCTGCCTGCTGCACTCTCCACAGACCCAGAGCATCTGTCCCTCCCTCGGTCGATTCCTTGTCCAGCCACTGGTCCCCAGAGCTCTGAATTATTCAGCTCAGAAACCAGGCAGTGAGTCTTATGTCTGCCTCAGGCCGCGTGATAGATTTTTTTTTTTTTTTATTAGCTGTCCCTCGTTAACTCATAATTGCAATCATGTAACATTTAATAGAGGCACAAAGCGATCCCCTTTGCTGCCCCACAATCATTCATTAGCTAACAAGATGGAACAGCTCATAAAAAGGGCCGTTAAAAAAATTTCGGTGAAATGGAAAGCGGGAGGTGATGCAAGCCCTGGTTAACAAAGGCTGAGGCTGGGGGAGGCACGAGAGGGTGTGAGCGGAATAACCCAGCCCTGATAAGCCACAAAGCAGTGCCCGCTCACTGCTCCCGCCTCCCACTGCCGCCTGAGTCAGAGAAGCCGGGATGTGCTCAAAATCGAGCAATGTAATTAGCAGGTTGCATCATGCTCCTCCATTACAAATGACAATGGGCACAAAGAGGGCGGAGAAGCGGGGATTAGGTGGGTAACCCAATGCCAGGGAGGGGGCTGGGGGCCACTCACAGACCCCAGTAGCCTCTGCCTACTATGTCGCAGGACAGCATCCAGGCCTGCTCAATGCCTGCTTTGTGTGGCCTGGGATAATGATTTACAAACTTGAGGAATCAGGAGGTGCGAAAAGAAGATGACCCTCTTAACCCTGCCATTGTCATCCCTGGGCTGGAATGTGCAGCGGCTCCTCACGCCCGGCGCACCTGTGCACACGGATGCTGTTTGAGGATGGTCCAGGTGAGAAGCCCTCGTGGGGGCTGCACTGATAAGATCTAAAGGGGCTGAGCTGGGGGATCTGGAGACTCTACCAGGGATGATTGAGATTCAGCAAACAGAGGTGGACCAGAGAACAAGGCAGCCCCTCTGGGCAGGGTGGGTGGGAGCTCAAGCGAGATGACAGAGCAACTTCTCTCCTGGGGGTCAGGCACCTGGATCAACCCCAGGCTTTACCCCCAACAGACTGTGGGAGCCTGGGCAAGCCATTTTGCTTCTCTGGTCCTAAGTTTCCCCACTATAATCTGCCACCAGCTGGCTAGGTAACTAAAAACCCAAACTCGTTGCTGTCGAGTCAATTCTAATTCATGGCAACCCCGTGTGTTATAGAATAGAATTGAGCTCTATAGGGTTTTCTTCGCAATAATCTTTATGGAAGCAGATCTCTAGACCATTCTTTCGAGGTGCCTCTGGGTGGGTTCAAATTACCAACCTTTAAATTAGCAGCCGAACACAGTTTTCAGTACCCAGGCACCTTGCTATATGACCAGGGTATGTAATTTCCCAATTCTGGGCCTCAGCTTCCCTACCAGGCCTTGCCACAACTGACTATGTGACAGGGACACGCTACCTCTCCTCTCTGGGCCCAGTTTCCCCAATTACAATGAGAGGGATGATGCAGGCCATCTTTAAGTCCCTTCTGCCTTGAATCTCTCCCTTCCTCTCCTTTGGGCTAGAATAAATCTTGTTTTTCCAAAAACTAACCAGCTCGCCTGGTACCTCGGAGACCAGGGAGACAGGACTCCAGGTGTCTGGGCAATCTGTCCGTCTGTGTGCTTCAGGGCCTGGGGCAGCAGAGGGGAGGTAGAGCGCAGGCGTGCAGCAGCCTCCAGCAAACCCAGGCACAGCAGCACTGCTCCCTGTGAGCCCGTGCAAACACACCCTCCACTTCTGCCTGCTGGCAAAAATTTGGCCTTTTAGTCTGGCCTTTTGCAAACAGCCTTTCCTCCACAATGTTTTCTCAGCAGCCCTATTCTTACGCACAGGAAATAATCCCATTAACTTTATTATCTCTGCAGAGGAAGCACCAGGATATAGATTTGCCCTCAAGTTCAGTAAACTCAGCTGTCTCGTGAAATGAAAACCAGAATGGAAGCAACTGCCCTGGAGGAAACTTCCCTTGAACAGTGCCTGGCCCCAGCCAAGTTTCATTCTGAGCCTCAGTCTACTCAACTCGAAACTGCTGCAGAAAGGAGCCCTAGTGGTGCAATGGTTAAGCACTTGGCTGCTAACCAAAAGGTAGGCAGTTAAAACTCACCCAGTGGCTCCTGGAGAAAAGACCTGGTGATCTGCTCCCCTAAAGACTACAGCCTAGGAAACCCTAGGGGACAGTTCTACTCTGTCTCATGGTGTCACTATGAGTCGGAAACTACTAGATGGCATCCAACAACAAACTGCTGGAGAGGACTAGGTACTCTCCATAGGTAAGTATGGGAGATCTGGATGGGACCCTGCTGGCACTGCCTTTGCCCAGACCCCCAGTGGCAAGTCCCTGCACAGTTGCAGGTGCCTCCAGTCCAGGGTCCTCTGGCCCATTTGCCATTCTGTAGCCACAGGATCTTGCTAAAAACCATGACTCTGACCACACTCTTCCCCTGCTTACAGCCATCAAAGCACCCCCTCCCCCAGCCCTAGGGCCCCAGCAGGTCTCACAGGCTGCCCAGCCTGCGCCCTACCTTCCTCACCAGCCAATCTCCAGCTATTTCCCTCTCTATGTGACACCAGTTACCTTGAACTGTCTTTCTTTCCCAGCACACCCCAGGCTATTCCACGCTTCAGTGCCTTTGCTCGGGCTGTTCCCACTGCCTGAACTGCCCTTCCCCTGGTGCAACTGGCCAGTTTCAGCTCAGCTGTTAGGACCCACTCTGGTGTCACCCCCTCCCACCACGGCAAACCTCTGTCTTGACAGTTACCCAGTCAGCTTGAAAAGCACTCTGTCTGTGGCTGTTCCCACGAGACTGTGAGCTCCCTGGGTGTGGGACTGGGTATCCCACACCCAGGTCAGTACGTGCATAGCGTCAGCACTTACAAGTGTCTTCCTTGTTGAACTGGTGTCTTTTCACACAACGAGGAAGAAGCAGATGTAGCCTGAGCCCCAGGGCTGGGGATGAAATCTGGAAAACTTGCCCATTCATTCATTCCCTTACTCATCTGTATAACCTGCATACATGTATTGAGCATCTCCTGTGGCCAGTCCTGGCAGGGGGCGGGAAATACCAGACCCGTCAGCTTTGAACACTTCCCTGAAGGCACTTACAGGCTCCCCAGAAGCCCCTGATCTTGGGGTGGGGCAGTAGGGAGGGTGTCCTCAAAGCTGATCCTATAGGGTTGGATGACCCTAGGGTGGGCTGACCTTAGGGTTGGATGACCCCTGGGTGGGGTGACCCCCAGGGTGGGCTGACCCACAGGGCAGGCTGACCTCCAGGGTTGCTGAGTCCCAGGAAAGACTGAACTCCACAATGGGGTGATTCCAGGATGGGTTGACCCTCAGGTTGGGCTGACCCCAGGGTGGGCTGACCTCAGGGTGGGCAGTGGCCAGTGAGTTGACTGCCCTCTCTGCTTAGCCCTGCAGGGCCTGCACCTTAGCAGCAGCAATCTCTCAGCTTCCTCAATCAACAGAAGCTGGATTTGAGAGCTAGGAAGGGGAGATGGGACCTGGAGCCATCTTCCCACCTGTCAGGAGTTCACAGCACGCCCACCTGTTGGTGAGGCTCCCGTCCTTGTGGCCACATTGCTTAGGCAGGTGACCGCTTCTGCTCCCATGTCAGGGTGACACTAGATCCCTATGTTGTGACCTCGCTCAGGCATCTGTCCTTGGCTCCCATCTGCTTCTGAGCTGAGAGTCAAAATAACAGCAGGGTTATGGCCACCTGGACGCTCTTCCTGGCAAGGGCAAAACACAGGACAGGTATAGGAGTTCTCATTCTATTGGACAGGAAACTGGCACTCAGAGATGTAGATACACCTACTTGAGGTCACACAGCTCATATGGGCCTATTTCAGCCTGGAAGATGTTGAGCCATTCCCTATATTTGGCCTTTACCACATGCAATGTTGGTGGAATTGTAAATATGGAGATGTAAATAATAACCACAGCTACATGTATTGGGCACCCACTATGTGCCTGGCACTGCTTTAAGTACTTTATTTTTATACATTCAATCAATAATCCTTATTGAATACCAGGCACTATTGTAGGTACTGGGAATATGACAGTGAGCAAGACAAAGTCCCTGCCCTTGGGAAGCTCACATTCTAGCAGGCAAGATAGACAATAAACCAATACATGAGTAAATAGAAAATAGGCCAGGTAAAAAAACCAAAACCCAGTGCCGTCAAGTCAATCCCTACTCATAGCGTTCCTATAGGACAGAGTAGAGCTGCCGCATAGAGTTTCCAAGGAGTGCCTGGCAGATTTGAACTGCCCACCCTTTGGTTAGCAGCGGTAGCACTTCACCACTACGCCACCAGGGTTTCCATAGGCCAGGTGGCAGGAAATAAATCAGAAGAGGGGTGATCAGTGAAGGCCTTCAATTTGGTGACATTTGAGCAGACCCTGAAAGGAGGTGAGGGAAGAGCCATGGGACTATCTGGAGAATGAGAGTTCTAGGCAGAGGGAACAGCAAGTGCAAAGGCCCTGAGGCAGGAATACGCTTGGTATGTTCAAAGAACCGTTAGGAGGCTGCTTGGCTAGAGCAGAGAGAAGGAAGAGCGGAATGTGTTGTGGGGGTTGATTTAATTCCGTAACAATACTAAGCACCAGGTACTATTGTTATCCCCATATTAGATGATGAGGAAACCAAGATACAGAGAAGAAAAGCAATCTGCCCAAAGTCACACAGCAGGCAGATAGCTCTGTGCTGGTGGTTTGTAAACATCCTTCGTGGCTCAGAGCACTGGTTCCCAGTCCCAGCTGTGGATCAGAATCACCCAAGGAGCTGTAAGGGATCCAGATGATGTTCCTAATTTTAACAAGCTGCCCAGGTGATTCTGACAGAATCTTCATGACCCAGCGTGGGTGAGCCATCTGGAGAGGCTGTGGGTAGGCCAGGGTTGCGGGAGCAAGCGCTGGGCTAGTAGCCTAACCCCAAGTCTTCTCTGACCTTTGAGTGGCCACAGTTACCGGCCCTTGCTGAACCTCAGTCTCTTTATCTGTGAAATAAGAAGGTTGAGTTCCATCAGTGAATTTCCCACTTGCTTTTTAGCAGTGGAATTCTCCATTTAGTCAGGTCTTAGGTGGTTTTTTTTTAGGTGGAGCCCAAGATAAGAAACAAATCAAAGGAGTTTTATTTTGTCGGGGGTGGGGTAGAGCTTTGGCCATTATCCCCTTGCAACTCCTGAAGGGTAACTTACCAATTCCCTAGAGCTCCAGTCTCTGGAGGACGTAGGCACCTGGTTAGGTGCTCTGAGGTCTCGATCTCTCTTCCCAAAGTAAGGTCCCCTGGAGTGGCCCTGTAAATCCTGCTTAGGGAGCACTCCAAGGAGCCTACTGCAAATGCTGGCTCTGAGTTCTGGGAGGGCCTGGGTGTGAGCAGTGGGAGAGGACAGGAGCACCTGGGGCTGGGGCACACAGAGAGCCTCTCTCAGCTTCCCGACATTGCTGGAGATGAGGAAATGGTGTGTCCCAAACACTTGGGATATCCTTGGACCAGTTGATAAAAAGTTTCCACAGAGTCGACTCAGACTCATGGCAACCCCATATGTGTCAGAGCAGAACTGTGCTCCCTACGGTTTTCAAAGACTGATTTTTCAGAAGTAGGTTGCCAGGCCTTTCTTCGGAGACACCTCTAGATGGGCTTGAGTCTCCAACCTTTTGGTTAACAGCCTAGTGTGTCAACCATTTCCACCACTCAGGGACTCTGGACCAGTTGTTAGGGACCTGTGTAAGGGTGGCAGCCAGCTGGTGGGGCAGGAATCTACATCCGCAAGAGCAGGGCTTTGACATCTTGGCTTTACTCTCCTTTGCTGTGGAGTACTAGGAGCACCTCAGTCTGAGCAGACCCCTGGAACTGGCAGAGCCCTCTCACACCACCCTTCCCTGGGATCTCATCCTGTGGGATAAAAATCACCATGGCCATTTCACAGACAAGGAAAATGAGGCTTGGAGAGATCAAGGGTCCTGCCTTGGGCCACATGGCTAAAAGAGTGGGGAGACCAGTCCACAAACCCCAAACCCAGGGCTTTACCAGCTAGCTCTGGAGTCCTCTATGTCAAGGAGAGACACAGCCTGCAGCAGATAGACACATCGTGGCTCTGATAAAGTTCACACTTTAGAGGGAGGATTACCTCAGGGTAAATTCGAGCTCCTCCTATGTATTCCTTCAGCTTCTGGCACAGCCCCCTGTACACGTTGTTGGGTGCCAAGTCAGTCCTGACTCATAGTGACCCTATAAGACAGGAGAACTGCCCCACAGGGTGTTCTTGGCTATGCTGTTATGGAAGCAGATTGCCAGGTCTTTCTGCTGAAGAGCCACTGGGTGAGTTTGAACTGCCAACTTTTTTGTTGGCAGCCAAGTGATTAACTGTTGCACCATCAGGGCTCCTTTTCCCATTAAAAAAAAAAAAAAAAACAACACCCATTGCCGTCCAGTCAATTCCAACTCATAAAGACTCTATGGGACAGATTAGAGCTGCCCCATAGAATTTCCAAGGAGCACCTGGTGAATTTGAACTGCTGACCTTTTGGTTAGCAGCCATAGCTCTTAGCCACTATGCCAACCAGGGTTTCCTTCCCCGTATATAGTAGGTGCTAGATAATTGTTTATGACAATCGTGATGCTTTGCAGCTAGAAGTGAAATGAGTTTCCTATTTGAAATGCCTTGGACTCTATTTGGAGTCTCGGTTTCTCCATCTATAAAATGGGAATAGCAACATTTATTTGCCTGTCCTGGTTCTGACATTGAGAATGATAAAACCTGACACAGGCATCTACTACTAAATGCCATGACTTGCCTCTAGGCCTTATGCTAATACTTCATGGTAGAAATTATTCTCCCCAAATTATTCTTCCCCATAGATAAGGAAACTGAGGGTTGGAGAATCAAATTTAGGCCTGTCTTCTCGGGGAACATCTAGCTCAATTGGCATACCACAGTTTATAAAGAAAATGTTCTACGTTCTACTTTGGTGAGTAGCGTCTGGAGTTTAACAGCTTGTGAGCTGCCACCTAAGAGTCTGTTTGCAACTAGAAGGCTTGCACTGATATTACCCCTTCTGAAGCAAGAGAAAATAAAGAAAACCAAAGACACAAGGGAAAGATTAGTCCAAAAGACTAATGGACCACAACTACCACGGCCTCCACCAGACTGAGCCAGCACAACTAGATGGTGCCTGGCTACCACCACTGACTGCTCTGACAGGGATCACAATTCAGGGTCCCAGACAGAGCTGGAGAAAAATGTAGAACAAAATTCAAACTCACAAAAGATGACCAGACTTACTGGTCTGATAGAGACTGGAGAAGCCTTGAGAGTATGTCCCCCAGACACCCTTTTAGCTCAGTACTGAAGTCATTCCTAAGGTTCATCCTTCAGCGAAAGATTAGACAGGCCCATAAAACAAAACAAGGCTAAAGGGGCTCACCAGCCCAGGGGCAAGGACTAGAAGGCAAGACGGGACTGGAAAGCTGGTAACAGGGAACCCAAGGTAGAGAAGGGGAGAGTACTGACATGTCGTGGGGTGGGCAACCAATGTCATAAAACAATTTGTGTGTTAATTGTTTAATGAGAAACTAGTTTTCTCTGTAAAACTTCATCTAAAGTACAATTTAAAAAATAAATAATTAAAAAAAAAATTTAGGTCTGTCTGTCCCCAGAGCTCATGTTCTTTCCATTGCATCCTGCTGCTTCCCTATTATTGTCCCTGTGCCCAACACGAGTTTGTTTAAAATTCAAAGTCCCCATGTGAGACAGAGCAAGACTGAAATGAAACCCTTAAGACCCCTCCCTTCTAGCTGCAAACAGCCAGGGGCCCTGGAAGGAAAGGACTGGGTTTTTACTCTGGGGATACATGGAGGGGAGTGTAGGCTGGATCCCTCAGCGTTTCCTCTAAGTGTGTGAGAGGTAGCAGGGAGTGGTCCATGGAGTCCCCTTCCCCACAGGACAGATGCTGATTGCTTCTGAAGGCCTCATCGGGTCGGCTTTCTCTACCCTGGCTATCACTTCCTGAGTCAGAAAGTATGTCTCCTCCTGACCCAGCCGTGGGGGTGCTCAGGCCACCCATGGTAGGGCTGTGGCCTTGGAGTGACAGAAGTCTGGGAGTTAAGAAGCTGGGTTTGACCCAGGGGACAGCTGGCTCATATGGGGAGACCTTCCCTGGCTCCAGCATGAGTTGCCTCAGGCCCAGCGAGGGAGGTGGCCCAAGGGTAGCCCCAGGCCTTGGGTCCCCTGATGTCTGCAGCTGCTGCTGGGACCACCCCATGAGACAGAGGCTACTGAGTACCCCCGAGACCTGTGGGGCCTGGGCGGGGGGGTGGTATTTTCTCAGCAAGATTTATGTGTGTGTGTGTGTGCGTGTGTATGTGCGTGTGTGTGTACGTGTGTGTGAGTGAGTGTTTAACAAGGAGTGGGGCCTGCTTGGCTTCTGAGCCTGGAATTTATACAGCCCCCTCGTTGGCGGCTGCAGTTTATCTTGAGTGAAAGAATAATAAACTCAGTTGACAGGATGATGTATTCAAAGCATCTTCCCGTCACAGCGCAGAGCCCTGCCCACTGTTAGGATGTCTGGCGTGGTGGGGACCATGTTATCGAGTGTTTGGCCCCCGCAGATTGTCAACAATGCATTGTTTGCAGGTTTGGGGCAAGGCAGAGATGGGCCAGGCTGGGGTGGGAACGGGGGTGGGGGGGTCTGGCCACACTGGAGAAAGGATGGCTGCTCAGATGGGGTAGACAAGGCTTCTGTCTTTGATGGAAGCCCCAGCTCCTCCTCCTCACCCTGGTGCTCCCTTTTCCTGCCTGAGAAAGAGTTCTCCCTGTTGACCTCCAAGTGGGTCCCAGCCCAACACCAGAGGCAAAAGTATAAACTCAGGCCTCACCTCAGCACCCCACCTGCTGGGCAAACCTCTCTCAACTCCCCACTCTCTGCTCTGCTGTTTATATAAACAGCAAAGAAGTCAACATCAAACCTCAACTTCAGAGAAAAACTTTGGACTTGCTAAACCCTACGAAGGGTGAGGGAATGCCTAGAATGTGGGCTCACTTACAAAAGAGCTCTAACGCCAGTTCCCTGACGCCTCGGCTGCAGGACCCTGTGCCAGTCCCGCCACAACCTCTCAGAGCCTTCCTTCCCCCGTGGTATGGTAGGGGAAGCACTATGCTTGTCCTGCCTATGATGACAAGCTAAACTGCTGCTACTCTATTAAGGACTTGTTATGGGGGTGAAATCAGCAAGATTGGGCAAGTATTTTGAAAACTTGCAGTAGAAAATAAATTCCAATTATTTTTTCTCCCAAAGCCCCCTAAACTTCAGGCAGGAGAGCCTTGGCTTCTCCGTGGGCCAATATACATCTCCCTCAACCTCCGTTGTTGGGAAGTCCTTTCTCATACTTAATCTCAAGCTCTCTTGCTTCAGTTTTAGTCCTTCCTTTGGGAAAGAAAACAGTCAGCTTCTGGTTCTCGAGCATTCACACATATGCACCAGTTCCAATTCTCTCACAGGACATCTCTTCTTTCCCGGCTTAATAGTTTGGGTTTCTTTCCAGGGCTGGGGAGTGACTTCCCTAACTGGCTCCAGGACTCCCACTCCCTACAGAAAACAAATCCTTTAGCTCTGCTCCTAGAAAGCAGGGCAGCTCTCCTGGACTCCATAGATTGCAGCCCCACAAGGGGCTACAGGGACAGGGAAGAAAGGGAAGCCCCCAGCACCAACCGAGTAGCTGGTTCCATCCCAGGAATCAATTTGGGACCTCCCTTAATCCTCTTAACAGCCAATATTATCCCCGCTTTACAGGTGAGGAAACGGAGGCTGAGGACAATTCCAACTCTTTCCTCTGGCAGGTGGCAGTAGGAGAATTCAAGCCCAGAAAGTCTGGCTAGTTCCAGAGCTGTACTTGGCCCTTCATCCTCAAAGGAAGGCAGGAGAAAAGCTATCCAGGGGCTGGGGGCCCTGAGTCAAACAGCTGGACAGGATAGGTTCAAAGCTGCTGGAAAAATCAAGGGAAGTCAGGGCTCGTAGGGGGTGGGGTGTGTGCAGGTCATGTGTGAGCAGGGCCACCAGGCAGGGGACAGTGATGCTGTATAGCAGACAGCAGTCTCCTCAGACCTCTGACAGGACTCGGCCCTTCATTCACTCACTTATTCATTCACTTGCTCGTCCCTTAGACCCATCTTTTATTTGCCCAGTGAGTCAGATCCCTTGGAGCCTAATACAAAAGTCAGCCATCCACAGGTCAGGGCCCCAGCGGTCCTCATCCACCCATCCATCCATCTATCCACCCATTCCCCCATCCATCCATCCATCCATCCATCCATCCATCCATCCATCCATCCATCCACCCACCCCCCCATCCATCCATCCATCCATCCTCCCTTCCTTCTACCCACCCCAATGTATTTAGTGCCTACTATGTGCAAGCCCTGAGTTCTAGAGACAAGTGAGCCCTGTTCTCATTCTCTAGGTACTCATGATCTAGCGAGGGGAGAGAAAAGTAGTCAGACACCTATAAACCACATACATATTTATGCATTCATTAAGTCAATCAACATTTTAGAGCCCTCCGTGGAAGTCTCCGGAACCACGGAGATGAACAAAACATACTCCTGCCAGTGGAGAGCTCAGGTTAGTTGAGGACATAAAAGCACAAACACTTCAGTTCAGCTCCAGTGCACAGAAAAATGCTAAGCAAGAGGCATAGGGGGAGCACTGATGGTCCCCAGAGAGAAATGACAGTGCATTTGAATTTGTGTTTGTTTGCTCATTTATTCAATCATTCATCTATTATTGAGTATTGTTAGTATGATAGGCATTTCCGGGAAAAACAGGAGGGCCCGTGGAAGAAGTCATCTTTCGGTGGACAGACCACACTCTTGGCCCCCCTTGGAGCACGTTGGCCAGGCTTGGGGTGGAGGCTGAAGTCATGAGGATGGGAAAATGTAGGCCTTTCTTAGCCTTTCAGAGGGTACAGTGGTTAGGAGCTAGAGGGCATTTAGGGGTGCAGCCTGGAGCAGGTAGAGGGAAGCTGGGCCCTATGAGAGACAGCATCTGGAGCTTTCTCTACTCCTGCCCCAGCCTCTGAGTGACCTGGGACAAGACCACATGATGAAAGTTGGGAAAGGCCTCCAAGGGCGAGGGAGGAGGTGGAAGGAAGGGGCTAGGCCTCTGGCATAGCAGGAAGACCCAAGCTCAGTCCAAAGACATATTTGGGGGATTCCAGGGTCCCATTTAGTAGGACAGAGAGCCTCATTGTCAGGACCTTCTGGAGCTCTGATTTGCACATGTCCATTCTACTCTGGGATATATTTACATGCCTATTTGTATATATTTGCATAAAGCATGCTCCTATCCATATTTATTCCAGGCACTTTGGTTTATGTCATTGCTCCCCCTCCCCTCAACTGGCTGTCCCAATGACTTTTGCTCCCCCTTCTGGAAGGGAAGACAAGGCAAGGCCCAGCTGCAGAAAACCTCAGTGTTTCTCTGTGGCATGGCCTGGTAAAAGGAAAATGAGATTTTCCTGAGAGCCAATCTGCCTGCCAGACCATGTTGTGCTCTGGCTAAAATTGCTGTGAGCTTGGCTGTCCCTGAGGACTCATAAACTGAACCATGTCCTGGATGCTCTTGCCGGACCTAGGGAATCGCCAGGCCAGAATGAGAAGCGTCTGTGGACTGTCAGTGGGGGAGCAGCTAATCGAGTGATGAGTGAGTGTCGCCTGGAAGTCTGAGGGCCATCCCATGTGGGTTGCTCGGCTGGCCAGAGGGCCGGGGCCCAGACAGGACTGAGCTTCAGACCCCTTCCAGGGCTGGGCCCCAGCTGCTGGCCTGGAGATCATGCCCACAAGCACACCTGCATGTGGGCAAGTGTGCACATATACAGAGGAGAGTGGACAGCTGACGCCCATGGTTCTTATACAGTGTGGAGCAGGGGAGAGAGTTAGGACCCCTCAGGTACTGTGCAGCCCTAGGCAAGTCCTTCCCTGAGTCTTAGTCTCCCCTTCTGTACCATGAGGATCTTCCCAGTGTTGACATTTGCATATGTCGCCCTGGTGGTGCAGTGGTTAAGAGCTTGGCTGCTAGCCAAAAGGCCGGCAGTTCGAGTCCACCAGCTGCTCCTTGAAAACCCTATGGTGCAGTTCCACTCTGTCCTATAGGGTCACTGTGAGTCAGCATTGACTTGACAGCAATAGGTACTACTACAGACAACCCAAGCTCGTCATCTGGGCCACAGTGGCATCCTCTGTCCTGGAGAGGCCACAGACAACTCTGCCTCCCTGAAGCTCACATACATCCCTCCCCAGGGAGCCCCCCATTTGCCTAGTAGGGTGGTGTGAGCTTCAGTGAGTGCCCAATGGGTGTGGCTGCTGACAGTCCCCAGATGCTAATTATGAAATGCAATTAGCCTGATCCTGATCTAGAGGAGGTGTCAAGAAGCTGCTGGAAATCCAGACACCGCCCCCCCATTCCAATTCCATCCACATCATCTCCATCTTAATGAGATCTGTTGGAGATGCTCGAGTGTCAGGGAATGGCAATGTTTCCATGTGAATAGAGACAGGAGGAGCTGGGGGCTGCATCTGAAGGCCCCACCAGCCCTGACCTCAGGCGGGAACTCCTGAACCCTGTCCACCCCCCATCTCCCCACCACACACACACCAGGCCGTGCGAGGCTCAGCTTGTCACCGACAGGCTCTCCACTAATTGAGGTGGCATGAATGCCCCTTATCTCAGGCGGCTTATCTCCTGTGGTCACTCGCCTGCCAGACTCCAGAAAGCCACTCAGAAGGCCTCTCCCAACCTCTTGCTTCTCCAGCCTGAATTCTCCCCAGCACAGAGGGGACACTGGACTCCAGTGACCCTCCCTGTTGTTCAGAGTCAGGCTGGGGACAGCAAAGGGAGAGAGGGACCTAGGAACTATGAGGGATCTGCAAATGGGTACCCTGGGATGTCAGCTTTTCCCCTCAACTTGACAGCCTACACATGCTCTCACTCACCTCCTGCGTGACACAGATTCGGGGGGCTCACTCCTCCACTCCTGCCCCAAAAGTGAAGAAATGGGCTGATATTTATGATGTATTTCTCTACCTACCCCTTAGATTGGAAATCCCTCTGTGCAGGGCTATGTCTCCCTCTCACATGGGGGTTCCCCAAGGGCAGGGCTGTGTCTCCCCCTTCAGACTAGGGCTCCCTGAGCACAGGGCTTTTCTCCACCATCCTGCCAGACCTGCCCCCAAGACAGCCTCTGCTTGGTTCCTGGATCTTTGGTCAGGTCTTCAGGGTCTAGAGGGAGCATCATTCCCCAGAGCTCTGCCCAGCTAGACAGAAGAATGGTCCAGAGCACAGGTCACAGGGTGTCTCCAAGGGAAACAGGGCATCTGCTGTCCACCTGGGGGATTTACATGCATTCACACCAGGGGGCAGGGGAATGGACAGGGTGACCACTGAGTTCTTCAGGCCAATAAAACCTCCTATCAGTCCTCAGTGGTCAGCACAGGATGACACCGTGATAGAGGATGTGGGTTTTAGTTTTTGGTTTTTTTTTTTGGCCTAGGGGATGGATTGTTCAGAAAAACTGGATAAAAAAAAGGAAGGGCAGAAAAAAAGGACGGAAGTAGGGAGAGAGAAAAGAAAAAGAAAGAAGGAAGAAAAAAACGAAGGACGGAAGGAAAAGAGAGAAAGCTCACAACCTTTTCCCTCTTTAAGTCTCCTGTAGGGAAGTTGATTTGTTTAAATTCCTCTTATCTCCAACACTTGTTTCTCCACTGGTTGAAGAGTCTGCAGAGGGAGACTGGTTTTTCTCCCAGTGACAAGAGTGCAGGCTCCATAAATGGCTGTGACCGGCAGAGGAGGAAGAGAAGGTTAAGCTGAAGGGCCCCAGCTGTCCCTCCCACCTTCTTCCCATCTGTCCTCATCTCAGCAAGTAGCCCGGATCCAGCCCCCAACCTCTCCCCCAGAACAGGGGCACAGACTGTCCAGCCCCTTTGGTGAGTTCCAGCCAGCTCAGTCTCCGTCCAGGCTCACCCTCCTGCCTTGACCCCTACCTCAGGCCTGGCTGGACTCTCTTGTCCTTAAAAGTCTCCCCTCACAGCCCTGGTGGACACCGGTCAGGCCAGAGTCCTCCTGCCTGTGCCTCAGCTCTCCTCCCCCACTGCCCAGTCAGAACACAGCCCTCCCTCAATGCTGCCTCTTCCAGGAGGTTTCTGTTGATGCCCTGCTTGCCTTCATTCCCTTGCTCATATGTTCATCCTTTCAACAAGTAGTTTTGAGTCCTAAGATGTGCCAGGAGGCAGTGGTGGTTCAGTGGTGGAGTTCTTGCCTTCCATGCAGGAGGCCTGGGTTCAATTCCCGGCCAACGCACCTCATGCACAGCCACCACCTGTTAGTGGAGGCTTGAGTGTTGCTGTGATGCTGAACAGATTTCAGTGGAGTTTCCAGGCTAAGACAAACTAGGAAGAAAGGTCTGGTCACCTACTTCTGAAAATCAACCAATGAAAATCCTATGATCACAACACTCTAATCCATAGCCAGTCATGGGAGTGATGCAGGACTGGTCAGCATTTTGTTCCATGATGCATGAGGTCACCATCAGTCAGTCAGTGGCCAACCCCATGGCAGCCATCAATCACAATGATGTGCCAAGCACAGAAGGTAAAGGGTCTGGAAGCTCAGAGTCCAGGGTAAGAAACCAAATGTCAACAGCCAATTAAAGCCCTTTAGGGTGAGTTTTGAACATCGACCAATTCTTTTTGGTACACTGACTCTGTGTATTCCTTCCATCTTCTTTTGATGCTTCCTGTGTCATTCAATTTTTTGCCCATAGAATCTTTCAGTATTGCAACTTGAGGCTTGAATTTCTTCTTTCAGTTCATTCAGCTTGAGAAATGCTAAGCATGTTCTTCCCGTTTGGTTTTCTAACTCCAGGTCTTTGCACACTTCATCATATTTTATTTTGTCTTCTCAAGTCACCCTTTAATATCTTCTGTTCAGCTCATTTACTTCATTATTTCTTCTGTTCTGTTGATCTACTCTATGTTTAAGAGCAAGTTTCAGAGTGTCTTCCGACATCCATTTCGATCTTTTCTTCCTTTCCTGTCTTTTTAATAACCTTTTGCTTTCTTCATGTATGATGTCCTTGATGTCATCCCACAACATGTCTGGTATTCAGTAATTAATGATCAATGCAGCAAATGTTTTCTTGAGATGGTCTCTAAATTCAGGTGGGATATACTCAAGATAGTACCTTGGTTCTCATGGATTGTTTTAATTTTCTTCAGCTTCAACTTGAACTTGTATATGAGCAACTGATGGTCTGTTCTGCAGTCAGCCGCTGGCCTTGTTCTGACTGATGTTATTGAACTTCTTCATCCTCTCGTTTCATAGATATAGTGGATGTGATTCCTGTGTGTTCCACCCAGTGAGGTCCATATGTATACTCGTTGTTTATGTTGTTGAAAAAAGGTTATTTGCAATGAAGAATTTGTTGGTCTTGCAAAATTCTGTCATAAACTCTCTGGTGTCATTTCTATCACCAAGGCCATATTTTCCAACTACTGATCCTTCTTTTGTGTTTCCAACTTTCCCATTCCAATCACCAGTAATTATCTATGCATCTTGATTGCATGTTTGATCAATTTCATACCTCAGAAATTGGTAAAAATCTTCAATTTCTTCATCTTTGGCATTAGCATTGGTGCATAAATTTGAATAATGTTTGTATTAACTGGTCTTCTTTGTAGGCTTATGGATTTTATACTATCACTGACAGTATTGTACTTCAGGACAGATCTTAAAATGTTCCTTTTGAAGATGAATTCAACACCATTCCTCTTCAATTTGTGATTCCTGGCATGGTAGACCATATAATTGTCCAATTCAAAACAGCTAATACTATTCATTCATTTCAGCTTACTAATGCCTAGGATGTTAATCTTCAAGTGTTCTATCAAAAGATGGGAGGAATGAATATACAGAGTCACTGCACCAAAAAGAATCGGTTGACATTCAACCATTTCAGGAGGTAGCATATGATCAAGAACCGATGGTAGTGAAGGAAGAAGTCCAAGCTGCACTGAAGGAATTGGCGAAAAACAAAGGTCCAGAAACAGATAGAATACCAAATGGATGCAATGCTGGAAGTGCTCACTCGTCTACGCCAAGAAATTTGGAAGACAGTTACCTGACCAACCTATTGGAAAAGATCCACATTCGTGCCCATTCCAAAGAAAAGTGATCCAATGAAATGCAAAAATTATTGAACGATATCATTAATACCATATGCAAGTAAAATTAAGCTGAAAATAATTCAAAAACAGTTGCAGGAGCACATTGAGAGGGAGCTGCCAGAAATTCAAGCCAGATTCCGAAGAGGATATGGAACAAGGGATATCATTGCTAAAGTCAGATGGATCTTGGCTGAAAGCAGAGAATACCAGAAAGATGTTTACCTGTGTTTTATTGACTTTGCAAAGGCTTTTGACTGTGTGGACCATAACAAATTATAGATAACATTGCGAAGAATGGGAATTCCAAAACACTTAATTAGCTCATGCGGAGCTGTATAGAGAACAAGAGGCAGTCATTTAAACAGAACAAGGGGATACTGCATGGTTTAAAATCAGGAAATTTGTGTGTCAGTGTTGTATCCTTTCACCATACTTATTCACTCTGTATCCTGAGCAAATAATCTGAGAAGCTGGACTATTACAAAGAAAAACGTGGGCTCATGATTGGAGGAAGACTCATTAACAACCTTTGATATACAGATGACAAAACCTTACTTGCTGAAAGTGAAAAGGACTTGAAGAACTTACTGAAGAAGATCAAAGGCAAAACAGCCTTCAGTATGGATTACACCTCAACATAAAGAAAACACAAATCCTCACAACTGGGCCAATAAGAAACATCATGATAAAATGGAGAAAAGATTGAAGTTGTCAAGGGTTTCATTTTACTTGGATCCACAATCAACACCCAAGAAAGCAGCAATCAAGAAATCAAAGGGCCCACGTTCATTGCAGCACTGTTTACAATAGAAAAAGATGGAAGCAACTAAGGTGCCCCATCGATGGATGAATGGATAAATAAATTATGGTATATTCACACAATGGGATACGACACATCAATGAAGAACAATGATGAATCCATGAACCATTTCCTAACATGGAGGAATCTGGAAGGCATTATGCTGAGTGAAATGAGTCAGTTGCCAAAGGACAAATATTGTATGAGGCCACGATTATAAGAACTCAAGAAATAGTTTAAACACAGAAGGAAATATTCTTTGATGGTTATGAGAGTGGGAGGGAGGGAGGGAGGGAGAGGGGCATTCACTAATTAGATAGTAGACAAAAACTATTTTAGGTGAAAGGAAAGATAACACATGGTACAGGAGAGGTCAGCACAACTGGACTAAACCAAAAGCAAAGTTTACTGAATAAACCGAATGCTTCGAGGGCCAGTGTAGCAGGGGTGGGGGTTTGGGGATAATGGTTTCAGGGGACATCTGGGTCAATTGGCATAATAAAATCTATTAAGAAAACATTCTGCATCCCATTTTGGAGAGTGGCATCTGGGGTCTTAAACGCCAGCAAGTGGCCATCTGAGATGTATCAATTGGTCCCAACACACCTGGAGCAAGAGAGAATGAAGAACAGCAAGGACACAAGGTAATTACAAGCCCAAGAGACAGAAAGGGCCACATAAATCAGAGACTGCATCAGCCTGAGACTAGAAGAACTAGATGGTGTCCGGCTACAACTGACGACTGCCCTGACAGGCAACACAACAGAGAACCCCTGAGGGAGCAGGAGAGCAGTGGGATGCAGACCTCAAATTCTCATAAAAAGACCAGACTTAATAGTCTGATTGAGACTAGAAGTACCCCGGAGGTCATGGTCCCAAGCCCAAGACAGGAACCATCCCCGAAGCCAACTCTTCAGACAGGGATTGGACTGGACGATAAGATAGAAAATGATACTGGTGAGGAGTGAGCTTCTTGGCTCAAGTAGGCACATGACACAATGTGGGCAGCTCCTGTCTAGAGGCGAGATGAGAAGGCAGAGAGGGACAGAAGCTGGCTGAATGGACACGGAAATAGAGGACGGAGAGATGGAGTTTGTTATCTCATTAGGGGGAGAGCAACTAGGAATATATAACAAGGTGTATATAAATTTTTGTATGAGAGACTGACCTGATTTGTGAACTTTCACTTAAAGTACAATAAAAATTAAAAAAAAAAAGAAGATAGTCAGAGATGTTATTAAGGAAATGCATGAATAAATACATTTCTATATTTTGCTGCAAAAAAAAGAAATCACGGACATATAGCATTGGGCAAATTGGCTGCAAAAGGCCTTTCTAAAGTGTTAGAAAGCAAAGATGTCACTTTGAGGACTAAGGTGCATCTAACCCAAGCCATGATATTATCAATTGCCTCATACACATGCAAAAGTTGAACAATGAATAAGGAAAACCAAAGAAGAATTGATGCATTTGAATTATGGTGTTGGCGAAGAATATTAAATATACCATGGACTGCCAGAAGAACAAACAAAACTGTCTTGGAAGAAGTGCAGTGAGAATGCTCCTTAGAAGCGAGGATGGCAAGACTTCATCACGTTCTTTGGACACGTTATCAGTAAGGACCAACCCCTGGAGAAGGACCTCACTCTTAGTAGAGGGTCAGCAAAAAAGAGGAAGACTTTCAACCAGATAGATTATCACAGTGGCTGCAACAATGGGCTCAAACATAGCAACAATTGTGAGGATGGCACAGGACCTGGCAGCATTTTGTTCTGTTGTACATAGGTCACTGTGAGTTAGAACTGACTCAACAGCAACTAACAATAACGACAAGACAGGGTGAGTTTTGGCTTACTCTAGTCTATAACTGTAACATCTAACACCTATTGAGGTCTTACTGTGTGCCAGACACTATAGGCAGCCCTTGGATTACAAACAAGTTCCATTCCTAAATCTGTCTTTAAGTCGAATTTGTTCGTAAATCAGAACATTTCGGTACAGTTCGTATCTAACCTCAGTTAGTTTAATGTTTGTCTCAGTATACAGTATATAGTGAAATTTTCTGTGCATAAAACATTAAACAAACACTTTCACGTACATGTTCAACATAATACAGTAATAATAATATTTTGATGCGCTTTGCAAAGTAGCACCCGTTTGTTATTACAAACCATTGTGTGTACCTTGAATTTTCAGTATAATAGGCTTCATGGGATTGGTTCATAACTACAAGTTGTTGTATGTATGTAAATCGTTTGTTCATAACCTGGGGTCTGTCTGTATTCTAAATATTTTGCATGTAATCCCTCATTTAATTCTACCAGGACCCTACCAGGCAGGGCTATTATTCTCCCCGTTTCACAGAGGGTGGAATTGAGGCACAGAGATGTTAAATAACTTGCCTGAGGGCTCAGCTAGTGAAGGTCTGACCTAAATACAAACTGAGCTCTTAAACCCCTCTAGATTGCCTCACAGCCTAGTTATAGGGATGTTCCCCACTCACCTTCAGGCCCACCCTGCCCCCCTCCAAGCCTGAGTTACGACCGCTGATATGGTGTCAGCCGTGTCTCTGAAGTTAACCAGGAAGGAGGCACCTCTCAGGGTCCAGAGGGGTCAGTCCAGGCCTGCTGCTAAGAGCGGAGCCCTTGCCTCTGACCTGTGCCTGCCTGGCCCTACCCAGCAACTAAGTGAGTCCTCTCTGGATACCAGATCTTGTCCTTCACTGTGTGAGGACCATGATTCAGGGTCCCGTGGGGGACAGAGGACAGAGCAGGCTTCATCATGGAGGTTCCTCAGACCTGGTGGGCCTCCCCCATCAGTCTAGGAGCCACTCTAGGGCAGGTAGGAAAGGAGAACCTTCCAGCTCCAATGCCCTATGAGCTGTCCTGGGGTCAAGCAGCCTGAGGGAGAAGGGATGGAGCTGGGAGAAGCTGAGCCCAGCCATGGTGAGGTCTTCTCAGACCAGGCCTTCTGCCTCCCTGGGCCACCAAGGTCTGTAACCCAGGCCACACCTGAGCCTCAGCAGCATGCAGGTGTTTGCACAGGACTCCATGTTCATGCCGATTCCCACTTGTGTGTATGAGCCTGTGGGAGCCTGTGCAGGCCAGTGAGTGCTGAGGACTTGGGAACTTGAGGATTTGGCCTTCTCTTCCTTCCAAAACTCAAGGCCGCTGGCCAGCCTCAAGCCTCGGTTTCCTCAAGCACCTGAGAGTCTGATGAGAAACAGATCTGGACTGAGCCAGCCCGTGGGTGCTGGTGGCCCAAATGTGGGAACTCGGAGGCCTGAGGGCAACATCCTTCTCCTGGGGTTCTGGCTGGTCCCACAGCAGCCCAGAGCCCCCTCTGTGGCTTCCCAATCACAGATGCAGAGAAGGGACTCAAGAAGCCAGCACTGCCAGGCTGGCGAGCAGGGGGTGCCAGACCCCTCAGCAGGAGATGGTCCCCACCCCACACACACACATTGCATATATCTGAAGCGATGACAGAGAGACTTAGTTTTCCTCAGTGGATGAGAGAGGGAAATGGCTGGAAAGAACTCCCGTCCCAAAGGGGTTAGACTCCCCTGACCCAGGCAACTTCAAGGGTGCACTGGGAGAGGGGAAGGTGGCGAACAGGGTGGTGTCTGTTCATAGTTTCTACCTTAGGTCTCATAAACCAAAACCAAACCCATTGCCATTGAGTTGATTCGGACTCATAGCGACCCTATATGGCGACCCTACACAGTGACTCTATACAGTGATCCTATATAGCGACCCTTATAGGTCTGAGTTTCTCAGAGTCACTTCTGCAGACCTCCTGCATCAAATTCAGCCACGGTGGTGGTGGCGGGGGGGGCCAGGAGCTCATAAAATACAGGTTCCCAGGATTTCCCCTCTACCCACCTACCTCCCCAAAATCCTGACAGAGAAGGCCTGGGGGTGGTTAGGAAATTTGCATTTTCAACAAGTGCCCCCAGATGACCCAGGGAGGCACAAACACAGCAAAGGGTAATATTTGAGAGAGATGAGTTTGGCAACACACAGACCTGGGTTTGAATCTCCACTCAGTTTCTCCCCATCCTTAACATGGAGTTAAGAGTATGACTTCATATAGATACTGTCACGTAGAAGATGCTGAATGCATCATAGAAATAACAGACCCCACCCCACTGCTGTCGAGTCACAACAGCAAGAATAAAAAAAAAAATTTTTTTTTAATGGTTACCTAGCACTGGCTTTGTGCCAAGTCCCTGTTGTCATTACAGGATTCATGCCTAGAAGGCCAGGCTGGAGGACTTTGTGAGGGGGGCCCTACCCTGCTGTCCACTGCTGTCTCCTCCCTTGTATTTGACAGACAGGAAGTCCCCTTCCCTGGGTACCCTGTGAACTCTGGGTATGGCCCCACGGCTACCCCTGCTCACTGGAACTGCTCCCTGGAGAATGTAGCCCAAGCCCCCAGGAGCCAGCCCTGGTTTCCTTCGGGCTAATTGGCTAATCGTCTGTCTCCTTGATAGTGCTGGTCTAGACATGGCTGGTCCTGGGACGAGCCTCACTCTGCCCACCTCCCTGGCGGCTCAGAGCAGGGAAGGATTAACACACAGGCTGGATTTGCTCTCCTAGTTCCTTATCAAGCCCCTGTCCTCCACCAAGGGAAGGCAGAGGTTCTCTTTCCACAGGCAGGAGACCCCCAGAGGCCTCTGGACAAGAGGGGAGAGAGATGAATAGGAGAGAGAGGAGGGAGGGAAGTGGATGGAGACTGCAGGGGTGGGGAGTCAGAGAAAGGCAGGAGAGACAGGAGTTCTGCCTCATCTTAGCTCACCCTAGAGGCACCCCCCCCACCACCACCACCGTGTGAGTGGGCTCCAACACAGCCTTGCTTTACAGACAGGAAAACTCAGAGAGGCCTGTGGCTGACCCAATCATTAAGTGAGACAGAGCCAGCCTTGAACCCAGGTCTCCAGACATTCAACTTTGGGGCATTGACACCTCACCTCCTGCCATCCAGGGCAAAGGCATAGAAAGAGCTCTGGGGTGCCCCAGGCTGGGGTCCCCTGGCAGAGGAATCAGGGAGCACAGGCCACGTTAGGCCCTACAGGGTACCAGAGACAGAGAGGACACAGGTAAGAAGGAGCTGGGCCTGCCTCAGGGAGTTCACTCTGACGGGGAGGGGTGGTTTGGGCCACAGAGAACTTCAGAGATGCAAACACTAGGCAAAGGAGGCCTCTGACTCCCAGTCCAGGAGGAAAGATAAGAATAGTGAAGCTTCCTCAGCCTGGAGAAGAGAAGCATAGGTGAGGGGGTACTGGCACTGTGCTAAGCATGCTACATGGATCACTTCATTTAATTAGATTATATTATGATTAAAACCTCACAAAGTTGGTATTATAATTTCCATTTTACAGATGAGAAAACGGAGGCATAGGAAGTCTCTGGAACTTGCCCAAGTCCACACAGCTAGCAACGGACAGAGCAGTGCACAGCCTGCCCTGGCACCCAGCCCTGAAGGAACTCCCAGGTCACTCCACCAGGGCTGAAGAGGGCCAGGATCAAAGCTTCCTCCCCACTCTTCCACCCCCTACCCTCAATCTGCCAAATGCAAGAGTCCCCTAAGAATCCCAAGTGTCAGCCGCCAGCCCCCATCAGCCCTTACTTCCTACAATGCCCACTTCCATGCTGGGAGCTGCTCAATCTCCCCCTCCTCCAGGAAGCTTCTGGACCATTTCACTCCATTGGCCCTGCCAGATGCCTAGAGCAGGCCCTGTGTTTGCCAAGACATGGGATGCTGTGTCCTGCTCTACTTGGGTGGCTGTATGGTTAGTATGGGTTCCAGACTCACACAGCTCTGGCTTTGAAACCTAGCTCTCAGTTCTGCATCTTTGGGCCAACTGTGCCTCAGTTTTCTCATCTGTAAAATGGGGCCAATAATAGCACCTATTTCATAGGATGGTAAAGATTTCAAGATTTCAAAGGGCTCAGAGTAAGTGTTGTTAGTTGATGTTCGAGTCAGTTCTGACTCATGGCGACCCCCTTTGTGCAGAGCAGAACTGCTCCATAGGATTTCCAAGGCTGTGGAAGCAGATGGCCACGCCTGTCTTCTAAGGTGCCCCTGGGTGAGTTCAAACAGTCAGCCTTTCTGCTCATAATAGAGTGCTAACCATTTGTGCCACCCAGGGCCTCCTCCATCCATGTAAGCTATTATTGTTTCCAGCTGAGAGCACTTTCAGATCCAACATCTATCCCCCTGACCAGTTCTGGATTTTCTTCCACTTCTACCCCGAAATGAATAAAATAAGACTGAGAAAGGGTGTGTGCCTTCTCCAACATCACCAAGCGTGTCAGCGGCAGTTTGAACCAGAAATTAAGGGCTGGGAGATGAGGCCCACATTAGAGGCTGCCCCAGGCCTCCAGCCTCCAGGTTCAGTGCCCCTGTCCCCCAACCATGAAATCACAGGGTCCCCACAGTCATAAGTGCTCAGAGTCAAGCCGTGGAAGGTTGGAGAATGGCCGCTTCCCAGGCTGGGACCTCTCCTGCCACTCTTCCAGTCCCTGAGCTCCCTCAGAGGCTGCCTCTGTTTGACCACTGCCTTCTATCTGGGGTGCAGGGCTGTTTGCAACAGGCGCCTATTGTCTGCTGGCCTGGGTGCACCTGTAGTGCCTCGTCCCAGCCCGGTGAGTCAGCTCTTGGCAGGCTGTGGGGTGGCCACTCCACATCATCTTAAGCCTGAAAGAGAACCTTTCTTTTCACTGTTCTCCTCCTTCCTCTCTCCACTCCCCATGAAGTGGTCATCTCCGCAGGGCCACAGGGAACAGCAGTCTCTGCCAGGATTTCTTGAGTCTCTTTGGCCAGGAGACAGGGTGGGGCCTGGGAAACAACAGAGGGGAGACTGAGGGTTGGCCAAAGCCCCTGAGCTTCTCAGGATACTGCTTATGCCCCCAAACTCCCTGCTTCCAGTGGGGGTACCTAAGTCAGGGCAAATGCAGCACTTATCCAGAGGCAAGTGTTTGACAACCTCCACTCTCTGGAGAACTAGAACTGAGATCAAAGGGCTTCTGAGCAGACTGAAGATGCTTCCAGTCTGACAATTACACTTTAGAATTTTGCTGATAGATTTTTCCCTACTTAAACTCTGAGCCTATCTACTCTTACTTGACACTGTATTCTAGCATGCTTGGTTATCTAATTTACACATGTACCAGAAGAATAAAATCAGAATGAGAAAAGGCTGTTAAGGATATGCTCATTGACAGCAAAAGATACCAGGTGGGGAAGATACACACTGTAAAAAGCAGACCCAAGAACTGAAAAAAATTATAGTAGTCTGGAGACATCCTGGGTAGGGGTAAAGTGAATGATATAACCTGGCTCCTAAGGGCATCCCTGTTTCACTTACAGTGGGGTATATTCTTCAAGAGGACCCTGAGTCTTCAGTGAAAAATTGGATCATGGTCAATTTCTGTGTAAGAAGGTCTGAGAGCTTGTATTACATTTTTGCAAGGACTTTCAAAGAACCTGATTTAATTTTTCTTTATGTTTTTAACATTCGAAGAATTAAGTAATAAGAGTTAATTATAGTAGACTAGGTTGTTTTTTTTTTTTTTTTTTAGGTAATTTAGACCAAGGCTCCCATTGAGGACAATTAGAATAGCTGGACAAAATATTTTAAAAATCTGCTTGAGGGAATCAGAGAGCTAACAAGATAGTGAAGAATTTCTGGGCCATTAATGAGACCTAGGGAAGTATGAGCAGTGTTTGGGGCCACTTTTTCCCTGAGGGTGTTTGTCCATTAGGACAAACAGTAGGAGTTGGCTAAGAGAGTCCAAGAAACCAAACAGCTGTTTTGGCAACCTTGTGGGGCTAGGAGGACATAGATTGGGGTTTCAGGCTTGCAAAGGGGTGGGACATAGTGACCCTCTTCTTTTTGGATAGGGACTCCACAGGGCTACACTCTAGGAGTTAAGGGTGAACCAGAAGTAGACAGCTCAGTTTTCAATCACTCAATCCTTAAAACTGAAGCAGGAAACCCTGTATTATTAGTGCCCCCTTTCCGCTCAAGTGAATCCTCTCTAAAGGAAGGTTAACATTATTCTAGGCCTCAAATTATTTCCATAAACACTTCTATAAATAAAATGTTCATCACACAACAAAAAAATAATTACACACATGAGGAGTCAGATAACAATGAAAAATCATCAGAAACAACAGATAATAGAAACAGACCCACAGAAGCTACATACATTAGAGTTATCATGCAAATATTTAAAATTACTGTGCTTACTATAAGAATCCCTGGTGGCATTAATGGTTATGCTCTTGGCTACTAACTGAAAGGTTGGCAGTTTCAATCACTCATAGGTGCCTCAGAAGAAATTCTTGGCAATCTACTTCTGAAAGATCACAGCCATTGAAAACCCTCTGGAATGCAATTCTGTTCTGAAATACATAGGGTCACCATGAGTCAGAATCAACTCAACAGCAACTGATTTACTGGTATCAACAACAATCATTTTACGTTTCTCATGATTTTGTGAGTCAGGAATTTAGGAAAGGCTCAGCTTGGCAGTTCTCATTTGGGATCTCTCATTCAGTTTCTGTCTGCTGTCAGCTAGGACCAGATATCCAAGATAGCACCTTATACAGCTGGCAGTTGGTGCTGGCTATTGGCTTGGAGCTCAACTAGTGCTTTTGACCAGGGCACCTATGCGTGACCTCTCCAGCATGGCAGTCTCAGGGTAGCTGGACTTCTTACATGACAGTTGGCTTCCCCTAGAGTGAGTGTCCCAAGAGAGCCAGGCAGAAGATGCATGACCTTTTCTAACCTAGTCTTAGAAGTCACATAGCATTTCTGCTGTATTCTACTAGTTATAAGCAAATGACTAAGGCCATCCCGGATTCGAAGGGAGGAAACATAGACCCCACCTCTCAATGGGAGAAGTGTCAAAAATTTGCAGTCAAAATCTATAACTGCCACAGAGATAAAAGAGTTAAGCTTCTATTTTTGAGAAAATTTCTGGAGATAGTCAATCTTTTCTGAATAATGAGATGTTATATAGTTCGTCCAAATGAACCATCTATCACTCCTCTCTCCCTCCAGTAGAATCTCTCAAGCCTGGCTGGGGCAGGTTATGTAAATGTCTTCCCCACACGACACTCTGCTAGAGATGGTCAGAGTGTGGGGGATACCTCACCTCCACATTCACAGTGGTCTGCCCTCAGCCTCAGCCTTCTTGAGATCTCTATTTCCCCCACAGAGGTATCAAGAAAAATTCTCAGAAAGTCCAAGAATCTTAAATGCATGAAGTGGTGGGATTAGAAATGATCTCAGGAGGCATCCATCAACCCTAAACAAAAAAACCAGCCAGTTGCCATTGAGTGAATTCTGATTCATGGCAACCCCATGTGTTACAGTAGAACTATGCTCCATAGGGTTTTCTTGGTTGTAATCTTTACGGAAGAAGATCACAGGCCTTTCTTCTACGGCACTACTGAGTGGGTTCTAACCGCCAGTCAGAGCAGTTGAGTGTAAACCATATGTGCCACCCAGGGATTCTTAGAACGCCTGCTAAAACAGAAGATTTTCAGACTGGGTGAAGATAATTGCAACTTCAAAACCTAGCAGGGATTAATATCTAGAATAGTCAAGGAACTCCAATTAATAAATAAGAAAAAGACAGGAAACCCAAGAGAAAAAAATGGGCAAAAGATATGAATAGGCATGTCTCAAAAGAGGAAGTGCCTATTGATAACAAGTATATGCAAAGATGAGCAAAGGCACTAGTTGTCAGAGAGACACATACTTACAACTACAGTACACCTCTCCACATCCAACAGAATGGCACAAATTAGAAAGGTGGGTCATGCCCGGTGCTGGGAGATAGAACTCTTGTGTCCTACAGGTGAGAGGATTAAACTAGTACCACAATTTTAAGAGTAATCTGGCTGTATTTAACAAAACTTCCTGGTGGCACAAAGGTTAAGCACTCAGCTGCTATCTGAAAGGTTGGCAGTTCTAGCCCACTCAGAGGCTTCATAGGAGAAACACCTACCGACCTGCTGCCATAAAGATCACAAGCCAGAAAACCCTACGGGGCAGTCCTACTCTGTCACATGGGGTCGGCATGAGTCAGAATTGACTCAATGGCACCCAATAACAAGTATGTGTACATCCTGTATTCCAGAACCCCACAAATGGGTATATAGTCTGGAAAAATGATTACACAGGATGGAAAGACAAAGTGGACAAGGGTGCTCATGGCAGCAAAATTTGGGGTAGTGGGGAGTTGGAGACAACTTAAACTTCCATCCCTGGTGAGTGGATAAGCAAGATGTGTAGCTCCCTGCCAAGGGGTAGTTAGAAACACCAAGCCAGGTGTGTACACATAGGATGCATAGAGCTTAACAACAGTGTTGAGTGAAAAAGGTGAGAAACGGAAGGAGAGTTACTCTATAACACCATTTACATACATTACAAAATATGGAGAAAACACCATCACCCAGCATACAAAACCCAAACCCATTGCCATCGAGTTGATTCTGACTCATAGCAACCCTATCAGACAGAGAAGAACCTCCCTAAAGGGTTTCCAAGGAGTGGCTGGTGGATTTGAACTACAGACCTTTTCGGTTAGCAGCCACAGCACTTAACCACTGCACCACCAGGGCTCAAAGAGGTGCATATTTCAAGACCTGTATCAAACAAGAACTCTATAGAATGAGGGTCTGGGTCTGGGGCAGAGGGACTGTGTAGTGGGAAATGCAAGTGGAGATTAGGATGAAGGAGAAAAAGTAAAAAGTAACATTAGAAAGGGGGCTTTGAATAGATCAATGATGATAGTATACTGTGAACTGAGGTGTATAATTAATTCAGTCTCTGCATCTGAGGTAAAAATAAATAAGTAAAACAGATTTCTAGGCTTCAACTGTGGGGATTCCGTTTCAATGGGCCTGGAGTGAACCTGAGAGTATGGATCCCAAAGATTCTGTTAATCCCCTGTGCAACATCCTAGATCATCAGTCTCTACTTGAATATATCTCACTCTAATTATTAGAAAGGTCTTCCTGAGGCCGAGCCAAAATTCATCTCCTTGTACTTTCCAAACCATTGATCCAAGTTCTATTCTTCGGGCAAATAAAATTATCATGTTCCTTCTGCTTCTG
The DNA here is from genome assembly GCF_030014295.1 of Loxodonta africana. Lineage (NCBI taxonomy): Eukaryota > Metazoa > Chordata > Mammalia > Proboscidea > Elephantidae > Loxodonta > Loxodonta africana. The sequence goes on from NC_087342.1 coordinate 106,707,985, forward strand.
CATGTCAGCCCTTCAGTGAATCAAAGGGCAGGCATATTCCTTTTCCCGTCTCACCAGGCACAGGTATCTTGTATTTCCTGGGCTCAATGGTTCTCTATTTCTTCAGCCTTTCCTTGCCTGTCAAGTCTCCCTCCCCTATCACCAGCCATGTTGTGCCCCCAGGTCTGGCTTATAGCTACCAGTATTTCTCTTCAGACATGGTTCCCTCAGAGCTGCCCCACACTCTAGGTATACTCTGACCAGCTCAGATAATAGCAGAACATGCATCTCCTTCAGTCAAGGCCCTATGCTCCTGTTAATAGAACCTCAGATTATAATCACTTTTTAGAGAAAACAACTTTTAGTAGTTTATGGTTGGCTAAAATTCCCAGGACTTTCTCACTAGAATTGCTATGAGACCTGGCCCGTCTGTTTTTCCCCTGCACACACACATATCCCCCAACTTTCCCTCTAAATCACCCTCTCCATTCTTAGAAAAAAAGAGTAACATACATATGGCTCAAAATAAGGCACAAAATGTATACAATGTAAAGCAAGACGCCAGCCACCGAATTGGTTTCTGGTGTATTTGTCTGGAGATAATTTATGTGCACACAAATATGTACACATGTTCTTTATCACACAAAGAGAACAATAGTTGACACTATCAGTCTATACTGTCATGCACCTTGCTTTTTTACGTAACCAAGCATCTTGGAGAACTTCCTTTATCAGTTCATAACTCGTTGCCTCATTCTTTGTGATCAGTGGCATAGCCTTCCATTGTGTGGATCTACCCAATGTATTTAACCAATCTCCTTCTGGTGAACATTTATCCAAAAAAAAACAAAAAAAAAAAACCAGTTGCCATCGCATCAATTCTGATTCATAGTGACCCTGTAGGACAGAGTAGAACTGCCCCATAGGTTTTCCAAGGAGTGACTGGTGGATTTGAATTGCTGACCTTTTGGTTAGCAGCCTGAGCTCTTAACAATTGCGCCACCAGGGCTCCAGTGGACATTTAGGTTGTGTCCAATCTTTTGCAGCATTCAAGGCAACGCTGCTGGGACTCCCTTTGCACATAAGCCATTTCATGTGCCAGCATCTCTGTAGGACCAATCAATAGTCCTATGACTTTGGGCATTTTTTTTTTTTTTTTCATCCTAGAGCTTGACTTTGTGCTTTGCGCCTTCTGTTGTTCTCTCTTGTTGGTTTTGCCCATTGTTCTAGGCACTAGCAGGATAATTTTGAATCCTTGTTATTCGGCTGAAACTGTTCCTCCAGCTGTCGGTTATCTGTAAACAGCGGGAGTACGCCTGTTAGGGATTGAACTGTGTCCTCCAAAAATATGTGTTGTAAATCCTAATCCCTATACCTGTGGTTATAGTCCCATCTTGGAATGGGTTTTCTTTGTTATGTTCATGAGTCAGTATTAGTGTGGGGTGTGTCTTAAATCAATTTCTTTTGAGATATAAAAGAGGAGATTAAGAGAGCAAGCACAAATGGAGGAGAAGATAGACGCCACATGATTGCCAAGGAAAGGAACCCAGGAATAGAAGCTGAAAAGGGACACAGACCTTTCCCCAGAGCCTTCAGAGGGAAAGCCTTCCCTTAGAGCCAGTGCCCTGAATTCAGACTTCTACCCTCTTAAATTGTTTGAAAATAACTTTCTGTTAAAACCACCTACCTGTGATACTTTCGTTATAGCAGCACTCAATAACTAAGACGAGGCATCTCAAGCCTCCACTCAAGCCATTGATAAAAAATACTGAGGGAGGTGGGGCCAAGGAAGACCATGAGGCAAGCCCTGGAGAATTCCAGGTGTCCATCAGCTGTTGCCATGGGTGTGTACCTGCTGTTGTCATGGGAGTGGGAGACAGCCCCCTTCTGCCTGTTTTATCGCTCTCCTGGCTGAAACCCAGCATTTCCCTTCTCCTGCGGTCCATCCTCCTTGAGAAAAAGAGAGCTGAGGCTGGTTAACATGGTGTCGTTTCCTCCAGGGAGAACCAGCTGGGAGGTCTGAAGAGGAAACTCCTGGTCTTTGTGGTCTAGCAGAGGCGAGAGCACATCCTGCCCATTTTTAGTGTGTAGCTCTCAGCAAATTATTTAACCTCCAGGAGTCTAGGTTTCCTTGCCTGGGAACTGGTGATAAACAAAAATCACCTCTCCATATTGTGAGGGTTATACAAGGATGCAATAGGGGCCTACTTCCATCTCTCTCTCTCTATCTCTCTTAGTTACCTAGATGCAGTGGTTGAGAGCTATGGCGAGCTATAGCTGCTAGCCAAAAGGTCAGCAGTTCAAATCCACCAGCGGCTGTTTGGAAACCCTGTGGAACAACTCTACTCTGTCCTACAGGGTCACTATGAGTCAAAATCAACTCAACAGCAACAGAATGGCCATGACAGAGGAGCCCTGGGGGCACAGTGGTTAAGCGTTTGGCTGCTAACCAAAAGGTTGGCAATCTTAATCCACCAGCTGCTCTTTGGAAACCTATGGGGCAGTTCTACTCTGACCTATAGGGTCACTATGAGTCAGAATCAACTGGACGGCAGTGGGTTTGTTGGTTTGGGGCCATAACAAAAATACCACAAGTGCGTAGCTTCAAAGAACAGAATTTAGTTTTTCACAGTTTTGGAGGCTAGAAGTCTGAATTCAGGGCATCAGTAGGGTTATTTTCTCTGTGTCAGCTCTAGGGGAAGGTCCTTTTCCTGGTCTTATTCAGCTTCTGTAGCCCCAGCATTTCTTGGCATTCCTTGGCTTGTAGACAGAGCCTCATGTGGTGTTTGTCTTCTCCCTGTGTGTATCTCTGTATCTGTTCCTTTTTATAAGACACTGCTCAGAAGTGATTAGGTTTAGGACCCACCCTACTCTGGTATGACCTCTTTAACATAAAAGAGAAAAACCCTATTTCCAAACACGGTCACATTCACAGGTATAGGGGTTAGAACCTCAGCATATCTTTTTAGAGGATACAATTGAATCCATAACATTATCTATCCATCCATCCATCCATCCATCCATCCGCCCACCCACCCACCCACCCATCCATCCATCCATCCATCCATCCATCCATCCATCCATCCATCCATCCATCCATCCATCCATCCATCCATCCATACATCCATCCATCCATCCACCCATCCACCCATCCACCTATCTATCATCTGTCTGTCTATCTATCTTCTTTATCTGTGAATTTACTTCCCAAGTAGTCAGTTCCCAAGTATTCACTGGGGATTGACTTCAAGCTCAGAGGTCCTTGCTTTTAAACATCAGAATATAGTTGGCCCAGCCCTGGTTTTCTGCCCTCCATGAGTTTTCAGCCCCCAAACTTTGTGCCCGTTAAGGGGGACAGTGCAGTCCTAACATCTCCTTTCACCTTTCCTGGGGGTGACCCATTGGGCCCCCCTTCTCTGCTTTTGGTTTGTCCCCTTGGGGGAAAGTTGTGTCTTCTTCAGCTTATTCCTTGCTCCAACAGAGAAGACTGCCATGTGAGGTCTTTATACCTGAAACCTCAGCTCATGCTGCTGCGGCATCCTCACTCTGCAGGCTGAGCCAGGAGCTGATGTTCAGACAAGAGATCTTTTTGCCAGACTTTAAACGTGGACTTTCAAAATAGAGTTTGTCTTAGAACCCATCCCCCTTCTCCTGTGCTACCTGAGGTACACCCCTCATCACCGGCTGGCCACGATGGTTCAGGAAGGGCTCCGTTTCCCAGCCTTGCATCCTCTAGGCTATTGGTACTTTTAGAGTGTCAAGCCATGGAATTCTTCCTCTCCTTTGCCTTCTGGAACTGCTTCCTGGAGCCCAGGATGCCTATCTCCCTTGGGTCCACTTCCTTGGGCCCACTGCTGAATGTTCACAATGACAGGGCCACTGTCATTCCCAGCTGATGCCCACAAGGGCAAGGGCTCATCTCAGCCCTGTTTCTTCAACACACAAGTAGTACGGGCATGTTCCGGGCCAGATCTCACAGAAACAGGAATCTCATCCAGCTCTTGCCTGAAGGTGATGCCCAGCTCTGACCAGGCCCAGTTGTGTGGTGGGCTTGCGCCCTTGTTCAGGGCTGGGCCACTTCCCTAGTTTTCCTCACTGCTGATTCCATGAGCTCTCCCAGGAACGCTTCCTCCCATCCTGCCAGCTCTGTGTTCCATGGCCCGCAGAGCCATGTCTGACAGGGTAGCCTGGGCCTGTGCCCCAGTGGCCTCACTTCTATTCTCAAACTCAGAAAGGAAGAAAACAGAGGGCGGGAGCAGGACTTGAACCCAGGGCTGTCTGACTCTCAGCTCATGCTCTACCAATTGTTCCACAAGCTCTCACCACCATCCCCAGGCTTACACTCCACCCCTCGCCCACGTCCATCCTGCTTGTTTTCTGGAAGGCAGAGGGGGAGGAGAACTAGCTCTGCATTAGGCCCTGTGCTAAGGGCACTCACGCCCAACTATCTTTGGAAGTCCAAAGTGTACAGAAATTACCACAATTCAAGGTGGAAGTGAGTGTGCCCATGTGAGGGTATGTTTCATGGGCATTCCAAGTTCAAGGAAGAGTGGGTGCCACCAGCTGTGGGGGTTCAAGGCAGGGCCTTGAAGGCAGGGTGGGTGCCATAGTAGGTACAGAGGTGAGGGGAGAGGAGACTGCAGCAGGTTGTCCCATGTGTGTGAACCCCTAGTGTGCAGAGTCTTTGCTATAAGGTGCTTCAGTGCATCTTGTGGTCTCATCTCCCAGGGGCTGGGCAGGCAGGGAGGCATCTTCACCAGCCCAGAAAGTGGGAGTGAGCAGGATTCAGCTTTCCAGCCTCGCCTCCCAGGGCAGGGCTTCTGGAAGTCTCCATGGCATCCCCCAGATCTGCTCTTTGTGAGCAGGAGACAACTTCTCAGCCTGCACGGGGAGGCTGGGGCTGCCCCTGCCTACAACACCTTTCCCAGCAGGCCCAGCCAGCCCAGAGGTGAAGGGTGATCAGGCAGGCAGCCACCACCGACTGGAGGAGCAGCAGCACACCCTGGGGGCGGCCCAAGCCCTGGCAGCCAGCTCAATCTCCCCACGGTGCAGCTAGGGGCAGGAGGGGTCCACCCGTCTTGCCAGCCCTAGCTCGCCCACCTCTTGTCCTTTCAACCCCAGGACCTTGCTTCTCCTCAGAGGGTGAAGCTGGAGTTTGGCATAAACAGCCTGGCTCTCACAGGAGCTAGTGGTATCCTGGGCTGATCTCACTGTCCGGTTCCTCCAGAGAGGCCGGGCAGCAGTGGGAGGGGTCAGTGCTGGGCTAGGACCCCGCTAGATGTTCCACCCCCACCCAGGGAAGGGCACTTGGCAGTGCCTCCCAGAAACAAGTGCCTTGGCCTCTGAGGGCGTGGAGGCCTCTTGGGGGCAGATGAGATAAAGCAAGAGTAGCGTTTGGCAGGTGGTCAGTACTTGATAAATGTGAGTTGTTGTTGTTAGTATTATTACTCTGTTTTAGGCCACTCCCCGCTACAGCCTGGGGCATACTTTGGCGCTGAGGTCGTTGAGTGACAGGCTGGGGTCTGCTCCTCTGTGTAGAAGGGGTTTAGGGGCTCCCCACAAAGAGGTGTCCCTTCTGAGGTGGCTCAGGGAGGAAAGAGAAGGTCCCTCAGACAAGACGCCCATTTCAGAAAGTGGGAATCCTGGCTCTCAGTTGCAACCTTGGAAGATGCTGGCTGTCTAAGATGTATGTGTAGGCGGGCGAGGGGGTGCGGCTTTGGCCTCAGAAGTGCCTCTCGGGAGCCAGGCAGAGGCACCCCATAAGGGACCCCAGGGGGAAAAGCAGGTGAAGCCTTGTCAGCCACACCATTCAGAGGTCTGGTTCTCTCCGAATTTAAATTCAGCCTGGTCTCTGGTGCTATGGGGAATTAGGGGACAAGGGCCTGGCCATTATTCATTCATTCACTCATGCCTTCATTCATTTCAACATAGTAAGTGCTTAATAAGTATGTTGATTAGGGAAGGGAGGGAACACCCAGAAAGCTACAAGCCCTAAGGAAGGCTCAGCACTGATGAGGGTGCTAAGAGGTCAGTAAGTCCTGCTGGGGGTCTGGCCTGCAGCCAGGAGCACATTAGTCAAAGGTCTGTTGGACAGAGTACAGTGGGGTCATACCCCTCACCTGTCCCCCCACCCCCCAGTGCCACCTCACCCTGGCTGCAGCTTGAGCTATCTGTCTTAAGAGCTGAGAGAAAGCACCTCACCAAACCCACCTCAAATCTTACCTCCACGGGAAGCCTGCCCTGGTTAATGCCTCCTAGTCCAGAGTTGCCTTCACCCTAGAACAGTTCTCCCACCGCCAGCCTTCCAGCCTCAGCTGGGAGAAATGTCTTGAGTGAAGCAAAGAGGAATGGAGTGGGGAGGAGGAAAGTCACCCCAACTGGGCACCAGCTGTGTAACAGGCACATTCCATGCACTTTCCCCTCACTGCAGCCCTGTCAGATAGGTTCCACATTATCCCCCTTTTATAAAAGAAGAAACCAAGGCCCAGAGAGGTTATGTAACTTGCCTAGAGTCACAGAACCAGTAAGCAAGAGAGCAGGATTCACACCCAGGTCTCTCTGACCCCTCCCATTATTGTCCCCCCAGGGACAGTGGGAGCCTAGCTGGAAGTGTGTAGAATCTGTGATTCTGCAGAGGGGTCTCTGTGGGACAGCACTGGGGGTTGGGGGTGGCTGAGGCAGCCTGGCCCCATTTATTCTGCCCGGCACTCCAGCCTCAGCCATGGGGTGAAGCCCTGACCTTGGTCAGGCGGCAGGAGCTCCTCAAGGCCATCTCAGGGGTCAGGGATGGCTTGCTTCAGCTCCTGCTGGCTGGCAGCTCCCTCTGCTGGACCCAGCCCTGAGGACGAGCTCAGACATTGGGACACCGCCATCTGTCTGCACTTGGGCTGTGGCTACCCCTCCCTTTGTATGCAGGCTGTCACATGCAGGGTGTCAGGGGAAGGGGCCCTGCAGAGGATCTGACCTGAGTGGGCTGGGAACCTTCCTCTGGGAGGGGAAACGGGGAGGAGGTCTCAACTATTGCCGCCACCATGCCCAGCCCAGACATGCAGCCTCTGTGCCTTCTCAAGCAAGCAGGGAGCTTCCTGAGAGCAGGGACTGTCTCTCCCACAAGACCGGAAACTTCCTGAGGGCAAAGGCTCTGCCTCCCCCTTCAGATTGGGAGCTCCTGAGTTGTACCTCTTCTCACCTGTGGTATAAGCCCAGTTTAGCCTTCTAGGCCAGAGGAGCCACCAGGCACCCTGGGATACCTTCTCAGCAGCTTGCCCACTCCTGGCCCCCAGACACCTGTCCCTGCCACTCTCCCCACTCCCCAGGGTCCTCTCCCCAGTGTTGGGGTAGGGCTGACACTGGACAGTGCTGGCGAGTGCCACCCTGACCTCAGCAACCCCAGAGGCAGCAAGCAGCCTAAAGAGTAATGCCAAGGATGGGACGTGACTGCCCCCCTGAACTCAGCCTCAGGCTTAGCCATGAGGAAAGCAATACCTCAGGGAGGCAGAGTGACCAGTGATATCAGCATACATGACTGTCAGCCAGCATTCCCTTCTGCCCTCCCCCTGCAGCGCCTGATGAGCATGCTGACCTTCGGCTCATGGGCACAGGCCTCTCTACATGTCCACCCCAAGGACGGGGAGGTATGCAGTGGGGAGAGAGGGCTGCCCTCTGACTCCTTGTCCTTTAAGTGAGTACTCAGGGGACTGAGATGGCTATAGGCCCCAGCCCTCCCCAGCCTAGGTGTCTGGGACAGGAGCTAGCCCCTTGCTGGGCATCCCCTTCCCCCTCCTGGCAGCCAGGCCCTGAGGGAATTGATCGTTCCCTTGGCTCCGCTTGACCTTCCTCCCAAGTGCCTGGCAGGCTTCTAGGGACTGGAAGCCAGTGTACAAGGCAGCTGCCTTCCCAACCCAGGCCTGCTGACAGAGCTGCCAGGCCTGTATCCCTGACAGGCAGAGGCCTGGCCAGAATGGGGCAGGGTCGGCTGTCCCAGGAAAACCAAGTTCAACCACTTTGGACTACTGCTACTTGCCCCTGAGGTGCTTTCTGGAGAATCCTGTTGCTGCAAAAGTTCTTCTTACTTGCCTGCCTAGAACTCACCCTGGCATTGCCAGGTCCAGAGCTCAGCATCCAAACACAGCCCCTACCCCAAAGGCAGACCAGTCAGAGACACCAAAAATTAGACCAACAATTGCCAGATTTGTTTCATTGTGCACGCTTATCAGTAAATACAATATAAGCATACATCTCGATATTACTAAAGTTCTTTATTTAAAAATTATGTACTTTAAGGCCAAAGCTGCAGCTAGCCTGAGGTATAATACTAATTAGGGCAAGCAACAGATCAGCAGAACAGCAAGACATTTAACAGGGATATCCAGGAACAAGAGAACCATAGTAGAACTTGATAAACCCACATATCCCCCTGGGGTGTGGAAGGCTGCATACATACTCAGGAAAGAATGGAGAGGATCTTAGCTATCTATTCATCCCTGGCTCATCATGAAGGCTTACACAACAAAAAGTAAAATCCAGGGCACAGTTGTAAAATGCTTGAATTTTTAATGTGTTCCTCAACTGCCTGAATTTTTATGTATTCTCCCACCCACATACAGATCCATTGGTAAAGGGTGGAAACCTTACTGGATTGAGATGTTTAAGCACAATCTCTGCCCAATTATTGGCTGACCACTAAGCTATGCTGACCCAGGGGCAATTCCTAGGAAGCCAGGCTTAAAAATAAACCCAACGTTTAAAACTAAAAATGTGGTAGAATCATCAGCAGCCTTATACTGCAGTGAAAACAGACGCCACGGTATTAGTTTGGTCCAGTCACTGAATAAACAAACAAACAAACAACTCAGCAACAAAACTCCTGGTAGTGGAGAATCAGAATTCAGAGTTGCTCCAATGTATTATCTAAAATGTCCAGTTTTCAACAAGAAAATTGCAAGACATACAAAGAAATAGATGTGTGGTTCATTCAGAGAAAAAGAAAGCAGTTAATAGAAACTATCTGAGGTGGTTACACTTAGCAGGCAAAGACTTCAAAGCAGATTTTATAAATGTGTTCAAAGAACTAAAGGAAGCTATGTATAAAGAATTAAAGGAAATAATTACAAGAATGATTCATCAAATAGAGAAAATAAAGAGATAGAATTTTTTTTTTAATCAAATGGAATGGGAAATACAATCACTGAGATGAAAAATTCACTAGAGAAGTTCAACAACAGCTTTGAGTTGGCAGAATAACCTTTTGATGACTCAATTATTTTCTGCTTTGAATTTTCAGTTGATACTATGTGTTTTCATTAATGGAAGCATGCTGAATCTTTGAGTATGTCTGAATATTTGGTAGGTAGTATGGATTTTTTTTTTTGACTATGCAAAGGCATTCAACTGTGTAGATCATAACAAATTATGGATAACATTGCAAAGAATGAGAATTCTAGAACACTTAATTGTGCTCATGAGAAACCTGTACATAGATCAAGAGGCAGTCATTCAAACAGAACAAGGGGATACTGCATGGTTTAAGGTCAGGTAAGGGGTGCATCAGGGTTGTATCTTTTCATCATACTTATTCAATCTATATGCTGAGCAAATAATCCAAGAAGCTAGATTATATGAAGAAGAACTTGGCTTCAGATTGGAGGAAAGCTCATTAACAACCTGTGTTACCCAGATGACACAACCTTGCTTGCTGAAAGTGAAGAAGACTTGAAGGACTTACTGATGAAAATCAAAGACCATAGCCTTCAGTATGGATTACACTTCAACATAAAGAAAACAAAAATCCTCAAAACTAGACCAATAAACAACATCATGATAAATGGAGAAAAGATTGAAGTTGTCAAGGATTTCATTTTACTTGGATTCACAATCAACAACCATGGAAACAGCAGTCAAGAAATCAAAAGACACACTGCATTGGGCAAATCTGCCTCAAAATACCTCTTTGAAGTGTTAAAAAGCAAAGAAGTCACCTTGAAGACTAAGACGTTCCTGACCCAAGCCATGGTATTTTCAATTGCATCATATGCATGTGAAAGCTGGACAATGAATAAGGAAGACGAAAGAATTGATGCCTTTGAATTGTGGTGTTGATGAGAATAATTGAATATACTATGGACAGACAAAACAACTAACAAATATGTCTTGTAGGTACAACCAGAACACTCCTTAGAAGCAACAATGGTGAAATGTTATGTCACATACTTTGGACATGTTATCAGGAGGGACCAGACACTGGAGAAGGACATCATGCTTGGTAAAGTAGAGGGTCAGTGAAGAACAAGAAGACCCTCAACAAGATGGACTGACACAGTGGCTGCAACAATGGGCTCAAGCATAGCAACAATTGTGAGGATGGCGCAGAACTGGGCAGTGTTTCATTTTGTTGTATGTAGAGTGATTATGATCAGAACCGACTCAATGTCACCTAACAACAGTATGGATTTTTTTCTTGCCCTTTCCCACAAGCCTATCCTAAATGTTTAGTGGTACATATGAGGTACGACTAGTTATACCCCAGAATCCCCACCAGGGTCTATTGGTACATATGTGTAACAAATAAAAAATTTCAAAATTTCTATTTTTCTACCAAAAATTCAGACACCTCATACAATACCCTGTAAAAACAGTGACTTGCAGCACATGCCCATTTCTTCAGTTTCAAACAGTGGTAGCATGCACTACAAGTGGTACAACAGCTTCCCATTAAACCTCAGAAGCTGAAAAATTTCACAGTCATTATATGTACCACCAAGCATGAAAGGGATAAAGAATAAGTGAACTTAAAGATAGATCAATTGAGATTACCCAATCTGAAGAGCATAAAGAAAAAAGAATGAAGGAAAATGAACAGAGCCACAGAGATTTATGGGACACATCAAATATATCAATATATGCCTGAAGGGAGCTACAGAAGATGAGGGGAGATAGAAAGAGGTAGAAAAAATATTGGAAGAAGTAACGGCCAAAAAATCCCCATAGTTGATAAAAAACATTAATTTACATATCCAAATAAAGTCCAAGTAGGATAATACAAACAGATCCCTAGACATCAGTCAATATGTTGAGAGAGACAAAGAGAAGATCTTGAAAGCAGCAAGAAAAAAAATTACTCATCACATACAGAAAACTGCAATAAGATTAACAGCTGATTTTGCATCAGAAACAGTGGAGGCCAGAGGGAAGCGGGGAGGCATATTCAAAGTATTGGGGAGGGGGGAACCTGTCAATTAAGAAGTCTGTATCCAATAAAATTATCCTTCAAAAAATGGAGCCAAGATAAAGACATTCCCAGATAAGCAGAAACTGAGAATTTGTTGCTAGCTGCCATGCCTTACAAGAAATACTAAAGGAAGGCCTTCAGGGTGCAAGGAAATGAGACCAGACAATAACTAGGATCCACATGAAGGAATAAAGAACACCAAAAAGTAGTAATTATATCATAGGTGAATATAAAAGACACTATAAATATATTTTTCTTAACTGTTTGAAAAGACAATTATGCAAACTAATAATTATAAAACTGAACCCTTGGATTTATAACATATAAAGATATAATATATATGGCAAAAATAGCAAGACAGAAGGAAGGGAATAGAGCTATATTTGGAGCAAGGAAAGGATATCAAGCGGTAGCTCCACAGGAGAAAATAAAGAGCATCAAAAATGACAAATATGTGGGTTATTATAAGATTCCATTAATACGTTTTTCTTCTTTTTTCTCTTCTTGAAAATACTTAAGACTATATAAAGTATCATTATAATAACACTGTATTTCTGGATTTATAATGTACATAGATGGAGTCCCAGGGTGATGCAAATGGCTAAAGCACTTGGCTGCTGACTGAAAGGTTGGAGGTTTCAGTCCACACAGAGAAGCCTCAGAAGAAAGGCCTGGAAATCTACTTTTGAAAAATCAGCCATTGAAAACCTTACAAAGTTCATGGGACAACCCAGTTAATTGGCCTGATAACATGTTCTGTGCTTCTGTTCTACCTCCTAGTTTGTTGTGTAATGCCTGGTGTCTTAAAAGTTTGCAAGCTGCCATCCAAGGCACAACAATTGGTCTCTTTTCACCTGGAGCAACAGAAGAAGAAGGGGAGTCAATAAAAGAAGGAGGATATGGAATGTGCGGCTAATTGCCTCCATGAACAACTAACCTCCTTTGCCATGTGACCACAAGAACTGGATGGTGCTTGGCTACCATTACTGAATATTTTGATCAAAGATTCCATAGAAGAATCCTGATCAAAAGGGGGAATCTGCAAAAGAGAATTTAAAATTCTCATGGAATCCAGACTTTCTAGAGCCATGGCGGGTGAATGAATCCCTGAAACTATTGCCCTGAGATAATCTTCAAACCTTAAACCAAAAATATTCCCTGAAGTTGTCTTAACACTGAACAATTGTTTACCTTGTTGTTGTTGTTAGTGCCATGGAGTCAGTTCTGACTCATAACGACCGTATGTACAACATGACGAAACACTGCCCAGTCTTGTGCCATCCTCACAATCGTTGCTATGCTTGAGCCCATTGTTGCGGCCACTCTGTCAATGAATCTCGTTGAGGGTCTTCCTCTTCTTGGCTGATCCTCTGCCAAGCATGATCTCTTTCTCCAGGGACTGGTCCCTCCTGATAACACATCCAAAGTATGTGAGACAAAGTTTCACCATCCTAGGTTCTAAGGAGCATTCTGGCTATACTTCCTCCAAGAAAGATTTGTTTGTTCTCCTGGCAGTACATGGTATATAAAATATTCTTCACCAACACCATAACTCAAAGGCATCAATTTTTCTTCAGTCTTCCTTGTTCATTATCCAATTTTTGCATGCAAATGGAGAGATTGAAAATATCATGGCTTGGGTCAGGCTCACCTTAGACCTCAAAGTGACATCTTTGTTTTTCAATAGTTTAAAGAGGTCTTTTGCAGCAGATTTGTCCAATGCAATATGTTATTTGTTTTCTTGACTGCTGCTTCCATGGGTGTTGATTTGGATCCAAGTAAAATGAAATCCTTGACAACTTCAATCTTTTCTCCACTTATCATGATGTTGCTCGTTGGCTCACTTGTGAGAACTTTTGTTTTTTGTTGAGGTGCAATCCATACTGAAGGCTGTGATCTTTGATCTTCATTAGTAAGTGCTTGGAGTCCTCTTCACCTTCAGCAAGCAAGATTGTGTCATCTGCATGTCACAGGTTGTTAATGAGTCTTTCTCCAATCCTGATGCCCAGTTCTTCTTCATATTATCTAGCTTCTCAGATTATTTGCTCAGCATACAGATTGAACAAGTATGGTGAAAGAATACAACTCTGACGCACAAGTTTCCTGACTTTAAACCATGCAGTATCCCCTTGTTCTGTTCAAATGACTGCCTCTTGATCTATTTAAAGGTTCCACATGAGCACAATTAAGTATTCTGGAATTCCCATTCTTCGCAATGTTATCCATAATTTGTTATGATTCACACAGTCGAATGCCTTTGCAAAGTCAATAAGAAACAGGTTAAACATCTTTCTGGTATCCTCTTCTCTCAGCCAAGACCTCTCTGACATCAGCAGTGATATCCCTTGTTCCATATCCTCTTCTGAATCTGGATTCAACTTCTGGCAGTTACCTGTCAATGTACTGCTGCAACTACTTTTGAATGCTGTTCAACAAAATTTTACTTGCGTGTGATATCGATATTGTTGGATAATTTCCACATTCTGTTGAATCACCTTTCTTTGGAATGGGCACAAATATGAATCTCTTCCAGTCGGCTGGTCAGGAAGCTGTCTTCCAAATTTCTTGACGTAGGCGAGCTAGCTTAACTAGTAAAAAAAAAAAAAACTCTGCTTTAAGCATTACGCTCTTTTAAGAACTACCCATATGGGATCGAATTGAGAACAGCAACTCAAATGATTAGATAGAAACTTTAGAGGGCAGTGAGTTTATGTTAATGAGGAGGGAACAACTCAGAAAAGGCAGTAAAAATGGTTGCAGAACTCAAAGAATGTAATCAATATCACAGAATTGTACACGTAGAAACTGCGGAATTGATGTATGTTTGCTGTGTATATTCTCAACAACAACAAAATAAATAAAATTTAGGGGGAAAAAAAGAAGAAGAAAGAAAACCTTATGAAACACAGTACTACTCTGACACGTGGGGTTGCCATGAGTCAGAACTGACTTGATGGAAACGGGTTAATGTATGTAGAAATAATGTACATGACAATAATAGCACAAAGAATGGGGGACGGAATGGAGCTATATTGGAACAAAGGATCTATAATTTACTGGAATTAAGTTAATATTAATCTCAAGCAGATTGTGATAATTTGTAATGTATATTGTAATCCCTAGAATAAGAACTAAAATAATAACTCAAAAAATAGAGTAAACAAAAAACAACAGCAAAGGAATTTAAATAATACATGAGAAAAATATGTATTTAATACAAAGGAAGCCAGTAAAGGAAGAACACAATAAAAATAAAAGATACATGGCAAACAAGTAGCAAAATGGCGCAGACAAATCCAGCCTTATCAATAACCACGCTAAATATGAATTACTTAACATTCCAATCAAAAAGATTGGATTAAAAAACAAGATTTCATTATATGCTATGAGAGACACTTTAAAATCTCTTGTGGGTTGTAAGTTCAAAGCAAAAGAATGAGAAAAGATACACCATGGAAACATTAACCGTTACAGAGCTGTGTGGCTATACTAATATCAGACAACATAGACTTCGAGACAAAAAAAAAAAATGACAAAGAGAGACATTTTATAATGATAAAAGAGCCAATTTATCAGGAAGCTATACCAGTTAAACATATATGCACCTAACAACAGAACCCCAAAATACATGAAGCAAAAACTAACAGAATTGAATGGAGAAATAGAGAATTCACCAATAATAGTTGGAGATTTCAATAACCCATTCTCAATAACAGATAGAACAACTAGACAGAAAATCAGCAAGATTTGAACACTATCAGCCAATCTACCTACTATCTTTAGAACATTCCATCCAACAACAGCATGAACACACATTCTTTTTAAGTGCACAAGGAACATTTGCCTGGATAGACCGTATGCTAGGCCATAAGAACAAGTCTCAGTAAATTGAAAAAAATCATACAACGTGTGTCCTCCAACCACATCTGAATTAAATTAAAAACAACAACAGAAGAAAATGTGGGAGCGCCATAAATATTTGGAAATTAAATAACATATTTCTAAGTACCTTTTTTTATGGGCCAAAGAAGAAATCACAAGGCAAATTAAAAAGTATTTTAAGATGAATGAACACAAAAACACAACATACCAAAATTGACAGTATGCAGCTAAAGCAGGTTTAGTAGTAAATTCATAGCTTTAAGCACCTATATTAGAAAAAGAAAAACGATGCCAAATAAACAACCTAAACCTTAAGAAATTAGAAAAGGAAGAGCAATCTAAACCCAGAGCAATGAGAAGTAAGAAGATAATAAAGATTAGAGGAGAAATCAGCGAAATAGAAAATCAAAAAAAGAGAAAAAGCAATGAAATGAAAAGCTGGCTCTTTGAAAAGATCGTTGAAATTGACAAACCTTTAGCTACACTAACCAAGGAAAAAACAAAAATACAAATTGCCGAAATCAAGAATGAAAGAGGAACATCTCTCCCAACCTCACAGAAATTAAAAAGACGATAAGGGAGTACTATGAACAACTTTACACCAAAAAATTAGACAATTTAGATGCTTAACATCATTAGTCATTAGGGAAACGAAAATTAAAGCTGTAATGAGATACCATTTCATACACACTAGGATGTATATAATAATAATGAAAACAGATAATAACAACTATTAGCGAAGATGTAAAGAAATGGAAACCATCGTATACTGCTGGTGGAAATGTAAAATAGTGCAATCGCTCTGGGAAATAGTTTGTCAGTTTCTTAAAAAGTTCAATATAGATTTACCATATAACCCAGCAATCTCACCCAAGAGAAATTAAAACATACGTCCATACAAAAAACACAAAAGTTCTTAGCTGCATTATTCATAATAGCCAAAAAGTGGGAAACCACTGGAATGACCATCAACTAGTGAAAGGATAAATAAAATAGTGTATATCCATATAATAGAACGCTATTCAGATATTAAGAAGAAAAAAAAAAGGAACAAAATACAACATAAATGAACTTTTAAAACATTCAAGTGAAGCTAAAGAAGCCAGATGCAAAATACCACATCTTATATGATTCCGTTTACATGAACTATCCAGGAAAGGCAAATCTTTGGACACGGAGAATAGATTATGGTGACCTGGGGCTGACAATGGGTCGGAATCAACTCAACGGCAACAGGTTTGGTTTAGGGCTAAGAATAGGAACCGGGATTGACTGTAAATGGGCAGGAGGGGTCTCTTTGGGGTGGTGAAAATGTTCTAAAATTGAATCATGGTGATGGATGCACAACTTTGTACACTTACTAAAAATCATTTAATTGTATACTTAAAATGGGTAAGTTTTATGGTATGTAAACCATACCTCAAAAAAAAAAAAACTTAAATTTATGTATATGTGGAAAAAAAAGTACTACATATAAAATACACATTCACCAAAATTTTAAAGGATAAGATAAAATAAGCATAACTTAATTTCTAGTAATTTCTTCCTGAATCCTTTCCACTTTGGAGACAAAGTCAACTACAAAGAGGGGCATATAGTCCAACAGTTAGGAGTCTGGGCCTTGTAATCAGGCTGCCAGAGATCGAATTCCAGCTCTTGCCATGTACTAGCTGAGTGACTTTGGGGGAAGAGATATAACCACCCTGGGCCTCTGTTTCTGTTTGTAAAATCAGGATGATGAAAACAATAATTAAGAAGAATGTCCAGGGTCTCCTTGGAAGGAGAAGGCCCAATGCCATTTAAGAAACTCCCTCACCCCCAACTCCTGGGCAAGGGCAAAGCAGGCTCACCAAGCTGTTCTATAAAGCGCCTACCGAGTGCTTAGCACCAAGCAAGCAGGTTTGAAGGATGATGTCTTCCCCTTTCCCCGAAACAGACACACACCATATGCAGATTATTTCATGGGCTGACGGAGCCTCCCAAGAACTTATGATCTCCGTTGTGCAGATGGGGAAATGAAGGTCCAGAAAACCAACATATCCAGTGCCATTAAGTAGATTTTGATTCATGGTGACCCCATGTGTTACAGAGTAGAGATGCATCATAGGGTTTTCTTGGCTGTAATATTTAGAGAAGCAGATTGCCAGGCTTTTCTTCTGTGGCACCACTGGGTAGGTTCAAGCTGTCAAATTTTAGTTAGTAGTTAAGTGCAAACCATTTGCACTACCTACGGGCTGTATAAGGCCCAGAAGGTACACAAATTCTTTAGGACACATGCAAAACTCATGCTTCCCAGAAAGCACTATGAAAAGGAAACTTGAAAAACTTCACGCACTGCAGGTGGGAATGTAAAATGGTCCAGCCACTTTGGAAAAGGGCCTGGTAGTCCCTCGAATGATTAAACCTAGAGTTACCATAAAAAAAAAAAAAAAATTCCACTCATAGGTATATACTCAAGAAAAACGAAAACATACTTCCCCACGAAAACCTGGACAAGTTTATAACAGCATTAGTCATAATGGCTAAAAGGTGGAAACAACCAAAATGTTCAACTGAGGAGTGAATAAACATAATGTGGTGGATTCATACAATGGATTCCTACAACGATACAATGATCTATGCTACAACTTGAATGAACCTCGAAAACACTGTGCTAAGTGAAATAAAAGGCCACATGTTATATGATTCCATTCGTAGGAAATGTCTAGAAGAGGCAAATCTATAGAGACAGAAAGTAGATTTTGGTTGCTTAGGGCTGGGTGGATCAGGGAGCCAGAGGGTGATGGCTAAAAGGTAGGGGTTCCTTTTTGAGGTGACGAAAATTTCTAAAATTGTCTACAGTGATGGTTGCCCATATCCGTTAATATGCTAAAAACTGCTGAACTGTGCACTTTGATGGGTGAATTTGTATGCTCTACGGATTACATCTCAATAAAGCTGCTTTTGTTTTTAAATTCAGGGACAATTCTGAGTAGCGGGGGGATGAGAGTGGGGGAACAGTCAGGGTGTGGATTTGGGATTGGGAGAACTGCATCCTGGCTGACCCAGAAGCTTCTAGTGGCCTCACCAGCCTTTGCAGAGGCGAGAACGCAGGCGGCAGGTGGGCGGTGGGCTGTCACCTCCACCGTCCTCACCCGGCCCCGGGCCCCGCCCCCATCCCCACACCCACAACCTCCCGCTGCCCTAGTCCAAACTATGCCCAATCCCAGTGGCTTCACTAGGGGGATACAGGAGGTGCGGGCTGCGTCAGGTGACACCATCGGAGGGGGTGAGCTCCAATCCAGCCTCCGGACGCACGGCGCGGCCACCTTCTTCCGAGCGGCGCAGAGTTTTCAGATGGGCAGGGACCCGGACATCACCAGGAGGAGGGGAAGGCGGGGAGACCGGCAGCTGGGAGGCCGCGGTGGGGGCACTGGGCGCTCGCTTGGGGAAGGGGTGTGCGGGGAGAGGTGGGGGGGACTCGCCCGCATCCCCCCTCCCCTCCCCCTTCCCCCGTGAGGGAGCAGGTGACGGGTTTCTCTGCCTGCGCTACAAGCACTCGCTGTTGTTTTCGTTGCTGGGGCTGGGTGACGCCAAACCTAGTGACGGCACTGCCCAATCTATGCCTTTGTCCAACCCATGCCTGCCCAAGAGGATGTTGCCAAACCTGCCTCAGTTGACCCCGGGCGAGGCGCAGTCGGTGGGGAGGATTCAGGACACCCCCCGCTCCCTGCCCCAAGCCTGGAGCTGGTCCAGGGCTGCTCCCATCTGCTTCCCTGTCCTTGCTGAACCGTCGGGGGACACCGAGTCACTTGCCGCGAACACCTGAAGGGAGAGCTGTGACTGCGGGGACTCCACCCTGGTGCCTCCAACCTGCAGTAGCACCCCCAAGGACTTCCCTGGTTCCTGACCTCTGCTCACTCCAACTTCAGTGCCCTCTCCAGGGAGCATTCTCAGCATAAATTAAATCGCCTTTTCAAAATCGCTTTCACCCCAGAGTGATTTCTAGAGGCCATCCTCCCACCCCCAGAATTATTGTTCCAGGCTGAGAACTTTAGACATCCCTCCTGCCCCACACACACAATCCGCCCCCCTTTCCACCCCTGCCTCCCTATGCCGGCTTCCTCCTTCCTCCCAGCCAGCCCATCCTCCCTTAATTGTCCCCTCCTAGCTCTCCCACATTTTCCTCCTCCTTGGCCAGCTCAACAGGACATGGCAGAGTTTCAGAAGGATACAGGATTCCCATAGGGATGACTTGGTTTGACATCCCAGTTCTGTCACTTGTTGCCGTGAGATCTTGGACAAGGTTTTGAACTCTCTGTGCCTCAGTTTCTTCATCTATGAAGTAGGGATAACAGTAGTACCAATCTCTTAGGGTCATGAGGGTGGGGAGTATTGGCACTATGCGTACCTTCCAAAGTGGTGTCATTACTACTAATTACTTATTGCCCCTCCCCATCCAGCCCTCATCCTTTCACTCTTCTTCCCCACCCCCAAACACAGACACAGGAATTGCATAGAAGGGTGAAACCACGTGTAAATAAAATTTTCATTAGAGACCTGAGGGCAGTAGTGTGCTGGAGCCAACTGACACAGTTTGAGCAACTGTGCGTATTTCTTCCCGTCTCCACATTCTGTCACTTTTGGTTGGTAGCCTGAAATCAGCCATTGTGGGAGTATTTACACCACAGAAATTGGCAAATGCTACAGTGAAAACTTTCCCCCTCCCCCACCCCCACCATCAGAGCTGGTTTTAAACAATTACCAACACCCCACTGCCTGGGGGTCAGGGTACCCTGAGCATTGGCCACTAGAGAAAGGCCCTGGGAGAGGGTCAGAAGAGCCCTGGGTAGGGCCATGGGTGGAGCTGGCCCCCTTCTTTTTCTCCTCCAGTCTCACAGCAGCCCGGTGCCTGGGCCACTGAGGTTTCCTCCCGACTGGGCCCCCCCAGTCTCTTCTCCACTATCTTAAAATGCACATCAATTCTAGGCCCTCCTCTTAGGATAAAGTGGGTCCACCAGGCCCTACAGGCTCTGACCCCTTCCCTCCTTTTCTCCATCTGAGAACTTCTCTGCCTTATTTGTACTGCTTGTTCCTGCCTCAGGGCCTTTGTACTTGTTCCCCCTGCCTGGTCTGCTCTTCCCACCCTCCATACCCACCTCCCAGGGTAACTCCTCATTTGCCTTCAGGTCTTCATGCTCTCAGGAAGACCTTCTGTGACCCTCCACCCCATCCCAGAAAAATGCTTATCACAGTTTTTATCTTTTTGTGTGAGTGATTGTGTCAAATCTTTCTCATCCACAGAGATGGTAAACCCCAGCAAGAGCCCAGAGTCTGGTTTGTTCAGCACTAATCTCCCCTACGAATCCCAGAACATAGTAAAACCAGTTGCTATCAAATCAATTCTGACTCATGCCGACCCCATGTGTGTCAGAGTAGAACTGCATTCCATAGGATTTTCGATAGCTGATTTTTCAAAAGTAGATTGCCAGGCCTTTCTTCTAAGGCGCCTTTGGATGGACTCAAAGTACACTAACTGCACCACCCAGGAACTCCAGAACATAGTGAAACCAAAACCAAACCCATTGCTGCCAAGTTGATTTCGACTCATAGTGACCCTATCGGACAGAGTAGAACTGCCCTATAGGGTTTCTAAGGAGCAGCTGGTGGATTCGAACTGCTGATATTTTGGTTAGTAGCCGAGCTCTTAACCACTGTGCCACCAGGGCTCCAGAACATAGCCTGATAAATATTTTCCAAATGGATGAATGAATGAACCATCTAGGTAGAACACTGACTTTAGGGAGCAGTAACTGCTTTTAAATCCCATCCCAGTGGGGAGAGGGTCAGACCCTGAGGGTAGGGCTGCAGTCCAAGTCCCTGTCCCATCTCTGGACTCACTGTGTGACCTGGGAGCCTCTGTTTATTTATTGGTAAGATGGGATAATAATAATGACAATAACATGCTGGCACAACCCTAAGGTTGTGTGAAATCAGATGCAACCACAGACAAGAGAAAATTCTATGAACTTTGGCCAAGTCAGGTTGAAGGAGTTACTAAATCTCTTTGAGTCCCAGCCTCCTCAGCCATGCACTGCAATCCCTGCCCCATAGGCAGTGGAGGGCGTGGACCAATCGCTCAGCCCCAATTCTAGCTCAGTATAAGCCTGAGCTCAGTGGGTGGCCACCGTGACTCTTACCTTTAGCTCCAAATCCATTTTATATAGGACCTGTATAGAATTGCCTATTGAGAAACCTAAGAATGATATGATAGCATGTGTTTTTGTTCCCTGGACCTGGGACAGGAAGGTGGGTCAGTGTTTAGAGAAAGGCCTCCCTGAGCATCTTCTCTGTGCCAGGCATCCCTCTGCAGCCATGTGGCTGGGGGAGGGGGGGGGCACCCAGCCGCCAGGTCTGTCTTAAGGGGGTTTCTTCCACAGGAGCAGCTCAGGAAGAAGTTGAGGACAGCCACAAGCGGAGCATTCATGGCAGGCCCTGGCCATGGGGGGGACCCTGGGGAAACCAGGCCACAGGACAATTACACAGTGCGGCTGAACAGGAACAGGGTGGTGGTCACACAGAGCTCAGCTGTACATCACAGGGGAAGGGGCTTCCCGCAGGGCCAGTGTGGGTTCTGGTGAAGACCGAAGATATTTGTATAGACTGTGCCGAGGGCTTGGTGGGGACTTAGGGGAGGAAGGTACCATGTTCTCAGCACCTCTACGTGTCAGGCTCTGGCCTGAGCACTTTACGCAGCATCTCAAAGCAATCTTTCAAGTATGCCCCACTAGCCCACCCTTTAAAGGGAGAAACTGAGGCTCAGAGAGAGAGGTGAGGAGAATTGCCCAAGGTCACTCAGCCAAAATATGCTGAACCAGAATTCTAACCCTGAGCCAGCAGCCTTTCACTGTCCCACCCTGCCCCCTCAGGGACCTGCCCTTGGCTATCTCCTGGAAGAAAAAAGGAGCTAAAGGGCACAGGGCTCTAGACAAAACAAACAAACAAACCCATTGCCATCGAGTTGATTCCAACTCATACGGCCCTACAGGACAGAGCAAAACTGCTCCATAGGGTTTCCAAGGAGCGGCTGGTGGATTTGGACAGCCAACCTTTTGGTTAGCAGCCATAGTACACCATAGTTCTTAACCAGTGCACCACCAGGGCCCTAGACACTCTCCCCAAGTCCACTGCTCTGTGGAGGTGGGGACCCCTGTGTGCCTCCAGCAGTATAATATTATTAAGAATGTTATTAACTATAATTTAATGATAGATTATTATGTTCCAGTGAGCACTCATTAGCTCATTTAATCCTCATAAGAGCCCTATGACTGGATCCCATAATTATCCCCATGTATAGATGAGAAATTGAAGTTTTCTCACTGATGCTAGAAAAGCTAGCATTGATTCCTCCAGCACCTTTTCTACTTTCTCAGAAATGGACCATGCGTTGTAGGGGACTTTGAGACATTCACCCAGAGTCACACAGCAAGAGGAGAGGAACAAGTCCGTTGGGAAGTCCTCTCTCATGTCTACCCTGAATCCCCCGGGTTGCTGTGAGAGCTTGACATTCCACAGCTTCTCTGGGCCAGCCGACAGCCACCCCACCACCTGGCCTTGGCCCCTCCTTTGTTGGGGGCCAGGAGAGGGGGTGGTTCCCCTTTGTTCCTGAGGCCTCAGCAGAGTGTTCTGACCCCAGAGAGGCCGGCTGAGGTCATGGGTCTGTGCCCCCTGCCCAGCCAGCCCAGCCACTCTGCCAGCCCTGTCAATCAGGTGCAGCCAGCCCAGCAGCCAGCCTTTATTTCCTAAATTAAAAGGGCTTGTGATTGCTGATTGAATTAAAGGCGGGAAGGTCAGCTCTGAGACCAGCCGGGAGATTTCAATCACAGGAGACAGGAGGCAGCTAGGGTGGGCAAGGGGGCGAGACAGAGAGCAGAGGAGGCAAGAGTGTGGAAGCAGGGACTAGGACGCCACTGCTTCTCTTCCAGACTGGACCCGGGCAAGGGATGGTGCAAGGGTAGCTTTCCACACCACCCTCGCTCCACTAGTCATTTCAGTGCTTTGGTTCAGATTGGAAAAATGTCGTCTTCCCCTTGTCCTCATGCAGTGGACAACCTGTACTACTGTGCCAGGCAGCCTTGCTTGTCTATCTATCCTCAGAAAAGTGAATTCCACACTGCTTCTCACTTCCTGCTGGCAGGAACTTCTTTTTGCCTTCCATCCTCAACTTCATGTGGGACTTTGAGGAGACATGAAGGATGATGCTACTTGCTTTGGGATTATAAAGGACAGTTGGCCTGCTTTCCCTCCACCTGTGGCTCAGGCTCAGGGATGCTGCAATCCCCCAGTACCTTCCTAGAGACCTGGGTAGACTGGAGAGAGGACTGGAATGAGCACCAGGAGATGCCAGTCCTCCTGGTTGTGTATCCTGGAGCAAGCCCCTTTGCCCTGGAACTCAATTTCCCCATCTGTACAATGGACAACACAGCCCTCACAGGGTTTGCTGGAGTAGCCAGGGTTGGGATGTGCCATCTTGCCCAGACTGGCTCTGAGCTGAACTTATATAACCATGTCACACACACCCCTCTCCTCCCCTGTGAAGAGACGAGTCAGAAGCAGTGAGGACTTGATCCCAGTCTCTGCTGGGTATATATGGGAGCCTCTGAGTAAAGCCCCAAGTCTTTCAAGGGCTAGCAAGAAGAAACAGGCTTTTCCCACAGTGAGTGGGACCGAAGTTAGGCATCAGGATAAGCTGATCTCTTTACACCTGGAGAAGGTAGATAGATGGTTCCATGCTCTGGCGGTAAGTAAGCACTGTGGAGGGAGGCAACCAGGCAGCCAGCTCAGTGGAGCTACAGAAGACTGCCCAGAGGAGGTGGCATTAATATTGGGCTAGGTGGATAGGAGGAAGGCTTATTCTTCAGAAAGAAAAGCAAGATCAGAGGCATGGAGGCATAAAAGTTTGGCTGCATTGCCATGTGGGAAAGAGGCCAGAGTTGAAGCTGCCAAGAGCCTGGGGAGAGACTAACAACGCTAATACTCACGTATATTGAGCACTGCCCACAGGCCGGCACAGTTTTAGACACTCTACACAGACTATCTCGTTTAGTTCTCACAACTACCCTAAGAGCTAGATGCATCTTATAGACCAGGAAACTGAGGCTCAGAGAGGTTCAAGTAACTTGCCAAGGTCACACAGCCAGTAGGATGTGGGCCGAAGCCGCCTGCTCTACCATGGCGCTAAGCACACCTGGTCTCCTTCCTAAGACACTGGGACTTGATTCTGCAAGTAACAGGTTATAAAGAGGTTGGCCAGGTTTCTGCTTTCCAAAGCTCCCTGGGGCAGCTAAGCAGAGAAGGGATGGCATTGGGGGAGACAGGAGGCGGGAAGCATGGGGGTGATTGAGAAACAGGAGGCCTGCCTGCCTGTTCAGGAAGCCAGGTCAGCAGCAGAGGGTGGGGGCTACCAGACTCTAACCTTGGCACACAAATGGATGGGAGCTGCTGGCTGGGCCAGCTGGGAGGTGGGGTGGAGGAGGAACTGGTTAGGGAAGTAGGTAATGAGTTGAGTTTAGACCGTATTAAGTTTGAGGGACCTTCAAGATCTTCAGGGGTCTGGAGCTCAGGGAGAAAGCCTGAGGTCGAGGAATCAGCTTGGGGGAGGCCAGTGCTGGTTGAGGCTTTGAGATCTCCCAGGGTGAATGGGTTCAGGGGAAGAAGAGAGAAGCCCTGATCTTATCCTGAGGCTGCCCAACCCCTCTGGACCCACAGTGGGGAGCCTTCAAGGAGATGGAGGGGGAACTGCCAGAGAGGGAGGAGGAGAGCCGGGAGAATGGGGCATCCTGGGAACATGGGAGGTCAGCGTGGAGAAGCTCGCAGCAGCCAGGAAAATAAGAACTCAACCGCTCCCACTGGATTTGGTGCCTGAGAGGTCCTGGCAGAGCCTGGCAGAGGGTGGGGATCCGGGCTGGGTGTGGGGCAAGCAGGGCACGGAAAGGCAGGCCAAGGAAGGGGATGGGCACACTCCAGTAAGAGGAGAAAGCTGGTGGGAGACAGCAGCTGGGGGGCCCTGGTGGCGGGAGGGGCGGAAGCTGCAGCTTGCGATGTCCCTGGAGCTTCAGGTTTGCCTACCCAGGCTCCCCTATGAGAAGTGCTCCTGACTTCCTCCCCACACCCTCCCCAAAGCACTCAGAAAAGGGCTGAGCCCACTGCCCGCCCTGGGAAGAGTTTGCTGATTCACTGAGGCGCTGAGCCAGCAGCCAGAAGATGGCAGAGACCCATCCCTGCCCCAAGGAGGAAAAGCATCTTAGGGCCCAGGCACGCAGGTGGCCTGGAGGACACAGGAAAGGCAACAGCCCCACCATCCTCCTCACACTCGTCCTATGCGTCCACAATGGCAGTGCTAGAGGTGGGTGAAAGCTGGCCCAGAACCAGGGAGAGAGGTGGATTCCCAGATATCCAGGAGGCAGAGAGAGCAGCAAATGCCCTATGAGAGGTCCCTGGACATAGTTCTCCAGGAGCGGGCACGGTTCCTGCCAGGTGGAGGGAGGGCCCCCTGGGTGAGGTGGGCCACGAAGGATGGATTCTGTTTTGCTCTTTGGAGATAGAAGGGAAAGGGCATCCCGGGCAGCAAGTGCGCAGGCAGGAAATTGACAGGCCTTGTCAGAGGCTGGCAAGGGGCCTGGGCTGGCTGGCTCCTGGGGCATGCCAGGAGGGGGTGAGGCATGAGGCCTGAAGGGAAGCTGGGTTCAGTCAGAGAGAACTTGGAATGTCTAGGTGAAGTCTAAACTTCGTCCCATACGCAAAGCAGAGCCTTTGCAGGTTTTGCAGCAGGGGAGTGTTCTGATGGTGTCTCCTGCTGACTAGGGTGGGGGCAGTGGGGCGACAAATTGGTCTGAGAGAGGAGGGAGAGGGAGGGAGTGCCCAACAGGGTCTCCCACTGGGTAGGAACCCCTGCCGTACAGTCCAACTCTTCTACTGGCCGGCTGGGCTGGTAAAAATAGCTGGGAATCCCGCTAGGATAAAAATAGCTGTGGGCAGGGCAGCTTACCTGCACCAACAGGTAGGGGAAGTAGGTCATGGCTAAGGGCCACCTGAGAGATGAGTGGGAGGGAGGCTCTGGGCTCTGAGAATCTGCAGTTTCTTCCAAGACCCAGCCCCTGGTGGCCCTGGGTCACTGAGACAGACACTCAGCTTTCGAGCAGGGGCTGGCAATGGAGCAGAAGGGTCTGGAGTCAGCCCTCCTGATCTGCAGACCACCTGCTGTATCCACCTGGGGGTCATTCCCATGTCCTCACTCTGTCATCATGAGCCTGGCTTTGGACATCTTCGGTCACCCTGCCCTGACTTCGAGAAACCACTGCCCAGAAGAATCTAGTGTTTGGTTTCTTGGAGACATCATTTCCTAGACTCACCAAGTTCATAATTGTTCTGTTTATTGCCATTATGTATTTACTGAGCGCTGTGCACTGTACTAACTATTCCATACCACAAGACCAACCTTTCCTAAATGAGCCAAATACCTCTCTTTTAGGGCCCTTGTCCACTGTGTTGTTTTATTTGTTTGTTGACGATCATACTTTTTTTCTTTTGGTGTACAGTCCTATGAATTTTAACACATGTATAGATTCATGTAACCACCACCACAATCAGGATACAGAGCAGTTCCATCATCCAAAAACTATCCCTGACAGTTACACCCTTACCCCACCCATAACCCTGGCAACCAGTAATCTGTTTTCCATCACTATAGTTTTGCCTTTCAAGACTGTCAAATAAATAAATGGGATCCAGCTGTATGTAACCTTTTGACTGGGTTCTCTCATTCAGCGTAAATGTGTTTGAGGTTCATCCAGGTTGTTGTATGTATCGATATTGTTCCCCCTTTTTACTGTTAGTAGTATTCCATCCTCCGAATGTACCCACTTTGTTTAACCATTCATCCGGTGAAGGACGTGTGTGTTGTTTCCAGGTTAGAGCTGCTATAAACATTCCTGTACAGGTTTTTGTGTGAACAAAGTTTTATTTCTCTAGGGTAAATATACAGGAGTGGGATTGCTGGATCCTATGGTAAGTGTATGTTTAATGTTACAAGAAGCTGTCTTTCAATGTGGCCGCACCATTTTATATTCCCATCAGCAGCATGTGAAAGGCCCAATTCCTCCGCATCCTCGCCAGTACTTGGCTTTGCTACTGTTTTTTTATTCTAATCATTCTAATAGGTATAGAATGGATTGTGTTTTCAACTGATGGCTAATGATGTGGAACACCTTTTCGTGTGTTTATTTGCCATCGTATATATACGCTCTGTGATGGAGTGTCTGTTCAAGTTCTTTGCCCTTTTTTAAACGACATGACTTGTTTCCTTACTACTGAGTTTTGAGAGTTCTTTATGTACTCTAGGTACAGGCCTTTGGCTGGATACGTGGTTTACAAATATTTTTCTCAGTCTGTAGCTTATCTCTTCACTCTCCTGGCAGTATCATTGACAAAGCAAAAACTTAAAATTTTGATGAAGTCCAATTTATCAGTTTTCCCTTTTATAGATCATGCTTTTTGTGTCATTTATAAAACCCTTCACCTAATCCCAGGTCGTGAAGATTTTCACACACGTACACTTCTAAAGGAGTCCCTGGGTTGTCCAGGTGGTTAACATACTCAGCTGGTGACTGAAAGGTTGGAGGTCCAAGGCCACCCAGAAGTACCTCAGAAGAAAGTCCCGATAATCTGCTAGTTATGAGGCTAACTCTTAGCCAATACCACACTGTCCTGATTACTGTAGTTCATACCAAGTCTTAAATTTGGTAGTGTAATTCCTCCCACTTCATTCTTTTATCCAAAATTGTTTTAGCCATTCTAGTTCCTTTGCCATTCCACAAAATTTTAGAATCAGCTTGTCAAAAAAAAAAAAAAAAATGCTACTGGAATTTGATTGGTATTATGTTAAATCTATTATTCACCTCGGGAAAACTGACATCTTTACTATGTTGAGTCTTCTAATCCATGAACATGGTATATCTTTCCATGATTTAGGTCTTGGTTGATTTCTTGCAATAGCGTTTTGTAGTTTTCAGCATACAGATCCTACACACCATACTGTGGTCTTTATTTGTGGTCTTTTTTCTAATATCTGCGTTCTCCACTAGACTGTCAGTCCCACAAGGGCAGAGACCGTGTCCATGTTACACACCACTGTGTTCGCTGAACTCCCAGAGTAGGCCTTCACTAAATATCTCTGAATGATGATACTTCTGCATACTTCATCTCATTGAATTGTCCCACAACCCCTACAGGGTAGGGATATGCTCATTTCATGGACGAGAAAGCTGAGGCTTAGAAATGTGTGTGGTAGGCAGAATTCTAAACTGGCCTCCAAGATTCCCACACACTATTATACACACTTTGTATAATCCTCTTCCCTTTAGTGTGGACAGGACTTGTGAATAGAATGGGATGTCACTCGTGATTAGGTTACATTATACAGTAAAGATGAAGGGGTTTGGTAATCAGTTGACTTTGAGTTATTTGCAAGGGATATTTTTCTAGATGGGCTTGACCCAATCAGTTGAGTCCTTTAAATGAGGACCTAGAGGTCAGAGACAGAAGTTAGAGAGATTCAAAGTAGCAAATATGCTCTCCTGTTGGCCTTGAAGAAGCAAACTTTCATGTTGTAGAGAGGGCCATGTGGTAGGGAACAGCAGAGTTGAGGGCCTCTGTTCCAAAACTGTGAGGAACTTAGAAGAGGACTCCAAGCCTCAGATAAGATCACAGTCCCAGCTGACACCTTGATTTCAGCTTGGTAAGACCCTGGTCGTCGGACCCGGCTAAGCTGTGCCCAATTTCTGATCTATAGAAACTGTGAGATAACAAAGAGGTGTTGTTTTAAGCTGCTGAGTTTGTGGCAATTTGTTACGCAGCAATAGGACCTTAATACAGGGAGCCTTGCCCAGCCTCCCAGAGCTGGGACCCACAAGCTGCTGGACTGCCAGGCTTTTGCTCTCAACCACCCACCATTCTTCCTGATGGCTTCTTCTTTGGAGGAGTCCTTGGGTTGTACAAGCAGTTAATGTGCTTGGCTGCTAAAAGAAAGGTTGGAGGTTCAAGTTCACCCAGAGGCACCTTGGAAGAAAGATCTGGTGATCTACTTCCGAAAAATCAGCCACTGGAAATCCTATGGAGAACAGTTCTACTATGCACACATGACATCGCCAAGAGTCAGAATCAACTCACTGGCAACTGGTTTGTTTTGTTTTTTAATGCTCCCAACAGGAGGGCATGAAGGCCTTCTTAGTTCGTGCCTTTTGTTTTGTTTTGGTTTTCTGTTTGAATCCCAGGCTTACAGAACCCTTGGTTCATGACATTTTCATGAATAGTTCCTGCTCAGCTAGCTTTTATTCATGTTGGTTAGTCAGCTAGTTGGTTTTAATAATGCAATAAACATCCATAAACCCACCATTCAGAACAAAAGATAGTCCTTGACAATAACGCACATTTAACCATGACCCACTCATTCCATCTCCTACACCCATCTGCTTAACTGTCATCTGAATCCTGTGTTCATTATTCCTTCGCTTAAAGCTTTATATAGCTTAATTGCATCTATATAAATGTTGTAAAAGTTAAGGTATTTTTTAAAAAATTATTTTAGTGGTTCTTAACTTATAAAAAAGGTATCGTGTGGTACATAATCTCTTGGGACTTTTTCTGTGTGTGGTTAAATATGTATATATACATATATATATATGTATATATACATATATATATATATAACAAAACATTTGCCAATTCAACATTTTTTACATGTATAATTCAGTGACATTGATTACATTCATCATGCTGTAAAACCATTACCACTATCCTTTTCCAAATTATTCCACCAACATTAACAGAAACTCAGTGCCTCCAAGAAATGGCTCCTCATTTCCCCACCACCCCATTCCTGGTAACCACTAATAAACTTTGGTCTCTATATGTTAATCTCTTGAGACTTTTTCATGTTTGTTTTGTGTCACCAAGATGTGTGTATATTGTTGCATTTTAGAGTGGGTCATTCATTTTGACAGCTGTATAATACTTCACCGCATGGCTACACGTCCGCGGCTTATTCTTCCACTCTCCTACTGATGGGCATTTGCATGGTTTCCAGGTTTTTGCTATCATGAACTGTGCTACTCTGAGCATTCTTGTACATGTTTCCTGGTTCAGTATCTTGCTTCTCAGTGTCAAAGTTTGCCTAAGTAAACAAAAGGGAAGGAGTTTGTTCATTTGACATAGAAGGAGCAAGAGCGTGACAAAACTTCTTGCAAAGGACCCGCCCTTGACTGATTGCTCCTATTGCACTCACCCCAAACTGCTGCTCCAGCAGATCCAGCCCAACGCTGTCAGCCCTGGACGCCCAAATCTGAGGCTTCCAGCCCAGCATCCCACCCGGGAGCATTAGGAGCACACAGGCAGCTGTGCACCAACATGCATTTCACCATCAAGAACTGGCTCTGAGGAAATGTGCTCACCGCGGTAATGATTTGCTCATAGCTGCTGGCAAGACTTTCACCCCAAAGACGTCTCTCTGTGCATTTGGAACCCACTGTCCCAGGAAGCTACTGTGGCCCAGACCACAGCGGAGCATGCAATGACAGCAAGTATGGTGACAGGGTGTAAAGCAGGAAGTGACATGCAGCCACAAGATGGCCCCTGCCCTGCAGGGAGACCCTGGATGAGTCACGAACCTCCTTCTGGCCCAAAGTATTCTCACGCAGCCCAGGGGACATGCACACCCAGTGAGATAAGAGTTTTGACATCTGGTTGAAGGTGAGAGGGTGGAGGGGAATGAGAGAACAGCCATGTCTGGGTAGGCTGTGGCCTTCCCTGCAGAAAGAACCCTGCCCAGGGCTGGGCGGGAGGGCCACTCCTGGCCAGGGCCTCATGGCCCCTCATTGCACTGTCACCACACATATCTGGAAGGGACGACAGCCCCCTCTCCAGGCTGTGATCCCGTCTCACTTTCCTCACTGGTCCCTTCATCAGGGCAGACCACTCAGGGCATGATATTCCCTGCAACAGGACAGGAGAGCCCAGAGGTTAGGGACACAGCCTTTGCAGACAGAACCAAGTTAAAATTTCAGCTCCTTCCCTTTCCCAGCTATGTAACTGGGTAGTTTACTTAAGCTCTTCAACCCTCAGTTTACTCATCTATAAAATGGGATGATAAAATTCACCATAATTCAGCACACACTTTGGCTTTCAACCTAGGCTCTGTCACTTACTGGCTGTGTGATCTTGGACAAGTCACTTAACCTTCCCATGCTTCAGTTTCCTCATCTGTAGAATAAGTTGAAAATGCTACCCCCCTCAAATGGTTGTGATGAAGATTAAATGAGTCACATTTGTGAAGAATTCGGCATGGTACCTGGTACATAGTGGGTGCTCAATAATGATAATCGAAGTGAAGGTCAACATCATTCATTCATTCAGGTAGCTTCACTTGGGGCAGCGAGTCAACTATGCAGCTGGCACGGTGCCTAAAGCTGTGGGATAGACAGAAAGAAGGAAGTTCTTGATGTTAAGGAATTTGCCACCTAGTAGGAGGAAAAGACGAATGTCCTAGTAAGTATGACACAGGACCCAGGTACATGGAGAGGGGCAGAGAAGCTTCTGGGGCTTCAAAGGGTGAGGCCACAGCCTCCTAGTTTTCAGAGTCAGATCTTCACCAACTTAGTTCTGGAGTGTGAAGCTGCCTTTTACAAGTGTCAGCAGGATGGGACCAGATCCGCTGCCCACAGCTGAGGGGGCGGGACTGCCATGCTCAAGGGGCAGAAGAATGGGGCCTGCTGTAGTCCCCACTCAGATGGACTAGGAGAATGGGGCTGCCCAAATGCAAAGGAGCAGAGTTGCCATTCCAGTGGGCCTGGAAGGTGAAACTGAAGCCCAGGGCAGAGGGGTCTCCACCCAGAATCTGGAAAGTGTGGCCAACACTGGAGGGCAGGGCCATTGCCTAGATTGTTTCAGAGAATAGAGGGTTATTTCCAAAACTTGAGAACTAATGTAATGTGTTCTGTTGACTTGCTTGGTGCGTATTATCCCTTCTTTCCCTCCAATTTCTACCATTTGTAATAGAAATGTCTAGTTCATGCCTGTTCCACCATCGTACTTTGGAAGCAGATAACTTATATTCAAGATTCCGCAGATAAAAAGGAATTTTGTGGAAGATGAGATTTTGGACTTGGAGTTGATTTAAGACTTTTGGGATGATATGATGAGGTAAAAGTATTTTACATGTGGCAAAAACATGAATTGGAGGGGGCACAAAGGGTGGAATGTTATGGATTGAACTGTGTCTCCTAAAAATGTGTGTCAGTTTGGCTAGGCCATGATTCCCAGTATTGTGTGGTTGTCCACCATTTTGTGATACGATATGATTATCCCATGTGTTGTAAATCCTAACCTCTATGATGTTAATAAGACAGGATTAGAGGCAGTTATGTTAATAAGGCAGGACTCAATCTACAGGATTAGGTTATATCTTGAGTCAATCTCTTTTGAGATATAAAAAACAATCAAGCAGAGAGGAAAGGGACCCCATACCACCAAGATAGAAGTGCCAGGAGCAGAGCATGTCCTTTGGACCTGGGATCCCTGCACTGAGAAGCTCCTAGACCAGAGGAAGATTGATGAAAAGGACCATCTCCAGAACTGACAGAAAGTGAAAGTCTTCCCCTGGAGCTGGCACCCTAAAATCACTCTTCTAGCTTCCTAGACTATATATGAGAGAATAAATTTCTGTTTGTTAAAGCCATTCACTTGTGGTATTTTTGTTATAGCAGCACTGGATAACTAAGATAGCCCCCCCAAAAGGAAGCACTTAGAAAAATATTCTGGTGAGCTGAGGGATTGAAGAAGACAAATTGAGGCCACACTTGGGGAGGTCTGTCCCCCAACCATGAAGAAGTTGAAGCCAGTCGTCATTCCTCCAGCAATGAGATACAGACGGTGTGTTTCTGCAACAGGTCTGTGCCAGGTAATTACAGGAAGCAAGGGGTGAAAGAGGCCTGTTCTTTGCCCAAGGGGCGAACATCAGAAGGAGGCCTACTTCTCCCGAGCCTCTCAAGGAGGCCTGGGCCTGACCAGGTGGGGATCTGAGGGCCTGTCATGATGTGTCTCCACACAGCGCCCCCTCCTGCCTCACTCCAGTCAACCCCCTCAGAGGTGATAGCAGCAGCCAGGCTTCCTGCACACATTGCTCTCTAGGTTTGGGAGACGGTCTGGTTGCCAGACTGATGATGGGCTGGGACTGGGGCGGGAGTGGACAGGCACAGTCACAGTTCCTCTGTATCCAGTGGGCATCATAATCCCTGGAGTGTTTCCAGCAGCAGATGCTGGGATGAGAAGCCCTGTGCCCACCACCCAGGAAGAAAAGGGGTGTGAACTTCATGGAGATCCCACCCCTTCCAGGCCCTTTACACTCATTACCTTGGTTACTGTTCACATCAGCCTTGGTGGGGTCACTTTATTATCCCCATTTCACAGCTGAGGAAACTGAGGCCCAGAGATTACACAGCCAGTGAGTGGTAAAGCTAGATTCTAACCTGAGTCCTTCCAGCTCTTGGCCCAGACTCCACACTGTCCTTAGATTAACAAAAAGAGAATTTGAGGGCATCAACACTGTCTTCACATTCCTGGAGGCAGCCATTGGTGTCCAGATCAGACCTCTCCCTATCATCTCCAGAGGCACAGCTGGATTGGGAAGCCACAAGAGACAAAGCTGGGGTCAATTCGAAGTTTGCTTCAGCAAATGGATACAGTGCCTTGGGAAGGTGACTAAGCCTCGGGCTGTGATGGGGGTTCGGGTGCTCGGGGGTGGCCTGTTCCACTCTGAGGTCCCTCCACCTGGGAGTCTATGGTTTTATGAAATGATTTAGCCCAGTTTTGCCCCCTCACACACACATGTATACCTTCCAAGCTGGGGTTGCCTCACTCCCGATCCTCTTTCCTTTGTTCTTATTGACTCGCTGTCTTAGTTTTCTGGTCCTGCTGCGACAGAAATCCATGAGTGGGTGGCTTTAAAGAACAGAAACTTATTTTCTTACAGGTCTGGTGGCTCAAGTCTAAATCAGGGTCTTAGGCATGTCAGTTCCTTCTGTGAGTCTCTTAGTTTCTGGTATCTACCAGTGATTTTTTGGCACTCCTTGGCATTCCTTGGCGTTCCTTGGAATCTGTCTCTCCCCTGTGTGTCTTCGTGTCTGTTCTGATCTTCTTATAACTCAGAAGTGATTAGGTTTAAGATTCCATACACTGGTATGACCTCATTCACATAAACAAAAGAGAATCCTATTTCCAAACAGGATGACATCCACAGATAACGGGGCCAGGAATTTAACAAATATTGTTGGGGAGACGCAATTCAATCTACAACACTACCTCATTCATAAACTAATTCCTTGTTTCACTTACTCATTCTCGTTCACTCAACACACCTTGAGAAGTGCAGCTGGGGGAAGAGGTGTAGGTCAAGTTACACAGAAGAGTAAGAGGAACTCCTGGCTGTAGGCTGGGCTCATAGGAAATGAGGTCTCTGGGGAAGAGGAGGCCATTGGGCAGCTCAGTGACAGCCACAGAGCAGGGTGAGGGTGGGGGAGTGTCTTAGTCTGGGTTCTCTAGAGGAGCAAAACCAGTGAGATGTATATATAAATATAAAGAGAGATTTACTTCAAGGAAATGGCTCACACAATTGTAGGGCTGGCACAGCCCAAATCCGTGGGTCAGCAGCAGGCTGGAGACCTCCGCTGGCTCATGAGGTTTACAGGGGGTGGCGAATCCAAAATCTGAAGGTCAGGCAGCAGGCTGGAGACTTCCACAGGCTTGTATCCCAAGAACCTGAGGTCAGACGATGAGAAGAGTGCAGGGTCAAAAGAGCTTTGATTTATTTACTGAAGGCAGGCCACACCCCCAAGGAAACTCCCTTTGCAGATGATTGGCTGATCACATCAGATCACATCATGGAAAGTGATTACATTATATTACATTATGGGAAAGAAACCAATCCAGTGTCTGAAAATCATAGCCTAACGAGGTTGACACATAACATTAACCGTCACAGGGAGGAAGTCAGTGGCTTTCTCATACCTCAAAGATCAAAGGAAGAGTGGTCATGGCCCCCAGACCTTCTGTTGCCCCAGGACAGGAACCATTCCAGAAGCCAACTCTTCAGTCATGGATTGGACTGGACAATGGGTTGGAGACGGATGCTGGTGAGGAGTGAGCTTCTTGGATGAGGTGGACACTTGAGACTATGTTGGCATCTCCTGCCTGGAGGGGAGATGAGAGGGTGGAGGGGGTTAGAAGCTGGTGAAAAGGACACGAAAAGAGAGTGGAGGGAGAGAGCAGACTGTCTCATTAGGGGGAGAATAATTGGGAGTGTGTAGCAAGGTGTATATGGGTTTTTGTGTGAGAGACTGACTTGATTTGTAAACTTTCACTTAAAGCACAATAAAAATTATTTAAAAAAAAAAAAAGATCAAAGGAAGACATGGCTATCCCTGCCATAGGGTTGTAGCCTAGCCCCCAAGTTAGTCCAGATTCCCACCTGATTTTTCCAGGTCCAGCTGTACCGTGCTGTTCCACTGGCCATTGGAAGGGGAAAACAGGAATGGCTCAGAGCCTCTACCTGGAAGAACATCCAGGCTAGGATCTGCCTGGGCCCTTCACATCTGCCCTGGTGCCCTGCACAGGAGCCTGTGTTCCTGGGCCTTGAAGGCCCGGTCTCCTGGTTATCATTCACCTCTCACTCTGTCCCTCAGGCTCTGGCTCATGCAGATTTCCAGCTCCAGCTCTGCCTTCCCCCACCCTCACCCCCTCAATATCTCACTGTCCCACTCCTCTCTGTCTTCCTCTCTCCCTCTTTCCCTCTCTTGGCATCTCACACTCTCCCTCACTCTTTCTGGCTCTTTCCCCTTTATCTCTCCCGCACTCTGTCTGTCCCTCTTGCTCCGGCCCTGTCTCTTGGCCTTGCTCTGCCTGGGTCCCCTGGCCCTGGCAGCCAGTGCAGCAGGCCCAGCCTCACACCATGGCCTTTCAGGGGCACTGTCTCAGAAGTTTTTGTGTCACTCACCAGAACCACAACGTCTCACTCTGCATCCGCATCTCAAAGCACAGAATGTGAAACCCCACTTGGGCCCCTCTGGTGGGAACTTCCCCCAGCTCTGCTTCCCAAGAAGAGCCCTTCTACCCCTCCACCTGACCTTTAGCCTACACCTAGGGGTCTCCCTGCCCTTTGGCACAGGGAACACTTTTAACTGTGGAGAGGCAATAGGGCCACACACACACAGAATCCCTGAACCCTGGCCATAGCACACTATCCTCGGTCCCCTCAGGACACTCTGCTGCCCTCACCCACCAGTTTAAATAGGTGTGTTTAATCTGTGGGAAATCCTAGTGCCGTAGTGGTTAAGTGCTATGGCTGCTAACCAAAAGGTCAGTAGTTCAAATCTACTAGACACTCCTTGGAAACTCTATGGGGCAGTTCTACTCTGTCCTATAGGGTCGCTGTGAGTCAGAATCGACTCGACGCAAGGAGTTTGGTTTTGGGGGGGTTTTAGTCTATGAGTATGTGTGTATGGGGGGGTTCTTCATAAAGCTGCAACCTTAGGGACAGAATCTCCCCATGACATTTCCTCGGTGCCCTGTTCTCCGTCCCCACCATCTAGTCTTCTACCAGGAAGTGGAAACAGAGTGGGGAGACCTCAGATCCCTGTTCATATCCCATTTCTGCCCCTTAGGCAAGCCTCTGAGCCTCTCTGGGCCTCATTTTTCTCATCTGTAGAATAGAAATAATTAGATTGGTGTGAGATTGAAAAGAGGCAGTCCAGGCATTGCCCCTTACACAGGGCCCAGCCTCAAGTAGAACAGTCTGAGGGTTCTGCTGGTGGAAGGCCTGTGCTACAGGCAGATGAACTAGAGGGAGGAGCCAGTCCTGTGGCCAGAGGCACGGACCAGAGGCCCAGCCAGGCAGACCTACCACCAAGTCCTCTCCAAGGCCATGGCGGGGGAGGGGATGATTGCACAGGCTACCCACATAGAATATCCTCCTTTTTCCAAGTACCAGCCACGGGTGCACCTCGGACTCACAGGGTCTGGGGAGACTGCGCCTGCCAACAAGTCCCTGGGACCAGCGAGGCGAGTCCCAGGCCATCATTGCTGTGGGTGGCTGTGCAGGAGGGGCAGCCCTGAGCTGTCCCTGTGACTTTCAGAAGACAAATCGAAGTGGGGGACGTCCTTGCATAGGAAGTGGGGGGGTTGTCCTCCCACTCAGTCTTCATCCCAGCCCCAAGAATTAGACTCCTTCAGCTCCCAGACATTCTTTTAGCTCAGTAATGAAGTCTCTCCTGAGGTTCGACCTTCAGCCAAAGATTAGACAGGCCCATAAAGCAAAACAAGACTAAAGGGGCACACCAGGAGGGGACAGGAAAGCTGGTAGTGGGGAACCTAAGGTCGAGAAAGGGAGAATGTTGACATGTAGAGGGGTCAGCAACCAATGTCACAAAATAATACGTGTATTAATTGTTTGTTGAGAAGCTAGTTTGCTCTGTAAACCTTCATCTAAAATACATTAAAAAAGAAACTGTTCAAAAAAAAAAAAAAAAGAATTAGGCTCTTTTAGAAAGGGTGTCTCTATCTTAGCCCAGCTCCCTCTAAAAGTGGAGGCTAAGTGGATTCCAGGCCTGGGTGCAGGGAAATTATTTGGGAAGTGATCTCAGGGAGCAGGCTGAGGGACTTGGGTAGAGGAGGTGTGAAAAGGATGGGAGGATGGCCAAGCGAGGATGTTTTATCGAATTGGCTGCCCTGTGGGCCACTGGTGCTGACCCCGCAGGGATCTATTTAAGAACCCTATGACACAAATCTCAAAGGTGTCTGCCCAGAGGGTGAAGGAGGGAAACATTGGCTGGCTCCCATCCCCTGCTGGGCAAAGGTATCCCAGGGCCTCCCTTCTGGAGTGTGCACACCTGAGCACCGAGCAGTTACTCAGGCCTCCATGTGGCCATGTATCCGAGAAGGCACTGTCCGATTGTACCTGCGCAGAGCCTGACACACCTGGGTGGAAGAGCCCACAGTGGAGCTGGAGTAAGGGGTGCGACCAGGAGGATTTGGTTCAATAGGTTTCCAGTGCAAGGCCCTCCTTCCTGCCTCCACCAGGTCACCAGGAGCATCAGGGGCATCCTTGAGGGCCAGCTTTTCTGGGTGTGAAATACACTTTGCTGCAGTCAGAGAACGCTCGGAGCGTGGACATCAGTGTGGAAGGGCAAGTTCTAAGTCTGTTTTGTCCAGCTTGAGTGCCAGGCTGGCTTTGCTCCTGAAGTGCTTCCTGAGGCAGGGGGCCTCAGGCTGGAAGGAAGCAAGCCCCATTCTGCCTGGAACTGGAGCCAGACCCTCCCCAAAGCCTCCCTGCCCCAGCCTAGGCTTCACTTCACGTGCATTTATTTCCTGCCCAGACAGCCTCACTTCATTTTCTCAAGCAGCTCCTTTAGGCTCCTCCCCTGTCTCCCGGTTCATTGTCTCAACGTCCCTCCTGGACCTCACCCCCAGCACCCTCCTGCCCACCGCCTCCAGATCTTAGCACTGGCCTCCCTGCCTTCTGTTGCTGGGCCTTTTCCAGGCCTGTTGGGGCCCTGCCCACATCAGCAATTACAAGTGACCACTTTTTCTTCTCACTCACACAAGGTGGCCATTGTCCACAGCTCAGGAGAGGATCGTCCGTGTTCATGCTGTGGCAAAAGAAGGGTATGTATCCAAGGCCGCTGTCAGTTCCTCCTGCATGTGGCGTCCAGCCACAATGTGGCGCACGCAGGCCAAACACACCTCACACAGGGCCTCACACAGATGCACAGAATGGGCACACCGAGGCAGAATGGGAACACAGACACAGACCTCAGGATAGAGGGAAGTGAGTTGTTGTAGTGCAGTGATTTACTTAACATGGCCCTTCTAGCCATAGTCTTTGTGACTCACACACAATGATTGAGTGGGAGTATGCAAATAAGGTGTATGGGACCTGTGATGGTTGGGGTTATATGTCAACTTGGTTAGGCCATGATTTCCAGTATTGTAGGATTAACCTTCATTTTGTGATGTGTTGTAAATCCCAGCCTCTATGCCTGTGGTTATGGTCCCATTTGAGAGTGAGTTGTCCTTTATGTTAATAAGGCAGGATTAGTGTGGGATGTATCTTGAGTCACTGCCTTACTAGAGGGTGTGACTCAAGTCACCATTCTTGCCACCCTTATTCAAGTCACACCCATGCACCACCTGGATTGAGTAAGGGGAGTTTCCTTGAGGGTATGGTTTGCATCCCATATGTATACGAATGCTCTGGCAAAGCTCCCCCTCTTGGTCTGGACCCCACATACAGTGTGTGATCTTCTGACCTCTGGTCCTTGGAGCTTGAGCCAGGAGTCTGCCTTCTGACCTTCCAGTTCTGGGATTTGCCAGCTTCCGTAGCCCCTTGAGCCAGCAGTCTTATCGTCTGAACTGATTCACCAGCTTCCACAGCCTGTGAGCCAACAGCCTGTTGCCTGGCCTCCTGATTTGAGTTCGTCAGCCCCTGCAGACACATGAGTCAAGAGAACCCTCCAGCCTGACACCTGACTCACAAATATTTGAGACTTGTGAGCCTCCACAACCGCTTGAGCCATTTCCTTGAGATATTTGAGTTCTGTGAGACTTTACAGTGAATTATGGAACCCAAAGATGAGAGGGAGAGTACAGAGGGGAAGAGGAGTAGTTGATGTTAGAGATAATGGAGTTGGAAAAGTTGGACATTTGTGACAGCTTCAGCCTCTGCCTCATAGGAATCGGCTTTGTGCTGAAACTTATAAAAGAAATTATTCATTCAGTTGCCCAGGATCACACCAAGAATTCTCAGTTGAACTGGAGCTTGGAGATTTAGAACCCAGGGCTAGATAGGCCCACTCAGAGACTGAGCCTGAGTAATAGTGAAAGGAGTGGGTGGGGGCAGAGCGTGACTTTTCGAAATACCCTCTGCAGAAAACCAGAGTGGCTACCTTAGAGTCAATTCAGACTCGTGGGGATCCCACGTGTGTCAGAGTAGAACTGTGCTCCATAGGGTTTTCATGGCTGATTTTTCTGAAGTACGTCGCCAAGCCTTTCTTCTGAGTGGCTTCTGGGTGAACGCAAACCTCCAACCTTTCAGTTAGCAGCAGAGCACATTAACTCAGTTTGCACACTCAGGAACACCCCCTCCGCGGAAAAGAAGGGAAATTCTCAGCCAGACATACCTGCCCTGAAGGAATGCCTCCAGCACAGCTACCCACCCCTGGCTGCCCCACCACCCATGGCCACCCTGCCTGGTGCCCCAGGTGGGGAAGGGATGGGTGGGGTGATCACCTATGTGGGGGACAGGAGCTGTGTCCCAACATTCATAGTGTCCAGAGGTCTGGAGTCCCCAGGAGGAGCCAAGAAAGAAACTTTGTCTCCAGAGGCCCAAGGGTAACTCACGAAGCCTCAGTGGGTCTGCCGAGACCCCCATGGGTAGGCTGGGCACTGTGGTTCTTGGGAAACCCTGCAGCTGAGATCTTGGGGGTCTAAAGGGGCCATGTCTGTCACCTCCCAGGCCCTGGTCAAACACCCTTCCTGACCCAAGGAGATGAGTCAGATGTGGGGAGGCCCTTTTGGTGCACCCCCCAGGAGAGGTGGGCATGGTATAGAGGGGCCAGGCTCAGGCCCGCACTGCCGAGCCTCCCACCCCTTGGAGACAGCCCCAGGCCATGGGAACACATAATGGGGACCAGGGAACAGCCATTGCTGTCTTTATGGGAGTCAAATCAGCATTGCCTTCTTCAGTGGCAATGCCTCATAGCCTTTATGTCCCCATCAGCCAGGCCGAGTACTAGGCCATTTCAGTGCAAGATGCAAGTAACCCTTGTCCTCATGAGGGCTCCTGCTGGCCAGCCCTGGCTATACTCAGATTTCAAGAATCGGCAAAGTTCTTTCACTCAAGAGTTCACATCTGCAGAGTCTGAGATGTATATCCCTCCATCCCCCACCCCCCCTTCAGGGAACCATCTTTTAGCTGAAGCTCCCCCCCAAAAAAAACCTCTTGCCATCAAGTCAATTTCAACTCATCTTCTAGCTACATTGTCAAAAATCCTAGAAGTTGGAATCCAAGATACAACCATCCAAGTTTTCTACAGCAGTAAAACCAGGGCTTCGAACCGGTTCCAAATGATTCAGTAATTGCCAACGCAAACTGAGGACGCATATGCTTTGCATAGCAACCAAACCTGTCGCTCATAGGATTTTGACCCAAGTAGGAAACAAATGGAAACCCTGTGGCTTAGAGGTTAAGAGCTATGGCTGCTAACCAAAAGGTCAGCAGGTCAAATCCACCAGGCGCTCCTTGGAAACCCCATGGGGCCGTTCTATTCTGTCTTACAGGGTCACTATGAGTTGGAACCCACTCAAAAATGGCAGCCGATGGCACCACTTTAGATGTGTAGTAACTCTTTACAGTCTTGCCAATAATGTCACTTTCCAAAAGTCCTGTCATGGTCCTTATTCCTGAAAGTTTCAGGAGCTTGATGCGGGAAACTGCATTACTGGCAGAACTGTGGACAGTCATATACCTTCAGAGCAGCGCAGTTGCCCACCATCTTTGAGCAGGGCACAACTGTTTGCTTCCTACTCAGGTCACAGTCCAACAGGCAACAGATTTGTTTGCTATGCAACACATATACTGCCTTAGTTTATGTCAGCAACTGCTGAACCATTGTGACTGGTTCAAAGCCCTGTGTAAAACAAAGACCACAATGATTTATTGACTGCTCAGTTTTGTGGGCTGTCTTGATTGTTTTGTGGGTCTCCCAAGGGATAAGGTCACCAGTGAGCTGCATTTAGTGAGGAGTCAGAGGGCTGGAAGGTCCAAGGTGGCCTCACTGCATGTCTGAGGACTTCATGCTGTCAGCTGGATCTCCATTCTCACCCTCCGGGTGCCTCATTCTCCAGACCCTCCTCCTCTAGGTGAATATCCTGGCCTTCCTTACGGCATGGCAGCCATCCTCTTGAAAGCACTAGAAAGGGAGCTTCCAGGCCTCTCAAGGGCTGAACCTGGAACTGGCACAGCATCGCTTCTGTTGCATTTTTCAGCCAAAGCAAGTCACAAGGCCAAGCTCGATTTGGGAGGGGAGGCGGTGAGGGGGAATAGACTCCACCTCTTGATGATAGGAAGGGCAAAGAATCTCTGGCCACCTTTATTCCGTCAGAGGGGAAGGACTTCCTTGGTTACCCAGTCTTGGGAAAGTCAGGACAGAGCCCACGTAGCCTGATGAAGACCTGGGAACTTACAATAGATGAGGTCACTCTCCTGCTCCTGAGGCTCCCCTGCTCCCTGGGCCCCCAGGACAGCGACCCTCCCCAGTACTCTGCCCACAGTGACCCTGGAGGCCTGGCACAGGGGAATGGGGAGGGGTTGAGCCACCCTTTATCCCAACTTATTGAAGCATCTGAAATTGGTCTGAGGGTGAGATTCCTTTGGCTGTGGGTTGTGGGGGGAGGGTGCCTCCATCCAGAGGCTCATACCAAAGCCCCTTGGGGAGGCTCCAGCTGGAGTCAGACTGGGACAGAGCCTGGGCATGGGGATAGGGCAGGTTCTGCTCAGCTCTCAGGGGGCAGAGCTGAGGCCACCTGTCTTAAGGGGCTGGTCCAGGACACCCCAGGTCTCTCTCTTCCTTTTCTTCCAAGCAGTTCCCTGCACAGGTATTGAGCTCCCACCACACTGGCTGCACAGGTATTGGACAGCCAAGCCATCCCCTCCTGTCTCTCTTTCACCCCCTGCTTTCATCTAACTCTTCCCTCAGTCATGCTACAAATATTTATTGAGCACTTACCTATAGGGTTGCTATGAGTTGGAATTGAATCGACAGCCACAGGTTTGGTTTTGTTTTTTACTACATGCCCGGCACTGTGCGACTGGATGGCACTG
This sequence comes from Loxodonta africana, assembly GCF_030014295.1. Lineage (NCBI taxonomy): Eukaryota > Metazoa > Chordata > Mammalia > Proboscidea > Elephantidae > Loxodonta > Loxodonta africana. The sequence continues at coordinate 106,751,034 of NC_087342.1, forward strand.
GGTTGGGTGCTAGTCACTAGGGATATATCAATGAGCAAAACAACCCCTGTCCTCTTGGAGTTCAGATTTGAGGGGGAGGGAACAGAGTGTTTATAGACAATAAACAAGATAAATGAGCAAATTGTAGAGTATATTAGAGGGTGATAAGATGTTTGGGGAAAATAAAACAGAGTTAGAAAAACAGCGTCAGGATTGAGCGAGGAGGGCAGGTGGCAGCATTAACAGGGTGATCAGGAAAGGCCTCACTGAGAAGGTGATATACTGATATGTGAGGAAAGACCCCTAGGAAGCAAGGGGATGAGCCATGTAGATAGCTGGGGAAGAGCATCCAGGGGACGGAAGAGGCAATGCAAAGGCCCTGAGGTGCCAGGCACATCTGAGGACTAGTGAGGAGGTGGGAGCAGAGTGACTGAGAGGAAAAAAGGGAATGGGGTGGGTCACGTGAGGCCTTGCAGGTCACAGTAAGGACTTTGGTCTTGACTTAGGGGAGTGAGATGGGAACTGAAGAGGGACAGGCTCTGACTGTTGTCACAGCATCTCTTGGCTGCTGGGTTGGGGTTGGCCTGTAGGGGGCCTCAGGCAGAATCTGGAGACCATCAGGAAGCTGCTGCAGTAACTCACCAGCCTGCTCCCACCCGCAATGGGGTGCCCATTAGGGCTCTGGGGTGGCTTCCCAGGCTCTGTCGCAGAGCAGTGCCTCCGCTCGCTGCCACTGGACCCCCCGCCTGCCCTCAGGGCTCAGGTTTCCCCTCGTCAGCTGTACCACCAGAGCCTAGGGAAGTCAGCTTTCCCGAAAGATTTCATCATTTTCCATTTGGAAAAGTTTGCCACTCCCATCACTGCCTCTCCTGTTCCCAAGGCTGAGTACGAAGGGCTGGAACGTCCTGGGGTCCAGAGTGGGGTTCCGGCCTGCCCCATGACTACCTGGGACCAGGACTACCCCATCCCCCACCTGGCAGGCTTCCGTCTCCTGGGAAATCCTTCCTGCCCCCTTTACCTGCTCCCCTTGGTGCCTCCCATGGACTCCCAAGTCATGGTCCTCCTGCCCTGGGACTTTTGCTGCTAAGGGGTGAAGGCATCAGGCAGAGAGGGCACTGGAAAGAGCTGTGGGGCGGGGGGAAGAGCTTGGGTGTCCTTTTCCAGGACTCTCTCACAAAGGCAAAACCACTGTAAAGAGTCAAGCACCCACCTTCGCTTCTAAGCTAAGTGGGAAATTTCCTTGATGCCCGCAGACCACAAAGTTTCCCCCTCTATAATGTTTCTCACTCCCATTGTCACTATGGCATCTGTCAACACGTGCAGGGTCTGCCAGTATTTTCAGAGCCTGTTAGCATTGAGTCGGAATCGACTCGATGGCACTGGGTGTTTGTCAGAGTTTGCAGAGCCTCCCCAGTTGCAAAGCCTATTGCTATCTGCTGAGATTGTTTCTTTTGTTCCTCCAGGCGACCCTCACCCACAGCACAGTGATGACTAGTAAAATTTCCTCTTTGCCTCCATCACTGCCCTGCCCTCCAGCCCTCCCTAAGGTCTCCCCAGGTATCCACAGGGCATTTCCCCAAAGGCTCTGAGACTCTGGCCTCTGGAGGCCTCACAGCCATTCCCCCTGCTCCCCAGTGGGACCATCATTCTGTGGACTCTGTATTAGCTGAGGTATGGGGACCAGATGGAAATCTGAACCCCAGAGTCCCCTTCCCTGCTTGGGTCCTGAGAAGAACGTGCAATTAGAAGCCAAACAGATCTTGCCTGACCTTTGTTGCTTCCTAGCTGTGTGGCTTTGTACATCCTCTCAAGTTTCTGAGCCTCAGTCTCCTCATCTGTAAAATGGAGATGTATTATGACATTGTCGCTGTGGTGAGAGTCAGCTCATGTAATGGATGTGAGAAGACTCTGAATTGTCAACCAGCTGCCAACCATAAGCACCTGCTGTGTGCACAGCATGGGGTTTGGCTCTTCACAAAAAATCTCAAAGAGCTAAAGAAACCCCAGGCATTTCTGTTATTAGCTCCGTGTGGTGGGAATAAGCCTGCAAGGTCCTGAGTAGGGAGTCCCTGGCTGAGGGCAGAAGTCTGTCAGGAACTTGCAGAGGGTCCACTTGGGGACCCTCAACCAGTACCCCTTCTCCTTCCGCCTCACTCACATCATCACTCACTCACGCATTCCTGAGTGCCTACCCCTGGTTCCTTCACAGGTGTCTTTGTCCTCCTTCTCTTGTTACAGCAGTCTCCTGTCCATGCTCACCTGGACTCTCAAACTCATCCTCTCCTGCCTTGTCAGGGGCCTCACTTTGTCAGTTAGCTCCTCTTAGGGCCTTTAAAGATGTTATCAATTACGTTAATATGAGGCCATACACAAGTAGAGTAGGCCCTTATCCTATCTAAGTGGTGTCCTTATTAAAAAGGAGTAGACACAGACAGGAGCGGGTGGGGGAACGACCACATGAAGATGCATGTACAAGCCAAAGAATACCAAAAACCACCTGAAGCTACCAGAAGCTGGAGGAGACAAGGAAAGATCTTCCCCTGGAGCTAGCAGAGAGAACATGGCCCTGCCAACACCCTGAATTTAGACTCCTAGCCTCCGGAACTGAGAAACAATAAATTTCTGTTCTTATAAGGACCCAGTTTGTGGTATTTTGTTACAGCAGCCTAGCAAACTAGTGCCTGTCCTCCCTCTCCATCCGTTGTCCCCCATCCCTGAGTGTCCCTTTACCAGTGTGTGCCTGGACCATTGCAGTAGTCTCCTACTTGCTGCTTATCTAGTCACCTTTGAAACTGTTCTCTAGTCTGAGGGTGTCTGAGAAAAAGTCAGGGAGCTGATAGAGAAGGGGACCATCTAGAGCAAAAATAGGTAGGAGGGGTTGCCTTCAGGCAAAAAACATGTTGAGCTATACTTGAGAGGTCTGAGATTGGACGTCAGAAAAGACTTATAGCTGAAGATTGCTCTAGTCCCTCATACTTTCCAGTCTTCAAAATAAAATAGATACACTTCTGCCCACGAGAACCTAGAAGGAGGAGAGAGGGTGAGTGAAATGGTCTTCCAAGGAGGACCCAGGGCCCCTCCTGTGCCTTCTCCCAAGCGTGTGTGTGCAAGTCTGAGACTGAGCAGCTCTGCCCTCACCCTCAAGGTGAGGGAATGGTCCTTTCTAGACACTCAGTGGTCACTGCGATTCCCTGTCTGTGCTAGTTTCCCAGGACTGCCATAATGAATTATCACAACCTCAGTGGCTTGAGGCAAAGGAAATTTACTCTTTCACAGTCCTGGAGGCTAGACATCTGATATCAAGGTGTCAACAGAGCCACGTTCCCTCCAAAGGCTCTAGGGGAGAATCGTTCCTTTGCTCTTCCAGCTTTTGGTTGCCCAAGGTGGTTTGTGGCAGCGTTGTTCCAATCTCTGCCACTTTCTTCACATGGCCTTCTCTCTGCCTCTGTGTTTGTCTTCTGTCTCTTCTAAGGGCAGGGTCATTGGATTTAGGGTCCACCCTAATCCAGGATAATTCCATCTTGAGATCTTTAATTTAATTACATCTCCAGAGGGTCACATTCACAGGTATCAGGGATTAGGATTTGGGGATACTTTTTTAGGGGATGGGGGTCACCATTTAGTCTGCTACACACCCACTGGGTCAAACCAGGAGGCAGGTAATGTGACAGTAGGCTCCAGCTCTCTTTCCAAGCCCTGGAGCTACCCTGACCCACAGTAAATCTACCAAGGAGACGTGGAGGGTGGAGGGGAAGGACAGCTATCCTTAGGCTGCTAACCATTGGTTTGCAGGAACAGTAACTGATTCGTTACAGTCAATCATTTCCACGGTGTAAATTATTTCCACCGTGTCGATTTCAAGCTACCAACCTCAGGTCAACCTGCTGGCAAAACACCTGAAAATGAGCTGGCGTGAGCCAGCTCCAGCCCATCACTGCTGGTAAGGGGCTGGACCTGGGCTTGCTGGGAATGAGTAGGGAGTGGCCCCCAAAGCACCCAGCCCTCCAGCTCCACCCATAGGGGTGTCCTGTAAGGTCACACGACCAGGGTAAGAGACAAGCCGGCCCTCCCATAAGAAGTCTGCTGTGGGAGTCTCCAGAGTGGAGGGTGGGACTCACTGCTCTTCCCCAAGCCTAAGGATAGGGCCCACCATCAATACCCTCAGCCCCCAAACTCATCTTCCCTCAAGCGGGACCACGCTCATTGGGACTTAGTTCCATGTTGCTTTGATAGTGAGTAGGGGTGAAGGCACAGGTCTCCCCTTTCTCACTGTGAGCACCAGAGGCAGGGGTTATGCCTCCCCTCAGACTGGGGGCTCCTTCTCCTCTCAGCCCCCAGGATGAGGCCCTATGGTTCTGCCTCTCCAGCTGTGTTTTCATGCCCCTGAGTGATAGCCCAAGGTAGCCTGGTGGTTGGGCCTGTGGGGCGGCACTTCCTGAGGAGGGAAGTACTGATGAAGGCAAGGTCCTTGAGCACTGGCTTGGGCAGACTAGAGCTGCAGCCAGAAGGGGTCAGTTTGGTGCAGTCAGGTGGCTTTATTAAGTGCCTGCTGTATGCAAAGCCTGGGGGAGTGTTTTGGGAGAGAAAAAGAGGGCTCATACATGGTGTTTGGTGTCCTGGGGATGAGTCTGGCCACAGAAGGATGCTGAGGGCTGGGGGCTGGGGGCTGGGGGCTGGGGGCTGGGGACTGCGTTCACAGACACTCAGGACTCCAGGGAGAAGGGGAGGAGTGGGATCCACAATCCAGGCAGCCTCCTCCAAGGAGATCCTGCTGAGGTCAATGCCTGGGGTCCAGTTTAGGTCAGTGGACCTGTGGCCTCTGAGCATTGGGCCTGGGGGGACCTTCGAAGGTGCCTTCTTTCTACCCTCCCACCCCCCACTTACCCAGCAGCCTTGGTCCGTGTTTTTCCTGGAGCTTGTCCTCCCCTCGGTCCCCACTCAAGGCTCTCCCCCTGATCCCTCCCTGCAAGTCCTAGGTCTGGAGACTCCAACCTGATCTAGAGAGTAAAGACCAAGAGGTCATCTGGGTTATTCCCCTGCCTTAGATCAGGACCCTTTCCACTCACCCCAACCACTGATGACAGGACAGACATGGGGTGGGTAAGGTGCTTAGAGAGCCTAACTGGTCACTGGTGGACAGGCCCCTTCCTTGTACCCCTGAGGACCCCAGGCTCCCCCCAGAATCCTGCTAAAGAGCATTCTCTCCATACAGGAGTCGCCTCCAGGTGTGGTGGCCTTGCTCTGCCCCATCGGCCCCTTCCCTCACCCCAGACTCTGATAGTGGCCCTGAGGCAGTCCCACAGGGTGAGCGAATAGGGGCTGGCTGATAAGCTGACCTTCCCCCACCCGTTTTGGCTGAGGGACCAGTGGGCCATTTGACCTGTGGACCCAGAGTGGAGGGGGCCCTGTGGGACCTCACTGGGTGGAACAGCCCATGCCCATGCATCAGAGGCCCTTCCTGAGACTCCCACCACTTAGCCAAGTCTCCTCTCAGGCCCCTCAGGGTACCTACCTCACCAGAGCACCAGCACTTTCAAGGCCCAACTCCAGGAGACAGGGGGCTCCCCTGAGACTCCCCCACAATCCTCACCACCTAACATGATCTCTCGGGTCTCCATTACTCTCCTGTCTAGAAACCTTGCCCCCTGCAAGAGGGAAAGAAGAAGGAAGGGGTTGCATCCTTGAGGGAAACTGAGGCACAGAGGCTGGCAACAGCCTCCCACAACCTTGTCTACCCACGCTCAACAGCAGTGTGGCAGAGCGGTAAGAATCCAGAAGACAGTTGTGGGGAGCTGAATATGAGCTGCGCATTAGAAGATAGTAGGAAATGGTTTTGTTTGGTGTAAGACTCACATGCTGGTTTATGTAGAAAACTGAAGTTTGATTTGTTTTTTAGAGATGCATTTTGAAGTGATTAAGGTAACATGTTATAATGTCTGTAATTTACTTTAAAGTATTTCAGCGCACACAAAGATGAAGCAGTCTAGCAAAATGTTCATTGTTTTATCTTGGTAATGGATAATTACAGGTTCATCGTACTATTCTACTTGTCTGAATGTCTAAAAATTCTCATAATAAAATGACAAAAAAAGAAACAGAATACAAACATTGGAGTGGCCTGGGTTTGAATGCCAACTCTGCCAGTTCCTTGCTGTGTGATCTTAGGCAGGTCACCTAATCTCCCTGGGACTCATTCCCCTACTGTTAAATGGCACAATACCCTCTCCTTGATGCTCCTTTCAAAATGGTTGTTGTTTGTGAAATAAATGAGTTGGGGGGCATGTCTTCACAAACTCTGAACCTCAGTTTCTCTGTCCTCAATAAGCAGTAGTTAATGATATTACTAAGGTCCCTAGGTGGCACAAACGGTTTGTGCTCATCTACTAACCTAAAGGCTAGCAGTTTAACCCACCCAGCCATGCCAAGGAAGAAAGGCCTGGCAATCTGCTTCCAGAAAATTACAGTACAGTCAGTTCTACTGACACATGGGGTCACCATGAGTCAGAATTGACTCTACCGCAACAGGTTTGGTTTTTTTTTTTTTTTTTTTTTTTGGTTTAATGATATTACTGGGGTCCTGGGTAGTGCAAATGGTTAACATGCATGGCTGCTAACTGAAAAGCTGGAGCCTTGAGTCCACCCAGAGGCAACTCTAAAGAAAGGCCTGGCAATCAGCCATTGAAAATCCTGTGGGGCACAGTTCTATTGTGACACATGTGGGGTTTCCATGAGCTGGAGGCAACTCAGCAGCAACTGGTTTTTAATAATATTACTTTGATCAGCAGTTACACCCTCCTATTCCATGCCAGGGATTGTGTTGGATGCTGGCAAGATGAGAAGGTGGGGGAATCAGGGACCCTCTTAACAGCACCAGTGAACAAGAATGTGCAACACTGAAGTTAGTGGGTCCCCTTCCCCATTTTGTATGTAGCCCAAGAACTGAGTAACCCCCCCTTGGTCACATCTGGTCACCCAGCTCTGAAGACAGTCAGACCTCTGCACCATCCCACAGAGCAGCAGGGTGGGGAATGGTGAGAGCCCTGTCTTGAGGACAAGGACAGTGGGGCACTCGGCTGGTAACGGGAGAAGGCCAGTGCTTTCCTATTTTGGGAGGCAGGAGGCAGCAGGTGGCTGGCTGGTGCTGGGAGGTGTGAACCCTCCTGTCAGGGGCCATGTGGCCTGCAGCAGGGCAGCCTGGCACTGCCAGACATAGCCAAGGCCCTGCATGAGCCCACCAGCTAGATGCACTTGTGGTCCCTGGGAGAGGGGGCGGGCAGGAAGAAGAAATCTGGTTTCTCCAACACAAAGTCCTCCTCTCTGACACAGCCAGGAAGGGGGAAAGCCACCTAGAACTCAGTTACTTCCAGGTTCCACAGGAAGGCAGGCTCAGGGGCCTAAATGCTTTGTGGAGCTCCCAGTCTGAGGGGAGACATACCCCTGCCCTCAGGGAGCCTCATTCTGAAGGGGAGACACAGTCCTGCCCTCAGGGAGCCCTAGTCTGAGGGGAAACACAGCCCTGCCCTCAGGAAGCCCCAGTCTGAGGGAAGACACTACCCCGCCCTCAGGGAGGCCCATGAGGGAGGAGACAGCGCCCGCTTGGAAGAGCTACAAATCTGAGCAAGGAGACCCAATCTGAGGAGGGAGGCCAGCCCCCTCAGTTGGGTGCAGGGGCTGTAGGGGCTGGAGTGGTCCACGAGGCAGTGCCCAGGCCCTGGCTGCTGGCAGCCCAGGATGCTGCAGGTTCCTTCAGGAACCGGGTTATTTTGGGGTAGGCAGGAGGCGCAGGCAACTTCCCAGATTAAAATAGCTTTCCCTGGTGTCATTCCTGAGAGGTGCTGGGCTCCCGAGGCATGCTTGTCACACGGCTGTGTTCCACCTGCCCTCCCAGGCAGGGTGGACAGGGCCAGGATGGCAGTTCTACCAGGGATGGGGGTAGGAGGGGTGGTTGGGTGGTGGTGGAGCAGAGATGAGCCTTGTTTCCTAATCAGGGCAATGTGAGAATGCAGCTCTGGCCTCTAAGGTCACCAAAAGCTGCCCGCCACTTACCCAGCTTCTCCTTCCTATAGAGGCTGCCAGCTCTCTCCCTCGGTAAGCCTTTCCAGATTGACTGGAGCTGTATGAAGCCCTCTGGCTCCACGTCCCTCCCTAGTGGCGTGGCCAGTCAGTACTTTCTTTTGTTCCTCCAGGTGACCCTTGACCTCAAAAACTGTGGCTCCCTCAACAGCAACTGCTTTTTAATACTGCTACTTCGGTCTGGGGCTCCCTCGTCAAACTATGGTTCCTTGAGATCACTGCTGCACCTTCCCCCTCCAGAAGGGTTCCATGAGGCCATAGCCTAAGTCTCATCCCTTAGACCGGGGATTCCAGGAGGACAGGGCTGTGTCTTCCCTCAAACTGGGGCTCCCTGAGGGCAGGGGTGTGTCTTCCCCTCAGACTGGGGCTCCCTGAGGGCAGGCCTGTGTCTTCCCCTCAGACTGGGGCTCCCTGAGGGCAGGTCTGTGCCTCTTTACCACCCTGTTTCTCACCTAATGGAAAGAGTTGACTCAGGACTCAGGAGTCAGGCTCTCATGGTGATTCTGGCATCACTTTGCCCCAAGGGCAGTGGCCTGCCTGGCAGGGCTCTTACAAGCAGAGATGGATCCAGGTTCAAACGCCAGCTTGAATACACCCAGGCTCCATTACCTCAGGCCACTTAACCTACTTCACCATCCCCCCAGGCTGCACTGGGTTGTGAGGAAAACAGCAGTCCCTACCTCCCAGCTAGTGGTAAGGCTTAGATGAGATATTGTACACAAGAGGCCTGGCACAGTGCCCAGTGCAGGTCATGTGCCTGATAGAAGGTAGGAAAAAGGTAAACCGAAGAAAGTCTTGGCGGGGCCAATTCTCAGGCCATCTGTGGGTTGGGCAGGGCCCTAGGCCCCGTGACCCTGGGCCTGGAAGGCCACAGAGTGACCCAGGTCACTGGCTGGGCCAGGGAAACCCTAGGATTCTGGGCTGCAGTTCTAGGAACAGGATAGGTCTGACTGCTCAGTAAGAGTGCTTGCTCCTTCCCCTTTGCAACTCCTACAACTCTGCCCCTCCCTCTGGCCATCAGCTCCAGCTGTCTCTGATCCTTGTCCCCATTATCACCCCCCATCCCTGTCCTTCCCCACTCCCACCACCACATGGAAGAATCCAGCACGTGTGACATGTGGCATGGTGTGACCCCTCTGAGCTGAGCAGGGTGCCGGAGCTGAGGCCAGGTCCAGACAACATACATACGTTCTGGAGTTTACATTGTGGAGACCAGGAGTACACAGCAGCCAGCCGGTTGCTGCTCCTGTTTATTCCCTGGAGGTCATGGCCAGGGCGCCACCACAGGAGGGGGCGGGGGAAATCCTTGGGTGGCTGCAGCTGTGTGAACGTCAACATACAGGACCCCAGGAAAGCCTGTCAGCCTCACAGGCCACCCCCTCCTGCCAAGTCCCCACTGGCCCATCCCTGCTCCGTGGCCAACGCCGTGTTGTACGTGACAGTCTGAGTACAGAGCGGCCTCCAAAGCCTGCGATTAGGGGTCCCGTGGTCACCTGCCCCCTTGGTCCCCTGGTCCTGCCCAGGGACCCAGGTCAGACCACAACACATTTCCTCATCTCAGGCCAGACCAGGCCTCACTTGGGTTAATCATTAGTAATATTGTTCCTGGAGCTTTTTTTTTTTACTCTTCTGGGAAACCCTGGTGGCCTAGTGGTTAAGTGCTAACCAAAAGGTCAGCAGTTCAAATCCACCAGGCTCTCCTTGGAAACTCTATGGGGCAGTTCTACTCTGCCCTGCAAGGTCGCTATGAGTCGGAATGAACTCGAAGGCAACGGGGTTACTCTTCTGAACACTTCCCATCCCTAAGCATCTTCTCCACCTACTCTGGGAAGCAAGGTTTGCAGGGATTGTCCATTGTCTGCACAGGAAAGTGGAGGCCCAAAGGGTGTACTGGCCCTGAGTCCCACCCACAGGTATCTGTGGCTCCTGAATTCAAGTTCAAAGAGAAGTACAGCAGAGATGAGAACCTCACGGTGGCTCCACACAGTGACATACTTTACAGATGTGGAAACCGAGGTTCAAAGTGGGTGACTTGCCCACAGTTGTTCAGCTGGTAAAGTCAGAATTTGAACTCAGATCTGCCTGGCTCCAACCTCCCCGCACAGTTCTTTCCAACCAATTGCCCACCCCTTCCCCAGAGAGCTCAGGTGCCTTCTGGGAGCAGGCAGAGGGGCATGACAGTTCTCAGAGAGGCTCAGTCCTTCCTCCTCTGATATGTTTAGTATTGGAGAGGAAGAGGGTGTCCATTCATTCTCATTGACAGTGTAAAGTTCTGTGCCCAGCATTGGCAGGAAGAAAGACTAATAATAATAATAGCAACAATGTTGTTGTTAGGTGCCATCCTCTAGGTTCCAATTCATAGCGACCCTATGTACAATGGAAACCCTGGTGGCGTAGTGGTTAAGTGCTGTGGCTGCTAACCAAGAGGTCGGCAGTTCAAATCCGCCAGGCTCTCCTTGGAAAATCTATGGGGCAGTTCCACTCTGTCCTATAGGGTTGCTATGAGTTGGAATCAACTCGACGGCAGTGGGTTTGGTTTGGTTTTTTTTTTCCGTGTACAACAGAACGAAACACTGCCCAGCCCTGCGCTATCCTCACAGTCATTGCTGTGTCTGAGCCCGTTGTTGCAGCCACTATGTCAATCCATCTTGTTGAGGGTCTTCCTCTTTTTTGATGACTCCCTACTTTACCAAGCATGATGTCTTTCTCCAGGGACCGGTTCCTCCTGAAAACATGTCCAAAGTATGTGAGATAAAGTCTCACCATCCTTGCTTCTAGGGAGCATTCTGGCTGTACTTCTCCCAAGACAGATTTGTTTGTTCTTCTGGCAGCCCATGGTATATTCAATATTCTTTGCAAACACTGTAATTCAAAGGCATCAATTCTTCTTTGGTCTTGCTTATTCATTGTCCAGCTCTAACATGCATATGAGGTGATTGAAAATACCATGGCTTGGTTCAGGCACACCTTAGTCCTCAAAGTGACATCTTTACTTTTTAACACTTTAAAGAGGTCTTTTGCAGCAGATTTGCCTAATGCAATATGTCATTTGATTTCTTGACTGCTGCTTCCATGGGTGTTGTAAGATGAAACCCTTGACAACGTCAATCTTTTCTCTGTTTATCATGATGTTGCCTACTGATCCAGTTGTGAGAATTTTTGTTTTATGTTGAGGCATAATCCATATGAAGGCTGTAGTCTTTGACTTCATCAGTAAGTGCTTTAAGTCCTCTTCACTTTCAGCAAGGAGGTTGTGCCATCTGCATAATGCAGGTTGTTAATGAGTCTTTCTCCAATCCTGATGTCGGGTTCTTCTTCATATAGTCCAGCTTCTCAGATTATTTCCATGCAAACTGAATAAGTATGATGAAGTGCACAACTTTCCTGATTTTAAGCCACATAGTATCCCCTTGTTCTGTTCAAACGACTGCCACTTGGTCTACGTACAGGGTTCGCACGAGCACAGTTAAGTGTTCTGGAATTCACATTCTTCAACTGAAGAATATCCGTAATTTGTCATGATCCACACAGTCAAATGCCTTTGCATAGTCAATAAACCACAGATAAAAAGCTTTCTGGTATTCTCTGCTTTCAGCCAAGATCCTTCTGGCATCAGCAACGATATCCCTTGTTCCACATCCTCTTCTGAATCCAGCTCAAATTTCTGGCAGTTCTCTGTTGATGTGCTGCAGCCATTTTTGAATGATCTTGAGCAAAATTTTACTTAAAAACTTACATGTGTATTAATGATACTGTTCTATAATTTTCTCATTTTGTTGGATCACCTTTTTTTGGAATAGGCACAAATATGGATCCCTTCTCTTAGGTTCTCCAGGTAGCTGTCTTTCTAATTTGTTGGCATAGACAAGTGAGCACGTCCAGCGCTGCATCTGTTTGTTGAAACACCTCAACTGGTATTCAATCAATTCCTGGAGACTTGTTTTTCACCAATGCCATTACTGCAGCTTGGATTTCTTCCTTCAATACCATTGGTTCTTGATCATATGCTACCTCCTGAAATGGTTGAATGTCAACCAATTCTTTTTGTTATAGTGACTCTGTGTGTTCCTTCTATCTTCTTTTGATGCTTCCTGCATCGTTCAATATTTTGTCAATAGAGTCCTTCAATATTGCAACTCGAGGCTTGAATTTTTTCTTCAGTGCTTTCGCCTTGAGAAATGTTAAATGTGTTCTTCATTTTTGGTTTTCTAACTCCAGGTTTTTGCACGTTTCATTATAATACTTTGTCTTCTGGAGTCACCCTTTGAAATCTTCTGTTCAGCTTTTACTTTATCATCTCTTCCATTTGCTTTAGCTACTCTACATTCAAGAGTAAGTCAAGTTTCAGAGTCTCTTCTGACATCCATTTTGGTCTTTTCTTTCTTTCATGTCTTTTTGATGACCTTTTGGTTTCTTCATGTATGATGTCCTTGATGTCATCCCATAACTCATCTGACCTTCTACCACTCATCTATCAGTTTGTCGTACTATGGAGGCTTCCTTGTTGCTGGAAGCTATGCCATTGATATTTCAAAAACCAGCAGGGTCACCCATGGTGGACAGGTTTCAGTGGAGCTTTCAGACTAAGACAGACTAGGAAGAAGGACCTGGCAATCTACTTCTTCAAAAATATTGCCAGTGGAAACCTTATGAATAGCAATGGAAAGTAGAGTGGACCTTAATGACATGGATGTAGTAAAGCTTTTCAGATCCTCATTTGCTGATGTGGCACGACTCAAAATGAGAAGAAACACAGCTAGAAACATCTGTGATCATTAAGGTCGTGTGTCAACTTGGCTGGGCCATGATTCTCCAAGGTTCAGCAGTTATGATGTAGTTTGGCAGTCCTGTCATGATGCGATCATTTCCATGATGAGATTTGATATAATGTGATCACCTCCATGATGGGATTTCCTGTGAGTAGCCAATCAGTTGAAAGGGAATTTCCTTGAGGGTATGACCTACATCCAGTATAGCTCTTGGGCTTTTGCTTGCTCTGGATCCTGCAGCTGGCTCCAATTCTTCTAGCCTCCAGTTCTTCGGACTTGAGCTAGCGGCTTACCTGTCATCTTCCTGCCGATCTTGGGATTCCTCAGTCTTGGAAGCCTGTAAGCAAGAGCCGTGCTGTCTGACCTGATTATCTTGGGTTCACCAGCCCCTGTGGCTATGTGAATCAGAAGGGGCCTCCAGCCTGACCATTGGACTTACATTGTTCCACCCTCTCCAACTGCTTGACCCGTTTCCTTGACATAAATCTGTCTATATATAGATATTTATATTCTTTATGTTTTGCTTCTCCAGAGAACACAGCTCAAGACAATATCTGTTAATAATCAGAGCATGGAATGTACAAAGTATGATAGTATGAAAATTGGAAGCCGTAAAAAATGAAGTAGAACGCATGAAGATCAACATTGGTATTGGCCATTTTGAATTAGCCAATCATAATACTATGCCGGGAATGACAAATTGAAGAGGAATGGCATTGAATTCATCATCAAAACGAACATTCAAGATCTATCCTGAAAGTACAATGCTGTCAGTGATAGGATAATGTCCATATGCCTATAAGGAAGACCAGTTAACACAACTATTCAAAGTCACACACCCACCACTAATGCCAAAATGAAGAAACTGAAGATTTTCACCCATTTATGAAGTCTGAAATTGATCAAACATGCAATCAGAATGCATTGATAATTACTGGTGATTGGAACGCGAAAGTTGGAAACAAAGAAGAGGATCGGTAGTTGGAAAATATGGCCTTGGTGATAGAAACAACGCCGGAGATTGCATGATAGGATTTTGCAAGGGCGATGATTTATTCATGGCAAATACCTTTTTCGACAACATAGACGGCGACTATACATGTGGACTTCCCTGACTGGAACACACAGAAATCAAATCGACTACATCTGCGGAAGGAGACGACGGAGAAGCTCAAACCATCAGTCAGAACAAGCCCAAGCACAGCCCGACTGTGGCACAGACCATCAACAGCAACAATACCGATAGCTAATGTTTATGGAAGGAGCACAACAGCTAAGCAGTTTGGTGCTAACCGAAAGATTGGCAGTTCAAACCCACCCAGCAGCTCTGTGGGAGAAAGACTCTGTCATCTGCTCCCGTAAAGATTACAGAAAACTTTACGGGCCAGTTCTACTCTGTCACAAGTGCTTGCTATGAGTCAGAATTGACTTGACAGCACCTAACAACAACAAAGTTTATTGAGCTCTTGCTGTGTGCCTAGTTCGGTTCTAAGCACTGTACAGTGTCTCACAGAATCTTCACTACAACTCTATAAGACATGGTATTATTATTAAGTCCAAGGCAAAGAGGCAAAACGACTTGTTTGAGATCATACAGCCAGAAAGTGTCAGAGCTTGGATTGGAATGCAGAGCCACTTTGCTATGTGTAGATTAAGGAAGGGTCGTGAGTCAGGGCTTAATGAAAGTGAAGGACAGAGACCATTCCCAATGGTGTGGGATCTTAAGGCAGCACTAAACCTCCAAGGGGGAGCTACATGGCCTTGAACGTAGTAGATATTCAATAAGTATTCTTCAAGTGATTGAATGGTGATAACACGGTAGTTGTGGAAGAGGTAGTGAGTGAGGAGAAAACAGAGCAATGATGCTGATGGTGATGGTAGTGATGTCAGTGATGGAGATGGGAACAGAATTAGTGATCAAAAAATAAGTGATAGAAAAAATTTTTTTCTCACTCACTACCTCTTCCACAACTACCGTGTTATCACCATTCAATCACTTGAAGAATACTTATTGAATATCTACTACGTTCAAGGCCATGTAGCTCCCCCTTGGAGATTTAGTGCTGCCTTAAGATCCCACACCATTGGGAATGGTCTCTGTGATAGAAGTGGGAACATAAATGCCATTGACTTTATCCTGTCCTGCCCTTCACAGTTTACACCAGCCATCACACATCTTAATTCTTGCAGCTACCTTCAGGTGGGCATTTTAATCCTCATTTCTCAGATGATGACATTGAGCCACAAACAAGTCAAACCCTGCATGCCCAAGGTCACATGACCAGTAAGCGGCAGAAACCTGAGTGGCCCAGGCCCTCTGCCTTCAGGGCCCATGGTTCTCAGCTTCTTCCACACCTGAGTCAGGCAAGGTGCCGTGGGTGGTGAGGCTGAGGCGTCTGCATTCCCAAGACAGTGAGCTCAGCCATCCTCAGTTTGGGGTGTGGGGGTGGCAGGACTGAGATGCCAAACAGGGCAGTTCCAATCCCAACCTGACCACTGACGTGCTATGTGACCTTCTCTGGGCAGCGGCCGAGGCAGACGTCAGCTGCCAGGTGACAGTGGGCCTACAGAGCCAGCCAGGCCTGGCAGGAGCCCCACACTTCAAGGGGATGAAGTCAGGGGCGGGAAATAATCCTGGAGTCAGGGGAAGGCTTGCTTTGGGGTGACATTCCTGGAAAGTTCTGCTCTGATTGGCTTGAGGTTGGGACCTCTGCACAGGCCCTCCCAGTCAGGAGTGAGTTTATTAATAAACCCTGCCTCTGCCCCCTGCCCTCACCCAGGGGAGAAGGAAAGGCTTCCTGGGGCTTCTGGGCCCACAACCCTCCCCCCCAAAAAACCCACTGCAGTCGAGTTGATTCAGACTCATAGCAGTGAATCCTGTGGGGTTAGGGAAGCCCTTAGATCTAGATAAGGGATGTAGCCCCCAGACTACATTCCCCACCCCCTGCAGTCCAGAGCTCCCTCAGCTTTGACCATAGACTCTGGGGGATTAGGATAAGTGGTGGAGTGGGATGGGTGGTGTGTAGCGTGCATGGGCTTGCAGGCATGCATGGGTGTCTGCATGCATGGCTGGGTGCAGGCGTGAGTCCCAAGCAGGGCTACGAGTGTGACAACTCGCTCCCGAGCGTGCGTGCGTGCCTGGGTACATGTGCATTGGCCTAGAAGTGTGCAAAGCTATGTGAGCATCTGGGTGACATGTGTGGGTGGCTGTGGGTGGGGGAGGCAACTGAGTGTGAGGGGTGCTAAGGCAGAGGAGCTGGCGGCCTCCCTCCCAGGTGCTTCCCTCTGCAGTTCATTAGCACCTAAGGCCTAAATTAACTGCTGCTGCTCCACCACCAAGCGGCTCTGACCCCATTAAGCCCCTGCCCCTTTCCTAGGACGGTGGAGCGGGTGCCTCCTGAATTGGCAGGGCAGGGCAGGATCCTTTGGGGGAGGAAGGAAAGGCCTGGGGTGGGGGAAGGGAGGCCAGGGCACAGAACTTAATATAGTCACAGGCTGGCCAAGGAGGATCTCAGCTCCTATTACACCTGCCACCTCACCCCATCATATGACCAGCTCCTGCTGGTGAGGCGTGGGCAGAGTGAGGAGCACTAGACCAGGACACTGCTGGGGGCCGCCTCACGCTCTACTACTACCCCCTACATATCCCTAAATGGACAGGATGTGGGGCTCCAGGGTCCCCTACCACCTCAGCCCTTCTCCCAGCTGATCCTCAGGGATGCATGGAATCCAGCCAGCTCTCTGCTCAGTGCTCAGCGTGGTTCTGGGCTGGCTCAGCTGGGTGGTCCTGAGCCCCAGTGGGCCCAACTAGGAAGAAAGAGAAGGGAGGGAGGGCCTCCAATACTGATCCCGTCACAGCCGCCTTCCAGGGTCACCCAAAACCCTTCCAGGCTCTCCCAAATTCATGGTGCCAAATTACGACACACCTGTGAGCAGAGTCCTGGGCCAGCCCTGGGGGTAAGAGCCAGGTGGGAGAGAAGCAGTTGGTCCAGTCAGCAGACACCTCCCAGCCACTCCAGGAGAAGCATCAGGCTCAAGAGAAGCTTCTTCTCTAAGCCCCTTCTACACAGAAATCCCCAGCCTAAGGAGGAGACGCAGCCCTGCCCTCAGGGAGCACCAGTCTGAGATGGAGACACAACTCTGCCCTCAGGGAGCACCAGTCTGAGGATAGAGACACAGACCTGCTCTCAGAGGCCTCCAGTTTGAGCAGGAGACACGGTCCTGCCCTCAGGGAGCCCCAGTCTGAGGAGGAGACACAGCCCTGCCCTCAGGGAGCCCCAGTCTGATGGAACTATCAACCCAAATCCCTTCTGCTGAACGTCCTGTGCGACCCTGGGGAGTTATTTAACATCTCGGAGCTTCGGTTTTCTTATCTGCAGAATGGCAACGCTATAACCTACCTCAAAGCCTGTTTGAGGATGAAGTTGGATAATGTCAAAACATGCTTAGTATGTTGCCTGGCAGATAGCAAAAGCTGAATAAAAGTGAACCCTAGTGATGCAGTGGTTAAGTACCTGGCTGCTAACCAAAAAGTTGGCAGTTTGAACCTACCAGTCACTCCTTGGGAGAAAGATGTGGCAGTCTACTTCTATAAAGATTACAGCTTTGGAAACCCTATGGGACTGTTCTATTCTGTCTTATATAGGGTTGCTATGCGTTGGAATTGACTCCATGGCAATGGGTTTGGTTTTGGTATTCTTTTGAAATGGGTGCTTTTAGTGGAAGAAATCATCATATTTGGTCTTTAATCAGGGAGGCCGATTGCATTGTGATCCTGTGCACCTCCCACTCCCACCCCGAAGACCCATCTCTCAAGAATCTGACTGCCACGACCCTCCCTGTCCTTCCCAGGTAGCCCCAGTCTCGGCATTTGCAGTCAGCAAATAGCAAGGCCTTAAGTGTGGCCTCATAGAGCCTGGGGGACGTATCCACTCAAATATGCATCTGTGAGTGAGGAAAGGAAACCACCAAGAAGCATAATTTGAGTGGTGTGTGTACGTGTGTGTCCAGCCCAGTCACAACTAAAGAGTGGAGTTCCTTCCCGTACCTACTGACTAATACTACGAGTGTTTGTCACAGGGGCCAAGCTCTTCTGCACTGGGAAGTCCAAGCTTGAGCTGCAAATGCCCTAGAAGACACTGCCAGTGGTTCTGGTCACTGACTTTCTGGGAATGCATTTTTAAAATTTACATTTTTATTGTAGTATAAGCTGCATGCATTAAATTGCACAAATCTTAAAGATACAGCTCAGTGAATTTTTACATCTGTATACACCCATGGACTCACCACCCAGATCAAGCACGGAACATTCCAGCACCCAAGAGGCTCCCTCCCACCCCTCCCAGTCAATACCATCCCCTAGAGGTAGCAGTCTTACTTTTATCACCATAGAGTCATTTTGCCTGTTCTTGAACCTCATGTAAATGGAATCATAGTCTTCAATCTTTGTGTCTGGCTCCTGTTGCTCAACATTATGTCTGCAAGTTTCATCCACATTGTTCACGTAGCACTAGTTCTTCCTTTTTCATTGCTGAGTAGTATTTCATTGAGTGGATATGCCACGATTTACTTATCTATTCTGCTGTTGATAGACATTTGGGTTATTTCCATCTTTTAATCAATAGATTAAAGCTGCCACAGCGTTTTCGTACATGTCTTTTGGTGCACATGTGCCTGGTGACACATTCCTGAGAGCAGATTTTGATTGGGGGTAGGGAGAGGGAGGAAAGGAAAGGTTAAAATTATTGACTCCTGCTCCTGGCCGTGACCTTTCCTGAACCCACCAGACCAGTCTCAGGGACAAGCGGCCAGAGACAGAGCAGCCCCCAAGAGGAACTCACCACTGGGCCAGTAGCCGATCCCGTGTGCATGCATTTGTGTGTATGTGTGTATGTGTGTACATGCATTTGGTTGGTAAGAGTGTGTATGTGGGTGTGGTTATGACTCTCCATGTTTGTGAGAGTGGACACAACTGTGTGTATGAAATTGTGAGTGTGCATGAGTGTGTGTATATGTGTGAGGCAGTATATCAGAGAGTGTGAATGTGTGAGTACTTGTGAGAATGTGTCTGTGTTGGTGTCTCTAATTGTGCTTATGTGACCATGGGTATGTATACAAGTGTGTGTATACAAGTATGTGTATACAAGCGTGTGTATGTGTGCTCCTGTGTCCATGAGACCCTGCTGGATGTGGCTGAGAAGGGTAGCAATACAGGATGGTGGCAGCAACCCCGTCCCCCACTGCCTTTAAAGAGTGGTCTCCCTTAATGAATGCTGGAGGGCTGGCTGGCAGAGGTGGGCTCTGAGAAACAAGGATAAGGGTGTTCACCAAGCTAGGGCCCAGGCGGGAGGCCAAGAGGGTGGCTCCTGCCGACAGGTCTTCTTCCCAGGTCCTCTTCCAAGAACAGTTCCTAGAAAGCCCCTCCACCCAAGCTCCTGTCCTTTGCGCCCCGTTTGCCTGGGCGGGGAGGCACTGATTGACTCATTTCCCTCCCGGGGCTTGAAGCCATGACATACCTCCAAAGCTACCTGTTGTGCCAACCAGGTAGGGGCGGGGCAGATAGCCAGCCCCTCCCAAGCCCTGTCATTCAGGCCAGTCCTGAGCACCATCCAATCACGCCCCACACGCCCGGCCACGCTTGGCCACGCCTCTCACCTCTCTCCTGAAAGCTTGCTGGACCCCAGGAAATAGACAGGGATGAGCAGGTAGTCAGGTAAGGCCCAGGACGGGCGGAATGGAGGGGGCGGTTGCTTATCTCCCCCCCAAAAAAAAAAAATTTTTTTTTTTTTTCCCCAGAACAGCTCTTTCAAACAAACCCACCACCAAGCAACAGGATACTGTTGGCTCGGGGCCTGCTCCTAGCCCGGATTATTTTATTCACTATCAAGTTTGAACGGTGTTCTCATCGTCCCCATTTTAATGTGTCTACTGAGATCCCAAGGCATTATTAAGTGAGCTGCCTAAGATTACTCCGATTTGAGTTTGTTGGACTTTTTTAATTCTCTTTGGAAATCCACGCCCACCCACCCTCTCCCACACACTCAGACTACAATGTTCCCACCATGGCCACCTTCCCAACACACACACACCCTCGAAGGGCAGGCTTCCCCCACCGTTCCCTGGGAAGACTCTGTAGCCCACGGTGGGGGTGGAGGTGGGTGTTGGGGTTGTCTCTTTTCTCCTCTCAGCCTCCTAGATTCTTCTGCGGTGCCCTGGTTTTGTTTTGGGTGTGTGAACTTACGGTCTCTTCAAACTTCGGAGTGTGGGTAAGTGCTCTTTGAGTAGTCCCTGGTTTGTGTGCGCATGTCTGGAATGGGGAGTGGCCTGGGCATAAGGTGCACCTTCAGGCGGCTGTAGCTGCAGTGGGGCATACATTGCACTGTGGTATCTGTGTGTGTATCTGGGCACAGGTGTGTGAGCCTGTGTGGGGGTGTTCATGAAAAGCCTGCTCCCCTGGGTGTTTGGGCATCTGAAGAGTGACTCTCTATTTCTCCCCCTTTCCCAAATAGCGGCCACCAGCCTCAGTTCAGGCTCCCGGGCCCCAGGTGGGGGCCTGATGGAAACCGCCTGGGACTGGGGACAGAGACACCTGAGTAGGGTCTCAAACCCTGCCCAGGCGGCCGGTGCCCTTGAGCCTGAATGGCCTCACCCAGGCAACGGGAGTGTCGTCACCCAATGGGATGGGAACGGAGGGAGGAGGCAGCAGCAAGGCTCCTCCCCTCCCCAGGAGCGCCGGGGAGCGCGCTGGGCTCCCTCAATGGGAGGCTCATTATCCCAGCTCCCAGGAGGTCGAGAGGGGAGGTCGCGCCAGCACTTGACACTGACTACAAAGGGTGGGGGGCACCCCGCAGCACTCTCGCCAGCGGAAGCTGGCTGGGGAGGGGCTGTGACGTTTGGGTGGCCTCATGCAGCCAGGAGGAAGTAGCTAATTGCTGACCTGATGACTGGGCGGCCTGAGATGTGGGGTGATGAGGCCACTCTTGAAAGCAGGCGCCCCAGCCAGAGGAGGGGGCACTGCACGGATGAGCACGTGGCTCTGCAGAGGACAAGGCTGAGGTGGCCATGGCCAAAGGAGAAGGGAGCTCTAGAAAGGGGGTGGAGGGATGTTGAGGCTGGAACTGTTGGAAATGGCTTCTTCCGGGCTCCCCTCAGTTCCAAGAGAAGAGAGTTCAGAGGCCGGAAGGAATAAGGGGACTTGGGAAGGGACTGCAGGAGGAGATGGTGGTAAAGGGTTCTTTTCTTTCTCCTCTTCCATCTACAGTAGCCCCCCGCCCCGCCACCCCACCCCATCTCTCTGCACCCCCCTCTTAGCCTTCTCTTTGGTCCTGTGGCCACGGTTGGTGAGAAAAGAGGGAGTGGGTGGAGGTTTCTATTCACCAGAAGGCTACAAGCAGCCTACCTGGCCATCCCCACCCTGCTGATGGCCAGAGCATCCCTGAGAAGCGGTGGGAGGTCAGCTGACTTCAAGGACAGGAAGACAGGGCGTGTCAGGCAGAGAGAACAGCACAAGCAAAGGCTGGGCAGTGGAGGTTTAGTGAGGTTGGTGGAGCAGTGGGGCTGGGCTGCCATGGTTATGTGGAGAGAGGAGGTGGACAGGGCCATTCCGTACCAAGGGCCACACTGTCTCTTCATGGCAGAAACTGTGGGCACCCAGCACCTGGAGCTTCTCCCACACTCTGGCCACAGCCTCTCGCCAAGGCAGGCCTAGTCATTGAGTGTCCGAGCAAGGGCCGGGACCAGGTCTGGAGCTGACAGGATGGGGGCCCTGTTCCTCAAATCCTCAGGTTCATCAACCCCAGAGAACTGCAACACTGAGTCAGCAGGACACAGGACCCATCATCCATCCAGAGGTCAGTCCTCTGAGCCCATAGCGCCCCCTATGGGCAAGAAGCTAAATTAATCACTGTGGGGGAGGGCTCACCAGCCTAGGGAGGGAGGAGAGAGACAGACTTGCCCTCAGGGAGGCACAGTCTGAGGAAAGAGACACAGGCTCTGACCTCAGCACTGTAGTCTGATCCCTGAAAGTCAGCCTCTGTCCCCAGTCTGATGCAGGAGACATTGTACTTCCATTCTGAAGGGTGAAACACGGTATCTGGCTTCAGGAAACTCCCAGTCTGACTGGAGAGACACAGGACCTGTCCTCAGGGGTCTTCCAAATCAGGGAGACACACTTTGGACTTTTAGAAACCCACAGTCTGAGGGGGGACAGGGTTGCCGAAAAAAATACAGGCTGTCCAGTTAAATTTGAATTTCAGATAAATAACAAATAATATTTTAGTGTAAGTATTGCCCCATACAATATTTGGGACATACTTATACTTTAAAAAAGTATTCTAGTTTATTGGGAATTTAAATTCAACTGGACGTCCTGTCTTTGTATACGTCAAAACTGGCTACCCTAGGTACCTCTAGTCTAAGGCGGGGGTTGGGGGAGGACCCCCAGACATGGAAATGCAGGTAAATATCTCAGCCTGCTGGGGAGGGCAGGGGTGAGACGGGAGGGTAGTCCTGGGGCGCCGGCTCGCAGCAATTTAAAATTCCTTCCAGGCCAGATCACTAATCCCTTCGTGCACAATGGCAGCCTTCTCCCCCGCCGCCCGCGCTCACGCCCTCCCCCGTGGGGCAGTGGTAGTGCCACCACCGGCCTTTCTAAGCCCCTTTGAAGCCTTCAGAGCCCCGCGCCGCGGGAGGCCCCGACGCTATGCCAGTTATGCCAGCAATGTCCCCGCCGCCAGCGGCCACCACCGCTCTCCCATTAATGCTGGCTAATCTGGCTAATAAATAAACTCCCCTCCCAGCACCAGCCCCCCCGGCTCCTCACCGCTCCCCTGAATTGATTTCAGGGCTCAGCTAGAACAAGCGCCCCCACCCACACCCTATTCCCTTCCAATGTTTCTTTTTTTCCTGTCGCTGGCCTAGGTCTGTTGCCCATCTCTGATTCTCTGGAACATTTGGGATTTGGAAGGTCTCTGCCTCGCCCGTTGCATTTCCATCCCTATTTTTCAGTTCACCTGCGCGCAAGGGCAGTGCCACGAGGCTGGGTCCAGGGAACTGGTCTCAATGGCCTGCAGGACCTGAGAGGTTGAAGGAGCGCCCCCTGGAGGCGGAGGAGGCACAGGCCAGCTCCCTCCCTGCCCCGCCCCCAGACTTTGCGCGCCCCTGTCCCGGGGAAGAGGGGCGCACTGCAAGGAGCCCCGGGAGGAGCGATTCCTAGCTAGGAACAGGCGCCAAGCGCCTCCCACGGCGGGAGTCCTTTCAAGGCCTCTGCGGCCCCCTGTGTCCCCACCCGGATTTCCGAGAGTCTGACTCACAGTCGAGCCGGCATCGCTTCACCTCCTACAACACACCCGGAGCGAGCGGAGAAATTACAGGATTGCAGGGGCACGGCTGACCAAAAAAACCAAACCCACTGCGGTGGAGTCGATTCCGACTCATAGTGACCCTATAGGACAGAGTAGAACTGCCCCATAGGGTTCCCAAGGCTGTAATCTGTACGGAAGCAGGCTGCCACATCTTTCTCCCACGGAACCGGCTGGTGGGTTCAAACTGCCGAACTTTCGGTTAGCTTTACCACTGCGCCGCCAGGGCTCATTTAGGTGCACGGCTAATGCGCTCTAATTACCCACTGCCGGTGTCACCCGCTGGGCCAACGCTCCGTAATTAGGCCGCCCCTCCCCTCTCCCGGAACCCGCCGCCTGTGCCCAGGAGCACGCATACCGACTCCGCCCGCCACTGCCACCGCCTGCCGCCCTCCGGGATTGCCCAGCGGTTCCAGGCAAGAGCTGTATATAAGTCCCACCTCCCCAGGGAGGGGTGGGCGGGAATCCGGAGTCTGAAGGTGGGGAAGCCGGCCCCTCCTATCCCCTAAACCTGTAGTCCTCAAAGGTACCTCCACAAGAAGGAACTTGGGAGAAGGTGGGGACCCATTTCGTTGACAGGGACACTGAAGCCTGATGGAAACTGTCAGAGGGAGAGATGGGTAGGGCACGCAGGGCTAAGATGTCCCCATTTTGCACATGAGACAGGTAAAAGTGAAGGCTCTCAGGGAAGGCCACCCAACAAGAGCATCCAGGAGGTGGAGGAGCCAGCCACAGGCTCCTTCCCTAAGCAAGAAAATTACCTTCCCAAGGAGAAAGGTGATATCCTCCAACACAGACCTGGAACCCCTGCTAGCCGACCAGCTGTGGCCTGTGGGTCACAAGGGAGCTGGTGAGCAGTGGGGTGGCTCAAGCTCCCAGCCCAGCAAGGGTGGGTGGAGGTCCTGAAGACACAGAAGCCAGGCCCGGAGGCCAAGACTAAGGGGTGCAACCTGGTCATCAGCTTCTTCATCCAAACCAGGCTCAGACCTGTTTTTAGAAATTTTTTTCTGATTTCCAGGGTGTCACAAACTCATGGCCTGTGGGCTGGGCTCCATCTTAAGTGAGGTTTCATTTGGCCTGCAGTGAGTCTATGGGTTTTGTTTGTTTGTTTGTTTCTTACTGTGTGCTGAATTGTTGTGGTTAGTTGCCATTGAGTCAACTCCGACTCGTGGCGACCCGAAGTGCAAAGGAGAATTGCTCCATAAGGTTTTCAAGGGCCATGACCTTTTGGAAGCAGATTGCCAGGCCTGTCTTCCGAGGTGGCTCTGGGTGGGTTCCAACAACCAACATTCCGGCTAGTAGTCGAATCTCCTGTTTGCTCCCCGTGTGTGACTGTGCCCATCCCCAAAGGCATATGAGTTTGGCTCTGCTTTAGAGCAGCCCACTTAGCCTGTGCCTTTGCCCTGGGAACTGTCTGCACTGTTGCTACTCCTTTGCAGTCTTTATGTGTTTCCTGGGAGGCGTTCTTAGAGGAGTGGCCTTGAGAGCCCCTCTCCTCTATCATCTATCTATAGGCTCCCACATGTGGGGACAGTAGAGGCTCCGCATGTTTCTGGATACCCCTCTGAGGCCCCCTGTTTTCATCTTGCATTTCAGTCTGTGTCTTGGGTATGCACCATATATTTTCCAGCAAGGATGGCAGTTATTTTTCTGCCATGAGATTAGAAGTTTCTTGAGGGCAAGAAATCGAATCTCTCCCTTTAGACTGGAATCTCCTGGGGTGGGGGAGGGGAAATTATCCTCCATCACAGGGAGCTCTCTGAGGGCAGGACGGTGTCTCCACCACAGACTGAGGCTCCCAGAGGG
This sequence comes from Loxodonta africana, assembly GCF_030014295.1. Taxonomy (NCBI): domain Eukaryota; kingdom Metazoa; phylum Chordata; class Mammalia; order Proboscidea; family Elephantidae; genus Loxodonta; species Loxodonta africana. Next base: position 106,776,019 of record NC_087342.1, read on the forward strand.
CGGGGCTGTGTCTCCCCTCAGACTGGGGCTCCCAGAGGGCAGGGCTGTGTCTCCCCACAGACTGGTGCTCCCTGAGGGCAGGGCTGTGTGTCTCCTCCACAGATTGGGGCTCCCAAAGGACAGGGCTGTGTCTCCCCTCAGACTGGGGCTCCCACAGAGCAGGGCTGTGTGTCTCCTCAGACTGGGGCTCTCTAAGGGCAGGACTGTGTCTCATCCACAGACTGGGGCTCCCTGAGGGCAGGGCTGTGTCTCCCCTCAGACTAGAGACTCTCCGAGGACAGGGACTGTGTTTCCTTCCTTCAGACTGGGGACTCTGAGGTCAAGGACTGTATCACCTCCGTCAGCCCAAGAGCCTTCTGAAGGTAGGGTCTCTGTCTCCCTCATCAGTCAGGGCTTCCTGAAAGGAGAGGATTCTCCCCTCAGATGGAGCCTTTGCACCTCAGCCTCTGGCTTCCCTCTGTGCCCAGGCATTCTTCCCAGGACACCATTTGTCACACTTTGATGAATGAAACTTACTAAGAATAACTCAGTCCTTGTAGTCTCTAAAGGACAGGGGTGGGGCTGGTGATTGCGGAAGGACTGGAGGAAGCTGGACATAATCCATTCATTCAATAGCATTTCGCAGGGTGCCCAGCTAGGCACTGGTTGGGGGCGCATGGTGAATGCCACAGAGCCCCCTTCCTATGCCCGTCCTGCTGCCACTGAACATAGGGGTGTCCACAAAACCCCTGAGACTGAAATCCCAGCCCCTCCTTCACAGCCTCCCTGCACCAGAAATCATCACCTCAGAGCCACCCACCCCCTCCAACCCTGAACAACAGCTCCCTCTGCTTCTCCCACCCCCGTGGAGGGGGCAGGCTTTGAAGCCAGGTGCTTGGGGTGGGGACTGCTTCCAGGGGGATGTGGGCCAGTGCTGCGTGAGGGTGCCTGATGGATTCCTGTCCACCAAGGTCAACAGGAGCTCCTCAGATGGGGAGACCTGCCACGGTGACCGTGGGGACATGTAGAAACGGTCTGAAACCGGAGGGGTCACTTGGTACTTTAGGGGAAGGGGTGTAAGTGACCCAGAGGATGAGTCCCTGTCCCCCGGCCCTCCACTCCACTCTTGCTCCCTGCTCCTGCCTCTTCCCACTGCCAAACCCCTGAGCCTCCAGTGAAGAACCGAGCAGCCTTTCTCAATGCCACCCTTCTCCCAGCCACTTCAGAGTGGGGTGCACAGGCATGGGGGAGGGGACTGTGACCTTAGCCCACGCTTCTGAACAGGGCCTTCCTGCCACTCCGCCCCCATCTGCCACCTCCTGAGAGGGACATTTTGGTCTGGTCCTGGCAAAAATATCAGCCTGGGAGCCAGGTGACCTGGAACGGTACCAGTTCTGCTGCTGATCCCACTGCGCCCTTGAAGAGCCATGTATTGGCCCCTCCGGGCCTCATCTTCCCCAGGTGTTAAATGAGGAATTGTGTCTAGTTTTCGTGGTTTTCAATCTTGCTTTTTTTTTTTTTTAAGTTGTGTATCCTTTTGTTTAAATAATAGCTTATATGGAACCTCCAATGGTAACAGAGAAAAGTTTGGGTTCTGTGGTGAAAATGGGGGTGGGAGCCCCAAACCCCAAAGTTTAGTCTATCACAAGCGTGCACTTGCACACACGCACATGTACTCAGACCAGCCCTCCAGGGCACACTTCCCAAACCTCCAGACCCTGAAATCCCTTCCTGCTCAAATGTTCTGGGGCCCTGACAGGGCTTAGAGGTCTAGGCTGGGGTGCTGGAAGCTTGGAAGATGAGACAATGATTTTGGAGCCCCGCAAGTCTACGGAGCAGGGCAGCGGGGGGGGGGGGGGGGGCTTGAGCTGGTTGGGGAGGGAGTCCTAACACTGGCCTGGCCCAGCCTGCGGCCTGGCAGGGGCCTGGGTCCAAAGCAGCAGCTGCGTACAACCCCTCATTGCCGTCCCCACCCATCCAAGCTTGAAGTCTCCTATCCACTAAGCTGGGTGTGGGGGATCCTGGGGGCAAGCAGAGGCTGACAGTGTCCCTCAGTGGGGAGGAGGCAGTAGGCATAATGGGAGCCTCCAGGAGCTTTCCTCTGGAATCCCTCTCACTATGCCCAAGATGAAGGCCAGGGTGGCAGGGTGGAGAGGCCAGCAGGGACAAAAGCAGTGCCTGAGGGGTGAGGGCTGAGCACCAGGAGCCCGAGGGGGCAGTGTAGGCAGAGAGATTCAGGGAACCTCACAGCACCACTAAACCTGCGAGTGGGAGAATTTGGTGCCAAGAGGGAATGCAAATGGGTGGGGGGGGGCAGTCAGGCACCGTGACAGTAAGGCAAGAGTGAGGAGAGGGGCAGGGAAGGTGCAGGGAAGAAAAGGGCACTGAAGAGAGGCAGGCCTCGGCCTGGAGTCCCCAGCATAGGGCAACTGGGCTGGTACCTCCAAAGTGGGGGGATGGCAGACATGCTCCGAGTTGATTTACCTTCAGCCCTTCCTGGCCAGTAGGTGGGCTGTGACTCAGGGGTGCTGAGAAAGGCCTGTGTGCAGCCCCAGACGCCCAGGGATTACCAGGCAAAGGAGATGCAGCTTCTCCCCTATGCCCCAGGTGGCCTGTATCCACACAGTTCTGGAGAGACCACTGATCCTGATTTTCCTCAGGGACCATGTGGGGGAGGGCAGCAAGAGTCCGTCCCCACCAGTCCGTATTTCCCTGGAATGTATGATGAGGGAGTGAGAGAGAGGCTTCACCGTTCTCTGTCCCAAACACACACACACATACACAGGGAGCCACCAGAGACTTCACAGCCTTGTCTGGGAAACTACTAGACTGCCATGTGCCAGGTGTAGCTCTAGACACCGGAGCTACAGCAATGGAAAAGACAGCTGAGGTTGCTGCCCTCACTGTCCTCGCATTCTAGGGTGGGAGAAACAGACCATCAATAAGTAAAAATAATAATAAAGTTTGGGCCATGATAAGGCAATTATTAGAGTAGAAAGTGATGGGGTGGATGGGGCTATTTTAGATAAAGGGGTGAAAGAATGTATCTTGTAGGAGGGGGCATTTGAACAGAGACCTGAGCAACAAGAGGCCAGTCATGCTTTGCGACTGTCTTAATTTCCTAGTGCTGCTATAAAAGAAATACCACAAATGGGTGGCTTGAATGAGCAGAAATTTATTTTCTCATAGCTTAGGGAGATATAAATCCAAATTTGAGCACTGGCTCTAGGGGAAGTTTCTCTCTCTCGATTCAATCCATTAAAAAAAAAAAAAAAAGCCATTGCCGTCGAGTCAATTCCAACCCATAGCAACTGTATAGGACAGAGTAGAACTGCTCCATAGGGTTTCCAAGGATCGGCTGGTGGATTCGAACTGGTGACTTTTTGATTAACAGCCATAGCACTTAACCACTATGCCACCAGGTCTCCCAATTCAATCCATAACAAAGGCCAAAAGGACTCTAAAAATATACAATACTTTTTAACAGAAAGGAGTGTGTATCCACAAGCATTAAAGGGGAGAAAAACTAGAACTGTGTTTCTGGGGTCTCTATTGTACATCCAGCACAGTGGTAGGAGATCCACGTACCTCATCTCCTACTACACTCCTCAGCAGCCAGTGCGTCAAGTAGTAGTATTTTCATTTTAAAAAGACGTGAACCCAAAGAGGTTATTTTTTCATTCTTTTAGTAACGTTTATTGAGTGCTGGCCTCTGAAAGGAGCCCTAGTGGCACAGTGGTTAAGAGCTTGGCTGCTAACCAAAAGGTCCCTCGTTTGAATCCACCAGGTGCTCCTTGGACACACTATGGGGCAGTTCTACTCTGTCCTGTAGGGTCACTATGAGTCAGAATGGACTCAATGGTAATGGATTTGGTTTTTCTTTTGGCCTCTGAAAACACTAATAAATCACACTTGGGCCCTACCATCTTAGAGCCCATAGTCTGTAAAAGCACAGAGGAGGGTCAGGGAAGGCTTCCTGGAGGAGTCAACGCCTAACCTGGGTCTGGAAGCATGAGGAAGGGTGGCAGGTGAATCCAGTTGGAGGGGCTAATATTCCAGGCAGATGTAGCAGTCTGTGCAAAGGCCTGCAGCATCATGTACCCAGCGGGGATCTCTAAGTCTACAGAATGCCCAAACCTGAATTGGAGGGGGCTGAGGGGACATGAGGCTGGGGGCCAGGCTAGGGCTGGGCATGAGAGGCCATGTAGGCCACAGCGAAGCCCCTGGATGTCCTTCATAGGAGATAGTGCCAGGTGTCCTTTAAGAAGGAAAGCTTCCTGCAGAGGCCACAGCAAGGAAAAACGGCTGGAGGGGGTGGCACCAGGCGCAGAGAGTAAAGGACTGAGGAGGAGGCCCTGCCCGGCTGCCACTTCCCCAGAGTCAGGCCCCTGGGGGCTGGCGGGGTGAGTGAGGACCCTGCAGACAGACGAGTGGGCAGGAGGGCAGATGGAGCTGCCTGGTGGTTATTAGGCAGGACAGGTTGGGTGGGGCTATTGGCAGAGGCTCTAGTAACCTGGCCACCCCTGAGAGGTGGCAAAAAAGAACGGTGCCAGCCAACAGCAAGACCTGGCTGGATGACTTACATGGGCTCATGCACCCCACCCCACCTCTATCCCACACATATACACAGATGTGTGTGCATACCACACAGACACACGAACTCTTGTGTAGCTGGCCTCACTCTTACTCTCTGTTTAGGTCGGTCAGAGGATGGGGGTCAGAGGTCACAGATCAACATGACCCCACATAGCTCGGGCCTAGAGCCTGGACACCTCTTTCTGGAGCCCCAGGTAGATGTCCTTCCATAGCCCCCTCCCAGGGCTCAGACCCCATGGGGTACCCACCCCACATGAACTGAGACTCTGCCAGCTCCCATCTGGGATGTGCAGACTCCTTGCTGGTCTCACTCGCAGGGAATGCAGCCTCGACATCAGAGCCAGCAGCAGAATCCCGACTCAAAACAGCCTGTGACAGGATGAAGGGGACAGACCATACCAGGCAGAGAAGTGGTCCCAGGGCCAAATATACGGTCAAACACAGCAGCCCAGACACCAGAGTAGGGAGGCTGCCAGTAACAACAGTCTGTTTGTGTGAGTATTCCTGGGGAGGGGATTTGTCCCTCAGGAGCAACAGGTGTGCACACTTGGCTACATGGAAGACAGGGCAGTGTCCATGGCCCCTGGAGCAGTGGGTCTGGACCTGGGGATCTCCCTCTCAGTGGGACAATGACACTTCCTCATGTGAGGAATGCCACAGGGCTGGTTAGCCCCCAGAGAGACACACCTGGGCACCTGGGATGCATCAGGCTCCGGTCAAAGGCTTGCACACGAGCGGTATCTCCACCTGCTCCTCCTCACCTAGCCAAGCCCTGTGCATTCCTCGTATCAGCGAAAGCATCTGCCTTGGTTTCTTAGTGCTGCTCTAACAGAAATACCACAAGTGGGTGGCTTTAACAAACAGAAATTTATTTTCTCACAGCTTAGTAGGATAGAAGCCTGAATTCAAAGCGCTGGCTCTAGGGGAAGGCTTTCTTTCTATCAGATCTAGGGGAAGGTCCTTGTCTCTTTTCAGCTTCTGTCCTTTGGCTCCTTGGTGATCTTCATGTGATGTGACATCTAGCTTCCCTCATCTATGCTTGCTTTCTTCTGTGCCTAATCTGTTTCTTGTATATCTTTTAAAAGTGATTGGCTTAAAACACACCCCACACCTATATAGGCTCATTAACATAGCAAAGAAAACCCTGTTCCCAAATGAGATTACATCTACATGTATAAGGGTTCGGATTCCAATACATATTTTGAGGGGACACAATTCAACCCATAACATTCCACCCTTTGGCCCACTCAAATTTCGTGTCCTTCCCACGTGCAAAACACGTTCACCCTATCACATCATCCCAAAAGTCTTATATCAACTCTAAGCCTAAATAAAGTCTCATCTTCTGAATCCATATTCCATCCTAGCGCAAAATTCCTTTCCGTCTCTGGACCTGTGAAATCTAGAATACAAATTATCTGTTTCCAGAGTATGATGGTGGAACAAACACAGGGTAGACATGAATAAAAGTTAGGATTCCAACACATTTTGGGGGGATACAATTCCACTTATAATAGCATCACTTCCTTTGAGAAGCCGTTTCTGACCTCTCTGTGTACTATGGCCCACTTTTATGTGCTCTGCTCAACACCATGTCCCACTCCTGGATAGCACTGGCCAGGCACCGTTACAGGTATCCACATGATCATCTGATGTGTGACTTAGGGCCTACTATTATTTTACTGGTGCCAGCACCTAATAGAAGTGCCATAATTGTCTGGCAAGAACAAAGGAAAGGAGGAAGGGTTGAGGGTAGGAGGGAGAGTTGAGCATGTCTTCAACTCTCAGAAGGCTGCCATATAAAGGAGAGTTAAGCTGGTTCTCCAGAGGCAGATGGAGCACCAATGAAGGGGAACTTCAGGAGCCAGATTTCATATTGTGTACAGTAAAAAGTTGTAACTGTTAGCCATCAAAATGTGACTTAGGCTGCCCCAGAAGTATGTGAGCTTTGGGGGATGAGCTTAAGTAGAACCAATAGGAAAACTACACAAGGGTGCTATTAGTTGAAGGATGGAATCAATGAATGACAAATGAATGAAAGAACAGGAAGAAAGAAAGGAAGGAAGGAGGGAGAGGGAGAAAGAAAGATACCCAATGACTACCAAGCACTCACAGAAGGCTGGAGACATCTGATCTTTGCCTCAGAGCTAAGAGTCTGCAAGGTGGGCACCATGCCAGGCCCCAGGGAGACAATGCAGCATGGGCCCTGTCCTCAAGAAGCTCACAGTTTATGAGAGAGGCGCGCACTGACACACACATGCACAGGGATGCACACTTGGAATCCATCCAGCCATGCCAGGGGCATCCATAGCAGGACAAGGAGAGAGTTGTCTGGGGAGAAGCTCGGCCTGACTCCATTCCCCATACTGTCCCAGCTTTCTGCAGGTCACCTTCCAGAATCCCACTGGGCGCTTTCCCATGGGTGACCAGTTGGCCTAAGCAGTGCACGAGTCTCTTCTGAGGCAGCTTCCATCTCAGGCCAAAGTGGAGACTTGGTACTGCCTTGGTCTGCAGAGATGGGGAGAGTTCCTTAGCTCTGAGCCCCCACTGGCAAGGTCAGAAGCCCAAGATGTATGCTTAGCTGAGGCTCAGGAGGCCCCAACCCCCAGTCTGTGAGCTACCTGAGAGCAGGGACCATGACTTATGTGCCTCTTTATCCACCCCAATCCAGAGTAGGTGCTTAGGGTTGAACTGAACAGCACAGGGTGCCAGGGCTAGCAGAGCTAAAGACAGAAAGGAGTGTTCTATTCAGCTCAGGGAAACAGAGATGGAATGCCTTCCTGGGCTGGGGGTGCAGTAGCATCTAGACAGGACTGGGAAAACCATGCAGGCCCCTTGGAGCCCAGGCTGGGACAAGGTTGGACTTGTCATCTGCCCATGCTCAGGCCTGCCCTGTTTGCAGCAGCCCCCCTGCGGCCAATGACCCATCAGTGACTCACAGGGCAGCTGTGGGCACGAGGGGAGAAAGTGGCCTCAGCTGAGCTCATGGACTCACAAGCAGCCCTCTACACCCCCTCACCACGGAAAGCTTCCCAGCCTCCACGCACGCATATCCCAGGCTGCTCTAGCCCAACCGCAGCGTGGTTCTGGCTGCTTATTTTAGCCTGATGAAGCCTCTGGAAATGTCAGAGCTGGAACAGAGCTAAGGAGCATCCAGTTCAACCCTTTCATTTAACCAGAGAGGAAACGGAGAGTCAGAGAGGGTAAGTGATATGTTTAAGGTCACACAGCTAATTGGTGGTGCCGTCGGAAATTGACCACAGGCTTTGGGAGTCCAAATCCAGCTGTCCTTACATCAGGGAGAAATCTGTTTTAGGCTGCCCCTCCCCAGACTGCTGGAGACTCTGAAGCCAGGATGCCTGGATTTGAATCCTGGTTTGCCAGTTATCAGCTATAAGACTTTAGGCAAGTTACTCAGCCTCTTTATGCCTCTGTTTCCTCATCTGTAAAATGGGGCTAATGACGGTACCTACCTCACAGGTTGATGTGAGGATTAAATGAATTCATGTATCTAAATTGCTTAGAGAAGTGCCAACCACAAAACAAACCCCCCCCCCCAAAAAACAAAAAATGTTGGCTAACATTCTTATGGGTGCTTCATGGAGTCTCAAGACTTGGTCTTTGGTGTAGAAAGTTCAAACTTTCATACTGGGCTGAGGGCTGGGGACCATGGTCTCGAGGGACATCTAGCTCAACTGGCATAACATAGTTTATAAAGAAAATGTTCTACATCTTATTTTGGTGAGTAGCCTCTGGGGTCTTAAAAGCATGTGACCAGCCATCTAAGATATTCCACTGGTCCCACCCCATCTGGAGCAAGGGCGAATGAAGAAAACTAAAGACCCAAGGGAAAGATTAGTCCAAAGGACTAATGGACCACAACTACCACAGCCTCCACCAGACTGAGTCCAGCACAATTAGATGGTGCCTAGTTACCACCATTGACTGGTCTGACAGGGATCACAATAGAAGGTCCCAGACAGAGCTGGAGAAAAATGTAGAACAAAATTCAAACTCACAAAAAAAGACCAGGCTTACTGGCCTGAAAGAGACTGGAGAAACCCTGAGCGTATGTCCCCCTGACACACTTTTAACTCAGTACTGAAGTCACTCCTGTGGTTTACCCTTCAGCCAAAGATTAGACAGGCCCATAATACAAAACAAGACTAAATGGGCACATTGGCCCAGGGACAAGGACGAGAAGACAGGAGGGGACAGGAGAGCTTGTAATGGGGAACCCAAGGTCGAGAAGGGAAGTGTGTTGACATGTCATGTGGCTGGCAACCAAGGTCACAAAACAATACGTGTATTAATTATTTAATGCACAACTAATTTGCTCTGTAAACCTTAATCTAAAGCACAATAAAAAAAAAGTTCAAAATTTCAGATTTATTACTTTGCCCAAGGATGAGCAGATTCCGGGAGACTGGCCACATAATGAAACTTCTGGAAAACTGATGTGTGGTGTTACCATGGGGACAGGTGTTTCTGTCAGAAGGACCGCAGCTGGTACAGAGGCTGACTTCCCCTCTGGCACCTTCCACCCGAGACCCAAGGCTTGCAGAAACCACAGCAATGGCAGCTGGAGATTCTCAGTGCAATCAAGCTGGATAAGCTCGAAGAAGTGCCCTTCTGAACTCGAGAGCTGGGCCTCTGCTTGTTCATCCGCAAAATGGGAGAAGTGATAGCCTCTAACTCACTGGGCAGCTGTGTGCATTAGATCAGGAAGTAAAGCACTTCCTCCCCTTCCCCTTTGTCCCCCCCCCATCATCAGCTGGCGGCCACTCAGAGCCTGCTTGCCTTGGACTTAGTTGGGTAAACATGGACAAATTCCTCCTTTATCAGTCACGAAAGCTCTGATACCTACACCAGATGAGTTATGGTCCCAGAACATGTACAAGGTTGAGGTGGTCTCATTCCACCCCCAGAGATTCTTGTTGAATGAATGACTAGGTGAATCAATGAATGAAACAATTCCCAGAACATCCTCCTAACATTGGGTAACACTCTTGCTTGTTTTCCCAGGGTTGGAGCCACAAACCACCTCCAGGCCAGGCTGCCCTGCCATTGTCTCAGCCACTCTTGCCAGCTTTCGTCACTTTCCGTCACAAAGCAACCTTTCTTTGCCCCCCCCTTCCCCCATCCAGCTTAGAAACCAGGTATGTGTGTAGCCTCCCCAGCAGGAGCGAGGCCACAACCCATCTCCTGCCCTCAATCACCAGCCACATGCCTGATGATCAACCCTGAGCCCTCTCCTGCTCCCCAAGTCACAGCTGTCCCAACCTACCCCACCCAGCCTCCCCATCATGGCCCACACAGGAACAGTGACCTCACTAGAGTTGATGTCACCCAGTGTGGAAGCTCATGGTGTCACCCCCTCCCATGGACCTCCTCCGGTACCAGACCGTACAGAGTCCTTAGTAATGGTTTTTGTACTAATGTTACTCATAGATAGTAATTCCTGTATATCACTGAATGTAATGGCAGTAGTAATGAGATAAACAACTAGCAAAATTATAATTACACCTTTAAATTACAGTATCATAGCCACAGCCTAAATGTATTTGCATGTACATAGGTCCCTGTGGTTAAAGTAAAAATTTAGAATTCGAAGTAAAAACATTAAGAACTACATCAAAATTATGTTCATTTGAATGCTAAACTTCACTGTTACATGACATACATTAAGGGATTACCAAACAAAACAAAACAAAACCCAGTGCCGTCGAGTCAATTCCGACTCAAAGTGACCCTATAGGACAGAGTAGAACTGCCCCATAGAGTTTCCAAGGAGCGTCTGGCGGATTCGAACTGCCGACCGTTTGGTTAGCAGTTGTAGCCCTTAATCACTATGCCACCAGGGTTTCCACATTAAGGGACTGGGTTTGCATAATGCATAGTGGCCCAAATAATGTAGAAATTGTAGACAAATGCATATAGAAATATACTCATAAATGAAATAAAACCATTAAACAGGAACACATATACACACATTTCAGCTCTTAGTAAACATTTTGACTAAATCAGAACTTTCCTGGCCTTCGAAGCTGAGAACTTGGGAATGACTTCATCAAAATCAATGCCTTTCACCAACTCATTTTTTAATGTGTCACTATTATTTAAACTATAATTCAAACTTGAACCCTGAAAATGTCATTGAAGTCAGATATATATTGGTAAGACAGTGATGTTTTTAAAGCAAATTTTAAGAAGACTGAAATTTTTTAAAAACTGACTTTAAGATTTAAGTTATATTTGTAAACATGTACCAAGAAATACAGCATTTCCCCCACTTCATGTTTTAAACTGTCAGTTTCTCTATCAAAGAGTTATATAATCAACAATTGTTATACATATAAGTTTATATCGATTTTAATCCTAGACTAATATGTGATATAGCTGTAAATTACTTAAATGTAATATTTCTTAGATCATATGAAAACTGTTTTGTAAAATCTTTCTATATTGAACTACATTATTAGTAACTGAGCAGAAGCCTTTTTTTTTTTGCCTTCTTTTCCTTTAATTACTACTTCATTCTCAAAAAATTATTGATGTAGATTCACAAAGACTAATTACCACAGCATGGTAGCTAAAACACCACGAAATTTGACAAAATCAACGACCATTAAAACAGCAGCCACAACAAAAAAATAGTGCATGCTTGTAGCACAGGTGGAAGAAACCACGTGATTCACAGCATCGTTGTAATTGGGTAATAATGACAGCTCTGACAGGGCGCATTAGAAGATTCAAAAATAAATTAGCACAGAGGTTTAGCCTTGTAGGTATATTGATACATGTAAGCTGGGCTTACAAAAAAATTTTTTGTTGTTGTTATAACTAACTACACGGATATTTGTATTAAAAAATAATAAATTTCTGCTGAAAACACTGCACAAAAATTTTATTGACAGTCATTTGGTGGTCACTCTCTCTGACAGTGTCACCCAGTGCGCTCCACACTCCCCGCACCCACCCGGTGACACCAGTGCGTAGGAAAACTGATTTTTTTCAGAGCTTCAAACCGGTTTGTCAACCCCTGCTGATAATTTGCATTTCTAACAAGTTCCCAGAAGTTATACATAAGAAGCACCTGGGGATCTTGTTAAAATGTAGATTCTGATTCAGTATATCTTGGATAGGAATGCAACTTCTCAGCATGAGTTTAAACCAGAACAAACTGGTCTGAAGCCCTGATTTTCTTGTCTGCTGTTCTAGCTCCACTGATAGCCCACTACCCTGTCCAAGCCCAGCTCTTGTCCCGCCAGCCCCAGCTGGCTCCTGTCCCTAGAGTCCTACTATGGCTGGCCCACTCCTGATCAGTAGCATCACCTGTTGTCTGGTCTCCTGTCCATCCAGGCTGACTGAAGCTCCTCAAAGGGGGAGGCCTGCCAGAGCCAGCTGGGAGTCTGTGCCCCTTCGAAGGCTGGGAAGCCGAACACTAGTTCCGCCCTCAGGAGCGAGACAGAGCCTGGGCATTACCTCCAGCTTGGTTCTAGCTTTACCTACCTCATTGACCATTTCCAGGTCTCTGCATAGCTCTTGGCCACCAGTGATCCCTACACACCAACCAGAGGATTCCAAGAGTATCCAAACTAGAAGATCCTAAGGAATCACCCCATCTGGTGGTGATGCTCTCTGGAGTATTACAAAATGTACTAGAGTCTTTTTAATTCTAACAGTGACTAGAGGTGTTCTGGCATTGAGTATCATGGTCCAGAGATGCTAAAAGTCCCACAATGCACAAGGCAGTCCACACGATGAAGAATTCTACCTCTACTCCTCTTTGAGAAACACAGATTCTGGTCCAAGGTACTTATTGTGCAGTGGTAGAAACTGAGACCCAGGGAGGGTAAGAGACTGGCCCAAGGCTACACAGCAGATTTGTCTTGACAGTCAATTCAAAGAGGGAAACCAGGAGTTCTTGTTCTTGAGGATTTCAACAAAATCCACTAGCAGTCACCAGGTTTGAAGCACTATGGGAAAGACAAAGACTAACGTGAGATATCAGGAAGATTTTGTGGAGGTATCACTCAAACTGAGCCATGCAGGATGGTAAGTGGACTTATGGCCCCTGGAATTGGGGGAGGGCACAGTGGGCAATGGTGAGGCATGAGGACTAGTGCCCAGGAATTATGGTGGCTGAAAAATAAGCACAGGCTTTGGAAAGGAGAGCTGTGGAGAATGAGGAGTGGCTGAAACCTAAATTGAACCTAGATCACAGAGCACTTTTCATGTCAACAAAGTATTGAGATTTTCTGATTTGCGCAACGGTAAGCCAATGAAGATATCAGAGTAGAAGGTGTACAATGAGGAGCTCTGTGCTTAACAGGAAGGTTACTGGGGCTGCCTGTGGAGAAGCAATGGGAGGGAGGTGGTAGGGCAGGAAACCACTATCAGAACAGACCAGATGAGGTCTTGGATGAAGACAAGGTCAAAGGGGTTGTGTGAAGGAATGGATAAAACCTCAAAGCCAAGCTACACAGCAGGGATTAGTGATGCTCTTACCATTAAAAGAAAGATATTTGTTTTGTTTGAGCTCCCTTGGAAGCAGACTCTAAAGTAAGTATTTGCATATAGTTTATTTGGAAGATGATCTCAAGAAACCTCAATAGTGGAGTGGGGAAGTCAGGCAGGAAAGTGAAGGCAGTAATAAAAGGTGTTCTATCAAGTGAGATACCACTGTGGGCAAATGGAGATCAGTCTTGCTGGAGACTTCTGGGATACACACACCTCTTGAGTTATTGCTTGGAGGGCAAGCGAGCTGGAGCATTTACCCACTGATCCCCATCAGTCATTGTTTGAAGGTTGCTCCTGGGAACAGTAATTCCCTGGCACTTCTGGTGTGCCCCACATGCAGAAGCAGGTTCTGCAGCTGCTCAGAAAGAGCCCTCAGGTATAGAATCTGAGGTACTTTCATTTGGAACCACCAGGTAGCTACGTGGGGAAACAGTGAGTGTCTGGAAGATGAGACAAGGCATTGATAGCATCTGCAAAAGACATCCTTTACACACAAGTGGAGGAGTTAGCCAAGATGGTTTCCTGTCTAAATATGACTTTATAAGTGAACCAGATTTGATATTTTTGACAGAGCTCTGACAGCTTAAATGGCTACCATCTGTGACCCTGGAAAGGTAGACAAGGAATGTAAAATATAATATGGCTTTCAATTTTTGCTTTATATATTTTGAGGTCAAGTTATCAGATGCATACAAATGTAGAGTTATTATATCTTCCTGGTGAATTGAACTTTATATCATGATGAAGTGTCTCTCTTTATACCTAGTAATGCTTTTTGCCTCAATATCTGTTTAGACTGATATTAATACAGCTATACTGGTTTTGCTTTTAATGTTGCACATTGTATCTTTTGCCATCCTTTTATTTTTTAATCTTTCTGTATCTTTATGTTTTAGGTATATCTTATGTAGACTGTATATAGTTGGGTTTTGGTTCTGAAAATTTTTACCTTTTAATGGGAAAATTTAGTTATTTTACAAATAATGAAATTTCTTTTGGTTAGAGCTTGGCTGCTAACTAAAAAGTTTGGCAGTTAGAATCCACCAGCCACTCCTTGGAAATCCTATGGGGCTGTTCTACTCTGTCCTGTAAGGTCACTATGAATCAGAATCAACTCAACGGCAGCGGGTTTTGGTTTAAGTGCTTTTTATGTGTTCTACCTGCTCTATACCCCATATGTCTGTCAGTTTGTCATACTGTGGGGGCTTGTGTTTTGCTGTGATGCTGGAAGATATGCCACCGGTATTCAGATACCAGCAGGGTCACCACAGAGGACAGGTTTCAGCTGAGCTTCCAGACTAAGACAGACTAGGAAGAAGGACCTGGCAGTCTACTTCTGAAAAGCATTAGCCAGTGAAAACCTTATGAATAGCAGTGGAACATTGATATAGTGCTGGAAGATGAGCCCCCCAGGTTGGAAGGCACTCAAAAGATGACTGGAGAAGAGCTGCCTCCTCAAAGTAGAGTCGACCTTAATGACATGGATGGAGTAAAGCTTTCAGGACCTTCATTTGCTGATGTGGCATGACTCAAAATGAGAAGAAACAGCAGCAAACATCCATTAATAATCGGAACCTGGAATGTACGAAGTATGAATCTAGGAAAATTGGAAATCATCAAAAATGAAGTGGAACGCATAAACATTGATATCCTAGGCATTAGTGAGCTGAAATGGACTGGTATTGGCCATTTTGAATTGGACAATCATATAGTCTACTATGCTGGGAATGACAACTCGAAGAGGAATGGTGTTGCATTCATCCTCAAAAAGAAAGTTTCAAGATCTATCCTGAAGTACAATGCTGTCAATGATAGGATGATATCCATACGCCTACAAGGAAGACCAGTTAATACGACTATTATTCAAATTTACACGCCAACCACTAGGGCCAAAGATGAAGAAATAGAAGATTTTTATCAGCTGCTGCAGTCTAAAATTGATCGAACATGCAATCAAGATGCATTGATAATTACTGGCGATTGGAGTGCAAAAGCTGGAAACAAAGAAGAAGGACCAGTAGTTGGAAAATATGGCCTTGGTGATAGAAAAAATGCCAGAGATCGAATCATAGAATTTTGCAAGACCAACGACTTCTTCATTGCAAATACCTTCTTTCATCAACATAAACGGCGACTATACACATGGACCTCGCCAGATGGAACACACAGAAATCAAATTGACTACATCTGTGGAAAGAGACGATGGAAAAGCTCAATATCATCAGTCAGAACAAGGCCAGGTTCCGACTCTGGAACAAACCATCAATTGCTCACATGCAAGTTCAAGCTGAAACTGAAGAAAATCAGAGCAAGTCCATGAGAGCCAAAATATGACTTTGAGTATATTGCACCTGAATTTAGAGACCATCTCAAGAATAGGTTTGACACTTTGAACACTAGTGACTGAAGACCAGACGAGTTGTGGAATGACATCAAGGACATCAACCATGAAGAAAGCAAGAGGTCACTGAAAAGACAGGAAAGAAAGAAAAGACCAAGATGGATGCCAGAGGAGACTCTGAAACTTGCTCTTGAGCGCCGAGCAGCTAAAGCAAAAGGAAGAATTGATGAAGTAAAAGAACTGAACAGAAGATTTCAAAGGGCCTCTCGAGAAGACAAAGTAAAGTATTATAATGACATGTGCAAAGAGCTGGAGATGGGAAACCAAAAGGGAAGAACATGCTCGGCATTTCTCAAGCTGAAAGAACTGAAGAAAAAATTCAAGCCTCGAGTTGCAATGGTGAAGGATTCCATGGGGAAAATATTAAACGACGCAGGAAGCATCAAAAGAAGATGGAAGGGATACACAGAGTCATTATACCAAAAAGAATTAGTCGATATTCAACCATTTCAAGAGGTGGCATATGATCAGGAACCGATGGTACTGAAGGAAGAAGTCCAAGCTGCTCTGAAGGCCAAGCTGCTCTGAAGGCATTGGCGAAAAACAAGGCTCCAGGAATTGATGGAATATTAGTTGAGATGTTTCAACAAACAGATGCAGTGCTGGAGGTGCTCACTCGTCTATGCCAAGAAATACGGAAGACAGCTTCCTGGCCAACTGACAGGAAGAGATCCATATTCATGCCTGTTCCCAAGAAAGGTGATCCAACTGAATGTGGAAATTATAGAACAATATCATTAATATCACGTGCAAGCAAAATTCTGCTGAAGATCATTCAAAAATGGCTGTAGCAGCATATTGACAGAGAACTGCCAGAAATTCAGGCCGGATTCGGAAGAGGACGTGGAACCAGGGATATCATCGCTTATGTCAAATGGATCCTGGCTGAAAGCAGAGAATACCAGAAGGATGTTTACCTGTGTTTTATTGACTATGCAAAGGCATACGACTGTGGATCATAACAGACTATGGATAGCACTGCGAAGAATGGGAATTCCAGAACACTTAATTGTGCTCATGAGGAACCTTTACATAGATCAAGAGGCAGTTGTTCAGACAGAACAAGGGGGTACTGATTGGTTTAAAGTGAGGAAAGGTGTGCGTCAGGGTTGTATTCTTTCACCATACCTATTTAATCTGAATGCTGAACAAATAATCCAAGAAGCTGGACTATATGAAGAAGAACGGGGCATCAGGATTGGAGGAAGACTCATTAACAACCTGCATTATGCAGATGACACAACGTTGCTTGCTGAAAGTGAAGAGGACTTGAAGAACTTACTAATGAAGATCAAAGACCACAGCCTTCAGTATGGATTACACCTCAACATAAAGAAAACAAAAATCCTCACAACTGGACCAATGAGCAACGTCATGATAAACGGAGAAAAGATTGAAGTTGTCAAGGATTTCATTGTACTTTGATCCACAATCAACAGCCATGAAAGCAGCAGTAAAGAAATCAAAGGACGCATTGCACTGGATAAATCTGCTGCAAAGGACCTCTTCAAAGTGTTGAAGAGCAAAGATGTCACCCTGAAGACTAAGGTGCGCCTGACCCAAGCCATGGTATTTTCAATCGCATCATATGTATGTGAAAGCTGGACAATGAATAAGGAAGACCAAAGAAGAGTTGATGTCTTTGAATTATGGTGTTGGCAAAGAATATTGAATATACCATGGACTGGCAAAAGAATGAACAAATCTGGCTTGGAAGAAGTGCGGCCAGAAGAATGCTCCTTAGAAGCAAGGATGGCAAGACTGTGTCTTACATACTTTGGACATGTTGTCAGGAGGGATCAGTCCCTGGAGAAGGACATCATGCTTGGCAGATTACAGGGTCAGTGGAAAAGAGGAAGACCCTCAACGAAGTGGATCGACATAGTGGCTGCAACAATGACCTCAAGCATAACAACAATTGTAAGGATGGCGCAGGACCGGGCACTGTTTCGTTCTGTTGTGCATAGGGTTGCTATGAGTTGGAACCGACTCGACGGCACCTAACAACAACCACAACCTGCTCTATGTTCCTTTTTCTCTCCTTTCTTTGTCTTCTTTTTGCAATTATTTTATTCAATTTTCCCCCTCTATTTTTTTTTTTTATTAAAGTGGAGTGGGAACCCTGGTGGCATAGTGGTTAAGAGCTCGGTGGGCAGGTAGAATCCACCAGCCAGCTCCTTGGAAACCCTATGGGGCAGTTCTACCCTGTCCTATAGGGTTGCTATGAGTTGGAATTGTCTTGATGGCAACAGATTTTTTCAACAGGTTATTAATTTGTAAGTTATTCATTCCTTTATTATTTTTTCAGTAGCTACCCACAGATTAAAGAAAGCATTCTTGACTTATCAAAACTTACTATTAATTTATTCTAAAAAGAATCTCCTCCCCAAAAATGCATGCAGGGACCTTAGAGCCTGAAATCCTCCCCAAATATTATCCTTGTTGTTATTATTCTGTACAGCCAATATTATTTGATATTCACCCACATGTTTACCATTTTCATTGATCTTCATTCCTTCCTGCATCTCTGACCTGCCATTTGGGGTCATTTTCCTTCTGCCTATAAATATCCTATTAAGGTGGGTCTACGGGTGATTAATTCTTTCAGTTTTTATTTGTCTTGAACGTCTTTATTTAACTTTCACACTTGAATTAGTTTTTCCTGGATATCGAATTGTGTTCTTATCATTATATATGTTGGCAGTTGTTTCCTTTCAGGAGCTTAAAGAATTCTACTATCTTCTGACTTACATTGTTTCCATTACAAAATCAGCTGTATATCTGATTGTTGCCCCTTTGAAAATAATCTGTTTTCTCTGACTGTTTTAAAGCACTTTTTATCTTTGATTTTCAGCTTTTAGTTTTAGCTCTAGGTGTGGATTTCTTTTCATTTATTCTCCTTTCAGTTCTTAGGGTTCATTGACCATATACATTGGTATCTTTCATCAGTTTTGGAAAAAATCTCAACCATTATCTCCTCATACATTGATTTTGCCCACTATTTTCTTTATGTCTCTTAGACTCTCTTCAACACTTTCCACCTTTTTGCCCTTCCGCTTCATTCTGAATATTTTGCCTCATCTGTCTTGTAATTCACTAAATCTTTCTTCAGCCGTGTCTAATCTGCTGTTAAACTTATTCTTTGGATTCTTAATATCAGTTATTTTAATATTCAGTTCCAAAATTTCCCTTTGTTTTTTAAAATACAGTTTCAATTCTCTTCCAAAATTCTTAATCATACCTTTTATCTCCTTGAACGTAGTAAGCATTGGTGTTTTTTGTTTTTTAATTTGATAAGCTGTGTCTGATAACTCCAACATCTATAACCCTTGCCATATATTGTTTACTTTGTTCATGTTGTCTTGTCTCATCATCTGCCTGGGTTTTTGTTTTTTGTACTCCGGATGTTGTAATTCCAAAATTGTTTGCAGAAATATTTAAGCCCAGGATGGTATCTTCTTCCAGAGAAGATTTACAAGAACAAGAGCATACTAGCAATGCTGTATCACCTTAATCCAATTTTAGGAATTGAGATGAGTCAAAGCTAAGGCGAAGCCCTGTGAGAGCCTATCTACTTCCAGCTCCTCTTTACCCTTCTTACTCCTTTTGGGTCTCGATCCAAAACAAGGGGGTTCACCAAACACTCCTTTTGGTAGGCCTTTTCTCAAATCTCCAGGAGACCCTTAAAATCCCTGCTAAGCCTTTCGGTCTTTCAGTCACTCCCTCTACCCCCAAGGGAAAAGCATTTCCAAAGCTAGGCTCATCTCCCTGGTCTCTCTCCTCTCCATATCCTTTCTCACTGATTCTTCACCACCTTGTTTATCTTCTTAGCTCTCAGAGGCTTTAAGCAGTTTGTTGTTATTGTTTCATTTTGTGTTAAAGTTCAACTTGTCTCCTTATCCTCAGCAGTAGGGTTGTTCAAAATTACCAATTCTGCTATTACTGGAAGCAAATACAATAATGTGTAAAAAGTTTCTGAGATACTTGCAACAGTGTCAAAAAGTGTTTTTATAAGCTAACAGTTTATATAACACAGGCTAACATGTTATGGACTGCCAGAACAGAGTTTTCTTTTTTAATTAAAAAAAAAAATCTGAGATTTATGTAATTTATCAGTATTAATATCAAAGAGGGTTCATCAGGATAATATACTTAAAAAGAACAAAGTGAAATCATGAGCTGGTTTATTGTTTTGAAAATAAAATTAGATTCTGAGTTTATTTTAAAAGAACCATGACCCAGGAGAATTGACAGCACTGGTGGATGGGGCGGGAATTTACAGGAGGAGGAGAGAAGCCAAGGACTTGAGCTGGGGTGATGGGGAGGGGAGACTGCAGGTAGATCTGGGAAAAAATAATAAATTCAGCCCTGGACAGGCTGAGTTTAATATGCTGGAGAGAGCACATGGGGGAGGACAGTCAGCAGCAAGAATCAGGGTTCTAATATTATACTGCCACAGTAGTCAAAACAGCCTGGTACTGGTACAACAATGGATACATAGACCAATGGAATGGAATTGAGAATCCAGACATAAATCCATCCACATATGAGCAGCTGATATTTGACAAAGGCCCAAAGTCAGTGAAATGGGGAAAAGACATTCTCTTTAACAAATGGTGCTGGCATAACTGGATATCCATCTGCAAAAAAATGAAACAAGACCCATACCTCACACCATGCACAAAAACTAACTCAAAATAGATCAAAGGCCTAAATATAAAATCTAAAACGATAAAGATCATGGAAGAAAAAATAGGGACAATGCTAGAAGCCCTAACACATGGCATAAAGAATTGGGGTTCTACCTGGGCAAGCTGATGGACCAGAGACATTGACTAGGAAGTGCCTTGCACACAGGCTTGAATTAGAACTAGAGGAGTTCAATTATCCTGATGGAGAGTGTAAAGAGAGGGGAGAATGCCGTCACAGCACCAATCTTTGAGGGCAGGGGGCTTGAGGTCTATGAGGGAGGCAGAAAGAGCTCTAGATGATAGGGAGGCTGAACTTGCCAGGTCCTGAAGGCTCTGGGAAGCGACTCTTAAAGCCTCACTGGCTGTAGGGCTAAATTCCTTCCAGAGGTTAAGGCTGAGATATGTGGCAGGCCTTTCTGGCTTCAAGACAAAAGCTTCAGCAGACTGTTGGGACCCAGAGGCTATAGAGAGGGGTTGGGGAGCAAGTGGGAGGCCAGGAAGTAGAGGCAAGGAGTGCAGACTTCTTTTTTAGAATGTGTGGGGCTGTGAAGGAAGGAGTTGGAATGGTGATTAAGGCCACAGCCAGTGGGAATGACTAGAGGAAGTTCGTGGGCAGGAGGGAAGGTGCCAGAGCAGAGAGATAGACCGAAGAGGCCCCAGAGATCAGGAAGAACTGAGGAAGTCAGAGAACTGAACTCCACCAATAGCTGTTATTAGTCCCATTTTTCAGATGAGGTAAGTGAGTTCGGAGAGGTTGATTTGCCTAAGTGGCTGCAGAGAGAGATGGGGCTAGTATGGAAACGCAGATGTGCCAAGTCACAAAGTCTAGCCCCTCAGCCGGCACCCCAGCCCACCCCCATCATGGTTTCAGGGTTTCCATGACCATGACCACACCCATCACTTCCACACTGTCACCGTCATCACACCCACCATGGCCTCTACCACTATGACCACCATCGTCACTGTCCACCCCACCACAATAATTATGCTCACCAATATGAGATTTCCTGTGCTGGACATGTGTAGTTTCTGTCTTTAGGGGTCTCCTATTCTGAGAACATGCAAACAACAAAATAAACTAGCACAGCTGCCACCAAAAAATGCCTGTTGATCATATGGCTGGTCAGGGGCTGCACAGGTCCTATAGTCAGACAGCCTGCATTCCTGCCTTCCTCCTGGGGAGAAGGCACATCAGAAACTGGTTTTTCCATTTGCTCGTCTTTTCCCATGGCAAGTCCCATGTGCCTCCCCGACCCCATCACCCATTCTTACCCCACCCCAAATCCTCCATTCATTGTCTCTGAGCTGGGAAAATTAAACAGATTTCTTTCCGAGGAGAATCCTTAGGGAAGTGAGTGTGTGTAGAGGGATTAGGGGCTGGGTTGAGGCCCAGTAATTCTTGGTCCTCGGCTGAGGCTCTTGGCTTCCTGCAGGGACATGCCCCCTGCTTACCACGGTCCCCTTTCCTCCCCTCAACACCTTTGCCCCTTTCCTTGGTAAAACTTGGAATAGGAAGCCCAGAGGTGCAACCCAGCCCCATCACCCCTATGTCCCCATGGGCCCCAGACCCTCCCCAGACCTGCCCGTAATCTCTCTCCCCAGCCCTCTGGGCCTCAGCCTAGAGAGAGGGAGGTCTGAGATGTATAGGGAGTCAAGCTGGGGAGGAGGCAGGCTTGGGGATTCTCAGAGAAAGTTTCCATGCTGAGCAGCTTGTTCTGAGCCACTCTGCCAATTCTCCCTCCTCATGAATCCCAGGATTACAGTAAATGGAATCTGGGAAAACAGGAGCCAGAGTCTGGGAATGGGTGCAGTGTAGTGAAAGTACCAGACAGGCTTGCAATGAAATCCCTGCTCAGCCCGCCGCACGCACCAGCTGGGTGGTCTGGGCAGGCCATTGACTTCTATGAGTTCTGCTTCCTCTCTTATCAAGGCTGACCACAACTTGTGAGAATGAGTCTGAAGTGCCTAGACGTGTGATGACCAGTGAGTGGTGGCTGGTTCACTATTCCAGTGTTGTTACAGGCTCGAAGTATAAGAGGGAGGGGGTAAGAATGGGGGTACCTATTGCTTGCCCCCCAGACACCACCCTGCCGTCATGAGCCCTGGATGGTTCATTGGGGAGAGCATGGTGTTGGCATCAGACAGGCTAGGTTGGACCCTGACCAATGACTCATCCTCGCTGAGCCGCCGTTCCCAGTGGATATAACACCAACGTGTCTTACGGGCTTGCTTCAAGAACTGGGTGAGATTTAACAGACAGGGGTCTAGCAGAGTGTCTGTTGGTACCTGACCCCACTTCCTGTTTTCCTCTGTCTGAATCCAGTGCATCCAGGCCTCGGGTTCCAACCTTCCTGATCACATCTGATTTTTTGCCATACCCCCTTGCTCCTCTCCTCCAAAACCATATTCGCCTCTCACTTCCCCTGCTTAAGAACCTACCATAGCTCCCCATAACTGACCATAGCCAAACTAGCCCCCTCGGCCTGGCATTCAAGGCCACTGCCTCCCTTGCCTACCTTCTCTCCCTTGTCTCACACTTATGCCTTTGTCTCTAGCTCTGACTTGGCCCTGGCTAACCTCCTGCTCCTTCACCCCAACCTCATTCCACCTCCCTAGCCGCAGACTTCTGAGCTGGGCCCTAGTTCATCCATCTTCAGGCTCCAAGGGGAATAACAAGTCACAGACAAACTGGATCTCAAGCAGCAGCTGAGAAGAGACCTATCAATAAAGGCCCATAATGCAGTTACTGCAGTTACCGGGCGGATTGGCTTTGGGGAGGAAGCAGGAAATTGAATCTCCCTCTGAGTCCCATCTGTCTCGATTGCCCCTGCTGCACCCGGTGGCCCAAGCAAGCCAGGCCCAGGCAGTGGGGAGGGTGCCGTAATGTAATTACAGCCTCGCTCCATGAAAAGGAACATGGGTTCTTTGGGGACAAGGAGAAAGTTCTCAGAAGGATGAGGAGGCGATGACAAGGCCAGCTTCAGGAGGGAACAAGTGCAGGAACAAACCCCACTCCCACTCCGCAAGATTAACCTGGGAGAGAGAGTGTGGAAAAGAGCTTGTTGTCTTCAATGTTTCCATCTGTTTTGAATTTTCATTCATATTCCCTTCCTTTGAAGGTTCTGTCATGGCTGCTTTGTGGGAAGGTCCCTAACACATAGAAGGTGCTTATAAGCATTAACTCACAAACCACAGGCCAGAGGGGTCGCCCAGTGCATATGTTCCCAGCTGAGGTCAAACAAGACAATGCTCTGCCTTCTTGTGTTAGCTATTTAGTGCCATGTTTTTCTCATGTTTGTGCTTTTTGCTGGTGATTTCACTGTTTAAAATAGCACCAAGCATAGCGCTGAAGTACTGTCTAGTGTTCCTAAGCATAAGAAGACTGTGATGTGCCTTAAGGAGAAAAACACACGTGTTAGATAAGTGTCATTCAGGCATGCGTTACAGTGCTGTTGGCCATGAGCTCAATGTTAATGAGTCAACATGCAGAAAAGAAAAGAAAAAATTCACCCATCTATACATGAGGCCACTCCAGAAAGTGCTAAAGTAACATCTATAGTACATGATAAAGCTATGGAAAAGAAGAAAAAAGGGATAAATTTGTGGATTCAAAAGATGATGACTGATTTAAAAAAAAAAGTGTAATGGACAGCATTATTGTGAAGCTGAAAGCCAAAGAAATTTACAATCACGTCACCCAAGGTCAAGAAAATCTTAAGCCCTTCTCAGCTAGTGTTTATTATAGATAAATGCTGCATATAATTATTTGTAATAAATATATGTGAAATAAGGTGTCTTTAAGCAGGAGAACATATAAAACAATGTTATGTATTGATCGCTTGATGAAAATATTGTGACCAGAGGATCACAGGAACCTAGCCCTGTATTTTCTCTAGGATAAATGGTTCTATATTCACTAATTCAGTAATTGTGGCACCTTTATAGAGCATAACTACCACAAATAAAATTTATTATATATATTTGATAGATGGTGATACATACTTTGGAGAAAAATAAAGTAGAAATGGGGTTGAGCATGCGAGGGTGGCTAGGGATTGCCATTTTACATTAAGGGGTAGAGAAATCTTCACTGATTTGATCAAAGACCTGAAGGAGGTCAGGGAGCCTGTCATATGGACACCTGGGGAAAGTGCCCAAAGCAGAGGGGGACAGCTGGTGCAACAACTCAAGGTGGGGAGCTTGCCTAGAATGTTTGAGAAAGAACAAAAAAGCTCAAGTGGCTGGAGTGGAGTGAGTGAGGGAAGATGCGGGAGAGGGTCAGAGAGGCAGTGGGAGAATGAGTGAAGATTTTGTGGGCCGTTGTAAGAATGTGGGTGTCTTAGGCTGGGTTCTCTAGAGAAGCAAAACTAATACAGCATAGAGAGAGAGAGAAAGATTTGTCTCAAGAATGGCTCACGTGGTTGTAGAGGCTGGCAAGTTCCAAGTCCATTGGTCAGGTGTCAGGCTGGAGGCTCCCCTGACTCATGTAGCTGCAGGGCCTAATGAAGCCAAAATCAGCAGGTCAGGTGGCAGGCTGCTGACTCACAGGCTTTGGAGACTAATGAATCCCAAGACTGGCAAGTAAGCTGCTAGCTCAAGTCCCAAGAACTGGAGGTCAGATGATGATAAGCCATATACAAGATCCAGAGCAAGAGCCTTGCTAGAACATCCATTATATACTAGAGGCATGCCACACACCCAGGAAACTCCCTTTCAACTGATAGCAGATCTCATCGTGAAGTTGATTACAACCTTACATAACTGCCAAACTACATCCTAACTGCCCAACCACTAAGAAAAATGGCCCCACCAAGTTGATGTATAAATTAACCATCACAGTGGGCTTTCGCTTGAGGGAGATGGCAGTCACCAGAAAGTCCTGAGCAGAAGAGCGATTTGATCTAATTTATGTTTTAACAAGCTCCTTCTGGCTGCTGTTGAGAATATATTTAGCAAGGGCAGAGCAAAGAGATCGATTAGAAGGCTATTGGGAAATCCAGCTGAGAGACAATGGTGGTAATGGTGGAGCTGGTGAAAAGTGGTCACATTATGGATATATTCTGAAATCAGAACTAATAGGATTGGTTCATGGAAGGGTGTGAGAAAAAGAGACAAGTCGAGGACATCTCCAGGTCTTTGGGTATGAGCAACTTGGATGAGGCAGTTATCATCAACTGAAATGAGAAGACTTGGGAAAGCGTGTTTGGAAGGGAAGATGGGGAGCTCAGTTTTAGAAACATGGATTTTTATGTTTACAGGTAGAGATGTTGAGCTGGCAACTTGAATACACAAGTCTGGAGGTCAGAGGAAAGGTTTGGGCCTAAGTTATAATCAAAAGGGTCATCAGCATATAAATAGTATTTAAAGCAATGAAAGGGAATTAATTCACCAAGGAAATAAGTGTAGATAAAAAGAGAAGAGGGGCTAGGGCTGAGCCTGGGGCTCTCCATTGTTTAGAGATCAGGGAGATAAGGAGGAAACAGCCAAGGAGACTTTAAGAATATATTCTAAGTAAATACTCTTGACTGTGCACAAAGATTCATGGCCGAAGATGTTCTTGATAGCATGGTTTATAAGAATGAAAAACAGAAAGGTGGGGCCAAGACAGCAGAGTAGTCAGATGCTTCCCGTGGTCCCTCTTACAACAAAGACCCAAAAAAACAAGTGAATCAAGTGTATATGACGATCTAGGAGTCCTGAATGTCAAAGACAAAGTTGAGGAGTCGGACTCAGTGGTAGGGGAGGGAGAGACAGTTCAGAAGCAGTGAGGGTTTGCCAGACCTGTCCAGGCGGCACCCTGCAGGCTGGATCAGCAGGCACACATGAGCTGAAGCAAGCAGTAGTGCTCCAGATGCGTTTTCCACGCTGGGAGAAACTGAGTGGTGGAGAGTCTGTGCAAGTCTGTGGAACCAGGGGAAAGTGGCACTAGATCTGCAAAAATTAAGTGCAAGCATCTAACCTACCGCGCAATATCAAAAAACACTTTCCCCTCTGGGAAGTACCTCTCTCCCATTCCCCCGCCCCATCTCTACTCTGCTTTGGCCCTAGGACAACTTCAGTGATCGCTGCACCCCCTGGGCCAGAAGTTAGTCCCATCACTTGCACTCCAAGCCATTCTCCCGGCTTTGGAGAGGGAAAAAATTAACAAATAACAAACAGAATAAATAATCTGCCATCTCTCCCAAGTCCGGAACTCAGGGCTGGCACAGGCATAAATGGCCTATGGACTTTGAATGCCTTTCACTCCTGCCTAGACCTGTGTGGGCCCATTTCAACAGCGTAGGCCCTCATTGGCATAATGCAATAAGGTATATACCTGAAGCTTATTTTCAACTGCAACAGCTAAGGGCGAGTGGCAGATTCCTGATATTTGACACCACCCTGCCCATTAAGCAGGGTTCTCACCTACACACATCAGGGGCCTGAAGACTGGTGGCTCCACCCATTCCACCCTAGCCACTCATGACAGGGGTCAGAGAATAAATGGTGTCTCCCAGTCCTTACAGCCAACAGCATTGGGTGCCCAAAGTCCAGTTGCAAAACCCACCCACCTATGAGCTCTAGGGAACAGGGACATGCTTTCCACTGAGGCACGCAGGGGCATCCATCAGCCCCCTACCTTGCTCAGCACATAACCCCCTACTGCACCCAGATACCTGTGCCTGCTCCAATCAGTCCTACATAACCCTGCCCGTCTAGGACTGTAGGTGAGAGCCTTTACCACACACTGGGTGACTGATGATGTGGACACCGAAGCTGAATCCACACAAGAAAAGTAAATGGATTCCTGGGCTCACATACCTAGTAGCAGCTCTAACCACCTGGTGACAGGATTGAGAGCATCAAAAATGCCAATATTCAAAGTAGCTCACACAACCAGCCTATGTGGGCATATCAAAACAAAACAAAACAAGAAGCTAGGACACAGTAAGCAAACACAAAATAAATCAATATAATAACTTACTGATGGCTCAGAGACAACAGTCAATATCAAATCACATAAAGAGGCAGATCATGATGGCATCAACAAGTGACCAAAACAAAGAACCAAAAAACTTCCTGGAGGAAGAGAAACTCTTGGAATTACTGGAGGTAGAATTCAAAAGGTTAATATACAGAGCTTTTCAAGAGATCAGGAAGAAGATAAGGCAAAATGCAGACCAAGCCAAGGAACACACAGACAAAGCAACACAGGGACTTAAGAAGAGCATAATGACAAATTTAACAGACTGCAAGAATCCAAAGAAAGACAGCAAACAGAAATCCAAAAGATTATCAATTAAATTTCAGAATTAGACAACTCAGTAGAAAGCCAAAGGAGCAGAATTGAGGCAATGGAAGTCAGAATTAATGAGGTTGAAGATAAAGCACTTGATGCCAATTTATTTGAGGAAAAATCAGATAAATGAATTTAAAAAAATGAAAAAACCCTAAGAATTATGTGGGGCTCTGTCAAGAGGAATAACCTACAAGTGATTGGAGTACCAGAACAGCAGGAGATAACAGAAAATATAGAGAGAATTGTTGAAGATTTGTTGGCAGAAAACTTCCCTGATATTGTGAAAGATGAGAAAATATCTATCCAAGAAGTTCATCAAACCCCACACGGGGTAGATCCCAAAAGAAAGTCACCAAGATATACTATAATCAAACTTGCCAAAACCAAAGACAAAGAGAGAATCTTAAGAGAGTCAGAGATAAACGAAAAGTCATCTACAAAGGAAAGTCAGTAAGACTAAGCTCTCACTACTCAGCAGAAACCATGCAGGCAAGATGGCAATGGGATGACACATATAAAGCCTTGAAAGATAAAAACTGCCAGCCAAGAATTATAAATCCAGCAAAACTGTCTCCCAAATATGTTGGTAAAATTAGGGTATTTCCAGACAAACAAAAGTTAAGGGAATTTTTAAAAAACCAAACCAAAATTACAAGAACTGCTGAAGGGAGTCCTCCACCTAGAAAATCAATAACATTAAACTCCAACCCAAGACTAGTACACAGGACAGAACAACCAGATATCAACCCAGATAGGGAAGTCACAAAAATAAATCAAAGCTAAAACACTGAAAATAGGGAAACAGAAACATGAATATGTAAAAGATGACAACAATAAAACAAAAAAGAGGGACTAAATAATGTAGTCATAGAACTGTCAGATGGACGGGAAGTCAAGGTGATACCAAGAAATAAAAGATAGGTTTAAAGCTTAGAAAAATAGAGGTAAATATTACGAAAACACAGAAAGAAAACTAATAATCCTACGTATCAAAATGAAGAAAAACATAAAAGACTCAGCAAATACAAAATCAACAACAATGAAAAAGATGAAAAGAAAATAATACATAAAGAAAAACAACTCAGCATAGAAAATTAAGTGGAACAAAGAAACTGTCAACAACACATACACACACACAATACATAAAAAAGACAGCACTAAACTTATATCTATCAATAATTACACTGAATGTAAATGGACTAAATGCACCAATATAAAGCCAGAGAGTGGCAGGATGGATTAAAAAACAAAATCTGTCTATACGCTGCCTACAAGAGACACACCTTAGACTTAAAGACACAAACTAAAACTCAAAAGATGGAAAAAATATATCAAGCAAACAACAATCAAAAAAGAGCCGGAGTGGCAATGTTAATCTCTGACAAAATAGACTTTAAAGCAAAATCCACCACAAAGGATAAAGAAGGACACTATACAATGATTAAAGGGTCAATACCTCAGAAGGACATAACCATAATAAATATTTACATGCCCAATGACGGGGCTCCAAAATACATAAGACAAACTCTAACAGCACTGTAAAGAGAAATAGACAAAAAAAATAGACAGCTCCACAATAATAGCTGGAGGCTTCAACACATCACTTTTGGTAGAGGACAGAACATCCAGAAAGCAGCTCAGTAAAGACATGGAAGATCTAAATGCCACAATCAACGAATTTGATCTCATAGACATATACAGGACACTCCACCCAACAGCAGCCAAATATGCTTCGTTTCCAATGCACGTGAAACATTCTCCACAACTGACCACGTATTAGGCCACAAAGCAAGCCTTAACAGAATCCAAAACATCGAAATATTACAAAGCATCTTTTCTGACAATAAAGCCATAAAAGTAGAAAGCAAATAACAGAAAAAGCAAGGAAAAAAACCCAAATACATGGAAACTGGACAACACCTTGCTCAAAAACTACTGGGTTATAGAAGAAATCAAATATGGAATGAAGAAATTCACAGAATCAAATGAGAATGAAAACACATCCTACCAGAACCTTTGGGACACAGCAAAAGCAGTGCTCAGAGGTCAAATTATAGCAATAAATGCACACATCCAAAAAGAAGAAAGGGCCAAAATCAAAACATTAACCCTGAAACTTAAACAAATAGAAAGAGAGAAGCAGAAGATGCCCGTGGGCACCAGAAGAAGGGAAATAATAAAAATTAGAGCAGAAATAAAGAATAGAAAAACAACTGAAAGAGTTAACAAGACCAAAAGCTGATTCTTTGAAAAGATCAACAAAAGTGATAAACCAATGGCCCAACTGACAAAAGAAAAACAGGAAAGGAAGCAAATAACCTGAATAAGAAATGAGATGGGTGATATTACAACAGACCCCACTGAAATTAAAAGAATCATGACAGAATACTAAGAAAAACTGTGCCCCAACAAATTTGAAAACCTAGAGGAAATGGACAAATTTCTAGAAACACACTACCTATCTAAACTAACACAGAGGTCCCAATAAACAGAGGTAGAACAACTAAATAAACTTATAACAGAAGAAGAGATTAAAGAAGTAATTAAAGAACTCCCAACAACAACAAAAAAAGCCCTGGCCCTGATGGCTTCAACGGAGAATGCTACCAAACGTTCAGAGAAGAGTTAACACCACTAATACTAAAGGTATTTCAGAGCATAGAAAAGGATGAAATGCTCCCGAACCCATTCTATGAAGCCAGAATAACCCTGATACCAAAACCAGGTAACGACACCACAAAAAAAAAAAAAAAAGATTACAGACCAATATCCTTCATGAACATAGATGCGAAAATCCTCAACAAAATTCTAGCCAACAGAATTCAACAACATGTCAAAAAAAAAAAAAAAATTCACCATAACCAGGTGAGATTCATACCAGGTATGCTGGGATGGTTCAACATTAGAAAAACAATCAATGCAATCAAAAGATAAGAACCACACAATCTTATCAATTGATGCAGAAAAGGCATGTGACAAAGTCCAGTGTAAAAGACGTAAAAGACTTATACAAAGAAAACTACAAGACACTACTGCAAGAAACCAAATGAGATCTACATAAGTGGAAAAACATACCTTGCTCATGGATAGGAAGACTCAACATTGTGAAAATGTCAGTTCTACCCAAAGCAATCTACAGATATGATGCAATCCCGATCCAAATTCCAATGACATTTTTTAATGAAATGGAGAAGCAAATTATCAATTTCAAATGGAAAGGGAAGAGGCCCCAGATAAGTAAAGCAATACTGAAGAAGAACAAAGTGGGAGACCTCACACTATCTATCTGATTTAAAAAAAAAAAAAAAAAAAAAACCTATTAAACTGCCGTGGTAATTGAAACAGCCTGTACTGGTACAACAACAGGTACGTAGACCAATGAAACAGAATTAAGAATCCGGATGTAAATTCATCCACCTATGAGTGGCTGATATTTGACAAAAGACCCAAAGTCTCTTAAATGGGGAAAAGGTGCCCTCTTTAACAAATGGTGCTAGCATAACTGGATATCCATCTGCAAAAAAATGAAACAAGACCCATACCTCACACTATGCACAAAAAACTAACACAAAATGGATCAAAGACCCAAAAATAAAATCTAAAATGATAAAGTTCATGGAAGAAAAAATAGAGACAACACTAGGGAGCCCTAATACATGGCATAGACAGAATACAAAACATGACTAGCAATGCACAAACACCAGAAGAGAAACTAGATAACTGGGAACTCCTAAAAATCAAACACTTATGCTCATCAAAAACTTCACCAAAAGAGTAAAAAGACAACCTACAGACTGGGGAAAAAAATTTTGGCCACAACATATCTGATAAGGGTCTAATCTCTAAAATCTACAAAATACTGCAAAACCTCAACAACAAAAAGACAAATAACCCAATTAAAAAATGGGCAAAGGATATGAACAGGCACTTCAGCAAAGAAGACATTCAGGTGGCTAACAGATAAATGAGGAAATGCTCAAGATCATTAGCCATTAGAGGAATGCAAATCAAAACTACAATGAGATACCATCTCACCCCAACAAGGCTACCATTAATTCAAAAAACACAAAATGATAAATGTTGGAGAGGTTATGGAGAGACTGGAACACTTGTACACTGCTGGTGGGAATGTAAAATGGTACAACCACTTTGGAAATCGATGTGGCACTTCCTTAAAAAGCTAGAAACAGAAGCACTGTATGATCCAGCAATTCCACTCCTTGGAATATATACTAGAGAAATAAGAGCCGTCACACAAATAGATATATGCACACTTGTGTTCATTGCAGCACTGTTATAACAGCAAAAAGATGAAAAACAACCTAGGTGCCCATCAACGGATGAATGGATAAACAAAGTATGGTATTTTCACACAATGGAATACTACGCAACTGGTAAAGAACAATGGTGAATCCTCGAAACATCTCACAACATGGATGAATCTGAAAGGAATTATGCTGAGGGAAATTAGCCAGTGGCAAAAAGACAAATATTGTATTAGACCACTATTATAAGAGCTCAAGAAAAGATTTAAACACAGAAGAAAACATTCTTTTATGGTTATGAGGGAGAGAGAGGGGAATTCACTAACTAGACGGTAGACAAGAATTATCTTAGGTGAAGGGAAGGAAAACACACAATGCAGGGGAAGTCAGCACAACTGGAATAAACCAAAAGCTAAGAAGCTTCCTGAACACAACTAAACATTTCAAGGGACTAAGTAGCAGGGGCAGGGGCCTGGGGACCATGGCTTCAGGGGACATCTAGGTCAATAAGAATAATAAATTTTATTAAGAAAATGTTCTGTGGAATACAGAGAACATGGTGCTATAGACAGACGCACCACGCCTTCCCTCCACAGCAAAGATCAAAAAAAAGTAGAACAGAAACAAACATCAATTCTGGAGCCCTAAGCATCAGATGAAAAGACAAAGAACTCAGCCAAGCACCGAGTGGAATAAGAAACTGACAGAGAACAGAGAGCAAGGACAGATACCAGCAGAGGTCCCCTATCAGCTAAGGCAGCACCTATTTGCCATCTTGGACTTCTGTCGGAGATGAGCAGACAGGGAGCACAAGAAACCAGCTTCGTGGAGCTCCCAGCAGGAAACAGAGGACCCGGTAACCAGGGATACAGGCTTTCCCACACCCCGTCCTTCTCCCTGCAGCTTGGCACCCGCCACTTCCCAGCTGACTGTGGTTGCTCAGTTGGCCGAAAGCTGCGGGCTCCGTGCTGCTGCTTGGATTCGCCCGCCCACATGGAAGGGTGGTGGACAGGGAGTACAGGAAAGCAGCTTCACAGAGCTCCCAAAAGGAGACAGAACACCCAGTAACCAGCGATACCTGCTTTCCCACGCACCCCCACCTTCTTCCTGCCCCCGTGCTTG
Source organism: Loxodonta africana (assembly GCF_030014295.1). Taxonomy (NCBI): domain Eukaryota; kingdom Metazoa; phylum Chordata; class Mammalia; order Proboscidea; family Elephantidae; genus Loxodonta; species Loxodonta africana. The sequence continues at coordinate 106,808,875 of NC_087342.1, forward strand.
GCCTCCATTGCTTCCCACCAGTCTCTTGGCTGGGAGGTACTGGATCCAACTCTATGCTGCTTGGATTCACCCTGCGCACACTGGCTAGCTCTGTCAGTGCCATTTCTTTGTTGCTAATGTTGCTTTTCTGTGTTTCTTTTGGATTCTTCTCTGACTCTCACCCCTCCCCCTCCCTTCTCTCAAACACCTGGCTTCGTGTGACATCTTTGCTTCTAGTTGAAAGGCTGTGAAGCACTGCTCGGCTGGGGAACTGCTTCCCTGGTCCACACCACCATGCTGGTGGAATCCCAGGCCTTTTTGTTCGTTTTGTTGTCGTTTATTTGCTTGCTTTTGATTAATTTTGTTCTGTTTTGTTTTTCTTCTCGTGACTCAAGAGCCCCCTTTAGCCAGGCTGCACTGCCTGGCTTGGGAGCCACTCCCCCGATCATGTAGCCAAGCTTATGGGATCCCTGGGGGCATTTCTTTCTCTTTTTTCTTTTCATTTTTCGTTTTTCTTCATTTCTCAGTTTCTCATCTCTATGTACTTAACTTCCTTTCCTGTCTCCTGAATACCTGGCACTGTGGAACATCTCTGCTCCTTCTAGCCAGACTGTACTGCACAGCCAGGGAGCCACTTTACCAGTCAACACAGACACACTGGTAGGATCCCTGAAGGCTTTTCTTTTTTCTTTTTTAAAGAAATTTTTTTTATTTCTTTGCTTTTTCTCTTTTTTTCCTTTTTGTTTTAGTCCATTTCTTGATTTCTCATCTCGCCACTCCAGTGGCAAACTCCCTTAGAACTCTTTTTTTGTTTGTTTTTGGTTCCTGTTTCTCCCCTGTCTTCTTCCCCATACCCATCTTAGCTCCACACATCAAAACCTTCCCCCTCCTTCCTGCCTAACTGCACCATGCGCAGAACATCACACCCCCAAGCAGCACAAGCATGGCCTACCGAAATCTGCCCTGCACAGACTCCCAGTCCACCCTGTCAGCCCTAGTACCTGCCACAAACAACCCATCCCAGTCCCTTTCCTTAAGCTGGACCTGCCCTGCTGCACCACAGCTGAATGACTGGTCCTGCCCATTGGACAAGGATGTGAAAATTGTCGTGTCCACAGATAAGCAAACAACAAAGAATGCACAGCCTGCCTACTCAGACATAACCATATAAGACAAAAGAAGTAGGATGAAACAAACAAATCTGTAATCAATAAGTGAAGAAAATAACTACTGAATATCCCAAAGACAGCAGACAATATCAGTAGGCATCCAAAATATAATACCAGATGCCTATCCAGTAGAAGAAAAGGCACTAGAACTATCTGATAGTGAATTCAAATCTCTTAATATTCAGAGCTATCCAAGAGTTGAAGCAAAAAGCAGACAAAAAATAAGGAAAAAATAGACAAATTAATGGAAAAGGCAGACAAATTCATGGAAAATACAAACCAAAAAAAAAAAAAATGGAAGAATTCAGGAAAATAATACAGGAACAAAATGTCAAAATAAATCCACAACTAGAAATCATAGAAAAACAACATTTAGGAATTCAAAAGGTAAACAACAAGATTTCAGAAATGGACAGTGTCATAGAAGGGCTGAGGTGCAGATTTCAAACAGTGGAAGACAAGATCAGTGAAATTGAAGACAAACGCTCGACTACAATTTTGAGGAAAAATCAGAAAAAAGAATGAAGAAAAATGAAGAAACTCTGAGAATTATGTAGGATACAATCAAAAGCAAAAATTTGCTGGTGATCAGACTTCCAGAATAGGGGGAGAAAACAGAAAACATGGAGAGGACAATTGAAGAATTGCTGACAGAAAGCTTTCCTAATATCATGAAAGATGAAAAGATGACCATCCAAGAAGCTCAACAAACCCCATACGGGCTAGACCCCAAAAGAAAAACACCAAGACATATCATAATCACACTCACTAAAACCAAAGACAAAGAAAGAATCCTGAAAGCAGTTCGAGAAAAACAAAAAGTCATATACAGAGGGGAAACAATAAGACTAAGCTCTGATTATTTGGCAGAAACCATGCAGGCAAGAAAGCAATGGGCTGACATATAAAACCTTGAAAAAAGAATTGCCTACCAAGAATACTATATTCTGCAAAACACTGAATCAAATATGATGGTGAAATTAGGACATTTCCAAATAAACACAAATTAAGGAACTATGTAAAAACCAAACCAAACTTACAAGAATTATTAAAGGGAGTCCTTCAGTTTGAGAGCAAACAACATCAGACCACAGCCTGAATCTAGGACACAAGATTACACCAGCCAGATACCACCTGAGGAAATGAACTCTCAGGGGCGACCTAAAACCAGAAGAATTACAACAGGGAACCAGAGAGGTTAACCTGTAAATGACAACAAGCTCAGAATAATAAAAGAGGGAATAAATGGTGTAGGTATAGAACTTTCTAACAGAGAGGAAGGCAAGGTGATACCAAATAATAATACACTGGTTCAAACCTAGGAAGATAAGGATAAATTTCAAGGTAACCACAAAAAAAGTTAACAAACCTACTCATCAAAATGAAGAAAAACAAAGTCTCAGTAAAAACAAAATCTACAAAAACAAAAGAAATGGAAAAAAATCCACAAACAAAAGACATATACAGAACACTCCACACAAAAGTGGCAAAGTACACATTCTTTTCCAACACACAAGAAATGTTCCCCAGAGTAGACCAAAATTGAGGACACAGAGCAACCCTCAAAAAAAAATCCAAAACATTGAAATAATACAGAGTGTCTTCTCTGGCCACAACCCCATCAAAGTAGAAATTAAGAACAGGAAGAGCAAGGAAAAAAAAAAATCAATTACATGGAAACAGAATAGCACCTTGCTTAAAAACCACTGGGTAGTAGAAGAAATCAGATATGGAATAAAAAACTCCTAGGATTAAATGAGAATGAAAACACATCATACCAAAGCCTTTGGGACAGAGCAAAGGCAGTGCTTAGAGGTCAATTTATAGCAATATATGCACACATCAAAAAAGAAGAAAGGGACGAAATAAAAACATTAGCTACACAACTTGAACAAATAGAAAGAGAACATCAAAAGAAGCCCTCGGCCACCAGAGGAAAGCAAATAATAAAAATTAGAGCAGAATTAAATAAGACAGAGAATACAACAATAATAGAATCAACAAAAGGAAAAGTTGGTTCTTTGAAAGAATCAACAAAATCGACAAACCACTGGCCAAAGTGACAAAAACTGGAGAGAATGCAAATAACCCAAATAAGAAATGAAATAGGGGACATTACAACAGACCCAACTGAAATAAAAAGGTTCATGACAGAGTATTATGAAAAACCATACTCAATTAAATTTGAAAACCTAGAGGAAATGGACAAATTTCTAGAAACACGCTACCTACCCAAACTAACACAAAATGATGTTGAAAATCTGAACAGATCCATAACAGGAGAAGAGATTGAAAAGGTAATTTTAAAAAACTCCCAACAAAAAAAGGCCTGGCCCAGATGGCTTCACTGGAAAATTCTACCAAACATTCAGAAAAGAGCCTACACTGACACTACTCAAATTCTTTCAGAACATAGAAAAGGAAGTGATACTTCCAAATTTATTCAGTGAAGCCAGCATAACCCTGATACCAAAACCAGGCAAAGACACCACACAAAAAAAGAAAATTACAGACCAATATTTCTTATGAATATAGATGCAAAAATTCCCAACAAAATTCTAGCCAATAGAATTCAGCATTGTATCCAAAAAAAAAAAAAACCACAATGACCAAGTAGGATTTATACCAGGTATGCAAGGATGGTTCAACATTAGAAAATCAATCAACATAATAAACCACATAAATAAAAGGAAAGAAAAGAGTCACATGATCATCTCAATCGACGCAGAAAAGGCATATGACAAAGTCGAAAACCAATTCCTGATTAAAAAAAAAAAAACTCTCAATAAAATAGGTATAGAAGGGAAACTTCTCAACATGATAAAGGGCATCTATGCAAAACCAACAGCCAACATCATTCTTAACAGCGAGAGGCTGAAAACATTTCTCTTGAAAACAGGAAAAAAATAAGGATACCCTTTGTCACCACTCCTATTTAACATTGTGCTAGAAGTTCTAGCTAGAGCAATAAGACAAGAAAAAGATATAAAGGGCATCCAAATTTGTAATGAAGACGTTAAACTGTCTCTATTTGCGGATGGTATGACACTATACATACAAAACCCAAAAGACTTCATGAGAAAACTACTGGAACTAATAGAAAGATTCAGCAGAGTAGCAGTATACAAGATAAACATACAAAAATCAGTTGGATTCCTACACACCAATAAAGAGAACAGTGAAAAAGAAATCAGGAAAACAATACCATTTATAATAGCTCCTAAAAAAATAAAATACTTAGGAATAAATCTAACCAGGGATACAAAAGACCTATACAAAGAAAACTACAAAACACTACTGCAAGATACCAAAAGAGATCTACATAAATGGAAAAATATACTATGCTCATGGATAGGTAGACTCAACATTGTGAGAATGACAATTCTACCCAAAGCAACTTACCAATACAATCCCAATCCAAACACCAACAACATTCTTTAAAGAGATGGAAAACTAATCATTAACTTTATATGGAAAGGGAAGGAGCCCTGGATTAGTAAAGCACTACTGAAGAAGAAAAAAGTAGGAGGATTCACACTACCTGACCTCAGAACCTACTATACAGCTATGGTAGTCAAAACAGCCTGGTACCAGTACAAAGACAGATACATTGACCAATGGAACAGAATTGAGAATGCAGATGTAAATCCATCCACCTACAGTCACCTAATCTTTGACAAGGGCCCAAAGTCCATCAAATGGGAAAAAGACAAATTTTTTTAACAATTAGTGCTGGCAAAACTTGATGTCCATCTGGAAAAAAAAATGAAACAGGACCCATACCTCACACCATACACAAAAACTAATTCAAAATGGATCAAAAACCTAAATATAAAACCAAAAACTATAAAGTTCATAGAAGAAAAAACAAGATCAATGCTGCAGACCCTAATACACAGCATTAACAGGACACAAACCACAACCAACAATACACAAACTCCAGAAGATAAACTAGATAATTGGGGTCTTCTAAAAATTAAACACTTACACTCATCAAAATACTTCACCAAAAGCATAAAAAGACAACCTACAGACTGGAAAAAAAACTGGGACTATTACAAATCAGACAAAGTTCTAATTTCTAAAATGTACAGAAAAATCCAGCACCTCTACAACAAAAAGACAGCCCAATTTAAAAATGGGCAAAGGAAATGAACAGACACTTCACCAAAGAAGACATTAAAGCAGCTAACAGACACATGAGGAAACGCTCACAATCACTAGCCATTCAACAACATAACACAACACCCATTGCCGTCAAGTCGATTCCGACTCATAGCGATCCTATGGGACAGAGTAGAAGTGCCCCATAGAGTTTCCAAGGAGCGCCTGGTGGATTCAAATTGTCGACCTTTTGATTAGCAGCCATAGCACTTAACCACTATGCCGCCAGGGCTTCCCACTAGCCATTTAAGAAATGCAAATCAAAACCACGATGAGATACCAATTTACCCCGGCATTACTGGCATGAATAAAAAAAACAGAAAATAACAAATGTTGGAGAGGCTTTGGGGAGATCTGAATTCTTACACGCTGCTGGTGGGAATGCAAGATGATACAACCATTTTGGAAAACGATATGGCGCTTCCTTAGAAAGCTAGAAATAGAAATACCATATGACTCACCAATCCCACTCCTATGAATATATCCTAGAGAAATAAGATTTGTCACACTAATAGACATATGCACACCCATGTTCACTGCAGCATTGTTCACAATAGCAAAAAGATGGAAACAACCTAGATACCTGTGGACAGATAAATGGATAAACAAACTATGGTACATACACACAATGGAATGCTACACAATGATGAAGAACAATGATGAATTTGCAAAGCATCTCACAACATGGATGAATCTGGAGGGCATTATGCTGAGTGAAATAAGTCAATCGCAAAAGGACAAATATTGTATGAGATCATTACTGTAAAAACTCATGAAAAGGTTTATGCACAAAAAGAAACAATCTTTGATGGTTACGAAAGAGGGGAGAGGTGAGGATGCGAAAACACTAATAGGTAAGTGGTTACTTTGGTGAAGGGTAAGACAGTACACAATTCTGGGGAAGCCAGCACAACTTGTACAAGGCAATGTCGTGGAAGTTCCATAGACACATCCAAACTCCCTGAGGGACTGAATCGCTGGGCTGGAAGCTGTGGGGATAATGGTATGAGGGAATATCTAGCTCAACTGGCATAACATAGTTTATAGAGAAAGTGTTCTATATTCTACCTTGGTGAGTAGCATCTGGGGTCTTAAAAGCCTGAGAGTGGCCATCTAAGATACTCCACCGGGAGCAAGGGAGAACGAAGAAAGCTAAAGATACAAGGGAAAAATTAGTTCAAAGGACTAACGAACCACAACTACCGTGGTACCCATGTGACCGAGTCCAGTACAATGAGATGGTGCCCAGCTACCACCACTGACTGCTCTGACAGGGATCACAATAGAGGGTCCCGGACAGAGCTAGAGGAAAATGTACAACAAAACTCTAACTCACACGCACACAAAAAAAGACCAGACTTACTGGCCTGAGAGAGACTGGAGAAACCCTGAGAGTATTGCCCCCAGGCACCCTTTCAGCTCAGTAATAAAGTTACTCCCGAGGTTCACCCTTCAGCCAAAGGTTCCAACCCATTTTAGACAGATCTACAAAACAAAGCAAGACTAAAGGGGCACAGGGGCAAGGACTAGAAGGCAGGAGTGGACAGGAGAGCTGGTAATAGGGAACCCAACGTCAAGAAGGGAGAGTGTTGACATGTCATGGGATTGTTAACCAAAGCCATAAAACAATATGTGTACTAACTGCTTAACGAAAAGCTAGTTTGTTCTGTAAACCTTCATCTAAAGTGCAATAAAAAGTGTTCTACATCCCACTTTGGTGAGTGGCATCTGGGGTCTTAAAAGCTTGTGAGCAGCCATCTAAGATCCATCAATTAGTCCCAACCCATGTGGAGCAAAAGAGAATGAAGAGCACCAAAGACACAGGAAAATATTAGCCCAAGAGAAAAAAGGGCTGCATAAACCAGAGACTCCATCAGCCTGATACCAGAAGAACTAGATGGTGCCCAGCTACCACCAAGGACCTCCCTGACAAGTAATACAACAGAGAGTCCCTGACAACGCGGGAGGAAAGTGGGGTACAGAACTCAAATTCACGTAAAGATCAGACTTAATGGTCTGACTGAGACTAGAGGAACCCCTGAAGACATGGCCCCCGGACTCTCTGTTAACCCAGAACTAAAACCATCCCAGAAGCCAACTCTTCAGGCAAAGATTAGACAGGACTATAAAACATGAAACAATGCTCGTGAAGAGTGTGCTTCCTAGTTCAAGTAGATACCTGAGCCGAAACGGGCAGCTCCTGTCCAGAGGTGGGATGAGAAGGCAGAAAGGAATAGGAGCTGGTTGAATGAACACGGGAAACCCAGGGTGGAAAGGAGGAGTGTGCTGTTACATTATGGGGATTGCAACCAGGGACACATAACAATATGTGCATAAATTTTTGTATGAGAAATTAACATGAGTTGTAAACTTTCACCTAAAGCACAATAAATAAATTTAAAAAACAGAAAACAACTTAAACATCTACCAAAAGCGGCTTGGTTAAATAAATTTAGTATATCCATTGTTGTTGTTAGGTGCTGTCGAGTTGGTTCCGACTCACAGCAACACTATGTACAACAGAATGGAACACTGCCCAGTCCTGTGCTATCCTCACAATCAGTGCTATGCCTTAGCCCATTCTTACAGCCACTGTGTCAGTCCATCTCATTGAGGGTCTTCCTGTTTTTCCCTGACCCTCTACTTTACCAAGCACGATGTCCTTCTCCAGGGACAGATCCCTCCTGATAACTTTTCCAAAGTATGCGAGACGTAGTCTTGCCGTACTTGCTTATTTATAAAGAGCATTGTGGCTATACTCCTTCCAAGACAGATTTGTTGGTTCTTTTGGCAGTCCACACAGTATATTCAATACTCTCTGCCAATATTGTAATTCAAAGGTATCAATTCTTCTTCCGTTTTCCTTATTCATTGTCCAGGTTTCACATGCATACAAGGCTTGGGTCAGGCACACCTTAGTTTCCAACGTGAAATCTTTGCTTTTTAATCCTTTAAAGAGATCTTTTGCAGCAGATTTGCCCAGTGCAATGCAACGCATTGTTTGATTCCTTGACTGCTGCTTCCATGGGTGTTGATTGTGGATCCAAGTAAAATGAAATCTTTGACAATTTCAATCTTTTCTCCATTTATCATGATGTCGCTCATCGGTCCAGTTCTGAGGATTTTTTTTTCTTTATGTTGAGATGTAATCTATACTGAAGGCTGTGGTCTTTGATTATCAGTTAGTGCTTCCAGTCCTCTTCACTTTCAGCAAGCAAGGTTGTGTCATCTGCATAACGCAGGTTGTTAATGAGTCTTCCTCCCATCCTGACGCCCCGTTCTTCTTCATGTAGTCCACCTTCTCAGATTATTTGCTCAGTGTACAGTTTAAATAAGTATAGTGAAAGGATACAACCCTGATGCACACCTTTCCTGACTTTGAACCACGCAGTATCCCCTTGTTCTGTTTGAATGACAGCCTCTTGATTTACGTACAGGTTCCTCATGAGCACGATTAAATGTTCTGGAATTCCTATTCTTCACAATGTTATCCATAATTTGTTATGATCCACATAGTCAGATGCCTTTGCGGAGTCAATAAGACATGGGTAAACATCTTTCTGGTGTTCGCTGCTTTCAGCCAGGGTCCATCTGATATCAGCAATGATATCCCTGTCTCCACGTCCTCTTCTGAATCCAGCTTGAATTTCTGGCAGTCCCCTGTCAATGTACTGCTGCAGCCGCTTTTGAGTGATCTTCAGCAAAATTTTGCTGGCATGTGATATTAATATTGTTTGATAATTTCCGCATTCAGTTGGATCACTTTTCTTGGGAATAGGCATAAATATGGATCTCTTCCAGTCGGTTGGCCTGTAACTGTCTTCCAAATTTCTTGGCATAGACAAGGAAGCACTTCCAGAACTGTATATCCATTATATTTTGTTATAAATAAATTATAGTAATGCTATCCGATAATTATAATAATGATATCAGCTGTGGAAATCCACATTTTATTATTTTAAGAATATTGAATGACCTATGGATAGGTTTATCTTCACAATATGTTATGAAGTTGGGAGGGAAAAAAAAATTTTTTTGTTTTCTTTTTTTAATATGTTATGAAGTGGGGAGGAAAAGCAAGTTATAATTCCCTAGTCAATAAGGTCCCCGTATCAATCAGTTAGGAACACAGGAACCACTCTAGACATTTCAAGTAGAAAGGGGTTTAATACAGGGGATTAGGTATTTAACAAGCTGTGGAAGGGCTGGCTGTCAGGTGCATTGCTAGCTTTTAGGGAGTCAGGAAGCAGATGAAACCACAAAACCTCAGCCCTCAACACTAAAGCAGACAAAATACTTGGCAGCTGCTCTAAAGTCTCATATCTGCTGAAGCCCACACATCTGCCTGCAGCAGCCAGAACAATACTATGAATTATGTTTCCCTTTGACCTGCCAAATTTTGTATAAGTCCTTCTTACTGGCTAGTGGGGATCCTGGGAACTATAGCTCCCTGGCTTCCAGCCCCTGCCATGCAGGAAAGAGCATAGACTGGAAGAGGGAAATGATATTGAGTTGTCAACTGTGATGGGTAAGATTATGTGCCAACTTGGTTAGGCTATGATTCTCAGTGGTTTGACAGGTATTATGAAATCATCCTCCATTTTGTGATCTGATGTGAGCAGCCAATCAGTTGAAAGGGGAGTTTCCTTGGGGGTATAGCCTAAACCAAAACCAAAACCAAAGCCACTGCCATCAAGTCATTTCCTACCAGAGCAGCCCTATCAGACAAAGTAGAACTGCCCCTTAGAGTATCCAAGGCTGTAATCTTTACAGAAGCAGACTGCCACAACTTTCTTCCACAGAGTGGCTGGTGTGTTTGAACAGCTGACCTTTTGGTTAGCAATGGAGCGCTTAACCACTCCATCACCAGGCTTGCATCCAATATATATAGATGTTCTGGCAAAGCATGTCCTCCCTGGATCCTGAATCCAAACCGTCCTCCTTTAACCTCTGGTACTTGGTACGTGAGCCAATAGCCTGCCATCTGACCTGCAGGTTTTGGGATTCACCGGCTCCCACAACCCCGTGAGCCAGCAGCCTGCTGTCTGACCTGCCGATTTGGGGTTCATCAGCCCCTGCAACCACATGAGTCAGGGGAAGCCCCCAGTCTGATGTCTGACCCACAGATTTGGGGCTTGCCAACCTCCACAACTGTGTGAGCCATTTCCACAGATACTTATCTATCTACACACTTCATTGGTTTTGCTCCTCTAGAGAACCCAGCCTAAGACATTTGGTACTGAGTGGTTCTAGACAAACAAAATCGTGAGGATGAGTTTTCTGAATTGGTTCTCAAGGCTGGCTGCTCTTAAAGGTGTTGATGACTCTGTCTCCTGTAGTAAAGAGGGTACTGCTAATCCACCAATAATGTCTTTAACTTGATTCTGGTTTCAAAGGAACACCAGAAGTAGTTCATCTTCACCTGGCAAATCCAGCAGTATACCTTCACAATCCTATCTTCACTGTCCTACCATCCCTATGTTATCATGTAGTCCACAGGGATCTTCACCACCTTTCTCTTCCACAAGACATCATATTGATCCCCTTACATCGATGGCATTATGCTGATTGGACCTAGTAAGGAAGAATTCTCAATGATGTTGGACTTATCAGTAAGACATTTGCATGCTAGAGGGTGGGAAATTAATCCCACAAAAATTCAGGTTCCTTCCACCTCAGTGAAATTTCTAGGGATCCAGTGGTATGGAGCATGCTGAGATATTCCTTCTAAAGTGAAGGATGAGTTGCCCCTCCTACATCTAAAAAAGAGGCACAATGCCTGGTGGGAGTCTTTGGATTTTGGAGGCACCATATCCCTCATTTGGGTGTACTCCTCCAGCCTATTTATCAAGTGACTAGTAAAGCTGCTAGTTTTGAGTGAGGCCCAGAACAAGAGAAGGCTCTGCAACAGGTTCAGGCTGCCGTGCAAGCCACTCTGCCACTTGGCCACATGATCCAGCTCATCCAATGGTGCTTGAAGTGTCAGTGGCAGATAGAGATGCTATTTGGAGTCTTTAGCAGGCCCCTATTGGTGAATCACAGTACCAAAAAATCAAACCTCTTGCCGTCAAGTCAATTCCAACTCATAGTGACCCTACAGAATTTTGTAGCAAAGCTGTACCATTCTTTGCAGATAACTAGTCTCCTTTTGAGAAATAGCTTTTGGCTTGTTACTGGGCCGTAGTAGAGACTGAACACTTAACAATGGGACACCAAGTCACTATGTGGTCTGAGCTGCCCATCATGAACTGAGTGTTGTCTGACCCACAGAGTCATAAAGTCGAATGTGCAAAACAGTACTCCATTATTAAATGGAAGTAGTATATACAAGATCAGGCTCAAGCAGGATCTGAAGGCACAAATAAGTTACAAATGGAAGTGGCCCAAAAGCCCATGGTCCCCAGCCCTGTCACATTACCTTCCTTCTCCCAGTCTGCACCTATGGCCTCATGGGGAGTTTCTTACGTCAGTTGACTGAGGAAGAGAAAACTGTTCCTGGCTTACAGATGGTTCTGCGCGATATGCAGGCACCACTCAAAAGTGGACAGCGGCAGCACTACGGCCCCATTCTGGGACCTCCCTGAAGGACAGTGGTGAAGGGAAACCCCCCAAGTAGGCAGAACTTTGAGCAGTGCACTTGGTTGTTCATTTTGCTTGGAAGGAGAAATGGCCAGATGTGCGACTGTATACTGATTCATGGGCTGTGGCCAATGGTTTGGCTGGATGGTCAGGGACTTGGAAGGAACACAATTGGAAAATTGGTGACAAGGGGGTATGGGGAAGAGGTAATATGGATAGACCTCTCCAAATGAGCCACAGAAGTGAGGATATTTGTGTTTCATGTGAGTAGTCACCAAAGGGTGACCTCAGTGAGAAAGATTTTATCAAGTGAGTAGGATGACACATTCTGTGGATACCAGTCAGCCTCTTTCCCCAGCCACTCCCTTCATTGCCTAATGGGCTCATGAAAAAAGTGGCCATGGTGGCAGGGATGGGGGTTATGCATGGGCTTAACAACTTGGACTTCCACTAACCAAGGCTGACTTGGCTACAGCCACTGTTGAGTGCCCAATCTACCAGCAGCAGAGACTAACACTGAGTCCCCAATACGGCACCATTCCTACGGGTGATCAGCCACTTCCATCATGGAAAGGGCAGTGTTTTGTTCTTACTGGAGTAGATACATACTCTGGATACAGATTTGCCTTCACTGTACACAATGCTTCTACCGAAACTTCTATCTGTGGACTTAGAGAATACCTTATCCACCATCATGGTATCCCACACAGCATTGTCTTGGATCAAGGGACTCACATCACAGTAAATGAAATGCAGGAGTGGGCCCATGCTCATAGAATTCACTGGTCTTACCATGTTCCCCATCATTCTGAAGCAGCTGCCTTGATAGAACTGTGGAATGGCCTTCTAAAAACACAATTACAGTAGTGCTAGGTGGCAATACCTTGCAGGTTTGGGGCAGTGTTCTCCAGGAGGCTGTATATGCTCTAAGCCAGCATCCAATATATGGTGCTGTTTCTCCCATAGCAAGGATTCACAGGTCCAGGAATCAAGGGATGGAAATTGGAGTGGCACCACTAACTATTACCCCTAGTAATCCACTCACAAAATGTTTGCTTCCTGTCCCTGTGATCCTATGCTCTGTGGGTCTAGACGTCTTAGTTCCAAAGGGAGGAATGCTCCTGCCAGGAGATAGAACACTGACTCCATTGACCTGGAAATTAAGAATGCCACCCAGCCACTTTGCACTCCTCATGCCTCTGGATCAACAGACAAAGAGTTACCATACTGGCTGGTGTGACTGATATGATTACCAGTGGAAAAGTAGATTGATGTTACATAATGGAGGTAAAGAAGAGTATGTCTGGAATACTGGAGCTCCCTTAGGGTGTCTCTTAGTGCTACCATGCTCTGTGATTAAAGTCATTGGAAAACTACAGCAACCCAATTTCAACGTGACTACTAATTGCCCAGACCCTTCAGGAATGATGATTTGCATCACCCCACCAAGCAAAGAACCATGACCAGCTGAGGTGCTTGCTTGCTGAGAGCAAAGGGAATACAGAAATACAGAATAGGTAGTGGAAGAAGGTAGTTCTAAATACCAACTACGACCATGTGACCAGTTGCAGAAATGAGAACTATAATTGTTTTTGGTATTTCTTCCTTGTTTCATTATACTTGTATGAGTGTGTGTGTGTGTGTGTGTGTGTATCAAATGTCTTTGTTTTCTTTCCTCCTTTATTCCACTACTTGTTATAAAATATAAGATGTAAACAGGCCTAGTGTGTTTTTTTGTTGTATACATGTTAGTTGTATCATGTTAGGTGTTAAAAAAAAAAAAAAGTTGCCATTGAGTTGATTCCGACTCACAGTGACCCTATAGGACAGAGTAGAACTGCCTCATAGAGTTTCCAAGGAGCACCTGGTGGATTCGAACTGCCGATCCTTTGGTTAGCAGCTGTAGCACTTAATCACTATACCATGAGGGTTTCCATGTTAGGTGTAAGTATGACTTCATAATTCTCTTTATTTAGAGATCACAAATGATCTAAGAAGATATGTACAGATGCCAAGTTGACAAGGGGTAGACCATGATGGCTAAGGCTATGTGTCAACTTGGCTAGGCTATGATTCTCAGTGGTTTGGGGGATATTATGTAATCATCCTCTATTTTGTGATCTGATGTGAACAGCCAGTCAGTTGAAAGGGGAGTTTCCTTGGGGGTATAGCCTAAACCAAAACCAAAGCCACTGCTGTCGAGTCGATTCCTACTCATAGCAACCTTATAGGACAGAGTAAAACTTCCCCAAAGGGTTTCCAATGCTGAAATCTTTATGGAAGCAGCCTGCCATATCTTTCTCCTGTAGAGCAGTTGGTGGGTTCAAACCATCGACCTTTTGGTTAGCAGCCGAGTGCTTAACCACTGTTTCACCAGGCTTGCAGCCAATATATACAGATATCCTGGCAAAGCTCACCCACTCTGGATCCTGCATCCGGCTTGTCATCTTCTGACCTCTGGTTCTTGGGAAATGATCCAGCAGCCTGCTATCTGACCTGCTGATTTGGGGTTTGTCAGCCCCTGTGAGTCAGTGGCCTCCAGCCTGACGTCCGACCCACAGATTTGGGACTTGCCAAACTCCACAACTGCATGAGCCATTTCCTTGAAATAAATTTTATATAAATAAAAGTGTATATATACACACTTCACTGGTTTTGTTCCTCTACAGAACCTAGCCTAAGACGCCAACAGATAATCCTGCACATTTTTACAAATATTTCTTTACAAAGATAATATGCCTGGAGAAAAAACTGAGAACATAAACACATAATGTGGTAGGCCAAATCATGACGCCGAAAGATGCCCATGCCGTCATTTCTGGAACCGGTGAACATGTTCATCCAGAAGTCATTGCATTCAATCCCCTACCTCTGGGGCAAGGTGCCCACCATTAACTGTTGCTGGCAAAAGGGACTTGCAATGTGACTAAGGCTAAGGACCTTAAAAAGGGAGACTTTCCTAGATCATCTGAGTGACCCCAATCTATCACATGAGCTGAAAAAGCAGGGCACTAAAAATCCTGTACTCAGAAGCCCAGTATGTACAACAGATTAAAGCAGACGCACCTCTTTGCTTGTAGCTGGAGTGGGGAGGGTTGGGTGATGCCCAAGCCCTTCCTACTCAGCCCTCCCACCCCCTCAGAATAATCCCCTAAGGGTCTCTGGTTCTGAGGGTGTTGCTCTTATTGGTCTTTGTAAACTGTTAATACCAGGCGATATCTGCCCAAAGGAGAAGGCATTTCTGGGGACATGGCATTGTTATTCCAAAATGCAGTCATCCCGCCATCTTGGCTCAACTCACACAGCACATCTGGGAAGTGTTTACTAGAAGCTCCCACTGGGGGGCTGGGCCTGGTGTGGAAATTGAGAAGACTGGAAATGAGTAAGGCTCATGCCAGGGCACTTAACAGGACCTACCAATGGTGCCTATTTTTCCACAGGAAGCCACATCAGTTAAGAATCCACCATGATTTTGCAAGACAATTCCAGGGAAAGTCCTCTTGGGCTGTGGTTGGTAGACGCCGGCTCAAATACCCCAAGAATTCTTCATCCCATCCTGTACCTCTGCCTTATTCCTGAGGCCCAGTCCTCATTCTGCACCCTGAGTCTTTCTATCCAAGCCCCTGTCTTGAGTGCCCACCCGGGGACCTGGCTCCTCCAAGGTTGGACCTGCCTTGCTCTTGCCTATCTTGCCCAGTTTTATCAGTTGCTGTCGAGTCAACTTTGACTCATGGTGACCCCATGTGTGTCAGAGTAGAATTGTGCTCCATAGGGTTTTCAATGGCTAATTTTTTAGAAGTAGATCACAGGCCTTTCTTCTGAGGCATCTCTGGATGAACTCAAACCTCCAACCTTTTTGTTAGCAGCCTCGTGCTTAACTGTTTGCACCACCCAGGGACTGAATATTTCTGCCATGAGCCCCAGTCCAGTCAGAACCCCCTTCCTGGTTACCAACCTCCTTACTGTATTCCTAGTCTCCCATGGCTAGGAAATGGAGTTAGCTCCCATGGCTGGGAAATGGAGTTAGCATCCTTTTGAGATGCCCCAAAAGCGGCAGGAAAAACTCAAGAATTTGTTAATTCACACAGCACCGTCAGCATTCGGAGGGCATTGCATTCAATCTCTTGCCTCCAAGACAGGGTGTCCATCATTAACTCTTGCTGGCCTTTCATCATCTCATGGCTGGCCATTGCCTGAAACTTGGTGTTACTACTCACACACCTGTTTATACGCTCTTGATCTTTCCTCATGAGAGAAAGTGGGGATGCATCAGGGAATGTATCTACTCCCACCTGAGTAATATAAACACAGCCACAAAGTCACTCCCTGTTATGGATTGAATTGTGCCTCCCAAAAATGTGTGTCAACTTGGCTAGGCCACGGTTTCCAGTAATGTGAGATTGTCTACCATTTTGTCATCTGATGTGATTTTCCTATGTATTGTAAATTCTAAACTCTATGATGTTAATGAGACAAGATTAGCAGCTGTTATGTTAATGAGACAGGACACAATCTACAGGATTAGGTTGTATCTTGAGTCAATCTTTTTCGAGACATAAAAGAGAGAAACGAGTAGAGAAGAGAGGGACCTCATTACCACCAAGCAAGAAGAGCCATGAGCGGAGGGTGCCCTTTGGACACAGGATTCCCTGCACTGAGAAACTCCTAGACCCAGGGGAAGATTGCTGACAAGGACCTTCCCCCAGAGCCGACACAGAGAGAAAGACTTCCCCTAAAGCTGGTGCCCTGAATTAGGATTTCTAGCCTCCTAAAATGTCAGAGAAGAAATTTCTGTTCATAAAAAGTCATCTACTTGTGGTATTTCTGTTATAGCAGCACCAGATAACTAAGACATCCCCTTCCTTTTAAATGAGGGGGTTAATTATGGGCTAAATGGAGTTTGTGGGCGTGGAAGATGCTGAGATTCTGGACCAAAGGGTTGTTCCTTCTGTGCTCCTGGAGCTAAAGGTTGTGGTAGGGAGAGGGAGGTCAGACCAGAGAAGATATCTGAAGGGCTTGCTTCTCTCCTCCTGGCAGTGTCCTCACCCCACACCTCATAGATGCACTTGATCTCCTGCACCTGTCGTGGCCCACATTGGAAAGTCCCTTCCTTCTCTCCCCCAACCCTCTTCTCTCTCCAGGAATCCTTGGGAACAGTGATGTTTGCCCAAGGGTGACAATAAGATCAAACAAGATTCCTAAGAAAGAGTCACGGCCAGAGGACCTCATGGTTGCATCAGGAAATGGAGGGAAGGTGGGGCAAGGTTAGGTATTTAGGACAAAAGAACAGCCCTGGAGACCTGTACGGAGTCCCTAGGTGGTGCAAATGATTAACACACTCAACTGCTAACCAAAAGTTTGGAAGTTCGAGTCCACCCAGAGGCACCTCAGAAGAAAGGCCTGGCACTCTGCTTCTGAAAAACCAGCCATTGAAAACCCGGCTCTGATGTACCTGAGGTCACAATGAGTTGGAACTGACTCTACAGCAACTGGTTGAAGGGACTCACAGGGGAGGGAAGGTGGGTTGAGAGGGAGGTAGGGGAGACAAATGCTCATTACTTTTAGACACTGCTTCACGAAGTCCAGATGTTGAGAAGTAGTTAAAAGAGACTGGACATCTCTCTTGATCTCCTACCAGATTCAGAGCACTCTTTTAGCCTGTCTCACCTCCCCGGCTCAGAAATATCCACTGTGCCTGTGTCTATTCCATAGCCTGAGAGTGGCCAAGGTACAAGACCAGGTCTCTCCAAAAAGACTGGGCTCAAGATAGCTGAAAGTGATAGAGGAGAAGGACATCTTCAGGGGACAGGTAGAAGAGTCCTTGGTTTTCTTCTAAGGACTCCTGCCTCCTGCTTCTCAGCTCTGCCCTCCTCCTCTCCCCGCACAGCTCTGCTTCCTCCCTCAGTCTGGGGGAAGGCCCTTGTGAATCTTCACTCCCTTGGGGCCAGGAGGCTGAGAGTCCACATCATAAGCTTCAGCTCTTCCCTTTGGCCGAGTCTCCATCTCAGATCTCAGTCCCTTGTCTGGGTCCCTCTACTCCCAAAGGAGGAATGATCAGCCAAGAAGGAAGCTCTGAGCTAAGGAAGGGGGTATTTTTTACATGTTATGAATAGAAGAATACATCAAAACTAAGTGTGGGTCCTTTCAGAAGTGCAAGAAAGCTAAGTACTAGCAATCTTAACGTAACACACTATATTAACATTTAAAATAGAGAAAATTTTCCGAACATGTTTAATGGAGAGACTCTCTAGAAATAGTCCTATTAAAGTTGGGACGTCATAAACTGTCACCGTAAACTATCACCATCAGTATTACCACTAGTATTTAACATTGTTCTAGAATCATTTATCGATGCTATTAGATAGAAGAATAAAGTAAGAGGTATGTGTATATATATATATATATGAGAAATTATTACTCTTATTCCAAACCAAAACCAAACCCAGTGCCATCAAGTCAATGCCGACTCACAGCAACCCTACAGGACAGAGTAGAACTGCCCCATAGAGTTTCCAGGGAGCACCTGGTGGATTCCAACTGCTGGCCCTTTGGTTAGCAGCCGTAGCACTTAACCTCTACGCCACCAGGGTTTCCATTATTATTAGGTAATGTTATTCTATACTTGTATATCCCAAGAAAATCAGCTTAAAAATTTTTTAGAAATAATCGGAGAATTTAACAAGGTGGCAATTTATAGAAAGATCCTCTAAGCGCAAGAAATAACTACTTAAAGAATATAGAAAAAAGTCCCATCCACAAAGGTAACAAGAACATAACATAAAACAGGTAAGAAAAAATGTGCAAATGTACATGAAAAAGCTATAAAACATAGATTTGAATAAATGGGGAGAGAGGGTGATCTCGTTCTTGGATAAAAAGCCAATAATCCTCTAGGCACGTCAGTACCCCCATAATTATTTTATCAATTCAATGGATTTCTATACAAAATCTCAGTTGCCTTTTTGGGATAAAAAAAAAAAATTTTTTTTGGGGGGAGGGGATAGCATGACAAAATGATTATAAATTCATCTGGAAAAATAAATGTAAAACAATGACCAGAAAATTCCTGGGGAGTGGAAATAGTGAACTAACAAAGGAGCAATAGCCCTATAAAACATTTTTGTTTACTATTATTCAGCTACAGTAATTAAAGTAGTCTTGGACTGGTGTAGGCAGACACATCAGCAGTAAAGAATAAAGAAATTGGAAATAGACCTAAGCAAACATGAGAACTAAGCATCTGCCTAAGAAGGCATTTGAAATCAACAAAGAAAAAAATTGAGGATTTAATACATTGAGACACTCACCAAACATGTGGGACAAAAATAGATAAATCTGTATCCCTACCTCACTCCTAACACAGAAATAAATTCCAGCTGAATCAAAGATTTAAAAACATTTTAAAAATAAAGTCATAAAAGTGCCAAAAGAAAACACAGGTCAGTGTTTTTATGACCCTAAGGTGGCAAAGGCTTTTCTAGTCATGGAACAAAACAGAACTTATAGCAGAGAAGATTAATAAATGTGCCTGCATAGAAATCAAAAGAAAAAAACTCCACGAACAAAATCAAAGAACAAAATAAAATGAAAAAATGTTTGCAAGATGTGTGACAAAGTACTAATTTTCCTAATTTAAGAAAAGACAGATTTTACAAAACAAACAAACGAAAAAAACCCAACAATCCAATTTAAAAACAGGCAAAGAATATGAACAGATCATTTACAGAGAACACAACTGGCTAATAAAAATACTCAAAATGTGCAATCTCACTGGTAATTTTAAATGCAAATTAAAACAAGATATGATTTTCCACTTACCTGAGTGGCAAAAGTTAATAAAGCATAGTGTTGTGGAGGATGTGGCTAAACAAACAGTCTCGGACAATGGTAATGAAATGCAAATCAATATATTCTGGAGCACAATTAGGCATTATCTACAAGTTAGGAGCCCTGGTTAAGGCCTCGGCTGTTAACCAAAAGGTTGCTGGTTTGAACCCACCGAGCAGCTCTGCAGGAGAAAGACCTGGCGATCTGCTGCCATGAAGATTACAGCCAAGAAAACCCTATGGGCCAGTCCAAATCCATTGCATGGGGTCGACATGAGCTGAAATCTACTCGATGGCACCTAACAACAGTAACATTAAATTCTTTATGCTCATACTCTTTGACTTAGCAGTCTCACTTCTAGGATTTTATCCTGCAAAAGCATTCATGCAAGTGTCCAAAGGTAAATGTACAGGATGTTCAAGATAGCGTTGTTTATAATTGAAAAAAAAAAAATGGAAACAACCTAAATGTCCATGTATAGATAATTGGCTAAATAAATTATAGTACATCCATACAGCAAAATACTACGCAACTATTAAAAAAGAATAAGGACACTCTCTATATATGTTGTTGTTGTTGTTATTGTTACTAGTTGCTATCCAGTTAGTTCTAAGTCATGGCCACCCCATGCACAACAGATCAAAACTTTGCCCAGTCCTGCACCATCTTCACAATCATTGCTGTGTGTCATGGATTGAATTATGTCCCCCCAAAAATGTGTTATCAGTTTGGCTGGGCCATGATTCTTGGTATTGTGTGATTTTCCTGTATGTTGTAAACCCTGCCTCTATGATATTAACGAGGGAGGATGGGCGGCAGTTGTGGTAGTGAGGCAGGACTCAATCTACAAGATTGGATTGTGTCTTGAGGCAATCTCTTGAGATATAAAAGAAAGAAGTAAGCAAAGACATAGGGGACCTCATACCACCAAGAAAGCAGTGCCAGGAGCAGAGTGTGTCCTTTGGACCCAGGGTTCCTGTGCAAAGAAGCTCCTAGTCCAGGGGAAGATTGATGAGAAGGCCAACAATGAGAGAAAACCTTCCCTGGAGCTGACACCCTGAATTGGACTTTTAGCCTACCTTACTGTGCAGAAATAAATGTCTCTTTGTTAAAGCCATCCACTTGTGGTATTTCTGTTATAACAGCACTAGATGACTAAGACAGCATGCTTAAAGTCTGTTATGGCGGCCACTGTGTATTTTGAGCGCCTTCCAACCTAGGGGGCTCATCTTTCAGCATTAAAAAAAAAAAAATTGTAATCGAGTCATTCACAACTCATAGCAAGACCCTGTAGGACAGAGTAGAATGGCCACACAGGGCTTCCAAGGCTATAAATCTTTACGGAAGCAGACTGCCACATCTTTCTCCCACGGAGCAGCTGGTAGGTTTGGATCGCCAACCTTTCTGTTGTGATCCGTAGAGTTTTCATTGACTAATTTGCAGAAGCAGATCACCAGGCCTTTCTTCGTAGTCTATCTTAGTCTGGAATCTCCACTGGAAGTTGTCTACCATGGGTGACCCTGCTAGTATTTGAAATTCCCATAGCATAGCTTCCAGCATCGTAACGAGCAACCCACCACAGAACAACAAACTGACAGACAGGTGGTTGTCTCTTTGTGTACTGTTATGGAAAGACATCCAAGATAATAAGTGAAAAAACAAATCGCAAAACTTACAATATAATACGACCAATATTTGTAAAATAAAATTTAAAATAAAACACCTTAGTCATGCCTTGGCTTAGTCACTCCTCCTTTAGGGTCCCTAAGGAAAGTAATGCATTTTTTACTAGCTGGGACTCTGGCTCCAAACCCCAAACTCCAGCCTGGGAACAAAGGCCTCTCTGACTGGCACACAGCAGAGGTGCCACAGGCTCACAAAGCTTGTGCTCTCTCTACTTTGCCTTCCTGTTACTCTGTCTGGGCCACATCCTCGACCCCAAGGAAAACCTAGTCATATACGCACACACAGATGTATCTGCCTTGCTCAGGAGACCCCCACCCTCTAGTGGCCACAGCAGTTTTCTTCCAGGTTGTGAGGAAGGCAGGTAGGCAGGGGGGAGGATTGAGAACCCTCTGGGGTCAGAGGTGATGAGGCCTCCCGGATGCAGGGGGTGAATCAGGGCCAGGAATTGCAACAGCTTGGCTTGTGGGTGAGTGGGCAGACGGGCTACTGTGGTGGGAAGGGGAAGGGCTTGTGGGCAATATGGTTGGCAGAAATAGCCAGGATGGAGTGCACCAGCAGCCTCTGAGGAGGGGGCCCTTGCCCTCGGCCAACTCCCCCAGGGTCCATCCTAGGGCACCAAGGCCACCTGTCTGCTGCAGACACTGAGTCACTTCCTGTGTTTTTGTTTTTGTGTTTGTTTGTTTGGTTTTTTTTCTCCCAGGTAGGCTCCTGACTCACAGGCCTCCTTTCTTCCTTCCTGTCCCTCTGTGACTCAGAGGCCAAGACGAAATCTACCTGACAGTCAGGAGAAAGATTAGGGGAGCCTAGCTTGGGATAAATGTCCCTCTTACCTCTATAGCTCCTGCACTTTCATCTCCCCATCTCTGACACTGAGTTGGCCCCAGCACTAGGACAAGTCCAGTTCCAAGGTCATCTCAGTCAGTCCTCTGTGTCCAAGCCAACCCAGCCCTAACAAGTGTCCCTCATTAACTCCTTCCCTCAGAGAGAAGGACTGGAGTGCTTCAACTTCCCGCCTGTAGTGTCAGCAGATTCAGCTTTCTTTTCCCTAGCCCTGGCCCCTAGCCCTGCTCTCTATTCTCCTGCATCACAATTAGAATAGTAAAGTGTTGAAACACATCTCATTCCTTCAACAAATGTTTTCTAACTAAAGCCAAGTTAAGTCTCCAGAGCAGGACTTATAGGCCCAGCTGGTTGAGAAAAACAGAAAGGGAGTCCTCCCCACTGGGAAGAGTTTCCCACCTGGTCAGCATGAGACATTCTGTTGGTTGTCTACCTTTCCTCCTTTGAAACCCAACCTCTTCTTCACACAGCCTCATGCGTCACCAGACAGTCAAGGAGGCCCCATAACCCTTACCAAGAGTTAGCAAAGGAATGGGCATGTGGCCTAACCTTGGCCAATGAGACCCAAGGGTAAGTTTACTGGGGACATTCCAGGAAAACATTTTCTTGATCTTAAAAACAGACCCACAGAATGTAAAGAATGTTGAAATGGCAAATATTTTGTTATGTATATGTCTGTCACAATAAATATATATGTGTTATATATTTATTTGTATACACATGTGTATATATGGAAAACCTGGTGGCATACTGGTTAAGAGCTATAGCTGCTAACCAAAAGGTTGGCAGTTCGAATCTACCAGGTGCTCCTTGGAAACTCTATGGAGCAGTTCTACTCTGTCCTATAGGGTCACTATGGGTCGGAATCGGCTCAACGGCAAGGAGTAGTAGATAAAAATAGTATGTGTATATATACATAAAACCAAAAACCAAGCCTGTTGCCATTGAGTCGATTCTGACTCATAGTGACCCTATAGGAGCCTTGATGTCACAGTGGTTAAGAGCTCAGCTGCTAACCAAAAGGTCAGCAATTCAAATCCACCAGCCGCTCCTTGGAAACTCTATGAGGCAGTTCCACTTTGTCCTATAGGGTCGCTATGAGTCATACTCAAAGACAATGGGTTTTTTGGGATTATATATATACATAAACTCATAACAACCCTATAGGACAGAGTAGAACTGCCCCATAGTTTCCAAGGAGAACCTGGTGGATTCAAATTGCTGACCTTTTGGTTAGCAGATGTAGTTCTCAACCACTACACCACAGGGTTTCTGTCAGCAATGGGTTTGGTTTTTTTGGATATATATATGTATATATATCTCCACAAAAAGAGATGGTCTCTCTTCAACCTCCAGGCATATTACGTCTGAATGTGATGTCTGGAGCTTCAGTAGCCGTCTCGCAATCATGACGGGTACTACAGTACCTGAGCAAACCAACTTCCCGAGGACAGCAAAGCAAAAAGACAGAAAGAATCTGGATCCGTGATGACATGGTAGCTTCACTCAATTAACGACCCTGGAGCCAGCCTACCTCAGGACTTACTCTCTTACGAAATTAAAAATTCCTGTATTGTTTAAACCATTTTGACTTGGGTTTTCTGTTACTTGCAGTCAAAGGTCCTGATGATACAGCTGAGAATTCAGGAAGTCTGGCTAAAGAAACCAGATGTGTAGTTGTCTGCAGGAAGGGTGCATGGTCTGAGGAGGAAAGGGATCAAGTTTCCAAACCCCTGCCTCATGAGACCCAGCCTGCCGGGTACTGAGAGAAGCAAGAGGAATGTGGATCATGTGGATAAAGACTGAGAAACAGAAGGTAGAGTGCAGGGACCTCTGGGAACCAGGAGCTCAGATGTGGGGAGGGAGAGAGACAGAGATGTTCCTTACAGAATTGTTTATAATTTTTAAAAACTGAAAACAACCCAGAGGTTCATTTATAGAAAACTGGTTAAATAAATTATAGTGCAGCCATAGAATGGAAGCAGGGTATCAGCAAAGCCCAAAAAAGGGAGACACCAGCCAAGCAGTTATCCTGGTTGGAATTGTGTTGTTGTACCATCATGGGGTCTTCGGAAGCTTGGGGGTTGGGGGCCTTTGGCCAGGTTCATATGGCATATTTCTTTATATTATTCATTCCACTCCCTGACTCCCCAGCAGCCCTTCTCCTTTCCTAAGGGAGAAAGGAACTCCCCCAGTCACGGGGCTCAGGAAGGGAGTATCTGGGAGAAGCAAGGGAGGGGGAGGACTGTCCAAGGGAAAAAAAAGAAAGTGGAAGGGCCAAGACTTCCTGTACAAGATCATTGCGGTGGAATCAGGAGAGGCAGGGAAATGGGCAGAGGATACATATATCACTGGTTCTGTATCTCTAGAGAACCCTGGCTAAGACAAGTAGTGAAACTCAAAGTGTGGGCCACAGACCAGGCCAGTCTGCAAACCATTTATGACCAGTTGGGGACAAGGTAAGTACATAGTGCAGGCATTTAGAAATTTTAATAACAATTTGACAGACTAATTTTATGTCTGTTGAATCAACAATGAAAAAAATTGGGCCTTGCATTTTCTATGTCTTATTTTATTTTTCTAATAATTTCTTTGTATCATATAATATTATTGGTCTATGACAAGTTGGAATTTTAAGAAAAATTGGTTTCCTCCCAGATAGTTTGAGAAGTACTGCTTTAGAGGATACAGGCCCAGCCCAGAAGATCACAGTCCAAGACAGAAAACTCCTCGGGTCTATCTACACTGGAGAATGGCCTAGAGGTACTCCCCTCCACCTTATGTACACACAAATACCTCCTTCTTTGCCTGTCAGAATACTTCAAGGCCCCTTCCGACACCGTTTCTTCCTGAAAATTTCCAAGATGGCACCAGCCTGCATTCATGGCTTCTCCCAGCTCCCACCATGCATTGCTTGGACTCCGTACATTTTTTTGGTGCTTTTATCTGGTTGACTGTTGATGGGCACTCACCTGTGGATTCAGACCTGGACCTGACAGGAGTACAGGTGCTTTGCACATAGTAGGTGCACCGAGGGTAAGAGAGATCGAAGGAAGAGAGAAAGAAGGTGGAAATCAGGGGCAGGCAAGGTAAAGGAGGGAGAAGAGGGGATGAAGTAAGAGGGATGGGCTCTGTGTATGGTACCAAGGGACAGGAAGTCTGAATCCAGATTTTTCTGACACCTCAAAGATGGAAAAAGGCCTGGATGGAAGTCCTGGATGTGTCCTAGCCCAGTAAGTGGGACAGGCTGATGAAGGGTCCAGGGAGTGGGGGTGAGACTGTTACCGGAATAAGGTTCTTGTCCCTCACTGGTCAAGAATGAGCAGGTAAGGCACGTGGTTTTCCACATGAGCAAAGCTTTATTGAAGAGGCTTGCAAGCGGAGATGAGGAAGGCCTTAGAGCAATGCATACCCTCGTCTCAGAAAACAAAAGATGGGCCTGAGTTTTTAAAAGTTCTTGGGTGGAAAGAGATTCATGTTTATTCATAGACACAGGCGGCGACATGTTAACTAAGGTGTACGGGCAGCAGCTTTCCAAGATGGCTCCTGTTCTGGAGGCCTCTGGGGTTTGTAGCAGGACTTATTATGGGGTGTTGCGCCTACGCAGTCTCTCACTCTCCGGGTTCGATTCCCCGGCTGTGGCTGTAGCCCCTCGCTGCCCCTGGTGGAAGGTCACACAGCGGTCACAGGTGGATGCTCTGTGCTTTTCCCTGGCCTGATTTTCTCCAGCTGTTTCTGAAAGGCAACTTTAAAGAAGTTTGCATGCTATTTTTAGATACTCCGCCCCATCGTTCTGGGGAATGGCTTCGTTTCTGTGCCCTGGCCCATTTCTTGTTACTTTGTTTGCAAATTTGGGGGTCCCTCTGTTCCCTGTCTTACTAAGTCTCTAGCTTTTCCACTCAACCCCTATTACCTCTCTGATAGTATAGCCAATTTCTCTTTTACTTGCTTCTCCTCTAACCACACCAGTCTCTGCTGTTTCTCAAAGAGGCATCCTCTAAACTCAGGGCCTTTGCTCCCTGTCTTAAGACCCTGGCCTGGGAGCAGAATGGGTAACTCGCTTGAGCCCAGAGCAAGCAGGCTGTTCCCTAGGCTTCCCAGGCATCTCAGGGCCAGCCCTGAGGAGGGGACTCAGAGGAGGGTGTTTTAATCATCTAGTGCTATCACAGAAATACAGCAAGTAGATTGCTTTAACAAAAAGAAATGTATTCCCTCACAGTTTAGGAGGCTACAAGTCCAAATTCAGGATGCCAGCTCCAGAGGAAGGCTTTCTTTCTCTGTCAGCTCTGGAGGAAGGTCCTTGTCCTCAATCCTCCCCGGTCTAGGAGCTTCTCTGCACAGGGACCCCAGGTCCAAAGGACGTGCTATGCTCCCAGTGCTTCTTTCTTGGTTGTATGAGGTCCCCACATCTCTCTGCTCACTTCTTTCTTTTATATCTCAAAAGAGATTGGCTCAAAACAAAATCCAATCTTGTAGGTTGAGTCCTGCCTCATTAAGATAACTGCCACTAATCCCATCTCATCAACATCACAGAGATAGGATTTACAACATGTAGGAAAATCACATCAGATGACAAAATGGTGGACAATCACACAATACGGGGAATCATGGCCTACCCGAAATGATACAGATATTTTGGGGGACACGATTCAATCCATGACACAGGGTCTAGGGTGACCTGGACAGGGCCTGGAAGCTGTCAAATGTTTGCCCTCATGAGAGGTAAAGGGGGTGAGCCCTCTGGAGATGGTGTCGGAGGTCTTCATGGGGAGGACAAAGGGAGTGGACTAAACCCAGGCAAGCCCTTAAGGGACCATTTCATCCGTCCTCCTACCTCCATCTCGAACTCTTGTAGCAACACCTGGACTTGGATCCACACACCCAGGAGCTGAGCCTCAACAACTCCCTTGCAGGTCCTGCTTCCCTCTGCCCTGGAAGCCCCTGCCATCCACACATTATTTTGATGTGTCTTAGCTTTGGAGTTTAGCTATGTGACCTGAGGCAAGTTGGTTAACCTCTCAGAGTCTTAGTTTTCTCATCGGAAAGGGCTGCTGTGTGAGTTAAATGAACACAGCAGTATACGGGAAGTGCCTGGCAGATGGTAGGTGGTGGTCAGTGCCTATGCTGCCCCCTTGTCCCTGAAACAACACTCAGCCAGAAGAGCTGGATATCAGTCATGTGCACGTCAGCTGTGAGTACAGCAGTCTGGCAGGGATAAGGAGAAATGCGATATCTGTGATGGAAAGGGAGCAATAGAAGAAGGCTTTCCAGAGGAGGTGAGTTGCAGTCAGGAATTGAGGCCTGAGAAATGGAGTGAAGGAAGACCAAGCTTCCATGCAGGAAACCAGCCTCTGCAAAGACTCATGGGAAAGAACAAACTGGGGTGGGGATACAGTGCTGTCCAGCTTGGCTGGTTCCTGAAATGGGGCAAGATAATGTGGAGTGGGCAGCTGGCAGGGAGGGGCAGTAGGTGCCATTCCTGAGGGTCAGCGGTCCTGCTCTAGGCAGACCCTACCCCTGCCCCTGCCTCCTGCTTGGGGACATTGGGTAGGCAGGGGAGGAGTTCCCACTGAGCCAGGTAAGCAGCTCTGACCTCAGAGAGCAAGGCTGGCAGCTGCTACCAGGAACTGGCACAGAGCACGGCAGAGGCCGGGGCAAAGGAACAATGTGCTTTGTGTGTGCTGACCATAGGGTGGCTGGCTCTTGTCATTTTCCTAGAATGAATGGGGACGCAGGGACAGAGCTGGGCCGCTCAGCCTGGAAAGTCTGACTCTGCCCACCACCCAGAGCCCACCAACCCTCTCTTCTGCCGCTTTCAGCTGGACCCTCCACTACCTTGGCTCAACCACCAGCCCCTTCACACTTACATATATACCCTTCACCTGTGCTTGGTGTGTGAACACACACTCACACACAGACACACACACCTCACCTGTGCTCAGCATACACACGCACACACAGAGGCAGGGGCCACCCAATGTCCAAAGGAGGTTCAAGGGGATTATTCTCATACCAGACAGCACAAAGAGGCCGAGGTGTGGAGGCCAGAGAGAAACAGATGGACAGAGAAAGACAAAGAGAGCCTGACAGAAGAGTCACGGCTGAGAGAGACAAGGAGGAAAGGGAAAGAAGGAGACAGAGACAGAAAAGGAGGGGTGAGGGAGAGGGAGAAAGAGAGAACGAATGAGGCAGATACAGACAGACTAGAAGGAAAAACAAAGAACAACAGAGGCAATGACAGGACCCTGCCCTGTGGTGCCCTGCGGCTGCAGAGGGGCAAGGACGTTCTCTACCACGGCCATGCAGGACAGGTAGTCCCATTTGCCCTATCTCCATGCCCTCAGTCACCCATACTGGGCCTACTACCAGGAAAATTCTTAAACCTTCTCCGCCTCTTGTCCCCACCTCTGATATTCCAGGGCTCACCCACCACTTCATAGGGATAGGAAGATGCTTCCCTCTACAAGTCCTGAACTCTCCGGGCTCAGTCTTCAAACGTTCGGGACTAGGCCCTGTTTTGGCACAGTGCCCATACAACTGTGCAGGCGGCAGGGCCCCAGTGACTTGTGAGCAGATCTCACTTGAGGCCTGGGCCCATCAGACATCCCGGGTCACCATCTTGGCCTCTCACTCACAGGAACCCCCAGCATTGGCTAACATAGCTCCATTTTTTCCTAAAATACATTGCCTTCCATTTGTTTTGGAGAAAGCTCCCTGTCCTCCTGCTTTCCTGGCACATCACACCACCCGAGGACACTCTGGGAATCTGTTCCCATTGTCTTGGATGATGATCTCTTCTCAAAGAGCTTGATTTCCTCTGTCTTCTGTCTTCTGCCTCCTGCAGGTGCCCATCAAGAAGCCGGGCACACCCAACCCTGCACAGATGCTCAGAGGAGCCAATGCCTGACCAGAGAGAAAGCTGATCGCTGCCCCCACCCCCACACCCTTTGTTTCCTGCCTCTAAACCAGTCCCCTCTCTCTGACAGTGTCCCCAACCCCACCAACAATTTGGAGGTGGAACATTTGCAGGAGCGGCTTAAAGCCCCACAATTCCACCTCTGGTCCTCCAACACTGCCAGTGGCCATCAGGAAGAGAGAGGGCCAGAAATGAGGATGGAGATGGGACTGAGAGGGAGGGAAGGAGGGAACAGAGAGAAATAAGAGGGAGGAAGGTGAGACCGAAAAAGGGAGAGACACCCTTCAGGAGCAAGGAAGAATGAAGACTAAAGATACAAGGGAAAGATTAGTCCAAAGGACTAATGGACCACATCTACCACGGCCCCCCCGCAAGACTGAGGTGGTACCCGACTACCACCACTAACTGCTCTGACAGGGATAGCAATAGAGAGTCCGGGACAGAGCTAGAGAAAAATGTAGAACAGAATTCTAATTCAAAAAAAAGATCAAACTTGCTGGCCTGACAGAGACAGGAAAAGCCCTGTGAATATGGCCCCCGGACACGCTTTCAACTCAGTAATGAGGTCACGCCTGAGGTTCACCCTTTAGTGAAAGATTGAACAGGCCCATGGAACAAAACAAGACTAAAGGGGTATACCAGCCCTGGGGCAGGAACTAGAAGGTAGGAGGGAACAGGAAAGCTGGTAATAGGGAACCCAGGGTTGAGAAGGGAGAGTGTTGACATGTTGTGGGGTTGTTAACCAATGTCATAGAACAAACTGCATACTAACTAGTTTGTTCTATAAACTTTCATCTAAAGTACAATAATAAAAAAAAGAAAAACAGAGAGAGAAGATAAACAATAAAGAGTCACAGTAAGAAAGAAAGGACAGGGACAGAAAGCATAAGCATGGGTGTACCCCATATCCCCTGACCTACCCCAGATTCCCCAGGAGAATCTAAGACCTCAGTCAATCCTAGAGATCAAGGCAGAGGGTTAGGCTGGAGCCCCAGGATGGAGCTGTCTCCCAGGAACTAGCCCCATGCCCTGGACCCAGTCTATGTGGCCCAGGACAGTACCTAGGGCAGGTAAGAGATGGGGCAGGTCTCTGCCAGGGCCTCCTGGGTTGAAGAAGGGGCTACAGTTCTGTGATCCATTTCCACCAAGGATACAAGAATGCAGCAGGAGAGACTCTGATTAGACAACAGGGAGAACTTCATGACAGCTAGGGCCCCAGGACTCATTCCCTACAAGGGCAGAGAGGTTGCGGGAGGAAGAACGACTCTGAGAATAGGGAGCTGACAGTTCTCCTGAAAGCGGGGAGATTGGCCTCCTCACACCCCCACGCCTGGCCATGAGTCAGGGATTCCAGAGAATTTTGAATTCTGTCTTTTCCTTTGGGCAACGATACTTGACACTGTTCTGGGTTTTCTCTCCTGCCACAGAAGTGAAATCTTCAACCACTCTCAAAGTCTCCTTTCTCCTTGGCTACAAGGCAGACCCTTGCTTTCCCGTGAGTCACTCCCTCTTGTCGCTGGGGACAACCGCGGGGTCCTTCCTTGCCACAGCCCAGGGGCCCACCTCCAGTAGCTCCTGGCTTTGCAGGTACTGGCCCTCTGCCTGGAGCCCTCTTACCAGAGCCAACTTCTCATCCATGGGAACCAGGTTAGATGGTACCTGCCATGGCTGGCTGTTTCACAAGAGCCTGGCATGATGCCTGGCACAGAGCAGGTACCCCCTGAGTGACAAATGTATGAATGAATGAATGAATGAGGAAGATCATCTGAGGAGAATATCAGCTGAGGGACCCTCAGTCTGAGGGGGAGACACAGCCCTGCCGTCAGGGAGCCCCCACCCTGATGGTGGAGACTCGGCCTCTGCCTCAGGAAGCCCCCAGTGAGCAAAGCTGTGGGACTTAAAGAAAGAAAAGCTCTGCCTGGTGCCTACAGCAGGGTTCCCCCTGAACCTCAGAGCAAGAAAACCTTCTTCTACGGCCCGGGCCCAGCATAAGACTGACTCAAAAGAGGGCTTCAGTGAACATTTGAGGAAGGAAAGGAGAGAAGGAGGAAGGGAAACAAGGAGGGAGGAATCTCGGGTCTTGACTTCACTTTGTGGGATGTTCTTTGGTTCGTGAGCTCCCTGGTAGCCAGGACCAGCTGGGTCTTTTCCAACCTCCGCCCCAGTGCCAGGCACAGGTGGGCACAGAGTGGGTGCTTGTGACATGTTTGAGAACAGAGTTGAGCTGGAGGACTGGGAGGAGGCGCACATGCCCAAGCACTGAGAAGCCAGCTTCAGCCAGCCACTAGGCACCACCCCCACCACCACCAGCAGGATGAGCGTCTGGTAACTGATCAGGATAATTGTCTCAGAAAGGCGGCTGAGTTTCCACGAGTGAATCTTTTCCATCCTCAACAGCAAAACCTAAGTTCCCAGCAGCAGCAGAGCTGCCACTTCCTCTCTCCAGAACAGCAAAGACCCAGAAGCTGCTAGGGATAGACCTACCAGCACGGGGCATCTTTGCCACCTCAGGCCACACTAGGGGGATGGCTCTGGGGCCCAGGAGGTGGGGGGGGGGAGGCAGGTCAGGGTGGAAGACTTTCTCCTGCGTGCCCCCCCTGCCCCACCCACCCACACCCTCAGCTTAGTGTTCTGCTGATGATATCCCTGCCTTAGGAAACAAAGTGCTGGGGGTCAGAGCTAAATGGTGGGGTGGAAGTTAAATACTGTAGAAGGGAGCCAGACATGGGTCCAGAGGTTCACACTGGGCAGCAGTTAAGTGTCGAGGCATGAAGTTAGGGGTTAGTAAGGTCAGTGGGTCAGCGACCCAGCCCATCCGCCTATTCCTTACTAGACTATCATTTAGGTAAGTGATATAGTTATTTAACCAACACTTAAATAACCCCACCCCAAAAAAAATACCCCATTGCTGTCTAATCTATTCTGAATCATGGCGACCCATGTGTGCAAAGTAGAACCCTTCCACGGGGTTTTCAAAAGACTGTGACCTTTTGGAAGCAGATAACCAGGCCTTTTTTTCCAAGGCAACTCTGGGTGGATTCAAACCCCTAACCTTTCAGTTAGTAGTCAGTGCTTAATGGTTTACGCCACTCCAGGACTCCAAACAGTTATATAGTGCAATGTGAAGCACAAATACTTTACAAATATTAACTCATTGAATTTCCAGAACAACTCCATAAAGACAGCACTATTGTCATCCCAGAGAGGGTAAGTGACTTGCCCAACATCACACAGCTGGAATGTGGCTGAACCAGGATTCAAACCCAGGCACAATGCTTCCCCCACTGATTCCTGCAGCTGAAATGGTTTCAAGGCCTGGTAGGGGTCAGGGAAAGTCAAAGGTCAGGAGGCTGGGATCATGGGTGACCCCCCCCACCCCGGCATTCAGGGTGAGCTAGGCCCTTTCCAGGAGCAAGTCAGGGGCCCTGCAAAACCACTCTACCTCTCCCAGAGAGATCTGGAGCCAGAGAGAGAGCAGCTGATGTAATTGCTCCCCCTAGTTCCAGGGGCGGGACCTGGCCCAGGCCCAGGGGGTGTGCCTGCGATGACAGGGGCCTGGGCCAATGGCAGGGCCCCAGCCTCGCCCAGCCAAGGAGAAAATGAGCTGCTCGCTTGTGGGTATTTCTGTTATCTGGAGGAGAAAGGGAGGCGGGAAGAAAAGTTGGCCGGAAAACAGACTAAACTTGAAACTTGGTTTAGTAACCACATCCTAGCTCTTGCTGTGGGCTAGGGGCTCCCTCCCACTGCCCCTCGAGGGAAACCAGCCCAGACCTTCAACTGGAAACAGTGAAGTCTGACCCCACAACCTCCAGACTCCCTCTCCCTGCTCAGAGCCCCAGAAGTGGGGTCCAGCCCTCTTAGACCTGCAAATGGCTCCCCGCAGCCCCCGGCCCCACACTGGTTGGTCATGTGGAAGACTTGGGATTCTCCCCTAGCCCTAAGAGAAGAAGGAGGCTCTCAGAGATGGATGACCGCATCGACTATGAAGCTGTTTGGGTCGGACAAATAAACTGAACTACGTGGGGGGTGGGGGGGAACCCTGGTGGCCTAGTGGTTAAGTGCTACGGCTGCTAACCAATAGCGCCCGCAGTTCAAATCCGCCAGGCGCTCGTTGGAAACTGTGGGGCAGTTCTACTCTGTCCTATAGGGTCGCTATGAGTCGGAATGGACTCGACGGCACGAGGTTTGGTTTGGTTTAGTGGGGGGGAGCGGGGTGAACCATTACAGTGAGGGCTGTCCTGAGAAATGCCAGGCATGCCTCCTCCAATGAGGCACCCACTGGGCAGTAGGAATGGCTTGAGGAGGGGGGCTGGGGGCCAGAGTGGTCAATTTTTGACTCCTCACTACTTCCCCACCGCTCAAATATACACACTCACTGACATACTCATACACACACATACACTCACATACACACTCCCACACACTCATATATACACATAAACTCACACACACTTATATATACACTCACACACTGAGACACACACACTCACTCATGTACATGCTTCCACATACATACACACTCACATACACAGTCATATATACACTCACCACACTCCCACACACTCATATATACACAAGGCTCACACACATATATACATTCACTCACTCTTACATACACTCACTGACACACACACTCTTACACACACACCCATCCCTCAGGAGGTTAGCACCAGGCTTGGGAAGGAGAGGGGCCCTCTGGGAAGATGGCGTGGCTGGTGGCTGCCAAGAGGTGGGCAGAAGCCTGGGACCGGGCCGAGAGCCCGAGAATGGGGCAGGGGGGTGGGGTGCTGCGGGGCGCCTTGGAGAGGCCAGGACTGTGAATGAAGCGGCATTGCTCCTGCCCCTCCTGGTGCCCGCCTCTGGCCAGGCCAGCCCCCATTCCCTGCATTGTCTCAGGCGCCCAGGCAGGGTTCCCAGGGCTGGCTGAGCTGGGGGCCTGGCCAAATGGCTCTCTTTTTTCCTCCCATTCCCCTCTTCCCTGGGGGGGGGGGCTATGTGGGGAAACAGGGGGGAGCTTCCCACATCACTGGCATCCCCGCCCCAGCCCACACAGGCGGCCTTCCGAGGAGCTCAGAGGCCAGAGTCTGGGCCCACAGCCCTAGGCTCCACAACCCCCCTTCCTTCCCAGGACAACAGCAGTTCTGGAAGTCCAGCCCACCCCTCACCTGCCCCCTGAACCATGACATTCATTTCCATCCTCATCACTGGTGTCCCATCTGCCTTCCTCGCAGGCTGGGTTTAGCCTGGAGCAAGCTGTCTCCCACCAAGCAGCGGGAACCATGTATGTTTTACTCTTAAGGACCAAATGAAGCTCCTGGGGTGGGGGGAGGGGCCATTAAAAGAAGTGGCTTCCTCCTCTTCCCTACCTTCTCTGAGAGGTCCCCACCACACACACACACCCCTGCATCCTCTGCCTGGAATGGGGGCCCTCATCTCCCCGTCATGGTGCTGGAGAGCTGGGCCAGCATCACAGTGGAAGGGCCCTGTGTGCAAGAAGACCAGCCCTTACCTGGCATTCCTGGGGGTCCTCTGTTAATGGTGCCTAGTGGGGTTAGAGCAACACAATAGCTGCCTTCTCCAGGCCTGTGTCTAGGAGGCAGTTTTGCCCTGTCCTCGAGCTAAGCCTGGTGACAGGGCTTCTTACCCTCCAACCTGTTCCCTACCTGGGCCAAAGGGATTTTTCCAAAACACAAACCACATCCCATCTAGCCCTTGCTTAAATCTTTTCAAGGGGTTCCCAGTGCCCTCCGGATAATTCCTGAACAGAGAAAACATGTGGGCCCTGCCCACCACTACACCCACCCCCGTTGCCCCCCTCATGCCGTGGTCGTCACCCAATGAAAGGAACATCCTCAGTTTCTGGGAATGCTCTCCTTCCTCCCAGCTCACTCATCATCCTGCAGGTCTTAGCTCCAACGTCACCTCCCCTGGGAAGCCTGCCTAGATCCACACAGGGTCTGAAGCAGAGGCCCCTCCTCTACACTCTCACCCCCGCATTTCTCCTCTCTGGGCACTGATCACAGTGTGACGGAATTGCCTCTTTACTCATAGGTCTTCCTGTCTGAAGCCAGAGCCCTAGGAAGGACACATCTGTCTTACTCATTGTTAAGCCCCCAGCCCCAAGCACCGCACCTAGCAAAGGTGAAACACTAAATAAATACACATGAATGAATCAATCGATCAGTCACCAGCCCATCACCAGCCACCATTTAGGGCCATTAAGTGCTCCTGTTCCAGGGCTGGCCCTGAGGCAAGCATGGCCACACCCCTCTGCTCTCCCCCTCAACCCACTGATACCTCCAGCACGGTAAGGCCAGCTCCTCACCCTTGGAGAAAAATCTACTCTAAAGCCCCCTCCTTTACCCATCCCTATTCATTCTTCCAGGGCCAGTCCCAATCCAGAACGCCAACCCAGAAGTCCCTGACTCCCTCCGCTCTGGCCCCACGGCCTCACCTGCTCCAAACCCCGGAAAACCCTTCTGCTAGGGCAGCTCTTTGCTTATATGATTGTGTAACATATTGAGTGGGTTCACTGCCAGCTCCCTCAGGCTCTTGGACCCCCTGAGTTGTGGGGCACTGGCGGACACCACCTAGATGCTGCCTGGGCTTCACTTTGAGGCAGGTTTTGGCCTGGGCCCCTGAAAGGGTCAAAGAGCCAGCCCTGGTCTGCCGAAAATTGAGGGGCAGGGTGCAGGGCTCAGGGAGCCAGGAACTCTTCCCCCCCAGCCCTGCTGAGCAACTCCAGAACCTGGAAAATGAACATCAGAGGAGGAAGGGCCCAGTGTGGGAGGCTGAGGGGATGGATGTCAGCAGAGCAGGAGGATCCCTGGAGAGGAAGGAGTTAAGATTAGGGCATCAGAAGCTAGACTCCCAGCCCTGGGGCAGGAACCCAGAGGAGATGGAAGGAGCCCCAGCAGCAGAGGAAACAGAGACTGGGAGGCTTCTTCCCATCCTCTCAGCTACAGTGCAGACGGGGGAGGATTAGGGAGACAAGGGACTCACTGTAAGGGCAGGAAGAGGTGTGTGGCCGAGCCCTGCCTGCTCCCACCAGCCTACCTCTTGGCAGAGAGCTCAGACACCCCCACCTAAGTCACGGGTGCTCTCAGTACCAGTCAGCAAGGGTTAATGCCCGAGCTTGGCTGCTAACCAAAAGTCATCAGTTCAAATCCACCAGCAGCTCCTTTGAAACCCTATGGGCAGTTCTGCTCTGTCCTATAGGATAACTATGAGTCAAAATTGACTCAAAGGCAACAGATTTTTTTGTTTTACTTCATGCTAGGCAGGCTGCCCTAGCAGTGGGCCAGGGGGAAAACAGACTGTGAGCTACCCTAACTGGGGGCTCCTTACACAGACACCCTTGCCCCCGACCCATACACGCTTATAAGCTCATGGAGCCCTAAAGATGGACCAGAAGCTACCTGACAAGAGAGAGAACCTAGGCTGAGGTTTGAGAAGGCAGTCGAGCTCCCAGGGCAGTGGCCAGATGGGGAGCTGTATTCCTCCTTCGTTCACGTGGATGCGGATGCTGGTGCTGGCGAGGAGACCCAGGTTAGCTCCTGGCTCTGCCATCATCTGCTTGGTGACTTTGGAGAAGCCTCGAGCTCCTGTCTGTACAGTGAGGGTGATCATCCCCGCTCATCTTGCTTACGGGTTTGCTATGATGATCAGATGAGGTTATGCCCATGAAAACACACAGCAGATTTTAACATCTCATTATCACTGGGGTGAAAATGAAGTTGTAGGAAAAATAACCCAACTGTGATGCTTAAATCCAGCAGCTTCACCTCCCTGCAGGATCCCCTTGCTCAGTAACTGTTAGTGGCTCCCCTTGGCCTGTAGGAGAAAAGCCACGTTCCATGGTCCAGATGTTAATCTCTCCTAAATCCGTTTTCCAGTTTTCTCTCCCTTGGACTTTAGCCCCACTGGTCCTTTCAAAGATCCCCCAGCACATTTCTGCTTTCCTGCCTCCATGCCTTCACCCATGCTGATCCCTCCTCCCAGAATGTCCTCCACCATGGCGACCTATTGAATTTACCTCTATCCTTCAAGACCAAACTGCGGTACCAACTCGCTCCTGAAGTTCTTTCCTCAGCCAAGCCAGGAGTGATCCCTACGCCACATGCCACAACAATTCTGGGCAGAGAGTTGGCGCTCATGGAATGAAAGTTGTAATGGCCAAGCCCTGGGCTCTAAACACTTTACACTCACTGACTCACCTAATCCTCACTCCCAACCACATATTATTATTCCCATTTTACAGATGGAGAAACTGAAGTAGAAAGGGTAAGTAACTTGCCCAAGTGAGTGTTCGACCAAGATTTGAACCCAGCACACTGACTCCAGAACTCCCCTACATGTCTCTAAGTGCCAGGAGGAACAGAACTCCATCTGCTTGTTCATCTTTGTCATGCACTGCCCAGCCCTGGGCTGGCATCCGAGCAGTTGCTCGGTGAGTATTCGTTGGTCACACACATACCTCAAGTCTCCTGTACGCGCTCACCTCACTGTGCTGGGAGGCCCTAAGGGCAAGGCCCAGTGGCTGGCTCAGAGGGGTGCCCAGGAAATTCAACTGAAGGGCTCCATAGGCCTGCAGACCCACATATGTCTTCATGTGTGGGAGTGCGCTGGGGCTGGCCACAATGGGCAGCAGCCCTTTGGCAAGCAACACAAGGCTGACGACAATGCCAAACAGACAATGCCAACAGTGCTGCTGGGCAAGGTTAGTGATCAGCCCACCCATGTTGTCAGGAAACCCCAGGGTGGGAGGCGAATGAAGCAAGCAAGGGCATCGAAATCCAAATGCAAGACTTTAGGGACCACCTAACCCAATTGTTCCCTTCTGCCCCCATTTAACAGATGAGAAAAATGAGGCCTAGAAGTTGGAATGACTTGCTCAAAGCTGAGGAACACAATACCAGTCGCCTACAAGTCATTGCCAACTCATGATGAGCCCATGTGTGTCAGAGTAGAACTATGCTCCATTAGGGTTTTCAGTGGCTGATTTTTCAGAAGCAGATTGCCAGGCCTTCCTTCTGAGATGCCTCTGGGTGGATTCAAACCTCCAACCTTTCGGTTAGCAGTTGAGCTCTTAACTATTTCTACCACCCAGGGACTCCTGAAGAGCAGCATGGTAACAGCTTGCAAAGGCACCAATGTGTTTCTGGGCCTTTCCTCCTTGTCTTGCTGGTGAGCAAGGCCCCCCTTCCTCCCCTTAGAGAGCTTCTTAATTAGCCCCCTTGCAGCCAAGTAACCAAGAGGGTAAGCCTTCCGGGGATTGCCAGAAGGGGTGCCCCCAGGCAGCTTCATCAGGCTGCAGTGCCCAGGCAGCAGCAGGCCCTTCAAAGGGAACTGGGAGAGAAGGTGAGAGAAGGCCAGCCGCTAATTATGGAAAATGCATCAGGAACATGTAAACCATGCAGTTAAAGGAGAGCCCACTGCACGTAGACATGTTTCCTTTTGTGCTCTCGCTCACCAAGTGTAGTTGTTAATTGAAAGCCATGAGTTACATAAGTTATGTGGATACCAAAGAAGGAGCTTGAACAAGCTCTTTAAAACAGCTCACTTGCTAAGTGGTTTTTTGCAGGATGGGTGTCTCAAAAAAGCAGGCTGCCGAGGAGGGCAACTGACCCCAAGAGGCCAGGCAGGACAAAACTGTTCCCTGGGGACAAATCTCTGGATCTGGGGGTTTAGAGCACTAGGTTATGTGTTCCAGTTGCTGATTTTTCACAAAATCACATGGAAATCCAAGAGAGGTACTATGATACTGATTTCTCAGCTTTATAAGGAGATAAAATCTTCCTACTCCCTGAGGGCAAAACCTGTGTCTCCCCTCATACTGGGGCTCCCTAAGAGCAGGGCCATATCTTCCCCCCACGTCAGACTAGGTGCTCCCTGAGGGCAGGACTGTGTCTCCTCTCAGACTAGGGGCTCCCTGAGGGCAGGGCTGTGTCTCCTCAGACTGGGGCTCCCTGAGGGCAGGGCTGTGTCTCTCCCTCAGACTAGGGGCTCCCTGAGGGCAGGGCTGTGTCTCCTCAGACTGGGGCTCCCTGAGGGCAGGGCTGTGTCTCTCCCTCAGACTGGGGCTTCCTAAGGGCAGGACTGTGTCTCCTCTCAGACTAGGGGCTCCCTGAGGGCAGGGCTGTGTCTCCTCAGACTGGGGCTCCCTGAGGACAGGGCTGTGTCTCCCCTCAGACTAGGGGCTCCCTGAGGGCAGGGCTGTGTCTCCTCAGACTGGGGCTCCCTGAGGGCAGGGCTGTGTCTCTCCCTCAGACTGGGGCTTCCTAAGGGCAGGACTGTGTCTCCTCTCAGACTAGGGCTCCCTGAAGGCAGGGCTGTGTTTCCCCCCCCTGAGACTGGGGCTGAGCTGTGTCTTCCTCACAAGCCAAGGCTCTTTCCAAAAGCAGGGGCTGAGTCTTCTCTGTCAGAGTAGGGCTCCCTAAGGCAGAGGCAGGATCTCTCCATTAAATCAACCCTCCCAACTCCACCAACTTGGAGCTACCTTTTACCATGGGAAAATCTCAGGGCATATCCTTGCAACTGGAGCAGAAAGGGTTAAGCGAAGGCCTGAAAACTACAGCTCACAGGACACATTTCTCATTAGCGGGCCCTCCCCCTCCTGCCTGCTGCCAGGGCTTGGTTTGGCCTCTGATGGGTTCCAGCTGACAGCTGGGCCTCCTCCATTCTGACCCTCGGGCAGTAGTGTCCTGTAATGACCCCACCATGGGTACCCCCAGAACCCTGGCCAGGGAGGGCTGGCATCAGATGAAGCGGGATGAGGGGAAGGAGGGGCAGCCCTGCTATGGGAAGAAAGCAGAGCACAAGGAGTGCTGGAGGGGGCTGCTTGTCACTTGGGGGTTGCCTTCGGCTCCCACTAGACTCCTGGCCCTGTTGCCTACCCCTGTTTGGAGGCCCAGGTTGGGGTGACAGAGGCTGCCCCACCCGCATGGGCTAGTTTCTTCTGTAGCAGGACCCTTGGGGGAGAGGCCTCTGCATATCCTCCAGCCTGGGCAGCAGCCCACAGCCACCCCAGGCCTCCTCAGAATGCGTCATTCCTGGCAGTCTGTGCAGCAGAGGCAGCAAACCCCATCCCACAGGCTGAGCAGAGCAGGGCACACACTGCAGGGATTGGCAAGACACAGGTGCCTGGTGAGGAACACCTAGCCTGGTCTGAGTGAGGAGATCGAATCATGCAACTTGAGAAATCCCTGTTCGGTTTCCCAAACGCCCTCTCCTTCCCCACCCAGACAGACTCTTTCCTGCCTGGCTCTCTGAAGTTCAAGTGCTTCTTCATGTTTACCCTTGTCTTCCCACCCCCACCCCCACTCCCCCCACCCCCCGCCCCAGACTTCGAGAAGAGGTTCTTCCCCCTAGGATCCTTGGGCCTTTGGGGACTCAGCTCAAGTGTCACCTCTTCTGGGAAGCTCCTCTGCTCTCCTGGATGGTTTCTCCTTTATGCACCCTTGGCACCCCCAGGGTGTCCCTTTATCTGTTCTCTTCTTTGACTAGACAGCCACAAAGGGCAGCAGTGCCTAGATGATTTTATTCATCTCTGTATTCCCAACACCCAGCACAGTGCCTGGCACAGAGTAGGTGCTCATGGTAGTGTTTCCAAAGATGGATCCATCCAGGAGTTTAAATGAAATCACTCAGACTCCAATAGCCAATATTTGCAGATCCCAGCTGCTTGCAAAGTCCCCATCAACTATTCCTGGACAGGCCTAGGAGCTTCCTCGCCAGTTCTCACAGATGAGCCTGCCTGGTGCAATAACCTGATGCCAAAACTGCCCCATCACTACCACCCACAAAGGGTACCACCGATGCACCTGAGCCCTCAAAGGGTCAAAGCTGAACAGTGGTCTGTGGTAAAGAGGGGAGAAGCCTTGTCCCCTTCCCTGTCCCTCTGAGAGCATCGAGAAACAGAGCTGTGTGTGCTTGGCGTCTTACAGAAGTTTAGGAGACACTGTGTGGCTCCTAGCATCCATTCCACCCCCTGCTATGTGCCTCTCTGGACTACAGAGACAGGAAAAGCCAAAAAAAAAAAAAACATTTCCCAGTCTCCCTTGCTGTGAGGATTCAGGATATTTAACCAATCAGAGGCACTTGCGTGAAATTTGGAAAGCTGTGCTTCTGCAGCTCTTGAGGCTTTCTGGGAACAAGTCTGGTGGCAAAAGCTGGCACTTGTTTTTTAATTGTTGTTTTTGTTATTGTTTTTCCGCAGTGTTAGCAGAGGAGGTCAAGGAGCGTGGCACAAGCTACCCATTCTACAGGTGTGGCTCACACCTGGTGCAGAGCAGAGCTGGCAGCAGTGGCGGCTTCCTGATCATGGAGTGCCGTGTGGTTCTGGAGCCGGTGGCCTCATGGTTGCAAAGAGGCAGCAGCTCCAGTGGTGGCTCAGCTCTGCAGTGTGGCTTTGAGGGTTGCTCCTGAAAGCTCACCCTTGAGTCTGTCTATGTCTTTGGCCCTCCCAATAGTTCTGTAGCCATTTTTCACTCTGTAATAAACTAGCCAGAGTGCCTTCTGTTCTCTGCAACAGAACCCTGTTACACAGTGCTTTATATTCTACTCCCAGCTCTCTCTCCTGCTCCTGCTCTCTCTCTCAGACCCAGGAACGAGTCTGTCAGAGAGCTGGACTAGAGCAAATCCAGCGACAATCACCAGCTTGGCTCAGAACTGCCCTTGCCTTCCAACAGTGAAGCACTGTCATTTAGCCAAAGTTGTCCACCCAACTCTGTCTTTCTTTTGAATAAGTTCTCTCCTACGAGTTTCCTTGGATCCTTTTTCATGCCTGAGCCCCAGTCCAGGATGGTAAATAGGTTTTCATTTCATCTGCCAACTCTGACTGGATAGTGTTGACCACCTGGACCAGTGTGTGTGTGAAAGTGAAAAGCTGTTTCTGGACTCAGAAAGAAAGAACAGTATGATTGATTAGTGATGCCTGCCAGGGATGCAGAAGTGGATACTAACAATGTGCATGCTGGGTAATTGCTCACATATTTGAGGGTGAGATGAGTGAAGGTGCTTTCTGCTTAAGCCACAGTAGGGTCCATTCAGACCAGATACCTCCCAGGCAGCTATGCAACCCTAATGCTACCCTGCAGGTTCCTGCCACTTCCTGCTGATTTTCCTGACTGCATCTGTTCACTGACCCATTTTATCAACTAATCCTCATGCTTCCCAACATAGTCCTTCTCCATCTTACAGTCCCACCCAAAAAACCAAACCCATTGTCATCAAGCAGATTCTAACTCATGGTGACCCCATGTGTTACAGAGTAGAACTGCTCCATGTGGCTTTCTTGGCTATAATCTTTATGGAGGCAGATCACCAGGCCTTTCTCCCACAGTGCTTCTGGGTGGATTCAAACTGCCAACCATTGGGTTAATAGTCAAGTATAAACCATTTATGCCACCCAGGAACCTGTCCCCAACCCAGCACTCTAAGATTCACATTAACTCTCACATTGACCTGACCTTGGGAGTTGGCCTCAGGGAAGAGCTAAGCTGAAATGAACTCATTCCTTGAGCTGAAGTGAGTCCACACCTCCTCCAGGGAGCACTCTGACCTCCCTGACTCTCCATAGGTCCCCTGTCCTGTGACCTCGTTTACATGTACTGGGTACCCAATCAGTGCTGGGCTCCCTGGAGTGCTCAATAAACCCACAGATCAATGCTTGGGGTGACCTCATCAACCACTGGCTTCCTCTTTCCCATCCTTGCCTCCTGCCCCTTCCTGGACTCAAACACCTCTGTTGACACTGATGTCTGGCCTCTCAAATCTCCAGGAAGCCCACACGCAATGGGGCACCACATCCCCTCTGAGTCACCAGCCAGGGGAGCGCTCTAGGTAGAGCCCAAATCCAGCCTGCTGCACATGCTAGCTGCTGGGTGGGACAGAACACTGTGCCCTTTGGGGGCTCCCAGGCTCTCCCCTTTGAGGGAAGGATGCCATTCCCTGGGCACAGTAGGGGTCAAGTGGGTGGTAAGTAGTTTTCCAGGGTAGAAAACAACTGCAGAGCCAACCCCACAACCTCCCCACTCTGGGCTCTCACTCACCCACAGTTCTGTTTCCGCTAAGGGGAAACAGATGGTGTGGTTAATTGGGGTGCCATAGTGGGCTCTGGCCCTTATTAAGGCTCCAAGTGGGAACAGCGAGTGATTTACCGGGTCATAAACAGCAGCCTAAGAGGGCAAATGACCTCATACCCATGGTACCCAAGGACCGAGGGGGTCATGGGTAGAGCCTGCCTGGTCTCGGACCATGGGGTCAGGCAGAAGGGACTTGGAAGGAGGCTCCTCACTTCTCCCTGATAGCTGGGACCCCTGGTGTAGGCAGCTGGGGGACTGACAGACCCAGCAACAGTTCCTGGGTGTCCAGATGCTCACAGCTGGAGAAAGCGAGCGCTTCGGGGAGGCTTGGGGCAGGGGAGTGGGGTGGAGGCAGCAGCCACAGGGGAGGCAAGGAAGACCAGGGGAGGGTGGGCCAGAGCTGCTAGAGTCAGAAGACCCCACCAGAGTACCAGAGCCTAACTCAGACAGCCCCAAAACTCCCCCACAGAGGGACATGAATGGAAGGCAAGCTCACCCCTCTCCCCAGGGAGCCCCCTGCCAAAGAGAGGCAGTGGTTAAGAGCCAGACTGCCTGGGTTCAAGCCCCAGCCCTGCTGCTCACTAGCTGTGTGACTTTGGGAAACTTTCTTAACCCTCTGTGCCTCATTTTCCCTATCTGTAAAATGGG
Source organism: Loxodonta africana (assembly GCF_030014295.1). NCBI lineage: Eukaryota > Metazoa > Chordata > Mammalia > Proboscidea > Elephantidae > Loxodonta > Loxodonta africana. The sequence continues at coordinate 106,852,767 of NC_087342.1, forward strand.
AATAGTATTTCTTCATGAGGATTGCATTAGTTAAGGGACTCAGAACAATGCCTGGCACATAGAGGGTACTATATGTTTGGTTCAGGTTATCATTTTTAAAACAAGTCCCTGTGATGGTAAACAGATCCCTAGGTTCTTTTCACTCAGCTACTAACCTAAAGGTTGGCAGTTTGAACCCAGTCAGCCACACGGCAGAAGAAAGGCCTGGCAATCTGCTTCTGTGAAGATTACAGCCAAGAAGTCCCTATGGAATACAATTCTACTCTATAACATATGGGGTTGCCATGACGAAGGCAATGGGTTTTTGGTTTTGGTGTCGGCGAACTGTGGGGTGTGAGGGGAATTATCACCCCTCCCTATAGCCAGCAACTGCAGCCTCTGGGTAGCTTCTCCTTGGTGACCATCATTCCCAACCTCTGAATCCCGTCCCCCCAGCCAGTATTCCCAAGTGGTGAGAGGTACAAAGGGCTCCAGCACTGGCCCAGAAGCCCTGACTCAGCGGGGCAGGGAATAGACTAGCTATATTCCCAGAACTGCCTGGAAAAATCACGAGAATGGCTACTATTTATTAGGCACCTGCTGTATGCCAAGCTGATGCCGGTGCTTTACCTGCACTTGCCTACTTAGTCTTCAAGATCGATATCACTGTCCCACTATACAGAAGAGAAAATTGAGGCTCAGAGATAAGTATTCAAGGTCACTCAGAGAGCAAGTGGAGGAGCTGGGGCTGGAACTCGAGACTTTCTGCCTCCAAAATCTGAGCTCTTTCCTCAATAGCAGAATGTGGTCCTTTGCCACTGACATCATAGACACTGTTGGGGGTGGAGGGACAGGCTTTTAAAAATGCGGAGTCCTGAAACCCTCCCTATGCCTAGAGAATCAGTGTCTGTGAGTGGGACCCAGGAGTCTACATTTCAACAAATACCTGCCCTGGCTTTGGCCTTCCTCCCACCTAGTTCAGCCCCTATCTCAGACAACTGGACCCCCTTAGAAGGCAAAAGGAGACAGAGCCCACCCCCTACACTGATTATTTCTGCAGGGATGGATGCAACACTGCCTCTGCGGCCCCGGTACCCCTAGAGTCTCTTCACTTTCTTCTCCTGGAACCTAGTACATAAGCAGGTGGAGTGGGAGCGTGGCGGGGGGCATGAGAGGAGCAATAGGGCCAATGGGACCCACCTCTTCTGCCCATTGAGGGGTGCTAGTGGAAAGCAGAGGGAACCGACACCCTGGACAGTGCCCAGCAGCCCAATTAACTCAGAGTGGAAGACAAGCTCTGGGTGGGGGGGGGGGCAGGGAACTTTTAGACTAGCCTCTCTGCCTTCAGCACGAGGGGGACCCTCTCTCCACTCTGACACCTCCCCCAGATGCTCCTGGAAGTAATGGGAAAGCCACCCCAGCCTCCCTGTGGCTCGGAGGCAGTAGGCTCTGGTTTTCAGTGAGGAGAGGAGAGGGATCAGCACACATCACATCACGCTTGGCACAGCCCCCATTGGTGGGCCCCGTGCCACCCTGTCGGTGAGCTGTCTCCCTGCAGAGCTTCGCGGGCGGGGGAGGGCAGCCAGGGTTGGGCACCCACCAGGAGCACACAGCCCAAGGAAGCCCTCCTCACCACACCCCCCTAGCTCCGGTCAGAGCTGAAGAAGTGGCCTGGCTTTGGGGAGGTGGGGCTTTCCTCGGCTCTGGGCCAGTCCACAGACTCTCCCCAAAGGCCCATGAAGATCCCCATGCCCACTCTAGGCCCTAGTGGTGCCCCAGCCTCCAGAGGCCAAGCCCCAGAAAACAGAGGGAGTGTACAGCTTGAGAGTGGAGACACAGCCCCCGGGCTCAAGAACTTCAACCTCCCATTCTGCTTGCTATCCTCAAGCAGGACTAACACTTTCCCGTCTCACAGCTGTCCTTGTTTCAGGAGCCTCTGGGGATCACCACGCAGCCCCATGTACCCCATCAGGCACTCCTAAGCAGTTAATTTGGTGGTGGATCAACAGTTTCAAGTAAGATGCAAAGAACTCACATTTCTCAGGCACCTGAGGCCTGGCGGCAGGGCCCTAGCCACACAAACATTAGATGCGGTCCAGACACACAGGGAACCTCCAGTCCAAGGCATCAGGACAAATCAAAGGACCTTACAGCAAACTGCAATTTGAACGTCTTCTTTTCCTAGACATTTCCACATGCATGTGTCTCCCCTCCCTTTGTGAGAATAGAGCAGATCTCGGCTGAAACATCAGACGGGGCTTCTTCACCCACACTCTCCCCTAGTATAAACCAAGCCCGTTGCCAAGTTGATTCCTAGCGACCCTATAAAAATAGGACAGAGTAAAATTGCCCCATAGGGTTTCCAAGGAGTGCCTGGTGGATTCGAACTGCCAACCTTTTGGTTAGCAGCCGAATTCTTAACCAATATGCCACCAGGGTTTCCATCTAAACCAAGTCCCCAGAATACTCTCCCAAAGGACTCAGTCATTTTCCTTCCCAGTGTATATTATAGCTTGCAATTCTTATTTGTATTTCTTTATTCCCTGGGTGATGCAAACGGTTAAACACTCGACTATTAGCCAAAAGGATGGCAGTTCAAACCCACCCAGAGGCATTTGGAAGAAAGGCCTGGCAATCTGTTTCCGAAGGGTCACAACCCTGAAAACCCCGTGAGGCAGTTCTGTTCTGTCACATGGAGTTGCCATGAGTCAGAATCGACTCAACAACAGCTAACAACAACAACACAAATTCTTTTTTTATTTGTATGACTATTCGCTTTAGGTCTGTCTCCTTCTCCAGGCTCTGAGAGCAGGACTGAGTCCATTCAGTTCACCAGGGTATCCTGGCACCTGGCACATTTGCCAAATGAATGAATGACTTGAACGAAAGCACCATATTCCTGTCCACACCCTTGCGTCTAGCACAGAGCTGTAAATGACCAGTAAATGACTCGGTGGGATAGTAAAGTCAAAAGGAGCCCATCTTGCCAGAGCTGCTGGGAACTCAGGGTCAACCCCAGAGCCATCCCAATGTGGTTAATCAAAGAAGACTTCCTGGGGGAGGTGGGCAGGGAGCAGGGACTAGGGGCTTCCAGCTTAACATCTCTTCTTCCTTCTCATCATCTGTCCCTGACGGGAACTCCCGAAAGACACAGGGTATGTCTGGGTCATGGGCCATCCCCAGCACAACCCGACTCACCCCAACTCGGGCTGCACATGGCTTATTCCCCCCTCTCCTTGTCATTGCCAGCTGTGACTCACGGCTGATGAGCCTTTCCTCTTGGCCAGAGATTGGAGAACAGTTATTACATTAATGTTACTAACCACATGTCGCGGCTCTGACCACGCTTACACTCAGATCACTTCCCCCACTGCCAAGGCCAGAGCAATGACTTCACCATTCAGGTCAGCGGCAAGCATGGAAAGCAGAGGGTTGGAAGAGGTCAGGACAGTTCTGCCCAGAGGCAGGGGGAAGGCCCATATGACCTCTGTCTGCCTAAGAAGTCTAGAGTCCAGCCTCTTTCCCTCAGAGCTGGTTACACACACATCCCAAGCCACCCAGCTAAGCTCAGGCTTCTGCTATCCCCGGCCCCAAATGAAGGCATAGGGAGCAGCCCTCCTACCCTACCAGGGTGATCTGGGGGGAAAAAGGGGAAGTGACAGAGGCTGCCCTTTCCCCACCCTTCCTCATCCCTGGGTCTAGGACTCCAGGGAAAGTGATGAGTGAGGATGTGGCCACAGTGGCCAGCCCCTGGCGCCAGCAGAAATCCCCAAGCCGTCACGACCCTGTTCGGACGCGTGTTTGCTGACCCGGGCTCTGAGTAAGTGCTGAGGAGACACCTGTGGCCTGAGGCCACGCCCTGCCTGCCACAGTCTCCTCTACAGCAGGCGCCTCCTGGGGCTCAGAACCATCCCCATTCATCCTATCAGACCTGGAAGGCTCAGAGCGATCCACCCCACAGGGAGGGCTCAGTGGGAGAGAAAAGAGACAGGAACTTAGCTCAGAGCCTAGCTGGGTACTCTTGGGCAACTTACACAACCTCTCTGGGCCTCGATTTCCTCAACTATAAAATTGGAGAAAGACTAACTGCCTTCAGACCATTATGAAGATAAAATGAATATATTGGTCTGGATCTGCTGAATGGGTGGACCGTCACCAAATGGCCACCATTCTTGGCATTGTGGTGCTGCCATTAATAGCTCCAAGCAGAAAATACTAAATATTAGGGAAGAACTGAGGTCTCAGAGAAGGGAGGGAACCAGGGTTGCTTGAGGCAGGGGGTCAGGAAGTTTGCTACCTACCCTCTGCCAATTGCAAACTAAAGAGAACTAAGAGGCCTTGTGGCAGACTTTGTTCCCTACATCCATTCTCTTCTTCCCCACTTTTTAGCTGGACCCCCGTGGAATAAAGACGGTATCACCCAGCTTTCCTTATAGCTAAGTGTGGCGGGATAAACAAGCTTTGGCCGATGGGATGTAAGTGATGTGTGTGACTTCCAAAAAGTTTCCTTAAAGGGAAAGGGAATACCCTAGTCAAGCCCTTCTCCCTCCTTCCTGCCAGCTGGAGCTCCATCAGCCATCTTGGACAACAAGGTAGCCTTGGAAATGGGAACCAGACCCAGCAGATCAATAAGAAAGAAGGAGCCTGGGTTTCTGACATCATTTAACCAATGAGCCAGCCCTGGAGTGTTTACCTCCAGACTTCGAGTACATTAGCAAAAAATACACCTGTATCTTGCTTAATCAAACTTAATTCTAATTGATACAGGCCCCTCCTCTGGTGGAATCACCTCAAGATTCATGTGTGACCAAATGGGGTAGGATGGATGGAGTGCCTGGAAGAGAACAGTCATCAGGGATGTGACATCCCCACTAGGATCACTTCCTCCCACATCACTTGTGAGGCCAGGAGAGTCCTGTTGGGAGTGCTTAGGTGCAGGAGGAGCTGGGAATAGATGGCTGGCTGGCTAAATGGATGGATGGATGGATGGATGATGGATGGATGGATGGATGGATGGATGGATGGATGGATGGATGGATGGATGGATGGATGGATGGATGGATGGATGGATGGATGGATGCATGGATGGATGGATGGATGGATGGATGCATGGATGGATGCATGGATGCATGGATGGATAGATGAATGGATGGTTGAGAAAAGGGAAGGAAGGAAGGAAGAGGAGGGAGGGAGGGAGAGGAAGGAAGGAAGGAAGGAAGGAAGGAAGGAAGGAAGGAAGGAAGGAAGGAAGGAAGGAAGGAAGGAAGGAAGGAAGGAAGGAAGGAAGGAAGGAAGGAAGGAAGGAAGGAGTGAGTCCAGGCAAGTGAGAGAGGTATCTAGGAAGGGGAAAATACTCTGGAGAAAAATCTCAGGTGACAGACAGGCTGGGGAGAGCAGGTTGGCCCTCCTGATTCACTGCCCATGTCTAATTCTCAGTTTCCCCATGTGTACTTTGGGAATGGGCCTTACTGCCTCACACTACTCAGGGCAAATATGAAGTGATTAAAAATCCCTACCCAGGATCAGTGTGCCATTAACACCAATACCATCCCAGACAGAATCTCCTCTTTGTGCCTGGGATTCCTCACCTGTGGAGGAGGATAATAATAGACACACAGCTGTCACGAGTTCTCAATGAGATAGGTCCTATAATGTGCTTATCACGGGTCTGGTACAACACAAGTGCACAGTAACAGGGCTCATTATGACTGCTGTTGAGATCCTGGTTCTGGGATGTAATGAACAGAATACAAGATGCCAAACTGGCCTGTGGCATGAGTTTAGGGAAGAAAACCTGGACTCCTTCCCTAAACTCCACCCCAAGACGATAGCTCCAACCCTTGGGTAGCCTAAAGATCCAATAATATAAATGCTTCTGGAGAACCATGCCTTACACTGGCATCAGGATCCTGGGGGCACGGGGTAGGATAGCGGAGAGACCTAGCAAGGTGCGGTGGCAAAAGTTTAACCTACTCTCTCACTGCCTGGAACACCCCTGGAGGGACAGCTGCAGGGCCAGGCCCCAACCCCTGCCCTCTCCTCCTCGGCCTGACCAGGCCCTTGGCAGGTCCACGTCTGGTCACAAGAGGCTGGCAATAGGCCAGGCAGGACAGCAGAGGCCATGTGGAAGGGGACACAGGCCTGAGAGGTAAGGAGAAAGAATTGAGCTTGTTTCGTCCGGAGAAGAGAAGGCTCAGGGGTGGTTCAAAGCCATCTTTATAGTACTTAGATAACGCACAAGGATGCCCTTCATAAAACTCCCCCGAAAAAGCTGGATGTTCAATCATGAGCATGAATGTCCTGAGTGTAAGAGAGGACTTTACATGGAGAAGCCAAGGGGCTGTCATGTCTCCCTGGAGGTGCAAAAGAGAGGAAACCTTCCTATGTTAAAGTTGTTAAAGAGGCAGTGACTCCAGGTAGAATTTCTGCTTAGTGTGAAGGGAACTGGGAGCCTCTACCCTGGACAGAGCCAGGAATGAAAGGGGACACAACCTCCAACCTCTGACTGAATCTCTAGGTCTCTGTTCCCACTTCTGTAAAATCAGACACGGTAATGATTATGGGCACGGATTTTGGAATCATACAGAGGTGGGTTTGAAGACACCTTGAATAAGTTACCTAACTTCCCTGTGCCTTTGTTTCTCCTTTTGTTTAAAAAAAGAAAACTAAGCTCAGAGGGCTGCGGGAAAGATTAATTCAGTAAATGCCAACTTTGAGCCTACCACCAAGGACTCCATAAATATTCTCTGGTGGGGCTGCTTTTTTTCTCCTGCCTGGGCAGAGATTGGACTGAAAGTTTCTTCAAGTTCTTTTCAAGCCTAGAATTCCTGGACTCCACAATCCTATGATTCACCAATTCCAATTCTGGGATCTGAGGCTCGAGGATGACTGCATAGCTCTGTGCTACAGAGCCCTAGCCCAGCACCTGGACCCAGCCCAGCCTCTAAGCTCACATCATGTTACTTCCAGAAGTGGGCTTGGCCTTGCCCACCATGTGCCCCTGGCCTCTGGGAAGCCCCATGGCCACAGTGGCCCTGCCAGCCTTCTCTGACCTCTGCTCCACGCCCTCACCTGGAGTCTGGGCAGCACGAGTCCCTCCAGCTGACTTCTGCCTCACACCTACTGTCCCCTGACAATGTCACATGCTGTGAAGTTGGCAGGGCCAGCATGGGGCCTCAGATGCCAACACAAACACCATTCCTGTGGTGGGAGAAGAGCCCTGGAGGTTATTTTTAACCTGTTGATCAGAGAGGCCACAGCTCTGGCCCTGGAGGCCTGAGGATGAGGGCTCTGACGGGATGAGGGGGCCCCCCCACCTCAATGACTCCCAAGGACATTGCGCTGCAGGGCTGTGGGGACCCCAGCCTGCACTCCACTCTGATGGAGAAGGGGAGAGGGAGACATAGATCAGTACATAGATCAGTACACACCCCATCTTGTCCACTGGTTTGTCTCAAGCCAAGGCCAGCCAGGAAGACCAAGAATGCCACGAATCACAGCACATTAACCCTAGAGATGGGGGACTTTCCAGTCCCCAAATTGAATAGCTAAGGAACCTGACACCAGAAAGGAAGCCCAAGGACACACCAAGGGCCTTATTCACCTGGAGATCTGGAGCCTGACGTGGACATTTCAATAACTGCCCAAAGCCACGTCCAGGGAATCACCTTGCCCCACCCCCTGCCCAGCAGACTCACCTTCCCTCTTCCCTCCTGAATTGCCCCACCCTGGTGGGCTGAGCCCCTGACAACCTCAAGATGAGGTTTCTAGGCCTGAGCTCACCCTTCAGGGACTTACCAGATGCCCAAACAGTGCCCCCTGGAGGTCAGCAGCAACAGTGGCTAGTGCAGGGGGCAGCGCCATCATGGCTGGAGGCCCAGGCGAGGACGTGCGGGCCAGGGCGTGCCTGCGTGGGGGGAGTAGGGCCGAGCTTCTGCCAAGCGCCCGCTGCCGGCTGCTGCTGAGCCAGTGCCCGCCAGAGGGGGAGGCAGGCAGACAATGGGCCCCACGGCCCGGCCTCCTGGCCTTGGCCCCCTGAGCTGGGCAGACAGCTGCCGGCTGAAACAGCCGCCTCCGCTGGCCCCTCACGTAGCCCACGTCCTGCCTGCTGGGTGGCCCTTATCACCTGGTACGTGCCAGGAACCCAAGTGCCCCTGGAAGGCCTACACTCTGCAGTATGGGAACTTCAAAAGGATAAGCCCCCCAACTCCCCAGGAGGGATCTGAGCAGGCCATGGGTAATCCTTGGGGAGTCTCGCACCCCCAAGAGAGACCTTAGCTCCATCTTGCCAAGTCCCAACTCTTAACCACTCTTCTCCCCTTGAACCGAGAGTGTTAGGGAAGGGGAGAAAGAAAGAAGAGGCCGACATCTTCTTATGATTACTCTGGGCCACCAGCCCACAAATACCAATTATTCTTCTTAACAAGCCTATATGATAAGTACTATTATTTTATACCTATTTGATATATGGGGAAACAGAGGCCCAGAGAGGCTGAGTAACTTAGCCACAACCACGAAGCTGGTAGGGACAGAGTCAGGATTCAAACCCAAGCAGGCTGAGTCGAGATGAATCACCCCTTACCACAGAGCTCAGTGGGAGCAGGGACAGGACTGGGATGTGCTCAGTCAATTACCCCACAGGACTGAAGGCTTTGGAGTCTGACAGGCATGGCTAAATGCCTGGAACTCATGCTCTAGGGCAAGTGCTCCAGGCCAAGGTTTCCTCACCTATGAAATGGGCACGGTGACTGAGTGAGGAAGTGCAGCAGCGAGGAAGCTCCTCCAGGAATGCTACTCTCCCTTGCCTCACTGAGCTCAAAGAGTCCTTCTATCAGAAGATGAGAATTTCTCTCCTTGGGGATTAAAGCCCACCATCCCAGCCTCCATGGCCTCAGCCCAAACCCACAGAGCGGCCCTATTCCTCAGTACTCAGGGCTCGGCTTCAAGGAGACATGAAGTGCCTGGCCAGGTAGCCCCAGTGGCAGGCTCACTCAGCCCAAGCACTGTCCTCTCACCCTTGATGGACATTGGCTCTCCCTGGGCCCATCTCTCTCCCCAGCGAGACTGGCGTATCTACGGTGTCCAGGTGTCCAGACGAGTCCCTGCCTGCCCTGTACCTGCAGGCGTATGTAGCTAGGCTTACGCTAGAAGCTCTGGACCCGGGTCTCGCAGTCCCAGTTCTGCCACCCAGTGGCTGTGTGACCCTCAGCAGGTCCCTTAAGCTCTCTGGACCTTCCTTGCCTAAGAAGCCTGGAGTTTTCTCACTTGTCAAATAGAGATCACTTTGAGTCCTGGGTGGCGCAAACAGTTAATGTACTGGACAGCTAACCGAAAGGTTAGAGGTTCGAGACCACCCAGGGTGCCTTGGAAGAAAGGCCTGGAAATCTACTTCCAAAAAAGTGAGCCACTGAAAATCCTATGGAGTGCAGTTCTACTCTGATACACTTGGGGTCACTATGAGTTGGAATCCACACAACTACAACTGGTTACTGGTGATCTGAACCTACAGTTCCTGCCAGTTCTCTGGCTGATTCCCCAGCCAGACTAAACTATTTAGAAATCCTGGTGGCATAGTGGTTAAGTGCTACAGCTGCTAACCAAAAGGTCACCAGTTCAAATTCACCAGGCGCTCCTTGGAAGTTGTATGGGGCAGCTCTACTCTGTCTTATAGAGTCGCTATGAGTCGGAATCAACTTGATGGCAATGAGTTTTTTTTCTTCCTATCTATACCCCAAACCAGTTTCCATCAAGTCAATTCTCACTCCTTGTGACCCCATGTGTACAGAGTAGAACTGCACTCTATAGACTTTTCAATGGCTGTGAACTTTTGGAACTAGATCACCAGGCCTTTCTTCTGAGGCCCATCTGGGAGAATTTTAAGCGCCAATCTTTCTGTTAGTAGCCAAGCGCTTAACTTTTTGCACCACCCAGGGACTCCATCTACTCCCTAGGCTTATGAAAATAAAATGAAGCATCATCATGAACACTCCCTCCCCGATAAGAGACTTCCTCATGGGCTCCCTAGCAGATTAGGCCACAGTGTATGTAGGTGTGGACAGGGAGGAGCAGCCCTGGGCTTCCGAGGAGGCCTGACCCAGACTGAGGAGACGGGCATAGATATCAGAGGAGGGAGGCAAAGGGGCTTCCCCACCATGATGTGGCGTCTGAGACTGCCAGGCAGTAGAAGAGAGACTGAGGGGACTGAGTCAACAGCCATGTCAGAGATGCTGTAAATCTGCTGCTTTCCCAGCCACTGAGAGTGAAGTGACCACAGAAGGGAGCACCAGAAACACAGGGAAGCCCCAAGGGATGGGGAGGCAGCAGAACAGGACAGGAAAGGGAACTACAACAGATCTTGCCTCCAGGGACTCTGGAGGAAGCAACATGATGGAGGAGACAGCCTCTGCCCTCATCAAACTTTCAGTCTGAGAAGGGAGACAGTTTATGACCTCAGCAATCTCCTGTCTGAGGGGAAAGAAAGGGGAAATGCTTTAAGGGAATTCCCGATTTGATAGACAACTTTTAATTTCTGCCTTAAGGGGAATTACAGTCTATAGGGTCGCTATGAGTCGGAATCGACTGGATGGCAACGGGTTTTTGGATTATTTTATGGGGGAGTCTCAGTCTCTGTTCTCAGGGCACCTGGGTGTGACTGAGCACATATGCTTGGTGAGTTGCCGTGTTTTGTGTCTCAACACCCTTCCTGACCTCTCACAGACGCTCTAATCTGATGGGAGAGCCATGGCCTTGCATGCAGAAGACCTGATGGAGGACACTTAGTTCCTACCCTGAGGGCACTCGTGTTCTGATGAGGTCTCTGCCCTCGGGGAGCCCTCTGTGTGAGGGGTGCGGGTTCCGTACAATCAGGCTTGAGAATGCTGCCTACATGCGTATGGGAATGTGTGGAGGCCCTGTTGCTACCCCTCAGGAACCCCAGCCTGAGGGAAGGAGAGAACTCCTCACAGCAAGAAGAGAGAAACTTTAGTGGGGCACAGCCCCCGTTTCCTGGGCTCAGCTAGAGGCAGGAAGTCTTCCCCAGAAGTGCTGCTGGGAGCCCAGAAGATAGAGGACCAGGAGAGACAGAAGTGGCCATTCATTACATCTGGTCTGGGGGTGGCTGGGCTCGCTGCCCTGAACAGCTGGGCCACATCTGGCTTCCAGACATCCACCTCCTGCTCCGTGATTCACCCCATTCTCACGTGTTTGCCGAGATGGAGGACATGGGCGCCCAGCTGCACACGCACTCCCACACGCATGCGCGGCTCCAGCACACTAAGGAGGGAGGGCAACTGGGGCTGAGAGTGAGCAGGAGCCCTTCCTTTCTTCCCCCTGTCCCTCAAGTCGCCCCTCACACAGACACTGCTGTGTATGGAGTTCAGGTCAGCCCTGAGTCACCTATGACTCAGTCTCCCCTCCTGGAATCCTTACACTCTGCCTTCAGCAGGCTGCACACAGGGACCGTGAGCAGGCCTGGAGTCAGCAGGGAGGCAGCAGAGCAAGGCAGGAGCTCCCCAAACCCCCACCCACCCACCTCCCAGGGAAGGAAACATCTAGGAGAACTGAGGATAGGGCTAGTGGGGAGGGGGAATAACATGCCAGGGAGGGAGGAAGTGGGGGAATTTCTCCATTAAATGGAAGTTCCCTGAGGACAAGGGCTGTGTCTCCCCCATCAGACTGGGGCTCCCTGAGGGCAGGGCTGTGTGTACCCCATCAAACTGGGGTTCCCTAAGGGCAGAGCTGTGTCTCTCCCCTCAGACTGGGGCTCCCTGGGCAGGGCTATGTCTCCCCCTCAGACTGGGGCTTCCTGAGGGCAGCGCTGTTTCTCCCCCATCAGACTGGGGCTCCCTGAGCGCTGGGCTATGTCTCCCCTCAGACTGGGGCTCCCTGAGGGCAGAGCTGTATCTCTGAGGGCAGGGCTATGTCTCCCCCTCAGACTGGGGCTTCTTGAGGCCAGGGCTGTGTCTCCCCCATCAGACCAGGGCTCTCTGAGGACAGGGCTGTGTCTCCCCTCAGACTGGGGCTTCCTGAGGCCAAGGCTGTGTCACTCCCCTCAGACTGGCGCTCCCTGAGGGCAGAGCTGTATCCACCCCTCAGACTGGAGCTCCCTGAGGGCAAGGCTGTGTCCTCCTGCACCCCCCCCCAGACCACAGCTCCCTGAGGACATGGCTGTGTCTCCCCCAACCAGTTGAGCACTCCCAAGTGTCAGAGCTAGATCTCCTTTAGCATCCAGAATAGGTGACTCATCTACCACCTATAACATCATCAGGGATTTTTCAGGTGGGTTGTGGGGATTGGGGAGGTGTGTGGGAACTACTTTGCGACAAACCCCATCCTCAGGGAAGACGATTGTACTTCCTGACATAGGCTCCCTCAATGAACAGTCTGCTTCCAATTCACCCACTCACCCCTCAGGGTGATCCTTCCCACAGCCTAGCCCAGGCTGTCATGCTAAGTCACTATGGGTAGCTGGGTCTGGCAGGGCCCAAGGTGGCCTGGGCAGTGGGGATCTGGAGTGAGTCCCACCTGAGAGAGCTGGAATTCTCTAGCATTATCTCATGACCAGCTACCCTCAGCTGGAGGGGTCTGCAGGGCCAGTTCCCCAGATCTCTATTTTGGGGTGGGGATGGAGCAGACAAGCCTAAGTATTGTACTTTTGGGGGAGGGGGAGGGAAGAGATCCAGGGCAGGCAGGCTCCTGCCTCCACAAATCCAAATCAACACAGAAAGTGGGCCCCCAGCCCTCATCAACTATTCTTTATCCTGTGCTCCAGCCCCTTGGGTTAGAGGAGGGGAGAGGCCTCTTTACTTGACAGGTTGTTGGAAGGGGGCAGCCCTTCCCTGGACTGGATTCTTTTGGTCGTGAAGGAAGCAGAAAATAGCTGGACAGGCCTAGGAACCCCTGCCCACTCCCTCAGTCATGACTCAGTACCAAGAGCAGGTACTGAGTTCCTCACCTCCTACACCTCTTTCAGGAAAATAACCACAGGGCAATGGAGAGACTGGCGCTGCCCCAGCAGAAGCAGACTTCCGGGCCCTCCCTGTTCCATTGAGAACCCCACCTCCAGGCTGGCAGGGCCGCAGAGTCTGTGCCATTCCACCTAGCACAGAGAACTGGGCATTGCTATGGTGGAGAGTGTCCTGAGCTATCAACCCCGCTGTACAAATGGGGAAACCCAGGCCTATGACTGCTGCAGAGTCAGGGCAGATCCAGCCGTAGAAAAGCCTAGCCCCGTGACCTGGCCAGGACTCTCAATGACCTCCACTCTGCCCAAGTCAGGAAGGTTCCTCTTCCAGCCAGACTATGGGCTCCCTGATGTCAGGAAATAGTTGGTCTCCAATTTCCCAAAAGGGATTGCTGAGTAGTGGGTTGAGTGGGAGCAGGCTAAGTACTCTATGGGGGCAGTTCTGCTCTGTCCTATAGATCACTGTGAGTCGGAATCAACTCAACAGCAATGGGTTTGGGGTTTTTTTTTTTTTTTTTTTTAGGCTAAGTACAGAGGCTGGGCTGGCCCTGGGGGTAGGGTTCCAGCACTGGGGGCCCCTCATCAATGTTTCCTCCACTAGCCCTAGGGAGCACACAGAAGCTTAGAAACTACCTTCTCTAGATCCTCTCCCCCTTCCTTTCACCTTGCCCTGCCTCCTTGGCCTGACCAGGCTGGCTCCAGCGCCTCCTCACCTCCTGGCCCTTCTTTGGTCAAAAGCCCCCTGCTTGGTTCCTCGCAGCCCAGACTCCCAGTGATTGAGGAGGGTTTAGGGCGGCACATGTACACGTCCATGCCAGAATGGGCCACCTGGAGAAGATTCCAGAGCCCAACAAATGAACCCTCTCCCGCAGCTGGCAGGAGGAAACCCACGTGCTGTCCTCCAAACCTGGGCCCCAGCCAGTTGTCTATACCAGGCCCAGCTCAGTCAGGTTCTCCCACATCCAGTGCCCCCTCCACTCTCACCCCCTACCCTGGTATGATCCCTCTCTCAAGTACACTCCTTGCTCCAGGCTTGTCCCCAAGAAACCAATGCCCTACCCCACCAGTCTCCACTCATCCTGTCCCCACATGAGCCATCTTCCCCAGGCACTGGGTTCCCACACTCCCTGCAGAGCTCAGAACCACAGAGGGAAGCCAGCACCTCTCAGCCCAGGGAGCGGACACGGCAGAGGCAGCCAGAAGGGGCAATGACCTAGCATGCCTCTGTCTTCTAGGAACTCACTCAAACCACTCATATCTGCTCTATTGTCGGCCTATACCATCCCTCGAGGCAGCAAGTTCGTTAGGTCTGCTTCTGATTGTGTGGGAGAGGACGTGGGTCATGTGGTCCCTCTCTTATTAGACGAAAAGACTTGCTTTAACCAGGCTCTGTACCAGAAAGAGTTGTCCTACAGCTCAGCCCTCAAGTTTTTACTCTGATAATCAAAAGGGAAGGTCTACCTGGAACCTGCCGACTTCAGTCAGTGACCCTCCTTTACACACCTTTTCAGTCAGGTAGCTTTTTTATTAACTGCTTTTTAAAAAAATCAAAGTTAACTCTCATCCATTGCTGGTGGGATTATAAAATGGTATAGCCTCTGTGAAAAACAGTTTGGTGTTTCCTCAAAAAGCTGAATTTAGAATTATCATATGGTCCAGCAATTCCACTCCTAGGTATAAACCCAAAAGAATTGAAAGCAGGAACACAAGCAGAAACTTGTACACTAATGTTCATTGCAGCATCATTCACAATAGTCAAAAGGTGAAAAAAAAAACCAAGTGCCCATCAATAGATGAATGAATAAATAAAATGTTGTACATACAGACAATGGAATATACTCAGCCACAAAGAGACATGAAGTCCTGACACAATGCTATGACATGGATTAACCTTGAAACACGATGCTGAGTACAATAAGTCAGTCACAAAAGGACAGATATTGTATGATCCCATTTATATGAAATATCTAGAATAGGAAAGTGTAGAGAGACCAAGTAGAGGGTCAGCGAAGAAGAGGAAGACGTTCAAGGAGATGGATTGACATGGCGACGGCAACAATGGGCTCAAGTGTAACAACAATTGTGAGCACGGCTCAGGACGGGCAGTGTTTCGTTCTGTAGTACATAGGGTCGCCATGACTGGGAACCAATTCAACGGCACCTAACAACAACATAGAGACCAAAGTTTATTAGCGGTTACCAGGAGCGAGTGCAAGGGAGAGGAAAAGGGGAACCCACTGCTTAGGAAACACTGAACTTCTGTTAAGGGTGATGGAAAAATTGGCTGAACAACATGATTAACGTAATCAATGTCACTGAGTCGTACATGTAAAGAATGTTGAAATGGCAAATAATTTGTTACATATGTACTTACCACAATAAAAACAAAATCAAAGTAATATATTCTCAGGGCAAAAAGTCTGAAATCGTTCTAAAGCTTATAAAGTGAAAAGGGAAAGCCTACCTCCATCCCTTCTCACTTTGCTCGCACAAAGATGTGTCTGGTGAATCCCTGAACATTTTTAGGCAGGTCAGACAGGTTTATATACATTTTTTACACAAGCAGTGACATACTCTTCACCTATACTTCTCAAATTTGGGCATGCATCAGAATCCCTTAGAGAGCGTGTTAAGGTACAAAATGCTGGGCACCAGTTCCAAGGCTTTTTCAGAATCCCTTAGAGAGCTTGTTAAGGTACAAAATGCTGGGCACCAGTTCCAAGGCTCCTGGTCCAGTAGTAGGTCTGAGAAACCCAAGATTCTGGTTTTCTAAGAGACTCCCAGAGGTCCCTGGGTGGTGCAAACAGTTTGCGCTCGACTGTCAACCTAGAGGTTGGCGATTCGAAACCACCCAGCAGCACTGTGGGAGAAAGGCGTGGCAATCGGCTTCTGTAAAGAATAAAGCCAAGAAAACCCTATGGAGCAGTTCTACTTTGTAACTCACGGGGTCATCAAGAGTCAGAACTGACTCGAAGGCAATTGGTTTGGTTTAAGAGGCTCCCATGGGAGGCTGATGCTGCCAGAGGGTGAATCAGACCCTTCATTGAGCAGCACTGTCCAAGAATGTTCTTCTGCCACCTGCTTTTCCCCTGAACAGCAAACAGCAAAGCACAAAGCTCGACCTCATGCTTTTCAACCACTGCATCTGGCATTTGGATGCCCCATACTCTAACTAGTCCCCATTGATAGACACTCAGGTTGTTTACAGTTTTTCAGACTGAGAAACACAGCTGCAATGAGTAAACTTACACACATACTTCGAACGTTCGTGACAGCATATTTATGGAATAAATCCCTAGATAGGGAGTCCCTGTGCCAAAGGTTTACAAATTAATTATTCTTACGTCTATTGCCGATTTCCTACACAGATGCGGTTGCCCTCCCCTCAACTGTGTGGTACCTGGATCCACACAGTGAGGAACCGCCCTTTTGAACTGTCAATCAGATCAGTGAAAAAAAAATCTTATTGTTTCTTAATTTTGACTCCATACATTTTGACTGAGAGTGAACATTCATTTGTTTATTGGTCATTAGTATCCCCTTTAAAAGGGGCCCTGATGGCACAATCATTAAGTGCCCAGCTGCTCACCGAAAGGTTCACAGTTCGAACCCACCAATGGCTCTACAGGAGAAATGATTTGGCAGTCTGCTCCTGTAAAGATCACAGCCTAGGAAACCCTATGGGGCAATTCTACTCTGCCATATAGGGTCGCTATGAGTCGGAATCGACTCGACAGCACACAACAATATCCCCCGTTAAAGGTTGGAGGTTCGAGTCCACCCAGAGACACTTCAAAAGAAAATCCTGGCATTCAACTTCCAAAAAATCAGCCATCAAAAACCTTATGGTGCACAGTTCTACTCTGACACATGGAGTCACCATGAGTCAGAACCAACTGGACGGAAAGTGGAGGTTGTGGTGTTTCTGTTCATGAGCTTTGCCCATGTTCCTATTTGTGTTATTTTTCTTATTGACTCCTAAGAATTCATCTGTCATGGATTATCTAATATAATAACAAAAGCACAAACAACAAAAGGCAAAATAAATAAATGGGACCTCATAAAAATTAAAAACATTTGTTCATGAAAAAATTTTACAAAAAAAGGGAAAAGACAAGTTACTGACTAGGAGAATATCTTCGGAAACCATATATCTGACAAGAATCTAATAACCCAAATATATATAAAACTTTGAGAACATAACAACAAAAAGACAAATGACCCAATCATAAAACAGGAAAAAGACTTGAATAGACATTTCACCAAAGAGGGCGTTCAAACGGCCACCAAACACATGAAAAGATGCTCAGCGTCATTAGCCATCAGAGAGATACAAATCAAAATCACAGTGAGGTGCCATTTTACTCCCACTAGGATGGGTAAGATTAAAATAATAACAAATGTCGGTGAGGATGTGGGGAGATCAGAACCCCTTATCAGTTGCTGATGGAAATGCAAAATGGTACAGTCGTTGTGCCAAACAGTGCTGCAGTTCCTCAGAAAACTAAAAATAGTACTACCATATGACCCAGCAATTCCACTCCTAGGTACACACCTAAAAAACTTGAAAGCAGAAACTCAAAAAGAGACTTGTACACCAATGTTCATTGCAGCATTATTTACAATACCCAAAAGGTAGAAAAAACCTAAATGCCCTTCAACAGATGAATGGATAAACAAAATGTGGTACATACACACAATGGAATACTACTCAGCCAGTTGGCGAAATGAAGTCTTGATACATGCTACAGCACGGATAGAGCTGAAGACACTATGCTGAGAGAACTGAGCCAGTCGCAAAAGAACAAATATTGTATGACCTCACTTACATAAAAAGACAAGAAAAGGCAAGCATATAGAGAACAAAGTTTCTTAGTGGTTACCAAGGGCAGGAGGGAGCGGCAAAAGGGGGGTTAATGGTGATGGAAAAATCACATCAATTAAGGGTGTCTCAGTCATCTGGGAATACCGTGGTGGCATCACGGTTAAGTGCTACGGCTGCTAACCAAGAGGTCAGCAGTTCAAATCCACCAGGCGCTCCTTGGAAACCCTATGGGGCAGTTCTACTCTGTCCTACAAGGTCACTATGAGTCGGAATCAATTCAGCGCCAGTGGGTTTGGGTTTTTTTTTTTTTGGTTAGTCATCTAGGGCTGCTATAACAGAAATACCACAAATGGGTGGCTTCAACAAACAGAAGTTTATTCTCTCACAGTCTGGTGGGCTGGAAGTTCAAATTCAGGACATCAGCTCCAGGGGAAGCCGTTCTCTTTCTGTCGGCTCTGGAGGGAGGTCCTTGTCGTCAATCTTCTCCTGGTCCAGGAGCTTCTCAGTGCAGGTACCCCAGTCCAAAGAATGCACTCTTTTCCTGGCACTACTTTCTTGGTGGTATGAGGTCCCCGACTCTCTGCTCATTTCCCTTTCCTTTTATCTCTTGTAAGATAAAAAGTGATGCAGGCTACACTGCAGGGAAACTCCCTTTACGTTGGATCAGGGATGTGACCTGAGTAAGGGTGTTACATCCCACCCTAATCCTCTTTAACATAATCTAATCTTGCCTCATTAACCACAGGCAGAGATTAGGATTTACAACACATAGGCAAATTACATCAGTCACAAAACAGAGGACAAGCATTAAATACTGGGAATCATGGCCTAACTGAGTCAACACATATTTGCAGGGGACACAATTCAATTCATGACCAAGGGTAAAGTTGCACAGCTGATTATTGTAATTGCTGTCAATAAGTTGTACATCTGTAAAAGGCTCAATTGGCAAAAGTCGTGTGATACATTTACAATAATGAACAATAACAACAAAAAAAAGAGTAGCTGCTGAGGCTGCTGAGCCTCATCTAAACACCTCGTGGGATATGGTTCCTTGGTTTGGAGCTTTGGGATCATGATTTCACGGGACACACCAGGTAATTGGGTTAATAGTGAGTTCAGTGCTTCTGTTCTACCTCCTAGATCATTGTGCAGTGCCTGGGGTCTTAAAAGCTCTCCAGGGCACAACAACTGGTGTCTATTCATCTGGCGCAACAGAGGAAGAAGGGGAGTCAGAAATAGGGGGAGGATATGGAATGTATGGCTAAATGCCTTCATGAACAACTGCCTCCTTTGCCATGAGACCAGAACTGGATGGTGTCTGGCTGCCATTACTGAACATTTTGATCAAAGATTCCATAGAAGAGTCCTGATCAAAAAAGGGAAAATGCAGAACAGAATTTTAGATTCTCATAGACTCTAGACTTTCTGGAGCCATCATGGAGGGTTGATGAACCCCCGAAATTACTGCCGTGAGATAATCTTTAAACCTTAAACCAAAAATACCCCCGAAGTCTCTTTAAGCCGAACAACAGTTTAGCTTAACTAGTAAAAAAGTTCTGCCTTGAGTGTTCCGCTGTTTTAAGAACTATCTATATGGGATCAGGAGCCCTGGTGGCACAGTGATTAAGAGCTTGGCTGCTAACCAAAGGGTCAGCAGTTCAAATCCACCAGCCACTCCTCGGAAACCCTATAGGGCAGTTCTACTCTGTCCTATATAGGGTTGCTGAGTTGGAATCGATTTGACGGTAATGGATTTTTTTTTTTTTTTTAATGTGGAATCAAACTGACAAAAACAACTCGAAAAATTAGATAAGAACCTTAGAGGGCAGTGAGTTTCTGTTAATGCAGGAGGAACCACTCAGAAAAGGAGGGTGAGAATGGTTGCACAAATAGAAGAATGCAATCAACGTCACTGAACGCGTAGAAACTGTTGAACTGGTGTATGTTCTACTATGCATATTCCGAAAAACAAAATATATATATATATATATATTTTTTAATTTGTGTCACATGTGTTGAAAATCTTTTTTCCAGGTTGTTATTTGCCTTTAGACCTTAGGATATTGAATGTTTGTGTATGTTTTAAATAATATCCTAGACTCAAGATACTAAAAGGAGCCCGCTTTAACCAAACGGTCGGCAGTTTGGAACCCATCAACCAATCTTTGGGGGAAAAATGTGACACTCTACTCCTGTAAAGATTACAGTTTTAGAAACCCTATGGGGCAGTTCTACTCTGTCCTATAAGGTTGCTATGAATTGGAATCAACTTGATGGCAATGTTTTTTTTTTTTTGTAAGATATTAAATATTTACTATAAATGTTTACTCAAAAAATGGCTATTTTTTTTAATCTTTTCCTTTATTGCTCCTATGTTTTATGTCATAGTTCCCTCGATCTAGGAATATACACAGATTTAAAATTTTTGTTAACATTTTCTTCTAGTAACTTTATGGTTTCATTCTTACACTTAAATCTTTAATCCATCTGGGATTTATTTCAGAATAAGCCATGAAGCGGGTACCCTGCTTTATTTTTTTTCCTAAACAGCTACCCAGTTGTCCAATCTGATTGAATAATTCATCATTTCTCCTCTGATCCAAAATGTCACTTTATTATGTCCTCAATTTCCATTTGTTCAAGGGTGTGTGTCTGGACTCTATTCTGTTCCTTTGATCTGTCTGTCTGTTCTTGTGCCAGTACCCGACTGTTTTATTACTGGAGCTTTATGCAACATTTTAGTAGCATTACTTGCCTCTTATAATGCCTCCTTTTCAGAATTTTCCAAGCTCTTTTTGCATGTTTATTTTTCCAGATAAACTTTAAAATAATTTGTCAAGTTCAAAAGACCTTGTTACTTTTCACATCTTTTAACAGATGTGATGTTCTGACTTCTCAGCCCTCCCACATCAGAATAGAAACAAATCTGAAGGAAAGAGGCTGAAGCAGTGACAGTCTGAAGCAGGCAAAGTGACGGTAGTGAAAGTGGCAGTTAATAGGGCGGGGGTTGACGAAGTGATGAAAAACTATAAAAAGTAGGCACAAGTACTATGAAAATGAAACTGTCTTGGAATGGGCCTTTAGTATGGGGATCAACCGGGCCTTGGATTTCCACTGCATTACAACCACGATAGTGATGGGCACATGTGACCACATCCCTGAGTCATGAAGACTCACATGTTCTGTAACCTCTGATTAAGAAGGCAGGAAAGTGTGTAACATCCACCAGAGATTCCCATCCAAAATATCTCTTTTTAAGGTTTCAGAGCTTAATGTCTGGAAAGCCAGTGTGAAATGGTTCATTCTTGCATGATGACATAAATATTACAAGTTACTGATCTCTCTCTAGTTTTCTGAAAATCCACCTCCAAATTCCGAGGAGCAGCCAGCTCTGGGATTTAAATTTACTCTATCCGTGGAAACACAGCTGAGGGAAATGGCCTCAGCCATTCAGTCTGCCCAAACAATAATATTCACCTCTTACTAAGGATCTGCCTTCAACATGTGGAGCATGTTATATGCAGATTATATTCTAATCCTCAGCAGCCTCACTAGGTGAATAATGCACTCCCATTACACAGGAGGAGCCCCTGGGTGGTGCAAGCGATCAGCTACTCACAGAAAGGCTAGCAGCTCAAATCAACCCAGAGGAGCCTCAGAAGAAAGGCCTGGCAATACAATGCTGAAAGATCAGAGCCACTGAAAACCCTAGGGAGCACAGTTCTTCCATGACAGACATGGGGTCCCCATGAGTAGGAAAAGGCTCCAGGGCAATGGATTTCGTTTGGTTTTGATCTCCAGGTCTTACGGGGCCAGGCACTGAATTCCCGTGCAGAGAAGTGGAAGAGTGAGGGCCTCCAGGCTGAAAGCTCCTGGAGCAAAGATGGGACTATATGGTCATGAATCTAGTCCTTCGGGGGCCTCTGTAACCACCAGCCCAGAACTCCGTTGACTTTAAGGACCGTGGCCCAGAGGATGAACAGGGCTAGCGAATCAATTCATTCCAGCACCCCTTCATAATGAAACGCCTACTATACGCAAAGGGTGGTACTATTGGGGTGGGAGATGAAAAAGTGCCTTTGCAGAGTTGGGAGTCGTTGCAAGAGGGGCAGAGTGCGCCGGAAGGGCCTTGGGAGCCGCGGAATTCTTCAAGGCAGAGCATCCCCAGCGCTGGCGCACAGACGAACCGCGCGCCCCGCAGCTCAACCGCGCGCGCTCAGGGCCGGCGCCGCACGCGCACGCGCGCCCGCAGCCGTTCCCCCACCCGCGCGGCTCCGGCTCCCGCGCGCGCGCACTTGAGCCCTCCCTTGTGCGTCTCCTCCATTCGCTACGTGCAGAATGGTCCGTCGGCAGCAGCTGCAGCGCTGGGTGGGAGGGGAAGGAGGAGGGGTGGGGGAGGCGGTGCCCAGGTCTGGGGGAGGGGCCGCGGCGGGCCGGGCGGGGAAGGAGTGGCGAGAACGGTTAGGACCCCCGAGCGAAGAGCACAGGGTGGGCGCAACGCCCCCCCTCACTTCCCTCACTCGCGTCTGCGAAGCCATTCCGGCCACCCCCTGCTCTCTGCCCAGGTGTCCCGGACCCACTCGACCCGGAGAGTTTTTCTCTGTGTTGCCCCCTGCCCAAAACCCGAGTGCAAGGAAGAACTACTCCTATTGTCCCCTCTCGCCCCTTCCCATCCCGACCACAGTCCCAAGCTTTTGTGGGAGATGAGCCGACAAGTCACTTGGAGGACATTGGAGAAGGATCAGCAAGCCCTTCCCATTCCACCTTTCATAGGGTGGGGTCCCTAAGAGGTACCCTAGTCTCACTCTTTTTCTTACCTAACCCTGACGAATACCAGAGCATATTCCCAGCATTTCCACAGGAAAGGGCCAGCCTTTCACCATGCAGCCGCAAAACGGCTGGATGGCCCAGGGGAGCAGGTTGCTGCCCAGGCCCCTAGGGCCACATCCAAAGAAATGAGGATTGTCATGAATTCGTCTGTATTGGGGGGCTGTGCCCCATACCCGTGTTTGTAAAGGGCTCCCCAGGAATGTAAAGGACCACATAACCCTCGAGGATCTCAGACCAGCTCCCGGTCCTGCCAGAAGTCCAGATGTGGCCCAGATGTCCACAGCAGCCCCTCCCACAGGGTGGGACACCAGCTATTCTATGCAGCAGCTTCCAACCTTCCTTTCAGGATTAGGGGAGGAAAACAGGCGACCTCCAGTGCCCCTTACCCATTAGGGCTGCTGGGAGGGGCAACTCTCTTATTCTCCCTTTTCTGCCCAGGGCGACCTGGGTTTACCTCCAAGGGTGCCACCTGGGTTCATCCTATGGTCTAACCTCTAGCCCTCTGCTGACAGGTTAGGTCTAGATATCCAGAAAGGAAGGCATGCTAGGTCAGTTTCATTACACGCACACACGCGCGCGCGCGCGCGCACACACACACACACACCCCTACGCACACCCATGAGCCTGGGCTTTGCACAGCGGCTGGACCCGGGGAAGCGGATTCTCGGGTTCCCTCCCTGAAGGCCTCGCCTTTTGGCAGCGCCCTCTGCTGGGCACTGCGAATGCAGGCAATAACATAGTCCTGCAGATGCACTCAGGGATGGTCTGGGGAGGGAGGGCAAGAGGCAGAGAAACAAGTGAAAACTGGCCTGGCCACAAGTAAGGGAGGCATGATGAAATCCTACAGGAGTTGGGGAGATTTGAGCCAGCTTTTAAGTGGGCCTAGGAGGGTGGTCCAAGCTGGCAGGTGGGGCTCAGGACACCCCAGGGGTGGCCCTTACTGTGTGCCAACCCTGCCTCTGCCCTGGACAGCTCACACACCCACTTACTCTGATGGCTGGTGTGGGGGCCCTCTCTGACAGCCTCTAGGGGGTGGTGGGCTGGGCGCAGCTGCCATGGCCTTGGGGCTGTGAGAGAAGGTGACCCCAGAGAGAAGTCTACAATTGATATATCTCTGCCCCACCCCACCCATATCTACACAGGATGGCCCAAGCCCAGACCCTTGGCATGGCAGGGTTCAAGGTGGGGTAGGAGCCTGAGTCACAGCCTGGCATGACCCTACCCAGTCCCAGGAGAGGTCAGCTAGCCAACAGGTGAGACCTGGGTCAACAACCCAGCGCCCTGCCTCCAGCCGCCAGGTGTCCTTCCCCATCACGTCTCACACGTGGGGCCAGGGCAGGGCCAGGGTGGTGCTGGGCGGAGCGGGTGCCAGGGCCTGCACCTCAGGGCCACCGACAAGCAGGAGGAAAAGAAGGAAGGGATTCTCACTGCCACAGCGGGAAGAGCCAGGGATTAGAGAGAGGAGGAGCTGGAGCCACCCCTCCCCACCCCCCACAAACAACGTTTGGAGTCTCTCCCTCTGTCCAGGGAAGGGAGGCAGCAAGTACCACGAGGGACTAGCAGCCTCCAAGTTGTTTCTCCTAGGAGGGTCTTCTAGAGAGGCCCTCGGGGCCTCAGCACTTGCAGAGGCCCTTGGGCCCCAGCCTTACCTCCAGAGGCAGCCCTTGCTCCAAGTCTTCACGGGACCCCACTGACCCTTGCTCCTGGTCCCACCGGACCCAAATCCCCAGACCCTGCCTCTGCTCTGTAACCCAGTGCAAGAGGGTCTGGCCACAAGGACCACTGGCATGAAGGAAGCGACACTGTGGGCTCCTCTTTCCTCTACCTCCCTGCCTCATTGGCCAGCCCCCCTACTCCATCCCCACCCCACCCCCAGACAAGCGAAGAGGATTCCCAAGGGCAGGGATTGAGGCCCAGGAGGGAACAGAAAGCAAGAGGCTTTAATTGGGGGTAATTAGTTCATTTACTCTGAAAGCAGTGGTGGAGGGGAGGGGAGACAGGGCTGTGGCATATCGGGGCTCAAACTCTCTAACTCTGGTGGTTCCTGACCAGAGATGACCTGAGTGTACCCACCCACTCAGAAGACTCTGTTATGGGCCCCAGGTCAGAACCAGGTCCAGAGCAAGCTGGGGTGGTAGGAACAGGAATTTAGAGGGGTGGGCAGACATATATATACTGGCATGCGAAGAGGGTTTGAGAAGAGGGGGGAGGACTCTGGAATGGGAATGGGTCCCTCCTCTCCTATACGCCCATCCTTCTCAAGGTCACACCCCCAAGTCAGGAGCTCATCCCCCCGCCCCCGTGGTCAGTGGCCTCCCAGAGCTGTCCGTCCTAAAAGAAACCGGGTCTGAAGTCTAACTTCAATCCCTCCTACTGCAGGAAGCCATTCCATTAACTGGGGAGGGGGGCAACAGAGCCCCAGCCAGGCCCCAGGGAGAGGCATATAGCCGGCCCCAGCGTGGCGCTGGCCCGCAGCGTGGCGGAGACTCTGGCCGGCAGCCTCTAGCGCCGTCCTGAGCAGCTGACCCGCTGGCTGCAGGCCAGGTCGCCGCGGGCCGGGAGGCTGCAACGTGCGGCGCGGCATGTCGCGGGCGCCGCTGTAGGGAAACGTGGGGGCGGGCCGACGCGCCACCCCCCGCCCCCCACGCCGGCCCATTCATAAAATCCACAGGCACTGCTAGGGCCTGGCAGCGCTCTTCTCCTAATTGCAAACTCATTAAGGACTTCGCATCTCATTTGCATGGAAATCATTTCCTGGCCCCAAGCAGAGAAGCTCCCCCCGCTCATCCCCTTGTGCCCTGCTCTACCCAAGCTCAGTGTGGGAAAGGGGAATAGGCATACCTGTGGCCCCTGCTCCCTCCCTTGCCTCATCCTTACCCCCCTAGGAAGGAGTTGAGGAGAGGGATTGGCAGGGCACCCACCTAGCAGAAAGCCCTGCCTATGCCACAGGTGAGTAGGCCCTGCCCCAATGGGTCCAAGAAGGGGAGGTGCCAGCCAAGTCATTTGCCCCCCGGCCTGGCCATGCCCAGGGAAGGGAGGAGGCGTTCGGCGGGCAGCCGCAGTAGCTGGTTGTACCTGGCAGGAATGGGGCTGGTGGGTGAGGCTGGAGAGGTTCGTGCCCAGCCTCACGTACGTACCCAGCCACAGGCTGTGCCCCCACCCCCACATCCCTTGCCCCACAGAACAAGCGCCCAGTGACTACAGACACAGACACCCAGTCACAGTGCACAAAGGCACCCACACCAGGCCAGCCATCCAGGCTGCTGCCCTGGCAGCCACCCTCAGGGGCAGACAGATGCCTTTATAAGCCATTTTGTCCTTCTCCAGCATGGTGCTAGAGTTGGCAGGAAGGATCATCTCCTGAGGCTTTTCTGAGTAAGGAGGGCCCACAGAGGGGCCCCGTTCTGTACCCCTAGTTGTGGCCACTTTCCTCTCTGCTCCTTCCACCCATATTTATGGAAACCTCCAAGGGCTGGACCCTGCATCAGAACCTGTCCAGACAGGGGAGGCACAGGGACCTCCAACCCAGGAGGGACAGAGGGAGATGGAACCCATGAGGAAAGGGCACCTAGGTGTTTTGACAGCCAGGGTCTGTCCTTTCTGCCCTGTTCTCTAGCATTCCAGGAAAAAAAAAGGAATAACCCATCTGCCATCGAGTTTATTCCGACTCATAGCGACCCTATAGGACAGAGTAGAACTGCCCCATAGGGTTTCCAAGGAGTGCCTGGTGGATTCAAACTGTCAACCTTTTGGATAGCAGCCATAGCACTTAACCATTATGCTGCCAGAACTGCCTAAAGGGCATGAAATCAGATATTACCTGGGACTCAGTGTCCTGGTTCTGTATGTCCTGTGTAAAAAGTAAGCACAAAATTTTCAATATCAGGATCCAAATTAAAAACCTGCTTCTTGTCTAGGTCACCTGGGTCCTTGCTTATGCTTCCTGCGTGCCCACACTCCCATGTGCTGTACCTGGAGTTTCTCCCTCCCAATTCTGGGGCATAAATGGGTAGGCAAGGGTGTTCTAGAACACTGGAGCACTGAAACACTGACTGCACATCCATCCTGAGAGAAGTTGGACGGACTCCACCCTCCGCCCTCCCATCTTCTGGAGCAGTTGTGTCTGAAGTGCCGCCTGCATGACCAACCGCAGGGCTGCAGGAAGAAAGGGTTAGAACATGTGTTTATTTTTCATGTCATCCTCTTTTTCGTTGTTGGGTGTGTGTTTTATTAGATAAACGACGTAAGAATATATTCATATTAGAGGTGCATGTTCATCTTTTTTTTTTTTTTTTATTATTGCTAAGGATGTTTAAAAAAAAATTGAGAGGCCACTGGTTTAGACCTAAGGCTGCATGGCTGGGGGAAAAGGGGTTTGCCTTGTCTGTCTTAGTGTCTATCCTGAAGTCTGCTTAAGCTCAGAGCCTGGCAGGGAGTGTCCAATGAACAAAGTCCACCTCTTGAATTGACAGATGAGGAAACTGAAATAACTCTGGGGTGGAGAGATGGCTCAGAGGAAGGCACGGGCAGGTAGGAAGCCTCTCTTTGCTGCTGTTGTCTACAGCCCGCCTGTGCCCTTCTCTGTACCCAACACTTAGCACCCAGTCCAAACCCACTTCTACCCACCCTGGTGAGTTCAGCCTGTCCAAGCTCCTCAGGGGCTCCTGATTTAGCAGAGCCAGGCAGAGTTGCCGCCTGCCACATTCTCTTCTCAACCAGGCAGAAAGCCTGTTGCAGGTTTCCTATTCTAGAACTCTCTAGAAGTTAATCTGCTGTCGTTGTTGTTATATACCCTATATAACAAAGTAGAACTGCCCCACAGGGTTTCCTAAGCTGTAATATTTATGGGAGCAGATCATCAAATCTTTTCTCCCAGGGAGCAGCTGGTGGGTTCAAACCACTGAGCTTTCAGTTAACAGCCAAGCGTCACCGACAAAATTTAGGCTTCAGACAGACGTCAATCCTTGTCCAGCTGGATGACCTTGGGCACAGCACAAAACCAGTGTGAGCCTCAGTTTCCTCATCACACGGGCTAAAAACAGTCTTTACAATACAGGATGGTTATGAATATTGAATGACCTAGTGTCATTCAAGGTCGTAGGAGGTCTGGCACATAGTAGGTGTTTAGTAAGAGTCTTACCCCTCTGTGTGCAGCAGGTGCCCCATAAATAACCTGTTGAATTGTGATTTGATGTCAGCAAGAGAATTCTGAAAGCAGACAAATGTGCTTTTGCAGAGAACTTTCCTGCAGAAATTAGGCAGCCACCGAAGCTGCCCCAGCCCTCTCCAAATTCATTCCCTGGAAGGGTGGCCTCCCCGTTTTCTCCACCCAGCTCCTTTCCCTTTGCGTCACTGTCACTTCAAGCATGAGCTGAGGGTGACATCTGGTGGCCATTTCTATAACTGCAGAACCCAGACCAGCAGCACCCTCCTCAGGGAAGGTAAGGGGGCCATTCTTTCCATGCACCTCCAAATTCACTTCAAGGCCCAGGGAGTCTCCAGGTGGCCACCCCCCACACACACACCTGTAGCAGCTCCAGCTCTAAGGGATGCACCTGGCTGATGGGTGGGGATGATCAAGGAAGCTTCTGCCCAGACACCGTGACTGCATCCCTGGCCCCAGGCCTCGGGCCTGTTATCACAACATGGAAACTAAAGCACAGCAAGGTTAAACAACTTGCCAAGGGTCACACAGTTCCTAAGACCCCAAATGATGAAATAAATGCAGGCAACACTGGGAAGCCTCTGGGACACAGAAGACACCATGACTAAGCAGTCTGCCATGGGGTCAGAAAACCCAAATTCCAGTCCAGCCTTGCCCCAACTTGTGGCATGACCTTCTTCAAGGGAAAGTCACAACGGAGCCTTAGATAGAAGCAAGGATTCTGAACTGGGCTCTACCTACCTGGGAAGAATTTCTAAAATGCTGGTGCTCCCAGCCCTGGCTGATGAAATAAAAATCAGTAGGGATGAGGCTAAGGCCTGGATACTTTTAAAATCTTTCTAAGTGGTTCTACATGCAGCCAGGGTTAAGAACCACGCAGCTGGATGGTTTTCAGGGGCTCCGTCCGTCTGATGAGATTCTACCACAAGGAAAGTCTCTCCCTAGCCAGGTATCTGGGAGTTTCCCATTCCCAGACTCCTCTGGACTCAGCTCCCCAGGGTGCTACCTTGTTCCAAGGTGCTCCACAGAAGCCACCTCAACCTCGACCAACAGTCTCTGGAGGTTTTGACTTGTCCACACAGACTCCCAGGGCCAGCTGCCTCTGTCCTTGGGGGAACTGGCCCATCAGTCCTTCCAGGAGTAGGCACAGCAGGCTGGAGCCTCCTGAGGCTGACCCCAGGCCTGGCCTCTGTGTGAGGGCAAAGAAGGCCACAGGGAGCTTAACCCCCGCAGGATGAAGGCGCCATAATTAGGGTCTGGCGGTTGGCTCAGCCAGCGGAAATCCCCAGCTTAGTAGAGGTGGGGGGGCTGCAGCATGGGAGCATGGTCAGGGCTGAAGTGAGGGGGCAGGGGGGCCCAGGCATCTGGCGACCCCAGGACTAAGCCCCTAGTCACCTCCTGAGAGGACCTGTTAGGGGCTACCCCCACCCCGGTGTCACTGCTCCCAGGAAGGGAGAAAAGGGCTGACTAGCCCCCCAACCTGAGGACAGGGTGCCCCAGGATCATCCTCCTACCCTGGCCTTTGGCAGAAGGAGGAGGAGGGCTGGTGGGAAAGGGCTACGTGAGTGTTCCCAGGGAGACAGGGCTTCTCTCCTGCCTGTAATCCTCAGGCCTTGGGTGACGGATTACCTTCCACTGTAGAATGTAACACAGGGGACTAAATAGGGCAGGGAGACCTAGGGGAAAGATGCCTGGGAGTGAACCCTGTGGGCATCTTTCCTCCAAGAGTTAGCAGAAGGCCACAGTGCACTTCCCACACCCTCCACGCCATCCCCGCTCCCTGAGCCTGTCATCAGGGCTCACCCCAGGGCACAAGGTCCTGGCACAGTCAAGAACTTGGGCTGGGCTGACCAGGTAGCCCCAGCAGGACCCCCATGCTAATGCTGGGGGCCCAGTGATCACCTCTGATGGCCTTTCATTTCTTGGGAAGGAAACAGACTCTGAGAGATGAATTGGCCAGGCATCAGAACCACACCTAGAACATCCCAGCTTCCCAAGAGATTGCCCAGTGAGCCGGAAGAGACCAAAACCTGCAGACTCAGGAGCTCCCACGCACCACTGGGCCGAAGTCCCTCTGCCCCTCAGAGCCATGGTCTGAGGCCAGGTACATAAGCGACTCCCACATTAGGCTCCAAGACCGAAGCCTTCCAGTGTGATGCACAAAGTGCTGGGAGTGCCACCCTCCCATCCCCAGCCTTGGCCTCCCAAAGGCTGTCCTCCCCTCCCCAGTCTCACCCCTGACACTTCACACAGGTCCTGCATGGGCCTCCATTCTGCTGGCTTTGAGCTCTCCCCAAACCTCGACCCACTCACCCCATGAGCAGGACCATGTGAGGCACTGAGGGACTGTGCCCAGCCCAGCACCAGCCTCTGGGAGGCTTGGGAACGGGTAGAGGCTGCAGGAAAGGAGGCAGAATCTGGTTCAGGTCACAGACCCTGGAAGCAACCTGCAGTGGGAAGTCACCTCAAAGTTTAGCTGGTCCAGTCCCGTGGATATGACACTTGACCCCCCTCCCCACCAAGACCTCACTAATGGGAGGCAGTCAGTTTCTCCTCAACATCCCCAGAGATGGGAGTCTCTTTGTGTATTCATTCTTTCATACATTCATTTATTCATACATTCATTCATTCAGCCAGTAAACTGCCTGAGCATTTTCTACATCTCTGGGGCCAAAGCAACCCAGTCCATTTTTGTGGGCAAACCCTCACTAAACAGAGTTGAGGGTCCATCTGTCACCCCTCCTGGGCCTAATACAGTGCTCGGCAGAAGTAAAAGATGCCACAACCCCTACCTTTATGTTACCCTGTGGCATTTGCACACGATTTGCATACCCTGGCTTTCATTTCAGACTCATAACCACTGTCCCAGGTGGTATGCGCCCTTTTTGACAAAGGGGAAGCTGAGGCTCAGTGAGGGGAAGGGCCTTTGCCACAGGCAGAGAGGCAAAGCCAAAGCTCAGCCTATACATCCCAGCTCCCAGCCCTAAGCTCACATTATACACTCACTCTCAGCCTCCACCAGCTTCAGTTCCATGTGGAAGATAGGATTGATTCAGGGGAAAGAAAATGGTTTGGGGCCCTAATTATAAAAATAGGCACAGTGAACATAAGTCAAAGGCCTGCTGGGCTCCAGCCATGGTGCTGAGTGTGTTCAACGCCCAGGAACCATGTGTCAAGCACAGAAGCCCTCCTCCCCTCCTCTGGGGCCAGACCCCCAATGCCCTGCCTGGCACCTCAAGCACATGCACACACACACACACACACACACACATACGCCTGGGTGGCATGAGTCCCTGCATGTCGCAGAAGACGGGGTGTCCCAGACCCTTCATTCCCCTCAGATAACCCAGCGGCTTCCAGCAGGACCAGCACGTAACATTCAGGCTGGCCACATCAGGCACGTGCCAGGCTGGCTGCCAGGCCCCAGGTCCCCCAGGCCACTGGGCCCTAAAGGGTGACCCTACTTAACCTCAAGAAGGGGGGTGACTCCCTGGGATGGGAGGCCCTGAGCCCCCACTCAAGCCCTTTCTCAGAGCCAGGGCACACTGCAGGGCTGGCGCTAAATGAGTAGCCTCAGGGATCCCCTGGATTGCCAGGGAGATGTGGGAAACAAGGAAAGGCTCAGGGGAGGACACTGGGCACCAGCAGGAGGAGGTGGCAAGGGAGGGGCTGCAGAGGGGCAAGTTGGAGTGGATCTGGGAAGGTGGAGGTGCCTGCAGGGAGTTGAGGTTTGGAAGCAAGCGAAGTAGAGAGAGGGCTTGGCCAAGGGAACTACTGAGCAGCTGGCATTTAAGAAAGGGGAGGCCCATGGGGACATGGGAAAAGGAAGTTAAGAAACAGACTCTGGAGCAGGCAGAGCTGGGGTTGAATCCTGGTTTTGCCATTTATAAGCTGGGCAACCTTGGATAGAAAGCTTACCTTCTCTGAGTCCAGCAGTGTACTCACCTCACAGCTTATGAAAAGTCAATGAGATTATCGATTTAAAGTGTTAAGCATATTGCCTGGCACATAGTACATACCCAGTAGCTATCATAGCAACCCCACATGACAGAGTAGAATGGCCCCATCCAGTTCTAGGGTATAATCTTTACAAGAACAGATCGCCAGGTCTTTCTCCCACGGAGCCGCTGGGTGAGTTCAAACCATCAGCCTATCTGTTAGCTGTCATTAGGAAAGTACAAAAAGGCTCTGGGAGCAAAACCCCCAAAATAAACCACACCCTGACCTGGGACCCTTAGGAAGGGGGTTTACAGAGTAAGGGGCAGCAGAGGATCTGAGGCCACAGACCAGGGTGAGCTCTGTTCTCACTGCCCTCATATCTTGAAGGGGAGGGTAAGACAGCCACTGCTGCCATGCTGGCATCTTCCTGGAGGGTTCTGGGGGGTCCTGGGGGAACTTCTCTTCACCTCATGCCCTCCTCATTCCAGAGAGGGGAGGGACTCACCCAAGGTCACTCTGAGAGTCAGGGCAGAGGCAGGTCTGCTAACCCCAAGCCAACCTCCTCTTCCCAATGAGGCACGCTGCCTTGCTCAGAAGGAGTAGCCAGGGGCAAAGACTCCCTCAACTCCATGAGAGGGAAAGGACCTGGAAACCACATTCAGGAAGCACAGATGGAAAGCTTCACTCCTATTTCCACTCAGGGCTTTCACTAAGAACTCTCATGCCTCCTCCAAAGCCCAGACTAAAGGCGGCTTCTCTGGGAAGCCCTCCCTGGCCAGCAATGGAAGTGGGTCCAAGCTGAGTCCTGTTTGTGGTCTTCGAGGCTTTGGCCTCGTCACCACCCTGGTCCGTGAACCTGCTTCCCCCGACTGAGCTTGGAGTGTTTGAGGCCGGGGACAGGGTCTTAACCAGGCCTGAGGGAGGCTCCAGACCCAGGCACCAGGGTCCAGCATAGCACCTATGGGTGTGGAATAAACGAACCATGACCAGGATGGGCCAGGCCTGCTAGGGGCAAGAGGCCTCCAGGGGTGGTGACGGGGCTCTGTAGCAGTTGTCAGCCTGCTCCAACTTGCCCCTCCCTCCCCCCTTGCCTGGGCCCTGTGCTAAGAACTAATTTTTGGTGCAGGCTGTACCCTGTCCCACACGCCTGGCATTTACCAAAAGGGCAGGGACAGTGAGAAGGGCCTCACTTGTGCCATCTACTCATGAAGGAGCCAGTCACAGGCGGCGGGGGAGAGGAGTTAGATTTCAAAGTGCCTGAAGATGACAGAGGGACAGTGGATGCTCGCCAAGTCAGACCCACAAAGGACAAATACTGCATGACCCCGCTTGTATGAAATATCTAGAATAGGCAAATGCAGGGAGACCAGAGTAGATTAGTGCTTACCAGGGGCTGGGGGAGGGAGGGAAGAGGAGTTTTTGCTTATGGGGTACTGAGCTTCTGTTCGGGGTGATGAAAAAATTTTGGAAATAGATAGTGGTGATGGTTGCACAACGTGATGAATGTAATTAATGCCACTGAACTGTACACTTAAAAATGGTTCAAATGGCAAGTTTTGTTACATATATTTTACCACAATAAAATTTATTTTTAAAAATTGACAAAGGATTAATATCGGGACTAAATGATACAAGGAGTGTCTGCAGAGCAAAACGAGAGGACGGCAAGCGAGCCTAACCAAAAAAATGGATAAAGGATACAAAAGGCAACTAAAGGAAACAAAACCCTAAACACTCACAGGCATAAGAAGAGATGCTGAAAATTCTGAGATATCACTTTGCCTCAGGTAAAAAGATGGACAAAAATTAGAAAGCTGAATAAAGCCGGGGTTGGCAGGGATGCAGGGACACAGGAGTCCTCTGCTCTGCGGGTGGCAGGGTAGGCTGGGCAGCCACTGTGGATCGGAGCTGGCCATGCTTAGTCAGATTAAAAACACACATGACTTGTGACCCAGCAACTCCACCCAGGCTTACATTCCGGGAATGCTAACTCTGGTCCCAAAGGGCAGGTGAAGGGGTGATCGGGACAGCCTCATTCATGGAAGGCGTGGGCAGGAAAATGTGGGGTTGGTGTCATGGAGCGTAACACAACAAAGCTAAAATTTAAAAACAATGATCTATAATACAATAATATTTACCCAAGTCTTAAAAAAAATTTTACAAAACATTTACAGGAATAATACACACAGAAAGATCCTCATTGAATACTATGAGGGGAAACGGGAAAGAGATGAAAAGGAATAAACCCATAAACAAAACAAGAAAGGCCAGTGTCTTAGTCATCTAGTACTGCTATAACAGAAATACCACAAGTGAATGGCTTTAACAAAGAGAAATTTATTCTCTCACAGTCTAGTAGGCTACAAACCCAGGGTGTCAGCTCCAGGGGAAGGCTTTCCCTTTCTGTCAGCTCTGGAGGAAGGTCCTTGTGATACATCAGTCTTCCCTTGGTCTGGGAGCATCTCAGCACAGGAACCTCAGGTCCAAAGGATGCCCTCTGGTCCCAGCGTTGCGTTCTTGGTAGTATGAGATCCCCCTGTCTCTTTGCTAGCTTTTCTTTTATATTTCAAAAGAGATTGACTTAAGACACTATCTAACCTCGTAGACCTCATCAGTATAACTGCCACTAATCCATTTTATTACATCATAGTGATAAGATTTACAGCACATACGGAAGTCACATCAGAAGATAAAATGGTAGACAATCATACAAGGGAATCATGACCTAGTGAAGCTGACAGATATTTTGGGGGAACACAGTTCAATCCATGACAGCCAGTAATGCCAGCATGCCTGCTGTGAACTGAGTAAGATCAACTCTACACCTGAGGTCCACAAAGAGAAGGACAGTCCCCAAAGGTGTCAGCACAAGCTCGCAGGTGGATCCAGGAGTCTCTGTCCATGAGGTCAGAGCCAGGCCTAACCTCAGAGGTTGCCTCTCCCATGGCCCTCCACAGCCAAGCCCTGGGCCCTGGCCCTCAACACTGAGGCCCAAGGGCTCAGGTACAGGAACCACACCTAAGCAGACCTGGGTTCCGGTTCCAGCTCCACCTTGCGTGTGACCAAGTCCTTGGCTTCTCACTTTAAAAGCACCTGCTGGAAACAGAGGAAATGCCCACTGGTCTATTACCAGTGGGAGAAGTCCCTGCTGGCCCAGCCCCTCCCATCCAAGTCTCTCTTCTTATTGTGATTATTCACCACTGCTGCCACTGTCTCTCGTCTCCCCGTCTGTTTAATGGGGACTAGAACCACCAGGTGATTTTGAGGATGAAATGTGGCATCGTTTCATAAGTGCTCATAGTGAAGCTGTTGCTCACTCTGGATCCTGCTGCTGACTCCTGTTCGTCTGACCTCCAGTTCTTGAGACTTGAGCTAACAGATTACCTGCCGTCTTGCCTGCTGATTTTCGGATTCATCGGTCTTCACAGCCTGTAAGCAAGAGCCCTGCTGTCTGATCTGCTGCTCTTCGCTCGCCAGCCCCTGTGGCTATGTGATTCAGGAGAAGCCTCTATCCTAATCTGTGGACTTAGGACCACTCCAACCTCTACAGCTGCATGAGCCGTTTCCTTGATATAAATCGCTCTATATATATTTATACGCTTTACTGGTTTTGCTTCTCTAGAGAACTCAGCCTAAGACATTTGAAGTTGAAAAAGGATTTTACTTTACTTGGACCCACGATCAATGCCCATGGAAGCAGCAGTCAAGAAATCAAATGACTCATTGCATCAGGCAAATCTGCTGCAAAAGATCTCTTTAAAGTGTTAAAAAGCAAAGATGTCGCTTTGAGGACTAAGGTGTGCCTGACCCAAGCCATGGTGTTTTCAAAAGCCTCACATGCATGTGAAAGCTGGACAATGAATAAGGAAGACTGAAGAAGAATTGACACCTTTGAATTGCGGTGTTGGCAAAGAATATTGAATACACCACGAAACTGCCAGAAGAGCGAAAAAATCTCTCTTGGAAGAAGTACAGCCAGAATGCTCATCAGGAGCAAGGATGGAGAGACTTCATCTCACATACTTTGGACATGTTATCTGGAGGGACCAGTCCCTGGAGAAAGACATCATGCTTGGTAAAGCAGAGGGTCAGTGAAAAAGAAGAAGTTCCTCAGTGAGATGGATTGACACAGTGGCTGTAACAATGGGGTCAATCATAACAATAATTGTGAAGATGGCACAGGACCAAGCACTGTTTCTTTCTGTTGTACCTAGGGTTGCTATGAGTCAGAACCAAATACAGGGTACCTAACGATAACAACATGGCATCACCAGGACCCGAAAGAGGAGGGAGATGGCCAGGGTCACACAGCCAGGTAGTACAGAGCTGGGTGGTTTACCGGACACTGAGCTGGCACTCCCCCCTCCACCATGATGCCCACAGGCTGGTGGACAGAATGTCCTCAGCCAGAGTCTGGGGTGGTGTCCCCAAGGCCCTTGCCTACAGTTCCCAGTCCCACTCCTAGAGCAGCAAGCTCAGAGGAGCACCAGGAACCCTACATGGGCAAGATATAAGCCAGGGAGGGGAGGGCTGGGGAAAGAGGGAGGCAGAAGGCTTTATCCTGCTCCACAGGAACACAGAGGGGTCCAGAGACATTTTTCTGGGTGATAGTGCCCAGCTTCAGGGGCTCTATCATGGGGCTTCTGCGTGGCTCCTAAGTCAGGAGTCTTGGCCTTACCTGTCCTCTTTTTTCATAATAATAGCTAACATTTTTATAGCTCCTACTATGTGTGAGACAGTGTTGTATTTGCTTTGTGTATATTATCTCATTTAATTTTCACAGCAATCCTATGGGGCCAATGATATTATTGTTCCCATTTTACAGTTGGGAAAACTGAGGCACAGAAAGGATAAGTAATTTTTCCAAAGTCACTCAGCTTGTAAATAGCGGAGCTAGGATCTAATCCCAGACAATCTGCTTCAAGTCTGTGCCCTTAACCATCCAAATACACTCTCAGAGAGCATGGCCTTGACTTTTCCTGAGGCACTGCTTCTGATTTCCCGGGGGTCTTGTGGCTGCAGACAGGATGGAAAGAGGGGCTTGATCACACAATTGGTGGCAGGTCAACAGTCATGCTCATTCTCCAATGGAAGCCTGGGACACCACTCTCCATCTGCCCCCTGGGAGCCCACATGGTGGGGGGATGAGGCAAAACAGCAGTTGGTGCTACGTTTACACAACACATAGGTGGGGCCTTCACCCAGGGATAGCAATGCTGGATGTGGGCAGGGCCTCCACCTGACCCTGCTCCCCTCCCTGGAAAGCAGAGTGGAAGGTGAGTGAGTGGGAAGAGACAGCACCAGTATCAGAGAGGTGGGAGTCACTCTAACTTTTTTTTTTTAATTGAAGTCATTCACAAATAAGTTAACCAAGATCTGTAATAAATTACTTGTGAAACACCCTCACAACTGGTCAGAGCCCTGCCCTGGAGAAGCTATCCTCTAAGGAGTGGGAGCAGCTGGGATATCCTCCTGCACCCCTCTGTCACTTGCCCCTCCACAAAGAAGAGGTACACAGCACAGTGGTGAAGAGCATGGTCTATGGAAGCAGACAAAGCCAGTCTTGGGGTCAGTGCTGCCACTTGTAGCCATGCAACCCTGAACTACGTATTAGTTAGCCTCTCTGGGTCTCAGTTTTCTTACCTGCAAAGTGGGGATGATAATAGCATCTCACTCAGAGTTGTTACAAGAATTAAATGAAATAATGCATGTGAAGCGTACAGCCTCGTGCCTGACAACTAGTAGGTGTGCAGTGTTGGCTATTAGCATTACTGTTGCTATAAGGTGGAGCCCTGGTGGTGCAGTAGTTAAGAGCTACAGCTGCTAACCAAAAGATCAGCAGTTTGAATTCACCAGCAGATCCTCGGAAACCCTATGAGGCAGCTATACTCTGTCCTATAGGGTTACTATGAGTTGGAATCGACTCGACAGCAACGGGTTTTATTGCTGTCAGGACCAGCCCCCAATCAAGCAGTGAGCTCCTTTGGGGAAGGCACCACATCTTATTAACTTTTGTCTATCTCAGCATTCTCCACAGAGCTTAGCACACAGTGCTCTATGTCTTAGGTTGGGTTCTTCAGCAGCAGGCCCTGAGACGAGGATCCTTGGCTAATGACTCACCCAGGCGGTGCTCCCGGCGGAAACTTGACAGAGATTGGAGGAAGCTGGGAGGGAAGGAAGAGGCCAAGCAAGGGTGAGATTTCACAGAGTATGACTTCAGCCTGATTCTGCAGAGGGACTCTGGAGTATAAGTGACATCTCAGGGTTGTGTCCTCCAGAAGCAAGGGAGCTCAGTGGTCTCGTGCCTACACCCCAGTCATTGACTAAGGACTGCCTTGGGGGAGGTACACTTCCAGCACTTTCTGCTCTGTTCCAGTAGCCTGTCTCTCCATTTCCAGTCTGCAAAGGTTGGTGGAATGGAACAGGAACCAGACCTGACGCAACCTCTGAAGGGTCATGGTCATGCATAGCCCAGGGTGGTTGAGGCAGAGTGTGGACGGCCAGGCAGAGGGGAGCAACTCTAACTTACACACAGAGAGTCCCAGCTGGCCAGCCAGAAGGGTCCCCAGAGCAGCCAGTCCTCAACCCTAGCTGAGCAAGGACTGGCTGGGGCTGCCTGAGTCAGTCTTGAGAGCCCTACTATGTGCCTGGGACTGCTGCTAAAGTCTCTGCACGATTCACTCATTGAATCCTCACAACAGTCCTAGAGAGTGTCCCAATTTAGAGGCATAGAGAAGGTAAGGGACCTGTGAGGCACCCCAAAAATTTAAGGGGACTACCACCAATGACTGCCCAACAGGGAACACAATAGAGAATCCCTAACGGAAAAGTGAGATGTAGACCTCAAATTGTAGTAAAAAGACCAGACTTAATGGTCTGACTGAGACTGGAGGGACCCCAGCAGTCATGGCCCTTGGACTCTCTGTTAGCCTAAAACTAAAACCACTCTCCAAGCCAATTCTTTAGACAAAGATTAGACTGGACTATAAGACAGAAAATGATACTGGTTAGACTGGACTATAAGACAGAAAATGATACTGGTGAGGAGTGAGCTTCTTGGCTCAAGTAGACACGAGACTATGTGGGCAGCTCCTGTCTGGAGGCAAGATGAGAAGGCAGAGGGGGACAGGAGCTGGTTGAACGAACACAGGAAATATAGGATGGAGAAAAGAGTGTGCTGTCTCATTGTAGGGAGAGCAACTAGGGTCCATAACAATGTGTGTATAAGTTTTTGTATGAGAAACTGACTTGAATTGTGAACTTTCACTTAAAGCATTAAAAAAAAAAAAGAGTTAAGGGGAAAGATGAACAAAGTCATTAGTCATTGGGGAAGTGCAAATCAAAACCACAGTGAGATACCACTCCACACCTGGTAACCAGGCCAGCTGTTATCAAAAAACCTGTTGGCTAGGATGTGGAGAAAGGAGAACCCTCACGTGTTGCTGGTGGAGGCATTGTGGAAAACAGCCTGGCAGTTCCTCAGAAAGTTAAACACAGAATTACCATATGACCCAGCAATTCCACTCCTAGGTATATGCCAAAAAATTGAAAACAGGCATTCGAACAAAAACTTGTACAAGAGTGTTCACGGCAGAATTATTCACAAGATCCAAAAGGCAGAAACAACCTAAATGTCCATACATTCGTTTACGAATGGATAAGCAAAATGTGGTATATCCATACAATGAAACATTATTCAAGTCATGGAAAAGGAATGAACTGCTGTTACATGCCACGACATGGGTGAGCCTCCGAAGCATGCTAAGTGAAAGAAGCCAGGCACGAAAGACCACATATTCCATTTATAAGAAATATCCAGAATAGGCAAATTCAGAGACAGAAAGCAGAGTAGTGGTTGTTAGGAGATGGGGGAGGGGGATATGCAGAGTGACCGCTAATGGGTGCAGGGTTTCTTTTGGGGTAATGGAATGTTCTGGAACTTGATAGTGGTGATAGATTCAGGACATTATGAATGTACTAAATGCCACTGAATTGTATGCTTTAGAACGGTTAAAATGGTAAATTTTATGTTATGCGTGTATTTTAAAAGGAAAAAGAGTTAAGAGCAGGGCCGAGACCACAACAGCTCTGACCCATCCCTCCTCCGGGCCTGGGAGCTGCCGATGCAGGGTCAGCAACAGTGTTTCAGGATAGAAAGAACCAATC
The DNA here is from genome assembly GCF_030014295.1 of Loxodonta africana. Lineage (NCBI taxonomy): Eukaryota > Metazoa > Chordata > Mammalia > Proboscidea > Elephantidae > Loxodonta > Loxodonta africana. The sequence goes on from NC_087342.1 coordinate 106,892,634, forward strand.
AAAACCAAGTCTGCTGGACTCTGTGCTGACACAGAGACGGGACTCCAGTTGTTTTTAAACATCTTTGTGTCTGCGGGGAGATAAAAGCTCCAGCCTGAGTTCAGACGGGCCTAGATGTAAATGCTAGTCTCACCACTGGCTGTGTGAGTTCGGCCAAATCACTGTGTCTTTGGGGGCCTCGGTTTTCTCATCTGCAAAATGGGAATAAAAGTAGGAAGCTTCCTGAGTTGCCGGAAGAATCAAATGAGTTAATCTGTGAAAAAGCCCCGACTATAGGATCTGACACACAATAAGGACAAGGCAGCAATGGCTGGTTCCCTTCCTCCTCCTTTTCCCACACATGCCCTTGACATTTATTGCAACCAGATTTCACCTGTACAAACACCTTCCTGGGAGGCTGTGTACATACAGAATTGTCCAGCTTCCCTGACTGACCCTGCCCATGGGATATCTGCACTTTCAAACAGAAAAAAAGTTAATTCACAGAAAGCCTACCTGAGAAAGGGAAATGAAGGATTTCTGAATTTATTCAGGAAATGTTTAGAATGGAGGACGTCTCCCTTTACCCTCCAATCACACCACTTAGGCAGCCACCTGCATAACCTCCATTTCCCTCCACGCGCACACACTCAGACATACACACCCCCAACCCACCAACTCCCTGATGGTGCTCCCACCTGTCCACAGCTCCAAATGTCCATGCGAGAATCCCAACCAACATTTCTAGGGAAGGAATAGGTATTCTGTACAGTATTTCTATTTGGTGATATTAAAATGTTCATTTTTCCAAATGTAATAATAGGAAAAAAATTTTTTTAATTATCCTTATGTCCATATTTGGCAAAATAAAATGCCAGCAACCCTATGTCAGTTCCCAGAACGACTTCTGGGAATTCTGTTGGTAAATTCTCAAATCCGAGGAGCACAGCTCTGCCCTGCTCCCTCAAGTCTCTCTCCCTCCTCCTGCAGAGATTGAGTCCCGCCCCATCTGTTCGGTGGGTGGGAGGAGGGCAGTGGGCCCTGGGTCCCCTCCTTGCCTGGTGGCTCTCTCTGATCCCCTCTCATTCTCACAGAAGCAGACAGGCAGTGGTCCTCCCTCCTCCTGGGAAGCAACAATTCCAGGCTGAGTACCACAGCTGGAGGGCTGCCTCTGCATCCCAGCAGACTGGTCCCTATGTCCTGATAACAGAAGCTGCTCCTCCCACATCACAGATGGGTGAATCGGAGCTATCACCCTCTCCTGTTTAAGAGACCTCTGGTTCAGCTGAAGAAGGGACAACTTTCCTCTTCATCAGATAAGGCCATTAGACCATGTGGACCCCACTCAGTCTGCACAACTACAGCCCAAGCTCCCCATCTGAGACAGGCTGGGCATCACCAGGCCGTTCTGGCCCTCTTCAAGCTCTCAGGTCACTCTGGGTCACTGTCCCACCACACAGGGTGATGCTGAGGGCATGATGAGAGAGGGGCCAGGGCCTCTAATACTACAGCCAGGAATGTACCCCAAGCCGCCAATTTAAAACCCTGTCCTTCCACTATTATAAGAACTCGAAAAATAGTTTAAACAGAGAAGAAAATATTCTTTGATGGTTACGAGAGTGGGGAGGGAGGGAGGGAAAGGGGTATCCACTAATTAGATAGTAGACAAGAACTATTTTAGGTGAAGGGAAAGACAACAAGCAATACAGGAGAGGTCAGCATAACTGTACTAAACCAGAAGCAAAGCCGTTTCCTGAATAAACTGAACACTTTGAAGGCCAGCGAAGCAGGGGCTGGGGTTTGGGGGCCATGGTTTCAGGAAACATCTAGGTCAATTAGCATAATAAAATCTATTAAGAAAACATTCTGCATTCCACTTTGAAGAGTGGCATCTGAGGTCTTAAACGCTAACAAGAGGCCATCTAAGATGCAGCAATTGGTCTCAACCCACCTGGAGCAAAGGAGAATGAAGAACATCAAAGACACAAGGTAATTATGAGCCCAAGAGAAAGAAAGGGCCACATAAACCAGAGACTACATCAGCCTGAGACCAGAAGAACTAGATGGTGCCTGGCTACATCCAATGACTGCCCTGGCAGGGAGCACAACAGAGAACCCCTGAGGGAGCAGGAGAGCAGTGGGATGCAGACCCCAAATTCTCATAAGACCAGACTTAATGGTCTGACTGAGACTAGAAGGACCCTGGAGGTCACGGTCCCTAGGTCTTCTGTTAGCCGAAGACAGGAACCATTCCCGAAGCCAACTCTTGAAACAGGGATTGGACTGGACTATGGGATAGAAAGTGATACTGGTGAGAAACGAGCTTCTTGGCTCAAGTAGACACATGAGACTATGTGGGCAGCTCCTGTCTGGAAGGGAGATGAGAGGGCAGAGGGGATCAGAAGCTGGCCAAATGGACACGAAAATAGAGAGTGGTGAGAAAGAATGTGCTGTCTTATTAAGGGAAGAGCAACTAGGAGTATATATAGCAAGGTGTATATAAATTTTTATATGAGAGACTGACTTGATTTGTAAACTTTCACTTAAAGCACAATAAAAATTAAAAAAAAAAAAAAAGTTGCTCCCTGATCCCCAGCATAGCAAAGAAAATAAAAAATAAAATCCTGTCCTGGGCTTTGAAACCAAGTGAGTGGCAGAGATGTGGGGCCTGGCTCTGGGACGCTCCCACTGTAGAGTGTCAGCTCCCACCTGGCATGCATTAGAAACCATCAGAACCATGAGGAGCCGTGAAGAGAAAAGAAGGAGGAAGAACAAGGACTGAAGGGCAGCCAGCAAATATCAGCTGAGGTCCTACTATGGGCCAGGCTCTGAGCTCAGTGTTAGAAATGCAAAAATGAACAAGACATAACCCCTGGTGCCACCCAGGGGAGGAGGAGAGGTCAGGACTAACATTTACCAAGGGCCTGTTCATCTTTCCTAACCCCGAAGATAAGAGCCCCATGCCCACGGAGCTGGCAACCAAGTCAGAAAGTGGGAACATTACAGATTGGGATAAGCCCTAGAAGAAAACGAACAGAAGCAAGACAGAGCAGAGTGGGCACAGCCATTTAAAGAGGGTACTCACAGAGGGCCTCTCTGAGGAGATGACATTGAAAATGAGGTGGAGGATGAAAAGGAAGAGAGTTCCAAACAGAAAATAGCTGTAGCAAAGGGTGGGGGACAAGAAAGGACTTAGTGTGGTTAAGGAAGAGCAAGGAGGAGAGTATGGTTGGAGTGTGGAGATCCATGGGGAGAGAGGAGGAAGGCAGATCAGGCAAGACCTCACAGTCTATGGTAAGGAATGTAGATTGTATAATAAGAGCAGTATCCCCATTTAGCAGATGAAGAAACCAAGGCTCAGAGAGGTTATAACTAACTTGCCCAAAGTCACACAGCTGGCAAGTGGCCAAGCTGAGATCCCACCACAAAGTCTGTTGAAAAATCCACACACTTTCTTTCCTCTGTCCACTGAACAGGCACTGGACTGGCTGTGCCAGAATGGGTTACCTGGTGATTAATGACACCTGGTTTGATAACAGGGGCATGGGAGATGGCCAGTTTGCCAGGAACAGCTTCATACAGGAGCTAACAACTAAACTGGGCCTTGAAGGATGAAGAGGATTTTGCCACGTGGAGAAGTGGGAAGAAGAGCATTCAAAGCAAAAAGAGCAGCTTGAGCAAAGGCCAAGGTGTGGGACACATAGCCTGTTCAGGGAATGAGAGGCAATGGCAGTTGCGAGTGTAAACGTAGTAAAGACAGTGTGAGAAGGCAGGTTGGGGTCCAACTATGTTGGATCCTGAATGCCTATCAAGGCATTGACTGTGCTGGCAATGGGGAGCCAAGGAAGATTCCTGAGCAGACTAAGCTGCTCTGTGCTTTAGGAAGATGACTCTGGCGCAGGAGCTAGAAAAGGCTGGGAAGCAGGGCTTCACACCAGTTCTTTCTGGTTCAGTCATGGCCAAAGACAGGAAACTGGAATAGACCTAAATTTTTAAATTTTGGATGAAGCAGAATGGGAAAAATTATGAGACAAAGCCCTACTAGAAACTTAATCTCCCTGTTAGAAAACAAGGGCAGCGTACTCATTGTATAGCAACCAAATCTCTTTCCATCTGATTTTTAGCAGAGTTGGAAACTGCAGTGCCCCGCTCAAAGATGGCGGCCTACTGCACTGCTTTGAATGTGTGTCACTCTCCACAGACCTGCCAGTAATCCAATCTCATGCATCAGGCTCCTGAAAGGCTCACTTCACCTCCTCAGAGTCTCTCGTTCCAGGGTTTTGACTTGAATTTTTCTGTTGTAGTTATCATTCTGGATCACCCAAATTGTAAAAATTTGGGTCTGCTCTGATTTCATCAGCCATGACTGAACCAGTTCGAACTGGTTTGAAGCCCTGCTGAGAAGTGAGAAAAGTTAAATTAAATGAAGGAACAGAGTCTGGAGGGCAGGAGGGAAGGAAAGAAGGGGGAAGTGGTGAGTATGGGCTGCAGAGGAGGTGGGGAAGAGCAGGGTCCCTCAAACCCCAGAGGTAACCAGCACTGCTAGTTTCTCCTGGACAGGGACATAATTACCCTGATCGCACATATCGTTGACAGTGTGGTTGATGGGTACTTGTGGGGGGACAGAGGAGCTCAGGCAGTAGACAGGGAGGCATTTTCAGAGGCTCCAAGAATGGGGTGTCCTCAGCCCCTAAGCCAGTAGCCCCAGGCCTCACCTGCTTCACTCCAGCCCCCCTCCCCAACCCTGCCGTGGGGCCATGGCCAGAGCCCAGCCCAGCCAAAAGCACCAGGCCTGCTCCCAGCGACCCCCATCTGCCCAGGGCACAATGCTTACCTGGACTGGGCTTTCCATTCATGCCCATGGCCCCAAGCCCATTGTCTTCCTCAGAGCTCCCAGTCTCAGGGGAGCATGAAGGGCAGAGTGGTAGCTTCACAGAGGGGCTGGTGACCCTCAGATACAACAGCAGCCAACACTTCACAGCCCTTACTCTGAGAAGGGCCCTGTTTTAAATGCTTTCATTTACTCATTCCATCCTCAAAACACCCTACAAGGTAGATTCTATTGTGTTCCGTGGAGGGGAAGCTGAGGCTTGAGGGCCTTCCCCAAAGGGTTTGGGCCCTGGCAGTGTGGTGCCAAGTCTATGCTTATCGAGTCCCCTCTGTGCTGCGTGTTCAGTCAGTCACTGTTCTCTCTGGACGTTGAGCATCTCGCCCGTCTTTATTCTCTCCTCTTTGCTTTCCTGAGGCCCTGCCAGATGCTCCGCTTCAGGTCGCAGGGAGGGCTGCACGGGGATTTGGCATCTGGGCCTCAGGAACCACCTGCCTGACTGCACAGCAGGCAATGACGAGCTTGCCCTGACGTTAGATGGTCCCTCCGGGAGGCAGGCAAGTCTGACTGTGCCCTCCTGTCTCCCTGTACCCGGTACAGGTACCAGAGCAGTATTCACCTGAACCTGGCCCCCAGCCACCCCCGCTGGACCTCACCCTCACCCCAAAGGGGCACTGCGTCCTCTGGCCCCAGGCTTCCAGCCCAGGCAGCCTCTGCTCAGGATGTCCTGGTGCCAAGGTCGTGGCATCTGAGCCCTCGTGCCCACTAGATGGCATGATTTGCACAGAAATGTGGGCATGAGCCGCCCCTCCCACCTGCAGAGGGATTCGATTTTCACAACCCTCCCTTCTCATTGATCTCAGTTCTACCACCATTCCTCATCCACACCCATAGGCAACCATTTGTTTGTGTTCTTGCAAAACAAGTATTCTCTCAAGGGCATGTATTTTTTAGGACTTGAACCTATCGATTCCAATTTGAACCCCTACCAAAAATTTGCATTTCTAACAAGTTCTCAGGCAGTGCTAATGCTGCTGGTGAGGGACCAAGTCTGAGAACCACTAGTAATACAGCAGTGGGTCTCGAAATTTATTACACGTAAGAATCACCTGGGGATCTTGTTAAAATGTAGATTCTGATTCAGTATACCTGGGGTGGAAACGAAAAGTCTCAGCAGGAGTTCAAACTAGAACTGGAATGAACCAGTCCAAAGCCCTGGTATCTGTTTAATTTCACCCTTAGTACATGATGTTGTTGTTGTGTGCTGTCAGTCAATTCTGACTCACAGCGACCCTGTAGGACAGGGTAAAACTGCCCCATAGGGTTTCCTAGGTTGTAATCTTTATGGAAGCAGGTCATGAGATATTTTCTCCCTCGGAGCAGCTGGGTGGGTTTGAACTGCCAACCTTTCAATTAGCAGCTGGGTGGTTAATCATTTGCGCCACCAAGGCTTCTGATTATTACTTACTTTTTCATTCAGCACCTTCTTTTAAAAACCCATCCCTGTTGCTGTGGGCACATCTCATCCCTGGTGGGCACCCTCTACATTTCTGCACTCGCTCTGTGGGTGACAGGCACCCAGGTTCCCTCCAACACCCCACACACAACCTTCCATGATCATCATTGTGCATGACCCCTTGTGGCCCTGCCTGAGAACATAGGAGCAGATTTGCTGGGTCACAGATATGCACTGATTAATTTCACACAGCCAGCTCTTAGCTCACCCAATTCTTAGAAGGTCCCTGGGGGAAAGACTCCCACCCAGCCCCATATCTCCCCACCCCTGCTGCTTGGGCCCTAGGGGACATGGAAAGGAGCTGGCCAGAGGCCTCTGTTAAGAGCATCTTGCAAATGTCAGACCTTTCAGTGCTGCTGTCTCCCTAACAATGACCATTCAGATGGCTTTTGGAGTCCAATACCAAAAACAGGGCTGAAGTGACACATGCAGACCTCCTTGCACACTTTAACACGTGTGCACTGTGACACACGTGACACGTGCGGGAGTGGACAGTCACCTCGTCTCATGTGTCACACTGCTAGTGTCTCATAGAAATTCTCAGCCTCGGAGCCTCTGCAGGCTTCAGGGGGCTTCAGACCCCAGAAATTGTAGGTAGTTATCTATGTGTACCTGTGCCTGTATCAGCGATTCTAGGGAGAAAGCCCATAAACCAAAACCAAACCAAACCTGTTGCTGTCGAGCCAATTCCAATTTACAGCAGGACAGAGTAGAACTGCTCCATAGGGTTTCTGAGGAGCAGCTGGTGGATTTGAACTGCTGACCTTTTAATTAGCAGCCAAGCTCTTAATCACTGGGCCACCAGGGCTCTGGAGCCCATAAAGCACCCCCTAAAAAGCTAAGCAACACTGACAAGCTGGCAGCAGACAGCCCCTTCTCTCCCAGCAGTTTTGCCAACAAGGATTCCATTGACTGCTGAAAGAGAGGATCTTCGGAACCAGGCCTGGATCCACCCCTCACTATGTGACCTTGTACAACTACTCAACACCCCAAACCTCAGTTTTCACATTACAAAACAGGACACACAACACCTGTGTCATGGATTGAATTGTGCCCCCCAAAAACATGTCAACTTGGCTAGGCCTTGATTCCCAGTATTGTGTGATTGTCCACCATTTTGAGATTTTCCTATATGTTGTAAATCCTGTCTCTAAGATGTTAATGAGAAGGGATTAGTGGCAGTTACATTAATAAGGCAGGACTCAATCTACAAGATCAGATTGTGACTTAACCCAACTTCTTCTGAGATATAAGAGAAGTGAACAGAGAGACATGGGGACCCCATACCGCCAAGAAAGTAGCGCCAGGAGCACAGCGTGTCTTTTGGACCTGAGGTTCCTGCATTGAGAAGTTCCTAGACCAGGGGAAGATTTATGACAACGACCTTCCTCCAGGGCCGACAGAGAGACAAAGCCCTCTCCTAGAGCTGGCACCCTGAATTTGGACTTGTAGCCTCCTAGACTGCGAGAGAATAAATTTCTCTTTGTTAAAGCCGTTCACTTGTGGTATTTCTGTTGTAGCAGCACTAGATGACTAAGACTGCCTTCTTCACAGGGTTGTTGTGAAGATTCAATGAAATCACTTGTGTCAAGCATCTAGCACATTAGCTTCACTGCTGGCCAAGATCTCTAGGCAACCAGGGCCCTCTGAAGGCCAGGACCAAACTCGCCCAGAGTCTGCAAACCCTGAGCTCAGAGCCGCGGCCTCGCCCAGCCTCCTCTGGATCACGCCACAGCAGCACCGCTGGGAGGCCAGGACAGGGCTTGTGCCTGAGGTGGTTCTGCTCAGGGCAGCTGCAATTGACATAGTGTGACGTTTGGGTGCATGTGCAAGTGTGCATGTGTGGGCATGTGAGTTTATATGCATGTATCTGAGTGTGTATGCACGTGTATGTATGTGTGTGCATACATGTGTGTGCATGTGTGTATGAGCGTATGTGTATGCATGTGTAAGTATATATGTGTGTACATGTGAGTGTATGCATGTGTGTGTGTACTGTTATTGTGTGTATGCATGTGTGTCAGAATGTGTGTGCACGTGTGTGTGAGAGTGTGTGCACATGTAAGTGCATGTGTGCCCATGTGCTGGGGAGGCAGAAATGAAAGCCAGGCTCAGGAATTCCAGGGAGGCAGGAGTCCTGCCCCTCCTTTTGAGGCGTTTCCAGGCTGATAGAACAGATACGTGCCAGTTACTGCTCCTGCCCTTGAGGAACTCACAAACCAAAAAAAACCAAACCCAGTGCCATCGAGTCGATTCCGACTCATAGTGACCCTATAGGACAGAGTAGAACTGCCCCATAGAGTTTCCAAGGAGCGCCTGGCAGATTCGAACTGCCGACCCTTTGGTTAGCAGCCATAGCACTTAACCACTACGCCACCAGGGTTTCCTAGGAACTCACAGCGGGACAAAAACAAGACAGCTTCTTTAAAGCAACATTTACAGGTGCCAGACATTGTATTAAGTGCTGGACATCCAAAAGAGACACGTTCCCTGCCCACCAAAGTCATACTTGACGTGTGCACTAGAGATAGACAGGTAATTCAACAAGAACAACCCTGAGCGTGGCAGCTGAGTGTTCAAAACACATGAAGAGTAGAGGAGGGTGGAGTTAACTGTCCTCGGGAAGCAGACCCTCTGGGACAGAGGGGGCAGTCCCCTGCCCCTGCCCTGCAGACCCTGACCCAGGAGGCCCCCAGCGCCTTCTATCCTCCCCCAAGCCCCACGCGGCCACTGAGGCCTGCTGGACAGAGCCCTGGACTAGCCAGGTGGGAAATCCCAGGACAATCTTTTTCCACCCTTGGGCAGCTTCCTCCCTCTCAGCAGCTGATTCCCACACCCACCCCCACACTCAGTGTGCAGCCTCCCTCTCCCAAGGCCTTTCACATGAACAACTTCATGGTCCTGCCCCCCAAGTACGCACTCATCTCCGGGAACACCCAGGCCACCCTCCAGGTTCAGGGAGTGAGGTGCCTTTCGCTTGTTCTGGTCCCCTGCTTCCTGGAGACCACCCATGCCCCCTCCTCAACTTCTCCCCCTTCAGGGATAAGTGCAGAGAGGCAGCACCAAAGGGTGGCTGGTTACATATTCCAGCCCCAACACTCCCGAACCCCGTGACCTCAGACAAGAAAGTCCACTTCTCTGAGCTTCAGTTCCTGTGTCTATGGCCCAGGGCAAAACCCAGTGAAACTGCCAGCACCCTCCTGAGGCTGTTGGGAAGATGAAAAGATACCAGGCACATAAAACACTTAGAACCATGCCTGGCAGGTAGAGGGTGTTCACTAAGTGTTATTTTTGTGCTTGTGACCCCTCAGCAACACCCACCATATGTGAAAGGGCACAAAGGCCCCATTCAACAATCATCAGATGATCAGAGACACAGTCTAGGGGATGGCGCCAAGCGGCTATCTTCTTTCGCCATCAAACCACCCTTCATCTGGCTGAGGCTAAGTCAGGGGCAGCCCTGGAACCCATCCCTCCTGGGGTCTTCCACTTAGCCCACCCAGGTCCCTGCTCTCCATCTGTCAGATGTGCTCCACTTTCTTCCTGGAGGGTCAACTTCCTCAGGCCTGCAGCGTGAAACACAGACCACACTAAAGGGTGCTATCTTGCCAATAATACTGGCAACTAGTCCTTACGCTGCCATCTTCTCACCAGCCAGCCCCTCACTGCAACAGGGAGAATCCATCAGTCTATAAAAAGCTGCTCCAGTCTCTCTTGTCTTAACAATCTCCTTGTGCAGCCCCTTCTCTCACCTTCCTTCTCAGCCACGCTCCTTGAAGAAGTCATGGGGCACTCCTGGTGACCCTCTCCTTTCTCCCTATCTCCTCAGCCCACTGCAGCCCACCTTCGGACCCCAGATCTCTCCCCCACCCCATGACAGCCATGTGTTCACTTCCACCTGTCCCACTGCAGACCTCTTCTCAAGGGCCTCTCTGCCACATTTGATGAGATTGACCGCTTACTTCCTCCTTGAAACTCGCCTCCTTGGCTTCCAGGACTCCACTCCTCCAGTTCCCCTCCTCCTTCCTCAACCATTTCTTCTTGATCTCCTGCCCAGCTTCCTCCTCTTCCACCAGCTTCTTAAACATCATAGGTGTTCTCCAGGGCTCTGCTCTTGGCTTACTGCCTCTCTCTTTCTCTCTCTCCCCCTCTCTCTTTTCCCTCCCTCTCTCCTTTCTCCTTAGGTGACCTCATGAAGTATCGCTTACATCCTGATGCTTCAGAAACCTCTGTTCTCCCCTGACCTGTTCAGTGTATCCCACTATCCCCAAAGCACTTACAACTCAACAGCCAAAAAACTCTCTTCTTTCCGTCCCCCCAACCCCTCCCAGAGTCCTGGACTCCATGAGGAGCCCATCCAGCCTCCCAAGCTGGACCTGGAAGGCACCTCACCTCCCTCCACCTCCAAGCATTTACCAAATCCTGTCCATTCCACTGTGTGGGTACTTAACAATTGGATGGCCCAGTCACTTCAAGACTCAAAGTGTAGGGATGCATGGATGCATTCTATTCCAAAGATAAAAGTACAGAGAAGGAGCATGCTCCTGAGTGCAAGGGCAGCAGAAGAGGGTAAGCTCCACATTCAGGCCACACGGCAGCCTGACCAGGCCCCATGGCAGCCTGACCAGACCCTGAGTAGTCTGCCCTCGCTGGACCAGGGATACCATGGCATTTCCCTCCCCTGTCTCAGACGAGGCCTCCACCAGCCTGGAGCTGGCTATCTTCCCTCCACAGCCCAGCCTGCCTGCTTGGGGGAAGCTTGCCCATGCTCACCCCGCCCATCCTCCTTCACTGTTTCCTACTGCACGGCTCCTCTGAACTCAAAGCTCACACTTCATGACCTATCCCACAATTACTTCCTCATCCCAACTTGAATTTCCAGGACCCCAGCCCTAACTTCCAAATGACTCCTCTAGGACAAGCTACTGCCACCTGCTCAATACCTGTTTCCCCAAAACATTCGATTCCCATCCTCCATTGCACCTTGCCCTACCATAGTGCTCTTACCCATTCTTGGACTTACAGATTCCCCTGCCTCCTGTCTGGTCCCCTGCCACCCCCAGAGAGGGGTTCTGTGGATGGCAGCCAGGGCCATCTGGACAAGTGTAAACCTGAGCTGAGGAACCATTAAGTTAAAGCACGGCCATGACGTGGTCAAAGCCTGCCCTGACTTGGCCTCTCCCTCCTCCTCAGCCTTGTTGCCACCACCCCCCTCTTCAAATGCCACCCTCTAGGAGGCCCAAACTTCTGGTAGATCACAGTTCACCCTGCTCGGTGTCATACTCTGGCTTTGGCTGGGATGGAAGTTGTTCCCACTGTAGGCTCCCACTTCCTCATCGAATCTTCTAGCTTCCCATCTCTCCTCGGGAAGTCTTTTCTGAATGCCCCAGGCTAACAGCTGCTATGGCACACATGCATCCTGACACTCACCATAGCGGAATTAAACTACTCATGGGCCCCTCACCCTCCCAGGAGCCTCTCCAGGGCAGAAGCCCGTCTCATCTGTCTGGGTACACACAGTAAGTACTGCCTCAGTCAGGCGCCAAGCGGGTAGCAGGTGGGCTGCTCTGATTAGGATAAGCTGAGGAAAGCTTAATAAAAGGACTACTTACAAAGGCAAGGAGCCCTGGTGGTGCAATGGCTAAGCGCTCAGCTGCTAACCAAAAGATCAGTGGTTCCAATCCACCAGCTTCCCTGCAGGAGAAAAGACCTGGCGATTTGCTCCCATAAAGCTTACAGCCTAGGAAACCCTATGGGACAGTTCTACTCTGTCCTACAGGATTGCTGTGAGTCGGGATCGACTCAACGTGGGCACAACAGCATTTACAAAGGCACAGGCCAGTGTGTGCAAACTATAAGGTACTGCAGTGCTATGGGGCCAAGGACCCTGGAAAGAGAACGTGGAGAGACAGCTGCCTTGAGAGGAACTGTGACCTTCAACTGAGGGATAGGCCAGCCCTGAAGGAGGAAAGCTGGAGGTGGGGGGGAATGACAAACACCCCAAACTCTTTCTTTCTCCTGTCCTCCCAGCTCCTGCTGCTACCTCCCACTGGCCAAACCCAACGGGAGGTCACTGCTGCAGTCCATAAAGGCCAGCCTCCAGGACTCAGAGCATGGTAGGAAAGAGCAAGAGCGACCCTGAAGGACAAACTAAGATGTCCAGCCCAGGGCTCCACAAATATTAGTTCATTAGAATTCAGCTGATGAGATGCCTGGGCAGGGCTCCACAGGGTGACTGACCACTGTTCCAGGGAGAAAAGGGCATTCTAACCCAAAGACATGCAAAGGCACACATGCTGGACACAGAGGCAGCAGTAGAGTGGACAGGGTTGGAAAAACAAGGAGTGAATTAGAGGTCTCTGAGCAGGTCAAGACCCCACCTCCATACCGAAAGGGACAGGTGAACAGAGCTCTTTGCCAACCTACAAAGGACTTCCTTGGCCTGGGTTCTCCCAGAGATGAGGAATTGCATTTGGAAAAGCAGAGAGGCAGCCTTTCACTGGAGCCCTGGAGTGGTGCAAACAGTTAACACCTTGGCTCCTAACCAAAAGGTTGGCAGTTCAAATCCACCCAGAGGCACCTCGGAAGAAAGGTCTGGTGATCCACTTCGGAAAAATCAGTCATTGAAAACCCTATGGAATGTATGTACATGTATATGCATCTGTGTGACTATATGCACATATATTCAGATACATAATAAAGCACACGAGGCACAGTTACAGATATTACTTAGACGTAACTAAACAACCTATAGGATTGTATTTCTGGGTTTGAAGGATTAGGATCATAGTCTCATGGGACATCTCAGTCAACTGGCAAAATATAGTTCATAAAGTTATGTTTTACATCCTAGTTTGGTGAGTAGTGTCTGGGGTCTTAAAAGATTGCAATTGGTCATCTGAGATATAACTATTGGTCTCTACTCATTCAGAGCAAAAGAGAAAAAAGGAAACCGAATAATCAAAAAAGAAACTAGTCTATAGGACAGTAGTCTCCATGAACCATGGCCTCATTTACCCTGAACCAGAAGAACTAGGTGGTGCCCGGCTACCACTACCAACTGTTCTAATCAGGGCCACAATAGATAGGCCCTGATAGAGTGAGAGAAAAATGTAGAACAAAACCTCAAATTCCTTTAAAAAAACAAATAAGTAAAGACCTACTGGACTAGTTGAGACTGGAAGACTCCTTCAGACTACTGCTCTGTGATACTCTTCGAACATTGAACTGAGACCAATCACTGAGGTCACCTTGTAGCTAAATAGTGAATTGACTTAAAAAATAATGAGGATCACCTATAAGTACTGTGTTCCTTTAAAAAAAAATCATCTATATGAGACGAAACAGTCAGCAATTGCTTTAAAACAAAGATGAGAACGTAAGGGGGCAGGGAAACTAGATTAATGGAAACGGGACAATCAGAATGGAAATAACGAAAATGTTCATGTACTGCAAAGAATGTAACCAATGTCACTGAACAACATGTGTAGAAATTGTTGAATGGGAACCTAAACTGTTATGTAAATCTTCACCAAAAACACAGTATTTTTTTAAAAAAGAAAGAAAACCCTGCGGAGCACAGTTCTACTTTGACACACATGGGTTGCCGTGAGTCAGAATTAACTAGCCTTACATTGGTAATGGGGAAGGGCCTCCACCCTTCCTTTGATAACTCACTCAGCAAACACTGAGAACCCACTCGGTACTGGGTGCTAAGAATACCATGGCGAGCTGAGAGAAGGCACCATCCCTAGGGAGCTCACAGAGGACATGATGCACAAGGTGGAAGACAGATGTCCAAGTTGCAGAATGACAGGAAACAGGGCTGTTAAATAAGGCAGGGAGCAGACCTCCACAGGAAGCACTGTGTCCAGTTTAAGCTGGAAGGAGCTGACCTAAGAGGCAACTGAAAACAACTGCAAGTTTCTGCAGTGGTCATCCAACTGATGCTTCCGGAAAATGAAAGCCTCCCTTTAACAGCTGAGGGAGGGCACATTACCAAGAAATATTTCCATAACAGATCAGTGCAGCAGAAAGAGCAGGAGCTATGAGGTCAGACAGTCCTGACTTCAGATCCCAGGCTGACACTTGACTACAAGTGTCTTAACTGTTTTCAGCCTCGGTTTCCTCCCTCAGAAGTCAGGCGTAACAATAATCGTGTGGTGTCACTGTGAGGACTACATGCAACACAATACGTGAAATGCCTAGCATAAAACTGGCACAAAGTAAGCCCTCAATAAATTAGATTCTCTCCTCTGCTCCTACTCCCAGGTGCTACAGACTCCAGGCTGAAAGAGAGGTGGGTCCTGCCTCCAATAGCTGCCTTGGGTGGGCATTGTGCCAAGACAGAGTTGGTGCCAAGTTCCAGAGGAGGAGTAATCCTGGGTCTAACATACGTGAATGGGCAGGACTTTGTGAAAACCAAAGACAGAAAGGGAAAAGTGGGACAAACCCAAAAGCAACTCCAAAGCTGTAAGGTTTGTAAGGTTGGAAGGATGCTGGTGCCACTACTAGGGCAGTCATGGAGGAGGGCAGGAGCAGAAACCAACACTCCGAGAAAAGCGACTAGGCAAGGTGATCCAACATGTCAGCGAGCAGCTGGGCCAGAGCTGAGCTTGGCCCCGACCCCCAGCCTGGATCAAGTCCCTCCATTGCATCGTTTGAGCCAAATGGCCTCAGCCCTCTGATGGCCTTGACTCTGTTGGTCTATTTCTCAACCCTCTGGCGATCCTGCACCCTTTCTAAATTCTCCATCAGCTGCTCCAGTTTTACGGCTCAAATCAATGGGTGACTGTAGGGTTTCATGGATTTCAGCATGGGTTTTGTTCCTATAATGTTATATGGTTATTTATGAACCAATGATTCACTAGAACTCCCAGATGCTCTCTGTCCCACTTACACACAACAGGTCTCACTTCGTCTTACCCCAGGGTTTCTCACCCTTGGCACTCTCAACATGTGGGGTCGGATAATCCTTTGTTGTATGGGTGGGGGGCAGCTGTTCTGTGTACTGTAGGATGTTTAGCAGCATCTCTGCTCTCTGCCCACTAAGTGTCAGTAGCAACTCCCAGTTGTGATAATCAAAAATGTCTCCAGACATTGCCAAATATCCCTAGCTGAGAACCACTACCTTATGCTTTGCATAACATTTTGTTGTTGATGTTCCTAAGCTTGGTGAAGAGTAAAAGACTCAACTTCAGCCATCATTAAGCTTGTTTATTCTACATCATTAAGGAGGGAGCAAGTAAAGGAAACAAGGTAGAGGGAGGTGGAGAAGCTTTGTCAACCAGAAGCAACCAACAGCCTGAACACTGCAAAAGCACTGAAGCCAAATGACGGTGACACTGTACCATTTTCCATTCCATGCACCTTGTTCTCCTCCCTTTCTACTGCTTGTGCTCCCTTTCTTTCTTTTCCCTGCCTGCCTAAGCGTGAAGGCTGACAATAGATGGCTTCCAAGGACGTCATTTAGGCCCACTGCACTTTAGCCAAGGATTGAGCTATTTCAATTTCATTTTACCCCACCCGTCATTCAATCGATCTTCACCCCCCTCCCCGAAGTGACTGCTCCCTGCCGAACCCCTGTGGAAGCAACTGCTTCATATGCCACCCTGGGACTATCTTTTTCATTGTTGTCTTGGACATTTGAACATATTAATATTTTTGTATGATTGAAAGCAAGTTTTGCATTGTCGTTGGGTGCCGTAAAGTCGATGCATAACGAACCCACACGAGAGCAGAACTACCCCACTGGGTTTCCTCGGCTGTGATCTTTGTGGGAGCAGATCACCGGGTCTTTGTCCCACAGAGCGGCTGGATGGGTTCAAACCGCTGAACTTTTCCTTAGCAGGAGAGCACCTAACCACTTGTGCCACCAGGGATCCTTAAGTTTAGGATAGGGCACTGTATTTTGTACTTGGAAACAAAAGAAACCAAGGTCCCCAGGTTCCAGTTAAGAGTTCCTTTGTCATGCTCACCTAGTCCTGGATAGAGACATCAAAGGTATAAGGTCACAAAGCCATGCCTCATCATGGGTTCTCTCCAGGGAAGCACACATTGATTCTTTGAACATGAATATAACTCCAGTTTAACCGGGTTACTGGTCTAGACTTGGCATAAAAGAAGTCCTATGAGCAGGAACCCCTGGGCACCCAGCCAGCGTGGATGAAGTCCAATTAGGGAAGGAGCCACGCAGAGATATGTGACCCCGTCCAGCACCATAAAACCAAACCCATTGTCTCTGAGTCACATAGACCCTACGGGACAGAGTAGAACTGCCTCATAGGGTTTTCAAGGAGTGGCTGGTGGATTCGAACTGCCGGCTTTTCGGTCAGCAGCTTAATGTTTAACCACTGTGCCACCAGGGCTCCAGCACAGTTTCTTGTAAAAACTCCATAAATGTCTTCATTTTCATTCACCCTCATTTTAGACATCTATACGCACACTTGCCTCAGTTAAGAATTCCAAACTTTAACCTACGAGCCTTCAGTTTTTTTTGTGCATATACTGAGCACCAGGGCTACAGCTGTAAACAAGAGAAACACTGCCCCTGACCCCATGGAGCTTGCACAACTATTAAGTGGTGTGACAAGTGTTGTGTTAGGGAGGTACTGGGCACAGCAGGGGGCCCACAGGGTAACAGGAGGAACACTGGGCCTGACTCCACTGCTTACTATTAAAATGGGGACATCAGCCCTACCTGAGGTTGCCCCTGAGGCCTGGAGTCAGATGTTCAAAGCTGGAAGAAACCTTAGCATAGGGATCCAGTAGGATCACAAAGGTTTGTCAGCAGTGATACCCAGAAATCACACGGATCCCAATAGAAGTGCCCTACTACTCAGAGAAAGGAAGAGAAAGCAGTGAGGTGGGCTCTGAAGCTCTCGGGCCTAGTGGAGAATGAAGTGGTCAAGGGAGGTGTCACAGACCACATCATCACACATGTCCTGCCTCCACCACCCCTTCCCAGCCACCACCACCCCTGTGCCTTGACAAGCTCAAACTGTCCAGTCACACCTGTGGTGAGGGGAACCTCACAACCAGCAGAGCAGATGAGCTCCTCCCAATTCTTTCCAAGTATGCCTGCTTCCAACCCCTATAGGCTGAAGCGGTATGGCCCCACCCAAAAGGGTACTTCAGTATCATATTTTTAAATTCAGTGATAAAAGCAGTGCTCGGTGATACTGTGTAATGCAGCAACAAGAACTGGGCCGGGAATCAGAAAACCCGAGTTCTTGTTCTGAATCTGCTACTTTCAAAAATCTGTGACATTCGGAGGGGGGAGGGTGCTTTTTGGCCCCCACGTCTACATAGTCTTTGTGATACTAAACTGGTGACTTCAGCCTTGTTTTGAAGTGAACTGTTCGTAAGTCCCGGGGGATGAACGCTGACAAATCCTTGCCCTTGGTGGAGAAAGCAGCCCTACTCATTCCCTAAAGCTCAGGACATGAAAAGTAAAAAACAATGCAAACACGATACTAACAGCAGTTACTTAGGAAGCGAAAGTCTTTTTCCCTTTAAAAACACGAGCAGAAGTAATCTGTTGATCCAGCATTTCCTGCATACCTACCTTGTACCAGATGTTGGGAACACAAAGTAAGAAGGGATGATATAGCCACATTCCTAAACTGAACGGAGGAGAGAATACAACCTAAGCCCAGGCCACGAGGAGTTGTGTGCTGTCGAGCGGATTCTGAATTCCTAGCAACCCCATGTGACAGAGTAGAACTGCCCCATAGGGTTTTCTTGGCTGTAATCTTTACGGGAGCCGATTCCCCCAGGTCATTCTCCAGGGAAGCCGCTGGATGTGTTCAAACCACCAACCTTTCAGTTAGCAGCCAAGTGCCTAACAATTGCTCCATCAGGCTATGGGTTGAGGAGAAGGGAAATGAGAAACATAGAGCCAGAAGCTAGCACGTGGCCAGTAGCAAGGGGACTCAGGCAGCCCCAGCTCCTGTTATCTGCACTGTTCAGTCCATGGGCTGTGCAGCCAGCCACAAGCTCAGATGGCCCGACCTGGGGAACAGCCAGCAGGAACACACATCAAACACAGGTTCGGTTTTATTATCAGAATTTAAAAAAAAAAGGGGGGGGGGAGGGGCTGTAATTTTTTATTATTTTTATCCCTGATGTTTTTTGAAAATGCCAAACCAAAAAAATTTGAAAGAATAGAACAATCGCCATACACCCCTCATTTAGATTCATCAGTTGATAGTATTTTGCAGTTATCATGATGCTTCACCCCCCAAATAGTTCAGTAGCAGTCTTTTAAAAAATGTAAATACATGATCTTATAAATAAAGGAAATGGGTAAGACTAAAATTAATTTTTATATATAACAAAAGGAAGAAAAAGTCTATATTGCCATCGAATCGATTCCAACTCATAGCCACGCTATAGGACACAGAGGAACTGCCACAGGATTTCTAAGACTGTAATCTTTACAGAAGCAGATTGTCACATCTTTCTCCCGTGGAGTGGCTGGTGGGTTTAAATTGCTGCACTTTTGGGCTGAGCGCTTAACCACTGCACCACCAAGCCTTCTTATATAGCAGTTGGGTATTTTTTTCCTTCATTTTGTTACATGTAAAAATTAATTTTTCGATATAGCAGTTACCCACTGCCATCAAGTTGATTTCAACTCACAGCAACCCTACAGGACAAGAGTAGAACTGCCCCACAGGGTTCCAAGGAGCAGCTGGTGGATTCGAACTGCCGACCTTTTGGTTAACAGCCAAACACTTAACCAATGTGCCACCAGGGCCCCAATATAGCAGTTAGCAAAATTAATTTTTACATGTAACAAAGGAAGGAAAAATACATACAGCAATACAGGTAGCAGTTACCTACCAAAAAGCAACTTAAGTCCAAAGGGAAGTCTATGGGACAGGCGATCTGCAGCAAAGGCTGTTCAAAGTAAACGGGCAGCTATGTAACTAATTCTCAGTTATTTGTATGTTGTGGGGACTCAATCCGGAGAAACAAAATCCACAGGGAATTTGAAAAACTCATTTCAATCAAGGGTTTCATTTTTTCTCTAGCAAACCTTTAACCAGAGCTGGAGGCAAGTAGATGAGTTTAATGCACTTGGTTAAGGACACAGTGTGCCTGAGTGTGCCTGCCTCGAGGGCGACGGCCACTGGCAGCCAGGAAGGGCACTCGTTTAGCCTGCAGGGTGGGATAGCACAGCCCATTCCCCACCTGGGAAGCCCATTGGCGGCCAGGAAGGGCGCTGGGTTAGCCTGCAGGGCGGGGCAGCACAGCCCATTCCCCACCTGGGAAGCCCACTGGAGGCCAGGTGCAGCATCTCTTGGAAAGGCCATTGGCTAGAAGAAAAGGTGACTTTGCTCCCTCTTCCTGTACCAGGTGGCTCCTCGGGAGGTGGTGCCAGTCAACAAGGAGCCCTGAGTGGAGCAGAGCGGATGACTCAGGCAATGGGCAGACCACAGACTGGATCATCAGTTCTGACAGACCAAGAATTGCCTCAACTTGTCATGTAAACATATGGCCTCAAATAATCACCAGCCCAGGTTTTGAAAAAAAAAAAAATTTTTTTTTTATCCCAATTACTCAGGAGCCCTTGTGAAACCCTCAGAATAAGATACATTTCAATTCAGTTGCATTAAAAAAAAAAGATCTTGTGGTATGTTTCATGAGACAGGCTGTCAAAATATCAAGCAAATGACAACAGGTTATCACTGTTCCTGAATCGGACTGAGAACCACTGGCTTTAAAAAATCATGAAGAACTGACTTGATGCTGAAAGATGAGAAGCAAACACATCACCACTTTCAGCCCAGAAGCCCAAATAATTTGGAAAACTACTAATATTTGGAAAAATAATATGACTGGGAAGTGGCCATAATGCTCAGGAGAACTGAGACTATGACCAATAATCACCCTCCAGAAGTGAACTGTGATCAATCGTGGGAAGGATTTCTTTTCCTAATCCTGCCACTTCTTTTTTTTTTTTAAGACTGAATTACAAAATTAGAGGAAGGAAAGAAACGAAGCTGCAGGGATAGACCTTGATCCCAGTATCATGCAAGTTTCTCAAAAACAAGAATTGTCAGCAGCTGAGAAATAACATGAGAGGACACTAGATGATGTCAG
Source organism: Loxodonta africana (assembly GCF_030014295.1). NCBI lineage: Eukaryota > Metazoa > Chordata > Mammalia > Proboscidea > Elephantidae > Loxodonta > Loxodonta africana. The sequence goes on from NC_087342.1 coordinate 106,913,066, forward strand.
TAAAGGCAAGGAGACTGGAAGCACCAGGCAGCTACAGAGGCCGTGCATAGGTCAGGTCAGCATGGAGCAGCTGCCTGGCTCCTGTCTGCACCCTATCTAGGATGTTGCCCCGAGTAATCCCATTGCTCTAGCAATGCCCTGGGCACTCACTCCCCCCAGGTGGACCTTCTCACTGACAGAGGAGGAGGCATATGTCGATGAATTCTACCTAACGCTTTCAGAGCGGCCCTCACTAAAGCAAGTTGGGCTTGAGCACTTCAGGCAGGAACTGCCAGAGGTGGTTGGCTTCACCCTGTTTTTCTGGGAGTGTTGATGGCAACAGATGATCTCTGCACATTCTTTGGCTAGGTCCCATCTACAGCCAAGGGCACACCCTTCAGGGTGGCTGGGGTGAGGGCTGCAGTCAGTGGCCATGACGAGTCTACTCAGAGTCACACCCGCCAGCTGGGGCTCCTGAGCACCAAGCCATCCTACAGGCAGGTCCCCGGCTCCCCCAGCAGTGTGCCTTCCCAAAGTTACACAGCTCGTTAGCAGCAGGGTCATAACTGGAACCCACGTTTCCCACACATCATCTACAGCTTCCCACCACACTTCTTCAGCAGCAGTCTACCAGAGGGGGTCAAACCATGGGTGGAACTGAACATCTCAGCAAAGATGCTGCAATGAAACCTATGGCCCCAGAGAGATGAGGCTCTTTGACCTGCAAGAGGCAGCTTTTTAATGGCACAGAAGGGAAAAAAACAAAAGCAAGTTTATACTCATAGGGAAACATAATCTGTGATTATAAATATTTCATGAGCAAAGGAAGCTGTACTGGCTGAGACTAGGGTGGGGAGAGTGGACAGTAAATTAGATCCCAGTTTGCAAAGTGATAGGGCAGCTGGAAAAAAGCATAGCTGAGGCTATTCTGGGCTATGTGCTAAGGGCCTGCGTCATTGATGGAGTGCCTCCGGCCATCCAACTTTATTGAAACCACAGGCTTCCAGCGGTCAGCATAGAACACCTTGGGAGGAGTGGCTAGGTCCATGCAAGACACGAGGAAGGGGCATGGAGGACAGAGGCGAGTCATTTGAATGACTTTGGTAAGCCTCAGCAGCAGGGCGGCTGGTGAGGGGATGCTGCAGAGTGGCCAGCACCCAGTGAGCACGTGAAAGGATCAAGACACTGTGCTGACTAAGGGCCAAGGAAGAAGCAAGCCCAACCTCAGAAACCAAGTGACCTGAGAAGCCACTGGGCAGCTCAGGTCAAGCGGTACACGTTAGAGCAAAGTCCCAGCCCCTGAGCAGGAGGTGGTGCCAGGCTAAGAACAATTCGGCCTTCACTTCACCTCAAAAGAGGCTCTTCCTCCCACCACTTCTGGGAAGCTGCACAGAAAACAGAGAAGAGTCTGCTGAGTACCAGCTGCTACAGCTGGGAGAACACTCATCTCTGGCAAAGCAGGCCCTGGTTTTGGTATGATTCCTCCTCCTCCTTGGACATGTTCAACCACTGCAGCAAAGCATGTCAGCCACAGATCCTACCAGCCCTTCCAGAGGGCCAGGTGGAGAGGGGTATTAGCTCTTAAAATATCCAGTGGTCCTTGAATCAAGTTTAGTCAAAGGAGCCCGGGGGAGCAGTGCTCTTTTTCATTGAGAAGATATAGAACCAGTAGCCTCTCCTACCTTGCAGTCAAGGCTTACAGGGCAACAGGCTCCAAGGTATGTCCACTGAATTCAGGGAAAATCAGAAAGCCACCCTCTAGGACCTCAGATGGAGAGGACTCATCAACTGCAAAAATAGGACCCAACAATGCTGTGGGAAGATCCCTGAATTGGAAGTCACAGAATCTGGTTTTGAGATCAGCTTTACCACTTATTGGGGCCCTGGTGGCATAGTGGGTAAGAGTTCAGGCTGCTAACCAAAAGGTTGGCAGTTTGAATCCACCAGCTGCTCCTTGGAAACCCTATGGGGCAGTTCTACTGTGTCCTATAGGGTCACCGAGTTGGAATCAACTCCACAGTGATGGCTTTGGTTTTTTTTTGTTTTTTTTTTACCACTTATTAGCCGTAGGACCCTGAGAAATCACATTTCCGCTAAAACTCGGTGTCCTCATTTTAAAAATGCCAAGACTAAGGACTGTGATGAACACCAAGAATGCACATATGCAGGAGTGCTTTCAAAATATATTAAGAGCTATTCTAGTTAAAGAAACTATCTATACCCAGCTACCTGACAGCTCTTGGATGTTCCAAAGGAATCTCCATTCAGCTTGCCCATAACTCCTCAGGCTCCCCCATCCTCACAACCATGACCCTCTCCCAGATCACCCTAAAATCCATCCGTAGCCCTTCCCCATCATATTAATCCATTACCAAGCCCATTCTACTGTACCTCCTAAAGGCATCTACACCCCTCCACCACTACCACCCTGGTCCAAGATGTCATTATCTTACAGGAGGTTCACTGCAAGAGCCTGTTCTCGTCCATTCTGGCCTCTCCCAAGCCCCTCTCCACAGAGCCAATCTCATTATGTCTCCCCTACCAGTGCCCCTACTCCGCTGCCAAATACAAGTATATACCAATGCCCTCAGGATAAGACCTCGTTTGTGGGGCTTACAAGGCCCTTGCTTCTCTCCCCAGCCTTATCCTACACCATGTCCCTCCTATTCCGGCCGCGCTGGATTTTTCTTTCAGTCTCTGGTACTCATCCCATTTCCTCCTGCCACAGGGGTTTTGTATATGCCCTCTTACCCAGCTACTCATTTATTTTTATTAAGGTCTAAAGTATACAAGGAGCCCTGGTGGCCCAGTGGTTAAGAATTTGGCTGCTAACCAAAAGGTCGGTAGTTTGAATCTACCAGCCACTCCTTGGAAACCCTATGGGGTAGTTCTACTCTGTCCTATAGGGTCACTATGAGTCGCAATCGACTGGATGGCAACGGGTTTGGTTTTTCGTTGTAAAGTACATAAAGAGTAATAATGTGTACAACTCAGTAATTTTCTAATGTATACGCTCCTTTTTTGTTGTTGTTGTTACACACTCCTGTAACTCCCACTCGGATCTAGAACCGTTCCTGTACCCCATACGGTTCCGTCTTGCCCCTTTCTAATTGATGCCCACCCGTCCTTTCTCCCCGCCCCCGGTAACCACTACTCTAATTTCTATCACAACATCTATTCATTCTTCAGACTGCAGCTGATGTAACCCTTGCTCAGGGAAGCTGCCTCCAATCCCACTGAGAGTCTAATCCCTTTCTCACAGGCACTTGTTACACTTTGGGTTTCACATTTGTTTGTGTAAGTATGTGATTCATGTCTGTCTCCCAGGGGACAGAGTAAGCTCCAAGAGGGCAAGAACCATCCCTGCTTTTACTCACCTGTTTTCCCAGTGCTAACACATACAAGGCAGCAATACCACAAAGCAGCTAATACTTATTGAGTGCTTAATATTGCTAGGCACTAACTTCAACCTCACATCAATCCTATCAGGTATGTACCACTATCACATTCCCATTTCACAAATGAGAACACAGAGGCGCACAGCTAACTTGCCCAAAGTCATGAAGTGTTAAGTGGTAGAGTCAAGATTCAAGCCCAGGTAGCCTGGCTAGTCTGTGTTCTTAACTATTACACTATTCTGCCTCTCAGAGGCCATTTAGATTTAATGAGTAAGTGCTTGAGATATTTTGAATGAATAAATGAATTTATAAATGAGTTGATGAGATTCTATTGAAAGAACTAAGGAAGCCCCAAATCTACCCCAAGGAGACCAACAAATAAATGGAAGATAAGTTGTTGTTGAATCACCTGCACAGGCCCGAGACTATATCAGCGGCAAAACACGAGGACTTGCCCATTTCTCCGGCAGTCACGGGAGGAAGCGCTATGCTAGTGGGCTCAGAGGGGCCCTCTGGCCCCCAGGGGAGGGTACGGCAGGTAGAGAAGGGATTACAGCCTAGGTTCTACCGCAGCCTAAAAAAAATGTTATCCTAGATTAAACGAGGCCCTCTGCTCTTTTTCCATGCTGATACAGTAATATTCGTAACTATTTAATGTCTCGAGCCCTCTGACAGGAAGAGACTTTTACCTGGTTAGAAAGTGACAGACTCTACTGTATGTTTATAAATTGGCATTTGGTTTGTCCCTCAGTTTTCCAGAGCCTGACCATCCTGGATGAACTCATATTATAGGGTCCAAACCAGAAAAGCAAAGTTCAGACCCTGGCACCAACGCTACTCATATAAAGACAGCCATCTAGTATGGCATGACAGGCGCCAGCCACGTTTTAACTGCTTCCACACCATTCATCTCACAACCACATCCCAGAAAGCTCAGGAGGAAAACATACATGCAAAGGTTTATTTTCTTACAGGACACCATTATGCCCAATGTGAAGGGGGCAGCCACCTGGCCCCAAGTTCCCTCTCAGTGGAGGTGCAGTTCTCGTAACTACCGCATTCAAGAGCCCACTGCAGCCCGTGGCCTGGGTTGTCCTCACACAAAGTTCTGAGCAATGGCCAGCACCTTGGAATACTCGCCCTCTCTCTGGCGTAGGCTGGTGGGGATGGGTGTCTTAATTCGGGTCCCCACAGGGTTCCCATTGTCCTCAATGAGGACCACATTGTTGGAGTCGAACCTGGGGGTCATCTGGGGACCAGGCATGCGATGCCCCACAATGAGCGCCTTTCTCTTCTCTCCCCTGATGGCCAGCAGTATCTGGTCACCCACCTTGCCCACCCCATTCTTGGTATAGACGTGGATGCAGCGAGGAGGGCGGTGGTACGAGGTGTTCCCCAGGGTGCTGTTGTCCACCACACGCACCCGGGTCATCTTCTGAATGGCACTGAGACTCTCGGTGGTGCTGGCGAGAGAGAGAAAAAGGAGTCTGAGGTCAATGTCTCTCCTGGTCAAGGTGCACAGGCCTCCTAAGAGGTAAGGCCCGGGACAGAGTGTGCATCCGCAACACACAACCTGGGCACAGTACAACTTGGGTGGGTCCTTGGGAGCCTTGACAGAAGTCAGAAGGTTGGGAATACTTATCTGAACAAGGGGGCCTGGTGGTGCAATGGTTAAGCACTCAGTTGATAACTAAAAGGTAGCAGTTCGAACCTACCCAGTGGCTCTGTGTCAGAAAGACCTGGAGATCTGCTCCCGTAAAGATCACAGCCTAGGGAGCCCTATGGGGCAGTTCTACTCTGTCACCTGGGGGTCACTCGAGTTGAACTCAATGGCATAGAACAACAATACATCTGGGGCAATTAATTATTCGAAGTGAAATAAGAAATAAAAACGACTAGTTCTTACTTATCTGTACCAAAAACAGTCTCCTTGGCAATCACCAGCTTCTGCTGTTGAGTAAAGATGTCAGTTTGGATGGGTTTAAAGAGAATCCAGTTTTTCTGTTACAATGAACTCCATGACAGCCTTAACTTAAAGGTTTCTGTTTCCAAAAGGACTCTGAAGACGTAAAGGAATCCCTTTTATGGGCCAAGCCTTATTCAATGTTTATTCTACAAAATCTGCTCCCCAGAGCAACAATTTTTTTTCATCTAGATGTTTTGGGGAACCAGAAGACAAAAATAAGTAAGTTTGCTAAAGGAGTCCTTTTACACAACACAGCAGAAACTGGAAGTAAGTCAAGGTAACAATCTTTTGTTTGAACATTTTTTTCTCACCAGAAAGGAATTATTTTTTTAAAGAGTACCAATTAAAAGGCAGATAAACTATTAAGCGATCTGACTGATGTGGGATTTCTACTTTTCTGATGCTGGCACCTGAATGCTGGTGTTCTCATTCTACTTGCCTACTCTGGGCAAGTCTATCATCCCCATTGCTTCCAACTAGCAAATTCCAACTCCAGCCCCACGTCTCTCCCACACTCTATATTTCCACTCTCCTGAACTCTCCACAACAATCCTACAGAGACTACAAACTCTAGAGGGCCCAAACAGACCTCACTGTCTCCCCTTGCAAACCTCCTCCCGTTGCTGCATTTCTATCTAGACAACAGCTTCTCCAGACTTCAGCTCCCAAGCCATAAGCCTCTCTCCACCAATATCCACTGGCCACCACATCTTACTCACACTACCTCCTAAATACCTCTGTCCTTTCTCTCTGCCCCCCTGCCCAGAGCCTACTCCCCCTTCTCCTTTGGGAAGGCCGCCTCTCCATTTCCCTTTCCACCTCTTCCATTTGCAGCTCCTGTCTCAGGCATCCCAAAGCACCCTATGAACCTCCATTACTATACTCGTCACATTTTCTTGTAGTTATTTGTTTTCAAGTCTGCTACATTGGCCAACTGTGAGCTCCCTCACACAGGGAGTGATTCTTATTCATCTCTGTATGGCCAAAGCCAGGCATACCAATCAGGCACAGTACTCAATAAAGACTTGAGGAATGAGTGTGCAAAGGGGGTCAGAAGGCGTGGTTTGCCAACAGGAATGCAACCTGTGCTCTCCGTTCCTGGCTTAACCTCTAAAAGAAGGGGAGGTTGTCACACTTCCATCATGCTTCAGGTGTAGGCAATAAGCACGTATTGCTAGGGTAATTATTATTACTATTTTGTTCTTAAAAGAGAGAGTTTTAATACACTGGGGGAATGACAGGGTCCAGAGATGTCAGATTCACTACAAAAATCTTACGAAGACTGAAAATTCTACCATATCCCATTCCCTATCCCACCTCCAACAGCAGCATCATCTCCTAACCTATACCCACCACTGTGATCTCAACAAATCCCAGCTCAGCCTGATTCCCTGAGATTCTCCTGACCCCCATGCCCATCTCCCTGATTCTCTATTCCCCTTCTAGTCATCACAATCCCCAGCCCTGGCTCAAAACACTCACCTACTGCTCAATAATTTAGCCTACCCTTGATGTCTATCTCCCAATTGCTTCTAGATGAAGTCTGAATTGAAGGGAGAGAAAACATAGCATGCTCAGGAGGGCTTTCTCGGTAGGGAAAATTACCTGAAGCAGCGCTGGCTGAGGGCTTTGCTTATATGGGCGAGAGTGCCCCAGAGCCCAGGACAGAAAGCCATGGAGATCCCAAGATGGCAAATCCTGCAAGAAAAAGGAAAAAAAAAACAGATTTATTTCTAAGTTGGAGTCCTTACTAGAGCCAGTTTTCTTTATAAAAGAGTCTTGGGGACTTGTGTGGGAGAGACAGCCCTTCTAGTGCAAGATCATCAGTCACTAAATATGAATCTCAATGGTTGGAAGAGATACAGATGATTAGACAGTCCAAGGAACTCCAGCTCCAGTCTTGCCGATTCACGTTCTAACACTGGGGCTGGATAGTTGGAATGGCCCACAACAACACCGAGGACACCTTCATCATTGTATCACTTCCACAGGTAGAAGGAAAGCAGGAATCTTCTGGTATACATCCAGCCAGTGACCACTTCCCAAGTCCACTAAGGAGGAAATACTTCACACTATTGTCCTTGTGCACACTTGTGTGCCTTCTGAAACTTGAACTTTAACTCCCTGAAAGAAAGCATGTTATCTAAACAACTGGCCAAGTTTGCGGCCCAAGCTGTTACCATGTCACCTTTTCCCCAAATGTACAAGCTAGAACGTGTGTATAGCTCAAAGCTAGCAAAGCAGAGCTAAAAGCTGCCTTTGCTAAGTCACTGACCAAGGTCTACATTTGGGCTAAGCTCCCAAACAACACTGGAACATGGAAAAACCACATGCACCATATTATAGCTGAGAGCAGGGTTTAGGAGAGCAGGTTTGGGATGAAAAACCAAAAACCAACCCAAGATTCACAACTCCAGCTTGCAGAAACTCAACCCCATTGTTCCCTAACTAACATGCCAGTCCCCAGTTTAAGGGCATATTTAAGAAAAACTGACAGTCAGCTAGTAATTCTAGCTGCATAACATGCCTATTCTTCCATCTGGATGTTTGGCTACGGAGGGCCTCATTCAAGAGCTCTGCTGAGAAAGACTCTTGAGACTTGACCACTGAAGTATTTACCCATAACTTTGCCTTCCAGGAGTTCAAGGCACCTCAGATCAGATCTTATTTAATAAGGGTGGAGGAAAACAACCACTATTTACTGCCATAGGAATACCTAGACACTCCCTATATGCTTGACTGCAGCTTAATCTCCAATCTACATCTTTACACTCCAGTGTTTTCCTTAAGACAGCTCATGAAGCACTGGCCAAAATATAATCATGATCAGAAAATTAAATCAAAAGAAGGCAGCTAACTTCTTGAACTAGTAACATTTGACACTACAAAACCAAAGACTATCACATGAAGCCAGGTTTCCCTTTACTAGCTAGGTGACCCTGGACAACTTCTGAATTTTGGTTTCCCCATCTGTTGTGGTTATTGCTGTGAGATGCCATTGAGTTGGTTCCACTCACAGCGACTGACATACAACAGATGAAACACTGCCCAGTCCGGTGCCATCCTCACAGTTGTCACTATGTTTGAGCCCACTGTCGCAGCCACCGTGTCAATCCATCTCATCAAGGGTCTTCCTCTTTTTTGCTGACCCTTTGCTTTACCAAGTAAGCATGATGTCCTTCTCCAGAGACTGGTCCCTCATGGTAACATGTCCAAAGTATTTGAGATGAAGTCTCGCCATCCTCACTTCCAAGGAACACTCCGGTTGTACTTCTTCCAAGACAGGCTTGGTCGCTCTTCTGACAATCCATGGTATATTCAATATTCTTCAGCAACACCGTAATTCGAATGCATCAATTCTTCTTCTTTGGTCTTCCTTATTCATTGTCTAGTTTTTACATGCATATGAGGCAACTGAAAATACCATGGCTTGGGTCAGGTACACCTTAGTCTTCGAGGTGACTTCTTTGCTCTTCGACACTTTAAAGAGGTCCTTTGCAGCAGATTTGCCAAATATAATATGCCGTTTTTCTTGACTGTTGCTTCTGTGGGTGTTGATTGTGGATCCAAGTAAGATGAAATCCTTGACAACTTCAATTGTTTCTCCATTTATCATGATGTTGCTTATTGGTCCAATTGTGAGGATTTTTGTCTTCTTCATGTTGAAGCGTAATCCACAGGTAAGGCTGTAGTCTTTGATCTTATTCAGTAAGTGCTTCCAGTCCTCTTCGCTTTCAGCAAGGAAGGTTGTGTCATCTGCATATTACAGGCTGTTAATGAGTCTTCCTCCAATCCTGATGCTGCATTCTTCATATAGTTCAGTTTCTTGGATTATTTGCTCAGCATACAGATTGAATAAGTATGGTGAAAGGTTACAAGCCTGACATACCTTTTCCGATTTTAAACCATGCAGTATCCCCTTGTTCTGTTTGAATGACTGCCTCTTGGTTTATGTACAGGTTTCACATGAGCACAGTTAAGTGTCCTGGAATCCCCATTCTTTACAATGTTATCTATAATTTGTTATGATTCACATAGTCAAATGCCCTTGAATAAAACACAGGTAAACACCTTTCTGGTATCATCTGCTTTCAGCCAAGACCTAATAATGGTAACTACTCAGAAGGTAGTTACGAAGATTCAACAAGATAAGCCATGTAAAGCACTTAGCACAGTACCTGGCACTCAATATGTAGCCCTTTATACCCATTAGCTATCATCATAATCATTTAGTCCCATCTCATTTCATAGATCAGAAAACAAAGATATGGAGAAACTAAATAACTCATTTAAAGCTTCACAACCAGTCAGGAGCAGAACCAGTAGACCCAGCTTCTAGTCCAAGAGTCTTTCCACCACACTCAGCAGCCTCACACCGCTGTGCAAAGCTCATTTCCCACAAACAAACTCAGGGTGTAAAGCAACTTCAAGGGTCAGCTGGTCTCTGTTTTCTTTCCTCAGGATCACTTATTAGGCAGTTACAACGTGTCAGGTACTGGGCTAAGTGCTTTACATGTAGCCGCTAATTTGAATCTCACAAAAAAATCTATGAAGTGGGTACTATTTTTACGCCCATTTTATATATGAAGAAATAAGGCCCAAAGAGGTTGAATAATTTGCCCAAGGTCACACAGCTAGGAGTGACAAAGCTGAAATTTGAACGCCAGTAGTCTGCTTCCAGAACCCATGCTCTTAATCAAAAGAGTAAACCAGATGATTTTAATTTAAATACTGATATTGTTCCAATTGTTAAACCATTCTTGGGCCATCAAGAACACTCTGAAGTCACAGACACGCTCACACTCAACTCAATGCTCTGTCGAATCAACTGAAATGCTGACAAATGCCAGGTGAAAATTGTTCACTCTACTCAAATCTTAGTTTTGAAGACAATTTTTAGTGTAGTTGCAAGAAGTGCTCCACATTCTGAGAAATAAAAATTGGCTTAAAAAAGAAAACATAGCTCGGAAAGCAGCCCTTCTGGTCCAGGCTGTGGTGACCTCCAATCCCAGCCAAGCTTTCTCACCGGATCCTGGGAGAGGAGAGGCTGCTCACCTATTCCACAGAACCCTCAAGATTAACCCAGCACCACCCACGTTCCCTCTCCTGAGAGATGCGACACCTGCCTCTCCACACTTGAGCTGCTTCCTCAAGAACACTGATGTTTGGCCAAGAAATGCAGAGGCGTCTAGGGGCTTCCCAGAACTTTGCTGACTTGAGTACAATAGAAAACCCCACTACACAAGGCACCCCCTAAAATCTGCAGGGCTGTCTGTGCACAAACAGAAAGGGAGCCTTCCCAAGGCCGGGCCTCCTCCTGGAGCCTTGCTCACAAGCCACCCCCACAACCTCCGCTCATCTCCACCCAGCGAATCTGGCGACCCAGCTCCAAACACGCCTCCCCCAAGAAGCAACCCCTGTGAGAAGACTGTGTTCAACTATGGCATCGGTCCCACCTGTCCTACACGCCGAGGACACACAGGTCTCCTCTCACCACTCCACCTTTCACTAACTGGACTCAGACACTGAAAAAATTTGGATTTTTTTTTGTTGTTGTTGTTTTTTGAGATAAAACTGACATCCCTCAACATCCTATTTCCTGCTACTCACTCTCCAAGACTCAGAAACCAGAGATCCTGATATCACAGCACCTGAAGTCGCTAGAGGAATTCGGAAACCCAGGAGTTCAGGAACCCGCAGACTCATGGCGTGAGAATTATCACTACAGCCCTGGGTCACAAGAGTAACATTTCCATGACTCCAGGGAGCACGTCTACTCTCACAAGACTCGATTCAGTGACTTCTCGCTGGCTCTTTGGTAGATGTTACTGACCTCCAGACTCAGACCCAAAGGACTTAGACACCAAGCGGCCAGCAGAAAGTAGGTATTCCTGTGAACTTGAAAGCACAAAAGAACCAAATGTATTCATTTACTGTAAGTCTGTCTCTTATACAATCTCCCTCCACTCTCACCCCAGCGAAAGGCCCTAGCGGATTCTAGCACAGAACTTGATGGTAGGAGCACCATAAATATTTGTTGAATAAAACAAATGGGGTAGCCAACAGAAAGACAGACTCCCACCCAGACCCATGGCTCCACACAGAAATCTGGACACTGCAGAGCTCCCATGTGCATACCAGGAACCTGGACATGGCACACAAGCATGCTGTAAGACGCGGATGGTGCTGCTGGTGGAAGTAGCCCATGTTATGGTTACAGGGTCCAGGACCATCTGCCTGGCCTGATGCCTACACTGCCCACTGTGGAAAATGCCTCATCCCATCACTAAACAACTGGTTTCAATCAGGGAAGAGTAATGGAGGCAGAAATTTATCTCAAAGCAACTTTGAGCTTGATGTTATTTCCCAGCATAAATCCACCCTGTGGACACAGGCCCTGACTCACTCCAGATCCGGTCTATATATAATGGTTTCTTTCACAAGTAATGTTATTCTGAGTCTTATGTTTGCACAGGAGGCTAACCGGGATGACATTTCCTCCTCTACAACACTCTCACTTAAAGGAAGCCAGGTATTTGGACGATTCCAGAACTAGAGTTGGCTTTTCATGCCACTTCCTGGTCAACGCTGAGCATTACTCTCCCTTTTTATGGTACGAATCACAACCCCTCCCATCAAAGCAAAAATAAATAAAGAAGAGGAAAGGAGGGAGGAAGGGGAAGGAAGGAAAGAGGGAAGCAGAAGGAGAGAGGGAAAGAAGGAAGGTAGGAGGGGGGGAGGGAGGGAGGAAAAAGAAATGATCCAGTGCAATCCTAGAGTCCCCGCTCCTGTTCCATCTTGATTTATCAACACTTCCCTGTAGCTGTGAAGCCCAGGGAGGACCATGGATTTTGGAGACATGGAGGTGAATTTCTCACTTGGCATCAACTTATAGGTGCCATAGAACGTGGGCTCCATGAAGGCAGGGACTCTGCTGGCCCTGTTCAGCACTGTGTGTTCAGAGTCCAGAACAGTGCCCGGTACTTAACTGGAGTTTAGTGAATATTTGTTAAATTAATAAAATTAATCAGCAATTCATCCTCTGGCTCCAGAGATGCACCAGGTTTGCTAGGTTGGTGGTTTTCTTGTTCCCTTCACTCAGGCTCCCAGTGATTTGGGGGTGCCACCCATGCAAAGAAAACTCATTTTAGCAAGTTTTACTAATAGTGACTAACCTGGAAAAGCATAAAGAACCTACACCTTTGGTGGTTTGTGGAAAGTCCCCATTATATGACCTTTGAAGATCAGCAAAATGTTGTACTTAGTATCACAGCCCTACATATAATTATACATTGTTTCTACACAAACAATTTCAATTTTTAGGTGCCTGTTTGTTATACATTTTTAAGCCCTTTCAAGAGGAATGGGCCCTTTAGAAAAAGGACAAAACAAAAATATCAGCACAATCACAAAGGAATACTTAAAGTGAGATTCTGGTAGTATGTAACAAAAGGGGAAAGATAAACATTAAGAGAAATCGAATGCAAAACCCAGGCACAAAAAGGACAAGTTCCACTGAGTATGAAGGTGTAAATTTTCTTCTTAATCAAAGTACGGAAAAGCAGAGGTCTGGATGCTTCAAGGAGTCCAAAAAGAAACTCCCAAGACCCTCCAACCTGTCATCCAGACACAACCCCTCCCCGTCTACGGGCAGGTATCTCCCCACATCATTCTGGACCAGTAAGACTGGTAAGTACTATCCTTTATTAAAGGCTTGCTACTGTTTTGTTGTCCAACCTTACCCAAGTACAACATATTACAGTTCTCAAAGCACTTCCACACAGTTCCCGTTCTGTGATGATTTCATTCTTGAGCACCCAGTGCAAACAACAAAGACAAGAAAGAGTAATGGTGTGCAAGGAGCTCAACTGGCTAAGAATTTTCAACAGCTCTGCTGGTTCAATAGTCAGAATGAAATCAGACCCGCTAGCAGACTTGTCAACTTGTCCAAGCGGGCGGCCAAGTCCCAACTAGAGCCCAAGGCTGTTAGTCCACCCCGTACAATGCCTGTATGAAGATGCTGCTTTAACCACTGAAACCTGCCTGGAAACAGACACCCCACACGTACAGCCCGTACTCTTTCCCCCCCGATAAAAAGTATTCCAAATGAGGCTGCCACATAATCTCAATTTACTCAGGAATTAAAAGCTGCTTTTTGAATAAATATGGGCACTACATCCAGCAGCGCCTCAGTCTAAAACTGAAGCTGATTCTGATTCGCCCCGCTGAGGTGTGAGCTCACAGTGCCACTCTCGTTAAACAAAGCACCCCTCAATAGCCCGATGGGCTCCTTCTACCACCAACCAGAACGAGCTGCCATAGAGTTGATTCCAACTCATGGTGACCCCATGTGTGGCAGAGTAGAACTGAGCTCCACAGGGCTGGTTTTCAATGGCTGATTTTTCAGAAGCAGATCAGCAGGCCTTTCTTCCAAGGCACTTCTGGGTAGGCTCAAACCTCCAACTTTTTTGTTAGCAGCTGAGTGCAGTAACCATTTGCAAAAGAACCCACTTCTCAAGTTGATTTACAAAGAAAAAACATTCCCAGAATTCATGCCCTGTATTTGTTTAACTTATTCCTAACCTTGCTACAGAAGTATTTAAAGCAGAGGTTCTTAGTTTTTCTGGTAATTCTCAATTATTCAAGCTAGTTTTTCAACATATAGATTTTATCTGCTCTAGCTTTGCTCTCCACCTGCTGCCACCCATAGTCCAGAAATATTTAACAATCTCGGTATGGTCAAACTCAGAAAAATTGTACAAGGCAAAATTCTGCTTAATTAAACACATACGTCCTTCCTGTTAAGAAGCCCTGGTGGCATTAACAGTTAAGCACTTGGCTGCTAACTGAAAGACTGGCGGTTCAAACCCACCAGTGGCTCCGTGGGAAGAAAGACCTGATGATCTGCTCCTGTAAAGACTGTGGCCTAGGAAACTCTACGGAGCAGTTCTACTCTGTTATATAGGGTCGCTATGAGTTGGAATCAACTCAACGTCACCTAACGACAGCCCCTCTTCCTATTGGGGGCAGTGGTGGTTCAGTTGTAGAATTCTCACCTTCTATGCAGGAGACTGGGGTTTGATTCCCAGCCAGAGTACCTCAGGTGCAGCTAAACCCGTCGGACAGGTGAAGGCTTATGTGTTGCTATGTTGCTAAACAGGTTTCAGCAGAGCTTCTGACTAAAATGACCAGGAAGAAAGTCCTGGCAATCCACTTCCAAAAAATCAGCCAATGAAAACCCTATGGCTCACAACAGGACAATCCCATTCTGAATGGGGATGCCATGAGTTGGAGCTGACTTGACAGCAGTCAATGGCAACCCTTTCTGTTAGGACCTACACTTAGTCAGTGGCAAAGAACCAGGTTTGTGGAGATGTCAGGTGGGCAGCTGGGAGAAAGAAAAACCTAGGGGGTCCCTGACTCAAAGCAGGAATGCTGCTGATGGAAACCATACCTTCTCCACCCCCATCCTCTCCTTCTTTCTCCAGGCCTCAATGACTCTGTCAACCAGGGGTCCCTGAGAAGAGTAAAACAGACACAAAAATGAAAGTGCTTTATCTTCATTCATGTAAGGCACTGTTTTAATGTGGGGAGTCCCTCTCTGAACCATTCAGTGGGAGCCAGGCCTACAGAAGCAGCAGTTTGTTTCCCAGATCCTGGCTGGGGAGAACAGCATGGCTCCCTGGTTCTCAGGGCAGCACACAAGCATCTCTTTAAGACCACTCAGCTTTGAAAGTGTTTTTCAGCCTAAAGTGGACGTGGAGAAGCGCTCCATCTTTTCTAAAGACATGGATGATTTTTAAGTTTTTGAGGAGGCAAGCTTTCTTACTCTGAGTTGTGTTCTACTGGTGAGTAATAAATTTCCTGGTACTTTTCTTAATTAAGACAGCACCTTACCTGATCCAGAGCAACATTTCTGAGATCTGAACTGGAGTCCTTTCTCACACAATGGCTGCCTTTGAAAATACACATAAAATCAACTCAAGAAAAGCCACTAGCCTCTACAAAGGAAGGCTAAACCATAACCTGATTTTCAAGACCCTCCCAAGTCCCTACATAGCCACAAGAACTATCCAAGTAACACAAACAATAGGAAAACCACCCATCTTAGGTGGGTCTAGGTGTCACAATCCCTGAAAACAGGATCAGGGCAAGAAAGGGTTTAAAAGACTCTTACATCCTCTAAGATTCTATGAGGCTGAAAGACAGCTGCCGTGGAGTCAACTCTGACTCATGGTGACCTTATGCACAAGAGAACAAAACCTTGCCTGGTCCTGCATCATCCTCATGATCACCAGCATTTTCAAGTCCAATCTATCTCACCAGGCCTCTCCCTCACCTTCCCTGGCCCTCCACTCTGCCAAACATGATGTCCTCCTCCAAGGATCATTTGCTCCTGATGACATACCCAAAGCAAGTGAGACAGACGATATTCTGTTGGCTAATTTTCAGAAGCAGATTGCCAGGCCTTTCTTCCTAGCCTGCTCTTAGTCTGCTGAAACCTGTCCCCCATAGGTGAGCCCGGTGGTTTCTGAAATATCGACAGCATAGTTTCCAGCATCCTAGCACCACATAAACTAACACAGTATGACAAAGTCAACAGACAAGTGGTAGCTAAGGGCCTGAGGAGAGTCTAAACAACTGTGTTTAGTACCTGCAAAATGGACTCCAAAAAAGGTTTTCACCCTTGCTATTCAGGAGCAATAATAAAACATTTTGGCCACTGTCCCTTCACGGATTCCACAGTGCACTGATTTCGGTTCTCATTTCAGGCTGTCTGAAATGCTCCCTCTTCTTTCTGCCTGGAAAGTGTCATTTGATGGCATACACACTTCTTTAGGTCTGTTGTTATTATGTGGTGTTCCCAATTAGGCACAGGCAGAAACAGGTCAGGCATCTACCGCATGTTCAGATTCACAACTGTAACATTGAATTAAAAAAAAAGACATTTAAGTGATCCTCAGAAGGCTAAAAAGCAGGTAACTATAGCCTCCATTTCCAGCTTCCAGATACCCATTATCAGTGCTATTTGGACTCAAAGTGAACATTACCGTTCCATACAAGCAACAGACCATATCAACTTTTACAACCATCAAATCAACACAATATTTTAAAAGTTCCACAGAAAATATACACCCAAAAGGCTCAAAGGGTAGAATAAACAATTTCTTCCAAGAAAATAACAACCAGATTCCTTTTCATCTAAACTGTTCCTACCCAAAACAAATCCAAACCGACAAAGACTTCTCCCACCAGGCAGCGTACCAAACCCAGCTTCATCCCCATCTTCAATCACAGATGAAAAACTTGTTAGTTCCCCTCGAGTCCAGTCTGACTCACGGTGATCCCATGTGTGCAGACAGAACCGCCCCCAAGGGGTTTTCAAGGCTGTGGCCTTTTGGAAACAGATCACCAGGTCTTGCTTCTGAGGCGTCTATGTGGGTTCAAACTGCCAACCTTTTGGCCAGTAGTCCAGTGCTTAATCGTTTGCACCACCCCGGGACTCCTGATGAAAAACCACACTTCCCTAATTAGGCTAATCTACTTCCTAACACAGAGTCCCTGGGTGGTGAAAACAGTTATGTACTTGGCTGCTAACCAAAAGGTTGGAGGTTCAAGTCCACCCAGAGGTACCTCGGAAGAAAGGTCTGGCAAGCTACTTCCAAAAAAATCTGGCACTGAAAACCCTATGGAACACAGTTCTACTCGGACACACATGAGGCCACTGTGAGTTGGAATGACTCCACTGCAACTACTTTTTTTTTTTTTACTTCCCAATACAGACAAATCCTAGATATATTTCTATCCTCAACAAAAGCCTTGTTTTTCAATTGCACTGAATGAAAAGTAAACTGTCTTTCTTCCTGGGCAGTAAGTAACCTTTCTGAAGAATGAGACCCACACTTGACCATATGTTCCTAGTCTGCTAACTGAATTCTAATGGACGATTTTAACTGACTGAAAACTCAGGACAAGGAAGGCAAGAGGGCTAATAAAAGCATACAGAAGACCAGTGCTTTTCAAACTTCTCTGTGATGTACAGAAACATTTTGCACAACACTTGCTAAATATATTCATACATGAATACCTGAAACAAGTTAGTGTCAAGGAACAATATTTACCAAATGCAATGCACTCTTGACATTTTCTATTCTATTTCATTATTTTTAAAATGATAGTTGTGATCCACTAAACTGATTTCCACCTCACTAATATGACTCACAGTTTGAAATACACTGCCATAAACTGAACCCTACAGTTGCATCCCACAAGCTATTAACGAACTCTTTAAAAAGCCAGTGGACATCAACTGGCCTAACACAGCTCAGAAAGATAATGCTCTACATCCTAGGTTGGTGAGTAGCATCTGCGGTCTTAAAAGTTTGCAAGCAGCCATCTAAGATACAACTATGGGTCTCTCCCCTCTGCAGCAAAGGAGAGTGAAGGAAACCAAAGACTCAAGGAAGCAATTAGTCCACAGCACCAACTGCCCACACGAACCACAGCCTCCTCTAGGCTGAGACAAGAACTAGATGGTGCCTGGCTACCACTAACAACTGCTCTGACCCGGGACACAATACAAGGTCCAGGTTAGAATGGGAGGAAAATTGTAGGAACAAAACTCAAATTCCTAAAAAAGGTCAGACTTACTGGACTGATTGTGATTACAGGAACCTCCAAAACTATCGCCCTAAGATATCCTCTGAACTTGGAACTGAAGCCACTCCTGGTGGTCACCGTTCATCAAAATAAGAGATCAGCTTGTAAACACTATCATCATCGTGGTGGGAAAAAAAAGCCAGTGGACAGCAAAGACGCTGACCAATCACAGCAGACACTCCCAGGTAGGCTGTCTCCCTCCTATGTCTGGCAGCCACAGCTAGCCAGCTCCCCACCATCACCAGCAACCTAGGTTTAAGTATCTCCTAAACTCCCCGCTTTTCCCAGGTAACCCAGGGAGAATCTGTCGTATGCCTTTTTAAATCTCTATAAATTCAATCCATTCAATCTCTCACGGTGACAAAGTTGATTTACTGCCCACGGTGGAAAGCAATACTTCCTTTACATGCCCAAACCACCTCCCCTCAAGCTTAATGAAAAGAATGCCTTTCAGGAAGCCCAAGTGAAATGAACAGGTTGGTGCTCCTCATGCCTTTGTGATTTGTGTGGGTGAGCTATAGACAGAGTATGCACACATCTCTCAGCGCGGTGTTCATCTTCTCAGCCTTCGTCGTTGGCAGATCCAGCCTCTGGTGAAATGAGAAACCAGGAAACCCCCTGGATCCGGGGAGCCGCTCATCGGCCTGATTGACGTGAAACCAGGAAACTCGCTCACGTCCCACTGCACAGAAGCGCCTGGCAAACGAGTCAAAGCCACTTCAAGCCCCAAATCCTGAGGAGGGAAGGAGACACTCGAGGAGACGCGCCGGCGTGGCCGGCCTAGTTCAGGGACTAAAGCGGCTCGCCAAGGCCCGAGCGCAGCCCACCTTTCCCCAGGCCGGCCCCACTCCTGGGAAGGCAGGTGAGCGCGGGCCGCGGGGGACGCAGAGGCCGCGGGGACCACCGGCGCCCACGGGGTCGAGATGAGGAGCGTCCGGGTCAGGCCCGCGCTCCCCAGGACCCCTTCCACTGGCACTTCGACCCCAAACGGCCCACGACCCTTCTGCTGCGGCCTCCCCTTACCCACCCCCGAGAACTGAGCCTCCCCTACAGCAGAGAAGAAGGAGATGGGGGAAGAAGAGTTAGGAACGTGACGGCCCCGCCATACCGCTCTCGCCGCCCGGGAAAACCCCGTCTCGGGACCCCGGCCAAGCCCCGCCCTCCCCTCCCCCGCGTGGCCCCTCCCCTGCGCCTGCGCGCCGGGCCCGGCGGGGGCGGTGATCTGAGAGTGCGCGCGCCCTGCGTGTGCTGGCGTGGGGGGCGGGACCTGCGGGGCCCCGCCCCCTGCTCCCCTCCCTCCTCCCGCTCCCCCTCCCCCATACACTGCCGCGGCCGCCGCAGGAGCCCGGAGCTCCAGCCGCCCAGCGACTCCCCCTCCCCCTCCCCCAGCCCCGCCCCGCCCCAACCCGGGGCTCGGAGCCGGAGCCGAGTCTGCGCCTGGGGGTGAGTACGCGACCCCTCCCCAGCCCCCTCTTTTCTTTGAGGATCCCCCCACCACCCAAAGAAAAAAGCTGGACTCAGCTACGCGTCCCCTCCCTTCAACCTCCTGCGGGACCCGGAGGTACCCGGGCCCGCGGGACCCAGCGGTGGCGCGCGCTGTCCCCAACCCCGCACCATCCCGATCCAGATGTGAGTCCTCAGACCCTGCCGAGTGTCCAGATGTGCGCCGCCTTCTGTCCCCACCTCCCTGGAGATCCCAAGGGGTGGGACCCCCGGCCCCGACCTCCTAGCGCCACTCTCCTCCTACCTGCCCAGTCTAGGTGCGCGCGCCCTCGGTGGGTTCCAGCTGCGCCCCACCAGCTCGTCGCCGCTGTGGGGAACCAGCTGCCCCCGCCCCCGAGTTTTGGATTCTGGGGTCGCTGAGTACGATGCCCTCGGTCGCTTTTATCTTTTCTCCTGCTCCCGGATCCGAATATCTCCGAAGCCAGCCCGGGGTTGGAGCAGGGTTCGCGGGTGCTGGCTTGAGGCCGCCGCTGCCCGCGGCCGGTCTGGGGACTGGGCGGCAGGCCGGGGAGGTGGCGGGCCCCGGGAGCGTGTCCTCTCCTTGCGCCCCACACAGTGCAGTTCATTCATGAGCCGCTCGGGCCTGCGTTGGAGGGTGCGGTGGGGAAAGGACTGAGCCGCCGAGCAGGGAGTGGGGCAAAGGCCCTGCTGGGGGGAGGGGGCCACGCTTTGTTCTTCCTGGCCTTCTTCACTGCCGGGGGCGGACAGTCCCAGGGCTTTGGCCTCTTATTCCCCCAGAAAAGGAAAGGGCGCTTGGGAAATGGGGAGAAGAGGTCAGAGGGGCCGGCTGCCCTTGGAGCTCTGTGCCACCACCTGCCTGGGTCCCCTGGGCAGAGGTCTGGCTGCTCAGGGCAAGCCTGAACACTTCACCACCCTGGGGGCTGGGTTGTCCCTACCCAACACCACTCTCTACCTCTCCCTGAGTCTGCAACAGCCCAGGAAGAATGAGGCTATACCCAACCCCTCTCCAGGAGGGGCCCCCAGTCCTGCCTCCCAGACACAGGTGAGGAGGGGAATGGGAGTGTCTGCCAGGCTTCAGGTAGAGTGTCAGGTCAGCATGACTTGTCTTACAGGGCACCAAAAGGTCCAGACTCTGGCACGCCCTGGGTGGCACATCCTGGGGCCTGCTGTTGGCTCACCAGACACATCCTGGCCGGTGGGTTGGTAGGTGGGTGCGTAGAAATGTGGCAAAGCAGAAGGCAGGTGGTGGGTAGCTGAAAGCCCCCTTTTGGACATGGTACAAGTTTCCTCCAATTATACAGATTTTAGAGACCTGGGTTCAAATTCCATTCTACCATTCATTAGCTGTGTGACCTTGACAAGTTACTAAACCTGCCTGAGCCTCAGTTTTTATTAAAAAGTATGGTTACCACCACTTTCTTCCAAGGTTTATCGTGGGGTTCAAACTTGGTAACACAGGAAAAGAGCCTGGCACCTTGCCTGACAAGTGATCAATAACAGGTTCTCTTCTATGAACTTTTGACCCATCCTGGCATGGCATCACCCTGCCATGTCCCACCTCCCACCCTGCTGCAGATGGATCAGGCATATTTGAAGAGTTTGGGAGTATTCCCTGCCACTCAGTGACAGAGCACCTCAAACCTAAAAAAACCAAACCCATTATTGTCAAGTTGATTCCAACTCATAGTGGCCCTATAGGGCAGGGTAGAACTGCCCCGTAGGGTTTCCGAGGAGCCTCTGGTGGATTCAAACTGCCAACCTTTTGGTTATCATCTGTAGTTCTTAACCGCTGTGCCACCAGGGTTTCCAACAGAGTACCTAGCACAGTATAATCCCTTAGATCTGAACAAGAAGCTTCTCCTGAATGAGGGGTCTTATATTAAAATCTGTTTTTCCTTTTATTTTGATTCTTACCAGTTTTCCTCCACTAAACCAACCCCTTTTATTCCACACCTTATTTTTTTTTAAATAGCCTATTATGTGCCTTGAACGTATTAAGAGCTTTATGTAAATCATGTTTAATCCTCAAAACAACCACACAACTGGATTAGTAGCCCCATTTTACAGATACAGGTGATTAAGTAATTTGCCTAGGTTAGAAGCCGGTCTGTCTTCCCACTCCTCAGGCTGTGTTGCCTGTCCCCTATGCCTACCTCAGAACCTCGAATCACAAACCCAGTCCCTGAGCGAAGGGTCTCAGAGCCTGGGTGGAGGGTCTAGGAGCAGTAAGCAAGAGGGAAGTTGAGTGGGTTGAAATAGTGTGTAGCATTTCTCCAGAGTAAAAGCTGACAACTGCCAACCCCTGGCTCCCTGGTAGAAGTGGCTCCTGTGTTTGGAGAGGCAGCAAAGTGCAGTGGTTAAGAGCTTAGATTCAAGCAAGGCCGCCTTGGTCCATATGCGGATCTACCACATACTGGCTGTATGACCTTGGTCACCTTATGTACCCTCTCTGTACCTCAGTGTCATCTGAATTAGGATGGGGAGTAATTGAATTAATATTTGTAAAGTACTTAAAAACAGTGCCTGACAGAAAATAAGAGTTATATAAGCATTTAATAAATGCATTCTTTAACTACTACTTTTATTCTTACTTGTGGATACATATTTGCACAGCATCCTTCTAAAGGCCTTAGGGCAAGGATGTTAATATCCCTTAGTTACAGATTAGAAGACTGAGGCCCAGGTTACATAGTAACACAGCTCACTTCCGGCTTCTTTTCCGCGGTCAGGCCATACTGCCTTCCCATGATCCAAAGCCCTATATTTAATCTTCCCAAGTAATTCTATAAGAGAAAAAAAAAAAAAACTTTTAACTTACACCTCCCTACCCGCATCATGCACACACTTCTTAATGATAAAATAACCTTAAGTTAGCCTAAAATTCAGCTAGCTTCTGTCACTCTCTCTACACATTTCCAGCTAGTCTCAGAGCCTCAGTGTCAGACTAGAGAAATTCCAGGATATAACTGGCTCAAGCACCCCTGTAGAGGGGAGGAATTGCTCACCCCTTCTATCCCCCAATATCTGCCCAGGGGCAGGTTATCCAATAGGTACGGTAAGCATGGTGCTTACCTTGCTTACCACATCATCTGTAGTGAACAATTTCACATTTTTTCACCACATCAAGTGTTCTGCTTCCGGGTATGGCTGGCATCTCTCTCTCTCTCTCTCCCAACCCCACATCACCTTCCTACAGAATCAAAGCCTCTTTTCAAATTTACAATCCCTAACGGGGGCCGAGGAACCATGGTGGCGCAGTGGTTAAGAGCTATGGCTGCTAACCAAAAGGCCAGCAGTTTGAATCCCCCAGCCACTCCTTGGAAACCCTATGGGGTAGTTCTACTCTGTCCTGTAGAGTTGCTATGAGTCGGAATCAACTCCACAACAACAGGTTTGGTTTTGGTTTAACAGGGGCGGATGACCCAGTAAGCAAGGTAAACACGGGCATACTCGTGCTTACTTGCTAACCTGTAAACAATTTCACATGGGTTCATCAAAGATGTGGTGAAACCCATATGAAATTGTTCACTACAGATGATCTGGTAAGCAAGATAAGCACCATGCTTACCTTGCCTATTGGATAATCTGCCCTTGATTTCTGCCTCAGTCTTTTATCCTCTCAGCTGCTCAGCCCAGTGCTGGCTTTGAGAGCAGCTGGCCTTGATGAAGCTCAGCCCAGCAACTCCACCCCCTCAATTACAGAGGTTAGAGTAATCCTGTCAGCAGGCAGAGCCACAGCCTGGCCTCCACCCCTTATCTGCTCTTCCTCCCCTGTAAAATGGGCCTAGTGATCAGCATGTGCCCTGCCTTCCCTTCCACTTGGGATGGGTGAGAGGATCGGATGCAATTGAGAAAGGAAAAGTGCTTTGTGACTGTGAAGAGGGCGCAGTAGATGGACATGGGCATTTCAGTTACCAAGCACCTAGCTGGACCCTTACTCTCCCTGCTGGGTCCCCTTAATGTAGAAGTTCCTAGAATGTTCTACCTTCCTTAGGAGTGGAGAAGGAGCCTTGGTGGTGCAGTGGTTAAGCACTTGGCTGTTAACCAAAACTTCGGTGGTTTGAACCTACCAGCTGCTCTGCGGGAGAAAGATGTGGCAGTCTGCTTCTGTAAAGATCACAGCCTTGGAAACCCTCTGGGGCAGTTCTACTCTGTCCTGTGGGGTCACTGGGAGTAGATGGCAGTGGGATGGGTTAGGAGTGGAGGTATAAGGGGATGGCACTCGGGGAGGGGGGCACTGTACTTATTACATCCTGACCTGGTGGAGCCTCTGAGTTTGGGGAAAGAGAGGGGCAAAAGGTAGGAATGGTTGTAGCGATTATTTCTGGAGTGCACTGGAGCTGGGAGTTGAGAAGGGAGACTAGCGTAGAGGCCTGCTACAAACCCAAGATACCTGCACTTACCTTTCACCTTCCCTGACACACCATGGCTCTGCACATTTTCCGTTGACTTACCAAGGCTCCCAGACACACCCATGCACACACCCCACTTAGAGGCCAAAAGCTCCCTTCACTTCCGTGAACTGACATGCAGTCGCCTAGCTCCCCCTGCACACAGACACACGTCGGCATGCATTCGCATACCTGAACTCTCACATCCCCATAGTGTCCTTGTGTTCTCTGGCCAAAGAATGTTTAATAAGCATTTATTATGCTTCTGTGGTCTGCAGAGTCCTGTTCTGGGCACTTTAGAAAAGTATGGTGCCCTGAAAAGTGTCCTAGCTATAGAAGGAAGTTGACCTAGTTTTGAATTCAGGGTCCATTATTTTTTTCACAGTGTGACCTTGGGGAAGTTACTTAACCTCTCTGAGCCCCTATAGCGTCAGCTTTTTTTTTTTAAAGGAGGTAAATTTAATTTTATTAATATATTTTATATAATCCAATATATTCAAAATATTATCATTTTAACATATAATCAGTATCAAAATCATAAATGAAGTATTTTACTCTTCTTATACTAAATTGTTGAATCAGTTGTGTATTTTATACTTACAGGCCCATGGCCATTGAGTCGATTCTGACTCATTAGCTTCATCTTAAAATGGCAATGACATCCAACTCATAGAATTGTCAAGGACTGAATGAAATTGTGTCTGTGTTATTCCTGAAACAGTGGGCACTCAATAAATAGTGCTCACTACAATGACTAAATTAGTGGGTTTTCTTTGTTTTTTAAGGCGGATTGGGCTGGGAAGGAAAAGGGAGCCATATCTCACACAGAGCAGTTACTCACTTAGCCTTTCTAAACCATGCTTTCAGAGACTCCCTGGGACCCATGAAACAGATAAACAACCTCAGCCTCCCCTTTTACCTGAGAGCTTGAGCCTCTTGCCCTGCAATTGGGGCACCAGGAAGAGGACGGGGGGTGGGAAAATAGGAACTGGTGGGCAGGAGAAACACTGAGTCACCCCAGGGGGCTGAGGGACCCTTGCCCTTAGCGTTGCTGTCATTCGTTCTAGGTTTGTTGTTCTCTCTCTTTGTCTGGTTTCTTTTCTCCCCTGGGGACCCCCTCCCCCCAAGGCAAAACTTCAGTGTTGTCAGCAGCAGGAGTCCCCAGGGGCCCCCAGTAGGGCGGGGGTGGGGCACCAATGCCCTGGCCACACTATTCCTCCTCTTCCTCCTCCCTGGGAGCCTCCCCAGGGCTGGCTCAGCTCTGTTCCCAGACACTTTCAAGAGCCGGTGTGTCCGAGCCTCATTGCCCTTCAGGGGGAGATGGGGACTTTGTCCATCCATCCCTTTTCCCCCAAGATCCACCTTGAGGAGTGAGTGATGAACTGCACAGCCACAGCCGTGGCAGGGATCTGGGCAGAAGGGCAGCACCCTGGCTGCCAGGGCCTTGGATGGGCTAAGAGGCCTCGCCCACTCTCCTCTCCTTTGCAAATGGAAAAACTCACTGGAGGGCATGGCATTCCCAGCTTGCCCTGCTCTGGAGGCAGAAACACGGCACTCTGGGAGTTGTAGTTCTCATGCCACTCAGGTGATCCCTGTGCAAAGATTGTTGGGGAGAGGTGAGGGAGCTAGAGGGGAGAAAGGTGTAGCTGCTTCTGCGCCAGGGAAGACAAGTGAGGGTAAGCAGGAATGACTGGTGCCAGGCAGGTAACACAACTTAGAAGTCCTGCTTTTTAAGTGACTTCCTACTCTGACTCCATCCTCTGACCCTGACTCTGAGGGCAGAGGGGCAGCTCTGGAGCAAAACACCTTGTTTTAAAGCCAGTTATATTAGAGAGGCGATTTAAGGAGTTGAAAACCCTAAGTGAGTGAAATCATGCCATTTTTCTAATAGGGTAGAGATTATGATGAGGCAGCTGCTCCTGACCCATCATCCCCCAGCCTGGGGGCCCTTCCTCTTAGCCCCAAATCTTCAGGCTTAAGACCCCTCCCATCTTCCCTTAGGCTCAGCCCTGCCCCCTGCCAGAGACAGAGAGAAAGAGAGTGTGTGTGTGTTTGTATATGGGGGGTGGGGGGGAATGATAGAGAAGCACAGACAACTTCCAGCTTTGAGGAAGTGGTCTCCCCAGTCCAGGCCCAGCCTAGCATCTGGGCCAAATTCTCCCAGGCCCAGGGTGGGGCCACAGCCTGGGGCCATGGAAGTAAATCCACATGACTCAGCCCTCTCCTCCCCAAGCCCTTATCTCTGTAGGCCAGAGCTTCTACCTACTCAGGCAGCCTGGGGATCAGCCCTCACTGCCCCCCCACCCCACACCCACCCTGCAGGGACCACGAGGAGGATGGGGGTGAGCCCGCTGATCACTTTGCCCTCTGCCCAGGAGGACCATGCGGCAGTAGCAGCCATGCTGCCCTTCCTGCTGGCCACACTGGGCACCACGGCCCTCAACAACAGCAACCCCAAGGACTACTGCTACAGCGCCCGTATCCGCAGCACTGTCCTGCAGGGCCTGCCCTTCGGGGGTGTTCCCACCGTGCTGGCTCTCGACTTCATGTGCTTCCTTGTGAGTGTTCACATGCCACCCCCCACCCCTGGCACCCACACGCTGTATATACATGACAAAGATCTCTAGTCCTACCACTCTCCTATCTGACCCTGACTCCCTAGGCTTAACAGCAGGGAGAACCCCTACCAACCAGACACCAAACCCTAGCCCAAGCCTAGCCTCTGGCCATTCACCCAAGCCAGGATCAGCCCCTTCTAAGACAAGATTATTGCCCCTTTGCCCCCACACCCCATGGCCAGCCCCGTGGGTGGTAGCCTCTCCCCCTGCCAACCACCCCCTCTTCCCTCAGGCACTGCTCTTCTTATTCTCTATCCTTCGGAAGGTGGCCTGGGACTATGGGCGGCTGGCCTTGGTGACAGATGCAGACAGGTAAGGCTCTGGGGCCCTTTTCCTATCCCTACACATGTACAACACCCCTTGTTCCACAGTCCTCCTCAAGGATAGGAAAGAGCCAGCCCTCACTCATCCCCCTTTCTTAGGGGGATGAAGAGGGACCAGTCCTGGAGGAGCAGGCATGGGGGCATGCAGGGCCCTTAGTTGGGACACTGCCCCTTGCCAGTCCTCAGGGACTTTCCGCCACCCTTGCTAACCCTGTCTGTTCTCTGTCCCCAGGCTCCGGCGGCAGGAGAGGGACCGAGTGGAGCAGGAATAGTATGTGGGGCACCCGCCCCCTGATCCCTACTAAACCACCTTTTCCTTTTCTTCTCTAATGCTTCTCTTTTCTTCCTGCCAAGTTGCTGGTTTCTCTTTGCAGTTTTCTCATCTGCAGGCTCATGTTTTGGATTAACGCAGGCGGTGTGCTTTGCAGGGCAAGGGGCTCCCCAACTTGTCTTTGCCTCCCCCTCCTCCTTCATCTCTCCCTCTGGCTCTGTGTCTGGGAAAAATCCCTCCCTGTGTGCCCTAGCGCTTCTGGCCCTGGTTGGCTGGAGGGAAGGGGCCATCCTCAAGGAAGTACAGCACAATTATCCCATTAGCAGCAGAGACAAACCACTGAGCATCACCGTGGTTTCCCTCCCCCTAATAGCTAGCTCTTCATATTTCAGGCTTCCCTGCTCACCTCTTCTGGAGGCCAGGAGGGGGGCTGCCCGAGGAGGCCCCAGTCTGGCCCTTTATGTTATATTGTGGTCTCTGTCTATAGAACTGGAGCTGGATTTGCAACAACTGCTGGAGTCAGGGAAGAGGGAGGCTAGGAGCCCAACCTGGAGACGGCCCCTTTCTCCCCCAACCTCTCCAGGATTCTCCCAGTACCTCCTTTCCATCTCCTCATGGCCCTTTGCTTAATATTGTCTTTGTTGCGCCCTCTGGTGGTCAAGTCCAGAACTTCAGGGCCCTTTAGTGTTCCTGCTTCAACTTCTGTAGAGAAGATAATGAAGATACCCTCATTCCTTAAGGCTGCCTAGTGTCAGGTCCCAGGTTCCCCTGAAGGGAAAAGGGATATTTGAGGGGGGCAGGGTAGAGGGCAGGCATTCCTCCTCGCTTCAGCCTCTGCGCTTTTCTGTGCCTTTCTGTATCCCTGGAGCTCAAGAGTGGGAACCTCCCCACTTCATCCCTGCCCCCAGGGGCTCAGACTCACCAAGAACTCTGATCTCTCATCTCCTCACCCCCAGTGTGGCCTCAGCTATGCACGGGGATAGTCATGACCGGTATGAGCGTCTCACATCTGTCTCCAGCTCCGTTGACTTTGACCAAAGGGACAATGTGAGTGCCCTCTTCACACTCCCTTCTCCTCCAGGGCAAGTGGGCTCAGCAACCTCTAACTTCCAGTGATACGGAGTCAGGGATGCTGGGGTGGCCTTCTGTTCCACAGGGGAGTGACTTGTCTAAGATCCACAAACCACCAGACCTGGAACTCCTGCCTCCTGTCCAACATGTCACAGCCTCTAAATGAGTGTGACCCAACATCTGGGAATTCCAAACGTTGTTTGACACAGTAGAGTTCCATGCCCACATCTGCTGATTAACCCTGTTGTTGTTGGGTGTTGTCAAGTCACTTCCTACTCCTAGCGGCCCCATGTAACAGAGTAGAACTGCCCCATAGGGTTTTCTAGGCTGTAATCTTTATGGAACCAGATGGACAGGTCTTTCTCCCATGGAGCTGCTGGGTGGGTTAAAACTGCCAGCCTTTTGGTTAGCAGCCAAGCACTTAACCATTGTGCTACCAGGGCTCCTCTGATTGATCTTAAGGACACCTTTTCCTCAGATGTGGTTTTAAAGAAATAATAATGAACCTTCCAGCCCTGCTTAGCAAAACATAGAGAATCCATTGTGTTGCTCAAAGGTTGCAGACTCGTTGCCCTTGGTTGTGTGGGGCCAGTTGACGTGCTTATGGATCAGAGCTGAGTGGTTGCAGCCCCTTTAGACACGGCATATCCATGGTGGTCACAGCAGTCCCCACTACTCCCTTTCACATCAAGCCTTACACACTGGTGTTACCTGCCTTGTCCCTAACACTCTGTGAGGGTGAGAACCCTGCTCAGGTTCTCAGGTGAGAACCCAAATCCTCAGACCCTGGGGTGGCCCTGATTAGCCCGGCTAAGGCTGGGGGCCCTTGCAGCTCCCATAACAGCCCCAGCAAAAGAAGGTGGTCGGCTTCCTGAATTGAACTCCTGCTGGTAAGCGGCAAGACAAAGGTAGCATCCCGCCAGCCAGAGGTGTGTAATGGTCCCCAGTTTCAGGTGATGTTGGCAGCAGGCTACATAGTCCTGCAGCTTGGCTGAAGGGCACCTTTCTCCCCCATCCTGTGCTAGCCTGAACTTCTCCTGGTAGGAGGCTAGGAGAGGGTTCTGCCTGGCCCTCCCCCCACACCCAACTCTCCTGCTGGTCCCTGCCTGAGGCAGACCTGGGGGCTGGCAGGGGGGAGCTTGCAGCTCACAGTGGCCTTGTGTAGCAGACCCTCCCAGATAGGTGGCAGAAACATGGGTATTGAGACCCACCCTCTGCTTTCAGTCATCTGGAGGTCTGGGGGTCCCTACCTCCCTTCTAGAAGCCCAAAACCCACCCATTCTTAACCTAGCCCACACAACTGTAGAACTTCCTTCCAGTTCTGTTGCCCCATTGGGTATTTGCAGGGCTCTATGGCTTGAGACTGAGGGTCTACAGATAACCAGCTTGTCATTGGTCCTTTTTCTTCTTTGAAGCCTGGGACTTTGCCTCCCCTTCCTTCTCCCCTCATGAGCTTGTTCCTGGGTATGATTTTGGAGGGGGTGCTATGCCAAAGTGAGCCACAGCCTAGGAGTAATTGTGAGCATGGGTGGGTGAGACTTGGGGAGGGAGGTTGAGGCTGGCAGGATAGGGGCTCCAGCTGATAGCCCTCTGTCTCCCCAGGGTTTCTGTTCCTGGCTGACAGCCATCTTCAGGATAAAGTAAGTGAACAGTCTTCAAGCTCTAAAGAAAGAGAGAAACAGAGAGAAACTTCAGAGCCTGTCATCTCCCTACAAAATGCAGAAGCCAGCAGCTTTGAGGGCCTTAGCGCTCCTAGCCAGCCCAGCACCCTCTTCCTTACTCCAGGAGGCCAGGGCCTGGGGGCCCCAGCCTGTGCTGTCCCCTCAATGCTCACTTGCCCCAGTCTCTTCTGTGACCTTGCCTGGGAGGCCAGCTCTGCCCTCATCTCTCCCTGCCCCTGCCCCTCCTTGAGAGCAGGGGCTGGAGCCCCCACCCAGAGCCTCCTCCGTGCAGCCAGCGGGTGGGGGCAGCAATCAGGCTGGAAGCAGCCAGCCAGCCACAGGCAGGAGCAGAGCCCAGCAGGCAGAACTCAGGAGACCGAGCCAGAGTCCGGCAGGCAGGCAGTGAGCGCTGAGAGAGGCAGGAAGCTCGGACAGGTCAGCACCGCCACAGCCCACTCCCCCTGGCCCCCAGGGCCCTCCCCAACTCTCCCGGGCTTTGCCACGCCAAGCCCACCCAGCACCCCTAAAGTGCTGCTTCTTCCCTGGACCCCCATCCTCTCTCCTCCTTTGAGTCCTCCTCCCTCCACTTCCTCCCTTTTCAGGTCTTTCTCTTTTCCCTTCCCTTCTCTATTCTCCATGTTTCTTCCTCCCCTTCCTCCCTCTCCAGTCTCCCTCCTTTATTCCCTTTCCTTCCTTCTTTCCTTCTCCTTCCCTCCCTCTTTCCTTCCTTCCTCCTTCCCTCTTTCCTTCCTCTTACCCTCCCTCTTCCACCCTCTCTCCATCCCTCTTTCCTTCCTTCTTTCCTCTTTCCCTCCCTCCTTCCTCCTTCCCTCTTTCCTTCCTTCCTCTCTCCCTCCCTTTTTCTTTCCTTCTTCCCTTCTTTCCTCCCTCCCTCTTTCCTTCCTTCTTTCTTTTCTTTCTCTCTCTTATCTCTTGCCTTCTCCCTCCAGTCCACCCCCTTTCCTCCCTCCCCTCCCAGAAAATAGGGGACAGATACCATTTCAACCCCTTACTGCTGCCAGTGGGCAGGGGCTAGGGTGGAGGGGGCGCAGGATGGGTAAGGATAGGCACGTTGTGGCCCCTCTCCACCTGGCCTTTACCTCTGTGCTCCCTGCCTGCAGGGATGATGAGATCCGGGACAAATGTGGGGGTGATGCCGTGCACTACCTGTCCTTCCAGCGGCACATCATCGGGCTGCTGGTTGTCGTGGGTGTCCTCTCTGTGGGCATCGTGCTGCCTGTCAACTTCTCAGGGGACCTGCTGGGTCAGTGAGGACCAGGGTGGGAGCGGGGCGGGGACAGGAGAGCGCAGGACCAGACGTGCCCTGATCCTTTCCCTCCTCCCACCACCTAGAGAACAATGCCTACAGCTTTGGGAGAACCACCATTGCCAACTTGAAATCAGGGTAAGGCTGGGAAAGTGGTCCATGTGACTGAGGTCCGCAGCCAAAGTCTGGGCCATAACAGGGAGGAGAGGCAAGGGGTTATGTCCAGGAGAGGAGTGACTGAGACTGCAGAGAGGGCTTTGGGTCCCTGAGGGTTTAGGTTGGAGGCAGAAGGGGTAGATCCCTAATGAGGATCCCCAGGATGATAGCATAATGAAGAGGGGGTGGGTGTAATTTTGGGCCGGGAGGGCTGGCTGGGGGCAGCTGGAGGACAGTGTAGCCAGCAAGTAGGACAGGGAGAGAGGTCCTCTCAGGGACATTCCAGTTGGAATGGAGCAATCTTGGCCTCTGGAGGGATGTGGGACATAAGGCTCAGTGCCTGAAGACAGGTGGTAGTAGAGGGGCCCTATAGCGAGGGTTTATCACCAGGAAGTTGGGGGCATCTGAGTGTGTTTCCAGCCCCAGTGGCCACCATGTGCCTCCCTGCACTCCCCCAGGAACAACCTGCTATGGCTACACACCTCCTTCGCCTTCCTGTACCTGCTGCTCACCGTCTACAGCATGCGCAGACACACCTCCAAGATGCGGTACAAGGAGGACGACCTGGTGAGTGGGCGGAGCCCGGGTCCTCCACATCCCCAGCCTCCCAGCCTCTTCCCTCCCTTCCAGGCCCCTCTTGCCTCAGCTCCAGAGTTAGGCCAGCTGGGTTTGAATCCTGCCATAGCAGCTCAGCTGTGGAACCTTGAGCAAGTTACATAAGCTCTTCAAGCCTCAGTTTTCTCATCTGTAAAGTGGAATCACAACAGTACTTCTCTTAAAGTTGTTGGGAATGGTGAAGTGAGGCAACATGTGGAAACCCCCCATGCTGTGCCTGGCACTCAGTAAACATTAGCTGCGGTCGATGTGATGATTTTGATTATTCCCTCCCCTTCTACATTCATTCACCTAGCCAGTACTGAATGCCTGCTCCCTGCCAGCACTGTGCTGGGTCCTGGAGCCTCACAAGAGTGAAGTCAGACATGGCCCCTTCTCTGGGAGCTCGTGTCTAAGGATCTGAGAGTACCTCTTCCAGTCCCCCACTAAACCCCTCAGAGAACAAGAGACCAGATGGCTCATTCATTAAGCTTGCTGCCTGATTTCTGTTAGAAACTCTTCACCCACTTTCCCTCGGACCTGGCTTACCCTTGAGGCCTCCTCCCACCCCTGTCATCTCCTCTGTGTTCATCCCACTCCCCATCCCTCAAAACACAGCATCCTCCCACAGCCCCTCCCTCATCCTCTGGGGTCAAGCCTCAGGAAGACAAGCCCACTCCCCTGTCACCCAGGTGAAGCGGACTCTCTTTATCAATGGAATCTCCAAATATGCAGAGTCAGAAAAGATCAAGAAGCACTTTGAGTGAGTAAGCACCCTCGCCCCCTTGCTCATATTCCAGCCCCAGGAACACCCTCACACTCCTCAACTTGGAGGTGCAGGGTTACGGGGGGAGGGAGGAGGTTGGGCTAAGTAGGAACTCTGACTCCGAAGTGGTCTAGCACTTGGGCTGGGTGGTAGGCCTGTTAAGAAACAGTAGAAATACTAGAAATACTTTAAGGCTTCCTCTTCCTTCTGGAGTGGACTAGGCCATGGGTTATTGACTCAGGGTCCATGGGCCCTTTGAGACGTATGTCTTCGTCAAAATTGTATGTGACATTCTGGGGTTCATGTGCAGACATGGCAGGGAAAAGTTCTGTGGCTCTCAGTGTTCTCAAGGAGTCCAGGAGAAGCTGGGCTAGATATTCTCAGAGGTTCTTTTCTGCTCTGGAATGCTGTCTTAGGAGAGAGGGGAACATACACCCCAGATTGTAAGGTGGCCAGAAACTGGAGAAAAGGGAGGAAACCCCAAGAGGCAAAGGGAGAACTCATCTGCTTGCCCCATGGCCAGGGTGCCTCTTGGGGCAGAGTTCATGGGGAGGAGGAGGAGGGATGAAGTCAGAAGGAAAAGACCATCAAGGGGGATGGGATCCCACCACGCATTCATCTGTTCCCTCAGCAAACGTTCTCAAGTGCCATTAGCCATAAGTCACCTAGGTAGGGGGAGGGCCCTGACACTATCTCTCAAGGGGTTCATAGTATGGTAGTCAGCCTTAGGAGCAGTCCGGGATCTGATCAGAGATTGACCTAAGGTCATGTCATTGGGCAGTTTGGGGTCAGAATTAGGAGTTGGTCAGTGGTCATGATAAGGGACATTTGTGGTCTGAAGTCAGAACCACGGCTCAGCCTATGGTCAGGATTAGGGCTCAGTCGATGGTCCAGATCAGCTGTCAGCTTGCCTGGATCAGAGATCAGTCATTGTCCTGGATCAGGACATACATGATACGGTCAGGGATAGTGTTTGGGCAGGATCAGATCCTAGGCCCCTCATGTAACAGAATTAAGGATCAGTTTGTTACCAGCATTTAATGGATGAATACTCGTTTATTTGACATGCATTAGACACAGGTCCTGCTTTTATACAGTTTACAGAATGGTAGTCAAAATCAGGTTATCCTTCATCAGTATGAGAGAACCATTTGAGATCGTACTGGGGGTTCAAGCTGTGATCAGCATTAGGGGCTGGGTCAGGATCAAGAACAGTGTGTGCTCAGAATTAGGTGAGATCTTAATATTACCATCCAGTTGGAATCAGCTGTCAGTTTGTACTGAGATCTATTCATTTAATAACAAATATCTATTGGAGCATCTATTATGTGCCTGTACGGAGTAGAAGCTGGGGATACAGCAGTAAGCAAACAAAGACAAAGCTGCTGCCCTCCTTTTGCTTACGTTCTTGCAGGGGAGAGAGGTGTACAAACAATGAACAATTGAACCAGTAATAGATACTATGTCAAGTGGAGATAGGCCCTAAGAAGAAAATCAGAACTGGGTCAGGGGCAGGGTGAGAGTAGTCAGGAAGGGTCACTATGTCAGATAAGGTGGGCAGGATGGGCCCCTGACAGGGTGACATTTGAGCAGAGACCTGCTAGTCAGTGCTCCATTCATTTACACACTGTGTTGTGCACCTTCTGCCAGGAGACCAAGAAGAACCAGACTGACTGGTGTCCTTGGGGAGCTCACTGTCCTGATGGTCTGTTTAAATGGGTGGTCTGTGAATTTGTTTAGGAAATGATCTGTGACTAAAATTAGTGGTCAGCCTATAAACAGGAGTAGGGGAGAATACTAATTAGAGTTTTCGGGATCTGTGGGGTATTATGGAATAGTCATTTCACTGATCCATTCATTCAGCTTTTTTTTTCTTTTTTTAAATTTTTATTGTGCTTTAAGTGAAAGTTTGCAAATCAAGTTAGTCTCTCATATAAAAATTATATACACCTTGCTCTATACTGATAGTTTCTCTCCCCCAAATGAGACAGCACACTCCTTCTCTCTACTCTCTATTTTTGTGCCCATTTGGCTAGCCTCTGACCCCCTCTGCCCTCTCATCTCCCTCCCCAGACAGGAGCTGCCCATATAGTCTCATGTGTCTACTTGAGCCAAGAAGCTCACTCCTCACCAGTATCATTTTTCTATCCCATAGTCCAGTCCAATCCCTGTCTGAAGAGTTGGCTTTGGGAATGGTTCCCGTCTTGGGCTAACAGAAGGTCTGGGGACCGTGACCTCCGGGACCCTTCTAGTCTCAGTCAGACCATTAAGTCTGGTCTTTTTCTGAGAATTTGAGTTCTTCATCCCACTGTGCTCCTGCTCCCTCAGGGGTTCTCTGTAGTGTTCCCTGTCAGGGCGGTCATCAGTTGTAGCCGGACACCACCTAGTTATTCATTCAGCATATGTTTATTGAACACCTCCTGTGTGCGAGCTATTGGGCCAGGTCCAGGTATACAGTCATGAGTAAGTTGCAGCCCTTGTCCTCGTGGAGTTCCTTGGCTATTTGTCAGTATTAGGTAAGGCCTGCAGTCCAGGTCCATAAAGAAAACAAAAATCCTCACAACTGGACCGATAAGCAACATCATGATAAGTGGAGAAAATATTGAAGTTGTGAAGGATTTCATTTTACTTGGATCCACAGTTGACACCCATGGAAACAGCAGTCAACGAATCAAACAATGCATTGCATTGGGCAAATCTGTTGCAAAAGACCTCTTTAAAGTATTAAAAAGCAAGGGTGTCACCTTGAAGACTAAGATGTCCCTGACCCAAGCCATGGTGTTTTCAATTGCCTCATATTCATGAGAAAGCTGGACAATGAATAAGGAAGACAGAAGAAGAATTGACACCTTTGAGTTGTGGTGTTGGAGAAGAATATTGAATATACCACGGACTGCCAAAAGAACGAACAAATCTGTCTTAGAAGAAGTACAACCAGAATGCTCCTTAGAAGCGAGGATGGCAAGACTTTGTCTCACATACTTTGGACATGTAATCAGGAGGGATCAGTCCCTGGAGAAAGACATCATGCTTGGTAAAGTGGAGTTTCAGCGAAAAAGAGGAAGACCCTCAAAGAGATGGATTAACACAGTGGCTGCAACAATGGGCTCAGGCATAACAACAATCATGAGGATAGCACAGGTCCGGGTAGTGTTTTACTCTGTTGTACACAGGGTCGCTATGACTCACAACTGACTCAGTGATACCTAACAACAATAAAAACCACGTGGTCCAGATCCAGGGTCTGTTTGGTTTGGAGGACTGTCTCAGCATAATTAGGGATATCCAGTGTACAAAATCAGAGGCCTTGTGTGGTTGGGATTAAGTAGGGATTAGTCTCGTAAGAGATTCCTAGGTGGTGCACATGGTTTGTGCTCTTTGACTAACCAAAAGTTTGGTGGTCCGAATCTACCCAGGGCCACCATGGAAGAAAGGCTTGGCAATCTGCTTCCAAAAGGTCTTAGCCATTGGAAAACACATGGAGCATTGTTGTACCCTGACACACGTGGGTCAACATGAATCGGAACCAACTTGACAGCAACAAGGTTTTTTTTTGGTTTAATCTGATAAGAAGGAGGGCTCAGATTGTCACAGGGGCTGAAGGCCTTTCCAAAGAGGAAACCTACAATGGTCTGAGCAACGATAGTGTCAGGGGAAAGGTCAACCTCCTGGGAAGTATGTTTACAAAGCCCCATCTAAGACTGAAGTTTCTAAATTCTCATGGGTTTATGAGGTCTGCCTTGCTACTTTGGAACCATATCTCACATATCTTTAATACTTAGTGATCCTTCATTAAAAATAAAAAGATGGGGACTCAGCCTATGTTAGGATTAAGGAGCAGTATGTAGTCAGAATTGAAAAATAACTGTTTCTTCACTCAGCCAGCAAGCATCCCTCCAGCCCTGCCAAGTACAGGTCCTGGTGCGCCTGGACAGGCTGCCTGGTCAGATTAAACATGGGTCAATCTCAAGTTAAGGTTGGGGTCAATCTCAGGTCAGGGTTAGAGCAGATCTCAGGTTTTGGAGAGAGGTCAATTAAGGGTCAGTCTCTGGCCAGGGTTGAAGTTCAGTCTCAGGTCAAGGTTCAGGATCAATTCTGGTCAGTCTTTAGACAGGGTCAGAGATCATTCTGTAGGCTGGGGATCGATTAGTGATCATTACTTGGGGTCAGTCTGTGGTCAAGGCTAAGTGATGGACTGTGGCCAGGACTTCTGGAACAGGGTTAAGGGGACAGCCTATGATTGGATAGTTTCCCTCAACTTGAAGTTCACAGGCCTAGGCACGGTCAGATGCAGCCTTGGCTTCACCACCTCCATGCCAGTGTGTACTCATGTACCCAGGCGTCAGCTCACCCACAGCCCCTCATGCGTACAGGCACACTCTCCCCACTCACATAGGCATGGGGAGAAATTTCAAAGTCTGTTCTTGGGGAGCTCTCATTTTTGTAGGATAAAGGAGTGCAGATTAGGAATGCGTGTTTTACAGGTCATAGGGTCATGGATGAAAGTCAGGGGCAGGTGAGCAGGGTCCCTGCAGGAGGTGATGGGGGTGCTGTGTTTCAGGGAGGCCTACCCCAACTGCACGGTTCTTGAAGCCCGCCCATGTTACAACGTGGCTCGCCTTATGTTCCTGGATGCGGAGAGGTAATGAGGGCTATACCCAAGGGGCCCTGCCCATGGTGGAGGGTGTCCTCGCTGCCACAAAGGAGCCTGGTTCCCCTTTCAGGTTTTTCCCAGAGCATTTGGTATTAAATTCCACCTATGGAATGCCTGTTAATTCAGCTCCAGAAAGAACAAGGCCTGGGTGTTAATTTGTTGCAAGAGGAGGAGACCTAAGTCCCCACCCCATCTGAGCACATACTCTTCTTCAGTTACAGCATGAGAAATTCAGGGCAGACAATAGGATGAACTTCTGGACCGCAGGGGATGACTAGGGAGACCCTGGGCTGGGGGTGTGTCTGAATCATGCATCCTAAACAAATCCAAGAATAACAAGATAGCCCCTGTCCTCGGGGAGCAGACTAGATGACCCCCAGGCTGGGCTCCCTGCCATCCTCCCACCCAGAAGCAGCCCTGGCTGGGTGGTGGGTAACTAGGCACCTGGGTCCTGCAGGAAGAAGGCCGAGCGGGGAAAGCTCTACTTCACAAACCTGCAGAGCAAGGAGAATGTCCCCACCATGATCAACCCGAAGCCCTGTGGCCACCTCTGCTGCTGTGTGGTGCGCGGCTGTGAGCAGGTATGATGTGGGCTGGACATGCCACATGAGCCTGGGAAGGAGTCGGACAGGTCCAGGGGAGACAGGTCACAGCATACAGATGGACGTTTCCCATGGTGGAGCCCTGTCCCACAGCCCCAGGAACAAACACACACAAGCAGGCCTTGTACAGAAACACCCATATGCAGGTAGACTCCCAGAGAAGGCAAGGCTGGGGCCTGGAGGGGAGCAGGTTACAGCCCCTCCCTCAGGGAGTCCCACCTGTCCTTGTAGTCCTTGAAGCCCCAGTTCCCCTGTCCGCACAGTGACCAAATATTCAAACCCCGAAACACAGGAGGTCAGCCAAGGGATAGCATTGTGCTGGACTTACTAGCTGTGTGACCCTGGACAAGTTTCTTAACTGCTCTGTGCCTGTTTCCTCTTCTGTTGAATGGGGCTAAGGAGCCCTCGTGACTTGACTGGTAACCCAAAGACTGGGCAGTTTGAACCCATCCAGCAGCTCTACAGGAAAAAGACCTGACGATCTGCTGCCATGAATACAGCCAAGAAAACTCTATGGGCCAGTTCTGCTCTGTCACATGGGGTTGCTATGAGTCAAAAATGAACGAGACAGCACCTAACAACAACAGCAAAAAAATGGGGCTTATTGCCCCTACCTTATAGGGTTGCTGTGAGGATGAAGGGAGTTGATACATATAAAAGAGCTTAGAGCAGCGCCCGGCATAGAGTGAGCTCTGGATAAGTGTCAGCTGGGTGCCACAGGCATGAGCCCTGCCCACACCCACCCTTGGCAGGTGGAGGCCATTGAGTACT
Organism: Loxodonta africana; assembly: GCF_030014295.1. Taxonomy (NCBI): domain Eukaryota; kingdom Metazoa; phylum Chordata; class Mammalia; order Proboscidea; family Elephantidae; genus Loxodonta; species Loxodonta africana. Next base: position 106,951,678 of record NC_087342.1, read on the forward strand.
ACACAAAGCTGGAGCAGAAGCTGAAGGAGGACTACAAGCGGGAGAAGGAGAAGGTGAACGAGAAGCCTCTTGGCATGGCCTTTGTCACCTTCCACAATGAGACCATCACCGCCATGTGAGCCCCCACCCCACCTGCCCTCCCCGGCCCTTGCCCCCAGCTGTTGGGGCTCCCAGGCCCCTGCGCTCACCAGCAGCCGTTGGCAGTGGGGCTCCGGCTGGTACCACAGTAACCCAGTGCCCACCCACCAGCATCCTGAAGGACTTCAACGTGTGTAAGTGCCAGGGCTGTGCCTGCCGTGGGGAGCCGCGCTCCTCATCCTGCAGTGAATCCCTGCATATCTCCAACTGGACTGTGTCCTATGCCCCCGACCCCCAGAACATCTACTGGTGAGTGAACAGTGGGGATAGCAGGGGCAGGCCAGGTGGGACCTGGGGTGGGCTCCAGTGGGTGGATGGGGGGACAGGGAAGTTGATGGGGACGAGTCAGGCCCTTGTTCCTGGGGCGACCTCCTCTCTGCCTCTCCAGGGAGCACCTCTCTATCCGAGGCTTCATCTGGTGGCTGCGCTGCCTGGTCATCAATGTCGTCCTCTTCATCCTCCTCTTCTTCCTCACCACCCCGGCCATCATCATCACCACCATGGACAAGTTCAATGTCACGAAGCCCGTGGAGTACCTCAACGTGAGGCCCATGCCCCGCCCCCCACACCCCCTACACTGTCACAACACAGATACCAGGCCCCAACTCCGTCTTCCAGCAGGAAAACCAGAGCACACCCTGCCCATCCTGGCTCCTGTTCTCCTTGGTCTAGCCCCAGCCCCACCAAGGTGCTCCCACAGGACCTGGGGCCTTCAACCCTTGGGCTCACCATCACCTTCCCGCATTGGCTTTGTACACACCTAGAGAAACATCCAAGAGTCCCTGGGTGGCTCAAACGGTTAAGTGCTCAGCTATTAGCTGAAAGGTTGGTGGTTCAAACCCACCCAGAGGCACCTTGGAAGACAGGCCTGGCAATGTGCTTCTGAAAGGTGACGGCCTTCAAAACCCTATGGGGCAGTTCTACTCTGCACGCATGGGGTTGCCATGAGTCAGAATCAACTCAACAGCAATTAACAACAGATATCCAGGGAAGAAAAAGAGCCTGGTCAGCCTTGATTGGCCACGTGACCTCAGATAAGTCCCTTCCCTTCATCTCTCCATTTCTCCAACTGAAAAATGGGAGGTTTAGACTAGATCATTGGCTTGCTAACTTAGATTCTGACCCCTTTTTTGTAAGGCATCTTACATGACACCCAACATGGAAAAGCAAGGCTGCCCAGATGCAGTAGGATGGGAGCCACTTCTGCCTGTCCCCCCTCACCCCTCCTGCCACACACAGCATACCTCCCTGGATCCTCACAGTTCAGAGGAACACAGTGGGAAAATCACTGAGTGATGATAGCTTAACAGATACTACCCAGACTGCCTGGGTTCAAATCCCCACCCTACTGCTTACTGGCTGGGTAAGCTATTGAATCTCTTTTGTCTCAGCTTAGGCATTTTAAAATGAGGTAATGTCATTGTTTTGAGAAACGGTACATACAAAGTATATGATCAGTAGGTATGCCCTTAATACTGTTACAGTTATTCACCCTGGGGTTGACACCCTGGTCCCCACCCTCACCCCTGACCTCCCAGATGTTCTGGACCTCTGATATGAGGCCCTGGGAGCCATGGGACCCAGAGCTCAGTGGGGGAGAGGGTGGGTAAGCAAGGCAAATAACCTGCTAGACTGCCCCCACCTTGTGCCCCTCCTGCAGAACCCCATCATCACCCAGTTCTTCCCTACCCTGCTGCTGTGGTGCTTCTCGGCCCTGCTCCCCACCATCGTCTACTACTCTGCCTTCTTTGAAGCCCACTGGACACGGTGAGACACCCCCACACCCCGTGCCTCACTGTGACCTCTCCTAGATGTAGCCCCGTCCCCACTGGACAGCTCTCTGTCCCTTTAGGGTCCCTGCTCCGGGCAGTTCCAGAGTGGGCAGAGGAGGGATGGTACCCAGCATCCTCACCTTGGGAAGCGCACTTTTCCTGGGGGCCCGCACTGATGCGGGAGCAGGCATGTGGCCAGGCTGACCTGACCTCTGTCCCGTCCCCCCTGCCCCACAGCTCCGGAGAGAACAGGACCACCATGCACAAGTGCTACACCTTCCTCATCTTCATGGTACTGCTCCTGCCCTCGCTGGGGCTGAGCAGGTGAGTTCCGGGGGATGGGACAGAAGCCAGGTCGTGGGGGTTCACTGCTGGGTGCAGGGAGAAGGGGCAGCCAGGCTCCCCTCTGCTCCTTCCCTTCCCCACCTCCCCCACAGAGCAAGGGGCACAAGACCAGAAGCCTGGACATCCTCAGACATCTGAGTTACCTGCCCCACATCTGGGGGACTTCCCCAGAGGTTCCCCCGAACCCCAGCGTTCTGGGCCATTCTGGCTCCTCACCCCACCTCTTCTCCCCTCCAGCCTGGACCTCTTCTTCCGGTGGCTCTTTGACAAGAAATTCTTGGCTGAGGCGGCTGTTCGGTTTGAGTGAGTCACCAGGGCCCCCAGGGGAAGGGTCCAGATGGCAGGAGTGGGCTTGCCTGGGGACACTGCTAGCCCCCTGGGAGGCAGCAGCAAAGCTTCAAGCCCTGGGATGGGGAGGAAGAGCTTCCACTCCAGGCCTGACCCGTCATCTCAAAGGAAGCCACATGCAGGGTGTCTTGGGTGTATACATGGGGGGCATCCCTGGGGTCTGTGTTGGGGCCCATCTCTGGGAACATCTCTGGATTCTGAAGCTCACCTTCACAGTGTGTTTGGGGCCCTGGGGCCCACACTTAAGGTGCTTCTGTGGGGGTCTCTGGGGCTCATATTCTGGGACTAACTATAGGAGCCTCTGGAATTTCACTTGAGGGGAAGGGTTTGGGGAGGTATCTGTAGTGGGATCTGAGCTCATACTTTGGGAGTGACTTGGGGGTCCTAGAGGTGTCACTAAAGGTCTCTGGAGCTCACACTTTTGGGTATCTATGGATGGCTCTTAGGCTCACAACTCTGGGAAAGTCTATGGGGACCCTGAGTCTCACACTTTGGGGTGTTTATAAGGCATATGTCTGGGAACGTCTCGGGCTCTTATCCAGAAGTGATTGTGGAGTTCTTTATGGGCCACCTTCTCTGGGAATCCCTGCAAGGGTGCTTTGGGAGGCACATACCATGGCTGTATATATGGGCACAAGCTGTGGGGTCTTGCTCTAGGCCATCTGTGATCATCTTGGGCTCACACTTGGGGTGTCATGGGTATCTGCAAAGGTTCAGACCTCTGAAGATGGTCTGAAGCTTATGTTCTGGAGGTGTCTGAGGCTCATGTTCTGGAGGTGTCTGAGGCTCACACTCTGGGGAGTCCAGGGGGGAAACTTCTGGGTGTTCCTGGGGCTCACACTCTGGGGAGTCCAGGGGGGAAGCTTCTGGGTGTTCCTGGGGTTCACACACTGGGAAGTCCGGGGGGGGAAGCTTCTGGGTGTTCCTGGGGCTCACACACTGGGGAGTCCAAGGGGGGAAGCTTCTGGGTGTTCCTGGTGCTCACACACTGGGGAGTCCAGGGGGGGAAGCTTCTGGGTGTTCCTGGGGCTCACACACTGGGAATCTTTGGTGGTCTCACCGGGACTGTCTAAGGAGATCTCAGGCAGTCTTCTCCTGAGCACTCTGGTGGCCCTGAGGGTCTCGAGCACTCTCTCCCAGGGTCTTTATGGGGCATGAATTCTAGGATTCCCTCTGGGCTCACACACTCGGGGTGCCCATTCGCAGTCTAAGGGTGTCTGGGGCTTACTTTGGAGGCATCTGTTCACACTCTGCTGTCTGTTTCTGGGTTCACACTGGGGCAACTGGACACAGGTGCTTGAGGGGTTGGGCTAGGGGGCCACATGGAGAACGGCATGTTGGGGGTGAGGGCATGGTGTGCCCTTAGGCCAGCAATGGGCAGGTGGACACCGGGCACCCAAGGGTGCAGTACTGGAGCACCTGGTGCCCGCAGGTGCGTGTTCCTGCCGGACAATGGCGCCTTCTTCGTGAACTACGTCATTGCCTCTGCTTTTATCGGCAACGCCATGGACCTGTTACGCATCCCAGGCCTGCTCATGTACATGATCCGGCTCTGCCTGGCGCGCTCGGCCGCCGAGAGGCGCAACGTGAAGCGGGTATGGCTGCCTGGGGCAGCAGCGTCCTGCACAGCGCCCCCTTGTGGGCCCAGCAAGAAACAGCAGTAGTCAGGCTAGGGTGTGAGGCCCAGGGTGGGCTGGAACTTGGGGACCCCAGTTTGGCTTCTACTACCTGTGTGGCCCTGAGCCCACCCCTTCCCACCTGGGGCCTCAGTTACCCCATATGTACAGCAGTGGGTCGACATAGATAACCCAGAAGGGTCCTGTCCATTCTGATAGTCTAGTGTTCTGTGATGGGAATTGGGCAAGATCTGGGTCCCTAGGAACTCTGCTCTAACCCCACAAGGGGGTTCTGGGCGTCTCATTCCCATGTCCACGCGACTCTTCCCTCCCACCCACCAGCCCAGCCCATTGAAGGCCCCTCCTCACCCCCGTCACTGCTCCCTCCCTGACCTCCCTTTCAGCCACAGCCCATGTCTCCATCTGCTCTGCCCTCCCTACCTATACATGAGATTCCTTTTCCTGATGGCTGTGCTCCTGGCTCCCGTCCCCTTCCCACTGGCCTTGTTCCCCTTCCAGCCTACCCCTCCCCTCCCTCAGTCTCCACCTGCCCGTCTCCCCCCCAGCATCAGGCCTACGAGTTCCAGTTTGGCGCAGCCTACGCCTGGATGATGTGCGTCTTCACGGTGGTCATGACCTACAGTATCACCTGCCCCATCATCGTGCCCTTCGGTAGGCACCGCCGCGCCGGGACCTGGGCCCTGCTCGGGGGGACCCAGGACCTCACCCACTCCATGCTAGCAAGGCAGGCCACCCTGAGTGGACAGGGCCCGGCTGGGAGCCCGGCTCCTCGGGCCTCCCGGCCAGTCCCTGGCTCAGTCTGGGGCCCGGCCTGGGGGGAGGAGGGAGACAGCCAGCTCAGCACAGGCTAGACCCAGCTGGTATGCTGGGTCCTTGGGAAAAGTCACCCCAACAAGGCCGTACTCCACTGTCTCTACCCAACTGGATACTTGAATACACACGATATACCCACTAACCTGTTCAGGAACACACACAAAACACACACACACACACCCCTACACAGGCACCACGGGCACACCGTCCACAGCCCTATAAACTCAGAAGAGGCCTTTGGATTCCAGCGGGGAATGGGTCCTTGCTCCTCATTGAGATACTTGCCATAGCTGAGCTGCGTGATGGGCAGTCTTCTCCCTTTCTGAAGAAGTTAGCAAGTTTGTCTTCAGCTGTTCCCCCTGATAACATCCCAACCCCTTAACCAACCTCCCTGATTATAGAAGGCTCCACTCCCAACTCCCAAACTAACCTCCCTACCCTCCTTCAAAAACTCCTGTTCCCTCTGCCTCCAGGGAAATAGAACTTATCACCTAACTTATGCTCTTCTGTTTAGGGACAGGGGTAGGAAAAAGGCTATAGGTTTCAAGAGAATGCTTATTGGCCCAAATGAATGCATTTCTAATAGAATTTCTAGTGAGGGGCTGCAGAATGGGGGTTGAACCAGAAGAAGCTGAAGTTCTGTGAGGATGCCTCCTTGAACTGGGGCTGGGGTAGGAGAAGGGAGGCCGACCTTTCAGTGATCTCGGAAGGACCAGGACAACCTGTGGATGGACACACAGCTGTCCAGCAGCACTGGTTCCAAGGTCAAGGCCCATGTGGCTGTCCCCCAGGACTCATGTACATGCTGCTGAAGCACCTGGTAGACAGGTACAATCTCTACTACGCCTACCTGCCGGCCAAGCTGGACAAGAAAATCCACTCGGGGGCTGTGAACCAGGTGGTGGCCGCACCCATCCTCTGCCTCTTCTGGCTGCTCTTCTTCTCCACCATGCGCACCGGTGAGGGCCGCCCACCCACCCTCGGGGAGCTGTGGTGGGGAGGGGCTGCCCCCAGCCAGCATCAAGGCAGAGCAGACCACAGAGGGTCCGTGATGGCCGGGGTCTCAGGCAGGGGCCTGGGAGAGGCCCAGGCAAGGCTGCAGATAGCACAGGGTAGGTGCTAGGAGGGCGGGGGATGGCACTCAGATAGTAGAAGTGGGGTGGCGAGTCCCCTGGGAGGCACCTCAGCAGAGGTGGCAGCCCCTTTCTTTCCCCCCACACCAGGGTTCCTGGCCCCCACGTCCATGTTCACGTTCGTGGTCCTAGTCATCACCATCGTCATCTGTCTCTGCCACGTCTGCTTCGGACACTTCAAATACCTCAGTGCCCACAACTACAAGGTGTGGTGCAAGGGGTGGCAGGGATGGCTCAGGACGGAAGCTCAAGGAGCGCAGAGGGTGGAGGGTGGTGGTTGGGAGCCGAGGGGTGAGGCTGGATCAGCAGGGCTGCCGAGAGCTGGAGGGTATGGGGGTCATGAATGTGGCTGGGGGCAGGGGCATGCCCCGTACACCCTGACTCATTCTGGCCCCATCAAGATTGAGCACACGGAGACAGACACCGTGGATCCCAGGAGCAATGGACGGCCCCCCACTGCTGCCACTGTCCCCAAATCTGCGGTGAGTGCCCCACCCCATGGCCGAGGGTGGGAATCGGTCCGATTGAGACACACCAACTCCAAAGATGGCGTCCCATTAGTCCCCCAAAGGAGGAGACTATTCCAGACCCCAGGAACAGGGAGAGATCTGGTCACTGGAAGGCTGCCTCCCCTCCCTCTGCAGGCCTGTCCTCTTTGCCGTCCTCATAGGGCCCTGAGATACCCCAGTCACCCACTGAAGGGCAGCCACTGTTCACCTCACCCCCCTCTTCTCCTCCTTCAGAAATACATCGCTCAGGTGCTGCAGGACTCCGAGGTGGACGGGGATGGGGACGGGGGTCCCGGGAGCTCGGGAGATGAGCCCCCATCATCCTCGTCCCAAGATGAGGAGCTGCTAATGCCGCCCGATGGCCTCACGGACACAGACTTCCAGTCTTGCGAGGACAGCCTCATAGAGAATGAAATTCACCAGTAAGGGGAGGGGGGCCCTGGTGGCCACCCCTGCCCCCACCCCACCCCCACCCCCATGGACACTAAAACGCTAATAATTTATTAGATCTAAAGCCCCCTCCTCCCCAACCCCTTGCTTTCATTAAAGGTATTTAAACCTGGGGATCTTGCCCCCCTCCCCCACCACGGAGAAGGGGGAGTCCCCCAACCTCAGTGAGGAGAGCCCCGAGCCGGCCCCGGGGCAAAGAGGGGTATGGAGGGAGTTCCCTAGATCATTGCACCCCAGGCTAGTAATGTAGCCAGGAAAGGGTTAATGAGAGCCAAGAGGAGTACCTGGTGCCATGGCTGGAGACCTGGGGTGGCAGGCAGATCAAGGGGCTGCTCCCCAGTTCCACCCTCCCCTAAGTCCCCCCTGGGATCTGCCAGTCCAGGGAAGTGGAGCCTCCTGCCCCTACAGGTTGCATGAGAGGGGAGGGGGTGCTGAGTGGGAGGAAGAGCCAGGCCCCAAGCCAGGTGGGTGACCTGGGGGTGGGGGGTGGGCATGGCTGACACTGGAATATGGGTTTTTGCACTGTTGTTTTTTTTGTTTTGGGGTTTTTTTTTTTTTTTCCTTTAAAATAAAAATGAAAAGAAAAGCTCTGGGGCACGTGCCTGATTTGTGCTGCTGCCCTGGCCACATGGACTGGGGCCGCTGCACCCTCCTGTCAGTCTGGAGTGCCTGTCCAGAGTCCCTGCATGACCTAGCCAAGGGACATCATGCTCAGAGCCTTGGTTTCTCCATGAGGGAAAGCAGCAAGTGGGGGGCCCAGGAGATACTTCAAGGGGCTGTCAGAGGCAGAAGGGGCCTGCTGCTCTGCACCAGCTCTGACCCTTCCCTGTGTCTCTCAGTTCCACCCACCCCTGCCCTGCGGAAAGTATGGGACCAGTCAGACTGAGGGACAGGATACATGCCTACACTCTGAGTCCCCAGGAGAGACAAAAACGGGACAGAGATGCAAGGGAGAAAGACTGTGCAAAACCATGAGTTCGACGCTGGTCCAGGGAGACAGCTTCTAGCAGACCTGCTTCTAGAAAGGCTGCTCTGGAGGGGGAGAGGCAAGAAAACAGGGCCACAGTAGCTGGACCCAATACTGCAGGGCATTTGTTATCATTGCTACAATTTATTGAGGGATATGTGCCTAAGGAGCCCTGGATGTTGGGCACTCAGCTGCTAACTGAAAGGTCAGTGGTTTGAACCCACCAGCTACTCCGCTAGAGAAAGATGTGGCCGTCGGCTTCCGTAGAGATTACAGCCTTAGAAACTCTATGGGCAGTTCTACTCTGTCCTGTAGGGTTGCTATGAGTCAGAATCAACCTGATAGCAACTGGTATCGTTTTATGATGTGCCTGGGCTTATGGTAAATGGTTTACATGCTTTATCACATTTACTCAAAGAGCTTGCTCAGGGGGGTCAGGCATGGGCTTGCTTTGAGGATTGCATGAGATAACAGGCTCACTTGGCCTAGGGGCTGGCACACAGTCAGCACTCAGTAAATGGTGATGTTGTTAGGTGCTGTCGAGTTGATTCCAACTCATACAACCCTGTGTACAACAGAACAAAACACTTTCTGGTCCTATGCTATCCTCACAATCATTGCTATGCTTTGAGTGTATTGTAGCCACTCTGTCAATCCATCTCACCGAGGGTCTTCCCCTTTTTCGTTAACCCTCTACCTTCTTGTGTTGTTAGTTGCTGTTGAGTTAGTTGCGACTCATAGAGACCCTATGTACAACAGAACAGAACCCTGCCTGATCTTGCACCATCCTCACGATTGTTACGCTTGAACCCATTGTCGCAGCCACTGTGTCAATCCATCTCATTGAGGGTCTTCCTCTTTTTTGCTGACCCACCACTTTACCAAGCTTGATGTCCTTCTGCAGGGACTGGTCCCTCCTAATAACATTGCTTCTAAGGAGCATTCTGGCTATACTTCTTCCAAGACAGATTTGTTTGTTCTTCTGGCAGTCCATGATGTATTCGATATTCTTCACCAACACCGTAACTGAAAGGCATTTTTCCTTCTTCAGTCTTCTTTATTTATTGTCCACCTTTCGCATGCATACAAGGCAATTGAAAACACCATTGTTTGGGTCAGGCACACCTTAGTCTTCAAGGCGACATCTTTACTTTGTAACACTTTAAAGAAGTCTTTTGCAGCGAACTTGCCCAATGAAATGCATCATTTGGTTTTTGTTGTTTTTTTTTTTTTTTTAATTTTTATTGTGCTTTCTGTGAAAGTCTACAAATCAAGTCAGACTCTCATACAAAAATTTAAATACACCTTGCTATATACTCCTAATTGCTATTCCACTAATGAGAGACAGCACACTCCTTGCCTTCACTCTCTTTTCGTGTCCATTCAGCCAGCCTCTGACCCCCTCTGCCCTCCCATCTCTCCTTCAGACAGGAGATGCCAAAGTAGGCTCATGTGACTACTTGATCCAAAAAGCCCACTCCTCACCAGTACCACTTTTTATCCCATAGTCCAGTCAAATCCCTGTCTGAAGAGTCGGCTTTGGGAATGGTTTCTGTCTTGAGCAAACAGAAGGTCTGAGGACCATGACCTCCGGGGTCCGTCTATTCAGTCAGACCATTAAGTCTGGTCTTTTTATGAGAATTTGAGGTCTGCATCCCACTGCTCTCCTGCTCCCTCAGGGGTTCCCTGTTGTGTTCCCTGTCAGGGCAGTCATTGGTTGTAGCCAGGCACCATCTAGTTCTTCTGGTCTCAGGCTGATGTAGTCTATGGTTTATGTGACCCTTTCTGTCTCTTAGGCTCATAATTACCCTGTGTCTTTGATGTTCTTCATTCTCCTTTGCTGCAGGTGGATTGAGACCAATTGATGCATCTTAGATTGCCACTTGCTAGCATTTAAGACCCCAGATGCCACTCTTCAAAGTGGAATGCAGAATATTTTCTTAATAGATTTTATTATGCCAATTGACTTAGATGTCCCCTGAAACCATGGTCCCCGAACCCCCGCCCCTGCTGCGCTAGCCTTCAAAGCATTGAACTTACTCAGGGAACTTCTCTGCTTTTGGTTTAGTCCAGTCGTGCTGACTTCTCCTGTATTGTGTGTTGTCTTTCCCTTCACCTAAAATAGTTCTTATCTACTATCTAATCAGTGAAAACCTCTCTCCCTCCCGCCCTCCCTCCCCACTCTCCTAACCATCAAAGAATATTTTCTTCTCTGTTTAAACGATTTCTCCAGTTCTTATAATAGTGGTCTCATACTATACTTGTCCTTTTGGAACTGACTAATTTCACTCAGCATGTATTCCAGATTCCTCCATATTATGAAAAGTTTCACAGATTCATCATAGTTCTTTATCAGTGTGTAGTATTCCATTGTGTGAATATACCATAATTTACTTATCCATTCATCCGTTGATGGGCACCTTGGTTGCTTCCATGTTTTTGCTATTGTGAACAGCGCTGCAATGAACATGGGTGTGCATATATCTGTTCCTGTAAAGGCCCTTATTTCTCTAGGATGTATTCCAAGGAATGGGATTGCTGGATGATATTTCTAGTTTTTTAAGGAAGTGCCAAATCAATTTCCAAAATGGTTGTACCACTTTACGTTCACACCAGCATTGTTTAAGTGTTCCAGTCTCTCCACAACCTCTCCAACATTTATTATTTTGTGTTTTTTGGATTAATGCCAGCCTTGTTGGAGTGAGATGGAATCTCAGTGTACTTTGATTTGCATTTCCCTGATGGCTAATGATCGTGAGCATTTCCTCATGTATCTATTAGCTACCTGAATGTCTTCTTTAGTGAAGCGCCTGTTCATATCTTTTGCCCATTTATTAATTGGGTTATTTGTCTTTTTGCAGTTGAGTTTTTGCAGTATCACGTAGATTTTAGAGATCAGGTGCTGATCGGAAATGTCGTAACTGAAAACTTTTTCCCAGTCTGTAGGTAATCTTTTTACTCTTTTGGCGACATCTTTGGATGAGCATAGGTGTTTGATTTTTAGGAGCTCCCAGTTATCTGGTTTCTCTTCTGCATTGTTAGTAATGTTTTGTATACTGTTTATGCCATGTATTAGGGCTCCTAACATTGTCCCTATTTCTTCTTCCATGATAGTTATCGTTTTAGATTTTATATTTAGGCCTTTGATCCATTTTGAGTTAGTTTTTGTGCATGGAGTGAGGTATGGGTCTTGTTTCATTTTTTTTGCAGATGGATATCCAGTTATGCCAGCACCGTTTGTTAAAAAGACTATCTTTTCCCCTTTTAACTGTTTTGGGGCCTTTGTCAAATATAAACTGCTCATATGTGGATGGATTTATGTCTGGATTCTCAATTCTGTTCCATTGGTCCATGTATCTGTTGTTGTACCAGTACCAGGCTGTTTTGACTACTGTGGCAGTATAATAGGTTCTAAAACCAGGTAAAGTAAGGCCTCCCACTTCATTCTTCTTTTTCAGTAATGCCTTATTTACCTGGGGCCTCTTTCCTTTCCATATGAAGTTGGTGATTTGTTTCTCCATCTCATTAAAGAATGTCCTTGGGATTTGGATCAGAATTGCATTAAATGTAGAGATCGCTTTTGGTAGAATAGACATTTTGACAGTGTTAAGTCTTCCTATCCATGAGCAAGACATGTTTTTCCACTTATGTCGATCTCTTTTTTGGAAACCCTGGTGGCGTAGTGGTTAAGTACTATGGCTGCTAACCAAAGGGTCGGCAGTTCGAATCTGCCAGGCACTCCCTGGAAACTCTACGGAGCAGTTCTACTCTGTCCTATAGGGTCGCTATGAGTCGGAATCGACTCGACGGCACTGAGTTTGGTTTTGGTAGGTCTCTTTTGGTTTCTTGTAGTAGTGTCTTGTAGTTTTCTATGTATAGGTCTTTTACATCTCTGGTAAGATTTATTCCTAAGTGTTTTATCCTCTTGGGGGTACTCTAAATAGTATTGATTTGGTGATTTCCTCTTCAATGTTCTTTTTGTTGGTGTAGAGGAATCCAACTGATTTTTGTATGTTTATCTTGTATCCCAATACTCTGCCGAACTCTTCTATTAGTTTCAGAAGTCTTCTTGAGAATTCTTTAGAGTTTTCTGTGTATAAGATCATGTCATCTGCAAATAGAGATACTTTTACTTATTCCTTACCAATCTGAATGCCCTTTATTTCTTTATCTAGCCTAATTGCTCTGGCTGGGACCTCCAGCACAATGTTGAATAAGAGTGGTGATAAAGGACATCCTTATCTGGTTCCTGATCTCTAGGGAAATGCTTTCAGACTCTCTCCATTTTGGGTGATGTTGGCTGTTGGCTTTGTATAAATGCCCTTTATTATGTTGAGGAATTTTCCTTCTATCCCTATTTTACTGAGGGTTTTTCTCATGAATGGGTGTTGGACTTTGTCAAATGCCTTTTCTGCATCAATTGATAAAATCATGTGGTTCTTGTCTTTTGTTTTATTTATGATAGATTACAGTGATTGTTTTTCTAATGTTGAACCATCCCTGCATACCTGCTATGAATCCCACTTGGTCATGGTGAATTATTTTTTTGATGTGTTCTTGAATTCTATTGGCTGGAGTTCTGATGGGGATTTTTGCATCTAAGTTCATGAGGGGTATAGGTCTGTAATTTTCTTTTTTTGTGTTGTCTTTACCTGGTTTTGGTATCAGGGATATGCTTGCATCATAGAATGAGTTTGGGAGTGTTCTATCCTTTTCTGTGCTCTGAAATATCTTTAGTAGTAGTGGTGTTAACTCTTCTCTGAAAGTTTGGTAGAACTCTGCAGTAAAGCCATCCAGGCCAGGGCTTTTTTTGTTGGGAGTTTTTTGATTGCCTTTTCAATCTCTTCTTTTGTTATGGGTCTATTTAGTTGTTCTACCTGTTTGTGTTAGTTTAGGTAGGTAGTGTATTTCTAAGAATTCATCCATTTCTTCTAAGTCTAAGGTGTGTCTTTTGTAGGCAGCATATAGACGGATCGTGTTTTTTTATCCATTCTGCCACTCTCTGTCTCTTTATTGGTGCATTTAGTCCATTTACATTCAGCATAATTATGGATAGGTATGAGTTTAGTGTTGTCATTTTGATGACTTTTTTTGTATGTTGTTGACAGTTTCTTTTTCCCACTTAATTTTTTGTGCTGAGTAGTTTATATATTGTCTTTTCCTCTTATTCATTGTTGTTGATTTTGTTTCTGCTGAGTCTCTATTTTTTTCTTTATTTTATTTTGATGAGTAAGATAGTTAGTCTCCTTTGTGGTTACCTTAATACTTACCCCTATTTTTCTAAGTTTAAACCTAACTTTTATTTCTTTATATCATCTTGTCTTCCTCTCCGTATGAAAGATCTATGACTACATTTCTTAGTCCCTCTTTATTGTTTTAATGTTGTCTTCTTTTACATAATAACATCACTGTTTCCTTGTTTTGAGCATTTTTTAATCTTGATTTTTGTGATTTCCTTGTCTGGGCTGACATCTGATTGCTCTGTTCAATGTTCTAGTCTTGGGTTGATACCTGATATTATTGATTTTCTAGCCAAAGAACTCCCTTTAGTATTTCTTATAGTTTTGGTTTGATTTTTATGAATTCCCTAAACTTCTGTTTATCTGGAAATGTCCTAATTTCACCTTCATATTTGAGAGACAGTTTTGCTGGATATATGATTCTTGGTTGGCAATTTTTTTCCTTCAATGCTTTATATAAGTCATCCCATTGCCTCCTTGCCTCCGCGGTTTCTGCCAAGTAGTCTGAGCTTTTTCTTATTGACTCTCCTTTGCAGGTGACTTTTCATCTATCCCCAGCTGCTCTTAAAATTCTCTCTTTATCTTTGGTTTTGGCAAGTTTGGTTATAATATGTCTTACTGACTTTCTTTTAAAATCTACCTTATGTGGAGTTCAATGAGCATTTTGGATAGATATCTTCTCATCTTTCACAATATCAGGGAAGTTTTCTGCCAACAAATCTTCAACAATTCTCTCTGTATTTTCTGTTATCCCTCCCTGTTCTGGTACTCCAATCACTTGTAGGTTATTTCTCTTGATAGAGTCCCACATGATTTTTAAGGTTTCTTCATTTTTTTTAAGTACTTTTATCTGATTTTTCTTCAACTATATTGGTGCCAAGTTCTCTATCTTCAAGCTCACCAATTCTGCCTTCCACTTGCTCAGTTCTGCTCCTCAGACTTTCTTTTGAGTTGTCTAATTCTGTAATTTTATTGCTAATCTGAATTTCTGATTTCTGTTTTTTTTTTTTTTATGGATTCTTGCAGCTTATTAAATTTTTTATTATGTTCTTGAATAGCCTTTTTAATTTCTTCACGTGCTTTATCTGTGTGTTCCTTGGCTTGTTCTGCATACTGCCTGATCTCATTCCTGATGTCTTGAAGAGTTCTGTATATTAATCTTTTGAATTATGCATCCAGTAATTTCAGGAAGACACCTTCATCCAGAAGATCCCTTTATTCTTTGAGAGCTTGTTGAAACAATCATGGTCTGTTTCTTTATGTGACTCGATATTGACTGTTGTCTCTGAGCCATCTATAAGTTATTGTATAAGTTTATTTATGTTTGCTTACTGTATCCTAGCTTCTTGCTTTGTTTTGTTTTGATATGCCCAAATGGGTTGCTTGAGTGAGCTAGCTTGATTATTTTCACCTATGAACTTCTGATGTCCTGTCCTCAGATGGCTAGAGCTGTTATCAGGTATATCAGTCTAGGAGTCCATTCATTCACTTTTCTTGTATGAATTCAGCTCAGGTGTCCAGGTAGCTGATCATCAAGTGTGTGGTACAGGCTCTGTCCTACAGTCTTAGAGGGGCAGGCGTGATTGGTGTAGGTAGTGGTATCTGGTTGCAGCAGGGGGTCATGCTGTGAACAAGGCAGGGGGCTGAGAACCATCCCCTGAGTGTCTCTGAGGAGAGCACGTCCCTGTTCCCTACAGCATACAGGTGGGTGGGTTCTGCAGACAGACCATGGGGACCCAATGCTTTTGGTTGTAAGGACTGGGAGGTACCAGTTATCCTTAGACCCCTGTCACGGGTGGGTGGGTGACCTGAGTGGAGCCACCAGTCCTTAGGCCCCTGATGTGGGTAGGTGATGACCCTGTTTAATAGGCAAAGCGTGTCAAATATCAAACACCCACCTCTCCACCACACAGCTGAAACAGCTGCAGTTCGCCAACAAGGGCCTATGCTCCTGAAATAGGCCCACACAGGTCCATGCAGTGGGGAAAGTTATTCAAAGTCCATGGACCGTTTACGCCTGGACGGGAGCCGCTTCAATCCTGAGCTCCCTGGGTTAGTGGAGTTGGCAAATTATCTTTTCCCCCAGTTGTGAATTTATTCCTTCTCCAAGGCCGGAAGCATGGCTCCTCTAGGCACTCAACAGGGCCTATCTCAGGCCCAGGGAAATCCACAGCTACTGAAGCCCGCTTGGGGGTGGGGGATATGGTAACGTATACACAAATAATTAGCTTTTGCCGAGAGCGCCATTCTTCTCTGGTTCCGGAGGTATGAGTAGGCTGTGCAGCTGGCTGGTTCTCCCTGAGGAAACTTAGGCCGAATGCTACTACCAGCCCACTGCAGCCTTCCAAGGAGCACTCTGGCTATACTTCCAAGACAGACTTGTTCATTCTTCTGGCAGACCATGGTATATTCACAATTCTTTGCTAGCACCATGATTTAAATGTGTCAGTTCTTCAGTTTTCCTTATTCATTGTTCAGCTTTCACATATATACAAAGCAATTGAAAATATCATGGCTTGGGTCAGGCACACCTTAGTTCTCAAAGTGATATCTTTGCTTTTCAACACTTTAAAGAGGCCTAGTGCAGCAAATTTGCCCAATGTAATATGTCATTTGATTTCTTGACTGCTGCTTCCATGGCTGTTGGTTGTGGATCCAAGGAAAATGAAACCCTTGACAACTTCAATCTTTTCTCCATTTATCATGATGTTGCTTATTGGTCCAGTTGTGAGGGTTTTTTTTTTTTTTTAGTGTTGAGTGTAATCCACACTGAAGGCTATAGTCTTTGATCTTCATCAGTAAGTGCTTCAAGTCCTCCTCACTTTCCGCAAGCAAGGTTGTGTCATCTGCATAATGCAGGTTGTTACTGAGTCTTCCTCCAATCATGATGCCGCATTCTTCATATAGTCCAGCTTCTCAGATTATGTGCTCAGCATAGAGACCGAATAAGTATGGTGAAAGGATAAAACCCTGATGTATACCTGTACTGATTTTAAACCACCCAGTATCCCCTTGTTCTGTTCAAACAATTGCCTCTTGGTCTATGTACAAATTCTAAATGAGCACAATGTTACCCATAATTTGTTATGATCCACACAGTCAAATGCTTTTGCATGGTCAATAAAACACAAGTAAACATCTTTCTGGTATTCTCTGCTTTCAGCTGAGATCTGACATCAGCAGTGATATTTGTCATTCCATGTCCTCTTCTGCATCTGGCTTGAATTTCTGGCAATTGCCTTTCGATGTACTGCTACAACCCTTTTTAAATTATCTTCAGCAATATTTTACTTGTGTGTGATGTCGTTCGATATTTTCTGCATTCTGTTGGATCACCGTTCTTTGAAAGGGGCACAAACATGGATCTCTTCCAGTTGGTTGGCCAGGTAGCTGTCTTCCAAATTTCTTGGCATAGATGAGTGAGCACCTCCTGCTCTGCATCCGTTTGTTGAAACATCTCAACTGGTATTCGGTCAATTCCTAGAGCCTTGTTTTTTACCTGTGCCTTCAGTGCAGCTTGAACTTCCTCCTTCAGTACCATAGATTCTTGGTCATATGCCACCTCCTGAAATGGCTGAATGTCAACCAGTTCTTTTTGGTACAGTGACGGTGTATTCCTTCTGTTTTCTTTTGATGTTTCCTGTGTCGTTCAATATTTTTCCCATAGAATCCTTCAGAATTGCAACTTGAGGCTTAAATTTTTTCTTCAGTTCTTTCAACTTGAGAAATGCCAACTGTGTTCTTCCCTTTTGGTTTTCTAACTCCGGGTCATTGCACATTTCATCATAATACTTTACTTTGTCTTTTTGAGCCACCCTTTGCAATCTTCTGTTCAGCTCTTTTATTTCATCATTTCTTCCATTCGCTTTAGCTACTCTATGTACAAGAACAAGTTTTTTTGGTGTTTTCTTTCTTTGCTGTCTCTTTAATGACCTGCTTTCTTCGTATATGATGTCCTTGATGTCATTCCACAACTCATCTGGTATTTGGTCATTAGTGTTTGATGCATCAAATCTATGCTTGAGATGATCTCCAAATTCAGGTGGGATATACTCAAGGTCGTATTTTGTCTCTCGCGGACGTGTTTTAATTTTTTTCAGCTTCAACTTGAACTTACATATGAGCAATTGATGGTCTGTTCTGCAGTCAGCCTCTGGGCTTGTTCTGACTGATGATATTGAACTTTTCCATCATCTCTTTCCACAGAGGTAGTCAATTTGATTCCTGTGTTTTCCATCCAGTGAGGTCCACATGTATAGTAGATATTTATGTTGTTGAAAATAAGTATTTGCAATGAACAAGTGACCGGTCTTGCAAAATTCTATCATGCAATCTCCAGCATAGTTTCTATCACCAAGGCCATATTTTCCAACTACCAATCCTTCTTCTTTGTTTCCAGCTTTCACATTCCAATCGCCAGTAATTATCAATGGATCTCGATTGCGTGTTTGATCAATTTTACACTACAGAAGTTGGTAAAAAAAAATCTTCAGTTTCTTCATCTGTGGCATTAATGGCTGGTGCATAAATTTGAATAATGGTCGTAATAACTTGTCTTCCTTATAGGAATGTGGTTATTACCCTATCACTGACAGAATTGTAATTCAGGATAGATCTGGAAATGTTCTTTTTGATGGTGAGCATGACGCCATTCCTCTTCAATTTATCATTCCCGGCATAGAATACCATACGATTGTTTGATTCAAAATGGCCAATACCAGTCCATTTCAGCTCACTAATGGCTAGGATATCGATCTTTATGTGTTCCATTTCATTTTTGATGACTTCCAATTTTCCTAGATTCATACTTTGTACATTCCACATTTCAATTTTTAATGGATATTTGTAGCTGTTTCTCCTCATTTTGAGTCATGCCACATGAGCAAATGAAGGTCCCAAAAGCTGGACTCCATCCACGCCATTAAGGTTGGCTCTACTTTGAGGAGGCAGCTCTTCCCCAGTCATGTTTTGAGTGTCTTCCAACCTGAGAGGCTCATTTTCTGGTACTATATCAGACAATGTTCCACTGCTATTCCTAAGGTTTTTACTGGCCTTTTTTTTTTTTTCCCAGAAGTAGACCACCAGTTTTTTCTTCATAGTCTGTCTTAGTCTGGAAGCTCTGCTGAAACCTGTCCATTGTGGGTGACCCTGCTCGTATTTGAAATACTGGTGGCATAGCTTCCAGCATCACAGCAACATGCAAACCACCACAGTATGACAAACTGACATAGGCATGGTGGCAATAAGTGTAAGCTATCATGAATACTGGTATTATTATAAATCAACCCTGCAAGGCAGGGATGGCTTTCTTCCTTTTGTGGATGAAGACACTGAGGCTTAGGGAGACTGTGGGGTTTTTCCAAGGTTACTGGCCTGGTAAGGATCCTCAAAAGTCCCTGCTGAGACACCAGAGGAGCCAGGGCCCATTCCCACAGTCACTTCTTCCTGAGTGCCTGAGGCCTTCCTGGAAAACCCCCTTCCACCTCCCAGGTAAATCTTACCCATCCTTTTAAGACCTAACTCAAATTCACCTTCTCTAAGAAACTTCTTGTGACCACCCTAGCCTACTTCAAAGGCCTATAGAGCCATGTAGTCAAACCCCAAACACACAGCATGTACTATGTGTACACAGGAGCCAGGAGTCCAGGTTCTGTCACTCACTTGCTGTGAAAGCCCAGCAAAGGTGCCTCTCCCCTCTGGACCTATTTCCTCATCAGTCAAATTAGGGACTATGACCAGGTGTCCCCTAAGGCCTTTTGGAGCATCCTTCTGCCTGCCCCCACCTGTCACCCTCCACCTACCACCAGGACCCAGAAAACAAGAAAGTGAGTCAAGGAACTCCCAGAGGGAAGAAGAAGAGAGACCTTGGAGGAGGAAAAGAAGAAACAGGCACTGCAAAGGCCTCCAGTCAACAAGGATCGACCAGCAGTGGGGACAGCAAACATCCCAAGGAGCTTGATAAAGACGGCCGAAGCACCTCCAAGGGACGTGAAGGCAAAGAGTGCCCAGAGTCAAACCCAGGCCATAGAGAGATACCATCTTCACTACAAACATGGTGGAGGACAGTGTTGACTGGCGGCTATGGGCAGTGGGGATAAAAGTTGGGGCCCTGGCCCAGGCTTTAGACTTCTCGTGTACATCTGACCTGCGGTCCTGTGAAATGAGAACTCTCAGGTGGGGTCCCCAGAGTCCTGGGGCCCAGGATGCTGCCAGACCAGGGCTGAAGGAGCAGAGTTCCAGATGGTGGGTGGGCTGTGAGTTTTGAACAGGGAGCAGGCGCAGCAGACCCTGCAGGTGACCAACAGCAACCTTGCCCTCAGTTCCTCCACCTAACCCTCCTGAGCACCTACTGTCCACTAGCCCTGCCTGCACGGGGTACAGGGGATACAGTGAGGAGAAAGGCTGGTCCCTGCCCTCCAAGCACCCATGGCCCAGTGGCAAGCCAGACAGTTAGACACAGTTCCAAACATTCCTATGTCTAACTGTTCCCAGTGCTCTATATGAGTTAACTAATTTAACTTGTCTTAGCTAGTGCTACTGTTAACACAAATAGCACAAGTGGGTGGCTTCAAAGAACAGAAATTTATTTTCTGATTCCGACTCATAGTGACCCTATAGGACCGAGTAGAACTGCCCCATAAGGTTTCCAAGGCTGTAATCTTTACAGAAGCAGACTGCCACATCTTTCTCCCTCATAGTGTCTAGAACCAAAAACCAAACCCAGTGCCATCAAGTCGATTCCAACTCATAGCGACCCTATAGCCGGGTTCAAACCATCAACCTTTTGGTTAGCAGCCAAGTGCTTAACCACTTTACCACCAGGACTCCTTCCTACACTGGTATGGCCTCATCAACATATCAAAGAAAACCCTATTCCCAAATGAGATTACATCCACAGGTCCAGGGATTAAGACTCCAAAACATATTTTAAGGGTACACAATTCAACCCATAACAAACCCTCAAAGAAGCCCCAGCCCAAATGTATAGATGAGGAAACTGAGGTACACAGCAACGCTATCACTTGCCCCAGCTAACACAGAGGAGCTGGGATAAAAGGGAAGAATCTGAGGATGCTGTGGGAGCTCAAAGGCAGGATACCTTGCCTCATTTAAACTTTTCACTTTACAGCTGAGAAAATTGAGACCCAGAGAGGAGTGACTGCTCAGGGGCCCACAATCAGTAAGGCCAAAGTGCCAGTGTGGTGCCAAGCGCCATTGTTGGGGTCATTTAGTTCAAACCAGAAATACTCCATTGCCTGCTCTGAGGCTGGGAATGGAGATGTAGGCTGCGAGGTCTCCCCTCATAGGGTCAGGCTGAAGTTCATGGGATAAAAGTCCAGGGAAGGCCAAGTGAGGCTGAGGAACTGGGGTGGGGCAGGGAATGGACAAGTGGGGGATGGGACTCCCAGGCAAGGACTGACTGGCACTGCCTGTGGAGGCTGAGGTAACCAGAGAAACTTCCTGGAGCTGGCGCCCTGGGGGTGGCCTCCAAAGGTTGCACAGCCTCCAGATAAGTCCATCTGAACATAAGCAGAGGAAGGAACAAACCAGATGTGTTCAAGAGACTGGTCATCTGGAAATGACAACCGGTGTTGACTGAGAGTGAGGTCAAGGAGGGGTCCTAGAGGACATGCTTTAACAAGCTGCCAGGACCAGCCTGGCTGTGTGAAGGCCCCTTGGTGTCCCGAAGCCTGTTTTCTACACCGCAAAAAGCTGCCATTTGCCTGGCAAGCCCACTGTCTGCACAGAGAGGCCTGGATGGACCTCAGCCCAGGCCTCTGGTCAGCCAAGACCCCTCATTCCCTCACATGCCCCCATGCCTCCTCTTCCCTCAGTGGAGGGTCTCCCGGAATCCCACCTCACAGGGCTTCCTGGCAGGGCCTGAAGTTCAAAGCCATGCTCAAGTGTTTCCAGATGTGAAACTCCAGATAATGCCCAAACAACACAGACAGGGCAAGGATTGGAGAGGGCCCTACCCTAGGGTGGGAGGCTGTAATGGGGGAGAACGGCCATTCCCACCCACACCCTGTCCCTGGCGCCTCCTCACAGACAGAGCCCTGGACAGGAGGGGACCAAAAAAAATGAAACCTCTTGTCATAGTGTTGATTCCGACTCATAGAACTGTCCCGTAGGGTTTCCAAGGAACGCCTGGTAGACTCGAACTGCCAACCTTTTGGTTAGTAGCCGAAGCTCTTAACCACTGCACTACCAGGGTTTTGGTTTGAGAAATGTTTGTTGAGCAGGGACTGAGTACCTGGCTCTGTGCTGAGTGCTGCAAGGGGCACAAGAGGTACAATGGTGAAATCATGGAAGCGGGGAGGCCAGTGAGCCCCAAAGTCCACTTCATGGCCTCTTCTTACAGCTGGGGGCAGTGGCGGATAATGGCTAAGAGCTGGGGCTTTAGGTTCAAATCGTAGCTCAGCAACTAGCTGTGTGACCTTAGGAAAGTTGCATCACACCTCTGAACTTCACTTTTCTCATCTGTAAAATGGGAATAATGATACGGCTTCATCTAGCATTTTAAGGATTAAATAAATGGAAAGTTCTTAGCCTAATGTTTGGTACATAATAAGCATTTGTTATTAAAAAAAAAATTTGTTATTAGGTACTGCCAAATCAATTCCTACTCGTAGTGACCCCATGTGAGAGAATAGAACTGCCCCACATGGTTTCCTAGGCTATAATCTTTACTTGACCAAATCACTGGATTTTTCTCCCAGCGAGTCACTGGGTGGGCTCAAACCACCAGCCTTTCAGTTAGCAGCGGAACATTTAACCATTTTCACCACCAGGACTCCTTAATAAGAACTTAAAACACTCTAATATTCTAACAATTGAGGAAACTGAGACCAACCCAGAAGACGAGTGGGCTGTCCAAGGTCAGCTGGCGTTGGAGCCTGCAACGAAGCTCCACATAATGCCATTTGGTTGCTGAGCACCCACCCTGTACCCAATACACCACCCGCCAGGGCTGAGGGGGACTGGGTGACCTCCTCAGTCCCTGTCTACAGTGAGTGTACCTGCTGGTGAAGACGGTAATGTGGACAGAGTGCCCAGAGCAAAGAGCTCACCTTTTCGCTTGAAGAGGCCTGAAACAGACCAGTGGCCAGACTGCAGTCAATCAGGAAGGGCTTCCTGGGGGAGAGGGCCCTGGAGGTGGTCTTCGAAGGAAGGGCCGCGGGCCAGACCATACATGGAGGCCGTTTATATGCAGTTAGGGCACAGCTGGTGGTGGCCACAGCCCCCGGTCCTCCTGTTCAAAGCCGCCTCCTGGATTAAACACTAGGTCCCTGTGTGGGGCAAACAGCTTGCACTAACCTACTAACCTAAAGGAACGCTGGTGGTACAGTGGCTAAGACCGTTGGTTAGCAGTTCAAATCCACTAGCTGCTACCTGGAAACCATATGGGGCAGTTCTATTCTGCCCTGTAGGGTCACTATGAATTGGAACTGACTTGACAGTAATGGGTTTGGCTTTTAGATTACCAACCAAAAGGTTGCCGGTTCGAACTCACCCAGTGGTGCCGCAGAGGAAAGGTCTGGTGATCTGCTTGCATAAAGATTACAACCAAGAAAACTTTATGGGGCAGTTCTACTCTGTAACACATGGTGTCACCCTGAATTGGAATCAACTTGACAACAATGGGTTTGTTTGTTTGTTTTTACTAGGCTTAGGCACTGTACCCTGTGCTTTAGTCCATGAGTCCTCATCATTCTCACAAAAGCCTCTTTTACAGAGAAGGAAACTGAAGCTCAGTGCGGGTAAGTCACTTGTCCACAGTCACTCAGCTGAGAAGCAGGAAAGCCAGGATTCAAGCCCAGTTCTGACTGGCGCCAGAACTGGGGTCTCCTCTGCACCCGCACTCCAATGCAATTGGCTGGAAGAGGCACTGTGCAGCTAGGGAGGAAGGCCCCGCAGTGCAGGAGAAGGAGCGGGAACGGACTAACGACACCATGGCCAAGCCTCTCCCAGGATATGCTGCTCCCAGATTGCACCGGGATGCCACACGCACCAGGAGGCGGGGTTGCAGGGCCCAGGACCTCCCCACACTGTCAGAGGAGCCACAGAGGAGTCATCAGGGAGGCCTGCCATTTGGGTGCCGGGTACACACCTGCCAGGCCTCCTTTTCTGGGCGCCTCCTGAGAGAAGCCAGGCCAGCCCTGGGGACAAACATCTGGCAGTAGGTGTCAGGGGCTGAGCTGACACAGGGCACCTCTTCCTGGTTGTGACCGAGGGTGTCCAGGCGGGTCGGGGGAGAGGCAGTTGGTCAGTGGGAAGGTGGCTTTTGGAAATGAGGCTTTCAGGGTAACAAGGTCAAGTTGGACAAGTCCATCCTGGAAGCCTTGGGCTGAAGGAGAGGGACTGGGACCTGCCCTGATGGGGTGACATGTGAGGACTGCCAGCCTGGAGGCTGCCCAGGTGGAGGGTGCAGGGCTGCCTGTCCCCACAGGGGGATGGACCTCGGGCTGGCTGATCAGGATTGGGCAGAAGGAAAGGGGCTATGTTCCTGGAAGTCTGCAGGGAGGCAGAAGAGAAGGGGCAGGCAGCTGTTAAAATGCTATGTGAGAGTTCTGAGGTGGGGGTGGGGTCTTCCCCTCCCACCAGAACCTTCAACTGTCAAGTACCATCCGCCAGCATGTTCTACTCTGCAGGTAGGTGCTAATGGGGCTTCTCCCATTGCTATATCTCCTCCCTCATTAGACAGGGTGCACCTCCAGGGTGGGAATTGTGGCTCCTCCATCAGACAGATGCTCCCTGAGGGCAGGGGATGGGCTTCTCTCAGACTTTCAGAAAAGAATGGGAGGGGAGTCAGGCCTGCTTCCTGCTTCTCTCCACTAAGAGGTTGGAATTGGGGAGTGGAAAGGGGCCTTGGGTCTTCCCATTGTCTGTGGCTGCCTGGGGAAAAGGGTTTGTGTGAGCGAAGTCCTAGCAGCCATCATCCTTAAGGCCACTGAATTTTCTTAGTCGGGGCCAGGAGCCTCCAAGCCCTGGAGACCCCAAAGGGACCCCACCAAGGCCTTGATGCTGTGACCAGGGCCTTCCCTCCTTCCCGCACCAGCTCTCTGGTTTCCCTGGGCTGAGCCAAGCTTTTATGTGTCCTGAGCCCACACGTGGGCCCATGGTCAGTACTGAGTTGGAGTCTGGTGTCCCACCATCTACTGGCCCCTGCTCTGGGATGGGAATCCCTGAGTCAGCTGCTGACTAAAGTGTTGGAGGGTCAAGTCTACCTGCTGGGGGAGTGGGGGGAGCCTTCCCGAATGGACAGGAGGATCCCAGGGATGAGCCACGTGCACAGCTACCCCTTCAATGGATGGCGTCCAGGCCCTCCTCCTGTAAGAGAAATTCCTCCCTTCCCGGAGCCTCTGGGGAAAGTTATTCAAAACATTTACTGAGCAGCTACTATGTGCTCAATACAGCAGCAGGAACACACCAGCAAACAAAATGGACAACAATCCCTGTCCTCATGAGCATTCATTCCAGTGAGGAAGGCAGACAGAAAACAGGATACACAGTCTATCAGGGACTATATTAGGGGGAGGGACTCACATTGAGTCGAGTCCACACGGGGTCGCCAAGAGTCGGAATTGATTCAACGGCACCTAGTAAAAAAAAAAAAAAACTATGTCCTAAAGGAGCTAGAAGAAGTAAGGGGCTCAAATACTCACTCAAAGGTGGATGTGGTGGTAACTCCATACCTGCTGAATTAGAGAGGGTCTGTGAAAGCTAAGAGCTCATTTCAGGGGCTACCATAGGGTCATGGCCTAGGACAGTGATGATGACAATGGAAAATTAGGGTCCTGCCCTAGGAGGGGACTTACCTGTGCAGGACTCAGTAGCTATTTTGATGTGGAAAGATGGTGTGTTGGAAACTTGGGGGACTGGGAGGACAAGGGTCGTTTCCAGAACTAGGGAAGTCCTGAGGGGCACTGACATGGAACAGGAGGATGTGTTTGCTTGGTTGGGACAGTGGGAAGAATAAGGAGGTGTCAAGAGATCAAGTTCAGTAACAAATCCCCTGTGGATCCCCTTAGTTAACAAAGATAGCTGGCCAAGCTTTCCTGCTGAGGAGAAACGCCTCCCCCCACAAGGCAGTATGCATAATAAAGGTTACAAGCATAGTTTGGACCCTGGAGTCAGACTTAATCCCATGCCCAACCCTTACTCTGTAACCTTGGGTGAGCTACTAACGGTCTGGGTCCGCTCTTCCTATTCTGGTTGTTGGGGGGTTTTCATGACCCCTCCGAAAAAATATATATATATATTTTTTTTCTCCTAAGGCTGCTGTTCCTGGTACAGAGTTTGTGCTTAGTACTGTGTTAGCTCTCTGTTATAACTATTCTCCTTGTGCAGTTAACTGGAGGAAAGAAGAATAACTGAGACCCCCTCCTTTTGCCTCTGAGGAACTCAACACTTTGTTGGTTCAATCTAGGTCTCCCAGAGCCCTCTGGCCCCCTTCTGTAAGCTGCCTGCCCATCTTTTCCTTGCTGTAGATGTCTCCCACTTCCCCGAGCTCCATCTGGGATCTATTTAACTTAGACCACAGCTCTCCCTATCCCTCATCTCTTCCTTACTGTCATTTCAACAGAAATTGTTGCTATTATTTGAGAGGACGGGGAGGATGAGGAGGGAGAGGAACCTCTTCAGTTTGAGCTGCATCTCACTACCTAGGTGGCCACTCTCAGGCTGGAGAGGAGGGGAGGGCTTGATGGTAGCTCTCACATTCATCACCATCTCACAACTCCTCAGGGGCAGAAACCCCCAGAGAGGGGACCTTCATACCCTGAAGCTCTCTAAGCCTTGGAGATACCACCAATGTGTCCTCTGTCCCAAGGCTGGTTAGATGCTCTGTAGAGGACTCCAAATCGAATGCCATTTCCAGTACCCTACAGCTTCTCTTCTCATTTTCCATCTCTCTTCCAGGGATCTTCTCCTCAGGCGGAGACCCCAAAGTGTGTTTTTCAGATTGAATCCAACCATTAGGGCTGGTGGGGTCTGATGGCAGGGCCTGATGCCCGAGGGGAGATGGATGGGGTGGGAGGGTGTGGGGGCTTGTGGTCCTATGCCCCCCCCACACCAACAGGGAACCTCAGAGTTGTCTTCCAGTTTTACCTGCCCCCTCACTTCCCAAGTGAAAGTTAAAGGCCAGGATTGCAGGGGCCTTGTCTGGGGGAAGGGTGCTGGAAACCACGTCCTCCCTCGCCAAAGAAGTGAGTCAGTCCCCAAGTGACCCCTCCTCTCCTCAGTGTGCACCTCCCACTGTGTCTCAATCTCTCCAGAGAGACTCCTGCATCTTTGCATGTTCCCCAAAACTGAGTTCATAGCATAGCAAACAGCTGACTTGTTGACTGTGGCCAGCCAAGGGGCACCCCTGGTGTGTGTGGTTTGGATTCAAAAGGACAGGCCCACAAGGGACAAGGAGGGTGACAGGTGACTCTGGTATAAGTGAGGAAGCTGGGGATGCCCAGGCCCCCCACCCCAGCTAGGTCGCATGTCACCTGCTGCCCACTCACCAGGCTGCTGGGCTAACAGCCCAATTGCTGGCAAGGGCTCTGGGGGCTCTGCCCAGCGCTGCCTGGCACCAGAATGGTGATAGTGATCACCTCTTCTGCCACCACACCCTTCTAGCCCAGGCCCCTGCCCTTCCACCCCACCCAGGCCCACTCCTCAGCTTTTCCTTCTCATCCCCTTCTCAGGCTTAGAACAGATTCTGTTTAGTAGGCTCGGACCCAACCAGATATTGAGCTTTTTTCAGAGCCCTGTGTACCCCATAAGGAGCCCTGGTGGCGCAGCGGTTAAGAATTCGGCTGCTAATCAAAAGGCTGGCAGTTCGAATCCACCAGCCCCTCCTTGGAAACCCTATAGGGCAGTTCTGTTCTGACCTATAGGGTCACTATGAGTCAGAATCGGCTCAATGGCAATTGGTTATACCAGGGCTTAACACCAACGGACCTCTTTTGCATGAGAACTTAAAATATTTTTTAAGCCGCTGGATACATGTGGTTATTATATCATATCCTTCATAAATCAAGTCCTGGAGAGGTCTCAAATGGCGACGGGTTTGGTGGTTTTTTAATCTTTATGGGAGCAAATTGCTAGGCCTTTTCTTACAAAGTACCACGAAACCAAACTCATTGTCGTCAAGTTGATTCCAACTCGTAATGATCCTATAGGACAGAGTAGAGCTGCCCCACAGGGTTTCCAAGGAGCAGCTGGTGGATTTGAATTGCTGACCTTTTGGTTAGCAGCAAGCTCTTAACCACTGTGCCACCAGAGCTCCCACAAGGTACCATTGGGCAGGTTCACACCTCCAACCTTAGGTTAGTAGTCAGCACAAACCTGTTTGCGCCGCCTAGGGACCTTTCTTGTCCTCTACACCCCATTATTTCCACTCTCACCAACAGGACAGCCTTGGATGGTCTGAAGGCCTTTTTTTTAAAAAAAAAAAAAAACAGCTTTATTGAGATATAATTCATATACCACACAATTCACCCATTTGAAGTATAAAATTCAATGGCCTCTAGTATGTTCACAGTTGTGCAGCCATCACCACAATCAACTTTAGAACATTTTCATCACCCCAAAAGAAACCCTGTACCCTTTAAACAATGCCCCTAATCCTCTCTAGGCAAGCCCTAGGCAACTGCTAACCTGTTTTCTGCCTCTATAGATTTACCTATTGTGGACATTTTATATAAATGGAATCATACAATATGTGGTCTTTTTTGACTGGCTTCTTTCTTTTAGCATAATTTAGCAAGGTTCATCCCTGTTGTTGCATGTATCAGTACTTCATTCTTTTTATTGCTGAGTAATATCCTACTATACGGATATGCCACATTTTATTTATCCGTTCATCAGTTGACAGACATTTGGATTTTTCCCGCTTTTTTACTATTATGAATAATGCTGCTATGTACGTTCACATTCCGGTTTTTGTGTGGACATATGTTTTCCAATTCTCTTGGGCATATACCTCGGGGTGGAAGTGTTGGATCATATGGTAATTCTATCTTTAACCGTTTGAGAAAGTGCCAGGCAGTCTCAAAGCACCTACACATTTTATATTCCCACCAGTAATGTATGAAGGCTGCAGTTTCTCCACATCCTTTCAGCAATTGCTCTTATTTCTCTTTTTTTATTTTAACTATCCCCGTGGGCGTGAAGCTGTGTCTCATTGTGGTTTTGGCTTGCATTTCCCTGATGGCTAATGATATTTGGCATTTTTTTATTGTGCTTATCAGCCATTTGTCTATCTTCTTCAGAGAAGTATCTATTCAGGTCCTTTGTCCATTTTTTTCCTCCTTGCAGATGCGTGACAAGTTCCTTTTTTTTTTTTTTGTGGTAAAAATATACACAACAAGACATTCACCAATTCAATAATTTCTACATGTATAAATCAATGACATCGATTACATTTTTCAGGTTGTGCAACCATTATCTCTATCCTTTTCCAAATTATTCCACCACCATTAACATAAACTCAACACCTCCCAAGCAAAAACTCCTCTCCCTTTAGCCGCTGTAACTACTAATAATTTTTGGTTTCTACACACTTGTTTATTTCACATAAGTGAGATCTCACAGTCTTTGACCTTTTGCGACTGTCTTATTTCACTCAGCATCATGTTTTCAAGATTCATCCATGTTGTGGCATGCACCAGGACTTCATGTCTTTCTTTTTTTTTTTTTTTTGTAATAAAATTCTATTGTGTTTTTGGCAAAAGTTTACACAGCAGTTTAGATTCCCATGCAACCATTTCTACAGAAGTTGTTCAGTGACATTGGTTACATTTTTCACATACGTGAACATTCTCATTATTTCTGTTCTGGTTATTCTCTTTTCATTAATCTAATTTCCCTGCCCCCTTACAGTCTCATCTTTGTTTTAAAGTAATTGTTGACCCTAGGGATTCATTTCTTTTTATGGCTGAGTAATAGTCCACTGTATGTATATATTACATTTCATCCATTCATCTACTGATGGGCAGTTGGGATGTTTCCACCTTTTGCCTATTGTAAAAAGTGCTGAAATGAACATTGGTGTACATTGGGTTCCTGCTTTCACTTCTCCTGGGTATATATGCCCATTTTTTAAATTGGGTTATTTGTGTTTTTATTACTGAGTGGGGGTCATTTTTGCTAGTAAGGGAATGGCGGCTTCCATAAACCGTAGCCGACTCAAGGCCAAGGGCCTGGGCCAGCACAACAACGCTGAGAACTACAGAAACCAGAACTTTGAGGAGCTGCATGCAGCCTGTCTGAAGAAGGGGGAGCTTTTCGAGGATCCCTTATTCCCTGCTGACTCCACTTCCCTGGGCTTCAAGGAGCTGGGACCCAAGTCCAATAATGTGCAGAGCATCTCCTGGCAGAGGCCCAAGGTAGGCACTGGGAGGGTGGCACGGACTTGTGGTGCCAGGCCCCAGTCACCGTGGTAAGCTCCAATCCTCCACCACCCCAGCCTGGCCCTGGCACTAGGCTCCACCTCCATCAGGGCTGGGGATAATTCTGATCACTCTTAGGCAAAAACTCCCAGATAACTCTTGGGAAAGTCACCATAGCTCCCACCAGCCTTTGCTATCACAACCTACAGCTATGCTAAGCTGACCCTGTGCCCTCCCCACCCTCCACCATGTCTTCCCCTAGAACTTCAAGGTGGGCATTCCCGGAGGGTGGGAAGGAGGTCGGGGGAAACTATGTCCTGAGCTCCCTGAAACCACGATTCCTTCACTGCAGGAAATCATAAGGAACCCTCAATTCATTGTAGATGGAGCCACTCAGACAGACATATGCCAGGGGGTACTCGGTGAGTGGGGAGCAAGAAAGCTGGTCTCCACCAGGAGAAAGGGATGGCTCAGGGCAGGCGGCTGAGTGTCTTTTGAGGCTGGAGAACTGAAGCCCCTAGGTTCAGACAACCTGCTTCCATTTCCTTGTCCCTCTCCTAAGAGTGTCAGCTACATTTTCTCTGCCCCTCCCCTAGTCTGAATGCCACCCCCCACCTGCTGCAGTCTGGATCTGGGGAGCAAGCTGGGGTGGTGTTATTACTTATATAGTACTACATAATAAATTACCTCAAAAGTTAGTGACTTAAAACAACAATAAACATTTATTCTCTCACATTTTCTGTGGGTCAGGAATTTGGAAGCAACATAGCTGGGTCAGTCTGGTTCAGGATCTCTCATGAGGTTGCAGTCAATATGTCAGCTGGGGCTGCAGTCATCTGAAGGTTTGACTGGGGCTAAGAATTCACTTCCAAGATGGCTTCCTCATATGGCTGTTTGCAGGGGGCCTCAGTTCTTAAGACTACTTGAGTGGCCACACAATATGACAGTTAGCCTCCCCGAAAGTTGGCATCCCCCTGGAGCCCTTTGAACCTCCAGTATTATGTGGGTAACCTCCGGGAGAGAGGCCTTGGGCCCTTAATCACTGCACCATTGCACTTATGGGGTAAGTGTGGGGTGTGAGGGGAGGTGACTGGATTTGTTCAAAGGATGGGAGAGGCTTAGTTCTCTCCCAGAGAAAACAGGTCCCAGAGTGAGGAGCAAGACCTTGAGGGTAAAAATACTTCCTCCCCAGACTCCAAAAGCGAAAACATTTGGCTCTAATTTGTGAATCTCTTTCTACCCTAATAGAAAAGATGCAGAAACTCACTTCCCTGGAGCCTGTCCCTCTGCCCTCAGTTTCTCCCTACTGGCCTCCTTCCTGAACACTCCTTAGGGGGAGGGCAGAGGGAAGGTACAGCTCTGCCTGTGCCCCCCGCACCCCACTCCCACAGAGCCAGGTTCCTGCTCCTCTACGGCCTGAATTCCAGAACCCCACCCCACTCACACACACACATACAAGGGTTCTCCAGAGGGCAAAGCCTAGTGGAAACACCCCTGGTTGACTTTTCAGGGGACTGCTGGCTGCTGGCTGCCATCGGCTCCCTCACTATCAACCCCAAACTGCTGAACCGAGTGGTGCCCAAGGGGCAGAGCTTCAAGAAAAACTATGCTGGCATCTTCCATTTTCAAGTGAAGTGAAATTTAATAGCTACAGTTGCTTTGTGGGGTGTGTGTGTTAGAGGAAAGAGAAAGAACTTGAGCATGTGCTTTGAAGTTTGTCATTTTTCTTTACTTTTTGAAAAGTAACATTTATTGGAGTGAGTTTTTTCCTAATTATCAGAGAAATATCTGCTCCTTGAGAAACTGTGCAAGCTGGTTTTTTTTTAAAGCCCAAAAAGAAAATCACAATTGTTATCAGTTTGTGGTTCTCCTCCTCCTCCTGCTTCCCTCTCTCTCTATACATATGTGTATATATATATATATAATAAACTGCTCTTTAAGTTGAGCAACATATGGACAAATTCCCCATGACATAAAATATTTCTAAATAACAAATGATAAGAGTTTTTAAGATCTTGGAAAACCTAAAGTCCAGCTGTCTTTTTTTAGAGAAGGGCCTAAAATCAAAAGGTGGGTGAGGTCACCCTGGAGACTGTGGCAGAACCTGGGGAGGAGTCGGGGGTCTGAGTTCAGGCTTGTCACTGCCTTTCACAGACACTCTATGGGGTGGGACTGCTGACACTGGTGTAGAACCCAGATGTGACCACCAGGAAGCACTCTGATGACAGGGTTCCCATGCAAGGGGTGTGTGTGTGTGTGTCTGTGTGTCTGTGTGTCTGTGTGTCTGTGTGTATGAGTCTAGTGTGGGAGGGACAGAGGGACTGTGAGGCCAAAAGATGCCCCACGTTCCACTGAGACCCACCTTGCTGCCCACAGATCTGGCAGTTTGGGCAGTGGGTAGACGTGGTGGTGGATGACAGGCTACCCACAAGAAATCACAAGCTGATGTTCCTGCACTCAGCTGAGGCCACTGAGTTCTGGAGTGC
Source organism: Loxodonta africana (assembly GCF_030014295.1). Taxonomy (NCBI): domain Eukaryota; kingdom Metazoa; phylum Chordata; class Mammalia; order Proboscidea; family Elephantidae; genus Loxodonta; species Loxodonta africana. Next base: position 106,983,898 of record NC_087342.1, read on the forward strand.
CCTGCTGGAGAAGGCATATGCCAAGTGAGTGCCCAGAGCCAAGGAAGGGGGCTTGCCTTCATGCCTCCCCAGCAGTTGGCAGTCACAGGGGTAGCTGGAATCAGAGGAAGGAGAGGGGTGGTGGCAGGGCATCTCTCCTTCCCTCTGATGTCCATGTTCACACCACTATCCCAGAGCCCAAACCGTGCCCTTTCCATGCCCACAGGCTGAACGGATCCTACGAAGCGCTGACAGGGGGCAACACGGTGGAAGGCTTTGAGGACTTGACTGGCGGCGTGGCCCAGAGCTTCCAACTCCAGAAGCCTCCTCAGAACCTGCTAAGGCTCCTTAGGAAGGCTCTGGACCGATCCTCTCTCCTGGGCTGCTCCATCGAAGTAAGCCAAACACCAGTCCCCTCAAAGGCCAAGTTTGGTCCTGCCTCAGGGACCAAGCACCTGCTGTTGCTTTCACCTAGAAGCTTCTTTCCCCAGATGTCTGCATGGCTACCGCTTTATCATTCACATCTCAATTCAAATACCCCTTCCTCAAACTGGCCTTCCCTGCCTCTCAATCTAAATTAGCTCTCTCCCCGCCATTTACTCTCTACTTCGTTCTGATTTTCTCCCCCACATTTATCATAACCTGAAATGATCTCACTTATCTACATATTTATTCCTAGTCCATCTCCATCAGACAGTTTTCACACTCCGTGAGGGCACTGAACTTACTCGTCTCTGTCGTTACTGGATCCCGGTCATGTGGAACCTGGGACGGTACCTAGCATATAATAGGCTCTCAACAATTATTTGTTCAAATAAATAAATGACCCAGCAATTGGACTCTTAGGCATTTATGCCAGAGAAATGAAGACATGTTCACACAAAAACCTACACAAATGTTCATAGCAAATACTGAAAACAATCTAGACATCCTTCAGTGGGTGAATGATTAAACAAACTGTGGTACATCCACACCATGGAGTATTACTCAGCAATACAAAGGATGAAACTGGCCAACAATTTACTTTAAAAAAGGATGAGAATGTTAAGGGGCAGGGAAACTAGATTAATGGGAACAGAACAACCAGAGGAGTAACAATGAGAATGTTCATGCATTGTGAAGAAAGTAAACAACATCACTGGACAATTTGTGTAGAAATTGTTGAATGGGAACCTAAAAGGCTGTGTAAACCTTCACCAAACACACAATGAAATATTATTTAAAAGAAGAGAGTAACATTTTGTGACACATGAGGATTACATGAAATTCAGATTTCAGTGTGCATAAATGAAGTTCTGGAAACCCTGGTGGCATAGTGGTTAAGAGCTACAGCTGCTAACCCAAAGGTCAGCAGTTCCAATCCACCAGGCGCTCCTTGGAAACTCTTATGGGGCAGTTCTACTCTGTCCTATAGGGTCGCTATGAGTTGGAATCGACTCGATGGCAGCAGATCTGGTTTGGTTTTTTGGAAATTAAGTTCTTTTGGAATACAATCACGCTCACCTATTTAGACTGTCGCCAACAATGCAGAGCTGAGTTGGGGCACCAGAGGCCTCAGGGCCGCAGAGCCAAAAATATTTTCTACCAAGCCCTTGACAGAAACAGCTAGATGAACCCAGCTTTACCGCTCTCCACACCGACTGAGCCTGCAGTGGGTCTGGAGCCAGAGTCCACATTCCCTCAAAGGCTCATGGGTGAAACAGGGGTATGCAGACTTGGGACGAGAAAACAACTACCGATAGGGCCTGACCTTGAACTGAAATTAGCATTTTCTTCCTTTATGAACAGAGGCGACAAGCCACAGCCAGTGAATCGGAGGCACCTTCCTATCACGTTGTCAAGGCAGCTCAGGGAGAAGTATTTGCTCATCTCTGTAGGAAATGACGGTCACCATCAGACCCACCGGTGGCTCTTGCTAATTAATTCACAGGTTAACAAATACATCCAAAAAAAAAAATGGAACAAACTGTCAATGCACGCAAAAACTCAGATATAGCTCAAAGGAATTACTGCTGAACAAAAAAGGCTAATCCCCAAAGGTTCCATGCTATATGATCCCATGTATACAACATACTTAAAATGACAAAAATATAGAAATGGAGAAAAGATTAGCGCCAAGGGTTAAGGAAGAGGGTGGGGTGGGAGGAAGGTAGGTATGTATAAAAGGGCAACACGAAGACTGCAGGTGGCGCTGGAAATGTCCTACCGCCTAACTGTGGTGGTGGAGACATGAGCCTACACGTGATAAACCTGCATAGAACACACACAAATGAGCAAACGTAAAACTGGGGAAATCTGAAGAAGATTGCTGGATTGTATTCACGTCAGTTTCCTGGGATGTTGTACTGTAGTTTTGCAAGCTGTTACTACTAGGGGAAACTGAGCAAAAGGTACCTGAGATCACTCTATACTATTTCTTACAACGGCACGTGAATCTACAATTCTCTCAAAATACCAAGTTTAATTAAAAAAAAAAAAAAAATGAGCCCAGGGAGTTGTCACCTGTGTTCAGGTGCTCCAGCGCCTCTGGGCAGATCCTGAGCCCCTTCCCTTCCTCTCTCTTCTGTAGTTCAACAGCAGCGATGACTTGGAATCACTGACCCAGAAGAATCTGGTGCGAGGACATGCTTACTCAATAACTGGCATTCAGGATGTGAGTCCTGGCAACTGCCCCCTACCCGGAAGGGCATGAGAAGAAGGAGAAGCCCCTCCTGACCCTCTGCCCCTGACCTTTAACCTCCCACCTACGCAGGTCTTCCACCATGGCAAGATGAAAACACTGATTCGGCTCCGGAATCCCTGGGGCCGAATTGAGTGGACTGGAGCCTGGAGTGACAAGTAGGTAGCCCCAGCCCAGTGGTCTCAGGTAGGGGGTGGTCAGAGGACCTACCAGGCCCAAGGAGCAAGGCAATGCCACAGGGAGACCTACCGGTGTCCTGTCTGAGGCAACAACCTGGGCACCAGAGCACGCCTCTCTATCTAACTCAGGACCTCCAGTAGGCTGGCATTCCAGGGTGAGGGAATCCCTTGGGGAAAAGAAGCTGCCTCCTGACCCGTGCCCCTCTCCTTCTACTGCTGACCTCTGCCTCAGCTCCAGAGAGTGGAAAGAGGTGCCCCCAGACATCCGGAAGCAGCTGTGGCACAAGAAGGAGGATGGAGAGTTCTGGTCAGTGTGGCTTGAGTGGGCTTCCTATTTCCCCCACATCCTGTTTCTTCATCTCCCTGCCATCCTCCCACCTGTGCCTTGGACAGAGAGGCTCCACGGGAAACAGGGGCCCCTGGGTGTGCCAATGACAGGCTCCACCCCCCACTCCCTCCACCCCAGGATGACATTCCAAGATTTCCTGGACAACTACACACTCCTGGAAATCTGCAACCTGACACCCGATGCACTCTCCGGGGACTACAAGAGCTATTGGCACACCTCCTTGTACGAGGGCAGCTGGCGAAGGGGAAGCACCGCGGGGGGCTGCAGGGACAACCTCGGTGGGTAAGGGGACTCGAGGGCAGGGAGTGAGGGACGGGCCACTGACTCACCACGAAACCAGAACTGGGCACCATGTCACAGGGGTCAGCGTTCACAAGGTCAGGGGCCAATGAGTTCCCCCTCACCCCAGCCCATGAAGGAGGCAGGCATGTGCCTGGGGAATCTGGGTCCATCCTGGGAAGAGCATAATCATCCTGACCTCTTCTTCCACAGACACGTTTTGGACTAACCCCCAGTTTAAGATCAGTCTCCTCGAGCAGGACGACCAGGAAGACAATGAAGTCGTCTGCACCTGCCTGGTGGCCCTGATGCAAAAGAACTGGCGGCGGATGCGGCGGTTTGGTGACGTGGAGACCATTGGATTTGTCATCTTCTCAGTGGGTGCCCCAGCTGGTCCCCCAACCACTCTTGCTCCCTCACCTGGCCCCGCACTTTAAGACCCTTCCTCTTCAGGGCCACTGCCCCCACCAGGAGTGGCACACACTCCAACATTGCTCCACAGTCCTGGCTTTTGAGTGGTGCTTTGTGCTTTGTGATACAGGGCTGGAAGTTTTCTTTTCACAGATCTCAAAATCTAAAACACTTAGGTAGCACTTTCTCTGTGCCAGGCATTGTTCCAGAGGCTGTCAACTGAGAGGAAGGAGATTCAGGGCTGGTGAGGTGAGGTCACTTGCTTAAGCTCACATACCCAAGTATCAGGAACAGAGCCTATGTCCTGACTGCCAGGCACGTGGAGATTTCTCCACAGCCCCCCTAGAAGCCCCTCCAGATGCCCCACCCACCACATTGACTCCAAAATCAGAAAATAACCAAACCTGTTGCCGTTGAGTCGATTCCAATTCATAGTGACCCTATAGGACAGAGTAGAACTGCCCCTTAGAGTTTCCAAGGAGTGGCTGGTGGATTCAAACTGCTGAACTTTAGGTTAGCAGCTGAGCTCTTAACTACATTAATCCCAAGGGTCAGGAAAAATCCCCAGTAAGTTTTTCCCACACCATGTCTTGCAAAATTCTAGAAACAGCCATTTATTCATTCACTTAGGTAATCGCCAAATATTTCTTGAGTATGTCTGGAGTTCCTGGGTAGTACAAACAGTCAATACATTTGGCTGTTTGGTCGGAGGTTTGAGTCCACCCAGAGGCACCTCAGAAGAGAGGCCTGGCAATCTACTTCTGAAAAATCAGTCATTGAAAACCCTATGAGTTGCAATCCTACTTTTACACACATGGAGTCACCATGAGTCTGTGTTTGACTCACAGCAACTGGTTGGTTACCTTATGTCCAGCTCCAGTCCAGTTTCCAGGGGCTCCATGGTCAGCAAAAACACACACAAGCCTTGCCCTCCTCTGAGGCTTTCAGTCCACCAGATTAACAGACACACCTCCAGACAGTCTCCAAGTTTAAACAAGGTCAGGAAAGGCGATATCCTCTACCTCCAACGCAGGGCTCTGGGGCGCACATTGGCATAGTAACAGTTTGTGGTAGAGAAACCTATTTAACTTAGTTTATCTCATCTTCTTACAGGTTGATTTGTCCTCTGTACCCATCCCCCTTCTAGTAACTGTTAACTTCCTGCAGGATATGAGCAGTCCAGGAAAGGGTGTTTCACAAAACACTCTCCTAGGTTTTCATCCCAGCTCTTGCCCTTTTTAAGCAATGTGAAGCTGGGCAAGTCACCTCACCTCTTTAGAATTGCATGATAAAAATCTACCCCAGCAAAACTTTCTGAAGTGTACTTCACTGTCCAAAGCAGAAGGATTCTCAATGCCAGGACCATTTAGGACCCCCACCCCACCCCCACCGCCTCAATACCCTTAATCCCCCCTCAACACACACACACACTACTCACAACCATCTGGCTTCTGCAGACCTGAGTCCCTTCACCCTTAGAGACCTGATCTTCCTCTTTCTTCCCTTGCCAGGTCCCAAAGGAGGTACAGAAGACATGGGGCTTGATCCGGGCAGGCCCCCCACCACCCCTGGCTACATGGGGTTGAGCAAGCAGTAGAATTCGGCGAAGGGCTGTGTGGGCACTAGGTTGGGACTTCTAGCCCTCTTGGGCACTGGATGGGGGTTGCAGAAGCAAGAGCCCATATTCAGGTTACCTGCCGCTTGGGTGGTGTCTAAGCCAAGCCAGTTGGTGGTAGTGCCTCCCCTTAACCTGCCCAGCAGACTTCAACTTGGGACCCTTCCCATGCCCCTCCATGCCAACCTGTACCCACCTCCAGGGCACATATAGTTTCAGAACATCAAGAATATCCACCTGAAGAAGGATTTCTTCCTGAAATATCAGGACCAAGGCTTCTCAGAGATCTTCTCCCACTCACGGGAGGTAAGCAGCCAACTCCGGCTATCTCCGGGAGAATATATCATTGTTCCCTCCACTTTCCACCGGAACAAGGAGGCCGACTTCCTGCTTCGGGTCTTCACAGAGAAGCACAGCGAGTCCTGGTGAGTGGACCACCATCCTGCCCCAAGGCCACCCGATGTCAAGCTCAGAGAACAACCATCTCGTCCTCCCCTACTCTGTCCCTATTTTGCAACCAAGGAAACTGAGGCATGAGAACGGGCAGTCCCAATTAGCGATGGAGCCAGAACTAGAGCCCAGGTCCCATGGAGCCTGTTCCATATGGCTTCAGATACATGACTTGACCTCTCCTTGACCAACCTCTCCCTGACCACCCCACTGAAACCCCTACCTCCCTGACCCTTGGTAGCCCCTGAGCCGCCAATCACTTTTCCCCAGTGAACTGGATGAAGTCAATTGTGCTGAGCTACTCCAAGAGGTGAGGCTAGAGACTGGAGGGTTGAGGGGTTGGGAGGAAGCATCTGGGTGTGAAGGAGTTGGGTGTCAGGCTTTTTTGGACCAGGCCTCGCATCCCCTTTCCCACTCCTTTCCCTCCAGGAGAATGTCTCTGAAAATGACTTAGATCCAGACTTCATACATTTATTTGAGGCAGTGGCAGGACAAGTGAGAGAGCTATGGGCTGGGGGGCTGAAGGGAGGTGGATGTGGGTGGGACTAAAGGGCCAGAGCTGGGGTTTACAGTCCCCTTTCCCAGGACAAGGAAATCGACGCATATGAGCTACAGAAGCTGCTCAACAAAGTAGCCACCAAACGTGAGTCAGCGACCCCACAACTCACAACCCTTCCCCCACAGACTGTGCCCCATCTTGACCACTCCCTGTGCCCCCGACAATACCCCTTCACTCTCTTCTCCCTACTCCTTCCCTTCTTCACAGTCAAAGAACTCAGGACCAAGAGCTTCAGCTTGGATACCTGCCGCTGTATGGTCAACCTCATGGATGTATCTTCCTGTCCAGTGCGCCTCCTGCCCTCCCACCCCTGCCACCCCCAGCCTGGCCCAGAGTTGGCCATCTCTCTGGCCAGCCCTGCCCTTCCTCCTGGTGGGGACTAGGCTCTGGGGTAGCCAACAATGCTTGTGCTTCTTGTCATTACCATATGGGGAGCCCTGGTCTTGTGCTCCCTTCTGGGCAAGCCTCTCAGCCCTGGAATACCCTCTTAACCCCTTCTCTGTTATCCTTGACCACCGTCCCCTCCCCCAGAAAGATGGCTCTGGCAAGCTGGGGCTTCTGGAGTTCCAGATCCTGTGGAAAAGAATAAAAAAGTGGACGGTAAACGGCACTGAAGGGGCAGACTATGGGGTGAGAGAGGGAGGTCCTTGAAAGGAATGAGGGTAGTAAGGGTGAAGCTAGCGCTGGCGCCCCCAACAACACACATACATACACACACGGACACATTCACACATGCACATGTGCACACACATATGCACACCCACACATGCACGCATGTACACCTGTGCACACATACACATGCATGCACACACATATGCATGCACACAGACACATTCACACACACACACACACACGCACCAGGAGAATCTGTTGGAACATTGGTGTAGTAACCAGTCTATATGTCTGACAACTAGTCTGGCCCAGGTGATCAACCAATCATAAAGGAAGATCCGGGCAGTGAGCACTGGATAAGGTGCCCGATGTGCCAGGAATTCACCCTTTGGTCATTAGATGTTGGGGAGATTGGAGGTTTGGGAGGTGGGCCAGGGAGGGGAGCCCCTGCGGTCTTGAGCAGCAGTGTGAGCCACCTGTACTGAAGTATTTCAGTATTTTAACAACCACCACCATGCCATGCATATGGTCCTACCACCTCTGCCTGTCCTTTTAGGACATCTTCCGGGAGTGTGACCAGGACCAGTCAGGCACCATGAACTCCTACGAGATGCGCTTGGCGATTGAGAAAGCAGGTGGCCAGGGGTCAGGAGTGGGCTTTGGGGCAGAGAGAAGGAAGGCAGTGGCCGGAGAGCTGAATTCTCCCTGTCCCCACACCTCTCTCTCTCAGGCATGAAGCTGAACAACAAGGTAATGCAGGTGCTGGTGGCCAGGTATGCAGATGAGAACATGGCCATGAGCTTCAACAGCTTCCTCAGCTGTGTCCTGAAGCTGAAGGCCATGTTCGGTGAGTCAGGTGCCTGCCCACTCCCCTGCCTAAGCCCAGGGACCACTGACCCTCCCTGACGCCCACCCCCGGAGGGCTGCTCCAGAACCACCTCCTTTTACAGAGCACAGACCCTGGCCCCAGGTGAACTAGCTTCAAATCCCAGCTCTACCACTTACGGATTGTGTGACTTGGCCAAGTCACTTTATCTCTCTGTGTCTTTATTCCCTCATCTACAAAATGTGGATGATAACAGTACTGCCCCCACAAGACTGAAGTGCAGATTAAAACAAGTTAATATCTGGAAAGCATTTAGAACTGGCTGGCTCACGGCAAAGCTATCTAACAGTTGTCATTAATTGTCTGCCAGACTAGGGGGTCTAGCTGGGGAAGAGCAAGGAACAAGGCTTCTTATGCACTTTCTGACATCCTGCCTATTTGGAAGTGGATCTTCAGACCACTGGTTTAGCTCTCAACCCCTTCTACCCCTGCCTCCTCTCCAATACAGCATTCTTTCTAACCATGGACCCCAAGAATACTGGATATATTAGCTTGAACCTGGACCAGGTACATAGAGGAGGGGATGGGAGGGGATCTTCCAGCACCCTCACCCCACGACCCCACCCACCCTCTGCTCTCCCTGCCACCCTGCTCCACCCCACCCCTTCCCATCCACAGACCTGTTTCTTCTCTCCCCACAGTGGCTGAAGATGACCATGTGGGGATAGAGGAGCCCCAGGAACCTGGCTACCTACCATGCAGCGTCCAGCGAGATGGGGAGTGGGGAGGGAGGGGGTCCGCCTTGCAGTCCTCAGCTCTCCAGTCTCTGGTGATGGAAGGGGCTCCAGGCGGGCAGCGCCTGGGCCCCAGATGCCATGTTAACTCTATCGGTGGGACCTACATGCCCACCCTAACAGCCAAAAGGGTTTCCCTTCCCACCCAGCCAGGTTCCTGGTGGCTGGATTTACCTCACCATCTCTCTGTCTGTCTGTTTCTCTCTGTCTCTGCCTCTGTAGCTCTCTCTCTCTGAGTATATTTTCACTTAAGATTACGTGACACTTCCCCAGTCCCCACCCTCTGGCTGAGGAGCCCAAGAATAGGAAAATGGGCTTGAGCCTGCTTCAAGCTCTCCACGATTTCTGTCCTGCTCACATCTAGCCACCACTCTTGGTACAGTCCCTCTCTTTTCTCCATCACCCGCGGGCACAATAAACAGCGCATTCCACTGGCTTCAACGTCTCCGTGTTTCTATGCCAAGAAAGGCTGGCAGGGTTGGGAGGAAGTCACTTCCTCAGCACAACTGAGGGGATCCAGTAGCTCTCCACCTCCAGCAAGCATTTAGAAATGTGTAGTTGTTACAAACACTGTTGTTAGGTGCTGTTGAATCACTTCTGACTCATAGTGACCCTATGTACCACAGAACGAAACACTGCCCAGTCCTGCACCATCCTCGCAATCGTTGTTATGCTTGAACCCATTGTAGCAGCCACTGTGTCAATCCATCTCATTGAGGGACTTCCTCTTTTCTGCTGACCCTGTACTTTACCAAGCGTGATGTCCTTCTCCAGGGACTGATCCCTCCTGACAACATGTCCAAGGTATGTAAGATGCAGTCTCCCCATCCTTGCTTCTAAGGAGCATTCTGACTGTACTTCTTCCAAGACAGATATGTTCACTCTTTTGGCAGTCCGTGGTATAGTCAATATTCTTTGCCAGCACCACAGTTCGAAGGCATCAATTCTTCGGTCTTCCTTATTCACTGTCCAGCTTTCACATGCATATGAAAACCCACCCTTTTGCCGTCAAGTCAGTTCCGGTGGGTTTTGTTACACGCATATGAGGCGATTGAAAATACCATGGCTTGGGTCAGGCGCACATCATTTTTGCTTTTCAACATTTTAAAATGGTCCTTTGCAGCAGATTTGCCCAATGCAATGAGGAGTCTTTTGATTTCTTGACTGCTGCTTCCACAGGTGTTGATTGTAGATCCAAGTAAAATGAAGTCCTTGCCAACTTCAATCTTTTCTCTGTTTATCACGATGTCGCTTACTGGTCCAATTGTGAGGATTTTTCTTTTCTTTATGTTGAGGTGTAATGCATACTGAAGGGTGTAGTCTTTGATCTTCATCAGTAAGTGCTTCAAGTCCTCTTCACTTTCACCAAGCAAGGTTGTGTCATCTGCATATTGCAGGTTGTTAATGAGCCCTCCTCCAATCCTGATGTCCCTGGGTGGTGCAAATGGTTACCACACTCGGCTGCTAATCTAAAGGTTGGCGGTTCAAGTCCTCCCAGGGGTGCTTTGGAAGAAAGTCCTGGCAATCTACTTCAAAAAAATCAGTCATTGAAATCAGTCATGGAGCACAGCTCTACTCTGACATGGATGGGGCCACCATGAGTCAGAGTCGACTCGATGGCAACTGGTTTAATATTACCTGCCTGTCTTCCAAAGGTGTTGGATTTTTGTCCCTGGAGACTCCTGTGAGCCATCAGCTGGACCCTGGGTATGAGACTGAGAGGGGTGACAACACGTAAGTTTGTTCCCTGCCTTAATGGCATTCTGATTCAAATTATTATTCTTGTTTTTAGAAAATGCCTGACTGCTAAACCATTGCCCTCACTGAAGGGATCACAGGAGGGGTCCTTGAGCCCCCTTGGTGTCTTTGCTGTAGACTTACCTCCCTCCCCTAGCCTTCTGCTATAGTGAGAAGACTGAGGCCACCCACAACAGCCCCTCGACTGCACTTCTCCCCTCCCTCCTGATCTTTCCATAGATGCCCCCTCTGATCTCACCCTGAGACCTCGCTGAGGGGTGCTGAGGCTGGGGCCAGGGCATGTGAGCTTGTCAACCTTAGGCAGAGATAGCCCACAATTTCCCTTAGATCAAACCAAACCTGTTACCATCAAGTGGATTCTGACTCATAGCAACTCTACAGGACAGAGTAGAAGAACTGCCCCATAGGGCAGAACTGTCAACGTTTCGGCTAGCGGCTGAACCCTTAACCACTGCACTACCAGGACTCTTCCCTTAGATTAGGGGCCTGTCAACCCCATATGAATCTAAATTCTTCCTGTCTCTATGTATGCTTTCAGCATCCTGGGGTAACCAGCCTCAAGTTTGCTTCTACAGCAGTGCTCCGCTATCTTCTGTTTGCACTAAGCCCACCCTTTGTAAACTTATTGGCTGGGAAGAGGAAGTGGGGGCTGAGATTCTGCTCTTCCTTGATGTGGTGTCTGCAGCCTGCCTTCTTTGTGACTTCAAAGACTAAACCAACAGCCTAAATATAAAGCGTCCCCTCCCACCATTACCTCCCCCGCCAGGGCCTCCTGAGGAAGCATTTCCTGTCCAGCCACCCCCTTCTCCCTTCCTCTCTCATCTCCAGTCTTATCTGAGAGATACTGTCACATGCCCTTAAGAAGCCTTTTAAAAGACTCAACAACAAAAACTCAACAACAAAAAGACAAACAACCCAATCAAAAAATGGGCAAAGGACTTGAATAGATTTTTTACCAAAGAAGTACAAATAAGCTCATGAAAAGATTCTCAAGGTCAGTGGTCTCAGGGAACATCTAGCTCAGTTGGCATAACATAGTTTATGAAGAAAATGTTCTACATTTTTCTTAGTGAGTAGCCTCTGGGGTCTTAAAAAAGCTTGTAAGCAGCCATCTAAGATACTCCACTGGTCTGACCCCATCTGGAGCAAGGAAGAATGAAAACTAAAGACATAAGGGAAAGATTAGTCCAAAGGACTAGTGGACTACAACTACCACAGTCTCCACCAGCCTGAGTCCAGTACAACTAGATGGTGCCTGGCTACCACCACTGACTTCTCTGACAGGGATCACAATAGAGGGTCCTTATCTTCAAGGACACAGACTGCCGCATCTTTTTCCCATGGAGACAGCTGTTGGGTTTGAACTGCTGATCCTTTGGTTAACAGCCAAGTGTTTAACCACTGAGCCACCAGGGCTACTTAGTGGAATATTACTCAGCCATAAAGAGAAATGAAGTTCTGATACATGCTTCAACATGGACGAACCTTGAAAACATTATGCTGAGTGAAATAAGTCCAACCCAAAAGGACAAATACTGTATGATCCCACTTATATGGAAGATCTAGAACAGGAAAATGCATACAGACCAAAGTTTAATAGTGGTTACTGGGGCAGTTGGAAGGGGGAAAGGGGCAGTTATTGCTTAAAGGGTACTGAGTTTCTGTTAAGGGTGATAAAAAATATTTGGAAATGTATAGTGGTGACAGTCACACAACACATCAAATGTAATTGACATCACTGAATTGTACACATAATAAAAATGGTTGAAATGGCAAGTGTTTTGTTTATATAATTTACCACAATAAATTTTTTAAAAAGACCAATTTCCCCACTCCTTATGTTCCCTCTCTCAAAAGGTTGGTGCCCACCTAATCTCACAGAGCTTCTCTAAGGATCAAAGGTCCGTGGCAGGTCTGGGGACCATGGTTTCAGGGAATATCTAAGTCAATTGGCATAATAAAATCTATTAAGAAAACATTCTGCATCCCACTTGGAAGAGTGGCATCTGGGGTCTTAAACGCTAGCAAGCAGCCATCTAAGATGCATCAATTGGCCTCAACCCACCTGGATCAAAGGAGAATGAAGAACACCAAGGACACAAGGTGATTATGAGCCCAAGAGACAGAAACGGCCACATGAACCAGAGACTACATCATCCTGAGACCAGAAGAACTAGATGGTGCCCGGCTACAACCAATGACTACCCTGACAGGGAACACAACAGAGAACCCCTGAGGGAGCAGGAGAGCAGTGGGATGCAGACTCCAAATTCTCATAAGACCGGACTTAATGGTCTGACTGAGACTAGAAGGGCCCCAGTGATCATGGCCCCAAGACCTTCTGTTTGCCCAAGACAGGAACCATTCCCGAAGCCAACTCTTCAGACATGGATTGGACTGGACGATGGGTTGGAGAGGGATGCTGCTGAGGAGTGAGCTTCTTGGATCAGGTGGACACTTGAGACTATGCTGGCATCTCCTGCCTGGAGGGGAGATGAGAGGGTGGAGGGGGTTAGAAGCTAGAGAAATGGACACGAAAAGAGAGAGTGGAGGGAGAGAGCAGGCTGTCTCATTAGGGGGAGAGTAATTGGGAGTGTGTAGCAAGGCGTATAAGGGTTTTTATGTGAGAGACTGACTTGATTTGTAAACTTTCACTTAAAGCACAATGAAAATTATTTGGAAAAAATAAAAGTCCCTGGCAGGAAGGCAAGAAGCAGTCAGGGAGGTCCTTTGAGTTTCCAAGACACCCCAGGCAGCCTTGGTGTGCTCTGGGAATCCCCCATTGTTTCTTCCTTCCCTCTAGGGTGAGATGTTGCCAACTTCAAGCCAGGATGGGAAGGAAGCATGAAATTTGCAAATCAGGGCTATCACTTCTGGTTTATAAACAAAACTCAAGTGACTCCAAAAACACTTAAATAGTGGCCCCAGCCACAGATTCACCCTACCAGCTGGGTGACTCTAGGCAAATTATGTCACTTCCCTGGCAGGGTCTCCTTTTCCTCATCTGGAAAGCAGGGAAAACAATGCCTATCACAGAGGGGTGTTGTACAGACGATCATAAAAGTGAAGTGCTAAGTTCAATGCTTGGCACAGAGCCAAAAAAACAGCAGTTTCCATTCAGTTGACTTCAATTCATATTGACCACATATGTGTTGAGTAGGGCTGCTCTCCATAGCATTTTCAATGGCTGATTTTTCAGAAGTAGATAACTAGGACTTTCTTTCAAGACGCCTCTGGGCAGACTTGAACCTCCAACCTTCCTGTTAGCAGCCAAGTTTATTAGCCATTTGTGCCACCCAGAGACTCCTGGAACACACAAGCCTTCAACAAATGGTAGTACTTCATTCTCATATGCAACGCTTAAATTCCATCAGAGCCCCCATACACAGCTTGTACACCGAGAACTAAAGTGGTCCCCATTCACTTAGACTGTGATGTGAGGGGCACCGCCAGAACTGTAGGACATGATAGCCCTGTATTCCAGAAGTTAGATGAATTAGCATTCATTTAATAAATACATCACGTTCTTCCATATCCAACAAATACACCACACACCTCCACATCCAAATTTGAAAACAGAAATCCCCCACCACTTCCTCCTCTCTCAGCTACGATTCCTGTCCCCGAGGCCTTGCCACTCCCTCCTGCTTACCAAACCTGGTCTCTGCCCTCTTCACCATTCTGCTGGGTCCTCCTGGCTCTATCCCAGTTCAACTTCATTGCCTCCTTACCCAGCCCTAAGAAGCTAATCCAACTGTATCCTTACTATCTCCTAAGAGTCCATCACTACTATAGCCCCGCACTTTCTGCTCTTGTAGTCCTCAGCATGGGTAACTCCTCTGCTCACAGTGCTACCAACTGCCGTGAAGTCGGTTTCAACTCACGGCAACCTAATGTGTTCCAGAGTGGAACTGCTCTCCATAGGGTTTCCAGTGGCCGTGACCTTTCCGAAGACACCTTTCTTCTGAGGCACTTCTGGGTAGGTTCGAACCTCCAACCTTTTGGTTAGCAGTTGAGTGCTTAACCATTTGCACCATCCAGGGACTCAAGTTCTAAGGGCTGAGTTTTGCTGGGGAAGGGCACTAACCCATGCTGCCTGCATCCCCCACAACTCATGCTGGTTGACCTTAAATGGGGCCACATGGTAATCTAGATTTCATCACCTAATGACTATCATTCCCTACTCTAGTTCTCCAGTCTCCCCCAGAAGCCCCTCCACAGCCTCCAATTCTACTAAGAAGACTGAACCCAAATTGCAGGAACAGCCTCAACCTCACTTCTCCCCTCCATCAGAATATCTCCATTTTCTCTGATCTCTGAGAAAGTGAAGTCTAAAATGTGCTGGACACACTATGGAATACCATGCAACAGTTAGAAGCAATAGACTAGATGCACTCACAGCAACAGCTGTAGATCCTGAAAACATGTTAAGCGGAAAAAAGTAAAGCAGATGAGCCCCTAGCATGAGCCTATTTATCATATGCACACAAAACAATATCCATTTTACAAGAATATATGTGAACAAAAGGTTACACGCAACAGGTTAGAATGGTTGCCTAAGGAGAACAGAACTGGGCAATGGAGATAAATGGAACCAGTCAGTCAATCAATCAGTTGAGAGAACCTTACGAGGACTACAATGACAGTGAGCCAGGAGCTAAGGGGGTTGATTAACTCAAACTTCTGCATTGAGTGAAAGGGAGGAAGAAGGAAGTCACTCATAAGATTCATCAAGTCACCCTCTTCCCTTCTTCTCTCTCTCTTTTCCTCCCCTCCCCTCCCCCTATCTTCCTTCACCAAATCTCTTTAAAGACGATGCAATGGATGGGCTGAATTAGCACTCAGCAGTCATCTCACCTTCTTCCTGGGGAGCCTTCCATAGATCAGAAGCAGGAAAGTAAAAAACTACGTTTCCCAGACTTCCTTGCAGCTAGACTTCTGGACATGGTTTAGAGTATGCCCATCAGATGCACTTACTCCAGTGCTTCCTTGGCCTCTGCTGTTTTTGCAGGCAAGCACAATCATGGAAGCATTTTATTTTTTCTGAGGTAGTGTTAATAGAAATCAAGTGTCTAGCACTTGTCACTGGCTTTCAGGTGTCAAGGGTCAGGGCATGGGGCATCTACCACTCTCCTGGAGTAATAGCAGCACAACATAGTTTAGGAGCCAGCAATAGCCACAGCTTCCAGCTGAACCAGCAGGTTTCTGATAGGAGAAGAGGCAGTGGCTTACTTGGGGGCCAGAATCTGCAGTATGGCTTTGGGCATTGCTTCTGAACCCTGAGAACGATTCTGTAAGCCATTTAACACTCTGTAATAAGTCTCTTCCTTCTTAATTACAGGCGTGGATTCTGTTTTCTACAACTGAGTGCTGAATGACACAGCACCCAACAACTAAGCTGCAGCCTCAATTACCAATCCATCAGATTCTTTTATGTGTGTGCATATAAACTTTTTATTTTGAAATAATTACAGATACACAGAAAGTTGCAAAAAATAATACAAAGAGATTTCATGTACCCTTCATCCAGTTTCGCCCAGTGGTAAAATCTTGCATAACTATAGAACAATATCAAAGCCAGGAACTTAACATTGTTACAGTTCACAGGCTTTATTCAGATTTCCATGCACTCATTTATGTGCATGTGTGTGTGTGTGTGTGTGTGTGTAGCATATTATACACATCACTCTGCACCTCCTTTTTTCATTTAAAAATATATGTCTTGGGGAGATCAAAGATAGCAAAGAGAGTAGGCTAGAATGATCTATGTTGTAATAGATTATAGTTGGAGACATCAGTATGAACTAATGTTTACCTTAATGTAGATAAAGATGGTTCCATAAAGAAATATTTATAGCTATGTGCATATACCCAAATATGCCGTAAAAGACCTCTTTAAAGTGTTAAAAAGCAAAGATGTCACCTTGAGGATTAAGGTGTGCCTGACCAAGCCATGGTGTTTTCAATCACCTCATATGCATGTGAAAGCTGGAGGATGAATAAGGAAGACTGAAGAAGAAGAATTGATGCCTTTGAATTACAACTTTGGTGAAGAATATTGACTATACCATGGACTGCCAAACCAACAAACAAATCTTTCTTGGAAGAAATACAACCAGAGTGCTCATTAGAAGCAAGGATGTGAGACTTCGCCTCACGTACTTTGGACATGTTACCAGGAGGGACCAGTCCCTGGAGAATTACACCATGCTAGGTAAAGTAGAAGGTCAGCAAAGAGAGGAAGCCCCCAAAGAGATGGACTGACACAGTGGCTGCAACAATGGGCTCAAGCATGATGATTGTGAAGATAGCACAGGACAGGGCAGTGTTTCCTTCTGTTGTATATAGGGTCGCTATGAGTCAGAACCGACTCAATAGCACTCAACAACATCAACACGTGTATATATTCAGAGTGATGGTTAATTTTATGTGTCAATTTGGCTAGGCTATGGTACCCAGCAGGGCCAGATTAAGGCATGTGAGAGCCCTAAGCACTGATAATCTGTGATGCCCCCTCCTCTGCTTACACATTCAAATGGGTTTATATATATATACACACACACAGGAAATCCTGGTGGCATAGTAGTTAAGAGCTACAGCTGCTGCCCCAGATAAGTAAAGCACTATTGAAAAAGAAGAATAAAGTAGGAGGACTCTCACTACCTGACTTCAGAACCTGTTATACAGCTATGGTAGTTGAACAACCTGGTACTGGTACAACGACAGATACATTGACCAGTGGAACAGAATTGTGAGCTCAGATGTAAATCTTCCATCAAATGGGGAAAAGACAGTCTTTAACAAACGATGCTGGCAAAACGATGTCCATCTACAAAAAAATGAGACAGTACCCATACCTCACACCATACACAAAAACTAATTCAAAATGGATCAAAGACCTAAATATAAAGCCCAAAACTATGAAGTTCATAGAAGAAAAAATAAGATCAATGCTAGATCCCCTAATACACTGAATTAACAGGATACAAATCACAACCAACAACACAAACTCCAGAAGATAAGCTAGATAACTGGAATCTTTTAAAAATTAAATATTTCCACCCATCAAAAGACTTCACCAAAAGAGTAAAAAGAGAACCTACAGACTGGAAAAAAAAAAATTGACCATTACAAATCAGACAAAGGTCTAATTTCTAAAATCTACAAGAAAATTTGACATCTCTACAACAAAAAGACAAATAATCCAATTAAAAAATGGGCAAAAGAAATGAACAGACATTCAAGTGGCCAACAGACACATGAGGAAATGCTCGAGATCACTAGCCATTAGAGAAATGCAAATCAGAACCACAATGAGATGCTATCTCACCGTGGCATTACTGGCATGCATCAAAAAACAGGAAATAAATGTTGGAGAGGCTTTGGGGAGATCAGAACTCTTATGCACTGCTGGTGGGAATGCAAACTGATACAGCCATTTTGGAAAACAATATGGTGCTTCCTTAAAAGGCTAGAAATAGAAATACCATAAGATCCAGCAATCCTGCTCCTAGGAATATATCCTAGAGAGTAAGAGTCATCACACAAATAGACATATGCACACCCACATGCACTGTAGCATTGTTAGCAATAGCAAAAAGACAGAAACAACATAGAAGCCCATCAACAGATGAATAGATAAAACAAACTGTGGTACATAAACACAATGGAGTATTATGCAACGATAAAGAACAACGATGAATCCATGAAGCATCTCATAACATGGATGAATCTGGAGGGCATTATGCTGAGTGAACTAAGTCAATCGCAAAAGGACAAATATCGTATGAGACCACTACTATAAGAAACTCATGAAAAGGTTTACACACAAAAAAAAAATCTTTGATGATTACGAGGGAAGAGAGGGGTGGGAATGGAAAAAACACTAAATAGACAATAGATAAGTGGTAACTTTGGTGAAGGGTAAGACAGTACACAATATTCGGGAAGCCAGCACAGCTTGTACAAGGCAAGGTGGTGGAAGCTCCACAGACACATACAATCTCCCTGAGGGACCGAATTGCTGAGCTGAGAGCTATGGGGACCGTGGTCTCGGGGAACACCTAGCTCAACTGGCATAACATAGTTTATAAAGAAAATGTTCTACATTCTACTTTGGTGAGTAGCATCTGGGGTCTTAAAAGCCTGTGAGTGGCCATCTAGGATACTCCACTTGTCTCACCCCATTGGGAGCAAGGAAGAATGAAGAAAACTAAAGATATAAGGGCAAGATAAGTCCCAAGGAATAATGGACCACATATATCATGGCATCCACCAGACTGAGTCCAATACAACTAGATGGTGCCCGGCTACCACCACTGACTTCTCTGACAGGCATCACAATAGAGGGTCCTGGACAGAGCTGGAAAAAAGTGTAGAACAAAATTCTAACTTAAAAAGAAAGACCAGAATTGCTGGCCCAAGAAAGACTGGAGAAACCCTGAGAGTATAGCCCCAACACCCTTTCAGCTCAGTAATGATGTCACTCCTGGGGTTCTCCCCTCAGGCAAAGATTAGACAGGTCTATAAAACAAAGCAAGACTAAAGGGGCTCACCAGCCCAGGGGCAAGGGCAAGAAGGCAGGAGGGGACAGGAAAGCTGGTAATAGGGAACCCAAGGTTGAGAAAGGAGAGAGTTGACGTGTCATGGTGTTGTTAACCAAAGTCACAAAGCAATATGTGCACTAACTGTTTAATGAGAAACTAGTTCTATAAACCTTTATCTAAAGTCAATAAAAATTAAAAAAAAAAAAAAGAGCTACGGCTGCTAACCAAAAGTCAGCAGCTCAAAACCACCAGGCACTCCTTGGAAAACATATGGGGCGGTTCTACTCTGTCCTATAGGGTTGCTATATATATACATACATACATGTGTGTGGCATTTTGTCAGTGATGTTTTCAGCTTCTTTTTTTTTAATTCGTTTTGTGCTTTAAGTGAAAGTTTACAAATCAAGTCAGTCTTCCATATAAAAGTTTATATAAACCCAGTGCTATACCCCTAATTGCTCTACCCCTAATGAGACAGCCTGCTCCTTCCCTCCACTTTCTCTTTTCATGTTCATTCCACCACCTTCTGACCTGCTCTGTCCTCTCATCTCCCCTCCAGACAGGAGATGCCAACATAGTCTCAAGTGTCTACTTGATCCAAGAAGCTCATTCTTCACCAGCATCTTTTTCTATCCCATTGTCCGGTCCAATCCCTGTCTGAAGAGTTGGCTTTGAGAATGGTTCCTGTCTTGGGCTAACAGAAGGTCTGGGGGCCATGACCACCGGGGTCAGCTTCTCTTCTGATATCTCCTTTTTATGTCCGATCTTCAGCAATATTTTCTTTTTTTTTTGGTTCTGACTCATGATGACTCCATGTGTTACTGCTCCATAGGGTTTTCATGGCTTTAGTCGTGTGTGTGTGTGTGTGTGTGTGTGTGCTTTAAGTGAAAGTTTACAGCTTGAGTTAGTATCTCACACAAAAATCCATACACACATTGTTATGTGACCCTAATTGCTCTCCTGTAATATGTCATCACACTTCTCCATTCCACCCCGGATTTCCCGTGTCCGTTCAACCAGCTCCTGTCAGTTTCTGCCTTCTCATCTCGCCTCTGGGCAGGCGCTGCCCATTTAGTCTCATCTATCTACCTGAAGCACACTTCCCACAAGTATCATTTCATGTCTTATAGTGCAGCCCAATCTTTGTCTGTGGTCTTCAGCAATATTTTCTAAGGCATCTAAAATCTGAGCGTACAATTCCAGGATTGTAGTTGTTGCTACAGCATGGGCTTCCCATCATGTATTAGAAAGACATTTTAATGTTCAATCATTGCCTAAATATGTTTTAAAGAACTGCCCATTGGTGAGCAGAGGCAGCAAAAAACATGTAGGGTGAACGAACAGTAGAAAAAAAAAAAAATCCACTGCTTCCAGAAGCCAATCTATTGTGCTACGTCCTACAAGATTAAGTGAAAGAGCAGCATATGGTATGAAAATGGTATATTCATTATGTTCTAAAATTTTCTGCTGCATGCCTTTATAACGTCTTGACACGCTGGCGGCGTTGTCATAGGACTGGCCTGTGCACTTAGAAAAATCAATTTTGCAAACTCCACATAGACAGTGAAGTACTTGATTTGCAATTTCTTCAGTAGGATGACGTTTTTAAGCTAGTAAATGTGATAAATCACTCAACACGCTTTCTACCTGTTGGAGACACGTATCCTAAAACAATACTTAGCTTATCTGTATGAGAAAGATCAGAAGTGGAATCTACAGACAAACTGAAATATCTAGCTATCCACCCACTCCTTACTTATCAACATGGTTAGGTTCCAAATACCAGGTCATTATACAAAAACTGGTATTATGCAAAAACCAGTGTTATGAGAAAATGGAGGATGACCACATCAGATCACAAAATATTATGTGGGACACATGTGTCCCTCTGGACTCAAGAGGTGGAAACTGTAGATGGGCACTATATGTCCCACTAGTCATGCAAGAATTGCTGCCAGACTACATAATTACTGTGCGAAATAGTCAGATAATAGATTTTCTGCTATTGTCATAAATGTGAAATGTTGGGTAATAAGACAGTCAGTAAGTGAGGAGTAGGTGTACTTATTTCACTGAAAATAGTTAATTGGACTTTATCACTTACTAAGTTTTTTAATTCTTCACATGTTGTTTTAGACATATATGATGGGTTGCCCTTTTCTGTGTTACCATTTTTGGAAACGTGACCTGCTAAAATGGATCAAACTGCTGAACGAGTTCAAGCAAACCCAAAAAACTTCCATTTCCAAACAGTTCATGTCTTCCTTGAAAATATAGTCCATGTTTAACAATTGTTATAACGACAGCAACAACATGTTGCAAAACAGCTTTCCAATACTGATGTTCTTCATTAATTTGTGTTTCCAGTTCATGAGTTAAGCCAAAACCATGTCTTTGGTTTAGATATGACAACATACATACAATCTCTGTGAATTGACCTGTTTTCATATTTATCAAACATATTCAAGTTATGCCAATCGTTAAATTCATCCATAGCAAATTCAGAATTAAATGATTTAGACTTAATAGTTTGCAAACAAAACAACATACAGAGTTGACTGATGGAGAATACAGTAGCCACTGCCTCTTACAATTTTCACCATTAGCTTTGCACCCTGGAAATATATTTTTGCTACAGAATCTTGTTTGTTTGCCATCCAGAAATTTTCAACTTGAATTTTCAAATGGTCCACTGTAATATTGGCAATTGCTTGGCCCTCTTTCTAGCCAATAATTTACATCATTAGAATAAAAATTATTCCCCAAAGCAGGATCTGTATTTCTATTATTTATGGGGTGTGCAGGTGTGACAATTTCAGATTCTAAAATAGTTTCACTTTCTAAACTATTATTAATTTTTTTACTACAGCAAGGAATAGATGCAGAATTTGGAACAAATTCTGTTGTATTCGTATTGCTATTAGTAATTTCAGCACTAGTGGTACTAGTACAATGATTTGCGCCCATTAAACTTGAGCATTCAATGGAAGAAGTCTTTTTTGATTCACTACGTTT
Source organism: Loxodonta africana (assembly GCF_030014295.1). Classification (NCBI taxonomy): domain Eukaryota; kingdom Metazoa; phylum Chordata; class Mammalia; order Proboscidea; family Elephantidae; genus Loxodonta; species Loxodonta africana. Next base: position 107,005,950 of record NC_087342.1, read on the forward strand.
TAAAAAGGAAGTTAATTTTGGAATTAGCTTTAGGTCTTTAGGATTCACAAATCCTTTTCTTTTTATATTCTGCTAGCTTTTGGTTTTCACTTAGTTGAAGCTGTTTTATTTCACCCAGATATAAAATTACATCGCTTTTTAAATTTGATTCTACTGTAGCAAATAAATTTGAATAATTGAAAAAAATAGAGTTAATAAAACAAGTAAAATTCATAAAATAAAATTTACATTTGAATTTGGACTTTAACACAAAATTTATATTTGAAAATTAGTAAGTTAAAAAAATGATTTGGAACACGTAATTTTGTTCTTCAGGTCTGAGACAGTCAAATAGTATTTACAAAGCAGTAGAAATAATTTCATTCATTTGTTGTACAATGTTTGTTGGTGGGCCTTTCAAAGATCTCCACAGGTATTTTTCATCTTGAAATTATGCTTAAAATTTTTCACACTCACTTTCCATCCTTTGGTGCTGCATGTTCACAATTCATTGGACTACTACTGATACCCAGTGGAGGACAGATCGATCACAAAGAGCATGATACAAGGGTATGCTCAACCTGAGGACGTGTTTTGGTTCGCTTTGCAAAGGACAGGACCAGATACATCACGAGTCACATGATTATAGTGCCGCTGGTATGTTCTTATGTGGTTGACAAGAGAGAGCTGAATGTGAGGTTACACCCGACAGGTCTGAAATAAAGGAAAATATAATTGTTATCGTGTACAAAATTTATAAAATGCACATTTTATTTCTTTGTGGAATAGTTCAACTCCCATATTCAGAGACAAGTACATAATTGATGTAACAACAGCACCACTTCTCAACAAGCAAGTTTGTTTTGTAAGTCATAACAATATCAATCAGTTTCTTGGAAGAAAGTCAGTCTGAAGGGAAATGGAAAATAAAATATATTTATATAATTTTTATTATCTAACTATTCATTTAATTTATTTCCTTAAGGAATTGTTCAATTTCCCTACATGGAGCTATGTAAATATTCTGACAAAATATAAATGTAATGTTCTAATAAACATCCTTTGTAGCTTTGGGAGCCCTGGTGGCGCAGTGGTTAAGAACTCGGCGCTAACCAAAATGTTGGCTGTTTGAATCCACCAGCTGCTCCTTGGAAATTCTATGGGGCAGTTCTACTCTGTCCTATGGGGTCGCTATGAGTTAGAATCGACTCGATGGCAATGAGTTGTTTTCTTGGAACACGAATTTAGGAACACTCGTTGCAAAATAGAAACTTATTTTGCATGATAAATATATGGAATTTTGCATCCTCTTAATGTGCCTAATGCCTTGTTTATTCACATATATCGAGTAGTATCAAGCACTGTGTCCCAGACAACACACGATAAAAAATAAAACTCACTTGATACCTAAATTAAAACGTTTCATGTTAGATAAATATTAATATTTCTGGTATTTTTGGACATTTGCTATGTTAGTATGATATTAAATAATTACCCCATTAGTATTATATTAAATGTTAGATTGTGTCCACTAGTATGCCAAACATATTTTAAAGTTAAAATTATAAATATTATTGTTTATAAAACTTAGGACGTAACTCTACACGTAAATGCTATACATATAAAAATTCATTGCAATGATCAACTTATTCGAGCTCCCTTGTTTCTGCACATCATTTGGGACTGGCATTCTCGTTGGATATTTACCAGGATGTGCACAAGAGCATACCCTTGTGTTTGGATGATGGCAAAGAGCATTGCTGGCCCTCCCAGATGTGGATGCACAAAACTGTTTCTCAAGATGGATCAGAGACCTGTAATCTATTAACATAATCTGTCCTTGCCCGGTAATGGCTCATGTTGGATCCAGTTGCATACCAGGTGAATGTAGCAAGAGATAGACTCAACAGCCCACTCCAACCTCTTGTTTATTAGTGCCTGAGTTATCTAGTGCTGCTATAACAGAAATACTACAAGTAGATGGCTTTAACAAAGAGAAATTTATCTCCTCACAGTAAAGTAGGCTAAAAGTCTAAATTCAGGACATCAACTTCAGGGGAAGGCTTTCTCCCTCAGTCGGCTCTGGAGGAAGGTCCTTGTCCTCAACCTTCCCACAGTAGAGGAGCTTCTCAGGCACAGGGACCCCAGGTCCAAAGGACGCGCTCCACTCCCAGTGCTGTTTTCTTGGTGGTATGAGGTCCCCCTGTCTCTCTGCCCGTTTCTTTCTTTTATATCTCAAGAGATTGCCTCAAGACACAATCCAATCTTGTAGGTTGAGTCCTTCCTCACTAACCCAACTGCTGCCCATTCTCCCTCATTAATATCATAGAGGCAGGATTTACAACATATAGGAAAATCACACAACACCAGGAATCATGGCCCAGCCCAACTGATACACACATTTTGGGCGGGACATAATTCAATCCATGACAATTAGAAAGAAATATCATACTCCCAAGAGACCAACTGAGATCAGGCATTTCAATTGCACAGGAGGAGACCATAGGAGACAGATGTCAACAAAGATGTTGAAGTGGTAGGGGCCTCATAGCTTAAACAACGTTATATGTGGATGCCCTCATGACCCTGCATGAACTTTATTTCTGGCCAGCACATTTTCATGCACTGGAGCTAGTATCAATGTCAGTGGGAGGGAATGCCAGTTCCCTTCCACTGTGGCACTCTCTTTTCCTCGTGTCCTATCTACTTGATATCTATGGGTCTTTGCTTTGGACAACTGATGCCCCTGTTTTGTTGATGTCCTAAACACATGCTTACCTTGCTAGGTAATTTGTCCCTGATACACAGTTATTTGGTCAAATACTAGTCTAGATGCTTCCATGAAGGTATTTTGTAGATATGATTAATGTTTACAATCAGTTGACTTTAAGTAAAGGAGATCACTCTGGATAATGTGGATGTGCCTCATCTAATCAGGTAAAAGCCTTCAGAGCAAAAACTGAGGTTTCCAGGAGAAGAAGGATTTCTGCCTCAAGACTGTAGCATAGAAATCCTGCCTGAGTTTCCAGCCTGTTGGCCTGCTCTAGAATTTCAGACTCAAGTCTGCAACATCAACTCTTCCCTGAATTTTCAGCCTACTAGGCTGCCCTACAGATTTCAGTTTTGCCAGCCGCTACAATCACGTGAACCAATACCTTAAAATAAGTCTTTTTCTCTCTCAGTTCTGATTCTCTGGGGAACCCTGATTGATGCACACAGGTTAGTATAAATCAAACTCAATGCCATCGAATCGACTGCGACCCTATAAGCAGAGTAGAACTGCCCCATAGGGTTTCCAAGAGTGGCTGGTGGATTTGAACTGCCAGCCTTTTGGTTAGCATCTGAGTTCTTAACCACCATGCCACCAGGGCCCCAGGTTAGTATAAAAAATATACACACTTATATTTCCTTACCCTGTCACTCTGTCAGCTGAGAGGGCCTAGAAGCAATGACACTCCAATAGCAACAAGCATACCTACCACCCAGATCTTGGTTTCTGATAAGCAGAACCAGGGCTCATTGGGTAAATGTCTCAATTTAGGACCAGGCCAGAAAGTATACAAAAGTACCTAGAGCATCTTATAGCGCCAAAAAGTAAGGAAGTGCTTTAAAAAAAAAAAAAACAACTCACACACAATGATGGGAATATGTCAAAGGGTCACAGGAGCCAACAGAAAGAGTTCCCAGTGGCCAAAGGACAAACAATTTAAGCAACAAAATAAATAAAGATGTACTAGCTTATAACCCAAAGTATAAAAAAAATCCGTAAGAAAGAAACTAAGGAACAGGAATTGACAGATTCCTCTGAGTGTATAGGAGCGTTCACAAAAGTCACTGAGATATAAAAGAACAGATTAGGCATAGAAGATAGCAGAGAGAAGGGGAAGACCAACACTATACGAACAAAGGAGACAGACAAGGCTACAAGCCCAGGAACTCCAGGGATGGCCAGCTAGAGAAACTGAAACAAGGATCTTCCCCCACAGCCTACAGAAAAAGAGTCTTCCCCTGGAGCTTGTGCCCTGAATTCGGACTTCAGGCCTCCTAAACTGTGAGAAAATAAACTTCTGTTCATTAAAGTCGCCCACTTTCTTTTATAGTAGCACTAGATAACCAAGACAGAGGCAGAGCATAACTTCCCACTCTTTAAGTGTGGGCTGTGCACAGTAACTTCCTTCCAAAGACTACAGTATGTAAAAGGGCAATGAAGAAGTAACTTTACTGTGGTGAGACCTGCAGACACGACCTCAGTCAGATGACCAAGGTCAACATCAACAGTGATAAGTTATGTTGATAGTATGTGCCTTCGATATGATGTGATGAGAAACGCACTTTGCCTCTGTTGACTCCCTCCTCAAGACCCTAACCCTAGTCTAAGCATAAGAAAAACATCTGGCAATTCCCAATAGAAAGACATTTTACAAAATACCTGACCAGCACTCTTCAAAGTTGTCAAGGTCATCAAAAACAAGGAAAGTCTGAGGAACTGTCCCAGCCAAGAGTTTAAGGAGACGTGACAACTGAATGAAATGTGGCGTCCTGGCTGGGATCCAGGAATAGAAAAAGTTCATTAGGGAAAAACTAATGAAATATGAATAAAGTATGCGCTTTAATTAATATTAATGTACCAATATTGGCTCCTCAGTTGTAACAAATGTACTATACTAATGTTAGACATCTTTGCTTTTTAACACTTCGAAGAGGCCTTTTGCAGCAGATTTGCCCAATGCAACGTGTCCTTTGATTTCTCAACTGCTGCTTGCGTGGGCACTGATTACTGACTGATTCAAGGAAAACGAAGTCCTTGACAACTTCAATATTTTCTCCGTTTATCATAATGTTGCTTATTGGTCCAGTTGTGGGGATTTTTGTTTTCTTTATGTTGAGATGTAATCCATACTGAAGGCTGCAGTCTTTGATCTTCATCAGCAAGTGCTTCAAGTTGTCTTCACTTTCTGCGAGCAAGGTTGTGTCATCTACACATTCCAGGTTGTTCTGAAGGAGGCTACCCGTAAGGGTAGTATCAATTTACACTCCCACCAGCAACATATAAGAGTGCCTATGTTTCCCACAGCCTCATCAACAGGGTGTGTGGTCAAATATTTGCATATTTCTAATCTGATAGGAGAAAAATGATATCTCAGTTGTAATTTGCATTTCTCTTATTGCAAGTCAGACCGAGCAAATATTCGTATGTTTTCCCTGCATTTCATTTTCTATGATTTGTCTGTTTTGTATTCTTTGTTCATGTTTCTACTGAACTTTTATGTTTTTTCCTCTACAAATTCTAAGAGCTATTGATATAGTAGGAATATTAGAACTTCGTTTGTAATGTTGTTGTGGCTAGTTGCCATCGAATCAGCTCCCGCTCATAGAGACCTTACATATAACAGAATGAAACACCACCTGGTCCTTTGCCATCTTCATGATTGTTGGTATATTTGAGTCCATTGTTGCTGTTATTGTGTCATTCTGTCTCATTGAGGGTTTCCCTCATTTTCACTGATCTTCTACTTTACCAAAGACGATGTCCTTTTCTAGCAATTGGTCTTTTCTGATGATGTATCCAAAGTAAGCTGGCTAAGGTCTTGTCATCTTCGCTTCTAAGGAGCATTCTGCTTGATTTCTTCGAAGACTCATTTGTTTGTTCTTCTGGTAGTCCACAGTATGTATATTCAATATTCTTCACCAACACCACAGTTCCAGTGCATCCATTCTTCTGTCTTCATTTTTCAGTGTTCAGCTTTTGCATGAATTTGAGGCCATTGAAAAGACAATGGCTTGGGTCAGGTGCACCAGAGAACACCAGGAAGATGTTTATCTGTGTTTTATTGACGCAAAGGCATTCAACTGTGTAGAATAATGGATAATATTAGGAAGAATGGAAATTCCAGAACACTTAACTGTGTTCATGTGAAACCTGTAAGTGGACCAAGAGACAATTGTTCAAACAGAGCAAGGGAATACTTAGTGGTTCAAAATTAGAAAAGATGAGTGTCAGGGTTGTATCCTTTCAACTTATTCAATCTGTATACCGAACAAATAATCCAAGAAGCTGGATTATGTAAGGAAGAATGCGGCATCAAAATCGGAGAAAGATTCGTTATCAACCTACAGCATGCAGATGATGCAATCTTGTCTGTCAGAGGGGTTGTAAATATTTCCTTTTGTTTGTCACTTTTCTTTCCACTGGGTTTTTCACACCTGCCACATGGACTCTGCCCCTTCACTCCAATAGAAGGGCTCTCCCAAGGAGACCTGGCTCCTCCCAGAGCCACATCACCCTTCCTGACCTCCGCCTTCATTCCACTTCATTGTGAAGATTCTTCTTGTGTGTAGGGAACATGAATTATGTCCTGTTTCTGATTTCAGAGGTTACTAACTGTCATTAGAACATAGAAAATACAGAAAAACACACAGAAGAAAGCCAAAACTCACTTTTTACTCCCCGTCCCAGGGTAACAATTTCCTGTTCTTTTTTGATGGATATGTGTTTTATATATGTGTTTATTTATATGCCTTAAATTTATTCAGTCTCGTTGGGCATCTATAGCTGTACTTTCCTACCTCTTGAATTGTCCACGTGCTTATTCTATCTCAAAAAGTAGGTGTCCTGGCTTGGGGATGTTCCCTCTTGCTTGTCCCTGCAGCAGCCTCATTCTCTCTCCTCGACCCGTTCACGTTTCTCCTGTCACCCCTTCTCTTCCAAGCTTTAATGCTGCCCTCGCTGCCTGCCAGAGAAGTCAAACTCTGGGTCCTATGGAGGCTTCAGGATCATCTTATTGGGACCTGAGTTCATCATCCCCTCCTGGTTTCTCTGTTCCTGTTAGTAACACCAGCCGCAAGGAAAGTCCAGAGTTCACCCAGCCATTGTCTCTGGCCCTCCCTTGGGTCCCTTCTAAAAATTTCCTGAATTCACTCTTCTCTTTTTGGCCTTTGCACAACAGTTAAGCATTTAGCTGCTAACTGAAATGTTGGCAGTTTGAACCCACCCAGCAGCTCTACAGGAGAAAGACATGGCAATCTGCCCCCATAAAGATTACAGTCTACGTACGAAACACTATGAGGCAGTTCTATTCTGTGACTTGGAGTCGCCATGAGGCAAAAATTGACTCAAAGGCATCTAACAACAACTGTTTGGCCGTAGTCTTTGCCCATGCTCTTTCTCACCTGGACCCTGCACACTTTCCCAGCATGCCTCCCCACCACTGCTTGTCCCTTTCTACCCATCCTCTCTCCCCAGTACACCTTCCTCTCCTCCTTTTCCTCCTATGTCGTCTCTGAAGCCCCCTCTCTCCCTGGCCACTCCTTCAGGCCTCAGCTTAGAAGCTGTGTCCTCCAGAAAGTCTTCTCTGACGTTCTAACATGCTCGGCCCAGGCCCCACGCTGGTCAAGTGCCCTGGACTCCTGAGGTGCCGGGCACTTCCCCTGGTCAAACACCTATCTCTCCGTATTGCCATTTCCTGTTTACTCTCTGTATCTCCTACTGACCATAGGTTGAGAGAAGAACTGTCCTTTTCATTGACATATTTCAAGTGCCTGCACATAGTGAACATTAATTTTTGGCTAAATAAGGGAATGATTGTTCCAGCTAATGTGACTGTGCCATCTTGCTAGCTGCCATTGAGTTGGCTTCTAACTCATGGCCATGCACAATGGAACTAAATGCTGTGCCATCCCCATGATCTGTTGCTGATCAGACCATTGTGATCCATAGGGTTTTTACTGGCTGATTTTTGGAAGTAGATTGCCAAGCCTTTCTTCCTAGTCTGTCTTAGTCTGGAAGCTCTGCTGAAACCTCGTTCAGCATCACGGCAATGCACAGACCTCCACTGACAGGCAGGAGGTGGCTGCACTTGGGGTGTATTAGCCAGAAATCAAACCTGGGTCTTCTGCATGGAAGGTGAGAATTCTAGTAATGAACCCTCAATGCTCCCATGACCAGCCCATTTTGAACCTTTTAAATTCTCTGGCTGTCTCTCAACAATGCCACTTCAGAAGGTCTAGGTGGTCCAACTGGAATTGAAACTAACTCTCCCAGGTCTGATGTGCAAACTCCTCCACCTCGTCTGTGTTCCTACCACCCCTTCTGAGTGTCACTGAGCCCCTCTCAGAATCTCAGTCTACTCGTCTATCTAAAGAGAACACTCATGGGAAAATTATAAAGATCAAATGAACCATACACCTTGGGAATTGCAATGTGATAAACGAATATGAAGTGTAGTTATGTTATTAAAAAAAAAAGGAGTGCTACCATACATTGAACATATTTTCTATACCAGGCACTGTTCTAACATTTAACTTGTATTAACACCCTTAATCCTAATCGATCAGCTCCCTTTCACAGAAAAGTAAACTGAGGCACAGAGTGGTTGATGCCTTATTTGCCAAAGATTTCACAGCTGTCAGTGGAGAAGCTGGGATTTGAACCTGGGCTGCATAACTCCAGAGCCCATTTGCTTAACCACCTCCTCATATCACCTCCCTGTTAAAAAAAAAAAAAAAAACAAACCCAAGTGTCTGTCAGTTTGTTGTACCATGGGGGCTTGCGTGTTGCTGTAATGCTGGAAGCTATGCCACTGGTATTCAGAGGCCAGCAGGGACACCCATGGAGGACAGGTTTCATCTGAGTTTCCAGACTAAGACAGACTAGGAAGAAGGAGCCGGCAGCCTACTTCGGAAAAGCATTAGCCAGTGAAAACCTTATGAATAGCAGCGGAACATTGTCTGATATAGTGCTGGAAGACAAGCCCCCCAGTGCGGAAGGCACTCAAAAGACGACTAGGGAAGAGTTGCCTCCTCAAAGTAGAGTCAACCTTAACAATGTGGATGGAGTAAAGCCTTCAGGACCTTCATTCGCTGTTGTGGCACGACTCAAAATGAGAAGAAACAGCTGCAAACATCCATTAATACTCAGAGCCTGGAATGTAAGAAGTATGAATCTAGGAAAATTGGAAATCATCAAAAATGAAATGGAATGCATAAACACCGATACCCTAGGCATTAGTGAGCTGAAATGGACTGGTATTGGCCATTCAGAATCAGACAATAATATAGTCTACTGTGCTGGGAATGACAACTTGAAGAGGAATGGTGTTGCATTCATCCTCAAAAAGAACTTTTCAAGATCTATCCTGAAATACAACTCTGTCAGTGATAGGATAGTATCCATTTGCCTACAAGGAAGACCAGTTAATACGACTATTATTCAAATTTACGCACCAACCACTACGGTCAAAGATGAAGAAAGAGAAGATTTTATCAGCTGCTGCAATCTGAAATTGATCGAACATGCAATCAAGATGCATTGATAATTACTGATGACTGGAATGAGAAAGTTGGAAACAAAGAAGAAGGATCGGCAGTTTGAAAATATGGCCTTGGTGATAGAAACAATGCCGGAAATCGAATCATAGAATTTTCAAGACCAACGACTTCTTCATTGCAAATACCTTCTTTCACCAACATACATAGCAACTATACACATGAACCTCGCCAGATGGAACACACAGAAATCAAATTGACTACATCTGTGGAAAGAGACGATGGAAAAGTTCAATATCATCAGTCAGAACAAGGCCAGGGGCTGACTGTGGAACAAACCATCAATTGCTCATATGCAAGTTCAAGCTGAAACTGAAGAAAACCAGACCAAGTCCACAAGAGCCAAAATATGTCTTAGAGTACATCCCACCTGAATTTAGAGACCACCTGAAGAATAGATTAGATGCATTGAACACTAGTGGCCAAAGACCAGATGAGTTGTGGAATGACATCAAGGACATCATCCATGAAGAAAGCAAGAGGTCACTGAAAAGACAGGAAAGAAAGAAAAGAACAAGATGGATGTCAGAGGAGATTCTGAAACTTGCTCTCAAGCGTCGAGCAGCTAAAGCAAAAGGAAGAATTGATGAAGTAAAAGAACTGAACAGAAGATTTCAAAGGGCAGCTCGAGAAGGGAAAGTAAAGTATTATGATGACATGTGCAAAGAGCTGGAGATGGAAAACCAAAAAAGGGCGTTTCTCAAGCTGAAAGAACTGAAGAAAAAATTCAAGCCTTAGTTGCAATAGTGACGGATTCCATAGGGAAAATATTAAACGACGCAGGAAGCATCAAAAGAAGATAGAAGGAATACACAGAGTCATTAGAATTAGTTGATGTTCAACCATTTCAAGAGATGGCATATGATCAGGAACCGATGGTACTGAAGGAAGAAGTCCAAGTTGCTCTGAAGGCATTGGCGAAAAACAAGGCTCCAGGAATTGATGGAATATCAATTGAGATGTTTCAACAAACAGATGCAGCACTAGAGGTGCTTACTTGTCTATGCCAAGAAATATGGAAGACAGCTTCCTGGCCAACTGACAGGAAGATATCCATATTTATGCCTATTCCCAAGAAAAGTGATCCAACCAAATGTGGAAATTATAGAGCAATATCATTAATATCACAATCAAGCAAAATTTTGCTGAAGATCGTTCAAAAACGGCTGCCGCAGTATATCGACAGGGAACTGCCAGAAATTCAGGCTGGTTTCAGAAGAGGACGTGGAACCAGGGATATCATTGCTGATGTCAGATGGATCCTGGCTGAAAGCAGAGAATACCAGAAGGATGTTTACCTGTGTTTTATTGACTATGCAAAGGCATTCAGCTGTGTGGATCATAACAAACTATGGATAACACTGCGAAGAACGGGAATTCCAGAACACTAAATTGTGTTCATGAGGAACCTTTACATAGATCAAGAGGTGGTTGTTCTGACAGAACAAGGGGATACTGATTGGTTTAAAGTCAGGAAAGGTGTTCGTCCGGGTTGTATTCTTTCACCATACCTATTTAATCTGTATGCTGAACAAATAATCCGAGAAGCTGGACTATGTGAAGAAGAACGGGGCATCAGAATTGGAGGAAGACTCATTAACAACCTGTGTTATGCAGACGACACAACCTTGCTTGCTGAAAGTGAAGAGGACTTGAAGCACTTACTAATGAAGATCAAAGACCACAGGTTTCAGTACGGATTGCACCTCAACATAAAGAAAACAAAAATCCTCACAACTGGACCCATGAGCAACGTCATGATAAACGGAGAAAAGATTGAAGTTGTCAAGGATTTCATTTAACTTGGATCCACAATCAACAACCATGGAAGCAGCAGTCAAGGAATCGAAGGACACATTGCATTGGGTAAATCTGCTGCAAAGGACCTCTTCAAAGTGTTGAAGAGCAAAGATGTCATCTTGAAGACTAAGGTGCACCTGACTCAAGTCGTGGTATTTTCAGTTGCACTATACGCATGTGAAAGCTGGACAATGAATAAGGAAGGCCAGAGAAGAATTGATGCCTTTGAATCGTGGTGTTGGCAAAGAATATTGAATATACCATGGACTGCCAAACGAACGAACAAATCTGTCTTGGAAGATGTACAACCAGAATGCTCCTTAGAAGCAAGGATGGCAAGACTGCATCTTACATACTTTGGACATGTTGTCAGGAGGGATCAGTCCCTGGAGAAGGACATCATGCTTGGCAGAGAACAGGGTCAGTGGAAAAGAGGAAGACCCTCGACGAGGTAGACAGACACAGTGGCTACAACAATGAGCTCAAGCATAGCAATGATTGTGAGGATGGTTCAGGACCGGGCAGTGTTTCGTTCTGTTGTGCGTAGGGTTGCTATGAGTCGGAACTGACTCGACGGCACCTAACAACAACAACAACAATTTAGAAAAAAAAAGCAAAACAAAAAATGCATTGCCTTTGTCATGGATTGAATTGGGTCCCCAAAAAATATGTGTCAACTTGGTTAGGCTATGATTCCCAGTGTCCTGTGGTTGTCCTGCATTTTGCAGTTGTAATTTTCCTACGTGTTATAAATCCTAACGTTTGCCTGTGGTTAATGAGGCAAGAATAGATTGTGTTAAAGAGGATTAGGGTGGGATTGTAACACCCGTACTAAGGTCACTGCCCTCATCCAAGGGAGCTTCCCTGGGGTGTGGCCTGCACTGTCCTTTTGTCTTATAAGAGATAAAAAGAAAAGGAAGCGGGCCCAGAGTGGGGGACTTCATGCCACCAAGAAAGCAGCTCCAGGAGCAGCAGAGCACGTCCTTTGGACCTGGGGTTCCTGCTCTGAGAAGCTCCTAGTCCAAGGGAAGATTGATGACAAGGACCTTCTTCCAGAGCAGAGAGAGAGAGAGAAAGCCTTCCTCTGGAGCTGACACCCTGACTTTGGACTTGTAGCCTGCTAGAATGTGAGAGAATAAGTTTCTTTGTTAAAGCCGTTCACTTGTGGTATTTCTGTTATAGCAGAACTAGATGACTAAGACGGCCATCAAGTCAATTTCAGCTCATGGTGACCCCATGTGTTACAGAGTGCAATTGCTCCATAGAGTTTTCTTGGCTATAATCTTTATGCAAGCAGATTGCCAGGCCTTTCTTCCCTGGCGCTGTTGGATGGGTTCAAACTACCAACCTTTAGGTTAGTAGTCAGATGCTGTTTGTGCCACCCAGGGACCCACCCCTCTACTAGATAATACTATTGGTTTTATTTGGAAAGAGAGCTGTCCTCTCTGACTAAAACTGACCCAATCGCACAAAACCACCCTCTCCCAGTACAATTCTAATGGTCATTTCTGTAGATAGATTTTTGTGTAGATACCCACTTGTCTATTCTAAGAACGGTGATATGTTAAAAATTCAGCTCTTGAACAAGAACCGTGCCTATATTTCCTGTTCTTCCACATTTGCATTATCAGATTCAGCGGCATCACTAGGGTTGGTGTCACCCAGTGACGTAACTCATGGTTTCAACCCCCCACCCTGGATGGGTGGGTACTGCTGGCAAACTCCCCACCTCCTGCCCCTGTGGGCCGCTCCCTGCAGTTCCTCCCATCTCCCATTGGCCAAGGTGGGGACCCTCTTTTTTGCCTGATGGCAAGCACCATAGCCTGCACTGTGACTGTCGGGTTATGGGAGGTGACAAGTCACCATACTGGGTGACACCAACCCTAGTGATGCCACCGCCTTGGCTGCCTCTCTCCCAGTGGCACCAGCTGGCTCACCACCGCTGCCACCCCAGACCCTGGGATCACTTTGGTGTGACCCCTTCTGACAATGTCAGGGGGTACAGTCCACCACACCGCCCCCTTTCACCTCCTGTCTTAGTCATCTAGTGCTGCTATAACAGAAATACCACAGATGGATGGCTTTAAGAAAGAGAAATTTCTTCACAGTAACGTAGGCTAAAAGTTCAAATTCAGGGTGTCAGCTCCAGGGGAAGGCTTTCTCTCTCTCTGTCGGCCTTCTCATCAACCTTCCCCTGGACTAGGAGCTTCCCTGAGCAGGGACTCCGGGTCCAAAGGACATGCTCTGCTCCCAGTGCTTCTTTCTTGGTGTATAAGGTCTCCAACTCTCTGTTCGTTTCCCTTTCATCTCTTGTGAGATAAAAGGTTGTGCAGGCCACACTCCAGGGAAACTCCCATTACATTAGATGAGGGCTGTGACCTTAGTAAGGGTGTTACAATCCCACCCTTATCCTCTTTAATATAAAATTACAATCACAAAATGGAGGATGACCACACAATACTGGGAATCATGGCTCAGCCAAATTGATACACACATTTTTGGGCAGACACGATTCCATTCATGACATGATCAGATTCAAATAGAATGAACACTCATCAGTTGAATTAAGCACAGGGAAGCTTAAGGACAACGGTTTTGTCACAATGGGTGTGGACTTAACGTCAGTGGTACAGACAGAAGTGTTTTCCCTAAACCTATCATTCCAGGTCCTCCAGGCATTCTTAGGATGAGATTTTCATTCCCTTCCCTCCTATTTTCAGAATTCTTTCACTCAGAGAGAAGATGGAGTGGTGAGGGAGGGAAGAGGGCAGTTTGGGTGGGAGATCTCCACCTGCATTCAGAATATGCAAAACCCAAAACCAAACCCAGTGCCATCGAGTCGATTCCGGAGCCCACCAAACCTCTCCTTGGTGGGTACCACATCCTCCTGGACCCAGAGCTCAGGGAACAGGCTGTGCTGAGCTGATGTGGAGGGTGCCATGTCAAGGTCACTCCCACTAAGCAGGTGTCCTCAGCCTCCCTCCTTCGTCTTTCCTGTTCCCACTACCCAGACTCATCCTAGATTTTCTGATCCCTGACACAAAGCACCAACTCCTCCCTGAGGGGCCGGTGAAGAGAAGGAGGGTGGGAAGGGACCATCTCTGGACATCTAAGGAAAGACTGTGAAGAGAAAGGAGGATGCTTCCCAGGGGGGAGCTGGAAGCAAGACTCCTGGATCCCAATGCCACCCTCTCTAACTGCCAGTCCACACTGCCTTTATTTGGGGGGGTGGGGGGGCCAGAAACGTGTGGGAGGCAGGGAGGCAAAAGAGTTGGGCGATCCAGAGACAGAGGGCAGAGTTTAGGCTGGACAGTAATGTTCCCCTATTAAACAGTTGATATGCAGAATAATAATAAAATACAGAAAAGGACGGCAAATACACTGATTCTCACTAACCGACTCTCTCTCCATCATTTAGCATCTGGGCAAACACTGGGTTTATTTTGTGCATTAAGGACCCCGCACACCCTCGCCATGGACAGCTCCTCCAGGGGCTCGCTGAGGAAGAAGCGGCACTGCCCCCGGGGCACTTAAGCCCTGTCTGGAACCCGCAGAGCACCAGTTGCGCCTCTCCTCATGGCTCATTCCAGGCATACCCTACCTGGACTTGTCCTGCATGTGGACACCGGTCGGCAGGAGCCAGGAGCACGGTTAAGGCTGCCTCTGGCCACGTCTGCCGTGCACCGCCCAGCCAGCGCGGCCCCGCTTGCTGCACCAAGTGCACCATTGAGCCCGAGCTGGGACACCCGGCAGGTGAGGACGCCTGGCCAGTCACCGGCAGCAGCAGCATGGATTCAGATTCCAGCGAGCTTAGCGAGGGCAAGCCCGTGACTGCAGCAGGTATGGGGCCAAGGCCATCCAGCTGAGAGGGCTGGAGCCAGGGAGGAGCGGAGGCCGGGCAGGAAATCTCGAGTACTTTGCATAATGCCGACTTTCGCATAAAGACCTGGTCTTTGAAACCTAACCATGCCAATAAATAAGTAGATTGTAATATAACAATATTTCTGTGTATGCACCCTTGAGATTAAATAGGTGTTAACAATTTGTCACATTTCCTTCAACTTTCTTCCATTTTTTTTCTTTTTAATTGTGGCAAGTATACCTGGTGATATCATGTGTGCCAGCTTAGAACTGCGCTCTGTAGGGTTTCAATGGCTGATTTTTTTTTTAAAACTAGATCGCCAGGCCTTTCTTCTGAGGCATCTCTGGGTGGACTAGAACTGCCAGCTTTTTGGTTAGCAGGGACTCCAAATAATCTATAACAAAATAATTGGCATGGCAACATTTGTACAAGTTACATTCATCATGCTGTTCAACCATGACCACAACTGGTTTCCAAAGGAAAAAAATGTTGACAGGAATAAAACACTGTAGGCACAGCTCTTCCCTCATCACTTCTCCCCTGTCCCTTCTCCCTTAGAGGAAGTCACTCTCCCAGAGTTGGTCTGTCTTTCTCATCCAGGTTTCTACTTTTACTACACGTGTATGTATCTAAACAATATAGTGAAAACTGTGAGAGCCGGAACTCAATGGGATTGCCTTGTCTTTTAGGACTGGTGAGTTTTCCGCCTTCGAAAGGGTGCGGTCTTACTATTTTTCTATTGATCTCTATTACCGGAAAATATCTGAGTTTTCCTTCTCTGACAGGTTTTTGCCTTACACGGTGTCATGGATTGAATTATGTCCCCCCAAAATATGTGTATCAATTTGGCTGGGCCATGATTTCCAGTATTGTGTGGTTGCCCTCCATTTTGTGACTGTAATTTTATGTTAAAGAGGATTAAGGTGGGATTTTAACACCCTTGCTAAGGTATAGTTGGAATCTATGAGTTGGAATCGATGGCACTGGGGTTTTTTTTTTTTTTACTAAGGTCATATCCCTGATCCAATGTAAAAGGAGTTTCCCTGGGGTGTGGCCTGTACCACCTTTTATCTTACAAGAGATAAAAGGAAAGGGAAGTGAGCAGAGAGTTGGGGACCTCATACCACCAAGAAAGGAGCGCCGGGCACAGAGCACATCCTTTGGACCTGAGGTTCCTGTGCTGAGACGCTCCTAGACCAGGGGAAGATTGATGATGAGGACCTTCTTCCAGAGCTGACAGAGAAAGCCTTCCCCTGGTTATCTAGAGCTGCTATTACAGGAATACCACAAGTAGATGGCCCCAACAAAGAGAAATGCATTCTCTCAGTCTAGCAGGCTAGAAGTTCAAACTCAGGGCATCAGCTCCAGGAGAAGGCTCTCTCCCTTTGTGTGCTCTGGAGGAAGGTCCTTCTCATCAATCCACCCCTGGACTAGGAGCCTGTTTATGCAAAGGAGGCACTCTGCTCCCGGCACTACCCTCCTAGTGGCGTGAGGTGCCCCTGTCTCTCTGCCCGCTTCTCTTTTTTATATCTCAAAAGAGATTAGCTCAAGACACTGTCTAATCATATAGATTTCATCGATGTAACTGCCGCTAATCCATCTCTTTAACATCGTAGTGATAGGATTTACAACACACAGGGAAATCACATCAGACGACAAAATGGTAGACAATCACACAATACTGGGAGTCAAGACCTAGCCAAGTTGACAGATATTTTGGGGGGACACAAGTCAATCCATGACACATGGTGTCTTAGTTATCTAGTTCTGCTATAATAGAACTACCACAAGTGAGTGGCTTTAACAAAGAGAAATTTATTCCCTCACAGTCTAGGAGGCTAGAAGTCTGAAATCAGGGTGCTAGCTCAGGGAAAGGCTTTCTCTCTCTATTGGCTCTGGAGGAAGGTCCTTATCATCAATCTTCCCCTGGTCTAGAAGCTTCTCAGCATAGGGATCACAGGTCCAAAGGACACATTCCCCTCCTGGCTGTTCATTCTTTGTGGTAGGAGGTCCCTCTCCCCTCTGCTCACTTCTCTCTTTTATATCTCAAAAGAGACTGACTCAAAATACAACCTAATCCTGTAGATTGAGTCCTGCTTCATTAAGTTAACTGCCTCTAATCCTGCCCCATTAACATCATAGATGCTAGAATTTACAACACATAGGATAATCCCACGAGATCACAAAATGGTGGACAACCACACAATACTGGGAATCATGGCCTAGCCAAGCTGATACACATTTTGGGGGGACACAATTAAATCCATGACACACGGGTTCTGGCTTTCACAGGTTTTGCTATATATAGTATTGCCTCGTGTGTGTCTCAGTTACCTAGGCTATCATAACAAAAAAATACAAGTGGGTGTCTCTAAGGAAAATAAATTTATTTCTGCACAGTTCTAGAGGCTAGAATCTGAATTCAGGGCATGGACTCGACAGGAAGGTCTTTCTTTTTCTCTTTAAGTTTCTAGTAGCTACCAGCAGTTCTTGGCATTCCTGGACTTGTAGACACACCTGCCTTTGTCTTCAGATGTCGCCTTCCTCGTGTGTGTCTATCTCTGTGTCTGTTTTGTTCTTTTTATGACACCATTCAGAAGTGATTATATTTAGAACCCACCCTGCTCTGATATGACCTCATTAACGTAGCAAAAGAAAGCCTCAATTTCCAAACCTCAATTTACAGGTAAGGGGCTAGGACCTCCAGTTTTCTTTTTGGGGACACAATTCAATCCAAACAATGTGTTTTAAATTTTTGCATAAATTTTACTTTCGGCCTATATACCTTTGCCACATGGCTTTTATACTCAACCTCATGTTTTTGTTTTTTAATTGTGGTAATAAGTATATATAACAAAACATTTGCCATTTCAACATTTTTTACCTGTACAATTCAGTGACATTAATTCCTCATGTTGGGCCACTGTAAAAATGGTGTGGCATCTGATCTCTAACTTCACAAGAGGGAAGGAGAATCAAGATCAACAGCCCAAGGCTGATTCCTATGAGGCAGAGGTCACACATATCTCATCTTTCCAACCTTTTTACCAATTTTAACATCAACCGTTTCTCCCACAGAAACCCTGGTGGCGTAGTCGTTAAGTGCCACGGTGGCTAATCAAAAGGTTGGCAGTTCAAATCCACCAGGCGCTCCTTGGAAACTCTATGGGGCAGTTCTTCTCTGTCCTATAGGGTTGCTATGAGTAGAAATCAGCTTGATGGCAATGGGTTTTGTTCCTCCCACAGCACTCCATACTTCTCTACTGGGTTCGATAATTCACTGTAATGGCCACACAGAACTCGCAGAACATACTCACAGGTTACTGTTCAGGTTCAGGAATGCTCAGGATACAGTTCTTTGATCAGGACAGCCTCTTCTTAGCTGTGCCTACAGGCAGGTCTCTCTCTGGCCCTAGGCCCCTCAGCCTCTGCCTGCTCAGGCAGGTGTTACAAAGCTCTTTTATCTCTGCCAAAAAGTGCCCCCAAGACACTCCACTCCACCAATAAGCCTCAGCCCAAAAGCACTCAGCTCTAGCTCCACGGTCTGCAAACCTAGCTTCACCATTGCCTGGAAGCACTCTACTCTGCCAGCAAGCCTCCTGCCTAAAGTGCTCAGCTTTCTCACTCTGTGGGCGGAGAAGCCCAATGCACCATCTCCTGCTGGTCTCCTGCCTCTGCTACCACTGTTTCTCTGCCACTGCTTCTTGCCATTTTCAGTGTAATAGCTCTCTCTCGGTCTCCTGGTTCCAGGAGCTTTTCAACACAGGGGTCTTGGGTCCAAAGGATACACTACACTCCTGTCTCTTCTTTCTTGGTGGCTGTGAGATCCTCCTCTGCTCTGGGGTTGACTGCTCTTTTAAACCTTAGCAGGATGGTAAAACTGACCAGTCCCCTTGTAAGGGTTTCATATACCATATTTGCATGGGCCCACCCCCACGAGGGCACCATGCACTTTATTTACATTATTAACAAGCTATCCAAGCCCCTTGGTGGACCACAAGCACCTCATTTGCAAAGTCCCACCCAGTCATTTGGTGGGAGTTACAAAGACTGTGGCTAGAAGGGCCATATTAAATAATTCACTCTACCACAGCAACCACCATCACTATCCATTTCCAAATTTTTCTATAATCCTTAACAGAAACTCAGTGGCCCCTGAGCAATGGCCCCTTATTCCACCTCCCGTCCCTGGTGAAGTTCAAGAATGAACTTTAGTCTCTATACCTTTTTCTACTCTAGGTTTTTCATATAAGTGGGATCATATAATATTTGGACTTTTGTGACTAACTTATTTCATTCAGCACAATGTTTTCAAGGTTTGTCCATGTCGTAACATGTATCAGGACTTTCTCTTTTTTGCTGAGTAACATTCCATTGTATGAATGTACCACATTTTTATTCATTCATCTCTTGATGAACATTTAGGTCATTTCCACCTTTTGGCTATTATAAATAGTGCTGCAATGAACACTGGTGTACAAGTGTCTGTCTGAGTTCCTGCTTTCATGTCTTTTGGTTATATACCTAGGAGTTGAATTGCGGCATCATATGGTAATTCTAGGAGCCCTGGTGGCACAGTGGTTAAGAGCTCAGGCTGCTACCCAAAAGGTGAACAGTTCGAATCCACCAGCAGCTCTTCGGAAACTCTAGGGGGCAGTTCTACTCTGTCCTATAGGGTCGCTATGAATCAGAATCGACTTGGCAGCAATGGGTTTGCTTTTTTTGGTTTATGGTAATTCTATGTTTAAATTTTTGAGAAACTGCCAAACTGGTTCTCATAGTAGCTACATTTCTACCAGCAAAAGATGAGGATTCCAATTTCTTCACATCCTTGCCAACAACTGTTGTTTTCCATTTTTCCTTTGGTTGTTTTATCATAGTGTTACCTGATTAGGGTCCCCGTGCCCTGGAGCAGTTGAGCCAATGAAACATACTCCAAGTTAGAAAGAGTGAGAAAGTTTATTAAGGAGATGCATATGTCACCGGGGACCCCAGCAGCAACACAGGCCCAAAGAGTCCCAAAGAGCAGTTTTACATTCGTGCTTATATAGAATCTTACAAGGGTTACAAGTGTCTTTGTAGTTCCCTGCCAGACATTAGGCTAAAGATATACATATCAGCTACCTGGGCTCTGGTTTTCCTGTGGGGGTTGTAGGCCACAAGTAGTCTGGACAGAACAAAAGGTTATTTGCATCAGTTTAAAACAAAGAACAAAGTCGTTAACATTTGGTCAAAACAAAGTCATTAACAGAGGTATGTGAAGGAGGCAGGCAGAGGAAGAGCAACTTATAGATTTATCATGGCCTAAGAAGAAATTTTTTTTTTTTTTTAAGAAGAAAATAGAAAAAAATTAGTTATGTTAGGCTCTCAGTTGGCCATTTTGAAAAAGGAGAAAACATGCTGTGGGGTATTGGGGTCACAATAGCCATCCTAGTGGGGTGAAGAGGTGTCTCATTGTGGTTTTGATTTGCATTTCCCTAATGACTTTGGGCATCTTTTCTGTTCCTTAAATCCACCCACATGGGATATATGTGTTATAGCAGCACTAACTAAGACATATATTCATACGGGGTATTTGTCTACAGCTTTGTTTTCTTATGATGTCTTTGGCCGGCTTTGGGATCAGGGTAATACCAGCCTCATTGACTGAGTTTGGAAGCATTCCCTCCTCTTCTACTTTATGGAAAAGTTTAAGGATTGGAATTCCTTCTTCTATAAATGTTTTGTAAAATTCCCCAGTGAAGCCATCTGGTCTAGGACTTTTCTTTGTTGGGAGGTCAGCGTCATGGTTTTTTTTTGTTGTTGTTGTTTTATTTTAATTGTGCTTTAGGTGAAAGTTTACAGAGCAAATTAGTTTCTCATTAAACAATTAATACACAAATTATTTTGTGACATTGGTAGCCAATCCCGCAATGTATCAACACTCTCCCCTTCTCGACCTAGGGTTCCTCATTTCCATTTCTTGTTTCCTGTCCCTTCTTACCCTCTTGTCTTTATTTGGGGGCTAGTATGCCCATCTAGTCTCTTATACATAGTTGAACTATGTGTGTTATTTTCGGTTTTATAGGCCTGTCTAATCTTTAGCTGAAGTGTAAACCTCAGGAGTGACTTAGGTACTGAGTTAAAAGGGTGTCCGGGGGCCACACTCTCAGGGTTTCTCCAGTCTCTGTTAGACCAGTAAGTCTGGTCTTTTTTTTGTGAATTTGTTCTACATTTTTCTCCAGCTCTGACTGAGACCCTCTATTGTGATACCTGTCAGAGCAGTCGGTGGTGGTAGCAGGACACCATCTAGTTGTGCTAGACTCAGTCTGGTGGAGGCTGTGGTAGTTGTGGTCCATTAATCCTTTGGACTAATATTTCCTTTATGTCTTTGGTTTTTTTCATTCTCCCTTGCTGCAGCCAGTATGGGACCAGTAGACATATCTTAGACGGCTGCTCACAAGCTTTTAAGACTCTGGACATTACTCACCAATGTAACACATAAAAAAAATATATAGAACATTTTATTTATAAACTGTGTTATGCCAATTGAGCTAGATGTCCCCTGAGACCATGGCCCCAACCCTCAGCCCAGTAAACAGGTCCCTCAGTAGACCATTCATGTTTTTGACATTTGTCCCTGTTGATACATGAGAGTTGGTGCATTCAATTTATATAGCATCCCATTTCATAAACAAACTAAGTTTCATTTTCAATTTGTCAATGGACATTTAGGTTGTTTCCAGTTTTTCTGTTATCACATAAAACATAAATGGACAACATGCACATGTCTCCTTGTGCACACCTGTGAGTTTGTCTACAGTCACACTTTGAAGTAGAATTGCTGGGCTCCAGGGAAATATTGCCAAATTACCCTCCAAAATGATCATGCCAATTAACTGTCCTTCCAGTAATAAGGAACCCTGGTGGTGCAAACTGTTAATAACTTGGCTGCTAACCAAGAGATTGGCTGTTCAAACCCACCCAGTGGGCTCAGCAGGAGAAAGACCTGGAGATCTGTTTCCATAAAGATTACAGACTAGAAAACCATATGGGACTATGAGTCAAAAATGACTCAATGGCATCTAACAACAACAACAACCAATACCCCCCACTCGTCAGAGGTGTGAAATGGTAGATTTTTGCATTTCCCCCATTTACTGGTATGGTTGAGTACCTTTTCACATTTGTGGGCCACTCATGTTTCCTCTTCTGAAGTGACCTCCTCATATCCCTTTTCACATTTCCTCTCCCAGTCTGTAGGGGGTTGTTTTATCACTTTGTTTATGGTATCTTTTGTTAACCAAAGGTTTTCAAACTGTTATTAAAGCTAGGTGATGGGCACATAGGAGTTCACTATACTATTACATTTTTGTGTAATTTTTAAATTATCATAACAAAAAGTTTGTAAAAAAAATCAAGTAATTTTCTACTATTCCAAATTCCTGAAGATCAGTTCCTTTATTTTACAATTTTACTTCTCACATATCTCCAGTGCCCCTGAAATTTATTTTATAGTTGGTGTGTGGGGGATCAAATGTTTCCTTTTCCCTTGTGGGTGGATGGATGACTGTCCCAGCCCCATATCTCATCCTGTATGTCCCTTCTCCACAAGCAATGTCCCCCTCTGTCTCATATATTCTTGGGTCTGTTTCTAAGCTCTCTATTCTGTTCTCCGGTCACTGTGTTTATTCTTGCATCTTGCCACACTGTTTTAATTCCCGTATTACCGGATTAGTATCTATAGGGGCAGCCCTTTCTTCTTTTTCTACTTCAGTATTGACTTGGTAATTCTCGGTCATTTTTTCTTCCATAGAAATTTTATGGTCAGCTCGTCACATTCCAGAAAACAAAACAAAACGCTGTCGAGTTCTTAGTTGTAATTGCATTAAAATTCTAGATTAATTTGGACAGAATGAACATTTATGACATGGTAATAACCACAAAAATGGACTCAAGCATATCAAAAAGCTTTCTTTTTGTTATGCATAAGGTCTCCATGAGCCAGAGCCAACTCAGTGGCGACTACCAACAACACCTACAACATGGTACTTTTCTGACCATTACTTTGGCACATCTGTCCATATATTAAAGGTCTTCTTTTTTGTAAAAAATGTGTTTGCTCCATTGGGATCTTCCCCAGTCTTTGTTACATTTATTCCTTAGGCGTGATGGGTTTTGCTGCTTTTCCTGCCTACGTGGAATATGCTCAGCATATCCTTCCTTCTCCCCTACTCCAGGGCCTTCCTTAGCTTACCACCACCACCACCAAACCCCCCACCCCCCACCACTGTCCTGGGAAGCAGCTGTCCTTCCCCGACAGCTGACTGCTGTGCTGAGGCATTGCCAGAGTGGGTAGGGTTCCTACCTTCCCCCAGGGTCCTGTCAGCGGAGTCTGGGGAGAGTGACAGCTGTTTTAGTGGGGACAATGGGCTGCATTTTATACAGGCCAGACTGCCCCTCTCCTGGCCCTCCTCCTCCCTAGCCAGAGCAACTGTTCCTGGGTAGGGTGGGGTCCCACCTGTCAGATCCAGGTACTCTTTCAGTCAACATTTGACACCCTGACTGATTCTATTCATGTGTTACAAGCAAGTCCAGTGTGGGTCCTGTTGTCCAACTGCCTGTTCACAGGACTATCATTCATTGGAACTGGTGGGCAGAAGAATAGTGGGCATGGGTAAGGGTAGCATTCCTCCAAAGTGCATGATCCATTACCCTGGAGGGGCTATAGATCATATAGTGTTTTCTCAGTTGTCACCATATTCAGGTCTCAAGGCCTCGCAACAGCCCCCCTTAGGTAGACAGTTCCAGGGCTGTGGCTCTATACCTGACCTACTCATGCTCTTGACACAGCCTCCCCACTTGCTCCTGGGCTACCGTGCCCCTAGGTGCTCCCTGCCCCTGATGGGGTCTCCCTCTCAGAACTCCTTGTTTGGAGGTCAGCCTGGTTCTCAACCTTCCACAACTGGGAAAGGCTTCAGGCCACCGCTAATGTCCAGGGGAACAGCAGTAGAGTGACACATAACAGAGCCAGGGCCAGGGCCTCTCCAGCACCCAGATCTCCACCAATTCAACAAGCACTGACTGAGCCCCCGTGTCCCTCTAAGTGACTGCTCATGGTCTACAGGTGCCTCACATCAGGCCTTCCAGGAGCCACCTCACACATAGGGCATTGTTGTTAACTGCCATCAAGTCAGTTCTGACTCACAGCGAGCCCAGTGTTTCATAGGGTTTTCATTGACTGATTTCCGGAAGTATATTGCCAGACCTTTCTTAGCCCATCTTACTCTAGAAGCTCCACTGACTCGTATTCAGCATCATAGCAACACGCAAGCCTCCACTGACAGATGGATGGTGGTTGTACACGAGTGGTGTACATGGGTGGTGGTTCCCATTCCGTTGGCTGGGAATTGAACCTGAGTGTCCTGAATGGAAGGTGAGAATTCCACCAGTGAACCACCAATGCCCTCTACATACAGCATTATTGTTGTCGTGTGCCGGTGAGTCGATTTCCACTCAGAGCAACCCTGTAGGACAGAGTAGAACTGCCCCACAGGGTTTCCTAGGCTGTAATCTTCACAGGAACAGATTGCCAGGTCTTTTCTCCTGGAGGGCCGCTGGAGAATTCAAACTGCTGAGCTTTTTATTTCCCTGGTGGTGCAAGCGTTAAGGAAATAAAACCCAAAAAAAGATGAAAGGAAGGAAACTAATGCTTATTGTTCTAAGAGCCAAGCTCTGGGCCTGGTCTTCTCCCTCATCTCTTAATCCTGCCAGAAGTAGGTATTCCTGTAATTCACATTTTAGAGAGGAAGGCCAACACACAGCACAAATCCAGAAAATGCCACGCAAATTGTGCTCTGCGTGGATATCACCGTCAGCTGTGCAGTGTACAGCCGGCTTGGCCTTCCAGCATGGCCCTGAGAGAGGGTCATAGAGCCAGCATGTGAGTCCACTTCTGAGTGACTCATGCGGAAGTCCTTGGAACCACCTATACAGGTAGCAGCAGAGGCAGAGGTCACCTTGTAGAGTGCCTTGGGGCGCTTGGGAGGAGACAGGCTTCCCTGTCTGGCAAGAACCCAGTAGCGCCTTTACAGCTCTTAACCACCGCACCCTTGGTTTACCTCTCTGCATGTTTGTCACCCCTGCTCTACAAAAGCAGGCCATGAGTCCACTCTTGGTGTGTCTGTTCATCACTGTGTCTGCAACGCCTTGAACAGGCCTGGCATATGGAAGGTATTCAATGTTTATTATTAACGTTTCTGGCCTAAGTAACTGATGCCTGTGTATGGGGGTGGTGGGAGTCCTCAGAATGCATATGGATGGGCCTGAGGGCCTGGGGAGTGGGCAGGGAGGAGGGCACCAAGGGCCACTTTCTGTCCAATCCACAGTCCTTAACTTCACAAGTTGAAACCCAGATGGCTTTTTTTTTTTTTAAATAGACACTGAGGAAACTGGAGGTTTGTCCAGTTTCCTCAAAATGGCCTGGCCCCTCCCTTGGCCAGTCAGGAGGTGGAAGGCAGAGGTCTGCATGGTGCAAGAAAAACCCATTACCCAAGGCTAAACCAGAATCTAGAAGGAACTGCTCAGTGGCAGCTCTGGTAATCTTTCCTGGAAAAGCCCAGGACATCACTAGCAAAGCCCTAGGTTTTCCTCAGAGAAGAATGTCTGGGGCAGGCCGAGGGGTGGGGCAGGCCGAGGGGTGGGGCAGGTTACTCTGAGGTGGGGGTGGAGAGGAGAGTTAATCTCAGGAGACGGTAGGGGAGGAAGAGAGGAGGCTGAGACTGGACAGGTTCCTCAGACCCAGCTTCTGCCCCTCCCCCACGTCCCTGCTCCAGGGTCCCCATTGTTACCAGAGCCAACATCCTGTTTCCTTTACTTCCATAGCTGTGGAACTGAGGTTCTAAGGAGCGGGGTGTGACTTACCCAAGGTCTCAGCAACAGCAAGCACAGATTGGACCAGAGCTTGTTTGGGGCCCTCTGCGGTTCCCTCTGGACCTGACCCTTCTCCATTTTGGCTGGGTTTCTTTGCCAGTGCAGTGTGGTCAGTTCTCCCCTCCAAGCTTCTTTCTCAGGGCTGTCTGCGGCCCGAGCAGCAGGGTTCTCACACACTTCCTGAGTTTTTTTGGATCAATGGCAATCTGGGGCTCAGTGAGCAGCAGAGTCCAGCACAGGCTCTGGGGACAAACAGGCCCAGGTTTGGATCGCGCCACAGACGCTCCATTTATGCCTTCTTACAGCAAATGTTTATTGCCAAGCAAGCACTGGGGACACTAAAAACCAAACCAGTGGCAGTTGAGTTGATTCTGACTCGTAGTGACCCTACAGGACAAGGTAGAGCTGTCCCAGGGGGGTTCCGAGGCTGTAATCTTTACAGAAGCAGATTGCCACATCTTTGTCCCGTGGAGCAGTTGATGGCTTCAAACCACGCAGCTTTCGGTTAGCAGCTGAAAGCTTAACTGCTGCACCACCAGAGCTCCTTTATTGGAGACACAGCGGCAGACAAACAGACTCAAGTCCCCACTCTGATGTAGCTTACATTCTAGTGGGGGAGGCAGGTAGTAAACAAGGAGGTAAAACAAATAACATATCAGATGATGATTTGCAGTGGAGACAACTAAAACAGAGAAGGGGGATGGAGAGTGGGCAAAAGGAGAGGGTGAAGGGGATATACTTTTAAATAGGATGATTGGGTAACATTTGTTCAAAGACGACTTGAGTAGGTGAGAAATGGAGCCTTATGGGTACCTCAGGGAGGGAGGAGTGTTGCAGGCAGAACCCATAGCAGGTGCGAAGGCCCTGAGGCAGAAATTTGTCTGGTACAATCAAGGAATAGCAAACAGGCCAGTGTGGCCGAAGCAGAGTGAAAGAGGAAAGGACTAGAGGTTGAGTCAGAAAATCAAGGGGCCAGGTTACCCAGGGCCCTGTACATTACAGCAAGGTCTTTGGCTTTAACTCTGAATGAAACAAGAACCTTTAGACGGTTTGAGCAGAAAATAGACAGAATCTGATCCATGTTTTGCAAGGATCACTCTGGCTACTGTGTGGAAAAGAGAAAAAGGGATGCTATAACACTTCAGGGGCCCTGGTGGCAGAGTAGTTAAGAGCTATGACTGCTAACCAAAAGGTCGGCAGTTCAAATTCACCACCTGCTCCTTGGGAACCCTACACAGCAGTTCTACTCTGTCCAATAGAGTTGCTGTGAGTCAGAATCGACTGAATGGCAATTTTTTTTCTTTTTTAAATAATACTTCAGGCAAGAGATGATGAATGCTCATGTGAGGGTAGTAACGGTAGCGTTGGTGTGAAGTGGTGAGATTCTGAATGTTTTTAAAAGCTGAGTCATCAGGATTTACTTATGTAGGCGGTAGACTGTGGCAGAAGAGGGAACTGAGGATAACTCCCAAAATTTTGGCTTGAGTAACTAGACAGAAAAGGTGTGCTTCAGGGTTCTATCCTTTCACCATATTTATCCAATCTGTAATGCTGAGCAAATACTCGGAGAAACCGGACTATATGAAGAAGAACACAGTGTCAGGATTGAAGGAAGACTCATTAATAACCTGCAATATGCAAATGACACAACCTTGCTTGCTGAAAGTGAAGAGGACTTGAAGCACTTACTAATGAAGATCAAAGACTACAGCCTTCAGTATGGATTACACCTCAATATAAAGAAAACAAAAATCTCTTCTTCTTGGTGGTAGTGAGGTTTCCCCCACCCCCTGCTCTGGGATTGGTTCTCTTTTAAGCCTAGCAGATTGCAAAACTAACCAATCCCCTCGCTTGGGTTCCAGACACCTTATTTGCGTGGTCCCCTCCCCAATATGGGTTCCACGCATCTTATTTGCATTAGCAGCAAGCTGTCCAATCTCGTTGGTGGGCCACAAGCACCTTATTTGCATAGTCCCACCCAATCATTGTATGGGAGTCACAAAGGCTATGGCTAAAAAAAAAAAAAGGTGCAGTGAATTACTTAATATGGCTAGAAGAGCCATATTAAGTAATTCACTGCACCACACGTCTCCTAAGGAAGCAACTAGAAAGAGGAAAAATGTGCCTATAAATCTACTTTCCAGCTCCTCTACTTTGTTTCCCCCAAGTAGAACTGGGACAGGCCTGCCTTTTTGGCCTTGTAAGTTTTCTTTCTTCAAGATCTTTGATGGTAATGGAGACGATGATGATGCTTTTGGTGGCTGGTACGGGGATGTTGATAAATTATCATATTTCCAAGGCTTTGGAGTTTACAAAACACTTTCATGACCATTATCTCATCTGAGCCCAGCAAGGCAAGAATTATACCCATTTTATGAAAAAGAGAATGAGGTCTTTTGATTAAAAAACTCAGACTGACTTTATACCTCATTTAATCTGGAAAAAAAAAAAAATGGGTGGAGATGAGAGTCCCGAAGTGGGCATTCCTCGTACTGTCCCTGAGTGGGAGTGCTGCCCAGCTATGCCTACCTGTGCCCAGCTATAACAGGGGCTGTGCTTCCACTCTCTTAACCCCAGGAGAGGACCCACATGTGGCTGCCCGGGTCCTCTGGGCATTCTCCACTCTGGACATGCCTAATGTTGAGATGTGTATATGGGTTGCAGGCTTACTGTTTCTGAGGTTCCTGTGTGTCTCGTACATTGTCTCATTCCACTTACTCTACCTCAGACGAGGTCTTGAAGTAATAGAGGAGGGGGTCAGGGCCCAAGGTTACACAATTAGGAACTACTGTCAGTTCCTACCCTGCAATAGAAATTCCTGCGTATATTCCCTCCTCTCCCCTCCTCGCTATGAGTAGGAATTGACTCCGTGGCACTGGGTTTGGTTTTTTGGTTTGCTCCCCTCCTCCCAGAATAGAAGAGGGGCCCAGGGCAGCTGCCCTCTCCCCTCAAGATACCAGGTGCCAGAACACAGCTGCCTCTTCTCCATGGCTCCTCCAACCCAGGCAAGCTGTCATGGGTGGGGCTGAGCCGGGAAGAGCAGCCCTGTGTTGCATGTAGTGAGGCTGTCCCCTCTGCAGGCAAATCCAGCCAGAGATTGATTTTGAGCTGCAGTTCTGACCGGTGAGAGCTCCCCTGATCAGAGGGTAGGGAAGGGGAGGGAGGCTGTCAGGTTTGGGTGGATCAAACCAAAAACAAACCCGTAGCCTTGGAGTCGGATTCCAACTCATAGGGTGGATCAAACCCAAAACCCACTGCTGCGGAGTCGATTCTGACTCATAGCGACCCTACAGGACAGAGTAGAACTGCTTCATAGAGTTTCTAAGAAGCGCCTGGCAGATTTGAACTGTCAACCTTTTGGTTAGCAGCCATAGCACTGGGTGGATCAAGGGCCCTCAAAAAAATTAGAATTGGCTGGGGAAGGAAGAGCTCCTACTGGATTGTGGGGAAAAGGTTAGGGAACCCCAGGGGGACAAAGAGTGTGCTTGAGGGAATGACTAGAGGAGGGGAGAGTTTAGGGAATGGTAGGGGCCCCTGAAGGCTGGGAATGGCAAACTGCAGGTCCTAGCTCCAGCGTAACTGTTCCCTTGGTTTGGTCTCCCCATCTGGGCAATGTTGAGAACCCTCCTGACAGCTACCTTGCCAAGAGAAAGGGCTTCCAGAAAGTAAAAGTGACTCGCTCATGAACTGTGGTCTGGGGATCCTGCCTACCTCCTGTCTATGGGAGAAAGTAGATCCTGCCTACCTCCTGTCTTTGCCAGGTGAGGAGGGAGAAGAAAAGGTGCAAGCTTACAGCCTGGGTTGCCTTCGCAGCCGCTGACCTGGCCATGCCCGTCCCGCTGCTCTCGCTGCTGCTGCGCGCGCTGCTGTCCCGCCTGCTGCTGCCTGCTGCCCGCCTGGCCCGCCAGCACCTCCTGCCCCTCCTGCGCCGACTTGCTCGCCGCCTGGGCTCCCAGGACATGCGACAGGCTCTCTTGGGATGTCTGCTCTTTGTCCTCAGCCAGCAACACCCGCCGGACGCTGGTGAGGCCTCCAGAGAGGCCCTCTCAGAGAGGAGAGGGAGGCTAGCCCCCCAAAAGTGAGGCCACAAGTCCTGGAGGCAGATGTATCCATCGAAATGCTTTGTTTTGGAGTAGGACAGTCCTGGCACTGTCACTGACCCTCAAGAGACACAATGGGATGCTGAGCATGAGAGGGCCCCCCCCACCAGGATGCTGGCCCCTCCCCCTTCTCCCTACTGCCCCAGCAGAAATGCTTCTAGAAGGATGCCTCTTGTCTAGCAGAAAACTGATCATTGGCTTCAGCTCTGCAGTTCCTCCAAAGAATCTTCTGACCACCTCTGGCCTCAGCAGGGAGAGGAACTGACTTTCCCCCCGCAGATGGGGACATTAAAGTCCAGTGTGGGACAATGCTTACTCCAGGGACAACTGGCAATTTAGCTGAGAGGCAAGATTAGACTCCAGCCTGTCTGCCTTCCAAACTCAAGCCTACTTTAAGATATTAAGACCTTGGGTCCCTTAGGGAGGCAGGCCTGCCCAAAAGCCTTGCATGCAACAAGCGCTCAATAAATATTTGTTGATTTGAATTCTTGGTATGGCTTCGAAGTCTTATCACCCATACTTCTGCACTGCAAGACAGCCTACCCGAGCCAGGCAGCCGGGGGTGCGGAGGAGATGCAAGGCTTCCCTTTGCTATCTACCCCACTGTCTTCTCAGTCCTCACTGCTTGGAAGTTTTTTGTGTCTAACTTCAGTCAGAATGTCACCTTGGGACCCAGTCATGGCTTAGGTCTCTCTTAGAGGAAGGTTGGGTGGCCAGTTCAGGGTAGGGAGGAAGGCGTCCCTGAGAGAGCCTGGGGATTCTTCTCAGGGGGCGTTGGTGATGGGAAGAGGAAGATTTATTTGCCAAGGAATCCTGTGGCCAGCCACGGGGGGGGGGGGGGGGGCATTCGGAAATGCACGCCCCTGAGGGGCATTCTGGCACAGAGATCTGAGGGAAGTTATGTTACCTGACAAATTCACCGCATCATTTCTGCCTCCACAACCGGAGGCCCCTGGGGGTTAAATAAGAGTTGTCAGACATTTGCATCCCAGCCTCCGGATAATTTGCTTATTGTTCCCAGGTAAAAATCCTGCCTCCCAGAGAGTCTTGGACTCTAGATTCCAGGGGGATAGTAAGGAAAGCTGGCCCCCTTGGGGATTCTCATGCCGTCCCTACACCCGTCAAAAGTGAAGTCGGGGGAAGAAATGAGACCAGAGCCCTGCGAGGATTTCGGCCAGGCCCCTGCGGTCGCCCCTTCCAGGGTTCCCCAGGAGCCAGTGCACGTGCTCCCTTCTCTCCAGAGGGCGGCCTTGGGGGCGGGAGCAGGGGAAAAGGAGGTCCGAACTTCTGAGTCCCTAAACTCTGTGTCCTTCGGGTCACCGGCCCTCAAAGTTGCCTCCCCCGGCGCCGCGTGGCCCGGCCCGACGGGCCCCTCCCACTGTTACCCGCCTCCCTTCCTGCCGGCTCCAGAAGCGCCTGCGGCTCCCGGTCGGCGCGGGGCCCCGCATAGCCGGCAGCAGGGCGCGGGCCGGGCTCCAGGACCGCCCGTTGCAGCCCGCTCTCCCACCCACCGGAGCTCGGGCCAGCCCCGCCGGCGGCGGCGACCAGTCAGGCCCGCCGCGGGCAGCGTCCTCCCGCCACGGCTACGACCCCAAGCCGGAGGTGAGAGGCCAGGAGGGGGCCAGGGGCCCGCCAGCCCGGGAATTTCCGCCCCCCAACTCCGGACGCCCACGGCGGGGTCTCAGCAGGTGCGCGGAGGGCTGGGGTGGGCGGGGTGGGGGAGGGGCGGGTGGGGCGGGGTCTGCGCGGTTCTCACGCGGCCCGGGCCCGGCGGGACCCCGGAGAGAGGTGCGGGTGGGGAAACAGGCTGGGGTAGGGGTATCCTCAGTTGAGTTGGAACCTGCAGTTTCTGGAGGAGATCCATTTCTGGGACTTTGAAGGCTGTAGTTAAATGACGGCTTTTCCTCCGTCCAACTACACACAGACGCCCACAAGGTTAGAGACCTTACCAATGCACAGGTTGGGGGCAGAGGTTTGAGAAATGAGCCTATCAGACCTAGTGAACAAAGGGTTAAGTCTTCCTGAACCTTGACCTTGTACCCACCCTCCTGTACACACCCACGGGAAGGGCCAGGACCGTGCTGTTAGTTGCCAGGGAGAGTATATCCCACCTCATGGCGATCCGTTCTGTGCAGAGTACAGCTGCTTCGTAGGGTTTTCAAGGCCTTGACCTTTCTGGAGCAGATTATCAGTCCTGTCTTCTGAGGCACCTCTGGGTGGGTTCAAACTGTCATGTTTGTGCCACCCAGGGACTCCAGGCTAGGATTGTTGTGTGCTGCTGAGTCAGTTTTGACTGGTAGTGACCCCGTAGGACAGAGTAGAGCTGACCAATAGGGTTTCCTAGGCTGTAAATCTTTTTTTTTTTTTTTTGGTGTGTTTTAAGCAAAAGTTTACAATCAATCAGTCTCTCATACAAAAATTTATATACACCTTGCTATATACTCTTAGTTGCTCTCCCCCTAATGAGACAGCACACTCCTTTCCACCTGTATTCCCGTATCCATATCCATTCAGCCAGCTTCTGTCCCCCTCTGCCTTCTCATCTCCCCTCCAGACAGGAGCTGCCCACATAGTCTCATGTGTCTACTTGATCCAAGAAGCTCACTCCTCACCAGTATCATTTTCCGTCTTATAGCCCAATCCAATCCCTGTCTGAAGAGTTGGTTTTGGGAATGGTTCCAGTCTTCGGCTAACAGAAGGTCTGGGGACCATGACCTCCAGGGTCCTTCTAGTCTCAGTTAGACCGTTAAGTCTGGTCTTTTTATGAGAATTTGAGGTCTGCATCCCACTGCTTTCCTGCTCCATCTGGAATTCCCCATCATGTTCCTTGTCAGGCCAGCCATCAGCTGTAGCCGGGTACCATCTTGTTCTGGTCTCAGGCTGATGTAGTCTCTGATTTACGTGGCCCTTTCTGTCTCTTGGGCTCATAATTACCTTGTGTCTTTGGTGTTCTTCATTTTCTTTTGCTCCAGGTGGGTTGAGACCAATTGCTGCATCTTAGACAGCCACTTGCTAGTGTTTAAGACCCCAGGCGCCACTCTCCAAAGTGGGATGCAGAATGTTTTCTCAATAGACTTTATTATGCCAATTGACCTAGATGTCCCCAAAACCATGGTCCCCAAACCCCTGGCCCTGCTACACTAGCCTTTGAAGCCTTCGGTTTGTTCAGGAAACTCTTTGTTTTTGGTTTAGTACTGTTGTGCTGACCACTCCTGTATTGTGTGTTGTCTTTCCTTTCACCTAAAATAGTTCTTGTCTACTGTCTAATTAGTGAGTACCCCCTCCTTCCCACCCTCCCCACTCTCCACTCTTGTAACCGTCAAAGAATATTTTCTTCTCTGTTTAAACTATTTCTTAAGTTTTTATAATAATGGTCTTATACAATTTTTGTCCTTTTGCAGCTGACTAATTTCACTCACCATAATGCCTTCCAGATTCCGCCATGTTATGAAATGTTTCACAGAGGATTTATCATTGTTCTTTATCTATGCGTAGTATTCCATTGTGTGAATATACCATAATTTATTTATCCATTCATTTGTTGATGGGCACCTTGGTTGCTTCCATCTTTTTGCTATTGTCAGCAGTGCTGCAATGAACATGGGTGTGCATATATCTGTTCATGTAAAGGCTCTTATTTCTCTAGGATACATTCCAAGGAGTGGGATTGCTGGATCCTATGGTAGTGCTATTTCTAGCTTTTTAAGGAAGCGCCAAATTGATTTCCAAAGTGGCTGTACTATTTTACATTCCCACCAGCAGTATAAAATTGTCCCAGTCTCTCCGCAACCTCTGCAAAATTTATTATTTTGTGTTTTTTGGATTAATGCCATAGGCTGTAAATCTTAATGGGAGCAGATTGCCGGGTCTTTTCTCCAGTGAATCAACTGATGGGTTACAATTGCACCACGAGGGCCCCCAGGCCAGGACTAGGGTGAGGGAAATGAGGTAAGTCTGACGCAGAGAGGATTGACACCTGTCTTTATTTAAAACATAAATATTTTGTTCATCATGGATTTTTTGCAGTAACTTTTTTTTTAATTGTGCTTTAAGTGAAAGTTTCCAATTCCAGTCAGCTTCTCATACAAAAACTTATACACATATTGTTATATGACCCTACTTGCTGTCCCTACAATGTGACAGCATACTCCTCTCCACCCTGTATTTCCCATGTCTTTTCAACCAGCTCCTGTCCCCCTCTGCCTTCTCATCTCTCCTCCAGACAGAAACTGCCCACATAGTCTCATGTGTCTACTTGAGCTAAGAAGCTCACTCCCCACCAGTATCATTTTATGTCTTATATTCCAGTCTAATCTTTGTCTGAAGTGTGGGCTTCAAGAATGGTTTTAGTTTTGGGCTAACAGAGAGTCCAGGGGCCATGACCCCTGGGGTCCCTCCAGTTACAGTCAGACTATTAAGTCTGGTCTTTTTACTAGAATTTGAGGTCTGCATCCCACTTTTCTCCTGCTCCTAGGGATTCTCTGTTGTGTTCCCTGTCAGGGCAGTCATTGGTGGTAGCCGGATACCTTCTAGTTCTTTCGGTCTCAGGCTGATGGAGTCTCTGGTTTATGTGGCCCTTTCTTTCTCTTGGGCTCATATTTTCCTTGTGTCTTTGGTTGCAGTAACTTTTTAAAAAATACATTGCATTAAAATATTATTTATCTTGATTACTGAGATTTTTGGCACCTCAAATTTTGCACTCAGACAATTCCTAGTCCCAGCTCTGCCACAAAGCCATGGAGATATAGTGACAAACATAACTGAGAATCAAGGTCGTGAAGCCCAGGTGAAATTGTGCACTACGGATTAGTAAGCACAATTAAGCCCGTGCATACTTTGCTTACTGTAAACCCGTGCATACCCTGCTTACTGGTTAATCCCACAATAGACAGTCGTGAGACATTTGCTGGCGACAGACATCGGGCTGAGCAAACACACTTCCAGCAAACACAGATGGTTAGTTAGTGACAGTTGAGAGGACACAGGCCTGGGGAGGAATGGAACTGTGTATAAGGTGGTGAGGCATGCTTGGGGCCTGAAGGGAGGGGAGGAGAATCTGGGGCAAACCACAGTCCCAAACAGGGTGGGTGCATGGGGTGGGGGAGTGCAGCTGGGCCAGCCCTTCCCACCCTACCCCACTCCTGTGCCAGGGACCTGAGGGAGCCCAGGAAGAGCAAGAGCCGCAGACTGGGCAGAAGATGAAGTGGTTGGGCCTGGCTAGAAAAATTCCTGCCGAGCCTGTCCAGCAGAGGGCTCTGGCACCAGGCAACCAACTCTGCCTTGGGGGCGGCTCCGGAGGGGTGTGGGTGCTGGCTGGGGCCTAGGCAGGGTAGGTGCCAGATGGGCTTCTCTCCAGCAATAACAGCCCTGGCTGCTGCCATTCACTAAGCGTGCCAGGCCCCAGCGGGGGTGGGGAGAGGAACCAGCCTTCCGCAGTCTGGCCCAAGACCCTTGCCACTTCCGTCCAGTTACCTTCCCCTTCCAGCCTCCTTTGCACACAACTGCAGCCACTGGCCATAGGTCTGGCCATGCCTGGTGGATCTGTCTGACCACTAGGCCTGTCACCCCCACAGGCCCAGAGACAGGAAAGGAAGGTGGGAAGAAAGGCAAGGGGGCAAGGAAGACAGGAGAGGAGGACGAGGAGAGGAAGAGAGAGAGACTG
This sequence comes from Loxodonta africana, assembly GCF_030014295.1. NCBI lineage: Eukaryota > Metazoa > Chordata > Mammalia > Proboscidea > Elephantidae > Loxodonta > Loxodonta africana. The sequence continues at coordinate 107,041,588 of NC_087342.1, forward strand.
GACAAACAAGAGGGCGGGAATGAGGGGAGGGAGGTTGTGGACACAGACATGGAGCCTCCCACAAGCTATGAGGCAGTGCCTAAGAAAATACTACCCATACCCGTCTTCCTGCCTTCGGTTTGGTTAAGGCCGAGGGATCCTGGTATGTCATGTCTCTGCGGGTTTAAGAAACGCCATGGAGCTGGAAGGCTGGGTAAATGTCCCTTCTGGAGTACCCTGGGGAGAGGCTACTGATCCTAAGTAGAAAAGCTACTCTTCTCCCAGGGATCAGTCTGTTTCTGTCTGGGGATAGGGTGTGACTCTGCTTGTCCCTATAATGTTAGTACCGCTAATTGTTAATTAGTGTCTGAGGCCTCTCCAGAGGACACAGTCCTTGGGCAGCTTTGGGGAGGGGGGAATGCATTCAATTTTCACTCTTGAGGACTTCTCCAGCCTTTGGATCCTCCTTTAGCACCAAGGGCTGCTGTGGTGCCAGCAAGTGCCCCACCTGCACTCCAATTTAATGCACAAGAAAAAAGGAAAGGAATCCTTTTTCCTCCCCTGGAGGTACTTGATGGACTGAAAACTCAGCCCTGGGCATGCCCACCCCTTTCCACCTCAGCCAGTGGAGGATGTGGGACTCAGCAAGGCTCCCGCCTTCTCAAGAACAAGAGGATTCACTTCAGGATGTAGGGCTGTTCCTGGCTTTTTCTCTTCGCATGCCCAGCTGTGCCTCGCTTTTCCCAAGTTCTGGATTTAGAAAGGGTGAACAGGGACAGATCACCCAATAATCAAGGTATGCAAGGGCTTTCTTGTGCTTACTTACTAACCTTTAGCGCACAATTTCACCACAATAGAAATGTGGTGAAACCCATGTGAAATTGTGCACTACAGATTAGTAAGTAAACACAAGTAAGCTCATGCCTACCTTGCTTCTTGTAAGCTTCAGTGTACCTTGCTTACTGGTTAATCTGCCCCTGAGAGTGAATCATGAGGGGGCTCAGAGCTGCTTCTCTATCTCCTTCCATACACATATAGCACCATACATACCCCTCCAAGTCAAAGTTGTGGGTGACGAGCATTGTGGTGTTTGTGTCTCTCTGTGTGTTAGAGGCGAAACAACCTACCAGGAAGGTCACTGAAATTGGAAGAGTCCTACCGGGGAGAAGGGGGCAGAAGCAAGCCTGTAGGAAGAGGAAGAGGAGTCTGAAAGGAAGAAGGTGGCACTGAAAAGGGGAGCCTGGAAAGAGAAAAGGTGCAGTGTGGAGGAAAAGTGGCATGGGCAGGGTTTGGAGTGGATAACGGAACATCTGGGATAGAATGGGGCGTCCGGGCTTGTCTGAGCAGAGGGTTTGTCACAGAAGACTACCGCGACTGGTTCTGTAAGAGTTTGCATAGACCCGGCGGAGGAGACTGGGGTACCCAGCGTGGGGCTGTACCCTCCAGAGGCCTCCCCTTGATGGAGGAGGGTTGGCGTGGCAGGGCCCCAAAAGGTCATACTGAGGGTGATAACGTGAGGTGTGGACCGGACAGCCCTGGGGGCGCAGGGTCTCGGGGGTGGGCGCTCCCCGAGCTTTAGGAGCCGCTGTGGGGGAGGCAGGGGCGGTTTCGCGCGGCTCGGGCGGGCGGGCTGGCGCAGGCCGGGGCGGGCTGGGGGCGGGCCCAGCCGAGGGCGGGTGAATGCTCCGGCGGGCGCGGGAAGTGGCCAAATAGCGCGCGGACCTCAGCGCGGGAGGAGCCCACCTCGAGCAGGTGCTGCCAGGGTCGGGGGGTGCCGGGGACGGCCGGGCCGGAGGGCGCCGCTTCCCTCTTGCCATGAGGCAGGGAGCCGGGCCTGACAGCTACGCGGCTGGGACACCCCGGGTGGGGGCGCCACTCCCCGGCGCTGAGCGTGCGGAGCTGCGCAGCACGTGGCGCGGACGGGCCGGGCCTCGGCGGGGGGAACCTTGAGGATGGGGACCTGAGCGGCGCGTGGATGGCTTGGCCCACGAGCGTAAACGCGGCTGTCGCCACGTCGACCTCCACCAGGGTCAGGCGAGTGGATGCTTAATTGCGCTCGATTTGTTGTGGTATAGGGGAGGGGCCGCGCCGCTGGCTGCGCTGGGAAGAGAGGAAGGAGAACGGGGAATGGAGGTCAGGGAGCTGTCTCTTTAGCCCTCTCCTTTTTCTGGCTTAACTCATGTCCCTGAGCCTCCTCTTCCTGGGCGCGTCCTCATTTACTCCCCGAGAGAGGACCCTCCCATTCACTCAGAGGACAAGGACACACATCCCGGGTTTTCGTTCCGGGGGAGAGCAGTGGTGCCCCAGGCTGGTCCCATCCCTGCCTCTCAGACCTCTCGGAGCCTCTCCCCAACCCCATGGTAGCCCCTTTGCCCACTCCTCTTGGTAACCTCCAGATCCTCCTGTTTGTTCTCTCCATCGTCCTGCCTGCCCCGGCCCTGAGACAGAGGGAGAGTGAGTGTGTGTGTGTGTGTGTGTGTGTGTGTAATGAGGGGGGGTGCCTTAGAACTGACACGTCAGTCTGGTGATGACCCACCTTATTTTTCTCTCTTAGTTGGAGCAGAGTTCCACCACCTCCCGTCTACAGGGATAGTCAGGAAGCAGGCTTTATACCTCCCTCCCCACTCTAGAAGCAGCCTAGAATAAGCTGCACTCATTAGCTGTGTGCCCTTAGGCAACTGACTCAAACTTTCTGAACCTCAGCAGCCTCTGTTCAATGGAGACAATCTAGCACTAGCTTATGCGGGGTTGTGAGGGAAAAGAGGGAGGATTTTGCTGTTAGTGACTGGCCTCATAAATGATAAACCCCTATGGGATCCTGGTGAGTGGAGAGTTTGATGCTATATTGCAAGGGTGTTCCTAGAAGCAGAGGTGCATGAGGGCTGTTGAGGAAGTGGGGAGGTGTTCCATTTAGTGGCTGCTTTCAGAGCCACATTTCAGCAGGCCAAGGCATGGCTGGAGGAAACACCAGATACTCTGAGCTGGTATCATATCCCTGGTTGCTGCTGGGCGAAGGGAGACAAGAACAAAACACCAGGGCTGGCCTGCTGAATGTCAGGGGTGGGGGCAGGGGCTGTCCGTGGAGTTGAATTGTGCCCAGGACTAGACCGGGAGTGCTGAGAGCAGCAATAGCAGGGAAAGAGGTCAGAAGTAAATACTTCTCTGAGCCTAAGCTGGATTTTACTGAGGGGAAGGGGAGATACTCTCTTCTCCGCACCCTAGTCTCCCATCTGGTTTGAAACTACACCTGCTCTTAATTCAGGAACCCTGCGGGCAGGGGGGCGGGGCAGTTTTGGAGACCAAACCTGGTATGCCAAGGAGAGAAGCTGGGGGTTCCCCACCTTGTTACCTAATAGCAAATCTGACACCTGAGCCCTTTCTGCCCATCCCCCGCCACAGCAGAGCCCTCTTGCCCCTACCTCTCTGGAACATGTAAATACTTCTGTTCACCACTCTGTCCTCAGTGCCTGGCTGACATGCAGAGGTCCTCAGTAATAGTTGTTTTGTTGAAAGGATGAATGAAAGAAGCCCCCTGCCTCCCTCCAGAGGAGTGTGGGTCTGCTGCCCACTCCTTGCCCCTGCAACCCTGGCGTCGGTTGGGGGGCTGAGGAAAGCCTTTGGAGAGTCTGGAGTTTGCCCACGGAGGGGCTAAGGGAGATTATCAGGAGGGGTGGGAAAGCCTCTTGATGGTCTGAGGGACTCCAGCAGAGTCTTGTCTCAGGTTGGGGCCTGGAGCGCTGGCTGCACCTGAGAGTTCAGTCAACCCTTCAGCTCCCCTGCTGAGCGTCCTTAACTCTTATCTGCCAAGCCACAGGGTGGTTTTATCACTGGCTGTGTGAGTCTTCTCAGAATGGCCCTGCTCCCTTCCTCAGGGGGGCCTGAGGAGTTCTCTCCTAAAGTGCCTTATGCTACCTTCTTAATTCCGGACCCTCACCCAGGAGCCCAAGGACAAGACCTGCAGCCTGAGCTTGAGCTCAAACCATCTCCTGGGGCCTGCTTGGAGCCCCTCTGCTCGGAACCCTCTGGTGACAAGCAGCAGGTGAATGCTTGGCTGGGCTGAGGAGGGTGGGAATGACTGTCCTCATGCCCCAAACAGCATGATTTGGCCCCAGAGCTAGGCCAGCTTGTGGGGAATGCGCCAGCACAGTCTGGCCTCCATGCCATCCAACAGGAAAGCTGTTTAATCTGCTGATGCCAGGGCTCCTCCCTCCACAAGCAGAGACAGGAGAGATACCGAAGGGGGACGCTGGGAGCTTTGGGACTCTGCAGTTAGGCAGGCCTGTGCCTTCCACCCCTCTAGTCTTCCCTTTAAGGCCCCTTTCAGAACCCTCTCAGAAAGGGGAAGAGGACAGGGACCTGGGATTGAGTCAGAGAGGAACTGAGGGGGGATGGGGTGACCCTGGGGGCAGGGCTGGGGAGTCCAATGAGCCAGGCTACGTTGTGGGAAGGGCTGGGTCCCCACATCCATTGAGAAATATTTTCCGGGAAAACCATCTGGAACTAGGCAGCCCTTGAGCAGTAGCTGGAAAGGAAGGTTCAGGTGCCACCAGCACAGAGGCCTGAAACTGGGGCTCCTCTAGGAGGGGACAGGCTCTTCAAAGCCCACCGTAGTTATGGACCCAGGGCTCCCCAGGGAGGGACTGTGCAGGGGGCTGGGGAGACGTCTCTAGCAGGGCCTCATCTTTGACCCCTTGCTGCCGATGCCAGTCTGTAGCTCTATTTGCTTGGTTCCCTCCCTCCTCTCCTCCCCCTTGTCCTCTTTGCTTTATCTGCTTCACTCCATTTACCTCCCCCTGTCCCTCTTTCCATTGTTGTCACCGTCCCTGACCCTTCTCATCCTCTTCCCTGCCTTCTCTGACTGTGTTTCCCTCCCTCTCAATCATTCTTCCTCTTCGCCCTCCACCCTCTTGTTTCCCAGCTTACAAACTGCTTCAGCTGCTGGATAAAAATAGCAGTGGCAGCCGCCAGGCCGGGAGCCAGGTAGAGCCTGAGCAGGCAGGGGTCCTACCAGGACTGGCCTGCTGGGGGTCAGTGAGCAGAGTGCCCACACACCCAGGAGGAGCAGCCTGCGGGGCAGGGCCGGAGGAGTCCTACTGCACTCTGCTTCTTGCCTGCCCTGCCTCCCCCAACCAGGGTCAGAACAGACCTATGGGAAGGCAGGGCCAAGACAAGGCCTCTCACTGCTTCTGTCCCCAGCAAGCCTCAGAAGAAGGGAGCTCTCAGCCAGAGGACACCACGAACACTGTCACCATGACAACCAGTCACCAGCCTCAGGACAGGTACTTGGGGGCAGGGGTAGGGGAGTGGAAATGGGTCTTCAGGACACTGATTACAGTGTCCTTTGGAATTTGGAGTTGCTACTGCTGGCTGCCCTTCTGGTCAGGTCTGGGTCAGGGGTGGAGACCGTGTGTGCCTCGGCTGGGTGGGTGGGTGGCAGTCCCTCCCTGCTTGTCAATATTTCCACTGTTGCTCTGTAGCCAGCCAGCAGCGTCTGGCTCCTCTCACCACCGTGAGGAGACATTTGGCAGTGCCTTTCATTCCCAAGCACATCTGGCAGAACTGCCCTCTCCCTCAGGGTTGCCCAGCACCTCCACCTCAGATGACCCCGCCCCACCCCAGCCCTTGATCTGACCTTCCTCTCACTTCCCCACCTCCTGAGCCTCTGAGACCCACAATTGTGTTCTATGCAAATGTTTTTTGGGGGAGAGGCTGGAGCTTGATTTCTGTTCTCCAAGGGGCCAAGGAAGTTGAGAAGTGATGCCTGGAATCGGAAACGCTTTCCAGGTGCAAGGCTCTGTCCCTCCCTCCACTGCAGACTCCAGATCCCATCACAGGTCCCCTGCCCACCCTGTTTCCTCCTGTGCCAGAGGCCACAGAACTAGGTCACTTCTGGCTGTGGGACCATGGGCACTTAGCTTCATCTCTCTGGGACTCTTTCCCCACCTGCAAAAGAGAAGTGAGAATAGCTACTTCACAGTGGCTTATTTGGAGGGGAGAGGATTTAAGGGGACACAGTAAGTATACAGCCCTTGTTAGGTTCCTCCTCTCCATTCCTGGGCTATCTGCCTGCCCGCACCCCAGCCTCAACGTTCCTACAGCGAACAATCTCCTGAACCCCAATTTTCTTTCTTCCCATCTCCATCCACCTTGTTGCACTTCTTTCCCAGCACCATTCTGGACGTCTGTCCTATTTGACCTTTGTTGGGAGTTCCTCCCTCTATTCCAGGCCTATGAACCAACCCCTGAGCTCTCTTACTCAAAGTAGGGACTATCTGAGGGAATTCAGGAGAGCTGTGGTTGCAATGGCTTAGACCTGCCCACTTGAGGGCTCACCCAGGGCCTGCATCTGTGTCCGCGGGCTCAGGGACAGAAGCCCCAACACTCCTCTCCACAAGTCCCGCCGAGCCCGACACCTCCTGCTCTAGCCAGACCTGTCCCTTCACAGCCCTGGGTTGAGTCCCTGTCCTCTCTGTGGATAAAGCAGGGGTAGGCTGTGTGGGGGGGCGGGGTAGGCAGGCATGTCTGAGGCTCACAGTGGGAGGGGCCCAAGCTTACAAACAAGGCCTGTCCCAGACATGGCCCTGACGTGTAGGGTTTGGGGCAGTGCCCTGACCAAAAGCTGCGACAGCCCTTATTTACACTGTGGGGCCCAGATGACATCTAGCTGCCTGGCACCTCCTGGCCTGCCACAGGTGGTGTGACCTATAGAGCCACTTTTGTCTTGGCCAGGAAAAAACCGCTCGCTCATTTCCCAGCAGCCCTGAGGCACCCCGCCTGCCTGCCCCACTAGGTCCAGAATGGGCTGGGAGCTTCTTGACCTCAGAATCCTCTTTGGAAAGCCACAGAGTCCCAGCCCAGATACCATAATCACTTCCAGCCTCCCTAGTGGAGGTGGAAGAGACACTTACTGTTTGCTTTCTCACTCATCCACCCACCCCTAGTCCTTCAGCAGAATTTCCAAAACCAATCCCGGATGTGAGGATCACACTGGTTCCCAGCCTGCAGCGTCCCCTGAGTCTTTCAGGGCTGAGAACCAAGGTCCTGTTGGTCATGCCATTCAGCCATGTGTCCCTGGCCTCCCTCCCACCCTGGACGCTCTGGATTCGTCTTATGCCATTTTCCCTTTCCCAGGGCGCCCTCTCCCCCCACGCCACCCCTCCTCATTCCGAGCAAACACACCTGTAGGAGAACCTGTGCACAGGTACACAAACACAGCTCTCTAGCCCCAGCCTCTTACCCTGCTCAGAGGGACAGCTGGAGAGACTGAAGGTCAGAGAGGCAGGGGCTTCCCCAGGTTTGCTCTGGGGAAGGGTGGGATGGGGAGTCACTCTGGGCCCTTTTCTTCTCCCGTGCCCAGGTACAAAGCTGTCTGGCTTATTTTCTTCATGCTGGGTCTGGGGACGCTTCTTCCCTGGAACTTTTTCATGACGGCCACCATGGTGAGGCTGGGGGCACTGGGCCTGAAGAGGGCATGGGTCATTGGGTGTGCAGGGCCTGCATCTGTGCCTGTGGCCCCACTGACAGAGGCTCCAACATTCCTCTCAACTTTCACAGTATTTCACAAACCGCCTGGACAAGTCCTATAATATGTCTTTGGTCACTGCTGAAATGAACAAGGACGTCGAGGCCTCAGCTGCCCCTGCAGCACCCTCTCCTGAGCGGAGTTTTCTCAGTGCCATCTTCAACAATGTCATGACACTGTGTGCCATGCTGCCCCTGCTGCTGTTCACGTGCCTCAACTCCTTCCTGCATCAGAGGTGAGGGCCCCTCCTTTGCAGCTGCCCACTTGACCCCTCCCTGTCTCCTCCATTTCCCAGACTAAGAACCTGGTTTGACTACCCCTTCCCTGTCCCCCTCGGCCCCTCCCGGCAGGATCCCCCAGTCCCTACGAATCCTGGGCAGCCTGGTGGCCATCCTGCTGGTGTTCATGATCACTGCCATCCTGGTGAAGGTACAAATGGATGCTCTGCCCTTCTTCATCATCACCATGATCAAGATCATGTTCATTAATTGTAAGTTGGGGCTGGGAGGGGGCCTGCAGGGCAGTCTTCCCCACATACCACCACCATTCTTTTAGACCCAGGGTCAGCCTGAGAGGAGCCACATTCCTCTCCCAGGAGGGAACCGGTGCTGTGGGCAGTTGGGATTCAGAGGCCTGAACAGGCATGGAGCAGGGTTGGGAATGGGAGCAGAGAGAAGGGCACCTCAGTGTCAGTACTCACTGGGAGTAAAGCAGGAATTACAGGGACCTGTTTTCCTGTAACCAGCCAGTTGTTGTCAAGTCGACTCTGACTCATGGCAACCCCATATGTGTCCTTGGGTGGTACAAATGGTTAATGTGCTTGGCTGCTGAGAGGTTTGAGTCCAACCAGAGGTGCCTTGGAAGAAAGGTCTGGCCATCTACTTCCAAAAAATCAGAACTGGAAAACTCTACAGAGCAGAGTTCTACTCTTACATGGGTCACCATGAATTGGAGTTGACTTGATGGCAACTGGTTTAGTTTTCCCACAGACCCCCAACCTCAGCCCTGGTGGAAGTGAGTCCCGCCCTGCTCCCTCCCCTCCACTCCCCCCCGCCACTGATGCCCACCCTGTTCCCCCAGCATTTGGTGCCATCCTGCAGGGCAGCCTGTTCGGTCTGGCTGGCCTCTTGCCCATCAGCTACACGGCCCCCATCATGAGCGGCCAGGGCCTGGCGGGCTTCTTCTCCTCAGTGGCCATGATCTGTGCCATTGCCAGTAAGTCCTGCAGCCTACTTGCCTATTGCCCTGGTTTTTGTGGGGAGAAGGGGGTGGGACTTGTCTCTGATCACTGACAACACTATCTCTACCTCAGGTGGCTCGGAGCTGTCAGAAAGTGCCTTTGGCTACTTTATCACAGCCTGTGGGGTCATCATTCTGACCATCATCTGCTACCTTGGCCTGCCCCAGCTGGTGAGCAATGCAGAAGGCTGGGGTTTGGGGCCCGTGGAGTCCAGGGCTCCAAACCAAGGGTATTCTGAGGTCAAAACCTGGAGGAAGCAAGAATTCAGGAGATCCCACCCCTGAATCTACCTCCCTGTCTCTCCTACTTGATAGGAATTCTACCGCTACTACCAGCAGCACAAGCTCGAAGGGCCTGGGGAGCAGGAGACCAAGTTGGACCTCATTAGTAAAGGTCTGAATCGCCTGGGGAGCTGGGGCGGAGGATGGCATGCCAGGCAGGGGACAGCATAAGCAAAATGATAAGAATGAGTACACTGTATTTGCCGGCAGCAATGAGCCAGCAGAGGACAGAGGAACTGACATGGGGGAGGGGAGCGATGGTAAATAAGGCCTGGAAAAGGCAAAATGAGGAGATATTTGGACTGAAGGTAGTCAAAGCATTTTTAGGTTCTTAGGAAAGTAACCTGACCTGAGGCTCCAGGGAGAGGTCAGAACCCAGGCAACTCAGGCTATAGGAGCTACAGGGAAGTTCTGGGCTGGACGTGAGGGTGGGACTGTTGACTTGTTAAGGGGCTGTGTGCTCCCAACCAACCTTAGCCCTTTTGTCTCATCTCTTCTCTCCCCATGACTTGAAGATCCCTCTACAGCCTCTCACCCCCCAGGAGAGGAGCCAGGAACAGGCAAAGAGGAGCCCAGAATCTCAGCCCCCAACTCTCAGCCCACCTCCAATAGCCCCTCTATCAGAGCAATCCTCAAAAATGTACGTGGGCGTCCTGCGCTCTTCTTCTTCTTTGCCCCCACGCTCTGCCCCAACTCAACTCTTCCCTTTCTGACCTGAGATTTGGATTCACGTGCGTGTGTGTGCGTGTGTGTGTCTTGTGTCTGTGTATGTTGTGGGTAGGGGTTCTTTTCTGCATGGCCACCTTGAAAACTGAGGCCTGGGTGAATTTCCCGCCCTTTTCTCCAGATCTCAGTCCTGGCTTTCTCCGTCTGCTTCGTCTTCACTGTCACCATTGGATTATTTCCTGCCGTGACCGCTGAGGTCAAGTCCAGCATCGCCGGCATCAGTGCCTGGAGTGAGGACACCATGGGTTCCCAGGATGGGGGCAGGGGCTACAGCGGGACTGGGATTGGAGGAGAGAGGGAGCCTGGGCTGCCTTCTCCCCAGCCAGACCCTCCTCTTTGTCCTTCCCTGGGCTGGAAGCATCTTCCCCATTTTATTGCTGGGGAAGCTTAGGTCCAGTGAGGGTCAGGGATTGCTAACTACCTTCTAATCTAAATCTACTCTGACTTTTCCAGGACACTACTTCATTCCTGTGTCCTGTTTCTTGACTTTCAATATCTTTGACTGGCTGGGCCGGAGCCTCACAGCCATATTCATGTGGGTAAGTGGAGGAAACGGGTACAAGGCCCTTGTGGGAGGCAGGAGTCCAGCCTTGAGACCCAGAAATGGAACCCAAAAAGGCATAGTAAAGGAACTATGCTTTTTTTTGGTTTTTTTTTTTTTTTTTCATTGAGGTGTAGTTTACATATAATAAAGTACACAAATTGTAAGTATACAGCTATACATACGACACACACACACTCCTCTATAATCACCACCCAGATCAAGATCTAGAACATTGCCCACACCCTCAGAAGGCTCCACTGTGCCCCCTTTCAATCAGTACACCTAAGGATAACCAAGCTTTGAGGTTTCCATTTAGATCCTGAGGGTCCCCAGACAGAGCCCTGAGGGCCTAGGTGTCTGGGTGTGTCCTTGGGGCAGACCCAGGTTAAGGCATTGCCCTGCTTCCCACAGCCTGGGAAGGACAGTCACTGGCTGCCAAGCCTGGTGGTGGCCCGGCTTGTGTTTGTGCCCCTGCTGATGCTGTGCAATGTGCATCCACGCAAATACCTGCCTGTGGTCTTTGAGCACGATGCCTGGTTCATCTTCTTCGTGGCTGCCTTCGCCTTCTCCAACGGCTACCTCGCCAGCCTCTGCATGTGCTTTGGACCCAAGTGAGTGGGGCTGGGTGGGCACCTTGGTGGCATCAGGTAGGGTCCAGAGCTCCAGTGGGGGACACTCAACAGAGTTAAAGAGGCCAAGAGGAGGATCTCTGATCCTGGAACTTAGGGTTCCCAGGCTGAGATGGGAGACCCCTTGGGAGAGGCCTGGAGACTAAGGGAGAGGTGGTAGGGATAGGGTGCCCAGCCTTAGCTGGAGGTGTGGGAGGGGGCTGTCAGGATGAGTTGGAAGATAGCCTCAGTACACATCCTCCCCAAGGGTAAAAAGCTAGGTCAGAGTTAGGATATAGGATGGGTTAGTTAGCTGAGTTAGGTACTCAGGTAAGTCCTATACCCCTTGCCCTCTTTCCCTCAGGAAAGTGAAACCGGCTGAGGCGGAGACTGCAGGAGCCATCATGGCCTTCTTTCTGTGTCTGGGTCTGGCACTGGGGGCTGTCTTCTCCTTCCTGTTCCGGGCCATTGTGTGACCATGGATAGACAGAACTGCACTGCCCGCCTGCGTCTGGCCACCTTCCTTCTCCTTTCAGGGATGGGCAGGTGTGGTCTGGAGGCTTTCTCTTCCAGCTGACCTCTGATATCTCACTGCCTGTGCTGGGCACAGGTGGCCAGGCCTAGGGGAGGGAGCCTCTGTAGGTGGACAGTGGTTCCCACGGCGGGCCTGAGGGTCAAAGTCAAGGGAGGGGGTGCAGTCTCTGCATCTGCCTAAGCCTGCCCATGCACTTGGCTCTGACTGGTTTCTGCTTGAGCAGGACCACAGAGGCTCCTGGTCTCAGAGCTGAGTGAGTGAGTGCACTGTATCTATATGTATGTTTGTTGGCCTGCCCTGGTACCGGTGGCTAGGAACCAGGACTGACCGTTATATGGTCTGATCGGATTATTTCCCCTCCTTCTCTTCTCCCCATGTACTTCCCCCTCCCCGTACCCCCTCCCCTGCTCTCCACACTTAGTTTCTACCCATCAAGCACCCTGTACAGATTGCCATTATACTGCCTTTTTTTATACCCAACAGAAACCAGGTGCCCTCAGAGGCTCTGTGATTAAATAAACTTTTGTTTTTATTATTTTTTTTTCCCCCTTCGTGGCTCCGTGTTTCCTCCAGCCATGGCTTCATGCCCTAAAGAAGGTAGAGGGCTGGCGGCCTGAGTCTGGGGGGAATGAGCAATGACCCAGCTGGGCCTCTGCCAGGGCTGGGCCCAGGTCCCAGGTCCAAGGGGAGGTAGCCCTCTTGGCTTCATAGGGAGTGTAGTGCCCCCTTCTGGGGCCATAGGGAAGGACAGGCCGGGAGCCAGGATACTGACCATTGGCCCAAAGGCCAAGTTTTTCTTTTGCCACTTCATTCCTTCTTCCATAGGACTGGGGATGGAGATGGCTCTCTGTCTTTCCTTTATCTTCACTACTACCCCCTGTGCTCTGTCCTCAGCCCCAGGCATGAGCTCTCCAGCACTGGATAGCATGGCCCCCTCCCCACTTCAGCTCCTGGTGGCACTCCTGCACCATCGGGCAGTAAAAGGCTGAGGCCTGAGGGTTCTCCCTTACCTGGCACTCTTCCATGACACCAAAGCTCAGCCTGCCAGTCTGCCTGGGGAACAAGGGGCCTATGTGTCCTGCATTGAAGCTAGGTCCTCCCCTTCTCATCCCAAACTCTGGCCGAGGGAGGGGTGGGTTGGCATGGGGGCCCATAAGAGTGCCTTGGAGATGGAGGCCGCACCGCTGGGGTGCCCCTTCTCAAAAATGATTTCTTGAATGGTAGTGCAGCTCTGGCCACAGAGGCCCCCGCCTCACTAACCTGGGCCTCGGGTGCAGCCTCATATTCCCCCAGAAGGGCAAGAGGTATTTCCTCAGAGCTCAGCCAGCCAGCAGATTGCTACAGAGTTGGCACCTCTGACAGGGCTTCATGTCTCACATGAATTTAATTTAATTGAAGGCTTCAGACCTCATTAAGGGTTGTTAGCCCATTTTTAAGGCTCTTTGATGAGCTCTGAAACCCTAATGGGGTAGTTAAGTATACCATTATATTGGGAATTAAAGTCTATGTACTAATTTGTCAGACTAGGGTACATAGCTGAGGTTGGTGGAAAATAAGATATTCCTTTCCTCTCAAGTTCAAAAAGTCTGTGGAAGGCCCTTTGGCAATAAGAGTCAAGCTGTAAGAGACAAACCTGAACCCTTTCTCTTCCCTTGCCCTCAATCTCCTTGATTTCCCCCATTTTACCCTATACCTGGGATCCCTGTTGAGTTTCTTCCTTTCAGGGCCAACAGGAATCCAGTGTTTCTTCCCTGGGTGCATTCTTGGGTCGGGCCACGTCCTGCCTGGCCTCTTATGACTTCTTCCCTCCCTGGTCTCCAGTGCATCCCACCCGTGGCCACAGGAATAATTGGAAACCAAAATGAGGTTTAGGCCAGACCTCTCCCTGGGGTATGTTCCTACCTTCCAGAGCATTTCCTGATCATTTACCACCACCACCAGCAGCAACAACTAGTTCATGCCGTTTCTTTCCCCTCTGTACCTCAGAGTTTTTGTAACTTTGTGATTCTTCTTCTATCACATTCTTTTCTTACTCCAGCTACCAGACTGTCATGTTTTTGAGGGTAGGGTTTACATTTAACTCATAGTTTTGAATCTTCAAGTTACAAGCACTGTACCTGGCTACCAGAGGTACTCAAATGTTTGCTTCATTGCGCAAGCTTGTTCCAAGATGGGGCTTTTTTTTTTTTTTCCATCCAGAAGCAATCTTCACATGCCTGACTCCAGTTGTGTGGCAGCATTTATTGGTATAGAGAGATACGGGATGTTAACTAGGTTCCCTGCAATCCAGCGATGATTTGGAGGGAAAAATGTATTTAAAATACAGTCACTTTTCTTTCTGTACTTTACTATTGACTCTAAAGAAAATTTTTCCCCAAAATGTTTTCTAATGCAAATATAGAAACTGTCTCCTCACTTCCTTTCCATTCTCATGATCTCAGTGTCCTAGGCACTAGGGATTAACAGAAAAGCAGCTACCAGGTCTCCTGCCTGGCTAGCTGCAATGATGGCTCCTGACCACAAGTGGGTGCTCTTCAGGCAAACCACCTTTTCGGGGGCAGGACTGGATAGGGGCTTCCTCCAGGAGTCTGCACCACTTTCCTCCTAGCATTTTGTTTCCTGTAAAGTGAAGAGGGCTGAGCATGAGAATCTAGTAGGTATCCTTGACCCTGCTGTGACATTGCCTTCTGTATAATGTTCCTGCTCAAAGAATCAGTCTACATTCAGCAGCCATCCTCACTAGAGTGGCTGTCTTTGCAACATAGAAATTTTCCTCTTATTTTATGGTAAATTGTTGGGGTTTCAAACACTTTCGAAAGCTAAGTGCCCCAGTCAAATCAACAGCCCTTATTGAAAATAGAAGTGAAGCCTCAGATATGACTAAATGACTAACTGGAATTTATCTGCGTATCTCTTCTTTGAGGTCAATGTGGGGAAAGCATGGTGAAGGCAGTGTAAGGGGGATGACAGAAGAACCCCAATTCTTGGAAACGCTACTTCTCAGAGTTTGACAGTCACTCAAAATGGACATGAGCAGAGAAACGCAGAGTCACTTTAAAGAGAGAGCTCTCCTCTCAGGGCTGAAAGTTCGCTGAGTCTTATACACAGCTAGAGTGGCAGCCCCAGGGAGGTCAGCTAGCCAGCAGAGCTGACACAGAGGCCAGGCTGGCAGTGTCCACCCAGGCCCTTGCAGCCTATCTGGTTCCTGGGGCAAGTTGGCACTGGGTATAGAGATGGGCATCCCCTGGACTCCTCTAGGCTGTCTCAGCATGATCCGTCTTCCTGTGTGGGTGCTTGCTCAGAGCCCTCTGCAGCCTTGGCAATCTTGGTGCTCCTTGTAAATGAGCAATTTGATATCCTGGCTCTAGGCTGCAGGGTCTCAACTATGAGCTGGATCCCACGAAGTTGCCTTTCTCGGCTGCACTGTGGGGCCTCTACCCTGAGACAGCTTCCCTCTTCGGCCTCTCCTTTGGAGGCCAGAGGGGATTGGTGTTGGGGGAGTGGATTAAGAGCTTCTGTCCTGGGCCTGCCCTGTACCAGCTGTGTGACCTTGGATAAGTCACTCATTCTCTGGCCCTAGCTGTTCGTCCTTAAAATAGGTGATTATGTATGAACCTGCTGAGGAAATTAAGAGTCAGTGCCCTAGAGCTAAATGCAGGAGGTGAGGACCCCGCAGAGCCACATAGTTCCATGGGTCCTTAGGATGAGGCTCAGCACGGCAGGCCCCCCCACCCGATCTAGGTGCCTAGCTGCTCCCCCGCACGTCCAGCCTCCGGAAGCTTCAAGAGCCAAGCATCACTCCCCCTACGCTCGCCATCTCAAGCGCGAACCACCTGGGTCCCGTCCCCCTCGCCGCAGATGGCTGGGAACCGCGGGGGCAACCAGGGCCCGCTGCTCTGTTCGGCCCCGCGGCGAGGGGAGGGCGGCACGTGACGTCACTCGGCTCGGCGTCTCCTGGCCGGAGCTCGGCCCCAGTTCTGGCGCTTCTCAGCCCTGGCGGGTGAGGGACCAGACTGACTCTAGTGCTCCCTTGAACCAGGAACTTTCCGTGCCGGAGCCGCTCATCTAAAGCAGGGATAGTAACACGTTCCCTGCCTGCCTCACCGCGTTGTGGAACTCCACTGAGATCATAAATTTCACGAGCCGCTCATCGCTGCGCTTGCCTTGTCTCTCACAAGGCCCCAAAGCCGCAATGAAGTGCTGACTCTTGCTATCCCTGTTTACTCTAGAAAACAGGGTGAAAAGAAAAAAAGGATGGGAAAACATTTTGTATACTACAAAGCACCAGGTGAATCAGAACGTCATCGCTTTTCACATCCCCAGGGATCCCAAGCCTTCTAGGATACTGAACTCCTTTATCACCCTGCCCAGGTGAAACCAGAAAATTCTTAATGTTTAACGTCGGCGCCTCTTGTGATTTCCTCACCATCCAGTAGCGCTATCAGCCCTACTAATCCCTTGTCTGGATGGAAGTGGACCAGGCAGGCACTGGGCCCAGTGAATAGCCCAGAAACTCAGTCAGTTGAGACTAGCACACTGAGAGGGAGTGACTAGCACACTGAGAGGGAGTGACTAGCACACTGAGAGGGAGTGACTGGAGTGTGGAGCAGGACAGGTGGCAGGAAAAGCAGTTAAGTAGGTCAGGATTGTTTGTGGTGCCACCTGCCCCCTGCACCTTCCCCTGACTATAATCTGCTCTAGACTAAAAAATTTGAGACGGCACTGGGTTGGGTTTTTGGATTTTTACCTCCTTAGTCAAGAGGGGGACACTCGACAATGCCAAAAGAAAAAGGGATGCCTGGTGGGTGTGATGGCAGGACAGAGATTTTTGGGTGGGAAGACAATGGCAAGCAGGATCAGTCACACCTCTTAGGTCATTGACACCACACCCTTAGAAAAAGGAGACATAGTCACATGTTTATTAATAGAGCTGGTTACCAAAGATGCCCAGTTTACAATTCAGGAATGGCTTAGATTGCAATTTCTGGCCCTCTTCTCACCACAGTCTCCTGAGTGATTTTGTCCCTGCCCATGAGTTAAGCCATCAGCTTGATGATGTCTACATTGACAGCTCCAGCCCAGGCCTCTCCCACATACCCAGCTGCCTCCCAGACAAGTCTCCTTAGTTCCCCACCACATACCTAAAGTACACTTTGTCACTCCTACCCAGAGCAGTCATCCCCCACCCCTCAACCAGCCCCTACATTCTATCATTTTACTTTAGAAAAGACTGATGCTGCGTCTCTTCCCCACTACTGACCGGTCTCCCTGCCTTCAACTTCTCCCTTCTCTTAAGCCATGTCCAGTAGAGCCTCCAAGAGTTTTTGTTTTGTTTTGAACAACACAACTAATAGGTTTGATTTAATAGATTTAACATATTCTTACCTTTACCCAACAACTACCTGTTGCCAACAAGTTGATTTCAACTCATGAGGAAGCCATATGTTACAGAGTAGAACTGTCCACAGGGTTTTCTTGGCTGTAATCTTTATATGAAAGCAAATCATCAGGCCTTTTTTTCAAGGCACTTCTGGGTGGGTTCAAAACTGCCAAACTTTAGGTTAGTAGTACAGGGCAAACAGTTTGTACCACCTAGGCACCTTACCCAACAACTAGATAATATATATTTTCTTAGTACATATGGAGTATTTATAAACATAAACCACAATCTAGGTTACAAAACAAGTCTTAAATGGAAAAGAACCAGTATCATACCACATTGTATGTCAATGGCACAATTAAAGGATACTAAATAATTGAAAATTTAAAGCCAGGGTTTTGAACCAGGTCTGCTCAGTTCAGTAATGGCCAACGAAGTGAAACCAGAAGAGACCTGAATTTTTAAAATGTGGGTGAACTGGAGCGTGAAAAATTACTGGTTGAAGCCTTGCTAGAAACTTAATCTCCCCCTTGGAAAACAAGGGCAGCACGCATGTTGCACAGCAACCAAATCTCAGCAGTACCCCTGCTCAAAGATGAGAGCAGACCACCCACATTTGAATGTGTGTAGCTCTCCACAGTTCTGGCAATAATTCAATCTCCCGCATTAGGCTCCTGAAAGGGCTCGCTATGCCTCTTCTAAGTCTCCCATTCCAGGGCTTCCGCCTGTAATTTTTCCCATTCCAGGTATTAAAGAAAAATTGGGGTCAGTTTTAATTTTGCTTTGTCAGCCATGACTGAACCAGTTTGAACAGGATCAAAGCCCTCTTTAAAACTCTTCTAAATTGATCGAAGAAGCTACCATAAAGGGAAACGGAAAAGCTTTAAAACTGTATTATAATAAAAACACTATATATCAAAATTTGTTGAATGCAGTACTTGAGGGGAATCTTGTAGCCTTAAGTCTTTATGTTGGAAAAAGGAGAAAGGCTGAAATTTAGTGAGTTAAGCATTAAAGTTAAGAATATAGAAAAAGAATAACAGAACTGATCCAAAGAAAATAGAAGTAATGAGATAATAAAAATGAAGCAGAAAGTAATGAAAAATTAAAGAGGCAGAAAACAAATATATAGGGATCAATATAAATAGAAAAATCTCTGGTGAAACTGATCAAGAAAAAAAGGGTATAACGAACAATTTTAGGAATGAAAAAGGAGACATACTTTAGATAGTACAGAGATTTAAAAGATAGTAAAAGAATAATATGGATGACTCTATGCTCATAATATTTAAAACTTCCAAGAATCCTCTAGAGAAATTATTAACAAAATTGATTAAAGGATGGTGCAAATAATTTAACATGCTAAGCTGCTAAACTCTCGGTTGGAGGTTTGAGTCCACCCACAGGCACTTCAGAAGAAAGGCCTGGTGACCTACCTCTGAAATATCCACCATTGAAAACCCTGTGGAGCCATAAACCAAAACCAAACCCATTGCCATCGAGTCGGTTCTGATTCGTAGCGACCCTATAGGACAGAGTAGAACTGCCCCATAGGGTTTCCAAGGAGCAGCTGGTAGATTGGAAATGCCGACCTTTTGGTTAGCAGCCGAGCTCTTAACCACTGCACAACCAGAGTCCCTATGGGGACTAATTTCTATATTCTAAACAAATTTGATCTCACAAGAAAATTGATTAAAGGGGAAGAAAATTTGAATGGTCCTGTAACATTAAAAATATTGAATCCTACATCTAGCTATTGGTCCTATCTGATCCAGAGCAAAGGAGAATGAAGAAAACCAAAGACACAAGGAAAATATTAGCCCAAAGGGCTAAAGAACCACATGAACTAGAGACTCCACCAGCCTGAGCCCAGAAGAACTAGATGGTGCCTGTCTATCACCACTAACTGCCCTAACAGGGATCACAACAGAGAGCCCTGGACAGAACGGTAGAAAAATATAAAACAGAATTCAGATTCAAGCAAAGAGGACAGACTTACTGGTCTGACAGAGACTGGAGCAACCCCTGAAACTATGGCCCCAGGACACTCGGCTAACTCAGAACTGAAACCATTTGCGAAGCCCACTTTTCTGACCCTATAAGACAGCAGAACTGCCCCATAGGGTTTCCAAGGAGCAGCTGGTGGATTTGAACAGCCAACCTTTTGGTTAGCAACCGAATGCTTAACCACTGGCCCCGCCAGGGCTCCTGACAAAGATGTGACAGGCCAACGAAACAAACAATAACACATGTGAGGAATGTGCTTCTTAGTTTAATCAAATATACGAGACCAAATGGGCAGCTCCTGTCCTAAAGCAGGACAAGAAGGCAGAAAGGGACAGGAACTGGACGAATGGACACAGGGAAGCCGGGGTAGAAAGGGGGAGTGTTCTGTCACATCGTGGGGATTGCAACCAAAGTCATGAGACAATATGTGTATAAATTTTTCGATAAGAAATTAACTTCAGCTCTAAACTTTCTCCTAAAGCACAACTGAAGAAAAAAAAAAAAGGAAAAAAAAATTGAACCCTTAATGAAAATCCTTCCACACAGAAAACAGCAGACCCAGATGGCTTCAAGGTGAGTTCTGAAAAACTTCAAAGGAACAGATGATTTCAGTCTTATATACAGTCTTCTAGAACAGAAAAAGGTAACGCTCCACAACTCATTTTATACTAAAATAACATTTACCAAAGTTAAACAAGGGCAGCAAAAGAGTAAATTACAAGTCAATCTACTTGTGAACACAAGTACAAAAAAAAAAAAATCCTAAGCAAAATATTTTTTGTTTGTTTTTTGTTTGTTTTTTTTTTTTTTGCCAGTCCACCACCATTTTATTAGAAACAGATTTTTTTTTTTTTTTAAATTTTTATTAAGCTTCAAGTGAACATTTACCATTCCAATCAGTCTGTCACATGTAGGTTTACATACATCTTACTCCCTTCTCCCACTTGCTCTCCCCCTATTGAGTCAGCCCTTACAGTCTCTCGTTTCGTGCCAATTTTACCTTCTTCCCTCTCTCTCTATCTTCCCATCCCCCCTCCAGTCAAGAGTTGCCAACACACTCTCCCGTGTCCACCTGATTTAATTAGCTCACTCTTCATCAGTATTTCTCTCCCCCCCACTGACCAGTCCTTTTCATGCCTGATGATTTGTCTTCGGGGATGGTTCCTGTCCTGTGCCATCAGAAGTTCTGGGGAGCATTGTCTCTGGGATTCCTCTAGTCGCAATCATACCGTTAGGTGTGGTCTTTTAATGAGAATTTGGGGTCTGCATCCCATTGGTCTCCCGCTCCCTCAGGAGTTGTCTGTTGTGTTCCCTGACAGGGCAGACATCGATTGTGGCCGGGCACCAACTTGTTCTTCTGGTCTCAGGATATTGTAGGTCTCTGGTTCAAGTGGCCCTTTCTGTCTCTTGGGTTCTTAGTTGTCGTGTGACCTTGGTGTTCTTCCTTTGCCTTTGCTCCCGGTGGGTTGAGACCAATTAATGTATTTTAGATGGCTGCTTGTTGGCATTTAGGACCCCAGGTGCCACAATTCAAAGTGGGATGCAGAGTGTTTTCATAATAGAATTGTTTTGCCCATTGATTTAGAAGTCCTCTCAAACCAAGTTCCCCAGACCCCAGCCCCTGCTTCGCTATCCTTTGAAGCTTTCATTTTATCTCGGAAACCTCTTTACTTTTAATCCTGTCCAATTAGGCTGACCTTCCTTGTTTTGAGTGTTGTCTTTCCCTTCACCCAAAGCAGTTCCCATCTACAGATTGATCAATAAAAAGCCCTCTCCCTCTTTGTTTGTTTTTAAGCAAAATATTAGCTAACTGAATCCAGACAACATACATAAAAATGTAATAAATCATGTCCACATTGTTATATTCCAGGAGTTCCAAGTTGATTTAATATTAGCCTATTAATGAATTATAGGTCTCTGGGTGGCACAAACAGCTTTTGCTCAACTACTAACTCAAAAGGCTGGCACTTTGAATGCACCAGGGATGTCACAGAAGAAAAGCCTGGCCATCTGCTTCTGTAAAGATTACAGCCAAGAAAACTCCATGGAGTTCAGTTCTACTTTGCAACACATGAGGTTGCCATGAGTTAGGATTGACAGCAACAGATTTGGTTTTTTGGTTGTTAATAAATGAACCACATATACAGACAAAGGAAGTTAAAAGAAAAATAATACAGGTAATATTCTCAATAGATATAGAAAAATAAATTGATACTCATTCAGATTAAAATTTATAGCAAGTTTTTTTTTTTTTTTTTTTTTTAAGGAAACAAAGAACCCAGAGCAGAAATGGGGAGAGTGCTGATACATTGTGGGGAAGGAAACCAAAACCATGAAATTATGTACAAGCTATCCAATGGGAATCTAATTTGCTCTGTAAACTTTCACTTAGATAAAGCACAATTGAAAAAAAATAAGAAAGAAAATCTTATGAAGCACAGTTCTACTCTGATACTTATGGGGTCTTCATGAGTTAGCCTCAACTTGATGGCAACTGGTTAACCCAATAAGACCTCATCTTAACAAGATTACATCTGCAAAGTTTCTATCTAACAGGTATTTAATACAAATATTTGTACATAGAAAGCCTGTGAAATAAATATTACCAAGTAAAAAAAAAATAGCAAGTTAGGAATAGATGAGAAAATATTGTACTCAATGGTGAAGTATTAGAAGCATTCCTATTTTGATCAGAAATGACACAGAAATATTTCTGCTCATCGATATCCTGCAGGTCCTAGCTGGTGCAGTAAAACAAGAAATAAGAGATACAAAGATTAGAAACAAAACTGTCATTATTCTCAGACTACAGGGTTGTACCTAGAAAACATCAAAAAGTCAACAGAGAAACTTAAGAATTAATAAGGTAATTTACAAGTTGCTGGATATGTGATCAGGAAGCAAAAATCAATTGCTTTTCTACTCTGCAAAGAAAAATCAAAACCAAACCCTTTGCTGCCCACTCCGACTCATGGCGACTCCATATGTGCAGAGTAGAACTGCTCCATGAGTTTTTCAAGGCTGCGATTTTTGGAAAGCAGGTTGTCAGTCCTTTCTTCTGAGACACCTCTGGGTGGGTTCAAACTGCATTGCCCAGGGACTCCTTCTACTCTCCAGAACACAGAAAACAAACAAAAATTTCCATTTGACATAGCACCAAACTAACAATAAAGTGAGCAAAAATTGTACAAGAGACTTTGCCTGTCTCAGTGGAATGTAGAAACAGAGGCAAAAGACAGCCTCAGACCTGGGTTGGCCATGCAGATCTGCCCAATTGTCCAGTGATTGTGAACATCAAGTCCATTGGCAGGTGTTCTCTGTGGAGTTCAGGAATCAAAGCTTCATGGGGTTGGAGGGGCCCGTATTGTGTCTGACAGTGACAGGACAGGGCTGGCCCGAGCTGAGCTTGGGAGGCTGCTTGCTGAGATTAAGAGTCCAGAACTACTCCCCAAACTCATACAAACCCTGATGTCCTGATGCCCCTGATTGTTTTATGTATCCATCTGTGGAAGCTCCCTTTCGGTGGCCTCCCTGAGCCCCTCAAAAGAGCAGAAACACTACCTAACTTCAAAATTCCCAGTTGGCACCACCACAGTAGTCAAAACAGCTTGATACTGGTACAAAAACAGATACATAGGCCAACGGAACAGAATTGAGAATCCAGACATAAATCCATCCACATATGAGCAGCTGATATCTGACAAAGGCCCCCAAACAGTTAAATGGGGAAAAGACAGTATTTTTAACAAACGGTGCTGGCATAACTGGATATCCATCTGCAAAAAAATAAAACAAGACCCATATCTCACTCCACGTACAAAAACTAACTCAAAATGGATCAAAGACGTAAATATAAAATCTAAAAGATATAGATCATGGAAGAAGAAATAGGGACAACGTTAGGAGCCCTAATACATGGCATAAACAGTATACAAAACATTATAAAGAACGTAGAAGAAAAACTAGATAACTGGGAGCTCCTAAAAATCAAACACCTATGCTCATCCAAAGACTTCACCAAAAGAGTAAAAAGATTACCTACAGACTGGGAAAAAGTTTTTAGCTGTGACATTTCCAACTGGGGCCTGATCTCTAAAATCTACATGATACTGCAAAAACTCAACTACAAAAAGACAAAGAACCCAATTAAAAAGTGGGCAAAAGATATAAACAGACACTTCACTAAAGAAGATATTCAGGTAGCTAACAGATGCACGAGGAAATGTTCACGATCATTAGCCATTAGAGAAATGCAAATCAAAACTACAGTGAGATTTCATCTCACTCCAACAAGACTGGCATTAATCCAAAAAACACAAAACAAGAAATGTTGGAGAGGCTGTGGAGAGATTGGAACACTTATACACTGCTGGTAGGAATATAAAATGGTACAACCACTTTGGAAATCGATTTGGCGGCACTGGTTTTTTTTAAAAAGCTAGAAATAGAACTACGATAGGATCCAGCAATCCCACTCCTTGGAATATATCCTAGAGAAATAAGAGCCTTTACACGAACAGATATACGCACACCCATGTTCACTGCAGCACTGTTTACAATAGCAAAAAGATTTTAGAAACCAAGGTGCCCATCAATGGATGAATGGATAAATTATGGTATATTGACACAATGAAATACTATGCATCGATAAAGAACAGTGAGGAATCTGTGAAACATTTCATAACATGGAGGAATCTGGAAGGCATTATGCTAAGTGAAATTAGTTCCAAAAGGACAAATACTGTATAAGACCACTATTATAAGAACTCAAGAAATGGTTTAAACAGAGAAGAAAATATTCTTTGATGGTAACGAGAGGGAGGAAGGGTGGAAGGGTGGAAGAGAGGTATTCACTGATTACATAGTAGACAAGAACTACTTTAGGTGACAGGAAAGACAACACACAATACAGCTGAGGTCCGCACAACTGGACTAAACCACAAGTGAAGAAGTTTCCTGAAGAAGCTGAATGCTTCGAAGGCCAGTGTAGCAGGGGTGGGGTTTTGGGAACCATGGTTTCAGGAAACATCTAAGTCAATTGGCATAATAAAATCTATTAAAGACCCCAAATTCTTATAAAAAGACCAGACTTAATGGTCTGACTGAGACTAGAAGAACCCCCGTGGTCATGGCCCCCAGACCTTCCGTTGGCCCAGGACAGGAACCATTCCCAAAGCGAACTCTTCAGACAGGGATTGGACTGGACAATGGGATGGAGAGGGATGCTGGTGAGGAGTGAGTGTCTTGGATCAGGTGGACACTTGAGACTATGTTGGCATCTCCTCCCTGGAGGGGAGATGAGAGGGTAGAGGGGGGTTAGAAGCTGGTGAAATGGACATGAAAAGAGACAGCAGCGGGAGGGAGCGGGTTGTCTCATTAGGGCAAGAGCAACTGGGAGTATATAGCAAAGTGTATATAAGTTTTTGTGTGAGAAACTGACTTGATTTGTAAACTTTCACTTAAAGCACAATAAAAATTAAAAAAAAGAAATTCCCAGTTGGCTCAGCTGTAGGAGTCCTCGATCCAGGAAGAGCCTCTCTGTACCTTGTGGAACTTCACTTGGCTTCATCTAGACCAAGGGTTTGCATACTTTTTCTGAAAAAGTAAGACAGTAAGTAATTTAGGTTTTGCAGGCCATTTGGTCTCTCATGACTATCAATTCTGCCATTACAGCACAAAAGCAGCCATAGACAATATGTCAACAGATGAACGTGACAGAATGTCTTAGTTTCCTAGTGCTGCTATAACACAAATACCACAAGTGGGTAGCTTTAAAAAAAACAGAGATGTATATTCTCACAGTTTAGGATGATAGAAGTCCAAATTCAGGGCACCAGCTATAGGAGAAGGCTCTCTGTCCGTCAATTCTAGTGGAAGATCCTCGTCTCTTTTGGTTTCTTCTCCTCAGTTCCTTCACAATCTTCATGTGTCATTTGTTTTCCTCCTTTGTGCTTGCTTGTTTCTATGCCTAATCTGCTTTTTTTATATCTCAAAAATTATTGGGTTTAGGTCACACCCTACACTGATATGACTCACCAGCATAACAAAGAAAATCCTGTTTCCAAATAGAATTATACCCACAGGTATAGGGGTTAGGAGTCCAAGACATTTTTGGAGGACACAACTCAATCCATACATTGTATTTCAATAAAATTTTATTTATGGACACTGAAGTTTAAATTTCATATAATTTCCACATATCAAAAATATCCTTTTTCGAGCAGACTTAACAGTCTGAGACTAGAAGGACCCTAGAGGTCATGGTCCCCAGACCTTCTGGTAGCCCAAGACTGGAACCATTCCAAAGCCAACTCTTCAGACAGGGATTGGATTGGACTATAAGATAGAAAATGATACTGGTGAGGAGTGAGATTCTTGGTCAAGTAGACACATGAGACTATGTGGGCAGCTCCTGTCTGGAGGGGAGATGAGAAGGCAGAGGGGGACAGAAGCTGGCTGAATGGATATGGATATGGATATGGGAACACGGGGGGAGAGGAGTGTGCTGTCTCCTTAGGCGGAGAGCAACCAGGAGTACACAGCAAGGTGTATATAAATTTTCGTATGAGAGTCTGACTTGATTTGTAAACTTTTGCTTAAAGCACTATAAAAAATAAAATAAAATAATTTAAAAAAATTAAATACTATTGTGTATTAATGGACCACAACTACCACAGCTTCCATCAGACTGAATCCAGCAAAACTAAATGATGCCTGGCTACCACCACCTACTGCTCTGAGAGGGATCACAATAGAAGGTCCCAGATAGAACAGGAGAAAAACGTAGAACAAAATTCTAACTCACAATAAAAGACCAGACTTACTGGTCTGACAGAGAATGGAGAAACCCCAAGAGTATGGCCACTGGACACCCTTTGAACTCTGTACTGAAGTCACTCCTGAAGATAAGATAGGCCCATAAAACAAACAATAATACAAGTAGCTCAACCCTGTATAGAAGACTAAATAGGCACACCAGCCCAGGGGCAAGGATGAGAGGGCAGGAGGGGACAGGAAAGTTGTACAAATGGAAATGGAGGACCCAAGGTCAAGAAGGGGACATGTCACACGGTTGGCAACCAATGTCACAAAACAGTATGTGTATTTTTAATTGTTTAACAAGAAACTAATTCGCTCTGTAAACCTTCATCTAAAGCACAATAAGATAAATAAATACAGCAAAAAAAAAATACCTTTTTTGAGAATGAAGAACATCTAAGACATAAGGTAAATATGAGCGCAAGAGGCAGAAAGGGCCACATAAGCCAGAGACTGCATCAGCCTGAGACCAGAAGAACTTGATGGTGCCGGCTACAACCGATGACTGCCCAACACAGAACACAACAGAGAATCCCTGATGGAGCAGGAGAACAGTGGGATGCATATCTCAAATTCTGGTAAAAAGACCAGACCTAATGGTCTGACTAAGACTAGACAGATCCCGGAGGTCATGGTCCCCGAACCCTCTGTTAGCCCAAGACTGAAGCCACTCCCAAAACCAACACTTCAGACATGGATTGGAGTGGACTATAAAACAGAAAATGATACTGGTGAGAAGTGAGCTTCTTGGCTCAAGAAGACACACGAGACTATGTGGGCAGCTCTTGCCTGGAGGCAAGATGAGAAGGCAGAGGGGGACATGAGCTGGTTGAATGGACATGGGGAATACAGGGTGGAGAGGAGTGTGTTGACTCATTAGGGGGAGAGCAGTGAGGAGTACATAGCAAGATGTGTAAGATGTGTATAAGTTTTTGTATAAGAGGCTGACTTGATTTGTAAACTTTCACTTAAAGCACAATAAAATTATATATATATATATATCCTTTGTCTTTTGATTTTGTCAATTATTTAAAAATGTAAAAACCATTTTAGCTCAAATGGTGTACAAAAACAGGTGGTGGGCCCGCCAGCTACAGGCCTTAGTTTGCCAACTCCTGTTTTAGCTGGCCACCCTCCAATAGTGGAAGGCTGGGCTGGGCCTTTGCTATTTTAGGAACATTGAGGGTTGCACATAGTGCTGGGATTAAGGATTCAGGAGACTCCAGGTAGTCTGAAGCCCATCTTTACAGCCTCGCATAACTTCCCTCACTCTTTAACATCAGAACTCCTTAGCATGGCATTTGCAGCCCTCTGTGACCTAACCCCTGTCGTCTGGGGTCCTCCTGCCTCCTTCATGGGTTTCTGTTGGCTTTGTATAAATGCCCTTTATTATGTTGAAGAATCTCTCTTCTATTACTATTTATTTTTATTTATTTATTTTTTTAATAACTTTTATTAAGCTTCAAGTGAACGTTTACAAATCCAATCAGTCTGTCACATATAAGTTTACATACATCTCACTCCCTACTCCCACTTGCTCTCCCCCTCTTGAGTCAGCCCTTTCAGTCTCTCCTTTCTTGACAATTTTGCCGGCTTCCCTCTCTCTCTCTATCCTCCCATCCCCCCTCCAGACAAGAGTTGCCAACACAATCTCAAGTGTCCACCTGATATAATTAGCTCACTCTTCATCAGCGTCTCTCTCCCACCCGCTGATCAGTCCCTTTCATGTCTGATGAGTTGTCTTCGGGGATGGTTCCTGTCCTGTGCCAACAGAAGGTCTGGGGAGCATGGCCGCCGGGATTCCTCTAGTCTCAGTCAGACCATTAAGTTTGGTCTTTTTATGAGAATTTGGGGTCTGTATCCCACTGATCTCCTGCTCCCTCAGGGGTCCTCTGCTGTGGTCCGTCAGGGCAGTCATCGATTGTGGCCGGGCACCAACTAGTTCTTCTGGTCTCAGGATGATGTAGGTCTCTGGTTCATGTGGCCCTTTCTGTCTCTTGGGCTCTTAGTTGTCGTGTGGTTCTATTACTATTTAGCTGAGAGTTTTTATCATGAACGGGTGTTGGTCTTTCTCAAATACCTTTTCTGCACCAATTAATAAGATCATGTGGATTACATTGATTGTTTTTCTAATGTTGAACCATCCCTACACACCTAGTATGGATCCCACTTGGTCATGGTCAATTATTTTTTTGATATGTTGTTGGATTCTATTGGCTATAATTTTGTTTAGGATTTTTGTGTCTAAGTTCATGAGGGATGTTGGTCTGTAATTTTCTTTTTCTGTGGTGTCTTTACCTGGTTTTGATATCAGGATTATGCTGGTTTCATAGGATGAGCTTGGGAGTATTCTATCCTTTTCTATGCTCTGAAATACCTTTAGTAGTAGTGGTGTTAACTCTTCTCTGGAAGTTTGGTAGAATTCTCCAGTGAAGCTGTCAGGGCCAGGGCTTTTTTTTGATGGGAGTTTTTTAAATTACCTTTTCACTCTCTTCTTTTGTTATAGGTTTACTTAGTTGTTCTACCTATGTTTTTGTTAGTTTAGGTAAGTGGTGTGTTTCTAGGAATTTATCCATTTCCTCTAGGTTTTCAAATTTGTTAGAGTATAATTTTTCATAGTATTCTGTTATGATTCTTTTAATTTCAGTTCGGTCTGTTGTGACACCACCCATCTCATTTCTTATTTGGGTTATTTGCTTCATCTCCTGTTTTTCTTTTGTGAGTTTGGCCGACGGTTTATCGATTTTGTGGATCTTTTCGAAGAACTAGCTTTTGGTCTCGTTAACTCTTTCAACTGTTTTTCTGTTCTCTATTTAATTCTGCTCTAATTTTTATTATTTGCTTTCTTCTGGTGCCTGAGGTCTTCTTCTGCTGCTATTTGTTTGAGTTGTAGGGATAATTCTTTGATTTTGGCCCTTTCTTCCTTTTGTATGTCTGCATTTATTACTATAAATTGACTTCTGAGCACCGCTTTTGCTGTGTCCCAAAAGTTCTGATAGGAAGTGTTTTAATTCTCATTTGATTCTATGAGTTTCTATATTTCGTCCTTAATTTCTTCTATAACCCAGTTGTTTTTGAGCAAGGTGTTGTTCAGTTTCCATTTATGATTTTTTTTCTTGCTTGTTCTGTTTTTTCTACTTTTATTGCTTTATCATCAGAAAAGATGCTTTGTAATATTTCGATGTTTTAGGTTCTATTAAGGCTTGCTCTGTGGCCTAATATATGGTCTACGGTAGAGAATGTTCCATGTGTGTTGGGAACGAAATATATTTGGCTGCCACTGGTTGGAGCGTTCTGTATATACCTGTGAGATCATAACCATTGGTTTTGGCATTCAGATCTTCTGTCTTTATTGAGCATCTTTCTGGATGTTCTGTCCTTCTCCGAAAGTGGTGTGTTGAACTCTCCTACTGTTATTTTGGAGCTATCTTTTTTCAAAGCCATTAAAGTTTATGTACTTTGGAGCCCTGTCCTTGGATGCATAAATATTTACAATGGTTATATCCTCCTGGTATATTGACCTCATGGGTTTTTGAGTTTTGGTCCCTCTCTTGGATCTCTGTGCCTTTCCATACTTCTCCCTCTCCTGGGAGTAGACCTGTGCCATACCCCTAAGCATGCCCCCTTCCCCAGCCTAAGTTGGGGCCTCTGCTGCTCCTCCCATACCCCTCTGTCTCACACTTGGCCTGCTACAGCTCCACTCAATTGGGGGCTCCTTGTTCTGTGTGGACATCTCTGCATCCCCAGGGTAGAGCTCTTGGACACAGGTAGAGGTCATCCTTACAGACTTCCTGGACAAAAAGGTGGAATTTTTGCACTGAAAAAGGTGGAATTTCTGCACTGGCTCAAGGTTTGAGATTTTCTCATTTGGGGAAGTGCTGGAAGAGGGCCCTATTGTGACAGAGCAGGAGTCCAGTTCAGGGGAAGCCCATCCACAGGAGTAATTCCTGGTCCATTTTGGACTTGGGTCTCAGAGGGGAGACAGCACCCCCCAACCCATTTCTGGAGCAGGGACAGAGCTGGAGGAACAAGGGCTCTCAGCTGAGTGATTCTGGTGTCACTGAAACCTGCTTTTCCCTGTCCATGGAAGGCGGAGTTGCTTTTACCTCCCTCAAGGCTGTGAGATGTTGTGAATATGTTCTTTGTGACTAGGGAGCAGATTTCTGAGAAAGGGTATGCTGAGATATGAGGTTCTGGTTAGAGATCTGATCAGAAACAGAGTATGCTGGAGAATTCCTGACAGCATGGCCTATGAGACCCCCACACTCATCGGACTTCTCGTGGCCCTAGGCTTCTCATAGATCCTATAAAGGCACGTAGAACGGCAAGGTAAGATAAAAAGTGTGTGGTGGCAGCAGAGGTTATGGGATGGAAGAGTGCCGCGGCAAGAAGAGAAAAGCAGGAGTCTTTCGTTCTTTGGAATTCAACAAAGAACAAAGAATTTGAAGGAAGACCGGGTGCCAGGGCTGGTGAGGGAGCACCGAAAAGTGGTGGTGGGGGAACCCCTCCCCAATATTCCAGGTGCAGAGAAGACAGGGAAAGGAGATGATGAACATGTATACAACAGGGAGTCACCATTCTCCCCTGGAGGAGCTGTGAGTCCTGCAGGCTTCCCGCAGGAAGCCTTGAAAAGGCAGAACAGCTTGCCAGCCGGAGAGGAAAGCAAGAGCGGCAGAGAGGCAGGAGAAGCTTGGCGTCAGCAGCTCGCTAGGCAGGCGCACGGCCTGGTGCTCCGGTGCTGCAGCCCAAGGGGAACAAATTTGGTTCGGGTCGTCTGGAGCGTGCTGTCCTTCGGCCAGCATATTCATGCCGCCTCTGAGACCTCCGTCACCCTCCACAGGTCCCTGGAGATTCCACCACCGCCCGCAGGCCCAAGGGAAAAAAAAAAATAAAAAACCAGCTTTCGAAAAAACGTCCACGTGCTGGTGTAGGGAGGATGCAAGTCCCTGCGCCCCCTGCACGTGGGCGGCAGCAGGTCCCGGGAAGGTCCTTGGTACCGATTTTGTCCCCAGCCGCTCGGTGAAGTCGGCGCCCGGGGAGCCGCCCCGGGAGCCGCCCCAACAGCCCATGTGTTGTGTGACTGATAGAGTAGGGGAAAAAGTGTCAGTAAATCTCCCCGTTTACGCTCCACTCCACTCCACTCCTCCGCCCCCATACAAGGCTGGTCTCGCTGGTCCGATGGGCAGGTTTGAGGCTCCGGCCGCCTACACTAATTCGGATGAAAACCGAAGCGCCGCACAGAATCGGCGCAGAGACGCGGCCCCGGCCGCAGTGGGAGGGGCGAAACCGGTAGGACGAGCGGGGGCGGGGCCATCGAGAGCAGCCTAGAAACTGCTGGAAGGTTCGCAGTACCTCCACCGCTCCTTCCGCCGAGCGCCGGCAAAGAGTTCCCTTGCCAGCTAGCGCCCCTCCCCCCAGCCGTCGCCCAGCCCCCTAGCCAAACCCCGGCCCATCTTCCTGTTCCCAGGTGGGCCGGGGTTGAGGGGTCTGTCCGGAAATTGAGCCTCGCGTTCCACACAGGCCCGGAAGGAAGCCCCACCGTCTTGTTGAGATGTGTGGAGCGTTCCAGGAGGACGGCTGGGCCTGGGAGCTGAGGTGGCGTGGTTAGCTGCCCACACCTAAAACTGTGGTCTTTTCCAGATATTCCCCCCAAATCTAGAGAGAGCCAGCGGCTACTCATTTTTTTTTTAAGGTCACCATTTATGCTATATAAACACTCCCAATCCCCCAATCCTGGTGGGGTCATGCCCTTTATCTGCAGAGAACGGACTGTGAACACGATAAAAGACGTGTGTGAACACAGTAGATGTCACTGATGCAGTGATCCAGCGTCTGTGGAGCCAGTCGGCTTCTTCTGTTCCTCTCCGCATCTCCCCCCGACACTCCATGTTGGACCATGACGTCAGGTGGGCGGGCGGCTGCAGGTGCGGTGCTGACGGGCATCCTCCTTTAAGGCGGAGGGATCCCGGGACGGGGTGCCGGGTTGTGCTTCGCTTTATATAGAGCGAGTGGGGGCGCAAGGCAGGTCTCTTGAGTCTCCGGCCGCGCGGTTTTATATCGTGCGAGCTGTGCACGGGCTTTAGCTAGGACTCGTGGGTATTTGTCACCCTTCCCATTCAAGGTAAGGCTGGGATCCTCTCCCCGGCTTTTCTCCCGCGAGCGTTTCTTTGAGTTGTTCTTTTCGCGTTTCCAAGCTCCAGGTATTGTGCGGGAACGGCCTTGGGACAAGTCTCCCTTTCTCTCAGGAGTGGGAAGGGTTCTCGAATTTGTCTTCGTTTCATTCCGTTTCTATGTGTTTGGGTGATGGCGGAGTTTGCCCTAGTTGGCGACTAGCTCTGGGCGAGGTGGGACGCAGAGTGGGTCTAGAGTGGTGGTCAGCCGCACGTGGTGGCCGCGCGGGTCCGGTACGCTGCCATGTTGGCCCCTACACTTCCGGACGTGGCTACGGGGCGCACAAGGGTCCTTAAGGGTGTGGGTCTGCGCGTTTGAGGTGACTCAGCACAGCCTTGTGAAGCCAGCCTCACTCGCTGACTTGCTCGGTGTTTTTCAAGTCCAGCAGATCCGTTTTTTGGAGGGTCCGTGGCGGGGGTGGGATGGGACACGGACGCTTTCGGCGTTATTCGGCCCGCCGTGTTTCATCCCTGTTTCATCCTTGTTCCCAGATCTTTCTGGCATTCCGGGGGGGAGGGGCTTTGAAGGATTCATGGGTTCTGTATCACTCCCGCCCCTGACGAGAACTGGGATTGTTCTGGAAGCTTCTGGAGCCAGGCGCCCCGCCCCGGTGCCCGGATGCTGGCGCGGAGGCGGGCTGTGCGGCGGCGCCCCCTCGCGTGGCCGCAGCCGGCGCATGTCCGGCAGTGACGAGGGTCGGTCCGGCGGGCTGCGGCCACCATCTTAGTTGTTTGCTCTGGATTTAGGTTTTAGTTTGCAGCTGTGGGGTCGTGTTGGAGCTCTTGTTTTCTCGTTCTTTGTCCTATTTAATTGCATTTCATGGACAGGTTCTCCATCGATCCTCATGTTGCCTTCCCCTTCCGCGTGGGCCAGCATTCTTGGTGCCTGGACGGTTCCGTATTCTTCGGAATTAGACTTTTTTAATGGAGGACTAATTTTAATTAGTGCTGTTTCAGTTTTAATTTAGTATTCAGGTTGTTTTAGTCTTTACGTCGAAAACGGTAATGCTTTGTATATGTGAACCTGTATTAGTAGGGTTTTCTCTGGGCGTTCAAAATGCCTGGGGTAGGGCCGGTGTTCTGTGTTTTTTAGCAAGGTGCTAGAAAACGAGGTTCCTGGGCCAATGAGTAGCAGTACTTTACTTACCTTCCCCCCAAAAATTGTTTTGTTGAAATGTTTTAGGTTTTTCTGAAAATCATAATAGAACAGGGCCTCCAGTTTCTTGGCAGTGAGTAGTGCTCAGCCCAAAGTCCCTTGAACTAAACCACTTTTTAGTCTTGATACATGGGCCGGGGTGGAATTTAGGGGTTTGGGACTGAAAGGGCAAACACTGGGTATTCTGTTTCTTTGAAATATCTGATTGTTCTTACTGCAGATGCCTGAGGAGGTGCACCATGGAGACGAGGAGGTGGAGACCTTTGCTTTCCAGGCAGAGATTGCCCAGCTCATGTCTCTCATCATCAATACTTTTTATTCCAACAAGGAAATTTTCCTTCGGGAGTTGATTTCTAATGCTTCTGATGTAAGTTTCTGGTATAGTCCGAGCATTCCAGAAGAGGGAGATGGGTAGTTTGACATTTGGTTGGGGCATCTATTGAAGGAAGGAACCCCTGGTAGCACTTTGGGCTGCTGGCAGTTCCAGTTTACTGGTGAAGGAGAAGAAACCTGGAGAGTTCCCATAAAAATAACAGCCTAGGAAACTGGGGCAGTTCTGCTCTGTCGTGTGTGGTCACTGTGAGTTAGCACACAAGAACTGTTGGAGTGAACCTTACCCTGTTGAAGGGAATGAACCTTGTTGTCTGTGGGTCCATGTTGAGCTTCAAAGGGAGGAGAAGGGGGTCTTCTTGGAGACCACTTACCTAAGTGACTGGTTTTTTAGCCTTGTTTTAAGGGGTAATCAGAAATTGGGGCTGTTTGGGAGTAGAAAGGAGCCTTGGTGGTTGCTAACCAAAAGGCTGGCAGTTTGAATCCACCAGCTGCTCCTTGGAAACCTATATGGGGCGGTTCTACTCTATGGTTGTATGAGTCCGAATTGACTTGATGGCAGTGGGTGGTTTGGGAGTAGAAAACCTAAGGGTTTTCTTTGGATGAAGAGATGGAGCTTAAGGAAGCAGATTCTAAAGCTGTTACTTGTATTATTTTCAGGCCTTGGACAAGATTCGTTATGAGAGTCTGACTGACCCTTCTAAGTTAGACAGTGGTAAAGAGTTGAAAATCGACATCATCCCCAACCCCCAAGAACGCACTCTGACGCTGGTGGACACAGGCATTGGCATGACCAAGGCTGATCTCATAAATAATTTGGGAACCATTGCCAAGTCTGGGACCAAAGCATTTATGGAGGCTCTGCAGGTATGTAGCATTTTAGTTAGGCACACACCATTTACATTCATCCACGTTCTTCAGCTTGCAGTTCTTTCAAAACTGGCCTTTTTTTTTTTTCTTTTAACTCTTTGGTAGGCTGGTGCAGACATCTCCATGATTGGGCAGTTTGGTGTTGGATTTTATTCTGCCTATTTGGTGGCAGAGAAAGTGGTTGTGATTACGAAACACAATGATGATGAGCAGTATGCTTGGGAGTCTTCTGCT
The DNA here is from genome assembly GCF_030014295.1 of Loxodonta africana. Lineage (NCBI taxonomy): Eukaryota > Metazoa > Chordata > Mammalia > Proboscidea > Elephantidae > Loxodonta > Loxodonta africana. The sequence goes on from NC_087342.1 coordinate 107,075,989, forward strand.
GGGGGTTCTTTCACTGTTCGCGCTGACCACGGTAAGTACTGTGGATTTTGTGTTAAAGATTAAAAGTCTTAGAATTGTTTGCGGGTGTTCTGTAGTAGAAATTTTGTTACATCGTGAAGCAGTTTGTCTTACAGTACAGTTACATGGTCTTATCTGTTACGTTCAGTTCCACATGACTTTTTTTTCTAGGTGAGCCCATTGGTCGGGGTACGAAAGTGATTCTGCACCTTAAAGAAGACCAGACAGAGTACTTAGAAGAGAGGCGAGTCAAAGAAGTAGTGAAGAAACACTCCCAGTTCATAGGCTACCCCATCACCCTTTATGTGAGTTTGGGCTGGGAACCCTTTCCTCTCTTTCAGGTGCAGGTGTCTGTTCTTGGAGATCTTTATGGTTCTCAGGTTCTGCTTTGCCTAGTGTTGTGTATTCCGAAACTAATTGTTCTGTGGTATTTTCAGTTGGTATGAGTAGGAATTGATGGCAGCGGGCTTGGGTTTTTTTGTTATGTTTAGTTGGAGAAGGAAAGAGAGAAGGAAATCAGTGACGACGAGGCAGAGGAAGAGAAAGGTGAGAAAGAAGAAGAAAAGGACGATGAAGAGAAGCCAAAGATTGAAGACGTGGGCTCAGATGAGGAGGATGATAGCAGTAAGGACAAGAAAAAGAAAACCAAGAAGATCAAGGAGAAGTACATTGATCGGGAAGAACTGAACAAGACCAAGCCCATTTGGACCAGAAATCCTGATGACATCACCCAGGAGGAATACGGAGAATTCTACAAGAGCCTTACTAATGATTGGGAAGACCACTTGGCAGTCAAGGTAAGAAGCCTTGCATTGTGGCTCAGTAGGAGAAAGGAGGTAAAAGGGTATTAGGCAAATGGAACTTGCCCAACTGGTTGGTAGCTGGGACCTGTGAAAGTCATGGAGCCATATAAGGAGTCCACTTACTAATGACTCTTGCAGGGTAGACGGGATAGTGGCCTGTACATAATGCAAGGTTTTGATTTGAGAGTGTGTTCTTTCTTTACCCACGGATTGTATGTAACTAGTACCAGTACCATCCTAGATTCTTTTAGAGGCATTAAGCCTTAATTTTCTCAAAAAGCGCTCTATAGTGTGTCTGTTCTATCTCTGGTGGTTAAGGATCTTTGTTCCAAACAGTCTCAGATCTTTTGGTGTTGGAACTAAAAGCCATTTTTATCCTGAAACACACTTACGGGTTTGTTTCTGGCCTTCTTCGTTGCAGCATTTCTCTGTAGAAGGTCAACTGGAATTCAGGGCATTGCTGTTTATCCCCCGCCGGGCTCCCTTTGATCTCTTTGAGAACAAGAAGAAAAAGAACAACATTAAGCTTTATGTGCGTCGTGTGTTCATCATGGACAGCTGTGATGAGTTGATACCAGAGTATCTCAGTGAGTATCCCCATGACCTAATGTATTTTGTCAGATGAAGTATTACGAGGCAGTTCAGCATTAATGGGATTAAAATCTTCATTCATTTCTGATAACGTATGGGCTTCTGCAGCATGACAAGTGAAGGTTCAGTGAACAAGTGTGGAGCCTTTTGTTTGAATCTGGATAACCATGTCTTTTTTTTTTTTTTTTGCTGTTCTTGCCCTGGTTTGTTGCAGACTTCATCCGTGGTGTGGTTGACTCTGAGGACCTGCCTCTCAACATCTCCCGAGAAATGCTCCAGCAGAGCAAAATCTTGAAGGTCATCCGCAAAAACATTGTCAAGAAGTGCCTTGAGCTCTTCTCTGAGTTGGCAGAAGACAAGGAGAACTATAAGAAATTCTATGAGGCATTTTCTAAAAACCTGAAGGTAAGGATGCAAATGCTTAGTCACCTGGCCCACTTTCTTAATGAGAATGGGGTTTTCTATTCACATAGAGGAAGCAATACTTCTGTATGTTGAATTTTTTTTCCCTTCATCCTTAAAGCTTGGAATCCATGAGGACTCTACTAACCGGCGACGCCTTTCTGAGCTGCTGCGCTATCACACCTCCCAATCTGGAGATGAGATGACTTCTCTCTCAGAATATGTTTCTCGCATGAAGGAGACCCAGAAGTCCATCTATTACATCACTGGTGGGTTGCAGTCTGTGTCGGATCTCAGCCTCTGGAGGCTTGGGGAGGAGGGAAGGCAGGGGTGCAGGGATTACAGGGAGCTGATGGGAGCTTACAGTATGAGGCGGTCTGTTCATATGCAATAACCTTACAGGTGAGAGCAAAGAGCAGGTGGCCAACTCTGCTTTTGTGGAGCGAGTAAGGAAGCGGGGCTTTGAAGTTGTGTATATGACTGAGCCTATTGACGAGTACTGTGTGCAGCAGCTCAAGGAGTTTGATGGGAAGAGCTTGGTCTCAGTTACCAAGGAGGGCCTAGAGCTACCAGAGGATGAAGAGGAGAAGAAGAAAATGGAGGAGAGCAAGGCCAAGTTTGAGAATCTCTGCAAGCTCATGAAAGAGATTTTGGATAAGAAGGTTGAGAAGGTAAGCAATTAACGGGACTTGAGTATATCTGTCTAGAGGCTCTTCCAGAACTTCGGTTATTAGTCAGTTACTTGATAGCGTATTTTTTAGGGCACGCTTGTGTTCCTACCCAGTCAGGTTTTAATAGTTTTTGTAAAATTTCACAAGTCTATAAAGATTGGGCACTGATTTAATTTCATCTGAGAGTTGAAACTTTACTTTGCCTTAAGTAGTTGTTGGGTTGATTTAAGTCTGTTTTTGTGATCATGTCCACAGGTGACCATCTCCAATAGACTTGTGTCTTCACCCTGCTGCATTGTGACTAGCACATACGGCTGGACGGCTAACATGGAGCGGATCATGAAAGCCCAGGCACTTCGGGACAACTCTACAATGGGCTACATGATGGCCAAAAAGCACCTGGAGATCAACCCTGACCACCCCATCGTGGAGACGCTGCGGCAGAAGGCTGAGGCAGACAAGAACGACAAGGCTGTCAAGGACCTGGTGGTGCTGCTGTTTGAAACTGCTCTGCTCTCTTCCGGCTTCTCTCTTGAGGATCCCCAGACCCACTCCAACCGCATCTACCGCATGATCAAGCTGGGCTTAGGTAAGTAGCCTTTTGATACCCCTGGTGGGAAAAGGAATTTGTAGAGCTAGGTTTTTGGATAGAACATTTTTTAATGCCAGTGGGTTTAAATCTTGTTCGGTCTTCTCTAATTGGCAGGCATTGATGAAGATGAAGTGACAGCTGAGGAACCCAGTGCTGCTGTTCCTGACGAGATCCCCCCTCTTGAGGGCGATGAGGATGCATCGCGTATGGAAGAAGTAGATTAGTATTCTACCTGTACACAGTGTTCTCTGTATAGTGTCCCTGTGGCTCCCACAGCAGCCTTGAGTGGCCCTGTCCCACCTGACTGCATCTGTTGATATCTAGTGGTGTTTTCCCCTTCTGTCCTTAGAGTTTAAGGCAAGGATGTAAGGGCCTGAGGCCCCATCCCCCTTCCCTTATTTGAGAATGGGGTTGGATGTTGTGTATTGTGAGGGGTTTTTTTTGTTTTATTTTGTTCGGAAATTAAAGTATGTGAAATAAAGATGCTGTTTTTTATACACTTGTGCTCACACTTGTGAATGATACTGCATTTCATATTTGTATAAGTTTCTCCCACATCCGACCTGTGGTTGCTGGCATCCTATGCATAGCAAGTTAAGCTGAGTTTTTATACCTTTGTGACAGGGGCTATATGGTACATAATTAAAAGCTAGGGTGAGGGAGTAGTGGGTAAGGTTCAGTGGTAAACAGCTGCTTAGAATACATGCAACACTGATGATAAAGGTAGTTTGGAATAATTACCATGTTAATAAGTGTCCTCCCAGTTTCCTTCCCAAAGCCTATATACTTAAACCAAAACACAAGACAAGCAAGCCCCTGGTAGGAATTTAATAAAGTAAGAGCAAAAAGTTAACATTTTCAGAGTACCAAAATCTGCAGTGGCTCCTGGAGCAGAGCCTAGGTGGTGGTACTCGGTGGGGTTTGCCACCCCTTCCCTCAGCAGCACCATCTTTCCCCCTCCCCTACCTGGGAAAGCAGCACTGGCACCTACACTTGTGCTTTTCTCACCAAAGAGAAATGCAGGTCTCTGGTAGGGAGTCGAACATGATACTCAAGGTAAGGAACAAGCACAGCTAAGGTGCTGTCGGCTGCAGAGCCAACAGCTAGAGTGAGACTTGAGGGAGCCTGAAGGGGGGGAGTGGGCCTTGGACTGTGCCTTCCCCACTGGGTGGATGGTCATTTGGCCATCTTTACCCCGGGGGCTAAAAGCTACCTACTGGAGGGGAGAGGACTTAAGGCAAAGGGGAAGCCTGCCTGCTGGACTTTCCACCCCCAGCTGCAAAGCTGGTTTGTGACACAAAAAATACCTGCATTTTGCCCTTGATTCAGCCACCTATGAGAAATTACAGTAGGAGCGGAAAGCGGTTCTATTTCATTTCACCCCTCAAACCTTCTGCACGGAGGACTCGATGGGCACAGGCTTCTTTCCCCGTTGCTTTAGGCGACCCCGAGCATAAACTCGAAGGAAGAGGGCAGCAAACACCACAGCCACACCCAGCCCACCCACCACAGTGACAGTGTGGCCGTAGAGGAGGCAGGAGAGAAGGATGGCGAAGGCCTGGCGGAGGGTCATGATGATGGTGAAGATGGCAGCCCCAAACTGGCCAATGGTATAGAAGATGAAGAGCTGACCAAAGGCTGAGCAGACTGAGAGCAGCAGGGCATGGGCCGCAAACTCGCTGTGTCGTCCCATGAAGCGGGTCCCCTCCAGGAGGGCCCCCTGCTCCAGCAAGGAGCCTACTGTGAAAAGGCAGGAGAAAAAGTTGACCCCAAACATCATCTGCACCGATGACATTTTGTAGGCAAACAGAGCATCCTGCCAGTTTGAGGTGAAGCTGTCAAAAGCAATGTAGCCTGCCAGCAGGATGAGGCCTGAGAGAGTGGTGGCTGGGGAGTTGCGGGGCTCTGGTCCACTGGACAGTAGAAACATGGTGACCCCGACGGAGATGAGGCCAGCTGTCAGGTATTCCCAGTGCTCGTAGCTGCGCCGAGACACCAGCTTGCCCATCAGCATGACAGGGATCACCTTGGAGGCCTTGGCCAGCACCTGGGTGGGGAAGCTGACAAACTTGAGTGCTTCATACTGGCACCAGCTGCTAAGCACATTAGACAGGCTGGCAAAGGAGTACTGGTACATGGGTGCCCCATGTCGGGGCTGCTTGCAGAGCAGACAGTAGAGGCCAGCCACCATCAGCGCCAGCACACGGTTCATCAGCACCAGGAACTGTGAGTCCGTGAAGCGTTCACCTGGTGTTGTGGCTGTGGCCCCATAGTTGCGGGTCATCACTCTTTCCTGCAGCACACCCCAAGTCAGATAGGACACCTAGTAGGGACAGGAGAGAAACAAAATGAGTCAATAAGCAAGAGAAGGAAAAGGTGGGCAAAAATGGATCTCAACTTCCCTCTTCCTCGAGATGATGTCTAAATGACTTAAAGGACAGCACACATTGCTTTGGTTCCCCTGTAGTAACTCAGCTGCTAACCAGAAGGTCCGCAGTTTGAATCCACCAGCTGCTCTGCAGGAGAAAGATGTGGCAGTCTGCTTCCATAAAGATTTACAGCCTTGGAAACCCTATAGGGCAGGTCTACCTTGTCTCATAGAGTCACTATGAGTCGGAATCGACTTGACGGCAGTGGGTTTGGTTTTTGGTTTTGTAGTAACTAGAAATTTCCTCCCTGCTCCCAAGTTTGTGGATACCAGGATTCGGCTTGTAGCGAATCAAATGTGACAAATGCTTGAAGACTGCCCAGATTGTCTCTGTCCCCACAGTATGAGTATGCTGGAGCTGATGCCATCGAAAGCATCTTCCTATCCTTAACCAGTTCAGGGAGGCAAGGCTTCTCAGAGAAGGTTGGACAGCTTTTAGTTCATTATCATATGCAAGGCCGGACTACTCCCCACTCCGAAGTGTCATGCAGCCAGCATCCTAGCACTCCTCTCACATGCAGTATTGGAAAAGAGCTGAGCGGTCCCCCCGACGTTTTCAATACCAGTGCTGGAGAGGTGAAAAAGGAGGAGGAAAGAAAAGGCAGTGTTTCGTCCCAACTACTTCCAAGAAGGTGGTGATGCAGTGTGCCCCAGAGAGGAGGAAAGAGACACATAACACACCAACCAGCAAACCTGTTACAGTAGGACTGGTATGGTGAAGACTTTGGTTCCAGCCCAGGAAGAGAAACAGCCTGCCTACCTACCTGGAGGCCTGTGGCACAGAAGAGCAGCTTCAGAGCCTGCCAAGTGGGGGTGGTCTCTGCTGACTCTGTCCGGGGAGCCAGGGGGGACTCATCAGAGGCCTTGGGCTCATTGCCAAACACACAGGCTTTCACCAGGGGGAAGCAGAGACCCCTACCTGGAGAAGGCACACACAGTCAGCCCCAAATCTTTCCCATAGCATCTAATCCTCCAGAGCAGCGGCCCAGCCCTGCTGGCCCCCCTGGCCCATCCCTCCCTAAGCCACATCCGTCTGGACCGTCCGCCAGCGTGGAATTCAGGACATAGGTAGCACGCTTCCCCGCCCTTTCCCCACACACCTGTCTCCAGGTAGTTCTTCCGTCTGAAGTATTGCACCAGTAGGTAGCCAGGCACCATAAAGCTGGCATAGCCAGCAGCATTCACCAGAAAGCGGAAGAACCATAGCTGGGTCCATGACTCCGGAGGAGCTTCGGGAGCGTCCCCGCCTGCCCCTAGGGAGGGGAGCGTGGCCAGCACCACCACTGTCCACCACCTGCAGAGGCAGCAGACACAAGATTTGGGGTGCAGTTCCTCATCCTCTTGGCCCTCCAGAGGAGGCCACACTGGAGAACGGCCCGGCGTCTCCTCCCCACCGCCCTCCGCTGCAGCCCAGCCGGACAAAGAGCCTCTCTCTCTCCGGGAGCGCGGAGGGGGACCGGCGCGGGCCAAGCAGGGCCCCCTCCCTTCCCAGGGTCGGTCCCACCCCTCTGGCCACACAGGTCCCCTCTGTTCCCTCTAGCGCTCCCCGGCTGCTCAGGCCGCTGCTCAGGCCGCTGCTCTGGCCGGCGACGGCGTCCTCTCCTTTCACCCCACCCTCCACGTTCCCGGAACGCCAGGGTTCCCCAACCCCTCAACCCCTTCCGAAGCCCCCTCAAGGGGTACAAGACCATGCCTGCCCTCCAACCCAGCTGGCTCCGGGAAGCGTTATGTGGGCCTCCTGTCCAGCAGCGGAGACAGCACCCTGCCCCGCGTTCGGAGGGGCTCGGTCACGTGGCCCAGGGGCTCGGTCACGTGGGCGCCATCGCTCCCCTAGCCCTCACCTGGCGTCCATGGTCCCGGCCGCTTGGGGCGGAGGGGGACCGGGGAATGCAGTCCCCGGCCGCACGCTCCCTCCGCCGCCTCCCGGAGCAGCCAGTGAGCTAGCGGCTAGCGGAAGTGCCGCGCTCTTCCCGCCTCCATCCCAGCGGCCGCCCCTCCGCCCCCTGTAGCGACCATTGCAGCGCCCCAGGCCGCCGCCGCCCATAGCGCCCCCGCGCGGCCCGGAGGAAGACGCGGTTCTTCTCCGGAGACCTAGGCTCTTCCTGGGAGGGGGAAGAGGGGAGCCCCAGCCTTTGAAAGGAGCAGCCCGGTGTCTCCCCTCTGCATTGTGAACGCCCTTAGCCCTCACAGTCATCCCAGGAGATGGTGGTGACCATTGCCATATTATGGACGAGGGCGTTGAGATTTTACGTTCCCGGGCTTCCCCTTGTATTAGTTTTCCCGCTTTCTGACAGGATGGGGATGCCCCCCTCCCTTTTTGTTGCGTTCAGCACTTCTGTCCCCCACTCCCCATGACCTTCAAGGCTCTGCCTGACTTGGCCCCGTCCTTCTCGCCCACTCACCTATCCCGTGCAGAGCCCCACTGGCCAGCTCTCAGTTCCTCTATTTCACCAGAGACCATCTCCTGAATGCTGTCCTCCCTCATCTCTTACCCTTACGTCGGACTTGAAGAGAAGAGTTCCCTGACCACCCAAAGCATGGCCCTCCATCCACTCCATATTTTCACACTATTCTTTTCCTTCACAGCACTTATCGAAACGTGTAATTACACACATATTTACATGAAGTTTGATTTTAATGACTGTCTCACTCACTAGACTATAAGCTAGAAGTGACAGACACCTTGGTGGTTTATTCCCCTATGTTCTTCACCTGAGCGTAAGCCTCACCTCACAGGGTCCTCAAACAGGTGTGGAAAGAGGGGGGAAAAACAAAGTCACATTTCCCTTGTTGCCCACCCTCCCTAAACTAGATTTTCCAGATGACAGCAGCCAGGACAGGGATGAGGCCTCCAGGGCCTGTGTCTTCCCATCCCTCCTTCTTTCCACCTGCAGCGTCTGAGATGGAAAAAAGAAAGGCCTGACCACTATAGGTAATACTCTACCCCACCCCCACCCACTGAGGCCCTACCCTGCCCAGGGGACAATTTTTCTCCCTCTGCCTCTACCACAAGGTCACAGGGCAGGCCTGTCTAAAAATCCCCAGCACAGCGCGCGAGTGCGCGCGCGTGCACACACGCACGCACACACACACACACTACACACACACACACACACAGATATGCATGCACGCAAAACTCTAGAGGGGAAAATGTTTTAAAAAAGTCTGCCATTTTAGTGTCATGTTACTGAAACTACCCCCCCTCCCAAAGTTTCATTTCAGTCAGGGCCTTCTGCATGAAGTCTTTAAACAACAGTCTTTTTAGAGTCCTCAACAGCAGTAAGATGGGACCCCCTCAGGGTCCTGCTTACTCATATGTCAGCCTCTCTCACACTCAGGAAAGTCCATGTTTTTGCACTGGTTGGCAGTTTCAGGCTGACCCAACGTGGGTAGAAACAGGAGCCTCTGCCATCTTCCAGAGGGGCAAACAGGCTTCGCCCAGGATACCTTGGGCTCTGGGGGTCTTCTGAGAATCTCCATTCACTGAGGAAACTTTCTTCCAGACTGGCTCTCTCTACCTTTTGATCCCTCCTCTCAGCTAAGGCCTGTGCTGGCCCCAGGCTGTGGCCCCAGCAGTCCCCAGAGTACCAGAATGGTACATTGCCTGGGCCCAAACTGCAGCAGCTGTGGTACCAGCTTTCAGATGGGAAGAGGAGGCGCCCCAGGGCCCCAGACCCTGCCTGGGCTTCAGTCGGCACACAGAAGCGGCTTCCCTGAGATCTTCAGGTCATCGAAGGGCAAAAGAGCAAAGGGCTGAGAGAAAGAATGGAGAGAAGCAGGGTCAGGGGTCATAAAAATGAAGGTAACGGCCAGAGAGGGAAGCTGGGGAAAGCTGTTGGGCCACTCCCTTTCCACCAAATAACAGCTAAAGGACATCAAGGAATAAGACTTCCCATTTCCAGAAGACAATGGCCCCTCTGGGCTAGACCTAAGGCCAGCCCTTATTCTCTAAGATAATGCCAGAATATCAGAGCTAGGAGGGACCTTTGAGGTGGTCTTGCCCACAGGTCTGGTATTTTGGGGGTGGGAGAGGGTGCCCATAAAACATTTTGAATACTGAACACTTAAAAATGGAAAGACTGCACAGAAAATCTGGGTTTCACCTCTCTTAAAAAACTGGAGGATACGGTAACATGGGGCACATTCCTACTCTGCAACCATCTCCTAAGGGAGAGTACAGGAGCCCTGGGGCATGGATTCTTGGTTTCCCACAGGCTCCACCACCCTCTGTTGTCTTAGGCCTGCTTCACTGATTCACTTTAGCTGCAGGGCCCCTGCCGGAGTCCCACTTTGGGTGCTCTGGTCTTGTCCAACTAAGGGAACAGGCTCAGAGAGGGGTAGAGGCTTGCCCAAGATTTCACAGTTGGTCAATGGCAAAGTTCTGGATTAGACCCTGGGCTCCTAACTTCCAGTCTGGTCCTTTCAGCTCATTCCAGTCCCTGTCCCTCCCTGCTCTGGAAGTGGGAGGTCCTGGAGAACAGAGCAGAGTGTGTACGCTCTTACATCCTCAGCCAGGTCCTGGGGTGTCTCATCCTCCACATTTCGAAGCAGGGAGTCAGCTCCTGCCTCGCACAGGGTAGACGAGATGCTGCTGAGGCCCCGGCCAGCTGCAAGGTGCAGGGGGGTGCACCCATTGAGCATGCGGGCATCCACCCGGGCACCGGCCTGGAGAAGGAACTGTACCAGGCTCCGCTCCTGGGTTTCCACAGCCAGGTGCAACGCAGTCTTCCCACTGGTGCCTTCCTGGAAGGGAATATGGATGTCAGCCAAGGTTCTCAAGAGGCAGTGTGGTGGGTCTGAGCCATGGATGAGGAGTTGAGCACCACCACTTCTGATGGATGGGCAGGGAACCTGCGAGTGGACTGGGAGGGGAGAGACGGGGCGGTGGCGGCGGGGGGGGCGCAGCCTGACAGCACCCTGATTGGCAGCCTCACCTGTGCGTCAATGTCAGCTCCGTTCTGAAGCAGCAGTTCCATCAGAGGCCGGTTCCTCTGCAGGGTAGCGATGTGGAGGCAGGCCAGACCTGGAATGCGGTGAAGGCAGTGAAGGCGGGAGCTGCTGATCTGCATTCGCCAACTCCCTCCCTCCCTTCTCTTCAGGGACCTCCGTACCCCTTAGCCCCAAGGGACTACTGCCCACTCAGTGCTTCTGATCACAGGACTGTTAAAATGTAAACGCAAAAACCCCCTCAAAAGTCTGAGGGGAAAGGAACTCAAAGTTTCCACCTTTTCAGAGTCATGTTATTGAAACTTTCACGGTTCAAGGGTCAGGTTGCTGAGAGACCCTTCCCTCCCCACACACATACCCGTACACACACTGCCTTCAAACCCAGTCCCAAAGCTGCCTTCTCTGAGAAGCTCTCTGGGATCCTCACACCCCCAGGCCCTCCCCAGCTGCCACTTCCTCGTGTGTTCCCCCTGGTTGGGATCCCACTCTGCTTAGTAGTAGAAAATTAGGTTCACATTCATGTCCCTCATCTCCTGCAGTCTTTGTTCAAACACCCCTGCTCCATGAGGCCCTCCCTGACCACCCTATTCAAAAATTACATCAAGCCTTCCACCTCCAGCCCCCTCTACCCCATTCCCCTTACTCTGCTCTACTTTTTCCACAACTCTTACTGTCTTCTAACATACTACATAATTTACTTTTTATATCTGTTGTCTGTCTCAGTCTTTCTGTTTTTTTCACAGATGTATGTCTAGCTCTTAAATCATGTCTGGCACATAGAAGGCCCTCAGTATATTTTTGTTGAATGAATGAATGAGTTCATCTAATCTCTATTAAATGGGCTATCTTGAGGGCAGGTTTAGCTCTCTACTTAGCACAAGGTATGAAAAAAAAACTAAACCCGTTGCCGTCGAGCGGATTCTGACTCACAGTGATCCTATAGGAGCCCCAGTAGTGCAGTGGTTAAGAAATCGGCTGCTAACCAAAAAGTCGGCTGTTCAAATCCACCAGCCGCTCCTTGGAAATCCTGTGGGGCAGTTCCACTCTGTCCTATAGGGTCACTAAGAGCATACAGTAGGTGCTCAGTAAATTCTAAATCAAATTCCTTCATTCATCATTCATTCACCAAAGATGTACTCAGTACCTATGTGCTTAGAGCTGGAGGTGAGTCAATGAACATGCTGTGGCTCTGCCTTCCCTGAGAGTGGGTTCCCTGTCTGCTCTCCCCTCCCTGCCCCACAGGGCCCCTAGGCTGTCCGTGTACCTTGCCAGTTTTGCAGCTGGAGGTCCAGGGAGTGAGGCAGTCCTCTGCCTGGCTCCGGCCGCCCCTCCAGCAGCCAGCGGGCACAGGCCAGGTGCTGGCGCTGGCAGGCCACATGCAGGGCTGTGTCACCGTGCCGGTCCTGTAGCACCCGACTGGCCCCCTTTAGCACCAGAGCCTGAACGGCACCTGGCTGATCCAGATGTACAGCCAGGTGGAGCGCTGTCTGTGGGCACAAATAGAGAGCGACAGAGCCACTGAGGCACACTTCCACCTCTGGGGACACGCTAAGGTGGGCGCAGGAATACCCACCTGCCAGCAACTTTGAGCAGCCTATAAAGGCCAGGGCCCTGGTCTCCCAAGGAAACACTGCCAAGCCCTTCCTTCTGTCACTCCACAAACTCTTGGGACTCCTGTTCTGGCAGCAAGGTGAGGGAAGTGGCCCCCTGCCCTTTGCAGGCCCTCTTAGCCCCTGAAGAAAGGTCAGATGGGGGCGGGGTCTAACCCCTCACCCTCTGGAGAGACCTCTATTATCCCCCAGGGCCAGGCTGCCAGGAAGGGCTTGCAGAAAGGAAAGATGGCAAACTCCTTCTTCAAGGCCCCATTCAGATGTGATCTCCTGGACAAAGCCTTTCTTGGCTGTGTCACACAGACATCGGATCCCACAGCAGCCGGTATGTCTCTACCACAACTCACCTTGCCGTATATTTAGGTGTTGACATGAGTCCCCTACCCAGGCTGTGAGCAACTTTTGGGCAGGGGTTGTGTCTTTCTTATTCATACTCATCTCTGAATCCTTATCATCTAGCCCAGTGTCTGGTATATGGCTTCCTGGGTGAGCAGCCTAAGGAATATTGTATGATTGCTGGGGATGGCTGGCAGGGCAGGTATGGCTATCTGAGCACAGTTCACCCTCTCTACCTACCTGGTAAAGGTTGTTCTGAATGTCCAGGACCTCCTGGGGCAGCAAAGCCAGGCAACAGAGCAGCACGGCTGGGGCCTCGTGAATTACCGCCAGGTGGACCAGCCTGGGGAGAGGTCAGGGGCAAGGCTTGGGGTCAGGGCCCAGGCTAGAGAGAGCTGGCTAGGGTCCTGGGGTTAGAAGGAACACATCAACCACTAAACAGCCACCCACTGGGTAGGTGCAGGAAGTGAGAGTTTGGCCCAGGAAGTGAGGGCTGATGTGAGAAGCCAGGATCTTGGGGGTGGGAGCTCCAAGTTCCCATCTCTGGCCTTCAGGAGGGCCTTGGCTGGGTGGGAATGTGGGCAGGGTGCTGATGAGACAAGGGCCTTCCTGTCCATAGCCTGCCCACACCCCACACCCTTCTGCCCCCAGGGCCTCACCAGGCCAGCTGCAGCTCAAAGCCAAACTGAAAGCTGGCAGAGGAGCCCAGAGGGGGTTTCCAGGGCTGTGCTCCCCACCTCCCACCCCAATAGGGAGAACAGAGGGGTGGGGTATGGGGTCGCCCCTCCAGCAATTCAATGTTGGACATTCCACAGGAGAGAAGACAGCTCTTGGAAGAGGAGCAAGGAGACAGTGCAGCATCCTGTCCTATTGCCCTCCACAGGGAGTCAAAAGGGGCCCCTTCTGACAGCACAGAATAGGTGGGCCTGACCAGGGGCACTTCTGTGTGCACCTGAGGGGAGGTCTGTGCAATGCAGAAAATGTGTGCCTGTTGGGGGCCAAAGGCTTTACACTAAGGGGGGGGGGCAGCTGGGAGGGGAAGTTCCTGGGTCCCGGGGTTTCCCTACATCAGGTGGGAAAATGAAAGCCACAGCAGCAGGGTCTGGGCCAGGAGAGCTGCCTTGGGGCATGAGTGAGAGGACTGTGCCTGGGCTGGGGAAGGGGCTGCTCAGGCAAGAGGGGGACTGGCTTTGGAGGCAGGCAGGCAGCAGGAGAGGCCCGGGAGAGTGACGGGAGGGAGGAACCGTTCTGGAAATCCCCTCGGCCAGGGCCTGCTCTCTGGGTCACATTCCTGCAGCCACCTCCCTCTCCCTCTCTCTCCTCCTCCCACTTCCTCTTCCCACTTCCATACCTCCCACAGCCCAGATACCCTGGAGGGAGGAAAGTGCCCCCTTCTCTCTGGCGAACCCCTGGGGAATCCTGACATTGTTTCCCCCACACACAATCTGGACCAGTACACCTGTCTCTTATTGAGATGGTAAAGGCAGGGCTAGAAGACTAAGAAAGGAGGCCAGGGTCAGAAGTTCCTACTTCCTGAATCAAAGGTCAGCTGTAGGTATCCTACATAAAAAAAAATGGAGTCCCTGAAATCTTGGGGCTCTGGGCCTGAGGGCTAGTGATCCAGGCACGCAGCGCAGAAAGGCCTGGGTCACTTCTCTTCCACTGACAATCTTTGCCCAAAGCCATGCAGAATTAGGATCCTTGTACCTCCAAAAATGTCAGGGCTAGCACCTCCCCTTGCCTCCTCCATCCCCATTCATTCATCCTAGTTGTACTGATATAGGAGCCCAACCTCTTTACTCTGCTTCTCATCCAAAATCCCAGCCACCCCCTCCCCTGTCAGTTTTCTTCTTTCTGAGGGACCAGGCCTCAGCTGGCCAGCTCCTCCCACACATCTGCTTCTCATCTCAGCTGCCCCTTAGCCCAGTCCCCATTAAGCTCCACCTGGGGCTGGGGGGCAGTAAGAGTAAAGTGAGGGGGTCAGGCAGGACAGTGAGGCTTAGGGGGCTCAGAAGCGGGAGGGTGTGGGGGAGGCTGATTCCAGCCATCACTTCCCCTTTCTCTGCAGAGGAGGAAGTAAGCTGGGGCAGCCAGCCGCCTGTCTGTCTGCTGGGGCAAGGGTGCTCCAGCCTGGCTCACCGACTCCTCCTCAGGGCCAGCCCCAGCTCTGCACCGTGCCCCCCCTTCCTCCCAGCCCCCACTGGCAACCTGCAACTGGCAACTCTGGTTCCTTGAGACAGGGCGTTCTGAGGTCAGGAGTTGGGAATCCCAGATACTGAGTAAACAAGGATGCCTCCTCCTCCTCAAGGGAAAAAAAGAGCAAAACTGGACTGGTCAGGGGAATTTTGTCTTCCTAGGGGTGGGTTACTGGTAGCTTTCCAAGATGCTGGCTGGGGCTCCAGGCGTCTGGGGAGGGCTCTGCCAGCTCTGCCCACTTCCAAAAGGGAGGGCAGAGATATGATGCTAAGTCCTATGGCCTGGTTAGAACTCAAAAGTCGTCTGAGTTTGGGGTTTGGAAGAGAGTGGGGACTGCCCCTTTCCGCTGCCTTGAAGCATCCTCGTGTGTGGGGGCGGGGGCAGGGGGAAACCTGGCCTGTTGCGGCTCCGGGGGAGGTAGGCCTCCCCAGTTAGAATTGGGAGGAAGGGGTCCTGCCTCAGCCTCGCCCCCGAACTCACGTGTCTCCTTCTTCAGAAATGTATGTGAGTGCTTCCAGCTGCTGAGGGCTCAGCGACCCCGCGGAGAGGAGCGGCGAACCTGGGGCAGGGTCTTCGGCCTCGGGGTCCCCCAGCAAGGGCAGGGGCTCGAGGAGTGAGGAGGAGCCATAGGTGGAGTCAGCTCGCTCCCCATCCGCGTCTTCCTTCTCCTGTGGCTCCTTGGCGTTTCTCTCGGGCTGGGTCCAGGGCTGGGGGCCGCCGCTGTCGGAGGGCCCGGAGGCCGGGGTGGATTCGGGCAGGGATCGCAAAGAGCGCAGAGACTCGATACCCGAATCATACCGGCTCTCATCCGCCTCGTCCGGCCCTTTCCGCACCTCCGACATGCCCGCGGAGCCGGCCCGCGGGGGCCGGGTGAGAGCAGGATCCGGCTCCGGGCTCTGCTGCGCTGCCTTTCCGGGTTGCGGGGCCGCCTCGCAGAGCCGACACCCCGCCCCGAGCGGCCTCCTGCCTGGGCTGCGGGGTCCGAAGAGTCGACCAGAGAGCGGACAAGGGTCGGCGCCGGTCGGGGTCCACCGCAGCGGCCGCTCAGCGTAGCAGGCAGCCCTGTCTGGTCCTCTCTCTCGCCCCGCCCCTCAGCCCACAGGGTGGCCGCGCGCCGGGCGGCCCCGCCCCAGGCCCCGCCCCCGACAGCGCTTCCGGGCAGAGGCCCCGCCCCCCCGGAATCCCCCTCATCCCTCCCTCTGCGTTGGCTCCGAGTCATGGCTTACCCACATCTGACTCACTTGTTAGTCCGGTCATCCGTCCGTCCGTCCGTCCGTCCACCATCCATCCATCCGTCCATCCATCCATTCACTCCTTCCCCCTTCCTTCTTAATTTCATTCATTAATTCCAAGTTGGTTTTTAAAGAAATATTTATTAATTGTCCACATGAGCTGGGCATCCTGTGGGGAGAACAGGTGAGTAGTGAAATGAAGAATCACTGCTTCCTAACCTCTCCCCGTTTCTCTTGCTTTCTCATCGTTTCCTATCAGTGCCCACGAATTTGGGTGGAGAAATTCCATCTTTAAAGTAGGCCCTGGATAGAAGGTCTGCTATGTCAACTCCCAGATCACATAGAATTGGGCATGAGGATTTATTTTTGGAAAGTAGGTTTCTTAGGCAGACTGGTGTTTTAAAAGCCTAGTGGCCAATGGAGTTTCTTCTTCCTCACAGGGGTGAAACACTGACCTCCGGTGGCTGCTGCATCTGGTTACCCTTAGCGGTCAGGGAAGTTTAGTTCCTCATGGTGGGGCTGGGATGGGGAGGCCCCAGACATGCTGAGCCACACTCTGCTGAGATCCCTGACAAGGACCCAGCCCCAGCCCATCTTTCTTCCTTCCACATCCCTGTTTTCCCTGGGCTCTGCGAGGCCTTAGGAGAACTCCCACCCACATGGTGAGCCCCAAACAAGTGGCCCATAATCACCCCCTTCCTTGTTTCTCCTTCTCCTCCAAGTGCCAGTGGCCTAGGGTCCAGCAATGCCCTTAGGGGGTCACTCTCAAGGGAACATCTACCTTTTCCACCTCTGACATTGGGGGAGGGGACTGGGGTGAGTTTAGACAGCTACTAACCAGCTTTCCCACTGCCCTCCCCCGTGTAACCTTGGTTTATTCATCCATCCATTTATCCATTTGACAATCATGTATAGAGCTTCTCCTATATGTCTGACATTGTTCTTGCTGCTGGAGGCAAAAGTGAGTATCACAGTAACAGTAATAACCAACAACCACCACACCATCACCAACAACAAAAGATCCCCTGGTCCCAACCTTCAAAAAGCCCCCTGGCTTGGTGTATGTTTTGCGTGTATATTATCAACAAGGAGAACAAAAAAAAAACTCCCTGACAATTACAACACAGAGTGGTTGTGCTAAGACAGATGAGAACAGGGTGCTCTCTTGGCACACACTGGAGCCACCTACCCAGTGGGGTAAGGGGCAGAGAAGGCTCCATTCCACCTGGGAATGAGAAGGGAGGTGGGCTGGGAGAAGGACCTGGTCTCTGGAGGGTGACTGGAGAGAGAAGAGGGCTGCAGGAAGAAGGTTCTCTCCACTGTTTTCCATCCCCTTGGAGGTACAGAACACGTGTTGAGCATGAAGCACTGAGAAGCCAAGAGGGAGGACTTCACATCATTGTGTGTGGGGATGGGGAAGCCCAAGGAAACAAGAACTTCCCCTTCCTTTGGGGTAAGTATAATTTCAGATGTTCTCAACCTCCTCTCCTGACATATTCTTCTCCCATCCTCAAAGGCTGGAGCAAAATACAGTAATCAACTCTGGACCTAGACTTTCTGGGTTCAGAATCTGGCATTATCATTCTCTTTTTGCAGTTGCGAAGCTGAGGCCCAGAAAGGTGAGTTAACTTGTCCAAAATCAAACAGTCAGGAAGGGCAGAGCAGAGTTCACTTGCCTCTAATCCAAAGCTGTAAAAAAAAAATTTTTTTTTCAGTGAAACCTTCGTTTTATCAAGACCAAACTGCACAAGATAGGGGCAACTGAGCCTCTATTAAGAAAAAAAAAAAAAAACCCGTTGCCATCTAGTCGATGCCGACTCATAGAGACCCTATAGAGGACACAAAAAATCTGGAGTGTACAGTGGCCGCCCCTTTCATTTGCCCAGAGACTGCATTTGATGGAAAAATCAACCCTAACTCAGTCAGATGTCTGGCCCTGAGCCATAGATATTAAGTACCTGATATCTGAGCAAGGAGCCTAGGTTGAGCAGTGGTTAAGCATTCAGCGTCTAACAAAAAGGTCAGCAGTTCAAATCCACCAGCCTCTTTGTGGGAGAAAGATGTGGCAATCTGCTCCCATAAAGAATTTGTTGTTGCTAGGTGCCGTCAGGTTGGTTCCAACTCATAGTGATGCCATGCACAAGAAAACGAAACACTGCCAGTCTGGTGCCCTCCTCACAATCATTGATATGTTTGAGCCCATTCTTGCAGCCACTGTGTCAATCCATCTCCTTGTGAGTCTTTCTCTTTTCTGCTGACCCTCTACTTTACCAATCATGATGTCCTTCTCTAGGGACTGGTCCCTCCTGATAACGTGTCCAAAGTAAGCAAGATGAAGTCTCACTATCCTTGCTTCTAAGGAGCATTCTGGCTGTATTTCTTCCAAAACAGATTTGTTCGTTCTTCTGGCAGTCCATGGTATATTCGATATTCTCTGACAACACCATAATTCAAAGGCATCAATTCTTCCATCTTCCTTATTCATTGTCCAGCTTTCTCATGCATATGAGGCCACTGAGAATACCCATGGCTTGGTCCACAATCAACGCCCATGGAAACAGCAGTCAAGAAATCAAACGACATATTGCATTAGGCAAATGTGCTGCAAAGGACCTCTTTAAAGTGTTAAAAAGCAAAGATGTCACCTTGAGGACTAAGGTGTGCCTAACCCAGGCCATAGGAAACCCTGGTGGCATAGTGGTTGAGAGCTATGGCTGCTAACCAAAAGGTCAGCAGTTCAAATCCACCAGGTGTTCCTGGGAAACCCAGTTCTACTCTGTCCTACAGGGTCACTATGAGTCAGAATCAACTCCAGGGCCGACAGGTTTCAGGTTTTTTGGCTGAGCCAGGTGTGTGGCAGCCCCTTTTCTGACCACATGAGGTCAGCAGTGAGTCACCCACTGCCCCCAGCAACAGAGCCAGAACTCTGACAGGAAGCCCTCCTGGGGACACTCCAGGAATGGGGAGAGATACTATGGTAGTGTTACCTGGAGGGATGGTCCTGGTGTGGTCAGGGCCTACTTGGCCCTAAGTATTCTCTGAGGCCAGGCCCCTCCAGTCTTCCTGTTTTTCTGCTAGTGTTTTCTGAATCCCTTTGTGGTGCCCTCTCTCCCCACTTCCGCCTACCCCAGCCAGGCTCATCTTTGGGAAATAGGCCTGGTTTCCATGGTGACCAGCTGGTCAGCTGGCTGCTTCCACAGCCCCCTCCCTTTACCCCTCTTCTTCTTGAGCTTCCAGAGAAGAGTAGTGTGTATGAATGGAGAAGGAGGCAGTGGTGGTCTTTTGTCTCTCAGGAGCTCTGAGGTTATCCAGAAGGAGTTCTGCTGTCTCTCTTCCAGAGTCCCCTGAAGTGGAGATGGGATGGGAAGGCAGTAGAGGGGTGGATTATAATAACTAAATGGGGAGTATAAGGATCTTACCTGGGTTAGGAGAGGCCAATAGGACCTCTGTTCGTTCTCTGTGTACAGTGAGGACTGATCTAGGTGGAATGTGCTGACACCACAACAGGAGGGATTGGAGTTAGCTCTGAGGCAAAAAAAAGAAAAAAAAAAATTTTTTTTTTTTTTTGAGGCAGGACTTCCCTAAAAGGCTGGGTGATATTAGAAGGAGCCACCAAGTGGGAGTACTCCTCTGTCATGGAAGTGAATGCAAACCCCTGCCTCTTGAGGACCACAGCCCTTCTCTGTTTGGGCTGGGAGGATGGACTCACTGACCTTGACAGGGTCATGCAGGTTGGATAGTTCTGAAGCAACAGGCAGAGAGAAAGCTGCCTTCATCTTGCCTGGAAAGGGAGGAGTTGCAGGAGGAGGCAAGAGCTCTTCTGCTACAAGTAAGTGGCAGGAACATTTCAGACAGATGGCTATACCCTATCCCCAGAGATCATATGTATAGGCATTGCCTCAAGCTAACTTCATACCCACAAGTATCCCCATGGACTTTTGAATGGGAAAGATCTGGATTCTAGGTCTAGCTCTGTTATGTGCTAGCAGGTGACCTTCAGTAAGTCCCTCCCTCTGCTTTGATTCCTTGTGGGTAAAAAGCGAAAACAGTTAATATATGTCACAGTAGGATCCCACAGTGACTCATATAAACAGATTAATCATACCCACTGCCATTGAGTCAATTCCGACTCATAGCGACCCTATAGGACAGAGTAAAACTGCCCCAAATCATACATGGGCTTTATCACATTCTATCATAATGATGGAGTCCCTGGGTGGTGCAAACAGTTAATGCACTCCTGTTAACCGAAAGGTTGGAGGTTTGAATCTATCCAGAGGTGCCTCAGAAGAAAGGCCTGGCAATCTACTTTCAAACAATCAGCCATTAAAAACCCTATGGAGCACAGTTCTACTCTGACACACATGGGGTTGCTATGAGTTGGAATCAATTCAACAGCAACTGGTTTTTATCATAACAACTGGTTTCCATGCCAACACCCCCATTAGACTTTGTACTCCTTGAGGGTAGGCAATTATGTGTTTCATTTCTGAACAGAAAGGCACCGAATACGTCTATTGAATGGATGCATCTAGGAATGAATGAAGGGAAGTCAGTTTCCTTCTTGCTTTTTCTAGAATATGCAGAGAAAAGCAGTGTGGGTTGGGTGGCATGAAGGGGTAGGTTGCCTGCAGTTTCTCAGTCTGGCCTGTGGCCTGGGATTTCTACACCCACAGAAGGTCAGAGCCTTAGAGATTGTCCAGTCAACTTCCTCACTGCACAGCTGAGGAAACTAAGGTACAGAGAAGGGAAGGCACTTGCCCAAGGTCACACAACACATTAATGGCAGAGCCGGGATTGAGAACCAGGCCTTGGGCTTCCTGACCTCCAGCCTAGAGCATTGTACACACTTCATTGCTTCTCTGAGGAAGAAGGATGGTTCAGTGAAGGCCAATTCCAGTGTCCTCCCCTCTGCCCTCTGTTAGTCCTTTCTCACCTCTAGCTTGGATTCCTTCCTTTTCACCCAATTCCATCCCTGTTCAGCTGGGTCTGGCCACTGAGGTCTGGCTTCTGCCTTAACCCTTTACCACCCAATTGAGAAGACGAGATCTTCCCTTGGGCCTCAAGACTCAGTTGCCTTTCCCCAAACCTCATCCTCAGGAACTCGCAGGAGCCAGGGATGCGGAGGGATGTTGATTGAACCTCTGGCGCCCCCTCCACGGAGGATAGACGAAGAGTTGCGGCACAGATCTTCCTAGCATGGGAAAGGGGTGCAGTTAGCAGAGCTGGGAGCTGGAAGGGCGTGCGGGAGGGCCCCTGTTGCTTCTCCCCTTTTGGGGGTGGTTGTTAGGTAGGCTTGGAGAAGGCGGAGTTTGGGGGGCCGGGGGCGGGGCTCGGCTGCGCTGGGAGGAAGAGGGGGGGCGCGCTGGCTCCAGCTCTGCTCAGACAAAAGGCGGCGGCGGGAGCGGGCGGGAGGCGGAGCGGCGCCGCGAGGGCCTCAAGGTGACACCCGCCCCCGGCCCCGGCCCCCCCGACCCGGCCCCTCTAGTCCGCCCCCCAACCCCAGCCCCTCGCCCCTAACCCCAGGTGCCCTTCCCAGGCCCCCTCCCCCCGCCGGGGGGTGGGGAGCAGCGAGGGCCCCGCCCCCTCCCACCCCCTCCCCAGGGCCCGCGCAGGATGCCCCCGGCCCCCGGCAGACCCCCGGGAGGCCCTGAGCTTGACGCGCCCACTCTACGCCATGTCCCCCCCTGGCTCGGCCGCGGGAGAGAGCGCCGGCGGCGGCGGCGGCGGTGGCGGCCCCGGGGTCCAGGAGGAGCCCACGGCGGGAGCGACGGCGGACGACGGCCCCGCCCGAGAGGAGGTGAGAGCCGACGGCGCCCCTTCCCCAGGCGCGGCCCCCGCCCGGCCCCCCCATCCCCTGCTGCGCGGCCCCCGCCGGTTCCGCCGCAGCGAGGCCGGCGCCCCGCACCCCGAGCCGACCGCCGCAGCCGCAGTCCCGCACCGCCGCCCCCACCTGGCGGCCGGAGCTGTCCGCGGTGAGGGGGAAGGGGCCGCGTCGGGGGCGGGGCTCAGGGGGTCTTGGGCAGGGGGAGGGGCCTGGGGGCGGAGCCTTGCGGCCCCGCGGTGGGTCGGGGAGGGGGCTAGTTTATCCTGGTGGGGATGGTGGCCGGGAACCTGTCTCACAGAGGGGAGTGTTACCTTGAGGGCTGGGAAGGGCGACTTGCGGGAACAACAAAGTCAGGAGGGTGCCATGGGGAAGTGATGGTATTACCTGACTGGGGCCCTAAGAAGGTCAAATGTGTGCAGAAGTGGCTCCTCTACCCCAGTAGCTGATAGTGTGTGTATGTGGTGGGGCGGGGGTATGGGGAGGTAGGAGGGTGGGGTGGGCGCACTCGTGTCTCTCCACCCCTGCTGCTCCCCGTTGGGGGCCCTAAGCCCAGGAATCCTTCTGAGTCTTGGCACTAAGCATACCTCTAGATGGAGGCCCTACTCTTCAGTCCCTCTGAACCTGGAGACAAAGGGGCTGAGGAAAGTACTAGGAGACCACTCCCCACCCCCTCTCCCATGCATACTCGTGTACCATGCATGCACACTCGTGTACCACGCATGCACACTTGTGTGCACACATGCACCCAGCAGGGACATACTTGCAGGTACAGTCCCTTCACATGTGCTCACATAGGGACAAGTACACTCCCAGGTGGTCAGGCAAAGTTGCACATATGTACACCCTCCCCCCAAGGACAGGGCTTTTCAAAAGCCACATGCACTCTAATCTCCTTGTCTGTGTATGCCGTGTGCTATTTCCTAGCCCACCTACCTATCTGCACTTTCAGATCTTTCTTCCGATTCACACCAGGCCCAGGGCCCACTGCCTGTTACTGTGCCCTTCCTTTCCATCCTTCCCTCCCTGCCCTGGCTGGCCTCCAGGTGAGGCTTGGGAAATTGAGGGAATAAGTCAGGATCCTGGCAGGAGGGGTGGGAAAGCACAGGTCACCATCAGAAATCCAACTCAAAACACATTTATAAGTGGCTACTGGCTGCCAGCACCATGGTAGGCACCTAGGGTACAAAGAGCATAAAGCCTGGGCCTTACTCCCATCCTCTTCCCAGCCACCTGCCTCGGCCCCTCTGGATACTTACTTGGGGATTGCCTTCTGCTCAGGGACTCCAGCCCCTCCCTCCCATCTTAGTACAGAGGGGAAGGGGGCTAGTGTGCAGGAAGTGACTCACAGGGGGCTGGGGTTTAGAATGTGGGGAATGAAACAGGGACTGGGGTTCCCTTGTGGCTCCCCTCCGAAGGAGGTGTTAGGCTAATTGTGAGGGTTAGGGAGGTGGATGGGTCGAAGAGGCATGGCTCCTCTGGAACCTAAGACTGAAAGAGTCTGGAAAAACCGAGTGCCCCACCAGTTAAATGGGAGGTGATGTCCGTGGGTCTCTCCCCCCTTTCCTAGAATACCTGGAAGGGTCTGGGCTGGGGACTTGCCTCCGCTGATGCCTGTTTGTCTGTCCTCCCCTGTCTTCCCCATTCACACCTTCTCTTGTTTCATTGACGTCTTTGTGTCTGTCTTTGGACTCTCTGGGTGCCATCCCATCCATCTGTCTTTGCTGCCTGGGCCTCCTCTCACCATCTCTGGCTCTGATCTGTACCTGTCTCTTGTGCTGTCTCTCTGCATTTCTCTGTATTGACACCCCATGGCTCACTCTGGGTCACTCACATGGCTCACTCTGGGTCACTCACATGGCTCACTCTGGGTCACTTCTGTGTTTACCATTGGTCCTCGGCTCCCATCATGGTCTTACCTTCTCTCTCCACATCCCTCTCTGTTTTTGCTTGTCATCTCTGGTGCTGACATCTGCCCCTCCATCCATCTCTGTGCTTGTCCTGCCCATTCTCTCATTCTCTGCCCATCCCTGCCCCGCTCCCTGCCCTTCTGAGCAGCAGCGTCCCATCCAGCCCTCTTTCACCAAATCCCTCTGCCGTGAGTCTCACTGGAAGTGCCTGCTGCTCTCGCTGCTCATGTACGGCTGCCTGGGGGCCGTGGCCTGGTGCCACGTCACCACGGTGACCCGCCTCACCTTCAGCAGCGCCTACCAGGGCAACAGCCTCATGTACCACGACAGCCCCTGCTCCAATGGCTATGTCTACATCCCCCTGGCCTTTCTGCTCATGTTGTACGCCGTCTACCTGGTGGAGTGTTGGCATTGCCAAGCCCGCCATGAGCTGCAGCACCGCGTTGATGTGAGCAGTGTGCGGGAGCGTGTGGGCCGCATGCAGCAGGCCACACCCTGTATCTGGTGGAAGGCCATCAGCTACCACTATGTCCGCCGCACCCGCCAGGTCACCCGCTACCGCAATGGCGACGCCTACACCACCACCCAGGTGAGAGGCTACTGGGGGGGTGGGTAGGGCAGGCCACTCCAGATAGAGAGGGATGCTTGGACCATGCCTGACTGCCCCTGAAGCAGCTTGGGCAGCAGTGATCTCCTGTGGGCACTACACCAGGAGGACAATAACAATCTTAGTAGTAACAGCAAACACTAGGCCTTTACAAATATTAAACAGTTCATTTAATCCTCATAACAACCCTATGAGACAGGTAACTATGATTCCCATTTTTCAGATGAGGAAACTGAAGCCTGGAGAGGTTAAATAATCTGCCCAAGGTCAAACAGCTAGTATGTGGTGGAGGTGGGATTTGAACTCAGTCTGGCTCAGGTCTATACTGTTTAGTGCTTAATATTTGGAGATGCCTTAACATGCACAGTCTCACAACATGCTCTCAGCTGTCCAGTGTGGTAGCTGCTACTGATACCTCTTTCATAGGTGAAAAGACCTAAGCTCAGTGACTTGCCCAAGGCCTGCAATTCTTCAGTGGTAGTGCTAAGTCCAAGGCTCACAAAGGAGGTGGGCGTCAGATGGCAAAATGGTGGAGGTGGGCAGTGGGTCAATCAGCACTCCCTGGACTGGCCAGCATTAGAAATTTTGGGGTCCTGCAGGAGGAGATGTTCCCAGATGAGAGTGACCTCTGTCTCAGTATGAATGGGTAGACAGAAGCCTAGAGCTGCTGAGAAATAGGAAGGAGTCCATGTGATAGTTGCAGGGGAATTAAGGAGACCAGAGACGGAGGGTTCATCAGGCAGCTTCTCTAGAAAGCCCACTTGGAAACAGGCTTCTAAAAGGGAAGGGGAGGATGCTGTTTGTGGTGAACGGTGTGTGTTGGGGGGGAATGGGACAAGTGAGGCAGTGGCAAAAGGGTCAGGCAAGCCAAGGTCTGATCCCCAGAGGAAGCAAAGCTTAATTAAAGTTAGCACGCTCGCAGGAGTTTCTCCTAGTCCGGACCTCATCTCTAATTCATTAAGATGAGGGCCTCAGCTTCTCTCTAAATCAGATCATAGGATCTTACACGGCTTGAGCGTTCTGTTCCCAGGGGCAGGTTTAGGATTTGACCGGGGCATAGGATCAGTGATGGGAGCGGCGAGGGTGAGCAGAGAGAAGCGGGAAGCGGGAACCGAGATGCGAGCTCCCTGCGACTCCCACCACCTTCGCCCTTGCTGCAGGTCTACCACGAGCGCGTCAACACGCACGTGGCGGAGGCCGAGTTCGACTACGCGCGCTGCGGCGTCCGTGACGTGTCCAAGGCCCTGGTGGGGCTGGAGGGCGCGCCAGCCACGCGGCTGCGCTTCACCAAGTGCTTCAGCTTCGCCAGTGTGGAGGCCGAGAACGCGTACCTATGCCAGCGCGCGCGCTTCTTTGCAGAGAACGAGGGCCTGGACGACTACATGGAGGCGCGCGAGGGCATGCACTTGAAAAACGTGGACTTCCGTGAGTTCATGGTGGCCTTCCCGGATCCGGCCAGGCCGCCTTGGTACGCCTGCTCGTCGGCCTTCTGGGCTGCAGCGCTGCTCACGCTGTCGTGGCCCCTGCGTGTGCTGGCCGAGTACCGCACGGCCTACGCGCACTACCACGTGGAGAAGCTCTTTGGCCTGGAGGGCCCGGGCTCCGCGAGCAGCATAGGCGGCGGCTTGAGCCCCAGCGACGAGCTGCTGCCCCCGCTCACCCACCGCCTGCCGCGGGTCAACACCGTGGACAGCACGGAGCTCGAGTGGCACATCCGCTCCAACCAGCAGCTGGTGCCGAGCTACTCAGAGGCGGTGCTCATGGACCTGGCGGGGTTAGGGGCGCGCTGCTCCGGGGGCGCGGCCGGCGGCTACGCGCCCACGTGCCGCTATGGCGGGGTGGGCGGCCCCGGCGCGGTGGGCGTAGCCCCTTACCGGCGCAGCTGTGAGCACTGCCAGCGCGCGATCAGCAGCTCTTCTATCTTCTCACGCAGCGCCCTGAGCATCTGCGCCAGCCCGCGGGCCGGCCCGGGGCCCGGCGGGGGCGCCGGCTGCGGGGGCAGCCGTTTTTCGCTCGGCCGCCTCTATGGCTCCCGGCGCAGCTGCCTGTGGCGCAGCCGGAGCGGGAGCGTGAACGAGGCGAGCTGCCCCACGGAGCAGACGCGGTTGTCGAGCCAGGCCAGCATGGGGGACGACGAGGACGATGACGAAGAGGAGGCCGGGCCGCCACCACCCTACCACGACGCCCTTTACTTCCCGGTCCTCATTGTCCACCGGCAGGAGGGGTGTCTGGGCCACAGCCACCGGCCGCTACACCGCCATGGCTCCTGCGTAGAGACCTCACTGTGACCTCTGGCCCCGGAGAGGCCTCCCTCCTGCCCCTCGCTCCACTGTGCTTCCTGCTTGTAGCAGGGGGAGTCACGATGGCTGACCGAGGCTGTGCTGGGCGCGGAGGGAGGAAGATGAGGCTCACTGGACAGTCCCAGATGAGACCGGGATCGATACCCCCACCTTTCCTGTACATAGAGACAGATTGGGGGTGTGGGGAGAGGTTGCCAGCTCCCTAGAATCCCACCCTAGCAAAGAGTCGCCTTTTCCAGCTCCACTCCTGAGTTCCTAAGAGGACACCTTCACTTCCTACGCACATTCGAGATTTCCTGTCCAGTCTTTCAAGGGATCCTTCAACTGTTACGTGGTGACTGTGCTGTGGCACCGCGGTGGGCCTCATCTCAAGTGGGAGGCCCTCCGCGTGCAGCTGGGGAGGTGTAGAGGCTTGTGGGGAAGGGGCACTGGGGCTTTCCTTCCTCTGTTGCCTCGGCCCACTTGGGCCTCTTTCAGTTGAAGGGGGGTGGTGGTGGTCTAGTGAACAGCAGGGCTGGCTTCCAGCCAGCTAAGAATTCAGAGGGTCTGAGGTCTGGGACCAGGTGTCAGCCCAAACACTCCATTCCAACTCCATGGAAATGATGTTTTCCTTCTCGGCGCTGGCCCAAGTGACCAGGGTTTCCTCTCTGCCACTCCCTCCACTGTTGTTTATCTCACTGGGCCCCAGGAGTCCCAGGGAGACTGTACTCACCACTCAGCACTTACCTCCTGCTCCCTGGCTCAGAAGAGCTGTTGCCTGGGTGAAGGGGGAGGGAGGAGGTGAAATGTGTAGCGCTGTGTACCATGGTCCTATCTCTAAACTTGGCAGCCTCCCTGAAGCAGCATCCTCACCTGGGTTCTGGGTGGGTACTCCTTCAGAGGAACTGAGATGCCACCCAAGTCACATTCCTTAGAGCTAGCCAGGGGGGATGATGAGGGGACAGAGCATGAGACAGACCTGGGTGACAACGGGGAACTCTGTAAACAGGCTGGAGTAAAAGAGGAGAACCAAGGGGAGAGGTGAGTAGAGGGTGAAGTAAAAGGACCTTTAAAGATGGAGTGGTCTGTGGGGGGCGGCCCTCTCCTCCCCCAATGTGGGGAGGAGTGGAGAGTGGTTGTCCCTCACACAGGCCTCTGTAAGGCTGACGGCGTTGCTACAAGCCCCAGCTGGAGAAATACTCAACTCCAGTGGCATGGTCATAGGCAGGAATTCCTAAATCTTGCCCGACCTCTCCTTCCTCCTCTCCTTGTCCTACCTAATAAGTTGAAGCTCTGCTGGGTATCCTAGGGTCTTCAAAGGGGCACTCTGCCACCACCCCAGGGCACTGGCCCTAGGTCCTGTTTCCCTATAGCTCTGAAGCTGCCTTCTCTCCTGTGTACCATCCTCCCAACAATGTGCTCCAGTGTGCATGTCTGTGTGCCGCCTTTCTGCCCCCCTGTGCCCCTGGCTAAGGTTTTCCCAGCAGATTTAGCGCCCAGGGATTGTGCTCACATTTCAAGCTGACAGGGTAACCCTTGGGCCACCTGGGCATTCCTCACCGCCATGCTTCTCATTGTTTGAGCCATCAACCCGCCCCCCCCCCTTCTTCAGCCTTTCCCGTCTTTCTCCAGCCCAGCCAGCTCTGCTCCTGCCCTCCGGTGTGGCTTCTGCCTATGCAACATCTCATTTGGTCCCGGGGACGGGGAACGGGGTAGGGGAGGTTCAAATTGTGGGGACACTGTGGCCTGTGGCCTATCAGGGTGTTGAGTTAGGAAGAAGGGGAAGCCAGAGGAGGGGATACTTGGGCAGCAGGGACGGCTGCCCACCAGATTTCACTGACAGCAGTGGCCACCCGCCGACCAGTACTGGCCTGCCTGGACCTGAGTCTGTGCTCCTCAGGCACCTGGCAGTTGGAGTGACCCTCTGAATGGGCATCTGTGAGGTACAGGTGGTGAGCCGCAGCCTCGGGCCCCAGCTCTAGGCCAGCTGGCACCTAGATATCATGTTTTCCTGTGGGGGCAGCCTGGCCGCCTAGCAGCTCCAAGGAGGGAGGAACTCAGCTCTTCTTCCCTCAGGCCTGTTCCTGAGACAGAGGCCAGGCTGGGAGGAGGGGAAGGGAGACCCCTATTACTATTTTTGCCTGAATTGACCATTTCTGCCTAGGTCTTCACACACAGACAGCCTCACCTCCCACACACACACACACAGACTTAGAGAGAAACCAATTCTTTGGTCTATTTTCTTGGTAGCTTTATTGATTGCCAGGGAAAACTAAAACCAGAAAATTAATTAATCTCTAAAATTAAACTTTACACTGAATGTTCTTGTTTCTCTAATTAGGACCTCTGCTAGCAGCTGTGGCTACACACACACACACACTCACACGTTTGTACTCTGGAACTGTCAGATGGAGTCAGGCACAGACAGTCAGACTCTAGGTCGCCCAGACAGGCATACATATGCAGTCATGCCCAAGCCTCCTCTGGTGCTTTGCTTGATGCCTGCTTGTTGGAAGGAGTCCCGGATGGCAGGCACCCCTGGGCTATGGTTGCAGCCCATGACCCACCCTTCAGGAACACAGATCTGGAGGCTCTGGGCCCCTCAGCCCAAGAAGGATGGGGGTTGGGGCTCAGCCTGAATCTGTCTGGTCTTCATGTGGTCCCTGGGAGTTGATGGGATTCCTGTGGTGTGGCCCAGAGTGGGCAGTTGTGCTGGCAGCCACAGGGAGACAGGGACTCGAGGACACCTGGAAGGCTCCATGTGTCCTGGGGACAAGGGCTTGTGGGGTGGGCTGGGCCTGGCTGGGGAGCAGGCAGGTTTCTGTCATTTGGGTGCATCACACTGTGGCCTTTCTGTCGTGGATTTCCAAGCGCAAAGATTGTACAAATCAAACTGGTGGATAATAAACTTGTGGATGACTCACTGACTCCCTGTGTGGTACTGACTCCCCCCTCTCCTCACTGTCTCTGGGGTGGAAGGCTCTGGTGTAGCCTGAGGTATGGGTGTGTGTCTATGTTTGAAGGTGAAGAGGTCAAGGATCTGTTCAGTAGACAGGAAAATGTTGGGGAGGAGGATCAGGGAGAACAGGCAGTCCCCATCAGAGAGTCTAGTCATGCCCAGTCCCTCAGAGCCCTCCCTCTTTCCCTTGTTCCTGAAAGAAGTTGGTCATTTCTGGGGGTCCAGTTCTACCCTCCCTGGGCACAGGAAATGGGTCACTACTTCACAGCCCCTCCTCCCCTCACCCTAGGCCTTCTCCTTCTCCTCGCATTTTTACCCACACAACTCTTGATCACTCACCCCAAGGATATTCATGGTCTCCTCCCTCCCCCCTCCCTTTGGGCTAGTGTGAAGTTCTGCAGCAGGTATGGCTGGGGGATAAAACGAGAGCTGGGGCAGTGACCTCCAGCCCTGTCCCCATCTCATCCTGCAGGGTTCTCAGGGCCATTGGTGGTAGGTGACATGAAGTGGCTGGGATTCAAGGCCCGCTGGCGGGCTGCTTCACGATTGGCTTGGAGGGCCTGGCCAATGAGGTACTCACTCTCCTGGGCCACATCCGATAGACGTAGGTCAAACTCCAGGAGGGTCTTGTTGTCTGACATCCCTTCCAGAAGCTGCTTCCCACCGTCCTGGCAGAGGGGGAGGGGTGGAAGGGAAGGGATCATTTTACATCACTACCTGGGTCACACACACGTGTATGTGTATACCCACTCACACACATTTATATATAGACGTGACTGAGGCAAAAGCTTCACAAAACAATAGTTGACCTATTTGTGCAGTATACTGACGCTATCCCATCCCACCCCATCTCATTTGAAAAATGGTGGCCTAGACCCACTCAACTGATTTATCAACCCCTCAAAGGATTGGAAAACATGTACCTATGGCAACAATGGTAATTTCCTTCTTCTTGACTGGTTTAGCCTTAGGCACGTGAAACAAATCTGGTTAATGAGATGTGAGAGGAAAAGTTTGGAGAGGGTGGCTTCTGGGAAAGTTATCCTCACTTTGAACAAGGGAACAAACTCCAAGTGAGATGCTAGTAGTGCAGGAGCTGTCTTGGGAGCATGGGAAGGGCACCAAAGAGGCCACGGCCATGTGGCTGAGGTGGCAGAGCAGAGGGATGGCATGAGCCACAGAATTTACCAATCTCAGGACCCGCTACCCTAAGCTTCTGGTTATGGGAGGTAATGAGTATTCCTCTTGTTCGAGCCATTTCCTAGTTGAGCTTTCTGTCACTTGTAGCCAAGAGCAACCCCTCTAGAGACAGCATATGTGTGTAAGACTGTTCTCATGGGGGAGGTGCAGTAGAGGGTACAGGGGCCTAATTAGAGGTACAGAGAGGGCCCTCATCGCTAGTCCCCACAGCTCCAGTCCCTTCTGGGTTGGGTGGGCTAGTTAGAATGTGAAAAAATTTCATGGTAGAAGGCAGGATGCTGGTGTTTTATGGTTATGACCCAATAGTGGGTCGTGAAATCAGTTTAATGGGTCACAGCAGCATTTAAAAAATGAAAACAGTAGAATATAAAGGATATGAGTATAAAACATCAGCATATATCACAAGCAGTAAAGGTAAGTTTCAATGATATTTTATTTATGTATATGTTCACTAGGTTGTCATGTAAATTATATTTCTCACTCTAGGAGTTGGTCAGGAAAGTTTGAAACACACTGTCTATTGGAAGGGAGCTGAGCTTCCAATCAGCCCTAAGTTTGAGTCACAGCTCTGCCGCTTTCTATTGACAGGATGCTCTTGGACAACTCATTAACTTCTCTGAGGCTCAGCTTTCCATCTATGAAGTGGAGTTAATAATATGCATCTTACTAGATAACTATGAGGAGTAACAGAAAAATAATGGATATTAGGTACCTAACATAGTACATCACCTGAGTTATAATAACAGCTAGTAATTACTGAAGAGTCACCCTGTGCCCTGCAATGGATGCCATAAAAGTATGACTCATTTAATCCTGCCAATAATGACATTTAAAAGGAGGCAGTACTATTACTCTCCCCATTTGCTGTTGTTAGTTGGGTTCGACTCATTGGCGACCTTACATAGAACAGAACACAACATTGCCCGATTCTGTGCCATCCTCACAATTGTTGGTACATTTGAGTCCATTGTTCAAGCTGTTATTCCCATTTTACAGATGAGGAAATGGAGGCCTAGAGAGGTTAAGTAATTTATCCCAGAGCTAAGTGACAGAACTGGAATTATGGCAAAGATTATGGCAAGTCCAAAATCTTAACAATTATCCTGCAAGTACCCCCATGGCAGTTGGATTGCACTGACCATCCCCCTCCAAAGGTCTCAGGGCAGTTCCTTGGCCCTGTCTGCCCCAGAAGTGGTGGCTCACCAGGCCGATGTGGTTGCAGGACAGGTTGATGCTGGTGAGCACAGTGTTGACAGAGAGCACCTGGGACAGGAGGGTGGCAGTGGGCTCGGACAGCTCATTGCCACCGAGGTGCAGTGTGGTGAGGCACTTGTTGGTCTGCAGGGCATGGGCCAGTGCCTGGCCACCTTCATCCTCGATGCAGTTGAGGCGTAGGTTGAGGGTAACGAGGTTGGTGTTGTGTGCCAGGGCGTGAGCCAGGGACTGGGCACCTGGCGCACGCACCTGGTTGTTGGCCAGGTTGAGTACGCGGAGGCGGCTGTGGCTCAGCAGCTTGGCGGCAGCGCGCACGCCACGGTCTCCAATGAGGTTGTGTGACAGGTCTAGCTCCTCAAGGGCTGGGTGGTCCAGAAGGCTGCGAATCAGGATGCGTGCCTTGTCATCATCCACCCTGCTTCGGGTCAGCCTGAAGACCTGTAGGTAGGTAGAGGATCTGCAGAGCCCATTGGCCAGACAGAATCTGTCTGCCCATCTGCAGGAGGCAGGTGAAGGAGGGAGCCCCACGGAGGCTTGAGACTCTGCTCGCCTGGTATTGGCCACCTTGGCTGGCTCCTGGGCTGGGTAGGCCTAGCCAGCATGGTTGAGTGTGTTACCATTTCTTGAGTAATTACTATGTGCTGAGCATACTGCTGGAACGTTTCCTAACTATTATTTCTAATCTGCAGTATCCCAGTGAGGTAGGGCAAGTTCTCCCCATTTTACAGGTAGAAAATGGAGGCCTAGGGAGATTACATCATTTGCTCAGGGTTACACAGTGATTAAGGGGCAGAGGCAGGTTTTGATGCCCCAGCCCCTCAATGTGCCCTTGTCATCTGGCTAACATCCACCATAGCAGGGGGAGGAACCCTTTGAAGGAGGTTGCCAGGGTGAGAACCAGGGAGAAAGTGGGGAGTGAGAGAGGCAGGAAAAAGATGGGATGAAGGAATAAAAGAAGGGATGGGACCAATGTTATGAATATTGTAGATGAGAGAAGCAAAGTTCCTACCCTTCTTCTTCCCACTGACTTGTTCCACTTCTCCCTCTACCTTGGGACCTCTGGGAGGCTATCCTCTCTACTCTCCCTCTATTCTTCAGTCCTATCCTTATTGCATCCCTTTTAGCCAGATTAGAATCTTCTGTCCCTCTTGTCTTTCCATTGCATCTGTCTGGCAAAGTCTCAACCCTGGATGAATGCACTTTCTATTTTTTGTATGTCTGTGCCCAAGCCAAAAAAAAAAAAAAAAAAGTCACATGACAGGGCTGGTTAGCATCACTGGAAATTTATTACCTCCAACTACCAATAGGCCCTCAATGTCATATGCCAACCCAACTATATCTCTCTGGTCAGCTTACTCTCTCATAATATACAACAACTATTTCAGCTTTTCCCAAACTTCTCAAACTGCAGATGCCCCCCTACACCCCTTTTCAGCAGGTGAACTCCCCTCCCCATTTACAGGGGAATGAGCAGCCACTGGATGGGAACTCCTCATGTTCCTGACACCAAACTCAAACCTACCGATACTGCTGCCCTCCCCTAGGTCTCTTCTCATCTCACTTTTGGCTCTCCCTTATGAGGGCTTCAACCGCCACCTTCATAAAGATGGCTTACCTTTCCACCTTTAATTCAGACCTCTCTGTCCCACTAACAAATTGGCTGCTTCTCTGGGGTGCCTCAAAGCTACCTCAAGTGTGCAACTGAACTCATGGCCTTCTTCCTCAAACCTAGTCCTCTTCTCACATTCCCTGTCTCTGCAAATGGCCCCTTCATCCATCTAGTCTCATAAGCCAGAGGCCTTGGTGTTAAGCTCACCTTCTCTTCCAGATCCTCCTTATGCCAGCAAGGCCAGTTGATTTGACTGCCTAAACATCTCCTTAACCCCTCGTTTTTCTCAGTCTCTATAGACACCACCCTCATTCCAACTACCCTCATCTTCGGTTGGATTTGGCCATGATCTCCTAGGTGACCTACCATGTTCACTGCAACCCTGCCCCAGCCATTCTTCATCACAAGCAGAGAGATCTTTTCACATGAAAAATGGAATAGTGTGACCTCCTTTTGACCTAAAATCCTTGGATGGTGTTCCAAAACTCTTAAGGACAAAGACAGACTCCTTAACAAGGCCTCCTTCACCCAGCAAGTCTGGCCACTATTGCTTTTGCGTTTTCATCCTATATCGCCATTTTCAACTTACCCCATTGGCTCCAGCCACACTAGCCTTCTCTCAGCCCCTTGAATTTGCCATGTTCACTCTGCCCTTAGAGCCCCTGTACATGCTGCTCCCTCTGCCTGGAATTTTCTTCCCTTTCTCATCTCATACTCTTCCTTCTCATCTCTGCTTAAGCAAGACTTGCTCAGGGAAGCTTTCCCTGGCAAGGTCAAGTTCCTCTTTTATGATCTCTCATAAGGGTTTCTCTTTTTTTTATAGGGTTTATCCCAGTTTAGGACTGCCAGATAAAATACAGAACGCCCAATTAAATTTGAATTTCAGGTAAACAAGTATGCCCCATGCAATATCTGGGACATGTTGTTGTAAACTGTGGGGGGGTCGGCCCCCAACTCATGGCCACCCCATGCACAACAGAACAAAATGCTGCCCAGTCCTATGCCATGCCCATGCTTGGTTGCAGACTAGACTGTTGTGATTCTTAAGGTTTTCATTGGCTGATTCTCATACTAAACAGTTATTCAGTGTGTATCCGAAATTCACATTTTTATTTGCTAAATCTAGCAACCCTATCCTAGTTGCAATTTTGCATTTTGATGACTATTTGATTAGTATCTTTCATCCCACCAGACTGTTGGACACTACAGGGCAACCAATGGTATAAATTTCTTCTCTGTGTCTTCAGCACCTAGGACAGGGCCTTGTTTACTGGTGAATGGGAGGGTGGAACCTTTTTCATCTCTGTATCCCCAGAATCTAGCTTGGTGCAGTGCATAAAAACCAGTCTGTCAATGAAGGAGAAGGAAATGGGAGGAGGAAGAAGGGTGTAGGAGGAAAGAGAGGGGAGTGGGGATGCACAGACACTGAGAGGGGAGGTGAGGGGAGGCTCCGGAGGTGGTACCTTAAGAGTGTGACATGCCTTGATGGTGGCCGCCAGGGAGTGGCAGTCGTGGTAGGTGAAGAGGAAGAGGTTCCATTCGAAGTTCATGCCACAGTCCTTGACACCGTACACCAGATCTAGTTCCTCCAGGTGTTTCAGGCCAGCCACCAGGTCACGCAGCTGATAGTGGTCGGTGGAGTACTCCTCCATCTCTCCCTCGCTGCCAGAGTCTGACTGGTCTCCGTCCCGGGGCGGGGGCGGAAACCGAACGGGTGGAAGAAACTGATCCACTTGGATCCTGCGCACATAGTTCTTGCAGAGCGGCAACAAGTCAAGGATGACGGTGGGATCTGTGGTGCCTGGAATGAACTGCTTTAGCAGGTTCTCTAGGTGCCGCTCGAAGAACATGCGCTTCCAGCTGCCACCATGCCTGGCCACGTGGCACACGGGCCAGCGCTGAGCGCAGCAGCGGCGCCAGTAGTTCTCATCCTCGATCAGGTTGGCGGTCACGGTCAACGGTAGGTCTGGAGACAGGTGGTCCAGGACCTTCTGCTGGTGCTCGGGGAGCAGCTGCTTCAGAACAGGGTTGTCTTTGGGAACAGAGGGAGGAAAGCAGGGGCCACAGTGTTGGGGACACCACAACATGTTGCCCTGGGCTGGGCCACTGAAGAAAAAGAAGACCCTCCCCTGCTCTTAGGGAAGCTCCAGTCTGAGAAGGGAGACAGCCAATGCTTTCAGGGAGACTCAGCCTGAGGAGGGAGACACAGCCCCTGGCTTTGGTGTGCTCCCTGACTGAAGGGGGACACTTCAGCATCTGGTCTCTGAGACCTCCCAGTCTAAGGAGGAGTCTCAGGTCCAACCCACAGTTATCATCTAGTCTGATGGAAGAGACAATCCCTGACTTCAGATGCTCCCAATCTGATTTGATTAATTCATTTCACAACAAATATTTTTTGAGCACCTTGTTCTAGGTGCTGGGGATACAACAATGAACAACACAGAGAAGTCCCTTTCTCCTGGAGTTTACATTCTAGTGAGGGGAGACAGATGATCGACAAGTAGGGAAACGAATATATCTGAAGTTAGGTGGTGATAGACAAAATGATGGCCTGGTCCTCAGAGATCTCCCCATCTGGTAGGCAAGGCTAGCAGCTCATCTTTTGGAAAGGATTAGCAGTTACATTTGCATAACATTAACATCCCATACATGACATGGAAGAGGGCTTTCTGGAGGAGAAGGACTTGGTGGTTTGGCCTGAGTGGAAGGGAAGTGTCAAGTGAGGATGAGGACAGGGGCTGCCACAGGGCCAGTGGCATCACTAGGGTTGGTGCTTACTCCGTGCAGTAACTCATGGTATCACTCTCCCATGGACCTCCTCCCATACTTGACCATACAGAATCCTTCGTGCTGGCAGCAACGAAAATAACGAGACATGCTCGTAGCACGTGCAGATGAAACCATGTGATTCAAAGCGTCATTGTAATTGGGTAATAATGACACCTCTGACCTGAGCTCATTAAAATGTTCAAAAAGTAAATTAGCATAGAGTTTTAGCCTTGTAGGTATATTGATACATGTAAGCTGAAAAATTTTTTTGTTGTTATGACTAACTACAGGGATATTTTTATAAAAAATAATAAATTTCTGCTGAAACACTGCACTAAAATTTTATAGACAGTTATTCGGTGTTACCCCTCTCTGACAGTGCTACCTGGTGCAGTTCACCCCCCTGCACCCACCTAGTAGCGCCACTGCACAGCACCCAGCCTCTGAGACTCAGCTCCAGGTAGTCCTAAACCATGCTGCCCACTCCTGGCCTCCCTCCCTCCCAGGACAGGGGCAGACTCACTCTGGAAGTTCTTGACAATGTGCTGAATGCAGAGCTCTGAGAGTAGAGGCACAATGGCCAGCGACCACTCGGCGTCCTCGGCGATGATTCGGCGCATCCGACGTACATTGGATGCATTCAGGCCCTTGGACTTGATGGGAGGTATCAAAACTGTGGGATTCACAGGCTGTGGGGCTGTGCTTGTGGCTTTGCCTGTAGTGGACTGGTCCTGGGCTGTGTCTGAGGGCCGGCTAAAGGCTGGCATTAGCTGTGGTGTTAGGTTGTCCTGCATGGTGGGGGCTGGAAATGCAGGGGCAGGTGGCCCCCTGGTGACCTTGTATCAGAAAGCTGGCAGGTTTCTGATGCTGGTGGGGACCTGGATCAAGAGAAAAGGGGTAGAGGTGTTACTTTGGAGGATCTCAGTGGGCATGTACCAGGAGAAGCAGCACAGGGTGGTGCTTAAGGGTCAGTCTCCAGAGTCGCATGGACCCAGGTGCAAATCCCACTAACTAGCTGTGTGACCTTGGGCAAGTTACGGAACCTCTTTGAATCTCAGATGCCTCCTCTATGAAATGGGGATAACAGCTCCCCATATGATTATTGGGAGGAGTAAATAAAAGACTGCATTCAGAGGGCACAAGAAACTGTCTGGCACAAGAAACTACAGCAAGGAGCAGCCCCCAAATTTTAGATAAAAATAGTTATTCAGCAATATCAGCAATTCCTGTAAACTCAACACTCTTTTTTCATTCTTTATGCATACTAACTCATTCCTCACAAGAGCCTCTCCTATCATTCCCACTTTTCAGAAGGGAAACAGAAGCCACAGGGGTTAGTTGACTTGCTCATTGTCACACAGCTTATAACTGACAAGCTTGGACTTGAGCCCTCTCTGTCAAGCACATACTCTTAATCCTACACTATACTGCCCCTCTGAGGGTAAAAGGTGCTAGGTGTGTATTGCTAAAAAACCAAGGTATAAT
The DNA here is from genome assembly GCF_030014295.1 of Loxodonta africana. Taxonomy (NCBI): domain Eukaryota; kingdom Metazoa; phylum Chordata; class Mammalia; order Proboscidea; family Elephantidae; genus Loxodonta; species Loxodonta africana. The sequence goes on from NC_087342.1 coordinate 107,113,672, forward strand.
TATACCAGTTGCCATTGAGTTGATTCTGACTCACAGTGATCCATGTATGTCAGAGCAGAGCTGTGCTCCATAGGGTTTTCAATGGCTGTTTTTTGGGAAGTAGATCACCAGGCCCTTTTTCCAAGGTACTTCCAGGTGGACTCAAACCTCCAAACTTTCAGTTAGCGGCCAAGCGCATTAACAGTTTGCAGCACTCAAGGATTCCTAAGGTATAATAAAACTCAAACCCGTTCCATTCAAGTCGATTCCAACTCATAGTGACCCTACACGACAGAGTAGAACTGCCCCACAGGATTTCCAAGGAGCGGCTGGTGGATTTGAACTGCCCACCTTTTGGTTAGCAGGCAAGCTCTAAACCACTGCGCCACCAGGGCTCCTAAGGTCATTTATTATAAGGTATAATAATAAAAAAAAAAACCTACTTAATTCGGCACAGCTGCCTGCACCTAGTATTTTACATGACAGCAACTGCCTGCCCCAGAGAATGGGGTTGAGGACAGCATTGGCTGATGGAAATATCATGAAAGCCACATGTTATTTAAAATTTTCTGGTCCAAAACCAAACCAAACTCATTGCCGCCGAGTTGATTCTGACTCATAGCAACCCTATAGGACAGAGTAGAACTGTCCCATAGGGCTTCCAAGGCTGTAATGTTGATGGAAACAGACTGCCACATCTTTCTCCCACATATCAGCTGGTGGGTTCGAACTGTTGAACTTTCAGTTAGCAGCCGAGCACTTAAGCACTCCAGCTCCTTAAATTTTTCTAGTCGCCACCTTAAAAAATGTAAAAGGAAACAGGGGAAATCAATTTTATATTTAACCCAGCAAATCCAAAATGTTATTATTTAAATATGTAATCAGTATAAAATTGTTAACGAGGTATTTTGGACAGTGCAGGTTGAGAGAGAAAGGAGAGGAGGAACTGGACCCATGCCCTGTCCAGGGGGTCAGCACCTTCTTCTTCTCCTCCCCTTTGAGGACTCGAGTTCCAGGCCCCTCCCTACAATCTCCCACCCCGAGTCTTCCTTCTGGTTCTCCTAGCATCCCAGACAGCAATGTGCAGATGCGCATGTGGGAGGCGAGAAAGGAGCTAAATCCGGGGCTGGAGACAGAAGACAGAGGATGTGTCTTGGGCTGGGGAACCCCCATTTGCCCATCCCTGCACCCTCAATGTAGGTGCCCCTGCCCTGAGACCTGCCGGCAGAAGTGCGGCTGCCCTGTCTTCGGCTGCTCCTCTGGGCAGTTTCCCCCGAGATCTGCACCCTGTCTTGGTGCACTGTGTAGTGGCCGGTGGAAAGGAACAGTCTGAAACAGCAGGGCGTCCTTGGTGGAGGGAGGGGACCATATGGTCCTCCCCACCCGCCAGACATCTCAAGGAGGATGAGCCTGGTTGAGAGAAAGTGAGAGAGAAGAGAGACCTGCCTGTGGGCAAGGGTGGGGGCAGTGTAGGGAAGATATTGATGAATTTTGACACCCCTATGCAAATCAAATGCAAATGTACAGATTGTGTCCAGAATTGTGGGATAACCAGCTCATGCTTTTTGACTAATGGCCCCCCAGAGGGTGGGGCTGGGAGGACTGTCAGCATTTCTGGCTTTGCCAGTTACATGCTGTGTGACCTTGGCCAAGTTACTTAACCTATCTGAGCTTCAGTTTCCTTATCTGTAAAAATGGGACAACTCCCTATGAGGGCTGTTGTGGAGGGTCCTCTGAGATAGGGTTCTCTGAGGGGCATGCAAAGGATGAAGGCACTAGGAAGGACAGGAGTCTTGGGCTGGAGGCCTGTATCCTGAGTGCTGACTCGAGATGGTAACTTTGAGTGGGTGTAAGGTTTCTGAGGCCCTGGTCTGTCTCCAGGGTAGGTATGAAGGACATGGTGGCAGTGGTGGATTGGGGGCTGGGTAGACAGCAGGACAGCGGGGACCTACAGTCTGAGCAATGGATGGAGGTGCGCCAGCCCCAGCAACCTGGGCCCACTTATGTTACCAGTGGGGCAGATCCTTGCTCTCTCCAAGATTCTGGCCTAATGCATTCTGGGGTTTCCTCTTGGTCCTAGATGCTACCCAGAGCCAGGATACCCCACAGGCCACACCCAGGGAGCAGGACTGGGCTTGGCAGGGGGAGTCCCAGGTTACAGGAGGGTGTTGCCTGGAGCTGCATCCGTAGGCATTACTCATACCACCACCCAGCCTCATCATCATAGCAGGGGTTCCCTTCTCCACACCTTGGGAAAACCCAACTGGGGCCAGGTGGGGCGCCCTCTGGAGCAGGGTGACTTGAGTCGCACTGCCCAGGGGCGCACTCTCCTGGGACCCGGCAGTTCTTCCTAAGGTCTGCTCCTAATTGCTCTCCTGCTGTTTGGTGTCCGCAGCCTGCCTCTGGGCATGACCCTGCAGGACCTGTCCTGGGATGTGTTCCAGAAGGAAGGGGCAGAACCTGGTTCCTCATGCCTGCCATGCCTGGCTGGTATAAAAAGAGCCTTTAGCACCCTTCAGCTTCCACAGAGATATCAGTGCCACAAGGTCTGATGTCCTGTTTCAGGCAAAGGCTGAAAACATTAACTTCCTAATAAGGTCAGAGTGGAGAATTTTCATTTAATCATTTCTTGTTTTTTTCTTTTTAATATATATTACAAAAATATTTTTGACAAGTAAATTACCAGACACAGCACAGAGGGCCAGCATATCCTAAGAAGGATTTTAGTTCCAAATGCTTTAAAAAAAAAAAAAAAAACCAAAATACAAAAGTATTATTTAAAAGAACAATGAGCAAAACTAATGCCTCACCTGTTATTAACTTTATGATATAAAATGTGAGCTCCTCCCAGACAGGGCGTGTGCCCCATGCTCACCCCCCAGCAAGCCACTGTCTCGGCTCTCCTCTGCTCCCACGTCTCTGACCATTGTTTTTCAGTCTCTGTGGCAGGCTCTTCTCATTCTGCCCACTCTTCATATGTTGAAGTCCCTTGGGGCTCTTCCATGATCCCCCTGCCTCTCTCCTGTTGAGGGGATCCCAGGGATCCACTGCAGGTCCACTGGGATGCCTCCCAGGTCCCTCAAACTCAATCTGCCCCAAGAGAACTCAGTGCCTCTCCAAAGCAGCTCCTCTTCTTGTGCTTCTTACCTTGGCCAAAGGGCATGGGGCCCCACCCAGGTGCCTGAACCAGAGGCCAGGAGCCATCGCTCTCCTTCAGGCCCCCCACATTCAGTTACAGTTGAATCCCTTTAGTTCTGCTTCCCACCCCAGCTGTCCCTCCTCTCCCTCCCTGCTGCTGCCTTAGCCCAGGGCCTCATTGTCTGCAGGGATCGTGGCTCCAGCTGCCCAGCACCTGGTCTCTGGCACCCAGTCTGGCCCTCTCTCATCTATCCTTCAGACTGCAGACATGGCAGGCCTCTGTGCAAACCCTTCATTGCTCACTGGTACAGCTCAGCTCCCTCAACTGGACACTCTTTGAAATAAATGCCTCCCCACACCCGGAACACTGCAGGGTATTTCACGTGCCCAGACTTTGCTCAGGAGCCTGGGTGGTACAAGCGGTTTGAACTTGGCTGCTAACCTGAAGGTTGGTACCTTGAACTCACAGAATGGGCTCATGGAAGAAAGGCCTGGTGAACTGCTTCCCTAAAGAACACAGCCAGGAAAACCCTATGGAACATAGCTCTGCTCTGTAACACATGGGGTTGTCTGAGTCATGGGCAGCTAACAACAACAACAATAACAGCAACAACAAGAAGCCTTTGCTCAAGCCGCTCTCTATGCCTGGAATGCCTTTGTCTCAGCCTGGGAAAGGGACAATCACTGGTCTTTCAAGTCTAAGCTCAGGCACCACTTCCTCTCTGAAGACTTTCGGCCTTTTTTGCCCTCTCACCAACAACCATTCCTTTTGTCAGACCACACCCCACCCCAGCACCTGTGTCACTTCGGTGGCCTGACTGACCATCCCTCCCTACACCCATGCTAGAGCCCAGGGACTGTCTCTTATTCATTTTCATCTCTAGTCCCTAGCCCAGTGCCAGGCCTGCTTCAGATGAGGGATCTGGTGTTTGGGGCTATTCCACCCCTTCAGAGAACAGAGTCTGGCCAATAGGACTATCCTACTGGTCAGGGGGATTGACTCAGCAGTGGCCACATGATACAAGCCAACCAGGGTCGTTGGGATTTTTACAAGTGGAGGAAGGACATGTGTCAATGAAGGCTATGGATCCCCACTGCTGGAAGCTCTGTTTCCCTTCATGCCACTAGGCCTGTCTTCAGCAGGAGGGAATGAAGCCTGGTAGAGATCAGCAGAAAGGAGTCATTCTCGAGGCCCCCAAACTGCCCAGCTCATCAGCAATTCCTTCAGGTCTGAGAGCTAACTGGGCGGCCTTCTGATAAATCTTTTTTTGCTGAAGCTAAGAGTTGGATTCCTGCTGCTTTGCGACCACAGGATCCTGAGCCCTGGTGGTACAAGGGGTAAGTGCTCGGATGCTAAATGAAAGGTCGGCAGTTCAAATCCACCAGCTGCTCTGCAGGAGAAAAGACCTGGCGATCTGCTCCTGTAAAGATTTCAGCCTAGGAAACCCCATGGGGCAGTTCTACTCTGTCCTACAGGGTCCCTATGAGCTGGAATTGACTCGACAACACACAATAACAACAGTTGGATGAATTAAAATATGGGGAAAAATAGTAGATGAAATAGTTCAGTAGCTAAAACAGTTCAACGGAATGGCTGAGGAGGGCCGAAGCTCCCGAGGCTATTACACCCAGGCCCTGACATCCAACCCCAGTGGCCTCTTCCGCTCTTGACCTCTCCAGCCTCCAGACTCACCCTCTGTCTCTTCAGCCATAGGATAGTATCAGCAACTTAGATTTGCTAAGCAATTAACAGTTACAAGGCCCTTTAAGAACTATTCATTCATTTGAGTCTTACACCCACTATATAAAATCCCCATTTTACAGATGAAGAGACTGAGGTCTTGAGCATATCTAGGAAGGCTGGGGTCAGGGCCTGATGCCTCTAACCACAATGCACTACTCCGTCCACACTCACTTGGTGTGCCCTCTTTCCCACACTTTTCCTGAGCCTCCACCCTCCGCTAGGAAAGAAGACAGTATGTTTTCACTCCCTGGAAAGAGGGGGTCCTGTCTTTATGCAGAAAGGATCTGTCAGGGAGGGTCTCCCCAGACTGGAGAGATCCCAGGCTCCCCACTATGGGAATTTCAGGTTCCTAACACAGGATTTTCATCCCTGCTACATTAAAATGCATATTTCTCCTAAATAAAACTAAATCTTAATATTACATACACATTGTATTTATATCACTGTTGTTAGTTGCCGTCAAGTCTATTCCAACTCATGGAGACCCCATGTGTGCATAGTAGAACTGTGCTCCATAGGGTTTTTTTTTTCTTCAATAACTTTTATTCTCCTTTAAGTGAAAGTTTACAAATCAAGTCAGTCTCTCACACAAAAACCCATATACACCTTGCTACACACTCCCAATTACTCTCCCCCTAATGAGACAGCCTGCTCTCTCCCTCCACTCTCTCTTTTCGTGTCCGTTTCACCAGCTTCTAACCCCCTCCACCCTCTCATCTCCCCTCCAGGCAGGAGATGCCAACATAGTCTCAAGTGTCCACCTGATCCAAGAAGCTCACTCCTCAGCAGCATCCCTCTCCAACCCATTGCCCAGTCCAATCCATGTCTGAAGAGTTGGCTTCGGGAATGGTTCCTGTCCTGGGCCAACAGAAGGTCTGGAGGCCATGACCACCGGGGTCCTTCTAGTCTCAGTCAGACCATTAAGTCTGGTCTTATGAGAATTTGGGGTCTGCATCCCAGTGCTCTCCTGCTTCCTCAGGGGCTCTCTGTCGTGTTCCCCGTCAGGGCAGTCATCGGTTGTAGCTGGGCACCATCTAGTTCTTCTGGTCTCAGGATGATGTAGTCTCTGGTTCATGTGGCCCATTCTGTCACTTGGGCTCGTAATCGCCTTGAGTCTTTGGTGTTCTTCATTCTCCTTTGATCCAGGTGGGTTGATACCAATCGATGCATCTTAGATGGCTGCTTGCTGGCGTTTAAGACCCCAGACACCACTCTTCCAAGTGGGATGCAGAATGTTTTCTTAACAGTTTTTATTATGCCAATTGACTTAGATGTCCCCTGAAACCATGGTCCCTATACCCCTGCCCTGCTACGCTGGCTTTCAAAGCATTCAGTTTATTCAGGAAACTTCTTTGCTCTTGGTTTAGTCCAATTGTGCTGACCTCCCCTGTATTGTGTGCTGTCTTTTCCTTCACCTAAAGTAGTTCTTATCTACTATCTAATTGGTGAATGCCCCTCTCCCACCCTCCCTTCCTCCCGCCCTCCCCCCTCTCGTAACCACAAAAGAATGTTTTCTTCTCAGTTTTAACTATTTCTCAAGTTCTTATAATAGTGGTCTTACACAATATTTGTCCTTTTGCAACTGACTAATTTCACTCAGCATAATGCCTTCCAGGTTCCTCCATGTTATGAAATGTTTCACAGATTCCTCACTGTTCTTTATCGATGCGTAGTATTCCATGTGTGAATATACCACAATTTATTTATCCATTTTTTTCATCCTTTGATGGGCACCTTGGTTGCTTCCATGTTTTTGCTATTGTAAACAGTGCTGCAATAAACATGCATGTGCATATATCTGTTTGTGTAAAGGCTCTTATTTCTCTAGGATACATTCCAAGGAGTGGGATTGCTGGATCCTATGGTAGTTCTATTTCTAGCTTTTTAAGGAAGCGCCAAATCGATTTCCAAAGTGGTTGTACCATTTGACATTCCCACCAGCAGTGTAGAAGTGTTCCAATTTCTCCACAGCCTCTCCAACATTTATTACTTTGTGTTTTTTGGATTAATGCCAGCCTTGTTGGAGTGAGATGAAATCTGATTGTAGTTTTGATCTGCATTTCTCTAATGGCTAATGATCAGGAACATTTCCTCACATACCTGTTAGCTACCTGAATGTCTTCTTTAGTGAAGTGTCTATTCATATCTTTTGCCCATTTTTTAATTGGGTTATTTGTCTTTTTGTAGTTGAGTTTTTGCAGTATCATGTAGATTTTAGAGATCAGGCCCCAGTCGGAAATGTCACAGCTAAAAACTTTTTCCCAGTCTGTAGGTAGTCTTTTTACTCTTTTGGTGAAGTCTTTGGATGAGCATAGGTGTTTGATTTTTAGGAGCTCCCAGTTATCTAGTTTTTCTTCTACATTCTTTATAATGTTTTGTATACTGTTTATGCCATGTATTAGGGCTCCTAACGTTGTCCCTATTTTTTCTTCCATGATCTTTATCGTTTTAGATTTTATATTTAGGTCTTTGATCCATTTTGAGTTAGTTTTTGTGCATGGATTGAGGTATGGGTCTTGTTTCATTTTTTTGCAGATGGATATCCAGTTACGCCAGCACCATTTGTTAAAAAGACTGTCTTTTTCCCATGTAACTGTTTTGGGGCCTTTGTCAAATATCAACTGCTCATACGTGGATGGGTTTAGGTCTGGATTCTCAATTCTGTTCCATTGGTCCATGTATCTGTTGTTGTACCAGTACCAGGCTGTTTTGACTACTGTGGCGGTATAATAGGTTCTAAAATCAGGTAGAGTGAGGCCTCCCACTTTGTTCTTCTTTTTCAGGAATGCCTTATTTATCGGGGCCTCTTTCCCTTCCACATGAAATTGATGATTTGTTTCTCCATCTCATTAAAGAATGTCATTGGGATTTGGATCAGAATTGCATTAAATGTATAGATCGCTTTTGGTAGAATAGACATTTTTATAATGTTAAGTCTTCCTATCCACGAGCAAGGTACGTTCTTCCACTTATGTAAGCCTCTTTTGGTTTCTTGCAGAAGTATACTGTAGTTTTCTTTGTATAAGTCTTTTACATCTCTGGTAAGATTTATTCCTAAGTATTTTAACTTCTTGGGGGCTACTATAAATGGCATTGATTTGGTGATTTCCTCTTCGATGTTCTTTTTGTTGGTCTAGAGGAATCCAACTGATTTTTGTATGTTTACCTTGTATCCCAATAGTCTGCTGAACTCTTCTATTAGTTTCAGTAGTTTTCTTGAGGATTCCTTAGGGTTTTCTGTGTATAAGATCATGTCATCTGCAAATAGAGATACTTTGACTTCTTCCTTGCCAATCTGGATGCCTTTATTTCTTTATCTAGCCTAATTGCTCTGGCTAGGATTTCCAGCACAATGTTGAATAAGAGTGGTGATAAAGGGCATCCTTGTCTGGTTCCCAATCTCAGTGGGAATGTTTTCAGACTCTCTCCATTTAGGGTGATGTTGGCTGTTGGCTTTGTATAAATGCCCTTATTATGTTGAGAAATTTTCCTTCTATTCTTATTTTGCTGAGAGTTTTTATCATGAATGAGTATTGAACTTTGTCAAATGCCTTTTCTGCATCAATTGATAAAATCATGTGATTCTTGTCTTTTGTTTTATTTATGTGGTGGATTACATTAATTGTTTTTCTAATGGTGAACCATCCCTGCATACTTGGTATGAATCCCACTTGGTCATGGTGGATTATTTTTTTGACATGTTGATTTCTATTGGCTAGAATTTTGTTGAGGATTTTTGCATCTACATTCATGAGGGATATAGGTCTATAATTTTCTTTTCTTGTTGTGTCTTTACCTGGTTTTGGTATCAGGGATATGGTGGCTTCATAGAATGAGTTTGGTAGTATTCTGTACTTTTCTATGCTCTGAAGTACCTTCAGTAGTAGTGGTGTTAACTCTTCTCTGAAAGTTTGGTAGAACTCTGCAGTGAAGCCGTCCGGACCAGGGCTTTTTTTTGTTCGGAGTTATTTGATTACTTTTTCAATCTCTTCTTTCGTTATGGGTCTATTTAGTTGTTCTACCTCTGTTTGCGTTAGTTTAGGCAGGTAGTGTGTTTCTAGGAATTCATCCATTTCTTCTAGGTTTTCAAATTTGTTAGAGTACAATTTTTCATAGTAATCTGATATGATTCTTTTAATTTCAGTTGGGTCTGTTGTAATATCGCCCATCTCATTTCTTATTTGGGTTATTTGCTTCTTCTCCTGTTTTTCTTTTCTCAGTTTGGCCAGTGGTTTATCAATTTTGTTGATTTTTTCAGAGAACCAGCTTTTGGTCTTGTTAATTCTTTCAATTGTTTTTCTGTTTTCTATTTCATTTAGTTCAGCTCTAATTTTTATTATTTGTTTTCTTCTGGTGCCTATGGGTTTCTTTTGTTGCTCTCTTTCTATTTATTCAAGTTGTAGGGATAATTCTTTGATTTTGGCCTTTTCTTCTTTTTGGATGTGTGCATTTATTGATATAAATTGGCCTCTGAGCACCGCTTTTGCTCTGTCCCAAAGGTTCTGATAGGAAGTGCTTTCATTCTCATTGGATTCTATGAATTTCTTTATTCCATCCTTAATGTCTTCTATAATTCAGTCTTTTTTGGGCAGGGTATTGTTCAGTTTCCAAGTGTTTGATTTCTTTTCCCTGTTTTTTCTGTTATTGATTTCCACTTTTATGGCCTTACGGTCAGGGAAGATGCTTCGTAATATTTCAATGTTTTGGATTCTGCTATAAAGGGTTGCTTTATGACCTAATATGTGGTCTATTCTAGAGAATGTTCCATGTGCATTAGAGAAGAAAATATACTTGGTTGCTGTTGGGTGGAGTGTTCTGTATATGTCTATGAGGTCAAGTTGGTTGATTGTGGTATTTAGGTCTTCCGTGTCTTTATTAAGCTTCTTTCTGGATGTCTTGTCCTTCACCAAAAGTGGTATGTTGAAGTCTCCTACTATTATTGTGGAGCTCTCTATCTCACTTTTCAATGCTTATAGAGTTGGTTTATGTATCTTGCAGCCCTGTCATTGGGGGCATAAATATTTAATATGGCTATATCTTCTTGGTGTATTGCCCCTTTAATCATTATATAGTGTCCTTCCTTATCCTTTATGATGGATTTAACTTTAAAGTCTATTTTGTCAGAAATTAATATTGCCGCTACTGCTCTTTTTTGATTGTTATTTGCTTGATATATTTTTTCCATCCTTTGAGTTTTAGTTTGTGTCTCTAAGTCTAAGGTGTGTCTCTTGTAGGCAGCATATAGATGGATCTTGTTTTTTAATCCATTCTGCCACTGTCTATCTCTTTATTGATGCGTTTAGTCCATTTACATTCAGGATAATTATGGATAGGTATGAATTTAGTGCTATCATTTTGATGTCTTTTTTTGCGTGTTGATAGTTTCTTTTTCCCACTTGATTTTATGTGCTGGGTAGATTTTCTTTATATATTGTCCTTTCCTCATATTTGTTGCCATTGATTTTGTTTCTGCCGAGTCTGTATTTTTCCCTTGTATTTTATTTTGATGAGTAGGATAGTTTGTCTCCTTTGTGGTTACCTTATTATTTACCCCTATTTTTCTAAATTTAAAACTAACTTTTATTTCTTTGTATTGCCGTATCTTCCTCTCCATATGGAAGGTGTATGATTACATTTCTTAGTCCCTCTTTAGTATTTTAATGTTGTCTTCTTTTATATAATAACATTGCTGTTACCCTGTGTTGGGCTTTTTTTTTTTTTTTTTTAATCTTGCTTTGTTTTTTTGGATTTCCCTGTCTGGGTTGACTTCTGGTTGCTCTGCCCAGTGTTCTAGTCTTGGATTGACACCTGATATTACTGATTTTCTAACCAAAGAACTCCCTTTAGTATTTCTTGTAGTTTTGGTTTGGTTTTTATGAATTCCCTCAACTTGTGTTTATCTGGAAATGTCTTAATTTCACCTTCATATTTAAGAGACAGTTTTGCTGGATATATGATTCTTGGGAGGCAATTTTTTTCCTTCAATTTTTTAAATATGTCATGCCATTGCCTTCTTGCCTGCATGGTTTCCAATGAGTAAAAAAAAAAAAAGAAGAGTAGTCTGAGTTTATTCTTATTGGCTCTCCTTTGTAGGTGACTTTTCGTTCATCCCTCACTGCTCTTATAATTCTCTCTTTATCTTTGGTTTTAGCAAGCTTGATTATAATATGTCTTGGTGACTTTCTTTTAAGATCTACCTTATGTGGAGTTCGGTGAGCATCTTGGATAGATATTTTCTCATCTTTCATAATATCAGGGAAGTTTTCTGCCAACAAATCTTCAACAATTTTCTCTGTATTTTCTGTTATCCCTCCCTGTTCTGGTACTCCAATCACTTGTAGGTTATTTCTCTTGATAGAGTCCCACATGATTCTTAAGGTTTCTTCATTTTTTTTTAATTCTTTTATCTGATTTTTCTTCAAATATATTAGTGCCAAGTGATTTATCTTCGAGTTCAGAAATTCTAGCTCTTCTACTTGCTCAATTCTGCTCCTCTGGCTTTCTATTGAGTTATCTAATTCTGTAAATTTATTGTTAATCTTCTGAATTTCTGATTGCTGTCTGTCTATGGATTTTTCCAGCTTATTAAACTTTTCATTATGTTCCTGAATAATCTTTCTAATTTCTTCAGTTGCTTTATCTGTGTGTTCCTTGGCTTGTTCTGCATATTGCCTCGTTTCCTTCCTGATGTCTTGAAGGGTTCTGTATATTAAACTTTTGTATTCTGCATCTGGTAATTCCAGGAATGCACTTTCATCTAGAACATCCCTGTATTCTTTGTTTTGAGAGCTTGTTGAGGTGATCATGGTCTATTTCTTTATGTGACTTGATATTGACTGTTGTCTCCAAACCATCTAGAAGTTATTGTATTAGTTTATGCTTGCTTACTATGTCGTAGGTGCTTGCTTTGTTTTGTTTTGGTATATCCCTATGGGTTGCTTGAGTGAGCTAGGTTGATTATTTTCGCCTTTGGAGCTCTGGTGTCCTGTCCCCAGCTGGCTAGAGCTGTTGTCAGGTATATCGGCCTAGGAGTCCATTCAGTTTTCTTATATGAATTCAGCTCAGGTTTCCAGGTAGCTGATCATCAAGTGTGTGGTACAGGCTCTGTCCTACAGTCTTAGGGGGCAGGGGTGATTGGCATATATACCAGTGTCTGATTGCAGCAGGGGGTCATGCTCTGAACAAGGCAGGGGGCTGAGAACCGACCCCCAAATGTCTCTGAGGAAAATGCGTCTCTGTTCCCTAGAGCGTGGGACCATGGGCACCCAAAGTTTTTGGTTGTAAGGACTGGGAGGTACCAGCTATCTTCTGCAGTGGGACCATGGGCACCCAAAGTTTTTGGTTGTAAGGACTGGGAGGTACCAGCTATCTTTGGACCCCTGTCGTGGGTGGCTGGGTGACCTGAGTGGAGCTACCAGTCCTTAGGTCCCTGGTGTGGGTAGGTGAGGACCTTGTTTCATAGGCAAAGCAATGTCAAACATCAAACACCCGCCTCTCCACCGCACCGCTGAAATGGTTGGAGTTTGCCAACAAGTGCCTATTTTCCCAAAATAGGCCCACACAGGTCCATGCAGAAGGGAAAGGTGCCCAAGGTCCACGGACGGTTTATGCCTGGACAGGAGCTGCTTCTGTCCTGAGCTCCCCCAGTTAGTGGAGCTGGCAAATTATCTTTTCCCCCCATTTGGAAATTTTTTCCTTCCCCAAGGCTGGGAGGACGGCTCCAGGTGCCCATCAGGGTCTATCTCACGCCTCGGGATTCAGCCGCTGAAGCTGGGTTGGGGGTGGTGGTGGGGTGCGGTAAAATATACGCAAGTAGTTAGCTTTTGCCGAGAGTGCCCTTCTGCTCTGGTTCCAGAGGTGTGAGTGGGCTGTGTGGCCGGCTGCTTCTCGCTCAGGAAACTGCAACCGAACGCTAGTACCAGCCTGCTGCCGCCAGTGCCGCTCCGGGAATGGTGCCAGAGGGCTCCCCGCCATTCAGGTCCGGTAACTCCTCTTCCTCCCCCTGCCCCTCAGTTCCTTGTCTAAGCTTGCCTTTGATGCTCAGGGCTCCCAGCTTGTCACAAATATACTCGTTTCACTTGTTTTTTTGGGGTCTTTGTTGTAGAGAGGGCTTGCCGGAAGCGTCTGTCTATTCCGCCATCTTGGCTCCGCCTCCTCCATAGGGTTTTCAAGGCTGTGACCTTTTGGAAGCAGATCACCAGGCCTGTCTTCTGAGGTGCCTCTGGGTGAGTTCAAACTGCTAACCTTTTAGCTAGTAGTTGAGTGCTTAACTGTTTGCATATGTACATATCCATATATTAACCATGAGCTGCTTTTTAAAAATGCATTTTAGGACAAACAAAAGTACAGTATATTATCAAATATTATACTGACACTAATGTAGCAAACTTTTTAGAAATGTAGAAGTCATGTAATGTATGGTTACCTCTAAGAGTTCAAAGGCACAGAAATTATATATACACGTATGTAGATCCTCTTATCAGTTCTGCACACCTCAGTGTAAATGAGTTTCAGATCCAGAAAGTGAAGTTAGAAAGGAGGCAAGGAGAATGTACCACTGAAAAGGGAGCAGTTGGGGAGGGTCCACTGGAGAATGAAAAGGCAGGAGGCCTGAGAACTCCACCTACTTCCCAGGGTGGCCTCAGTTTGGCCTGGGCACCTTGCTGACATCACCAGTTTGGAGCTGGTAGTAGGTGGCACCTACTTTCCTGGGAGCCTGCAGGGATACCCATCAGCTGGGGATCCAGGGGGCACACAGACAGCCTCCAAGGGCCCATAGAGGGTAGCCCCAGAAGTTCTAGAGGGGTCACCTTCCCCTGTGGAGCCTTCCCTGCCTGGGGAGGCTATACGGCAATCAGAGAATCCGAGTTTGAAGACTGGAAATATGTTCAAGACTCCAGTCCTTCTCCAGGCCAGTAATCCTCTCTGACATTCGAGAGAGAAGGTTGGGGCCACCAGGAGTGAGTGCCTCTCATGCCACCATCTGGGGTCCCCTTTAAGGGCATGCCCTGACCTTGGGTAAACTAGGAAAGTGGGGACATGCCCTGTGGCCTTTCATCTCCCTGGGGCTGCCTCACCAGCCTGCCTAACATGGACTTCACATGGACATGTTTACAGCGTCAACCGAACCCAAGCCAGAGCCATGATCCCTGGAGAAAGGCCAATCCTTCTCCTCCCAGTCACCCAGTCTGTGTCCTCAGGATCAGGGTCCAGGGCCCTGAAATCACATTCAGGGTACACCATATCAGGCTATAACTTAGAGGGCTTTGTGTTAAGGTCTGGTCTGTACATGCCCAACGATAGGTAATATAAAGTGACAAGATGCCCCAGTTTGGCCAGGGTCATCCTCATATTTGATAGCTTGTGCCTAGTGGCCAGCTGCGAACCATATCTTTGTCCATAGACAGGTTACAATTTATGAGTTCTAGGCCCTTAATAGCGTGTGCACAGCAGGAGGTGGTATAAACCAAAACTATTGCTCTTGAGTCCATTCCGACTATTGGCAACCCCACGTATTAACCAAAAAACCAAACCCAGTGCCGTCGAGTCGATTCCGACTCATATCGACCCTGTAGGACAGAGTAGAACTGCCCCATAGAGTTTCCAAGGAGTGCCTGGCGGATTCAAACTGCCGACCCTTTGGTTAGTAGCCGTAGCACTTAAACACTATGCCACCAGGGTTTCCACCCCATGTATTAAGAGTAGAATTGAGCTCCATAGGGTTTTTTTGGCTATATTCTTTGTGGAAGCAGATCGCCAGGTCTTTCTTCTGTGGAATCATTGGCTGGGTTTGTACTGCCAACTTTTCGGTTAGCAGCTGAGTGCAAACTGTTCGTGCCATTCAGGGACCTACGAGGCAATATAAAACCGATCCAAACCAATCCATTGTCATCGATTCCGACTCATATCAACCCTATATAGCAGCTGGTTAATTTCAATTTCAGGACTCAGGAGTTGGACTGCCTCAAGCTAAATCTCTACTCTACCTCCTAGCATCTTTAAGACCTTGGGTAAGTCATTTCACCCTACTAAGCCTCAGTTTATCTGTAAAATGGGGGTGGTAATTAATAGTACTTATTTCATAGGATAAGTATACTTTGCACATGTTATCAGGAGGGACCAGATCCCGGAGAAGGACTTCGTGCTCTGTAAAGTAGAAGGTCATTGACAAAGAGGAAGACCCTCAGGGAGATGAACTGATACACTGGCTACAACAATGGGCTCAAACATAACAATGATTGTGAGGATGGCGAAGGACTGGCAGTGTTTCATTCTGTTACACACAGGGTGGCTATAAGTCGAACCGACTTGACGGCACCTAAAAGAACAACAAATCTCATAGGGTTATTGGGCAAATTCAAGAAATAAAGGAGCTAATGTGTGTAGACATTTCATATAGTGTGGGCCCAGAGTCAGCATATGTTAGATATTATTGTGATAAAGATGTTACATGCTTTACCTACATAACTCTATTAAATTCTCAGGTTTACTATATTATTATCCCCATTTCACAAATGAGGAAATTGAGGCTTAGAAAGTTTAAGTAACTAGTAACTTGCTAAGCATCACGTAGCTAGTAAGTAGAGAAGCTGAGGTTTGAGTTTCTGTCTAACACTCACTTTCAGGCACAAAAATATGGACAAATAACGAGGTGATGGAGTTAACTTCATGAAGCTACTAACTTGGTCATTCACAGTGTGTTTCCAGTGGGCCTCCCACTTTCTACAGCTCATGAGTTCTCTCTCCTTGTCACCAGTCTGGAGCCTGGGGTTGCCTCCATTCATGCTAACCTAACAGCCCAGGCTCCCTCACCCCCTAACTCACTCCTGGGCACCAGAACCTTCCACAAAGCTGGGTCATTGCCTTTCTCCTTTGGCTTCAGGCTCCATGGGGACCCAAGAGAATACTCAGGGCTCTGCTGTCCTGATCCAGGGCTCACACAGGGCCCTCGATGCTCCTCACAGACCCAGGAGTCACTGCTTGCATCTCTAGCACATTCCACCTCACAAAGGAGATCTCCGACCTTTTCCATCCTTCCTCAAGTCTCCAGTTAAATCTACCCACTCTGGACAGGGGCTCCTCCCACCTGCCTGAATGGGAAAGGTAAATAAGTTGTAGGGGAGCCCTCTCACCTTCCTGTCCTTTACATCCGTGGTCCTTAATGTCCTTACTTCCCTTTCTCTTACCTGAGACGAGGTGACACCTGGCCCCTTTTAAGGTCTGAGTACCTCTGTGCCTGGTGATATGCCCCCTATGGGCTGTCTCTGCCTCAATAAATCGTGTCCCAGCACTTTCATCTCTTAACCTTTCTGAAAAGGGTTTGTTGTTGTTACTTGCAGTAGAGTTGATTCTGATGTGTGCACACACCCCATGTGTGCAGAGTACAACTGCGCTTCATAGGGTTTTCAAGGCAGTGACCTTTCAGAAGCAGAACGCCAGAGCTGTCTTCTGAGGCACCTCTGGGTGCATTTGAACCACCAATCTTTCAGCTAGTAGATGAGCACTTAACTGTTTGCTCCACCCAGGGGCTCCTCCATCTCTCACCTGAGCAAGTGGGTTCCCCTCCATCGGGGGAGAGCCTTTGCCTGATTTTCCTGCCGGTTCCACAGCCTCACTTCTTCCTAGGAAGCTGACCTTCCCTGACTCGCTGCCCTCCCTTTCTGACCACTGGCTCTGGTCTCAGTCACCTGGAATCTAGCTTCCAAGCCTAGTACTCTCCTGGGGAAGCCTCCCTTGAGGGTGAGTGCTCTCCTGTGCCAATCTCCAGGGGTGCTCTGCAGTTTTCGGCATGGACTGCCCTCCTACCTGCCTGCCTACCAGTGCCTCTCTGGTTCTCCACCCACCTCGCTGACATGCTATCTCTGCCTCCTTGGCCAGCTTCTTTCCCTTCCCAGGACCCACTGAGGAGTGCTCTCCCCAGGCATCTGTCTACGCCTGCCTGAAGGTGAGCTCTTTCATGCCTATGATGTCATGAGATGGGGCAAATAACTCCTCAGTTCCCAGTTGGGATTTCCCAGCTTGTGGACTCACAAGAAGACAGGCAAAAAAGTGTCTCAGACAGAGCCCAGGCACAGCATGCTTGGTCTTAGCCCGGTGAACCAGCAAACACACTTATCGCAGCCCCTAGGCCTGGGCTCCCTCCCAACTCCTGCTCACTCTGGTCTGTTGTCTCAAAAGGGATTCCAGAGGCTTCGCTCCCCACTCATAATCCCTCCCTTCAGCTCAGACCCCAGCTGAGAAGCTCCAGTTCCAAAGGTCAGTGGGTCCCTCCTCCATTCCACCTGCTGCCAATAGGTCCTGGTGTTCTCCTGGTAACCAAGGGAAACCAGCCCAGCGGCAGGAGGGAGGGAGGTGTGGAAGCTTCTGGACCTGCAGGAGGGACTGCGGCCCGAAGGAGCTGGTGATCTGCAGCATCAGCCTCTCCGGGAAGACTGGAGCCCCTGAGTTTATGATGGCTCTCTTCCACGACCCACCCAAAGCCCCACCTTCCCCTTTTCCTTACCACAGTTCTTCCTACCCTTCACTCCGGCCGGACGCTCCGGGCTCCACAGTGTGTAGACAGTGGCTGAGGCCGGAGAGGAGGTACTGAATGGAAGGGGGCCTCCTGTAGGTGCAGACCGGCCCTTCCCCACCACAGGAATGTTGGGAGCTCAGGCGATGGCCGCCTGCAGGTTTCAGACTTGTTGGGCTGAGGGCGCGCGCCTTCTCTCTGGGGTCGCAGGAGTGGCTTCTGGGCCATGCAGGCGTGAGTGGGGTCAGGGAGAGGTCAGCCCTGTAGCGGGTTGAGTGTTCCTATCCGAGAGATCGCCTCACCTGCTCCCTCGGAGCCCGGGCCCTCGCCTTCTCTCTAGTCTCCGCGCGGCCTACAGTCGTTAGGGACGCCCTGCGTCGCCAGGGGGCGGGACGGGGACGTCCCGGCACCATTTGCACGAGCTGGCCGGAGGCCCCGTGTGCGCGTACGCTTGCTTATGCACCACGTTTGGGTGGTGGTCGATATAAGCGCAGAGGGCTGGTCCTTTGTTATGGTACTTGGCTCGGCGGCCCGCAAGGTGGCCCAGGCCCTGCCTCAGGACACATAGGTCTGTGTGGGGCTGCTTTGTGGGTAGTGAAAACTATGTGGCCTTGGGGATGGGGATGGCTATGCTTGGTGTTCTCTGGAGGTGAGGAGTGGGCCAGGGCAAGGGTCCTGGACTGGAGTACTTTTTCCTTATTGGTACCTTTTCAGGAGAAATGGTGCAGTAGGGTGGGGGCACTGGAGAGGTCCAGGGTACCTGCAGGAGTTACTGAAGCTCCCCCTGAGGCCGCCTGTTGACTTCAAACCCTGCAGGAGAGCTGTGGGCTGCACTGCATCCCTGAACAGTAAGTAACACCTTCCACCTTTCTTCAGAATGTAAATGAGGCTGGTGTCCGGCACCTGAGACAGGAAGGTTCCGGGTCTCCGCAGTGCTCTTTGGCAGAGCTCTAAACCTGGAGTCAATGCTCTCCATGCTCCTGCCAGCCCTGTAGTGACAGGATGTGGTGGCCCTGATCTCCTGGAGGGTGAGGGTGACAGACTTCAGGGGGCTTGCTAGTAAGAAAAAGAAATTGTCCTCAGGAGGGGAGAGGCAGCCAGTGAGGTGGGAGGAGTTTCACGTGGAGGCAGAACTTAGCTTTAAGCTGGTTACCTTGGGTAAGGGAACCCTGGTGGCGTAGTGATTAAGAGCCACGGCCGCTAACCAAAAGGTCAGCAGTTTGAATCCACCAGGTGCCCCTTTGAAGTTCTAGGGACTGTTCTGTCCTGTCCTATAGGTTTACTATGAGTGGGAATCCACTTGAGGGCAATGGGTTTTTTTTTTTTTTTTTTTTTTAAACCTAGGATAAAAGACGCCCTAGTGGCAGAACTGGTTAAGTGCTTGGCTGCTAACCAAAAGGTTGGTGGTTCAAACCCATCCAATGGCTCCTTGGGAGAAAGGCCTAGGGATCTGCTTCTGTGAAAATTACAGCCAAGAAAACCCTATGGGGCAGTTCTGTTCTGTTACATGGGGTTGCTATGATTTGGAATTGATGGTACCCATTAACAACCTTGGGTTGGCATTTCAGAAGCTCGGTTTCCTCATCAATAAAGTGTGGGTACCACAACCCTCACCTTGGTTCCCACAGTTTGTTAAGAAAAAGCTGGGCCTGTGGTGAGCACCACCAAATATGGCTACGGCTCCAATTACCAAGATTCTGAAATGAAGCTTTGCAACTCCAGAGGGCTGGAGCAAGCAGTCGAGGACCAGGCACCAAGGGTTCCAGTCCCTTCAAGCCCTCGTCAGTGATTTACCAACAAATCATCAGTCCCTTAATTAGAATGAGGAATTGTTCAAAAAATAAAGTCATGCCAGGAAGGTCCATCTTGCTCTGTATTTCATTTTTACTACACAATCCCAGAGCTTGGCAGTTGGGGCGGCCCTGACTTGAATATGGGTCCCTTGCCCCTGAGGTCCTTTCTTTCATCTAGCAACAGGGACTTTGGAGCAGAGACGGAGCTCCAGCATCTGGCTCAGTCTTGGCAGAGAAGGCAGGCTTCCCTGCATCCCTCAGCGTCCTGCTCTCAGTTGCCAACATTAGACTGTTTTCAGCTTCAGCTTAGGCTGGGAGCAGGTGGTGTGTACCTCGTTTCAAAAAGTAGGACTGCTCTGGCCTGTGCAGTCTCTCCAACCCCATCACCTGGCACTCTGCCAGCTCACTGTGCTTAACGGCACTAGCCTCCTCAGTTCCTACCTCAGGCCTTTGCACTGGCTGTTCCCTGAGCTGGGAACGCTCTTCCCTCAGATACCCACATGGCTCGCACCCTCGCCTCCCGGCTCCCCATTCAGATGCCACCTCACACACTCCTGATCCCCTTTCCACTTTTTTGACACAGATCTCATCACCATCTGACACCTCCTTTTTCTTGTGCATTGCCTGTTTCCCCCACTACAAGTAAGCTCCTCAAGGGCAGGAATTTTTCTCAGTTTGCTTCTTGTCAGTTCTCAGCAACTGGGCAGTACCTGTTGCTCAATTCATCAACAAATCAACAGGGCCTTAATTAAAACAAGAAGTCATTATTAATGAAACGAAGTAACTCGGTGAAGGTCTGCTCTGCTGTAATGATTTTTACATGAAAGCTCTGGATCTTGGCAGGCTGTTGGCAAATCAGGAGGCTTTGTTGGAGCCCAGGACGGCTCTGCATACAGAAGCCGTCTGAGCACTCTTGGCCGTGATTTGGATCCTTTCAGCCCAGTGTGAGGGGTGACTGGGGATGGGGCATGCATAACAGGTTCTTGGGAGGGAAAGGCTGCTTTTTTAAAATAAAAGAATCTTCTAGCTTCCAATCCTCTGTGAAATATTTTTAATGAGCATTCACAGTCACGACAGCCACCAAGTGGGAGTGTGTCTCTGGGCCCACTTCTGCCTTCTCCAGTCATCTCCAGCTCCCTGTGTCCACACGGGGCTTGGCTCAGGGTGGCCCTTTCTGGCTCAGCTTCTCAGCCTTCAGTCCTCCGCTTTACCCTCTGAGGTTCAACTAGCTCCTCAGAGCTCCTGGCACTTGCACGTCCACTGTCTCTTTGTTCACATCAGCCCCCGGGTGGGCCTGGGTCAGAGCTGGGTGAGGGCATAGGCTCGGGCTGTGCTGAGGGCCGTTTCCAGGTCAGCAGTGCTTCCGGTGCCCTGGGCCACGACTTGAGTGCCCCACGCCTTGCCTCCCATGTGGCTGCACACAGCCAGTGCCCAGGCCTCTGCTGTGAAGGCAGGTGTGGCACCCTGGGGGCAGAAACAGAAGGGGAAGCCATACGGAGCAGCCCTCCCTGTCCCATGCACTCAAGGTACCCTCGAGAATGGAGTGGCAGGGAATCAGCATCCCTTCCCCAGCTGGGTACACGGTGGAGGAAGCTGGGTGAGGAGACAGGAGAAGGGCTGGACTGGAAGTGTATATGGAGATTGATGAATGTCTGCTACTTGTTAGCAAGGGATATGAGGCCTGGAGAGGAGGGTGGGGTGGAAATTAGAGGATCTCATGCTGCTTTTACCCTGGGGGAGAGGTTCCTGACTGGGAGACTGACCTATCCCTGTCCTGGGGTGTCCTCATAGATCACCTCCACCTAGCCCCTTAGCTCCCTTTTCAGGGAAAAGTAAAAGGTGTGAAGTCAGAGATCTGGACCAGGAGCTGGGTGGGGATGGGGCTGCTCTCCTGTTACCCTCACCTGGGCCACCTGACAGGCACACAGCACATTCCCCAGGGGCTGGGGGCTGAGCAGTAGGACGGATGTGCTGGGGGCCTGCTCACACAGCTGCCGCACCACCTTCACCAGAACCTGGACAGGGAGGACAGATGGGGAACCCCACGGCTTCTCAGTCTCCGAACTACCCCCCGAGACATGACTTCCCCTCCCCAGCCCTGGGGGCAGCTCTTCCACCTCCCCTGCCCCAAGACTCACTGAGAGGGACTCAGCAGGGACTGTGTCCACAATCAGAGGCCCCTCCGTGTGCCGCTCCAGCAGCTCCTGGGTTTTCTTTGCTGCCTGTAGGGCAGGAAAGAAGGCAGAGGGGTGAGGGTGGGAGGCAAGTTTTCAATCAACTCCAACTCTGAACAGGGCCCTAACCCAGCAATGCCTTTCCCTCCTCTTCCCCCTCCCTCAGCCAAGGTCAACAGCTCTGAGAAGAGGTGGCAGGGGCTCTGCCTGGAATGGCCTCCTTTTCTCGGGTCCCATCTGGGTCCTTCCTCCCCTCCCTTGCCTCTTCTCTCTCATCACAGCCCCAGGGCCCTACAAATAGGCCACTGAAGGTGAAAGGATGGTGCTGGAGCACAGATGGCTGGGAGTGGGGGGGAGGCAGGGGGAGCCACAGTTAAACAGCCATTAGGGTTGAATGGTGTTAATCACATCAGTGAAGGCTTCCTGGAGGGAGAGTCTGAGCCAGATTTGGAAGATGGGGGAGAGACACGGTTTGGCAGAGAGAGAGAGGTGTGGGGAAAGGCCTGCTGTGGGCTGGCAAAAAGAGGAGGAAGGCTACCATTGTTCCCGCCCACCTCCCAGCACAGCCTGACTCGTCCCACGTACCCCAGTTCTTGAGACTCCACAGGGAGCGGGTTGGAGGTCTCTGGCCCTTGCTTGGTGTACTGGGAATCTGTCCCCGATGAGTTCAGCCAAACCTCCTCTTACCTGCCCTGTCTCCAGCTTGCGGATGGCAGTGTTGGCACGCCGCTGCAGCACCTTCAGTGTTGCCTGAAGCTCCCGCCGCTGCCACTGGGGCATCACAGCGGTGTCCACGGCCTACAGCCAGAAGCAGTACATCACCCTTGCCCTTCCCTGAGCCACAGCCTCTGAGGCAGGGTCCAGCCAGGGTCAGAGAAGACACCACACCACCCCATCCCACACAACAAATGTCTGGGCTAGCTGGAGTCCAACCTAACTGGAGTGAGAGGGTCCAGGGAGGCCTGGGGAAGGGTACAGGGCCAGGAAAGGTGGGAGCGGCTCCATGGGGGGTGGCCCTCACATCAGTGAGTCGTCCCATGTGCTTGGATAGGCGCCGCGCCTCCACTACATCCTGGCTGCCCCGACTCAGCCTCTCTGCGGCTGCTTTCACCTCTTGGGCCAGGCTCTGGCCCACCTCTCGGGCCTGTGGAGAGGGAACAGGATGGTCAGGGCTGCCTGGCTTATATTCACTTCCCTAGGACAGGCACTCTCAACAGGGGCCAAATTAGAAAGATTTAACAATCAGGACCAATCAAAGCACCAGCACCAATTAAAACGAAGCACCAACAAACAGCTGGAATGGCCACATCAGTGCACATGTACCAACCCTGGTTCTGCTGCTGGGTAGTCCTGAGCCTGGGCGTGTCGGCTGTTAGTGTCCCTTGCCCGCCACCCACACCCATCAGCCTCCTGGGCCCCCTGACTTGCTGACCTGCTGGGCCTGCTCTCCAGTGATGGCCAGCAAGCGGGTAGTACCCTTGGCTAGCTGGCGCTCCCCGATGATAACCAGATCCCCCACAGCCCCTGTTCGTAGCAGATGACTGTGGGCAGACAGAGGGAGGAGAAAGTCAGGGGTGATGATGGGAGAGAAAGGAGCAGCCTGAGCCCCAGTCTAGGGGCTGGTGGCTCCAAAGACCAAGGAAGGGTGAGGACCAAGGGCCTCACGCCAGGGCGAGCAGAAAGGAGTGACTCACGTTCCACAGCACAGCTCCACGGAGGTCTGCAGTGCGGCCTGGGAGGCTGGGTCCAGTGCCTGGGCTACAGGCACTCCCACAGACACCACCCGAACAGGGTCTGGGTATACCTGAGGGTGAGGGGGAACAGGCCTGGTAACTGGCCTGAGCAGGACAAGCAATCTCCACCTGTAGGGCTCCTCTGACTCACCTCATCCAGGGAGCGCAGGCCAGGGACTTGTGCAGTGAGTGCCAGGGCCACCTCGTCTGTGTACACAGGCTCATCCTGGCCCACGGCCTCCTGCACAGCGCCCTCCACTGCTTGGAGCTGCTGTGGTGTCAGTGGGGCCTGGCAGGGGAGAGGGGGGAAGAGGACAGACCCACACACCATCAGCCCCATGCCTAAAAATGATGATTAAGAAGCAGTCAATGTTCACTGATCTCTCCCTGGGTTCTAGAACAGTGGCTGGCACCATAAGTATTTATTTTCCTTAGAAAACCACCTGGGAGCTGGGCCCACTGGAAGCTGCAGGCCTTTCACTAGGCATCAAAAGATGATGAAGAAACAAAAAATGAGGCTCTGTTCTCAGGGAGCATACAAGAGGGGCAGCCCAATGGGAGAGAGGTACAGGATGGGGGATGCAGGAGCAAGGAGCAGTCAGGTGGGATGGGGGTTAGTCAGTGAGTGCTTCCTGGAGGAAGAATTTGAGACAGTTATGCAAGGAGGGGAGGGAGACAGGGTGGCAGAGAAGGGAGACGGTAGCCCTGTTTGAGGAAGAATGGCCTGGGTGACAGGAGGAACAAGGAAGCTGAGTGGCTGGCAGTGAAGGAGGACCCTGCTAGAGGGCCCTCAGGTTTCTACACCATTGGAGCTGAGGTGGGGGAGGGCTAGACACAGGCTAGCCTGACCCCTCACTGGTGCAGGAGAACCTGAGGGAAAGGGACGCGTCAGGGTTCCACTATGACTGAGCAGCAGCACCAGGCCCACAATGGCAGACTGCCTCTCTTTAACCTTGTCACCTCACATGAAGCCCCCCTGCCCTGCTCACCTGGGTGGCAACGTCCAAGCGTAGCCGCTCGGGATTGAGATGGGAGCCTCGCTGTTCTGTGCCAGGGCCCAAGGCCTGTCGCAGCGCCCAGTTCAGCAGGTGGGTGGCGGTGTGCTTCTCCATGCACCCCAGGCGCCAGGCCTGCAACGCTTTTGTCACCTAGGGTCCTGCGTGGGGGAGGGGTGGTGGGGACAGCAAAGGGGTCTATAGAATATCAGGAACGGCTGAAATGGGATACTTACCTTATCCACATGCAGCTGTACCTGGTCCCCCACCTGCAGGCACTCAGGAGCCACAGCCTCGTGCAGAATGAAGCCCCCACAGACCTGGGCCCTGGCCACCGGGAACAGTACATCCTGGGGAAGGGCAGGGGCCAAGGTTTCAGAATAACTGCTTGTAGTCTTTCCCTCCCATTGGTTCCCGTCCAGGCTCAGGTCTGCCTCCCACAGGAATTAGAGTGTGTGAGTGTCTCACCTGCTGCTCTGCCCGAACCAGGTAGCCACGGTCTGAAGCCTGACCCCCCTGTTCAGCATAGAAGTTGGTCCTGTCCAAGAGGAGGCCACAACGCTGGCCTCCCCCAATAGAAGTCACAGCAGTCCCATCTTCTGTGTACAGCTGCAGCACCTGGGCCTCACAGGCTCTGAACTCTGCCAGGGCACAGAATGGTTATCAGTGCCAGGCAGGGGACTGGGGCGTGGGGTGAGGGTCTGTGCGGCATTTGAGGCCATAGGCGTGAGGCTGAGGGGCTGCAGCGACCCCTGGTGGTTACTCTGGGGAATGCATTGGGGCTGGGCACAACCATCCACTCTGATGTCACTCCCAAGCCTGAGGCCACCTGCCTCTGTCCCAGCTCTCACCATAGCCCCCAGTGGGTCGCAGGAAGTAGTTGTACTTGGGGCTGTCATCAGTCAGGGGGACCCCTTGGCGCCGCAGCTCCCCCAGCGCGTGGACATCAAGCCGCATTCCCTGCTTCCGAGCTGGCTCAGCCTGCTGTGCCCGGTGCTGCAGGATGGGTGTGTGAATATGGAAGGCAGCACGAGGGTGTAATGAGGCCTGAACCTCTGCAGAGCCCTGTCTCTGTCACACAGCTGTGTGCGCCCTGTAGCCCCTCTGGGGTAAGATCCCTGGGCTGCCTGGTGAACCATCATCAATCTTGTAGGCTCCTCAGGATGAGGCCTCCCTCACCCACTGCTGCCCTTGGAGGCCCCTCTAGGATGCTGTGTTGGCCTCTTCCCTTCTGCTCCTCTGTTCTACCATTGCTGGCTTCTGTTCCTCTCTACAGGCTCTGGGTAGGGCCTGAGGGCTTGGGCAGCCTGTCTGTCACCCCCAAGGGTATGGGTTCAGACCCTATCTCAGCCTCTTATTTCCCCTCGATAGCTGTAGCTTCTCTCCCCGGAGCTTGGGGCTGGGGAGAAGGGTGACATGAACCAACAGAGCCCTGGGTAGGGATCCACCAGCTTGTACCTGGGCCTCCTCCCGGGCTAGCCGCTCCAGCCCAGCCGAGTCCAGCTGCACACCTTTCTCCTCCAGCATTAGCTCTACCAGGTCCAGGGGGAGTCCCAGGTGCCCAGAGAGTGACAAGGACCAGGCCACTTCAGCTTTCAGGAAGGAAGACAAGGGACATTGAGGAGGGGAGGTGTGGGGCAGAGGAAGGGTTTAAGAGAGTAGGGGGGAAGTCAGGACCGGGGCTTGGCTTTTCTAACCACAGAAGCCACCAGGTTCCAAGCACAAGTGCTCCCTCCCCACTTAAACCCAACGCAGTACTGTTGAGTCGATTCCGACTCATAGCGACCCTATAGGACAGAGTAGAACTGCCCCATGGAGTTTCCAAGTAGCGCCTGGCAGATTCGAACTGCCGACCCTTTGGTTAGTAGCTGTAGCACTTTGGGGGGTCATTTTCAGGCTGCAAGGCCAGAGCTGTGGCTAGCTCAGGTACTCCCCGGGCACAAGCCACTTCACAGGAGGAGGGAGCTCAGTGCAGGCACGGGGCAGGCCTTGGAAAGCAGGGCCTGGAGGCAGGGCTAGCTGGGCAGTGACCTGCCACGCAGACGTTGGCATGTTGGAAGAGCAGAGGGAGAGGGGACACTGGGGCGGAGGTAGGGGTGGGCGTGAGGCCCAGGCTGGTCCGGAGTTCCTTGCTCACCCCGAGCTCCTTGCTCACGGAAGCAGCCTCTGCCCACCTCAGTGTGCCTAAGTGAGCCCCTCATGCTTGGCCAGGCACCCCACTCACCAGGGAACATGTCGGAAGGTCCCAGGCGCCTCAGGGTCCTATCAATGATCTGCCGACCCCGCTGCAGGGAGGCCAGGAAGGCTGCCTCATCGTCTGACACCAAGCTGGCTATCTGAATCAAGGGCAGCACAGGAGTGGAGCTGGGCCCTCCTTGGAAGGGGGCTTCTTTCCCAGCTCTCTCATCAGCCCCCTTCCTCTGCCGTCAGAGTCCAGTACCTGGGCTGAGTTCTTCTGCAGTTCCGGGTAAATGTCTCCCTGGGGGAGGTGGAGATGGCTGAGGAGGTGGGAAAGGCAACCAGCCCAATGTCCACCTTCCTACCCTGGGCCTCCCTGAGGACACCTGCCCTGGAGAGTCAGATGGGCTGAGGGACTGGGGGAGGGACCTAAATGAGGACTCTGTTTCCCTGAAGAGTAGGGATATAAGCAGAAGGGGGACCTAAGGCCAGAGGCTCAACAGTCTGGGCAGAGAGGCTTCCTGAAGGCTTTCTGCTTCTTGTAAGCACCTCTAGCTTTCTCAGCCTGCTGACAGTACGTTGGGCTGGATATCTATGGTGGGGAGCCCTGGGTGTCCAAGCTGGGGGTGCTGTCTGGGTTAAACAGAAGCTCCCCGAGTGTCCAGGGAAGTCCATAGGAGGAAGGAAGCTCTGCCCTTACCAGTGTCTCCACCACCACAGGTACCAGACTGCCTAGGAAGCCAGGTGGTGCCCTCAAGATTTCCGTGGCGAACCGCACGGCTCGACGAAGGATTCGACGAAGAACCAGCCTAGAGGGGTTCAGAGTGCAGGTGTGAACCCCAGCAGCCTCAGTCAGCAGTATGTGGGGTAGGGAGGACACAAGGTCCAGAGTGTGCTCTGCCCCAAAGCCTTCTTCCCCCCATTGTTCCTGCCATCTCAACCTGAACCCCTGTTCCACCTCCTTCCCTCCTCTCCCCTGCATCCCCAGCAGCTCCTGCTCCTCACTGTAGCTCCCCAGACTCACGGGGCACCTGACATCCCAGGGGAGACACCATCGGCGATGCAGACACTAAGCATGCGGATGTGGTCGGCCACCACGCGGTATGCCGTGTCTACGCGCCCCTCGTCTGCTGCCCCTACCCGGCCCAGGTAAGGGGGGGCCCCACAGCCCTGGAAGGCAGGAGAGAAGAAGACATAGCTACTGGCTCTGCCTGACCTGCCCAGGTGGTTGCTCTTCATCACACCTGGAGCATCTGCCCTCGCCCCAAAGCCAACCACATCCAGAATGGCTTTGCAGAGCAGCCCTGGGCTGGAGACACCTCAAAGATGAGTGGGAGCCAGACTCTGCCTTCACGGGGCTCAGGCTCAGCACTACAGTGACCATAGCTGTGACCATCTGCTGAGTTTCTGCTATGAGAACTGGGTGGGTACTTGGCTGATATAACCTTTAGTCCTCAAAGCAGCCCATTCAGGGAAGCATTATTATCCTTGCTTTAGAGAAGAGCAAACAGGCTCAGAGGAGCTAAGTGACCTGAGGCCACACAATTCATCAGGAGCAGAGCTGGAATTTGAACCAGGCCTGTCCGACTCCAGGTGCTTTCTGCTATCTGCTCCCACCTCTACGGCCTTGATGGGGTAGAACCAAACCCAGTCCCACTGCTGTTGAGTTGATTGCAACTTATAGAGATCCCAAAGAGTTTCTGAGGCTGTAAATCTCTACAGAAGCAGGCTGCCACATGTTTCTTCTGCAGAGCCACTGGTGGTTTCGAACCACCGACCTTTTGGTTGGCAATCGATTGCTTTAACCACTGCACTACCAGGGTTCCTTGATGGGGAAGAGGAGGGAGGGAATAAGCTGCTTCTGGAAGGGAAGAGGGAGGCTCACCTGGTGTATAGCGTTGAGCAGTGGGGAAAAGAGGTCAGTGTCGTAGGTGGAGCGTCTGCCTTGCAGCACAGCCACCAGCCTTTCCAGGCCCATCCCTGTGTCCACGTGCCGCTGGGGCAGGGGCTGCAGGCTTCCATCTGTCTCTCTGGCCAGGGAAGGTGTGAAAAGTGAGGCCCCACCCAAGAGTACAGGTGGGAGGCAGATGCGCAAGTGGAGTAAGGGAATGAGGAGGAACCCAGGGGGCATAAACGACAGTGGAAGGAAAAGATGGGCAGTATCATCCCCTCACCACCAAGGGCACATGACAATGGCCTTGGGTCCTGTCCTTTTTCATAATGGGCTATTCTCACCCTCACTCGTGTTCAGTCCCTTCCCTGGACCCAGATATTCCCTCCTGAGGCAGAATTCTCTGCCCTTAGAAAGAAACATGTTAAAGTCTGCAAGAAAATCTTGAATGGGTCATTTTGTTCAACTCCATCATATCATTACTCTGATACAAGATCAGAGGCCAGAGAGCAGCAGTGACTAGTTTGTCACCGGCAAAGACTAAGATCAAAATGTTTAGAAATTTACCTGGTACATAGTAAGCACTATAGAAGTATTTGTTTTTCTAAGCAATGGATCAGTCTCCTGACTGCTGCCTTTTT
This sequence comes from Loxodonta africana, assembly GCF_030014295.1. Lineage (NCBI taxonomy): Eukaryota > Metazoa > Chordata > Mammalia > Proboscidea > Elephantidae > Loxodonta > Loxodonta africana. Next base: position 107,142,449 of record NC_087342.1, read on the forward strand.
CACTTCCTAGCCAGGGACTTCCCTCCTGCCTCAGCACCCCATTACCTGTTATGCTGCATGAAGACCAGATTCCAAAGCTCCACCAGCTGAGGGGCTCCCGTCCCACCAGCCAAGTCATAGTGGATCTCGGTACAGGGCCCACATGGGCCAGTATCCCCCATCTCCCAGAAGTTCTCTTGTGGCCCAAGGGAAAGCACACGGCTGGCAGGCACTCTGGGGAGAAAGTCAGGCGAGTGGTGGGGAGATGGACAGACCCAGAAGCCCAGGACCCTCTCTGCCATGACAGCCCCTCCTTCAAGTTCAACAACAGGAGGAACAGGGCTGACCCCATAGTATTCTGGGGTATGCTGAGACTCTGAGGACATATGGTGGCAGTCTCTATTTCCCAACCCTCCTGCCCCCCAGGAGTGGATAACGAGAGGGTGGGCTTACCCTAAGCTGAGCCAGATGTCCCTGGTCTCCAAGTCTGGGTCCAGTCTTGCTTTGGGGTCACCACCAAAGTAGGAGACCCAGAGCCTGTCTTCAGGGATACCGTAGACTTGGGTCAGCAGTTCCCAGGCCATGCTGCAAGCCTCCTTCTGCAGCAGAAAGAGGCATGGGGTGGTGAGAGGAAGGCCCTACCGAATCGCCAATCAAGCTACACGAGCTCAGTCCTCAGTTTAAACCAAACCCATTTCAACTGCTTACCTTGTTCCCAGAACAAGCCATGACCATTTCTGCCTCTGAGGTTCTTCCTGTCCAGAAAGTGCCCCTCTCTTCTAAATGCTATCTTCTTTCAAGTCCCACCTTCTCTGTGAAACCCTTTATCCACTCTAGCCTGGGATGATTGCTAACTCCTACATTTTAGCATTACCATTTTAGCATTACCATCTAAACATTTATTTATACAGTTATTGATCAGCTATTAGGCAGGAGGCACAGGCCCTGGCCTCAAAGAGTGACAGATATTTCCATTACATATGCTTATCTGGCTCTTTGCCTCTGTGTCTGGTATGAGGCCCTGCCTAAGAAGATTCTGGAAGAATTAAGGAAGGACTAACCTTTATCTCCTTGTTGACTGACCACTGACCCTTTCCGAACTCCAGGACTCCCTGGAGACTTACCTTAAAATATTCACCCCCAAAGGCCCAACTGCCAAGCATCTCAAAGAAGGTATGATGGGAAAGGTCTCGGCCCACATCCTCCAGGTCATTGTGGCGTCCTCCTGCCCTCACACATTTCTGACTGTTGGCCACACGTCGGAAGCCTGCCATCTCGCTTCGTGGGTCCACAGTGCCCAGGAAGATCGGCTTGAACTGGAAGCACATGAAAGGGGGTGTGTGTTCCAGTTACTCAGAAGGGAAAGGTGAGGAGTGGGGACAGCTGTTCAGACTGAAGCTGGCTGTTCCCCTGAGAGCACAGTGTGGTCTTGGCCTGGGGGAGGGGCAACTTGGGAGGCTGGGGCACCCATCTCTGGTGTGTGTGGTACAGAAGGGGGTAAATAAATTATAATACAGAGACCCTCTGCTAGTCAAATAAAAAAAAAAGGCAACATAAAAGAAGTAATATGCTCGTGCCTGGCAAAAGGGCACTGCATAGCTACATCCTACATCTCAGTTTCTTCAATAACCACATCCAATAACTTGAAGGTACAAAATTGAGACCACAGTGTACTGGGCACTCCCTAGAATGTCAGCATTTAACAGAGATCTTGGGCAGCCTCTAAGGTTAACCTATTCTCCATTTTACTGATGAGAACAATGAGATCTAGAGAGGGTAAGTGCTTGTTCAAAGTCAATAGCTTAAAGAACTGCTTAGCATATAGTAAGCGCTCCATAAACACTTGTTAATGAATGAGTTTATAAATAATGAGTAAATGAAGCCAGGGTTCCCCACCAGTCTGTCCCCACAGGGCTGCACACCTGCCATTCCTAGACCTAAAACTCAACCCCAGTCCCCAGGTTCCCATGTCAAGCCCTCGGCAAACCCCGCTCCCAATCATCGTACCCAACCAGCCAAAAGCCATGAGCTCCGCCCCCGGCTTCTTTTGCCCAATCCTGCAGCGCTTTTCTTTGCGGAAAGCTCACAAACTCCGCCCCCAGCTAGCATGGCTCAGCCCCTACCTGGTTCATCCCGGCATTGACGAAAAGCAAGCTGGGGTCGCCGCGGGGCCGGACGGAAGCGGAGGGCACTAGCCGGTGACCATGGCGGTCCCGGAAGAAGCTCAGGAAGGCGTCCCGCACGGCCGTGGCCGGGGCTGGAGGGGGCTCCGATGAGAGCAGCCGGCGGCTGGAGCCCCGCCAGGAGGGCGACCTCCCAAGGGCCCGCCGCAGCCGCCCGGCTGCAGCAGCCACCGACGCCACCATCTTAGCTCCGGGCAGCGATTCCGGGGTCAAAGGGCATCGGAAGGGGTAGAAGGTGACGATCCCGTGTTTCAAGGAAGCCGGGCGTTTCCTACAGCGGCCCCTGTCGATAGGAGGACTTAGGATAACCTATGCAGCCCAGGCGAAAGTGATTGGGAATGGGGACTCCGGCCACAGTCGGTCCAGCATAGCTCCTGGCTCATGTTGCTGTTAGGTGCCGCGGAATCGATTCCGACTTATAGCGACCCTATGTATATATGTACAAGAATGAAACACTGCCTGGTCTTGCGCCATCCTCACATTCCTTGCTATGTTTGAGCCCATTGTTGCAGCCACTGTGGCACGTTAAAAAACAAAACAAACAAAAAACCCCGTTGCTGTCCAGAGAGCCTACTATGTGCTAGCCATTGTTTTAGGCACTTGGGCCACGTTAATAACAGAATTAACAAAAATCCCTGCCTTCTGGAAATCTATATCCTAGCAGTAATTGTTGTTATGCTTACTAATTTCGCAGGGTTACAAATGGGGTTGCAGTGAACAGGTGTGGGTTCAGCTGTGTGTGTGTGTGTGCGTCGCCAGGCTGAGGTGGAAACAGCAGAGAGTATCAAGGGACAGAACATCAATATTCATTCAAGAGTCGTTCAGCAAATATTTATTGAGTACCTGCTATGTGCCAGGCACTGTTCTAGGCACTTGCCGCTTACCTCTGCCCTTGGCATTGGAGAAGTCCATTTTGTCGTTAGGGACTGAAGCAGGCCCTTTGGAGCAGGAATCTAGCAGAGACATAGAAGCTGAACAACATCTGCTCCATTATTAATTGCTTAATAACATTTGGTCTTTTAATTTGCCTGGGGATCAGAGAGAATCCAGGTCGTTAGGGCAGGACCAAGCTGCCGGCTTATTGCTGCAGAGATTTCTCTCTAAGCCTCCGAATGCCCCAGGGTTTTGTGTGTTTTGCTTTAGGGTAAGAGAGATACCTACTCCGCCTTCTCCTTCTGTCATTCTCTGTGGTAATGCAGTGCTCCTGAAGCCAACACAGGCTCTTGTGTGTGCAGCCAGGCTTCTCACGGGGCTTCTCATGATGCCCTCTCAGAGAATTTGTCAAGGTTAAAGCCCAGTACGGACAGGAGAGCTGAGGTTAGTGTCATTGTCACCAAGAAGGCCTTGCTCTCCACCTGGCTCTTTTGGTCATCATCCTTTGTGAATTATATCATTTGGGAACTTTGAAACAGTCTCTTCAAGAAATGTGCAGTCTTTTTGGACTTGAGTTTCTATAAACCAAACTAAACCCATTGCTGTCGAGTCAATTCCAACTCACAGCAACCCTACAGGACCCAGTTAGAACGGCCCCACAGGGTTTTTAAGGATCGGCTGGTGGATTCCAATGGCTGACCTTTTGGTTAGCAGCTGGGCTATTAACTACTGCGCCACCAGGGCTCTTGAGTTTCCATAAACCAAACCCATTGCTGTCGAGTCGATTCTGATTCAGAGTGACCCTAAAGGACAGAGTAGAACTGCCCCATAGGGTTTCCAAGGAGCACCTGGTGGATTTGAACTGCTGACCTTTCAGTTAAGTGGCTGTAACACTTAACCACTACGCCACCAGGGTTTTCTGAGTTTCTACGGTGATAGTAAATAGTGATAGTGAATTCTCAACTTTTTATTCAGACAGAGTCCACAGAGCTTATCCCGTGATCCTCTGTTTCTCCTCTTGTCCATGTAGATTAAAGGTGTTGTTTTGAAAGTGTACTTTGCCTGTTTTGGTTTTTCCGGTGTTTTTGGAACAGGAATCTAAAGCCAGAAGGGGGATTTCTGTGAGATTAATGATCTTAAGACAAGCCTGTGAAATTCTTTCCCAAACTGAGATGGGAGTGTTTTGCTAAAGAAATCTAGCTGGGTCCACTACCTAGTACAGACATTAACTTTTTTTTTTTTTTTGTCCAGATTTTGCCCAGAAAGTTTTTTCATTATGGTAGGAATGTTATGTTTTTAGACTGACATGAATTTATAGAGTGTGGAGCCATGGATTGTTTTCCTTTTCTCTCTCTCTTTTTCAATTGTGGTGAAAACATACATACCAGAAGCCATGGATTTTTTAAATGTGTTCTTTGAGTTGTTTTCTGTTTGAAGTAGTTTTTTCCCCTGTCTTAGTAGTTTGTCCTTACCACTGATGAGTCACTCTGTTCTTTTTAATATTTCCCAGTGAAGCAAAGTGGTCCTCCTAGGATTGGGATGTATATATTCTGATTTGCTACTGTCCTCTGAGCAGGAAGTTAAACTTGAGGTCTACAGCTTCCCATGATAGATGGTGTCTTAGGCAGGGTTCTCTAGAGAAGCGAAACTAGTAAAGCGTATGAATATATATAGAGAGAAATTTATATCAAGGAAATGGCTCACGCGATTGTAGAGGCTGGGACATCCCAAATTCGTGAGTCAGGCTGGAGGCTTCTCTTTGTTCACGTAGCCGCAGGGGCTGGTGAGCCCAAGATCAGCAAGTCAGACAGCAGGGCTCTGGCTCACAGGCTGCAAAGATCAATGAATCCCAAGATTGGCAGGCAAGACAGTAGGTAAGCTGCTAGCTCAAGACCCAAGAATTGGAGGTCAGACAAACAGGAGCCAGCAGCAGGCTCCAGAGCAAGCAAAAACCCATGAGCCTTGCCAGAAAGCCCACCTATATAGGATGCAGGCCACACTTCCAAGGAAACGCCCTTTCAACTGATTGGCTACTCACAGCAGATTCCATCATGGAAGTGATCATATTATATCGAATCTTATCATGGAGGTGATTATATTATTATATGACTGCCTAAACTACATCATAACTGCCAAACCACTGAGAATCATGGCCCAGCCAAGTTGACACACAACCTTAAGGATCACAGATGGAGACAGAGAGAACTCCTCAGACTGGGCGGTTACTGACCTGGGGACTTCTTACAGGGGTACTGATTTACTGTCTTAGTATTTGTAGGAGTTTCATCTTGGGGTTTAAAATGCAAATGGGGTCTGTTTTCTCTGAGCTGTTCAGAGAACATCATTTTGGGTGCTGCCTCCATTATTGGTAAAGAAAGTGGTGCTTTGTCTTCTCTGGGGTTGGGATCTCCCTTATATTGCCATTTGACCTGGAGGTCTGTGAGTGGTGCAGGGAGCTTGTGCTCGACTGATAGCCTGAGGTTGGTGGTTCAAACCTACCATGTGGCACTGCAGAAGAAAGGCCTGGTGGTTTGCTTCTGTAAAGATTGTTGATGGTGACCCAATGTGACAGAGTAGAACTGCCCCATAGGGTTTTCTAGGCTGTAATCTTTGTGGGAACAGATTGTCAGATCTTCCATGGAGCCACCGGATGGGTTTGAATGGCCAACCTTTCAGTTAGCAGCCGAGTGCCAAGAAAATCCTACGGAGCAGTTTACTCTGCCACGCATGGGGTTGCCATGAGTTGGAATCAACTCCCCAGCAATGGGATCTGGTTTTGGTTTGGCATTAAATCTACTTATCTTGGCAGTTCCAAGGTACCGCATTCTTTGAGTCCCTGTTTTTCATCTTGCTCAAAGGAAACAGCACTGTAGAAGAACTAGATGGTGCCCAGCTACAACGGATGACTGCCCTGACAGGGAACACAACAGAGAACCCCTGAGGAAGTAGGGGTAAAAAGACCAGATTTAATGGTCTGACTGAGACTAGAAGGACGCCAGAGGTCATGGTCTCCAGACCTTCTGTTAGCCCAGGACAGGAACATTCCCAAAGCCAACTCTTCAGACAGGGACTGGACTGCACAATGGGATAGAAAATGATACTGGTGAAGAGCGAGCTTCTTTAATCAAGTAGACAAGTGAGACTGTGGGCAGCTCCTGTCTGGAGGGGAGATAAGAGGGCAGAGGGGATCAGAAGCTGGACAAATGGACACAAAAATAGAGTGGAGGGAAGGAGTGTGCTGTCTCATTAGGGGGAGAGCAACTAGGAGTATATACCAAGGTGTATATAAATTTTTGCATGAGAGACTGACTTGATTTGTAAACTTTCACTTAAAGCAAAATTAAAAAAAAAAAAAGGCAGCACCCTTACTCTGGGAGTACAAATTGTCCTGATTTCCGCAGTGGCTTTGAGAGCAGAAACCCGAAGTTAGTGATGCATTCTGCCTGGACTCAGGGTCAGAGGAGACACAAGGGAGTTTTCACCCTTACTGAGCATAAAAATTTTTGTTTCTTTGAGCATAGGGAACTCAGCTTTGGGGATTTCCTCTTATAAATCACTAAGGCTTTTTTTTTTCAAGCGTCTAGGTTAAAAGTTCACCCTACAAGAAATGTAGCTAGTTTGGTGCATTTACTTATAGCATTGTGTCACCTGGAATGGGAGAGAGCATCGCTTCTCACACTTTAACAGGCATGGGGATCTCTTGGGGTCTTGTTAAAATGCAGACATGGATTCATAGGGCTGGGATCAGGTCAAAAGTCTGCATTTCTAGCAGGCTCCCAGGTCGTGCTGTTGCTACTGCTAGTCTATCAGACCGTACCTTGAGTGACAAGGCTGTAGTAGAGGACTTGTGAGAGCCTGAACTCAGGCTTTAGGAAGTGTGCCATTGGGTGGGAAACCTTGGTGGCATAATGGTTAAGTGTTACGGCTGCTAACCAAAAGGTCGGCAGTTCAAATCTGCCAGACGCTCCTCGGAAACTCTATGGGGCAGTTCTACTCTGTCCTATAGGGTTGCTATGAGTTGGAATAGACTCAATGGCACTGGGTTGGTTGGTGCCATTGGGTGGTCCCAGGGCCCTAGGGTTGAGGGCCTTTCGTTTCTTCCCTTTCTGCCAGCAGCTGGTGGGTAGAGCTGAGAGCTCGTCGTGTGCGTGCATAGCCAAGCTCTAACCACTGCACCACCAGGGCTCCGGACATGTCATTAGAAGGGATCAGTTGATGGAGGAGGACAATATGTTTGGTAAAGTAGTGGGCCAGCAAGTGCAAGTGAGACCCGTGGAGAGATGGACTGGCATAATAGCCGAAACAATGGACTGGAGCATGTCTGAGATCAGGAGGATGGTGCCAGACTGGGCAGTGTTTCAGAGTCACTACCTACTATTTATTGAGCTTTAGTTATGTGCGAGACTGAGCGGCTTTTTTGTTAACTCATTTAATCATCACAGAAATCCTATCATGTAACTGCTATTACTCTCCTATCTTCATAGTTAAGGTTCCCCAGGGTTCAAATAAATTAATGCCACACAGCCAGTTATTGTCTAGAGTCAGGATTTGAACCCAGGCCTATCTGTCAGACTCTCAAACTGAACATGTCCTGGATATCAAGGATGCCACCTTCCAGGATGATGGACACTTATGGAGATGATCATAAGACACAGGTCAATGTGGGAGAGAGGCCCAAGGGCACCCAGGAGAGGCCAGAACCTAGTTGAGGGGAGATCTTCCTCAGCACTCTCTATATCCTTCCCACATTCCTTTGTAAATCTGAGCTCTCCCATTTTGTGACTTGATTCTCACTTGGGATTAATGAAATTTTTGTTTGTATTACCCTTAGGGAGCCCTGGTGGTGCCGTGGTTATGCGCTCAGCTGCTAACAAAAAGGTCAGCAGTTTGAACCCATCAGCTGCTCCGTGGGAGAAAGATGCAGTAATCTGCCTCAGAAAAGATTTACAGCCTTGGAAACCCTGAGGGGCAGTTCTACCCTGCCCTACAGGACCGCTATGAATCGGAATCTACTTGACAGCAATGGGTTTGGTTTGGGTTTGTTATCATTGGTTGAGCTCTGGTTTCGTTCCCTACTAGAATGTGAGCTCCTAGGGGGCAAGAACATATAGGATTTGTTTCTAACCTCAAGTCCCCTGTGCAGTTTCAGGTGCACAGTCCCAACTGCCATCAAGTTGATTCTGACTCATGGCAACCCCATGTGTGTCAGAGTAGAACTGTGCTCCACAGCGTTTTCAATGGCTGATTTTTCAGAAGTAGATTGCTAGGCCTTTCTTTTGTGGTGCCTCTTGATGGGCTTGAACTTTCGACCTTTAGGTTAGTAGCTGAGTGCTTCAACTGATGGCACCACCCAGGTGCATAGTAAGATTCTGTAAATGTTTTTGAATTGAATTCTACTTTGTGCTCAAAATATGCAACTAACTGTGGCTTGTGCAATGAAGGCATTACACATTTCCTGTAAGAAGTCTGAAAGTAGGTGATTCTAGGGTTAGTGCAGTGTCTCAAGGACCTTCACTCCTTCGTGGAAAAAAGACCACAGACAGAATTTAAAAGTAAGAACTACATTGCAAGAAGGAAGGAAGGCTTCCTCCATAGCTAGAGACTACGGACTCTGACTCCCAGTTTCTCTAATCTTCAAAATTATAGGCTTGCTCTTTCACATGAGTACCACCCAGGGGTCCTTCTAAGAATTGCCTTGAGGTCAGCACGGGAGGAGAGGCCTCGTGACAGCATCATAAGTTACTAAACGTAAGAAATGCTGTTTGAAAGTGATATGGTTACATATTTAAGATCCACCAAGGTGTCAGTTATTGTCCAAGGGAGTAACCCATTCAGGATCTCTTTGTTAGTTGAGATTTTAACTTTAGGAATAATTACATGAAGCTCTGTTGGCTTTAGAAACTGTTTTCTTCATCTTTCTTCTGTCTGGTCTGACATCCTTAGTGTGGGGCATCTAATTTTTAGGAGAATAACGTGAAGCTCTCTTGAGTTGCTTTTCTCTTCCCCTTTCATCTTCTTCACCCTTCTTAGGTGATGCCTTTTGGCCTCATGTAGCTGTAGACATCACATCCATGTTGAAGGCAAGGGGAAAGGAGAAAGGGCAGCTCCAAGCAACCTGCCTGACTCTCATCAGAAAACAGAAGTTTCCCAGAAGCCCCTAACAGATTTCTGAGTCTGTCTCATTGGCCAGACTCTGGATCATATGACTAACCTTGGCTGCAAAGGAAACCTGGAAAATGAGTTTCTATTCTTTTCAGCTCTATAATGGGATTTGAAGGACCCCTTGTGGTGCAACAGTTGAGCGTTCGACTACTAAACAAAAGATTGGCAATTTGAATCCACCCAGCTGCTCTGTAGGAGAAAGACCTGGCAACCTGCTCCCATAAAGATTACAGCGCTGGAATCCCTACGGGGCAGTTCTGTTCTGTCAAATGGGGTTGCTATGATTGGAATCGACTCTACAGCGCCCAACAACAACAAAAATAATGCAATTTGGGCAAGGCAGAGAGGGTCGGCCATTGGGTACAAGTGTATCTTGTTATCCAGTTGGAATGGGGGCCTCTTAGGGCATGGTGGAGAAGTGGAAAAACCAGGGTCTTTGAATTCAAGCAGATCTGGGAATTCCAACCTTGTCACTTATTAATGCCTGACTTTAAACACATTTTTAGCTCCTTTTTTTTTTTTTAGCCTTGGTTTCTGCACTAGTAAAGTGGAGTAGGTTGTATGAATAAAGATAAAGATGAAAAAGGGCTTTGTATAGCAAGGAGTCTGGTGGTGCGATGGTTAAGCACTCGGCTGCTAACCAAAAGGTTGGTTGTTGGAACCCACCCAGTGGTTCCATGGAAGAAAGACTTGGTGACCTGCTCCTTTAAGAATTACAGCCTAAAAAACCCTATGCGGCAGTTCTGTTCTGTCATATGGGCTTGACGGCACCTAACAGCAACGAAGTACTTGTCGCGTAGGAAATGTTCAGCTAGTGGTATTTTCTTTCCTTTTTTTTTTTTTTTAAATAATTTTTATTGTGCTTTAAGTGAAAGTTTACAAATCAAGCCAGTCTCTCACACAAAAACCCATATACACCTTGCTACACACTCCCAATTACTCTCCCCCTAATGAGACAGCCTGCTCTCTCCCTCCACTCTCTCTTTTCGTGTCCATTTCACCAGCTTCTAACCCCCTCCACCCTCTCATCTCCCCTCCAGGCAGGAGATGCCAACATAGTCTCAAGCGCCCACCTGATCCAAGAAGCTCACTCCTCAGCAGCATCCCTCTCCAACCCATCGTCCAGTCCAATCCATGTCTGAAGAGTTGGCTTCGGGAATGGTTCCTGTCCTGGGCCAACAGAAGGCCTGGGGGCCATGACCACCGGGGTCCTTCTAGTCTCAGTCAGACGATTAAGCCTGGTCTCATGAGAATTTGGGGTCTGCATCCCACTGCTCTCCTGCTCCCTCAGGGTTTCTCTGTTGTGTTCCCCGTCAGGGCAGTCATCGGTTGTAGCTGGGCACCATCTAGTTCTTCTGGTCTCAGGATGATGTAGTCTCTGGTTCATGTGGCCCTTTCTGTCTCTTGGGCTCGTAATCACCTTGAGTCCTTGGTGTTCTTCATTCTCCTTTGATCCAGGTGGGTTGAGACTAGTTGATGCATCTTAGATGGCTGCTTGCTGGCATTTAAGACCCCAGACGCCACTCTTCCAAGTGGGATGCAGAATGTTTTCTTAATAGATTTTATTTTGCCAATTGACTTAGATGTTCCCTGAAACCATGGTCCCCAGACCCCTGCCCCTGCTACGCTGGCTTTCAAAGCACTCAGTTTATTCAGGAAACTTCTTTGCTCTTGGTTTAGTCCAATTGTGCTGAACTCCCCTGTATTGTGTGCTGTCTTTCCCTTCACTTAAAGTAGTTCTTATCTGCTATCTAATTAGTGAATGCCCCTTTCCCACCCTCCCTCCCTCCCCCCTCTTGTAACCACAAAAAAATGCTTTCTTCTCAGTTTAAACTATTTCTCAAGTTCTTGTAATAGTGGTTTATACAATATTTGTCCTTTTGCAACTGACTAATTTCACTCAGCATAATGCCTTCCAGGTTCCTCCATGTTATGAAATGTTTCACAGATTCCTCACTGTTCTTTATCGATGTATAGTATTCCATTGTGTGAATAGACCATAATTTATTTATCCATTCATCCGTTGATGGGCACCTTGGTTGCTTCCATCTTTTTGCTATTGTAAACAGTGCTCAATAAACATGGGTGTGCATGTATCTGTTCGTGTAAAGGCTCTTATTTCTCTAGGATATATTCCAAGGAGTGGGATTGCTGGATCCTATGGTAGTTCTATTTCTAACTTTTTAAGGAAGCACCAAATTGATTTCCAAAGTGGTTGTACCATTTGACATTCCCACCAGCAGTGTAGAAGTGTTCTAATCTCTCCACAACCTCTTCAACATTTATTATTTTGTGTTTTTTGGATTAATGCCAGCCTTGTTGGAGTGAGAGGAAATCTGATTGTAGTTTTGATCTGCATTTCTCTAATGGCTAATGATCAGGAACATTTCCTCACATATCTGTTAGCTACCTGAATGTCTTCTTTAGTGAAGTGTCTATTCATATCTTTTGCCCATTTTTTAATTGGGTTATTTGTCTTTTTGTAGTTGAGTTTTTGCAGTATCATGTAGATTTTAGAGATCAGGCCCCAGTCGGAAATGTCACAGCTAAAAACTTTTTCCCAGTCTGTAGGTAGTCTTTTTACTCTTTTGGTGAAGTCTTTGGATGAGCATAGGTGTTTGATTTTTAGGAGCTCCCAGTTATCTAGTTTTTCTTCTACATTCTTTATAATGTTTTGTATACTGTTTATGCCATGTATTAGGGCTCCTAACGTTGTCCCTATTTTTTCTTCCATGATCTTTATCGTTTTAGATTTTATATTTAGGTCTTTGATCCATTTTGAGTTAGTTTTTGTGCATGGATTGAGGTATGGGTCTTGTTTCATTTTTTTGCAGATGGATATCCAGTTACGCCAGCACCATTTGTTAAAAAGACTGTCTTTTTCCCATGTAACTGTTTTGGGGCCTTTGTCAAATATCAACTGCTCATACGTGGATGGGTTTAGGTCTGGATTCTCAATTCTGTTCCATTGGTCCATGTATCTGTTTTTGTACCAGTACCATGCTGTTTTGACTACTGTGGTGGTATAATAGGTTCAAAAATCAGGTAAAGTAAGGCCTCCCACTTTGTTCTTCTTTTTCAGTAATGCCTTATTTATCAGGACCTCTTTCCCTTCCATATGAAATTGATGATTTGTTTCTCCATCTCATTAAAGAATGTCCTTAGGATTTGGATCGGAGTTGCATTAAATGTATAGATCGCTTTTGGTAGAATAGACATTTTTATAATGTTAAGTCTTTCTATCCACGAGCAAGATATGTTCTTCCACTTATGTAAGTCTCTTTTGGTTTCTTGCAGAAGTGTACTGTAGTTTTCTTTTACATCTCTGGTAAGATTTATTCCTAAGTATTTTATCTTCTTGGGGGCTACTGTAAATGGTGATTTCTTTTTGACCTTCTTTTTTTGGTGTATTTTCTCTCCTTTTTAATTTCTCCTTCAGTATCTAGGCTTCAGTGAACTTTGGGATGTCATTGAAACAGCATGAGAAAGGGCTGACGTGGCCTGGAATTGAGTTCCAACTCTGCCTCTTACAAATTCCCTATGTGATCATGTGCAAAACACTTAATCTTCCTCTCTTGTGAAATTAGGATAATTATATATATTTTGCTTAACTCAAGGGTTGTAATAAGATAATGATGTAAAGCAGTTTGAAAAATAGATAGTAAGGCACACTACAAATGTAGGGGTAGAGCTGGGCTTGGGCATAGACAAAATATGAATAAAAAATGGCGACACCCTCTTCAGCCTACTCTTCTACTGGGCTCCTCATTCATGCTGCCTCCTGCTATCGCCTCAGCACCATGTATCTTAGTGTATGTCCAAATTCTCCTTGATGGGGAAACTTCTCAGTCTTGTGACCCGTTCTCATAAGGCCTTGTTCTCAAATTCTGATGGTGGGTGGCAATGAGTTAATCAGAGAAACTGTTGTTGGGTGCCTTTGAGTCAATTCTGAGTCATAATGACCCCCGTGTAACAGAGTAGAACTGCCCCTTAGGGTTTTCTTGGCTGTCATCTTTATGGGAGCAGATTGCCAAGTCTTTCTCCCACCTCGGTGCATTGAAACTGCCAAACTTTCAGTTAGCAGCTGAATGCTTAACCATCTGCACAACCAAAACCCATAGCCATCGAGTTGATTGTGACCCATAGCCACCCTATAGGACAGAGTAGAACTGCCCCTTAGGGTTTTCTTGGCTGTCGTCTTTATGGGAGCAGATTGCCAAGTCTTTCTCCCACCTGGATGCATTTGAACCACCAAGCTTTCAGTTAGCAACCGAGTGCTTAACCAGCTGCACCACCAAAACCCATTGCCATCGAGTTGATTGTGACCCATAGCCACCCTATAGGACAGGATATAACTGGCCTATATTGTTTCTAAGGCTGTAATCTTTACGGAAGCAGGCTGCCACATCTTTCTCCCTTGGAGCAGCTGGTGGGTTCCAACTGCCCACCTTTCAGTTAGCAGCCAACCGCTTAAACGCTGTGCCACCAGGGCTCCTTAGTCAGAGGAACTAAATGCTGCTTTTGTGTCAACTCTGTTGGAGGTTACAGGACCCAGTCCACGTATGGGCTCAGCTTCTTTAGGTATGATGTTGGCATGTGGGAATTTTATACTGGCTAGTGGTGGAAGGAGCGCTTTAGCCTGGACAGTACCGAGAGAGAGGAGGAGGTGTGTGTGTGTGTGTGAGGGGTGTGTGTGTGTGTGTACGCGTGCGCACGTGCGCACGCACACACGCATTGGGGTGGGGGTGGGGAAGGTGTCATGAGGTAAGGGGGAGTCACCGTTTACAACTGGTTCGGTTTGGTTTTGGTTTTATGTAGTGCTATGAAAAGATCTCCAAAAGCGAAAAGGAAAACGCTCATGGTAGTATGTGCTGTGTGCTGCTAAAGCACAGAAAGGGAGGGAAATATAACACAAATGCGTATTTGTTTGATTAGCTCTGGAAGGGATACACAAGAAATAACAGTGATTTCTATTGGAATGGGGGTGCAGTTAGGACGGGCCAATTGGGGGTTGAGGTGGGAGAGAGGCTTTTCCCTGTATACCTTTTTATAGTTTTTTTTTATTTTGTGAGCTATGTAAGTGAATTACGTTTTCAAAATAACATAAAATATGAAAAGAGATTATGTAGAATAACATGAGACAGTGCTATCAAGCTCTTCAGCATAAATAAGAGGAAAACGTCGAGACTGTGGCATGCCCTGATTGACCATAATTTCATTTAGAAAGGCTGTGAGACAAAGACTCTGCATCTTAATACATGGAGTGTATGTGGCTCTGCTGTCAGAGTCCGCTCTTTTGATACTGGTTTTATTTCTCTTTGTTATGTTTTTTTATTTTGTATGTTTATTCTGTTCTTGGGTACTGTCCTGTCGATTTGGACTTGTAGCGACTCCATGTGACAGAGTAGAACTGCCCCATAGGGTTTTCTAGGCTTTTTTTTTTTTTTTTTAATCTTTATGGGAACAGATCAAGTCTTTCTCCCGAGGAGCCCCTGAGTGGATTCCAGCTGCCAACTTTTCGTTTAGCAGCCAAGCCCTTAACTGTTGTACCACCGGCGCTCCTTTTGTTTATTCTACCGGTAAGTTTGTCGTCAAATCTTTCCCCTTTCCCAAAGATATTTGGATAGACTACATCCCGTAAGTTGGATTTTTGGATACATTGTCTTCCAGAACTCATGCTACAAAGGTGGGGATCTTGTGATGGCGGTGGCCCCTGGAAACTGGAGGAGCTCACTCACCAGTGTCTGACTTTCCTGCAGCTTCCCTCTCCCTGTCAGTTGAGCTTTTAGGAATGGAGATAGTTGCTTTGGCATCAGTCTAGAGACTCATGATGGGAAGTCCTCCCACAAAAGATGTTCTAATAAATTTGAGCACAGAGCTCCATTAGCCGTTCATGAAATGGCGCCTCCCTCTTTGTCTGTGAGGGAAGTCTGGAGAATGGAAAAGTAAACACAATTAGGAATCCTAACATTAGGGCAATTTTCCTTTGCTATCAGCTTACTCTTCTCTCTTTGAGATGCTATTAAAAATACATGCAGGATGTGAGTGAGATAAAACATATCAAAATTCAAGTTGATTCAATTTACAAGGGCACTCTTCCTCTGGCCCTCTGGCAGTGACTTTAGCCATCTGAGACACAGCTCAGAGTATGGGAGTGAGGGAAAAAGGCCTCTGAGCTGCGAAAAGTGCTGCCATAAAGCCCACAGACCTCATTTCAAAGAAGAGCTTCTCCTACTCTCACTCAGGGCCTGTTGAATCAGTGACTTATTTTAATAGTAATAGCTGCCCCTTTCCAGGTACTTCCTATGTGCCAAGTAACATGCTTTACATATTTAATCTTCATAACAACTCCATGAGGTAAATTACTATTATTCTCATTTTGTAGATGAAGAAACTGAGGGAAGTTAAGTGACTTGTCTAAGGTCACACAGACAGTAAGCTAGAGAGCAGGAATTTCAACCCAGACAGCCAGGCTCCAGAGCCTCTGTTACTGCCTTGCTCTGTTTACCTCCCATCTGATTGTGTGTGTGTATTTAGTATGTATAATTCTAAAAACTTGGATAGTTGGTTTTCCATCTCTTGGCAGATTAGGAGGTGGGGCTTCTAGAAGCAAGGACCCTGCCCAGTGAGAGACATAGACTGGCAGCCTAGAGGTGACTGAGGAGATGCAGGAACTGTAAACTCCAGCAGCCTGGATCTTGCTATGAGTCAGCCCCACACATTTCAGTTGTCCCAGCAGGAACCACCAAAAAGCAATTTAGTACCATGATTAAGGAGTCCCTGAATGGTACAAAGGAGCCCTGTTAAAGTGCTCGACTACTAACCAAAAGGGTGAAGGTTTGAATCCACCCAGAAGGGGCTTGAAAAAAAGACCTGGTGATTGACTTCTGAAAAACTAGAACCCTATGGAGCACAGTTCTACTCTGACATTCATGGGGTTGTCATGAGTTGAACTGGACTTCATGGCAACTGTTTTTTTTTTTATTTTTAAACTATGATTAAGATTCATAAACATGGCTGTGGCAGACACTGTAAGCTGTCTCTTTCCTTGTCTTAGTAATAGATCCCCCAACTCTTACATGGACCATGGCTGGCCACTGAGTCTCTCTTGCTGGTAGTTTTGGCCCTTGGTCTAGGAGGAGAAGTGAGATGTGCCAGGTCATACAAGCTCTGTCCTTCTGCCTTTTCCTTTCCGTGGGCTGGAATATCATCTTGGGGATTGGGGTGGTAGGAAGGGTAACACCCAGGGATGCCAGAGTAAGAGGATGGAAAGAACTTGAGTCCATGACCTTGCGCAGACACCAGGGGAGCCATGAACTATTTATTCCTGCATTGCTACATTCGAGAGAAATGTGCTGTCTTAGAAACAAGCCATTTTAAATCTCTAGAGCAGGCAAACTCACAAGCCGATGAACACACCCTGAGACATCAAGGAAAAGTTACATTATGTTTGCTGTATTTTGTTAACAAGTCAAGGAAATATTAAAAACATTTTAGAAAGAACTCAATAACAAATACACTTGGAGGCCTAATAGGATCAACCTTAATTATTTGGAAACATCCCTGGAAAATCACTTAATGGTGGCAGAAAAAAGGAGGTATACTCTACTTGGATGGTGTACTAAAGAGAGGGTTGAAATTCAGTTTAGTTCCAAAAATGTTTATGGAATGCCTACTATGTGCCAGGCAGGACAGATGGAGTCCTGCCATCAGGGAGCACACAGTCAGTGGGGCGCAGAGGACAAGGCTGGTGAACATGTAGATATAGAAAATGATCAACGCGATGGAGCCCATAACTCAATGCTATGTTGGGGCATCAGGGAAGGCTCTTTGGAGGGACGTCCAAGTAGAGTTCTACAGACCAAGTAAGAGAAGCTTTGCTGGCCAGTGTTCTAGCTCTTTGTAGTGCTGAATTTCCTGTAAGGACAGAACCACTGGTGTTTTAAGGAGGTTGGAGCTAAAAGACCCATTCAAGAGGCTTCTCTGACTTCAGAAACGTGCCCGTTGAAATTAACAATAGGTTTCTCCCTTTCCTTTTTCCTTCTTGTTCCGAGCTCCTCCCACCCATGGGATAGGTTCTGGCAAAGTTTAGGGTGGCCAGTGTGCCACCCTCTTGGGACTTAAGTAAGAAGATGTCACGTAGATATGTCTTCTGGGAATCAGAAAGGTCTTCAGCTAACAGTGTCTTTTCCTTCATTGTTGTTGTTGGGCGCCATCAAGTCGATTCCGACTACTAGCGACACTGTGTGACAGCGTAGAACTGCCCCATAGGGTTTTCTTGGCTGTAATCTTTACAGAAGCAAATCGCCAGGCCTTTTGTCCTGAAGAGTCACTGGGTGGGTTTGAACTGCCAACCTTTCCATTAAGCGCTCCTTCCTTCATCTTTAGTAGTGGTAAAAGCTGAAGGAGCAGCCAGGGCCCTCAGGGAATTAAAAGCACGAGTTTGCTCAGTCTCATCCTCAATGACAGGCTGATAGATAGTGGGCAAATTATTGAACTCTGGCTGGCAGCTGCTCTGCGATGATGATGTTATCCTTACCCGAGAAGGGGACTGTAGGGAATGATAAATCAAAGGTATTAGATAGCACTTGGCAGACTGAAAAAAAGGTAATTAATTACTTTGGAGCAGTCTTGCAGAAATATCGATGCCTGAAAGACACTTGACATTTTCTTTTCCTTAGACAATATGAACTCAGGAAAAGAGTCCAAATTATGGTAGTTGGGGTAAAGAAAAGGTAGAATAGGGCCTGTCATGAGGACTTTCTTGCCCTGAAACATGGTTTGAGGCTGAGTTTCTTGGGGGTATTACACCAAACTTCTTTATTTACCTCTCTGGCCCTCAAAGTTAGGACTGTTGCCAAGTCGTGAGCACTATACTCCTTTAAGAACTATTTGTATGGGATCAAATTGATGATGGCAACTCGAAAGATTAGATAGGAACCTTAGGGGCAGTGAGTTTATACTAATGGGGGAGGAATAACTTGGAAAATGAGGGAGAGAATGATTGCATAACTCAATGTCACTGAGTTGAACATGTAGAAACTGTTGAATTGGTGTATGTTTTGCTGTATATATTCTCTATATGCACAGACACATATATATGTGTGTATATACATATATACGCATATGTGTACATAAGCATGTATGTGCATACAAACATTTTTATTTGACTTTTAATGTTTATCACACTTGGTTCTTTAAAAATATTTTACTGTGTTTTAGGTGACAGTTTACATAGCAAATTAGGTTCCCACTGAAAAATTTTTATACAAATTGTTCCATGACATTGATTACATTTTTCAGTGTCAACATTCTCATTATTTCTATTCTGTTTGTTCTGTTTCCATTAATCTAGCTTCCCTGCCTTTCCTTAGCTTCTCATCTGTGTTGTGGGGTAAATGTTGACTGTTTGCTTTGATATAGTTGATTATTTAAGGGAGCATAGTGTTCACAGTTGATACTGTTTATTTTATAAACCAATCTATTATTTGACTGGGAGGTGACCACTGGGAGTGACTTCAGTTTCAAATTCAAAAGCTATCTTAGGGTGCTAGTCTCAGGGGTTCCTCTACTCTCTGTCTTAATCGTCTGGTGTTGCTGTAACAGAAATATCACAAGTGGATGGCTTTAACAAAGAGACATTAATTTCCTCACAGTCTAGTAGCTAGAAGTCCAAATTCAGGGTGTCAGCTCCAGGGGAAGGCTTCCTCTCTCTGTCGGGTCTGAAAGAAGGTCCTTGTCATCAGTCTTCCCCTGGACTTGGAGATTCTCTGCACAGGAACCCTGGGTACAAAGGACACACTCTGCTCCCAGCACTGCTTTCTGGGTGGTAGCAGGTCCCCAACTCTCTGCTTGCTTCCCTTTCCTTTTATCTCTTGTAAGGTCAAAGGTGGTACAGGCCACACCCCAGGGAAACTCCTTTTACATTGGGTTGGGGATGTGATCTGAGTAAGGGTGTTACATCCCACCCTAGTCCTATTTAACCACAGGCAGAGATTATGATTTATAACACACAGGAAAATCATGAAATGGAGGACAACCACACAATACTGGGAATCATGCCTAACCAAGTTGACACATGTGTTTGGGGGCACAATTCAATCCATGACACTATCAGTTCAGTAAATCTACCCTTTTTCAGGAATTTGAGTTTTGCTCTACATTTTTTCCCTTTCTATCTGGAAACTTCTATTATGTCCTTGGCCAGAATGGTTGGTAGTAGTAGCTGGGCACCATCTTACTTCTCCTGGTCTCAGGCTAGATGAGGCCGTGGTTCATGTGAGCTATTAGTCCTGTGGCCTAGTTTCTTCTTTGAGTTGTTGGTTTCCTTCATTGTCTTTTGTTCCAGATGAGTAGAGAACGATAGTTGTATTATCACACTTGTTGTTGATGCAAAACTTTCTGATCAGATAAAAAAAAAAATGAGATAAATAAAATACCAAAGAAAAATTGGAAATGAAATTTCCATTATAATTCAGCAGACTTATATTAACCTTGAATGAGTTAACATGGCCATCTTTGAGATAATAGGTAAGTATATTGGGCAGTGACTGTTTAGTACATGGCTAAGTACTTATATTTTAATGTAATCTTTCCCTAAAAAAAAAAAGGTGCAAAATTGCTTCCTGATGTTCTTAGGGGAGAGAATTAAATCCATACCGTCATCCACCAGGCAGTGCATGTTCTGGCAGTGACCCTCCCTCTCCCTCCTTCATCCGCCCTTCTCTTACCCTGCTTCAGTTTTTTCACAGCACTTAGTTCTCTCTCTTCTTTTTGTATTTATTTGTCCTCGATTTTTACACTTGTTATTGCAATAGAACATAGGTGCAGAAGAGTGCATATAGGTGATACACTGAGTGGATTTCCCAGTGGTTGTAGACTTTTGATATGAAGTTAAATGAATAGTTTCTTTTATAAGAATCAGCACAAAGCTAGTTCCTATGAGATAGAGGTTACAGATGTTCCAAATGTCCAACTTCTCCAAACTGCTCTACCACTCCATCAACTCTAATACCAACTACTCCTCCTCCTCTCAGTTCTCTTCCTCCCATCTTTGGGTTTGTTAACTTGCTGCAACATCTCACAGAACTCATGTACTGTACTTACGATTATGGGGTTTATTAGGGAAGTAACAGGTTACTACTCTGTCCTATAAAAAACCCAACCAAACCCATTGCTGCTGAGTTGATTCTAACTCATGGCGACCCTATAGGACAGAGTAGAACTGTCCCTTAGGGTTTCCAAGGAGCAGCTGGTAGATTTAAACTGCTGACCTTTTGGTTAGCAGCCAAGCTGTCAACCACTGCGAGACCAAGGCTCCCATTCTATCCTATAGGGTTCCTATAAGTTGGAATCGGCTCGATGACAGTGGGTTTGTTTGTTTTTTAAACAGGTCAGAATTCAGGATCAGGGTCAACTTGGAAGTAACAGGAACAACTCAGGATACAATTCTTCAATCAGGACAGCTTCTTCTCAGGCTGCTGCTGCCGGGCCTCTGTCGGGCCTTGCTGCCACTGCGCTCCGTGCCCGTCTCCTGGTTCTCTCCACTTGTGCCACCACTGCTCTTGTCACACCATTTCTCATGGTCTTCAATGTTATAGACCCTTCTTCTCTCTCTCTTTGTGTCTCTCCCTAAAACCTCTGTAAGGGAAGCTGGTTATATAGCAAGCTGCTTATCAATTTCAAGTTGTAATCCCCACCCCCCAGCAAGACCACAAACTAACCAATCCCCTACAAGAGTTCCATGTACCTTATTTGCATAGTACTACCTTGTCATTTTGTAGGAGTCACAAGACCATGCTTAAAAAAAAAAAAAAAAAGTCATTTTGTAGGAGTCACAAGACCATGCTTCGTAGGGCCATATTAAAGCAATTCACTGCACTGCAGAAGTGGACTGGCAGTGACCTTGAGCACCAGACACCATGTGCTGCCTTGAGGTGTGATCAATTGCTTTCGTGTGGCCTTTCTTGCCATGGTCTTGTGACTCCCACCCAAGTGATTGAGTGGGACTATTACACAAATAGGGTAATTGTGGCCCACCAAGGGGATTGGTCAATTTTGCCATCCTGATAGGCTTAAAATGAGCCATTCCAAAGGTGGGAAGGAAAGAATCCCACTTCTACCAAGGAAGAATAGCCAGGAGCAGAAAGGGTGTCCTTTGGACCCAGGATCCCTGCACTGAGAAGCTCCTGGAAGGAGACAGAGAGAACAAGCTGTAACCCTGAAGTCAGCGAGAAGTAGTGGCAGGAGAGACTGGCAGGAGATCAAGCACTGGGCTTGCTGGCCCACGGATGGAGAAAACTGAGTGACTGTGGTGCCTCTGGAGAGTTATTGGCAGGGCTAAAACAGCTTTGTAACACTTGCCTGAGCAGGGCAGAGACTGAGGGGCCAGAAAGAGGTTTGCCTGCAAGCACAACTGAAAAGAGGCTATCCTGATGCAAAAACTGTATCCTGAGTGTTCCTGAGCCGGGATTGTAACCTGTCAATTCCCTAATAAACCCCATAATAGTGAGTGTTGTCTGTGAGTTCTGTGTGGCCATTGCAGTGAATTATCGAACCCAGCAGAGAAGTAGAGGGTGCTGTGGGAGGGATGGTTGGTGTCAGAATTGGTAAAGGTGGCAGAGGGCGGAGGCATATCTGACCTCCGCCTAATAGGAATCAGCCTTGGGCTGTTGGTCTTGGTTCTCCTTCCCCCTTGTGAAGAGGGAGGAGGCCAGACACTGCCCCTATGCCATTTTTACACACTTTCTGCTGTTTTGGTGCACGTTTATTAATGTTCAGCCGTGTGACAACAGGCTCCAGCCAGCAATGGTGCCTTGAAACCCATCCTCCTGGACTTTTCTCTTATTTCCTGTCATCACTGTGAGAAACTATGTAGCTAATGTTTTAATGGCAGACCACAGTCTCCAGTGTGAGCAATGGGCGCTGCTAACTTCACAGTTAACTGCTCTTTCCCATCACAGGACTAAGTGGATTCCTTCCACTTAAGTGGATTCAGTTAAGTGCTCAGGGGTGGAGTGAATGCTATTTCTCAGAATAAATCGAAGCCATGTTTAAAGGATGCTGTTTGTTCAGTGATGATTTCTGAACTTTTCTTTTTCATCTGCTCTCAAAGGCTTCCTCCTAAATATGTAGATTTTGTACCCCAAAGAGTGCCTGTTAAAAAGAAATGTGTTAAATATGCACTTCTGCCTCTTTTTTGCCTGTACCCCTTCCCTAAATCTGAATCCTATTTGGCTGAACAAGAATCATCGGTAACTTTTAAAGGCCTGTTTCATCTAGGAGAAAGGCACATCTGGTTGGAGTATCTCTGGAAAATGAGGAAGCAGAAGAGGAATCTGAAAAGATTGAACATGGGAAGTGAGAACATGTTCATGCTTTATTCCAGAGCATGAGAACCAGGAGGACGTTGGGTTTGGAGGATGTGGGCAGTCCTGCAGCAGGGTCCTTTCTCTTGCCAAAGCCTCATCAAGTTTGAGCAGTCCAGTCATTGAAAAGCTGGACCACAGGTTTGTCTCAGGGGTTGGAGAAGACTGAAGGGGAAGGCTTTTTCACTCTACTTGTTAAGTAACAAAGACCAATAGCTTCCTAAGCCCCTGGGTGTCTTGGAGGAGTTATTGAGAATGGATGATTGTGGTAGATTGAATCATTGTTCTCAATTCATCACACCCTTCCTGTATGAGAACTATACATCTATACTCTGTGCCACGTGGCTTTATATTGTTTCCCACTGGTGTGGATGGAGTATATTTCCTCACCCCACTGGTGTTGGGCTTGCCCATGTGACTTGATTTGGCTCATGGAATATAAGTGGAAAAGATAGTGAGCCAATGTCTGTCTAAGTCCTCAAGAAGCATTGTGTAATGAACCAGCAACTACATCATCCTGAGACCAGAAGAACTAGATGGTGCCCGACTACAACCGATGACACCCCTGACAGGGAACACGACAGAGAGCCCCTGAGGGAGCAGGAGAGCAGTGGAATGCAGACCCCAAATTCTCATAAGACCAGACTTAATGGTCTGACTGAGACTAGAAGGACCACTGTGGTCATGGCCCCCAGACCTTCTGTTGGCCCAGGACGGGAACCATTCCCAAAGCCAACTCTTCAGACATGGATTGGACTGGACAATGGGTTGGAGAGGGATGCTGGTGAGGAGTGAGCTTCTTGGATCAGGTGGACACTTGAGACTATGTTGGCATTTCCTGCCTGGAGGGGAGATGAGAGGGTGGAGGGGGTTAAAGCTGACGAAAAGGACATGAAAAGAGAGAGTGGAGGGAGAGAGCAGGCTGTCCCATTAGGGGGAGAGTAATTGGGAGTGTGTAGCAAGGTGTATATGGGTTTTTGTGTGAGAGACTGACTGGATTTGTAAACTTTCACTTAAAGCACAATAAAAATTATTAAAAGAAAAAAAAAGAAGCATTGTGTATTTTCACTCATCCCACTTGTTCTTTTGGCATCTGACAGAAGAAGAACATTCCTCGCAGAGCTGGTGATCCCAAGAGAATGAGACATGTGGAGCAAACCCAAGTCCAAGCTGTAGCTTGAAGCCGGAAGTACATTGATGTTAGCTAACCTGCAGACCCATGAGTGAGAACAATATATGCTTGTTGTTATAGACCACTGAATTTTGTGCTGATTTGTTACACAGCATTATTGTAGCAATAGCGGGCTAATATTAAGACCAAAACTCAGAAGCCAAGAGGAAAAGAGTAGATGAAGTAGATTTCTGACACCTAAGTCAGGAAGGAAGAGACAGTGGGGTCTAAGCATAGAATAAGTAAGGAAGGGCCTCCAAGAAGAACAGCAAGGTGGAGATATGGGAGGAAAGGAATACTGCAGCTCTGCCAGATGCTGGGGATAGGCAGGGAGAGGAGGAAGCACACAGGAAACACACACACACACACACACACACACACACACACACCCGTCCTCTTTGCCTTTTGTTAGCACTATGATTCCAAGAGAGCTAGACTTACTGTTGTTGTTGCCAGGTGCCATCTTTTGTTAGAAAAGTCTTTTTGCTTCTGCCTCATTGCCCTGGTAGAGCCCTGATTGCTCTACGTGGATCCGACTTTACCCTGATGCTGCACCTGTGCCCGTGAATCCCTGGAAGCCATTTCCTGGGCCCTTCTGGGAGGCAAAGGAGTTCCTAAATCAGGAGTTTTAGCTTGTGTGTGTGTGTGCGTGTGCCATGGATCCCTTCTAAGAGTGTTCTTTAAAAACCCTAAATAAAGTACATAAGATTACAAAGGAAACTTTTTGTACTGAAATACACTTATCAAAACATTTTAAGAGAGCAATAGTCAGTGGTGATGTCACCAAGATGGTGGAGTATTGGGGGAATGGTCTGCCTCTACACCTCCCATCTAGGCTATATAAGTTTAAGCCTTGGGCCCAGAGCATTCTCTGATAAGGAGGCTGGGAATTGGGTTGCCTTCTTTCTCCTGGTTCCTTCTCCTAATCAGAGAAGACTTCCACCTGTTCTGGGCACACAGTAACTTTCTCTGTCTCTTGCACATGTGTGGACACCATATGGTACCTGGCCAACCCCACTTCTATATCTGTTCCTGGTGGAGCGGGAACGGTCTCTTTCATACTATGGCACAAGAAGGGGAACATGCCAGATTGTAGGAGCTGGCTTTGAGAGGTAGACTGAAGGGGAAACAAGCTTTGTGAGGCCAAACATGAGTGATCTCATGTGGTCTGCTAGTTCACTACAGTTTGCTAAGTCATCCTTGTGTAAGTCCCTGACATGTAGCCACTATCATCTACTGCCACTATAAAACTTCTGTCCTCCCACTGTGGGGTGTGGAGATCTGCTTTGGTCCTGCAGCCACCCAGGGCTTGCATATGTGAGTCTTCCTAAGAAACTCCTTTTCTTCCACCCTGGAGTTGCCTACCTCTTTCTTTGGTCTCTCGGTGCCCTCCATTTTTGGAGGCAGGTTTCACATTACCGGTCCATGCCTGGACAATAGAGTGTGAAGCTCCACATTTCTGTCCCCTAAAGAAACATCAAAAATCAAGTAGAAACTGTGAAAACTAAACTCTGGTAACAGAGATTTACAACAACCAAATGGACCCTGAATCAAGAAAATGTCAAGAAAATGGTAGGTAAGCTTTGTTGTTTTTTGTTACTGGACTGTGCATCCTCCCACTTCACCTCCTCGGCTCAACAAGTGACAGCCTGTTTCCAGCCTAGGAACCCTGGTCCTTGGTTTTGAAGGGAGCAGACCACACCTTATGCACAGAGTATTGTGCTTGTCTGTTTGAACCTGTTGAGTGGTTACCTAAAAGACAGAAGCAAAGAGTACATCTCTGTTTTGTCCATCTTGGAGGTAGCACAGGATAGAGGAGTGGTGGGCATAGTCCAGCACTGTAGGGTGGCCTGAAAGGACTGTAGCTGCCTGGGACAAGAGAGAGCATTTGAGACACACAACAGAGAGCTTAGGGTTAAGGTCAAGGAGTCCGGAAGAGTTTCTTTGAGAAGTTGGGGCATTCGGAACCACCAGTGTATACTAGGGAATTTAGAAAGCTGTAAGTATGCCCAGGTCAAGACACATGCTTCAGGCCCAGTGTAAGCCTGGCTAAGTGTTGAAAGAGTTCCCATCACAGAGCCAGTCTGCAAAGACTGCAAGAGGGTTTTTTTTCCCCCTATTGTTCTTTGATATATTTTTTTAAACTCTTGGTGTTCAAGGAAATATCTGTCAGAACAATAGCTAAATGAACACAGACTTCAGAGTACACACACGTGAAGTAGCCTAGTCTTTGCGAAAATAGTTTGGAAAAGTAACTAGATCAACAGACTACTACAGCCTTCAATGATTGAAAAAAAAAAGGAAGAAAACAGCAAACACTGAAGAAGGGGGAAAATCTGGTTTCCGGAGTTACATTGTATTACTCAAATGTCCTATTTTCAACAAAGACAACAACAACAACGACAAAACAATACAAGGCACACAGAGAAACAGGGAAGGATGGACAATTTAAAGGAACAAAATAAAGTGACAGAAACTATCCCTGAGAAAGCCAAGACATTGGACTTACTAGATAAAGGCTTTAAAACACCTGTCTTAAATATGCTCAAAAGATAAAGGAAAGCAAGGACAAAGAACTAAAAGAAATCAAGAAAACAATCTATGAACAAAATGAGAATATCAGTAAAGAGATAGAACTTATAAAAAGGAACCAAACAGAAATTCTAGAGCTGAAAAGTACAAGAGCTGAAATAAAAAATTCGCTAAGGAGCTCAAGAACAAATTTGAGCTGGCAGAAGAAATAATCAGAGAACTTGAAGATAGGACAATGGAAATGATTTAGTGTGAGGAACAGAAAGAAAAAAGGATTTAAGAAATGAACAAAGCCTAAGACAACTGTGGGACACTGTCTTAGTTATCTAAAGCTGCTGTAACAGAAATACCACAACTGGATAGCATTAACAAACAGAATTTATTCTCTCACAGTTTAGGAGGCTAGAAGTCTGAATTCAGGGTGCCAGCTCTGGGGGGAGAATTTCTATCTGTTGGCTTTGGGGTAAGGTCTGTCATTAATCTCCCCTTGGTCTAGGAACTTCTCAGCACAGGGACCCCAGGTCCAAAGGACACACTGTGCTCCTGGCTCTTCTTGCTTGGTGGTAATGAAGTCTCTCTCCTCTCTGCTCAGTTCTCTCTTGTATATCTCACAAGAGATTGACTCAAGATACAAACTAATCCTGTAGATTGTGTCCTGCCTCACTAACATAACTGTCTCTAATCTTGCTTCATTACCACCATAAAAACCTGTGCCATCGAGTCGATTCCGACTCATAGAGGTTAGGATTTACAACACATAGGATAATTACATCAGGTCACAAAATGGAGTACAATCACACAATACTGGGAATCATGGCCTAGCCAAGCTGACACATATTTTGGGGGGACACAGCTCAATCCATAACAGACACCATCAAGCAGACCAACATATACATTATGGAAGTCCCAGAAGGAGAAGAGAGAAAGAAAAAGGCAGAAAGAATACTTAAAGAAATAATGGCCAAAAACTCCCCAAATTTGATGAAAGGCATGAATCTATACATCTAAAAAGTTCAACTCCAAGTAAAATAAACTCAAAGAGGTCCACACTGAGGCACATTATAATCAAACTGCTGAAAACCAAAGACTCTTGAAAGCAGCATGAGAGAAGAAAATTGTTACATACAAGGAATTCTCATTAAGTTCTGATTTTTCTTCAGAAACCATGGAGGTCAGAAGGCACTGGATGATGTATTTAAAGTGCTGAAAGAAAGAAAGGAAGGAAGGAAGGGAGGGAGGGAGGGAGGGAGGGAGGAAGGAAGAAACAAACAAACAAAATTCTGTCTACCAAGAAGTCCGTATCTGTCAAAACTGTCCTTCAAAAATGAGGGTGAAATTAAATTCCCAGATAAGCAAAATCTAAGGGAGTTCATTACCACCAGACCTGCCCTACAAGAAATGCTGAAGGAGCACTACAGGTTGAAATGAAAGGGCACTAGATAGTAACTTAAAGCTATATGAAGAAATAAATAACTCCAGTAAAGGTAATATCATGGTCAAACATAAAGGCTTATTTTATTGTATTTCTGGTTTGTAACTCTACTTGTTATGTTCTACATGACATCAAAGACAAATGCATAGAATTATACATTTATGTTATTGGGCACACAATGTATAAAAAATGTAATTTGGAACTGTATAGGAACAGAATTCTTGTACGCTATTGAAGTTAAGGTGGTATCAATTCAAACTAGATTTTTATACATTTGGGATGTTAAGTGTAATCCCCACGGTAACCACAATGAAAATATTTTTAAAACCACACAAAAGGAAACGAGAAGAGAATCAAAATGATTCACTACAAAAAATTAACTAAACACAATAAAAGGTAGAATGAGGGACAAAAAATGTATAAGCCATATAGAAAACAAACAGCAAAACGACAGAAGTAAGGCTTTCTTTATCAGTAGTTTTTATTATACGCACAGGGGAATATTATTCAGCCGTAAACTAAAATGGAGTTTTCTGATACATACTGCAATATGGATGAACCTTGAAACATTGCAGTAAATAAAATAAATCAGACACAAAAGGACAAATATTGTATGATCTCATTTATATGAAGTATCAAAAATAGGCAAATGCATAGAGACAAAAGTAGATCAGTGGTTACTAGAGGCTGGGGGAGAGGGAGGGATGGGGAGTTATTGCTTAATGGGTACTAAGTTTCTGTTCAGATGACAGAAAACTTTTGGTGGTGGATGGTGGTAGTGGTTGCACAACGTGGTGGATCTAATTGATGTCACTGAATTGTACACTTAAAAAATAGGTAAGATGGCAATTTAAAAAAAAATTGTGGTATATATATGAGTATATATATACATATATGGAAACCCTGGTGGCGTAGCGGTTAAGTGCTATAGCTGCTAACCAAAATGTTGGCAGTTCGAATCCACCAGGCGCTCCTTGGAAACTCTATGGGGCAGTTCTACTCTGTTCTACATATAGGGTCGCCATGAGTCAGAATAGACTCAACGGCAATGGGTTTATATATATGTATATATATAAACACACACAGGATTATAAAGTTATTATTTTTGTTATATGTAACAAAAATTTGCCATTGCAGCATTTTTCACATGCATAGTTCACTGACTTTAATTACATCCATCATGTTGTACAACCATCACCATTATCCATTTCCGAATTAAGATGGCAAAGTTTTTATTAAATACATTTCACCACAACAAAAAATTTTTAAATGTAAAAAAATTTGTGATATAGTAATATATGTGCTTCTTTATTAACTATTAGATTGTAAATTTGGCAGCAGGTCTATTACTGTCACTGTAATGTGATGAATGTAAGTGATATTTTGAGTTCTGCAACAACTGTAATACGATATGAAAATACTTGTGATTTTTATTGAAGACAATGTCATAGCTACTGTTAATACTGTATTCATAATAGAAGGAAATGCTTATTTTCAGTTAGAGGGTAGTGGAATAAAGATGTAGTTTTATTTTCCCTTTCAAGTCCTTGGACCCCGAGAAGGTTGAGAACTCCTGTCCTGGAGGAAACCACTAAGATTTGATGTTAGGACCCTTTTATACTTAAAAACCCTTTCGGATATTCAAATTTTTGTGTCCACAAGATACCCTGAGAAAAGACTGTTGTCTGGGGTGATGGATAAGGCCAGATATGAACAGTTAAGTGTCCAGATATGTACCTGCTGGAGGTAGGCAAATGGTTTACTGCACAGGATCTTTGTTTCTCCCTTTCTGGACTCTTTGTTCAGTACTGTTAGGGACTGAATTCTGTCCCCAGAAAAGATGTGTTGAAGTCCCGTCCCCTGTACTTGTGCTTGTGACTCTGTTGGGATACACGGTCTTTGAAGATGCTGTCAGTTAGGTCTTACTGGAGTAGCTTGGGTCTTAATCCTATATGATTGGCGTTCTCATAAAGGACCAGATACAGAGACAGGGAGACAGAGGAAGGACCCTATGTGACACTGTAGCTGCAAGCCAGGGAATACCTGGAGCTACGAGAAGCTAGGGGAGGGACCTGGAAGACATTTTCCCTCAAAGCGTCAGAAGGAATCAACATGCCCAGCACTCTGATCTCGGACTCCTGGCCTCCAGAACTGTGAGACAATAAATTTCTGTTGTTTGACGCTGCTTACTTTGTAGTATTTTGTTATGGAGCCCGTGAAAACTAATACGGTTGCCAGTGTCTGGGAGGTTTCAAGGGAGTGGAAGTCTGATTCCTAGTAGGGTCCAGAGTTCCAGTTTTGGAGTCTACCTGTGTTTATGGTCCCAATATATCAGTGGAACAATAATAGAAAGGTGGGGTATGTGAGACCCAAGGACTTCAGAACTCTGCTGAAAGGCCATTAGCTCCTCTTGTCCGGATCTTCCCTAACCTCAAACAGCCATTAGCACAGGGACCTAGCTCTTCAAAGCACAGATATTGGGCTATGCCTGGCGTGAGCTGTGGTCTCTGAGATCCTGTAACTTTGAGGAAGTTACTTAACTTCTCCAAACTCAGGTCTGGAAATAATGGGGATAATAATAGTGCCCATACCATAGCATTATTACGAGGAGTAAATGATAGTGAGCACCTAACACTATGCCCGGCACAGAGTAAAAAAAAAAAAAGCCCTCCATAAATTATTATCAATAACCATGCTGCCATTTTGCAATGAGAACTGATACCTTGCTGGTGCTCAGTAAAAAAATCAACACATTTCGTTTTTCTGAGCATAGATATTTAATAAAAGTCCCATCAAATGAGCTGTAACATCTGACCAAGTCTTGCACTCTCACTGGCAATACCGTGAGCAGAAATCAGTCTCACCACAGGCTTGGACCGTGGGCAGTACAATTGTACAGGTGACCCTTCTCCCAAGAACTATGTGGCGCCTCTGACGTACCTATGGTTTGTAAAATGGCTCAGGTGACCTCTATGCACAACGTTAGCTGGGGCATTTTTAGACGGACCATTCCCTTCACAGTAACGTGCATTTATTTTTCTAATGAACTGTAGAAGTTTGCTCCAGTTCTGTTTTGTACTCCTCTTTTCCAGGGGAGAGTTTCTTAGGTGAATAATTCCCCCATTCAATCATTTTTGCATTTTTCTTAGTTTGTGCGGAGGAGTCCATTTAGCCCAGGAAGCAGTCTTCCCCATTTCCTTTCTAAAGCCAGTGTTTCCAGAGGTTCCTTGTCTTGGTCCTGGTTCAAAATTATTCTAGGGCAATAGTAATCTCGGAATCATATTTTATTTCCCGTGTCCTGGTTTACACTGCCCTCTGGTGTGCGTTTACGGGATGAGCATGCTAAATGAGGGCTCAGGTGATGTTTTTCTTGAGGTAGGGAAAGGAAGTTCCCTTGTATGGGTTGTTTGCACTATTGATGGGGAGAGGGAGGAATAGTGTTTCAATCTCTTACTCCCAACGAAAATTTAGCTTGCATCTTCTGAGGTTTACCAAATACAAAAGCCTTTTTACCAATGAACCTGACTGCTCAGTCATCAAATACTGTCGTCCATCCAGGCTCAAGTTTCTAAGGCAGACACTTAGCATTCTGCCAAGACTCAAGGGGGTTGGGGTAACATTTATGTGGTAAGTCCTGGGTGGCACAAACAATTTGCCTTGGACTACTAATCTAATGGTTGGCAGTTTGAACATACCCAGAAGCACTGGGAAAGAAAAGCCTGGCCATCTGCTTTCATAAAGATTGTTGTTATTAGGTGCTATCGGGTGGATTTAGACTCATAGTGACCAATGTGACAGAGGAAAACTGTCCCATAGGGCTTTCTAGGCTGAAATCTTTAGGAAGCAGATTGCCAGGTCTTTCTCCTGCAGAGCTGCTGGGTGGGTTTGAACAGTTAGGTGCAGAGCGTCTAAGCGTTGAGCCACCAGGGCTCCTCCTAAAGGTTACAGCCAAGAAAACCCTATGGGACGGTACTACTCTGTAACACAAAAGGTCGCCAGGAGTCAGAAATGGCTGCTTGGCCACAGGTAGTCCCTGGGCACCTGATGTTTACGGCTGACCCCGCTGCTCTCAAGGGCCGTGAGGTCGCAGGAGGAGTCAGCGCAGGAGAGAACCAGAACCGATCTACCTTGTCGTGTGCTAGCAACACTACTTCCCACCACTTGCCTAAGCCTCCCTGTCTCGTGGGCCGTTGTCCCATCTCAGGGTAAGCTCCGAGTCAGTAAATGCGAAGTGGGGTTCCGCAGGGCAGAGACTGCAAGGAGAGCTAAAGTCCGGCCCACCTTCTGCCGACTATATAGTAGAACCTGGGCGGAAGCGTTCGCCTAGAAGGGGTACCTTTTGCGATTACGTTGAACCATATGAAATTGCCGATATGACACCATTTTGACCTAGAAAGATGGCAATTTCATAAGGTTCAATGTAATATTTCGCGCTCAAACCCCCAAATGTGCTAGTGGTGACACTGGGACTCCAAGTTTCCTCTGTTCAGTCAGACCCAGGAGAACTAGGCTCACGACACATCAGGATTCAAGAGTACAGAGCTGCAGTGAGGGCCCCAAACCCCAAGGGGAGGTTCAGTTGACCTCAGAGGCCTGGTATCGGCTCCACTCCCTGCGTTAGGTCTCCTGTCCCTGCGCAGGTTCCCAGGTGACCTCCAGGCTGGCCTCAGTTTGGGGCACGCAGCCTGGGCAGCAGCTGCCAGTGCAACTCTGGCCGGCAAGGGAACCCTGGAAAAGGCCTTCTTGCCCAAGGGTGCTTGCCCTCCTGCCTCTGTGCGCAGGGGTTTTCTGGGAGCTTCAGGAGGCCTCGGGCTTCTGGACACAACCACACTCTCCACCCCAGCTTCTGCTGCTCAACTGCAGTGGCAGCGTGGGCTGCTGCTCAGCAAGCTTCTGGCGCCAGTCCTGGGCACCATGGGCTGTGGCAGGAGGCCAGACAGAGCAGAGGCGGCTCTGCAGCTCCAGAGAACCCCATAGATGACTCTCGTGCCCTGAAAACCCCAGGCCTGTCCACTCCAGAGGGACTGCATCTAAAACTTGCCCAAAAGATGAAGGCGAAGTGGCCAGGAAGGTTTAAGTTGTGGAGGAATGGACGGTTTATGAGTTTCATTTGCAGAACTCAGGCAGAGGTAGAGAGAGCTTCATCTCTAGGATTCACTGGCCTACCTGAACTCCCAGGACCAACAAATAGGTCTTGATATATTGGAACCTAGTGGTGCATCTTAGGGAACTGGTCTCTTTCTTCCCAGGAGGAGGCAAACAGGAGAGGGAGGGGCTCATTGCCATTTAATTATCCATCCATCTATCCATCTATCCATCCATCCATCCATCCATCCATCCACCCATCCATCCATCCATCCATCCATCCATCCATCCATCCATCCATCCATCATCTGTCTACCTATCTACCTACCTATCCATCCGTCCGTCCGTCCGTCTGTCCGTCCATCCATCCATCCATCCATCCATCCATCCATCCATCCATCCATCCACTAAACAGATGCTTATTGAGCCCCTATATGTGCACCAAGCACTGTGCTAGGAGCTTGGCATGTAGCAGTGGGGGAGTGGAGGAAACCAGACAAAAATCTCTGCCCTCCTAGAATTGCAGCATCTTAGGTTAAATCATTAATAACTATGCTGTTGCCCAGCTAACATTTCTATTACAAAACTGCTAACTCTTCTATGGTGGGATGATTAAACGGGTTAAAACTTGTTTTTAAACTTCAATAAGGGGAAATGCCCAGGATATAATGTTAAGCTTTTTAAAAGGCATGATATAAAATTGTATGTGTAATTTAGTTTCAATAGTGTTAACATATGCATGCATAGAAAAGGACAAAAGGAGAAAATAGCCCCTAAATATTAGTAGTGGGATTGCAGATTGTATTTTCCAAGATGCCCACAATAAGATCTCCCATCTGTCATGCTCTTCATATGTGATCCTGGGCCTCCCTTTGAGAGGCGAGACTTAGGTTTTCTCTCCCTGGATCTGGGACTATGGAGGCAATACGGTTCCTGCCTGGTCCTCTTGGGATGCTCACATTTGGAACCCTCCCAATCGCTATGCTGTGAGAGAGCCCAGCACTTGGAAAAACTGTGTGTAGAAGACCTGGATAAAAGCACTAAGTCCCAGCTGACAGCCAACATCAACCACCAGACGCCTAAGTGAGGAAGCTCTAGCCACCTTATGTCTGCAAAGACATGAGAGACGCCAAGCAAGAACCACTTAACTGAGCCTAAATAAACCCAGACTTGTGAGATAATAGTGATTGTTGTTGTTCAATGCAACAAAGTTGGAGGTTGATTTGTTATATAGCAACAGATAACCAGAAAAAGTGGTTGACCTCTGGATTTCGGGATTATAACATTAAAAATGCTCTTCTATATTTTCTAAGATTTCTATAATGACCTATTTCTTTCTTAATCAATCAGTAAAAAAACCCGTTAAACAAAAATCTGATTTTTTTCACCTTACCAAAGGAGAAAATAGGTTTAAATTTGAATTTATGCATTTAAACTAGACTTGGAGAACAGCTTCCTGGGCAAGATTTACTAGATGCTGGAAAGGATTATAAAATAAATTTAAGTTGGTATGATGGATTTGAGGAGGAGACTTGGAAATGTGTTTTGCTACTTGCTATCTGGGTGACCTTGAGACAGACAAAGCTCAAATTCAGTTTTCTATTTTGAAAAATGCAGCTGGCTACTGAAGGAAGATAACATCCACCGTGGCGCCTGGCCCAGAAAAGGCCTCTGTAAGTGGTAGGTGAATCCTGTCTAATCAATGGCAATTGTAAGCGGACATTTGCGGGCTTTGTGCAGGGTGCTTCCTTCATTGGCATCACAGGCTACAGTCCCAATCATGAAAATTGCCTGGAAAAGATCCACCAAAAAACAAAAACAAAAACCCCCAAACACAAAACCGCGTTGTCCACGGCGCACTGCCATGGCTGCAGCCTGGGATTGTGTCCCTCTCAGGGAACTCCAGCGCTTCCTGAGAGACAAAGAACCCGGTGATGCGGCCGGGAGGAGGACTAGGAGCAGACTCGTAGCCCGGCAGGCGGTGCGCGGTAGCGCGTTGTTGGCCCCGGTGTCCCGGCAACTGCGGAACGCGGCTCCGCGGGAGACGCAGGCGGCTGCAGCTTCAGTCCTCAGCGTTCGGCAGTTCGCCTGCCAGCTGGTCGGCTAATTTAGGTCGCATCTTCCATGGAGGCCTCCAAGAATAGCTCCGGGTCTCCAGTGGGGGAAGGTGATAGGAAAACCCCAGAGGTGGAAAGGCAGGAGCACCTCGGGTGGGTGGGGCAGTGAGCCCTGCTAGGGCTGGGGTTGGGGAGAGGCGGGGAGTACTAACTGGAGCTGTGGGGACATCTAAACCGGGAACCCTGGGAGAGAGAGTGAGGCTCGGATTAGAGGCCAGCCCAGCCCTCCTGACTCTAAACAGCTTTGTCGAATTTCTTTGTTTTGATTGATACCTTTTTTTTTTGTCTTGGGCTGCTTTTAATATTCTAAATCAGTGCGTGCATAGATGAATCCTTGTACACGGGGAGATGGTCCACGGGCCCCCATCTCCACTCACCCCCAGGAGAACCAGCCCACACAGAGCTGAAGAGGGTACAGCTGAGATCTAAGAAATCATGGAGGGCTGGGTGTAGATGTATTCACTATACTCAGGTATACTAGGGTGCACTAGTATACCCTCCTATACTGAAGCATACTAGGGCTAAGAAGCACCATTTGAAGCTTAAGTAGGCTAATTTGGGGTATATAAAAAGAATTATTTGAACAATAGCTTATGTTTGTGTTAACTCAAGATCTGATGAGACAGAGAGAGCATCAAAGTAAAAATTCTCATAGACAACCTCCCTGGGTCTCACAACAGCCTGAGAGGTACTTTACAAAGGAGGAAGGGAGCCAGAGGTTAAGTGACCTGCCCAGTGCTTCAGTTAATAAACGGTGAAGTTGGGATTTGACCTGAGTCTGCGGTGCTCAGAGCTCCTACCCTTTTTTTTCTTACCTCAGATGTTAGTAGACTTGTGGTATGGTTTATTGGATGGGACAGTTCAGGTGAAAATTATGAACACTTTAAGGAAAAAATAAGAAAAGGCTTAATTAAATGATGAATGATGTCTTAGTGCAGCCCTGATGACGTAGTGATTAAGCGCTTGGCTGCTAACCAAAAGGTCAGCAGCTCGAATCCACCAGCTGCTCCTTGGAAACCCTATGGAGCAGTTCTACTCTGTCCTATAGCATTGCTATGAGTTGGAATTGACTCAACAGCAACAGATTAGGTTTGATATCTGAGTTATCTAGAGCTGCTGTAACAGAAATACCAACAATGGGTGGCTTTAAAGAACAGAAATTTATTTTCTCACTGTTTAGGAGGGTAGAAGTCCGAATTCAGTTCGCTTGCTCTAGGCGAAGGCTCTCTCTCTCTGTGCACAGATTCCTTGGCGATTGTGTGGTGTGCATCTTCCGCTCTGTCATGTTTGCTTGCTTGCTTAATCTGCTCTTTTATATCTCAAAACAGGTTGATTTAAGACACGCCCTACACTAATACCACCTCATAACATAACAAAGAAAACCCATTCCCAAATGGGATTATAACCACAGGTATAGGGGTTAGGATTTACAACACATATTTTGGGGGGACACAATTCAATCCGTAACATACGGTAACCCCATAATCGGTTCTTAAGGCTAAGGAGGAAGTTTTGGGGCACATTTGTTTTTAGAGAACAATGTCATGGGGCAGAAGAGCCACTGTCTCCCAGAAAACCTCAGGCAAGTACATACCCAGGGTGGCACTCACCTGTCACAGGTGAGTAGCCAGTGTGCTGCAGAATAGGGGTGGTGGAATGTTTGGTCTTTGCCCCATCAGTTCTTAGCTTGGTCACTGGTCTTCTATACTCCAGGTCTGTAGTCTCCACATTCTCCTTCACAAATGCAGGGAGAAGGATGAGGTGAGACTCTAAACCAGGAGTCAGTCTAGCAGGAGCAGTCAGAACCATTACTTGCACAATGTGGCTGGGCAGCAGGGAGAAAAAGAGGGTTCTGGGATTTAACTTTAAGCTTCAGAACTGCTGTGCGGTTTCCATGTTGGTCTGAGAGGAAGCTGCTGTTTTGGGGGTGCAGTAAGGAGGGGGGCTCTGTATTTCTGAGTTTTTTAGGGATACCAGGGGGGCACCAGGCCCTGAAATCAGCAGACCACATTGACCAAAGACCCTTTCCTGCTCTGTAGGTGTGTCCACTCAGGGGCCACATATGAGCTCAGCTTAATATGGAGTCCATGGGTTTTAGGAAGGAAGGGGCTCCACCAGCCAGTAGAAGATCCATGCACAACTGTGTGTGTACGTGCATTTTTCCAGCAGAAGGGGCCCATTGCTTTCATTACTTCTGGTCGGGCAGGATTAGGGGTCTTTGATCCAAAAAAAATAGACCAGGTGTTGTTAAGCTGATTCCAACTCATGGCGACCTAATGTGCATCAGAGTAGAACTGTGCTCTGTAGGGTTTTCAATGGCTAATTTTTCAGAAGTAGATCACCAGGTCTGTGATCCAAACAAGGGTTAAAAACCAGTGTGCTAGATCCTTAGCTTGTTTGTTGAGCAGATAAGCTGGGGTGGAAAATGGAGTGTTTGGTTAAAAGAATATCCACATTAAGCTACCATGGCTTGATGCATTATTTTCCTCCTCTCCAGACAGTGCTGCTGTGTGAATCAGCTGAGATGACGAGTGTGTGAACGTGCCTCAGTTATGTAAGGTGTTATTCCTGCCTAAAAAAAATGGCAATAATTATCTTGAATTCTACAGATGGGTGCCAAGGAAACAGACTTTCTTTCAAACTCTCTCTTTTCCCCTGAATTCCCTTCTGGTCACTGGAACCTTCCCTTGGTCCTTTTTCTTGGATCATTTTTCCTCATAGTGCTTTTGTGACTTGTTAGAATTTTCTGGCTTATGGCTGGCTTACTTAACATTTGTTGCATTTGAATAATGATTCTCATTATATAATGATGAGCCCGGTGAGCTGGAGAGAGAGGTGGGGCAGGCGCTGGGCTCAGAGAGGTTAATTGGCAATGTTGTTCTAAGTAATGTTGCAGTGATGTCAGAATGGAAGGGTTTAGACTTGCACCTCCAGCACTCTTCTCCTCCCTGAAGAGATGTGGGAATTATCTGGAGGTCATGTTTAAATGAATCCAGTTCGTGCTTGGGGCTGAGATCCTTCTAGAAGATTCGTGTAGTCAGCTTGGCCTGGCGTGTATGCAATTGGCCAGCTTTAGCAGAGATTGCTCTTCCTGACCTTGCCCATCGGACAAGCCTTCCCTGTTAGAGCAGTCACAGACCACTCTCTAGAGTGTTGCCACCACAAAACTTCTTGAGCAAACAATGAAATATACTCAATTTGTAGACGTGCTTTTACTGTTCACTGCTCATGGCCACATAATAAATTTAAATATTGCCCCTAATATTAAAAAAAGAAAAAAAAAAAAAAGGAGTCCCTGGAGAAGGACATCATGCTTGGTAAAGTAAAGGGTCAGCAAAAAAGAGGAAGACCCTCAAGGAGATGGATTGACACAGTGGCTGCAACAATGGACTCAAACACAGCAACGGTTGTGAGGATGGCGCAGAACTAGGAGGTGTTTTGTTCTGTTGTACGTGGGGTTGCTAAGAGTTGGAAACAGCTCGACAGCACTTAACAACAACATTGAAAAAACACTTGTGAAGGGGCCCCCTCTAATACCATCCAGAGAACCAGCCAGTTCTTGCTTTAGTAAAACTCTCATGCTATAGAGGCAGATATACAATTAAAATGTTTACATGCTATGAAAAGGCTATTGCTGTGTGCCATCAAGTTGAGTCCGATTCAAAGCCACCCTATAGGACAGAGTAGGACTGCCACGATAGGATTTCCTAGGCTGTTTTTATGGTTAAGAGCTCGGCTGCTAACCAAAAAGTCGGCAATTGGAAACTACCAGCAGCTTCCTGGGGCAGTTCTACTCTGTCCTGTAGGGTCGCTATGAGTCAGAATTGACAGCAATGGGTTTGGTTTTTGGGTTTTAATCTTTATGGGAACAGATTGCCAGGTCTTTTCTCCTGTGGAGCGGCTGGTAGGTTTGAACTGCTATTCTTTCGGTTAGCAGCTGAGTGCTTAACCATTGTGCCACCAGAGTTCCTTTATGAAAAGGCAGCCTCTGTTAAAACCTTTGGACAAATATTACTCTAAGTAAATGATATAATAACTAACTCAGAACTCACATACCAGTATCAGCCTTAAAGATATCTCTGCCACTGATCCTGGTTCTTCTCCACATGTGTGGGTTCTTTCTACATCACCCTACATACATTTCACACCTTGTTCATAGATGCGTTTCTAGAAGTGGAACGAAAGGCTGTGCATTTCTCTTAGGCTTCAGAAGACACATACAGCCAAACTGCTTTTCAGGAAGATAGGGATTAGGAACCCTGGTGACAAAGTGGTTAAGTCCTTGGCTGCTAACTGAAAGCTGGTTTGAACCCACCAGCTGCTCTGTGGGAGAAGGATATGGCAGCCTGCTTCTGTAAAGATTTACAGCCTCGGAAACCCTATGGGACAGTTCTACTCTGTCTCATAGGGCTGCTAAGAGTTGGAATTGACCCAATGGCAATGGGTTTAAGATAAGGACTATTGTGGATTGAATTTTATCCCCCCAAAAGATATATTGAGGTCTTAACCCCTGGCGCCTGTGAATGTGAACTTGTTTGGAAATAGGGTCTTTAAAAATGTTATTAGTTAACAAGAGGTCATAATGGAGTAAGGTGGGTCCTAATCTCATCTGAGTGGTGTCCTTATGAAAGAGAAGAGTACACAGAGAGATCTACAAAGGGAAGACGGCCATGTGACCTCACATGGAATTATGATGCAACTGCAAGCCATGGAATATCTAGGGCTTCCAGAAGCCTGGAGAGACAAGAAACAATCTTCCCCTAGAGACTTCCCAGAGAGCCTGGCCCAAATTCATGGTACCCTGAATTTGGACTACTACAGAACTGCGAGACAATAATTTTCTGTTCTTATAAGCCACTCAATTTGTGGTCTTTTTTTATGGCAGCCCTAGGAAATGAATACAGGGACATTTTGCATTCTCACCAGCAATGTAAAGGGATGCCATTTTTCCAAGTTCTGCCAACCCTGGGTATTTGCCAAACTAATAGCCAAAATTGGTATGTTGTTTTAAATTCAGCTCTTTGATTATTAGGAAAGATGGACTTTTCCCAAATGTATATTGGCTATTTGTATGTGTTTTTAAATGAACTGCCTGATCATGTTTTATGCCCATTTTTTTCTTTATGGGTATTTGTCTTCATCTTATAGATTTATAAAAACTCATTATTTTTCATGACTATTAATTTTTTCTATCATCTGTCTTATAAAATTTTTCACATTATACTTAGCTGTGGAAGTTTTAAATGTATATGTATTCAAATCTATGCATCTTTTCCTTTATTTTTTCTGTATTTGATATCTTTCTTAGAAATAACTTCCCCACTTTAAGATGATATAAACATCTTTAATTTTTTCAGGTACATCTTTTATTTTAACTTTTACATTCAAGTCTATAATCCACCTGGAATTTATTATGGGTTAAGATTTAATTTTATTTTTATTCTAAATGCTTAATCAGTTGTTCCAGCAATTTCTTTTTTTTTTTTTTGGTTTTCTTGGCTATAGTCTTTTTTTTAAATAATTTTTATTGTGCTTTAAGTGAAAGTTTACAAATCAAGTCAGTCTTTTACATAAAAACTTATACACAACTTGTTACATATTCCCAGTTACTTTCCCCTTCATTAGACAGCCCCCTCCCTCCTTCCACTCTCTCTTTTCATGACCATTTTGCCAGCTTCTAAGCCCATCCCGTCTCCCCTCCAGACAGGAGATGCCAACATTGTCTCAAATGTCCACCCAAACCAAGTAGCTCACACCTAACTAGCAACCCTCTTCAACCCACTGTCCAGTCCAATCCATGTCTGACGAGCTGGCTTCAGGGATGGTTCCTGTCGTGGGCCAACAGAAGGTCTGGTGGCCATGATCACCGGGTTCATTTCAGCCTCGGTCAGACCATTAAGTCTGATCTTTTTATGAGAATTTGGGGTCAGCATCCCACTGTTCTTCTGCTCCCTCAGGGGTTCTCTGTTACGTTTCCTATCAGGGCAGTCATCGGCTGTGGCTGGGCACCATCTCCAGTTCTTCTGGTCTCAGGATGATGTAGTCTCTGGTTCATGTAGCCCTTTCTGTCTCTTGGGGTAGTTATTATCTTGTGTTCTTGGTGTTCTTCATTCTCCTTTGATACAGGTGGGTTGAGACTCATTGATGCATCTTAGATGGCCGCTTGCTAGCATTTAAGACCCCAGACTCCACTCTTCAAAGTGGGATGCAGAATATTTTCTTAATAGATTTTATTATGCCAATTGACTTAGATGTCCCCTGAAACCATGGTCCCCAAACCCCTGCCCCTGCTTCGCTGACCTTTGAAGCATTCAGTTTATTCAGGAGACTGGTTTGCTTTGGTTTAGTCCAGTTGTGCCGACCTCCACTGTGTTCAGCGTTGTCCTTCCCTTCACCGAAAGTAGGTCTTGTCTACTATCTATTTAGTAAATACCCCTCTCCCACCCTGCCTCCCTCCCCCCTCTCGTAACCACAAAAGAGTGTGTTCTTTTCAATTTTAACTATTTCTCAAGATCTCATAATAGTGATCTTATACAATATTTGTCCTTTTGCAAATGACGAATTTCACTCAGCATAATGCCTTCTATTGGACAGTTTTTTTTTTTTTTTATGGGACAGTTCTACTCTGTCTTACAGGGTCGCTATGAGTCGGAATCGACTCGACGGCAGTGGGCTTTACTGAGTAATGCCTTCCAGGTTTCTCCACGTTATGAAATATTTCACAGATTCATCACTGTTCTTTATCGATTAGTATTCCATTGTGTGAATATACCATAATTTATTTATCCATTCATCCTTGATGGGCACCTTGGCTGGTTCCATCTTTTTGCTATTGTAAACAGTGCTGCAATAAACATGGGTGTGCATATATCTGTTTGGGAAAGGCTCTTATTTCTCTAGGATATATTCCGAGGAGTGGGATTGCTGGGTCGTATGGTAGTTCTATTTCTAGCTTTTTAAGGAAACTCCAGATCGATTTCCAAAGTGGTTGTACCATTTTACATTCCCACCAGCAGTGTATAAGTGTTCTAATCTCTCTACAGCCTCTCCAACATCTATTATTTTGTGTTTTTTGGATTAGTGGCAGCCTCGTTGGAGTGAGATGGAATCTCATTGTAGTTTTGATTACCAGCAATATCTTTGAATAATTCATCTTTTTTTTCATCATTGAGATAAAATACTACTATTGGCATATAGAATTTTATTCTACCTACATTTTCTATTTTGTTCTATTGACTTGTCAGGGTTTGTGTCAGAACTATCTTAATTATTGTAACATTAAACTACATTTTGAAAATTACAGTCCATAGCCGTGTAACTCTGAGCAAGTTATTTGACATTTCTGGGACTCAGTTTCTTTATCTGTAAAGTAACTTTCATTTTATCTGTAATTACGGCCCCTTTGTTACTCCTAATACTGTTTACTTCTGTTTTAATTTTTTTTCTTGAACCGCGTTTATCCATATGTCAACAAGTAAGAATGCATACTCTGTTAAAAACAGAAGCAAAGAGATTTATTGAAGGTTCAAGTCAGTTGGAACCAGGGTCACAAACGGAAATCAACACTCTAAAATGGCGGAGTCACATAGGCATATTAATAAGGTAAAATACAACATTCTGAATGGGAGTTGCAAGATTAGGTAAGCAGAAGGTGGAACAACTTGAAGGAGGGGGGCGACCCTTTACAGTGATTGGTTGGAAACACAAATATAGGCTGTTTGGATTGGTTAGTTTAAATATATGACTAAGGGGGTTTTACTGGGTGGTCACAGGTGATCATCTGAAAACATCTCCTGAGAGCTGCTGAGGGGATTCCTGGTAAGGGTCTTATGTTAAGACCCTCCCTTTGGAACATTCTTTCCATATCTTTAGTTTAACCACAGAGAAAAAAATTTCCTTTGTTGTGTACTTCAGTCCTGTAAGGGTTTGACAGTTGCAGGGGAAATCCTTTGTTATATACTTGAGCCTGACTAAGGGTTTTGATGGTTGCAGGGGAAAGAAGCAAAAGGTAAGATGGAGTTGGGACTCAGACCTGGTTCAGTCATTCTGATATGTGTCAGGTGTCTCAGTTTTTGGATACACACACATTATTAGTTTTTTCCATGAAGCTATTTTTTTTTTTTTTTTTATAGTTCTGATAATCTACTTCATTCATTTCTGCTTTTATTTTGTGATTTCCTTCTTTATCATTTTTTGGGGGGTTTCCTGTTTTTTCCCCTATTTCTTAAATTGAAAACTCAACTCATTAATTTTGGGTTCGTTGTTTTTGAACACTATAGTTCATCAATTCTAAGATGTGTATTTTTCACAGTTTGCATCTCTGAAGTTGGGATTGGTTTTACTAGTGCTGTGGGCTCGGCAGCAGATATGAAGTAGTTTTCATAATCTCTACTAACTGAGCACTGAAGCTTGCACAATGGGTGTCAGTGGCTAGGAATAAAATTCCAGAGGCCACAGCAGTGCACTCTTTTAAGAAATGCTGTATTATCCATGTTCTTGCTGGGCTGAGGTCAATATTATGTGGAAAATGTAGATATCAATGATTCAGTTGAAAAGTGATTTAGTAGTCAGACTTTTGAATGTGAGTGAAGTTAAAGAATCCCTTAACCAATTTATTTCACTTATATTTCCCTCCTTTATGAAGGCACATGGGTAGTGTATGATTGTCTTAGTTACCTAGTGCTGCTATAACACAAATACCGCAAATGGGTGGCTTTTAAGAACATGATTTTATTTTCTCAGAGTTTTGGAGGCTACGAGTCCAAATCAGGGTCTTGGCCATGTCAATTCCTTTTTGTCGGTGGCTGTAGGTGCTCCTTGGTTCCTTAGTTTGTAGATGTTCCTCACATGGTATCTGTCTTCTTTTGTTTGTGCATGTTTGTCTCTGTGTCTATGCTGCTCTTAATATAACTCAAGTGATTAGATTTAGGATCCACCTACACTGGTATGACCTCAACTGGTGGATTACATTCCATCAGATTACATTATGGAAAGTGATTATATTAGATATAAGATAATTGTATTATACCCACATGTAT
The DNA here is from genome assembly GCF_030014295.1 of Loxodonta africana. NCBI lineage: Eukaryota > Metazoa > Chordata > Mammalia > Proboscidea > Elephantidae > Loxodonta > Loxodonta africana. Next base: position 107,186,388 of record NC_087342.1, read on the forward strand.
AGGGGTTAAGATTCCAACACATATTTTGGAGGGACACAATACAATCCATAACAATGTTTAAAATTTATGTTTAAATAAGTCTAAAAGATTTTTTTCAATAAGTATTAAGTTTTAAGTAATAAAGCCTTTATTCTCTGTGGTACATAAAATAATAATGTCATTACAATTGATGGCATCACATAATGAAATACCGTATATGCATTTAAGACTCTAAATTTCTAATTACTCTTTTAGCTGGATCCCACAAGTTTTGATATATACTACTTCTATCATTGATCATTCAGAACTGTGGTTTGAGCTTCCAAGCTTATGGATTTTTTTGGCTGTTTTTTTATTACTGGTTTCTAACTATATTGCTTTGTGGTCAGAGAATGTGGTCTGTTTGTTGATACCTCTTGTGCCTTAGTGTGTGGGTAGTTCCTCCTTTGGTTGCTGGGGACTTGTCCTCTCCTCTACGCAACTCTGCTCCTTTCCTGCGCCCTCCACTGGGTGCCTCTTCACCCCAGCTATCCACACTTCAGAGTCTCAGCTGCTAACTGAAAGGTTGGAGGTTTGAGTCCTCCTAGAGGTACCTTGGTCCTCCTAGAGGTATCTTGGAAGAAAGCCCTGGCAATCTACTTCTGAAAAATCAGTCACTGAAAACCCTAGGGAACACAGTTCTACTCTGCATATGGGGTCGCCATGAGTCGCGGTCAGCTTGATGGCAACTGTTGTTTTTTAATTATTTTTTCCTCCACACTTCAAGCAACCAGTTGGCCTTCACTGTGCCAGGGAGTGCTCTAGGCTCCAGGGCATATTCCAGAACATTCTTAAACTTACTGACTCCTAGGTGTCTCTGCCGTAGGTCTAGGTCAGAGCACTGGAATCTGTAGATTAAACAAATGTGCCAAACTAATTCTCATGACGAGGTATCTTAGTTACCTAGTCCTGCCTTAACAAAAAATGCCACGAATTGGTGGCTTTAAAGAACAGAAATTTATTTTCTCACAGTTTTGGAGGCTAGAAGTCCAAATCAGGACATCAGCTCTAGGGAAGTGTCCTTCCCTGTCAGTAGCCCTGGGAGTTCCTTGGCATTCCTTTGTGTCTGTCTTCTTGCCTGTGTGTCTCTGTGTCTATTCAGCTCTTTTTATAAGACACCACTCAGAAGGGATTAGTTTAGGACCCACCCTAGTCTGGTATGGCCTTATTAACTTAACAAAGGAAACCCCTATTTCCAAGCAGGATCATGTTTGCAGGTACAGAGGTTAGGGGTTCGACATTTCTTTTGGGGGACAAAATTCAGTTCATAATGCCAGGCAAATTCAAGAAATTCTGTGCATTTGGGAATCAAGAGGTGGGGTAGAATGGGATGGAGTGTGGTGATGGGGTTAGACTTGAAGTGGAAGATAACTGAAAAATGTGAGCCTTCCCCAGTTACTGCGGAAGAGGACTTATTCAAAATGTATGTTCCAGGCCTCACCTACAGAGATTCTAATTCAAAGTGTTTGCCATGGACTTTGGGAATCTATATTTTTAACAGGCCTCTCAGGTGACTCTGATGCAGGTAGTCTTTATGTTAAACCAAAAAAACCAATGCCGTCGAGTCGATTTCGACTCATAGTGACCTTATAGGACAGAGTAGAACTGCCCTGTGCAGTTTCCAAGGAGCGCCTGGCAGATTCGAAATGCCGACCCTTTGATTAGCAGCCATAGCACTTAACCACTACGCCACCAGGGTTTCCATCTTTATGTTATGGAAATTCTGGAGTGGGCGGATGGTGAGTAGGTCAGCTGGCCATTAAACTCTGTAGAGTTGAAGGCTAAGGCCTCTCAGGACTGAAGGGTTTGGTGATAGGGTTGGAACTTGACAAGAGTGAAAAAATGTGATCTTTGTGAGTTTGAGGGGGCATCAAGAAGAAATGAATAAAAATATGTATTAAGTAGCTGTCCCACTGCTAGATGGTGTGAATTTATAGTAGGCACATGGAATATACCATATACACATGAAGCATGATACTTTGCAGGTGGAATAGTGGTCAGTTTGATTCTTGTTTCTTGTAATTTTCTCGTAACCAAATCAACAGATCCACCAGCATGTGCCTACTGAGCTTCTATCCTCTATGAAGTGGTGCACAAGGAAACACAGTATCCACTCATCTGATTTTTTTTTTTTTTAGGTGGCTGGACAAAGCACAGAGCCCTGGTGGCACAGTGGTTAAGAGCTCGGCTGTTAACCAAAAGGTCGGCAGTTCAAATCCACCAGCCGCTCCTTGGAAACCCTGTGGGGCAGTTCTACTCAGTCCTATGGGATCACTATGAGTCAGAATCGGCTCGATGGCAACAGGTTTGTTTTTGGACAAAGCACCAAAAAACAAACAAACAAACAAACGCGTTGCTCTTGAGTCGATTCCAACTCATAGTGACCCTGAAGGACAGAGTGGAACTGCCCCATGGGGTTTCCAAGGAGCAGCTGGTGGATTCAAACTGCCAACCTGTTGGTTAGCAGCTGTAACGCTTAATCACTGCACCACCAGGGTTTCTGGACAAAGCACACGCCTATATAAAATGATGAGAGAACAGATAGACTGTAACAAAGTAGTAATTGTATAGCAGAGTGAAGATAACGGGGATGTCTCTCTGACAGTCGCTGGGTTTCAGGACTTCTTTATTTATTAATTGCGGGTTGTTGGGGATTATAATCATTTTTCATTTATTCATGCAAACATTTATCGAGCATCCACTTTGTGCCAGACACTGTTCTGGGTGCTGTTTAAGATGACTAAGCTACATCTGGTGGAAAAAATGTATATTTAAGCGAATAACAACACTGCAGTGACAGGGAGCCCATGAAAGTTTTCAAAGGTAGTTCTTTGGATCATGATCATTGGCTATATTCCTGAATCTTTCTGTGAAGAAATCCTTTGGAAAATGGACTTTTGTTTGGGATCTAGATGCTCAGTACAACATACAGTGATGTAGTATGCCTCAATCCAGACCTTAGCTCTTCCACTCAGTTCAGAGTAGGCGAACTGTGTTGGAAGGGCAAGCAGTCTAGCATAACCAAAAAAACCAAATCCATTGCCGTCAAGTCGATTCTGACTTAGAGCAATCTTACAGGACAGAGCAGAACTGCCCCACAGGCTTTCCAAGGAACTGCTGGTGGATTTGAACTGCCGACCTTTTGGTTAGCAGCTGTAGCTCTTAACCACTACATCACCAAGGCTCCAGTCTAGCATGGTGATTAGGATTTTAGAGTTTGGTGTCACAAGACTTGTGATCTAATCTTGGTTTAGGTGTTTATTTTCTACATGATTTTAGGCAAGTTGCTTAACCTTCTGAGCCTATGCCACCAGGGCTCCTTAAAATGCGGAATAATTTTTTTTATGTCTTTGGGTTGTTATGGGGATTAAATGGGATAATGTGTGTAAGAAAAAAAATGCAAGGTGTTAGCATAATCCCCAATGCACGGGAAATCCTCAACAATTGTGAACTGTTTCTTTTAAAAAATATTTGTAGCAAGATACAGCGGAAGCTATCTACAGTGATGTAATTATACGGTGATATCTATGTGTTTCAGGTACTAAACACAATGGCTTTCTGGGATCTAATGAACACTTTGCCAGCACAACATCCTCTGGCAGGAGGGTCACTCCTTCATCTTTTGTTGAAACAGGTCTAAGCATCAATGAGTTTCCAGCCCTCCACAGAGTGTCTGCCCACCTAGAGTAAGTAAACGTCTGCTGAAGAGCTGTAACTATTGTGGTAAATTCTGATCCAGAAGCAAATAGTCTGAGAGGTAACACGACATCTTTGATGAAAGCCTCAATTGTGAAGCCAGAATGTCTGGGTTCAAATCCCAGCTCTGCCACTTAACTATCTGTGTGACCTTGGGCAAATGACTTCACCTCTGTGAGCCTCAGTTTTCTCATCTGTAAAATGGGGACATAAAATTACCTACTACATGTAATCATAAGATTCCCTGGCACTCAAGTGCTGTGTAAGTGTTTGCTATTATGAAGTTTAAAGGCAGGCAAAACCATGCTGTATTTTTTTGGAATACATATGTAGGTGATAAAACTTAAAGAAAAGAATAAACAAAGTAGGTGGAGTTCTAAAGTTCTTTTGGAAAATTTATTTTATCTTTGCAATCTTTTCAACAGTTTGTTCAACAAAGCATTTTTTATTTTTCCATCTTTAGTAGAGACATATTTTACCTGAATGTCAGAATTACCATATGTTCTGAATTGAAGGGGTTTGCTTTATCTGCAAGTTACCAAAGCTCAAGGATATTAGTATATATGTGTCTATTTTAAAACTAGAGATCAAACTCTACAGGACTCGTGAGTTACTGAACTCAGTTTATGATTTTAGGCATTCTTATTCTTTGCAAATCTGCTGCAAAGCCCTCTTTAAGGTGTTGAGAAGCAAAGATGTCACCTTGAAGACTAAGGTGCACCTGACCCAAGCCATGTAATTTTCAGTCACATCATATGTATGCGAAAGCTGGACAGTGAATAAGGAAGACCGAAGAAGAATTGATGCCTTTGAATTGTGGTGTTGGCGAAGAATATTGAATATACCACGGACTGCCAAAAGAACAAACAAATCTGTTTTGGAAGAAGTACAACCAGAATGCTCCTTAGAAGCAAGGATGGCAAGACTGGGTCTTACATACTTTGGACATGTTGTCAGGAGGGATCAGTCCCTGGAAAAGGACATCATGATTGGTAATGTACGGGGTCAGTGGATAAGAGGAAGACCCTCAGTGAGGTGGATTAACGCAGTGGCTGCAACAATGGGCTCAAGCATAACAGCGATTATAAGGATACTGCGTGACTGGGCAGTGTTTTGTTCAGTGGTACATAGGGTCGCTACGAGTCGGAAGCTACTCAACGGCACCTAACAAAAACATTCTAGGGTAGGAGCCCTGGTGGCGCAGTGGTTAAGAGCTCGGCTGCTAACTAAAAGGTTGGCAGTTTGAATCCACCGGCCACTCGTTGGAAACTCTATGGGCAGTTCTACTCTGTCTTATAGGGTTGCTATGAGTCAGAATCAACTTGATGGCAACAGGTTTGGTTTACGGGTTGTTCTAGAGTGAGGTCCAGGCTGCAGATCCAGCTCGGACCCTATCTAGGTGTTGTGTGTTTTATCGTAGAATGTTAACGTCTCTGAGGGCCCATTTCCTTTTCAAATGGAAAGAAATGATTATATCAGTCCTACCTACATCACAGGAATATTTGTGGAGGCAAATAAGATAAGAAATATGAAATTGCTTTGAAACTATTCAAACGTAAGAGTGATGCAATGCTAAAAAATATAAAAAAGATCCCATGCCTTGACTATGGGTAACTACGCCTGAATGCATTGTCCAGGGCTGTGTTTCAAATGTCTCTTAAACCAGAAGTGATTGCTTTTTCTGCTGACATCTACAACCGTTTGTTGTAGGTCTTTTTAACTGCCAGGAAGTTCAACACTGAATACAATACTCAGATTTCAGTCTGGATTTGTTTTCTATTATTTCTTCCTCTTCTCTTTAAGACCATTGATTTTTTATTTCCATTTAATGGCCTTATTCAGTATATATCTTTAAAAAAGAAATATTATTGTGTTTTTTAAATAATATTTTATTGTGAAAGTTTACACAACAAATTAGGTTCCCACTTAATCGAATTGATTCCGGCTCATAGCAACCCTATAGGACACAGTAGAACTTCCCTATGGGGCCTCCAAGGAGCAGCTGGTAGATTCAAACTGCGGACCTTTTTGATTCGCAGCGGATCTCTTAACCACTGCGCCACCAGGGCTCCTAACAATTTCTACACAAATTGTTCAGTGACATTGGTTACGTTTTCTACAGCGTGTTAACATTCTCATTTCTGTTCTGGTTGTTCGGTTTCCATTAATCTAGTTTCCCTGTCCCCCTTTACCTTCTATCTGCTTTAGAGTAAGTGTTGACTGTTTGGTATCATATAGATGATTTTTTTTTTTAAAGCAGCATTAGTACTCATGGGTGATCTTATTTATTTTATGAGCCAATCTGTTATTTAGCTGAAAAATATACATTTTTTGAGTAGTTTCAGCTTCCTCAAATTGTGAATAAATAAATTATATGCAGATGAACTTTTATAGAGGAATAGGCCCATTTCTCATAACTTAGGGCAATTCTAGCATAAGATATGTAATGATCAGGTGCCAGCTACCAATTTAACCACATAGAATAATCCTTCTACTTTCTTCCTAGCGCAGCTGCAGATTTGGAGCTGAAATCTTCCACCTCCTCACATTCTGATCGGTCCTCTGAATCTCCATTACCTGAGATCCAAATGGATAAATATCCCGAGGACTTTAGCCTGCTTAAGTTGCAGACAAGTGAGTAAGTCACGGACTCCACCTCCACAGGCCTCAGTGCTGAAGGTCTTTTCAGAAGCCTGCCATACTGTTGGGTACCATTTATTCAAGACCCACTAAGTGCCAGGGATTTGACATGTTTATTCTCTATTTTCATAACAACTCTACTTGGGAGCTATTGTTATGTGTTTTTAAAAAATGAAATGCCTTTATATAGAAACCATGAATACTGTAGCAAAATATTAAAATCATTAAGACATATATAAAGTAGAATATAGAAGTCCCTTCCCCTTTAACTTCTCCAACAGCATCTCCATCCCGCTCCATAGCTGTGAAGAGCTGGAAATACATACTTCCAGAATTTTGAAATGTACATATACGTATACATATATGTACATATGTGTATACATAAACACACTCATGCATATATAAATAATAAGTGAGTTACACTATACAAGCTGTTTTAACTCGATAGTAAATAGATCATGGACCTCTTTCTGTGTCAGTATGTACAGAACTATGTGGATAATACAGACCTATCCATTTACAGAGAAGGATACTGAGTGACTTAGTCATCTAGTGCTGCTATAAGAGAAATATCACAAGTGGATGGCTTAAACAAAGGGAAGTTTATTTTCTCACAGCCCAGTAGGCTAGAAGTCCAAATTCAGGGCACTGGCTTCAGAGGAAGGCTTTCCCTTTCTGTCAGATCTGGAGGAAGTTTCTTGTGATGCGTCAGTCTTCCTTTGGTCTGGGAGCATCTCAGCGCAGGAACCTCAGGTCCAAAGGATGCGTTCTGCTCCTGGCACTGCTTCCTTCGTGGTATGAGGTCCCCAATTCTCTGCTTGCTTCTCTTTCTTTTCATCTCTTGAGACATAAAAGGCGGCGCAGGCTACACCCCAGGGAAACTCCCTTTTCATTGGATCAGGGAGGTGACCTGAGTAAGGGTGGTGTTACAATCCCACCCTAATCCTCTCAACATAAAATTATAATTACAAAATGGAGGACAACCACACAATACTGGGAATCATGGCCTAACCAAATCGATACACACATTTTTTTTGGAACATAATTCAGTCCATGACACTGAGACTCGGAGGGGTGCATTCACCCATACAAGGCCACATATCTAGGAAGCAGAGTGATAGGATTAGAACTCAAACCAAAGAGCCCAAGTATTTCTCAAATAGCCCAAGAGCTCTTGGAGGATCTTTTATCATTTATAAGCACTGTTAGCAATTTTATACTAAAACTACCTAATAAGGAAACAGAGATGCTAAGAGGTCCAGTAACTTGCCTGAAGTCTCACAGCTGCATTTGTCACTTGACATTATCCCATGTATACATTTCCCTGTTTCACCATAGTACAAGTGTGTGCTACTGTTGCTGCCAACATTGCGTTCCATCGAGTCAAGTACCATGGTTGGCCCAGCCATTCCTCGGTTAAAGGGCATCCTTATTCTTCCTACGCAGTTATCAGAGTGAAGGCTGGATCATAAGTGCTTGTAAAACTCTCTGAACTTCCCAACCCATACTCGATTTCCAATCATGAAATTGGCTTTATTTCTGGAGAGGAGAGGATGAAAAGGAAAAACATGAGGCCTCCTAAGTAGCTCCCTCTTCCGCCACTTCCCTGACCATGACCTTTTGTCTAGTCCCACACAGAGGTTCCCACTGCCCCTAATGGAGAACCAAGAACTATACATGTTGACAAAAGTTGTACAGCTAGATAGTGCCTGGGGAGCTTTCACAGTTTTTTGTCATCTCATTGCGTTACGAGGCTGGGAGCGGTGCTAATGGCAGGATTTCTGATGTCTTGCAGAAGATGGGCAGCGACCTGAGTGGACATTTTACCCGAGGTTTAGCAATAATATCCACACCTACCATGTTGGAAAGCAGTGCTTCTTTAACGGGGTCTTCCTTGGCAACAGGAGGTCTCTGTCAGAGAGGATGGTGGACAAGTGCCTTGGGAGGAAGAAATACGGTAATGTTTTCCTCCTGGGCCTTGACTGTGCAATGCCCCAAAATATTCTTCAGTCAGGATTCTGCAGGGCCTTGGGAGGAAGAAATACGGTAATGTTTTCCTCCTGGGCCTTGACTGTGCAATGCCCCAAAATATTCTTCAGTTAGGATTCTGCAGGGCCAATATTCCCCTGAGTCAGGCTGGTGGCAGCCTCGTGGGGTCACCCTAGTGTACCCAGGCAGATAGTAAAGTGAAGGGAACAGTTGGTAAGCTACATTTTTTGGCAAAGCATTCATAGCATATGCTGATCTACATTTTTGTTTTTCTCTGAATTTCATAAAATGGTAATGTGACATTTAAGTCGTCAGAGAAGTTCTTTCAAATACTTATTAATAGAAACCTTCACTGAAGTCCGAAGAAAACAATTTATATTTCAATTAGATGCTTCCTGTCATGTGCATTTAGATTATATTTTACATTCTGCACAAGGAAAACATTCTATAGAACTTAACCTGAAGTGCACGTTGTTATTTCATAGCCCTGGTGGTGCAGTGGTTAAGAGCTAAGCTACTAACCAAAAGGTCAGCAGTTTGAATCCACCAGCTGCTCCTTGGAAACTCTATGGGGCAGTTCTACTCTGCCTATAGGGTCGCTATGAGTCAGAATCGACTCCATGACAATGAGTTTTTTTTTTTTTTTTTCATTTATATATATGGAAACCCTGGTGGCATAGGGGTTAAAGTTCTGGCTGCTAACCAAAAGTTCGGCAGTTTGAATCCACCAGGCACTCCTTGGAAACTCTGTGGGGCAGTTCTACTCTGTCTATAGGGTTGTTATGAGTTGGAAATCGACTCCACGACAGTGGGTTTGGTTTTTTTGGTATACACACACACACACATATTCTACTTGGTTTATAACTTGGTGAGTTTTCTGCTTCAACCTACCCATATTAGATTTACTGGAAGACCCTAAAGAGTTACTGAGTACCAACAGACTATATATAGCACACTTTTCTGCAGAAATACTCGTGTAGGAGGCAGCCATTGCTTCAGAAATGAATAGGATTGCTATAGCAGGAATACAAAGAAAAAGAAAGAGAACTTCTTGGAGTTTTAGAAATAGACTTTTAAACTCAAAGCAGAGGCTAATGGTTTTGAAAATCAGGGCTTTCGTTTGGATACAGAATACACAAAAAGCCAGACCAGATGAACTCTCTGAGGAGTTGCTGATACTGGGGTCTCTGGGAGTCCTGCACTCATCCCAACTCTCGAGGTCAAAACTAGTGGGTGAGAGAATGTGAGTGTGGCGGGGGGAAGACCTCGAGCCTCGGGGAAAATAGGCATCTAGCATGACTCTGAGTAGAAGAGTAGTGGGAGCTGTGGGAGATGTATGGGCAGAAAGCCACCCACTCCAGGGGATGCGGAAGAACAGATTTCTGTGCCCTGAGAAAACTGTGGGAGTTAGGACAGAGAGAAATGGAGAAAGAGAGCAAGCCAGGAAGGCTGCATGGGTTTTGCAGCTGGAATGAGGGAGAGCACAGTATGATGCACTGTGGATCATCAAGCCAGGGATGAGGATAAACTTATGTTTTGCTTGCTGCATCGTGGAGGGGATATTTTCCTGAAGATCAGACTAGATGACACATTTGAGCAGACATCAAGAGACTAGCATGGTTCTTACATGTATGCTGACTCTTAGAGGCTAGGAGAGATAAGGGAGGCAGCAGGTACCGGTATGCAGATAGTGATCCAAGACACAAAGTCCTCCGCTAATGACTTGATGGAGTCTCTGGGTGGGGCAAATGGTTAACATGCTCGGTGGATAACCAAAAGGTTGAAGGTTCTCGTCCACCCAGAGGCACCTCAGAAGAAACGCCTGGTGATCTACTTCTGAAAAATCAGCCATTGAAAACCCTATGGAGCACAGTTCTACTCTGACACACATGGGGTCCCCATGAGTCAGAATTGACTCAATGGCAACTGGTTAATGCCTGATGCCATGTATACCTGCTGTGCACACCTCCTATCTCTCACTCCTAACTGAGATGCAGTCAGAGGGTAGAAGGGAAAGAATTTCATTAACTGGTTTAAATCTGAAATGACAGAGAAAAACTAAGAAGGGACTAAGGTTAGCTGTATATTACTTAGGAATGCTCTTGCTATAAGTAAGAGAAAAACCAAACTACCTGAGTCTTAAACCGTGCAATATTTACCGTGTACTTAACAAGAAACTTTGAAATCTAGGTGGCCTGTATGGTCTGGTTGTCCAGTGTTGTCATCAAGGATATAGGTTCATTTTGTCTCTACGTGCCACTATTCACAGTATTTTTGTCTTCATGCTTGTCATCTCATGGTCACAAGATGATTGTTGCAGTCCCAAGCATCACATCTGTATTCAACACACAAAGAAGAGGAAACTCTATTGTAATGCCTGCCCTTTTTAGAAGGAAGGAAAAGCTTTCCCATATGCTCCTTAGGAAACTTTCTTCCACTCGTGTTTCCCTGAATGGGATTATCATGATGATCCAAATCCTAACCTGAATCCATCACTTCTCTCCTAACTCAAAAGTAAACACTATCCTGCGTTTTGTGTTTATTATTCCTCTCTCTCTCCTTCTTTCCTTCCTTTTCCCTCCCTTCACTCTCCCTCCTTTCCTCTTGTATATGGTTTTTATAAACACTGAGTAAATGTGTTTATAAAATATTTGTTGAATGCACAGAATAAAACACCACAAACACTTGTGTGCTTCTCATTCCATTTAAGAAACAGGTATTCTCAGGATGCAAGTTGAATACAGAAAAGAAAGGACCATTAGAAAAAGAAAAGGAAAAAATTAAGGGAGCATACATAGAGGAGTGGGGAGGGATGGGGAGCTTTATGTACACAGAAGGCAAAGATAACATCAAGGCAAGAGAAGGATCAACAACAGGTTAAGCCTCTGGCCCTGCCACTTAGAAACTGATTTTGACTTCTCTAAGTTTCAGTTCTCTCATCCCTAAACTGGAAATAATAAATCTGATGTTAGCTAAGAAAAGAATATTAAGTACCTTTATATCTGAAGCCTCCAGGATGCCTCTTCTTGAATCTGACAGCTTTCCTCTCCCCACTCCAGTGGTGATTGCTATCCTGCCTTTATTAAAGAGAAAAACTTTTTTCTTAAGGAAATTTTCAAACATGGACCAAAGTGAAGAAAACAGCATAGTGAAACCCCATGTGCCCATCATTTAGCTTCAACGATCAACGCATGGCTAATCTTGCTTCATCCTTACTCCCCTCCCATGAATTATTTTGAAGCGAATTCCATACATCATACATTTCACAAAATATAGATAAGGTTTATTTTTATTAACATAAATCACATTACCAGTCTTAGATCTTAAAATATTATCAATAATTCCTTAATATCACCAAATATTCAGTTATTGTTTAAATATCTACTTATCTCATGAATTCCGTAATTCTACAATAATACATTTTAAACCAAAATAGCCTACCTAACCTATCTTATTTATCTAGTTCTGCTTGATAATACCACAAGCGGGTGGCTTCAAGGAACAGAAATTTATTTTCTAGCAGTTCTAGAGGCTAAAGCCCCAATCAGGGTCTTGGCCGTGTCGATTCTGTCCTTATTCGTAGCCCAGGTGTTTCTTGGTTCCTTGGCTTCTAGAGGACCTTAACATGTACATGCTTGCATCTGTGTCTGTCTGCTCTTTCTTATAATGAAGAAGTGATTAGGTTTAGGACGTACCCTATACCCATATGGCCTTATTAACATAACAAAGAAAACCCTATTTCTAAACAATTATATCCACAGGTATAGGGATTAGAATTCTGTCTGTTATCTAGTGCTGCTATAATAGAAATACCACAAGTGAATGCCTTTAACACAGAAAAATTTATTCTCTCACAGTCTAGGAGGCTAGATGTGCAAATTCAGGGCGCCAGCTCCTGGGGAATGCTTTCTTTCTATGTCAGTTCTGGGAGAAGGTCCTTGTCATCAAACTTCCCCTCGTCTAGGAGTTTCTCAATGCAGGGACCCCAGGTACAAAGGGTGCACCTATTCCCCTGGCTCTTGTTTCTTGGTGGTACGAGATCTTCCTGTCTCTCTGCTTTTGTTTTCTCTTTTTTCTCTCAAAAGAGATTGACTTAAGACACAACCTAATTTTGTAGACTGAGTCCTGCCTCATTAATATAACTGCCCCTAATCCCACCTCATTAATATCAGAGAGGTAGGATTTACAACACGTAGGAAAATCACATCAGATGACAAAATGATGGACGATCACACAATACTGGGAATTGTGGCTTAGTCAAGTTTAGACACATTTTTGGGGGACACGATAATTCAGTCCATAACAGTGGGGTAATCATAATAACATTTTTTAAAGAAAATGTCTCTAACATAGGCTCACATTTTTATCTTAAGCTCTTCAAGGTGAGATAAACACAAACAGATCTTGGAGCCCTGGTGGCGCAGTGGTTAAGAGCTTGGCTGTTAACCAAGAGGTTGGCAGTTCGAATCTACTAGCTGCTCCTTGGAAACCCTATGCGGCAGTTCTACTCTGTCCTATAGGGTTGCTATGAGCTGGAATCGACTCGACGGCAAAGGGTATGGACCTCATAATAAAATACTGAATCATTTTATTTCCCATTAAAAGCAAAAACCAAACACACTGCTGTCGAGTCGATTCCAACTCATAGCGACCCTATAGGACAGGGTAGAACTGCCCCATAGAGTTTCCAAGAAGCGCCTGGTGAATTTGAACTGCCGACCTTTTGGTTAGCAGCCATAGCACTTAACCACTACATCACCAGGGTTTCCTACTTACCATTAGCATATCAATATTTAGAGCAAATCTGTGGGTCACGTTCAGCCCTTTGATTTCATTTTCAAACATCTTTCACAGATATTGATCCCAGGAATGGAATTCCAAAGTTAACTCCAGGGGATAATCCATATATGTACCCAGAACAGAGTAAAGATTTCTACAAAGCAGGATCAACTCTTCCATTAGTGAAGTTCTCAGTGTAAGTGTATGTTAATACCACGGTTACTTAGCTAACTTTAAAGGAATTGTGTCTCTGTGATACATAAATTATGTTTTAAAGGACATAGATCTCAACAGGACAAGATTGGGTGGAAATTTCAAAAAATTTTCGCATCTAGTTAATGTATGCATGCATGCATGTACATGAGTGTGTAATTGAAATTATACACAGGCTCTTGACTATGATTTAGAAATGGTTGTTAATCTTGTTTGTATTGTTATTATCACAAATTTGAAGACTTTTTAATGTTCATACTGAATCAGATTGTTGGTTAATGATGTCTATTTGGATTGGCTTAAACTGAGAACTAAACTTAGACCAAAGTGGCTGAGGAGAAGAGAGGGTCATTAAAGAAAAATAGTTGGTGTATTACATTTAAAATATCATTTTAAAGATCAATCATGTGTGATTTAATGATATTTCCTAAAAATGATTAAAATAATAAAAGTTATGGCCATTATACTTTTGATGCCATAAATGAAAATTAATGTCAGAAAATAAATCATTTTATTGAACACAATGACATTGATCTCTTTGCCACAGAAGCCACACCAATTTTATGGTGGTTGCCTTTCCTGTTTTTCAGAGTGCCTTACGAAAAGAAATTTGATACATTTATTCCACTTGAGCCTCTTCCACCAATTCCCAAGTGAGTTCTCTCACTGTGTTTTAGATTCTTCTTTATAAAAATATTGATTACTATTTTCTCCTGTGGAGGAGTCCATAGACTTTTGAATCCCAGGAGGAGGGTGGGGCAAAGTTCGTAAGAAAGGTTTTCGGAGAGACATTTGGAGGGTGTCTTATACAGTACTGCTGTCACAAAAAATACAAGTGGGTGGCTTTAAAGAACAGAAATTTATTTTCTCACAGTTTAGCCATCCAGAAGTCCAAATTCAGGCGTGGTTCTAAGGCGAGTTTCTTCTTTGTCTGTTTTAGCTTCTAGGAGTTTCTGACAATCCTTGGCATTCCTGGGTATGTTGTAGCATAAAGACTTGTCTAAACTCATGAGGGATAAGAAGCAGGATCAGCGCAAAGCTGGTTCCTATCAGGTGAAGGTCAAACATACCTCAGTTCTCCAACTTCTTCACCATTTCTGATGCCAGCCATTTCCCCCATTGTATTATTCCTCTGCTAGGTTTGATGATTCATTGCAATGGCCACACAGAGTTTATAGACCATAATCACACAGTTATGTGGTTTATTAGGGAAGTAACAGGCTACAGTTCAGGATCAGGGTCAATTTAGGATCAGGATCAGGAAGCACACAGGCAAGGTGTGGAAGTCTCCCCTCAAGTGGAGAGCATATCCCTCCCTTCGTCTTTATTGAAGGACAGGGTCCAACCAGGACAGCTCTTTCAGCTGCTCTCTACCGTCAGGGCTCTCTGCTGCTAGCTGGCCCAGCTCATGGCCAGTGTAGCAATTTCAGGACTGCTTGGTTCCCATGTGGCTTGGCTTCTCTGCCAGACCTGCTCTCAGCCAGCATTTCTCTGAGCTGCAGCTTTCTCAGCTGTAGCCTTTTTCACTAGGCTTGGGAGGGGCCTCTGTGTCCCAAAGGACACTCTCCCCTTCCAGCTCCTGCCTACCAGGGAGCCCTCAAAACCTATGTGATTCAGCTGTTTATATATCCCAGTCCTCATCAGTTACAAGGTGGGGCCTCCTTCACCAGACCAGAGTTCCACCAATCCTCAATTATCCATGAGATGTCAATCAACTCAGGTTATGTACAAAAGTAATATTTTCTGCTAAGAGAGACCTGCTCCTTACTTAGGCAAAAGTAACACATCCTCTCCGGTAGAAAGGACTCTGGGAGGTCCCCCAAGTTGCTTCTCCAATGAACTAGGGCAAAGGTAACAACTCCTTAGGGGTTAGGGGAAAAGTCTCCCAAGCTATTTTTCCAAAGAACTAAGGCAAAAGGCCACACAAAGGACCTCGTTGTGCTACACTGGACTTGAAGATGCATCTGTCCCTGTTGCCTTTCTCTTCCTCTGTGTCTAGTCTACCCTTTTTATAACTCAGAAATGGCTCTGCTTAGGATCCACCCTACGATGGCATTACCTCATTAACATAATAAAAGGAAATCCTACTTCCAAGCAGGATTACCTCCACAGGTTTAGGAGCCAGGGCTTCAGTGAATATTTTTGCGGGGGGAGGGAGTGGGACACAATTCAATCTGTAAGAGAGAACAAGTATCTGTTGAGTGCAGCAGCTGGGATGCTCACCTGTTCAACCGAAATGATCGGCAGAATACCAGATGTCATGTGTTGTGTTAAGTATGCACTATGGGAAGGTTTATATGGAACAAAAAGACAGGGTTTCTGTTTTCCAGAATTTAACAGTTTGCTGGAAAAGATACATGCTCAAATGATTGTAGATCAGGGAGGATGGTTAGAACTTCAAGAGGCAGAGAGAAGGCCATTGCAGCACTCTCATGTTTGAGGGAAGTATCATTCTTCTGATCTCATATTTTTTTCTTAGCTCCATTCTGAACCTCATTTATTTACCCAAATTAGGTTTCTGACCGAGAAGGAGATGTTTGCCAGTATAAAAAGTTTTGAGTTTCTGATACAAGTCAGTCATATAAGTGTGGATAGAGTGGGCAAGTGTCACGAAGTTTGACTCGCAGGGGGTCAGCCAGGGTAATACTACATTATTACATAAGGCACATAATTAGGGCCTGTCGTGTGTGTATTTTATACTTTTTTATAAACACCATTCTAAAATATTCAAAATAAGAGCAATAACCCAAATCCCACCACCCTACCGAATTACTTACCTTTTGTTGATTGCCTTTCATATGCAAATATGCTTTTTACATTTATAAATCATAGAATATCAATGTATCTGGTTTTCCTAAAAAAGATAAGCTTTTAAAAATTTTTTTGAAGGACAGAACGTTGTGGGACCAGTATATTCTTCATAATCCTTTGTGCTGTGGCCAATAAGGGAATTGGGAGATTCAGATCCTTCCCTCAGGAATCTGATAATGAATAAGATATGAGGCTTATTTCAAGGCTCATTGTCTAGTGGGGGGGGCGGGGACAGAGACCAGTAAATGATTAATCTTAAAATAAGTGAACATGGTCCAGTGTACACGTACAGGGAGTACACAGGTGGGAAAGTTGGGAATGCTTTGTAGAAGAGGTGATATTTGATCTTGGTTCTAGATGGTTGTCTTAGTTATTTAGGGTCACTATGAGTCGGAATCGACTCGACGGCAGCAGGTTTGGCTTTGGTTTTTGGTATACCAGAAATGGAGCCCTGTTAGCATAGTGATTAAGAGCTGGGCTGCTAACCAAAAGGTTGGCAGTTTAAATCCACCAGTCACTCCCTGGAAACTCTATGGGGCAGTTTCACCTGGAACTGACTCGACGGTACCCAACAGCAACATAATAGAAATACCAAAAGTGGATGGCTTTAACAAACAGGAGCTTATTTGCCCACAGTTCAGGAGGCTAGAAGTCCAAATTCAGGGTGCCAGCTCTAGGGGAAGGCTTTCTCTCTCTGCTGGCTTTGGGGGAAAGTCCTTGTCTCTTTTCAGCTTCTATTTCTTGTTCCTTGGAGATCTCATGTGCTGTGGCATCTATCTTTCCTCGACTGCTTTCTTGTTGCTTGCTTAATCTGCTGTTTTATATCTCAAAAGAGACTGATCGAAGACACTCTACACTAATACTGTCTCATTAACATAGCAAAGAAATCACTATTCCTAAAAGGGATTACTATAACCACAGGTTAGTAGGATTTCCAACACATATTTTTGGGGGATACAATTTAATCCGTAACAGTGATAAAGTTAGGAAGCAGAGAAAAGAAGGAAGGCTCTTCCAGTTAATGTATGTCTGTATTAGTCAAGGTCCCAGCAGAAAACAGACAGCACACTCAACTGGGATTATAAAGGCAGTTTAAGAAGGGACACTTTACAGATGTGTATTGAAGGAACCAACATGGGAAGGAAAAACATTCCGAGGCTCATGACAGTGAGGAGCTCTTACTACCCCTAGGCCTGAACAGCAAGAAGAGGGCTATGGGTAGCACAGCAGTGAGAGCTGGAGCCATGGAAGGACTGCCTGACAGGAGCTGTGACCATGGAGAATGCAGCCCCTACCAGAACTGGGGTACCTCAGGAAATAGAGAGGGAGCAGAGGAGCTGGGTGAGAAATACCTCAACCTCCCTCTTTCCATCCCCTGATCTTCTGTTACTACTCCCATTAGCCAACCCAGATCAAAGCCAGAGGACATGGAAGTGCCAAGGAGATGAAGGCTGCAAAGGTCAGCCTCCCAGGCTGAGAGTAGGGCAGAGGAGGGCAGAAAGAGATCTGAGTTTGGGACAGGGGCAAATGGTGAACAACTATCATGGTGCATTGTTTTGAAACCGGTTTCCTAAAGTGGAGGTTGTTATGGACTGAATTGTGTCCCATAAAAACATGTTTGGGAATCATAACCCCTATACCCGTGGATGTAATCCCATTTGAGAATAGGGTTTTGTTATATTAATGAGGCCATATCAATTTAGGATGTCTTAAACCTACCGACTTTTGTGATATAAAATAGCAGATTAGACATAGAGACAAACAAACACAAGTGGGAAAAGATAGATTCCATGTGGAGGTCACCAAGGAACCGAGGAACAGAAGCTGAAGAGATACAAAGATTTTTCTCTAGAGCTGACGGAGAGAGAGCCTTACCGTAGAGCTGGTACCCTGAATTCAGACTTCTCGCCTCCTGAACTGTGAGAAAATAAATTTCTGTTTGTTAAAGCACCCACTTGTGATATTTCTCTTACAGCAGCACTAGACAACTAAGACAGAGGTCTTATTATTTTTGGAACATGTAGTATTCTGTCTACTGACAGTGTTTGTAAATTTTGCATCAGACAAATCCAAACTGAGAGTCTTTTCTTCTTCCTGTAGCTTGCCTTTCTGGGTAAAGGAGGAGGCCAACAAGCTGAATAATGAGATAAGAGAAGTTGAAGAGCTTGACAATTGGCAACCATCGGTGCCCTTCCTATCAAGTTTACTCCCTCCTGGTGGGTTAAAGAGCATTCAAAAACTAACGTAAAAACTAGAGGCGAGACCCAAAGAGCAGACTTTTGAGAGGCTTCCATCAATGGAAAGAAGGCAAAAGGCTCTCCTGGAGTGGGAGTGGATGGTGTCTATTGCCACAGGCAGTGCTTTGGGCAGATATCATGGCTCTGCATCTCAGGTTGACTGTGTTGGTTGAGAACTGTTAGTCTTGCAATGGAACACAGCCTTTAACTCCATTCCTCTCTCCACAGGTTCTTTGGACTTTACAAAACAATCCTGAGCAGAGACAGCCCACAGAGCAAGCGCTGATGAGCCTCATCCAGTTGATTATCTTTGTCAGTGTTGCTGTCCTCAATCAAATGTTTGATTTCAACAAGCCAATCACCGTACTTAGCTTTTTTTTAACTTTATATCTTGAAAACTTTCAAACTTACCGAAATGTTGCAAGAATAGAACAATGAACACCCATATATTCTTGACCTAGATTCTGCAGTTGTTAACATCAGTCCACATTTGTGCACGCTCTCTCTCTCATATTATTAATATTATTATTTTGACCATTTGACTATACTATTTAAGAGTAGTGGTAGACATCATAATTCTTCACACCTCCATACATCAGCAGCATCTCCTAAGGTCAAGAACATTCTCTAACATAACCGTAATACGAATGCCAAGTTCAGGGAATTTAACATGGCACAGTGGTTAAAAGCTTGGTTGCTAACCAAAGGTCATCAGTTTGAATCCACCAGCTGCTCCTTGGAAACCCTATGGGGCAGTTCAACCCTGTCCCATAGAGTCCCTGTGGTTCAGAATTGACTTGATGGCAACGGGTTAATATTGATACAATCCTATTATCTAATACATAGTGCTCATTCAAATTTTATCAATTGTCCTAGTCATTTCCATATGGCAGTTTTTTTTTTTTTTTTTTTTTTTTACTGATCCAGTATTTAATCTAGCCATCATGGTATTGCATCCAGTTGTCATGTCTTTAGTCTCCTTTAATCTGGAACAGTTCCTCAGCTTTTCTTTGTTTTCCATGAAATTAACATTTTTGAAGCATTCAGGTAATTTCTTTGGGTTTGTCTCTCTGATGTTTCCTCATGATTAGGTCCAGGTCATCCATTTTCAGTGGGAATATCACAGACGTGATGACTGTCCTCAGTGCATCACGTTGTTTTCTTATTTGTTTTAGAATTGCTAGTCAGAGAGCATGGGTAGATATTTGTTCCCCTTCTGGTTTTAAAAGTCAGAAAAATCATTAAGAAGGAGTGAAGAACACACACATCCAAGTCAGAGTAAAACACATCTGTAAAGCATTGTTAAGGAGTCTCTGTGTGGTGCAAACAGTTCAGTGCTTGTAGCTGAAAATGTTGGTGCTTCCAACACACCCAGAGGCTACTGTTTTTATTAAAATTTTTTTTTTTTTTAGCATCGTTACTGGTTATAAACATAGGTACCAGGTCAAAAGTTTAGCCCAGAGGAGACAGACCATCTGGACGAGAAAGCAGTGAAGTGATAGGCTAAGGGTATCATGGTGACAGGAATCCAGGCCAAGCTTACGCTGGATGAGGATGAAGCTTTCTTTGGTTAATCAATTTGTCAATCACCATGATGTTTATTAGTACCTAGTATGTGTTCAGAAGCCCTAGCTTGCCTGCTAACCGAAAGGTCTGCAGTTCGAATCCACCAGCTGCTCCTGGGAAACCCTCAGAGGGCCACTATGAGTTAAGAATCGACTCGACAGCAACAGGTTTGGTTTGGTTCAGTACGTGTTCAGTACCATATGTGAATTGGTAGATTGGTAGAAGACATAAGGTATGGACTGAGGCCCTAATATGTGCCAGGCACTTTATTAGCTTTTGTAAACAATATAGGTATAGCTCTAATGAGTGGTAGATAATTCCAGTGGGAAACAGATATTAACCAATTAATTAGACAAATAATTACAGTTGTGGTAAGTGCTCTGAATAAGCACTTGAAGAAATACTAGGTTATGAGAATGAAAGGTGAATATGACCTACTCAGGGAAGGTTTCTTCCTGAAAGTGACAATTTGAGATTTGAGAGATAAGTAGGCATTAATTAGTGAACGTAGGGGTGTATCAGTTACTAACAGTTTGGCTGCAAGTAACAGAAAACTCATGTAAATGGTTCAAATAAGACAGAGATTCCTCACCTGTCTTAGTTATCTAGTGCTGCTATAACAGAAATAGCACAAGTGGGTGGCGTTAACAAAAAAATTAATTTTATCACAGTTTAGGAGGCAAGTTCCAAATTCAGAACGCTGGCTCTAAGGGAAGGCTTTCTCTCTCAGTTCTGGAAGATCCTTGTCTCTTCGGCTTCTGCTTCCTGGTTCCTGGAGGTCTCCGTGTGTCTTGGCATCTATCTTCATTTCTCCTGTGTTCCCTTGTTTAATCTCCTTCATATCTCAAAAGAGATTGACTCAAAATACACCCTACACAAATCCTGCCTCATTAACGTAAGAAAGACAACCCATTCCCAAATGGGATTATACCCACAGGCATAGAGGTTAGGATTTACAACACATTTTAGGGGAACATAATTCAATCCGTAACACAACCCCAATAACAGAAATCCACAGGGTAGTAGTTCAGGACTGGTGGGACAGCTACACAGTTGATTATCAGAACCCATCTCTTTCCATCTTTTTGCTCCCTCATCTTAGCACTTAGCTTCCATCCTCAAGGTCACCTCATAATCCAAAATAGCTCCTAGTGTTCTCACCATTACATATACACTTCAGGCATACAGAAGAAGCAAAGGTAGAAAGAAAAGGGTGAGCACCAGCTATCTGTCAATTCCTTTAAGAAGCTCTCCCTTCTATCTCACTGATTACACTTAACTTTAAGGTTGAGAAATGTAGCTTTTTATTTTATTTTTTTATATTCTTAATGACATTTTACCTGATTTAGAAAACAGTGCTTGTATAAAAATTCATACAGAGTTTCTAGAAAGCATTCAATTACCAAAAAAATATCTGGGCTCCTATAATATTCAGGAGCCCTGGTGGCATAGTGGTTAAGAGCTTGGCTGGTAACCAAAAGGTTGGCAGTTGGAATCCACCAGCCATCCCTTGGAAACCCCATGGGACAGTTCTACTCTCTCCTAGCCGGTGGCTAGGAGTTGGAGTCAACTTGAAGGCAATGGGTTTTTTTTTTTTTTAAATAATATTCAGTTTTCTAAGGATGCCCTCGAATCAATGGTAAAATGTAGATTTTATGTGAGATTTCATTATTTTTGGTAAAGCTATTCTCATTTTATTGATATCCTTTTGGTGTTTAATACCCACTTGGTACAAGTCAGGAAAACATGAAGGCTGGCTCTATATCAAGTATTAATACTATTGTCGCATAGCTTCAGTATCATCTGTCTGCACAGCTAAGGAGGGTGAGAGACTCCCATTAGTCAGGCAAGAGGCAAACATCTGGAGAAAAAGGTGAGAAATAAGCCAACCATATACAGTGAGGCTGTGACACGGTCAGACTAACAACTCTCAGCATTTCAGTAGCCAATCTCCTTCAGGACCAAGGAAACCCCACTGGTTGGCTAATGAGTGCACATATTATCAGGAAGGACCAGTCCATGGAGTAGGGAATCATGCTTGGTAAAATACAGAGACACTGAAAAAGAGGGAGACCTCCTACATACGGATCGACACAATGGCTGCAACAATGGACTCAAACAGCGACGACTGTGAGGATGACACAGGACTGGGCAGTGTTTCCTTCTGTTGTACACAGGGTTGCTATGAGTCAGAACTGACTCAAAGGCACCTAAGAAGAACATGTATCACAGGTCCCTGGGTGATACAAATGGTTTGTAGCACTGGCGGTCTGGTGGTTAAGAGCTACAGCTGCTAAACTTCGCCCCCCCCCCAAAAAAGACAGCAGTTCCACTATTCACTGAGTCCGAACCCACTCCACCGCAATGCTTTTTTTTTTTCTTTACTAACCTAAAGGTTGGTGTTTTGCACACCCAGCCTGGCGATCTGCTGCCATAAAGCCTAGAAAACCCTGCAGAACAGTTCCACTCTATGACATATGGGGTTCCATGAGTTGGCATCATCTTGACAGCAATGGTTTGTGGTTTGTTTCTTTTTTATGTACCAGATGTTGTGCTAGGTTTATGTACACGATCTCATTTAGACCTTAGGACAACCCTACGAGGTTGGTACCATTATTACCTCTATTTTATAGATTAGGAAACAGACAAATAGCCTATTGCCTGAGCCTTCTCTGAATAAATTCCTGTTAATTAAATGCCCGATAAAGCGCTAAACTAACAAAATAACAAAGCTCTTTTCTGACCACCTGGGCTGAATTCTTCACGCGTGACATCCCCATCTCCTGCCACTCGGTGACGTCACAACCAACCTCACCACTTATGTTTCCTGCCAAACGCCACACCGCTACTATCTCGCGAGAGTCGCAGTTTCCGCCAACAGGTCCTGAACTCGCGTGCGGCGTAGAGCGCTTTGGCTAGAGAGGTTTGACGATTTCCCCAGGCTAGAGTTTCAACAATGCACTGCTTTCCTTGCAGCCACTCGAGATCTCGCGAGACTTTCTATTCCTGTCCTCCCCACCCCCAGGTTGCGACTGCGCAGATCGCCTCAAAGCAGAAGGTCGCGGTTGGAGGAAGTGGCGGCTTTAGGTCCCGTGGCCGCAGCGCCGTTAGTACTTCTCTGAAGCTCAACTCGGCCGTTTGCCGAGACAGCCCGCCACCAAGATGCCTCGAATTATGATCAAGGGGGGCGTGTGGAGGAATACCGAGGTGAGTCTCCTTTTCCCGCCGTCCGCTGCCCTCCGCCCCCTCCGGCGGCTTTTGCGCACGCGCGCGGGCGTCGAGGCGGTCAGGAAGATGCCCTGCGCGGTCTGCGTCTTCTCTGGGTGCCCCACCGCTTGCTTTTTGAGCTCCTGAAGGACAGGGACCGTGATTAACCCGACTGAATACCCAGCCCGAGTTCACTGCCAGGCACTTGTTAGGCCCTCACTGAACATTTGCTGAATTTGGAGGCTGCTCCCCGCTCTGGTGGAACTCAGTGTGGAGGGGGAGAATGGGGCATCGGCGAGAGTTGGTCTTTCGGAGCACCTCCCTCTCGGCCTGGGCACCCGCGCCTCTCTCAAGTGCTCAGAAAGAGGAAAATAAAGAAGTGTTGTGGCCACAACTTTGTTTCTTTATTGACTCCCTGGCAGAGAGGAAGCAGCTTGAGTGGCAGGTTCAAGGATCCCGTTTATACCCGTATCCTTCTGGTTATCTGTTATCAAGGCATAACCTGCCTCTTCTCCCGACAGATGCCAAGATCCATCTCGTCCTATCTTCCTGGCACTCCGACTCAGCCTGGATAATAGATAGGACAGACTGTGTGTAGCAGTTTCTGCTTCCAGAACTGTAGTGGATTATGCCATTGGCGAGCCAAAGAACAGTAGAGGAGTGAAACAGAAATAATACTTTAGTGCAATTTGTATTCAGAGCGCTCTGAGTTTATCTCTTTTCGGAGCACATTTTACATTCTGTACCCTCTGCTTGGAATGTCCTCCTACTGCTTGGCACCTTGAGCATTCAGACCTCAACCCAGAAACTTCTTGTAATCTTTGCCCACTTACCAGAATTAATTGCATCCTCAGTGGTCTCACTGTACTTCTTTAATTAATTTGTTAGCTTGCTTTGTCGTTTTTTAAGGATCATGTCATTTCTTTGTGCTGCTGGGAGAGTTTCTTAACCTCTGAGTCCCACTCACTTTCCTCATTTCTTTAAATAGGAGTGATAATAATATATACGGAGCTCTGGTGGTGCAGTGGGCTCGGGCTCAACGGCGGTTTGAACCCACCAAGTGGCTCCTCAGGAGAAACACCTAGTGATCTGCTCCTGTAAAGATTATAGCCTAGAAAACCCTATGGTGCAGTTCAGCTCTGTCACATGGGGTCACTAAAAACCCCAAAACCCAGTGCTGTCGAGTCGAATCTGACTCATAGCGACCTTATGGGGTTACTATGAATTCAAAATCCACTTGATAAACCAAACAACAGTACCTAGCTCTTTAGGATTAAATAAGTTAATACATTTGGAAAATTTAGAACAGAGTCTGGCAGATAGCACTGCAAGAGGACAAGGACTAGGTCTTAGTGTTCCTTGGATCTAGGCCAATAACCAACATGAAGTAGGTAGCTTGGCAAATGTTTGCTGAGCGAAACTAGGGGGGTAAAAGCGGTTGCCGTGGAGTTGATTCAGAGGCATGGCAACCCCTTGTGTGGTACATAACTGCTATATATATAGTTAGTTGAAGATGTGTTTAAGTACAGCAGTACTGTAACAAAGTTCCAAATGAAGTCAGTGAAAAGCCTGCCTGACAGCTTGCACTGAGGGAACCAGGCTATTTAAAGTGGAGAAGAGATGACTTCTGGAGGAGAGACATACGTACAAAATCAAGTAACAACAGGCTTCCTATACAGTGCTCAAAGCCCTGCAGTCTTTTTTATGTCTGATGATGAAGAGGGGGCACAGTGGGGTGGCTCAAGCAGAAGGCATGTAGCTCAGGTTGAATGTGGAAAAAGTCCTAAAAGTAAAATGACCCAAATGCATTCATTCATGACTGCATTGTCCCTGGATTCTCTGGCTCAGCTTGCCAGGTGGCTCAGCATAGGGACCCTGTGGAAATAGTATCTAAGAGACTGGGGGAGGTTGGAGAGAGAGCTTACTGGTGGGGTAGGGGAGAAATATGTACTTCTTAGGTTAGATCTGGGACATGGATTCTTGAGTCATGGTGAGGGTTAAGGACTGGAGAGTAAATGTCATGGATTAGCAGGAGTCAGGAGGCCTGGACTGAAGAATGGATTCACTCGAGTCTTGATTTGCTTCTTGAGGGCTGGGAGGTCTATTTAATTCTTTTTCCCCATGTATATAGGACCTAGTACAAGGTTAAGTGTTCAGGAAATGTTTTTTGAGCTAACGAATACATGAATGAGCTATACCCTTTTGAAGAGAATAATGGTTACACATTGGAAGATACTTTTAACCTACCAAGTATGGTTTTTTGGATTGGACTGTTCCCACTCCCAGTTTATGGGGATGGGAGAATGTGCATGTGAGGGAAGGTGGGATGTTCTTCTGATGACCTTCTTAATTTCTTGGATTTTGCAGATTCTGGCTTGCTGTTTATCATTATAGTAAATAAGATGTTAGGACCTCTTTTTTTTAAACCTAGGATTTGTAGGTGTGCATGTATGTATCCTTTTCCTTGAAATTTTTCAGCAGCCCTGACAGTTAATTTAAATTTTGTCTTTTCTCATTTGGACTTTAGTGATTGAATGTATTATATTTCTTTGACAATTCTTTTAGGATGAAATTCTGAAAGCAGCAGTAATGAAATATGGGAAAAACCAGTGGTCTAGAATTGCCTCGCTGCTGCATAGAAAATCAGCAAAACAGTGCAAAGCCAGATGGTATGTACCAGTTAATGAATAGAAAACAAAACGACCTTAATTATGATGAGGGAAAATGTCAGTTCTTTAACCTTACCAAAAAAAGCAGGCATCATGATATAACAGAAAGTGTGGAGTGGGAGTTGGGAATTTGGGTTTTAGACTTAGCTGTCACTTGCTTCCTATGTGGTCTTGGGAAAGTCATTTTTTATATCCTCTGTACCTGCCCCTGTTTTCTCCCAATTGGGGATATTAATACTTGGCCCTAACTCATAGATATGTGTAACTCAGATGAGTTAATGTGCTTGAGAGTGCTTTGAAAAACGTAACATTTCCTTTCACATCAGATGGGTCCTAGCCTATAAATAGATTGTGTCTCAAATGTTTTAAGTTTTTTGCTTGGAACTTACTTTTCCAAAGAAATAAATTAAACATGATGGTTGTTTTTTCTATGCTAGCTCACAGTAGATTTCTTCATAATGCAGTTGAAGTATTATGTATTCATCACCCCCAAAACTTAACATAAGCCAACACTGTATCTGTGGTATCCTTTTTTAAAGCACAGGGTAGTGGGTGTATTAAGCAATTAATACATGAGTTTTTCCATGAGTGATCTGGCCCCAGCCTTGACCATGTGGTGGTAGGGTAATATTTTGAATTGTACAAGAATGACCTAGTTTCCTAGGCACCCAGGGAGAGGGAAAGGGTCAGAATGTAGAGATTGGACACCAGAGAGGAAGGTGGTCCTCAGCCAGAAGAAGTGGTTGTGATTTCTGCTTCTCTTTTGGAGCTGAGCTCCTGTCCTGGTATTTGGTAGGGGTTATAGCCTGATGGCCCACTCATCCAGCTAAGTGGACCGGAAGGAAAGGTGGGTGAGTGGGGCATTAGGAAAGGCAGAGGATGACAATAGTAGTTTTACTTAAATTAAAAAATGCATCAAAAGTAAACAATCTTATTTACCTTTAGAATGTTGAAAAAGGATGTTTTGACCTTGAAAAGCATGTAGTAAGTCTAAGTCAAATGCTTAAATAAATCAAGGTGTGGTGAGAATCAAATCAAAGTATTAGAAAATGCTATGAGAATTAGAAACACTATACAAGAAATGATGTTGTCTTATTTCCAAATACAAATAATTTCAGAACCTCTAACAAAAGTGTAAAATGAAAAATGATGGATGAGAAAGAAGGCATGGGATCATGTTTCAGTGATGTTGCCCTTTTTTTAAGCATTATTAATCTTGCAAAACTAAAATACAGTAGAGTTTGGTGAAATAGGAATACTGAGTAGGGAAAGTTTAACCAAACAGTGATGATTTTGTTGTAAAAAGAACTCTCCTAGTTGAGGGATGAGAGCAGCATGTATTCTAGTGTGTGAATAGGATTCATGGTAAGTGACAGATTAATGTATAAAATGGTTATCTTTTTAATAGGTATGAATGGCTGGATCCAAGCATTAAGAAAACAGAATGGTCCAGGGAAGAAGAGGAAAAGCTCTTGCACTTGGCTAAGTTGATGCCAACTCAGTGGAGGACCATCGCTCCAATCATCGGAAGAACAGCTGCCCAGTGCTTGGAACACTATGAATTTCTCCTGTAAGTGAATCTCCAAAAGCAATGTAAAAACGTATGTATATCATCTGAAGGAGGCTGAATAAACTTTGAGCATTTCCTGTGTTTAGACATTTAATTACAGATCTTAGTAAAGCCAGAGGAGCTAAAGCCATTGGATTATATTCTCCAAATCACATGTGATTGATCAAAATTGTCTTCTGTAAAGTACTTTTTAAAAGACTAAAGAACAAAGACAAAAAACCCTGTTCATTATAGAAAATCTGGGGACAAAATAGTAAAAGAAAATGAGAGTCACCTGTAATCACACTGCTGAGAGTTAACCGCTGGAACATTTTGGTTCTTACTGATAGCTTTTAAAATTCATCTGGCTTTACTGCATTTGTGTTTCTGATTTCATAATGAACGGAAACACTCTCTGGAACTGGAGAGTATTTGAATGCCATCTGTCTCAGATGAAGCAGCAGTAAAAACGCTTTCTTGTGTTAATACCCATCCTTTGAGTTCTTGAAGAGAAGAACGACAGAGCTGGGAAACCTGATATTTTTTAGACTACATAGTGTCATAGCGTGACTGACTTAATCTGGACCATTTTCTAGGGATAAAGCTGCCCAAAGAGACAATGAAGAGGAAACAACAGATGATCCACGAAAACTTAAACCTGGAGAAATAGATCCAAATCCAGAAACAAAACCAGCACGGCCTGACCCAATTGATATGGATGAGGGTGAGTGTGTGCTTCTGAGGAGTTTATTTCTTTGGTAACCTTAAAACTCCTCAGGCCTCTTTTTAGCTTTCTTATTTCATTTCTAAACTCTTCTGACTTTTAGAATCCTAATTCCATCAGCAGTTGTGATTCTAAGACTTTCCATATATGTCCATCTTCTTTTCTATTGTAGAGTAGTTGGTCTTTTTGAACAGCGCTTATTTATCTTCTGTTTTCTCAATTCATTTAATACATTAAGTAGTGCTATACTATTGGGCAGATTTCCTGGATGCTAGATGTGCGCTCTTGAGAATGATATTCTCATTCCTGTTTCACAGATAGAGGCAACAAGTCAGGATATTGGATCCCAGTCTTCTTACTAACTACCTCTTTGACTTTAGGCAGGTCATTTAATCTGTTTGAGAAGGCAACACCACAAGACTGTGATGGAAACTTATGATGACTCTGTGAGGCACTGAATCGAGAATCAGAAGAACTGGATTTTAGACCCATGTCTGCTACTTATTAGCTATTTAACCTTAGGCAAGTCCTCTAATCTCTCTGAGCTTTGATTCCCTTACCTGCCAGGTGGAAGATAACATCTGCCTTACCTCACAGGGTTGTTGGGACACACTCAATGAATAGTTCTTGAGTTTTTAAAATGTAAGAGTTTAAGGGTAGTGTTTTCCACCTGTGGACTATGGCTAGGCTGGCTGCATGGGGAACTTTTAAAAATACAGGTACCAGCATTCCCCTGGGGTGCTGAGTCAGTAAGCTAGGAGGCCGTCATAGAATCTGATTTTTTAAAAAGTTTTCATGTGATCCCCTTTGTTCAGGCTTGTATGGGAATTTGCCAAAGGTAACAGAAATGACATGATTCTACTCTGGAGAGCGTGGAAAATGCATTGGAGAGAGACATAGTTTTGAGGAAAAAAAAAAAAGATGATCAAAGATGGAGATTACCAATTTTCTAATAATTAAATAGTAGTTTTCACAGTATTTCGTAATTTGTGCTGTGCCATTTAGTTGATGATAATGAAAGATGTCATTATTATTATAGCCACTTGCTGTATGTTTTATATATTTAAGTTTATTTACATATTTAAATTTAAGTGCAGATTTAATTTCACTTGGTTCTTCTCAACAGCCCTGTAAAGTAGGAGTTGTTAGTCCCGTTTTATAGATGATGAAACATACTCAGGGAGGGTAAATGAGTTATGTGACATCACATGGCTAGCAAGTGGTGGGCCTGGTTTTTAACCTAGATTTCTCTGACTTTAAAACTGAAGCTATTTCTATTATGCTGCCACATAATGAGTATATTTATATTCCTTCTTTGAGGCACTAGGATATCAGAGTGATTGTTAGCACCTTTAGAAATAATTTAACAGCATAGGAAAAATGTTACAGTTATCTTATTTACTCACTGTCTTCTACCTTGCTTCTGTTAGAGAAGAACTTTTTTTTTCCATATTTTTGCAGATGAACTTGAGATGCTTTCTGAAGCTAGAGCCCGTCTGGCTAATACTCAGGGAAAGAAGGCCAAGAGGAAAGCAAGAGAGAAACAGTTGGAAGAAGCAAGGTATGGTTGTCTCTGTCCGTAGCTTAACAGTCAGTCTATGCATCCTTAGGCCCAGTAAAACTGCATGATTAACAGCCCTCTTGGGTGAGTGATAATCAGAATTGTCCAGTTCCCATTTTGCTGATATTCCTTAGCTTTATCATTACTTTGAAAAATACTTTATAATTTTTCTAGAATTATTTCAGAACAGTTATGGGAAAAAAAACCGTTTTTTATATATCTTGTAAGGTATTGAAGAATTAAAACCAGATATGTTGGGTTCACTGTGTAGGCATAGGAAAGGCTCATTTGTCGTAAGCTTCTAGGGAGTCAGGTGGCTAGAGGACACATGAGGCTATATGAGTTTTGCATGTCTGCCAGTTAGTTAATCTTCTCAATTAGTGTTGGGCAGGCACTGGCTGTGAAATGGAAAACTTGGTTGAACATAGAAGGAGTTAATGATTCTCGAACTAAATTTTAGGCTCATAGAAATTTAACAGTTTTCGTTTTAAAAGTCAGTGAAAATTGATATTGCCCTTTATCCAGGGTTTTCTCTTTGTTGTCTTTCTTTTTTCCTTTTGATTAAATTCATGATTGACATCATTCCTAATGGTCCAGAAACCAGGAAGTGGATTAAGGGAAAGCCTGAACTGTATGGCAGTGTATTAGCTTTTGGTGTTCAGGCACTAGAATAACCTCCCTGGCCTACATACCTGCCTTTTGTGGTACCCAGTCTGGGAAGTGCTTTCTCACCTGATGACAGGCATTGCATCGATGGTTTTCCCAATAATGGCATTAAAGTGCTACATCCTGGTACAGAGCATTCTTTGATGCCTGTTGATTCTTGTTGGCATAACCAGCCTGGAGCAGGTGCTTATGATGAGATATGGCTCGTCTGGGACGGTAAACAGAAACCAAGTTCTGCCCAGTCTCAGCCACCTTTCTATCCTGTACCTTTTGGTGAGGAGCCCTGGTGGCACAGTGGTTAAAGTGCTTGGCTGCTAACCAAAAGGTTAGTGGTTCAAACGCAGCAACCACTCCACGGGAGAAAGATGTGGCAGTCTGCTTTTGTAAAGATTTATAGCCTTGGAAATCCTATGGGGCAGTTCTATTCTGCTGTATAGGATCGCTGTGAGTTGTAATTGACTTAACAGCAATGGGTAGCCCTGGTGGCAGAACAGCTAAACACTAGGCTGCTGACTGAAAGGTTGGCATTTTGAACCCACCCAGTGGCTCATGGTAGAAAGACCTGGCTGTCTGCACCCATAAAGATTACAGCCTGGAACACCCTGTGGGGGCAGTTCTGCGCTGTTGCATTGGAATACAATGGGTCTAAATGGACTCTGGCATCTAACAACAACAATAAGGTTGAAAAATTCAGTTTTTCATTTTTGCCCATGGTGGTTTGGGCACCAAATTTTTGGAATCATTTAATCATGTGAACTGGACCTAGGGATATGGCAAGTGCGTATATGGAAAATCTTCAAGTGTGGCTGGCATCGATTGCTTTAAATAAATTTTAGCGGATTTTAATATAACATACAATTTCTTGTAGCTTGAAGATTTAATTTACACATATTCATACATTGTGCTGTACGTACACCTTACAGTATGGTAGACTGGCTGATATAGATGTGATTGATTTTGGGCTATTTTCAGTGTTAAATTATAGATGTAGTTTATACTTCTAAAACATTTTTATTGATTATAAAAGTAATACACATTTCATTCCAGTATTACTTTATTTTCTTTTTGAAGTGTGGTTGGTAATTATACCATATGGTTATAACATGCTGTCTGTATGTAGTTAGTAAAGGTTTTCTAATATAATTTGAAGTCTTTATTTCCCTTATTTAAATAATAAAGTTACTGTAACACTTTGAAATATATCCTTTCAAACCTTTCTCTTAATATGTGTATACATTTATGTGCATGTACACACACAAACATACATACTAATGTTTATACAAAATTGGATCATGCAGTATGTACTGTTTTGATGAGAAGTTAGCTGTCATTCTTACTTCAGTTCTGTGGTAAGTGATGAACTGTTTTTCTCTTGCTGCTTTTGAGATTTTCTCCTTGTTTTTGGTTTCCAGCATTTTTATTATGTGTCTGTGAATCTGTTTATGTTTAGCTTACTTGGAGTTCATTGAGCTTCCTGGAGGTGTAGATTAATGTTTATCAGTAAATTTGGGAAGTTTTCAGTCATTATTTCTTCAGATATTTTTTCCGCTTTTTCCTTTTGGTACACCCATTATATGTATGTTGGTACATTTTAATGGTATCCCACATTTCTCTGAGACTTTGTTCATAATTCTTTATTCTTTTTTCTCTCTGTTCTTTGGGATGCATAATCAATCTACAAGTTATGTAATTTTTTCTTCTACCAGTTCAAATCTTCTGTGACCCCCGTAGTGAAGTTTTTAGTTACTGTACTTTTCAACTCTAAAATTCCCATTTAGTTACTTTTAACAATGTCTAATTCTTTATCGATACTCTCTTTTGATGGAATGTTATCATACTTTTATTTCTTCAATCATGGTTTTCTGTGAACATATTTATAATGGCTACTTTGATGTCTTTGTTAAATCTGACATCTGATTGGTCTCCCAGGTAGTTTCTGTTGCCTTTTTTTTTCCTAGTCATTTTTTCATGTTTATTTGCGTATCCATTTCTTGTTGGAAACTGGATGTTTTATACATTGTAGAAACTCTGGAACTGATCCTTCTACCCCACTCCCAGCTTGTTGTTATTCCTTGCCTGTTTACTTGTTTAGTGACTGGCTAGATTATTTTAGTGACCTCTATTCTCTTCACCCCCATCCTCCAACTGTCTTGCAGTGTGAAGCCTCTGATGTTGCTCCTCAGGAGGCACAGCCTTGGGTATGCCCACAGTCACCCTGGATTTTTTCAGGACTCACTTTGTCTTTGTCCCTTACCACACCAGCTGTTAAGCTTCACTAACTGCCTGCGATTGCTGTATTTTTTTTCATCAGTGCCCTGGAACATAAATTACACCACAAACTGGTTCAGTCAGATTTGAGCTCCTTTGAAGAGATACTTCCAGAGGTCAGTGTGTGAGATTTGTTCTGATCCCAGGAGGATTCCTCACAGTTGTCTCTTTCCCTGCTCTCTGGCAAACTAGCTTACTAGCTTGTACAGCCATTAAATCTGTCAGCTTCTTCCCAGTTGCTTTCACTACAACCTCCACTGTGTTTGAGAGTGCCCTTAGACTTGAACTTCTCCACACTCTGCTACAAATGAAGTCATTTCCCTTGGTGAGAGATTTGGAACTTTCTGTTCTACTTCCTGTGTCTCTTCACCTCCTCAACTGCTAGACTCTGGTGCTGGAGGCAGGGACAATGGCAAGCTTCTCTTCTGAATGACATGCCCACTTGAGGAGTTCAGTGCATGGTGGGGGGTGGGGTATGGTAGCCCCAAGTCTCCTTGGCTTTCCTCTCCTAGTGTGGAACCACTCCCCCACAACCTGGGGC
This sequence comes from Loxodonta africana, assembly GCF_030014295.1. NCBI lineage: Eukaryota > Metazoa > Chordata > Mammalia > Proboscidea > Elephantidae > Loxodonta > Loxodonta africana. Next base: position 107,219,522 of record NC_087342.1, read on the forward strand.
AAGGGCTGTTGGGGCCCCAGTATTCTCAGTGGCACCCTGCCAAGGTTGAACCTCTGTCCTGGGAATGAGGGCAGGTGGAAGAAGGGATCCCCACCTTTTGGTGTGATAAACTTGGCCTCTGCAACAAGAAGCTTGGGGCAGGATGAGAAATGCTGATGTCTTGCCCCTCCCAGGAAGATAGCTTTCAAGTGGGAGCTGAGGCAAGAGGGAGCCCTGTGTTTTTGCCATACCAGTCTGGAGTGGTCACTGATCTGGGGAAGGGAGGGAGGGAACAGGTATTCATTCAAATACCATAAACATGATTTTCTTAATGGGTTTTAGTAGATTTTCTTGAATAAGTGCTTCGTCATTTGCTGAATGCCCTTCGGATCTTTTCCAGAGACTTTAACTTTTTTTTTTGAAATAATTTTCACCTGTTTGAGGAGCAGGCCTGTAGAGCTCCTTATGCTGTCATGCTGGAAGTTGCCACTCTATACCATTTGATAACTTGATTTCCCCCCCTTTAAATATTGTGAATAGCTTTCCTTTTCACTAAATCATTAAAATTGTAGCATTATGGGAAAGTACAAAGAAAAAAATAAATGTATTCTGCCCTCTAGTGATTGTGGCTGTTAATATTTTAGTGGACATCTTTCACACATCTCTGCCGTGTATTTGTTGATAGGTATGTTTGTATCTTTTTACATGTTGGTCCACAACCTGATTTTTTTTTTTTTTTACACAGCATTCTGTCTCAGGCATCTGTTCATGTCAGTTAGATTTATAACCTTTTAAAAAGTTACAGAGATAGCTGTATAATAGCCTAGATTTTTAGCTGTGTTTATTTAACTAATTTCTTGTTGGATATTTAGATGGTGTCCAGTTACTGTTATGAACAGTCTTGCAGCTAAGTCCTTGCTCGTGCTCTTATTTATTTCCTTAAGCTAATGGCTGAAGAGTGACGTTATGGGGTTAAAAGATAAGAAAAACTTTAAGGGATTTAATGTGTATTTCGAAATTCTCCTTGGAGAAAACCATACCAATTTATCCTGTCACCACCAGTGCATAAGACTGCCCACTTTTTGCACCCTCGGCGTTAAACAAAGTAGACTAAACCCTGTTAGTTAGATGTGTAGAGGTGGTGCTTGGTGATTCCCTCTGTGATTCTTTAATTGTTAGTGATGTAAAGCTTTTGTCATTTTAGCTGTTTGCATTTTTTTCTTTTGTGAATAAGTTTATTTCCTGACGTTCTTTTTTCCCTTGGGGTGCATTTAAGAAAAATGATTTCATAGAGTCTATATCTAATCAAATCTAATATTAATTACTGAAGATAATTCAGAAATGGTTGCGGCAGTACATCAATAGGGAACTGCCAGAAATTCAGGCCGGATTCCAAAGAGGAGGTGGAATGAGGGATATCGTTGTTGATGTCAGATGGATTTCGGCTGAAAGCAGAGAATACCAGAAAGGTGTTTACCTGTGTTGTATTGACTATGCAAAGCCTTTGGACTGTGTGGAGCATAACAAATTATGGGTAACATTGTGAAGAATGGAAATTCTAGAACACTTAATTGTGCTCACGCAGAACCTGTACAAAGACCAAGAGGCAGCCGTTCAAACAGAGCAAGGGGATACCGCGTGGTTTAAAATCTGGAAAGGTATGCGTCAGGGTTGTATGCTTTCAGTGTACTTACTCAATCTGTATGCTGAGCAAGTACTCCGAGAAGGTGGACTATATGAAGAAGAGCGTGGCGTCAGGATTGAAGGAAGACTCATTAACAACCTTCGATATGCAGATGACACAACTTTGCTTGCTGTGAACGTGAAGAGAATGTGAAGCACGTACTGATGAAGATCAAAGACTACAGCCTTCAGTGTGGATTACACCTTAACATAAAAATCCTTACAACTGGACGAATAAGCCACATGATGATAAATGGAGAAAAGAAGTTACCAAGGATTTCGTTTTACTTGGATCCGCAATCAACACCCATGGAAGCAGCAGTCAGGAAATCAAAAGATGTATTGGCATTTGGCACATCTGCTGCGGAAGACCTCTTTAAAGTGTTAAAAAGCAGAGATGTCATCTTGAAGACTAAGGTGCTCCATGGTATTTTCAGTCACCTCATATGCATGAGAAAGCTGGACAGTGATTAAGGAAGACCAAAGAAGAATTGATGCCTTTGAATTATGGTGTTGGCAAAGAATGTTGAACAAACCATGGACTGCCAGAGAACAAAAAAATCTGTCTTGGAAGTAGTACAGCCAAAATGCTCCTTAGAAGCGAGGATTGCAAGACTTTGTCTCATGTACTTTGCACACGTTACCAAGAGGGACCAGTCCCTGAAGGACATCATGCTTGGTAAAGTAGAGGGTCAGTGAAAAAGAGGAAGACCCTCAATGAGATGGGTTGATACAGTGGCTGCAACATTGGGCTCAAACATAGCAACAATTGTGAAGATGGTGCAGGACTGGGCAGTGTTTCATCCTGTTGTACACAGGATCGCTATAGATTGGAACTGACTTGATGGCACTTAGCAACAACAATGTTTATTAAGTATATTCCCATATAGAGATAAGATACATATTATAGTTCTTTCTGATTTTTGTTTTTGTTTTATTATATGTGTGTGTGTGTATTTTTAAAACTGGAATTTATTTTGCTGAATGGTATGAGTTGAGGATTTAGATAAATGTTTCTTCCCCAAATAACCAGATAATTTAACTTGATTGTATAATCTGTCCCTTCCCCACAGTATATGCTTTTCAAGGCGATCTTGCTTTCTCCTTCAGGCGTCTTGCTGCTCTCCAAAAAAGAAGAGAGCTTCGAGCAGCTGGCATAGAAATTCAGAAGAAAAGAAAGAAGAAGAGAGGAGTTGATTATAATGCAGAAATCCCATTTGAAAAAAAGCCTGCTCTTGGTTTCTATGACACTTCGGAGGAAAACTACCAGGCTCTTGACGCAGATTTCAGGAAATTAAGACAACAGGATCTTGATGGGGAATTACGATCGTAAGTTGCCTTTTGATTTTGAAAATGACAAAATGTAGCGGGAATTACATGGAGGGACTGGTGTTGTCCTTGTTGGAGCAAGATTTTTATTATTTAGCAAAATGTGGCTTAATATACTTTTATTTATTAAATGGCTTTACCTTTCTGAGAAAATCAGTGACCCTGGCTGTTGTGTTATTAGCGCAGATTGCTGTTTGGTTTCTTGAATTGTCAGTTTTTGGCTCTTAATGGACTGTCTACTTACCAAATCACAATGTTAATATTTATGTGCATTTGTGAGTAGGTTAGTTGTTTTACTAATGGACTGAAGGGATCTGTCAAAATGTAGTCTGGTTCTTTTCTTCTTTTCTAGTGACAAATATTACCTTGTTTTAATGAAATGATATTAAAAGACAAAAACTTGGCTATGCATTTGTAAATCTTTTCACTTGATGGAGATAAGCAGGTATATCTATAAAATGTTTATGTCGTAGAGTACAGGGGATTTTGTCTATTTCTAGAGATTTTTAAAGTTCCTTCAAGTATTATATCTGAATGTTGTGAGGAGAACATTTTATAATGGTAGTCAAGGATATTTTAGTTTTTTCCTCCTGCATTACCTTCCATTCCCGTTAACATGTGTTCTGTTTTTAAACAACACCTTCCAGCCACTGTAAAACAGAATTTTCTTCGGTTTACTCCACCGTATTTATTTCTCAGATTAGGACCTTGCTTTAGGTAGGCTCTACAAATAAAGAGATTAAAGAGAAAAACTAATCATTTGAGAAGAGTACTGTAGTTTTGTGCAAATAATGCATGCGTTAAACGTTTTTTTTGCCAGCCAAAATGCCAGAATTGTTTTACTTAATTTTGTCATATCTGTGCATTATATGCATGGGCGTGTTATTTACATGGGTATGCTGTTTGCTAAAAACATGGTAGAACAGCAGTGGCATAGAGGTTAGCAAAAACCATACTATGTGTGCATTATTTGTGTAAAAATACGGTAGATTAAATGGACAGTGGTATCAGTCTTCTTCAGTCCTTTCCTGTATGCGCATACGTATTTTTGTGGAATATAATCATTGTGTAAGAGTAGTTTTGCTTTCTATTTATTTGACCATATATGTAATACTTTGCTAATCACAATGTTTATGGTTAGTCACAATATTTAGTACTTATATTACTTAGGATACCATTAGTAATTGCTATTCTAAGTTGCATTCTTTTTGAATATAGTGGGTAATGGTGTAGTGAACAACTTGACATATATAGCTTTTGTCTTTTTACTTAATTACAGATGAGATTATTTGGTCAAAGAGTATGAGTATTTGTATGGCCTTTAATATTATTGCCTATATGTAACTTTTAAAAATTTCTTCTGTACCTTGATTCATGCAGTGAAAAGGAAGGAAGAGATAGAAAAAAAGACAAGCAGCACTTAAAAAGGAAGAAAGAATCTGATTTACCGTCAGCTATTCTTCAAACTAGTGGCGTTTCTGAATTTACTAAAAAGAGAAGCAAACTAGTACTTCCTGCCCCTCAGGTAATCTGATAAAAGCAAGTTTTTCATTGTGTGAACTTACATGCTTTTATCATTTATTCAGCATATGTTTGAAAACATGCGTACCAGGCTTATGCTGGCGTTTAGTGCCCTTAAGAGTGCCTAATGAGTGCGTTACACATAAAAGTAAGTCATCGGTCAGAAACACAGAAACGTAGTAACCTCTTGTTTTGTTCTGAGTAGTTCAGCGTTGTAGAAGTGAACAAGTTAAATGGATCAGACAGATGGATTTAGGAGACTAGGAGAGTTCCCCAAATGAGTGCACTGACTACATCAACACAAGAGTCTTGGGCGTAAACATAAAGTAACTTTGTCTTATGCTGCCATACCTAGTAGTAATATTTCTTATGTTGAGTTTTTTTTCCTTCTTAGTACTTAGGATATTTACTTTGTTAAAATTATTAAGAAAACGCCTGTCATTTTCTTAGGGGTCTTTTGGCTCAGTGGACCGTCTGTGATATTTTAATTGGTTGTCAGTCTTTTTTTTCCCTCATATCGATTGTTTTGTGTGAGCACTTTTATATGTTCTTATTAGATTAATATGTTGATAGATTTAAAAGAATTTCTGTACAGAAATACAAACCTCTGTGGCTTGATTAGAATCATATATGATTCCCCCCCACCCCCACCCATTATATAAGAAAGGCATTTTAAAACTTTATTATGGAAATTTTAAAACCTACAAAAAACTGAGGAGAGTAGTAAAAACGCTTGTGCGTACATCACCCAGCTTCAACAATTCAGCATCTGGAATATGGAAGTTTTAAAAGCTGTATTGGTTCTCTGATTAAAATGTTATTTACTGTGATAATTGTGTCCTTTTAGATTTCAGACGCAGAACTCCAGGAAGTTGTAAAAGTAGGCCAAGCGAGTGAAATTGCTCGTCAGACTGCTGAGGAATCTGGCATAACCAACTCTGCTTCTAGTACTCTTCTGTCCGAGTACAATGTTACCAACAGCAGCGTGGCCCTTAGAACACCACGCACGCCAGCCTCTCAGGACAGAATCCTGCAGGTAAGCTGTCAGAGGTAGAGTGACCCTTTTACTTTGTTTTATTGCCCTTAGGAGAACACTTAAGTGATTTGGTTGTGTTTCTTTTAAGGTAAACGTTTTGGAATTGAGTCCTGAACATTAAATCATAAAGCATTTTTCTTTAAAATGAAGAATCTAACAGGATGTGTGTTCTTGGTTCTTTCCCTTTATCTGTGACTTAGCTTCTCCATTCTCTTTTCTCTGACAGATGAGAATACACCTTTCTTTTCTCAGTAGTGCTATTTTGCAAATATAAACCGTTAGCACTTGAAAATTTTAAGTGAAACTAAACGCTGTTTTTTTTGAAAAAATTTACATGGCACTATAAATAAGTGTTTAATGGAAATCTTTTGTGTTTTTTAAAATCACTTTATTAAGATCTAATTCATATAACATACAAGTCAGTCATTAAAATCGTGCAGTTCAATGTTTTTCAGTATATTCATAGGGTTGTGCAGTCATTACCACAATCAATTTTAAGGTATTTTCGTCACCCAGAAGGGAAGCCCATACCCATTAGTAGTCACTTCTCATATCTGTACAGCATGCCCAGCCCTGGACACTCACTAATCTTTCTGATTTGTCTGTTCTGGTCATTTCATATAAATAAAATCATACATTTTGTGGTCTTCTGTGACTGGCTTCTTTGGTTTAGCATAATGAAGGTTCATCACGTTGTGGCATGTATCAGTACTTCATTTCTGTTTATAGTTGGGCAATATTCCATTGTGTGTACATACCACAATTTCTTTCCCCGTTCATCAGTTGTTAGACATTTGGTTGTTTCCAGCTTTTGGCTGTTGTGAATAATGCTGCAGTGAACATTGATATACAAGTATCTTTTTGAGTCTCTGCTTTCAATTCTAGAAGTGGAATCACTGGGTCAAATTATATGTTTAACTTTTTGAGGAACCACCAAACTGTTTCCTGTAGCCTCTGCACCCTTTTACATTCCCGGCAGCAACGTTCGAAGCTTCTAGTTTCTGCACATCCTCACCAATGCCTTTCCATTTTTTAAATGATGGCCATCCTAGTGGGTGTGAAATGGTATTGCATTATGGTTTTGATTCGCATTTAATGACTCATGTGTTGAGCGTGTTTTCATGTGTTTATTGGCCATTTGTGTGTCTTCTTTAGAGAAATGGCTATTGAGATTCTTTGCCCAGTTTTTAGATTATCTTTTTTATTATTGAGTTGTAAGTATGTGAATGCAAGTACCTTATTATATCATTTCAAGTATTTTCTCCCATCCTGTGGGTTGTCTTTTCATTTTCTTGATGGTATCATTTGCCACATAAAAGTTTGTAATTTTGATGAAGTCCAATTTGTCTGTTTTTTTCTTTTGTTGCTTGTGCATTTGGTGTCATATCTAGGAAAGTTTTCTTAGCTCAAGGTCCTGAAAATTTACTCCTGTGTTTTCTTCTAGGAGTTTTATCATTTTAGCTATCACATATTTAGGGTCGCTGTGATTACATCTAAGCTTGTGATCTATTTTGAGTTTATTTTTGAAAATCAATTGAACGTAAATGTAAGGGCTTATTTCTGGACTCGTTTCTATTTCATTGATCTGTGTGTATGTCCGTCTTTATGCCAACACCACACTGTCTTGATTACTGTAGCTTTGTAGTATCCTTTGTGGTTTTAATATGATCTTCGAAACCTGATTGTTAAGGAGTATTTAGGTAATGAAAAAATGTTGATTGAGAGAATGGTAGTTATTTTGAGAAAAATAGAAACAGGTTTAGAGGTTGGGCTGCTTTCAGGAAGTTGGGGCTTATAACATTGGATTCTTCCTTAAAAGATGTGGGGAGGTTATTTGTTAAGGAAATGTATGTATCAGAATGAAGTTAACTAACAGAAAATTCCTAACAGTGATAAGTAGGATAGAGGTTTATTTGTTTCATGTTCAAAATGTTGAGAGCTACGTCAAGCCAGAGCTGATAATGGCGCTCCCTGGTGGCGAGGACCTAGGAGCCTTTGTTTGGTACTCTCCGAAGCATGGCTTCTGTTCTCGGTGTTGTGTTGTGGTACAGTGGCTACAGTGTCAGTCCTCATGTCTGCCTTCTAGCCAGCAGAAAAGGGGAAGAAGGGCACATCCTCTCTTCTAAAGAACATATCTCTCGCACATACCATTTTTGCTTCTTACTGGTCAGAACTTAGACAAATAGTTATTATACCTTGTTACTGGGACATGTAGCTTCTGTTCTCAGCAGCCACATGTCCAACTAAAAATTGAGGCTTCCATTGCTGTGGAAGAAGAAATCGATTTTTAGGTGACAGCTGTCTCTGTCATAGTAAGATACTAGAAAATGACCACAGCTGGTGAAGCCCTTTGATAACTCTAAGGTGAACTGGCAGAAGTTGATGGTTTAGTTAACCGTGATATCTTTTAAGTCATTTTTATGTAAACATTTGAGAACTTAGTCTTAGGAGCTTTTACTAGTCGGATGTCTCTGTTCTGTGTGTGACACAGGCGATACCTCTGGCTGCTGTTTATTGTAGCACAAGAATATTTTGCTGTTGTCTCTTGGCCTCCTCTGATCTGGGTGGAATAGTCCTAGTGTGTGTTAGTCAAGTTTCAGTTAGGGGAGCAGAAGCACTATGAGTATTATAGAGTAAGGAATTTATTATAGGAATTACTGTACACAATTATGGCAAGACATAAGGAAGTAAAGGCCTAAAAGGGGCAATTGAAGGCTCAGTGAAATGCCGTTAACCAGCTCTAGTGTGAATGAATGGGCCAGAGCTTGCAGGGGAATCTGGAAGCTAGGGACCAAGGAGGCTAGTATAGAAAGAAGTCTCTAATGTCATTGGCCCTTCGTGGCTACTGTATTTTGTGAGTTCACAGCTAAAATCTGGTGAGGGGCTCAGGCGTGGCACAGGTAAGTGGTGTGAGGACACACGAAAACCTGCCAGCATCTCTGTGTATTTCTCACCGTCTCTAACAAGTGACAACCTTCAGAGCATAATGGTGACTGCTTTACCTCTGGCTCTCAAATCTTGTGCAGTTCCGTTTTTGATGAACTCTTAACCCAGACCAGACCCATATAAAAACCGGCTGCCATTGAGTCGATTCTGACTCATAGCAACCCTATAGGGCAGAGTAGAACTACCCCATAGAGCTTCCAAGGAGCGCCTGGCGGATTCGAACTGCTGACCTTTTGGTTAGCAGCCGTAGAACTTAACCACTACGCCACCAGGGTTTCTGAGAACCATATAGGAAAGGGAATTCTGGGAATTATCCCAGTGTAACCAAGTTGACAATAAAACAATCCACCACCTAAAAGATGGCTCTCAGATGCCCAAGCGTTCTCCTGAGCCATCACGTAGTCAGCCAAACTCCCAAACTCCTTGGTCAGACCACTTTTGGGGGTCTTTTAGTGTAGTGTATTCTATAGCTTTCACTGTTTGTAGTATTGGCATATATGCTCTGGCATATCACATCCACTCTTCTGGGAGTATATGCTTTACTATTTGATCCATTTTTCTCTTCTTATGTAGAAGTTCTAAACCCATGTATTTCTTCCTAGGAAATGCTATGTATTTAGTATGGCAAAAAGAACACACACAAACCTTTGACAATGTGAAATTCAAGATTCTTTCTTATGAATAAAGACTACAGAGTAATAAAACGAGCCTTTCTCTGTTTTTTTGTCATTCTGCCCCAAAACTTAGTGGCTTAAGATAATCTGTTTTATTATAGTCACGGTTTCTTTGGATCGAGAATTTGGCCAGGGCACAGAAAGAATGATTGTCTCTGCTCCATGGTGTCTGGGCCCTCAGCTAGGAGAACTTTTCTCATAACCTTGAAAGTCAGGCTGCATCACTTCTGCGTTCTGTTGGTTACAAACAAGTCACAAGCCCACCCAGATTCAAGGGAGGGGACACAGACCCAACCTCTTGATGGAAGGGCTGTCAAGGTTAGATTGTAAGAAGAGCTTGTGGAATGAGAGGTACTATTGTGACCATCACTGGAAAATACAGTCTGCCGCAGTCTTGAGTTGAGGATTGTGAGACTTAAAGGTGCAGTGATAGTAATGAGTCCAGGGTTATAGTGGAGGGACTATGGAGAGCGTCGTTAGTCCTGCACGAAGAGTCAGGCAAGACTTTAGAAAAGGGACTGCCCTCTTGAGTTGTTTTCTTGTGAAGTCAATGGGCCAGCTGGGAGTATCCTAATATCCCAGTAGAAGAAACTGAGGCTCAGAGAGGTTAATGAAGATTGGATAAAGAATTAATTAGTGATGAAGCCAGGCCAAAACCCAGGTGTTCTGACATTCAGTCCAAGCTCACATTGGGAAATTTGAATTCTTAGATCTTTATGATTATAGAGAGATTTGGTACAGGTAATAGAAGAAACTTCGGGGTAATGGTAATTTCTTATGTACAGCCACAAAAGCATGCCTTAACCTGTAACACTTTGTTCGAAAACTTCTGATGTGATTGGTACATTAGGTTGAGAGAAAGAGCGGAAGTATTGAATTCTTCCGTGGCCCAATAGTCATTTTCTTTCTTGGTTTTCATTGAGAAAATGTGTAAGAATTCTGCCTGTTTGAAGATTTGTATAGTAGGATGAGAAGAGAGGAGTCTGGTGTCATTTCTAAACTGTTAAACACACTTCATTACCTTCTGTTCATCAGGAAGCCCAGAACCTTATGGCCCTCACCAACGTGGACACCCCATTAAAAGGTGGACTTAATACCCCTTTGCACGAGAGTGACTTCTCAGGTGTGACTCCACAGCGACAGGTTGTACAGACACCAAACACAGTTCTTTCTACCCCATTCAGGTATTGTAAATAAATCAAAAGATTTGTATCTTAGAAAAACTTGAATCCAAAGATAGGAACATCCATGTTTGCTTTAGTAATGTTGATAGAGAATGGAAATATATCTTCTGCTTGCCTCTGATTTCTTCTCACTCATGGTAATAAATACCATAGCATCTAGGCAGTGGTTAAATACTGCATGCTGCCGGTAATGGAGCTTTTTTATTCAAAGCTTCTGATGTTACCTTGTTTCTGAATACTTTCTGATTTAAAAGATCAGATCAACCCATTGTTAATGATCATTTTGTGAAGTTTATAAAAATTGTAAGCCTTTTAGTGCATGTATTCCTATTTTCATCAACATTTTATGAAAGGTTTCAAATGTTCAGTAAGGTTGAAAGCATGGTAAAGTGAACATCCATGTACTCACCACCTAGATTCAACGATTGTTAAATTTTGCTTTATTTGCGTTATCACAGATCAAGTCCATCTTATTTTTTAATGCATTTTAAAACAAGTACAGATATTAGTTTATTTCACCCCTAAACACTTCAACATGCATAGTATTAACTAGAGTTTACTTTTTATAGTTTTTTTTGTTTTAAGCTACTGCTTTTAAGAAGAATCTTTCTGATACATAAATGTTTTATAATAGGTTGTGTTAAAACTTTTAAGAGTTAATACTATTTGGAGTTTGTTTTTAGTTTTAAGTGTTAGGATATGTCCTCTATCGATTGTTTAGTGGAGGATTTTGTATCTTAGAAAACCTGGTTGTTCAGTATAGGAAGCATTTCAGACCATTGCAACTCAGCATGGCAGCAGGATCAGGAAGCTTTGGCAACCAAATCCTTATCTAACATTGAGCATTTCTTGCAAGGCTTGTAAAAGAGCCTAATCCCTCTTTCCCTGTGTATGTCTTGTTTCTCAACTAGATTGTAAGCTCCTTGAGGGCAGGGACCATGTCTTGTACGATAACACCTCATCTACAGGGAACGGCTGTCTGGCAGCGCCACCTGTCTGGAGCACAGCCAAGAAACAGGAAGTAAGCAGCAACCCAAAACAGAACAAAAAGGCGTTGAACAATTAAAATACAAGTTACAAAGTCTATAACTATTCCCAGGAGAATCTTTTGGCTTTCACTCAGAACTTATTCACATTTAGACCGGATTCTTTGATTTCCAAACAAAATATAAAGGGACCAGCTACTTAAAGTGTGTACACCTATGATAATGAAATGATGGCCAGCAGCTTGACAGCCAGGAAGGAGGCAAACAAGATGAAGACAGTGAACTCAAAAAAAGAAGTCTGGGTTCACTGAGTGTGATGTCGGACCTCCTTACACACTGATAGTATATGTTCTTAGCTACCCTAACACTTCAAGAAATGGTTGAAATGATGTTTAGTGGGCCTAGTTTAGGAAGGTAAGAAAATGTAAAATGTGATAACTTTATTTGAAGTCATTAAGATAAAAATATTATGTTTAAAGGTAAATGCTGAGTTAGCTAGACTACATCTTTATTTTAACCTAGAACTCTAATTTAAAACTAGTTAGAGAAACAGAATTTCTGAAGTCTTTGTTTTTCCTGTGAAATAATTTATATGAAAAGCATTTGAAAGCGTAATCTAAATATATCTGTCTGTCTAGGACTCCTTCTCATGGACCTGAAGGCCTGACTCCCAGGAGTGGGACAACTCCCAAGCCAGTTGTTAACTCCACCCCGGGTAGAACTCCTCTCCGAGACAAGTTAAACATTAATCCTGAGGATGGAATGGCAGACTACAGTGATCCCTCTTACGTGAAGCAGATGGTAAATGTCAGTTCTCTTTTCATTTCAGCTGTTGTACTTTTCAGCTACAGAATTTCTATTTGATTTTTCTCTTTTTTATTGTGGTGAAAACATATACACCAAAACAGTTGCCAGCATACATTTGATTTATTTTTATAATTTTTCTTTATTGCATAATCTTTTTCCTGATTTCCTATAATTTTTTTTCCATGATTTCTTTTGGCTCTTTGAGCATATTTGAGACAGTTAACTGAAAGTCATTTTCTAGTAAGTTCAATGTCTGGACTTCCTCAGGGATAGTTTCTGTCAATTTCTTTTTTCCTATGAAGGGCCATACCTTTTAGTTTCTTTGTATGCTTTGAAATTTTTTGTTGAGACCTGGTCATTTTGAATGTTGGAATGTGGTAACTCTGAAAATCAGATTCTCCTCCTTCCCCAGGGATTGCAGTTGTTTTTTTAGGGCTGCCTTTGTTTGTTTGTTTAGTTACTTTTTCAACCTATTTTTTGTGAAGACTGTATTCCTTATAGTATGTGGTTGCTGAAGTCTCTGTTCCATTATCTCCATGGTCAGCTAGTGACCTAACAGGTTTCCTTATGGAACAATGGCCAGCCTATGTACTGATCCCTTGCTGAACTACCAGGCAGATCAAAACACACAACCCTTATTTTCAGAGGACATGGTTCTTATTACCCACCCTGGCACCAGCAAGTTGCACCAGGAATGCCGGCTGTCATCCCCATGGCTGCGTACCATGAGGATGGGGGAGAGGAGCGGTGGTAGCTATTCCAAAATGCTTCATCAGGCACTCCCTTGTGAGTGTTCAGCTAGACTACAAAGCTCTGAAATAGTTGATGCTGATGGTTCTTGCCAGCTCAGCAGTTGTGGTGGAAGTACTGATTCCTAGAGCTTCTTAATCTGCCATCTTTCTGGATGTCCCAGTTACGTTTTAATACTTTCTAATAAAAAAAAAAAAAAAAAATTTTTTTTTTTTTTAAAATATCTCCTGGGTTCCAAATTTAAAAATTTCCTCTTGTCAGTGCATATCACATGTACCTTAAGAATCTCTACACCTGTGGATGCCAGAAAAGGGAAATGATTTGCAAGACTTAACAAAAGGGGTAATCTTTTGAGCTCATAAACCTACTTTTTCTTATTGTTAATATGTTTGCCAATATTCATGGTGCTCATAATAATGCGTCTTATATCTCTTGTAAGATTTTAATTTTTATCAAGTTACTAATATTTTCTTAAACAATACATTTATTTTCATTTTTTTTCTGTTTCTGTAAATTATTAAGCTTTGAATGCCTTATAAGTTAGATTTTGAATCTTGAAATCCTCTTTGCTCTGTATTTGAGAAGGGCAGTCTAGATCTCAAAGCCAAGTTAATTTTATGTTTATTGCTGATGCCAGTGAATTCTTCTTTTGTATATTTTGCAAGGTGATTTAGAAAGCCAGGTATAAAAGTTACAATTCTTGCTTTCGCCTGAGTTACTGCTTTTATTACTTCATTATTGGGCCTGGTTATCTGATGCCACAGAAAATCATTGTGAGTTTTTTTGGTAATGAGTTCCAGTGATGCTGGGCAATCTCCCGTTTATAGGTTTAATTCTTCTAACTTCATGTATAGGTTTGGTTAGTTAAAAAAATTTTTTTTAAATGCCCACATTAATATTAACTAATGCCAACTCTGAATGGCTACTTAAGAATTAAACAAGTTAAAACTTTAATGCACAGCATGGGTCTGGACACTTGAGGGGATACAAAGTTGAGTAAAAGATGTGCTTTCTCTTAAAGAAGTTTATACTCTGGGGAGATGGCAGTATTAAACCAAGTCCAGATATAATTGTAGTACAAAATAAGCCTTTTGAGTAAAACCAGCACACTTAAGGTGGTCAAAGAAAGGAACAGTCAGATTTGTTGGGTGGATGTCAGGAACGCTTTCACTGAGGAGGTACGCCCAGAAGGAAGGTGGGGGCAGTTTCAGACAGAGGCCACAACATGAGTAAGCGTGAAGCATGTTTTGCGTGTAACAAATCATCTGGAGCTCATGGCAGCATGCATGTAATGGAGCAGTGGGAAGTCATGAGCTGGAAAGCTGAGCCGAGGATGTACTGGGGAAACCTTTGGGTACCAGACAGTTTCCTTTGGGAACTATAGACTCTGTTTTCTTTGGCCTACGTATATTTTCGTATTTCCATTAACACACTCACACACGCAAATTTAGGCATCTTTCAGATTGGGTTTTATTAGTCCAAGGACAGGTTGACTTGTGAACTTGTTCTTTTCATTTGCTGTCAAATTTCACTGTCTGAAATGTATTCCTTCAAATGAAAATACAGATTGTAAAGGACTTTTTTCTGCCCCTACAGTGGCAATTCCCAAACCTTCTATTAGAACATCTTAGGATATCTTCAGTGATTATAAGTCAAAGTTTTTATTGATCTTAATGTAGGGAAGAAAGGGAGATTGAAATTAAGCAAAAAACTGGTCTCAGTGCTGAAGTTAGGAGTCATTTTCCTGTAATTAATATTAGGGTAATAACTTTTTAGAAATTCTTATAGAATATTGGTTGAATACTTAATGCGTATGAATTCAGAAGGACCAATTCTTTTCTACAGGAAAGAGAATCCCGTGAACATCTCCGTTTAGGGTTGTTGGGCCTTCCTGCCCCCAAGAATGACTTTGAAATTGTTCTACCAGAAAATGCCGAGAAGGAGCTGGAAGACCGTGAAATAGATGATACATACGTTGAAGATGCTGCTGATGTGGATGCCCGAAAGCAGGTGGGTAATTGTGCCAGAAAGGCAGTGTAAGTAGGCTCAAAGAATGGAGAACAGCCAGATGTCTCGCGAACTCTATGTACGAGTTTTTTTAATATTAAGAAAAAAGTTAAAGTAAATTATTTATGTAATTAATAATATAGTCTCACATAAATAATAGTATACCTAAAATACCTGGATGGGCATTCTTAAAATGTTTCTGTATACGGTTGTTTAAATGCCCTCTGTCAAATTCGTTATGCTTCCCTAAAATACACATAAGTGGTCTTTTAGGCACTGCTTTTCACTTTAGCCAAACAAATAAATAACATCTTGTGTTGGTTGAGTAAATGGTTTTAGGTCAGTATAAGCTAATCAGAAATGTGGATTTGGAAACATGGAGTGTGTCAGAATAATATTAGTAACACCTTGAACTAATATTCTTTTAGTTAATTACTTTCCCATTGGTACCATTGTGTGGTTATACAAATAGAATAGGTATTAGCTCATTTTAGAAATGAGGAAATGGGCTCAGATGAATTCAGTTAATTTTCGCAGGCCTCATGACTGGTGAATAGTGAATCCTGAACTGGAACTGAGGTCATTTGACCCCTTTCAGTAAGTCATGCCGCAGTACATTTCAGGATCATTTTAAGAAGCTTTCATCTCAAGGGATTGGAATGAGAGTGGCAGCAGTGGAAAATCATATCTTAGAGGGAAATCATGTGAATGTGCTTTTCGGTGGGGAACATAGGATAATACTTTTTGTGTTTAGTTTTCTCAGCTACTTTGAGTTACATGTACCCTTTTAGAAATGGAATGAAATTTTAATGTGTCATCCCACATTATTCATAATTTTAGAATCTGGAAACAAGTAATTCACTGGCTTTTTTGAATTCAAAGTCACTAGCTTTGGGGGTGAAAGGGAAGGGTTGTGTTGAAGGGTTAGAGTTGCCTCTAAGTTTGAGATTTTCATTTAGACAAGAAAAGAATGATTATTTGATGGATGCAGCCCCTACCACGTAAATCTGGAGAATGCTGTAGTAGACACAGGGAATTCTTAGTTTCTATTGTAATGCGAGAATGAATAAACTGGTTAATTTTTGTTGCCGTAACATTACCTTTTTACAAAGTTACATAGATTTCTATAGCTTTAGCACTTGAATGGACATGACTTTATAGACCAAAGTGTTTTCACCTTTACTGAGATGTGCCAAACACTCTATAGCTGCAATCATGGATATAAAATTATTTTTTTAGGCCATACGAGATGCAGAACGTGTAAAGGAAATGAAACGAATGCACAAAGCTGTTCAGAAAGATCTGCCAAGACCATCAGAAGTAAGTATTAGGAAGTTTTAAGTTTTTTTTTATGATTGGTGCTTTGTGTATCATTCATAAAGATTATAAAACAAAATTTCATCCACAGTTTGGAATATAATGAAGTTTTTTTTTTTTTTTAAATTTTTATTGTGCTTTAAGTGAAAGTTTACAAATCAAGTCAGTCTCTCACACAAAAACCCATATACACCTTGCTACACACTCCCAATTACTTTCCCCCTAATGAGACAGTCCGCTCTCTCCGTCCACTCTCTCTTTTCGTGTCCATTTCACCAGCTTCTAACCCCCTCCACCCTCTCATCTCCCCACCAGGCAGGAGATACCAACATAGTCTCAAGTGTCCACCTGATCCAAGAAGCTCACTCCTCACCAGCATCCCTCTCCAACCCATTGTCCAGTCCAATCCTTGTCTGAAGAGTTGGCTTTGGCAATAGTTCCTGTCCTGGGCTAACAGAAGGTCTGGGGGCCATGACCACCGGGGTCCTTCTAGTCTCAGTCAGACCATTAAGTCTGGTCTTTTTATGAGAATTTGGGGTCTGCATCCCACTGCTCTCCTGCTCCCTTCGGAGTTCTCTGTAGTGTTCCCTGTCAGGGCAGTCATCGGTTGTAGCCAGGCACCATCTAGTTATTCTGGTCTTAGGCTCATGTAGTATCTAGTTTATGTGGCCCTTTTTGGCTCTTGGGCTCGTAATTCCCTTGTGTTCTGGGTGTTCTTCATTCTCCTTTGATCCAGGTGGGTTGAGACCAATTGATGCATCTTAGATGGCCGCTTGCTAGTGTTTAAGACCCCAGACGCCACTTTCCAAAGTGGGATGCAGAATGTTTTCTTAGTAGATTTTATAAAGCCAGTTGACTTAGATGTCCCCTGAAACCATGGTCCGCAAACCCCTGCCCCTGCTGTGCTGGCCTTTGAAGCTTTCAGTTTCTTCAGGGAACTTCTTTGCGTTAGGTTTAGTCCAGTTGTGCTGACTTCGCTTGTATTGTGTGTTGTCTTTCTTGTCACCTAAAGTAGTTCTTATCTAGTATCTAGTGAATACCCCTCTCTCACCCTCCTTCCCTCCCACCTCTTGTAACTGTCAAAGAAAATTTTCTTCTCTTTAAACTATTTCTCAAGTTCGAATATAACGAAATTTAAAAAATTTAGTCAGCATTCCCAAATCCAATCTTTAAAATGGTTCACTGGTACAAATAGGAATTTAGAAGAAGAAAAAAATTGCTTTTGAATACGCAAAACATTTGCTGTTTAATTCGTGCTAGAACAAGTAATAACGTTACTATGTTGCAATGATATGTTTAGTAATTGTACTTGTTTTAAAAATTTTAGGTAAATGAAACTATTCTAAGACCTTTAAATGTAGAACCACCTCTAACAGATTTACAGAAAAGTGAAGAACTAATCAAAAAAGAAATGATTACAATGCTTCATTATGATCTCCTGCATCACCCTTACGAGCCATCTGGGAATAAAAAGGGAAAACCTGTAGGATTTGCTGCCAACAATGCAGAGCACGTTGCCTATCTGGATCATAACCCTTATGAAAAGTTCTCCAAAGAAGAGCTGAAAAAGGTGTGATTGAACAAGAATTCTTCCTTCTTGAGATTTAAGTATGTCTTAACGCTCTGTATCATAGACAGAAATTAACTTATTTCCCCACATTGATAATCATAAACAACTGAATCATATGGTTAGAAGGTAAGTGTTCATATTAAGTGTAATGAGAAGGATGTGCTTTAAGCCCCCTCCCTTCCTGGATGGTAAGTGATAGACCTCGATCAGATAAAGGTATTTTTTGTTTCGTGATTGTATGCCTCATTGACAGTTGCCACAATAGCCATTTTCTGTGTTCTTCAACTCTGCTGTCTCTGAATACGATTGAATGCCTTTAATACTTAAATTTCACTTATTTAGACTAATATGAAAAGGCAAGACTGCGTTAAAAATGTTTTTAGATTAAACCTTTCATGTATTCAAAGAAAGGAAATACTTTTTACTGAATTTATTCCCCTCACTCGATTTCCTCCTACCTTTTTGGATAAGGAAATGGAGATGGAAATAAACATTTTTTGCATGAAGTCTGTGTCCTGCCTCTTCTTCATATGCATTTTATTCTTTGTGCTTTGGCAGAGCAAATGGCTGTGCCTGTGAATAGACATCTCCACAGCAGTATCAGGAAGTACGGTTGGTTTCACAGTTGGACGCAGAGTGATCGATCATCAGCTGCCATTCTGTTCATCAGCTTGGAATGTTTTTTCACAGGGAAGAGTGTGCTCTGTCTATTTGAGGCTCATCCTGTTGCTGTTGAGGTGATTCCGACTCGTAGTGACCCTATAGGACAGGTTAGAACTGCGCTATAGGGCTGGTGGATTCGAATTGCCCAGTTTTCAGTTAGCAGCCTGAGCTCTTAACCACTGTGCCGGCAGGGGCCCATCTAAGGCTCCTAGTTAATCTAAAGGCATAATGCTTGCTGGGGTGGGAGCCAGGACATACTCTTCCAGCCCTAGTACTCTTACTCTTTTTCCATTGCTCTTGTCTTTTGTCTTTACCTTTTGTTTTCTGGTAGCCACTAGAGGGCTATCACAACTGGAGGCATGCTTCAGTTCACTTTTAATTTTTCAGCCCTGAAGGGCAACGATAGGCCCGTTGATTGGGATTGAGCTGCTGCAAACTTGGGAGAAAAGAAACAAGAGCCTCTTGTCTGTGTTCCTGCCCTCCCTCTCTTTTTTTTACCTTCTATTTTTCTTATTGCATAAATAATAGTTTTATTACAGGTTTTTTAGAAAATAGAGAAAAGAAGAATTTAGACTTATATTTTGACAACTCGCTCCTGATTTCTCGATAACTGATTTACTCCGTTTGAGTAAGTGGAATAGGGGAACTGACATCTGTTGAGTGCCAATTCTGTGGCAAGTACATTGAAGTGAGGTTGAGACCTAGGGTATGAGCTCCATACTTGGATAGTTCCCTCTTTTTAGAGTGAAAATATGAGGGGAAGAAGGAATTTTAGGAAATACGGTTATGTATGGAAACCTGAAATAAAGAACTTCAATGCTCACAGAGCTCCTTTAGGGTGTAAATTCTTAATATAGTTTTTGAAAATAATTGCAAGTAGTGGTTTGGAATTACTTGAAACCATTACAGAGTCGTTGAGATGCTTTCCCATATCTATTTATATTTCTCTTTGTTCCAAAAAGAATTATAAAACAGCTATTTACTTAGCAGATTCTTTATAGTTAAAGATGACTTAGCTTATACATACTCTCTACTAATGATTATAAGAGCTAAAGTAAAGTTTTACTGTATACAGTTTCAGAATGAAATACCAGTTTTCAGTATGTTAAAATGGGTTTGTTTCCCTTACTTCCAATAAGAGGTATTGTTTACAAGTATCTATTCTCTTATGCGTTTTCTGTAGACATGGTTTTCCATTATTTTGTTTCAGTTTTCTGTGTGGTGGTCATTTGTCTTGATCTGATGTATTTTGGTCTGTGCTTATTTTCTAATGTTAGTTACTAGAAAGATTGAAAGCCTTTTGTAGGGTGCAAGAAGTCATTGCCAGTTTTTCATGAACCGTGAGGCAAAGGGCTGGTTAATGTGGAATACTCATGGCATTCTGTGCATCGGGTACTGGACTAGGCTCTTTATGCACATTGTGTCTCTTAATCCTAATAACCTGTCAGGCAGGTATTATCCCCATTTGCAGACGCGAAACGGGCTCAGAGAAGTTAAGTTCATATAGCTAGTAAGTGGTAAGGCTGTGGTTGGCACCCAGGCCTGTCCAATGCTGTCCCCTTCATTCTGTCATCTTAAATGATTTTTTTAGTTGTGAATAAAAGCTAGTTCTGTTGAGCTGTGACTGACTCATTTTTTTGACTTGTGTCCCCAGTCCCTGGCAATGTCAGGGGTATTCCTTCAAATGAGAAAAAAGGCACATGCATGCAAAAATGCCAGGTTCCTCTTCACGGGATCCTGTGAGGTCCTGGGCATAAAGTGGAATGATAAAGAATGGAAGGAGCACACACAAGCATTGTTGGTGCAATTTAGCTTGAGTAGGACCCTGCCTCATCTGCTTGCTAGCATTGTGGTCTTGAACAAGTTACTTAATTTCTCTGAGCCTTAGTTTCATCAGCTTTAAAATGAGGTTAGCATTGTCTACTTTGTAAGGTGGTTGTGACATTTGGAGGTATTGTAGGTAAAACTTTAAAACCCAGTTCCTGGTACCTGCGAAATGTTAGCTGCTATTAAAATGAATGAGGCCGGAAGGTGTTTATGTGTTTGGAAAAACAGAGATACTTGACTTTAAAAAAAAAATCAATCTGCAGTGATATATGGGCATCTTAATTCATTTTGCTTAGGTATTGTACCGTGCTTGTGAAAAAAGCTATCAACCTAAACCCCTCACGTTTGCCCAAGGAAGGGAGAAAAATTAACGTCTTTTTAAGTGTTCTGGTGATGACAAGTATTAGCAGTACTCAAACTTACTGAAATTATTGTCGTAAACAGGCCCAGGATGTTCTGGTGCAGGAGATGGAAGTGGTAAAACAAGGAATGAGTCACGGAGAACTCTCAAGTGAAGCTTATAACCAGGTGTGGGAAGAATGCTACAGTCAAGTTTTGTATCTTCCTGGGCAGAGCCGCTACACACGGGCCAACCTAGCTAGCAAAAAGGACAGAATTGAGTCGCTTGAAAAGAGGCTTGAGGTTGGTATCCTTTTACAATTCTAATTTCAATGTACTTTGATTGAAATAATACCACTAAGCCAAGTAATTCCATTGAAGACAACTTCAGAAAAATAGCCCCGAGGTGGTTTTTGCCTTTGCAGTTCTTAGGGAAACTACACTGAGGTGTTTGCTTCTCCTTGGCCTTGTTCACTGGCTTTTCAGAATTGCTGGCCTTCATGACTGAAGGGTGCTGTCCATGCTGACCACAGGTCAATCGGACCTTTTAGATGCAGAAGCAAGGAGCCAGGAAGTTAATGCTAGTCACTCAAAACAGTGTAGACCGATAGAATACCCTGTGTTCTCTAAAGAAGGGATCTCAGTAGAAAGGAATTTTCTTGTTATAGCCAAGAGGTCAAATTTACAGAAATCTGATACCTTTCTGTTCATACTATGAGTCTTGTAAGTTTTAAATTACAGAGGGAGGACTGAGCTGCATTACCTAGACATTGGCTTCTGTGAGTTTTCATGTCTATGAAAACATTGAAATTACTAGCTGTACTTTCATGGCGTGTGTTTTTTTAATATAGTCTGAACGTTTTGAATACCAGAATCTGTATAGGCATCTTACCAGTGGCATGTTAACTTGTGGTTCACAGACCATTACGCTGCCTTGTGGATTCTTAATGGTGGTCTTTAAGGATGTTTCTGAGGCCAAAATGGAATGGGAAGGAGAAACGCTGCTTCTGGCAGTCGTGGGCAGAAAAGTGGCCCCAATTTTCTCTTTTATGTGATTACCAATTTCTCTTTACAGAAAGCTGATTCAAAAATATTTTTGTTTAGAGTTAAAATCAGAAGTAGTAAAATCACTTGATGTGGGGTTGGGGAAATGAGCAGGAGAAAGCAGTATCTTTTAATTGGAAAATTATTCTGAGTCTTAGTTTTACTTTTGATATCACTGGTATAAGCATCTGACAGTTAATGCCCATGAACTTTGATCATTTAGAGTTTGATTCCTTTCTGAAGTAATCTCTTCGTGGGTCGGATCTGAGCAATCCAGTGTTGTTGGCTCTTCTCGTTGTACTTACTAATGTCCAGCAGGGTGTGCTGTGGCTCTGTGTTTTAATTCAGAGTTTAAAGTCAGAGAAAATAGAGCATCGGTGGTTAAATCGTAAGTTATATTTTCTGTTGTGTAGGCCTCATTTCTTATAAATGGTACTTAGCAGTGTAATTCTGATCTAAGGTCAGCATCAAAACTGATTGGAAAGCCATTTGGAAAGCTTCCTTGTAATATTTATATATAAATACTTAGATCTCTTACTTGGTTTGAGGATCTTATTTGAGGTGGGTAAACTCTTTCTGCCTCAGATGGCCAGGACATTTTGTGCTGTTTAAAATTAAAAAAGTTTTCCTCTAAATCACATTTACTTTGTTGAGGTACTTACTTTCATGGCAGCAAATAAATGTGTCACAAAGTGAGTGGTGCCATAGAGTACGTAATTTTTATTTCTGTGTTGAATTGGTCTTGTGAGTTTTGAAGGGAAAAATACAGAAAAGAACCACTGCTGTTCTTGTGGAGATTTATTTGGGTCGTTTATGAGCAACCATTAAAAACATGTGGTTCTCTTTGTTCAGTTCAGTACCAGGAACTGAAGTCTTCCGTTCAGCTATTTTTGTTGAAGGATTGGTGATTTTGGAAGAATATTCACAAAACAGTCTGAAGTAATTTCTGTTTTTTTGACTCATGGATAACTTACTTTATTGTTTACTCAGCTAAACCCAAACCAACCCTGTTGCCGTCAAGTCGATAGCGACTCATAGCAGCCCTATAGGACAGTGTGGAACTGCCCCATAGTGGTTCCTTTGTAGTGGTTGAGTGCTACGGCTGCTAACCAAAAGGTCGACAGTTTGAATCCACCAGGCGCTCCTTGGAAACTCTATGGGGCAGCTCTACTCTGTCCTACAGGGTCGCTATGAGTCGGAATCGACTCGACGGCAGTGGGTTTAATCTTTACAGAAGCAGACTGTCATGGAGCAGCTGGTAGGTTCGAACCACCAACTTTTTGGTTAGCAGCCCAGTGCTTAACCAGTGTGGTTACCCAACTAGTTACTTTTAAAGAATACTTAATCATGTCCTTTAATTTAGTAGTATGCTGATTTCAAATGAAAGTTCATTAAATTTTTAAAAAGAAGAAACTCCAAGACCCAAACAAACAAATCCCCCGTATTCTTTTATCCATCCGTTATTCAGAACTAGATTTCTGTTAGCTTATTTTAGTTTTTGAAGACATAGTTCTATTGGTTTGAAATACATAAATATTTTATTTCAATTGTGGTAATTCTTTCATCATTTCAGCTGATTGCTAAATTATAAACATTATTCAAAGTTTGTTGTGGGGAAGGAACTCCAGTTATATTGTATAAACTAAATGCTATACTGAAATTATCCCCTCCACTCTTGGGTTCAGAGAGCTGTGGCTCTCTGTGTGAGCCCAGTGCACCATTGCTGCCAGCGTGTTTGGTTTTTGCTGCCATGAACTTTGGAACAGTGAATCTAAATTATGGCCCTATCATAGCCCATCAAGCAAGATGAAATCCAGCTTTGTCGTGGTTGGTGTCTCCTAAATGGATTAAAAAAATATGCCCCGAGGTTTATATTGGAGCTAGTTTTTGAGCTGTAACTCATGATCTGTACCCCCAATATTAATATTTGAAATTTAGAAGTTAAATGAAAATCCTTAAGATACTTATTTAAAACTAGTAGAGCCATCTCAGATTTCATATGGAATGTGATGGGGGGTGCAAGGAATCTGTTAAATAAATAAATAGAATCAGAATGTAGTCAGATCAGCAGTAAGTGGGAACGACTTCTGAATTGTAACCAAGTCCATGTATTTTATACTGCTTTGGAGGCAGAATTAAATTTTTGAGCCTCGCCAGACATTTGTGTGTAAAATAAGGCGGTAGCAGCAAACACATAAAAGGCAGCAGAAAAGGAAAAGCTATGAAAGCATACCACGCTGAGGCCATTTTAACATGGTGGCAAAAAGCCCTGTGCGTTGTACTACCTTCTGAGGGCGTTCCAGGTGGATGTCAGGAGAGTAGAGTGATTGCCCCAGATGAATAAGAAGGGCTTAATTTCAGTTCAATGCTGTTTTTTTTTTCCCCCCAAGGAGGGGTGGCTCTAATTCATAGTAGAAAAATTTCTGTCAAATGGTTAAAAATAAGAGAGTGTTTAGTACTTTATTTAGTCATGCATTTTACTGAGTATATACTATGTGCCAGCTACTGTTTTAGCCCTGGGGACACAGCAGTGAAGAAGGCAGTTCTCCGCTCTTGTGGACTTCAGTTATCTGGAAAATGCTTAATGTGCAGAACCTCATTTTCTGATGATGCCAGACACATGAGTCATTACTGTATTTGGGAAGTGCAAATAGAATTTGAAGTGTTCTAATTTGTTTCCACTTTAAGTGGAAATAGGAAATCGTCTGAAGACATAATTATTTTGAGTGAAATAATTTCCAGTAGGTGCAAAAGTGAAACAAGAAGTCTGAGTTTAGGCCTGCTATTAAATTTAATAGTATTTGAAATAGTATCTAAACGGCTGTGTTGAGGAAGTTTGGCTGAAAAGTAGATTTTGTCATGTTAGCTATAAAAATGGAAAGGCTTTCCTTAGAGATGGAAACTAGGTCCAGAAGTAATACTTCTCCTGGTATTTTACTGGCACAGTCAACTTAGTCAAGAAATATTATGTAACACTGACTTCTTGGAAATAAAGTAACTTAAAGAACACAGATAACACATTCAAAATCCTGCTTGGTGTATTTGTAGAACTCCATGAGGACCTCTGACTTTACTGAATGGTTATATTTCAGCAAAATTGGCTGCACAATGGATCCCATTTTCCCAGCGATTTTCATTATAAAGTCAGATATTTTTACACAGGAAAAAAATTCCCTTAACACTTTAAAGAGTGGAAACTTAGGGTAAAGATTAAGTTGGTGGGCAGTTCTGTGAAGAGGGCTGTATGTTGTTGTTCAGCAGGTTTATGCCACGTACAGTGTGTGTATGCGTGCGTGTGTGGTGGGTAGGTGGTGTGGGGTGAGGGAGAGGAGTTTGCAGTATTCTGGAATACTTCTCTCCCAAGTTTTGCTCTCTGCCGTGACTCTTAATGGCAGTACTAGATTTCTTAGTTGTCTCTAGCAGGACGGGTCTTGTTGGTGCAACCATGTTGCTTCTGTTTATGTCTCTGTATTGAGTTGAATTTGTTTCATGCATTTTATCTGTTTGGATTCCTAACTGATGCAGATGTAAAGTGTTCTTGGCATTACTTTATGAAAGTACATTACTGCTCTTGGAAGGGATTTTAGGCTGTGTATGTGTGAGATTTGTTAAGAGTTTCTTTGAAGGTTAATGCATAGAACCAGGAATTCAGTTGGTTACTACTAAAGGAGTCATTGTCAGTCATTTGGCAATAGTTTCATTTGCTTTCATGAAATTGGGCTAATACTTAGCTAACAACTTAGCTTGCCTATCAGGGATGCGATCTGATGGTAACTCTGATTGATACCGACAATAATCACTTGGACCTGCGCTTCATCACTGTAGAGAAGGTTTACTGATAAAACTCCATGCTACTGAGCAGTATGAGAGATTAAAGGAGAGTCATGAAATTCTGTTACTTGCTTGCAAACATTCTGATGATTGAACCAAAGCTTTACTATTATAAATCATATTGCTGAGTGTTGGATAGGATGTGGAACTGCGATCGACTGTGTAAAGTATCCTCAAACTCATTTTCCCAGTGGTATAAGGTTATATTCTGGCCCCAAGCACAAAGTTTCAGTAGAGGATGCTCTCAGTGGTTCTGAACCTCACTGTAACAGACTTTAACAGAAGACATTATTGGAGACCCAGGGATAAAGTGTTTATTTTGGAATTAGTTAAGCTTAGTAACCTTAACAAGCTTAGTGAGCTTGAAAGTAACAATTACACATTTATAAGTCCCATACAGCCCCCTTTTGTAATGACCCGAGGAAACACTTATGGGTCCACTGATTCATCTCCTGGGGACCATCAGTTTTCCATTGGTCTCTGGCCAGACTTTTTTAGACAGTTTCTCTTCTATGCATTTAAGAAATAACACGTGGAGGAATTTTTCTAAAAAAAACACCTGTGCTTTGTAGAAATTTAAAAGAAATATAAAAATATGAAAAAGAAAGTAGGTAAAACATAAGCCTACCGTCCAGACATAATCACCTTAAACATTTTGGTGTGTGTGTATGCATATCTTAAATTTTTTTTTTCCCTGTGTGTGGGTAAAGAGGAAAATATTTAAACACTAAGTTGGAATCATCATATACTAGTTTTAAAATTTAGTAGTTTCATATTGTAAATATAATTTTTTTTTTTTTTTTTAAAAAAGGAAAACCTGATCACTGCTCTCATTTGAAAGTCTATGGCAAAGATTAGCTTTGGTGAAATCTCCAAATAATTACACTAATTATATTCCTCTGTACTTCTTAAAAAAGTTGTTAAATATAACTCTTTTTTTCCCCATAAAATATTTCTGAGAGGTGTTTGTTTTTCTATAGTTTTATAGATTGTTAAGAATAAAAGAATCTATATAAATGGGAAAGTAACAGGTTTTCTCCTGTCAAATACATTCTTATAAGTGGAAGCATACAGGTTAATGTCTAAATGAGGGAAGAATGATGGGCAGAGTCATTAATTTCTTGTTTACTTATGTCTAGAACAATTTGTTTTCAAGGGTGTTTGGTGGCATTGAACTTGAATTTCATCAGGCATATTTGTACTTCTGGGGGCTGAGGCAGGATGGTATTTGGTTTATTAACAGTGGTGTGGACTTCCAAGTAGTACACAACTGTGTTGCCACATCACTTAGTGGCTGTGGGCTGAGGGCAAGCTACTTACTGTGTTTTTTGGAAATAGCACGCCCATGTACATAATGTGTGCAAGCATGTAATGCGTGGAGATGGTGAAATTGTGTAAAAAAAGTTCTGGCAAATGTTACTTCAGATCTTATTTGTATAATAAAGATATAGCCATGGTCAAGAAGTCATGAATTGAGTTTGGTAGTACCTCGGTAATCTGAAAATAACCCTTTCGGTGACCTGTGGGACATACAGTATCCCAACCACTTTTTATGCCTCTGGAGTTCTTTGGGAAGGAGGTGGTCGGATTTGAACATCTTTAGCCTCAAGATGGGTGCCTTTTGAGGTGCATGAAACTCAAGAACCCTGAGTTGGAGCCTCGTTTTGTGTATATTGAGCATTGTCTTAGGTGATGCCTTTGGAGGGTGTGGATTTTCTAAACTTTTGACAAGTTTGCCTGAGATAAGCCTTCTCACTATGTTTCCTAGTTACTATGTTCTCGTGAGAATGTACTTATTGCAAGAATAAGCTATTGCCAGTCTTCATTCCGCCGTAGTGGCCATTTTCTCTTTGACACCATTCATTGTTTCCAGGTGTTACTGGCTCTCTGCTGTTCCAGCTTCTGAACAGTAAATACTGCCTTTGCAATAAGGACTAATGCATTGCAGTGGTACTTTTCAAGAGGCTTGAACTCCTATAAGTTATTCTTAGCCTGCATTCAGTCGTAGGGCCCAGTCATTGCTTCCATGTGTAGCAGGTGGAATGCACTGCTGTGAGCAGTTCTGCAGTATTCCAGGACAGCTGTTTCTGCTGCGTAGCTGTTAGTACTGCTTTTGTTATAATGAAGAAGACGTAATAGTGGTAATTTGCCTGAGATTCAGATTCCTTTAGTTTTGTTTGGCCTGTTAAATACTGCTCTTGCAGTAATGAAGAATGCATTGTAGTGGTACTTTTTCTGAAATTAAAAAAATCCCTTGGCTTTATCTATTTGGGCTGTAAGTACTGCTTTTGCAGTAAGGAAGAATGCATTGTACCTTGTTTTGAAAAGTTTCATGAAAAAAATATTAATGCTAAGAAGGAGACTAGAGTAAGATACATGTGCAGTCATTGCCAGGTGCCTTCATGTTTGTTTGTTTGTTTTAATGTTTAGGTGATTATCCTTTTTTATTTGTACATGTACAACATGTATATTTTAAAAAGGTCAGGATCATACCACAAATATAGTTTCGTAATTGAGTTTTCAGAATATATCAGCATTTTTCACGTCACTAACAATTCTTTTCTAGCATTGTCTTTAAAGGCTAGATATAATCCATATTGTTTTTTTTTTTTTCAGTTGTACTTTAGATGAAGGTTTATAGAACAAGCCAGCTTCTCATTAAACAGTACACGTATTGTTTTTTGGCATTGGTTAACAATCCCATGACGTGTTAGCACACGCCCTTCTTGGCCTTGGGCTCTCTGTTACCAGCTTTCCTGCCCCCTTCTGCCTTCTAGTCCTTGTCCCTGGGCTCGTGTGCCCTTTTAGTCTCGTTTTAGGAGCCTGTCTAATCTTTGGCTGATGGGTGAACCTCAGGAGTGGGTTCATTACTGAGCTAACAGGGTGTCCAGGGGCCATGACTCCCAGGGTTTCTCCAGTCTCTGTCAGGCCAGTAAGTCTGTTCTTTTTTTGTGAGTTAGAATTTTGGTCTACATTTTTCTCCAGCTCTGTCTGGAACCCTCTATTGTGATCTGTGTCAGAGCAGTCAGTGGTGGTAGCCGGGCACCACCGCTGACTGTACTGAACACTGACTGGAGGCTGTGGTAGTTGTGGTCCATTAGTCCCTTGGACTAACCTTGTCCTTGTGTCTTTAGTTTTCTTCATTTTTGCATGTTCTTGAAGGGGTGAGACCAGTGGAGTATCTTAGATGGCCGCTCACAGGCTTTTAAGGACCCAGACGTTACTCACCGAAGTAGAATGCAGAACATTTTCTTTATAAACTGTGTTACGCCAATTGGACTAGATGTTCCCTGGTGCCTTTGTGTTTTACAAATTTTCAGGAAATTAAAGGGGGAAAAAAAAGATTTTATCCTTGATTCAAGTTGCCAGTATTTACTGCATCCAGGGTCAGCTGTGGCAAATGTGATCCCACATAATGGATATCACAATTCATAACTCACAACAAAAATTCTGAATTGGCACTTTAATTGGCATGCCTTCCATTAGTGAAAACACGTAGTATCAATAAAAAATTCAAATGAGGAAATAATTGGGTCTTGAAAGGGATAAACAGTCGAAACTGCGTTTGTTTCTGTTAATATAAGTTAATAGTTATATCCCCATTGCTTTCGAACCTTGAACCTACTGAAGCCTGTCCATGAATCATGTACTATCCATTGGAAGCATAAACAAAGTGCCTGCACTGGCGTAAATGGCGTCAGGCAGCTATCAGTGGGAGTCTTGATTCAGCCTGCCTTGATTTAATTATCACAGTCATCGTCTTACCGTGGCTTTTAATTGGAGGAGTAAACAAAGCAAAACTGATACATGATCGCTCTTGGCTCAGCAGTTGAATTTGAAAATCTTATCAGATGATTTTAAGTGAAACCATTAAGCCATGTTAGATGTACCTATTTCATAGTCTAATTATGTCTTATTATCAGCGTCTTTGATATCAGTGATCACAAAGCACCTTAGTCAAGCAAGCCTATAAAAGAACCCTTGCTTCTTGTGTATCTCACATTTGATTTTTGCAGTTTCTTTACTAGAACCAGCCAGTTATTGATTATGTTGTGCGCATTTTTTTCAGTATACGAATCTAAATCTTAGAACCCTTTAGAATCATGGCAGGAATTAAATGCAAGTCCTACCCTGCCAACTTTAAACTGAAAGTTGTCGAGAGTGTAGAAGAAGCAACAGCAGAGCGGTTGTAACAGAGCTCAAGGTTGCAGAGTTGTCCATTCGCGAATGAAGAAAGAAGGACCTGGAGAAAACAAATCCACAGAAATGCACGCATAGCGGGAACAAAGTCAAATGGCCTGAGTTGGAGAATGACTTGAAAGAGTGTATTGTTTCTTGAAAGGAACAAAATCAAGCCGTCTCTACTGTCGCGATTCAGATCGAAGCAAAGCTTCTGGTAAATGAAAGGAATCCCAGATTTCAAGACGAGTTTCACCTGGATTTCGAAATTCTTGAAAAGGAATGGCCTTTGCTTGAGAATGAGAACCACTGTAGGCCAGCAACTTCTGGATGACTGGGTGCAAGAGATGGTCAGCTTTGAAGGGTTCCGGGAGTTGGGTGATGATGATGATAATCAATGAATAAACTAAAATGGTCTGTTTTAAGATGAAAACACTGTACAGTGTCTTCTGGTAACTTTTATTTGTTGATTTCAGAGACACTGGTTATCAAAAATTATGTGTACTTTAAGATTTATGAAAAGAGGTTATATACAAACAACGTCTTGTTTTTGTAGTTTTAGGCCTAGGATCATTTCTTACTACTTTCTAGCTCTTCGTGCATTCATACTCTTTGGTTTCAGCATGGCATCCCATTTCTATCACAAGCCCATTAGGAAAATGTCTACCTTAAATGAAGTTTCCGTGAGATCAGTTTTATCCCAGTGACAAATCCGTTGGACAGAAAAAAGAATTGGAATCGAAATCAGCAGCATGTGAAAAAAAATGGTGTGTAGCATGCTTAAAGTAACGTGCAGGGAGGAGGGAGTTTGCTTGGTTAGCAAAACAAAAAAAAAGTATCACGCGTACGTTTTTTGCTTAAAAATATGATAATCTCTGAGTCTCAAATTTCCTTATCTGTAAAATTTGTGTGAGTAATTTTTAGGAGTCCCTGGGTGATGCAAATGGTTAAGTGTTCTACTGCTAGCCAAAAGATTGGTGGTTCAAACCCACCCAGAGGTGGCTTGGAAGACAGGCCTGGCTGGCTGTCTGTGAAAGGTCACAGCGTTGAAAACCTTATGGAACAGTTCTGCTCTGCACACATGAGTTGTTAGGAGTCAGAGTTGACTCAGTGGCAGTAACAAGTTTCTTTGTCACGGAAGTGTGAGTTGTAAGGTTAAATGAGAAACTGTGTGCCTACCAAATAGCAAGTTTAGATAAATGGAAGTTCTCTCCCATGTCTTTTTAAGTCTTTGTCACCCTTAGAAAGAGTTACTTAAATTGGATTAAACTTGGTTCGATACTATGAGGTGTCAAGAAATAACAGCTTTAACAACAGGGTGGCTGATGAGTTTTTATATTCTATAAATTTTGCTGGATGTCTGGGTAGATTTTAGGAGGGAGATTGTTTTACTGAATTAAGATGTACAGCTCAGATTTTGGTTAGTATAAATGGACTCTACGTAATTTTGGATTTTATTTCATCTACATTTTGATGAATTAAAATAATTGACAGTACTTATAAATTTTAATGCCTCTTATATTTCCTTTTGTTGATGTTTCATGGTTTGGGATACGGGGTCTTAAGTTAACAAAAAATCTAGCATTTAGAATAGATACTGAATTAGATTTTTAAAAAACCTTTTACTGGAATTTTCAGGCATATCCAAAAGTAGACTAGCATAATGAATCCTCATGTATCATCTATGACAGCCATCAAATCATAGCCACTCTTGTTTCATCTATTACCCCTTCTTCCCTTGCCCCAGTTATTTTGAAGCAAATTTCAGACATGAGGTTATAATTTAGAATTACGATCCATGACATTTGCCAGCTTGGCCTCCCTACACCTTTATGTGTAGATGTAGTCTCATTCATCTCCTGTTTTGAATTGAATTTCACTCTTTCATAATGGATATAGTCAGCTTTAATTATATCCAGTGTTGGCCTACTTTAAATTATAAATAGTGATAGTGAAATTTATTTTATTTAAAATTATTTAAAAGTTTTGTGCTGATAAGTATTTAAAGCATAGTATTGATTTCTAAGCTTCTATCATAATCATACTTGGGAGGCTTGTCTGGTGATCAGAACAAAGTGTTTAATTCTGGGTCCACTTTGTTAGCTGCATTAAGAAAATTCTTAAGTGGATCCACAGGTGCAGATGAAGATTGGAAAAGTACGTTCTTGAGAACTTTTGGTAAATCAGCTATAAGATGCAGTGTAAGCTCCTTAAGCCTGTATTGTTTTCTTCAAATAAGTTGCTTTCAGGAGAGTTGCTAGTATTTTTTTGTTTTTTTTAAAGCACTTGGAAATAATGAATCTGGTTAAATCAGTGCTTAGCTTTTCCTGTTTCTTTGTATTTTAAACAGTAAGATTTTCTACTCCATGAGACTTCGATGTTGTTTCTGTGTGTATATGGCAGGAGAGGGGAATTGGGCCTGATTTAAAGTAGTTCTGCCCATGTATGCATGTACATTTCATGCTTGAGATTTATTGGCTAGAAGAAAGCCAGAAGCTGTAGGTTAGTTTTTTCCTCCTAAAGTATATTGAACTGCCATAGGTTAAACATTTTAATTTTACAAAGCATATGGATATCTTCCTTCACATTTTATAGATTAGATGTCATATGTAAGAAATTAAAATTATTAAAAGTTACAATCTGTTTCTTCTTTATACTTGTAATGACTAACTTTATATAGTTATTTGACGGAATTTTTTCCTGTACTTAAATTTTTTCATCTCTGATTTATTTCCATATTTCCTTGGAATCTTGGCACAGTATTTGAGCCAGGAGACTTGTATAAAGCTTGAACTAAATTAAGTAAAATCATTGGTGTTAAATGGAAACGAGCACCTTTGAAGTCTTAAAGTCTCTGAGGTGAGGTCATTCCCAGATACAGAGTACCAGTGATACCAAAAATACCTTGATAACTAATTAAACACTTCCTGAGCATAAGCATTATATATTGTTACACTGAATTGGAAATTGAATATCCATGGAGCACAGTCAAGAGTATGTAGCTCATTGAGTTTTTCTTAACCAATAAAAATGATAATTTGTATGACTAATATTTAAAAAGCACTGTATTAATTTGAAATGATATGCCATTAAGGTTTTTGGAATGTGTATTTGAGTCCACATGTGACTGTTGGTGTCTAAGGTGGATGTTCTTAGCAAGGGCTGTATTATAATAGTGTAAGGAACTTGATGGGACTCATGGATTTGGTGGTTCATTTGTTATTGGGAATGAGGACTGGTAGGTGTAGTTGGATAATAACCTAGCTTCTGTAATGATTGACTGAAACAGGGGTTCTCCATCCTGATGGCATTTTAGAATCATCTGCTCAGATGCGATATTCTTTTTCCTTTATGAGTTTTATATCAAATTTAGGATTTTATAAGATTATAAAAATGATCTAATTTTATACTTTTATGGGAGTTACGTTTTGATCATAATGATGTACATTAAGTAGGTGGAATATTAGTTATTTGAAATGTACAAGGTGTGAAAGGACATTTTTGAGATAGAGTTGATGCGGATGGGCTGGTGCCAGTCCCAAAATCAGTGATATGAATGTAGTGAAAGTCATTTTCAGAGTTGATTCATTCCTGTGCTTTGAAATTCAAACCAGCTTTGAATTTGGAACTACCTTGTAAAACCTTGCAGGTGCAAGACAAACTCTTCTTAGGCCTGATTTTGTGTTACGGAAGCTGAGGTATAAAGAGCTCTAGTGTACATTGCCTTGAGGCAGATAGATGAACCTACAGTGCCCTTTTAGCCCTGTTGTTTAGTCTACTTCTCTCATGTGTGTTGATGTGGTATCTCCCCAACCCCTAGATAAACAGAGGCCACATGACCACAGAAGCTAAGAGAGCTGCAAAGATGGAAAAGAAGATGAAAATTTTGCTTGGGGGTTATCAGTCTCGTGCTATGGGGCTCATAAAACAGTTGAATGACTTATGGGACCAAATTGAGCAGGCTTACTTGGAGTTGCGTACTTTCGAAGAACTCAAAAAACACGAAGATTCTGCCATTCCCCGGAGGCTAGAGGTAACATCATGTTTTATTGCCTTGCAGCATTGCTTAGAAACAGAGCTATAAAGAGTTATGAGGGCTTTTCTTTTTTTTTTTTTCTTTCTCTTTCTTCCTGTGCCACAAGGCTGTATCTGAAGTTGATACAGTTTGGATTTTTTTTTTCAAGGAGGGCCTGAAGTTCTTGACCTTTCCAGTCTAGAATTGCCTCTGTGTAGGTGGATGCATAGATAAAAAGGCTGTCCCTTTCCTTGCTTTCTGTTTTGTATGTAGATACTCTTATGAAATGGAATTAGTAACCCTTGTAATTTGTCTCCCTAAAATTTAATTGCACCCCATTCATGTAGCTTTCTGAGGTACATTAAAATGGTGCATTTTGTTTCATAACGCAGGATGCTGGGAACAGAGCTAGTCATTCCAAAACAAATCTTTGGCCAGGTTCGGTACAAATGTGTTTAGACTTATCCCCAAGTGTGCGTTTATTTAAGTGCACTTGTGGGTATCGGTATGACCATAACTGCTTGTTTATTGGAGGTAGCAGCAGAGATTTCACACCAAGATAGTAGCTCTATGACCACATCAAAGAATGGCTGCAGTACTGGTTTTATAGCCAAAGTATTCTCTATGTTTGTTTCTTGTTGGGAAATACCTCTTAAGAATCATCAATCAGCTCAACTGTTTGCAAGGTGAAAAAGTGCCATGATGTCTTTTTAAGTTTTTTATTATATTTACATATGAAATAATTATTGAATATTTTTGTCTCTTCAAGTGTCTGAAAGAAGATGTTCAGCGACAACAAGAAAGAGAGAAGGAACTTCAGCATAGATATGCCGATTTGCTGCTGGAGAAAGAGACTTTACAGTCAAAATACTGAAGCACCGTTTATAATTTGTCACAGGGTGAATTAATTGCTGGTTTTCGTACTCTGGAAGGCTGAAACTTATGTTTATCTTCATTGACAAATTTGCTCACCATCTGTGGTTTTCGCTTGTTTATTTTAAATGATATCCATCTTACAAATTCTGTGTGTAAAGACTTTAACTCCGCAGGATATTTTAGGGTTTAAATTATTAAGACGATCATTCTTTTAGCACAGTCATATTTGTAAAATTTTTTAGTTTTGGCCTTTAATTTAAAAAGCCTGATTTTAAAGTGCTGCCTGTGAGTAAACTCTTGAATAAAAACAAAACATAAAAAATTGAGAATGTAGCCTTTTGTTTGAGGTAATTAGATACTTTAAGTGCCCACAAACCAGCAAATATGTGCTCTGTGTCATGTTTAATGAGTAACTCTTGGGTAATCAAAATTGTGATCTGGTATCTTAAATTCTTAAAAGGCAATCCTTCTGTGGCTCTGTGATTTTTGACAGACCATTTCAGTGTAGACTGGTCATTTCTCTATACGCTGACAGGATAGAGTAGCTTTTTAATGCCTCATTTTTTTTCTCCTCATTATAATTTCAGATATGGTCTCTTCCCCGTCTAGCTGCTTACACAGTTAATGGATTAATACTCAGAAGATTTAATTTTTCTTAACCTGCTTTTGTAAATATTTTTTAACAAAGGCGTTTTATAGGTTAATTTCAACAAGGTCATCAAACTTTATTAAAGCTCTGCGTTTAGCTTAAGTAAATCACACAAGCATAGGATTTGGGGAATGGGCAGAAGTGGGGAGATCTGCTTTATAGCAATCAATATGAAATGATTTAGGTGACTGTTGGTTGGCTCAGTGTGTTGGGCTCACCAAAAAACTTTATCCAATCCTGGAATACTTAGGGGCTCAAAGGGAGGGGAGGAGGGACTCATTCATTTGTTCATCAGACGTTCACTGAAAATACGTCCTGTGCCTGAGGCCTGGTCATAGAACAGTGAATAAAGTAGGCATGGTTCCTGTCCTGTGGGAGTGACAGACAATTTAACTTCAAATGTTTGTTGAGTGACTTCTATGAAGAGCAGTTACTAAGACAGACAAAATTCTTGCTCTTATGGCAGTGACATTAGTGGGAGGAGATATTAAACACACTTAAAAGGGAAAAGTACCAGATTGTGAGTTTTAGATTCAATGGAGGGAATTAAAATAAGATGATGTAAAACAGTGACTGAGTGGCTAAAGAAGATCTCTCTGAGGAGATAACATTTAAGATAACATGCAGTTGACATCTTAAGAAGGAGCCGTCCTTGGGAGGCTCAAGGGAAGAGCATCCCAGGTAGTGAATAGCTAACTCAAAGCCCTTTTGGTATGTTTGAGAAAAATAAAGGAGGACTGTGACTAGAGTGTCAAGAATGGTGTATCAAAGACCTGTTGCTGTCGAGTCGGTTCCAACTCACAGTGACCCTATAGGTCAGAGCAGCACTGCCCCATAGGGTTTCCAAGGAGTGGCTGGTGGATTTGAACTACCAACCCTTTGATTAGCAGCCATATCATTTAACCACTGTACCACCTGTGTATACGGCCATGGTAAGGAATTTAGATCTTAGTAAGTATGCTGGGAAGCTATTGGAGGATTCTAAAGAAGGGAATGATCAGATACGGCTTCAGAAACATCATGGTAGCCATACTGTAATGTCTTACCAGCTTGAAGACAGGGAAGCCAGCTAGTTTAAGAACCTGATGTAGTAATCCAGGCAGGCAATGAAAGTTTTTCAAACTGGGCCATGGTGATGGCGATGAGTAGATGGATTTGAGAGGTAATAATCCTGTAGTCTTACCATACCATTGATTTATATTTTCCTGATACCCATATCAAGTCACTTAATCCTAATACTTTTTTTTTTTTTTGTAATTTCTCATGGAATTTACTAGGAAATACTTTGTTATTATCTGTGAATAATGATACTGTTTCCTCTAATAGTTTTATTTAGTTTTTATTGCAAAAGTTGTTGGCTGAAATGTATAGAACAACATTAAATAATGATAATGGTAGGTATTGTTGCTAATTCTAGTGGGAATGTCCATAGTGTTACCTTTAAGTTGATTGTTTTAAGTTAGGTTTCTTTATCCAGAAAGGATATCCTCCTCTATTTCTAGTTTTTCAAAAGTTAGAATTAGGAATGGCTCTGAATATTTGTTAGATATGTATTTGGGGCATCTATGATCATGATCTATGAGCATATATTTTTCTGATAATATTATTATTAATAGATTTTCCAACATTAAATAATCTTCGCTCTCCCAGAATTAGGTGCATTGGTTTTTTTAAATAAGATTTATAATTCAGTTGCATTTTATGTATACTTGGATTATATATAGATTTAAAAGAGTTGATATAATAGTGTTAATATTCACTTTTTTTCTCAAGTTTGAAGTAATGCATGTATTTCCAGCCAAAAAAACCCACCAAGAATTGCATAATTTCAAAACCAGCAGTCTCAATGCCTTGTAAACTGCTTATGCTTTTGCCACAGAGCAGTGCCACTTACGGTAAACGGACATGCTGTCATCCTTGGTTAGTATTGGGTAAAGCGCAGCGTTGTTTCTTTGCACCCCTCCGAACCTGACTTGGTGACTTTTAACATTGATGTTTATCATATTCTCTCACAGGCATTCATTAAGTGGTAGTGTTAAAAAGCACGCTCAAGTCTTTAAGCCAAAAGTTAAATTTGATAAATGAAAAGAAACCACCTCTGACACACATGGGATCATCAAGGAATCTATTTTATGGCAGCTGGTGTGTGTGTGTATATATATACACATATGTACACACATATATATTTAACACATTATTACTACAATAAATATCCTTGTATATAAAATTGTGTATATCTTCATGATGAATTTCCTTAAAATACATTCCTGGAAGTAGAATGGCAGGTCAAAAGTATGCACATTTCTCTCCCGAACGGTGGTACGAATTTATACTCCCACTGCTTTATGAGGGCCTGTTTCCTTAATACCTCTGCCAAAAATGTGTGATATTCTAAAATCTGTATATCAGTTTGACAGGAAAAAGTGTATCTCACTGTTGTTTTAATGGCAGTCCTTTGTTTTTAGTGTGGCTCAACATGTTCATATGTATTTGATATTTACATTGCTTTTTGAAGAAAGGTTTTATAGAGTCCTCTTTGAAACATTAGAAATAATGCTGAGATCATAAAAAACAGTATCAAAGAAAAAGTACACTACAAACATGCATCCTCCCTATTTTTACATTTATTTTTCTTAGAAGTTAGTTTTGAAATATGTGATATCATCAGAAATGCATTACTACTAAAATGTGACCACTCTATTGGTACTTTAGAATTCAATTTGCTAATCTATTTAGAAATTTTGCATCTCCGGATGAGTGAAATTGATCTTTTGGGCCATTGTCCAAGTTCTGGCATTGGGATTTGCTAGTTCTACAAAGTGTATAGGATAGCTGTATATATTTTTCTGTGCATTAAGCAGTTATAGCATGAGGGTGATTTGAAGTTTGAAGGAATGTACTTGTAAGAATTTTCAATTCAGAACCCTTTTTGAGACTAATTTCTTGATAACTGCCAGTTTCTTTTCTGAGTATTGAAATGTTATTTTAAAATCTAAGTAATTTTAAATTTAAAACTTAAAATTACTTAAAATTAAAAATTAAAATGTATATTAATTTCTCCTTTTATGTTTATGGGAAGCCCTGGTGGTGCAGTGGTTAAAGCGCTTGGTTGCTAACCAAAAGGTCTGTGGTTCAAACCACCAGCTGCTCTGCAGGGGAATGATGTGGCGGTCTGCTTCTGCAAAGATTTACAGCTTTTGGTAAACCCTATGGGGCAGGTGTCCCTATGAGTTGGAATTGACTTGATGCCAGGGGTTTGGTTTGTTTATTACTTACTAAATATATGTAATTGGTACTTTTCCAGAAAACTTTTTGTTTTGTTGAGACTTAAAACAATTATTAGCAGAGAATTCTAATAAAAAGAGATTAAAGAATTTCCTTGCTATTAAATTTACAATTGCTTAGTTCTGAAAGATTTACCTTTTCTTAGTTCTGTCATTTCTTAATTTTTTCCTTGGTTAGATTTGCTAAGGATATCTTTTCCCTTCAAAAAACCAGGATTTGGATTTGCTTATCAATTATGATTTTGTGTTTTAAAGTGTCTTGATTACTCCTTTTATGTTTACCATTTCCTTTATTTTCTCTAGATTTTTTAGAGGTGCTTGTTTTTTGTTTATATACAGGTAAATACAGTTAGGGCTTTTTTGTTGCCTCTAAGTTCAAATATATTCGCATCCAGCTGTTTTAATACACAGTAGCTTTATTTTCTAAGTAGTCTGTCATTGTATTTTAAATTTTTGATTCAGTAATTAATATTGAAAAATTCCTGTGTGGTTGGCTTTTTTTTTTTGATTGTTGCTGGTTGTAGTATTTTTACCTTGTGAAAAGAAGATACGGCTTACATAATTTCTGCGTTTTAGAATTTATTGAGATTTTGGGCCTACCATTTAACTACTTTTTAAAAGTGTTCTGTGGATGTTTTCTATGGTGTTGAAAAGAAGGTTTATGCAGTTTGATTGGGATGGAGTTGAATAAGTCAATTTAATGATTCAAATTGCATTTTATTTTTTGAGGGTTCTATGCCTTAGAGTCTCATAGTTATTTCACTCAATTTTGTCGTGTTTGTCTAGAGCTTTTGTCAGTTTTGATACTGTTATTTAGTATACAGATACTTGTGTCTGTTAGATACAACCCATAAGGAAGACTTTAACTAGTCTAAAGTTATTCTTTTGTCCTATTTATGCTTTTTGCCTTAGGTTTTACTTTGATCTTATTTCTTTCTCCTTACTTTGGTTTATATCTAATTAATAAATTGTCCTTTTATTTTTAACATTACATGTAATTTTTACGTGTGTCTCTTAAACAGCATATCATACTGGATTTTCAACCCATTTGGAGAATCTTTGCATTTTAATAGGGGAGTTAAATCCATTTGCGTTTGTGGTTAATTACTGACTTTGATCATGTTTTATGCTTTCTCACTCATTCCTGTCATTGCCTAACTGGACTGTAATTTTCTGGTTTTGATTTTCTTAGTGATTTAGAAATCCTGTTATAAATTTTGGAAACCCTGGTGGCGTAGTGGTTAAATGCTACAGCTGCTAACCAAAAAGGTCAGCAGTTCGAATCTGCCAGGTGCTCCTTGGGAACTCTACAGGGCAGTTCTCCTCTGTCCTATAGGGTTGCTATGAGTTGGAATTGACTCGATGGCAGTGGTTTTGGGTTTGTTATAAATTTTATAAATGATTATGGTGTCATTTAGGGTTCAGGATCCAGTCAAGAGAAAGAAACCACACCAGTAATTTGAAAGAGGAAAATTCAATATGAAGAATTATTAACTAGTAATAAGGGATTAACTACTAAGAGGCCCAAAGAGATTTCTAAAGAATACAGGAATAGTAGATGTAGGGAACGAGTCCTAGGTGGCACAAATGGTTAAGTGCTCGACTACTGGTTCAAAAGGTTGGAGGTTAGAACACACCCAAAGGCACATCTAAAGACAGAGGCCTGGGATCTGCTTCCGAAAGATCATAGCCTTGAAAACTCTACGGACTAGTTTTACTCTGCACACATCAGGCTGCCATGAATTGTAGCTGACTCGTTGGCAGCTAAGAACCAAGATGTAGGGAGTAGCCACTACCTCTGTGCCTGAGGGAGTGCACCTAAGGGAGGACACATTTGGGAGAGCTCTCCCCTCTTTGCCCCCAAGGCTGAGTTTCAGATCTCATTGAAGAGGGTGTGTTGTGGCCCACTGAATGGAGAAGATTGTTGAGGTCCCACAGTCTGGGGTGGACAGACAGGTGCCAGTGAAGTCACAGGTGCTAGGAAGTCACTTGCTGGAATGCCAGTGAAGTTTGGGGGAAGGCTGCTACCTGTGGCGCCAGCAAAACTATGGAGAGTGTTCACTACTTGACTCCCACACGTTGCTGGCAGAGAAGCCTCTTGACAGCAAGTAAGCCCCATGCTGACAGTGATGCAAGTAGAAGCAGGAATAAAAAGCACAAGAACCAGGAGAAGTGAAGCTCCTTCCACTGGCTGTGTCCCTCCAGTCTTACAAAGGAGAAAACTTTATAGATTACAACTCCAATACCACAGAACAGGGTAAAAGAGTGGGTTTGGAGCTGGCACTATACCTATTTTTTTTTGCAAAGTCACACCCAAGCCTGTAGTTTACCGAGCATCTGGGTAAAAATGAAGTAGTTGAACTTGTTTTAATTCTGTAAACAGCTCCTGCTGCTTTAAACCATGGTCAGGGGACTGTTTA
The DNA here is from genome assembly GCF_030014295.1 of Loxodonta africana. Lineage (NCBI taxonomy): Eukaryota > Metazoa > Chordata > Mammalia > Proboscidea > Elephantidae > Loxodonta > Loxodonta africana. The sequence goes on from NC_087342.1 coordinate 107,260,438, forward strand.
TATATGTTTGGGAAATCTTCGGGGTATGCATCATGCTTTATTGTTCAAAACTATTTATAAATCTGGTTGTCCCTGGTGGGAGATTTTTGGGTTTGGATCTGATTTTTTCATCTCTGGCCTCTTGAATTTGGTTTCCTTGGTTCGTCATGCTGCCTGCGATCCTACATGATTCTTTTGGGTTCCCTTTGGTCTGCATTTGTAGCCACAGATGAGGCCAAGGAGGGGAATTCAGACAATCTGATCTTTTTAAAAAAGTTTATTTTTTATCAGAGTAATACGTGCATATGTTTTACAAAATGGAATTCTGAGAAGATGGTGACAACTGGAATAGTCTTTGAATTTTGAATTTTCTTCACACAAAACCCCCTGGACAACATTTGCAACATAACTGGATGACAAGATATTCCCATGAACACCAAAATGTAAGTGGGTGGGGCTAAACCACCAACAGGCATAAGGTCTGTGTGCTATTGATGATGGTGCAGGAGAAAGCTGAGGGAAGCAGTGGGGCGTGTGACCCGAGAACAGGAGAACTCTAAAGTAGCCAGCAGTTACTCATGGAATATGTGGTGGACCAATCTGAGAACAGTGGCTAAAACAGAAGCGTTTTGCTCACTCCAGTAGCAGGTGAGCGCAAGCGAGTAAAAGTTTGAAGAGAAATTAGCAACCTCAGTGATTACTGTGTTAACATTTTTTTTTTTTTGATCTAAGTATTTCAAATCTTGTTTTGTCTCAAGGCAAGATTGTTTTCTTTGGGGGAAAAATGCAATAAAGTAGTCCTAGGTGGATATTAAAGTTATCAGCTGCAAAACCTTTGTTAACTTATCATCTAGACCCGTGTTGTCCAGTGTGGTAGCCACTAGCCACATGTGGCTCTTGAGTGCTTGAAATGTGATTGGTTGAAACTGAGGTGTGCTTTAAGTATAAGATGCTAATGGGATTTTGAAGACTTAGTATGGGAAACAAACAAAAAAAAATTTATATTCCTTACATGTTGAAATGTATTTTGAATATATTAAATAAGATATTAAGTCTACCTGTTCTTACTTTTTTTTTTAACGTGGCTTATAGAAAATGTGACTGTGCATATGTGGCTTGCACTGCATTTCTATTGCGCAGTGCTTTTCTAATTGTTTTTTTTTTTTGCTTATTGATTTCTAATTCCACTGTGGTCTGAGAGCATACTCTGGATGGTTTCAATATTTTTAAATTTATCAAAACTTGACTAGAGAGACACCAACATTGAGACTGATGGTGAGCATTAGATATATAATTACTTAGACATTACATCAGCCTGGAACTGGGCTCTCACGAATGATCCTCAACTAAACGGGCCCTAGGAACCGAGAAAGATAACAGAGTTACATGGGAAATTGTCAGCCCCAACTATTTATTCTTCAATTAAAAAAAAATTAGGTGTTTTGGGTTGAATTGTGTCCCCCGAAAAGTTATTTTCAAGTCCTAACCCCTGTACCTATGAGTGTGACCCGGTTTGGAAATACGGGTTTTCTTTTATTGTGTAATTGAGGTCATACTGGATAGGGGGGATCCTACACCTAATCCCTTCTGAGTGGTAACTTATAAAAAAGAAAAACAAGGCATGGAGACACACGGGAAATAGACCATGTGAACATCCGTCTATAAGCCAAGGAATACCAAGGAATGCCTGGGGCTACCAACAAGGAAGGACCTTCCCCTGCAGCCATGCCCTGATCTGAACTTCTAGCTTCCAAAACTGCGAGACAATAAATTCTGTTCTTTTAAGCCACCCACTTGTATTATTTTTGTTATAGCAGCATTAGGAAGCTAAGTCAGGTAGGGCCATGGAGGATTACACCATTGAGATCACAGGGCCCCCTAATTTCAACAGAATTTCAGAGTAGCTGAAGCCAAGGTGGATGCAACTACTGAAAAAGGCAGCAGGGATGAACTGGTAATCAGAATGCTTGGCCCACAGAAATATCTGGTGGTGGCTAATTTATTATGATGTCCTTAGGAATAAATAGATGGGCAGCCTACTTAGACTGTTGTTTGATTTAAATAACCGAAAAAACACTAGGCAATATATTCTTACATATTACTGAGATCATGAGGCTGTTATTAAAAAAAAAAAACAAAAAAACTTCCCTCATGTTGCAGAATTATGTCATAGTCTCCAGATCTAGTGTTTGATTTGGCAGGTAGTTTTCAGCTGATCTTAAGTACCCCTTACTGTCTGCTCAAGGTCATAGCAGACCTTCTCTCTCATATGCAAAGCTGGAGGTGCCCACCTTCTAGCATCTTTTCAGATAATCTAGTAAGCATTCCCCCCAACACATCTGTCAGTTGGTTGTACTGTGAGGGCTTGTGTGTTGCTGTGATGCTGGAAGCTATACCACTGGTATTCAAATACTTGCAGGGTCACCCATGGTGGACAGGTTTCAGCTGAGCTTCCAGACTAAGGCAGACTAGGAAGAAGGACCTGGTGGTCTACTGCTGAAAAGAATTAGCTGGTGAAAACCTTACGAATAGCAGTGAAACATCGTGCCAGAAGATGTGCACTTCAGGTTGGAAGGCACTCAAAATACGACTGAGGAAAAGCTGCCTCCTCAGAGTAGAGTTGCACTTAGTGATGTGGATGGAGTCAAGCTTTCAGGACCTTTGTTTGCTGATGCGGCATGACTCAAATCCATTCGCAAGCAGAACATGAGTTGTACAAAGTATGAATCTAGGAAAATTGGAAATCATCAGAATGAAATGGAATGCATAAACATAGATTTTCCTAGGCATTAGTAAGCTGAAATGGACCAGTATTGGCCATTTTGAATCAGACAATCATATGGTCTACTATGCCGGGAATGACAGCTTGAAGAAGAATGGCGTGTTCATCGTCAAAAAGAATATTTCAAGATCTATCCTGAAGTACAATGCTGTCAGTGATAGAATGATGTCCATATGCCTACAAAGAAGACCAGTTAATACGACTATTACTCAAATTTACACACCAACCACTAAGGCCAAAGATGAAGAAATTAAAGATTTTTACAAACTTTTGCTGTCTGAAATTGATTGAACATGCTAATCAAGGTGCATTCATAATTACTGGTGATTGGAATTCGAAAGTTGGAAACAAAGAAGGATCGGTAGTTGGAAAATATGGCCTTGGTGATGGAAACGATGCCGGAGATCCTATGATAGAATGTTGCAAGACTAACGACTTCCTCATTGCAAATACCTTTTTTCAACAACAGAAACGGTGACTATATATGTGGGCCTCACCAGGTGGAATACATAGGAATCAAATTGACTACATCTATGGAAAGAGATGATGGAAAAGCCTACTCTCATTCAGAACAAGGCCAGGGGCCGACTGTGGAACAGACCATCAATTGCTCACATACAAGTTCAAGTTGAAGATGAAGAAAATTAGAGCAAGTCCACAAAGAGCCAAAGTATGACCTTGAGTATATCCCACCTGAATTTAGAGACCATCCTAAGAATAGATTTGACAGGTTGAACACTAATGACTGAAGACCAAATGAGTTGTGGAATGACATCAAGAACATCCTACATGAAGAAAGCAAGAGGTCATTAAAAAGACAGGAAAGAAAGAAAAGACCAAAATGGATGTCAGAAGAGACTCTGAAACTTGCTCTTGAATGTTGAGTAGCTAAAGCAAATGGAAGAAATGATGAAGTAAAAGAACTGAACAGAAGATTTCAATGGGCAGCTTGAGAAGACAAAGTAAAGTATTATTATGAAAGGTGCAAAGACTTGGAGTTAGAAAACCAAAAGGGAAGAACACACTTGGGATTTTTCAAGCTGAAAGAACTGAAGAAAAAATTCAAGACTTGAGTTGCAATACTGAAAGATTCTACGGGGAAAATATTAAACGACGCAGGCAGCATCAAAAACAGATGGAAGGAATACACAGAGTCAGTGTACCAAAAAGAATTGGTCGACATTCAACCATTTCAGGAGGTGACATGATCAGGAACCTATGGTACTGAAGGAAGAGGTCCAAGCTGCTCTGAAGGCATTAGTGAAAAACCAGACTCCAGGAATTGACAGAATACCAATTGAGATGTTTCAACAAACAGATGCAGCTCACTCATCTATACCAAGAAATTTGGAAGACAGCAGTCTGGCCAACTAACTGGAAGAGATCCATATTTATGCCTATTCCAAAGAGAGATGATTCAGCAGAATGTGGAAATTATCAAACAGCATCATTAATATCGCATGGAAGTAGAATTTTGCTGAAGATCATTCAAAAGCGGCTGCAGCAGTACATCGACAGAGAACTGCCAGAAATTCAAGCTGGATTCAGAAGAGGACGTGGAACCAGGGATATCATTGCTGATGTCAGATGGATCTTGGCTGAAAGCAGAGAATACCAGAAAGATGTTTACCTGTGTTTTATTGACTATGCAAAGGCATGCGACTGTGTGGATCCCAACAAATCCTGGATAACATTGCGAAGAATGGGAATTCCGGAATACTTAATTGTGCTCATGAGGAACCTGTGCTTAGACCAAGAGGCAGTTGTTCTCACAGAACAAGGGGATACTGCATGGTTTAAAGTCAGGAAAGGCATGCATCAGGGTTGCATTCTTTCTCCATACTTATTCGATCTGTATGCTGAGCAAATAATCCAAGAAGCTGGACTATATGAAGAAGAACAGGGCATCAGGATTGGAGGAAGACTCATTAACAACCTGCGATATGCAGATAACACAACCTTGCTTACTGAAAGCAAAGAGGACTTGAAGCACTGATGAAGATCAAAGACCACAACCTTCAGTATGGATTATGCCTCAACATAAAGAAAGCAAAAATCCTTACAACTGGACCAATAAGCAACATGATAAAAGAAGAAAAGATTGAATTTGTAAAGCATTTCATTTTACTTGGATCCACAATCAACACCCATGGAAGCAGCAGTCAAGCAATCAAAAGATGCATTGCATTGGGCAAATCTGCTGCAAAAGATCTCTTCAAAGTGTTAAAAAGCAAAGATGTCATCTATAAGACTAAGGTGTGCCTGATCTAAACCGTGGTGTTTTCAGTTGCCTCCTATGCATGTGAAAGCTGGACAATGAATAAGGAAGACCAAAGAATTGACACTTTTGAATTATGGTGTTGATGAATATTGAATATACCATGGACTGCCAAAAGAATGAATAAATCTGTCTTGGAGGAGGTGCAGCCAGAATGCTTCTTAGAGGCACAGCCAGAGTGCTCCTTAGAGCGTCTCACATACTTTGTATATGTTATCAGGAAGAATCAGTCCTTGGAAAAGGACATCATGCTTGGTAAAATAGAGGGTCAGTGAAAAAGAGGAAGACCCTCAATGAGATGGATTGACACAGTGGCTGCAACAATGGGCTCAAACATAACAACGATTGTGAGGATGGAACAGGACTGGGCAGTGTTTTGTTCTGATGCATGGGGGGTTGTTATGAGTCAGAACCAACTTGATGGCACCTAACAACAACAGTAAGCATTTAGAGCAGTGGTTCTCAAGTGTGACCCTTGGAGCCCTGGGGGACCCTGAGACCCTTTCAGAGGTTCTGCAAGGTCAAGACTATTTTTATAAATAACACTAAAGATGTTATTTGCTTTTACCGTCTTTCAGAGTATACAGTGAAGTTTTCCAGAGGCTACATGATGTGTATAGTCGACAGCTTCTAAGATGTTCCTCTGTGATCCCTGCTTCCTGGTATTCATGCCTTGGTGTAATCTCCTCCCATTGACCTTCTAGCCAAAAGAAATCCGAAAAAATGATGGGATGTCATTTCCATGATTAGGTTATATAAGACTGTGACTGCTGTCTTGCTAGCAAACTATTGCCTCCTTTGCTTGCGCCCTTTGATATGGAGGAAAAAATCCCAAAAGCCATGTTGGAGAGGCTTATGGGCCAAGTAACTAAAGGTGGCCTCAGGAGAAGCTGAGGCCCTCAGTCCAATAGCTCACAAGGTGCTGAATCCTGCGAAGAAATTAGAAGCATACCTTCCCCAGTCGAGCTTGGAGATGAGACGTCAGCCCTGACCAACACTCTGAGTGCAGCCTTGTGAGTTACCCTGAAGTGCAGGACCCAGCTGAGACAGACTACTGACCTATAGAAATTGTAAGATAACAAATCTTTGTTGTTTTCAACCACTAACTTTGTGTTACACGACAAAAGATAATTAACACAATGTGTGATATTGCAGCAGACTGAACACAGTAGCACGTGGTAGAATCCAGCTGTCTTCTATTAACCCAGATATTAAATGTAAAACAATGCCACTCTTCTCACTGAAATATTTTTTGGAACAATAGTTATTTTTCATAAAATATTGCGTGTTAACATGGAAAGTTTTTTTAAAATTATTTTAAAATGAATTAATAAATATTTTTAAATTTTCTCAGTTTTAATTTTGAATACAGTAAATAATAATTTAAAAAACCAAACCAGTTGCTATGGAGTCTATTCCAACTCATGGCAACCACGTGTTTCAGAATAGAACTGTGCTCCATGGGGTTGTCAATGGCTGGTTTTTCTTTTGTGGCACCACTGGGTGGATTCAAGTCGTTGACCTTTCGGTTAGTAGTTGGCTAGGACCCACATAAACAAAAGCTTTTTGGGGCCCTCAGTTTTGTTAAGTGTAAAGGAATTCTGAGACCTGAAAGTTTGAGAACCACTGATCGAGAGTAAACTTAACCAGATCTAAGTCACATCTCTTGCTTGGAGAATCTCCAGCTTTCGGTTGTCTCCAAACAGAAGTGTTATGGTAAGTCCTGCTCTCCTGGTCCTTTCCAGCCATCCCCACTGTGCCTGGGAAGGGAAAGTTGGGTAGCTGTGGCTTCTGCGTGCAGTGAATTCCTCTCTGTTCCTTACTTTCTCTTCTGATTCTTAAGCTTTTCAATTTGAGTAAGCAGCAGAAGTGACCCATTAGGTTTTGTTGTTTTGGCTTCATTGTTCTGTGTCTTTTTCTGTCCTGATCTTGGAGAGGTGTGTAAAATATAGTGTCACAAGGAACCCCCAAGCACTTAGTGCAACAAGATCTCATTTGCAGATGAGGCGATAGTAAATCTCCTGCGGGAAATGTATTTGCTGGAACAAAATTGGTGTCCTAGCTGAGACCAGAGCCCGCCCTTGTTTTTTCCACCATATTCAGCTGTGGCAAGATCTGAAATCCTAAACCAGACCAACGCTAGGACACTTATTAGTCTTTAAAGCAAGCAACACTTTATATACTGTACCTAGTAGACCCTAGGGACTCATCACCCTGCAAACTGGCATAAACTGAAGTTTTCAAGGAGTCCACCTTTTGAATTCATGAATAGTTATGGGAGGTTCTTTCTATATGGTGGGAGTGTATCTTGTACTGATAGTTTTGAAACTAAAATCACTGAAAAGTAATCGTCATCCACTTTTGCCAAGCGTCACTTGATACACTGTCCTCACCTGACCCCACCCCCGCCCCCGACAGAACATTTGGCTGAATGTACCTGAATGTTGTCTTTGTCTAAAGAAATGGTTAAAGAACAGAAGGTGGACCCAATTTTAAAAGTGATGAATATGGCCTGCCTCTGGAGGTTTATCATGGATTTAACACAAAGGTTAAACATATAATTTGCAGTCTGCTCTCAGTCCTTGTAGGGAGCCTTAATATCTGACCAACAGTGGAACTGTTCAAAATATGTTGTTACATTACTCCAAGGAAAACTCCCTGCCCTCAACAAAAAAAGATCAAGTCTGCCAAGTAGAGTTTTGTGTTTTTGCTTGAAAAATCTAGACTAGAAGGTTTTAACATCCATAGAAGTGTCTAGTGTCTGCCCCCAAAGTCCTCTTAATTGGTATAGGAAAATGGAAGAAGAGGAAAGAGGATGGCAGCCATGTTGTAGTTGAGTGTTCTGCTGCCAGGGAAGTGAGAAGCTTGGCATGAATGAGCCGCCTCTTCCCGGCCTGATGACTTAGGGAGAGTCCATGTGAACAAACAGCCACAGAGTACTTGTGGGGTTCCACCTTGGAGACTGACCTTGAGGGGAGGCAGAATTTTGTCAGTGATGAACCAGCAGATGGGAAGCAGACACTTAACTCAAGGAACTTTGGGCAGTCTATTCTGCAGAAGCTGACGTTTACTGGGAGAAAACTAGAGATGGGGGCGGGGAGGGAGACTAGTGAGAATTATCCAGGTCTCCTGTTTGATTTTGTTTATTTTCAACTGCTGCTTTGATGGAATCAAGAATTTCGTTCTTGCTTTAATGAGAATCAGTTCTGAAATGACCTGCCTGTTATGATTGGTCAAGGAAGTTGTGGCATACCTCTTCCAAATTCCATCAATCTCTGTCAAGGGGTGTGGTCCTAAGCACTGGTTGGAGCCAGCTGGCTCAGCGCACCATGGGCCAAGTGCCACCTCGTGGTAAAATAGAGGAGTTGTTTTTAACCGAGTCTAATCAAATCATGTTCAATCAAGTGTCATCAATATTTACAAGCAAATTTACTTTTCTTGAAATATTTATTTTATTTCTCCCCAAGTTTTATTTATTTTGTGGTTGTTTCTGAGAATATACGCAACAAAACATCGATTCAACAGTTTCTACATGTACAATTTAGTGACATTCTTTGAGTTGTGCAACCATTCTCACCCTCTTTTCAGAGCTGTTCCTCTCTTACGAACATACACTTACCGCCCCCTGAGGTTCCTATCTAATATTTTGAGTTGCTGTTGTCAGTTTCATGTCATATAGATAGTTCTTAAAAGAGCATAATGCTCACGGCAGACCTTTTTTACTAGTTGAGCTAAACTATTGTTTGGTTTTAAGATGACGACTCCAGAGGATATTTTTGGTTTAAGGTTTAAATATGATCTCAGGGCAATAGCTTCAGGGGTTCATCCACCCTAGTGGCTCTAGAAGGTCTAGAGTCCATGAGAATTTGAAATTCTGTTCTATATTTTCACCCTTTTGATCAGGATTCTTCTGTGGAATCTTTGATCAAAACGTTCAGTAATGGTAGCCAGTTCTTCTGGTCTCACGGCAAAGGAGGCAGTTTTTCATGGAGGCAATTAACCACACATTCCATGACCTCCTCCTTCTTCTTCGGTTGCTCCAGGTGAGTAGAGACCAATTGCTGTGCCTTGGATGGCTGCTTGCAAGCTGTTAAGACGCCAGGCACTATGCAACAAACTAGGAGGTAGAACAGAAGCAGTAAACACGTTATTAGGCCAATTAAGTGGGATGTCCCATGAAACGATGACCCTAAACCTCCAAACCAAGGAACCAAATCCCATGAGGTGTTTGGTTGTGTATAAGCAGCCTCAGCAGCTACCCTTTTTTTTTTTTGTCACGGTTGTAAATATATCTGTCACAGAACTTTTGCCAATTCAACTTTTCACAGGCGTACAACTTATTGACAGCAATTATGATAATTGGCAGTGCAACCCTGCCCTTAATTAATATAATTTTTCCATCACCGTTAACTCCCCCCCTTTCCCCTCCCTCCTACCCCTGGTAACCTCTAATAAACTTTGGTCTCTATGCATTTGTCTTTTATTGTCTTTTTATATAAGTGAGGTCATACAATATTTGTCTTTTTATGATTGGCTTATTTCACTCAGCATAATGTCTTCAAGCTCCATCCATGTTGTAGCATGTATCAAGACTTCATTTCTCCTGCTGAGTAGTATTCCGTTGTATGTAAGTACCACATTTTGTTTATCCATTCATCTGTTGATGAGCGTTTAGGTTGTTTCTGCCTTTTGGCTATTGTGAGTAGTGCTGCAATGATCATTGGTGTACAAGTCCCTTTTTGAGTTCCTACTTTCAAGTCTTTTGGGTATACACTTAGAAGTGGAATTGCTGGGTCATACGGTAGTTCTACTTTTATTTTTTGAGGTACCACCACACTGTTTTCCACAATAGCTGTATTATTTTGCATTCCCACCAGCAATGGATGAGGGTTCCAGTTTCCCCACATCCTCGATAACATATGTTATTATTATTATTTTTAATCTTAGCCATCCTAGTGGGAATAAAATGATATTTCATTGTGGTTTTGACTTGCGTCTCTCTAATGGCTAATGATGCGGAGTATCTTTTCATGTGTTTGGTGGCCATTTGAATGTCCTCTTTGATGAAACGTCTGTTCAAGTCCTTTGCCCATTTTATGGTTGGGTTATTTATCTTTCTGTTGTTAAGTTGTTGAAGTTTTATATATATTTTGATTATTAGATTCTTGTTATATACATGGTTTTTGAAGATATTCTCCCAGTCAGTAGCTTGTCTTCTCACTTTTTCAGTAAAGTCTTCTGATAAACAAAAGTTTTTAATTTTTATGAGGTCCCACTTGTTTATCTTGTCTTTTGCTCTTTGTATTTTTGTCAGATATATTAGATAATCCATTGTTCAAAGCCAGGCCTGATAGTGTTGCCCCTGCTTGTTCTTCTAAGAATTTTATGGTTTCAGTTTGCACATTTAGGTCCTTAATTCATTTTGAATTTGTTTTTGTGTGTGGCGTGAGGCATGGATCCTGTTTCATTTTTCTTCATGTGGTAATCCAATTTTCCCAGCACCGTTTATTAAAATGACTCTTTCCCCATCGAATGGACTTGGCACCCTTGTCGAAAATCAGTTGACCATAAATGTGTGGGTTTATTTCTGGATCTCAATTCTATTCCATTGGTGTATGTGTCTATTGCTGTACTAGTACCAGGCTGTTTTGATTACTGTAGCTGTATAAAACCAAAACACATTGCCATCAAGTCGATTCCAACTCATAGCGACCCTATAGGGCAGAGTAGAATGGCTCCAAGGAGTAGCTGGTGGATTCAACTGCTGACCTTTTGGTTAGCAGCCGAACGTTTAACCACTGTGCCATTAGGACTGTATCCCGTTAAACCAAACTCATTGCTGTCCAGTCAATTCTGACTCATAGTGACCCTAGAGGACAGAGTAGAACTGCCCCATAGGGTTTCCAAAGAGCACCTGATGGATTTTACCTGCTGACCTTTTGGTTAGTAGCCGTAGCACTTAACCACTATGCCACTAGTGTTTCCAAGAGCTGTATACCCAGAAAACCCAGTGCCCTCAAGTTGATTCCGACTCGTAGCGACCCTGGCGGGGTAGTGGTTATGAGCCATGGATGCTAACCAGAAGGTAAGCAGTTCAAATCCACCAGGCACTTCTTGGAAACCCTATGGTGCAGTTCTGCTCTGTCCTACAGGGTCACTATGGATGAGTCAGAATTGACTCCATGGCAGTGGGTAAGGGCTGTATAGTATGTTTAAATCAGGAAGTGTGAGTCCTCCTACTTTGTTCTTTTCTTTCAGCATTGTTTTAGCTCTTCAGGGCCTCTTGCCATTCCATGTAAAGTTGAGGATTGTTTTTTCTATTTCTGTAAAGAAGGCTGCTGGAATTTTGATTGGGATTGTGTTGAATCTATAGACCACTTTGGGTAGTGTAACAATCACAACATCTTAACAATACTAAGTCTGAAATATTTTTAATTTTTTGAATATTGAAGCAATACTAGACGCTAAAATCCCAAGTGGATAATGAAGAAACAAAAGCAATGATTTTGCTTGATGGCAGAACCACAGCAAATATGTGGAGAGAAAAATCTAAACAAAACCAGTGTTATCCGAGAAATAGAGGTTCATCTTGACTGAGACTTGAGTCTCCCACAAAGATTGAGTGGTGAACGGTGGGAGTGTGCCTGATTTATGGGGAAAGCCTCAGCATCCAACCCTGGCAGGGGCTCCATGAGTGTGGACAGGAGGAGGCAATGAAGGTCTGTGTCTCTAACAATAGTTGCCATGTGGCTTTAAAACACCATGACTGATGCTGGAGCAGTCTCATCAGCAGCAGGGCTTATGGCGTTTTTCTCTGTAGTCCCCTAGGAAGTCATGCACATGCTGCCACTGCTAAAAACGTCTGTGTGATGACTTATTGGGGTTCCATTCAAAGCATGTTGTTTTGAGCACCCCAGTGGTAAGACCTGGGAAAGACTGACCTGGAGGTAGTGGGCTTGGAGAGGAGAGAGGTGCAGGCAGGAAGCCTGGTGGGAAGTTACTGCAGGAGAGTCCCTGGGTGGTGCAAATGGTTAAGCGCTCATATACTAGCCAAAAGTTTGGCGGTTCGAACCCACCCAGAGGCTGCTAGGAAAACAGGCCTGGTGATCTGCTCCCAAAAGGTCACAGCCTTGAAAACCCCACGGAGCAGTTCTACTCTGGACACGTGGGGTCTCCATGAGGCAGAAGTCACTCGATGGCAACTAACAACAAGGACAGTGGCAAGGGTGGTGCACTGGAGACAGATGACTGGGTGTATTCAAGAGGCTTTGCAAAGGCAGAGTTGAAAAGTGTCAGTAACTGGATGTGAAGGTAAAATTTGCCGCTGGGCTAGTCATCCAACAGGGACAATGATGATGATGATGATACCTCTGACAAGATGGGGAGAAAAACTATTTTTGGACAAAAGATGAAGTGTTTGCTTTAAGTGAAAATCAGAGCTTCAAACCGGTTTGTTTCAGTTTGAATCCCTGCTGAGAATTTGCATTTCCAACATGTTCCCAGGCAAGGCTAATGCAGTGGTTCTCAAAATTTATTATACATAAAAATCTTGTTAAAATGTAGATTTTCTGATTCAGTATCTCTGGGATGGAAATGCAACTGGTTCTGAACCCTGGTGAAAATATCAAGAACACTTGGAAAATGTGGGTCTGGGTCGTTATTGGAGACTGATTGTACTTATTTGTGGAACATATTGTGTTATGTATTTCATTTATATTTTATTATATCAATTATATAAATTTATATACAATTATAAATATAATAATTATAATTATGGAAACCCTGGTGGTGTAGTACTACGGCTTCTAATCAAAAAGGTCAGCAGTTCGAATCCACCAGGTGCTCCTTGGAAACTATGGGGCAGTTCTGCTCTATCCTATAGGGTTGCTATGAGTCAGAATTGACTCGATGGCAATGGGTTTTGGTTTTTTGGTATTATAATTATAAACATCAATGATAATAATTATAAATATAGTTATATATTTACCATATAAATCATTATTATATATTTTATTTGTATATTATTTATATTAAAAACCAAACCAAACCCAGTGCCATCGAGTCGATTCCGACTCATAGCGACCCTATAGGACAGAGTAGGACTGCCCCATAGAGTTTCCAAGGAGCACCTGGTGGATTCAAACTGCTGACCCTTTGGTTAGCAGCCATAGCGCTTAACCACTACGCCACCAGGGTTTCCTTATTTATATTATTATGTATTAAATATAACAACTTGCGTTTAGTAAACACCTGACATACTAGAACAAAAGTAAATCCCCCTGTGCATTGTTTGACTTAATTCTAAGAAAACTGTGAGAGGTAGATGCTCGGTGATCTCAACCTTATGATAGAGGTACAGTGGTTTGATAGGGCTAATTTTATCCTTTTGCTTTCCCTCTGTTATGGTTTGAATTGTGTCCTCCCAAGATATCTGTCAATTTGGCTAGGCCATGATTCCCTTTATTGTGTAATTGTACATCATTTTTTGATCTGATGTGATTATCCTATGTGTTGTAAATCCTACCTCTATGATATTAATGAGGCAGGATTAGAGGCAGTTATGTTAATGACGCAGGACTCAATCTACAAGATTAGATTGTGTTTTAAGCCAATCTCTTCTGAGACATGAAAGAGAGAAGCAAGCAGAGACATGGGGACCTCATACAACCAAGATACAAAGCCAGAAGAATAGCAAGTCCTTTGGATCCAGGGTCCCTGCACTGAGAAGCTCCTAGTCCAGGGGAAGATTGATGACAAGGACCTTCCTCCAGAGTTGACAAAGAATTTGGACTTCTAGCCTACTAGACTGTGAGAGAATAACTTTTTGTTTGTTGAAGCCATCCACTTGTGGTATTTCTGTTATAGCAGCACTAAATAACTAAGACATCCTCTAAGGCTGAATTAAGTGAGAAAGAATAGGAAACAACAAGAAAGAGATGAAAACGTCAACTTTGTTACTGATAAAAGCCGGACAGAGGATGGGGCTTAGATTCATACTAACGGGCGTCTTAACACTCCCAGCACCCCAGGCCTCTAAACAGCCCCCCTTCTGGGCCAGTGTGAGTTTGCAGAGCAGGTATGTTCACCCAGGCCACTGCTTTGAACTGCTTCAGGGTGAAGAGGAAGAGGAGAAAGAGGCCTATTCTTCGATGTTAGGACTCTTGGCTGTTATTCACCAGCCTGGGTACTCCTCCATGTCTGGGCAAGAGACCAGGAGAATTTAGGGGAAATCCCTCCTCTCAGAAACCAGAGAAATGGGGAGGAAGTGTTCCCTGTCCATTCCCAAAATGATTAAGTGACTTGCAGATGGCTGGTATCACTGCAGACTCTGCATTCACAGGATGAGCAAGGCACAGCCCCTGACCCAGAGGAACTCAGGCTGGTCAATGGTGGGGATATAGTGACAATATCAAGTAGTGAGTAGAACTAAGTATCAAGGGCCTTGGGAACACAAAGGAGAGGGCCGCAGACTGGACAGGGAAGAGGGGAAGATGGTGCACCTGAGGTTGTGTTTGTTATCCTGAAGGACAGGTGGACTTTGGACAGCAGAGAGAGGAAGGAAGGTTATTAATCCAGGCAGGCAGATGAGCAGAGCTAGATTCTGGGCTCAGATAATTATGTTTTTTTTAACCTACATTAATTTTCAGTGTACCGGCTACGGGAGTTTTTCATTGATCGAGTCTGTTCCACGTATAGTAGGATGTTTGGCATTCCTAAACTTTACCTGGTCAATGGAATACCAGTAGCTCCCACAACTCAGATCCCCCCTCAGTAGCAAAACGCTCCCCCCTGCTTCTCCCCTGCCCCACTAGGAGGTTTGGTACCCATTTGCTGAAAACTGCAGAGAACTGATGAACTGAAGTAACATAGGCAGGGGTGCCCTGGATGACCTTGGCCACAGGAGCACAGGGAGGGATCAAGGTGCCTCAGTTCCAGCCTTGACTCTACCTCTGGAAGGTGCTGGGAGACCTTGGAGAAGTTGGCTTCCTTCTTGGAGCTCTGGCTTGTGAGCTCAGCCTTTTATGACCACTTCTGGCTCCCCATTTCTTGCCAGAAACATCAACTACTGCTCCATTAAGTTCTAACTGCTGTTCCATCCACTGCCTGGTGCAGGCACAGTGTGGTAGACCAGATGGCCCTGGAAATTCCAGTCTCTCAGGGCTTCAGTCTCCCTCTCCTCTAAGTTTGGTTGGGTTCTGACAACTTTGTGAAGGTCTGCTGATTGCTGGTTACAGCAGGCGAGCTTATAAAGCAGGGTTGAATTCCTAGAAGGAGACAAGCTTGAAGATGATCCGTTCAAGAGAACTTAGCCTTCAGCAGGAGGGATGGGGGCTGGGAGTCAGGAAGATCAAAGTCAACCTCCAGACGTGGCTTTTCTGAGTGGACTCTCAGCGTGGACTTAGTCCACGGAGGCCTAGAGCCTTACTACAAAAAGTGTGGTCCTCGACCAGTGGCCTCAGCATCACTGAGGAGTCAGAATCTGCACTTTAACCTGATTTCCCAGGTGGTTTGAGTGCATGTTGAAGTGTGAGAAACACTGCTGGAGCCTCACCCAGGAGCTGCCTTCTACATGAAGGAGAAGCTTGTTTTTCTCCGGGTGGCCCCCTGCCCTGGGAAGGCTTGATTAATATTCTCCTCCCTGCAGAGGCCTTCCTGCCCAAGGCTGCCAAGCGGACTGCCCTTCGATCAGTCATTATATTAACAATTTGTCCGTTATTTGGGACCAGTGAAAAAAGCCTTCTCCAAACTTGCCCTGAAGCTCATAGGGCGTATGTGATAACTTACTCAAACCAACCTGACACTTATTTAATTTCTCTGCATCATCCATTCCAAACGATTTTTAAAGAAGTAATTTTCTGAAACCTTTGGATAGGCTATTCGTGGCACTATAAGATTTTCTTTCTGGAGGGATTTGTGACTATAACTGGAATGAGAAAGCTGTGTTATTAGAAATAATATTTGGTCCTAGAAAATGCTAAAGAAATTGGGTGGGAAGCGGAATGTAGAAAAGGCAGGAAGTGTGGGCTGGGGAGGCCAAGGGCACTTGCTGTATGCACAGTTCTCATTTTTGTACTTTGAAAAAGAAACAGGGAAACCTAAGGGAAGATAAAGGCTCAGAAAGATGTTGGTTCTTCTAGAACCGCGCTGTCTAATACAGTAGCCACTAGTCATATGTGGCTATTCAAATTCAAAATAAAATAAAAAATTCAGTTCTTCAGTTGCACGAGTCACATTTCAAGGGCTCAATAGTCACGTTTCTATCAGTGCAGAAAGTTCTATTAGACATATTCTAGAGGGTTATGTAGGGTTGTAAGACATTGGCTGCTTTTAAGTTGTGGTAGCTCCTTTCTAATTCAAAACTGAACCGCACATGCCAAGAGGGGCCTCAGGGTCTGGATGGTCTTTTCTAGGCTGGGTGGTTGAGTGTCTTTTTACTCTATGATGCTTTGAAATCAGTAAATAAAACAACATCTGTGCGCATTTCCTCTGTCGAGTTGACAGGGAGCTGTGTCAGTTGAGCCCAAAACCAAAAGACTGGTTTCATGGTCTTCCTGGTGCCACGCTGGATAATGGATAATAGTCTTGATCTCTTCATCCCCGGGTGGCGCAAATGGTTAGGTGCTAAGCTACCGAGAGGTTGGCAGTTTGAAACCACCCAGAGGCACCTCAGGAGAAAGGCCTGGTGATCTGCTTCTGAAAGATCACAGTGTTGAAAATCCTAGGGAATGCACTTCTATTCTGCAACACATGGGGTTGTCATGAGTCAGAATCGATTTGATGGCTATGAGTTTGGTTCTGTACAAGGACAATGTCTGTCACTGGCTAATGGTGTGTGTACACGCAAGTGAGAAAGATGGAGTTTCTGAATTCCACGTAGGGTTTGAAAAATGAAAACCTTTCTGGATCCTCATCTAAAACTAAAACTATCTAGTCAAATAAAATACAGCAACAACAAAATTGAACGAAAATTAAAACGTGCTCCTGTCTCCCTGCACTTCTGATCATGTATGCATTGCTCTTCCGGGAGAACGTTCAGGGGCGAACGTGGCAGAGGGGAGTTCCTTTTTTAGCTGTACTGGGATAAGAACACAGTTAGTATTGCTTTAGGAATTGAATTTGAACCCATTTGGAACTAACCCTGATGCAGGTTGTTTTATGTAACAAAACCTTAGCTTTGGCAGCTCAGCAAAATGATGTTTTAAAACACAAATGTATTTCCATTCTTATACAACTCATTTCGTGTAAAAGTTTGCACATATAAAATGTCTCTATAGGTTTCTGCCTGAAACTAGAAGCATGCTCGTCCTTAGAGTTTTTTTCTGGGTCAGTAAGGGGTTAGCCCTTTTTCTTTTGGCTTATCAGCACCGTTGATGGGCTTTCTGTGTAAACGGGCCCTAGGAATTAACTGTCTGCATTGGTTTTTGGTTAGTTTCCTAGTGCTGCTGTAACAGAATACCACAAGTGGGTGGCTTTAAAGAACAGAGTTATTTTCTCACTCCTGGGAAGCCAGGCCAGCTTCAGCTCACCCACCCCACCCATTGTGCTCTCCTTTGTGGCCCATGGTGCTGTATCATGCATTTTACACCTTATTTGTAGTTTCTTCCTGTGTCACGTCTTGGCTTCTTAACTAGATCGTGTTGTTGTTAGGTGCCTTCAAGTTGATTTCAACTCTGTGTTCCCAGGTGGACAGAGTAGAACTGCCCCATAGGGTTTCCTAGGCTATAATGTTTCAGGAAGCAGATTACCAGGTCTTCCTGTGGAGCCACTGGGTGGGTTTGAACTGCCAACCTTTTGGTTGGCAGCCGAGCGCTTAGCCAGTGAGCCACTAGGGCTCCTTAACTAGATTATAGGCTTCTTGAAACGTGTCTTTACATACCTGCCCAGAAGAGGGACTCTCCTCCATCTTTCCGTCTTCTTCCCTCTCCTCCCTCTTCTTCTTCCGCTCCTCTCCAGGGCCCCAGTGGTCCTCAAACTCTAGCTCCCCTTGTCAGTCTCCACCCCTGGTACCCGTGCCAGTGGGTGAGCTTTAACTCTGGTATTCAAGTTCAGAGGGTAACTCAGACAATTCCTGGTGCTGCTCCATACAGCGGGGAATGGGCACCAGGGAGACATGGAGAAGGGAACTTCCTGGGAACGAGGACAAGCTCTCTTCTTAGAGTCGCAAGTCCTGGGTTTGAGTCCTGACTCTGCCTTTTTTTTTTTTTTTTAGGCTGTGCGACTTGGGAGCAAAGTACTTAATCTCTTTGAACTTGACTTCTCTGTATGAAATGCAGGCATTAGTGCTCATGTAACGACCTCTGGTGGCACAGCGTAAGAGCTACACGGCTGCTAGCCAAAAGGTCAGCAGTTCGAATCCACCAGCCACTCCTTGGAAACCCTATGGGGCAGTTCTACTGTGTCTCCTACAGGCCTGCTATGAGTCGAAATCGACTCCACGGCAACGGGTTTTTACTGCTCACTAAAGGGTTGTCAGGAGAGTCAGGTGGGTGTGTTCTGTGAGCTGCCAAACCCTACACCTGGAAAGTTTTACTGCAGCTCATGCTGCCCATGGCTTCCTGATGGTAGTTCACAGAGAAGGATATTAGAGAGGGACTCACATCAGATTCGGAGCCACAAGACTGGTTGTTTTGACTAAAATACGGTACTTGCGGAGGAGGAGAGGATGTAGTGGGGGAGGCCAGAGAGGACCAGGCGAGGTGCATCTGGAGACCCGTCATTCCATGGTGTCTTGACTCAGAGGCCCTTGGCATCTGTGTGTGTCTGAGCCAGTGGGTGTGCTGATTAGTTTGTACTTGGTGAACCAGAAGCACAACCAAAACATGTTGCTCTGTGGTATTTAAAAAAAATTAACAGGAAGAACAGTGTGGGGTGATGAGTGTGGAAACACATTTCAGTTTTAGTTTTCAACCATTAACACATATGCTCTGAAAGCCAGTCTGGGAAAACACGCTTCTGTCAACTGTACAATTAGCTGGGTGATGCCTTTCCTTACTGTCGATCCAGATGGGGGACCGTCATCCCCTCAGGGGCAAGCAAGGAGCCCTGGTGGTGCAACTGTTAAGCACTGAGCTGCTAATCAAAAGGTTGGTGGTTTGAACCCACCCAAGGTCTCTGCTGGAGAAAGGCCTAGCCCTCTGCTCCCATAAAGATTATAGCCTAGAAAACCCTATGGGGTAGTTTTACTCTGTCGTATGGGTTGCTATGAGTTGAAAATCGACTCGATGGCACCCAACAGCAGGAGGAGTAGAAAGGGGTCTCTACACTAATGGACTGTGTGACCTTGGACAAGTTACCTGCCTTCTCTGAGTTTTAGTCTCTTCACCTGTAAGAAAGGATTCTCCTTTATAGGGTTTTGTGAAGATTAAAGTGTCTAGGTCTGCTCCTGGCACCCAGCAGGCCTCCAGTAAATGGTGGATATTATTATCACGGAATGCATTCAGAAATGGGAAACAGAACTAAGCCACAGTTATTTTGGGGTTTTCTGTTACAGCTGAACTTAATCCCAACTAATATACTTACTTCACAAATAACTTCTCCACTTCTTTTAGGAAAGGAATCCAAATTTACAAGCCCCAAACTTCCTGCTCACAGCCTAGTCTCTAAGTCCATTTGTATTTTTTCAAAATAACTACCCTTTTCTCAATGAGCGCTCTCAGTACTGTTTTTAACAGTTTCCAAAGCCTGTATAAAAAACGCTGTGTGTCTAAATTCTGGCCAGTGGAATGGAGCAGAAATGATGTGTGCGAGAAACATGTTCTTTGAGGGAGAGGGTGTGTCCTTCTTCCCCCTTCCTTCCGTCTGCTGGCCGGAAATGCGATGTGAGGGCTGGCACCATTGCCACCGTGTCACAAGAAGACGCCGAGGATGGAAGCCATGGCTGGGAGAGGACAAAATAGAAGGCGCTGAGGACCCCAGCAAGGAGACATAGTGATGCAATGGCTAAGTGCTCGGCTGCTAACCAGAAGGTTGGTGGTTCGAACCCACCCAGAGGCTCCGTGGGAGAAAGGCCTGGCAATCCGCTCCCACGATTACAGCCTAGGAAACATTATGGGGCAGTTCTACTCTGTTACGTGGGGTCGCTATGAGTCCAAATCGACTTGACGGCACCCAATAACAACAACAGGTCCCCAACACCAATGGGCGCCACCCCAGTCATGGTGTGACTATCTCTGGACTTCCTTGTTTCTTTTTTTTTAATCGTGCTTTAGATGAAGGTTTACAGAGCAAATTAGCTTCTCATTAAATAATTAATACACATATTGTTTTGTGACTGTTGCCAACTCCCCATTGTTGTTTCCATCTTTTTGCTATTGTGAACAATGCTGCAATGAACATGGGTGTGCATATGTCTATTTGTGTGATGGCTTTTATTTCTTTAGGATATCTTCTTACCAGTGGGTTTGCTGGATCATATGGTATTTCTATTTCTAGCTTTCTAAGGAAGCACCATATCGTTTTCCAAAATGGCTGTACAAAATTTTGTATTCCCACCAGCAGTGCATAAGAGTTCCAATCTCCTGGTAGCCTCTCCAACATTTGTTATTTTTTGTTTTTTTGATTAGTGCCAGTAATGCTGGGGCGAGATGGTATCTCATTGTGGTTTTGATTTTCATTTCTCTAATGGCTAGTGATCTCGAGCATTTCCTCATATGTTTGTTAGCTGCGTGAATGTCTTCTTTAGTGAAGTGTCTGTACTTTTCCTTTGCCCATTTTTTAATTGGATTATTTGTCATTTTGTTGTAGAGGTGTTGGATTTTCCTGTAGATTTTAGAGATTAGAACTTTATCAGATTTTTAATAGCCAAATTTTTTTTTTTCCCAGTCTGTAGGCTCTCTTTATACTCTTTTGGTGAAGACTTTTGATGAGCATAAGTATTTAATTTTTAGAAAATCCCAGTTATCTAGCCTATCATCTGGAGTTTGTGTGTTGTAAGTTATGGTTTGTGTCCTGTTAATGCTATGCATTAGGGCCTCTAGTGTTGATCCTACATTTTTCTTGTATGATCTGTACAGTTTTTGGTTTTATATTTAGGTTTTTGATCCATTTTGAATTAGTTTTTGTGTATGGTGTGAGGTATGGGTCCTGTTTCATTTTTTTTTGCAGATGGACATCCAGTTTTGCCAGCACCATTTGTTAAAAACACTGTCTTTTCCCCATTTGATGGACTTTGGGCCCTTGTTGAAGATCAGGTGACTGTAGGTTGATGGATTTTCATCTGGGTTCTCAGTTTTGTTTCATTGGTCAAGGTGTTTGTTGTTGTACCAGTACCAGGCTGTTTTGACTACTGTAGCTGTATAGTAGGTTCTGAGGTCAGGTAGTCTAAGTTCTCCTACTTTATTCTTCTTATTCAATTAGTGCTTTACTTATCTGGGGCCTCTTCCCTTTCCATATAAAATTAATGATTAGTTTTTCCATCTCTTTAAAGAATGCTGTTGGTATTTGGATCGGGATTGCATTGTATTTGTAGAGTGCTTTTTTTTGGGGGGGTAGAATTGTCATTTTCACAATGTCAAGTCTACTTATCCATGAGCATGGTATGTTTTTCCATTTATGTAGATCACTTTTAGTTTCTTGCTGTAGTGTATTTTGTAGTTTTCTTTGTATAGGTCTTTTACATCCCTGGTTAGATTTATTCCTAAGTATTTTATTTTTTTAGGGGCCATTATAAATGGTATTGTTTTCCTGATTTCCTTTTTATAGTTTTATTTATTGGCATATAGGAATCCAACTGATTTTTGTATGTTGATCTTGTATCCTGTTGCTCTGCTGACTCTTTCTATTAGTTCCTGTAGTTTTCTCATGGAGTCTTTTGGGTTTTCTATGTATAGTATCATATCATCTGCAAATAGGGACAGTTTTACTTCTTCATTACCAATTTGGATGTGCTTATTTCTTGTTCTTTCCTTATTGCTCTAGCTAGGACTTCCAGCACAAAGTTAAATGGGAGTGGTAATACAGGGCATCCCTGTCTTATTCCCATTCTCAGGAGGAATGCTTTCAGCTTTCCTCTGTTGAGAATGATGTTGGCTGTTGTTTTTGTATAGATGTCCTTCATTATGTTGAGGAATTTCCCTTCTATTCCTATTTTATTGAGAGTTTTTTTTTTTTTTTTTAAATCAGGAATGAGTGTTGGACTTTGTCAAATGCTTTTTCTGTGTCAATAGAGATGATCATGTGATTCTTTTCTTTTGTTCTATTTATGTAGTGGACTATATTGATTTATTTTCTAATACCAAACTACCCTTGCATACCGGTATGAATCCCACTTGATTGTGGTGTATTGTTTTTTGATATGATGCTTAAGTCTATTTGCTAGAATTTTGTTGAGAATTTTTGCATCTATTTTCATGAGCGATATTGGTCTGTAATTTTCTTTTTTTGTGATGTCTTTGCCTGGCTTTAGTATCAGGGTTATGGTGGCTTCATAGAATGAATTTGGGAGTATTCCTTCCTTTTCTATGCTCTGAAATAGTCTTAGTAGTACTGGTGTGAGCTCTTAATGTTTGGTAGAACTCTCCAGTGAAGCCATCTGGGCCATGGATTTTTCTTTTTTGGCGGGGGGAGGAGTTTTTTAAAATTAATTCTTTAATCTCTTCTCTTGTTATGCATCTGTTCAGATTTTCTATCTCAGCTTGTGTAAATTTAGGTAGGTAGCATGTTTCTAGAAATTCGTCCACTTCCTCTAGGTTCTAAAATTTGTTGGAGGACAATTTTTCATAGCATTCTGTTATGATCCTTTTTATTTCAGTTGGGTCTGTTGTAATGTCCCCCATCTCATTTCTTATTTGGGTTATTTGCTCCCTTTCCTGTTTTTATTTTGTCAGTTTGGCCAATGGTTTGTCGATTTTGTTGATCTTTTCAAAGAACCAACTTTTGGTCTTGTTGATTCTTTCTATTGTTTTTCTGTTCTCCATTTCATTTATTTCTACTCTAATCTCTATTATTTCCTTTCTTCCAGTGGCTGTGGGCTTCTTTTGCTGTTCTTTATTTGTTCAAGTTGTAGGGCTAATGTTTTGATTTTGGCCCGTTCTTCTTTTTTGATGTGTGCGTTTATTGCTATAAACTGACCTCTGAGTGCTGCCTTTGCTATGTCCCAAAGTTTTGCTATGATGTGTTTTCATTCTCATTTGATTCTAGAATTTTTTTTTCCTCTTTGATTTCTTCTATAACCCAGTTGTTTTTAAGCCATGTATTATTTAGTTTCCATGTATATAATTTTTTTCCCTTGCTGTTCATGTTATTGATTTCTACTTTTATGGTGTTGTGATCAGAGACAATGCTTTATCTTGTTTTGAATTTTATTGATGTTACTTTATGGCCTAAAATGTGGTCCCTTCTGGCGAATGTTCCACGTACGTTGGAAAAGAATGTATACTTTGCTGCTGTTGGGGGCGGGGGGGGGGCGGTGTTGTATATATGTCTATGAGGTCAAGTTGGTTGACTTTATTGGTCTTCTGTATTTTTGTTGAGTTTCTTTCTAGATGTTCTGTCTTTTACTGACAGTGGTGCGTTGAAGTCTCCCACTATTATTGTGGGACTGTCTATTTCTATTTTCAGTGCTGTTAGAGTTTGTTTTATGTATTTTGGAGCCTTATCATTGGGTGTGTAGATATTTGTTGAGGTTATGTCCTCTTCGTGGACTGTCTCCTTAATTATTATATAATGTTCTTCCTTATTTTTTATGGTTGATTTTGCCTTAAGTCTATTTTATCTGAGATTGGTATTGCCACTTCTGAACTTTTTTGGTTACTGTTTGCTTGATATATATTTTTCCGTGCTTTGATTTTAATATACTTATGTCTTTGTGCCTAAGGTGTATCTCTTGAAAACAACATATTAATGGGCTGTGTTTTTTTTAATCCACTCTGCCACTCTCTGTTTCTTTAAAGGTGTATTTAAGCCATTTACATTCAGTGTGATTATTGATAAGTATGAGTTTATTGTGCTCTTTGTGGTGCTGATGTTTTCTTGCTTCCCTGTGCTGAGTTCCTTTTGTTTGTAGATTTTCTTTTCTTTTATTATTATAGATTTTGGGTTTACTGAGACTTCATGTTTTTATCTGATGAGTAGTTTGTGGTTAGCCTGAAATTTCCCCTTATCTTCCTAAGTTTGAACTAGTTTTTTATTACTTGGTATTGCCTTGACTTCCTCTCCATTTGAAAGCTCTATACCTATACCATTTATTCCCCCTTTTACTGTTTTGACTTTGTTGTCATTTGCGGATTGATGTCTCTGTTTCCCTGTTTTACGTCTTTTATTTTTGGTTTATTATCAAGGGTTCTTTACCTAGGTTGGTATCTGGCTGATGCTGTCCTGTGTCCTAGACTCAGGGTTGTTGTCTGATGTTCTTGATTCTCTAACCAAAGGGCTCCGTTTAGTATTTCTTGCAAGTGTGGTTTGGTTTTTACGAATTCTCTTAGTTTCTGTTTATCTGGAAATGTCCTAATTTCACCTTCGTATTTGAGAGAGAGTTTTGCAGGATTTATTATTCTTGGTTGGCAGTTTTTTTTTTCTTTCAAGGATTTATACATGTCATCTTATTTCCTTCTTGCCTGCATAATTTTTGCCAAATAATCAAAGCTTAGCCTTATCGTTTACCCTTTGTAAGTGATTTTGGTTTTTCTTGAGCTACTCTCAGGATGCTTTCTTTATCTCTGTATTTGGCGAGTGTGATTACGATATGTCTTGGTGACTTTCTTTTGGGGTCTATCCTATGTGGGGTTCATTGAACTTCTTAGTTGGTCAGCTTTTCATCTTTCATGATATTTGGGAAGTTTTCTGCCAGCAAATCATCAATGATCTTCTTTGCATTTTCCATTTTTATCCCCGTGTTCTGGAACTCTGATCACACACAAATTTTTGTTCTTGATTGTGTCCCACATAATTCTTAGGCTTTCTTCATTATTTTCTCTGATTTTTCCTCAAACAACATGGCCTCCATGGATTTGTTTTCAGTCTTGCAGATTCTGTCTTCCATTGTTTCAAATTTGCTCTTTCTATTGAGTTGTCCATTTCTGAAATTTTGTTTATCTTTTGGATTTCTAGTTGCTGTTTTTGTATGACTTCTGTTTATTTATTTTGACATTTTGTTCTTGTATCATTTTTCTGAATTATTCTATTCCTTTGTGTTTTCCTTGGTTTTGGCTATGTTTTTGTCTGTGTTTTACTTGATTTTGTATATTTTTTCCTTTGCTTTCTCTGTTTTTTCCTTGATCTCTTTCCTAATCTCTTGGAGTACCCTAAATATTAGTCTTTTGAATTCCATATCAGGTAGTCCCAATGCCTTTTCTTTTACCAGAAGGTTATCTGATTCATTGTTTTGTTCACTTGCTGGAGCTACTTGTTCTGCTTTTTTTAATTTTTATTGTTCTTTAAGTGAAAGTTTAGAAATCAAGTCAGTCTCTCATATACTCCTAGTTGCTCTCCCTCTAATGAGACAGCACACTCCCTCCCTCGATTCCCTATTTTCATGTCCATTCGGCCAGCTTCTGACCCCCTCTGCCCTCTCATCTCCTCTCCAGACAGGAGCTGCCAACATAGTCTCATGTGTCTACTTGATCCAAGAAGTTCACTCTTCACCAGTATCATTTTCTATCCCATAGTCCACTCAAATCCCTGTCTGAACAGTTGGCTTTTGGAATGGTTCTTGTCTTGGGCTAACAGAAGGTCTGGGGGCCATGACGACCAGGGTCCTTCTAGTTTCAGTCAGACCATTAAGTTTGGTCTTTTTATGAGAATTTGGGGTCTGCATCCCACTGCTCTCCTGCTCCCTCAGGGGTTCTCTGTTGTGTTCCCTGTCAGGGCAGTCATCGGTTGTAGCTGGGCAACATCTAGTTCTTCTGGTCTCAGGCTGATGTAGTCTCTGGTTTATGTGGCCCTTTCTGTCTCTTGGGCTCATAATTACCTTGTGTCTTTGGTGTTCTTCATTCTCCTTTGCTGCAGGTGGGTTGAGACACATTGATGCTTCTTAGATGGCCACTTGCTAGCATTTAAGACCCCAGATGCCACTCTCCAAAGTGGGATGCAGAATGTTTTCTTAATAGATTTTATTATGCCAATTGACTTAGATGTCCCCTGAAGCTATGGTCCTTAAACCTCTGCCCCTGCTACGCTGGCCTTTGAAGCATTCAGTTTATTCAGGAAACTTCTTTGCTTTTGATTTAGTCCAATTGTGCTGACCTCTCCTGTATTGTGTGTTGTCTTTCCCTTACCTAATATAGTTCTTATATATTATCTAATTAGTGAAACCCCTCTCTCTCCCTCGTCCCCACTCTTGTAACCATTAAATAATATGTTCTTCTTTGTTTAAACTATTTTTTGAGTTCTTATAATACTAATTTCACTCAGCATAATGCCTTCGAGATTCCTCCATGTTATGAAATGTTTCACGTATTCATCATTGTTTTTTATTGATGTGTGGCATTCCATTGTGTGAATATACCCTAATGTATTTATCCATTCATCTGTTGATGGGCACCTTGGTTGCTTCCATCTTTTTGCTATGGCAAACAGTGCTGCAATGAACATGAGTGTGCATACATCTGTTCGTGTAAAAGCTTTTATTTCTCTAGGATATATTCCAAGGAGTGGGATTGCTGGATCATATGGTAGTTCTATTTCTAGTTTTTTTTTAAGGAAGTGTGAAATTGATTTCCAAAGTGGTTGTACCATTTTACATTCCCTACAGCAGTGTACAGCAGTGTATAAGTGTTCCAATCTCTCCACAACCTCCCCAACATTTATTATTTTGTGTTTTTTGGATTAATGCTAGCCTTGTTGGAGTGAGATGGAATCTCATTGTAGTTTTTTCTTTTTTAAATTTTTATTGTGCTTTAAGTGAAAGTTTACAAATCAAGTCAGTCTCTCACACAAAAACTTATATACACCTTGCTACATACTCCCAATTGCTCTTCCCCTAATGAGACAGCCTGCTCCCTCCCTCCACTCTCTCTTTTTGTGTCCATTTCGCCAGCTTCTAACCCCCTCCACCCTCTCATCTCCCCTCCAGGCAGGAGATGCCGACATAGTCTCAAGTGTCCACCTGATCCAAGAAGCTCACTCCTCACCAGCATCCCTCTCCAACCCATCGTCCAGTCCAATCCCTGTCTGAAGCATTGGCTTTGGGAATGGTTCCTGTCCTGGGCCAACAGAAGGTCTGGGGGCCATGGCCACCGGGGTCCTTCTAGTCTCAGTCAGACCATTAAGTTTGGTCTTTTTACGAGAATTTGCGGTCTGCATCCACTGCTCTCCTGCTCCCTCAGGGGTTCTCTGTTGTGTTCCCTGTTGGGGCAGTCATCAGTTGTAGCCAGGCACTATCTAGCTCTTCTGGTCTCAGGCCGATGTAGACTCTGGCTTATGTGGCCCTTTCTGTCTCTCGGGCTTGTAATTACCTTGTGTCCTTGGTGTTCTTTATTCTCGTTTGATCCAGGTGGGTTGAGACCAATTAATGCATCTTAGATGGCCGCTTGCTAGTGTTTAAGACCCCAGACGCCTCTCTCCAAAGTGGGATGCAGAATGTTTTCTTAACAGATTTTATTATGCCAATTGACTTAGATGTCCCCTGAAACCATGGTCCCCAAACCCCCACCTCTGTTATGTTGGCCTTCGAAGCATTCAGTTTATTCCAGAAACTTCTTTGCTTTTCATTTAGTCCAGTTGTGCTGACCTCACCTGTATTGTTGTGTTGTCTCTCTCGTCACCTAAAGAAGTTCTCATCTACTATCTAATTAGTAAATACCCGTCTCCCACCCTCCCTCCTTCTCCCCTCTTGTAACTTTCAAAGAATATTTTCTTCTTTGTTTAAACTATTTCTTGAGTTCTTATAATACTGGTCTTATACAATATTTGTTCTTTTGCAACTGACTAATTTCACTCAGCATAATGCCTTTCAGATTCCTCCATGTTATGAAATGTTTCACAGATTCATCACTGTTGCTTATCGATGCATAGTATTCCGTTGTGTGCATATACCATAATGTATTTATCCATTCATCCATTGATGGGCACCTTGGTTGCTTCCATCTTTTTGCTATTATAAACAGTGGTGCAATGAATATGGGTGTGCATACATCTGTTTGTGTAAAAGCTCTTATTTCTCTAGGATATATTCCAAGGATTGGGATTGCTGGATCGTATGGTAGTTCTATTTGTAGCTTTTTAAGGAAGCGCCTGATCGATTTCCAAAGTGGTTGTATCATTTTAGATTCCCATCAGCAGTGTGTAAGTGTTCCAATCTCTCCACAGCCTCTCCAACATTTATTGTTTTGTGTTTTTTGGATTAATACCAGCCTTGTTGGAGTGAGATGGAATCTCATTGTAGTTTTGATTTGCATTCTCTAATGGCTAATGATCGTGAGCATTTCCTCATGTATCTGTTAGCTACCTGAATGTCTTCTTTAGTGAAGTGTCTGTTCATATCTTTTGCCCATTTTGGGATCATTTGTCTTTTTTGCAGTTGAGTTTTTGCAGTATCATGTAGATTTTAGAGATCAGGCGCTGATTGGAAATGTCATAGCTAAAAACTTTTTCCTGATCTGTAGGTAGTCTTTTTACTCTTTTGGTGAAGTCTTTGGATGAGCATAGGTGTTTGATTTTTAGGAGCTCCCAGTTATCTAGTTTTTCTTCTGTATTGTTAGTAATGTTTTGTATACTGTTTATGCCATGTATTAGGGCTCCTAATGTTGTCCCTATTTTTTCTTCCATGATCTTTATTGTTTTAGATTTTATATTTAGGTCTTTGATCCATTTTAAGCCCGTTTTTGTGGATGGTGTGAGGTATGGGTCTTGTTTTATTTTTTTGCAGATGGATATCCAGTTATGCCAGCACCATTTGTTAAAAAGAGTGTCTTTTCCCCATTTAACTGTTTGGCACCTTTGTCAAGTATCAACTGCTCATATGTGGTTGGATTTATGTCTGGATTCTCAATTCTGTTCCATTGGTCTATGTATCTGTTTTTGTACCAGTACCAGGCTGTTTTGACTACTGTGGCAATATAAATATAACAGGTTCTAAAATCAGATAGAGTGAGGCCTCCCACTTTGTTCTTTTTCATTAATGCTTTACTTAGCTGGGGCCTCTTTCCCTTCCATATGAAGTTGGTGATTTGTTTCTCCATGTCATTAAAGAATGTCGTTGGAATTTGGATTGGAAGTGCACTAAATGTATAGATCACTTTTGGTAGAATAGACATTTTTATAATGTTAAGTTTTCCTATCCATGAGCAAGGTATGTTTTTCCACTTATGCAGGTCTCTTTTGGTTTCTTGCAGAAGTGTATTGTAGTTTTCTTTTTCTGTCTTTTACATCTCTGGTAAGATTTATTCCTAAGTATTTTATCTTCTTGGGGGCTCCTGTAAATGGTATTGATTTGGTGATTTCCTTTTCGATGTTCTTTTTGTTGGTGTAGAGGAATCCAACTGCTTTTTGTATGTTTATCTTGTATCCCGATACTCTGCTGAACTCTTCTATTAGTTTCAGTAGTTTTCTTGAGGATTCCTTAGGGTTTTCTGTGTATAAGATCATGTCATCTGCAAATAGAGATACTTTTACTTCTTCCTTTCCAATCTGGATGCCCTTTATTTCTTTGCCTAGCCTAATTGCTCTGGCTAGGACCTCCAGCACAATGTTGAATAAGGGCGGTGATAAAGAGCATCCTTGTCTTGTTCCTGTTCTCAAGGGGAATGCTTTCAGGCTCTCTCTATTTAGGATGAGTTTGGCTGTTGGCTTTGTATAAATGTCCTTTATTATGTTGAGGAATTTTCCTTCTATTCCTATTTTGCTCAGAGTTTTTGTCATGAATGGGTGTTGAACTTTGTCAAATGATTTTTCTGCATCAATTGATAAGATCATGCTGTTCTTTTGTTTTATTTATATGATAGATTACATTAATTGTTTTTCTAATATTGACCCATCCTTGCATACCTGGTATGAATCCCACGTGGTCATGAATTTTTTTTTTGTTTTGTTATGTTGTTGAATTCTATTGGTTAGAATTTTGTTGAGGATTTTTGCATCTAAGTTCATGAGGGATATAGGTCTGCAATTTTTTTTTTTTTTTTTTTTGGTATCTTTACTTGGTTTTGGTATCAGGGATATGGTAGCTTCATAGAATGAGTTTGGGAGTATTTCATCCTTTTCTATACTCTGAAATACCTTTAGTAGTAGTGGTGTTAACTACTCTCTGAAAGTTTGGTAGAACTCTGCAGTGAAGCCGTCCAGGCTAGGGCTTTTTTTTTGGGGGGGGGGTTTAAAATTACATTTTCAATCTCATCTTTTGTCATGGGTCTATTTAGTTGTTCTAACTCTGTTTGTGTTAGTTTAGGTAGGTAGTGTGTTTGTAGACATTCATCCACTTCTAGGTTTTCAAATTTGTTAGAGTACAATTTTTTGCAATAATCTGGTATGATTCTTTTAATTTCAGTTGGGTCTGTTGTAATATCGCCCATCTCATTTCTTACTTGCTTCCTCTCCTGATTTCTTTTGTCAGTTTGGCCAGTGGTTTATCAATTTTTTCAAAGAACCAGCTTTTGGTCTTGTTAATGCTTTCAATTTTTTTCTGTTCTCTATTTCATTTAATTCTGCACTAATTTTTATTATTTCCTTCCTTCTGGTGACTGAGAGTTTCTTTCGTTGCTCTATTTCTATTTATTCAAGTTGTAGGGATAATTCTTTAATTTTGGCCCTTTCTTCTTTTTGAATGTGTGCATTTATTGATATAAATTGACCTCTGAGCACTGTTTTAGCTGTGCTGTGTCCTAAAGATTCTGATAGGAAGTATTTTCATTCTCACTGGATTCTATGAATTTCTTTATTCCATCCTTGATGTCTTCTATAATCCAGTCATTTTTGGGCAGGGTATTGTTCAATTTCCAAGTGTTTGATTTCTTTTCCTTGCTTTTTCTGTTATTGATTTATACTTTTATGGCCTTATGGTCAGAGAAGATGCTTTGCAATATTTCAATGTTTTAGATTCTGCTAAGGGTTGCTTTATGACCTAATATGTGGTCTATTCTAGAGAATGTTACATGTGTGTTAGAAAAGAAAATACACTTGGCTGCTGTTGGGTGGAGCGTTCTGTGTATGTCTATGAGGTCAAGTTGGTTGATTGTGGCATTTAGATCTTCCGTGTCTTTATCAAGCCTCTTTCTTGATGTCCTGTCCTTCACCAAAAGTGGTGTGTTGAAGTCTCCTAGTATAATTGTGGAGCTGTCTATCTCACTTTTCAACGCTGATAGAGTTTATGTATTTTGCAGCCGTGTCATTGGGTGCATAAATATTTAATATGGTTATATCCTCCTGGTATATTGTCTCTTTAATCATTATATAGTGTCCTTCCTTATCCTTTGTGGTGGATTTAACTTTTAAAGTCTATTTTGTCAGAAATTAATATTGCCACTCCTGCTCTTTTTTGATTGTTGTTTCTCGATATATTTTTTTCCATTCTCTGAGTTTTAGTTTGTGTCCTCTAAGTCTAAGGTGTGTCTCTTGTAGACAGCATATAGATGGATCGTGTTTTTTTAATCTGTTCTACCACTCTCTGTCTTTATTGGTGCATTTAGCCCATTTACATTCAGTGTAATTATCATAGGTATGAGTTTAGTGCTGTCATTTTGATGTCTTTTTTTGTGTGTTGTTGACAGTTTCTTTTTCCCACTTAATTTTTTGTGCTGAGTAGTTTATCTTTATATATTGTCTTTTCCTCTTATTCATTGTTGTGGATTTTGTTTCTGCTAAGTCTCTATTTTTTTCTTGCATTTTATTTTGATGAGTAGGATTTTTAGTCTTCTTTGTGGTTACCTTAATATTTATCCCTGTTTTTCTATGTTGAATCCTTTTATTTCTTTATATTGCCTCGTCTTCCTCTCCATATGGAAGATCTGTGAGTACATTTCTTAGTCCCTTTTTATTGTTTTAATGTTGTCTTCTTTTACATAATGACATCACTGTTTCCCTGTTTTGAGGATTGTTTTAATCTTGATTTATTTTTGTGATTCCCCTGCCTGGGTTGACATCTGATTGCTTTGTTCTGTGTTCTAGCCTTGGGTTGATATCTGATAATCATTGATTTTCTAACCAGAAAACTCCCTTTAGTATTTCTTGTAGTTTTGGTTTTGTTTGTAAAAATTCCCTAAACTTCTGTTTATCTGGAAATGTCCTAATTTCACCTTCATATTTGAGAGACAGTTTTGCTGGATATATGATTCTTGGCTGGCAATTTTTTTCCTTCAATGCTTTATATAAGTCATCCCATTGCCTTCTTGCCTGCATGGTTTCTGCTGAGTAGGACAGCTTATTCTCATTGACTCTTCTTTGTAGGTGACTTTTCGTTTATCCCTAGCTGCTCTTAAAATTCTCTTTTTATCTTTGGTTTTGGCAAGTTTGATTATAATATGTCTTGGTGACATCGTTTTAAGATCTACCTTATATGGAGCTCGATGAGCATCTTGGATAGATATCTTCTCATCTTTGATGATAACAGGGAAGTTTTCTGCCAACAAATCTTCAACAACTCTCTCTGTATTTTCTGTTATCCCTCCCTGTTCTGGTATTCCAATCACTTGTAGGTTATTTCTCTTGATAGAGTCCCACATAATTCTTAGGGTTTCTTGATTTTTTCAAAATTCTTTTATTTGATTTTTCTTCAAATATATTGGTGCCAAGTGCTTTATGTTCAAGTTCAGAAATTCTGCCTTCCACTTGCTCAGTTCTGCTCCTCTGACTTTCTATTGAGTTGTCTAATTCTGTAACTTTATTATTAATCTTCTGAATTTCTGATTGCTGTCTCTCTATGGATTCTTGCAGCTTATTAAATTTTTCATTATGTTCTTGGATAATCTTTTTAATTTCTTCAACTGCTTTATCTATGTGTTCCTTGTCTTGTTCTGCATATTGCCTGATCTCTTTCCTGATCTTGTTCCTGAAGTCTTGAAGAATTCTGTATATTAATCTTTTGTATTCTGCATCCAGTAATTCCAGGGAGGCACCTTCATCCCAAAGATCCCTTGATTCTTTGTTTTGAGAGCTTGTTGAAATGATCATGGTCTGCTTCTTTATGTAATTTGATATTGACTGTTGTCTCCGAGCCATCTATAAGTTATCGTATTAGTTTATTTTATGTTTGCTTCCTGTATCCTAGCTTCTTGCTTTGTTTTGTTTTGATATGCCCAGATAGGTTGCTTGAGTGAGCTAGCTTGATTATTTTCACCTTTGAAGCTCTAATGTCTTGTCACCAGATGGCTAGAACTGTTATCAGGTATGTCAGCCTAGAAGTCCATTCACTTTTCTTGTATGGATTCAGCTCAGGTGTCCAGGTATTGGTCATCAAGTGTGTGGTACAGGCTCTGTCCTAGTCTTAGAGGGGCGGGGTGATTCATGTAGGTACTGGTATCTGGTTTTAGCAGTAGGTCTGAACAAGGCAGGGGGCTGACAACCATATGGAGTGTCTGTGAGGAAATTGTGTCCCCGTTCCCCAGAGTGCACAGGTGTGTGAGTTCTGCAGATAGACCATGGGCACCCAGTGCTTTTGGTTGTAAGGACTGGGATGTACCAGTTATCCTTGGACCCCTTTCGTGGGTGGATGGGTGACCTGAGTGGAGCCACCAGTCTTTAGGCCCCTGATGTGGGTAGTTGAGGACCTTGTTTAATAGGCAAAGTGGTGTCAAACATCAAACACCCACCTCTCCACCACATAGCTGAAACAGTTTTAGTCTGCCAACAAAGGCCTGTTCTCCTGAAGTAGGCCCACTGAGGTCCATGCAGGGAGGAAAGGTATTCAAAGTCCATGGACTGTTTATGCCTGGACAGGAGCTGCTTCTGTGCTGAGCTCCCCAGGTTAGTGGAGCTGGGAGATTATCTTTTCCCCCAGTTGTGAATTTATTCCTTCTCCAAGGCTAGGAGAATGGCTCAGCACGTGCAGCAAGACCTATCTCAGGCCCAGGGAAATCGACAGCCACTGAAGCCGGCTTGGGGGCTGGGGGCACAGTAAAATATATGCATGTGCTTAGCTTTTGCCAAGGACACCGTTCTTCTCTGGTTCTGGAAGTGTGAGTAGGCTGTATGTCTGGCTGTTCCTTCCTGAGGAAACTGAATGTTACCACCAGCCAGCTGCAGCATGAGGGTTCCCAGCTATTCAGGTCTGGCAACTGCTCTCTGCTTCTGAACCATGTCTTCCTCCCCCTGCTACTCAGTCCGTTTTCTAACTTTGTCCTTGATGTTCAGGGCTCTTAGATTGTCGTAAATATAATCATTTCACTTGTTTTTTTTGGGTCTTTGTTATAAGAGGGTCCACAGGAAGTGTCTGACTACTGTGCCATACCGGCCCTGTCTCCTTTTTTTAAATGTTTTTATATTGTCTGCTGGCTTTGAAGCTTTAAGGTATTATTTTCTTTATTTATGGGCTGTATGTTTGTTTGTTTCATCCTGCTTTTTTGTTTTGTTTTGATA
This sequence comes from Loxodonta africana, assembly GCF_030014295.1. NCBI lineage: Eukaryota > Metazoa > Chordata > Mammalia > Proboscidea > Elephantidae > Loxodonta > Loxodonta africana. Next base: position 107,294,919 of record NC_087342.1, read on the forward strand.
CATCAGGGTGGGCAGGACACGCATGCTTTTCAGCTTGCTCTTCTGTGAGCATGATAGCTCTCACCACCTTGTCTGGGTGAGTAGAGCAGCAGCAGCCAGGGTGAGCCTGCTTTACTGTACAGTGCTTTGGCAAGGTGGCTGAGGGTGGACTGGGCAGGTGTTATGTGCCTCCTGATGTTGTTCCAGTGATATGGGAGCACTCACAACCCCTTGTCTGATGTGAAGAGGTGTATGATGGGGACTTGCCTCCCACCATTCAGCAGGTGGTCAAGTGGCGTGAGAGGAGGGTTGGTGGTGTGGGTCCCATGCAGCAGCAGGCCTGAGCATCGGGGGTGCTCTAGCCACTGTGGTGTAGTGGGGGCCGATGAGTACAGGGGAGGTGGTGTATGGGGCTAGGTGGGAGGGAGATAGAAAAGAGAAAGAAAAAAGAAAGAAAAAAAAGGGCAGTGTGGTGGGAGTTGTTATGTTGGGGTGGGGCAGACTCAAGGGCTGGTGGGAAGGTGGGGGAGGGTGGGGGAGGTGAAGTGTGGGGCTAGGTGGGAGGAAGAAAGAAAAGAAAAATAAAAAATGGCAACGTGGTGGGAGCTGGCAGGAAGGGGGGGAGGTGGCATATAAGGCTAGGTGGGAGGGAGAAAAGGAAGAAAGAAAAAAGAAAAACATAAAGCCCATGTGGCAGAAGGGGGGAGGTGAGCCTGGGGGGTGGGCTTGTATTGTGAATCCCGGCGGCGGGGTTTCCAAAATGGGCTGTGCTTCTTGCTTCTACTCACCAGAAAGGTGAGGGCTGGGAAAGCATATTTCTCTGGTTACTGGGTGCTCTGTCTCCCGTTGGGAGCTCTGTGTAGTTGCCTTTTTATACTCCCTGTTTGTGGTTGTTGCTGGCTGTGTTTCAATATGACCAAGCAGTGCCAAATTAGTTGGCAGGGTACCTCCACTCCATATCTCTCTTTATTCTCTGTTTTCCATCAGTTTCTTCTTCCATTCCGTGTTTGATCTAGTTCTTTATCCCTTCATTTGATGCTCAGGTTTCCAGGACCAACATTTGTATCTGTTTTACTTCGTTTTTCACATCTTTGCTGCAATGGGATGGTGTGGTGCATCTGTCTAGGGCAGCATGTTGGCTCTCCCTTCTGGATCATTTATATTTTAGAATAAGACAGTGGTGTAAGCAGAAGCTGGTCATGCTTCAACCCAGAGAATACAATTAAAACTACCCTGTAATGAGCACCTTCTGTATTACCAGTATCAGTTGCTGATGAGTGAAGTTTGACTCATGATGGCCCCATGTGTGTCAGGATAGAATGATGCTCCACAGAGTTTTCAGTGGCTGATTTTTTAGAACTAGATTGCCAGGTCTTTCTTCTGAGTGCCTCTTGGTGTAGTGGAACCTCCAATCTTTTGTTTAGTAGTTGAGTGGATTAACCATTTACATAACCTAGAGGACTCCCTTCACAAATGTTACCTCGTTTAATCTCCACAACAACCCTAAAATGCTTTATTTTCCCCATTTAAGAGGTAGGGAAGTGGAGGTTTGAGGAGGACACTTGGTCAAGGTCACAGAGCTATTAACTGGTGGGACTGGACTTGAACCCACATTTGGTAGGGTCTCGGTCCCCAGGCCCCTCCTGAAAACAGCACCCCTTTCCCATCCTCCAGAGCCCACCTCAGAGCCAAGTCCCTTGCCAGGGGTGCCTGGGCTGCGGTGGGTCTTGGAGGAAAGGCTGGCTGGTCCCGGTTGCCCTTCTGCGGCTTGAACAGGAAAGAGACAAAGGTCCCATTTTAGGGCTGCTGTCTGTTTCCATGTCTCTAGTTGCTGAACCACCAGGAGGAAAAGTATTTGAGGTATTTCCATGGGAAATGGTAGCCAACAAAAGCGCTGTTGGGTGGTATTCTAGTTAATTGCAGGAAGGCGGGCAGCCCTCCAGGATATTACCTTTCTTGGGCTGGAAAGTGTTTCTTTGAAAAACGTTTCGGTTCAGCCGAGGCCTCCTAAGTTTTCGCAGATTTGCTTGTTCATAACGACCAAGAAAGTCACTGAGTTGGTCCTTTGGGGGCTGGGAGGGGTAAGGTAGGAGGCAGCATTGGGCAGGAGGAAACCACTCTGATGACAACTCTTTGCTAAATGATGACTGGAAAACACTGGATTATATTTCCCAGCCGGTATAAATTCCTAAAGGGGGCCATTCCCCGGAGGCCTGCCTCCCCGAGATGGAAACAGAATCTGCGACCCTGAATTAAATGTCTCATGGCCCTGTGAGGGGTGAGGGCAGGAAATGAAGAGAAGTGATCACTCTTCTTAAACACATTTTTTTTTTTAATAATGAAAAGAAAAGCATCTTGCAAAGGTGCATGAATCCAAGTGTGTGACTCCTGACACATTGCTTTTGCATGTGTGTTTGCCTTTTCAGAATGTTTCTACATCACCACAGCCCTGGGAGGTGGGTAAGGCAGCCATCAATCTCTCCACCTGAGACATGAGGACACGGATGCTAAACGGCTACAGCACAGGTCATCCTGCCCGTAAGGGGTAGAGCCGCACACTCAGACTGCTGCAACCATGTGCTTACTAGGCACCTCCTTTGTCCCCAGTGCTGGGCTGTTGGCAAGGACATCGAAGGGGACACTAGCTGTGGAGACCAGCACCTTGTTTAAGTGGTACAAGACAAAACAGCCCTACAGGAGCTACAGCCCTTCAACAGGAAGCCTTTGAGGAGCTCTGAGCAGGGAGAGATGAGGGTGGGTTGGGGAGGGAAAATGGGCAGGCTTCTTGAAGGAGATGAGAACAGCACCAAAGACTGTTGCCACCCCATGGGCTCTTTCTACCAGAGCTCAGTGAACTCTATGTACTGTTCCCAAAAGGAATATTTTAGTTATAGTTGACGATTATAAACTTCATATCTGCTTCTTGTTGTTGGGTGCTGTCGAGTTGATTTTCAACTCATGGCATCCCCATGTGACAGAGTACAACTGCCCCACAGGGTTTTCTAGACTGTAATCTTTACAGAAGCAGATTGCATGGTCTTTTCCCCACAGCTCAAACTGCCAACCTTTCGGTTAGCAGCCAAGGGCTTAACTGTTGTGCCACAGGGGCTCCTTTCACATCTGCCGGTTATCATAAATTCAAACAATATAGAGGTACTGGCAGTAAAAGTTCAAAGTGTCATTCCTCCACTTCCAGCCATTCCAGCTCCCCCCAACTCAAGACGAATACTCTTATTAAAACATTAGAGCATATCCCTTAGGTCTCTAGGTGGTACAAGCAATTTTTGATTGGCTGTTAACCTAAAGGTTGGTGGTTCGAACCTACCCAGCAGTGCAGGGGACAAAGGCCTGGCAAACTGCTTCCATAAAGATTACAGCCCGAAAAATCCTAGGGAGCACAGTTCTACTCTATAATATGTGTGGGGTTGCCCTGAGTCAGAATTAACTCAGTCGCAGTGGGTTTGGTTTTGGTTTGGTGTAACATTTTAGACTTTTTCTGTGTATGCAAGCCGTGTGATCTCTTTCCCAGCCACCTTCTCCAGGTCCCCTCCTCACCCTCCTCTCCTCTGTTCCTCCTGTCAGGTAGCCCCTGCATACAGTTCCCTCCCTGAATTCTCAAAACTGCCTTCCACCTTTACCTTTCACACCTAGGGATGGTTATTGACCCCTGGTGCTTCACCATCCCTTATAGATTTCCTCAAATCCTACAAGTAAACTCTTTTATTAAACTCTCCTCAAATCACCTCACCCCGGATTTTGCCAGGGCTTTGATTGATAATAAGCACGTATTACAATTTTGCAATCTGCACATACATAAGGTCAGCATAATATTCTATAGTATTCCATTGTGTGGATATGCATTATTTATTTAATCAGTCCCCCTGCTGATAAACATTTAAGGTTGTGTTCAGTTTTACTCTTTGATGTAATGACATTCTCAAACACGTATATGATACCTTCCAGAAGCCTGAAGAAGGTGGCATAGAGTGGTGGAAAGCACCCAGGATGAGACCCAGCCTGGAAGCTAGCTGTGAGATTGTGAGCAAGGCAATTCACTTCTGTAAGCCTCAGTTTTTCTTCCAGTCAAATGGGAATAGCAACTGTACAAAGCACTCACTAGCCCTTGAGGTATGTGATGGTCTGTGGTTTTGCTGAGGCCATCTGTCTGAATAGTCGCTCTTGTGAGGCTGGAGTGCAGGTAGTGGTCAGTTAGCTACCAGGGGAGGCAGCTGACAGCCCCGTGTCCTTACCTCAACACAGCTTTTGCGGTTCCACACTCAGGGGCACCTTCCAATTATGCTCATGAGCTGCCAAGATATTTATTTCTGGAAAAAAAACCCTGAAGAGAAAATCAGCTATCAGTACTAGGATTAAACAAAGGAAAACGAAGATTCTGAGAAAGTGATAGTTCTTTGTTAGAGTTAAGAAGTTTTTTTAGGGGGGAAATGTGTTCTTGGGCATTTCGGGATTTGTGAAGAACGAAATAGAGAAATGCGGAAAGGGTGTTTACCAGCTGCAAAGCCAGGGACCCGTTTGCCCAGCTGCATGAGGCTCCTGGGAAGGCCACGTTCCCGAGGAAGTAGACGCGGTGGCCACTCGTCCTTCCCTCCCCAAGGACCCAGAGGTTGCGGCTCCGTGAGCATCTCCAGCCAGTCTGCCCTGCCCTGCCCTCCTCTTGCCCGCCTGTGGTCGCCTTTGCCCCAGAGCCCACGGAGCTCCCTGGCTCTTGGCTCCGGGCCGGAGGTCAGACGAGCCGGGCCTCTGCTCTGCTGCCAGCTAGTGTCCACGGGAGCCTCTCCAGGGCAGCAAAGAATGGGGCCTTCCCGGGAAGTCCGGGGCGAGGCAGCGACGGCCTGACCGAGCCGACGCCTGTCCGCGGTCCCGGCCAGCAGGTGTCGCTGCTGCACCAGCAGACGGGACAGCTGCCCGCCACCGAGCAGAATCATCCCTGGGCCGCGCCTAAACTAACGCTTTGTTCCCGCTTGGTAGGGTTTACATTTCTAAGATTACAGAGTTAGAAATATGTCCCCCCACCACTTCTGCCTTAAGGCAAGGAGTGAAATCTCCTTTCCTTATTCTCCCAGAAGCTGGGAAGGTGCAGATCGGAAGAGGACCCCCTTGGAGGGGTGCTGGGCTGCGCCCTCTCTCAGGGCATCACGGGATCATTCCGAGGTTGGTCTCCTGGCACCCACGGCACGCCAGGCTCTGCCCTAGGAGTTGTGAGGGTGCACAGGTGAAGATGGAGGGGGGCACAGCTCTATGAACTTCACAGTCCCAGGGGGATGGGGCAACTTGAAGAGGCACTCACCAGTGTAGCAAACAGAGGCCTTATTTCTGAGTCCAACTCATTCATTCCAGTCCGTTTTTTTTGCTCTACGCAATATTGACTGATGGTCTTTTTTGTTGTTGTTGAAATGTACACAGCCGACCATACACCAATTCAACAATTTCTACATGTACAACTCAGTGACGTTGATTACATTCTTCAAGTTGTGCAGCCATTCTCACCGTCCTCATCTTGTGAGTTATTCCTTCCATTAACATGAACACTCTGCTCCATAAGTTTCTTCTCTACGGTTTTGAGTTGCTGTTGTTAATATAACCCCATAGGTGGTTTTTTAAAAGCGCACAGTCCTTAAGGCAGATGTTCTTTACTCATTAAGCTTAACTATTGTTTGGTTTACAGAAGACTTCAGGGGATATTTTTGGTTTAAGGTTTAAAAATCTATCTCAGGGCAATAGTTTTGGGGTATACTGATGGTCTTATTTTATGTTTTCAGTTTCTCCTGTGAGTGATGGGAGAAAAGGAAGCAGCTCACCTGTGTGGGGTTATAGGGTGAACAACCATCCCAGTTTGCCCAGGACTGAGAGGTTTCTAGGACACAGAACTCTGGTGCTAAAATTGGGAAAATCCTGGACCAACCAGGACACATCACCCTAATTGGGTACCAGTCATTTTTCATGCATTATCTCATTAAGTCCATATCAGTGATAGTACTATAATCTCGATGGTACAGAAGAAGAAACTGAGGGCCAAAGAGGCTAAACAAGCTACTCAAAGCTTCAGGAAGGGAAGGAAAGAGCTGACATTTGAATCCAGGCCCACCTGACTCCAAAACCCTTGTTCTTTCTGCTGCCCTTTGTTATTTCTTGAATGCCTCTGAAGTTGGGAACTAAGAAGTTGTTTTTACAGGCAAATCTGTGAGGCCAAAATAGTAGTCAATTGTGGGCCATGGACATGAACAACTATGAAGTGTGCTGGGGTGGTGCCTGAGCTGTGTCAGCAACCCAGGAGCTCCTTGAGGGAACTGGAGGCCTGAGGGCAGCCGCATGTCAGGAGATGGGGTCTTGTGTGAACCTGAGTGGTCAGAACACAGACAGCAGAAAAGTACCTGCTGGGTCTGGCTGAGGTGGTTCATCTGGGCAGACAGAGCCTGGGGGGGAGCTAACACTAGATAACACCAGTTGTGGGTGGTATCAGACCACACCATCCAGAGGCTTCAATAACTGCATCTCCCTCCTCCCCAGCCCAGAAACTTATCTAAAGGATCTTTTAGGACAAGAATAAAAGCCCCAAGCCAGGGCAGCTCAGGACCTGTGGGTAGGAGCAGAGGGAAGCAGTACAGTACATCAGGCTGTACTGGGGCAGGGGACGGGAGGCCAGGAAGACAGCAGGTCCTGATGGAAATGCACTGTGTTCTTTTTTGCAGGGCCGGCAGGGACAGCATCGACTGTTTCCACAGCTCCCCATGAAATTATGCCTGGTTCTGACAGAGAAGCGGGAAAAACCCTCAGCCGGAGCAGGGAAACCAAAATGAGGTGATTCACATGTTCTAAATTAATTTATTACAACCAACTCTTGTCAGCTGGGCAGCAGCTTAGGCAGGGCGCTGTGCTCAGGGCTACTGGTGCAGAGATAAGCTCCAGCTGTACAGTGCCTGTCTGTGAGAGCTGCCAGTCCCGCAGCAGGCAGACTCCCTCAGCAAGTCGCCACGATGAGTGACGGGCTTATCAAGATGCTACCTGTCCGCTCCTAGGATCTGCATGTTTCTGTCAGGCAGGGCAGCTACTGCCTTTGCAGGTGAGAATTAGGGAAAGGTGCCTCCCTCCAGATGGACAGAGCCCCAGGAGCGTGGTTTGGCAAGTGGCGTTCAGTCATCACTTGCTTCTTCAGCTGGACACCTTTGTGTAGTACATAAACTGAACAAACGTACGTGGTAGTCCTGCTGACAGAAGTCTGTTTGTGTCAGGGACGGAGGAGCCGTTTGTGAGAAAATTCATCAGAAGAGAGGAGAGCTCCAGGCGTAAGTGTTCGCAGGAGCAATGTTGGAGGTGTCTGAGAGCTGGAGGTGTTATGCTTTCCCCACCTTGCCTGCTCTGTGCACAGAGTGGCCAGCTCTTCCTGGGAAGCACCCAGGAGCAGTTATTCAGGAAGAAAAGGAAGAGGAAGAATCTACTAGGCAGGAGGAATAGCATGTGCAAAGGCACAGAGGCATAAAGCCTTCAGGCTGACTGCAGAGTAGGGTGTAAGATGGGGATAGTGGGAGACAGGTGGGCAGGGACCAGAAGATAGAGGCTTGGGCCTCTGCAGATTGTTCTGTGGTTGAGGCCCAGGTGAGAAGAGCCAGGCTGGAGAGAAGGGGGCAGCAAGGGAGGGGGGGGTGGGGAGGTGACCTCTCTTTTCTTATAGGCTCTCTTAGATGTTTATTTCCATATCACATAGATGATGTTCCCAGGAACCTCCATCAGTTGTTCTGAGCTCTGTCTTCTGCCCATCGTGCTGGGAATCTTGGAAATGGAAGTTGGGAGCCTTACTCTCAAGGAGAAATGCCAAGGCTGAAGAAGAAAATCATGACACCATTTCATTGCAGACAGTGCAATGGAGGCTTGGAAGGAACAAGCCCAGTGCTTGGGGTGGCCTGGGAGGCCTTCTCAGTGAGGCCCTGGGAAGGAGCTGAGCTGCTCTGGGCACAGTTCATGAACTGCCCTTTGCTTGTGTAGACTGCTGTGGGCACAGCCACGATCTGACTAGGCACTGAGTAAGTCACACACCCTTTCCCTTGGTGCTGCCACCTGCAAAAGGGCACAGCAGTCCCCACCCGCTTAGGGCTAGGGAATAAACTGCCTGAATGCCATGATTATTTACTCTGCCTCTCGGTGGGTGGCAGCGTCTCAGGGACCAACTCCTGCCTCTGGCCCATATGTGTGTGAGTGTGGACCTAGGTTTGATTTTACATGGCCAAAGAATGTAACAATTTTCTTTTTCTCTTAAATATCTGGCTTCTCTTTTTGAAAGACACAGTAAAGAGGCTGGAAGAGATACCCTTCACTGATACTGATCCGGAAGGGCTGAAAGTGTGTGGACAGCAGCTGCTGGGCCAGGCAGCCACATCCCAGGGGCCAAGCCTCATGCTGGGCTGTTCTAACAAGAACTTGAACTGAACCAAACCATGGCCCCCAAATTGGCAAACACTGCCCCGATTCACTGAACCCAAACTCGAAGCCAAATATTATTATTTTTCGGCTGAACTCTGACTTGAACTAATGTTTTTTCTTAAATACCTGCCCAACCCAGTTTGAACTAGACACAAACATACGTGTTTTCTGAAACTATTGAACCTGAACTTCAAAATGATCTCTTATCCGAGGTCGAAGTGAGACTTATTTACTTGAGAGTGTCCTATTCACAGTAGGCCAATAAAGCCTCCATTATGACAAGAGTGTCTCTCGTTCGTCCAGCACTTTAACTTCGCTTCTCATTTTTAAACACTGGGGTGTAATTTACATTTAGAGGAACGCATAGATCTTAAATGCACAGCTGGATTAGTTTTGAGCAATGCATAGACACGAGTAACTCATACCCCGCTCAAGATACAGAGCATTTATATCAGCCCAGAAAGTTCCCCTATGTCCCTCCAGTCCATCCTCACCGCACCAAACAAACAACCACTGTTCTGATTTCTGTCCCCTGTTGATTCTTACTTGAAGCTTATGGACTCTCCCGCTTCCCACTGCCTCCTGCCCTAGAAGGATGGAGGACAAAGATGATGATACCCATTTTATGTATAAGAGAACTGAGGCTCAGAGAACTGCAAATGTTAGGTGTCCTTGGGTTAAACGCTCAGCTATGAACCAAAAGGTTGGAGGTTTGAGTCCACTCAGAGGCGCCTTGAAAGAAAGACCTGGAGATCTACTTTAGAAAAATCAGCCCTTGAAAGCCCTATGGAGCACAGCTCTGCTCCGACAGATGGAGGCGCTGTGAGTTGGAATCGACAACTTGACGGCACCTGTTTTTTTTTTTTTCGCTTGAGCTCACAGAGTTAAGTAGTGGCAGAATTAGAACCACCCAGGCTTCTGTTCTCCCAGCCAAGGCTTCCTCTTTCTATCCTAAACCATCAGCTGACTTGGAAACTAACAACGGGAATGTCTCCATAGGCTTCCTAGGGAATGTATTTCACCTCTGGCTTCCAGGACACAACGGGATTTGCTCACCCCAGAAGCCGGGTGATTTCACCTATTTTTATAAAGATCTCTTGGCAGAGAGGGCCCCGTGTATCTTGCTTCTGGGCGGAGCCGTCCCTGCAGACAGACAGGACCTTCTTCTGGGGCCTAAGTGCATCCGCCTGCTGGTGGCCTGCACTGGGCGCCTGTCCCCTGTCTCTAGTCTGCCTGTGTGTGGCTGTTTGTTGGTGTCTCTGGCTGCCTGTGTGTAGACAAACTGTATGTGACCCCCAAGAAGCCAGCTCTGTCTCCCCAAGCAGCCGAGCAAGAGAACATTGACCAGGTTCCCAGGCTGGGTTTCCTGGGGAAACATTTTCCAGAGCCTACAACAATGTTGTATTTGATTTGATTTTTTCCCCCCTTTGCAGGCGATTGTGTGGTTTGGGGTGTTTTGCTCCTAGTTATAATCCAATAAAGAGCAGCTGCTGAGATTTTTCCAAGAGTGCCGCTTTCAACCGCCCTCGTTGAAAACGCTCTAATTTATTTCAGTCGCTTGTGGGAAAACCAGCCCCAGCTCAAAACAAAGGCGTCCTGTGCTGATGTAATTGCCCCATGAGTTTCTCCTCAGGGCTTCGGGCCTGCTAATGTTCACCGAAGCGGCCCAGGAAGAAGCCTCCTTTCTAGACAGTTGAAGTTATCAAGAAGAACTCTTTTCCAGACCTTTCAGGAAGACTCTGGAGTCCCAAAGCCTAATGGTGGTCAGAAGCCAACATGTTCTTAAGGACTTGCCGATTTTCTGTGGCTCACAGGGGTCAGTTCATTGGTCAATCACTTGTTTTTGTATTGTGGTAAAAAAAAAAAAAAAAAAAAAGTATATGTCTATTTTGTTGTATATATATAACAAAACATTTGCCATTTCAACCTTTTTCGTGTGCACAAATCAGTGACATTATGTTCACCATGTGGTCAAGGTATCCTCGCTGTCCGTTTCCAAAGTTTCTCATCACCCTTAACTGAAATTCAGTGTCTCTTAAACACTCACTCTCCCTTTCCCCCTCTTTCCCACCCCTGGTAACTCCTAAGAAACTTTGGTCTCCATACATTTGCCTATTCAAGATATTTCATAGAAGTGGAATTCATATAATATTTATCCTTTTGTGTCTGATGTATTTTACTCAGCATAATGTATTCAAGGTTCATCCATGTCATAGCATGTATCAGGACTTCATTTCTCTTCATGGCTGATCAGTCACTTTTCATGTGAATTAATCTGATCCTATTTCTTTCTGCTTAATATGTAGTCAAGCCCTGACCACTGAGGGGGCTAGCAGTTTGGGCAAAAGGATTGATTTTGAGAGGGGGAATTTTGGCTAAGCAGGGTCTTCGGTGGGGCTCAGGCTTGGTGGAACCCGAGTAGGGTGTTCTGGGTACTTTGGAGCGGTGGAGGAAGAGATGCTAAGCAGGGGGAGGGGGGAGGCCTTGGGGATCAATTTGCTTTCAGCCATCAAATCTCCCCTAGTCAGTCTCCTATTCTGTCAAAGTGCCACTAGACACCTGACTCAAGTGATTACAAACTGCTTGCTATGGACTGGGAACCTGGTGGCGCAGTGGGTAAGATCTCGGCTGTTAACCAAAAAGGTCGGCAGTTGAAATCTACCAGCTGCTCCTTGGAAACTCCATAGGGCATTTCTACTCTGTCCTGTAGGATTGCTATGAGTTGGAATCAACTTGATAGCAATGGATTTTGGCAGTGGATTGAATTGTGTCTCCAAAAAAATAGGTTTCAGTCCTAACTCCTGCTTACCATACCTATGAGTGTGACCTTGTTCAGAAATAGGGTCTTTTAAGATGTTATTAGCTAAGTTAACATGAGGTCATGCTGGAGTAGGGTGGGTCCTAATCCAGTCTGAGTGGTGTTCTATAAAAGAGGAGAAGAGGCAGAGACAGAGAGGGAAGACAGCCATGTGAAGATGGAGACAGAGATTGAAGTGACCTGTAAGACAAGAAACGCCAAGGATCGTTGGCCATTGCCAGAGAAAGGCATAGAACAGCTTCTCTCTCAGAGCTTTCAGAAGGAATCAACACAAGTGACACCCTAAATTCAGACTCCTAGCCTCCAGAACTGTGAGACAATGCGTTCCTGTTCTCATAAACCATCTGATTTGTGTACTTCGTTATGGCAGCCCTAGAAAACGGATATATTGCCTTAAAATTGACTGGGTTTGATTGTGTCTGAATGCCTCTCTTCTTGGGTTGCATAAGAGTCTCCTGGACTCTAAATTCCAAAATGGTAGTCCCTTGGCAGAGTGATGTGTGAAGTGTTTTTGCTACCTCATCAACTCATAGATACAAGTCTGACTGAATTACAACTGGTCGTGCCACCTGTTTGCTGTAACTGTGTTTCCAGTGAGAGACTCTAGGTGTGTGCGTGAGTTTGGCCATCTTCAAGGTCTTGTTTTCCATTTCATTTGCAAAATGATTTCCATAGAGGCACAGAGCTCTGTTTGCTTCCAAATCAGAGGAAGTCACATGCCAGTGGGCGTTTGCCTGTGAGGTGCCCTTCCTCACTCGCCCCCAGCCATCTCTTCCCTGGAGAGCCAAAATGAATCACATGGATAGAGTCTTGCACAGGCATTTAGTGGTTAGTCAAGGAAGCACTGATGTGGTGGAGACACGGAGGAGTCCCAAATGCTTTAAAAATATTGATTTCTGGGATTCACAGCCTTCAAAGATTCTGGTTTAGTCCATCTGCAATGGGACTCAAGCATCTTTATTTTTATTTAAAAACAACTTTAAGTATGCACAGTCATTTAGAAAATTAGGAAAATATCGACCATAATGATTCCTCCCTTGGGACAGTCACATTGAGCATATTTGCATGTTTTCTTCCATCCATATTAGTGTACATATGTTTATATTTGGACCCGTTCTATGCACTCAGTTTTGTGTCCTCTCCCTTTGAGCATCGTGAGTATTTTTCTCACGACGTTCAATAGTTTTTGAAAGCAGGGTTTGTACAGGCAGCACATAAAGGCATCTTTGTCTGCATTGCTGATTATTTCCTCGCGATGGGCTCTCGGGTGTGTGAGAAAGGTCTAGAATAGACTTTTAAATACTTAGCTAATTTCCTTATGCTGGGTTCCGCTCTTCCACTACACTCCCCCATCATGGAACATTTGCCTATTTATTTTCTTAGTTTTAAAATCACAAAAGCAGTGCATACTCAAGGAGAACAAGTTGAGCAATATAAAAGTATACAAAAACAAAACTAAAGTGTACAGTCTTCCATGTTCCCCATCCAAGCACATCCTCCTGAGTAACCTTCGGGCTGGGGCATATCCTTGCATACCTTTCTCTTCAGTCTTGTTTGTATTTTTAATAAGCTCCTCAATCGGTTCTGCCGCATGGGTGGATTGGGAGCTACTGGTATGGGAAAAAGGGAAGGAAGCCTGAGAATCAGGGAACCTGAGATCCTGTCCCTGCCCTAGGAACGTGAGCACAATAAAAAATTCTGGACCTCACTTTCCTCTTAGGAGGGCAGAGATAATGATATCTTTGCTGCCTGCTCATAAGATTTTTCTGAGAATAGATTACCAGATTTAGCAACAAACAACCAACCAGAATTTGCCCCAGCCTGACAGTTATAACAACAAAACCAACAATAACAACAACAAACCAAGCAGGACACCTAGTTAAATTTGAATTTCAGATAAATAATGATTTTTTTTTCTTTAAGTGTAAGTACGTTCCATGTAATATTTTATCTGGCAATCTACATGAGGTGGAATATGTGAAAATTTTTTTTTTTTTTTTATGTGAAAGCTACTTTAAAATGGGCCTGGAAGGATAGGTCCCTAAGGCTCCAGCTGGTCCTTCCCTTTTGGATAGAGAAGATTCCTTTTTTTTAGGGGAGATCAGGGCTCTTCCATCCTTGGACCTGAGACAGGCCCTCAAGTGCTAACAATGGGCAGGAGAAATAAAGTCACTAGCACTATTACTTCCACTTCACAAATAATGATGGTGACACTAAAACCAACCAAACCCATTGCCATCAAGTTGATTCCAACTCATAGCGACCCTATAGGACAGAGACCCATAGTGTTTCCAAGGCTGTAATCTTTACGGCAGCAGACTGCCACATCTCTTTCCTGCAGAGTGGCTGGTGGGTTCATATTGCTGACCTTTCAATTAGCAGCCAAGTGCTTAATCACTACACCACCGGGGGCTTTATATCGGTTTACAGGTGCAAAAAACAAGTACACATGGGCAAAAGGCACCTGTGGCTACAGAGCTAGTAAGGCCCAGAGTTGACTTGCTTTTGAGGTGCAATCCTTGCCCTCTCCACTTCCTCATATCTGCCTTGTCCAGGGAACAGAGAGCATTAGATCAGTGCTTCTCACACTTTAACATGCATAGGAATGACCTGGGGATCTTGTTAATCTGACCCAGTAGGTCTGGGCTGGGATATGAGGTTCTGCATTTCTAACAAGCTCCCAGGTGATGCCGACACTGCTATTCTGACTCACACTTTGAGTCATGAAGCCTTCTAAAACTAAACTAAACCCACTGCCATCAAGTCGATTCCGACCATGAGGCCTCAGTGTAGGTAAAATCACAAGTGTCCAAAAGGCTTTTCAAGGGGTGGAGGAGAAGTCGAGGGGGATACATTTGTAGCGTGTGTCTTCAGTGACCTTCAATCTGGTGGGCACTTTCATGATAAACAATATGTATTTGTTGAGTAGATGAATGAGTGGCTGTCAGGGTGTGGCAGGCATGTAGGTACGCAGAGGATAAAGGGGTGTTGACTGCTAAGCCCAGTAAGTGGCCAGTTGTTCTGTGGATGGGACCAGGCAGTTGGGCCCAAGTGGAAGTTGAAAGCCTGGGTGAGGGGCACCCCTCTACACAGAAAGGGGCTGCACCAGAGCCATTGTCCATGGGCCCACCCATCACCCCAGGCCAGTTCTTCAAATCATGCTCTGCGACCCCAGCAGTGAGACTTGGAATGGCCCTAGATGCCATGGGGGAACTCAATGGTGAATAAATCAAGGTACCTGTCCTCAAGAGAGGGAGATAAGCCCTGGGACAAATTACACTAAGACCATTACTCTAACTCTCCTAGTTTCCAAATCATGTTCACATCCCTGAATTTTCAAAGATGGGACTTTTGGAAGAGATGGTGGTCGAGCCAAGCCAACTGTCTTCTGAGGCTACGACCATGCCTCAACTCCCATCATTTCCTGGGAGCTGGTCCTGGGAGGGGCAATGCTGAATGAAGGCACTCGGTGGATCTGGGACTTCAGAGGGAGGAGGGAAGATGGAGTGCAGCCAAAGTCAAAGCCATGTCTAGGTGATTCAGGATCCAAGGACTAAGAAGCTGCAGGGTAGCAGCCTTTTAGGTAGCTGTTAGCCCCATGCTGTGCAAGGAAAGGCCCCTGGGGCTGAGATTGCTGACAATATTTGTCCCAAAGTCATACTGCAAACCGGTGGTAGAGCTGACACTAGAGTCCACTTCTCCCAGAGGCAGTCCCCTAGCCCCGGCTAGAGACCTAATAGGGGACCTCCGGTAGTGGAATTGAAGGCTCCTGCCAGGCTGTACCTGCTCTGCAGCCCTCTCCAAGCTGGCCTCTCACTGCACCTCCTTCTCTCAAGTTTAGGATTGCAGTTGCTTTTTTAAAGTTATGCCTTTGGGCTAATAACCTTGGGCAAGTCACTTAAAAGGTCAATCCCTCATTAATCTGATGGCTACTCCAGTAAATTCACTTCCATTTTTGAGGACTCTTCAGTGCCCCCTTAATGTACGAGTGGGTGTCTGAGCAGCTGGAGGCCATGAGGACTCTAGACAGGGGTTGGGAGGCTGCTTAAATGGCGGGTGTGAGGTGCTGGCAGTGGGCAGTGCCTGCCTAAAAAGTGTGAACATGGTAAAAGGCAGTGGGGGACACCAGAGCAAACATTTTCTGCCTCACAGTTGCTCCCCATAATCTGTGCACCCAGGCTTATATGTGTGGGGTTGTCTGGTGAATTTGGTGGGAACCAGGCGGAGTGGTTTTCTATGGAAGCTGGGGGTGGCGCTGCAATTGGCCACCATGTGTTACAGTGATGGGTTCCAGGTGTGCTCCTGCCCCCGACTCTGTGAGCTGCGGGGTGGGCCTCTGGGTCGGGTGTAGCCCAGGCGGCTCCTGTTCCCTGTAGGGGAGGCAGACTCAGCAGGTCTTTGAGGCCCATTCACTGTTTAACGAAAATCAATACTCAGCCAACACCAGAGTTTAACCCACATGTCTTTGTTGGGTGCCTTGGCAGTCTGGAGCAGCTGAGGATCTCCAGAATATTTATACTTCGAAAAAAATCCCAGGTTTCTCTCTCCTCCTTCACCTATTGGTCAATAACTCCTTGTTGAGCACCTACTGTGTCCACACACACTGCTAAGGCCTTTACAGACCTCACCTTACTTAAGTCTCCCGTATTTACTTCTCCAAGGAGCCCTGATGATACAATGGTTAAGTACTTGGCTTCTAATCGAACGGTTGGCAGTTTGAACTCACCTAGCAGCTCTGTGGGAGAAAGACTTGGTGATCTTTTCCCATAAAGATTTCAGCCTAGAAAAACCTCAGGGGCAGTTCTGGGGTCGCTATGAGTTGGAATTGACTCCATGGCACCTAACAACAACAACATTTAACAGATGAAGAAAATAAGGCTGAGAGAGGTTAAGGAATGCACCCCAGTTCACAGAGCTCTAAGAGGCAGGCAGGATGGGACAGTTCTGCCTGACTCCAAAGCTCACGAGTCTTCTCCTTTAATTTGCAGGATTTAAGTTAGACTTTGGGAGAACATTCCCACGTTTGCCTGGCTCTTTCTCTGCTCCTATCTCTCCATCTCTTGCCTCATTAAACCTCGGTCTCTTGAGAGGGAGGAAAGGGGACCCTCCATCGGTGAACCCCCCCACTGCCCACGTGCTGCTGCCTTTTTATACTTGGGGAAACTGAGGCACAGAAGGAACGGATATGCCCCAGAGCAACTTCCAGGAGAGTTTTGAGAAGTTTCAGCTCCAGGAAAGCCTTGCCTGATTAATTGTGTATCTGGCTCCAGCCATTCAACTCTGCTCAATTGTTTGATTAATTTATTTAGTGTGTTGTTGTTAGCTCCTGTCGAGTCGGCTCTGACTCACAGCAATCTTATGTACAACAGAACGGAATGTTGACTGGTCCTGCACCTTCCTTACAATCACCAGGATGTTTGAGTTCATTGTTGAGGCCACCTCCATCTCAACTGAGTATCTCCCTTGCCCTCGCTGGCCCTCTGCTTCACCAAACACAATCCTGAGATTGATCTCTACTGATAATGTGATCCATAACATTTTCATTGGCTATTTTTTGGAAGTAAATCACTAGGCTTTTCCTCCTAGTCTGCCTTAGTCTGGAAGCTCCCCTGAAACCTGTCCACTATGGGTGACCTTGCTGGTATTTGAAATACCAGTGGCAGAGCTACCAGCATTGCTGCAACACGTGAGCAGCCACAGTATGGCAAACTGACAGCTGGTGGGTGAGTGTATGCGTGTGGGTATAACTAGGCATACAAGTGTCTGTGGCACCTGGGGAATCCTCCACCATGACCTGGGTTGAGTTTGAATCATTGGTGCATTTGGGGAAGGTAATAGCCCTTGGTGTTTTGGGAATGAATGTTTCTTCAGGACAAGGATCAAGCTCTGACTTTTCTATGTATCTCCCTCAGGGCCTGAAAATGGGTACATTTTGCTGTACCTAATAAAAGTGTCTAAAATGTGAGTGTGTTACTAAATTTTCCTAATGCCAGTAACTTAAAAACACTTGGAAAACAGATGGGGAGGGTGTGCTCCTGCAAAGAAATATATATATATATTTTTTTTGTATTGGGAGGTAAACCTTCTCTAAACCCATCTCTGAAGGAGATGTTTGAAAGACAGTTATTTTAAAATAAGAGGCACCTCTACAATAAGAGGGCTTCTTATTACTGGGAGACCTGTACTACAGTGAATCAGGAGTCCTGGGCTTGGTGCCGTGGCTGTCTCTAACTCCGGTGAGTTACGTCACTCTGGGTCTCAGGCATCTCCTAGGACATGAAGCCATGGATGAGGCCAGCCCTTCCCAGACTTTCATGTCTATGCGAATCACTGGGGGATCGTGACAGAATGCAGGTTCTGATTCAGTAGATCTGAGGAGGGACCCGAAAGTCTGCATTTCTAACCAGCTCCCAGGTGATGCTGGTGCTGCTGGTCCATGGAAAATTCTAGAAAACCTCTTAGAGCTCTTTCAACATGGACATCCTGGGCTATGTTTTTTTTTTTTTTTAACATTTTATTGTATTTAAGGTAAAAGCTTACACAGCAAATTAAGTTCCCATTTAACAATTTCTACACAAATTATTCAGTGCTGTTGGTTACGTTTTTCACAATGTGTCATCATTCTTATTCATTTTGTTCTCGTTGGGCTACGGTTTTGAGGTGGTGAACCAGAAGCTGGGTTCCTCATGTTTAAGTACGTCCTCACATTCACACATACACGTCACACCAGGAGAGACAGAGGCAGGAAGAAGGACAGAAAAACAAACAGGAGGCATCACATGAATAGGAGCAGACACGGCAAGGGGTGCAGAGAATGACAGAAGACACTTGGGGGCTGAGAGATGGACAGGGAGAGAGAAGGAGGAAGACACATGGGAGACCATGGAGGGGAGTGGAAAGAGAAATGGAGAAACAGAAGAAGAAATCGAGACTCCCAGACTTGTTTCAGTGAGGGGTCGAGTGTGCAAACTGGAGCCCTGCCTGAGCCTGCTCCCCCCAGGAGATGACGCTGCCTCTAGCTTTAATCAGGTCTGCCTCAAGCCCTGAGGGGTCCCATTATTTTATTCTTATGTTTATATATGAAAAAAGATCCTCTCTTCCCTCCCCACTGCCCTCTCCATCACAGGACTCCAGCCACCATCACAGCCCTGAAGAGGAAGGACAGACACTCCTCCCTCGTTAATCAGAACAGAGGCCCGCGTAATGGCGGTGAGCAAGGGTCCTGGAAGCTACCGTCTGATTGAACATTAGTCATACTGCATGTTATATTCTGTAATGAGAAAATTATTCCAAATTGCCCCAAGGGATGATTGTGATTAAACTATTTGCCTTGACTTCCTTTGCTAAATTGAACGTGCAGGAACACACACGCACACACACACACATACACACTGACTCCCCCACCGAATCTGCTCACCCAAGATCCTGGAACATACCCGCTCAAGGGTTTGGTGTAGTCTCTGAATTCCAGAGGGTTTACACTCCCAACCTGTTCAAGGCATGTCTTTTCTTGATGCAATTTGAAGCCAGCTCAGCTCTGAGAAGGGAATAGGAGTGGGAGGAGAAGAGAGAGGGAAGCTATTAGTGGGGTCCTATCAAGCCTTGTCAACCAAATCCCATTCCTGCAAGGTCCTAATTGTCCATGGTTTGAAGGAAGCTCAGCTGCCCTCGATATGCTTGTCCTGGGCATCAGATGTCTGTTTCTTAAATAAAGAAGCATTTTTCGGGCAAGAATCTGGCATCTTTTTTCAGATTTCTCTTTATTTTCTTCACTGTGAAACTCCAGTTTTATTTGGACCTCCTGTGCATAAGCTGGGCCAAACCATTAATATGCAGCCTCTGTTTACCGTTACAGGTTTTTGAAGCTCAGTTTAAAAGGGAACAAAAGCATACTATTAAACAAAGAATCTTTGGAACTAGAATGTTTTTATGCAGAATTTATAACATGAAAAATGAACTCAAAAGTGCTTGGTCTTGATTACTAGGGCATTAACATACCACCTCCCTGATGATCTCTTTAAACCCTGGCCACCTTTCAAGGTCTAGCTCAAATGGTCCCTTCTCTGGGGTTCCTCTTTGACCATCACCACAGTCATAACTGCCCTCCCAAGTCTGGGCTCCTGTTGCTTTGTCTTTAGTTGACAGAGTTCAACAAATGTTTATTAAGTACGCGTCAGCTTTTGCTAGGTTATGCTGTGTTAACAAACACCCCCAACATCTCAGTGTGTTACAGTAATGGTCTTAGATGTCAGCTGCAGGCTGGCTATGACATGGCCTATTCATTCTGGGACCCAGGCTGCAGGAGCAGCCTTCATCCGGGACATACCATTCTCAAGGCAAAGAGAAAAAGAGAACAATGGTGCAACTGTGTGGTGGCTCTTAAAGCCTGGAGTCCATGAAAATTTGAAATTCTGTTCTACATTTCCCCCCTTTTGATCACAGTTCTTCTACAGAATTTTTGATTGACATGTTCAGTAATGGTAGCCAGGCACCATCCAGTTCTTCTAGTCTCATGGCAAAGGAGGCAATTGTTCACTGAGGCAATTAACCACACATTCCATTTCCTCCTCTTATCATTAGGGACTTTCCAATCATAAAATGTAATAATCATTTTTTCCTTTTTAAAGGCAAGTTGCATGCTACTTGACATCTTGGCAGCATGTGATTCTATTGACTGCTCTCTTTTCTCAGATTCTAAGACATGGAGTTCTGGACATCCCATCTCAGTCTCTTTGGGCCCGCCTTTTCAACCTATCCTTTAAATTTCTTTAAGTGTTATGGTTCCCTTTGGGCTGAGAAATATCGTCCTTTGAGTTGATTTTAATTTCCTCCTTTATATCTATGATCACAAACTCCTTGTTTTCTCTGCTAAACCTGGTCCTTCTCTTATGTGGCAGATTCAATAGGATCACGCATTCTTCGCAGCTTCTCTTATCAAGAAGTGGAATCTATTTCCCTCTTCCTGATCTGGGACAGCCTTGTGACTTGCTTTGACCAATACAATGTGATAGAAGTCACGTTCTAAAACCTAGAGCTTAAAAGAAGCCAGTTACCATGTAGGAAGCTAGTCTAGCCTGTTGGAGGGTGAGAGGTGGAGGAGAATTGAGGTGCCTCAGCTGACAGCCAGTCCAACTGCCAGACTTGTAAGGGAGGCCGTCTTGAACCTTCTAGCCCAGCTGACTGTTCAGCTGAATACAGCTGAATGAGTGAGCTCAGGCAAAGTCAGAAGTGAAACTATCCAGCTAATCTCTAAATTCATTAGAAATAATAAATCTTTGTTGTCTTAAGCTACCAAGTTTTGGGGTGGATTGTTCTGAGCAACGAATAACTGAAGTATCCTATATCCTCTAAGCTGGTTAATCACCCTGCCATCTAACTACTTTTCCAACCCCCAAACCTGGAGTCATCCTTCTCTCCTTCTTTCTCAACTCCACATCAAATAGGTCAATAAGCCACATCAGAGGGATCTAAATGTATCCTGACTCTACCCCCTCCTCCTAATCCCTACCCTTCACACTGCTTTCTTTCTGAAACCCAGTTCCATTTCCTGAAACTTATTTTAAAATTCAGAGTATTACCTTCTGCCTTTGGGGTAAAATCCAAACCCTAAACCAGGAAATGTAAGGTTCTCTGTCCACCCTTGTGCCCCACCACTTCTGTTGTTACTAATGTTCTCCCATTTTTTTGTGTGATTGCAGGCCCTTCCTTGCCTCTATACAGGAGCCTTGATCGTGCAGTGGTTAAGTGCTTGGCTGCTAACCAAAAGGTCGGCGGTTCAAACCCACCAGCCGCACTGCAGGAGAAAGATGTGGCATTCTGCTTCTGTAAGGATTTACAGTCTTGGAAACCCTGTGGGGCACTTCTACTCTGTCCTATAGGGTCGCTATAAGTTGAAATTGACTCAAGGGCAATGGGGTTTCCTTGCCTCTGTGTCTTCAAGATTTTGCACAGCAGTTTCTTCCACTAGAATGACCTTGGTGGTGGTGTGCAGTCGTAGTAACCTCCTGTGATGGAGTAGAATTGCCCCATAGAGTTGTTTTTTTTTTAATTTTTATTGTGCTTTAAGTGAAAGTTTACAAATCAAGTCAGTCTCTCACACAAAAACATATATACACCTTGATACACACTCCCAATTACTCTCCCCCTAATGAGACAGCTGCTTCCTCCCTCCACTCTCTCTTTTTGTGTCCATTTCGCCACTTCTAACCCCCTCTACCCTCTCACATCCCCTCTAGGGAGGAGATGCCTACATAGTCTCAAGTGTCCACCAGATCCAAGAAGCTCACTCCTCACCAGCATCCCTCTTCAATCCATTGTCCAGTCTAATCCTTGTCTGAAGAGTTGCTTTGGGAATGGTTCCTGTCCTGGGCCAACAGAAGGCCTGGGGACCATGATCACCGGGGTCCTTCTAGTCTCAGTCAGGCCTTCTAGTCTCAGTCAGGCCATTAAGTCTGTTCTTTTTACGAGAATTTGGAGTCTGCATCCCCCTGCTCTCCTGGTCCCTCAGGGGTTCTCTGTTGT
Source organism: Loxodonta africana (assembly GCF_030014295.1). Classification (NCBI taxonomy): domain Eukaryota; kingdom Metazoa; phylum Chordata; class Mammalia; order Proboscidea; family Elephantidae; genus Loxodonta; species Loxodonta africana. Next base: position 107,316,673 of record NC_087342.1, read on the forward strand.
GTTCCCTGTCAGGGCAGTCATCAGTTGTAGCCGGGCACCATCTAGCTCTTCTGGGCTCAGTCTGATGTAGTCTCTGGTTTATGTGGCCCTTTCTGTCTTTTGGACTCGTAATTACCTTGTGTCCTTGGTGTTCTTCATTCTTGTTTGATCCAGGTGGGTTGAGACCAATTGATGCATCTTAGATGGCCGTTGGCTAGCGTTTAAGACCCCAGACGCCTCTCTCCAAAGTGGGATGCAGAATGTTTTCTTAATAGATTTTATTATGCCAATTGACTTAGATGTCCCCTGAAACCATGGCCTCCAAACGCCCCACCCCTGCTATGCTGGCCTTCGAAGCATTCAGTTTATTCAGGAAACTTCTCTGCTTTTGGTTTTTTTTTTTTTTTTTTAGTCCAGTTGTGCTGACCTCGTCTGTCATAGGGTTTTCTAGGCTGTAATGTTTATGGGAGCAGATTAGCAGGTCTTTTCTCCCACTGAGCTGCTGGTAGGTTCAAGCTGCTGACCTTTTGGTTAGCAGCCACATTGCACCACCAGGGCTCCTTAGAGTGACTTTACTGCTTCTTATTCAACATTGGTAATGTTCATTGGCTCTTCAACAGTTCAATTTTTAATGCAATGTGAGTTATCAATATATCCAAGCCCTTAAAAATTGTCTCTATTCTTTGACCTAGTCATTCTAATTCTAAAAATCTAATTCACGAAAATAATACAAATGCCAAACAATTAACAGACACTTCGGGGTTGATGCTTGGGAGTAGACGAGAGGGCAGGGAAGGAGAAACCATAGGTTTATTGGGATAATCTTGTCGTACTACAGGAGATCAACACGTGAACACATTTTGTCATGTGTAGCTGTGCGTATTGTGTAGCTGTAGCAGGTGCTAAATATCTACTGTGTGATGGTATTGTGCTGGACACTTTTCACCAATATCTCTAATCTTTACCACAATCATGTGAGGTGTTTATTACTACCCCTATTTTACAGATGAGGAAATTGAAGCTCAGTTAGAAAAGGCAATTTTTAAAAATAAACTTTCATTATTGAAGTGTAATTTTTTAACATTAGATACAAGAAGTATATACTACATCGGATGTAAAAACCTTGATGTATTATCACAAAGTGAACACATCTTTTGACTACAACTCAGAACAAGAAATAGGACATCACCAGTGTCCCAGAAATGTCCTCTTTTTCCCCTCCCAGGCACTGCCCCCATTCTCCTCCCCAAAAGTAACTTTTCCTGGCTTCTAATAACTAGGTATAGCCATTTCCTTTAAGTTGCACCATGAGAAAAGGGCCCAGTACCTTTTAACCTGCAGCGTGAGCCCTAAAGGTGGCCAAGCCCTTGTGAGGGCAGTAATGAGATGGGGCTGGCTTTAAAATTCTGCTGCATCCTGGCCCTGGGTTAGGAAGGTGTAGGTGTGGACATCTGTATGTCTCGGGGGAGAAGGCCATGTCTTTCTCAGTAATCAGAAAAAGGTCTGTGTAGGAGAGCCCTTCTCTCTTTATCTGCCCCAGCCAGGAGCTTGGTTTTTAAGGCATGTGTATGTGCATACGTGCACACACATGCACACATGCGTGCACACACCCCGATGATCTATCTATGTTGTGAAGGCTGTTTGCAACTGCAAACCTTCCTAATAAATCCCTGACCTCTTGTGGAAGGCTGTTGTGAACTCAGTGGCTTTAGGAAAGCTTTTAAAGTGACCCTCCATTTAAGCCCTGAGTCAAAGCCTTGTATGTTTTCTTTCCTTTTCTTAACTGGAAGGTTATGTGTTTCTTAGCTACTGGTCAGACTGGATGAGACTGCCAAAAAGCTTTCAGGGAATTTCCTCACCATGTAACAAATTTATGAGTCATATGAAAAACTGGGAAATGCTTCAACCAGCTGCCTCTCATTGACTCAGAGCCTCTTTTTTTTTTTTTTTTTTTAAACACCTTGGTGCCGGGCCTTGAATGGAGCCAGCAGAAGGGTTTATTGTAACTACAAATGGCCTGACATTGCCTGGGAGGAAGCTGTCTTAATCTCCCCCCTTATCTCCATTCTCCTGTCCTCCCCAGCAGAAAGCTATAAAAATTCGCTGCAACTGCTCAGCTGCTGAAAGGCCAGCTACAGAGGTCCTGGCTGTCCCGTCCGAGACTGACGGATGGGCGGGTGGGTGGATGAAGGCAGGCTTTAGGCCTCAACCCCCCATCTTTGCTTGGATAGCTGATGGGTCTCTCAGGCTTCACATGCCTAACTCAGCTCTGATCTTCCCTCACCAAAGCTGCTTCTCCTGCTGTCCTCCCCATCTTAGAAAATACTGACTCCATCTGTGCCAGATAGTATTTTTCCAAAGGAGGAAAACGACAATAACACAACAATATTCCCCAACTCACCTGCTCTTCTGCTGTGTGACCTTGCCTCTCCCCCATCAAGAGGTGGAGTTAATTTTTCTCTGGTTCTTCTCCCCTTCTGGGCTCATGGAAGACTCACTTTCCATCTGGGAGGGCTTTAGGAGGGAGAAATGAATGTGTATGTGTTAATGTGTTAAGGCACTGAGATTTTGGGACTGGTGGTTATCACAGAATGACCCGAGCCTATGTTGACTAATACACAGCCTGTGTGCTAGAAGAAGAGATAGAGATATCTGCAATAATGCAACCTATGTGATGTGACATGACAGTGAAAAAGTAGAGGAGAGGTGACAAACTCCACCTAGTCCAGGGAGGTAGCCATGAGCTGCAGTGCCAGTCCCGTGTGCTTCTCACTTCTGGCCCATTTAGCTCAGTCACCAGTCTTCTGTCTGACCTTGGGCGAGTCACTTGCTTTCTCTGGACCTTACGTACAAAATGAAGAATTTAGACAGGGTCAGCTCTAAGGTTCTTCCAGCTCTAAAATTCCATGGAGTCCTTGAGTGGCACTAATGATTAAGTGCTCGACTACTAGCTGAAAGTTTGGTGGTTCAAACCCACCCACAGGCACTTTGGAAGAAAGGCCTGGTGATGTGCTTCCAAAATTCACAGCCTTAAAAACCCTATGGAGCAGTTCTACTCCACACACGTAGGGAGTAGAATCCACCCTATGGCAACTAACAAGAAAAAATCTCTAAGGTTCTTTCTAGCTCTAAAATTCCCTGCTTTAGGATGGACGTAGCAAGCTACTCCCTTGAAGCCTTGGTCTTGGCCGGCTTCTCCCCTGCCTTGTGTTGCGTCCGGCCCTGTGAGTCAGCAGCATCTCCACAGCCTTGAGGGGATAAGGATTGATTGAGCAGGAAGCAAAGGAAAAGACTTAGTTGCTGCTCCGTGTTTTGACATCCGGAACAATGGTTGTGAAAGCCAAAGTTTGACATTTGCTGGCGGGGTTTTGTGCAGAGAAGACAAGGCTCTTGAAAATCATCAAGGGAAGGTCCTGAAGGGAGCTTGAAATAGAGTTTTTGCCACAACAACAGCCTGGAAGGCTCCCCTTTCCTTCTTTGCTCTGCTCTCCTGGTTCGCACAGGTCCGCCCCTCCTCCCTGGGAGGCAGCCACCACTCTGGGAGGCAGCATTGCGGGAATGATGCAAAGAACCGATCGGAGAGGTACGTTTGGACCTCAGCAATACCACTGACTTGTTGGATGAGTTCGAGCAAATGCCTCCGCTTCTATGGGTCTTAGATTCCTCCTGGGCTATATGTGACCGTGGTGCCTGCCTCCCTGCTGGCCGTGAACATCAAGTGGGAGAATGGGCTTGAAGTGCCTTGGCTGGCAGCCCCACGGGGCGCTCACCAGCCATGTGTCATGCCCTGCCTGTTGCTGCCCTTCTCTTGGTGGAGCCTTCCTGCTCCCAGCTGTCCCTGCTACATTAACCTTCCCACCACTCAGCCTTACCACCTCTCCCTGCCGTGAGCACCGTGGAGCGCGGTCTTTGTAGAATACAACCTGTTCCAGGCCCCAAATCCCCCTACAAGACCCTCCCCTCAACTTGGTCTACCTATCTACAATCTTTCACCATCAATAAATGACAGCTATTTTATCATCATAGGGTCACTATCAGTTGGAATAGACTCCTTAACAACTTTTTTTTTTAATTACTATTATTGAAGGCAGTGATGGTTCAGCGGTAGAATTCTTGCCTTCGTACGGAGACCCAGGTTCAATTCCCGAGCAATGCACCTCGTGTGCAGACACCACATACCTGCCGGTGGAGGCTTGTGTGTTGCTATGATCCTGGACAGGTTTCATCGGAGTGTCCAGACTGAGACCAGGAGGAAAGGCCTGGAGATTTACTTCCAGAAAGCAGCCAGTGAAAACCTTATCGATCACAATTGTCTGATCTGACTTTGATCATGGGGACGGAACAGGACCGGTTAGCATTTTATTCCATTGTGCATGGGGTTTCCATGTGTTAGGAGCTGACTTGTCGGCAGCTAACAACAAATTACTAGTATACCCACACAGGGCTGAGACTAGGAGACACTCTCTCAGGGCCTTTCAAATGCAGGCTCGGCCTTCAAAGGTAGTACTTCCTTAAATTTTGCGCTCTGGGCACCTCTCTGGCCTCAGCCAGTGCTGGTCTGTCACCACCTTAGTGAGCATGCAGTAGTTGCTACACTGGTGTGTTGCTGATTTGGGTTAAACAAGAAAGGCTGTAATGTAGCACGTTTCAATCTCTATCAAGCATCAGAATCACCTGGAAGCCTTGTTAAAACACAAATTGCCAGTCCCATCTGCGGATCATGGAGCCTTGGCGGGGCAGTGGTTAAGAGCTCAGCTGCTAACCAAAAGTTGGCACTTTGAATCCACCAGCCACTCCCTGGAAACCCTATGGGGCAGTTCTGCTCTGTCTTATAGGGTTGCTATGGGTTTGGTTTTGGGTTTTTAATTGCAGATCTTAAGTCTCAGGTTGGGCTCGAGAATTTGCCTTTCTAGCAAGTTCCCAGGTGATGTGGATACTGCTGTTTGGGAGCTCATGTGTAGAGAATCACTACCCTAGAGAACTGCAAAGTGGCACAAAGTCCTCTTCAGGGCAGCTTCAGGGAAAGCCAGGGATCAGTGACTCTGCGCCCAAAGGCCAGGCCGATGTTGCATTTATTCTTTCTGTTCTTGGGACTCTTGCTCTGGCCGCTTGTCACACTCCTGCAGGGCTCCTGGGTCCACAGAATAGGCCTGATTTATGGGCCTTGGCGAACCCTCAGAGTCTGAAGGAGGACAGAAAACCCCTAACAGACTGCGTATCTGCCTCCTTCTCGCGTAAGGCACTTTTTATTGCTCACCAGGCGGAGCGTACACGTGGAGAGTCTGTTGCCTTACTTGCCATAAAACTTGGTAATGGAGTGAAGCAGGGTGGTTATGGAGTTTCTCAGGGGCTACATCCTGCCCTAGCTTGGAGCAAGCTGGAGAGCGTCTCTCTGGAAAGTGCTGGAGCTGGTACACAGCAGCAACTGGTGGGAATCTGTGTGCCCTGTGGGCTGTTTAATGTCACTGTGCACAGAGGCTTCTGGGCCATTGTTATCCCCTCTATCCCTTTCTGTGCTTATTTGGGCAGGCCTGTGCTGGACGTGGCCACTCAGGCTGTATCTGGTCAGACCAACTCAGTGGGGGAGGCTGATTCCCTTGGAATTGGACCATTGTGATCATTGTTTTTCATTGGCTGATTTTCGGAAGTACACCTTGGAAGTGGGCCTTTCTCCCTAATCCATCTTAGCCTAGAAGCTCTGAGGAAGCCTGTTCAGCATCACAGCAACATGCAAGCCTCTACTGACAGACGGGCGGTGGCTGTGCTTGAGGTGCATTGGCCAGACCCACCTGAGGAGAAGAAGGCATGCCAAGTACAGCTCCCCTTCTCAAAGGAATTAGGTAACAACTTGGTGGGTGCTGAGTGATAACAGCTGCCCTTCACCGACCACCTGCTGTTACACCACCCTACTATCTCCCTAACAAGAACTCTTCAGGCCCTATTACCCTCATTTTATAGAAGCAGGGGCTGGGTTTCAGAGAGTTTTCAAGACTTAATGTCTCTCTGCTAATAACTTGGCTCATGAGCATAGTGCTTGGCCCCTAGCAGGGGCTCAGCCAATGTTATTGGGGAAGCTGGGATTTGAACCTGGGTCTTTCTGACCCTGACGCCCCTGCTCTTTCTGCTTCACGAAGCAGGGTGCTGCCCTCTTCCATGCTTCTACCCCTCTGCAGCAGGTTTGTTTTACTCAGTGCAAAAAATGCCACAAGCTAGGCTCCCTGCTCTTTGGGTTTGGTCAAGTATGAGCAGGAGAATGGAGCAGAGGAATGAACAGACCGTCAGCTCTTTGTTCTACTGGAACATCTTCTTCAAGCTCTCCAAGTAGCAGCAGAGTGTGTCAGAATTTCTCTTGCTGGGTGTTGGGAGCTGCACTTAGCCTGGGCTGATATTTTCTCTTTGATAAAATCAGCATGAGATAGTTTGAAGCAGTGAGGAAACCAGTCCTCAAGAAGTCATCAAGGTCCCTGTGGGCAAAGGAGCCTGTCTTAGCAGAGTTCATTATAATAATCTGTTTTGAGGCATATTTTTTCTTTTTTTTTTTCACTCAGTGAGCTCTAGAAAGACCTTACTGGGGCCCAAATGTGAGTAAACATAAAGATGTCTGATGAATGGTTTAATAGAATTAAAGGACCTTATCATTATAGGAAGGTCCCTGTGTGGTGCAGATAGTTTGTGCACCAATCTAAAGGATGGTGGTTTGAACCCACCCAGTAGCACCGCAGAAGGAAGTCCTGACGGTATGCTTCTGGAAAGATTACAGCTTCTGGAAAATCCTACGGAGCAGTTCTGCTCTGTAACTCATGGGGTCACCGCGAGTTGGTATCAACAAGATGGCAATGATTTTTACCATTATAGGAGAATTCAGAAGTGATTTAACCTTGAACTCCCATTTTACAGAAAAAGAAAGTGTTTCCAGAGATGAAGTGACTTGTTCAAGGCCACAGGTGAGTTTGTGGCTGAATAAGGATTAAAGATCAAATCTGCTAATACTTGGGTTTGCAGTGTGTGGGACAAGGAGAGAACAATGGATTTGGAATTTGGATTGTGGAGTCTAGTCAGAGGTCTCTGAATGGGTTACCCATTCCCCAGTCCCTGCCCCCTAAGCTTGATCATCTTCTGGACAAAGCTGTTATTCTTTGGGACAATATTTATGTGCAGGGTTAAATATTTTCAAGAAAATTCAACATGCTCTTCAAAATGTTGGGTTGATGATGCTTCCTAGCTTAATTCATTTCACTTTTTTCTCACCAGAAGTGGGAGATACAAGGCCATATAACTCTACTTAGTTCAGCTTCCTGCAACTCTCAGGTATGCTGTCCCTGAAGCAGCAAGGTGGGGGGCACTCATGGGATTCAAGAGTTGCCTTGTCTATTAACTAAGCGGATCCCTCATGGCATAGTGGTTAAAAGTTTGGCTGCTAACCAAAAGGTCAGCAGTTTGAATCTACCAGCCACTCCTTGGAAACCTCATGGGGCAGTTCTACTCTGTCCTATAGGGTTGCTATAAGTTGGAATTGACTTGACAGCAATGGGTGTTAGTTAAGCATCTTTGCTTGTTTTGTTTTTAGTTGCATGCAACAGAAACTCCTCTGACTAGCTTAAGCAAAGGAAAAAAGTAATTTGTTGGAGAGATTATGGGGTACCTCATAAATCAAAGGAAGATTTGAACAACTAAGATTCGGAAAGAAAGGGGCTGCCCCTGATTACTCAGCAGCAGAAGTTCCCGGATTCTCTCCTCAGTTAGAGAGAACAACCCAGCCCAGAAGATTTCCAAACTATTCATGTTGATGCAGATGTCAAATTCCTAGGGAGCAGAATGTGCCTGGCCAAGCTTGGGTCATGCATCTTCCTGTGCCCAACCAACAATGTTCAGTGGCAGGATCGTGTAGCAGAGACATGGGCTTTGGGGGCCACCTGGAAATGTCCTCTGTGTCTATCGCCAAAGGGGGAATTTCAGTGAGCTGAGCAGGCATCTACAGGTGTCCATCAGGAGGTGTCTACAGTACCCTGTGAACTTCTACCATACCAGCAAATCTTAACCTTGGGTAATGCATTGGGTTGAATAAACCAAAAAACCCAAACCCATTGCTGTCGAGTCAGTTCCAACTCAGAGTGACCCTGTAGGACAGAGTAGAACTGCCCCACAGGGTTTACAAGGAGCACCTGGTAGATTTGAACTGCTGACCTTTTGGTTAGCAGCCATAGGTCTTAGCCACTATGCCACCAGGGTTTCCTTGGGTTGAATAGTGTCCCGCAAAAACTCGTGTCCACCCAGAACCTCAGAAAGTGACCTTATTTGGAAATAAGGTCTTTGCAGATGTAATTTGTTGAACTGAGATCATACTGGATTAGGGTGGACCCTGAGTCCAGTGATTGGTGTCCTTATAAGAAGGTCATATGAAAACACAGAGACAGAGGGAAGAAGGTCATGTACAGAAGGAGGCAGAGTTTGGAGCGATGCTAAGGATCACCAGGAGTCACCAGAAGCTAGCAAGGGTCAGGGAAGGATTCTTCAGAGGGAGTGTGGCCCTGAAGACACCTTGATTTTGGATTTTTAACCTTCAGAGCTGCGAGAGGATAAATTTCTGTTGTTTTAAGCCACCCAGTTTGTGGTAATTTGTTATGGCAGCCCTAAGAAACTAATGCAGACAGTGTAGAAAGTCATTCCTACCATTTCACCACACAGGAAATCAGCTTCCTTAGCACCACTGTTAACTCACTTGTCTTCACTTATTTAAGATCAGAACCTTGGGACTCTGGCCAAGGCACTTTCCTTCTTGGGACTCAGCTTCTCATCTGTAGTGAGTGTGTTAGTTCTGATAATATTTAAGACCCCTTTAAGCTCTAATATAATCATCTGACTATAGCAGCTCAACAGCCCCCTCCCCATGCCCCACGTAGAAGATCCCCTGTCTGTGCCTACAAGTATATGTGCCTACAAATATGTGTGTGTGAATATGGTCTTTAAGAGGGTAGCACACAGTCATGTACTCAGGCACCTTCTAAACTCAATGGCGAATGTTCTTTTAATGAAAGGGGTTGGTCAAAGCCACTGTCTGGTCACACTGTGAGTGAGAATCATCCGGATGGGCTACTAAATTTTCTAACCAGGAAATTCAAGGGCTGGTGTATCCTTCCCAATGGTGTGTAATTGTTGTAATTTAGGCTAGAACTGGAATTAGAGGTCCTTTCAGGGCTTGACTGATAAGAACAGCAGTGATAAGTGGGGTGTGGGATGAGGTGGTCGAGTGGGACTAGAAGGGGCATGGGTGAATGACAGCACAAAGGAGAGAGTGAGATTGTGGGAAATCTCACAGAGGCTCTTTAAGGGTCAGTAGGTTCACAGACTTAGACGAATGAAATCTGTGGGAGACGTGTAGGAATCCTTGAATTATCAGCAGTTATAAACACTCAGATCTATCTCATGATTCATTTAGGGTGGTGGTGAGGGTGGGAGGGTGGGAATGTGTCAATGGAAAGGACGCATCCCATGTTGGGAAACACCTATCACCAGGCTCTCAAACATGACCCCAACTTGGTCCCCACCCACAATGCGAAGTCCAACTCAAAATTGGGTCCTGAACCATTACCACCTTCCCTCAGGATCTCAGTCAACGTCCCAGAGTTAGATAATGATAATCCTCAGAGATAACACAACTTCATTCCAATATTTTCTCCCCAAGTGCTCCCAAACAGAAGTCATGTCTTTGGCAGTTCTACGCAGGTAGCTATCTTTTCTTCCTGTAAGCATTCATTTTTTACTGTTGGCTGCAGCAGAGACAAGCATCTCACTCTCCACAGCCACATGCAGGGTGGGAAGAAGGGGCAGATTGAAAACAGGCCTTCTTGCCATGGTGCTCATCACTTTAGTCATGGAAGAGAATCTTTCCCCCAAGCCCCAACAAACCTTTCTTTTTATCTCATTGACCAGAATGTCAAGGTCAAAGACCAGTTGATTGCCAGGCCTGACTCAGATGAATTCTGCTTCATCCCCTGGAGCTAAAGGACAGACAGCCCTTTCCGGAGCCCATGAGTGCTTACCAGGGTATGTGTACAGCAATATGGTGGGTGGATATGTGCAAAGATGGGGATATTTGAATGCGGAGGGCCACTGGCTGACTGACCGTCCTGGCACCCAGCTTGGACATCTCATCCATCTTTGGGCTCCTGAGTGGCCTTCCCACTGGTTGCAAATAAACAGAGCATGTAGGATTCTTTTAAGTGTTTATGTGAGGAATCTCTGGGTGGTGAAAATGGTTAAATGCTTGATTGCTAACCAAATGTTGGCAGGTCAAACCCACCCAGAGGTGTCTCAGAAGAATGGCCTGGTGATCTGTTTCTAAAAGGTCACAGCCCTAAAAACCCTGTGGAACAGTTCTACCCTGCATACATGGGGTCACCATGAGTCGGAATCAACTTGACTGCAGCTGGTTTGGTTTCTGGGTTTTGTGTGTGTCTGTATGTGTGTTGTGTAATAGGCATGTATGCATGTGACAGAAAGAGAGTTATGACCTAAGGTCTTGTAATGTTTCTCCCTTAATTAGACTTGCGGAAATGCATCATTTTTGCTTTAAAAGAAGTGTAATGAAGATGGATTATAGTTCAGGGTCTGATTGGAAAGAGCCAGGAACTAAGATTAATTAGCAGCAGCGTGTGGCTTATTTTCAAGGTCGTTTTTACTTGGCTTCCAGAAACCGTGGCATAATATCTTCAAACTCTCACTGAACTTTATATGTGTATCGTGGCGGGTATTTGCCCTCCCGTAGTACTCTCTGGGCGGCCAGCCTCTGTCGCTTGCCATATAGCGATGTCTGTGGATGGCCACCTCATATTAGACTGCCCCCTCTGGCCCTCACCCAGTTACGGCTTCAGTATGAATTGCTTTCCAGCTGACATTTACCAGGAGATATGTGGGTGTTGGATTTCGGGGTGGTTTTTAATCCTGCAAGCTGTTTAAAGTCTTCTAAAATTCCTCAGCATCCTTTCTTTTATTAGTGCTTAAGATTTCCAAGGATTTTCCAAAATAGAGGGAGAGCTTTAAAAGAACTCAATCATTATAGTTCCTGTGCCCACTGGAGAGCTTAAGTAACATCATGGATAATTCCTTGGTTAGCATTCAGGTCCCCAAAGGACAGTCCCAACCAGTTGTTCAGGCTTTTCTTTTCTTCTCTGACACCTTTGCCTTCTCTTGGAAGGCTACCCCTTCTTTTTTCTACCCAAGGACTAGCTGTCATCACCCTAGTAAACCCATCAGTAATTCCAGCCACACTTGGGATAAAGCTATACTTCTTACCAAGTCCCCCAGGGCCCTGCCTGCTCTGGCCCTCAGCTTCCTCCCTTTCTCCCTAGGCTCCAGGCACACAGCTTTGTTTGAGTTTTCTAAACAAGTGAAACTTCTTCTGGCTTCAGAGTCTTTACACTTGCTGTTCCTGATGCCTGGAACATGCTCCCCAACTCTGATCTTTGGCTAATTTCATCTCATCTTCCAGGTCTCAGTTTAAATGCGAATTACTTTAGTGTGTGGCCTTTAGAGCCATGGTCTTGTAACTCCTACCCAGATGATTGTGTGATAGGGTAATTGTGGCCTACCAAGGGGATTGGTCAGTTTTGCCTTAAAAGAGAGCCAATTCCAGCACAAAAAGGAGAGCCCACCATCACCAAAGAAAGAGAGACCCACAGGAGATGGTGTAGTGGGCTTCCAGGCCCATGGAGTGAGAAAACTGAGTGCCTTTGGGCAGAGACTGAGGACCAGGGAGAAGTCTGCCCCTGACCCACGAATTTGGGACTTGCCAGCCTCCAAAACCTTGTGAGCCATTTCTTTCAAATGGTCTGTGAGTTCTATGAGATGTTAGAAAATATTAGGGAACCCAAAGACAAAAGGGAGAGTACTGAGGTGAGAATGAATAGTTGATGTTAGAGATGATGGACAGGTATAGCAGCTTGGAAAAGCTAGACACTTGGGACGTACTTAACCTCTACCTCATAGGAACCAGTTTTGTACTGATCCTTATAAAAGAAATTACTCGTTTAAGATGTGACCTTCTTGTAGAGGCCTTTTTCACCCTTCCCTTCTCCAAGTCTTGACCACAGCATCCTGTCTGGGTCCTCTGTAGCACTTAATGCAATTTGTCTTTTTTTTTTTTTTTTCCTATTTCTGTGTCTACTTGTTTGGTCTGTCTGCCCTGCTAGACTGATGGCAGTATCTTGCTGGCATGTTCACCATGGTATCCCTAGGGCATGGCTCGGTGGGTGCTCAGTCAGTGAGTGAAATCTTACCTACTTGGGCAGGATCAACCAAGGGAAGAATTTTGTGCCAAAATTCTGGCATGAACTGTATTGTAGTATGTTCCAGTGAGTGAATTTAGAAAGAATAGCATCATTCTATTCTGAAACAGACACACACCTTAGAGTTAATTTCATCCAAGCTTTTCATAGTCGAGGCAATTGAGGCCCAGAGAGGGACAGTGGCTTGCCCAAAGTGGCATGGCCAACTTATTCATCACCCCACTTGCTGCTGGGGAGACTGAGAGCACTCCAGGCTTCTTGCTGTGAGGGCTTTGGAAGAAACCAAATCAATATGCTTAACATTATTTTTGTTCATCTCTTTGAAAGATACAATGTGGCAGTTAAGTCCACTGTCAATATTTTTATGAACTCTGTGGAAAATATGATGTTAAAGGCTTTTGGTAACCAATTCATTAAGCTTGGCTTTTTCTAGGCCACCACAAAAGGTAAATAAACCCTAATGAGTAATATGCCCAGACTAAGATCCTGTAAGTTATCCAGAGTCAGTGCCTCAAAGCATACTCATCTCCCCTACTCCAAACCTCAGGGGAGTCTGAGAAAGGTGATCCTAGCCCTGTGCTGTGCCCCAAGACCTTCAGACAAAGACTTATTAACCCACAAATTAGATACTAACTAAATAAAGCCAGAATTTTCATAGACTGAAAAGAATTGCGTAGCATCAGTAATACTATAAAGTCAATACTCTGCCAGTTGGCTTCCCATCAAAGAAGAATTCCCTGGTAGCCAGCACAGGAAGAATAATCTACAAATTCTAGGTGTTGTGAATTCAACAGTGAGTAACACAAAGTCCTAGCCCTCAAGGAGTTCATTGTATTTTGAGGAGGAATTATAGTACAAGGAGGCAAACTGTAAGCCTGGGGTGTATGGTAACTTGTAAGAGATGCAGAGTTAGGAAGAATTCCTTGGAAGGGCTGTAGAATTGAAGGAGAGAGCTCCTTTTTAAAACAGGAGAAACTCGAGTGTATTTACAAGATGATAAGAAGGAGCCAGCAGAAAGAGAGGGGATGAGAGAGGATGAAAATAAGGACTGAGGTCAGCTATTGGCGTAAGGTTCTTAAGAAGGTAGAAGGGAATGGAGTCAAAGCCCAGATTGGGAGATGAGCCTTGGGAGGAAAGAGAACCCTGCCTGTGAATCACATGAAGAAGAGGCAAAGGTTGACACAGGTGTGGATGTGCTGGTAAAAAAGGAACCAAAGTGGAGAAACGGGAAAATGCAGCCACTTTGGGTGAACTAGGAGGTATGAATATCTGCTGAGAGCCTAGGAGGCGGTAAAGTGGTGAAGGGCTTCCTGAGAAGGGAGAAGTTTAACAAAACTGCTGGGCATAATGGCTTGGAGGCTGATTATGTCACAGAGAATGTATACTTGGTGGTAATGGGAGCCTGGTTATTAGGGACCATGAAACAAGAATAGCATAAAATGAGTGGTTGTGTGGGTTTCCCCAGAAGTACTCAGCAGTATGAGTGTAGGTACAGAGAAGGTCAGCTCAATCAGGGTTATTATTTTCCAGGTAGTTATAAGGGAAATAAAACAGGGCAAAGTGGTTAAAAGTTTTGGTAAAACCAAGGCTTAAGTGATGAATCACAAGGTATAGAAAAGGAAGTGAAGACAGAAGGGGCTGATAGGTTGGGGAAAATGCGTACCCAAAGATGTGGAGGTCTCAATAAGTTTAAAAACAGACACTACAGGATTAGTAGAGGAAAAGTACATGAAGGACAGATAGTCATGGACAGAGAATGGACTATTAGAACTTTGGTTTTAGGTAACAGTGAGCTAGGCTATTTGGACCAATCCTCCTGGTGAAAATAACCAAGAATATTGGGTAAAATATAAAAACGACTTCTTAAAAATAATTAAGAGTTGACAAGATTATAAGAAATTACCAGGCCAACATTGGAGGGAAAAAGAGAAGCCAGAAAGGTAAGAGAGAATCTGTTTTTTCCCCAAGGAAATTTCATATCCCAGCAAATCTGAATTTTTGTTTTGTTTACCTCATGAGATTATGTGGCCCGAAATCAAAGTCAAAGACCATTACACAGTATAGAGTCTGATAGGAGTCCTTCCCCATCATCAACTGGTCTTCCTAAGAAATTGTCCTTAAAGTAGGGTGAACAGAATTATATTAACTTACGCATGGTCTTGCAGCTCAGATTTGTTCCAACTGGTCATCCAGGGAAACTCAAGTCTTGATTTTGGGTTCAGGTGGGTTCTAAACTAAGGTTATCAGACACATATCCTCTATAAATTTTTTTTTCAATAATAATGACAAAAAAAAATGACTAGCACATAGTAAAAGATAACTAAATATATATGGAAATATGATATGTGTGAGACTATGAGGAACCTAGATGTAACATACCCACAAAGATTTTAGATATTGACTATGAAAACTATGCTTTCTATGTTAAATAAAAATATTTGTAGGGAACAAGAAACTATCAAAAATGCATAGTATATTTGAAAGTCAAGTAGAACTCTCCAAGTTGAAAAATATAATAATCAAAATAGAGAATGATCTGTTTGGTTTTGAGGTTTTTAAGGTAGAGCAGTTTCTGGTGTTGGCCTTACTCAGTGTGGCCAAGGGGAAGTTTGTGGATGAGGTGATATGGAGGAGTCATTCATGAGAGGTGAAGTGATGAAGGGATGGAAAAGCCAGGGAGTTTGTTGGATTGTTCATGTGAACTTGTGAATTCATTCAGAATTATGGCAGGACTTGGGATGGACAGGCAAGCCCCAAAGACATCAGGGGATGAGGGAAAGGTGACAGAAATAAAAAAAGAGGGACAGTGGTCTCAACAGATGGGATTGCAACATAAAGGAGCAATGAATTCTAAAAGGAGTGGAGAAGAAGTGATTTTGAAATGGAATTGAGGAGTGAGGCAGATGGATCTCACATCTCTGTCAAGAACTGTGAAGAGTATGAGATTTTACCCCACTTGCAAGGAGTCCCTGGGTGGCAGAAACGGTAAAAGTGCTCGGCTGCTAAATGAAAAGTTGACAGTCTGAGCCCATCCAGAGGCAGCTCGGAAGAAAGGTCTAGTGATTTGTTTTTGAAAAAACCAGACATTGAAAACCCTATGGAGCATAGTTCTACTCTGACACACATGGGGTCACCATGAGTTGGAGTGAACATGACAGCAACTCGTTTGGCAAGTTAATGAGTTAGCCTGCCATAGTTTCATGGATGCTAGCATAAGACTTGAGATTCCTGGGTCAGAGATAAAAGATAGTTTATTACTCACGGCAATAATGGTAGCCAGATATCAGCATTTTTATTGGTTCTTTGAGTCCCAATTCCTACAAGATGCCAAGAAGAGGGCCAAGTGATACTGCACAGCAAGTGGGTTGCATTTCAGGAGGGGAACCCCGAGATTAGGGAATCTGAATCTTTTATAAGGGGCAGTAAGACTGCCTTTATCTATATAATACTCATCAGTAAGTAGTCTGCCTTTTACTCCTGAGGGAAACACTATTTCTATTTTCCAAGGTCATTACACAAACACCTTGAAAAGAAAGTCCAGAATGAAGGCAGCTAAATGTCCCTGCTGAAAACATGTGCAGATACATGAGGGACTCATGGAGAATTTTCTCGCAATGCTTCCAAGCCCCAGGCCCACTGGGTATGAAGATAAATGGTTTCTAATTGATTGGGTTCAAATGAAGTATTGTCCTTAGGGCCAGCAGGATTTTAGGTAGAGCTGGGAGGGTGAAGGATGTGAGGAAATTAAGAACTTAGGGAGTTTGTTTCTATCCACTGAATACAGAAGTGTTTATTGGAACTACTAAAAATAGAAATTTGTACCAAAATTACATTTGGCACATTTCTAGCATGAACTGTATTGTAGTGTGTTCCAGAAAAGGCAGAGTGGGAGAGGAGCTGGGCACTGGGCTGGAAGTGTGGAGACCTGGATGGTGGTCCAGCTCTATCATTGCTTTCCCTTCCTAATCCATTTCTTCATCTATAAAATGAGAAGGATGGAGACTTTTAATAGCTTTTAGCTTTAGCAAGCTATGATTTCAATGCTTAGAAAACACTAATCCAAACGTAATTACTACCTAAAGAAATTCTCTATTAGCCAGAAAACCCTACTTCCCAGCCAGGCCAAGGATAGAGTTTACTATCAAGATAATGAAGAAGCAGAGAATGGAGGAACCCCCGAGATGATGGCCCCTGGACACCCTTTAACTCAGAACTGAAGACACTCCTGAAGTTCACCTTTCAGCCAAAGATTAGACAGGCCTGTAGAGCAAACAATGACACACATGAGGAATGTGATTCTTGGACCAGTCAGGTGTACAAGACCAAATGGTACCACCTGCCCAGGGGTGTGGACAAGAAGGCAGGAAGGGACAGGAAGGCTGGAAGAATGGAAACGGGGAACCCGGGGTGGAAGAGGGGAAAGTGCTGATACATTGCAGGGACTGCAACCAATGTCATGAGACAATCTGTGTATAAATTTTTGAATGAGAAACTAATTTGCTTTGTAAAATTTGACCTAAAGCACAATAAAATAAAAAAGAAAACCCTATGGAACACACTTGTACTCTGACACACATGGTGTCACCATGAGTCAGAATCTTAAAAACTAACAAACAAACGATGATGAAGAAAAAGGTGGTGATGAAGGTGGTGATAACAATGACTGTGAAACAGAAGATGGAAAATATGGCACCTAGCCTAGTGCTGTCCTTCATCAGCTCCTAATGCCGTAAGGATTCTGGGTATTACGCCTGGGCACTAAATTTGTTTAACTTTTGGAGAGGCTGACTAACTAACCTTGATTCCCTGACGTGGGAGTAGATAGAGCTTCAGAGAGGTGGCATGAGTCAGAGACTGAATGTGAGCTTTGGAGCTCAATTGACCTGGGCATAAATCCAGATTCTTCCACTTACTGGCGATGAAGCTGAGGTACATTACTATTTTGTGGCCTGTCCCACATCCCTCTCTTTTCGGGGCTGCAAGTTCATTTTCTGGAGATTTCCATATCCCTACTCCATCCATGTGGTTCCTGTGGGGAGTTACCATGTTCTTACACGACCACATCCCTCTGACCACAGTTGATTGGTTAAGGGATGGGTATATGGTCCAAGATGAGCCAATCAGAGTCTTTCCCTGGGATTTCTGAAACTGGAACTGAGGAATAAAGTCAGTCCTTCTCTGCTGGCAAAGGCTATGGAGCAGGTACATGGGAAGGTAGGCAGACATGCTTCCTGCCATGTGCAGAAAGCCAGCCTGTGGAGAGTAAAGACCAGAGGTAGAGAGAGGCCTGTTGGTATTTGAGCCTTGGGTTCTAGTTCTTTTGAGGCACAGCTTCATCTGCCTTTCCCAAGCATGGTTTGGCTGTTAAACCCTTTGCTGCATGTTTTGAACTCTTGAACCACAATAAAGAAAACCCTATTTCCAAACAAGATTACATCCACAGGTACAGGTGTTAGGATTCCAACACATATTTTGTGTGTGTGTGTGGTGGGGGGGAAACAATCCACAACAGTCATGGAGGAGATGGTTCCTCCCTCACCTAACGGAATGGCCCCTGTCCCTAGGAGGACTGAGGGGCTGCCCACGGTGGGAGAGGGTTCACTGAGTTCATGAGCGCTCAGATGCTGCTGTGTGCCTCAAGGGACAGGCCCCAAGCTTGGGCCTAAGACAGAGTTGGGGTGGGGCACTGGGGAGGAGGCTGGAGCCAGTTCCCAGAGAAGATGAGTCCTGAACAGGGGCAGCAGCCAGGGTGGTGGTGGGGGGTGGGTTCAGAACTATTTCTGAAGATTTGTCTGGATCTGGTGACCAGCTAGGAGTCCCTGGGTGGTGTAAACGGTTAAGTGGTTGGCTACTAACTGAAAAGTTGGTGGTTTGAACCTACCCACAGATGCCTCGGAAGAAAGCCTTGGCGATTTACTTCCTAAAGGTCACATCCTTGAAAACCCTATGGAGCACAGTTCTACTCTGAAACATGGGGTTGCCATGAGTCGGAATCGACTCTAAGGCAACTGGTTTGGTGACCAGTTGGATGTGGGAGGGAGAGAAGTGGAACTTCCTGAAGTTACAGCAGCTTTGCAAGAAGGTTGTTCCCTGGACAGACTGAGGCAGGTTAACAAATTTTAGCACTCTAAAAAAAAGAAAGAAAGAAAAAGCTAAACAGTAAGCTGAAGTGATTAATTACTGGCATGCTTTAGAAATGATTGTCATTTCTAATATTAGAGACCCAGGTGCATACACTTTATTACACCTGTCATTTGTCACATAGTTTGCATTTTCAGGCTGGTTCTCTCTGTAGTCCCCACGGACCCCAAGGAACAAAGTATAATAACTTTGATTGACTTCTCTGTGGCCTGGTTTGGAGGTTGGGTGGTAGAATGGACAAAGTTTGAGATTAGGGGCCCCAAATTCTGGGTTTGTAGTCCGGTGACAGGAGCCTTGGTGGCACAGTGGTTAAAGCACTCAGCTGCTAACCAAAAGGTTGGCAGTTCAAACCTACCAGCTGGGAGAAAGATGTGGCAGTCTACTCCCAAAAAGATTTATACCCTCGGAAATCCTATGGGCAGTTGTACTCTGTCCTACAGGGTCTCAGTGAGTCAGAATCAACTCGATGGCAGTGGATTTGGTTTTTTTAGAGTCCAGCGATACTGTTAATCGGCTATGTGATTGCAAGCAACTCACTGCTTCTCTCTGAGCTGTGTGAGGAATAGTTCTCCATCTTCCTGGTGGCTGCCTCTGGGCCTGCCAGGTGGGCATGGAGCCCCAGCTGTACCCTTCTTCAAGGGGGGCTCCCCTTTTGTCTGTTTATACCCTGTGGTCAGGAAACATTTCAATTTTTTTTTTAAAACAAGGCTTTCAAACCAGTGGATGAGACTGCATACTAAAGGTCCTTCCAGCGTACACGTTCAGGGGTCCTAGGTGGTGCCAGTGCTTTGCCATCGGCTGCTAACCTAAAGGTTAGCGGTTCAAACCCACTCACCCACCCATTCAATAGCACCACAGGAGAAAGGTCTGGCAATCAGATTACATAAAGATTGTAGCCAATAAAACCCTATGGACCAGTTTTACTCTGTCACATGGGGTCACCATAAGTAGGAATCTATTAGAGGGCAATGGGTTTGCTTGTTTTTTGACCATCTCAGGGCCTTAAAGGATTAATGGAGAGCTAGACTAGACTTGACTTGCATTAAACTGGTGTGCTTATCATGCCTGACTTATTTTGTGTGAATTAAAAGCCCTGATGTAAGTGCAGGTGGGTGGACATCAGCCCAGATAGGGCCTGGGGCACCACTGCCTGCAGAGGGAGCAGGTTTGTGACTTACCTGCACCTGGTAGTCATTACCTAACTCACAGGGCTGCTCACCTTCTGGGAAGCTTTGCCTGCTGCTAGAAAGGACTTGATTTAGACTTCAGCATAGTAATTTGGACATCATAAGGTTTAGGATTACTCGCGGTGCCTTAGTCCCACCTGAAGGCTTTAAGAAGTAAAAAGGGGAGGAATGTCATCTGAAGTTGAGATTCTAATCGTCTTTGGTAGGTTTTTGATGTGTCGGTTGGAGCTTGGCTGTTGGCCCAGCCAAAGACCCCCTGGGAGGCCCTGCACAGAGGCGGGCTGTGGGGAGAGGCTGGAAGAAGCTGTTACTTGGATCCACGGCTAGGTTTGGAGAAATTGTTCCCTACAGAGAGTAAGTGGTGCCACCAACTCAGCTCTCAGAGACTGTGGTTGAGCCCATTCCTCCTGCCCAGGCCAGTTTACCCTGCTCCCAAAGGCGCTCCCTGAGTCTTGCACACTGTGACCTTCTCACTCACTGGGCATGATGTGCCCCTGGTATGTCACCCCACCTCCTCCAGGTCCTCTCCCACCATCCAACCCTGGACTGCCTGTGGGGCAAAGACCTTCCCACATTGGCCGACCCTCCCTGGCATGTGGCCTCAGACCGTGGCCATCTCTGGCTCTGCTGGCTTCCCTCCTACCCTGCCCTGGCCTCTCAGCACGCCCTTGGCCTGCCCTGGCCTGGCTTCCATTGGAAATAAAGCCACAGCGTCTCTGAGTCCCACCCTTACTTACTCATATTGACCAAATGAGTTGACGGTGAAGCCATTTGCGATCTAGGATTCCTGAAGAGTCTGTCAATAGCGATTTCCCATATACACAGATCTGAGCCTGTTTCTTATCTGTTTAAAAAAATAAAACCAAGAAAAAACAACCCTTTAACTTCACTCCATTTTCTAATGAGTTAAATACGAACACCTCAGCCTGGAATTCAAGATCCTTTGCAATCTGGTCCCAATATACTTGGCCAACCTCTGCCCCTACTGCATTACACGTGGCCTTTGCTTCTACAACTTTGCTTGGAGATCACTTGCTGATTCCTGAACGTGCTCTGAACTACCCACTCCATACCATTATATCCACTGCTCCCTCTGTCTGAGTGGCCACCCTACTCTGCCAATCCGCCTATGCAGGCTGCCAGGTTCTCCTTCCCAGCTCATCTCAAAGATCACTCACTCACCATGAAGCTTCATGGTCCCCAGACTCATATGACCTCTTCTGCCCCTGCCACTCCATCCTTCCCTGATTTGGTTAGTGGCTCATCTCATCTCCCTTCCCAGTTTGTGTCCTTTAGGGCAGGCACTGCATCTTTGTATTCTCCACAGTGCTGGGTACATAGAAGGGGGAATTTGAGTTTACTGATTGAGTGGAAATTGAAGATGATGAATGGCGGCTCCTCTTGGACAATCAGATTGGCTTTGGAGCGATAGAAGGAAGAGGCAGAGTATAGAATAGAGTTTCAGGGGAGCCCATCAGGTCTTCCTGGGTTCCCCAGACGGTGGTCGCCTGTGATTCTATGGTATGTAACAGTTCTCAAACTCATTACTACCAAATTGTTTTTTTTTCCTATTATTTTTGTTCCTCCTGGACCATATGTTTGGAAATATTTTGTCTGCCAAACAAACGGCATTTATTTACTAATTTATCTTCCTACCTTTACTATTCAGTGACCCATATAGCTGCCACTTAGCGCTTCGGCTCAGAAGCGATGACTAGAGGTATTGCAATGTGCCAATAGCAGAGGAACTCTATATTTTGAGTTTACCTGTACAATCTTATTCTAAATAAACCTATGGTGCCTTTGTAGTTTTGGAAATTTAATGAAGGGCTACATTATTGCCCTCCAAGTTTAGTTGGAAAATCCAAGTTTTTTGTTTCTGTTAAAATTCAAATCCCCTGATTGGAGTAACATTTTAACCTTGGTTATCATTTACACCATTATGCCTAGTGAATGGGTTTGTTAGGGTCTTACTCTGAGCAGGTTTTGATGGGAGAAGAGGGAAGGGAGGAGCCACCCAAGGAGAGGAAGAGAGGGGGACATTGAGCACCATTGGAAGACAATTATTAGGAGATGGTTTAATTTCACCCCTTACTGGACTTGACTAGGTCCCTATACACTCAAACCTCAGTTTGAGGGAATTTCAAAGTAGAGCGTGGCAGACCCTGTTGGTCATACCCAGTAGCCATGTCCCTTTTCCCCACTACAGGTTAACCAGTTGCCATTGAGTTGACCCCAGCTCATGGTGACCCCGTGTGTGTCAGTAGAGCTGTGCTCCGTAGGATTTGCAATGGCTGATTTTCTGGAAGTAGATTGCCAGGTCTTTCTTCTGAGTACCTCTGAGTGGACTTGAACCTCCAACTTTTGGTTTAACGGCTGAGTGTATTAACTCTTTACACTACACAGGGACTCCTGCTCATCAGTATACCCTGTACTGAATTCCTTCCCTTCCTGGCCTCACTTCCCTCCCTTATCAGTGCTTTCTAGGATCACCTCCCAAATAAACCACCTACACCAAAATAACTTGTCTCAGGGTCTGCTTCTGGGGAAATCCAGCTCAAGACAATATCTTTTTTTAAATTTTATTGTGTTTTTGGTGAGAGTTTCCAACACAAATTAGCTTCTCATTCAATAATTTATACACAAATTGTTTTGTGACATTGTTTGTAATCTCCACAATGTGTCAGCCCTTTTCCCTTTACATCCTGGGTTCCCCATGTACATTTGTCCAGTTTTCCTGTCCCTTCCTGCCTTCTCATCTTTGCTTTTGGGCAGGTGTTGCCCATTTGGTCTTGTACACTTGGTTGAACTAAGAAGCATGTTCCCGATGTGTATTGTTGTTTGTTTTATTAGGCCTGTCTAATCTTTGGCTGAAAGGTGGACTTCTGGAGTGGCTTCCGTTCTGAGATAGCAGGGTGTCTGAGGGCAATAGTCTCCGAGGTGTCTCCAGTCTCTGTCAGATCAGTAAGTCGGGTCTTTTTTTTTTATGAATTTGAATCTTGTTCTACGTTTTTCTCCAGCTCTGTCTGGGACCCTCTATTGTGATCCCTATCAGAGCCATCAGTGTAGCCAGGCAACATCTAGTTCTTCCGGACTCAGGGTGGTGAAACTGTGGTTCATTAGTTCTTTGAACTAATATTTTCATTTGATTTTCTTCATTCTCCTTTGCTCTGGACAGGATGGGATCGATAGATGTATCTTAGATAGTCACTTGCAAGCTTTTAAGACTCCAGATGATACTCAACAAAGTAGGATGTAGAATATTTTCTTTATGAACTATTGTCTTAGTCATCTAGTGCTTCTATAACAGAAATACCACAAGTGGATGGCTTTAACAAAAACAAGTTTATTGTCTCACAGTCTAGTAGGCCAGAAGTCCAAATTCAGGGCACTGGCTCCAGGGGAAGGCTTTCTTTCTCTGTCTGCTTTGGAAGAAGGTCCTTGTAATACATCAGTCTTCCCTTGGTCTGGGAGCACCTCAACACAGGAACCTCAGATCCAAAGGACGTGCTCTGCTCGCCACACTGCTTTGTTGGTGGTATGAGGTCCCCATGTCTCCCTGCTCACTTCTCTCTTTTATATCTCAAAAAGAGATTGGCTTTAGACACTACCTAATCTTTTAGCCCTCATCAATATAACTGCTGCTAATCCATCTTATTACATCATAGTGATAGGATTTACAACATATAGGAAAATCACATAAAATGGTGGACAATCACACAATAATGAGAATCATGGCCCAGCTAAGTTGACAGATACTTTTGGGGGACACAATTCAATCCATGACTACTATGTTATACCAACTGACCTAGATGTCTCCAGAGGCCATGGTCCCCAACCCTCAGCCCCTGTAACTTGGTCCCTCAAGGTGTTTGGATGTGTCTCACGGAAGCTTCTATGACTTTGCCTTGGTCAAGTTGTATTGACTTTCCCTATATTGTGTGCTGTCTTTCTCTTCACCAAAGTTAGCACTTGTCTACTATCTAGTTAGTGATTTCTCCACCCCATCTCTCCCTCCTTTATAGCCATCAAATGTTATTTTTTTGTGTGTATGAACCTTTTCTTGGGTTTTTATAATAGTGGTCTTATACAATATTTGTCCTTCTGTGATTGACTTATTTCACTCAGCACAACGCCCTCCAGATTCATCCATGTTGTGTGAGATGTTTTGCAGATTTATCATTGCTCTTTATCGTTGCATAGCATTACATTGTGTACATGTATCATAATCTGTTTATCCATTCACCCGTTGATGGGCTCTTAGGCTGTTTCCACTTTTTTGCTGTTGTGAATAATGCTGCAACAACATGGATATGCCTATGTCTATTCTTGTGATGGCTCTTATTTCTCTAGGATATATTCCTAGGAGTGGGATTGCTGGATCATATGGTATTTCTATTTCTAGCTTTTTAAGGAGGTGCCACATCGTTTTCCATAGTGGTTGTACCATTTTACATTCCCACCAGCGGTGCCTAAGTGTTCCAATCTCCCTGCAACCTCTCCAACATTTGTTATTTTCCTTTTTTTTTGATTAGTGCCAGTAATGTTGAGGTAAGATTGTATCTCATTGTAGGTTTTTTAATTTTATTGTGTTTTAGATGACAGTTTACGGTGCAAAATAATTTTTCATTCAAAAATTTATACACAATTTTTTTTATGACATTGGTTATAATCCCCGCAATGTGTCAGCAGCTGTCTCCCTTTTTCACCCTAGGTTCTCCATGTCCACTCGTCCAGTTTTCCTGTTCCTTCCTGCCTTCTTATCTTTACTTTTGGGCAAGTGTTACCCATTTGGTCTCACGTACTTGATTGAACTAAGAAGCAAGTTCCTCATGCGAGTTATTGTTTGTTTTATAGGCCTGTCTAATCTTTGGCTGAAAGGTGGATTTTGGGAGTGGCTTCAATTCTGAGTTAGCTGGGTGCCTGGAGGCCATAGTCTCGGGGGTTCCTCACTTTCTGTCAGGCTAGTAAGTCTGGTCTTTTTTGTGGATTTGAATTTTGTTCTACATTTTTCTCCTGCTCTGCCTGGGACCCTCTATCGTGCTCCCTATCAGAGTGGCCAAGACAATATCTTATTCCTATTACCCATAGGATAAAGACCCAAATCCTTTTCATAGCTCATCTCCATTTAGTCCAAATCTCCATTTGCACGGCAGGTCTGGGTCCCTTTGCAAGAGAAAACAGGCTAAAAATCCCTTTTCCCTGGTTAGCCTGGTAATTAGTGCTGGCTTCCCACTTGTCCCAGGCAAACCTGCCATCCCCCCCACCCCATCAACATGCAACCTGGATCCCTTTGCCCCGTTGCAGGAGCTGCTCTGTCTTCCTGGCCAGCACCTCCCACAAAGACTCAGCACAGTTGACCCGTCTTTTGAGGAACCATCCCATCTGTTTCAGTCAGAGTTGTAGATGCCCCTTTGTTTCCCTATATAATGCATTAGGCTGACCTAGGCTACAGCCCTCACCACACAGCTGGTTACCAAGACAGATACATCTTCTGAACTTGGTGTGGAGGCCCTAGTGCCAATGGTTTACACACAGGCTTACTACTAACAGAAAGGTTGTAGGTTAGAGCCCACCCAGAGGCCCCTCAGAAGAAAGGTCCGGTGATCTACTTCTGAAAAATCAGCCATTGAAAACCCTATGAAACACAGTTCTGGTTCTGTTCTGACACAAACGGGGTTGCCATGAGTCAGAATCGACTGGATGACAACTGGTGGTGATGTTTGGTGCATGAATGAAAAAAATGCCTGGTCCACCTTACTGGCAGCTTCTGAGGGACAAGGCTCAGAGTCCTGATTCTTTGTGTTCCCTGAAGGCACCTGCTCTACCAGAACAAACCCGGGTCCAGAAAATTCCCAGTGATGACTCAGCACCTCTTTGACAAAGAAGAGTTGAGGTGCAGCTGTTTTTTTTTTTTTTTTAATAATATTTTATTGTGTTTTTGGTTAAAGTTTAAACAGCAAGTTAGGTTCCCGTTTGACGATTTCCACAGAAATTATTTAGTGACATTGAGAAGCTGGTTTTGAGGGGAGACAGGCTCCAGAATACGAGGACCAGGAAAGAACAGGAAGGTGGGGGTGGGGGAGAGAAGAAACGGGAAAATGTGCAAGTCATAAAGCAGCAGGGAGCCCTGCAAACCATTAGATAATTAACCAAAGTGAAAAATCAGAAGGCCGACGCTGGCTGGCATTACAGAGTTGCAGCTGCTTTTGGAGTTTGATTGGATAAAGTATTTTTATTAACTTCATATTTTTTGCCTCTAATTTCTCCCTCATTCTTTCCCATTCTGGAGTCCCACTTTCCTTGACTTCTGGCTTGGCCTCAGTGATAGGCAGCAGCAGGGAGCCACCCTCCCCCTGGCCTTGCCCTCTCTCCCACTCCTGCCCCATCCTGGCTTCTGGCTTGTGTCATCCTCTCTGCCCTGGGTCTGCTTCAGCTTTCGCTGAAATACCAGTGCCCTCACCTCTTTCTATTTCTGCATTCAAAAGAGAGGCAACTCCTGAAGCAGGACTGTTGAACAACAGAACTGAATGTGTTCTCCAGCCCTGAAAACCCTGACGTCCACCCCAGGTAGGGTCCAGGTGGGCAGAGCGGGGCATGAGAAGCCAGGAGACTGAGTTTAAAAAAAAAAAAAAAAAACCCAAACCAAATGCCATTGTTCATGAGTTGATTTCGATTCGTGGCAACCCCATGAGTTACAAAGTAGAACTGCTCCATAGGATTTTCTTGGCTGTAATATTTATGGAAGCAGGTAGCCAGTCTTCTCTTCTGCAGCACCACCAAGTGGGTTTAAACCACCAACCTTTAGGTTAGTAGTAGACAGCAAACCGTGTGTACTACCCAGGGACCTAGAGCCTGGGTTACTCATTCTATATTCTGTCAAACTCATCTTTGGTTCTTCACTGGCAGCCTGGGATCACAAAAATCCGTAGTCTGGAAAATAAAGAAAAATGATAGGCTTTGAGCACTCCCGAGTACCAGGCACTTTTGTGGCTATTACTGAGTTTGCTTCTCACATTGATGCTGTAAGTTGGACAACAAAGTGGGAAAGAATTTAGAATCAAAGAGGTCATGTGACTTGTTAGAATTTGCAGAATTATTAGAAAGCGGCAAGGTTGGGACTCCCACCTAGGATTCCTGTCTCTAAAATCTGCCAATAAATGCTATTCTGAACACTTGAAACATGTCCCCCTCCCTCTATCTCCACTTAGTTCTCCCTGGGTTCCTCTAACTGGGGTCTCAGCTATCCAGCCATCTCTGCCATTCTAGTTATTTTTCCACAAAACAAACATGATGTCAATGTTCCCTTCAAAATGCTGTTACAATGTTGTTAAAATCCTCCCAGACCAGGATACTGCACTGGTCTCACCCCTTCGGGAGCAAGGAAGAATGAAGAAAACTAAAGACACGAGAGAAATATTAGTCCAAAGGACTAATGGGCCACATCTACTACGGCTTCCACTAGATTGAGTCCAGTACAACTAGATTGTGCCTGGCTACCATCACTGACTGCTTTAACAGGGATCACAATAGAGGATCCCGGAGAGAACTGAAGAAAAACGTAGAACAAAATTCTCACTCAAAAAGAAGGACCAGACTTGCTGGCCTGACAGAGACTGGAGAAACCCTGAGAGCATGGCCCCCGGACACACTGTCAGCTCAGTAATGAAGTCACTCCTGAGGTTCACCCTTCAGCCAAAGACCGGACAGGCCCATAAAACAAAACGAGACTAAAAGGGCACACCAACCCTGGGGCAAGGACTAGAAGGCAGGAGGGGAAAGGAAAGGGGACAGGGAACCCAAGGTTGAGAAGGGAGAGTGTTGACATGTCGTGGTATTGTTAACCAATGTCATAAAACAATATGTGTACTGTTTAATAAGAAATTAGTTTGTCCTGTAAATCTTCATCTAAAAAAAAAAAAACAAAAAAAAAACCCTGTTGCCATTGTGTCAATTTGGACTCATAGCGACCCTACAGGACAGAGTAGAACTGCCCCATAGAGTTTCCAAGGAGTGCCTGATGGATTTGAACTGCCGACCTTTTGGTTAGCAGCCATAGGTCTTAACCACTACGCCACCAGGGTTTCCTTCATCTAAGTACAAAAAAAAAAAAAACCCCCTCCAAACCTCCCTAAAATTAAAGCCCAAACAAGGCCCCTGTGACTTTTCTGGAAATACTTGGTCATCTCACACTTTCCTAAACGGTCCTCCTTCCCCCATGAAAATATTTGGGGTAGGAAAGAACCCCCCACTCCATACCTCCTCCCTTTCTGCCTGTGGATGCTTTCTCCTCCTTCAAAGCCAAGTTTCAATGTCAGCTCCCGTGGAAGCCACCCATCACTCCTCCAGCCAAACTCATCTCTTTGTGCACCCTAGAATGGGTCTTTTACTGCCTTTATACACTGGCTGCTCACCATTCATGGACCCTAGGAAGAGGGGACCACTGGACCACTTCTCTATCTGCACCCATGTGCCAGCTGCCAATGGGATTGGGTGCCAAAGTGTGTGCTTTCTGCCTGGGCCCCTGTGCATGATGGAGAAGGCTGCCACCTCTTTGGGGAAAGCTGTTGTAGGCTGGATTCCCTGAGAAGCAAACCCTGAGAAGGAGATTAGTGTGCAGGATGCTTATTAAGGAGGACCCTGGGGTGTCTGGGGAGGAGCAGGGATGGGAGCAAGCATGGGCAGGAGAGAAGTTACACAGGCCCAATGACAGCCTTGGCTGACCCCATGGGGAGCTCTGGAGCAAGCATGGCTCATTCAGGGCAGTCCTGCTTTTGGCCAATGTGTCTCTTCAGAGTACCCCAGGTTGATCGTCACTGGATGTGGGCTTCCTGGGAAAGGACATGACTTTGGACGAGACAGCTCTCTGAAGCTGAGGCAATCACTGAAGGGACAGATGGAAGAGGGCCTTCTGCTGATACTGCTCCCAGTAGCTGGGGAAACAATCCTTCTTTTGAAGGGGCGTCTGGGTGGTACATTACTGTGTCTATCATAGAAGGGTTCCAGCACTCCCGGGAGCATGGACCACTCTCCTCCACACTTTGTATGTACCTGGATTAGAGCTTTTATGATGTGGGGTATGGTTATTGGGCCTGCCAACCCTGGCAGACCACGATGACACCTTGACAGGAATACCTCTGGTGAGCACAGGCAGATGTGGTCAGTAGCTGGTTTCTCTAGATGCCCTGCAGTCCAGCAGTGTGTGCTGAGCACCTGCCCTTGTAAGCCCCTGAGCGACCCTCTCGTACCCATGGAGCCTTCCTCAGGAGTCTGCCCTGTGTGGAGCTGGCCACTCTTCACCCAGCCATTGGGGCATCCACATTTTTTCTTGCCTGTTTGGCCACCAACCCTGAAATTTCAAGGTTATTTTTCATTCTGGGTTCCTTTGCTGGGTTCTGGGAGTGATCTGGAGCAGGGGAGATAGGGGCTGCTGACATACAGCCATAGGGGGTTGGGGTAGTAGTGATGGACTGGGGCTCCGGCCTTCAGCAGGGCTTTCACTCTGCAGGAAAGCATGCCGCAGACAAAAGCAACATTGTTCTAGGGGAGTTGGGAGCAAGGCAAAGGGTCCCTTCGTGGCACTGGCCTCTCCGTCTATGCCAGGGAAAAGCCAGGGCTGGATGCTATGTGGGACATGTGAAACCTACAGTGAGAGTTAGGGCTATGTGGGCTGCCTAGAGAGCAATTCTGCTGAGGTCCTGGGCCCTCACGTGGGAGCTGTGGAAGCACTGGGTCATGGCCTGAGCACCCTAGGCTGGGGGGGCCAAGACTGAATAAGGAGCTCTCCCATATCCTGGTGAGGCTCTGTGGTAGGGGTCCTGGGCCTGGCCTTGATCTTGGGCAAGTCTCAGGGCCTCCCCAGTCTCTTCTTCCTTCCTTGCCCACCTGCCCTTACTAGGAGGTCAGTCATAGGCTTGAGGGGTTCCAGTATTCTGTGGACATTGGGTCTGAGCCCTGGATTGGGACCCACAGCTTGACAGAGGCAAAAATGCTGAAAAATCAGGGGCCGAAGATGATGTATCCATGTGGTGGTAATGGAAGAAAAATGAAAGTCCTACTGCTTTTCCTAACCTTCTCCCTGCTGCCAATCACATTTTCCCCATCCAGGTATTGGGGTACCCCCCAAATACATTAAATCCCTAGGGGCCTTGTTGTTGTGTGCCATTGAGTCGGTTCTGACTCATAGTGATACCACGTGACAGAGTACAACTGCCCCATAGGGTTTCCTAGGCAGAAATCTTTACGGGAACAGATCGCCAGGTCTTTTCTCCTGTGGAGGAGCTGGTGGGTTCAAACTGCCAACCTTTGGGTTAGTAGCTGAGTGCTTAACTGTTGCACCACCAGGGCACCTCTAGGAGCATAAGTGTTATGCAAAGAATTGTGAAATAGTGGAGTGCTGGGTAGTGCGAATGGTTAACATGTTCGGATGCTAACTGAAATGTTGGCGGTTCGAGTCCACCCAGAGGTGCCTCTGAAAAATAGCCTGACAATCTGCTCCCCAAAATCAGCTACTTCAAATCCTATGGAGCACAGTTCTGCTCTGACACACATGGGTCGCCATGAGTTGAAATTGGACCTGTGAATATTTCCGTCATGCTCACCACTCTCCTGCCTGTGCCGTTCATCTATCTGCCGAGCTACCTCCATATCGCAGGGGGCTGACGGCTGCAAACAACATTCCTCAGGCTCTCTTTCCGGTTATGGTTTCTAGTTAGTTCCATCCATGGGAGGCAATGGCAGGAGATTGGAAGGTGGGGGAGAAGGAGAAGCCAGGGTTATTTCTTCCCTCTTCTGGTGGGGCCTTGGACAAAGTCTGCATTGCCTGCATGGTCTCAGCCCCCACTGGGTGCTCTATGTGTTGGATGTTACTAATCTAGGTGGCTTCCTGTTCTCTGTGAGTCCCTGTTTCCCTCACTGAACCCTGACTCTCCTTGCCTGTTCACCTCTCCTCCTCCCTTCAGATGGCATCCACTCACCTTTGAATCCTCAGGGCCATACAGCAGATACTGCAGACACAGGGCTCCTCGGGGCTCCTCTCTGCCTCACAAGCACTCCATGCTTCCTTCTTGTCTGTACTGGGCTGGATAATGTCCCCCCTAAAATTCATGCCCACCCAGAACCCTAGAATGTGGCCTGATTTGGAAATAGGGTCTTTGCAGATATAATTATTTAAGTTAGGATGGGGTCATACCGAATTAGGGTGGACCCTAAATCCAATGACTGGTATCCTTCTAAGAAGGCCACATGAAGGCCCAGACGGACACACAGGAAAGAAGGCCCAGAGAGACACACAGGAAAGAAGGCCATGCATGACAGAGAAGGAGGTTGGAATAATGCAGCTACAAGCCAAGGAGCATCAAGAATTGTTGGCAACCACCAGAAGCTAGCACGAGACGGGGGAGGAGTCTTCCCTGGAGTCTTCAGAGGGAGCCTGGCTCTGCTCGCACTTTGATTTCAGATTTCTAGCTTCTAGAACTCTGAGAGAGAATAGATTTCTGTTGTTTTAAGTTTGTGGTAAGTTGTTACAGCTGCCCTAGGAAACGAGTACACTGCCCGTGTGGCTTCCTCCGTGTATTTTATGTCTTCTGTGTATTTAATGCCTTCTTCTTCCCCTTGCTTTCCCAAGTCTGTCCCACAAAGCCCCACTTGAATCCCACCTCCGGCATGAAGTCCACCTTGACTTCTCTAGCTCGGCCTGTACTGGGCTTTGGTGAACTCCAGGAGGGCAGAGCACACAATTGGCTTTTGTTTCAAGGCATGTTCATTCTTTGGGCTAAATATTGTAACTCTTTGTTATGTCTCCCCAAAATACATCTTGTAAACCCTAACCCCTGTATCTGTGGTTATAGCCCCGCCTGGGGATATGGTTTTCTGTGTTATATTTATGAGGCCATGTCAGTATTGGGTGTGTCTTAAGCCAATCACTTTTGAAATATAAAAAGAGCTGATTAGACATATTATCAAGGAAGCACAGATGGGAGAAGATAGATGCCCCATCACATGAAGATTGCCAAGGAACCAAGGAACGGAAGCTGAGAAGAGACAAGGTCCTTCCCCCAGAGCCGACTGGGGTGGGGGTGGGGGGGTGGGGGGGGCGGGGAGAGAGAGAGAGAGATAGAGAGAGAGCCTTCCCTAGAGCTGGTGTCCTGAATTCGGACTTCTAGCCTAAACTGTGAGAAAATAAATTTCTGTTCCTTAAAGCCATCTACTTATGGTATTTCTGTTACAGCAGCACTAAGAAACTAAGACACTCTTCATAACAAGAATCACATAATAATAAAGACCTCAGAGAGGTTAAGTAACTTGCCTAAGGTCACACAGCAAAGAAGTGGCAGCTCTGAGGCTGGATTGAAGGTGCCTGGCTCTAAAGGCTGTGTTCATATCTGCTGTGCTTTCTCTCTGGGTCACTCACACTCCATGATGTTTTTAATAGGAACCACCTTACAGGTTGTTCAGGTTGGAGAGGTAGATTGAGGGCAGATGATGGGGTCTTAAAAGGTAGGCAGAGGGGCTTGTTGCCAATCATACCTCAGCTTCTCATGGCAAGAAGACTCGGACCTCCAGGCCCCTGAGGTTAGACCCATACTCCTTCACCTCCTTTCTTCCCTTTTGTTCTGGCTCCCCCCTCATCCCCAAGCTTGCTTCATGTCTTGCTTTCAGCCCAGGAATCCCTCCAGCTGTCTCTGACAGCTTGCTGTTTCACATGAAACCTCATCCAGGTAATTTTCCACTTCACACTGCAAAGAATAATAGCCAAAGGGCTATTTTCGCAGGAAAAACTCCTCAAAGCTGAGCAGCCCTCCACCCCTGGGCAGACAGCAGAAGTCTGCAGGGTAGCAGTGCCTGAAGGAGCTGGAAAAAATTAACTCCACGTATAGATTTCCACTCATCCCTGGCTACTACTCACGGTGGTAAGTTTCAATATTTCCTGGCCATCTGAATCCACTTCTGTCTCTTTAATCACAGAGCCCTGTGGGTCTTTGGGCCCCTCTGCCTGGCCTCCCCAAGAACTCAGGGCATGGGTATTCCCCACTGGAGAGTGGCGCTGCCCCCTGCTACCAAAGTATGAGAGAGAGTCAACTCAAAGTGCCTCACGGAGCCTTCCATTTATTCCTTACTAGGGGGCAAGGAGGGAAGTGATGTCTTTTGAGCAGCTGCTGTGTGTCAGTAGCATGCTGGCTACTGAGTACTTTTGGATCGTAAATTTTAATTCTCACCACCTCCGTAACTGGCTGGTTTCTCAGAAGCAGATGCTGAGATTGAGTTGGGGATTGTTGTTAGCTAATGTCGAGTTGGCTCCGACTCGTGTGACCCCACACACGTGGAATGAAATGCTGCCAGTCCTGCACCAACTCAATGATTGCTTGTGAATAGGGCCGTTGTGATCCATAACGTTTTTATTGGCTGATTTTTGGAAGTAGATCACCAGGCCTTTCTTCCGGAGTTAGGGCCACAAGATGTTTATTAGAGATTAACACTTGTGAGAGGTCCTTGGGTGGTGTAAACAGTTTGCACTTGACTACTAACTAAAAGGTTGGTGGTTTGAGCCCACTCAGTGGCCCCACGGAAGAAAGGCTTGGCAATCTGCTTCTGTAAAGCTTATGCCTGAGAAAACCCTAAGGAGCATTTCTACTCTGTGACACATGGGGTCGTCACGAGTTGATGGCAATGGGTAGGTGGTAACACCTGTGAGGGGATGGGGGTGGAAGCAGAATGAGCACAGGAAGAAGCTGAACTGTGATGCAGACCCACCAAAGTCTCAGCTAACCTGATGGGGACTTCAGAACAAGCATTGTCTGTCAGCATGTCTGGTGTTGGGCCAAAGTGACCAGGCCTCTATACCCCCACCTGGCTTTGTAACTGGGTGCAGGCTGCCCCAGGAAGGGAATGGCCTTGGGAGAGGCAGCTTTCTGCACAGGGCCAGATCCTTGAAGGAACCCACAGCTGGAGTCTGTCTGCTGACTGCCTGCCCCTCCACCCCCAGAACCTGGGGCTGTAATGCATCCTCAAAGGGGCATCTGGGAAGAGCAAGTTCGTGTCTGCCTGGAGAAGGAAAGTGGGATGTATTGGGGACAGCGCAAATACTGCTTGTATCCACAAGGTACAGTGAATATCGTGGAGACTGAGATTATGGCGACCTCTGTCTTCCAGGGCCTTGGGAGGATGACCACTTTGGGATAGAATGGAAAGATAGGTTTTGCAATTGGGACTAGAATGTGTACCTGAGAAGGAATCAAACTAGTGGCCTGTAAGTGTCTGTCTGTGCCACCGTTGCCTGAGTGGGTTTAAGTTTTTAGAGACGTAATTCTCAAAGTAGGTTCTGTGGAACACGGGCTCATTAGATGTTAATGGAGGTTAGGTGAAAAGTGAGTTAGTGGCAAAATATTCCTGTGAAGTATTGGGTCAAATAGCCTTAAACAAACTTCTCCCCTGCAGGACTTCTCAGAGTCTTTAACATGTTAATGTGCACTGTCAGTATGCTGGTGTCTTAGGCTGGGTTCTCTAGAGAAGCAAAACCGGTAAGTGTATAAATATCTTTATATAGAGATTTATATAAAGGAAATGGCTTACCGGTTGTAGAAGCTGGAATGTCCCAAATCCATGGGTCAGGCTGGAGGTTTCTCCTGATTCGTGTAGCCACAGGGGCTGGCGAACCCAAGATCAGCAGGGCAGACAGCAGGGCTCTGGCTCACAGGCTGTGAAGACAGATGAATCCCCAGATTGGCAGGCGAGACAGCACGTAGGCTGCTAGCTCAAGTCCCAAAAACCAGAGGTCAGACAAACAGGAGCCAGCTGCAGGATCCAGAGCGAGCAAAAGCCCACAAGCCTTGCCAGAACATCCACTTATATAGGATGCAAACCACACACCCAAGGAAACTCACTTTCAACTGATCGGCTACTCACAGCAGATCCCATTGTGGAGGTGATCGCATTATATCAAATCTCATCTTGGAGGTGATCACATCGTCATATGACTGCCAAACTACATCATAATTGCCGAACCACTGAGAATCATGGCCCAGCCAAGCTGATATACAACCCTAATGATCACAGCTGGATAATGAAAAAGAAAGAAGAATTGATGCGTTTAAACTGTGGTGTTGGTGAAGAATATCGAATACACCATGGACTACCAAGAAAACGAACAAATCTGTCTTAGAAGAATACAACTAGAATGTTCCTTACAAGAAAGAATGACGAGACTTCAACTTGCTTACTTTGGACATGTCATCAGGAAAGACCAATTGCTAGAAAAGGATATCATGTTTGGTAAAGTCAGGGATCAGCGAAAATGAGGGAAATGCTCTATGAGATGGATTGACTTGATAGCTCCGACAATGTATTTAAACATATCCATGATCGTGAGGATGGAGCAGGACTAGGTAAAGTCTTGTTTTGTTATACGTAAGGTCACCATGAATCAGAGCCGACTTGATGGCAACTAATAACAACAATATTGTCAGTATGCAGTGTTTCGCAAGTCCAATTGGCCGTGGAGCTCTCCACTTACCCCCACAAATATGCTATATCTCCTGGGATTATTTTCTGAAGACTACTCTTTGTAGACTATTGTTCTAGAAACTAGGACTCTGGAGTTTTCTACACAATGCCTGCCATAGTACCTTGTATAATTTCAAACTTAATCTTTCCTGCTGATTCTAGAGATCAGGATGAGGTCAATGACAGTGAAGATGAGGACAGTGGTTGTGATTATGGTGGTGATCACTAATACTGGTGATAAGAATGGGAAGTTTTAAATGACTTTAGAAATTCCCCGAGAAGAAAGAGTTCCCAGTTTAGTAGGTCTTCTGTATATTAACGACACTGTTAGGCTTTATAGCGTTAATGGCCTGGGCTAGGATCAAGGAAGGATCCCTGGTGGCACAATGGTTACGTGCTCGGCTGCTAACAGAAAGGTAGGTGGTTCAAACCCACAAGCTGCTTCACAGAAGAAAAGACCTGGAGATCTGCTCCTGTAAAGATTACAGCCTAGGAAACCTTATGGGGCAGTTCTACTCTGTCCTCTAGGGTGGCTATGAGTTGGAATTGACTCAATGGCACACAACAACAACAACAGGATGAAGGAGAAGGTACTTAAAAAGGTCGGGAAGTTACAACCCAGGGAAGTCCATGGGCCCAGAGCTGATGAAGGCCTTGGCAGCATGGGAGACTCACACAGCGTTTACACCCTTGTTTCCTGGAGCCTCTATTGACAGGAATGTAATAAAAAAACAAAACAAAACATGATTTTCATGACTTCAGGACTCCTGGAATGGTGAGTGTGTGGGTAACGCTGTGAGGGCTTGTGGGCCCATTTAAGAAATGAGGCAGAAACCTTGTGTTTGCTTTTTCTAAGCTGGGTCTCTTTGGAACGGTCCATTCTCAATCTTGCTGGAGAAAGTAAGATAGTTTATGGCCCTTCAAAGAGAATGGGGGAATTGTGAAGGCGGCGATGAGGGTGCTGATGGAGGTTGTGCTGGTGGTGACAGTGGTATTGACAATGGTCATGGTGGGCTGACAGTGAGGACGAGGCAGGGCTGATGGTGGTGAGGGTGGTACCAGTGAGTGACAGAGGTAATATCGGTGGGGATGCAGGAGGTGATGGTGGCAGAGATGGTGATGTCACAAGTCGTCATATTGGTGGCAGTGGTGGGGGAATCATGGTGAGCAGTATGCTCCAACTAGATCCTGAAGTGACTCCATTTCCCCCTGCCCCCCCTTTTACAGGCAGGACTGTTCTGTCAGATGAAAGCTGGCCTGATAAGAACAAGACCTAGATTTAGGAGGCATTTCGTTGTTCTCTGTGTAGAAAGGTGGCCCTTTACTTTCTCCATAAATCAGCCCCATAAACTTTCCGCTTTGCAATTTGCAGGTAGTTGGCCCCATAAACCACTTCTGCCTGGAACACGGAGTCTGCACAAATAAATTACACTTGTTATTTATGTCAGCAGCCATGTCATCATTGCACAAGAGTCCAGACCTGGATTGACCTACCCAGGGGACACAGGCAGCTCACCTCAATATTGTTCAAGCCAAACGTGCTATGATTCGATGCTGAATTTTAGACAGAGGCCCTTATATCAAAGAGACATAATTTAATATCACTCTTCTCTCTCTCTGAAGTAGGGCCTCACTGGAGGCAGAGATACGGCTTCTCTGGGAGCAGAGGCATGACTCTTGGAGGCAGGCTCACACTCTTTCCCCACAAGAAGAACTCTGTTAGGTCTGGCCTATAATTCACACAGGCGCAGCCACCAGCATGCTGCTGTTATATGTACCAGCACAGCTCTGCTCCCCTCTTCCTGCACCTTTCAGCTCCATTGACTTTAAGGAAGAAATACAAGCTCACTCTCTCCGGCAGGACTCAGCCTGGGCCTTTGCCAGGGCAGCACCCGGCCCCCTTGAGGTAGTGAGATGTCGTGGTTGCCTCAAGACATATTGTTAGCACCTCAAGTAAAGCATTCTGGTAAGGGCTGCCTATTTGTTTATCTTGGGCTTGTTATTTGTGGGTCCTCGTTGTCCCTTGAGGAGTTACTGGGTGTACACACGGTTAACATACTTGGCTGCTAACTGAAAGGTTGGAGGTTCAAGTCTACCCAGAGGTGTCTCGGAAGGAAGGCCGAGAGATCTGCTTCTGAAAAATCAACCACTGCAAACCCCATGGAGCACAGTTCTACTCGGATATACATGGGGTCGCCATGCGTTGAAGTTGACTCAATGGGAAGTAGTTTGGTTTAGTTTTGATTGTCCCTTGGGGCCCTCACTTACTTTTGTATGGGATCAAGTTTTCACAGTGTCTACAGCTTTCTTGACATGACTCTGAAATCATAGCAGCCGTTTAATTAAAGCCATTTCCCCATGCTTCTTCATGTTGGTATGCAATGGGGCAAAGCGACAGTGGGATTGCCCTTTTTTCTGTCTTCTGGAAGAAATTATTTGTTTTATTATATATTTTTTCCTATAGAAATGATATGATACTCCAGCAACCTCTAGGAAAAATCTGAGCTATTTAGTAGAATGTTAAAGCACACTGAACATCTCATTCATAGACGTATCAGGTATTTTCCTACAATTTTAAATGGTTGCCAGGGCCCTTTAAATTCTAGTCACCTGGGGTGTGAGAGTATGGGGGAGAGAGGTCCTGCTTCAGTGTTCTAGAAATGAAAGACTTAGGAAAAGTTCTGTGGCCTAGTAATTTAAAAGTTCTGGAATATATTGGAATTGGATGTTTGTCATTTGGAATATAAATGTGTAATATACAGAGAATATATATTTTGGGGTCATGTAGCTGAGACTCCTGGAAGGCAGAGCCTGTGTATGTTTGGGATCACAGCACTAAGTGCTCACAACAATTTCAATAATGCCACGAAGAATAGGTGACACATGAGATACAATACCGTTCTTAATATCTAAATTTCAATTTTTTTTTTTTTAATATTTCATAGTATACTGTGAGGTGAAGACATGACGAGAATTTTTATAAGTTTTAGTTGTAGGAACATTGTGGTTGACTCCCAGACATCTATTACACCCCAGATGATTAACTAGTCTATCAGTCATGCTAATTCCACCAGCCCCTTACCAGTGATTCGGTTAGTGCCAGGCAGGTGTAAGCCAATTTGGGCCAATGAGACTCAAGTGGAGGCTCTATCAGGGCTTCTGGGAAATAGAAGCCAGTTCTACTAGCTTTTCTCCTCCTCCTACCTTGCTAGATGGGAATAAGGAACAATGTTGCTCCAGCCACTGCTGGCAGCCATCTTGAGACAATGAGGATGAAACCAGCACTGTTGCCTCCAGAGGATTAAAATGGAAAGAATCTACGTTGAGTGGCTGAATCCACCAATGCTGACCACTACTCTACCTCTGGACTTCCTGTTCTGTGAAATGGTAAATGTCCTGGTTTTTTTTTAAGTGAGTCTGAGTCAGAATTTCTGGTACCTGAAGGGGAAAGCATCTGATACAGCTATTTAATAATCAATAAATATTTGCTTTTGCAATGAATAAGTCCTTGGTCTTGCAAATTTCTATCATGTGATCTCTGGTGTTGTTTCTATCACCAAGGACGTATTTTCCAGTTACTGCTCCTTCTTTCTTTCCAAATTTCGCATTCCAATCACCAGTAATTATCAATGCATCTTGATTGCCTGTTTGATCAATTTTTAGACTGCAGAAGTTGGTAAAAATCTTCAATTTCTTCATCTTTGGTATTAGTGGCTGATGCGTAAATGTGAGTAACAGTCGTATTAACTGGTCTTCCTTGCAGGCATATGGATATTATCCTATCACTGACAGCGTTGTACTTCAGGATAGATCTTGAAATGTTCTTTTTGACAATGAATGCAACACCATTCGTCTTCAAACTGTCATTCCCAGCATAGTAGACTATATGACTATCCCATTCAAAATGGCAATACCAGTCTATTTCAGCTCACTAATGCCTAGGATATCAATCTTTACGCATTCCATTTCGTTTTTGACAACTTTCAATTTTCTTAGATTCATACTTTATACATTCCATGTTCCGAGTATTAATGGTTTTATACATGGGGTCCTCAATGGATGGAATACACAGGAATCAAATTGACTACATCTGTAGAAAGAGACAATGGAGAAGGTTAATATCATCGGTCAGAACAAGGCCAGGGACTGACTGCGGAACAGATCATCAATTGCTCATAGGTAAGTTCAAGCTGAAGCTGAAGAAAATTAAAACAAATCCATGAGAGCCAAAGTACAACCTTAGTATATCCCACCTGAATTTAGAGACCATCTCAAGAATGAGATTTGACACATTGAACATGAATGACCAAAACCAGATGAGTTGTGGGATGACATCGAGGATATCATACATGAAGAAAGCAAAATGTCGTTAAAAAATCAGGAAAGAAAGAAAAGACCGAAATGGATGTCAGAGGAGACTCTGAAACTTGCTCTTGAATGTAGAGTAGCTAAAGTGAACAGAAGAAATGATCACGCAAAACAGCTGAACAGAAGACCTCAAAGGGCACCTTGGAAGACAAAGTATTATAATGAAATGTGTGAAGACCTAAAGTTAGAAAACCAAAAGAGAATTACACTCTTGGCAATGCTCAAACTGAAGGAACTAAAGAAAAAATTCAAGCCTCGGGTTGCAATGTTGAAGAATTCTATGGGCAAAATATTGAATGACACAGGAAGCATCAAAAGAAGATGGAAGGAATACATAGAGTCACTGTACCAAAAAGAATTGGTTGATGTTCAACCATTTCAGGAGGTAGAATATGATCAGAACTGATGGTTCTGAAAGAAGTTCAAGCTGCACTGAAGGCATTGGGGAAAAACAAGTCTCCAGGAATTGATGGAATACCAACTGAGATGTTTCAACAAACGGATGCAGTGCTGAAGGCACTCACTTGTCTATGCCAAGAAATTGGGAAGACAGCTACCTGGTCAATCAACTGGAAAAAATCCATATTTGTGCACATTCCAAAGAAAGGTGATCCAACAGAATGTGGAAATTATCGAACAATATCATTAATATCACACACAAGTAAAATTTGGCTGAAGATAATTCAAAAACAGTTGCAGCAGTACCTAGACAGGGAACTGCCAGAAATTCAAACTGAATTCAGAAGAGGATGTGGCATGAGAGATATCATTGCTGATATCAGCCGAATCTTGGCTGAAAGCAGAGAGTAACAGAAAGATGTTTACCTGTGTTTTATTGACTATACAAAGACATTCAACTGTGTGGATCATAACAAATTATGGATAACATTTCAAAGAATGGGATTTCCAGAATACCTAATTGTGCTCATGAGGAACATGTACATGGGCCAAGAGGCAGTTGTTTGAACAGAACAAGGGGATACTGAGTGGCTTAAAATCAGGAAGAATGATTTTATTCAATCTGCATGCTGAGCAAACAATCCAAGTAGAAGAATGGGCATCAGGATTGGAGGAAGTCTCATTAACGACCTTCAATATGCAGATGACACAACCTTGCTTGCTGAAAGGGAAGAGGACTTGAAGCAATTACTGATGAAGATCAAAGACTACAGCCTTCAGTATGAATTACACCTCGACATAAAGGAAACAAAATCCTCACAACTAGACCAATAAGCAACATCATGATAAACAGAAAATATTGACGTTGTCAAGGATTTCATTTTACTTGGATCCACGATCTCATGGAAGCAGCAGTCAAGAAATCAAACAATGTATTACATTGGGCAAATCTGCTACAAAAGACCTCTTTAAAGTGTTAAAAAGCAAAGATGTCACTTTGAGGACTAAGGTGAGCCTGACCCAAGCCATGGTATTTTCACTTGCCTCATAGGCATGTGAGAACTGGACAATGAATAAGGAAGATCGAAGAAGAATTGATGCCTTTGAATTACGGTGTTGGAAAAGAATATTGAATATACCATGGAGTTCCAAAAGAACGAACAATTCTGTCTTGGAAGAAGTACAACCAGAATGCTCTTTAGAAGCGAGTATGGAGAGACTTCATCTCATGTACTTTAGACATGCTATCAGGAGGGACCAGTCCCTGGAGAAGGACATCATGCTTGGTAAAGTAGAGGGCCAGTGAAAAAGAGGAAGACCCTCAATGAGATGGATTGACACAGTGGCTGCAACAAGGGATTCAAACATAGCAGATAGCTCAAGTATAGCCATGAGACTTACCAAATCGAGGTGTTGAGACCACAGCATCCAGGTACCCTTGTGAGTCTCAGCGAAGTGAGTTCTGGATTTTCTCAAAGTCAGAAGGCTCTTGGGACTTGCCTCCTGGTGCCAGTGTCTGGAGGATCAGTACCACGATGTTTGGCTGGAAGAGCTGCCCCCTAAGAGGCAGCTTTGAGGACGGATTGGATTTGAGTAAGAGTTGGGTAAGGATGGGCAGGTGGGAACAACACTGTCGCAGAGGCTTGGAAGGGACCAGCCAGGTGTGTGAGGGGATGCCTGTATAGATGACAGTCTCACAGGCTATGGTGTGGGCCTCTTTCCCTTGACATCTCAAGACAAGAGCCTGAAGTTTAATCTGGGGAAGTATCTAGGACAACAAAAACCATCAGTATGGAGTGGTGGTTCAGTGGTAGAATTCTTGTTTTCCATGCAGAAGACCAGGGTTCAAAGCCCGGCCAAGGCACCTCCAGCGCAGCCACCATCCATCTGTCCATGGAGGCTTGTGTGTTGCTGTGATGCTGAACAGATCGCAGAGAAGACGAGGAAGAAAGCGTTGAAGATCTTAAAAAATCAGCCAGTGAAACCCCTATGGAGGACAGTGGTCTGATCCCGTCACGCATGTGGTTGCCATGAGTTGGAGTTTGACTCTGTGGCAGCTAACAGCAACATTGACCTACAGAGTCTGGGAGCTCTTAAACAAATCTTGAAAACAGTGATAGGTTTGTTTTATAGGGTTTGTGAATGCGGAGGGTAGGCGCGAAAATCTATCTTTTCTAAACACTAAGCAAGAAGCATGATGAGGACTCTGGTTTGGGATAAGCCCAGGGGGTGGAATGGTATGTGGAAGGGAAGAGAAAAGACCAGGGAGAGAGGGAAGCCGGGCTGGCAGTTTAGGGTTGAGAGGAAGGTCATGTTTCATACTTTGAGGAGTGGGGGAAGGATGTGGGCCACGTGGAGGAAAGGAGAGCTTGGAGATCCTGGAGTTTGCAGGGGAAATGCAAATGGACATTCTGAGATGGCCACTATCACACCTAATAGTGAGAACCAGCATGCCCCCCAGAGGGCTAAAACTGAGACCTTTAAAAATACCCCACCTGGGTTTTCTGACTTCAGTGTGTAAACACAAGGTATTCTATTTTGGAGAGAGAAGAAAAATAAAACGAGCCGCTGAGTAATATCCTTTTGAAAAGAAACACGCATTTTCAAGAAGGACTGAAACGACTTGAGGAAGCTTTTGAAGGGTGCTTTTTTTTTTTTTTTTTTAAAAAGCTCAAGAGTTTCGGTGAAATCAGAGTTGTTTCTCTGGCTCTGAAACAGATTAACATATGGACAACTTCAGCTTGTGGCTCAGAGAGGCAAAGGAAACCACAAAAACAGCTTTCTAATAATTGTCTCCAAACATGT
This sequence comes from Loxodonta africana, assembly GCF_030014295.1. Lineage (NCBI taxonomy): Eukaryota > Metazoa > Chordata > Mammalia > Proboscidea > Elephantidae > Loxodonta > Loxodonta africana. The sequence goes on from NC_087342.1 coordinate 107,359,337, forward strand.
CTGTTGAGGGTTGGTTGGTGCCAACTCCCCTTTGCTAATCAAAACTCGAGGCGCACAACGCACGCCCACCTCCCCAGCTCCCATAGATGTTTCCTCTGGGTACCGGTTACCGTATTTACTCTCCTCCTCTGGCTCCGGCACTTGCTTCACTTGCCACTTTTACCTACCGAGACTTCACCTCGCTGCCCCTGCTCTGCCACCACAGGTGGCTGGGGTTTAGGGCAAACCTTGCACCTGGTTTCTCTGCTTCTTTTTCACTTTGTCTTTGTTTACTTTCACAAGGAAACGATTATTTTTATTTACCCTCTGCTTTGTTTCCTTTAGGTTTTTCAGTTGTTTTAATCTTCTATTCAACTGTCCCTGTCAGAGCACTTACCTTCCATTCTGCTGTGTTATTTGTGACCTGGTTCCAATAAAGCATGTTGGCCCTTGTTTATTTCCATTTGGGTCCAATGGCCTTCTGGCTCCACTTGTCTCGGCTGCTTCTTTAAGCTTAACTGGGGTCCTCAGAGCTGTGTGGCTCCCATTGTAAAGTGTTTTGTTTCTTTCTTTCTTCCATTTAGCGTTTTTCTGTGCAGGGGTATTGGGTGTTTATAAACTTTTCAGGAGAGCTTACTTTTGAAATGAGAGAATTGCTTCTGAATTTCTTGAGCGGCACACTGAGATGTATTACCTGTGAAATTCCTGTTTTAATGACCCGCAGGTGTCTGAGCAGTGGTGGCTGCCTTTCCCAGCCCGGCCTGCTCCTCCAGCTGCTGTTTCACCCTCTATGCACCTCGTGCTAGAGCAGAACAAAAATGAACAAGGCTCATTTCATCTGTGCAGCACTGTTCTCGCTCAAACCTCCTTCTTTAAACTTATTTAAGAAATAACACAAAAGATCAAAACATAGTGAAAAATAAAACTTCTCATCATGTCAGAAACAATGAACTCTTCACCAAGTTATTAAATAATGCAGTTGCCTGGTACAGTTTGAGACCACTGATTGTTCCTAATCCTTCCTGCTGACCTAAATCTTTGCTACTCAAAGTGTGGTCCCCGGACAAGCCGCATCCGCGTCAGCTGGGAGCCGGGTTGAGCCCTGCTCCAGACCTATTAAGGTACCCTGGTGGCGCAATGGTTAAGCGTTTGGCTGCCAACCAAAAGGTTGGCTGTTCAAACTCACCCAGTGGCTTCATGTCATCTTTATGCTCCCATAAAGATGACAGCCTAGAAAATCCTATGGTGAAGTTCTACTCTGTCACATTGGGTCACTATGAGTTGAAAATCGACTTGATGGCACTTAACAACAATAACCAGAGCTACTGAATCAGAATCCAGGTGATTTGTGAGCACATTGAAGTTTGAGAAGCCCTGCTCTAAATAACTTTAAAAAACATTGACTGGAGCTTTATACCAAGCAAACATCAGTCAAGCACTTAAACAATCATATGGCACAGCATGAAAACTGTGGTCAGAATATCTATGTTTTAGCCTCTATTCACAGGTAAGTCATTCAGTTCACCTGGCCTCAGTTTCGATCTGTCAAATGGAATGACAACTCCTGCCCACCACTCCACCAGTCAGGGTCCATGGGAGGATTTTTTTGGGTAAAGATTGAGTGGGTTAGTGCGCTTTGTAAAGCACCATAAAATGTTAGAGATGACAGTTTACACATTGCCTCATTTTAATTTTGGGATGTCTTGGTTCTTCCTTGCCAGAGCCAGCCTAAAACAGATATAAATGGTGAGGAGTCACAGCCATCATGATGCACTCACCTATCAAGAACGGGAAATATCACAATACCTCACCCGTAAATTTGGCATGATAATCATTCCTATTATTAACAGTTACCAGTTGCTGTCGAGTCGATTCTGACTCATGGTGACCCATGTGTGTCAGAGTAGGACTATGCTCCACAGAGTTTTCAATGACTTATTTTTCAGAAGTAGATCACCAGGCCTATCTTCTGAGGTGCCTCTGGGTGAATTCGAACTTTCAACCTTTAGGTTAGCAGCTGAGGGTATCAATCGTTTATACCACCCAGGGACTAATTTCCTACTATAGCCCATTGCTGTCAAGTCAATTCCAACTCACAGCAAACCTATAGAACAGAGCACAACTGCCCTATAGAGTTTCCAAGACTGTAATCTTTATGGAAGCAGACTGCTGCATCTTTCTCCCTCGGCCAGCGGCTGGTGGGTTTGAACCACTGACCTTTCAGTTAGCATTCAAGCACTTAACCACTGCGCCACCAAAGAAACAAAAACAAAGACAACAAAACAAAATAAAAACCCCATTGCTGTCCAGTCTATTCTGACTCATAGCTACCCTATAGGACAGAGTAGAACTAGCCATGGGGTTTCCAAGGATCGGCTGGTGGATTCAAATTGCCAACTTTTTGGTTAGCAGCCTTACTACTTAACCACTGGGCCACCAGGGCTCCACTGTGCCACCAAGCCTCCTTAATTCCTATTATAGGGAGTGTTTTTTGCTTTTGTCTAGCGTCTGAAGGTCTTTCCTACAATTGGGGAAGTTCTCCCCATACTGGTCTTGAGGATAAGCTGGGCTGCTCCGTAGTAAGCAACCCTGTAGGGAGACACTTGCTTCTCCCTGCTGTACTGCTGGTCCTCTACCCCACTTGCTGGCCAAAGCTTTGGCACCCAGGCTCAGCTAAACCCACCCTTCCACCCAAGACTTTGAATCTGGGGCAAGTGACGCAGAGGATGGTGGAGAATTTACTTAGCAGCAGTAACACTTGCTACTCAGGAGTAATACCTGCAGTGTCCAATGATGGCATTTGTTCGCATTTTGAACTCAGTTCCCAGCTTCCTGTGGCTTCTACCCATTTTCTGAACATTCCCAGTAATCCTCTGAGATGCCTGATATCCTCTTGGTAAGTTGCTTTTCTGCTGGAATTTCCCAGAGTTAATTTCTGTCACTTGCTAATAAGAAGCCTGAGTGATAATTCCACCTACCTTCTGGGCTAGCTCTGAGGAATAAGCAGACAATATGTGGGGAGTCCTGGCATGGAAGCTGGCATGTAGAAACGCTCCATCCAAATCAAACCCGTAGCTATCGAGTTGATTCCAACTCACAGCGACCCTACAGGACAGAGTAGAACTGCCCTTCGGGTTCCCAAGACTATAATCTTTCTGGAAGCAGAGTGCCACATCTTTCTCCTGTGGAGTGGCTGGTGGATTTGAACTGTTGACCTTTTGGTTAGCAGCTGAGCGCTTAACCACTGTACCGCCAGGGCTCCATGAAATGCCTCATTAAGGCAGCAAAAATGAACGATGCATCTATGTTTCAGCTTGATAAGCCTCCTCCTTTGATCACTGAATTACAAGCTGTGGCCTCTACTAATTCATGGGCAGCTGGTCATCTTAACATTCCGAAGGGAAGGCAGCCCCTGCTCCGTGGACGCTCTTCCTCTGTCCATGATTACCAGGCTAGTGTGTCCTACTCCTCCACGGTTAGTGCTAAGACCCATCCCAGTCTTCTTTCCGGTCAGTGAGACTCAGGGTAAGAGTTTCCCAGGCTTCTCCCAATACTTCCCAATTTTCCCACGTTCATCTACCCCAAAGCTGTTCAGGACTACTTCTCAATTTCTTTCTTAATCTGCCAAGAGGTGAGTTACCATGTTCCCTCTTTTACACCAAGAAATTGAAAACAAAACCGATTTCATCAAGGCCCCAGTGTCTTGCTTGTGGTCAAAGCTAACATGATGGATGTGCCAAGAACCTCCTAGGTTAAATGATATGATTAACATTATTCTTTAGTTAGTCAATGTCAAAATCTGCCACTGATAGCCTTATTTCCCCTGTTTCATTTGTTTCCTTCCAGGGCCATATGCTGGTGATTACCAATCTTTGGGGAGTTTAAATACCTTGTCGTTATTTCTTCGATTCCAAGACATGCCTCCCTCCAGCAAAAAAGGAAACAAGGATCACAATATGGCATTTATTTATTTTTAAAATGGAAGCAAATTAAAATGAACTTTGCATTGCGATCTTCTGAGACTTCCAGTTGTTCTCTTGAAATGGTGACATCTTAGCATTGAGAAACATGACCCTACGAACTCCAAATCATTTGAAAGAAACAGCTCCTGGGGCTCATCATTTGTTCCTTTGTACATTTGTAGTTTCAGGCAAAGGCATTTGTTTAATCTTTGACTTATTCTTTTTCAGCTCAACCTATACGTTGCTGAAGAAGAACGTAAAAACTTTGATCTTTCTGCACCCTGGCATTTGCTTGCTTTCATTTGCCTTCTTTTCTTTTCCCTCTCATTAAAAAATTTAGCCAAAAAAAAAAAAAAAAACAAGTCTATGCTCCAGAGAAATTCCTGCACGTGTACACCAGAAGGCCCGCACATGACAGTATTTTTGTAATAGCAAAAAAAAAAAAGGAAACTCCAATATCCCTCAATAGGAGTGAAGAGGAGTTGAAGCACTTACTGATGAAGATCAAAGATCACAGCCTTCAGTATGAGTTACCCCTCAACATAAAGAAAACAAAATCCTCACAACTGGACCAATAAGCAACATCATGATAAACAGAGAAAAGATTGAAATTGTCAAGGATTTCATTTTACTTGGATCCACAATCAACACCCACAGAACCAGCAGTCAAGAAATCAAAAGACACATTGCATTGGGCAAACTGGCTACAAAGGACCTCTTTAAAGTGTTGAAAAGCAAAGATGTCACCTTGAAGACTAAGGTGCACCTGACCCAAGCCATGGTATTTTCAATTGCATCATATGTGCGTGAAAGCTGGACAATGAATAAGGAAGACCGAAGAACAGTTGACACCTTTGAAATGTGGTGTTGGTGAAGAATATTGAATATACCATGGACTGCCAAAAGAATGAACAAATCTGTCTTGGAAGAAGTACAACCAGAATGCTCCTTAGAGGCAAGGATGGCGAGACTGTATCTTACATACTTTGGACACGTTATCAGGTGAGATCGGTCCCTAAAGAAGGACATCATGCTTGATAAAGTACAGGGTCAGTGGAAAAGAGGAAGACCTCCAAGAAGATGGATTGACAGTGGCTGCAAAATAAGCTCTAGCATGACAATGATGGTGAGCATGGGGCAGGACAGGGCATTGTTTTGTTCTGTGGTACATAGAGTTGCTCTGAGTAGGAAACAGCTCGATGGTGCCTAACACCAACAACAACAACAGGAGAATGGATAAAAAATTGAGGTTTTTTTATTCTCACAATGGAGTATTACACAATAGTGAATATACAGCTACCTACAAATGGCATGGATAAATCATAGAGACACGACAGCAAATGAGAAAGAACAGGTTGCAGAGGACTACATACAGTTTTTTTTTAATAAGGCTCAAAAAATAAAAGAATCCAACATGAACAGTATGTTGCTTGGAGGATAATACAGAAGAGATTTCTAGTGCTCACCCATATCCTGTTCTCCTCACCTCAGCACATGTGAGGCTCACATATCCTCACCCCCTTGCAATTGAGTGGAGCCATGTGACTAGTCCTGACTAATGGGCTGTGAGTGAAAGCGCCATGTGTTGCTCCTGCGTTGAAGCATTTAATTGCTGTTGAGGTGATCTTGGGGAGGCCTCATATTCAGGTGGTGGTGCTGCAAGATCAAGCAATCTGGATTGTGGAGTTGCCCTGGAAAATGGCCTGGAGCTACGGTAGGTTCAGCATAAGCAAGAGAAAACTTGTGATGTGTTGTTGTTAGTTACCATTGAGTTGCTTTTGACTCATGGTGACCCCATGTGATATGTTAAGAAGTTGAAAATTTTGAGTGTTTTGTTACTGCAGAATGACCTAGTCTGCCCTGACCAATGTGGATACACACATAAAAGCTATAAGAAAGGTGAGAAAAATAATGATTAATACACAACTCAGAATATGCCTACTCATGCAGGAGGTTGGGAGCATGGAAGAGCACACAGGGAGATGCAAGAGGAAGGTGATGTTCCAACTCTTAAGTTGGGCGATGGGTTCACAGGTTTTCATTTTATAATTCAACTTTGTAATTGACACATATTACATGTGTTCTTTTGTATGGACCAAATACTATATTATAGAAAAAAAAGTTTAAAACTCTGAACAGCATTATAAAATCTATGTGGTAGACAAATGGATGGTCACTTTAAAATTCTTTCAACTTGGCTATATGTCTGAAAGTTTTTACAATAAAATGTTGGATTAAAACCTGAACAGGCTGAACAACGTGATGAACACATATAAATAATGTCACTGAACTGTACATGTGGTTTAAAAAGAATTTACCTATAATTCAACTACCCCAACATAGAAACAATTTTGATTTTTTTTGAGCCCTGACGTCTGTGCATGCTTTTTTTTTCCATAGGAGAAGTCATAGTATATACAATATTTTATGGCTTGCTTTTTTTCATTGATTATCAACATTTCCCCAGTGTCTATGCTTGTTTGGTGAATGCATTCATGTTTGGGAAATTCTTTCTATCCCAGGCAAATGTGCACACCCCCTTCAAAAGCCAGTCATACTCCGAAAGCCAAAGCGGCTTTTTAACTTGATGGCCTTCTAGAGTTTCCTTAGGAGATGCTGTGTCTCTATCGGCCAACTACAGTTTCCCTGAGACAAGTGGAACTCTGAGTTTAAGACATACTGGGCAAGTGATGGTGTTTCCCCAAGTCTTTGTTGAGCACTATTATTATGTGTTAGGACAGAACAAGAGGATACCGCATGGTTTAAAGTCAGGGAAGTTGTGTGTCAGGATTGTATTCTTTCACCATACTTATTCAATCTGTTTGCTGAGCAAATAACCCGAGAAGCTGGACTATAGGAAGAAGAATGGGCATCAGGATTGGAGGAGGACTCATTAACAACCTGCAATATACAGATGACACAACCTTGCTTGCTGAAAGTGAAGAGGACTTGAAGCACTTACTGATGAAGATCAGAGACCACAGCCTTCAGTATGGATTACATCTCAACATAAAGAAAACAAAAATCCTCATAACTGGACCAATAAGCAACATCATGAAAAACAGAGAGAAGATTGAAGTTGTCAAGGGTTTCATTTTACTTGAATCCACAATCAACACTCATGGAAGCAGCAGTCAAGAAATCAGAGGATGCATTGCATTGGGCAAATTGGCTGTGAAAGGCCTCTTTAAAATGTTGAAAAGCAAAGATGTCACCTTGAAGACTAAGGTGCACCTGACCCAAGCCATGATGCTTTCAATCTCCTCATATGCATGTGAAAGCTGGGTGATGAATAAGGAAGACAGAAGAAGAATTGACACCTTTGAATTGTGGTGTTGGGAAGAATATTGAATATACCATGGGCTGCTGAAAGAATGAACAAATCTGTCTTGGAAGAAGTACAACGCAAGACTATATCTCACATACTTTGGACATGTTATCAGGTGGGATGGGTCCCTGAAGAAGGACATCATGCTTAGTAAAGTAGAGCGTAAGCGGAAAAGAGGAAGACCCTCAAGGAGATGGACTGACACAGTGCCTGCAAAGATGGGCTCAAACATAACAACGATTGTGAGGATGGCATCGGACCAGGAGTGTTTCATTCTGTTTTACATAGGATCTCTATGAGTCAGAGCTAACTTGATGACACCTAACTACAGCAGGTGATGTTAGGGGTTGAATTATGTCCCCCAAAAGATATTTTGAAGTCCTAATCCCTAGTTCTTGTGAATGTGACCTTGTCTGGAAGTAGGGTCTTTGAAGATGTTATCAGTTAGGTTAACATGGGGTCATACGGAAGTAGAGTGAGTCCTAATCAAATATGAGAGGACACCTTATAAAAGAGAAGAGACATAGACACACAGAGGGAAGGCAGCCCTATGAAAATGGAGGCAGAAAGTAGAGTGATGCATCTATAAGGCAAGGAATACCAAGGATTGGCAGGAACACCGGAGGCTAACAGAAGCTGGGAGAATGAAGAAAAGATATTTCTCTAGAGCCTTGGGGACAGCATGGCCCTACTAGTTTCCTGAATTTGGATTTAGAGCCTCTAGAAATTTGAGACAATAAATTTTTGTTGTTTTAAGTCACATATGATGTACCAGTTGCCATCAAGTGAACTCCGATTCATGACCAGCCCATGTGTGTCAGAGTAGAACTGTGCTCAATAGAGTTTTCAATGGCCGATTTTTCAGAAGCTGATCACCAGATCTTTCTTCCAAGCTGCCTCTGGGTGGACCTGAGCCATAAACATTTTGATTAGCAGCTGAGTGCCATAACCGTTTGCACCACTTGGGGATTCCATTTAAGTCACATAAAACCAAAAAAACCAAACCCAGGGCCGTCGAGTCGACTCTGACTCATAGTAGGACAGAGTAGAACTGCCCCATAGAGTTTCCGAGGAGCGCCTGGAGGATTTGAACTGCCAACCTCTTGGTTAGCAGCTGTAGCACTTAGCCACTACGCCACCAGGGTTTCCTTAAGTCACATTTGTGGTAATTTGTTATGGCAGCTCAGGATACTATACAGGCTCCTTGTTAGGAAAATCCTTTCTCCTGTTCCTTCTTGATTTTTCTCCCTTAGCCTCCCTGCTACACTCACCTAATCACCATTTTGGGAGCAATTTGCATTAAAGTCTCAGCATGTATAAACTCGCAACCTACTCAAAAAGTCCATCTATGCTTGTAACCATGCGTCATTAGTTTTTTCCTGGTTATAAAAATTATTCATGTATATGGTAGATAACTTGGAAAATATATAGAAATAAAATTCACCTACTGGTGGTGCAGTGGTTAAGAGACGTGGCTGCGAGCCAAAAGGTCGGTAGTTCGAAATCACCGGTCACTCCTTGGAAACCCTAAAAGGTGGTCCTACTTTGTCCTATAGGGTCGCTATGAGTCAGAATTGACTTGACAGCAATGTGCTTTTTTAAACTGTTCCATCATCCAGAACTAAACTGCTGCTAGGATTTTAGTCTTTTAAAGAAATGTATTCTTTTAACAAACATTCTCTCTGAAGATGAAGTGTTAAAAATAAGACTCTCTACTCGTTTAATTTCTACTGGATGGCTGCATGGTCACAGTTCCAGTGAATTTGACACCAGTGCCATGTGGCCCATCACTTTTTATCCACGCAGTAGCTGTAACAAGAAGTCTTCCCAGCCATCATTAAGAAATGATTTAATATGTCGTCAAGTATATGAAAGCCTCCTCCATTGAGAATAGCAAACAGCTGTTCACCATCTCCAGTAAGCCTGGAGCTCGAGAAAGCAGACAGAGTGATTTGGGAGGGACTCTGGGCCTCCTCCTGGCCCTTCGTGGTGGAGGGCAGGTAGTTGCTGGAGGATTCTGGCTAAAACCCACTGCCTGCACGCTCCTGGACTGTCCATTTAGCCTAGAGGTGTGTGTCTATGGGATGTGTGTTTGCGTGGAGTATGTGTATGCAGATGTGTTTGTGTGTGCTTTAGAAATAACCTTTCTGATGCAGAAAGATTGTGCTATTAAAAAATTTTTTTGACTACCGTATTTTCCCACGATGAACGCTCGCCTTCTATGTTTGCTAATCACACTCCCCCCACCACGAGGTATTTTCGTAAGCGTGCTATGCTAATTTTTTTTACAGCAACACGTAAAAAAAAATTTGTCATAGTGGAGCTTACAAAAATACTTCGTGGGGGAGAGGGCGTGGTTGGCAAACAGATGTAGAAGGTGCTCGTCCTTTGCGTAAAACATGGTATTTGTTATGAAAATGTTCAAACGAACAGAAAACTAGGATGAATACTTTTGAATCTAATGAATCGTGTAGTGAATGCTCAGATACCCATCACCTAGATTTAACAATTGACAGTTGTCATATTTGAAACAGCCTTCCAGAACCCAGGCTTCTTATCTGTTCTAATTGCAATAATGACACCATCTTGTGGTACATGGCCATCTTACCCAGCGCTTCATAGAGATTGTATGTACAGGAGCTAAGCCTCAGAAGGTTCAAAGTTGATCAGTCACCCAACCCCTAAACATTTACTGAGGGTCTACTGTGTGTCAGGCCATGCGGAGGGCACTTGGTGACAAAGATGAGTGATTCATGGCCCCCATCTCTAAGGCATTCACCCCCAGCCTAGAGTGGGAGATAGACATATAAATAGACAATTGCATCATGATGTGCTAAGCCCAGTGTTCCATTTTATAGATTGACAGAGAACCTGAGAAGCCTGTAGTCTCGTCTGTAGCAAACATTAGGAGTCCCTGGGTGGGCAAACAGTTAAGCCCTTGATTACTAGCTGAAAGGCTGGTGGTTTGAACCCACCCAGAGGTGCCTTGAAAGACTGGCCTGATGATCTGCTTCTGAAAAGTCACAGCCTTGAAATCCCTATGTCCCTATGGAGCAGTCCTACCCTGCACACGTGGGGACCCCATGAGTCAGCGTTGACTCAACAACAGCTAACAACAACATTCTGGAACATTATTGGATCAAAGTTGGGAAGCTATGGCCAGGGCTCTGAGTTCCAGCTTTGCTGTTATTTAGCTGTGTGACCCTTAGCAAGTGATTGCCCAGCTCTGGGTCAGTGCTTCCATCTGTAAATTAAGAGTTCAGGCTACAGTATTTCAAAGGTACCCCTCAGCTCCAAGTTTTTGGGATTTTTCACAGTGAAATATTTAACCTATCTCCCTTCCTCCCTCTGCTTATTTGCCTGTAACCTCTATGCTGAGCCAGGGCCTGTAGGAATTTCAGCTCTGCCTGAATTTAGTGATGGTTCTAATTCCGCCCCCAAGAAACCCATGCCAGGGATAATTCTACAAGTGAGAAATTACTATTGCGGAGCTAACCCATGTCCCTATTGCTGCAGTTTCCATTAATTTCCTCTGACCTGTCCTTGGGGGGAAGCTCTTGATTACTGATAATTCTAGTTAATCCTTTAACTAGAAAAAGGAAACTAACCATCTAATAGGCAGAATGAGGGAATGACTTGGCACACCATCTGCAAAATATAAACCTAAAATATTCCAGAGTGTTCTCTGGGAGGCCACAGCCATTAACGCCCCCAAAGCCAGCTACTGCAAAGCCTTGTCTCCTAGCGCCGGCCACACTTCTGAGCTGAGCCAGGAGCGGGCACAGGCAAAGGCAGCCTGGGCTGTTTTTCCTTTTCTGCATGTTTGTGGCAAAATCATTTTACTCACTAAGGCAGAACATCTCCAACCCTGTAAAGAGCTTTCTGACATCTCTCTGAACAGTTGGCCTTTCCCCATTTCAGAAGATGTCATGGTTTATTAATTCTTTGCAGAAGCAATAAGAACTGGGTATTGGTTTAATTTGGGCCCATTTACTGTTATAGTAGAAAAATTGGCTCTGTCCCCTTTTATTCAACTCAAGGCTCTATAGCTCCTGCTTTAACCCCTACTGTGCTGGCTTCTCCTACACCACTTCTGCCTGTGTGACCGTGGGCCAATTATTTAACCTCACGGCACCTTAGTTTCCTCACTATAAAATTGAGATAATCATAGTACCTATTTCATAGAGATTGTTTTGAGTGAGTATTAAGTTACAGAGTTGTTTTAATGTCCTCCTCTACCAAAAGTTTCAAATTGATTCCCTGTTTGCAAAATATGGAAGTTTCACATAAGAATGGAGAATTCCCACTTGCCATGAATAAATGGAAGCCATGTGGTTAAGAGCTCAGCTGCTAACCAAAATGTCAGCAGTTTGAATCCATCAGCTTCTCCTGTAGGGTCTCTATGAGTTGGGATTGACTCAATGGCAATGGGTTTGGTTTTTATGGTTTATGACAACCCTATGTCCACATTCCCATGTGGAACAACTATTTGGAGCTGGGTAGAGGCAGCTTCCTTTAAAAAGGATGCCCTGTTCCTGCCCAGGTGTCTGGGCCCTTCCGTTCTACACAGGCCAGGCCTTGCCTCCTAATCTGCCTGGCCCTGACACCTGGAGTTTGTGGTCTGGGTTCTCTGCTTCCTCAGGCTGGGCTGGGCATAGGTCCATATAATCAAGTTCTCTTCAACCGCCAAGAGCTGCTCAGACGCCTTATCCTAGCTTTACCTGTACCAGTGACAACAGGCAGCTTTGTTCACTGGGGAAGAAAATCTGAACAAAACAATGGAAACTCTCCTGTGGCTCCCTTCTCCATGAGCAAATCTGTCTCTGTGGATTGAAGACGAAATAGTGATTTGCAGATACAAGAAAAGAAAGGCATAATACTAAAAGGTAGCACTAGCCCCATATTTATTCATCATGATCATACTGGTTATCACTGAGTGCCAACCAGACAGGTGTTTTTTTTGCACAATGCGTTTAAGCCACACAGTTTATACCAACTAGGTAGGTTTTATTATCCCTATTTCACAGATGGGAAAAGTGAGGCTCAGAGAGGCTGGGCAACTTGTATAAGGTCACATAATTAGGCAGTAACAAAGACAGGATAATTCAACCCCTGATTGTGAACTGGATTGGAAGAAAGTTCTTGTGTGAGTTGGGAGTGGAGGTGAAGGTAGAACTAGTAGAACTCCTGAGGCATTTCGCATTTCTTGCTGAGAACCTGTAACTGAGCCAGCAGTGGAGAAGATTCTTTCCCAGGAGAGGATCAGGGAAAATACTGGGCAGGAGTGTAGAAGTCCTTGCCCAGTCTCCAAGGTTCCCAGTTCTCAACAGGGGTGATTTTGCTCCCAGGGGTCGTTTGGTAATGTTTTGAAACAGTTTTGGTTGTCATAATTAGGGGGAAGGATGCTACTGGCATCTAGTGGGTAGAGGCCAGGGAAGTTTCAAAACATTATACACTGAACAGGAGAGCTCCCCCATAACCAAGAATTTTCAGCACAGAGTGTCAGTAGTGCCAAGGTTGAGAAACTCCACCGTCATGCTCTTTCAATTTTAAGAGCCTGATTCTAAGATGGATTTCAGAGTCACCAGAAGACTCTCTGCCTTGAAGTATCTTTTGTAATCATCTTGTCACTGCCCGAACCCTCCATTGTTTAAGTCACTGAGGCTCCTATGGAAATGGTGGGCATTATCTGGAGGGGGATTTATAAACAAACAATTTGGTATATCATTTGAGAATGTCAGACCTGGAAGGGACCTTTAAGGTCATCTAGGCAAATCCCTCAGTTGCACCGATGAGGAAACTGAGGCCCAGAAGAGAAAGTGACTTGCTAAGATTACACAGTTAACTAACTGGCCTGGTACTTAATTCATGAGGTACTGAAAGGTAGGCAGTCAGATGCAATACAGGTGAGGATGTAGGGAGCATTTCTGTGTGACTTCAGGGTATGGTGTTGCCTCCATTAACCCTCAGCTTCTCAATCTCTGCAGTGGAGGTGGAGAAGGCACGAAAACCTGTTGCCGTGGAGCCGATTCCAACCCACAGTGACCCTAGAGGACAGAGTAGAACTGCCTCATAGGGTTTCCAAGGAGCGGCTGATGGGTTGAACTGCTGACCTTTTGGTTAGCAGCCGTATCACTTAACCACTGTGCCACCAGGGCCCCGGAGGAGGCATAGGCCTAGAGAATTTCCAAGTCAGCTCTGATATTCTGAGAGGATAGGGCAGTACTTATCTTGAGCAGGTGTCAGGATCTCCTGGAAGGTTTGTTAAAGCACAGATTGCTGAACCCTCACCCTCCCCCGCCCCCCGCCCCGAGCTTCTGATCCACTAGGTCAGGGGTGGATCCTGAGAATTAGCACTTCTAACTAGTTCCCAGGTTGTGCTGATGCTGCTGGTCTGGGCACCACACTTTGAGAACCATTGGTCCAGGAGGTGAGAACCAGTAAATTTGAGGAAGACTTATCCCTGAAGGATACCCATTACTGGGAAGGATATGAAACATGGCCCCAGATTGGCTGGCCACAAATTAGGTGGGTGAAGCCAGAAGACCCCAATCCCTACCATAATCCTAATATTTTGGCTTAGAATGGGTCTGTGCCCCCAAACGTGGTACACTGAGGTCTGAGCTTCTGTTCCTGGGGAAGCAACTCTGACTCATCGGTAGGGTGACCATATACTTATCTTCCAAACTGGGCTACTTTTGAGTATGAAAGAAGCAATGTTAGCAATTATGTGGGGACAAAAGGCATATATTGGACCTGTCTCTGACAAGTATGCCGTGGAAAGTCAACTAGGCATCTGGGCCTCTGGGAAAATGGCAGTGCCCACAAGGAGACTTAAATCTCCCCCAAAAGCCTTTTGATGTGGCCAAGTTGTTTCCACTGGGATCAGAGAGAAGGGGTGATGCTGACTTATCCAGAGGGTTTTGGGGAGGCCCCTATAATATGCAAAGTAGAAGCCAACAGAGCCTTGAACCCACCCGTGATGGTTAATTCTATGAGTCAACTTGACCAGGTTATAGTGCCCAGTTGTTTGATCAAACACTAGTCTAGATGCTGTTATGAAGTAGTTAAGTCAAAAAACAAAAAACCAAACCCTTCGCCATGGAGTCGATTCCCACTCATAAAGACCCTATATGACAGAGTAGAACTGCCCCATAGGGTTTCCTAGGCCGTAATCTTTATGGGAACAGATCACCCACTCTTTCCTCCTGCAGAGCTGCTGGTGGGTACAGGCCCTGACCTTTTGGTTAGCAGCTGAGTGCTTAACCATTGCACCACCAGGGCTCCTCATATATACCTTACTGGTTCTATTTTTCTAGAGAACGCTAAGATGTGGCCTAGTGGTGGGCTGGTCAGCACCGTGGAGGCCAGCTGGGGCCACTGCTCTATGCCCTGGGGAAGCCAGGCCACCAGAGCTGGCCTTGCCTGCAGAGGCCCTGAGCTCAGTGTCCTGTACCCCAGCAATTAGGGCTGGAAGGGCCTTGGAGATTCAGGCAGAGTAGATGTGGGGAATTCTTTCAATGGGCAGAACAGAATCTGAGGCCCTGAGAGGAGAGGAGATGTGCTCAAAGTCACCCAGCTGGTCAGTAGAAGGAACTGAATGAGGTCTTCCAGGTCAGAGATCTTTCCACTCATGTTGACGCATCCTGCTGCTGTCTAGTCAATTCCAACTCGTAACAACCCTGTAGGACAGAGTAGAACTATTCTGTAGGGTTTCCAAGGCTTTATGAAAACAGGCTGCCACATCTTTCCCCCATGGAGTAACTGGTGGATTTGAACTACTGATCTTTTGGTTAGCAGACGAACACTTAACCACTGTGCCACCAGGGCTCCTTATATTTATACATAAAAAAAAATTTTTTTTATACATAGATATGTTTAATTTGTGGAGATGTATAAATCTGAAAGAAGTCCCTGGGTAGCTTGAATGGTGAAGCCCTGGCCTACTAACCGAAAGCCTGGAGGTTCAAATCCACCTAGAGGTACCTCAGAAACAGAGGCTATCTACAGAAAATAGCACCTATGGCAAGTACTGACATTGGACCCCTGCCAAGGCATAGGGAGGTTAATGAGCCCCCAAAGGCAATCTGTTAGTTGGGAAGGGGCAAATTCTAGCCTCCAGGGGCAATCACTAAGTTGTGCCCCCTCCCAATATCAAGATGAATAGGCGTTCATATTAGGAACCTTAGCAGAAATGCCTTTTCTTGTGAGGCTACCTCAGTCAGGAGCCTTTCATATTTGTGGTGCCTCATCTGATGCTTCCTTGGACTTGCACCCAGGGGCAAGTGCCTCCCTCTGCCCCCCATCACTACACCTCTGTGCCAGAGGGGTATCTAGGAGAATAACTCCTATGGCAAGCACTAAAATTGCGCCCTGTCCAAACATTTGACCCCCAACTTTTAGATAACTTCATCATACTATCACCTCAAAAATACAAGTCAAGTTCCTTAATCTTTTACTTAACACATTATCTCTTTCATTACCATCGAGTGAGTTAATGGTACAGAAAAAAAAAGGTATACCAGCCACTTTTTATGCCTCTGGACCTCAGAGGTAAGGTGTTATTCGAATGCATTTAGCGTCAAGGGGGGGTCCCTTTTGAAATGCGTGAAGGTCAGCAGACCTGAGGTGCAGCCTCACTGTTGTGTAGGTTGAGCATTCTATTAGGTGATGCTTCCTGGATGTGTTAGTTTTGTAAACTTTTGCCTTTTTTCCCTTTAGGCTTGCCAGCATAATTATAGCTTTCCTGTGTGATAGTTAGGGAGTCCTGATGGGTTTGTTTGGGTTTTTCTGTGTCATATTTGGAAAACCAGAAGTTCCTCATGCAACCTAATGGAAAGGCACCCGTAATAAATTATTTATATAGCTCTCATTGGTATATTGTCATACCACAGATTGGTGGTGCCACAGTGTAACTTGCCTCATCGGTGGCTTGTATTACCAGATCGTATTTCTCAAAATACATTTTGTGCTTACTAATTGAGTGTGTTTAAATTTTGGTTTGGTAAAACCCATATTACTAACCCAAAATTTAAACATACTCAATTAGTAAACATGCATTCCAATACTGAAAACACATGCCATCAAAAAAAAAAAAAAAAAAAAACCATATTAAAGAGAAAAAATATAGTAATGAAAAATGTAGCACTGCATGAAAATTGCAACCATGCTTCAGGAAGGACATTGGGTCATATCAAGTTAATAGAAACTGCTCAGTGGCGCCCCCCTTCAGGTGGTGCCAAGGGCACATGCCATACCTGCCATACATTAGATATGTCTCTGCAGTTGGAAATAAGGACTGACATCTGCTTCTAAAAGGTTACAGCCTTGAAAACTCTATGGAGCAGTTCTACTCTGCACACATGAGGTTGCCATGAGTAGGAATCAACTCAATGGCACCTAACAACAACATAAAATTCAAAAGGACATGGTTTTAGTTATCTAGTGCTGCTGTAACAGAAATTTCACAGATGGATGGCTTTAACAAACAGAAATTTTTTCTCTCACAGTTTAGGAGGCTAGAAGTCCAAATTCAGGGTATTGTCTCATATGTGTGTAAAAGCTGGACAATGAATAAGGAAGACCGAAAAAGGGTTGACAACTTTGAGCTGTGGTGTTGGTGAGGACTATTGAATATACCATGGACTGCCAAAGGAACGAACAAATCTATCTTGGAAGAAGTACAAACAGAATGTTCCTTAGAAGCAAGGATGGCGAGACTATGTCTCACATACTTTGGACATGTTATCAGGAGGGACCAGTCCCTGGAGAAGGACATCATGCTTGGTAAAGTAAGGGGTCTGTGAAAAACAGGAAGACCTTTAAGAAGATGGATTGACACAGTGGCTGCAACAATGGGCTCAAGCATAACAACAATTGTGAGGATGGTGCAGGACCAGGCACTGTTTTATTCCGTTGTAAATAGGGTCACTGTGAGTTGGAACCGGCTTAATAGCGCCTAACAACAATAAGTTCTAGGGGAAGGCTTTCTTTCTCTGTTGGTTCTGGGGGAAGGTCCTTGTCATCAATCTTCCCTTAGTTGAGGAGC
The DNA here is from genome assembly GCF_030014295.1 of Loxodonta africana. Lineage (NCBI taxonomy): Eukaryota > Metazoa > Chordata > Mammalia > Proboscidea > Elephantidae > Loxodonta > Loxodonta africana. The sequence goes on from NC_087342.1 coordinate 107,376,654, forward strand.
TTCTCAGCACAGGGACCCCAGGTCCAAAAGAAATGCTATGCTCCGGTGCTTCTTTCTCGGTGTTCTGAGGTCCTCCATGTCTCCCTGCTCACTTCTCTCTTTTATATCTCAAAAGAGATTGACTTAAAACACAGTCTAATCTTGTAGATTGAGTCCTGGCTCATTAACATAACTGCCCCTAATCCTGCCTCATTAACATCATAGAGGTAGGATTTACAACACATAGGGAAATCACATCAGATGACAAAATAGTGGATAATCATGCAATACTGGGAATCATGGCCTAGCCAAGTTGACACATATTTTTGGGGGACACAATTCAATCCATGGCAGACATCCTACTAAGTGTTAGAGGACGTAATATCAGCTCAGAGCAGATATATTTTATTTCTTACCCAGATACAGAAAACTAGGGCACAATGTCTAGTTGAAAACTTTGAGCCCATTTTGATATAATCCAGCAAAGACTTGTATGTTGCATTTGGACTCCCTTTTTCCTCTGCTTTTGATTCGTATTTCCTTTAAATTGGGCAAGTTTCAGATCTTCTCTATACTGCTTTTCATGTGAGGTCTCCCCTCCCTCCTTTGTTCTGCATGATGGGATGGAGAGAGCAAGAAGGGAGAAGTACAGACCCACCCCTTACCTTCTGTAAAGGCTGTGTGTTCTGGGCCCAGACCAAGCCCATGCCAAGAAATCCAGCCATGCTACCCAAGTCACTGGTGCAAACAAGCAGGTGGGATGTTTGGGTGCCCTAGACCTAGGCAGCCTGACATGGGAGACAGGGAGACTCCAGGACTAGCCCTGGGCAAAGAGAGCTTTGATCACAGGACCACACAGCTGGAGGAAATTTTGAGAATCCTGTAAGCCAACTCCTCATCGTTCAGATAGGGAAACAGGCCTAGAGAGGGGAAGGGATTTACCCAAAGTAAATCCCTTTGGGTAAGGACTGCAGGGCCAGGATTGCAGCCCCTCTTTTTCCAACTCCTTTCTACCACACGACATTGGCCAAGCAGGAATTTGGGGGTGGATATTTAGGTCTCCCATACATTCTAGAGGTAGAAGGTGTAAAGGAACATCTGAGGCTTTGTTCTCAACTGTGTGGTGCTGGTTGCTGTTGTTAGGTGCCATTGAGTTGGTTCCAACTCATAGCGACCCTATGCACAACAGAATGAAACACTGCCCAGTCCTACACCATCCTCACAATCATTTCTATGCTTGAGCCCATTGTTGCAGCCACTGTGTCAATCCATCTCCTTGAGGGCCTTCCTCTTTTTCACTGACCCTCTACTTTACCAAGCATAATGTCCTCCAGGGACTGATCCCTCCTGATAACGTGTCCAAAGTATGTGAGACTCAGTCTTGCCATCTTTGCTTCTAAGGAGAGTTCTGGTTGTGCTGCTTCCAAGACAAATTTGTTCATTCTTTTGGCAGTCCATGGTATATTCAATATTCTTTGCCAACACCACAATTCAAGGGCATCAATTCGTCTTTGGTCTTCCTTATTCATTGTCCAGCTTTCGCGTGCATATAAAGTGATTGAAAATACCATGGATTGGGTCAGGCTCACCCTAGTCTTCAAGGTGACATCTTTGCTTTTTAACACTTTAAAGAGGTCTTTTGCAGCAGATTTGCCCAATGCAATGTGTCTTGATTTCTTGACTGCTGCTTCCATGCATGTTGATTGTGGGTGTAAGTAAAATGAAATCTGTAACAACCTCAGTCTTTTCTCCGTTTATCATGACATTGCTTATTGGTCCAGTTGTTTTCTTTATGTTGAGGTGTAATCCATACTGAAGGCTGTGGTCTTTGATCTTCTTCAGTAAGTGCTTCAAATCCTCTTCACTTTCAGCAAGCAAGGTTGTGTTATCTGCATAATGCAGGTTGTTAATGAGTCTTCCTCCAATCCTGTTGCCCCGTTCTTCTTCAGATAGTCCAGCTTCTTGGATTATTTGCTCAGCATACAGAATAAATAGGTATGGTGAAAGGATACAACCCTGATGCATACCTTTCCTGAGCTTAAACCATGCAGTATGCCCTTGTTCTGTTTGAACTACTGCCTCTTGATCCATGTACAGATTCCTCATGAGCACAATTAAGTGTTCTGGAATCCAGTTCTCTGCAATGTTATCCATAATTTGTTATGATCCACAGTCAAATGCCTTAGCATAGTCAATAAAACACAGGTAAGCATCTTTCTGGTATTCTCCGTTTTCAGCCAAGATCCACCTGACATCAGCAGTGATACCCCTGGTTCCACGTCCTCTTCTAAAACTGGCTTTAATTTCTGGCAGTTCCCTGTTGATACACTGCTGCAGCTGCTTTTGAATGATCTTTAGCAAAATTTTGCTTGCATGTGATATTAATGATATTGTTCAATAAGTTCCGCATTTGGTTGGATCATCTTTCCTGGCAATAGGCATAAATATGGGTCTCTTCCAGTCGTTTGGCCAGGTAGTTGTCTTCCAAGTTTCTTGGCATAGCCGAGTGAACGCTTCCAGTGCTGTATCTGTTTGTTGAAACATCTCAATTGGTATTCCGTCAACTCAAGGAGCCTTTTTTTTTTTGGTCAATGCCTTCAGCACAGGTTGGACTTCTTCCTGCAGCGTGACGTTGGTTAAAAAAAACTATTGCTGTCAAGTTGATTCTCACTCATAGCGACCCTATAGGACAAAGTAGAACTGCCCCAGATGGTTTCCAAGGAGCGCCTAGTGGATTTGAACTGCTGACCTTTTGGTTAATAGCTGTAGCTCTTAACCACTATGCCACTAGGGTTTCCTCGTGCTGGTTAGGGATTATTTATTCATCTCTGTGCCACTAGTGCTTGGCGCAGTGCCTGACACATGGCAGATGGTCAGTATATGTTTGTTAATTGAACCATGTAATAGTGATACATCGGAAAGTTTTTCTAACAAAGGAAAGAATAGTTCAAAGGGCTAATGGACCACAACTACCACAACCTCCAACAGACTGAGTCTACCACAACTACGTGGCGCCTGGCTACCACCACCGACTGCTCTGGTAGGGGTCACAGTAGAGGGTCTCAGACAGAGCTGGAGAAAAATGTAGAACAAAATTCTAACTCACAAAAAAAGACCAGACTTCCTGGCCTGACAGAAACTGGAGAAACCCTAGAAGTATGGTCCTGGACACCGTTTTAACTCAGTACCGAGGTCACTCCTGAAGTTCACCCTTCAGCCAAAGATTAGATAGGCCCATAAAACAAAATGAGACTAAATGGGTACAGCAGCCCAGAGATAAGGATGAGAAGACAGGAAGGGACAGGAAAGCTGGACAAATGGAAACAGGGAACCTAAGGTTGAGAAGGGGAGAGTGTTGACACATCGTGGGGTTGGCAACCAATGTCACAAAACAATATGTGTATTAATTGTTTAATGAGAAACTGGTTTGCTCTGTAAATCTTCATCTAAAGCACAATAAAAAAAAAAGTTTGTCTAAGCAGTGTTTTTATAAATTCAATCTAACTTATAACACACCTGAGGAAATTTGGCGAGGAAAATAAATAGGGGTCTGTCACAGATTGAATTATGTCACTTAAAAAATGTGTATCAACTTGGTTAGGCCTTGATGCCCAGTATTGTGTGGTTGTCCTCCATTTTCTGACTGTAATTTTATGTTGAGAGGATTAGGGTGGGATTGTAATACCACCCTTACTCAGATCACCACCCTGATCCAAGGTAAAGGGAGTTTCCCTGGGGCGTGGCCTGTACCACCTTTTATCTCTCAAGACATAAAAGGGAAGGGAAGCAAGCAAAGAGTTGGGGACCTCATACCACCAAGAAAGCAGCACCAGGAACAGAGTGCATCATTTGGACATGGGGTCCCTGAACCTGAGAAGCTCTTTGACCAGCGGAAGATTGAGGACAAGGACCTTGCTCCAGAGCCAACAGAGAGAGAAAGCCTTCACCTGGAGCTGATGCGCTGAATTTGGACTTGTAGCCTGCCAGACTGCAAGAAAATAAATTTCTCTTTTTTAAAGCCATCCACTTGTGGTATTTCTGTTATAGCAGCACTAGATGACTAAGACAGGTTCTTAACCTGTGACCTAAATGTGAATCTTCTTCTAAAAACATTTTTATTATTTCATACATTATATAAGTAATGTATATTTATGGTAGGAAGAAAACAAGTAAACCAAAACAGAAGAACATTTCAACAATGAGGTGGTGGAGCCATGGACCCAAAGGGAGCACGCTTGGGAGCTAGAATGTCTTGGAGCCCTCGGCTCCCTTCCTGTAGCACCGGGCCTCATTCCTGTGTCCTTGGCTTTAGGATCTTTGAAGGAAAGAGAGCCATGGACAACTCTGGTCCTTGAATTGAAATCAATCTCTTTTCCTCAACAAGTACAGCTCGGGTGGGGCTGCGGGGAACCAGTTATTTAGCTCAAATGCATATCTCATTTTCTGGAAGAATGAAACCAACACCTGAGAGCCCACTCCAGGCCCAGATGTTCATAGACATTTTTTAATTTTGATCCCCACCGGGTCTCTCCACCAAATGGAATCTAGAGCTTAACAGACCTAGGCAGGTTGCCGGGTCCAGTCCCTGCCTTGAATTGAGAGGACACTCAGACTGTCACAGACACTGGAAATCACTGCCATGAGTCTGCCCTACACTAAGGCACCAGAGCCACAGAAGTCACAGCAACTTCCTACATTTGTCACATAACTTCTCACAGTGCCATTAATGAGCAGCCCTAACATGAATGAAAACTATCACCCCAATCCTCATAGGCTATAACTCTCTACTTGGGTTGACCCAACATGCAGACAGAACCTTGTCTGGAACTGAACAGAAGTGGGTTCAAGGACTGGTTTCACCGTTCTCTGGCGGTGTGACCTAGGACAGGCCACTTTACCTTGCCTTGCCTCAGTTTCCCTTCCATAACACGAGGGCAATAATCCTGGTGTTACCCATTTTACTGGGACATGTGAGACCGAAGCCTGATTGAGAGTTAAAGTACACTGCCAAGTCTGGGGTCTTAAACGCTAGCAAGCGGCCATCTAAGATGCATTAATTGGTCTCAGCCCACCTGGAGCAAAGGAGAATGAAGAACACCAATGACACAAGGTAATTATGAGTCCAAGAGACAGAAAGGGCCACATAAACCAGAGACTACCTCAGCCTGAGACCAGAAGAACTAGATGGTGCCTGGCTACAAACGATGACTGCCCTGACAGGGAACACAACAGAGAACCCCTGAGGGAACAGGAGAGCAGTGGGTTGCAGACCTCAAATTCTTGTAAAAAGACCAGACTTAATGGTCTGACTGAGTGTAAAAGAACCCCGGAGGTCATGGCCCCCAAACCTTCTGTTAGCCCAAGACTGGAACCATTTCCAAAGCCAACTCTTCAGACAGGGATTGGACTGGACAATGGGATGGAAAATGATACTGGTGAGGAGTTAGCTTCTTGGATCAAGTAAACACATGAGACTATGTGGGAAGCTCCTGTCTGGAGGGGAGATGAGAGGGTAGAGAGGGCCAGAAGCTGGCCAAACGGACACAAAAAGAGAGAGTGGAGGGAAGGAATGTGCTGTCTCATTAGGGGGAGAGCAATTAGGAGTATATAGTAAGGTGTTTATAAATGTTTGTGTGAGAGTGCGGCTTGATTTGTAAACTTTCACTTAAAGCACAAGTAAAAATTAAAAAAAAAAAGTGCACTGCCAAGGGAAAATGCTGCACAAGAATATTTTCTTTCTAAGTGAGCAAAAACTTGACTTCGCTTGTGTTCTTTAGGACAGACTGCTCTTTCTTTCCCTTCTTTGCCTCCTGTATCTTGCTTGCGTTTCTCTCCCCAAACCCCAGTCCTGGTATCTCTGGCTCCTCAGGAAACCCCTTCCCTGCTCTCCAACTGCTAATATTCACTCCTGTGGAAAATGATAGGTGACAAGTTGCTCCCTGAGATACTCACAATCAGATAAGCCAGGAGGGGAAACTAGTTCTTCGGAAAGAGAAACAGGCTGTACTTTGGAAATTAAATATTCCTTAGAGGAGATCAGGAAACTTAAGATTCCAGCCACGGGGTTTCCGAGGAAAGCTCACCAGAGAAACTGGGGCATCCCTGGGGTGAGGGCTGGAAAGGACGGAAGCTGTTGTTCCCAACATCTGCAACTGTCAGTGGGGGCCTGGGTCTGGGCTCGTGTCTACTCCCACCCAAACCCTGGCAATCGGGGTCCAAAATCTTCCTTCCCTTCTCTCCCTGCCCCCGGCCCCCTTCTATTTATTCAACCATCAGGGTGCCTAGCCCTTTCTCACCTGGTATCTTGATGTTTACTTGTAAGCTTCAAAGTAAGAGGTAGTCGTCATTACTGCCATTCCCTATGTGGGGGAACTGAGGTACAAAGGTGCTGAGGTGGGCAGTCGTGTGAGTGCCACCCTGAGTGGAGCTCTAAATGTGTTCTTCTCTGTCCACCGTGCACGTGCAGACACACACACACACACACACACACACACACACACTGTTTCTCTCTCTCACGAGTTTTACAACCCTCTAAAATTTATGAGGAAAGTCGAGTACCCGGAGATCTCTTAATTAAGCAGCCTTCCCCTAGGAGAAAGGAAATGGGCTTCCATATTCTTAGCACCAGCATCGGACTGCATGATTTACTACCCGAGGCCTGCCTTCTCCCCAAGTCAACTCCCCTCCAGAACAAACATCTATCACTTTGAAGGCTGTTCAAACACCACCTTCCCCCACCCCACCACGTTCCCAGTACCCTCCAGGCCCTCAGCATTTCCTCTGATCAGCCCCCCTGCCCCTGAAGTTCAGGGTCAGGCTGAGGCCCTGAGCAGACACCCTTCTGTAGCCTGGCCCATGAGAGAGGGGAAGCCCAGAACGTCCAAGTCTGGCATCAAGGGCCTGCCCTCATGTCTCTGGGCACGTGGGGGCTGATGCCTGGTCCTTCCTCATAGCCCATGGTGGCTACTGATGGCTGCCATGAAGATATATGGGTTTAATCAAGCCCCTGACAGGTAAAGACCCTAACAACGAGGACAGTTTGTTCTCCCAAACTGTTGAGTATCTAAGCCCAGTGTTTACTTTGGAATTGAATGAATAACATTGTTCTGGGAAAGGAAATTAAAAAAAGCAGACTTGTAATTTATAGTAAAGAGGAGAACAGATCTGGAGGTCTTGGTTCCCGCACCACCCCCCCCCCCCCAGGCCCAGGCCCCCCTTCGGCAAACCCTTTCTCTGTCTTTTTGCTGTTTTGAACTTCTAAACATACCACAACCAACTCAGCTCATCTCCTCAGCCCTGCCAGTAAAGGGCTCAACATTGCCAGCCTCTCTATAGCTGCCAAGAGAACTCAGTGCTTCAAGGCAAAAGTGTTTTTTTTCCCCTTTAAAAATCAAAACCAAATGCCACTGAAATTCCAAATGCTGTGAGACCCATTGAAAATGGAGAGTGAAGGGCACTTATCTGGGGGTGGGTCAGAGGTTCGCCTGCCCCCACTCCACCCGCTATGTGGGTCAGGAAAGCATGATTTCTTATCAAAGAATTAGGAGGGAATATCCACCAAAGCCCCAAAAGCCAAACCTGGAAAAACACGCCTTTCTCCTGGGGTTGAGGAATCCCTTGTCTGGGAAGTTAAATTTATTTTTAAATTCTTGGAGTGGGTGTGAGATCCATAGGGGCACAAATGGTTTGCGCTTGACTACTAACCTAAAAGTCTGCCAGTTTGAACCCAGTCAGAGGCACTGGGGAAACTCCTGGTGATCTGCTTCTGTAAAGATTACAGCCAAGAAAACCCTATGAGCAGTTCTTCCCTGGAACACAGGAGATCGCTGTGAGTCGGAACTGGCTCAACGGCAGCGGTGGTTTTGGGGTGGGAGTGAGAGATGGCTCCTTTCTAGCCAGCATCTAGAAAACTCCCAGGGACTTTTTTTGAAGACAGACCAACGTGGGCACCTCTTGCCTGTGCTAGGGCGTGGGAGTGGTGGCTTGTAGTAGTAGGATCCTGTTCAGCCAGGGGGTGCTCGAGACCAGGCCTGTTTCCTTCAAACAAAAGTCTCATTTCCAAACGAAACACTCCTCTGACTGGATAAGAAAGCTCCGAGCTCTGAATTCCAAGTGCTTTTACTCTCCTTTCTCTCTGGAGTCACCCCCAAATGTAAGACAGGAGAAGGGGGCCTGCTCACAGGCCGTGGAGCTGCAGGAGAAGGTCTTTTGGATCAGGCCTCTCAGATGCCCCTCTCCCTTGGGTCTAGCCATAGCCCTCAAACTCTTCACAGGGCCTCAGGCAGGGGCACCTACCTTATCCGTCCTCCTCCATAAACCTGGGCCCCACTGGCTGCTGCCTGCTGACCTACCACTCCGGGTGCCTCGGATTAGCTAATTGATAGGGGGAGGCCACTTTGAACATTTTGAGGCCTGGTCAGGGGCCAAGTCTCATTACTTAGCTTCAAAGTCAGAAACTCCATAAAAAGTTCATTGGTGGAGCTGATTGTTCCAGATTGTCCCAACGGAACTGAACCCACCCAGCACCCCGGGCCTCATGTTTTAATGTAGGGGGAGAGCACGTGTGTGGTACTTGGTGGTGGGGGGTGGGGTGGGAGGAGCAGGAGCCTAAGATCCAGCCTTTGCGTTTTTTTCCCCTCTCTTCGAACGTTTAATTACAAAAGAACTATAAGCATATCATTCCAAATTTGGAAAACAGGAAAGAGAAAAAGAAAATATTCCGGAAGCCCACACACCTTAATACAACAATATTTCTTTCTAGGTGTTTATGTTTTGTATAATTTTTTACATACTACGTATTGGCATATGTGTACAAAAATGGTCTGCTTTTTGCCTTTTTTTCCCCCTTTTTTTGGCCAAGCGCTAAATTATAAATGTTTCCCTACCTCTTTATGACCAGTACTTGAGGTGGCTGTGTGATATTCTTCCCTGTAAATGTGGAATAATTGTTACACATTTAGGTTGATTCCAGTTTTACATTTTTATAAATAACATGAACATATTCATATTTCCCATTGATTGATACTTGATTTTTCTCTCTAAAAAATGTAACCCTCTCTTTAAAAAAATGTAACCCTTTTCTGATTATAACAGGACACATTTTTTTATTCAAGAAAAGTGTAGAAAATCCAGGAAAGTATAAAGAACAAATAAAAATCACCTGTAATCATTCCACTCAGAGAGAGCCACTGTTAACTTTCGGGTGTATTTCCCATCTTTATCTATCTGTGTATCTGTCCCTGGGTGGTGCAAACAGTTACACGCTTGGCTACTAGCTGAAAGGTTGGTGGTGGGAGCCCACCCAGGGGCACCTAAGAAGGCAGACCTGACGATCTGCTTCGGAGAGGTCACAGCCTTGGAAACCCTATGGAGCAGTTCTACTCTGCACATATGGGATTGCCATCAGTTGGAATCGACTCAACCACAACAAACAACAACATATATGTGTATATGGAGTCCTGGTGGCAAAACGGTTAAGGACTTGACTGCTAACTGGAAGGTTGGGGTTCAGACCTACCCAGTGGCTCCGGGGGAGGAAGACCTGATGATCAGCCCTCGGAAAGATTACAGCCCAGAAAACCCTATGGGGGCTTTATTCTGTCACATGGGGTCCTTCTGTCTCGTAATTGACTTGAGAGCACTTAAGTACAACTGCTTCATAATCCACTGCTGTTGAGTGGATTCTGACTCATAGTAACCCCATGTGACAGAGTAGAACTGTCCCAAAGTGCTTCCAAGGCTGTAATCTTTATGGAAGCCGACTGCCACATCTTTCTCCTGTGGAGTAGCTGGTGAGTTTGAACCACTGACCTTTCAGTTAGCAGCCCAGAGCTTAACTACTGAACCAAAAAAACAAACCAAACTTTTTGCCATTGAGTCAATCCTACAGGACAGAGTAGAACTGCGCCATAGGATTTCCAAGGAGCAGCTAGTGGATTTAAACTGCCCACATTTTGGTTAGCTGCCATAGCACATCTTAGGTCTTAACCACTGTGCCACCAGGAGTCCACTGCACCACTAAAAGCAAAACAAAACAAAAAACCCCAACTCATTGCTGCTGAGTCGATTCTGACTCATATAAAGGGCTCCTTTAATATGTTATGTATATGGAGTCCCTGAGTGGTGCGAACAGTTAATGCACTAGGCTGCTAATAGATCGATAGTTCGAGTCCACCCAGAGGCACCTTGGAAGACAGGCCTGGTGAAAAGTCAGCCTATGGAACACAGTTTTATTCTGAAACACATGGGGTGGCTATGAATCAGGATGGACTGAATGGCAAGTGGTTATATATGGTTATATATATATATATATATATTTAAAGAAAAAAATATATAAAGGGGATCATGCTGCACAGAAGTTTTATAAGTCCCAAGGGCTGGGAGAATAAAATTGGCAGAGGAAATATTATTTCCAGGGGAGATTCAGTGTGTGATGTGTGTGGATTTGACATTGGATAACATTTTCATTCAGAACATGCGACCTGGGACAGACCTGTGCCCAGCCCTGGGGCCAGGAGGCGCCCTGAGGCGGGGGCGGGGGGGGCGGGGGGGGCGAGGGGGGTGGAGAGGGGGGACAGTGGCTGCACTCAGCGCTATGCCTTTGCTTGGGAATAGGTCAACAGCAGGGCCACCGCCCCCGTGAGCAACTGCGCTTTCCTCGTTTCTTCTGACAAGCGCCGTGGAGCCCCTGATTTATGGCCACACTTCACGGGACACTAGTAAACGTCCCATAGTATATTTTGTAAGAGTAATGAAGTCTCAGTAACCCCAGCCCTCCCGGCAGCCTCTGCTAATAAATTTCCTTCTGCGGAGAGGGGCTAGCCTGCTAGGCGCTTGGCGACATTGTCGGGCTGTGGATTCGCGGAGGGGCACTAGGGGCCCCGGGGCGGCTGTCTCCCCCTCCAAGCCTTTCAGAAGGAAGTGGAGGGCTTTGCTGAGCCCCCACCTGCCCCCCTCCTCGAATGCAGACCCGTGGAGCTCAACGCTGAGCTCTCAGAAGGCACGAGAAAGATGAAAAGTGAGTCAAGAAGCTGGAAGAGGAGGGGAAGAAACCCCAAACCATAATTGCCCCTTTCCTCCTGCAGCTCAGATTACTGGCCAGGGGCTGAGGGGCGGCGGAGGGCTGTCGGTTTTTTGACTACTGTTTCCCTTGAGTTTGGAGATGAACTGCGGGATGAAAGAAGGCCCCCCGGGCCCTTGGGATGGGCTGAGGTGGGGGACAGGGTTGTGCAGGGCGGCCGCAGATCAGGAATCAGTGGGGCTAGGCTCTACTCAGGGTCTAGAAGGGGGGACACAGCTGAAGGCGTTTACATCACCCCCTCCCCATGCCAACACCCATACTTAACGGGATTGGGGAAAAGGAATAGATTTGTCTCCGCGGAATAGCTGCCCAATCCCTTTTAATCCCCTGGCCTTTCATGTTTTTGATTCAGAGCCAAATGTTTATTTACTCATTGTTTTAATTCAACCTTCCTGTCGGTCAGCAAGTGCCAGGCCCTAGGCTAGGTGCTGAGGATACAAAGATGAATAGGACACAACCCTCGCCTCAGGGAGGGCCAGTTCTGCCCTGTGGAAGTAACAAAAACATAATCTAATACTTACTGAATGCTTACCATGTGCCTGGCACTCTTCTGAGCACTTTAAACCACTTTGCCTTCAGGTCTATTCCTGACTCATAGTGACCCTATAGGACAGAGTACAACTGCCCCATAGGGTTTCCAAGGCTGTAAATCTTTACAGAAGCAGATTGCCACATCTTTCTCCTGCAGAGCAGCTGGTGGGTTCACACTAGGGACCTTTGGTTAGCAGCTGAGCACTTAACCACTGTGCCATCAGGGCTCCAAACCCAAAGAAGTAGGTATTTTATTATCATCATTTCAGTGTTACTCAGACACCAAGAGGTTAAGTGACTTGCCCAAGGTCTCAAAGGCAACCTTCACCCCTGGCATCTGGTTCCCCAGTCCAGGCTCTCTGTCGCTGCCTCAGGATCCACCCGAGTGATAGGAACTCAAAGCCGGCAGGTTATTCAGATTTCTTCTCCAACAAGCAGGTTATTCTGCACACCAGGAAACGGAACCCTACAAAAGAGAAGTAACTTGCTCAAGGCCACACAGTACAGTGGCAAGGCTGGGTCTAGAGCCCAATGGCCCTACCCCCTGGCCAGTGCTCTTCCCTCTGGTACTACTCAGCTGCCCTCTTTGGCCATCTTGAGCACCCCCCCGCCCCCATGCATATTCCAAGAACACAGTGAAGTGAGAGCACTTTCTTGGTGTCTGGAAGCTTCCTGTTTGTAACGAGCTACACCATGGACCCACCCTACACCATGGACCCACCCAACAGATGTGGCAGAAACCATGATGAGAGTTGTTTAAGGAAAGAAATAGAATGAACTCCAAACTCAGCAAACTGGGGAACATTTTGATATCAGCAGGGTGGGGAATGAGCATCTCCAAATCAAAGATTTATATTTCAGTAGCTAGAAATTTCCCACATATTTTTTATCATATGAAGTTTTCCAATTTTCAAAAAATTAGAGAGAGAGAGAGAAACATAACTGCCTTTGAGTTGACTCCAACCCATGACAACCTTACGTACAACAAAATGAAATGTTGCCCAGTCCTGCATCATCCTTATCATCACTGGCATGCACTATTGTGCCAATCCATCTCACTGAGGGTCTCCCTTGCCCTCATTGGCCCTCTACTTCACCGAAACACAATGCCTTCCTCTAGCGATTGATCCCTCTTGATGATGAGTCCAAAGCAAGTGGAAGCTCCGCTGAAACCTGTCCACCATGGGAGACCCTGCTGGCAAAGCTTCCAGTATCACCAGATCCACTTCCGTCGAGTCGATTCGTACTTGTAGCAACCCTATAGGACAGAATAGAACTGCCCCATAAGGTTTCCAAGGAGCACCTGGTAGATTTGAACCGCAAACCTTTTGGTATCACAGCAACATGCAAATCACAACAGAACAAGAAACTGACTGGTGGGTGTTGCTTCAGAGAATTAGAAAGTGATAAAGATCACTACAGCTGGGAATCAGGGGTCTCAATGTTACCAATCAGCAAAGGCGGATCACATCTCTGATTTGGATGTAAAAAAAGGGCAGCGTGACCTCTTATAGCTCACAAGGGGAGGGTGGGCATTTACTGAGCAGTCCCTCTATGCCTAACATGGCACTGGGGACATTGGTGGTTCAATGGTAGAATTCCTGCCTTCCATGCGAGAGACCAGGGTTTGATTCATGGCCAGTGCACCTCATGGGCAGCCACCATTCACACGTCAGCGAAGGCTTGCATGCCGCTGTGATGCCGAGCAGGTTTCAGGGGAGCTTCCAAACTAAGATGGAGTAAAGAAAGGTCTGGTAATCTACTTCTGAAAAGCAGCCAGTGAAAACCCATTGGATTCGCAGCTGATCTTGGGGATGGCACAGGACCAGGCAGAGTTTCATTCTATTGAGCACGGGGTCACCGTGGGTTGGGGCCTGACTTGATGGCAGCTAATAACAACAAACTCCAGTATGACCCCATGCTACCTGATGACATCTTCAAAGACCCTATTTCCAAACTCCGTCAGGGATTAGAACTTCAGGATATCTTTTCTGAGGGACACAGTTCAATTCTTAACACCAGGCAAGGAGAATGGTGAGAAAAGGAAACCTCAGCCCACCCCTTCTGCATTCTTTGTAAGGGCAAGCAGGATTAGGGAGAAACAAACATATTTGTGCAATTTCTCAATCTTTCAAACTTGTGCCTCCTTTGGATGAGCCTACAAAAAAAAAATCTTGTGCCCTTTCTTGGTGTGTTTTGAAATTTCAAAACAAATGAAATAGCGACTTAAAAAAAAAAAATCAATGGTAATTTTAGATCATTTTTTTTTCTCAAACTTCTTATGTCCCCTGGAGAGTCTGATAAATACAAAGCAGCCAGTAAAAAACGCTATTTTTCATTCAAGGCAAGTGTGGAAATTGAGTTTGTCGGGCATTGCCTGGGTTTTAGGCAAGAAAAATTGGCTTTTCTTATGACTCCTTTCACTGTGAGACTTTCGGGGTTGGGGGCGGTTGTGGGGGGTGGGGAATAAGTGACAACCCTAGGTCTGTCTCAACCAGCAGTACTTGGCTGTGATAGAGAGACTCTGAAAAAATGGTGTGCTACGCAGTGTGTGTTTCTGGATATTGCTCATCATATTGCTGTACTTATTTATGAACCTGTTCTTTTCCACTAGACCACACCGCTTTGTAATTTTGGCTTTGATTTCTCAGCAGGAATGAGCTGTAGGCAACTTAAGAGGTGTCTCTTCGCTCATTATTCATTTTGCTCACTGTTTTTTCTTCTGTTCACCTAATTTCAGCCAGTGTTTCCCAAGTGTCTTGACACAAGAAAAATCTTGGGAAAAAACCCCAACCTTAAGGAACTTTGACTTGCCTGAAGGTAAATGATTAGGTGTCTTTATATGGTAGAGTGCCTTCAAAGGGAACACAGGCTTTTTATCCAAGGAAGTATTTTTTCAATTTTCTCTTCCATTCACTGAGGCTAGAACAAATCTGACTTAATTACGAACAGGGACAATTCACCTAACTTCTTTGAGCATCAGTTGACCTGATACCAAAGTTGGGCGAGTTGATGTTTAAGGCCCCTTCCAGCTAAAGGGGCCTGAGGGACTCCTTTTGGCACAGGAGTGGGTCCCTCTCCTGCCGCCGCCTGCTCCTCAGGTCTGAATTTCCCTTTCCCTGAAGCATGGGGACAGGAGCTCCTGGCAGGCTAGCTACAGCCCTTTCTGATCCCCCATGTTGGCACCTCCCTTCTGTACTACCTGGCCTTTTGCTTTTCCAACTCCTTGACTGTTTGCCTTCTGTCTTTAGGGAAAAAGTGAAAATAGAAGAGCTGGCATTTCTAGGACAGTGCAGGTGGCCCGTAAGAAGGATGATGAGTTAGAGGACTTCTGTGTATGGGGGGGAGGGTACAACGTTGACTCACTGTGTCGCCCCATGAAACCATTTCATATCACCATGTACCTGCCTGATGCCAAGAGAAGGTCCACTTGCTGTGGACTCACTGCCAGCTGGCTGCATCCAGCACCCTCAGGAGGTCCCCTGGGAGCCCGGAGTGATGCTGGCTGCATGAGTGGAGGAGGGTGGGTGATTCTGCTGAGGGCTGTGAGCACCCTTCATTGGGCAGATGATGAGAACCCAGTGGGGGTCTGTGGTTCTCATCAGCTTCAGGCAACTGGCCCTCAGAGCCCTCCCCGCTTCAGGCCCACTCCCTAGCCCAGCCCAGTGAGTAGCCCCACCCCAAACCTCAGAGGCCACACCCTGGCACATACTGGACACTGCTTAGTGCAGTGCCTGACCACATGGTCGGTAGATGGCCGATGGAGGTTAGCTTAATAAATGGTTGCTTCAAACCCACACCATCTTATGCTAAAACAGTTGTTAAATGAATAGCAATTGACAGGGCGCTTTTTACTTGCCACTTATTTTCTTATTATGATTTGCTTATTTTTTCTAGTCCATCTCTCATTGTTTTGAAGACTCAAGGATGATGAGGCATGTTATGGATTGAATTGAGCCCCCCCCCCCGCCCTCCTCTCGCAATATGTGTTAAATTCCTGGCCTTTGTACCTGTGAATGTGATCTTGTTTGGAAATAGTTTTTCTTTTGTTCCGTTAACGAGGCCATACAAATATAGGGTGGATCCTAAACCTAATCACTTCTGAGTTATAAAAAGACCAGAATAGACATAGACACATATACATGCAGGGAAGACAAACGACTTGTGAGGATTCTCTACCACCCGAGGGTTCTCTACAAGCCAATGCCTGGGGCTGCCAGCCTGGAAGGAATCCATATAGCTGAGACCCTGATTTGGACTTTGATCCTCTAGAACTGTGAGAAAATAAATTTCTGTTCTTTAAAGCCCCCCACTTTTGGTGTTTGTGTTACAGCAGCACTAGGTAACTAATACAAGGTGCAACCCTGAGCTGGGCATCAAGAAGCTCTGGAACAAGCCAGCTTACCTCTCTGAGATTCTGTTGCCCCAACTTTGCAGTCAGTGGTGAAAACTATGTCTGAATGCCAGGCTGGGGGGATCAAGGCCACTGGTGGATAAGAAGGGCCTGGGGAAGTCCAAGGGGCTGTGGCAGGCATGAGGGGCTATTACCAAGATATTCCACTTGTGCAATGACCTCTATGGAAGAGAGGCCTCCCTGTTCTCTCTGGCCATCAGTCCCAGGCCTGACAGTCATGGCGTCATCCAGAAAAACTTTTAACACCAAATACAGCTAATCCTGCCACAGGTGATGTAACTCTAAAGGAGTGGGGCTGATTTTCTTAAGTCACCCAAGACAGTAAGTTCCATGGTTTTTCTTTAAAAAAGACTACAGTATGAATTGTATCTCAACGTAAAGAAAACAAAAATCTTCACAACTGGACCAATAAGCAACATCATGATAAATGGAGAAAAGATTGAAGTTGTCAGGGATTTCATTTTACTTGGATCCACAATCGACGCTCATGGAAGCAGCAGTCAAGAAATCAAAAGAAGTATTGCATCAGGCAAATCTGCTGCAAAAGACCTCTTTAAAGTATTAAAAAGCAAAAAGGTCACCTTGAGAACTAAGGTGTGCCTGACCCAAAACCAAGTCAAACCAAACCCATTGCCATCGAGTTGATTTCAACTCATAGTGACCCTATAGGACAAAGTAGAACTGCCACATAGGGTTTCCAAGGAGTGGCTGGTGGATTTGAACTGCTCACCTTTTGGCTTGCAGCTGTAGCTCTTAACCACTGTGCTACCAGGGCTTTGTGCTTGGCCCAAGCCATGGTACTTTCAATCGCCTCACATACATTCAAAAGCTGGACAATGAATATGGAAGACCAAAGAAGAATTGATGCATTTGAATTGTGATGCTGGTGAAGAATATTGAATATATCATGAATTGCCAGAAGAAAAAATTTGCCTAGGAATAAGTATAGCCAGAATGCTCCTTAGAAGCGAGGATGGCAAGACTTCATCTCACATACTTTGAACATGTTATCAGGAGGGACCAGTCCCTGGAGAAGGACATCATGCTTGGTAAACTAGAGGGCTGGCAAAGAAGAGGAAGACCCTCAACCAGATGGATTGACACAGTGATTACAACAATGGGCTCAAACACAACAATTGTGAAGATGGCACAGGACTGGGCAGCGTTTCATTCTGTTGTTATGTGGGGTTGCTATGAATCAGAACTGATTCGATAGTACCTAACAACAACTCAAGACAGCAAGTTCCGTGGTTTCTCTTTAGCATTTCAGCTTATGTGCTTCCTGGAGTCAGGAAGCCATTTCTAACCCTCACTTTAGGTTCTGTCCCATGACATTCTGCATCCCATGACACTCTTCATAGCACCCATCATCCAGGGGTGATGGTCAGCATACATAACAGCCAGTAAGGTACTATCAGTAAGTCCCTGAGTGACACAAGCTGTTTATGATCAGCTGCTAACCTAAAGGTTCGCAGTTTCTTTAGGTTGGTGGTTTAAACCCACCTGGTGGCTCCACGGAAGAAAGGCCTGGTTATCTGCTTTGATAAAGATTACAGCCAAGAAAACCCTATGGAGGTCAGTTCTACTCTGCAATACATGAAGTCACCATGGGTCAGAATTGACTTGATGGCAACTTTGGTAAGGTGCTATCCCAGTCTAATCAGAGAAGAGAGTGACCAGACAGTGGGGCAGGGTCCTGGGGGCCCCAGTGGTTGTTGGATCAAAACCAAAAAACAAAAACTAAGGTGCCTGGGGGAAGGGATTGGGTGGCTTGGGCAGTAGGGAAGAACCTTTAGGGAGCTGGGGATCAGGGCTATTTATCAGCCAGTAGGAAGTACTTAAGGAACCCTGTTGGCTCAGTGGTTAAGTGCTCAACTGCTAATCGAAACATCGGCGATTTGAACCCACTAGCCGCTCCTGGGGAGAAAGATGTGATAGTCTGTTTCCATAAAGATTACAGACTTGGAAACCCTACGGGTCAGTTCTACCCTGTCCTCTAGGGTTACTATGAGTTGGAACCAACCTGATGGCAATGGGTTTGATTTTGTTTTTTGGTAAGATACTATTAGAGTCTAATCAGAGAAGACAGTGGTCAGAGAGTGGGGCAGGGTCCTGGGTGCCCCACTGGTTGCTGGATCAAGAAAAAACTGAGGGATCCTGGGCGATATATTAGAGGGATGGGGTGGCTTGGGCTTCAGAGGGCTTGGGATCAGGGATATTTATCAGACGGTGTGGAAATACCTCAAGCTTTTAACAACTTAAACTGTGGTAGGGTGTTTAAAAAAAAAAAAAAAAATCTGTTGCTGTCGAGTAGATTCCAACTCATAGTGACCCTACAGGACAGAGTAGAGCTGCCCCACAGGGATTTCCAAGGCTGTAATCTTTATGGGAGCAGGCTGCCACATCTTTTTCCCACCATGCTGCTGGTGGGTTCTAACTGCAGACCTTTTGGTTAGCAGCTGAGTGTTTAACTACTGAGCCATGAGGGCTACTTGTAGTGTGTTTACTGGCTGAATATTGGCCATGTTCCACCCTTTATTTTATGGCCTTTTAAAGCCTGAGGATATGGACATATCTGTCTTGTTTGCTCTGTCCTCTCGCACCACCAAATGCCCACCATGTAATAGTGCTCATAATTATATTCAACATATGATTAACAGTTGTTTAATGAACAAAGGAATGAATAACAGAAATTGACTCCTTGGGCAGCCCGTGCATGAGTGTCCACTTAAGTACCTCCAGGCCTCCCTGAGCCCCACTACCTTTTTCTCACCTCAGTTCCATTTTAACTAGCCCTCCTACAGGTACCTTCAACTCAGCATGTCCAAAAGAGAATTCATTAAATTTCCTACTGAAAAGCCCATCCTACTTCTGTATTATCCATCTCGGTTAGTGTCTTTGTCATATACCAGGCTTTCAAACTGGAAGCTTCTATGTTTAACTCCTCTCTCTCCCTGACTGTGATCCTTCCTCTACCGTCCTTCTCATCCCCTCTTAATGCATTTGATATGTGTTTTTTCAATCATCTAGGATAGCTAGAGGAGCCCTGGTGAGGTCATGGTTAAGCGCTTGTCTGCTAACAAAGAAGGTTGGCTCCGTGGGAGAAAGATGTGGCAGTCAGCTTCCATAAAGATTTACGGCCTTGGAAGCCCTATGGGGCAGTTCTACCCTGTCCTATAGGGTCACTGTAAGTTGGAAATGACTCAATGGCAACAGGTTTAGGGTAGCAAGACTTCATTATGTACCAGGGATAGAGCAGTGAGCAAAACAAAACCTGAAGAGTTTATAATCCAGTGGGGGAAACAGAAGGAACAATTAAGCAAATAACTGTAGTATCCTACCAAGGGTGGGGCACTACTGTGAATAGGGTAGTCTTGGAAGGTTGCTAATGAAGCAACGTTTGTGGGAGATCCGAAGGGACTGAAGGAGCTGTGCAAACACAGCATCCGTGGGAAGAGCATTCTAGACAGAGGCCAGCAAAGGGCTATTTGGCTGGGGCTGAGCAAGTGGGGAGAGTGAGGAAGACATGAGGTTAGAGAGTGGCCAGAGGCTAGATTGCATAGGGCTTTGTAGGCCATGGGAAGGACTTTGGATTCTATTCTGAGTAGTAGTCTTCGGTAGGTTTTGTGCAGGGAAGTGAAGTGGTACGGCTGTTTTGTGGAGAGTAGTCTTTTGGGGACTTCCAGGCAACATTCAAAGAGTGGGAATTATACAAAGATATGAATACCAGGAGGCAAGGATCATTGTGACCTATCTGAGAGGCATCTTAACATTTTCCTGTGTCTTCTACATCTACTCCTCACTCTCATCATGTCACCTGATTTACTAATCCTAAGAGATCTGTATTCTCGGTTTTCGTATCTTATTACCTTTGTTTGGCCGTTGTACTTTTTCTGCCTTGAACTTGTGGAGATTTTCATCTGCTCATCATTTCAGGTTTAATAGTGAAGACTTTGAATTATGGTGTTGGTGAAGAATATTGAAATCACTGCCGAAAGAACAAATAAATGTGTTTTGGAAGAAGTACAGTCAGAATGCTCCTCAGACGCGAGGATGGTAAGACTTCATCTCTTGTGGTTTATGTTATATGTTATCAGGAGGGACCAGTCCCTGGAGAAGGACATTATGCTTGGTAAACTAGAGAGCCAACGAAAAAGAGGAAGACTCTCAATGAGATGATTTGACACAGTGGCTGCAACAATGGGCTCAGACATACCAACGATGTGAGAATGGTACAGGACTGGGCAATGCTTCATTCTGTTGCACATGGGGTTGCTATGAGTAGGAACTGACTGGACGACATTAACAACAACAACAAACAGTGAAGCCTTTGGCCATAACCCTCCCTCCTACTTGCTTATATCATCGTTCTTGGTCCATGTTTCTCCCAGTTTGAATTTTTGCTCTGTGACAGTCAGGACTAGGTCTCATTCATTTATGGATTTCCATTGTCAAATATGGTACCTGGCACATACTCTGTTATGATTTAGCTCTTTACTCAGTATGAATAAATGAGTTAAAGCAAAAGAAAAATTCAGGAAAGAAAACCTTGGTGGATTCCAAGGAAGAGTAAGACTTTATGATTATCTGCTATTTTCTGTCATCTGTGTCAATCTTCCCCTGCATTGGGACTTCCCAAAGAACCATTCAACTGCTCTTGCAAGAGCTTTTCCTAAATTGTCTCATTTTGGACCTCTTAGCAACCCTGTGAGATGGGAAGGGCAGGCATCACTGTACCCATTTAATAGATGTGGACACCGAGGGCCAGGGAAGTTAAATATTATTACCACAGTAAGGTAGTTAGCACGTGGTGGAACCAGGCTTTAGCTCATTTCAGTTCAGAACATGTTTATCAATGCCTCTTAACATTAAAAAAAAAGTTTATCTTGTTTTAGGTGAAACACTCCCCCCTTTTCCCTTTCCACTCTGGGTTTTCCATGTCCATTCGTCCAGGTTTCCTGTCCTTTCCTGCCTTCTTGGCTTTGTTTTTGGGCAGGTGTTGCCCATTTAGTCTTGTATACTTTATTGAACTAAGAATCACGTTCCTTATCTGCGTTATTGTTTGTTTTATAGCTCTGTCTAATCCTTGGCTGAAAGGTGGACTTTTGGATGGCTTCAGTTCTGAGTTAGCAGAGTATTTGAGGGCTATAGTCTTGGGGGCTCCTCCAGCCTCTGTCAGATCAGCAAGTCTGGTCTTTTTTTGTGTGTGTGAATTTGAATTTTGGTCTACATTTTTCTCCCACTGTGTCCAGGACCCTCTATTGTGATCCCTGTCAGAGCAGTTGGTGGCGGTAGCCAGATACCATCTAGTGTTTCTGGACTCAGGTTGGTGGACGCTGTGGTCCATGTGGCCCACTAGTCTTTTGGACTAATATTTTCCTTGAGTCTTCGGTTTTCGTCATTTTCCTTTGATCCAAACGTGATGGGACCAATAGATATGTTTTAGGTAGCTGCTTGTAAGCTTTTAAGACCCCAGAAAACGCTCACCAAAGCAGGATGTAGAACATTTTCTTTATGCACTATGTTGTACCAATTGACATAGATGTTCCCTGAGACCATGGCCCCGAGCCCTCAGCCCCGGTAACTTGGTCCCTCAAGGTGTTTGGATATATCTAGGAAGCTTCTATGGCTTTGCCTTGGTCGAGTTGTGCCGACTTCCTCTATATTGTGTGTTGTCTTTCCCTTCACCAAAGTTAGCACTTGTCTACTATCTAGTTAGTGATTTCTCCTCCCCAACCCTTCCCTCCTTTGTAACCATCAGATTATTTTTTTCTGTGCGTAAACCTTTTCTTGGGTTTTTATAATGGTGATCTCATACAGTATTTGTCCTTTTGTGATTGACTTATTTCATCCAGCGTAATGCCCTTCAGATTCATCCATGTTGTGAGATGCTTTGCAGGTTCATCATTGTTCTTTGTCATTGCATAGTATTCCATTGTGTGTACATACCATAGTTTGTTTATCCATTCATCTGTTGATGGGCTCCTAGGTTGTTTCCATTTTTTGCTGTTTTGAACAATTCTGCAATGAACATGGGTGTGCATATGTCTATTCACGTGACAGCTCTTATTTCTCTAGGATATATTCCTAGGAGTGGGATTGCTGGATCATATGGTATTCTATATCTAGATTTTTAAGAAAGCGCCATATCATTTTCCAAAATGGTTGCACCAGTTTGCATGCCTACTAGCAGTGCATAAGATTTCCAATCTCCCCACAGCTTCTCCAACATTTGTTATTTTCTGTTTTTTTGATTCGTGCCAGTAATGTTGGGATGAGATGGTATCTCATTGTGGTTTTGATTTGCATTTCTTAGATGGCTAGTGATCGAGAGTATTTCTTCATGTGTCTGTTAGTAGCTTGAATGTCTTCTTTGGTGAAGTGTCTGTTCATATCCTTTGTTAGGGCTCAAGCTTTCTTACAGAAAAATAAGATACAGTTCCTGCCCTTAAGGGGCTCATAATCTCACAGTGGAGACTGACACATAAACACGTGATCCCTACTCATTGGGAATATCCTCTGATAATGTTTTTCTGCCACATGAGCTGCTACTTAAATAATTGAGTCAGTATAAGCGTCAGTGTAGGACCAGAATGGTGGGCTCCAAACCTGTTGGTCTTTGGAACCATGTGGAAAGTTTATAAAAAACAGATTCTAATTTATGGGACTGGAATGGAGTCCAGGAGCCTTCATTATTAAAAACAAACAAACAATCAAACAAACAAAAAACCAGGTGATTATGATGGCCAGGTAGGTTTGAAAACCTTTGGTCTAGAGGGTTTGGTCTTAGGAGAACAATCAACAGATCTGAATGTTTCTCAGAAGTATTCCAAGTAGAAAGAACAGATACTTCTCATGGGCCCAGCCTGCCAACCCCCCAGGTGTTTCCCTCCCCTGGCCTGCCCTCCTTGGAATAGCCCTCTGACCCTGCCATTTCCCCTGGATGTACCCTACTCTGCTCTAATGTGCCCCAGTTATGCCCTTTCCCCATATTTCTGGTCATACCCCAGTTCAAATCCCACCCAAGTTTCAAGCAAGGAAGTACTTTCAGGGAACCATGCCAAGGGTGGAGTTACTTGGGCTGGGCTTGGGTTAGTGGGTCACAGTCATTTCCTCCTCTGAATTCCCACCAGCCCTCAGTCTGGTACTCCCCGAGGCATCTGCTCTTACAGCCATCAGTGAACAGGTGTGCTCTCCCTGAGAGATTGTAAACTCCCGGAAGGCAGGTCATTTTGAGATTTGGGTTTTGATCCCTCACCTCCTTCAAGTCTTGGTTCAAATGTCACCTTCTCAGTGAGGCCTATCCTGACCACCCATTTAAAACCGCACTCACCGCCTACACTCCCAATCCATGCTCACATGCTCACGTTTCTCCCTATAGAACTTCATGACCTTCTAGTGTAATGTACCATGTGCTAATTTATTATGTTTACCATCCCAGGGGAAAGGACTTCTGTCTCTTTTGTCTATGGATATATTCCCAGAGCCAAGCACAGCGCCTTACACATAGTAGGTGCTTCACAAATATGTGTTGAGTGAATGATCCTTGAACAATGCCCTTGCCTGCAGTGGCACTCCCTACATGCTGTTCGGCTGGTTGGTTGATTTATAAAGTGAGCCAGGTTAGAGCAAACCCATCTCCTTTTCTTTCAGAAGATGCCCTGAATGGACAGCTGAAGCTTGGAGACTCATTTCTCGGGGTCAATAAAGTGAGCCTTGTTGAGATTGTCAGAGCCTTCCCGGCTGGGCTGAAAAATGCCTTTAAAATCAGATGCTGGGGCGGCGATGGGCCAACTCCAAGACTTCCCAAGGAGCCACAGTCAGGACTGGCTCCACATCCCGTTTGTCAGGGCCCAGCATGCACAGGAGAGGCCTTCAGCTGCCAACAACTTTGTTTTATTGTCATTGCAGTTGGCTCCCCTCTGGGTAGGAGCTGCCAGGGCAGCCGCCATCAAGCCCTGGACACTGGGCTGGGGTATTAATAGCAATTCCATAATTCTCACCCGAGCCACAGCTGAAAGGCAGAACTGCTGGAGGTGGCTAAGAACACAGGAGCCACCGCAGCAGGAGGAGGTGGGAGGGCTGGTACTGGCTGTCCTTGCTCTCACTTCCTCATGGCCCTGGCCTTGGTCATAGCTCCCGGAGCTTCCCCCAGCCCAGGCTCAGGACTGTTTTTCCACAGCTTGTCACAGAAAGAGGGTTGGGGTGTTATTCTTCAGTCCTGAGGATGCAGCAGAAAATCCTCAGGTAGGAAATTCTGATATTGTCTGTAAATCCTGTCACAGAGAGCCTGCATGGCAGGCAAGAGGGACTGCTGCTTGGGGATGCGTTTGAAATGCTAATTCTGCTGTTAGCCTTCCTGGGTTCTCCTAACAAGTGCTTCCCAGGCCTCTGGAAAGAGGTGCCACCGGATGGAGAAATTACTCCAGAACTGTTTTCACCACCCTGGGCTGTGAAACCCCTACGTATTTGGGTGATGAGCCTTCTTATCTACCCTGGTCTGAGATAACACTGGGCTCTGGCCACAGAGTGGGCAGGCCTGTTACACTGCATGTCTGTCTGAGGATTGCTGAACCATTGCAATAAACCTTGTTCCTTATTTAGGTAGAGGAAATAATCCATGTCTTAAAGCCTGTCTTGTCAAAGAGTCTTCCTGTGACATCTGGAGGCAAAGCAGAATTCAGAGCCCAGAAGATTCTCCCACCAAAATGTCCATCCAAAGGGCTGGGCAGGGAGGTTTAGGTGGATGGGCACAAGTCCCCAAAGAGTAAAGCAGGTAGCCCATGTGATATTAGTTATGTAATTGCATGCAACGTACCCCTGCAAGCCCATTCCTCCCCCCCCCACACACCCCCACCCTGACATCTGTCTATCCTTCCTGAAAACTGTTCCCTGGCACATGAAGCCTATAAGATGCTTCGTGAAAAACGTCTCCTAGGTCCAAAAATTTTGGGAAACGCTGCTTACCTTTGTGGAGATTCAAAACAGATGTTCACCTGTTAAAGGCTCTGAGAAATTCTGCAGTGAAGAAATCTGTTTCATTCTATTTAATCCAGTGTTTCCCATACTTAAACTCTTTCCCTTTATCACATTTTAATGCTCCTTAGTATTGGAGTTCCCCATATAGACCACCAGGAAACACAGGTCCTGAGAGTAAGCTTCTAGAAATATTCACAGTTGGTTGGACCTCTTTGCTCCAGGGCCCTGTATAATTTTCATTCATGCTGCATAGCCTCCCATTGAAGCCTACTGGTCTCAGTGATTTGAGCTCATTAATGAGGCACAGAAAGGGCCAGGCTGAGCAGAGCTTTGGTGTCTGGAAAATTAAGCCTCTGCTCCAAGCTTTTCCCAGGTATGGAGTGTTTCTACCAGCCATTCAGTGAACACAGGTGAGCCCAGACTCTAGGAAAGTTAAATTTTATATAGGGTTGACTTTGTGATTCTCATCCCTCTTTTCAGCTACTCCTCTGGCCATGCTCTCTGGTTCTGCCATCTGCTTACCCTACCAAGGCAAGGCAAAGGCCCAGGTTATAGGCTGCTTTCTCTTCTTCCATCAAAATGTCTTTTTTACCTGAAAGGCAACAGATTGTCAAACCATCTAGTCTTAATAATATGACATTTTCTCCCAGGTATCTTAATCCTATAGCTCAGGGAAAATAATGAATAACCATAATCATTACAGAGATTTTTCTACATGTCATTTATTCAATGGACTTTAATGAACATCTACTGTGCCCAGGGTTCTGCAGGACAGTGGCAACATCATGCCTTGAGAAAAAGACAAGAAACTAGCTATAACACCATTGCTATGTGCGGTGGCTATCGGGTCATCAGGAAGTATAATCACTTGCCAGGGGACAAGGAGTAAGGTAGGTGGCACAGGCTCATTTGCTTCTCAGGGCAGTCCTAGGAGTTTGGTAGGATTGATATAATTGCCTCAATTTTGTTGGTGAAGAAAGTGAGACCCACAGAGAGGCTGAGACTTGCCTAATTTCATTGAGATAACCAGAGACAGGACAGGGAACTTAGCTTACCTCTGCTGAGCTCAGGCTACTTCTCCCGCTGCTCCAGGACACAGGCCATCCTCCCATGCTAAGGTGGTTGTCTTGAGGTAAACATTTATTTATAATTTATCAAGCAAGAATTCATCCCTAAGCCCTGCAGTTTAGCTTTGCCATGTTTTTGATTTATCTTTTAAAGCCTCTTTTAATCTACACACCCTTTTTATTCCTTGCAATATATTGTTGAAGGACCAGAGTTCTTTGGCCCATAGAGATTGTCACAGTCTAGTTTTTTCTGATTACATCCCCATGGTGTTGTTTAGCACATTCCCCTATCCTATACATTTCCAGTAAATTAGTAATTGGACCTAGAGTCTTGATCACAGTGAGGTTCAATATTTTTCCCCTAGAAGAAAGGTGGTAGTGTGCTCTTTCATCAGGAGGCACATAGGATTGCCTCTCTTTTGTGACTTTTAGTCATTGTTGATGCTTAATGCCTAGATTCACTAATTCATACTTTGTTCTGAGGATTACATAAATTAATAGAACGGCTCCTGATTCCAACAGCATTAGGTGTTATTTTTATCACTTATTTCATGATATACCGTGATCTTGGCCATCTGTACATAGTTCAGGAGCTAAAGAAGACTTAAAAAAGTTTGTCAGCATGGAGGGCTTTGTCCAGGATGATATCCACAAGCAGGACCATGCCCCTGGAATTTGAGTGACTCTCACTTTTAAGGAACCACTCATGAAGTCTGTAGAGTACTTAGTACTTTCAAACATCCATAAATACAGACTCTGGCTCAAGATTTTTGGCTGGAGTCCACTGAGAGTTCTGCATCCCTCTTCGAACAATGGCAGCTATTATTAAAATCTAGAGGCTTTTGTGTCGGATGCTTTCTCCAGCCCAGACACTGCTTCAGAGCTGTAACCTTCTAAACAGCAGGGCTAGAAAATTCATGCCATTTTTGGGCTGATTTATTGAGAGGTTTCTTGATGTGGGTCAGGTTCCTGCAACATTTGGAAAGTGACACCTATAGCATCATTATTTCCCCCAAATGACCAAAATTATAGCTGGTAACTTGAGGCCAGTAAATTTCCCCGCAGCAGATGTTAAACTCTTTTAAAAGATGATTAACAATGAGAAACTTGGGCTCTATGGCAGAGCAGCCAATCAGGCGGTGTTACTGCAGTCAACGTGTGAGGTAAGAGGTGCATCCAGACCCCACGGGGTGGTGGGGAGCTCAGGCTGGAGGCTGTAAAGTCCACAGGTTGTGGTGTAAATCAAGGCTGTAGGCCTGGGTGGCTGGACGTGCGGTGACTATGACAAGAGACTATGACAACAGACCCGGGTTAAAGGCTTGCTTCTGACAGCACTGTGACTCAGGGCAAATGATTTCTCTTTTTTGGGATATAGTTTCCCATCCTTTAAAATAAGGAGGGGGCACAATAAGTGGTCTCTAAGGTATTTTATTTTATTTTCTGAGTTTTAGGCTGATTTATTCTACTACTTAAGATGAATGCAGATAAATCATCTATTAGCCTCCAAAGAATCTATAGATTCTTAGATTCTGTAGATATTTAGATGAGGCAACCACCGAAAAAAACTAAGATGGGTTATACGATTATGATGATACTCACTTTGTATTACCACCATCAGAAAATGTGATAATGATAAGGGGCGAGGGTGAATCCAAGACAGGCCACTTCTGGGATACTCAGACCACATCTCTGGGACCAGACACACGTGCTTGCTGGCTGAGGACAGGGCTCCATCAAAGACTCCTTCAGAAATGCTATGGAGTTTTTAATCATATTTCCAGCAGTTCAGTTCTCCAGCTGTTCCTCCCTTCTCCCCCTTTCTGCAGGGTTCTTGCTTTTTGCATGCCTCCATCTCTTCCTCTCATACAAAGGGGAAATGACCCAGATCCTGCACCTCATAACCCTTCAGTCATGGGGCTCTGGGGAGTAGAACTTAAGTTCTTTCAAACTCCGTCTGCAATTTTATAAGACCCAACACAGCAATCCTCTCAGAGGAATCACCCACTCATTCAATAAACATTTAGTGAACGTGTACTAAGTGTCAAGCTCTTGTGCTGGCCCTGGAGATAGTGTCTAACCAATAGCTTGGAAAGTTCTAGGAGATGAAAGAAGGCCAGTGTAGCTGAAGCAAAGTAATTGAGGAGGAATGATATAAGACGGTAAAGGAAGGCAGGGGCTAGGTCATGTAGGGTCCAGGTGACCTGAGAGGTCATTTTGCCCACCCACAGTCCTGAGGGAATTGGAACCCAGAGAGACACAGTCCATTGGCTGATTGGAGTTGAAGCATCCCATAGGCATTTCTCTGCTGTCAGACTGAATTCTTTTTTTTTTTTTTTTAAATAATTTTTATTGTGCTTTAAGTGAAAGCTTACAAATCAAGTCAGTCTCTCACACAAAAACCCATATACACCTTGCTACACACTCCCAATTACTCTCCCCATAATGGGACAGCCTGCTCTCTCCCTCCACTCTCTCTTTTCGTGTCCATTTTGTTAGCTTCTAACCCCCTCCACCCTTTCATCTCCCCTCCAGGCAGGAGATGCCAACATAGTCTCGTGTCCACCTGATCCAAGAAGCTCACTCCTCACCAGCATCCGTCTCCAACCCATTGTCCAGTCCAATCCATGTCTGAAGAGTTGGCTTTGGGAATGGTTCCTGTCCTAGGCCAACAGAAGGTCTGGGGGCCATGACCACCAGGGTCCTTCCAGTCTCAGTCAGACCATTAAGTCTGGTCTTATGAGAATTTAGGGTCTGCATCCCACTGCTCTCCTGCTCCCTCAGGGGTTCTCTGTTGTGTTCCCCGTCAGGGCAGTCATCGGTTGTAGCTGGGCACCATCTAGTTCTTCTGGTCTTAGGATGATGTAGTCTCTGGTTCATGTGTCCCTTTCTGTCTCTTGGGCTCATAATTGCCTTGTGTCCTTGGTGTTCTTCATTCTCCTTTGATCCAGGTGGGTTGAGACCAATTGATGCATATTAGATGGCTGCTTGCTAGCGTTTAAGACCCCAGACGCCACTCTTCAAAGTGGGATGCAGAATGTTTTCTTAACAGATTTTAGTATGCCAATTGACTCAGATGTCCCTTGAAACCATGGTCCCCAGACCCCTGCCCTTGCTACGCTGGCCTTCAAAGCATTCGGTTTATTCAGGAAACTGCTTCGCTTTTGGTTTAGTCTAATTGTGCTGACCTCCCCTGTATTGTGTGCTGTCTTTCCCTTCACCTAAAGTAGTTCTTATCTACTATCTAATTCGTGCATGCCCGTCTCCCACCTTCCCTCCCTCCCCCCTCTTGTAACCACAAAAGAATGTTTTCTTCTCAGTTTAAACTATTTCTCAAGTTCTTATAATAGTGGTCTTATACAATATTTCTCCTTTTGCAACTGACTAATTTCACTCAGCATAATGCCTTCCAGGTTCCTCCATGTTATGAAATGTTTCACAGATTTCCTCACTGTTCTTTATTGGTGGGTAGTATTCCATAGTGTGAATATATCATAATTTATTTATCCATTCATCTGTTGATGGGCACCTTGGTTGCTTCCGTCTTTTTGCTATTGTAAACAGTGCTGCAATAAACATTTTAAACAGCGCTGCAATAAACATGGGTATGCATATATCTGTTTGTGTAAAGGCTCTTATTTCTCTAGGATATATTCTAAGGAGTGAGATTGCTGGATCATATAGTAGTTCTATTTCTAGTTTTTTAAGGAAGTGACAAATCGATTTCCAAAGTGGTTGTACCATTTGACATTCCCACCAGCAGCGTATAAGTGTTCCAGTCTCTCCACAGTCTCTCCAACATTTATTATTTTGTGTTTTTTGGATTAATGCCAGCCTTGTTGGAGTGAGATGGAATCTCGCTGTAGTTTTGATCTGCATTTCTCTAATGGCTAATGATCGTGAACATTTCCTCATATATCTGTTAGCTACCTGAATGTCTTCTTTAGTGAAGTGTCTATTCATATCTTTTGCCCGTTTTTGAATTGAATTATTTGTCTTTTTGCAGTATCATGTAGATTTTAGAGATCAGGCGCTGATCAGAAATGTCATAGCTAAAAACTCTTTTGGCGACATCTTTGGATGAGCATAGGTGTTCGATTTTTAGGAGCTCCCAGTAATCTAGTTTTTCTTCTACATCCTTTATAATGTTTTGTATACTGTTTATGCCATGTATTAGGGCTCCTAACGCTGTCCCTATTTTTTCTTCCATGATCTTTATCGTTTTAGATTTTATATTTAGGTCTTTGATCCATTTTGAGTTAGCTTTTGTGCCTGGAGTGAGGTATGGGTCTTGTTTTATTTTTTCGCAGATGGATATCCAGCTATGCCAGCACCATTTGTTAAAAAGACTGTCTTTCCCCCATTTAACTGTTTTGGGGTCTTTGTCAAGTATCAACTGCTCATATGTGGATGGATTTATGTCTGGATTCTCACTTCTGTTCCATTGGTCCATGTATCTGTTGTTGTACCAGTACCAGGCTGTTTTGCCTACTGGGGCAGTATAATAGGTTCTAAAATCAGGTAGAGTGAGGCCTCCCACTTTGTTCTTCTTTTTCAGTAATGCCTTATTTATCCGGGGCCTCTTTCCCTTCCATATGAAATTGATGATTTGTTTCTCCATCTCATTAAAGAATGTCATTGGGATTTGGATCAGAATTGCATTAAATGTATAGATCACTTTTGGTAGAATAGACATTTTTATAATGTTAAGTCTTCCTATCCACGAGCAAGGTACGTTCTTCCACTTATGTAAGCCTCTTTTGGTTTCTTGCAGAAGTATACTGTAGTTTTCTTTGTACAAGTCTTTTACATCTCTGGTAAGATTTATTCCTAAGTAGTTTAACTTCCTGGGGGCTACTGTAAATGGCATTGATTTGGTGATTTCCACTTCGATGTTCTTTTGTTGGTGTAGAGGAATCCAACTGATTTTTGCATGTTTACCTTGTATCCCAATAGTCTGCTGAACTTTTCTATTAGTTTCAGTAGTTTTCTTGAGGATTCCTTAGGGTTTTCTGTGTATAAGATCATGTCATCTGCAAATAGAGATACTTTGACTTCTTCCTTGCTAATCTGGATGCCCTTTATTTCTTTATCTAGCCTAATTGCTCTGGCTAGGACTTCCAGCACAATGTTGAATAAGAGTGGTGATAAAGGGCATCTTTGTCTGGTTCCCGATCTCAGTGGGAATGTTTTCAGATTCTCTCCATTTAGGGTGATGTTGGCTGTTGGCTTTGTATAAATGCCCTTATTATGTTGAGAAATTTTCCTTCTATTCTTATTTTGCTGAGAGTTTTTATCATGAATGAGTGTTGAACTTTGTCAAATGCCTTTCCTGCATCAATTGATAAAATCATGTGATTCTTGTCTTTTGTTTTATTTATGTGGTGGATTACATTAATTGTTTTTCTAATGTTGAACCATCCCTGCATACCTGGTATGAATCCCACTTGGTCATGGTGGATTATTTTTTTGACATGTTGATTTCTATTGGCTAGAATTTTGTTGAGGATTTTTGCATCTACATTCATGAGGGATATAGCTCTATAATTTTCTTTTCTTGTGGTGTCTTTACCTGGTTTTGGTATCAGGGATATGGTGGCTTCATAGAATGAGTTTGGTAGTATTCTGTACTTTTTTATGCTCTGAAATACCTTCAGTAGTAGTGGTGTTAACTCTTCTCTGAAAGTTTGGTAGAACTCTGCAGTGAAGCCGTCCGGACCAGGGCTTTTTTTTTTTGTTCGGAGTTATTTGATTACCTTTTCAATCTCTTCCTTTGTTATGGGTCTATTCAGTTGTTCTACCTCTGTTTGCGTTAGTTTAGGTAGGTAGTGTGTTTCTAGGAATTCATCCATTTCTTCTAGGTTTTCAAATTTGTTAGAGTACAATTTTTCATAGTAATCTGATACGATTCTTTTAATTTCAGTTGGGTCTGTTGTAATATCGCTCATCTCATTTCTTATTTGGGTTATTTGCTTCTTCTCCTGTTTTTCTTTTCTCAGTTTGGCCAGTGGTTTATCAATTTTGTTGATTTTTTCAAAGAACCAGCTTTTGGTCTTGTTAATTCTTTCAATTGTTTTTCTGTTTTCTATTTCATTTAGTTCAGCTCTAATTTTTATTACTTGTTTTCTTCTGGTGCCTATGGGTTTCTTTTGTTGCTCTCTTTCTATTTATTCAAGTTGTAGGGATAATTCTTTGATTTTGGCCTTTTCTTCTTTTTGGATGTGTGCATTTATTGATATAAATTGGCCTCTGAGCACTGCTTTTGCTCTGTCCCAAAGGTTCTGTTGGAAGTGTTTTCATTCTCATTGGATTCTATGAATTTCTTTATTCCATCCTTAATATCTTCTATAATTCAGTCTTTTTTGGGCAGGGTGTTGTTC
This sequence comes from Loxodonta africana, assembly GCF_030014295.1. Lineage (NCBI taxonomy): Eukaryota > Metazoa > Chordata > Mammalia > Proboscidea > Elephantidae > Loxodonta > Loxodonta africana. Next base: position 107,409,081 of record NC_087342.1, read on the forward strand.
AGTTTCCAAGTGTTTAATTTCTTTTCCCTGTTTTTTCTGTTGTTGATTTCCACTTTTATGGCCTTATGGTCAGGGAAGATGCTTCGTAATATTTCAATGTTTTGGATTCTGCTATAAAGGGTTGCTTTATGACCTAATATGTGGTCTATTCTAGAGAATGTTCCAGGTGCACTAGAGAAGAAAGTATACTTGGTTGCTGTTGGGTGGAGTGTTCTGTGTATATCTACGAGGTCAAGTTGGTTGATTGTGGTATTTAGGTCTTCTGTGTCTTTATTAAGCTTCTTTCTGGATGTCTTGTCCTTCACCAAAAGTGGTATGTTGAAGTCTCCTACTATTATTGAGGAGCTCTCTATCTCACTTTTCAATGCTGATAGAGTTTATGTATCTTGCAGCCCTGTCATTGGGTGCATAAATATTTAATATGGCTATATCTTCTTGGTGTATTGCCCCTTTAATCATTATATAGTGTCCTTCCTTATCCTTTATGATGGATTTAACTTTAAAGTCTATTTTGTCAGAAATTAATATTGCCACTCCTGCTCTTTTTTGATTGTTGTTTGCTTGATATATTTTTTCCATCCTTTGAGTTTTAGTTTGTTTGTGTCTCTAAGTCTAAGGTGTGTCTCTTGTAGGCAGCATATAGATGGATCTTGTTTTTTAATCCATTCTGCCACTATCTCTTTATTGATACGTTTAGTCCATTTACATTCAGGATAATTATGGATAGGTATGAATCTAGTGCTATCGTTTTGATGTCTTTTTTTGCGTGTTGATAGTTTCTTTTTCCCACTTGATTTTATGTGCTGGGTAGATTTTCTTTATATATTGTCCTTTCTTCATATTTGTTGCCTTTGATTTTGTTTCTGCCGAGTCTGTATTTTTCCCTTGTATTTTATTTTGATGAGTAGGATAGTTTGTCTCCTTTGTGGTTACCTTATTATTTACCCCTATTTTTCTAAATTTAAAACTAACTTTTATTTCTTTGTATTGCCGTATCTTCCTCTCCATATGGAAGGTGTATGATTACATTTCTTAGTCCCTCTTTAGTATTTTAATGTTGTCTTCTTTTATATAATAACATCACTGTTACCCTGTGTTGGGCTTTTTTTTTTTTTTTTAATCTTGCTTTGTTTTCCTGGATTTCCCTGTCTGGGTTGACTTCTGGTTGCTCTGCCCAGTGTTCTAGTCTTGGGTTGACACCTGATATTACTGATTTTCTAACCAAAGAACTCCCTTTAGTATTTCTTGTAGTTTTGGTTTGTTTTTTATGAATTCCCTCAACTTGTGTTTGTCTGGAAATGTCTTAATTTCACCTTCATATTTAAGAGACAGTTTTGCTGGATATATCATTCTTGGGAGGTAATTTTTTTCCTTCAATTTTTTAAATATGTCATCCCATTGCCTTCTTGCCTGCATGGTTTCCACTGAGTAGTCTGAGTTTATTCTTATTGGCTCTCCTTTGTAGGTGACTTTTTGTTTATCCCTCACTGCTCTTATAATTCTCTCTTTATCTTTGGTTTTGGCAAGCTTGATTATAATATGTCTTGGTGACTTTCTTTTAAGATCTACCTTATGTGGAGTTTGGTGAGCATCTTGGATAGATATCTTCTCATCTTTCATAATATCAGGGAAGTTTTCTGCTAACAAATCTTCAACAATTATCTCTGTATTTTCTGTTATCCCTCCCTGTTCTGGTACTCCAATCACTTGTAGGTTATTTCTCTTGATCGAGTCCCACATGGTTCTTAAGGTTTCTTCATTTTTCAAAAATTCTTTTATCTGATTTTTCTTCAAATATATTAGTGCCAAGTGATTTATCTTTGAGTTCAGAAATTCTAGCTACTACTTGCTCAATTCTGCTCCTCTGGCTTTCTATTGAGTTATCTAATTCTGTAAATTTATTGTTAATCTTCTGAATTTCTGATTGCTGTCTGTCTATGGATTTTTCCAGCTTATTAAACTTTTCATTATGTTCCTGAATAATCTTTCTAATTTCTTCAGTTGCTTTATCTGTGTGTTCCTTGGCTTGTTCTGCGTATTGCCTCGTTTCCTTCCTGATGTCTTGAAGGGTTCTGTATATTAAACTTTTGTATTCTGCATCTGGTAATTCCAGGAATGCACTTTCATCTAGAACATCCCTGTATTCTTTGTTTTGAGAGCTTGTTGAGGTGATCATGGTCTATTTCTTTATGTGACTTGATATTGACTGTTGTCTCCAAACCATCTATAAGTTATTGTATTAGTTTATGCTTGCTTACTGTGTCATAGGTGCTTGCTTTGTTTTGTTTTGGTATACCTGTATGGGTTACTTGAGTGAGCTAGCTTGATTATTTTCGCCTTTGGAGCTCTGATGTCCTGTCCCCAGCTGGTTAGAGCTGTTATCAGGTATATCAGTCTAGGAGTCCATTCAGTTTTCTTGTGTGAATTCAGCTCAGGTTTCCAGGTAGCTGATATCAAGTGTTTGGTACAGGCTCTGTCCTACAGTCTTAGAGGGGTAGGGGTGATTAGCGTATATACCAGTATCTGGTTGCAGCAGGGGGTCACCCTCTGAACAAGGCAGGGGGCTGAGAGCCGACCCCCAAGTGTCACTGAGGAAAACGCATCTCTGTTCCCTAGAGCGTGCTGGTGGGTGGGTTCTGCAGAGGGACCATGGGCACCCAAAGTTTTTGGTTGTAAGGACTGAGAGGTACCAGTTATCTTTGGACCCCTGTCGCGGGTGGCTGGGTGACCTGAGTGGAGCTACCAGTCCTTAGGTCCCTGTTGTGGGTAGGTGAGGACCTTGTTTAATAGGCAAAGCAACGTGAAATGTCAAACACCCATCTCTCCCCCACACAGCTGAAATGGTTGGAGTTTGCCAACAAGGGCCTATTTTCCCGAAATAGGCCCACACAGGTCCATGCAGAAGGGAAAGGTGCTCAAGGTCCATGGATGGTTTATGTCTGGACAGGAGCCACTTCTGTCCTGAGCTCCCCCAGTTAATGGAGCTAGCAAATTATCTTTTCCCCCCAATTGCAAATTTTTTCCTTCCCCAAGGCCGGGAGGGTGGCTCTAGGTGCTCACCAGGGTCTATCTCAGGCCCAGGGATTCAGCCGTTGAAGCCGGTTTGGGGATGGGGGTGGGGGGGGAGTGTGGTAAAATATATGCAAGTACTTAGCTTTTGCTGAGAGCACGTCGTTATCCTCAGGTTCTGGAGGTGTGAGTGGGCTGTGTGGCTGGCTGCTTCTCCATGAGGAAAGTGTGGCCGAACGCTAGTACCAGCCCGTTGCCGCCGCTGCCACTGCCACCACCGCCACCACCACTCCCTGCGATTCAGTTCTGGTAACTCCTCTTTACTTCTGAATGGTCTCTTCCTCCCCCTGCTCCTCAGTTCGTTGTCTAAGCTTGCCTTTGATGCCCAGGGCTCCCAGTTTGTCACAAATATACTCATTTCACTTGTTTTTTTGGGTCTTTGTTGTAAAGAGGACTCGACGAAGTGTCTGTCTACTCTGCCATCTTTGCTCCGCCTCTCAGACTGAATTCTTAAATCAGATTTTAACACAACGAAAATGGCTTTTTAATGAAGTTCGTTATTGAATGTGCATTAGAAATATCTGGAGCAGAGGAAAGAGCACAGGCTTTGGAGTCAGATTTGGATTTGAACTGGACCCTGCTAATTGTTGGGTAACGTTGGACAGGCTATCTAACTTTTATAACTTCAGAGTCTCTCATGTGTACAATGAAGGTGGCATTTTCTCTCCCATGGGCTTCTTAGGAGGTGATACAGAAGTTCATGTTTGCACCATCTATGGTTCCTTGTATTCCCTTCCCACCAAGCTCCATTTTAGCATAAGGGCATGTGTATATTAGAGTTCTCAATTGCAAGCAACAGAATCTACTCTGGATAGTTTAAACTGTCAAGGAATGTATTAAGAGATATTGGCTAACTCCCAGACTCTTTGTGAGGGCTGAATGAACGCTCTCAAGACTAAGCTTCTAAGAACCCTTTGCCAACACTCTCAGAGCTGACCTGATCTGAAAGCTGCTTCCCCCACTGATGACCTAGAATCACACAGCCTCTGCTGTCACCCATGCCAGTAATAATGGAAATTCTTGAGCCACAGAAGTTTCCGGTACACAGTTGGCGACCCATTTATTCCAGGCAATATTCTGTCCACAAAGTATCTGTGTAATAAAGGCCTGAAAGCCCCTTGCTATTTCCAGCCACACCAGCTTGAGCCACTGTTTTTGACTCTTCTCAAGGTGGGTCATCTGATTCTCCACAACCTTAGTTTAAGGTGCACATTCTGTATTCAAAAACATTTGCTTTAATGTCAGTCTGTCTTAACCAAACCAAACCAATTGCCATTGAGTGAGTCAGTTCCAACTCTTGGCAACCCCGTGTGTTGGACAGTAGAACTGTGCTCCACAGGATTTTCATGGTTGTGACCTTTCTGCAGTAGATTGCCAGGTCTTTCTTCTGAGGCACCTCTGGGTGAGTTTGAACAGCCAACCTTCTGGTTAGTAGCCACATGCTTAGCCATTTGTGCCGCCTTCTAATAATCTCAGCTTTCCAATCTCTAGCAGAGAACAGAGGTTAGTTGTTACCTTTGAGTTTTTTTTTCTTTCAGGCAGGTTTTCTCTTTTCTGTCTCTATTTTCACCTCTACAGCTTTTCTGTGTTTTACTCTTTTATTTTCTCCTTCTTCGTTGCTTTAAAACCTAATAAAATGGCAGGCTTTTATTTCTGGAACAACAGTTGAAATCATGGAGTCCAACGCTGTGTCTTGCCCAAAGAGAGGATGTGGCTTTTCCGAGATCACATAGCCATCTGAAGCCCCTTGTGACTGGTTGAGGTGGACTCAGGAGCTCTGAGTTCATGTTTCAGCCCACCCACTGACCAGATGGGGACCTTGGGCAGGGTATTTCCTGTACTAGTCTGGACTCTAGGCCAGCAGAAACACAACTGGAACTAGCTTTGGTAAAAAGGGGACTTTACCTGGAAAGGCAAGGGTAGGGCCAAGGAAGGTAGCAACCAGGGACTTGAAGTCACCAGAAGTCTCTCTGAGGTTTTGCCCCACTTTCTTTTACCTCGGATAGGCATTCCTTGATGAAGTAAAAGAACTGAACAGAAGATTTCAAAGGGTGGCTCGAGAAGACAAAGTAAAGTATTATAATGACATGTGCAAAGAGCTGGAGATGGAAAACCAAAAGGGAAGAACACACTCGGCATGTCTCGAGCTGAAAGGACTGAAGAAAAAATTCAAGCTTCGAGTTGCAATAGTGAAGGATTCTATGGGGATAATATTAAACGACGCAGGAAGCATCAAAAGAAGGTGGAAGGAATACACAGAGTTATTATACCAAAAAGAATTAATTGATGTTCAACCATTTCAAGAGGTGGCATATGATCAGGAACTGATGGTACTGAAGGAAGAAGTCCAAGCTTCTCTGAAGGCATAGGTGAAAAACAAGGCTCCAGGAATTGATGGAATATCAATTGAGATGTTTCAATAAACGGATGCAGTACTGGAGGTGCTCACTCGTCTATGTCAAGAAATATGGAAGACAGCTTCCTGGCCAACTGACTGGAAGAGATCCATATTTATGCCTATTCCCAAGAAAGGTGAACCAACTGAATGTGGAAATTATAGAACAATAAAACAATATCATTAATATCGCACACAAGCAAAATTTTGCTGAAGATCATTCAAAAATGGCTGCAGCAGTATATTGACAGGGAACTGCCAGAAATTTGGGCTGGTTTCAGAAGAGGATGTGGAACCAGGGATATCATTGCTGATGTCAGATAGTTCCTGGCTGAAAGCAGAGAATACCAGAAGGATGTCTACCTGTGTTTTATTGACTGTGCAAAGGCTTTTGACTGTGTGGATCCTAACAAATTATGGATAACATTGCGAAGAATGGGAATTCCAGAACACTTAACTGTGCTCATAAGGAAACTTTACATAGATCAAGAGGCAGTTGTTCAGACAGAACAACGGGATACTGATTGGTTTAAAGTCAGGAAAGGTGTGCATCCAGATTGTATTCTTTCATCATACCTATTCAATCTGTATGCTGAGCAAATAATACGAGAAGCTAGACTATACGAAGAAGAACAGGGCATCAGGATTGAAGGAAGACTCATTAACAACCTGCGTTATGCAGATGACACAACCTTGCTTGCTGAAAGTGAAGAGGACTTGAAGCACTTACTAATGAAGATCAAAGACCACAGCCTTCAGCATGGATTACACCTCAACATAAAGAAAACAAAAATCCTCACAACTGGACCAATGAACAACATCATAAATGGAGAAAAGATTGAAGTTGTGAAAGATTTCATTTTACTTGGATCCACAATCAACAGCCATGGAAACAGCAGTCAAGAAATCAAAGGATGCATTGCATTGGGTAAATCTGCTGCAAAGGACCTCTTTATAGTGTTGAAGAGCAAAGATGTCACCTTGAAGACTAAGGTGCGCATGACCCAAGCCATGGTATTTTCAAATCGCATCATATGCATGTGAAAGCTGGACAATGAATAAGGAAAGCCAAATAAGAATTGATGCCTTTGAATTGTGGTGTTGGTGAAGAATATTGAATAAACCATGGACTGCCAAAAGAATGAACAAATCTGTCTTGGAAGAAGTGCAACCAGAATGCTCCTTAGAGGCAAAGATGGCAAGACTGCATCTTACACACTTAGGACATGTTGTCAGGAGGGATCAGTCCCTGGAGAAGGACATCATGCTTGGCAGAGTACAGGGTCGGCGGAAAAAAGGAAGACCCTCAACAATGTGGATTGACACAGTGGCTGCAACAGTGAGCTCAAGCATAACAACGATTGTAAGGATGGCTCAGGGCAGGGGAATGTTTTGTTCTGTTGTGCATGGGGTCGCTAGGAGTCGGAACCATCTCGACGGCACCTAACAACAACAGGCTTTCTTTACACCGTGAGGACGATGGCTGCTGCCAGTTCCTGACTCATATTTCCCAGATACATCATGAAAAGGAAAGGGCCTCTCTCTTTAGCTCCATCTTAAGAAGGGCTGTCATCATGCGGCCCACCCTTTGGACCAATCACAGAGGCTGAGAGGGTAGGGAATTGTGATTGGCTGAGCTTGACAAAGTACCATCATGGCCAGGGGGTGGAGTCATGGGGTGGAGCCGTGTAGGTCTGAAGGGAGAGAAAGGAGGAGGAGGGTGAAGTGTAGAGGCATGGCCACTGGGGTGTCAATGGGAGCCAGGCACCACTGAGGTTTGCTGGGCCTCCACATTCTCTCCCTGGGTCTGCTCTATTCATCCCTCCTGAGTGGTGATCTAGAAGGAAAAATAGGTCTGAAGTAGAACAAAAAGGAAAAATGAAGAGAGGTCCCCTAAATGTGCTTCCTAGAAAGAATAATATTTAAACATCAATTATCCCATGGATATGAGTCACCTGGAAGAGAATAGAATCCTTAGGGAATGAGACACAGGAGGCAGTATTTTAGGGTGGGGCAATAAATCAGAGTGGTGGTCTTCAGTGAGGCCCATCACTGGGATGCATGGAATTGTGATTTCTCTTTCCAGAAATACCAAAACCCAAGTCCACTTCCTGGTCCTTGAATTTATTTCCTTCTTAATCAAATTCATTGTTGTTTGTTGCTATCAGGCGCCGATGAGACGGTTCTGACTCATAGCGTCCTTATGTACAGCAGAATGAAACACTGCCTGGTCCTGTGCCATCCTCACAATAGTTGCTATGTTTGAGCCTGTTATTGTAGCCACTGTGTCAGTCCATGTCGTTGAGGATCTTCACTTTCGCTGACGTTCTCCTTCACCAAGCATGTTGTTCTACTCCAAGGACTGGTCCCTCCTGAAGACAGGTCCAAAGTATGTGAGATGAAGTCTCACCATCCTTGCTTCTAAGAAGGATTCATTCTGGCTGTACTTCCTCCAAGACAGATTTGTTTGTTCTTCTGGCAGTCCATGGCACATTCAATATTCTTCGCCAATACCACAATCTAAATACCTCAATTCTTCTTCAGTTTTCCAGCTTTTGCATGCATATAAAAAAAAATTTTTTTTTTTTTTTTTGCACATAGGTGATCGAAAATACCACCTTGGGTCAGGCACACCTTAGTCCTCAAATTGGCATCTTTGCTTTTTAACACTTAAAGAGGTTTTTTGCAGCAGATTTGCCCGATACAATATGTCATTTGATTTCTTGACTGCTGCTTCCATGGGCGCTGATTGTGGATCCAAGTAAAATGAAATCTGTGACAACTTCAACCCTTTCTCTGTTTATCATAATGTTGCTTATTGGTCCAGTTGTGAGGTTTTTGTTTTCTTTATTTTGAGATGTAATATACACTGAAGGCTGTAGTCTTTGATCTTCTCCAGTAAGTGCTTCAGGTCCTCTTTGTTTTCAGTGAGGAAAGTTGTGTCATCTGCATATCACAGGTTGTTATTAATGAATCTTCCTCCAGTCCTGATGCCACGCTCTTCTTCATATAGTCCAGCATCACTTATTATTTGCTCAGCTTACAATCAGCTTGAATATGTATAGTGAAAAGATACAACCCTGATGTGCACTGTCATGGATTGAATTTTGTCCCCCCAAAATACATGTATTAATCTGGCTGGGTCATGATTCCCACTATTGTATGATTGTTCACCATTTTTTCATCTGATGTGATTTTTGTATGTATTGTAAATCCTATCACTATAGTGTTAATTAGATGGATTAGCGGCAGTTTTATTGATGATATTTACAAGATTAGATTGTGTTCTTAAGTCAATGTCTTTTGAGGTATAAAAGACAAACGAGATCAGAAAGACATGGGGGCCTCATACCACCAAGAAAGCAGTGCTGGGAGCAGAGTGCATGCTTTGGACCCAAGGTTCCTGCACAGAGAAGCTCCTAGTCCAGGGGAAGGTTGATGAAAAGGATCTTCCTCCAGAGCTGACAGAGAAAGCCTTCCCCTGGAGCTGGCACCCTGAATTTGAACTTCTAACCAACTAGTCTGTGAGAAAATAAATTTCTGTTTGTTAAAGTCATCTGCTTCTGGTATTTCTGTTACAGCAGCACTAGATGACTAAGACACACACCTTTCCTGATTTTAAACCATGCAGTATCCCCTTGTTCTGTTGGGAAGACTGCCTCTTGGTCTTTGTACCGGTTCTGCATGAGCTCAATTAATGTTATGGAATTCCATTTCTTTGTAATAGTGTCCATAATTTGTTATGATCCACACAGTCGAATGCCTTTGCATAGTTAATAAAACACAGGTATACATTTTTTTTTGGTATTCTTTGCTTTCAGCCACGATCCATCTGACATCAGCAATGATTTCCCTTGTTCCACATCCTCTTCTGAACCCGGCTTGAATTTCTGGCAGTTCCCTGTTGATGTACTGCTGCAACCATTTTATAATTATCTTCATCAAAATTTTACTTTCGTGCAATATTAATGATACTATTTGAGAATTTCTGCATTCGGTTGGATCATCTTTCTTTGGAATAGGCACAAATACAAGTCTTCCAGTCGGTTGGCCAGGTAGCTATCTTCCAAATTTCTTTCCATAGATGAATAAGCACTTCTAGTGTTGCACCTGTTTCTTGAAACACCTCAACTGGTATTCTGTCAATTCCTGGAGTCTTGTTTTTCGCCGACGCCTTCAGTGCAGCTTGGACTTCTTCCTTCAATACCGTTGATTCTTGATCATATGCTACGTCCTGAAATGGTTGAACGTCAACTAATTCTTTTTCGTACAGTGTCTAGACTGTAAGATAACCCATGAGCATATCAGACCTTGGCCCAAGAGTGTCGGTTGTTGTTGATTTTATTGTCATTTTGCTATTTAATGCTTTGTAATGAAGAGGTTTTACTGCACTAGTATAGACCTAATCATGGAGTACCTTTAAGTTTTCAGGAAAAGGCTTTATTTGAGAGAATTTTCTGAATAACTGATTGACTAACAAAAATCCCCTTTTTGTTTAAATCTCAGGACTTAAGATCCTGACAGAATTTATTAGACTCTGTCCCTGTATCAGTAAGAAGAGTATAATGAACAGAGGCAGCTCTGGAAGCAGAAGTCAGGTATAAAGCCATTTGTCCTCTCTGAAATTAGTTTTTTGCTTACTTGCAAACATCCTGGTTCAAAAATGTCTACTTTCTCTTCCACTTCTAGGCATTTTTGTAAAAGGTGGAAATTTTTAGTTTTATTGTGAGTCACTAGCCACAAGGACTAGTGGCTTTTTCAGTCTATCTGTGTTATCACAAGGGATCAGTCACTAGAGAAGGACATCATGCTTGGTAGAGGGTCAGTGAAAAAGAGGAAGACCCTCAAAGAGATGGATTGACACAGTGGCTACAGCAATGGGCTCAAATGTAGCAACTATTGCCAGGATGGCACAGGTCTGTTGTACGTAGTCAGAACCGACTCGACTGCAGGTAACAACGTGTTGTTTTTAAGTGCAACATCAGTGGCTGTTCTAGCTTTGTTCTGAGTTAAATTTTATGGCTGAGTAGAAACAAGGGATTATGTGGTTGTGAACAGCAAGAGGGCGGGGCACTCACTTCTGAGTCCTGATTTGCTGAAATCTGGCTGTAAGACTATGGGCAGATGTCAATCAGCCACACAGAGTAAAGGCAGTGCATTATGGAGTAATAGCACCAGAAGGGATGTAAGGCTGCATTACATTTGTATTTTACATAGTTTAAGCCAAAACCAAACCTGTTGCCATCCAGTCGATTCCAACTCACAAAGGACCCTATATAACAGAGTAGAACTGCCCCATAGAGTTTCCAAGGATTCGAACTGCTGATCTTTTGGTTAGCAGCCAAGCTCTTAACCACTGTGCCACCAGGGCTTTTACATAGTATAGTGAAGTTTGTAATTGTTCTAAGCAAATAGTCAAATACATCTATCTGATTCATCGGATTCTACACTTAAACATTCCCCCAAACATGATGCATCCCTTGAGAGAAGACAAAAATATAAGGACGTCTACATCCTGTAGTTCAATCTAACTGCCCTTTGTGAATGACATGGAGGATGCTGCCAGTGATGACTGAACGGTCACCATTCCTACTCCAGGAAAACTGGGATGGAGTTTATGGAGGCCTGAGTTCTAGGGAGGCCTCTGCTCATTCAGTCACCTTGCTCACCTTGCAGAGTGCATGGCCTATGATAATGAACACAACTGATTCTTCATTTAATAGTGAAGCTACTCAGTGTATCAGTTTTCTAGTGCTGCAGTAACAAAGTAGCACACATTGGATTGCTTATAAGAACAGAAATTTATTGTCTCATCATTCTGGAGGCTAGGAGTTCACATTCAGGGCATTGGCCATGTTCATTCCTTCTGAGTTTCTGGGGGAGAATCTGTTCCATGCATCTCTTGTAGCCCCTTCAATTTATAGATGCATTATTCCAAATCTCTGCCTTTGTCTTCACATGACTGTCTTCTCTCTGCGTCTATTCTCCTCTTTTGTAAGGACACTCACATTGGCTTAGGATCCCCATAACGTTATTATTGATGTTACCTTAACTGATAACATCTTTAAAGACCCTGTTTCCAAACAAGTTCACATTCACAGGTACTGGAGGTTACAACTGCAACGTATGTTTTTGGGTGATACAATTTAATCCATAATACGCAGAGATAGAATTCTGAATATAAGTAATTACCAAAAGGAATTGTTGAATTTGGGCTGAATGTGAACTAACCCTAGGGTTTATTTTATAAGTTGAGATTTTAAAGAAAATGTAGACAGTTTCTCTCTGAGAGTATAGACCTTGTAAGATCTCATGTTCTGATTACCTCAGGTTTTATTATATTGGAGAAGTTAGGGTGTGTGGAAGGTGGTAAAAAGAATTTGGAATGGGTTGTTTTAAAACTAGAAGCATAGGCAAAAGCCAGGCATTGACATGACTAAGACTTAGCTTTAAAGAAAAAAAAAAAAAAAATTTTTTTTTTTTTTTTTTTTCCAAGAAGCACCGGTAAATTCAGCTAGCCTCTGGAAAGCCTTCTCTGGCATGGTTTTTTCCCTGACACCCACTCTTCGTTGTATTAGACAAATGTTACATTTCAGGGGAATTTATGAGCAGAATATACTACACCATCCATATGAACACAAAACACCCACTGAAAATAACTTCCTTTAGAGAAATCAAATAGAAAGAGGCCTTCACATCCCATGCAGACCCTGGTCAAAAGCACCATCATGAATCAGGAGGAGCTTGTTGTCCATGGACGAGGCATTAAACAAAGCTGGACTTTGATTTTTCCATCAGCAGGGGGGAGGTGGTCTCATGTAAGTGAGCCTGGTCTCCATATGTTCTGGGGCAAGAGGTACATTGCTTTAATTTGCTGTGCTGTTTGAGGGGAAAGAACTACATTGTATGGTTATGTATAGCTGGAAGAGCCAGGATATGTCACCCCAGTGCCCAGACTTCTCCCCATGCCACAGATCCATTGAGTCCTTCGCATCCAGACTGGCCTTTCTGCCTACCTGAATATCAGCAGACCCTTTCCAGCATATGTCTTACCTACTCTATGGAGCCTTCCCGCACTTCTGGGATCCTCAAGTCTATTTTGTCTGATATTAAGTTTGCCTTCTCAGCTTTCTTTTGATTAGTATCTGATGCATCTTTTTTCATCCTTTTCACTTTTCTTTCTCAAGTTTAAAGTATGTCTTTTATAAATGGCATATAGCTGTCTTTTTGATAACCCATATCTTTTAAGTGACGAGATTAGTCTTTTTACATTTATTGTGATTAGACATATTTGGACTTGTCTCTATCATTTTACTTTGTTCTTTTTATTGTCCTGTTTTTTCTACAACTCTTTTTTCTCCCTTTCTTAACCCCCGTTTTTAGATTATGTTTGTTTTCTTACTCCATTTACTGACTTGGATGTTACACATGTCTTCTATTCTTTCATTGAAATTTTACCATGGATATGAAACAAACTTTAAGTTAATCAATGTTTTGACCCTCTTCCTAAACAATACATGAATCTTGAAAGACCTTAACTCTTTGTGCACACCTTCTGGATTTACATTCTTTTATGTCCTTTTTTTTTTTTTTAAACACAAAGTAGATATTACAATTTTTATACAGAAAATTTTGGTTTTGATTTAAATAGATGTTTATTAATCTCTTTGTTCATCGATCATTCTTGCATCTTAGATGTCCTATCTGGGATCATTTCTTTCTTCCTAAAGTATATTCTTTGGAATTTTTTTTTCCTCCTAGTTCCTTGTCCTGGTGGTGCAGCGGTTAAAGTGCTTGGCTGCTAACTGAAAGGTTGGTGGTTTGAACCCATCAGCCAGTTCATGGGAGAAAGATGTGGCAGTCTGCTTCTATAAAGATTATAGCCTTAGAAACCCTATGGGGCAGTTCTACTCTGTCTTCTAGGGTCGCTATGAGTCTGAATTGACTTGATGGCAATGGGTTTGGTTTTTTGTAATGTCTTGTTGGTGTTACTATTGATTTTTGTACATCTGAAAATGTCTTTATTTCACCCTAGTTCTATAAGAGAATTTTTCCAGGCACATAAATCTAGGTTGATAATATTTTCTTTGAGCATTTCGAAGATTACCTTCATATTTGCTGTTGAGAATTATGCTTTCTAGTTGTTATGCCTTTTTTGGATGATCTATCTTTTCTCTCTCTGGCTGCTTTGATATCTTCTCTTTATTGTTGGTGTTCTATGGTTTCACTATCATATATCAAGGTGTGAATTTAAAAAAAATTTATCTTCCTTAGTATATTTAATATTTCCTGTACCTGTAGATTCGTGTCTTTTATCAGTTCTCGAGACAGTGGGGCCATTATCTCTTTAACGATCATCTCTTCTCTGTCTTCTTTTTTTTCTTTCCTTCTTGGACCCTGATTGGAGTCTTCCTCATTCTGTCTTCCTTGTCTCTTAATGGCCTCTGGTCTCCATTTGTCTTCCTCTGTTTTCTACACCCACAAAACTTGTAACTTATATTAAAATTTGTATACAGACATTGTTTCTTCTGCCATTTTAGGTTTTAGTCTTGTCTCCATGACTAGCCTGAAAGCACCTTGAGGACAGTGCTCCTGTCTCATGTGCCATCTGTATTCCCGAAACACTTGGTTCAGTGCTTGATACAGTAATTGGTCAATAAATACCTGATCAATATAGGCCCATTATTCCTACTCCCAAATTATACCTGTGGATGAAGATTACTTTAGCTAAGGAATTTTTGAATATTTGATGTGGTAAAACCCATGTGAAACTGTTCACTACAGATTAGTAAGTAAATGAAAGTTAGCCCATGCATGCCTTGCCTAATGTAAGCCTGTGCATACCTTTCTTAATGTAAGCCTGTGCATAGCTTGCTTTCTGGTTAATCTGCCCCTCTGCTTTCCTAAGTTCTGTGAGTCATTCTAGTGAATTATTGAACCTAAAGGGGTAGCAGGAGCCTCCAAATTTATAGCCATCAGGTCAGAAGAGCAAGTCGCCTAGAACACCTGAACTTGTGGTAGATGTCTGAAAGTTTGGGTAGATTCGATAGTCTGGAGGACTCTACCCTTTAACGTGTGAAATCTGACGTAGCTCCGAGTGATTAGGGTTAGAAAAACTGCTTTGCAGTTAGTGTCTGAATTGAATTGAGTACTATAGCCCAAGTATTAAGAGCCAGATGAGTACATTGGGCCAGGGCACAGCCATTCTCTCTCTACATCCTTGGAAGGCATAGGGCCTTGTCTGACTTACCTCAGCTCACTTCCTTGGGTTGTACTTTTTACCTTCATGATCCTTCCAGGCCAGGTTGCAGGACTAACTTGTGTCATTGGAACTCACCTCTTGTCTTCCCCATCTGGTTTTTCAGGTCAGCTCTGTTTGGCTGCCACCCACAGTCCAGAAATACAATTCCAAGAGCAGACCCTGGAATTACTTGGGGACAAGTACCACCTCTGAACAGCAATTTAGAGTTTGAAGTGTGGCTCTCCATCACTTACTAGCTGTGTGACCCTGGGCTCTGTGCCTTAGTTTCTTATCTGTAAAATGAGAACAATGTGGTTGTGAAAAACAATTGAGACAATGAATGTGAAAGTGCTTAACAAATGTCAGGTACAGTTATTGCCTGCAAACAACATTAAATGATGGCTGTAGCCATTAAACACTGGAAACGTAGGAAATAGTCTTATACATCAATCTTAGAAAAATAAAATTCAAGCTATATTTTTCTGCTTGCTCTTTGAAGTTTTTTTTTTTTTTTTTTTAATCTCTATCAATCTGACTTTAATCAAGAAGTGCTGAAAGGGGGAAAAATAGATTTTTTGGGTCACAAAATAAAATAAAGAAGAGGAATTGAGTGATTTATTTAAAACTCTGAATGCCTTGAAACTATTTGAAATTTTGTTTCTCTTTAAATCATGTTGCTCCTGAGTTAATAGGTAAGATTATAGCCAGGAAGAATAGAGCAACAGGAAATAAGGGAGAGGATTTAAAGCATAAAAGTTGTCAGGCTTCGGAACTTCAAGGACACTGAATTCCATCTCAGGAACCAGCATCCTGCCCCTTAAGCCTTTGGTGAGGCCACTGCATTCATAAGGATCATCTTCTCTGTTGCAAACTGTTTGAAACCCAAGCCACATGAAAACTTCACCTCTCTACCCTGGCGACCTCCTTCTAGCTTTCCGTACATGAGTCCCTGCTCTCCGTCATGTCTAAGGACCCTGGAACCTTGAAGTCTTTCTAAGACCCAATTTCAACCTCAGAAACTCTTATGGCAGCAGAAATAGAGCAAGTGATGTCAAAATAATGGATGTTCCTTTTCCTTTCTTTTTTTAATAAGTCATTTCAGCAACACAATGCCCTGTAAGGTGAATATGAGAGATCGAATCCCCATTTTATAAATGAGGAAGCTGAGACTTGCCCAAAATCACAGAGCTTGTAGATGGCTGAGGTGGAATGACATGTCAGGTTTCTTATCTTTATTATTCTTCTCTAAGACTGTGTGGGGCTGGAGCAGTTGTAGCACCAAAGATCATCAAAAAAGATCCTAAGATCATGGGACTCCAAGTGATTTAAAAATTCCTGTAAGAAATAGCCAGCTGTAAACCCCATTTCATCGATAAGAAAACTGAGGCCCAACGACTTACCCATGGACCTACCCACAGTGGTCATTTTCAAATTTGAGTTTTGTGGCTTCTGTTCCACACTCAAAAGGGATTTAGTGCTCTGGTTATCTTAAAGAGTGGAAATCCATATGTAATGTTTCTAGTAAATGGAGGACTTAACTAGTAATTGGAACAATTGCTTTCAGTCACTGAACTCTCTTCATTCTACAAAGCACTTTCATATCCTTTGTCTCATTTGGCCCAGATAACCCAGTACCAAGCCAATTAACCAAGACGTTGCCCATTTCCATGGAAACCAGTGTTATACAGGTATTTCTACAAGCTCTCTCATTTCACAGTTGGAGAAATTGAGTCACAGAAAGCAATTTTCCCAAATACAGCTGACCCAGAAATGGAGTCGCTCTTCTTCTCACTCTAAATCACCACCCACATACTGTATCACTTGACTCTCTGGGTAGAAACGTGGATCATGGGAGGGCCCTTGCTTTGGGAGTCAAGAGACCTGGGTTCAAGTCCTGGTTTTGGTGCCAACTAACTGAGTGAATTTGGAAATCACTTTTCCTCTCTAAGCTATTTACTTTCCTCATCTGCAAAACGGGAATAAACAGTACCTACCTCAAAGGGTTCCTGATAAAATATAATGTGATTGTGCTGAGTTCAATGCTTGTCATGTAGAGTGTGCTTAATAAATATTACTTGAATTTGAGTCTTTCTGGGAGTTAGTTTTCTTATCTGTGAAAGAGGCGTAGTAATCTCTGCTCTGCCTTCTTCGTAGGATTTTTCAAAAGCTTCAAATAAGATTGTGGATGTAAGATAAATTTGAGAAGTAATGCAAAATACTTTGAAATTGTGAGGACTGTATTAGTCAACACTGTGTAAAAGTTACTGATACTCCTTTACAAGTAGACTCCTAGGCATGTATTGGCCATTGCTCATGGAATCCAAAGCCCCTCTCAAACTAGAAGGTATTACTAGCACCATTTACAGACAGAGCCACTGAGGAGCGAATTGCTGATATCGGCACAGAGTGTAGAAGTGCGGTCAGGCATGGAAGCTGAGAATTACACTAGAAAGTTGTAAGTGCCCAAAGAGAGGCACGAGGAGGCAGAGAGTTCATATTGTCCCCTGTCAGGGAAGGTTCACAAAGGGTCAGTGTCTGTGTTGGGTCTTGAAAGCTAGATAAGATGAGATATAAAAGAGGGCAATACCAGAAACATCAAAAACATAGGCAAGGAGAAGGGAAAGCATGGGGAAGGTAGAAAAGAGAACGAGTCCTTTCATTTGGCTAATTAGAGTCAGGGATCAGGAAAAATAACAGCCATCAGAAAGAGTCCCAATCAAGCATTTAGCCTCTAGTCTTAGTCTACCGAGAGAATGGACTAGATGGTTCTGGAGCATCACAGGAAGAAAGATTTCACCCAAGCTCTGGTTTGTGGGGGGAGGAAGCCCAATTTAAGGATTTGGGTCAAAGCTGCATTTCCCACATTCATATGAGATGAGACTGTAGCCATTTATTTAGTTTTTAGAGGAAAGGGGTCCCCTCAGGGCCACAAAGAACAAGAGATTCAGGCTACTGGAGGTCGGAGAGGGTGGGTCACCTGAGAGGTGAAGGGAGGGTACTCCAACCACATGTGGCTAACAGAAACCACCACCCTCCCAGGAAGTGAGAGGGAGGACGTGACCACAGAAGAGGAAGCAGCCCCTCACAGCTGACGATTCTGGGGGCTTCGAGGAGCTGCCAAAAGCCCTGGGGAGGAAAGAAACTCCCTTTCCCACCCATTTCTCTCCTCTTCCCCACCCATTTCTCTCCTCTTCCCCAAGCCTATTCTGGGAAGGCAGGGCTGTGAGGGCTGGAGCTGGGGGAGGGGCAGGGTTTGTCTTGGTTTTCTCCACCTTATCTCCCAGGCACTTTTTTCCTGCTTTTCACCTTTGCTGCCATGTTGGTCTTCAAATTGGAGAGTGACCTTGACAGGGAAAAGCAGGGACATGATAAAGAAAGGTCTCCCTCCTCCAACTCTCCTGGGCCCAGCACATATGTAGCTTCATTGACTGGGTTCTTAGTAAAAACTGCCAGAGCCTACACCCAATGAGAGTCGCTGGAGCTTTGTAGAGAAGAGAAAATGAGGTAAGGCGTATGATAGCCTTCTGTTGCCCACATGGTCCTAAGCATAGTGCAGCCACCAGGAAGCCAGGGGGAAACAGTGACAACTGAACAAGGAAGTTGGAGATCAAAGGTCAAAGAGATCCTAACTGTCCATCTCACTCTGGTCCCCACAGTGTTATCACCTCTGATCTGATTCTCTGTGTCACATAACCATTCACTTGGCTCTCCTCCTGGGCAGTGCCTTACCCCAGTTAGAGCAAATTAAGGGGCTGGCTCAGGCTCCGCACTAAGGCATGAGTCTTGGCTGCTGCCTCCTACCTTCTTGCCCCGTCGGGTGATAAGCTGACTTCCCTGAAGTTTAGCAAATGCGGCAAGGTTGAGCTTTCTTTGACCTTCTCCATTATCATTATTGTTGTTGGGGGTTATTTTGTTATTGTTGTTGTTGGGTGCTATCAAGTCAATTTCAGACTCATAGCAATCCCAGGTGACAGAGTGGAACTGCCCCGTAGGGTTTTCTAGACTGTAATTGTTAGGGGAGCAGATCGCCAGGTCTTTCTCCTGCACAGCCAATGAGTGAGTTCAAACCACCAACCGTTGGTTAAGCAGTTGAGCACTTAACCATTGTGCCACCAGGACTCGTTTATTAGCATTTTATTTTCTCATGATTGCTGCCTAGGCTTCAGGACAGAAAAGCTATGTAGGCATTTTCTAGGGTGGCAAAGTACAAGGCCTGCTGGGGGCAATATGATGAGGGATGGCAACAGCCTGGAACAGAGACGCAAACCACACACTGCTGTGGAGTCGATTCTGACTCATACAAACCCCCATGGGGTTCCCAAGGCTGTAAATCTCTACTGAATCAGACTGCCACATCTTTCTCTCAAGGAGCCCCTGGTCATTTTGGATCACCTACAGTTTGGTTAGCATTCTAGAACTTTAACCACTGCACCACCAGGGCTCAGTGACAGTGACAGTGCTCTACCTCTACAAATATTCTAAGTGCTTCCTGTATGTTTCCCAGGACATTTCCCAGCCTTCTTTGTGGTTAAGGTAGGGTCACATGACTAATTTTGGCCCATGGACTATGAGGAGAAAGCCCTGTGTACCTTTTCCATCCTGCTTTTCCCCTGCTGGAGCCCTGACAGCACAGTGATTAAGTACTACAGCTGCTAAACAAAATGTCGTCAGTTCAAATCTACCAGGTACTCCTTGGAAACCCCATGGGGGCAGTTCTGCTGTGTCCTATGGGGTTGTTAAGGGTCAGAATCGACTCAATGGCAACGGATTTCCCCTGCTAAGAGCCCTGGTGGCCCAGCAGTTAAGAGCTTGGCTGCTAATCAAAAGGTCATCAGTTTGAATCCACCAGCTGCTCCTTGGAAATAGTATGGGGACAGTTCGACTCTGTCCTATAGGGGTCACTACGAGTCGGAATCTACTTGACAATGACGGGTTTGGGTTTTGATTTTCCCCTGCTGTGGCAAACTTGGAGATCCCGTGTTCTAGATAGCCCAACTATAAGATGGAGAAAGGCTGTCCAACCTGCACTGGAATTTTCCTGAGTGAGAAATAAGCCTTTATAGTACTAAGCCACTAGGTTTACTGTTGTGGCAGCTAGCATTAATTAATACAACCATTTATAGCAATATGGAATCCTCGGTGATGCAAATGGTTAACAAGCTTAGCTCCTAACTGAAAGTTTGGATCTACTTTAATGACCGAAAAATCAGTCATTGAAAACACTGTGGAGCACAGTTCTACTCTGACACAGATGGGGTTACCATGACTGGGTATTGACTTGACAGCAACTGGTGGTTACGTAAATACAACCCCTCCATTTATATAATAAATAGAATGAAGGTCCCTCAGTGGCACTCGTGTGCAGTTCGTGCTCAACTATGAACCTAAAGGTTGGTGGTTTGAACTCATTCAGTGGCTGTGGGAGAAAGGCCTGGCAATCTGCTTTCATAAAGATTACAGCCAAGAAAACTCTATGGAGCAGTTCTATTCTGTAACACAAGGGGCCTCTATAAGTTGGAATTGACTTTAAGGCAATGTTGTTTTTTTTTTTTGGTTTATTTATATAATATCACTTACTTTTAATAATAATCCTAGGAAAGACTTTGGATTCTCCACACTTTACAGATAAGAAAGCTGTAGCAGTGACTTGCCCAAGGTCATGCAGCTAGAAAATTTCAAGCACTGAGACTGTTGAAAGTTCAGGGATGGGAATAAGAATGAAATGAAAAGGCTACTCCTCTTGGTATAAAAAGTCCTGTAGGAGGCTAGGTAGAGATGGAGGGAGAAGGAAGGAAGGAAGAGAGAGAGAGTGCTTTAAGGGAAATCTCACCTTCTCTCCATATCCTTAGTCTCATGGCAGGCTCAAGACCCTAAGGCTTTGGAGGCAAGATGGTGCCCTGTGTGAGGCCCCCAGCACCAGGGAAGTAAAACCAAGGGAATGTTTGAATTATGTACATAATGTTTAAACCATGTATATATAAATTTTCTCTTTTAAAAATAGATTAAGCTTCAACTTGAACTTGCATAGGAGGAACTGACGGCCTGTTCTGCAGATGGCCCCTGGCCTTGTTGTGGCTGACGCTATTGAGCTTTTCTATCTTCTTTCCACAGATGTAGTCAGCTTGATTCCTGTGTATTCCCTCTGGCAAGGTCCACGTGTATAGTCACTGATTACGTTGTTGAAAAAAGGTATTTGCAATGAAGTTGTTGGTCTTGGAAAATTCTATCATGTGATCTCTGGTGTCCTTTCAAACACCAAGGCCATATTTTCCAACTACTGTTCCTTCTTCTTTGTTTCTGGTTTTCACATACCAATCATCAGTAATCATCAATGCAGCTTGACTGCATGGTTGTTCAATTTCAGACTGCAGAATTTGGTAAAAACCTTCAATTTCCTCATCTTTGGCATTAGTGGTTGGTGCGTAAATTTGAGTAATAGTGGTATTAACTAGTCTTCCTTGTAGGTGTATAAACACTATCCTATCACTGACAGTGTTGTACTTCAGGATAGATCTTGAAATGTTCTTTCTGATGATGAATGCAATGCCATTCCTCTTCAATTTGTCATTCATGGCATAGTAGACCATATGATTGTTGGCTTCAAAGTGGCCAATACCAGCCCATTTCAGCTCACTAATGCCAAGCTGTTAATGTTTATGCATTCCATTTCTTTTGTGATGACTTCCAATTTTCCTAGATTCATAGTTCTTATATTCCATGTTCCCATTATTAATGGATGTTTGCAGCTGTTTCTTCCCATTTTGAGTCTTGACACATTAGCAAACGAAGGTCCCCAAAGCTTGACTCCATCCATGTCATTAAGGTTGACTCTACCATGAGGTGGTAGCTCTTCCCCAGTCATCTTTTGAGTGCCTTTCAACCTGAAAAGCTCATCTTCTGGCACTATATTAGACAATGTTCTGAGGCTATTCATAAGGTTGTCACCGGCTAATTTTTTCAGAAGTAGATCACCAGGTCCTTCTCCCTAGTCTGTCTTAGTCTGGAAACACCACTGAAACCTTTCCACCATGGGCGACCCTGCTGGTATTTGAAATACCAATAGCATAACTTCCAGTATCACAGTAACACACAAGTCACCACAGTATGACAAACTGACAGACGTGTGGGGAGCTTTTTATTTATTAGACATATCAGCTCTTTGTCAATGAGATGATCTTCATATGTTTCTTTCTAGTTTACATTAAAAAAAAATTTCTTAGATGCTTTTTTTAAAAAATATTTTTAGGTAGACAAATCAATCTTTCCTTTTATAATCTGGATATTCCATTATAGTTGGAAAGGCCCTTTCTATTCCAAGGTTTTTAAAGAATTATTTTAAGTTTTCTTCTAGCACCCTTGTAGTTTTATTATTTCTTTGTTTAAATCTTTAATCAATTGTGAATTTTTTTAATTGAGTATATCCAAGTTTATTTTTATCTAGCTTGCTACCAAGATAGTCCAATACCATTTATTGAATAATCTATTTTTTCCAATAATGGTTTGAAATGTCACCTTTATCATACCAGAATCCTATGTATATCAACCTATATATATTATTGGAAACCCTGGTGGCGTAGTGGTTAAGAGCTATGGCTGCTAACCAAGGTCGACAGTTTGAGTCTACCAGGCATTCCTTGGAAACCATGTGGGGCAGTTCTACTCTGTCTTACAGGGTTGCTATGAGTTGGAATCAACTCGATGGCAACCAGTTTGGTTAGTTTGGGTATATATATTATTAGAGCCCATTTCTGGTCTTTCTATTCTGTTCCATTGCTTTATTTATTCATGTGACAGTATCATAGTTCTTTAAAGCATTGAACATGTCTCAATATCTGGTAAGGTTAGACCTCCTCATTCCTCTTCTTTTTCAGAGTTGCCTGGGATATTCTTATTTGTTTATTTTTTCCATATAAAATTTAGAATCAGATAATTTAGTTAAAAAAACACATGTTGATATTTTAATTGGAATTTCATTAAATTAAATCATTAAAGGAAACCTTAGGAAGGATTGTTATACAATCTTTTATTTATGTTGAGTTTTCTTATCCAAGGATATGGTGTGACTTTTATTTGTTTGAGTCTTCTTTTTGTGCCTCTCCATCAGTCCTGTTGTTGTTAGCACTGTCTAATCGGTCCCTGCTGTACTGTTGTGATCCATAGGGTTTTCACTGGCTGATTTTCGGAAGTAGATCACCAGGCCTTTCTTTCCAGTCCATCTTAGTCTGAAAGCTCCAGTGAAACCTGTTCAGCACCATAGCAAAACACAGGGCTCCAATGATGGAAGGATGGTGGCTGGGCTTGAGGTGAATTGGCCAGGAATCGAACCTGGGTCTCCTGCATAGAAGGTGAGATTCTACCACTGAACCACCAATGCCTCCATTAGTCCTAGTTCTGTTTAAAGATGGAAGGCCTTTGGAAGAGAGATAATTTTTCAAATCCATAGGTTTTTTATAGGTAAGTTTTAGCTGCTCAAAATGACACAGATAACTCAGGGCTCCACTTAGACTCCACTCATCTCCCTTTGAGCCAAAGCTCTTTTGCTTTTTTCTCAGGTGGTGTTTGGTTTGGGGTTTGGGGAGGGAAGAGGTAGTTCTGCCACTAACAGATAGAAAAAGAAACAAGTGAGGGGGCCTTGGAGGTGGGGAGAAAGAACACCATCTGGGTATCCAGAACTGAAAGTCAGCAATCTAAGACAAAGATAGAAAGACACGGCCGGGGGTGGAGGACTGTGGGTTACCAAAGAGATCTGCAGGAAGGAAGGGAGGAAGAGAAACCAGAAGGGGTAGATCAAAGCGTGGCTGAGGAGGAGGAAGAAGGAGAAGATACTTGGCAGGAGCGTGTTGCATCCAGGCCCAGGGAGCAGGTGCAGCAGGACAGGAGAGATTGGCTAGCTAGAAGGAGAGGCAGAGGACCAACTTCTCAACACTGTCAAGTCCCCTCCTACTTCATCTCCTACCCCCTAATGAGAATGCAACCTCTTCAAGAGCTAAAGCAACATCTGGAGTTAAAAATATTTTTATTGTAATAAATAACATACTTATAAAATGCCTAGAACATATATGCACTTTTGACTGTATGGTTGTGAAGTCAGCTCCCATTCAACCATCACCAGGTTAAGAAAGGGAGCATTTACCAGCATCCCAGAAGCTCCCCTTCATGTGTCTCCCAGGGGCAACCATTGTCCTGACTTCTTATGATTGGGAAACTATTACTATTATAATAAAGAAAAAATGTCAACAAATTCAAGACCAGGACTGAAATGTGCTAGAAAGCAGGTTAGAACTCCAGCCAAGCAAGTCAGGAAACTGAGGCAAGAGTGCAGTCCTGCAAACTGGATCTCTGGAGCAGAGATCGGGGAGGAAGGCTGCTGCTCAGTGGAAATGTGGACTCCCTGTGTCCTCCTCCACCCACCAGCTGCCTGCCTCAGAGCAGGCAGCCCACCCCAGCATCCATAGCTGGGGGCAGTGGCTTGGTGCACATGCATTCAGAGCCTGGGTGGGGCTGCAGAGCAGGATTATCTTAGTTTTAAGGCTGTTGAGTTAATCCCAATCCTATACAAAAGAGTAGAGCTGCCCCGTAGGGTTTCCAAGGAGCTGCTGGTGGACTTGAACTGCCGAATTTTTGGTTAGCAGCTGAGCTCTTAGTCACTGTGTCACCAGGGCTCCTTAAGGCACAGAAGCGCATTTAAACTTGCCTTTTTTTTTTTTTTTTTAGTTAGGGGGCTGGGGCACTCCCCTTCCAGTGCAAAGGGGAGCCCAGCTGGCCCCAGGGCTTTATCAGGGAAATACAAAATTTTGCAGACTCCCAGGGCCTACTGGTTTCCTTCTTCTATGTTCTCTCTACTCCACTCCTCTCTTGCTTCCTCCAGGCACGTTTCCCCCTTGCCCAAAAGAGTCCTTCTTTCTATACCAGAACATTTTGTTTTCAGCTTCCAATCCCTATTTTTTTCTATGTCTTAGTTTTCTTCCCAGAGGAAGGAATCTAAGAGGGTCCCCTACATTGGGGCCCCATCCTGTGCCAGTGAGTGGCCACCTTGAACCTAGAACAGCCCACCTGATTCATGGGAAGAGGACTGTGAAGATGGCAAATTGCTTTTGGCAAATGGTCGGATACAAAGGGGACAAGGCTAGAGGCCTTCACTTGGCCAACCCTTGGTGTCTGTAGGTAGAGCATCCGGAGTTCCAAAGTTCAAAGGTACCCTGGAGGTAATCAGGGAATGTGTTGAGGTTCCAGCTTGAATTGCTTCTGCCGTGGAGGCTGTGCGCAGGAGGGAGTCAGGTGGTGTTGCCAGCATCCTCCTGCTCTCCCTTGGGTGCGTCTCAGCACTGGTTTGTTTCTTGGTTTAAAAGAGCAGTTTTTACTGATAATCTAAAAGCTAGTTGTCTTAGTTTCCTAGGCCCGCCATCAAAAATACCACAATGGGTGGTAGGTGGCTTTATAGAACAGAAATTTAATGCCTCACAGTTCTGGAAGGCTAGAAGTCCAAGTCAGAGGACGGGCTGTGTTGGTTCCCTCTGAGGGCTCTGAAGGAGAGTCTGTTCCACGTCTCTCTCCTAGCTTCTGGTGGCTTCTGGCAATCGCTGGCATTCCTTGGCTTGTAGATCCGTCTTCACAAGCTGTCTTCCTCTGGGTGTATCTCTGTGGGTCTGATCTCCACTTTTATAAGGACAAGGGTCATGAAGGATTAGGATCCACCCTACTTCAGTATGACCTCATGAGAACCTTCAAAACCTCTGTTTCCAAACAGAGTCACATTCACAGATGCAGGTGTTAGGACTTCAACATATCCTTTTGGGGAGCACAATTCAATCCATACCAAAAACCAAACCCACTGCTGTTGAGTTGATTCCGACTCATAGTGACCCCATAGGACAGAGCAGAACTGCCCGATAGAGTTTCCAAGGAGGGGCTGGTGGATTTGAACTGCCGACCTCTTGGTTAGCAGCTGTGGCACTTAACCACTACGCCACTGGGGTTTCCATTCAATCCGTAATAGTGGCTAATTGGAGTATAAAGACAATTATAAAGAGTCAGAAAACTCATGATTCTCAATACCTGAGACCTGTAAAGATACTTTTATCTTTCGAAGTTTGGGGACTTGTGAATTCAAGGGCATCTGTGCTTGACCAGTCAGGAAGGAAAAAAGAGCATGGCCCACTTTAGGGCACAGTCTGGGAGGTGTGCAATGAAGCTGTGAAGTGGTGCCTTGGGCGGGTCCAAGGGCAAAGCAGTGCAGGTGGCAGTCAGGATGCTGAGTCTGCAGAGGGGCAGGCAGCTTTTTCCGGACCCGGAGTATAATGGGGTAGGTGGCCTGCTCTTGTGTGTGAATGAAGGTCCATGGCGAGGGATCTGGCCTCTTGGCTTAAAGAAACCATGGGGAACAAGACAGGGGCCTATGCTCTCCCACACAAGGGCATTTAAATAGGAATTCTGTAGTTTATTTTTAGGAAATGCAACAGAGTCTTGTGGTCCCTTCATGCTTCCATGAGGCCAGGCACAAGGGACAGTACCGAGATGATGTGCTATGAGGAATATTTGTGGGGTGCTTTTAAAGGCTCCCCTAGGCTCCCCAGCATCTCCCGTCACCCTGCTAAAATCTTGAAATGCTTACCAAAATGAAGTCTTTGACTTGCAAATGTTGCTGTTGCTGTTGTTGTTAGCCGCTGACGGGTCCACCGGGACTCCTGAGAACCCCATGCACAACAGGATTAGACCACCTTGATCCACAGGGAATCAAGCCTGGGTCTTGTGCATACCAAAACCCATTCGGGCATACCAAAACCCGTCACGGTCAAGTTGATTCAGACTCATAAGGACACAACGTACAACAGAACTAAACACTGCCTGGTCCCATGCCATCCTCAAAATTGTTTGCTTTGTTTGAGCCCATGGTTGCAGCCACTCTGTCAATCTGTCTTGTTGAGGGTCTTCCTCTTTTTTACCAACCCTCTACTTTACCAAGCATGATGTCCTTCTCCAGGGACACATGTCCAAAGTAAGTGAGATGAAGTCTTGCCATCCTGACTTCTAAGGAGCATTCTGGCTGTACTCCTTCCAAGACAGATTTGTTCATTCTTCTGGCAGTCCATGGTACATTCAATATTCTTCAACACCACCACAATTCAAATGCCTCAATTCTTCTTCAGTATTCTTTATTCACTGTCTAGCTTTCACAGGCATATGAGGCGATTGAAAACTGCATGGCTTGGGTCTGGCGCACCTTAGTCCACAAGGTGACATCTCTGCTTTTTAACACTTTAAAAAGGTCTTTCACAGCAGATTTGTCCAGTGTGATTTGTTGTTTGATTTCTTGATTGCTGCTTCCATGGGTGTTGATTGTGGATCCAAGAAAAATGAAATCCTTGACAACTTCAATATTTTCTCCGTTTATCAATGAATGTTGCTTGAAGACCCACAATAGGTCACTCCCATGATGAAAACCACACCCCGGTGAGGTCTACCCTAACCACTGTATTTAAAGTTGTAGCCCTACCACCCCAAACTTCTAATTCTCCTTATTCTGCTCAATTTTATTTTTACTACACTTTTCAGCTGCTAACGTACAATGTTCTTTGCCGTCTATTACCTTCTGTCTCTGCTTACTAGAATGTATGCTCTAGAAGGGCAGGGATTTTAATCTATTATGTTCACTGATACAACCCCAGGACATAGAAAAGTGTCTGGCATATGGCAAACACCCAATAAATATTTGTTGAATGAACTGAATGTCTATAACCTGAGGATGCTGAGGTTGGGCTGGGAGCTGTGTAATATTTTAATTCATGATTCCAAACCTTTTTGAATATGAAGGCCTTTAAAAAAATTTTTTTTTTCTTTATTTTTTTGCTGTTGTTGAGAATGTACATAGCAAAACCAGAGGGAGGTCTTTTTTAAGCTCCAAAAATTTCATAGATGCCGATATGATAGATGTGCTTTGAAAGTACGAAGTGCTTTGAAATGGATTTGTCTTTTATTAATCCGTAAACCCTGGTGGCTTAGTGGTTAAGTGCTACGGCTGCTAACCAGAGGAAACTTTATGGGGCAGTTCTACTCTGTCCTATAGGGTCGCTATGAGTCGGAGTCGACTCGACGGCACTGGGTTTTATTAATCCAGTTCTGCATGTCACATTTAGTGACACCGATCACATTCTTTGAGTTGTGTAACCACTCTCACCCTCCTTTTCTGAGTCATTCCTCCCTCATTAGCATAAACTCACTGCTCCAAAAGGTTCCTATCTAATCTCTTGAGTTGCCGTTGTCAATTTGATCCCACACAGAAAATTCTTAAGAGCGTAATGCTCAAGACAGGCATTTTTTAATAGTTAAGTTAAACTCTCACTTAGTTTTAAGAAGACTGCAGGGGATATTTTTGGTTTAAGGTTTAAAGAATATCTCAGGGCATATAGCTCCAGGGATTCATCTAGCCGCCATGACTCCAGGAAGTCTGGAGTCCATGAAAATTTGAAATTTTATTCTGCATTTTCTTCTTCTGATAAGGATTCTTCTATGGATTCTTTCATCAAAATGTTCGGTATAGTAGCCGGGCACCATCCAGTTCTTCTGTTCTCATGGCAAAGGGGGCAGTTGTTCATGGAGGCAATTAGCTGCACATTCCATATCCTCCTGCTATTCCTGACTCTCCTTCTTCCTCTGTTGTTCCAGACGAATGAAGACCAATCGTGCCTTGGATGGCTGCTTCCACACTTTTAAGACCCCAGAGGGAGGTCTTAAGCTCAAAAATTTCAGATGCCAGTATGGTAGCTGTGCTTTGAAAGTACAAAGTGCTTTTAAATGAATTTGTCTCTTATTAATCCATATGCATTTGAAAAATAGTATGTTATACCTTGGTTACGCGACATGCCAACACTACCTGATGAACATATGGACACTAGACCATTTGCAGCAACTCTAAAGACAGCAAGGGTCTGTAGCCCACAGGTCAGACACCACCACTTTAAACCCTTATCATCTGTTAACTATTTAACACTTACTAGTTTTTTTGAATTTTTAATTATCAAAGAGCAAGATTCAAAAAAGTTAAAGGGGTTAATAGTTAAGTTGTTTTTTTAGTGTTTGGCTTTTTCATGGCTTTTTTATTGTGGTAAATAACAGTTAAGTTTTGAGTAGGCAAGTGTAGGAAAGAAGGGATTTAAGATTAACATGAACTTTGGAGTTAAAGAGACTATTCCATGTTTCAGCTTTAACAAGAACCATTTGGGTGGCTGGAAAGTTATTTTTCTCTTTGTGTCTGGATCACAGGGCTTAAATGTGATGGTGAATGCAAGGTGCTTAGCAGAGAACCTGGGGATCTAGGTGCTCAAAAAATGCTACTTCTTTCTAGAAAGGTCTAAGGGATGAGGCAGTGTCCAGGAAGAAGGGGTATTGTGGGGTGGTCCTGGGCATCTGGGGGAATGGCCTTGAAATGGGAAAGAAGAGGCAGGGCCATAGCGAGGGTAGTGAGTGCTCAGGTGCCATCTCTAAGCTGCCCTTCTCCCCAAATTCAAGGGCCCAAGGGCAATCTCTAAGCTGCGCCCTCTCCCTACTCCAATTTCAAGATAAATAGATGTTGATAGTGGCAACATGTCAGCAGGAACTCCTTTCCCCCTCCTGTCCAGCTGCCTCAGTCAGACGCCTTTGGTATTTGTGGTGCATCTGGTGCCTGGGGGCAAGTGCTTCCCTCACCTGGTCCTTGCTATACTCCGAGAAGAGGCTCTGAAAGATGGGCTGAGGGTGTCTTGTGCAGACACGACAGGGAGATCTTCAGTGGTTGAGAGAACTGGGGCTCTTGGGAGGTGCAGAAGGACAGTTATTGCGTTGCCTGGTCTCTGGAAGCATTAAGCTTTGGGTGGAGAAGAGGAGTCCCTGGACGCATTTGCAGCCTGGCAAGTGGCAAACATGTGTTCCTTGCTGAGGAGCTGATGAGATGCAGCCCCCTAATTAGAGAGAGAAAGTCCTGTTTGAAGCCTCAAACTGAGACTCTAATTCTAATCAGCATTTTAATTCCAGTACATTTGGAAAAATAAAAACAGCTGTGAAAAGACAGCCAATGAAAAAGACAAGAAGTGAGCCCCAATCTTTGCCTTTCAACTATCCAGCTTTAGGAGACACTTGGGCATTCAGTTGCTTTTCCTCTTCCTTCTTTTTAGGACTTGCCTAGGAACGTGATACTTGCAAACTAGCATGTGTTCCAATCTCCTAACCCCCAAAGAAATGCTCCAGGATCCCTCCTGGTGCCTAACTTCTTCCGTTGCTCTGTAACGATCGGTGTCTGTCATTTCAGACGGGCTCTGTGGCGGGACCAATCACACAGACATGAGCCGCAGGGACCGACAGCGTGTCTATTTTCAAGAGATTGGGCTGTGGGCAAGTGAAAGACAAAACCAAAGAACATGACCCATTGCCCAGAGCTCCACTTTTCAGCTACTGATGGGTTTGGCCTCTATCCTCTCTGTTTTTGCGGGTCAGCAGAGAAGTGTCCACTTATGCAGGGTGTAATTTTAAAAGCTCCTAAATTCCCAACTACCCTTTGGCCTGAAATAGAAATTCTCCTCTAGGAGACACACCTTTACCTCAAGAAGGTTCTGGTCAAAAAGAACTAGCTAATCAGATAGTAAAAAAAAAAAAAAAAATTATTATAATCAGATAGGGACAACGTACTTTACCCATTAGCGGCCACCTATGCAGGTTTTTATTTTTATTTTTTTGGGGGGGGTGTGGTTCACGGTAAAGGCCATGTAACATGTTACAGTTTATGCAAAAAAGCGGGCCTCCAATACATGTGGGTTGCATTGGACCATATACAACCATCAGCCTCTCATATGAACCCATCAAGACCTTCAGTGAAGAGTGATAGTCTGACCCAATGGTTCTCAGCTGTGGCTGGAGAGACATTAAATTACTTCATGTGCCTGAGCTCCCTGTAGGTGTATGGAACTAGCATCTCTATGGTGGGACCTGGGCATGTGTGGGATTCTGGTGTGTGGTCTGGGATATTGGAACCACCCTTTGGCCTGTAGACTGTAGATCCTGTGGTGACAGGAGGTCAGAACCTTCCCTAGCAGTGTGCTATTTTATGACTCCTGTTTGCTGGGTTCTCTTCAGAGGTGCTGAATCTTGGGATAAAGAATAAATTCAGACTATGGGATTTAGTGTGGGGTCAGGTTGCAATTCTGGGAGGTGCTAATGAGAAGGGAGTGGTCTCTCTTGGAGAGAAGGGATAGCTGGAAGCAGAGGCGGAGCCAGATATGGCTGTGTTGCTCCCTTCCAGGCCCTCACTAAAGGCCACAATCACTTGATTAAAAAGTTCCCATCTCAGGCCTCTCCAGCAGGGTCAACGGCAGACAAAAGAGGTGTCAGGGAGTATGGATCCCCAGGCTTAGCCTCCTCACTAAGCCTTTTGGGGGTTGGTTGCAGAGGGGTTCACTTTGGGACCAGTAAGTGTTGTTAATTAGATTAGAAAGAGAAGTATGTACCTGGGGCCAGGGTGGTGGAAGAGGAAAGAGGAGAAGACAGGGCATAAGCAAATATGATCCCAGGAATGGTCCTGGGGATACTAATAAAGGGAAAAATCTCACATAAAGACAAATGGAACTTGATAAACTGGTCCCACATTGTCAGCCTTCTGAGTCACAGAATTCACAGGGTAAAGGGGACCAGGGAGCAGACAGAGGATATACGAGGTGTTTCCTGAGACCACACATAGCACTCATGGAAGGCCCCAGCAGTAAGGGGAGTCTTTGCATAACTTTCCAGACCCTCCTCTGGCCTAGATGGGATGTCACTCAGTCTCTAGTGACTCTGTTTCCCCAGCTATAAAACAGGTGTAAGTATAAGATTAGATGTAGACTTCAGTTCATTACTTTGGACACATCATCAGGAAGAACTGATTGCTGGAGAAGGACATCATGTTTGGTGGGGGACCAGCGAAGGTAAAAGACAATGGCCACAATGATGGAATCAAATATACCAACAATCATGAAGATGATGCAGGACAGGGCAACGTGTTCTTCTGTTGTCCACGGGGTCACCATGAGTCAAAGCTGTCTTGATGGCAAGTAATAACAACAAAAACCTGTTTGGTTTGGAGGGTAGCTGAGATATCTGAAAGGAGCTTTTGGGGAGAGAGGTGTTGAGTCCAGGTAGCTTCCAAGAGGAGGCTGGGCTACCTTGGGATAACATGGATGCAGTCTGCAGATCTGCTGGGGCAGAAGAGGGCTTGTTTCTAAAGAGAAGGGGGAGGGCCCTGGCAAAGAAATGGAGGCAGTCACAACTCCCTCCATATTCCTACTCCAGGGTCAACAAGCTGAGTGAGTCCATGCCAGCTCGTCCTGCCTGGCTAGCTCCTATTTGAACTGG
This sequence comes from Loxodonta africana, assembly GCF_030014295.1. Classification (NCBI taxonomy): domain Eukaryota; kingdom Metazoa; phylum Chordata; class Mammalia; order Proboscidea; family Elephantidae; genus Loxodonta; species Loxodonta africana. Next base: position 107,441,141 of record NC_087342.1, read on the forward strand.
TCTCTGTGGGTTTCCTTCCTGGCTCACCCAGGAGAACTGTGGGTTGGAGAGACAAACTTGAATCCTCATGGAAATTATGATGTTCTTACCTCCTGATTCTGAGAAACTTTGCTTCAGTGAAGCAGGGTCTCATACTCTAGAAATGGGGACCATAGACCAAAAATTTCCAGGACATTTCTGATTACCAGGGCTTTGCTCTGAGGCAGAAAAATCTTGATGTTTCATAATTTCCAAAGCGTCCACAGCCACCTCCCATGTTCCCAGTCCTGACTGAACACAACAAACAGAGATGGAAGCCCTGGTCCCTGTGTCTCAACTGGGTGAGGTGGGCGTCTCTGATTCAGAGGGATTCTGGGGAGGTGACTCTGTATCCCCAAATTTCCAAGAAAGCCTTGATTTCAAACAGCCTGCTATGTTGGGAGACCACGTGTCAGGCTAGTGCCAGACAAGTGTGTCCTGATTTTTGTTTCAGAAAATATGGTCAGCATAACTGGGGAGACAGAAATTGGAAGGGACAGTAATTGGAGCCTAGTCCTGGGTATAAAGGGAAACCACAGAGAGGCTGCGTTTCAGTTTGTTTAAGCAACAGTAGCTATCACAGCCTCGCAGGCTGGAAGGGGCCCTCAAGTTCGTCTGGTTTGGCCTTGGTCTTTCCATAAACATGTCCTGGTGGTCCAGTGGCTTTGAGCCCTGGCTTGGCAGTCAGACAGATGTGGGTTTGAATCCTGGTCATGCCACTTCCTAACTGTGACCTTGGGCAATTGCTTAACTTCTCTGAGCCTCAATCTGCACACCTGTAAAAGTGGAAAAATAATGATACTTATGCCACAGGGTTGTTTTTAGGATTAAATGAACAAATGAATGGAAATCAATTGACCCAATGCCTGGCTAATCAGCAAATCACTATTGAAGCCTTCTCCTCCTCCTCCTCACCATGTGCCAGGCCCTGTGCTGGGTGTGGGGACACCACAGTGAATTAAACACAGTCCCTATCTATGGTAGATGCTGCTCACTGCCTCACTGCCTGCTCCTCATCCAATTTCCTCCTTCTTTCCTGCCTCTCTTTCTTCTATGATGAACCCTACTTTTACTTAAGGTGGCAACTATTCCTCTAAAAACTAATGTCCCCCCCCCCTTTTTTTTTTTTTTTTTGGCTAATAGAGGTGGTTATGTGACATGGTTTGGCTAATGAGGCATCAGTGAAAATCATTGGGTGGGATCTTGGAAAGCTCTTTAAAAGGAGGTGATGCTAGAGGTGAAGTAGCCATCAGTGACAATAATGGGACAAGCATGATAACAAGAGCCATATGCTAAGTCAGAGCAGGAAGAGAGAGGAGTGGAGGCTTAATGGCAGGAGGCAGCAAACTGTCTTTGTAAATAAAGTTTTATTGGAATGTAGCCACGCTCATTCTTTTAGGTGCTTTCCTTCTACAACGGCGAGTTGAGTAGTTGCAACAGGCATCATATGGCCTGCAAAGCCTAAAAGATTTACTATCTGGATCGTTACAGATGAAGTTTGCCCACCCCTGCTTAATGGGATCACTGTGTCCTGTGCTAACTCTGAATTGCTTATTCCCAAGTGTCTTATTGATGATGATATAAACACTTGCTTTAATCATTTCATTTAGTGGGTGTTTTACTTTCTGGCTCCTGAATGCAATACTAAAAGTTGCGCTGCCCTACCATAGGATTTCTTCTGGTCCTGCCAAGAAGTTGCAAGCTTCTCACCTGAGTGGTGAGAGAATATCTGAGAGGCGTCTTAGGCTGCGAGGAAGAGAACGCCCCTCTAACAGATTTAAGCAGAAAGGAAATATTTTGGATAGACAAGAAAAGGTTTGAGCACTGGTCTGAGATAGGTCAGGAACTAGGCAATTGGGGTAGGGTGGGAGGAGAAGGAGGGTTACAGGAATCTGTCCTTGGGGAAGATGGTGGAATGAATAAGGGGTTCTCTTACTTGAAAAGGAGCCCTGGTGGTGCAATGGTTAAGTGCTTGGCTGCCAACCGGAAGGTTGGAGGTTCAAGCCCACCCAGTCATTCTGCAGGAGAAAAACCTGGTGATTTTTTCCCGTACAGATTACAGGCTAGGAAACCCTATGGGGCAGTTCTACTCTGTCGCATGGGGTCACTATGATTTGAAAACCTGCTCTACAGTACACAACAACAACCCATTTGAAAGCTGGGAACACCTACTTTTCAGGGAGCAACCAAACTTACAGTAACACCTTTGCCCTTACAGCCAGTAGAGCTGTCCAAAGAGATCAGGTTTCCTGGTGATCCTGAGCTCTTTGTCTGTAGCACGCCCCTTTCCCTTTGAGGGCTGCTCCCATAAACTCCTCTGACACCAACACAATCTCGTAGTTTTCTGGAAGAGAGATTTGAGTGAAGTTACCAGGTCATCAGGAGTGATTTGTGGATTATCTGTTGGGGTGATAAAGACGTTTGTAGTGGAGCAAAACTGCTCAGCTGCTGGCTGTTAAATCCCATTAAGCAATTAATCTGTGCTCTGGGGAGTGGTTAATTAGTACTTTCCCACTAATCCTCTGGGGCCTGAGGAGAGGGAGGGCTTTGGACCTGAGGTAGTTTAGATGGAGTCTCTGTTTCCAGGGCATGGCAGGCTAGACACTGCAGCTAAGGGTCCTCATCTGCGGGGGACCAGTTCTTTTTCAGAAAATCCCAGACTCCTTAGCAGAGAAATGGTTTTAAAGCAGCTTGGGCAGAGAGCTTCTGCCAGTGTTCTTACATTTATTGAGGGAGAAGTCAGGGAGGGTGGATTCTCATTCTCCCGATAGTTGTATAGCCTTAGGCCAGTCATTCTGCCCAGTCAGTCCATTCCTCAGGATATCTTTTCTATTGCTGCATAACAAATAACCACATTCTTAGTGGCTTAAACAGCACACATTTATTATCTCACCATATCCAACCCCTTTATTTTACTGATGAGGAGATTAGGATTCCTTTCTGGGGATCAGAAGTCTGCGCATGGCTCAGCTGGGTCTCACAAGGTTATAGTCAAGGGGTTGCCGGGGGCTTGGTCTCATCCGAGGCTCTTCTGGGGATGGTTCCATTTTTGTCAGCAGAATTCATTTCTTTACAATTGAAGGAGTGAAGACTTTGGTTTCTTACTATCTGCTGGAGTTCACCCTCAGCTTCCAGAGGGTGCCCTTAGCTCCTTGCCGTGCAGGCCTCCAACATAGGCAGCCTACAATATGGAGGCTTGCTTTCTCAAAGCCCACAAGGGAGTGAGAGACTCCAGCATGTGACTCTGAGTGCCCCCTTTTGGGACGAGTACACTCCCTGGCTCCACTGTTGTTGGGTATAGCCATGTGACTTACTTTGGCCAATGAAAGTGGCATATGCTCTGAGTGGAAGCTTTAAAAGCTTTTGCCTGATTTGGCCATTGAGATTTTCCCTCCGCACAAAGATGGCATGTTCCAGATGACGGCTACTTCCTCAGCCTGGGCTAAGGTACATAAAACATGAGTGAAAAATAAACCTTGTTGCTGTAAGCCACTGAGATTTGGGGTTGTTTGCTACCACAGCATAACTTAGTGAAAGGTGACAAAACACAACACGGAAACACTTGTGTTTTCTGTATATGTAAGTGGACGCTAGATGGTGCCATCCTGTGGTCCTGGCATTCCTGCCCAGACCGCAAAGCAAACTGAGGGAAGGCAGAAGTTTGAACTGATAGAAGACTGAAGTTTTGATTTAGATCGTATCGGATTTTCTAATTGAAAATGAGACTTATACTTCCTGAAACGGAAGAGAAAAGCCGTCCTCCAGAGCTGGAGAAGTCAGATCTGAGAGACTGTGATAAAAGGCCACGGTGGTGAAGGAAATGGCGCTCTCTCCTGATGGTGCCCTGCTAAGGTTGGCCCATTTCATAAACCTGTTACTTTATTTTATATGCTGTTGTTCTGTGCTGTCGAGCCAATGCTGCCTCACAGTGACCTTATAGGACAGAGTAGAACTGCCCCATAGGGTGTCCTAGGCTGTAATCTGTATGGGAGCAGATTGCCAGGTCTTTTCTCCTGCAGAGCTGCCGGGGGTTCAAATCTTCAACCTTTCAGTTAGCAGCTGAGTGCTTAACCATTGCACCGCCAGAGCTCCTTGGAAAAGACCCTAAAAAACAAAAAACCCATTGCCATCAGGTCAATTCTGATTCGTAGTGACCCTATAGGACAGAATAGAACTGCGCCTTAGGGTTTCCAAGGCTGTAATTTTTACAGAAGCAGGCTGTCACATCTTTTTCCTGAGGAGCAGCTGGTAGGTTCAAACCGCTGACCTTTTGGTTAGCAGCTGAGTGCTTAACCACTACACTACCAGGGCTTCTTGGGCAAGACCCTAGAGTACATCAAATCCAACTCCTTTGTTTTGTGGATGAGGAAATCAGGATCCAAAGAGTGGAGACAACCAACTTACTCTTCTGTATTCTCTCCTCACTGAACAACATCTGTTGGGATTTGACTTCCAGGGTGGCTCTACCCCCCTGAGGAGAAATGACCACGCAGATTTCCCGGCCATGTAAAGAGCATATTAACATTCTCTTTCATCTCTCCAGTTAGTGATTGTGACCCGATTCCCCAGGGCCTCTGAGTGAACTGATGAAATCAAGGTGTGAACATGTGGGCCCTGAGCTTATGGGTCCCCTAGGAAGGAAGCCTGTAATGCTAACAGCTGCCTCTAACCACAGCAGAAATGGGCCACAGGCCTTCAGCCTACTTCCCAGATCCTAATCCTCTTGGTACCACCGTGTATGATTTTCCAGCTTTGTTCTGTTTTACTTCACCCCGGGAAATGGAAGAGGTACTTCTGATACCCAGGCCAACCTGCATAGATATTCCAGAGAGAGCCCTCTGGTCTTATATTGCAGAGCCATCACTTCTGAGGGCCAGGGAGGTCCTGGTGGGAGATATCAGCCATTACATCCTACATGTACACATACACACATGCACTGCCACCCTCTGAAATGTCTGGACAGTCTCCCTACAGCCATCCCCTCCCTCTTCCATTACTTCAGTTTGTTTGTGGGTCCCTCAAGGACAAGTCAGCCCACCAGGACTGAGCATTAGAACATCAAGAGTGCAGAGCCCTCTGAAGAGCATGTGCTCAATGGCCAGATTCATTTGTAGCTGTTTAAGATATAATCATTTTGTAAGTAAATTGACAGTTGTGAGCAAAGACAGATGTATAGATATTGTTGTTTTTGGTACATTTGGTTTCTGGACCAGTGTTGACCCATTCTGTAGCTCCTTCCTGCAGGTGTGGGTTTATTTACTGTGCTCCTGTATGTGATTTAGTCCCTGGGCTAAGTCCCAAGGCCTAGGCCGGGGCAGGTCATGGTGCAGACCCATAGGCAGCTCTCATGAATGTAATCCAATGTCTGGCACATGGCAAGTGCTCTGCAGCCACCAGCCCAGGGACTTACTTCTTTTTTAAAAAAAATTTTTATTGTGCTTTAAGTGAAAGTTTACAAATCAAGTCAGTCTCTCATACAAAAATTTATAATCACCTTGCTATGTACTCCTAGTTGCTCTCCACCTAATGAGACAGCACACTCCTCTCCACTGTCTATTTTCATGTTCATTCAGCTAGCTTCTGACCCCCTCTGCCCTCTCATCTCCCCTCCAGACAGGAGCTTCCCACATAGTCTCATGTGTCTACTTGATCCAAGAAGCTCACTCCTCACCAGTATCATTTTCCATCCCATTGTCCGGTCCAATCCCTGTCTGAAGAGTTGGCTTTGGGAATGGTTCCAGCCTTGGGCTAACAGAAGGTTTGAGGACCATGACCTCCAGGGTTCTTCTACTCTCAGTCAGACCATTAAGTCTGGTCTTTTTACAAGAATTTGAGGTCTGCATCCCACTGCTCTCCTGTTCCCTCAGGGGTTCTCTGGTGTTCCCTGTCAGGGCAGTCATCGTTTGTAGCCAGGCACCATCTAGTTCTTCTGGTCTCAGGCTGAGGTAGTCTCTGGTTTATGTGGCCCTTTCTGTCTCTTGGACTCATAATTACCTTGTGTCATTGGTGTTCTTCATTCTCCTTTGCTCCAGGTGGGCTGAGACCAATTAATGCATCTTAGATGGCTGCTTGCTAGCGTTTAAGACCCCAGACGTCACTCTCCAAGTGGGATGCAGAATGTTTTCTTAATAGATTTTATTATGCCAATTGACCTAGATGTTCCCTAAAACCATGGTCCAGGGACTTACTTCTGAACATGAGTGAAAACAGAATGAAAACGCCATCTGAAGCACAATAGGCCCAGACTTTTACCTGTGCTGGAAGAAAGACTTGCTTGGTCAGTTGGGACTCAGAGGCATTCGCCATCTCATGGGACTCAACCCATCTGATTTCCTTTGTTTAGAAATTCTATGTATGTGGCTTCAAATATATCAAACATGCCAAGAGAATTGAACCTGAAAGATGGACAATTTGGCCAAGTTTCAAACCCACTTAAAACTCTGGCTCTAAATTTAGATGTGAACCAGAAACTTGAGTTTCAAGTTCCCCTTGACTTGGGCAAAGCCTGAATTTCAAGCTACTGCAAATTTCAATTTACCCGTTCTCTTCTTGACTTGCCAAACTCTTCCTTTTGTTTCCAAACTCATCACTATGTTTGTTATATTTTTCGTTTGGCTGTTGTCATTGTTCAGATCTTGTACTACCTTTAGTCTTGTGTCCTCAGCTGGACTGTAGATCCCTTGTGGGCAGAGGCTATTCTCAGAGCTTCTTCCTTTCCTCTCAGTGAGCCCTGTCCAGGGTTCGGTATATCATGGGTTACGGTAAAGGCTTGAAGACTGCTGAATCCTAAAGCTAGAAACTGGGAGAAGGTATCGTCCCCTCAGATTCCCAGAGCCCTGGCTTTCTGATTTGGTTAATTACTCATTGAAAGAGTAAGCAAACAAATAAGCAATGCAAACCTCTGTAGAACAGTGGTTTAATTTGGAAAGCAGTTTACACAATTTAACAGAAGTTTGATGAAAACAAAGCCATGTGCTGGGCAAAATTCCATCAATTTGGAATAGCTTTCCCTCACTCTTCCATGCCGGTATTACCCAACTTATTTGTCTCCATTTTGCTTGGGGAGTAAAGGAGTAAAAGTTTAGAATTTGGCACATGTGGCAAAACTAGAGTTCAGATAGCATGGATCTTCTCCCTTCTTTTGGAGGAAAAAGACCAAAGCCTTCTAGTTTGAACTCATTATTCTCCAAATCAAGGTGTATCAGTTTGATTCAGTCTGTGGCACACCTATGTATATGAATGAAAAAAACCTAGAAAAATCTAAGAAAAAAAGGGGGGGGCTTTCACTTTCCCTCCATCCAGTGAGCCATCCATCCATCCTTCCACTCCTCCATCTATCCCCTTGTTACACACACACACACACACACACACACACACACACACACACACACACACACCGGGGATACTACTTGGAGTCTTATTTGTAGGTGTCCAATGAGCCACCACAAAGGAAGATCTACAGGGATTCAAATGGAGCCCCAGCAGTCAGGCAGGCCTGGGTCACCCAGCCCTGCCACTTACTGGCTCAGCGACCTTGGTGACCTCTTCTTCTTGGAGTCTTGGCTTTTTCATCTGTGATGTAGCCTACATGAGAGAGTAGCCTGTTGTCTAATGGGTACTCAATAAATGACGGTGGTTATTAACATGAAGATTGTTGATTGAGATGAGGAGAGAGGGATAGAATGGGAACATGGCCTGTCTTCCAACTTCCAGGAAGTCAACACAGGAGGTGTACTCCAAACGGAATTCTAAAGTCCTCTTGTAGAAGCCATCGCATTTGATTGTTCCCACAAAAGTACTGGAGCAGTGATTCTTACCTCTTCAGGAACTGGACCCCATAGAGAATCCAACAAAGCTATGGACTCTCCTCCCCAAATAGCACATAATGTTTGTTCTGTCCTCACACATTTGCATGTGATCTCCATGGAAGCTAAGAGCTCTTACCTGAGAAATAGCAGCCTCAGAAATTCATTTGTTTATTCAATAAACATTTATTGAGTGGCTGCCACACGCTGTGTGCTGTGTGAGGGCCAGGGAGTCAGGGAAAATCGGACAGGAGAACTTTCCCCAAATTGCTCACAGGCATCAACAACCATAATAAGAAGGAGAAACGATTCAATGCTATGTATGTGTGGAGTAATCAAGTGGGTTTGGTAGAGGAAGAACATTTCTGTTGGAAAATGAAAGCTGAATTAAAGTTTGGCCTGAAATTATACGTTGGCATTCCCAAGGCACGTACTCGACGGTTCACACAAGTTAAGTGCACGTATGTCAGTCTGCTGGTGTTGGCCTTCACCTGAATGAAACTAGTGGGTGGATTGCTAAAATGGAAGCCAGACATAATTCTCATTGTTTTCTGTAAATACGACCTTGTTGTGAATTAACTAACTGTGCTCTCCCAAAAGATATGTTGAATTCCTAACCCTTGTGCCTGTAAACATGATCTTGCTTCGAAATGGGACTTTTCTTTTGTTACCAGTTAAGTTAATGAGGTCATACCAGAATAGGGCGGAGTCTTATAAAAGGGGAGAACAGATACAGAGAAAGGGAGTCCCACACAGGGCCAAAACACTATGTGAGGATCCATCTAAAAGTCAAGGAACACCAAGAAACACCCAGGGCAACCAGACACTGAAAGAGACAAGGAAGAATCTTCCCCTAGAACAGGTAAAGAGAGCACAGCCCTGCCAACACCCTGACTTCTAGCCTCCAGAATTCTGAGACACTAAATTTCTGTTCTTTAAAGCGAACCATGTTGTGGTATTTTGTTATGGCAGCCCTAGGAAACTAAGATATGCCCATATAACACAAAGTACAGTTCAGTTATGCACACAGAATGCAGAAGACATGGACATTCTTCCTGTCTTCAGTCTTTACTTTTGTCATAAGAGGCCCTCTGGTGTCAATGGCCCCCGAGGAGTCAGTGCCATTGAGGAAAGCAGAACATAGCCCAGCTTTCTGTCCTATCCCATAAATAGGAGCCTTGGGTGCCCTAACAGGACTTCAGATGGGGAGGTGCACATCCGTGGGTAGTTTCCCACTAGCTTTCATTTTCTGTCTACCAGGAGAGTTTTCTTTCTCACTCCCACATTCTCTCGTCATGTTCCACATCTGCCTACTTAATGATGAAGAGCTGAAACCTCTCAGGGTCAGAGAACACTTTGACATGCCAGGTCCTGTTCTGCCTCAGTTGCATTCAAAGCACGCTCATTTGGTTCTGGTTCATAATGGCTCACTAGGAATTTTTCTGTACGACTTTGGTGCCTTTTGTCGTTCAGTGGAATGATTGGTATTTGTGTTGGGCACAAGTTAGGGTTAGATTGGTGATGAAGCTCATTCTGGTTTGGATTTTACAGGGTGGTCATCTTCAAGACCCTTATCTCAACCCATCCCAGATGATGAGGGCAGAGGGATGTGGCCTGGGAACCCACTTCATGGAGAATTTTCAATATCCAGCCTCAGACCAATACAGCATGTTCTCTCCTGGGCAGCAGCATTAAGCTGTCTTTGGAAGATAAACTGGGTCTTCTTCTCTGCAGTATGGCTTTAGGTTTCCACTACCAAAATGAGTTTGACCGAGCAAGAATGTAGGAAAGAGATTTCTGGTTCAGCCTCCAATACAGCCTTGCACTGTGACCCTGGGTAAATCAATTCTCCGTTCTGGGACTCGGTTTCCTTATCTACAAAATCAGAAAACTGGACTAGAAACTAGATGATGGCTAAGGTACCTTTTAGAGCTAAAGTGTTATGTTAGAAAAATAACTTAAAAAAAAAAAAATTAACTATGCCTCTAAGGAAAAGAGCTTCCTTTCCCCAGTTGCCCACTGAGTTCTTCCTTCATTAAAATTTATCCTTCCCGTGTCCTATTCTCTCAATACTATGCTCATTAAACCAGTTGTCATCGAGTTGCACCTGACTCATGGTGACCCTAGGTGTGTCAAATGTGCTCCACAAGGTTTTCAATGGCTGATTTTTGAGAAGTAGACCAACTTTATTCTGAGGTACCTCTGGGTGGATTCAAACCTCCACCCTTTGAGTTAACAGCTGAGCACGTTAACCACTTGCATCGCCTAGGAGCTAACATAATGGCTTAAGCAGCCTTCCTGGATACCAGTTCTATTATAACAGAGGACTCGGATACCATTACTTGAGACTCCCTCAGTAACCTAGGTAGTAGAGTAGGGCTGCAAGGCCACAGGCCACAGGTCCTCCCTTCTTTCTTCCCTTCCTCCCTCCTTCCTTCCTTTCAATAGACCTTGTGTTGAGCACCTCCTTTGTATGAAGCCCTGTGTTAGGCGCTGTGGGGAACAAAAGAAGGCAATATTAGGCATAATTTGTGCCCTCAGAGCTTTACACTTCAGAAGGAAAGACACCACTTCAAGGTGCCAAAAGGCAGAACCTGTCCAGCCTGGTGGCTGACAGAGTCCTTCCCAGCTCCGTTGTCATCCCTACAGCATGTGCGAGATGGAGACGTCCTAACAAACTTTTAACTTGGAGTTTTCTCATTTATTCACTACGGGAGAGGGGAGGATAACAGGCCCTGGTTGCACAGTGGTTAAAAGCTCACTTCCTAAACAAAAGGTCGACAGTTTGAATCCACCAGCTTCTCCTCGGAAACCCTGTGGAGCAGTTCTACTCTGTCCTACAGGGTCGTTATGAATCAGAATTGACTCAACAGCAGTGGTTGTTTTTTTCTTTTGAGGGGGGTGGGGGATAAGGTATGCTAGGCAGGTACATTTTTCTCACACCTGAAACTTACCCTGTTAAATAATAAAATGAATGTTTTCATTTTTAACAATTTAAAATGGGAATATGTCCACCTTTTTTTCCTTTGTTTCTTGCTTTCTTGGCTGGGTATTATGAACAGAATCAAGCTTTACCATAACAAATACCAACTGCCATGCCTCAGGTTTTCATGGGAAAGTGGAGGAAAACCTTCCCGCCCTCACAGTGTCCAGGTGGCACTCTGCAAGTTAAATGCTTGCCTTGAGAGAACTTAATGCTTAGTTAATAAATAGTAATTATTATTTAGTCAGCTGACTATATGGTGATATATTTATTCCTTTTTCTTTTTTTTATTGTACTTTAGATGAAGGTTTACAGAACAAACTAGTTTCTCATCAAACAGTTAGTATATATACTATTCTGTGACATTGGTTAACAACTCCAGGACTTGTCAACACTCTGCCTTCTCAACCCTGGGTTCCCTATTACCAGCCTTCCTGTTCCCTCCTGCCTTCCAGTCCCTGCCCCAGGGCTGGTGCGCCCCTTTAGTCTCTTTTTGTTTTATGGGCCTGTCTAATCTTTGACTGAAGGGTGAACCTCAGGAGTGACCTCATTACTGAGCTGAAAGGGTGTCTGGGGGTCATACTCAGGGTTTCTCCAGTCTCTGTCAGGCCAGCAAGTGTGGCCTTTGTTTTTGTGTTAGAATTTTGTTCTACATTTTTCTCTAGCTCTGTCTGGGACCCTCTATTGTGATTCTTGTCAGAGCAGGCAGTGGTGGTAGCTGGGCACCATCTAGTTGTACTGGACTCAGTTTGGTGGAGGCTGTGGTAGGTGTGGTCCATTAGTCCTTCAGACTCATCTTCCCCTTGTATCTTTAGTTTTCTGCATTCTTCCTTGCTCCCACAGGGGTGAGGCCAGTGGGCTATCCTAGATGGCTGCTCACAGGCTTTTAAGACACCAGATGCTATTCATATGGTGATATATTTAGAGGCGATTGATTTACAGAGAGCAATTTTACCCTTCCAGGAAATGGCCCCCCTTCCTGTTTCCTTCCCTCTCTCTTCCTCCTCCTTCCTTTCTCCTTTCTTCCTTCTCTCTCCTCCTTCTTTTCTTTTCCTTCCTCTCTTTCTCTATTTCTCTTTTTAGAATTTATTGGGACCTTTTCATTTCAAAACGAGTACATGCTCATTACAGAAAATTTGAAAAAGTAAGGTGGAACAACAAAAAAGTAGGAAAAAAAAATCACCCATGGTCTCCAGAGAGAACTGCATTCTGGTATAGTCCCAATTTATCTTTGTATGCATAGTTTTGAGTTTTGTTTGTTTATTTAACGTGGTTGCAGTCATCCTAGAGGCATAATTTTGCATCCTGCTTATTTTTACTTATAATTATAACATAAGCTTTTCCTTATGTTAATTATAAATTCATCACAAACATCATCCATATTGGCTGCCAATACGGTTGGGTCTAATGCTGCCATTGAATTTATGCATCCCTTAACTTCTTTCTGATCTGTTGTTTCCAGTTGGCTCTGGCTGGGAAACCACACCACCAAGCTTGTTAGAACTGTATGTAAAGTGAGAGTTAATAGATCCTGGGGGAAGGCCTGAGGGGCTTTGCTCAGAAACCTTTGGATTTGAATTTTGTGAGGAATACTTTGTCTCTCAAAGGCTCCTTTTTACTTACATTTTCTGTTGTTGGTTGAGGCCTGGAGATTTGCAATTGTCGAATAATTGACTTGCTGATAAATGAAATATAATGTATTATTAAAAAGGGTCAAATCTATATTTCTTCCATTAGAGAAAAGTTCTCACTGGAGGAGTAGAATAGTGTAATTTTTAGGAGCTGCCTGAATTCACATTCCAGCTATCCCACTTCCTAGGTGGGTAACTCACAAATTCTAGCATCTCTGCGCCTCAACCAAAAACCAAACCAGTTGCTGTCCAGTTGATTGCAACTCATGATGGCCCCATGTGTTGCAGAGTAGACCTGTGCTCCACAGGCTTTTCAATGACTGTGACTTTTTCAGAAGCTGATCGCCAGGTCTTTTTTCCAGAGGTGGCTCTGGGTGGACTTGAATCACCAACTTTTTGATTGGTAACAGTTGTGTGTTTAACCATTTGCGCCACATGGGAACTCCCCTCTGTGCCTCAGCCCCTTATAAAACGGGATAATTATGATAGTATCCTCCCCATAGGGTTGTTGTGAGTATTAAAGGAGTTAATAGTGGTTAAGAGCTCCTCTGCTAACTAAAAGGTCAGCATTTCAAATCCACCAGCCGCTCCTTGGAAACCCTATGAAGCAGTACTACTCTGTCCTATAGGGTCACTATGAGTTGGAACTGACTCGATGGCACCTAACAACAACAAAAACAAGGTGCTTAGGACAGTGCCCAGCACTTGTTTGGTATAACAGCAAACAAGTACAAAGCCCTATCCTAAGCACTTTACATATTTAATATTTCTTTTAAACGTTTCTGACCTGCTCTTTGGGCTTTTTTTTTTTTTTTTTTAAAGAGTTTCAAGAGCAGAAAGAAAGAAAACAAAACAAAACAAAAACGCATTGCCGTCGAGTTGATTCCGACTCATGGAAATCTCGGTGGCATAGTGGTTAAGAGCTATGGCTGCTAACTAAAATGTTGGCAGTTCGAATCCACCAGGCACTCCTTGGAAACTCTATGGGGCAGTTCTATTCTATGTTATAGGATTGCTATGAGTCAAGAGCAGGAGGAGGCAGATTAGAGGGCTAGTCCTGGAAGGAGAAAGAACAAGGGGAAGGAGGGCAGGTAAGTGGGGCAGCTGAGGAGCAAGGCTGATACCCAGGTGCCCTCAGCTCCTAAGGCCAGAGAGGGCCTGCTGCTGGTCCCTGGGAAGAGCGAGGTCTGGGACTCCCCAGGCACTGCCCAAAGTAGACCAAGAGTAGGGTGGATGTGAGAGTCAGCAGGGGGAGGGGAAGGAGCTGCAAATTAGAGCCTGAAGGAGGAAGGGGGGGTGGGAGGTGGGGGGTGGGGGGTGGGGGGAGTGGGTTACCCCTCCCCAGCGCCACAGCCTAGGAGGTAGGGCCATGCAGAGCCTGAAAAGAAAGAGAGCCTGACCATAGAATTTACAGTTTTCCTTCCTTATGGGAGGTATTTTTTTTTTTTATGGGAGGTATAGCACAGTTGCATTCTGGTAATGGAAGCAAAATAAAAAATATGAGCAGGAAATAAAGTTAATTTTAAAATATCTGAAAACATGTCTTGTGTGACTCTGTCCAACTGGTTAGAGTTGGCTAGCTGGGGCTTCCCTCCCCCGCACCCTGAGTCTGATTAATAGGACAGAAATGAGGAGGTGTGAATTTATTTTGGACCTGGGTGGAGAGCCAGGAGAGGCTGGCATCAACCCACTTAGGCTAAATCTGCATTTTCAGGCGCACCTACTGGATATCCTGGGGGTTGGTAGGACTGAGCTCCTTCTCAGCAAGCTTCTGTTGTTATTGAATACCGCTGAGTCTGACTCCTAGTGACACTATAGGACAAAGAGCTGCCCCATAGGGTTTCCTAGGCTGTAATTTACACGAGCAGATCACCAGGTCTTTTCTCCCAAGGAGCTGTGGGTGGGTTCGAACCATCAACCTTTTGGTTAGCAGCTGAGCGCTTAACCATTGCACCACTAGGACGCCTTAGCAGACTTCTAGAAACAGTTTATTTTTTCCCTCTTATGAAAGGACAGCCACACAGGTCCAGACGCCATCCTGTGAAGAGCGGATTCCAGGGCCTTTTCCCGGAGAGTGGCAGACGCACAGCTGCCTGAGGAGGGAAAAGGAGTGGGGCTGATCGTGGAGCCCCAAGTACTCCCTGGGAAGAGGTAGGAGGATGGGGCCAGCACTCAGTTCAGCCTGGACATAAAATAAAATCCCACTGGGCTGTTTTCTTCACTAAGCATGGAGAATCATTTAGCAGCATGAAAGGTGGTTGAGAAGCAATAAATAATCTTCAAATGGGGGAAAAAGCAGCCGTCTGGGCGGTAGAGAGAAGGCTGCAACACAGAGCATTTTATCTGAGTTTGAAACTCTAGAGAGAGGCTGATTTCACTGTGTTCCAAGACACGGATAATTAAAAACAAAGACATCTTTAAGTCAGATCTAAGGAGGCCTTCTTGTCCCCATCCTCCACCCCCATCTCCTTTTCCCAGAAAAGACTGGGAACACCCTCAGAAGTCAAATCATCGTAACAAGAGAAGACATGATCTTAAAGAAATTTTGACTTAGAGTTTACAGCTCTATAAGCATTTCAGTAGAAAGATGTCCCACACTCAGGCAGGAAGTCAAGGACGCATAGTTTGAATGCCAGTTTGGTCTTCTAAGTGATTATTTTTTATAACATTTGCAATTACATGCACATTTTCTGCTGCCTGATACTGACTGGACAGGGCTTTTGTGCTTCTGGGTCTATCGGCACACACGTTCCGGCACACACGTTCCGGCACACATAGCTGCACAAGGGCACACACTCGAGCAGGAAGGACACCCCACCCGCCACACACACACAAATGTAAACCAACCGGGACACGTGTGCCCGCAGACAAGCCACCTTGCCCCAAACCTTCTTCATTAGAAACAGATCTGCTTTGCTGCTCTGCTACTTCATTTTGTTGAGTGAAATTTTCCTCAACCCAAAGTATAGGGATAATGGACTTCTTTGAAGTACTCTAGAAATCTAGAAGAAGATATGATTATATAAACTCATATATTTTGGCTTAAAAAAGAATTGATTTCTCTGTGTGTGTGTGTGAGAGAGAGAGAGCAAGCTCGTGTGTGTGTGTGTGTGTATGTGTGTGTTGGGAGGGTGGGGATGCTGGAAAGAAAAAGGACAAGGGGACTCTGAAGAAATGAAGAGAAATGTGGTGGATTTAATGGAAGATATGAAGAAGCAGTAGTTGGCACCCCAGAAGAGAAACAATGACATGAAATGAAGTGTGGAAATTTGGGGTGCTCCCACAAACCCCCGTGAGCCCAGGAATTTAGTGGTTTTCCAGAAAGTTCTATGCTGTCCTTTCTCCTGGTATAGCCAGTGCTTCCCAGCACTGATACAGGACAACTTGCAGGAAGTGGGAAACTTGATTTTTTTAGTTCTGTAGTTACCCGCCCCTACCCAATGTTGCATATTGTGGGCTCCAATGAGGTACAAACAGTTAACATACTTGGAAGCTAACCGAAAGGTTGGTTGCTCAAGTCCACCCAGAGGCACTTTGGAAAAAAGGCCTCGTGATCTTCTTCTGAAAAATCAGCCACCGAAAACCCTATGGAGCACAGTTCTGCGAATCGGAGTTGACTCTCCAGCAACCGGTTCCATCCATTCTTTCTTGGGACAGCCGATTTGCACCTTGCCTGATTTCTCAGAGCCCTGAGGGCACCGACACCCCTTGCCTGGCTGTGTGAGCCTTGTAAGAAGGAAGCCAGAAATATGAATCACCACCCAGTGCTGAGGATGCTCAGGCGACGTCTGTGGGGGTGGGTGCTCAGGCAAGGTCGTGGGGGTGCTATTAACAATTAGGAAGGTGAAAGCTGGACCTTTGGACATTGAAAGGCAGCCCACTGTCAAGTATTTCCAATCCATCTTTCTTCGCAGAAAAATAATTGAACGTAAAATACCCTTCCCACCCCTCACCCAGACTTCTCTGAAGTTGGGCTCTTGACCTTGATTTTCCCAGCTCAGAATCAAGTATAGCATCACTGAAGATCACCAAACTGCTACTTAGATATTTTAAAGATGCAATTTGAGTTCCAGGCAGGGGAAGAGGGGTGGATAAAAGAGATGATATGATAATGACATGGCTGTGGGAAGCCTGTCAAATAAAGTGTGTTTCCTCTGGCGGGCAGGCTATTTCTGGAGATGTGCTTCGGCCTCTACACCCAAGGGGTGTGTTTATCCTAATGGGAAGCAGGACTGAGCTAGGCCGCAGCTCCCTGCACAGTTTTTAAAGTCTTAAGATACCACAAGAGACATTTGTGGTGTCCAGGAGACGCATTTAGTCTGCCCCAGCCCTTTCAGAGTGTGCTGACTTAGCTCTGATAGGGGGCAGGAAGAAGGCAAGGAGAAGGCTATCGGCAGAAGTGGGAGAACTGTGTCTTTCCACATGTGCTCACTAGGATGCCTTTGGATCCAAAAAACAGAAACGCCAACACAAGCGGACTTAAACAATAAGGAGTTTGTGATGTCATCTAACAAGTAGCCTAGAGCCAGGGCTTTAGGTAGGGTGTGCTCAGGACTCTGACTCTGTTTTCCTGGGATCTTGCCTGCTCTGCTTACTTCTAGCTCTTTGTCCTCAGGCTGACTTCCCTCATGGTTGCAAGATGACTACCAGCAGCGGCTCTGGCACTTGCTTCTTTGATCATGTCCAGAAAGAATGAGACGAGACCTTTTTTTCCTTCCATCTGAAGGGGGTCAGTTTAAGCCATTGCCTGGACTAATAGCAGCCCCTAGGATAAGATCCTGGGCTGAGTGGCCTAATTCAGAGTTTCTGAATGAAATGCAAGCAAAGGAGTTTGAGTCACCACGACTTCTGGAATCATCTCTCCTGAGGCACAGGCAGTACTCAGGGGGACAGGCCCTGGGCCAAATTCCATCTTCCAAAAGGAAGGTGGGGAGGGTGGTTTGGAATCAAAAGGGGCTAAGCCACCAAGTGTTCCCAACAGGAATAGCGGGAGCCCTGTCCCAGAAGGGCTCTGTTGTGGGCTGAGAGGCTGGCAATCTGGCCTTTCTGCCTGGAGCTGTCAGGGAGTACGAAAGATGTCAGAAAGGCAAAAACACAAGGCAGATGCAAATAGTGTGCATAAATGTAAAGTATAACATACACGTACATAGGTAGTGTTATCAATGAAGCTTGAGCATCTTGGTTTTCTCTCCAGTAAAATGGACACAGCAATACTGACTTACTATTTTTTGCAAAGGGCATAGAAGATTTGTATATTAATTCCAGTTCTCCTAGAGACCTGCCAGGCCACCCAAATTGGGACTTGTTATCCCTCCTGGTGGAATGGTGACAATTCTAACCCCTTGACACTCTCTCCCTGTCTCCCTGTCCTACCCCTGCCCAGGTTGGTCTTGGCAACATTTCCTCTGGAAAATATGAAAAATAAACTTCCCCAGAGTTGTCAACTGCTGCCCTACTTCATAGGGACACAATGGGGCCCAGGCCTCATGGGTCTGAAAGGTGGTGCCCATCCTGGACTTGTGTCCCAGGTCTCCCCAGGAGCTCTGGGACCATTGATGAGGGACGGTCCTGGGGATAAAGTCTGGCTGGGAGGTGAGATATAAGGGCCAGGGCCTGGGCGGAGCCTGCTGGCAGGTCCTGAAGTAGAACAACACTGGCGAGAAAGGGAGTGAAGGGATATTCTAGAAGGAGTGGGTCTGCTGGATTGCCCGGAAGACTCGTGTGGGCTGCAGCAGGACACTGTGCTCCTGCTGCTACAGGTAATATTAATCTCACCTGGAGCTGAAATGATGGTCATGAAGGTTGCAGATCCCAGACCTGAGGGTAGCCCCTAAAAGTGAAATTGGTTATGTCCCCTGCCCCAGCCTCCCTTTCCATGGGCAAAAAGCCAGCACTTCATTTTCCCCAGATGCCGTCAGGCCAAGGAGCTCCTCTGTCCCCCTCCCTCTTCCTCTAGGTCTTGTCCAAAGTCTGTCTCTTCTTGTAAGAAGGAGACACTGAAACACTCACACCCAGAAACAAACACAGCGCCCATGACATAAAAACACAGCATACAGGACACACACATACACAGCACCCATGATACACACAGCACCCATGTCACACAGCACCCATGCCAGACAGCACCCATGTCACACAGCACCCAGGACACACACAGCACCCATGACACACATGCACACAGCATACAGGACACACATACACACATACACAGCACCCACGACACATACACCTGAACACACACCCAGCACAGTTAACACATGTACACAGCTCACACAACACACACACCACCCGTGACACACACATACACAGCTCACAAGACACAAACAGCACCATGACAAGCACATGTGCACACAGCACACATGACACACATATACATGCTCAGCTCACATGACACACACAGCTCCCACGACACACACAGTTACACATGTATCTGCACAGCACACAGGGCACACATATACACACTCTCTATCTCCGTACCTTCTCCCAGGTCTTACCTGCTTGGTCTCTCTGGCCAACATAAGGAGATTGCATTCCTTCCTTGTATAGAGGCATTTCCCTCTTCAGATCCCCTTGCTTACTAAGAGGAACTGACCAAGGAAATTCTCAAAGGAAGAGTGGAGAGCTCCTTTTCCCGTTCTGGGTGCAGTGTCTCAGCAACCCCGACATGGTGCTAAGTGCAGGGGGCAAACACATCCTTTAGTTTTCTGTGTCTCCTAAGCGGTCTCACACAAAACTGTGACTAACTAAACGACAGGTAAGAATCGGAAGGGAACCTTGGGGTTTATGAGGTGACACCAGGACAAGCCTGAAGTTTTTCAGAGGAGGGACAGGATCCTGCCATACAGCCAGTCACTAACGGAGTCTGGCCAAGGCTTCTCTTCCCACTGGCTTCAGGGCATGAAACAATGAAAGATTCTTTGGCCAGCATGTCAGAAGTTTCTAACCTCTGGGTTAATGTGTTACCCCTCCCAGGAAACACATTTGCATTCTAACAGAGACCTACAGGGGATAATGTTATTAATTCAGAGGTGTTCAATCTTTAAAAAAAAAAAACACCCTTTGTGACCTGGTGGCACAGGAGTTAAGAGCTTGGCTGCTAACCAAAAAGGCTGGTGGTTTGAATTCACAAGCCGCTCCTTGGAAACCCTATGTGGCTGTTCTGCTCTGACCTGTAGGATCGCTATGAGTTGGAATTGACTCAGACAGGTTTGTAAGCCCTCCAGAGTCATGTTTCTCTAGAGAAGAGTCTAGAGCAGCCAGAACTCGAGGCTCACCTCTGCTGGCCACAAGATGGCAACAAAGCTTTGTATGAGCCCCCAAGCCGAGGAGCGGGGCGGGGGCAGCTGTCTCTGAAGACAGGACATCCCGTCCTTACCCTGATGGTCCGAGTATTCCTTCCACATTGTCAGATGAGAACTGTCAGATCAGACCGTGTCTTAATGTGGGTCCAGGTGTGTCTCTTCTTTTTGATTTATTGCCTTGCTGACCACACTTCTAATGTGCACTTATTAAATGGTTCTGATTTTTCATCTCATCCCTTTTAGCTATCCTATAAGGATTGTTTTCACCGACTAATTCTTTTCATTCGAACAGAACAAGGGATACTGCGTGGTTTAAAGTCAGGAAAGGTGTGCGTCAGGGTTGTATCCTTTCACCATACCTATTCAGTCTGTATGCTGAGCAAATAATCTGAGAAGCCAGACTATATGAAGAAGAATAGGGCATCAGGATTGGAGGAGGATGCATTAACAACCTGCATTATGCAGATGACACAACCTTGCTTACTGAAAGTGAAGAGGACTTGAAGCACTTACTGATGAAGATCAAAGACCACAGCCTTCAGTATGGATTACACCTCAACATAAAGAAAACAAAAATCCTTACAACTGGACCAATGAGCAACATCATGATAAATGGAGAAAAGATTGAAGTTGTCGAGGATTTTATTTTACTTGGATCCACAATCAACACTCATGGAAGCAGCAGTCAAGAAATCAAAAGACACATTGCATTGGGCAGGTCTGCAAAGGACCTCTTCAAAGTGTTGAAGAGCAAAGATGTCACCTTGAAGACTAAGGTGCGCCTGACCTAAGCCATGGTGTTTTCAGTCATCTCATATGCATGTGAAAGCTGGACAATGAATAAGGAAGACCAAAGAAGAATTGACACCTTTGAATTGTAGTGTTGGGAAGAATATTGAATATACCATGGACTGCCAAAAGAATAAACAAATCTGTCTTGGAAGAAGTACAACCAGAACGTTCCTTGGAAGCAAGGATGGCGACACTTATGTCTCACATACTTTGGACATGTTATCAGGTGGGATCAGTCCCTGGAGAAGGACATCATGCTCGGTAAAGTAGAGGGTCAGTGGAAAAGAGGAAGACCCTTAATGAGATGGATTGACACAGTGGCTGCAACAATGGGCTCAAGCATAATGACGATTGTGACAATGGCACAGGATCGGGCAGTGTTTTGTTCTGTTGTACATAAGGTTGCTATGAGTCAGAACTGACTTGATGGCACCTAACAACAACAACAACAATACAGATGGTAGGAACCCTGGTGACACAACAGTTAAGCACTCGGCTGCTACCTGAAAGGTTGGCAATTCGAGCTCACCCAGTGGGCCCACAAGACAAAGACCTGGTAATCTTCTTCTGTGAAGATTATAGCCTAGAAAACCCTACGAGGCAGTTCTACTCTGTCACACGGGGTCATTATGAGTCGAAATCGACTCAATGGCACCCAACAACAACAACGTAAGGACTGTGGAGGCTGTGGTGGTTCAGTAGGAGAATTCTCACTTTCCATGCTGGAGACCAGGTTTGATGCCCAGCCAATGCACCTCATGTGTGCAACCACCACAGGTCAGTGGAGGCTTGTGTGTTGTTCTGATACTGAACAGGTTTCAGTGGAGCTTCCAGATTAAGATAGTCTAGGAAGAAAAGTCTGGCAATCTACTTCTGAAAACTAGCCAATGAAAACCCTATGAATCACAACAGTCCAAACCACAACAGATCACGGGGATTCTACAGGACCAGGCGGCATTTTGTTCTGTTGTGCAATGGATCGCCAAGAGCTGGGACCGACTGGATAGCAGCTAACAATAATAGCATAAAGGTTGTGGGAAGACGGTGGGTGGGTGGCCGGAGGACACATTTCTACTCACAGGACCCTTAAAAAGCCAGTAAGAAGACAAACCTAAACCAAAAAACCAAACCAGTTGCTGTTCAGTTGATTCTGACTCATAGCGACCCTATAGGACAGAGTAGAACTGTCCCATAGAGTTTCCAAAGAGCACCTGGTGGATTCAGGCTGCCAACTTTTTGGTTAGCAGCCATAGCACTTAACTACTATGCCACCAGGGTTTCCAAAGACAAACTTAGATATTCAAAATCCGTTAGACAACAGAAAAAGGTGCGTAATGTAGTGCTATACGTGGTGATGTTTTTACATTTTTCGTTTTAGCAGAAGAGTTTAAAGTGGTTATTCTACCTGGAAATAATATTGCCTGAATCACATAACCCTCTCTCCAGCAGCCTCCCATGATCCCCTTCGCCCCTGCATTCTCTTGTGTACCTTCCGTCCTGGCCATGTCCGGCTTTGCCAGTTGTAGTGAGGCAGCTGTTCATAGAGGCCCAACAGAAGCCATTCATTCAACAACAGGAAACAGCCATGATCCTCATTCAGTCTTAGCACATTCTCTGCTTCACTGATGTCTCTGCACTATCAGAGGTTCTGTTGAAGATTGGCTCACTATGTAAAAATGAGGATTTCTTCTATGTCTGCATTGATTAGGGACCCTCTGCATGCTGCCCAAAAGTAGGCTTT
Organism: Loxodonta africana; assembly: GCF_030014295.1. NCBI lineage: Eukaryota > Metazoa > Chordata > Mammalia > Proboscidea > Elephantidae > Loxodonta > Loxodonta africana. The sequence goes on from NC_087342.1 coordinate 107,463,412, forward strand.
GGGGCAACTTTGTGGTCAAGGGCAAACATTAAACATTTTTGTTAGTTTTTAAGTACAAAGACAATACACGAATAGATCTATGTTCAGCAGGAAAATTAAAGGAACCTAGGTATAAATAATAAAACATGTAACCCCCTTTATCCATCCTTCTCCTTTGTCATAGGGAACCATTATTAACAGTTTGGTGTGTATCCTTCCACACCTTTCTCTATGAATTTACATATCTAAATACGACTATATTGTACCAGTATATTATATAACACTGATACATTCTGAGAAGGCAAACTAATAGTGAGGGAAGATTTCTGGGGTGTAAGTTGTCCATGCTTTCCTACCCTGCACAAGAAGAGAGCATCAGCATGTAAGATACTCCTAAATAAAATTCATATAAGTTCCCCTCACATACTGCTTGTTATGGATTGAATTGCGTCTCCCAAAAATGTCTGGCAACTTGGCTAGGCTATGTATGATTCCCAGTATTGAGTGATTGTCCACCGTTTTGTCATCTGATGTGATTTTCCTATGTGTTGTAAAACCTATCTCTGTGATGTTAATGAGGCAGGATTAGAGACAATTATGTTAATGAGGCAGAACTCAATCTACAAGATTAGGTTGTATCTTAAACCAATGTCTTTCGAGATACAAAAGAGAGAAGAGAGGAGACAGACATGGGGACCTCATACCACCAAGAAACAAGAGCCAGGAGAATAGTGTGTCCTTTGGACATGGGGTCCCTGAGCTGAGAAGCTCCTAGTCCAGGGGAAGATTGATGACAAGGACCTTTTCTTCCAGAGCTGACAGAAAGAGAAAGCCTTCTTCTAGAGCTGACTCCCTGAATTTGAACTTCTAGACCACTAGACTGTTAAAGCCATCCACTTGTGGTGTTTCTGTTATAGCAACACTAGGTAACAAAGACACTGCTCCACTGATTTCCTTATTGCCGAGTAGGCCAGGGAGAGAGAGGCCAAGTACACAACTCTATGGAGATGTCGAGTAAGAAGTAGCCTGGAAAATGAGCCTGGTTTTGTTAAACTAGGAGCTCATGGAGACCTTGCTGAAAGCAGCCTTTGGGCAGAGCTCCTGGGCCCTGTTTTCAGGGCTGGGCAACTTGGAGGAAGCTGCTTATGGGGCTGCACCAAAAAGACTGGCCTCAAATGGGCTGTATGTTTACCCCGGGCAGTGGAAGACTGAGGAAGACTGTGAGCTGTGGTTAAGCATAGAAGTGAAAGACAGGAATCAGGAATTTATGCTCAGCTTCAGGGTCAGGGTTAAGGTGAGGCCATAAAAAGGAAGACGGCTCATTGAGTGAGGGGATAGTGAGGTGGAGGGGGTAGGGAGTAAACTGAGGGTTGGGATGAACCCTTCCGGGCCAAGGGCATGAACTAAGTGAGGGTGGTAGTGGGCCCCTTGTAAGCTGTGTCCAACAGGGCTTTGGATGAATATAAGCCAGATCACAAGGAATTTGTGAATGGTTAGGAAATGCAGATGGTGAATATGGGGCTTCCCTCTGAGAAATTCACCTGTGTTATAACCAGGAATTATCACAATAGCTGGATAGGACTTCAGGGCAAGAGAAGGTTTCTTGTAACTGGTGTACAGGCTGGAGGGAATAAACCACAGAGTTGGAGAACAGGAGCATGCAGAAGAGGGGTGGGTGGGGGTTTAAACACAGTACATAATGAAAGACACCAATTCATTCAACAAACATATAAAACTACGGGGGAGCCAAGCAGCACTCAGTGGAAGTGAATAAGACACCTGATTCCTGCCCTCTGGACATGTTAACCTCCGAGGTTTAATACATTTCAAGAGAGGTTCTGACAGATAAAAGTACACTCACAGTGGGAGCAAAAAAGGCATGGCCAAGTCTATAGAGTGAGTGGGCCAGGTGTGTGGAGATGAAATCTGAGATGCACCTGGCCTTGGGACCCGGGCGGGGGGGAGGGGGTAGTGGGGCAGGGGGAGGAGGCCCTCCAGGAAGAGGAAAGGGCACCAGAGGGGGGTGGGGTGGGGGGTGTGTGCACAGCGGAGCCCCCGAGCTCTGCGGCTAGTGGCATAGGCGTAAGGATTGGACTTCATCCTTACCTGATGAGGAGCCATTTCACGGTTTAGAGTGACCAGCCTTCCTGGTTTTGCCTGGGCTTTTCTTGGTTTTAACACAGAAAGTCCCGCATCCTGGGAAAAACCTGTATCCCAGGCAAGCCATCATGGTTGGCCATCCTAGTTTTAAGTGGCAGAATGACATGGTCAGATTTGTTTTTATGGCAAATAAACTTATTGTGGAACAATTTTAGATTCAGAGAGAGGTTGTGAAGATAGTACAGAGTTCCTGCATACCCTTCATCCAGCTTCCCCTACAATTGACACCTTGTATAACTACGGTTCATTTGTCAAAACTATGAGGTTAATATTGAAACAATTTTTCCACTAATGTCCTTTTTCTGTTCCAAGGTCCGATTCAGAATAAACAGTTGCTGTCAAGCCGATTCCAACTCACGGCAACCCCAAGTGTATCCGAGTAGAACTGTGTTCTGCAGGGTTTTCGGTAGCTGATGTTTTGGAAGTAGATCTTCCGGCATTTCTTCCGAGGCACCTCTGGGTGGACTCCAACCACCAACGCTTCAGTTAGTAGCTGAGCGCGTTAACCGTTTGTATAACCCAGGGACTCCAGGCTACCTACCTCCTCACATTTAGCAGGTTTGCTTTTTGAAAAAAAAAAAAAAACTGTGTGCCAAATAGATTAAAGTGGCCCAGGCCTGGAGGCTGGGACAGTAGGGCAGAGGCAGATGTTGAAGGCTGGAATTACAGCTGTCGCAAAAGTGGGGAGAAAGGAGGGGGTCAGTAATGTACAATGAAGGCGAGGAAGGTAGGTTTGGCGGGACTCTGGGATTGACACTTGTGGATGAATTGATCAGATAAAATGAAGAAAAATTGTTACCAGCTGTTGCTTTCTCCTACTTACACCTTACCCAGCCATCTTTGTAGCAAATAATTATGGAGTGCCTCCCAGTTGGCGGGCTCTAGGGTTGCTATGAGTCGGAATCGACTCGACGGCACTGGGTTTGGTTTTGGGGTTTTGGTGTAGCCAGCCCCTGGTGTTCTCCAGACACATTGCCATGGGTCCACCTGCCGCCCTCTGCCTTCTCCAGCTCCAGCCTGGTTTCCCCATTACACAGTCCCCACTGACTTCCGTTGCCTGCAAATATGCTAAAACAAAGCTCTACTCCCTAAACGAAGTCCAGCACTCAAAGAATTTTCACAGCCTGTCCTTGCCGCTGCCAAGAACATATATTATCCATTTCCAGTGGAAGCTCAAATGTCCATTTATAATAACCCAGCATCTGAACACTAAGTTCGAAGGGTCACCACAAGTCCGGACTCCACCCCAAGAGGACTGATTGCCTGGCTGCCCCACAAGAGGTGGGGAAGAGGGGAGGGGTGTATGAGGTGATATATGGAGCTTGACACCCAAGGGGTCTGGATGCCGATTCCCTTGGGTTGCTGCCTAGGGTTAAGACAAAAATCCAGAGAAATCCTGGTTGGCATGTTTCTAATCCAGATGGAAGAGAAATGGGACAAACTCCTCACAGGTTCCAAAACCAACACATAGAAGTGCCTGCTGCCAGCAAATTCGAGGTATGTTGGCATGTGCAGCAGAAGAGAAATGTATTCATCCTGTTAGGAAGGGGAAGACAAGAAGACAGACGGCTGTTGAGAGAACGCAGGGTGCTCCCTGCCAACTTTGAAACGCCAGCTCTGTGAAGAATGGCTGCTTCCAAGTGGTCGAGTGGGGCTGGCATGAGTGAGGAGGAAGGGGTGCAGACAGTGAGGCGACAGGCAACGCAAAAGGAAGGTCTCCTGGCTCGTCCACCTGGCTCCCCTTTGTGGCTCCCTCGGCCATGCAGCCTGGCTTTCTGTACCGGCTAGTGGAGGCTCTCCTACTCCCCAGATTCCTCCTTGCACCAGCCCCTCACTCATGCTGTCCCCCTTACCCGAAAGGGCTTCTCCTCTCACCTCTGCTTATTCACACTCTACCCATCCTTGGAGTCCCTGAGGGGTGCAAACAGTTAATGTGCTCAGCTGGTAACTGAAAGGTCGGAGGTTCAAATCTACCCAGAAATGCCTCAGAAGAAAGGTCTTGTGGTCTTCCAAAAGTCAAAGCTACTGAAAATCCTATGGAGCACAGTTCAGCTCTGACACACACAGGGTCGCCGTGAGCTGGGATCGGCTCAGTGGCAACTGGGGGCACCCAGCTTTGGAGGGCATTTGTCATTACGGAGCCCAGCTCTGCAAACCCTCCCTACATTTTGCTGATTTTCCACAATAAAAATTCCACATTATGAAGGAAGAAGCTAAAAAACTCATGTCTCCAGACTTCTCTGGCAGGTATTATACATGATGTGTCCACATGGGAATTGAGCTTCAGGTGGTGATCCTGTCTAGGGAATCAGCTGGCAAAATTGTAGCAGAGATGGGTGGCTCCTGAGCATTAGAAGGGGCTGAGCCAGTACGGAGCCACTACCTGAGGGTGGTCAGTGCCAAGGGATCTTGGAGTTTTCTCTGAGAAAGCCCTTGGTGTGGCTGGGCACTGTTTACGGTTGCTGGCATCAGAGTGTAGGTCCCTGGACATTTTGTGCTCTCTCTAATAGTCTTTATTAAATTCTTTTTTATCCCCACAGATAAACAGAATGGATCCTATTGTTTGCAACTCAGACTCATGACTAACGTGCCATCCTTCCAGTGCAGCTGAAGAAGTGGCTTTTCACTACCCTGCTCCGGGGCTTCCACATTCCGTGGATGTGCAAGTCTTCCAGTGCGCCGGGTCTTAGTCAGCACCACCACAATTTAATTAGCATTAAAGCCTGTTGTCTTTTAGAATTTTCTGTGGTTGAGTCAGCCTCTGCACTGGGTTGGAAGCACTCTGGAGGCAGGGATCCTGTCTCCTCTTCCTTGTGTCTTTTCTACATCCTAGCTTCGTAGGTTTGCAGCATACCACAGCTGGAAAGGGAGGGAGCACACCTAGGCCAATCCACCCATTTTACAGGCAAGGTGGGGCCCAGAGCAATGAGCAGGGGGGTGATCGGCCATGGGCCTGAGGAGGCCCGAACAGGAGAACTGGAACCAGACCCTTTCTTACTGCTGCTTCCTGCAAAGGTGATGTAGGGCATTGATATGAAAAATGATCAGCCGTGTGACTTACATTTAAACAGGGCCTTCCAAGGAGATCAAAATGCTTTATCAACCTATGAGTTCCAGGTTGTATAATTTATACTGCTGGGAAGCACAAAAACAAGAGCAAGGCTCTTCTCCTATTTAAGCAAGCAAACAAACAAAAACCCCAAATCCACCACTGGCAAGTGGATTCCAACTCATGGCGACCTCATGTGTGGCAGAATAGAACTCTGCTCCATAGGGTTTTCGGTGGCTGATTTTCAGAAGTAGATTGCCAGCCTCTGGCTAGACTCTAACCACCAACTTCTTGGTTAACAGCCAAGTGCTTAACAATTTGTGCCACCCAGGGACTCCCTCTCTTATTTACAATAGGTAAAACCAAGATCCCAAGGAGATGAAGTGATTTGCTCAAGGTCAGTATCAAAGTTAGGAATCTCCAGCTCCTTGGATGCCCCTGTCTGTTTCAGGAAAAAAATAGGATGTGGGTTCTGGTAATGGATACACTTCCCAAAATTTAGTAGGTGCTGCCACGTGAGACTGAAACAGTGGTGGTTCAGTGGTAAAATTCTCGTCTTCCACGCAGGAGACCTGGGTTTGAATTCTGGCAAAGGAACCTCAAGCAGAACTACCACCGTCTGTCCGTGGAAGCTTGTGTGTTGCTATGATGCTGAACAGGTTTCAGTGGAGCTTCCAGATTAAGACAGACTAGGAAGAAAGGCCTGGCGCTAATGACACTCTAAGGATCACAATGGTCTGATTGGAAACTGATGGTGGGGATAGCACAGGACCAGGCAGCGTTTGTTCAGTTATCTATGGGGTTGTTATGTGCTGAGGGCCAACTCGAGGACAGCTAACAACAACAGCCACATGAAAATTTCCTGATTATCACTGAGTCTTCAGGGGGTTCCTTCAAGAAGAGACGATAGAAAGTTCTTGCATTAGTTATCCATTGCTGCTTAATTACCCAAAAGTTAGTGGCTTAAAGCCATACCAATTGGGTGACAAAAAAATTTATAAATAGCTAATAGTGATTAATGCACAACATGGTAATGTAATTAATGTCACTGAATTGTACGCAAAAAAAAAAAAAAAATGGTTGAAATGGCGAACTTTGTTATGTATATATATTTCACCACAATAACAATTAAAAAATAAATGAATCATTTATTATCTCTGTTTCTGCTTGTCAGAAATTTGAGAGGTGATCAGCTGGGCGGTTGTAGTTCAGTTCCTCTCATGAGGTTCCAGTCAGATGGTGGCTGGGACTGTGGCCACCTTGAAGGCTTCTTTACCAACATGTCTGGTATCCGGACTGGGAAACACGAACGCTGGGGCTTCTCAGGCAGCTCTCTGTCTGTCTCTATGCAGACTCTCCAGAAGGGTGGCTTCAGGGTCACCAGACTCTTAGATGGTGGCTCAAGGCTCCAAAGATGTGTGTTCTGAGAGAGTACCAGGCCTAGCCTTGGAAGTCACGCAATGTCACTTCCACCGCACTCTGGACTTCAACTAGTTGGAAGTGAGTCATTAAGGTTGACCAAATTCAAAGGGAGGGGAATTTGACATCACCCTTTTATAGGAGGAGTGCGAAGAATTTGTGGACATATTTTAAAACCACCACAGCCCCCAAGTCCCAGAGATTGAGTAATTTTCCTCAAGTTGCATGGCTAGTGAGTGAACAAGACCAGGATTGGACAGGAGATCCATTAGCTTGGTGTCTTCGTAACGATCAGCACTAAAATATTGAGAGAGAGCCAGATAAGGGGATCTGATGTGGGGGTCTTCTTCAGAATGTTACCTCATTTTTAAGCTGCTATAAATCCTTTGGGGAGTAAGATGGTTGAGGATAGCTAAACAAACAATTGTACCCTCATTGAATTATCACTGGTAATGACTGCAATAATGTCTCTTTATGTTTGTTTTACACTTGGTTCACCAGACTCACACACTGAAGGCCTTGTGAATGATCATAGAGCAAAAAAACCAAACCTGTAGAAGTTGAGTCGATTCCAACTCATAGCTACACTATAGGATGGAGTAGAACTGCCCCATAGGGTTTCCAAGGAGTGGCTGGTAGATTTGAATCTGGCTCTGGCTGTTGCTGGGCAAAGCAAGGCTTTGGATGTCTTAGAGGACCCACGAAAATTATCGGGTGCAGCTCTCTTATTTTATGGATTCAGAAACCATGGTGAAGTGGGCTCGTGGGATGTTGCTTAAGTCCTTTGATGAGTTGTCAGAACAGTGACAAACAAACTCACGTCTCTTAAAGTTAAATCTAGGGTTTTTCCCTTATCTTGAATTCCTGTGTTTCTGAAATGAAAGGCAAACTGGTTTTGAAAAAGTGGCTTGGATTGAATCATTTATTGTTTTGGTCCTTGCGTAGGTCCTGGAAGGGTTGTTACTCTGGGCAACGTCTCACATCAATTAGTCAATATGCAATTATTGAGCACAGTCTGTTTACCCGGTATTGTGCTAGGTATGGATGACACTGGTTGGGTGTGGTTAAGAGCTTGGCAGCTCACCGACAGGATGGCAGTTCTACTCCTTGGAAATCCTATGTGGCAATTCTACTCTGTCCTGTAGGGTTGCTAGAAGTCGAAATCGACTCTATGGCAACGGGTTTGGTTTTGGGTTTTTTCTTTTTTTATGGATGACACTGTCATAGATTGGATTGTGTCCCCCCGAAAATATGTGTCAACTTGGTTAGGCCATGATTTCCAATATTGCGTGGCTGTCCTCCATTTTGTGATTTTCCTATGTGTTATAAATCATAACCTCTGCCTGTGGTTAAAGAGGATTAGGGTAGGATGTAACACCCTTCTTCAGGTCACATCCCTGATGCAGTGTAAAGAGAGTTTCCGTGGGGTATGGTCTGCACTACCTTTTATCTTTCAGGTGATAAAACGAAAGAGAAGCAAGCAGAGAGTTGGGGACCTCCTGCCACCAAGAAAGAAGCACGGGGAGCAGACCATGTCTTTCGACCCAGGGTTCCTGCCCAGAGAAGCTCCTAGTCCAGGGAAAGATTGATGAGAAAGACCTTCCTCCAGAGCCAACACAGAGAGAAAGGCTTTCCCTGGAGCTGACACCCTGAATTTGGACTTCTAGCCTACTAAAAAAAGTGTGAAAAAATAAATTTCTCTTTGTTAAAGCCATCCACTTGTGGTATTTCAGTTACAGCAGCACTAGATGACTAAGATAGACACTGAGTGTGAAAAGTTGGTTTATACCAAGTTTACAGTGATGGTTCCTGGCTCCAAATAACTTTATAAGCCAAATCACACAGAAAATGCCATTTAACTAAATATCGATCACATGGGTCTCACAAAATGGCCTAATATCACAGAAATCACACCTTAACTGGTACTTTCTAGGAAAAACAAATAATGAATAGTGGTGTGCTTTTACAAAAACAACATTCATACATAGGACTGCAGTAAACTTAAGCACTATTGGAAACTCTGAAACATGTTGTGGCCTTCTAATTAAAATGATTATTTCCTGAAAACCCAAATGGAATATCCTTCCCTTGCTTTTTTTTTTTTTCATAAAACATACTCTCTGCAAGAAATGTCAAATTTATTGTGAGAGTGAGCATGCTAACTTTCCAAACATCCTCGTCAGTGTGAGGAAAAGAGGCAGTGACTGCTTGGACTTGGAAAACACCTCCCTTAACACACACAGTCATTCACATGTGTCAAGGCAGGGTCTACAACCTTGGCCGGAGTCAGCCCCCCAGCAGAACATGACAGCAGTGGGGTATGTCTGGTGAATCAGAGCAGTGTAGATTAAAATCACCTATTGGTCCCACCACTAGACTAATCCAAACTCCAGCTTTGTCTATTGTACATCCTCCACGACTTATTTCAGCCAAGGTTAAAATGACTCAAGTTCCACCATGTTCCCTGGAGGGGTTATTTTGCAGCCAAATAGAACAAACTCACCATTTGGAAATTTTTCCCCTTTTATCGAATCTAATATTTCCTTTCTTTCTTTTCATATCGTCATGTTCTTGCTTGAACCCTTTGGACCACCCACTGCGTCTACTCTTCAAACATGTAGACAAGAATTTCCCAACATTCTTTGGTCTATGATGTGCTTTTGAATTGTTAACAGTCATGACTATGATGGTGCACAAGGTGGCACAAGGGGATAGTGGGATTACCTCCCTTAGATTTTGACACACTCTAGTTCCAGCCATCTGTACAGCCGTGCCGTTGATCCCCTAACACACACATACACACCACCACCACTACCACGTACCTTTTTGTCAGGGTTCTACCATCTCTACCCTTAACTCCTTGAGTTAAAATTTAGCACAGTGGAGAAACGAAATCCAGAATGAGGCAAAATAGGAACCATGTGTTTGAGACCCAGAAGAAAGTTAGATTGCCCCAGTTGTGAATCACTGTTAGATATAGATCCGAAGTAAGTGGCACTTCTTATTTATTTTTTCCCCTTAGGCATTTTTACTTGTTCTTTGGACATTCTTGCCTCTTCTTTTTGAAATTCTATGGCAGTTTTCTAATCTTTTTTTTCAAAATCTTAGGGCAAAAGAAACCATGTCTAATTAGAGCAGAGTTTAATCCTTTTGCCTATTTAATTCAACCATAGTATGCGAATACAGGCGGTCCCCGGGCTATGAATGAAATCCATTCCTAAGGGTATCTTTGAGAATTTGTAGGTAAGGCAGAATAGGTGCTTCTTTAACCTTATTTTTGAGCAAGAAAAGGCTCAAAGACTTCAATGGTTTAAAAGCTGCACATGCAGCAAGTGAAGGTGATCGTGAGGAAGAATTTGTTGGGAGTAGGGGTTAGTTCAGTTGTTTCAAAGTGAGGGCAAATTTACATAACATTAAAGGGCAAGTACCAGACATTCGTAACCCAGGGGCTTACTGTACTAGAAATAAGTCTGATAATAATATTTACCATTTATTGATAAACGTGCCAAAACATACATGGTCTTGTTTAATACAAAAATCCCAAGAGGTAGTACAGACCCCATTGCAGAGGTGAGAAAACTGAGGCTTAGAGGTGTTAACTAACTTGCGAAATCCATTGACCTGGAATTTGAGGTCAGAGGATTGGTTCCAGAGACCTGAAGAGAATAACCACCACCAGCAGTATCTATGCTCGCCAAACAAACTCATCTTGGAATTAGCAAGAAGAGAGGAGAGATGAGGTGGGGCATGGGAACCAGAAACACGCAGATAATTTGGCACTGCTAAGCTTCTGGCTGCTGTTTCACCATGTTACGTGTAGAAGAAAATGTGCCAGTCCCATTTCCAGCTCCCAGTGACAGCTATTATTCCCACACTCACTCATGTGCACATCACTCACATAGATGTCACAACACTGCCGTGATGGGGATATAAGTCATCAGGTATAGACAGTCATAGGCAATTAGGACTTTGCTTGTGGGGAAAGGATGCAGATCTGAGCCCAGGAGAGACCACTGCAACAACAATAGCCTTTTGTGATTTGCTTTTACTTTTTTTTCAGTTGTGTTTTACGTGAAAGTTTACACAGAAAACTAGGTTCCCATTTAACAGCTTTTATACAAATCGTTCCATGACTTTGGTTAAAATTTTCACAATGTGTTAGCATTCTTATTATTTTCATTCCATTTGTTTTGTTTCCATTGATCTTGCTTCCCTTCTCCTTCTTTCCTTCTCATCTTTGCTTTTGGGTAAATGTTGACTGTTTGGCTTCATATAGTTGATTGTTTAAGGGAGCACATTACCCATGGGTGATGTTGTTTATCTCATAAGCCAATTTTTATTTGGCTGACAGGTGACCTCCAGAAATAGCTTCAGTTCCAAGTTCTAAGGTTATCTTAGGACAGTAGTCTTGAGTGTTCCTCTAGTCTCTGTCTAGTAGATACGCTTTTTTTTTTTTTTAGGAATTTGAATTTTCATCTACATTTTTCTCCCATTCTATCTGGGACCTTCTATTGTGTTCCTGGTCAGAACATTTGGTATTTTATAGCCCGGCACCATCTAGTTCTTCTGGTCTCAGGTTAGAAGAGGCTGTGGTTCATGTGGGTCATTAGTTCTGTGGACTAGTTTCTTCTTTGTGCCTTTGATCTCCTCCATTCTCTTTTGCTCGATATGGGTAGAGACCCAGAGTCGTATCTTAGATGGCTAGTCATGAGTTTTAAGACCCCAGACCCTACTCACCAAACTAGGATGTAGAACATTATGAACTGTGTTATGCCAGTTGACTAAGTTGTCCCTCAAGACTGTGGCCCTAAGCTTGAACCAATCCCACAAGTTGTTTGGATATATTTAGAAAGCCTCCGTAACTGTGCCCTCTATGCGTTGCTATACATATGGAGACATATGCAGCACAAACATGTACATACGTATGTCTACAGATGCACCTATACATGCTTGTGCGTTTACTTGCATACGCCTTCTTATACACATATACGTATACATATCTACCCATGTAACCACACACACATTTTGCTTTTACTTTTGAAAGTTCTCATCATGGCTGAAAACAATACTGATGGCTCCATCCTTTACTGAGGCTCATGTACCAGACACATAAACCAGAATATCTGTGTTACCCAGAATATCTGCCTTGGGGATCAACAGAAGGAGCTCTGATCCTGGTGTTGCCACTTCATTTCTTTGTATGATTCTATTCTCTGTACTTCAATTTCCTAATCCATACAGTGGGTATGTTAATGTATCTTTCCTTCCTTTCTCAGAAGAATTTTGCCCCAAAGCGACAAAACAGAACTACACTGCTATTCTTGTTGATATTTTATCCAGGAGTAGGGCATGTTTTCCCATTGTTTATCTACAGCAGGATAGCTCAGCTCTCTGCAGTTCACACTCTCTCTCCAAGACCTCCTTGAGGTTGTGGACATCCAGTTAGTCACTGAAGGCCAGTTCTTTGGGTGCTGGCCCCACCTGCATACTCTGTGGTCATGCATCTTCTCACACATCTCATTTATGAACATCCAAATTCCTTTTGTTCTACTCAATTCAAATTCTGAATATGTGGATGGGTGTCAGTCGTAAGTTCTGGGAAATTCTAGTTCTTTATGCCTTCGAATTATCTCTCACATTCTCTTTCCTTACATTTTGAAACTCTAATTAGACATGGCTTAGACCTTCTCATTCTATCCTCCATGGCTTTACATTTCTTTTATGTTTTCCACCTTTTTTTTCTCCCTGATTTGCATTCTATATAATTTCTCCAGTTCTATCCTCCAGTTTACAAAGTCTGTCTTTGTGTGCTATACTGTCTGCTGTAAAATGTATACTTTGAGTTTTAAATTTATATTTTATTTCTAGACTTTCATTTTCTGGGCTTTCTGTTTCATTCTTTTAAAAACATGTTTGCTCTTTATTCATAGTTTATAGACTCTCTTCTATTTATTGTGAAACAGTTATATATTCTGTGTATGGCAATTCTAATATCTGAAATCTTTCTAAGTAGATTCTATGCTCTGTTGTTTCTGCTGACTCTTGCTATTGGTGCCTTGTATGATTTTTTAGCTGTTAGCTGTTCATTTTCTCTAGAAATTTCATAAAATTCTTTAAAGCCTAGGGAAAAGGTGAATTCTTTCAGAGAGGATTTGTGTTTGATTCTTTGGGTGCCTATTAGTTGTATTAGTCTGGGTCATTTTACTCTAAATTCTCTGCTTGGGCATTTCAGATCACCCAGGTAGAATGAATTCAGGCTACAAATACACAGGATTTCTGTTCTGTAATTGTTTATTCTCAGGGAGATATTTTCCTCCTCCACTCCAGTGCCAAGATTCATAATGAGCAATTTTCCTTGTAGTTGTGAACTGCTCCTCAATATGGGAAGGAGGTTGGGTTTATTTCCAGTCGTTCCTTATACTGAGGGTGTGACCCTTTGAGTTTCTAATTTTATGGGGTTGGGGGATCTCCTATTAGACTGTCTGCTTTGGTCAGGCCTGGATTTTGTCTCCTGCCCACCAAACCTTATGAGGCTGCAAACATATCAGTGCTCAAGTTCACCAGATCCAGAAAATTCCTTCAAGGCAAATGCCAGACACAGTTCCCTTCTCACCTTCTGGGGTCTGCCTTCATTTATTTTTTGGCAAGAGTACTTCGTACTTACTAGTGGGAACATTTAAAAAGATTAAAATAAATTTTTTTCCCCAGCATTTTTAGTTGTTTTGAGCAGAAGAGTTAGTCTGGGTACCTAGTGTACTATGTTCCTAGAAATGAAAATCTCAGTTCAAATCCTACCTTTCTAGGAAGCACCTCACCACCCCTTCAGCCTACAGAGCTTCCTCCTTCTCAGATACTCCACAGAGTTTAACCAAGTCAGTAATCTGACACTGGAGACAGTTGACTCTTGTGTTGTACTGTCTTAGCTGGGAACTTGTCTAATTTTGACTCTTTTCACTCTCTGTCTTATCCAAAGCTCAGTCCTGACCAACTGACACAAGGAATGCAAAGTGTCTCATTCTGTCTTCTTTCTCATGTGCTAGTTTTTTCATTTTCCATTTCATTTGGTTCCTCTTGGTTTGCTCTCCTCCTAAACAAATGAAAAACATTACAATCGTCTAGCAGTTTAGCTAAATTGATCCCCTCTATTTTGTTTTGTTTTGGATTTCAATCAAGTACTTGCTCATGAGTCCAAGGAGAGCAATAGATATTTTTTTGGAGAAAATAGTTGATTTGAGGTGGTGTTTTTAAAGACCTTCACAGGATTATACTATGTAGCCAACGTAGAGAACTTTTGTGCTAAAGTACCACCTGATGATTCAAATTCTGAATACGAAGGACAAGTTAATTCATCAGATAATAGCGTGCTAAGGAGTTCCTGGGAGGTACAAATGCTTAATGCGCTCAGCTGCTAACCAAAAGGTTGGAGGTTTGAGTCCACCCACCAGTGCCTCAGAAGAAAGGTGCAGTGATGAACTTCCAAAAAACTGGCCATCAAAAACTCTCTGGACCACAATTCTACTCTGACACACATGGGGTTGCCATGAGTTGGAGTTAACTCAATGACAACTTTTTTTTTTTTTTTTAATCTGTTATATGACCTGAAACATGGGGCTATGTAAAAAGTTGTCATTCAATCAGGAAAAAGTAAGAACCTTGACTGAAATCTCTCCAAGACATCCAACATTTATTCATTAAAAAAAAAAGTGTACATATATATACATATACCTTATATATATATATAATGTATATATATGCACATATTATATATACATAGTGTATATACATTATGTGTCTATATACATATAAAAAAACACTATGCATATATATATACATATATATTTTTTTAATGAATATTGAATGTCTTGGAGAGATTTCAGTCAAGGCTTTTACATTTTCCTGATCGAATGACAACTTTTTCCATAGCCCAATGGCTCAGGTCATATAACAGATTTTAAAAAATGTATATATATGTGGCCCTGGTGGAGCAGTGGTTAAGAGCTACAGTGAGCTATGGCTGCTAACCAAAAGGTTGGCAGTGTGAATCCACCAGCCGCTCCATGGAAACCCTATGGGGCAGTTCTACTCTGTCCTATAGGGTTGCTATGAGTTGGAATCAACTTGACGGCACTGGGTTTGGTTTTTTTGTTTATGTATATATACATAATTTAAATATTTATATCCACTGTACACCTATTCCATGCCAGACACTGCACTAGCCACAGTGTCCACTGGTGAACGAAACAGACATGGTCTCCATGCGCAGCATATGTGCATATGTTGGGGGTAACTGGGGTTAGGGGTGGGGAGTGGGGCACATAGTGTGGATAAACCATCAGCAAGAACGGCAGGGAGCCAATGTTTTCCTCAAAAATATGTATACCCACTCTCAGAAAGTATATAAAGTTTGGGCATTGTATTTACCAATAACTTAGGATCAACATTTCAAAGTGGGGTTCTTGGAATAGGTCAAAAGCGTGCAGAAATCTTGGTCCACTCATCCCTCACTGCTGAGTCAGGTGTGGGACAGCCACCAGGCATGTCACCACCCAGTGAGCCACCTCATCTCTTGGCTCCCTGTGCCATATGAATGTTATTCTTCCCTATATGTGCCATGATATGGAAAAGGTTGGGAGGGCCTGAGTTGGAATATTTGTAGCAAAAGATTTGGTTGAGATTAAGAGCATGATTTAGTTTAAAAAAAAAATAAAAAATTCGAGTAAGAGAGACTTGGGTTTGTATTCCTGCTGATTCACAAACTTACCGTATGAGCTTGAGCAAGTTGTATAGCTTTCCTCAATATTAATTTCCACATCCACAAAAAAATGGGACTAAAATTACCTACTTCGCATGGTTCTTGTAAGCATTAGAACATAACACGTGTAAAGCACCCAGCTCTTGATTTGGTTCATACAAGGAGGTGTTTAATAAGTAAAAAGTAAAAAACAAAGATGTCACTTTGATGACTGAGATGTGCCTGTCTCAAACTGTGTTTTCAATCACCTCGTATGTATGTGAAAGCTGGACAATGAAAAAAGAAGACAGAAGAAGAGTTGATGCATTTGAATTGTGGCGTTTAGGAAGAATATTGAATATACTGTGGCCTGACAAACAAATGAACAGATCAGTCTCAGAAGAAATACAAATGCTTCTTTAGAAGCAAAGATCATGTTATGGATTGAATTGTGTCCCCAAAAAATGTGTGTCAGTTTGGCTAGGCCATGATTCCCAGTATTGCGTGATTATTCTCCATTTTGTGATCTGATGGGATTATCCTATGTGCTGTAAATCCTAACTTCTATGATGTTAATGAGGCAGGATTAGAGGCAGTTAAGAAGGCAGGACTCAATCTATGGCATTAGGTTGTATCTTGAGTCAATCTCTTTTGAGATATAAAATAGAGACTCGAGCAGAGAGGAGAGGGACCTCATGCTACAAAGAAAGAAGTGCCAGGAGTGGAGCTCATCCTTTGGGCCCAGGGTCCCTGTGCTGAGAAGCTCCTAGACAAGGGGAAGATTGATGACAAGGACCTTCCCTCAGAACTGACACAGAAAGAAAGCCTTCCTTGGGAGCTGGCACCCTGAATTTGGACTTCTAGCCTCCTAAACTATGAGAGATAAATTTCTGTTTGTTAAAGCTGTCCATTCATGGTATTTCTGTTATAGCAGCAGAATTTATAGTAAGACAGATGGTGAGATTTTGTCTTGCTTACTTTGGACATGTCATCAGGAAAGACCAATCAGTAGAAAAAGACATCATGTCCTTTGGTAAAGTGAAGGGTTAGTAAAAATGAGGAAAACTCTCAATGAGTTAGACTGACACAGTAGCCTCAACAATGGGCTCAAATGTATCGAAGACCATGGAGGTGACGTAGGGCTGGACAATGTTATACATAAGGTTACAATGAGTCAGAGCTGACGTGATGGCAACTAACAACAACAACAGCCATTATCACTGATGTGGTTATCATTGTAAGAGACTTCTACCACGAACTTCCACCAGGGCCAGAGTGAAAAAATTAGGAACAAGAAAGAAAACAATAGAGTTGGGCAGAAACATGGGAAATGGTTCCCCCTCAGCTCATTCAGTTATAGATTGTCTTGTGTGTCTTTTTTTAGGGTGTGTGTGGGTTCCAGGATTAGTGCAGCAACATCATATCAAACCCGCTGGGAGGTATTTGTGAAGTCAAGTCTTGCTGCTTCTGGTTCCTCCTGGGGCCTTCAGGGCTCCTTGCACGATCCTGATTCGAAGACACTGCAGGGACCTGAAAGGTCGTTTCCTTTTTCTTCTCTAGCAGAGTCTGGGGGCTGTAGGCTTGCCCTGGGGTCACCTCGGGTCTTCCAAACCAGGCTTCCTACAGTCAGGAGAAGATGGATGAGAAGCTGGGCAGGAGCTGCAGACCCTGAATGGGGCCAAGTCTTGTCACCACTCAGCCTTCTTCCTGGGACAGAAGAGGCGGTAAGAGTCACGGTGAGTCCCTGCTTCCAGCCTCCTGCTGAAGCTGCAGGTTCCATGACAGATTCAGCCTCAGGGCAACTTACCCATTGTTATGGATTGAATTGTGTTCCTCCAGAAGATATGTTAAGTCCTAACTCCCATTACCTGTAAAGGGGACCTTGTGTGGAACTAGCATCTTTGAGGATGTTAACAGTTATGTTAACATGAGATAATACCAGAGTAGGGTGGGTCCTAATTCTATATGACTGGTTTCCTTATAAATGAGGAGAAGAGACACAGAGACAAAGACAAACACAGCAAGAACGGCCACATGAAGATGCATCTACCAGCCAAGGAATGCCTGGGGCTACCAGTTGCTGAGACAGAAAAGAAAGGATCTTTCCCTAGAGACCTCAGAGGGAACATGGCCCAGCTGACAAGTTGATTTAGACTTCTAGCCTCCAGAACTGTGAGACAATAAATTTCTGTGTTTTAAGCCGCCAAGTTTGTGGTATAGGGCAACCCTAGGAAACTAATACACTCAGGAACAAGAGTACAGAGACTGCAGGCTTTTATGGGCAATCAGGTCTCCCACCCAGACACTGACAGGAGATGCCCTCAGGGTGATGATGATCTGAAAAGCAAGGGTGAATGCAAATGCCAGGACACCATGCCCTAAGCCTGATGGGACCACTGGAGTGTGTCCCAAAATAGCAGTGGCTGTTGGCTTTGCAGAAGGAATCTTTTACTTCTCAACCAGATTTGCTCAATGGTGAGCTGGCCCTCTGCAGTCCATTTAGAAAGTCTTTGTTCTCTTTCCACCCCTCATGTCCCGCCAACCTCCAAGACCCTCGGTCACTCTTTTGAAACGTTCCTTGGCTTTCCCTGGGTCTGTTTCTTCACCTCTAACATGGAGATGATAATAATGATGCCTCCTTCACAGAGGTGTGAGCACCCCATCAAAGGTGAGCTGAGGCTCCAGTCCATGCTGTCAGCTCCCCAGACCGTGCTACCTCTTGGGCCAGGTTTGTCTTCTCAAGAATATGGTCAGCTCCTTGAGGGCAGGGACTGTGTCTCCATTCATCCTGCATTGCCCCGGTGTGGCCTGCTGTTGTACACAGAATCAGCGCACAAGTATTTCATGTGCTCCTGCTCATGGTGCCTGCCAGACGGAATGAGCTTCAACTCTCCTGTCTGGTGTAGAAACCCAAGACTCTTTCTGCTCCTTCACCCAATGGTGTGCTGGGCAGAGGAAGCCCCTCTCAGCCAGGTGCAACCAGGCTGGGTTCCCTCCTGCAGGGAATTGGTTAGGAGAGGAGCCAGGCCTTGGCTGAGCCAAGCTAAGTCTTCTGGGCTCAGGAGTGTCCTCATTTACATGTTACTGTCATCAGGACATGGGCCATGGTTTCCGGTCACTTGTCTGTGGACAGTGCATTTGCATCACAGCCTCTTCTAGGCCTTTCTCACCCCTCCTCCTCTTCCTCTTTGATGGTCTGAGTCCAAAGATCCAGATGTGGTTCATTTGGTATTTAAAAAAAAAATTCCTGGCCAAAGGGTTCCAGCTTCCAGGAAGGCTCTCCCAGGGGCGCGTGGGAGTCTGAAGCTGACCCAGGGGGCCTGCCTGTGGTCAGGCTGTCTGCTCTCTCCACTCCTGGACACTATTTGTCTTTGACTCACTTCTTCTTCCAGTGTGAGTTATTCTTGCCTTGACCAGCCAGACCACATGGGAAGAAGTCATGGAGGAGCCCAAAGCTTCCAGTTAGCTAGAAGGACCCCTCAGGAAGACTTGGCTGTAGCCTTGACCAAGACCCTCTCAACACCAGACCTGTCCCTTCACTGCTCAAACCATAAGGTTGAACTATGTCTGAGGCTCCGCACTTGATTCATAACCTATTTCATCTTCTGATAAATATAAAAATCCCATGACTTCTCCCCCTGCCACCTAAGGATACTCTGAACAACTCCAATTAAGAATTACAATTATTTTACACATGTTGCCTCATTTAACCATGTAAACAGACTCGATATAGGCACATGCCCACAAGCCAAGAAGATTTTGCAGAGCTTTCCTTTCTGTCTCTTAATTTATAAAAACAATAGGTAGTCTTTTATCCTTCCAACAGGAACTCATATTATGATGGTTATCGAGTATTTGTGAAAGGACAGGTATTCCTCCCTCACCCCTGTGCCTTCTTCTTCCTGGAGAATTATACACAGGGCGGCCAGTGTAATAGGCTTGTATTCCTGCTCATCTATAAACCTCGACGTGAGGACTCCCTGTATAAGCTTGACTGACTAACAGTAGCAAGGCTGCTACATTCGCCCCTCATTAATGTCACAGACTGGGATTATGCATTTTCACACCACATGCCCTCTGCCACTCCACCCCACACATTTCAACTCTCCTCTCTCCCCATAACACAAAGTCCAGCAGCTCTTCGTTCTATGATCCTTGGGAAAGTCCTAGGTCTCCACAGTGTCACTTCCTCATCTGCATCAGGGCCTTGATTTCCCTAAGATTTTGCAGACAGGAGCACCTTGAAAGCACTTGTCTAGTACCCCCTGTCTACATCCTTAACCTTGAAGCTATTCCCTTTCCCTGCATGGGAGTGATCTTCTGAGGAGCCCTGGTCAGTCCCTCCCGGGACCTGAGTGGGTTTGCAGCTGGACGAGCTGCGGGTCCCTTGATTCTCAGAATGTCAGCTCCATCCTGGCTTTCCAGGGGTCCTGCTTGCACAAATTCTTTTCTCCACACCTTTGCCATAGGTCACACAGCCTCTGTTCTCTTTGCTTCTCACCCAAGTCTACTCTGGGCTTCTGGTGTGTGGGCTTGGCCGTGGCCTTCCACAGAGACCAACCAAGGAACCCAAACTAGATCAGTAGCTCGTGCTCAGTCTCCTGGTTGGAGCCTACTCCATAGATGGAACCTGCCCCCCTCTCCCCACTCCAGGGCTTCTCTACTGCTGAAAACGCAACTCTAAAACAAGCTGGGTATTTGACGGACAAAATAAATAACCCAAAGCTAAAATAAATATCCATTTGTTCATACTGATATAAATAAATGATTGAATAAATGCATAAATGGGGGTAAGAAAGACAAATCTTTCTACAGAAGAATTCCAGATAACAAGTAGACACTCCTTCCTCTAGGAGCAGGAGCTTAATTCTCTCTCCCCATGAGTATGGACTGCCTGTAGTGACTTGCTTCCAAAGAACAGAATGTGAAAAAACAAGGGTGAGTCGGGGAGTGGGGGAGTGGGAATCACTTTACAGTGGAGGAAACTGGCAAACACTACCTTGGCCAGGTGATCAAGGTTAATGTCACCTGTGTATGTCATGCTGACATCATGTACCACCTGATAGCATGCAATGAGAAGGGTACTTCACCTCTGTGGTCTTCCCCCAAACCCCTAATCCTAGTATAATCATGAGAAAACATCAGACAAACCCAAGTTGAGGGACACTCTTCAAAATACCCGGCCAGAATTCTTCAAAAATATCAAGGTCATGAAACCCAAGGAAAGACTGAGAAACTGTCACAGTTGGAGAATCCTCAGGGGGCATGATGACTAAATACACTGTAGTATCCTGGATGGGATCCCAGGATGGAAAAAGGACATTAGTGAAAACGCTAGTGAAATCCAGAGAAGGTCCAGAATGTAGTTAATAGTAACGTGCCAGTGTTGGTTTCTTAGTTTTGACAAATGTACCACGGAAATGTAATGTAATAACATTAAAAAAAAAAAATTTTTTTTTTTTTTGGAGAAAAACTGGGTGATGGATATGCAGGGACTGTCTGTACTATCTTTGCAACTTATTTGTAAATCTAACAAAAAGAAGAAGCAGGCTAATTTAGAACATTTCCTTCTTTTGTGTGTCTGTTTTATTACACAATTAATATATAAATACAAGCTCATTTGTACAGGTTTCAAACAAACAGAATTTTACAGAACAAAACCTGAAAGTCTCCCTTTTCTCCTATCCACTGCCTTCCACTCAGAGCTAATAATGTTAATCACGGCTCACACCTTGAACTGCTTACTATGTGCCAGGCTTTGCCATGAATGCTTTACCTACCCTGAGTGAAGGAGCCCTGGAGCACAGTGGTTAAGAGCTCAGCTGCTAACCGAAAGGTCGGCAGTTCGAACACACCAGCCACTCCGTAGGAGAGAGATGTGGCAGTCTGTTTCCGTAAAGATTACAGCCTTGGAAACCCTATAGGAGGAAGCCCTGGTGGTATAGTGGTTAAATGCTACAGCTGCTAACCAAGAGATCAGCAGTTTGAATCCACCAGCTCCTCCTTGGAAACTCTATGGGGTCAGTTCTACTTTGCCTTAAAGGGTTGCTGTGAGTTGGAATCACCTTGACGGCAGTGGGTTTGGTTTGTGTTTTTTTTTTAAAAAAAAACATCGGGATTAACATACATGCTGTTGTGCAACTTGTTTTTTAATTCTTAACCACACATCTCGGAACACTTTCCATGTCAGCATTCAGGGGCCTACCGTGCTCTTTCTCAATTGCTCCATGCCCCTGGCTCTCAACCAGGAGACATTTGGCAATGTCCAGAGACATTTACGGTTGTCACAACTGGCAGGGGTTGGACGTCGTTACTAGCATCTGGTGGGTAGAGGCCAGAGGTGCTGCTCGACACCCTACAATGCACAGGACACCCTGGATATCAGAATTATCCGGCTCAAAATGTAATTGTGTGAGATCAGGAAGCTTTGCAATATGGAATTCTGTGGCAAAACTGTAGGATTCCTAAGATCTCTTCCAGCTCTAACATGCAAGGTAGAAAATATATCTCAGGGCCATCCCTGCTCTCCTCTTGGATTCAGCATTTTCCAGCTCTCTGTGCTCAGCCCTGGGGTGGCACAAACAATTAAGCATTAAGCACTCAGCTGTTAACTGAAAGGTTGGCAGTTCAAGTTCACTCAAAGGCACCTTGAAAGAAAGGTCTGGCAATCTGCTTCTGGAAGGATACAACCATTTAAAACCCTATGGAGCACTATTCTATTCCGACACATATGGGTCACCGTGAGTTAGGGTTGACTCAACAGCAACCGGTTTGATTTTTTTTTTTTTGGTATACTCAGTCTTGTTTTCACCTCTCCCTGCCATGGCCTCATCACTTCAGTCCGTCCTCATAGAACACAGGCAATTCTCAAAACCACCTCTCATTGTGGCATCTTTTGTTGTGTATCTTACTTAACCTTGCAAGTATATAATTTCCCCCCATGGAGTTGCCAGCTCCTGGACAGCAGTAATGGTACCCATTTCTGTATCAGCCACAGTGCCTGTCACGCCATGCATGGTGGATGAATACGGAAATACCATTACTCCCCCTTCCTAAAGAAGTCTAGCTACTCAAGGTGATAGATTATCCCAGGAGCTCTCAGCCCTGGCTGCACAGTAGAATCACCTGGAGAGCTCTAAATAAATATCAGCGCCCAGGCCCCTTCCCAGACCAACTGAACCTCAACCTCTCGAGTTGGGCCCTCACATCGGCATTAAAAAAAATTTCCCTTGGGGATTCTAACACACAGCCAGGGAAGAGAAGCACAGAGCTATCTGGTTTCCACTGCCGAGCTATCGGGAACACATGAACCTAATTCTTAGAGTTCTTAAGATAGGGCCTGGTGATATTCGTGTCAAAGAAGGGGTCACTTCCTGTTTCTGTTCTCTAATCTGGTGCCTCTGAAACTCTAACGTGTAGACGAATCACCTGGGACTGTTACAAAGCTGCTTTGGGTTCAGTAGGTCTGCCATTGGGCCTGAGGGTCCAGCTTCCAGGAAATGTTAATGCTGCTGGTCCGGGGCCACATTTCCAGGCGCAAGTCTTTACATATTGTCTCAGTGGCTAGGGGCCTTCAAGCTGCTTCCCAAACTTAGGCTCTGAAATGTTTGCTTGTTTCTTGGTCAACCACCCAGCCACCCTCTTGCTAAACTCAGTGCAAGTACAGTTGGACGGAAACAAAAACTCTGAGGAGAAATGGCAAATGTTTACTGGGAGCATGGAAACAAAGCCAAGAGTAAAGCAGGAGAAACGTGACAACGCCTGAAGCGTAAAAAAAAAAAAGCCCAGAAGTTCAGGCCCCTTCCAGTTTTAACAGTCTTGACTCAATGTCCATTAGAATGTCAGCTAAGATCCATCAAGAGTGCAATTTCCGCCTGCAGACCAAGGACCTCGTTTTTGCTGCTCCAGCCACACTCTGTTCTCCATCAGTGGGATTTACGCATATGGAACCGAGTGTGGAATTGGGCCCATTACATTTAACTTCCTATATCTGACATATTTAATACCTGGTTTTCAAATAAATGAAATCCCTGTTTAGTGCCAGCCTCGAAAGGTGCAGTTGGTTAGGGGATTTTTCACAGCCGGCTCTGCCTGCGCAAGGCGGCTCTGTGAAATCCTCTTGAAGAGTGTGCAGTAACCAAGGCCTCCCAGAAACTGGAGGACAAAGTTATAGGATAACTGAACAAGTTTTTATAAATGAGTAAATGTACCTTTAAAAAGTCTCATTAAAAAAAGAGCTGCTTTGTTTGTAAAATTATAATCACTAACATTGAGAAATGTGCATGCCTCAGAAGTAGAGTGGGAGAAGCTTCCAGAAGGCATGACATCCATGTGCCCACCTTCATTACATTCCATTTCAGAGAGATCCATGGGACTTTGGTTTGTAAAGTATTACAGTGAGATCACAACTTGGTCCAGCTGTAATAGATTCTCCAAGTTCTGGGGCTTGGAAGTAGGTGGCCAAGGAGAGGGGTCAACACCCACTCACGCTCCATCTTTACCAATCGGCTGGTAAGCATGTGTCAAGGTAGACATACCACAGGGTTTCTGGGCTGGGCGAGGCTGGAGCTCCCAAAACTGGAGCTTTTGGGGGAGAAGAGGGAGGCAACTCCACTCCCTGTCCTTCATCCTCAAGGATCCATTCGTGAGAGTTTATATGCAGAAGGTCTCTTGGCTTGGGGCTGATAGGGAAGTGGCATGTGTGTCAAGAGGTATTTAGGACGAGACAAAAATAAGGATAGTGGAGGGAATATTGTGTGTCTCCTAATCTCCATAGAGAGAAAGTATATTGGGGTTGAATAGTATGCCCCAAAACTGATGTCCACCCAGAACCTCAGAATGTGACCTTATTTGGAAATAGGGTCTTTGCAGATATACTTAACTAAGGATTGAGATGAGATCATACTGGCTTAGGGTGGTTCCTAAATCCAATGGGAGTGTCCTTATAAGAGACAGAAAAGGACACACAGAGACACAGGGGAAGACGGCCATGTGAAGACAGAGGTGGAGATTGGAGTGATGCTGCCACAAGCCAAAGAATGCCAGGAGCCACCAGAAGTTGGAAGAAATAAGAAAGGACTTTCTCCTAGAGCCTTTGGAGGGAGTATGTTCCTGCCAACATCTTGATTTCTGATTTCTGGCCTCCAAAACTGTGAGAGAATGAATTTCTATTGGTTTGAGGTATCTAGTTTGTGGTAATTTGTTACAGCAGCCCTAGGAAACTAGTACAGCTGGGTAGAACCTGAAGCTGAGAAGCTCTTTTCAAAACCTGCTTTGTGAGCTCTAAACCAAAAACCAAACCCACTGCCGTCAAGTCAATTCCGACTCATAGAGACCCTCTAGAACAGAGTAGAACTGCCCCATAGGGTTTCCAAGGAGCGGCTGGTAGATTCAAACTGCTGACCTTTTGGTTAGCAGCCATAGCTCTTAGCTACTACACCACCAGAGTTTCCTTGTGAGCTCTAAGACCCAAGAATTGTTGATTGTCAACTCAGTGACAGAGGATGGTGGGGGTCAGCCTTTCTCTCCTCTTGTTTACAAAACCCAGACCCGTTTGACTTGTCATGGCCCTGCAGTGTTGGAGTGTGTGTCAGTGCAGAGTCTGGTCTTTAAACTCAGTTACGGGGTTTTGGGTCCTGGAACTGGCGAGGGAAGCTGAGATGAGGGATGGAGGATGGGATGGTGGTAGAGTTGCAGGGGAAACTGTGTGTGAAGAATTTCGTTCTCAGTACATTGTATTCGCTACTGGCTTATATAGTATTCACTTTTTGCCACTCACCTCAACCCAGCATACACCAGAGCTCCAAGAAGCAGAATGCTTAGAAAAATAAAAAAAAGGAAATGAGGAAAAATTCCAAGTTGTTATTGTTGTTGCTTTTGTTGTTGTTGGGTGCTGTTGAGTCGATTCTGACTCATAATGACCCCATGTGACAGAGTAGAACTACCTCATAGACGTTTCTTCGCCGTAATCTTTATGGGAGCAGATCGCCAGGTGTTTCTCCCTTAGAGCGGCTTGGTGGGTTTGAACCGCCAGCCCTTCAGTTAGCAGCCGAGCAGTTAACCTTGCAGCATTAGGGTAAATCTCCTAAAACCTCAGCTCAAGTCCAAGGCTCAGCTCATCTCTCTTCTAGACTGGTTCGTCTCACCGTCATGCAAGGTTCTGAAGGGATGGGGTCCATAGGTGGTGCACAGTTTGTGCTTGACCAACTGAAAAGTTGATGGTTCCAAACCCACCCAGACACGCCACTCAGGAAAGTCCTGCTTTCATAATGATTACAGCCAAGAAAATTTGGTTCTACTCTGTAACACATGGGGTTGCCATGAGCTGGAATCAACTCAACAACTGATTTGATTTTTTTTTTTTTTTAACTACCTGGATATCAGTATTTAGCCCAGAGCTGGTACCTGCCCTTGTTCCTTCTGTGGCTGGAACCATTTGCAAGGCTCCTGATTGGAAGACAATGGGATGTAGTTCTTTTCTCTGCACCCCTGCCTCCACCCGTCTCAGCCCCAACATGATAACAAACAGCCCTGTGAAAAGCACTTACATTTATGAACTGTTTATAAATTTACTGACATTGATTTATGACCCTTGGCTGAACCTGACATTAGACTCGTTAGGGATCTTTCTTTCTTTCTATTTTTAAAAAATTTTTCTTAAGCGCTAATGTTACAGTTCATATTCTTAATATAGCCACACACCAGGAACTACCCGGAAGACAGCTGGGGGCCCGGCCAATGACCCATGGGCAGGAACTGAGCAGTGATTTATACTGCGGGCTGGAGCTCAGGGAGAGAGCTATTTCTGATTGGTTCAGGGGCAGGCTATCGCTCCAGAAGAAGATCCCTATGAGGGCACCTCAGCTCTGGGGGGCAGTTGGGAGAAGCTGGAAGAGGACAAGCTGGATTTGCAATTGTGTCAACCTCACTGCTTCCTGGATGTGTTCCTTAGTCAATGGCCAGTTCACCCTGAGCTCCAATTTCCTCACCTATGAAATGGGAGAGTAATACTGATGTGAATGGTTGTTACAAGAATTAATGAGGCATAAGATACAACTACTGGTCTCCATTCATCCAGAGCACAAGAGAAAGAAGGAAACCCAAGGCACAGAGAAGAAACTACTCTACAGTACTAATTGTCTACATGAACCATGATCTCATCTACCTTGAGAACAAAAGAACTAGATGGGCCTGGCTACCACTGCTGATTGTTCTGATCAGGGCCACCACAGTAGATGGATCCTTATAGAACAGGAGAAAAATGTGGAACAGAACGTCAAATTCTTAAAACACTCAGACTTACTGGGCCAGTTAAGACTAGAGGAATCCCCAAGACTGTTGCCCTGAGATACTCTTTAAACCTTGAACTGAAACTGTACCCTGAAGTCACCTTTTAGCTAAGTTACAGAGTGACTTAGCTAAAATAAAGAAGTACTGTACTCCTTTAAAAAATCATCTATATGAGACCAAATGGTTAACAATATTTACTAAAGCAAAAACGAGAAGGTGGGGGAGGGGGCAGGGAAACTAGGTTACTGGAAATGAACTACCAGAAGGGAAATAATGAGAATGTTGACACAATGTGACGAATATAACCAGCGTCACTGAACAATCTATGTATAAATTGTTGAATGGAAACTTATTTTGCTGTGTAAGCTTTCACTGAAAAGATGATAAAATATTATTTAAAAAAAAATTAATGACTGACAACTCCAGGAACTAGAAAGGGAGGAGCAAACAGCCTAAACCTACCAGAAGAAAGGAAATAACAAAGATTAGAGCAAAAATAAGTAAAATTGAAAACAGAAAAACAACAGAGAGAACCAATAAAACCAGAAGTTGGTTGTTTGAAAAGATCAATAAAATTGACAAACCTTTAAGTAGACTGACAAGGAAAAGAAAAGATGCAAATAACCAAAATAAAAAATGAAAGAGGGGACATTATAACTAACCGATAGAAATAAAGAGAATTATGACAGAATATTATAAACAACTGTATGGCAATAACCTAGATGAAATGGACAAATTCTTAGAAGCACACAACCTACTCAAACTGACTCAAGAGGAAATAGAAAGTCTCAACAGACCCATAACAAGTGAAGAGATAGAATCAGTGATCAAAAGCCTCCATAAAAAAAAAAAGTCCTGGATCACATGGCTTCACTGGGGAATTCTATCAAACATTTAGAGAAGAATTGACACCAATAATGTTTAAACTCTTCCAAAAGAGAGAAGGAAGAAATACTCCTTAATTCATTCTATGAAGCAAAAATAACCCTGATACCCAAACTAGACAAAGACATCACAAGAAAACTACAGGCCATTATCTCTTATGAATTTAAAAAAAAAAAAAAAGAATATAGATGTAAAAATCCTCAACAAAATACTAGCAAACAGAATCCAACAGCATATTAAGAGAGCTATACACCGTGACCAAGAGGGATTTAGTCCAGGAATGGAGGGATGGTTCAACATTAGAAAATCAATCAACATAAGACATCATATCAGTAGAACAAAGGGAAAGAAACACATGACCATCTGTATGGATGGAGAAAAAGTATTTGATAAAATCCAACATCCTTTCTTGATGAAAACCCTAGAGAAAGTTGGAATAGAAGGGAAATTCTTCAATATGATTCAGGGCATACATGAAAAGCCAACAGCAAACATTATACTTAATAAAGGAGAAAGACTGAGAGCTTTCCCCCTGAAATTGGGAACAAGGCAAGGGTGCCTGCTCTCACCACTTCTACTCAACATTGTATTAGAAGTCCTAGCCAGAGCAGGAAGACAAGAAAAAGAAGCAAAAGGCATCCAGATTGGAAAAGAAGAAGTAAAATTATCTCTATTCAATGATGATATGATTCTATATATAGAAAATCTCAAAGAGTCCATAAGAAAACTTCTAGAGCTAATAGAGAAATTCGGCAAAATTGCAGGGTACAAGGTCAACAAACAAAAATTAGTTGGGTTTCTATACACCAGCCATGAGAAATCTGAATGGGAAATTAGGGAAACAATTCCATTTAACAGCATTTAAGAGAATAAAAAATAAAATACTAGGAATAAATCTAACCAGGGATGTGAAGGATTTATACAATGAAAACTATAAAACACTGCTGCAAGAGATTAAAGAAGACTTAAGTAAATGGAAAAATATTCCATGTGCATAGATTGGAAAGCTTAATATTGTTAACATGTCAATACTACCCAAAGTGGTCTATAATCCAATGTAATCCTGATCAAAATTCCAACAGCCTTCTTTACAGAAATAGAAAAACCAATGTTCAGCTTTATATGGAATGGCAAAAGGCCCTGAATAGCTAAAACAATGTTGAAAGAGAACAAAGTAGGACTCACACTTCCTGATTTTAAAACATAATATATAGCTATGGAAATCCTGGTGGCATAGTTGTTGAGTGCTACAGCTGCTAACCAAAAGGTCAGCAGTTCAAATCCACCAGGTGCTCCTTGGAAACTCTACGGGGGAGTTCTACTGTGCCCTATAGGGTCACTATGAGTTGGAATCATGATGATATGATTCTATATATAGAAAGTGAGTTGGCAATGGGTTTTTTACACAGCTATAGTATTCAAAGCAGCCTGGTACTAGTATAGCAGTATGTACATATTCCATGGAATAGAATTGAAAGTCCAGAAATAAACCCACACGCCAATGGTCAACTGATTTTCGACAAGGGTGCTAAGTCCATTTGATGGAGAAAGAAGAGTCTCTTCAATAAATGGTGCTGGGAAAATTGGATTTCCACATGCAGAAAAATAAAACAGGATCCATGCCTCACACCATACACAAAAACAAATTCAAAATGGATTAAAGATCTAAATGTGCAAACTAAAACCATAAAACTCTTAGAAGAACAAGCAAGGGCAACAGTGTCAGGCCTAACTTTCAACAATGGAGTATCTAATATAATAAAAAAAACACGAATGGCGAAAGACAAAATAAATAGGACCCCATAAAAATTAAAAATTTTTGTTCATCTAAAGACTTTACTAAAAAACTGAAAAGACGAGCTACTGACTGGGAGAACATCTTCAGAAACCATATATATGACAAGAATTTAATAATCAAAATATATATAAAGTTTTGACAACTTAATAACAAAAAGACAACCCAATCATAAAATAGGCAAAGGACTTGAATAGACAGTTCACCAAAGAGGACATTCAAACGACCACCTAACACATGAAAAGATTCTCAGTGTCATTAGCCGTCCCCCCCCAAAAAACCCCAAACCCATTGCCATCAAGTCAATTCCAACTCATAGTGGCCATATAGGACAGAATAGAACTGCCTCCTAGAGTTTTCAGGGAGTGGCTGGTGGATTCAAACTGCTGACCTTTTGGTTAGCAGCCGTGGTTCTTAACCACTGTGCCACCAGGGCTCCTCATTAGCTAGCCATCAGAGAGATGCAATCAAAACCACAATGAGATACCATTTCACTTCCACTAGGATGACTAAGATTAAAAAAAAAAAAAAAAGAAAGCAGAAAATAATAAATGTTGGCAAGGATGTGGGGAAATTGGAACCCTTATCCATTGCTGGCAGGAATACAAAATGGTACAGCCATTGTGGAAAACAGTGTGGCGGTCCAATTGAGCTTTGACGTATCTGTGTTATGTCTTGTTTGAGCTCCAACATTAGGCAGAGGGATATTTGTGTCTAAAGCTTAGTATACAGGTTTCATATAGGGCTACAGACTCAGAAGTCATCAGCACATAAATAACAAAGTTTAAGTAATGGATCTGGAAGAAGTCATTCAGGAAAACTACAGGTAATAAAATGAGAAGAAGGCTGAAGTCAGAGGACTGGGTAACACTAACCTTTGATAACGGATCCAAAGAAGAGGAACCAGCTAAAAAAAATAGAGAATGAAGTGGCCTGAGAGGTAAAGGGAATGAAGAGCGATGCTCTTAAAAAAAAAAAAAAAGATAAAGCTCAAGTCCTCTTGGCTACCACCCAAACCTGCTCCTCTCCTTTCTTCTGGGAATTTTTTTTTTTTTTGCCAGGGGGAACCCAGTATGGTGGTTCCTCAAGAAACTGAAAGTAGAGCTACCATATGACCCAGCAATTCCACTCCTAGGTATATACTCAAAAGACTTGAAAGCTGAGATTCAAAAAGAGACTTGTACACCAATGGTCACTGCAGGACTATTCACAGTAGCCAAAAGGTAGAAACAACATAAATGCCCATCAACAGATGAATGGATAAACAAAATGTGCTACATACATACAATGGAACACTACTCAGCCAGTAGGAGAAGTGAAGTCTTGATACATTTGGATGAAGTATGAATGGAGGTTAAAGACATTACGCTGACTGAAACAAGCTAACTGCAAAAGGACAAATATTGTATGACCTCACTTATATAAAAAGATAAGAAATGGCAAATGTACAGAGACCAAAGTTCATTAGTGGTGGCCAAGGGTATGGGGGGGGGGGAAGAGAATTAATGGTGATGGAAAAATCACATTGATTAAGGGTAGGTTTGCACAGCCAATTATTATAAGTGCTGTCAGTAAGCTGTACACCTGTAAAAAGTTGAATTGGCAAAAGTTGTGCATAGATATATTTACAACAATGACAAAAAGAAAAGAAAAAGTAGCTGCTGAGGCTGCTTATGTACAACCAAACACCTCATGGAATTTGGTTCCTTGGTTTGGAGGTTTAAGGTCCTGGTTTCATGGGACACTCCTGTTAACTGGCCTTAATAACATGTTTAGTGCTTCTATTCTCCCTCCTAGTTTGTTGTGTAGTGCCTGGGTTCTTAAAACCTTGCAAGCAGCCATCCAAGACACAACAATTGTCTCTATTCACCTGGATCAACAAAGGAAGGACAGTCAGGAATTAGAGGAGGATATGGAATGTGTGGCTAATTGCTTGCATGAACAATTGCCTCCTTTGCCATGAGACCAGAAGAACTGGATGGTGTCCAACTACCATTACTGAACATTTTGATCAAAGTTTCCATAGAAGAATTCTGATCAAAAGGGGGAAACTGTGGAACAGAATTTCAAAGTCTTATGGACTCTAGACTTTCTGGAGCAATAGAGGGTGAATGAACCCCTGAAACTATTGCCCTGAAATAGTCTTTAAACCTTAAACCAAAAATATCCCCTGAAGTCATCTTAAACCTGAACAATAATTTACTTTAACTAGTAAAATTTTTTTTAGTAAAAATGTCTGCCCTGGTAGCACAGTGGCTGCTAACCAAAAGGTCAGCTGTTTAAATCTACCGGCCGCTCCTTGAAAATTCTATGGGGCAGTTCTACTCTGTTCTATAGGGTTGCTATGAATTGGAATTGAATTCATGGCAATGGGTTTGGTTTTTCGGCTGTTTGAGCATTATGCCCTTTTAAGAATTACCTATATGAGATCAAATTGACAATAGTAACTCAAAAGATTAGATAGAAACCTTAGGCGGATTGAGTTTATGTTAATGAGGGAGGAACAATTTAGAAAAGGAGGGTGAGAATGGTTGCACAACTTGAAGAATGTAATCAGTGTTACTAAATTGTACATGCAGAAACTGCTGCATCGGTGTACGTGTCGCTGTATATATTCTCAACAACAAAACAAATAAAATTTAGAAAAAAATAATAATAAGGCAGTATTAAGGTTCCTGGGCGGCACAAACAGTAAAGCGCTAGACTACTAGCCAAAAGGTTGACAGTTCAAACCGACCCAGAGGCACCTTGGAAGACAGGCCTGGTGAACTTCTTCTGAAAGGTCACAGCCTTGAGAACCCTACGCAGTTCTACTCTGCTCACTTGGGGTCATTGTGACTTGGAACAGACTAGAATGGCAACTAACAACAACAACATCTGTCAAACCCCTACATTGGTTAGTGTTCACTAATAGGGATGAGCACTGTGGGTGGGAGCTGACCCATGCTGGGCGCACTGGGCCTTGGGGAACCTTCCAAACAAAGCTTCCTCGACAGCAACCTACCTTATTCCAGCCAGTTCTGTATGAAGTTTAGAATAGAAGTGCGCGATCAGGGGCCCTGCCCAGAGTAGCGGTCAGTCCGTACTTCTCTTCCTAGCCACGCAAGGCCTCTGGGGTGAAGGGGTTTGGAGAAAAGTGAAAATAAAGCTCCCCCCCATGCTCTTCCCATCCCCACACATACCAACAAAAATCAACATTTCTTGCATTGTGTCATTAAACATTGTTACCGATGTTATCTGTGTTTTCCTATGTCTGCTAAGAAGAGAAGAACTAACATTTATTGAACATCTGTAGTTGTCAGAAACTTGACAGGAGTTATTGCATGTTAAATCTCACATACTTCTCTGAACGGGGTGTTGTTAATCTCCATTTTCAGTTAAAGAACCTAAGGTTTACAGAGATTAAAGTAACTCACCCATGATCACACAGCTGATAAGTGGCTGAGATAGGACAGAAGACCAGCCTGACCGCTCACCAGTCTATTTTCCCCAAATCTTCTCTCTCTCTCTCTTTGTATATATATGTATGTATGTACACACACACACACACACACACACACACACGTATATAAAGCCCTGGAATACTAAGTGTCACTACGAGCATGGCCGATGGAACCTGTTCGTTGTCACGTGCACACTGGCTCAGACAGAGAGTGTCCTTTAAAGCAGGAAATGTCCAAGTTAGCTGGTGTCTGCTCAGCTGCTGTAATCCAGACAGACCCCACCTTTCACCACAGAGCCTTTCTGGTCTAAAAGAAGAGTAGAAGTAACAAAGACAAAAGCAAAACCCAGGGCACTCTTTTGGTTAGACCCGAATTGACTGGTAGTGACCCTCTTGGACACCAGGTGGCGCTCGAGTAAGGCCAAATGCTGAGTTTCGCAAGACTGATTTCTGAGGGGAAGCAGTTTCAACAAACTGTCAAAGACAGTGGGGCTAAGGTGACTGTTAGTGAAAGAAGGGTGTCCTAGCTATGTCAGCTGAGAGCCTATGTGAGGGCGTCAACCTAAACGCTAACCTGTGGTGGCCGCGCACATTTGTCCAAGGCAGAATGACCAGGCAGGGGCTGTGAATTCTAGGCTGAGGGTCCTGCCATGGAGGCAGGTACGGGGCCCAGGGTGGGGAAGATGGAAGGTGTGTGATGGGGAAGGCACATTATATTTACCTCAGAGGCCTTCTTTCCAGCGTTCCCTCAGAGAGGTGCCCCTCAGCCCCTCCTCAGCTTGCACAGCTTTCAGCCTCGATGGCATTTCTGTGTGGACACCAGGGTGTGTGTGAGTGTGTGGGAGGAGTTCTCATTAGACCTCCAAGCTTCTGATCGCAGTGGGTGGAAAGAAGACCCTCTGCCACTGGGGCTGCCCTCAGACTCCAGGCCCATCTGTCTGTGGCCCCATCCGCTCTCCCACTGTCAACTGAGCTTTAGTTCTTCTTTTTTTAAAAAAATAATATTGTGTTTTTGGTGAAAGTTTACGCAGCAAGTAAGGTTCCATACAATTTGATCAGTGACATTAGTTACATTTTTCACAGTGTGTCAACATTCTCTTTGTGTTCTGGTTTTTCGATTTCCAATACTCTAGTTTCACTACCCCCTTGTCTTCTCATCTTTGTTTTAGAGCAAATGTTGACCTTTTGGTCTCATTCAGATGGTTTTTTGGTAGAGCACCAATCTTACAGGTAATAGCCTCTATTTTGTGTGCCAGTCTTCTATTTCGCTAAAAGGTGATCTCAGAGGATAGTTTCAGTTCAAGGTTTAAAGGTGAGCCTTAGTTCTTGACTTCGATGTAGTAGAATGCTTGAGTTAAAATATGGACATTTTGGTTCTGGGAACATGGGCACGTCAAAAACCCTGGCAACATAGCTCAGGTGGAAAAAGGAGTAACTTGATTGGTGTGCCAATATCACACCCCTCCCTGCCCCCACTTCCTAATTGCTAGGACGATCTCAGTCCTTTCAGGACATCCCAATTTCAGATATCCCAGTTTTTGTGGTAAATCATCAGAAATACTCTAGAAGGCCCAATATTCAACATAATTTCTCCCAAACAGCTTCTCTAAGCCAGAGCATTACAGATATCCTCTGTTGGGCCAAACATCTGGGTTTTGGTTTAGATCGTAAGGTCACCCATGGTGCATTTGGAAACCCTGGTGGTACGGTGGTTAAGAGCTACGGCTGCTAACCAAATGGTCAGCAGTTCAAATCCACCAGGTGCTCCTTGGAAACTCTATGGGGCGGTTCTACTCTTGTCCTATAGGGTCAACTATAAGTTGGAATAGACTCAACTGAAACAGGTTTGGTTTTGTTTTTTTATGGTGCATTTAATCTTGCTAGGGGCTGGGGGCTGTTGGGAAGCGGAGATGGCCCTTCTCTACTATGGAATGCCAACAACGAAAGCCAACCACCTGCCGCCTAAGCTTTCAGCCTGGAGGCCTTGCGTTCCTCTCCATTTACATGTCCTGGATTCAGAGCCAACATCTTCCAGTCCTACAGACACTGGGTTCATTCAGAGGCTCATTAACTACATGGCCAAGGGAAGGAAAGGGGGGAAAAAAACTCATGAAAATGTTCATTTACAGTTAATTGCTGCCCATATTCTTCCTAATTGAAGTAGCTCAGTTAGTTTTCACTTATGTACCTGTGTGTGTTTAAAATGGGATATTTCACAGTATAAACCAGGCCACATCACAGTCTAACAATCTGGAAAATCTCGGTGTAATCAACAAAGCTGCCTTTGAGTTACATAGGAGAACCGTGTGTTCACCCTCGCCCACACACACACACACATACACAGACGTGCACACACACACGTGCACACACACACACACACACACACAATGCGCCAGGATCTCAGACCTTCTGTTCACATCTCTTTCCTCCATAGTTCAAATCTGTGAAACAGCCTCAAACTCTCTCTTTCTTCCTCTTATTAAATTTATTTTTAACAGCACCTTAAAATTAAAAAAAAATAAACACACCCCTCTGTGCCACTCCTCTGCCAGGTGGAGACAGGGGCGGATTTTTACAGCTGAATTACATGACCTGAAAAATACGGAGCACATAAGGAGGACATTGAGAGACACCCGTGTACACCACCCGGGCCAATGGCTGGAGTAATAACATTCCTGGAGAGAGCAGTAGCCGAGCAGCAGAGGAGTCAGGGCTGGAGCCCTTACTCAGCATGAGGAATTATATATATCTTGGAACTCTTTCTTGAACCTAAACATTATTGCTAAGAAAGGGATAACATTGTGAGCGACCATGCTCTCCAGCCAGGGCTCACATGCTGCTGAATCCGAGTTTCCGTGCGTGGTTGAAGGGAAGCACTCCAGACCCGACTCTGCTGAAGACAGGGGCGAAGACAGAGCTGAAAGCAAGGGAAGCCGTTAGCTCTGGGGTGGTTCTGACATGACAGGGGGCTGGAGCTTGGCACTCCACACGCCAAGGTTTCGTCACCCAAGGACCTTCAGAAGGGTATCATGGGTATTTTTTGAAGCTATGTCACTGTAATAGCTCGCTGGGCATTATTCTGGAACTCTCCAGTTATCTGGGCTCAGAGCACCCTCAGTCTCGGCTGTCTACAACCACGAAAGAGCCAGGAGGGAAGGCAAACGCTGCTGAGCTACAGGAATAGCAGCCACAAAGATGGTTGGCTAAAGCTCTGGCTCTTAGAGATATAAAGATACAGTTGCTTTATTTTTTTATTTTGAGGTAAGATTAACCACTAGCCATTTTAGTGTGTATCATTCAGCGACATTAAGAATGCTCACAGTGTTGTACAACCATTACTTCTATCTAGTTCCAAGATATTTTTTATTACCCCAAGAGGAAACTCTATACCCATTCAGCAGTCACTCCCTGTCTTAGTCATCTAGTGCTGCTATAACAGAAATACCACAAGAGGATGGATTTTAACAAAGAGAAGTTTATTCTCCGACAGTCCAGTAGACTAAAGTCCTAATTGAGGGTGCCAGCTCCAGGGGAAGGCTTTGTCTCTCTGTCGGCTCTGGAGGAAGGTCCTCGTCATCAGTCTTCCCTTGGTCTGGGAGCATCTCAGCGTTCTGCTCCTGGTGCTGCTCTCTTGGTGGTATGAGGTCCCCATTCTCTGCTTGCTTCCCTTTCCTTTTACCTCTTGAGAGATAAAAGGTGGTGCAGGCCACACCCCAGGGAAACTCCCTTTACATTGGATCAAGGATGAGACCTGGGTAAGGGTGGTGTTACAAGCCCACCCTAATCCTCTTTAACATAAAATTACAATCACGTAATGGAGGACGACCACAGAATACTAGGAATCATGGCCTAACCAAACTGACACATATTTTTTGGGGGAACACAATTTAATCCATGACACTCCCCAACCTGTCTCCCCTCAGCACCTGGCAACCACGAGTCTGCTTTCTCTCTCCACAGATTTACCTGTTTTGTATGCTTCAAACAAATGGAATCAGACAATGCGTAATCTTTTATGCAAGATACAGATTTTGAAAACTTTTTATTGATGTATATAATATGCATTCCGTGAAGTGCACATATTCTAACTGTTCAGCTTGACAAATTTTCATAAAAAGACCACATCCAACCCAAACTAAGACATGGAAAGCTACCAGCCCTCCTAGTTCTACCCCCGCAAAAGGGAATCACTCTTCTGTTTTCCACGTCATGAATTCCTTTTACTGTTTTTGTTCTGTTTTGTATGGTTGTAGTCTGCTCATTTTCATTACTATACAGTATTCCATTGTGTGACTATATCACTATATGTATACCCATTCAAATGTTGATGGACATTTGGGTAGTTTCTAGCTTCCAATCTATGTATTTTTAATTGACATGCAAGTCAAACAAACTTGGTGAGCTAATTTCTCAGATAATGGCAGATTAGAAGCCTAAAAATAGAAAGAACGGGGACATTGGGAACATGGACTAGACTAGATGGTTCCTGAAGTTCTGAATGTTTCAGATATACTATGATTTGAGGCATGGCAAGGGAACCTAGAGTAGAAGAAAAAGGTGTTAGAAAGAATTGTGCACTTCTGAGTGTTCTTTCCCTAAATAAATTGAGAAACTTTATGGTAAAGAGTCATAGAGTCAGATCAGCTTTCATGGTACAAAGTCACCCATTCCTCCCTCTGGCCCCTTTTGACCACCAGACGGACAGCTGCTTCCACTGCCCACAAGAGCCCACCTCCAGGCCCATTTCCTGACCATCCCTAATTTGTATTATGCAAAGGGTCAGAGAGCTGGACAAACAGTAGGGAGAAGGTCTGATTGATTCAGGGCTTTGAATTGGTTCATTCTAGTTCTAACTCCTGCTGAGAATTTGCATTTCCATTCTTTTTTTTCAATTGGGCTTTATATGGAGATTTATAGAGCAAATTAGTTTCTCATTAAACAATTAATACACAAATTGTTTTGCAACATTGGTTGCCAACCCCAAGACATGTCAACACTCTCCCCATCTTGACCTTGGGTTACCCATTACCAGCTTTCCTGTCCCCTCCTGCCTTCTCGTCCTTGCCCCTGGGCTGGAGGGCCCCTTTAGTCTCGTTTCGTTTTATGGGCCTGTCTAATCTTTGGTTGAAGGGTGAACCTCAGGAGCGACTTCATTACTAAGCTATAAGCGTGTCTGGGGCCATACTCTCGGGGTTTCTCTAGTCTCTATCAGACCACTAAGTCTGGTCTTTTTTTTTTTTTTTTTTTGGTGAGTTAGAATTTTGTTCTACATTTTTCTCCAGCTCTGTCCAGGAACCTCTATTGTGATCCTTGTCAGAGCAGTCAGTGGTGGTAGCTGGGCACTATCTAGTTGTGGAGAATTTGCATTTCTTACAAGTTCCCAGGTGATGGTAATACTGCTGGTTAGGGACCAATTTGAGAACCACTAAAAGATCAATGGTTCTCAAAATTTATTATCCGTAAGAATCACCTGGGGATCTTATTAAACTGTAGATTCTGATTCAGTATATCTGGGGTGGAACAGCAAATTCTCAGCAGGGGTTCAAACAGAAACAGACTGGTTTGAAGCCCTGGGCTTGCTCAGGGCTCATAGTCCTGGGGCTTGGTAAGTGCCAGCTTGTGCCAAAACCTGGACATTGCGCACTGCATAAAGAGCCTTCCCAGTCTGTTGTCCCAATGACCTGTGGTCAGACTCAGGTGGCCCATACATCTGGCCCTTGGTGTTGTACTTTGGTTTGTCTTTCCTCTATAATTCCTCTCTTCCTACCCAAATCAGAAGCTCCTTAAGTTGTGGAAGGAGGAGGGGGTGAGTGGACCATGTCTTCTGTCCACAGAAAAACAGAAGGAGGCCTCTAATATACCACTTTACAGTTTGACTGTGGCATTTTCTTAAATTACTCCTCTTTAGAAATCAATAACAGGTCAAAATACATTTCATCTTACATATATTTTTTTTGTGCCTGGCTCTCTTATATTGTCTTACATTGTCCCATTACCCACACAGCAGACTTTTAAATTTGCTGGTTCTGCTTTGGCCAGTTCTATTTCTGGAATGAAGGTTGAGGGCAGCAACTGACAACAATTCAAAAACCCCAGTAAAATAAATGCAGTGAGCAGACATCCAGATTTCTTGCCTCCTGCGTTTTTGCGGTTAAGACCCTCGGTCCTCTCATTTCTAACCTCTGGGCTAAGCACAGTCTGTCTGTGGGGAAATGGGTAAATATGAACACACCAGTAAACTTATTCCAGGTATTTCCTTTGGGGGGAGAAAGGATGCCTTTGAATGTAGATTTCTCAAGTTTAATTTCCTTTCCCATTATTGGATGCTGTTGGGATGACGTCACTACCTAACATCCCTGTGGATATGACATCATTGGGGATATGGGTTAGGAATGGAGTTTGTTCAAAGAAAACAACTTTGAGAAGAAGGGACTCTCTTATCACCAGTTAGAGCAGGAGAGAGAGCCCAGAGTAGAGACCTACTTCTTTGCGACGTTGGCTCTTCTGGTTGTTTTGTCTACTCTGCTTATCCTTCAAGGTTCAACTCAAGTTTCCTCTTCCTGGGAAACCTATCCTAATTGTCCCCTTACCCTGTGGCACTTCTACCTCCAACTCCTGAAACTCGGTCATCCATGGTCACTCACCTGGCCCTTAGTGTTGTACTTTGGTTTGTCTTCCCTCTGTAATTCCTCTCTTTCTATCTAAATCAGAAGCCCCTTAAGTTGTGGGAGAAGGAGAGGGTGAGTGTCTTCTGCCCATATCTAGCTCCCATCGCAACACTTGGCAAGCAGGGGGCTCCTCATAACCTTTTGGTTATTGATAACTATGTGTGAAATAATACTGTGCCTGGGTTTTCTCCCCATTGGTGTATTCCATGTCAGTGCTTTTCTACTCACTTAGAATACTGGGAAATTGAAGACCAGTAATGATAACCAGGTATTAGGCCAGCATCAATTCCCTCTAATGGGTTGTGGGTGCCTAGAACTCTCTGTTGTGTACACCCGATATGCCTGGGCTCCGTGGTGAAGTGTGCTTAGATCTATTAGCAATGTCTGCCGTGGGCATGGAATGGTAAAGGCTGGCAAGTGTGTCACAAATTTGCCATGCTTGATCTCATTCAAACTGCTTCTTCTACAGTGAAAGAGTCTGAGGTGCAGAGAGAGGAAGTGACTTTATCCAAGGAAAATCAATTTCCTAAAAGGACTTTATGCTCCAGGCGTTGAGCTAACACATTGGCACCATTCACATGCGGCTGTCGTGAGCACAGTCTCCGTAAGACCATCTTCCGCTTCCCTTTGAGGTGGTGGATTTTGACATGGGAAGACATATTAGGAAAAGGCATGACTCAGATCTTCTGAAGCCACTAAAGAGCATATTAAGCCATCGACAGCTTTTTCTGATTTTTGGTTTTCTTGCAGTAGTTGAACTTTTTTCTTCTTTTTAATGTAAACAGACTTTCCCCTTTGTAGCCAGCCAAGTCCCCTCTGGTGAATCTGTGAGAGCAGGGCGGCTTTTATGACTTCACAACTGCAGGAATCGAAAAAAAACAACTGGATGTCATAAGAATTTGTGCTGCTCTTTCTGAGTTCCAACCCCAAGGTTATAGCTGAGACATTGCTCTCTTCATTCCTCAAAATTGGCCATGCCTTGTCACACTGCTTAGATTCTGCTTAGCGTTTACTTCATTCTGAATTATTCTCCTGTTAGTTGTTTAAACATCCCCAGTCCCCAGTAGACAGAGAACTCCTCAAGGGTAGAGACTATGATTTGTTTATTATCGCATCTCTCCCAAGCCCAGCATACTACCTTGACTTATGCCTAGTTATTAGTTCGTTCATTCAGGGATGCCTGCGTGCAAAAACCGTTTGCTGAGTGCCTACTTTGTACTGCCAGAACTCATTATGGAAAGAACCACTTGGGTAAGATGGATCACGCAGATAACATTGACTATGACAAGTCTCGTGAAGCAAAGAAGCAGCCGAATGTGACTTTTCTTTGCACAGCTTGATGCTCTTTAGGGTGGTGAATACATTAACACAGGGTATCAGAGGGATCTGATTAAAGGGCAGATTTGGAAAAGCTGGGGAGATGGTGACAGCAGTTTTCTGAGGTGAAAAACATGTCTCCAGCTCCAGAATCCTTGCTACTATTTCTCTTCTCTTTTTTTTTAACATATTTTTTTTGTGAAAATTTTCAAACATGCACCAAAGTAGAGAGAAGAGTAAAATGAACCCTGTAACCCCATCACTCAACAACTATCTTTAACTTAGGACCAGTTTTGTTTCATCTGTGTGTCACTCTCTCTCCCCTACTCTGAGTTATTTCAAAACAAAGCTCAGACATCACATCATTCAATGTATATCTGCAGCATGTATCTCTAAAAGATAAGGAATTTTAAAAAAGATATTCATAAGGCCATTCTACATCTAGAAATGAACAATCACTCTCCAATATCATCGCAGAAGTTTAGAGGGCAGTGAGTCAATGTTAATGGGGGAGGAACAACTCAGAAAAGGAGGGCGAGAGTGCTTGCACCGCTTGAAGAATGGAATCAATATTACTGAATTGTACATGTAGAAATTGTTGAATTGGCATAATGTTCTGCTATGCATATTTTCAACAACTACAAAAAATAAATTATTTAAAAAATTCAATAATTTTTTAATATAATCAAATATCCAGTTCTGGGATTATCTCATCAAGATTTCTTTTTAAATTTTTTAACAGTGTACTTGTTTGATTCAATAGCCAAATAAGGTCCATGCATTGTGATTGGTTGATATGTTTCTTAAGCCCCTTTTACTCTATAGCAGGGGTTCTTACTGGGGATAATTTTGCCCCCAAGGGGACACTTGACAATAACTGGAGATATATTTCAACTCTCTCTCTCTCTCTCTCTGTGTGTGTGTGTGTGGATAAGTGTGTGGGTGGGGGTGCTACTGGTATCTAGTGGGCAGAGCCAAAGGCCAGGGATGGTGCTAAACATCCTAAAATGCGCAGTTCAGCCCCCACCCCCTAACAGAGAATTATTCAGCCCCAAATGTCAATAGCTCTGAGGTTGAGAAACTCTGGCCTAGAGGTTCCACCTCCATCTCACTGTGTCTCTCTCTTTTTCCTGCAGTTGATTTATTGAAGAAACCAGAGTTTCCGAATGTCCTGTAGAGTCCCACTCACCCTGGGTTTTGCTCCTTGCATTCCCTTTTAGCACATTCCTGTGAACCCTGTATTTCCTGTGACTTGGTGGTTAGATCTCCCCACATTTTTCTCAAGGTGAACCCCGTGCCTGGGCCTCTCATTCAGAGCCATTTCATTCAGTGGGCCCACCTGCTGCCTTGGGATGGGTCCTGGTGTGGTTGGTTGATCTGTCTCACAGATGGGGCGTGACTGTGGAAATGCTGCGAGAGCCCTAATTCCCTCCAGGCACTTCTCCAGAGTGTGGACTCTGTCCTGGTGGCCCCAGTTGGCCTCCCTGCGTGTCCTTCTTCCAAGTGGTGCTAGTCACCCTCCAACTTAAGCAAAACATCTCTCCTTTGGTGGTTTTAAATTCGACACTGAAAACCTGACATTTACACAGATGCAAGTTTTCAAAACAGGGTCCAAGAACTAAAGTTATTCTTAATCAAGTTAGCCCTTGGAACAATCCACAAGCCCTTGTTTCTAGAGTTGGCATGCTGTCTGTCCACAGCTCCCAAATCTACATGAGATATTTCACACGTACTCCACACAGTGTCTCCCACCGCTTGTTGGAAAGTCAGATGTCTGGCCGCCAACAATCAAGGACAAAGCCACAGAGACAAAGGTAGGGAGCAAGACTTCTGCTTGGTGAGGAAAACAGCTTGGAGCCCTGCAATTTAATGTTTAAGACAGACGAGGTCCTCACCCAATAATTGCGTGTAAAGCAAGACACACAGTCAGCAGTGAGAGGTGAAAATCTGACAGCAGAGGAACGAACAGAAGGATGATTTAGAAAACCCCAATGGTCTGGGATTATTCAGTGTGGTGATAAATCGCCTTAGTCAACTCTGCAGTCCAAGGGTTGTAATTATGATTATTATCATTGGTGCTGAGGACGCTGTGTCTAGAAAGTAGAGAAAATGGAGTGTAAATGATTGAAGGGAGCTATCCATTAGCCACTATTCTGGGGAAAGGCACAGTCCCAGCCTAGAAGGCATTTATGTGGGCAGACAGGAAGGATGTCAGCAGAGCGAGATAAATCCCATGAAGGAGAGAGCACAGTAAGGTGGGCCTACTGCATGCTGGGAAAGCTTCCGGGAGGACAGTTGGGTCGAGCCTTGAAGAGGGATGGGAATTAGTCAGGTAATTTGTATCCACGCCCTGGAGAAGTGCCTCTCCCTAGAGGGCACTAGGGCTTCTGCAGAATTTCCTGCAGGCATGTCTTCTCTGTGAGGCAGATCAGCTGACCACACAAGGACCCATTTAATGGCAGCCATTTTGTTGCCGAACAAAAGGACATGGTTGTTCCAAACTGTAAGGAGTGTGGCCTGGAGCATAGCCACAGGCAGGAATGGTGAGGAAGGGAGGCAGGGGCCAGTGTAGATGCCCTAAGTGACAAAACGAGCACTTAATATTTTTCTCAGAGTTTTATAGAGGATTCTGAAGATTTTAAGTAGGGGAGAGACATAGGTGATTCGTATTTTGGAAAGATAATTCTGGCTGAAAGAGGTGAGAAGAAGGGCAAAAGCAGAGGCTTAGTTAGCGTTTGGCAGTAGCCCAGGCAAGCCAGGAAGAGGGTGCACGGAGGCAGTAGAGGCAAAGAGGATGACAGACTCATCTCATTTCATCCTCCCAATACCCAACACCTCCATTAGGGCAAAATTCTCTTTTCTTGAGGAGACAGACTCTTGGAGCTCCCAAGGTCGTAGATAGTTTAAGTGATACAGTCTGG
Organism: Loxodonta africana; assembly: GCF_030014295.1. NCBI lineage: Eukaryota > Metazoa > Chordata > Mammalia > Proboscidea > Elephantidae > Loxodonta > Loxodonta africana. Next base: position 107,507,067 of record NC_087342.1, read on the forward strand.
ATTTGAACCGAGCTCTGACTCCCAACTCAAAGCTTGTTCCAACACCAAGTTGCCAGGACCACACTTCATTTTACATCTTTGGGTTAAATTATATTCAATGCGATATGTGATTTTTTGTCAGGGAAGCATAATACATTTTAGAAAGATTTCCATAAAGTGATTAAAATATCAAAGAGTGCATTCTCCTGGGAAAACTTGCTATCTCGTGATGCTCAGTGGGGGACTATCAGAGGTGACATTCCAGCCACAGAGAACATGGCTCCTGGAGAGGCCTCATCCTCCCTGAGGGATGCCAGCACAGGATGGTGCTCCCTACAAGGGCTGTGTCTGACCAGCGGACCACAGGAAGGTGAAAAGCCTTGGGAGAGAAGGATGGCGTGGGCGGCCTTTGTGAAGGCACAGACCCAGGATCTGCTGCCACAGGCAAGCAACTTGACGGGCGAAACCAGAGGCATCAGATCCACCAACAGAGGGGCTCTTATTATTATTGAAATCTATTTTCCATGGGAAGAGAAGAATCATAAATTTCAGCCTCCTCTCTCTCTCTTTCTCCCTCTGTCATACACACACACGATCACACACGTGCACATAAGCGCACACACACACATTTTTAAAATGTAAAGAGCAAGGGGAAAATGTCTATTTGGGCCATCTGGCTTGTTCTTTAAATAGCTCATTCCAAGGAAAAAATATGTTCTCCTTGACTTAATTTATGTTTCTACCTTTTTCTTCCAGTAGGCCGGCAGAAGGAAAAAGGGAGCAGGGAGAGAGGTTGGGTGCCTTGCAAGGATTCGGCAATAGCTTTGGTATGCTGCTGCCTACACAGCGGTATTTAACCCAATTACAGGATAATAACGGCTCAGACAAATTATCTGCAAATAGATACGTCTATATGTAAACCCTCGTATTTGGAACATGCGTCTGGTGCCAAAGAAAAGTTAAGTGCTTAGCCAGAGAGGGATTGAGCTCACAGCTTTTTTTTTTTCCATCCCCGTGTGTGGAGATATTTGAGTCAGATGCATATGAACTCCCAGGTACAGCCTAAAAGGTCCTGCCTTGAAGCCATCCAGATGGAGAGTTTGGCATGCAGGGAGAGCTGTACTCTAGGGCTGTCCCCCTCTGGTGAGGCTTGTGTCTGCCTAGTGACCAAGGGGACACTGAGGGGCTTTGCCAGGCTGGCCCAGTGTGGCCCTCTCTCAGACTGCAGCCCCAGGAAGCTGCCCAGCTGCCCTCCTTCCATTCCCTCCTGAAGTACCAAGGGCAGATCTTCCTAGGGGCATGCTTGCATGCTGACCCAAACTGAGCTGCTCCGAACCTAATAAGCCATGAACTGGGCTGGGAGGGAGTGGGGACAAACCGTAAATTGTGAAGTATCTAAGCTTGCATTTTTATGACTCTAAAATATCAAAGCTGGAAGGGTCCCACCCTTTCACTTTACAGAGGGGCAGGAATTGAGAGCCCGAGGGAAAGGACTTGCTCAAAGCCACTGGGCTGGCTTGTGGGGAAGCTAAGAACCTAGGCTTCCACCCTCAGCATAGCACCCTTTGTAGGGCCAACCCAGTCCTGCCATCTGTGGAAGAAGAGCCTCATAACAAGGCTGGGGGAGTAGAAGGTTCTTAGCAGCATGACTCTTCTTTGAGAACACAATTTAAAAGAGAAGCTGGAATTCTTTGTTTTTCCTCCTACAATTGTCCTTTACACCTAAAGGAAATTTAAAAATATATACGTATATATAGTATGCTGAGTCCCTGGGTGGCACAAATGGTTAACGTGCTCAGCTGCTAACAGAAAGGTTGGCTGTTGGAGTTTACCCAGAGGTGCCTCGAAAGAAAGGCCTGGTGATCTAATTCTGAAAAATCAGTCATTGAAAACCCTATGGGGCACAGGTCTACTCTGACACACATGGGATCACCTGACAATTGGTTATATAATGGTTATATAACATGTACCATGGAAGTATGGATTCCTTCGCTGCCACTGTTGGGGGGCGTTTGCATGTGCGTGTGCACACAGGTGTATAATCAGGCCCAGCTCTGTGTGTGGGTCTGTGTCTGTGTGGGCAGGCGTCCCCTCTGCTCAGCGCTACGACTTGTTAACCGTCGCGTTGGTTTAACAGTTTGCACTTCCAGCGCGTTTCTCCACGTGCCCTGCCATTACCTGCCCTCCCACGGTTTTCCCCATTAGGATGTGTTCTTCTGTACCTTAAAAACTGTTTTCTTTAGACGGGGTAGTTGCCCTTTTATATGAGGCAATTGAAACTCAGCCCACATCTAGACCTTGGAAAATAGTTTTGGTTCCCAGGGCGAGGGAGGTGGACCAACTGCAACAGCTTTCCGAGAGGTGGCAGGGGCCTTCTCCTGTGAGGCCTGCTGAAGACACCTTGACTATTTCCCCTGTCGTTTCCAAGAATGTCTTAAGTCAGTTTGAACATCTGCAAGGCTTTGAGGATGGTTGTGGCAGGGGCTATGGGCCTGGGAGGCGGGTGCTTGTTCAAGGAGGTGAAAGAGGGGAGAGGAGGAGAGGTGGGGGCAGAGAAGAAGCCCGGAGGCCCAGCATCAAAATCCCCTGTCTGAACTCTCTGGCGAGATGCCCCCAGTCCATCCAGGCCTCCTGCTGCCTGCTTCTACCACCTGCTTTTAAAGTACCAGAGCTTCTCATTCATTTCAGTTTTCAAAGAGTAGGGGTGGCTGAACTCAGGGAATGGTGGAAAGACCAGGTTCTTGTTTTTGTAGACTGGAGGCCTGGTTTTCGTCGGTGTGAGGAGGCACCCAGGTGTTTTTAGGCAGCCCCCAGTGCAGGCCTGGCTGGCTGGAGTGGATTTCAATTCTTGTTTGCCAAACTACACTTTCAGGAGGTGTCAGATATCGAAAACCGCTCCCCCAAGCCAAAGCAAGCATTTGGAGGAGGAGAAGCGCAGAAGGGCCCGGGGACGGTAGGAGAAGATTCTGGTAAAAAAGGAAAATGCAAAAGCAAAAAGAAAAGTTCTTTTTCAAAGAAAAACATAGTGTTCCAAGTTGGCTGTTTCTTTTTTAAATAATTGGTTAAGCTGTGCTTAAAACCAGGTAAGCCTGTTCTGCATTGCAAAGGAGTCTGGGCTGAGACCTGGTCTTCCTGGCATAGGTGAAATCCTGTGAACCAGAGCTTTGTAGGACAAGGAAAGGGGCTGTGTCCCCATGACCTAAAGTGACCCTCCTCTTAACGGAAACCCAGAGACAAAGGACTTTACCAAACTCTATGGGGAAAGAGGAAGAGAAGGAAGTGGCAAGAAAGAGTACCCAGGAAGTACTATAAAGGAGGGAGGAATGAAAGGAAGGGGAAGGGAAAGGAAGAGAAGAGGAACTGAGGGGAGGGAAAGATAGAGGAGTAGGGGAAAGAAGGCAGGAGTGTGGGCAGGTCTCCTAACTCCAGGGTCTCAGGCCCCTTGTCTGTATGATGGGGCCAGGCTGGCATGAACCTGGGAAACTTTCCAGGCTTTCTCCCATCTGTGTCTCAGAGCTTCAATGCCTAAGTATCAACAACTACTTTGACTATGGCTCCCTTCTGTAGGCTTCAGTATTCTCTCTAATGACTCATGAAAGCATAAAATGAAGACATTCTGGGAAGCCAATGGAATTTGGTTTAAAATGTTTGTTTGGGGAATGGAAGGCATTAGAAGAATGCTCGTGTCTGGACTATTCTTTTGTTTTCTTCCCTGTTTTCTCTTCAAATTAATGAATGAGTCATGGTCATCGTTAGGCCCGTAAAATGCCTTCAGAAGGGGGACTCAGGAGGGCTGGGATCTGACAATCACATTTTCTCTGGCTTTTATTGACTGTTGAGACCCACTGCTGTTTTACTCTTCCTTTCTGTCTCCAGAGAAGTGATCTTTCCCATCAATAAGTAACACAGCTTGAACACCTTTCTTCCCTTTCCTCGTACCCCAGGACTAGACTGCCCACCTTGCATAAAATCCAGCCAAGTTATGGGGCTATACAGGCTGGAGTTTCCTGGACCTCCAAACAGTCTCAGTCTCGAAGACTAGCCTGACCCAATGCCTTGCACCTCACTGGTCTAGTTGGAACCCCAGCTTCCTACCACACACCTATGATTTATCCTCGTGTCTGCACTTGGTCAGCGCCCCAAACCAAGGCACCCCCTCGGGGTGAGTAGAAGCAGCCCAACCGTTGAAGGGTTGAAGGACAATCCCTTGGCCTGTAGAAAGTACAGAAGATCCTGCATTTAACCTCTGGTTTCTTCTCTTTTGCCCCTCCCTTCTCACGTACCTCAATGACTCACCCCATTTGGGGCTCACTGTCTGACCAGTCCCCTTCTCCCTGCCCTACCAAGCCTGGTCCCCCACCCCAAGATATCACTTAAAACCAAGCCCACTGCTGTCGAGTAGATTCCGACTCATAGCGACCCTATAGGACAGAGTAGAACTGCCCTGTAGAGTTTCCAAGGAGCGCCTGGCGGATTTGAATTGCCCATCTTTTGGTTAGCAGCCGTAGCTTTTAACCACTATGCCACCAGGGCTTCCAGACATCACTTAGTCCCTGTGGCTTTCAGAAGTGGTCCACGTTCCACAGTTATCTCTTCTTTCCTCCATCCCTATTCCCTTACTTCTCACGTTAAGAATTACTCTGATAAAACAAAGAGGAGCAGGAGGGTCTCACTTTTGTACTGCTCCATACAGGACACCTCAGTGAGCCTCCCCAGGCCCTGTGCAGTGGTGACAGACAGAGAAACTATATCCTGCAGCTGCCTCCCCACCCTTTCCCCCTGCTTCCTGTACGTGGCCTCTTTGGCCTCTCAGCTTCTCTGGGTAGAGAGGGGACTGCAGACTGATTTTAAGGAGCACCTACTATGCACCCAGAGTTTACACCTCACAGAAGCTTGCAATTTAATCAAGGAAGCTGCTGAGACTCCAGCCAGTTGCTGTGGCGTCCACCTTGATGCATGGCAGCCCCATGTGTGTCAGAGTAGAACTATGCTCCCTAAGATGTTCTTTTCCTTGTTTTCTTTTTAAAATAACATTTTATTGTGCAACCAATGTCACAAAACAATATTTGTATTAATTGCTTAATGAGAAGCTAGTTGCCTCTGTAAATCTTCGTCTAAAGAACAATTAAAAAAAAAAATCATCTGTATGAGACCAAATGGTTGACATTTACTCAAAAGCAAAGACGAGAAGTTAAGGGGGCAGGGAAACCAGATTACTGGAAATGGAACAACCAGAATGGAAATAATGAGAAAGTTGACACACTGCAAAAATGTAACCAATGTCACAGAAAAAAGTATGTGGAAATTGTTAAATGGGAACCTATGTGCCGTGTACACTTTCACTGAGAACACGATAAAATGTTTTAACTATATATTAAAAAATAATAATAATATTTATCGTGTTTTTGGTGAAGGTTTACACAGCAATTTAGGTTCCCATTCAGCAATTTCTGCACAAATTGTTCAGTGGACATTGGTTACATCCTTCGAGATGTGTGAACATTCTAAATCTTTCCGTCTGGTTGTTCCATGTCCACAGGGTTTTCAATGGCTGATTTTTTGGAGGTAGATCACCAGGCCTTTCTCTGAGACACCTGCAGGTGTACTCAAACCTCTGACCTTTCTGTTAGCACCTGAGTTCATGAACCCATTTGTACCACCAGGTTCTCCTATTGAGGCTCAGGAAGGTGAAAAAGCAGCCTGAGGTCACAGCCTAGAGAGGGAGGAAGCCCAAATCTCTACCTGGATTCATCATCCTACAGGGCAGGAGTCGTCTGCTAACTAGGGCCCAGAAGCATCTTCCCAAACTTAAACCTGCTTTTATGCTTCCCGAAGAAAGAACTGGCAGCACTCGCAGCCCACTGTTCTCAGAGGCCTGGCCCACAGGCTCAGTATTGGCAGTGCATCTTAGCTTAAGGCCAGGCAGCCTCCCATCCCAAGACCAGGCCAGCTGAGGGAGGGAGTGTTAGGGGAACCAAAAATCCCCCTTCACTCCTCCCTGTCTCCCCATCCCAGCTGATGTCCAAAATGCTCGAAGTCGTTGTGCCAAAATACATGATGAGCATTTATGCCTTATTACCAAGCCACATAGCAACAACCGTGCAAAAGACTGAATATGTGTCAGATTAGCTGTGCTGTTTTATTTAATTACAGCACTAAAATTCTATGTACATATATTCCATCTTTATAGGCTCTTTCTTGTTGAGTATGGTCATTTACTCAAAATAAATTGAGGGAACATTGTTTATATATGCCAGTTTCAGGGCCAGTAGAGAAATGCTGGTGTTTATGTAAGATGTGATTATAAAATAATGACTGTGTTTTTTCAGCAAACAGACTAGGACTCCAAAGACATTCCACTGGAAAACTCCTTCCTTATTCCAGTGAAGCTGCCATTGCTCAAGTAAATCTTGGGCATCTCTTTTGGAACTGCCTTCAGAGTCCATTCGTAGGCCCCATGGAAAAAAATAAACCACCATGCCTCACCTCCTTATTGACCAAGAAATTCTATTACCCAGTTTGATTACCCACCTAATTCCCTGGGATTGGCTTCAAATGGCTTTCAATTGCTTCTAAATATCAGATCAACCCTCAGATGATGAAAGCTTACAACCTTTGAAGGACATTTCCAAGAATGCTGAGTAGACTCTGGGAGCAATGCCAAGAGAGATGAGATCTAGGCAGGGTTGGCAGGCGAAGTTGTCACTGAGCTGAGCCTTGAAGGATAGGAAAACTGAGTGAGTGTATGAACACTGCAATTTACCGTGTATTTTTCACACTTTCTCTGGATTCCTATAGCAGGGAAAGGGTAATAACGATCTCTTGATTGTAGATGAAGAACTTAAAGCCCCGAAGGAAATCAGTCACACAACTAGCAAATGTTGTTAGGTACTGTTGAGTCCGTTCCAACTCACAGTGACCCTATGCACAACAGAACGAAACACTGCCCGGTCCTGCGCCGTCATCACAATCGTTGTTATGCTTGAGACTGTTGTTCCAGCCACTGTGTCAATCCATCTTGTAGAGGGTCTTCCTCTTTTTCGCTGATTCTTTACTCTACCAAGCATGATGTCCTTCTCCAGGGACTGATCCCTCCTGATAACATGTCCAAAGTATGTGAGACGTAGTCTCGCCATCCTTCCTTCTAGGAAGCGTTCTGGTTGTACTTCTTCCAAATAAATAACAGAATTGGACTTGAAATCAAGGCTTCATGCACCAGGGTGCCTGCCTCCCACCTCCGTGTCCTGCAGTATCTCATGCGGCAGGAGCCAGTGAGTAGGCCCTGGTGGTGTAAACGGTTAAGCACTGGGCTGCTAACTGAAAGGTTGGCAGTTTGAACCCACCCAGTGCCTCTGCAGGAGTAAGACCTGAAGATCTGCTTCTGTTAAGATTACAGCCAAGAAAACCCTATGGGGCAGTTCTACCCTGTCACATGGGGTCGCTGTGAGTCAACAACAGGCTGGGCTGCGTGGAGGAAAGGATTCCTGTAGACAACAGGTAGAAGGTGAGGCCCAGGGAGTAGGTTGAGCTAGATTCTGGGAGGCCTTTGGTTCCAGGTTAAGGAGTGTTACAGATTGACCTATGTCCCCCCAAAATATGTGTTGTAAATACTAACCTCTATGCCTGTGGTTATAATCCCGTTTGGGAATGGATTGTCTTTGTTTTGTTAATAAGGCAGGATTAGTATAGGACGTGTCTTGAGTCAATCTGTTTTGAGATATAAAAGAGCTTAAACAAGCAAGCAGAGGAGTGATGGGGTAAAATAGATGATGACGCACATGGAGGTCTCCAAGAAACCAGGAAGCAGAAGCTGAGGAGACAAGGACATTCCCCCAGTGCCAACAGAGAGAGAACGACAACTTCTAGAGCTGGTGCTCTGAATCCAGACTTCTAGCCTCCTAAACTGTGAGAAAATAAATTTCTCATCCACTCGTAGTATTTCTGTCATAGCAGCACTAGATAACTAAGACAAGGAGCATGGCAGAGATTGAGTGCTGTAGCTACTGGGTACAGACCAGTGGTGGGAACACCATGGAGCCTAACTCATGACCGGTGGTTACCTTTTCAATGTGGACCTGAATGCCAGGAGGTTCCAAGAGGCCTCAACATGGCAGACCCTGCAAGCTAGCTCACTAAACATCTGTTCCAACCAGACTTCTCCATACCTTCCAGGTTCTGCGGAGTTCAGCCAGAGTTCTGCTGATGGCCCAGGTCCACATGAAGCCTGGAAGGTGACAGTGAGCAATGTGAGGTAGTGGCTGGGTGCGAGGACATCATATCTTCTGGGGAGACACTAGTTTTTTCTGCAGCCATCCTGACTGACCCTCAACATCCCAGGTGTGGAGTCTCTGCTGAAATTGTCCTGTGGTATGGCCGGGTGTTTCTCCAGTCTGCATTGCTTCCAGCTGTGTAGCATCCTTGCTTGGTTCCTTGACCTTCCAAGTAATTCTACAAGCTCCCCAATGCTCCATAACAAATCCCTTTTTGTGTAAACTAGCTAGAGTAGATGCTTTTGTCTGCAAGTAGGCGTGTGGTCAGTCCATCCTTCCGTTCATTGCACAGATATATTTTCTTTAAACAATTTGTTCAATATCTACTATGTATCAGGATTTGTGCTTGCATGTACCTATTTTTTTTTTAACTTAATGCTCATCACTGCCTTGTGATGTAGACATCAAAACCAAAACAAACCAAAAAAACCCAAACCCACTGCTGTCGAGTCAATTCTGACTCATAGCAACCCTATAGGACAGAGTAGAACTGCCCCATGGGGTTTCCAAGGCTGTAAATCTTTACGAAAGCAGACTGCCACATCTTTCTCCTACAGAGTGGCTGGTGGGTTGAAACCACTGACCTTTTGCCTAGCAGCCAAGCGCTTTAACCGTTGTGCCACCAGGGCTCCTTATACCCACTTAGGAAGGAAAAACTGAAGCTCGGAGAGGTTAAGAGACATAACTCAGGTTGCGGAGATAGATTTGGACAAGATTCTTAATTTGTCCATCACTTTTCTATGACCTAAATCTCTCGGAATACTTCTGGATGCAGTATGGACTGGTGTCTTTTAGAGAAAGGAGGTCCAGCATGCCAGCCTGGACATTCGAGGGGCCCTGACTGCACTACCTTAGGAAGGGTCATGTGCTGAGGAGATGCTGAAATAGGGCCTGTAGAGAAGGCTACTCTAGGCTGCTCTCCTGGGGGAGTCCTTACGTATTTGCTATCACTGGGTGTGCCCTGCTTACTAATAGTGACAAATTCTGTAAAATGGGACCAGATTGCTATGATTTTAAAACCAGTTGCCGCTGAGTTGACTCTGACTCATGGTGACCCCATGTATGTTAGAGTAGAACTGTCTCCATAGGGTTTTCAATGGTGGGTTTGTCACAAATAGATTGCCAGGCCTTTCCTCTGAGGCACCTCCGGATGGACTCAAACCGCCAACCTTTCCATTAGCAGCAAGTGTGTTTAACCATTTGCACCACCCAGGGAGTCTGCACCTATTTTAAATACAGTTGGATAACTCACTAGTACGGGACTACTATAGAACCTCTTTTTGCCACGGGAAGAAGTCTTTTCTAATAACATCGTCTGTCCCCACAGCTCTGCTCTGTAATTCAAGATTTTCATAAACTAAGTGAACTTATGGTTCACCATGTGCCCTCCTGTGGAGCCTCACTCACGCTCTTCCCAGTGGCTCTGGGCAACAGGCTGAGGTGAGAGATGTGGGAGTGTTTTAGTTCCAGATATTTGCCCTCTCCTTGAAGCAGGTGAATTCTTGTTATGTTTCCTTCTCGGGAACTAGGATCTTGAAAACCCAGGGCTTGCTTCCTCCAATTAAGCAACAAGGAACTGAAAACATGGGAGGCAAAGATTTACGTCAACAGGCTCAGCATTCTCACTCCTGATTTCTCCCCAGAGTCCCTGACAGGTGGCTCCCCCGCCCAGCAGGCGCAGGGCTGGCAGGCAGCCAGAGGTGCTTTGCAGCTGGCTGGCCTGAACAGCCCTAAGGAGGCCACCTCCTTCACCCTTCACCTCTCACTTCCTCACCTACTTCATTTCCTTGTCCCTTTCACTCCCTCACCCCATCACCTCCTTCATCCTTTCTCACCTACCACCTTCCTCATGTTTTCACCCCACCCCCTCATCCTCCTTCCCCTCCTATACTCCTCGCTGTCTCCCGCCCCTCACCCTTCTAACATCTTTTGCCTTACTCCTCAGCCCTTTCACACCTCAATCACCTTCCCCTTCACTTCACTCACTCCTCAGCCCCCCTACTCCTCACCTCCCTCACTCCCTCACTCCTCAGCCTTCTTACCCCTCAGTCTCTTCACCTCTCTCACTCCTCAGTCCCCCACCCCTCACCTCCCTCACCTCCTCTCCTCAGCCCTCTCACGCCTCAATCCCCTCATCCTTCATCTCCCTCACACCTCAGCTCCCTCACCTATTCACCGCCTTATACATTCCTCTCCTTTTGCTTCTCTGCAACTTGGACCCTCCATACATCTACTTCTCCACACGGTCCGCAATCAGCTGCTTCTAATAGAGGCCAGTGTGGAGAACACAAGCCCAGGCAAACCTCTTGCAGATTCTGGGTAGGATATTTCCTGTTACAATTCACAGAACACTCAGCCAAAAACTGGCTTGAGCAGTAAGGGAATAATATATTAGAAAATGCAGCTAGGAGTGGTTTGATCAAGACTATGGCTCCATTTCTCTTTGAGCCTCTCAGCTGTACCCTTTTCGGTGGTTTGGCTTCATTCTCAGCCTGAGTTCCCAGATGGCAGCAAAACAGCTGCCATCACACCCACGTGCCACGCCATCCAGAGTGAGACAGAACTCCCTCCTCTCCAAATATTTGACATGAGTCCTACACTTCATGTGGATTGGGCCAGCCTGAGTCAATCACGACGGCCAGGAGAAGGTCGTGCACTGATTGGGTTAGGCCTGGGTTCCTTCGCATCCCTGGACAAATCACTGCTGTGGCAAAGGGGATGGGACTGCACTGATTGGCTTATGGAGTTAGGGGGAGCACTAATTCCCCCCTAAACAAGCATGAGTGTTCCACTGTACAAGAGGGAGGGAAGAAGGACTAGGAGGCCACCCCATCATCCACCTCGTTGTCCACCAAAGACCTGAGCTGATCTTTGGTCTTAGACACAATCTCAGCCACTGGGCACCCTGATAGGAACATGGGCTTTAGGTCTTGACAGAACCGATTTGGACTCAGGTCTGCCACTCTCAAGTTAAGGAAACTTGAACAATTTACTTAACCTCAATAAGCCTCAGTTTTCTCAGCTGTAAAATGGGGATAATTCTACCTGCTTTCCAGGGAAATAATATATGCAGAAGAATCTGCATGATGTCTGGACACCAACGCAACTGATAGGCAACTGATATGATAATTATTTAAACAGCAGACGTCAGGAGCAGGCTCTGTTTTCCCCTGCCCACCCCATCATTGCCCCCTGCTGGGAGAAGAAGTCCCTTTGGTTACATCAGAGCCAGAGGCCAAGACAGAAGCCTCACGTGACCTGCTGAGCCTCTTCTCCCTCCCTCTGTCTGCTGGTAAGACAGGGCTCACAAAGTTTTGACTGATCTCTTTTTTGTGTGTGTGTGCTTTAAGTAAAAGTTCACAAATCAAGTCAGTTTCTCATACAAAAATTTATATACACCTTGCTATATACTCCTAATTGCTCTCCCCCCAATGAGACAGCACACTCCTTCCCTCCACTCTCTTTTTCCGTGTCCATTCGGCCAGCTTCTGGCCCCCTCTGCCCTCTCATCTCCTCTCCAGACAGGAGATGCCAACATAGTCTCACGTGTCTACTTGATGCAAGAAACTCATTCTTCACCCGTATCATTCTCTATCCCACAGTCCAGTCTAATCCCTGTCTGAAGAGTAGGCTTTGGGAATGGTTCCTGTTCTGGGCCAACAGAAGGTTGGGGACCATGACCTCCGGGGTCCTTCTAATCTCAGTGAGACCATTAAGTCAAGTCTGGTCTTTTTATGAGAATTTGGGGTCTGTATCCCACTGCTCTCCTGCTCCCTCAGGGGTTCTCTGCTGTGTTCCCTGTCAGGGCAGTCATGGTTGTAGCCGGGCACCATCTAGTTCTTCTGGTCTCAAGCTGATGCAGTGTCTGCTTTATGTGGCCCTTTCTGTCTCTTGGGCTCATAATTACCTTGAGTCATTGGTGTTCTTCATTCTCCTTTGCTCCAGGTGGGTTAAGACCCACCCAAGCTTCTTAGATGGCTGATTGCTAATGTTTAAGACCCCAGATGCCACTCTCCAAAGTGGGTTGCAGAATGTTTTCTTAATAGGTTTTACTATGCCAATTGACTTAGATGACCCCTGAAACCATAGTCCCCAAAACCCCCCCCTGCTACACTGGCCTTCAAAGCATTCAGTTTATTCAGGAAACTGCTTTTGGTTTAGTCCATTTGTGCTGACCTCTCCTGTATTGTGTGTTGTCTTTCTTGTCACCTAAAATAATTCTTATCTACTATCTAATTAGTGAAAACCCCTCTTCATCCTTCCCTCCCTCCCCCCCCTTGTAACCATCAAAGAATATTTTCTTCTCTGTTTAAACTCTTTCTCCAGTTCTTATAATAGCGGTCTTATACGATATTTGTCCTTTTGCGAATGACTCATTTCACTCAGCATAATGCCTTACAGATTCCTCCATGTTATGAAATGTTTCACGAATTCATCATTGCTCCTTATTAATGTGTAGTATTCCACTGTGTGAATATACCATAATTTATTTATCCATTCATCTGTCGATGGGCACCTTGGTTGCTTCCAGCTTTTTGCTATTGTAAACAGTGCTACAATGAACATGGGTGTGCATAATCTGTTCCTGTAAAGGCTCTTATTTCTCTAGGATATATTCCAAGGAGTGGGATTCCTGGATTGTATGGTAGTTCTATTTCTAGTTTTTTAAGGAAGTGCCAAATGGATTTCCAAAGTGGTTGCACCATTTTACGTTCCCACCAGCAGTGTGTAAGTGTTCCAGTCTCTCTACAACCTCTCCGACATTTATTATTTTGTGTTTTTTGGATTAATGCCAGCCTTATTGGTGTGAAATGAAATCTCATTGTAGTTTTGATTTGCATTTCTCTAATGGTTAATGATTGTGAGCATTTCCTCACGTATCTGTTAGCTACCTGAAGGTCTTCTTTAGTGAAGTGCCTGTTCATATCTTTTGCCCATTTTGTAATTGGGTTATTTGAGTTTTTGCAGTCATGTACATTTTAGCGATCAGGCACTGATCAGAAATGTCATAGCTAAAAACTTCTTTCCAGTCTGTAGGTAGTCTTTTTACTCTTTTGGTGAAGTCTTCGGATGAGCATAGGTGTTTGATTTTTAGGAGCTCCCGGTTATCTAGTTTTTGTTCTGTATTGTTAGTAATATTTTGTATACTGTTTATGCCATGTATTAGGGCTCCTAGTGTTGCCCCTATTTTTTCTTCCATGACCTTTATCGTTTTAGATTTTATATTTAGTTCTTTGATCCATTTTGAGTTAGTTTTTGTGTATGGTGTGAGGTATGGGTCTTATTTCATTTTTTTGCCAATGGATATCCAGTTATGCCAGTACCATTTATTAAAAAGACTGTCTTTTCCCTATTTAACTGACTTTGGGCCTTTGTCAAAAATCAGCTGCTCATATGTGGATGGGTTTATGTCTGGATTCTCAATTCTGTTCCATTGGTCTATATGCCTGTTGTACCAGTACCAGGCTGTTTTGACTACTGTGGCAGTACAATATGTTCTAAAATCAGGTAGAGTGAGGCCTCCCCCTTTGTTCTTCTTTTTCAGTAATGCTTTACTTATCCGGGGCCTCTTTCCCTTCCATATGAAGTTGGTGATTTGTTTCTCCATCTCATTAAAAAATGTTGGTGGAATTTGGATCACAATTGCATTGTATGTATAGATTGCTTTGGGTAGAATAGACATTTTACAATGTTAAGTCTTCCTATCCATGAGCAAGATATGTTTTTCCATTTGTGTAGGTATCTTTTGGTTTCTTGCAGTAGTGTCTTATAGTTTTCTTTGTATAGGTCTTTTACATCTCTGGTAAGATTTATTTCTAAGTATTTTATCTTCTTGGCGGCTCCTGTAAATGGTATTGATTTGGTGATTTCTTCTTCGAAGTTGTTTTGTTGGTGTAGAGGGATCCAACTGATTTTTGTGTGTTTATCTTGTATCCTGATACTCTGCTGAACTCTGCTATTAGTTTCAGTAGTTTTCTTGAGGATTCTTTAGGGTTTTCTGTGCGTAAGATTATGTCATCTGCAAATAGAGATACTTTCACTTCTTCTTTACCAATCCGGATGCCCTTTATTTCTTTATCTATTGGCTGATTTCTTATCTACTGCCCCAGGGCATTCTGGAGAGGTTGTTCAGTGTGATGCACTCAGAACTGGTAGGCAAAGGGCTTTGAAAACCATCTTGTTTGCTTCCAAAGTACCAAGCAAGATTCTAGGCAGAAACAAAAGAACGGTCTTGACCCTCAACATTGGTATCAGGCTTCAAGAGACGAGGTTGGGCTTTGAAGTCAGACGGTACTGGTTCAAATCCCAGAGTTGCTGCGTTAGAAGCTGTGTCATTTTGTTCTTCTAAGATATGATTTCCTTATTTGTAATAACGAACTAATAATTGGGTTTACTTCATAGGTTTGTTGTAAGGATTGAGTGCAATAAAGCACGCAGGGAATGTAAGACTGTGTCAGGGATTAAAAGGGAATAAATAAATGTTATTGTTATTAGTACTAAAGGGAATAAATAAATGTTATTGTTATTAGTACTAGGTGCCGCAAAATATTTGTATTTGAAGAATCTCTTTCCATTGCTCCATTGGAAAAATCTTTCTCCATTACACCTCTAATAATCTAGGATCTTTTCATTATATCCGGAATTCACTGAAGTTTACACAATTCTCATATTATCCTCCCAGTTAGTTTGAGTTGTATCAACTAGGGCTGAAAACACAATGATCTGCCATGTATGATCGTGCAGGTTGTGCACTGCACAATTACAGATGCCCAGTCATATCCTTATCTATGTAAATGTCTGCTCACACCCTGGAATTGTGCAGTGCACAATCTGTGTGGCCAAGAAGGTGCTCTATCTGCTCTCTAATCAAATCATCCTACCATTTTATAATTAAAAACTTTGATTTGTGCAATGAAGAAAAAGCAAGTGTTGTGACAGGATTGTATTGAAGGAGGGCTACAGCGAGGGCCAAACCATGCAGGATGTCACTGGCTGAGTTAAGGGTTTGAAGTTTTATCCTTGAAGCAATGGGAAGCCATTGGAGAATTTTTAAAGGGGAGCAACCTGATGAGAACTGCATTTAAAAATGTCCTCTGGCTGAGTACAACTTGTACAAGACAAGGTCATGGAAGTTCCACAAGCATATCCAAACTCCCTGAGGGACCAAATTGCTGGGCTGAAGGCTGTGGGGACCATGGTCTTGGGGAACATCTAGCTCAATTGGCATAACGTAGTTTATAAAGAAAATGTTCTACATTTTACTTTGGTGAGTAGCATCTGGGGTCTTAAAAGCCTGTGAGCAGCCATCTAGGATACTCCACTCTTCTCACCCCTTTGGGAGCAAGGGAGAATGAAGAAAACTAAAGATACAAGGGAAGGATTAGTCCAAAGGACTAATGGACCACATCTACCAAGGTCTCCACCAGACTGAGCCTAGTACAACTAGATGGTGCCCGGCTACTGCCACTGACTGCTCTGACAGGGATCACAGTAGAGGGTCCCAGACAGAGCTGGAGAAAAATGTAGAGCAAAATTCTAACTCAAAAAGAAAGGGTAGAATTGCTGGACTTACAGAGACTAGAGAAACCCTGAGAATATGGCCTCCAAACACCCTTTCAGCTCAGTAATGAAGTCGATCCTGAGGTTCACCCTTCATTCAAAGATTGGACAGGCCCGTAAAATAAAATGAGACTAAACGGGCACACCAACCCAGGGGCAAGGACTAGAAGGCAGGAGGGAAAAGGAAAGCTGGTAAACCAAGGTTGAGAAGGGGGAGTGCTGACATGTTGTGGAGTTGTTAACCAATGTCATAAAACAATATGTGCACTGTTTAATGAGAAACTAGTTTGTTCTGTAAACCTTCATTTAAAGTACAATAAAAAAAAATCCTCTGGCTGTTGTGCAGAGAATGGATTCTAGGGAAAAGTGTAGAAGTAGGGAGTCTTCCATGAAGCCTTTATTGGAGAGAAACGGTCATGGTTTAGACCAAGGTGGAAGGAAAAATGGAGAGGAGGGACAAGTTCAAGTGCTTGCAAGGTGGGGTGGGTGGGGAGGGGAAGGACTGGATGAAAGCTGGTGATTTTTTTCTGAGAGGAGTAACCTGGAGGAAAACTACTTTTGCTCCAGACTTCCTGTCAAGGTCTTTTTGTGAAGGCCTTAATGGTGACCCTTCTATTCCATCAGCGGCATCACTAGGGTTGGTGTCGCCCACTGTGGTAACTCATGGCGTCACGCCTCCCCCCGCCATGGACCTCCTCTCATACCAGACCACACAGAACCCTTAGTAATGTTTTTAAAGTTATTTGTAAATTGTAATTCCTGTATATCACTCCTTTTCCTTTAATTACTACTTCGTTTTCAAAAAGTTATTGTATAGATTCACACATACTAAATACCACAACATTGTAGCTAAAACACCAGAAAATTTGACAAAACCAGTGACTGTAAACACACCAGCAGTAACGAACACCACAGTGCGTGCTTGTAGCTCATGCAAAAGAAACCACGTGATTCGGAGCATTATTGTAATTGGGTAATAACGACGGTTCTGACTGGAGCGCATTGGAAGGTTCAAAAAGTAAATTAGCACAGAGTTTTAGCCTTCTAGGTATATTGATACATGTAAGCAGGGCTTACAAAAAATATCTTTGTTGTTATAACTAACTATAGGGATATTTTTATAGACAGTCATTTTGGCGTCAACCTCGCTGACAGTGTCATCCATTGCAGTACAAACCCCCTGCACCCTACTAGTGATGTCACTGATTCTCATGCTTTGGACACTTAAAGCTTCCTGAGCAGCTGTAAGAGCTAAGACACAAAGGGCTGGCAGAAGACTAGGGAAGGAGGAAGAGGCTCAGGGGCAGAATCCAGCCCTGCCTCAGAAACATGCTGTGCTCTCAATGCAGTCAGGGCCATGCCTCTGTCTGGAGCTGGACTGGGAGCCTCAAAATAGAGCAGCAATCCTTGCCCATAGGTGACAGCAAACCTCAGCATTTGAATTCCCTACAGGAAGGTACCTTTATGGAAACCTGCCTGAGGCACTGGAAAGATGAGTCAACCCCAGGCACCAGAAGTCTGGGTGGATTTGAACCAACCTCAGAAGTCTACCTGTTGGGAAGCCTATTATTAGACTTCTAATCTGCCTTAATCCAACCCACAGAGGCACACCCTACCTGCATGCAAATCTTCTTTCCACCCTTCACGTTGGAGCCATGAGTCATGGATGTCTCCCCAGTTTCCAAATCTAGTTCCTTTCCAGAGGAATTACCCAGGGTGGAGTTGGTGCCTCTGAGGGCAAAGGTCCTACACAGATCAGTGGCCCTGCTTCTCCGTCACAAAGTTTGACAATGGACCACTGGCCTGGACCCAGGCAGATAGGCCACCTTCTTCTGGAGTATGGCTGAATCTTTTGACACCTTTCTTTACAAAGCTCAACTGTGGAGATGCAGACCCAAACCTAAGAGCTGGGCACAGGAGTAGGAGTGAGGGGCCTGCTGGATGCCAGAAAACCCATTGGATGATACTTCACTCATGGCCTTCACTTTGGTACCTCTGAAAGGAAAGCCCTAGTACATCAGAGCCAAGGTTCCCCAACAAATTCAGTCTCTCAAAAAGAATGACAGAAAGATGTAGGCTTTCCATCGACAGGCTTCAAAGCACTTTGCCTTTCTTTATTGTATGCTATCGCTCTGTTCACTCATTCATTCATTCAGCAAATGTGATTCGAGCACTAGTATGTGCTACGTGGTGTGCTGGATGCTGGGGAGACTAAAGAGAACAAGAGGGGCAAAATGGCCACCTGGATAAGTTTGCCTTCTAGAATGTTGAAAACACACAACCTTCTCTCTGCCCCAGAGAGCTAAAAAAAAGGACACCTTTTCTCTGCCCCCCCCCCCAAAAAAAACCAAACCCACCACCATCAAGTCGATTCTGACTCATAGTGACCCTATAGGACAGAGTAGAACTGCCCCACAGGGTTTCCAAGGACTGCCTGGTGGATTCGAACTGCCGACCTTTCAGTTAGCAGCTGTAGCTCTTAACCACTACACCACCAGGGTTTCCCTCTCTGTCCCAGAGAACTAAAAAAAAAAAAAAAGACACCTCTCTGCCACAGAGAGAAGGTACCTTTTTTTTTAGCTTTCTGTTATTATTTGCTAATTTTATTGCATTATGGTGACAAAACATGTTTAATACTGATTCTTTTGAATTTACTGAGGTTTTCTTTGTGGGCTAACATGATCTACTTTTGTAATTGTGAAGTTGGTGTCGTTAGGTGCCATTGAGTCGATTTTGACTCCCAGCGATCCCATGTGACAGAGGAGAACTGCCCCATAGCGTTTTCTTTGCTGTAACTGTTACAGGAGCAGATTGGCAGGGCTTTTTCCTACAGAGCCGCTGAGTAGGTTCAAACCAACAACCTTTCACTCGGCAGCTGAGTGCTTAACGATTTGTGCCACCCGGGCTCCTTGAGAAAGGTGCCTTTTTATGTCTTAAATAACCAGTACGTTCCCTGAGTATACTGTCAGCCACCCAGCAGGAACACACAGCATACTCCTGGAATATTCAGCTGCAAAGAAAACAACCATGAATGTAAGCCCTTGTGGACAGGATTCTAGGATAGATTCTTACGGTGAGGGCTTGCCAACACCTAGGAAAGCAAGTGGCAATGAAAACAAAAAAGCTAACACTTGGGCTTCATACAGACTACTGCTCACTCAGTCTTTTTACCACCTTACGGAACGGTTACAATTACTACTGCGACTAGGCGGATGAAGGCATTGAGATAGAGAGGAGTTAAATAGCTTGCTCAGTGCCACACCGCTGGCAAGTCAGAAGCAGGATTCAGCCCCAGAGCCTGTGCCCTAACCACTGTGCAACACTGCCTCTCTGGGAAGTGGCTCCCAGAGAGGAGCATGATCCGTTAGACAAGTTCTGTCAGTCTATCCACTTTGCCCTGCTTGACAGGGCTACAGGACCAGCTCGTCAGTAAAAGACAGTAGCTATTGTGTTCCAGGAAACCGTGGTGGCGTAGTGGTTAAGTGCCGCGGCTGCTAACCAAAGGGTGGGCAGTTCAAATCTGCCAGGCGCTCCTTGGAAACTCTATGGGGCAGTTCTACTCTGTCCTATAGGGTCGCTATGAGTCGGAATCGACTCGATGGCACTGGGTTTTTTTTTTTTTTTTATTGTGTTCCTGGGCAAGACAGAGAACTATGCCCCAAGCGCTGATACAATTGGGCGGAAGAGTAATTGGTTGAACAACTATATTCAAGGGGGTGCAGTGGCTGGATCAGTGTTATTCTGAAGGTAATTTTCTAGAGAAGAAACACAGGACATGGGTTTGCATTCTAGAATGTTGGAACCAAACATTCCAACAAAGCTGTCCTCAGCTTCGTCCTGGTGAACGTTTTCATCGGTGACTTGGGTGGGAAACAGAGAATCTGTGCTTACCGAGTCTGCAGAGGCAGGAGGGAGAGCCAGTGTGGGCTGTGTGAAGCTCTGTCTTTTGATTTGGTGGTCTCCCAGGAGAGGAGAGGAGCCAGATTAGAAGTTTTGGTGAGATGACTTCCAGGAAACAAAAGCCACCACTACCTGAGATAGAGTTGTTGGGTGGTGCAAACTATTAAGCACTCGACTACGAGCTGAAACGTTGTCAGTTCAAACCCACCCAGTGATGCCTCAGAAGACAGGCCTCGTGATCAGCTTTTGAAAGGTCACAGCCTTGACAACCCTACAGAGCAGCTCTACTCTGCACACATGGGGTCACCGTGAGTTGGAATTAACAACAATATTAGCAGAAGGAAGCACTTACTGGCAGGTAGGATGGGGCTGTATCCTGTGGGGTTGCTGGTTTTGTGGTCTGCTATTGCAGTCCTAGACTGGAGCCTTGGGTTCAAATCCCATAAGACCCCTGGCTGAGTCAGCCCAAAAGGGCTCGTCAACCTGCAGGTGGTTTCCTGTGACTGGATCCCTCAGAAATGACGTTGGCAATGAGGTTTGTAAGAAGAGGCAGAGCTGGGATAGGAGTCAGCTCTCTTGGCCTAGCTTGCCGCCGTCATCCCCCGGTCCCTATAAATGCCCAGACACCTCCTAGTAAATCTCCTCCAAAGGCCTCAGCCAAAGACCTACGTGTCATTGCTATTTATATATTAGCAGGAATTAGTTTCTTGGTTCCCAAGACAAGGAGCAAGAAGGCACGGAATCAGGGGTGATTAACCAGTAAGCATGGTGAGCACTGGCTTACAGTAAGCAAGGTACACAAGGGCTTAACTGTGTTTATTTACTAATCTTTGATGTGGTGAAAAACAGGTGAAATTGTGCACTATAGATTAGTAAGTAAACACAATTAAGCCCGTGCATAAACCTACTACCATTGAGTCAATTCCAACTCATAGTGACCCCATAGGGTTTCCAAGGCTGTAAATCTCTAAAGAAGCAGACTGCCACATCTTTCTCCTGTGGAGCCACTGGTAGTTTTGAACTGTCGACCTTTTGGTTAGCAGTCAATCACTTTAACCACTGCGCCACCAGGGCCCCTCAAGCCCATATATACCTTACATTTGGGGTAATCCAACGCTGTGTGGAATTGAGTTTTCCTAAGAGGGAGAGAATAAGTAACCATTCAAGACAGAGGCTTCCACAAGGGGGCTTTTCAAATCAGGTGAGAGGCTGTATCAGTTTCCTATTGCTGCTATAACAAATTGCTGCAAACTCAGTGGCTTTAAACAATACCCATTCACTATCTCACAGCTCTGTAGGTCAGAAGTCTGGCATGGCCTGGCTCAGAATCTCACAATGCCAAAATCAAGGTATTGGCCAACCTAGGCCTTTATCTGGAGACTCTTGGGAGAATATGCTTCCAAGCTCATTCAGGTTGCAGACAGAATCCAGTTCCTTGCTTTTTGTCAATTGGGAGCTTCTCACAGTTCCTTTAGGCCTCCTCCATTCCTCATCAGTTTGCCCCCTCCACCTTCAAACCAGCAAAGCCACATAGGGTCCTACTCAGGATTCGACTCTGTCTGACTCCAGCCCAAGAATGTTCTCGGCTTTTAAGGACTCATGTGATTAGACTGGATCTACCTGGATATTCTAGGTTCATTTCCCAAATTTAAGGTATGTAACCTTAATAACATCTGCAAAGTCTCTTTTGCTAGGAAACATATTCACTCAGAAGACGAGAGAACTGAGAATCTGAAGAAGAAGCATGGGTGTGGGGATGAAAGTCTAGATAACCCTCCACCTGCGTCCTAACTTGCTCCAGGGTCTGCCCTGCTGAGCCTCACAGTCCATATTGGTGATTGGTGGTGCGATGTGCCATAAGTGTGTAGGTCCCTTTTCTAGGTGTGATATTGCTCAAATAAGTTTGTATTCCCACCTCAGATAATGTATTTGGCAGATACATATTGACTTGCCCACACATGCACCACTGGAAAATAGAAAGTGCACTCATGTGCTTTCATGTAACTTGTGACAAGCTTTTTTTTTTTTTGTAAATAATTTTTATTGTGCTTTTAGTGAAAGTTTACAAATCAAGTCAGTCTGTCACATATAAACTTATATACACCTTACTACATACTCCCACTTACTCTCCCCCTAATGAGTCAGCCCGTTCTCTCCTTCCAGTCTCTCCTCTCGTGACCGTTTTGCCAGTTTCTAACCCCCTTTGCCCTCCCATCTCCCCTCCAGACCAGAGATGCCAATATAGTCTCAAGTGTCAACCTGATGCAAGTAGCTCACTCCTCATCAGCATCTCTCTCCAACCCATTGTCCAGTCCAATCCATGTCTGATGAGTAGGCTTCGGGAATGGTTCCTGTCCTGGGCCAAGAGAAGGTTTGGGGACCGTGACCGCCGGGATTCTTCTAGTCTTAGTCAGACCATTAAGTCTGGTCTTTTTGTAAGAATTTGGGATCTGCATCCCACTGTTCTCCTGCTCCCTCAGGGGTTCTCTGTTGTGCTCTCTGTCAGGGCAGTCATTGGTTGTAGCTGGGCACCATCTAGTTCTTCTGGTCTCAGGATGATGTAGTCTCTAGTTCATGTGGCCGTTTCTGTCTCTTGGGCTCATAATTGCCTTGTGACGTTGGTGTTCTTCATTCTCCTTTGATCCAGGTGGGTTGAGACTCATTGATGCATCTTAGATGGTCGCTTGTCAGTGTTTAAGACCCCAGACACCACACTTCAAAGTGGGATGCAGAATGTTTTCTTAACAGAATTTATTTTGCCAATTAACTTAAATGTCTCCTGAAGCCATAGTCCCCAAACCCCTGCCCTTGCTCCACTGATCTTCGAAGCATTCAGTTTATTCAGGAAACTTCTTTGCTTTTGGTCCAGTCCAGTTGAGCTGACCTCCCCTGTATTGAGTGTTGTTCTTCCCTTCACCTAAAGTAGTTCTTACCTACTATCTAATCAGCAAATAACCTTCTCTCACCTTCCCTCCCTCCTCCCTCTCGTAACCACAAAATAATGTGTTCTTCTCAGTTTAAACTATTTCTCAAGTTCTTATAATAGTGGTCTTATACAATATTTCTCCTTTTGCAACTGACTAATTTCACTCAGCATAATGCCTTACAGATTCCTCCATGTTATGAAATGTTTCACAGATTCATCACTGTTCTTTATCGATGCGTAGTATTCCATTGTGTGAATATACCATAATTTATTTATCCATTCGTCCGTTGATGGACACCTTGGTTGCTTCCAGCTTTTTGCTATTGTAAACAACACTGCAATAAACATGGGTGTGCATATATCTGTTCGTGTAAAGGCTCTTATTTCTCTAGGATATATTCCAAGGAGTGGGATTTCTGGGTCGTATGGTAGTTCTATTTCTAGATTTTTAAGGAAACGCCAGATCGATTTCCAAAGTGGTTGTACCATTTTACATTCCTACCAGCAGTGTATAAGTGTTCCAATCTCTCCACAGTCTCTCCAACATTTATTATTTTGTGTTTTTTGGATTAATGCCAGACTTGTTGGAGTGAGATGGAATCTCATCGTAGTTTTAATTTGCATTTCTCTAATGGCTAATGATTGAGAGCATTTTCTCATGTATCTGTTAGCCGCCTGAATATCTTCTTTAGTGAAGTGTGTGTTCATATCCTTTGCCCAATTTTTAATAGGGTTGTTTGTCTTTTTGTGGTTGAGTTTTAACAGAATCATATAGATTTTAGAGATCAGGCGCTGGTCAGAGATGTCATAGCTGAAATTTTTTTCCCAATCTGTAGGTGGTCTTTTTACTCTTTTGGTGAAGTCTTTAGATGAACATAGACGTTTGATTTTTAGGAGCTCCCAGTTAGCTGGTTTCTCTTCGTCATTTTTGGTAATGTTTTGTATTGTGTTTATGCCTTGTATTAGGGCTTCTAACATTGTCCTTATTTTTTCTTCCATGATCTTTATCGTTTTTAGTCTTTACGTTTAGGTCTTTGATCCATTTGGAGTTAGTTTTTGTGCATGGTGTGAGGTATGGGTCTTGTTTCATTTTTTTGCAAATGGATATCCAGTTATGCCAGCACCATTTGTTAAAAAAGGCTATTTTTTCCCCAATTAACTGACACTGGTCCTTTGTCAAATATCAGCTGCTCATATGTGGATGGGTTTATATCTGGGTTCTCAATTCTGTTCTATTGGTCTATGTGCCTGTTGTACCAGTACCAGGCAGTTTTGACTACTGTGGCAGTACAATATGTTCTAAAATCAGGTAGAGGTAGGCCTCCCACTTTGTTCTTCTTTTTCAGTAATGCTTTACTTATCCGGGGCCTCTTTCCCTTCCATATGAAGTTGGTGATTTGTTTCTCCATCACATTAAAAAATGTCGTTGGAATTTGGATCAGAAGTGCACATTTTTACTATGTTAAGTCTTCCTATCCATGAGCAAGGTATGTTTTTCCACTTATGTAGGTCCCTTTTAGTTTCTTGCAGTAGTACTTTGTAGTTTTCTTTGTATAGGTCTTTTACATCTTTGGTAAGATTTATTCCTAAGTATTTTATCTTCTTGGGGGCTACTGCGAATGGTATTGATTTGGTGATTTCCTCTTTGATGTTCTTTTTGTTGATGTAGAGGAATCCAAATAATTTTTGTATGTTTATATTGTAACCTGAAACTCTGCCGAACTCTCCTATCAGTTTCAGTAGTTTTCTGGAGGATTCCTTAGGGTTTTTTATGTATAACATCATGTCATCTGCAAATAGAGATAATTTTACTTCTTCCTTGCCAATCTGGATGCCCTTTATTTCTTTGTCTAGCCTAATTGCTCTGGCTAGGACCTCCAGCACAATGTTGAATAAGAGCAGTGATAAAGGGCATCCTTGGACAAGCTTTTATATTTTAAACAATTTTATGGCAACATTTGTTGACCTACAGCTGGAATTCCATGTATGGACTACAAACAGACCTCAAAAAACAAAGGCTAGAGAGAAGGGTGGTTACCTGATTAGAGCATTATTCCTTACACACACACTCATGCACAGAACCACACACACATGCATGCACAGACATGTAAACACACACGCACATGCACTTAAACACACATAAACATGCACACACCCACACAATGTATACACATGTGGGCAGAGTCAATCAGTGATATGTAGCTAATCATTAAGTGTCTATATTGCACTGCTCTTGGAATATAACATGTGCTAAATAGATGCCATGATTATCAACACTAGTCACATCAGTCTAGGGGAGTCCGGGTTCCCCAATAATAGTGACAAAATACTATTCCCTCACTCATGCAGTAACTATGTGCCATGGAGTCGGGGAGTGTCTCTGCTCCCAAGGGACCTTCTCACAATTTAGTGGCGGAGACAAGTAAACCCTACAACATAATGTGAAGAGAGGGCACAGTAGGGATCAGAAGAGGGTTTATGGGTCCCCACCATACATGGCTAACTATTCCTGTGTGGCTCTCAGGGGCTCAGCCACCCTCTCCATAAGTGGGGGCAACAGTCTACACCCCAAGCACCTTTCACTGGCTTCTTCCCACTGGAGCTGTGCTGTTCCCTCCACCCTGTGTGCCAGGCTGCATGTCCAGTTCTGCACTTGGGCCCAGATACCATATCACCCCTGTGAGAGGCAGGGGCTTACCTGGGGCTAGGGGAGGTCCAATGCAATGGATCCCTTTTAACTCCCAACAAATAATTGGGTGGGACTATACAAATAAGGTGCTTGTGACCCACCAAGGAAATTGGAGAGCTTGCTAATAATGCAAATGAGGTACATGGCACCCCTATGGGGTAGGGCCATGCAAATAAGGTGTATGGAACCCTAACCAAGAGGATTGGTCACTTTTGCCATCCTGCTAGGCTTAAAATGAGCCAACCCAGAGGTGGAAAAGGGGGACCTTACTACCACCAAGGAAGAAGAGCTAGGAGTGGAACACATCCTTTAGACCCAGGATCCCTGTGCTGAGAACCTCCTAGACCCAGGGAAAGATTGATACCAAGACACATGGATATCTCCAAGGAACACCAGGCCCACAGATTTTGAAAGGAGACAAAGATCTTCCCCTAGAGCTGACAGACAGAAAAAGCCTTTCCCTGGAGCTGGCACCCTGAATTCAGACTTCTAGCCTCCTAAACTATGAAAGAATAAATTTCTGTTTGCTAAAGACATCCACTTATGGTATTTCTATTATAGCAGCACTAGATAACTAAGACAGGTAGGTCACATGTATGCACACACATACACACACAAACACGGGGGCCTAGTGCCAAGATTCCTGTTTCCCTCTCTCTCTTCTCTCCTGTCCATTCCTCACTCCTGGTCCACATCCCCACATGACTCACTGTTTCAGAGAGAGGGGTTAAGGCCTGAAGCCTCCTGTGAGCTGGTGGAGCAGTCCCATGCCCACCTTTCCCCTCACTCCTAATCCTCACTCTCTCATCCTAACCAGATGTTAAGGCCCTATTCAACTTTAGTCCCTGCCTACTCAGAGTGGCCCTACTATGTGAACCAGGAATCATGAATAAGGCTGTAATAAGGGATGGAGACATTTGATTCCACTTAATGGGATGTGTCCAGTTAGAAATGGTCCTGGTTGCAAATAACAGAACACCCAGCCTAAAAAAAGCTTAAACCATAAGCACATTTAATTATCTCACAGAATAGAAAGCCCAGAAATAGGTGGCCCCAGGGTTTGGAGGTTCAGCAGTATCTTTGAGATCCAGGCTTTTCCCGTCATACTGCTCTGCCATGTTCAGCCTGACTAAATTGGGTCTCCACATTGTCACAAGATGGCAGCCACAGCTCCAACATTCACACCTTCATAGCATTCAACAAAGATATAAGGGGGTGGAGGGAGCAGGGGCTTTCTTTTCACATGGCTTCTCTTTCTCTCTCTCTTTTTTTTTTTTTCAAGGTAAAAGAGAACCCCTGTTTCAGATAGGAGATAGTTTCAGATCTCCTACTGAACTCTAGAGTAATTGTTACAGTAGACAACTTAATTCTTCCTTGGTCACCCGTGTTCCCACGGAAAGAAGCTCCAAGCCAAGATTTGATCAGCCCAGCTTATTTGCCAAGGAGGGTCAGTGTTCTCTTTCCTACCTGTTCTCACCAGCTGCACCCACTCTCTTGCCTCTCCTACTCCTGTTCCCATGGTCCCTCTGCCCACATCTCTATGGTGCCCCCCGAATGTGAAACAATGTCACCCAATAGATCAGCAGTCCCAGAGGTAGAAGTCAACACAGCCTGCAAACAAATGAAACTGTTACTAAATATAAAAAGAATGTTTGTGATTGTTTCATTTCTTCATTCATTTACCAAATGCACATTAGTCTTGTGTAAGTGCCAGACGCTGGGCTGGGGAACAGAGAGACAGTAAATAACAGAAACTCACACAAATAAATGTATCATCATACATTGTGATAGATGCTAAGGATATTTACAGAGTTGCTGTGGGCTCTGACTTGATCTGGAGTGGGGTTGGAGGGTGATCAGGAAAAAGCAGAGTTGCGGGCAGAGAGTGAGCTGGCCAGGCACAGGGGGAAGGCATGGGCAGGGAATGCTGCAGTGGCTGATACCAGCTTGGGAGAGCCATCTGTGCATCTCTTTCCAACTCCGCATTCAGTGGCTTCATGTCTGTGGCTTGAAATAAGCCATGGTGGGTGCTTTGTAACAACCCAGTGGCACCTGAACCCAAGGTTGGTGGGATCTCCAAGACACCGAAGAAAGAGTCCAGAATCAGCGATCATGACATATGGTTTATTGGAAAGCTAACTTATGGGACGATGGCCCAGGGTGGTGGCTGGACCAGTTTAGCACTCTGCAACTGCCTAGCAGGGGACACAAGCTTATATATCAATCCAGCTAGGACCAAGGCTCATTGTTTTTCTTCCACATCCTTGGGCAGTCAATGTTCTTAGGGACTTCATGTCCAGGCCCCAATGTTTTTCTACTTGTTGCTAAGGCATTCCTCGGCTTTGGCCACCAGCCAGTCATGCCACTCCTGGCCTTGTACCTTAGCCTGAGTCCATCCCGAATTCATCCCCAGCATGCTTCAGGGAAGAGCAAAACTGACTCCATTAGGAGGAGATGCATATAGCTGAACAGAGTTACCCTATGGTGGGAATATTTACACTACAGAAATTGGCAACCACTACAAATCAAGGAGGATCCCTAGGACCAGTGGTTAAGCGTATGGCTGTTAACCAAAAGATTGGCAGTTTGAATCCGTCAGCTGCTCCTTGGAAACCCTATGGGGTAGTTCAGGCTTCTTTCCTTGGAGAGCTGGGAACATGTGCCAGCACACCACTGGGCAGAGGGGTGACTTCTGAGCATGTGCAAAGGCCTGGGGGCCCACAGTCATTATTTAAAATCCTTTCCCCGCAAGGTTCTGTAGACTTCTCACCTGTAGGATACATCATGAAACACTGTTTTGAATCACTCCACACTTGGGGCTGTGGGGCTGAATGCATCGAGGTCTGATGAGAAGCAGAGTGAGTTGGCATTTAATGAAGGTAAGGATGACAATGGCAACAACCAGCTGTCAGGGAAGAGTCTTGTAACTCACAGGGCAGCTCCAACTCTCCGTGGCCCTCACAGCTCCCCTCCAAGTGCAATCTCACAGGCTTTCCAAGCCATCCTGGTTACTCTCCTCTGCAGACCATCTGCTCAAAGTAAAGGAAATCAAATATCTTCCCTAATTGGCCTCCTTCCTCCAGTACACTGTTTCCCAGATCCTTCCCTCTGTTGTGACTAGCTCACACAATTCTTAGGTAGGAGTCTCAAGTTTCCAACATTTGAGGTATACTGCATCCTCTAAAATTTCCTTTAATCCCCACCTCCTCCAGGAAGCCTTCCCTGATTACCCCCAAGTCCACATGGATGCTCCATTTTTTGGTGTCCCTTGGCAGATGTGCTCTTCATTTTTTCACTAGTGGGGTTGGTGGCTTTGTAGCTGGCCTCAGGTTAATTCACAAGTGTGCAATCAGATTTTCCAGTAGAGTATAAGCTCCTTAGAGTCAGAGAGTACACTTCCTCTTTGTACTCATCCTCCTCATTTGTATTACCATTGGCTCCTAAAAAATGGCTAAAATGAGGCTGGGCACTTGGAGATATGACCCAAATTCTGAATCAATTATTGTAAAGATGCAATAATGAGTTCTGAAAAGGAGGAGAAAGGGCAAAAGAGTGGCCGAGTAAGCCTCTTTTACCTCCCTGTCCAATGTGCAGCAAGGCCCTGAGGAAGAGGACAGCATGGAGTTGTTAAACCAGAACACAAACCTCAAGGTCAAGCATGGGCCGCCTGGCCCCTCCACTGACCAGCTATCCAACCTTGGGCATATTATTTTAATCTCTCTGAGGCTCAGCTTTCTCATCCCTAAAATGTGGACAATAAAGCCCACCTAGGGGTGGGGTGTGATGGTCAATGAGGAACACATGTGAGCAGCACCTAGGAGGGCAGGTAGCTGTCACTTGATGGCTGTGACTTTGCCCCCTGTTAGGTGGGTCAGCAGGGGGTCTGGGTCATTGTAGCCACAGACATGACATCGTTTATTCATCTGCTTACTGTCTGTTTCCCTCTCTAGGACCTAGTCTGTTTTGTTCATTGTTGTTTCCCCAACATTCAGGCTTTGCATATTTGTTGTTGTGTGCCATTGATTCCAACTCATAGTGACCCCCGTAGGACAGGATAGAACTGCCCCATGAGGTGTAATCTTTAGGGAGCAGACTGCCACACCTTTCTCCCGTGGAGTGGAGAGTGGGTTTGAATCACCGACCTTTTGGTTAGCAGCTGAACACTTAACTACTGCACCACCAAGACTCCTTCTGCATATAGTAGGTGCTTAACATTTGTTGAATGGAGAGACCAGTTGTGCTATACTCAGCTGTTAGAGAGCAACTACTTATTTTCACATAACTGTGTTTTCCCAGCAGCTGCCCCCACCTCCCTCCCTTGGGCTGCAGTAGCAGACTCAGCTGGGCCCTATTATTCATTCTCTTCCAGCTTCTGCTTTGCCTCCCCACTGTCCAGACAGCTCCCTGGCCTCCTTGGCTGTGATTTATGCTCCACGACCTGACCCCTGGCCTCGCCCCTCACGTGTCATCCCCTCTGTGACAAGCTGCTGTTTTAACTCTATGCAAATTCTCTGACCCAACTTGTCCCTGCTCTCCAATCCCAGCCCTGTGGTCACTGGGTCACCCTGTGGCTTGCTGAAGGTCAACCGTGAATGGCTCTAAATTTTCTCAAGTGCAGTCCAAATGCCACCAGCTGAGGGGCTCAGTGAAGAGTGCTGGTGGTGGGGGAGGAAGGTCCTGCCCAGACCCTGGCTTATTGTAGAGTCTGGCTCCTTCCTCCTTCTGGGGCTCACCCCCCACACCCCTCCACACACATGCACGCACACACACACACACACACACACACACACACTGCATCAGGTATTAAAGGGGCCCCCTCTCCTTTTATTTTTTATGCTGCAATTCAGCTATGTCACCAGCCAATATTTTGACTTGGAAGAGGCAACCTGAGCCAGCAGATGCAGATCAACTTGACCATGACCATGATCAACTCACCACAACTTTTCCAGAATCATGGTAGGTCCCAGCACCCCCTAGCCTCCCCAGGAGGAAAACAGGAGCCATCAGTAGAGGTAGCCCCTTTCCTCACCGGCTCCACTGGCAATGTCCTTGGCAGTGACTGCCAACTCTGTCCACGCCAGGGACATGACCACCAGAAGCTCCTCAGCGAAGGTCAGCGACTCCGGCCCACAGCCTCTGAGTCACAGTGGGTCTGGGCTCCCTCTCCAGGAGATAGACATCAGCCCTCCTAGCCCCTCAATAGGCAGCTTCAGGGAGGGAGGCCAAGGTACCAATCCGGGGCTCTGTGTAGGCTCCTGGGCTGCCATTCCTACCCTTCCTTTTCTTTCTAGCTGCTCTTTCCCTCCCTCTTTCTTCTCCTCTTTCCCTCCCTCTCACTCTCTGGCTCACCAAGTGGAGGCTGTAATGCAGCCATAACTCAGAATTGTGACCAGATGACCATGTAACTGAGTTGAACTCCAGTCAGTCATGACATCACCCTTGTTCTCAAAACCTCCACTTTGGCTCCTCTGACGAGCTCACATCCACTTAGGGTTTGGCTCCAAAGCCACTGGTCTTACTTGCTCCATATTACCTCAAAAGAGCTACTTATGCTCTGCAAACCTCCCCCAGCCTCTGAGGTCAACTGCAGCTCATGTAGCGACCATTCCAATGTTCTGAGTGAAAGGACAGAGGCCCATGATGCTTTTGGCTCCTTGGAGCCCTTCTGCGGAAATCCCTGCAACCACCAACCAAGTATTTTTCAAATCCCCTTTAAATATGTTAACGTTTTCAAAACATGGAAAGCAACTGTAAGGCTCAGCTGCTCTCACATCAGCCAGAAAGGGGCAGCCCTCACTCCAGGCTGCTTACATCTCCCCTCTCCCCCGCCCTCCTCACCCTCTTCCAGGGTCTAGTTTTCTGCCAGGAGCAGCTCATCACTGTTCTGTAATGAGTCTCATGTGGTCAGGTTCTAGGATTGTGAGGTTTGAAACTTATCTTTGGGGAGGGAGCTAGTGAGGCCACATTAATAATAATTTGGTGTTGGGTACCATGGAGTCTGTTCCGACTCATAGTGACCCCAGGTGGTCCCAAGTGATAGAAGCGCCCCGTAGGGCGTCCTAGGCTGTAATCTTTACGGGAGCAGATTGCCAGATCTTTCTTCCATAGAGCCTCTGGGTGGCTTCAAACTGCCAACATTTTGGTAATAGTGATGAAACATTATTTTTGCAGCTCAGAGCAGTGACAACCTTGCCCCAGATTCCTCTACCTCAATCACAGTAGTCCTGGCCACTTTGCAACATCCTCTGGTGTCCTGACCCTGTAGGTCTCTGGCTCCATGGCTGCTGCTCCAGGTGGAGAGGTGACACAGTAGCTTTTTTGCTGGGACCTTCTTCTGCCTCTGACATCAGCCAGGTAGCTCCCAGGTTGCTGCTGCCGCCAGCTCACTCACAGCCCTGGCTCTGGTCTGCGTGCAGATGGTCTGAAGTGAGAAAACACCTTTCACCTCCTCCACCCCCACCAACGTCCAGCCTTGCTCTAGTGACACAACCCCTTTTCTCTTCCACACAAGTTAGAGGTTCATGTAACTTGTGTCTGAGGACCCTGGGCAAAGGGACATGCAAGAGGAGAGGATGATCCGAGTAGCGCAGATTCAAAATTATTTTCAAAATTTCCCCGCCCCCTGCATGAAGCATGCACATTTGCACTTGCTGTCCCCTTATGGCAGTCATTCTCAAAGGTGGTCCCATGCTAAGAACACCTAGGAATGTACACCAATGTTCACTGCAGCTCTATTCACAATAACTGCAAGGTGTAAACAACCTTAATGTCCACCAACTGGTGAATGGATAAAAAAATGGGCCTCATATATGCAACAGAATACTGCTGAGCCATAAAGAGAAATGAAGTCCTGATACATGCTACCAGATGGATGAGCCTTGAAAACATTATGCTGAGGGAAATAAATCAATCCCATATGGACAAATATTGCATGATCTCGCTTGTATGAGATAACAAGAATGGGCAAATGTATATAGGGACCAAAGTTTATCAGTGGTTACCAGGGGTAGGAGGAAGGGGGAAGAGGGAGTCATTGAGAAGCAGTGAGTTTCTGTTTATGGAGTTGGGAAATTGCCAAGGATTATGACTGATGGTTCACAACTTGATTAATGTAATTCATATCACTAAATTGTACACCTGAAAAATGCTGAATTAGTGGATGTTGTGTTATATGTATTTCTACAACAATAAAAAGAAATGAGCACCTAGGCAGGATTTTCAACCCTCCACACACCTACAAAGATATTGACGCCTCCACTCTACATAGATGTAGTAAGCACTGCAAGCTACCTACTCTGCCAGGCTGTCTGTTGGTACTCATCACTCCTTGGGGCTCCATCTCCTCTGTAATGCAGGGGTTGGAAGCCTGGAGCTATATTTCCCAGAATCCTTTGTCAATAGGCTTCTCCTTTAGATTCCCCAATAAGAGGTACTCATCTGAGAACTGGAAGGGAGAAGAGAAACAGAGGTAATTGTTTTTCCTTTAGCAGCAGTGGGCAGACAAATTGGTTTTAGCTATATTACCTCAGGTGTTTTGAAATAGAAAACAGATTGCAAACCTCTTCTGTATGAGGTTTTGCAGCTGCCTCTGGTCTTTCCCTTGTGA
Source organism: Loxodonta africana (assembly GCF_030014295.1). Lineage (NCBI taxonomy): Eukaryota > Metazoa > Chordata > Mammalia > Proboscidea > Elephantidae > Loxodonta > Loxodonta africana. Next base: position 107,539,997 of record NC_087342.1, read on the forward strand.
ATTACCTGCTGCAGGTAGCTCTAGTCATTTGTGGTGGTTTCCTGTGGTAGTTACTTCCTGATATCCTGAAGTCTAGCAGTGAACCTTCGAGCTAGTGCCAGCCTTTCTTGACCTTCTTTCCTTTAGCCCTTATTGATAGCAAGCACAACCAGCAGCTGTTCACGCATCATCAAGTGAGACCTACTCCCCCTGTCCATTATCATCAAGGCCTTGAGTGACAGACAGGGCACCTGTGGCTCAATTAGCAGCTGGTCAGCCATTATCATGGAGTCACTATGAGCCAGAATCAACTCGATGGCAGTGTTTTTTTTTTTCCAGCCATTACCAAACATAATCTGCCCCCTCCTGTTGATTGTCCTCAAGACCCTGAGCTCTGCTCATGCATCAGTTTCCGCCTTAAACCAGCAACACAGTTTACTAGCCTCAAAAGTGTCCTAAAGTAACCTAAGCCTCATTAAGACCTAATTAAATATTAAAATCTCCACCCAGGGCAGGACTTATCTGCCATTTTGTGTACATACTAAGGGGAAAAAAAGCAATTTGTCTTACTGTGCCCGTGCCCATGATAATCTATGTAGTCCATGATGTTTGTATGTACTTCCTTGTGAAAGGCAGTATAAAACGTTCTGCCATTATTTGTTCAGGGAGCTTGATTTGAGGTATACACCTCTTGTTCCTTGCCTGCGCACTTGCAATAAACACTCTTCCTCCATTTTTACCTCAGTGTGTCTTCACTGATGAGAAGCCACACCAGGTAGGACTTGCTTCGGGTAACACTACTACCATCTTGTAAACACCCAATTCCCAGCATCAACTTCCTTTCTGCTTGAACTATTTAAATTAGTGCTGTTTTTTCTGACTGATATACATATTCAACATCCATTCATACCTCCTTCCTTATAAATAGATTCCTGATTTGCCCAGCTACAAAGTACAAATGTCACCATCTGACCAATGAATCATAATTGAAAGTCTACTGAAGCTTGGGGGGATATGTTTCACTTTTATGATCCATGTATTGCCCCTCCTTCCTCTTCCTTGTTGCTTCTTCCTCTTTCCTTACTTTTTCTACTTCCTGCCTGGAACTTGGACTTAGTGGCTAGAAGTTCAACAGCCATTTTGTGACCACGAGATGAAGTAAAGGCCAAGGAAATTGTGGAAATCACAGCCCTGAACCTCTTAAACCTCTTAACTAAAAAAAAAATAGTAGGAAATGCCTTTTCTGAATTTATTGTTTTGTGAGAAAAAAAATCTCCTACTTAATTTATGCTAACCACTGTTTAGTCGTGTTTTCTGTTACTTATAGCCAAGAGCAATCCTTATTGATTCAGTAGAGATGCCCATCTACCTTGCCTCTTTGAGAATCATTCTCACATTGAGCCATATTACTTCAGGTGTGTCAAGATAGAAAACAGGCTACAAACCTCTTCTGTACTGGAGAATTCCTTTCCCAGGTCGCTTGGCCTTGCAGGTGCATACAAACCTATCCAGCTGCCTCAATAGCTCCCAAACATGTCCAGACATATCTTTGTCCACAATATGTAGACATCCTAGACCAGTCTTCTGATATCAAAGCATGCATGGGCTTTATCTAGAGTCTTCTAATCAAACAAACTCAACTCTAAAATATAACCCATCCCTTTCTTCTCTATAAAAAAAAAAAAAATTTTTTTTAATAAGGCCTAAATAAAAACCAAACCAGTTGCTGTCAAGTTGATTTGACTCATGGTTGATCCCATGTTTGTCTTTGTGGAACTGTATTCCATAGGATTTTCAATGGCTGTGACCTTTTGGTAGTAGATACACTCAGAGGTGGATACAATCCTCTGAGTGGATTTGAACTGCCAACCTTTCAGTTAGTAGCTGAGTGCTTAACCATTTGCATACAATCACAATAATCTGTTACATTTGAACCAGGGTCAGAAATTCACACATACGGGTGAATAAAATATACCTTCTTTATTGCCTATCTGTGGCTCTCTCCTTCACAAACATCTTCATCCTTCATCGTCTGCATATGGGAGGGAGCCCCTAAATTTGTGGCTGTAGAAGGTGGTGTTACATGTATTGCAGCGCTCAGATGGAATGCTAAAATGCTTGTATATGACAGAGAGTACCTATGTCCAAGTTCTCACTGTGAAGCAGATTTGGGCTTCCTTTGAAAAAGCTATAATTAACATGGGTGATTGAGATTATGCCAGGAGTAATAGCGGCAGAGACGTGTGTCTGCTTACCCATGGCAGTGGGTGGTGTTTTTGCTTATTAAGGGAAAGAGAAAGTAGTTTTGTCCTAAAATAAAGTGTTTGGGCGTTCCAGAATGAGAAAGAAGATAGTGAGGGAAAAACTTCTATGGATATAGGAAGTTGTAGAAGGTTTGTGAAAAAGAAATTTTATTTTTCTTGAATTATTATACCTGCATATAATGAGTCTCAAAACAAGCAATGAAATATATTAAAATTTTGCCACAGCTGGCTAAGTTTTTATGGTTTTAGTCATAAAATTTTTTAAAACAGAAACTCGTAAATCATTTACTACCAAATATACTAATGTAGATACTGGAATTTGGCTTTTTCTCTGTTAAAGTGACAAAGTGGTCCTGAAGAATTCAATCTGCTTTTTCTTCATTTCTAAAAAAGTTTTTTTAATCTTTTTTTTTTTTTAACATTTTATTATGCTTTAGGTGAAAGTTTACATAGTGAATTAGTTTCCCGTTCAATAATTTATACACGATTTTTTCCACGGCATTGGTTGCAATCCTCACAATGTGTCAGCCCCCTCCCCATTTCTGCTCTGGGTTCCCCACTTCCATTCCTCCGGTTTCCCTGCCCCTTCCTGCCTTCTCATCTATGCTTTTGGGCAAACGTTGCCCTTTGGGTCTCATATAGTTGGTTGTTCTAAGAAGCACCTTCATCACAGGTGTTTATTGGTAGTTTTATGGGCTTATTATTTGGCTGAAAGGTGACCTCCGAGAGCTGTCTCAGTCCCACGTTAGGAGGGTGTCTTAGGGCTATAGTCTTGGCGGTTCTTCCAGTCTCTAGCAGACCAGTAAGTCTGGTCTTTTTTATGAATTTCGATTTTGTTCTACATTTTTCTCTCACTCTGAGACCTTCTATTGTGTTCCTGGTCAGAGTGGTTGGTAGTGGAAGCCAGGCACCATCTAGTTCTTCTGGTCTCGGTTTAGTGGAGGCTGTGGCTCATGTGGATCATTAGCCCTTTGAACTAATTGCTTTCTCGAGCCTTTGGCTTCCTCACTTTCCGTTGCTCCAGTTGGGATGGGACCGATAGGTGCATCTTAGATGGCTGCTCGCAAGCTTCTAAGACCCCGGGTGCTACTCACCTCAGGAGGACGCAGAACATTATCTTCATGGACCGTGTTATGGCAGTTGATTCAGACACCCCCCAAGACTCTGGCCCTTAACCCTCAATCCCAGCATCTCGGACCCTCAAGGTTTTTGGTTATGTCTAAGAAGTTTCCATAACCGTGCCCCCTATGTGCTCTATTATCTATATGAATATACATGCAGCACATATAAATATGTATGTAGAAATATCCACAACTGTACCTATATATGTGCCTGGGTGTGCTCCTGTACAACCTAACCTCCCACACCTATTTAGCAAACATATCTACCTATGTATCCACTTGTAAATTACTGTTTGTTATTACTATTGTTGCAGGATCGTATATGCTGTAGTATTTACCGTAGTTGGCCTTTATTCTTGCAAACCTCTCAGTGTCTTCCTTTGCCTTCACCACGTTGTGCTAACTTTCTCCATATTGTGTATTGCCTTTCCCTTCACCAAAATGAACACGTGTCTACGATCTAGTCAGTGATTCTCTCTCCCTACTCCTCCCGTGGAAACCCTGGTGGCGTAGTGGTTAAGTGCTACAGCTGCTAACCAAAAGGTTAGCAGCTCAAATCCACCAGGTGCTCCTTGAAAACTCTATGGGGCAGTTCTACTCTGACCTATAGGGTCGCTATGAGTTGGAAGCTACTCGACGGCAACGGGTTTGGGTTTTGTTTTTTTACCCCTCCCACCCCTGGTAAACATCAAAGGATGTTTCTGTGTGTAAACCTTTTCTTGATTTTTAGTACCGGTGGACTCATACTACGTATGTCCTTTTCTGATTGACTAATTTCACCCAGCATAATGTCCTCCAGATTCATCCATGTTGTGAGATGTTTCATTTTTATGGTTGAATAGTATTCCACTGTGTGTTTGTGCCACAACTTGTTTATACATTCATCCATTGATGGGTACTTAGGTTGTTTCCATCTCTTTGCAATTGAGAATAATTCAGCCATGAACATGGGTATGAATATGTCTATTTGTGTCATGGCTCTTATTTCCCTACATACCTAAGAGTGGGTTGGCTGGGTCATATAGTATTTCTATTTCTAGCTTTTTAAGAAAGCACCATACCATTTTCCATAGCAGTAGTACCATTTTACATTTCCGCCAGCAGTGTATGAGTTCCAATCTCCCACAACCTTACCAGCATTTGTTGTTTTCTGCTTTTTTGATCAGTGCCATTATTGCCAGGGTGAGATAGTATCTCAGTATTTGCACCTCTCTAATGGCTAATGATCCTAAGCATTTTTCATGTATTTGTCAGCTGCCTGAATGCCTTATCTGGTGACATGTCTGTTCATCCCTTTTGCCCATTTTTTAGTTGGAGTGTTTGTCTTTTTGTTGTTGAGGCGTTGAACTTTTCTATGAATTTTAGAGATTAGACCTTCATTGGATATGTTGTCAAAATTTTTTTCCTGGTATGTAGGTTCTCTTTTTACTCTTTTGGAGAAGTCTTTTGATGAGGATAAGGGTTCAAATTTTTAGGAATTTATAGTTATCTACTTTATCTTCTGTTTGTGCATTTTTAGTTATGTTTGAAAGTCTACTTATGCCATAAATTAGGGCCCTTAGATTTGTCCCTATTTTTTCTTCCACAAAATTTATAGTTTTAGGTTTTACGTTTATATTTTTGATCCATTTCATTTAGTGTTTGTTGATCTGCTTTTAACAAGTAGTAGTAAAAGATTTTTCTTTACCTTCTGTGCAATCTTCCCAAGTACCAGAGACACCATATTTCAGAACAACTTCCTGTGCTTTGTGCTAATTCCATCATGCTCTTGATAGTTTTTAACAAACTATAAAATTTCCCTAGTTTTGAGTCTAGAGACCATCTTCAGGTTTCCTGATTTGCTACAAGGACTCACAAGACGTAATAGCGGATTATACTCACAGCTAAGGTTTATTACACTAAATCGATACAGATATAGAACAAGAGTAACAGGAAAAAGGCAGAGTTCAGAGAGACCAAAGGCTCTGAATCCTCCCCTATCTGAAGACATACTTTCTCTCTGGCTATGAATTGTAAGGATGCATGTAACGAGTCTCTGCTTAGGGAAGCCCATTCAAATTCAGAGTCCAAGGCTTTTATGCAGGGGTGGCCACGTAGGCAAATCCCACTATGCAAACAGCCATGGGAACCTAAACTCAGGACCCCAGTGAAACCAGTTGTTTGTGCAAGACAACCTTGTTAAACTGGTATGTCACAGTCCATTGCTACAGATGTAAACAACAAAATTATCAATCATTAACATAAAGAACTTTCCAGGGGTCATATTCCTAGGAACTAACCAAGGGTCAACCATGGTGCCAATTTCCCATGGAGACATGCAAGGGGAGAAGTAGACCTGCTGTGTTAACTCTTTCTTCACAAAGGTGTAACTTTCTTACATGTTATTTAAAATACGGTAATTTTATTTTGATTAATAAGTGTACAGGCTATGGCCATTTATTGTTCTCAGACACCTATGAACCTTCTTAATCAAGTGACCAAATCTTCTCTCATAACTCTGGATTTTTCCTTCCCAAGAGTACAACAATAAAAATCCACCAAAACTTCAGAATGTCTTTTATACCTAATATTACCTCTAAGATTTTTCAAAGAAAATCACCATTTTTTATTCATTCACTCTGTAAGAAAAAGGGTGCTACAGATAATCTGCCTTCAAGGAAGTACAGCCAAGGCTCCTTGGAAGTGAGGATGGGGAGACTTTGTCTCATGTACTTTGGACATGTTATCAGGAGGGACCAGTCCCTGCAGAAGGACATCATGCTTGGTAAAATAGAAGGTCAACAAAAAAGAAGAAGGCTCTCAAAGAGACGAACTGACAAAGAGGCTGCAACAATGGGCTTAAACATAGCAATGACTGTGAGGATGGCCCAGGACCAGGCAGTGTTTTGTTCTGTTGTACCTAGGGTCACTATGGGTCAGAGCTGACTCAACAATAGCACCTAACAACAGATGATTAGGTTTGTCTGGTACGCTCCATGTTCCTTAAACAGTCCAACACTATTATGGTGCAAATGGTTACCATGCTCACTGTCAAACAAAAGGTTGGAGATTCAAATTCACCCAGAGGTGCCTCAGAAGAAAAGCCTAGTAATCTCCTTCCAAAAAACCAGCCATCGAAAACCCTGTGGAGCACGTTCTACTCTGACACATACGGAGTCAATTTACAAGAACGTAGGCTACTAATTTAAAGGTTAGAGAGAGACCTAGAAAAGGAAGGGCTTCATCATACATTCATAAGAAAACAGAACACTGAATATGAAAATGAACAATCACAAACATGAGTAGAAGTTGGAGTTAACTTGACAATAACTATTTTTTTTTTAATTGTAAAAGTTGCATGTGAGGTGTTATCTAATCAAAAATTTAACTTTCCCTAGCTTATTTTTTTGTTTGGGTAAAATACTATTATAAATATAAATACACTTCAGAGATTGTATGTGTTATACAAAGGTGCTGGAGACTTGTGAATACTCTCAGGAAAACATTAATCTAGCCATTATGAAGTAATTATGTGTTACATCCTGATAAATTTCATTCTCCTGCATTCTTCTGATTTCTTCTCATGCTTGCCTGAAGGCTTTTTTATAAACTACAGGCTAGAGACTGGGTCTTCAACAAAGAACAGTCTTAGAACCTTAGAACTGTACCAGATACTCTATTACTACCTGAAGAAATAGACTCACAGTTGCAGGCTTCTGAGCTGATATCGCTTAGGTAAGTTTCAGAGTAAGGATTTCCAGGACCCTTTTTGGTCCAGAAGCAGATGACTTCATAAAAGTAGGCTGCTAACCAAGATCCAGAATATATTACATAGGACAAAATGAACTGATAAACTAACTGTGGTTGTTTTCGTTTTCATATTTAATGCTCCGTTTTATTATTATTATTTTTTTTTTTTGTAGCCCTTCCTTTCCTTTTCCTATCTCTAATCTCCAAGCTAGTAGTCTATGTTTTTGTAAACTGACATGAAACATTCTTTAAATGGTACCCTGTTTTCACTGATCTCTTAAAATCAGGAACATATATAATTTACTGAGTCTTTTTAATGGCAGTGTAGGTATTTGTATAGATACAATAAATATTTGTTCTCTTTTTTTTTTAACTAGAACATAATTAGAAAAAATGATTTTGTTACCAAGTATATACTGGAGTGTCATATATGAGAGTAAACCTCATTTAATCAGACATGAAAAGCCCACTATGAAGGAGCAAGAGTTGTGCTTCATATGTGGAACCAATGCCCACAAGCCCCCCTAGGAAGGTAGTCTGGTACTTGTTCTATGGTTTATCAAAAGGTCCCTTCCTGGGAATCCAGGAACCTTAGCAGATTTGGAGGACCTCAAGAGGAAATTAATTCACTTGCATTTGTATATTTATATAGGCAAAATTGCTGAAGATAATTTTTTGGGTTGCTTTCCTAACTTCAGAATAGAAGTTCAAAGAAGAGAAGTAAAAAAAAAAAAAATTCTGGGATAATAGAGGTTGCTGAAAATATAACTCCTTACAGAAACTTCAGTCAGAAGTTTATTTTCTAGCCCTAACAGTGCTTCACACCATATGGCTCTAGATCTATTGGCCATACTACAAGGACGTTTATGTATGTTAATTAATACTTTTTGCTGCATCTATGTAAGTGGTGACGCCAAAACAAAACCTAACTAAGAATAATACTTGAAGATCATTTATGATGACAGGGAGGACTATTCAGAAACGTTGTCCATAACTAGGAAACAGGCCAAAAAGATTATTGCATGTCCTTTCAGTGCTAAACACTCTCTAGCAGCACAGGGGGGATTACTGGGTTCTCTAGAGATGTGTTCTTCAGATTTGCTACTTACTATTGATTTAGGAAATTATAGAACAATATCATTAATATCACACGCAAGCAAAATTTTGCTGAAGATCCTTCAAAAACAGCTGCAGCAGTATATTGACAGGGAACTGCCAGAAATTCAGGCTGGTTTCAGAAGAGGATGTGGAACCAGAGATATCATTGCTGATGTCAGATGGATCCTGGCTGAAAGCAGAGAATACCAGAAGGATGTTTACCTGTGTTTTATTGACCATGGAAAGGCATTCGGCTGTGTGGATCATAACAAATTATGGATAACACTGCAAAGAATGGGAATTCCAGAACACTTACTTGTGCTCATGAGGAACCTTTACATAGATCAAGAGGCAGTTGTTTGGACAGAACAAGGGGATACTGATTGGTTTAAACTCAGGAAAGACGTGCATCAGGGTTGTATCCTTTCACCATACCTATTCAATCTGTATGCTGAGAAAATAATCTGAAAAGCTGGACTATATGAAGAAGAACGGGGCTTCAGGATTGGAGGAAGACTCATTAACAATCTGCATTATGCAGATGACGCAACCTTGCTTGGTGAAAGTGAAGAGGACTTGCAGCACTTACTAATCAAGATCAGAGACCGCAGCCTTCAGTATGGATTACACCTCAACATAAAGAAAACAAAAATCCTCACGATTGGACCAATGAACAATATCATGATAAACGGAGAAAAGATTGAAGTCATTAAGGGTTTCATTTTACTTGGATCCATTATCAACAGCCATGGAAGCAACAGTCAAGAAATCAAATGACACATTGCATTGGGTAAATCTGCTGCAAAGGACCTCTTTAAACTGTTGGAAAGCAAAGATGTCACCTTGAAGACTAAGGTGTGCCTGACCCAAGCCATGGTATTTTCAATCATATCATATGCATGTGAAAGCTGGACAATGAATAAAGAAGACTGAAGAAGAATTTGACACCTTTGGATTATGGTGTTGGCGAAGAATATTGAATATACCATGGACTGCCGAAAGAACAAATAAATCTGTCTTGGAAGAAGTGCAACCAGAATGCTCATTAGAAGCAAGGATGGCGAGACTGAGTCTTACATACTTTGGACATGTTGTCAGGAGAGATCAGTCCCTGGAGAAGGACATCATGCTTGGCAAAGTACAGGGTCAGTGGAAAAGAGGAAGACCCTCAATGGAGTGGATTGACACAGTGGCTGCAACAGTGAGCTCAAGCATAACAAGGATTGTGAGGATGGTGCAGGACGGGGCAGTGTTTCATTCTGTTGTGCATGGGGTTGCTATGGGTCAGAACCAACCTGATGGCACCTAACAACAAAACAACATTGGTTTAGGATTTTTTTTTTTTTTTTAATTTTTATTAAGCTTCAAGTGAACATTTACCATTCCAATCAGTCTGTCACATGTAGGTTTACATACATCTTACTCCCTTCTCCCACTTGCTCTCCCCCTATTGAGTCAGCCCTTACAGTCTCTCGTTTCGTGCCAATTTTACCTTCTTCCATCTCTCTCTATCTTCCCATCCCCCCTCCAGTCAAGAGTTGCCAACACACTCTCCCGTGTCCACCTGATTTAATTAGCTCGCTCTTCATCAGTATCTCTCTCCCCCCCACTGACCAGTCCTTTTCATGCCTGATGATTTGTCTTCGGGGTTGGTTCCTGTCCTGTGCCATCAGAAGTTCTGGGGAGCATTGTCTCTGGGATTCCTCTAGTCGCAGTCATACCATTAGGTGTGGTCTTTTAATGAGAATTTGGGGTCTGTATCCCATTGGTCTCCTGCTCCCTCAGGAGTTGTCTCTTGTGCTCCCTGACAGGGCAGACATCGATTGTGGCCGGGCACCAACTTGTTCTTCTGGTCTCAGGATATTGTAGGTCTCTGGTTCAAGTGGCCCTTTCTGTCTCTTGGGTTCTTAGTTGTCGTGTGACCTTGGTGTTCTTCCTTTGCCTTTGCTCCCGGTGGGTTGAGACCAATTAATGTATTTTAGATGGCTGCTTGTTGGCATTTAGGACCCCAGGTGCCACAATTCAAAGTGGGATGCAGAGTGTTTTCATAATAGAATTGTTTTGCCCATTGATTTAGAAGTCCTCTCAAACCAAGTTCCCCAGACCCCAGCCCCTGCTTCGCTATCCTTTGAAGCTTTCATTTTATCTCGGAAACCTCTTTACTTTTAATCCTGTCCAATTAGGCTGACCTTCCTTGTTTTGAGTGTTGTCTTTCCCTTCACCCAAAGCAGTTCCCATCTACAGATTGATCAATAAAAAGCCCTCTCCCTCCCTCCCTCCCTCCCTCCCCCCTTTGTAACCACAAAAGTATGTGTTCTTTTCCGTTTTTTCTATTCCTCAAGATCTTATAATAGTGGTCTTATACAATATTTGTCCTTTTGCAACTGACTCATTTCGCTCAGCATAATGCCTTCCAGATTCCTCCATGTTATGAAATGTTTCAGAGATTCGTCACTGTTCTTTATCGATGCGTAGTATTCCATTGTGTGAATATACCACAATTTATTTACCCATTCGTCCGTTGATGGACATCTTGGTTGCTTCCAGCTTTTTGCTATTGTAAACAGAGCTGCAATAAACATGGGTGTGCATATATCTGTTTGTGTGAAGGGTCTTGTATTTTTAGGGTATATTCCGAGGAGTGGGATTTCTGGTTTGTATGGTAGTTCTATTTCTAACTGTTTAAGATAACGCCAGATGGATTTCCACAGTGGTTGTACCATTTTACAATCCCACCAGCAGTGTATGAGAGTTCCAGTCTCTCCGCAGCCTCTCCAACATTTATTATTTTGTGATTTTTGAATTAATGCCAGTCTAGTTGGTGTCAGATGGAATCTCATCGTAGTTTTAATTTGCATTTCTCTAATGACTAATGATCGAGAGCATTTTCTCATGTATCTGTTGGCTGCCTGAATATCTTCTTTAGTGAAATGTGTGTTCATATCCTTTGCCCACTTCTTGATTGGGTTGTTTGTCTTTTTGTGGTTGAGTTTTGACAGAATCATGTAGATTTTAGAGATCAGGCGCTGGTCTGAGATGTCATAGCTGAATATTCTTTCCCAGTCTGTAGGTGGTCTTTTTACTCTTTTGGTGAAGTCTTTAGATGAGCATAGGTGTTTGATTTTTAGAAGCTCCCAGTTATCGGGTTTCTCTTCATCATTTTTGGTAATGTTTTGTATTCTGTTTATGCCCTGTATTAGGGCTCCTAGGGTAGATCCTATTTTTTCTTCCAAGATTTTTATCGTTTTAGTCTTTATGTTTAGGTCTTTGATCCACTTGGAGTTAGTTTTTGTGCATGGTGTGAGGTATGGGTCCTGTTTCATTCTTTTGCAAATGGATATCCAGGTATGCCAGCACCATTTGTTAAAAAGACTATTATTTCCCCAATTGACTGACACTGGTCCTTTGTCAAATATCAGCTGCTCATACGTGGATGGATTTATATCTGGATTCTCAATTCTGTTCCATTGGTCTATGTGCCTGTTGTTGTACCAGTACCAGGCTGTTTTGACTACTGTAGCTATATAATAGGTTCTGAAATCAGGTAGGGTGAGGCCTCCCACTTTCTTCTTCTTTTTCAGTAATGTTTTGCTTATCCGGGGATTCTTTCCTTTCCATATGAAGTTAGTGATTTGTTTCTCTATTCCCTTAAAGTATGACATTGGTATTTGGATTGGAAGTGCGTTGTATGTATAAATGGCTTTTGGTAGAACAGACATTTTTACTATGTTGAGTCTTCCTATCCATGAGCAGGGTATGTTTTTCCATTTAAGCGTGTCCTTTTGAATTTCTTGTAGCAGAGTTTTATAGCTTTCTTTGTATAGGTCTTTTACTTCCTTGGTAAGATTTATTCCTAAGTATTTTATCTTCTTGGGGGCTACTGTGAATGGTATTGATTTGGTTATTTCCTCTTCGGTGTTCTTTTTGTTGATGTAGAGGAATCCAAGTGATTTTTGTATGTTTATTTTATATCCTGAGACTCTTCCAAACTCTTCTATTAGTTTCAGTAGTTTTCTGGAGGATTTCTTAGGGTTTTCCATGTATACGATCATGTCATCTGCAAATAGTGATAGCTTTACTTCCTCCTTACCAATCTGAATACCCTTTATTTCTTTGTCTAGCCTAATTGCCCTGGCTAGGACTTCAAGTACGATGTTGAATAAGAGCGGTGATAAAGGGCATCCTTGTCTGGTTCCCGTTCTCAAGGGAAATGCTTTCAGGTTCTCTCCATTTAGAGTGATATTGGCCGTTGGCTTTGCATATATGCCCTTTATTATGTTGAGGAATTTTCCTTCAATTCCTATTTTGGTGAGAGTTTTTATCATAAATGGGTGTTGGACTTTGTCAAATGCCTTTTCTGCATCAATTGATAAGATCATGTGGTTTTTGTCTTTTGTTTTATTTATGTGATGGATTACATTAATGGTTTTTCTGATATTAAACCAGCCTTGCATACCTGGTATAAATCCCACTTGATCAGGGTGAATTATTTTTTTGATGTGTTGTTGGATTCTATTGGCTAGAATTTTATTAAGGATTTTTGCATCTATGTTCATGAGGGATATAGGTCTAAAATTTTCTTTTTTTGTAATGTCTTTACCTGGTTTTGGTATCAGGGAGATGGTGGCTTCATAGAATGAGTTGGGTAGTATTCCGTCTTTTTCTATACTTTGAAATACCTTCAATAGTAATGGTGTTAAGTCTTCTCTGAAGGTTTGGTAGAACTCTGCAGTGAAGCCATCTGGGCCAGGACTTTTTTTTGTTGGGAGTTTTTTGATTACCATTTCAATCTCTTTTTTTGTTATGGGTCTATTTAGTTGTTCTACTTCTGTATGTGTTAGTTTAGGTAAGTAGTGTTGTTCCAAGAATTTATCCATTTCTTCTAGGTTTTCAAATTTGTTAGAGTACAATTTTATGTAGTAATCTGATATGATTCTTTTGATTTCATTTGGTTCTGTTGTGATGTGGTCCTTCTCGTTTCTTATTCGGGTTATTTGTTTCCTTTCCTGTTTTTCTTTAGTCAGTCTAGCCAATGGTTTATCAATTTTGTTAATTTTTTCAAAGAACCAGCTTTTGGCTTTGTTAATTCTTTCAATTGTTTTTCTGTTCTCTAATTCATTTAGTTCAGCTCTAATTTTTATTATTTGTTTTCTTCGGATGCCTGATGGATTCTTTTGTTGCTCACTTTCTATTTGCTCAAGTTGTCGGGACAGTTCTCTGATTTTGTCTCTTTCTTCTTTTTGTATGTGTGCATTTATCGATATAAATTGGCCTCTGAGCACTGCTTTTGCTGTGTCCCAGAGGTTTTGATAGGAAGTATTTTCATTCTCGTTGTTTTCTAAGAATTTCCTTATTCCCTCCTTGATGTCTTCTATAACCCAGTCTTTTTTCAGGAGGGTATTGTTCATTTTCCAAGTATTTGATTTCTTTTCCCTAGTTTTTCTGTTATTGATTTCTAGCTTCATTGCCTTGTGGTCTGAGAAGATGCTTTGTAATATTTCGATGTTTTGGATTCTGCAAAGATTTGTTTTATGCCCTAATATGTGGTCTATTCTAGAGAATGTTCCATGTGCGCTAGAAAAAAAAGTATATTTTGCAGCAGTTGGGTGGAGAGTTCTGTATAAGTCAATGAGGTCAAGTTGGTTGATTGTTGTAAGTAGGTCTTCCGTGTCTCTGTTGAGCTTCTTACTGGATGTCCTGTCCTTCTCCGAAAGTGGTGTGTTGAAGTCTCCTACTATATATGTGGAGGTGTCTATCTCACTTTTCAATTCTGTTAAAATTTGATTTATGTATCTTGCAGCCCTGTCATTAGGTGCGTAAATATTTAATATGGTTATGTCTTCCTGATCAATTGTCCCTTTTATCATTATATAGTGTCCTTCTTTATCCTTTGTGGCGGATTTAAGTCTAAAGTCTATTTTGTCAGAAATTAATATTGCTACTCCTCTTCTTTTTTGCTTATTGTTTGCTTGATATACTTTTTTCCATCCTTTGAGTTTTAGTTTGTTTGTGTCTCTAAGTCTAAGGTGTGTCTCTTGTAGGCAGCATATAGATGGATCGTGTTTTTTTATCCAGTCCGTGACTCTCTGTCTCTTTATTGGTGCATTTAGTCCATTTACATTCAGCGTAATTATAGATAAGTAAGTTTTTAGTGCTGTCATTTTGATGCCTTTTTATGTGTGTTGTTGGCCATTTCATTTTTCCACATGCTTTTTTGTGCTGAGACGTTTTTCTTAGTAGCTTGTGAGATCCTCATTTTCATAATGTTTAACTTTGTGTTTATTGAGTCGTTACGTTTTTCTTGGCTTTTTTCTTGAGTTATGGAATTGATATTCCTTTTTGTGGTTACCTTTTTATTTACCCCTATTTTTCTAAGTAAAACCCTAACTTGTATCCTTCTATTTCGCCTTGTATCACTCTCCATCTGGCAGTTCAATGCCTCCTATATTTAGTCCCTCTTTTTGATTATTTTGATCGTTTAGCTATTGATTTCCATGATTTCCTGTTGTGTGTATTATTTTGTTTATTTATTTATTTTTTAGAATTAGTCTTAATTTGTTTGTTTTTGTGCTTTCTCTGTTTGAGTTGCGTTGATATCAGGACGTTCTGTTTTGTGACCTTGTATTGTGCTGGTACCTGATATTATTGGTCATCAGGCCAAACAATCTCCTTTAGCATTTCTTGCAGTCTTGGTTTAGTTTTTGCAAATTCTCTAAACTTGTGTTTATCTGTAAATATCTTAATTTCTCCTTCATATTTCAGAGAGAGTTTTGCTGGATATATGATCCTTGGTTGGCAGTTTTTCTCGTTTAGTGCTCTGTATATGTCGTCCCATTCCCTTCTTGCCTGCATAGTTTCTGCTGAGTAGTCTGAACTTATTCTTATTGATTCTCCCTTGAAGGAAACCTTTCTTTTCTCCCTGGCTGCTTTTAAAATTTTCTGTTTGTCTTTGGTTTTGGCAAGTTTGATGATGATATGTCTTGGTGTTTTTCTTTTTGGATCAATCTTAAATGGGGTTCGATGAGCATCTTGGATAGATATCCTTTCTTCTTTCATGATGTCAGGGAAGTTTTGTGTCAGGAGTTCTTCAACTATTTTCTCTGTGTTTTCTGTCCCCCCTCCCTGTTCTGGGACTCCAATCACTCGCAAGTTATCCTTCTTGATAGAGTCCCACATGATTCTTAGGGTTTCTTCATTTTTTTTATTTCTTTTATCTGATTTTTTTCCAGCTATGTTGGTGTTGTTTCCCTGGTCCTCCAGAAGTCCCAGTCTACATTCTAATTGCTCGAGTCTGCTCCTCTGACTTTCTATTGCGTTGTCAAATTCTGTAATTTTATTGTTAATCTTTTGGATTTCTACATGCTGTCTCTCTATGGATTCTTGCAACTTGTTAATTTTTCCACTATGTTCTTGAATAATCTTTTTGAGTTCTTCAACAGTTTTATCAGTGTGTTCCTTGGCTTTTTCTGCATTTATCCTAATTTCATTCGTGATATCTTTAAGCATTTTGTAAATTAGTTTTTTATATTCTGTATCTGATAATTCCAGGATTGTATCTTCATTTGGGAAAGATTTTGATTCTTTTGTTTGGGGGGTTGGAGAAGCTGTCATGGTCTGTTTCTTTATGTGGTTTGATATGGACTGCTGTCTCCGAGCCATCACTGGGAAACTAGATTTTCCAAGTAGTCAGCTAAAAAAAATGCAGTCAGATCCCTATCTGAATTCTCTCTCTGGCTCCGGGTATTCGGATGTTAATGGGGTCGCCTGGGGAGGGTGGGGGAGGGATCTGAGAGCTAGGAGTGTAGCACCACAGAATATAGAGCTGAACACCACGTTCACGCTCCGCCCCCGTTTGCCAAAATCTGGGCTGGACGGGTCCCTGGCTAGGACACTGCTTTCCTTGCTCGGAAACCAGTCCCTTCCTCCTGGGGACTTCCTCCGGTGCGCGGCACCGCTCGTGGGCACTGGGTGGGCGTTTCCCGCACGAACGGGTGGGCCCGCCCCCAGGGTCTATTCAGGCGATTATAATTAGATCCCGCGGTCACGCCCCGCCTGTGCGCGCGCCCAAATCCCAGCGGGATGACTTCCGGGTTGAGACGCTGCTTTCCCTGTTCGGGAACCAGTCACTTCCTCCCCGGGACTTCTCCTTCCGGAGCGCCACACCTCTCGCGCGAACTGGGTTGGCGTCACCTGCACGGCCAGGTGGGCCCGCCCCCTGGGTCAATTCAGGGCAATAAAAATGGACTCCGTGCTCACGCCCCGCTCGTGCGCGCGCCCAAGCCCCAGCAGGACGGAACCCCGTCTGGGACGCTACTTTCTGCGCTTCGGGACCAATCAGTTCCTCCGCACGGCCAGGTGGGCCCGCCCCCTGGGTCAATTCAGGGCGATAAAAATGGACTCCGCGCTCACGCCCCGCCCGCGCGCGCCCAAGCCCCAGCAGGGCGGCACTCTGTCTGGGATGCTACTTTCTGCGCTTTGGGACCAATCAGTTCCTCCGCACGGCCAGGTGGGCCTGCCCCCTGGGTCAATTCAGGGCAATAAAAATGGACTCCGCGCTCACGGCCCGCTCGTGCGCGCGCCCAAGCCCCAGCAGGGCGGCACTTTGTCTGGGATGCTACTTTCTGCGCTTTGGGACCAATCAGTTCCTCCCGGGGACTTCTCCTTCCAGTGTGCCGCACCTCTCGCGCAAACTGGGAGGGCGTCACTCGCACGACCAGGTGTTCCCGCCCTCTGGGTCAATTCAGGGTAATAAAAATGGACCCCGCGCTCATGCCCCGCCCGCGCGCGCGCGCGTGCCCAGATCGCAGCGGAATGGCTCCCCGTCTGGGATGCTGCTTTCCCTGTTTTGAGACCAGACACCTCCGGGGATTTCTCCCTCTGGTGTGCCGTGCCACACGCGCGGACTGGGTGCGCGTCCTCCCGCACGAACGCGTGGGCCCCGCCCTGGGGTCACTCCAGGGAAACACAGCTGACCCCCCCCCCCGCGCGCGCCCCGTCGGCTTCTCGCCTAACTCCCGGCGGACAGCAGGGCACCCCAGCTGGGACGCTGTTCTCCCCCCTCTCAGATCAGTCACTGCCTCCCGGGTGTTTCTCCCTCCGGCTGCGCCCCTACGCCGCCCGCGCCAACCTGCTAGGCTTCCTCCCGGGATGGGTTCGGGGGGGAAGGGGTGGGCCCCCTTTCTGTGCCGTCTGCCCCCCTGGGCTCTGCCCCAGATCGAGCTCCGAAGGTCACCTGCCTGGTGCGCTGGCTCCTAGTTCTGAAAACAGTCGCTGTCTGCCCGTATTTGTTCGTCCTCCGTCTCTAAGTCTGTGCTTGTTGTTCAGAGTTCATAGATTGTTATGTATGTGATCGATTCCCTTGTTTTTCCGAGTCTTTGTTGCAAGAGGGATCCGCGGGAGCGTCCACCTAGTCCGCCATCTTGGCCCCCCTCCTCTGGTTTAGGATATTTTATAACTCTAAAGATAGTGTTAACTTGTAGAAAAATACAAAGGATGAAATTACTTCTGTCCAAGAGCAATGCAAAGGAATTTGTTCAGTGGAGATACAAATATTTTTATCTGGTAGAAAAGATAACCCCAAAGGTTACAGTGGTATTGCCCTGTGGCATATGAACCAGTTTTGTATTTAAATTAGCATTCATATTCAAGCAGTCTTTCTTTCAGTCACTATAAATAGTTTGCTGGTTTAAAGATACATGTGCACTTCAAAACAAACAAAAAAAAACTGAACATTCGGAGTGAAGAAATATCAAAGTCGAGATAAGTTTCTTAATATTTCTTTTAAAATATCATGTATATTAATCTTCCTACTCTGCAGGAAAACAAACAAGATATGATATTAATCATCAAGTGTAGTCTGGAATATTTTCCATCCCATGTTAAAATACCAAACAGAATGTCTGGTGATACTATAGAAATGTTGGTACAAAATGAGCCAAATAATTTATCTTTCTGGAATGGCAACAATTTGATTACTTCAGTAAAAATATGACTGGCTTATTTTGTTAGTAATGGAAACGTTGAAAGCAAACAGTGTTCAAAAGTTCTATTGTTAAAAGTCGAAAGTGCTAAACACTTAAATACCTTATCAGAATGGCCACCCTGTTTTGGTGAAGCTCACGGTCCAAGTAAATAAAGTGTGCAATCATCAAAGAGGAAAAAAATGTAAAAGGTCATCATGAATCAATTTTATGTAATATAGCATTTAAAATCATTAATTTTTCTGAAAAAATTCATCATTGACTGTCAATAAAGAAATTTAAAAAATTTAGAAAATACTATTAGATTTTGGAACTACCAAGCGTTTAGTTAAATATAACTGAACATTTTCAGATATTAAATATTTAGTAGAACTTCAAAAACAATAATTTCAATATAGATATATTATTATAGTCTAGATTTATGGCCCTGCTATTACAAAACACTTATCTACTGAAGCTTGAAAATTGCTTTTTGGAAAACTAATACATCAAGGCAATAAAATGTCACCCATTATTGACAAAGCTTCAACTGTTTCATATTAAAATGTTGTTAATAATTCACTGAAATGTGACATTTGAAACTTTGAAGATATTTCAATGGATTTTGTTGACCTTGTGGGGCTGAAGTAGCAGCATCTGAAATAGTAAACTGAAATTTATCATCAATGCTTGAGAAAAATGATTTTTTAATGTGAAATATTTACATGAAAACCTCATTGCATTTTGTACAGAGAGTACTAGTATGATGCTGTGGAGAAAATTTGAGGTTTCAACCAAAATTTTGGAGATTTTTCCGGGTGTTTTAATTTGGTCACTGTGTTCAGTTATCTTTGGAAGATTCAAAGAAAGATGTAAATAAAGTAAATCACTTTAAATTTTTCCTCCATAAACTTTCTGTTTACCACCAAATAAAATATTTTTGGAGACTAAATAATACATTTGAAGAAATTAAAATTTAAATAGTAAAAATTAGAAGAAGATTCAGGCCTCAGCTGGAAGCCTGCAGCATAAGAGTTACGAAAGCAGGGTGGAAATTGTGTTTAGATTTGGATTTTTTTTTAACAGAAATTATGAAATGGCAATAATTGAACATTTTGAAAATAAAAATTTTTGTAGAGCCTTGGCTTTAATAAATGTTATCCTAACAAAAATATCAATTCTTTTTATAGCCTTATAGGAAAGGAAATTTTCTGCAATGGTTAATTAGGGGCCAATTATGGTGACTGAGCATTAAAACTAAATATGTGAAACTGTGAAAGACAAGCAGAAGATGTTATAAAACCAGTTGCCTTTGAATTGATTCCGACTCATGGCAACCCCATGTGTGCAGAGCAGAACTGTGTGCCGCAGGGTTTTCAAGGGCTGATTTTCTGGAAGTAGGTCGCCAGGGTTTTATTCCCGGGTGCTGCTGGTGGACTAAAAAACAAATACATCAAGACAATAAAATGTTAACCATTGCTGACAAAGCTTCAACTGTTTCACATTAAAATGTTGTTAATAATTTACTAAAATGTGAAATTTGAAAACTTTGATGATATTTCAATGGATTTTGTTGCTTGTATGGAGCTGAAGTAGCAGCATCTGAAATAATATATCTAAATTTACTATCAGTGTTTGAGAAAAGTGATTTTTCAATGAGAAATTGGTTAGCAGCCAAGTGCTTTAACTGTTCGCACCATGCAAGGACTCCAGAAGATGTTATAGAGATAAAGAAAGATGATGCATCTTCCGTTTGCTCCTCCAGGCCCTCTCTTTTTGTTTCTCTGCCCTGCTCTCTGTCCTGAGAGGTTGACTTGTGTGGACTAATCAATGGGTCCCCATGCTCTCAGGTTACCAATTGCTTTGGTCAATTGTAACACTTCCAGAGAAGGAGGAGAACAGGTCAAAGTGTTTTTAGCCAGGCTTCTTCCCTGCTGGTAGCCACCACCCGACTGCATTCTACTATCAAAGGTGTCTGTGGGGCTGCCCTTTCCACACAATTCTCTCTTCAAATGTCAGTAATGGCTCCCTGTCTTGGTTATCTAGGGCTGCTATAACAGAAATAACGCAATTGGATGGCTTTATCAAACAGAAGTTTACTCTCTAACAGTTTAGGAGGTTAGAAGTCTGAAATCAGAGTGCTAGCTCTAAGGGAAGGCTTTCTCTCTCTGTCAGCTCTGGGGGAAAGTGCTTGTCTTCTTTCAACATCTCCAGGCCCGATGTTCTTGGAGATCTCTATTTGTCTTGGCATCAGTCTTCCCTTGGGTTTAGGAGGTTCTCAGCGGAGGGAACCCAGGTCCAAAGGACGTGCTCCGCTCCTGGCTCTTCTTTCTTGTTGGTAATGAGGTCCTTCTCTCTCTCTCTACTCGTTTCTCTCTTTTATATCTTAAAAGAGATTGACTCAAGATACAGCCTAATCCTGTAGATTGTGTCCTTCCTCATTAACATAACTGCCTCTAATCCTGGCTCATTAACATCATAGAGGTTAGGATTTACATCACATGACAAAACGGAGGACACCCACACAATACTGGGAATCATGGCTTAGCCAGGTTGAAACATTTTTTTTTTAAAATAATTTTTATTGTGCTTTAAGTGAAAGATCAAGTCAGTCTCTCACACAAAAACCCATACACACCTTGCTACACACTCCCAATTACTCTCCCCCTAACGAGACAGCCTGCTCTCTCCCTCCACTCTCTTTTCGTGTCCATTTTGCCAGCTTCTAACCCCCTCCACCCTCTCATTTCCCCTCTAGGCAGAAAATGCCAACATAGTCTCAAGTGTCCACCTGATCCAAGAAGCTCACTCCTCACCAGCATCCCTCTCCAACACGTTGTCCAGACCAATCCATGTCTGAAGAGTTGGTTTCAGGAATGGTTCCTGTCCTGGGGCAACAGGAGGTCTGGGGGCCATGACCACAGGGTCCTTCTAGTTTCAGTCAGACCATTAAGTCTGGTGTTATGAGAATTTGGGGTCTGCATCCCACTGCTCTCCTGCTCCCTCAGGGGTTCTCTGTTGTGTTCCCTGTCAGGGCAGTCATCGGTTGTAGCTAGGCACCATCTAGTTCTTCTGGTCTCAGGATGATGTAGTCTCTGGTTCATGTGTTCCTTTCTGTCTCTCGGGCTCGTAGTCGCCTTGTGCCCTTGGTGTTCTTCATTCTCCTTTGATCCAGGTGGGTTGAGGCCAATTGATGCATCTTAGATGGCTGCTTGCTAGTGTTTAAGACCCCAGACGCCACTCTTCAAAGTGGGATGCAGAATGTTTTCTTAACAGATTTTGGTATGCCAATTGACTTAGATGTCCCCTGAAACCATGGTCCCCAGACCCCTGCCCTTGCTACGCTGGCCTTCAAAGCATTCAGTTTATTCAGGAAACTGCTTTGCTTTTGGTTTAGTCCAATTGTGCTGACCTCCCATGTATTGTGTGCTGTCTTTCCCTTCACCTAAAGTAGTTCTTATCTACTATCTAATTAGTGAATGCCCCTCTCCCACCCTTCCTCCCACCCCCCTCTCGTAACCATCAAAGAATGTTATCTTCCCAGTTTAAACTATTTCTCAAGTTCTTATAATAGTGGTCTTATACAATATTTGTCCTTTTGCATCTGACTAATTTCACTCAGCATAATGCCTTCCAGTTTCCTCCATGTTATGAAACGTTTCACAGATTACTTGCCATTCTTTATCAATGCGTAGTATTCCATTGTGTGAATATACCATAATTTATTTATCCATTCATCCATTGATGGGCATCTTGGTTGCTTCCATCTTTTTTGCTATTGTAAACAGTGCTTCAATAAACATGGGTGTGCATGTATCTCTTTGTGTAAAGGCTCTTATTTCTCTAGGATATATTCCAAGGAGTGGGATTGCTGGATCGTATGGTAGTTCTATTTGTAGCTTTTTAAGGAAGCGCCTGATCGATTTCCAAAGTGGTTGTACCATTTGACATTCCCACCAGCAGTATATAAGTTCTCCAGTCTCTCCAAAGCCTCTCCAACATTTATTATTTTGTGTTTTTTGGATAAAAGCCAGCCTTGTTGGAGTGAGATGAAATCTCATTGTAGTTTTGATCTGCATTTCTGTAATGGCTAATGATCTTTGACACACATTTTGAGGGGATACAATGCAATTTATAACACTCCCTCTCTTCACCGTTCAGGCCAATGTTTAGTAAAGGCTCCCTATTGTTACTAGCCCTGGGGTTCTGTGCTATCCTTTGTGGGTTTTCTACCTGCTTCCTACCCCCTTGGTAATAGTCCTTTTATTAAACTCTTCTCAAATTACCCATTTTGAATGTTATCTGTTTCCTGGGGGACACATTTGAAACAGCCAAGAGAGTACCTATTTCAAGAGAGAAGTCCTGGTGGTGCAGTGGTTAAGAGTTCAGCTGCTAACCAAAAGGTCGACAGTTTAAATCCACCAACTGCTCCTTGGGAACCCTATAGGGCAGCTCTACTCTTTTCTGTAGGGTTGCTATGAGTTGGAATCGACTTGACAGCAACGGGTTTTTTTTTTTTTTTTTTTTTTTATTCCAAGAGAAAAATCTCTTAGTTTTTTTAAAAAGGGAAGGAAAAAAGAAAATGTGTTTACTGTTTGGTAACAAAAAATGAAAAAAATAGAATGAATTTTTAAGTTCTTTTAATTTATAGAATCCTGAAGCATGGCTAAATGATGTTTGGGTTGAAGGTGAACAAATATTAATAAAGTTAGGCCAATTAATTAAATATGACATTCCAAAAAATGATTTTGTGTGACTCCTTCAATAATACAAATTGAAATATATAAAAGTATTGCAAACAGTATTACAAGGACTAGAAAAAATATTGATGGATCACTACTAGCTCAGCAGGGCTGAGAGAGGATTTCACACCATGAACAATAGCAGTGATGCTGAGAGAAATTCTCTACCTATTGAGACTAAACATTAAAAACTTTACCTAATGACTATTGCCTTAGAGGTCTTCAGAAGATTTTGATACAGTTCCAGATGTAACAATAATAATAATTAGATATGTTCATCATTTAGCTAATGAGGGCTGCGTTAAAAAAAAAAAAGTAAAAATCACATCAACAATGTCTAAAACTCCACAAATGATTTGAAATTATTAGTCTAATTGGTGATTTGTAGTACAACTTCTATAACTTAGTAAAAAGTTTTATCTTATTTATAACACAGTTTATGGGGAATAAAAGATATATTTTTAAAGTTGGGATTCCTACACTGACTTATAGGCCGGGGGGATAGAAATTTATTCCACATTGCTTACAGTTGGGAATGGAGACCCCTGGCTCGGAATCAGAGTCCTGGGGGCTGCTTTAAGGTTTGCAGGAGTACCGGGATGGCAGAGAGAGGGTGAGAGAGAGCATTTCTAGCCTGCTCTCTAGCGCTCCCGGAAGGATAATGGTGCCATAATCAATGACAACCTGTTTCACCGTCTCTTTTGGTTTCACCGTCTCTCTCGGTTTCACTGTCTCCCACTGTTTCACCGTCTCGGAGGGTCCAGGCTCTTCCTCAGCAGTAAAATCTCTAATGGTGTAGGGGTGTATGCAAGGTTCAGGGAGAGGGTCATCCAACCCTTGGGATGTGGCCCTGCTCTCTTACATACAAGTCTCCCTCCAGCTTACAGAGCACTTGTTGGCAATTGCCTTTGTTATCTAGTGCTGCTATAACAGAAATACCACAAATGCATGGCTTTAACAAAGAGAAATCTATTCTCTCAGAGTCTAGGAGGCTAGAAGTCTGAATTCAGAGTGCCAGCTCCAGGGGAAGGCTTTCTTCCTCTGTCGGCTCTGGAGGAAGGTCCTTGTCAACTATCTTCCCTTGGTCTAGGAGCTTCTCAGGGCAGTAATCTCAGATCCAAAGGACACACTCCGTTCCTGGCGTTGCTTTCTTGGTGGTATGAGGGCCCCATGCCTCTCTGCTAGCTTCTCTCTTTTACATGTCAAAAGAGATTGGCTTAAAACACAACCTAATTTTATAGATTGAGTCGTGCCTCATTAACATAACTGCTGCTAATCCTACCTCACCAACATCATAGAGGTAGAATTTACAACACATAGGAAAATCAAATCATGTGACAAAATGGTAGACAATCACACAATACCGGGAATCATGGCCTAGCCATGTTGGTACACCTTTCTGGGGGACACAATTCAAATTATAAAAGCAAGCAAGCCAGACTCATGGGGAACCTCACAGTCCTGGAGTGAGACCTGGGAGATCTGGGAAGTGATCCTTACAAGCCTGGCTAGAGAAAGTACCCCCTGAAGGCACATGAGCAGCAATTCCACGCCAGGCTCAGTGGGCAGCGTTGTCAGGTCTGATGTGGTCCTGGAGTAGAGAGGGCTCTGACACAGGCCGCTCCTCCAGGGCAGGGAGGATGGGCCAGGGAGGCAGGCCTGGGGCAGCAAGGGCAGACTCTGGGCTGTGAGGGAGGGAGACAGGGGACGCTGCTGCCAGTCTGCCCAGCTGCGACCTTCAGGCTGTGGCCTCAGCAGCGGAGTGTGGGAGCCTGGTCTCCAGATGTACCTTTCCAGATGGAGGCTCTTAGACCATGAATTCCCTTCATGCTAGGGGGCGGGGACAGGGGGTTGTGAGAGAGAAAAAGTTTGCTACTGTCAAGAGCAAGAGGTGGTGGACAGGACCCCCCAAAAAATAAAAACCCACCCAGGAAGGCAGGAAAGGTATATTTGATATACCCTTGGTTTAAAGCCACACACACAAACATGCACTCATACTCACACACATAGTAACACATTTACACACACTGACTACACACTCACATATACTTAGACATACAAATGCACATGCACACACACGCTCCACACACACTCCACACACACACACACTCTCTCTCTCTCACACACAATTTAACCATGTTCCAGTTTTGAAAATGTCATTTGCAAGCTTTTTAATGTGGCTGTGATGATGGCATCCTTCACACTAGAAAGGGATTTTACAGGGTAAAAGGCAGCTGGAGGGGGTAATAGGATGGGCTGGACAGTTATAATCCTCCTGTGACTCTCCCGGCACACAGTGTAACCTGTCAGCCATTGAGGAACAACAGTACCAGGCTGTGACTGCCCCAAGAGGAGGCTCGGAGACAGTTCACACCCGCGGGTTGGAGATGTGTCTCAGCTAAGCCGGCTGTCGGCACCCAACCCCAAGCTGCCGTCAAACTGCCTGGGAAGGTGGGACCAGGGCCACTTGGGCTCTTCTTCTCAGGTTGCTAATTCTTACATCATCTATAGAAAGACAGACAGACATGAGCAGTGGGAACAGGGCCTGTTTCCTGGAGGTGAGAACAGTGGGTTTCCGGGGGCGACTCTGCCATGACTTGTCTGTCTCAGGTTGGGGGAGGTTGCAGGTATGGACAAGGAGGGACAGTCTTCACTCCTGGGATGATGACAGTGACAATGACCATGGTTGCCTTGCCTAGTGGGCATGGAGGACAGGCCTGGAACAGAGATCAACCATCACCTTTCTCTGCCATGTCCTCCCCGGCCAGAAATAGCTGACTTTTCTTATGGGACTGTGATAAGTCACCCCTGGTCTTCCCCAGACCACAGTACTCTTTCCCATGGTATAAGCATCATCCTAGTGATAACCACAATCTCTATCCACTGCACCATGAACCACCAATGTATGCTTCTCTCCTCTGCCTGGTCTACCCTCACCCTGCCCATTCATTTACTCAACACATTTGTTGAGCATCTACTACATACCAAGCCCATTGCTAAAGCTGGAGAGCTCATGAATTCAGACAGGCCTAGGTCCAAAGTCTAACCTGGCCACTTACTAGTAGTATGACCTCAGGCATTCCTTAACCTCTCTGAGCCTCAGTTTTCTCATCTGTAAAAAACCAAACCAAACCAAACTAGTTGCCGTTAAGTCGACCCTGGTTCATGGTGAGTGTGTGTCAGAGTAGTGCGTGCTCCATAGGGTTTTCAATGGCTGATTTTTTGGAAGCACATCACTGGCCTTTCTTCTGATGCACCTCTGGGTGGACTCGAACCACTAACCTTTTGGTTAACAGCTGAGCCTGCTAAACGTTTGCACCACCCAGGGACTCCTCATCTGTAAAAGGCAGACAGTTATACTTACTTTAGGGTGCAGTTGTGATAATCAAATGAGATAATACTTTTAAGGCACTTGGCCCGGGAGGCAACCATTCCAACTCTTCTTTCTCCCTTCTCTTTCCTATCCTCAAGGGTAGTGACCTTGCTTTGTGCTTCCCAAAGTACCCCACAGCAACTAGCACACAGTGACTCTCTAGAAATGTCTAGAGATGATGATCTGGGTGATGAGCTGGGACACAAGAATCACGACGTGTCTTGCTCTCGAGGGATCCCATTGTGCCACCCAGATGTCTTAAGATGCTGTCACTATTTCATTGTTTAATTTTTTTTCCCACTGACTTTTGTTAGCAAAAGAGCGAACCAAGACCTGAAGAGGTGGTGACTTGCCAATGGGGAAACCGAACTGTGGAACGTGGAGCCGGCTGGACAGGGCCAGGAGACCTGATTCAGATCATGGTTCTGTTACTAACAACATGCCCTTGTGCTGGTGCTAAGGTTTTTACACACCCAGCCGCCCATTCCTGCCTCCTCTGAAGTCAAGCGGCTCATCCCTGTCCCATCTCTTCTGTAAGATGGTTGGCAGGGGTGGTAGCATTATAAAGGCACAATGAAAATGATTTGGAGAGTTAATGGTGCCTTGACAATAGTGCTGTCACTGTTGTTATTGCTCATTACACCACATGCACGTTTATGTTAGCCAAGATCACTGTTGTGGTGGAAGGGACATGGGACAGGGTGTTAGAAGCTTAGATTTAAATTTGGACATTGGTGCTAAGTCATTGTGTGACATTGGGTGTCTCCTTCCCTGCTCTGTAAAACCCAGAGGTTGTATTAGGTGATCTGTCAAGTCATTCTGGGATTTAAAGGTCAATGACTTTGAAAAGACACTGATAACTGTGAACAGACACTAATGACTGTGAAACAAAGCGAATTTACTACACCTCTGGATGCTCTGAAGAGTGATCATCTATTGACAATGAACTAGTTGGTTCCTTTAGGCCAGATTCTTGGCAGTTCACCCTGGTGTGGGGGCTGGGGAGGCGGAGGCTGAGTCAGAGGCTGCTCAGGCCACTGCTACAGCCCACGTGCAAGGCAGCTCCTGGGGTTGGGAGCACATTTTTGAAAGGAAGATCATTTTTATCCAACATAAATCAGGCAGTTGCAGAAGATGTGGAACCCTGGCCTTGGGGTCTTCCAAGCCCACCTAGATTTTCGACTCCTACCCCTGTGCTGGTGGCGTAGTGGTTAAGTGCTATGGCTGCTAACCAAAGGGTCAGCAGTTCGAATCTGCCAGGCGCTCCTTGGAAACTCTGCAGGGCAGTTCTACTTTGTCCTATAGGGTCGCTATGAGTCAGAATCGACTCAACAGCACTGGGTTACTGGGACTCCTGTGCTTCTGCCCCAGAGATCAGTGAGGGGAGCTTATGATTCAGCCCTTCCCAGGCCTCACGGTTGTCAGTCATGACTCTCCTCAACAAACCGTCATGCTAAGCCCATCTTTCTGCCCCTTCCTCTGTTTGGTGCTGATTTGCTCCTTGGTGGTCCCACATAGCATCCCAATTCCACAGGGGATTGCAGGGAATCAGGGAGCCAGAGAGCTTCTGCCTTGGGGGAGCCTCAGAGAGACTTCAATTCACTTATTTACATATATTTTCAGTAGTTTTGTTGAAAGAAAATGAAATCGCTGCAAGTGGTATTTTTTAAAAGTTCCAGTTTATAACACTGACTTATTATGAAGTCAATAAATGAGCACAGTGATGCTGTTTCGGTGGACCCCAAAGTAGAAAATTCAGGGTCAGGGGTGACAGTTAGATCAACATCCTCAATCTATTTCTGCAGTTGTTGTAGTGGTTGTTATGGGTCATTAAAAGTAGCTACAAATGGTAACAGTTTTTAATTAGCTTGCAATCTTAGGGTGCTAGTCAACCAAACAGAGATGACTAAGGATCAGTGTTTGAGTTCGGCTTAAAAACAAGTTCACCGGTACCTCTGTGTGAGCAAAGGTGAGTATTCTCAGTGAAGATAAAAACAGGTAGACAGATAGTTGGATAGACGGATAGACGGACAGACAGATAGATAGATAGATATGGATCTTATAGTGTCTCAGAGTCATCATTCTAAGAATGAATTCTCCTTGCAGGCAAGGCTGCAGGTAAGCTGCTAGCTCAAGTCCCAAGAACTGGAGGTCAGATGAACAGGAGCCAGCTGTAGGATCCAGAACAAAAAAGCCCCCAAGCCCTGCCAGAATGTCCACTCACATTTGATGCAGGCCACACACCCAAGGAAACTCCCCTCAACCGACTGACTACTCACAGCAGATCCCATCATGGGGGTGATTACATCAAACCTCAACAGAGAAGTGACCACAACATCAGACGACAGCCAAAACACTGAGAATCATGGCCCAGCCAAGTTGACACACAAGCTTAACCATCACAGGTGCTGTCAGTTTGATCCAGACTCATGGCAACCCCAAGCACAACAGAACGAATCATTGCCTGGTCCTGCACCATCCTCATAACTGTTGCTATGTTTGAGCCCATTGTTGCAGCCATTATGGCAATCCATCTTGTTTAAGGTCTTCCTCTTTTCTGCTGACCCTCTACAAAGCGTGATGTCCTTCTCCAGGGATTAGTCCCTCCTGATAACATGTCCAAAGTAAGTGAGATGAAGTCTCACTATCCTTGCTTTTAAGGAGCATTCAGGCTGCACTTCTTTCACGACAGATTTGTTTGTTCTACTGGCGGGCTGTGGTATATTTAATACTCTTTGCCAACACCATAATTCAAATGTTATCTATTCTTCTTAGGTCTTCCTTACGCATTGTCCAGCTTTCGAATGCATATGAGGTGATTGAAAATACCCTGGCTTGGGTGAGGCACATCTTAGTCTTCAAGGTGACATCTTTGCTTTTTAACACTTGAAAGAGGTCTTTTGCAGCAGATTTATCATTTGATGCAGAAGTCATTTGATTTCTTGACCCCTGCTTCCATGGGTGTTGATTGTAGATCCAAGTAAAATGAAATTCTTGACAATTTTAGTCTCTCCTCCATTTTTTTTTCCTCCATTTATCTTGATGTTGCTTATTGGTCCAGTTGTGAGGACTTTTGTTTTCTTTATGTTGAGGTGTAATCCACACCGAAGGCTGTGGTCTTTGATCTTCATCAGTAAGTGCTTCAAGTCCTCTTCACTTTCAGCAAGCAAGGTTGTGTCATCCACGTATTACAGGTTGTTAGTGAGTCTTCCTCCAATCCTTGATGCCATGTTCCTCTTCACATGGCCTGGCTTCTCAGATTATTTGCTCAGCATGCAGATTGAATAAATCTGGTGAAAGGTTACAACCCTGACACACACCTTTCCTGATTTTAAACCACATAGTATCCCCTTGTTTGGTTTGAACGGCTGCCTCTTGGTCTACGTACAGGTTCCTGATAAGCCCAGTTCAGTGTTCTGGAATTCCCATCATTCTTCGCAATGTTTTCCTGAAGATAATTCAGAAGGGTAGGAGCAGGATTTCAAAGAAGCAGTGCTAAGAGTGTGTGTTCTCCCAATATCTTTAGTCCTCATCACCCTAGGACTCCCTTCTGACCTAGAGCTTTCAAGTCTTCTCTCTTCATACATCCACATAGTGTGTGTGTGAGTGCGTGTGTGTGTGTGTATGTAGTGGAGCTGAACAGAGAGGGTTGGGTTGACAATTTAAATAAGGCACCCATCTGGAAGGCACACTCTAACTTACATTCTGTATATTGTGCCAATCGTCCATCTGTGACGGATTGTGACACACCAGACTTGGCTTTGTCCCCGGGTCTCCAGGTGCAGCTCTCACTGAGTTATGCCCCGTGGGGTGTAGGTCTCTTCTGCCTAGGAAATAGCGCCATCCCAGCATAGGTTTTCCAGCTCATACTCCGACACGCAAATATCATGGAGCTAGGAGCCCGGCTCAGCTCACAGCTCCTATGGCTGTTCAATTCCAAGGGCCTCTTCTTCCTCTCTTTTGATCTTTCTGAAGCTGACATGAAACCCCAGGACTCTGCAATGGGACTTTGATCTGCATAATAGAATCAGGCAGAGGGAGACAGTAACATATGCTCAACAGCCTTTTCTGCTGGCTTGGGCTCCGGGCTAAGGGAAGCACGGGCTTGAATATTTAATGAGGGCAAATTCTGGAAAACCCGGAAATAAAAACTGAAAGATGTAAATAGGAAGAGATTATCACTGAATTCTTGTAATTGTTTTACAAGCCCCTCTGGTGGGGCAGACAGTGACTAAGAAGGGACTTTGCCATCAGATGACGTTTACGGCTTGGCAGGCAAGGCGCGGTTTATAGTTGTTCCTGAATGAAGCTTAATGTTCCAATCTGATCATTTTCAATCACTGGTTTTGTCAGTTTTCCTGCACCCGCCCCCGCGCCCTAAGCTTGTTGGGCATGAGTCAGAGGAGGATGCCGGGGACTTAGGATGGTGGGCTGGGTCCCTCCTGCTTAGTAGAGCCTCACTTGGGAGAGCTGGGTTCTGGTCCCAGCTCTGCCCTAACCAGCCATGTGAGGTGTGAAGCTTTCTTTCCTTTCTGCAGCCTTGGTCTCCCTCCTTATTAGAAGTGTAGTTTCATTCCTCTCTCACCATCTCTGCCGTAACACGCGTGAAGTCAGCTTCTTCTTCCCTTTAACTGTGCCTCTGCCCCTCTATGCTGGATCCCACTATGGGGTCCTCTTGGAACAGCAGGACTGAACTTTACAGGAGCCCACCCTCAGTGTGTCCCTGGGTGGCACAAACAGTTAAGTACTTGATTACTAACTGAAATGTTGGTGGTTTGAATACACCCAGATGTGCCTTGGAAGACAGGCCTGGTAATCTGCTTCCGAAAGGTCACAGCCTTGAAAACCCCTAGGGAACACAGTTGTACTCTGCACACGTGGGGTCACCATGAGTCAGAATTGACTCAACAGCAGCTAATGACATCCTCGATTCAATGTGCAACTCTTATTGGCAACTAGCTGGGTGAACTTGGACAAGTTATTTAATTTTTTCATTTGTAAAATGAGAGTTGTGAAGATACAATATTCCTTGTAAACACTGAGCATGGTTCTTGGTGCATAATGAGTTATCAATTCATATTTACCGCTACTACTATTCTTCTCTATTACCTGCCTGTCAGTTTGTCCTACTGTGGAGGCTCGCTTGTTGCTATGATGCTGGAAGCTATGCCACTCGTATTTCACCCATGGTAGAGCTTCCAGACTAACAAACTAGGAAGAAAGGCCTGGTGATCTATTTCTGAAAATTAGCCAATGAAAATCTTATGGATCACAACAGAATATTGTCCTACTTCCTTGCTTTGGGCATGTCATCAGGAGGGATCAATTACCAGAGAAGGACATCTTGTTTGCTGAGGTAGGGGGCCAACGGGGGCATGGAAGACCCTTGGTGAGATGGATCTGACACATGTTATGGATTGAGTTTTGTCTCCCGAAAAATATGTGTTGTAAATCCTAACCCCTACACCTGTGGGTGTAAACTCATTTAGGAATAGGTTTCTCTTTGTCACATTAGAGAGTCCATATCAGTGTAGGGTGTGTTTTAAACTCATCACTTTCGAGATACAAAAGATCAGATTAGGCACAGAAGCAAGCAAGTATGAGTAGGGGAAAGAGAGATGCCACATGGAGATCTCCAAGAAACTCTGAGAAGAATGCTAGAGAAGCTGAGACAAGGATTTTTCCTGTAGTGGAAAGAGAGAGCCTTCCTCTAAAGCTGGTACCCTGAATTCAGACTCCTGGTCTCCTAAACTGTGAGAAAATAAATCTCTGTTTGTTAAAGCCACCCACCAACCACTTAAGGTATTTCTGTTATAGCAGCACAAAGATACTAAGACAGCACAATAGCTCTAACAATGGACTTGAACATGCTGGCCATTATGAGGATGATGTAGGACCGGGAAATTTTTCATTACGTTGTACATAAAGTCACCATGAGTCAGAGCTGTCTGGACGGCGGCTAACAACAACAACAACTATTCTTTATGACTTCTCAGGCCAAGCACCCTGCTGCAAACTAGACCTGGCCCCTGGACTTTTCAGCGTCGCCTTGGCCCCTGACTCGTTGAACTAAAAGTGCTGACGTTTGAAAGATCGTGTGACTCATCCATGGTGAGGAAGGCACATATTTAAGTTTTATCTCTGATAAACAGCTACCAGACACTGCAATAAGCAATTTCCAGTTCTTTCAGCACCCTTACAGAGGAGGTATTTTTCTTTTTTATTCAATAGAAAAGGAAGCTGAGTTTCAGTGAGATTAACTAAATTGACCAAAGCCACACACTTAGAAAGTGCCGGAGCCAGAATTTTTACCAGGTGGCTCTGGTGCCAAGGTCCATGCACTGTCTCGCTCCACCCCCACGGGTACTCAGATGAGTCCTTCCAACTTAGCCCTGCCCATTGAGACCAAATGTACGGTGGCTAACTTAGGCCAAGTATTCAGAATGGCCTATGGGCTTTGGTGGACCCCACCAGGTCATAGAGGCACCACACTTCAGGCAATGGAGCCAGCCTGGAGGTTGGGATCTTCCTCGGAACACTTGGAGAAGAAATAGAGACCATCCAGCCACAGACTCATTGAAAGATGATGGAGCTTCACTGAAGTGGAGTTTTAAATTGGGACGGGGGCTAGAAATGAAGTATCCCTTAATGCTATCTGGAAAAGAACTTGCCAAGCAAATTAATAATGAAAACAAGATTTTCCAGAAGAAGTGTTACTCCATGCAATCTTGCCCAATTCAATAAACACTTCCCAAGCACTTACTTGGAAACCCTGGTTGCACAGTGGTTAAGACCTAAAGCTGCTAACCAAAAGGTTGGCAGTTTGAATCTACCAGGCACTCCTTGGCAACTCTATGGGGAATTTCTACTCTGTCCTATAGAGTCACTATGAGTCGGAATCAACTTGGTGGCAACTTTTTTTTTTTTTTAAAGCACTTACTGGGTGATGGAGATACAGAATTGAATGAAACTGGTTTCTTTCAAAGGGAGCTCACAGACCAACCTGGAATCACAGAGTATGGGCGCTTACACAAACACAAACAATAAATTTTAAAAATGTAATAAAAAACTAAGTAAAGAGAGAGGTGAATTGATCTTAGCAAGGTCCAGGAAAGCTTCAGGTCAATCAGCTATTCTCAGAAACTAAGTCCCTTGAGAAGGTTAACCTAGTGATTAAAATTATCCACATCACATTATTAAAGCAGGTTATCAAAGGGCAGATACCACCTCAACTTTTGTCTGCCTCGTTGAAACTATTATGTGTGCTTTAAAATAAGGTCTTCCACCTTTTAGGGACCTTCTAGAATTTAGACGTGCATCCAGTTCCAATGCATCTTTCCTTCAGTCCAAATGGCGCAGCTTCTCTGTGGACAGGGTGTACAAAGTTATGCTTTCCATTTCTCAGAGGGTCCCAGAGTTTTTTGCCATGACCATTTGCTAGAAAAATGTGGAAAACATAGTACAGAGGGGTTGAGAGTTAAGGTCAGATGGAGAAAACTTGGGATGGTACCAAAGGAGGGAAACCGGACCACAGATTTGGCATTTAACCAGGTTTCCTGGCGAGACAGGAGAGGAAGAACCAGGGATGAAGACGTTAGTCAAGAAATGTCAAGATTTGTAGGCAGAGTTGGCAAAAGGTTAGGAAGACGGAGTGAGTCAGGGGCTTTAGAAGGTAGTTGGGAGGCCGTGAACTCTCCGTGAAGGAGTGTTGGGGCCCAGGGAGGCCAGCAACCTGTGGGCACCCTCCATGGTTCCACCCTTGGCTGTTGAGCCCGAGCTGGCTCTCTCTTCACACCCCCTCTTTCAAAAACCATCAACCGTTTTTGAAAGCTCACCCAAACCCAACTACACTGACTCAGCAGGCCCGGGAAGCACCAAGAAAACTTTTGGGGAAAATCCAAAACCCAGATCTTCTTATTCTGAGAACCTCCCACCACCGGAAGGAAGAAAAGATCTTGAAACTCAGCACTTTCCACCCGCCATTCCGCTCCATGGTGGTGGCACTGGCCAGGGGCTTGCAGCTCTGCAGCTATTTTTGCCCTCAGATTTCCGGAATTGCCGACCAATCCTGGTTACATGACACCACAGTAAACTCAACTGCAGCCACAACAATCACAAGAAATCTAAGCCATAATGCACAGCTGCATTTGGCCACACTCACCCTTACCCTGGACACACAGGGCCCTACTACAGAATCAAGTGCCAGGTCCCAGGCGCAAGAGCAAAGAGGCACCTCCCTCAGGCTTTCCAATGGTCAGACGTGATGCTCATTGCTGCCAACATCCACTGACTGTTGGAGGACAGCAAAGTTCAACATTAGTGTTTTCACCTGTTGAAGGGCTTCTAAGTTAAAAGTTTGTGTGATTTGTAATGGACTTAGTCCAGAATCGTTTTTCACAGCCACAAAGAGCACTTTGTTGAAGGCTGCCCTGCCCCGATCCTGTTTTAATGGTTACCAACTCAACAATGCTTTCTTTCCTCCTCTTCTAAACTTCTCACCTATGAACCACCAGGCTGACTTACCTTTGGATTTCCATCTTCCATCTGCCTTTCAGTCGACAGACTTCTTTCAGAGGTCCCAGATGCTGGTATATTTTGAAAAGGAAATATTTCCTCACAGTGTGGATAGATAAATAATGTAAATACTGGAGAAAATGTTAAACCTTGATGGAATTTATCTTCTGCCCAAAATATATTTGAAAGAACGCTGTGAACTATAAAGTCCCACTCCAGGCTTTTCAGGGGCAGTGGTGGTTTCAGTGGTAGAATTCACACCTTCTGTGTGGGATCCCTGGATTGGATTTCCAGCCAATGTACCTCATGTACAGCCAGTGGCATCACTAGGATTGGTGTCACCCAGTGTGGTAACTCATGGTGTCAACCCTCCCACTCCCACGCCCACCCCAACCCCCACGGTGTGCAGGCCAGCCAGCAGTTTCCTCCACTGCCTTGTGGCTGCCCCCTGTGGCTCCCTGCAGCTCCTCCTCTCTCCCATTGGCCAAAGTAGAGACCTTCCTCTCTGCCCAGTGATGGTTGTCACGGTTGGCTGACTGGTGGGTAGGCAGGGTGATGAGTTACTGCACTGGGTGATGGGTGACACCAACCCCAGTGATGCCACTGCCTAGGTGGCCCATCCCCTGGCCATGCCAACAACCCGCTGCCACCACAGACCTTGGGGTCATTTTGGTGTCACCTCCTCTGACAGTGTCAGGGGGTAGAACCATATCTCCCTAGTGATGCCACTGTGTGCAGCCACCACCTGTCTGCCAGTGGGGGCTTGTGTGTTGCTCAAAGATGCTGAGTAGGTTTCAGCAGAGCTCCCAGACTAAGACAGACTGGGAAGAAAGGCTTGGTGATCTTCTTCTGAAAACTCACCCAGTGAAAACACCATATGGATCACAACTATCCGATCAACAACAGATCATGCCGGTGGTACAGGACTCTTGTGCATGGGGTTGCCATGAGTTGGGGGCCGACTTAATGGCAGCTAACTACAACAACAAGGCTTTTCAGAGCTGGCTGTAACGGGGGGTGAGTGTTTGAGGGTGATGCAGACTATCACTGTGTTCTCTTCTCCAACTGCAGTCAAGGGCTTTGGGGTTCTCTGGGGCAACAGCCAGAAAGAGAGGCAACGAATAATTTTTATTATTGTTAATGACGGCAGTTATTATCATTGTAATAAAGAGAGAGAGTTCTGCCTGAATCAGGGCAAAGGCTGGCCTAGTTGAGCTCTCACTGTTGTCCTAGGGAGGAGACCCTCACACACATGGAATATGTCTGACTCCCCTGTGATCAAAATTTTGTCTACTGAAAGCAACTGAATTGTCAAGTCACCATTTAAAAAAAAATTATATTTTGTAATCAATGTTTTTAAGCCTCAAAACACCACTAAATCATTAAGCTTTTCCCCATTAGATTTTCCCTTGGAAAAATTATCTTGGATCAAGAAGGATTCAGGGTGAGTTGGACTTAAAATCTGCCCCGCTCAGGGAGCTCAAATCTTGCTCAACAGCCCCTCCACCCACCCTTTGCAGGTCCAGCTTCCGGTGACCATTCATGGGGGATCTGCAGCAGCAGCTCTTTTCTGTTTTGGTTACCAAGCTGTGACGGTTACTGAGCTATGACTCACTCTCTGGTCGTGGAGTTACCGTAGCCAACCCACCGGCAATGGAGCTACAGGGCTTTAAAGGCCAGGGTGAGGGTGTGAGTGGGGCGAATTGAGGTGGGAGGAAGAGTGAAAAAAAAAAAAAGAAAGGTACAAAAATAACAGACTTGAGGAGCCCAATATTTCATCATGTAATATTCAAATATTAGACCCTGGCCCAAAATAGCTGCTCACTTACTCTCCTTTCCCTTTGTGTTGGCTCCAAGAAACACGAAGTGAGATTTTGCTGAACAAAATGCCTCATTCATGAGAACCTGGCGGATGCAGGCAAGTTCAGGACTTGATAATCCCTGACAGCCCTCATTAAATCATGGCGCTGCAGGTGTGAAGGCAGGCTGGGTGGGTGCTGCACCACCCGGCTGTGTCAATCCCAGGCCGGAGGTAGAAGACTCAGCTCTGTGACTGTCAGCCAATTCTCTGCAGGGGGAGATCTGGATAGGGCGGCTCTCCATGTTGATAAGGGAACAGCCCTGCTGGGAAACAACCCCGATGCAGAAGAAGGAAGACTTAAGGCAGAAGTCTCTATTTATGGCAAGAAGCCAGAGGCTTTTCTCTTACTTTTATGTGTGTGTACAAACGCTTGGTTTCTTCAATAAAATTGAGCCCAGATACCCCAAAACTGACAAAAAAGGGTGGGGGGGATTCTCTGGTCAGGAGGGTTGTCCCTAAATATCCCAGTCTTGACTCTCAGCCTTCTGGATGAGATTAGGAATCAACCCTAATGTCTGTTTCCTGTACACCGATTCAGGAAACAGCCTTCATGCCGTGTAATCCCACCACTGCCACCAAGCAAAAGGGAGCACAAACTCCTGTGAGCCTAACCAGGATTTCCTACTTGGCCATGGAGAGAGCATTCCTCTATGGAAGGAGGACCTGTACACAGCTCAGATTTTCTTGCCCTCAGGGAGTTCCCCACCCTCATCCATCTCCGAGGATCGGGGTTCAGTTTTATTGGGGAAGTAAGCACACCTGAGGGAATGTTTGCATGACATTGGAATACATTCATGTGCAGAGTGAGGATTAGCTGCCACCCTTGTAGCGTGATTTTAGGAGTGTCTTTAGGAAAGTTTGAGGTCAAAAATCTCTCCCATACTAACTTTTTGTCACGAACCCCTGGAATTCCTCTGCTAAGAAT
This sequence comes from Loxodonta africana, assembly GCF_030014295.1. Classification (NCBI taxonomy): domain Eukaryota; kingdom Metazoa; phylum Chordata; class Mammalia; order Proboscidea; family Elephantidae; genus Loxodonta; species Loxodonta africana. The sequence goes on from NC_087342.1 coordinate 107,577,562, forward strand.
TGTGTTCGTTTTGGTTAGTTATCTTGTTAAATTGCAAGTACCATTGAGAATCATAACACACAGTGCTGTTTCTCATATTACAAGGCAAGGAAAAACAAAAAACAAAAAACAAAAACAGTTGCTGTCAAGTCGATTCCGACTCACAGTGACCCATGGGTGTCACCGTAGAACTGTGCTCCATAGAGATTCCAGTGGTTGATTGGAAGTACATCACCAGGCCTCTCTTTCGAGGTGCCTCTCTGGGTGGACTTAAACTTCCAACCTTTCAGTTAACAACCAAACAAGTTAACTTTTTTACCACTCAGGGACTCTATAAGGCACCAAGGGGGGACAAAAAGAAATGAAAGAACCCAGCTCCTGCCCCCAGTGACTTCACCAACAGACTCATGATTGGCAAGCACAGTCACAAAAGATAACTGAAATATAAGGCAGCTTTTGACAGCCTTTCTGACCCTCAGTTTCCTTATCTGTATAATGGGGATGATGATAACGATAACAGCACTTAACTCTGCAGAGTTGTTAGGAAAATATAATAAAGTCTGGAAATCTAGCGTGAGCAAGTGGAAATGTCCTATTGTGCCATTTTCCAGAAGAGGGGGTCCAGAGAAGTACACTTTTCCAGGTGGTTTTTGTTATTGACCTGGTGGAAGAGGTGCTCTCCAGGGATCAAGGCCTCAGTACACACCCCCGAAGACTTGGCTTTGTGAGATCACAAAGTCACTCCCCGATGAGAGGAAATATTGGCCGCTGGTCTCTTGGTGGAAACCCTGGTGGCCTAGTGGTTAAGTGTTACGGCTGCTAAAACTCGGCAGTTTGAATCCACCAGGCACTCCTTAGAAACTCTATGGGGCAGTTCTACTCTGTCCTATAGGGTTGCTATGAGTTGGAATCAACTTGATGGCAATGGGTTTTGTTTTTTTGTTTTTTTTTTCCTGGCCTCTTTGTACACAAATTAAATTTATATCTATGGGAACATCAGTTTTTCAACTTCAATATAAATATTTAAGACTACACTTAGTGAAAATGTTGCTGTCATTGTTAGCTGCCATTGTGTTGGCCCCCATCTCATGGTGACCTCCATGTACAATGCAATGAAATGATGCCTGGTCCTGTGCCATCCCCATAATTGATTGTAGATCAGACCCTTGTGTCAGTTTTCATTGACTGGTTTTCAGAAGTAGATCACCAGGCCTGTCTTCCTAGCCTATCTTAGTCTGGAAGGTGTGTTGAAACCTGTTCAGCATCATAGCAACATGCAAGCCTCCAATGACAGAAGGGTGGTGGTTGCATGTGAGGTGCACTGGCTAGGAAATGAAGAACCTGGATCTCCTGCATCCAAGGTGAGAATTCTACCACTGAACCACCAATGCCTCCATAGTGAAAATACATACTGAGTAAATAACTCATTTACCTGGTCACCTAGGTAGCAACTAGTACTTGAGGAATTGGGAACAAATACACAGAAGTCATTCAAAACAATCCAAACCATTGAAATTCAACCACCGTGTCAACACACTTTGCAAGCAGACTGAAGAAAAATGCAAAACTGCAGCTATTTCTAATGGCTTTTGCTAAACAAAATAAACCTAGAGAGGGAAATAAAATTATTTCTCCCAACTGCAGTTTTTACAAGGGGAGAAAAATCAAATGCTTTCCTTAAACTCTACAGGGCAAACAAAGCCCTCCAAAAGTCCAGGAGAATTGGCAGGTATTTAGGTGATTAAGTTTGAGTGGACATGTAAGAAATGTTTCTGGAAAACTGTGGGGCGAGGGGCCGGGACAGCACTGTCGGAATTGTCAGAGTTGATGGTATTGGGAATGCAAGCCTGAAGCTACAAACTTGAAACCCAGAATTTGGAAACTGAATCCATTCTTAACTCTCCCAACAGAATAAAACCCTAATGTACGCAGAAAGCTATAGCTCTTGAGGAGTAACAGGCAAAGTATTTGAAACCATTATCATTTTCCAGAGCCTGCCTTCTCTATTTTCCCATTTGGCCTTCCTCTGCACTTCATCTCTCCACACCTTTATACTAGTTGGAATCGGCTGCGGCCTCTCTTGTTTGTTTTCTTATTTAGTCTCTCTGCCTTGGTTTCTCTCTCTGTCTTCCTTACTCCCTCTGTTTCCTCCATTCCTGTGTATCTCTCTCCTACCCTCACTCCCACCCTCTAACCCATCCCTTTCTTCCACTTTTTCCTCAAATATCTCTTGAGCAATCTCCATGTGCCCTTTATGAGTGATGGCAAGAGTCATGTTCTAGCTCCCAAGAAACTTTAATTCTAAAACTGAAGAGATTTGACCTCAAATACCCACAACATAAAGGCAGCATGTGATGAATGCTGTAAGAGTCTAGAACAGCAGTTGGCAAACTATGGTCCATGGGCCAAACCTGTTTTTATAAATAAAGCTTTATTGAAACATGGTTATGTTCATTTTTTACTTATTGTCACGGATTAGTCATTGAGGAAGCGTGATTTAAGCTGGGCTTTGGAGGATGAATAGGAGTTTAAGAGGTAGAGATGGGAAAGGAATTCTAGGTAACATGAGCAGCATGAGCAAATGTGAGGGGTGACAGAAATTCAAGGTATGTTTGGAACACAGTTAGAGTTCACATGATGGATAGTAGACTGAGGCTGAAGGTGAAGTACCCCAGATACCAAGATAGGAGCCTGAACTTCACTTAGAAAGCTCTGGAGTGTCTGGGAGGATTCTGGAGCAGGGGCTAACGTAAAATTAACCCATTTATGTTAGAGGCACTGCACTGAATACATAGGTGAATTAGACCCAACCCTTGCCACCAAGAAGCATATTATGACTCTAATAACGGAATAAGACAAGTGTCTTAACAATGATAATACAGGGAAGAATAACACCTCCTCAGGGGAAACCCACACCAGGAAGGTCATCAAGGAGCAAAGTAAAAGTTGATGATCAGATAGAGGATGGGCTATTAATGATGATAATAATGATAGTTAAGATTCACTGATCCGGTGGTCTGAGTCAGAGCTAAGTGTTTTACAGATCACATTTTATTTCCTCTCACAACAACCCTGTGAGGAGATACTAGTATTACTCCCAATTAACTGATGAGGAAATGGAGGCCCAGACTGAGCCAGGATTCAAACCCAAGTTAGACACTCCCCAGTCCATGCTCTTCACCATTAGGATGAGTGGGGATACATATTAAAATGCTTTTGCAAATTCTGTATTTTGGAACTACCACTGGTCTGTCAGTTTGTCGTACTACGGTGGCTTGCATGTTACTATGATGCTGGAAGCTAAGCCACCAGAATTTCAAATATCAGCAGGATGACCCATGATGGGCAGGTTTCAACGAAGCTTCTAGGCTAAGACCAGGAAGAAAGGCCTGGTGATCTACTTCCAAAAATCCTTTCTTTTTCCATTGCCTTAGAAGCAGACTGCTTCATCTTTCTCCCATGGAGCCGCTGGTAGGTTTGAACTGTTGACATTTCATTTATCAGCCAGGTGCTTCACCACTGCAACACCAGGCTCCAAAAACAAGCCAATGAAAGCCCTATGGATCATAACAGAACATTGTCTGATACTGTGCTGTAAGATGAACCCCCTAGGTTGGAAGACACAGTGAACTCAAGCATCCTGGGATCATAGGGTTGGTGCAGCACTGGGCAGCGTTTTGTTCTGCTGTGCACAGGGTTGCCATGAGTTGGAGCTGACTCAACAACAGCTAACAACAACAACAACAACAAATGTTTTAGAGAGAAACAAACAGGAGCATGTAGAATTCATAGTTTATAGCTAGTGTTTGAGTCAGCTCCAATTTTTGGAAAAAAATTAAAAGCTTCGGAGGATGACGGGCATGCCAGGATATGTGCCCTGGGTTCCAGTGTGTGGATGGAGAAGGAACCGATCCACTTTGCTTCTGTGGGTGCAATGCGTGCTCCATTTTACATGTGGATCACAGGTCGTGACATTTCCCTGAGAGACTAGCACAGAGTAGAAGCCTGTCCTTCCAAGAGAGAACTCTGAAGAGGTGGTTCTCTACACCAAGCCAATAGAAGGAGCCCAGGTGTGGCCATACCATAATATTCTGTGCTTTACATTTAAAAATGGAGTCGCTGGGTAGCACAAAAGGTTAAGCACAACTACTAACCAAAAAGTTGGCAGCTCGAAGCCACCCAGAGGTACCCCAGAAGAAAGGCCTGGTGATGTACTTGTGAAAGGTCACAACCATGCGAACCCTCTGGAACACAGTTCTACTCTGACCCACGTGGGGTTGCCATGAGTAGGAATCGAATTGATGGCAATTGTTTTGTTTTAATTTTTCCATTTAAAAATCACCATAAAAATACCCAAAGAAGTCCCCTGGGGCTAATGATAGGACTTGAGGCTCACTGAGGTGAAGGATTGTCAGCATTTTAGATGATGAGTGGGGGTATCTGGAATAAGTCTCTCTGACCCTGCCCATCTGCCCATAGTGCCACACCAGCCACAACAACAGTGCTGACACGTTCCTAGCGACAATCCCAGAGGGCTTGCAGTACCAAGAGTCATGTCTAAGAACCACGGCAGCTGGGGGTGGCATATCAACAGAGACACGTCCTTTGCCTTTGGCACTGGGCAGTGACTCCAGCTGGTGGCAACATAGATGCTATCCAGTCTGAACAGCCATCAGGAATGCAGCCATCCTCCCAGTTATGATGGGATCCCCATGGGAAAGGTTGGGAGCAGCCCCCAGGGCACGAGAGAAGCTGGAGTGCATTCCACAGGGGAACTCAGTAGCTCTTGGGACTCCCTTTCTCTCGAGTTCTGCACATACCACTAGGTCCTAAATGACAAGCTGCAATTACAGAAAAGTGCTGAAGTTACCAGTTGTTCTAAACACTCTTAGACAAAGAATACTCAGTAGAAACGAACCCCAGGCGGTTATAAACCTTTTTGCTGTGCAGAAACCATACGGTTTGCATCCAAGAGCGTGTTGTCTGTTGGAGGCTGGCCTTTCTTCTTGCAGCCGGGTGCCAGTGGCATGCATCACAAATGAGCAGTTGTCTGTGGCCCCAGAGTCTGTGGCTGAGGCATATCTAATCAGGTTAAGCAGCGTTCATCCCAGCTGTCAGCTCACTGAAAATCAGAGCATCATCTGAAACCACACGCGCTGCAAACGTACGGCTGGCGCTCGCTCGGGGCTCTGAATCTCCAAGTCCCCCCCCCCGCCCCCCCCGGCCTTACTGTGGTGGCCACCGATTTTCTCTTTTTCTACGTGATGGTATACAACAGTAGCAAAGCTATTTTAGGGATTAAAACAGCTAATTGCAGATTCCATCATGGCCAGCCACTCAGCACGCGAGCTTGGAGAGCATACTGGTGGTCTTCGCCTGTGGAGATGGGTTTGGCTGGTTTGCTCGTAAACTCAAGGGTCCACACTCAGGCCTCCCCCGGCCCCCTGTACAAAGCTGCTAATTGGAGGCTGTTCCACATGGGCTCCTTGGTTCTGGGCTTGAGGAATTTGGAGGAATTTAGTGTGGGATAGTGTGTGATGTTTTCTTGGCTCCTGGAATTATGGGGTCCCAGGGTCGCACAAGTGGTTTGTGATTGGCTGTTAACCTATAGGTAGTTCAATCTCACCTAGCGGATCCATGGAAGAAAGGCCTGGTGAATTGCTTCCATAAAGATTACAGCCAAGAAAGCTCTATGGAACATAGCTCTGGTCTGTAACACATGGGGCCACCATGAGTTGGAATCAACTTGACAGTAACAGGTTAGAATCATGGCTAGCAGGACCGTTAAAATTCATCTATTCTGCATGATTGACTCGACAGATGAAGAAACTAGGGTTCAGAAAGAGTCTCATCACTTGTTGGGGGCAGGGGATTTCTGACTCCAGGTTTCCTGACTTCCTTTCTGGTTACTTCCTTATAAGAAGTCTGCACTACTCGATCATGTTGTTTAAAAGCTTAAGGGAGGCAGTAAGACAGGCCTGTAGGTCCAGGTTTACATCCAGAATCCAACATATGCCAGCTGTGTGACCTTGGGCGAGTTCTTTACCTCACTGAGCCATAGTGTTTCCATCTGCAAAATGGGGATAAGACCTATCGGGTTGGTTGGAGTCCCTGGGTGTACAAATAATTAAGTCTTCAGTTGTAAACTAAAAAGTTGGAGGCTTGAGTCCACCCAGAAGTGTCATGTAAGAAAGGCCTGGCTATCTACTTCCAAAAAAAAAAAACAACATTGAAAGCCCTATGGTGTACAGTTATATTTTGACACACATGGGGTGGCCATGAGTTTGATTCAACTCAATGGCAACTGGTTTATCGGTTTGGTTATAGTAATTAAATGACTTAGCGTTTAGTGTAGTGCCTGACACAAATGGCATCTTGACAGTTGTGTTCATTTCCTTGGGCTACCGTAACAAAGTACCACAACCTGGGTGGCTTAAAACAGCAGAAATGTATTCGCTCACAATTCTCAGGCTAAACACCAAACCAAAATCATGGTGTTGGCCTCTGAAACCTCTAGGACTAGATCCTTCCTTGCCTCTTCTAGCCTTGGGTAGCCTCAGGCGCTCCTTGGCCGTGGCAGCATCACTCCACTCTCTGCCTCTGTCTTCACCTGGCTTTCTCCTCTATGTCTATTTTTGGGTCTCTTCTCCTGGTCTTATAAGAATACTGGTCATATTACACTAGGGCCCACTCAAATGACCTCATCTTGATTACATCTGTAAAGGCCCTATTCCCAAATAAAGTCATATTTCTCAGGCACCAGGGGATAGGACTTCAGCATTTTTTCTTTTTTTGAGGGAGGACACAATTCAACTCACAACAGTGGTTGGTATACCTATTACGACTGCAACAACATGCGGCTCCTTTTGCTGAGCAGATTCTCCAGGCTCCCCACCTGGGAGGAGACACACTGAAGGTTGACCTCCTCCGGCTTCCTCGGTGCATACTGTCATTTCTGGGAGGTGATCTCCGCAGGGCCAGGGGGACCTAGTAGTCCTGAAAAGCTGCTGACCCAGACGGACCACAGAAATTTCAGGGAAGAAATATCTGTTATCTTCCCCCCAAGAGATGACATTTCATCAAACGAAAATAAGATCTTTGAGTTGCGATCCTCTTTTTCCTCTAGAATGAAATGGACTTGTAAGATGATGTGCCCCACAGCCTCACCCTCTCCAGAAGAAGCAGTTTGTGTGTTTCCACCACTGGCTGAGGAGGACGAGCTTCACGGGGCAGCCTGCCATGGGCAGGCAGGGCTCCTCTTCTTCACAACAGAGAAAAAGACAAGTTCCTGCTGTTGCTGACTGCCATCTTCTCTCCTGACCTCTGACCCACAGAGGGTTTGGTGGGTCTGAGGAGCCTGGAAGGCTGGGGCAGGTGGTAGACAAGGGTGAAGACCGCCTGGGCTCTGATGATGTTGGGAACAGGGAGTCCATCCCTCTGTCTAACCAGAAACCCAATCTCCTAGAACATGTGGGAGAACCACTTCACAGTCTCATCAGATATTTGAGGAAGATTAAAATTATGAAACACTAAAATGAAAAGAAATGGATGTTAGATAGGAAAACATGAGATTGATTATTTAAAGTCATAAAAAAACGAAAACCAAACCCATTGCTGTCGAGTCTACCTGACTCATAGTCATGACCATACAGGGCAGAGTAGAATTGCCCCACAGAGTTTCCATGGAGTGCCTGGTGGATTTGAACTGCCAACCTTTTGGTTAGCAGCCGTAGCTCTTAACCACTATGCCACAGGGTCATAGCTAGGAAAAGGCAAATTTGGTTAGTTTAGGGACATTTCTCTCTTTTTTCTCTCACCAATTTTTCTCTCTTATTTGCTTTTCTCTTTTAAAGAGAACATTTAGTCAATTAGTATAATAAAAGTATTTGCTTTACCATAACATTGATGTCCTTTACTGGTCTTAAATCTCTTTCAGGTCCTCAGCTATCATTTCTTAGATTTCTACAAGTTGAGCAAGAACCACGTTGTAAACTTTTGTGACTTGAAACTCTTTCTAGTACAGATTCTTAAAGACTACGTTGAGCAAAGAGGTTAAATTTCAAAAATTCCAAAAATATTAGCCAACCAAATTCAACAGCTTGTATTTAAAAACAAACAAAAAAACATGTATCCCGATTATGTAGAGTTTATCTCAGGAAGAAAAGGATAGTTCAATACCAAAAAAATCCATTAATGTAATTCCCCACATTCATAGACTAAGAAGAAAAAAAAAAAATTAACATCATCACCTCAATCGGAAGCAGAAGAAACATTTTATGTAGTTCTAACACACACGATCAGAAACACATCAAACCTCTTTACTGAGTAGAAACAGGCGAGCTGTTAACACACACGATCAGAAACACATCAAACCTCTTTACTGAGTAGAAACAGGCGAGCTGTTTTGCACCTGATGAAGGTCACGTGCTGAATAGCTACAGTAGACATCGTACTTGATGGGGAAACTTCAGAGAGAGTAATGTCCCCTTCAACAGTGGAATAAGAAACAGGCCCACTATCGCTGCTGTGACTTAGCTTTAAGTGCCCTCCCCTCAAAAACTCCACAGTGTAACAAGACAACAGCAATAAAAGGTATAAAGATCAGAAGGGAAGAAACAGCTGCTCTTACCTGCAAATAAGGAAAAAAAAAAAAAAGCCAAAAGAAGCAGCAAATACAGAATGGATGAGTATGTTTTAGCAAGCTTGCTTAATACAAGTTCAACTTACAAAAAAAGCCATTCAGGAGCAGTTTCAACCCTACAGGACTGAGTAGAAGTGCACCATAGGGGTTCCAAGGAGCCGCTGGTGGATTTGAACTGCTGACCTTTTAGTTAGCAGCCGAACTCCTAAGCACTGCACCAGCAGAGCTCCAAAAGATTGATAATGGACAACTAAAAATATAATAGAGAATAAAATATTATTGTTAATAACAACAAAAACTACAAGTGTCAAGGATTTAATTTAAAGAAATACACAAAGGCTGCCATGGAAAAAAGTTAAAGTTCTTCTAAGGGATACCAAAAAAAAAAAAAACTAGAGAAGATACTCCATAACAACTAAGTGGGATGACATAGTATTATAAAATGAAATATCTTCCCCAAAACATCTACAATTCAGTGAAATCCCAATATTAAAAATCCATCTTTTTTTTTTGGGGAAACAATGAATGTATTCTAAAATTCATAGAAGTCCACAAATAATTATGTCAACAAAAGATGAACAAAGAAGTTTGCCTCCCCAACGATTAATACATTTTATAAAGGAACCCCAAAGAGATGCTCAGACTCATCAGGACTCAGACCAATGTAATGCAGATGCAACACAAATCAAATCAACAATAATACAGTGCTTTACACACTTCGTTGTTGTTGTTGTTAGTTGCTGTTCAGTAGGCCCCAACTCATGGTGACCCTATTGGAAAGTCAAGAATGGACCGGTGGATAATGCCAAGGTTGCATGGATCTGGGGAAACAGGAGATGTGTCCTTCACTGGTGGAGGAGCATACAGGTGCACTTGTGCTGAACAGCAGCTTGGCAGCCCTCAGACAAATTAAGTGTGTTAAGGCCCACGGAGAACATTTGTTCAGTAGTAGAATTCCTGCCTTCCTTGCAGGAGACCTGGGTTCGATTCCCCATGAAGGCACCTCATGTGCAGTCACCACCCGTCTGTCATGGGAGGCTTGTGTGTTGCTATGATGCTGAGCAGGTTTCAGCAGAACTTCCAGACTAAGATCGACTAGGAAGAAAGGCCTGGCAATCTACTTCTGAAAATAAGCCACTGAAAACTCTATGGATCACAAGGCTTGAGTAGGCAGCATTTTTTTCCTTTGTGCTTGGAGCTACCACGAGTCAGGAGTCAGCTTGATGGCAGCTAGTAACAGCAACAACACCCCATGTCTCTGAAATCCTGCTCCTGCACGTGTAGCCCAGTGAATTCATCATCCAGGTCCCTAAGGGAATATAGAAAAGCACATTCATCATGGATTGTTTGAGGAAGCAGGAGGTGGATAAGTAAAACAGGGTGAACGCACACTACAGAATATGGTGTAGCAGAGAAGCTGGGAGCAACACGGAGATAACTTGGAAACGTGGTGCTTAGTGTGGGGAAAAAAACTAAGAAACAGAATGAGGTTCCTAGGACAACATCATTTATGTAAATAAATGTTTACACATTTAAATACCATATGTATTTACAAGTACATATACAAATTCAAGGAGACCTCTGAAAAACATTTAGAGTGGTTGCCTACGGGGAGAGAGGAACAGGAGCAGGAAATGGGGGTAAAAGAAAATCAACCCAAAAAGGGCTAGGCCTTGCAGGGACTGACGGAGGACAGGTGCTGTGAACTCTGTGTGATGCTCTGCACCTGTGGTCCATACAAAGGTAAGCACGGAAGAATTATTCATGGTGTAGCAGAGAAACTTCTACATGAGACATCTATTTTGAGATTGCACAAAGCGCGTTTGGAGTGATTTATTCTCCTAAAGAGATTTTGGTGTGTCTAGTGGGATTTTTTTTTTTTAGTGGCATTTGGCACATTCCACTGGAGAGATGTTGGCCATGGTTAATTATATTTCCAGCATCTTGCCTGTTTCCATTATGGCCTCAGTTCCGTCATCTGTAAAATGGGAATAAAAATGCCTACCCCTTGGGGTTGTTATGAAGATGAAATTAGGCAGTGTAAGCAAAGATCTTAAGAGCCTTGTGCAAAGATCTGCGAACAGGGCACATGGAAGTTACCGTAATAGTAACAATAACGTTCCGTAAGGACACAGAAACTTTGGGAAGTAAATTGACCCATCCAAGGTTACACGGTTAATAAATGGCAGAATTGGGTCTGGAGCCAGGTCCTTCTCCCTCTGGACCTCTTGCCCCCAGCCAAGGCCTGTAAGGGACAAAGACTTGCCATCAGCATCTTCTGGCACTTGCCTTGGGTGCCACTGTGTCCTCAGATGCCCACCACCCAGGAGTTTTGTTTTCGTGGAGAATGAATTTGCAGGACCTTGTTTCAAATCCTGAGGACCTTATGATTTTAGCTGTATAAAAATCATCCCAGCTCAAGAGACAGCATCTTGACTTAATTTCAGGAGGGTGAATTACCAGTTTGGAGGCAAGGGTAGAGATCTTGAAGAAGAAGTGAGTCTTTCACGACGATATTCATTTGGAAAAAATGATTTGACTAGAAGTAGAAAAAGCAGGGAGCTATGAAAAGGGAAAAGAAACAAAGCAAAGATTTGGGCAATGAGTTTGGCTAGAGGGAACCTGGGAGATGAGCTAGAGGAAGATGCTTAAGTCCAGGACTTCACAGGCATTGGAGGCTCTGGGGGGTGCAAACAGTTAAAGTGCTGGACTGCTAACAAAAAGGCTGGAGGTTCAAGTCCACCCACAGGCACCTCGGAAGAAAGGTCTGGCAATCTACTTCCAAAAAACCAGCCATTGACAACCCTATGGAGCACAGTTCTACTCTGACACACGTGGAGTCTCCATGAGTCGGAGTCTACCTGAAGGCAGCTGGTTACTGGCTGGTCCCAGGCATTAGGGCAGGGACCAGATAAAGAGCTGGTCGGTGGCCCCTCACTTCCTAGAGTTTGTCTCCTTAGGCTCTGGAGAGCCATCAGAATGCTCTACCTAGTTTGTGCTGCTCAGATTTTTTCCAATCACCACGTTGAACTGTCAACATTTTCCACATTAAGAACAAATCAAAAGAGATTTTTCGCTAAGCATGAGTTAGTGGACGGGAATGAGAGCAAATCAAATTCATGCAAAAATAAAGGAAATTAACTTTTAAAAAGCTCAGCCAAACACCCTGTAATTTTCAGTGATTTCCTTTCAGGGAAACTGTGACCACTGTCACTATAAACAAAGCAGAGAATAAATAAATAAAAAGGGAAAGAAGGTTGGGTTTTTTTCTCCTTGCCTCCCTGATGGATGGTTTATAGAGTCCTCGGGATAAAAGTCAGCCCGTAACTAATCGTTCCCAGATGGTGCCTGCCTCTGCCCCTGCCTCGGCATTGCCCTGCACGCCTCTGTCCCCAGCCTGCCAGATGCATGGACGGTGACAGGCTGGACATTCGCCCCCTTGCTTGTGGCTGCAGGCAGACACAGAGGAGCAGCGGAAGGTGGGGGTCATTGGTGACTGGGGTTCAACTGAAATCAGTTGCCATAGGGTCAACTCCAACTCATGACGCCCCCATGTGTCGCAGTAGAACTGTGCTCCATAGGGTTTTCAGTGGCTGACTTTTTGGGAAGTTGATCGCCTGACATTTCTTCCAAGGGACTCCAATCTTTCAGTTAGCAGCAGAGCACATTAACTGCTTGCACCACGCAGAGACTCCGGTGGGAGGGGCATTTGGCCACAAAACCTACTTGTTGTTGCCATCCAGACAATTCCAACTCATGGAGACCCCATGTGTGTAGACCAGAACTGCTCCATAGAATTTTCATGGCTGTGACCTTTCAAAAGCAGATTGCCAGGCCATTCTTCTAAGATGTTTCTGGGTGGTTTCAAACTGCCAACCTTTCAGCTGGTAGTCAAGCACTTAACTGTTTGCACCACCCATTTGCCACCGTGAGAATGATGAGCTGCCCCCAGCCAACACACAAGCCCTCTCTTTAGATTGCAACCAGGGCTTCTAGCAGCTGGCCTGACCAGCACTAGGGGCCACTGAGAAGCTGTGGGCTCCTTGCTCTCAGAATCACCTTCCTCAGCTGTGCTCACTGCCAGAATGTCTACCCCTCCTGACTCAGGAGAAGGACCTTGTGCTTTGACTGACCCAGCAGTATTGTGGCATCTGGATGGATGTGATAAGCAGCCTCAAATCCTTTCTGAAATGAGGCCGGGTGTTTGTTGTAATTCATGTAACCCTATCATATTATCATTGCCCATGTGAAGACTGGAGTAGGGGTCTTCATGGATGACCCTGGGTGGGCACTGTTGTTCTATCTGCTGGGAGTCTCTCCACTCCATGCTGTCACCTCCCATACCTCTTATCTGCTTCCTTAAACCTCAGGAGGTGACGCTGGAGTACTGTGTGACTCCATGGTGATTGCTTGGGTGGCATCTCCTCTCCTCCTCCCCCTCCCCTGTGTCCTTTGCACGCTTTCCCCACCCACATGCCAAGAATGAAGCCTGGGATGTTACATGCTCAGGCCCTCTCCTGATTCCTCAGCAGCTGGGACTAAGCAGAAGTGGGGGATGGACATGTACAGATTCTGAACCTTCAACCTCCCCATCTTAGCTTCTTTACTGACTAAAATTTAGGGATTCAGACACATCTACGCAGACAACTCTTTGTACATGAGAAGACATAAGCCTTTCTCTACCGAGAACTTGAAAATAACGTTTGAGTTGTTGAATATCTCTTGCAAAACAAATATCTTGATGAGTTGGGGCAAATGAATCAGAAACAGATGAATAAAGTTTCTCTGCAAGACACAGAATCTCAACCTAGTGGGAAAGCGTGGGTCGGGTGCAAAAAAGCATTTGGGGTTTCCATGAGCCCAACATATAAGGAAAGGGACTTGAGCCATTTGATGGATCAAGCCAGCTAGCCTGGGAGCATCCAGCCCAGCATCAACTGAGACGTTTGTGCAGCACTTCCAAGGTTATCAAGAACACTGAGTTGCTATCAAGTTTCTCAAACATGGCTTCTGAAAATAAGCTGTTCTAATTGACAGTATACCTTCTTCTAACTACTCCCCTGGAGCACATGGCCCCATGGAAGATGGGAATTATTTTGTAAATAACCGTTTGCTGGGTTTGGCATCCATTCTGCAACAGTTAGATCTGTGGAAAGCAGGGCTGATTGGCGGGGCGGGAGTGTGCAGGGCGGACACATCAGTGGTTTCCAGAAGAATGTGAAAATACTATATTTTGTGACAAAGTTGCTCCAGGGCAGGCAGATTGCTCACAAATCGGTAACAGATTTCCCTGAAATATGTAGGGACTTCCATGCAGAAGGAAGGAAGGTTGGGACCCAAATGCATTTGGGGTTTTGCTGAGCACAAAACATGGGGTTGGGGTTGGAGAAGATGACTGGTCCCAGCAGTGGCCCCTGGTCCATCCTTGTAGCCTGCTGCACACCTGTGACTGTGCTGATCGCACATCTGTAGGACGGGTTTGCAGGATTATCAAGAGGACTGTGGCCTCCTGGGCTCTCCGGTCTGCCTTCCGGGGTTAGTTTAACCCAAAGGCGACGCGAGTCTGTGATAGCCTCTACCAGGACCAAGCAGCTATCTTCATCGTTCAAAGGAGGAACCTGCTGTCCAGTGTGGCACATGGCATTTTGAAAGTGACACCAAAATGGAAAATGTTTAGGGATCAGAGTCTGTTCTGAATATAATATTTTACCGAGTTTTTAGTCACTCCATCACATTGTGGTCCTTCCTAGAAAATCAAAAGCATTCATTAATTCATTAATTCACACTTAAAAAAAACTTACCACATCTAAAATGGACCTCTTTGTTTCAGTTACTGCCTTGGTCTTCCCCTTTTCGGCCAATGGCAATGTCATCTACTTGAGCCGGGAGCTTCAGACGATTCCTCTATTGCTCCCTCTCGCTCACTCCCCAGCTCTAGTCCATCAGGAAGTACTAAAAGTATAACTCCCAGGCCCCAAATATGCCTTGAATCCATACACTGCCACTGCCCCCATTCAGGCCTCCAGCATCTTCTGTCTGGACAGCTTCAGTTAGCCAACCAAGCTGGCTTCCACCATCTCCACTTCCTGTTCTTCCTGCCTTTCCGCCAACCATTTTCTGCACAGCTGCTCCAGGGACCATTTTTCTTCTCAAAATGTTATTCAATTCATGTCATATCTGAATTTAAAATTGTTTAGTGGCTTCCCATCGTAGTTAGAACTAAATCCAAAGCTTTCACCATCGCCCTCAAGACCGTGCGTGATCACCATCACCTTCTACCCGTGCTTAACTTCAACTACATCATCATTTTCTCCTCTTCACTTCATCCCATCTTCCCTAGGTTCCAGCTACCTGCCCTTCTCCAGATACCCTCGCCCATCTCCAGCCCTTCACACGCAAACACACACACACACCACAGAAATCTCTCTCTCTGCAGCTCTTCACATCACTGGCTCCTTCTCACATATTAATTAGGTCTCAGCTTATATGTCCCCTCCTACTTGTTATTGTCTAACAACCATCCCAAAGCCCCAAGAACTTAATGTAAATCGGCCGTTGATGGGAGTAGAAAATAGGAGTTTTCCAGCTGTTCAATCTTTCACCCTTGTTAGCGTGAGGATGCAAGCGTGCATATGAATGTAACACACACAGGTGTGTGTGCATGCACACACAGACATACATATAGACACACGCACCCAAGCACACTGACACGCATTCATTTGGCCCTGGCAAGAAATGCACAGGTGAGGAAAGGGTGATGGAGGCAGGGCTGAGACCCGTGGACAAATCATCATAACAAAAAACTGACTGGAACCCTCGGCTGGACCAGCCCAGGTAACCCTGCCGTGGAGTCCTGTGAGGAAGAGCATCTCTCCTCTTTCCTGGTGGTGGAAGATAAGGATCTGGGCTATCTGAAGGGTCAGTGGCAAGGGAACTGGTCAGAATGAGCACTCCATGGCACCCCCCTGGAGACTTATTTGGCCATCCATTCCTCTCCAGGGAGACAGTATAGTGACGTCTAATCCACACTGACCCTCTGAAGCATGGAGGGGAGAAAGAGAATGGGGGAGGAAGGCTGGATTTAGCACAGGCAAGGGGAGGGAGAACCCGTTAGGGCATTTAATTCTCTTCTTCTAAAACCTATCCTCATTACAAAACAGTACATGTTTTCTTGGAAACTTGCACAGTACTGAAAATTAAGATCTAGGGGGAACAAATCTGGAGTTCTCTTATCCAAAGACAACTTTTGCAATTATTTTCATGCATTTCTTCTTGCCTTTTCTCTCTGAAGTTTCCCCCCTTTATATTTTTTTTTTAATATTACATAGCAGCCAGTTTACCGTAATATAGCCTTCTGTCTTGCTTTTTCAATTTTCTATTGTAACTTAAGTAATTTTTAGGTTATTGTTTAGTCACAAAGAATATCATTATTTCAAGGATGGATTCAGTTTATCTTTCCCCTATGAATGAAAATTTATGTCATCTTGAATAGTCAATTTTACATAAAGTGGTGATTAACTTTTTTTTTTTTTGCATAAGAGATTAGGACAGCTTTCTCAGGATAGATTGAATGGGCCAATGATTTTAATCTGTGACTGCACATTTAATTCATTGTGGTCAGTAATCATTTTTATGTCTCTTTATTTTTTCTATTGATGTTCTCTTTTTTCTCTCTTAGATTCTTTATAAAGTAAATTTCAAATGTTTCCAGAAAGTCTCACTGATCTGTAAGTGTATGACGGAGACTAATAACTGCTCACCAGAATCCTTTCTCCCCTTCTGCCTGGACACTTCCTAGACTCCACTTCCCAGTTTGCCTTGCAGTTAAATTTGTCATGTGATTGAGTTTTAGCCAATGGAATGTGAGAGGAAGTGAGGTGTACCACTTCCTTCACCAGCCATAAATTCTCCTGTGTATGCTCCTCCATAGTTTTCTCCTTCCATCAACTAGATGCATAACACCCTAGAAGCTGACAGAGCCACAAGATAGAAGGAGCCTGGATCCCTAAATGACATGGAGGGGAATCACCCTGCCTTTCTGAACAGCTGTCCAGAACTATTACATGAGAAAGATAGAAACAAACTTTGTGTTGCATTGAGACATCCATAAAAAACAAAACCCATTGCCGTTGAATCAAGTGTGATTCACAGAGGTCCTATAGGACAGGGTAGAACTGCCCATAGGGTTTCTAAGGCTGTAATCTTTAAGGAAGCAGATAGCTACATTTTTCTCCCATGGAGCAGTTGGTGTGTTCAAACTGCTGACCTTTTGGTTAGCAACTGAATGCTTAACTACTGCACCACCAGGGCTCCTCTGAGACATTATCTTTTAGGTCCATTTGTTACAACAGATTGGCCCACTCTAACAAATAAAATGTGCCAATAAAACCTTGCTAACATTAATATCCAACTTTTGATGACTCTGAGCCCTTACTAGTATAAGTACAAGAGCTCATCCTCACCCAGGCATATTTGGGGTCATGGGTCATGCACACCCAGGGGCAGTTCTGCTTATGCTCATCCACCTACCTCACTAAAGAATCTCATTTACTTCTCCAAGGTGAATAAAACACAACTGTTATCAACCACCCAGGGGTATAGCCATGGAGTAGACAAAGTCAGGAACCTGCTTTGAACTCCTCAGAGATGGGTTTTATTGAAAGCTCACCTGGCCAAGGGACTTGGGCACCTCCCCTTAGACGTCCCCTGGGAGCGGTTTTCTGGGCCCAAGGAAGACCCAAGGCCAGAGGATGGAACCAGAAGAGATGTGAGAGGCAGCATCGGCATCCCAGGCAAGGGTAAGGATAACCAAATAGTCCTCCTGAAGTCTCATTCTAAGTGGCTGGAGGCAGTGGGCAGACCCAGACACAGCAGGTAGAGCGAGCAGGATGGAGCAGAGGTGGGAAGCTATCTGGAGAGGCCCAGGAGCTCCAGAGTAGGGCCTGCGGCCTTGATCATGGGAGGTAAAGGGTCTCCCAAGGGTGCCAAATCTGTTTAAACATGTGCTACAAAATTATAAGGTGCTATTTCCTGAGCTGCCTAATTTTAAAGCCCACATCAAGGATTAGGCAATAAAAACATCATTTCATATTCCACAGATGATGAAAGCTTCCTCATTGCCAATGTTTCCGCTAAGCAGCCTCTTCCTCTGGAATGGTCCTATTTGTACAGTTTCACCGTCTGCCTCTGACACAAGGGGAGATACAGGGTAGTGGCTGAGCTAGGTAAGGGCAGGTTCCTTCCCTCTCTGTTACTTAGTTTCCTCCTCTGTAAAATGGAGACAATACTGGAAAGTGTCTCACAGCTGTTGAAAGGATTCAATGAATGAAAGCATGAAAAGTCATATAACTACCTGGAAGATAGCTATTATTATAAGAAACAGGGTTTTTCTGGCTGAACTCTACTGTTTCACACAGATTATGACCTTATATTTACCAAACATTTGAGCCAAGTAAAACAGCCATCCAATTTGGAGAGCGCTTTATGTTTTGTTTTTGTTCCAGTTCAGGTTTTTATTTTTATTTTTAAAAATTTATACAAGTTCAATTATTTTTTCAAAGTAGGTTTGCTGGGCTTTTGGAAAAATCTTTGGTTTGGTTAGTGGCAAAATTTGAAAAGTAGCATTCGGGTTTGGTTTGGTTTCTAACGGAAGAGAGCAGCTTGGACTGGTTTGGGGCTCACAGTTTGGCTCGGGTCAAAGCCTGACCATGGGATTCTGATTCTTAGCCTCTGCTGCTCACCAGGGACTGCAGAGCAGGGAGAACAGCAATGCCCAGTGGTTAGTGCCAGTTGCTGGGCCTTATTAGGTTCTGCGTCAAACAGTTATCTGAAAGAGAAAAAGTCAGAGGTAAGAAAGTGAAGGTGGGAAGGGAGAGAAGATCACAGAGGGCCTTGCAAGGCATTGCTGGGACTTTGTCTTTTACTCTAAGAGAACAGAAGACTTTTGAACCCTGGAAATGGTGTGATCTTCTTTAGTTATTTTTATGTGGTAAACGTATGCACATAAATGTGTATATTGTGCACATATGTGTTGCTGAAAGCAGAGAATACCAGAAGGATGTTTACTTGTGTTTTATTGACCATGCAAAGGCATTTGACTCTGTGGATCCTAACAAATTATGGACAACAGTAAGAAGTATGGGAATTCCAGAACAGTTAATTGTGTTCATGCAGAACCTGTACATAGGGCTAAAGACAGTCATTCAAACAGAACAAGGGGATACTGTGTGGCTTAAAATCAGGAAAGGTGTGTGTCAGGGTTATATTCTTTCACCATACCTATTCAATCTTTTGCTAAGTAAATAATCCAAGAAGATGGACTATATGAAGAAGAACAGGGCATCAGGATTGGAGGAAGACTCATTAGCAACCTGCGTTATGCAGATGATACAACCTTGCTTGCTGGAAGTGAAGAGGACTTGAAGCACTTATTGATGAAGATTAAAGACTACAGCCTTCAGTATGGATTACACCTCAACATAAAGAAAACAAAAATCCTCACAACTGGACCAATAAGCAACATCATGATAAACAGAGAAAATACTGAAGTTGTCAAGGATTGCATTTTACTTGAATCCACAATCAACACCCATGGAAGCAGCAGTCAAGAAATCAAAGGACTACGTATTGCATTACGCAAATCTGCTGCAAAAAGGCCTCTTTCAAGTGTTAAAAAGCAAAGATGTCACCTTGAGGACTAGGGTAAGCCTGACCCAAGCCATGGCATTCTCAATGGCCTCATATGCATGTGAAAGCTTGATGATGAATTAAGAAGACTGAAGAAATGACGCCTTTGAACTGTGGTATTGGCAAAGAACACCGAATATACCATGGACTGCCAGAAGACTGAACAAATCTGTCTTCGAAGTACAGCCAGAATGTTCCTTAGAAGCAAGGATAGCAAGACTTCGTCTCATATATGTTGGACATGTTATTACCAGACATGTTATCAGTCCCTGGAAAAGGATATCGTGCTTAGTAAAGTAGTTGTTGTTAGGTGCCTTCAAGTCGGTTCTGACGCACAGCGACCCCATGTACAACAGAACAAAACACTGCCCGGTCCTGCCGTAAAGAGAAATGCCTCATCTTTTTAAAAAAAGAAATTTCTGGCTGCTGTGTTGAGAATGGACTGGGGCTGGGAGGGGTGGCTGATGGGCAAAGGGAAGAAGCAGGGAAGCTTGGTAGAAACTACTGGAGTAGTCTAGGAAAGAGATAATCATGGCTAGGACAAAGGGTGGCGACGATGATAAGTGATGGAATTCTGGATGCGTGTTGAAAGTAGTGCCATTAGGGGCACATGGATGTGGGCATAATAGAAAAAGAGGAGGCAATGATGACGCCGATTTTTTTTTAATTGTGCTTTAGGTGAAAGTTTACAGTGCAAATTAGTTTCTCATTCAAAAATTTATACACAAATTGTTTTGTGACATTGGTTGCAATCCCTGCATTGTGTCATCACTTTCCCCCTTTCCTTTTCCACCCCAGGTTCCCAGTTTCCATTCGTCCAGTTTTCCTTTCCCTTCCTGCCTTCTCCTTTCTGTTTTTGGGCAGGTGTTACCCATTTGGTCTCATATACTTGGTTGAACTGGGAAGCACGTTCCTCACGTGTGGTGTTGTTTGTTTTACAGGCCTGTATAATCTTTGGCTGAAAGGTAAACTTCAGAAGCGGGTTCAGTTCTGAGTTAGCAGTGTGTCCAGGGGCCATAACCTTGGGGGTTCCTCCAGTCTCTGTCAGACCAGTAAGTCCGGTCTTTTTGCACGTGTGTGAGTTTGAGTTTTGTTCTACATTTTTCTCCTGCTCTGTCCAGGACCCTCTACTGTGATCCCTGTCAGAGTGGTTGGTGGGCTCCAAGGTTTTTGACCTGAGGGTTTGTCAGCTCTAAGTGTAAGCCAAGAGCTCCTGGTGATCATTCTGTGGAGAAGACATGCCCGAGAGAGAAGCCAACACAGAGGAGCCAGAATCAAGAAAAGGGAAAGAGATGGGTGCCTGAAGTCATCATTTTAATAGCTGCACCTGAAGCTCTTCCCTCTGGACTTTTCATTGAAGTGAACTGGAAATGAATCCATGGGGATTTCAGAGGTGATAAACAGAGTGACAGATTTTGACCTCAAACTCTTTTCAGACTGCGGCTTCTGTAGAACCCCAATGGGGTTTTTTTGTGTTTTTTTTTAACTGGGTCAAGTTGGTCTCATGTGGCTGCTTTGTCCCTTAGGCTGTATTCTTCCAGCGGCCTCCTCACTCCTTCGGCCACGTGCAGTTCTGATGACCTTCCCCACAAGCTCCCCAGACATACCCTGATGAGTCCAAATTCCAACTTAAGCCTCCCCTGCTTGTCTCAGTTAAGGTAAATAGTTGTCATGGGTAGATTAAAATATCATGAATCTAGAGCCTGTGCTATCAGTTTATGAGATGAATCCAAATCAACCACATTAAATAAGATAAACAACGAGAAAGCACGTTAGGAGCCATGAAGCTCCCTGCAGAAGCAACAGCCTGATTTCCCATATAGCCTGCTTGCCTACCTTTCCCATTTCATGGCAGCCCTTACCTGGGGAGGGGCCGGGGGATCTGTGGCCCACTCCTACCTTTGATCAGGCTGAATTACCGACTAGCCAAAATCATGTTTCTCTTAACTACTTATGAAGTTGATAATAATTCACACTGCCTTTAAGGGTTTTTTTTTCTTCTTCCTTTTTTCAATTCTAGTTTGCTGAGCCCTGGTGGCACAATGGTTAAAAGCTGGGTTGTTAACCAAAAGGTTAGCAGTTCAAATATACCAGCTGCTCCTTGGAAACCCTATGGGGCAGTTCTACTCTGTCCCATAAGGTCACTATGAGTCAGACAAACTCGATGGCACATAGCAACAACAGTTTGCTGAGGCTTTCTAAAGCCAATCTCTAAAGCTGGCTTGTGGGAGAGGGGTGTGGGTGGGAGGGAGGTAAGAGAGAGAGGTAGGGAGGTAGAGACTCAACTTGGGACACACTGGAACAGTATGTCGAGTACCTTTGAGACAATAGTGGGTTAGTGGGTATTTTTTTACTTGAAAATGGCAAAGTCAGACTTCCCAGGTGTGTTACTATTACAATTTTCAGTTTAATTTCAAAATTAAAAAATTTTTTTTAATTAAAATCATTTTAAAAGTAGATATTGTCTGCTTACATACAACCAAGAACCTCATGGGGTTTGGTTCCTTGGTCTGGAGGTTTAGGGTCATAGTTTCATGGGACATCCCAGTTAGTTGGCCTAGCAAAGTGTTTAGCACTTCTGTTCTACCTCCTAGTTCACTGCATAGTGCCTAAGGTCTTGCAAATGGCCATTGAAGGCACAGCAGTTGGTCTCTGTTCACCTGGAGCAACAGAGAAAGGAGAGTCAGGAATTACAGGAGGAGGACATGAAATATATGGCTAATTGCCTCCATGAACAACTGCTTCCTTTGCCATGAAACCAGAAGAACTGGATGGTGCCCAGCCACCATTACTAAACATTTTGATCAAAGATTCTATGGAATAATCCTGATCAAAAGGGGGAAAATGCAGAACAGAATTTCAATTTCGCATGGACTCCATGGACTTTCTGGAGCCAAGGGGGCTGCATGAACCTCTGAAACTATTGGCCAGAGATAACTTTTAAAACAGAAACCAGAAATATCCCCTGAATTCATCTTGAAACCAAACAATAGCTTCCAAACCAAAACCAAACCCAGTGCCATCAAGTCAATTCTGACTCATAGCGACCCTATAGGACGGTGTAGAAATGCTCCATAGAATTTCCAAGGAGCGCCTGGCAGATTCGAACTGCTGACCCTTCGGTTAGCAGCCGTGGCACTTAACCACTATGCCACCACGGTTACCTAGTAAAAAATGCCTGCCTCGAGCATTATGCTCTTTTAAGAACTATTTACACGGGATCAAAGCAACCACAGCGACTCGAAAGATTAGATAGGAACCTTAGGGGGGCACTGAGTTTACATTAATGGGGGAAGAACAGCTCAGAAAAGGGGCGTGAGAATGATTGGACAACTTGAAGAATGGAATCAATGTTACTGAATTGTACATGTAGAAACGGTTGAATTGGTGTATGTTTTGCTGTGTCTATTCTCAGCAACAACAATGAAATAAATTTTTTAAAAAGTAGACATTGCATCTTGAGGATGAAAAAATTGATGAAAAATCAAGCAGTCACAGAAGTTGTAAAGAAGTATCCTCCTGTTCACAAGCAGTGTCATCCTTTCTTCCCAATACATGCTTCGTGCAGCAGAACACAAAGAAAGAGCTTTTAGGATATGATGAAAATTGTTCATAACACCCTCTCAGCCTCGTGGTTGAAAATAAGCCCTTGCCCTCACTGAATATCTGAATGGTTAAAATGCTGTTTTTTTTTTAAACAAAGCCTCCAAAAGAAGAGTGATTCGGGTTTTTTATATTCTCAAAAATCAACAAATCAGCACGTACCTCTGCATCCCCAAACTTGAACTCCAAACACGTGCTAACGGGAGACAGGGCTGACAGCCTGGGGACTTGAAGGCCCCATTAGCAGTCATCCACGCCCATTACCCTGTCTCTCTGGATTTCCTCTCGTGCCACTGTTCCAACACCCTTTGCAAAGAGAACCGACAAACAATTCTGAAATTTGTATGCAGATCCTTCTTGATAGTAAAAATGCTTCAAGATGTGGCTGGGAGGGCTGGGTGGTTGACTCTTAAGGCTTTGAAAGAATCTTCCTGGCCTCAGCCTCATTTCTGTCAGTGGAGTGGGATCCCACAGTTGGCCCCCTTCGCACAGCAGTCACCCCTTTGCCTCCCGCAGGAAGGGTCCCTCAGAAGGGACCATGTGGCCCGGAGGAGTGACGTTCTTAAAAGTCAAGGTACAGAGAGGCAGGGGTGGGGTAGCGATGGCGACAGAGAGCAGTGAGGCTGGAGTGTGGACACAGTGGGCTCATAGCCTGTTCAGTGACTCCACCATGGCTTTATCCCATCCAATGGCCAAGGAGGGATGCAGGGTAAAGAGGACTTGTACCGATGGGTTCATTCTGCCATATCACCAGGACAGTCGGGAGGTAGGATGGGGCCAGCCTACAGTCACCTCACTTCTCTGTCCACAATTCTATCAGGCCTTTTCCTTTAGCTTCAACCTGTCAGTTTTCTAGGATTCTTCCCCAGGATGTCTCTCTAGCACAGGGCTTCTTACTCGAGGATTAAGATTTCAGGGGTCTCTGAACTTGGATGAGAAAAAAAAATTATATCTTCATTTTTACTCACTTCAAACCGAAATTTAGCACTCCCTTCAAATGTAGCCTTCATCGCTGGCAGAAACCACAGGTACTTTCGTGTTACAGCTGCAATATCTTGAAATATCATTTATGACCCTCACTACTACTTGGGCATACGGTAGTCATTAGCCCCACCACTAAATCTGCATTTAAAGTTGTAATGAAGAAGCACATACAGAACTATATCACAATTTTTACAAATTTTGTTGATTGTGTTTTGTAAACCTATGCGTTTTATTTTATGCATTTAAAATAATGCTCTGGCGGAAGGGGGTCTCTGGGCTTCTTCAAGAGGCTAGAAAGATCCACCAGTCCACAAAGCCTGAAAACCCCTGGTTCAGGGCTCTGCTCCCCAAGCTTCTTGGGGGACACAGCACTGGTGTCTGGGTAAACAAGGACGTTTTCCTGGAAAATCAACTTTACTCAAATGTCACATCTTTCAAACATTTTTATATGAAATGAAACATGGAGTAGGGGGCCAACTTTACAGGAACTTTTTGAGATGAAACATGAGGTGTTTAACTGCACTTTGTGTGGGTGACTGGTTGTTTGGGTATACCTCCAGAACTTCTGGGGTGCACAACCAGTCTTCTCTGTAATGAGGGATAAATATGTACCTTGAAAATTTGAGCTGCACCAGCTGAAAGTGAACTGTGCCCCATTCCGAACAGGCCCATGAACGCCTCTGAGGAGTAGGGTCCCCTCGTTCGTTCTTCACAGTCAACTCCTTTTAATTAGGGAGACTCAGTGAAGTGGTCGAAAAAGGAGATGCTTTCACAGGAGATAAATCTGGGTGCACATCTGAGCTCTGTCAGTTATTAGCTGAATAGCAAGTTACTTACCCTCTCGGGGTCTCTATTTTCCCATCTTTTTTTTTTTTTTTTTTTAACATAAATATCCCAGAATCTGTCTCATAAGGTACAAACGCCTGGTCCCAGAAGGGGCTCAATACAGTTTAATTTCTCAAAAAAAGAAAAACAAAACAAAAAACCAAACCTGTTGCCAGGGAATTGATTCCGATTCACGGTGATCCCATATGTTATAGAGTAGAATGTGCCCCAGAAGGTTTTCTTGGCTGTAAATTTACAGAATCAGGTCTCTAGGCCTTTCTTCCACAGTGTTGCTGGGTGAGTGCAAACTGCCAAGCTTTTTCCGTCTGTGGACTCCTCTCCTCAGGGATGTCACAGCCCAGGTACCATTTTCATCTCAGCTCCTCCACCCCCAGCCAAGTCCAAGGGTCTGACCCAGAAGAAAGGCTTTGGCAAATGAGCTGGAATCTCTCTTTCATCTTCCCTCAGTCTGCACCTGGGTGTCCTCCAGAGGCATAGTGAGTAGGAGACCCAGAGGGGAGCTCTTGCCTCCAGGGCACTAGTCCAAGGGGGCCCCAGATGAGGCAAGGAATGACATTCCGAGGTTCCACAAATATGAAGGGCACCTGACTGAGCAGCCAGACAAGAGGGGAGAAGGCATTTCTGCTGATGTGCCCCTACTATCAACATCTATTCATCTTGAAATGGGAGGCAGATGCCACTTAGAGATTGCCCCTGGGTTCTCAAATTGGAGAAATTTCTACCACTTTGATCAGAACACAGTGAGCTCAGCACCGTTGATCTGCCGGCCAGGCTGCTGAGAGTCCTAACTGATGGACCACCGCATCCCTCACTCAGGCCAGAAAGCAGTATGCGGAGAAGCTGAGAACAGAGTTCCTGTCCCCTCCCAAGCATGTGCCAGGCCACACGCCTGCCCACTCTCCACCATCCTGACGGTTTGCAGTGAGCTCATGGAGATGGTACAGGACCAGACAACAATTTGCTCTGTTATACCGTAAGTGGATTAATCAACATTATTTGCCCAGAGGCAGCCAGAAGGGCACCGGAGAAACAGGAGGTATAAGGACCTGAGGGCAGGCAACAAGAGGAAGGAAGGTCAGGAGAGGAGGGCAGGAAGGTGAATGGGAAGAGGATGGGAAGGAAAACAGCTCCTGAGCTGGCCTTCAGCCAGCTGCGTGCCTGGGGCAACGATTGGGTCAGGTTGGTGAAAACAAAATGAGTGTGTAGAATACTGGGTGGTTCAAATGGCTAAAGAGCTCAGCTGCTAACTGAAAGTTTGGAGGTTCGAGTATACCCAGAGGTGCCTCGGATGAAATGCCTGGCAATCTACTTCAGAAGTCAGCCATTGAGAACCCTATGGAGCACAGTTCTACTCTGATACACTTGGGGTTGCCAAGAGTTGGAATTGACTCACTGGCATCTGGTTGGTTAGTTGGAGAACACTTGAGGACAGTAAATGCAAACTAAGTGGCCAGGTCCGCTTCTCTCCTTTTCTCTGCAGGGTCCTCAGGCCCTCTGTGAGCTAGCTGGTCTCCCTTCTCATGACTTCCTCCCTGCCACACACACACACTCTCTGCTGTAGGCATCCCTCTTGGGTTGGGCTGAATCCTGGGGTGACGGTACCTCAGAGTGAAGGTCCCAGGCCTGTTTCTGCCCTCTGCAAAGGGCTAAGCAGTCTTGAGAAATTGGAAATAACCTCCTGGTCACCTGGCAGCACCCACTGGGATTCCTGCTTTGCCGTCAGCCTTGGCAACAGCCCAGAACTCCCCCCAGAGCAGCATCATGCCTCCAAAAGGAGAGAGCACTGGACAGTGAGTCAGGGCCTGGGGTCTCTCCTGGTTTTGCCCCTTCCTAGAAGTGTCATAAACCATTTAACTCCTCAGTTTCCTACTCAGTAAAATGGGCCTGATTTTATGTCAGCTGCTTCCCTTACAAGGGCGTAGTGGGAATTGAAAGAAGAAATCCAACCAAAGTCCTTTATGCCTTGCAAATTCATGTAAAACTTTGTCTTCCTTGTGATATCATTATTTGGTGTCAAATTGCCATTGTGAGGCACTCATGCTCCAGAACAACCAGCTCCCCCGTAGCGGCCTGGCTGACTGCCCTGGGCCTTCTGGTGGGAGCCCGCCCAAGCTCCCGCAGGTGGGGAACATCCTCTGCATGCAGTCCCCGTGCAGGAGCAGACGGTGCAGCAGGCCAGTCAGCAGTGGGAAGCTCAGTACCTAAGGCCTCATCTTTTGAGGCCAAAGGCTGGGCTTGTGCTAAGCATGCAGGATATGTGCCTCAGACAGGCTCAGTGAACAAACATTATTAATATTTTTGTTGTTAACTGCTGCCGAGTTGGCTCCAACTTGAGGCGACCCCATGTACAACAGAATGAAACACCACCCTGTCCTGAGTCATCTTCACAATTACTGACATGTTCGAGTCCCTCATGGTGGCTATTGTGCCAATCCGTTTCACAGAGGGTCTCCCTTGCCCTCGCTGGCCCTTTACTTCACCAAACGTGATGCCCTTCTTCAGCAATTGATCCTCCCTGATGACACCTGCCCAAAGCGAGTGACTCAGACCATGTTCTGTTGTGATCCATGAGGTTTTCATTGGCTAATTTTTAGAAGTAGAGTGCCAGGCCTTCTTTCCTCTTCTGTCTTCGTATGGAAGCTCCACTGAAACCTGTCCGCTATGGGTGACTGTGCTGGTATTTGAAATATCAGTGGTATAGCTTCCAGCCGCATAGCAACATGTAAGCTACCGTGCTATGGACAGATGGATAGTGGTTATTAATGTTACTACAAAATGAAAAGAATAATAATACCTGACATTTGTGCTTTTGAGTTTGAAAAGTCCTTTTATGCATATGATCTAATTTAAAATGATGTGTATAAATATGCTATATTGCCTTTTAAAAATATTTTATTGTATTTTTGGTGGAAGTATGCACAGCAAAACAGGTTCCCATTCAACAATTTCTACATACAATGCTCAGTGACACTGGTTACATTCTTCAGCTTCTGTCAACATTCTCATCATTTCTGTCTGAGTTGTTTTACTCCCATTACCTTAGTCTCACTGTCCCTCAAACTTCTCACCCGTGCCTTAGAGTAACTGTTGTCCATTTGGCCTCATAAGGATAATTGTTAACCCTTTCAAGACCCAATTACTTTCTGTTTTGAATTTTTTGTTGATACCATGTGTTTTCATTAATGGAAGTATGCTGAACCATTGAGTGTGTCTGAATTTTTGGTAGGTAGTATGGATTTTTTGACTCCTCCCATAAACCTACCCTTAGAGCCCAGAGGGACATACATTATCCCACAAATTCTACCCCCACCCCAGAGTCCACTGGGACATACATATTCCCCCAAAATTTTCAGAATTTTTATCTTTCCTACAAAAAAAAAATGCATGCACCTCGTACAATGCCTTGTAGAAACAGTAATTTGTAGCACACACCTGTTTCTTTGGTTTCAAACAGTCATAAAGGCCCAGCCTTCTGGTAGCATGCACTGTTGGTGGGAAAGCATCTTCCCAATAAACTTGAGAGGCAGACAATATTGGTGGGCAACTGTATATCCCAACAGGCAGGAATGAGTTAAAAGAGGCTATATTACATTTTACTTTCTTCAGGATAGTAAAGGAACACCACCAGATGCTTATAATAGAAAAGAGAAGGTTGAAGATTTCTTCTCTGAGCAAATGCAGCTTCCTTCTTTTCCTGAAAATCATAGAATTCTAGGGTTGGAAGAGACCTTGAAGGTCACCCAGTACCCCCATCCAGCGCTGGAATCCCGTGAAGTTAGAGTGGGAATGGAAGACCTTCACACACTTCCATCTGCTTCCTTCTTCCTGTGACCCATGTGGTCCCAAGATGGAGCACTGTGGAAAAATAGGCCTGGAGGACCAAGGACCCAGACTCAGAAGCCCTTATGGGATCTCAGCAGGGGGTGCTGGGGGTCCAAGAGGCATTCAGGATGTCGTTTATTTAAAACTTTTGGCACTAGCTCAGTGGAAACCTAGACTTGCATTCCACATGGAAAGCCTCTCAGAAGCTCAGTTTGTATCAGGGATCCCAAAAATGCCCAGGTGGTTGGTAAACCCACTGTGTCCCAGACCATGTCCTGGTGGCTGCATCTGACTCTCAAGAAGCACTGGGCAGGTTGTAAATGAGTAAATAGATAGGCTGGGGTCAGTCTGAAACTAGAGGGCAACCAAGTGAAGGGGTCTCTTGGTAGTTTATTCCAGAGTCAAGCATCCTTGACCCCATATACTAGGATGAAGGGATTGTGTGAGAAGGTGGTCTTCAGCCAGGGCCAGCCCCCATGCTCCTGCTGACTGCTTTCCAAGCAGCCAAGACAGGAGAGATACCCCGAGGAGAAGAATGCTGGGATAAACCACGCCTTTTGGCATCCTGACCACATCCACGTGCAGCCATGCCCAGCCCTCCCCACTCCCCGTCCCCCCATGAAGTTTGCGGCTCTCTTGTCCCTTGCCCCCTGCCCTTATGATGAGGGAGAGGAGGGGGCCGGACAGCTGCCCTCCGCCTACTCCGTCCCCTCCCTGGGCTGACACAGAGCCCTCTGTCTTCCTGTGGAATGTAGTAGCAATTCTGCGAATGGTGCTGGACAAGGAGGCCAGTTCCCCCTATAAACTTTTTATAGCTCAGGAAAATAAACATGTGGTTTAAGGTCTTTGCATAGGCAGTGCCTGCCGAGTTTGAGCTTGCTTTACAGAACTACGAAAGAAAATATTGGTAGAGCTAATAAATTTCTGAGCCAGCCAAGGGATAGGAGTCCAGAAATCTTGGGGAGGGTTTGATGGTTTAGGAGATTAAAAGAGGCGTTATCTCTGCAGCTGGTATCTGAGCTCCTCTCCCACCCAGACTCTGAAGCCTGAGTGCTGCAGCTGGGCTCCTGGCTCCCTGGGGCAGGGGACCAGCAAAGGATAGGGAGCCACAGAATTTCCCAGCGGCAGGGGCCCTTGGAGACAGTCTTACAGATGAGGAGGCAGGGTCTAGAGAGGGGGGCGGGGGCTCTGTCAGGTCACACAGCTCCTTATTGCCGTAAGCACTGTACTTCCATCCAAGCAGGACTCCCAGTGTCCACTGGGCACTGGTCTGTGAGTTGGAGAGGAAGACAGGGGTCACAGGAGACCATGCCACAGGTGTGTGCAGGGAGCAGGGCAGCAAAGGGGGGCTCAGGGGTTGTTTCTGAGGCTCAATTCTGGAGTGATAGAGACGTGGGGAGAAGGCAGAGAGAGGAGTCTGGAGTGACTATGGGGCTTCTGATTTGAGCACTAGGCAGCAGCAATAAAAATAACCAACATCACATTGCTCTAGTTACTGTTTATTAAGCATTTACTCTGTGCCAGGTCCTGATGTCACCCCACTGAATTCACACAGCCTAGAATACCTGAGAGGCAGGTATTACAATCCCCATTTTGCAGCTGAGAAAAAACCATAGCTTGGAGTGGATGTAACTTGCCTGCAGTCCCACAGCAGGTAAGTGGCAGGCCGAGAAGTCAAACTCAGATTGTGTGACCACTACTCCTGTCCCCCACTACTAGCCTGTGCATCTTGTGGATGCCGGTTATGGGAAAGGCAAGGTGGCTGGTTTTAGACCAGGCTGAATTTGAAGCCCCTGTGGGATACTCAGGCAGGGTCCCAGGTTGAGGCAATGACACATGGGGTCGACTATGAGAATGGCACACAACAACAGCAGCCCTGAGGCATGGCAGAAATGCAGGACTAACTGGGGCTTTACCCTATCTATAATCATCCCATGAACTCAGGGTTGGGGGTGAGACCCTCTATACAATCCTTCCTTGGTAGTTTGGGAAAGCGCAAGCGGGCTTGAAGGAGCACAGCCCAACCTGTGGAGAGTCAAGGTCCCACTGGCAGAGCTCAGGGTCTGGAGTCTGCCATGAGCAGTGAGTAATAAATACAAAGCAAGATGGTGGCAGCCCGCTCTGGAGTGTGTTGGAGAGTCTCACACTTGCCCCAGGCCACGCAGCCTTGAAGGGAATGGCTGATTCGGAAGAGCCTGAGCTTCTTACCCCATTACCGCTGGATTTTATGGACTATTAAAGCTAATGTTAACAATGGGGGGAGGGTGTCAACACTGGGTTTCCAACTTTATACTTTGCCAGGTGTCATGGATTGAATTGTTTTCCTCCAAAAATGTGTGTATCAACTTGTTTAGGCCATGATTCCCAGTATTGTGTGGTTGTCCTCCATTTTGTGATTGTAATTTTATGTAGAGAGGATTAGGGCAGGGTTGTAATACCACCTTTACTCAGTTCACCTCACTGATTCAAGGTAAAGGGAGTTTCCCTGGGGTGTGGCCTGCAGCACCTTTTATCTGGCAAGAGATAAAGGGAAAGGGAACCAAATAGAGTTGGGGACCTCCTACCACCAAGAAAGAAGCACTGGGAGCAGAGCACATGGACCCGGGGTTCATGCACAGAAAAGCTCCTAGTCCAGGGGAGGATTGACCAGAAAGACCTTCCTCCAAAGCCAACAGAGAGAGAAAGCCTTCCCCTGGAGCTGATACCCTGAATTTGGACTTGTAACCTACTAGACCGTGAGAAAATAAATTTCTCTTTGTTAAAGCCATCCACTTGCAGTATTTCTGTTATGGCAGCACTAGGTGACCAAGACACCAGGGAAGGACATTAAAACACACTATGTGGTAGATTGTTTTATGGTTCATAACTACCAGCTTTATTCCCTGTGACATGATTCTACATCCATCCTTTGCCCATGCTTCCTAGGGAAAGGCAGTATTCTTCCCTACCTACTGTCAGGCTCAGCCAGTGACTTCTTTTGCCAATGAAATGTGAGGGGATGTGATGCACAGCACATCCAAGCAGAAGCTTGAAATGCAATTGCATGAATCAGCTCAGTCTCTTAGAGGGCCACGAGAACCTTCTGGATGGGTCCTAGAATGAGAGGACAAGGGGAGTAAACACGCAGCCAACCCTCAGCACCCCCACAATGTGCTTTGGGGTGTTTGTTACCACTGCAAACGAGTAATATAACCCTCTATTATCACCATCATTCAATAATGTAAAGGACATTTTAAAATCAAAAGAGGAAGCATATGATCTCAGAACACAGATTTAAACAGACTCAACATTATGAAAAACTTAGCATACTGGCCTTATTTATTTATTTTTCCCTCATTTATTTATCGCTAGGGAACAACTGCACTAGGCTATATGACCCTTCAGTGACCTTGACAGGTTAGGATGGTCTACAGATGCAAGAAGGAGAAGGGGGAGCAAAGATAGACTCAGGCGGTCAGGGTAATTGTGGGCTGCCCCAGGGGGAAAGTGTTACCTATAAGCAAGTATCAGGTACTGGTGGGTAAAGAAGAAGTTTAGAAGTTGAACAGTGAGGGGCTAGAGATGGTGCTGGGGTGGGGTGTGGAGGGTCAGGGAGAAGGGAACCAACCCCACCAAAACCAATAGCTCCATCCTTGCCTGCCCACTGTTCCTGATAAAAACAGTGCCTTCCAGACATAAAAACCCTGGTGGCGTAGTGGTTAGGTGCTACAGCTGCTAACCAAGAGGTTGGCAGTTCAAATCCACCAGGCGATCCTTGGAAACTCTATGGGGCAGTTTCTGCTCTGTCCTCAAGGGTCGCTATGAGTCGGAATCGACTCGATGGCAGTGGGTTTTTTTGGTTTTTCCAGACACAAACATACCGACAATCATGAAGATGGCGCAAGACCAGGCAAGATTTTGTTCTGTTATACATAAGGTCACCATGTGTCAGAACACACTCGATGGCAACTAATAACAACAATATCTAGGCACACTCATTCTTTCCAGGGCAGTCCAGCAATATCTGAATTAAACACCCATAAAGCCAGACATTCCCCTTGAACCCAGCATTTCCTTTTCTAGGAATTTATTCTGAGGACATAACAGGGATACGTACAAGGATAGTCATCATGGCATTATTTATAATAGTGAAAAATCACAAATCATGTAAATGTCCCATAATAAGGAATCAGTTAAACAATCAATTACATGCAGCCAGTAAAGTCAAATTGCACAAAAATATTTATGGCCACCAATTTTGACACATTGTTAAGTTTTAATTGTCAAGCTACAAACAGTATGAATAGCTGGAAACAATTTTTGTAAAGAAAATAGTGATATGTGAAAAACATCGAAAGAACATTTTACAGAAAAATAATGAAAGCTCCTACTCCAAGTGGTTAGTTAGTGATTCGCTTTGGGTGGTGAGATTTGGGGGGTAGGTTTTCTTCTTTTTCAGATATTACAAGGTTGGTTGGTCTGCTTGTGTATACAGTATTTTTGTAATCTGGAAAAAAGGCTTTTTATGTAAGAATTCATTCTGAATAATAGCAAATGTTTGTCTGGTGCTACTTCCTGCCAGGGGCTGTTCAAAGTGCTTCACATGGATTAGGTCATTTAACCCTCATGAGAAGTCAGATGCGGGAACCATGGCTCAGGAAGGTTGGGCAAGCTTCCCAAGTTCACAGAGTTGGTGTGTGGCAGAGCTGGAAGCTGAAGCCACGTCATCTGCCAGCAGAGTCCATGCACTTAACCGCTGTCTGTCACGATTGGTCACTAGAGAAGAAAAGGCGATCCCCAAAGCCAAAGAGGACATGGGAGGAAATGGATGTGTTTCTCTCCTTTGGGCACATCAGCAGGCTTGATACACCTTGATCCCTTGAGTGCCCCACATTGGCTGTGCTCAGGTGCAGTGTTTGGTGAATGAATGAACAAATGCAAGTAACAGGTTTCTCTTGTTCCCAAGACCTGCAAAGAAATCCCAGGGTGCTTTTCGCTAGATTTGAGCCTGACTGTGATGGGACTCAAGGAGCCTTCCCCTTGTTTTTCTTGGCAGTGGGTGACTTGTTTTTCTTGCCTCCAATGGGAAAGAGCTCTCTCTGCTGAGAAACCTGTCCTGTCTTCCAGGGTATCGTGGCTGTGTCCCCGGCAAGGGGAGTTCACCAGCTGTGGTATATTATTGCATTGGTGGCCTCCAATGAACATCGTCTCCCAGTGTTTGCACCTTTGTGTAGTCCTCTCCCAAGCTGACTTTGGGATTGGCCATGGGACTTGCTTTGACCAATGAGACACTAGCAAGCATGACAAAGCAGAAGCTCGTTAAGTGCTTGCAAATCGAGCTTGTTTTCCTAGAACAGTCCCTGCTGAAGCTCAGCCTCCATGCTGCAAGGAAGTCCAGGCTAGACCACAGAATAATGAAAGGCCATGGAAAGAGGCTCTGGAAGGTCAGAGGCCATCTTGGACATCCCAACCCCAACCAAGTTCCCAGATGAATTCAGCTGCTGAGTGAGCCGGCCCAGACAAATTGCCCAGCTGAGCCCAGTCTACCCACAGGTTCATGAGAAATAATAAATCCTTGTTGTTTCAAGCCACTAAGTAGTGGGTGGTTTGTTCTGCAGCCACAGATAACTAAAATATTGGCCTTCCTTTATTGAGACAGCTCTTGGAAACAAATCTGCAAGCATTTATTGAACACCTCCTGTGTGCCTGGTCCTGTGTTAGGCACTATGGGATTATAATGAGAGGACCATGATTAGGAAGTATGACTCTGGAGAGACAAGACTGCTACATGCAACAAGACTGAAGCATTGTGAGCTTCATTGGTTGCATGATAAGGAAAGGTAGCTGATTTCCCTAACCCAGTTCCCAACACTTCACCTCACAACAAAGCTTTTTTTGTAGCTGATATATTTGGTAAACCAGGATGGAATGGTTGGATGCATTGATCTTTTACTTCATCATAAAAATAGTCTCTTGGACCCCTCTGGGTCCCTACTTCGCTAAATGCTATCCAGATACGCAGGGCTGCATTTGATTTCCCACATACTTAAAAGGAAACCATGTGCACGAACCTTTGGAACAGAGGAGAAATGAGATGGGGAATCGAGTGGTCCTCTCAGCTGTGTGGGGACTGTGATGCCCTCACTGCTCTTTAAGGGGTAGAAAGGGTAGTTGCTTGTGCTTC
Source organism: Loxodonta africana (assembly GCF_030014295.1). Taxonomy (NCBI): domain Eukaryota; kingdom Metazoa; phylum Chordata; class Mammalia; order Proboscidea; family Elephantidae; genus Loxodonta; species Loxodonta africana. The sequence goes on from NC_087342.1 coordinate 107,612,286, forward strand.
TGCTTGGCTCTAACTGGAACTGGCCTGCTCAGAGCTTCATGAATAGGAAGCTGCTTCATGAAGACCCACAGTCTAGAACATCAGAGCTGGAGAGACACAGAGATCATCTGGTCTGATGTCCTCACTGTGAACAACTGAGGTCCAGAGACGGGAAGGGCTTGATAAAGACACACAGGGTTTCTTAATGCCTCCATCACTGGCCTTCATGCTAGGCCAGGGCTCAAATACAGTCCACAGGGCCTCACTGCCCCCACCTCCCATGCTCTCTTTCTCTTCCTGCCCCCACCTCCCTGCTCAGGGCTGGCTTTGATGGCTAAGCCAAGCTTGGCTGAAGGGGACAGCTTGAAACAGGGACTTAGAATGTCCACCAAGTTAAAGCAAGGCAATACAGGCTAACCTCCGCTTCAGATGATAACTGTACACATGAACCTGCAAAAGCATGTGGAGGTACAATCCCACCTAAAACCAAGCCTTTAAGACAACCTAAGGGGAGTGCTTTTGAAAAGTTTTTTTAAGGGGAGTGCTTTTGAAAAGTTTTTTTAAGGGGAGTGCTTTTGAAAAGTAGACAAAGGGCTCATTGTTGAACTCTCTTTCTTAGTTTGATTTTTAATCTGGGTTTTGCTTAAAGGGAGGCATACTTCAGATTGCCTGTTTATCGAATTCCCTGGTAGGTAAGGAAATGCCAGTTGTGCTTGGAATCCTAAACATTCCTGAGCAGCCCCCATTCCCTCCCAGCCAGGCCTACAATGGCAAGAGCGGTGGGGAAACCTGGCTGCTGACACTGGCCGGGTCCCTCCTGCCAACAGGCCCTCGCGGGACTGGTCACTTCTTTTCTCTGTTTCTCGATCTCCTCACTGGGATCAGGTTAGGCCAGCCAGGAATAAGGGGAGAGGGAGGGTCTGTGAATCAAACATACATCTGGAATACGCTCGAGAGCCTGGGCGGTCTTTCAGGCCAAGGCGTCGTCATCATTTCGCAAATAGGGAAAATGCAGGCAGCGCAGAGGGGCGAAGGGATTTTCTCCAGGCCTTGGAGTGGGCGGGCGCAATGCCAGGAGGAAGACGGGGCTGATGCTCTCGGCGCTGGAGAACACGCTGAGTCAGGCCCCCGAGGTGTTTTCTCACATGGTTTCAGTTCCCAGGTCAGGATCTTGGCGCCTGGGAGGAAAGCTTGGTCCAGGCCGCGTGGAAACCCTGAGCGGCGGCAGCATCTCCTTCGGGTGGGGCGTGGCCAGGAGTCAAGCGGACTGCCAATAAGTGATTTACAGCATGTTCGCTCATGTTTTACATTTTCATCATTTCATGTTGCAACCCAATCTCCAGTAATGGGATCTGCAGAGGCGTCGAGCTCCCCAGTCTGCTGCCCACAGGAGGGGAACCTTAAATTTTTTTCGGATTTTCAGACATACGTGCTGCGCTTCACTACTTGGCATTTCAGTGTGGCTTTGTCGCGTCTCCCAACCCTGTGTCCCAGAACTATTATCATGACCGTTTTCCAGGGCCTCGTGCCTTCATCCCTCCCTCCCCTACTCGCCCCTTCACTCCTCAAACTCTTAGTGCCTGCTCTGAGTCACACAATGTTCTGAGCACTGGGTGTCGGGGGCAGGGGGAAAGGGGCTTAGGTGCCATGGAACACCAGTCTCCCTGAAGCTCCGCCTCCCTGAGCTCCAACCTCTATCGCACAAAGCTGTTAGATGAACCCCCACAGAGCACAACTTTCTGTCTGAGGGTTCTTAGAACCTTTTCCACAGCCAGGAATGTAAGACGGAGCAGCCACTGTGGAAAACAGTTTGGCAGTTCCTCAAAAAGTGAAACACAGAATTGCCATTAGAAAAAATAAATAAAAAACTGTTGCCTGCGGAGTCAATTCGGACCTATAGCAGCCCTATAGGGCAGAGTAGAACTGCCCCATAAGGTCTCCAAGGGGCGGCTGGTGGATTTGAACTTCCGAGTGACCGAGTTTTTAAGCACTGTGCCACCAGGGATCCCAGAATTACCATATGACCCAGTAATTCCACTCCTAGGTATACATCCAAAAGAATTAAAAGCAGGGACTCAAACAGATACCCGTACACAAATGTTCACAGCAGCACTGCTCACAATAGCCAAAAGGTGGAAACAATTAAAATGTCCATCAACTGACAATGGATAAACAAAATGTAGTATATACATACAATGGAATATAACTCACCCATAAAAAAGTGAAGTACTGATACACACCACAACATGGATGAACCTTGAAAACATCAAGCTAAGTGAAATAAGGCAGATGCTAAAGGTCGCATATCATAGGGTTACATTTCTATGAAATATCCAGAGTAAGTAAATCAGAGAGGCAGAAAGCAGATTTGTGGTTGCCAAGGGCTTGGGGTAGGGACAGGGGAATGGGGAGTGACTGCTTAATAAGTATGTGGTCTCCTTTGGTGGTGATGAAAATGCTTTGGAACTAGATAGAGGCAACGGTTGCACAACATTGTGAATGGACTAAATGCCATGAAATTGTATACTTTAAAAGGGTTAACTGTGTTATGTGAATTTCACCTCAATAGAATCAAATTTTTTTAAATTAGGAACCTTTTCCACTGCCTAAAAATCTAGCAGCATCGTGGTGTCCACATGTATCATTTTTGTCTCCAGCTGCTCACCCAGAACTCCAGATTCCATGACCTGAGGTGATTGGAGAGGTTGTCAAGGCAAGAATATGGGGATTAGCCTGCAGTGGGGGTGGAAGGGCACAAGGACCACACTTGGCCTGTGAGTGCACCTAGAGCAACTCCAGCGCTGGCACCACAGCTTTCTCATCTCTCCTCATCCTCGTGCACATGGAACATTCATGGTGTCCTTAATCACGCTTGATAGTTGTTAGGTGCTGTGGAGTCGAAGCGAAACACTGCCTGGTCCTGCGCCATCCTCACAATCATTGCAATGTTTGAACCCATGGTTATAGCCACTATATCAATCCATCTTGTTGAGGGTCTTCCTCTCTTTTGCTGACCCTCTATTTTACCACGCATGATGTCCTTCTCCAGGGACTGGTCCCTCCTGACGACATGTCCAAAGTGTGTGAGACTAAGTCCTGCGATCCTCTCTTCCAAGGAGCATTCAGGTTGTACTTCTTCCAAGACAGATTTGTTCATTCTTTAGGCAGTCCATGGTATATTCAATATTCTTCACCCACACCATAATTCAAAGGCATCAGTTAATTCTTCTTTGGTCTTCCTTATTCATTGTCCAGCTTTCACATGCATATGAGACAATTGAAAATACCATGGCTTGGGTCAGGCGCACCTTAGTTATCAAGGTGACATCTTTGCTTATAAAACTTTGAAAAGGTCTTCTGCAGCAGATTTGCCCAATGCAATATGTTGTTTGATTTCTTGACTGCTGCTTCCATGGGCGTTGACTGTGGATCCAAAAACCAAAAAACCAAACCTGATGCCATCGAGCTGATTCCGACTCTCAGCAACCCTATAGGACAGAGTAGAATTGCCCCATAGGGTTTCCAAGGAGTGGCTGGTGGCTCTAACTGCTGACCTTTGGATTAGCAGCTGTAGCTCTTAACCACTGTGCCATCAGAGCCTCTAAAAGCCCACTGCTGTTGAGTCGATTCTGACTCACAGTGACCCCATAGAGTTTCCAAGGCTGTAAATCTCTACAGAAGCAGACTACTGTATCTTTCTCCTGAGGAGCTGCTGGTGATTTCAAACTATCAACCTTTTGGTTAGCAATTGATCACCTTAACCACTGAGCCACCAGGGATCCCAAAGTAAAATGAAATCCTTGACAAATCCGACTTGACAACAACTGCATAATACTGGTAGCAGAGAATTTGGAGAATCGGAAAGGCCTCAGGGTACATCCTTTGTGACTACTTGGGGACAATTGTGAGGTCTGGAATCTTCAGCTTTGGCTTCCAAGCTCAATTGTTGGCCCCCATATTATTGTTGGGTGCTGTCCAGTCAATTCTGACTCATGACAACCCCATGTGACAGAGCAGAACTGCCCCATAGGGTTTTCTAGGCTGTAATGTTAGGGAAGCAGAGCACCAGGTCTCTCTCCCCTGGAGTCGCTGAATGGGTTCCAACCATCAACCTTTCGGTTAGCAGCTGAGTGCTTAAGGGCACCCAAAAAAAAAAAAAAAAAAAACTTGTTAGGCCCCGTAGATTCCCCAAATCACTTCCCTCTCTTCCCCTAGAGGACGCACTGCTCCTCTGCTTGTCACTCTCTAGAATCCTCCCCCTACACATGCACTCACCTGGTCCCCCCCCCCAGGAGGCCCTCTGCTCTGCTCTCCCACTATCTGAGTGCCGTATCTTCTACCAAGACTCCCCAGTTATCTGCCCTTCTCTGAACTCCTGAAGTAACTGGCTGGGCTTGTTTAGATCAGTCTTATGAAACTGCCATTTCTGTAATTCAAAAAATGCACTACTGGTCATACTTTGCATTTGCTCTACAAGGAAGTGATTGCATCTTATGCAGTTATTGTTTGGACTTGGTCAATATTCAATAACTAATAAAAACAGAACAAACCCGTTGCCATCGAGTCTATTTCTCTCATAGAGACCCTACAGGACAGAGTAGAGCTGCCCGATAGGGTTTCCAAGGTGGATTCAAATTGCCAGCCTTTTGGTTAGCAGCTCTAGCTCTTAACCACTGTGCCACCAGGGCCCCCAATAACTAATAGTTGCTGTTTAAACACAGATGTGCTGCATGTGGCTCTCTCAAAATCCAACCCCCAGGGTTTCATCCCAGCCTCGTCATGGGTGATCTGACCTGGGCCTGCCCCAGGACCGTGGAGGCAGCAGCTTCAGCAAGGAACGCACCTGCCTGCAGGGCTCTGGTGAAGGGGAAGGTGGAACAGGGACCCCAGGGCAAGTCCTCTAGGCAGTGCTCCTGGCCTTCCGGGGTCAGGTCAGCCCCCCAAAGAAACCCCAAAAGAAAAAAGGTTGTCGACAGCAGAGGGTCCTGTCCCGGCTCCCCATGAGCTGCTTGCTGTAAAAGGTCTCCATATTTCTCTGTTTAGAATGCAGCCTCAGCATGAAAACTAACAAGGTTGAAGGTGGGACCTGGCAGAAGGTGGCACTTTCAGAGCCTTAGAATGAGCCAGCCCCCTGGGTATCTTCTAACTTGCAGTGATTCTGACTTTGCCTTGCATTTGAGAATAATGCTGATAATTCTCTCAGGAGAGGTGCCTGAGGCAGGCAGTTCCTGCCCCTCTTTGGCACTGCCTTGGGTGGAGGCGGCTGGGGGCAAGAGAAGTGGGAACAGACAGGCAGAATGAGGGGAGGACAGCACCACTGGGAGGGGACTGTCGCTGGGAGGGTGGGTTACTGTGTGGTCCTGGGGGAGAGTACCAGGAGGGGTACAGAGCAGCAAGGATGTGGGCTGGCTCAAGAGGAAAGAGACTGAGAACAAAGAAAGGGAACACTCAGAAAAAGAATGGGGTGTAGGGGAGGGGCAGGGACTGTGAGGACACAGAGAGAGACCTAATTCTCCCCTCCCCCATCCTCTGCTGCCCCTCAAGACACTGACATTTTCTGGCCTTCCCGCTCACATATGGGCCCAATTCAGGTAGAGTGAAATTTTGCATTGCTCTAGTTAAAAATTATTGCTTCGGATAATGAAATCTTTGTCATTGGAAAAGCCAAAAAAAAAAAAAAAGCACTTCAAGCCGTGACTTATGGGCAATGTGATGATGGAAATTAATTCATCATCCCATTTTCCCACATCGGAAAGGGAGGACGGGCTTGATTCATAACTGGGCCGTGTGCGGCTGGTCCCCATCGGCGGCCAGGAGGACCTGGCTGAGGACGTGGGGACCGCGGAGCGATCGCGCTCTGCTGGCCCGCTCTGGCCAGGTTTTTTTGAGGATTTGTCTGAGCTGTCAAAACATTTCAGGGCCGTGTCGACACTGTTTCTACAGAGAAAATCCCATAATAGCTCCATGAAACGAGCTGTATTTTTTTCTTTAAACCCTAAACCTCACACCCACAGAAAAATCTCCAAGACAAAGCAATTCGACCTGCGCCAGAGGGCAAAACGGCTGCGAATGTCTCTCTGTGACGCCAAGAAGTACAACGTGCTTCCTATTTCCTATTTCATTGATCCTCAGGCCTCCCTGCAGGGTAGTTGCAGGGAGCAAGTCTCGGAATCTGTTTGATAGGACAGGAATTTAGCGTGGCCTGGGGAATCTGGCTGCATTGCACACACAACCTGCAGCCCCGAAGGGCTCAGGGATTTGGGCCTAGTCCTTGGCCTCTGAGCAGTGGGTCTGACTCTGGGGCCCCATGTTCCTTCAGCTTCATGCCAAAGATTTCACCATTTGGAACCAGGTCCCTGACGTTTTTATGGGGCAGAGTGATTTCAGTTTTCTTGAAGACTCGAGTTTGGTGAGCAAAAGTAGAGGTGGGAGGGGAGAGGAATGATTGCCTGGGCAGAGAGTAAGGGCTAGGCCTGGTCAGCCAGTTTGGAGATCCACCAGGCAGGGCTGTGGGATCCATCCTGAACCTCTGTTGGGTGACCTGTGGCCAAGATATGATTTCTTCAGCAATAATTTTTCACAGGGAAATGGGGCAGAAAAGTGGCTGTCAAGGTTGGCACTGCAGAGAGGGGGATGTCCAGGATGGGCGAGGGATGGCTTTTGGTGGTGTTCAGACTCAGCCACCTTCACCCACTCCTTCACCACATGTCTGGTGAGCACTTGCCTTGTGCAGGCACTGATCTAGGCACCCCAGGTTCCGGAGAACAGGGCAGAGGTGACTGACAGCCCACTCTCTTCCTGTGTTCAGGATCTGCTTGAGGGTGGGGGAAAGGCAATAAATAATGAATAAATGAAGGAGGATTAAATTTCAGTTAGTGGGAAGAAAATATGGCAGAGTGAGGAGATGGAGAGGGTCTGGGGGCTCCATTTTAGATGGGGAGGTTAAAGAAGATTCTCCAAGGAGGTACCATCTGAACTGGGTCCCAAAGACAAGAAAGGGACAGCTGTGTCAAAATCTAGGGGGAGAGTGTTCCAGAGCAGGGCAAAGTCCCTGAAGTGAGAATGGACAGAGTTTACGAATCCCTGGTAGCCGAATGTTCTTCTCCCTCCCAGAACCAACATGGCAGACACTAGACGCCGGTCAGCAGCACTTACCCCAGGCTGGGAGTCAGCAGACCAGGCGTGACTTGGAGCTCTATCTGCCCCAGGACCAAGGGCCCAGGACTGAGCCCAAGGCCCCTCACTTCTGTTTGGCTCAGGCTATGTGGAGTGGAGGAAAAATCATAAACCTTGGGGACAGACACATTGGATTTGAATCTTGGCTAGCTGTTTACTAGCTGTGAGGCTTTGAGCAAGTCACTTAACCACTCAAAACCTCAGTTCTCTTATCTGTAAATTGGGAGGATAAGTACCTCTCAGCCTTGCTATGTGAATATAAAGGACTTAGCCCAACTCCTGGTGCCCAGAAACTGGCAGCTATTGTTTTAGTTCTAAGGGCTCCCTCCACTCCAGTTTTCTCATCCTTGTCTCCCTCCATCCTAAATCATGTCGCTTCAGGGGCCCTACCCTTTGGTGCCAGTCCATCACCCCATATCCAAGCCTGGGGGTCTTAGTCCAGTTAGCCAGCAGAGGCTCTCTAAAGATGTTGCCGGGCCTTGGGGCTCTCTAGAGTTCAGGGTTGCCTGTTCTCTCAGGGTTCCAGGCACAGCTGCTTCTGGAACTAGGATCAAACGTACGGCCCCCTTGCTTCCTGCCTGAATCGCACAGATCCCCTCTCAGAACCACAGACCTGTGAGCTTTTGCCTCTTCCTGTTGCAGACCCCTCCTGCAGACCAAGTCCTCAGCCATGCCTGGAGTCTTCCCAGGATGAGCTGCTCCTTGGAGTGGGGACAGATCCAAGTAGGATCCCTGCTTTGCTTCTTACCAAGAAGCTGTGTGACCTTGAGTGGCTTACTTAGCCTGTCTGAGCCCAAATTTCCTCATCAGCAAAATAAAGATACTTTCAGAGTAAGGAAAGTATTATTTTACAATAACCTGCATCAGAATTTGTGATGGTTAAGGTTGTATGTCAACTTGGCTGGGCCATGATTCTTAGTGGTTTAGTTATGTAATGATGTAATCAACTCCATGAAGTGATCCAATATGAGCAGCCAATCAGTTGAAAGGGAATTCTGTTGGGTGTGTGGCCTGCTTCTAATATATAAATGGATGTTCCAGCAAGGCTCTCGCTCTGGATCCTGCATCTGACCTCCAACTCTTGGGACTTGAGCTAGCAGTCTCGGGATTAGCTGGCTTCTGCAGCCTCTGAGTCAGGAGAAGCCTTCAGTTTGACACCTGACCCACAGACTTGGGACTTGCCAGCTTCTACAATAGCATGAGCCATTTCCTTAAGATAAATCTGTCCCTCTCTCTCATATATATTTCACTGGTTTGCTTCTCTAGAGAACCCAGCCTAAGACAGAGGTTTACTTTGGAATAGAACCATCCTCGTTTATGAAAACACCCAGACAATAGGGCATGTCTTAGTTTCTTAGTGCTGCTATAACAGAAATGCCACAAGTGGATAACTTTACATTTATTTTCTCACACTTCAGGCAACTAAAAGTCCAAATTCAGGACACTGGCTCTTGGGGAAGGTTCTCTAACTGTTGGCCCTGGGGGAAGGCCCTTGTCTTACTTAGCTTCTGTAGGTTCCTTGGCAAACTTCACAGAGCATCTATCCCCTCTCACGCCCCCCCCCCCGCCCCCATTTGTGCTTGTTACTGTGTCTAATCTCCTCTTTTTATAATGCAGAAGAGATTAGGTTTAGGACATTCCCTACACTGATATGGCTTCATTAACATAACAAAGAAAACCCTGTTCCCAAATGAGATTACATCCACAGGTATAGGGATTGAGACTCAACACATAATTTTTTTTTAGTGGGGGACACAATTAAATCCATAACCGGGCACTTGGGGGTGGGAGGGGGTCCTGGGGGCAGACTGGAGGAAGGGAAGAGAGAACTATCCCAGTCCACTTAAGGGACCAAGATGGTGGAATTGGGGGTGATGGGAGGAAGGTCAGGAGACAGAGGGTGGGGACAACATGGGACTGAAGCTGATTGGGAGGAAACAGCTAAGGAACTTCTTAAAAACACAGGAGTCCACTTTTTAAAATTTCTGTGCAGCATGGAGTCAGATACAAGCTTCTTGGGGTTACCCCTGAATCTTGAGAAAATCTCTACATTCAGCTTCCATGTCTGATTCTGTACAGAGGCTTGGGGATCTAGGGAAAAGATCATCCCACTCTGGTTTGGTGCTGGGAGGAGTCCTAGAAAGAGCCACAAAATGCAGAGAAGGGCCATCCAGCAGAAGCCAGAAATTGGAGCCAGAGGAGGCCAGAAGAAACAGGAATTCCCACAAGCCTTGCGGAAGGCACTGGACATCTTGGGGGAAGGGACTCAAGGCAGCCAAGTCTGAATCTTGAGAGACAGGTGACCCTAGCTGACACTGAAGCGACACCATCTTTCAGGGCTTCATGGCATTTGTAGGGATGTCCTCAAAGGCCTATCTCACAGGACCTAGCCATTGGCCCTGCTCTCACCCTGGGGCTGAGCCCCTGGGGTCCTCCTCACCTGGTGTTGCCTGGAGATGGGGTTCAGGTGACTTGCTTGGGGCTCTGCAGGGAGAGCTGGGTGGGCAGCCTCCTGGAGCAGGGCCACCTGGCTTGTTCTTTAACGGTTTCTGACAGCTCATGCCCTCCTACAGCCTGAGTATCAGACAAAGCCTCAGAAAACAGACAGCACACACTGAAGTGATTTCTGCCCTGAGTGCTGGCATGCTCTCTGTCCGGCTGGTTATCTGAGCAAGGGAGCGCTGCCAAGGAATTCCCCCCTCTCCAAGTGTTCCTGAGGCAGGACCCATGGAGGATGGGTGGAGGGAGGCAGCCAGCTTCTGAGAGCCAGCAGAGAGCCCCTCGCCCCCTTAGGGTGCGGTGCAGGAGGAAAGGGGTGAGGGTCCTTTTTGATGCAAACATCCAGGTTCTGGGTTCAAGGCTAAGAGGTAAGCCAGATACTCAGGCCCATCCTTGGTCATCAAGGGGGCCACCGAGGTGCCAGGTGAGCTTATTTGTTCTAGACATAAGAGCACAGAAGAGGGGAGGAAGGCTTAACATAGAGACAGAAAAAGATAAGGAGATACCTGGAAAAAGAAGGAGAGGAGAGGGTTCTTAGGATGCAGGGGAAGCTTGGCATAGAAGAAACATAAAAAGCTTATTTTTTGCTTTAAATCTTATTAAGTCTGACCGCGAGCCCCCATCATGTAGGAGAATCTCTTGGGATGGACAAGAATCTGGGGGTTTGTGGTGCAGAACACAGGGCAGGCTCACCTTCAGCTTCTCTTGGTCACGGCTCAAAGCAGGAGGCTCTTGCGCTGGGGTCAACTGGGTCACCTGGGACCAACCTCCCCCTCTGCCCAGCTACAGTGACCAGCTCTTCCTGGTTTGCCTGGGACTTTCTCCCAGTTTTAGTACTAAAAGTCCAGTGTCCTGGGAAGCCTCTCAGTTCTGGGCAAACAGGCTGGTGGGTCACCCTGCTTCCACCTCGAATCTCTCAGGGGCACCTGGGAGGTCTTATCACCTGTAAGGGCAAATTCAAATGAAAAAGAAGAGGCTTAATTCTCCCTGTTGAAAATAAGAGAAGAGACCTCCATCTTCCAATTTCTTTCAACATTTACTTTAGAAAAAGTAGTCATTAAGTTCTTTCTCTGTTTCTGAAATGTATGTAAATCAAGAAAGTTTCTTCAAGGACCTGGGGGTCATCTCTTTGAACTTTAAGCCTCGAGGAAGATAGAGCTCCTATCTCACAGTTTCCTGGGAGGAGATGAGCATAACTTCAGGATGCACCAGGCTCCAAACTGCAAACATACCCCATGTCAGAAAGATACAAAAAAACAAAACAAAACCAACTGCTGTGGAGTTGATTCTGACTCATGGCAACCCCAGGTGTTGCAGAGTAGACCGGTACTCCATAAGGCGTCCCTTTCAGGGGCAGATCTCCAGACCTTTCTTCCACGGCACCTCTTGTTGTTGTTGTTGTTGTTGTTAGGTGCCGTCGAGTCGGTTCCAACTCATAGCGACCCTATGCACAACAGAACGAAACACTGCCCAGTACTGCGCCATCCTTACAACCGTTGCTATGCTTGAGCTCTTTGTTGCAGCCACTGTGTCACTCCACCTCACTGAGGGTCTTCCTCTTTTCCGCTGACCCTGTAGTTTGCCAAGCATGACGTCCTTCTCCAGGGACTGATCTCTCCTGAAAACATGCCCAAAGTATGTAAGACACAGTCTCGCCATCCTTGCCTTTAAGGAGCATTCTGGTTGTACTTCTTCCAAGACAGATTTTTTTCATTCCTTTGGCAGTCCATGGTACATTCAATATTCTTCGCCAACACCATAATTCAAAGGCGTCAACTCTTCTTCAGTCTTCTTTATTCACCGTCTAGCTTTCACAAGCATATGATGCGCTTGAAAATACCATGGCTTGGGTCAGGCGCACCTTAGTCTTCAAGGTGACATCTTTGCTTTCCAACACTTTAAAGAGGTCCTTTGCAGCAGATTTACCCAATGCAATGCGTCCTTTGATTTCTTGACTGCTGCTTCCATGGCTGTTGATTGTGGATCCAAGTAAAATGAAATCCTTGACAACTTCAATCTTTTCTCCATTTATCATGATATTGCTCATTGGTCCGGTTGTGAGGATTTTTGTTTTCTTTTTGTTGAGGTGCAATCCATACTGAAGGCTGTGGTCTTTGATCTTCATTAGTAGCTGCTTCAAGTCCTTTTCCCTTTCAGCAAGCAAGGTTGTGTCATCTGCATAATGCAGGTTGTTAATGAGTCTTCTCCAATTCTGATGCCCCATTCTTCTTCATACAATCCAGCTTCTCAGATTATTTGCTCAGCATTGAATAGGTATGGTAAAAGGACACAACCCTGACGCATACCTTTCCTGACTTTAAACCAATCAGTACCCCCTTGTTCTGTCTGAACAACTGCCTCTTGATCTATGTAAAGGTTCCTCATGAGCACAATTAATTGTTCTGGAATTCCCATTCTTTGCAATGTTATCCATAATTTGTTATGATCCAGACAGTCGAATGCCTTTGCATAATCAATAAAACACAGGTAAACATCCTTCTGGTATTTTCTGCTTTCAGCCAGGATCCATCTAACATCAACAGTGATATCCCTGGTTCCATGTCTTCTTCTAAAACCAGCCTGAATTTCTGGCAGTTCCCTGTCGATATACCGCTGCAGCCGTTTTTGAATGATCTTCAGCAAAATTTTGCTTGTGTGTGATATTAACGGTATTGTTCTGTGATTTCCACATTCAGATGGCTCACCTTTCTTGGGAATAGGCATAAATATGGATCTCTTCCAGTCAGTTGGCCCAGAAGCTGTCTTCCATATTTCTTGGCATAGACGATTGAGCACCTCCAGCACTGCATCGGTTCATTGAAACATTGCAATTGATATTCTGTCAATTCCTGGAGCCTTGTTTTTCACCAATGCCTTCAGAGCAGCTTGGGCTTCTTCCTTTAGCACCATCGGTTCCTGGTCATATGCTACCTCCTGAAATGGTCAAACATCAACTAATTCTTTTTGGTATAATGACTCTGTGTATTCCTTCCATCTTCTTTTGATACTTCCTGCATCATTTATTATTTCCCCAGTAGAATCCCTTCACTATTGCAACTTGAGGCTTGAATTTTTTCTTCAGTTCTTTCAGCTTGAGAAATGCCAAGCATGTTCTTCCCTTTTGGTTTTCTATCTCCAGCTCTTTGCACATGTCATTATAATATTTTACTTTGTCTTCTCGAGCCACCCTTTGAAATCTTCTGTTCAGTTCTTTTACTTCATCATTTCTTCCTTTTGCTTTAGCAGCTCAACGTTCGTGAGCAAGTTTCAGAGTCTTCTCTGACATCCATCTTGGTCTTTTCTTTCTTTCCTGTCTTTTCAGTGACCTCTTGCTTTCTTCATGTATGATGTCCTTGATATCATTCCACAACTCCTCTGGTCTTTGGTCACTAGTGTTCAATGCATCAAATCTATTCTTCAGATGGTCTCTAAATTCAGGTGGGATATACTCAAGGTCATATTTTGGCTCTCGTGGACTCGCTCTGATTTTCTTCATTTTCAGCTTGAACTTGCATATGAGCAATTGATGGTCTATTCCACAGTCGGCCCCTGGTCTTGTTCTGACTGATGATATTGAGCTTTTTCATCGTCTCTTTCCACAGATGCAGTAAATTTGATTCCTAGTGTGTTCCATCTGGCTAGGTCCATGTGTATAGTTGCTGTTTATGTTGGTGAAAGAAGGTATTTGCAATGAAGAAGTCGTTGGTCTTGCAAAATTCTATCATGCATTCTCTGGCATTGTTTCTATCACCAAGGCCATATTTTACTACCAATACTCCTTCTTTGTTTCCAACTTTCACGTTCCAATCACCAGTAATTATCAATGCATCCTGACTGCATGTTTGATCAATTTCAGGCTGCAGTAGCTGATAAAAATCTTCTATTCTTCATCTTTGGCCTTATTGGTTGGTGCTTAAATTTGAATAATAGTTGTATTAACTGGTCTTCCTTGTAGGTGTATGCATATTATCCTATCACTGACAGCATTGTACTTAAGGATAGATCTTGAAATGTTCTTTTTGACAATGAACACAACACCATTCCTCTTCAAGTTGTCATTCCCAGCATAGTAGACTATATGATTGTCCAATTCAAAATGGCCAATACCAGTCCAATTCAGCTCACTAATGCCAAGGATACCGATCTTTACTCATTCCATTTCATTTTTGACAATTTCTAATTTTCCTAGATTCATACTTCGTACATTCCAGGTTCTGATTATTAATGGATGTTTGCAGCTGTTTCTTCTCATTTTGAGTCGTGCCACATCAGCAAATAAAGGTCCCGAAAGCTTTACTCCATCCATGTTGTTAAAGTCGACTCTACTTTGAGGAGGCAGCTCTTCCCCAGTCATATTTTGAGCGCCTTCCAACCTGGGGGGCTCATCTTCCGGCGCTATATCAGACAATGTTCCGCTGCTATTCATAAGGTTTTCACTGGCTAATGCTTTTCAGAAGTACACTGCCGGGTCCTTCTTCCTAGTCTGTCTTAGTCTGGAAGCTTACCTGAAACTTGCCGTCCGTGGGTGACCCTGCTGGTATCTGAATACTGGTGGCATAGCTTCCAGCATCACAGCAACACACAAGCCCCCACAGTACGACAAACTGACAGACATGTAGGGGAAGGCGCCTCTGGATGGGTTCTAATAGCCAACCTTGCGGTTAGTAGTCTAGAACTTAGCCGTTTGCACCACTGAAGGACTCCTGATAAAGATGCTAGGAATTAGTAATCATTTATCTCAAGACCATATATGTAATGGGTTGTATGGCTTAGCTACATAAAAGGATGAGATTTCTTTCTGTTTTTTTCAACCTCTTTAGCAGGTTGCCTGTGACATACATCACATTCTGGTTTGATGCTTATTCAATAGTAAAACTGTTTTCTTTCTCTTTCACTTTTCTGGAGAGGTTTTCTGGATTGGCAGATTTTGTGTTTAATTACATCCCCCCACCCCACACTTTCTTGGGGGGTGGTGGAAGGTCCTACTGTCTAGGGGGAACTGTACAGGCTCTTCCCTATGGAGGACTCTCTCCTCTCCAGCTGCCCTCTCCCCACAGCCTGATCCTCTCAAGCCACTCAGGCTTCAGGGAGGCCAAGTTTGGGGGAGTGGATGGGTGACAAGCAGCCTTTACCCCTAGCCTTCACCACAAGCCTCCTGCAGATATAGGAGCACAAAGGTACCTACTCTAACAGAGGGGGAAAGTACAGTATGAATTACTTATCTCAGTGAATTAGCCTGCCAGGGTCTTCATATAAATCACTGCACATGACTTAGGCAAAAGTGGGGTGGGGTGGGGGGAGGGTTGGTGCAATTTCTGTTGCCACAAAGGGTTTTTCCCCGGACATTTGGGAGCACAGCTCCTTGAATCATGACATAGAGAAGCATCTCAAGTGCAGCACTGTATCCCTTCCTAAGCTGGGTCCGTACCTCCGTCCTCAGCACCTATCCTGCTCCTCCTGGCACTTCTTCACTCCAGGAAGGCTTCCACTCCCTGCTGGCTTTCCAGACGGGAAGGGTTTCCTCACGTAGACAAGAGCCTCAGCCAGCTGTGTTTGCTGTTGATTGCAGAAATAGTTCATGATTTAAGACAGTGCAGGGCAAGGTGCAAAACCCAGCCCAGGGAAAATGCTGCTTATTAGCAGGGTAAAACCTCAGCTGGTGAGAATCCACAGCCTGGGGCAGAGAGGGGGTGGGGGCTGATGGGAACTGGTTTTTAGACTGTAGAAAGGTCTAAGAGCGGAAAGAAAAAAAAAAAATGGAGAGAAGTGGAATGTTTAACCCACTTAAGAGAACAAATAGCTTTTAAGCGCTTTAGACGGGTCGTTTCCATGTAACCAACTGATGTGCTAATTCCATCTCGTTCTTCATTGTTTCACCGAAGGAAAGCACTGAAGCTTCTACTTGCCAATGGCTGGTTCAGGTTACTCTGTCCTGGAAAGGAATAAACCTGCATTTCTTTAAAGACAGTGTTTGATTTCTTTAATCACAGTCTGTGATTAAGAATTTTTATAAATTCCATTTGTTTTCGGTTAGTTCACATGAAAAAAAAAAAAAAACAAACCCAGCTGCTGTTGAGTCGATTCTGACTCATGGCAACCCCACGTGTGTCAGAGTAGAACCGTGCTCTGTAGGGTTTTCAAGGACTGATTTTCCAGAAGCAGATCACCAGGCCTTTCTTCTGAGGCACATCTGATTGGACTCCAATCTCCAACCTTCCGGTTAGCAACTGAATATGTTAACCCTTTGCACCACTCACGGACTCCCAATAAACAGTAGATATTTTTATTATTAAAATCAACGTCCGCTCCACGTCTCTTTTTTAATTCCCTCTCCATGTTTATAGATGAGCGAACAGGCTGTGAATGGAGAGGCCTGTGAAGCTCACTGGGAATAAAGCTTTGGTGCATGGACTTCTAGGAAGCTGGAGGGCTTCTCTGCTCCCTTCCTGGCTTTCGGCTAAGAGTGGGACAGGGATTTCCCAACTGGTTGCATGATTTACCCATTTTACGCAGCTATCAGTTCCCCTTTTGGACAGCGTGTTTCACATCCAATGCCACATGCCCTGAATTTGAGTAGAAATCTCCAGTACTTTCCAGGTTTTGAAAAAACTGTCCTATGTCAGAATTTCCCACCTTGTGTGAGTCAGCCGGGGAAGTGGCATTGGCACAGACCATCTATATTTCAGGCACAAATAGGACCCAGCATGTGTCTCCTGAAGAGCTCGCCAAGGAGACCATGGATGTGCAAACAACCACCTAAGCCAGTTCGGAGGTGACCCAGAGGGCTGCTCCAGGGGCAGGCAGTCCCGGGTGCTTCCAAGGCCAGGACTTGAATGACATAAGGAATATAGGCTTGATCTAAGCATGCTGTGAGGGTCACTTGAAGCCCTAATGGCGTCCCAAGCTGGGTGTCACCATGTCTGAAATTTCCCCAGTACAGCTTAATTCCACTGGCTTCTCTTTCCTCTTTAAACATGAATATATTCTGGGTTGTTGTTATTGTTGTTAGTAGCTATCGAGTCCGACTCATAGTGACCCCATGTGTGCAGAGTAGAACTGCTCCATAGGGTTTTCAAGGCTGTGAACTTTCAGAAGCAGATTGCCAGGCCTTTCTTCTGAGGTGCCTCTGGGTTAGTTCAAACCACCAACAGTCTGTGGTAGAGCACTTAACTGTTTGTACTAGGGTAATCATTTTTTTTTTTTTCAGCTAACATGCTCTAAGATGTGACTGAAGATCAACCTCTCAATCAAAAAATGGCCAAATGATGTGAATAGGGAGTTCACAGAAAAAGAATATAAATGGCCCCTAAACATATAAAGAAATGGTCAACCTCACTCATAATAAGAGAAATGCATGTTAAAACTCTATTATCATATCACTTCTCACCTGTTTGGTTGGCAAAATCCAAATGTTTGACAATACACCTTTAGGTGCGCCAGTTATTAAAGTTATTAAGTTATTGGCTTTCAGCTTGAAATCCACCTTTCTCGCCACCGCTTGGTGATGTTGGGGCTGTTGTGTGCCACCGAGCAGATTCCGACTCACAGCAAGCTTGTATGACAGAGTAGAACCATCCCATAGGATTTCCTAGTCTGTAATCTTTACTGGAGCAGATTGCCAGGTCTTTACTCTGGCGGAGCTGCTAGGTGGTTTCAAACCACAGACCTTTCAGATAGCAGTGGAGCTCTTAACTGCTGTACCACCAGGGTTCCTTTATGCTGGGGCTGGGATTCTGCAAACTATATTTCTGCGTTGCCAGTAGCGCTATCTTAGGCTCTTCCAATTAGGGCCATTTATATTCTTTTCCTGTGAACTCCCTGATCACATCATTTGGCCATTTTTTGATTGGGTTGTTGATCTCCAGTGACATTTTAGAGCAAGTAAGTACACAGGCTGCAAGATTGGAGCCTATTTTGCTTCTTGTGTGTTTCCTGCTTGAGGGGATCATGCTGTCTCCTGACTGATAAAATTGGTAAAGCTGGTGAAAGCGCAAAATGATACAACCGTTCTGTAGAACAATTTAGCAATATCTGACTAAGTTACAAATTCAGTTGTCATTTGACCCTTTTCATTCTAAATGATCTATTCCAGACCATCTATTGTAGCATTGTTTGAAATAGCAAAAAGTGTCCGTTTATAGGGGCAGGCTAAATAAACTACGGTATACCCATACAACAGAAGTCCCTGGGTGCTGCAAATGGTTAACAAGCTTGTAACCAAAAGGTTGGAAGTTGGATCCTCCTAGAGGCCCTTCAGAGGAAAGGCCTGGTGAGCTACTTCCAAAACTCAGCTATCGGAAACCCTCCCGGGCACAGCCTACTCGGACACACACAGGGTCGTCTTGAGTAGGAATGACTCCACAGCTACTGACTTGGTTTGGCTTATCCGTGCAGTGGGTACCCTGCCGCAGTGAAAAAGAACGAGAAACATATGGTTAAACAAAAAACAACCAAAAAAGCAAGATGATAACAACGACCATAGGGTTCTTCTATGTAACAAACAGGGTAAAATTAGAAAATACCTTCATATTTATTTACAGTTGTGTTTGGAAACACTGGAAAAATACACAAGAAACTAATGAGAGCAAGTCACCTAGGTGGAAAGGCGTGGGGGTGTTGGGAGACAATTTTCTGCACGTCTCCTGAGCAGAGGTCCTGACAGCTGTTGTTCTGGGTTATCTTTTCAAGGATGTTGCCTTTCAGAAGGTAGAGAGAGCGTCTCTCTCTGGAGCAGAGAACCAGCTTTACTGGACCTTGCTTTCTCATTTGGTAATAGAAGATGCCCATTTTCCTCTATCACTAAATACTCCTCTACAGCACATTTTAAGGTCAGCATTTGGGTGCCTGATGATTTCTTTAGCCGATTTCCCATAATTGTTTCTAACTTTTCTCTAATTAACCAAAGCACCTGTAAACGTTCTTTTAGTCAAAACTCTGTGTGCATCCAAGGATATTCCCTTATGGTCAACCTGTAAATCAGGAATTCCCAGTTCAAAGGGCGGACACGTTTCAAGGCTTTGGATGCTGTCTGCCAAACTGCCTACCAAGACTTTGTAACAATTTATCTTCCCACCAGCCGTCTGATCGATCGTTTTACTATATCCTCTCCATTGCTGTATTTACTATTTCAAAAACTTTCTACCAATTTGATAAGTGAAAAACGGTGACTTGTTTTAATTTGCGTGTCTTCCTTTCTAAGTGGGGCTAGACATTTTCCTCAGGCTTTTGTGTCTCAGAAGCTCTACTAGTGTCTCTGATTCCTTTTCTGTGTTTTCTATGTGAAAGGAGAGACGTGGTTAAACCCCAGGCCTCCTTCCTGGGTCAGCAGGATGTCCCAAATCTGTCCCCACCACCTCAGGTTCACCCCAAGGAAACGCTCTCTAATTGTTGTTATTGTTAGGTGCCGTAGTGTCGATTTTCAGCTCATAGTGACCCAGTGTGACAGGTTAGAACTGCCCCACAGGGTTTTCTAGGCTTTAATCTTTATGGAAACAGGTAGCCAGGTCTTTCCTTCTGTGGAGTCACTGGCTGGGTTCCAATCACCAATCTTTTGGTTAGCAGCCCAGGGCTTAGCCATTGTGCCATCAGGACTCCTTCATTTAAAGCTGTTATGTGCCTTTGAGTCGATTCCAGCTCGCGGCGACACCGTAGGATAGAGTAGAACTGCCCCCAGAGGGTTTTCTAGGCTGTAATCTTTACAGGAGCAGTTTGCCAGGTTTTTTCTCTTGAGGAGTAGCTAGAGGGTTCCAATAGCCGAGCGCTTAACCATTGTGCCACCTGGGCTCCTTTCCCTTAATACTAAAAAAAAAAAAGGAAACAAATTCACTGTTTCTTTTGGGATTTATTCACTAATTTCACCAGGTATGTAAAGCATCCATCATACGCTGTCTTACAGAGAAGGAGAAGAAAGAGAAAAAGAAAAACATTCTCACTCCCTGGAATGGTAAAGGGAGTCTCAAGCAAGGACTGAGTGAATGGAGACCAGCTTGGAAATGGGATCCTTCATCCCCAGGCAGCCATTCAGAATTTTCCTCTTCACCAGAAACTGGAATGTAGCTTAGGAGGTGAGGTGGACGTTGAGTTAGAGTAGAGAGAAAAGCCAAGTTGTCCATAAAGGAACCCTGGCCACAGAAAATGCTGAACTGGGCTTCCCCTGGCAGTCCAGATATGCACAGCTGCAGAAAGGACCATCCCCGGGGCACGTAATGTTTCAGCCTCCTGTCCCTTGGCACCGTCTAGCGCAAAACCAGTAGCAGCGCTTGCACTACTGAGCTGGCCCTGCTGGTGAATTCTTAAAGCGGTGCTAACATTCTCCAGCTGTAAGGCAGACAGCCTGGTGGCATGTGGGGGACAGGTTTTCCTTGTCCGCCTTCTCTCCCGTGTGTTGTGCGCATGTTGGGAGCTTGCACATCAGGCTGACTCATACGGAGCACCAGACCCTGGCCAGTGAGCACTGTGCCCCCACACACGG
Organism: Loxodonta africana; assembly: GCF_030014295.1. NCBI lineage: Eukaryota > Metazoa > Chordata > Mammalia > Proboscidea > Elephantidae > Loxodonta > Loxodonta africana. The sequence goes on from NC_087342.1 coordinate 107,632,411, forward strand.
TCATGGTGGGGATGAATCTCCCTGCTAGGGCTCTGCCACCACTGCGGAGCCAGCCATCTGGAAGCAACGCAGGCGTATGCCAGCTGCTTTTAGTCAAAGTGTGTTGACAAGTGATTCCATCTAGTAATGTTCCTGGCTCAATGGACAATAGTGCAAAGTAGTTAAGAACCAGCCACACCACTTGCTATCTGGAAGACCTTGGGCAAGTTATTTAAGCACTCAAAACCCCACTCTTCTCACTTGTAAAATGTAGATAATAAACATTCCTAAATTACAGGGAGGGTGGCATCTCATTTGAAGGCTGTTCCATTCCTCCAGTTTGTTCAGGCCAAGAACCTTGTTGCTCTTCTTGACCTTTCCCCTTTTCTCAGATTTCTTATCCGATACATCAACAAATTTTACCAGCTCTTCAAAATATCAAATTTATGCAGAATCTAACCACCTCTTATCATTGCCGCTGCTTCCTCTCTGATCCAAACCACATCATCTCTTGACTTCATTATTTTATTTCCTTCTTAATAGGTTCCCCATTTCTACCCTTGCCCTCCTGCAGTCTGTTTTCCATACACCAGGAAGAGTGATCCTTGTTAAAATGTAAAGTCAGGCTCTCTTTTCAATTTCTTGCTCTGGGGGCAGTGTTCTCATGAGGACTCTCATGCAGCCTATGGAGAGGGCCATATAGTGAGGAACTGAGGCCATATGAGGTACCATCTTGGAAGCAGATACTCCAGCCCTAGTTAATCCTTCCGATGACTGCAGCCAACATTCTGACTACAACCACATGAGGGGCCTTGAGTCAGAACCTCCTGGCTAAACTACTTGTGAATTCCTGAACCACAGAAAATGGGTAATAATATTTGGGGGTCATTTGTTGCACAACAATATATAACTAATACAGATTTTTGGAAGTGGGAAGCTGTCATAACAAATACCTAAAAACCTGGGAGTGGCTTTGAAACTGGGAAGTGAGTGGAAGCTAGAAGGACATTGAGGAGAGTGTAAATAAAAACCTGAAGGGCCTTGAATAGATTTTTAGTAGAGGTCTGGAAACTGAAGAAGCTGCTGGTGTGGGCTTAAAGGAAATAAGGAACATGTTATTGAAAACTGGATAAAGGGGAATCCTTAATATTAGTGGCATGAAGTTTGGCCACAGTGCCATCTGTAGTTATGTGGAAAGTAGAAAATGCAGCTGATGAACTAACTAAGGTGATCTAGCTAAGGATATTTCTGGCCAAAGTGTTAAAGGCTTTGTCTGGTTTCTTCTTGCTGCCTGTAGTAAAATGCAACAGTAGAAGATAAGCTAAAGGAAAAAATATATTAAATAAAGAGGAGTCAAGATCTGCTGATTTAGAAGTTTCTTAGCAACTTAAGATGCCAAGTGATGTTAAAATTAAGAAATGCCTTTCAAGTAAAGATCAAATCAAGGGCACTGCCATGAAAACTGGTTTCAAAAATGAAGCTGAGGATGTGGCTGTGAAATTCCTTATTAAGACTTCAGAATGGTTTGAAATGGTGCTTCAGAGTACCATCTGGCTAGACAAAACGTGCTCTAAAGTGCTCTAGGGATGTGTCTCAAGAGCCTCTCAATCAAACAATAGGGTTTCTAAGAAGCTTAAGGGTTTTTTAAGGGTGTTCCTCCTCAGCCATTGCAGCTGAAGTCCAAAGTAGAGAAGGGTTTATTTTAAAGAGATTTGTGGGTATGGTTTTTGTCTAACAAAAATTCATAGAAAAAATACAAATTTTTAAGGTAATTATATACAGAAATACTTCCAGCTTGGGCTGAAAGAGATAGAGACAGTACAAAATAAATAGAGGCATTCGAACCCCCAAAATTCTATTGACGGAAAGCTACAAGGAAAAGGAAGGATGGAACCATGAGCCCAGAAGGTGGAACTGAGAGCCCAGAAGGCAGAGTCAAGAGCTATGGAGAATTATTACCTGGCAGGGTTAGGACTGAGTCCTAATCAAGGAACTTCCAATATTTGCCCCACTGGATTTCAGAATTGCTATGGGCCAGTGATTCCTTTGTGCCTCCCATCTACCCCCTTTTGAACACGAATGCCTATAGCAGTTATATGTTGGGTGCACATAACTTGTCTGTTTAGGTCAGATGCTTTAAAATCAAAAGACATTGTATCCAAGGAGCTTACCTAAGGAACCTCATTTACACCTAGACCTGATTTAGATTATGAGATTCTGGACTTTGAACTGATGCTATAATGGGTTGAGAATTTGGGGGACTTTGGGAGGGTGGGTGTATCTTGCATGTGGAGGGACACCTGCCAGAGGACAGACTGTGGTAGCCAGCTTCAGATATGGCCTCCTATTCAGAGTCACATCACCTGTAAATGCTTGTGAGGCCACACCTGCTCCTTAGGGAGTGGTCTACAATACCCCTGACTGTTACTGGGACACAGCTAGTCTCCTTGCCTGAAAGTGGGATAACTTTTTGGTACTATTCATAGTTCAGAGTTCTCCATGGGATCAGACTGAGGCTATACTTCAGCTGAACCCATTTCTTTGCCTTGCTCCTTCCCCATCCTATCCTGCTTTCTTCACTCTCTCAATAAAGCACTTGTACAGAAAATCCTTGTCTCAGGGGCTGCTTTTTAGAAACTCAGCCCATGACATCTTGTAATTACAAAGTGGGCCTCATTCAAAATATGTTCATTCACAATGGAATTCTGAAATATTTTGTGAAATCATCATGGATGCCAGGATCAAGACTAATGAAACAGACTTGAATCTGAAGTTCGGGGTTGAAGTAAATCCTGGTTGAAGTAACATTGGAGGCTTGTGTTTGTTTTGTTTGCAGAATATTGGTAATCCTATTGCCTGGTTCATAGTGCACTGTCTTCAGCAGCCATAGCAAGGCCGTTTTCTCATTTCATCTTATTCCATTTCCCCTCTTCTCTCTGACCCTTATTCTCACTTATTCCCAATAGATGCTCACTCTAATGTATCAGATGAATATTCTTAAACTCTATGTATCCTGGTAAAATATGAAGTGTTTTGTGTATATATTTTCATTTACATAAGTGAAATATGGTATAATTTTTGTTCTGTTTCACATTTTTCCACTCAACACTATGTTTTGAGAAATATCCGTGTGGTTGTGTGTGTATTCAGTTCATTGCATCTTACTGTTGTATAATATCTACTCTTTATTGTATCTTAATTTTAACGTAGTCAAATTTGTCAACATTACCCTTTGTGGTTTGCACTTACATGTGTTATGAAAAAATTTCTTCTTTACTCTGAGGTCATAAACATATCCTCTCCTGTTGTCTTCTAAAGATTATAAAGTTTTGCCTTTTACAAATTTTTAGTCCACCTGAAATTGACTTCTTATGTAGAATGTGAGGTAAGGTTCTAATTTTTCTGGTGCATAGATAAAAAATTGTCTTATCTATATTCATTAGTCCATCCTGCAATGTCTGTTTTGTCCTGGTGTGTGACTCTGTTCCATTTGTCTATTTGTCTCTCCTTATGCCAGTACCATGCTGTCTTAATTTTTATAGCTTTATTGTAAGTTTTGGTATTTGGCAGGACAAGTCCCTCCACCTTCTTCTTCTTCTGATTATTTTTGAGCCTTCTTTCTTTCATATACATTTTAGAATCAGTTGGTTGAATATTCTCCCCATCTCATCCCATCCCATATACACACATCTAATGGGATTTTCTTTGGTATCATATTGATCCTAAACATCAATGAGAAAAAAACTGTTATCTTTAGGATACGTCATCTTCCTATCCAAGTACATATACTCTTATAGTTAGGTCTTAAGTATAAAAGGCCTTGTGAATCTTGGGTAGATTTATTTCTGGGTATGCTATATTTTTTTGTTACTATTATAAATGATATTTTTTATTACAGTGTCTAATTGATGGTTGCTGATGTGTAGAAATGGAACTGAAATATATCACATTTTAAATCCATTTTAATAATTACAATGATTTATCTCTAGATTAAAAAAAAAGATTACTCTGGAAAAATAAGATCACCTGCAAATAATGACAATTCTGTTCCTTTCTAAGCCTGACATTTCATTTCTTTGTCTTGTTCTAAGGAGATGGCTAGGAAATGGGAGTAGTGAGAGTGGACATCCTTGAATTTTTCTGATCTAAAGAAAGGGTTTCTGGAATTTCAAAGTATGACATTTGATGCAGGTTTTTTGTAGATGCTCTTTTTTTTTTTCCTATTTGCTTTTATTTATTTATTTGAACATTTTATTGTTTAGGTGAAAGTTTACAGAGAAAATTAGTTTCCCATTCAACAGTTTATAAACAGCTTGTTTCCTGACGTTGGTTGCAAACTCCTGAATGTGTCAGCACTCTCTGCCCTTCCTCCCTGGGCTCCCTGTGTCCGTTTGCCCGGCTTTCCTGCCCTACCATTCTTCCGAACTTTGCTTTTGGGAAAATGCTGCCCTTTAGGTCTCATATAGTTGACTGTTCTGAGACGTACATTCCTTGCTGGTGTTACTGTTCATTTTATAGGCCTGTCTACCGTATGGCTATAATGTGATCTCCAGGAGTGATTTCAGTTTCAAATTTGAAGGTGTCTAAGGGCCAGAGTCTTGGGGGTTCCACCAGTCTCTATTAGACCAGTGAGTTTGAATTTTGTTCTACATTCCTCTCCCACTTTGTCCATGACCTACTATTGTGGTCCCAGTCAGAGCAGTAGGTAGTGGTAGCCGGGTACCATCTAGTTCTTCTGGTCTCAGGCTAGTGGAGACTGTGGTTCATGTGATCCATTAGTCCTTTGGATTGTTTCCGTGAGTTTTTGGTTTTCTTCACTTTTCTTTGCTCCAGAAGGAAAGAGACCAATTATTGTATCTTACTTAGATGGCTGCTTGCAAGATTTTAAGACCCCAGTTGGTACTCACCAAGGTAGGATACAGAAACATTGTCTTTATGGATTATGTTATGCCAATTGACCTAGATGTCCTCTGAGACTGTGGTCCCTAGCCCTTAAGCCCAGTATCTCAGTCCCAGGAAGTATAAGGTCATGGCTGAGAAGTTTCCATGACTGTGTCCCCTGTGTGCACTATTGTATACATGGGTGTATCTGCAGCACTTACACATATATGTATCCGGGTGTACTTCCGTATGCCCTCCCACCCCTGTTAAGTTTACATGTTTACCTATGCTTCCACATGTACATTATTGTTTGTTACTACTGTTGTTATAGGGTAGTATATGTATTAGAATTTACCATTGTTGCCTTTTACTTTTGTTTATCTTTCAATGTCTTCCTTTATCTTGATTATGTTGTGCTGACTTCCCCCATATTGTGTGTTATCTCTTCCTTCACCAAGGTTAGTATGTGACCGCTGTCTAGTTAGTGGTTTCCCTTATAGATGCTCCTGTTCAGATTGAAGAGGAGCTCTTCATTTCTTAGTTTGCAGAGAGCTTTTGTTTGCCCAGTATGAATTTTTGAATTGTATCTAATACCTTATAAGTATTTATTACTATCAGAAGTGTTGACATGATCATAAAGGTTTTTCTCCTTTGGTTTCATTAATGCAATTATATAATTAATAGCTTCTAAATTCTTCAAAAAAGAAGCCCTGATGGCACAATGGTTAAGCAGCTGGCTGCTAACTAAAAGGTCAGTGGTTCGAATCCACCAACTGCTTCTCAGGAGAAAAGACCTGGCAATCTACTGCTGTAAAGATTGTTGCTGTGTTGTTAGGTGCCGTCAAGTCATTTCTGAATCATACCAACCCTATGTACAACAGAACGAAACAGTGCCTGGTCTTGCGCCATCCTCACAATCATTGCCATGCTCGAAACCATTGTTGCAGCCACTGGATCAATTCATCTTGTTGAGTGTCTTCCTTTTTTTCTCTGACCCTCTACTTTACCAGGCATGATGTTCTCTCCAGGGACTGATCCCTCCTGATAACATGTCCAAAGTATGTGAGATGTAGTCCTGCCATCCTTGCTTCTAAGGAGCATTTTGGTAAAGATTGCAACCTAGGAAACCCTATGGGGTAGTTTTATTCTGTCCTTCAGTGTCGCTATGAGTAAGAATCAATTTTGTGGCACAAAACAACAGCAACAACTTCTTTACGACATATTATCTTTTTAAATCTATTTCTGGACTTGATCTGCTAATCTTTTGTTCAGGATTTATGCTTATGTTTAGGAGTGAGACTGAACTGCCACTTTCCTTTCTCGTATTATCCTATCTGGCATTGGTATCCTCCTAGCCTCCTAAATAAATTGGGGAGCCGTTCTTCTTTTTTCCATTCTTTGGTTGATGTTGGAATTATCAACTCCTTGAATGATGTATTGAACTCATTGTAAAGCTTCCTGGCCTGATGTTTTCATTTTTAAAACTATTTTTAACTTGTGATTCAATTTCTTTAAAAGTTATAGATCATTCAGATTCTTTATTTCTGCTTGAACCACTTCTGGCAAGTTGTATTTTTCTAAGAATTTATCCATTCCATTTAATCTAAATTGTTAAATTTATTGACTAAAGTTGTTCATAATATCCTCTTATTATTTTTTAAATCTCTACATCATGCTTGGTAAAGCAGAAGGTCAGCGAAAAAGAGAAAGACCTTCCATGAGATGGATTGACACAGTGGCTGCAACAATGGGCTCAAACATAGCAATGATTGTGAGGTGGCACAGCGTCTCCTTCTGTTGTAGGTAGTGTCGCTATGCGTAGGAACCAATTTGATGGCACCTAACAACAACAGCATATGTAGGTATGTTCTCTTTCACATTCCTAAAGTTGTTTGTTTTAGCGTCTCCTCTCTTTTCTTCTTGATTAGTCTTGCCAGAGGTTTGTTCTTCCAAGGAACCAACTTTGTTGATCCTCTCTATTACATATTTTTCTGTTTCATTAATTTCTGCCTTGAGTTTATTTATTTTTTCCCCTTTACTTTCTTTGGGTTTATGATTTTTTTTTTCTAATTTCTTAAATTGGATGGCTAACTCATTCATCTTGAAGCTGTCTTACTTTCTAATTACGCATACAAACCATAAATATCCCTCTAAGTACCTTTTTGAGTGCCCTGGTGGCGCAGTGGTTAAGAGCTACGGCGTGTGCTCTGGCTGCTAACCAAAAGGTTGGGAGTTCAAATCTACCAGCTGCTCCTTGGAAACCCTATGGAACAGTTCTACTCCATCCTATAGGGTCGTTATGTGTCGGAATCGACTCGACGGCAGTGGGTTTTGGTTTGAGTTACGTACCTCTTTAGATGCATCCACAAATTTTGATCTAGAATATCTACATAGTATTTCTAGTAGGCGTCCACCTCTTTTTACTTATCCAATCCCCTAGAGGCAAACATTTAGGATACACTTACCTCTCCATTGCCAAAGTAACGCCACAATGAATCTTCTTGTACATATCCCCTTACTGAACTGTGTAAAAATTATTGCTAGAGCTTGGGGAAACACATACTTAATTTTCTTTAAGTACTGCCAGATTGCCTTTCAGTATGGCTGTACCAATTTATACTCTCTCCAGCAGGTCCTGTCTCCTCACGGCTTAGTGCTGGGACATTTAACCAAGACCAGGTGAGCCTTCAGGTGGCATCAGAATGTTTTCCCACTGTTTCCATTACAAGTAGAGGTGGCATCTCAAGGGAGGTGGTCTAGTTGTAAGAATTGTCACACAGCTGACTACTAACGCATGTCAGAGGGTGGGAAGAGGCAAGGGAAGAATAGCTTAACAGTGAGCAGAGCCCGCTGTGCCAATTATAAATGTTCAGATTCCCAGGTGTGTAGCCACATGTGAGCTTTTGTGGATGACCTGAAGCCTGGCTTGTGGTAGGGCTGGAGAAGGTGGAGAGGGCTCTGTCCGGGACAGAGAGCTTGCTCTGACAACAGGCCCTTTTCTCCTGTCTGGTGCCACCAAGGATATTGTGAAGGGCTCCATCTCCCCTCTCTCCATGGTCCCCCTTACACATCATTGACCCTAAACTGTCATTTCTCTCAGCCTCCCAACCCCATCCTACTCAGGTGCCCTCCAACTTCCAAATGTCGCTGATTGTCAACTTGTGCCCAGATGCCCATTGTAGGGAGGGACAGGCATAATGACGAGGTTGCCCCAGGGGCAGCTTTCTGGAAGATGTTTTAAAGACAGAGCCCAATCCCAAGCCCAGTCTCTTGTGATCTTAATTTGTGGCTTTGTCTGATGGGCCTTGCTTCCCTCTGCATCTTCCTCTGGCTGTTTATTTGGGTAAAGGATATTCTCCTCCCTTTCATGTCTGAGCAGTTTCCTCCTGCCTTAGTTCCCTGTGAGGTCTTCTGCAGGCTGGGGCTCTGCAGTGTGGGGTGGGGGGGTTTCTCCTGAGAAGGGGTGACCTGGGGGGGTGTCAGGCAGACCCTCCCTCTGGAGGGCCTCTGAGGGCCAACCCTGCCCACTAGGCCATCTCTGCAGATCTGACTGGAACTCCCAGCAGATATCCTTGGACTTGGGCTAATAAGATTTTTCCTTTAAAAGGAACTTTCCATTGTTTGTTTTAAAAGTGAAATGGGCATTTTTTCCAACCGCAAAGGCGATGCTGAAGGAGCCTGTAATTTCTAAGATCCAAGACTGGAACTTAAAAACAAGAAAAAAAAAAAAAAAAACCTTTCCAATTAAAATGGGTCTCTTTCTTCCTCCCCTCAGGGTTTCTCTCGTCTTAAGTCTTCATTCAGGGGAGTCAGCAGGGCTCTTATTTTTTTCTTCCACCCCAAATTCTAATGAGCCAATTCTTCCATTCTCTTTTAACCAATAAAGAGAGATACCTGTAGCTAATTAGACTTGAGGTACTGGGTCAAATGTAAAACTGAAAATGAAAATCAAATTTAATTGCCATTCAATTCAATCTAGAGCCCCTGAGTGGTGTAACGGTTAATGTATTAGACTGCTAACTGGACAGTTGGAGGTTTGAGACCACCCAGAAGTGCCTCAGAAGAAACACCTGGCCATCTACTTCCAAAAAACCAGTCACTAAAAACCCTGTGGAGCACGGTTCTACTCTGACACACATGGGACCGTCATGAGTTGGAGGGGATGAGACAGCAACTGGGTAACTAGGTAGATCAATTCAACCTACACTACTATGTGCCATTCAACAACCATGGGACAAATGGCCCCTGACCTCAGGGAACTTGCAGTCTAGTAGGGAAGCAAAAATAATTACAATATGGAGTGATAAGAGCAACAGCAAATGATAGAAAGGAACAGAGGGAACCTGAAGTCGGGCCGGATTAACTGTTGCTCAGGTTTGCTTTGTTCTGTCTTTTTTCTCCCCTACCAGAGCAAAGCAGCCGCTGCAGGCCAGGCAGGGTACCAAGGTGAAGAATCCACAGTCCCTGTTCTGAGAAGACCATGATCTCTGGGGGACAACAGACCCTCTCACGAGTTTGGAGCAAGGCAGGGCGACTGAGTTCCCTGACACAGTGAGGAGCACAAGGCCACAGACGGCTGAACGGGGAGACAAAACAAGTCCAGATGGGAGGCCTCAGGTTTCAGAGGAGACTTGAAGACCAGCATGCTCCCTCAGGCCTTTGAGGGAAATGCACTTCTCTTGACTAAGACCCCAGGGTAAAAGGGTGCCCAGCCTGAGCCAGCCAGGGTTCAGGGTGGTACAGGAGGAGAAGTGAAGGCCCTCCCTGGTTGTGACTGGGGCCGCCAGGCACTGCTCAAAAGCACTCAGGGCTGACCTGGCCTGAGCTCTCAAGTTCATTACCAGTCCTGACTCTACCTTCCAGAGTTTGCAGGACTTGGCTGGAAAGTTTATGAGAACTGGCTTATTCTCTGGTGTCTTGGCACTTTCCCTTCATGTCCTGATTGGAACCAGGGAGGCTGTAAGCGCAAACGTTTTTGTACCTTGGAGTAAATTATATCTGCGTTCCTGGAGAAGGCTGTGGTGAAAGTGTGTCTTGTTTCCAGTGGCCCCACTGCCCTCCCTCAGGAGACCTGAATTCCAAGCCGGCGCTACTATAAAGTTGATGAATGCGTGCCAGGCCTTAATCCAATATGCAACTGCCCTTCTTTTCTCCTCTCCTTTCTGCAGGGAAAGGAAGCTGGATTTTTTAATAAGGTAATAGCACCTCTTTTATATTTTCCTTTCATAAATTATAAAGAATTGAAAGCAGAATAAGGCAGCAGCTTGGTATAATGGAAAGATGACTGAAGTGGGTGGGAGTGTAAACTGGTACAGCCACTTTGGGAGAGCAAATTGGCAAAATCTAGTAAAGCTGAAGCCGTTCATGTCCCGAGGCCCAGCAGTTCCTCTCCCAGGCAAATCCCCTAGAGAAACTCTGGGGCTGTGTTTTGGAGGCATTGCAGCAGGGTTGGAGAGAGCAAAAAATTTGGGAAGAAAACTTCATCAGTGGGAGCATGGACAAAATTGTATCCCCCAAACACTTACTGCAATGTTATTTATAGTAGTGAAAAAATGGGAAAGAATTAAATGTGCATTAATAAAAAGATAAATAAATTGTGGTATCTAAGCAGTTAAAATGAATGAACCAGCCCTGTATTTATCAATGTGGCTACATCTCAAGAACATAATATTAAGCAGGAAAAGAAAGTTGCAGACTCCGAAGGACTTATACAATCTAACACTGTTTGTATAAAGTTTAAAAACATACAAAATGCTTGTATGTGCCATTTATAGATATATACATATGTTGTAAAACTCTAAAATACCTGTTCGAATGATGAACACCAAATCCCGAATGGTAGTGACCTCCAGGGAGGAAGAGGGGGAAATGGAATGGGGGAAAGGGATCCAAGACCTGCAACTGTGTCACTATGTTTAATTTAAAAACAAAGCTCATAGCTAATTTTTGCAAGATGTAACAATTTGACTGAGCTAGAAGGTGGGTATATTATGCACTATGCTTTTCTGTATGCTTGAGGTTTTCCATAATTTAACCAAAAGAGGGAAAAAAGAGAATATCGAACTGGGAGTCAGGAGGCCTGATTTTACCCCAGTTCAACCACTAATTCACTATGTGACTTTGGACAAGTCGCACTCTCTTTGGGCCTCAGTTTTCTCATCTGTAGAATGGGAGATTTGAACTGGTTCATCTAACGTCCCTTTTGTGGCTCAAAGGAGCTTCCTAAGCATGAGTCCAAGGGGACCAAGGAAAAGAAAGTCAGCGGGGACTTCCTGGGGCAAGGAGGCCCAGCTAGTATCTTCCTCAACCTGCTATGTCCTCACACTGGGGGCCACCCAGAGTACGAGGGCTGGACTCTCACTGCACAGGTGGTTAACTGCTCAGCTCCCCCAGTGGCCCATGGATGTAGTTATGAAAGAGCCTTCAGCTAGGAGTCTAGACTCCAGACCGCAACCTTATTACCTGCCTGTGTGACCTTGGAAAATCACTTCAACTCTCTGATTCCTTCATCAGTGAACAAATGAGAATAACAATGCTTGTTTTTCCCTAAGGAGAGAGTTTTGTGAAAATCAAATAAAACCTGGGAAAATGCTGTACCATGGAAGGCACTGCTACTTTTGTCAACTTCTTCAGATCCTGAAATCCAGTTTTTCTTCCGTACACAGTTTTTCTCACTCAGCATGGACAAAGAATTCACTCTGTGCTCTACCCAGTCTTGTCCTCTGCTTCTAAACTACACTTACTTTTGGCTTATATGGAACAGACTGTCCCCAGCTACATGTAAGTGTGTGGATTCACTCATTCAATAAATATTTACTGAAGGCCAGGCATTGTACAAGGTGCTGAGGACACAGGTTCCTGCTTCCACAGAGTTTGTATTCTGGTGAGTGGGGAACAACAATAGTCAAGTAAATTAACAAGATAATGGTGAATGATAAATTCCATAAAGAAAGTAAAATAGTGTGACATGGTAGAGACTGAGTGGGTCAATCAAGAGCTACTTACTTGAGATCAGGGCAGGTTTCTCTGAGGAGGTGACACTGAGCTGAGGTGTGAATGATGGCAGGGAGCTGGCTATGCCCCAGGAGAGGGAGCTGCCAGGGTGAAGGCCAGAAGTGGCGATGAGGAAGAAGGCCATGTGGCTGGGCATTGCGCACTCCAGGAGAGGACAGCAGATGAGGCCGGCAGGTCCTGTAGGGCCTTGTACGTCAAGAAGAAGAGTTTGGGTTTTACTCTAAGGACATTGTGAAATCATTGGAGAATTTTAAGCAAGCTGAGTGACATGATCTGATTTACATTTTACATTTACATTTTATAAAAAGATGACCTTACCTACAGGGGGACTGTAGTAGGTAATGTGGCAGTAGGAAGTTAGCAAGAAGATGATTCCAGTATCTCCAGTCAGAAGTAACAGGGTTGTAGCTGTGGAAATGGAGAAAAGTGAATGGATAAGCCTATTTTGGTTTAATGTATTGGATGTAGAGTCTGGGAGGAAGATGCCTTGCGTTTCAAGTTTGAACATCTGGGTGGATATGGGGGACGTTCACTTAAAGGGAGAAAAACAAGTTTATAGCAAAAGTTAGTTTTCTTTTGACCATGTGGCGTGTGATATACCTATTAGATGTCCAAACGAAGATGTTACGTTAAGTAGTTGCATTTGTCAGTTTGATGCGCAGTGGAGAAGTCAGGGCTAGTGATATAAACGTGGGAGTCACTGGCAAAGATGGTATTCAAAGCCGTAAGACTAGATGTGATCTTCCAGGAAGACTGTGGACAGAAAAGGGTAGAGCACCTGTGGTCAAACTTTGGCATTCCAGCATTAAATGTTTGATTAGAGGAGGAAAAGTCAGTGAAGGAGACTGACAAGAAACAGTGAGTAAGGTAGGAGGAACACCAGCCAAGGGTGTGCCCTGAAGTCAAGAGCAGAGAGTGTAAAAAAGGAGGGAGTGCTCAACTGTGAAGGAGCCCCAGTGGCACAGTGGTTAAAGTGCTTGGCTCCTAACCAAAAGTTCAGTGGTTCGAACTCACCAGCCTCTCTGTGGGAGAAAGATGTGGCAGTCTGCTTCCATAAAGGTTTACAGCCTTGGAAACCTTAAGGAGCAGTCCTATCCTGACCTATAGAGTACCTATGAGCCAGAATTGACTCGGTGGCAGTGGGTTTGGTTTGGTTTGGTTGGTCAACTGTGTCAAATGCTGCTGAGAGGTTAATAAAGAAAAGGAGAGAGATGACTGGATTTGGCTGTGTGGAGGCCACTGATGACCTCGATAAGAGGTGGAGAAGACTTGGAGGAGAGCATGTGTTGGAGTGAGGAGGAATCAGAGTGTGTGATCCCATAATTCTTTGAGAGGTGGCAGCATGTCATGTGATGCCGACTCTCTGGCCACAGATGAGAGGCTCAAGAGTAGACTCTTCACCCAGGCTGAGCCCATTGGATTGTCTCTCTCAGGACTGAGGACTTGAGATGCGATGACTCCAGTTGATGGATCAATGGCTTTGGGTCTGGAGCAGCCAGTTCAGGTATAAGAAGAATACGTGTGTTTTACCACTGTTGTTGCTCAGGGGAAGATCAGGCAGGTTCCATCCAGTCCTATGAAAAGGAAGGTGCTGGGTGCCTTTTACTTCCATACTATACCCTTCTGCATGTCACTTCTGTTTGGGGAGTTTATGAGCATCCTGTGCCATTACAGTAGATGTAATTAGGATCAGGTTGAGCAATGTCTTGGGGTATTACTCCTGCTGGAAAAATCCCCAGGCCATGTGCAGGCTGCTATCAATGGTAGACACAGACATCAATGAGACTTTCTACAGGGCTCCTGAGTAGGGTGTTGAATGGCGACCCAGAAGTCTGTGGGTGCTAACTTGGCTTCCATAGGAGTCCCTGGCACTGAAGCCAGGTGCTCTTGCTCAGGGAGAGGCTGGTCTGGGTAGTCTCTAGATACAGACTTTATTTCTGCCTTCTTACTCTGGACCCTACTGATCTCTCTTTGTCGTCTTCCCTTTGTTTGCCTCACCCATTTCCCAGGTGGTGGAATAGTTAATCTTTGGGGCCTGGTGGTCTTTTTCTTCGTCTAATCATCTCAATCTCTTAAGCTTCAGGATTTTGTCTTTTGTGTCTCCGAAATCTGGTTTTTAGAACTCAGCAGGCCCTTTTGCTCCCACAAAAGCTTGGCTCTTGCCAATCAAAAGCCCTTACTTTCAAGACTAACATTTTTTCTGTTAGTGCCAAAAGTTTCTTTTCCAAAACTAGGCATTGCCTATTTCAGTCTGTTTCCCTTCCAGCTTAGGTTAACAGCCCCAATACTCCTTAAGACAATGGATGCCACTGACTGAATAGGATCAGATCCAAGGAAAAGGAAGTAAGGAGAGCAAATTATTCAAGATGTTATCCGACCACATAAGGGAGATAATACTGGTAGGCAGAACTGACAGCGAGAAAATGATATAGAGGTACAAAGAGAAAGGAGAAATTCTGAGGAGATTGGGTGGCAACAAGAGAGAGGGAGAAGTTGCTGTGTTTCTTATAGCCTTTTTGTGACCTATGGGACCTATATCACCCACCTACATTTTCTGTCTCCCTGGTGGCGTAGTGGTTAAAAATTACAGCTGCTAATCCAAAGGCTGGCAGTTCAAATCCACCAGGCACTTCTTGGAAACTCTATGGGACAGTTTTGCTCTGTCCTGTAGGGTCACTGTGAGTTGGAATAGGCTCGACGGCAGCAGGTTTTTTTTAAGGTTTATTCAGATGATGCTTTCCCACTTAATAGTGTGTGCTGCTGCAAGGTGAGGACCTGTTTAACTGCGTGAAACTGAAAAAGCAGGCATTGGTGCCACATTACTATGGTGAGAGGGTATTATATTACGTTTTGCATCTGGAGGTGTGATTTTGCAAAACTTTTGTCTCTTTTGGCTTTTTTACCAGGACATAAGACTTGTAAGTATGTTTCTGGCTCCTGTATGTTATTTGGAAGTTGTGATAGTTCCAGGTTCACGTGATTACCTCATTTTCAGGTGCCATACCTTGTATGCACCTGTCAAGGGATCTACAAGACAATAGGAAGTCTAGAGAGACATATGTGCCCAACATAACCTGCCCCCAGAGCCCAGAGGGAAGTGTGTACTTCACATAATATGTATCAAAATCCATATTTTATAACAAAATTTCAGAAATGCTCCTTGATTCAGTATGCTTTCCATTAATGAAAACGCACAGTATCAAAAAAAAAAAAATTCAAAACATAAAATAATTGGATCTTAAAAGGGATAGCTAGGCAGTTTCTAATTGAAAACTGCCTTATTAGAGCTGCCTTATTTACTGCCCTGACTCCTTATACTAAACTCCTATTTCTTCCCCAACTGAGGCAATGCGAATGGTCCAGGGAGTTCTTTTGCCTGGAACACTTGCCAATGAGGCTGGTGTTTTCTGTGGGGAGTGGGGCAAATGCTGCATCAGCACAAATTATCCTCACTTAAGGAGAGAGTTCAGACCTCACAGTCACTTCCATCCACCAAAGGAGTATGTGATGTCAATGAATAATCTGTTGCCATCAAGTTGATTCTGACTCATAGCGACCCTACAGGACAGAGTAGAACTGGGTTAGCAGCCAAACGCTTAACCACTGTGCCACCAGGGCCCCACAGGGAACCAAAACCAAGCAAACAAACAAAAAACAAACCCATAGCCGTCGAGTTGATTCTGACTCATACAGACCCTATAGGACAGAGTAGGACTGCCCCATAGGGTTTCCACGAAGTGGCTGGTAGATTTGAACTACCGACGTTTTGGTTAGCAGCTGTACTCTTAACCACTATGCCACCAGAAGATAGGATAATGCTTAATTCTTAATTGCTTTTCAGAATAATGAGTTGATGGCTCAGTAATCTGCAAAGGTAACCTGTGAATTTTCATTTTAGAATTGTTTTGAGCTCACAAATTTATATATATTTGATGTGTGTCAATATTTCTGATGTTTAAATTCTGTGGTAGAATTCTTGCCTTCCACACAGGAGACCCAGGTTTGATTCCTGGCCAAAGCATCTGAAGTGCAGCCACTACCCATCTATCGGTGGAGGCTTACGTGTTAGTATGATGATGACTAGGTTTCAGCAGAGCTTCCAGACTAAGATAGGCTAGAAAAAGAAAAGGGCCTGGTGATCCACTTTTGAAAATCAGCCAATGAAAACCCTATGAATCACAACAGTTGGATCCTGCTGTGCGTGTTGTCTCCAGGAGTCAGGGGCCACTCCATGGCAGCTAACAACAAGAACAAATTTCAGGTCAATAGGAGCCCCTTCCAGTAGCCTCATAAGTCTTCTGTCTTAACAAGTAGACTTATTAAAATTAGTCTTGGATAGTCCTTGCTTTCTGATACAAGATATCCTAGGCCCATCTTTTATGTTTCTTGCCCTAGACCTGGAATCAGCTATTTCTCCTAGTATCTTTGGTTGCTTTTGATCGGAAATGATATTTAGACACCACAGTCTAGGAGCTAGGGTGGTTTATTGCTACTGGGTGGTCAGCTTCTAAGCCTTTTCAGTGGCTAGAGCTAGGAAATATTATTTTTTAAGAGAAAAAGAATTATGAATGATTTTCCAGTGTGATTTAACAAGACGATAAGACTACCAAATGCAATGTAAGCTGCCTTCATGGGTATTCTCATCCTGAGAACATATGTTACTAAAAATAAAAAACCAAACCTCCTGCTGTAGAGTCAGTTCCAGCTCATAGCGACCCTATAGGACAGAGTAGAACTGCCCCATAGGGTTTCCAAGGAGCAGTTGGTAGATTCAAATTGCCAGTGAGCTCTTAACCACTGCACCACCAGGGCTCCTACTAGGGATGTATAATCAAAATATTGTGTTTTAAAGTAGCCTAGGCTAAAACACTTGACTACTAATGAAAGATTGGTGGTTCGAGCCCAGCAGCTTCTCTGTGAGAGACAGATAGGACAGTCTGCTTCTGTAAAGATTTACAGTCTTGGAAATCCTATGGGGCAGTTCTACTCTGTCCTGTAGGGTTGCTATGAGTTGGAATCAACTCGACAGCAGTGGGTGGGTAAAGAGGCCTAAGGTAGTTTTTCTCTGTGGCTATATCATCAACTTTATATAAAGTAAGATGACTTCTTTCAGTTCATCTGAGTGAATTTTTATATTCATTTATACGTTCAATTATATACCCCCCGTAGCAGTTACACTACTGGAAACTTGTCCACTGTTTTTTAATTTATTATCTATCTCCTCGCTCTAGGGTTACTTGACCCCTTCAGTCCTGTTGCTGCTTATCCCCAGTACCTAGAATATTTCTTGACATACAACAACCTACACAAGATGCCCACAATGTGGAAGCACATCCTACTAGCTGCTTTTTTCACACGTCATCCCGACAGTGAGAAGTAGGCCTATTATCCCCACGTAACTGACGAGGAGACTAAGGCTCATACAAGATACTCATCCAAGGCCTCACATGCAGTAACAAGTGGAACACTTGAGTGAAGTTGGGTTGGCAGATAAGATCCTGGACTCCCAATATTTCTAAATTTGCATTAATTCCACTCCTGAGCGCAGAAGCAGAGGCCCTAACTCCCTGTATTCCTGGGGAAGGAAGCTAGAGTGAGAGACTTTCGGCAAATGCAGGAAGCAAGACAGGCCTGGGTCACCCTGTCACCCCACTCCCATCCCCTCGAGCCATAGTCATAAACCCTTCCTGCCTTTGATCTGTCCCCAGAAGAGGTTCCTGTGTTCCCTGTGCTAGAAGGAGCACTGATGTGGGGTTGGAGACCTGCTATAGGACCTGGCTTCATCACTTACTGGTGGTGTGTCCCTAAGTAAGCCACACAATCTCTATGAGCCTCAGTTTCCTCATTTGTCAAGTGGGCTGACAATCTCCACCCTGCTTATGCCTCAGGGTTGTTATGGGAAAAACTGAGGCAGCAGATATGGAAACATTTTGTGCCCATAAAAGGCTCTCTAGGCAGAAGTGGATATTACGGTCCCTACTTCCACTCTCTTTTCTCCTGGCATTTTATCAGAAGTGTGTTTCCCTCTGACAAAGGCTTTCAAAGAAGTTGGTCAGGAATACACTCACTCAGGAGGTAAGCGCAATACTTTTCTGGAGAACAACAGATGAAAAGCAAAACAAACAAACAAACAAATGAAAGACAGGGAGTGGGTGGAATGTCTGGCTTTTGGTGATTACTTACTGTGGAAGAAAAAAAGATTTTCAGAATAAACAACAGTGTTAGAGATGAGCTGAGGAAAACTGCACGTAGTGTAAGGATGGATCCCGCTCATAGACTGTGTGGTCCGTGCCCGTTGCATTACTTGCACTACCTCGAATCCTGCTAAATAGGAATTATCACCTTCACTTTATGGATGTGGAAACTGAAGCTCACAGAAGTCAAGTAACATGTCCAAGAGCACACAGCTGGAAACTACCAGAACCGGAACTCAAAACCCATGGAGTTCTCACCATTTTGTGTTGCCATGTCCAGGGAAGCTCTGCTAGGTAGTAAATTGTTTTATCAGAAGTGTGTTCCCCTCCGACAAAGGCTTTCAAAGAAGGTGGTCAGGAATACGCTTACTCAGGAGGCAGGCGCAATACTTTTCTGGAGAACATCAGATGAAAAGCAAAATAAACAAACAAAAGGCAGGGAGTGGATGGAAAGTCTGGCTTTTGGTGAGTAGATAGTAGAAGGGTGGAGAGAATGACACATTTAATAGTAAATCTACACTGAGTAGAGCTTTACCTTACCTGATCAACCTGCATCCTCACTGGTTCTCACTGTGTGCCGCAGTGCATGTAAGAGGAAGGAAAAAAAAAAAAAAAAAACCTGTTGCCATCCAGTTGATTCCAACTCATAGCAACCCTATAGGACAGAGCAGAACTGCCCCATAGAGGAAGAGGAAAGGCTATTTCATAGAGTGTCTTGGATGATTTACAGGAAAATGCAGCAACTGCTATGTTTGCAGCTGCTTTTAACAGCCACAGGAGCCAGAACTAGGGCCAGTGACCATGTTTGGCTTCATAGCCTTGGGGCCAGAGCAGTTCACGGTTTCAGAAAAAAGGAAAGCCCAGTGCAAGTCAAGTGGAGACCACATGGATCTACTAGGGGAGGTGCAGTTACCAAGTTTGCCATTTTATCTTTATCCCAGGACCAGATCAAAATTCGAATGCTCCTCATAGTTCCATCACATCAGATTTCATCAGAGCTGGGTCAACAGGAGGGGAAGACCTGTTCCAGGTGTGGTCGCAGCACAAATTTATGACATGCTTTCAGGCAAACCTACAGGGGAAGGAGGCCCCAAATCACTGCTGAGCGCTGTCTAAGCCCCTCAGGAAAAGGCCTAGAACTTTGGCCAAGTTCTATTATTTATGTGCTTTTTAGCCATCTGAAGTATAGATATTTGCTGCTCTTATGGTTTTTAACCTCTAGGGTTACCTGTCCTAAGTGATCTGAGCCTCTTTTCCTGTCTAGGAAAACCACATGGGGATCTCCAATTCACTCCAAGGTTCAATCTGTGTGGTCTTGGGTTAATTGTTAAACCACTCTGCACCTCAGATTTTCATCTATAAAATAGAAATAATAGTATCAAATTTATACAATCAGTGTAAGTATTAAATGAGATAGTATATCCCCGTGTGTGTGTGTGTGTGTGTGTGTGTGTGTGCGTATTTTAGATAATACACCTACTCCTCACTTACCAACCATCTTGTTATCCAAACAATTCACACTGACAATAGAAAAAAATTTACTATCTGACTATTTTGGGCATTAACAAGGAGCAAAGTCGAGAGAGGGAGGAGGAGGATGGTGACGTTTGTGAGAGGGATTTACCCGGTTGGGTGCAGGAACCAGGCCTGCCGTGAGCACAGATTTTCGCAGCTGGTGGATGGCTGGGCCTTGGGGAGGCCGCGGGAGCTGAGGCCCCAGGGGTGGGGCTCCGAAGTCGCTTCTTTCAAAGAGGCCTCTCTGCCACCTCCTCAGCCTCCACAGGGCTCAGGTGGCCGGGCCCCACATGACTGTGGACCCGGAAGATGGCTGCTGCCGGGGCCACCTCAGGGCCGTCAGAGCGGTAAGGTGGAGGGGCGAGGCTTGGCGGTCTGCGTGGAAGCCTAGAGCGCAGCCAGGTGAAGGTGGGCCCCTGCTGCTCTGGAGGCTGCGGGCAACCCCGGGCCACCGCCGCCATCACCACCCCCTGCAACCCCGCGGGCACCGGGCAATGAGTGGGATGCAGGGGGGAGGCACTGGTGCCTCTGTTCCGGCTCGCATAACACTGATTTTGGCATAATGACCTGGTCTTTGGAACCTAACCTCCTGGTCTGAGGAGTAGGTATAATACATACGACATTCCAAATACTTTTAGACAGCTATTTTTTTTTTTTTCCATTCTCTTTTCAATACACAAAATTCTGCCTCGCTCTCTGATTTCCTTTCCCCTACAATCATCACAAGACAGATGGCAGGAGTCAGCTGAAACCTGGAACTTCTAATTCAGAGATCTTAACTTGAAACCACAATTGGGAGAATTTCCTCCTGCCCCCCACCCCCACCCCCACCCTCTAGGTTTAAGGGAAAGTGAAAAAGAACAACTGCAAGTTGCTGGA
Organism: Loxodonta africana; assembly: GCF_030014295.1. NCBI lineage: Eukaryota > Metazoa > Chordata > Mammalia > Proboscidea > Elephantidae > Loxodonta > Loxodonta africana. The sequence goes on from NC_087342.1 coordinate 107,652,873, forward strand.
GTTTAATTATTAGATGGAATTATACATTTATTATACTAAATACTTTTGTTACTTTTATTTTGCCCAAGGGGGGGATAAATGACTTAATTCTCTTTCCATTCTTTTCCTGATTGGAATTTTTGCTCGTTGACTTTCCTGCCTATTTATCTCTTATAAAACATAGCTCAGGTGATGAAACCTTGGAGCAGAATGAACCCCTGGCGGAAATTCAGGGCTCCTGTACAAAGCAGCAAGCCATTGCTAGGAAGGCTGGAGCGAGTGTATTTGTTTAACATCCTCGATCCTGCCTTGTTGAGTCCAGTGGCATGTTATTTCCACTGGGTGGGAGCCAACGCTGAGTTCCTCCCCGTTGTGTTCAACCTTGAACATGGCTCTGCGATTATGTTTCATCCAGGGATTAGCCAAACGCAGAGGAGAAAAAACCTGAGAAGGTGTTTGGCATGGGAGCTCAGTGCTGCGTTAGCACAATCCGGTGCATTCTTGGCTAATTGGAGAACAGCAACAAACAGAAAGGGCTCTGAAGCTCACAGGCAGAGCTTCATCTTCCGTTACTGTAAATGGTTTACTTAGTGAGTGTCAAGCTTTTGGCTTTTGTTTGTTTTTTATAACCCCCGAGGAAACGCCAAATAAACAAGAAGCTCTTATTCCTCACACTGCCCTCTTCGTGATGAGGAGAAGATCTGAAAGCAAGGTGTGAGAAGAATTCTTTTCAGACTTGCCAAGTGTCATCATTTAGCCTTGAGCAAATCTTGATGATTCATTTTTCCTGTTATAAGAGGACACACTTAGCTGTCAGAAGACATGACAGTTTCCAAAAAGACTGCCAGAAAAATAAAGTTCTTTTTTTTGTACTACCCAAGATCTGGTGTCTATGGGTGGTACAAACAGCTGTAACCAGTTGGGGGTTTGGGTCCACACAGAAGTGACTCAGAAGAAAGGCCCGGCAATTTCCTTCTGAAAAATTGGTTATTGAAAATTCTGTGGGGCACAGGTCTACCCTGACACACATGGAGGTGCCATGAGTCAGAATTGACTCGATGGCATCTGGTTTACCCACTACCTGTTTTTGGCAAAAGAAGTGCAAAGGGGAATTTCCAAGTCGGGCTTGGTCTGTCCATGGCCATCCCTTCAAGTCTCCAGGGTGAAGCTGGTGGGTGGGTAGTGTCTGGGTGAGGTGAAGAACAGTGTTAAGGGCAACTTCCGAGTGACTCACCAACTCTTCGCATCAGACCCCGCCTCCCTTGTGTTGTTGCTTGTCTTGAGTTTACAGCCCTTGGTGAGGGAGATTTCAGGAAAACAAACATTTCAGGAAGAAATAAAAAAGGAGCTTGGCTTGAGAAAGGCAGTTCTCTCTGGCTGGGGAGCCTTGTGCAACAGCCTTCACTCAAGCTTTCAGAATCCTAGCCTTTTACAATCCTTCTGTGAGGCCGGAGGGGAAGCAACACTTTACCAGGTACAGAGCGGCCACCAAGTTGCTACAGAACCAGGAGCTCCCCAGGTCAAGTTTCCTATTAAAATTCTGAGGCCGTTGGTTGTATTTCAGTGGTTTGCAGTACAGCCAAGGAGTGTATGAGGTCACTAGCTCGTCCTGTAAAAACTGGATGAGGGCTATAGTACTAGGGAAAAACCAACAACCCAGAGATGTTAAGAAGATATCAGGAAAAAGGAGAAACATATTCAAGGTGAAAGCGCTGGATCTGAAGTTGTGCTCTGTAGACAGAGGCTGAAATGTAAGAGTGGAAATAGATAAGAGCATTAAGGTAGGGCTGGCCGGGAGGTTCAGATTCAACAAGACATAAGAGAATAAAAATGAGCAATGGCCATACAGTCACTTAAGTTGGGACGAAGTGTCAGAGGGTGTATAGGGTATAGCATCTTGGCAGGGATTATTTGATTCAGGGGGTTTCAACATTGGGCTGAGGAGATAAGGGGACCATGGACATGGGTCAGGTTCCATTTGGATCAGTGAGCCCATCACTGGTCCAATTACATGGCCACAAATTGCTCCCTGCTCTGGGACGAACCATTTTAAATGTACTGCATTAGCCCAAATGGGATCATCTGAGTGTCGCCTATTGGAAATGTCTCTGAATCTGATATCAGAAGACCTAGATTCTAGTCCTGATGCTGCCACTTCCTAACTCTTGGCAAACAATTTAACCCCTTTAAGTGTCTAGTTTCTTCAACTGGAAAATGTGTAGGTCGAGCATATTAAATAAGGAGAATGAGCTTTAAAATCAGAGACATCTTGTCTGTCAGATTTGGAATGAAAAATGAAGGAAAGAAAAGCCATTAGCAGAGCCCTGGTAGATTGATTGCAAATATATCTACAATTCATCACCCTCCACTATATCCACACCCTTTGCAATGTCACTTTGGAGTTCCTTGCATAAAGAAGTGGGGTCTATTTTCCCACCCCTTGGCATCATGGTTTGCTTTGGCCAATAGAATGCAGCAAAAGCGTCACTGTAGTAGTTTTGAGCCTAGGCCTCAAGAGACCTTGTGTACTTCCCCTTTCCCATGGAATCCTGCCACCTCCATGTGAACAAGCCTGGGCTAGAGGGTGAGATCACATAAAGAAGAACCAGTTGTCCTAGGCAAGGCCATCGTAAACCAGCCACAGCCACTTGACCCCCAAACAGATGATAGAGCCTAGCCAAGGTCAGCAGTACTGCCCACCTGACCACAGCCAGCCACAAATGCATGAGCAAGCCAGCTGAGACGAGAAGATCTTTGGACTCATGAGCATTACTAAATACTTATTGGCTTAAGCCACTGAGTTTTGGGGTGTTTGCTATGTGGCAACAGTTAACTTGTATAGAACTGATTAAGAATCTGGCCAAAAACTAATCAGTCAGAAGTTATCATCAAGGGTAAGGTGGACATCTTAGGTAATGGTAGCAGTGACATATGAAATTCATCACACGGCAGAGCAATATGGCCTCCAGTCCTGAGGGGCCCTTCCCTGGGCCACCCTCTTGGGTGGGAAGATGAGATGCCATGTCAAATGACGTCTTGGTCAGGTCTTAGGCAGACTTGGGGTTCAGAATAAGGTAATAACAGTGTGCAAGAGGCAGCTTCTGAAAAGAAAGCCAATTCGAGGTTTATAAAAACAATTCATTGTAACAATGAATGAATTCTTCCTGTGGAAGCTCTTAAACTAACATGCAGCACCGTAAATGTAATAGTTTGAAGGTAGAGTCCCCACTTACATTCCTGATTTATAGACTCACCAAATTAACCCGCCAAATTAATATCCTTCATGAAAAGAAGACACAAAGAAACTTCCAAGAGTGGGCTCAAATACCATGAATCATTTTCAGCGTAGCCTCAGGTGTGAGGCAGCTGGGACTTTGGTCGGGGTGAAGAAATAGATGAAGGCATGGCCCTGGGGTTAGGGTAATTAAATGGGGTGTACGGTTGTCTCCATGGAAGGTGGGTACCAGTCCAAATCACTGTCCAAGGGGATGTGGTAATCAGGGATCTGGGCTGGGTTGTCTATGCATACACCTGAGCTGCTGAACAGGGCCTAGCCGGGGCCTCTGCAGTCAGGTGGCTGGCTCCACACTGAGCTAAAAGAACAGGAAACAAGAGCATCCTTATAAGGGGGTGGGAAGGGTAGTGACAGACAAGGACTCCCAAGAAGGTAATGGCAAAAATGCAGACTCCCCTGCCACTGGCGAGAATGGGTGTCATTCCAGGCTTGGTTGGGACTGGGGCAGGGACTGAGCTAAGACTGTGGGTTGATGGCTCTCAGTTCTTTTGGAAGACTGGCTATCCTGGATGGTCAGAGAAAAGGATTTGAGCCATGAAACCATTCTGTGCAAATGGAGGACATCACTGGGTCATTAATAGTAGGGAAGCTTTTCCCAAAGGACTTGTAGAAGGAAGTGAAGCACGAGTGGGCCCATGCCCCGGAGTTAGAATCCTTTCCCCATACAATTTGGATCATTAGGATGGGTGAAGAATAGATGTGGAGGTAGAGGCAGGCTCCCATGGCTGAGGAAGACACCACCATGGGGCGGGGGGAAGGTGAAGGCTAGTGTGCCCATCTCAGACAGTTGTGAATGGATCTTAGAGGGCCCAAGGAGTCCTCCTGCTCTAAACCTCAGTGATCCCACAGTTTTATGGCTGACCTAAGGAGAACAGCAAGGCCATCCCTCATCTTGTACTTCCCCCAATGCAGAACCAACTCAGCCTCTAATTTGGATAGACGTGTGGTTCTCTCTGTAGATACTGACTCTTCAGGCTTCCAGATGAATGAGAGTTGTTCCTCCTGAAGGTATAGCTGATTGGAACTTTGAAAGTTTCCACACCAGCTATCTAGGATGAAAAGAACTTATTCTGTAGCACTTTTTCCGTAGAAGCAATGATACCCTTTATATTTTCTGCTGACTCAGCCAGCATTTAAGGTGCAGGACTCTGATATGCCCTTCAGTAGGCCGTGTCTTGATTCCTCCAGGCCCAATCCCAGGCGCTCTGTAAGCACGTACAGGGACTACGTAGGAACCAGAAAACTGCATCTTCTTAAAAAAAAAAATTTAGGGCAGAAGAATTACAAAAACACCCCTCTAGATACTTCTAGGATGATTGAGGAGCACTGGTGGGCAATGGTTAAGCACTTGGCTGCCAACCAGAAGGCTGGCAATTTGAACCCAAATAGTGGCTCAGCAGGAGGAAGACCTGGCGACCTGCTTCCATGAAGATTATCAGCCTAGAAAACCCTCTGGGGCAGCTCTGCTGTCGTGTGGGGTCACCAGGAGTCGAACCCACTTGGCAGCACCTAACAACAACAATGCAGAGGTGTTGGCAAATGATGCCCCGAGTGAACGCAGATCCCACGCCAGGCCTGGCATGGCTTGGCCAGTGAAGCCTGAGCTGGATTTTAGCCTCTCTGTGTGCCCCCTTGGGCTGGTGACTTTGTGCAGGGCACAGTCTGTACAACCCTGCCCAGTACCATGCTCTGCCTGGAACCAAGCAACCTTACACCCCGTTCTGATTAGGGCCTGTGCCCACTTAAGACAAGATAAAGTAGGATTCAGATAGGGTGACGAGGAGGTCTGAGGAGAGTTGGAGGGCAGTAATAGGGCTTGGGGAAAGCCTGAGGAAAGGCCTCGCTCATCAATATAAACTCATTTATCTGGACATTCATCCATAATAGAAGCACACAGCACTGCCCTGCAGGCTTTGAACTTCTCACCCCTTGCTAGTTAAGTGGCCAAGGGGACTCAGGTGAGCAGGAGGAGACCTTGTCTTTCTCCAGCAGCTGAAACAAGGTGGTTCTTTTCTGTGAGACAAATGTGGTTAACGAACAGATCAAGTTCTATAAAAAACACATGCAAACGGTGCGCCTTTCTATTATGCAGGCTCACAGATGACAAACCAAGTGTGTGAGACATGTCTTGTGCAGGGACATATGTGACCCCCACCGCTATGGGGGGAACTCTCAGTTCAGCGCAAACCGCATTCAAGATGAGTTTCATTTCCTTCTGGTGGATCTCTAGAGCGTGCCGGCAAATGAGTGATTCTACTGTGTCTTGCTTCTCAGCACCAGTGACATCATCACTTAATAAGTCAGGGAATCACAACCACATTTCAAAGAATCATTCAGTTTTCTCATTAAGAGTCTATAGGAATTTTTTTTTGCACAGCAAAAGCCTTGCCAAAATAGTGTTAAAAATAGATCTGGTAATACTTTTCACATTTGTAGGCAGTCGTGAAATGTTTCACAGCATGTATGTCCAGCAGATGCACGTACCTTTGGAATTAGGCACTCAATTTTAAATAGTAATACAGAATACATAGACTTGCCAAAAGGATCCTGAACAAATGAAATGAAAACCAAGCCTTAGACTTGGCTTCCCTACGGGAAGCAAAACCTGTTAGCTACTTAGTTTTCTTGTAAGAAAGAGTTTGTTAAATGCATACAGTATTTGGGGTAAAAATGCATATGTAAAATATATATGTAAAAAAGCAAATTTTTCTTAAATAATTAAATCTGGATATTTTGACGACATCAGCTCATACGGTGGTGGTGTTGAGTGCTGTGGAATTGATTTTGAATTACAGTTATCTCACGTGACAGAGTAGAGCTGCCCCACAGGGTTTTTTAGGCTGTAATTTTTATGGAAGCAGATTGCCAGGTCTTTCTTTTGCTGAGCCACTGGGTGGGTTTGAACAGCCAACCTTTTGGTTAGCAGCTGAGTGCTAAACCATTGCACCATCAGGGCTGCTTTCTCATATGGTAAATTCAAAGGCCTGAATCCTGGCTCCCAATGTATGGAATTATTTCTGAAATGGGCAGCAAGCATCCTATGCTTGTCTGACTTGCACCACTTGGGAAAGGGGCATGATTTGGACTACATTGGGAGGCGGTCAGGGTTAGAGGCAGCCCTGCAGAGAAAGTGCACTAAATCTGATAGCCTGCAAGCTTTTGGCAAGTTAAGCTCTACAAGGCCACTGAAGAGAATGAGACTCTCTCTAAAAGAAGGTAATGAGATAAAACTTAATTATAATGATTAAAAAACGTAAGTGCCACACATTAGTAACTTTATTTGGGCAGTGTCCTTAGTTCCAAATAAATCCCTGGCTTCCAGAGAAAGGACTGGAAACAACTGGCAGGGTTGGCCTCTAAGGAATTTTTCCATGGTTGGGCCAGCTTGCATTTTGGAAGTATAGGAAAAGTTCTACATGCATTTGGAGAGTGGAAACATGGGCGTTTCCTGTGTTCCTAGCTCCACTTTTTGCTAGTAGCTGGAGCTGATAACAGATGATAAGGTATTGATGGCTTTGTAAATGTAGCTTTTAATCATAACTTGGTGGCGCAGTGGTTAAGAGCTATGGCTACTAACCAAAATGTTGGCAGTTCGAATCCACCAGCCGCTCCTTGGAAACCCTATGGGACAGTTCTCCTCTGGCCTATAGGATTGCTGTGAGTTGGGATTGACTCTACGGCAATGGGTTTGGAACTTTTTTTTCCTTTTTGGTGCTTTAAGTGAAAGTTTATAGTTCAAGTTAGTTTCTCATACAAAAATTTATACACAATTGTTATATGACCCTTCTTGCTTTCCCTATAATGTGACAGCACACGCCTCCTTTCCACCCTGGATTTCCCGTGTCCATCCAACCAGTTCCTGTCCTTTTTTGCCTTGTCATCTCGCCTCCGGACAGGAGCTGCCCGTTTAGTCTTATATATCTACTTGAGCTAAGAAGCACTCTCTTCACAGGTATCCTTTTATGTCTTATATTCTAGGCTACTCTTTGAAGAGTTGGCTTCAGGAATGGTGTCAGTTCTGGGCTAACAGAGAGTCTGGGAGCCATGTCTTCTGGGGTCCCTCCAGTCTCAGTCAGACCATTAAGTCTGGCCTTTTTACTAGAATTTTTCTCCTGCTCCGTCAGGAACTCTCTGTTGTGTTCCCTGTCAGGGGGGTCATTGGTGGTAGCTGGGCACCATTTAGTTCTTCTGGTCTCAGGCTGATGAAGTCTCTGGTTTATGTAGCGCTTTCTGTCTCTTGGGCTAAAATTTTCCTTGCATCTTTGGTGTTCTTCATTCTCCTTTGCTCCAGGTGGGTTGGGACCAATTGATATATCTCAGATGGCCACTCCCTAGCTTTTAAGACCCCAGATACCACTCACCAAAATGGAATGCAAAACATTTTCTTAATAAACTTTTTTCTGCCAATTGACCTAGATGTCCCCTGAAACCACGGTCCCCAGATTCCCACCTCTGCTACTCTGTCCCTCCAAGTGTTTGGTTGTATTCAGGAAACTTCCTAGCTTTTGGTTTAGTCCAGTTGGCTGACTCTCCCTGTATTGCGTGTTGTCCTTCCCTTCAACTAAGGTAATTCTTATCTACTATCTAGTTAAGCGAATGCTCTTCTCCCTCCTTCACTCTCCACCCTTGTAACCATCAAAGAATGTTTTCTTCTGTGTTTAAACCTTTTTTTGAGTTCTTGTAACAGTGGTCTCATACAGTATTTGTCCTTTTGCAACTAATTTCACTCAGCATAATGCCTTCCAGATTCATCCATGTTATGAGATGCTTCACAGATTCATTGTTGTTCTTTATTGTTGCATAGTATTCCATTGTGTGAATATACCATAATTTGTTTATCCATTCATCTGTTGATGGGCACTGAGCTTGTTTCCATCTTTTTGCTATTATGAACAGTGCTCCAGTGAACACGGGTGTGCATATTATCTATTAGTGTGACTGCTCTTATTTCTCTAGGATATATTCCACAGGAGTAGGATAGCTGGATCATACGGTAGTTCTATTTCTAGCTTTTTAAGGAAGCACCAAATTGATTTCTAAAGTGGTTGTAACATTTAAGTGTTCCAGTCTCTCCACAACCTCTCCAATATTTATTATGTTGTGTTTTTTGGATTAAAGCCAGCCTTGTTGGGGTGAGATGGTATCTCATTTTAATTTTGATTTGCATTTCTTTAATGGATAATGATCGGGAGCATTTCCTCGTGTATCTGTGATCCATCTGAGTGTCTTCTTTGGTGAAGTGCCTGTTCATATCCTTTGCCCATTTTTAACTGGGTTATTTGTCTTTTTGTTGTTGAGGTTTTGCAGTATCTTGTAGATTTTAAAGATTAGACGCTGATGGGATTTGTCATAGCCAATTTTTTTTTTTTCCAGTCTGCAGGTTGTCTTTTTACTGTTTTGGTGAAGTCTTTGAATGACCATAAGTGTTCGATTTTTAGGAGCTCCCACTTATCTAGTTTCTCTTCTGGTGTTTGTGCATTTTAATAATGTTTTGTGTTCTGTTTATGCCATGTATTAGGGGTCCTAGCATTGTCCCTATTTTTTCTTTCATGATCTTTATCGTTTCAGATTTTATATTTAGGTCTTTGATCCATTTTGAGTTAGTTTTTGTGCATGGTGTGAGGTATGGGTCTTGTTCCATTTTTTTGCAGATGGATATTCAGTTATGCCAGCACCATTTGTTAAAGAGACCATCTTTTCCCCAGTTAACGGACTTTGGGCCTTTTTAAAATATCAGCTGCTCATACGTGGATGGATTTACGTCTGGATTCTCAATTCTGTTCCATTGGTTTATGTATCTGTTGTTGTACCAGTACTGGGCTGTTTTGACTACGTAAAAAACAAAAAAACCCAGTGGTATAATATGTTCTAAAATCAGGCATTCAACTGTGTGGATCATAACAAGTTATGGATAACATTGCGAAGAATGGGAATTCCAGAACACTTAATTGGGCTCATGAGGAACCTTTACATAGATCAAGAGGCAGTTGTTCAGACAGAATAAGGGGATACTGATTGGCTTAAAGTCAGGAAAAGTGTCCGTCAGGGTTGTATTCTTTCGCCATACCTATTCAATCTGTATGCTGAGTAAACAATACGAGAAGCTGGACTATATGAAGAAGAATGGGACATCGGGATTGGAGGAAGACTCATTAACAACCTGTGTTATGCAGTGACACAACCTTGCTTGCTGAAAGTGAAGAGAACTTGAAGCACTTACTAATGAAGATCAAAGACCACAGCCTTCGGTATGGATTCCACCCTCAACATAAAGAAAACAAAAATCCTCACAGTTGGACCAATGAGCAATATCATGATAAATGGAGAAAAGATTGAAGTCAAGGATTTCATTTTACTTGGATCCACAATCAACAGCCACGGAAGCAGCAGTCAAGAAATAAAAAGATGCATTGCATTGGGTAAATCTGCTGCAAAGGACCTCTTTAAAGTGTTGAAGAGCCAAGATGTCACCTTGAAGACTAAGGTGTGCCTGACCCAAGCCATGGTATTTTCAATTGCATCATTTGCATGTGAAAGCTGGACAATGAATAAGGAAGACCGAAGAAGAATTGACGCCTTCGAATTGTGGTGTTGGTGAAGAATATTGAATATGCCACGGACTGCCAAAAAAAATGAACAAATCTGTCTTGGAAGAAGTACAACCAGAATGCTCCTTAGAAGCAAGGATGGCAAGACTGCATCTTACGTACTTTGGACATGTCGAGAGGAGGGATCAGTCCCTGGAGAAGCACATCATGCCTGGCAGAATACAGGGTCAGCACAAAAGAGGAAGACCCTCAGTGAGGTGGATTGACATAGTGGCTGCAACAATGAGCTCAAGCATAACAACGATTGTAAGGATAGCTCAGGGCCGGGCAGTGTTTCGTTCTGCTGTGCATAGGGTCTCTATGAGTTGGAGCCGACTCGACGGCACCTAACAACAACAAAATCAGGTAGTGTCAGGCCTCCCACTTTGTTCTTCTTCAGTAATGCTTTACTTATTTGGGGACTCTTCCCTTTCCATATGAAGTTGGTGATTTGTTTCTCCATCTCATTAAAAAATGCCACTGGAGCTTGGATTTGGATTGCACTGTATCTGTAGATCGCTTTGGGTAGAATAGACATTTTCACAATGTTGAGCTTCCCATCCATGAGTAAGGTATATTTTTCCACTTATGTGGGTCTCTTTTGGTTTCTTGCAGTAGTATCTTGTACTTTGGAATACTCCCAAACACATATAGGTCTTTTACGTCTCTGGTTAGATTTATTCCTAACTATTTTATTTTCTTGGGGGCTATTGATTTGGTGGTTTCCTCTTCAATGTTCTTTTTGTTGGTGTAGAGGAATCCAAGTGATTTTTGTAAGTTTATATTGTATCCTGATGCTTTGCTTTTCTTGTGGATTCTTTGGGGTTTTCTGTATATTAGATCGTATGTTTTCAAATAGAGATTCTTTTACTTCTTCCTTACCAGTTTGGATGCCCTTTATTTCTTCTTCTAGCCTAATTGCTCTGGCTAGGACCTCCAGCAGAATGTTGAATAAGAGTGGTGCTAAAGGGCATCCTTGTCTGGTTCCCGTTCTCAAGGAGAATGCTTTCAGACCTTCTCCATTTAGGATGATGTTGGCTGTTGGCTTTGTATAGATGCCTTTTATTATGTTGAGGAATTTCCCTTCTACTCCTATTTTGCTGAGAGTTTTTTATCATGAATGGGTGAAAGACTTTGTCAAATGCCTTTTCTGCATCAGTCAATAAGATCATGTAGTTCTTGTCTTTTATTTAAGTGATGGATTACATTGATTGTTTTTCTAACGTTGAACCATCCCTGCATACCTGGTATGAATCCCACTTGGTTATGGAGAATTGTTTTTTTGATATGTTGTTGAATTCTGTTGGCTAGAATTTTGTTGAGGATTTTTGCATCTATGTTCATGAGGGATATTGGTCTGTCATTTTCTTTTTTTGTGGTGTCTTTACTTGGTTTTGGTACCAGGGTTATGCTAGCTTCATAGAATGAGTTTGGGAGTATTCCATCCTTTTCTATCTTCTGAAATGTCTTTGGTAGTAGTGGTGTTAACTCTTCTCTGAAAGTTTGTTAGAATTCTCCAGTGAAACTGTCAGGGCCAGGGCTACTTTTTTGTTGGGAGTTTTTTAATTACCTTTTCAATCTCTTCTTTTGTTATAGGTTTATTTAGTTGTTCTACCTTTGTTGGTGTTAGTTTAGGTAGGTGGTGTGTTTCTGGAAATTTGTCCATTTCCTCTAGGTTTTCAAATGTGTTAGAGTACAATTTTTCATAGTATCCTGGTTCTTTTAATTACAGTAGGGTCTGTTGTGGCATTGCCCATCTCATTTCTTAATAGAGTTATTTGCTTCCTTTCCTGTTTTTCTTTTGTCAGTTTGGCCAATGGTTTATTGATTTGTTGATTTTTTCAGAGGACCAGCTTTTCTGTACTCTATTTAATTTTGCTCTAATTTTTGTTATTTGCTTTCTTCTGGTGCCCGAGGGCTTCTTTTGCTATTTGTTCAAGTTGTAGGGTTAATTTTTGATTTTGGCCCTTCTTTTTAGATGTGTGCATTTATTGCTATAAATTGACCTCCGAGCACTGCTTTTGCTGTGTCCCACAGGTTCTGGTAGGATGTGTTTTCATCCTCATTTGATTCTGTGAATTTCTTTATTCTGTCCTTAATTTCTTCTATAACCCTGTAGTTTTTGAGCAAGGTGTTGTTCAGTTTCCATGTGATTGATTTTCTTTTCCTTGCTTTTTCTGTTATTGATTTCTACTTTTATGGGTTAATGGTCAGACAAGATGTTTTGAAATATTTTGATAATTTGGATTCTGTTAAGGATTGCTTTATGGCATAATATGTGGTCTATTCTGGAGAATGTTCCATGTGCGCTAGAAAAGAAGTATACTTGGCTGCTGTTGGGTGGAGTGTTCTGTATAGGTCTGTGAGGTCAAGTTGGTTGATTATGGTATTTAAATCTTCCGTGTCTTTATTGAGCTTCTTTCTGGATGTCCTGTCCTTCACCAAAAATAGTGTACTGAATTCTCCTACTATTATTGTGGAGCTGTCTATTTCTCTTTTCAATGCTGTTGGAGTTTGTTTTATGTATTTTGGAGCCCTCTCACTGGGTTGGTAAATATTCTTTATAGTTATGTTCTCCCGGTGTATTGAGTCTTTAGTCATTATATAGTGTCCTTTCTTATCCTTTGTGGTAGATTTTACTTTAAAGTCTATTTTGTTGGAGATTTATATTGCCACTCCTGCTCTTTTTCGATTGTTGTTTGCTTGATTTATTTTTTTCCATCCTTTGAGTTTTAGTTTGTTTGCATCTTTAAGTCTAAGGTGTGTCTCTTGTAGGCGGCATATAGACGGATCATGTTTTCTTATCCATTCTGTCACTCTCTGTCTCTTTATTAGTGCATTTAGTTCATTTACATTCAGAGTAATTATTGATAGGTATAAAAAAAAATTTTTTTTTTTTAATGAATTTAGTGCTGTCATTCTGATGTCTTTTTTGTGTGTGTGTTGTTGACAGTTTGTTCCCCTTAGTTTTCTGTGCTGAGTGGTTTTTCTTTATGCATTTTCTTTTCATCTTTTCTCTTGTTGCTTTTATATTTGCTGAGCCTTTATGCTTTTCTTGTGTTTTATTTTGATCTGTCGGATTGTTAGTTTCCTTTTTGGTTACCTCAATATTTACCCCTATTTTTCTAAGTTTAAACCAATCTTTTATTTCTCTATATCACCTTGACTTCCTCTCCATATAAAAGGTCTATGACTACATTTTTTAGTCCCTCTTTTTTCTTTTAACATTGTCATCTTTTACATGATAATACCTGTTTCCCTATTTTCAGTGTTTTAGCTTTGGTTTATTTTTGTGACTTCCCTATCAGGGTTGATATGTGGTTGCTGTGTCCAGTGTTCTAGTCTCGGATTGTTATCTGATGTTATTGATTTTCTATCTGGTGGACTTCTTTTAGTATTTCTTGTAATTTTGGTTTGGGTTTTGGAAATCCCTAAACTTCTGTTTATCTGGAAATGCCCTAATTTTGCCATCGTATTTGAGACAGTTTTGCTGTATATAAAATTCTTGGCTGACAATTTTTTTCCTTCAAGACTTTATATATATCACCCCATTGCCTTCTTGCCTGTATGGTTTCCGCTGAGTAGTCTGAGCTTAGTCTTATGGACACTCCTTCATAGACGACTTTTCGTTTATCCCTAGCCGCTATTAAAATTCTTTACCTTGGGTTTTGGCAAGTTTGATTATATTATGTCTTGATGATCTTCTTTTGGGATGTACCTTGTGTGGGGTTTGATGAGCATCTTGGAGAGGTATCTTCTCATCTTTCAGGATGTCAGGGAAGTTTTCTGCCAACAAACCTTCAACAATTCTCTTTGTATTTTCTGTTATCCACTCCGTTCTGGTACTCTAATTACTCATAGGTTATTCCTCTTGATAGAATCCCACATAATTCTTAGGGTTTCTTCCTTTTTTTCTGATTTTTCCTCAAATAAGTTGGTGTTAAGTGCTTTATCTTCAATCTCACTAATTCTGACTTCCACTGCCTCAATTCTGCTACTATGAATTTCTATTGAGTTGTCTAATTCTGAAATTTTATTGTTAATCTTCTGAATTTGTTTGCTCTCTCTCTACAGATTCTTGCAGCCTGGTATATTTGTCATTATGCTCTTCTATAATCTTCTTAATTTCTTCTGTTGCTTTGTTCGTGTGTTTCTTTCTTGTTCTGTATTTTGCTTGATCTCTTGAAGAGCTCTGTATATTAATCTTTTGTATTCTACCTTCGAGTCGTTATCAACTCAACAGCACTGGGTTTGTTTTTTTGGTATCTTACCTTCGGTAACTCCAAGAAATTTTCTTCCTCTGGAAGATTTCTTGATTCTGTGTTTTGGGAGCTTCCTGAGGCCAAGATGGTCTGCCTTTTTAAGTGATTCGATATTGACTGTTGTCTCTGAGCCATCAATGAGTTATTATATTTATTTATGTTTGCTTACTGTTGTCCTAGCTTCTTATTTTGTTTTGATATGCCCAAATAGGCTCCTTGTGTGAGCTAGTTTGATTATTGGCACCTTTGAAGCTCTAACGTTCTGTCACCAGGAGGTTAGATCTGTTACTAGGTATGTGAGCTCAGGAGTCCATTTACTTTTCTTGTATGGATTCAACTCAGGTGTCCAGGTAGTTGGCCACCAAGTGTGTGGTGCAGACTCTCATCTACAGTCCTACACAGGTGGGGGTGATTGGAGTAGGTACGGGTATCTGGCTGCAGTAGGGGGTCACATGCTGATCAAGGCAGGGGGCTGACTGCTGCCCTTGAGTGTCTGGGAGGACAGTGAGTCCCTGTACTCTAGAGTGCATAGGTGGGTGGGTTTTGCAGCTGGACTACAGGCACCCAATGCTGCTGGCTGTAAGGATTGGGAGGCACCACTTATTCTTGGACCCCTGTTGCGGGTGGCTAGGTGGCATAGGTGGAGCCACCAGTCTTCAGGCCCCTGATGTGGGTAGGTGTGGAACCTGCTTAATGGGCAGAGCAGTGTCAAACGTCACGAACCTATCACTCCACCATATAGCCAATACATTTGAAGTTAGGCTTCAGGTATATACCCTGTTGTACTGTGCTAATGAGGGCGTACACTGTTGTAATGGGCTCACACAGGTCTATGCAGGGGTGAAAGGCATTCAAAGTCCACGGACCCCTTACGCCTGTGCCTATGCAAAGGAGTTATGCCTTCCCTGAGTTCCCAGCTTAGGGGAGCTGGCAGGCTATTTTTCCCCGTTTGTTAATTTATTCCCTCTCCAAGGCTGGGAGAATGGCTCAAAGGTGTATGAGGGGTCCTACTTCCAGCCCAGGGGATGTGGCAATTGCTGAAGCCAGCCCCAGGCCTGGTGCAGAGCGGGGAGGAGGCAGGTAAATGAGAGAGAAGTTCTTCCCAAACTGAGTGCTTTTTGGTCTGTGCGGTAGGTTAGATGTATGTACTTATCTTTTGCTGAGTGAATGCCACTTTTCACTTGTTCTGGAGGCTTTAGTAGGCTCTCTGCCACTTGGTCTCTCCTGATATGGAAAACATGTCCTGAATGCCACTGGTTGCCTCACTGCTCACACCAGCCAATCTGGCCTCAGAGTTCTGGTTCCTGCCAGGTCAGGTCTGGCAACTCCTCGCTGCTTCTGAACTGTCTCTCCCTCCCCCTGCCACTTAGTCTGATTCCTCAACTTTGCCTTGATGTTCAGGGGTCCTAGGTTGTCATATATATGTTCGATTCACTTGTTTTTTCGGGTGTTTATTGTAAAGAGGGACCACAAGAAGCATCTGACTACTCCGCCATCTTGGCCCCATCCCCTGGGTTTGGAACATTTTAACCTCTAGAAGTACATCTTTAAATGAAAGTTTTCTTGCTCTTGTGGCAATCATATAGATGGATATTAACCTTCTTCTTCCCCCAGGCTCTAAAACTTATTTGAACCAAAATGTTTAAGTCAGGAGTTTCATGTAGACACAGCTTAAATGAGTCACCAAGAATTTTACTGGTTAAAGTAGGCATTTTTTTTTTCCTAGTAGACATAATAACATAACAGTAATAAAAATGTAATATTCAAGCAATTGCTGTAATGTAATTATAGTTTGGTCATAAAGTAAGAGTAGAGTTCTGGGATGGCTGTTTTTTTTTGTGTGTGTGTATTTTAACATCTGCATGGAGTCTTCGAGGTGCCTGTCAAGTCTCCCTGGAATGCTCATGCAGTTCTTTCAGAATCAGGTGGCCGTGAGCCCAGCCGAGCCAGCACTATCTAGATGGGATGCTCACCGGATCTGCTCTCTCTGGGCACCAGCATCCTGCCTGCCTCAGATTCTGAACCATCACAATAACTGAAAATGGTGTTTTTGATCTTATATGGACAACAAAGATAGAGTCCCTGAGTGGCACAAACATTTAAACACTTAACTGTTAATCAAAAGGTTGGCAGTTTGAACTCACCCAGAGGTGCCTTGGAAGAAAGGCCTGGTGATCTGCTTCCAAAGGGTCGCAGCCTTGAAAACCCTATGGAGTACATTTCTACTCTGCAACACATGGGGCTGCCATGAATTGGAATTGACGGTAACTGGTTCATTTTTTTTTTTTTTTTTAATAGACAACAAAAGGGGAAATAAGAAAGCCAGAATCCTCACTAGGGAAGAGACTAGACAGAGTTCCAGACAGAGTTCAGGTGCCATCCAGGAGTGGCGGTCTCTTTGCCCACACTAAGGATTAATTTTCCTCTCATCTAAGCACTTGGAGCTCTGTTCCTATATGACTCTGCTGGGCTGCAGTGTTAGCCTGTTCTGGCTTCTGGAGGGAAGAAAAATTTCCAGACTGAGTTTGAACTGAATGAATAAAGGGAACTGTCTTAGGCATTTGACCAAAGTACGTTTTATCAAAGGAACTGCCATCACTGGAGATATTCTTTGAACTGTTATAAATGAATTTTTCCCCCTCCGTGTTTCTTATTTAATGCACAGACTGCAGAAAGATGAGACTTAAGCAAAAGAATCATTTGTGAACCAAAACTAACAAAAATTTTAGTTAACAATATTTATAATAGATAATTAAAAGAACACCAGGTCTTTTTCTTTGTTACTACTTTTCCTTTGTAATTAATAAGTAATTTGTGGGTAGAAACTTGGAGACTATGTATATATCCACTCTTCATCAGTGTTTCCCTTGATTGATAAATTTTTTAATGCCATGGCTCCTTCAATATTTATTAGTGACATTCTACTGCAAAGAAGAATTTTCCTTTCTTTACTTATTTATATTATATGGACTCATGGATATTTATTTTATTCTAAGGGTAATAACCCACTTCCATCATTATATATTTTGATGCTGAAGTTGTCCCATTTTGGCCAGTGGGTGCCTCTTCAAGATCCCATTTTTGACATGTCCCCATGGTTCTCTGAGCCATTCCTTACTTTCTGATGCAGTAAGATGTTCCAGGCTCATTTTTCCAGGCATCTTTCCCTGCCCAGGTGCTGGAATCAGCCATTGCTTCAAGGAGCCCTTGATACCAGTGGAGAATCTTTAGAAACTAAGATCTGGGGGCTAGTTGTGAAAGAGCATCATTTTTTAAATGTTTAAATTCATTTTCAGTGTGAGGGACAAGTTTTAGAAGAATCTAGTGTGCTTATAAAGAGCTTAGCTTGTACCTGAGGTGAAGGCTGCCTCTGTCTTCAAAGAGCTAGAAATCTAAGAGGAAATCAGCTCCTTTTCCCTGAATAATACAGCTATGTCACTCGGTATGCCAATTACAGTCTTAGCAAATTCATAGATCCTTACGCTTTCTCCCTCTAAACAAATATGGTTCTTTAAAGCATGTTCTCACACTCTTAATGGATAGCTCCTGATATCTGTTAACCTGTGGTTCAATCATACATCAACATCATACAGTATTCCACAAACTTCACTTCTTGCCAATATCTGTGATTTTCCATATCCACTATCTCTGAATCCTCTTTTGTGGATTTAATCACATGCCTACAAAGACCAGACATGAATGCAGTGTGTTTGTGCTTTACCTTTATTCTAAGAGTCTTATTCTAAGCTTTATTGTAAGCCTGGTGGTCTTATTTTCTATGATGGTACTGCCAAGCTGAGGTTTTGGGGAACGTGAGAGAGCCAGCTACACTGAACTAAGGGGTGGCCAATAGTGGCCAGAGCAAGGCTGGACCTACAGGATTTCTTCTTTCTTTAACATCTTTGAGTGAAGTCAAGCAAATGAAAAGCTTATGATTTGACTGATCCAGGAGAGTTTTGAGATTTCAGTTGGCATCCACTCTCTTACTGCTTGAAGAATGTTATTTTTTCCCCCTAAACTTCTTTTTCATTAATCCTGTATTGAGCTGTCTAACCTGGTAGTTGAGCAGGCTGCTTCTGTTGCAATTAGCAGATATTTCCGTAAGTGTTGAGTGGGGAAGGGGATGGAGGAGGCATAATTTCTAAACTATTGACCTGAGGGACTCGTATGAAGGTGTGCCTGACATGAGTGTAATACAACTGACTCTGAAAAAGCTCTAGTATATATGGTAAGTTATAGTTGGCTCTGATGATTTATGCTAATCAGAACAGACTATGAGGGAAACATAAAATATTTCTAACCTTACATTTTAGGCACTCAATATACATGAGGCTCAATGTTCTTACTTGAAAAATAAATATTTAGGGCACTGAGACTCTCCAGAGGAATCAAGTCATTTACTATCCTGTGTTGGCCCACATATACCATGTTTAAGAGTTGAAAATGCTTTGATATCTCAGCTGGAAGGTACTGTGTGAAGCTCCCATTTGAAAACTCTCCCTACCATTACATGAAGTGACTTTCCTTTCCACCAACAATTTGAAGGGGAAATGTCAAAGACAAGACTTCAGTAGTCAAAATAGTTCATTGTTCAAGTATTGACAGGCTGGTTGCCTAACCGGAAAATGCAGAATTAAACCAAGAAAGCTTATTTGAGAGCACATCTGTCACAATCTATGATACGTATGACAAGGAAGTAAACAGGAAGTACTGAATTGGCTTGGTTTACTCCTACAGGCACGGAGAGAATAAAATCAGTGTTTACCAAATGGAAAAGCACAGAGCTGGTACAGAGAGAAATGCTATTTTCATGCTTCTAAAAAGGTATTACAAATAACATGAAGTTCTAAACCTACAATTAAAAACTATTTTTAAAAAGTTTTGATTAGGGTCCTTTCACAAAAATAGACACTCAGGCTGAAATACATTCTTAATGGTCTGACTTCTGCTTATACTGGCTTTTGCCGAATGCGTACTCTAGAAATGCTCTTCTTAAATAACAGCTTCCAGAGTAAAAAGTGTGCCTTAAAGTCATCCAGCAGAAGTTCATTGCTCCCACTTAATAGATGAGGAATCTAAGGTCCCAAAGTTAAAGGAATTTTTCAAATGCCACCAGCCAGTTAGGGGCAGGGAGAACTTAGGACCCAAGTTACTCATCGGCAAGAGTTATGGATAGATTGAGTTTCTTAGTGCCAGACCCAAGGATGACACAAATCTTGTGGTGAAGGAGTCAATTGCATTGTTGGTGTAGTTTTGACCAGAAGCCAAAAGATTGGTCCTAGGGGTCCCAGTTGTGTAGACTCTCCCTCCCTCCTTCAGAATTTCTGAACAAAATCTTTTCCTTCTTTTGGTGTCAATAATCTCAACTGAAAAATGAGGTGATTTGCAATCCTAACATTACGAATCTGAGAAAAGAAAGGCCTGAGAAAGGTAACACAATCTGGAAAAATAAAGAATAAATCAATGGGAATGAAAATAGATTCTTTTGGATGAGAGTAATTCATAATATTAAATAACCTAGTAGGGTTGTCTGAGGTCAACTAAACTTTAATAACCCAGATACCAGACCAACATCTACACTCAAGCAAGAGATAGTCAAAAGAAGAATAGAAAAAGTACATGACTAGGCAACAGAGAACAAAACATGTACCCTATGCCCAGTGTCTTGGTAATCTAGTGCTGCTATAACAGAAACACCATAAGTGGATGGCTTCAACAAACAGAAGCTGATTTCTCACAGGCTAGCTGACTGGATGTCCAAATTCAGGGTGTCAGCTCCAGGGGAAGGCTTTCTCTCTCTGTCTTCTCCAGAGGGGGGTACCTATCATCAATCTTCCCCTGGACCAGAAGACTCTATGGAGGGAACTTGAGTCCAAAGGACATGTTCTTTTCCTGGCACTACTACTACAATACTACTGGTATGAGGTCCCTCTGTCTCTCTGCTCACTTCTTTCTTTTATATCTCAAAAGAGATTGGCTTAAATTGTAGATTAATTTTGTAGATTGAGTCTACATAACTGCCACTAATCCCATCTCATTAACATCATAAGGATAGGATTTACAACACATAGGAAAATCACATCAGATGCCAAAATGGACAGTGTGGACAATGACACAATACTGGGACTCATGACCTAGCCAAGCTGACAGATATTTCAGGCGGACATAATTCAATCCATAACATTCCACCCTTTGGACCCACAAAATTCATGTCCTTGCCACATGTAAAACATGTTCACCCCATCATATCATTGCAAAAGTCTCAACTCAACTTCAAGTCCAAAATCCAAAAAATTTATCTTCATCTGTGAAATCTAGAATACAAGTTATCCGCTACCAAAGCACAATGGTGGAACAGGCACAAGGTAGACACTTCCATTACAAATGGGAGAAACTGGAGGGAAAGAAGGGATAACAGACACCAAGAAAGTCAGCAGAACATATTACATTAGCCCTCAAGTCTTTGAAAATAATCCTCTGTTCTCTGAGACCATCTACACAATGGCCCTGCCCTCTAGACTCAAGGTATTGACCACACTCTCTGGATTTTGAGCGGAGGCCCCTTGGCCCTGGGCTTCAGGTCCACCTTCCAGGCCCACTGGAACAGCAACTCTGCCCCCTCAGCTTTAGGCACCCTATTCTCCTAGTCCATCTGAGTGGCAACTCCACCCTTAGAAACTCCAAAGGCCATGGCTCCACCCTCTGAGGCTAAGGCAGCTCTGCTTTCTGTGTTCTCCATCTCCTCAGCTTCTCCTTCCTGGTTCCTTGGCCTCTTGCTCCCCCAGACCTCACTGCCTGAGTCTGCCCTGCCGGGGTAAGTGTTCCAAATCTCTTTAGCTTCACTGATAAGTGCCTGGAAGGACCCCACTCTGCCAGTAAACTTCAGTCAGAAGGCACTCAGCTCTCTTGCTCTGTGGGCTGGCAAGCCTAGGTCCACAGGTTAAGTGCCCGGAGGCACCCCACTCCACCAGGAAGCCTCCTGCACAAATGCACTCAGCTCTGTCACTCCACTCCATAGGTCAGCTCTGGTTCTTTCTTGTGCTGGTCTCTTGGGTCTGCTGCTGCCAGGTCTCTGCTGCTTCTTCTCACCATCTACATCATCTCCAGTGTAACAGCTTTATTTCCTTCTGAGTCCTCTATTCATTCAGTTTCCAAACTGCTTCCACATTTTAGGTATCTGTTAGAGCAGCACCCCACTCTTTGTACCAAATTCTGTCTTGGTTATCTAGTGCTGCTATAACAGAAATACCACAAGTGGGTGGCTTCAACAAACAGAAGTTTATTGTCTCACAGCCTAGTAGGCTAGAAGCCCAAATTCAGGGCATCAGCTTCAGGGGAAGGCTTTCTCTCTCTGACTGCTCCAGAGAAAGGTCCCTGTCAACAATCTTCCCCTGGACCAGAAGCCTCTCCGTTCAGGGACCCTGGGTCCAAATGACATGCTCGTCTCCTGGCACTATTTTCTTGGTGGTATGAGGTCCCCCTGTGTCTCTGGATGCATTTCTCTTTTATATCTCCAAAGAGATTGGCTTAAATTGTAGATTAATCTTGTAGATCGAGTCTACATACCTGACACTAATCTCATCTCATTAACATCATAGAGATAGGATTTACAACACATAGAAAAATGATACCAGATGACAAAAATGGTGGACAATCACACAATGACCTAGACAAGTCGACAGATATTTTTTGGGGATATAATTCAATCCGTGACACCCAATGAACATGAAAAAATGTTCAAAATCAATGGTATTTAAAGATGCAAATAAATGCAGTGATAAGATTTTCTCCTTCACTAAGCTGGAAAGATTAAAAAGAATAATCATGCCTACTATTGGTGAAGGCACAGAGAAATTGACGTTTCCAAACATTATTAATGAGAATGCAAATTGGTAAAGCCTGAATGAAGAATTACTGGATATGTGTGAAGTTTTTAAAATGGGGAATACCTTTGATGAAGCAATTCCAATTCCAGGAATTTACCTTAAAGGAAATAAATGTAGATCTCCACATCTGGTGGATTAAAAATAAATGGTGGATTATAAAAATGGTTACACATTGTTTGTTGCTTTTCTTATCAAGCTGTATATTTCCTTTCCCCTTTAATCTGTACTAGCCTTCTGACTAGCTTAGACTGTAAAATGTAACAGAAGTGATGTGTGGGACTTGTCAGCCAAGCCTTAAGAGGTTTTGTTAAGTGCCTGTCATTTTACACTTGTTATGGGCTTCCATTTTTTCCCTCTTGGAAGTCAGCTGCCATATAAATCCAAGGACTCTGAGACAACTGTGCTGTGAGGAAGCCAAAGCTTGTCACATGCAAAGAGTGAGGCTACAGAGAAGAGCAGTGAAGCTCCAAACCTATGAGTGAAGGCTTCTTGATGATTCTAGCCCAGGTCATTTGCCTACTGAATGCAGCTGAGTAATGCACAGATGATTCCACATGGAACAGAAGAACTGTCTTGTCAAGGTGTTCCTGAATTCCTAATTCCTAGAATAATGAGAAATAATAAGTCACTGTTACTCCATAACCCACTAAGTTTTGGGATGGTTTTGTTACACAGAAAAATATAACTGATACAGAAATAGGCAGGATCATTCCTTCAGATAAGAAATCACAACCAGCTGATATATTTGCTGAGGACACACAACTGTGTATGGTCTGATTCCTATAATAAAATCCTTATTCCGTAACTCATAGTGTAAGCAACTAAGAGCAGAACTTCAATATATATGAAGTTAAAACTGATAGAACCTAAAGGATATAGACAAATGTATAATTTTAGTTGGATACTTCAACACTCTTCTTCCAGCAATTGATAAAACAAGTAAAAATATGTGTTTATAGAAGGACTGAACAACATTATTAACACATTTGACCTAATTGATATTTATAGAACACTACCCCTAATGACAGCAGAATACACATTTTTTTCAAGTTCCTGTAGACATATTCTGGGCCATAAAACAAATCTTAACAAACCTAAAGAACTGTAATCATACAAAGTATGTTCTCTGACTATAATGGAACTAAGCTAAAAATCAATACCAGAAACATATCTGGAATATTCTCAAATATCTGGAAGTTAATCAATACATTTCTAAATAACCCACAGGTCAAAAAGAAAACCAGAGGACTAATGGACCACATCCACAATGACCTCACCAGACTGAGTCCAGTACAACTAGTTGGTGCCCAGCTACCACCGCCGACTGCTCTGACAGGGATCACAATAGAGGGTCCTGGACAGAGCTGGAGGAAAATATAGAACAAAATTCTAACTTAAAAAGAAAGACCAGACTTGCTGGCCTGACAGAGACTAGAGAAACCCTAAGAGTATGGCCCCTGGACACCATTTTAGCTCAGTAATGAGGCCACTCCTGAGGTTCACCCTTCTGCCAAATTGAACAGGCCCATGGAAAAAAACAACACTAAAGGGGCACACCAGCCCTGGGGCAGGGACTGGAAGGTAGGAGAGAACTGGGAAGCTAGTAATAGGGAACCCAGGACTGAGGATGGAGAGTGTTGACATATCGTGGGGTTGTTAACCAATGTCATACAACAGTGTGTGTACAAACTGATGAGAAACTAGTTTGTTCTGTAAACCTTCATCTAAAGTTGAAAAAAAAAAAAAAAAAAAGCACAAGGAAAGGCAAAAAAAAAAAAAAAAAAAAAAAACCAGAAAGGAAATTAGAAAATATTCTGAATTGAAATAAAATGAAAATACAACACATCAGACACTTGTGGTATGCAGCTAATGCAGTGCTTAGAGGGAAACTGATAGCATTAAAATGGTATAGAAAAAAAGAAAGATCTCAAATTAAAGAAAATGAAGAGCAAATTAAACCTAAACCAAGCAGAAGGATAAAAAGATAAATGTAGAAATTAATGAAATTGAAAACACAAAAACAATAGAGAAAGATTAATGAAACCAAAGGCTGATTCTTTAAAAATCAATACAACTGATAAGCTCTATGCAGGCTGACTGAGAAAAAGGAAGAAGAAATAAACTGTCAACAACAGGAATTAAAGAAAGGAAAATCACCGCAGACCCTACAGACATTTAAAGGATAATAAAGGAATTTTATGAACAACTTTATGCCAATAAATTTAACTTAGATGAAGGAAAATTCCTTGAAAGAAAAACTAACAAAGCTCTCTCAAGAAGAAACAGATAAACTGAATGGCCTTACATATAATAACATGTACAATAGCCACATATATAAGCCTCATATAGCTTATATATAAGGCTACTCACAGCTAAAAATCCTTCTTAGAAAGAAAACTTCAGACCCAGGTAGCTTCACTGGTGAATTCTACCAAATATTTAAGAAAGAAAAGCACTAGTTCTACAGAAACTCTGCTAGAAAATAGAAGAGGATAAAGTGCTTCCCTACTCATTGTATGAATCCAGCATTACCTGATATAAACATCAAAAAAGGTATTACAAGAAAACTCCAGATTGATAGCCCTCATGAACATAGATGCAAAAAATTTTAACAAAATATTAGTAAATAAAATCCAGCAATATATAAGGAGGTTAATATATCATGTCCAAGTGAGGTTTATTCATCCAAATGAGGTTTATCCTAGGAAAGTAAGGTTGGTTCAAAATTCAAAAATCAATCAATATAATTTACCATTAAAAAAAAAAAAGGAATACTATATGACTATCTGCAAGGATGCACAAAAAGCTTTTGACAAAATTCAACATCCATTCGTGATGGATTTCTTTATTCCATCCTTAATGTCTTCTATAATCCAGTCTTTTTTGAGCAGGGTATTGTTCAGTTTCCAAGTGTTTGATTTCTTTTCCTTGCTTTTCCTGTTATTGATTTCCACTTTTATGGCCTTATTGTCAGAGAAGATGCTTTGTAATATTTCAGTGTTTTAGATTCTGCTAAGGCTTGCTTTATGACCTAATGTGTGGTCTATTCTAGAGAATGTTCCATGCGCACTAGAAAGGAAAGTATACTTGGTTGCTGTTGGGTGGAGTGTTCTGTATATGTCGATGCAGTCAAGTTGCTTGATTGTGGCATTTAGATCTTCCGTGTCTTTATTGAGCTTTATTCTGGATGTCCTGTCCTTCACCAAAAGTGGTGTGTTGAAGTCTCCTACTATTATTCTGGAGCTGCCTATCTCACTTTTCAATGCTGATAGTTTTATGTATCTTGCAGCCCTGTCATTGGGTGCATAAATATTTAATATGGTTATATCTTCTTGGTATATTGTCCCTTTAATCATTACATAGTGTCCTTCCTTATCCTTTATAATGGATTTAACTTTAAAGTCTATTTTGTCAGAAATTAATATTGCCTCTCCTGCTCTTTTTTGATTGTTGTTTGCTTAATTTATTTTTTTCCATCCTTTGAGTTTTAGTTTGTTTGCATCTTTAAGTCTAAGGCGTGTCTCTTGTAGGCAGCATATAGACGGATTGTGTTTTTTAATCCATTCTGCCATGCTCTCTTATTGGTGCATTTAGTCCATTTACATTCAGTGCAATTATGGATAGGTATGAGTTTAGTGCTATCATTGTGATGTCTTTTTTTGTGTGTTGTTGACAGTTTCTTTTTGCCACTGAAGTTTATGTCCTGAGTAGGTTATCTTTACATATTGTTCTTTCCTCATATTCATTGTTGATTTTGTTTCTGCTGAGTTTCTATTTTTTTCTTGTATTTTATTTTGATGAGTAGGACAGTTTGTCTCCTTTGTGGTTACCTAGTATTTACCCCTATTTTTCTAAATTTAAACGTAACTTTTATTTCTTGGTATTGCCTTATCTTCCTATCCATATGGAAAATCTATGACTACATTTCTTAGTCCCTCTTGATTGTCTTAATGTTGTCTTCTTTTTACATAATAACATCACTGTTACCCTGTTTTGAGCATTTTTTTTGAACCATGATTTATGTTTTGATTTCCCTGTCTGGGTTCATTTCTGATTGCTCTGCCCAGTGTTCTAGTCTTGGGTTGCTTCCTTGTACTATTCATTTTCTAACCAAAGAATTCTTTAGTATTTCTTGTAGTTTTGGTTTGGTTTTTATGAATTCCCTAAACTTCTGTTTATCTGGAAATGTCCTAATTTCACCTTCATATTTTAGAGACAGTTTTGCTGGATACATGATTCTTGGCTGGCAATTTTTTTCCTTCAATTTTTTATATAAGTCATCCCATTGCCTTCTTGCCTGCATGGTTTCTGCTGAGTAGTCTGAGTTTATTCTTATTGGCTCTCCTTTGTAGGTCACTTTTTGTTTACCCCTAGCTGCTCTTAAAATTCTTTCCTTATCACATCTTTGGTTTTGGCAAGTTTGATTATAATATGTCTTGGTGACTTTTCTTTTTAACATCTACCTTATGTGGAATTTGATGAGCATCTTGGATAGATATCTTCTCATCTTTCACGATATCAGGTAAGTCTTCTGCCAACAAACCTTCAACAATTTTCTCTGTATTTTCTGTTATCCCTCCCTGTTCTGGTACTCCAATCACTCGTAGGTTATTTCTCTTGATAAGAGTCCCACACGATTCTTCAGGTTTGTTTTTTTAAAAATTCTTTTATCTGATTTTTCTTCAAATATATTAGTGCCAAGTGATTTATCTTCAGGTTCAGAAATTCTGCCTTTCACTTGCTGAAATCAGCTTCTCTTTCTATTGAGTTGTCTACTTCTATAATTTTATTGTTCATCTTCTGAATTTCTGATTGCTATCTATGGATTTTTCCAGCTTATTAAATTTTTCATTACACTCCTGAATCATCTTTTTAATTTCTTCAATTGCTTTATCTATGTGTTCCTTGGCTTGTTCTGCATGTTGCCTCATTTCCTTCCTGATGTCTTGAAGGGTTCTGTATGTTAATCTTTTGTTTTCTGCCTCTGATAATTCCAGGAAGGCACTTTCATCTGGAAGACCCCTGGATTCTTTGTTTTGAGAGCTTGTTGAGGTGATCATGAACTGTTTTTTTATGTGACTTGATATTGACTGTTGTTTCCAAGCCATCTGTAAGTTATTGTATTAGTTTATATTTGCTTACCGTGTCGTAGCTTCTTGCTTTGTTTTGTTTTGATATGCCCAAATGGGTTAGTTGAGTGAGCTAGCTTGATTATTTTCACCTTTGGAGCTCTGACATCCTGTCCCCAGATGGCTAGAGCTGTTATCAGGTCTATCAGTCTAGGAGTTCACTTTTCTTGTATGAATTCAGCTCAGGCGTCCAGGTAGGTGATTATCAAGTGTGTGGTACAGTCTCTGTCCTACAGTCTTAGAGGGGCAGGGGTGATTGGTGTAGGTACTGGTACCTGGTTGTAGCAGGGGGTCACACTCTGAACAAGGCAGGGGGCTGAGAGTTGTCCCCCATGTGTCTCTAAGGAAAGCATTCCCTTGTTCCCTAGAGTGTACATGTGGGTGGGTTCTGCAGATGGACCATGAGCACCCAATGTTTTTTGTTGTAAGGACTGGGAGGTACCAGTTATCCTTGGACCCCTGTTGCAGGTGACTGGGTGACCTGATTGGAGCTACCAGTCCTTAGGCCCTAGATGTGGGTAGGTGAGGACTCTGTTTAATAGGCAATGTCAAACATGAAACACCTCTCTCCGTGGCACAGCTGAAATGGTTGGAGTCTGCCAACAAGGGCCTATTCTCCTGAAATAGGCCCACACATGTGCATCCAAAGGGGAAAGGTACTCAAAGTCCACGGACCACTTATGCCTGGACAGGAGCCACTTCTGTCCTGAGCTCCCCCAGGTAGTGGAGGTGGCAAATAATTGCAAGTTTATTCCTACTCCAAGGCCAGCAGGATGGCTCTAGGTGGTCAACTGGGCCTACCTTGAGCCCAGGGGAATCAACAGCCTCTGAAGCTGGCTTGAGGGTGGGGAGGTGGGGTGGTAAAACATATGCAAGTACTTAGCTTTTGCTGAGAGCGCCGTTCTTCTCTGGCTCCGGAGGTGTGAGTAGGCTGTGTGGCTGGGTGCTTCCCCTGAGGAAACTGCAACCGAATGCTAGTACCAGCCCCCCACTGCCCAGGAATGGTGCCTGAGAACTCCCTGCGATTCAGGTCCGGTTACTCCTCTCCGTTTTTGAACCGTCTCTTCCTCCCCCTGCCCCTCAGTTCATTTTCTAAGATTGCCTTTGGTGCTCAGGGAGCCTAGTTTGTCATAAATATACTCGTTTCACTT
Source organism: Loxodonta africana (assembly GCF_030014295.1). Classification (NCBI taxonomy): domain Eukaryota; kingdom Metazoa; phylum Chordata; class Mammalia; order Proboscidea; family Elephantidae; genus Loxodonta; species Loxodonta africana. Next base: position 107,681,162 of record NC_087342.1, read on the forward strand.
GTTTTTTCGGGTCTTTGTTGTAAAGAGAGCTCGCCGGAAGGGTCTATTCCATCATCTCAGCTCTGCCTCAGAAATATTAAAGTTTGAAAACATTAAAAGAAAGGTTGTGTTGAAAACCAAGTTGAAGAAGCTCAGAGGACTCTGGAACATCAAGGGAAAGTTCACAATTGAGGCAGAGAGTAAGACTAAAAGCTAGGACAGAAGTGAGAATGAGCCGTGAAAGGCTGGTGAAGAACCAGCATGTAAAATGGCAAGGGCATACTGTTGCAAGAATTTGCAGAATTAAGGGCAGATTAATAATTCATTCATGTAGTGAATACTGACTGAGGTTTTACTCTGTTCTAAGTGCTGTGAGCAAAATAGATCATAATCTATGATCTAACAGTCTATATTCTAGAAGGACAGGGCAATAAACAAAGTATATGCAATACTATGTTAGAAGGTGGCGGTAGAATGAAAAAAAGCAGGGAGGACAGATATGGTGTGCCAGGGCAGGAGCTGGGGTTTCAGTTTTTAGAAGAGTGGTCAGAGAAGGCCTCACTGAGAAAGTTATGAAGAAGGCTAGGGAGCCATGAGGATGGCTTTTAAAAGTGGATGCTTTTATCCCAGATACCACCTTCCAGCCAAATAATAGACAAATCCAGAAAATAAACACTAACACCCGAGAGGAACGTGCTCCTTAGGACAATCAATTATACGAGATCAAAAGGGCAATATTTGCCCGAAAGCAAAGATGAGAAGGCAGGAAGGGGCAGAAAATCAGGATGAAAGGAAATGGGGAACACAGGACAGAAATGGGGAGAGTGCTGATGCATTGCAGGGAACGAAACCAAGGCCACGAAACACTTTATGTACAAACTATTGAACGGGAATCTAATTTGCTCCGTAGGTGTTCACCTAATGCATAATTAAAAAAAAAAAAAAAGGAAACACACCACATTCACACACACACACAAAAGTGAATGCTTTTAATTGTTGAATAATCACGATATACTCAGCTGACATGCATCCACTTTTGTTGGGATCCATTTAACTTCTATAATAATACAAAAAGATACCATTTAATGTAATAACTGTTATGACAGTTTATAAAAGTGATTTACAGAATAAATATAATCTTCATTTCAACTGAACAAGAAAAACGAGATCCAACTGAAAGAAAACCACATACTTCCATTTATGTTTAACTGCTACTACCTCTGCCCTCTCCTCTCTTAAACCTGTCCTTCTCTCAATTTTCATTACACATGATTCTGGGAAAGCTGAATGGCACAGTTTTAGTATTAATAAATTTTGGGGTATCATTAGCTGGGAAAGGGGGTTAGAAAAAACAGGAGGAAATAGCCTATCCATATGAAAACAATAATCACATAATATTTATTGTCTGGAATTGTAATGTTTTCAGATACTCGAAGCAATAAAATGCCAGGAAAAGCAAAACTTCCTAATGTTAAAAGGATCATAAATTTTTTTCCCAAAATACGACATATAAAAAAAGTTCAGGTGATAGTTTATGTCAAAAGAAAATATGCCCTTAAATCTAAGTTAAAGTTGCCTGAAACCTTCAGAAGGCACAAATGGCTCACCACTGAGGAACTGAAGAGCCAGTGGCAGTTAAGGTAAACTATAGGATGTGATGGCTACCATTTTTTTTTTTTTTTTTAGTTTGGGAATCACATTTTAACATAAATGAATGTAATGATTCCTATATTCTAGAACTTGTACTTTTAATATCTCTTGAATGAAAAAAACACATAACGTCAAAAGCTACCAGGATTTCAGTATCACTTTTAAATGAATTTATATTTTAGAAACCACAGTGGCACATACCAAAAAACCAAAACCCTTTGCCGACCCTAGAGGAGAGAGTAGAACTGCCCCACAGTTTCCAAGGCTGTAATCTTTATGGAGCAGACTGCCACATCTTTTTCCCATGAAGCTTCTGGTGGGTTTAGAACTGCCAACCTTTTGGCTATCAGCCAAACGCTTAACCACTTTGCCACCAGAGCTCGTGGCACCTATTTAGGCAAAACATATTACTTATTTTTTCTACTGACAAAGCTAGGAAGCCACATGAGCCCCTTTCTAGAATTCCACAGTTCCCCAGAGGTCCTTGCCTCACTGTTTGGGAATTGCAGAATTCATGCTGATGGCTTGGTTTTCATAGGCGCTAAAAAATGTTTCTTTTTTTGAATGAATGGATGAATGAACACCATTAAAATTTTTAATTACAAGCTACAGTTGTGATAAATTATTGCTTCCAGTTTAGAATGGGAATTCCAGAACACTTAACTGTGTTCATGAGAAATCTGTACACAGATCAAGAGGCAGTTGTTAGAACAGAACAAGGAGATTCTGTGTGGTTTAAAGACCAGAAAGCAGTGTGTAAGGGTTGTAGCCTTTCACTATACCTATTCAATCTGTATGCTGAAGAAATAATCCAAGAAGCTGGACTATACGAAGAAGAACGGGGCATCAGGATTGCAGGAAGACTCATTAACAACCTATGTTATGCAGGTGACACAACCTTGCTTGCTGAAAGTGAAGAGGACTTGAAGCACTTACTGAAGAAGTTCAAAAGCCACAGCCTTCAGTATGGATTACACCTCAGCATAAAGTAAACAAAAATCTTCACAAGTGGACCAATAAGCCACATCATGATAAATGGAGAAAAGATAAAAGTTGTCAAGGGTTTCATTTTACTTGGATCCAAAATCAACACACACGGAAGCAGCAGTCAAGAAATCAAAAGACGCATTGCACTGGGCAAATCTTCTGCAAAAGACTTCTTTAAAGTGTTGAGAAGCAAAGATGTCACCTTGAAGACTAAGGTGCTCCTGCCCGAAGCCATGGTGTTTTCAATCACTTCCTATGCATGTGAAAGCTGGATTATGAATAAGGAAGACCAAGAATTGATGCCTTTGAATTGTAGTTGTGGAAAAGAATATTGAATATACCATGGACTGCCAAAAGAACAAACGAACCTGTCTTGGAAGAAGTACAACCAGAAGCAAAGATCGTGAGACTATGTCTCACGTACTTTGGACATGTTATCAGGAGGGACCAGTCCCTGGAGAAGGACATCGTGCTTGGTAAAGCAGAGAGTCAGGGAAAAGAGGAAGACCTTCAATAAGATGGATTGACACAGTGGCTGCAACAATGGGCTTATGCATAACAATGATTCTGAGGATGGCGCAGGACCCAGCAGTGTTTCCTTCTGTTGCACATAGGGTCGCTATAAGTTGGAAGCAACTCAATGGCACCTAACAACAACATGGCGTCCATTTCACAAAAAATCTCATTATCTTCAGTGTAAATAGAGCTCCATATTTGCTTTAAATCCAGTGGACATATTACTCTCATTACCTTTTGGCAAATCTCGTCCTAACATGGCTCACTGTCTTTATAGTAAACTAGTGGGAGAGCTAACAGATTTTCAAAGATGGTACTATATACAAAAATAAAAAGAGAGTACAGGCTGTAATTCTTTTTCAAGTTTGTACAGACTTAAGTTCTTAGGTCTTTAATAGTGCAAATATGATTGAAGTTATCTGCTTACAAGGTCATTAACTGCTTTACACACCACTTAAGTCACAGAGACCTGCTCACAGAGGCCCTAAGAAACCTGACAGGGTTGCCTGGGGTGCTTTGAATTGGTTTCTCTGAGACACTGTACTCGTCTTTAGTTGTGATTATCTGTAGTTCATGAGATTGGCAGCCAAATAAGTGAAACAAGCACCAATAAGAGATTGAAAAAAAAAAAAAAAAAAAAGATCCCCGCACTTGTGCTGAACTTCTTTTCCATTAGCCCACTAACAAATGGTTATTGAATACCTAATATGAGCATGTGGGGATTATACAGAGGCATAAATTAAATTCAGGATTTACCCTTGAGAAATTCTTAATCTGGTACAGACTACAAGACACATGGAGAGACGAATCACCACCTCCACCAGCTGTGGTTGAGAAGGTTCCAACTATGGAGACCTCATGTGTGTCAGAGTAGAGCTGTGCTCTGTAGAATTTTTAATGACTGATTTTTTGAAAGTGGATTGCCAGGTCTTTCATCTGAGTGGACTCAAACCACCAACCTTTCAGTTAGCAGCTGAGTGTGTTAACTGTTTATACCACCCAGGGGCTTTGGATAGACGAACACATTGCTGTAGAGTTGATTCTGACTCATAGCGACCCTATAGGACAGAGCAGAACTGCTCCATAGGGTTTCCAAGGCTGTAATCTTTATGGGAGCAGACTGTCACATCTTTCTCCCATGGAGCAGCTGGTGGGTTTGAACTGTCGACCTTCCAGTTTACAGCTGAGCACTTGACCCCTGAGCCACCACGGCTCCTTGGACAGACACTAAATAGGAGGCACAGTGAACAACCAGAGCTTAAAGAGTTCTGAGGAAAAGGAGGGTGCTATTGCCTGACCCAGGTAGGAAGCTTTATGGGAAAGAAGTTAGGGAAGAAGGTCACCATGAAAACCTAGGACAGGAGAGAGAGACTGATTTTTAAAAACATAGCGATACTACACACTATAGACATATTGCAGGGGAACGGCTCCACCATGGCAACCTAGTGACCTTGCACATCTCCACATAAGCCACGGAGGCAAGGCTCCACCACAGTCTGTGATCCTCCCAGGAACCTGGCAAGACAAGCAGTCTTGTGAGGAGCTTCCCCAGGGCATACCTTACCCACCTCTCTATCTTGTGGGGAGCTGCCACCAAAACTCATCCCTGGTTCTGGTGAGGCATGGAACTTTCTACCTTGACCCCCTTTTGGATACAGACAAGCTATAGAACTGCTTGGCTATAGTTTAGAGTTGGTTCCTCCATGACCACATGACCCACCACTCCCTCATGTCTTTTGTCATCAGGCTTCTCCAGCTTGGTATCTTCCTGTGGGACTAGAAATGCAGAAAGCTGACACCATGCCGATTTTGCTGATGTCTGTGTAAGTCGTAAACTGTCTCCTGTCTCCTTACAGGCCCAAGTCTATGGAATTGTGGCAAGCAACCCACCAGCTGTAGTAGACTTTTTAGACTTTCTTAATCGACTGATACGTATAGGTCAGGGAGGGGTTACAGGAAGTGGCCAGTGCACTTGCAGGTGAACTCACTTCTTCCAAGTGAAGTGGTTGGAAGAAGAACATCAATGCCATCCAGAAAAGAAAGCTGCGGGTTCGCTGTGCTGCAGGCTGGTGCACTGCTATTTGGGAACTTAAAGGGCATAAATCAGAAAGTGACTTGTCCTGAGGCAGAATAAGCCAAGGGTTGAATTAAAGGAGCCAACTACCAACAAGAGGAAACCACTATTTCTAATTCAAATCGTGCTCAGCCACTTTCTTCCTTATCTCTGTCCACTGTCCCCTTCCCTCCACACACAAGCATCCTGGACTAGAAGAAATTATGACTATAATGTAATTAATGAGCAAACACTTAAAAGGAACATTTGTATGAAGTTTCAGGGCATTGCCATATCTATTTCTGTATCTGCTGCTGCGAACATATGTAAACAAGATGGGGATTGTTTTATAAGATGGGAGGAATACCTTGTAGGGAAGCATAAAATAGTAGCCTGCGTAATTGGAGCCTTCTGGAGAAGGCTTTGTGCACATGGATCTTTGAGCCAGTTTTTCTCATAACTTGTATATGGATGCTTAGTATGTGCGTTAATCACATGCATTTCATCTTTAGGTTTAAGACATTATAGAGTACTTGGCATTATTCTATATAATTATGTTCTATTATACATTATATGACATTCTATTATACACATAATACTTGGCGCTAGAGAAGAATTGTTAAGCTAAAATGCAATTTCTTGTAATCAAGTTTTTTGGTATTGAGAAGTGCTTCTAGGTCCAGGGTCAGGAAGCAATTTCCTTCGGTATGTTATTAGGAATCTTTTACTGTAATACAATCCATGCTGTATGTCAGGGGTAAGGGTATGAGCTCTGTGGTCAAAGTACTGGGTACGAACAAGGGCTCCATCTTGGATAACTCTGCATAAGGTACTTCACATTTTGTTCCTCGGTTTCCTCTCTCCTGTGAATGGACCATGTGGACAATAACAGTGTATAATGGGTTGAGTATTAAATAAGATAATCCACACAAAGTGCTTAGCACACGCTGTGCTACAATTATCATGTCAAACTTGTTATTACAACGCTGATACAATTTATCATCATTTTTGATAGCAAATAAAGTGTTACCTGGTCTAACTGAAACGACATTTTGATCATCTTGATTCTTGCTTTTTCTTATGTCTTTTTCTATTGTTATATTCCTTTGATAAAATATGAACAGTGAATATTAGGTGGTGAAGAGCAGAAAAGGCATCAGGATTATAATGCTCTGTACAGAATTACAGTGGTTTCCAACAATGCAATCTTGTATATGAGCTTCTCTTGACTTCAAAAGAATTGTTTTAAAATATGCTTCAATTGCTGAAATTTCCATGACTTTTGACAGCTTGAATATTTGATATTTTGTTCTGCAAAACAAATTCAAGTCTCTTTATGTGTTTTTAAGTGCCATGGTATCACTATCTCACTCATGACACTGCAGATTTACTTTAAGAGATATGACTTTTTAATATTTGAGTTTTTAAAGGCATCTGGCCCTTATTTAACCATCACATTTACATCCAATTCCTGCAGGCATGATTTTGTTGTTTAAGCTTGGCTTGATGCCCTCTAGAAAGTCTTTGCTTTAATGAACATGACTCCACTAAAACTGTTTGTCCCCTGCTCTGCCATCACTGTGTAACAAGAGGACAAAAAGTTTTGTCTTGGATTTCAAATAAGAAGACAAACCTAAGAAAAATGGCTGGAGAATTAGCTTTATGTGGGGGCCACTGCTGGGACACTGTCAACTGGATGTCCTTGTATTATCTGCATGAAGTGTTTATGCACTATGAAATGTTCAGCCAGAGTGTACAGGAAACTGTAAAATATTTTACGAGATGTATACATGGTTGATGGTGAATTTTAAATGCAACCTGGGAAGGTTCTATCTAAATTCCAGGAGGGCGGATGAGAGAATACGTTCTCTGTAGTGATTTGGTTTTACACAAGGGGTTATGTGAACTAGAAAGAAATGTCTGATTTGGGGACTATATAAAAAAGTTTATAATTTCTAGACAAGGAAACTTTTTTTTTTTTCAGACCAAGAATCACCAGTTGTGTTTATTTGTCCTCTCCGTGGTAAAAGCATTAAAGGTGCATTGTTTATTATTCCGTGGAAAAAAACAAGCAATAATAAATGTAGTAAATGAGGAACTCCTCCCAGATACAGGAATTATAGACACCACTTACAAAAATATTTGTGCTTCTGATGGTTTCAAATAAAAACCCTTGGTTCTAAAATTGGAACATTATTTTTGAATCTCAACTATGGCAGTTGTGTGAAGGCAAATAACATAGACCCAAATTAGCATATTCAGAGAGTCACATTTCTAAGTTTAGGTGAAAGGAGAAATATTTCTATTTCCTTCACCCTCTCATCCAGGGGGCAGTATTTCCGTAAGATAGGCTATTTATTTACTTACTTGTATTTTAAATTCTATCTCTGGAGCCAGTTTCGTGTAGTCACGTTTGATTTAGAGTTGACCTTGATGTGTAAGAGAGTACAGATCATTTAATTACTATCACAGGCCCTTTGAACAAGATTTTAATACATAACACATGCTTTAGGATATGTCCATAATTAATGTCATTTTTATAAATTTAGGTTACTGTCTAGGAAAAATATGCCATAAAACCCCGGCATACACTGGTAATATTCTTATTGCAAATCCAGTATAAAAACCCAAAAAACCAAACCTGTTGCCGTCAAATAGATTCCGATGACTCCATAGGACAGGGCAGAACTGTCCCACATAAGGGTTTCCGAGGAGTGGCTGGTGGATTAGAACTGCTGACCTTCTGGTTAGCAGCCACTCTTTCTAACCACTAAACTGAGATTTAAGCCCCTGGATTCTGGTCCGTCTCTCATTACTGGGTGATCTTGGGAAAGTCACTTGCCCTGTTTAGGCCGTTTTTTTTTTTTTTAAATCTGCAAAATGAGTGGATGTTCTAAGTAATCTTTAAAAGCATCTTCTGCTCTAACATTATATGATTCCACATAACATTTTAATCTTGAGAGAGCAAATTCACCGAAGTCACATTTTTCAAAATGTTCATTCTATAAATCTTTTTCTATACTCGCTGCTTAAGTAAATTTCATTTCACTTCAAATTTAGTGTTATGGAGAGAGTCAGAGAAAGAATCTAACTGTAGAGAAGGAAAAAAAAAGAATTAAAAATACTAATATTGAGCCATTATGGGATATCTCGGCTGGTTCAGGATAGACATAAATGACCTTGTTTCATTCTAAATTCAGCTCACTGGCATATGATGAAAAGTGAAGGGTTATTATGGGGCCTGTACACTTTCAACCCAATAACTTTACCTTCAACTTACTGGGCAAAACCAGATTTTATAAATAATTACCTGTCAGACTGTTCAAGACAGACAAACATATGCCAGACCAACCCAAACACAGGCCTGTCATATTTCCGAGAGAAATGTACGTTGAGTCTTCCTTCTTTGTGACTGTACGGAGATCAGGTAGAATAAAATGAAGGAAAAGCCCTCCACCCTGAATTTTCCGCCTTGTGTAAACTGTTGAATGTATAATGTGGGAGAGGAGGGATTTGGATGTGAAGAATTAGCCCCTGAAAATTTTATACCATCTATAAGCCTGGCAGATCGAAACCAAATACAATAAATGCTGCCATTTTAAAGGTTGGGATGTTTACTGCAAGCTTATAATTTTCCATGATTAAGGACGCCAAGAAAAATAAGAATGATGATAAAAAGCAAAGTTTAATCATACATTTCAACAAGCACAGATGGAACATCAAAACCCTTTGGCAATTTTTTGATATTATATACCTGCATGTTTTTGTTCCTGACATGCAGACTTTTTCCAGAAGGACTAACAGAGAACAGGTAAATGATAGCTAACAAATGTGAATAACATGGCGCAATCATATTAATTGAGCCTTCCAATGATTTGGTCACAAGAAGAAAATCTTTCATGTTTCACATTTCTGTTCTTATTAATTCTTTACAAAGGCTGTTTCAGTGTGTGTAAAACCATGATAAAAGTAAAATTACACAAAACTCCTACAGAATTAAAGAAATAACTTCCTTTTTTGCAATTCAAGTTTAATCAGGAACTGTACAATTACATTGGCTATATTTTCGGTTGTTCCCAAATTACAATTCCGCATTTACTAGAGAAAGTATAGATGCCAGAAGGGTGGCTCTGTTGCTACCGGCAAGAAATCACCCAGTCTACATTTCCAGTCTTAGGTGGGGTACACAGCAAATCACTTTGCTTCCCTTCTATTGATTCTGGTTTTTTGCTTCTAATGGGCATGACGTGGGAGCGGAGGGCCTGGAGATGCAGGAACTGGGAAAGGAGGGAAATGAAGAGGGCAGAAGAGGCTCTATACCAGCAAAAACTCACAGGATAGGCGGAGATGCACGAAGTTGAGAAGAAGGCATGAAAAATTACACACACACACACAGAAAAAACAAAAACAAAACAAACCAGTGCCGTCGAGTCAATTCCGACTCATAGGGATCCTATAGGACAGAGTAGAACTGCCCCATAGAGTTTCCAAGGAGCGCCTGGTGGATTTGAACTGCCGACACTTTGGTTAACAGCTGTAGCACTTAACCACTACACCATCAGGGTTTCCTGAAAAAGTATACATATACTATAAACTGGGTGAAGGAGAAAGAGAATGGGAACAGACAGTTCATTGGGCCAATTAGTTCTTTGATTACTGTGAGTTTACACAACAGACAATTGTCTCTAAGATACACGTAGATACAGTCAACAGCTGCTGGAAAATCCAGTTGCTGGGACAGTGGAAGAGGAAAACTAACTGTCCTTTTAATTTTGTTTCCTTTGTCCCAAACCTGGATTACGAAATATATCAAATAAAACATAGACTAAACACCAAGTAGGGGAAAAAAAGACACTGCTTTCAAGATAAGTGAGCTGACGGCAGTAAATCCCTTCCAAATTAAAATTTCAAAACTGTGTGATCTGCGTTCTTGTCCACCTACACACCATCCCAAACATCCTGCCATTAATTAGCTCAACGGCCCATCTAGTAAACAAGACCAAGTGTTGAGGGGGTTGGAAAAGAGCTGGAGTCAGCCAGTTGGAAGTCACAACAAACCGGCCCACTCCCTAGGATACAGAGAAGGTAAACTTGTATTTTATTTCGTTCAAGGAAGGGAGAAGGAATCACCTTAACATAACATTGCCTTTCCTGTTGTTGCAGTCACAGTCACATTAGCAGGCCAGAAAAGCCATCCCGTTTCTGCGGTAGGCACTCTGTCAAAGAAAAAGAAATCTGCAATGAATTATCACAGCAAGTCAAACAAGGAAAGGAGGCAAAAAAGCCAGCAGAGCTTTCTTCCTGTTTGGTAGACTCTGCCGCTACAACCTAATAGGGTGCTTAATCTGAACATTTCTGGTGGCAAAGCTAGAGCAGGCCACTCTGTCTATTAAAAAGTCAGTGTGGTTAACAAGTGGCTAGTGATTCTATTTCTGGGGAGCGGGAGATATGCAAAATAAGACATACCATTTTGTTAATTGATTGGGCTTGGTTAGGCCCAAGAGATGTTGTGTTGAATCTGTTTGTCTTTTATAAACATGTGTTCTCTATTCGACATGCTCAAAAATTCACTTCTAACTAAGTATCGTAATAGTCTATAAATTACTGACTCATTATAGCCTTTCCGGGCCTGATTTATAGTCTGAATGAAAAGCTATGGGGATAGACACTAATAGAGGCCCTTCCTCCCCCTAAAATTGGGAGTTCTCAGAGGAGTTCTGTACACTATAGACATTACAGAAAACTTAGATACTATGCAATTTTATATACATACATGTACATATGGATGTATATATGGATATGTACCCATTAAAACCCACTGCCATCGAGTTGATTTCAACTCAGAGCAACCCTGTAGGACAAAGTATACCTGTCCCATAGGGTTTTCAAGGCTGCAATCTTTAGAGAAGCAGACTGCCACATCTTTCTCTCCTGGAATGGCTGCTAGGTTTGAACTGCTGACTTTTTGGTTAGTAGCCAAGCACGTAAACCTTTGTGCCACCAGTGCTCCTTATGGTTATATACAGCGGGATAAAAAATCCCTACAAAAGAAAATGGAAAATGGACATTAATATGCAATAATATATTCTAGCTGTTGTTGTGTGCCGTTGAGCTGACTCCGACTCAGAGTGACCCCATAAGACAGAGTAGAATTGCTCCATAGGGTTTCCTAGGCTATTATAATCTTTACAGGAGCAGACGGCTAGGTCTTTCTCTCACAGAGCTGCTGGGTGGGTTTGAACCGCTGACCTTTTGGTTAGCAGCCAAGTGTTTAGCCACTGAGCCATCAGGGCTCCTTATATATTCTAGTAAAGAAAGCAAAATTGCATGCTTTTTCATCCCAAGAGATATATATTCTGCACTTCAGAGTTGGAAGAGCTGGACCACACAGAGCCTCTGTGACTTGCTTGTCCTGAGCCTCAAATTGAGACCCAGAGTGAAGCTGACTAAAACCTAGGACTTATGAACAAAATTCCCCTTTCATGACCATGTTTTCATGATTTAAAGTAATAATAGTCACATTCAGAGAATTCATAACCCTCAATTAGATGGAATTTTTCTACAATCTGTTTTCAGAAAAATGGAAAAAATAATAGGAAAATCTCATATCTTTTTTTTTTTCCCTTAAACTAATAATACTGGGTTGTTCTGGGTTTGTACACTTTCAGCCCAATAACTTTACCTTCGACATCCATACCATAGGAAATATAGAATAAGCTTTTGTGATAAAGATAATGCCATGTAGGCACTGAAGAGTCTTAATCCTAGCAAAACATTAAATTACATTTATAATTACACTAAAGAGACAAAGTGGACCTAAGCTTTACAGAATGACTTCCAACAACATGAGGTGAAACAAAAATAGTTTTCTGGATAGCCTTCAGTTAATCATAAAGGTCAATTAACTTGAAAACCTTCTCTCCAAACATTCTGGTTTTCAGGGGATTTACTATGGCTGTCAGGCTCTGGAGTCCTGGCTGAACGTTCCTTGGTTGGTTGTGCTGCTTCAGTCCTGATCAGCATATGAAGGAAAGGAAAACACAGCACATCTCACGTCTCATTCCTCAGCATTCTCTCCGTGTGAACTTGATCCTCACCATTGGACTGTTCGTGCTATGGAACACTTCTGGATTGAAGCAAGCGTTCTAACAAGGACTAGAAAATTCCATCTCTACTCTCTGAAGATTGTGTGCTGGTGAACGGTGTTAAATGAGCTCCTCAGAGAGCCACAAATAACTCGCAGGCATGGATAGAGTGTCTTCCCACAACCACAGGCAGGGGAGCCTCAGACCTTGAGGCAGCCCCTACCACCAAGGCTGCCTTAGCAAGGCTTATGCCAAAGTAATATTTTCAGCTTCTTGACCCTGATATTTTAAGTTTTACAACCACGGTGACAACCTTTAACATAACACAGTATTTAAAGCACAGGGATGGTTTACATGGAGATAAATGGACCTGGGAGTAAAGCTGGATTCCTCATAAAGGTAAATGGTTGAAGTGTGCTCTGCCTGGGAAAGAGGTTTTGGCTCAGGGGCTGGCTGAGCTCACCTGAGAAATAACCAAGCTTAACCTTTCCAAGCTAGGCAACATGAAATGGTTCTCTCTACCATCCAAAAGGTCACTTTTCAAAGATCAGTTCTCCTTCATAGATGATTTATCACCATTCCTTGCAAACAACTAAAAGATTACAGGCTTATTTAATAACGTATATCCTGAAGTACACTTTTCACTGGGTATCCTGAAGTAGCCAGTCACATGCAAAAACCAAAGTTTAGAGCAGCCCCCAATTTTTGGAATGAGCTCCTCCTGTTCTAATTCTAAAATAATAAAGGAATGAACATGCATATGCAATCAGTGAAGAGCAATTACAGCAAGCCAACCTCCTACAGTCCTCCACCCTGAGTCATTCTTTTCTTCCTTTTGATGTACAAAGGATATATGTTGTCTCTGTAAGGCAATTATGGGAACATCCCAAATATGGCCTACTTTCCAGAGTAAGCAACTTGATATGAATGAAGATGGATGAAGATAACTCATCTTTGTGCCAACTGTGAACTTCTATTTATGTTGGGAATACAGAAACTAAATTTAAACACTGCTTGGTGTGAGGACCTTCCGGAGGCCACATTCCCATGAAACACTTTGTATCCCTCTTACTTTCTTCTGTCAGAGCCTATGAATGATTCCTTGTTCCATATCTTAACAGACACTCCTAGTTAGTAAAACCCAGATCTTGGCCAGAAACAGCCAGGACCTCCACCCACTGTTAAAAATTATGAATTAATCAATAACACAATCAGACCTCCCCAACAAATAGACGCCCACATGGCTATATACCACTTGAGCTTTAATTTTGATTTAATAAAAGCTCTGTCCTTGACTACTACTTGTTCCTCACATGAAAAGACCAGGCATTTTTAGCAGCAGAGATGATATTTATCTTTTTAAAGGATTAATTATAATTCCTGGATTCTTTTTAAATTGGGGATCAAGCAAGCTCCCAATTTTTGACATTCATTTATTCATGCAATTCCAAAATACGATCTTTCGCCAGAATGTCAGTCTATCTAGATAAGCAGATTCTCCCTAACGCACTGGGCATTGGTGCGGAAATTAACTAATAAACATGCAGTTTTAAATTATAAGTTGGTTTTTGCTTACCTATATATGGACCAGCTAGAGAACACATTACAGGCTCAAATTGGCTTACTTTTATTTTCCATGGGTTATTATCAATTGGTATATTTTGAGGAATACAAATTAACATTAAAAAGCAAAAGATAAATATTTATATAAAGCATAAGAAGATAAACATGCTATAAAACATGTCCTATAGTTCTAAGTTAAACACAATTGTGTGTTTATGTGTTGTTTGTACCATTAGCCTAATAAAGAGTTGTCAAGAGGTAAAACCATCTCTTTCCTCCAGTTCAGATGTATATTTTATTCTCACTACTACCTTTCCTGATATTTTCCACTTTTTCATACTTCAAATAAAATAAGAATTTCACTGTAGCAGGTCCCAAATTCACTTACAAATACTTCATTTTTCAAAGGCCTAACAAAAAAGGTTTTTGGATCTATTGTCTGAATTTCTATCAATTTGCTTAATTTCATTTTAGGAAATCTTTGAGCTCTTATCCTGCATGAACCACGGTGTGCTTGGTGGTACAAAGGGTACCAAGATCAGGTAGACAGTCCCTGCCCTCAGAAGGTTCCAGGTTACCGCTGATGTAACCGCCACAAGTGATATGCACTGGGGTGATTCTCAGAGGTTAGAGGAAGGAGAAAAGAAAGCAGCCTTTTGGTTTGCTCGTTTTGCTTTTAATCACAATAATTAATTTCAAATAACGTTTTTAAAGGGACGTGAGATCTGTATACTTCTCAAAGCAGGGAGGGGTAAAGATCAAAACATGCTGAGAAACACGGGTTTATGGTTTATGAAGTACTTTCATGTCCAGGTCTAATTTGAGCCTTACCACAGCTGGTAAAAAAGACCTTACTATTCTCCTTTTTAAAGAGACATGACTAGTGAGGGGTAGATGAAGGATTCAAAACCCAAGTCCTGTATTCTTTTCATTATACCACATTGTCATACATTAAACAAAACAAAACAAACTCCTGAAATCTGGCATAATTTATTCCACCCGTATATTTACAGACACACACATACTCCCAGTTCTAACAAACTCAATTCTTGCTAAACATCACTTAAAGGGTAAATGAAAATTTCATTTCAAATTTAAACCAGGTGGTACAACACTTCAGAGTGCAGAGCGGTGGTCTCAATCCACATCATCTTCACTTTGGAGGCATTTCTGAACTGGTGCTTATTTTCCAAACTAACTGTAAGAATAGTATACAGTATAGAAGACTGCATCCAAATCCCCTGGAGAGCTTTAAAAGACACTGACACCCCAGGCCCCACTCCGTTGGAGTCAATTGCTCTGAGTGAAGTTTAAGCTTTAGAATGTCTTCGAAGCATCCCAGGTGACTGAGATACATAGTGAAGGCTGAGCACTGTGGTAGTCAATGAATATACCATTAATAAAAAAAAAATCAAACCTGTTGTCATTGAGTTGATTACAACTCATAACAAACCTAGAGGATGAAGTAGAACCACCCCACAGGGTTTCCAAGGAGTGCCTGGTAGGATTGAACTGCCGACTTTTTGGTTAGCTGCTGTAGCTCTTAACCACTATACCACCAGGGCTTCCACCCCCCAAAAAAGTTTTTGTCAGTACATGGAATCTTTCCAGAATTTATTATGACTATGCAGTAAATGATAGTTCTTAATGGAAATCCTAATACTGCCATTCAATAAATTTAATGCAGAAGAGAGAGAAATTAAGGTTTCCCGACCATGCCTGTCACCCACACAGCACACGGGTTACTGTCTCTCTCATATTTCTCACTTGTGGGCCATCTTTAGATCAGTTCCTAGATGCTGGGATGCCACCATTAAGGAGCACAGCCCATCTGACTGCCACACCACGTTTAATGCCACAACGAAAAAAAGAACTTGAAAACTAAGCCTGTTAAGCCAAGCTGAACAAGCCCTTTGCTAACATTTAGAATCGAGGAACAACAGAACTTTGGAACTGGGAAGTACCTTTGCAAATTCTTCTAGTTCATTTCCTAATTGAACAGAGAAAAAAACCAGTGGTGAGAGAGAGTCATCTGTCCACGGTCACGTGGTGAGAATCCAGGATTCCAGCTCAGTCTCTTTATGGATGGTTCTGATTCTGCCCAAAGCTATGTGTCTAGCTTCTCTGGCCTTAATGGGGAAAACAGATGTAGGAAAAGAAATTATTCTTCCGGATTAAGGGCCCTTGGGAGCAGAACAAAAGTGAAGGGACTTGGCGGGGGGTGGGGGGGTGGGGGTGGGGGTGGGGGGGCGGGAAGGCCTTAATGATGTTCAAAACAGTACAGCTGAGTAGTTAGAACAAGTAAGGCCATTATGAGCTTTTAGTTCTGTTCTGACCCTTCTACTATATGATTAGCTCTCCCTTGGAGCATCACTTAATTTCCACGAGTGCTCAAAATAATCATTTGAAAAAATGGATGCAATATCAAAATAAGATAAACATGGCTGAAAGATTCTGTGGCGTCTCTAGGATCTTCAAGCGGGTGACACAGCCATTTGTTTCTACTGACATCTTACTAAGGCTGCGCTCAGCGTCTGATTTAGGGCTGAGCAAATAATGTGGTCTGCCTGGATGTGTTTGGAATCGGCCAATTTGGGTTAGATCCAGTAGTAAAAAGGACAATAAAAAGGGTAGGAGCATACACCCATCCTCTCCCAAACTACTGTTAACTCCCAAGTAACTAAGCGCAGGGTGGACCCTGTATTTTGGATGATTTGTGGGTGACAGGAGCCACCCTGGTTAGCAAGGGCCTGGTGGTTTCCAAAATGCTCTTCTTCACAGAGGGCACAGAGGGCAGAGGTTCTATAGCAACTGGCTTGGTTTTGGTGGGAGGAAAAGGTAGGAAGACACAGAGTAAACGGGAAGCAACTGCTTTCAGTATCCCTTACTTATTAAGTTAACCTAAATGTTTGGTTTATTGGGATACTCAGTTGAGCTGGGGGTAAGAAGGCAGGTACATTTCTGAATTTCATTTACTGAATTTCAATTCCACAAAATGCTGTTTCACAAGTCAGCTAAATTAGCTCCCCTACCTGCCCCTGCCAAAAGTCCCTGGGTGGTGCAAACAGTGAAGTGCTCAGCTACAAATCAAAAGGTTGGCAGTTCAAGTCCACCCAGAGGTGCCCCTCAGAAGAAAGGCCTGACAATCTACATCCAAAAGACCACAGTCATTGAAAACCCTGTGGAGCACAGTTCTACTCTGACACACATGGGGTTGTCATGAGTTGGAATTTCCTCAATGGCAACTGGTATCTGCCCTGCCAAGCTTTATAGTAAAAATCAGTTGTGCCTGTAACCGACCTTTTTCTACTTCTCATCTGGCAGCAAAACTGGAGGCTATACCAAGTTGTCTCAAATTCCACTGTTGCCACTGTCCCCCAATTCAGCTCTGCCCTCTGTGGAGTCGCTGGATTCAAAGTCCAAGGCCTTTCTTGGCCCCTCCATTTGCCTAAGGAGGTAACAATGCCCTGAGTGGCATATTGTTTTGCTTTAATGCTTTGGATATGAAGCTTTGGAGCTTCATATCAAAGCTATGCGATGACTCTTTAAAAGATAAAATATGCCCCTTTTTTGCTGCCCTTCTGTCTGCGTGTGGGCAAGAGATTTAATTACAACGAATAAAGCTGAATGGTGGTCTAAGATTCTTAAAATCAAAGTGGGAATCATGGCTGAATTTCATTAGCAAACATAAATACAAATAGGCACATTCTGTTTGTGCCATTGCCATGTGACTTTTTCCCTTTTGATAATTTCATTCAACTCTGATATTTCAGAGAATCTAAATTGAACCATATGATACATAGCTCTGTAACATGCAAAACTCTTCATTAAACATTTTCCTTTTGGTATACTTTCCCAATGTTATAAATATCCTGTGAAAGTACCGAGGGCAGTTCGTCAGACAGCAGAGCCTTTATTTAAAACAGCGGAGGGAGCCCTGCCCTTTAAATAAGAGGTCTTCTCTGGCTGGCAGAATGGGAAAAAAGATGTTGCATTAACTCCCATTCTATTCCAAGTAACATGGTGCCTATAAATCTTGAGGAACTTGTCATTTTATACGTCCTTTATTCTAACTCTGTGTCAGATTCTATTTTATTAAAGAATAACAATGCTGGGCTTTTATAAATTCTTGGGCTGTTACTGAGTTGTTTAAGCATTCTGAATACAAAAATTCCTAAATTAAAATTTAGTCATTAAAAATTACCCTTTCTAATTGCCCAAATCATCTCAATCAAATCATACAGGAGATGTATTAAGCTTTTTTTGTTGTTGCCGTTATTGAGTAAAATAAGTGGCTGATACAAATACTAATGTATTTTAGAAAAAAGATTTTTGTTACTATTATCTTTAGCAATTTTATATGAAACTAAAAGTACACCATTTCTATGTGTAGATTATTCTTTCCACGAATAACCAAAACCAAACCAAACCTGTTACTGCTGAATCGATTCTGACTCATAGTGACCCTATTAAAAAACAAAAAAAACAAACCCGTTGCTGATCTCGACTCGCAGCGACCCTACAGTGCCCTATACTTGGACTTAAATATATGTATGAGTAATAATAATCATTTTATGCCAATAATGTTAAGCTTTTCTTCAACTACTTTATATTATAAACAATCAAAACGCAGATGTCCGAAATTATTCCAAGTTGCAAACATACAAATGCATCTATGTAAAAAGTGTCAAATTGGCAGGAATTAGCAACCCATATTTCCATCTTTGGGGGGGGGGCTCAGTTCTAATAACAGTTAATTCTCATTTCTCTTGACTGACCTCAAGAAGACAGGGATCTTGCTGTTTTATTTATCTCTGAATTTCCAGAATGTAACCCAATGTCCTGCAAATAAATAGGTCCTCAATAAACAGTTATCCAAAGAATGAATGAATTTGAATAGAAGGTAGCTTGTTTTCCTCTGGATAATAAAAAGAAACGCTAACATGTGCTCACCATGAGAACAGCAGCTGGGATATTCCCAGCTCCTAAAACTTGGGCTTAGACCACACGCTTATCAATTTGTGAGCTAACCATCAGCAGCAATTGCTAAAGAAAAATAGAGTGACCTTGATAATCCAAACATTAACGATGCTGCAAAGCAAACACTTGCTCTGATATTAGTTTTGAGTTCCCACTGGGATAATTTCTGGGCTTCTTATTGATTATCTGGCAGGAATAAAAACATTTGCATCAATCAAGCCAACTGCCTTGTTTGCCAGAAAGAGTATCCAAGTCATCTAAAACAACACTGTTTTGTTGACTCCAAACATTTTAAATTCACATATACTCTGTTATTGGAAAATATAATAAAAAAAAATTTTTTTATATAACAAATAGTAGGTATAAAATAATTTTTGTTCTGCAATTTTGATTTTATGGCAATATTACTCAATTGCATTTTCAAGGTCTTAGATAAAAAGAAAAATACTGCCTCAATGTCTTTTGTCACATAAAAAATCACACCACAAGGAATAAGAGCATGGGTAACAACACCTGTTTGTCAAAGGTCAAAACACCAATTTGGGATAGTAAATTAATTATAATTAAGGTTCTTAAGAATTCTCTGAAGACATGAATACCGAAAATCATGACATTAAACAACCAGGGGACGGGAATTAATGTCAATCACATATGGTAGCCACCCGGGAAGGTACAGTTCTGTATGAACCTACTCTTATTCATTCATTCGTTCAACAAATACAGAAGGCAAAGTGCTGCAGATATAGCAGTGATCAAGACAGTTGTGGTTCCTGCCCTCCATGGTGAACAGCCTGATGGGTGAGATATATACTGAATGAGAAATGACAAACGTTATAGTAGTTACAAAATGAAAACAGGGTGTAATGGGACCACATAAAAGGGCAATAAAGGTGGATGGTGGTGATCATGGAGCCTTCTTGAAGGAAGTGACACTCTGCTGAGACGTGAGCTGAGCATGGGACAGGGTGGATAGGCGGACAGAAAAGTGTTCTAGGCAAGACTCAGAGGAAAGAGTTTGAGCTATCTTGTTCCCAAATGCCAGTCTTAGGCTAGGATTCGTCAATAAATCTTAAATCTAAGATACCACCTCAGACTATCTACACACTAAAGGATTTATCAAAATTCAAATAAGAAATATTCCAGTTACAGAAGCATTCAACCAATTCTTTTGCATCATTTCTTTAGGGCCTGATATTAGCTCTTTATGGGAGGGTATGTGAATAGAGAAGTAACTACTGTCTCATGACACTGCATCCTCCATGCCTGTGTACCCACTTTACCAGTTTGGTGTTCTCGAAGCATTATGAACATATTCTTCTACTTAGTGCGTATCAGACACCTATATTTCTGTAACAGAGTTGAGTTAATGGAGTTTGCCACAGATATTCACAATCTGCTTTAGCCATTTTGAAAATTTACGTTCTAGTATCACAAATGAACGAAGTGTCTCCTTTGGTGTGAAAGACTAGCTTAAAGAGAGCTATTGTATTATATGACTAAGTCTTCTGAGGTATAGAACCATCCCAGGTCAGATATATTATTAATGTAGCGATAACATTGCTCATTTCACTAAGTATTATTCTGTTTAACCCTAAAAGGTGGGCTATTTGGTTCCAGGTAACTAGGATATTGCACGGGCCCACATCACCCCTCTCATGCTCTTGTCCAAGTCTACTTTTTACTGGTTGTCAAAATCTGTGAGGTTTAGGTTTAGTACATCAAAAAGAAATGGTCTATGTTTAATAGATTGTTACTATTAAAAATACTTTGTTTTGTTAGCCACCAGCCAAACAAAAAAAATAGACTTTTAGAAGGTCTATGAAAAACTCGGAAACCCTGGTGGCGTAGTGGTTAAGTGCTACAGCTGCTAACCAAAGGGTCGGCAGTTTGGATCCGTCAGGGGTTTTTCTGGGTATGAAAAACTCAGCACCTACTCTAGATTATCAAGAAGTTAGTGAGATTCTTGTTCCAACCCAGTTGTCTAAAGTTGAGATCAGAGTTTTCCTTACAAAAGAATGTGGCTGTTACATTTCAATAACTCTTGCCTCAATTTCTCACAGAAGGGCTGAAGGAACTTATTTTCACGTATTCTATTCATGGAGCACTCAAATGAAATGTAAGCAGGCATTCTACAAAGTACAGCCTCAGGATGTATACCCTCTACACTTAATTCAATGAATCATTTCAGTGAGGTTTAAGGAGAGGGGGAAGAGAGCTATTTTGCAAATAGACCTTTCTCTGCCTCTGCCCTCCATTTGGTGGTGGTCGTGATTGGGCAGGCTGGTCCCACCAGTGTCAGGGCCAACTGGTCCCCTGAGCATGCAGCCTGCCTCTTGTCCCCCACAGCAGTGGGAGGTGAGAGGAGGTAAGTTAATGCACGAGTAGCTGCCAGGAGAAAAGATGGGAGGAAAAAAGCTAAAGAAATATAGGATTTCAATCAGTCTGAAATTTGTAGAAGTGGTTTTAGTCTCCATATAGCAAAAATATTTATCTAAGAAACTCCTACTCGGGTGTGAACATCCTACTTCTAGGAGGATTTTGTTTGGCAAAGGGCTGTAAAAAAGTGGAAGCTAATACAGAACATGTCTATAAACAAATTTATTTAGTTAGTACAGATTGACACATTCACTAGAGGATTTCAGCAATTACATGTGTAAAACTATTTCCTTCAGTGGTTTCCTTTTGTGATTTTGCTAATTTATTCAATCTAGGCCATTTTCATGCATTGACTGTTAAGCCATTTAGCCACCCAAGCTGAAATGAACATATGGAAACTACGCCTTCTTTCCAGTTCTTCATGTAAACAGAATTATATGGTGATACTAAAGAGTCAAACTTTTAATGAAAGAAAGTCAAGTAAGGTTGTAATACCTTAAAATATGATGTTGTAATCTAACTTTGGAGAAGAGAGATGGGGAATTTGGCCATGATAATACACATGAAACCCACTGCTATCAAGCTGATTCTGACTCAGCCACCCCACAGAGTTTCCAAGACTGTAAATCTCTACAGAAGCAGACTGCCACATCTTTCTTCCACAGAGCCACTGGTGGCTCTGAATCGCTAACCTCTTGGTTAGCAGTCGATTTCTTTCATACACATGAACCTGCTGCTGTTGAGTCGATTCCGACTCATAGTGACCCTATAGGACAGAGTAGAACTGCCCCAGTTTCCAAGGAGTGCCTGGTGGATTCAAACTGCTGATTTTTTGGTTAGCAGCCGTAGCTCTTAACCATGACGCCACCAGGGTTTCCAGTACACATGAAGGTACTCAGTAAATGGAATGCCCTTTAAGAGTAAAGTATTTGTATTCAATATGAATTTTTAATCCAATTATAACTGTAACAACATATAATCTAATAATATGCTTAGAAAATCTTAAATTTTGATAAATACATGCTCATTGAAACGCACATTTTCAACTCCAGAAGCATTTTGATCATATGATCCTCTAATACGTTCTTATTTGGAAATGTTAATATTATTAGTTGCGGTAATAACTTTTAAATGCCTTTCAGATCCTATTATAGTCATTTTTGTAGCTCTCATAATATCTTACATTTAGATGCTCAATAAACATTTGAGGAATGAGCAAAAGACTATTCAAGTCTGGATATTCCCTATTTAGAGAAAACCAATATACGAATACTTGTATTTACAAAATGATTTATTTCAGATATTGATAATCTCTAAATTTCCTAAACATATGTTACTATTTTCAAATATGTTTGTGATTACTAAAGCATAGTTTTTCTTAATTAAAGGATTGAACAACTGCTGTCACAGGGGTTGGGGATGGAGGTATCCATAAAATACATTTGTGTAAAGTGGGATCCTCATACTCAAAATAGCTGGGAATCATACGCCTTGCCCCAGAGCATGGGTAGGCCATCCAGGTAGGGTAGGCATAGGTGAGCATTACTGGAGGGGTCCTGCCATTCAAGGGCAGAAGGAACTTGGGAGAGCTGGTGCTGAGTGACATGCTTCCAAAACCTTCAATCTGGAGTCCGATATCACTAGGCCACCTGACAGCTCTCTGTGCTGGGTGTAGAAAGGGAAGATGAGAGGATATCAAAGGGTTACTTCCCCGAGTACCCTCAGTTTTGCCCAGGATCAGTCCTGCTTATGAAGACAAGCCAACCTCTACTATAAATGAGTGGGTGGAGGGAAGGTGTTCCATTATTTCATTGTTCTAGGGTTAGGTTGTAAATGTTTTTCAAAAATTGTGAAAATTCTCACTAATAATAGAAATACTGATGGCAAATTTATTTACTCAATCACTTTAAAGTGTCATGTTGAATTTTTTTTCCTTTTATAATAATTTTTTTTTTACCATAATGAAATCAAGCAAGCCTCTTCTATGGGTTTCATTGTTGTTGCTATTAGATGCTATCCAGTTGGTTCCAACTTATGGTGACCCTATGTACAACATAACAAAACACTGCCTGGTCCTGTGCAATTCTCACAATTGTTGCTATGCTTGTGCCCATCATTGCGGTCACTTTGTCAATTCATCTTGTTGAGGGTCTTCCTCTTTTTTGCTGACCCTCTACTTTACCAAGCATGATGTCCTTCTCCAGGGACTGGTCCCTCCTAATAACACATCCAAGTATGTGACACGAAGTCTCGCCATCCTCGCTTCTAAGGAGCATTCTGGCTGTACTTCCTCTGATACAGATTTGTTTGTTCTTCTGGCAGTCCATGGTACATTCAACATTCTTTGCCCACATCCCAGTTCAAAGCTATCAATTCTTCTTCGGTCTTCCTTATTCATTGTCCTGCTTTCACATACATATGAGGTAACTGAAAACACGACAGCTTGGGTCAGGTGCACCTTAGTCCTCAAAGTGACATTTGCTTTTTAATACTTTAAAGGGGTCTTTTGCAGCAGATTTGCCCAACGCAATGCATTGTTTGATTTCTTGACTGCTGCTTCCATGGGCGTTGATTGTGGATCCAAGTAAAATAAAATTTGACAACTTTAATATTTTCTCCATTTACCATGGGTCTTATGCTGGGGGGCTAATTTTATTTAATTTTTAAATTTATTTATTTAACTTTCTTTGCAGTTCACAGCTTGACAGAATGGTAATCAGAGGGTAACCGACTTTCCTACATTCTTTCCTGATATAGAGCAGCATGGAAGAGCATGTGCTTCTTTTACCCATCCAGTTTTGACTCAGATAGCCTAGAAACTAAGGCCACTGCTGAAGCTTCAGAAATCTAAATCAGGCTAGGGAGTAGGAATGCCTGCTTTTGCAATGGTGAGGTCACTGATGTTCTGGGATGAGAGGATCAAAGTAAGATCAGTTCTGCCTCCCCACCCCACCCCCCTTGGCGTGTCTCAGGGAGCCTTGGTTAGGATATCTTCTGATTTTTATTTTTACTTTTTTTTTTTAACAAGGGTGCTGCAGTCACTTGGCACAAAGACTGGCCCCAAAGTTTACTTTTAGTAAGACTTTCCTAAACGTTAAATCTAGAGGGGAGAAGACTTTACGTGAAATTCTGTGGCATTTTCATCTCAAACACTGTTGAGAGAGCAAAAGAAAACAGAATATCAAGTACTGACCTTTCAAGAAAGAGGCCCGAGCTATTTCAAAAGCTAAATTCCTTATAATGGCCATCATATTGAGATCCTTCAGCTTTAAGGCTAACCTAAGTTAGTAAGATCAAGTTACTTTATTTTTGGCCTAGTAAACCCTGGGATCTATAATTCCCAGCTTTATAATGTATGAGGAAATACTAAAAACATATTTTTTGTTAAAAAAAAAAAAAACTGCCTATGAAGATATAAAAAATTTTAAGGACACCCACATGAGAATTCTCATACTTCTGGTAGCCACTTACTGAAAAAATATGTAATGCTCAAAAGCATTCAGAGAATGATGTGTCTAAATGAACTCTGTTAATCACAACAGTATCTACAGACAGTGAAAACATCAAGATGCATCACCATTCCCTCTACAGGCTACGCTTGATGTGCCTTTGGGTTTGGGATGTCCCACTGTAACTATAAGGCCCTCAGGGAACTCAGGTCCGCAGGCTCGGAAATGCCTTCCTGGCACTTATTTATTCATTTGCTTATTTATTCATTCCCTCATTCATTCACAAGTATTTATTGAGCACCTGTTATGTGCCAGAGGGGCCCTAGTGGTGCAGTGGTTAAGTGCTTGGCTGCTGACTGAAGTGTTGGCGGTTCGAGCCTACCAGCCCCCCTCTGCAGGAGAATCATGTGGCAGTCTGCTTCTGTAAAGATTTACAGCCTCGGAAACCCTACGGGACAGTTCTACTCTGTCCTATAGGGTTGCTGTGAGTCAGAACCAACTAGACGTTGTATCTTCCTTCTACATTCCCCTGTGTATACTGTGTGAAGAAGGCACACGGTAGGTTCTGAGAAGCCAGTGAAATAGGCATGGCTCTAGTTGCACAGGAGTCATACTGTGGGCCACAAGGTAGGGTGAGGGAGAAAGTTACTTCAGCGTGTACATGCACACTCAGGTACACCTAGAGCTATCAAAGATGACCTTTTCAAGATAAGTGACAGAGCCATGGCTTCAAACCCAAAGAGGAAGATGAACTGATTTCTGATGATCTGTACTACTGCTCTCGTTGGCAAGGGTTGGGTTAAGCTCTGAGAATATGTATTTGGAAATAAGAAATAAACTATCTCCCAATACTGCTTAGGTGCTATGGCTGCTAACCAAAAGGTCGGCAGTTCGAATCCGCCAGGTGCTCCTTGGAAACTCTATTGGGCAGTTCTACTCTGTCCTATAGGGTTGCTATGAGTCGGAATCGACTCGGCGGCAGTGGGTTTGGTTTTTGGTTTTGGAACCAATTTTTCATTTTTTAATCTCTAAATATGAATTAAGCAGTTGAATTATCCTTCTTCAGAGAAGGTTAGATTTCCATGACATATTTCCCTCACAAAATACTTTAAACCTACCAGCACCACACAGCATGTGGCACTTACATGACAAGAGGCGAAAAGTATGCTGAGCTCATTCACTATTGCAAATTCCTCTGTGAGGAAGAGAGGCTGTATACTTGGGACACTTATTTGCAGTCCTGACTTAGGTATAGAAGCATATTACCTTTACAAGAATCTCAAAGTACATCATACGTTGTGCGTGACCTCCCACTTCTTTAATTGTGAGGCCTTACAGAGAGATCATTTAGCCACGGCAACTAACACAAACTCTTTCAGTAACAGACACTGAGGGTTGCAGTATCCGCTGAGAATGCTGGGCCATGGGTAAAGTCTCATCTAAAGTAGGCTGAGTCTAAAAATAAATGTGAAAGTTTTGCTGCTTCTATAAAAATAGGAAAATGGTATCAGTTTAATAATAAACCTGTCAGGACATGAGCTCATGAGGCTGGTCGGTGCTGCACAATTGCCTTGGAAATGAATGGAAGGAGACAGAGAGACATTACCTGCTGTAAGTCATTCAAAAGCTTTTCATGCTGTCATATACCTATTTTAAAATATATATATATGCAACAAATACATAGATGATATATAAATATAAGAAAAAAAATTTAAATGCCAATAATGTAAGAGCAGTTTGATAGTCTGTGCTTTGACACAGGGGAACATGATTGCTGCATGGTGACAGGCAGGCCTGTTTATCCAGTCTCCTTTTTTTTTTTTAGTGAGACTAGGGGGGCAGGGGAGGGGGGAGAGGGGCATTTATCACATTACCATACAGCAGCACAAGGTTATGAGGATGACTATAAATACATGCTCACATCAGAATGAATCATACTCAGTGTTCAGTGATGTCACTTGCCTTCGGTAGGAGCAAAGTGACATTGCTTAATAAAAACAACCATGTCCTCTGACTTTTGAAAAGAAATATATTGTTATGTGAAAGGGGATTGCTGCCTGGACACAATGAGGTCATCCAGATGACAAAGTAGATTGATAAGAAAGTATCCAATATCGCTAAGAAAATTTAGACATTAAAAAATGGAAGCCTAAGTTCAGGAAAAATACATTTTGGTGTGTTAACAAGAGACTTTCTTGGTGGAAGCAAATTATTTATGTTGTTTTATATTAGCGCCCTAAGTGATACACATGAAGAAGCATTAGAGATCCCAAAATGAGATTAGATACACATACACAAAAACAGACGGACAAAAAACAATAGTGCTCCTCAATATGATAAAAAGCATCTATGGAAAACCCATCAATTTTAATGGTGAAAGTTTGAATGCTTTTCCCATAAGACTGGGAATAAGGCAAGGATGTCCAGTCTCACCACTCCTATTCACCATCAATACCAGTGAAATATGTCAAGAAAACAGATATAAAAGGCATACAGATTAGAAATGTTGAAACAAAGTTCCCTCTAGTCACAGACAACACAATTGTCTCCATAGGAAACACCAAAGAATCTACAAAACAGTTACTAGAACTAAATTTAGCAAGGTTGCAGGATACCAGGTCAACACAGAAATCTACTGTATTTCCCTATACTAGCACTATGAATAGATAGAAATGGAAATTAAAAAAGAAATATCATTTACAGAACTATAAAAACGCATTATGTACTTAGGGAAAATTTTAACAAAATATGTACAGGACTTGAAATGAAAATACATTGTTGAGAAAAATTTAAGATCATCTATATAAATGGAGGTATATACTCTCATGGATCAGAAGACAATATTGTTAAGATGTTGACTGTCCTGAAGTTTATCTATAGATTAAGTGCAATTTGTTTCTAAATCTCACCAGGCTTTTCTGTAGAAAGTGACAAGAATATTCTCAGTGAAACACAAAAGATCTTGAATAGTAAAAAAAAAACCTTTGAAAAAGAAGAACAAAGTTGGAGGTCTTACATTATCTGATTTTAAAACTTACTATAGAGCTAAAGTAATCAAATCAGTGTGATATTGGCATATAGATGGAGATATAAACGGGACAGACAAGAAAGCCTAAAAGTAAATCCACATGTACATGGTGAACTTCAATGGGGGAAAGGACAGTCTTTTCAACAAATGGTGCTGGAACAATTAGATACATGCAAAACAAACAAACAAACAATAAAGAACCTTCATCCTTACCTCACACCATTTATAAATATTAACTAGAAGTGAATCATATACCTAAACATAAGAAACTACAAAACTTCTAGAAGAAAACCTAAGAGAAAATTTCTATGACCTTAGGATAAGAAAGATTTCTTAGCTAACACACATATACATAAAGAAAAAAATGGATAAATGGTCCTTCTTCAAAATTACAGTCAGGAGAAATGAAAACATGTCTACATAAAGACTTATATGTAGATGTTTACAGCAGCTTTATTCATAATTGCCAAAAACCAGAAATAACTCATATGCTCATTACATAGATAAATAAACTGTGGTACACCCATACAATGACATATTACTCAGCATTAAAAAAAAAAAAAAGTGAACTATTGACACATATAACAATATGATTGAATTTCAAATGCATTATGCTGAATGAAACGGTACATATGTATGGTTCCATTTATACGACATTCTAGAAAAAGAAAAACTATAGGGACAGAAAACAGATCAGCAGTTGGCAGCAGCCTGGAATGAGGGGGAGAGGATCAACAATAAAGGGCATAAGAACATTTTTTGGAGTAACGGAAATGCTCTATATCTTAACTGTGACGGTGAGTATATTGACTATGCGTTTGTCAAAACACATCAAATTGTACACTTCAAAAGGATATACTTTATTTTATATAAGTTATACCTTAGTAAAACTAAACCAAGATTTCCTGGGGATGTCCATCACTGGCAGGAAGAATATTTGAACTTGGACAGTGATAGGAAATGAAAAACTTATAGTACATCCCCAAGTTGTTAGTTTTCTCCATAGCAACATATTATGTTTTCACTGGAAATGTCCAGTTGAATAGAAAAATTATATGGCAAGAGTTATTTCATTAAGACCAAGATGGTGTTATACAATTATAAAATCAAGTCAGTTAAATTTAGCAAATATTTATTGAATGTCTCCTGGGAGGAAAACAGATATCTGAGGCATTAAACAGCGTCTCCCAGGACTCACGATATGGTAGATCTAAGCCAACCATTCATATTCTATCATTGGAAGTCATTCCCAGTCACCAAAAAGCTTTGAAATGGTACCTGAAAAATTTTTTTCTTTCTAAATTTAATAAAATTAAATTGGATGTAGAACATTTTCTTTATAGGTTATGTTATACCAATTGAGCTACATGTCCACAAAGACCAAGGGAGAACTGTCCCGTGGTAAGGGTATGTGAAATAGTACGCTTTGAAAAATTGTTTTTGGGGCCATCCCCAGTCCTTGGTCCCTTTCATCACTTTGCTTCCTCTCTGCACTATAGTTTTAGATTTGGCAGACATGAACTTTTCCTTGACTTAATGCAAAAGTCTACTTAAGGATACAAGCACTTGGGTTCAGTAATATCTTCAAGAGCTAGACTTCTAAATATCCCAAAGAGCTAACCACAGAGATAGTGACATGAGGCTCAAAGGTAGTGGAGACACCAGACAACCTTGGGGAGGAACTTCAGAGCCCTCCAATAAACAGTGTGGAGTTGACTACAAAAGAAACAAAGAGAGCTTTTAGAAGGAAAAGGAGTGGGGAAAAGGAGGTAAGACAGAGCAGATGTGTATATTGCATGGAAACTGAGAAGGGCCTTTGGAGAGGACATGGGAGGCCTGACATTTCTGAATATTTTTGTCTTTTCCCAGTTGAAAATATTTTTTAAAGAATAACTTTCTACATCAGGAACAGAGTTTTTGGCCTTACAGCTTCTTTGACTTTCTTGTTTTTTTCTGTGTTTAAAAACAGAACTTGAAAATATATAACTGTTGCTTTTTCTTGGTAGTTGGCGTTAAGGATCAGATTGAACCCTTGGGCATAAATCAGGACAATGCCCTGCGAGAGGGACCCTGAGCGCCACAATGAAAGGCTAATACTTTGTTTGTTTCTTGCATTTTATTTTGGGACTGTGCTAACTGCTATATACTTTTCCAACTGCTGATACAGTTGTTTTTCTAGGCATAAAATGTCACTGCCTTCCTTGAAGAATTTTTTTTTTTTTTTTTTGGCATTTCTATAAATGACCTGAGACTACATGTCTGGTCACAATCAAAGTGTCTGCACATTAAAGGGAATCAGCCATGATTGGCTATAACAACTCAGATTAGCCGTTATATAAATATTTACTAGAGGGAATAAGAATTGTGAAAATAACACTTATGCTCATGTTTATGTATACCTTTTGCCACTTGACTCACTCTAGCTATCACATTACTGGCTGGAAACTAATTTTCAGATGGAAACCTTAACAATTACGGGAAGATTTTTGTAACTTCCTTTGTCTTTTCTTCTCTTGCTCTTATTTTCCACCTGGTGAGATGGCAGTCTAAGATACTCTAATGTTGGAGGCCCATGGGTCCCACTAATTTTCTCTCATTCATTAAACAAATATATTCTTCTTGTGTTGACAGTTATCTCTGTGTTTATAAATTTTGTCTTTTTTTTTTTTTCCTAGTACATCTCTTCGTTTTTAATTTTATCTTTTAAAAAAACATTTCATTGTGGTTTTGGTGAAAGTTTACACAGCAAATTAGGTTCTCATTTAACAACTTCTATACACATCATTCAGTGACATTGGTTACATTTTTCACAATGGGTCAGCATTCTCATTATTTCCATTCTGGTTGTTCTGGTTCCACTAAATCTAGCTTCTTTGTCTACAAATCTTACATTTATAACAAGACTTTCGGAGGTTTTTTTTTTTTTTTTTAATATCTCTAGCACAGTGACTTTTCTCAACGCCGGCTGGTTGCATATTAGAATTACCTGGGGAGCTTTTAAAAATCCTGAGGCCCAGACCGAACCCTAGACCAATTAATTTCCATGATTTCCAGTGTTCAGGCAGGATGGAGAATCACTGATCTAGCCAAAAACAAAAAAAAAAAAACAAACCCTCATTTGTCTTTCAGGTTCATTCTCAGTTTTAATCCCCTGCTGTCTTCATCCCTTGTAATAAGAAAAATATTACAGTAATATTCTGTGTATCTTTGTTGTGTAGATCTCTACAACGGGCCTTTTCTAATCAGTTTCCTGCCGGCTAGCTTATAAAGTGAGGTCTACTAGAGACTCATAGATATTAAAGAAGTCCAAATGGCTCGCTTTTGAGACATTTTACATGATTTATCTTCATCATTTAGCTTCAGCTGGCATCAATAATATTACATTTTATGAGCATGTTTGTATAGTGGTTTATGGTTGACAAGGTACTTCTACAAGTATTATCTCACATGAACCGCACCATAATTCTAGAAAGTAGGCAGGATTACTATCACCATTTTAGATGAAAAATCTGTGGTTCTGAGAGGTTAAATGAAGCCTAAATCTCACGGTTCAGTGGAAGAGCCAGGACATCTGACACCCAACCCAACACACGTCCCACTATGTCATTCTACCTGGCTTTGCTCTGAAGGAGAACAGACTGGGAGATGACCTTCTTTTTTAAGGCATGTTAGTCTAAATAACTAAACTACTGAAATAAATATTACATCATGACCTTGATTTCAATTCAAATGTGACATTACAGGCTAAATTATAGCTGAACCACTGGGTACCTTACATGGGCTAAGTTTAATATAACTTAGTCAGGTACCTGCAATATAGTATGTTGTCAACAAATATTCGTTGAATGAATAAATGGGCAAAATCCTACTGATTTGTGGCAATGCATATAACCCTTCTAGAGAATACAGCTGTAGAGAAAAGCAATGCAAATGAATTCCAGTTTTTATCCTGGCTTATAATTACAAGACAGTAATTTAAACTAAGATGGTTACAGAAAGGGTCAAAAAAAGTAACTCAGCATTCAGGCTGAATTAGCCATGGAGGAAGATAGAGACAGACTGATGGACAATAAGACACACAGACATGGTCCTCTATTCTTCCTGTCTGGAAGAATAATCTCAGGAAGTAACTAAATATGTGCAGGAGAAAATATTAACTGAGAACAGCTTATAAGACATACATATTAAATTAAAATCACTGGGCAGGAAGATAAAGGAGAGCTATTCCAGCAGATCTACCAGATGTATGGCCTGAAGTACAACTGTGGAGTCTACATATTTATACGTTTATAAAAGCTAATTCATTGTGTTGGTCATGTATTTAGCTGGGGGAGAAGACAGTCATTGTGTATTTGTAATAATGTCCCAACACACCTGGCCTGAGGACCACCTCTGGTTGACATTTGTAGCAATGCATAGATACCACTTCCTCTTTAGACATTCAAGTCTGCGAAGTTGCAGAGTGGACATGAGGCCAAGAATTGGTCAGAAATGATGACTAAAATCTGCTGAAACAAAATGCTAGTTAATGGTAGGACAACTTCCAAGAAACGGAATCAACAATGTGATTAAAAAAGAAAGAAAGAAAGAAAGAAAAAAAACTAAAGTAAGAATGTACAAATGCTCAGATTAAATTTTAACCAAAAAATGATTTAAGGAGGCCTTAAGGGACAATCTCATTATTGAAAAATAAAAATTTAAATAAAATAAACAGAAAATTGCTTGACTCATAGTTTCCTCCCTCCTCCTGATTCCTTTTTCTTGCTTCCTTTCAGTTTCTTTAGCCTCTTAGAGAGTCCCTGGTGGGTCTCTGAAGGGACACACACTTCTTGACATACATTAGGCAGGTCAAATCCAGATGTATGTTTTTTGAATTAAGATGGCTTACTTAAAGCAATAAGAAGCTGCCACAGAATAGCCAAAATTATAGATATTAGAAATGGAAAAGACCTATTAGATCATCAAGTCTGTCCCTCAGGGCCAGTGCTGGAGAAGCAATCGAAATGAAATGATCCACTCGCTCCAACCATTCTCTGTGGTTAGCAAGACAAAAACACTCTCAAATGGAAATGAGTCTTGGAAGTTTATGACTGAAATTCTGAACTTTCTTTTTTCAATTACTTTGCTCTTGGTCAGAGTCTGGGGAACCTGGTCTTATTTTGTTATTGTTTTTAATATGCTTCTATCTATCTATATTTATAAATATACTGGTATTTGTGTGTCTGTATAAAACACATAAAGTGTCTGCGAAGTCACTATGTATCATGGCTTTCAGTTACTCTTGTATAGTCACATTTTTATTCACAACAAGAAGTACAATTCAGATTAAGTTCAAGACTTGCTAGTGTAGGAACCATATCCATAGACTAACCCCTCTCTTTGTTAGGGACTCAAGATCTAATGATGCTGAACCAGTGGGTGTACATGGATGCCGAATTTAGTCCATGGAACGGAGTTCCAGATATACTAAAGAATTAAGAGAATTTCTCTGTGTACAAAGACCAAAAGAAGAGAATGGCCTTCAATCTTTCTTACATATTTATTTGGAAATATCTCTATATAAAATGTACCTGACTATAGGAGTAGAATAAAGCCATACTAATGATTAAGGAATAAAAAGCCTTTTCCAAATAGAGTAGGAGGTGGAGATACAAGTGAGTTTCTTTTATTGGTAAACAGACAGTCTTGAAGGGACACTGAGCTGACTCACAGCAATAACCACGCTCGTGTTAGTATCCCCTGGAATTATGGCTGGCAGCACAGGCACACATTATCAGGCAATTATGAAGAAATGAATTCAACCTCAAATTGACCAACCAAAATATTCACTCTTCAAAACCTATGCTGGCCATAGTGGAATTAGCAATGAGAAGTATGATTCATTTATCAAAGAGCCAACATCAAGTGGCCTAGCTCTCCTTGAAGAAGCTTGTCAAAATGCTTCTCAAATTTGCCTTTTGAATTTCCCTCCAAATATAGACATGTTGTCACATTCTAATTTCTTAAAATAAAAATGTGACAGAATTTTTTTTAAAAAAGGATTCTGTATGGTTTACTATGACCTTAGAGTAAAAATACTTAAATGTCTTAAGTTGTGAAATACTATAGCACCTTCTTCAATTGATTTAGTTGATGAAATCTGGTGTCTGGAGTTACTTCTGTAAAAAGTTAGGCATCGAGCCCTTAATCAAGAGCACAAGCTCCTATCAAACAATATTTCTATGGGAAAAGTAAAAATTGACTCACATCATTTTTACTTGCCAGGCCTTTTCCATGAACTGGTGGTGCATTGGTTAAAGTTATCAACTGCTTACCGAAAGGCTGGTAGTTCAAAATCCGCAGCGGCTCCATGGGAGAAAGATATGGCAGTCTGCTTCTGTAGAGATTTACGGTCTTGGAAACCCTATGGGTCACTACCAGCTTGAATTGACTCAATGGCAGTGGTTTTAACCTATGAAAGGGATGAGGATTGATTCCCTGTTTAAAGAAGAGGGGCCCCAGTGACACTTTTATAATTTTGGGTGCCAAATGCAATAAAAATCCATCATCCTTAGATATCAGAAGATCAGTTCATGGAAATGATACCACATCTTCTATTTTCCAGCCTTAGGAAGACTAAACAGACTTTTGTTTCTAATTTTCACTGTATTCTAGTGAGGAAGAAAGAGGCTCAGAATCAAGTATTTATGCCAGAATTAGGTAAATGGGTACCTGAGGAAAACTAATTACTGGTGGCGCTAGTTCTGCCATCTTTCAGCTAGTTCCACTCTTTTAATTTTTCCCCTAATTATGCATTATTCTTGGCCATGACATCCTCAGACCTTGCTCAGCTTCATTAACTATACTGAAGGCTATGCCATAGAGCTGTGAAAACATATGACGCCCACAAAAAGGCTTTAGAGGCCAAGTTTCAGAAGGCTTGATTTTTACCTTTTTACTTAATCTATTTGATTCTAAGCCTACTGAAGCATTTAATTCTTTGAAAAATTAAGTAGAGAAGGAATCTTCTCTTCTTCCATGCCTCTGCTTCCTTTCCTTACTCCACTTCCAACCCCTTCCCCACATAAAAAACAGTGTTCACAAACCTAGAAGAGAATAAAAACATTAAAAAACAAAACAAAACCAAAAAAACTAGGCTAGATTCAGTGCAGTTTCTAACAAAATTCCAACAGCCTTTTATGCAAAAATGGAAAAGCCGATCCTTAAATTCATGTGGAATTAAAAAGGGCCCCAAATAACCAAAACAATCTTGAAAAAGGGGAACAAAGTAGGCTCGTACTTCCTGATTTCAAAATGTACCACAAAGCTACATTAATCAAAACAGTATATTTTTTCCCACAGTAGGGTAGATCCTAATCCCATATGACTAATGTCTTATAAAAGAGGACAGACATGGAAACAGAGTCACACACAGGGGTAAGACAGCAAGTGATGATCTGTCTACAAGCCAAGGAACTCCAAGAACACTCAGGCTATAGAATTTGAAAGAGACAAAGAAGGATCTTCCTTCTTTGAAAATTAGAAACAAAAGTCTTTTGAGTCTTCCTAAGGCTGGAAAATAGAAGATGTGGTATCATTTCCATGAACTGATCTTCTAGAAAGGCTGGAAAATAGAAGATGTGGTATCATTTCCATGAACTGATCTTCTAGAACTGACAGACAGAGAGCATAGTCCTGCTGATATCCTGAATTTGTGGCCTCCAGAACTGTGAAAAAATAAATTTCTATTTTTTAAAGCCAAAAAACAAAAAACAACAACAAAAAATGACAGTATGGCTTTGAATTTCTATTCTAATGTAGACATGTCACCTTGTAATTTCTTAAAATAAAAATGTGGCTTTATTCTACTCTAATATTTAGGCAAATTTTATATATAAATATTTCCAAAAATATATCTAAAAAGCCTATTAGGAAGGACAGGATAGACATCTAGATCTGATAAGGTTTAATATCTAGAATATATGAAGAACTTCTATAACTCAACAACAAAAATACCAACAACCGAATCAAAAAATGGACAAAGGACTTGAATAGTAGACATCTCTCCAAAGAAGATACACAAATTTGGCCAATAAGCACATGAAAAGATTCTCAACATCATTAGTTATTAAAACCAAATCAAACTCATTGCTGTTTTGTCAATTCCAACTTATATTGACCCTATAGGACAGAGTAGAACTGCCCCATAGAGTTTCCAAGGAATGCCTGGTGGATTTGAACTGCTGACCTTTTGGTTAGCAGACGTAACACTTGACTACTAGGCCATCAGGGTTTCCCATTAGTCACTAGAGAAATGGAAGTCAAAAGTTCAATAAGATACCACTTTATACCTACTAAGATGGCTGTTATCAAAAACTGGAAAATAACAAGTGTTGATGAGCATGTAGAGAAACTGGAACCTCACTCGTTGCTGACAGGAATGTGAAATGGTGCAGCTGCTGTGGGGTGATT
This sequence comes from Loxodonta africana, assembly GCF_030014295.1. Lineage (NCBI taxonomy): Eukaryota > Metazoa > Chordata > Mammalia > Proboscidea > Elephantidae > Loxodonta > Loxodonta africana. The sequence continues at coordinate 107,717,279 of NC_087342.1, forward strand.
AGAAGTTCTGGAAACAAACAGTGGTGGTGCTGGCACAGCACCGTGACTGTGATTAATGCCCCTGGACTGCATACCTGAAAATGGCTAAAATGGCAAATTTTATGTTGTGTATATTTTACCACAATAAAAAAAAAGGTGGGGTGTATATTTGCCTATTATAATTTGGAGAACATATTATCCTCATAGAAGGACAGCTGTGGAAAATTCTGAGAATTTTTACGTTTTAGGGCTTTATTAAACAAAAAAACCTATCAGCATACAAATGGTCTTATTCTCCCACAAAACAAGCAGTTAATTTGTATAAACTATATGCTACTTTAAATTTGTTTTTCCTCTCCTGAGTTCACTCTAGGGCAAGGGCAGAGGAAGGGGATGATGGTTAATGTTGTACATCAGTTTGGCTGGGCCATGATTCTCAGTGGTTTAGTAGTTACGATATAGTTTGGCAGTTGTATGATGTTGTGATCACTTCTATGATGAGATTTGACATAATGTGATCACCTTCGATGGGATCTGCTGTGAGTAGCCAATTAGTTGAAAGAGAGTTTCCTTGGGCATACGGCCTGCATTGAACATAAGTGGACATTCTGACAAGGCTCAAAGGGTTTTGCTCGCTCTGGATCCTGCAGCTGGCCCCTGTTCGTCTGACCTCTGGTTCCTGGCGCTTGACCTAACAGCTTACCTGCCATCTTGCCTGCCAATCTCGGGATTCATCGATCTTCACAGCCTGTGAGCAAGAGCCCTGCTCTCTGACCTGCCAATCTCGGATTTGCCAGCCCCTGCGGCTACATGAATCAGGAGATGCCTCTGTTCTGACCCATGGACTTGGAATGTTCCAGACTTTACAACTGCATGAGCCATTTCCTCAATATCTCTTTTTCTCTATATTATATGCTTTACTGGTTTTGCTTCTCCAGAGAACACCGCCTAAGATGGTATAGTAAAGTATTAGGTCACTATGTAGCAATTAGGAGCCCTGGTGCTGCAGTGATTAATTGTTTAGCTGCTAACTAAAAGGTCAGTGATTTGAGACCGCCAGCTGTCTCAAGGGAGCAAAATGTGGTAGTCAGCTTTCATAAAGATTACAGCCTTAGAAACCCTGTGGGGGCAGTTCACCCTGTCCTACAGGGCTGGTGTGAGTTGGAATCAACTTGACAGCAATGGTTTTTTTTTTTTTTTTTTGGTTTATGCAGCAATTTGGTTTCACAATTTGTCTTTAGGAAGTTCAGTTCAGTCTATTACCTGGTTTAGAACAGAATTCTAAATCGAGAGTTATACATTGATGTTATTAACAAGATAGAATTTTGTAAGACCAATGACTTATTCATTGCAAATATCTTCTTTCAACAACATAAACAGCAGCTACACGTGTGGACCTCATTGGATGGAGTACACAGGAATCAAATTGACTACATTTATGGAAATAGACAATGCAGAAACTCAGTATCATCAGTCAAAACAATGCCGGGGCTGACTGCAGAACAAATCATCAATTGCTCATATGCAAGTTCAAGTTGAAGCTGAAGAAAATGAAAATAAGTCCATGAGAAGTACAGCCAGAATGCTCCTTAGAGCCAAAGTATGACCTTGAGTACATCCCACCTGAATTTACAGACCATTTCAAGAATAGATTTGACACATTGAACACAAATGACTGAAGATCAGATGAGTTGTAGAATGGCAACAAGGACATCACATATGAAGCAAAAAGACAAGAAAGAAAGAAAAGACCAAAATGGATGTCAGAAGAGACTCTGAAGCTTTCCCTTCAAAGCAGAATAGCTAAAGCGAATGGAAGAAATATGGACGTAAAACAGCTGAACAGAAGATTTCAAAGGGCAGCTTGAGAAGACAAAGTAAAGTGTTATAATGACATGTGCAAAGAGCTTGAGATAGAAAACCAAAAGGGAAGAACACGCTTAGCATTTCTCAAGCTGAAAGAACTGAAGGAAAAATTCAAGCCTCAAGTTGCAACACTGAAGGATTCTATGGGTAAAATATTGAGCGATGCAGGAAGCATCAAAGGAAGATAGAAGGAATACACAGAGTTACCGTACCAAAAAGAACAGGCCAACATTCAACCATTTTGGAAGGCAGCATATGATCCAGAATCGATGATGCTGAAGGAAGAAATCCAAGCTGCACTGAAGGCATTGGCAAAAAACAAGGCTCCAAGAATGGACGGAATACCAATTGAGATAGTTCTGTGAAGAGATACAATCCTGGAAGCACTCACTCATTCATGCCAAGAAATTTTGAAGTCAGCTACCTGGTCAACTGACTGGAAGAGATCCATATTCATGCCCATTCCAAAGAAAGGTGATCCAAGAGAATGTGGAAATTATTAAACTATATCATTAACATCATATTAACATCATATACAAGTAAAATTTTGCTGAACATAGTTCAAAAGTGGTTGCAGCAGTACATCGACAGAGAACTGCCAGAAATTCAGGTTGGATTCAGAAGAGGACGTGGAACAAGGGATATCACTGCTGATGACAGATGGATCTTGGCTGAAAGCAGAGAATACCAGAAAGATATTTACCTGTGTTTCATTGACTGTACAAAGGCATTTGACTGTGTGGATCATAACAAATTATGGATAACATTGCAAAGAATGAGAATTCCAGAACACTTAATTGTACATAAACCAAGAGGCAGTCTTTCAAACAGAACAAGGGGATCCTGCGTGGTTTAAAATCAGGAAGGGTGTATGTCAGGGCTGCACCCTTTCTCCCTACTTATTCAATCTGTATGCTGAGCAAATAATCTGAGAAGTTGGACTATATAAAGAAGAATGAGCCATCAAGATTGGAGGAAGACTCATTAACAACCTGCATTATGCAGAGACACAACCTTGCTTGCTGAAAGTGAAAATGGCTTGGAGCACTTACTAATGAAGATCAAAGACCACAGCTTTCAGTATGGATTACACCTCAGTTTGAGAAAATAAAAATCCTCACAAGTGGACCAGTAAACAACATCATGATAAACAGAATATTGAAGTTGTCAAGGATTTCATTTTACTTGGATCCACAATCAATAGCCATGAAAGCGGCAGTCAAGAAACGAAACAATGCACTGCATTGGGCAGCTCTGCTACAAAAGCCCTCTTTAAAGTATTAAAAAGCAAAGATGTCACTTTGAGGACTAAGGTGTGCCTGGCTGCATATGCATGTGAAAGCTGGACAATAAATAAGGAAGACCAAAGAAGAATTGATGCCCTTGAATTATGGTGCTGGTGAAGAATACTGAATACACAATGGACTACCAGAAAAACAAACAAATCTGTCTTGGAAGAAGTACAGCCAGAATGCTCCTTAGAAGCGAGGATGGTGAAACTTTGTCTCATGTTCTCTGGACATGTTATCAGGAGGGACCAGCCTCTGAAGAAGAACAGCATGCCTGACAAAGTAGAGGGTTACTGAAGAAGAAGGCCTTCAAGGAGATGGGCTAACACAGTGGCTGCAACAATAGGCTCAAACATAGAAACAATAGTGAGGATAGCATAGGACCCGAGGTGTTTTGTTCTGTTGTATACAGGCTAGCTATGAGTTAGAACTGACTTGACGGCACCAAACAACACAACAACAACATTATTAACATTGCTACATAACATCAAGGTACCTGTAGAAAGTATTTTACCTAATGGGTATCTTTGTCTTCTGGAGATAAAGAGAAACAAGCTTTTGTTTTTTGACTACAATAATAAAAGCTAACACACTGTGTTTACTCGTGCCAGCCACTGTTCTAAGCATTTCACTTATATTATTAACACATTAAACCACTATAGTAACCCTACGCGGTAGGTACTATAAGGGATGCTATATAATTTGCCCAAGGTCACAGAGCTGCTAAGTGATCGAGTCGTGCTTTGAATGGAAGCAGCTGCTCCAGAGTCCATGTTCTGAATCAATACATCACCCTGGCCTCGGAATCAGTGATACACTCAGGAAGCTCTAAAATCATCACAGGAAGCATGCATTCAGTAAATGCATGCATGAAATAAATATATGTCCACTGTGTACTCTATGCCTAACTCTGAGCTCAGCACTGGGGATAGAAGAATGAATAAGACAGATATACATCTCAATGGCATGGCATTCAGAGTTTTAAACAAATGAATAGTTACACTATGCTTGGGGCTTGGAAACACACATAGAATAAATCAAATAGGTAAAAACAGAGATGACCCCAAACAGGGGAATAAAAATGAGCAAAACTGAATGCTGGAATGGTGATAACAGACAAGAAAGAATTGGCTGAACGCCAGTTTCCCAAAGCAAAACATACCGCATCATCAAATCTTTATGAACACTTGTAACAATCCCTAACTGGTCTCCCTGCTTTCTCTTCTGGGCTAGAAGATACCGCCTTCACAGCACTCAGAGTGATCCTTTAGCCTCTACTTTGAAAAGAAACAAGCAATCATCAGCCGATCAAGAAAAACTAATATCAATCAGCAGATACTGAAAGTCAGTTGGCTCCTCTGATGAACTTGGTTCTGAAGTGGGACAGCTTGGTGGGGTCAGTCTTGCAGGCTAGCCTCCCTTCCCCGAGGTTCATCTCTTGTCCATTCACTGCCTCCCCCTGCCAGAGCCCTCCTTTCTTGCCTTTCGGCTCCTGCAGACCCAGCTTCAAGAGGCTTCTGCTGGCCTCTCTGCACTCAGTGAGCACCTCCCTTTTGTTCTGTTCCCTATACAGGACCAAAAACACGCTAAAACAAAAAGATAAGCATTTAAAATATATATAAAATGCGGTTAAAAATTATTCATAGTAAGATACATAGAAACTTATTTACCACTTAGATAATTCTTTCAACAATTTCTAACAATCTGGAAACATGATAATTGTCTTCAAATACTTGCAGGTCTGTCTTATGAAACAGGATTAGCTCTATCATTAAGACCCAAGAAACCTGCCAGTGATAAAACGTTAAAAAAAACAAAAAACAAAAAACCTGTTGCCATTGAGTCAATTCTGACTCATAGTGACCCTGTAAGACAGAATAGAACTGCCCCACAGAGTTTCCAGGGCTGTAAATCTTTACAGAAACAGGCTGCCACATCTTTTTCCTGAGTGGCATCTGGTGGGTTCAAACCACTGACCTTCTGGTTAGCAGCCAAGCACTTAACCACTGTGCCACCAGGGCTCCTTAGATAAAACGTAGTATTTCCTTATCTAAAAGATAAAAACAGAACTGAGGAAGAACAAAATGTGTTCTTGATGAACGAAAACAATTCTAGAGCACAGTCTTCTCCATTCAGTTGTGCGACTTGCAGTTCTCAATCAGACCTGATTGAAGAACTCACGTTTTCTGATTTCAAAGCATAGATTCTTTCCATCACATGAAATGGTGCGTAAACATGTTGCACCTCCCAGAGACAGCCAGGTAACAGCACACACTTAACTCTGCCCTGTCCTCCTGAGTCCTCTTCCTGTGGAAGAGGGAGGGGCTGATGAACTTGAGCTCCATCTCTTGGGCTGGCCAGTTTTGATTGGCAGATGCTTCTACTGAGGCAGCAGTTTTTCATCTCCTGGCTTTATGGCCCAAACTGTAACAGATAAGGAGTAGCAGACATCCTGTCTCTAATGCACTCAGAAACGAATGCAAACTAATGCAAAACAGAATCAGAAGGCGCCGTTTTTTCTTATTTTGTTCCCCTAATGAAACTGTCATCTTTATACGTCGAATGGTTTCTTTACACCTTTCCACTATTCCTACCGTGCAGCCACAGGTACTGACCTGAAATGTGCTGTATTTGACCTATGGTCAATTTCAATTTCTCAAATATTATAGGAAATCAAGAGTTAATATACAGCAAGGCTACTGTGACAGAGACGGTGTGTGTGTGTGATTTTGTGAGCATGTGTATATAATGTAGATAGACAGATATCAGACACATTCATTCATCATATACAGCCGTTACATATGTATCCACATTTTTTTTTTTTTTTGGCTCTACTTTGGTTCAAGGACAGGCTTTATAGGTTTCCCCCTTTCCTCTAATCAGGGACATGTCTAAGGGACTGTCTAAAAGGCAGCCAAGCTTTTACACCACCATTATTGTTAAACAGCAAGACTGAAAAGCTTCATACTGTCTGCCACTCCACCTACTCAAGCTGATTTTCTTTTAACAGTTTCAATGCAAGTTGTGCAAGGAAATAATATTCTACAATCTTGGGTCTCCTGGGAAGAATGCAGCCATTCCCAAAGGGAGGGAGCCTTTGCTGAATCTGCTACTTTATGAGTAAAACGAGAAGTTCAGCACTCTTTTATTGTACCTTTTTCATTTTTGAAAAGCTGCCCAAATCATTCCAAGTAGAGTTGAAAGCAAAGTTATTAATGTCAAGAAGCCAAGGTCTTTCTCCATGGCTTGCTGAATGGGAAAGGATGAAAACTTAGTATTCAGCTGTCCTTTGCTTCTCCTGCTTGAGCCAAAGAAGCAGGAAGGAGCAAGAACGAGTAAGTGAAAAGGGATGTTGTTTATCTTTTGACAAAATCACAATGTTCTGCACTCGGTTCCAGCAGTCAAATGTGGCCGTTGCATCTTTAAGACAGATAGCCTCTTCTCCGAGAGACGACACACTAATTACAGTGCTTCTGCCAGAGGGAACTCACACATGCAAACCATTATGTAAAATATAATTTCTTTTTCTTTAAGAATACTCAAGATCATTAGACATGGTTTCTTCAATGCTAGAAAATCAGGCCAAAAATGAAAATAAACAGTTTCAAGTATTTGCAACATAATTCCCTCATGCATTTATGGAAATATAGTAAAAATGCCCTAAAATGTGGTTTGACATTTCATGCTGCACCGTTTCGCTCTTTTTCTAATTCTCTAACATTTGCCCTCTTATCATATATCATTTCAGTTTCGCTATATTTCAAATATTCACGTAGCAATAGCCGCCACTCTTACCAAATAGTTGGGCTTCGAGGGAGCTAATGAACAACAGGAAGCAGCCCAGAAGCTTGTTGTAAATTAAACAAACTCCTTATAAATTAAACATGGTAACATATGAACGCAAAGGTAGGGCATGCCAACATGACATAACTTTTAAAAACAGCAATTAAATGTACAGCATAGCTTTCCCTAATGATGTGCTATGCTAATTTAAGGCTAAGGTGATGAGTCCGTTGATTTAACAGTTTTACATGGAACTCATAAATGAAAATAAAATCTGCAATAAATAAATCATAGGGACTTGGGCACTTATGCATATAGAAGTAGGTATGTTATTAAAAAATTTTTTTAGATGGAGGAAAATATACACTTCAATTCCATCGATTTTCTATATCATAAACTAACCCAAAACATTTAGGCTGAACAATATGCAGGGTTTTTAGATTCAAAAAAATACAACCCTTTATTAAAAATCCCGAATCTCAATGGTATATTATTTGGTAGATTTTCTTTTTCATTTTTACTGTCTGCGTTCTACCTCTCCCACGTTGTTTACCTTTAACCTTTTTATGGAGATGTTCTAAAAATACAAACAGAACGTAAGGCATCACTTATAATACCCTCATCTAACATAAAGGATAACGGACATGCACAGTCTATTTTAGTAAGAGGATAAAAGCAGAAAAACATATGCTCTGAGCCGATATGGGTCTGAGGATGGAAAGGGGTGTTCTGACTTGAGGAGCAACCTTGTTGGAAGGGATCTAAGACAGCCGCCCACTTTTGTGTTCATTAGTTTACTCTGTTCTAAAAAAAAAAAAAAAAAAAAGATCCAGATCAATCAGGTTTATTTTGAATGCCCTACCTGGCTCAACGTTAGCTGGCTTTGATTTTAAAAAATGTACCCTTTGATTAAGCAGCCCTGATGGCACAACGGTTAAGTACTTGGCTGCTAACTAAAGGTTGGTGGTTCAAACCCACCCAGCAGCTCCAAGGGAGAAAGACTTGGTGATCTGCCCTCATAAATGTAAGAGCCTAGGAAACACTACGGGGCAGTTCTGCTCTGTCACACGGGGTCGCTATGAGTGGAAATCGACGACGACAGGTAACAACAAGATCCTTTGATTATTCAGATAAAACAGGTAATCTAGGTCTTCTATGAGAATGTTATTATTAACAAATTTTCTTTAAAATTCCTTTTTTACTCCTGAGGCCAATTTTTCTTTTTTAGCCCATTTTTCCTACCTAGGATCTTTGCTATAAAAAATTACCTTTAGACAATAGATACTTCCATATAAGACAAAAACATTATAGTTAGAATTCTTTTGATGAGCAACTTTCAAGTTATCCAAATTGGCAACTGGAAATAAGTTTTGATCATATTAGTAGAAGTTATTACATTTCTGCCTTGAGAGCAACAGATGAAACCTGCTGACGTATGGGGTGACAAGTTCAGCAGGAGGCAAATAGTGAGCTCACTCATCATCCTCTCTTCCTGCCACATTCCACTACTTGCAGGTCTCAGGTCACATTATGTTCTCTCTTCCTCAGACCTCTATGCTTTAGGCTCATGCTGATGGCACTGCTCTTCCCGGTTCTTTTTGTTTGGCTAACTGCCACTAGTCTTTTAGGTTTTGGCTTCCCTGGCCTTGCCTATGTGCATCCACAACACATGTTGCCCCTACACAGCACTACGACACTGCACAATAATGGCCTGTACACTTGATTATAAGCTCCTTGAGTTGGGAGTGTGGTCTGTTCAGAAATGTGGTCCCACCACCTGACATTTAACCTGCCATGCAGTCAAATGTCAAAATATATTTATTTAGCAAACAAATTAATAAGCTGCTAATAATGATGACAATGCTAATAATGGGTGAATTTATTGGGTGCTTTTTTTTTTTTCATTATGTGTTAAGCACTATTCTAAGGCCTTAAGATTTAATCTTCACAATAACACTACAAGGCAGATGTCATTATTATTCCCATTTTTGAGATGAAGCAAGGGAGGCACAGGGAACCTTTTGGATCTTTTGGTGAGTTGGTTTGCTTTGGTAGTGGCTAGTCAATCTAGGTGAATTTATTTTATATACCGGGAACAAAAGTAAAGTGACGGGTAACTTCATATTTTTAAGATAGATCAAAATAATTATTAGGTTGAATCGTATAGAACTGTTGATATTCAATTGGTTTTGACTTCAAATATGGGAATTTCATACTGTTTAATTTAATATATTCAGCTCAGCTATAGAGTAACCTTCACCCCTATTCCCTACCTCGTCTATCCAGAACTCGAAAAATCAGTACACTCCTACATACTGTCACGCTAGAGAGTGACAAGTACATGGATTAGGACCAGAGAAGCAGTTTATCCACAGGTTTCCTTTTAACTATGCCAACAGGATTGTTTCTATGGTTGCCAGAGCCTTAATACATATGACCCTTCTCGGAACAATGACATTGGTTGTATCGGGTTCTGCAAGTGTAGACCAAGGCAAGTGACCAAAAGAGGTAAAATCAGTAGCAACGTGTTTTTTCTGTAGTTTTAACTTATGTATGATGACATAAAGTCCAAGGTAAAAATAAAAAGTTTGGAGTTGACAATGATTTAAATTTGCCAGTTTCCAGCGCTTCTGAAATCTTGCCAGGATTAATTTGGATTTCGGCCTCTCAGACTCTGCATTGCTCTAACGTGATGTAGCCTAAAAAACAGACTTGACATAAAGAGGTAAGAACAGTCTACCTAACTTAACTGACAAGTCTGTTGTTAGGATGCCCAGCCTTGACTAGAATGTTGATTTGTGTCATTCCAGAAGAGGGTGATGCTGTGTCTCCTAGTGAAAGGTATTTGTGATGAAAATAATTTACAGGCTAATCCAGAACTATGTAAGGCAAATGCTCACAGGAGGGAATAGGACTTGTTTTCAAGGTGGAAACATTTTTAGAGTTTGCTGGAGATTTTTATTTTGAAATCTCCAAATTCAACAATTCTTTGGCCTCTGTAAACTTTCAAATGGAAAGCTCCAATATTTAGAGTAAATAATGTCTAAGCTTCCCCTTCATAGCAAGTTTTCTTTTTCTCCCCTGTCATAAGAGTGTTATATCCTGGCACCTGAAATACAGAACCCCTTTGTAGTAAAGCTATCATACTATACCACTCAGAATGTGTTGCTAATGAGGTTATTGCTTAATAGGACCATAGAAGAACGTTGAAAAAAAGAAAATACCCTGACAAATGTGTTGACCAAAGGATGCCAACAACTCTCCCAGGGTCCTGTCCGAATTTCAAGGATGTAAAAAAAAGGAAAAATGAACTTTAGTGCATGTGAAAAATCATAACATTGAAACATAAGTCCATTTATCTTTTAACTATTTTTCCAGTTCTCTTCCAAAATTTTGCTGGTTATTAAAACACTGCTGTGTAAATAAAAATGTTCTGCTTTATAACTTACCCCCTATTTCTTGTCCTTACAATATAATAATGTCATTGTTTGTTATATCACACTTAGTCTTAAAGTAATAGGGCTTGATGTGAAGGACTTTAAATAGCACTTTGAGGAAGGGCTTTTCTAGAAAAATGAGGTTGGAGAATCAAATACAGAATGAGGAGTTCAGAAAAAGACTCCAAAGGACTTGTACAACTCTGAGAGCCCTTAAAGAGTTTATATACCGTGACTCCCACTGAGATAAGCAGAGGTCTTCATAAATGTCCATCTATCTGTTATGTGAATTGTCCAAGGCTGACAGCTGCCCACCGATAAGGTCATGGGGAATATTATCAGAATTTCAGTAAAGCCATTCAAATTCCCAGACTGAGAATATAAAAAAAAAAAAAAAATTAACACATTTCATTAGCATATATCCTCTGCCATAATAGGAAATGTCCATTTCTATTGCTTTTTAGAGATATTCACAATCAAGTGCTTCTGCACCCATCTATCTGAAGTCATTAGGACCACCAAAAATGAGAGCTTATGGCAGTCTATAAAACGTGACCACTCTCACAGATAAAACACAACATTAGCTGTAATTAGAATCACAGACTGTAGGAGCTGGAAGGGGCCTTAGAGGTAATTTAGTTCAACCTTCTCATTGTACAGTTGAGCTTGAGTGACTTTTCCAAATGTTATTCAGCCAGCTAATGGCTGGACTGGGAGTAGAACCAGGTCTCTTGACTCCTATTCCACTGCTTTTGCCATTAGAACAGGCTTTAGCCATGACATACTATTTAGACAAGGTCAGTAAACCTAGGCACTATCAAGACTTACTGGGAAGAAATTCCATTAACAACAAGAGGCCTTAACAGAAAATTCCCCCATATCTAATTCCTAAAAACTCAATTTGAGGGATTCTAACTTGGTATTCTCTCAACTAGTGTGAAAAGGCAGCAACGGGAAAGGATAAAGTTTCATATAAACTAGAACCCAATTCTAGAAGAATCTCTTACGTTAACAATTTTAAAAAGCCTTAAGATTGATTAATAAAAAAAAGATAGTAAGCACCTACTAAAGGTAGAAAATCTACTCTAACTTGGACAATATTTTTTTCTTTATCCCATCTATTGCACCTGTGTAACAGGAGCAAGGAATTTTGGTTGTATGAAAAATACATTTTTCTTCAATGACAACATGTTAGTTGAAATAACAGTAGATGGTAATCACAAGACATGGTTCTATCCTAGCCTCTGCCACCATTTCATTGAGATACTCTTTCTGAGCTGCAGTTTTCAAATCTAAAAACTGAAAGGGTTTTTTTTTTTTTTTTTTTAAGGGTGCTCAGAAAAGCCCTGAAGGTCTCTGAAGGTGCTGTGAGAGCTGACAAAATGGTTAGCAGAACAGTGAGGGAGAACCAGGCTAGGAAGTTCTGAGTTTGTCATCCCAGCCTCTACTGGGGAGTTCTACTTTGATCTGCTTTTGGTATTAAGCTAATATGTAAGACCTCGTTAGAACTTGTTCTGTGGCTAAAGTTTCCAAACCACTGAAAAGTTGAAAGTGACTATATATTACTTCTACCTCTGCTCTTCACTCCTCAGCTTAAAAACCCCTTCAATAACACGCCACTGAGGATTATGCCCAAGCTCCTAAGTACGGCATTCTCCATGCTTCCGCCCCACCTCTCCTTTTCTTCTCTCCTCCAGCCATTTCACACCATGTATTTCATGTTTTAGTAATTCCAAATTGTTGGTGATTTCCTGACCATGCAGTGCTGTTTCACACCTCTTTGAAATTCTACTTTTGCTCATGTCCCCTTTGTCTAGAATGAGCATCTCCTCACTCTTGGCTTGGCTAAATCCTCTTATCCTTCACAGTTCAGCTCAGGCAATCTTTCCTCTGTGAAACCTCAGAATCCCAGGACTGAGTGAAGAACCCTCTATTTGGTTCCATTTAATCCTGTAAAGGATTATTATAGTAATTACACATTATAATGAAATAATTCTAAACTGTCTCTCAACTGGACATTAAATACCTTATGGGTAAGATGTTTCTCTTTTTTATTTGCTAAAATGTTAGATTTATATATATATATATATTTAAATGTTAGTACTTTAAAACCCAATAAAGACTTACTGAAGGAATAAACTACAAAAAACAAGCAAGCAAACAAAAAACCCTGAACTTGATAGAAAAATTTAATTTCAAAAAATCTGAAAATACCCTTGATGTTGTATAGCTTATCTCTCTGACAGTTTATTCACTTGTTGTGACCATATGAATTCTGAGCTACTTTAAGAAATGAGTGTCAACAAGAATTTGGCTATATAATATACTATCTATGGCTATACATTATGAAGGAACACGAAGGTTTAGACAGGGAGCGACACTCCATTTAAAACTACTGTAAAAACCTCCCTCAAAGAAGAAACTGAAAAATCATTAATTAAAAATAAACGAATAAACTCTCAGAGATGTTGCTCCTGAAATCAAGCAATAGAAAGTAGAAATATAAAAGGAGAAAAAAGATCACATGGACAGAAAGGTAGATTAGCCTTACTACATCAAAGAACAATCTATAGGAATGTTAACTTCTTATGTCAAAAGTCAGCAGAGACAAATAGAAACTATTTTCAGTTTTTCAGGGCACCCATAAGGTCAAAATAAGTCATGATATTACTAAGACTTGACTTGCCTTTCTCACTCTCATTCTCTCGTAAGTGTACAGTGGAGTATTGAGGCTATATGACATATATAACAGCAATATACTGAATGCAGAAGCAGATATGAGAATCCAGCTGTCTTGTATTAAGTCACATATTTTAAAAATTTGTAAAAATATAAGACAAGTTCACTACTCATCTCATTAATTTTTCCCCAAAGTATAGCTATTTTTCATAAAAATATGTATCGCAACATGTAATGGATTATTATTGTTATTTTTAGGTGAGCTAATACATATCCTAAAAAAAACCAACAAAAAATAAAGATAACTAAAGTTCAGTGTACATTTGTAGAATACTTACATTATCTTTATTGTATTTTTCCTCCCATCGTTCATTATTTACTGACTACCCTTATTTACCAGTCTTTCTGCTAGGCACTGAGAAAATATCTGTGAGCAAAGCACGCAAAGTCCATGCCTTCATGGAACTTATAGTTGGGAAGATACAACAAACAATCAAATACATAATATGATAGGGGGTGACAGTGCTATGGGAAACAATTAAGGTGGGAAAAGGCAATGCGGATAGAGTTACTATTTTATATTAAGAGGTCAGGAAAGGCCTCTCTACTAAGGTAACATTTGATCAGGGAGGCCTATAGGAAAGGAGCGAGTAAGCCATGCAAAAAAGCAATTTAGGTAGAGAGAAGTGAGAGTGGAAAGGCCCTGAGGTAGGAGCACAAGTGGGGTATTTGATGCAGAGGACAGAGGCCGGTGCGTCTGTAGCAGAATGAGCAAGAGGGTTGGTGGTGGGAGATGAGTTAAGAGAGGTTGCGGAGGGTAGAATGTTCTCCAACCTTTTAAGAAGTTCTGTTGTAAAAGAGCACAGGAACAACAGTAATCTGAACCACCAAGGAAAGGACTCAAGATGGGGAGACCTGAGTCTGTTCACATGCAGAGAGGAAGGAGAAAACAGAGTAAGACAGCTACCAGTAAGGAAGAGGAGTTCAGGAGCCCTGCTTGATAAAGCAAGGGGTACTTCTTCCTCGGAAACAGGTCCAAGAAAGAAAAAAGGAATTAAGTTTCAGATACGCTGAGATGAAGAAGTTGATAATTTAGGAAGCCCACAGTGGCCTTGGAGTGATCTTACCCACCCATCCACCCACCCATCGCAAAGCAAAGCCGATCACCTGCCTGATCTGCATGCGGGCTTGGGGAGAGTGAACGGCTTTAGAATAGTTCCTGTGAGAATGCACAAAAGGTCTGCATGAATCACGCTTTACTCTTTGGGAGGGCAGGATGGCAGGAAAGAAAAGATTAAAAATGATGAAAGCAGACACTCTAATGTGGGACAAATAAGATTCTGGTCTTTCTCTGAACTAGCTAGTGTGACAACTCATTTCTGGTCCAGGGGTAGCACCACAAGACCTGAAACCATTTACATCAACTTAAGCCCCAAAGCAGGGCTTTGATTCAATTTGAACTGGTTCAGTCAGAGCTGACAAAGGAAACCAGAAAAGACTCAAATTTTTTAAGTTTTTTAAAATTTGGGTAACCCACAACAGTAACCGGAATGGGAAAAATTATGGGTCAAAGCCTGGGAACTGGAGACTTGGAAGAGGCATAGCCAGCCCCTTCAGGAGCTTGATGCATGATATCGGATTACTGGCAGGACTGTGGAAGGTGACATACATTCAAAGCAGCACGGTTGGTCACCATCTTTGAGTAGGGCACTGTTGTTTTTGACTCTGCGCAAAATCCGACAGGCAAGAGATTTGGTTGCTGTGCGATGTGCATGCTGCACATTTTTTAAGAGAGAGATTGGTTCTAGCAGCCCTTCGACCTGTAATTTTTCCTGTGGTTCCCCCCAATTTAAAACATTCAGGTTTGTTACGGCTTTATTTTCTTGGCCATGACTGAACCGGGAAGAACCAGTTCGAAGTCCTGCCCTAAAGAAAGCTCTGACTAGACATATTTATTATTCCCCACAGCTTTAATGGCCACTTGGGTGGAAGTTCTAAATTATTCTTCACCTGGTAAAACGTAAAATTGCAGAAAGGCAAGTCTGAAGGAGTGACAGAAATCAGTAAAAACACAAATCAGTACCAGGGGCTGTTAAGCAGAGGAACTGCACATTTAGTGAAGATATATTCCACAGTTATAAAGAATAACCAAAGCCTAGATATTCTAAGAGATTATGGAAAGAGGAGTGAGAGGAAGTGTCATTGTGCTTTAACTGCACGTGTTCAAATAGTAACAATGGGGAAAAGTATTCTATTTCTCATATGAAATGAATTAAAAACAGGTACTATGATTTGAAATTAGGGCATGAATAATTCAGTTTTCAAAGAACTTTTAAGACAGTTGCCTATGAAGGAAGTTGCAATTTTTCTTTTTAATGAAATTCATGTTCACAATAAAAGGCTACCAGATTTTCAATCTTCAGTTGAGAATGCTGTAAATTAAAAATCTCCTACTACAGGCATATATAGGAGCCCCAGTGGTACAACGATTAAGCACCCAGATGTCAACTGAAAGTCGGCAGATTGACTCCATCAGAGGCTCAGTGGGAGAAAAGACCTAGTGATCTGTTCCCGTAAAGACTATAGCCTAGGAAACCCAACGGGGCAGTTCTGCTCTGTCGCACACGGTGGGTATGAGTTGGAATCAACTTGAGGGCACATAACAACAACAAGGAAGGCTGATGAGGCATCGGTGGTTCAGCAGCATAATCTCACCTTCCTGGCCAACGCACCTCATGCAGCTACTACCTGTCTGTCAGTGGAAGCTTGCCTTTTGCTGTGATGCTGAGCACGTTTCAGTAGGGTTTGTAGACTAAGACAGACTGGAAAGAAAGGCCTGGTGATCTATTTCTGAAAACCTGCCAACGAAAACCCAATGGAGCATAATGGCCCGATCAGCAAGTAATCATGGGGATGGCACAGTACTGGGCAGCATTTCGTTGCCTTGTGCCTGGGATCAACATGAGTTGGGGGCTGACTTCATGACAGCTAACAACAACAAGGCAAATTCAGCTAGAAAGAATTCCAACCTCCCTTGCTATCTCTTCTAGCAAGTTTCTACCTTTTTTTCTTTTTTAAAAAAAGATAATAAGAAACTCCACCCCTAATACTGATTTACAATCATGGCCTGCATGTGCAAGCCCAAAACAAATGTGCATGGCACATGGAAGAATCTCATTGGTTCACACCCCTGCAAAAACCACAACCCCCCAACTTTCAATAAAGCGAAGGCCTCTTTACCTAAGTGCACATTAGCTGTTGGCTTCAGCAGGCTGTATGACATGGCTGGCTCCCTCAGTGGGCAGGCGCACCACAGCAAGGCACTCATTAAGCTATTGGGTTTCATTCCAGTAACTGTTCAAATACATTCTTCATTGTACCAGAAAGTATGTTTGTTTGATGCTGGAACTTTGATTTCCCCCTCCCTCTTTCCTTGCCTTCCCACCATTCCTTTTACCCGTTGCTCCCTCCCCTGTTTTATGGTATTTGTTCTCATGCTAATACACTCACAAAAATTCAGTAATTCTCAATGGGTCTCTTGGTCATTAGTGCAAATTAGTGAGGTTTTACTGAATATGGTCAGATTTGATTTGCCAAGTTTTTCTCCCGTTAAGATTTTAAACCCATGTGTATTTCAAGGGAAATCTAATTTGTAGGTTTCGGAATCATTTACACTCAACTCACAAACGTGGTTCTGTGAGCGCCTCCATAGCTGGTGTACAAGAAGCCACAGAAGCTGGTTTCCCTTCCTTTTAACAAGTTCTTGTTAGCATGTTTGCTTTGAAGTAGGTATTTGGATCGTGCTGGAAGCAAACAGAACTAAGCCCCAGAAAAATGTAAAGTAAGATTTAAAAACCAAGTTCAAAACAGCTTTTTTTCCCCCCCCAATAATTATACTTTTTAAAGAAAAAATGCTAAGGATTGCACCATCCATTTCAGCCTTTTAAGGATGATGTCAACACCGCCTGCCTGGACGAGGTGGCATTTTGCAATGCGTCAGTCTAGGAGGGTGACGAGGGAGTAGTCTGTGAGTAGGTGACATGATCTGCTTTCACCTTGTCCTGTCCACTTTGTCATTTCACTGACTATTCAGTTGCTGGGCCACCCACCCTGCCCCACCATTCCCACTAGGCCTCTGCTGCTGGGATTCTCCCAGGTGTCATTTCTGCCAGTGGGTGCTCCCATACCTATTGACTCCTGCCTGTCTCTTCCTCTTTGGAGCTCCTTAGCACTCCCTGTGTTCTTGGACTTTACCACAGCAACCACTCCCTCATTTCCTGATGCTTCTCCAGCTTCCTGGTGGGATAGACTCCTTGTTGCCCACTTTGGACTCCTAGTGCTGCATCTTGGTTGAAGCCAACTGCAGACCCACTGCTTCAATCCTTGAACCCCTGGTCCTGCCTCCAGGTCGGGCTTCCGTAATGACAATTTCCTCACTATCTATACCGTTCCAGATGCTAGATCTATTGCTACCCTGGCTTGTCCTGCAGCTCTCATTGCTCTGAAAAAAAGGACCAAATCTTACTGATGTTTCTATAACCCATTTCCACAGTGCAAGACCATCAGCAGTAGGATGGAAGTGCTGATGAGACTTTGTGTCCTTGTGGGTGGCATGAACAGTGTTTAAAAGACAGAAAATCTGTTAGGGCCAGCTCCTGTCCAAACACCAAAAGTAAACCAAAAGTAGGCAATTCTTACATTGAGAATAGGTTGGTTTGTCTTTTTTTCTTCCTTCCATCCAAGGGTTTTTTTTTTTTTTTTAGAAAGACAAATAGCTATGACGATGCCATAAAAAGCCCTTCTTTACCAATTGTCTCCTACGCAAACAATTCCTTCCAGTGCCCAGGAGTTCACTTCAACGAACCCTGGGGAAGAATAGCAGGGATGCTACTCAATGCTGGGGTGACTCACTGAGGCAGTGGTGAACTCTCAAAGAGCCGACATAGAAACCACTAAGAACAACTAAGACCCCAGTGGATTTGGACAGACCTTGTGTTGCAACTGTTCTGAGAAATCTACCACTAACTCAGAGGCTAGCAGAAGAGGCGTGCTGGCAAATACTCCAAATATGCTCAGACAACTTCAGTATGTTTGTATATACACACGTATATAAATGCACATACATATTATATATATATACACCAAATTATGCTATTATATGGATATAATAGCATAACTATATAGCTTTTTAATATATATATATAAATCAGTTATGTATACCCTTGAATGAGAAAGGCCCTTTTCTAATCCGTCCCTGAATCCCTTGCTTTAACATTTTTGGAAAGCATGGTGCCACAATCCGTTGGAGGACATATTATAATTACCGCATAACCTCCAGTTAGGGAGTCCCTAGAAAGAGCCCTCTGACTGCTGAGGATAGTCACTCATTCATTCACTGACTTACCCATCAATCTTTAACAAGGTATCAACCATGGGGCAGGAATCATGTGAGGTTTTCTCCATTAGATGAGAAAGAATTTCTAGAGACAGAGGAGAGTGGAGAGGAGAAACAGCATCTCTCCTCCATTTCTCTGCTCTCAAACTTAGACAGCAAAGGTAGGAAGCAAATTAGATAAACAAGTATTTGCAACTACCCAGTTTTTTCCCAATCACCTGCTATTTTTTTTCTTAAAGAATTTCAACATTTCTCTTCATTTTCCACTTCCCAATTCTTTTTTAATGTTTTACCTAAAATTTGGCAAATAATGATGCTTTCAGCAACTAGTATAAGTTATAACAGCTTCTGCCAATGGAACAGTGTCCCTTTCCTTACAATATAACTCTTTCAATTAACATGTATATAGAATGAAACAAGATATAAAATGGAGATGAGGAAGAGTTTAATCAGGATGTGGCTTTCACTGTATGAAAAAATACAAGCAAACAATGAGCTTTAGTTAATAATATGCATGCTTAATACTGAGGCCTGCCAATTTACTTTGAAATGCATACAAAAAGATGGTTCCTTGATGGAAAGAGGATAGACAGATAAATCTGTGACAAAACAAGAAGAGTAAAATACTGTTGACACAGGGAGTGGGTATATGGGTGTTCGCTGTAAATTTCTATCAACTTAGTTCTATATGCTACAAAGTTTTCATAATAAATGTTGGAAAAAAGCTTCATCAAATTGCCATTTCCGCTTCAATTCCTTTTACACATTGACTCATAATATATTTATTATTAATTCTCTGACAGATTTTGGAAGCTCACAAAAATTTTTTTTTTTTTTCTCCTTAACCCAAAGGAGAGTAGTCGAATGAGGAGAGTATCTAGAGTGAAATATCTAGGGGAACAGAGCCTGCAAGTTAAACATCTGTGGGTATTTAGATAGCCTGCCTGCGAACAATATGATGGAAAAGAAGGTCAGAGTCAGGGCATGCGGAATCAGAATGACAGAATGTTAGAGCTGGAAGGGGTTTTAGCAACCGTGTAGTCAAGCCTCTCATTTTACAGATGAGGAAACAGAAGCCCACAGATGTCAAGCGATTTGTCTGAGATTCTTCAGAGAGATTAGTGGCAAAGCCAAGGACTTAAGACTGGGCCTCTTGACTTCTGCTCTTCCCACCACACCACTCAGCTTCATTAAATCAGGCCCCCAGAGCCAAGTGTTAGCAGCCAAACATCTAATTTCTTTCTTTCTACTAAAATCTCTTGCAGGAAGTTCAGAGTCATTTTTTTGACTCTCTGTACTTTCCCTCTATTCTTATTGTGACCACAAATGAATTTATCCAAATGGGAGAAAAACTAAAGAGAAGTCTTCCATTTCTGAATCCTATGTAGGTAGAAATACAAAATGTGTGTAAGTATAAAAAAAATACAAAAGGACAATTAAAAAAAAAAAACCAGAACAAAACAGCATTAAATATGGACAAATGTTGCCTCAATTATTCATTTATAGCAGAGGTCTATGTGCCAAAGATAGCACATATGCACATAAAGGGCGTCTCACTTCCTAACAGTTACTGTAACATATAAAGGCATTCCTGAAAAAGGATAAAAATGTACTTGTTTTCCAAATTAATCGTTTATAGTCTCATCTAGCAAAGTGTTACATCTTTACAACTTATAAAATATCAATTTTGATAAAACACCCTTATACATATACCAAAAAAACCAGGTTAATAAGCATACATCTTTTATGGGGCAATAAAACCATACATTTTTATAACATTTAAAAGTAATATAAAATATAAAAATTGAACATTATTTTGTTAAAAAAGTTCTTGCGGAACTTTTAATTTCACTTTTCCACTAGGTTAACTTAAGAGAGAAGTATTTATGAAGACAAATATTCTTAATGATGCTGATACAATGGAAATGCGCCAACGACATCCGGAAATAGTACTAACCTATTATTGCCATTCGATACGTTGAAATTTTTTCTTTCAATGTTTCTTTTCCTCCATCAATTTAGATACAGTACACACAGCCATGGACCTGAACCACAAGACAGTCCATTTCATAATTTCTATTTCTTTTTCACGATTTATGTCAGTAGTGGTATGAACGTACAATTACATGGTGTGATAATAAAGTAACGTGACTCATTTGTCACCACTGAGTCTTTTCAAAAGAATGTGCCGCGAGCTCTGACGATAATTAGTGAAGAGTGATTTCAAAAATATTTTGCGCAAAGGCAGCACTGTTTGGAATTGTAGAGATGTTCAAGGACATTTTGTTTTGAGAGAGAGTCTCTGAGATATAATGCTCTGTTCGTATCTGAAAACAAAACAAAGCAAGAACAGGAAAGCTAGTCAAATTACTTAACAATCTCACCTGTCTTTCTAAGATGACTAAAACAACGTTCATATTCTGGGGCTGCGTCTGGCCTGATGGAATAACTACACTGAAGGGAATGAGATTTTACTTTTTGTATGTTCACACAAAGCAGAAGCACAATTGGTAGAAAACACTGGAGAATTAGAAAACAAAGACTCTATTTCAAAACTAAACCATGATTCTATTGCTTTAATAGGCTGTACAATGTAAAATGAAATTCGATCTCTTTATCCAAATAAGTAAGGAACGTGTGGAGACCTAGTTAAAAAAAAAAAAAAATTTTTTTTTTTTTAAGGTAGAGTGAAATGAGTGATTACCTTCATGGCAGCGTCAGCAGAACTGAGATTGCCACAAGCAGGCCTTGGCGACCGAGGAGAACTCTATTCCACCTTCCTAGGTGGTGATACCTTGGTCGGATGTCTTAGTTTTGAAGGAGCATTGCCATATGTCTCATGGACATTCTGAGGCCTAAAGACAAGCAACATTCCTGTTTCTCATTCCTTACCTTTTTCTGTAAAACCACCTATAAAAAAAGCTGGCAGAATGTAATTGCGGTTCCAGCAGCTGTGTAGATGCTCTATAATCCTATGTTTCAAAAACAGCAGCAAGGTTTGAAAGGTATATGTGCAAACAATGTGGTTTAATGGAATTCCTAAGACTGAGTTCAGGTTCCAGCTCTACTACCGTGTGACCTTGGGAAAATGAATGAACTTTCATGAATCTCGGCTTCTTCATTTACAAAATCATCATCATCATTGCTAACAATTACAGAGTGCTGACTATATTCCAGGCACCGCTCTAATGGGCTTTCTAGATTTTAATTCATTTAATCCTTAACAACTCTGTGAGAAAGCACTATTATTAGTCACATTTTCTATATAAGAAACTGAGTCACAGAGTGGTTATGTTGCTTGTCTAAAGATAATAAAACTTACTCCACAGGGCTGTTGTGAATAAAACACAAAACCAGTAAGATGGTAAGTGATGAAAGGGATTTTTCAGAACATCTAGTCTAAATTGTAACAGTAAGTATGCGGTGTATCTAAGCCTCAAAAAAGGGCTGGTTAATTGCAGACATTGGACTGTAACCAAGGTCTTCTAGTTCATATCTTAGTGGCCTTTTAATAGCACCTCTTCCCTATTTTGCTTTTCTTTAAGAAATTTCCACTTACTATTTCATTTATATGCACAAAACTCCACTAGGATAGAAAAGTGGGAAAGAGTTGTCATCCCCACTTTTTCTTTTTTTTTTTTTAACAGATTAGAAAGCTCTGGATGCCTGGACGTCAGAGTGTATTACAGCTGGACATAGGGTCAAGGTCAATTACATGACAGAGGTGATGATGATGGCTGTGACTCCATCTCATTTACTGTATCTTGATTCTCGTTAGGGCATGGTGTCAAACACGTTATGCATATTATCTCATTTAATGCTAAGTCTATCTTTGAGTATATGACTTAAAATGTTATTAGTTTTCAAAGTAGAGAATGGCTAAGCCTCAGGTTTATAAAATACAGACTTTCTGGAGTCAAGATTCCAAAGCCCAGTTGTGTTGACTCAGCCCAAGGTCCCACCTAAAAAGGATAAACTAAAGGCCAGGCAGATTACTGAGTGTGGGCTTTGGGCTTGACACTGAGAATGAAGGCCTTCTCTCTGCAGTGAGGACATACACAGGCCCCATGGTACTTTTTGAAAGAGCTCAGTTAACCTCAACTCTTTCAGCAGAATCTTAGCTTAACCGCTAAAATGGATTTTAAAAAACAATGGTTGAATTACTTTATAGTCTATTAGTCACTGTACATAAATCTAATGTTAGAAAAAAAAGGTTCACTTAATATTTAGTGGGGAATGGTGACAGAAATACCGCATTAAAGGTAGGGTTGCGCAGTTGACTATTTTAATTGCTGTCAATAAACTGTATACCTTTAAAAAGTTGAATCTGCAGAAGTTGTGTGATAGACATATTTATAACAATGACAAAAAAAAAATACTGCTCATGTACAACCAAAATCTTCATGGGATTTGGTTTCTTAGTTTGGAGGTAAAGAGCCATGGTTTCATGCGATATCCTGTTCATTGGCCTAATAACTTGTTTAGTGCTTCTGGTCTACCTCCTAGTTGGTTGTGTAGTGCCTGGGGTCTCCTTAAAAGCTTGCAAGCAGCTATCCAAAGCACAACAATTGGTCTCCATTTGCCTGAACCAAGAGCAGAAGAAGGAGCATGAGGAATAGAAAGAGGATGTGGACTGTGTGACTCACTGTCGCCATGAACAACTGCCTCCTCTGCCAGGAGACCAGAACTAGATGTTACTTGGCTGCTATTACTGAACATTTCGATCAAAGATTCTATAGAAGAATCTTCGATCGAAAGGGTGAATTTAAAATTTTCATGGACTCCAGACATCCTGGAGCCATGAAGGTTGGACGAACCCCTGAAACTATTGCCCTGAGATAATCTTTAAACCTTAAACCAAAAATACTCCCTGAAGTCTTCTTAAAACCAAACAATAGTTTAGCTTAACTAGTAAAAAACTGTCTAGCTTGAGCATTATATATAAGGGATCAAATGACAACAGCAACTTGAAATATTAGATAGGAACTCTAGGGGGCTGTGAATTTATGCTAATGAGGGATGAACAACTCAGAAAAGGAAGGTGAGAGGGGTTGCACAACTCGAAGAATATAATCAATGTCATTAAATGGTACACACAGGAACCGCTGAATTCTGTGTATGTTTTGCTGGGTATATTCTCAACAACAACAACAAAAAATAGTGGGAAAAAAAACTGAACCATATTCAGCAGTTATTGGCCACAATCCCTTTATTCAATAGACATATCCTCCATTAAAATTACCAGTTACTGTATGTAACACATTCCAATCTTTAGCATTTGAACTTAGGAGAAGAGATGAGGTTCTTGACTTTGCATCATGGTTTTTATTGATATTGTGATGCACTGGGACAAGCAATATCTCGAGACCCTACTGCAAAGCCCAATTCTCAGTCTTCTAACTCCCTATACACTCTCTTCATGACCCAGGAACCCTAGTTTCTACTCTTACTGTCAGTCAGTCAAAAAATATTCACTGAACACCTACTTGTGCTAAGCAAAGTGTTGGGTCTTGGGGGTACAATGGTGAGCAAAGGAGACCCAGGTCCTGCTTAAATGCAGCTTATTGTTCCATCTCCCCCACTCAAGGGTATCTTTGATATACTTTTCTCTCTCTCTGGCTCCTCCAACCTCAGATGTATCTGCTGAGTCCTTGGTCCCATCTGTTATCACCCTGTGAACTCTTTGAAAGGAACTTTGGATTTAACACTTTAAAGACATTAAATCATACTACAATTTGCTTATACAGCAGAATAAGATGCCAAAAAACTCAAAGTGATCAGGAACCACTCCATTCCCCAAATCTTGCAGTCTTCCAATTGTTACATATGTGAATTATAATTCCAGAGCACATCTGCCTACCAAATTTTGAGAAATAAATGACTAAAAGAGTTTTCATCTTATGATTCTTTGAGCTCCTTTATTAATTCATAGCCCAAATTGTTCTTGTAGCCAGCTTCCAAGATAGCCCCCAATAATTCTTTTTTTTTTTGGCTTTACCAAACAGAAATTTATTCTCTCACAGTTTAGGAGGCTAGAAGTCCGAATTCAGAGTGCCAGCTATAGGGGAAGGCTTTCTTTCTCTGTTGGCTCTGGGAGAAGGTCCTTATTCTCAATCTTCCCCTGGGTCTAGAAGCTTCTCAGTGTAGGGACCCTGAGTCCAAAGGATGTACTCTGCTCCTGGCCCCTGATAATTCTTGCTCCTGATATCTATGTCCCTGTGTAGTTCTCCCAAATGGAATCAGAACTGGTGAAAGTAATAGTATGTGACCTTAGGGGCTAGATTACAGAAGGTATTACTGTTCCCACCTTGCTTTCTTGAATTTCTTGCTTTGGGGTGAGCCAGCTGCTACGCAATGAGGACACTTAAGAAGTTCCACGGAGAGGAACTGAGGCCCCTAGCCAAGAGCCAGCACTAGCCAGTCAGCCATGTGATTCAGCCACTTTAGAAGCAGATCTTCCAGCCTCAGTCAAACCTTCAGATGACTTTAGCCCCAGTTGACATCTGACTGCAACCTCAGGGGAAACTCTAATCCAGAACTGCCCAACCAAGCTGCTCTCAGATTCCTAGCTCACTGATATCATAAGATAGAAAACTCGTTATTGTTGTTTTAAGGCATTAAGTTCTGGGGTTATTTGTTATATATATAATAGATACAATATACTAGATCATGAATACAGCTGCCAATCTTGACAGCATGCAATAGCTTACTATACTATTCTCTTATAGTTCATTAACCACCAGCATTCCATCAGCTATTACAGCCCATATCATCATTAATAATCACAATTAACCAAAAAGCCAAAAGTCAAATCATTATATCGATCTATATTTGATGATGGTAGGCTTAATTGTTTTGCTGTTGTTAGATACTGTTGAGTCAGCTCCGACTCATAATGACCGTCACAGATTGAATTATGTCCCCCCAAAATGTGTGTCAACTTGGCTAGGCCATGATTTCCAGTATTGTGTGGCTGTATACCATTTTGTGAGCTGATGTGATTATTTTCTGTGTTGTAAATCCTAACTTCTATGACGTTAGTGATTGAGTCAATCTCTTTTGAGATATAAAACAGAGAAGTGAGCAGAGAAGAGAGGGACCTCGTATTACCAAGAAAGAAGTGCTGGGAGCAGAGCATGTCTTTTGGACCTGGGGTCCCTGTGCTGAGAAGTTCCTAGACCGGGGAAAGATTGATGACAAGGACCTTCCCCCAGAGCCGACAGGGAGAGGAAACCTTCTCTGGGCGCTGGTGCCCTGAATTAAGACTTTTAGCCTCCTTGACTGTGAGAGAATAAATTTCTGTTTGTTAAAGCCATCCACTTGTGGTATTTCTGTTACACCACCACTAGATAACGAAGACAGCACCATTATGTATAACAGAATGAAATGCTGCCTGGTCCTGCACCATACCATCCTCACAATCATTAGTACGTTTGCGCCCATTGTTACAACCACTGTGTCAATCCATCTCATTGAGGGTGTTCCTATTATTGTTTTGGAAAGTGATATTTTTCAAGATGATCAGACTTTTTAATCACCAGTACATCAAATACATACAAAGTGGCTGACTCAATATTGTAAGATGCTGAGGTCACAGGCTTGTAAAATTTTCATTTTGCTAAAATTCTTGGTAATGTATGTTTATCTACCTTTCCCTCTACGTGAAGTTAAAGAAAATTGCTTAGTCTGCTTTTTGAAGGTAGCTTTTGAAGTTGTGGCTCTGGCTATAGTGGAGTGAGAAACCAAAACAACAAGGGGAATTTGAAAGAGCAGCGAGAAACAGATCTCTGCTGAAATTCATTTTAGCGACCTTCCAAAGGAGGAAATCTTAAAAACTCTCCGTGTATCCAAAGGGCTTCATTTCAACTGATGTAAAAATGGAGCAAGATTTTTAGAAAGATAATGTTAAAAAGCCAGGCACTGGGCATTGGATCTCAATTCTAAACAAAAAGGAAACACTACACATGAATTCATGGAACTTGCCTGGTTGCCAAAAGTCTGATATTTCACACTGGTACTATGGGGAAAGAAGTATTTAAGAGGACTGCCAACTGTGCAATTCTGCTTCCTAAATTAGACCCATTCCGTAGTAAAGGAAAATTACCTTCACACTCCAGAAAGTCTTTACTGGATGCCAACTCTGTGCCCAGGAGCATACAAAGAACGGCAGCAAGGTGGGTTTATACAACTCCTGATATATTAGTTACACCCCAGGGCGCTAAAATATCTGAGTGAAAAGTTTGAAAAAATCACCTAGCTATTTGGTCTGCAGGACTATCCACTGGCTCAACTTTAATCTGAGCTAATATTTTCTTTAAAAATTTTAAAAATAGGCAATACTTGAAATTGACCTAAGAAATTCAAACTGTTGCAAAGGGTATATATTGAATACTAAGCCTTCCTCTCATTTCTGAATTCATCCATCTCCCCAGTGACAACTTTACCAGTTTCATGTGCTTCCTTCCAGAGAATTCTACACGTGTACTAGTATATTCATAAATGTGTATATGTCCAGAGATAGAGACATATATCTATTAAAAAAAACAAAAACCAAACCCCTGCCGTTGAGTCAATTCCAACTCATAGCAACCCCATAGGACACAGTAGAACTGCCCCAGAGAGTTCCCAAGGAGCACCTGGTGGATTCGAACTGCCAACCTTTTGGTTAGCAGCTGTAGCTCTTAAGCACTACACCACTAGCGTTTCCAAATGCAATGCCTAACGTGGACTCAAACCCGCAACCCTGACACTAAGAGTCTCAGGCTCTACTGACTGAGCTAGTCAGGCGACTGCCTATATCTATAGATAAACAGATATCCTCAGTTGTACCTCTTAATATAAATAATAACACAATATATCTTTCTGCTGCTCTACTTGTGGCTTTTTGCCTTTTGTTTTTATTATAAACATGTTTTGGATATTTTCTTCTATCACTATCATATACTAAATTCACCACATATATTTGGGTGTGTTTCTGCTTCCTGGGCTGTTCAATCTATTTATGTACCAACATCAAACTTTGGATTACTGTAGCTTTGTAATATGTTTTAATATTTGGCCTGGCTAACTAGTACCCCTCGATTATACTTTCTGATAATTTACCTGACTATTCTTGTACATTTGATTTTCTATATGAACTTTAGGATTGCCTGTTTCGTTTTTCCACTCCTCCTTAATTTTGGTTTTTAAAAGAAGTGATGCATCTTTATCTGTGTCTCCCACAATCATATGAGGTATATGCTCAGGTTGTCTTAACCATATGCTGTATACTGAAACAATATACACAAATTATCTTAAACTTTAGATTTATCTAAAATTTTACTACATATGAAGAATGTTCACATATATCATCTCCTTCCATCTTCTTACCCACTTTGGGACTAAACACGGCATATATTATTACTCTTACATTATAGCTGGAGAGAGGTTTCAATGGACTTGATTAAGGGCAGGAAGCAAGGCCCCTGACAGACCTGGCCCAAGCCCCTTCCCATGACACCACAGACAGAGGGCACTACAGGTCCCCAAGAAACATTTTAAAAACAGGGATGGTTTTAGTTTTATTGCAATGCTACTATTTTAGAAATGTTGGCAGGCTATCAAATCATTAAACTTTTAACAATGTTTAAAACTTATAATAATGCTGTCATGAATACAGAGAAATTTGAAATCTCACAAATTGCTAGTGGGAGAGTATACAGGTATAGTCCTTTGAGAAAGCATTTGGGCAATACACATCAGAGGTCTTGAGGTGTTTTAGGTGAAGAAGAAAACTGTGCTACAGGGACTTTTGGGCTGCAGCCTGTGCTTCCCTCTGCTCACTAATCTGTATCTTTCACACCAACTGGGCCTGGTTCCTCTGTCTTCTGAGTGCCTGTAATCCTCTCATTTCTCTGTCTGTCCACAGAACCTCCCCTCCTTGCCCTTCCCTTTGCCCTTAGACCCCAACTGAAGCCCTACTTCTCCTGTTTCCCAACTTTTGCCTAAGCTTCAAATTCTTATATGCCACTCCTGCCATCCCAGTCTGTCTTCTCCCCAAGAGAAGTATCCTGCTGGTAGAGACACTCTTTTACTTCTTACAGTTCATCTTTCAAAATTAATAAATATTGTTTCCATTTTCCAAATGCAAAGTTAAGTGATAAGCGTGAACAGCCTTTTTCAAACAATGCATATCCACTCACTCACCCCACAGAATTCAACTGTATTTTTTTAGGTAACTTTGTAACATCTTGTTGTTGTTTGTTGCTATCTAGTCCATTCTGACTCATGGCGAGCCCATGTGTACAGAGTAGAACTGCTCTACAGGGTTATCAAGGCTATGACTGTTCAGGCGCAGATAGCCAGGCCTGTCTTCTAAGGCATCTCTGGGTGGGTTTGAACTGCCAACCTTTCGGCTAGTAGTCAAGCACTTAATCATCTGTGCCACCCATAGAATTTAATTAACTTTTCCAGAAATAACTAAAAAAGGCCAACACATTTGGTAAGAGCTTCACTGAAATGGTTTTCTCAGAATAATACAATTCTGCTAAATTCCATCCCACTGGCCAGCACTGGCCAGCTGCTAACACTCATAGAGCCTGGCGCAAGAGTACAAATGGAGGCCCACCTACTACATGTCTAAACATTTAAAACTTGTTTTACAATTCACTGTTGAATAAAATGTTTTATCCTCCTACCTTGGCACATACAGAAAAATATTTGTGAAGCCTGACTTATAGACATTAATGGCTTTCGGTAGCAGTTGTCTTCTGGTCGGGACATAAGGTGGGGGATGTGGAGGAGATGTTTCCCTGGGGCCTGTCCAGTGTTTGTGATACCTCTAGAGTAGAGGTTCTGGGGCAGAAGCACCCCTCAACTGGGTATAGAGCAGTACAGCTATCCCACAAGACTCGCTGGAGGGCATCCTTAATTACTCCAGCTGTTGTGCTTCCCATTTCCCTGAATCCCTATAGCACCTGCAATCAGTGAAGTAAGGCTTAACATTTATCCACAGAATAAGTTACTGTTGCCCTCCCTCAATTAAAGTAAAACTGTCCCTTTGGTTTCCAGGTCTTGGGCTGGGGGTTACCAGAGAAGGAAAGAACCTGGCCCTCAGTATGCCAGTTACTGTGCTGGGGGATGGTGCCCACTGGACATGCACTTTTTCACTTTCTCTTCCCTCATGTCTACTGTGGCACTGACCACAACCCATGAATTCAAAACTACTGACTAGAGAAATGACTTCTTCCTAACAAAATGTGTGAATTGCTTGTGACCCTCATTCTTCCTTGCCCCTCAGGGGAACTAATGACCCTGTCACTGAGAAGAAGCAAACTGAGTATACTCCTGAGCGAAAAATGGCAGACCCAGAGAACTGAGTTTCCTGATTATATATGGGAAAAGGGGTTTCTTCCCCGTTTTCTCTGAAGTCTTGTCACCATCTGCCTATGGAAGAGAATCACCATCCTTCCACCTGACAGTGTACGTCAGGACACATTTTTTTCCACACAATTTTCCCTTTGCTACAATCCTGAAAATTCTATTTTTCCCACAGAATGTGGAATTCCAGCATCCTGCTTTTGTTTAGCATAAGAAGAAAGCTTAATTCTCCTTCTGTGAGGAAACATGGGAAGCCCCATCTTCAACCTGCAGCACTCCAGCTCTTACAGTTAGCCATATAGGACAAAATATTTTATGTTGGGAATTTATTTCTTAACGGGGAGAGAGAAAAGCACCTCACTAAGAATGCAGACAACTATAGTTTGTGTGGGAACCTGACATATTTCACAGCAGCATGTGAGGTTGTTATTCAAGAAGAAAACTGATCTTCCAAATTTGAAAACAAGGTGTCTAGACTCTTTCCCTTCTTGATGGTCATGCATAAAAATGTATCATAAAAATGTGTCTGAAACTGTACAGGAGCATAGGACGAACAAAGGCACTTTTATCAGAAAAATTAGGTTATGTCTACGAGAACACATAATCATCTAACAAATAGATGTGTCTTAATATCCAAATCTTTCTGGTATTTTGGGTTCTTCAAATTTTGTTTTCCAAATGGTTATTTCTGGTGTCTAAAATTTTTCATACAAAAGCTTGCTGAATGGATAGAGATAATTTAGTCCCGTTTCTACCACATTGTAGTATAATTCCATATTTATTACTGTTGTCATTTTAATAACAAATGCTTACTACACATCAGCTATGTTATTGCTGTTAGATGCCATCAAGTTGCTTTCAACTCATAGCAATCACATGTGAACAGCAGAACTGCCCCATAGAGTTTTCAAGGGTATAATCTTTATGGAAGCAGGTCACCAGGTCTTTCTTTCACAGAGTGGCTGGGTGGGTTTGAACCACCAACCTTTCAATTAGCAGCTGAGCACTAAAACGTCTGCATGGCTAGGGCTCCTTGACATCAACTATAACAAACTATAGTCCTCACTAAATGTTTTCAGTTTGATAGTTTATGAAATAGTCATACGAGTAAATTCTTACTCCAGCCAATAACAATACAAAGAATAATTTTCTTTAACAAGGAGGCTACTTCCAGATCCCAATGGTTAGATGTTGCCCACTTGGATATAAAAGCAATTTATTATCAAGAGTAGTTATGTAAATAAGGTCAATTTCTGTAATCTTGGATGTTATTTATATATTATTTCCTAAATACCATTCTACAAAATGATTGTATAGTCTCCTCAGTGATGTTAAAAGATAATTCTTGGTGCCTTAAAACCGATAACAAAGTTCCTTCTTAAAGGTTTATTATGTGAAACTTTGTTCCTTAGTGCTGTTTGAAGTGCTGAGTTTAAATGTCAATTACTTAAACAGGTATTTGTGAGCTTCAATTACGGTTCTAGCATGATGCTAGGAGCTGAATTTCATACTTTTCCCAGCATGCTTAGGATTCTTTAAAAGGTTTGGTATGTAACTACCCACCGAACCTAGTATTTTTTATACATGCTTCTCATGAGGTAGCTTTGGCATTGTTTTGCCTTAGGTTCCTGAGAAATCAATGATTCATGCTGGATAGTAATAATGATACAACCATATCATTCTTTTTGCTGCCCTGCAGTTATCTGTAAACCGTTTAATCATAGTGACAGTGTGCCTATTTTACAGAGAAAACAGATTCGGGCTCTAAAACCGATCATGGAGATGAAAACTGAACTTTGTTCACTGGAAGGTTGTTTTGTCTTCAGACCATCTGAACATCTGTTCATCCATCTATTCACCCATTCATCTATCTCTTCTGTTGAGCTCCAAATGAACAAAACCCACAATACTTTGCTGAGGGAGATACGAAGGTGAGTAAGACGCCATCCCTTGGTCTACCTGAGGATGAGTCCTCACCAGGTTGGGATCAGACCAGGAAATTCAAAGTATCTTGGAGGAAGCGGGCCAAAGTTTAGGACTGTATTCAAAACGAGAAAACATTTCAAGGAACAGTCAAGAAAGTAAGAAAGAGATGGTGTCTGGACTCCTCTTACCATGCCCTGCATCACTAGGAACTCTCTGGGCCCAGCTCTATCCAAGTTTGAAAATGGTTCTTTCTCTAGGCCCTGATCTCTGAAAGAAGGATGGGTGCTTACAAGCTGTCTTGAGATTAAAGTGGAACAGTAGCTAAATACTCCCACTCAAGTCCATGAAAAATACTGATACCAAAATTAGAAAGGGCCCCAGGGAGTTTGTTTATATAACATTATAGTCTCTTTCTCTCTGCTGAGGAGAAATAAAGAAAAAAAATTAATTTAGGTTGGAAGTGTATAATTTTTGACTATTGGAATAAGGTGGGGATAGAGATTTCACAAACATACTCTTAGGGGTTCTGGAAACAGTATAAATTCTCATTTGTCTTGAGGTAAGGTCCTGCTGAAATAAATAGACAAAGAGAATAGGCTAAAGATTATAATAGTTACAAACTTAAAGTATCCTCACCAAACAGTTCTGTTGAATTGTGAATTCTCTCACCTAGATGTTTGAAGCAGTAAATTTTCACACATGTACAAAATATATTTTAAGGGGTAGAAATTTACGAATCAGTGAAAGCAGGAGTAGAAGCTATTTCCAGGTCATGATCTTTCCCTGCTTCTCAAGTTGGAAACATGATTAAAGCCAGTTCTTAATTCACCTATCTTTCATTTTTAACTTTCAATCTAAACCTTCCAACATGTCTAAGGTCTCATTCCTGGAAAAGCTTTTGGTAGTCACTTTTTGGGACCTACAATTTTTGTAGCTTTTCATTTTTTTTTTTTTTTTACCATACCCTTTCTGCATCTTAGCCCCAATCTCCATATGTGGTCAGTAATGCCATCACCACCGGAAGTAAAATGGCCCTCAGCATTGGCCTGATTGCCCACATAAGGGCAGACACGGAAGGCAGAAAGGAGTCCAGCATTCATGGATCCTAAGTCACTCTGAAGCTTTCTGCTATAAAGAACACATTATTACTCACCTTATACACATGAAAATGGACACAAACATTATAGAATTATCTGAACGCTACAAAGAAAGTCAATCAGTGGGTCTGGGACTCTACCCCATGTTCACATGTCAGGCTGGGCCTCCCTTTGCAAGTCTCAGAAGGGCTTTATTAACAAACTAGCACTGTAATCTCTATCTCTGAATTCCATTAGGATGATAATAGTTCTAAAAGAAAACACTGTTCCTAATAGTTAAAAATAATAGCTAGCATTTTTTGAGCATGTTCTAGGCACTATGCTAGGAGCTTTCAAGTGTTATTATGAATACTTAATACAAACTGCTAATATTTACAAATGATGAAACAGGCTCAGGGAAGTTGTCTGACTCAAAAATCCTTGAAAAGCATCAAAAACGGCAGAATGTTAAACTACAATTCACATGAAACAGTATCAGTGAAACTGCTGGTTCATTTAAGACTATCATTTAAAATGACACTACACACACACACACACACACACATAAATGGAAACCCTGGTGGCATAGTGGTTAAGTGCTATGGCTGCTAACCAAGAAGTCGGCAGTTCAAATCCGCCAGGTGCTCCTTGGAAACTCTATGGGGCAGTTCTACTCTGTTCTGTAGGGTCGCTATGAGTTGGAATTGACTCGACGGCAGTGGGTTTGAGATATATATATATATATATATATATATATATATATATATACATATACATATACATATATATTTGGAGCCCTGGTGGTGCAGTGGTTAAGAGCTCAGCCATTAACCAAAAGGTCGGCAGTTCGAATCCACCAGTCGCTTCTTGGAAACTGTATAGGACACTTCTAGTCTGTTTTATAGGGTCACTATGAGTCCAAATTGACTCAGTAGTAGTGGTTTTGGTTTTGGTTATACGTATACATAAACACTCAACTACTAGCTGAAAGGTTGGAGGTCTGAATCTATCCAGAGGCACCATGAAAGACAGGCCTGGCAATCTGCTTCTGAAAGTCATAGTCTTGAAAACCCTACGGAACAGTTCTACTCTGCAACACACACGTGTAAAAATTTTATCAATCTGAAATATTTATATATATATTTTCAGAGACTACATCAGCCTGAGACCAGAAGAACTAGATGATGCCCAGCTACAACCGATGACTGCCCTGACAAGGAATACAATAGAGAATCCCTGATGGAGCAGGAGAGCAGTGGGATGCAGACCTCAAATTCTTGTAAAAAGACCAGACATCATGGCCTGACTGAGACTAGTAGGACTCTAGAAGTCATGGTCCCCAGACCTTCTGTTAGCCCAAGACTGGAACCATTCCCTAAGCCAACTCTTCAGACAGGGATTGGACTGGACTATATGATAGAAAATGATACTGGTGAGGAGTTAGCTCCTTGGCTCAAGGAGACACATGAGACTATGTGGGCAGCTCCTGTCTAGAGGGGAGATAAGAAGGCAGAGGGGGTCAGAAGCTAGCCGAATGGACATGGGGAATACAGGGTGGAGAAAAGGAGTGTGCTGCCTCATTAGCGGGAGAGCAACTAGGAGTATATAACAAGGTGTATATAAATTTTTGTATGAGAGGCTAACTTGATCCGTAAACTTTCACTTAAAGCACAATAAAAAAAGGTAAAATATTTATATATATTTTTTAAAAATCGATATTTTCACAGATATAAAGTGCTCCCACCTGTGGTGCTGATTTTCTAACAACCACAGTCCCACATGTGAGGCTTCTCTGAAAATGCTGCCACGACTGACTGAACCGGGAAAACGTGCCTGACACATGCATAAGACGGTTCTCACCTTGGTAGAGCCCAGGGAGTTCCACATAAATCTGTAGGAGTTTTGGCATAAAGACCTCCAGGCTTGGTGGGGCTACAGCTGAGCAGCCTAGAAGTTCTATTCTTTTCTTACAATAGTTTGTGAACTATGAGACCTAGCTCTGTGTTATCCAAGTATTGTAAATGCTTCCATACCATTTCAAGTACAATGATGAAAAGTTAGAAAACATTCTTCTAACATTATGTAGAACAACAACAACAAAAGCAGTTTTTTGCAAATCTTGTTTATGTGAGATAGCTGAGTAATTTGAACCTACTTTAAAAATTACAGCAGTAACAGCCAGGCTTTATCAGGTCAGTATTAGCTTCCTCATTAGCAAATCTGCGTTAAGCATTAAAGTTACCCCCAGTGGTAAGAGCTGGTAATCCGCAATGTCAAATGAAACAGCATGTTCAATGACCAGCGAACTTCTGGAAAATTAGTTCAAAATGATGCATCATTTTGTCAGACACTTAAGAATTCACTCTTTAGGACCTCTCCTTAGAAATATGAAACCCCTTAAAACCACTACCACAAATAGCCTACCTTTTAAATAACTGCCAAGCCACCTGCTTTTCTCCAGGAAACATCATAAAACTTGCAAGTTAGTAAGGCTGTGTAGAGCCTCCAAAATTTCTATCTTTCTGAAAAAGCTTACTTATTTTAAGAGACTTTATTTTGCCTTTTCTGAAAGTTGAAAAGAAAAAGTCTCCACATCAGATTCAGTTCCACGCATAGGCTTATTTGCAAAAGAAGGACTTATAACAGAGGTGGGTGCCAAAGAACACTTCTTTATCACTTTAGTCTTGACTTGGCACAGTGTTTCAGATGGTATTCATTTGGAATAAGGAGATCGATGACATAACTTGTCCAATCCTCCTCTGTAAGTGGCTCTACTAGAAGTGGATAGGGGCAGAAAAACATAAATTTGTCTGTCCGTAGGCAGCCAAAAACATAGCAACTCATCTTGGAGTAATTTAACCAATAAGATGATTTAAAGGACAGTTCAGTGGCACCATTTTTGGAAGGCAAAAGCTTAGCAGAAGAAACATAAATCAAAGGTGACTGGCAGGTAAAGGATATATGCAGCAATCAGCCAAACCATGTGCACACTGGCACAAATTCAATAAGATCATTTATAAAATTTTTAAGGCAGGAGTACACAAAAGGGGGTCTGGTGCTAACTAAATCCACAGATAGCTTACATGCCACTGAAATAAACACTTCCAGATGCGGGTGTACAAAAACCTTTCACAGAAAGAAATGTTTTCTTTCATAAATCTGAAGGAGGGACTCTTAGCAGAGAAGGGCAAGATGTCTGAAATCGAGACTCAGCTTCCTACAGACTGGAAGTGCTGGCTGAGGTGGAATAATTGTGTGGTGATGATGAACCGCACACTGTGTGCCTCCACTTGGAAGCATCACTACGATCAGTAGGACTGGCTTTCCGTTAAATCAGGGTAAAAATGCTAGCAACATGTCATCCCACAAAATCTGGCATCTGAGTTGCTCTCACTACTTAAGCTTACAGCTGTTTTTTTTTTGGGTGGTGGGGCAGGTGGTGGTTGAGAGAACAGAGATAATGGATTCACACAGAGACGGAAGCCACCCATCAAACTTTAGAAAGAGGATGCTTTGGAATTTACATTGGCACAAAGCTACTGCAGGCATGGCTTGAACGATAAAAGCATTTTCAAAAACTCATTAGATTATAGCCATCTTTCAGGAATGCGTGGCCAAATTCATTACTGGCTTAGAAGTCAATTTGTTCATCAAAGCAGCACAGCAGCATGTGGGGCTTTCTGGTCATATACATACAAACACCCTGTAAGTTCAAACAGAAAGCTAGAGTATCATTCTTACTTGTAAAGTTTAGGTGATCTTTGCATTAAGCTCCCCCTCTTCCACTGAAGACGTTCCCCCGAAATTTTTTTTTAAATTGTTTTAACAACTGTGTTAACAATTAACAAATGAAAGTTCTTTGTGAACATCTGAACACTGGATTTAGTCTTAAGGACACTTTTAGTTGTCTCTTCTAAATTATGAACTTGTCACTTATATTCTGCTCTCATTCAGATCTAGTTCTACTTATTCTATACACTAAATACCTCCTGAATACACGTTCTCTTCTCCGTGCTCCGTGCTCCCCACCATTGCTTAAGTGGAGGCGCTCCTGGCTTCTTGCCTGGAATATTAATACCGTAGCAGCATGTAATTGGTCCCTCTGCCTCCTGTCTGTCCCCACTCCAGTCTCTCCTCTGCACTGTCACCTGGTTTACTTTTCTACAACATAGATCAGTTCATATCTACCTTTGCTCAAAAAATCTAGACTAGCTCCTTATGACCCCACCAGTTCTTTAACAAGAAATTTTCCAAACAAAATCTTACTGTGAACACCTAATACATGTATCAGAGACAAAAAGTAAGATTTGTATCATTTAGAGCAAAACACCTTATTATTTGTAGAATTTCTGTAAAATGATTTGAGGCTTCTACAGAGCACAGATTGATAACTGCTGGCCTATATCATAAAGTCTAAGAAAAAAGCTTGGAATTCAATGTCCTTTTCAAAATGGCATTACCCTCCCACTTTTGATCCTTCATCTCCTCTCCAGGCATTCCAGTTCCAGTCCTTCACCTCTGCGTGAACAGCCAGGCTGCTTTCACACATCTACCTTTTTTATTTTATTTGTGTTCTTCTTCCTGACTGGAATTATTTTTTTTCAAAATTCCTACTCCTACCCCTCACCCTCTGTCTCATGAACTCTGCTTGGATGTTAATTGCTCTATAAAGCTTTCCCAACTTCCTTAGGCAGGTCATACCCTCCTTTCTTTGTTCCTGAAGCACCTTGTTCACCCACCAGTCACATGGCACTGCTTACATGTTCATCTCCTTCGCTTTATGGGAACACCCAGTTATTCATCTCTGCCATACCACACCCCCATCCCAACACACTTCTAACAGAATGTTTGGCAAATGTTTATTGAATTAATACATGGAGACATCAGAGCTACAAGGTTCTCAGGACATGTAGGGAGGTTAACACTGGGCCTTCACTTCTTAATCATTTGTAGTTCAGCCATACAAATACAGGTTCTGCCAAACGGGCTCTTGTTGCCTCATCTATACTCAGAAATCGAACGCCATCCTCTGTAGGTGAAGAGTGCTTTCATTCTACCAGGAAGGCAGCTCTTTGTTTTCCTAGCAATGGTGGGTGACAGATTGACTCAGGGCAGTACAGTCTTATTTTGCCTCCTTATTAATTTTAACTATTTGGGAGCTGGTTGTGTGGGTGAAAGATATTGCTTGCCACCAAAAACTAAAGTGAAGCTAGTTTACCAACACAAGAAGCTAGTTTACTCACATGGAGATTAACTCCTAGTACTGTCTTCTTTAGAACACTGGCTTTGGAGAAAAACTTCCTCCCTAGTTTCCTTCCTCCTTCCCTCTCTTCCTCTTTCTTCCTTTCCCTCCTATCGCCTCCATCTTCCTTCCTGCCTCCCTCCCTCCTTTCTCTCTTTCTCAACAACAAAGCCTGCTTAGATGAGAAATGCTTGATAACTGTAACTTCTTTACCTATTAGGCTCTTCCCTAATTAGTCTTGAATACATGCACGAGTGTTTCAGGTTAGATTAGGAATGCAGATTGAAGCTAGAGCCAGAAATATAGCCTCTAACTTCTCTCTACTGGAAATTGTAAAATCTGCACAAGTGTTTGAATTGGAATTGACAGGAACCCATAGGCCAGGCTGTGAACTTCTGGAGCTAGAGAGTCAACTCAAGTACTCCCTCCCTAATATTTTCACCACGGGCACAGCTGCCCATCTGTCACCTTGAATGCACCTGGGAAAATTCAGAGCCTGACACTGGGTTCTGCCCTCATGACCTCTGCCAACTAATCAGCCAAAATATTTCCAGATCTGGAGAGCCTACCCCACATTTTGGGCATCTGCCCAGAACTGTAAGTGTGCGCCAGTCAGGTGGGGGAACCTATCCAGGTGCCAGGGCAAGAATTAACATCTGACTGACACATGGGCTATGAATTTTCTCTTCTCACAGCTTGGGGTCATGCAGCAGCGGTGTGTGGGAGTGGAACATTTGATCTGTACATAATATAGCTGAGGGAATTTGGTTTAAATAAAATCACAATTAAAACACCAGTCAGGAAAAAAGGTGTAATTATTTTTTTACTACCTTGAATAAAGCCTTATATATGTTGGGCATAATGAGAGAAAGGTATCAGTTTCATTTACGAAAGGTTTACATTTTCCATTTAAAACCATTCACTTATTACATACTGGGATTAATTTTGCAAGGGCATCAGTAAATTAAATCACAGAATCACAGTTCAATGATTATTTCTGTCTGAGTAAACTATCTATCACGCTATTTAAGATATCACCACAAAGTAAATCATCTCTAGTTCTACCGGCTCGTATCTCTGGTGCTTGGAAGGGGTTTTTGTCATGCTCTCAATAAAACGGTACACAAGCATCTCACTTAGAGAAAACACGCTTATGAATGGTATGTGTTTTGAACAATAATAAATAAAAAATATATATTTTAATTAAAGTAATATGCTGTTTTCCAGTATCCACCTAATTTAGGTTTAAAATTTTAAATAACATTTTTGCTACATCGACATGAGCAATTTAATATACTGAACTGTGTATCTAATTCCATATTTACAACCTTCTTGCTTATTGATAAAGACTTCAAAGGAGTTTCCTGCTATCTTCAGAGCATAAACAATTTTTAAATTT
This sequence comes from Loxodonta africana, assembly GCF_030014295.1. NCBI lineage: Eukaryota > Metazoa > Chordata > Mammalia > Proboscidea > Elephantidae > Loxodonta > Loxodonta africana. The sequence goes on from NC_087342.1 coordinate 107,756,708, forward strand.
AGAAATATCTCAGCTTAGTTTAGTTCCTCGCAACTAATCCTTTGACTGCTTTCATAAAGTTCTGAGTTAAAAGAATCTTGTTTTTTTTTTTGAAGAGATAATTTCCTTTTGGGAATCACTCAAGGGATTTTTCCATTCTATTCTCCATTGCCTCGGAAGATTGCAGACTCCTGGAACCTACAATAGGATACTTTTATCTAAAAATTTAGTCCCTTTAGACTATTTGGCACAAAAAGTTTCTCTTCGGTGTCAGTTACCGATTTTTCCCTTGTAGCTATGTCCAGGTTCTCTATCCTTATCCCAAAATAAGGTCAGCTTTTTATATTGACTAGAGATTCATTAACTTCTTGAACTACTTCAAATTCAAAGAGACTTTGAAGGATACAGACTTGGCTATCACTTTCATTTCTTCTTTAACCAGCCCCCCTATTAGAAAAGACTGATCTTTTCCTTTTCAAACTATCTTCTTCAAAATTCTAGCATTCTCTGGGGGGTTTCTAGGGCCTCATTTTTTTTTTTTTTTCAGATGCCTATTTACAATCTTTGTGCTACTTAAAATAAAGGTTCTGTCATCTCTTGTATTTGAATTTCTTATAAATGTTTTGTTGATTAGGAAGTTATGTCTTAGAATTTTGCTTTGTTTGCTGTGCTTTCTTGATATTTAGATCAGCCAAAATACTCTGTATAAAACTGTGCAAGAGAGGATATCTTAGGATGTTTGCCCCATGCTGAATGGAATGTGACATTTTACCACTGATGTCAAACTAAAGACAGGAAAAAGCAAAATATGTTTGAGTAGTCACTGCATACTGTAGACACAACTGTGAGCTGTGAATAATACTAGGAATTTCTAAAGTGGAGTTGGATGATTTCTTATGAATAAATTCACTGGCTGCCCCATGGTAAGGTGTTGTTGCCATTAAAAACCCATTTCCGTCAAGTTGATTCTGGCTCATGGGACCCTACAGGACGGAGTAGCACTGCTTCATAAGGTTTCCAAGGCTGTAACCTTCACAGAAGTAGACTGCCACATCTTTTTCCTGTGCAGTGGCTGGTGGGTTCTAACTGCTGACCTTTCATTTAGCAGCTGGGTGCTTGACCATTGCGCCACAAGGCTTCTTAGGTGTTGTTGCAAAGTTCAAATGAGATAGGATCTCTCTCTCTCTCTTCCCTTCTCTCCCTACAATCTATAATGTGATTGTACCAGCTTCACTTGGCAATCCAGAATTATGATGTTATGTTTACAACAGCAGAAAAAGTATCAGTAATGGTGGTTACCAAGTTTGAATTCAACAGACAAAATAAAATAAATCTGTCTTTGAAACTTTTAAGCAAATATTTGTTAGAGAAGGGTCCTTAGGTGACTGAGATTTCCATTGTGACATGTTTCAGGAACTTATGCTTTAGGACATGTTCAAAAAATATTTTCCAGAAAACCATGAAGAGTTACACTGGATAAGAAACCCCCAGATTGACTCCAACATGTACCAGTTTAGAAATGTGAACACTTGTCAGATAGTCTGTGATGCAACTTAGAAACAAAAATTCCTTATTATTTCTCTTTTAAGCCAAGAGTGTTATAGACCTATGTATGCTGTTATTTAGTTGGAATCGACTCGATGGCACTGGGTTTTTGGGGTGTGCTTTATTAAAAACAGTTATATTTGTGAATCAAAATCTATTCAATACTGTGTAACTAAAATAAAATATGGATATAAAGTAGATGCTGTGATGGACATAATATTCCAACACTGATTTCAAAACACCTTCACTGATCGTAATGAAAATGATTTAGAGTGTGCCTTCTAGATACAACATACAGGTTTTCTGAAACATTTGATCAAAAAATCTCTTTCTTGTGGAATAGCTTTTAATACCTCTTGGGACACTTGTATTCTACACAATGTAGTTTAAGAAATGCTAGCTCACACGCTCAGGATAAGACCACTTAAACAGTTAAGAAGAGAGGTCAGACTGCAAAGACGAAATTTAACAAGTAGGATTAGTGAGAATTCACTGATGCCCATGGTCCGAAGTGAACCACAGAGCATTTAGCTTCTGCCCATAGAAAAGAGTGGCTGGACATGGAGTTAAGAGTCAGGGCAGATCCAGGGGTTGCATATTAGCTTTCATACTTACTATGAGACCTCAGCTTTTTTTTTCCTCTAAATTTCAGTTCAGTGGCAATAATAACAGTAACTTTGCTATGTTGTTGTGAGAATTAAATAAGATAATGCAGGTAAAACGGTACTTTTAAAGTATTGTAGAAGTTATTATTTGATCAACTAACACTTGTCTCAGATTCTAATAACTTCTTTCCTCAAGTCTTCTAAAGTCCTTATTTCTCCACTTCCAACATTTTCTCTTCATAATCCTAAATTGAACACTATATTAATTGAACTAAATAAAACAGCTGATGCATTCAACAGTTTTCAACATGAGAAACAATTTCATACGACATGACCTGATGAATTTTGTAACTGGAAAGTTTTACCCTCACCCTATTTTAAAATTAAAAACAACTAAAAGTTTCATATTCTTCTGGAGAACATTCAGTTTTAGGTTACTTTTGTACAATAAATATGCCACATGTTAATTTTTTTCCTGAGAATCAGGGTCTCACAATTATAAAAAGATATTTGGCTCTAATCTGTGATAGATTTAGTGCTTTCAAATATTTATTGAGAAACTTTCTAGTAAAAGTACAAATATTTAAGAATTCTTGCCAAGTTTATACTTGGCATTAACATTTGAAAATTATTCTAATACTTTGTGACATTTAATTTTTTAGGCTGAACACATAAAATACAGACAGAAGTGTAATGTGCTCATAAGAATTATTCATGAATGTGAAACTCTAGATAAAAATAGTCAAAGCAATCCACCATGCCACTTTTATTTTTAAAAGAGAAGTTCATTGTGAGAAATTCTTAGAGGAAATTTCGTATTTTTAATCCCTATTTGTCTATTACTGACATAACTGTATAACTTATGATGTGACAGCGCCCCTAATACACATATAGACTTCAAAGTAAATGGCAATAACGGAAAGAGCATTAAATTGAGAGTTAGGAGGCTGGATTCCAAGGTCAGCTCTGTCATTCACTTGTACTTTTGGGGACATCTCAGAGTTTCTCCCAACTCCTAGTCAGCTTTAAAATGCTATGATTCTGTTTCAGAATTTAAGCCAACTGAGTGGAAATCCTGGTGGCGTAGTGGTTAAGTGCTACGGCTGCTAACCAAAGGGTCGGCAGTTTGAATCGGCCAGGCGCTCCTTGGAAACGCTGTGGGGCAGTTCTACTCTCTCCTATAGGGTCGCTATGAGTCGGAATCGACTCGACGGCACTGGGTTTTGGTTTTGGTTTTTTTTTGGAGTGGATATTGAAGAGACTTGATTCTAGGGAAGCACTTAAGATGTTATTTAGGTTAATGAACAACTAAGTATAATCAAATGAATAATTTATGGTTTCACTATTCTAGCTCAACAGAACATCACCTGATTAACATGCAAGCTCAGAGGGCTAACATACTTTTCTACTGTGAATATCATTCAGGAGAAATTAAAATAGATTTAGGCATTACACACAGGACTGTGTTATGTCATCTCACTCAGTGAACACAGTTTCGTTTCTCTGGCTTTCAAAATTATAGACCTGGTTTTATATCAGCCATTTACAGTACTTCCCAACGAGAGCTAGGATTGAGCTTCAGGGTAGGTAACCATGGGCGCTGCCCACGGTGGATAAATACTGAGGATATAGATAAAACATATGTCTGACCATCTTCCGTATGAGAATTAGTACACTGGGTTACTCTTATGGTATTTTCTTTGACAGAAAAAACAAAATGCTTTAATTATAAAAGTCTATTTGATTTATAAAAAATTAAATGATTTTAACTTCTAAGCCCATACAAGAAAATTCTAAGATTAAAAAAAAAAAATCAGGCAATACTTGAATTTTAATGAATATTAGACTGAAAAGAAAGTTCTTTTCAAACTATTAAATACCAATCAATTTTCTGACAACACATATATAACTTTTGCTATGTCCTGTGTTTAGAACCCTGAAGCACTTAATTTTTTCCCTTCATATATTCAGGTAATAGCATGATATTATCCATGTTTTTGAAAAGAACACAGAACAGAAAACAGAAAGACCTGAGATATACTAATATACCAATATACCTAATATATAACAATTTAATAGATGATAAATAAAACAATCCCGATAAATAGGAATAGGATGGATTTATTCATTTAATTGGGCGGGAAATTTTGGTAAATTAGTTCTCATACTGTACAAACTCTCACCCTAAACATTAGAGCAAAATGTACTAGAATTAGAGTTAAATGCAAAATACAATTTTTAAAAAAGTAAAAATATAGGTGTATATTTAACTAATATGGGTATAAAATGATTTCTTAATCATAAAACAATGTAAAAATTGCGAAGGAAAATACTGGTAGCTCTAACTACATAAAGTCCTGTATATATTAAAAAAAAAAATCAAAAGATAAAGAACGGGGCATCATGAGTTGGAATCCACTTAATGACAACTATTAACAACATGCAGCTAGTAAAAAACATATTTTTAAAGAATATATAATGGCATTAGTAGGTTTGGTTTTTCTGGTATAATGGCATAAAAGAGGTACATCACAAGATGATAAACCAAAAAAAAAAAAAAAAGTTTAGAATAATCTCAAATCTCAATTTTGCTTGAATATTAATATATGTATACGAAGAAAAAAGGTTGAAAAGACAGGGATATACTAACAATAGTTGTTCCTAGGATGGAAGTTTTCTTTTATTCTTTCTTAATTTTCTAACATACTAGGTACTTCTTTTATAATCAGTAAAATGAAGTTTTAAAAACTAAAGAAAATGAGGCTAGTTATAATTTGTTTTTAAAAAATTATTACCAACTTTGATATAGTAATCAGTCTCTGAAAAATTTTTTTCCATAATAACTTGTACAAATATATAAATTCATATAAACTAAAATTAAACTTTGTAAACATGAGGACATCCCATTTGTTCTTTAGATTTTATTTTCATAGGAGAAACTTAAAATTAAGCTCTCTAAAAGCTGGATGGTAACGATGTCCACTCAGTTACTGAGGCTTTTATTTTGGTATGACTTTTAACGATAAAAAACCATTAATTCTCTTCAACTGTTGTGAATCCAAAAAGTAAAATGAACATTTCTTCTCAGGGACAATAATGTTTAAATGGTATTTAAATTTTAATGACATAAACTAGCAGTCTGTAAGGAAATCCAGTTGTTATTTTTCAGGGGTTACAAAGTGAGGCCACGTGGTTTCTACAGTGTGTGTGTGTGCGTGTTCAGACGGTGCTGGGGGAAAGGTTTCTACTTTAGTCTGTTTTCTTTTAGAAATTATACTAAAACTACTAATGCTACCACTTCTGCTATTATCAATATAATTTATCGAAAACTTACTACATGTCAAGTTTATAAAAACAAAACCAGTTACCACTGAATCGAGTCTGACCTTTGGGAAGCTGACTGCCAGGCCTTTCTTCTGAGGCTTCTCTGCGTGGTTTGAACTGTCAGCCATCAGTACTTAGTAGCCCAGAGGTTAATGGTTTGCACCACACAGGGATTCTTGCCAAGCTCATAAAAAACTCATCACAGTTGAGAGGATTCCAACTCACAGCAACCCTATAGGACAGAGCAGAACTGCCTCATAGGGTTTCCAAGGCTGCAAATCTTCTTTTTTTTTTTTTTAAATTGTACTTTAGATGAAGGTTTGCAGAGCAAATTAGTTTCTCATTAAATAATTAATACACATATTGTTTTGTGACATAGGTTGCCAACCCCACGACATATCAACAGTCTCCCCTTCTCGACCTTGGGTTCCCCATTACCAGCTTTCCTGTCCCTTCCTGCCTTCTTGTCCTTTCCCCTGGGCTGCTGTGCCCATTTAGTCTCATTTTGTTTTATGGGCCTGTCTAATCTTTGGCTAAAGGGTGAACCTCAGGAACGACTTCAGTACTATGTTAAAAGGGTATCCGAGGGCCATACTCTCAGGGTTTCTCTAGTCTCTGTCAGACCAGTAAGTCTGGTCTTTGGGTGTTAGAATTTTGTCCTACATTTTTCTCCAGCTCTGTCTGGGACCCTCTATTGTGATCCCTGTCAGTGCAGTTGGTGGTGGTAGCCAGGCACCATTTAGTTGTGCTGGAGTGAGTCTGGTGGAGGCTGTGGTAGTTGTGGTCTATTACTCCTTTGGATTAATCTTTCCCTTGTGTCTTTGGTTTTCTTCATTCTCCCTTGCTCCAGACAGGGTGGGACCAGTGGAGTATCCTAGATGTCCACTCACAAGCTTTTAAGACCCCAGGTGCTACTCACCAAAGTAGGATGTAGAACATGTTCTTTATAAACTGTGTTATGTCAACTGAAATAGATGTTCCCTGAGACCATGGTCCCCAGCCCTCAGCCCAGTAAATCAGTCCCTCAGGGAGTCTGGATGTGTCTATGAAGCTTCCATGGCCTTGCCTTGGTCAAGTGTGCTGAATTCCCAAGTATTGTGTACTGTCTTACTGGTCACCAAAGTTATCACTTATCTATTGTCTAGTTAGTGTTTTTTCCTTCCCACCCCTCCCTTTCCTAGTAACAATCATTGTTTCTTTTTGTGTGTAAACCTTTTCATGAGTTTTTATAATAGTGGTCTCCTACAGTACGTGTCCTTTTGTGATTGACTTATTTCACTCAGCTTAATGCCCTCCAGATTCATCCATGCTATGAGATGTTTCACAGATTCATCACTGTTTTTTATCGTTGTGTAGTATTCCATTGTGTGTATGTACCACAGTTTATCCATTCATCTGTTGATGGGCAGGGCACCTAGGCTGTTACCATTTTTTTCTATTGTGAACGCCACTACAATGAACACAGGTGTGAATATGTCTATTAGCGTGACAGCTTATTTCTCTAGGATATATTTGTATGAGTGCAATTGCATGTCCAGCTTTTTAAGGAAATGCCATATTGTTTTCCAATATAGTTGTACCATTTTGCATTCCTATCAGCAATGCGTAAGAGTTCCAGTCTCGCTACAGCCACTCCAACATTTGTTATTTTGTGTTCTTTTGATTTGTGCCAGTAATGTTGGGTTGAGATGGTATCTCCTTGTAGTTTTGATTTGCATTTCTCTAATGGCTAGTGATCATGAGCATTTCCTCATGTGTCTGTTAGTGGCCTGAATATCTTCTTTGGTGAAGTGTCTGTTCACACCCTTTGCCCATTTTTTAATTGGATTATTTGTCTTTTTGTTGTAGAGGTACTGGATTTTCCTAAAGGTTTTAGAGATTAGACCCCTGTCAGATTTGTCATTGCAAAAAATTTTTTCCCAGTCTGTAGGCTCTCTTTTTACTCTTCTGGTGAAGTCTTTTGGTGAGCATTTTAAGTGTTTAATTTTAGAAGATCCCAGTTATCTAGCTGGCCTTCTGGTGTTTGTGTATCGTTATTGTTTATATCCTATTTATGCTGTACATTAAGGCCTCTAGCATTGACTCTATTTTTTGTTCTCTGATCCTTATTGTTTTTGGTTTTATATTCAGGTCTTTGATCCATTTTGAATTAGTTTCTGCATATGCTGTGACATACGGGTGACATTTCATTTTTTTTGCGGATGGACATGTAGTTTTGCCAGTATCATTTGTTTAAAAGACTGTCTTTTCCCCATTTGATGGACTTTGGGCCTTTGTCAAAGATCAGGTGACCACAGGTGCATGAATTTACAACTGAGTTCTCAATTCTGTTCCACTGGTCAATGTATCTATCATTATACCACTACCAGGCTGTGTTGACTACCAAGCTGTATAGTAGGTTCTGAGGTCAGGTAGTGCTTGTCCTCCTACTTTATTCTTATTCTTCATTCAATAGTGCTTTACTTATCTGGGGCCTTTTTCCTTTCCATACAAAGTTAATGATTAGCTTTTCCATCTCACTGAAGAATGCTGTTGGTATTTGGATCGGGATTGCATTGTATTTGTAGAGTGCATTGGATAGAATCCACATTTTCACAATATTGAGTCTACCTCTCCATGAGCACGGTGTGTTTTTCCAGTTATGTAGTGTGTTGAAATCTCTTACTACTATTGTGGAACTTTCAATTTCTCTTTTCAGTGCTGTCAGAGTTTGTTTTATGTATTTTGGAGTCCTGTCATTGGGTGCTGTCTTGGTCATCTAGTGCTGCAGAACAGATATACCACAAGTGGATGGCTTTAACAAAGGGAAATTTATTTCTTCACAGTAAAATAGGCTAAAAGTCCAAATTCAGGGTGTCAGCTCCAGGGGTAGGCTTTCTCTCTCTGTCAGCCTTCTCATCAGTCTTCCCCCGGACTAGGAGCCTCTCTGCACAGGGACTCCAGGTGCAAAGGATACGCTCTGCTCCTGGTGCTTCTTCCTTGGTGGTATGAGGTCCTCAACTCTCTGCTTGCTTCCCCTTCCTTTTATCTCTTCTGAGATAAAAGGCAGTACAGGCCACACCCCAGGGAAACTCCCTTTACATTGGATCAGGGATATGACCTGGTAAGGGTGTTACAATCCCACCCTAATCCTCTTTAACATAAAATTACAATCACAAAACGGAGGACAGCCACAGAATACTGGGAATCATGGCCTAACCAAGTTGATACACACATTTTTGGGGGACATAATTCAATCTGTGACAGGTGTGTAGATATTACAATTATGTCCTCATAATGGATTGCCCCTTTAATCATTATATAATGTCCTTCCTTGTCTTTTACGGTAGATTTTTTTTAAACTCTATTTTATCTGAGATTAGTATTGCCACTCCTGCTCCTTTTTGGTTACTGTTTGCTTGATAAATTTTTTTCCATGCTTTGATTTTTAATATATTTGTGTCTTTGTTTCTAAGGTGTGTCTCTTGTAGACAGCACACTGATGTCCTTTTTTTTTTTCTTTTTTTAACCATTCTATCACTCTGTCTCTTTATGGGTGCATTGAGTGATTTACATTCAGTGTGAATAGGTGGGAGTTTATTGCTGTCATTTTCCTTTTTTTGTGTGCTGCTGACATTTACTTTGTTCCTTTTACTCTTCTGTGCCGAATTCCTTTTGTTTGTGGATTTTTTTTTTTTTTTTTTTGGTTCTTTCATTTTTGTAGATTTTGTTTACTGAGACTTTGTTTTTCTTACTTTGATGAATAGGTTTGTTAACTTTCTCTGTGGTTACCTTGAAATTTGACCCTATCTTTTTATTACTTGCTATCGCCTTGACTCCTTCTCCATTTGAAAGTTCTAAACCTACACAAGGGTATAAATCTTTATGGAAGCAGACTGCCCTATCTTTCTCCTGCAGAGAGGCTGGTGGGTTCAAACCATCAACCTTTCGGTTAGCAGTCGAGCTTTTAACCATTGCACCACCAGGGCTCCACAGTCAAGATCACAGTACTCCTTATATCCTACTATGAAGCATACTCCATTCTTATCCTCATTTTATCTACGAGAAAACTGAGCCATAGAGAGGTTAAGAAATTTGCTTAAGGCTACTTAGCTAGCTGGTGGCAGAGTTGGGATCTAAACCCTGGCCATTTGATTCAAGGATCAAAATTTTTGATCTTCATACAATATAACCTCGCATAATATCAACTACTAAAAGAATCCAAAACCTGTGACTCATAGTGACCCTAATAGGACAGAGTGGAACTGCCTCATAGCGTTTCCAAGGAGCAGCTGGTGGACTTGAACTGCCAATCTTTTGATTAGTAGCCAAGCTCTTAAGCACTACGCCACCAGGGCTCCACTAAAAGAATAAAAAAACAAAAACAAAAAACCCCACAAATCACAGACTGAAGTGATATTCAGAATTATTTAAAAAATAAACAAGAAGCAAAGAGCAACATCAGTTTCTTTTAAAAGTCTTTTAGAATGTGCGTATATGAGATCAGGTGGGGATAGTTATAAAAGTGTATGTTCTAGAAGCTGGGGGGTTGGAAGGCCTGAATTTTAGCTCTGGCTTTATCATTTAATCTAATTAATATCTTAACCTCTAAGGACAGTTACTTTAGTCTTCTAGGTATGATACTTTCTGCCATCTTCTGTATTAGGTTGAGAATAAAGGAGAAAGAAATTACCAATTAAGACCTATATGCCAAAGACATTCCTGTTACAACTGTATGAGCAGGGTTGGATGGTTTGGAAGCATCTCCTCAGAACTCATGGAAGCAGTGTTCACAGGTGAGTGGCAGGTGGTTGATCTTTATACAATCCTCACCCTTTCCTCCCCATGCCAGCACCTACTGTAAAACAAAACATTCTTTGTATTCTTTTTCCTCTCCTCTACCCAACACTATATTGTCTCAACTAGTTCCCAAGATAAAGAACTCACAATTCTTTATACACTGAACTATATTCCTGAAACTGAACATGTAATTTTGCATAAAATTATTTTCGGACATCACATAATAGAAGATAGAATACCTGAGTAAAACAGATTTGATTCATGCTGGAATTAAGTTTCCGCATAACCTACTGCTTGTTATTTTAATTCTCCAAATCAATGTAGAATTGTTGGACACTGGATATATGTGCATCAAGTTGTGAATACTCTAAATTAGAGATCACATTTATATACACCTACGACAAGCAGTCTGGATTCTGAATGACATGCTGCAAAGAAAAAAATCTATATGCTTAATAAACTGGCTATTTATTCGCTTTTTAGTTTATAAAAGAAGTTTTACCTTAGAGTTAAGTCAGCTCAGCCTTTCTTTAGGAAAATTTAGCTCTCCATCTACAGTTACTATAGAGGTCAGCCCACATGCCTCCCCTCTTCTTAGAAGTTGTTGCTCAAAGGCTAGATAGCAACATATCCCATTGCAGCATAAAGTACCATCTCAGGGCTGGACAAGGGGAACTGAACAGTAGCATTCCCAATATCAGGAGGTTTCTACCATGAGCTTCTCTTTTGAGCAGCTGAAGGTACGTGGAAGTTAGGGCAGGGTGGGCTACATTGTTGGTATACACAGTTCACAATCCACCCCCCTTTAAAGAGAGAATTTTTAACTGTAAAAGGCAGATTTTTGTATATACCACAAAACTCTGTCTCCTTCATCGTGGTACTCGTGACATAAAACAGAGTAAGCATATTCAGCGTCGCATCAACTCTGCCCTGTAGGCTGAGCAAATTCTTATAGCTCCAGGCCATGGAGCAAGCCCTTCAGACAGGATCTTTCTGAGGAGGGGTCAGCACCTGGGGCCCCTCTGGGGCGAGGTTCTTTACCATTTGTTGTTGATTTTACCTGTCTTCTCTGGTAGTGGCTAAAGAAGCCTCCCAGGTTATGGTTTATTTATTTTACCCAGATTTATCTGGATAAAACATTATTTAATTGCATTATTAGTCATAAAAAGCAGATTGGCTACATGTTTATTAGATTAAAAACTAGCTTAAGCTATATCTGAATGTAGTTTCAAGCATATTTTTTCAAACCATATACTACAATCTTAGATTATAAAAGAAACAATACACAAATAATAAAGTACCAGGTTAGAAATGGGGAAAAATACATAGATAGAAGGATAAATGGATAGACAGGCAAACAGTGTCATCAGTCAAGATGGTTCTTAAGTGATCTGTCACTTGAGATTATTTAAAACAAAAAAAACTTGAAGAATTAATCAGCCATCGCTTCTTTTTAAGGAAATACCACAGACTTCATGATAGGAAGTTTTCTCTTTACATTAGATACATTTTCCTTTAATTTTATCCATTACCTCTTAGGTCAGTTTTCAAAAATCCCGTTTCTCTTGCTACTCTTTAATTACTTCTAGATTATTATCAGCACTGCCTCCTTTTTCTTCCCTCTCCACTGCATTTCTTCAACCTATTAGTCATTATTTGGCTCTAACCTATGGAGTTAATGTTTTTAATGTTTCCTTATAAGTCAGTTCTTTCCAATTCAGTTGGTTTTTAAACTCTTATTAACAATCATCTCATATTTAAAAAAACTCATCTTTTTGGCATATCTGCTTACAATAGCCTCACCACCTATCATGCAGAAATAAATAAAATAAAACAGGGGATACTTGATTTCATTCTTTCTTTTCAATTTTAAGAATCTAAAAGCACTCAGGTAAAATAATATATAGCTTTAATCAACAGTATTAGAATCGTGTTCTTATGATATACAAGACAATTTTTAAATTTAAATAAAGGTGAAAATAAGTCCCTGTTAACAAAAATCTTCTGCAGACAAATGTACATTCTCGTTACACTAAGAACCCATAAACTTAACAACACCGAATGAGAACAAAAGGAGCCCTGATGGTACAGTGATTACAGTGCTTGGCTGCTAACTGAAAAGTCAGAGGTTTGAACCCACCAGCTGCTCAGATGGAGGAAAAATCTGGCCTTCCTCTCCTGTAAAGACTACGGCCTAGGAAACCCTATGGGGCAGTCCTACTCTGCCCTGTAGGGCTGCTATGAGTTGGAATCACCTAGATGGCACACAACAATAAGAACAAGGAATGAAAAGAAAGCGTTCTCTTTAAGCAACATAATAGGGTGAGGGGGAAGGAGATGTGCAATTTAGAACTCGTGAGTTCTAGGAACAGGTAAAATAGTAAAACCATACGCATGAAAAATGTATACTATGTTATCTATATTTATTTATGCATAATATGTACTACATATATATTCTGCTTTAATATGGTAAAGCAGAAGTGAATATCAAAAAAGAGTAAATTCTTATTTTCCTCAGTTATGTAAATTAAGCCTCACTTACTGAAAATCAAACCAAATTCTTTATAAACAGAGAAGGACTTGGAGAAATTCTTATTAACAAGGAGATTATAAAAAAGGGAAAGACTACGACTATCTAATTTAAAACACACACAACACACCCACACACATTTTCTTTGGTGTTGAAATATCAAGGCTTTAATTCCCAATTTAAAAATAAAAAAGTCTGATTACAAGCTTTCAAATCATTTGAAGATGTGAAAGACTGTCTACATTTCAGCCTAGTTATGAAATCATTTCTTCTTCTTCCAACTCAAAGTATGTTTAGGAGCAAGACATCTGATAGAAGTGGTATTGCCAATCTAACCAATTTTAGAATATAAAGTGCTTCTAGGATTATTCGGATACATATAATTTGACAAAAAAGTTTTATAAACCCAAGCTTTGAAAAATACAAAATATAAACCTAACAAAAAAAAGTATAATTTGTAATTGAAAGAAAATATTTTGTAGAAAAAAAATTTGTCCTTCCAAAAAGAGACAAAAATGACTAACTTTTATTTCCCAAGAGAATTATGCCACTTTTATACAACAAAATTACAGTCACCACAAATTGCTTTCAACAATTCCATTGCCTCTTCATTTGACCACTTGAAAATCAAAATTCTTTCAGATTATAAATATAACTTTTTATAACTCTGTTATTACGTACTGTGAATGGGGAAAGGGGGCCAATCTTGTGGCTGTAGCGTCGAACGGCCTCTCTGATGTGGCAGGGCTGGATGGCATCGCTGTGAGCCTCAACACCACAGGCCGCGGTGCTCTGTGACAGAAAAACACATAAATTGTTACTAAATCAAAAACACACAACAGAACTACAGTGTATAAAATATGAAAATAAACGTTTATAAAATGGACCATTTTTCCCCTCAGGACGCACATCACTGCTGCCATACGCTACATCTAAAAAAAAAAGTTCCATTAACAAATCAAAGATGACATTTACATGACCCCTTCCTAACAGATCTACCATATGCAATTTTTATGCCCACAATATTTCACCTAGGTCTGTATGTGACGGTGCAGGAGAATACAGCCACTTGCATGCAGATGAAAAGTCACAGGGACTTGCTGGAAGAACCACAAGAAGGTATTTTTTTTTTTTTTAAATATTTTAAACATTTATTTTTATAAATGTTTCTTGTGAGCTTCTCGGAGATATTTCTGAAATAACTTGAGATCCATTGATTTTAAAATGAAAAATGTAAACTTGCTATATATTTATTTATAATACCGTAGACTGCCATAAAAAACCATTTCAACTTGGTTCCTAATTTTCTAGGTGTCCAGTGAGGGTGCCTTTCTATTTTACCCTGCCTTATCTGTAAAAGATAGGTTTGAAAGTACAGAAAGACACAAAAAAGATTATTTGCAATGAGAGTGTGGACACCAACTCAAGAAATCACAGATACGTGTGTGTATGTGTGTAAAACATGATTTTCTTAAAAATTAAAATGTTCAGTGGGGCAATAGATCTCATGGTCTAGTAGCAGGCTCTGGCTTCTCACTGTTGTTAATGTGCGCGGAGTGGGTTCCGACTCAAAGTGACCCTATACGACAGAGTAGAACTGCTCCATACAGTTTCCAAGGATATAATATTTGTGGCAGCAGATAGTCAGGTTTTTTCTCCTGCAGAACCGCTGCTGGGTTTGAACCCCAACCGTCCCATCAGTAGCCAAGTGCTTAACCATTGCGTCACCTGGGCTCCTTGGTTTCTGACTACCTAGATCCAAATCTCAGCTCTGTCAGTTACCAGCTCCAAGCTGTGAAATATGTCTGGGCCTCAGTTTCTTCATCTGTAAAATTAGAATAATGGTTATAATTGTTTCATAGGATTGTGGTGAAAATTAAATGAGTTGATATATGTAAAGCACTGACAGTATCAGGTTAGTATTTAAATTAAGGGTAAAAAATGGAACCTCTAGATTCTTAATATGCTAATTCACTTTAAAATGTATTGGGCACCAGACGTCAGGTTATCAACCTTAAAGAATCATGAGAAAGAAATTTTAGCTTATGTATTACTATAACTGTGGCCTACAAGTCATTCACAGCCACGTAATTAAGATAATCTGTTTTTCTGGTAATTATTACAACTATTACTCTTATAATGCCTAGTAGGGGTAGAACTAGCATTACTTCTATGGATCTCAATTTGGCAAAATCTTATCAAAACGAAAATACACAACCTCTTTGACTCAGCCATTTCACTTCTAAGAATTTATCCTATAGACACATAACACAGGTGTGAACCGGCATGTATATGAGAATATTCACTGCAGCACTATTTGGACTGATGAACTAATGTTCATCAATGAGGGATGAGTTAAGTAAACTATAATACATCCATTCAATGAAACAGAAATCACAGCAGCCACTAAAAAGAAGGAGGCAGTTCCACACATACTCCTATGAATATATAACATAAAATATTACATGAAAGAAAGCAAGATGCTCAATTGTGTGGCACTATGTTACCACTTGTCAAAAAAAAAAAAAAAGGCAAACTGAACATTATCTACTCATTTAGGCATCTCTGCACAGGTACACTAAAAACCAGTAATAGTGCTCATCTCTTAGAGGGAAAATGGAAGACATGTTGTGGAGAGACATACTTGTCACTGTAGTCTATATTCCCCATTTTTTGGAAATATACTTTTTAAATTTTTGTACATTTTACTTTATTTTTCCACCTTGTGTTATGCATTTCCTATTACAAACCAGTAAAATAGCTTTAAGAGTCCTAAAAAAAAAAAAAAATCTATTATCCAAGTTGAACATGAAAAAAAGACTTATAACATAAAACAAAACAGAAGATCTTGATTATTTTAAAAAGATTTGCAATAAGCCAAACAGAAATTTACTCTAGGGTATCTTTCTCAATTTCATTCCAATGATGCCCTAAATAACATATCTGCTGTGCCCACAATAACAAGGATTAAGTTATTTTAACCCCTCACTTTGGCATTGCTGTAAAAGCGCACAGTTTCTTTGAGCGCTTTCTTGATCCTTATTTCAGATATTTTGTTTCAGTTGGGATATATTAGAATAAATGCAATTATCAGGGCCCCAGATGAAGATAAAGACTCTTCTGTGAGTCAGTTCTGCTCCATTACATGCACATGACTAATATAGACTTGGAGCCTTGGTGGCACAGTGGTTAAGAGCTCAGCTGCTAACTAAAGGGTTGGCAGTTCGAATCCACCAGCTGCTCCTTGGAAACGCTATGAGCAAGTTCTAGTCTGCCCTATAGTGTCGCTGTGAACTGAAACTGACTCCACGGCAATGTTTTTTTTTTAAATACAGACTCATTCACCTGCTCAGTATAGCAAATGCCTGTGAAGTAGGCTGAGGCTTCTACATGATTGCAAAAATGCATGCAAATACTTAGCTAGATTTGGAATCTAAAGTAACTGTTCCAGTTGAAGCTCAAGAGGAAATAAAGACGGAAGGGAGATATCAAGAGGCCAGTATCCTGGATAGCAAGTGGGGTGGCGAGTTCTTCCTGTGTGTTTCTCTATGGATTCTCATGAAGTTACTCCTTTCTCCCTGCAAATTGGGTTTACTTCTCCCTTCCTTCCTCCATGTCCAACAGAGATTCTGCTTTTCCAAATCAACTTTGTTTTGGTATATAATACTTTGGAAACCTGGCGGCACAGTGGTTAAGGGCTACAACTGCTAACCAAAAGGTTGGCAGTTAGAATTCACAAGCTGCTCCTTGGAAATCCTATGGGGCAGTTCTATTCTGTCCTATACAGTCACTATGAGTTGGAATTGACTTGATGGCAATGCATTTTTATATAATACTTTGGTCAAAATCTCTTGAGATCCTCTGGTATGGCAATCAAATGGGATTTCAGAACACAGAAGTGGGAGGCATAATTTAGAAACTACCTTGTGATTGCTATTCATAAGGTACAGACACAAGTAAGCCAGCCTGGTCGAATAATGTTACCTTTGCCAAAAAATAAAAAATAAACTTATATAAAAATATTCAATTTGGTGAAAAACGTCACTAGATTTTAAATTTTGCCAATTTCAGGTTCCTCTGCTATGGTTAAGCAGCTGCCAACCCCAGCATGAATGAAGTTACCATGTGTACTTCCATACTTTCTTAATTTGCCCATCAAGTTCTTTAGAATGGAACCTTTAAATCTAAAATGTTGTATGCCCAGTATTGTTTTCATTTCAACAAATATTTTCACATTTGTGCCAATACCATCCTCTTCTATCAACATCCAGTCCCCTCACTAAGGTGCCTGGAGAATAAATGTGGGTGAATAAAATAGATGAATAATTAATGGCTTTGAGGTAAGGCATTATTAATTCTGATGCCATGAATTTAGGAGAATTTTGACTTGGACTGGGCTAACAATGTATTTAGGAAATCTTTACTGCAATGGAACTTAAACTTTAATAGTTCTCAATCAATATTAGAAGAAAAATGTTTAAACAGTTAAGGAAAAAATTTCAATAATTTCTAAAAACATAGAAATAATTACTCTATATATGAATAATTAGTAGGTTAATCACAACTCCTTACATACTCTGTACAGCAAGCACACTGAAGAACTTTTATAGATAACATTTTGAGTTGGAGAGTACTATAGCTGAAATTCTTTAAAACTATAATACAGACATTTCCTATAATTTAATTTCCTCTTAATAAAAAACCAATGAGCTCTGCCATTTTGCAAATGAAAGGGAAAAACCAGAAATGAAGGCAGAAATTTAAATTTACCATCAACTATAAAATTATAACTTGGCATTGGTTTCACTTCTGATATTGGCAAATGGATTCTATTGTACTAAACTTCTAGCAGATAAAACTATAAACTTTAGACAAAGTATGAAAAACAACCACCCGATAGCTTTGGAGAGTGGTCAAAAGCAGGTGGAAATGGGAAGGAGAATGTCTACACTGAGAAGAAGGGCATGACAGTGAGTTGAGTCTTCTATTTTAGCTTAAGGGAAGGTTCCAGTCAGCCTATGGGGTGGCTAAAAGATCTTCTTGTTGTTGTTACTGGTTCCATAAAGTCAATCCTGACTCATGGCGACCCCATGTATGTGGAGTAGAACTGCTCCATAGTGTTTTCAAGGCTGTAACCTTTCAGAAGCGGATTGCCAGGCCTGTCTCCCAAGGAGTGTCTGGGTAGGTTTGAATCAACAACCTTTTGGCTAGTAGTCAAGCACTTAACTGTCTGTGCTACCCAGAAACTCCTAAATCCAACTTTAGAGGATTGAAAAACTAGAACCCAGAGTTTGCAGTAACCATAGTAGCTGGAAAGTAAGCAAGGATATCCCGAAAAGGACAGAATCAGAGAGGGTGATTTCCAAATTCAGTATATCAACTTTACCTAAATCTTCAACTAACTGCTAAACTATCCCTGTGTGATACCGAATCTTGGAAAGCCACCTAAGACTAAAAGAAGTGAAGAGAATTCTAGCTGCTGCCCACTGCATAAGAGTGTGGATTTGAAGTTTAGAGTTTGAGTTCAGACAAATACATTGACTGCTTAACGTACATACCACACCACCACCACCAAAAACAACAACAATGACAATTCTCTTCATAAGAATTTAGCAGAATCCCAAGTCTCTACATGTTACTTACAATGTCCAGAATATAACTGAAAATTAGTAGATATGTAAAAACACAAGAAAATGTTATGTTTAGTCAGTGAAGACCAAGATAAGCAGATGTTAATTTAGCAAACAAGGGTTTTAAAGCAGCTATTTATAACTATGCTCAAGGGCATAAAAGAAAATATATTTGTAATAAATGGACAAATAAAAAATATCAGCAGATAAGTAGAAACTATAAAAACAATTCAAATGGACATTCTAAAAATATAAAATATCAGAAATTAATAATTACTAAATGGGTGGAACTGAAGGTTACATCTGACAGAAGAGTCAGTGAACATAGAGAAGAATCAATTAAATTTATCGAATCTGAAGAATAGAGAGAAAAGACTGAAAGAGAGATTGAACAGAGCCTCTGGTACCTGTGGAACAATACCAAAGTCACTAATGTATGTGTACTTGGAGTTCTTAAAGTGGAAGAGAGAGAGAATGATGCAGAAAAAATATCTGTAGAAATAACTGCCCAAAATTTCCAAATTTGGTGAAAAACAAATTTACACATTCAAGAATCTCAGTGAACTTCGAGTAGGATAAATACAAAGAAAACCACGTCTATGGACGTGATGGCCAAAATACTGAAAATCAGAAATAAAGATAAAATTCTGAAAGCATCCAGAGAAAATCAACACATTATACACAGGGAAACAATCACACAGAATCATCTGACCTATGATCAGAAATAACATATGCCAGAAAACAGTGGAATAACACCATTAAAGTGCTGTAAAATGAAACTGCCAACCCAGAATTCTAGATCCAGTGAAAATATCAGAATGAAAGCAAAGATATTCTTGGAAATATGAAAACTAAGAAACTAAGAGGATCCTTCACCAGCCAACCTGTACTACAAGAAATACTAAATAAAATTTAGCAGAATGCAGAAGGAAAAGGACACCAGAAGGAAAGCCTGATCATCAAGAAGAAATAAAGAACAATGGAAATGGTAAATATAGTCTATTTTTTACTCTAAGTTTCACTGAAATACATTTGATTATTTAAGACAAAAATTATAGAATTGTGGTTTATAACATATGCAGATGCAATGTGTATGAAACTATAGCATAAAGGACAAGAACGAGGTAGACGGACCTATACAAATACAATATTCTTGTATTTAATGTGAGCGAAGTAGTACAATATTACTCCTACTAGAATGAAAATTTAACCCTGGTGGTGTAGTGCTTAGGTGCTACGGCTGCTAACCAAAGGGTCGGCAGTTTGAATCCACCAGGCGCTCCTTGGAAACTCTATGGGGGCAGTTCTACTCTGTCCTATAGGGTCGCTACGAGTCGGAATCGACTCGACGGTACTGGGTTTGGTTTTTGGTTTGGTATTGTATTCCTAGTGTAACTACCAAAAAAAAAAAAAAAAAAAAATTCCAAACAGGTATAGCTAAGACAGCAATATATAAATTAAAAAGGAATTCTAAAAAATATTCAATTAACCCAAAGAAGACAGAAAAGGAGAAACAAAAAGTAGAGAAAACAAAAAGAAAACAAATTACAAAATAGGAAACCTAAACCCAACCATATCAATAAATACATTAAATGTTACTAATTAAAGAAAGTAATTAAAAGACACAGTAAAACAGGATAAAGAAATAAGACTCAAATATTTGGTGTCCATAAGAGGTGCATTTTTAATATCGAGATACAGATACACTCAAAGGAAACAGAAAATGATATATCCTGTAAACAGTAACCATAAGAAAGCTGGAATGATTATATTCATCAGACAAAACAGACTTCAAGATGAACAAGTACTGCCAGTGACGAAAAGAGATATTTCATAAAGATAACAGTATAAATTCATCAGGAAGATAAAATAATAATAATCTGCATGTGCCTAATGACAGAGATTCAGGATACATGAAGCAAAAACTGTTGTTGTTAGGTGCTGTCGAATTGGTTCTGACTCATAGCAACCCTATATACAACAGAATGAAACTGCCTGATCCTGCACCATCCTCAGAATTGTCGTTGTGCTTGAGTCCATTGTTGAAACTGCTGTGTCAATTCATCGCGTTGAGGGTCTTCCTCCTTCTAGCTGACCCTCTACTTTACCGAGCATGATGTCTTTCTCCAGGAAATGATCCCTCCTTATACTATGTCCAAAGTATATGAGACACAGTCTTGCCATCCTTGCTTCTAAGAAGCATTCTGGTCGTACTTCTTCCAAGACAGATTTGTTCGTTCTTTTGACAGTCCACAGTATATTCAATATTCTTCACCGACACCGTAATTCAAAGACATCAATTCTTCTCTGGTCTTCCTTATTCATTGTCCAGCTTTCACATGCACAGGAGGCAACTGAAAACACCAAGTCTTGGGTCAGGCGCACCTTAGTCTTCAAGGTGACATCGTTGCTTTTCAATACTTTAAAGAGGTCTTTTGCAGATTTGCCCAATGCAATGTGTTTTTTAATTTTTATTGTGCTTTTTTTTAAGTGAAAGTTTACAAATCAAGTCTCTCATACAAAAATTTACATATACCTTGCTATATACACTTAGTTGCTCTCCCTCTAATGAGACAGCACACTCCTTCCCTCCACTCTCTATTTTCATGTCCATTCAGCCAGCTTCTGACCCCCTCTGCCCTCTCATCTCCTCTCCAGACAGGAGCTGCCCACATAGTCTCATGTGTCTTCTTGATCCAAGAAGCTCACTCTTCACCAGTACTATTTTCTATCCCACAGACGAGTCCAATCCCTGCCTGAAGAATTGGGTTTGGGAACGGTTCTTGTCTTGGCTGACAGAAGGTCGGGGGACCATGACCTCTGGGGTCCTTCTATTCTCAGTCAGACCATTAAGTCTGGTCTTTTTACAAGAATTTGAGGTCTGCATCCCACTGCTCTCTTGCTCCCTCAGGGGTTCTCTGTTGTGTTCCTTGTCAGGGCAGTCATGGTTGTAGCTAGGCACCTCCTAGTTCTTCTGATCTCAGACTGATGTAGTCTCTGGTTTATGAAGCCATTTCTGTTTCTTGGGCTCAAAATTACCTTGTGTCTTTGGTGTTCTTCATTCTCCTTTGCTCCAGGTGAGTTGAGACCAATTATTGAATTTTAGATGGCCGCTTGCTAGCATTTAAGACCCCAGACGCCACTCTCCAAAGTGCGATGCAGAATGTTTTCTTAATAGATTTTATTATGCCAATTGACTTAGATGTCCCCTGAAACCCCTGCCCCTGCTACGCTGGCTTTCGAAGCATTCAGTTTATTCAGGAAACTTCTTTGCTTTTGGTTTAGTCCAGTTGTGCTGACCTCGCCTGTATTGTGTGTTGTCTTTCCCTTCACCTGAAACAGTTCTTATCTACTATTTAATTAGTGAAATCCCCCTCCCTCCCACCCTTCTCACTCTCGTAACCATCAAAGAATATTTTCTTCTCTGTTTCAACAACTTTTCAAGTTCTTATAACAGTGGTCTCATACAATATTTGTCCTTTTGTAACTAATTTCAACCAGCATAATGCCTTCCAGATTCCTCCATGTTTCACAGATTCATCATTGTCCTTTATCGATGCATAGTGTTCCATTGTGTGAATATACCATAATTTATTTATCCATTCATCCGTTGATGGGCACCTTGGGTTCTTTGTCTTTTTGTAGTTGAGTTTTTGAAGTACCATGTAGATTTTAGAGATCAGATGCTGTCCAGAAATGTCATAGCTAAAAACTTTTTCCCAATCCGCAAGTAACTTTTTTACTCTTTTGGTGAAGTCTTTGGATGAGCATAGGTGTTTGATTTTTAGGAGCTCCCAGTTATCTAGTTTCTTTTCTGCACTGTTAGTAATGTTTTGTATCCTGTTTATGCCACGTAGCAGGGCTCCTACCGTTGTCCCTATTTTTTCTTCCATAATCTTTATCATTTTAGATTTTATATTTAGGTCTTTGACCCATTTTTAGTTAGTTTTTGTGCAAGGTGTGAAGTATGGGTCTTGTTTCATTTTTTTGCAGATGGATATCCAGTTATGCCAGCACTACTTGTTAAAGAGGCTATCTTTTCCCCCATTTAACTGACTTTGGGCCTTTGTCAAAAATCAGCTGCTCATATGTGGATGGATTTATGTCTGGATTCTCAATTCTGTTCCATTGGTCTATGTATCTGTTGTTGTACCAGTACCAGGCTGTTTTGACTACTGTGGCAGTAAATAGGTTCTAAAATCAGGTAGAGTGAGGCCTCCCACTTTGTTCTTCTTTTTCAGTAATGTTTTAGTTATCCGGGGCCTCCTTCCCTTCCATGTGAAGTTGGTGATTTGTTTCTCCGTCTCATTAAAAAACATCGTTGGAATTTGGATCAGAATTGCTTTGTAACTATAGATCGCTTTTGATAGAATAGACATTTTTACAAAGTTTGGTCTTCCTATCCATGAGCAAGGTATTTCTTTCCACTTATGTAGGTAGGTCTCTTTTGGTTTCTTGCAGTAGTGTCTTGTAGTTTTCTTTGTATAGGTCCCTTACGTCTCTGGTAAGATTTATTCCTAAGTATTTTATCTTCTTGGGGGCTACTGTAAATGATATTGATTTGTTGATTTCCTTTTCGATGTTCCTTTTGTTGATGTAGAGGAATCCAACTGATGTTTGTAGGCTTATCTCATATCCTGATATTCTGCTGAACGCTTCTATTAGTTTCAGTAGTTTTCTTGAGGATTCCTTAGGGTTTTCTGTGTATAAGAAAGATCACGCTATCTGCAGATAGAGATACTTTTGCTTCTTCCTTGCCAACCTGGATGCCCTTTATTTCTTTATCTAGGCTAATTGCTCTGGCTAGGACCTCCAGCACAATGTTGAATAAGAGTGGTGATAAAGGGCATCCTTGTCTGGTTCCCCATCTGAAGGGGAATGCTTTCAGGCTCTCTCCATTTAGGATGATGTTGGCTGTTGGCTTTGTATAAATGCCCTTTATTATGCTGAGGAATTTTCCTTCTGTTTCTATTTTGCTGCGAGTTTTTATCATGAATTGGTGTTGAACTTTGTCAAATGCCTTTTCTGCATCAGTTGATAAGATCATATGATTCTTGTCTTTTTTTTTATTTTGGCCCTTTCTTCTTTTTGTATGTGTGCATTTATCAATACAATTGACCTATGAGCACCGCTTTTGCTGTGCCCCAGAGGTTCTGATAGGAAGTGTTTTCATTCTCATTAGATTCTATGAATTTCTTTACGCCATCCTTGATGTCTTCTATAACCTAGTCATTTCTGAGCAGAGTATTGTGCGGTTTCCAAGTTTTTATTTCTTTTCCCTGCTTTTTCTGTTATTGATTTCCACTTTTATGGCCTTATGGTCAGAGAAGATGCTTTGTAATATTTCGATGTTTTGGATTCTGCTAAGGCTTGCTTTGTGACCTAATATGTGGTCTATTCTAGAGAATGTTCCATGTGCACTAGAAAAGAAAGTATACTTTGCTCTGTTTGGTGCAGTGTTCTGTATACATCTATGAGGTCAAGCTGGTAGACTGTGGCATTTAAATCTTCCATGTCTTTACTGAGCTTCTTTCTGGATGTCCTATCCTTCACCAAAAGTGGTGTGTTGAAGTCTCCTACTATAATTGTGGAGCTTCTATCTCACTTTTGAATCTGTTAGAGTCTGTTTTATGTATCTTGCAGCCCTTTCATTGGGTGCACAAATATTTAATATCATTATATCTTCCTGGTATACTGTCCCTTTAATCATTATATAGTGTCCTTCCTTATGCTTTGTGGTAGATTTTATGTTAAAGTCTATTTTGTCAGAAATTAATATTGCCACTCCTGCTCTTTTTTGATTGTTGTTTGCTTGATATATTTTTTCCATCCTTTTAGTTTGTGTCTCTGAGTCTAAGGTGTGTCTCTTGTAGGCAGCATACAGACAGATCATGTTTTTTTAATCCATTCTGCCACTCTCTGTCTCTTTATTGGTGCGTTTAGTCCATTTACATTCAGTGTAATTGTGGATAGGTATGAGTTTAGTGCTGCTGTTTTGATGTCTTTTTTTTTGTATGTTGTTGACACTTTCTTTTTCCCACTTAATTTTTTTTTTATTAACTTTTATTAAGCTTCAAGTGAACGTTTACAAATCCAATCAGTCTGTCACATATAAGTTTACATACATCTTACTCCGTACTCCCACTTGCTCTCCCCCTATCGAGTCAGCCCTTTCAGTCTCTCCTTTCGTGACAACTTTGCCAGCTTCCCTCTCTCTCTATCCTCCCATCCCCCCACCAGACAAGAGTTGCCAACACAATCTCAAGTGTCCACCTGATATAATTAGCTCACTCTTCATCAGCATCTCTCTCCCACCCACTGACCAGTCCCTTTCATGTCCGATGAGTTGTCTTCGGGGATGGTTCCTGTCCTGTGCCGACAGAAGGTCTGGGGAGCATGGCCGCTGGGATTCCTCTAGTCTCAGTCAGACCATTAAGTATGGTCTTTTTATGAGAATTTGGGGTCTGCATCCCACTGATCTCCTGCTCCCTCAGGAGTTCTCTGTTGTGCTCCCTGTCAGGGCAGTCATCGATTGTGGCCGGGCACCAACTAGTTCTTCTGGTCTCGGGATGATGTAGGTCTCTGGTTCATGTGGCCCTTTCTGTCTCTTGGGCTCTTAGTTGTCGTGTGACCTTGGTGTTCTTCATTTTCCTTTCCTCCAGGTGGGTTGAGACCAATTGATGCATCTTAGATGGCCGCTTGTTAGCATTTAAGACCCCAGACGCCACATTTCAAAGTCCCACTTAATTTTTTGTGCTGAGTAGTTTATATATTCTTTTTTCCTGTTATTCATTGTCGTTGATTTTGTTTCTGCTGAGTCTCTTTTTTTTCTTGTTTTTTATTTTGATGAGTAGGATTGTTAGTCTCCTTTGTGGTTATCTTAGTATTTACTCCTGTTCTTCTATGTTTAAACCTAACTTTTATTTCTTTATATTGCCTTGTCTTCCTCTCCATATGAAAGATATATGACTACATTTCTTAATCTGTCTTGATTGTTTTAATGTTGTCTTCATTCACATAAAGACATCGCTGTTTCCCTGTTTTGAGTGTTTTTTATCTTGGTTTATTTTTGTGATTTCGCTATCTGGGTTGACATCTGATTGCTCTACCCGTGTTCTAGTCTTGGGTTGATATCTGATATTATTGATTTTCTAACCAGAGAACTACCTTTAGTGTTTCTTGTTCTAATTTTCTTCAGTTTCACCTTGAACTTGCGTATGAGCAATTGATGGTCAGTTCGGGATTCAGCCCCTGGCCTTGTTCTGACTGATGATATTAAGCTTTTCCATTGTCTCTTTCCACAGATGTAGTCAATTTGATTCTTGTTATGCCATCTGGCGATGCCCACATGTAGAGCTGCCATTTATGTTGTTGAAAAAATGTATTTGTAATGAAGAAGTCTTTGGTCTTGCAAAATTCTATCATGTGATCTCTGTCATTGTTTCTCACCAAGGCCATATTTTCTAACTACTGATCCTTCTCCTTTGTTTCCAACTTTTGCATTCCAATCACCAGTAATTATCAATGTATCCTGATTGCATGTGTGATTAATCTCAGACTGCAGAAGCTGGTAAGAATCTTCAATTTCTTCCTCTTTGCCTTTGTGGTTGGTGCATAAATTTGAATAATAGTCATATTAACTGGTCTTCATTATAGGCATATGGATATTATCGTAGTACTGACAGCATTGCAGTTCAGGAAAGATCTCGAAAGGTTCTTTTTGATGATGAATGCAACGTCATACCTCTTTAAGTTGTCACTCCTGTCATAATAGACCATATGATTGTCCAATTCCAAATGTAGAATATCAGTCCATTTCAGCTCACTAGTGCCTAGGATATCGATGTTTATGCGTACCATTTCATTTTGGATGATTTCTAATTTTCCAGAGTCATACTTCGTACATTCCACGTTCCGATATTTAATGGATGTTCGCAGCTATTCTCATTTTGAGTTGTGCCATATCAGCAAATAAAGGTCCCAAAAGCTTGACTCCATCCATGCTACTAAGGTCAACTCTACTTTGAGGATGCAGCTCTTCCCCGGTCGTAATTTGAGTGCCTTCCAATCTGGGGGGCTCATCTTCCAGCACTATATCAGACAATGTTCTGCTGCTATTCATAAGGTTTTCACTGGCAAAGGATAACGTATCTGACTATGGATCAGAAGCTTCCAGGTTTGACTCGTGGGTGGCTTGTTACTCCTCTGTTTCCCCCACATGTCTGTCAGTTTGTTGTACTGTGGGGGCTTGCATGTTGCTGTGATGCTGGAAGCTATTTCATCAGTATACGAATACCAGCCAGCAGGGTCACCCATGGAGGACAGGTTTCAGCTGAGCTTTCAGACTAAGACAGACTAGGAAGAGGGACCTGGAGGTGTACTTCTGAAAAGAATCAGCCAAGGAAAAACTAGAATAATTAAAAAAGACAAAGAAACATTTTTTTCAAATCAGAATTAGAGATTTTAGCAACTCTCCCTCAGCCAAGATAAAACAATAGATACAAAGACACAGGTAATTCGAACAGCACTAGCAAGCATTTTGACCTAAATGATAGTTATAGGACATTTCACCCTACAACTACAGAACACACATTCTTTTCAAGAGTACCTGGGCCACAAAACAACTCTTAATAAATTTAACAGGATTAAAACCATCCAGAATATTTTCTTTGACCACAAAGGAATTATATTAGAAATAAAAAATGAAATATGTAGGAAACCTCAAATATTTGGAAATTAAACAACACACTTCTAAGTAATCAGAGATATTTTTGTATTGCTTAATAATGAAAATTAAACACATCAAAACTTATGAGGTGCATCAAAAGCGGAGACTAGAGAGAAATATATAGTTTTAAAAATCTATATATTAGAAAATAAGAAAGAGCTAATATTAATGACCTAAGCTTCTGCCTTTAAGCCTAGAAAAAGAAGTGCAAAGTAAACCCAAATGAGTAGAGACATAATAAAGATAATAACAGTAACCAATGAGATAGAAAACAAAATAATAGAGAACATCAACGAAGTCAAAAGCTGGTTCTTTTGAAAAGATTAACAAAATTTATGAACTATTTGGTAGACTGATCAAGGAAAAAAAAAGGCAATGAACACAAGTTACCAATATGAGGTGCAAAAGAACTATTATCACAAATGACAGAGCAAATTAGTTTTACTTGTAAATTCTATAAACCAGTTGAAAAAAATATAACATCAACCTCACACAAACATTTTCTGTAAATAGACGAAAAAAAAAAAGAGTCCAGAATAACCCTAATACCAAAATAAAAGAAAGAAAATTACAGACCAATATCCCTCATGAATATGGATGTAAAAATCTTCACAAAATATTGGAAAGTCAAATCCAGAAATATGTAAAATGGATAGTATTTAGCCCAGGAATGCAAGGTTTGTTTAACACTTAAAAAAATCAATTTACCATATTAATAGCATAAAGGAAAAAATTAAATAATCATTTCAAAAGATACAGAAAAGGGATTCGAAAAAATTCAACATCCCATTTTGATAAAAACTCGCAGCAGGTTAGAAATAGAAGAAAACTTCCTCAACTTGATAAAGAGTATCTACAAAAAATCTTTAGCTGACATCATACTTAACTGTGAAATATTGAACACTTTCCCCCAAACTGGGAAAAAGGCAGGCAAGGGTGTCTACTCTCACCACTCTAATTAACACTGTACTAGAAGTCCTAGTTTTTTAAAGCAATAATGCAAGAGAAAGAAATCAATGGCATAAAGATTGGAAAGGAATAAGTAAATGTGTCTCTATTTGCAGATGACAATTGTTTACATAGGAAATCCTAAGTAATCCACAAAACAATTAGTAAAACTAACAAGTAAACTTAGCATGGTTTCAGAATACAAGAACAATTAAAAAATATCAACTGTATTTTTAAATATTTGTAGTTGTTGTTAGTTGCTGTTGTGTTGATCCCAATTCATGGTGACCCCATGTGTGCAGAGCAGAACTGCTGTGACCTTTCACAAGCAGATTGCCAGGTCTGTCTTCTGAGGTGACTCTGGGTGAGTTTGAACTACCAACCGCTCAGCTAGTAGTCAAGCACTTAATTGTTTGTACCATCACAAATAACTGGAAAATGAAATTCAAAATACAACCCATTTACAAAAGCATCAAAAAAAAAAATTCCAAAAATAGACTCAACAAAAGATGTGCAAGACCTGTACACTGAAAATTACAAAATACTACAGAGAGAAATTTTCAAAATTTCTAAATAAATGAAGAGATATCCTATGTTCATGGATTGGAAGGCGTGAGATTATCAAGACATTCATATCCCCAAACTGATGTAAACCTTCAACCCAATCCTTTTCAAAATCCTACCAGAATTTGCTACGTGTGAGTGTGTGTGTGTGTAGAAATAAACTGATTCTAAAATTTACACAGAAATGCAGTGAACATAGCATATGCAATATGCTCAGCATCATTAGTCATAATAGAAATTCAAGCTCAAACTATAATGAGTTATTACCAACTATAATGAGCTATTTTAGAATAGCCTAAAGTAAAAATGATGACAACACCAAATGTTGGTGAGGATGTGGGGCAACTGTAACTCATGTATTGCTGGGGAGTATAAAATGGTACAATCATTTTGGAAAAAAAGTCTCGGAGTTTCTTAAAATACCAAACACACACCCACTACTCTATGACCCAGTAATTTCATTCCTAGCCATTTACCTAAAGGAAATAAAAAACATTTGTCACAAAGACCTGTACAACAATATTTACAGCAGGTTTATTCATAACTCAAAATTGGAAACAGCCTCCCATTGTTGTTGAGTCGATTCTGACTCCTAGCGACCCTGTAAAACAAAGCAGAACTACCCTAGAGTTTCCAAGGCTATAATCTTTACGGAAGCACATCGCCAAGTCTTTTCTCTAGCAGATGGGCTGGTGGGCTTGAACTGCTGATGTTTTGGTTAGCAGCCAAGCGCTTAACCACTGTACCACCAGGTTTCCTAGAAACAGCCTAAACCAAAATCAAACCCATTGCTGTTGAGTTGATTCCAATTCATAGCGACCCTATAGGACACCAGGGAAACAGTCTCCAAAACCAAAAAAAAAAAAAAAAAAAAAAACCAAAGCCGTTGGCGTCGTTGATTCCAACTCACAGCGACCTAGGAAGCCTAGGTGCTTCCCAATTCATGTTTTTCAGGATAAATGTAATTTATTCCTCTTTATTGCTCAGTAATGTTCCATTGTATGAATACATCAATTTATTCACTCTTATTAATGAGTGAGTTGGTGAGTTGTTTACTGTGTGTAAGTTTTATCTCTACGAAAACCAAAACCAAAATCAGGAGCCATAAAGAAATATACACAGTGTTTAGGTATCAAGTATTTTGATGCCTACAACTTAGTGTATCAAAAAAGAAAAGATGAACTGAGGGATGATTAGATGGATAGATAAGTAATAAATATAGTAAAATGATATTACAGAATCTAGGTGGTAAAATACAGAGTGTTCACTCTGATTCTCTGAACTCTTCTGTATATTGAAATATTTTTATAATAAAATGTTAGGAAAAAATATCTTGCTTTATCCAGAAGATGGTAAAAGGGCTTGAGTAGAAGTCATTAAGAATGGCTAAAAGATAACTAGCTGCTTTGAAAAATATAAGAAAAGCAGTAAAAATTTCCCATATCTCTAAAAAGAGATCCTCCCAACCCCACCGGAAGAAAATCACCACTGACCTTTTTTCTTTTTCTTTGCTTGGTTTTAGCTGAGTCTTGTCCAATACTCCCATTTCCTAGGGATCCTGACATCGTCTTCCCTGAGTGCTGTGGTCCAGATGATGGAGCTGTTGGTGTAGGAGGAGGCGTGTTCTCCGGGGAGTCCGGACTGGTCTTCATGCAAGAACCCTGCCCAAAGAGATGTGGCTTTGAAATCAAATGACCAGCCCTTCTACTAACATTAGATTTTGTCCATTGACTCTCGAATTTAATACTACAAGTTTACAAATGAAAAACACAATCTATTCTTATCTAGTCCATAGAAAAGATGCCTCTGCCTGGCCCCGAGGGTCTGAGTATATCTTCTCATGTAGACAAAAATTAGGATTCCTTCTATACAGCTTCTAAAAATTCTACTGATTTTGTCAGATACAGACATTGCTATATTTGAGCCCACTGCTACTGCCACTGTCAGTCCATCTCATCGAGGGTCTTCCTCTTTTTGCTGACCCTCCAATTTACACGTTTCAAAAGGAACCCTAAAACTCTTTCCCCAAACTAGATCCCTTTTCAGACATTATTTGTATCAGTGGTGACCAGCATTTTCCCAGTAACTCAAACTCAAAGCCTCAGGGTTACTGCAGATTACTTCAACTCTTCCCGCGAACAGTCCATTCCTTCCTTAGAAATATCTCTCATACCATTCTGGTTTCTTTGGCTGTAACTACAAGCCTGTTCTCTCTCCCAAGGGAAGGCACTTTAAATATCTAGAAACTGCTATATTTCACAGCCTCTTCCATAAAACTCTGGTGGCATAGTGGTTAAGTGCTATGGCTGCTAATCAAAAGGTCAGTAGTTCAAATCTACCAGGTGCTCCTTGGAAACCCTATGGGGCAGTTCTACTTTGTCCTATAGGGTCGCTATGAATTGGAATTGACTTGATGGCAAGGGGTTTGATTTTTTTAGTTTTCTCTTCTATAGGTCAAACACTCCAAGTATCTTTAATCACTAATCATGGACATGTTTTCAGGTTCCTTCACCCTCCTGTTTACTCTCCTTTAGACATTCTCCACTGTGTCAATGTCCATTCTATAAGATGGTGCCTAAAATCTAAAACAAAACAAAACAAAATTTTCCTTCACAGTCACATCACAATACTGGTTCCTAAGAAATTTATAGGAAAATAAAAATCTCTAGGTCTTTTTCATGCATGTTATTATTAATCTGAGGAACCCTGGTGGCCCAGTAGTTAAATGCTTAGCTGCTAACCGAAAGGTCAGCGGTTCAAACCTACCAGCCGCTCCATGGGAGAAAGATGTGGTAGTCTACTCATATAGAGATTTATAGCCTTGGAAACTATATGGGGCGGTTCTAATCTGTCCTATGGGGTCTCTATGAGTTAAGCTGACTCAATGGCAATAGGTTTAGCTTTGGGTTATTATTAATCTACACTTTTCTCATTCTATCAACCATATTAACTTATCTACAATTCTTTTTTTTTTTTTTAATTCTAGGTAATGCATAAAAAATATTATGCCAGACTTTGTAAAAACGCCTTGAGGAAATTCAAATATTGGTTTCAACAGTATTTCCTTCATCTGCTTGCCCAGAAATACTATCAAACAAGCGGAAATGAGGCTAATCTGACATGACTTGTTCCTAGGAAACAAGACAGCTCCAAGGGATTGTTGCTTCCTCTGTACAAACCAAGTTAAAAAAAAAAAAAAAAAAAACTAGAAAATTAACTTAATATTTAATTAGTATTAAACCTGCTAGTCCAGTATGAGTCGGAATCGACTCGATGGCACTGGGTTTTACTGGGTTAGTCTAGTATGAAGAATCCAAGTGTAACTAGCTTAGTCCCTTATACAGTTAATGCTCAAGAATATTTGTTAAAATACAATGCATTGTGTATTAATTCCATGCTTTTAGTTTGCCATTCCAATCCACTGGACATAGCACCATCATTTTGATCTTCTTCAAACATCCTTTGAACTTATCATCTTCAGTCAAGAAACCTTCAGCAGATTCTTAATTACTAGGAGTCTAAGACTATGTACAATTTGAACCTCCATTTTCTAATCTCACTTTCTACTACCCCTGTTCAATGAACCCTTTGCTTGTGTCGTAGTTACCTAGTACTGCTATAACAGAAATCACAAGTGGATGGCCTTAACAAAGAGAAATTTCTTTTCTCACAGTCCAGTAGGCTACAAGTCCAAATTCAGGGTGTCAGCTCAAGGGAAGGCTTTCTTTCTCTGTTGGCTCTGAAGGAAGGTCCTTGTCATAGTCTTCCCCTGGCTGAGTAGCTTCTCAGTGCAGGGACCCCGGGTCCAAAGGACGAGCTATTCTCCTGGCTCTTGTTTCTCAGTGATATGAGGTCCTGATGTCTCTCTGCTCACTTCTTTCCTTCATATCTCACAAGAGATTAGCTCAAGACATAATCCAATCTTGTAGACTGTGTCCTACCACATTAACGTGACTGTCACTAATTCCACCTCATCAGCATCATAGAGGTAGGATTTATAACACATAGGAAAATCACGTCAAATCACAAAATGGTGGACACTCACACAATGTTGGGAATCACGATCTTTTCTAATTGATATACATATTTTTGGGGGACACAATTCAATCCACGACAGCTTAAATATTTTTATCAGAGTTATTTTTTCTGCACAGTTGTACTTATGCTACTTCTGCAGTCTGGAGGACTCTCTCCACTCCTAGCTGCTCATCAAAGTTCTATCTTTCCTTTCATACACAGCTTAAGTTTACTTCCTTGCTGATGTCCTATTTGACTGTAACTAAGGAGTGCTTTTACCTCTGCACTTTCTGTCTGCAGCACTCATTTGGAAATTAGTATATGCTATCTTGAATGGCTTGTTTATTTATTATTTTATAAAATATTCTTTCTCTGAATAGAGATTATAACTCTCCAAAGTTCCCTGATACATTCTTAAAGGAGACCCTTGATGCTGTTAGTCGTTGTTTTTTTGATGTTGATGGGTAAGGTTCCTACTTCAAAGCAGCCATTTCTCTTTGTATCTTGTCAGCCAGTAGAGGCAGGAAGGAAGACTTTCAGTCTCTCTAAACGCTTGCTTATTCTGACCACCAGTCACAGGGGAGGAGGAGTGTCTGCCAGGCCAGGGAAAAGCTTGAGGCCTGTACAACATACTTAATCAGAATGCTCTCCGACACTGTTGCTCCCACCTCCCAGAGAGCCCAGGAAGTCCAGGATTCACAGGAGATTGTTCTCAACTGCTGGGTAGTTGGGAACAAAGGCTGCGGTTGCTGAACAATTCCCCAGGGCAGCTTGGCCACCCTGAAGGGCCAAGAAAGGGGAAAAATAAAGGGTTTTCTTAACCATGCAAGCAATCCCTTGAATGTTAAGGAAAAACTAGGCTTGTTATGTTCACTGTAAATTTCTTCAATTAGAAATGTTACAACAAATTTGTCTGATGTTAATCAAAAGCATATTTATACACATATTCATAAAGCGAACATGCATCAAAAACATTCTAAAGTATGTTATTTGACATCATAATTCGGGTTTGTAACATAAAATAAATACTGTTTAATCAACTGGGCAAGCTTTAGGGACTTTTCAAGTATGTTGACTGATAATGATGTATGACCTTTTCAAAAAAAAAAAAACCAGGATTTTAAATGGGAATAAACATTTTAATCCCTACTTGGATTCCAAGCTAATCTGATTCTCCAAGGGGCATAAGAAAGATGCCAAACTGACTTTTGTAAAAAGATGCTATCCACCTATTCCTCACTTATTGACTATCTTGTTATCCAACATTTTGCATTTACCACAACGGTAAAAAATCTACTATCTGAATATTTTGTGCCTTAAAGATGTACGTCCGGCAGTAATGAATGCTGAGGTTTGAGGCGAGAGTAATGCTGATTGTGATGGTTAAGATTATAGGTCAGCGTGGCTGGGCCTTGATTCTCAGTGGTTACATTACATTACATAATGAACTCATCTTCCATTTTGTGATCTGATGTGGTCATCCTCCATTTTCACATAATGCTGATTTTCGCATAATGACCCGGTCTTTGGAACCTTACCATGTTGATAAGTGAGGAATGGGTGTACAGACATATCTCTTTATACATTTTCTAAGTACTCTAGAGTAGAGACACTTAGGTTCATAGGGTTCGTAGGCCTTTTAGATCCATAAAATGACTTCAGGGGGTATCTGAACACCCTGAAACTGTTTGCAAAATTTGTAAATGTGTTTATAGCTTTCATCAGATTCTCAAAGGAATTGGTGACCTAAAAAAAGGTTACAACTATTTCCGAGAGACTACTTGAGCCATCATCCCCACCTAGAGATATCTGTAATAAAGTTTAGATACAATACGGGGTTTAGTCAGTCAGGTTATACATTTCACCTAATTGGGTCAACAGCTGCCTTTACAATTATATACGTAGATGCCAACCTAACCTTCTTACTGCCTTCTCTATGGTTATTAGCTTGAATTATATGAAATTACTGTTTCTGTTAGTAAAAATGGTCAAACATTAGCAAATTTATTCAACGTATTATATTGCATTTTTGGTTTTTAGGCACATATTGGTTACAGACAGTATTTTTAATGCCGAAAGTCGTGCACAGTTATTATAAAGCAAACAAACAAACCTGTCGCTGTCAAGTCAATTTTGGCTCATAGTGATCCTATAGGTCGGAGTAGAACTGCCCCGTAGGGTTTCCAAGGCTGTAATCTTATGGAAGCAGACTGCCACTTATTTTCCCCATGGAGCAGCTGGCAGGTTCAAACCGCCAGCCTTCTGGTTCATAGCTGAGCACTTAACCACTATGCCACCAGGGATCCTTACAGTTATAATATAAAGACTTAAAGTTGAAAGACTTTATAGTCTCACAGGTGGGGATATCAGCAGCATAAACCAGGTCAAACGGGATGTGATCTTCACCTGATAAAGCCAATCTAAAAACTAAGGACAAATGGAGCCATGATTTTCTAAATCATGTTTAGAGATAGAGTAATAATTGAAATTGAAAATTATGAATAAATGCCAGAAATTACATGAATAATAGTAATAACGCTTTGTGTCTTGAGGCACAAAGAAATAATGTTTCCTAACATTATTCAATTACTAGATAAGTTGTTATTTCCAATAGAAATGAGAAGTGCTCTGTAACTATTCACTGAAGGAAAGGGAAAGGTAAGTAAGGTAAGGAAAAGGTGAAAAAACTCATTGTATTGAACGGATCGTCAGGGCCCAGTACATACTAACCAAAAAACTCATTGCCATCAAGTTGATTCCAACTCATAGTGACCCTACAGGACAAAGTAAACTGCCCCATAGAGTTTTCAAGGAGTGTCTGGTGGGTTCAAACTGCTGACCTTTTGGTTAGCAGCCATTGCTCTTTACCACTACACCACTAGCATTTTCCAGTACACACTAGGTATTCAATCAATATTTGTTGAATGCTAAATATATTAAGATTCTTTGACTGAAGGCTATATATTCCAACATAATTAGAAAAAAAAAAGCAGTATTAATGTAAATACCAGACATGCAAAAAAAATCCACAGATGTGGCAAAGAAGACAGATTTTATTGAGGCTTACCTCAGCAGAGTTGTGATACTGAATGAAGGTTGCAGAAATGGCATGGCTGAAGGGGTCCCCTGCTTTGGTGACCATGTCCTGCCTCACAAGAAGAGCCAGATCCACTAACTAGAAGATCAGAGTAATGAAAATAAAGTTACACAGCTGGAAATAATCATGGCTGCCACTGAAGTGGCAAAACTAAAGGAACACATTCCCAATGTTATTGATAATGTCGTCTGCCTAAAAATCTGTATTGTGGATGGAACTGTTCTAAAAAAAAAAAAGAACTGTTCTAGGTTCTGTATATAATACAAATGATATATAATCTTTACTTTCTTGGGGGTGGTTCTCCAACTTTACTTTCATGATCATTAAAGGACCATTTTTTAATATTCAGATTTCTGGGCTCTTAGCTGGCCCAAGTATTCTAATTCAGTAGGTGTGCTCTAGGGTATAGCCTAGGAGTTTGTATTTTAAACAAAAGCCAAGGAGATGCTGATGTTTATGGTGCAAGACCCATGCTTTAACAAAATCTTGTCTGTGAGCAGTGATTCCAGATGCAGGTTTTGATAAGCACTTGGGAGATCTCATATACCTAGAAAAGTATTTTTCAAGGTTGGAAAATAATCTCTAAACAAGGCAGATGTGGACCTGAAGTTCACTATTAAGAAGAAGTATCCGAGGACTTCTAGTTCTGGTTAGGATAAAGTTGCAACAGGCAGTCACTTTTACCCTAACACCCACCAAAGCTGAGAATGCAAAGAAACATGATTGAACTAAATTCCAGAAAATGGTAAGACTGTCATAAGAGAACTCACGACTGTTCTCATTTCTGGTGCAGTGGCAGGTGGAAGAATTTGAATCACAGACAGGGATGGGGAGAAATCAACTAATCTTCTAACAAACATTTAATGGCCACAATATGACAGATCAGAATTCTTACCTGTGCCACGGTTTCATATGCTAGATACGCTAAAATTTCCATAGCGACGACATTGGGTTTTATCTCCATACTGCTGCAGTCCAACCAGTCTCGAAATTTGGAGGCCTTTTTGGCTAGTGATTAAAAAAATAAGTGTAGAAAATTTAATTTTTAAACAACGTCTTGATACTGCATGTTACTTTCACGAAATGAAAACTGTTTCCTAAAAATTGAATATGAAAAATAATGTGTACAAAATACAGTATTTCCAAAGTTTTATTAATCTCTAAACATTCTAGCCTCAAGAAATTCAAGTTTTAACCCTCAGCTGGAAAGCAGTTCAATGGGTGCTTTCAAGAAATCCCTTATGCATTTGGTCTTTTATTTTGTATCTATGCTACATAACATTGTTTACTAAACCACTTAATGTTTAACACTTCTCACACTGCTTCACAATTCATTCCATTTGGCTACAGCTTATGTTATAACAATGGTCAGAAGGGTTACTTTGCTTGATGCAACTTTTATTCTTGTGGAAAGAAAATACTGCAAGACAGAACCTGTGATAACAAAAGGAACATACAGAAACTGCATTTCTAATACCTTTCAAAACATATATATTGCTAGAACAGGCTCAAAGTAGTAATTTATAATTAAATAAAATAAACCTACATCTGGCCTGATCTAAATGTGCAGTTACATTTTCCTGATTGCAGAGATGTCCAATTTCTTAAGTCTGACTCTTAAAACCATACAAATAGATTCTAACCTGCCTTTAAAATCAAATCGCCCATTAGCCAAACCAAGACCAAACCCATTGCCACTGAGTCAGTTCTAACTCACAGCAATCCTACAGGACAGAGAAGAACTGCCCCATGGGATTTCCAAGGTTGTAAATCTTTATGGAAGTAGGCTGCCACATCTTTCTCCTGAGGAGCGGCTGAACTGATCTCTCAGTTACCAGTTGGGCGCTTAACCACTGTGCCACCAGGGCTCCTAAGCTGCTCATTACTCACTTATTAAGCCGTTATCTGGCCTTGAGTATAGTCTCCTCTGTGTTCACCCTGGATGCTCTCCCTCTATCACTCTTCTCCATTCATGGAAATCCTGACCATACAGGCCAAAGGGAGATGTTTCCACTTTCACAACTTATTGAACCTTTATACCATCAAATATCTTTTCATTCCATTTAAATTTCTCAAACCATATTATTATTTGTGGGCAAAGACCATGCTTCATATCTCTCTGCACACCTGACAGCACCAAGCACACATGGAACCAAGCATCTTTGGAACCTTCAGTTAAATATCTCTAAACTTTCACAGCACTAAGCAGAGTCTAATTTAATATAGGACCTTTGATATTAATTTAGCAACTAGAAGGAAAATATAGTGAAGATTTTATCAAATCTATAAGATAATAATCTTTTAAAAAAAGGTCACCGATTATTCTTTTGATTAATCTGGTCCCACAGGTCTATAAAACACTGAATAGTAACTCAAATCATGATGTTTTGATCCTTACAGATACAGTCTTCATGGATTCCACATACAGGAGAGTTTTCTTTAAAATAAATCACAGAAGACATTAAGTTCTGCTATTGAAGTACATATCCAAAGTTGTCAAATGTGGCAGAATTATGATAATCCCCCTTAAAGCTATCTCCCTAAAGTAACCAATCTTTCAAATAGTCTCTGACATGCAGCATTCCATCTAACTAGCAAGCTGCGATAGCTCACAAACACTTATTTAACATCTGTGGAGTACTTCTGAAGTTAACAGGCAGCAATTTGGCAAGATCAATAACGTGCACCTCGTTCACTTCTCTGACAGACTGTTAGGAACGTAGAAACAGATATTTTGTGACTATGCTCTGGACTATTTACCGTAAAAGCATTCATTGCAGCGTTATTCACAACAGCCAAAATGTGGAAACAACCCACATGCCCATCAACAGATGAACGGATAAACAAAATGTGGTCTACATGTACAATGAAATAGTATTCATCCATAAAAGGAGAAATGAAGTTCTGATACATGCTACAACATGGATAAACCTTGAAAGCATTATGCTAAGTGAAATAAGTCAGACACAAATGGACAAATATTGTATGCTCCCACTTCTGAAATATTTAGAATAGGCAAATGCAAAAAGACAAAAGTTTTTTAGTGGTTACCAAAGGCTGGGGATGGGGAATGGGGTGATGAAAAACTTTTAGAAATAGACCATGGTGATAGTTGCACAACATGGTGAATGTAATTAATGTCACAGAATTGTATACCTAAAAAATGGCTAAAATGGCAAATTTCCTGTTATATATTTTTACCACAATGGAATAAAAATTTTTTTTTTAAAGGAAGGGTTAGTATTAGGATAGATCTGTCCACCTAAGCAACAGAATTAGTAGCTTCCTCACTTTTCTTTCTTTCACTAGATAGTAAGCACTTGGAATGCCGGAGCAAGGTGCATGTATCTACCGTTGTATCCTCAGCATCTAGAATAGCGCTTGGCATTAGAAGAGTCTCAATAGATATTTCTAGAAGAAACAAATAAATGAATGAATGAAAAATATTTCTTTATTAAAAGGGTAGGGTTCAAGCTTCTCTATGCATTAAAAAAAGATGCATAGAGGCTCCATAAGCCACTTCCAAACCCAAAACCAAACCCAGTGCCATCGAGTCGATTCCAACTCATAACGACCCTATAGGACAGAGTAGAACTGCCCCACAGTGTTTCCAAGGAGCGCCTGGCGGATTCGAACTGCCTACCCTTTGGTTAGCAGGCGTAGCACTCAACACTACATCACCAGGGTTTCCATAAACCACTTGGGTTATTGCTATTCCAAGGGTGAAGCCAATTTCCTCCTCTGTCACCAGGAGAAGGAGAGATTGACCCTTTCAGGACATTGTTGGTTTCAGCAAAAGACCCCTAGTCATGACAGTTTGCTTCCATCAAGAAATGAGAAGGCTTTAGAATGAACTAATTCCTTGTCTTTCCACTCTCTTCCCAATACATCAGGAGAAAAGGTAATTTGGAAATTGGCTAGCAATTTAAATAGAATTCTGAACAAAGGCCAATAGGTCCTAGAATTATCAGCTTTTTGACACTACCTGGGTATTCCATTCTCTCATCCCTGTATACTATTTCATAATTTCTATCCCATCAGCCTTTCCACACTCAATCTTTCCCTCAGTGCCCTCTGTAATACTCATTCAAATCTGAAGAAATTCTTCTTCAGTTTCAGCATCTTTAAAAACATTGTTCTTTGCCTTAACTGAAAATAGCCTTCCGCAGAAAATATGGCTTTCCCTGCAACTTTCTATCAAGAGGTCCCTTCTTCCCTTCCTTCTATAAATATTTACTGGGCAGCTACTGTTTGCCAGCCTATTCATTTCCCATATCCCATCTATGAGAGGGCCTGGAAGGAATACCTTTGTCTAAGTATCTCCAACAACAAGTACACTGACAGCAGACTTCTTACTATCAAGAGATGCTAATATTTTCATAAATAACTTTTACTAATAAATAACTATCAGCGTACAATTTCCTACCCAACTAAACTATCATTCAAGTATAGGGCAAAATATGAGTGCTTTAAACTCTTGAAGATCCTAAGAAAAATAAAATCAAGCTGAGAGGGAAAGCTTAGATACTTATTAACTTAAAAATTTCTAAGTCATGGATATGTATTAAAAATTAAGGCTTGCAATTAAAATAATAGAAATAGAATATATAACATCCAAGCTGGTAAAGGAAAAATGTAATAAAGAAAACCCAATCAATCCAATAGGATGTACAAGAGGAAAAATCAAACAGAAAAGCACAGTAAGCTTAAAATACAAAATAACACAGCACAGACAAACCCAAATGCATCAGTAATTAAACACATATAAATTGATCTAATTCATCAATGCAAATACACAGAGGCTCTGAGATTAATTAAAAAGAAAATCTAGGTATCAGTTGTTTACAAAAGCTACATATATAGTACAAACAGAGAAAGCGAAGGGTTGGAAAAAGATTTACAAGACAAATTCTAACCAAATGAAAGCTAGTGAATCAATATTGATACGAGATTAAAGAAGACTTTGAGGGAAATGACTGACTTACATAAATACAAAAAACAAAAGAATGGTAAACCTCATCAATGTCTCATACAGTTTACCGTCAGCCTATAAAGTTATAAAGATGCTACTTTAAAATGTATCAGTAATCCCAACTGGTGAATGCCATGATCAAACGTTTAAGAAGACATATGACAGGATCAAGGTTCCTACATCTTGGTTTCTCAGAAAGGAGAGGAAAGAAAAGAGCCTAACACTCTTGACCAGCGTGGGAATTGCTTCTGAATTTGCTGACCCACTTGGGTTATAGAGTTCCCAACCACAGTATTTTGGAATATAAAACAGATTCTCCCACTAAGGTTTCATAATGAATCACCTATGGGCACCATGTAAACCAATATTTTTAAATGACCAAATCCTTCCCATCTAAAGAAAAAAAAAAATAAGCATAACATACTGTTTATACTACAGTTATTTAGAAAGGAAAATTATTCACATTTAACCTACTACAGTTGATTACTGAGTTACAAACAGAAAATGAAGAGTTACTAAAAAACTGCTTTTCAAACAAAAGCCATATTAGAAGACTTCAATAGAACTTAGTTATAGTGTGAAAGAGCACTTCTGTCCCTCTAAGTGAATTAACTTTAAAATATAATTTAAAAAAATAGCTCAATAGCATTAAATGTTACTTTATAAACTAGAAATTTATACTTTTAAAAGACTTGAATGCCATTTTTAAACCTAAAAATTACAATACAAAAACCTCTCATTTGCTGAAATTGCCATGATCTGAAGTGTCATTTACTTAATGCTTCACAGATGTATGATGCCAAATTGTTAGTCAGATTGGGAAGTATATTTAGTTAGAAAAAAATCTTCCAAAACATGTTTTCCTATATTTTACTGACATTTACATGGCACACCATTTGAAATGTGTCATTTATTTGCACTTTGTGATCTATAAATGAAGCTCTCATTTTCTTTTTCCAAATCACACACATTGTTATTGTGACCACATGATGGCTTTTTGTTTAAAGACACCATTGTCTGTGTAATTCCTCAGACCAGGGTCATGTGCTACTTCGTCATATTTTTAACTGGACTTTTCATCACGTTCTCTCTTTGACCTTTACCCTGAGAGCCTTAGTCATCACTGAACTGTTGCTGTAAGGACGTTCTGCTACACAATCTATCCCACTGTTTATCATGGGTCTTTATGTTCTTTTAGTAAACTGCTGTGCAGTGTTGGGAAGTACTCATTCTACCACTAGGTTGCTTGTGCTACAAAAGCATGGGCTAATGAATGTGGCTAACGTTGAATGCACGCCACACAGCAGGAGTTTACAGACAATAATGGAAGACACTACTGATATGCTGCTTTGTGTTAATATGCGCATGCATGAATAAAAGGGGAAAGTCTGGGATTTGTTAATTAACATTGGGGGCTTTGAAATGTCATGACTGTACTATTAGAACCCCTTTGGGTCAAGTAAAATCAGCATTACTACTGTAAATATGACTAAGAAACTAGAAAAGAAACTAAAATGGGAATATTAAATCAAATGGACTTCTTCTGACTAAAAGCAATGTGAATAATTAACATGGCTCTCTGTGTATTACTAGCATCCTTTATAACCTCTGATACTATTAACTGCAAAACAGTAGTGTGGGGTAAAATCTTTCATAGGTTCCCCCTGCAATGCAGAGGTTGTTTCTGTAACAACCCAGTGCCGTCGAATCGGAAACATAGCGAGAACTGCCCCACAGAGTTTCCAAGAAGCACCTGGCGGATTTGAACTGCCGACTCTTTGGTTAGCAGCTGTAGCACTTAACCACTATGCCACCAGGGTTTCCTCTGTAACAGTTATAACTCTGCAAATATTGAATCCACCAATTCCTAAGGAACAGAGATCATGCCATACTGTAGTAACGCGTGTAACACATAACCTTTTATGCATACAATTAACTGTAAGTTAAATGCTTACTTACAGAAACTTAATTGCCGACTTTCGCAAAATTCTGCATATTGAGCTGAG
The DNA here is from genome assembly GCF_030014295.1 of Loxodonta africana. NCBI lineage: Eukaryota > Metazoa > Chordata > Mammalia > Proboscidea > Elephantidae > Loxodonta > Loxodonta africana. The sequence goes on from NC_087342.1 coordinate 107,799,432, forward strand.
TCCATCATTCGAGTTTGTCTTTCCGCTCTCTAATGGATAAAAATAAAAAGACACATTTTTAAAGCAATAAACTATTATATATGTTTTCACAGCTAAACTTAGAATTGAAATACCATTTTCTTTTCCTTACTCTAGGCAAACAGTTCAGTACTACCGTAAATACCAGCATACATAAAATCGTGGTAACTGTGGATGTGAAGTTTGTTTCTTTTGGAAAAATAAAGTGTAAAATACCATTTTCTGCCACTCTGTTACTGTTACTATAGTGAAAAAGAGAACTAAAGGACCTCAGTTCTCAGATTATATACTTTTAAATTTTCTTACCTGTACCATTCTTTTAAAGAAAAACAAAACCGTGAGGGGATAACAGTAAACCACACAGAAAAACTGTTGTTAACTATTATTACCCATCTGCCTTAAAGCTGTGATTTTTCAATGCTCAAACAAGAGTCAGCCAATAGGGTCCATGTATTTCCCCTCAGTTAGAACATGAAGCCAGACAGAGTTAACAGATTCATATTTTAAATTGTAAAGAAAATAAAGAAAAAGGTAAATACAACACAAATCCTTTAAAAGGAGTCCAGGTATGATTCACAGTTTGGTATAGCTTCACTCGTGGGTTTTTTGATTCAGTATAGCAGATGTTTGCTGCCTCATTGTCCCACAAGAGGTAGGATAATTATAATTCACTCATAGTTTGGTGGGAAAGAATATGACCGCTTCCGCTTCCTTGGCAAGAGAAACAGTTTGAAATGAGACAGGCTGGTACTTCTTGGAATGAGTTTCTGGTCAGTAAAGGGAAAAAATTCCTGAGACTTTACTTTTTTTTCTGCTTTGAAAGGACTTTCATTAAGTTATCTTTATGATGGTTATTGAAGTATATAGTCAAACAAACCAAACCCATTGCCATCAAGTTGATGTCAACTCAAAGTGCCCCACAGGACTAAGCAGAACTGCCCCATAGAGTTTCCAGGGCTGAAAGCTTTATGGAAGCAGATTATCACATCTTCCTCCCACAGAGCAGCTGCTGGGTTTGAACCGCCAACCTTTCAGTCAGCAGCCGAACACTCAAGCGCTGTGCCACCAGGGCTCCTTTGGAGCACATTTAAGTACCACTTTTTCTAACATCTGTGGATATTTTTTGTGTTTTTTAAATTGAGATTATTCTTTTTTTGTTTGTTTGATTTCGGTCAACGGTCAATTTTATTCCAATGATACGTCAGTTGACAGAATAATGGTGCATTAGCTGCCCTGGATAAAGAAAAATAGATGGGATGCTGAGGATTAAGGTAAAAGTTTACTAACTACTGTGGTTCCTTCTAAGACCACTGACTTTTTTTTTCCTTTCTCCTTCCTTCCTTTTATCTCTCCTACTCTCTTCCTCCCCTCCTTTCTATCCTTCCTTCCCTCCCACACAAACATACTCACAGGTATATACATATGTGCAGGAAGAAACAAACCCAGGCTTCTCTTGCTTCAACCTTCTAGGTACAACTAGCCTTTTCTGAGCAAGGACAAGCAAATATATACATACACACTTCCATATGTATCCTCTTGTGCATGTATCAGAAACACCATATTTCCTTAAGGGTATATTGGTATATTATTGAGTGAATTTTTATATACCTGAAAGTACTTTTTTTTTAATATATGAACGCATGGTTTAGTTTTCTTCCTCTTTTAAATGCATCTGTCACATTACTTAAATGTTTGCTGACGGAAATTAGAAAATAAGGAAAGAAGAATTTATGTATTTTGAACACAACAAATCAGTTACTAATAAAAACTCGTTGCTGTGGAGTTGTTTCCGACTCAAGGTGAACCCATGTGACAGAGCAGAACTGCCCCATAGGGTTTCCAAGGCTGTAATCTTTGCAGAAGCAGACTGCTGCATCTTTCTCCCATGGAGCAGCTGGTGGGTTTGAACTGCCGACCTTTCGTTAGCAGTCAAGCACACTAAACACTGTGCCACAAGGGCTCCTTAGTTACTACGCCTATTGTCGTCCAGTCGATTCAGACTCATACAGGTTTATTTAAAAAAATCTCCTGGAGGCGGAGCCAAGACGGCAGAACAGACAGATGCTTCCAGCAAGCCCTCTTTACAACAAAGACCCGAAAAAAACAAGTGAAATGAGTATATTTGTGACAAGCTAGGAGTCCTGAGAATCAAAGGCAAGCTTAGACAATGAACTAAGGGGCAGGAGGAGGAAGAGGCCATTCAAAAATGGAGAGGAGTTACTGGACCTGAATTGTGGGGAGCCCTCACGCACTATGCCTGGAGCGGTGGCGGTGGCAGACTGATACTAGTGTTTGGCAGCAGTTTCCTCAAGGAGAAGCAGCCAACCACACAGCCCACTCATACCTCCAGAATCTCAGAAGAACAGTGCTCTCGGCAAAAGCTAAGTACTTGCATATATTTTAACACGCCCCCCGACCCCCAAGCCAGCTTAAGCAGCTGAATCCCTGGGCCTGAGATAGGCCCTGTTGAGCACCTACAGCCATCCTCCCAGCCTTGGGGAAGGAAAAAAATTGCAACTGGGGGGAAAAGATAATTTACTAGCTCCATTAACTGGGGGAGCTCAGGACAGAAGCGGCTCCTGTCCAGGCATATACCGTCCATGGACCTTGAGCACCTTTCCCTTCTGCATGGACCTGTGTGGGCCTATTTTGGGAGAAAAGGCCCTAGTTGGCAAAATCCAACCATTTCAGCTGTGTGGTGGAGAGGTGGGTGTTTGATGTTTGACATTGCTTTGCCTATTAAACAAGGTCCTCACCTACCCACATCAGGGACCTAAGGACTGGTAGCTCCACTCAGGTCACCCAGCCACCCGCAACAGGGGTCCAAAGATAACTGGTACCTCCCAATCCTTACCATCAAAAACTTTGGGTGCCCATGGTCCCTCTGCAGAACCCACCCACCAGCACGCTCTAGGGAACAGGGACGCCTTTTCCTCAGAGACACTCGGGGGTCAGTTCTCAGCCCCCTGCCTTGTTCAGAGCATGACCTCCTGCTGCAATCAGATACCGGTATATACGCCAATCACCCCTGCCCCTCTAAGACTGTAGGGCAGAGCCTGTACCACACACTTGATGATCAGCTACCTGGAAACCTGAGCTGAACTCACACAAGAAAACTGAATGGGGTCCTGGACTGATATACCTGATAATGTCTCTAGCCATCTGGGGACAGGACATCAGAGCTCCAAAGGCAAAAATAATCAAGCTAGCTCACTCAAGCAACCCATAGGGGTATACCAAAACAAAACAAAGCAATAAGCTACGACAGAGTAAGCAAGCATAAACTAATACAACAACTTACAGAAGGCTCGGAGACAACAGTCAATATCAAGTCACATAAAGAAACAGACCATGATCACCTCAACAGGCTCTCAAAACAAAGAATCCAGGGATCTTCAAGATGAAAGTACGTTCCTGGAATTACCAGATGCAGAATACAAAAGTTTAATATACAGAACCCTTCAAAACATCAGGAAGGAAATGAGGCAATACGCAGAACAAGCCAAGGAACACACAGATAAGGTAACTGAAGAAATTAGAAAGATTATTCAGGAACATAATGAAAAGTTTAATAAGCTGGAAAAAACCACAGACAGACAGCAATCAGGAATTCAGAAGATTAACAACAAAATTACACAAGTAGACAACTCAATAGAAATTGAGAGGAGCAGAATTGAGCAAGTAGAAGCTAGAATTTCTGAACTCGAAGATAAATCACTCAGCACTAATATATCTAAAGAAAAATCAGATAAAAGAATTTAAAAAAATGAAAAAACCTTAAGAATTACGTGGGACTCTATCAAGAGAAATAACCTACAAGTGACTGGAGTACCAGAACAGGGAGGGATAACAGAAAATACAGAGAAAATTGTTGAAGATTTGTTGGCAGAAAACTTCCCTGATATTGTGAAAGATGAGAAGATATCTGTCCAGAATGCTCATTGGACTCCACATAAGGTAGATCTGAAAAGAAAATCACCATGACATATTATAATCAAACTTGCTAAAACCAAGATAAAAAGAGAATTATAACAGCAGTGAGGGATAAACGAAAAGTCACCTACAAAGGAGAGCCAATAAGAGTAAGCTTGGACTACTTGGCAGAAACCATGCAGGCAAGACAGCAATGGGATGACATATTTAAAAAACCGAAGGAAAAAAAAACTGCCTGCCAAGAATCATATATCCATCAAAACTGTCTCCTAAATATGAAGGTGAAATTAAGACATTTCCAGATAAACACAAGTTGAGGGAATTCATAAAAACCAAACCAAAACTACAAGAAATACTAAAGGGAGTTCTTTGGTTAGAAAATCAATAATATCAGGTATCAACCCAAGACTACAACACCGGGCAGGGCAACCAGAAGTCAACCCAGACAGGGAAATCCAAGAAAATAAAGCAAGATTATATATATATATATAAAAAGCCCAACACAGGGTAACAGTGATGTTATTATATAAAAGAAGACAACATTAAAATAATAAAGAGGGACTAAGAAATGTAATCATATACCTTCCATATGGAGAGGAAGATACAGCGAGCGATACAAAGAAATAAAAGTTAGTTTTAAATTTAGAAAAATAGGGGTAAATAATAAGGTAACCACAAAGGAGACAAACTATCCTACTAAAAAAAAAAAAAAAAAATACAAGGGAAAAATAGAGACTCAGCAGAAACAAAATCAACAACAAATATGAGGAAAGGACAATATATAAAGAAAATCTACTCAGCACATAAAATCAAGTGGGAAAAAGAAACTGTCAACAACACACAAAAACAACATCAAAATGATAGCACTAAATTCGCACCTATCTATAATTACCCTGAATGTAAACGGACTAAATGCACCAATAAAGAGACACAGAGTGGCAGAATGGATTAAAAAACAAGATCCGTCTATATGCTGCCTACAAAAGACACACCTTAGACTTAGAGACACAAACAAACTAAAACTGAAAGGATGGAAAAAAATAAATCAAGCAAACACAAACAACAATCAAAAAAGAGCAGGAGTGGCAATATTAATTTCTGACAAAACAGACTTTAAAGTTAAATCCTTCAGAAAGGATAAGGAAGGACACTATATAATAATTAAAGGGACAATACACCAAGAAGATATAACCATATTAAATATTTATGCACCTAACGACAGGGCTGCAAGATACATAAACCAAACTCTATAAGCATTGAAAAGTGAGATAGACAGCTCCACAATAATAGTAGTAGACTTCAACACACTACTTTCAGTGAAGGACAGGACAGTCAGAAAGAAGCTAGATAAAGACACGGAAGATCTAAATGCCACAATCAAGCAACTTGACTTCGTCGACATATACAGAACACTCCACCCAACAGCAACCAAGTATACTTTCCTTTCTAGTGCACATGGAACAGTCTCTAGAATAGACCACACATTAGGTCATAAAGCAAGCCTTAGCAGAATCTAAAACACTGAAATATTACAAAGCATCTTCTCTGACAATAAGGCCATAAAAGTGGAAATGAATAACAGGAAAAGCAGGGAAAAGAAATCAAACACTTGGAAACTGAACAATACCCTGCTCAAAAAAGACTGGATTATAGAAGACATTAAGGATGGAATAAAGAAATTCAGAGAATCCAATGAGAATGAAAACATTTCCTATCAGAACCTCTGGGACACAGCAAAAGCGGTGCTCAGAGGCCAATTTATATCAATAAATGCACACATCCAAAAAGAAGAAAGGGCCAAAATCAAAGAACTATCCCTACAACTTGAACAAACAGAAAGAGAGCAACAAAAGAAACCCACAGACACCAGAAGAAAACAAGTAATAAAAATTAGAGCTGAACTAAATGAAATAGAAAACAGAAAAACAATTGAAAGAATTACCAAGACCAAAAGCTGGTTTTTTGAAAAAAGCAACAAAATTGATAAACCACTGGCCAAACTGACAAAAGAAAAATAGGAGAGGAAGCAAATAACCCGAATAAGAAATAAGATGGGCGATATTACAACAGACCCAACGGAAATTAAAAGAATCATATCAGATTACTATGAAAAATTGTACTCAAACAAATTTGAAAACGTAGAAGAAACGGATGAATTCCTAGAAACACACTACTTACCTAAACTAACACAAACAGCGGTAGAGGAACTAAATAGACCCATTACAAAAGAAGAGATTGAAAAGGTAATCAAAAAACTCCCAACGAAAAAAAGCCCTGGTTCAGAAGGCTTCGCTGCAGAGTTCTACCAAATTTTCAGAGAAGAGTTAACACTACTACTACTAAAGGTATTTCAGAGCATAGAAAAAGATGGAATACTACCAAACTCATTCTATGAAGCCACCATATCCCTGGTACCAAAATCAGGTAAAGAAACCACAAGAAACGAAAATTATAGATCTATATCCCTCATGAACGTAGACGCAAAAATCCTCAACAAAATTCTAGCCAATAGAATTCAACAACGTATCAAAAAAATAATTCACCAAGTGGGATTCATACCAGGTATGCAGGGATGGTTCAACGTTAGAAAAACAATTAATGAAATCCACCACATAAATAAAATAAAAGACAGGAATCACATGATTTTATTAATTGATGCAGAAAAGGCATTTGACAAAGTTCAACACCCATTCATGATAAAAACTCTCAGCAAAATAGGAACAGAAGGAAAATTCCTCAACATAATAAAGGGCATTTATACAAAGCCAATAGCCAACATCACCCTAAATGGAGAGAGCCTGAAAGCATTCCCATTGAGATCAGGAACCAGACAAGGACACCCTTTATCACCACTCTTATTCAACATTGTGTTGGAGGTCCTAGCCAGAGCAAATTAGGCTTGATAAAGAAATAAAGGGCATCCAGATGGGCAAGAAAGAAGTCAAAGTATCTCTATTTGCAGATGACATGATCTTATACACAGAAAGCCCTAAGGAATCCTCCAGAAAACTACTGAAACTAATACAGGAGTTCAGCAGAGTATTGGGATATAAGATAAACATACAAAAATCAGTTGGATTCCTCTACACCAACAAAAAGAACATCGAAGAGGAAATCACCAAATCAATTCCATTTACTGTAGCCTCCAAGAAGATAAAATACTTAGGAAATAAATCTTATCAGAGATGTAGAAGACTTATACAAAGAAAACTACAGTACAATTCTGCAACAACCCAAAAGAGACTTACATCAGTGGAAAAACATACCTTACTCATGGATAGGAAGACTTAACATTATAAAAATGTCTATTCTACCAAAAGTGATCTATATATTTAATGTAATTCTGATCCAAATCCCAACGACATTCTTTAATGAGATGGAGAAACAAATCACCAACTTCATATGGAAGGGAAGGAGGCCCCGGATAAAGAAGGCATTGCTGAAAAAGAAGAACAAAGTGGGAGGCTTTACTTTATCCGACTGTAGAACCTATTATACCGCCACAGTAGTCAAAACAGCCTGGTACTGGTACAACAACAGATACATAGACCAGTGGAACAGAATTGAGAATCCAGACATAAATCCATCCACATATGAGCAGTTGATATTTGACAAAGGCCCCAAAACAGTTAATTGGGGAAAAGACAGTCTTTTTAACAAATGGTGCTGGCATAACTGGATATCCATCTGCAAAAAAATGAAACAAGACCCATACCTCACTCCATGCACAAAAACGAGCTCAAAATGGACCAAAGACCTAAATATAAAATCTAAAACAATAAAGTTCATGGAAGAAAAAATAAAGACAACGTTAGGAGCCCTAATACATGGCATAAACAGTACACAAAACATTTTTAAGAATGCAGAAGAAAAACTAGATAACTGAGAGCTGCTGAAAATCAAACACCTATGCTCATCCAAAGACTTCACCAAAAGAGTAAAAAGACTACCTACAGACTGGGAAAAAGTTTTTAGCTGTGACATTTCCGATTGGGGCCTGATCTCTAAAATCTACATGACACTGCAAAAACTCAACTACAAAGAGACAAATAACCCAATTAAAAAATGGGCAAAAGATATGAATAGATACTCCACTAAAGAAGACATTCAGGTAGCTAATAGATATATGAGGAAATGTTCACGATCATTAGCCATAAGAGAAATGCAGATCAAAACTACAATGAGATTTCATCTTACTCCAACAAGGCTGGCATTAATCCTAAAAATACAAAGTAATAAATGTTGGAGAGGCTATGGAGAGACTGGAACACTTATACACTGCTGGTGGGAATGTAAAATGGTACAACCACTTTGGAAACCGATTTGGCATTTCCTTAAAAAGCTAGAAATAGAACTACCATACGATCCAGCAATCCCAGTCCTTGGAATATATCCTAGAGAAATGAGAGCCTTTACACGAACAGATATATGCGCACCCATGTTTATTGCAGCACTGTTTACAATAGCAAAAACATGGAAGCAACCAAGGTGCCCATCAACGGATGAATGGATAAATTATCGTGTATTCACACAATGGAATACTATGCATTGATAAAGAACAGTGAGGAATCTGTGAAACATTTCGTAACATGGAGGAACCTGGAAGGCATTATGCTGAGTGAAATTAGTCAGTTGCAAAAGGACAAATATTGTATAAGACCACTATTATAAGAACTTGAGAAATAGTTTTAACTGAGAAGAAAACATTCTCTTGTGGTTACGAGAGGGGGGAGGGAGGTAAGGAGGGTGGGAGAGGGGCAGTCACCAATTAGATAGTAGATAGGAACTACTTTAGGTGAAGGGAAAGACAACACACAATATAGGGGAGGTCAGCACAACTGGACTAAACCAAAAGCAAAGAAGTTTCTGGAATAAACTGAATGCTTCGAAGGCCAGCATAGCACGGGCAAGGGTCTGTGGACCATGGTTTTAGGGGACATCTAAGTCAATTGTCATAACAAAATCTATTAAGAAAACATTCTGCATTCCACTTTGAAGAGTGGCGTCCGGGGTCTTAAACGACAGCAAGCAGCCATCTAAGATGCATCATTGGTCTCAACCCACCTGAAGCAAAGGAGAATGAAGAACACCAAGGACGCAAGGCGATTACGAGCCCAAGAGACAGAAAGGGCCACGTGAACTAGAGGCTACATCAACCTGAGACCAGAAGAACTAGATGGTGCCTGGCTACAACCGAGGACTGCCCTGACAGGGAACAGAACAGAAAAGCCCCGAGGGAGCAGGAGAGCAGTGGGATGCAGACTCCAAATTCTTATAAAAAGACCAGACTTAATGGTCTGACTGAGACTAGAAGAACCCTGGTGGTCATGGCCTCCAGGCCTTCTGTTTGCCCGGGACAGGAACCATTCCCGAAGCCAACTCTTCAGACATGGATTGGACTGGACAATGGGTTGGAGAGGGATGCTGGTGAGGAATGAGCTTCTTGGATCAGGTGGACACTTGAGACTATGTTGGCATCTGCTGCCTGGAGGGGAGATGAGAGGGTGGAGGGCGTTAGAAGCTGGTGAAATGGACACGAAAAGAGAGAGTGGAGGGAGAGAGCGGGCTGTCTCATTAGGGGGAGAGTAATTGGGAGTGTGTAGCAAGGTGTATATGGGTTTTTTTGTGAGAGACTGACTTGATTTGTAAACTTTCACTTAAAGCACAATAAAAATTATATTAAAAAAACTCTTAAGATTGAAGCACGATCACTCATGTAGATGTGTGCGCACGTGCACGCACACACGCGCGTTTATCACACAGAGGAACGCACATATACATACATTCCTGTGTGTTAGAAACATGTGCGTGCCTACACACACATGAATGTAAGTCTTACTACATAGCAGGAGTGTTTCAGGTTTGAATTTTCAGCTCTGAGAAAAATATCTGACATGTGGTAAATAAATAAGCAATGAAGGTTTGTTGAATAAATAAGTGCTACCATTTTATCCTATGAGCAAGGCAAATGACTACTGCCGTAAAGCAGCCCGTCCTTGATTATCTATGCAGTCCTACGAGTCTTCTCTGCTACTCTCCAGCTAGGCAGCCTCAGCCACCCAACCCATGCTGGGCAGAAAGGACTCAGGTATGGAAAAAGAAAGTAACTTCCTAAAGGGATTGTTAATATTAACTCGTTGTACCAATTTAGACAATAAAAACTTGGTTTGTGGACATATGCTTACATAGTTAATGTATCTACAGTAAGTGTTTCTGGAAATGAAATCCAAGGAAGCTTGCCCTAAGAGGTTAAGGTAGCCACATCTGCCAGCTTTAACTAAGTGATGTATTTAGCTAGCTGGAAGATTTTGAACCTCAAAGCCGATCATCTGGCTATATTTCAAAAATACCCATAAACCTCTGAAGGACTTTCAATTATTACAGCTAGCTTCATTCCTTTCAGACACCCTCTCGAGAGCCTATTCTCTTTACTTCCTTAAGCATCTTTGTTTATAATTCCTTCAGCATCTGAGCAGTGACCTCTGACGTGAGGAGTGCCATGTACCTGGCCCTTGGGTATGCATCCGAAGCCACTTACCCAGTGCCTAGCACACAGCAAACACTCAGTGCAAAGTGGTTGATTCAGCAAACATCTTCAGGCAGTATAAAATCATGACATATTAGAGCTAGAGTGCAGCTTAAAGTTCATCTTGTTCAATCCCCCTTATTTTAAAGATAAGAAAATTGAGGTTCAGAGAGAAGTAATTCGTGAAAGGTGACCAGGCTAGATATTAAGCCCAGGACTCCCAATTTCCAAGCCAGCCTATTTTCATTATAAAAAGCTGTCTCCAACCTATAGTAATTTTTCCCTAAAATGTTCTCCTTTGGGATCCAATAAATTCCATGTAGAATCTTACCAAAAAGTATCATGTAGTCACTATAATTAAAAATTAAGTGTTTTTGAGAAAAACAAATTAGTGAGGCCAGGGGTCAGCGAAGGCGGCACAACCTGAGGATGCTCTAATGCAGAATTTACAAACGCTACTGTTTCTGGTACTGCTGCAAACATGTCCCAGGTGTGTAGAGATACTGATTTCCCTCAGCCCTCTGGATGTCAGGCAAGGCTGAGGCAGCAGAACCTCCAGGACGGTGTCTAGTTATGAATTGTCTTGTCCATTTATCTTGGTGTGACAAAAATATTGTCATTTTCTATGTGTGTCGTGATGTGAAATGGTCTGGAAGCACTTGTACTACTAATAGCGTCCTTGAATATTACACGAGATAGTGCCCACATGCTATTCACTGCAGGGTCAAGTGAGCTCAACACTGAATCACAGATTCTCACAATAACCAGGACTGTAAGATGATTCAGATATGCTCATCATGCTGATTTTTTTTTTTTCTTTTTTGGTGGTCCCAGGCTGCATCCACTAGTACTTGCAGATTTTAGTCAGCCAGTTTTCAGTTTCTTGACAGCTCCTCTTTCTCTATTTGGTTTAAGAGGTTGAATGTTGGCAATTTTCTAGTTAGATGAAAAGGTTTGTTCTCTATCCAACCCATCTGTGCCCTCCCTAAAATGAGATATAGATAGATAGATACATAGATAGATAGACAGATAGATATACCTAGCAACATATGTTGATTTTTGTTTGCTCCTTTCTTTTCCCCATGAACAGTTTCAAAAAGCAAAGGACAGGGGCAAACTTTGGTCTTTTAAAAAGATCCAAATCAGCCAGCATCTGATGATATTATCTCCTGTCCTTAAACTATCACATAACTACTGAGGAAGGCAGTGAGAAGTCATGGACTAGACATTCTTTAAAGATAAGGGCTGTGTTTTACTTCTATAATTTTTCAGTGCCAGGACAATGCTTAGCTTAGACTTACTTGGGCCCCAATACACATTTGGTGGCTAGCTAAATTACTGGATAGGTAGGTGGATGGACAAAGGCAAAAGTAATGCATCTAAATTCTTGACTGGTTGATCTAAGACCAGGAACTGTAATATCTGTAATAAAATCTTATGAATTCCATCGAGAGTAGGAAGTTTTTAAGCCAATGATTTTGTTAGCTGCCATCAAGTCAGCCCCCGACTAATGGTGGCCTCATGCACGACAGAACGAAATGTTGCTCTGTCTTGAGCCATTCTCACAATTGGTTGTGGATTGGACTGCTGTGATCCATAGGGTTTTTGTTGGTTCATTTTTAGAAGTGGATTGCCAGGTCTTTCTTCCTGGTCTGTCTTAGTCTGGAAGCTCTGCTGAAATCTGTTCAGCATCATGGCAACAGGCAAACCTCCAGTGACAGATGGGTGGTGACTGCGCTTGAAGTGCATTGGTTAGGAATTGAATCCAGGTCTCTTGAATGGAAGGTAAGAATTCTACCACTGAACTAGTAATGCCCCCTTTTAAGCCAAAGATCTATACAACATCAAGACACTGACCAAATAGTAAATAAATTCTTATTTTCTGTGATGCTCCAACTCTACTTTCCCGTCTGCCTCTATTCACATTACCCATTCCAATCCATACTGAAGTGTACACTGGCTGTCTTTTTCTTTGCCTGGAACTATAAGGAATATCTGGAAAAACATGCAGGGGGAAAAGAATCATAAGCCTGAAAAAAACAACACAATCAGAATAACAATGCCTATAGGCTCGCTATGAGTCAGAATCGACTCGATGGCAATGGGATTATTTACATAGAGTGGCATGATTCATAAAGACTTCTACATATATAATGTGACCTTTTTTGATCCTCAAAGTAGGCTTTAAGATAAAGAGTTTTAATAGCTCCATTTTACAGCTGAGGACACTGAGACTTAGATAAATGAAGTGACTTTCCAAGCATATGTTGTTAGGTGCCATCGAGTCGGTTCCAACTCATAGTGACTCTGCACAACAGAACGAAACACTGCCTGGTCCTGCGCCATCCTTACAATCGTTGTTAATGCTTGAGCTCATTGTTGCAGCCACTGTGTTAATCCACCTCATTGAGGGTCTTCCTCTTTTCCGCTGACCCTGTACTCTGCCAAGCATGATGTCCTTCTCCAGGGACTGATCCCTCCTGACAACACATCCAAAGTATGTAAGATGCAGTTTCGCCATCCTTGCTTCTAAGGAGCATTCTGGCCGCACTTCTTCTAAGACAGGTTTGTTTGTTCTTTTGGCAGTCCATGGTATATTCAATAGTCTTCGCCAACACCACAATTCAAAAGCGTCAACTCTTCTTCGGTCTTCCTTATTCACTGTCCAGCTTTCACATGCATATTATCTGATTGAAAATACCATGGCTTGGGTCAGGCGCACCTGAGTCTTCAGGGTGACATCTTTGCTCTTCAACACTTTGAAGAGGTCCTTTGCAGCAGATTTGCCCAATGCAATGCGTCTTTTGATTTCTTGACTGCTGCTTCCATGGCTGTTGATTGTGGATCCAAGTAAAATGAAATCCTTGACAACTTCAATCTTTTCTCCGTTTATCATGATGTTGCTCATTGGTTCAGTTGTGAGGATTTTTGTTTTATGTTGAGGTGCAGTCCATATTAAAGGCTGTGGTCTTTGATCTTCATTAGTAAGCGCTTTAGGTCCTCTTAGCTAGATGTAGACCTTGAGTCCTAAATCCGAGGCTATGGTACACACAGTTACTCAGAAAAGAATTGCTAATCTACATTACATTACCTGTAATGAAGTTTGTACTCCCTTTATATTCTAGCTTCTTCTGAACCAAGTATGAGAATGCAATTTTAACTTTAATTTTTAAAAAGGCACTTTAAAGGGGAGTTAAAAATTCATCTGACCATACCATACGGTCAAGATACTGGACTGAAAAAGGCATTATATAGATAGAACATTGAAAATACTATACTCTGAAATAAAAATCAGTGAATAATCATAGTAGGTTCATCATAGCTTTTATATTGAACATCATCAAATTGCACAATGCTCTCCTGATCACAGATTGCCACATGAATGCAAGGTCATCTTTGGATTAGTCATGCTCTTGTATCTGCAAGTTCAGTTCATCTTCTGCATAATCTGTCAGTTCTACCCACTCCTTGGTTTCTTTAGATGTCAATAACGGTGTTCCCAAACACTCACAAATATGTAACATACGCAGAGGTTTTTCTGTAATTGAACCTTATCGGCAAGCAAGATATTACAATATAGGAGCAAAAATTACTGTTAAAAGTATATTCCTAAAATTTTCCAAACTATTTTTAAATTCAACTGGAATAGCCTTTAAAAAAGGCAAAACAAAACAAAACGAACAAACAAAAAAATCATGCTACTAGTCACTCATCTCACTACCAAGAAGTTATCGCCTTTTCTGGTTATTGTACATCAACTTTAAGCAGAATTCCATGCCAAATGGATTCATTTTCTGGATCTTACCTAAATTAAAACAGGAAAGCAAATATTCCTATAGATGCAGTACCTTGTATAATTTGTTTGTTCACTACCTTGAAAAAAACAGACTCGCAGTATATATTGTGAAATTGAATTTTCAAAGTGAAAAGTTTTGACTTCAGTTGACATGGCTTAAAGTTGCTTGTATTTTTGAAAAATACTTTCAGCAATAACAATCACCATTTGCCCCTAACCTATACCATTAAGGTATGAGGCTGAATTACTTATGCCACATGCAGTTCCATTTAAATTCTCCGCATGCTTTCACTGAAGCGTACTTAAAGGCTATAGAAGCTAAGTGCTGGCATATCTCTTGGCAGCTTCTCAAGACATATGACATTTATCTTTCTTTAGCAACACAGAATCACAGAACATAACCCTCAAGTCAAGATGAAAGCTTATCTGCTCTCACTTCTACTTCAGATTTTTTTTTAAATCTTATTTTGATTACTCTCAGAGGTCTTACAATTGAAATGCAAAGTCCTTTCTGGACAGAAAAGGCAAAATGCCAATGGCTAATCTACCAACTACCTCATGTTGGTGAAAAATACTGAATATACCAGGGACTGCAAGAAGAACGAACACATTTGTCTTGGAAGAAGTATAGCCAGAATGCTCCTTAGAAGTGAGGATGGCGAGGCTTTGTCTCGCTTACTTTGAACATGTTATTAGGAAGGACCAATCACTGGAGAAATACTTCGTGCTTGCTAAAGTAGAGGGTCAGCGAAAAAGTGGAAGATCCTCAATAATATCGATTGGCACATAGTACTGTGTAGCTACAACAATGGGCTCAAACATAGCAACAATTTGAAGGATAGCACAGGACTAGGCAGACTTTCATTCTTATACGTAAGGTCACTATGAGTTGGAACTGTCTCAACGGCACCTAATGACAACTAGGGCTTCTAACTGGTTGGGAATGCCTCAGTAACTGCCTACTTCAACGAGGGCAGTGTATGTGCTGCAGAGCAACCAAATCTGTTGCCGGTGGGATTTTGACCTGAGTAGGAAACAAACAGCAGCGTCCCACTTAAAGATGGCTATTGACCACATGGCTTTGAATGTGTGTCATTCTCCAAGGTGATCATTGGCAGGACTATGGAGAACGACACACATTCAAAGCTGCGCGGTTGGCCACCATCTTTGAGTAAGGCGTCACTGTTTGTTTGCTGGTTGTTTCCTACTTGGGTCAAAATCCAAAGGGCAACAGATTTGGTTGCTATGCAATGCGCACGCTGCCCTTGTTTATCCTGGCAATTACTGAATGTTTGGAACAAGTCTGAAGCCCTGGCAACAACATTTCATGCTAGATGAAACTGGTTGCTGAACTTAAACATCGAATGGAGTGGTTGGTGGCAACATCAAGCAATGTGACAACATGTGAATTGTGGAATATTTATGCATGTTAATGTACGTTGTCTACCTGCAGAACACCCACTAGCAGATCTGTAAGCACCACAGAATGCTGAAGAAACTCAGAAACCACATCCCCGATGTGCTGGAGGTAAGGAAGCTAGATCCAAAAAGTTAAAGGGTTTGCCTGTATAGTCACAGTAAGCTGCTACTCCAGTGAGTGCTCATTCTGCATGCTGAGTTGCTTTGTAATTTAGTAGATTCCCCTACCCAAAGGTCAAGTGAGCCTCCCTCAAAAAGTCTGTTGGATTTCCCCTTCTGTTCCACCCCACTGCAAAGGTCATCATTTTGGTCCTGAATCATGTGCAGCCACCACTGCTGCCTGGAGCCGGAAACCCGTGAGCAGCCTGGCTGGTGCCTCCACCAGCGCCTGCAGCAGGAACAGGGGAGCCGCAGCAAGCGCTTCCCTGTGCCAGTAGTGAGTGGCTGCACGGCTGGTGGGTGGGTGAATGAAACTAGGAGGAGGGGAAGGTGGAGAAGGAGACAGAAGAGGAGGCACTGCGGGGACTGGGATGTGACCTGCGCTGCTCATTCACTCTAGCAGTTTGAAGTCTTTAAAACATTAGAGGGGAAAAAATAAATGAAAGCAGAGGTGCTTTCTCTTAACAACAACAAAAAATAACTTACGGGACCACAGACTTCTATGTGATCAGACATTGCCCGAACAGACGCTATGCAGTATATGACTGTACTTCATAATTTTAATAGTATTTATCTTTGGTGGTTAGATCCTAGGGAACTTTTACTTTTTCAGTTATACATTTCAACAATGTTTTAATTTTTTTTTTTTTACAGTGAGTTATAATCAGAAAGAAAAATTTGTTTTGAAAGTAAGGAAATCCAAGCCAAGCCAACAGACCGAATAAACAAAAAAGTTGATAAGAACAGTCTAGTCTTGTCTGGGGTCTTAAAAGATAGCAAGCAACCATCTAAGATGCATCAATTATTCTCACCCATCTGGAGCAAAGGAGAATGAAGAACACCAGAGACACAAGGAAAATAAGAGACAGAAAGGTCCACATAAATCAGAGACTCCATCATCCTGAGACCGGAAGAACTAGATGGTGCCTGGCTACCACCAGTGACTGCTCTGACAGGTAACACAACAGAGAACCCCTGATGGAGCAGGAAAAAAGTGGGATGCAGAACTCAAACTCAAATTCTAGTAATAAGACCAGACTTAATGGTCTGAGACTGGAAGAACCCCAGAGAACATGGCTCCCAGACTCCTTGTTAGCCTAAAACTAAAAGCATTCCTGAAGCCAGCTCTTCAGACAAAGATTAGACTGGACTATAAGATACAAAACGATACTGGTGAGGAGTGTGCTTCTTAGCTCAAGTACACACATGAGACAGTGTGGGCAGCTCCTGTCTGGAGGGGAGATGAGAAGGCAAAGGGGGACAGGAGCTGGTTAAATGGACATGGGGAATACAGGGTGGAGAGGAAGAGTGTGCTGTCACATATAGGGAGAGGAACTAGGGTCACATAACAATGTGTGTTTAAGTTTTTGTATGAGAAACTGACTTGAATTGTAAACTTTTTCTTAAAGCACAATAAAAAAATACAAAAACAAAAAACAGTCTACTCTTTTGAGGAGAATGATCTTATCTAATGTTCTTTTGTAGTTCCTCCAAAATACTGTTGTTGTTGTTGTTAGGTGCCGTCGAGTCGGTTCCGACTCATAGCGACCCTAAGCACAACAGAACAACACACTGTCCAGTCCTGCGCCATCCTTACAATCATTGTTATGCTTGAGCCCACTGTTGTAGCCACTGTGTCAATCCACTCCATTGAAGGTCCTCCTCTCTTCCGCTGACCCCGTACTTTGCCAAGCATGATATCCTTCTCCAGGGACTGATCCCCCCCTCCCCCAAAATACTGTATTGGGCATCTATGGCAGCAAATATTTTTGACTAAAGGAATGAATGAAGTACTGCTTTTCCTCTTGGGTTAATTTTGCCTGACTCACAGGAGGTCATTAAACGTCCATATACACAAAAATAACCAAAGCAGTTACCCAAGAGACAGAAAATAACAGAAATAGCATAGGCTTGGACGTGTGTTCTCAGCAAAAAGAGACAGAAAGGAGGAAATGTTACTGCAATGTTTAGGGGCCAGCTCAGAATCCTGATTGATGCAGTCATGAAATCAGAATCCATTTAAATTTGACCCAGAATTTTCTTTGAATTATATAATGGAAAAAAAAACTACAGTACATTTTCCATTTCACAGCCTAAAAATTAAAGGTTTCCACTGGTGCTTATCTGTTCTCCCAAAGTGGCTTTCATAATATGCCAATTTTCTGTGTCCAGGATATTAAGAATATATTACAGAAGTCACGTGATTTTTTCTAAAGGAATAGCTTTAGACTCCAGGAGAACATTCAAGGGATTTAAAAGAAATTTAGTGATGAAAATAATTCTCGACAAGTACAAAGCATTACCAATTGAGAAATACACAAAAGGATATTTGTGATATTAGTTCATAACAGAGTTTCAAAACATTGAAACTAGAGTTTCAATACTGGGAAAAATACTGAAAATAAGAATTTGAGAATATTGGATTTTTATAGTCTGTTTTTTTATACTCTGTGGTCTAAATATATTAATTAATGTGAATATAATAATTTTTCCTTTTCTATATTTTTAAACTACAAAGAATGGGCATGAATTGGTTATATAATGAAAAATAAAACTGTATTCAAATTAAAATGGTACATTTAAAAATGACTTAATATCCACTGGAAAATTTTAAATCTGAATTTATTATGCTAGTAGTGGGAATAAATTATACAGAATAAAATATTTCTTACCCTGGGATAAAATGTGCGCTCCGAGAAAGGATCGTTTTTTTCTACGAGCTATTACCATACAATCTAGCTCCATGTTTAGCTGTAAACCCACGTGTTTAGTGTTAGTGCTAATTTTTACTAGTGCCTTCCTAAAGTTGTAAACATGCTCTAGAATAACTAAGCTGGCAAATAATATTTTAAAAACTTATGTGAGTTTCTGCCCAAACTAGTTCATGTAGAGTAATAGTAGAAGATTGATCCCTCTTTATTTTCCTGATTGAGGATGCTGTAACCCTTTTCTGTGGTTTTTGTTTGGCCGAATATCAAAAAGTGAACATGCTAAGTTAATACATGTAAGATCCTAAATAACATTCCTAAAAATTCTCATAGGTTTATGCAATATCTACATCAGATGAGCCGACGTGGCTTTATGGTCTGGCAAAACACATGAGGATGCAGTTAAAAACTGCTCTGCTGCTACCTGAAAGGCTAGAGGTTTGAGTCCATTCAGAGGCACCTCAGAAGAAAAGCCTGGCGATCTGCTTCTGAAAAACCATTGAAAACCCTGTGGAGTACAGCTCTACTCTGACACACGTGCGATCGCAATAACTCAGAATCTACTCAATGGCAACTGTTTCCGTATTTCAGTTTAGGGTAAAACTGCCTGAAAAATATGTACTTAAAGCCATTATTACATAAAACTTAGTTCATACTTTCTCTCTGAGTTAGAGCTGTAGATCTTTTCATTTTGTTTTAGCCCAAATCAAGCGCTAAATCTATCAAACACACACTCAACAGGGCCCGACTTCACTTGTATCATCTGAAAATCTGGCATCATTAAAATTAAATCCTGTAAAGAAGGAAACCTGTCAGTGCACCCTGGCTCTCACCATCCTCATGTTGTTAGGTGCAGTGGAGTTGGTTCTGACTTGTAGTGACCCAATATACAACAGAATGAAACACTGGCTGGTCCTGTTCCATCTTCACAATCACTGCTATGCTTGAGCCTACTGCTGCAGTCACTGTGTCAATCCATCTCGTTGAGGGTTTCCTCTTTTTTATTGACCCTCTATTTTATATACCCCATATTTTATATGCATATACACATATATATACACACACACATACATATACACCAAACCTATTGATGTCGAGTTGATTCCAACTCATAGCGACCCTACAGGACAGAGTAGAATCACCCCACAGTATTTCCAAGGAGTAGATGGTGGATTCGAACTGCTCGCTTTTTGGTTAGCAGCGTAGCTTGCCATAGCTCTTAACCACTGTGCCACCAGTGGCTCCATATGTATGTATTTAGAGAGTCATATAAATACACACACATACATACATGCACATGTATGTGTGTATATATGTATAGATGTGTGTGTATATATATCTACATCCTCCTTATGGATATGTAGAACTTTGTTACAGGAGAGGCCCCTGCTTTGAAGCCCCTTTTGTTGTTGCTATGTGATTATCTGAGCTTTCTTCAGTAAGATTTTTTTTTTTAACATGGGAAAATAAAATTTTCTTAGTTCATCAATTACTTCTCTCTAAGCAATTCCTCAATGGAAATGGGTTTTTTAAGCAAGTCCTGTTAGCTTGACCTTTAAAATATACCCGAAACGAACCACTTTTCAACCCCTTCCACTTTCACTGCTACTACTCTGGTCCAAGTAATTATCATTATCTCTCTTCTGGATTACTGCAAGAGTCTCCTAATAGATCTTCCTGTTTCCACTCTTGTTCCTCTCCTACTCATTCCCCACTGGTCTATGCCCACACAACAGCCTGAGGGACCTTTTAAAAGATGAAAATTGGGTCATGCCATCTATGTTCAAAAACCTCCAATGGTTTTTCATCACACTTAGAGCCAAGTCCTTAGAATGGCCTATAAGTCCCTACATAATTTGGCTCCCTATCACCTCTCTGACCTCATCTCCTACCACTCTCCTCACTCCTCCCCTCCAGCCACATTGGCCTCCTCGTTTCTTGAAAATGCCAAACACATTCCTACCCCAGGGGCTTCGCGTTTGCTATACCTCTATCTGGAATATCATACCCCATATACCTGTCTGATTTGCTCCATCCTATCCTTTAGGTCTCTGTTCAAAGGTCTCCTCATCAAAGAGGCTGTCTATGACCACTCTATACAAAATAGCAGCTCCTCCAGGTCTCTCTCTATCCCTTACCTGGTTTCATTTTTCATCATAGCTCTTACTACCACCTGCCATAATAGTATTATATGTTTATTGTCTGTCTCTCCCCAACTAGAATGTAAGCTTCCTGAGAGCAGAGACAACGTCAATTTTATTCATTGCTAAATTGGAGTCCCTGGGTGGTGCAAATGGTTAAGCACTCCACTACTAGCCAAAAGGTTGGTGGTTCAAACCCACCCACGGATGCCTCAAAAGACAAGCCTAGCAATCTGCTTCTGAAAGGTCACAACCTTGAAAACACTATGAAGCAGTTCTACCCTGTACATATGTGGTCACCATGAGTTGGAATTGACTCGATGGCAACTAACACCACCACCACCACCACAGTAGGTTTTCTCCATCTTGACACCATCCTGGGCCAAATAATTCTCTGTTGTGGGGACTGCCCTCTGCACTTTAGGATGTTTAACAGCATCCCTGGCTTCTATCCAGTAGGTGCCAGTAGCATCCTACCTGGGTTGTGAAAACCAAAAATGTCTCCAGATATTGTCAAATGTTCCCTAGGATAAAAATCATTCCCAGCAGAGAGCCACTATTCTAAGGGAAGGTGACTAACATTGGTGGGCTCACTGCTATGTGTCAAGGTGTCATGCTAGGTCCTTTATATCTTTTAATTCTTTCAATAATCTCAATTGGTAGATATGAATCCTATTTTTAAAATGATGAAGCTATGACTTAGATGTGTTAGGGAACTTGTCCAAGGTTGCTCAGCAAGTAAGTTGTGCTGCAATGTGAAATCAGGTCTGCCTTACTCCAGGGCCTATGCTGTTACTAAACAAGGGGCTTTGACATGTGTGAGTATGTATTACAAATATTTATAAAAATATATTCAAATAAAGTATATTCATATATATAAAAGTGATCTTATGGAATCCTCATACATGAAACTGAGAGATGCTTTAAAAGAGGTGAGGGAAGGAGACTTAGAACCCTCCAATCTTCCTTCTCCTCTGTAAGGTATTTCTCATGGAAAACACCAAAAATTGCAGGACAGAGTTTGAAAATCATTGTATTATCCTCTGCCACCCGTCCTTCAAGGAACAAGCACTGCATCTGTTTCAAAACAGAAGCCATTTCACCTAAGAGACTCACCGGATGACCAGGATACTAAAGGAACCGCTAATCCCCGCACATCAGCCTGAATAATCTTTTAAAAATGTAAATCACATCGTGCCATTTCTGTGAAACCCTTCTTGGTCGCAACATCATGGTTTGTCGCAAAAATTAGAGGCTTATCTCTGGAGCGCTTAGGAAACAGTGCTCCTAAAACACAGGCCACAACAATTGTCAGTGCTCCTGAGCCAGTCTAGTAGGCCCCACCTCTCACCTCTGATCAGAATCCTACTCCTATCTGAAAGCTATGCTGTTTCTGCCTGATACATTAAGAAACAGCAGAGATAAGTGGTTCAAGGATGGAAAAGAATGACCGGTTCTAATGACATTACTACCTTCAATTTATGTTGATAGTTTCAATATCAACAGTTTGTAAAATATTTAAAAAATTAAAACTCTTTACACAGTGAACCCTAAGTATTCTAACCAAGAAGGTACTGTTGTAACGGTTCAGTTACTCATTTAGGAATGTTCAATTGAAGGAAAATATGGCTGTAAATAAACTTTGAATAAAAGTCAGGATATAAAAAAAATGTGTAACAGTAAATATGAATCATACATGCATTAAAAATTGAAAAAGAAGAAAGATGAAACTATAAAAAGATAACCCATTAAACCCATGGCTGTCAAATCAATTCTGGCTCACAGTGACCCTACTGGACAGAGTAGAGCTGCCCCATAGAGTTTCCAAGGCTGTGATCTTTATGGCAGCAGACTGCCAAATCTTTCTCTTGTGGCAAAAAGATGAATAATGAAGTCTATTACATTATGTGCCAGTGAAGATATGAAGTCACCAGCTGAGAGAAAATTCCCAAGAGAATATATTATGAAGGAAAAATAGGCTTTTACAACTGGACACCATCTGAGTTAAGATTAGAAACAAAACTAACCAAATTAACTTGTTTACACCCTAAAGAGAATGCTCTTAATCATTTTAAAGCTGAAGTTTCTTTTCTCAAAATTGGCTGAGTTGTTTTCATGAGTCAGACATGAACAAGTTCATCAATAGAAATCTGCCACAAAGACTGATCTAGCCAAAAGCACGAGTTAACACAAAACAAAAGGAACAAAATGAATTCCTGAGTATGCCAAGATTTAGTCACTGAAGAAAACCAGAGACAGACTTGACCGAATAGGACTGTCAAGAAAATACAATAGGATCGCAGCAATCAAAACTGCTTTCATTTTCAGTGTTATAAATGAAAATTCCTAAACATATAATAAGAAAAAGCAGAAATGTTTACACATTTAGAAAAGTAATGTGTATTTTCAATTCTTACCTAAAAAAAGTCTACCCAGCTAGTTAAAACCACCACCAAAAACCCCAGAAATCATCTTGAAAGTACTTGTGGGTTAAAAACATCTGAATGATGAAGTCTTGCAGGGGCTTATCTACTGAAGAAGCCCTAGTAGGTGTCTCAAGTCGCCCGAACATGAGGCTGCCTCTTGGGCTTCAAAGAATGAGGAATAGCAAAATCCCCTGGAATCATAAATGCAAAACCTGTAATTATGGTCATTTAACAAAATTGTTTCTGTTAAAGATACTTATGATAGAATTCTCATCCTCTTAGATGTCAGTGCCCAAATTTGAATCAGCCTTTACTCATGAGTAAATGTATTATAACTGTTATTTGATTAAATGTCAGTGGCCATTAGGCCCAGTTCTTAAGTAAGAAGGCTTAAAGAAGGCATGGCGCAGAGGGTGTGGAATGGATTACAAAGAGATGAAGAAAGGGGGATTGTCTTAGTTAACTTGGTGACATGAGGCAGTGTTTCACCTCAAGTAGAGTAACCACAAGAGTTTTAAAGAAGTAAAGAACAACTCTGGCAGCAAGGGGAAGGGAAGATCAGAGGTGGTAAAACGGGTGAGGAAGCATCACGGCAGAGAACGGCAGCCTTTTTTTACTTTTATTTGACCCTTTCAACAGCTGTGAGGTAGGAAGACCAGCTATTATTATCATCTCCATTTTATAAATGAAGAAACTGAGGCTCAATGATGTTCTGTGGCTTTTTAAAAAAGTTTTTATTTTGAAATAATTTTAGATTTATATAAAAAAAAAAATTAGCAAAAATAGTACAGAGAACTCCTATATATGCTTCACCCAGCCCCACCGCCCAGACATGTCTCATCACTTCCAATCTCAGAAGCTAAATAGGGTCAGGCCTTTTTAGTACTTGGATGAGAGTTTCTGTGGCTTTTAATCAAGGTAAGGCATATTGCTAGAAAGATCTAAGATTCGTACTCCAAAACCAGTGCTCTTTCCATTGTACCACTGATTCCTGTAACAAAACTTAAGCCAATTGCCAAGTTCATTCTGATGCATGGCACTCCCATGTGTGTCAGAGGGTTTTCAACGGCTGATTTTTTTAATTGCCAGGCCTTTCTTACAAGGCACCTCTGGGTGGACTTGAACTTCCAACCTTTTGGTTAGCAGCTGAGTGCATTAACTGTTGGCAATACCAAGGGAGTTCATTATAAAACTTACTCAGATATAAAACTTTCTATACGATCAAGTGAAATTACCCAAAGAGTTCACTGGACATTCCTATTACATGGTACAAAGCTGGAGACCTGTAAGGTTTTCAGTAATCTAAAAATTCTACCTGAAATGTTCACTGTGTTTCTGTTAAAAAAAAAAAAAAAAAGCTAATTTTTACAGAACTGAAAACTCTAAAACTTAAGTTATATGCAGTTTTGATAAGATCTAGAAATAAATTCTAAAAATGAATGCTATTTAATAAAATATAGGTGGAAAAATATTATTGAATTATTATTGACATGGTACCTTCTAAAGATACAGACTACATTTTCTGAGTCATTTTACATGGAGATAGCAGTCATTGTTATATATTCCAATAACTCAATCTCATTATACACACTATAAATTCTTTGTTTCTGATTCTAATCACTATGAAAGTAAGGTGGTTTCTAAACTCCATTTGTATGCACATCCACAGGAATTTAGCCATACCCTACATTTTTATGAAGAAGATTTTATCAATGACAGCTACTATTTTTTAAACACACATGTGCTGGTCATTGAGCTAGGTACATTGTATGTGTTACCACAAATTGTGCCCAAGAATTTTAAGGTATGGGTACAGGTGAGGAATCTGAGATTTGAAAACATTAAGTGACTTGTCCAGGAACACACACTTTGGAACTGTGATCTGAACACCTACGTCTGTCTAACCCCAATGCCCATGCTCTGGCCATAATACCACGTAGACTAAAGACATTAGGAACAAGACAGGGATGCTACAAATGTGGCTGGTGGATTTGAACTGCCGACCTTCTGGTTAGCAGCTGAGCGCATAACCATTGCTACACCAGGGCTCCATGAGAAAAAAAAAAAAAACATATATATATATATATATGTATACAAAGAGAAAGTCTTTAAGTTTCACACGGGAGTACATGGTTGTGACAAAGACGTTGTCTCATCTGTCTGAGAAGGTTCTTTTTTCCAATGGGTAAGCAGCAAGTAGAAGGCTGTCAATGGGAGGAGCAGGGTAAGTGTGAAGGTGGGAAGAATAGGCTTTAATTTGGCAGTCTGAGCAGGCCAATAACCCTGATGATCACTGGGACAACAGATTGCATAACCAGATTCCCCAAATGTTGCAGGTGAAATCAAAACAAAACTGAACATAGACAACATTGAAATGAATGATAGAAATCCACAGAATGAAAACATGACCTTGCCGAACTTATAAATTAAGAGTCTTCATAGCACAAAAGCAATCCACTTAGAATTCTCTTACACTGGAGCTTTCCTGGTATATTTACAATATGAACTACAATTTGAGTTAAACATATCTTTTAAGTAATACTCCTACTGTACCATGTCAGGTATCCCAAAAGTGCAGTTAAATGAAGCATGCCCTATTACTTTGCATACTCTCCTTTGCATAGTATTCTTTAGAGGAGATAGAAAAACACACAGCCCAGATGGTACTTATTTTCTAAAGAGCAGTATTTTAATTTCTTAAGTAGCAGGATGAATATTTTGATTAACAAACAAACAAAAAAATCTCAAAGCAATTCCTTTCCTTTATTTTCCTCCGGATTTAAGAGACAGGAAACATACTAATAAATACTGAGTGATTCCTACAACCTTTGATGTCGATAAGTTTTGATGAAGAGAACTCTTCAAATTAATTTCAGTCTTAGGCTGAAACACATTAATACTTGCCCTGTGGGTATCATTGTTCCTTGAAAACCATAACTCTATGGCAAAATTTTCCTTGAATATTAAAAAAAGACTTAAATTTGTCAATTATCTGGGAAAAAGTAACATTCCAGGCAAAAGGCTAAGTAGAGCTTAGGAACTGACTATGAAAGTCCACATAGAAGCTCATGTTAGAGGGCTGGGACGAGCCAGCTGCACAGCTTCCTAAGTACATGAAAAGACGATGAGTTCACAGGACAGCTGAGACTTATCTGCCTGCTACCACAACGTGGCACGATATAGTTTGTCTCACAACCTACAAGTTCATTTCAAAATTAGAAATAAATAGACTGTATGAGAGAACCTGGATTTCTTCTAGCATCAGACAAAATAGAATCTAACCACTGCCAAACAGACTGGAACTAACAAATGCAATCCATTTACCAGACTGTTAACTAAAACAACTTTTACATTAGACTGGTCTACCTTACGACACTAATTGTTTCTAGAAGTAGATTCTTAGCTTTATCGACACAGTGAGCTTATTCACAGGTTTTATTAGTTAAAATTACATTTGGCTGCATACAATCTAACCCCAAATTATAGTAGCTTAAACAAGAAAGAAGTTAATTTTTTCCTCACATAAATGAATTCTGGAGATAAGTACTTCAGGCTTGGCATAACCAATCTCTAAAGTCACTGGGCCTCAGCTACCTTCCAGCATCCGCTCAGACATTTCTAGGCTGTGAAATGATTCAGAATGCCTTCCAGAGTTCCTGCCATCAGATGTGCATAAAGCATTCAGATGTAGGAAGGGATGAAAAAGGGCTCACCCTTTCCCTCAAAAGAGAACTAGTAGGAAGTCCCACAGAATATTTACATTACATTTCATTGGCTAGAACTCAGTCATATGAACAAACCTAGTTGCAAGGAAAAACAGAAATGTGGTATTTTGCCTGGATACCCAGCTACAAATCCGTTTTCTTACAAAGGAATAAGTAGAGAATGAATACTGGGTGGCAAGTAAGCTGTCTCTACCATGGTGGCATATATGATTGAGGTATAAAATTCATTACATTTATGTGGTCTATCATATTGATTTATAGGCCTGATTTTCAGGAGTCATAGGAGCCTCTAACGAGCTTAGGCGTAAGGATTCTTTTCCCATCACTCACCCACCAACATCTTCTGAAAATTTATTTTAAACTTCACAGGGGGCACTGGGGGGTAAGGAGAGGGCAGCATTAAATCAAACAAATGACAGCGTTGTTCTAACTCCAAAAAAGATTGAGAAGCACTAGTCTAGGAAGAAACAGATTTAGTTGCATTTAATCTATTCATGCCTTAGGGTTAGTGTAACAACTCAAGGAAGGTGAATGATAACATAGGGGTTTGACGACTGATTCCCTCCAGTGGGTACTGAAATGCCTTGTATCTTTTTTAATGCATTTTGCAGGATGGGGACATTGTTCTTGGTGTGTTCTATTCTGTCCCTTTACGAGAAACTTAGATATAGCCGACGAAAAGCCATCAGTCTCAAACTTCATCAGAGAGAGAAAAGATGACTGCAGCAGACTGGGAAGTATGTGGGCTGAAGTCAATGCAACAAGAATAAACTTGAAAGTAGCAGAGTATCTTCATAGCTGGATATAAATAAATGCAGAGTGGATTTTAATGCAGAGGCCATAATGCCTGGAAAATAATGTTTCGCTTTTAAATGAAAAGCTTAAAATTGCGAAAAATGCAAACACCACATACTTCTTAGGAGGTTCTGGGTTTAGGTGTTTGATGAGAAAGTTACAAACGAAAAATAAATAAAATGGCACTCAAGTTTCATTTGAAAAGGAACACATAAGATACATTTTAGGGTTGACACAATTCCAATTCTATCTCCCATATGTTCTAAATCACAAGAGCTGGAATACTGAGTGCAGTTCTATACCATTAATGAAAGATTAAAGCCAGTGGTGAAGAGAATGCTCACCTGGGAGAGTCGGAAGACCTGGACACAAGGTTTTGGTGTTATTGCTAATACACAATAGGAATCTCTAGATTAAGTCACTTCATCTCGCTGTGACTGAGTTCACTCTTCCTTAATACAGTGCCAACATTCTGTGGTTTTGTGTGTATCCACTGTCTCAGGGAAGTCCTGGGATCTTTAGGAATATTTCAGAGCCATGTGTCCTAAGGTTTAAGAGATCCAATGATCTGTTCAAATACACACTGGCAAACAGTCTCAGGCTGTGGGCAACAACTCTTACATAAAAGAAATATTACTCCTAGTTACTAGAAAAAACTTGGAAGTTGCAAAAGTGTAAGTGTGTGCTAGAACCACCTGACCTGTAGCAATGATACAATTAATTAATCTACTGCAACTTCCGTTATGCCTTCTATTCTCACATAGAAGGACACTGGATTTAGGAAATCGTGAGGCCTGGGTTCTAATTTTAGTTCTTCCACTAATTTGTTGTGTGGCTCTGAGCAATTTATGGCACCTTCCTGACTCTCAGTTTTACCTTTGTAAAATGGGGATAATAATGCCTTTCTTACCCACCTCATGAAGTTCTTGTGAGAAGTAAAATAAAAAATGAGATAATTCATGTAAAGCACTATGCAACTGAAGATGGCACTTACCTATCTTAATGTGTGTAATATATAACACACAGGCAGCGTATTAGGTGTGTGAAAGTGACTTGCGCATTGCAGGCACTTTGCAAATGCCATGTTCTTCTCACTACTGTGAAACTGATATTGGAAGAATGCATTCACAAGAATTTGCACATTCATTATAGATGGAGAAAGGAAAAAGAATTTCAGCCACTCTTTTAGGAAAATTAAAGGATAGGGAATATCACTACCATTATGGATTGAAATAAGTGCTCCTCTAGATGCTCCTCACTATAGTGAATTAGGTCCAATGCTAGAAGCCTATGAGGATAGACTAATAAACTTCGCAAAAGGCTGTTGTTGTTGCTGGTTGCCATGGAGTCAATTCTGACTCACGGCGACCCCATGTGTATAGAATAGGACTGTACTCCATAGGGTTCTCAAGGCTGTGACCGTTCAAGTTGCCTCCCGGGGTGTTTGAACCACCAGTCTTTTGGTTAGCAGTGGAGCGCTTAATCTTCCAGGTCACCCAGGGACTCTTTATAATTCATGTAGAGAGGATGAAGATTGAATTGTCTTTTTAAGCTAAATAAGACATAGGCTGAAAGATATTAGCAAACAATTGTTTTTAAAAGAAGTATATCTGAAAGACTATAGCATTCAGATGCATGTAAATGTTCTCTGGAAATTAAAAAATTTCACATAAACACGGACGTGCGAAAGAAAAGGGGAACCGCATAATCAAATAATGTCAGATAGTTGTAAGTCACTGTAGCCTCATATTTTTTCATTGTATCAGTCTATGCAGATTCGTTAGATGAAACTAGATATTCTACAGTATAAGAAAAGTCTGATATTCTGATTATAAGGAAATAATCTTGAGGCTTCAAATACGTATGCAAGTTTAGTGGACACGTTTTAAACTTCCTTTAAAAAAGTGAGTATCTATTTTCCAATGGCTAATAAAGGTAGGTACCTTTAGTGGGTAGTGAACGTAAACATACTTTCACATATACTTTGACAGAAGCATATCCTATCCCTATCCCATTAACTGAAGGGAAAAAAAAAAAGCCTTACCATGTCCCTATTAAAAAGAAATCAGATTTGGTATGCTTGTGACACTTTAAAGAGTATATTATGTGGGAAAACAAAATAAACATTTAACCTGGCAAACGAAAATGGATTTGGGGTTTCAATATACTTGGCAGACAGGTAGAATTAAATTCAAGTATGCAGAGAAACTAATATAGTATTTAAATATTTGCTTAAGTAATATAGGATTTAAAATAACATGTTTGAAGAAACATTTTTGTTGAAATATTTTAAAGTTTTAGTGAGGATATTTCTTAAGAGAAAGAGCTTGACTGGAAGCACATTTTACTTTCTCGCTGACATTCTGAGAACTTTAGCGGGATTTTTATATTTACTACTCTTTCAATAGCCATTTTCCTTTAAGTTTAAGATAACTGTAGAGCAACTCCTATAACTTTTTATACAAAATTTGATTTAGATTATAAAAATTATTGTCAAAGTAAAATACTCATAGTCTCAAGATCAGTCCTAGAATACATGTGGGGTATTATAAACGTGAGGGGAAGAATGGGTGGATGGTCTGATGGTAGTAGCAGCGAAAGCAGTGTTACCTACCCTCGCTGCCTCCATCTCTGCATGGCTACCCTAGAAACCCCCACGTTAGAGTGGTACAGCATGACCCGCCACACTGTCAGGTCCAGGCCTGGGCACCCGACACAAGCTGGGTCCATCAGAGACCATTTCCTGAGATCTGAGGTTGGTTATCTACAGAGTTGGGCCTGCCTCTCTCTAGGTGATGAACCTAACTTGGGAGCTGCTGGTGACATGTCATCCTTCAAGTAAAGAAAGTGGTTCAGAAGGGAGAAAAAAATTAAACCTATATGTAGACAGAAGCAGAGATTAGAAACAGTAAACTGATTTCATTGTTGTCTGAGTTACAGTTCCTGAGGCCCGGATGTATTCCATTTCTGAGTTGCTTGGAAGATAACACATCCTTACCACGTGAGAAATTTGTCTACGTGTAGAGAGAGTTAACTAATTTTCTAAATAACATACCAAACAATACAAATGGATGTATATTTAGCTTCTTTGGGATCCCCATTTGTTCTCCCAAACACACAATATGGCACATCATTTAACATTTCCTACTGTGCACATTTCTCTAAGGTTCACAATTACTTCACCTTTACTCCCTGCCAACCAAAACTCTTTAAAGAGAGTCCCTCTCAGGTAATGATTAAGAGGTGAACAATCTGAATCACACTAAATATAAACAACTGAGGGTCCTTGCTCCTTTGGATGTTTTTAAGTTTTGTGAAAGAAGATAAAGTAATCTCTTATCAACTACGGTAATGAAAAAATTGGATTTAAGGTCATATTTCTTATTTGTAAATCAAATATATTAAATCTATAATCTTTATTTTAACGTGTGATTCTTTTCAGAAATTAACTGAAATGGCCAAAGAAAAGCAAAAATAACAGAAATTACCTTGAAATTGATTTGATGGCAACTGGAAGAAGAAAGAAACCATATATAATACAACTCAAGGAATTTCTTCCAGATGAAGGCCAGATTGGAAGAAATAAAAACTTTCCCACTACTTTCCTTTTCCAGATAGTGCATACGCTCAAGACTTTTTCTCCTGGCAGTTTTCACTCTGTAACTGTGACCCTTGGCAAGTTACTTAATCTCTCTGTGCTTCAGTGTCCTCATTTACAAAGTGGAAATAGTAACAGAACCTACCTCATGGGTAGACTATGAGAAATGAACACATGAGATAACACATGTATTAGGGTTTAGAATACTGTTTGGCCTGTAGTAAGTAGACCAGGTGCCATCGAGCTGATCCTGACTCATGGTGACCCCATGTGTGTCAGAGAAGAACAGTGCTCCACTGGGTTTTCAAAGGCTAATTTCTTTGGAAGTACATCATCAGGCCTTTTTTCTCAGGCGTCTCTAGGTGGATTTGAACTTCCAACCTTTCAGTTAGCAGCCAAATGTGTTAACTGTTTGCACCACCCAGGGACTGCAAGTGCTACACACACAAAAAAGTGCTACACAGGACTCTGCAAATACGACTTACTGCACAGGACTCTGCAAATACTACAAATACAAAGTCTACCTTATAGCCTACAAATTCTGTGAAGAAAATAACTACATTGTAAACCCACCCTGGTGGCGTAGTGGTTAAGTGCTACGGCTGCTAACCAAAGGGTCGGCAGTTCGAATCCGCCAGGCACTCCTTAGAAACTCTGTGGGGCAGTTCTACTCTGTCCTATAGCGTCACTATGAGTCGGAATCGACTTGACGGCACTGGGTTTGGATTTTTTTTTTTTTTTGGTTTTAAATCTGTCCTGTATTCCCAGGATCTACTACAGTAGCTGGCAACTAGTGGGTGCTCAAAACATACTTGCTAAATGAATAAAATACTAATTCACTTTTAAAGCTGATAACTTGAGACATACAGATTTAAGTTTCTTCAGAATTTGAAAACACATATCGTAGTATATTCGCTATGTAAACAAAGGTAAAAACGATAATCTCATAACCTAAAAGATCTTCAGACTGGTGCAAAACACAAATGCCCACCCTATGTATACTGTTAACAACAATCACATACAAACCAACTGATTCAGATCAGAAAGATTAAAAGTAAAGACAGACATAAACTATAATAGGCCTAGATATTAACTGGAACACAACTGCCAGTTTGTACTGACGAAGGGTCCTTCCACAGCTCTTGAACTTTTCCCTCCTAAGGTGGGAACACTGAACTATATAAAGCAAAAATGGTTAGACATTAAAGGAGATCTATATAGAAACATCATAGCAATGGAAGACATACGTGTTAAAATAAATTGTTGTAAAAATATAGACAACATATTTGCCAATTTAACATTTTTCACTTGTATAATTCAGTAACACCAATTACATCAATCATATCGTGCAACCACCACCAAGATTCATTGTCAAATTTTCCATCATCATAAACAGAAGCTCAGTGCTGCTTAAACAATGATTCCTCACCTCTCCGTTTGTGTCTGATTATGTAGGGAAAAAATGTGGGGTGCTCAAAATGGCCTACTGGAATGTGAAAAAAATAGTAAAATATCTAATCATGCCTATCTTCTAATTTAAAAAATAAAATTCAATACATTTTACATGGCTTGACATTGCTGCCCTCAATCAATCTGTATGTCCAACAGTCACTTGTAGTAAGTACAACATCCTGAGGGAGAGCAAGGCTTGCACATGGAGAAGCTAACTGCACAGTCATGCACTTGTTCATGTTGAGGGTATTACAATTTATTATACGTGGTATAGGACGATGTCTTCACTGTGATTAAAAAACAAAAACTATGACCAACATAATAGTAGAATCTTAACAGTGCTTTGAATTGAATGTGGAATGAACACGAAAATCTTTTGTACTACCCAAAGGTTCACAGGTTATTTCCGGGAAAAGCAATCAAAAGAGCTATAGAACTTAAAGACGAATGATTCTCCTGTTTAAAAGACAAGTGTTACATGTTTGCTGAGCTCTTTTGTGACAACCATTGGATACCACTAATCAATATTAAAAACAAAACACAATTTATCTATTCCTTTCAAGGTAAAACTGGTAAGAAAATAAGTGCTTTCCACATGATAAAACACCTATGATCTACAGATGTTTAGTAATGTTTTCATCATTATTAATTTATTTGTTCATAACATATATTGATTGAGCACCTACTATAGCTAGATAATGTCTGGGCACTGAAGATACTGCAGTGAACAAAACAGATAAAGCCCCCGTCCTCCCGGAGCTTGCATTCTGGTGGGGAAAGGGAAACAATAAATAAATATATAAAAACTCAAGTATAAGTGCAATGAACTATACTACAGCAGAGTAAGGGGCTTGAGACGGATTGGGGACTTGGGAGGTATTTCTTTCTGTAGCACGGTTGGGGAACACTCTCTGATAATGTGATATTTAAGGTGATATCTGGAGAAACATGAAGATGTATTTGGCAAGAACAGAGGTCATTAGTGACCTTGACAAGAGAAATTTTAGTAAAGTGGTGGGAATGAAAGCCTGATTCAAGTAGATTCTAAAGAGAATAAGAGGAGGGGAAATGCAACGTCTTTTGAGAAATTCTACTATAAAGTTGAGCAGAAAACTACTCGAGATGGTACGTCGCTGGAAGGTTTTTTCAGTTTGCTTGTTTGAAGAGGAGGGATATTATAGAAGTTGTGTGCTTAAAGAAATAAACCAGTAAAGTGGAAAAGGTAATGATATAAAACAGAGTGGGAAATTATAGGCCTATATCCCTCATGAACTGAGATGCAAAAATCCTCAACAAAATTCTAGTTAATAGAATTCAACAACATATCAAAAACATAATTCACCACGACCAAGTGGGATTCATACCAGGTATGCAGGGATGGTTCGACAATAGAAAAACAATTAATGTAATCCGTCATATAAATAAAACAAAAGACAAGAGTCACATGATTTTATCGATTGATGCAGAACAGGCATTTGACAAAGTTCAACACCCATTCATGACAGAAACTCTTACCAAAATAGGAAAAGAAGGAAAATTTCCCAACATAATAAAGGGCATTTATACAAAGCCAACAGCCAACATCCTCCTAAATGGAGAGAGTCTGAAATCATTCCCCTTGAGATCGGGAACCAGACAAGGACGCCCTTTATCACCACTCTTATTCAATACTGTGCTCGAGGTCCTAGCCAGAGCAATTAGGCTAGATAAGAAATAAAGGGCATCTAGATTTGTAAGGAAGAAGAAGTAAAAGTATCTCTGTTTGCAGATGACATGATCTTATACACAGAAAACCCTGAAGAATCCTCAGGAAAACTACTGAAACTAATAGAAGAGTTCAGCAGAGTATCAAGATACAAGATAACCATACAAAAATCAATGAGGAAATCGCCAAATCAATACTATTTACAGTAGCCCCCAAGAAGATAAAAATACTTAGGAATAAATCATACCAGAGATGTAAAAGACCTATACAAAGAAAACTACAAGACACTACTGCAAAAAACCAAAAAAGAACTACATAAGTGGAAAAACATACCCTGCCTCACTCTACTTGATTTTAGAACATATACCACCACAGTGGTCAAAACAGGCTGGTACTGGTACAACAACAGATACACAGACCAATGGAACAGAATTGAGAATCCAGACAATAAGTCCATCCACATATGAGCAGTTGATATTTGACAAAGGGCCACAGTCAGTTAAATGGGGGAAAAGACAGTCTTTTTAACAAATGGTGCTCACGTAACTGGATATCCCTCTGCAAAAAAATGAAACAAGACCCATACCTCACACCATGCACAAAAACTAACTCAAAATGGATCAAAGACCTAAATATAAAATATAAAACGATAAAGATCATGGAGGAAAAAATAGGGACAATGCTAGGAGCCCTAATACATGGCATAAACAGTATACAAAACATTACTAACAATGCAGAAGAGAAACTAGGTAGCTGGGAGTTCCTAAAAATCAAACACCTATGCTATGAGTTGGAATCGACTCGGCACTGGGTGGGGGTCTGCTCATCCAAAGACTTCACCAAAAGAGTCAAAAGATTACCTACAGACTAGGAAAAAGTTTTTAGCTATGACATTTCTGATCAGCGCCTGATCTCTAAAATCTACATGATACTGCAAAAACTCAACTACAAAAAGACAAAGAGCCCAATTAAAAAATGGGCAAAAGATATGAACAGGCACTTCACTAAAGAAGACATTCCAGTGGCAAACAGATACAAGAGGAAATGCTCACTATCATCAGCCATTAGAGAAATGCAAATCAAAACTACAATGACATTCCATCTCATTCCAACAAGGCTGGCATTAATCCAAAAAACACAAAATAATAAATGTTGGAGAGGTTGTGGAGAGACTGGAACACTTATACACTGCTGGAGGGAATGTAAAATGGTACAACCACTTTGGAAATTGATTTGGCATTTCCTTAAAAAGCCAGAAATAGGATTACCATATGATCCAGCAATCCAACTCCTTGGAATATATCGCAGAGAAATAAGAGCCTTTATACAAACAGATATATGCACATCCATGTTCACTACAGCACTGTTTACAACAGTAAAAAGATGGAAGCAACCAAGGTGCCCATTAATGGACGAATGGATAAATTATGGTATATTCACACACTGGAAAACTATGCATCGATGAAGAACAATGATGAATCTGTGAAACATTTCATAACATGGAGGAATCTGGAAGCCATTACGCTGAGTGAAATTATGAGTTGCAAAAGGACAAATATGGTATAAGACCACTATTATAAGAACTTGAGAAATGGCTGAAACAGAGAAGAAAATATTCTTTGGTGGTTACGAGACGGGGGAGGGAGGGAGGAAGGGAGAGAGGTTTTCACTAATTAGATAAAAAAATAGTACATAAGAATTATTTTAGGTGAAGGGAAAGACAACACACAATATAGGAGAGGTCAACACAACTGGAGTAAACCAAAAGCAAAGAAGTCTCCTGAGTAAACTGAACGCTTCGAAGGCCAGTGTAGCAGGGGTGGGGGTTTGGGACCTTGATTTCAGGGAACATCTAAGTCAATCGGCATAATAAAATCTATTAAGATAATACTCTGCATTCCACTTTGGGGAGTGGCGTCTCGGGTCTTAAACACTAGCAAGTGGCCATCTAAGATGCATCAACGGGTCTCAACCCATCTGGAGCAAAGGAGAATGAAGAACACCAAAGACACAAGGTAATTATGAGCCCAAGAGACAGAAAGGGCCACATAAACCAGAGACTACATCAGCCTGAGATCAGAAGAACTAGATGGTGCCTGGCTACCACTGAGGACTGCCCTGACAGGGAACACAACAGAGAAGCCCTGAGAGGGAAGGAGAGCAGTGGGGTGTAGACCCCAAATTCTTATAAAAAGACCAGACTTAATGGTCTGACTGAGACTAGATGGACCCTGGAGGTTATGGTCCCCAGACCTTCTGTTAGCCAAGACAGGAACCTATTCCCAAAGCCAACTCTTCAGACAGAGGTTGGACTGGACAATGGGATGGAAAATGATACTGGTGAAGAGTGAGCTTCTTGGATCAAGTAGACACATGAGACTATGTTGGCATCTCCCATCTGGAGGGGAGATGGGAGGGCGGAGGGGGTCAGAAACTGGCGGAATGGACACGGAAAGAGAGATTGGAGGGAAGGAGTGTGCTGTCTCATTAGGGGGAGAGCAAGGTGAGTAGAAATTTTTATATGAGAGACTGACTTGATTTGTAGCCTTTCACTTAAGGCACAATAAAAATTTAAAAAAAGAAAAAGGAGGGGAAAATTGTTGGAGCAATGGAATCTAGGCGTGTCAGTGGTTTCAGGAAAGAGGAGAAGGTTCAAATAGTCATTAAGGATAGTTGGAGAATAGGTGCACTAGGAAATGCACCGGGATTGCTGGATAGCACTAGGGACTACTTGAAGTTTACAGTTATAAATCTGAATTAGGACTAGTTACCTTGACTGTGTTTTCCTACAGCCATGTTCTGCTATTGGGGAATAGATATAGTGTAGCTATGAAACAGCTCATGAACTAGGTTTAACCAGGGCTGGGGTTTTACTAGAGTTTCTGGGTGGTGCAAACGGTTAAGCTCTCAGCTACTAGCTGAAATGGTGGTGGTTTGAGTCCACCCAGAGGTGTCTTGGAAGAAAGGCCTGGTGATCTATTTCCAAAAGATCACAGTCACTGAAAAGCCTATGGAGCACAGTTCTACTCTGACACACATGGGATAACCATAAGTTGGAACTGACTCAGCAATTGGTGGTGGAGGTGGGGTTTTACTAGGGTATGTATGAGTGTGAGTTTCCAAATTTTTACTGACAGGGTCCATGATAAAAAAAAATTTGGAGACTACTGATAAAAAGGAGGCTAATACTATTAATAATGATGATTTAAGATACAGATAAATCTCCCTACTCTGTTTATGGAATATTTACAAAAAGGGGTCCTATATTAGGTCCCCATGAAAATTCTAATAAATTCCTAACAGTGACAATAATGCAGCAACAAAATGACTACCATGCAATAAAACAATATTAAAACATCTACTAAAGGCAGAGACAAGCAGAACACCTCGCTGCTTAGAAAATATATACCTATGTATTTTAAATATTTTCCTAAATAAATTAGCACAAATGGCAATTTGAAAGTTTAATAATATTTACGAAATAGGAATATTACATATTAATATTACAAAAACTTATTGCAGTAGTTAAGAGCTCAGCTGCTAATCAAAAGGTCCATATCAAATCCACGAGCTGCTCCATGGAAACCCTATGGGGCAGTTCTACTCTGTCCTACAGGGTCACTATGAGTTGGAATTGACTTGATGACAGCGGGGGTTTTTTTTTTTTTTTTGTATGAGTTACATCAAAAGCTATACTAAGAGTAAGGTTTACAACTTTATTATAAACCAAAACCAAACCCATTGCCGTGAAGTTGATTCCGACTCGGGATCAATTATTAAATAAGAAAGATCATTTTGCTATTAAAATAACAATGAAATAAAAACATTTGAAAATTTTTTCTTTTAGTATTTGTTTAATTATTTCCTTAAGTTAACAGTTAGAAATTAAAATTCTGGGTCAAAGGTTATAGAAGTTTTTTTTTTAATGTGTTCGATAAATATTGCTACATATCTCTCCAGAGAAATTTATCAATTTATGCATCTACTAATACATGAGACTGTCAACATTTCTCCACACCCAAGTATACACCGGATAATTTTTGGTCCATTTTAAACAAAATGTACTTTCCAGCTTAAATGAAATGTGATGTGTTTTTCCTAGTTATG
Organism: Loxodonta africana; assembly: GCF_030014295.1. NCBI lineage: Eukaryota > Metazoa > Chordata > Mammalia > Proboscidea > Elephantidae > Loxodonta > Loxodonta africana. The sequence goes on from NC_087342.1 coordinate 107,837,940, forward strand.
GCTTGGTTTTAGAGGGAAGGGGATGAGATTCAATGTTATTAAAATGTGTTACAAATGATTTATAAATTTTCATACAGATGTCTCTTGTCTCAGAGAATTCACAATTCTTTGAATAACACCTAAATATAACCAGGGGCATTGTCATCATTATGCGTGATAGAATGCAAGAACCATGTAAGTGGACGGGAGGAGTTAAAATAACATCATGTGACACTAGAGGAATCTGCTATAAGATCTGATGCATCCTGAGGTGACTGATATTCTAAAGAAACAAAATTCAGGCCCTCAAAATGACTCATCACCCTTTGGCTATAAGAAATTAAAAAGCAAACCTTTAAGGTGAGGTTCTACGATTCACAGGAAAAGTTAAAAGAGTAGTTACTTATACAAATAAGGTAATACATTTTACACTTAAAAATCATATAACAGGATTATCAATAAGAATTGCTTAATGTGATGGAAAAAAAAATCTAAGATTGCTGACTAAAAATTTCACTCGAAGCCATTTTTTTTTAAAGAGTCAGAGTGATAACTGTCTTATTAGATTATTTTATTCTATTAATTGCAGTGGACTTATTGTTGGCCCTCAAGGAACAAGTCTTCCAAGATTCAAATACTCTCTCCAATGAGCTTAGATGACAGATTAACGGCACCTTTCCACAAAGTTTCCTGCTAGGAAAAAAGCCTTCAATCCATCCATTAGTCAATCTCTCTCTTTCTGTCTCTCCCTCACTTGGATAATTTCTTATAGATACAGTAAAAGAAATACAGGAGTTACACACACACACACACACACACTCTAAAATTGTAGTAGTGGCCTTTTCACAGTTTTAGCTATATAAGTTCTCCTGACCACATTGTATCAGTATTGACTTGGCAACATCCCATTCTTTTTTCAGATGGATCAATAGCATCTATGACAACTGGTTCATTCTATTTAGTTGCTAATTCAGAATATTTGACAATAATAATAAAAAAAAGGACAATAGAGTATTTGAAATTTTATCTATATCTATATAATTTTGGTACATAAAGTCCTATTTTTAAATTATTTAGAACACTGGCAGGGTTTTTAAATTTTTTTATATAAGTGATTTCAGTGGTTTTTGGATTTTCCTATAGTATGCTTTCCTCAAGTTGGTTACTTTTCCCCAAATTTGAGAACAGGCTAATAAAGCCATTATCAGTAAGGCATGTCTCCTACTAAGGGAGGTACAGAATAACTCTACAAGAAATCAAAGTCTTTTATTCAGCGTATGACATTTAAATGTAGGACTTAATAAACATTTGAAAAGAAAACGGTAATGTTTCAACTGTTAATGCTTATTACTTAGTTGTTTAAACATTAAACAACACTTTAAAAAGTATATTACAAGACTTGTGGGAGCAAAAATTTTTCAGAAATTCTATAGCATAGCAAAAACACTGCCTTTTGAGCCATATTATTGATAGTAATAAACAATGATGGATGCAAACTATGTCTTTTGATATTAATGCAAACCTATAGTCTATCAATAGAGTACATGAGACAGATAAATGTAAAAGTAACTTTCATGAATCCGGTGACATATTGGTATATTGTTCGTTAATGTCACAAAGACTAGCTGAAGCAACCATTTCTTTTGTTTAAAGTAGAATGAATGGACATGCAACATTTCAATGCCACAAGAAATTCAACAGTAAGTAAAAAAAAAAAAACCTATAAATTCAAACTATTTTCCAAGTAGAATCACTCAATAACTAAAATAATTGTCCAGAAGATGTATTAAATGGATTAGAGACATGAACAAATTATATGCTATTCACTGCTTGAAGATGTTAAATTATAAAGTCTTATAATAGCAAATACATCAGAAAAATACGAAATTTTATTGTCAAATATTCTGATTTGGCAACTAGATTGTTGTTGTTGGGAGGCTCTTGTGGACTTGTTCTAACTTTCTTCAGCTTCAACTTGAACTTGCATATAAGCAGTTGACGGTCTGTTCCACAGCCAGCCCCTCACCTTGTTCTGACTGATGATATGGAGCTTTTCTATCGTCTCTTTGCACAGATGTAGTCGATTTAATTGCTGTGTATTCCATCTGGTGAGGTCCACTTGTATAGCTGCCATTTATGTTGTTGAAAAAAGGTATTTGCAATGAAGAGTCATTGGTTTTGCAAAATTCTATCGTGTGATCTCCGGCGTCATTTCTATCGCCCATGCCGTATTTTCCAACTATGGATCCGTTCTTCTTTGTTTGCAACCTTCATATTCTATGCATCCTGATTATATGTTTCATCAATTTAAGACTGCAGAAGTTGGTAAAAATCTTCAATTTCTTAATCTTTGGCCTTAATGGTTGGTGCGTAAATTTGAATATAGTCATATGTAACTGGTCTTTATAGGTTTATGGATATCCTGTCATTGACAGCATTGTACTTCACGAGAGATCTTGAATGTTCTCTTTGACGATGAGTGCAATGTCATTCCTTTCCAATTTGTCATTTCCTGCATAGTAGACCATATGATTGTCCAATTCAAAATGGCCACTACCACTCCATTTCAGTTCCCTAATACCTAGGATATTGATGTTTATGTGTTCCATTTCATTTTTGATCATTTCCAATTTTCCCAGACTCATACTTCGTACATTCCCCATTCCAATAATTAATGGATGTTTGCCACTATTTCTTCTAATTTTGAGTCATGCCACATCAGTAAAAGAAGGTCCTGAAAGGTTGACTCCATCCATGTCGTTAAGGTCTACTCTGCCTTGAGGAGGCAGCTCTTCCCCAGTCATCTTTTGAGTGCCTTCCAACCTGAAGGCCTTTTCTTCTGGCACTATATTAGACAATATTCTGCTTCTATTATAAGGTTTTCACTGGCTAATTTTCTTCAGAAGTAGATCCCCAGGTCCTTTTCCTCGTGTATTTTAGTTTCAAAGTTCTGCTGAAACCTGCCTGCCACCGGTGACCCTACTGGTATTTGAATACCTGTGGCATAGCTTCCAGCATCACAGCAACACGCAAGCCTCCAGAGTACAACAAACTGACAGACACGTGGGGGGCAACTAGATAGAATAAACCAATTGTCACAGATGGTACTGGTCCATGTAAAAAAAGAATCTATTAATTGTAACCGGGGAACCCTGGTGACATAGTGGTGAAGAGCTTGACGGCTAACTAAAAACCTCAGCAGTTCAAATCCACCAGCCACTCCTTGGAAACCCCATGGGGCAGTTCTACTCTGTCCTATATGGTCACTATAAATTTGCTATGAGTCAGAGCTGAGTGGACTGCACCTAATAACACAAGAACACAATTGTAACTAGAATGAACGTTCAATATCAGCTTGATGACAAATTTGAGATGTTGCCAAGTCAACACTGAAGCAACTGATCCGGAGAACTTCTATAGCTAGATCTGTGGAAAAGCCATTACTATAATTTCAAGGTGAAAAATACTGAATTATATTGTGGACTGCCAGAAAAATGAACAAATCTGTCTGGAAAGAAGCATACACAATGCTCATTAGAAGTGATGATGGCAAGACTTCATCTCACATATTTTGGACATATTATCAGGAGGAACCAGTCCCTGGAGAAGGACATCATCTTGGTAAAGTACAGGGTCAGTGAAAAAGAGGAAGACCCTCAACGAGATGGACTGACACAGTGGCCGCAACGATGAGCTCAAGCATAACGATTTTGAGAATGGCGCAGGGCTAGGCAGTGTTTTGTTCTGCTGTATACAGGATCACTGAGTAGGAACTGACTTGACAGCACCTAACAACAACAACAACATAATTTCAACAGGAAGTTGCTTAGGCAACGAATACCATCAGCAAATCAGAAAGCCCCCGTAAAAGATTTGTTGAAGAACTGCTGATACAAAAAAGTGCTCACAAACGTATATAACTAATTACAACATTCTTTTCACAATGCTATGTGAGTCAGAAGAAATGAGTAACTTTATATACTTGGGAACTACATTCTTTAAGGGAAATACGAAAAAAATTATCCAAAGGATAAAATCAATAATATTCATATATATCAGCTATAAAATTATACCTATTTTATTCATGTTATATGGACAGATATTTACTGGAAGTTTACAATGTTTGAAGTGCTCTGCTAAGTACAGAAGGTCTGAAAGTAAATAAGACAAGTCCATGCCCTCAGGGAGCTTATTTACTAAACTAAGTAAACACAATGAGTTATACCATCATCAATCACATACTAAAAAATCTGAACAGAGATGTTGCCAGATGGAGAAAGTAAAGAGGAAGGGAAGCAAAGCAAACATCTATTTCGGGAACTGCAAGCCCAAGGGGTTCCTTTTATAGTGTGTGCATGTGCGCATGTGTGCGTGTAGACATGTTCTGGGAAGGGCCATGGGAAAGGAGGGCAGGGAATGGAGGGAAATGAAGATGAAAAGGCTGATTGGGACCACATTATGAAAGGTGTATTAATACCATACCCAATACCATGCTAAGGAATTAACACTCTTCTGTAGAAAATGGAGAGTCATGAAAAGTAGAAGCCTGGTGGGATGTGATCTGCTTTTTGAACTAATGCCAAGGAAAGGGCAACTCTGAACAATCAGAAATCCAAACATAATAGATTACACAGATTAGAAAACATTTGTGGCTTAACCCAGAATCTTAATTCTAAATGAGGAATATGATGACCTAGAAGTCAAACTGCATTAAACAGCTTGATATGCATGATCTACCATAAAGTAGTGGCAACAGTAAGAACTGAACTAAAGGCACTTCCTCAGCATAAATGCAAATAAAGGGATAGTGGGGGGTTATCTATACCACATAAGTTGCTAATTCTACTAAATAAACTGAGGCATTAAAAAGACAAAATTCTTGACACAGAATATACTTATTTTCATATTTAGAAGTACCAACTTGTTGATATTAAACCAATAAAGATAAATAAAAGCCAGACTATGTAACAACAATCTGCCCACCTACTGTGGGGAATGTGGGTGAAGGGGAAAGAATAGGGAAATATAATCCAGAAAATATTCAGGGCAAAAATATTTTGGTTATTACAACAACCACAATTTGAGAACTATAAACATTAAATGTAAATTAGTGGTAAATCCTGTGGTGTTCTTAAATTTGATGATATTTTAAAATTCTTCTCTGCCAAGGTGTTTTATAAACAAGTTGGTGGACTGATGTCTAAGAAAACCCTAGACATGTCCCTTGTAAGAGAAAGATTTCAACTTAAAAAGAACAAATTGAAATTATTTGAGAAAGAAAATATTGATTGATTCTATAAAAAAAAACTTAACAGAATAATCGGCATGTGTTAGTCAAATATCCATTTACTCAAGACTAAACACACTCGCCTAGCAAGGCCTGCGCACATGTTTGTTCCACTGGTGGACAAGAATGTTTACAGTTAGCAGGGCCAATGTCTATCTTTACCCTAAGAAATGATTCTTTGCTTTACTAAAGCTGAAAGTCCTTGATGTGGAGAAGATGGGAGTGAATAGCAATCATTGTTCCTGTATTTTACTACCCAGTCCTGACTTAAGATATTCTATCCCCGTGATAACAAAAGATATTTGTGCACACCAGATCATAAGTCCTCATTTAGATCAGGGAAATATGGTTTTTCTGAGTATAGTTTCAGTGTTGCCTCCATGCATTTTGCTCCCCGGCAGACTAGGCAAAGAGGCAGGGAGGGGAAACCTTATATTTTACCGAAGAGAGTAATTGTAAAGAATTCTAAATAGGGTCTGAGGGTGGAAGACAAAAGGGAGTGGTATAAAAATTTTTTATCATGAAGATGGCAGTCAGCTGATTATTCTAAAACTTTTCTACAGCTAAGCAATAACTCAAGAGATGTTATATTCATAAACATTAGAGAAGGATTTAAAAAACGCTTCCAGTACACCCCATATGTGAGGTGCTCTAATCAAAGTAGAGAAGTCTGATCTTCTCAATTACAGCCCATGGTTCACATGGTTAAGAAAAACCTAAAAGGATCTTGGTAACCATGTGTTATGGATTTAATTGTGTTCCCCAAAAATACATGTTTTAAATTCTAACATCTTTGGTTTTTTTTAAGCCTGTGGTTATAATCCTATTTGGGAATGGATTGTCTTTGTTTTGTTAATGAGACAGTATTAGTATAGGGTGTATCTTGAGTCAATCTCTTTTAAGATATAAAAGAGATTAAATGAGCCAGCAGAAGCAGAGATGGGATAAGATAGACGTCAAGCCACATGGAGATCTCCAAGGAACCAGGAAGCAGAAGATGAAGAGACAAGAACCTTCATCCAGAGCTGATAGAGAGTGAAAGCTTTCCCCTAGAGCCGGCGTTCTGAATTTGGACTTCCAGACTCCTGAACTGTGAAAAAATAAAATTTTGTTTGTTAAAGCCATTCACTTGTGGTATTTCTGTTACAGCAGCACTAGATAACTAAGAAACCATGTATCAAATCTGATGTATTAAGCTACACAATATAAAGATTTGGGATAGGAGTTAGGGAATGTCTCATTTTTATATGTTTTGGAACTGAATTTTCATGTCAATTAAAAATGCCTTCTCCAGAACATAACCTTTCCAAGTTTAGACAAGCTTTTATGGCAACAACTACACAGATACTTAACACTATAGCTCAGAAGACAGCTACAGGTGTGGACAAAGATCATTATCAAGAATGTGAAAAGCAACAAACAGAATGTGAGAAAATATTTGTAAATCATATATCTGAAAGAGTTTAATATCTGAATTATAAAAGACCCTTACAACAACAACAAAAAACAAATTTAAAAATGGATGAAGGATTTGAATACACGTCTCCAAAGAAGATATACAAGTGGTCAACAAGCACATGAAAAGATGTTTAACATCACTGGTTATTAAAGAAATGCAAATCAAAACCACAATGAGATACCAATTAATAGGATGGCTTTAATAAAGAAAATGAAAAATAACAAGCCTTAGGGAAGATATAGATAACTAGAAACCTTTGTACATCACTGGATGAAGTGTAAAATGGTGCAGCCCAAAAACAATTTCCTAGTTTCTAGAATTATGGTAACTCAATGGTTTCACTCTTAGGTGTATACTCAAGAGAAATGAAAACATATCCGCACAGAAAATTGTATAAGAATATTTATAGTGGTGTTATTCCTAATAGTCAAATGGTGCAACAACTGATGAATGGATAAACAAATTATGGTATATCCATACAATGGAATATTATTCAGCCACAAAAAGAAATGAGATACTGATACATGCATGCTACAACAACTTGCATGCTACAACAACTTGGATGAACTCCGAAAATGTGTGTTAAGTGAAAGAAGCCAGACATAGAAGGACACATATTGTATAATTCCTTTTATGTAATTTATGCCAAATAGGCAAATTCAGAGAGACAGCCAGCAGATTTGGGGAGAGGGAAGAATGGGGAGCCATTACTTAATAGGTACAGGGTGTATTTATGGGGTGATAGAGTTTTCAAACTAGAGAGAGCTGGTGGTTGCACAACATTGTGAATAAACTAAACACCACTGAATTGGATACTTTAAAATGGTTAATTGAATGTTATGTGAATTAACCTCAATAAAAAAAGTAACTTGGTGGATTCTACAAAGCCGCAAATGGAAATCAGGATTAGAGTCACATATTATACCTAAATTTGCATTTTTCTAAAATGAAGTCAGACTCTGTTCTGCAGTTTCTAGACCAGAAAAGCACAGACCAAATTACGTTAATTTTGTTCTGTGTAACTAGAAAACCAAAGTTTTCTTGGAGGTATTACTACTAACATTCCCTGAAGAAAGATTTTATGAACTATTTTAAAATTATCTGAGCAAATAATACTTCTAAAAGAAAAGACATACTGTATTTTTACACAATTAATGCACGCCTTCTGTGTTTGACAACTGCATCCTCCACCACGAGTTATTTTTGTATCATACTACGCCAATTTTTTTTCAGCAATACGGAAAAAATTGGCATAGTGGCACTTCCAAAAATACCTCAAGGGAGGAGGGAATGGTTGGCAAACAAAAGCAGAAGGCGTGCATTATCTGAGTAAAAATATGGTAACAATACATTCTTCTGATAAATCTGTTGCGGAAACTAATCCTGACATATTACATTGCTTCATGTGTTAAAATGCACCCTAGTCCTATTTTATTTTGTACCCTCTTCAGTAGAACACACTGAAACTAATGCCATGGCCCTGTCTGAGGTAAATTATAAAAATTTCTTTAAAAAGCAATGTACCTTACCTTAAAATAAACTAAATTTCAAATGAAATAGCCAAAAAAATAGAAAATCTGGATACTGGGAAGGAAATTTTATATTTACATATGATATTAAAATAAAATGAATATTCATCATCTGATAAAATTGATTAAAATTATCATAATCAAACAAATATTCATAATCTGATAAAACTGATAAAATTATCAAAATTTGTTAAATTTTGATTTTTCTGAAATTACTATTATCAAAATAATTTATACAACAAGAGATGAAAGGCACTAATTGAATTTTGTGCCTCAGAAGTTCTAAATTAACTTTTATATGTAAAATATACCACTGGACAAACCTTCATAAAATTAATCAGAACTGGGAGTCAAATTATAGCTATACATGAAAATCCCACTAAAGTTAACATGGTATTTACCCCTATAATCCTAGGGAAAAAAAAACCGTTGCGGTTGAGTCGATTCCAACTCATAGCGACCCTATAGGCTAGGGAGTTATTAAATATAAATAAAAACAAATAAATATACCTAAATTTCCTATAAAATCCTATAGTAACCACAGACAGTTTGGTACAATGAATAATAAATTAAATCTAGCACTTACAAATCAACCTAACAAAATCCCAAAGCTGCCAATTAAAATAATATAGTTCAATATACATTAAAACAGGGCCTTCAAAAATGAAAACTTATTATATTTGACCTAATTATTAAAGGGATGATTATCCCCATTGCCTCTTCATTTAATAACCCAATGTGCATGTTCTTAAGCCTAAAAGAGATAACTAAAAATTTTAAAATATTCTTGTACATAAAACTGCTTCATTTGATGACAATCCCCCCATAAAATTAATGGCTTAATAAAACCTACGCTAAAAAATATTTAAAGAACAGACATTAGGAGGGCAGGGCCAAGATGGTGGAGTAGTTAGAAGCTTCTTGTGGTGCCTCTTACAACAAAAACCCCCAAAAACAAATGAATTGATTATATACGACAGTCAAGGAGTCCTGTACAACAGACAAAGATGAGGAATTGAATTGAGCGGCAGGGAGAGGGACAGACAGTTCAAAAGCAGTGACGAGTTGCCACCTGACCTGGCCAGCACCGGCTAGACTGACTGGGGCACATGGTGAGGCATACAGTGGTGCTCGGCATGTGTTTTCCACATCGAAAGAGACCGAGTGGCAGAGAGTCCACTCAAGCCTCCAGAACCAGTGAAAAATGGCACTTGATTGGTGACAGGTAAGTACAGGCATCTAACCTAACAAGCATTAAAAAAAAAAAAAAAAAAAAAAAGAAGCCCTTCTAGGAAGTACCTCTCTCCCATTTACCTACCCTTTGCCCACTCTACTTTGGGTTCTGGTCCAGCTTCAGTGATTGCTGTGCTCCCTGGACCAGAAGTAAGACCCTTTGCATGCTCTGAGTCATTCTCCTGGTTTTGGCGAGTGAACAAATTAACAAACAGGAGGAGATAATCTACCAGCTCTCCTAAGCCAAGAACTCAGGGCAGGCACAATCCCTTTGCCTAGGCACAGGTATACAGGGTCCATGGACTTTGAATGCCTTTCACCCCTGCATAGACCTATGTGGACTGATATCAAAAGAGTAGGCCCTCGTTAGCAAAGTATGGCACAGTATATACCTTGGAACCTCTTTTCATCTGGATCTGCTCTAAGGGGGAAATTAGTGACATCTCACACTGCCCTGCCCATTAATCAGGGTACTCACCTACCCACATCATGGGCCTGAGGACTGGTGGCTCCACGCACTCAACTGAGCCACTCACGACAGGGATCCAAGAATAATTGATGAATCCCAGTCCTTATAGCCAACAGCCCATTGTCTGGCTGCAAAACCTACCTACCTATGCACTTTAGGGAACAGGGACATGTCTTCTACCAGACACTCTGGGGTAGCAGTCAGCTGCCTACCTGGATCAGCACATGAACCCCTACCACGGCCAGATACCTGTGCCCACTCCAATCACCCCTGCCCATCTAGGACTGCAGGTGAGAGCCTGCACCACACACTCGGTGACTAACAACCTGGACATCTGAGTTGAATCCACACAAGAAAAGTTAACGGACTCCTGCCCTCACATACCTAGTAATAGCTCTAGCCACCTGGAGACAGGACGTGAGACCTTCAGAGGCACCAATAATCAAACTAGCTCACGTGACCAGTCTATCTGGGCATATGAAAACAACAAAACAAGAAGTTAGGACACAGTGACCAAACATAAAATAAATAAACGTAATAACTTATTAATGGCTTGGAGACAACAGTCAATATCAAACCACATAAAGAGGCAGACCATGACAGTTTCAGCAAGCCACCAAAACAAAGACTCAAGAAACCTTCTGGAAGAAGAAACTTCTTGGAATTACTGGAGGTAGAATTCAAAAGACAGAATGCTTCAAGAGATCAGGAAGGAGAGCAGACGAAACACAGAGCAAGAAACACACAAACAAAGCAACAGAGGAACTTAAGAAGATTATAGAAGAGCGTAATGACAAATATAACAGGCTGCAAGAATCCACAGAGAAACAGCAAACAGAAATTCAGAAGATTAACTATAAAATTTCAGAGTAAGACTACTCAACACAAAGTCATAGGAGCAGAATTGAGGTAATGGAAGTCAGAATCAGTCAGATTGAAGATAAAGCACTTGACACCAACTTATTTGAGAAAAATCAGATAAAAGAACCTAAAAAAATGAAGAAATCCTAAGAATTATTTGGGATTCTATCAAGAGGAATAATCTACGAGTGACTGGAGTACCAGAACAGGGGGGATAACAAAGAATACAGAGAGAATTGTTAGAGATTTGTTGGCAGAAAACTTCCCTGGTATCATGAAAGATGAGAAGATATCTATCCAAGAAGTTCACTGAATGCCACACAATGCATATCAAAAAAGAAAGTCACCAAGACATATTATAATCAAAGTTGCCAAAATCAAAGATAAAGAGAATTTTAAGAGTGGCTAGGGATAAGTGAAAAGTCACCTACAAAGAAGAGTCAATAAGACTAAGCTCGGAATACTCAGAAGAAACCACGCAGACAAGAAGGCAATGGGATGACATACATAAAGCCTCGAAGGAAAAAAATTGCCAGCCAAGAATTATATATCCAGGAAAATTATCTCTCAGATATAATGGTGAAATTAGGGCCTTTCCAGACAAACGTAAGTTTGGGGAATTTGTGAAAACCAAACCAAAATTACGAGAAATACTCTGGTTAGAAAATCAACAGCATCAGATAATGACCCAAAACTAGAACATAGGACAGAGCAACCAGATCAGCCCAGAAAGGGAAGTCACAAAAATGAATCAAGGCTAAAACTCTGAAAATAAGGAAACAGAGACATCAATATGTAAAAGATGACAAACAAAAAAGAGGTACTAAAAAATATACTCATAGATCTTTCATATGGCGAGGAAGTCAAGGTGATATAAAGAAATAAAGATTGGTTTAAACTTAGAAAAACAGGATAAAAATTAAGGTAACCACAAAGGAAACTAACAATCCTACACATCAAAATAAAAAACAAAGAAAACAAAAAGACTCAGCAAATACAAAATCAAGAACAATGAAAAAGATGAAAAGAAAATAAATAAAAATGACTCAGCAGAGAAAAGTGGATAAAAGAAACTGTCAACAACACACACACACACAAAAAAAAGACATGAAAATGATAGCACTAAACTCATACCTATCAATAATTACGCTGAATGTAAAGAGACTAAATGCACCAATAAAGAGACAGAGAGTGGCAGAATGGATAAAAAATACATGATCAATACATCTATATGCTGACTACAAGAGACACACTTTAGACTCAAGACACAAAACAAACTAAAACTAAGGATGGAAAAAAATATATCAAGCAAACAACAATCAAAAAAACAGCAGGAGTGGCAATATTAATTTCTGACAAAATAGACTTTAAAGCAAAAGTTACCACAAAGGATATGGAAGGATGCTATATAATGATTAAAAGGTCAATGTACCAGGAGGACATACCATAAAAAATATTTACACACCCAATGACGGGGCTTCAAAATACATGAAAGAAACTCTAACAGCACAGAAAAGAGAAATAGACAGCTACACAATAATATTTGGAGACTTCAACACACTACTTCCGGTGAAGGACAGAACATCCAGAAAGCTCAATAAAGACATGGAAGATCCAAATGCCACAATCACCCAACCTGATCTCACATATACATACAGAATACTCCACCCAACAGCAGGCAAGTATACTTTCTTTTCCAACACACATGGAACATTCTCCAGAATAAACCACATACTAGGCCACAAAGCAAGCCTTTACAGAATCCAAAGCATCAAAACATCTTTTTGGATCATAAAGCCATAAAAGCAGAAATCAATAACAGAAAAAGCAAAGAAAAAAAATCAAATATATGGAAAATGAACAAATATATGGAAAACCTCACTCAAAAACTACTGCTTTATAGAAGAAATTAAGGACAGAATAAAGAAATTCACAGAATCAAATGAGAATGAAAACACATCCTATCAGACCCTCTGGGACACAGCAAAAGCAGAGGCCAATTTATAGCAATAAACGCATATATCCAAAAGAAGACCAAAATCAAAACATTAACCCTGTAACTCGAACAGAGAGCAGCAAAAGCCCTCAAACACCAGAAAAAAGTAAATAATAAAAACTAGAACTAGAATTAAATGAAATAGAGAATAGAAAAAGAATTCAAAGGGTTAAAAAAAAAAGCTGGTTCCTTGCAAGATCATTGGCCAAACTGACAAAAGAAAAACTTGAGAGGAAGCAAAAAACCTGAATAACAAAGGAGACTGGTGATATCACAACAGATCTAACTGAAATTAAAAGAATCATAACAGGATGCTATAAAAAACTGTACCCCAACAAATTTGGAGTAGAAAACCTAGAGGGAATGGACAAATTTCTAGAAACAGGCTATCTACCTCAACTAACACAAACAGAGGTAGAACAACTAAATAAACTTATAACAAAAGAAGAGATTGAAAAGGTAATTTGAAAAACTCCCAAAAACAACAACAAAAAAGCCATGGCCCTGATGGCTTCACTGGAGAATTCTACCAAACTTTCAGAGAAGAGTTAACACCACTATTACTAAAGGTATTTCAGAGCATAGGAAAGGATGGAATACTCCCAAACTCATTCTATGAAGCCAGCATAACCCTGACACCAAAACCAGGTAAAGATGCCACAAAAAAGAAAATTACAGACCAATATCCCTCATGAACATAGATGCAGAAATTCTCAACAAAATTCTAGCCAAGAGAATTCAACACCATATCAAAAAAATAATTCACCATGACCAAGTGGGATTCATAGCAGGTATGCAGGGATGGTTCAACATTAGGAAAACAATAAATGTAATCCATCACATAAATAAAACAAAAGACAAGAACCACGTGATCTTATCAATTGATGCAGAGAAGACATCTGACGAAGTCCAACACCCACTCATGATAAAAACTCACAGCAAAATAGGAATAGAAGGGAAATTTCTCAACATTAATAAAGGGCATTTATACAAAGTCAACAGCTAACATCATCCTAAATGAGAGAGCGTGAAAGCATTGCTTTTGAGAATGGGAACCAGACAAGGATGCCCTTCATCATCACTCTTATTCAACATTGTGTTGGAGGTCCTATCTAGAGCAATTAGGCTAGAAAAAGAAATAAAGGGCATTCAAACTGCTAAGAAGCAAAAGTAACCCTATTTGCAGATGATATGATCTTATACACAGAAAACCCTAAAGAATCCATAAGAAACCTACTGGAACAAAAATCAGCAGCATTCCGCTACACCAACAAAGAGAAGGGGAAATCACCAAATCAATACCATTTACAATAGCCCCTAAGAAGAAGATAAAATACTTAGGAATAAATCTAACCAGAGATGTAAAAGGCTTATACAAAGGAAACTATAAGACACTACAGCAAGAAACCAAAAGAGACCTATATAAGTGTAAAAAACATCCAATGAACTTTTTTAATGAGATGGAGAAACAAATCACCAAGTTCATATGGAAAGGGAAGAGGCCCCGGATAAGTAAAGCATTACTAAAGAACGAAGTGGGAGGCCTCGCACTATGTGATTTTAGAAACTATTTTAATGCCACGGTAGTCAAAACAGCCTGGTACTAGTACAATAACAGATACATAGATCAATGGAACGGAATTAAGAATCCATATGTAAATTCATCCACTTATGAGCAGTTCATATTTGACAAAGGCCCAAAGTCCATTCGGTGGGGAAAAAGACAGTCTCTTTAACGAATGGTGCTGGCATAACTGGATATCCATTGGCAAAAAAATGAAACAAGACCCATACCTCACACCATGCCCAGAAACTAACTCAAAGTAGATCAAAGACCTGAATATAAAATCTAAAATGATAAAGATCACGGAAGAAAAAATAGGGACAACGCTAGGAGTCCTAATACATGGCATAAACAGTTTACATAACATAACTAACAACGTACAAACGCAAGAAGAAAAACTAAATAACTCGGAGCTCCTAAAAATCAAACACTTATGCTCATCCAAAGACTTCACCAAAAGAGTAAAAAGACAACCTACTGGCTGGGAAAAACTCTTTGGCTACGACATAACTGATCAGGGTCTAATTTCTAAAATCTACAAGGTACTGCAAAACTTGAACCACAAAAAGGCAAATAACCCAGTTAAAAAACGGCCAAAAGATATGAACAGGTACCTCACCAAAGAAGACATTCAGGTGGCTAACAGGTACACGAGGAAATGTTCACGATAAATAGCCATTAGAGAAATGCAAATCAAACTACAAAGAGGTGCCATCTTACCCCAATAAGGCTAGCATTAATCCAAAAAACACAAAATAATAAACGTTGGAAAGGATGTAGAGAGACTGGGACACTTGTAAAATGGTACAACCACTTTGGAAATTGGTTTGGCTCTTCCTTAAAAAGCTAGAAATAGAAGTATCATACGATCCAGCAGTGCCATTCCTTGGAATATATCCTGGAGAAATAAGAGCTGTCACACAAATAAATATATGCACACCCATGTTCACTGCAGCACTGTTCACAATAGCAAAAAGATGGAAACAACCTAGGTGTCCATTAGTAGATGAATGGATAAACAAATTACGGTATATTCACAGAACGGAACACTATACAACAATAAAGAACAAGGATGAATCCGTGGAATCCGTGAAATATCTCATAACATGGATGAATCTGGAAGGCATTGCACTGAGTGAAATTAGTTGTAAAAGTGCAAATATTGCATAAGGCCACTATTATAAGAAGTCAAGAAAAGGTTTAAATACAGAAGAAAACAGTCTTTGATGGTTACGAGGGTATGGACGGAGAGAGAGGGGAATTCGCTAAGTACACAGTAGACAAGAATTACCTTAGGTGAAGGGAAGGACAACATACAATACAAGGGAAGTCAGGACCACTGGAGTAAGCTAAGAAGTTTCCTGAATACAACCAAATACTTCGAGGGATAGTGTAGTAGGGTCAGGGGCCTGGGAACCATGGTTTCAGGGCACATCTAAGTCATTTGGCCTAACGAAGTTTATTAAGAAAATGTTCTGCATTATAACTTGGTGAATGGCATCTGGGGTCTTAAAAGCTAGCGAGTGGCCATCTAAGATGCATCAATTTGTCCCAACCCATGTGGAGCAAAGGAAAATGAAAAACACCAAAGACACAAGGAAAATATTAACCCAAGAGACAAAAACGGTCACATAAACCAGAAAGTGCATCAGCCTGTGACCCGAAGAACTAGATGGTGACCGGTTACCACCAATGACTGCCCTAACAGGGAACACAACAGAAAGTTCCTGATGGAGCAGGAGAAAAGCGTGGCGTAGAACTCAAATTCACGTAAAAAAGACTAGACTTAATGGTTTAACTGAGAAGACATGGCTCCCGGGCTCTGTTAACCCAGAACTAAAACCATTCCCGAAGCCAACTCTTCAGATAAAGAGTAGACTGGAATTGAAGTAGATCTACGAGACTAAATGGGCAGCTCCTGTCAGCAGGTGAGATGAGAAGGCAGAAAGGGACAGGAGCTGATTGAAGGGACACGGGAAATCCGAGGTGCAAAGGAGGAACGTGTGGTCACATTATACGGATAGCAATTAGGGTCACATAACAATGTGTGTATAAATTTTTGTGTAAGAAACTAACTTGAGCTGTAAACTTTCACCTAAAGCACATACACACATAAGAATAGACATCAAACTTCCATATTTATCTAATTAAAAATTCTATTCATATTCCTAACTTAATTACAACCAAATAGATCCACTGTTTAAAAAATATATATAAACAGCCCACAATATAATCTTTAAAAAAGATTTAAAGACATCACAGATAAAAAGTTCTTAGATAAGACAACTCATCAGACATGGAAGGGACTGGACAATGGGTTGGAGAGAGGTGCTGACGAAGAGTGAGCTACTTGTATCAGGTGGACACTTGAGACTGTGTTGGCATCTCCTGTCTGGAGGGGGGTGATGGGAGGGTAGAGAGGGTTAGAAACTGGCAAAACGGTCACGAAAGGAGAGACTGGAAGGAGGGAGCGAGCTGACTCATTAGGGGGAGAGTAAATGGGAGTATGTAGGAAGGTGTATATAAGCTTATATGTGACAGACTGACTTGATTTGTAAACTTTCACTTAAAGCACAATAAAAACTATTTTAAAAAAAACATTAGAAAAAAAGTTCTTAGGTAAAGGTGTAAGTATTTCAACCATCTCCTCATACAATAACCCTATTTGGTCTGTTAAAGAAATAGACAGTCCATACTGACTACTGTTGATTACACTTAAACAAAACTTTACCTAAATTAGAGAGAACATTACCAGATACAGCCCATTGCTGTCGAGTCAATGCCAACTCAGAGTGGCCCTACAGGTTAGAATAGAACTGCCTCATATAGATTCCAAGTAGCAGTTGGTGGATTCAAACTGCCGACCTTTTGGTTAGCAGCCAAGCTCTTAAACACTGTGCCACCAGGGTTCCAATCAGATACAGACACCTCCATTTATATCTTATATAAATGACATCATAATGGGACAACACACACACATGCATGCGCACACACACATACACACATTGAAATTCATATCATTTCTTAAGAGGATGGACAATTGATCCTCATAAACTACAAAGACCAATTAAGTTTTTAAAAATTAGTCATTAAAGAGAGAACAATCACTAATCCTATAATCTTAAACCTATTCATCCTAAATCAAAGCTTAAAATATTTATATTCACAAGGTTTTGCCACAAAGCTTTTATAGATAAAAATCTTAGCCTTATCGGCTTTTAGTCTAAAAGTTTCCTTGGGAGGAACATAAATATTCTTCCATGGAAAAACATATCTGTAGACTTTATATGAAGCACTAGAAAACACAGAGCCACTAAAAAAAATAAATAAATAAAAGGAGTATTCAGCTCCACGTACCTCAACCAATCCTGGAACGGGTCTAACAAATGCCTAGCTCACCAAAGGCATAACATCGGACCAAAGAGTTTTCAACTGGACATGCCCAAGAGGGTAATATGGTTGGATGGTCAACCCTCTGCATTAGCTGAGAAAATCTCATCATTGCCAATAACGGGTTTGCCAGAATTTCCAAGGAGTGAGCCAATCCAAGTCCAAACAGTTGTGCAGTGAGAACCATCAATGCATGACTTACAGATGGTTACGCCACCATGACCCCATTTCTAGTACATTGGAAGGCTCCAGCCTTAAGAACCTCAGGTAAATAACATGACCCTAACCAAAAAGGCTGTAAGTAAATTGCACAATTTACGAAATGGGTGGCTACAGGCTTAATATCAGACAAATCCTAACAAAAAAATAAAATTATGATATTTATATACAAATTTATGGACAGTTGCTAATGCCTTGGCCATAGGATCTAATGCTTGACAAAAACATGACTAAAAATTGACATCCAAGAAATATGAGAAAAAGACATTTGACAAAACATTACAAAATAGTAGCATTAAAGTTTATGTCACATCAATCAGACAATAACAAAGAGACACAATATAATAATCGGTGAATAAACTTCTTAAGACGAATGTATCAGCCAAAATGACATACAGTAAGAACCAAAACACATAAAAAAACTAGACAAAAAATACTTAAAATTAGACAATGCCTAAAACTAAGCTAAAAAGAAACCCTAGTAATAGCTAGCAAATAGACAGATCTCCAATACTACTTTCAGAAAGAATATATATAATAGGCACTTAAACAAAGTAGACATACATGATTTCATGCTACCAAAAACTGGGCACTCAAAGAAAATCTGCCCTATCACAGAAACTCTACAACACATAGCTCCACACTACAAAACTTACAGAGATTGTAAGACATAAAGACTTACTAAAAAACACAGATTGAGGATAAAGCCTAAACAAATTTTCAAATTTTTTCAAATTTTTAAAATAAACTACATTAGTCCTTTGCCTATCTCTAAAAAAAAAAATACTCTTACAACATAGTAGCAGACATTTTATTGGGCCTCCAATGACCCTATGAGCTTACAGCAACTAGTAATATATAATGGCCTGCTTAAATAGAAATTAAGAATTTTAACCAATGACCAAAACTTAGAGAATAGTCTAAACAATTAAAAAAAAAATCAAATCTCTCAACTAGAAAACAAATTAAAACCTCTACTTCCATAGATATAATGCTTACTTCCCCTAATAATATTAAGATAATCAATACCATAACAATAAGTAACACAATAAACTTTCTGACAAAGTCCTTATAAAATCTAATAATAACTTATTTAGTAAAGGATAAATTATTGCCCCAGCCACCAAAAAAAAAAAAAAAAAAAAAAAACAACAACCCTATGGAGTAACTACAAAAAAATCTACACTCCTACAGATTAAAGACACTTCTCTAATTCCCATTTAATCAATTTTAGGTATGTCACCAAAAGCTATGCTGTCTTCTTAAAACTCTTCTACTTAAATTAAAAATGCTCCCAGCATTTTTATCTTAACAGGCTATCTCATTACAGCAGATCTCAAAGCAATGTCATAGATTTCTTCACTTCCCTCAAATACTAAGATTTCATTTAAAACTAATTTCAATGATAAATTTAATAAGCAATAAAACTTACAAACACTATGTTATAATACACCCTACTGTCGCATCTTACACTATATGTTATCTATTATAATTAACCCTTCTATATCTTATACCTTGGAGCTCCAGCGGGACAGTAGTTAAGACTTCGACTGCTAACCAAAAGGATGGCAGTTTGAATCCACCAGATGCTCCTTGGAAACCCAATGGGGCAGTTCTACTCCATTCTGTAGGGTTGCTATGAGTCCGTATCAACTTCATGGCAATGATTTTGGTTTATATCTTATACCTTAACTTTTAAAGAGTCCTACTTCTTTAGCTAATATAAAAACACCTGGTTACTCCAAATCACACTATTAAACTTTAAACTCCAGTGTTTGATACTATGACAATAAAAAAAAAAACTCTTATTTTTAAATGATCTTATAAAAAACTTAATAAAAATCTGACAACCATGATTTCTAAATAATGGTCTCTATGTTAAACTAAAAGATTTTTAAAACAAACAACATAATTTTAACTCAAAATTTTAACCCTAAAAAAAATAAACAAGAAAATAAACTACAGAATTGGGTTATCACACTGTGATGATACCTCAATTTCAACAGGGAGAATGGATGCTTAGAGCCAAAAAAAAACCTCTACGTATAGAAGGCATGCACGTCCCACATGATCAATTATCAGAATGGAACACTGATAGAGAACTACCGACAAGGTTAATTTTCCGGATGTTCCAATTCCTGTGACTGTTGTCTTAATGCCTGAACAACCAGCTGTCTATAGTTTGGGGAAACCATACCTTTGTAGCATGTTCCAAAATGCTGATGATTCTATATGGCAATAATGCAGACTTTCCCCTTCAAGATTGCATTTAATTAATTAATACTCTGAATGTTACTACTAGAGGCAAAGCATACTATTCCTGGTCCATACAGGACAAAAAAAAATAAAAAATTACTTCTAAAATATATCATCAAACCAACCCAAATATTCCTCCAATTAATGTAAAATCAACCCTAGAAAAATATGAGCAGGTGAACAACTATTTGAAACCAGAAATGAAGCATACACAATCCATGATCCAAAAGGTAAATAAAGAACAAAGGACAAATTTCTAAAAATAACAACTGCCTGAAACATAACATTTATGGTATCTGCCTATGCCTTAGAACATGCTACCAATGCTTGTATCCACATAAGGTGATAAAAACGACATTTACCTAATAAAAGAATTTTCAAAAGTTTGTTTACATGGTTAAATAAGTTAAGCTTTTGCAAATTTTATAATTGGATTTTAAGCCATATAAAAAACTTTTGTTTTCATTATGCTAATTAGAATATTTTTGATAAAAATTGCTCTAAAAAGATTGCGTGTTCAGGTTTGAACATAAAATGTGCTTTCAGATCAAGGGGTAGATTGTTATGTACGCTTTCGGTATACTCTCAAAATCACATTTGATTCTGTAGTGTTCTTAAAGCACTTATGTGTAAGCATCTATTATGTATGCTTCTATAATGCTCTTTACACTGTTGTGATGTTTTCATAATGCTTTTAAGCACCTGTGCATAGTCACTTATAATGTAAAGTTCTAAGTAGAGAATTTCTGAACTTAGAATTAGAAACATATATATTCTTATAACACTTTTTTTTAACTGTAAGTTGTCAGGAAGTTGTTCTAACCTTGAAAATAAGATAATAGAAGTATGTGAAAAACCAAAAAAAATCCCATTGTCATTGAGTTGATTCTGAATCATAGCGATCCTATAGGACAGAGCAGAACTGCCCCATGTGGTTTCCAAGGAGCAGCTGGTGGATTCGAACTGCCAAGGTACAGTTCATCCCATTTTTTAAGTGTGCTGTATTTACATCCCCTTCACAAACCGAGTGGCTTACTAGACTGGATATTTTTCTTGATCAGTGATAAACGAGCTTCTCAGTTTCCTCCACAAATGGAGTGGCTGGGCCTTAAGCAAGGCTCTTTTGTGAATGACCCCAGCTCCCCCAGGTTAGCAAGGTCCAAAGCCATTTGCAGCTTTTAATGGCCCTTTCTTGGCCTTTGGTTGACACAGCACATTTGGCTGGTTAGATTTCAAAAACAGGAGGAAAGAAATAGGATCAACACTAAAATACACCTGCCTCGTTCCGGAATGGAAGTGGGTAGGGGAAGGAGGTAGCTGGAGGCAGCCAGGAATTTGTTATGTGTATAATATTATGCTTACAATTTCCCTGACTCCTTCACTCTCCCAGACCCTCAAATACACTCAAACAATCTGAGCATTAATCTTTATTTGATAATTTAGGAGGCTCTTCAGAGACCAGGGAAACCCTGGTGGTATAATGGTTAAGTGCTATAGCTGGTAACCAATGGGTCAGCAGTTCAAATCCACCAGGCTCTCCTTGGAAACTCTATGGGGCAGTTCTACCCTGTCCTATAGGGTCGCTGTGAGTCGGAATCGACTTGACGGCACTGGGTTTGGCTTTTTTTTGGTTTCAGAGATCAGATCACAGACCTATTCTATTATAGTTGTCAGTTCTGACTCTTAGTGACCCCACGTGACAGAGTAGAATTGCCCTACAGGATTTCTTAGGCTATAATCTTTACAGGAGCAGGTCATCAGGTCTTTTCTCCCACAGTGCCACTGGCGAGTTGGAACCACCAACCTTTTGGTTAGCAGCTGAGTGTTTAACCATTGCACCACCAGGGCTCCTTTTACTTATGGACACACGCAAGTGGCAGAAATCTGGTGCTGGAGAAAAAGAAATAGGTGAAGAGTTACTTAACTATCAGGATGATGAACTAGCGAGAAGAAATGGATAAAAAAATTCAGATATTTCTTATATTTCAAGTCACATATGCTTAATACTAACAGAGCAAATTATGAGTGAAACACAAAGCCAGGCACACATACGAGTCTGCTGGAAACAATAAGAAAGAGCTTCATCTGTCTTTTGTATTCTTGCTCAGTGATTTGAGGAAACACTAGGGTCCCAAGTGACTGTTTTTTTCTCTTCTACATTACATTTAAATAAAGAAAAGAAAGAAAGAAACACAAAAATAAGCTCTGTTGGTAGGCCTATACCATTTTCATACATCTAGGGTTTTTATGGGTTAGGGGAGAAGGTAGTAAATAAAGTTTCTGCAGCCATAAGTGATGCTTAGAGGAAAATTAAATCACTGAGTGATGCCAGGACTGATTATTCTACTGCACTTTTAAAGCAAGAGGTTGCAGTCTGTGAGTCCAAAGTGGTTTCATATGGACTGCCACAGTTGTGGTTTACGCTTGAAACTATAACCTGTCAAATTAAAAGCAGGCAAGGCCTATGCCCTTAATGGTTCCACTTTCTACTGTCTACAGTTATGTCTACAAGTTCAGCATTTTTTACCCAGTTAAACTCTGTTATTTGGATGAGTAGAATCTCAAAACCACTCTTTGTTATCCTGGTTAAAGAAAGTTTTAGTTATTATATAAAGCTTGACAAACTGCCAATCTAATTTTTATTGCATAGATGGCACTTTCACTATAACTATTTTTATATACGATTGATACTTTATTACCCTGGTTACCCATATATACATTACATATATATATTTTATATATATATAACTACAGGGGAGAAGTATACACACAGCATAAGTGCTCAAGCTTTTTCTACCCCATATTTCCAGATATTTTATTGACTTTTACTTGTACCTTACTGACTCATCATTTTTCCAGACCCACAGTAGCCTGCTATTACGAGCTTAGTGTTACAAAATGCTTCATTTCTTTTCTTCTCCTTGATTGTGGAATGCCCTTCTGGGCAATGGGCTTGGTTGACAGTGATTTTCCCATCAAAATTGGAAAGCTGCTTGTTCAATTTTACTAATGTTTCATGTAGAGCCCTTCCTTAACAAACCTTTCTTAATGCCCATTTTTATAATGTTTTTAAAATAAAGCATAAACAATATTTGCTTTTTGAGTAATGTATCATAAGTGAAACCATGCCACTAAACAATCATATCCTGTTTAGGCCATAATGACATCAGAAATAATATGTTTATCATCTGCTTTGGACAACTTAGCATGTTTTTGGCCCAAGGCGAATATGAACTAAAACCATTTGCAGTTGCCCAAAACCAAGATAACCACACATTTCTAAGGTAATTGATACCTAAAAAGAACACTGCCATCACAGCTCATGATCTAAGCATACTAATTCTTTAAAGAAGGTTGTTAAAGTTTATAAAGCATGTATGTCTATTGGACTTCCTCCAAAATTTAACATGAAATAATTACATTTTAGCAAGCCTAGAGACTATGATAAAGTAGGCACTTAGCACAACCTTTTGGAGTTCTGGAATTACCTCTCTTGTCGAAGGTTAACAGAAGGGGAAAATGGAGATTACTTACATGTAAAAGTATACGATAGTAATAAGAACAATGAGCATACTGCCTTGTGTTTTGGAAGATACTCAAATCAATCATTATTTTTTTAAAAAGTATTTAAAGAAATGTTAATTTCGTGTGTAGATAGCTAAGGTAAGTGGAAGGCATGCAATTTTTTTATTCACTGTTAAAACACATCCAGGGAATGCAAATATGTGGCGCTAACTTTGTGTTACCATGATATAAAGCATATCATTGCCTTGGGTACTACTTTGCCAGGGATTCCAACTATAAGCCTGCAACTACAGCTTGCAAAACTGCTTTTCACACTACATGCCAACACAAAAGCAGTAAGAATTACCTTTGCCCACAAAGATGACTGGATGATTTAGAACAAAAAAAAATAAGTAAATAATTATAAATTAGTTTTTATGGAATAAAGTAATATTGCTAAATGTAAGATCCAAAAGGAAACTTGGAAACCTACTCATTTGCAGAGAAGGAAACAGAGACAGACAAATGAAGTCATCCCCCAAAGTCAACTCAGAAGTTGAAGCTTAACTCCTTCTCCAGGGCTTACTCCACTGCACCACCCTCCTTTCATTCATAAAGCCAATGACTTGGACATTCCAGACAACGTCTAAAGAACACTAGAATAGAAGCAAGTGGCATAGGCACTGCCATGGTTATTCTATTACTGTAAAAAGGGAAGAATGTACCATACCTCCATTCTCTCTTGTTTAACTTCATCAATTTCATCATCTTCAAGCATTGCCAAGAGCTCTCCTGTCTGGTCAATAGAGTTGAGAAAGTCTTGAGCTATTTTTTGTCTTTTGTTTGTGTTACTGCTGCCACTCAATTTGTCTTCATGAAGATAAAGGAAGGAAAAAAGAAACATTCTCAATAGGTTTAAAACAGTATCAATCATTACATATCGTGAATATTGCATACGAAATACAGAGTTGGGATTCCTGTCAAAATAATCTTAAAAGAGAACGCTTGCATCCAAAAATAAAGTATAAGTTATCTAGAATTAAATCATTCATATATTTATGTATGTCACAAATAAGACTGAAAGGATAAAACCAAATTATCAATTACCATGGTAAGTATGAATGGGCTGAAAACCTTTACAAAAAAGGAGGGCTCTCGGATTTCGAAAAATAATCCTGCTATGTAGTATTTATAACAGATACACCTTTTTAAAAAATGACAATTAAAAAAAAAAAGTATATGTAACTAGGCAGATGCAAGCAAAGAAGGCAGGGCTGGCAGCATTAATGTTACAAAATATAGTTCAGGACCAAAAGCAATAAATGAGACAAGGTGTAATATTACCTAACAATGAAAGGTACTATCTACAAGGAAGATTAATATTCAGTAACTTTATGCACCAAAGATAACAGCAAAATGAAAACTGTAACAAAATAAAATTTAATAAAAAATACAACCATTGTGAGATATCTGGATATTTTTCTTGCAAAATTTGACAACTTAAGGTATGACTACAGAGATTTCAAAAATAAAAAACCCTTCAAGCTCTGCGATACCTATATAAAAAAATAAAAAATTTTTTAAGATATTAAGAATTAACATTATTCTCTTAGATTCATAATTTTTCTTTTATATCATTTTCTTTTAATAAGTTTTTATAGATATATATAACTACAACTATAATTAAAATATATAAAAATGATATCATACAAACTGGTTGCTTGATTGCCCTTCTCCATCTTCTTCCCCCCTAGATGTAACTAGTATTAGCCACATAGTACGCATCCATCCATGTATTTTCTTCATGTTTATATATACTCACACAATTATAGGGGTCTTTTTTGTTTATCTTTTATAAAAGGGTTCTTCATATATATATATATATATATATATTAGATCTCACTTTTCTCAATGAGGCAGGAGAATTCTTTGAAATCAACTGGTATAGCTCTAATTCACTCTTAATAAGGGTTGAATTGTGTGAATATTGTATGGTATGTATGTCCCATCACTTTCCAACCAATACCCTACAGACAGGCGCACACTTATGGTTCTGTTCTTTGCCACTGAGGTCAATGCTGAAATAATCATCCCCACTCATATTCTCTTCTGTCTGACAGGCATTATTTTTATGGCATCGATTCTTAGGAGTGGGACTACTGGTCTAAGCATTACAAACACTTTAAACTTTAATAGGTGTAATGAGATTACTTTCCAAGGCATTAACACTTTACATTCCAGTGGCAAAGAGAGATGCCTTTACTGTATATGGGGAAAGTCTGATGGGTATAAAATGATATACCATTGTGAATGAAATATTTAAACTTCCCTAACTACCAATGGGAAACCCTGATGGCGTAGTGGTTAAGAGCTACGGCTGCTAACCACAAAAATCAGCAGTCTGAATATACCAGGAGTTCCTTGGAAACCCTACGGGGCAGTTTTACTCTGTCCTTTATAGGGTCCTGGTGGCGTAGTGGTTAAGTGCTATGGCTGCTAACCAAGAGGCTGGCACTTCAAATCCACCAGGTGCTCCTTGGAAACTCTATGGGGCAGTTCTATTCTGTGCTATAGGGTTGCTGTGAGTCAGAATCGACTCAACGGCAGCGGGTTTGGTTTTTTGTTTTATAGGGTCACTATGAGTCGGAATCAACTCAACAGCAATGGGTTTGGTTTCAGTTTTTAACTACCAATGAATTCAAGTATTTTTCTTACATGTTTTTCAACTATCTAGATAAGCCTTTCTGTTAACTGCCTATTTTTATCTTTTGCCCATTTCCCAACTGGGTTGTCTTTTTCTTGTCAATTTAAAAGAGCTCTTTTATACTGACCCTTTGTCATCTACAAACTAAAAATGTTTTTCCTAGTTTCCCATCTGTCTATTGATTTCAGGCATCTTTTTTAAACTATATACTGTGAAATAAGTTCATCTTTTCCTCTATAACTTCTTGTTTCAAATGACTTCGCTCTACTCCCACAAAATGTAAATGTAACATCCTAAGTTTTCTTTTCAGATTAATATTGTTTTGTCTTTTGGTACGTTTTTCATCTTTAATCCATTTGGAATTTATTTTGTATACTGTTTATTTTGTAGGTTCACTTTTATTTTCTTCCAATGGATAGCTAGTCGTACAGACCCACTGATCAGATAAGACAGCTTTTTCCAATGGAACGGAATTTTTGTCATATCTTACACTCAGACACACACACACACACACACACACACACACACACACACACACACACACCCCTCAGGTTCTATTCCTGGATTTTCTAATTGGTTTCACTGATCTGCGTATCTAGTACTACATGACACCACAATCTTTACAGTATATTCTACTTTTTTTCCCTATTCTTTTCTGAACTACATACGAGCTTTTATTCTACCATAGAAATGTTAAGATTTTTTTATACAATTCCAGGAAAATATCACTGGGATTATATCTAAAGCTACATCAGTTTTACTTATTAATTTTGGTTTGAATTTTATATATGCGATATCCTGTCCAAGAACATATGCTTCCCATTCAGTAAGATTATGTTTATTGTTCTTCAATTAGTTTTTCCTTTCCTGTTAAATTTATTCCTAATTACATTAGTTCTGATAGCCAAAGTAAACAAAAGCTTTTTCGCATTTTCCACTCCCAGGACTGTTCTCACTCAGTCCTACAGATATCTGCATGAAGCATTTTTCTTTTCATCGATTCTTTTGACATCCATTTTGATCCTAGGGATATTTGTAAGTGCATTTCTTAATTTCCAAGAAGGTAATATGTTTTGCTGTTTTTATTATTTATTTATACTTTTACTGAATTAACATCAGTGAATCAGATTCTGAGATATCTACTCTTACTCCTTTTTGTAAAGGTGTACTTTGTGGCCAATTACATAATTTTTACAAGTGTTCCAGTTTCCAGTGTTAAAAAAGTTCTATCACAATCTAATTTATTCAATTATTCCTTTTTTTTTTTTTTTTTTGGTGGGGGGCATTGTTGAGGCTGGTCATTTGTAAGATTTTTCTGCTTATGTTCAGAGATCAGAAATTTTACTGGGATATTCCAAGCGTGTATACTTGCTCAACAAAAAAAAGCCTAGAACTCAATAACCGTTTTACTATTTAGCCTCAAGTTTACTTACAGTTACGGATATTGTCTTCTATCATTTATTTAAAAATTGACTCTCCTTCATTTGTTTTTCTCTTTCTGAAATGCCTATCAAATGCATGTTAAGTGCCTTAGATTTATCGTCTACATCTCTTACCTTTTCCCTCATAATTTCCACGTTTATATTTTACTATGTGCTTGGTTACAGCTATTGTATTTGGTCTCAAGAGAGACTATGATTTTTAAAAAAGTACTCAAGTTATTTAGTTGGGAAGCTATGTGTGCTAGCTCTAGAAAATCTCTTCTGTACTACGTTCGAATATCACTAACTTCTTACTATTTTTAATTTAAGTTGTCATCTACCTCCCAGCTCTATTTTTCTGGGCAGGTATTGTGTTCTGTTTGTCTTATCTTCCTCTGTCTAGGTTTGTGCCCCCAACCGGAGATTTTTTTTCTTTTTTGCTTTTTGGGGATCAGGTGTGGTTGTTGGGACACCCTATGTAAGAGCAATCCCATAGGTAGTGGAAGGCAGAGCAGGTAAACATAGGAGCAGGTTGACTGCCAGAACCTGCTAAGGTACTCTAATTGTAAGCCTCCTAGCTCTCATTCTCCTCATATTCTTCCAGCTTCAGGGATATGGAAAATTCAGCCCACCCATTCAGCTCCTTCTCAGCTCTTGCAAGTCGAGAGGCATATTCTGGAAAGGTCTATGTCAGCCTTCTCCCCAAGCTCTCACAGATCCCTGAAAGCCAAGCGGTTTCAGTATCTGCCACTTCCTGGTTGTCACCCCAGGGCTCCTTCCTGCTGAACTTCTGTGTTTAACTACATCATAGTGAGGGGAAAGCCAAAGTTCCATCTCTTCACTGGGACTGCCACAGAGTATAAGGCCTCACTGGTACCCAGATTTAGGTAAGTCTCACAGAGTTTGGCCAGAAAAGTACACAGAATTGGAGATGGAGGAAAACGGTGTCATACATAGTTGCAGTGCCCTAAAAATCTCCTTTCTTGTTCACATACTTGACCACAATAAAAACTTTAATAAATTCCAAAAATGTAGAGATTTCATGTCATATATTCTGATTGTAAACAATAATCAATAAAAACATCTAAAATAATGAGGTGCTATTTTTTTTTTTTATGTACTTAGAAATTTAAAAAACATCATCTTTAATAATCCCTGGAGTAATGGGCAAATGAAAATTCAAATTATAAGTAATCTATAAATTAATGAAAAGAGGAACATTTCATATTAATTACCACAGCTATAGCTAAAGCTCTGCTAAGAGATAAATCTTTAGCTTAAATGCGTTTTTATTTAAAAAGGAAATATTTAATATAGATTGCCTAAGAGTTCACTATAAGAAACTAGAAAAAAAAAAGACCAAAGTGGATAAAGGACATTAATAAAGGTAAATACTGAAATTAATGAAATAGGAAAAAAAAATGAAAAGGATAAATAAAAGCAAAAGATGCTTCTTTGAAAAGAATGGTAAAATTGACAGGTTATGCCAAGCTCACGCCAACCCACTTGTGGTAGTTTGTATGGTATATCTTTTTTCATCCTTTTGTTTTCAACCTATTTGTATCTTTGAATCTACGCATGTCTCTCGTAGACAGCAAATAGTTGGATCTTGTTTTTTACGCAGTCTGACAATCTCTGCCTTTTGATTGGCTCGTTTATGCCATTCACATTTGTTCTCATTATTGATATCGCTATATTTACTTCTGCCATTTTACTGTTTTCTATGTCTCACATCTTTTTGTTGCTGTTGTTCCTGTTTCTCCTTTACTGCCTTCTTTTGCATTAAGTGAATATTTTCTAGTGTAACATTTTAATTCTTTTACTACTTTTTAACTACTCGAGTTAGTAGTTGTTCTAGGGCTTCTAATACATACTTTATCAGAATCTATTTCAGATTTTTACTAACTTAAACGGGATACAGAAACTTTACTTCTATATAGTTCCTCTAATTTTTCTGTTATTGTTATACATTATTATGTCTATAAATGTTACAAACCCAACAATACACTGCTATAATTATTACTTCATATAATTTTATGCTTTTAAAGAGCTGAAAGAAGGAGAACAAGTATATATTTACAGTTTGTTATGCTAACCATCTTAGTTACCATTCTTGGTTTCTTTTATTTCTTCCTGCAAATTTGAGTTGCTACTGTGTGTCATTTCCTTATTACAGTACACCTTTGTTCCCACCACCTCCTTTGCATTGTTATTGATAAAATCAGTTAAGAAGAGGGAAGAAGTGTGCAATTACACTGTCTCTTCTATTTACCCAAGTCACTACCTTTACAACCCACTGCCGTCAAGTGGATTCCAACCCATAGCGACCCTATAGGAGAGAGTAGAACTACCCCATACAGTTTGAGGAGCGCCTGGTGGATTCAAACTGCTGACCTTCAGGTTAGGAGCTGTAGCACTTAATCACTATGCCACCAGGGT
The DNA here is from genome assembly GCF_030014295.1 of Loxodonta africana. Lineage (NCBI taxonomy): Eukaryota > Metazoa > Chordata > Mammalia > Proboscidea > Elephantidae > Loxodonta > Loxodonta africana. The sequence continues at coordinate 107,868,250 of NC_087342.1, forward strand.
TTCCCATTACCTTTATAGGTGCTCTTTTTTTTTCCCCTGGATTCAACTTACTGTTCGGTGTCACCTGCTTTCAGTCTGAAGAACTTCCTTTAGTATTTCTTATACAATAAGTCTGCTAGCAACAAATTCTCTCATTTCTGGGAATGTCTTTATTTTACTTCCATTTTTGAATGATAGTTTTGCTCAAGGTAAATTCCTTGGTTGACAGCTTTTTTTTTCTTTTTTTAAGACTTTAAATATGTCATCCCATTGCCTTCTGGCTTCCATTGTTTTGATTAGAAGTTAGATGTTGATCTTATAGGGGTTCCCTTGTATATGATTTTTCTCTTCTGCCAGTTCAAAGCTATGGTTGAGCATCTCTACTGAATTTTTCACTTCAGTGACTGCTTTTCAACTGTAGAATTTGTTTTGGATTTTTTAAACAATTTCAGTCTACTTATATTCTCTGTTTTATGAGACACTGTCATATTTGGTCATATTTTCCTTTTATTCTTTAAACATGGTTTTCTTTAGATTTTTTTTTAAAACATGTTTATAATAACCACTTTAAATTTTTTGTCTAAGTCCAACATCTGTGCCCCTTAAGGGCAATTTCATTACCTGCTTCTTTTTCTTGTCTATTATGGGTCACGCTTTCCTGTTTGTTTGCATGTCTAGTATTTTTTGCTGTTGAAAAATGGACATTTCACATAACATAGAAACTCTAGGTAATGATTCCCTCCCCCTCCTAGAGCTTCTTGTTGTTTGCTTGTTTGGTCATTTATTTAACGACTCAGGTGGACTAGCTCAATGACATCTATTTCCCCCACCAATGTGTATTCTCTGATGCTAATCCTTATAGGACACAAACTCCAGCATGCAAACAGTCTCCCAGGACTCCAGTGATGACTGTGATTTTAGTTGGGCTGTCTTTTTTCCATTTCTTATCTCCCCATTAAGTTTCTGGCTGGTCTGACTTTATTGTTATCACACCCAGCTGTTATCCTCCACTAATTGCTGGCTGATTGCTCTATTGTTTTTGATAATACCCTTGGCATAAATTGCTCCACAGTCTGATCTGATTAATGTTGAGCCTCTCTGCAAGGTCAGTGTGTTACCAAAGTTTGAGTTTTGCCCTTACCCCAAAACAGTTCTTCTTAGCTGTCTCTTTGCCTAGTTTCCTCTGTTAAATTTCTGGCAGGTGCACTGTTTCACTTGTTACAAGCATCATGAACCTACCAGCCTCCTCTTAATTGCTCACCACCAGGATTTCCATTGCTTTTTTACAACACCCTTAGGTATGAACTTCCAACATGTTCTGTTCCAAATAGTTTACTTAGGGAAAGCTGCAGAGCTCTCTGTTCTTAAGGCTACCCTTCGTCTGAACCGAACCTTTGCATCACTGCACTGGAGCTAGGAGTTGGCACAGCAATCATCTTCTCCTGGAGTTACTCCCACGCTTTAAGAGTGAGGAGCTGGAAATGGTAGCCTCTAGGCACTGGGTTTGGGTTTTAGTCTTCTAGGCTTGTCCTTTCTGGTGTGGCGCTTCCTTCCTTACGAGAAGGCTAGGGTAAGGGCAGCTGGGGCCCAGTATTCTCAGTCTGCCATGCCTGGGGTGGAGCTTTCACCCTACGAGTGGAGGCTGAATACTTAGAATAGAACTTCTGCAAAACAGTCCTGAGGAGAGAAGAGAAATGCTGGCCTGCTGCTCTGCTGCAGTAAAACTGCTGTCCTACACTGAGAGCTAGGGGAGAGGGAGTTTGGTGTTCTTGGCCACACGCACCCAAAGTTTCCATCACACTGAAGTGGAACGGGGGTGTGGGGTGATGGAAGTGGGTTGTGGCTCAAATGCAACAGACTCTTGATGTTCTTAACAAGATTTAATACATTTTCTAGAATACAAGTTTCTCCATTTCTATATCCCCTTAGGACAATTTCTAGAGCTTTTAAATTACCATTTATTACAATATTCTCCAGTTCAGTGGTTGTTTTGGTGTGGAATGAATCTGCCAAACTACTCATACCACTATTCTAGAAGTCTTACCTGAGAAGTAGATGCACTTTATCTGAATATTTTATTTTATAATTTATACCAACTGTTTTAAAGTGCTTTATATACATATAAACACACAAAATTTAAAAAACAAGATAAAGTGGAGAGATATAAAATCATTAGGAAGGGGAAGGTATCAGACTAATATGATGGTGTTAGCAAAACTGAATTCTAAGTCTCACCACTTGGAGCTTCTTGGCACTCAAGGTACTCAAGGTATGGTATAAACAGCCATCATTTATTCACTGGCAAGAATATATCTGGCGCTTTTCATATAGTATGTTGAACCCTCATAAGAACTCCATGTGGGAGGTGGTATAATTTTTCTCTCTCAAGGTCACACAGAGAGAAAGCAAAGAACTTGGACTGATTTGAATTCAGGCCTTTTTTTCTCCAAGTCTGCATTCTTTGCCCTCCATAAAAGAAAGCATTTAAATTCATCTGGAGAACTATTTTCCAGGAATTAAACTCTATGAGAATTGCAGCAATATTAAATAGGTGACATTAAGTAATTCATTTTATCAGAAATATATACATATAAATACACACACACACACACACTGATATATATATATATATGAAGCCCTGGTGGCTCAGTCGTTAAGAGCTCAGCTGCTAACCAAAAGGTTAGCAGTTCAAATCTACCAGCTGTTCCTTGGCAACCCTAAGGGGCAGCTCTATTCTGCCTTACAGGGTGGCTGTGAGTCGGAATCGAATCGACATCAACGGCCTTGGTTTTGGTTTACTATATATATATTTGCAAGGCTAATTCACTTGCTGATTTGCTGAGGTTAAATGAAAGTAACGAGTTCTCTATTAAAGTTTGTTGATACTTCAGTTTGTCCTGAGTAGTTTTTTGTGATTATCCTTAATCCACTAGAGTTGTTTTAGCTACTTTGTCTATCTACCAGTGTATCTGTTAGCATGAATGCCACCATACAATAACTGTAGTTAGTATACAAAATATATCAGTAATTTCTAAAAACACAACATCTTTATTTTGATTCTGTAAGTGCTGCTCAGTACTTACTTATTTTCAGCCTAGCACTGTTTTCTTTTGCACATTAACATTTTTCTAAATACTCTAAAATGAAGAATTGAGTTGGTAGATCGGTAAGAAAAATTTTCTACTCTACGTTACGCTTTTCATTATATTTCAAACAGCACAGAAATGGCACACCAGAATGAGGTGACTTTACTTCATAAAACATATCAGATACCTTTGATAATAATTAAAAAAACCATGATGCGTCAGTTTCAAAGATAAATAAAAATTTTGGTTCCTGACATCCAGCACAGAAAAAAACTATGCTCATTAAAATCAACTATGTTTTGAATCAAGCAATTTTCATAGTTTTGTGATACTCTGATGTAAAGCAGGACACATTACTGAAAAAAAGAACTGAAATACTAGAGTGCTGTGAAGTCACATAAATAGAAAATCACGAGATTAAATTGGCAACTAAGTAAATATTTGGATAATTTCTAAACTACATTATCTAACCAAAGAACATGCATTCTTTTCTGTTGGGAATATCTGCATTGACATTGCATAAATGTATCATTGGCTATTGTTTTTAGCTTAGTGTTTTGTTTTGGTTACCTTCCAGAAGGTCATCCTCATCTATGCCTTTAACAATCTTTGATTTGTAGTCTCGGAAGAACATGTATTTTAGCAGTCTTCTAAGTTTTTTCTATCAAAAGATATGACATAAGTAAATAAAATTTATATACATATTCATCTTATTGATTAAATACTATGATAAACAAATTTAATAAACTTGTACCCCAAGATACATTGGAGAAAACATAGCAATCTATGGAAAAAAAAAAAGGTCATCATCAAGTTACACATAAAAGCTAAAACACAAGTATTTTTAAAAGCGCTTATCATTTGCAGGTATCCAGATACCCCAGAATCACAATAATTGTTTTTTTTATGTATGTCTTATAAAAAATTTTGAAGTTCTTTCTTAAGATTGTGAAAAATATCATGCTCTCCATACCAAGCTGACTGTATGGATATGGTATTTTGTATATATTCAAGACAAAAAATGTATTTTTAAAAACCGATTTATAGCTGAGTTTGCAGCAACAATGGCTTTAAAAAGCCAAGTAGTCTCCTTTTTATTCTCTGAGGATATTTTCTTTTAGTCAGAAGAGTTGCTTTATGTGTTACATTTCTGGAAAACATTCTGTAATCTGAGAAACATATTTTTCTGAAACTCAAAGCTGATGAATAAGGGTTAGGTCTTAATGACGGTCGTCTTTAGTTTTATTAGAAGACCACAAAATTGCTTAACTTTAAAAGTAACTGACAGTACTTTGTAGCTTTTCTGTGCTTGCACTTAGGAAGTATTATCATTGGTTTCTAACCTTCAGGTTTAAGATTTCTAATAACAGCTGAAATATACTGAATTTTAAAAAGTACTTTTACATGCATCATTTGACGTTTTCAATAGCCCTGTGACATAGACGAAGCCCTGGCGGTGCAGTGGTTAAGAGCTATGGCTGCTAACCAAAATGTCAGCAGTTTGAATCTTCCAGTCACTCCTCGGAAACCTATGGGGTAGTTCTACTCTGTCCTATAGGGTCGCTATGAGTCAGAATCGACTCAACAGCAGTGAGTTTGGGTTTTGGTGACATAGACAAACATTATCATCTCCTTTCTATATACAGGGAAGCTGAGGTTAATAGCAGTCTTACAACTAGAGTTCAGCAGGGCCAAAAGCAGAGCATAACCATTTGAAGCTCAGTTTCTTCACCGATAAAATAAGAGTACCTACTTTACAGAAAAACAAATGAGAGAATGAACGAAGCTGTCAGCGCAATATGTAAAAATGCAGTAGGCAGTCAATAAATACTGGCTGAATACAAACTAGAATTTTTAAGAGAAAAAACATGTACCTGTACATAGGTCTTTTGCTACCCATCTTTTCTCTTTGTCTTTAGTCCATTCAGCACTTTAAATTTTATTTTGTCTTATACCTAGGTACCAAACCAAACCAAACCCAGTGCCATTGAGTCGATTCCAACTCATAGCGACCCCATAGGACAGAGTAGAACTGCCCCATAGAGTTTCCAAGGAGTGCCTGGTGGATTTGAACTACCGACCCTTTGGTTAGCAGCTGTGGCACTTAACCATTACGCCACCAGTGTTTCCATACCTAGGAACTATGTTCTGTGTTCCTGTAAAGATTCTGGCTAAGAGTCCCTCCATCTGGGCAGGAGAAGAGCATGATTAACAGGTATATGTTCTTGAAGTTTCAGTATGATTTTAGATTTCCACTTCCCACAAAAGGCAGGAAAAAGTGTCAGCGTGGTCTATTTTATATGACAACCTAAAAAAGAGCCTCTGTCAGTAAAAAAGAAAATTTGACTGGCAATATGCCATAAAGTATGAATGGTAACTCCACTGCTCCCCTGTCAACTTCATATAGAATCTTTGCTTAAGGTCCACATTTCTGCCAAAAGCACCTCAGGCTCCTTTCTCACAGTACAAATGCTATATAGGATTAAATGCCTATTTCTGTTTAGTCCTCCAAATATAATGAAGTCACCACATCCTACAAATTTTTACTCTTCACTATCTCTCTTAATTCTTCTTCTTATTCGTTTCCAGAGCCACTCTCAAAATCATATTTTGCCTTGACTACTGAACCAGCATCCTATTTAGCTTCTCTGCATTTGTCCATTCCACATGACTTCTACACTGTCCGAGCCTCAAACTAGGAAGAAACCTCCACTCAACAAATCCTACAGTCTCTCCCACCTAATCACACAACCTTGAAATTCTGTTGTACGATGGTTCTTCAACTAAATCATACAGATTTCCCAAGCTAGATCATTAGCTTCTTGAGAGTGAAGGCATTTCTTTTTTCTTCCTTTATATTCCTCATACCATCTAAGAGTTGTTGAACTAACATTTTATAAAATTGAATGTACACTGGTCAAGGTGCAGTCTGAAGGAAGATAAAATATTTGATCCAGGTTTAGTCAAAATTGAGCCAATCATAACTAAAGTTTTAAAAGACGAAACCAAGTAACTGAGTATTAGAAAGGATGTTAACAAGGTTGTCCAAAAGAGCGGCATGGGATGCCTTCTGATGATTACAAAAACAACTACCACACACACCGAGCCACGGGCATATAAAAATGGTAGAAGAGAAATGAGAAAGTATAATTTAAAGGCCAGGAAATAATAAGGGAGAAATGAAAGATGGAACGTTAGGAAAGTGAGCACTGCTTGCTCACTTAGGAAAGCATCTACTCTTAACATACTATGGTTATTCAGTTAGATTTCCTTTCAATATGCAAATAATTTTGGGATGAAACTTTTATTAAAAACATGTAAAATATTGTAGAATATTTTCAGTTAGCTTCTCATGGAAGATAGAAAACAGGACATGCATGCAAATACTGATTTAAATATTTTAATACTAGAGTTCAAAGAATAAGAAAGGTAAATCTTTAACTTTAAAATAAATAGAAATGATGGTATATATTTAAGCTATCAGGATATTCATCTTGATTGATTCGGTTTTTCCTGGAAGCCGGTGCCACAGAATAAATTTTATATTTCAAGATGAGTTACTCTATGAAAGCCTCTAATGCTGATAATGATAATGTATAAAATTAGACGCAAATATAAATATGCCATTCACTATATCCCATTTATCAGAACACAGCACACAGTATATTTAGTGAATATTATGTAGCTACAAAAACGTCTAACTAGACGTCTGAGGATAAGTGAGAGTCAGCTGTTACCACAGTGTTCACATAAATGCTCATGTAAAAATAAAAAGCAGTTCTCATCTAGTAAACTCATTTTGTGGTGTAAACTATGAAGGCTAAAACATCATCAGCTCTATAGTTCTCATTCCAATTTGAAAGCTAAATAACAAAGATACATAGTTCCTTATGTAAGTGCAAGTAGGCACTAAGCGTGGCACTTTAATACAATGCAATTGTTTTATATTACCTTATCTTTGCGCATCAGAAACAAAAGATCTTCAGCAGAAATCACCCGTGCTCCCCGCAGCTGAGAAATTTCAGCAGCTTGCTGTAACTAACAACAGAAAATTCTCTCAATAATATAAATTCAACATACTACAGTCATGGCGTCTCAACAGAGATAAATATACTAAGAGTTAGAAACCTTTGGGAATAATACAGCAATCATGTTACTGCTTTTAAAAGCAGAATATCTTATGTTTTAGGATTTATAAAAAAAAAAAAAAGCAATTAAATTAACTTATGAGCCCACCTGTAACTGATACAATAAACAGAAATCCTTGATTTCTTTCCTGCGAAAAGAAAAATCATGTGCGGCCTCCAGAAATGCATTAATGCACCTGAAAATAATTTTATGAAATTTTATCCTTCAGACCCATGTGAGCAATGGTTTCACTCAGTATCACTAGTTGAATAAGTATATTATTAATCCGAGCTCCCATGCTGGTATGATTTGAAATAGGCCCATTCAGAACTTTAAAAGATCAACAAAAACAGTAGCTGTTTCTAATATCCAAAGGAAAAAAAATACTTTTAGTTTTGGCAAGTCTTCAGTGGGTAAAGGATTCAGTCCATAAATCATAATACTGGACTGCATTAATTTCTTTCCACACTAATCACATACACACAAAAAGTTAACTGTATCTGGAATGTACAACACAAAACATACTGCATGAAAAGTTAGATTCCCCTTGAAATGTTCATCTGGGTCCTTATATCTACAAAGTCAAGAGTTTTTCAGGAATTCAGAAGTCCTAGAAATACAATCTTACTTGAAAATGACCTAGAAAATAGAAGAATGTGAAAAATGATAGTTCTCTCTTTTGGCACTGGCAGAAATCAGTTTCTTATTTTGATTAGTTGGAAGGAACATAAAATACGTCCATCTGAAAAAAATAAAGATGCTGGAGAAAACGCTACAAAAATGTGCCTGTAACTCCTTCCAAATTTGATCAGCCTATGTTGATTGCAACAAACCAACTCAATCCAATCTGAAATATTATAAAAACATTTACATATAAAAGCTGTTCCTGAATTCACCCTTCTTTCAAAGTGATAAATCTAAGACGTATTCCTGAGAACTAATCTTTAAAAAGTGACATACTGTTATCTTAATAATTAAACAAAATCAAATCGTGCATTTGTGCTAAAGAAATTCTGCTTGAATGTTGAAGCGATTTTGCTAACTAAGCTTCAAACGTTCTCTAAATACATGGACTACAAAACAGCCTATAAACTCCCCGTGTGTCAGCCTTACCACTTAATTTCCTGGATACTGGTGGTTGGTATATAAACATAATCCTTCCTAAATATAGAAATTTAAATTTAACTGTGAGCCATTTAAAAAGAAATCTTGGGGGAAAAGGTTTTTTAAAATATGATGTATCTATCCAGAAAAAAAAAAAAACTTAAGAGTTTTCAGCAAGCATGAACATATTTTTTTTTTTTTCCAGAAAACTGGAATAGTGTCAGGGAAATACATGTACACATGATTTTTCAAATAAAAATGTTTCTATCAGAGCCTAAAATACATGCAATCGGCGTGGAGAATACAGGCTATGTATCATTTTTTCTGGAAACATACAGGGAGAGAACCAGAGGCAGCATTGCCAAGCAACTGTTTATTTCCTTAAATGAAGAGTGGTGATGATTTGAAAGTACGAGGTACTATAAAAATATGATTTTATTTGTGTTATGACAAGGATAAATATGTATCCCTAAGTAGCTTTCCCATTAATCAGTGTTTTATCCATACAATATATAGATAATCTACACTATATATATAAATCATATGAATAAAAATTCATAACATTCCCCAAACTGGTATCATAAAATATACAGGAAATGACAGAGGGATACTTTAAACCTAATCAGTTTAATGGCTATGTTGCTGTGTGCTGTTGAGTCAATTCTGACTCACAGTGACCCAATGTGACAGAGTAGAACTGCCCCATGGGGTTTCCTAGGCTATAATCTTTATGGAAGGTGATCGCCTGTCTTTCTCCCTTGGAGCCACTGGGTGGGTTTGAACTGCCAACCTTTCAGTTAGCAGCCAATTGCTTAATGAGTACAGGAAGTTAATTTGCTTATTTATATGGATGAAGGTATAGTAATAGTAATCTTAGAGTTTTTGGGTTTTTTTTTTGCAACTTAGTAAAATATTTTGCTGAAAGACATTATTATTCTACCACAATAGCAACTCAGTTATATCATTTGGGTTTTTTCTGATTAATATTATTTTTCAAAGTAAACTAAATATACTTGTAACGAATGTTTTAAAAAATTTCCCCTATTATATTAAATAAAACTCATCATGTTTGCACTTTAAGCATTTATAAAACTTAAATTTGGGGTTGTGCATTGAAAGGTGCCCGTTCACCTTTACATGTCATCTCCAACGCTTCATCTTTGATCCCACAGATGAATCTCTTCCCAATTTCTCATTGCTATCAATGACACTAACAATTAAACTTCATTTTTCCCCTAGTCTATTACATTTTCACCAACTTCTGTGAATTTTGTTGTTTTAATTTGCTTAGGGTTTTGAATCTGCTCTCTACTTCCACTGTATTCATCCTAATCCAGGGCTTTAGGGCTTTTTGCTTAGTGGTTTCTGGATTTTGGTGTTTCCAAATTGTGATCTGCCCTAGATTTAACAGCTAAAATAACCTTTCTCAAATATAATGTTTATAATTCTTGTTCTAGGATCTGTGAGAATTCCCTATAGCCTATAAAACTTTGATCTGTTCTTTAAAAAACTTAGCTGATTCACATATTTTCCCTTTATCTTCATTCTCATTACATTTTTTGTTTTCATCTCACGTATTTAAACTCCAGTAACTTAGGTTCTATCTTCATGCCTTTTTATACTAAACTCCAATTATCAGAAATTTCTGAATCCTTATCATATGCAGCTCTTCCTTCTTTAAAATATAGGTTTTAAAATCATTTTCTCAAGGAAAACTTATCTGCAATAGTGTTTATCATCTAACCCAGCCTTGGAACCTAAATGCTCGGTTTACAAAATCTTAATTGTACTTGTTAACAGGTACAATTGCCTGTCTCAACTAGTTTTCTAACACCCCTACTCCCCAACTTTCTTTAGGTCCCGGACTGCTAATCCCCGAGGACAGTTGATAAAAAAAAAAAAAAAAGCAGCAAACACATTTCTGCCTTTTTAGGGCTCAAACTCACATTATTGTCCAGTTTTGTCCACACCCATAACTCCATGCTATCCACGATCTCTTGAATTCAAGACCTACCTGTCTATGCTTAGATCACCAGTCTGATCCTCTTCAGCTGATCGGCCTGGGTTACGTATAGTTTGCTTACCCCATTCGGGGGTAAATGCCTATTCTTTCTAGTGCTGACTACCCTGAAATGTGATTCCTTGTCTGACTTACATCTGCCTGGCTGAACTTCTAGTCCCACTTCCATCTGACATCCCTGTCCAGCTGCTACTTGAACTCCAATGTTAAAAGATCAATATCCGTGTGCTTCGCATTTGTCTTCTCCATCTAGAACTGTGCTGTCCGATATGGTAGCCACTAGCCACAAGTGGCTATTTAAAATTAAAATTGATATTAGCCCTGGTGGTGCAATGGTTAAGTGTCTGGCTGCTAACCAAAAGGTCTGCAGTTAAGTCCACCAGCCGCTCCTTGGAAACCCTATGGTGTAGCTCTACTCTGTCCTACTGAGTTGGAATTGACTCAGTGGCAACAGATTGGAACGGATATTGTATCAAAAATCCAATTTTTCAGTAATAGTAACACTATTTCAAGTGATCAATAGCTGCATCTGAATAGTGGCTACTATACTGAATAGGGCAAATATAAAATATTTCCATCACTGCAGAAAAGTTCTACTGGACAGTGCTGATTTAAAGCAAAAAACAAAACTGTTGCTGTCAAGCTGATTCCAACTCATAGCGACCCTATAGGACAGAGTAGAACTGCCCCATGGAGTTTCCAAGGAGCACCTGGTGGATTCAAACTGCTGACCTTTTGGTTAGCAGTCATAGCACTTTACTACACTACCAGGGTTTCCGATCTAAAACAGGTCGGCAAATTTTTTCAATAAAGGGCCAGGTAGTAAATATTTTAGGCTTTGCAGTTCATAAGTTCTCTTTTGTAACTGCTCAGCTTTGCTGTTGTAAAACAAAAGTAGTCACCAAAAACCAAAACCAAACCTGTTGTTGCTCAGTCGATTCCGACTCATAGCGACCCTATAGGACTGAGCAGAACTGCCCCATAGGGATTCCAAAGAGCGTCTGGTGGATTCCAACTTCCAACCTTTTGGTTAGCAGCCATAGCTCTTAACCACTGTACCACCAGAGCTCCGAAAGCAGCTACAGATAATACACCAACAAATGGGCATGGGTAGGTTTGCTATGAGTCGGAATTGACTTGATGGCAGTGGGTTTGGTTTTTTTTTTTTTAATGTTATAATTAAACTTTATTTACAAAAGCTGTTGGTAAGCCACATTTGACCAGGACCATAGAAAACTTAAATTGAGGTAAGCATTTTATTGTTATTTTAAACTTAAAAAGTGTAAGAACCAACAATACATTAAAGATTATAGATGAACTCTAGAAAGCAAGTGATTTTGAGAACTTAGTTTAAATCCCATTCTCATTTATACTGCTTATATTTTTAAATGTTATAAGAATAAACTTAGCATGTAAGCCTAGTTCATAGATAGGGCAATCAGAGATCACTGTAGTTGACTACTGGATCTTGTTGTTGTTGCTGTTAGGTGTTGTTGAGTTGGTTCCAAAACATAGCGACCCTATGTACAACAGAACGAAACACTGCCTGGTCCCACGCCATCCTCACATTGTTATGCTTGAGCCCATTGTTGCAGCCACTGTGTCAATCCATCTCATTGAGGGTCTTACTCTTTTTTGCTGAACTGGATCTTACCAGAAGCAAATTACTGGCCTCAGGTTACAGGACTTAAGTCTGAAAGATTCCCCCTAAGAACTGCCTCAGACAGTGGCCATAAACCATGAGAAGTTTTATAAATATGTGTGTGAATTAGGGAACTAATTTGGACACTAATAACCCATTTTTCATAAATATCTATACCTCCTATTTTATGATCAAAGTATTTGATATTATACATATTTACACACAAATTTCCAGTAACTTCATATAGAAAGAACTTTCAAAACATGAAGCACGCATCGTAGTTTCAGCTACAGAGAATTCCACTATGGCTCCTGGGTTCATATATTTTTAAACCAGAAGGGATCACAGACTTTGTCTACCTCAATTCATTTATATTGTAGATGGGGAAACCAAAAATCACAGAGGGGAAAATGGAATGCCAACATTTAACAAACATTTATTGAGCACCTATGTGTACCCAGGAGTTCCTGAGAGGTACAAACGGTTAAGCGTTCGGCTGTTAAGTAAAAAGTTGGAAGTTTGAGATCACCCAGAGGGGCTTTGGAAGAAAGGCTGGATGATCTGTTTCCCCCAAAATTAGCCACTGAAAACCTGGAGCAAAGTTCTCCTCTGACATACATGAGGTCTCCATGAGTTGAAATTGACTTCACAGCAACTAGCACATGTGAGAAACCACATACAATACACTGGGAATACTGCAGTAAACAGGAGCTTCTGACGTCATGCAGCTTAGCACCTAATACACATGACTATATAACAGCAAAGTTATCTCTGCTATGAGGCAAACTCTGTTTTTAGGATGATCAAGGTCCTTACTTTGTTCCTTTACGTAAGAATTTTTTTTTCTTTGGTAGAACACCACGAAGGTCTAATTTTAAATTGGTGTGTTTCCCAGTTTGAAGTCAATATATTTTACAGTTTGAGTAGTGATTTGGATTAGAAAATTAAGGTCAACTGAAAAACAAACATAGCTTTTCTAAAAAACAAAACATCTCTACTTTTCAGCAATTGAGAAACGATATGCAAATAAGCCCTTAAAAGCTGATCTCTAAAAGTTAAATAATGTAAAATGTTATTCATGAATGTGTTTGAAAAATAATACAGTATCTGGATGTTTCCTTTTTTAAACTCAACGTAGACATATGTTGTTATTAGAATTGTTAGAAAACAGTCTGTCTAAAAAGTGAAATCAGGGTTCTTAAGCTCCTTGAAAACCAGAACCTCCAAATACCTGACACGAATAAATAAAGGCACATCCTTACCATGTATACACCTGCCTCCTATTCATATGGAAAGGATAAGGAGATACTGGTTTAAACGGCAGGAGAGTGAGGTTGTTTTGGATCCAGAGTGACGAAATGCTGGGAATCCAAGGCACCTTCATTCTCTGAGACCTGAGAAACAGACTGATCATCTAGCATGATGGCACTGCTGTGGCAGCGACTGAAGTCGAAGAGCCTGAATCCCACAGTACATGGTCCTTTCTAGTTCTATGACCCTCACCAAGCAGATGCCCAGCACTCAGTGTAGTTCAGCTGAGACATGTCTGCATGGCTTTATCACGACTTCACCTGTTTGTGATGTAGATTGTGATGCAGCTCTGGGAATGAAACCAGGTTTTTAGATTCTATGTGTTCTTATTTAAACTTCAGATTCCTTTGCTGTCTCTACATTTGGCTGGGGCCCACATAAATTCAGCAGAAATATTCCTCTAAAGTTCCAAATGGTTTTAAAAGTACAGCAAAATCAAATTGATGATCCCATAAGTATTAAAATACTGAAAATATTCCATTTTAACAACTCTTCTGCTGCATCTCTTTCCTTTGGGTCATGCTTAAGACTCTTTCCTCTTTGAGGATAAACACAGGCTTACAAACAAGATCCATTCCTAGCAGTGTCTTTAAGGTGAATTTGTAGGTAAGTTTGAACAGGTGAATACAGTTCTTATTTAGCCTGACTTTAGTGCAGGAAAAGGACCAAAGACTTCTCAATGATTTAAAGGTGCAAATTCATTAAGTGAAGGTGACTGTGATGCATCTTCATGATACCAGCTGGGAGTAGGGGTTGGTTCAATCATTTCAAAGTGAGGACAAATTTACATAACATGAAAGGGCAAGTACAAGCTGTCCATCATTTGGACATTCCTAACCTGGGGACTGAAGCCCTGATGGTTCACTGGTTAAGAGCTTGGCTGCTACCCAAAAGGCTGGCAGTTCAAATCCACTAGTTGCTCCTTGGAATCCCTATGGGGCAGTTCTACTGTGTCCTATAGGGTCACAATGAGTTGGAATCGACTCTACAGCAATGGGTATTAACCTGGGGACAGCCTGTAGTAAAAGGCAGGAGTTGTGGAGAGCTGGTATCATGAAGATGCAGAATCTTGCCTAAGATTACTTATTTGTCTGTTTTTCTACCCATTGATCTATCCATCACACATGGCTTATCAGATTCTAAGTTAGGCTACGAAAGGGTAGCTCTGCTTGAAATCATTCTTGCTGGCCATACATAACCTCAAAGGTCCTCTCTCAATCCTCCATGATGTAATTAAAGGAACTTGGAGTTAGGATACCTAGACTCTAGTTCTAATTCTGCCACTAAATAATTCGTAGCCTAAGATATATCAAATGCCTTCTCAGATTTATATCTTTACTTTTTTGGTTGAAATGAATAATCGGTGACTTTAGTGACTTAAAAAAAATTTTTTTTTTTTTTTTTTTTTTAGTGACTAGTAGGAGAATTAATAATCTTAGTAATAACAACAGCTACCGTATGTTGAGTACCTAATTTGTCCTAGGCACTGTTCTATGTGTGTTACCAATATTTAATTCTATGTTTTTAATATTTATCAGAGTTAAAATGTATATAACATTAGAAGTCAAATAATACTACAATGACAGGAATACCTTGCCTCACTCCTTCCAATATGTATTCCTGCTTCCAGAGGTTAGCTTGTTCTTTGTTATGTCTTCATATTTCACACACACATAAAATGCTTGTTTTTTCAGTTTTAAATATTATCAATTGGCTTCTTACTACAGAAGATGAAGGTGATTTAAGTGTTCTTAGAATTTCCAAATTTAACCCCTTTCTCCCACCCTGCTTGACCTTATCTATAAAAGTATAATTTTTGTTAAGTTAATATACAGTGTTTATTTTATTACAACTATGTAAACATTGTTAACAGCTTGGCCACCATGATCACATTTCTTTTCACACACAGTTTTTTTTGTCTTCCTTGTAATTAGTAATTACCTTTGTTTTTTGCTTAAATTTTTATGAATGTTAACACTATTTCATCCCAAACTCTTTGAAAGATTTGAAATATACTGGGATTTCTCTCAGTTTCATTGCTTCCCCACCCCCAGAGGTCCTCTAGGTTGCCTCCAACTCTCCTATTTGTCGGATCCATATTTTCTTGATCCCATTTCTTTGCCTTTCTTAATTTAGTTCCTTATTTTGGCAGAGTACATCCTCTGAAAGTTTATGTTTTAGCTCTTGAGCATAACTATTACAGCTGCTTTAAAATCCCTGTCTGCTAATTTCAACATCTGGGTAATCTTGGGATCAGCTTCCATTAATGATCTTTACTTTTGGGTATGGGTCATGTTTTCCTGTTACTTCATATTTCAAGTAATTTATCCAAGATTGTGAATCAAACATTGTGAAGACTCTGGATTCTGTTATGTTCCTCTGAAGACTGCTGATTTTTTTGTTTGAACAGACGGTGAAACTGCCCAGTATGAACCCTAGCTGCAACATCTATCTCCCTCCCTTGTATTGAGCTGCAGCTGAATATCTACTTCTGAGAGTTTCTTGAAAAAGGTGCATGGGGAAGTAATATTTTTTAGGATCCTGTATGTCTGAAAGTGTACTGATGACATCTTCATATTCAACTGATAATATGGATGGGTACAGAATTCTAGATTAAAAATCATTTTCCCTCAGAATTTTAAAGACATTGTTCCATTGTCTTTTAGCTTAAAATGTTGCTGAGAGAGAAGTCAGTTGTATTTATATTACCTTTTTTTCCTCCCCTTCTCCAAGGCTTTTACTATTTTTCTGTTTATTACTGTAATTTTGAAATTTCATGATGCTATGCCTTGGTGAGGGTCTTTCTTGATATATTTCGCTGGGTACTTACAAGGAGATTTAAACCTGTACATTCATATCTTTCACTTCTGGGAAATTTTCTTGGGATTTTTTTGAAAACTGCTTTCCCTCTGTTTTTGGTTCTTTCTGGAATGGCTATTAACTTGATGTTGGTTGTCCTTGTGCCTGGGGTTTCTAATACCAGAGTTCCTTTTATTCAACCTGTCCAGAGTAAATCTACAGTATTTTGCCAGAATAGCAAAGGGATAGTTGACTGCTCACATGCTTTGGATAAGGTATCTGGGATAAAATCCTGTTTTCAGCCTCACCCAAGACTTCTTTTGCTGGAGGTACCTTCTTTCATGAGATTTCTTAGGTCCAAGGTTTCATTTTTCTCAAGTCTAGTAGGCCTTTAGCATTCACTATGAAGTTTTCATAGTTTTTTGATGTCTTTTATCTGCTATTTAATCCTCTCTTGCTTTCTTTGTCATTGTAGGTTTATGCCTTTTTAAATTATTTTGCTCTTATTTTGTGTGGTTTCAGAAGGTCTGGGGATGAGCCAAGAACTACCCACGTTTAACCTGAAGCTGGCTCCCTGCTTTCTTATGCTAACATTTATTCAATGTTCCAGGACCTATGCTTCCTGCTTTATATATGTTATCTCATTTAACTGCCATAACAAACCTATGAGATATGTCCAGGCATACAAAATCTGTACTAAATAATAAATATTTAACCCCAATCCATTCATGTTTCTCTCCAAGATTAATTTCTTATTTAGGACAGAGGAAGATGGGATCACTAAATGAAACCTCACATTGCACAGAAAAGACTACCCACAAAAACATTTATTTGCCTTTGAAAACATTTTCATTGCTGGCAAATAAATGGCTGTCGGAAAAAAAAAAAAAGGTTTGGATCAAAATATCCAAGCCAGTGGTTCATGCAGACAGAGCCTAAAGATTGAGAACTAAGAAGTGTCTGAAAGGAAACTGTTTGTAACTAAATATACTTAACATTGAGAATACTATAAATATAAGATATTCGACTTAGTATTTTCCTATCATATGATCTCCTTATTCTTTGTTGGTGACTGGTCTTCTACTGCTTTAGACATCTGAAACATAAACAAGTATATAAATTGATAAAAGATGTTACTAAGTTTTTAAGGTTTCATTTTAACTCTTCTTTTTAGAATATAAGTCAAACACAGTTAAGTCAAATTTTAAAAAAATATGATAAGGCTATAATTATCAGTATCTCATGGTTCAAAGAATTCATTTTTATTTATACATTTTTAACAGAATTACCAGGCCACAAGCAATGTCAGCCTGCAAAGATTTAAAAAAAAAAAAAAAGTCCTATAAACACTATGTATTTATCGTATAAGGACAGCAGCCTTGACATAGACCTAATTCCTCAGTTATTCTTATTTAAATGTGAAATTAGAAGAACTACAAACAATAACCATTTGAATGTTTTAACTTATTTGCATATAAGCTATTCATAAGCAACTTTCAAGTCTAAACATATGTTGTGAAATAAAGAATGTTTTGGAAATTTTTAAAAGTTGAAATTAAAGTAATAAACTAGATGGGTATTAACTATTTAAAAAATACAATTAAAGTTGCAGCAAGAAGGGAGCCCATCGTAAATTTGTTCAATGTAATATATAGCTCAATAACTGAAAAATTATATATTTTAAAAGTCCAAGAATGTACATTTCATGTGCATTTCTTAAAATTTTAAAACCATAAAAATTTTGGTAGCCTACAAAATGTATGCTTTCCTGTCTACACTTAATAATATTCTTCCTTCTCTGCCTACTTCTTGGCACATCCACCAGACTGTTCTCTTCTGTTCGCACTTCCTAAGAGGTGCCCACTGAAAGACCTGTAGTCAATACTTCTTTCTTCAAAGGACAAAAAAAAAAAATCTAACAGACAAAAGACTGAGTTAATTACCTTTTTTTTTTTTTTTTTAGAACTGTGCCTAATTCTTCATATGATAGCCTGCTTTCATTTCACTCTAGAATGTTTAGGAATAAACACAGGTCTTGTACTAAATCTTCATGGTTATATCAGGGTATTAACGGCACTGAATTACCCCAGACCACACACAGACCAATGTAATGATTACAAACCTCACTGAACGGAAAGAATAAAGTAATGCTAAGGAATAATCACAGGGAGTGAGGAAAATTGATTTCTAGCTTTATCTTTATTAGTGTTGCCCTTGTTTTGGCAAAAACAACTTTATAATTTTGTCTTTTTTTGATAAAATGTATGGAGAAAGTGCCAACTGTAGAATTTTAGAATTGCAGCTCTGGTCGCAGGGTCTCAGAACCTGCTTCTCGCACGTGAAGAGCGAGGGTCTGCTATGAAACTGCACTAAGGTGTGGTTCCCGCTCTCAGTACTGTGAGCTCTGAAGAACGTTCCAGGGCATTTGGATTATTACTTCCACCTTACAGTCTAAGTCAGCAGATTATCTCCATCCTATTGTATTATACAAGCTGATTTCACAAGTACTTTATCAGGAAGCTTTAAAAATCATCCCATCAAAAAAGTTTTCAAAACCATCTTGACTTTTTTTACTTTAATAAAATATTTTTAAATGCCTATGATTTGATGTTCAGATGAAGTGCCACGCAGTTAGCACTGTGTTTCACATATAGTAAGCCCTGAATAAAAGCTATCTGCAATTATTTAGAAAACAGAAATTAAATTTTGGGGTCATCATAAAAAGTCTATAATTTATAGTGGTCATAACGACTAAAGGCAACTATTGGACTATAATTTAGTATTAATGACTTATTTTACCATGAACAAATTTAGGATATAAATAATTTGTGTAGATAACCGTAAATAATATTTGTACACTTGTGTGACAATTTTGTCCTTAATTATATATTTTTGTGTGTGTATACACGTTGGCTGTCACTAAGAATCACTTTCTTACAAGTTGTAAAAAGTAACTGTTATCTAAACTTACAGAGAAAAAACATAAGGGTTTCTTTTGACAGAGAACTAAGTGTTTCTCTAATAAGTTCTCATGTAGAACCACAGCAACATGTAATATAAAGCACGCCTTAGTATGCATACATTTTAACGGTTGTAGGGGTTACCCTGGTGGTGTAGTGGTTAAGAGTTCAGTTGCTAACCAATAAGGTCAGGAGTTCCAATCCACCAGGCACTCCTTGGAGACCCTATGGGGCAGTTCTACTCTTTCCTGTAGGGTTGCTATGAGTCGGAATTGACTTGATGGCAATGGGTTTGGTTTTGGTTTACACCTCACTTAGGAGCCCTGGTGGTGCAGTGGTTAAGAGCTCAGCTGCTAACCAAACGGTCAGTGGTTTAAACCTACCAGCTGCTCCATGGGAGAAAGATGTGGCAATATGCTTCCATAAAGATTACAGCCTTGGAAACCCTATGGGGCAGTTCTACTGTGTCCTATAGGGTTGCTATGAGTTAGAATTGACTCAAGGGCAACAGTTTGGTTTTTTGGTTTTATAGTTTACTTTTGGCTCCCTAACTGAACACTTGCATCAATGAGCGAAGAAATGAAAAGAAGAATCACAAGAAGGGATTGGTGAGGTGCAGATGGGAGTCAAATCTCCAAGTCAAACGCACTTAATCATACCTGTGGAAAGAGCACCCAATACGATTAATTGTATGAGCATGGAAGGAAGTAGGGGTTAAATTATTATTTAGCATTAGTGTTGTATTTTACCATAATGTTTACCATGGTACACAAATCAGCAGGTGATACAGTAAATTATTCCAGTATCCTACCCAACAGTTGCAGACATATTTGAAAGCCAAAGACAGTTGCAAAATGGGATTATAGCAGTGTAATTACTACCTGTACAAAAGAGACTGGTCTCTATTCGTTTCCAATCTGCCCCATGATTTCATCATAAGACCAACAGTAATAATTTGTATATACTTCCTCCTCAGCCTTTCAGAGTAAGTAGCCCTTATTCAAATTCTGTACCAACAAATGCTTACATAAGAAAACCAATATATGTTGTATATAGTATTTATCAAATTGGATGTAGCATATGTAAAACAAAATGAAAAGTCAGGTTTCCTAGCCTCAGATCTCAGTCTCATATTCAATTATCAGGTTATTAAGAAGGGGTCAAGATGATGCTATAATACAGGTCTTATTACACACACAGGTCACTGTGAAGATCAGATTGAGTAATGTGGGTACAGGTGCATGGAGAACTAAAAAGCACCATACAAGCACAAAATATCACTCAGACGAAACAGCAATGTATATTGAGAAGGAAAAAAGAGTCCACTGATAATCTGGTAGGCTGAAAAAATGTTTTAGCTCTGGCAACTAAAACCAAAATCAGGATATTGTTAATAGATTCATTCACAGCAGGATAAAAATGATATAATCATCTAACATCACTCACTCACCCAGGCACATTCCAAAAAAGCAAACAGCACAGAGGAGACGGTGTGCCTTGTGAACCCCATATCCTTCAAAAATAAAAATGTGAGTGAGATGCCACAGCCTCTCTGAGGTCTTCCCTTACTCAAGCATGGACCTAATCATTCCCTTTCCATTGTGCTGCCTGGGTACCTTGTACAGCTTCAGCTAGCTGACTGCTTATCACACTGCTTTGTAAAGATCTGTTTATGTTTGGCTTCTGGATTGCAAACTCTCAATTAATGTGTGATAAGAAATAAAAAAAAATTTTTTTTTTTTAAACTGAGATTGTACTAATTTATAAGAAATAAAAAAAAATTTTTTTTTTTTTAAACTGAGATTGTACTAATTTATCAAAACAAACAAACCCAGGAGGAATAACAGTTACTGTGATAGATGAAATTGTGTCCATCAAATATGTGTGTCAACTTGGCTAGGCCATGATTCCCAGTATTGTGTGACTGTCTACCATTTTGTCATCTGATGTGTTGCAAATCCTACCTCTATGATGTTAATGAGGCAGGATTAGAGGCAATTATGTTAATGAGGAAGGACTCAATCTACAAGATTAGGTTGTATCTTGAGTCAATCTCTTTTGAGATCTAAAAAAGAGAAGCAAGCTGAGAGGCAGGGGGGACCTCATGCCACCAGGAATGAAGAACTAGGAGGGGAGCACCTCCTTTGGTACCGGGGTCTGTGCTGAAAAGCTGCTAGACCAGGGCAAGAAGGTTGATGACAAGGACTTTCCTCCAGTGCCAATAGAGAAAGAAAGTCTTTCCCTGAAGCTGGCACCCTGAATTCAGGCTTCTAGCCTATTAGACAGTGAGAGAATAAACTTCTATTTGTTAAAGCCATCCACTTGTGGTATTTCTGTTATAGCAGCCGTAGATGACTAAGATAGTTATACTATAAATAACCCAGTGCTGTCGAGTCGATTCCAACCCATAGCGACCATATAGGACACAGTAGAACTGCCCCATAGAGTTTCCAAAGAGCGTCTGGAGGATTCGAACTGCCAACCCTTTGGTTAGCAGCCGCAGCACTTAACCACCATGCCACCAGGGTATAAAAAAAAAAAAAAAAAATTTTTTTTTTTGATGTTAAAAAAAAAAAAAGAATGGGAAAAATAAATATAGAGACAAACAAACAACATCCTGTTGCTGTCAAGTAGATCCTGACTCATAGTGACCCATAGTGACCCAAAGGGTTTCCAAGGAGCTGGCTGGTGGATTTGAACTGCTGATCCTTTTGCTAGCAGCCTGAGCTCTTAACCACTGCACCACTAGGGCCCCAAAGATAGTGCCTAAAACACAATAGCTGCCCAGTATATATCAGCCTCTCCTTTCCTTCTTTGTATTCTCAGGGCAGTGACAGTGCCAAAACAGAAGCAACAGAAGGATAAATATGCAAACTGCAGTACTGTAGATGAGGATACAATTAAATAGGTAAGCATGGAGGTTAAACATCTATTATTTTTAATTGAACACTGGTCACTGGTTTGTTCATTCAATACATTTTGTTGAGCACCAAGTATAGGCCAGTCCTGGGCTGAGAACCTGAAGTTATGGTAATCAGAAGTAAAGCAAAACAAGCAAGCAAGCAAGCAGGCAAACAAATAATATCAACAACAACAGCACACACACAAACACAAAAACAAATCAAACCACAGTCCCTAAATGCATAGAAGGAGTCCCTCATAGAAGCAGTAACCAGTTAAGTGCTCGACTACTAGTGGAGAGGGTGGCAGTTCAAGCCCACCTAAAGGTGCCTCAGAAGACAGGCCTGATGATCTGCTTCTGAAAGGTCACAGTTTTGAAAACCCTTTGGAGCGGAGCAGTTCTACTCTGCACACATGGGGTTGCCATGAGTCAGAATCTACTTAATGGCAACTAATAACATCGTAGAAGATGGTCCCTGGGTGGCACAACTGGTTTGCCATCGGCTAACCTAAAGTTTGGCAGTTGGAACCCAAACAGTGGCTTCACGGAAGAAAGGGCTGACAAACCGTGTAAAGATTACAGCCAAGAAAATCCTATGAAGTACTCTATAACACATGGGTTTGCCATGAGTCGGAATCTACTTGATGATAACAAGTTTATTTTTAACCTCATAGAGCTTGTAGACTGTGGTTATTTTTTAATTAAGAAGTAGAATAAAAATGAAAGCAGATAGAAGATAGTGTGGTTATTATTATATATAAAAAGTTTATTTTAAAATAAGTTTAATAAGTTTATGCTGAAAATCAAAGAATTATGATTATATAGGTACCAAGAAAATAGGTACCATAACTTACATACTATTTTGGAGAACGCATTAAAATAACACCTTTGCAAAAACTGCACAAGTAAACCACAGATTACATTACAGTTGTTAACCTTAAAAGAGTCTCAAGGACATTGCCACATATTATCTAAAATGTTTTAAGAAAATATCCCTATTCATGTACAGTTGAACGCTTTCAGTTAACTACTACTTATAAAAACATGATGAATTTCCAGCCTGAAGAGAAATCAGATTGTGCCTTCCAGTCTCTAATCAGAATCTGGAGAAAAATCCAATTTTTAGGATTTATCTGACTGAATGTAAGGTTATGTATGTGTATCCATAAAAAATAGGGGATCATTAATATTTATTTGAACATGTATTTATCAATCAGAGTCTTGGAAGGAAATGGCACAGTCAAACTAGTAATCTGAGAAGAATTTAATAATGGAACCATTTGCAAAGATATGGGGGGGTGGTCAGGGAAATCCCAGGAGCCCTGGTGGTGCAATGGTTAAAGTGCTCAGCTGCTAACCAGAATGTCAGTGGTTTGAACCCACCAGCCCACTCTGCAGGAGAAAGATGTGGCAGTCTGCTTCCATAAAGATTACAGCCTTGGAAACCCTATAGAGCAGTTCTACTCCGTCCTGTAGGGTTGCTATGAGTCAGAATCCACTTGATGGCAGTGGGTTTGGTTTTAGTTTGCAGAAACTCCAAGGCATAGTGTGGGACCACATCTTCCTGGGTCTAACAACAGCTGGAAGCCATTACCAAACCTAAGTCTGGAGGGGTAAGGAGGAAGCAGCTATTACCTGAACTTGTTAACTGGAGAAGTCCACTAGACAGGGATGCAATCCCCTTGACGTTACATTCATTCCACTCTCAAATCTCTTGCTGGTGCCTTCCACTGACCTAACTCAACCAGAAGTTAGAAGACAAGGTAAATCTGTAGAGAAGACTCTCCCAGGATCCAGAAAAGGATGGAGAGGGGTGAAGAGAAGATATCCAGTTCCATATGGGTCTTCAGACTCATCAAGGATAAGCTTGCCAGGGCCACTTTTCCTCCAAAACACTTAAAGCAGGATGTTTTTAGGATTCTTTTAAAAATATTTCTGTCTAGACAATTTAAAAATAGAAATGATGGGAAATTTCCTCCACTAAATAAACAATGTGATCTAGGGATGGAAATTGTAATTCTAGATTCCAAGGCTTACTTTAAGAAAGGGTAACACCAATAGCAAGGGAAACAAGAACGTCAATTAGGATTTACTGACTATACTACAAGCTGTCTGGCATATTTTACAAAATTAGTTCTTTTGGAAGTGTTAGTATGTTATTAAGAGTTTACTTAAATTCAGTTATCAGTTGATGTTTCTTCATCATCTGTCTGGCTGCGTGACCCTTTGCTAGGTAATTAATGTCTCTTCTCTTCAGCTTCCCCATTTTAAACATGGATGTAATGAATCCAGTATCTCAGGGTTGTTTGAAGGGCCATATTAAATTACAGATGCAAAGTGTTTGGTGAAGTTTCTAATACCAGATTCTCAAGCAATAGTGCTGTGGTACAGCTTTCAGTATGGATTATACTTCAACATAAAGAAAACAAAAATCTTCACAACTGAACCAATAAACATCACAATAAACAGAAAATATTGAAGTTGTCAAGGTTTTCATCTTACTTGGGTCTGTAATCAATGCCCACAGGAGCAGCAGTCAAGAAATCAAACCATCTATTGCACTGGGCAAATCTGCTGCAAAAGACCTCTTAAAGTGTTAAAAAGAAAACATTCACTTTGAGGACTAAGGTGAGCCTGATCCAAGCCCTGGTATTTTCAATCACCTCATATGCAAGCGAAAGCTGGACAATGAATAAAGACAACTGAAGAACTGATGCATTTGAATCATGGTATTGGCAAAGAATATTGAATATACCATTGCCTGCCAGAAGAACAAACACATCTGTCTTGGAATAAGTACAGCCAGAATACTCCGTAGAAGCAAGGATGGCGAGACTTCGTCTCACATACTTTGGAGATGTTATCAGGAGGAATCAGTCCTTGGAGAAGGACATCATGCTTGGTAAAGTAGAGGGTCAGAGAAAAAGAGGAAGGTCCTCATTGAGATGGACTGACACAGTGGCTGCAACAATGTACTCAAACGTAGCAATGACTGTGAGGATGCTGCAAGACTGGGCAGTGTTTTGTTCTGTGTGCGTGGGACTGCTATAAGTCAGAGCCTACCTGACAGCACCTAACAGCAACAACAACTCTCACTATTTTCTGCCCAAAGAATTATATGTAGGATTTAATGTTAAAAGTACTTGCACAGAGCCTGACCAAGAAGCCTTTTTTTCCCCTCAGTAGGTACGGGCAGGGCTGGAGGTGGGGAGGTGGAATTTTCATCTACTAACTGGATTCTGGTGTCATGTATGTACAGGATCTGGTATCTCCCCCTTATCCCAGTCCATCAATATTTATACTATGTATCTGTTTGGATAATTTGTTTAATGTCTTACCATAGTCATACATATAAATTAGAAGTAAAAAACAACCCCAAAATGTATTTATTTGTGATACTGCCAATCAGTAAATTAAGGTAAATAACTACTAGACTGAAAAATAACCATAATAGAAAAACTCATTTTACCTTTTTACTTACTTCTCCAAAGCACTTAAACATAGTATATCCCATTGCCACTGAGGCGAACGCGACTCACAGTAACCCTGTAGGACAGCATAGAATTGTCCCATAGGGTATCCAAGGTTGTAAATCTTTAAAGAAGAAGAAGGCCACATTTTTCTCCTACGGAGCAACTGGTAGGTTTGAACTGTTGACATTCAGTCAGCAGTTGAGTGCATAGCCATTGCGCCACAGGGCTCCTTAAAGGTGAGATATAATATACGTAACTAACTACAACAAGAAACGAAAAAAATTAGAAAGGATAAGTAAATTAAAGGAATAATCCAGGAGGTTCAACATCCCAAAACAGAAGTTCTAGAAAAGAGAAAAAAGAGGGGGAGAAATTATTGAAGAAATAATTAAAGAACATTTCCCGAATTGAAGAACATAAGATTTCAGATTGAAAGAATCTACTAATTGCTCAGCACAACGGATGAAAAAAGACTACATTAAGTCACCTTAACTTATTCATTCACAAATATTTATTGAAAAAAAATTTTTTTTTTAGGCACAATTCTCAATGACAGGGAAACAGTATTGAACAAAATAGACAAAGTTCATGCTGTTAACGAGCTTATATTTTACTGGGCAGGAGACAAATAATAAACAAATGAACATGTTATAATAATCCCCATGGTGAAAAAATAACAAGAGTAAACAGGGTAAAGTTTACTGGAGGGGTGGTTGTGGATTCTTATTTTATACCAGCTAGTTTGAGTCAGGGAAGTATTCACTATTAAAGTAACATTTGAGTAGAAACCAGAAATAAGTGAAGAGGTGAATCATGGGGATATTTGGGGGAAGAGCATTCCATACAAAGAGAATTAAGAAATACCAAGGCTCTGATGCAAGCCCAGGCTTGAAGATGTTTAAGGGGGAAAGAAAGAGGCCAATATGTGTATGGCATAGTTAGAGAAGGGAGAGTGGCTGGGGTAAGACTGAAGAGGTAGTAAAGGAAAAACAAAACAACACAGTTCCAGATGTAAAGCTTAAATAATTACAACATCATCATACTTCTTTACAGCAACCCTGAATACCAAAAAAGTAGTGGAGAAATGCCTTCCAAATTTTGAGGAAAAATAATTTCTAACCTAAAACTTTTCACATGCGAATTGTTAAAAGGTGTGTAAAGGCAGAATAAGTTGATTGAAGACATGCAAATTCTCTAAAAATTCACCTCCTGTGAACTCTTTCTTTGGAAACTAATGGAGGATGTTTTCCAGCAAAATACAGGAATAAACCATGAAAGGGGAAGACTTTTTCTTGGTTACTACATCGTAGGAAAGAATACAGGACACAAGGGGTCCAACATAGAATGGAGTTCCCAACATGTGAAAGGAAATCCCAGGATGATGAATGTGCAGCAAGCCTAGAGAGTAACTGTCCAGATGGAACAAGAGAACAGGGAGAAGTATTCCCAAGAAAGATGCAATTGAGGGAATATCTGTTTTATTTATATTGAAAAGAGATTTATACCAGCTGAGAGCTGGGTATGAATTACAGGTTGTTTTTGTTACGTGCTGTCAAGTCGGTTCTCACTCATAGCGATCCTATGTACAATAGGACAAAACACTGTTCCTGTGCCATTCGCACAATCATTATCATGCTTGAACCCATTGTTGCAGCCACTGTGTCAATTCTTCTTGCTGAGAGTCTTGCTCTTTTTCTCTGACCCTCTACCAAGCATGATGTCCTTCTCCAAGGACTGATCCCTCCTGATAACGTGTTCAAAGTATGTGAGACAGAGTCTCATCATCCTTGCTTCTAAGGGGCATTCTGGCTGTACTTCTTCCAAGACAGATTTGTTCATTCTTTTGGCAGTCCATGGTATATTCAATATTCTTCAACAACACCATAATTCAAAGGTAACAATTCTTCTTTGGTCTTCCTTACTCATTGTCCAGCTTTAGCATGCATATAAGGAGACTGAAAACACCATGGCTCGGGTCAGGTGTGCCTTAGTCTTCAAGGCGACATCTTTGCTGTTTAATGCCTTAAAGAGGTCTTTTGCAGTAGATTTGCCCAATGCAATGCATATTTTGATTTCTTGACTGCTGCTTCCATGGGTGTTGATCATAGATCCAAGTAAAATGAAATCCTTCACAACTTCAGTCTTTTCTCCATTTATCTTATTGCTTATTGATCCTGTTGTGAGAATTTTTGTTTTCTTTATGTTGACATGTAATCCATACTGACGGCTGGGGTCTTCAATCTTCATCAGTAAGTGCTTCAAGTCCTCTTCATTTTCAGCAAGGAAGGTTATGTCATCTGCATTATGCAGATTATTAATGAGTTTTCCTCCAAAGGTGATGCCCCATTCCTCTTCAGATAGTCCAGCTTCTTGGATTATATGCTCAGTATACAGATTGGAGAAGTACAGTGAAAGATACAATCTTGACAAACACCTTTCCTGACTTTAAACCACACAGTATAACCTTGCTCTGTTTGAACGACTGCCTCTTAATCTATGCACAGGTTCCTCATGAGCACAATTAAGTGTTCTGGAATTTCCATTCTTTATAATGTTATCCATAATTTGTTATAATCCACATAGTCGAATGCCTTTGCACAGTCAACAAAACACAAGTAAATATCTTTCCGGTATTCTCTGCTGTCAGCCAGGATCCATCTGACAACAGTAATGATGTTCCTGCTTCCATGTCCTCTTCTGAATCCAGCTTCAGTTTCTGGCAGATCCCTGTCAATGTACTGTTTACTGCTGCTGCTTTTGAATGATCTTCAGTAAAATTTTACTTGTGTGTGATATTAACGATACTGTTTGATAACTGCCGCATTTGGTTAAATCACCTTTCGAATTGCTCGTAGATACTATTTCTTTACCAAGTATCTGTGTATCTACCAGTAGTTCTACGTATTCTATATATCTACCAGGAATTTTCTTAGTACAGATACACAGGTATCTATGTAGAGACATAAAATAATCTTAGTGTTCTATGTATCTACCAGTAATTCTCTAGGTATCTATCAGGATTACTGGTAGATCCATAGAAAACTAAGAAAAACAAAAATTACAAGTACAAAAATGTAAACATGTAAAATGACAGAATTTAGCTACAAATGGTGATTTCAGAGTCAAAACAATGTACACAACAACTAGTAATGTTTAATGTTATGTGTCAGCTTGGCTGGGCCATGATTCTCAGTGGTTTGGCAATTATATAATGATGTGATTTGGCACTTATGTAATGATGTCATGTGGCAGTTATGTAATGATGTAGTCATCCTCCATTTTGTGATATGAAGTAACAATCCTCTATTTTATGATTTGATATGAGCAGCCAATCAGCTGAAAAGAGAACTTTCTTGGGGGTGTGGTCTGCACCCAATATATACAGATGTTCTGGCAAAGCTCACTGCTCTAGATCCTGTACCTAGCTTGTCATCACCTGACCTTCACTTCTTGAGACTTGGGCCAGCAGCCTGCTACCTGACCTGCCAATTTTGGGACTCACCAGCTTCTCCAGCCCAGTGGGCCATCAGCCTATCATCTGACCTGCTGATTTAGGTTTGACAGCCCCTGCAGACACATGAGTCAGGTAGAGCCTCCAGCCTGATGCCTGACCCACGGATTTGAGGCTTACCAGCCTCCACAACTGTGTGAACCAGTTCCTTGAGGTCAATCTCTTTATATACATATACATATACTCTTCCTTGGTTTTGCTTCTCTAGAGAACCTAGCCTAAGCCATTAACAAACTGAAAATTATAACTGTATTAGGAAGTTGCAGTGACAGACTGGTGAAGGATGGAGAGAAAAAGATGAATAAAAGGAGAATGAGGAAAAAAGAGATCGTGCGTGAAAACAGAAGAAAAGAATGAGAATCCAGAAATATTATATTTTTATGCAAATAACACGTGCCTTCCACATTTGTTTGCCAACCGCTCCCTCCTCATGAGGTATTTTTGTAAGCACCGTTATACCAATTTTTTTACATGTTGCTGTTAATAATTAGCATAAAGTGCTTAAGAAAATACCTTGTGGGAGAGGGAGTAGCTGGCAAACAAATTTAGAAGGCTCACATTATTTGCGTAAAATACATTAAACAAGAATTTAAGACAGAAGAAAAACAATTGTTTATTTCAGTGAAATATGGGGGAATTGCTTAATCAGTGGTTGGCACAACTAATTATCTGAAGAAGAAACAAGTAAGATTTCATCTTATATGAAATATAAATCCAGATAAATAAAAAACTTAAAATATAAAAGACAAAATGATAAAAATTGTGAAAGAAGATCTAAGGAACTATGTATACAATCTAAGGGTGAGGGAGACATTCTTATCCAAGGTTAGAATTCCATGAAGAAAACACAGACATTGTGAAAGCCAATTTCCAAAGATGGCCCCCAATGAACTGCACCTCCTGTATTCATGCCTTTACGTAGTTCTCTCCCACGCTGAGTCTAGGTGGGCCTGAGGTTTGTTCTAACCAACACAGTGTGGAAGAGTTGATGTTCCAGGACTTATCTGCCTAGGCAATAAGAAGTGCTGCAGCTTCCACTTTTGTGTTTTTGCTAGCCTGGAGCCACCATGTAACACCCTGCTGGACAGATCACATAGAGAGACCAGAGAGAGAGGACAGTCTACACGGAACAGGAAAGAGGCTCAGCCTGCCCAGGATCCTGGTCAAAGCTTCCAGATGACTTCAGATGGCTCCAGGTGCCATCTGACCACAGCTGTATGAGAGACCTGAAACAAGACTAGCAGAATTCCCAGCCAAGTCTCTGAATCTTGAAAACTAATAAAATGATTTTTGTTATTCATCCTACTAAGTTTTGGAGTGGTTTATTACACAGCAAGAGAGAAAACAATGAAACAATGGAAACATTATAAGAGGATCTAGGATGCAATTTAAGTATTAGGGAGACATTGAAAGCTCAAAAAAGGAAAATATAGACATATATAAAATTTTAAAATATTTTCATGGCATATTTGAAAAAAATTCTTCAATACAAATTTAAAAGACATAATATTTATAATAAACAAGAGCTTTTTGAAATTTATAATAAAAATAATTCAATAGAAAAATGGACAAACAATATAAATACACAATTCAAAGAAGTATAGATCCAAATGTCAACCAAAATAAAGATGCTCAAAGTTAATAGTAGTCAGAGAATTGCAAATTAAAGTTAAAAGGAGATATTTTTTTACAGCCAGTATTCAGGTAAAAATTAAAAGGAGTTACAACTTCTATTGCTAGCACAAATAAAAGAGCATTTGCAGAAATTAAAATTGTTATAAACTTCTGAGAAAATGACCTGATAACAGATAGATTAAAAGTTAATCAGATAAACATGATGAAAACAAAGAGCTTGAATTGTGATGGTTAATTTTATGAGTAAACTTGGCCAGGCTATGGTGCCTGTTGTTTGATCAAACACTAGTCTAGGTGCTGTTATGAAGTAGTCACATGTGATTAAATAAATTGGCCTTAATCAGATCAAATTACCTTCTGTAACTTGGGTGGGCCCCATCATTCAGTTGAAGGCCTTAAGAGCAAAAAAGGAGTTTTCCCTAAGGAATATTCTGCCTTCAGACTACAGTCATCTTGCCAGAGCTCCTCCATTCTTTGTATCACCTGATGCACAGATTTTAGGACACAAGACTGCAGGAATCTCTAGGCTGTCACCTGACCTAAAGATTTTGGATGTGCCAGCCCCTGCAACTGCCATGAGCCAGTTCCTTAAAATAAATCTCTGTCTCTCTTCTTTACTGGTTTTGTTTCTCTAGAGAACCTTGACACAAATCCATATCTGAGAACACTAAGAGAGCAATCAACGAGTAAGGTAAATAAATTATGGTTCATCTACATCATGGTATATTCTGCAACCACTGGAAAAAAAAAAACGAAATAGTTTCACTCATTGACCTGAAGGGATTTCCATGAATTATTGTTGAGCAAGAAAAGCAAAATGCAGAAATGTATGTGCAATATAAATCCCACTGATTATAAAACAATGATGGGAAAACCCTCTAAATGTTGATACATCTATATTTGTATAAAAACAAAACCCAGTGATTATCAAAACATGGAGAAAAAATGGAAGGAAAACTAGAAGGGTATCATGCATTCAGGGATGCATGGGGAGAGCCAAATAGAAAATGAAAATAAAAATCCCTTAAAAAAGCATTTAGGATATGATCACAATGACCCATTCATTGAAAATGATTATCATGTCTATGTAGAGACATAACAAAGTTAGATCATTATCGCATCCCTTACATGCAAACAAAATACAACTGTGCAATGTTAAATGTAAAAATAACTTACATTAAAATACCTTTATATTCACACATGTAATATCTGCTCTCGGGAAAAACTTTCTAAGCACAAAAACACTAGAAGAAACGGAGGGGAAAATCAGTGAACTGGACTATATATATAAAATTTAAATTTCTGACATAAAAATGAACCTAATTAAATGGCATAAGCTGGAAAATGCTCTAAAGGAGCTCATAAAGACTTCTATTGTAAATATATAAAGAGTTTATGGAAATTGGAAAGAAAAACATCCAAACCCTAATGGAAAAACTGGACAAAGGATATAAATAAAAAATTCACCTTAAGGATGTAAGAGGGCAATAAACCTAAGAAAAATTTTTATCATCATTAGTGATCAAAAATACAAATTAAAACAACTATAAATTATCACTTCACACCTTTTGAATTAGCTGAGTTTTAAAATGCCGTTACTCCGCCGGCAGGGCAAAGTGAGAAGGCAGTATCATTCACTGCTAGCTGGATACAATCTTGTGGAGGCCAATTTCAAACTGTGTACTAAAGAAGATAGACCTTTTGACCTCATAATTTGATTTCCAGGCACCTATATTAGAAAACAATCAGAGGTACTGATAACAATTTAGTGTTAATTTTCGCATTATTGAAAACAGTGAAAAACATAAACTTCCATTAACAAGAGACAGACAGTCACTTATGCTGGACTTTTACAGTGCCATTAAGGATAGTTTTTAAAGGATGTTTAGTAACAGATGAGAATTCTAATGATAAAATGTTAAATTTAAACATCAGAATACAAATTATACGTACAATAATGATGCATACTTTAGAAAAGACAAATTGTATTTACTGAAAAAAGACAAAAGTACATAAAAACTTTAAGAGTAGCTACATCTCTGGGTACATCTAGATGTAGCTTTTTATACCTTTCTGTATTTTATTACTTTTAAACTTAAAAAAAATTGTTAATATTTTTAAACTGTTTTCAAGTTTAAGGATAAGTGATTGCTTAATCAGATAAACATTTTTTCACTGAGGGGATTTAACCTGGACTGAAGGACTTTCTGAAGGTAAATGGGAAATGTATGGATGGAGGTGGGGGGAAACGGAATCCACAGCTTGTATCATCTATGACAAACCAATGAAAGATAAAATTAAAAAGAAAATAAAAACATACTGCTAAAAATACTCAAAATTGTTTTACAAAAACTTCTTTAGTTTTACTTACGGTGTGAATAATCTGAAATTTGTTTCCCTAGGATGGAAACCCTGGTAGCGTAGTGGTTAAGTGCTATGGCTGCTAACCAAAGGGTCGGCAGTTCAAATCTGCCAGGTGCTCCTTGGAAGCTCTTTGGGGCAGTTCTACTCTGTCCTATAGGGTTGCTATGAGTCAGAATCGACTTGATGGCACTGGGTATGGTTTTTTTTTGGTTTTTAGGCTTGATAGAGAAACAGGTAGCTGGTTTGCTCAGAGTCTACTCAAATTAATTTTTCATGTTCATCCAATTTAAATACTTTCTTCTTTATACAGGTTTTACTAGCATTTATATATGACAGAGTGTATAATCAAATGAAACAAAAGTGTTGTATGTATAATATCCACCAATAGTTCACTCGTGGAAAGTGTTAATGAAAATGAAATCCCCAATGATTAGTATAGCTATTCATATTAAGAGGCTGCATTTTTTGTTTTCACATCAATTTTTATAATTAGAAATAAATATTTCACTGGCATAAAGATTATAAGATTTAATCACTTCCTCTTCGTTATACCTAAAAACAGTGACTAACATTGATTGGGTAAGTGCTTGGATCCACTTTTGGGCTTTGAAATACACACGAATACCTGTCACATCCTATACGAATACGAAAGAATCTCCTGGTTATTTTTTCTGAGGTATCAGGACTTCTTTACTCTAAATCTGCAACTGTTATTTCTAATGTTAGGAGAAAACTATTAATCGACAAAAACAAGAGAAATGAATATAGCACATAAGATAATACAAATACAATCTGAGGAGAAGGCATGGTTTTTAAAAGATTTCAAGATCTATTTGTCTTGGTATAAACATTAAAACATTTTGATAAGGGCTAAGTTGACGAGGTAAATTGCACTTCACTATGTTGGTGGGATGTTTAAATATGTTCTCTATATTTTAAGGCACTGACTTTTAAATGAATAGTTATTAAAATTTTAGCATTGTTTTCAAAGTAACACCTAAGTTAGATTTAAACATTAGATATTTCCAGGGGATAATTATATTTCTGTTCTTTAAAGTATATTTTTAATTAACATTCATTACTCAAGGACATTGATTTGAAAGGGCTATTTCATTTCCCTTTAGTGGAGAGAAAGGATCCATTTAAACTTTAGAAGGGTACAGAAAAAAATAAACAAGTCTACTGAACATAATTTCCTCTTTATTGCTTCTGAAATGTTAGGAAATAAAATCTATTATTTAATTACTTTGGATCAAGAAACAGGAAGAAAAAGACGCATTTAAGTCATAACATCCCAGTAAGAATAAATTACAATACTTCCTCTGGGAAGAAAAGTGTTTTAATATGTGGATGGGCATTGTCCAAACATTTCAAATTTACTTCACTGAGGTGTGAAAGGCTTTAAACAAAAATCAACAACAAAATAGCAAATGTCAAAACCGAAGGAAAAAATAAAAGAGAATAATAAAGAAACTGCTTGCTAGGGTCGACTCATGAGTATTTCTGTAATATTAAAGAATTTAGTTTTTGCTCTGACATTTGTTTCCGTCAGTTTACTTATAAAACAAACTCTGATCTATGCATTTATTAGACAAGTAGGATTAACCTTTGCCATGTTTGAATAAAATTTACAAGATGCTCCAAATTGAGCACAATTGTTATGGAAATAAGATTCAAGGCTTTTAACTTTGTTAACTTGCAATAAAATTTTGGAGTTGGTTGGTCACACTGGAATGAGACAACAACCAGGTATCAAATGACAAATGAAAACCAGTGTGAAGAACAAGGGAGATCAGCGGCAGGTACAATCATTCTCAAGATTGATTCCCACACTTGATATTAATACTGAAGTCTTCAAAGGCATGGTGGATGGAGTCCACAAGAGAGGGCAGAGGGGGATGAGGAGGAAGTGTACTGGACTGAGGAAGCAGGAGGCCTGAGTTCTACTTCTGGCTTCACAGCTAATGAGTCGCGTGACCTCCATCAAGTCACTTAACTCCTCTGAACCTTAATTCCCTCCCCTATTAAGACGATTTCTAATATCCTGTTCAGCTCTAAGAACCAGTATTCTACTAACATTAAATATGTGCTTCTCATTTTACCAAGGGGATGCCATTTTTGAAAACTGTTTACAAACTTCTCCTGATAACTTGAATTTTAATAACTAAACAAGTACAGTAGAAGACCCTTTTGGGAGTGCTAACAATCACGAAAAAGACCTGCTGATTAGTTACATTAGCTGTTCAGAACCTTTATTACAATCTTATAAATTATTACTAAAATAGCATTCAGAACTTTTTTTTTCAATTAACTTTTACTAAGCTTCAAGTGAACATTTACAATTCCAATCAGTCTGTCACATGTAAGTTTACATACATCTTACTCCCTTCTCCCACTTGCTCTCCCCCTATTGAGTCAGCCCTTTCAGTCTCTCGTTTCGTGACAATTTTGCCAGCTTCCCTCGCTCTCTATCTTCCCATCCCCCCTCCAGTCAAGAGCTGCCAACACACTCTCCAGTGTCCACCTGATTTAATTAGCTCACTCTTCATCAGCATCTCTCTCCCACCCGCTGACCAGTCCCTTTCATGTCTGATGAGTTGTGTTCGGGGATGGTTCCTGTCCTGTGCCAACAGAAGGTCTGGGGAGCATGGCCGCCGGGATTCCTCTAGTCGCAGTCAGACCATTAAGTATGGTCTTTTTATGAGAATTTGGGGTCTGTATCCCACTAATCTCCTGCTCCCTCAGGAGTTCTCTGTTGTGCTCCCTGACAGGGCAGTCATCGATTGTGGCAGGGCACCAACTAGTTCTTCTGGTCTCAGGATGATGTAGGTCTCTGGTTCATGTGGCCCTTTCTGTCTCTTGGATTCTTAGTTGTTGTGTGACCCTGGTGTTCTTCATTTTCCTTTGCTCCAGGTGGGTTGAGACCAATTGATGTATCTTAGATGGCCGCTTGTTAGCATTTAGGACTCCAGATGCCACATTTCAAAGTGGGATGCAGAATGTTTTCATAATAGAATTTTGCCAATTGACTTAGAAGTCCCCTCAAACCATGTTCCCCAGACCCCAGCCCCTGCTCCGCTGACCTTTGAAGCATTCATTTTATCCCGGAAACCTCTTTGCTTTTAGTCCAGTCCAATTGGGCTGACCTTCCTTGTATTGAGTGTTGTCTTTCCCTTCACCCAAAGCAGTTCTTATCAACTGATTGATCAATAAAAAACCCTCTCCCTCCCTCCCTCCCCCCCTCGTAACCACAAAAGTATGTGTTCTTCTCAGTTTTTTCTATTTCTCAAGATCTTATAATACTGGTCTTATACAATATTTGTCCTTTTGCCTCTTACTCATTTCGCTCAGCATAATGCCTTCCAGATTCCTCCATGTTATGAAATGTTTCAGAGATTCGTCACTGTTCTTTATCGATGCGTAGTATTCCATTGTGTGAATATACCACAATTTATTTACCCATTCATCCGTTGAGGGACACCTTGGTTGCTTCCAGCTTTTTGCTATTGTAAACAGAGCTGCAATAAACATGGGTGTGCATATATCTGTTTGTGTGAAGGCTCTTGTATCTCTAGGGTATATTCCGAGGAGTGGGATTTCTGGGTTGTATGGTAGTTCTATTTCTAACTGTTTAAGATAACGCCAGATGGATTTCCAAAGCGGTTGTACCATTTTACATTCCCACCAGCAGTGTATGAGAGTTCCAATCTCTCCACTTTTTTTTTTTTTTTATGGTAGTTCTATTTCTAACTGTTTAAGATAACGCCAGATGGATTTCCAAAGCGGTTGTACCATTTTACATTCCCACCAGCAGTGTATGAGAGTTCCAATCTCTCCACAGCCTCTCCAACATTTATTATTTTGTGTTTTTTGGATTAATGCCAGTCTAGTTGGTGTGAGATGGAATCTCATCGTAGTTTTAATTTGCACTTCTCTAATGGCTAATGATCGGGAGCATTTTCTCATGTATCTGTTGGCTGCCTGAATATCTTCTTTAGTGAAATGTGTGTTCATATCCTTTGCCCACTTCTTGATTGGGTTGTTTGTCTTTTTGTGGTTGAGTTTTGACAGAATCATGTAGATTTTAGAGATCAGGCGCTCGTCTGAGATGTCATAGCTGAATATTCTTTCCCAGTCTGTAGGTGGTCTTTTTACTCTTTTGGTGAAGTCTTTAGATGAGCATAGGTGTTTGATTTTTAGAAGCTCCCAGTTATCTGGTTTCTCTTCATCATTTTTGGTAATGTTTTATATTCTGTTTATGCCCTGTATTAGGGCTCCTAGGGTTGTGCCTATTTTTTCTTCCATGATCTTTATCGTTTTAGTCTTTATGTTTCGGTCTTTGATCCACTTGGAGTTAGTTTTTGTGCATGGTGTGAGGTATGGGTCCTGTTTCATTCTTTTGCAAATGGATATCCACTTATGCCAGCACCATTTGTTAAAAAGACTATCTTTTCCCCAATTAACTGACACTGGTCCTTTGTCAAATATCAGCTGCTCATACATGGATGCATTTACATCTGGGTTCTCAATTCTGTTCCATTGGTCTATGTGCCTGTTGTTGTACCAGTACCAGGCTGTTTTGGCTACTGTGGCTGTATAATAGGTTCTGAAATCAGGTAGAGTGAGGCCTCCCACTTTCTTCTTCTTTTTCAGTAATGCTTTGCTTATCCGGGGGTTCTTTCCCTTCCATATGAAATTGGTGATTTGTTTCTCTATCCCCTTAAAATATGACATTGGAATTTGGATCGGAAGTGTGTTATATGTATAGATGGCTTTTGGTAGAATAGACATTTTTACTATGTTAAGTCTTCCTATCCATGAGCAGGGTCTGTTTTTCCACTTAAGTATGTCCTTTTGAATTTCTTGTAGTAGAGCTTTGTAGTTTTCTTTGTATAGGTCTTTTACATCCTTGGTAAGATTTATTCCTAAGTATTTTATCTTCTTGGGGGCTACTGTGAATGGTATTGATTTGGTTATTTCCTCTTCGGTGTTCTTTTTGTTGATGTAGAAGAATCTAAGTAACTTTTGTATGTTTATTTTATAACCTGAGACTCTGCCAAACTCTTCTATTAGTTTCAGTAGTTTTCTGGAGGATTCCTTAGGGTTTTCTGTGTATACGATCATGTCATCTGCAAATAGTGATAGCTTTACTTCCTCCTTGCCAATCCAGATACCATTTATTTCTTTGTCTAGCCTAATTGCCCTGGCTAGGACTTCAAGTACGATGTTGAATAAGAGCGGTGATAAAGGGCATCCTTGTCTGGTTCCCGTTCTCAAGGGAAATGCTTTCAGGTTCTCTCCATTTAGAGTGATTTTGGCTGTTGGCTTTGCATAGATGCCCTTTATTATGTTGAGGAATTTTCCTTCAATTCCTATTTTGGTAAGAGTTTTTATCATAAATGGGTGTTGAACTTTGTCAAATGCCTTTTCTGCATCAATTGATAAGATCATGTGGTTTTTATCTTTTGTTTTATTTATGTGATGGATTACATTAATGGTTTTTCTGATATTAAACCAGCCTTGCATACCTGGTATAAATTCCACTTGATCAGGGTGAATTATTTTTTTGATGTGTTGTTGGATTCTATTGGCTAGAATTTTGTTGAGGATTTTTGCATCTATGTTCATGAGGGATATAGGTCTATAATTTTCTTTTTTTGTAATGTCTTTACCTGGTTTTGGTATCAGGGAGATGGTGGCTTCATAGAATGAGTTGGGTAGTATTCCGCCATTTTCTATGCTTTGGAATACCTTCAGAAGTAGTGGTGTTAACTCTTCTCTGAAAGTTTGGTAGAACTCTGCAGTGAAGCCGTCCGGGCCAGGCTTTTTTTTGTTGAGAGTTTTCTGATTACCGTTTCAATCTCTTTTTTTGTTATGGGTCTATTTAGTTGTTCTACTTCTGAATGTGTTAGTTTAGGTAGGTAGTGTTTTTCTAGGAATTCATCCATTTCTTCTAGGTTTTCAAATTTGTTAGAGTACAATTTTTCATAATAATCTGAAATGATTCTTTTAATTTCATTTGGTTCTGTTGTGATGTGGTCCTTCTCGTTTCTTATTCGGGTTATTTGTTTCTTTCCTGTATTTCTTTAGTCAGTCTAGCCAATGGTTTATCAATTTTGTTAATTTTTTCAAAGAACCAGCTTTTGGCTTTGTTAATTCTTTCAATTGTTTTTCTGTTCTCTAATTCATTTAGTTCAGCTCTAATTTTTATTATTTGTTTTCTTCTGGTGCCTAATGGGTTCTTTTGTTGCTCAGTTTCTATTTGTTCAAGTTGTAGGGACAGTTCTCTGATTTTGGCTCTTTCTTCTTTTTGTATGTGTGCATTTATCGATATAAATTGGCCTCTGAGCACTGCTTTTGCTGTGTCCCAGAGGTTTTGATAGGAAGTATTTTCATTCTCGTTGCTTTCTAAGAATTTCCTTATTCCCTCCTTGATGTCTTCTATAACCCAGTCTTTTTTCAGGAGGGTATTGTTCATTTTCCAAGTATTTGATTTCTTTTCCCTAGTTTTTCTGTTATTGATTTCTAGCTTCATTGCCTTGTGGTCTGAGAAGATGCTTTGTAATATTTCGATGTTTTGGACTCTGCAAAGGTTTGTTTTATGACCTAACATGTGGTCTATTCTAGAGAATGTTCCATATGCGCTAGAAAAAAAAGTATATTTTGCAGCAGTTGGGTGGAGTGTTCTGTATAAGTCAATGAGGTCAAGTTGGTTGATTGTTGTAATTAGATCTTCCGTGTCTCTATTGAGCTTCTTACTGGATGTCCTGTCCTTCTCCAACAGTGGTGTGTTGAAGTCTCCTACTATAATTGTGGAGGTATCTATCTCACTTTTCAATTCTGTTAAAATTTGATTTATGTATCTTGCAGCCCTGTCATTGGGTGCATAAATATTTAATATGGTTATGTCTTCCTGATCAATTGTCCCTTTTATCATTATATAGTGTCCTTCTTTATCCTTTGTGGTGGATTTAAGTCTAAAGTCTATTTTGTCAGAAATTAATATTGCTACTCCTCTTCTTTTTTGCTTATTGTTTGCTTGATATATTTTTTTCCATCCTTTGAGTTTTAGTTTGTTTGTGTCTCTAAGTCTAAGGTGTGTCTCTTGTAGGCAGCATATAGATGGATCGTGTTTCTTTATCCAGTCTGTGACTCTCTGTCTCTTTATTGGTGCATTTAGTCCATTTACATTCAGCGTAATTATAGATAAATAAGTTTTTAGTGCTGTCATTTTGATGCCTTTTTATGTGTGTTGTTGACAATTTCATTTTTCCACATACTTTTTTGTGCTGAGGCGTTTTTCTTAGTAAATTGTGAGATCCTCATTTTCATAGTGTTTGACTTTATGTTAGTTGAGTCGTTACGTTTTTCTTGGCTTTTATCTTGAGTTATAGAGTTGTTATACCTTTTTGTGGTTACCTTATTATTTACCCCTATTTTTCTAAGTAAAAACCTAACTTGTATTGTTCTATATCGCCTTGTATCACTCTCCATATGGCAGTTCAATGTCTCCTGTATTTAGTCCCTCTTTTTGATTATTGTGATCTTTTACCTATTTACTTCCATGATTCCCTGTTATGTGTATTTTTTTTTTAATTAATCTTAATTTGTTTATTTTTGTGATTTCCCTATTTGAGTTGATATCAGGACATTCTGTTTTGTGACCTTGTGTTGTGCTGATATCCGATATTATTGGTTCTCTGACCAAACAATATCCTTTAGTATTTCTTGTAGCTTTGGTTTGGTTTTTGCAAATTCTCTAAACTTGTGTTTATCTGTAAATATCTTAATTTCGCCTTCATATTTCAGAGAGAGTTTTGCTGGATATATGATCCTTGGCTGGCAGTTTTTCTCCTTCAGTGTTCTGTATATGTCGTCCCATTCCCTTCTTGCCTGCATGGTTTCTGCTGGGTAGTCTGAACTTATTCTTATTGATTCTCCCTTGAAGGAAACCTTTCTTTTCTCCCTGGCTGCTTTTAAAATTTTCTCTTTATCTTTGGTTTTGGCGAGTTTGATAATATGTCTTGGTGTTTTTCTTTTTGGATCAATCTTAAATGGGGTTCGATGAGCATCTTGGATAGATATCCTTTCGTCTTTCATGATGTCAGGGAAGTTTTGTGTCAGAAGTTCTTCAACTATTTTCTCTGTGTTTTCTGTCCCCCTTCCCTGTTCTGGGACTCCAATCACTCGCAAGTTATCCTTCTTGATAGAGTCCCACATGATTCTTAGGGTTTCTTCATTTTTTTAAATTCTTTTATCTGATTTTTTTTCAGCTATGTTGGTGTTGATTCCCTGGTCCTCCAGATGTCCCAGTCTACATTCTAATTGCTCGAGTCTGCTCCTCTGACTTCCTATTGCGTTGTCTAATTCTGTAATTTTATTGTTAATCTTTTGGATTTCTACATGCTGTCTCTTGATGGATTCTTGCAACTTATTAATTTTTCCACTATGTTCTTGAATAATCTTTCTGAGTTCTTCAACAGTTTTATCAGTGTGTTCCTTGGCTTTTTCTGCAGTTTGCCTTATTTCATTTGTGATGTTTTTAAGCATTCTGTAAATTAGTTTTTTATATTCTATATCTGATAATTCCAGGATTATATCTTCATTTGGGAAAGATTTTGATTCTTTTGTTTGGGGGGTTGCAGAAGCTGTCATGGTCTGCTTCTTTAAGTGGTTTGATATGGATTGTTGTCTCCAAGCCATCACTGGGAAACTAGTTTTTCCAGAAAATCCGCGAAAAAAAAAATGCAGTCAGATCCCTATCAGAGTTCTCCCTCTGGCTCAGGCTATTCGGATGTTAATGGAGCCGCCTGGGGAGGGTGGGGGAGGGATCAGAGAGCTAGGAGTGTAGCACCTCAGAATATAGCCAGAGTTGTTTGTCTTACTTGGAATGACTCTTATATCCGAGATTTCCGTGGGGCGCGTCGCCTATATGTAC
This sequence comes from Loxodonta africana, assembly GCF_030014295.1. Lineage (NCBI taxonomy): Eukaryota > Metazoa > Chordata > Mammalia > Proboscidea > Elephantidae > Loxodonta > Loxodonta africana. The sequence continues at coordinate 107,910,102 of NC_087342.1, forward strand.
TGGCTGTGTGGAGATTGCCCCCCGGGGGGTCTGGCCCGCTGGCGTCACGGTCAGATCCTCCGCTGTCAGCCCCACCCCCAAGGTTAAGGCTCCCCTACTGGGAAGGTGCACTCCCGTCTCCAAAATCAGTTGCTGCCTCCCGGGGTCTCCCCGTCCCGCCAGCTGCGTCGCGCACCGCTCCCGCGAACCGGGTGGGCTCCCCCCCGGGGTCAGCTCAGGAGAGCGGAGCAGCTCCCCGTGCCTGAGTCGCGACTGCGCGTCTTGGCTGGGACGCCGCTCTCTCTGCTCCAAGACCAGCCACTGCCTCCCGGGGACTTCTTCCACCGGCTGCTCCGCCACACCGCCCGCGCGAACCGGCTGGGCCTGTGCGAACCGGTTGGGACAGCCCCGGGGTCAATTCAGGGGAATGTAGCTGATCCCCGGGCTCATGCCCCGCCCGCGCCCGCCAAAATCCCGGCGGGACGGCTCCCCGGCTGGGACGCTGCTCTCCCCACTCCAAGACCAGTCACTGCCTCCCGGCGACTTCTCCCACTGGCTGCGCCGCCACGCCGCCCGCGCCAACCGGCTGGGCTCCCTCCCGGGATGAGTTCGGGGGCTAGGGCTGGGCCCCTTGTCTGTGCCGTCTGCCCCCCTGGGCTCTGCCCCAAATCGGGCTCTGAAGGTCACCTGCCTGGTACGCTGGCTCCTGGCTCTGAAAACAATAGCTGTCTCCCCGCATTTGTTCGTTCTCCGTCTCTAAATCTGTGTTTGTTGTTCAGAGTTCGTAGATTGTTATGTATGTGATCGATTCACTTGTTTTTCCGAGTCTTTGTTGCAAGAGGGATCCGCGGTAGCGTCCACCTAGTCTGCCATCTTGGCCCCGCCCCCTCGCATTCAGAACTTTTGACATTTCTTTGAATGCTGTTTTAATAACGGTTCAAAGCCATATACTTGCAAAGTCCTATTTTTACCTAATGCTCTTACCTTTATAAACAGAGATTAGAAACTCCTCAAAAAGAAAAAAAAAATTCAAAAAGAAGGTCACACTCTTGAGCAACACACTAAATATTATTTCTACTATACTCTCATTTGCTCTCAAATAATGAACTAGATGATACTGATTAATTATCCTGTTGAATGATACAGAAGCCCCACAATTTTAAGCTGTATAATTAATATGTTGACAACGATAAGAAAATTCAGAATACAAACCCACAAATAATCAAAAGCTTTTAACATGTTACATTAAAACTGGTTATTCTCCCTCTCCTTCTATTGAGAGACTTTCCCTCCCTTTTATGTGTGTGGTCAAGAAATTTGGGTCTCAAGTAAGAGTCATACCAGGTATGCAAGGATGGTTCAACATTAGAAAATCAATCAACATAATCCACCACAAAAATAGAAGATAAAAAAAAAATCCAATGATCATTTTAATCAACGCAGAAAAGGCATTCAACAAAGTCCAACACCCACTCCTGATTAAAAACTCACGATAAAATATGAATAGAAGGGAAATTCCTCAACATAATAAAGGGCATCTGCACAAAACCAACAGCCAACATCATTCTTAACGGACAGAGGCTGAAAACATTCCCCTTGAGAACAGGAACAAGACAAGGAAGCCCTGTATCACCACTCCTATTTAACATTGTGTTGGAAGTTCTAGCTAGAGCAATAAGGCAAGAAAAAGAAATAAAGGGCACCCAAATTGGTAATGAAGAAGTAAAACTGTCCCTATTTGCAGATGATTCGATACTATACAAACAAAACTGAAAAGACTCCACGAGAAAACTGCTGGAACTAATAGAAAGATTCAGCAAGGTGACATCTTTGTTTTTCAACATTTTAAAGAGGTCTTTTGCAGGGGATTCTCCCAATGCAGTGTGTATTTTGATTTCTTGACTGCTACTTCCATGGTGTTGATTGTGGATCCAAGTAAAATGAAATCCTTGACAACTTCAATCTTTTCTCCATTTATCATGATGTTGCTCATTGGTCCAGTTGTGAGGATTTTTGTTTTCTTTATGTTGAGGTGTAATCCATACTGAAGGCTGTGGTCTTTGATCTTCATCAGTAAGTGCTTCAAGTCCTCTTCACTTTCAGCAAGCAAGGTTGTGTCATCTGCATAACTCAGGTTGTTAATGAGTCTTCCTCCAATCCTGATGCCCCATTCTTCATACTATTCTTCATATTCTATTCTCTGCTCTCAGGCAGGATCCATCTGACATCAGCAATTATATTCCTGGTTCCATGTCCTCTTCTGAATCCAGCCTGAATTTCTGACAGTTCCCTGTCAATATGCTGCTGCAGATGCTTCTGAATGATCTTCAGCAAAATTTTGCTTATCTATGATATTAGTGGGAAACCCTGGTGGCATGGTAGTTAAGTGCTACAGCTGCTAACCAAAAGGGCGAGAGTTTGAATCCATCAGGGGCTCCTTGGAAACTCTATGGGGCAGTTCTACTCTGTCCTATAGGGTCGCTAGGAGTTGGAATCAACTCGACAGCAGTGGGTTTGGTTTTGGGTTTATGATATTAATGATATTGCTCAACAGTTTCCACATTCAGTTGCATCACCTTTCTCGGGAATAGGCATAAATATGTATCTTTCCAGTCAGTTGTTCAGGTAGCTGTCTTCCAAATTTCTTGGCATAGATGCATGAGCGCTTCCAGTACTGCATCTGTTTTTTGAAATAGCTCAGTTGGTATTTCTTCAATTCCCAGAGCCTTTTCTCCAATGCCTTCAGTGCAGCTTGGACTTCTTCCTTCAGTATCATCAGTTTCTGATCATATGTTAGCTCCTGAAATGGCTGAACATCAACCAATTAATACTTTTTGGTATAGTGGCTCAGTGTATTCCTTCCATTTTCTTTTGATACTTCCTGCATCATTTAATATTTTTCCCATAGAATCCTTCAGTATTGCAACTCGAGGCTTGAATTTTTTCTTCAGTTCTTTCAGCTTGGGAAATGCTGAACATGTTCTTCTTTTTTGGTTTTCTATGTCCAGGTCTTTGCACATGTCGCCATAACACATAATACTCTGTCCTTCTTGAGCTGCCCTTTGAAATTTTCTGTTCAGCTCTTTTACTTCATCATTTTTTCCTTTTGCTTTAGCTACTCGACGTTTAAGAGCAAGTCTCAGAGTCTCTTCTGACATTCATTTAGGTCTTTTTTTTTCCTCTCCTGTCTCTTTAATGACCTCTTGCTGTCTTCATGTATGATGTCCTTGATGTCATTCCACAACTCATCTGGTCTCTGGTCATTAGTGTTCAATGCATCAAATCCATTTTTGAGATGATCTCTACACGACAACACGCAAACTCCAGAAGATAAGCTAGATAACTGGGATCTATGCTTATCAAAAGACTTCACCAAAAGGGTAAATAAAAAAAGAACCTACAGACTGGGAAAAAAATTTTGGCTATTACAAATCCGACAAAGGTCTAATATCTAAATCTACAGGAAAATCCAACACCTCTACAATAAAAAGTCAAATAACCTAATAAAAAAAAAATGGGCAAAGGAAATGAACAGACACTTCACCAAAGAAGACATTCGAGCAGCTAACAGACACAAGAGAAAATGCTCGGGATCACTAGTCATTAGAGAAATGCAAATCAAAACCACAATGAGATACCATTGCCCCCCACCCCCAACATTACTGGCATGAATAAAAAAAACAGGAAATAACAAATATTGGAGAGCCTGCAACAAAACTGGAACTCTTATGTACTGCTGGTGGGAAAGCAAAATGGTACAACCATTTTGGAAAACAATACGGCACTTCCTTAGAAAGTTAGAAATACCATATGATCCAGCAATCCCACTCCTAGGCATACATCCTAGAGAAATAAGAGCCGTCAAACAAATAGACATATGTACATCCATGTTCATTGCAGCATTGTTCATAGTAACAAAAAGATGGAAACATTCTAGATGCCCATCAAGAGATGAATGGATGAACTATAATACATATACAGAACGGAGTATTATGCAGCAATAAAGAACAATGATGAATCTTCGAAGCATCTCACAACAAGGATAGCAAAGAATTTGTCTTGTATAAGAAATTGAGAGATGACATCATTTATTTTCCAAATCACAAAAGAACAAACATTGTATGAGACCACTACTACAAAAACTTATGAAAAGGTTTACACACAAAAAGAAACAATCTTTGATGCTTACAAGGCAGGGGAGGAGTGGGGGTGCAAAAACATTAAATAGACAATAGGTAAGTGTAACTTTGGTGAAGGATAAGGCAGTATACAATACTGCAGAAGCTAGCACAACATTTCCAAGGCAAGGTCATGGAAGCTCCACAAACACATCCAAACTCCCTGAAGGACCGAATTGCTAGCCTGAGGGCTGTGGGGACCATGGTCTCAGGGAATATCTAGTTCAGTTGACATAAGATAGTTTATAAAGAAAATGTTCTACATTCTACTTTGGTGAGTACTGTGTGGGGTGTCAAAAGGTCTGACAGGGATCACATCAGAAGGTCTGGGACAGAGCTGGAGAAAAATGTAGGACAAAATTCTAACTCAAAAAAAATGACCAGACTTGCTGGCCTGACAGAGACTGTAGAAATCCTGAGAGTATGGCACCGGACACAGGTTCACCCTTCATCCAAAGATTAGACAGGCCCATAAAACAAAACAAGACTAAAGAGGCACACCAGCCCAGGGGCAAGGACTAGAAGGCAGAAAGGGACAGGAATAGGGAACCCAGGATTGAGAAGAGAGAGTGTTGACATGTCGTGGGGTTGTTAACCAATGTCATAAAACGATATGTGTACTAACTGTTTAATGAGAAGCTGGTTTGTTCTGTAAACCTTCATTTAATGTACAATAAAAAAAAAAAAAGACGAAAGGTGACCTGTTAAAAAAAAAAAAAGAATTGAGAATAGCGAGACAAAAAAAAAAAGAGAGAGAAGAAATTTGGGTCTCCAGCTGTCTATGTGTAATTTATTTCTTCTACCCCAAAAGTGAATGAGTATTGCTTTTAACAAATCTTAACAGAGAAATGGTGGTTATCTTGTGTTTTGTTCTACAGAAGCAAGATTTGGCTTTCAATTCATTTATTCAACAAATATTTATTGAGAGCCTACTATACACTAAACACTGGGCCAGAAGCGACAGTGCCTGAGTGAAGAAAACAGCCATGGTCCCTGCCTTCAAGGAGCTTCTATTATAATGAGGAATAAACAAATCGATATGTGAAAGATTTATTAACACAGTCATTAACACAATGATATAAAGAAACCATTTGCCTTATTAAAATATACCTAAGAGAGAGGAGGCACTTAGATAAGAGTGTTAAAAAACATTTAAGTGGGCAACATCTTAGATGAGACATAAGGTCTAAAGGGCTACAAGGCTCTAGCCACGCAAAGGGTACTCATTGGTGGGGAGAGGATGGTGGAGGGTAACATAGCAGGTAGAGGGAGGAACAAGTGCAAAGACACCAGGATAGCAAGAATTTGGCTTGAATAAGAAATTGAGAGATGACAATAGTAAGTGAAGAGAAATAAGAATGAACAAATGAGGACAGAGAGAAGTCAGCAGCCAATTTATACAGAATAGCGCCGGCCATTTTAAGAAGTTTGAATTTATTCTAAGTGCAATGGAAATCACCCAAGGGCTTTTTGAGTTGGTTGACAACATGGTTTATTTTCCAAATCAAGACTTTTTATGGGTGTGAAAGAGGACATTATTAATAATTACACCAGGATAACTGGCATAAACAGGACTTCCCTGGGTAAACAGAGACCTGAGTAGAAAAGTGCCATGACCCAACTGCATTTTAAGAATGCTCTTGCTGTTGTGAAAAGAATGGACTGAAACAAAACAAAAATGGAGACAGAAGACCAGTGAGGGTGGTATTCTAGAAGAGACATGGGTAGGGCTTGATAGCACTGATAATAGAAAGTACCAAGGTGAACAAATTTGAGATATAGTTTGAAGGCAGGCTCAACAGAACTTCTTGATATTTCATTCAACAAGTTTATTCAAGGATAAAATTGCTAAAATGGGAAGTCAAGTATTACTAATGAGAATAAAGTAATATACGGAGGAAGACTGATCTTTACTAAGTTCTAAGAATATACGTTAGAAAATTTTAAAGATATTGATTCCACAAGATACTATTAAATATTATAAAATGACTGAACAATATCTGTACACTGTCTTTAACAATTTTCATTTTAAATACTTGTGTACTCATCAAAAGTAAACACAGATGCAAAGTACTATACTAATAAATGTTGATTTTTAAAAAATAATTTATTATTAAGAAAAGTGGTATCCTTTTGTGAAGCTAACTTCAGGTTTCCAGCGTATTTACTTCCTTAGTTTCCACAAAATTATAACAGATGCAGGACTTAATAGATTTGCTATACTTCCTCAATTTAAAGGTCTATAAGTTCAAAGTTTGGCTCAGATGCATTTCTTCACAAACTTCAAAATTAATGAACATAAAACGCCAAACTCTCCAAATCAGAAAAACTGCTTATGAAATGGAAATTTCCAGGAACAGCAGAGAATGCAAAGAGTAGACATGCCTTTTTCCTTTAACTCTCACCTTTTATAATCTAAATAATTTCCTGTTCACTATTCACATGTCGGGAAACCCTGGCAGCGTGGTGGTTAAGTGTTTGGCTGCTAACCAAAAGGTTGGCACTTCAAAATCACCAGGCGCTCCCTGGAAACCCTATAGGGCAGTTCTACTCTGTCCTACAGGGTCTCCGTAAGTCGGAATGGACTCATGGCAATGGGTTATTCATATGTCCAGTAAACAGGTAAAATAAGTCTTACATCAATTGGAAACCCTGGTGGCATAGTGGTTAAGAGCTAAGGCTGCTAACCAAAAGGTCAGCAGTTCGAATCTACCAGGTACTTCTTGGAAACTCTATAGGGCAGTTCTACTCCATCCTATAGGATCACTATGAGTTGGAATTGATTCGATGGCAACAGGTTTGGTTTATCGCTTTGTATCAATAGGACATTGTAAATGTATCTTTGTATTCTCAGGACCCAGTAATTTTGTCTCTATGGCCTTAGTTCCCTCATTTGAAAAATGGGGATAATAATAATTGCTTCTCCTCAGGGTTACTGTGTGATGATTATGGGCTTCGCCTACAGAAACATAAAGATCCCATGATACGCAATCCTATGTATTTGAGGTAAAAGACGCTAAAAGTATAAATGTGCAGTACATCTTTCAGAAGCACCAACTACATCAGACAGTACTTAACGAAAATTTTTACATAGTAAATTTTTTTTTTAAATAGTAAAAATTTTACATAATTTTTACATAGTATTATGACATGCTGCTGTTGTTGTTGCTAGGTACCATTGAGCATGCACTGACTCAGCGACCTTACCAATCAGAACGAAACACTGCCAGGTCCTGTGACAGGCTCACAATAGCAGATATGTTTGAGCCCATTGTTGCAGCCACTGTGTCAATCCATCTCGTTGAGGGTCTTCCTCTTTTTTTTGAGGACCCGCTACTTTACCAACTGTGATGTCCTTCTCCAGGGATTAGTCCCTCCTGATAATGTATCCAAAGTAAGCAAGATGAAGTCTTGCCATCCTCACTTCTAAGGAGCATTCTGGGCATACTTCCTCCAAGACATATTTGTTATTGTGGCAGTCCATATTACATTCAATATTCTCTGCCAATATAATTCATGTGTGTCATTTCTTCTATTTTTCTTCATTGTCCAGTCTTCCCATGCATGTGAGCAGACTGAAAATACCATTGCTTGCATCAAATCATGTTAGTTATCCAAGTAACATCTTTGTTTTTAAGATTTTTAAAGAGCTCTTCTGCAGCAGAATTATGACACAGAATATAAGCCTGGCCCGTTAATCTGAAGTAAACTCTAATTAAAAGAGAAGACTTCAAAAAAGTCAAATGTCTAAAAATTCATTCAGTCTAATCCTTCTTTATGGTGGTAAATATACACAAAGTGGCTAGAACACGGTAAAGTCCCTTACCATGTGCCGAGAACAGAGCAGGTACTCTGTACATGGTACTATTAGGGAACGCGAGCTTTAGTGCTTAGGAAACTATTAGTAATGAAGTTCCAAAAAAAACCCAGTGCCGTGGAGTCGATTCTGATTCACAGTGACCCTACAGGACAGAGTAGAACTGCCCCACAGAGTGTCCAAGGAGCGCCTGGCGGATTCGAACTGCTGACCCTTTGGTTAGCAGCTGTAGCACTTAACCACTAAGCCACCAGGGTTTCCTAGTAGTGAAGTTAAAAAACATATAATTGTTAATTTTTTCTGTTTCTCTACATTTTGTTCAAAAAAGGATTTAACAAAATGGCATTGTTCTTCTTTTCTAAATATTTAAAACAATTTTTTTTTTAGTACTCAGTCCATGGAAAAACAATCTTTTCTGTCTCATTGGTTATTTGGGTTATCCTACAAAAGCATACATTTCTGGGAGGCTTACATTAAAAGAAATAAAAAATAAATAAAAAGACAGATTAAAAAAGGTGTAAAATCTTTAACTGAATTAACTTTTATTTCATTTCCTTTTGCTCTCCATGAAAACAAGAGATTCGACAACACATACATACCAACAGAAATAAGCAGTTTTAATGTTGTTAGTTCTGTTAACGCAGCCCTTCTCCCCAGGGAAAATTCCCACAGGGAGCAATAAACAGACACTTTAAGTTAAATATCCCTTTACTACATAAATTCTGAACATTCACTTTATTCTGAGTGCTATTTAGAGTTACACATAAATGAAAAAAAGGGGTGGACAATGGAAAGCCAAAATTCTCAGCCTGCCTTTAAGGAGTCTTACCCAGTGTGAGCCGTTTTTGAATGATCTTCAGCAAAATTTTGCTTGCATGTGATATTAATGATATTGTTCTATGATTTCCACATTCGGTTGGATCACCTATTTTGGGAACAGGCATAAACATTGATCTTTTCCAGTCAGTTGGCCAGGAAGCTGTCTTCCATATTTCTTGGCATAGACGAGTGAGCACCTCCAGCACTGCATCTGTTTGTTGAAACATCTCAATTGATATTCCATCAATTCCTGGAGCCTTGTTTTTCACCAATGTCTTCAGAGCAGATTGGACTTCTTCCTTCAGTACCATCGGTTCCTGATCATATGCCACCTCTTGAAATGGTTGAATATCGACTAATTCTTTTTGGTATAATGACTCTGTGTATTCCTTCCACCTTCTTTTGATGCTTCCTGAGTTGTTTAATATTTTCGCCATGGAATCCTTTACTATTGCAACTCGAGGCTTGAATTTTTCCTTCAGTTCTTTCGGCTTGAGAAACGCTAAGCGTGTTCTTCCCTTTTGGTCTTCCACCTCCAGCTCTCTGCATGACATTATAATACTTTACTTTGTCTTCTCGAGAGGCCCTTTGAAATCTTCTGTTCAGTTCTTTTACTTCATCAATTCTTCCTTTTGCTTTAGCTGCTCGACGCTCAGGAGCAAGTTTCAGAGTCTCCCCTGACATCCATCTTGGTCTTTTCTTTCTTTCCTGTCTTTTCAGTGATCTCTTGCTTTCTTCATGGATGATGTCCTTGATGCCATTCCACAACTCGTCTGGTCTTTGGTCACTAGTGTTCAATGTGTCAAATCTATTCTTGAGATGCTCCCTAAATTCAGGTGAGATATACTCAAGGCCATATTTTGGCTCTCGTGGACTTGATCTAATTTTCTTCAGTTTCAGCTTGAACTTGCGTGTGAGCAATTGATGGTCTGTTCCACAGTCGGCCCCTGGCCTTGTTCTGACTGATGACATTGAGCTTTTCCATCGTCTGTTTCCATAGATGTAGTCAGTTTGATTTCTGTGTGCTCCACCGGCGAGGTCCATGTGTATAGTTGCTGTTTATGTTGGTGAAAGAAGGTATTTGCAATGAAGAAGTCGTTGGTCTTGCAAAATTCTATCATTTGATCTCTGGCATTGTTTCTATCACCAAGGCCATATTTTCCAACTACTGATCCTTCTTCTTTGTTTCCAACTTTTGCATTCCAACCACCAGTAATTATCAAAATTTTGCTGAAGGTCATTCAAAAACAGCTGCAGCAGTATATCTACTTGGAACTGCCAGAAATTCAGGCCGGTTTGAGAAGAGGACGTGGAACCAGGGATATCACTGCTGATGTCAGATGGATCCTGGCTGAAAGCAGAGAATACCAGAAGGATGTTTACCTGTGTTTTATTGATTATGCAAAGGCATTCGACTGTGTGGATCATAACAAACTATGGATAACACTGCGAAGAATGGGAATTCCAAAACACTTAATTGTGCTCATGAGGAACCTGTACATAGACCAAGAGGCAGTTGTTCAGACAGAACAAGGGGATACTGATTGGTTTAAAATCAGGAAAGGCATGTGTCAGGGTTGTATTCTTTCACCATACCTATTTAATCTGTATGCTGAACAAATAATACGAGTAGCTGGATTATATCAAGAAGAACGGGGCATCAGGATTGGAGGAAGACTCATTAACAACCTGAGTTATGCAGGTGACACAACCTTGCTTGCTGAAAGTGAAGAGGACTTGAAGCACTTACTAATGAAGATCAAAGACCACAGACTTCAGGATGGATCGCACATCAACATAAAGAAAACAAAAATCCTCACAACTGGACCAATGAGCAGCATCATGATAAATGGAGAAAAGATTGAAGTTGTCAAGGATTTCATTTTACTTGGATCTGTAATCAACAGTCATGGAAGCAGCAGTCAAGAAATCAAAAGATGCACCGCACTGGGTAAATCTGCTGCAAAGGACCTCTTTAAAGTGTTGAAGAGCAAAGATGTTACCCTGAAGACTAAGGTGCGCCTGACCCAAGCCACGGTATTTTCAATCACATCATATGCATGTGAAAGCTGGACAATGAATAAGGAAGACTGAAGAAGAGTTGACGCCTTTGAATTGTGGTGTTCATGAAGAATATTGAATATACCAAAAGAACGAACAAATCTGTCTTGGAAGAAGTGCAGCCAGAATGCTCCTTAGAGGCAAGGATGGCGAAACTGCGTCTTACATACTTTGGACATGCTGTCAGGAGGAGTCAGTCCCTGGAGAAGGACATCATGCTTGGCAGAGTACAGGGTCAGCAGAAAAGAGGAAGACCCTCGATGAGGTGGATTGACACAGTGGCTGCAGCAGTGAGCTCAAGCATAACAACGATTCTAAGGATGGTGCAGGACCGGGCAGTGTTTCGTTCTGTTGTGCGTAGGGGTCGCTATGAGTCGGAGCTGACTCGATGGCACCTAACAACAACAACAATAACACCCAGAGTGAGAGACTATACATATATCTCTAAGGCTGAAAAGAAATGTTTGGAATTTCATAAAAAATATGGTCTGATTATAGTTATGCCTAACTACTATTTAGTAAAATCATATTACTTCAGTTTTCACTCATTTCAAATTTGTACTTGTTGGGACATCAGTTTTTACTCACTAACTGTATTGAAGCTACAGAACCACTCACTTCTCATTTCTAAAAAATGAGAAAATCAAAAATATGCAACTTAGAACTGCACTCTGTAGGATTTTTTTTTGTTATTTTTTTATTGTGATAAATTTACATGTAACCAATCATTTGCCATTTCAGCGAACAGGATTTTCAATAGCTGGTTTTTTAAAAAGTAGATCACCAGGCCTTTCTTCTGAGGCACCTCTGGGTGGAACTGAATCTCCAACCTTCCTGTTAGCAGCTGAGATTTTTAACTGTTTATACTCCCTCCCCAGGAAGTCTAGAAATATGCAACTTAGAAACAATTTATTAATTTTAGTTATGCGAGTCATGTAAATACATATATTTGTATTTATAACAAAGTGAGCTAAACTGTTTCATTTAAGTTGAGCTGCTATAGTTCCCCGTCACTCATCTAGGCAAATAATAATCGTTGTTGTTAGGTGCCGTCAAGCCAGTTCCAACTCATAGCAATCATATGTACAACAGAATGAAACACTCCCTGGTCCCGTGCTATCCTCACGATCGTTGCTCTGTTTGAGCCGATTATTAGGGTCACTGTGTCAATCCATGTGGTCAAGCGTCTTCCTCTTTTTTGCTGACCCTCCACCTTACCAAGCAGGATGTGGTAGCAGTATAGGCGGTGGCAGTAGTAGGCGCAGTAGTATTGTTCACTTATTAAAGTCCCTGATCAAATCTTTAGCTTCACCTCCTACCACCTCCCCTAGGAAAATCTTTCCAATTTTATCTAGCTAAGTCCTATTCAACCTTCAAAACACAGCTCAGACTTCCCCTCTTCTGGGAAGCTGCCCCGAAGCCCCTGGTTCTCACAGTGCCTCGAGCACTACTGGGTAAATGATGTCACTACAACAGAAAGGTAGATTTCCTTTTCTATGTCTACCACTTATCTGCGAAGTTACTTGAGGTCGGGAATCATATCTTATTTCAGCACCTAGCATTATACACATTCAATACATTGCTTGTCGAAGGAATAAATGTGTCAGGTACTGTTCTAGGAAATTAAAAACCAGTTGCTGTCTATTCCGACTCATGGCAACCCCATGGGTGTAGGAGTAGAGCTGTGCTCCACAGGGTCTTCAATGGCTGATTTTTTGAATGTAGATTGCCAGGACTTTCTTTTCAGGAGCCACTGGGTAGGCTCGAACCTCCAACCTTCCAGTTAGCAGCTGAGCACGTTAACTATTTGCACCACCCAAGGAAGGACTCCTCTCGAGGTTTAAATAATCATATAAATAGTTTGAGCTCTCTAAAATCTCAAGTCTGAAACAACTTCACATTGTGGATTATTTCATGGGAGAGGGAAAAAAAAAATGAGTGGACCACCAGCTTTACCTATGCCCACTTGCCACTGAAAAGAAACCTCGTCATAACCCATGGGATGGATACATCTGAGAAAACACTTTAAAAATGTCACAAGTAAATTATTAATTCACACCATAAAACAGAAGACAGGTACTACCATATTATAAACCTTAGTACTTCAAGAAACCAGCCCACAGACCACCCAGAGAATCCTAGCAGACCATCAGCAGTCTGTGGGGACCACACTTTGAGAACCAGTGTTATAGGAAACGAAACTTCTTCCTCCTCACTAACTCAGGAACTCAGTCTTTTTGTTGGGGGAACACACTGTCCTGGTAAGCCAAAAACACCAAAGTATTAAGACCTCGAAATTCTTCTAAAATGCTGTCATAATCTCAAACTACCTTATTTATGCAATGCAGTCATGTAGCTGTAGTTAATAAAGCAGTGAACTTCTAAAGTGTATGGGTATGTATATGTGTACGGTATATACACAAACAAACACAGTTACTTAAATTTTTCAGTTCTTCCCTATCTAACAGTTGAACCATCAGGCATTTCAAAGTAGAGATTACTATATCCTCCTTTGAGATTTAACTTTAAATAAATGAACTTTATCAAACATACCTAATGTCAATATCTAACCTCACCCCCACGTATACATACAAAACATGGAGTCATTCACAACAGTCTACCCAGATGGTTATATTCTTATTTATAATACTATCATCACTGAGAGCATTCTGGAACTGCATTCTCAATCAGTTTATGTGTCACAGAAGACAGCAGTCTTAATACTTTGCAATAAGAACCTAAAAATTTATTAATCACTGGCTATGTGCTGGGAAGTGTTTGATTACTGGCTATGTGCTGAGGATACAGCATTGGGAAGAGAAAGGAAAGGAACATGGCCTAAATTCACCTTTACCATCTTGAAACTTAAATTCTAGTAAGGCCCAGCCCAGCCCACTGCCGCGGAGTCGATTACGACTCATAGCGACCCTATAGGGTCGCTATGATTCTAGTAAGGAAAGGCAGATAAATAAGGGAAAGACCGAAGTAAGTCAGGTGGTAAAAAGGAGGAGGGATTCTGCCATTTGGAACTAAGTGGTCAGAGAAGAACTCACTGATAAGGTGATCTGAAGGAGGTGAGGGGCCAAGACTGGCAGAGATTTAAGGAAGGGATGTGCTAAGCAACGGGGGTGGCAAGTTCAAAGCTCCAAAGGCAAAAGCTTTCCTGGCATGTCCAAGGAACAGCAAGGAGGCCCACGCAGCAGCAGTGCACAGACTAAGAGCCAGAGTGCCGGAGATGAAGTCAGAAACTTAGCAAGAGGCTGGATCTTCTATGACCCGAGAGGTGACTGAGGATTTTGGCTTTTACTCTGAGTGAGATGGGAAAATACTGGAGTGCTTGGAGCACAGGACTAACATTATCTGATTTAAACTTTAAAAGGATTATCCTGCTGAGAATAAACTCTAGGGAGGACACATCAGAAACAGGGAGACTAGTTAAAGGCTGTTATAAATTGGATATACAAGTCTGGAAACCTGTGGAGAGGTCTGGGGTGGAGATATAAATTTGGGACTTATCAGAAGATAAAAAAACGCAAAACCAAACCCAGTGCATAGCTGGTATTTAAAGCCAGACCCTAGATAAATACACCTGGGAAGGGCATGGAGATAGAAAGCAGAAGAGCCCTGGGTACTGAAATCTGGGGAAATTCAAGCTGAGAAGGATAGTCAGTAAAGGGGGCTCAGGAAAGTGAGGCAAAGGAAAATTAGGAAAGTGGAGTGTCCCAGAAGCCAAGGGAAAAAAGTTTCTCAAAGAGGAAAGAATGAATAACGGTGTCAAATACTGCTGAGAGGCCAGCTAAGATAAAGACTGAGAACTCATCACCAGCTTTAACAATGGGGAGGTCTCTTGAACCTCAATAAGAGCAGTTTTAGAGAAGTAGGGAGGATGAAAGCCTGACTGGAAGAGTCTATGAGTTTAAAATTGGATTCAAACAATAAAATATTCAGTAAGATAGCACAAAAATGTAAAATTAAAATACAAAAATGAATAGCTTTTCTACATACAACGAATAATCGAAGATACAATGGAAGAAAATACCCCTTTTACAATAAAAAAATAACAATGAAAAAATAAATAAGAGCACACATCACAAAAAAATTTCTTAAACTTATATGAGGAAAACTTTAAAAACACTCCTTAAAACCATTACTATAGACCTGAACAAATTAAAAAGACATCTCCTATTCTTGGATAGAATAATTCAATATTATAAAGATACCAGTTAGCCTCAAGTAATTTATCAATTCAATGAGATCTCAATAAAAATCCCAGTGAAGTTTTAACTGGAGCCAGACAAGTTTATACTAAAACTCAGGTAGAAAAATAAACACGTAAAAATAGCATGAAACACTTTCAAAAAGTAGAACAATGATGGAAGACTAGCCCCACCTAGATTATTAAAATATACTATAAAGCCTCTATAACTAGAACAGTGTGGTAGTGGCATAAGAATAATCAGACAGACCTGTGCAACAAAACAGGAAGTCTAGAAATGGATCCAAGTACATATGGAATATCTTACAAAAAAACGCATGTCAAATCATGAAGGGAAAATGTACTTTTTAATAATTTGACACAAATGGACAGCCAATTTGAAAACTTATAATTGGATCCATATTTCACAGTAACGCACATGTGTATCAAAGATCTAAGTGTAAAAAAAAAAACTATACAAGTACTTTAAAACAGCTGAAGAAACGAAGACTTGATACATGCCATGATATGGATAGAGCTTGAAGACATGCTGAGTGAAATACATCAATCACCAAAGGACAAATATTGTATGACTTCAATTATGTAAAAAGACAAGCAAACACGAACGTATAGAGACCAAAATTTATTAGTGGTTACCAGGGGTGGGGGGAAGGGGGAAAAGCAGGCTTAACGGTGATAGAAAAATTGCATTGATTAAGAGTAGGGTTGCACAGCCAATTATCGTAATTGATGTCAATAAGTTGTATGCCTGTAAAAAGTTGAATTGGCAAAAGTTGTGTGATAAATATATTTACAGTGCCAAAAAAAAGGAATAGCTGCTGAGGCTGTTTATGTACAACCAAACACCTCATGGGATTTGGTTTCTTGGTTTGGAGGCTTAGGGTCATGGTTTCACGGGACATCCCAGTTAACTGGCCTAATAATGTGTTTGGTGCCTCTGTTCTACCTCCTAGTTCACTGCATAGTACCTGTGATCTCGGAAGCTTGCAAGCGGCCATCCAAAGCATGACAGTTGGTCTCTGTTCATCTGCAGTGACAGGGGAAGGAGTCAGAAGTGGGAGGAGGATATGGGATGTGTGCCTGGTTGTCTTCATGAACAGCTGCCTCCTTTGCAACGGGACTGAAGAGCTGGATGGTGCCTGGCTACCATTACTGAATATTCAAAGATTCTATAGAAAAATCCAGATCGGAAGGGGGAAGGTGCAGAGCAGGATTTCAAATTCTCATTGGTTCCAGCCTTCCTGGAGTCATGGGGGCTGGATGAACCCCTGAAGCTACTGCCCTGAGATTATTTTTAAGGATTACCTTAAAACTTAAACCTAAAAAGATCAGATGCAAACCTTTGGGGGTGGTGAGTTTGTGTTAATGGGGAGGAACAACTCAGAAAAGGAGGGTGAGAACGGTTGTACAACTCGAGGAGTGTAGTCAAAGTCACTGAATTCTACATGTAGAAAAGGCTGAATTGTGTATGTTTTGCTGTGTATATTTTCAATAACAACAACAAAAAACTACAGCAGCTCTAAAGTTCCCCAAATAATAGAAGAGTAAATTATTTTATATATCTGCAAATATTCATTCAATCTATTTCTATTAACACACCTACAAAACCATTCAGGAATGCCACATAGCCACAGAAGGGGATCACAGACACTTGAGTGTACACACACATGCACACACACAATATACACTGTACTTCTCTGTAAATAGGAATTTCTGAATTACGTCAAACTTGAACCAGTTAAAGCATTCATCTGAGGCAGATGTATTCAGAGTAAATGCTCTCATCTACATTAGCGTTCTTTATGAATATTTTAATCTTTTTGTACTCTGACAAAGAATATTTCTTTGACTGTACAGAGCAGTGTAGTAAAAGGAAAACAGTGCCCCACTAATACCTAAAAGACTTTATCCTCATTCCAGCTCTGCCACTTTCTAACTTTCCTCAACTATAAAATGTTGACAATAATTCATTACAGTGTCATTGCAAGAATCAAATGAAATCATGTATGTGAAAATTAATTTTATGGAAATGTACTATGTAAACTATGAAGTATGGTTATTGTTTTGATATTCTGGTATTATTGATAATTTGGTGTATAAGTACTTCACTAAACTTAATTTTCAGTTAAATGCATTTTTAATGAAAATATACTATAATGCATCTACTTTTAAAAATCTAGAGTGGTTAAAATTAGTTGCTCAGTTAAAGTAAAAGATATTTTTAAACAACAACAACAAAAAGAAGCTATGAGTGAATATTTTACCACCTGGGTACACAGAAATGCTTCCAGATAGTGATTCGAAAACATAGATGAAAGGTCATAGCCTTGCAAACCCTATGGAGCAGGTCTATTGTGCACGCATAGGGTCACCATGAGTCAGAATTGACTTGATGGCGACTAACAACAACAACAGCATTCAATGTGCATAAATGCCAATGCAATAAAGGAAAAGATTGGTACTTTTTACTATAGAAAAATAAGCAAACAAAAAAACTTTTGTACACAAAAATCACTACAAGCAAAACCAAAAAACAAATAACAAGTCAGGAAAAATATTTTTAACACTTAATTCAGAAAAGGAAAAAAGCTACTAACATCCAGAATTTATAAAGATCTACCAAAAATCAAAGAAAAATAAGAGCATGTTTCTATGCTCATAAGAATAATCCAATAGATAATGGGAAAGTGATGATGCAAAAGAAGAGACACGTGCTGGTCCCTGTGTGGGTGGAAGGTATGAGATCTAAAGCACAGTGGAGAGGTTGGCCTTAGGGGAATGGATAGTTAATTCACAGTAACAGGAGGGAAGGCAAGAATGTGGGCAAACATGCAGGTGAAAGGGAAGATGCTGGAGAAGCATGTGGAAGGCCTATGCTATTTGCTTCAACTTTCTCAGGGATATAGAAAGCAGAGGTGTCAGTTGAAAATGAAGACGGGAAAGAAGTTGTTAGAAATTTAAAAGAAAAATTATAACAGGTCACCCAGAAGAGTAGGAGAGTGAATTAAATAGGGAAATACATACAGGCAGTCCCTGGATTACCAACGAGTTCCATTCCTAAATCTGTTTGTACGTTAAGTCTGAACAGTTAGATATCGTTGGTATCTAATGTCAGTCAAATGTTTGTATCAGTATAGTATACACTTCTATGCACAAAAAAATTAAACACTTGCAACTATACTAAAACATATTTTGTTGATGCAAGTCGTAAAGTAGCGCCTGTTTGTTAGTATGAATCACTGTATGTACCTCAAAGTTTTTATATAATAAGCTTTATGGGGGTTGGTTCGGTACTACGGGTTATACGTAAGTCAGACATTTGTAACCTGAAGACTGCCTGTATATAAGCATCACAGGACAGTAGTAATGGCTCAGTTGAAGTTACTGGTCACGAATGTGAGACCAGTCATCATGGCTGGTGCTTTTCTCTAGTGATGTTCCACTGTATAAGGGTACAGGCTCAGAGCTGAATTTCAGCAGGGCTGGGTTTCTTCCAGGTGAGTAAGACAAAGGGAAAGAGGCCAAGAGAATGAAGCACACATGCAGATGAGTGATCGTAATTACTGACTGTGAAATCTAAAATTAAGTGAATGATAATGAGAGGTGGTTGCTGGAAAGTAGAATACTTTTAACTGAGGTTATAGAGGGGTTGCAGTTACAGTTAATGACAAGTTCTAGGGTATGACCACAGGAATTAATGGGTGAAGTAAGCTGGAGGACAAGATCGTTGGAAGAGAGGAAGTGAAGAAATTGAGAGGTATTGGAATGATCATAGTAGTAGTGATGGAGAGAAGGAAAGTGAACCCAGCACTAAAATCTCTTGAGAAATTACAGGGACTGACCTAGGTATTTGGCGGTATTATCTGCCTGTGGGTGGAGCAAATAGTTAAGCGCTCAATTACTAGCTGAAAGTTTAGTGGTTCAACACACCAAGAGGTACCTCAAAAGACGACTGGTGATCTACTTCCAAAAGGTCACAGTCTTGAAAGCCCTATGGAACATTTCTAGTCTGCTAGAAATGCAGGGGGTCACCATGGGTCAGAATAAACTTCATGGCAACTGACAACAACAACAAGAACAAACAAACAAAAAAAAAACATTTGAGGACATTCTGTGATAGTGGAAGATTTAAAACATATTTTCTGAAATGAGATCATTCATGGGGTGGGAGGACTACGCCATTAGGGAGTTGTGAGTTTGAAAAAGCGTATTTAAATTAAGATTGGTTTGATTTATTTTTACCATATTTTACTCATTCTGAAATTTAAATCAATATTTAAAAGGGTATGAGATATTTGTTTATGAGAAAGTGACAAGAGTTAAGATTAAGACTGATAAACAGATACACGATCACACCAAGTTTCACTGAAAGGTTCTCTAGCAACATGCTGAATAAAATTTCCAAATTATGTTAATGACTGCCTTTCGATAGCTTTGCAAAAAATCCAATCATACACACCGTGGAATTTTGTATAGACTGCATTTCTCACGGGATGATGACTGTCAATATAATTGAATATCTTTGACTCAGACACTCTTATTTAACCAAAGTTAAAGCAATGGCAAAACAAAATCTCTATATAAATACAGCTCTTAGAAAATGCCCCATTATTACTAACAGACATTACCTTAGTCCTTCTGTCACGGGAAATAAATCCATAGACTATACCTTATCCCCCCACCCCGCCAAGAGCATCTTCTGTGTACTGGACACTACACCAGAGGCTGGGAATGCACACATGACTAAAATGTGGTTCAAACTCTTAGGTAGGTCATAGTTTAATGGATAAGGCAGACCAGGAAAGGAGGGGTGTGGAGAAAACAGTATGAAAGAGGATAAGGTCATTCCAGGCAGAAGATAGCATAAGCAAGGCAGAAGGCAAGAAAAAGATACGTGGGTGTGTACGATTGAGTATGTGAATGAGCTAGTGAGAGAGGGAGAGAGAGAGAGAGATTGGTAAGTCAAGGACGGCGTCCTGGTTTTTTGTTTCATTAACTGAGTAGAAGACAGTATCCCGACATGAGAAATAAAACATTTACAGGTAAAAAGGAATTTGAAGGATCTGAGGTGCCCATAAATGCCTGAGGCTAAGGAGACAGACTTATATCCAAAGTAATACAGATGGCGAGCAGCATGGGCAAAATAACAGCCCTTGATTCAAATCCAGCCCATGAGTGTATTTTATTTGACTTGTATAGAGTTGGAGCCCTCGTGGTGCAGCGATTAAGAGCTACAGCTGCTAACCAAAAGGTCAGCAGTTCAAATCCACCAGCTGCTCCTCGGAAACCCTATGGGGCAGTTCTATTCTGTCCCACAGGGTTGCTATGAGTCGGAATCGACTCCATGGTGATGAGTTATTTTGAATAGAGTTGTTGAAATTTTTAACTGTTTTGTAACATTAAAATATCAGATTTCAGATAAAAATCCAGATTTACAAATTCTCTTGAAAAAATAAAAACTGATAACACTAGGCGTACATGGAAATAATTCACTGTGGCAGAATAATAGCGTTTGCCATAGCCTCTACTCTTCGATGTTTTTACAGTCTTTTGTTGCAGTATTTTTTAAGTTATCTGACTGGACTCTATATAAATTTGAGTTTACCGGGTGATTTGAATTTCCCTGAGCAATAACAGGTTAGTAAACAACGGATGCTAAAGCCAGTCGGTCCGGGTAGTTTAAATCTCATGTCTAAAATACTGTTATATAACAAGCACTCAGAAATGGTCATGGTCCCATTAGAATATAAGGTCCATGAAGTCAAGAATTTTTGTTTTCTTTTTAATATATTTCAAACATCTAGAGCAGTGGTTGGCATATAGTAGGTGCTCAGTAAATATTTGTTGAAAAAATGGGTGAATGAATAAATGAATACTGCCTGTTGTTATTGACTTTAAAACAACCAACTTGTCTTATAGTATACTTGGATACCAAGAGGTCTGTATATAGCTTAGAATCCCAATAATTTAGGTGTGCATTATTAGCATTTCAGAGATCTAATATTTCATTCTAGGGGGAAACTGCATTATATTTTCAAGCTACAGATTAGTTTCTTACGCAGTCTATTTTCCTTTCATACTTTTCTTGAGGAGGCATTGGTAAATTTTTCTGGGCCATTTTCCTGTATCTAGCATGAAACAATCAACTCTATTAGTTTTTTCTCTTTAGATCATAACGATATGCTTAATGGCAGGGCCCACTTTTAAAAATTTCATGAAGAAAAGGCTGCCTCCCTCTCACACCTGTTTTTGCATACGAATTTGTACAGCAAATGAACTTCCTTGGTGTTTATTTTCCCCAGAAGGTTTTTTTTTTTTTTAAATTAGCCTTTGTAATACAAAGTGAAATAGGGGGATGAAAGGTTCACAAAACTCTACTTTAATGTCATTCTAAGTGACCTTAATTATTTCCTAATACTAAAAATAATCAAGGGGGTTTGAGAAGATGGAGTGAAGACCTCAACAGATACTTTCCCTAAAAGAAGAAATGATAAAAACCAGCAAAATTATGAAAGACAACCATTTCAGAACTCTGGAAAATAACCAAAGGCATGCAACAAATTGAAAATCATTTATTCAAGAAACACAACTGAATCACAGTAAGAATAGCAGGGTGTGCGGCATTTTAATTTCGGGTTGCAACTGTCAACCCTCTGTCCAGTTTCCAACTAACTCCACGGCAGGTCTTGCTGCCTTTGGAGGAGGATGGTCTAACTGGAAGCTCCCTGGAAAAATCCCATTCCCAGGTCACTGTGGAAAACAAGTGATTGCTGACAAATAATCAGGAAAGCCAGCATTGAAGCCATCTTAGGCTGCAACGCTAATGTGGCAAGCAAAAGACCAACCAAAAATTTTAAATACAGACATGAAGAACAAGGCAGTTATAGAGGGTTCTGAAAAACTCCAACATATTCTTGGGGACCTGGAAGGTTTACACATAAAACATGCATCGGGTTAAATACACAGTTGGGAAAGACCAGAAAGGGTCCAGTTATGTACTTATCTCTAGTTGACCTCAAGGCCCTGTGCATCCCTAGTTGACTATGAGGCCCCCCAAAAGGGCACAGCTGTCACTGAGAAACACTGCTCTGTAGTATGACTTCAACAACCTTTCCATCCTTTTTCCCTATCGTTCTTAGCTTTAGCCAAACTCACTAGTGACCATTAGGCTATGAAGCTGCCCACACGTGTGTACGTTCACACTCGTTTTTTTCCTCTTGGCCTTGAATGCCTGCCCTCTTCACTCATCCATGTTTCCACTTGAGATTGTATGTATCTTTCAAGACTGACCGGAAAATTCCAAGAACTTTATAAAGTTGTTTTTGCTCTTTTAAGTAGATCTGATTTCTCTGTTGGTTGAATATCTAAACACTTTGCATCTTTTTCGTATGGCACTTATATCTATGACATGTCAAAAACATAAGACAGGAAGTTTCAGGAGGGTAGAAACTATGTCTTGATCATCTTGGCTTTGTTTTCCTTCAGCATTTCGCACAGTGCTTTTTACATAGTATGGAATCAATTTCTGATATACCAAATTGTAACATACCCTATGCAGAAATTGTTGCTGTTGTTAGTTGCCATCAAGTTGATTCTGACTCATGGCGATTCCATGTATGTTGAGTAGAACTGCTCCATAGAGATCACCAGGCCTGTCTTCTACGGCACCTCTGGGCGGATTTGAACTATCAACCTTTTGGCTAGCAGTTGAGCACTTAACCATCTGTGCCACCGAGGGATTAGGGATTGTTTATACTTTTCAAAACAGAATTTATTACAATTTAGTATAATTTTTGTTATTTTACTATTGTGTAATCTTATGGGTATGTAATATTTTTAAAAATCCATTATATGAGTTTATAAATCAACATTGGACTACACCTTTAAATGGTATTCATGTCTAAACGATTTCTAGCCATGTTATCTTTGAAAAAGGCACCCACTGTTCTGAGCTGTTAAATTCAGAATTACATTCCAAAATCATGAAGTACAGCAGGTTTTCTATCCATGAGGTGTTTTTTTGGCAAGGATCTAAATTCAAATTGAAGGAGATTCAATTGGGTGATAATTTGTTATATGAACACCTATATACATTATTAAAATTGCGGTGTTATTCTATATCCAAATTTTCTTAAACAGTTGGACAGTATCCAGAATCAATCCAGTTTCAGTTACAAAGTCAGCAAATTTTTGTATGAATACACATCACTCATCTAACATTTATACTGCTGTCAGATATGGCAAAGGTTACAGATGCCTCTTCTAAATTAAACTAATCATTTTAATTCAGCCAATGATAAACTCTAAATTGCTGTAGTACTTCTGTGAAAAGTTAAATCATTCATAAATCTTAAAAATAACTTACAAAGTACTTACAAAGTAACACACATGACATTGATGCAGAATAAAATAATAAAATTTTCATATATTGTAATACTTTTTAAATGCATAAATCCAGAGCATAATGGTGAGTATTATACAATTCTTTGACAAAGTCCTCTGCAGTACAGTGAGCTATTAGCCAATATCATATCCAACAAGCATTAAATGGAACATCAAAGAAGATTAAACGTCTTAGAAATATATTTTATAGCTTTCATCTGTGACTCCTCAATGTACTTTATAGTGCCTAGACACAGTATAGGGTCACTAAACGAGTATAGAATAAATGAACATAAAACACTGAAATAGAATCTGCGAGATAAAGAAGGATACGGACCCTGCAACCAAAAAAAAAAAAAAGATAAAGTTAGTAAAACAAGGTAGAAATTGCAAGTACCACAATAACAGTACAAACAATAGGTATCGGAGAAACCAAAACTTAATGGAGAATGTGTTAAACAACATTCTAGGGCTCTGACCAGATGGGAGAGGTGTGATAAAAGTTGTGTTGAGTTAGAGTAATGAACAGAATGGGTTAGAAGAGGAGGAAGCATGCAGAAATAATACTGAAATCCAGATATCACCACATGGTAATAAGGGATTGGACTAACTTTATAGTTGTAGGAAGAGAGTAAGAAAAAAGGATGGACCTGTGGTCCTAATACTATTTAAAATTTATAGACCTTTATAAATTGGCACGGCAAATTTGGCTTGGTTTAGAAAGTGTTTGGGATGAAAAAAATCTAACTATGATCCATTTAAGAAAACTAATGGAAGGAAACAGTATACTTATAGTCACCTCCATATTTCCTAGAATGTTCCTGTTAAGAGTTTTAAAGATTAACTGCTTAACTGCTTCAGCATTACACCAAAAAAAAAAAAAAAAAAAAAACCCTGAGATATATGAGTAGAGAGGGAGGAAACTATCAAAATATCCACAGTTTAACTGTGGAAAATCATACTTTGCAAAGAAATTTTATTTAAAAAAAAAAAAAAAAAGGAGTCACTTCATCGGTTTTATTTTTTGCAAAGTGTTTGAATGGTAATATTGAGTTATCTTCTCTTCAGTTCTTAGGTGACTTCCCTGATATAAAGGGAAAAAAAAAAAAATTAATCCCGTTCCACTGCTTACACATGCCTAGAAAGGAGACTGCCTCTCCACTGGCAGCAGCCATTTGTAGCTCTGGTAGAGGGGAATGGCTCTACTCTCTTCAACAAAGACACGCAACAAAATGGCCATATGTGGCAGAGCTGTCAGCTCAATGCCATTTATGAAAACATCATGGTTATTCCCAGAGAAGATTTCTAATGGAATCTGCTTTGAAGCTACTCTGCCCAGAAGAAACTGCTCATCTTCATTGGCTATGAATGCAACAATACAGTGTATCTTTATTTACTTCTCATAATCTGGAAACTTAAAGGGAAAAAGACCACTGTTGTCCAATAAACCCGTTATCCAAAGAACGGAGCACTGGTGGCACAGTGGTTAAGCACTTGGCTGCTAACCAAAAGGTCAGTAGTTCAAATCCACCAGCCACTATGAGGTAGGGTCTAACAGGATACTCCAATTAAGAATGAGGAGAGTGAGGCTTAGAAAGGATAAGGGACTTCTCATAGTTACAGGCAGACTTACTCCAGAAACTTTCCTTTTAGAGAAATTAAGCAATATATACTATTTCATCAAACCTCTAACACCATGAAGTGTAAGATCATTGTTTAGAACTAAGAAAAATAAATACACTGACAGATTGTTATCGGTGGGGCTCAAAATGTGGGCCTGACCAGTGCCAGACCACAAACTGCTATCAGTCTACAAGATAAGTACAGAAAGTGAGGGCAAATGTTTAGAAACTTTTGTCAACAGTCAATATTGCGGTGACATTTTTTAGTGTATTTTGTAAGAGTGGTGAAAGTAAAAATAAAAATAAATTGAACCCTTACTTCAGATAGTTTGAGAAGCACTCACTTAGAATTTTTAATCTTATTTAAAAAGCTCTTTTAGACCTGAGGCAGAGATTGTCATTACAGATCATACTTGGATATTACATAGTTCACTTGAGCATAAGAAGGAAAATATCTGTAAAATAAACTGGTTAGGTATGCATAAAACTTTTTTTCACACTCAGCGAGTCTGACTCTTTAGAATTTTTTTTGGACTTAGCGTCATCAATACCCATAATCCTCTGCACTACCAAGTCAGCAACATAATCAGCTCTGGGCTTAATCCCAGGCACTGACACCTACTCTTCGACCTTGTATATTTCCCTTTACTGTTTCCTATCAGAAGAACTCAGCTACGTCACTACACATTCAAATATCAGAAAGCGAAAAAGAGGGGGAGAAAGAGTATATTTTAGAAACCATGAAATAACAGTATAATTTTCCCCTTGTAATTTGTAAAATTTATTGATGCTCTCTACTGTTTACTTGCCCAAATATAAATTTGAAAAAAAAAAAAAACAACTTTTTCCTTAAGGTCAGTTTTTCATCCCTTATCTTACAAGACTGGCTGATACTTTGGTGGATGGTCTTCATTATCTACACTATGTGTGGATAGTCCATGGGTAGTATAACTTAAATATACACATCCACATAGCCCAAACAATATAATTAAACGCACCAACTGAAGCTCAATTCTTTCCACACTCTATTTATATTGGGAGCCCTGGCGGCACAGTGGTTAAGTATTCAGCTGCTAACCAAAAGTTCGGCAGTTTGAATTCACCAGCTGCTCCTTGGAAACACCATGGGACAGTCTTACTGTGTCCTATAGGGTTGCTATCAGTGGGAATTGACTCAATGGCAATGGGTTTACAAGTTTACATTGCCCAAAGAATATAACTAAACAAACTGACTGAAAGCATTCTAGAAGCTCGATTCTTTCCATCCTGTATTTATATTAACTTGATAATTCATTAACTAAAATACTCTGGTATCTAAATATGCCTTTACTTAATATCGATTAATTAAACCAAACTCATTGCTATTGAGTCAATTCTGACTCACAGTGACGCTACAGGACAGAGTAGAACTGCTCTACTGGGTTTCCAAGGCTGTAATCTTTATGGAAGCAGACTGCCACATCTTTCTCCCATGGAGCAGTAGGTTGGTTCAAACCACCAACCTTTCAGTTACCAGCCGAGTGCTTAACCACTGAGCCACCAGGGCTCCTTGTTAATTAATTAGACATTGCCAAAAGTTTAGAGAACATATTACATTCCTAGACAGTGTGTTGCCTGGATTAATTGTTAATGGTTACCCTTTCTTTCCTGGTTATGAAAGCAATACAAACTTATCAAGAAAGCTGAGAAAATGTGAAAAAAAAGCATGAGGACAAATATCACTTATAATCTGAAGCTCATTTTAATAAATGGGCCTTCTAGCTTATAAATCAGTCTGGGGTGAACTGATAAGATAGATTCTTTAATTTGAAAAACTACAAATCAGTCTTTTGATGACTCCACTGATGGACATCCCAAAATGAACACAGACCCCTAAGAAATCTTACTAAAAGAGACATTGGGCTCCAACCATTATATTACCATACCTAATACTTTAACATTTAGAGGTCTCATGTTCTAAAAACTCAGCTAAATAGTTTTAGATAATAACTAAGATCATATGGCTTATTTGCTTTGTGAAGTATCGGGGTTCACGTCTCTTTACATGTAGCTTTGAGAAGGGTAGGACAAAGGGATGGATAAGGTGAAACTGTGAGGAGAGGTGCAAAATAGAAGTCAGGTACAAATTCACCCAGAGATTACCCCATATTGACAAACAGAAGTAGTTGGTGTATGAGTACATATGTAGAAGAGAATAGAAAACTGGAATACATGATGACACCAACTTGTTGAAATGCTATGTAGACATACTTAAGTGGTTTCATTAGTGGATAAACTCAAATGAGTTCAGAGAATGGGAATGTTAATGAACTGTACAAGTAATTTAAAAGTCTCATGGCCCTTTATCCATGTTCAACAATGTTGCTAGAACATGGGCAACGAATGTCGCTGCAACAACTGGAGGGGGAAAAAAATGAACTCCAGTAATACTTGCATTTCATAAACAAAAATTAATTCAAAGCAGGTCATAGACTTAAGCCTAAAACCCAATACTGTAGACATACTAGAAGAAAACATATGACAGTATCTTCATGACCTTGGGATGCAAAGATTTCTTGGACAGAAGACAAAAGTACTAACTACTTAATAAAATGGGCAAAAACACTTGAACAGATGTGCCATGAAATGACATACATCAATGGCTAACAAACACATGGTAAGGTGCTCAACATCATTTATCATTAAGGAAATAGAAATTAAAACCACAGTTGAAGTAACACAACACACCCCCTAGAATGATGAAAATAAAAAAGACTAACAAACCCAAGAAGCCAGACACAAAAGGCTATACTCATTTCCATTTATATTAAATCCAAAAACAGACAAATTAATCTATGGTGACAGAAATGGCTGAAGGTAGTGGGGAGGCGGTGACTGGAAAAGAGAACTTTCGAAAGAATGAAAATGTGTTCATTCTTGTTTGGTGGTTATATGGGTGTACGGAAATGTCAAAATTCTGTGAACTTAGCACCTAAAATAGGTGCATTTTTGTGTTACTTTTACATAAACAAATATATTTACGTACATCACATAAAAATATGCAGTCTGAGTATTAAATTTAATTAACTAAGTCTTTTTTCTACAATAAATAATTTAACAAACATACATGTAATGAGTTTCTAGTATGTGCTCAGTGCATTTAAATTATTTGTTTTTGCGCTAAAAATGAAGATGCCTTGTTCTTTTCGACTCATAGCGACCCTACGTACAACAGAACAAAACCCTGTCCCCAGTCCCATGCATCCTCACAGTCATTATGCTTGAGCTCGTTGTTGCAGCCACTGTGTCAGTCCATCTCATTAAGGATCTCCCTCTCTTCCACTGACCTTCTACTTTACCAAGCACGATGTCCTTTTCCAGTGACTGGTCCCTCCTGCTAGCATGTCCAAAATACATGACATGGAGTCTCACCATCCTCGCTTCTAAAGAGCACTCTGGCTGTACTTCTTCCAAGACAGATGTGTTTGTTCTCTTGGCAATTCATGGTATATTCAATTCTTCACAAACACCATAATTCAAAGGCATCAATTTTTCTCTGACCTTCCTCATTGTCCAGCTTTCACATGCATATGAGGTGATTGGGACAGGCATGACTTAGTCTCAAAATGACATCTTTGGTTTTTAACACTTTAAAGAGGTCTTTTGCTGCAGATCTGCCCAATGCAATATGCCCTTAAATTGACTTAGATGTTGCAGCAGAATACTACGATTAAATTTCCTTCCTGAGGAATGATAACTTGTCAATTCTTGGATGATAACATAACTCAGTACCTCAGTACCTTATCAGGATACAATCAGGATATTCCATATCTTTTTTTAAATATGCCATTAACTGCATAAATTTAAAAATACCATTACATTATTTTGAAAATTATTTGTTTGCTATCAGTAACTTTCCATGTACATGCTTACACATTTTAGAGCACATTTCTAAAGTCTGACAGTTAACCAAGGCCTGAGAAAGATCTTTACGATAGTGGGCACTAATACCAGATTTGGTCACACTTGATATTATGCTATAGTTGGATGACCAGAACTGTCCTTGGCTTCTCTGCCTACATGGTATTTGTGAAATACTTTGGTTTCTCCAGGCTAGAACATTTCCAATAAAACAGTGTTAATCATTTACAAAACAACCACTAAATTTCAAAATATTTTTTGGGAGAGAATGCTTCCTGTCTCCTGCCTAGATTGTTATGCCTGAGTCATTACATTATCTGGTCAAGAAATTCCATCTGATGATAGCAAATTCTTAATATTGGTGTCACAGATCTTTCAAAAGTACGTGTTGTTATAAACGCATGTGCTTCTTCCTGATTTCTAAATTGCTATTTATATAACAACTACAAGTTCCACGCAGAAGGAACTATACACAACGTACTGGCGGTATGCAAAACACTGCCCAGAACGAATTCCCAGTTTTTCCAAATTCCTCAGTTCTTCTAAATTCAATTAAAGGGACAAAAAATTCTTTTTCACTTAAAATTCTGAGTCATTTCTCATCATAAATAGTAACGACCTAAAATTACTATGTGTGCATCTAGGATTATAATAAATGCCATGTGTCAAAGGCGGTATTACTGGAGTAATTTTCAATATCTATATAATTAGTTCACATAATGTATTTAATGGTCTGTTACCTGTTTAGCTGGCAAGTTACTACACCTACTAACCTCATAATTTTAAATTACAAAATTATATTTCAACCTACTGTTTTTATTTTGACTGGACCTAAAATGTATTAATCGCGGCACATAACGTCAATAAATGAGGCATTATTTCTCCAAGGTGTGTAAAATACATACAAAGTGATGTCAAGTGCATTAAATTTTCCTCCCAAACAGGGAAACAGTTAAAGTTGTGTTAACTATAAAATCAGGATTGTACTAATTTTAATAAAAGGGAAAGATTTACCTTATTATTTTTTTAACTGCAGGCATGCAGTCACGTGAATGGTAACCCAATGCCAACTGTATAAAATATGAACTATTCAAATATTTTACAGCTGGTTTTAGTCAGCTTCCTTTGTTTAACATTAAAAGTTAACTTCCAGAAGACACATACAAGCAACACATCCTACAGGTAATGATTACCAGATGGAGATGTTCTTCCTGTTACCGTGTCTGATACCATAAAAAAAACACGCTGTGAGAGGGGGAAAACAACCTAGGCAGAAGTTCTGATGCTTTCTGTGGTACAGGCAATTCCCAGCTTACACTGGCTGGCAAAGTAAAAGAGTTTTTAGCACCAAAACGCTTTTGTAGTTTTAAAATAAAGTGATGTAAGGTTTTTTTCAGCATACACAAACATTTTTAAAAAAGCAAATCGACACTTTTTGTTATTAGCTCCTTTTTCCTGTCAAAATGATTGAATCGCAGTCTACTGAGTAACAGTAATGGTTTCTTACTCACGATCGGCTCAGTATAAAAGATTTGCTTCCTCTCCATTACACATGCAACCTTCCTCTTCATCTCTTAACCATCTGACGTATAGTCAAGCCCTACCCCCCTCAGAGGCCACCTGCCCAGTCTCCTAGAAGGGCCTCCTGAGAACAGTCTCCCTGCCCTAAATTACTCCATGTACTGAGATTAAATTCTTTTCTAAAAACTAAGCTCAAAACTTTTGATGGCTCTTGATTCCTATTCAATGTGGCCTAGTGGCTTTTTTATCTAACTTTTTTCCTTTCATATATGCTATAGTACCCTTAAGGAGCCCTGGTGGCACAACATTTAAGTGCCCAGTTGCTAACCGAAAGGTCGGCGGATTGAATCCACCAGCCGCTCTGTGGGAGAAAGATGTGGCCATCTGCTTCCATAAAGATTACAGCCTTGGAAATCCTATGGAGTCCTATAAGGGTCACTGAGTCAGAATCACCTGGACAGCACACTACAACAACAACAACACATCACCCTGAAGGAGTCCTTGGGCAGCAGAAATAGTTAAATGGTCAACTACTAGCCAAAGGGTCGGCCTTTTGAACCCACCCGGGGGCGCCTAGAAGACAGGCCTGGCAATGTGTCTGAAGGGTCACAGCTTTGAAAACCCCACAGAGCAGTTCTGCTTTGTGCACATGGGTTGTCATAAGCTGGAATCAGCTCAATGGCCTCTAACAACATAAAAAAAAAAAAAAAAAAAATTTTTTTTAGAGCAGTTCTGCTTTGTGCATATGGGTTGTCATGAGCTGGAATCAGCTCAGTGGCCTCTAACAACATAAAAAAAAGTCCCCTCAAAATGAACTACTGATACTCTTCTCGAACTGTTTGCTCATCTGTAACTTTCATTGTCTCAAACTGCTTTCGAATCTCCATGTCGCTTCCAAGCTCAGCAAAAAAAATTGTTTCCTCCACGAAGCTTTCCAAAGGATGTAATTTCTCCGTCTTTGAACCACTGTTACACCACATACAACATCACATCCTTACTAGAAGTATATTCATTTCTGAGCACACTTATTCACCACTGGGCCATAACCTCTCCAGCCTCTACAGTACCTAGCGAAGGTTTCTGCTTAGAGTGAGCGCTTAAGAAATGTTCATAGCATAGAATAAATGAATAAACACCCCGTATTTCTGCAGGGCCAAGTGCTATGGTGGTATGGTAAATGCTAAAAATGGTTTTCATTAGGTAATCAAATTTTTTTTTTAATCAAATGTCACATTATCAGTAAAACAAAATAATAATAATAATAAACACAAAAATAAAGATTAAAATGACAAATATCCCATGCCTCAACTTTTCTTTTTGCCTAAAATTTAATAAAATTCTTTGAATGTACATTTTGAAAAAAAAAGAATAAATAAAACACTGGAAAATGAAGAACTGATTTAGTGGGCCAAAACTTTAAGGAACCCCTACCAAAAAAAAAAAAACCAAACCCAGGGCCGTCGAGTCGATTCCGACTCATAGCGACCCTACAGGACAGAGTAGAATTGCCCCATAGAGTTTCCAAGGAGCGCCTGACAGATTTGAACTGCCGACCCTTTGGTTGGCAGCTGTAGCACTTAACCACTACGCCACCAGGGTTTCCAAGGAATTCCTAAAAGATAGAAATTAAACAGAATCAGGTGGGGGAGGATTGGTTGAGATAAATGTTTCACCCCTACCTTGACGAATATATCTTCCTAACAACCTGGACTGAGAGGTTCAAATTTAGGGTTCTCTGACTTCACAGTCTCATGCTGGAAAGTTGTAGCAGCCTGCAGTCCATCCTCCACAGACCAGACTTACAAAAGAGAATTCCCAGATAGTTAAGAGGAATTCTGAGGAGACTACACACTCAAAAGATGGTACAAATGATTAACCTACTTGGCTGCTAACCAAAAGATTGGAGGTTCAAGTCCACCTAGTGGTACCTCAGAAGAAAGGCCTGGTGATCACCTTCTGAAAAATCAGCCATTGAAAAACCTACAGAGTACAGTCCTACTCTGACACACACGGGGTCGCCCTGAGTTGGAGTCGACTTGACAGCAGCTGCTTACACACTCAAAGAGGACAGCATAAGAGAGACTCCTGGGGCAATCATCTGGGCAATTAATGGAGGAACAGCAGTGACTTACAAAGAACAAAAAATCAGGATTTTCATTAGCAGAATAAGATGGCGCTCACGGAGGGCGCATTCCATGGAGCCAGGGGGACTTGTCTGCTCAAATCCTGCATCCCATTCCCAGGACCTCAGAATTTCCTCCTCAGTCTCAAGTCCTCCTTACAAGAGTCTGAGTGGCCTCTTCACAACATACATCTTCTGAACGTCAGACTCTACCACCAGTATGTGCACCCCAGAGTCTGAGCATGGATATGAGGGCTGAGGGATCCACACACATGTGTGAGAGACCATTCAGCAAGGAACTAGGGTTGGGAAGAGAAGGATGTGCTGCAGGCTGCCACAACTTTCCAACATGAAACCCTGTGATGGCAGAGAACTCTAAACTTGAACCTAGCAGTCAGGTTGTTACAAAGGTGTATTTGTCATGGAAGGGAGTGAACCATGTTTTACATAACATTTTTTTAGGTAGACTTATAACTATTAAATACCTAGACACGTAGTATATGATGACTGACAGACTCATTTTCAAAGACACTATTTTGTTCTTCCATGGAATGAAAGAAGAATATTTACAATATGCAAAATATAAGCATATATTCCCCAAACTACCCTATCTGAGGAAAACACTTGGGAATGGATTCTAACCAATAAGTCAGAACAGAGAGATCACTGAATTGGGGCAGAAGAAGAAGAAGCAAGGGTGAAAAATGAACTTGCTACAGCTGATTAAATCTAATTAGACACTGATGGAGAGACCAGGTTTGTAAAGATTCCTGAAATAGAACAAACATATTGCCAGTAATCATCCGGAACTAAAAATACTTAACTATCTCAGTCAAATGTTGGAATTCAGGGAACTAGAAGGGAAGAAAAACGTTCCAAATGTTACATGGGGCAAGGTGGAACAAATAAAAGCAATCTTAAAGTCTCATTTTATGGCGAGTAGTAGGAAGTAACAGAGAAATAAAGTATATTGATGGGAGCAATCGTTGGTATTTTGTTTTTACATAATGGCAGAAAAAGGTATTTGATAGTAAGCACCAAGAAAGGAAAGGTAACTACTATTGCAATGTAAAAGTATAGGAAAACTCAAAAATTAACAAGTAGAAAATTAGCAGATGAATGGTAACTTGATAAAACTAGCAAATAAAGAAAAAAAGAAAGAGGAAACTACATGTAAGAATAATAATAATTACACAATAAGCTCAAGAAAAAATAAGTTAGAAGCTGAAAGAGCTGAATTCTCCCACTAAAAGACAGACTGACAAATTTGGGTTAAAAAAATAAATGTATGTGTTATTTAAAAGAATATTCTTAAAACAAAGAGATGAAAAAAAAGACACACCAGGTAAACAAGAATAAAAAGATAGCAGAGTGGCCATATTATTATCAGAAGTATTGTGGTACATAATGATAGATGGAAGTCACAATTTATGAAGCTATAATAGTTATGGAAATCCTGGTGACATGGTCGTTAAGCACTACGGCTGCTAACCCAAAGGTCAGCAGTTTGAATCCACCAGCTGCTCCTTGGAAACTCTGTGGGGAAGTTCTACTATGCCCTATAGGGTCACTTTGAGTTGGAATTGACTCGATGGCAATGGGTATAATAGTTATAAACCTGTATACTAAATAACATAACAGTGAAAAAAAAAAATACAATTAGAGTGGAAGACTTCAATTCTCAGAATTGGCCAGATCTATTAGAAAAAAATAAGTAAAAATATAGATGAGTTGAAAGATAAAATTGTGTATTATGTGTCTTTGTATGCATATATATCAAAGAGTCCAGATATTTTGCTTATGTCTATAGAACATTAATAAAATTTAACCACATAAAGGCCATATTCTCCCATATTGTAACAAAATTAGAAATAAAAGATGATTTTAAAAAGCACTCAAATACTTGGCACATTCTCTACGGCTCAAAGAAGAAAGCAAACATCTTACCAAAAATTACATAGATAGCAATGAAAAAAAAAAGGGGGGGAAGAAAGAAAAAGAAACTAAGGGTTCGATTTAAAACTACCCTTAGAAAAAAATTTATAACCACAAATTTGTTTTTGTTGTTGTGTGCCGTTGAGTCAATTCCGACTCACAGCAGCACTATAAGGCGCAGCAGAATTACACCATAGGTATTCCTAGACTATAATCTTTAAGGAAGCAGACTGCCACATCTTTGTCCCGTGGAGTGGCTGGTGGGTTCGAAACACAGACCTTTCATTTAGCAGCCACGTGTTTGACCACTGCACTACCCAGGGCTCCTTAACCATAAATCTAGTCATTGTAAAAGATGAAACATAAATGAACTTAGTCCTAACCTTAAGAAATAAGGGAACAAAGAACAATAAAATAAGTCAAAATAAACCAGGAATGACTAAAGCAGAGTTTCAAATCGAACAGTAATCGCTGATGTAAATGAGGGCAGCATATGGGTTGCATAGCAACCAAATCTGTTGCCTGTTGGATTTTGACCCAAGTAGGAAACAAACAGTAGTGCCCTGCTTAAAGATGGCAGAGAACTGTGCTACTTTGAAAGTGTTGCTCCCATTCAAAGTGGCACAGTCAGCCACCATCTTTGAGTGGGACACTGCTGTTTGTTTCCTACTCAGATCAAAATCTGAAGGGCAACAGATTTGGTTGTTATGCACCACGTATGCTGCCCTTGTTTATGTTGGCAATTACTGAACCATTCCTAACTGGTTCAAAGCCCCGGACTAAAGGTAAAAGAAAAAATAATGAAAGCAAATAGAATCTAATAAATAAATGTAAGTGTTGGTTCTTTTGTAAGACTACTGTAGTTGATTAACTCCCTTGAAGACTAATTAAGAAATAAAAGAAGGAAAAGAAACAGACAGAAAATAAGGAATGACCATTCCACAGGTATGGAAGAAAGGAAAATAATTATTTCTTTGAACTTTCACAAACGAAACACAAAAAAACAAATCAATCAGCATAAATTTTCTGATAAATCCCTCACTTGAGAGAACTCAGAAACAAGCAGATTTTGATAGAATGGTATCCTCAGCTATCAAAACTCCTTGTCTAACCTTTCATTATCTGAACTAAGAAACTGAACAGATTTGGATAACAAGGGATCCTCTTGTACTAAATGCAATTTTATGGTTATTATATCAGTCAGAATAGGAGCCCTAGTGGCAGAGTGGTTAAGATCTTAGCTGGTTAAGATCTTAGCTGGTTAAGATCTTAGTGGTTAAGATCTTAGTGGTTAAGATCAAATCCACCACTTGGAACTCCTTGGAAACCCTATGGAGCAGTTCTACTCTGTTCAATAGGTTCACTATAAGTCAGAATTGACTCAATAGCAATGGGTTTGGTTTTTGTATCAGTCAGAATTAGGTACAACTGCACATCACAGAACAGCCCAAAATAACAGCATTTTAAACAAAATGAAAGCTTCTTTCATGCAACAAATAAATTCCAAAGTAGTGCTGTGTTGCTATAACAGCTCTACAGAGTCAACAATGACCTAGTACATGGCTTTCACCCTCAAGTCATCTCTTAATAGAGTGGCTGCTGGAGCTCCAACCATCACATCTGAGTTCCACACCAAAAGAAGAAGAAAAGACAGATCCTTCTAAACTGTCTTAACAGAAATCTCAAAGGACTTTTCACACAGTAATAAATGACTGCAAGGGAGGCTGGAAAATGCAGTCTTTTGTTTTAGGGCAAGATTGCACCAAAAAAAACATGAGTTCTGTTGCTAGGGAAGAAAAAGAAAGTAGATAATCAACTAGTAATCACTGCTACTGCACTAAAGTTGGAAACCTAAGGAAAAAGAAAAATTTCCTAGCAAAACATAAATTATAAAATTTAACCACAGAGGAAGTAAAAATCAGGACTAGGCCAATTATCTTAGAAGAGCCTGGAAACTTTAATAAAGATCAACCATTTTAAAAGGCCCTAGTACCAAAAGCTTTGACAGATTATTTCAATCTAATCTTTAAAGAACTGATAATTCCAATTTTAATGAAACTATTCCAGACTCAAGGAAACAATGAAATGTTACCTAGCTTATCTTATGCAACCAGGATAATCTTAAAAATTAGCAACAGATAAAGATAGTAACTAGGGACAATTACAAAAATATTAAATAAAATATTAACAAATAGAAGCCAGCACTACATCAAAAGAATTATATACCAGGATCAAATAAGGTTAGTTCCAGGAATGCAAAATACTTCCATATCAAAAAGCTATCAATCTGAAACACAAAAAACATTAAAGGGAACAAAGGGTCATATCCATAGATAATAAAATAGAATTTGATAAAATGAGTCCTTCCTAATAAAATCTCTAAGCACTATCAAAATAAAAGCAAACTACTCAAATACAATAAAAACTGATTAAAAAAAAAATTACAGCAAACATTATCCTAAATAAAGAGATGGTAAAGCCATTTATTTCCAAATAAACCATAATATGACAAATGGAAAACAAAAATACAAATAACCTAATATAAAAATGGATGAGGGACATAAATAGGCTATTCACAGAACAACAAATTCAAGTGGCTGAAGATAGTTGAAAAACTCTTGTGCCTCACTAGCAAATAAAAACTGTCAGAATATTTCTGAAGAGCTATCTAGTAATATTTTTATTAACATATACACTTTGATCAGCAATTCTGCTCAAAGGAATCTGGCAGAAGAGGATATGTGTTACAAGGATAACTACTGCAGCATTATCTGTTTGAAGAAACAAAGAACTGAAATAGAAGTGAATGTCTATCAATAACAGAATAGTTGAATAAATTGTGGTACCTACCCTGGAATATTACAAAGCAATTAAAAAGAATGAGGGATTAACATAATATTAAATATGAAAAGTAAGAAATAGAGAAATACATGTAATTTAAGTGATATGATCCCGATTCTGTAAAACAATAACAAAAAGATCACTATGTAGTTGTAAATTTTACTACATATTTATGGGGAAGGATATGAAAAGCTACATACCAGGTAATTAACAGTAGTTACTTATTAGGACTAGGAAGAGAGGCCTGGCAATCTTATTCCAAGAATCAGCTAATGAAAACCCTACGGATCACAACGGTCTGATCCACAACCAATCATGGGTATGGTGCAGGACTGGGCAGTGTTTCATTTGGTTTGTACGGGATTACCATGAATTGGGGCCAACTCAATGGCAGCTAACAGCAACTTGACAGGAAGAGGTGGAGAAGGGGAGAGAATAAGATAAAACAACAACAAAAAAAATTGGCCAAAACCGTACATATGATATAATCCTATTTATTTAAAATTATAAATTTTTTAAAATAATCTTTATTGAGCTTTAAGTGAACGTTTACAAATCAAGTCAGTCTGTCACATATAAGCTTATATACACCTTACTCCATACTCCCACTTATTCTCCCCCTAATGAGTCAGTAAAACTATAAATTTATTTTTTTGTTTTTTTATTTTATTTTATTTTGTTTTATTTGTGTTCTATCATAATTTGGTTTTTTTTTTTTAATTAACTTTTATTAAGCTTCAAGTGAACGTTTACAAATCCAATCAGTCTGTCACATACAAGTTTACATACATCTCACTCCCTACTCCCACTTGCTTTCCCCTTCTTGAGTCAGCCCTTTCAGTCTCTCCTTTCGTGACAATTTTGCCGGCTTCTCTCTCTCTCTATCCTCCCATCCCCCCTCCAAACAAGAGTTGCCAACACACTCTCAAGTGTCCACCTGATACAATTAGCTCACTCTTCATCAGCATCTCTCTCCCACCCGCTGACCAGTCCCTTTCATGTCTGATGAGTTGTCTTCAGGGATGGTTCCTGTCCTGTGCCGACAGAAGGTCTGGGGACCATGGCCGCCGGGATTCCTCTAGTCTCAGTCAGACCATTAAGTACGGTCTTTTTATGAGAATTTGGGGTCTGCATCCCACTGATCTCCTGCTCCCTCAGGAGTTCTCTGTTGTACTCCTTGTCAGGGCAGTCATCGATTGTGGCCGGGCACCAACTAGTTCTTCTGGTCTCAGGATGATGTAGGTCTCTGGTTCATGTGGCCCTTTCTGTCTCTTGGGTTCTTAGTTGTCGTGTGGCCTTGGTGTTCTTCATTTTCCTTTGCTCCAGGTAGGTTGAGACCAATTGATGCATCTTAGATGGCTGCTTGTTAGCATTTAAGACCCCAGACGCCACATTTCAAAGTGGGATGCAGAATGATTTCATAATAGAATTATTTTGCCAATTGACTTAGAAGTCCCCTCAAACCATGTTCCCCAGACCCCCGCCCTTGCTCCGCTGACCTTTGAAGCGTTCATTTTATCCCAGAAACTTCTTTGCTTTTGGTCCAGTCCAATTGAGCTGACCTTCCATGTATTGAGTGTTGTCTTTCCCTTCACCTAAAGCATTTCTTATCTACTGATTAATCAATAAAAAACCCTCTCCCACCCTCCCTCCCTCCCCCCCTCGTAACCACAAAAGTATGTGTTCTTCTCAGGTTTACTATTACTCAAGATCTTATAATAGTGGTCTTATACAATATTTGTCCTTTTGCCTCTGACTCATTTCGCTCAGCATAATGCCTTCCAGGTTCCTCCATGTTATGAAATGTTTCACAGATCCGTCACTGTTCTTTATTGATGCGTAGTATTCCATTGTGTGAATATACCACAATTTATTTACCCATTCATCCGTTGAGGGACACCTTGGTTGCTTCCAACTTTTTGCTATTGTAAACAGAGCTGCAATAAACATGGGTGTGCATATATCTGTTTGTGTGAAGGCTCTTGTATCTCTAGGGTATATTCCGAGGAGTGGGATTTCTGGGTTGTATGGTAGTTCTATTTCTAACTGTTTAAGATAACGCCAGATAGATTTCCAAAGTGGTTGTACCATTTTACATTCCCACCAGCAGTGTATAAGAGTTCCAATCTCTCCGCAGCCTCTCCAACATTTATTGTGTTTTTTGGATTAATGCCAGCCTTGCTGGTGTGAGATGGAATCTCATCGTAGTTTTAATTTGCATTTCTCTAATGGCTAATGATCGTGAGCATTTTCTCATGTATCTGTTGGCTGCCTGAATATCTTCTTTAGTGAAATGTGTGTTCATATCCTTTGCCCACTTTTTGATTGGGTTGTTTGTCTTTTTGTGGTTGAAAACTATAAATTTTTAATAACTTATGAATTTTTATGTGTGTACACGCAGATAAAGAAATGTGCGAAAGGGTGGTCATCAAAACGTTGATAATGATTATCTCAGAATGGATCTCAGTTGTAATTCGGGTCATTTTTAATTTCTTCCTTAGTTTTCCGTAGATTACAATGAGCACGTTGAATTCTATAATTGGAAAAGAAAACCTGTTTTCATTGTGTCAGGGGAGTTTAGAAGATGGAGAAATCATTGTGGAACAGTCTCAGGGAAAAAGAAAAAGAAATTACTGAACATTTAAGTTCAAAACGTGATAAGCTAATATAAGCTGAATAAATTTTGAAATGTTTTTATTTTAGGTGTTCAATATGACGACTGTTTTTCCATGATGTTCTCTGTTTGGGAGGGCTGATAAATCCTCGCCCATGCACTTGTCCGGGTTTATGCAGACAAATACCACATACCAACTAGCCAGAGGGCCGATCATTGGGAAACTTGCCCTCTTTCACTCACAAGCTACAACATGGGTAAACTTTGTTTCCCTGATGAAATGCAAGAGGCATGGATTTTACCAACTAAACACACAGGTTGATGTTTAACCTTTTATATATTAAGAAATCACAATAAACTCACAACAATTGCAGGATTGTTGAAGAAAGGCTTCAGGGGTGTCCAACGTGAATAGATGAGTTAACACGGTAGCGGCTACGGCTCCCAACCAAATGATTTTTCCACGCTTATTTCAGCTTCTTTATAGATGTAGAGTGAAATGAGAATAAATAATGGCCCTCCATAGTAAATAGGTAAAAAAATCTGTTTCTGCCACTGATGCAGAAATCTGCCTTGACGAAAAGGGAAGAATGAAAAGAAATGATAGGAAAAATATGCCCCGCAAGCGTCTGGGGTCTTAAATGCTAACAAGCGGCCATCTAAGATGCATCAATTGGTCTCAACCCACCTGGAGCAAAGGAAAATGAAGAACACCAAGGTCACACGACAACTAAGAGCCCAAGAGACAGAAAGGGCCACATGAACCAGAGACCTACACCATCCTGAGACCAGAAGAACTAGTTGGTGCCCGGCCACAACCGATGACTTGCCCTGACAGGGAGCACAACAGAGAACCCCTGAGGGAGCAGGAGAACAGTGGGATGCAGACCCCAAATTCTCATAAAAAGACCATACTTAATGGTCTGACTGAGACTAGAGGAATCCCGGCGGCCATGGTCCCCAGACCTTCTGTTGGCACAGGACAGGAATCATCCCTGAAGACAACACATCAGACATGAAAGGGACTGGTCAGCGGGTGGGAGAGAGACGCTGATGAAGAGTGAGCTAATTAAATCAGGTGGACACTTGAGAGTGTGTTGGCAACTCTTGTCTGGAGGGGGGATGGGAGGATAGAGAGAGAGGGAAGCTGGCAAAATTGTCACGAAAGGAGAGACTGAAAGGGCTGACTCAATAGGGGAAGAGGAAGTGGGAGTATGGAGAAAGATGTATATAAACTTATATGTGACAGACTGATTGGATTTGTAAACGTTCACTTGAAGCTTAATAAAAGTTAATAAAAAAAAAATATGCCCCTCAAACAGCACAGAATTTCAAATACCAGTGGGCACCCTGGTCACTGCTCGAAGTACATTAAAAGCCAAAAGGACTGAAGGAAAAAAATTAATAAAGATGCATATGGAACAAGGAGAAGGAAATACCAAAGCTAGACTGGCAACTGGAACTAGGCCACCATCAACACTTGTCATTTCTCCAGTGGTACAAGCATCTGAAGAAGAATGGAGCTCCTAAGGAAGGTGCTGAAGTTTTACAGCAAAACAGTGTTTTGGTAAAAGAAATGCTTTAAAAAATGTCTTATGCTAAGGAGCATTATACCTGTCAGCTGGTATTCAGAAAATGACAAACTAAAATATATTACTGAAGCACACATGCATGTTTTACTTATAAACACTCTAAGAATGTTAAAAAAAAAAAAAAAAACTACCAAGAAAATCTTTTTGCAAACTCAAAAAAAAGTGAATTAAGCAAATACTATTCACATATTCTTAAATATGTATTGTAATAAGTAAAACAGTATCAGTGTTATTTAAACATAACCCATGTAATCAAGAAAATAAAACTTTAACCTTAGAAAATAATGTTTAAATAGATTTTAGGCTATGTTAAGGACAATGAAATTAGTTAATTTACAATGTTTAATTAAGTACATGTAAAGATATAGGACCAGAATACAGGATTCATGAGTAATTATTACCAAAAAAGGATCAACAACGATCTAATTTAAATCCTGATTCACTGATGGATTGACTTATTGATTCATTCATTCACTCATCATTTAATCAGCACTTGAGCGACCAGCACTACTGAACTAAGTGCTAAGAAACTTTTATAGTGTGGAGGAGGGGGTTAGACACATGCAAAGAAAATAATTGTATTATGAATTTACACATGTTGAAAGAATTAAAAGAAAGTAGAAAAATTAATTACATTCCTTGATGTTCTGCCACAGAATCACTCACATAGACTGAACACCTCAACCTGCAAAAGCTTTTCAGATATACTGTATTTAATATCCTTATGGAATAAAATAATGTCTATGAGAGGACCTCAATTGTTGTTAGGTGCCTTCGAGTAGGTTCTGACTCATACTGACCTCGTGCCATCCTCACAATTGTTGCATGCTTGAACCCACTGTTGTAGCCATTGTGTCAATCCATCTCATTGAGGGTCTTCCTCTTTTTCACTGACCTTCTCCAGGGACTGGTCCCTCCTGAAAACATATCCAAAGTATGTGAGAAGAAGTCTCGCCATCCTCACTTCCAATGAGCATGCTGGCTGTACTTCTTCCAAGACAGATCTGTTCATTCTTCTGGTATGGCAGTCCATGGTATATTCAATATTCTTTACCAATACCATAATTCAAAGGCATCAACTCTTCTAGGATCATCCTTATTCATTGTCCAGCTTTTGCAAGCATATGAGGTAACTGAAAATACAACAGCTTTGGTCAGGCACACCTTCGGTCTCAAAGTGACAAACTTCCTTTTCAACAGTTTAAAGAGGTCCTTTGCAGCATATTTGCCCAGTGCAGTATGTCATTTGATTTCTTGATTGCTGCTT
Organism: Loxodonta africana; assembly: GCF_030014295.1. Lineage (NCBI taxonomy): Eukaryota > Metazoa > Chordata > Mammalia > Proboscidea > Elephantidae > Loxodonta > Loxodonta africana. Next base: position 107,952,968 of record NC_087342.1, read on the forward strand.
CCATGGGTATTGATTACGGATCCAAGTAAAATTAAATCCTTGAGAACTTCAATATTTATTCCATTTATCATGATGCTGCTTATTGGTCGAGTGGGGAGGACTTTTGTTTTCTTTATGCTAAGGTGTAACAAGCCCTGGTGGCACAGCGATTGAAGTGATCAACTGCTAACTGAAAGGTCAGGTGTTCGAAATACCAGCAGCTCCGTCAGAGAAAGACGTGGCAGTATGCTTCCACAGATACTTATTTAAAGCCTTGGAAATCCTATGGGGTCACTATGAGTTGGAATCTACTCAACGGCAGTGGGGTTCTTTTTTTTTTTAACGTTGAGGTGTAATCCATACTGAAGGCTGTAGTCTTTGATCTTCATCAGTAAGTGCCTCAAGTCCTTTTCACTTTCAGCAAGAAAGGTTGTGTCATCTGCATATTGCAGGTTGTTAATGAGTCTTCTTCCATCCTGATGCTATGTTCTTCTTGACATAGTCCAGCTTCTCGGATTATTTCCTCAACATACAGATTGAATAAGTACGGTGATAGAATTCAACCCTGACACACATCTTTCCTCACTTTAAAGCACACAGTATCTCCTTGTTCTGTTTCAATGGCTGCCTCTTGGTCTATGTACAGGTTCCTCTTGAGCACAATTAAGTGTTCTGGAATTCCCATTCTTCTCAGGACTACCTGTAACTTGTTATGATTCACACAGTTGAATGCCTTTGGATAGGCAATAAAACACAGCATCTTTTGGGATTTCAATACACACTTGAAATAGTAAATAAAACTTATCTGAAAGAAACAAAAGCACACAAAAAGGCTTAAGTGATGCCAGTGTGTCAACATAATTTTGTACTTGAGTTCTTCACAAAAATGAAAAGTCCAGTGTGTTCCTCCAACAGCCCTTGTACTGGGAATAGGAAGATCAAGAGGGGACTAGAGAAGGGAACCATAAGCAGAGGTCAATGATATCAGAGTCACCTCCAAAATAATGTCTCATCTCTGTCCTCCCTCTCAATTGCTGTTCTGTCTGTTCTGTCACCAACAGAAGAATGACAGAGCCAGAGGGAGGACTTGCCCTATAGACATCAAATAACACTGTTACAATGCTGCACATATGACAAACGTACAGTTACTGAGGGAATGTCTAGAAATTAATAGGAATTTTTCAAGTGAAAAAACTGGCAAATTCACAAGGTGGGGAATGGGAGATATGATGAACTAGCCAATAATGGATTTGGGACAAATGACCCTATCTCACACCATCCAATAAATAAATAAATAAATGAGGGGAGACACAGGTGGTTTAAAGATGTTAAATTAAGTATATAAAGTGCTAAAAATACTACAGGAAAAGAAAGGAGAGCATTTTTAATATTATTCGATCAAGTACAGCCTTTCTAAATAAAACATGAAATACAGAAGCAAGAATGGGAAAGCCTGGCAAATCTAACTACATAACTTTTGATGAAATCTACAGCAGCTCTGTCTTCAGTTTTGTTGTGAAGTCCTTCTTATTCCCACTCATTGCTATCTTTTATTTCCTGAGTCTAAATTTGTTTCCTGTTTAATTATCATCAAGCTCCCACATAGGCCTTTTCCTTCTTACAGCATTACTGTCTGTTAAATTAGTTCTAAATACCCAGCAAAAACAAGAAATTTCAGGTGAAAAGACTGATTTGGATTTTGGGAAGCTTGGACTTCAAGCCAAATAAAGTAGAATTTTACCCTGATTGTGCTAGTTTGATCATCTGGAGGCCAACCTATTTTCAAAGCTGTGGATAATCTCTATCTACACTTCCTACTGGCATTTTAATTTGCTAGCACCTAACCTGTCATTTTAACCCCATGGGGCAGTTCTATTCTGCCCTATATGGTTGCTTTGAGTCGGAAACAACTTCACAACAGGTTTGGTTTTAGTCAACTTGTCATTTTATGCATTATCTTATTCTCATTCTTCTGTTTACCTTCAGCAGGTAATAAATTTGAAATTTTAACTTGCTATTACTACCACTCCTCTAGGGATAAGTGTATTTGAAGGCAAATCTGGTCTTTACCCAAAAAAAGATCAAATTATTGACGATGGCTGGATGAAGTCACAGACCAGAGGTGCAGAACTAAATAGCTTTTAAGATTTTCTGGGGTCAGTACTTACTGCTATGCTTTCATAATTTGGTTTTCAGAAAAGCAGAAAATATCAGACATATTCATATTGACATAGATGTCTACAACTGCACTCCAAAAGTGAGTACAAATGAGTTCTGACCTGCCTGTCATTTTGACTTAGTCCTATTTCTGAAGAACAAGAATGGGTATTAAATTTCAGATATAAAATAAACTGAGCAGCTACTTGTTAAAAATATTTTTAGAAATAAAACTACATTGATATTAAAGAAAGAGAAAAGCATGTATTGAATAGTTTATTTTACACATGGCAGAGACAGCGAAGTAGATATTAAAAGATATTAGGTTCTGCCAATTTTGGATTTTTTTTTTCCTTTTACATTTCAACCAAGATTGTATAAAAGGTAAATCTACTTTGATAAAAAATTTTAAATGCAACTAGAGGTCATTAAGGAAAAAAAAGTTATCATTATCTCTAGGGCCAGAAATGGATGTGCTTCACTTATCTGAGCTAAAGAGAAAAATAACCAGAGTCACAGAATACTACAGGCAGGAGGGATCTACCGTCTTGTTAAATATAACGTTCAGGGAGTTACTTACAACGTGTTTCTAAGGGGCAGAGCCCCCTTGCTTTGCAATAGCAAGACTAGGTCCTTTAAGCTTGGTAGCAGAAAGTCTCTAATTGAAGAGGGTCAACAGAGACCTCAAGAACTGTAACACTGGATCTCCGAAATCCATTCTTCTTTGTTAACTCTGAAGGAGTTAGATATGGCTTTATTAAAAAAAACAAAACAAATACCATCAAATGTTCTGCATATGATCAAATGTGATTTTTGAAAGACATGGATGTTTCTCTTTCATTCATTCTCATACTAGATATAACATGTTCCTTCCCTACAAAGGATTATCAATTATACAAATGACTATGAATTCTATTTCGATAGTTGTTACTTTGATAAATGAGAGATAGGGTCTGGTGTAAAGCAGATGGTAACATTTCTAACTGCCTCTGAGTCAAGATTTTCAATATGCATAGGATTATAAAAAAGGTATAATTTTTATTTTACATGTGCATTTGTAAATTTTTAATTATAGTGATTCATCTGTTGAACAGCAGAATTAGATTCTTAAAATGGCCCACATCTCAAGCTCTCCTACACACCATATTGGGCACTGCAACTTAAGTCACATGCTCTTCAAGGTTTATTTAATCAAATTCAAAGTTAAATTAATTTAAACAAAACCCTTAATACAATATTCTACAGCACCTTATTCAGTAAAAACTACACTTACATGAAGAATCTATATATCAAATACCTTTCTTGTGTGTGTGTACTTTAAGGGAAAATTTACAGAGCAAATTAGTTTCCCATGGAACAATTAACACACAAATTGTTTTGTGAATTGGTTGCCAACCGCACGATGTGTTAACAATCTCCCCCCCTTCTCCACCCCGGGTTCCCTGTTTCTATTCATCATTTTCCTGTTCCTTCCTGCTTTCTTGTCTTTGCTTTTGGGCTGATGTGCCCATTTAGTCTCACATACATGATGGGACAACTAAGCATATTTCTCACATGTGTTATTGTTTGCCCTATAGACCTGTGTAATCTTTGGCTGAAGTGTGAACCTCAGGAGTGACTTCAGTACTGAGTTAAAAGGGTGTCTGGGGGCTGTACTCTTGGGGTTTCTCACTCTCTGTCAGACCAGCAAGTCTGATCTTTTTTTGTGTGTGTGAATTTGAATTTTGTTCTTTATTCTTCTCCTACTCTGTCTGGGATCCTCTATTGTGATCCCTGTCACAGCAGTCGGTGGTGGTAAGCAGGCATTATCTAGTTGCTCTGGACTCAGTCTGGTGTAGGTTGTGGTAGCTGTGGTCCATTAGTCCCTTGGGCTAATCTTTCCCTTGTGTCTTCGGTTTTCTTCATTCTCATTTGCTCCAGCCAGGATGGGAATAGTAGATGTATCTGAGATGGCCACTTGCAGCCTTTTCAGACCCCAGACGCCACCTGCCCCAGTTGTAGGATATTTTCTTTATAAACTATGTTATGCCAACTGAGCCCGACATACTCTGAGACCATGGTCCCCAGCCCTCAGCCCAGTAACGTGGTCCCTTAAGGAGTTTGGATGTGTCTGTGAAGCTTCTATGACTTTGCCGTGGTCAAGTTGTACTGACCCCCCAGTATTGTGTACTGTCTTACCCTTCACCAAAGTTATCACTTATCTGTTGTCTTAGTCATCTAGTGCTGCTGTAACAGAAATACCACAAGTGGATGGCTTTAACAAAGAGAAATCTTCTTCTCACAGTCTAGTAGGCTAGAAGTCCAAATTCAGGGTATCTGCTCCAGAGGAAGGCTTTCTCTCTCTGCTGGCTCTGGAGGAAGATCCTTCTCCTCAATCTTTCCCTGGACTAGGAGCTCCTCCATGCAGGAAACCCAGGTTCAAAGGATACACTCTGCTCCCAGTGCTTCTTTCTTGGTGTTATGAGGTCCCCATTCTCTGCTTGCTTCCCTTTCCTTTTATCTCTTGTAAGATAAGAGGTGATGCAGGCCACACTCCAGGGAAACTTCCTTTATATTGGATCAGGGGTGTGACCTTAGTAAGGGTGTTACAATCCCACCCTAATCCTCTTTAACATAAAATTACAATCACAAAATGGAGGACAACCACAAAATACTGGGAATCATGGCCTAACCAAGTTGACACATATTTTGGGGGGACACAATTCAATCCATGACATCTACTATCTAGTTAGTACTTTTCTCTCCCCACCCCTCCCCTCCCTCGTAACCATCAAAGATTGTTTCTTTCTGTGTGTAAACCTTTTTATGAGTTTTTATAATAGTGGTCTCACATAGTATTTGGTCCTTCTGTGATTGACTTATTTCATTCAGCGTAATGCCCTCCAGATTCATCCATGTTGTAAGATGTTCCACAGATTCATCACTGTTCTTTAACACTGCATAGCATTCCATTGTATGTATGTACCATAGTTTCTCTATCCATTCATCTGTTGATGGGCACTTAGGTTACTTCCATCTTTTTGCTATTGTAAATAATGTTACAATGAATGTGTGTGTCCACTGTCTATTCATGTAACAGCTCTTATTTCTCTCGGATATGTTCCTAGAAGTGGGATTGCTATATTGTATGGTATTTCTCTTTCTAGCTTTTTAAGGAAGTGCCATATCATTTTCCAAAATGGTTGTACCATTTTGCATTCCTACCAGCAGTGCATAGAGTTCCAATTTCCCTGCAACCTCTCCAACATTTGTTATTTTTTTGATTAGTGCCAGTAATGTCAGGGTAAAATGGTATTATGGGTTGAATTGCGTCCCCCAAAAATGTTGTCAACTTGGCTAGGCCATGATTCCAGTATTGTGCGACTATCCACCATTTTGTCCTCTGATGTGATTTTCCAAAGTGTTGTAAATCACACCTCTAAGACATTAATGAAGCTGCACTGGAGGCAGTTATGTTAATGAGGCAGGACTCAATCTACAAGATTAGATTGTATCTTGAGTCAATCTCTTTTGAGATGTAAAAGAGAAAAGCGAGCAGAGAAAAATGAAGACCTCATACCACCAAGAATGCAGCCCCAGGAGCAGTGAGTCCTTTGGACTCAGGGTTCTTACGCTGAGAAGCTCCTAGACCAGGGGAACACTGATGACAGCAATCTTCCCCTAGAACCAACAGGGAGAAAGCCTTCCTTTAGAGCTGGCACCCTGAATGTAGACTTCTAGCCTCCCGAACTGTGAGAGAATAAATTTTACTTTGTTAAAACCATCCACTTGTGGTATTTCTGTTATAGCAGCACTAGATGACTAAGACAGATGGTATCTCACTGCAGTTTTGATTTTCATTTCTCTAATGGCTGGCAATCGTTAGCATTTCCTCATGCGTCTGTTAGCTGTCTGAATATCTTCTTTGGTCAAGTGTCTGCACATATCCTTTGCCCATTTTTTAATTGGATTATTTGCCTTTTTGTTGTAGAGGTACTGGATTTTCCTATAGATTTTAGAGATTCAAATAGCTTTCTCAAATAAGTTGAAACAAAACAACCTGTTTTGCTACTGTTATCACTATCACATTTTCCTTTTAAACTAAATCTTGAAAAAGTTCTAGAAAAAATAATTTTCCCAATACATATAATCTAATGCAATGGTATCTAATTATAAGGCCCACTTTTACAACTTAAATAAATTTGTATTATTTCTTATATTATACACTACTAAAATATCATAACACTAATTGGATTGTATAATGAAATATGAGCTCCTTGAAGGTTTTAGTTATCATTGTATCCTTAAGTGTCCAACATAATATCTAAGACATTCGGCAGACCTTAATATAGTTCAGGTAAATGAATGACTTAAAATTAAGTTTTATTTCGTTTTTTGAGACTGTCAAAACTATAAAATCAAATAATAGCTGAATCATTTTATAGGAAAATAACAGATGAGCTTATACTAAATCTATTAAATATTTAAACAGAAAATGATACCAATTTTCTACAATCTGATCTAGAAAATGGAAGCAGAGGGAACATTTCCTAATTTATTTCATGAGGCCAGCATTATCTTAATACCAAAACAAAACAAAGATATTACAGGAAAGAAAAAGTTACAGATTAATATCACTCATAAATATAGACATAAAAATCCTCAACAAAATATTAGCAAATTGGATCTAACAATGCATAGAAAGAATTATACACTATAACCAAGTGGCGTTTATGCAAGGCTGGTTCAGCATTTGAAAATCAATTAATGCAACCCATCACATCTTTCAAAATCAATTGACACAGCAAAAGAATATGATAAAATCCAACACTCATTCATGATAAAAACTAAGAGTAGAGAGAAACTTCCCCAACTTGAAAAAGAAAATCTACAAAACACCTACAGCTAACATCAAACTTAATCGTAAGAAGCTAGATGCTTTTTCCCTAACATCAGACACAATTTCTCATCAGAAAGGGAAACTAAGAAAACACTTCCATTTACAATAGCACCCAAAGGAATAAAATCCTTATGACTAAATTTAGCAAAATGACAGACTTATACCGTAAATTCTATACAACATTGATAAAAATGAAAGAAGTCCTAAACAAATGGAAAGATATGCCATATTCATGGACTGGAAGATTTAGTATTGTTAAGATGATAATACTACCCAAGTAACCTACACATTCAATACAATCCCTATCAAAATTCCAATGGCCTTTTATGCAGAAATGCAAAAGCCAATCGCCAACTTCATGTGGAATTGCAAGGGGCCCTGAATAGTCAAAACAATCTTAAAAAGAAGAACAAAGTGAGAGAGCTCAAAATTTACTACAAAATCTGTAACAATCAAAACAATGTGATAGTGGCTTAAAGACAGACATATATATAGACGAATGGAATGGAACAGAGAGTTCAGAAATTATTACACACATCTATGGCCAACTGATTGTTAACAAGTGTGCCAATACCATTCTATGTGAAAGGATGAGTGTCTTCAACAAGTTATACTGAAACAACTGTATATACAAGTAAATGAATGATGCTTGAACCCTACCTCACACCATATACAAAAATGAACTAAACACAGATCAACAACCTAAATATAAGAGCTAAAATTATTAAACTCTTAGAAGAAAACATAAGTGAAAAACTCCATGACCTTGGATTTGGCAATGAATTCTTAATATAATACAAGCACAAACAACAAAAAGACAAAATAGATAAATTGGACTTCAACAAAACTGAAAATTTTTGTGCATTAAAGGATTTTATCAACAGACTAAACATATAACATCACAACCTACAGAATGGAAGATAATATTTGGGAGCTACTTACTGGATAACGGTTTAATATCCAGAATATATAAAGAACTCCTACAACTCAATAACTAAAACACAAACAACAAAATTAAAAATGGCTGAAGGACCTGAATAAGACATTTCCCCAAAGAAGATGTACAAATTGCCAATAAGCACATAAAAGAAGCTCAACATCATTAGTCATCAAAAAACCTAAAACCCACTGCCATCGAGTTGATTCTGACTCATAAAAAAAAAAATAGTGACCCTTTAAAGACAGAGTAGAACTGCCCAATAGGATTTTTCCAAGGCTGTAAATCCTTACGGAAGCAGACTGCCACATCTTTCTCCTGCCAAGTGGCTGGTGGACGCGAATTGCTGACCTTTAGGTAAGCGGCTGAACGCTTCAACCACTGCACTACCAGGGCTCCTTTATCAGCCATTAGGGAAATGCAAAACAAAACCTTAAAGAGATACCACTTCACACCCATGAGGATGGCTATTATCATTTTTTAAAATTTTATTGTGCTTTAGGTGAAAGTTTATAGCTTCTCATTTAAAAATTTATATACAAATTGTTTTGTGACATTGGTTGCAATCCACACAATGTGTCAGCACTCTCATCTTTTCTTTTCCACCCTGGATTCCCCGTGTCCACTGGTCCAGTTTTCCTGTCCCTTCTTGCCTTCTCATCTTTGCTTATGGGCAGGTATTGCCTATTTGGTCTTGTATACTTGATTGAACTAAGAAGCATGTTCCTCACGTGTGTTATCGTTTGTTTTATAGGCCTGTCTAATCTTCGGCTGAAAGGTGGACTTCAGGAGTGGCTTTAGTTCTGAGTTAGCGGGGTTTCCGGGGGCCATAGTCTCAGGGAGGTATGGCTATTATTTTAAAAAATGGAAAATAACAAGTGCTGACCAAGACATGGAGAAATTATAATCCTTTTACATTGTTGGTAGGAACGTAAAATGGTTCAGCCACTGTAAAAAAAAACAGTTTGCAATTCCTCAAAAAGTTAAATGTAGAATTACCACATGACCCCGAAATTCCACTTTTAGGGTTACACCCAAAACAACTGAAAACATGTTCACAAACAAACATTTGTACACAAATGTTTACTGCAGCCTAATTGCCATAAAGTAGCCAAAGTGATCTCTGAAAAACCTTATAAAAAAAAAACTCAGAGCACAAATCAGTTCCGTCTTTAAAAATTTTAGTGGCTTCCTATCAGAGGTAGAATAAAATTCAGCTCCTTAACATGACTTACGTCTCAATGTAAACCAACACTTGTAAAACCTTCTCTCCTATACAAAGCCAAACAGAGTGAAAGCAACAAGAGAAGCACAAGCCTGCATAATCTGGCCCGTGTACCTTTCAAACTGTGTGTCCTACCGTTTGACCCTGCACTCACTCCACTCCAGCTGCACCAGTATTTCTGTTACAGTCTGAGGGCGTTCATACTCCCTGTTGCCTCAGTCTGGGATGTCCGTCCCCTAGACCTATGCCTGGTATTCTCCTTTACATTATTTAAATCTTTGTCTGAATCTCTTTTGAGGTAATCTAACACTCTTGCTCCCATTCCTTATCTTATATTCTTCAAGCGGTTAATACCACCTAATATTATATTGTTCATTCACTTATTACCTAACATACCAAAATATAAACGGCATGACAACAGGGACTCCACCTTACACATTATGTGCCAAACACCTAAAACAATTCTTGGCATATTTATCAACGAATCTTTGATGAATGAATGAATGAATGAGGGAGCTCATGTGTGGCTAAAATTTGCATCCAATCTAACTCTACCTCTTGTATATACAGTATAATTAAGGAGACATGATTTTTATCTGAACCCACATAACTATACCATTTTTGCCAGGGTTTAACCTTAAAAGTAGCAACATAAAATTGCAGTAGTTGCAGAACATTTCACTCTTGGGCCTGGTAAAACATTTAACCAGAAACTATTCTAAAATAACTGCCTGCCCTAGCAGCTTCAGCCAATTTTTACACCTGAAACAGAAAGAGGAAAAAAACAGGTGAGCTTTTCCCCAGTTATGAGAGTATGATGTCTGTCTTTTATTTTATTTGGCTATATGAAATGGGGGGTGGGGAGCAGTGGTGGTTCAGCGGTAGAATGCTCGCCTTCCATGCAGGAGACCCAGGTCTGACTCCCAGCCAATGCACCTCAATTGCAGTCATTACCCATCTGTCAGTGGAGGCTTGTACGTTACTATGATGCTGAAGAGGTTTCAGCAGAGCTTCCAAAATAAGACTGACTAGGAAGAAGAGCCAGGCAATCCACTTCAGAAAAATCAGTCAATGAAAACCTGAGTCCCATTGTACATACGGCCACTATGAGTGGCGGCAGTGGCGGGCGGAGGGGGGGGGCTACTTGACTGCAACTAATAACAATGACAACAAATGAAATCGGCAATTTGAATAAAATGGAAGCCAATGAACTTGTAAATTAAAAAAAGTGCAACATCATGCATTTTCATTAAGTGCCGGGGGAAAAAGTGATTTGAAATTTTACTGTTCTTTCAACAGGAAGGCTTAAATAATTGATTAAATATTCTGAAGCATCTACTCACACATAGAAACAAGGTATTTATGTATATAATTGTTCCTTCACTATTTACTACTGCTCCCATTTTTTGTTCAACATAAATAAATGTATGTAATATTTCTGACTTACAAGTTTCAACCTATTTAAGCCAAGAAAAAACTATGTATTCCAAAAATTACCTACTTTATTATGCACTATTTTATACTCAAGATGTTTCTTTCAGACCTCTGATGTCACATATGCTAGGGATATAATTAAAGAGACTTGGTGCCTCCTTTCTAAGAATTCAGTTGATTCTTAGTGAACTTGATACTTCTGAAGAAATAATTAAGAAGTATATTGAAATTCAACCCCAAAATAAATCAGTTTTTGGAAAAAGAATCATTTCTGTTTATCTCTTCCTCTTACATATTTTCCACATTTCTGTATTCTTATTTTTTCTGGTAACCAAGACAATACGAATGAAGACCTTATTTGTCACTTTATCGCCTGAATTAAAAATAATGTCTACAAATAGTACACGATGAATAAATATTTGTTGGGTGATAGATGAAAGGATGATAAATCTTTTTGCTTGTCTGGGGAAAAGCATTCTGTGAATTATAAAATAATTGTTCGAGGTAGATTTCCCTTTTCAGAGCTATGAGATTAACTAAATACATCATAACTACTATTGAAAATAAACTGTTTCAATTTTACTGTGTCCTATGTTTAAAATGTTTTATTTTTAGGTGTGAAAAAAACATACACTCCCTGGAAAGATATGTTTGGATATTCAAACACTTTGAAGTTTGCAGCAATTATATTAGAAATAAGAGACTTGAAATTTAGTTTTTATCACTGACTTTGTAAATATTTAAACGTAAATTTTAATGTACAAACTAAGTTGTATTTTTTATCTTACCAACACTATCACCCCCCCATGCATCTGTCAGTCTGTCATACTGTGGGGGCTTGTGTGTTGCTGTGATGCTGAAAACTATGCCACCAATACTCGAACACCAGCAGGGTCATCCATGGCGGACAGGTTTCAGCTGAGGTTCCAGACTAAGACAGACTAGGAAGAAGGGCCCGGGATCTACGTCTGAAAAGAATTAACCAGTGAAAACCTTAGTAATAGCAGCAGAACACTGTCTGATATAGTCCCGGAAGATGAGCCCCTCAGGTTGGAAGGCACTCAAAATACAACTGGGGAAGAGCTGCCTCCTCAAAGTAGAGTCAACCTTAATGACGTGGATGGAGTCAACTTTTCCGGACCTTCATTTGCCGATGTAGCATGACTCAAATGAGAACAGCTGCAAACATCCACTAATAATCGGAACATGGAATGTATGAAGTATGAAATCTAGGAAAATTGGAAGTCGCCAAAAATGAAATGGAACTCATAAAGACCATTATCCTAGGCATTAGTGAGCCAAAATGGACTGGTATTGGTCATTTTGAACTGGATAATCATATAGTCTAGTATGCAGGGAATGATAACTTGAAGAGGAATGGTGTTGCTTCTTCATCAAAAAGAACATTTCAAGATCTATCCTCAAGTGCAATGCTGTCAGTGATAACATAATATCCATACACCTACAAGGAAAACCAGTTAATACAACTATTATTCAAATTTACGCACCAACCACTAAGGCTGAAGATGAAGAAACTGTAGGTTTTTACCAACTTCTGCACTCTGAAATTGATTGAACATGCAATCAGTTTGCACTGATAATTACTGGTGATTGGAATGAAAAAGTTGGAAACAAAGAAGAAGGATCGGCAGCTGGAAAATATGGCCTTGGTGATAGAAATGATGCTGGAGATCATACGATAGAGTTTTGCAACGACTTCTTCATTGCAAATACCTTTTTTTCACCAACATAAACGGCGACTATACACATAGGCCTCACCAGATCGAATATACAGGAATCAAATTGACTACATATGTGGAAAGAGATGATGGAAAAGTTCAATATCATCAGTCAGAACAAGGCCAGGGGCTGACTGCAGATCTGACCGTCAAATACTCATTATGCAAGTTCAAGTTGAAACTGAAGAAAATTAGAACAAGTCCATAAGAGTCAAAGTATGACCTTGAGTATACCTTATCTGAATTTAGAGACCATCTCAAGAATAGATTTGATGCATTTAACACTAATGACCAAAGGTCAGACAAGTTGCGTAATGACATCAAGGACATCACACACGAAGAAAACAAGAGGTCATTAAAAAGACAGGAGAGAAAGAAAAGTCCTAAATGGATGTCAGAAGGGACTCTGAGACTTGCTCTTGAACGTCAAGTAGCTAAAGCAAAAGGAAAAAAATGATGAAGTAAAAGAGCTGAACAGAAGATTTCAAAGGGCGGCTCGAGAAGACAAAGTAAAGTATTATGATGACATGTGCAAAGACCTAGAGATAGAAAACCAAAAAGGAAGAACACGCTCAGCATTTCTCAAGCTGAAGAAAAACTTCAAGCCTTGAGTTGCAATAGTGAAGGATTCTACGGGGAAAATATTAAACAATGCAGGAAGCATCAAAAGAAGAGGGAAAGAATACACAGAGTCACTATATCAAAAAGAATTGGTCGACGTTCAGCCATTTAGGAGGTAACATATGATTAGGAACTGATGATACTGAAGGAAGAACCCCAAGCTGCACTGAAGCCACCGATAAAAATCAAGGCTCTGGGAATTGACAGAATACCAATTAAGATGTTTCAACAAATGGATGCAACACTGGAAGTGCTCACTCGTCTATGGCAAGAAATTTGGAAGACGGCTACCTGGCCAACTGACTCTAAGAGATCCATATTTATGCCTATCCAAAGAAAGGTGATCCAACCAAATGTGGAAATTATTGAACAATATCATTAATATCACGCACAAGCAAAATTTTGCTGAAGATCATTCAAAAGTGGCTGCAGCAGTACATCGACAGGGAACTGCCAGAAATTCAAGCTGAATATAGAAGAAGACATGGAACCAGGGTTATCATTGCTGATGTCCAATGGATCCTGGCTGAGAGCAGAGAATAGCACAAAGATGTTTACCTGTGTTTTACTGACTATGCTAAGGCATTCAACTATGTGAGTCATAACAAATTATAGATAACATTGTAAAGAATGGGAGTTCTGGAACACTGAATTGTACTTATGAGGAATCTGTACATGGATCAAGAGGCAGTCTTTCAAACAGAACAAGGGGATATCGCATGGTTTGAATCCAGGAAAGGTGTGCATCAGGGCTGTATCTTTCACCACACCTACTCAATCTGTATGCTGAGCAAATAATCTGAGAAGCTGCACTATAGGAAGAAAAGCGGGGCATCAGGATTGGAGGAAGACTCATTAACAACCTGCATTATGCAGATGACACAACTTTGCTTGCTAAAAGTGAAGAGAACTTGAAGCACTTAACTGATGAAGATCGAAGACCACTGCCTTCAATATGGATTACACCTCAACAAAAGAAAACAAAAATTCTCACAATTGGTCCAATAAGCAACATCATGATAAACGGTGAAAAGACTGAGGTTGTCAAGGATTTCATTCTACTTGAATCCACAATCAACACCCATGGAAGCAGCAGTCAAGAAATCAAAAGACACATTCCATTGGGCAAATTTGCTGCAAGAGATCTCTTTAAAGTATTAGAAAGCAAAGATGTTACCTTGAGGACTAAGGTGTGCCTGACCCATGCCAAGGTGTCCCCAATAGCCTCATGTGCACATAAAAGCTGGACAATGAATAAGGAAAACAGAAGAAGAATCAACGCCTTTGAATTGTGGTGTTGGTGAACAATATTGAACATACCACGGACTGCCAAAAGAATGAACAAAACTGTCTTGGAAGAAGTACAATCAGAATATTCCTTGGAAGTAAGGATGGTGAGACTGTGTCTCACACACTTTGTACTTATTGTCAGGAGGGATCAGTCCCTGGAGAAAGACATCATGCTTGGTAAAGTAGAGGGTCAGCGAAAAAGAGGAAGACCCTTGACAAGATCGATTAACACAGTGGCTGCAACAATGGGCTCAAGCATAGCAACAATTATGGGGATGTCGCAGGAGCGGGTAGTGTTTCGTTCTGTTGTGCATATGGTCACTATGAGTTGGAACTGACTGGACAGCACCTAACAACAACAACATTATTATTCCCGATTTTAATGAAGGATATAAAAATAAACAAGTTTTGTTATGTGTATAACCCAAAATCCATTGCCATAGAGTCAGTTTCGACTCACAGTGACCCCATAGGACAGAGCTGAGCTGCTCCATAGGGTTTCCAAGACTATAATCTTTACGGAAACAGACTACCACATCTTTCTCCTGAGGAGCGGCTGGTGGGTTCGAAGCGCTGACCTTTTGATTGGCAGCTAAGCGCTTAATCACTGCACCATGAGGGCTCCCCGTTTTGTGCACAGCCACCTGTATTTCTGGTGTAACAACTGCTTACTACACAAATAAATTTTATCCAATTATATATACATTTTCACTAATTGCAGATACTCTGATATTATTCTGACCTTTAAACCTTATTACTATCAAATTTGGGGCACTTAAACCATCTGTAGGAACTACACAGAAATTTGTAAATGTGTAATATCAAAAGGTCACCCATTTCAAAAGTAATAAACAACTCAACCTTGTTTCATTCCTGGCCAATCATTAGTATCAAATCTTTAATGTTCACGTGACTATGATTTCCTTACCTCCATCACTCAAGGACCAGGCTTACAGAAACCACAGCATCCACTTGTGACTAAATGTAGTTAATCTACATGAGCAAGCACTGGGATTTTAAGGAATTTAGTTTTAAAAACTCCCTCAAGTCCCTTCTACCTCTAAAACTCTATGCTCTTTTGAGTTTTGCTGCATTTGAAACAGCCTTAGCAATTGATTCATAATGGTGTCATGTAATTAAGTAGAAAAATCGTGTATTCCTGGTGTTGAAAATAGGAGTTATGGCTCTGTGAATGGGTGTACTGACAAAAAGCAGTGTTTAATATAAATTTATTTCTGTAGCTATTAATAACTAGAATTCAATATTTAAGATATCAGGAAGAGTGAACACTAGGTGTCAGTGTAAGAAATGGAAAAATATTAAAAAACCTGTTGTTTCCAATCAGGTGTGTAACAAAGAAATCAAAAGCAGGTGTGGCCACAGTTACTTATAACTGCATAATTCAGTTAACAAGTCAATCTCTCTTTCAAACAAAATCCCTGTTCCAAAACCATCAGGAGTTTAAAATCAGATTAAGCTGACTATTAGAAGTTACGATGCTTTTGTAATTGAGCACATGAAGCATAGCAAACAATTTTAGTTTTAAGAATACGTATGTTGAAGAATGGTGGTATACACAGGTATGTGTTTAGAAGTGTTATGCTGTACGATTTTAGTTAAAAATAATTATTTTTCAAAATAATAATGGTAGATGATTAATAAAGGATACTAAAATTTCTTTTCCCCATAAGCAGTCTCCCACATAAATTTCAAAGTATTAGATATCAAAATGCTTAAAAGGTCAAGTCACAAAAAAAGGAGCTCACACACTTGGATAGGATGATTGACTCTCCCAAAATTCTGGTGCCTAGAGATTATTTCTAAAATACAAATACGAATAATACTATTAAAAGTACCCTCTATTAACTTTACAAATATTTCAGATAAAAAGTCTTTTCTACAGACTTTTCAGAGTAAAGACTTTAAAACACAGGTTTAAAAAGGACAGTAATTATTATTAGCAAAAATAATAAAAGGAAAAGTTAACATCGAAATAGTGCCTCATTTTCAAAGTGCTTTCACGGTGTTATGGATTGAATTATGAATCTCAAAAATATGTGCTGTAAATCCTAACCTCTACGCCTGTGGTTATAATCCCATTTGGGAATGGGTTATCTTTGTTAGTGTAGGAGGTATCTTCAGTCAATCTCTTTTGAGATAGAAAAGAGATTAAACAAGCAAGCAAGAGATGGGGGATTACAGAGAGGCCAAACCACATGAAGACAGCCCAGGAGCAGAAGCTCAGAAGAGACAAAGGCCTTTCTCCAGAGCTGACAGAGAAAGTCTTCCCCTGGAGCTGGCACCCTGAATTTGGACTTCTAGTCTTCTCAACTGTGAGGAAACAAATTTGTCTGTTCAAGCCACCCACTCGTGGTATTTCTCTTACAGCAGCACTGGATAACTAAGATACACAGTAAATCCTTCATTTAAGCCTAGTACTCTTGAGGGACAGACATTTAATAAATTTATATCCATTTTAGCACAGCTGTCATTTTGGGGGCTTGAACTCTCTCCTCTATCTATCTACCCAACTCTCTCTCTCTCACCTATTAATCCATGTCTCTGTTTCATCTCTTTCAAACTCCGTATCGCTATCTACTTATTAAATCTTTCCATGTATTTCTGAGTAGCATAATGGGAAACTTTTTCATACAACATTGTGACAGCCTTTGGGAAAGGAACAAAATTAAACATAGTAGTTATCACTAAAATACAGAATGCTGGGACTCAATGTTACCATTTAGGAGAAGTTTAAAGGTATTAGATTCGCTAGAGAAAAAGAAATGCTTTTTTAGTCAACACTGCGTTCTTGTTTCACATTAGTTAAGTTCAATTTCAATTACAGTTAAAAATGGCATGCAGTTTTTGGAAAAGTTTTCCAAGCCCCAGGATTGAAATGAATTAACAATGGCAACATAGGCAGCTTAGAGCTCTAAATATGTAGCCAGGGTGTCGATGAATGATGAGGCTCAGGAACTGAATGTCAGAAGAGAACAGATAAGAAAGGAATGGGGGAAATTCACACATAGTAAAATACCTAAACTGATATCTAAGAATTTTAAGATATGTAAGGATATAAGGAACGAGGAGTAGAAGCAGGAAAAATGGAAGTGGAAGAAACAGACAGAACTGTATATCGTGTCACATTTTAAAGCAGAAAAGTAGCCCCAGAAATAGATACAGCATATGACTCTTTAAGCTCTCTTGCTGGCTCTCTAGCGTCCTTACCCTTGACCTTTTATTACTACAAAAGCCTGGTCTTCTAACTGGGACTTCTGGCTGTTGTTAATGAAATCATTTTCCACAGGCAGATAGTAAGTGCTAGGTCATTTAGATACATTGTAACGCCTAGAGGAAGGTGTTTTTCTATAGACAAGGAAACTGAGATTCAGAGAGATTAAGGAATTTGCTTAAGGTTGCCATAGCTAGCAAATTATGAAGCCCAGATTCAAACCCAGGGCTGTCTGTCTCCAAAAACTCAGAGCTTTCTGCTCTACAAACAGTTCTCAATAGATGGTTCACAAACCCTTGGGATTTTGCAAAGGTAATTAGAGGAGTCACACTTAGAACAATGACTAATGAGTATAGACAAATTAAATAATTAGCTGAGATCATATAAATGTACTAACAACTCCGTCTTCTATCGGTTTTACACTCAGATAAACACTGACAGCTGCCATAATGGATTTGATTATCATATGGTTTTGAACTCTTATTCTTGGTGATACAGGATTTAATTCATATCCATAATGGACTATTGTTTACAGGTAGTTAATACAAGGAGGTAAAGCTAAAACAAAAGAAGATAATTATAAACATTATACTAATTTGGCAAATTTGCCATAATATCCTCCTTCACCAAAGTAAGCTGCACTCATCTGAAGGAAAGCTAAATACATCAAGACGCTTCTAGTACTTCAACAGTCTCATTAGTAGAAATACAGTAACAAGTATATGCAATTTATTTATGGCAAAAGGTTTGCCAAAAGCAGACTGCATTTTCTTTTAGCCCATTTTAAAACAAAAATTAAAAATACAGATATTTTAAAGGAGTGAGTTTCTAAACATAAAAAGTAAGAATTCCAAAAACAGACAGTAGTTTGTGACTCATCCTAATAAAGTTAAATTTCAACCAGCATGTTAGGTTTTCATCCCTCCCTCCCACAATCAGGACTCAGTTTTTTTGCCCCATGTTTTCGGGTCTCCTCTTGGTTGATGTCATCCTTTCTGCACTTGCAACCAGCACTCTTTACAGGCAAATAGCATCATCCTGGAACTCCACTACCAAGTATTCCAAAACCCTGCTTGACCCTTGAGTCTCTCATCAGAACTTCAAACTATGTACTATATGCTTAAAGCCATCGTTTCTCCCCCAACCCCATCTGTCTTCCTGACCTTACTATTTCAATTCACGACTTTGTCATTCTTCCAACTGTTCAGGAATCATCTTTGATTTGTTGTCCCTGATTTTATCTCTACTTCTCATCCATGAAATTCTGCATATTTCAGCTCCATTTTTAATTTTTTTTTTTTTGAGTCCATGACATTTTTCCCATTAGTTCTGAACTTGCCATTATCCAACTTAAAGCTGGTGAAATCTCTTGCTAAACACTGAAAGAAATAAATACGCTCTGTGGAATCATTTCCACCTCATGGCAACCCCCTGTGTGTCAAAGTAGAACTGTGCTCCATAGGGTTTTCAACGACGGCTTTCTCAAAAGTAGATCACTAGGTCCCTCCTACTAGGTGCCTCTGGGTAGAATCGAACCTCCAGCCTTAGGTTAGGAGCCAAGCACATTAACTGTTTGTACCACCTGGAGACTAAACCAAATACTACAATAACTTTCTTCTAACTGACCTCTCCTGAAGTGGCATCATGAGTCTTTCACCATCCTATATAAAACAGCCAGGTTATTCTTCTCACTTTCCTGACGGTATGTCTGACTATGCCACTTTCCACAATTTTCAATTGAACCCCTAGTATCTACTGAATTACATACTAACTTCATAGTTTGAAATTCAGTGACCTTGAAAATCTGATCCCTAGCTTCTTTTTCATCCCTTTCTACAGTATATTGAAGAAATATTTCTTATACTCCAATCATAAACCCATATGGCATGATCAGAGGTGATTTCATATAAAAGCAACAGCTAAATTTGGTTTCTTGACATGAAATGCAAAAGCTGTTCAATTTATCTGACATCTTAAAAATGGGAATTCAACTCCTGACAACATTACTCAAATCCATTTTGAAATCCAAGCATAGGTTTAGTTATTAATGGTTACTAAGTGGCTTACTATCCAAGCATAAAGACTTTGTTAAAACAAAGAAACAATTGGTTTTGAAATGCAAGTGTAAATAAAAGGATAATTTATTAATTACCATTCCCTCTTCTGGAAAGTAGCCATTCAGTTCTTTAATACTGACATAGACAAATAACTTCCTTCTTGCCTTACCAGAAACTTTCATTTCCTGACTAGCTTAAGAAGAGAACAAATAAATTAGATATGCTAGAACTAGGAAACTGAATTCCAGTATTTTCTTTATTTCCACAAGAGAGCCATTTGAAAATATTAACTATATCACCACCTGATCTCTGATTTACATGAAAATAAAGTGACTTTATTTTTTACCCACAATGACAGAAAAATACCAAAGTTATTTAGAAAAAGACGGTTAATAATTTTGCTTTAAAACAAAAATATTCAAGAAATATTTACTGAGTTCCTAGTAAACAGAAAGCTTCTGGTATACCTTATTCTTATCAATGAAATAAAATGCTTGTATGTTTAGAAAAAAGGACAATATTTAATTAAAAAAAACCTATTGACGGCACTGGGGTGGGTTGACCATAGACAAAATGATTTAATACAATAAAGCTGAGATATGGAAACTCCCATCATACCCAGGAACCCAGTGCCGGTGAGTCGGAATCGACTCGATGGCACTAGGTTTCTGGGTATGACGGGAGTAAAAGCTAAGATGTGAAAAGACTGAAAAAAAAATTACCGTTTTTATTATATGTGGCCCATAAGAAATTTGTTATGAATACTATTAGGTATTTTCCTTCCCACACTATCATCAAATCTTATTTGAAGTCTAGAGATCTTCTTACCAAAACAACCTTTAAGGTGAAACTTCAAGGAGAAGCTTCAGTTTTCTTCTTGAAAACCTAATACTAGTGCAAGTACCAATATGGTAGATTTCTAGTCCACCATGTTTTAAATAGTACCTTCAGGTATGCTTAAATCATTTCCTTCTTACATGTTTAATTACCTTTGTTCAGTGGTCTATCAAACAATGCCTGTTTTAATGTTGTGAAAGGTGGGTTAAGATTCTGCTGAACCTTTCATGAGGCTTTTCTTTTTCAACTACTTTCTTATGTTCGTTGTTTTCCATTAGCCCTTTGCAAAATACAAATCCCATCCCGAAAACTGTACTGTTTTCACTCCAGAGAAATCACACAATAGTCATGATTAGAAGCGATTTTAGCGATATATAGTAAATTCAGTTTACTTTGCAAATATTAGAATAAGTGAGATAAATACCCATAAAAGAACGATCATTTTCATCCTAAAGAGTCCCCAAACTCTCTAGAGAAGAAATGGTTTGAATTCCACATTTACTACTTACAAGTCGTGTAACTTTTTGGGCCACTTACTTTCTTGTTCTTCAGTTTCCAAATCTATAAAATGTGGATAATATCTTCTGCTCTAGGTTTATTGTGGATTTTAAATGAACTGTTTGTTACAAATATTAAATGAACTGTTTGCTACACTTCTGTCAAAGTGTGCATAGACTGAAAGTTTAAAATGAAACATTTTTATTAAGAAAATGTGCTAAATCTAGGAATCTTTGCATAAAGTTCTAGGGAAAAAAGTTTTTGGCTTTTTAAGGGGTTTTTGACCATAGATAAATGAATTTCCAGCTTAATTAAAAAAAAAATACTTTAAAGCTTATTATTAGAGACAAATATATTACAAACTTTTTATTTTCTAAAGAACAATGTCCTTAATGTATCAACTTTTTCTGATTGTTTCAGAGCTGGCAATGTGAATATCAATCACCGAAACGATAATCTTTGCAACCAAAGAAGTTTAAGGGTTTTGGATATTTCAGTGTATACTTTCTGAAGCATACTTTATGTATTTTACCCTTAAACCAACTAGACAGCTATAATCTAGTATTTGTGATTTTTAAGCAATTATTTTCTTCCAGTGTCTACAGTGTAGCAATATCTTACTGCTTCTTTTTTTTTTTTCTTATCAGTGCCTTAGCAACTACCTTGTCCTCACCATACTACTGCTTCTATTCTACTACAAGACAGAAAGATATAATGTTTAGATTAAATACATGCTAAATAATGAGCCTGACTGTTCAGAGTATTTCTTCTGGACGTTTTTGCTTAATGCCAGATTCTTAGCTGGATTAGAAGTGCAAAGTAAGCAATATTATACTGGTAATGAAACCCATCATTTAGAAAATCAGTCTTAAAACTTAAAAAAAGAAGTTTTTTTAAGCCTTTTTTAGTTGACAAATTTAATTTAATGGCTCTTATTTCTCTTTTCATTCATTTAAAGTATTTAAATAATTTTATATCAGTGCCTCAAATATAAATAACACCTTTTGAATTTCAGATCATATACATCACTTGGAATTTCAGAACTACTTACACTAGAGAGGTACCTAAAGATAATTAAATACAGTTCATTAAGAATGACAGGATAGATTGTTGGGAAACTTAAGAATGGGATTTACAAATTCATATATAGATATAAGAATGACCAGAAACATTTGAAATAATTAGCATAAACAAATTTCTCCCTATCACAATGTAGTAAAATAACCTCTGAATAAAAATCATGATGTATTTGGATAGTTCATTACAGAGACAGAAGGATAAAAATGTTTTTTTTAAATGTGTATCTTTTTCAAGTGTAGAAAAATATATAATACTAGGACCCAAGAAAAACGTGAAAGAGTCTAATGGTATCTATACAACAAATCAGGCAACATCAAACTGCATTGACATTTGGTTAAAAACTATACAGAAATGTTATTCTTTTTTTAACCCCGGAAAAACTGACCTAGGCAGTATGTACGTACAATGAAATAATCTAAGTAGTACGTGTTAACTACTTAGTAACTTCTACTTTCTTCTTTTCTGCACAACCTCCACACTAATCAAGATAATGGAAGAACTGGAAAAAGAAGATGTAGAGCTATGAATAAATAAGGATTTCCAGAGGTCTTGGGAAAGGCACTGGAGAAGAGTTCAGAAACAACCGCTTAGCTCAAACGCAGAAGAGAACACAAAAGTTGACGAGTGAGAATTGAGTACTTGGGAGATATCTACCAAATTCAAAAGCATTAGCAGCAAGAACAAAGAGAAAGAAAGGCAGGGAGAACTCACGGCATACTTATCTACATAGAAGATTGGACAATCACTCTTGACACATATTTGCTCCTTATTAATTTTTTAAATTAAAGATTGTTAGAATAACCCTGAGAAATTGGTTCTAACGTGAAAACACAGTACAACAGATTGAACAGCTTACTAGGTAACTGGTAGACTCATATAGTGAAAATCCAATATGATTTTAAAATGGAAATGGTAATTATACCTTATGCATAAAATGAAGCAATTTTTTCTGATATTTAACTTTGAATGAGTAAAGAAATCAGCTATACGGTCATCAGAAATCATGATGTCACTGACACATCATACTTCCAACTCAATTATACAATATCTATCTGGCATAAATCCCTATTTCAATTAAATGATGCAAATGAACCTAGGAAGTAGGATATTACAAAAAAAGTTCACATCTATGATAAATCTGGAATTCTCGGAACCTGTCTTTTTTTGTAGGTTAGGCACTTATGAGATATTCTGGCCAGAACTGAAACTTTCAGCACAGACCAGATATCCAAGCATAGCCCAGGATCCAAGCAGTTACAAGAGCTTAGCTTAAGGCAAGGGATAAGAGTTTAGAACACCAGCAGGAGAAATGAAGATTCCTAAAGGAAGAGCCTGGAGGAAAGAAACACAGACGTGAGAAGATGTATTTTATATCTATGCTAAGAAAACCAAGTAACACTAGACGTTACTTATAACTTATGGAAACTATAGACAACTTATACTCTGAGATTCTCTGAACACTGAGGCAAAGACTGTTCCGCAAATGAACTGATTGTAAGTGGGATCTACAGTAACATGAAAAAAGGAGATGTTGAGAGTAGGGAAAGAAACGGAAATTCCTTCCTACTTGGTCCTCTGGCTTTTGCCTGTGGAAAACTACTTAAAAAAAACTGGTGTAGGAAATATAGCTAAAGAAGCATTCTGCTTAGAAAATGCCCATTTGTGTCATGCATTAAAAACTAAAAATTCATCAATAGCCATACAAACTTCTTGTTTTTTAAAAAGATGAGATACAAATGTATTTCTTGAGGCATGAAGTAATATATGAGAGAAAATAAGAATACTTAACTTGAAAAGATTAAAAGCAATCAATCAGAAGCAATGAGTAATTTTCCCATGGTACATTCAGTAAGAGAGTTAACAAGCAAAAAATGAGGAAAAGTAATCAGGTTTTACTGATAGAAAATACTCTGTATCTTGAATCACTCTGTGTGTGCATATGTGCAAATGTCCGTGTTTTCACCAAAGCAGGCATGTCTTTAGTCTGTTTATAACAAATGTGGCACTTAATTTACTCCACAGTAGGAACAGACAGAATAAGCCGAAAAAAAATTTTTTCCCAGATGGTATTTGTGAACTCTTCTATCCCATTCATGTAAACACAGAGTACGTTCTGGTTTGCTGAGTTACATATACACACTTTGACTTTGTTCGAAGTCTCAATGTTTAGTTGGCCAGAAGATCATTTCCATGCCCTGATTCACTAGGTTCCCAGGGTACCTCCACTTCCTTTATTTTATGCAATCAAAAACTGTATTAGTTTCTCCTATTTTGATAACCCTTCTGAGTGAAGTTCTATACAGGAAACTTATTACTATTTTAAAAATACTCATAAACCATTACTAGAGTGTCGTTAAGTAGCAGCCTCACAAGACTGGTAATGAGGACTGAACAGTGCCTTGTACAGGCTGCTTCTGCCAGGGACATTAATTACCAAGCGTGGTGTGAGAAGTAAGTAGGAAAGGAAGAGTCCCCGGGTTGTGTAAACAGTTAATCACTCGACTACTAGCCAAAAGGCTGTAAGTTGGAACCTATCCAAAGGCCTCTAGGAAGACAGGCCTGGCAATCAGCTTCAAAGAGGTCAAAGCCTTGAAAACCCTATGGAGTAGTTCTACTCTGTACACACAGGGTCACCACGAATCAGAATCAACTTGAAAGCAACTAAACCCAACAACAAAGTTAGAAGGGGAGGGTGAGGTGGAAACACGGAACTCTGTACATGCTAACCCAGGTAGGATTAAGCCATTATACCTCACACATAAAAATTTATTCTTTATTAGTTTTTATAATTAAAGATTATTAGAATAGCCTGAAAAACTGGTTCTGATGTGAAAACACAGTCCTACAGATTGAATAGCTTACTAGTTGCCTGCTAGATTCATATAGTGAAAATGCAGTATGATTTTAAAATAGGATTGTAATTTTATTCAGTGCACAAAATGAAGAGATTTTTCTGATACTTAACTTTGAATGAATAGAGAAAAGAATCAGTTATATAGCCAACATAAATCATGACACTTTTAAAACTTGAAAGGATATTTATTATTGCCAGTATCATAATACCAACTCAATTACTCAATTTCCAGTTGTCACAAATCTCTGCCTACTTCCAGTAAGTGATTTGGCTCAATCTAGGGAGTGGGGGAAGGGGGGAAACTAGGGTATGAAAAGGTTTCCATCTCTCTGGTAAAAGTGAAATTCTTAAGAGCTTTTTCAATCCATTTCTAATCTAAAGTATGCCATTAAACACCCCTGCAACAACAACAACCATTTACTACTACTATTACGATAATTTGTAGAAGGGATACTATGTCCCAGCAACTGCACTAAGTCCCTTACATACATTATTTGTAATCTTTACAACCCTTTATAACCACTATAAAAAGTATCAACATTCCACTTTAAAAAATAAGGAAATTACGATATTTGAGGGTTCTCTCCAATGATAATTTCTAATTAGTACTGTATTGAATCACATAAAGTTACCCATACCAAACATTTATGACCTATAAAAATGATGATTTCACTTGGTTCCAACTTTCATGATAACAGTTGGCTTAAATTTTGAAGTATAATTCAGTTTTAAAACTCTATGATTTTATTGTTCTAATCTGTTCTTTTAATCTGTTCTTCAAGTAATAAAAAACTTTATATAAAATTTAAAACTATATACTTCAATTCTTTAACTTATTCTATAATCTATATGTAAAACTCCAGTGAAGAGTAATTAACTAGGGACTAAGCCATCCATAAGCTAACAAGTAGAGTGGAAGAATGTGAAACTTCCTAGAATGGAGGGTAGGTCTGACCAAAGCACTGAGTAAGAATTAAGGGTAGTCATGAGAGATGCAAGAACTCAAATAAGAACAACAGATTAAAGAAAGAGAGGTGAACGAAATGATTTAAGGAAAATCATCCATATTTAGTCTACTTCCAGTCTTACTGTATAGTGTTCCCCAAATGAACCAACACATAGCTGCTGCCAAAATTACCAAAAAAAAAAAAAAGTCCATCATCACAAGTGCTAAATGCAGCTGATGTTCGACAAAAGTCTGTGTTGACTGATTGAACATGGAGGGCATTTAAAAAAGAAAGTATAAAGTATAAACCTTGCTGAAAACATAGTTCACCTCTGTTAAGGGAGTATATCCAGTCCTGATTTCTGTACCTCAGTAGCTACAAATTGGCCACAGAAGAAAGGAGAAAATCAAAGTCTGAAGGGCAAAAGACAGCATGTTAACTGATGTATTAAAAAAAATTTTTTTAAGACAAAAGGGTGTAGTATGATACACATTACGTATCAACCTATCAAACTTTCTAACTTGCATAGAGTTAAATGCTGAAAACATGAACAGATTCAACAAGGATTTCAAAAAATACTTGACTGAAAGGAGGGATAGCTCTTGGGAGGAAGTGTCGATCTTTTGTGATGGATATTTGGTCCATAGAGAATAAATACTGGGTTAAATGAGTAATTCTTTTTTTTCCCCGTGAATAGGTTTTCTGATTGGTACTGTTATGAAGTATAATCTTAATGATTAAAGATTATATTTTATAATTCTCCTCTATTATTTGCTATTAAAATGCTGGGGTCGCCATGAATTAGAATCTACTCAACAGCAACTGGTCATAGGTAAAATAAAGAAGATAGCGCTATGTAAATAACTGAGATATCTACATAAACTACTCCAATTACACTTTTAAAATACAACATCGGTATCATTCCACTTGCTTTTAACCAAGCATTTTTAAGCACTAAGAGGTGTATGAGTCGGAATTGACTTGATGGCAATGGGCCTCTTTTTTTTTTGTTGTTGTTGTTAAGAGGTGTATGCCCAGGAATACACATCTTCAAGAAACTCATGAAGGAGGCCAATTCATACACAAATATTAAAAACACAGTGGCTCATACCCAGGGCTCCTCATCAGAGTTACCTAAGATGCTTTGTCTAGAAGGACTCAAACCCAGAATTTCTGATGTAGCAGATATGGAGTAGAGACTTCAAGTTTTATATGGTTTTGTGTTAAAGACAAGTGGCTCTGATGTTGACTTCAAAGTTGAAAACTACTGCTAAATGCCCTGAGGCAAATGATATAATAAAAATAAAATCAATCACTCTATTAATCAGAATGATTTTATTGATTTTAATAATCAAGAACATTCAAAAGAATAAACACACACGGACACATCCACACTTCGAGCGATGCTAGGCAATATTGTGAAATAATTTTATAGGTTCTTAAGGACATTTGTTTTGAAGGAGAAAAAACACATTCATATGTGAAAAGCAAGTCATGTTTCATTAATCTAGAGACAAACCTTGTATTATTACTTAACTGTTTCAGGTAGTAGTATCATCTCTCCCACCCCAAGGAAAGTTCTCAGAAAGTTCAGGTCATGCCCCTAGCTTTTTTTAAAACAAGGCTTGGCATTTGGTTGTCCAGACCTGGTTACAAACCACAAATCAAAGGAAGTGTTTCTCAAAGTCTGGTTCTTGGAGTACTTGGATTACAAAGATCTTGGGTGTTTATTAAATTACAGATTCTTCAGCCCTGCCCAAACCATACTGAATAAGAATCCTGTGAGAGGAGTATGGATTGAGAATCTGAATTATTATATGTTCAACAAATTATTGTTAGCCAACCTGACAACTGACACAGAACTTCTACTTAAGAAGAATCCAGATTTTTATAGGCCCAATGTACAGAAGCCCCAGTGGCACAGTGGTTAAGTGTTTGGCTGTTAACCACAAGGTCAGAAATTTGAATCTACTAGCTTCTCCTTGGAAACCCTTTGGGGCAGTTCTACTCTGTCGCTATAAGTTGGAATTGACTCGACGGCAATGGGATTGGTTGGGTTTTTTAATCTATGAGTGAGAATCGACTTGATGGCAATTTAGAAGATTCATTTAATTAAAGAATTGCTATAGTACCTATGTAGGTATCAGTCATGTGCCTGCTCTTTTGCATGGAAGAGGTTAGAGGAGATATCAAGAACAAGAGCCAAGGGGCATTGGTAAAAATATTAACCTTCAAATGTTCTTTCTCATTAAGTTTTAAATTTAGGTATTAAGAGCCCTCAGTCTGGAAAAGAAGAACCAGTTAGCTGCTGAAGTTCTAGTTCACTGCTACAGGGGTCAAAGGTGCTTTCAACAGGAGACAAATGATAAAAACAAAAAGCAACCAGGCAGAGGCTGTAATGGTAGAATCACTCTCCTTTCTTCTAAATAGGCAGTAGAAGGAATTTAAGCGCATCTTGCTTATATAATTTTTGTATCACCTTGGTCAGTGCACTCTCCCATTAACACAGTCAAATAACAGAAGGATAAAAAAGTAAATCACATAGACAGCAATCTTTATTATCTTTGTCTACAAACTAGCATCATCCACATAACCACTGTTACTGCAGCTTTTGAGGAGTAAAATTTATGAAAATGTAAATTAATTTTCTTCTAAAAGTGGGACATATATATACCTTTTTTCTTTTTTTTGAAAGTTGGGGAGGGAGATGGGAAATGTAACAACGTTGTTGTTGTTGTTGTGTGCCATTGACTCCATTCCGACTCATAGCAACCCTATATGACAGAAGATAACTTTCTCATAGGGCTTCCTAAACTGTAATCTATCAGTACGGGAACAGACTGCCAGGTCTTTTCTCTCATGGAGCCACTCATCAGTTTGAACTCCTGACTTTTCAGTTACCCACTGTGCCACTATGCCTTAAAAATCCAGCACCATTGGATAGTTTTTGGTTAAGTAAATGAAGCTGACCTGGTGGAAATCAGGGCATGTGCCATGTGTACAGAGAGAAGCAGTTACTGGACTCAGGTGTCTATGCTAAAACTCAGGCCTAAGTCATCACATATTCTAATTTTGATTTTTCAAGAGAAGTGAGAAATACTAAGTTTTAATGTAAAAATGTTCTGATTTTTAAATGTTGGCAATTGTATATATTTTTTAAAAATGGTGCTTTCCAGATTCTGGTTTCATATATACAGAGCTTGGATGTCATGACTCTTGTAATTAGAACAAGAAAAAGATGAACGAACTGAAAATCAACAACTTTTCTTAGCTCCATCACAAAACTGAGCTCACAGGGCAAACTGCTCCCCTGAAAACCGGAGACAGAGACAGGGAAATAAAGAGAACCACAGCTTAGTGAAGCAGAAGCACAGGAGCAGACGCCATCTTCTACAGTGAGTACTGGTAGAAGTACTTTAAACTGTAATTGATGAATTCCTAGAGGCTCATTGTGGACTAGCTTGAGAGTCCAAAATTCTGGGAGAAGCCCAATCTTAGGGTGGCTGCTACACTTTTTTGAGTTTTACCTCCAGAGGTCCACCAGGTTCTCCCTGTGAATGAAGATCAAAGAAAAATTATCTCATGCTTACTACGGGGGCGGGGGGGTTAACCATTTTGAAATATGCTCAGAATAGTCTGTTATCCTTATAAAGGTTCGCCCTGACATAACACAGTTTATAAAGAAAATATTCTACATTCTACTTTGGTGAGTAGCACCTGGGGTGTTAAAGGCCTGTGAGCAGCCACCTAGGATACTACACCGGTCTCACCCCTTAGGGAACAAGGATGAATGAAGAAAACTGAAGACATAAGGGAAAGATTAGTCCAAAGGACTAATGGACCATATCTACCACAGCCTCTACCAGACTGAGTCCAGTACAACTAGATGGTGCCCAGCTACCACCAACTGCTCTGACGAGGATCACACTAGAGGGTCCCACGCAGAACTGGAGAAAAATGTAGAACAAAATTCTAACTCAAAAAGAAAGACCAGACTTGCTGGCCTGCCAGAGACTGGAGAAACCCTAGAGCATAGCCCCCAGACACCCTTTCAGCTCAGTAATGAAGTCACTCATGAGGTTTACCCGTCAGCCAAAGATTGGACAGACCCATAAAACAAGACTAAAGAGGCACACCAACCCAGGGGCAGGAACTAGGAGGCAGGAGGGAACAGGAGAGCTGATAACAGGGAACCCAAGGTTGAGAAGAGAGAGTGTTAACATGTCGCAGGGTTGTCAACCAATGTCATGGAACAATGTGTGTTCTGACTGTTTAATGAGAAACTAGTTTGTTCTGTAAACCTTCATCTAAAGTACAACAAAAAATAAAATAAAGGCTTGCCCTGAAGGGAAACTATTATACCAGAGCCTAACCAAGTTGGGTTGTACTAAAACTTAACCAGCTTGTGGGAAGGGAAACACCCAACTCCAGCTTCCTCTAGCCTTGCGGTCTCACCTAAGAAGCACTTGTGAAAGTCACAGATCAGGGACAGAGGCTCACTAAAAGACTGAGATCTAATCATAGAACACTTCCTATTTTCTCACACCTTAACACCACATCAGTAGCATTCCTATATAATCACACTGGGTTATGCAAAAAGAACTTCAAGTCTCACATCTTGTTAAGCAGGAGTCTCCAGGGAAACCCAAAGATAAGACGGGAGACAAACTAGGACACAAGAGGAAATTTTAGCCTCTGACACCACAGGTATAACAAACAGTAAAAAAAAAAAAAAAAAGAAAAGAAAAAATCCTAACTCCTAGCCAGAAAAACGTAAAACTTCAAACTAAACATTTATGTGCATCAACTCCTTTTACCCGACATCACATCTACTTTAAAACAAAAAATTACAAGGCATGCTAAAAGCCAAAAAAAAAGTCTAAAGAGACAGGGAAAGCATCAGAACCAGACTCAGATATGGCAAAGATTTTGGAATTATCAGATCTGGAATTTAAAATCACTGTTATGAATATGCCAAGAGCTCTAATGGAAAAAGTAAAAAATGTGCAAGAACAAATAGGTAATGTAAGCAGAGAGGTGGAAACTGTAAGAAAGAATCTAAAGGAAATGCTAGAAATTAAAAACAGTGTCACAAAAATGAAAAATGCCTTTGATAGCCTCATCAGTCAACTGGATGTGGCCAAGAATCAGAGAGCTTGAAGGTATGTCAACAGAAACTTCTCAAATGAAAAACGCAAAGAGGAAAAAAGAATAAAAGAAATGGAAAAGAATATCCAAAAACCATGAGACTATTACAAAATGTGTAATGGAAATACCAGTAGGAGAAGAAAGAGAGAAACAAACACAATAAATATTTGATGTAATAATGGCTGAAAATTTTCCAAAATTAATGATAGAAAACAAACTACAGATCTATGAAACTTGGAGAACACCAAACAGAATAAATACCAAAAAAAGGAAAACCATACCTGGGCATATAATATTCAAACTGCAGAAAACCAAAGGCAAAGAGAAACTTGAAAGAACCCAGAGGAAAACAAAATACCTTATCTACAGAGGAACAAGGATAAGAATTGCATTGAACTTCTCTTCAGAAATCAGGCAAGCAAGAGAGAAGAGTGAAAAATTTAAGAGTTAAAAGAAAAAAAAACCACCAACGTAGGAGTCTGTATCTAGCAACATTACCCTTTAAAAGTGAAGGAGAAATGAAGACTTTCTATGGCAAACAAAAATTGAGGGAATCTGCCACCAGCAGATGTGCTTTGGAGCCCTGGTTGCTCAGTGGTTTAGAGCTCGGTTGCTAACCAAAAGGTTAGAGGGTCGAATCCACTAGCTGCTCCTTGGACACCTTATGGGGCAGTTCTAGTCTGTCCAATAGGGTTGCTGTGAGTTGGAATCAACTCAGTGGCAACGGGTTTGGTTTTGGATTAGACCTGCTTTCCAAGAAAGGTCAAAAGAAGTTCTTTAGAGAGAAGGAAAATGATATAGACCAGAAACACAGCGAGAAGAGCAGTAGAGAAGGAATAAATAATGGCAAAACAATTACTTTACTTTTCTTATTCTTAATTGATCTAATAGATAACAGTTAATTCAAAATAATAATAGCAACAAAATATATCAGGTGATTATAGTTAAGTGAACTGAATGATAACAGTGTTATAACGGATACAAGAAGAAGAACTGGGATTATTGTTATAAATTACCTGTACTACACACGAAGGGAGCCCTGGTGACACAGTGGTTAAGTGTTAGACAGCTAACCAAAAGGCTGGCAGTTCAAATCCACCAGCCACGCCTTGAAACCATATGGTGCAGTTCTACTCTGTTCTATAGAGTTACTATGAGTCAGAATCAACTAATGTCTACAGGTTTGGTTTGGTTTTTGGACACATGAAGTGGTACAGCGTTATTTGAAAGTAGGCTTAAATTAACTGTAAATGCATACTTCAAAGTCTAGGTCAATCGTGAAAAAGATTTTTTAAATGAAGCATAATTCATATGCTAAGAGAGGAGAGACAATGGAATAATATAAATGCTCAATTAAAATCACAGGAGGCAGAAAAGGAGTGGAAAACAGAAAAAAAACAAAAAAAGGGCAACAAATAGGAAGAGTTACAAATATGGAATATGTAAAACTAAATATATCAATAATCACTTTAAATATGAATGGTCTAAGTATACCAATTAAAAGACAGGGACTGTCAGAATGATTAAAAAAAAAAAACAAAAACCCAACTATCTCTTTCTACAAGAAACCCACTTTAAATATAAAAACAAAGATAGATGAAAAGTAATGGATGGAGAAATTTATAGTATGCTAACAACACTAATCAATAGAAAGCTGGAGTAGCTACATTTCAGACAAAGAAGACTTCAGAGCAAAGATAACTTTCAGGATTAAAGACATGTATTACATAAAGTGATTAATATGGAATAACAATCCTTAATGTCTATTGTCTAACAACAAAGTGTCAAAACACATGGGGTAAAAACTGAGAGAAATGCCAGGAAACAACGGGAGAACTCACTGTTCTAGTTGGAGCCTTCAGCACCTCCGTATCAGTAACTGACAGGTCCTACAAGCAGACAGTCAGGAAGCACACAGTTGTTCCTAATAGACAGTTACAGAACATTCCATCCAATAACAGCAGAATACACATTCTCCTCAAGCCCACATGGAATATTCACCAAAACAGACCACATTTTCGGTCCAAAAAGATACCTTAACAAAGTCAAAAGAATAGAAATCATAAAAAGTAAGCTCTCAGACCACAATGGAATTAAACTAGAAGTCAATAACAGAAAGATAGCTACAAAAGCCAAAATATTTGGAAATTAAAAAACATACTTCTAAATAACACATGGGTCAAAGAAGAAGCTTCAAAAGAAATTTAAAAGTATTTTTAAATAACTTTAAATGAAAATAAAACTTAACAAAATTTGTGGAATACAGCAAAAAGTCTTTAGACAGAAATTTACAGCACTGAATCAAAAAAAAAAAATCAAACTCGTTGCTTTCGAGTCGATTCTGACTCATAGCAACCCTGTATGTCAGAGTAGAACTGCCCCACTGGGATTCCACAGAGTGGCTGGTAGATTTGAACTGTCAACCTTTTGGTTAGCAGCCGCACTCTTACCTACTTCGCCACTAGGGCTCTATAGCACTGAATACACTTACTAAAATAAAAAAGAAAGCTCTAAAATCCATAATATAGGCTTCTGCCTCACAAAACTAGAAAAAGAAGAGCAAATTAGAATTAAACTAAGAAGAAGAAAAACAAGAAATACTTTGGGAATTTTAACAAAATATGTATAAGTCCTCGAGAATAAAAAATATAAAAATCTGCTAAGAAAAATTAAAGAAGGCCTAAATAGACACATCATGCCCATGGATTAGAAGATGAAATATTGTTAAAATATTCATCTCCCCAAATTGATCTATAGATTCGATTAAATTCCCACATATGCTTTTGTAGAAATTTATAACCTGATTCTATACCTTCTTTAGAAATACAAATATCCTAGAACAGCCACATCTTGTGGCATCAGAAAGTCAGGAAATCCTCAAGGATGGGGGCCTGTTGAAAGGACATAGGAGCCAATCTGAAAGAACTCCTAATGGCCAAGGCTGGAACACTTTAAATAACAAATAAATAATGATAGCTCTGGATAATGATCCCTAGAATAAAATTTAAATATACATTAGTCCATGTAGATATATGTAGAAAATTGAATACATAAAGAAGACAAAGGACAGTTCACCCTTACAGACAAATTCCAATTAATAAATGTAGAAAGAAAAAAGGAAACAGAAAACCAACATTAAGTAAACACCACAATAATAACCGTCTCAGAGGAGATTCACTAACGTATGCTAAAACTAATAAGAAAAATTTTCAAGGAAACAGAACATTTACATAGTCACAAAGTATTTCCTCCAAGAGACTTATTAAGCACAAAATGAAAAATAGTAAGTTTCCAGTGAAGAAACCAAGCACACACCACCTTAACCAAGTTTTTAAGGTCAAGAATCGACTCGACGGCACTGGGTGGGTTATCACAAATAATAAGACATATTAACAAAATGAACCCCTTCATATGATGCACTGGGAAGAACATATCACTTCTGTGGTATTTTTACCAAAAATGCATAACTTCATTCTAACCCAAATACAGGAGTATTCTACAAAATAATTGACCAGTACTTTTGATCATGAAAGAAAAGGGAAGAATGAGGAACTGTCAAAGATAGGAAGAGGCTACAAAGATAGTACAACTAAATACAACATGGTATTTTCAACTGGATGCTGGAATAGAAAAAGGACATCAACGGAAAAGCTGATGAAATTCAAATAAAGGCTGTAATTTAGTTAACAGTATTATACCAATGTTCGTTTCCTGGTTTTGATAATTGTATGATGGTTATATGAGATGTTAACATTACAGGCAGCTGGGTGAAAGGTATACAGGAGTTCTCTGTACTATTTGTGTTATTTTTCTCTAAAGTCTAAAATTAGTTCAAAATAAAAAAGTTAAATATAAAGTTCTGAAAAAACGATCGTGACAGAAAGCAGATGAGTGAGTGACTGTAAAAGAGCACAAGGGGACTTTCTTGGATGATGGAAATGTTTGTTCTAGATCATGATTGTGTTGGTGGTTACATAACTATATTGAATTGTCATAATTCATTATGTTATGCATTTAAACTTGGTGAATTTTATATGTGAATTATACTTAAATAAAATTTACAAGATTCCAGACATAAGTGTAATCTTTAAAAAAAAAGTTGTTGGGTTGAAATCCCCATATAAGCAGAATGCAGAGGAGAGATACCAAACAAGATTATATATATTCTTACCAGATTAATTAACTGAGTGTGCACGACATCTTCTACCAAAACTGCTGTTTCATGAAGAGGTCTCCTAGCATCTCCTAAAGAAAACCTGTAAATAAATTAAACACACCAACGTTAAAGGCTATGAAACTAAGAAAGGCAAAAAGTGAAAAATCTGCTTAAGAAAATACAAACTGTTATTTCAAATAAAAGACTAGATGTAAATTTTCTCTAAACAAAGAAAATAAATCTCTCCTACATAAGCAACAAATTCCAAAGAAAAATATAATGTTATCTATGCCATTTCTTGATTTGTGTAGTACGTTTTTAAAGGGCATTTACTGTTTTCAAAATGAAAAATACTAACAATGACTCCATAATACTGGCAAC
Organism: Loxodonta africana; assembly: GCF_030014295.1. Lineage (NCBI taxonomy): Eukaryota > Metazoa > Chordata > Mammalia > Proboscidea > Elephantidae > Loxodonta > Loxodonta africana. The sequence goes on from NC_087342.1 coordinate 107,988,419, forward strand.
TCGAAAATCATGATACCACATCCAAACTACCAATAAAAGAACACAGTAATAGCCATAAAGTTATAAAAGCATGTGATAAAATCAAAATGAAAGTAGTTTAAAAATTTTTATGTTAATGCCATTTAAATTATAATTTCCAGTTACATACAAATAGATTATCAAGAACGGATAACAAAATTAATCTTAAAAGTCATTTTCCCAACTTTCATTTCTGCCAATATGGTAGACTAGATTTGTAGAGAATACCTTCCTGGTAAAGAATACCTAAAGTGCATGATAATATATTAGAAACTAACTTTTAAAGCATGCCTTAACTAGCAATGAAGAAGATAAAACCGAAGTCAAACAAGATGAGAAAATGCAGTTCCAAAGAGTTAGAGAGTACAGGAGCCAAGATTTATTCTGAAGACATTCACATATTTATAGTAGCTTAACAGCCTGGTTTTGAACTAGCAAAATATTCAAAGTAAAGGAAAGAGTGCTGAGAGCCCATACAAGGTAGGAGGTCAGTTTGAAGAACCCAATAAGGCATTGGGAAACCTGCACCCAGTGATGGTCATACCCCCAGTGTGTGAACTAGGGAAATACCAACTGCACAGAAGGAACATTGCCTATCTCAGCCAAGACTCTGAGCAGAAGAGAAAAAAAAAATTATTTTCTGAGAGCTGTTAACTACAAATTCACATTCATGACTGCTGCTAGAATACTTGCTACCCAGGTTTCTTAAAAAAAAAAATCAAGCCAAAAATTAAATTAAAGTGATTCTATATTGATAGTGGCTACAGGCCACCTAGCAGGAACAAATGCAAATCATCTCTTGAAAAACACATTTTAAACAGAGACCTGAAAGAATTCCCACAGATGATATGTCAGGAGCCATAAGTTTAAAATCAAAACTCATTACATACATAAGGAAGCAATTCATCATGAGAGAGAGTGAGCAGAATCAACAAACTGCAGAATCAGACCCACAAAGGCTATAGATCTTGGAATAACTGGATTACTTACATGTATGTGAGTCATGTTTTAAAAAAGAGAAAAGTATACATACGAACAAAAAACTATCAAAATTGGTTGTATTTGAAAAAGCACTAAAGAAATACAAATGAAAAATACAATAATGTTATTTTAAAACTTAACAGATTTAAGAGAAGACTAAAAAAAACAAACAAAAAAAAAAGAGAGAAGACTAAATATAGCTAAAAAGATAGTGTTCAGAACAACCGATCTGAAGAAATCACTCATAAAACAACATGGACAAGAAAATATTATGATCAATAGTTAGACAAAACTTAGATACTGTGGTAAAATAGATTAATTTCTAGAAAAATACAAATGACCAAAACTGTTTTGAGACAACCTAAATTGTCCTATAATTTTTCAAGAAATTGAATCTGTAGTAAAAATAATCTTCCTCATTTGAAATGTTCTACTAAACATTCAAAAACAAATCTTTCTTAACTTGACACAACTCTTTCACAGAATAGAAAAAAGACACCCTCCTCCCTTTTTCTGAAGCTAGTATAACCTTGGTATCAAAACTAGAAAAGAACCATGAAAGAAAGGAACATTATGGATAAATTCTATTCATGCACATAAACAAAATAAAAATATGAGTAAAACAAAATATTAGCCAACTGAATTTTGCAATGTATTTAAACAAAGAATAATATATTATGACTAAGATATGTTTACCACAGAAAGAGCTCAAAATTTTAAAAAACTATATTAATCTACTTTACTTCAAAATATGAAAAGAGAAAAAAATATATGATTATCTCAACAGATGCAGAAAAATCACTCAACAAAATTCAACAGCCCTTCAAGACAAAAACTTTAGCAAATGTAGCCTAACAGGGAATTTCTTAAATCTGGTCAAGGGAGTCTACCAAAAACCCTATAGAAAACAACATACACTCAGTCCCTTTGAAACTCAGGTCAGTATGAAGATGCCCACTATCACCACTTTTAGTCAATGTAATACTGAAGATTACAGACAGAACAATAAGACAAGAAAATATTTAAACTATTAAGTGTTAAACAAGAAATATACTGTCCTTATTCACAGGTCATCTGAATCTACACAGAAAATCTAAAATAATCTAGAAACAATTTATTTGAATTAATAAAAAGTTAGCAAGTCTTCCAGCTATAAGGTCCATCTATAAAAATCAACTGCATTTCTAGTCACCATCAACAAAAAGCCAGAAAATACAATTTTTAAAAATATATATTGATTATAAAATTCATACGAAAGGGACAAGAGACAAAAATAGTCAAGATAGTCTTGAAAAGTAAGGTGGGAGGATATGTTCTACATACAAGACTTATAAAGATACAGCGATGAAGACAGCATGTTATTGGTGCCAAAAAAAAAAAAAAAAAAACCCATTGCCGTTGAGTCAATTTTAACTCATAGCGACCCTATAGGACAGAGTAGAACTGCCCCATAGGGTTTCCAAGGAATGCCTGGTGGATTCAAACTGCCAGCCTTTTGGTTACCAGTCATAGCTCTTAACCACTATGCCACCAGGGTTACTGGTACAAGGACAGACAAATAAACCAATAGAACAGCAACAGAATGGAAAACCTCATTAGAAAGTAAACTCCACAAGGGCAAAAAATCTTTGGTTCTGTTCAGTTATGTTCAGTTCTGAATACTTTGAACTGTCTGCAAAATGCCCCTTTTCCATTATCGTAAGTTACTTCATGTCCCACTGTGCAAAAAACACGGTTATCAAAGTTAAATATTCTGAGAAAGGCTTAGTTCACTAATTGGCTCACAGATAAAACTACATACTCAATTCACTAATCTAATAAAAATATTTTATAAATACTTCTTATATCAATAAAATACACAAATGGCAAGTTATACCTCAAGGTTTTACAAGTTAACGCTTTTCTACTACATACAGTCCTCATCAGCATAAACATGTGAAGTGTCTTCAAAGCAGCTATGAAGATGTATACTATCAGGTATGTCATTTGATAAATACATTATTTTAATTTTAATTTTCAGGGTTGTTGGTACTTCAGCTTTTCCCCACAGTTTTTCTCACATTACCAGGTCTCTTGCCTACCCAGAGAAAGCTAGATATTGGCCTGGTGGTTTTTGCAAAATAGAAATGAAAACCACTACAACCAGCCAAAGTCGTCTTTTTTTTTTTTTGCTCTGCAATGTATGTGGTATTTTTAAGCCACTTAAGGACAAAATCTAAGTAACTGATAATTACACCAATCTTTTTTCTTCCCTCTTAAAGATCTACTGACCACTCACTGATGTTTTGACTGACTTGCCCTGGGTCTATTCCCAGCCAAAACAGTCTGATAACCAATCCCTACATAGATTGCCTAGATGGCTGTAAGAACACCAGTACTGCTGGACCAGCCTCCACTTAAGGTCTTTCAGGAAACCCCTAAAAAGGTTTGTCACTCTCCTGGTCTTTTACGGTAGCTTCATGGCTATGTCAAACTATGCTCCGATTTAGGAAGGACTGTGGCTCTGATAGCCATGATTACAAGCAGCAAGTCCAGAGCAATCCTGCAGGATTCCACTGGGTAATGGCAGTGTGGCAGAGTCATTTACATCCTACATTCTTACCCAAAGCAAGACTGGTTTTATTCAATCCCAGGACAAATATCTCACTGAGCACTAGGGCAGCTTACTCTGCAATTCCCTTGTCAAGTGCATAATGAAAGTATGAAATAAATGAAACAGTTCATGAGGTGAAGTTAAACTCCTTATTCTGTACACTTACAGTCAGATACAGGAAGATATATGCTGACCAAAACCATGGGATACTGTTCCAAAAAGCCTGAAAAACTTCAAACTGACCCATTCTGTATTTTTCCATTATGTGTGCCCAACACAGTCTAAAAGTGGGGGAGATCCTTTAAATAGACACCTATTGAAAAATAAAAAAAATACTATAAATAGAAGGTGCCAGAACAGAAGAAAAGAACTACTTACAAAGATATTTCCAAAACACAGAAAACAAATTTTTAAAAATATGCAGAGTCTAACTATAGTCATGCTGTGCTCTCAAAAAAACAACAAAATCCATTTCAATAGTTTCTAACAGCAGTTTAAAAAATGGGGGCTGGATATTTGCTCAACAGTCTATGTTGACCCCATATTTGAACATCACATTTATTAGTAATCTATGCCCAGATGCTTTCCCACTATGGCAATACACTTTGTCTATAAATTCTAAAACATCATTTCACTTCAAAATCGTTTGCTATGCTCTGATATACATGATAATGTATCCATAGACCCATTATGTTCACATGCACTTATCCCTAACTGTGAAAGGCAATCAACTCCAAACTCTTTTACTTAATTTGTGTTATTGTTGAGAATATACACTGTAGAACACACACCAATTTAACAATTTCTACATGTACAATTCAGTGATCTTGATTACATTCTTTGAGTTGTACAACCATTCTTACCCTCTTTTTCAATTTGTTCCTCCTCCATTAACATAAACTCATTACTTCCTGAAGTTCTTACCTAATCTTTTGAGTTGCTGATGTCAATTTGATCCCATATAGGTAGATCTTAAAAGAGCACAGTGCTCAAGGCAGACATTCTTTACCAGTTAAACTACTGTTTGGTTTTATGAAGACTTCAGGGGATATTTTTGGTTTAAGGTTTAAAAATTATCTCAGGGCAATAGTTTCAGGGGTTCATCCAGCCTCTGTGACTCCAGAAAGTCTGGATTCTGTGAGAATTTAAAATTCCATTCTACATTTTCCCCCTTTTGATCAAAGATTCTAGTGATGAAAAGAAATTAGACTGGAAGGTAGATGACCTGGTTCTAGTTGCCATTAAGCAGTACTGTAACCTTGACAAATAACTTCTCTGAGTATCTCAGTTCTTCAGTCACATAAGGAGGGGACTGAATTAGATGATTTGAAAGATGCTTTTTTCACATATTTAATTTTGGCCTATGAAAAAAACAGCTATAATCCTTAAATCCCAAACATGTCTGTCTTTAAAATCTTAGATCAAAATCTTCAGTCATAGTAACTCCAAACCCTTTTAATGGTATAACTCATCAGCAAAAAAAAAAAAAAAAAAAAAATTGAGTAAGCACAAGCAATATGTGTATATTACTTCTTTTAAAATCATATAAATTTAATACATACTGTCATTAGGATGGCCAATCATCCCGGTTCACTTGGGAGTGAGGGGTTTCCCAAATGATTTTCTACCAAATAAATCAGCCTAATAAGTACTAAATTTTTAATAAGTACTAAAAGGTCGCGACATACTGTATTTTTACGCAAACAATGCACGTCTTCCATGTTTGCTTGCCAACTGCTCCCTCCCCCTCAGATATTTTCGTTATAATCACCACTATGCTAATTTTTTTTACGTTGCTGTAAAAAAATTAGCATAGCAAGCTTATAAAAATACCGCGAGGAGGGAGGGTGTAGTTGGCAAACAAATGTAGAAGGTGTGCATTATTTGCATAAAATATGATGCTCTTCACAACAAAAGGACAAGACAGAAAACGGGTTCTTTCAAGGGGAATGAATAATAAATACAACTTGTATATACACTTTCAAACCACAACCCTATTATTTCAGTTCTAAGGCCCCAAAATAGAGAAACAAATAGCACTTGTGGAATTTATCCTTTCATCTGGAGTTGATGCTTTTCCATGCTTTGAGGTTGAGAGTGAAACTCATGATGGTGGATGAGGAGTGACTTCTCATAGTAGTCACTGTTCCCACTTGGGAAGAAAGGGCACCAAGATGAATGAGCTGCCAGAGATGTGAGCCCAAAAAAACAAATGCAGCTCACATGGCCAGTATCCAGCTAAGAAGGTTACAATAATGCAGCTAAAAGTGCCCTTACATCCTGGCCATCAGCTGCAAAGAAGTCAGTAGTGATGAAAAGAAATTCGACTGAAAGTTAGATGACCTGGTTCCAGTTCCTGTTGAGTAGGGCTGTAACCCTGGCAAGTAACTCACCTGGGTACCTCAGTTCTTCAATCATATAAGGACGGGACTAGATCAGGTGGTTTTGAAAATGCCTTTTTCCAATATATAATTTTGTCCTGTGATGACACAGGTATAATCCTTAAATCCAAAACATGTCTGTCTTCAAGACTGAGGTAAGACTATTCTAGGAAAATTAGCTTTACAGAGTAAATTGAGTGGAAAAAAAAAAAATTGAGTAGCAATCATAAAATTAAGAGGAAAGAGAAATAAGAAAATGGGTAACACAGATTAAATAAGTGAACAAAAACGAATGGAGGAAGGGCAATAATGCTACAATTTATGTTATGTGTGGAAATAGTTTCCAAGAAACATTCTATTGCCCCTTCAAGGAGTCAAAGTAGTGTTTGCACTGGCAATAATATCTCAGAATTTTATATTATTCTTTTTCAGTATATTTATGGGGCCCACCATGAATCTAAAATACTTGTTTTCAAAATTTCAAGTACCAACTAAGAATAAAGGGGAAGAATCTGATTAATTTTAACTGAAGAATTCTGAAAGAGAAGCAAAAGCAGTATGTTTGGCAATAATCTGTAGCAGACAGCATGCTGGGCGAGTCACCAAGAATACAAGGCCGACAAGCAGATCTGCTCATTAAGGCATCCAGGAACCAAACATAAAAGAAAGGACAAAGAGACGTTTCTTTACTACCATGTGTGTGTCTTCTTGGATGCTGAGTTGCTTTCAGTACTTACCACTGGCTACAAACTCTAATGTGGTTAAATTATTGTGGATGCTGTGGTTAAGTAATTGCTGTGGTCTTGGGAGCTAGTTAGTTTTTTTTTTTTTATTAGCTCTGGTTTTTTGGATGATTTCCTACTTCAGGTAATTGACATTACTTTGGAATTGTACTATGTGACTACTGCTTGGTGTAAGAAGGCCCAGAGTGACTTTCTGTCCCCAAAAGAAAGTTTCCTTTTTCCCTTCACTACTATTTGATTATATATTTATAGACTACATATTACTATAATACCCAGGAATTTCTCCTAACTGGAATTAGAATGACTAGCAGGCTAGAGCCCTAACGTACACTCTAGTCAGCTAACTTGGCGCTAGACAACACACGCAAACACAGACATCATACTGTTTATGTCATTCTTACCCAATATTTGTTGAGACTCATTTACTCCCTGTCCCCAAAAAAAAAAAAAGGTGCAAAAGTTTGGCCGCAATTAGTCATTTAAAGCAATCGGACGGTCGTAAACACATGCAGGTTATTCTTACTTGTCAATTTTTAATAACTCTACTCTTCACAACTCTATGATTTTACTTATTTATTTATCTGAATTCAGTTAACAATGGCTTTGAGAAAGTAAAAATATAAGTAAATTGAAATATCAAGTATCTAAGACAGTTTTTCTAGCTTGTTTCTTATAGCTTACGTTCTCAAAATCCTTTTCCCCACCCTCCTTACTATAGTGTATATTTGTATATAATTTTTACTCCATTAAAGTATAAATATCTGAAGATACAGAAAAATCAAGATTATAAAATTTATGATCTAAAATAATACCAATGTGAAAAATACAGAGATACATACATTTTTGTTTAAAATAAAAGGCAAGATGGAGTAATATCTCAAAAATTAAATATTTAAATCATCTACGGGTATTAATCACTCAATCAAGAAATATTTACTAAGTACCTACTTTGTGCTAGCCACTGTTTTAAGTATTTAGGATACATCAGTAAACAAAACAGACAAAAAAATAAGTGGGGCTTACATTACTGTGGAAAAACACAGTAAAAATGTACATAATAAATGACTAAATAAATTATATATATTAAAAAGATGATGGGAAAAAAGAAAAAGCAGAATGGAATCAGGTGTTAGGAAACATGTGCAGGGGAAGGGAGGCAGTGTGAAATATTAAAACGAGTATTTATTCATTTTTGATGAGTGAAAAGAAATTGCTTTTAAGAACTGAGAGAGAAGAAATAAATTAGAAAATTTTCTTAAACCAAAATTTTCTAAACCCAAAGAAAGCTCACCTAGAACTATCAGAGCACAAGGCACAGAAGTGTGCATCTGAGGAAGTTTACAAAAAATTGTAAAATGGCCATATTAATTCCTTCTAACAGTTTGTTATCAGAATAAAGTTCTTGCCTCTCACTGGTCAAGAATGAACAGGTAAGACATGGAGAATTTTCTATATGAGCAAAGCTTTATTGAAGAGTCTTGTAAGCGGAGACAAAGAGGGCCTAGAGCAATGCTTACCCCTGTCTCACAGAACAAAAACTACCCTGGGTTTTTAAAAGTTCTTGGGCAGTTAAAGATTCATGTTTATTCACAGGCATAGGTGGGGTTTTCTAGCAAGTGGCCCGTTTTAGGCGGGGATAGATTAACTAAGGTGCGTGCGCCACAGCTTCTAAGATGGCTTCTGTCCCAGAAGCCTCTGGGATTTGTAGCAGGACTTATTGTGGGGTGTCATGCCTGCACAGTCTCTCACTCCCCGAGTTCGATTCCTGGCTGCTGCTGTTGCCCCTCACTGCCCCTGGTGGAAGGTCACATAGCGGTCACAGGTGGATTTTCTGCACATGTCCCTGGGGCTGGTTTTCTCCAGCTGTTTCTGAAAGACAACTTTAAAGAAGCTTGCGGGCTATTTTCTGATACCCTTTTTTGCCCCATTGTTCAGCAGAATGGCTTTGTTTCTGTGCCCTGCCCATTTCCTGTTACTTTTTGCAGATGTGGGGGGCCCTCTGTGGCCTGTCTTAAGTTCATAAGGCAATTTTGCTAATATTTCCTATATTCCTAAAAAGCATACATCCCCATCTTCCAGTTAAAATGGATAGCAGCGAAGACCAAATGATCGTAAGTGTCCCTGTTTGAGGAATAGGAAAGATACAAATGAAAAGTAGAGCAATCACTGAAAGTCAGTTCAGAAGGGAACCAAAGAATTTAGTCCATTTGTCTGGTTTTAAAAAGAAGGAAAATAAAGGCCAAAGAGGTTAAATAACCACCTCAAGGTCACAAATCCAGTTAGATTTAAAAGGCAAATCCTAGGCCTTCTAATTTATTCAAAACTTTTCTACCATACGTGCTAAATGTGCAAAAACTAACAAATCAAGCGAACTAACCTTAAATGATCATTTAGCGAAGATTAAGATTGATCAAACAATATAAAGGAAGTCTGGTTCAATAACTTTGTAGAACTAATTAATTTTTCAAAAGATTTTTAGGGAGATAGGTAGTAACATCAAGAAAGTTATTTTAGTCCTTTAGGCTCCCAAAACATTTAATTACATAAAGTCCTAATCACTAACTTATTTTTGCTAAAGCTTAACAGTCAAAGATTTAACTTCTAGAACACTGGAATAAGGCACACTACAATTATAACAACAGCTTATACTCATATAGGACTCTTCTCACTATTTCAAGCAAACTGTGAATATGCAAAAAGGATACAATATCACCCACATTTTACAGACTTTCGATCAGAGATTAAAGAAGGTTAAGGGATTTGACTATGGCATTAGCAATACTAAGTGTCAGAATTACATGCTTTGAGATAGACATGTAGAGAATTTTGCAGTATATAACCTTTAGAAAATTACCCACATAAAATAGATATAAACAGAGCATATGGTAGTAGTTCTGCCCAAATTAGTGTTGTCCTGAAAAAAAAGGATAGTGTGATTCAGCGAGTTTGGGAACGCCTAATATTTTAATCTTCTCTAGGTTTGTAACAAATGTTACTGTATTAAAGGCTCTGAAGGGTCTGCAGAAAACAACAAAAAACCCTTTTGTTTTCGGTGTACTAACTGTGCATATAATCGTTTTTCTAAGGCCCCCATAGTTGTATAGCATTGAAAATCAATCTTTGAAACAATGACTTAAGCCAAGAGAGGTCCAAAATGACTTAAGGACTTAAGTGATGGGATTCCAAATAAACTGCAGTCCAAGGCATTACAACTTCAGAGTCAAATTCTTCAGTTTTAAACAATGAGATGATGATGGTGGTGATAATAACAAACACTTGAGTTCTTTAAAATTTATTTATTCATTCAACAAATATTTGTTGAAAGTCCACAGATCATGAACTAGCTGAAAATTTAAAAAATTCTCACAAACTATGGAAATGACTGATTTTCTATAGCCATGGTAGTAACAACTAGCCAGTTTCAAATGAGTACCTTCCTTTCTACAGGTGATGTCAACTTCCAGAAGAACTCCCATCCCTGAACTCCATGCTTCTCAAAAACCAGTAAGATCAGGAAACCTTCCTTGCTGAGAAACTATATGTGGCCAGCATACCTCTCCCTTTTTATGTTGTTGCTGTCTGCTGCCATCAAGTCAGCTCCTGGCTCACAGTGATCCCACGCACAAGAGGATTAGATCATCATGATCCATATGGTTTTCACTGGTTGATTTTTGAAAGTAGTTCACTGAGCCTTTCTTCCCAGTCTTGGGAAGCTCTGCTGAAACTTGTTCAGCATCATAGCAACTCACAAGCCTCCAAAGACAGGTGGTAGCTACGCTTAAGGTGCAATGGCTAGGAATCAAACCCAGATCTTCTGCATGGAAGGTAAGAATTCTATCAGTGAACCACCACTGCCCCCTCGGATATTCAGATATTAAGTGATAGCCTCATTATACTTTGACACAGTATATGAGAAGGTCTGATCTCACAAACCTGTCAGTCTAAACTCTCTTCTATTCTCCCTTTTAACTTATTTTCAAAGACTTCAAACCTATAGAAAAATTGAATGAACAATACAATGTTGTTAGGTGCCCTTGAGTCAGTTTCTATGCATAGCAACCTCATGTACAACAGAACAAAACACTGCCCAGGCCTGCACTATCCTCACAATCATTGCTATTTCTGAGCCCACTGTGTCAATCCATCTCGTCAAGGGTAGTCTTCTTTTTCGCTGACCCTCAAACTTACCCAGCATGATGTCCTTCTCTTGATAACATGTCTCTCCTGATAACATGTCCAAAGTATGTGAGATGAAGTCTCGCCATCCTCACTTTCAATGAGCACTCTGGCTGTACTTCTTCCCAGACAGATTTGTTCGTTCTTCCGGAAGTCCATGGTATATTCAACATTCATCACCAACACCAAGATTCACAGGCATCATCAGTTCTTCTTTGGTCTTCCTTTTTCATTGTCCAGCTTTTGCATGTGTATGAGGCTACCAAAAATACCACGGCTTGGGTCAGATGCACCTTAGTCCTCAAAGTGACAATATGATGAAAACCTATATACCCTTCACTTAGAATCGCCAGTCATTAACACTTTGGCATATCTGCTATACCTCTCAATACATATCCATATGTTTGTACCTTTATCTATATCTATTTTTCTTTGAACAGTAAACATCTAAGCGCTTTACATGTGTGTGGCATATTTGCATGTATTATGCCATTTAAACCACTTAGTGACTCACTATCACTATATCTATTCTTCCTCTTCTTGGAGAGGTCTTCCTTATAGTAAGTTAAATTTTAGATTTTTTTAAACTGCCACACACTGGGCTTAGTTTTACCCTCTGGAACAAGGAGGAAATATCAAATCTTTCTTTTACATGACAAGTCTTCAATAATACAAAGAAATCTTGCTTTAAATTTTTATTTTATTCTTTTTTGTTAAATAGCATCTTGTTACAATAGCTTTATCAAGATATCATTCACATACCATAAATTCACTTGTTTAAAGGGTACAATTCAATGATCTTTAGTAAACGTACAGAGTTGTACAACCATCACCACAATCCAATTTTAGAACATTTCCATCGTTCCAAAAACATGCCTGCCCATTTACAGCTAACCTTAGTCCCAGCCCCAAATAACCAAGCCCCTCTGGTCTTCTTCAGGTTAAAGAAGCCTCATTTCTCATCATAGGTCTTAATTTAAATGGCAAGTCTTTGGACAGACCTTCCCCAGCTACCATCACTTTGAATCCCCACTTGAATCAGAGTGGTCCTGCATTTATTTGGTTTATATATTGAGGTCCTGTGAAAGATTTTTTTTGAAGAAAAAGGCTGCAAACCTTTTAAATAAACAAAAGGAATGAAAACCTCCAGTCTAAGTGTTGAAAAAGGCATAAATTAAGAATAAAGCCTTGTAGCAAAGAGGTATCCCAGAAGACAACAGATCCATTTATCAATAATTTGGGGAGATTAGATTTGAATCAGCTTTCAAGTAGCTTTTGTCTGCACTACAATTCTCCATCTCATCCAGAGAAACATTTAGAAAGCTGATGATAAATGTCTTGCTGAAATTTTGTACACTACTGCCATGGCATTACCATATCAGAAAGGGAAATTTTACTCTTACATAAACTGTAAACTCATGCAAATTCCTACTAATTGCAAATCCTATGTCTGGATTGTGGTAACTGTTGTACAACTCTGTGTTCATCTTTCCTAAACACATGAGTATAAATGTTTCATGTGGCATTGTATAAGACTGCTATCAAGTTCACCATGGTACCTTCCCTTATCATTTTTAAAAATGGAGCCAACTTGTGCTAAAATTATAACTTAATTACAATCCTTTAAATAGTATTCTAGAAAATTCACCTGGCAATAATTAAATCACTGCTGTATATAACCTCTCTCCTAACAAATCTGAATTCCTGGAATATAATTTGCCACCAAAAACAATGGTTTTAGTCTCATCTACTAGAATACTGACTAAATAAACGTGTCAATTAAAAAATACGGAAAAGGATGCAAAATTGCTGCCTTACCCATTAAGCAACTCAAAAATTAATTGTGCAAACATTCATGACTGCCAACAGGAAAATGTTTACTATATTCCAGCTGTGCCACATAACACATTCCATTTGTACCTTCACAAAGGTATCAGCTTCAATCAGGAAGTGTACAAGGTGACTGCCTTTCTAGAATATATAAACTGGATACTGATCAGTCACATTTGTTTTGAAAAAATTGAGAAAAAGTTTAATCACAAAGCCTCAACAATGTTTCTCAACTCAAACTGGAATATAGCACATTCATCAGATATGAATTTTCAGTGTGTCCTCCAGCACACAGATAAGAAAATGATAACTGAGAAAGATGTCTGAGAATAAACACACAGGACATATTAAATGATCTTTTGTTTTTACTTTAAATTACAGACTACAACTTTAAAAATTTGATGTATACAATAAGAACTTTTTATAGATGTTTATAAACAATATATTGAAACTCACATGCTAAACTTTAAATTACACATATATTGCTAAGAAAGTTTATTCTGCACTTCTAGAAACTTACAATGAATAACACTGAGTCTTCTAAATGTATTAAAATATTATTAAAAACATGTAGCTATGTATACTTAGCAAGCACCAGCCTACATAGGATGAAGTGTCTACAGGCACTAACTCGCTTTGCGGTAGCAAATACAAATATTGGTAATAATTAATATCAATAAAAGAGATAATAGTAGTTAAAACTTAAGCTTGGAACCATCACAGAATCCTACAACCATCAAACTCCTTTGCTTATTACATAAAGGTCTGCAAAATCTCACTTCTTAGCCCTTGCCTCTGCCTAGAAGAGGCTTCGCTGTACCCCCACAAATTACCACCACCTTTCATCACCTGTTTAATGCCATCACGTCTTGATCAAATGTGCTCCCCTTCCACGAAATCTTCCCTGGCCCCATCCTAAGATGAGCTAATTATACTCTCAGAAATGTGAACTTGCATAGCCACAACATAAAATTTCTACATTAGTACTAATAATGAGAATAACAGAATTCTAACCCTCACCAGTCTGGCTCCAAACTCTGAAAGTCAAACCCCTGACTGCCCTATAATATTGTCTTTCATAAAAACTGAAGAGAACTCAAATGTAATTTATTTCAACTTCCATCATAATAAAAATAAAAACATTAAAAAGACCGTAAAATATATATATCCAATAAGCGTAGCTGCAGTAGGGTACTGGATGGCACTTAGATAAAATTACAAATGACTTTCGACCATTAATGTGGTGCAGGCAGAAATGCAAACCAATGTATTAAAGGCTAAGGCAGCTGAGTTTAAGAGATCAAGAATTGGAACGTCAAATGCTTTTTACATCAAGTCAGAAAATCAAATCTACTAAAAGGGTGAAGAGATCTTCCAGGTCAAATGCACATAAATGACCTCCTCTCTATTCACTCAAACAGTTGAGTTTTCTACATGAAATTAATTGTAAATATGAAAACTATGTATCTGGGAGAATCCTTTGTGCCTTTATACATAAATCACATGCAAATACCTGGGGTTCTGGGAAAAGTTGAGAAATTATTGTATTAAACAACCTAAAAATTCCCAAGGCTAAAGCTTGGTAAAAATGTATGGTTAATCTCATCATACTAGATGTGTTACAATACAGAATATCATACATAGATTCAAATTGATACTTTGAAACAGGTTGATTAACAAGGTATATAATTATATTAAGAATGAAACTGTCCTGGCAGCTTAAAGATACCAATATCACTCATACATTATAAACAGAGGGTTTGGTAAACAGAGAAAAATCTAAGCCCAGGGTCTTCTCCAATTGACTCCAAGAACCCAGGATTTCTGATTTCCATAGCCTCAAGGTCTGACAGGTGAAAGAGCTAGAACATTTTTTACTGTTAACAAATTTCTTACTTTCCAGATGCAGGGAGTTCCCTCTCTTCCCTCATGCTTGAAAATTTTCAAAAAAATTATGAAATTATGTTTAACTGATTGTCAAAATACAACTTTCATGGCTGGATGATTTGAATGAATATTTAAATTTCAAATTAAAACATTTATATTGTACTATTCAATTCTTCATCAAGTTCAGACAGCTTATTTCTACTTAAAAAAAATACAGATGTATTATTAAAAGCTCTAAGTGAATAAAAAAAAATTAAATGAAAGAAGAAAATAAACAGAGTGCCATAATGAAAAATATTTTCTGTATACATGAGCTTTAACTTTAGAAAACAGAATGCAAAATGAATTTGTTTACTCAACTATATTTCCACATAGGCGTCAACTTTATTATGCTGTTAAAATACAATAAACAACCTACAATAATCTCTTCCGGACATTGGGGGGTGGGGAATTGGGAGGATTCGTGAGGAGAGTAGAAAAATAACAAGGTTGTCTGTAGCACTTTTGGTACATGTTGTAAGAATAACAGGTATTTTTTTTTACCTCAAAATTCTTTAAATAACACATACTCAAAGCCACACACTTTCGTAGAAGGAAGGTTTTCTTTAAGAAAATTTAAGAACAATTTGACAGCATCTTTAGAATAAGAACAAAGATTTTTACAAACACTGATGTTAAAAATATCTCCTTTTCATTTATTTGCTAAGAAAACAAAACAGTGGAAGTAGAAAGGTTACTAAATACACCATCAATAATTTTATTTTCGTAACTGACTTTATCCTAATGTCTTGCTAACGAAGTAAAGCCTTAGTGTTAAATCGGCACATAATTAAAGTCATCAGAGATAGAAAGATTACTTTCATATCCCTCAAAGTTTTGTTTTAATTCTGTAAAAAGGAAACAAATTGAGAGTAATGTTGAAGAGAATTCACGGCCGAAGGAGATATTTCCAAATTAAATCAAGAGGGACACTCTATGTGCATTTTCTAACTTTCAATCATATTTAATACTATGCTTGCTGAATTCCTTACTTTTGGATTGTACACTTTAATGTGAAAGGTGGAAATGTGGGGGTCTACATGTTCTATTTTTCAGCTTTATCATTAACATATTTGATGACTGGCGATAAATTTCTTAACATCAGCAAAATATTCTAGGTATCTCATTAGTTAATAGAGATTAGACCCAAAAATTGGCATGTTTAAGTGTAGTACTAAATAAATTTAACCCTATTTTATTTACTGGGTTCCCGATTAAAAAAATGTCCAACACAAGCATAAATATCCTATATTTTTATGCAAGACCGCATGCTTTTTACATTTATTTGCCAACTGCGCCCTCCCCCTATGAGGTATTTTCATAAGTGTCATTATGTCAGTTTTTTACATGTTGCTGTAAAAAAAATTAGCATAGTATGCTTATAAAACTACCTCTAGGGAGGAGGGCAGGGTTGGCAAACAAATGCAGAAGGCTTACCTTGTTCATGTAAAAATACAGTACATCTTAATTTAAATATAAATTCAATTCAGTTTAACAATATTCACTGAGCATGAATTAGAACGAGAACCCTCACCTAAAGGCTGAAGACTTCAAACATGAATAGTATCAAGTCCTTGTGAACTTGAAAAATAGTATAGCACATTTGGTAAAATGAGCATACAAATAAATGAGTACAATTCTCCCTTGCAGTCAATCTAGCACAAAGTTTTACTGATTATCTACTTTTTTTTTTCTTTGTCTTTTTAGTGTGTGAGGTAATGTAAGAGATTGGGGGTGGGGGGTGCGAAACTATTGCTATAATCCAGGCATCAGCAAACATTTTCCGTAAAGGGTCAGAGAGTATATTTTTCACTTTTGCAAGCCATAGGGTCCCTGCCTCAACTACTCAGCTCTGCCATTGTATTACCAAAGCAGCAATCAACAACTTGTAAATGAATGGATGAGCAGGGGTGTTTTCCAGAAAAGCTTTATCAAGAGCCATTGAAATTTGAATTTCATGTAATTGTCATGTGTCACAGAATATTTTTCTTTTTTTTCCAGCCATCTAAAAATATAAAAACCATGTGAAGCTCATGGGCTATTCAAAAAACAGGCAACTGACCAGATTTGGCCCTTGGGCAGTGGCATCACTAGGGGGTGCAGACCACACCGGGTGACTCTGAAAAAGGGGGTGACACCAAAATGACTGTCTATAAAAATATCCCTGTAGTTAGTGATAACAACAAAAACATTTTCGTAAGCCCAGATTACATGTATCAATATACCTACAAGGCTAAAAGTCTGTGCTCATTTACTTTTTGAGCCTTCTAATGCACTCCAGTCCAAGCTGTCGTTACTACCCAATTACAGTGACACTTCCAGTCACGTGGTTTCATCTGCACATGCTACAAGCACTCGTTTTTTGTTACTGCCAGTGTTTTTGCATTTGATGATTTTGTCAAATTTTCTGGTGTTTTAGCTACAATATTGTGTAATTGCCATTTGTGAACCTATATTGGAAACCCTGGGGGCATAGTGGTTAAGTGCTACAGCTGCTCACCAAGAAGTCAGCAGTTTGAATCTGCCAGGTGCTCCTTGGAAACTCTATGGAGCAGTTCTACTCTGTCCTATAGAGTTGCTATGAGTCAGAATCGACTCGACGGCAGTGGGTTTGGTTTTGGATCAATAACTTCTTTGAAAATGAAGTGGTAATTAAAGGAAAAGGAATGATATACAGGAATTACAATTTATGAGTAACATTAGTAAAAAAAAACATTACTAAGGCTTCTGTATGGTCTGTTACGGGAATAGGTCAGAGGGGAGGAAATGACACCATGAGTTACTGCACTGGGTGACACCAATCCTAGTGATGCCACTGCTCTTGAGCCATGGTTTGCCAGTCCCTAGTATAATCAAACATCAATATCAAATAATACATGAATTAAGAATGACTCTAGTAGGTACATAAGGAGCCCTGGCGGCACAGTGGTTAAGCACACGGCTGCTAACCGAAAGGTTGAATATTTAATTAGGTTGCCGCCATTAATGGGACCTGGTATTCTCAATGTCCATATGGTGTCTGCTCACTTGGGCTCATGTGCAACTAAGTAATCCAAGTAATGACGACAAAGACTAACTTCGTTCCAAAAGGAGGGAATATAAGCAACCTGAAAATTCTTTTAGATCCATGCCAATTTTTTTCTTTTTCATGATGAAGCCTCACATTAAAGAGGGGAGAAACCGTATTTTTCCTAGAGCAAACAAAAGCATACCCACACCACTTAGGAGGTCCTTCTTATCCTAGTCATGCTTTTACATTTTCATTAAGTGGTCTCTTAATGGCTTAAATGCTAGTAAGGCCTCATCTCATCAGGGAAAAAAAAAGAAATTGGGGCATTGTCTTGGGTTAAGGTCACCCAGTAAGAAATAAAGTCAGTCAGTGTCTTCGCTATCTAGTGCTGCTATAACAGAAATACCACAAGGGGGTGACTTTAAAAGAAGTTTATTGACTCACAGTTTAGGAGGCTATAAGTCCGAATACAGGGCGCCAGATCCAGGGGAAGGCTTTTTCTCTGTGTCAGCTCTAGGGGAAGGTCCTTGTCATCAATCTTCCCCTGGTCTAGGAGCTTCTCAGCACAGGACCCTGGGTCCAAAGGACATGCTCTGCTCCTGATGCTCTATTCTTGGTGGCATGAGGTCCTTCTCCTTTCTGCTTTATTCTCTCTTTTACATCTCAAAAGACACTGACTAAAGATACAACCTAATCCTGCGATTGAGTCCTGCCTCATTAACATAACTGCCTGGAATCCTGCCCCATTAACATCATAGAGGATAGGATTTACAGCACATAGGATAATCACATCAGATCACAAAATGGCAGACAACCACACAATACTGGGAATCACGGCCTTAGCCAACTGGACACATTCTGAGGGGGACGTAATTCAATCCATAACAGTCAACAACATCAAGGCTACCACAGGATTGTTGGAGTACCTTAGTTGTTGTTATTTTAAGAGTACACATCAATATTTAACTTTGATTAATACAATGTAGGATGGTTTAAGACTATTAAGAAGGACTAAAATCATGAGATATTTGTTACCTTCGTTCTGTATTTTTATAGCCCCTAAATCCATTGCCATCGAGTTGATTCCAATTCATAATGACCCTACAGGAAAGGAGAACTGCCCTGTAGGGTTTCCAATGCTGTAATCTTTACAGAAGCAGACTGTTACATCTTTCTCAGGTGGACTGGCTGGTGGGTTCAAACCACCAACGTTTTGGTTAGCAGACGAGCTCTTAACCACTATGCCACTAAGGCTCCTTTTATTCTGACAGCACATCTTGAAAATGTGAATTTACTAGAAATGTTAAATAAAACATATCCTTAATTTGAATTTCCTCACATTCTCTCACAAAAGGCAGATTGATCTAAGCCACATTTACCTGCAAAAAAACAAAGCTAGTTGCCTGTAAGTTGATTCTGTGTGTCAAAGTAGAACTGTGCTCCAGAGGGTTTTCAATAGCTAATTTTTTTTTAAGTAGATTGCCAGGCTTTTCCTCAGAGTGTCTCTGGGTAGACTCCACCTTTTGGTTAGTAACGAGCAGTTTAACCATTTGTACTACCCAGAAACTCCATTTTTTAAAAAAATCTAGCTGTTACAACTCCTTGTATTGTTTTTTCTTCACAGGCTTCTAATTTATACAAACATTTTATCTGGAATCTCTTCTAAACTTTTCCCCAAAGTACTATTTTCTATAATGTGTAGAATTAAAACAGGTGTAGAATCAAATCCAAGCCATTAAGCATAGTCCCAAAATTATAATGACCTATACGGCTCTAAGGAAACCCTGGTAGCGGTTAAGAGCTATGGCTGCTAACCAAAGGGTCAGCAGTTCAAATCCACCAGGCAGGCACTTCTTGGAAACTCTATGGGGCAGTTGTACTCTGTCCTATAGGGTCACTATGAGTCAGTATCGACTCGACATCAACAGGTTTTATATATATATATATATATATACATATATATATATATATATATATATATATATATATACAGTTGTAAGATAAGAAAAACTGACTTGGACAAAAAATACCTAGAGTTGGAGAGATATATTAAAATACTTCTTTGGTAATAAATAAATAAATAAGAAAAAAAAGACCTCTTTGGTAATAAATTAGTAAAGGTATAAAAAAAGCCATCGTATACTAAGTACAAATTTGGGGATACAGATTCCATTAGTTTTTAAAGCAGCACTTGAGATTTCTGCAGTTGATAAATTAAATTTATACCTGGCCTTAACAATATCACCTTAAGCGTAGGTAAGAGGAAACCCTGGCTTGGGCCCCAGTACCACAAACAGAACAACATCAACACTCCTCACTGACACAGTATGACCCAAAACATCCATTCTCATGACTAACACCATTTAGACCCCAGAGAAAAACCTCTCCACATTTCTCAAAACAAAAGCCAACTGCATCAGAATGCTACGAAGGTTTGTGGGTTGTGTCCCTACTGACATGCGAAATGCACAGTGCTTGGGGACTGGGGAGGATTAAGTGGTGGCAATGCTTAGCTTCTGAAATCCTCCTCTCAGGCATCATCAATGCAAAAGACTCTTGCATTACAGCGTACCATTTTCAAATAGTGACAAGTATCTGTTTTCTTGCTTCTCTTCCAGTTCTGATATGCAATTTCAGAGGTACTTGGTGGCACAGAGGCTATGCACTCAGCTGCTAACTCAAGGGTGGGCAGTTCAAACCCACCAGCTGCTCTGCGGGAGAAAGATATGGCAGTCAGCTTCCACAAAGATTACAAATCTGTGAAGATTATAGCCTTGGAAACCCTATGGGGCAGTTCTACTATTCCCTATAGAGTTGGAATTGACTCGAGAGCAATGGTTTGGTTTTTTGGTTTTTATAGTGCCATATGGTACTGAGCCTCCATTTATATTCCTGCACTGTGCCTGTTAATGCTTGGTGTGGGCTTAAGTAAAAACTGGATCAGACAGATTATGGCTCCAGTAAAATATCATTTCTATCAGAGTTCTTTTTTTGGTCATTGAAAAGAATGGTGTTGTGTTTGGAAACTTTTGGATTAAAAATACTGAAAACTACTGACCCTAAACTATTCCCCCAAAATGGATACCTTCCCTGTTTTTAAAGATTTCCCGTAAATGAAAGTCCAAAGCTGTATTACTGTTTATGTTAAAAGTTTCCATTTTCAGTTTATTTGTATTTCACCCATTTAAAAAAAAAAATGTTTTGAAAAAGGAGATTCGCAGAGAATGTTGGCCACATTTTCAAAGGGATCCGAACATGATCTCTCAAAACATGAGTTTACAAGCTCCAGCACGTCTCCCAACTGAGATTTGTGCATTTTACTGTCACCTAGGTGCATAAATTTAAATTTGAAGGCTACTTATCAAGCACAGTAACTGAAAACTTGCACTAAACTCACAAGTGTGCAAAGAAGTAAATATCCATGGGGGGGGGCCTGATTTACAGGGTGGGCCATTGAAAACAGTTCCCATTTAATAATGCGGCTGTGTACCGGGCCTCTTTTAAATGGGCCACCCTGTATGAAGCTTAAGTCCAAGATAAAAAATGTCCTCCCTTGAGAATTTTTAAAAACCAAAAACACTGTAGGTTTAGTGGTTATTTTTAAGGTTTTAGATGGTTTCTTTGGACTCCTCTAGAACTGAAAAAAGGTGGATACACATTTAAAAAATGAAATGTTACAACCACACATCTGTAATGAGAACCAGTGCCAGTGGATATTTTTAAAGCAAATTAAAACGGTCAATTTTTTTTTTTTTTAACTTAGGCAAACAGCTGCTATACACACAGTGCACAGTAACTACTTTTCAGCAAAAGTTCAGAAGGAATTTCCTAATGAAGATTTATAGGATGTTCTAGAATTGATAATTAAAAAAAAAAAAAAGGTTCCCTCAAAAAAGATCTGAATGACAGCAACAGAGATGTGAGGGTTAGGCGCATGGACTGTGCCTGCCCTCGAAGGGAGGGGCCTGGAATTAATAAAAGATTCACGGCAGTTACCACAAAGTGAAATGAAGATGAAACAGACATGGGGAAAGCTTTATTGTGTATTTTTTCTCTACTGATTTCAAAGTGTTTTGTAAGATTCCAAAATGATTTTTAATGTTTAAATACTTCCATAATTTAGTTTATTCTTTTAGAGAAGGGATAGGTTGAGAAGAAGGGAAAAGGCTTGCCTCAAAAAACTACATTGATAAGAGATTATGGACTCTGGAAATTCTGACTTCCATTATGTACCTGACTGAATAATGTCCAAAACCACTATTAACAACAATAAAAATAATAACTATGAATACTTTCATCACACTGTGTGATGTCCTATTGTAGACAACTGACATAAATTAAATCATTTAATACCCACAACAGTGCTATGAGGTAGGTACTGTTATTATCTCCATTTGGATAATAAACTGAAGCACTAAGATCAAGATCAAAAACCCAAGAAAAATTTCATGCTGTGATTCAACCTAAGACTCTGGTTCCAAAGTCAGTCCTCTTAAGTATTAGGCTATTCTAGATCTGCAAAACCATCACTTGTCTGTCAGTTTGTCATACTATGGTGGCTTGCATGTTGCTATGATATTGGAAGCTATGCCACAGGTATTTCAAATACCAGCAGGGTTATCCACGGTGGATAGGATTTGGCAGTTTCTAGACTAGGAAGAAAGGCTTAGTCATCTACTTCTGAAAATTAGCCAATAAAAAACCCTATGGATCACAGAATATTATTCAAGACATTGACTCTCTTACTTTGGATGCGTCCGTCATCAGGAGGGACCAATCACTGGTAGAGAACATCATGTTTGGTAAAGTGGAGGGGCAGCGATGGTGAGGGAAACGCTTAATGACATGGACTGACACAATGCCACAACAATGGACTTGAACATACCAATAATTGTGAAGGTGGCACCAGACCAGGCAATGTTTCCTTCTGTTTAAATGTGGTTGTCATGAATCATAGCCAACTTGACAGCAATTAATAACAACAAGAAGAGATCTTCAAAAAGAACAAGAACTCATGTAGCTCCCTGAGAGTGTCACTTTGTAAGCGCTCTTACGTGTCCCTCACAAGTGAGGCAGTCACATTCAACCTCTTCCTCAGTGGTACCTCGTTCATCCAACAAAGAGTTATTGTGCATCTTTTTGTGACAAGCATTGGTCAAGGCACAGGGTTAAAACAGTGAAGGAAACAGACAAAAATTCTTATTCCCATAAGCTTAATACCCAGGTTGTAGCTAATTGGTGTAGGGGTGGTAACTGGACTTAAAGCATCTATTTACTATTAGCAAAACAGCAGGTAATGAAGAGGACCAACATGATAGCCTTGCCCTACAGGAGAACATTCTACTTATTCTCTTGAAAAACTGTCAGAGTTAGGAGAAAGTAAGCTAGGCAGAAGGAAACGCATAGAAAGAAAACAGTGTGTGCAATGTGGCAACAGATATTCAAGTAGGTAAAAAAAAAAAAAAAGACACTGGAAAGAGGGAATACAGTAGCAGAGCAGGAAACCACAAATATAGGGAAAACCAGAAAGACAAAAATGTCCAAAACAGTAAATTGCTAATGGGTGTGTGCATAATTGTATCTCACTATAGTTTTAATTTGCATTTTCCTAATTTCCATCATGTTCACTTTTTTCACGTGCTATTCACATACCTTCCTTTGGGAATTGCCAGCTGAAGTCTTTTGCCCATTTTTATTGGTTTCCTTGACTTTTTATTATAAAAATGTAATTGTTATACAGATACTCTAGATACAAGGGCTTTATCAAACATAAGTACTGTAAACATTTTCTCCCAGTCTATGACCTGCTCATTTATTTCATAAAAATATTGATCCAGAAAGATTGGTTTAAAAAGGTATCTTTTCATCACCCAATTAACTTGACACATTTGTTGAAAATCAGTTGATCATATATGCGGGTCTTCTTCTGGACTCTCTATTCTATTCCACTAATCTGTGTCTATCCTTACGCCAGTACCATACTGTTTAATGTGTCTATCCTTACGCCAGTACCATACTGTCTTGATTACTGTAGCTTTTTACTTTTTAAATAAATCTTGAAATCAGGTAGTATAAAGCCTTCAACTTTATTCTTCTTTTTAAAAAATTGCTTTGACTATTCTGCATTATGTTTCCATATACATTTTAGACTAGACAGGTCAATTTCCATTTTTAAAAAAAGCTGCTGTGATTTTGACTGAGACTGGATTGAATCCATAAATCATTCTGAGAAAATTTATTCCTAAGTATTTTATGCTTTTTGATGCTCTTGTACATGTGTGGGGTTTACATTAACTTTAACCAAAGAATTTGATCTTTGTCCTTGGTTCCTGATAATTGCTAATAAATAAATAAATAAATAAATAATCCTAAGAATTTAAGTAGCCTCGATAAAGACTCCAGATCCCACCTAACTAATAGGTTAGTTAAGGTTAATGAGGTGACATTGGGGTGGGGCTGGCCAGGACAGAAAGGCCCACCACGCAATACCTGTGATTGCCTCGTAATATTAACTGACCTCAGGGGAGAGGGGTTGGATTCGTATTATGTAATGAGACCCTCAATAAACCCTCTGGACGTGGAAGCATCATGGGCTTCCTGGTTGGTGAAAGGCATCAGTGCACATGGGAGGGTGGTGCACCCCTTGGGACACAGAAACTCCATGTTGTGTGCCCTCTCTTCTTTATGCAGATCTTGATTTGTATCCTTTATAATAAAGTGTAATCATATGTATAGCACTTTCATGAGTTCTGTGAGTCGTTCAGTGAATTATCAAACCCAAAGGAGTAGTGGGAGCCAGCAAGTCAGAAGTGAGGAAGGCTGGGAACCCCTGAGCTTATGGCTAGTATCCTGAGAGGATAGAGTTAACACTCAAATATTTAGCCAGCAAGTCAGAAGTGAGGGAGCTCGGGGGGCCCCAAGCTTGCAGCTGACATCCTGAAAGGGTAGTGAAAAAAAAAAAAAAGAAAAGAAAGAGTAGTGGGAAACCCCAAATTTCAGTCAACAGGTCAGAAGTGAGGGTGTTGTGTGGACTCCCAAGCTTTCGACTGGCATGTGAAGTCCTGGGCCAACTTGTCAGTCTGAAGGACTGTGTCCTTTAACTTGTGAGCTCTGACCTAGCTCTGGGTGGTTGGGATCAGACGAAGAAGTGCCTCATGGGCAGCTGGTATCAGAACTGAAGAGAGAAGTTTTGAAAAGTGGGAGTTTGCTGTATCCTTATAGTTGGTGTCAGGAAAAAGTAAATGTTTCATATTTGATAATTATTCATATAAAATGGTATTATTTTTTATTTAATTTTCTAATTCTTCATTGCTTACTTATAGAAAAACATTAATTTTTATTTATTAACTTGGTAACCTACGACCTTGATAAATTCTTCTATTCAATTTAGCAGGTATTATTATTATCATTCTTTAGTACTTTTATACAGAAGATCAGGTCATTTGTGAAAAGACAATTTTACTTCACCTTTCCAAATATAATCTTATCTCTTTGCTTTGCCTTTATGCATTGTCTGGGACTTCCAGTATAATATCAAATAGAAATGGTAAGAGCAAACATCATGTCTTGTTACCAATCTTACAGGGAAAGCATTCAGTCTCTCCATTGATCATGATGTTACTTCCAGTATAATATCAAATAGAAATGGTAAGAGCAAACATCATGTCTTGTTACCAATCTTACAGGGAAAGCATTCAGTCTCTCCATTGATCATGATGTTACTTCCAGTATAATATCAAATAGAAATGGTAAGAGCAAACATCATGTCTTGTTACCTATCTTACAGGGAAAGCGTTCAATCTCTCCATTTATCACGATGTTACCTGAAAGTTTTTCATGGATGTCCTTAATCAGTTTGAGCATGTTTCTTTGTACTCCTAGTTTTCGGAGAGTTTTTATTATGAATAGATATTGACTTATCAAATGCTTTGCCTGTAACTATTAAGAACATTATGCTTTTTTTCTTTTATTAATGCAGAGAATTATACTGATAGATTTATTTGAATGCTGAAACAATCACACATTCCTGGGATAAATTCTTCCTAGTCATTATGTACAACCTTTTTATATACTGCTGGATCAAATTTGCTAATACTTAGTTAAGGATTTTTATACTTTCATGAGGAATAGCGGTCTTGTAATGTCTTTGGTTTAGGTAACAGGGCAATGCAGCCTCATGTAATGAAGATATCTGGGCTGGAGTTTACTTGGTGCAAAAGTTTTTAATTAGCAATCAATGTCTTCACTTGATACAGGACTGTGATGACTAAGGCTGTGTGCCAGCTCAACTGGGCCATGATTCTCAATGGTTTGGCAGTTATGCAATGATACAGTTTGGCAGTTATGTAATGATGTAGTTTGGCCCTTAGGTAATGACGTAATTTGGCAGTAATCTAATAATATAGTTATCCTCCATTTTTGATGTAATGTACTCACCTCCATGATATGATCTGATGTGATCAGCCAATCAGCTGTAAGGGGCGTTTCTTCTGGGCTGTGGCCTGTATCCAATAAGTATGGACATTCTGGCAAAGCTTGCTGGCTCTTACTCACTCTGGATCCTGCATCTGGCTCATCATCATCTGGCTTCCAGTTGGTGGGACTTGAGCCAGTGGCCTGCTGTATTGCCTACTGATCTTGGGATTCGTCGGCCTCTGCAGCCTGTGAGCTAGCTAGCAGCCTGCCATCTGACCTTCTGATCCTGGGTTCGTCAGCCCCTGCAGCTACGTGAGCAGGAGAAGCCTCCAGTGTAATGCCCCATCCACAGACTTGGGACTTACCAGCCTCAACAAGCACGTGAGCCATTTCCTCGAGGTAAATTCTCAATCTCTCTATCTCTCTCTACATATATGTATGCATACACAGACACTTCACTGGTTTTGCTTCTGCAGAGAACCCAACCTAAGACAAGAATTATTTGGATTTTTCTATTTTTTTGTTTGTTTTAGGTTTGGTAATTTGTGATTTTTTAAGGAATTTGTCCTATTTATCTAAGTTATCAATTTCCTTTATTATCCTTTCACTGTCTGTAGAATCTATAATCATGTTCTCTCATTCCTGATAGTGGTAATTTGTTTTCTTTTTTTCTTGAATTTAGTTAGGGTTTATCAATTTTCTAATACTTTCAAATGAACCAGCTTTTCTTTTTATTGATTTTTCTTTATTGTCTATTTTCTGCTTCACTTATTTCTACTCTGATGATTATTATTTCCTTCTACTTACTTTGAATTTAATTTGCACTTCTCTTTACATTTTCTTAAGATGGAGACTTAGAATACTTATTTTCAAACTTTTTTTTTTAACTATAAACATTTAGAGCTAAAGTTTCCTTCTAAGCACTCTTACAGATTCATATCATAAATTCTGATACATTGTGTTTATTATCATTTTGTGGATTTTTCTATTTGGTCCATTTTATCTTTTTGTTTTATGTATTTTGAAGCTATCTTATTAACTAAACACCTATATAGGATTAATGTCTTTTCTTGGTGAACGAATCCTTTTAACATTATTAAAAAAAAAAAAAACACCAAACTCAATGTGCTGAGTCAATTTCAACTCATAGCGACTCTATAAGAATAGAACTGCCCCATAGGGTTTCCAAGGAGCAGCTGGTGGGTTCGAACTGGCAGCCTCTTGGTTAGCAGCCAAACTCTTAACCATTGTGCCACCAGGGCTCTTTCTTTATCTCTGGTAATGTTTCTTATCTTGAAGTCTCCTTTGTCTGATGTTAATATAGCTATACCAGCTTGCCCAATCCTTGTGACTGTGTTTTACAGACTTAAGAAATTCAAATGAGTTTTCTTAATGAAGAAGTCTATGGTGCAGTGAATTACTTAATATGGCCTTTCTACCCATAGTCTTTGTAACTCTCATCAAATGACTGGGTGGGACTATGCAAATGAGGTGCTTGTGGCCCACCAAGGGATTGGACAGCTTGCTAATAATGTAAATAAGGTATGTGGCAGCCTTGTGGGGGAGTGATCATGCAAATAAGGTGTATGGAATCATAACAAGGGGATTAGTCAGTTTTACCATCTGGCTAGGCTTAAAAAGAGTCAATTCCAGAGCAGAGGGGGACCTACTACCAACAAGAAGGTAGAGCTAGAAGTGAAACAAGTCCCCTGGACCCAGGAACCCAAGCACGGAGACCTCCTAGACCTAGCATACAGAGAGAGAGAGCTATAACACTAGAGGCAGCAAGGGACAGCAAGAGGCAGCAGCAGAGAAATGGTGGCAGCAAAGACAGCCTAACCAGAGGCCAGCAGGAGACTGCACGGTGGGATACCTGGTCCATGGAGCAAGGCTGTTACACTGGGTGTGCCAACCCACAAAGTGAGAGAGATGAATGCATTTGGGCAGGAGGCTTCCTGACAGAGTGGTGTGCCTCTGGGCACTTGACAGCAGACCTAGGCTCATTAACCCATGGAGCAAGAGCTGAGCACCTTTGGGCCAAGGCTTACTGGAGAAGTGGGGTGCATCCAGGTACTGATCGGCAGAGTTAAAAGAGCTTTGTAACACTTGCCTGAGCAGGGCAAGGGCTGAGAGGCCAGGGAGAGACCTGCCTGTGGGCATGGCTGAGAAAGAGGCTGTCCTTGATTCAAGAACTGTATCCTGAGCATTCCTAAACCTGAACTGTAGCCTGTTACTTTCCTAATAAACCGCAGAATAGTGAGTATTGTCTGTGAGTTCTGTGTGGCCACTGCAATGAATTATTGAACCTAGCAGAGAAGTACAGAGTGCCATGGGAGGGACAGATGATGTCAGAATTGGTAAGACTGGAGAGAGGAGGTACGTCTGATCTCTGCCTCATAGGAAGCAGCCTTGGGCTATTGATCTTGATTCTCCTTCCCTCTTATGAAGTTAGAGGAGGTCAGATGCCTCTGCCATCACACCATTTTTTTACAAAGTCACAAAAATATTTCACAAGCTATGGCAAACTATCTTAGAAAAATATATAATCATTCACAACAGTTCAGGTCTCCAAAATTAAAAGGCTGATGTTGTCTATTAAAAGATTCTGTGCTACATTTCCCTATTATGACAAATTTATCATTTCATGACTTCTCTAGTAGGCAAAGTTAAAAAAAAAAAAAAAAGAGGAATTTTCCTATATATGTGTGAATAATTTGAACATGGAAATTGTAGTTTGCATTATAAATTTTTTCAGGGCAAAAAATATTAACAGGGCCCACTTAAGCTACCCTTTACTCAAAGATTATGACTTAGTATTTCACTGGATAAAGCCCTTCAAATTCATTCCCTTTACATTGTTATGAAAACCGCTAGGTAATATACAACATGTTTATTTGCATCTAATGCCTGTTTTAAGCAGGCTCTTTGGTGGATAAAGAAATGTTAGTGTAACAATCAGGAAAAAAGGTGCTCAATAAATAAATAAATACAGCTAAGGGTAAGCAATACTGAAGATCTAGAAGCAAGTCCTTGTTCAGCAACTTTCTAGTCATGGGAACTTGCATTTCAAATTGTCGGTCTACTCGAGTAGTAATTTAAAGAATAATTTCATATTTACAGTAAGAAGAATTTGAACACTAAAGACCACCGATTGGAAGCCTGCCATGTACTAGACCAGTGTGGACCAAATGTCAGCCACTTGACTAGCGCCTCACGAGTTGTGCAGTTTTTGTGTACTATCTAGACTGTTATTTTCTGTAAGTCAGTATATGTTTCTACTTTAATAAATTTATTTTAAAAGAACTTTCTATTGTGACAATAAATAAAAAAATCAACAACATATCCCAGAAAGAGAAGGTGTCTGCTACTGGTAGCAATTAAATCAATCCATCGGGTCTTCTCTTGGGCAGTGGGGGTTCTTAATAGGATTCTTTATAGGGAAGGCAGGAATGGAGGGAGAGGACTGTATGAGAAAATAAGGAGAAATAAGCAGAAAGAAGTCAAGTCACAAAAATGGCAGTGTTAAGAATGCAGTAATGGGTAAGAGATAGCCTCTTGTGAAGTGCCACAGGAAGATTAGTTCACCATAGTATTTCAAAGATTATTTCTGGTACTTTTTTTTTTTTTTATAACAGCCTTATTGAGATACATTTAACACACCATAAAATTCACTCAAAGTGTACAGTTCAGAGCTTTTTAGTGCAGTCAGAGTTTGTAACCACCTCCAGTATCTAATTTCAGAACATTTTCATCACCCCAAAAAGAAACTTCCTACCCATTAACAATCATTCCCCATTTCCACTCCTTCCCTAGCCTCTTCACTGCCCCAAGTACTAATCAACTTTCTTTCCCCATAGAGTTTGTATTCTGGACATTTCATATGAAGGGAATTATAAAATATGTGGCTTTTTGTGTCTAGCATCTTTCTCTTCAAGTAATACTTTCAGTGTTCAGCCATGTCGTAGCATATTAACAATACTGCATCTCTTTTTATGGTAGAATAATATCCCAGTGTATGGATATATCATATTTATTTATTCATTTATCAGCTGATAGACGTTTAGGTTGTTTCTTCTTATTGGCTATTATGAATAATGCTGCTATGAACATTTGTGTACAAGTTTAATCCTGTCGTTTCTGAAGCCTAGCTCTATAGCTGCTGAAATGTTGGGTCCATGTATCTGTACTTCTTCTGTATTTCTACTGTAAACCCTCTTCATCTGAGGTAATATGTTGGTGTCCCTTATCCGTTTAATTTGAAAGAGGCCAACTGATAGAAATATACTTTACATGAGAAAAAGAAAGTAAAAAAAAAAAAAGTCATCAAGAAAGAGCGGTGGACTAAGAATCAAAAATCTTGAGTTCTCTCTTCAGCGTTATGGCTATCAACTCCATGACCCTAATTATAAGAATCTCAGTTTACTCATCTGTAAATGAGGGATGTTGGGCTAAATTATAATGAAGGCGGCTTTACATTTAATTCTAAAGTACTATGATTTAGAGGTAATGTCTCACCCTTCCAGGTATGGTGAACTAAGGCAACAAAAAGAAAAACTTCATTTTTTTTTCCTTTAATATCCTGCCTGATTCATGGCACAATCAAAGTCAACAAAAATTAGGAGTCTACTCTTGCTCTGAGAAGCCCTGGTGGCACAGTGGTTAAGTGCTCAGTTGCTAACCAAAAGGTTGGTTGTTTGAACCCACCAGCCACTCTGTGGGAGAAAAATATGGTAGTCTGCTTCCATAAAGATTTACAGCCTTAGAAACCCTATGGGGGGCAGCTCTACAACATTCTACAGGGTCACTTTGAATCAAAATCGACTCGACAGCAATGGGACACTTTCTCTAACAACATATCTTACCCAGGATTCAGCATAACTTGATTTATTTTCAAGCCTAAGTATAACCACTTTACCTCAATGATACATGGGTTTCCAATAACATGGTCAAAATAAAAACACACATATTAATATCCTACATGTCAGTTCTGATAAAAGAAGCCAATAAAGTCAACTTGTTACATATAAGCCAAAACCACAAATAGTTTTATTAAATTTCACAGTCCTTTTGTTTTTTCAAAAAGTTAACCTTGAAAATAATAAACAATCTAAGCATTTGAGTCATAAAACTAAACTGCAACAAATGAATAGGGTACTCAGGATCCCCATACCCTGGTCACAGGAATTGGTTAGTTTAACAGAAATATGTTTAGAGATAAAGTGGTTTTTTAACGATTACAACAAATCTCAACTGCCCTGAAATTTAAAATGTTCTTTCTTAAATACATGGTGTGATAGCATTTCTGATGATACTACATGAGGTAACCAGCAGATGTTATTTCCATGGTTTCTATAATAATATTTTACTTACTTTATCTTCCTATTGATTCTGCATTTTAGTTGACAGTAATATGTTTCATTTCTTAGAAAGTATTAATACTTACAACACGCTTTTAGTCACCCATGAGATTTCTCATAATTTTTATGAGAGGGAGTGGGTATATACTAATGTCTTAATTTTTCAGCTAAGGTAATTAGAGCTCACAGAAGTAAAACTGGCTTGGCCAAGATACTTTGCCTAATTAGAGTCAAAACAAGAATACTGGTCTTTCAAATACTATAACCAGGTGCCTCCATTAATAAGTGATTTATATTTATTAGATGCTTTGGAAACCCTGGTGGCATAGTGATTAAATGCTATGGCTGCTAACCAAGAGGTCGGCAGTTCAAATCTGCCAGGCGCTCCTTGGAAGCTCTGTGGGGCAGTTCTACTCTGTCCTATAGGGTCACTATCAGTTGGAATTGACTCAACAACAGTGGGCTTTTTTTTTTTAAGCCTTATTTAGTTTTCTCATTAAAAAACAAATGAGCCATCTGCCTGCCTATCTTATAGGACCTGAATTAAGTTCAAACTGCTTAGTAACCTGTGAAAGGCTTAGCAAACATACACTTCCATCATTATGGCAAAAACATGCATTGTGTAAGGGTAAACAATAGTGACAGAAAAAATTATATTTTTTCGAAAAAGATTATTTTTCCCAAAATATTATTTTCAGAAGATCTAAACCAATTTACTTCCCACCTAGGCTACCTGGAACAGATGACACATATGTTGAATTATTTGCTAAAACATTTCTCTGAAAATTAATTTTGGTATTCACACTTAAGAAAACCATACTGAAAAAACAGGTTCAAGTCAATATTTAAATCTCTGTATAGCCTACACCATACAGAGTATAGAATGATTGCACAGTTAATCTCCAGATGGCTATTTAAGTCACAAAATATCACAGAATTCAATAGCTTCCAAACAGAGTAGGCTTTTTTCTATGACAGAGATGGGGGGAAAAAAAACATAGTCCTGTCAGCAAAGTCCCTTAACCTCGGAAGAAAATATAAGACAACCATAGAAGAAGTTACAAGAATGGAAGTGAGGGAATTACTGCTAGCAGCTACTACAAGCAATCCTAGAATTTAAGTTTATGAATCTTGTACAAGTCACAGGTGGGGGCGAGGATGGGGCTGGGCAGCAGTTCTGCCGGATATAATAATTCAGGCAAATAGAGACTCATCAACAGTTGGCTCCTCAGAGCACACTGGGTGTTCACAAGAAGTCTACAGAAGTGGGCAACAAGAGAGAGCATGAAGCATAGCAGAAGATATTTTAGGGGTCAAGTCTGCAAGTAGTATGAATCACTTCTATGCACGTTCTACTGGCCAAAATTCAATCATATGGTCCAATCTAAAAGCAGTGAAGTCTGGAAAGCTTAGCTGGGTGCTAGGGAAAAAAGTGAAACAGGTTTAACGAGCACATAGCATTGTTTTTACCACATCATTTCAATAGATGCTGGAAAAACTAACAGTAAGATCATTCTCAATTTACAAATCTCCTTTACCCAATAAATAGCCAGAAACACACAGATAACACAGCATTCGACAGTGAAACATAAGGAGCCTTTCAATTAAAATTAGGAAAAAGACATAGATGCCTACTCTCACCTCTAGTACTGAACACTGTCACTAAACCACCTACCCAACAATACATGACAAGGATAAGAAACAAGAAATGGGAGACAACACTATCATTTGCATATAATAAATTATTCTACCCTAAGAACGAAAGAATGTACATAAACTGAATATGCCTATCCTTTAAATCCTTTAGGATTGGGATAAACCAAACGAACCCATTGTTATCTAGGTGATTCTAACTTATGGCAATCCTATATGGCAGAGAACTGCTCCATAGGGTTTCCAAAGCTAATCTTTACGGAAGTAGATTGCCACATCTTTCTCGTATGGAGCAGCTGGTGGATTCAAACCGCCAACCTTTCAGTCAGCAGCCGAACATTTAACCACTGCTCCATCAGGGCTCCTTAGAATTGGAATGAGACCAGATATATACATATATATATAGCAACCTCCAAACACTATAGTTTTCTATTTATCATCAACAAGCAACTAAAAATTCCATGGGAAAAAAAAAACTTCAGAACCAAAGAATCAAAAATGTCTCAGAATATCTAGTATAAAAAAATAAATAATAAATAGTAACGAGTATTGGTGAGGATGTGGAGAAATAAGAACCCTCATATACTGCTGGTGGGAACGTAAAATGGTACAGCTGCTTTAAAGAAACAGTCGGTTAGTACTCAATCAGTTACCATATGATCCAACAATTCCACTCTTAGGTATATACCAAAGAGAAGTGAAAACTTAGGTCCATGTAGAAACTCGTACATGAATGCTTACAGCAACAGTATTCCTAACAGCCAAAAGATGGAAACAACCCAAATGTCCATCAACTGACAAATGAATAAACAAAATGTGAGTATACCCATAAAAAAAAATATTACCTGGCTATAAAAGTGAATGAAGTTCAGGCACATACTACAAAATGAATGAACCTTGAAAACATCACGCTAAGTGAGGAAATAAGTCACAAAAGGCCACATATCCCATAATTCCATTCATATTAAAGTCAGAACAGGAAAATATATAGAGATAGAAAGTAGATTGGGGGGAGGAGGGAGAAAGGAGGTCGTAGTTAAAGGGTACAGGTTTTCTTTTGAAGGTGATGAAAATATTCTAAAATTGACTATAGTAATGGTTGCACATATCTGTGACTATACTAAAAACCACTGAATTGTACACTTGAAATGGATGGATTATATGGTATTTGAATATCTCAATAAAACTGTTGAAAAAAGAATAAATTATAAAAAGTCCTACCTGAAGAAAATCTAGTGAAAAGAAAGGAAGATATATATATATATATATATCTTGGAAATGGAATAACATATCATACTTCTGGGTAGGAAGACTCATTATTATAAAGATGTTGATTATGACTGAGTTAATAGATAAACTGGATAAAATCTCAACAGGAATTAATAAAATTTTAAAACTAACCTGGAAAAAAAAAATGCTTAAAACTAGCCAAGAAACTCTGAAAAAGAACAATGAGGAGGCAACTGGCTTGTAAGACATTAAAATGGAATGTAACACTTAGGAATCACAAGGCCTTAGCGATAAGCTATCACAGCATTAAGCACTTCTCCTTTGTAGCACTTGTGATGGTAAGAATTTTACATGATGTGTACTACAATTTATTTAATAGATGTCCACCTTAATAGTGTATTCCTACTTTCCATACGAATTGCCTGATACACAGTAGGTGCTCAAGATAGTTGTTGAAGGAGTAAACCAACACGTGAAAGAAAAAAGAATACAGCAATCTAACCGTTTAAACATAAGAATAATACATGGCATCTCAAGCCAATGAGGAAAGAACGGGTTATTCAATTAGTGGTACTAAAACACTGACAAGCAATTTAGGCGAAAAAAAAAGTTCGACCTCCACCTCACATGATATACAGAAATATCTTTAGATTAATTGAAGACCTAAATGCCAGTGTAAAAACGTAAGCAAAGAACAAAATCCAATATTGTTTTTAACTCTCTGCTTTGAACTACTGTAGATCAGCTAAGTATGCAGAATATTAATCTGAAGAAGCAAAGAGAGACAGGAAAGAATGGGAAATTACACAGAGCAGACATTCCAGACTGGTTGGAACAATATTAGGTTCAACTGTTTGCTTCAGGTACTGGAAATTCCAAATCATCCCTAAAATTGGGTCTCTGCAATCTCTACAATCAGTCCAAACTGCAGGGTAGGAATTTTGTCTCTTCAGACTGTTTGCAAACCTCTCACAAATCTTGATCCATAAAACAGGGTGACAGATAACAGTAATGCCTTTTTCAATTCCATTTTTCCATTGGAAATTGATGCAAAAGATAACCTCAAATATCTCCAAACCTATTGCACTAGCAATATAAGGAGACAAAAGTTACAAAGTTAACCCACTTTCAAATGTTTTCCCAGTTACATGAAAGCTTAGTCCAAAACCCAGTCAAAGAAATAAATGACAAGATAAAATAGAAAAAGAAATTACTCTTTCACTTTCTTACACTTCTCTTTCATCATTGGACCTTTCCTCAGACCTATTCATTTTATACATTAAATTATTTGAAATAGAGTACATTAAATTTTTGTTGAAAATTTTAGTAAAAATTCTACATAAGATTTAGCAGATTATCATTTCATTTTTTATTGGTGATTATTCCTGGAAAAAAATCATATCCAAAATATGCCAGCACACTATGCTTTAAAACAACTTTATGTAAAATAATCCATCTGAATTTATAAACTTTTCTTGGAGAATTTTCTTTACTTTGAGAAAGGATTCAACTCTGGCTGTCTATAAAAGTGTTGGTCTAGAAATAGAACTATAACAATAAAAAATTGTTGAGTTAACTGCCACTCAAGGCAACCCCATGTGAGTCAGTACAGAACTATGCCCCATAGGGTTCTGAATGGCTGATTTTTTGGAAGGAGATCATCAGACATTTCTTCCCAGGTGCTTCTGGGTGAACTCAAAACACTAACTCAAACTTTCAGTTAGCAGTTGAGCGCATCAACTGTCTGCACCACCCAAGGACTTTAGAACAATCATAAAAAAGATTTAATTCAACTCTCATGGAAAAATATGAAATGGTATTATGATTATTAATCACCATTTTACAAAAAAGAAAACTGAGACTTACACAAGGTCAGGTGATTTATCCAAGGCCACAAATCTAAGTGTTTGAAACTAAGTCTGTCTGACTCTACATCTTGAGCTCTTAACCAGTACAAGTATTGCCTCCCATGAATAGACACTAGCTGAATAGTAAAGTGCTGAGGTAGGGGAATAATCTTTTAAAAGTAAACACACACACACATAAATTTCCTGTTATAACCTTGGCCTTTGTACTTTGTGCCCAATCCACCTTAATTGCTCAGTGTGGCCAGGCCACACTCAGATTGAGGAGGCAGTATCAAAGTTCCAAATTTGAGGGATAACTGACTCTACACAAAATTCTTTTCTTCTTGCTAATACTCCATACTACTTGTTCAGATCTTCAACCCAGATATTCAGTCTCCAACAGACTTGACCTCAAAAAGTGTTTTGAAATGTGAACTAATGGAGTCAGTCCTTCCCTTTCCCAGTGGTATTTTTCTTTTAAATCTAGAATATTCTGGGGCAGGGGGGATAGGGCAGCCAAGCAAACATGAATTTCTGATTATCTTTCATATTTGAATCATTTTAGATCTGAAAATAAACTACATAAGAAGCTTGGTTAAGATGCTAAATAAGGCAGATTTACTCCTCACACAACAAAGTGGGGAGAGCAACAAATCCTCCTCTATTCTCCAAAAACTATGAAGCTTGACAAAACTGTTAAAAACAACCATTTTAGCACTCAGAAAATCGACCATAGGCTTACACCAAACTGAGAAGCGGTTATTCATGAAAACCACTGAACTTTGGGTAAGAACAGCATGAGTCTGTGGCGGTTTTTTCTGGGGCTGTTGCCAAGCTCCCAGTTCTGTATATAAGGTAGCTCAACCAGGACAAGGCAGGATGTGATAATCGGAAGTTTTGCTACTGCTTCCAAAGAGGGACTCACTTGATTTAAAGTGTTCCCAGTTAAAGTGGTGATCTTAGTGGCAAGAGAACAGGGAGAGCATGCCACCTCTACTAACCTGAAGTAACGGGACCTTTTTCAGACAAGCAAAAGACTGAAAGACAACCCAGGGATTTAACAGGGAATTCTGGAGGTGAGTCAGGCATATTGGGATCGAAGAGGTCTCCAAATGTCCTGCATTCACCAAAGGCTGATATAGCAGGTATCAGAGTGGGTACAAGCTACCCATACATTTCTAGCCAAAAGAACCTAACTTATACACATAAGAGATAAAAGAAAGCCCAGTGGAAAATAACAGCCAGGAAAAAAGGCTAAAACACCCAGAGTACTGAATGCAACCTGCAGCCCACACACAGATCCATTAACAGAAAAAAGCATTGCCAGTTTAAACTATTTGAGCACAGATCAATCACTGGCTGAATACTAAGCTATGCACATACACAGGAAACACCTAGGAAACCTGGCCTAAAAATAAAAACAGAGACATGAGTGGCCATACAACTGGCTGACAAATTTACTCCAGGCAATTACCAAACAAGCAAGCAAAAAAACAACCAATGACACAGCCCTCAGAGGAGGGGAAAAAATCAGAATCCACAGTTGCTACAATATATTACCTAGAAAGTCCATCATTAAACAAAGAATTATGAGACACTAAAAAAAAGCATGGCTTTTACTGAGGAAAAAGTGCCAGTACAAAGTGTCTCTGAGTGTTGCCAGATGTTGGTTTTAACCAATAAAGACATCAAAGCATCTATAATAAATATGTTCAAAGAACTGAAAGAAACTGTTTAAATGATTAAAGTGTGACAACAATGATCTAATGTATGGAATATAAATAAATATTATTTTAAAAATCAAATAGAAATTCTGTTACTGAAAAGTCCAATAACTGAAACGAATAATTCACCAGAGGAGCTCAATAGCAGATTAGAACTGGCCAAAGGAAGAATCAGTGAACTTGAGGATATATCAATAGAAATTACCAATCTGAAGCACAGAGAGTAAAATAATTGAAAAAAAAGTTAACAGTCTCAGAGACTATCAAGTGCACTAATATATGGGTAAACAGAGTCCCAGAAGGAAATGACAGAAAAAAGGAAGACAAAAATATTTGAAGAAGTAATAGCCAAAAACTTCCCAAATTCGACGAAAATGATTAATCCACACATCCAAGCTGAATCAATTACAAGTAGGATAAACTGAAAGAGATTCACACCTAGACATACCATATTCCAAGGACAAAGAAAATCTTAAAAGCTGCAAAAGAAAAATCTCATGCATACAAAGGGACCACAGTAAGATTAGCAGCTGACTTCAGGCAAGAATGATAATGGCAAAAAAAGAAATGGATTGACTCATTCAAAGTGCTGAAAGAAAGAAAAAAAAAAAAAGCCCATCAGCCAAGAATTCTATATCCCGTAAAAGCACTTTTGAAAAATGAAGGCAAAATAAAGACATTGCCAGTTAAATGACTATGAGAATTTCTTACTAGCAGACCTGCCTTACAAAAAATACTAAAGCAAGTCCTTAGCTTGAAAAGAAGTGATATGCAACTGTAACTCAAATCCACAAGAAAAAGAAGAGCACCAAAAATGGTAAATATGTGGGTAAATATAAAAAAAATAAAAGACTCTATAAATACACTTTTTTCTCGTTTCTCCTCTTTAAAACACATAAAATCATATACATACTAAAAAAAGCAATATGTAACACTGCATACTGGGTTTATAAACTATATCAATGTAGTATTTATTACAAAAAGAGAACAAAGGTGGGGAGAAAAAAAGGAAATATATTAGGACGAAGCTTCTGTATTTTACCAGAATTAAGCTGGTATTATTTGAAGTAAATTGTGGTAAGTAAAGATGGATATTATAATTTCTAGAACAACCACAGAGAAAACAACTTTAAGAAATAACCAAGGAATGGAACAGAAAAATTAAAATGGTAAACTAAAAATATATAAATATTTAACACAACGGAAGACAGTAAAGGAGAAAATGAGCAACAACAAAAAAACATGAAACAGAGAACAAACAGTAAAATGGCAAACGTAAATCCAACCATACTGATGCTTACATTAAATGGGAATGTAGTATAGAACCAACTCAGAAAGCACCAGAGATAAAAGAAAAAAATATTAAACTTGATTAAAATTACAAACATTTGCCCTTCAGAAGACAACATGAAAAAGTGAAAAGACAAGCAACAGGTAGAGGAAATATTTGTAAATCATATACTGTGTAAACAGATATAGACAAATTTGGACTTGTATTCAGAATACACAAAAAATCCTTGAAGCCCAATAAGAAGATAAACAGCCCAATTACAAAATGGGCAAAGGGTCTGAATGGGCATTTCTCCAAAGAAGAAATACAAATGGCCAGTAAGTACATGAAAAGATGTTCAACATGATCAGTCATTAAGGAAATGCAAATCATATCCACAATGAGATACCACTTCACACCTACTGGGATGGCTGTAATAAGAAAGATGGACAATATCAAGTGTTGACGAGGATATGGGAAAACTGAAAATACTACTATCCCAATTTCACATATGAAGAAACTGAAGCTTTCAAAGATTAAATAATGTGCTAAAGATCACTAGAAGAGTAGTTTACGCTATTATTTATACTGAAATGCAAATTTGTTTCAATGCAATTGATACATTAGGGAACAATATGATTATAACTAAAATTTCGTGTTTCATATGCAAGTAACATGAAACCCACTGTCACTACGTCAATTCAGACTCATAGCAACCCTATAGGACAGAGCAGAACTGCCCCAAAGGATTTCCAAGGGCAGCTGGTGGATGTGAACTGCCAATCTTTTGGTTCGCAGCCAAACGCTTAACCACTGTGCCACCAGGGCTCCCAAGAAGTGTGAAGTGAATACATAAAACTGTACCTAGATGAACTAAGACATGTAGGAATATACAAAAAATACACACCTCAAACATTATCAGCTATCTATCTCAGTTCAACTTCGTTCACAGCATGAGTTGTGAGCTACATCTAGTGCTAAAATTTTCCTTCCCATTTCAGGTAACTAACTCTGCTTCCATCACGTCACAAGAACACAAAAGCTGCAATCCTATCCATACCCTATTCCAAGGGGAACTTCTCGTCTTTTTCAATATAAAGTGCCATATTTATTGTATATTTAGGTATTTCTTAACCACTATGCTGCCTTTTTATTAGGTTCCTATTTTTTAAGTGTCACTGATGAAGTTTTTTAGTGTTGCACTCTAAACCCATTTTCCCATAAGTCCTGAGATTTTCACTGTGCAATCTTGCACAGCATGGTGATTTTGGGGAATGGATATGTCGTGTGATAGCAGAATTGACTTTAAGTAGTGGAGTGGTATCTAGGTTGGCTGGCTTTAGAGCCCATGTACAAATGGTTAGTTAGTGTGCTTGGCTGCTAACTGAAAGGTTGGAAGTTCGAGTTTACCCAGAAGTAACTTGGAAGAAAGGCCTGGCAATCTATTTCTGAAACATCAGCCATTGAAAACCCTATGGACCACAGTTCTACTCTGACACAGATGGGGTCACAAAGAGTCAGAATTGGCTTCATGGCAAAAACTGGTCCATAATTATTTAGTAGTCATACCCAACTGTTAGTATACAATGTTTCTGGGGACATCCTAAACTTCCTGTTTTCTAGATGAACAGCTGGGACTACTAACTCATATTAACATACACTAGTTGTGGCTTTAAAAATACTACAGTAGATCCCTGTGAAAAATATGCATGTGGTATAAATAAATACTATGTTTTTAACATAAGAATAATCATGACAAGTTATAAATTATAAACATTGTCAAAAGTGGAAGTGAAGCTTCACATTGCCATTTCTCACTTCAATTATTGCCCATAAATTCTGTGATCTCGTGAAGTTAAAAGGAAAACTGAAACCAGGAAAGACAGGGAACAAGAATTTACTAATTTAAAAGAACCTTTGCATAAAAAAATTCAAATTTCACTTCTACTGTGCTCAGTCTGCAGTAGTAAGTTCATAATGGAAAGGTAATCTCCTATTGGAAATTCTCAGAAGATTTCTTTACAGTTTCTCTTTTAGCTGGTCTACTCTAAGGAATATTATCACTGCCAACCCATCTGAGAGAAAATAAATTTGACTGTTACAAAAATGGTTTTAAACTCTCTAATATATGTTTAAGAGAAGAAAACCTGAAATCATGTAAAATCACACTTAGAGATATTCAAACTCAGCACTATTTTTTGAATCTGGCACAAACTCGGGAAGCAAAACAAGAATGACCAGTGTTAAGCAATGTCTAAAAAATGTTAAGCATGTGGACAAAAACTGAAAAAATATTTCCAGATATTTGTATGGTTAGGATCACACACCTAGAATACTGGTACATCTAAGTAAATGTTTCCATTTTTATGCAGACAGTATGATACTGTGAGATTATGGCTTTACCACAGTGGTTCTTAAAGCTGCCTGGATGTTAAAATCACCTGGAAAACTTCTAAAACAAACAACAACAAAACGAATGCCCAGGTAAATAAACTGAATCAGAATCTTCAGAGTTGGGGTACCATCACCAGTAATTTTTAAAGGCTCCTCATCTCACTGCCATCAAGTCAATTCTGACTCATAGCAACCCCATAGGGTTTCCAAGGCTGTAAATCTTCACAGAAGCAGACTGTCACATCCTTCTCCCTTGGAGCCACTGGTGGTTTCAAGCCTCCAATCTTTTGGTTAGCAGCTGAATGCTTTTAAGGGTGATTCTAAACGTGTGTAACCAGGTTTAGAACCATTGCTTTAAATGAGAAGAAAAAAAGAAAAAGGATAAAGCTAACTTCTTTTACTCGTGATTCCAGGGACTACTCTCAGAGAATCATTTACCATATATAAATATCACACATTTTCAATGCTGAAGGCTCAAATTTTACTAAAAAGGGTAGCAATCAGCTATAGTTCAACATATAGATTCCTAAAAATATTTACATTTTTTTTCAAGTCTTAACTGAACACTAGGCAAACAGACATGAAAAAGTCTGTTTTTCTAAAACTACAATGTAAAACACATAAAAGAATACATTAACAGCTTAGGAATCTGTTGGTCAAACAGATGAGTAGAAAAGGTAACAAAATATGATAAAATGAGATATTTTTCTCAAAATATCAAGTTTTAAATTTATTCTAAGCTCAGAATCTCTTAAATCTTGAATCTACTTTCAAAGAATTCTAAAACAGAGAAGTATCCAAATAGCAGAGAAATTAGTTCCTTGTAATAAAAAGACATTTCATACATCATATTTCTCCAACCTTAATGTCACCACAACACCCGTAACTACTAATAAGACAAAGAATTTTTGGTGAAAAGTAGGTGTGTAAATGGTGAACTAAATGAGCCCCAAACAATAATCTCTTAAATAATTTCAGAACTATATGTAAAGCTTTACTTTTACCTCGAAATTATAATTCAGTCTGCAAAAAAAAACTATTTTAACTTACTAATTTCTGCAAGCACTATTCCAAATATATTATTAAAAATACTCTGTAAAGCAAATTAAAACAAGGAAAGTAACAGCCCATATATTATATATACTATTCATATTGAGAAATGCATTTCAGATTATCTGTAATTAAGATTGTTCACATCAAATTTACATTCTTGGAAATATTTAGCCATATATATGCTAAGATTCATACAAAACTTTGGACTACTATAAAATATACCAGACCCAGGAGAGAAATATTTAAATCAGAGCTTTAGAAACCGAAAGTTAACTGTAGTCACTTTAATAACTTTTAAAACAAAAATTTTAAACTTTCCTCAAATAATGGGCATAAAATTTTAAAAGTAATTTACAAGAGTTAAAACTATAATTCTAATTAATAATTCTTTAATTGTTTGTAATTCAAAGAACTAAAAAAGTTAATGTCAATTCCTATTTTTCTCTTTTACAAACAGCTATTTTTTATTGTCTATAAACCTACTACTCATCTGTCAGTTTGTCATACTAGGATGGCTTATGTGTTGCTATGATGCTGGAAGTTATCCCACAGTATCTGAAATACCAGCAGAGACAGCCATGGTGAGCAAGTTCCAGTGAAGCTGAAAGACTAGGAAGAGAGATCTGGCAACCTACTTCTGAAAAATAGCCAATGAATACCATATGGATCACACTGTTCAATGTAGTGCTAGAACACGAGCCTCTAGATTGGAAACATCATGAAGATGGTACAGGACCAGGCAACATTTTGTTCTGTTATACATAAGGTCTCCATGAGTGGGAGTCGACTCAACAGCAACTAACAAGAACGTTATCTGCCCATAGACTAGCTAGTTATGCTTTCAGCTAGTCTATGGGTAGATAATGTTGTTCTTTCCCTTCCTGAAATATTTCATTTAGCTTTTGAAAAACCATGGTTTTCTTCCTTCTATCTCAATGGCAGCCATCTTCCTAGTTTTTCTGTTGGTTCTCTCTCTTTTCTTGAAACACTAACTTGAAGTTCCCCAAGGCTCAGTTCTCGGACCAACTTCTTTACCTACACATACTAGGAACGTGATTCATCTCATCCCAAGACTTTAAATACCATCCATAAACTGACTCCCAAACTTATATCCTGACTTTTCTCCAGAATTCCAGACTCTCTGTTCCAACTGCTAATTTGATATCACAAACATAACATATCCAAACTCAAACTCTTAATTTTCTTCTCTAAAATTACTCCTTCACTATTTTACTTGGCACAATCATTCACCCAATTCCTCAGCCCAAAGAACTTAAAATCATCTCTGACTTCTTTCTTTTTTTTATGTTTTGCATCTGATCTACTAGCAAATCTTGCCAGCTACCTTCAAATATTTCCAGAATCTGACCCCCTTCCACCATCTCCAACTGTTACTGCCTTAGTCCAGGCCATCATCGTCTCTAGCCTGGGCCATTTTATAATAGCATCCTATCAGGTCTCTCTGCTTCTGCATTGTTCCATATAATCTCTTTTCTTTGCACAGCAGCCAGAATAATCCTTTTAAATATAATTATGTCAAA
Source organism: Loxodonta africana (assembly GCF_030014295.1). Lineage (NCBI taxonomy): Eukaryota > Metazoa > Chordata > Mammalia > Proboscidea > Elephantidae > Loxodonta > Loxodonta africana. The sequence continues at coordinate 108,032,561 of NC_087342.1, forward strand.
ATCCTCTAATAAAGAAAAATTATATTTAAAATAAAATTACTACTCCTCACCATGGCCTTTGCAATCCTACAAGATTTGGCTTTTGTGTCAAACCATATTCCTTCTCCTCTTACCAAACGGCCTTTTGTCTATTCATCGAACACACCAAATATGTGTTTCCACCTTAAAGCTTTTACACTTGCTATTGCTTCAGACTTGAATGCTTTTCCACAGATATTGGCATTGTTTTATTCAGATCTGTGCTCAAGTATCACCTTTCAGATTGGCCTTCCTTGGGCACCATATTAAAGCTATCAGCTTCCATCATATTCCCCTTACCCTGCTTTGTTTTCTTCTTAGGGTACATTACTATCAGGCATGACATTATGTACCTTTTTATTCATTGTCTATCTCTGCCATGAGAATGTAAGCTTTATGAAGAGAAAAACTTTGTCTTATTCATCACTGTAGCCCCAATGGCTAGAACAATGCCTCATGCACAATAGACACAGAATACAGTGTATTAAATGAATTAGTACCTGAATAGAGATATTAAAAGGGAAAAAAAGAATTACTCCCTTAATAGGGACAACAGATGTACATTCAAATGTATTTTTTATGTTTATTAAACAACTATCAATAATAAAATAAAATAATGAAACAATGAAAACAACAGGATAACCAAACCAGCTTAGGAACTATTGCACCTTATTAAAAATTAGATAGAAAATGACTGTGTTTATTTGTGTTACCAAAGACAAGTTAAAAATTATTGCTAAACATTCACAAAGTACTATATTGTTTGAGTTGCCAAGCCCATAGTTCCATAATTAAAATAGGTTTTAAAAGTTCACTCACTCTATTAGTTTAGTTTTTTCTTACTAATACGAGATGGGGATTTTTCCATAACCCCACCCTGTCTAACCATGTTATTTCCATGAATCACCCTCCAACACACAAAATGTACTCATACAATTACTTATAAACAGAAAAATATTTCATGTAATTCATCTATTTGTCGTATGTTAAACAATATAGAATAGTGTCTCTCATATAAAGTAAATTTCTGGAAAAAGCCAATTAGATTCCATCTAATATTTAGAATTAACTCAGAATAAAAAAAATATTGTGAGTAAATACTGAAGAAAGGGGGAAGAAGCTTTAAAGATCATCTAGACGACCAGTGATTTAAAAATATTTTTCTTTTTTTATTAAGGAACTGGAATCTTGTCCTTAAATACAATCTTACAAGAAAGCCCAATATGAAACTTCAAAGGAGCTATTTTAGGTGCAGAGGTGGAAGAATAGAGGTAGGTCTAGAAAGAAGACGGAGTCTGGGACCTTGACTGTTATCCCCCTAAGATCTAATCGGTACACCATTTACTATGCGTATCTCTAGGGAACTCCTAGGCTCCTTAGACATCAAAGGGGCAACGGCTCTTCTAGTCAAAGCCCTATTTTACAGACAAGGAAATGGGGGTTCAAAGATGGCTGCAAGTGTAAAATGTCTTTAGTCAGTTAACAGTGAAGCTGAAATTTAATACAACCAGTTGTGTGAAGGTATTATGTGTAGTTTATAAAACAAATCCCACTTCCTGAACAAAATCATTTTCTGGGCTAAAAAATAATTTTTGTTTTTTAAATTTACATAAAAATAAAATATGAGTTTTTACTTAGCATGGCTAGAGCCAAACACCCAGTGAAGACACGTTTTCGTGACAATATAGCCCACTCTATGTACACTTGCACCTGTCAAAGATGTCCTGCCATTTGGTTTGGAAAAAAATGATCATTTTACCTATAATACAGTTGAAAATGATTCCCCGTGTGCAATGTGCCATCTTCTTCTATTCCAAAGAAATTAGTTTTAAATAAACTAAATGGTACTGTCAGTTAACAGTGCAGCAAGTTTTGTTGGTTTTATTTTATTATATGTGAGATCTATGTGTTTCTTCTATGCCCGAACACAAAGCGAAGTAGAGGACAAAAATATTATACAATAATTAAAAATCACATTAGGGTAAGTACCACGTATACATATGAGTAATAGAGGGAAGTGCAAAGGGTTAAATATTATATTTAATATCTTTATGAACAATTCACTTAAATTTAATTGTGCTATAAGGTATTTGGAAAACCCTGGTGGCGTAGTGGTTAAGTGCTACAGCTGCTGACCAAAGGGTCAGCAGTTCAAATCTGCCAGGCGCTCCTTGGAAACTCTACGGGGCAGTTCTACTCTGTCCTATAGGGTCGCTATGAGTCAGAATCGACTCGACGGCACTGGGTTTGGTTTTGGTTTTTGGTATAAGGTATTTAAAAAGAAAAAAAATTCACCTCAATCACAAATCTGATCATTACAAAGCAGATCATTTTGCTCTAGCCAAGATCTGTTTTTAGACACATGGCTCAAATAATTTCATCTAAAGTATTTTGGCACATGTGGCTTTAGGAATTTTATCTCAATTTATTTTTAAACCAAAGACTTTGGTTGAAGTTTACCATTAATGGCTTAAAAGTTGAGCAAAATCCTGTAAGAGTTTTTTTTAGTGCAATTAGGTTCAAAGTATGTTTCAGGACGTCATGTTTAATTAACTGAATTGCATGTTTAAAAGCAAAAGTCTAAAAATACTTTAAAAATTGTTAATCACAAATGCTTACAATTATTGAAATGGCCATATTAAGATCAAAAGAACAATGCTGTTGTAATTTCAGTCTTGTCTATGATGCAAGTCATGTAAAGACACCTGCTAAAATATAAAGAATCACAGATTTATTTAAAATCATGAAAGATACTAGGTCTAACCTGAGGAAGCAGTTCCTTTCCTTACTTAGAATTAATTTCAGATGAAGCAAAAATCCTACAAGTCAACACCTCTTTTTGTTTTGTGTACTTGATTCAAAACACAGGTAACTTGATGTCTGCATGATTCATTCATTCAAAAAAACATTTACTTCACTCCTACTATAGACCAAACACTCTGTAAAGTGTTAGAAACATAGTGAACAACATGGTCTCTGACTTAACAGAGATCATCACGTGCTCAAAGTAAAAATAGTTTTTAAAATCTTTTTTTCTGCATTTGGGTACTCTCTGTCTAGCCATTTGCAAGTAGACTATGATGTCCAAAGTTACAAGGACTGTAAAGGAAGTCCTTTTCACTATAGGCAAGATGTCACCTGAAGTATGTGACTACTTACTTACAAGTGGGGAAACTGATTTTACAGTCTGTCTGAGGCCATTATAAAAAGGACTGGAGAATAGATGCCTAACGTCTGGCAAAGTACCTTGTAAAGTTTGGTCAGTGAATGAATGACTGAATGATGAGCCATAAAGAAAGCTTATAAGACTGTCATCAGGATTAAGGAAGACAACATGTCAAAGTGCCTGATACATTGAATGTATCATTTTTGTAGAGGTGGGAGTTTTAACCAGTCTTAGAATATAACTCAGATCATCCCAGTAAGAATAAAGTCAGATCTAAAACAGGATAGCATGCCAATATAAGTGTGAAACAAGTAGAAACCAGAAAAAGAAACTAACTTGGCTGACTAGAATTTGTGCTTAAGGTGGTTCCTTCTAACTTCCTATTAGTATATGTAAGTCAAGCCATAAATTTTCTCATAAAATACTAAGTGGAGTTTTCACTACAAATAATTGACTGAGAATGTCATCTTTGAATGAGTCACAGGAAAGAAAAAAAAGGAGGGAGGGGGGCTGATGGGCAAGACTGAGATTCCAAAGTCTCTGTGTTGAGGTTAAAACTGTAGGATTAGGGCAATAGAGCTAACTATATGCTAGTATGAGTCATTCTGTTCAAGAATACCAGTAAAAGTTTCTTTATATATATACATCACAAGATACTCCATGAACAAATGGGAAAATTTTCATTTTTGGAGTACAACAAGAATGAAGCCAATATTATTCTTATCTCAGAGTAAACAATACATTTGTAATTCCTCAGCATGACCCATCTAGATTCTAGGAAAAACAAACAAAAAAATAGAAAATAGTTTGTCACAAAACCATCAATAGTACAGATTTCATGGATAATTCTTACAATACCAAGCTACATGGAGCTTAAAGAAAAACAGCTCATTTTGCATACAAAACTTGTTTCCCTCGGTGTCTGAGACCAGCAGAACCAAAGAAACCCACATCCTAAGCCACAGAACAGAGCCACCTGGTATTGTGCTTATCACAGGATGACAAAATGCTTTCAATCCCCTAATGTCATGCAGACATCCACAATATTTGTATAGTGTTTTTTTAACTAACAAAACTGCTGCATCCTTCCTGAGTTCTAGGATGGTCAAAACGCTCAATGCAAACACTTCTTAGGATAACCTTGGCCACCACATTTAAAGCGATAGGCTCAATGACTGGCATATATTTCAAAATGCTGTCTCCCTCTTCTTTCATTTATTTTCTGTTCTGATGCTCATATGATTAAATATGATTATAAAAGGTATCTGGAATCTTTGCTTATAGAATTTTTTAAACCAATGTCAGCTTTCCAGTCTTGATCCGTCAACCCAAAGAAAATATTAACAATATTGCAGGCACTAGAAGAAACAGGTTGATTTTTATTTTTTAATGCTCTAATTTCACAATACTAATTACAAAAAAGTGTGAGAAAAAATACCTAATATAAAAAAAAAAAATAGCTTGCCCGTCTCTTAAAAATATTTAAGAAAGATGAAAACAGTTTTTTTTTTTTTTTTTTTTGCCTCTGATCAGAAAGATTTTTGGAAGAACTAATTTCTAAAGATAGTTTTTAATATTCTTGGCAAAATAAAATAGAATTTCATGATTTAGTAATACTATCATTTTTATGGTTTTAATGAAAAAGAATTTAGCATTCTAATAATCTAGTTAAAGTCAAGACACATATATATAGAATTTAACAGACACCACCATTTATACTCGATCCATTCTGAACTGATCAGAGAACAATAGGTCAAAGGAATGCAACTGCCGAAAATTTTCAATGAAAATGCAATCACCTGACAAAAATAAGATTTGTTATAAACACTGGTGAAATATTCCCTTTTCCTACTTTCTACTTTTACTTCATAGGAATATTCGTTTCTATTTTATATAGAAATAGGTAGACATATATATAAATTGTTTTTAAGTAGTAGTTTCAATAATGTCATAATAATTGGACAGGTTTAACAATCAACAAATGATCAAGAAAAGGGACGTTGATTTTTTTTTTTTATTAACTTTTATTGAGCTTCAAGTGAACGTTTCCAAATCAAGTCAGACTGTCACATATAAGTTAATACACACCTTACTCCATACTCCCACTTGCTCTCCCCCTAATGAGTCAGCCCTTCCAGTCTCTCCGTTCGTGACAATTTTGCCAGCTTCCAACTCTCTCTATCCTCCCAACCCCCTTCCAGACAGGAGATGCCAACACAGTCTCAAGTGTCCACCTGATATAATTAGCTCACTCTTCATCAGCATCTCTCTCCTACCCACCGTCCAGTCCCTTTCATGTCTGATGAGTTGTCTTCGGGGATGGTTCCTGTCCTGTGCCAACAGAAGGTTTGGGGACCATGACCGCCGGGATTCTTCTAGTCTCAGTCAGACCATTAAGTATGGTCTTTTTATGAGAATTTGGCGTCTGCATCCCACTGATCTCCTGCTCCCTCAGGGGTTCTCTGTTGTGCTCCCTGTCAGGGCAAGTCATCGGTTGTGGCCGGGCACCAACTAGTTCTTCTGGTCTCAGGATGATGTAGGTCTCTGGTTCATGTGGCCCTTACTGTCTCTTGGGCTCTTAGTTATCGTGTGACCTTGGTGTTCTTCATTCTCCTTTGATCCAGGTGGGTTGAGACCAATTGATGCTTCTTAGATGGCCGCTTGTTAGCATTTAAGACCCCACACGCCACATTTCAAAGTGGGATGCAGAATGTTTTCATAAGAGAATTATTTTGCCAATTGACTTAGAAGTCCCCTTAAACCATGGTCCCCAAACCCCCGTCCTTGCTCCGCTGACCTTTGAAGCATTCATTTTATCCCGGAAACTTCTTTGCTTTTGGTCCAGTCCAGTTGAGCTGACCTTCCATGTATTGAATATTGTCCTTTCCTTCACCTAAAGCAGTTCTTATTTACTAGTTAATCAGTAAAAAACCCTCTCCCACCCACCTTCCCTCCCCCCCTCGTAACCACAAAAGTATGTGTTCTTCTCAGTTTATACTATTTCTCAAGATCTTATAATAGTGGTCTTATATAATATTTGTCCTTTTGCCTCTGACTAATTTCACTCAGCATAATGCCTTCCAGGTTCCTCCATGTTATGAAATGTTTCACAGATTCGTCACTGTTCTGTATCGATGCATAGTATTCCATTGTGTGAATATACCACAATTTATTTACCCATTCATCCGTTGATGGACACCTTGGTTGTTTCCAGCTTTTTGCTATTGTAAACAGAGCTGCAATAAACATGGGTGTGCATATATCTGTTTGTGTGAAGGCTCTTGTTTCTCTAGGGTATATTCTGAGGAGTGGGATTTCTGAGTTGTATGGTAGTTCTATTTCTAACTGTTTAAGATAACGCCAGATAGATTTCCAAAGTGGTTGTACCATTTTACATTCCCACCAGCAGTGTATAAGACTTCCAATCTCTCCGCAGCCTCTCCAACATTTATTATTTTGTGTTTTTTGGATTAATGCCAGCCTTGTTGGAGTGAGATGGAATCTCATCGTAGTTTTAATTTGCATTTCTCTAATGGCTAATGACTGAGAGCATTTTCTCATGTATCTGTTAGCTGCCTGAATATCTTCTTTAGTGAAGTGTGTGTTCATATCCTTTGCCCACTTCTTGATTGGGTTGTTTGTCTTTTTGTGGTTGAGTTTTGACAGAATCATACAGATTTTAGAGATCAGGCGCTGGTCGGAGATGTCGTAGCTGAAAATTCTTTCCCAGTCTGTAGGTGGTCTTTTTACTCTTTTGGTGAAGTCTTTAGATGAGCATAGGCATTTGATTTTTAGCAGCTCCCAGTTATCTGGTTTCTCTTCATCATTTTTGGTAATGTTTTGTATTCTGTTTATGCCTTGTATTAGGGCTCCTAAGGTTGTCCCTATTTTTTCTTCCATGATCTTTATCGTTTTAGTCTTTATCTTTAGGTCTTTGATCCACTTGGAGTTAGTTTTTGTGCATGGTGTGAGGTATGGGTCCTGTTTCATTTTTTTGCAAATGGATATCCAGTTATGCCAGCACCATTTGTTAAAAAGACTATCTTTTCCCCAATTAACTGACACTGGGCCTTTGTCAAATATCAGCTGCTCATATGTGGATGGATTTATATCTGGGTTCTCAATTCTGTTCCACTGGTCTATGTGTCTGTTGTTGTACCAGTACCAGGCTGTTTTGACTAGGGACATTGATTTTTATATTTTAAAATGTTTTATTACTTTGAAAGGCAGCAGTTAAAAAAAGTTTCCAAAAATAAATGTATGGTTTAACATTTCACTCAGAATGTATCAACCCTGCATTCTAGACTAGTTATTTTCACCCTGCCTATATTAGAATCACCTACAGATCTGAAAAACATACCAATGCTGGAACCCTACCCCCTAGAGATTCTAATTGAATTGGTCTAGATTGGGGCCCAGGCACCAGTATTTTCTTAAAGCTTTTTAGGTAATTCAAATGTGCAGTCAAGGATGAGAATCATTGTTCTAGATCATGATCAGCATTTTTTAAATTATGTATCTAAAATGATAGCTTTTGAAAACTAACAATTATTTTACAATTTCATCTCCTAACCCAGTTGCTTTTTCCTGAATTCCGATCCATGGCCTTCATTTTTATAACCTGTGCATCCTTCTTTCTTCCTTCTATTTTCTTTTTGGCTTTCCCCTCCAGGAACCGTAAATCAGGTCCTGGCCCACTTGGAGCTCTGCTGCTGAGTAGCTCTCTAAGCCAACACAGACTGAAAATGGAAGTTACATTCTGACCGTACCTTAGAATCTAAGATTCTGTCTGATTGCTGGGAGTGCCTCCCATTGTATAGATTTAAAACTGATACAAGGAGAAGTTTAAAATAAGGCAGAAATAGATACAGACACACAAAGAAAGAGAAAATGACTGACAAAGAAAAAGACAGCTAAACACAGGCAGTTAAACATACAGGAACACCGTCATTCTGAGGCTGAAAACACAATTTCAATTGAATATGGTCAACTGCATTCATAGTTCCCACTCAGCAGAGTAAGATGATTACTTCACAGTCCCTATAGCCACCACCCAACTAGAAAACCTAAAGTAAGTTTAAAAAGTACAGCATTTCAGACACCCTGCTAACTCAGAACTGACGCCATGTCCTAAGTCCATCTTTCAGCCAAAGATTAGACAGGCCTATAAAACAAACAATAACACATGTGAGGAACCTGGGCTTTCCTGCACTTCCGTGTCTTACGTTTGTCTCTATATATTATACATAAACTTTTTTAAAAAGCACATGACAAACTCTTTATAGGAATTTTTTATTGTTAGATGTATATATATACATGGAAACTCTGGTGGTATAATGTGTGTGTATATATATATATACATATATAAATTCATTGCTGTCAAGTTGATTCTGACTCATAGCAATCCTAAAGGACAGAACAGAACTGCCCCATAGGGTTTTCAAGGCTGTAATCTTTATGAACGCAGACTGCTATATCTTTCTCCCATGGAGTGAAGCAGCTGGTGGATTCAAACCACCAACCTTTCAGTCAGCAGTTAAGTGCTTAACCACAGGAGCACTATGTAAAAAATGTTGAAATAGCACATGCATATCACAAACAAAACATTTACCATTTCAACATTTTTACACGTACAATTCAGTGACATTGATTACATTCATCACATTTTGCATTCATCGCCACTACCTGTTTTCAAATTTTTCCATCACCCTTAACAGACAGAGCTCAGTGCTCCCTAGGCAGTGGACCATCCTTTCCCCCTCCTAAAATATTGTTTTAAACAAAAACTTTGAAAGGACCCTTAAAGATCTCTATCTCATATACACATTGACCCTACCCTCACGTAGGCCAACAGGGTCTGCATAGATTTGGCTTATTTATATGAGCTAATATTTACTGGCAACCTTTAAAAACAAGGTCACATTGCTTCTTAGACTTTTGGCTAAGATCAAGTGTAAAAACAAGGTCACCTGGGTAGAGGTGGTCATTTGTAGTTGTCTTGTATCATAGAAAAATGCTCTAAAACAGAAATCTGAAGGTGGCAAAGATTATGCTAAGAAATATGAATACTGGTTATTTAACTAAGCATTTATTTTTAACCCTCAGCACAAACACATGAAGGCAGTATGTCTCTCATTAACATCAGAACCTACTGAGTTGCTCTTTTACTCCCTCCATCTGTACTTCTTTCCCTCTCCATGTTTCACAAAAAAAAAAAAAAAAAAATTTTTTTCCCCCCAGCATGTCCTACCTCTCTCCTCTTTCCTTCTGTTTAAGGGGGGTGGGGCGGGGCGGGGCGGGGGGGGAGTTCCTTGTCCCTATCTCTGCCTCCTTTCTTTGCTGTTCATTTTCTTGTTACACCACCAGGCTCTTCCCTTGGGCCTTTCTGAGAGGCTCTGACACAACGAAAACGGTACCCATTTCCCTAATTTTCTTTGTCATAATCAACTAGGGTCACAATTTTATCTTCAACATTTTATTTGAGAACTTCTACTCAACAATTTTTTTCAAAACAGTAGAGAGTTCTCAAAATCTTTTCTTCTCATGAACATTCTGCTTTTCTTCTCTTACCTCTCGAAGGTATTAATTCTTCTAGACCCCGCTCATCCTTTCTGTTTGTCTATTATGTTTCATTTCTACCAAAAATAGATAAAACTTCATTCTTTTAACACGTTCCTAACAATTACTAATATTTGTTTTAAGTCCCTTCCTTATAAGATCAAAATTTGTACACTATATGAATTCACATTTTCCTTCCCTTTCTTATTTAATTTGTGAGCTGATCCTGTTGTATTTTTCCCTCGATTACACCTCAAGGTTATTTCAAAATACCAGGCAAGCATACTGTCAGTTGCCAATGCACCATCTGGCAATTTACAGAGGTCCCAATGTCCTGTTCATTACATGACTGTGACTCAGTCTTCTCAGGTATGACATAAACCCATACCTGTTGCGATCGAGTTGATTCCAACTCATAGTGATCTTAGAGGATAGAGTAAGACTGCCCCTTTCCAAGGAGTGGCTGGTGGATCTGAACTGCTGACTTTCTGGTTAGCAGCCGAGCACCACCAGGACTCCTTCACAGAGCAGAACTGCCCCCACATGGTTTTGTAGACTGTAATCTTTATGGGACCAGATCATCAGGTCTTTCTCCCTCGGCGCCGCAGGGTGGGTTCGAACCATCAAACTTTCACAGTTAATATCCAAGTGCTTAACTGCTGTGCCACCAAGGTGCCTCTTCTTTATTACTACAAGCCACCAAAATTCAAAATATGAAATGATCTAACATAAAAGGTATTACAATAGAATTTGTTTCATTAAAGAGCCAAAAAGGAGACATAAAGCTGCAAAGTCACAGCGTCACAGCATTATGGCCAGGGAAGAGATTTTCTACAGTTTGACACAAACCTTGGTAGAATGGTATCATACCCACTTGATGCTTTATGCTTTACATAGTTAAAAGACATTTTTTTCTAAACTCAGTGCTTTCAACTCTTTACAATATGTTCTTTCCTTGACAAGAGTAATATAACATCCAAGGTCCAGGCTTTACAAATAAGAACAAAAAATTCCAGGGTCAAAAAACTAACATGAAAACTGATAGAAAGTTGACCACATAATGAAACCTAGAAACCTTGATCCTGACTGTTTATCTGATGGCTTTGTGAACAGCTTGTTTTCTGTGGTGAAAACAATTGAAGATACAGTTTGTCCTATAAGGGGCTTACCATCTATGACTAGGAAATCAGACTAAATCACCAGTCTTCATATCAAGATAAGGAAATTTCCTAATGCTTAAAATTTAGGAAAACAAAGGAATGCGTGGTGACAAAGAAAATAAAAACTTTGAGAAGTTTATTTTATCTTTCTCTTCTATCTCTTTCTTCTTACTCCCCATCAAAAGAGGGAAGCCGATAGAAAAGGAGACACCCCATGTCTGGATTTAGTGCAACAGATTTTATGGTATGGCAGAGAAAATGAAGAGAATACTGGCTTAGACAAAACGAATGTCTTAATTTTAGTGACACAGTTCTCTGAATCTGACATCCAATATAATTTTTGTCAACGCCCATGCTGAGACATCCAGAAGTGGTTCAAAGTGAAGCTGACAAGCTGCAGATTAAAACTAATGAGCTGATGTAAAGATGTTACTGTTTGTTTTTTTTTTTTTGGTATGATCCCCAAAGACATGTCCACTAGTGTAGGCATGTGGAAGGAGTCAATACAAATAGAATGAGTAGTAGCATTCTTTGAACATAACATTCTACCTGATTCTCAAAGCCATGCTATAAGTTATATAAGACAGGGTTATCCCTTCTTTACTGTAAGGGGTTAAATGACTTGCCTACAGTAATAGGATTCTGTGGCCAAATCCAGAACTGCTTTCTTTAATCTTTCCAGGGAGGAAAATAAGATTTGTCAAAAAATAATAATTTGTCTTGCTATAATTCCACTTTATGAAACTTAGTACTATAAAACATGTTTCAGTATTTCGCAAAGAGAGAAAAGATAAGAAACTTAGGGGAAAAGGATAAGAAGGAAATATCCATAGGAGGCAAATGACATAGCTCCTGGTCCTGCTCCAAAACTGACTTATTGATTCTGTTTCTGCTGCTAGAAAAAGACCTCGTCTCTCAGGGTAGCTCAGTGAGTTGTTTCAGGATAAGAGAACTCTCTCTCACTCTTACACACACACACGCACATGTATGCAAACACAGTTATTAGATATAATTATCATAATGTCATAAATTACTCTTTAATTATTCCACAGGAGTGTATCTGATTACCCCAATAAGATTTACGAACTCTCAAAAGATCAGAATTTTTATAATCACCCCAGAACCTAGCATAAGGCTGAGCAAAGATTAAACACAAAGGAAACACTTTATTTCAATTAAAAATCAGTTCAGAGCTTTTACATATAGCTTATTCGGCAAACTATATATATAAATACAGGAGAGATGCTTTTACTATTTTCTAGTACTATATTGGAAACCCAGGTGGTTAAAGTCAGCTGTTTGAATCCCCCAGGTGCTCCCTGGCAACTCCATGGGGCAGTTCTACTCTGTCCTATGGGGTCGCTGTGAGTTGAAACCAATGGAACGGGTTTAGTACTGTAGTGACAAATCCTTATTTTTCTGTCCATTTTTTTGTGCGTTTTCTTGGTCCCATAATAATTTTCAAATTCATCTTTTATACACATACCATGCTGTTAATGAAGCCTAATCTTCAGGTCTTCTCACTTGTATCAGCCCTTTCCATGGCCCTGGAGAGATCTAAGATATGTTTACATGGTCGGATGTTTTTGTAAAAAAAATCAACAAGATAAGATGTTCTCATTGCAGTCAGGTAAGAAAGCTGTCTGTTTCCACAGTGTCTTCTCTTTTCACATCTCCTTCATGTTGAGTGACTTTGGGGTGATGGCAGGCACTTTTGGAGTCCTGCTAAGGGAAGGATGAATTGGGGGATACTTTTTGTTTGGGGATAGTGCAATATACTTACTGGTTAAAAATTACTTGTTTATATGATTATTACAAGCTGTTGTAATGTAGAAATGGCTTCCACAAATATTCCTACCACCCACTTGATTCATCTGTATTGTTATCAAAGTGTAGAACCAAAAGTCATATCCTGATATGAACTCATTCCAGAGCTCCTGGCACCAGAAATACGTAGGTAATAAACAAAAAACAACCAAAAAAAAAAACAAAACACCAGGAGATGCTCCCTCCTCACCTCCAGTTACCCTGAGGCGTAAGGTCCCTGCTAGCCAGTAGGCTCTCTCACTCAGAAAGGTAGTTGCAAGATCAAAGAAATAAGAGTGAGTAAAGGGGTTCAAATCGAAGTGGCAAGAAATATGTCCCTCAGTTCAATTCAGGGTCCAAAACTACTGCTGCATTCTGCAATCCATAAAATGGAGTATGTCAAAAAGATCTGCATGATTGTGTTGGAATCCTGTTCCTACATCCCTAACTTCCCACCTCCACTGAAAGGCATGGCTAAGCTGTCCAGTTCTCCATCATTTTTGCAGATCATCAAGCCTCTATCAGTCAAGGTCAGCATGCCAATCCACTACAAAATCTGATGAAGCTGCACTTGTTGGTAATGCAACAATCCTATTTTCTTGTGATGCATGGCAACACTGGGTTCAGCGGCAGTCAAAGATTATTGGGCAGGTCTGGATACACCTGTTCAGACTACTACTTATGAAATCACCATTCCAACTATTTAATCAGCTGCATAATTAGGTATCAAGTATCTAAAATCAGTGATATCCACCAGATATCTGAGGCACAGACCCAAGCTGTCAACCCAGGGAGAGGATCTGCTGATGGGCAGTTTACCATCATTGGATTTTCTGTCATCATTAGTCTTTCTTCAGAGATGGGTGTCATTGAGAATAGCTACTAGAATCATGCAAATTCACCTATACTAATTCGTCTATGTAATTTCTGGATAATCAGTTACTCCATGTTTTAAATAGACTGTAAATTTTTAGTTTCTATAAACTCCTATAATAATTTTGTATTTTTTTAATTATAAAGTGTTTAATTGCTTTCTTTATTCCACTATTAACACTGAGATCCATATTTAGTTAGCTTCTCCCTATTATGTTTTCTGTTTGTTTGTTCTGCTCTTGAACTGCCTTCTATTTGTTCTGGAAACGTACGAGTGAAATATTAATACATTTCAGTTCAGTTCAGTGATGACAGAAATTTTTCAAAAATAATTCATAGATGGCCTGATCTTTTTACTTGGAAGTAGAAACTGGAAGCCACAGGAGAAAATACACACATACACATACACTACCACCACCACAACAACATGGCCCAATATCCCCCAAATTAATGCTGGGTTTTTTTTTTTTTTTTAAATAAACAAAAGGAGCCTTGGTGGCACAGTGGTTAAAGTGCTCGGCTGCGAACCAAAAGGTCAGCGGTTCGAATTCACCACCCGTTCCACAGAAGTATGATATGGCAGTCTGCTTCCATAGAGATTTACAGCTTTGGAAATCCTACAGGGCAGTTCTACTCCATCCTATAGAATTGCTATGAATCAGAATCAACTGGATGGCAATGACTTTGAGTTTTGATTTTATAAACTAACAAAAGAAATTTGGGTCCAAAGGATTAATTTATGGTATAGTCATCAAAGAAATGAAACAGGATTTTAAAATACCACTTAAAATGTTGGTTCATAATGGCTATTATAAAGCATGTTATGCACTTTTCACATGGTTAAAACCAAGGTTATTGACAAGGACACCAATGTGTTTCTCTTTAAACACCCCCTTGGCAGACTTTTTTTTGGCAGACTGAGGTCTGACTCACATTTATGTTCTTGTCAATTAAGATACAAACTCACTATAATATTATTTGTTTTGAAAAATCATTCATATGAGGCAGGTTTCCAAAGAAGGCAGCTAAAAGTTTCTGGAATGTTTAAAAGGTTCTTTACAAAAAGACAGGCCTATAGCAAGTATCTGGAGGAGTAGCACAAAAGCAGGGCTTTGGAGAAAAGAAGGGAAAACATTTTAAATACATAACCAAATGTTTTCTTGAAAATTAGTCTAAATGACCAAAAACATAAGTACTATATCCACAGTCTAGAGATGTAAAGACTTTCCATAAAAATGAATGAGTACAACATACATAGATTTTGCAAGCACAGCAAAACCTAAACTAAAAATATTGAAACTAAAAATATTGTTTTAGCTGGTAAAAACATTTTTTATATGTTAGTGAATTATGTGAGTTTCCTAACTGCCTGAAATGCATTTGAATTGAAACAAAACAAAATTCTGTAAAATTTATGTATTTAAATAAGAAATTAAGGTAAATAGAAAAAAAATAAATGAACACAGTAAAACTGCTCAGAGAAGCAAAGTAAGTATAATTAGTAGGAGATACAATGCTTTTGCTATACATGGAAAAATCTAGATACCCTAAGGATGTATTCTAGGTTTTGATAACAAGCTCCTTCTATAAAATCCTTTAACTAGTCCACAAATGTCCCTGCCTCTGAAATAGGTTGATGTTTTAAATGATAAATTATGGTATCCAGAGGAAATATTACCTGGGCCTGATTGTAAAAGTGCCTCTTGGCCTACAGAAGAAGAAATGCTAGCTCACAGCCATATTATACGTTTTTCACCTACCTCAAGAGACTTGACCTCTATGCAGTCCAAAACTTTTCCAGAACAGAGCTCTCTAAGAGTACAGAGACCAGAAAAATCTCTCAATTGTCTGAATTCCTATTGTATTCTCTCTGCTCTTCACCAAATATTTTTCCTAGCATTTCCTCCTATAAATCTTCATGCAGTTCTTTCTCTAGCAAAACAGATCTGCCATTTCTACGGGAGCCAGGCTTTCCTAATTCCATGCCTTTGGTCACATTTCTCCTTCTGCCTAGAGAGTCCTTCCTTCACTCAATCTCAGTGTCAGAATCATTTCCATCTTTCAAATCTCAATTCATACTACACTTTTCCTATAAAATCTGTCCTCCAGCTGAAAGAATGACTGCCCTCCTCTGAAGTCCTCCAGCATGTTTGTTGTGCTTCTCAAATTACTTTTATTCCTTTTCTACTTAAGTGTGTAAATGTCTTTTCTAATAAGATTGCAGTTCTTAGCCAGACGACTCCATCAAAGTTACCTATACAGTTTTGTTTTTTTTTTATACGACACAAATGCTCAGGTTGCAATCCTCACATGCTCCATTTAAAAAAGCACATTGGAAAACACTATGTCTGCTGAGAGTCATCAAACATAAGTGTCATACCTTCTTGAGGGCACTAATTGTGTCTTACTTGGCTCTAACCCTCCCTCCTTAATCCATAGCTGCGAACCTCCAACACACATAAAGCTTATCTTGGTGCCTTGATCACAAAAACGGGCTAACACGACATTTAAGAATAACTAGGATGAGGCGGAGCCAAGATGGCAGAATAGACAGACGCTTCTGGTGAGCCCTCTTTACAACAAAGACCCAAAAAAACAAGTGAAACGAGTGTATTTGTAACAAGCTGGGAGCCCTGAGCTTCAAAGGCAAACATAGAAAACGAACTGAGGGGCAGGGGGAGGAAAAGACCATTCAGAAGTGGAGAAGAGCTGCCAGATCTGAATCGCAGGAAGCCCTCAGGCACCATTCCTGGAGCGGCGGCAGCAGGCTGGTACTAGAGTTCAGCCTCAGTTTCCTCAGGGAGAAGCAGCCAGCCACACAGCCTACACAACCTCCAGAAACTGAGAAGAACAGTGCTCTCCGTGAAAGCTAAGTACTTGCAAATATTTTAACGTGCTCCCCCCACCCACAAACTGACTCCAGTGGCTGAATTCCCTGGGACTGACATAGGCCCTGTTGAGAACCTACAGCCATCTTCCCGGCCTTGGGCAAGGAAAAAATTTGCAGTTGGGAGAAAAGATAATTTGCTAGCTCCACTAACCAGGGAGAGATCAGGACAGAAGCAGCTCCTGTCCAGGCATAAACCGTCCGTGGACTTTGAGCACCTTTCCCTTCTATAGGGACCTGTTTAGGCCCATTTCGGGAGAACAGGGCCTTGTTGGCCGACTCCAACCATTTCAGCTGTACAGTGGAGAGGTGGGTGTTTGATGTCTGACATTGCTTTGCCTGTTACACAAGGTCCTCACCTACCCACATCAGGGACCTAAGGACAGGCAGCTCCACTCAGGTCACCCAGCCACCCATGACAAGGGTCTAAAGATAACTGGTACCTCCCAGTCCTTACAACCAAAATCCTTGGGTGGTCATGGTCCCTCTGCAAAACCCACCCACCTGTATGCTCTAGGGAACAAGGATACGCTTTCCTCAGAGACACTCAGGGGTTGGTTCTCAGCCCCCTGCCTTGTTCAGAGTGCGACCCCCTGCTGCAATCAGATACCGGTATATACGCCAATCACCCCTGCCCCTCTAAGGCTGTAGGACAGAGCCTGTAGCACACACTTGATATCAGGTACCTGGAAACCTGAGCTGAATTCATACAAGAAAACTGAATGGACTCCTAGACTGATGTACCTGATACCAGCTCTAGCCAGGTGGGGACAGTACATCAGAGCTCCAAAGGTGAAAACAATCTAGCTATCTCACTCAGGCAACCCATAGGGGTATGCCAAAACAAAACAAAGCAAGAAGCTACAACATAGTAAGCAAGCATAAACTAATACAATAACTTATAGAATAGCTCAGAGACAAGAGTCAACATCAAATCACATAAAGAAACAGACCATGATCACCTCAACAGGCTCTCAAAACAAAGAATCCAGGGATCTTCTAGATGAAAGTGCATACCTGGAATTACCAGATGCAGAATACAAAAGTTTAATATACAGAACCCTTCAAGACATCAAGAAGGAAATGAGATTATACACAGAACAAGCCAAGGAACACACAGATAAAGCAATTGAAGAAATCAGAAAGATTATTCAGGAACATAAAGAAAAGTTTAATAAGCTGGAAAAATCCACAGACAGGCTTTTTTTTTTTTTTCTAGTGCCATCGAGTCGTAGACAGGCAGCAATCAGAAATTCAGAAGATTAACAATAAAATTACGGAATTTGATACCTCAATAGAAAGTCAGAGGAGCAGAATTAAGCAAGTAGAAGCTATAATTTCTGAACTCGCAGATCAATCACCTGGCACTAATATATTTGAAGAAAAATCAGATAAAAGAATTTTTAAAAAATGAAGAAACCTGAAGAATCATGCGGGACTCTATCAAGAGAAATAACCTACGAGTATTGGACTACCAGAACGGGGGGGATAACAGAAAATACACAGAGAATTCTTAAAGTTTTATTGGCAGAAAGCTTCCCTGATATGGTAAAAGATGAGAAGATATCTGCCCAAGATGCTCATCGAACTCCACATAAGGTAGATTTGAAAAGAAAGTCACCGAGACATATTATAATCAAACTTGCAAAAACCAAAGATATAGAGAATTATAAGAGCAGCGAGGGATAAACGAAAAGTCACCTACAAAGGAGAGCCAATAAGAATAAGCTCAGACTACTCGGCAGAAACCATCTAAGCAAGGAGGCAATGGGATGACATATTTAAAAAATTGAAGGAAAAAATTGCCTGCGAAGAATCATATATCCAGAAAATTGTCTCTTAAATATGAAGATGAAATTAAGGCATTTCCAGATAAACACAAGTTTCGGGAATTTGTAAAAACCAAAGCAAAACTAAAAGAAATACTAAAGGGAGTTCTTTGGTCAGAAAATCAATAATATCAGGTAGAACACTGGGCAGAGCAACCAGATGTCAACCCAGACAGGGAAATCCAAAAAAACAAAGCAAGATTATAAAAAAAAAAAGCAAAGAACAGGGTAACAGTGATGTTATTATATAAAAGACGAGAACATTAGAATAATAATAAAGAAGGACTAAGAAAAGTAACCATACACCTTTCATATGGTGAGGAAGATATGGCGATACAAAGAAATAAAAGTTAGTTTTAAATTTAAAAAATAGGGGTAAATAATAACGTAACCACAAAGGAGACAAAGTATCCTACTCATCAAAATAAAAAACAAGGGAAAAATACAGATGCAGCAGAAACAAAATCAAAAACAACAAATATGAGGAAAGGACAATATGTAAATATAATCTCAGCACATAAAATTAAGTGGGAAAAAGAAACTATCAACAACACACAAAAAAAGACATCAAATCGATAGCACTAAATTCATACCTATTCATAATTACCCTGAATGTAAATGGACTAAATGCACCAATAAACAGACAGAGAGTGGAAGAACAGATTAAAAAACAAGATCCCTCTATATGCTGCCCACAAGAGACACACCTTAGAGACACAAACTAAAACTCAAAGGACGGAAAAAAAATACATCAAGCAAACAAAAATCAAAAAAGAGGAGCAGCAGCAATATTAATTTCTGACAAAATAGACTTTAAAGTTAAATCCGTCATAAAGGATAAGGAAGGACACTATATAATGATTAAAGGGACAATACACCAAGAAGATATAACCATATTAAATATTTATGCACCCAATGACAGGGCTACAAGATACATAAAACAAACTCTATCAGCACTGAAAAGTGGGATAGACAGCTCCACAATAATAGTAGGAGACTTCAACACACCACTTTTGGTGAAGGACAGGACATCCAGAAAGAAGCTCAATAAAGACACGGAAGATTTAAATGCCACAATCAACCAACTTGACCTTGTAGACATATACAGAACACTCCACCCAACAGCAACCAAGTATACTTTCTTTTCTAGTGCACATGGAACATTCTCTAGAATAGACCACATAATAGTTCCTAAAGCAAGCCTTAGCAGAATTCAAAACACTGAATTATTACAAACCATATTCTGCAACTGTAAGGCCGTAAAAGTGGAAATCAGTAACAGGAAAAGCAGGGAAAAGAAATCAAACACTTGGAAACTGAACAATACCCTGCTCATAAAAGACAGTGTCAAAGAAGACATTAAGGACGGAATAAAGAAATTCAGAGAATTCAATGAGAATGAGAACACTTCCTATCAGAACCTTTGAGACACAGCAAAAGCGGCGCTAAGAGGCCAATTTATATCAATAAATGCACACATCCAAAAAGAAGAAAGGGCCAAAATCGAAGAATTATCCCCACAACTTGAACAAATAGAAAGAGGACAACAAAAGAAACCCAAAGGCACCAGAAGAAAACAAATAATAAAAACTAGAGCTGAACTAAATGAAATAGAAAACAGAAAAACAAATGAAAAATTAACAAGTCCAAAGGCTGGTTTTTTGAAAAAATTCAACAAAATTCATAAACCACTGGCTAAACTGACCAAAAAAAAAAAAGAAGAGGAAGCAAATAACCCGAGCAAGAAAAGAGATGGGCGATATTACAACAGACCCAACTGAAACTAAAACAATTATATATATATCGGATTACTATGAAAAATTGTACTCTAACAAATTGGAAAACTGAAAAGAAATGGATGAATTCCTAGAAACACACTACCTACTTAAACTAACACAAACAGAGGTAAAACAACTAAATAGACCCATAAAAAAAGAAGAGATTGAAAAGGTAATCAAAAAACTCCCAACAAAAAGAAGTCCTGGTCCAGACGGCTTCACTGCAGAGTTCTACCAAACTTTCAGAGAAGAGTTAACACCACTACTACTAAATGTATTTCAGAGCATAGAAAAGGATAGGATACTACCAAACTCATTCTGTGAAGCCACCATATCCCTCATACCAAAACCAGGTAATGACACCACAAGAAAATTACAGACCTATATCCCTCATGAACGTAGATGCAAAAGTCCTCAACAAAATTCTAGCCAATAGAATTCAAAAACACATCAAAAAAATAATTCACCATGACCAAGTGGGATTCCTATCAGGTATGCAGGGATGGTTCAACATGAGAAAAACAATTAATGTAATCAACCACATAAATACAACAAAAGACAAGAATCACATGATTTTATCAATTGATGCAGAAAAGACATTTGACAAAGTTCAACACCCATTCATGATAAAAACTCTCAGTGAAACAGGAATAGAAGGAAAATTCCTCAACACAATAAAGGACATTTATACAAAGCCAACAGCCAACATCACCCTAAATGGAGAGAGCCTGAAAGCATTCCCACTGAGATTGGGAACCAGACAAGGATGCCCTTTATCACTGATCCTATTCAACATTGTGTTGGTGGTCCTAGCCAGAGCAATTAGGCTAGATAAAGAAATAAAGGGCATTCAGATTGGCAAGGAAGAAGTAAAATTTATCTCTATTTGCAGATGACATAATCTTATACAGAAAACCCTAAAGAATCCTCCAGAAAACTACTGAAACTAATAGAACAGTTCAGCAGAGTATCAGGATACAAGACAAACATATAAAAATCAGTTGGATTCCTCTACACCAACAAAAAGAACATCAAAGAGGAAATCACCAAATCAATGCCATTTACAGTAGCCCCCAAGAAGATAAAATACTTAGGAATAAATCTTACCAGAGATGTAAAAGACTTATACAAAGAAAACTACAGTACACTTCTGCAAGAAACCAAGAGAGACTTACATAAGTGGAAAAACATACCTTGCTCATGGATAGGAAGACTTAACATTATAAAAATGTCTATTCTACCAAAAGCAATCTATACATTTAATGCAATTCTGATCCAAATCCCAACGACATTCTTTAATCAGATGGAGAAACAAATCACCAACTTCATATGGAAAGGAAAGAGGCCCCAGATAAATGAAGCATTACTAAAAAAAGAAGAACAAAGCGGGAGGCCTTACTTTACCTGATTTTAGAATCTATTATACCGCCACAGTAGTCAAAACAGCATGGAACTGGTAAAACAACAGATACATAGACCAATGGAACAGAATTGAGAATCCAAATATAAACCCATCCACATATAAGCAGTTGATATTTGACAAAGGCCCCAAAACAGTTAAATGCGGAAAAGACAGTCTTTTTAACAAATGGTGCTGGCATAACTGGATATCCATCTGCAAAGAAATGAAACAAGATCCATACCTCACTCCATGCACATAAAAGAGCTGAAAATGAATCAAAGACCTAAATATAAAATCTAAAATGATAAAGATCATGGAAGAAAAAATAGGGACAACCTCAGGAGCCCTAACATATAGCATAGACAGTATACAAAACATTATTAAGAATGCAGGAGAAAAACTAGATAACTGGGAGCTCTTAAAAATCAAACACCTATGCTCATCCGAAGACTTCACCAAAAGAGTAAAAAGACTACCTACAGACTGGGAAAAAGTTTTTAGCTATGACATTTCTGATCAGCACCTGATCTCTAAAATCTACATGATACTGCAAAAACTCAACTACAAAAAGACAAATAACCCTATTAAGAAATGGGCAAAAGATATGAATAGACATTTCACTAAAGAAGAGATCCAGGGAGCTAACAGATACATGAGGAAATGTTCACGATCATTAGCCATTAGAGAAATGCAGATCAAAAGTAAAATGAGATGTCATCTCACTCCAACAAGGCTGGCATTAATCCAAAAAACAAAATAATAAATGTTGGAGAGGCTGTGGAGAGATCAGAACATTTATACACTGCTGGTGGGAATGTCAAAGGGTATAACCACTTTGGAAATTGATCTGGCGCTTCCTTAAAAACTAGAAGTAGAACTACCATATGATCCAGCAATCCCACTCCTTGGAATATATCCTAGAGAAATAAGAGCTTTTAAATGAACAGATATATTCATACGCATGTTTACTGCAGCACTGTTTACAATAGCAAAAAGATGGAAGCAACCAAGGTGCCCGTCAACGGATGAATGCATAAATTATGGTATATTCACACAATGGAATACTACATATCGATAAAGAACAGTGAGGAACCTGTGAAACATTTCATTACATGGAGGAACCTGGAAGGCATTATCCTGAGTGAAATTAGTCAGTTGCAAAAGGACAAATATTGTATAAGATCACTATTTTAAGAACATGAGAAATAGTTTAAACTGAGAAGAGAGCATTCTTTTGTGGTTACGAGAAGAGGGAGGGAGGGAGGGTGGGAGAGGGGTATTCACTAATTAGATGGTAGATAGGAACTACTTTGGATGAAGGGAAAGAAACACACAATACAGAGGAGGTGAGCATAACTGGACTAAACCAAAAGCAAAGAAGTTTCGTGAATAAACTAAATGCTTCGAAGGCCAGCATAGCAGGGGCAGGGGTCTGGGGACCGTGGTTTCAGGGGACATCTAAGTCAATTGGCATAATAAAATCTATTAAGAAAACATCCTGCATCCCACTTTGAGGAGTGGCATCTGGGGTCTTAAACACTAGCAAGCAGCCATCTAAGGTGCATCAATTGGTCTCAAGCCACCTGGATCAAAGGAGAATGAAGAACACCAAGGACACAAGGGAATTACGAGCTGAAGTGACAGAAAGAGCCATATGAACCAGAGACTACATCATCCTGAGACCAGAAGAACTAGATGGTGCCCAGCTACAACCGATTACTGCCCTGACAGGGCACACAACAGAGAACCCCTGAGGGAGCAAGAGAGCAGTGGCATGCAGACGCCAAATTCTCATAAAAAGACCAGACTTAATGGTCTGACTGAGACTGGAAGGATCCCGGTGGTCATGGTCCCCAGACCTTTTGTTGGTCCAGGACAGGAACCATTCCCGAAGCCAACTTTTCAGACATGGATTGGACTGGACAATGGGTTGGAGAGGGATGCTGGTGAGGAATGAGCTTCTTGGATCAGGTAGACACTTGAGGCTGTGTTGGCATCTCCTACATGGAGGGTAGATGAGAGGGTGGAGGGGGTTAGAAGCTGTCAAAATAGACACGAAAAGAGAGTGGAGGGAGAGGGCAGGCTCTCATTAGGGGGAGAGTAATTGGTAGTATGTAGCAAGGGTTTTTGTGTGAGAGACTGACTTGATTTGTAAACTTTCACTTAAAGCACAACAAAAATTATGAAAGAAAAAAAGAATAACTAGGAGCGTCAGACACAAGAGGAGTCTACACTCACTTGAATGATATTTTCCATGGGCCTCCATGGATTCTCATAAGTTAAAATGGGAGACGGGCAGGAGAGAGCCCTCCTTGATGGCACATATTTTAATCCCATCCTCCTGATCATTTTCTCATTCTAAACGAAAGCCTTATTCCACTGGGAGAGAAGAGTATAGAGACAGATCCCTCTCTGTGGTGTAGGCATGCAAAGACGATTGAAAGCTGAGGATGGAGCTGAAACATCAAGAAAAACCCTCTGGCACCACAGACCCCACGCTACATGCAAGATAACATCAGCCCACCACTGGAAGAAGTTGCGATCTAGTGTGCTAAAGGTGACTGTGGCAACAAAATCCAAACGCAGCTTGATCACTGACTAACTCAGCCAACGACACCTAGCAGAAGCAATTATAGTTGTAAATATTATTATTGTACCCCTAACAAGCACTATCCAACAATCAATCGAAAATTACAAAACACACAAAAAAGGCAAGTTAAAAGCCCATTCTCAAAAGATAAAGTAATCACCAAATTCAATACCAGAGAAGACCGAAATACTGGAAATATTATATGTTGCTGGTATGTGCCATCACGTCAATTCCGACTCACAGTGACCTTATATAGAAACTTCATATAACTACTATATAGAAGCTTTATAATAACAAGATTTAATATGTTAAAGATGTTTATGTAAAAGGACACAACAAGGATTAACAGATGGGGGACTGCAGCAGAGACATGTAACTGAAAAAAAAAATCAAATGGAAGGGCTAGAAATAAAAAATAGGACATAGCAGATGATGAATTCACGAGATATGCATATCGGCAGTAAGGACACAACCAAAGAAAGAACGAGTAAGCTCGAAGACAGGTGAACAGAAATTATCCAAACAGAAACAGAAATTGTGAAAAAAAAAGTGAAAAGAAAACAGAGGATCCAAGAGCTGTGGGACAATATTAAATGGTCTAACATATATATAATTGGAATTCCAGAAGGAGAAGAAAAAAGCTACAAACCAGAGGGAAACATTTAGAAAACATATAGGACAAAGGACTTGTATGTAGAATATAAGAGCTCTGATCGCACAGTGGTTAAACGCTCGGCTGCTAACTGAATGATCAGCGAATTGAATCCACCAGCTGCTCTGCAGGAGAAAGATGTGGCAGTCTGCTTCCTTAAAGATTTACAGCCTTGGAAATTCTCTGTCCTGTAGGGTCCCTATGAGTCAGGATTGACTTGACAACAATGAGTTTGGTTTTTTTTTGTTTGTTTTATCTAGAATATATAAAGAACTTTCACAAGTCAATAATAAGAGGGCAAAACAAACATACACTCAATAAAAACTGAACAATGGATTTGAACAGATACTTCTCTAACGATGATATTCAAATGCCTAATAAGAACATGAAAAGATGCTCAGCATCATCAGTCACTAAAAATGCAAATTAAAACCACATTCACGTACCATTACATACCGAGTAGAATGGCTAAGATTTAAAAGACTGACAATACCAAGCATTGACAAGGATGTGATAGAACTAGACCTCTCATGCACTGCTGGTCAGAAAGAAAAGTTCTACGAAGTTAAATACACACTTGCCGTATGATCCAGCAACCCCACTCCTAGGTATTTACCCGACAGAAACAAAAACATGTGCATACAAAGGCCAGTACATGAATATTTATAATCGCTTTATTCGTAATAACCAAAAACTAGAAAAAAACCCACATGTCCATCAACTGGTAAACGAATAAAAAACTTACAGTACATACATAAATGGGATAGTAGTCAGCAATAAAAAGCAACAAGTTATTGATAAAGATAACAACATGGATATATTTCAAAACCATTACGTTATATGAAAAAAGTATATAAGACTTACTACTGTATGATTCCATGAATATGACATTTGGGAAAAGGCAAAATTATAAGAACAAAGAATAGATGAGTTGTTGGCAGGAGCTAGAGGGGCACAAGAGGGGATTGATTATAAAGGGGCACAGAGAAACTTTTGAGAGTGATGAAAGTGTTCCCTATCTTGATTGTGATGATAGTTACACATCTGTATTCATTTATCAAAACTATATACTCAAAAAGGGTGAACTTCACCATGTGGAAATTAAACCTCACTAAATCTGACTTTCAAGAAACTCCTTGTAAATTATTTAGTATGATGTGAATCTGATGCCCACTGAAAATGTACTACTTTTATCTGGTGGCTTTCTATAATCCTTGGAGATATAATTCTCTCAGTTCCATGTTGAGAATCATGGGCCTAAGTAAATTCTCACAGGTAGTTCATTTACGAACAATTTCAGTTTTAAATAACTGCCTTCTAACCTAAGTTTTGAACGTCCCAGAAAGCAATCATTCCTTGAGGAATATAAGTAAACCTTACTCTAAATACAAACTAAAAACAAAAGATATCATTAACGCTATGGTCAAGAATAGTTTTCATATAATGTGAAAACTGAACTTTAACTTTTCCAGTGTCAGAATCAAACCCTGATTCAAGCTACTGAGGTGGTTTATCAAAAGTTCAGTAAATTGGGGGACATCTAGGTCAATTGGCACAACATACTTCATAAAGAAAATGGTCAACATCTACTTTGGTGAGTAGCGTCCGGAGTTCTAAAAGCTTGTGAACTACCATCTAAGATACATTTATTGGTCCCAGCACACTCAGAGCACAGGAGAATGAAGAAAGCCAAAGACACAAGGAAAATATTAGTCCAAAGAACTAATGGACCACATGAACCACAGCCTCCACCAGCCTGAGCCCAGAAGAACTAGATGGTGCCTGACGGCCACCACCGACGCTCTGACAGGGATCACAACAGAGAGTCTCAGGCAGAGCAGAAGGAAAATGTTTAACAAAATTCAAAATCACAAAAAAAGACCAGACTTACTGGTCTGACAGGGAAAATGGAGGAACCCCCGACACTATGGCCCTCGGACACAATGCTAACTCGGAACTGAAGACACAAAGTCCACCTTTCAGCCAACTATTACACAGGCGTATAAAAAAAAAATAAATAACACACGTGAAGAACGTGCTTCTTAGTTCAATTATCTGAGCCCAAATGGGCAACAGCTGCACAAAAACAAAGACAAAACGGCAAGAAGAAAAGGAAAATTGGATGAATAGACACCGAGAATGCAGGGTGGAAAGGCAAACGGAGAAAGTGCTGACACATCGTGGGGACTGTAACTAATGTCACAAAAAAAATTGTGTATAAAATTTCTCGTTTTTTTTCTGTCTCTTGGACTCATAATTACCTTGTGTCTTTGCTGTTCTGCATTTTCCTTTGGTACAGGTGGGTTGAGACCCATTGATGCATCTTAGATGGCCGCTTGCTAGCATTTAAGACCCCAGACGCCACTCTTCAAAGTGAGATGCAGAATGTTTTCTTAGTAGATTTTATTATGCCAATTGAAACAGATGTCCCCTGAAACCATGGTACTCAAGCCCCAGTCCCTGCTACACTGGCCTTTGAAGCATTCAGTTTATTCAGAAAGCTTATATGCTTTTAGTTTAGTCCAGTTCTGCTGACTTCACATGTATTGTCTTTCCCTTCACCTAAAATAATTCTTATCTACCATCTAATTAGTGAAAACCCCTCTCCCTCTCTCCCTCCTTCCCCCCACTCTCGTAACCATCAAGGAATATTTTCTTCTCTATTTAAACTATTTCTCCAGTTATTGTATTAGTGGTCTTATACAATATTTGTCCTTTTGCAACTACTTCATTCAACATAACACCTTCCAGATTCATCCATGTTATGAAATATTTCACGGATTCATCATTATTCTTTATCGAGGTGTAGAATTCCATTCTGTGAATACACCATAATTTATTCATCCGTTGATGGGCACATTGGTTGCTTTCATCCTTTCGCTGTTGTAAACAGTGCTGCAATAAACATGGGTGTGCATATATCTGTTCGTGTAAAGCATCTTATTTCTCTAGGATATATTCCAAGGAGTGGGACTGCTGGATCGTATGGTAGTTCTATTTCTAGCTTTTTAAGGAAGCGCCAAATCGATTTCCAAAGTGCTTGTACCATTTGACATTCCCTCCAGCAGTGTAGAAGTGTTCCAGTCTCTCCACAGCCTCTCCAACATTTAGTATTTTGTGTCTTTTGGATTAATGCCAGCCTTGTTGGAGTGAGATGGAATGTCATTGTTTTGATCTGCATTTCTCTAACAGCTAACGACTGTGAACATTTCCTCCTATATCTGTTAGCTACCTGAATGTCTTCTTTAGTGAAGTACCTGTTCATATCCTTTGCTCATTTTGTAAATGGGTTATTTGCCTTTTTGTAGTTGAGTTTTTCCAGTATCATGTAGATTTTATAGATGAGAAATGTCATAGCTAAAAACTTTTTCCCAGCATGTAGGTAATCTTTTTACTCTTTTGGTGAAGTCTCTGGATGAGCATAGGTGTTTGATTTTTAGGAGCTTCCAGTTATCTCATTTCTTTTCAGCACTGTTAGTAATGTTTTGTATGGTGTTTATGCCAAGTATTAGGACTCCTAGCACTGTCCCTATTTTTTCTACCATGATCTTTATCATTTTAGATTTTATATTTAGGTCTTTGATCCATTTTGAGTTAGTTTTTGTGCATGGAGTGAAGTGTGGGTCTTGTTTCACTTTTTTTTTTACAGATGCATATCCAGTCACGCCAGCACCATTTGTAAAACAGACTGTCTTTTCCAAATTTAATGGACTTTGGGACTTTGTCAAATATCAGCTACTCTTATGTTGACGGATTTATGTCTGGATTCTCAATTCTGTTCGGTGATCTATGTATCTGTTGTTGTACTAGTACCAGGCTGTTTTGACTACTGTGGCGGAATAAATAGGTTCTTTAAAATCAGTTAGAGTGAGGTCTCCCACTTTGTTCTTCTTTTTCAGTAATTCTTTACTTATCTGGTGGGGCCTCTCTCCCTTACACGTGAAGTTGGTGATTTGTTTCTCCATCGCTTTAAAAAATGTCGTTGGAATTTGAACAGGAATTGCATTACATCTATAGATCGCTTTTGGTACAATAAACATTTTTACAATGTTAACTCCTCCTATCCATGACAAAGTATGTTTTTCCACTTACGTAGGTCTCTTGGTTTCTTGCAGTAATGTCTTGTACTTTTCTTTATATAGGTCTTTTTCATCTCTGTTAAGATTTATCACTAAGAATCCTGTCTTCTCCGGGGCTACTGTAAGTGGTACTGATTTGGTGATTTCCACCTTGATGTTCTTTTTGTTGGTGTAGAGGAATCCAACTGTTTTTGTACGTTTATCTTGTATCCTGATCCTCTGCTGTGCTCTTCTATTAGTTTCAGTAGTTTTTATTTTATTTTTTTTTTTTTTGAGGATTCTTTAGGGTTTTCTGTGTATGAGGTCATGTCATCTGCAAATAGAGATAAATTTTACTTCTTCCTTGCCAATCTGGATGCCCTTTATTTCTTTATCCAGCCTAACTGCTCTGGCTAGGACCTACAACACAATGTTCAGTAAGAGTGGTGATAAAGGGCATCCTTGTCTGGTTCCCAGTCTCAAAGGGAATGCTTTCAGGCTCTCTCCCTTTAGGATGATGTAGGCTGTTGGCTTTGTATAAATGCCCTTTATTATGTTGAGGAATCTTCCTTCTACTCCCATTTTGCTGAGTTTTTATCATGAATGGGTGTTGAACTTTGTCAAATACCTTTTCTGCATCAATTGATAAGATCACATGGTTCTTGTCTTTTGTTTTATTTATGTGGTGGATTACATTAATTGTTTTTCTAATGTTGAACCATCCCTGCATACCTGGTATGAATCCCACTTAATCATGGAGAATTATTTTTTTGATATATTGTTGAATTCTATTGTCTAGAATTTTGTTGAGGATTTTTGCATCTAAGTTCATGAAGGATAAAATAAGTCTGTAATTTTCTTTTTTTTGGAGTCTTTACCTGGTTTTGGTATCAGGGATATGCTGGCTTCATCGAATGAGTTTGGTAGTATTCCGTCCTTCTCTATGTTCTGAAATACCTTTAGTAGTAGTGGTGTTAACTCTCTCTGAAAGTTTGGTAGAACTCTACAGTGAAGCCATCTGGGCCAGGGCTTTGGTTGGGAGTTTTTTTTGATTGCCTTTTCAATCTCTTCTTTTGTTATGGGTCTATTTAGTTGTTCTACCTCTGTTTGTGATAGTTTTATGTAGGTAGTGTGTTTCTAGGAATTCATCCATTTCTTCTAGGTTTTCAAATTTGTTAAAATACAATTTTTCGTAGTAATCCAATATGATTCTTTTAATTTCAGTTCAGTGTATTGTGATATTACCCATCTCATGTCTTATTCGGATTATTTGCTTCCTCTCCTGTTTTTTCTTTTGTCAGTTTGGCCACTGGTTTATCAATTTTTGTTAATTTTTTCATAGAACCAGATTTTGGTCTCGTTAACGCTTTCAATTGTTTTTCTGTTTTCTATTTCATTTAATTCTGCTCTAATTTTTATTATTTGCTTTCTTCTGGTGCCTTTGGGTTTCTTTTGTTGCTCTCTTTCTATCTGTTCAAAGTACAGGGATAATTTTTTCATTTTGGCCCTTTCTTCTTTTTGTATGTGCGTGTTTATTGATATAAATTGACCTTTGAGCACTGCTTTCACTGTGTCCCAAAGGTTCTGATAGAAGTGTTTTCATTCTCATTGGATTATATGAATGTCTTTATTCCATCCATAATGTCTTCTTTGACCCAGTCTTTTTTGAGCAGGATATTGTTCAGTTTCCAAGTGTTTGATTTCTTTTCCCTGCTTTTTCTGTTATTGATTTCCACTTTTATGACCTTATGGTCAGAGAAAACGCTCTGTAATATTTCGACGTTTTGGATTCTGCTAAGGCTTGCTTTACGAACTATTATGTGGTCAATTCTAGAGAGTGTTCCATGTGCATTAGAAAAGAAAGTACACTTGGCTGCTGTTGGGTGGAGTGTTCTGCTTATGTCTGTGAAGTCAAGTTGGCTGATTGCAGCATTTAGATCTTCCGTGTCTTTACTGAGCATCTTTCTGGATGTCCTGTCCTTCACCAAAAGCGGTGTGTTGAAGTCTCCTACTATAATTGTGGAGCTGTCTGTCTCACCTTTCAATGCTGTTAGACTTTGTTTTATGTATCTTGCAGCCCTGCTACTGGGGGCATAAATATTTAATATGATTATATCCTCCTGGTAGATTGTCCCTTTAATCATTATATAGTGTCCTTCCTTGTCCTTTCCAGTGGATTTAACTTTAAAGTCTATTTTGTCGGAAAATAATACTGTCACTCCTGCTCTTTTTTGATTGTTGTTTGATTGATACACTTTTTTTCCATCCTTTGAGTTTTAGTTTGTTTGTGTCTCTAAGTCTAAGGTGTGTCTCTTGTAGGCAGCATATAGGCGGATCGTGTTTTTTTATCCAGTCTGTCACTCTGTCTCTTCATCAGTGTATTTAGTCCATTTACTTTCAGTGAAATTATATACAGGTATGAGTTTAGTGCTATCATTTTGATGTCTTTTTTTGTGTGTTGTTGACAGTTTCTTTCTCCCACTTAATTTTTTGTGCTGAGTAGTTCATATCATGTCTCTTCCTCTTACTCATAGTTGTTTTTGTTTCTGCTGAGTCTCTATTTTTTTTCTTGTATTTTATTTTGATGAGTAGGATAGTTAGTCCCCTTTGTGGTTACCTTAATATTTACCTCTATTTTTCTAAGTTTAAACCTAACTGTTATTTCTTTATATCGCCTTGTCTTCCTCTCCATATGAAAGATCTACGATTACATTTCTTAGTCCCTTTATTGTTTTAATATTGTCTTATTTTACATAATAACATCGCTGTTACTGTTTTGAGCATTTTTTTTAATCTTGATTTATTTTTGTGATTTCCCTATCTGGGTTGACATCTGATCGCTCTGTCCAGTGTTCTAGTCTTGGGTTGATACCTGATTTTATTGATCTTCTAACCAAGGAATCCCCTTTAGTATTTCTTGTAGTTTTGGTTTGGTTTTTGTGAATTTCCAAAACTTCTGTTTATCTGGAAATGTCCTAATTTCACCTTTATATTTGAGAGACAGTTTTGCTGGATATATGATTCTTGGCAGGCAATCTGTTTCCTTCAATGCTTCATTGCCTTCTTGCCTGCATGGTTTCTGCTGAGTAGTCCGAGCTTATTCTTATTCAGTCTCCTTTGTAGGTGACTTTTCACTTATCCCTGGCTACTCTTAAAATTCTTTATCTTTGGTTTTGGCAAGTTTGATTATGTCTTGGTAACTTTCTTTGAGAATCTACCTTATGTGGAGTTCGATAAGCATCTTGGATAGGTATCTTCTCATCTTTCACAGTATCAGGGAAGTTTTCTGCCAACATATCTTCAACAATTCTCTCTGTATTTTCTGTTGTCCCTCCCTGTTCTGGTACTCCAATCACTCGTAGGTTATTTCTCTTGATAGAGTCCCACATGATTCTTAAGGTTTCTCCATTTTCTTAAATTCTTTTATCTTATTTTTCTTCAAATATATTGGTGCCAAGTGCTCTATCTTCAAGCTCACCAATTGTGCCTTCCACTTACTCGATTCTGCTCCTCTGAGTTTCTACTGAGTTATCTAATTCTGTAATTTTGTTGTTAATCTTCTGAATTCCTGATTGGTGTCTTTCTCCGGACTCTTGCAGCTTATTATATTTTTTCATTATGGTCTTGAATAACCTTTTTAATTTCTTTAACTACTTTATCCGTGTATTCCTTGGCTTCTCCTGTGTATTGCCTGATCTCCTTCCTAATTTTGTTCTTGACATCTTGATGAGTTCTGTATAATAATCTTCTGAATTCTGCATCCGGTAACTCCAGGAAGGCATTTTCACCCAGAAGACCCACTGAGTCTTTATTCTGAGAGCTTGTTGAGGCAATCATGGTCTGTTTCTTTATGTGACCTGATATTGACTGCTGTCTTTGAGCTAACTGTAAGTTATTGTATTAGTTTATTTTATGTTTGCTTACCGTATCCTAGCTTCTTGCTCCGTTGTTTGATATGCCCAAAGGGGTTGCTTGAGTGAGCAAGCTTGATTATTTTTGCCGTTGAAGCTCTGACGTTTTGTCACCAGACGGTATCAGGTATATCAGTCTAGGAGTCCATTCAGTTTTTTTGTACGAATTCAGCTCAGGTGTCCAGGTAGCTGATCATCAAGTGTATGGTATAGGCTCTGTCCTACAGTTTAGAGGGCCAGGGGTCATTGGTGTAGGTACCAATATCTGGTTGTAGCAGGGGGTCACGCTCTGAGCAAGACAGGGGGATGAGAACCATCCCCCAAATGTCTGTGAGGAAAGCATGTCCCTGTTCCCTAGAGCATAAAGGTGTGTGGGTTCTGCAGAGGGACCACGGGCACTGAATGCTTTTGTTTGTAAGGACTGGGAGGTACCAGTGATCCTTGGACCCCTGTCATGGGTGGCCGGGTGACCTGAGTGAAGCTACCAGTCCTTTTGCCCCTGATGTGGGTAGGTGAGGACCCTATTTAATAGGCAAAGTGGTGTCAGATATTAAACACCCACCTCTTCATTGCACGCTGAAATGGTTACAGTTTGCCAACAAGGGCCTATTCTCCTGAAATAGACCCACACAGGTCCATGCGGGGAGGGGGGGAAGGTATTCAAAGTCCACAGACCATTTATGCCTGGACAGGAGCCGCTTCTGTCCTGAGCTCCCCTGATTAGTGGAGATGGCAACTTATCTTTTCCCCCAATTGTGAATTTATTCCTACTCCAAGGCTGCGAGGATGGCTCCGGGCACTCAGCACGGCCTCTCTCCGGCTCAGGAAATCAACAGCCACTGAAGCTGATTTGGGGACTGAGTGGGAGGTAAAATAGAAACAAATACTTAGCTTTTCCCGAAAGCGCGTTCTTCTCTGGTTCTGGAGGTGTGAGTAAGGTGCGTGGCTGACTGCTTCCCCATGAGAAAACTGTGGCTGAACGCTACCACCAGCCTGCCGCAGCTGCTCCCAGAAATGATGCCTGAGGGATCTCAGCGATTCAGGTCCGGTAACTCCTCTCCACTTCTGAACCATTTCTCCTTCCCCCGCCGCTCAGTCTGTTTTCTAACTTTGCCTTTGATGCTCAGGGCTTCTAGCTTGTCATAAATATAATTGTTTCACTTGTTTTTTCGGGTCTTTGTTGTAAGAGGGATCGCAGGAAGTGTCTGGCTATTCTGCCATCTTGGCTCCGCCTCGTGTATAAAATTTTTGAATGAAAAACTTATCTCTGCTGTAAACTTTCACCTAAAACACAATAAAACTTAAAAAATTTTTTTTCAGTAAATATTTCTCTCAACATTTTTCCTCATCCTCTCAATTTTCTCAATCCAGCTGCAAAGAAAAAAATCTGTCGCATCATTCAAGTCTCTTCCTTCCTGGAATTTTTAATTGAATGCCAAAATTCCTAAATAAGTAATAAGTCTGAACAGAAGATACAGATGATCAACGCTTTAAAATTACAAAGTAGATAATTCAGTATTATGAGCAAGGACAGAAAAATAATTATTAAAAAATCCACAAAGCCCCCTTTTTATAAAATTGGCTACACAATGAAAAATTACCTTTAAAAAACTTCTTAGCAGGAATGCATCCCAATCTCCCAAATTTCACATGAAAAACAAATGCTAGTTATCATTTACTAACCTCTTTGAGCACAACAGAGTCAGGTATAAAGTTCCAAGACAAATCCCAAGAGAGCATCTGCAGTGTGATTAATCACTCTTGCGTGTGGCCTTTCTAGCCAAGGGCTTACAACTCCGACCCAGGTGACTGTGTGATAGGGTAATTATGGCCTATCAAGGGGATTGGTCAGTTCTGCGTCAAAAGACTGCCAGTTCCAGAGCAGAAGGAGGGATCCACCACCACCAAGGAAGGACAGACCAGCAGCAGAGACCTGGCTGCAGGAGATGGTGTGGTGGGCTTCCTGGCCAACAGAGAGAGGAAGCTGAGTGCCTTTGGGCAGAGACAAAGGGCCAGGAAGAGACTTGCCTGCAAGCAGGGCTGGGAAGAGGCTATATCCTGATGGAATAACTGTATCCTAGGTGTTCCTGAGCCTGAATTGTAACTGTTACTTCCCTGATAAACCCCATAATTTTGAGTGTGGTCTGTGAGTTCTGTGTGGCCACTGCAATGAATAATCAAACCCAGCAGAGAAGTACAGAATGCTGTGGAAGGGATGGCTGGTGCCAGATTTGAGTTGGTGCCAGTATTAGAGTTTGGAGTACCTGAAGTATATGCTTTTTATTGTCATCACTTCTTTTCCTTTTCATTCTTACTGCATTGGGTTAATGTGGAAACAAAAATTATGATTTTGACAAGGCTTTATACTGCCTCTAACTTCTACCCATGAAAAGCACTGAACCCATTTGGAGAATCCTACGAGAAGCAATCTCATGCTACTTGGTTGTACCTTTTCATAAATTCTAATATACTTCTGGGAATACAAATTTAGGGCTATTTTTTAACCATCTGATAAACATTCATCTCAGAAGATCCTGGCAGAGACTTAATGAAGAGCAGCAACCTTGCATATCTTTGTATATAAGGGCACAGTCTCATTTGCCATTATATATGGCTTTTTCATATATGACTATATGAAAACATAGTTGTTTTCACTTCCTCGGCATTTGGCCATAGCACCTGCTCACCAAGAATTTTAATAAAATGAGAAATTCCTATATAGCAAATGCCTGCACTAGTGCTCATTTATTACTATAACAGGCCACTGACGTAGTGGTATTGATATGTATTCAAATTTTGCATTTCCCTCTGCCCCTCATATATCCATGTCTCACCCCCAACCTGATTGAGGACTCTGTTCCAGTGTGACCTATTCAGAGAGGCCATCTCTGAATATCTGAAATAGCACCTATCTTTTTTTTTTATCACTCTCTAGTTCCCCATCCTGTTTTATTTTTCTTCAGTGCAGTTAGCATTACCACATTATATTGCATATTATATAAGAAAGACAGAGAGAGATACATTTCATCATCTATTTTGCCTAGTAGAATGTTATTTTCACGAGAGGAAGGACTTTGTTTTGCTGACTGCAGTATCGCCTCTGCCTAAAACAGTGCTTGGTAATGGGGTAGAGTGGGGTGGGGTGGGGTGGAGTGCAGCGAGAAAGGGAAGGAAGCAAATATTCTTATAATCTAACGTAAGTTGAAAGACGGAAAGTAAACCTGCATAGCAGTTGTCCTCAAACTTAAGCATGTACTGAAATCACCTGGAGGACATGTTAAAACACAGATTGCTGGGAACCCCCTCCCACAGTTTCTCATTCAGCAGGCCTGGGGTACCAAAAACAAACCAATTCCATTGCCATTGAGTCAATTACGGCTCACAGCAACCATTTAGAACAGAGCAGAACTGCCCCACTGGGTTTCCAAGGCCATAAATCTTTATAGAAGCAAACATCCACATCTTTCTCCCACAGAGTAGCTAGTGGGTTAGAACCACCAACTTTTTGGTTAGCAGTCAAGTGCTTACCCGTTGCACCATCAAGGCCTCTACAGGTTCTCTGTGGGAGACATATGGTTTACAGTGGTTCTCAAAATGTGGTTCCCAGGTCACCAGTATGGTCATCACCTGGAATCTTGTTGGAAACGCAAATTCTTGGATCGCTAAGTCAGTAATACTAGTACCAGTTGTTATTGAGTCATTCGGACTCATGGAGACCCCATGTGTGTCAGAGTAGAACTGTGCTCCGTAGGATTTTCAATGGCTGATTTTTTGGAAGCAGATCACCAAGGCCTTCCTTCCGAGGCACCTGTGGATGGATTCAAGCCTCCAGCCTTTTAGTTAGCAGCTGAGTGCATTAACCATTTGTACCACCCAGGAACTCCAAGTCAGTGACACCCAAGGTGAAATCTTGGCTCCATCATTGCATCAGGTTTTATATTATTTACAATCCCTGAGCCTGGATTCCTGATTCCATGAAGCTCA
Source organism: Loxodonta africana (assembly GCF_030014295.1). Classification (NCBI taxonomy): domain Eukaryota; kingdom Metazoa; phylum Chordata; class Mammalia; order Proboscidea; family Elephantidae; genus Loxodonta; species Loxodonta africana. The sequence continues at coordinate 108,069,233 of NC_087342.1, forward strand.
GGGAAAACTGGGCCAGAGTAAGTTGGGCTCTCCATGTGAGCAAAGGGAGGGGGACATACATGCACCTGACACAGTATGGAGCCCCGGTGGCATAGTGCTTAAGAACTTGGCTGCTAACCAAAAGGTCAGCAGTTCAAATCCACCAGTTGCTCCTTGGAAACCCTATGCCGGTAGTTCTACTCTGTCCTACAGGGTCGCTATGAGTTAGAATGGACTCGATGGCAACGAGTTTGGTTTGGTTTTTGGACACAGTATGGGAAAGGGAAAGGTTTTGCTATAAAAACTAAAGAGCAGAAGGGAAAGCTTATTCTAACTGTGTAGGGTCTTGAATGCCATACAATTGAGTTTGGGCTCTAACATCTATGGACCAAAGGGTTCTAAAATTTATTTTGAATGTGACTCATAATAAAAAAAAAATGTGATTCATAATAGGAAATATATATTACATCATGACCTCATACTAACATGTAATATAGCTAGCTGATGTACATATAAAACTGAAACACAGTTTCACAAAAACATCTTTATTACAGATATATTCTGATATTTTCCATACTATTCTACTGTGGTTCTTTTTTTCAAACACTAGACTCCATCTCGGAATCGACTCGACAGCACTGGACTGGGTTAGACTCCATCCAGGAGCCCTGGTAGTGCAATGGTTAAGCACTTGGCTGCTAACCGAAAGATTGGTGATTTGAACCCACCCAGTGGCTCTAGGGGAGAAAGACCTGGCAAACTGCTTCTGTAAAGATTACCGCCAAGAAAACTCTATGGGGCAGTTCTACTCTATCACATGGGGTTCCTATGAGTCGGAATCAACTTTATGGCACCTAGCAACCATAGTCTCCATCTGTAAAGTTAATTTCACTGTGCACAATGAGTTGCTCTTACCAAAAAAGAAAAATACAGAGCTATAGGCAATAAGAAGCCACTGACAGAAATGAGGCATAAGATGACATGAAGAGACAAAAATATTTAAAAAATAAAATCACTCAGGTTGCCACGTAGGGCCTGATTAGAGGGTTGGGAAGCTGGAGACAGGAAGCTGCTGTTCTCGTGCTGAAGAGATATAACTAGACTTGTCAACTCCAATGTCACTGCTGCACTTATTAATAAGTGGTTTTAGTGGAGGGATGACTATGGAAGCTTGAATGCAACTGATCAGAAAATAAAAAGGGAAGTGAAAAAAGAATTCCGCAATATCGGTCTACTAGCTTTCTTCATAATTACAAAAAATATTCATATAAGGTTACAGCTGAAATCTAGACCAACTCATTCATTGACAGACGGAGAAAAATGAAGTTGGAGTGGTGATGTAACTTAATCTTACATTAAGTTCATTGCTCTTCTTACTACTCCAGTGCATTCTTATTTTCAGAGACAATAATTGTGCTATTACGCATAAGCATAACAAAATAATTACTCTAAGAAAAATCATTCTAAATTACAGAAATGATGCTAAATTATGCAGAAATTATGTGCGAAATGGAGTTACTATTCTTGTAGCAAAAATTGTTAACAGGTTCCCTGAAGATTGACTTTTATTCAACAAACACTATTGAGCACTGGCCATGAACCAAGTGTGTGTGCTGCAAGATGCTGCGTTATTCCAAATCAGAATTACTAAGTCATTCATTAAACACTTACATGAGAACTTATATAAGAACTGTGCAAAACATTGCTCAGATACATATTTAAAAATTGATCAATTCCATTCCTATCCTGAAGTAGCTTACAATTTAATATCAGAGCTGATATTGTTTAAAAGTATTTCATATGACCACAATCTACAACCTAAAATGATCCTATACAGTAGAAAGTCACTAGTCTGAAACAAGCGGGAGAAGAAGAGGAGGTTTTCCACTATCAGTGTAAATATCTAAATTAGGAGATGACTTGATAGAGTGGAGAAAAACCATGGGCCTCCAGAGAGAAGATCAGGGTGTGGTCTGGGCTCTGCCATCAGCAGGCTATGGGCAACCACCTCACATAGCTGGGCCTTACCTTACTCACCTTACTCACTTAAAATATCAGGTGCTGGTCTTAAGTAGTTCTTGACGTGGATGTCCATCAGAGCCTTCTCCTCTGAAGCTTCTAAAAATACCTCATGCACAGGAACCCCTGCAAAACTACCCAATCAAAATGTCTGAGGATATTTGTTTTTCAAAAAAAATCTCTTTAGATTATTCTGACATGATACCTCTATCAGGGATAGCAGTCAACTCTCAGAGTCTACCTCTAACGGTCTGATTTGACAAAACGTAGTTTTATTATTTTCTAGTCAAAACCATCATGTAATCAAAACCTGTTCTTTTAACATAAGACTCATCCAAGTATTTCGAGGCCTATAAATCTATATGAGAGGTGATAAATATCAGTGAAGAAGGATAAACTGCTTGCCCTGTAATTTATTTTTAAAGTGCAAAGTTAAGCTTCAAGCCAGTATATAAAGAAGATGCTAAACAAAATTATTATTTACTTTGAGTCTGGCAGCTCAAAATAGAGCCACTGGCCAAACCCTCAGGTGGTGGGAATGGTTACATGGGAAAACAGACCCCTGGAGCTTGCTTTTGATACTTCTCCCTCCTCCCTTCAACACAGGAAGTTAACAGTTGGCTCACTTTGATTTAGGAAAGGCTCTTATTTGGAAAACAACTGTTGGTAATGACTTCTAGGTAGGAAATTTACCGTTTTATAGGACATCTTGGCTGTGTTTGTATTAAGCTACAGAGATGTTATTTATTGTTCCTGGGGTTGACGGAAGAAGGGAAAAAAATTATTTTTTGAACAATTCTGTAAAAGTAGTTCGGCACTGGGTGCAAATGGAGCCTTGTTGAGTTAGTGGCAATTGAGGGCTTAAGTGGTACTTTGGGTTTCCTTAAATTTTTCTCTAATTAAAACAAAATGATAACATTATGAAATTTTCTCAGTCCCCGTAAGTACAGCATTTTTCCCCTCTTTTCTACAGAAAAGCCTCTCTGCCCACTCCAGCCAAATGAAATGTTTATGTTTGTTGACTGTTAACTAAGTCCACAAACCCCTTGTAGGTGAAACCAGCTCGGTGAAATTTAATTTAAGGGAGCTAAAATTTTTTTTTTTTTTTTAAGCACATCTGGGTAGTTTACCATAATCTCTAAAATGTAAGATTTAGTGTATCATCATTGAAATAAAGATGATTAACTACAGGAAAAACCGGAGTTTTGGTTAGTTTTCTTTTTATCATTTTCTTTTCCTTTAAAATTCCAAATCTGGAGTTTTCACCTGTGTTCAGAATGTGAATATGATATTTTTCTTTTACTTAACCTGGACCTTCCAATGATTTTCATTTCCCTGTTGTCGTCAAGTGCGGTTGAGTCGATTTTCAACTCACTGCGACCTCATGTGATGTGTAGAACTGCCCCATAGTGTTTTCTAGGCTGTAATCTTTACAGAAGCAGATCCCCAGGTCTTTCTCCCTAGGATCTAACATTTCCCCAGCACCTCCAGAGTTGTTCTCTGATTGCCTCTTCTCACACCAAGGCTGAGATGTACGACCGTTTCTAACTAGTGACGTAAGAACGCTGGCTTAACTTGTTATTTTTTTTCCAAAATGCAATAGAAGATAATATAACTCTACGATATCATGAGTCTAATATTTACAATTAATTTTAAATTCAAGACATTTCCATGAGGAAAGTAGAAAAGAATATGGAATCTAGAGCCTAACATTTTGGTGTTGTCACCAGCTATACGATGATGGGCATGTCAGTTAAGCTCTCTGACATAACTGCACCCTCTCATTATACTGGTGAGAGGCTCAAAACGGCATCCTGTACACACAAGGCTCTGTGAAGAGTCAAGTATTACATGTGTGTCCATGCTGGTTTTTTAAATTTATATTTCTAAGCAATCTCTAAGAGACTTTGTCTCTGGCCAGTGGAGATTATTAGTAACACACTCTTACAGATTGGCTTCGAATCTCAAAGATGCAAAACTAAGCCCGCTCCTGCCACATCTGCATGGACTGGTTATAAATACTGGGTGTTCAGCTCTCCAGCAGAACAGTTCATGTGTATTGCAGTTGTCTAAATTTCTGAGAAGTATTCATTTTTTGTATCTATATTAGTTTCAAGCAACAGCTTTAAAATGATGAAAATAGCGACAAGGTTTGATTAATCTCAGGGCTCTAATTTACTGGAAGAAAACTACAGAAAGAGGTGAAGAAAAAAAAAGTCAGCTTCGCTGATATTCCTTTCTAAAATGAATACCTAATTTAACATGTTATAAAACGTGTGTGAACTTACACCTTTAGTTTTGCTTCTGCTTTTTCTGTGTTTTGCAACACAAACAAGACAAAAATACACTTAAGAAATATTTACTAGAAATAAAGGCAATACAAACACTGAATAAATGTAAACAAATATGGTAAGCACACCTACACAGAAATCAGCACATGCTATTTTTAATCAAAACCCCAAACCACCATGGCATTTTTACAGCCTATAACTGAACAGGACCTTTCAAACCAGTGCCCCCAACTCGAACAGTGAGTCATTTTAAGGTTGATAAAAGTAAGATCATGATCGAATGTAATATTAACACCTAAATGTCATAAAATGTAGACGGCTCTTTGAAATCATCCCCTTATGGGTAAGGGATTCACAAAAACTCTATTCACTTTCTTAAAAGTGATAACGTCCCAACAAAACATAGTCATTTGTATTTATTCATTTTCTTATCTTTATTATGTGAAAAATACTATCAGGTACTCTTTATGTATATGTATCAATCTTATTCATCTCAGACTGTAAATTCCTTGAAGCCAGGAATCACAACTTTCTTATGATTAACAACGGATCCTGTATGTCCACGGGCCTAAAGACCAAAAAAATAAATAACCGTCTGAAGATAACCCCTAAAGACATAAAATTTAGTAGTTGCGCAATGGTACTGGCAATTCTTCAACATTGATAAAATAAAAAAATCTAAAATTCTCAATGGAACAAATAAATTATCAAAAAAGTTTGCAGTCCAAAGGTATGATGAAATAAAGAAGAACACAAAGCATATAAATTTCCAAGTACTGGAGACGGTACATATAAACAATCAAATGCCAAACATCCTGATGCCACACACTGAAGAATTCTGTGGGTAAATTCTTCGCGGTTTTCTTACAAAAACACTGTTTAATATCTATTTACCAAAATAGGAATGTTCTTAATTCTCATTTCTTCACACGTGTTTAAATTTATAGTTACTACTAAAAATATTATTATAAGTCTACATAAACTTTAATAAAACTTTTTCCAACTTTTTAAAGCACAAATTTAGCACCAAAGCAACATGTACTAGTCATTACACTTTTACAATTACAATAAAGTTAAGATAAGGATCATTTATTAATAAAAGCAGCTAACGGTGCTGAGAATATGCCAGGCACTGTGCTAAGTATGAGCTTTATAAGCATAATCTCATTTAATCTACAAATCAGTAGTGTCCCTATTTCACATGATTTATCTGCTTTATCCGTGGTCACAAAACTGTAGGAGACATGTTTAATCAATCCAGGTCCAGAGTTGAGCTCGTACTACCACAAAACAAGTTATTTTTCATTAAATATCACTACCACCGACATCTTTCATCTATATACATATGGAAGCTTAGTTCTTTTTAGTGGTTCTAACCAATAACTATAAACGCACTTTCTCATTTGGTGCTTGGAATCTTCATGGGTTGGGGAGGATTGTTGTCAGGATAGTGTCAGAAAGGGATATATACGTAGGTATGTGTGTTTGTATGTGTGTGTATACATGTATATATATATTTCAAAAGCACTAGAGATAGAGGCTTCACAGATGTTAATGGTTCTTTAATAGTGACAATAGCAAAATTCAGTTTTAGCTCTCCCTTTTGAGGAAGACTCCCTGTTGCCCTACCATGTGCACCCCAAACTGCTTATCATAGCATTAATCACACTGCACTGCCACTACCTACTTCACTGTTCCACTCATCCCACTACCCTCTGCCTTTTCATCTTTGTGACCCCAGCACCTACACTGTTACGAGAAAATGGTAAATTTGTACCAGATTATGACCCGAATGGTCAGACTGGGCATCTGGTCCAATAGTTCTTATAATTGGGGGTATATTAGGTTCACTTCATTCTAGATCACTTCAGTAACTAGGCTTCAACATCAAGCAATGAGGAAGCCTGAAGAAAAGTTTCAACGTGCAGCCCTCCCTCCATTTCTCAGATCCTCAGATTTGTCATGTATAAATGGGTTAACTCAAAGGACTGTTATGAGGATAAAATAGACATAATATATGGAGGCATATTATAGTCACAAGGTGAGAGTCTAATAAATGTTAGGTTTTGCTTTACCCTAAACAGATAAAATACAGAATTAACTCTTTACATTTCTGGAGTTTGGATCTAATCCTTGTAACATAAAGGTTTCTAAATATGTTATCTCTAAGATTCTGACCCCTTTCTTGCTAGTCTATACTATATGCTCCAAATCTAAAAAGATATGAAACTTGAGACAGTTTAAGAAATCACTGGGCATAAAAAGTCAGGAAAATAAGAGAAAAACTAGGCAAACATGAGCACCATCTGACATAACACTGCACAACACAAGTGCTTAAATTGGATTTCCTTTTTATGAGCTATAACTCAAAATAGCACCTTGGCAAAATCCTCTAAAAGAATGTATGAATGGTTTGCAGTAACAGGTTCTACTTAAGATGTACAATTATAAAAATGGTTTCTCTATTTCACCTTCCTAATGTTCTAAAACAACTGTATTTTCAAGTGTTTGGATGAACTAACATTTGATATATGTGTGTGTATTTACACACACACACATATATTCATACGTGTGTGCACACATGTGTGTGTACCTGGGTGGTGTAAATGGTTAAGCACTCTACCACTTGCCAAAAGGTTGATGGCTCAAACCCAATGAAAGGTACTTTGGACAACAGGCCTGGCAATTCTCCTTTCCAAAGGTCACAATTTTGAAAATCCTATGGAGCATATTTCTATCCTGACACACATGGGGTCTCCACAATTTGGGGTTGACTTGGCAACTAACAACATATATATGTATGTATGTAAATATGTAAGCTGAGTTATTTGTTACAGACCCCAAATTTTTATGTAGCCATATTCAGAATTTTTATAAACTGTAACATATAACAAGCAAGATTATTGATAATTATATGATCCAAAGCTTCTGTTTGTAGACACCAGTTAGTCTTTTGTGAAAATACCAAGCTTATTGCTACATTGGTGGATTTCTGTAGGATTACTTAAGGTAGCCACCACCCATCTATCAGTTTGTCACACTACGGTGGCTTATATGTGACAATGATGCTGGAAGCTATGCCACCAGTATTTCAAATACCAGCAGGGTCACCCATGGTGGACAGGTTTCAGCAGAGCTTCCAGACTAAGACAGACTAGGAAAAAAAGGCCTGGTGATTGACTTCTAAAAATTAGCCAATAAAATCCCCAGGGATCAGGAAAGAATATAGTCCGATAGAGTGCTGGAAGATGAGCTATCTAGGTTGGAAAGCACTCAAAATACACAGTGGCCACAACAATGGACTCAAGCAGACCAACGATTACTGGGAAGATGTCACAGGACCAGGTAATGCTGCATCATACATGGGGCTGTCATAAGTTGAAGATGATTTGAGAGTAAACTTAATATAGAGTCTGTCAAATTTTTTCCTAATAAATATCCCGAATACAAATTAATCTATTCTGTATCTCATAACAAGTAACATACGCAAATCACATTATTTACATTGGACCAAAACTGGTGGTTAAAACTATACTTTGTCAAGGAAACCTACTTTTGGGAGCAGTGGTGTCACTAGGGTTGGTGTCATCCAGTGTGGTAGCTCATGGCATCACCAGCCCCCATGGACCTTCGCCCGTACCAGACCATACAGAATCCTTGGAAATGTTTTTCGTACTAATGTTACTTGGAAATCACAAATACCAGCAGCAATGAAAACAAAACCTCCTGCATATAGCATGTGCAGACGAAACCATGTGATTCAAAGCATCACTGTAATTGGGTAATAACGACAGCTCTGACACAAGCCTATTAGAAGGTTCAAGAAGTAAATTAATATAATTTTAGCCTTGTAGGTACATTGACACACATAAGCTGGGCTTATGAAAAATGTTTTTGTTGTTATAACTAACTACAGGGATATTTTTATACAAATAATATTTTTCTACTGAAACATGCCACAAAAATTTTATAGTCATTTTGGTGTTACTTCCTCTGACAGTGTCTCTTGGTGTGGTCTGCACTCCCGCACTCCCGCATCCCCCTAGTGACGCCCCTGTTTGAGAGTGACTAAGTAAATCTATGCTTAGAAAGGACATGCTAGCTATATGCTCACAGGTATGGTGACTGCTGAAGATAAATTGACTTTTTCTGAATATTACAACAGTTCTCAATTTTTAAATAGTATTTCCTGTAAGACATCTGATCTAGGAAAACTTAACATTAAATATCTTACCTATAGAGAGCAGAGATGGCTGTACCCATTTTTCAGATGCCCTACCATTACTTTGAGTATAGAGTCATAGCAAAAATCCAAACATGTTGCCTTCAAGTTGATTCCAATTCACGGCAACCCTCTGCACTACAGAGTAGAACTGCTCCATGGGGTTTTCTTGGCTGTAATCTTTATGGAAGCACATCACCAGGCCTGTGTTCTGGGACCCTACTGGGTGGGTCCAAATGCCAACCTTTCGGTTAGTGCTCTTCTTGTTGTAAGGTGCTGTCAAGTTGATTCCAACTCATAGCGGCCCTATGTACAGCAGAATGAAACACTACCCAGTCCTATCAGACAATGTTCTGCCATTATTCATAAGGTTTTCACTGGCAATTTTTTCAGGATTAGACTGCCAGGTCCTTCTTCTGAGTCTCTCTTAGGTTAGTAATCTACTGCAAATTGTTTATGCCACCCAGGGACCTATAAAGATTCATAGATTTTCCTTTATTTTATAAGAAAATAATTCTGTGATCCTGGGGAAAAAAGTCAATAACAAATCACAGTCCAAGGATGTAGAAATAAAAAAAAAAACTTTTTTTTCATGGAAGATTTTTTCACTAAATATTACTCCATTACAATAATTAAAGATTTTTAATTTTATTTTTAAGTACTTTCATATGAATGGAAGCAATATTCTGGGGGAACTTCCGGTTCCAATGAGATGGAGTAGCCCCATTATCTATAAGGTCCTTCCACTTGCAACTAAAACATCCTGAACATAACACAACAAAGGAGGACAGGAAGTTTCTGAAAGGTGGAAAAAAGAAGGCTGGCTGCCTAGGGGCCACTGAGACTTGAGGAACAACATGGCAGTGAGTCTTATTGCCATGGCTTTCTTTACTGCCTCCCACATATCCTGGACATAAAACAAACAAACAAACAAACAAGCCCATTGCCATCAAGCTGCAAAAGTCTGCAACGTGACACAACCAACCAAACCTGCTGCCTTCAAGTTGATTCCAACTCATAGTGACCCTACAGGACAGCATAGAACTGTCCCATAGGGCTTCCGAGGCTGTAATCTTTATGGAAGCAGACTGTCACATCTTTTCCCCACAGCACAGCTGATAGGTTCAAACTGTCGACCTTTCAGTTAGTACCCAAGCACTTAACCACTGTGTCACCAAGGCTCTGAAACCACCAACAGGCAAAAACAAAAAAAGCACCAAGATAAGCCTGCTGCCTCTAGCCAAAGGTGAAGGAAAAGGGTGGATTACCAACAGAAAACATTTTTAGAAATATCTGCCCCATTCCAGCTAACAGCCAGTGGAAAAGTCACACCCCTCCCTCTCAGCAGGCCAAACTGGAACTTGAATTTTCAGCCCACAGCCCCTACCCTGCCCTCACATCCCTAGAAGTAGGCAGCATGCTTTAATTCACCCAACAGTAGGGAATCGAGCAATTCGGCTGGTCAATCTTCCACATTCTACCTGTTGACACCAGGGAATGCCCCAATTTCCCCGCTGGGGGATTGTAGGTGGGGCTAAGGAGGGATACAGCAGCAAGCTAAACTTCTACCCCTACCCAGCAGAGAGGAGAATTAACAAGTCAGTGCAAAGCTGAGGTAGTCATCACTAGGCTTCACCACTCCCCTTGATGTCAACAGGGTCCAATAAGGACCTGAGCCCTCCACCCCACACAGCATCAAAAATCTTGATCTCGTCAAACTTGAAAACTTCTGCTCTCTGAAAGACCCTGCAAGAGGAGGAAAAGGCAAGCCACAGACTAGGGAAAAATATTTGTGAGCCATGTATCTGACAAAGGACTAATATCTAGCATCTATAAAGCACTCTTAAAACTAAACAGTAAAACAACAAACAACCCAATTAGAAAACAGGCAAAAGACATTAATAGATATTTCACTGAATAGCAAATAGGCAAATAGACACTTAAAGAAATGTTCCAATTATTAATCATTAGTGAAATGCAAATGAAAGCCACAAGGAGTTATCATTACACAAACTATCAGAACAGCTAAACATAAAATAGTGACAACACCAAATGCTGTGTGAAACTGGATCACTCATACATTGTTGATACCAACGTAGAATGGAATAGCCACTCTAGAAAAGTTTGGCAGTTTCTTATAAAACTAATCATACAATTAATCATACAATTATTACATGACCCAGCAACTGCACTGTTGGGCATTTATCCCAAAGAAGTGAAAACTTACATTTACACATAGCAGCTTCATTTCTAATAGGCAAAAAATAGAAACAACCCAGATGCTCTTCAATGGGTGAATGATTAAATCAACTGTGGTAGAGCCATACCGTGAACTACTACTTAGCAATAAAAGGCTACAAACAATTGATAAACACACAACTTAAATGACTTTCCAGGAAGTAATGCTAAGTAGAAACAACATCTGTCAGTTTGCCATACTGTCGTGGCTGTGTGTTGCTGTGATATTGGAAGGTATGCCACTAGTATTTCAAATACCAGCAGAGTCGCCCATGGTGGACAGGTTTCAGCAGAGCTTCCAGACTAAGATAGGCTAGGAAGAAGGAGTTGGAGATCTACTTCTTAAAAAAAAAATTGGCCAGTGAAAATCTTATGATCAACAGCAGAACACTATCTGATAATAGTGTCGGAAGATGAACCCCTCAGGCTGGAAGGCACTCAAAATACGACTGAGAAAGAGCTGCCTCCTCAAAGTAGAGTCAACCTTAGTGACGTGGTTGGAGTCAAGCTTTCAGGACCTTCATTTGCTGATGTGACATGACTCAAAATGAGAAGAAACCACTGTAAACATCCATTAATAATCGGAATGTGGAATGTACAATGTATGAATCTAGGAAAATTGGAAGTTCTTAAAAATGAAACTCATAAAGATCGATATCCTAGGCATTAAAAACTTGTTGCCATTGAGTTGATTCTGACTTATAGCAACCCTATAGGACAGAGTAGATCTGCCCCACAGAGTTTCCAAGGAGTGGCTGGTAGATTCAAACCGCCAACCTTTTGGTTAGCAGCCAAGGTCTTAAACACTATGCCACCAGGACTCTGATCCTAGGCATTAGTGAGCTGAAATGGACTGATATTGGCTATTCTGAATTGGGTAATCAAATGGTCTACTGTTCTGGGAATGACAAGAGGAATGGCATCACATTCATCATCAAAAAGAACATTTTAAGATCTATCCTGAAGTACAATACTGCCAGTGATAGGATAATATCCACACCTGTACAAGGAAGATCAGTTAATATGACTATTCAAATTTACACATCAACCACTAATGCCAAAGTTGAGAAACTGAAGATTTTCACAACTTCTGCAGTTTGAAATCGATCAAATACGTGATCAAGATGCATTACTGGTAACTGGAATGTGAAAGCTGGAAATAAAGACGAAGGATTGGTAGTTAGAAAACATGGCCTTGGTGATAGAAAGATACTGGGGATCACACGATAGAATTTTTCAAGACCGATGACTTCTTCATGGCAAACGCCTCTTGTCAACAACATAAACAGACTACACACATGGACCTCCCTGGATGTAATACACAGGAATCAAATTGACTACATGAAGAAGGTAGCATCAGGATCGGAGTAAAACTCATTAACAACTTGCTATATACAGATGACACAACCTTGCTTGCTGAAAGCGAAGATGACTTGATGCCTCCTAAGTGCTCTCTTGGAACCCCAGTGGTGCAGCAGTTAAAGAAATGGGCTGCTAACCAAAAGGTCAGCAGTTCAAATCCACCAGCTGCTCCTTGGAAAACCCTATGGGACAGTTCCACTCTGTTCTACAGGGCCACTATAAGTTAGAATTAACTCGATGGCAACAGGTTTTTTTGGTTTAAGTGTTTTCTTAAGGAAAATGCTATGCTTCTGTATGTGTATGTGTGTTAATATGTGCATGTGTGTGTGTTTATGCTTTTTGTTGTTTTTCCTGCTTAAAAGGACCCACAATATAGTGCTGAAGTGCTGTCTAGTATTCCTAAGTACAAGGAGGCTGTGATGTGCCTTACAGACAAAGTACATGTGTTAGATAAGCTTCATTCAGGCATGGGCATAGTGCTGTTGGCCTTAGTTTTAATGTTAATGAATCAACAATAGTTATTACATAAGGTGTCTTTCAAAAGAAACGTATGTAAAACAAGGTTTTGTATCATTTGGTTGACAAAAATGTTCTGACAAAGGCTCACAGAACCTAACCAGTATTTCACCTTGGAGCAATGGTCAAGTATTATCTAGTTCAGGCTTTTTGTAGAACATAATTATCGTTAATAATAAAAACTGACAGTATATAATGATAGATAGGAACAAGTGAGATGAAGCAAATCAAACCTGGGCAAGAAAGGGAATAAAGAGTGACAAGTGTGTTTTAGACAGGGTGGCCGGGGGCACAATCTCCGAAGTGGTAAAATTAGGAGACCTGAGTAAAATGATGAAGAAGTCCATGCAAAAACCAAAAGGGATGTGCTGGGGAGAACATTCCAGGAGAAGGAATCAGCAAGTACAAAGTTCCTTGGGGGAGTACACTGGGCCTATGTGAGGATTGGAAACCAGGTTGGTTGCCTTCTAATTCAGGTCTGTTTCCTCTATACCTCATTATGTACCCCAGTGCTCACCGCCCCTAAACCTCAGTATTCATTCTTACGAGTAATCTGAACTCCCATCATGGCAGTCTTTTTGTTCTAAGGGCATATGCAGAAAAATTATTCACCACATAATAAATCCCGCTTAATGTAGCTATATCATTTGTACTTTCTTAGAACATCTTTAGAAAATAAATGCAATAGATCATTTGCCTTATTTCTCAAACAAAATCATACAGGACAAAAGCAAATTTTGTGTTACAATCACTGGGAAGTAATCTTTCAGGTAATCACTATAGCGTGCAGTGCTCTTATACAGTAATTCTGATACTCATTCTTATAAAAGGATTCAGCTGAAATAAGCACAGTTGTCATCATTTTCCCCCTTTCTTTAATTTTAAGAAATAATCATTTTTAAACCAATCAGCTACAAACCATCATAAACAGCCTCCTACAATGTGAAAATAATTTAGCGCATAATGTATGTACTGACAAACTTTATCTATACAGCCAAAAGAAAATATTCACGGAAAGAGAATAAACATACAAAGAAATGCAAAGAAAGCTAGACAGAAATTTAATCTATACATTTCAAAAGCACACAACACTTTTAAAAAGAAAGGAAAGCGAAAATAACACATTCGTTTTTTTCTCCTTGTCATGTTCATAAGTCATAACTTGACACTAAAGGTTCAATGTTAAATCAGAATAAAAATTTACAAATAGTAGTCTCTAAAATGAATACAATTTTTAATGTGAATATATTTCAGTTTATTTATGTTCAACTACTGATAAAATACTAAGGTTCTCATCAATCCAAGATATCAGGGAAACATGGTTCCTTTTTTAAAAAGCAAGTCTCAGAAAAATTCACAAGCCAATCCTACTTATCTGGCCAGAACTATAAGAGAAAACCAAAAGATGGGGTTTGAATAAAGAGAACCGCAGTGACTATTTATCAGAAAAGGTAAAGTAAGACTTTTGTCTCAATCCCGCAGGCTACAAGACCACCCAAAGACAATTTCACTGTTCAAAGCTTAGCAAATTTAAGAGGAAGTCCTCACCACCAAAGAAAATAACATTCTTTCCAGAAGAATTTACGGATGAGACAAACCAAAGACCTTAAGTTTGAGACCCCTTTCTTACACAAGAATAGAATAATGACTGTATTTTGACGGGAAAGCTGTTAAGTAGTAACCCCATATTCCTTGATGTCCCAAGCTATATGTAGCATAACTGGCTGTTTTTAATAGGTATAGTACTGGAATAATTTTCTGGAAAGTTATCATGGAAAAACTGTTTTATACCCATAAAAAAATTTTAACTTTTATTCTTCCCTTGGTCACCAGGCCAAGGGGATTTCCCAGTGTATGCAGCTTTAGGGAATCATCTTCCCCAGTGCTGCTCAGCACAATGGCATTCTTCAAGTGGTAATGCCCAAACCAAACCAAACCCACTGCCATCCAGCCAATTCCGACTTATAGTGATCCTCTAGGACAGAGCAGAACTGCCCCATAGGGTTTCCAAGGAGTGGCTGGTGGATTCAAACAGCCGACCTTTCAGTTAGCAGCCAATAACTTAATCATTGCTCCACCAGGGCTCCCAAGTGTCAACAGATGTTCCAAAAGAAAAGGTTCCATCCTCAAGGAAGTCTGGGACCACTGGATTAAACAAATAAAATTGGTTTCTTTACTACAAAAATTTGTTAAAGCCTTCAGATGCATTGCACACTCCAAGTGATGAGATATAGTATGATATCCTTCCCCAAATATGTGCCCAAGGAATAAAAATTTAAGGGGCAGAAAATCTATATACTTCTTGAAAAATATTCAAATTCCACAGAACATAGTTTGGGATATACTTCAAATGGATGAGGACTTCTAATTGGCCCACAGAAATCAGCAGGTTCAACACAAAGCTTCCCAAAGCAAGACACCATTTACCTAATGCCCTATACTTCCAAACCTGACATTAAACTTTTTTTTTTTTTAAGTATGTTTTTAACATACTTAAACTCTTCAACAATGGGCTCAAGCATAACAATGATTGTGAGGATGGCGCAGGACTGGGCAGTGTGTTTCGTTCTGTTGTACATACGGTTGCTATGAGTCGAAATCAGCTCAGCAGCACCTAACAACAAACTCCATAAACAAGCCAATTCTTCGTGCTATAATTTGCATGTGGAAAAATGCTTCATTATTTCTGTAGGCAGTAGAGGATTTTCCTCGGTAATTTTCATTTGAATCATTAAATTGTGTTGGAAGTAGACACTTTGGGTCAGAATGAAAAGATTTAAATAACTTTATGTGGTGAGATTTTTAAAATAAACATGGGCATTTCAAGAGAGAAAGAAAAAAGTTATCTAGATTCAAATTTTATGAAAATATTCAGTTTCTATGAAATCCTAAAGTCCATATTAAGACCAATTTAAAATCTTTATGTCATCTATTCTAGCAGAAGGTATCATATCCGAGCACTCCCAGTGTCAGTGGCTTAAAACAATTCAGCTAACTGAAGCAAAAAAATATACTTTGTTTCTTGAATTGATAAGTAGACTATTTTATAAATTTATATTTATATTGATAAGTAAGCAATTAATTTTATAAGGATCAGCACAAAGCTGGTTCTGATGAGGCGGACATTAAAGATGTCCCAAACGTCCGGCTTTTCCAGGCTGCTATACCACTCCATCATCTTTAACATCAGCCATTCCCTCTCCCCTCAGTACTCTCCTTCCCGTCTTTGGATTCCCTAATTCCCTGTAAAGTCCCACAGAACTCACAAAGGTTATGAAGGAAATGGGTGGGTCAGGTGTAGCTTCTGCTGACCCACACGGCTGCAGGAGCTGACGAACCCAAACCAGTAGTTCAGACCACAGGCTACTGGCTTACAAGCCTGAGGGAAGCTGGTCAATCAGGTCACATGATAGGCCACTGGCCCAAGGGGCTGTGGAAGCTGGTGAATCCCAAAATCAGCAGGTCAGACAGCAGGCCTCTGGGGAGGTCAACTGATCAATTGATCACATGGGACACGGGATCCAGATGCAGAGAGAGAGCTTTACCAGGGTGCACACACACACGTATATCTTAGATTCAGGCCACACCCCAGGAAAGGGCATAACTTTAGCAAGGGCAGGATCCAAGACACACCTTACGCCAATCCTGCCTCACCAATATTTGGAGGTCAGGATCCACAACACACAAAATGGACGACAACTACCAATACAAGGAATCATGGCCCAGCCAAGTCAACACATAACCCCAACTATCACAGGCGCTGGGTTTGATCACAGGTTCCATATACCTTATTTGCATAGTTCCACTCAATCATTGTGTGTGAGTCACAAAGACCACGGCTAGAAGGGCCATATTAAGTAATCCATTGCATCACAGTAAATCACTGAATTTTATACCAAATAGACATCTTTAAAATATTCTATTACAGCCATCTTATATTCACTTGTTTTGTTGAGTAAACTGATGTCAGAAACATTGCTTTGTCCAAGAGCACATCATCAGTTCACCACTAGTCCAGTGCTCAGAGTTTGTAAATCCCCTAGTTTAAATGTCTTGGGTGTTGGTACTCCTAGGATATTTCTAATACCTTCTGAATGCAATTATTTAAATTATCTTAGTCTTCTGACTCTGGCATTATGGACTCTGGTTCTGATACTTTGTCAAAAAAAAAAAAAAAAGGGTTTGGGGGGAAAATCCCTCCCATTTCTGTAACATTTTGATTTATTAAAACAAAAGTGTTTTAAAAAGTAAAACTTTGGTTAAATACGTAAGGATTATGTGCTTTGAACTGAGAATGGAGAGTTGAGACCATGATATAACTATATTTCACACACTACACACGCACCCCTAATCTCTAAGAATATCAAGTTTTAGGGCTGCATTTGACAAGGAAAAAAAAAAAACAACACTCTGAATAGTACTTAAAGTCTTGTCAAGTGCTTGAAAGTCTTGTCAGTGGTATATGGGAAAAACAAAAGCACCAAACACCTCTACTATTCATGTATAACTATAAACATGTAAGTTTAATATTTTACTTAAAGAAAATGATCTGAGAACTTATTATATTGGTGGTAACTGTTTTCCACCAAAAAGAACAGAGTAAAATTATCACTCAAACCTCTATGACTAAATTGTTGAAATAAAAATGTTTATTTTTTAATACCTTTAAAGTAGATGCAGCAAAATATTTTAGTTACAAATACACCACCAGGGTTTCCGTATACATACACAATCAAAATCAGTTCTCCAAAGCGGGGTCAAAGTTAATATGAATCCATATTTGGTTCTAGAAAAATACACTCTGGTTATATGCAATAAAAGGAATGCAGTAGAAACAGAAAGAAAATTCAACTGAATCTGACTGCTGTGATTTTTTTTCTTATTATAGTGACCTATGGAAATCAACCCAATTTAAACCAAACCCAATCTCATCCTGAGTAGTATCCACCTAATCTCACACTTACCAATTTTTACTCCAAAACAGGTTGACTACTATTTTAGCAAATTTATCTGTTTCTAGAACACCAAGTCATAAAAGGCATATGCTAAAATGTTTAAACTACCGTGAAAGGACCTTTAAGTGGGAGTGTAAAAAACAAAAATCAAAGCAGTTGCCATAGAGTCGACGGTGACTTCTGGAGACCCCACCTGTGCAGAATAGAACTGTGTTACACAGGGTTTACAAGGCTGTGATCTCTAGGCAGGGCCCTGGCGGCACAGTGGCTAAGAGCTCGGCTGCTAACCAAGGGTCAGCAGTTTGAATCCACTAGGCATTCCCTGCAAACCCTCAGCAGCAATGGGATGATCTTTAGGAAGCAGGTCACCAGGCTTTTCTTCTGAAGCACCTCTGGGTGGGTTTGAACCACCTCCTTTTGGTTAGTAGTCTAGAGCATCATCCAGGCACTCCAGTGCCGGTGAAGTCTCTTAACAGGAGAAAAAAAATAACAGGAGACTCTGGAGTAATTCTTGGAAAAATTTGAAAGTTTTCTGTAATATTTCTTGTATAATTAAAGTTTTATGTTAATAAAAAACAATGAATTGGGAGCCAAAGCCTCTTTTAATTGTAGTAGGAGGAAAAGCGGGGTGGGGAAAGAAGGTTATACGGAACAAGGCTAGATTAATATAGAAGTAACAGCCAAATAAATGCTACAGTATACATACAAAACAAGCCCTGGTGGTACAATGATTAAGTGCTCGGCTGCTAACCAAAATGTTGGCAGTTCAAACCCACCAGCCACTCCCCAGGAGAAATGACCTGGCAATCTGCTCCCATAAAGATTACTGCCTAGGTAATCCTATGCGGGAGTTCTACTGCACCCTATAGTGTCAAGCTCAGTCAGAATCTACTAGGTGGCACACAACCACATACTGTACAAAGGTTTCAAAGTAACTGAAATAGAGACCCAAAAAAAACCAAACCCACTTCCGTCAAGTTGATTTCGACTCATAGCGACCCTACAGGACAGAGTACAATCGCCCTATAGAGTTTCCAAGGAGCACCTGACGGATTTGAACTGCCAACCTCTTGGTTAGCAGTCGTAGCACTTAACCACTACGCCATCAGGATTTCCTGAAATAGAGAGGTTCTAGGAAATACGGCAATGATCAACCCAAGTCCCCTGAAAAAAGGCCACCAACTGGTTATAATATATAGATTTCAATCCTCTCTGCCCTTGGAGTAGTGGGCTGAAGCCAAGGCCGCTCCAGAGTTCCCTGGCCTGTTGCTTCTTGTCGGGAGCAACCTAGTCCTTTTACATCCAGTGGCCCTAAAAAATTATCATTTCTTATTCTGCCATGAAGTGAAAAAGATTGCAAACCATCAGGAAGACGTAAAAAAACACTTATGCCATGGAGATAAAATTAAGAGATTATGTTCAGGAGTGAAAGTCTCATTAACTTCAATGTTATTGACATTATAGATTTGTTTTTAACTTCTAAATTTGTTTTGAATTTATAATTTCATTAGATTTAAAAGCAGTAAGATGCTTGTTTACACATATTCCAGTAACATTAGCATAAAAATGACCTAAGTTTAAACTGGGATCCACAAGCATTTCCCTCCCCATTTAATGGAATCTGCATAAAGCACATGGCTGAAAAACACTTGGGATTATGGTGGGTCTGGAGTTAGAGAGAGTGAGCTCGAATCTCAGGTCTACCACTTACAAACTTTGTGATCTGTGCACGTCACTAATCTTCTCTCTATGCCTCAGTTTTCTCACTTGTAAGACAGGGAGAATTAACAGTTCTTATTTTTTACCCGCAGTTCTTTGAGGATTCAGTGCTATACGGTCATTAGCCTAGTACATGGCACATAGTAGGAAACCCCGGTCACGTAACAGTTAAGAGCTACAGCTGATAACCAAAAAGGCTGGCAGTTTGAATCTACCAGGCGCTCCTTGGAAACTCCGTGTGGCAACTGTACCCTGTCCTATGGGGTCGCTATGAGTTGGGGTCAACTCGATGGCAATTGCTCAGTTGTTTTTTTTTTTTTTTTTCCGGTTTGGCACGTAGTAACAAATTTACAGAAACCCTGGTGGCACAGTGGTTAAGAGTTCAGCTGCTAACCAAAAGGTCCACAGTTCGAATCCACCAGGTGCTCCTTGGAAACCCTATAAGGCAGTTTTACTCTGTCCTATAGGGTAGCTATGGGTTAGTGAAGAGAGGTTAGTGAAGGGCGCTGCCTCTAGAGTGCTAAAAGCCTGTTTCACATATATCAAAAGCTTACTTTTAGGTTTCTAATCCAGCATAAAGACAATAGAAACCTGACTTTAAATCATATCTGTGACCATCTTCCATTTTAGAAAAAAAAAGGCAGTTACTTGCTTTAGAAGGACTCTTACCATTCTAAAAATACTGTCCCGCAGCTGTTTAAAATTTATTTTTTTAGACCATAGCACCACTGTTTAGTTGTTTCCAATTTCTAAAACCACAAATAGTAAAAGTGTACTCAGTCTACTGCAAACATAAATAGCAAATGCACGCTTCAGCACTTTTTAAAGGATATGGAAATTGGCAACAAAAATGCAGTTCATGTTGAAAATTTACGACAGCCCTGCCATATTTCTTCAGAAATACAATCAGGTAAAAATTAGGAAGATCTCTACCAGCTGGGTGGTATTTTTATGTTTTTTTTACTTATATTTTCACTAACTGAAAGACTTTCATTATGTAACTCCTGGCACTTGATAAAATAGAGCAATAGTACCTTTGCTAAAACCACAGTTTCTTTGGTTATGTTTAGCATTACACAAACATCTTTCACCTTAGATATCCTTTTGCATTAGAGTGTTTAATTTTAAATTGACTAAAGGGCATAATTTTTTTTTTCAGAATACTGTGCTTTCTGGATATCATTAAGCATAAGAATTGTATTTTCATGAGTTCTTAAAGATTATTTGTATGTGTTTCAATTATTAGGCATTTGGTTCCATAAAAATATAGTGGAAGCTACTGCTAAAATGTGAGAATACGGAAGTGATTCAGGGAAACATAGGGAAGATTGAGTTACTGTGTTGCTATAAATTAAAAAAAGAAAATACCCTTTTTATGAAATTTGTAAAAAGCCGCGACATGGATTTAGTGATTTCTTCCCTTATGTGTGGTAGATCTAAAATAACACATCTTCAGCTTCTGAAAAGGGGAACGAAAAGTAAAAACATCCCGGGTACAAAAAGATGAGATAAATAGCATTTAATGTTAAACTCAACAACGGAGAAAAAGGTTTTGTCACGAGGAATAATTCCTCCACACTCTACATTCCATTTCTGTGTTACGCTTCCTATCGCTACGTATTTAAAACTGGTTTTTAAGTATTCTCAAGGTAAGAGGTCAGAAATAGGAAAATTAAAAGATATTTCTTTAAACCTTTAATGGACTCAATAAAAAAGTTGTTGAATTAACACTGAGTGAACAAATGATTTTAAAAATGGTACTTAGTCATTTCAGAGAGTTTTTGCTTTTCATGGGTTTTTTTTTTTAAATAAATGATTTGGAAACTGGTGAAGAATTAACTAGTCCATACTATGATCTAATTACATAAACAATTTTTTTAAAAATCAAGCTTCCAAGGTATATTTAAGTGACTCCTGTTTTTTTGCTAGGAGTCCTTTTTCTATGCGTTTTCACCAAGCATGCATAACCAATAAACCTTTCCAAAGATTAATTAAATGTGCATTATTGGATTGGATGTTTTATATGTCCTTTATAATACATGCTTTTTTCAACTAATGAAAAATAATATAAGAACTCAGATTAAAATATTTAATGTAGCGAAATTAACAAAATGAATAAGAAAGACTTAAAGGTTATGGGGTACATGCAGAAAAATAAAACTGGCTTTGTTATTTTCTTAGTGTATTGAAAAGAATAGGAAAATCAAGGTTGTAAAACTACTATGCTTTTTATTTATAAATCCCTATATGTGCTATATAAACAGTATTTTTTTCCCCATGTCTTCTACCAGGATTTGATTTTGCCAGATACTGCTTTTCTTTGAATTTACAAACTGCAAAATGAACCTAGCTGCCAAACAAAATCTTAAAAAACACCCAAATTGCATGTTAACTTCAGAAATATAAAGTTGCATTTTTCTTATCTGCAGCTAGCACCTATTCAGACAGTAAATATACAAAAGTCATTCACAATTCCCTTCGACTCTGAATGCTATTTAACACAATCTTGATAATACTTATCACTGCATTTCTACAGAATATCTAAAAATCTCTAAAAGTTCTCAATTTATCTTTTGGTGTGCTGAACAAGATATCATCTGAAAGGTCATCTGCTTTTACCTGACCATTATTACTTATATGTTATACTTAATCATATTTTCATAAAATAAGAGCTGGTCTAATCAGTATGAAACCCAGAAACAAAATAATATTTTCAAAATAGCTTTTCAAAATAGGAATATATATTCTAAGTGATGCAGTTTTCTGATTTGATACAGGGTCACATTAACAAAAATTGAGTGTCATTTCATATTCAACAGCAGGAAAAACGAATAAAAGCACAAACGTCTATCTCATTTATTATAATCATAAGTTCTAAGATGGAAAGAAACGCAAAATTAAACACTCACTGCTAATGGAATATACAAATCTGGCAATTTAAAAACTGGAAATCTTCCTCCTAATGCTTTATAATACCTTTGATTAAAATACCTTTTTTTTTAATTAGCCATAAAAAAAGGGCAAGAAGGAAAAGAATCGGTCCCAACATATTACAATAATTTGTTGCAAAATTAACTTTTGAAAACAAATCAAATTCAGAACGTAGGAATAGCCATGTATCAATGAATCAAAGTCTCATCTATAACACTGACACACTTAAAAGAACCTCCATTTTTAAGATGGTGAAATAAATTAGATTTTAGAAAAATTATTTGGATATAAGTTAATTATAATGGCTGACATGAATGGTTTTTAACTACGTAAAATGTTGTAACTTCTAAATTCTACACACATAGTCTTTGAATTACTCTCAGTGAAATCATATTACCTGAAATCATAACTCTGGAACACTAATGTCTTAGTTATAATCATGCCATAGTTACCTTTCTTTTGAATAAACACATTAACTTCTCATCATATCTGTTATTTTAAGCTCCGAATAACATGGAATAAATCATGTGATTAAGGATATTGAAAACTGTAAGCGGATAGCTGCACACAAACTGATTACATCACTTTATTTCCCATACTGTTATTTCCTTTACAAATATTTGTATTTTCTTATTTTATAACATTTTTAAATCTAATGAAAAAATAATTACACTTACTACAACTGCTTTTAAAGGCCGGTGTCATCTTTAGGGATAGAGTCCTCTTAAAATCAGAAATGCATACAATTTTATGTTTCAAAATTTACTGGCTCAAAGATAATAATATGCATCTACTTGAAAAAAATCATACAATGTTGCTATGTTGGATTAAATTATACACATGATTAATGAATATCTGTAATTTGGAGAATTAAGTCCATTTATCCTCGCCAGATGAGAAAAAAATCGTATGATTTTTAACATTTTCATCACACCATTCAAAATGTACATTATATAAATAACGTAACCTGAGACCTACTCCAATTATCTGAAAAATTACCAATTAAAGCAGGAATCTTCACAGTTAAGCAGCATCTTAAAAAAGTTTTTTTTTGTACATTTATTCCTTAACCACATTAAGATCGTTTCCTGGGCTTCTTATACAGGAAGAAAAATCACTTGTTTTGGAGCAAAGAATGTATCAAAAACACAAAGTAATCCAATAGACTATTTTTCCTACATTATGGCCAGGCAATAGACCCTACTAAACATGAAAGGCTGACATTTATAGGTAATTCAATAGTCAGATGATGATTCTTCAGTAGTTTCACAGTAGCACAAGTTTTCACATCACTTAAAACCACTGGTAAACCTATAACACATTTTCTGTTTCCCTATGGGTATTTTTTTTTAATCTTTAACCCTAAAAGGAATATCTTTTATCTGTCAGCAGTGCAAAAAGCATTCATAATTCAGGAATGTTTTCCTTTTTGCAATGCATGACTTTGAACTCGGATTTTCAAAGATCAGTTAAACGTTATGTTTCTTTAAGAGCAGAGCCTTATTTATATGAGCCTGTAGCTTAACTGACAAGAATTTTTAGGTCCCAGAGAAAGTCAGTTTGTATCTTAAATAGTGTAACCTAGCTTCAATCCACATAGACATCTGCAGGAAAGGTACTCAGTCAAATGTGATATATCCAACAACCAAATTCAAGATTGTAAGACTCATCACTCTGTGCGACAAGAGAAAAATGAAAAGCAAATTGATAAGAGGAAACAAAACATTTATAATTACAAAATTAATTAGTAACAACACATTCTTAAGGTAAACATATGGGATATGTAACATTTTCTATTTAACTCAGTAAATATTTAATAAAACTCTAATACGTGAATACTGAAACACAGTGAACATCATATTTGATGGGATGCCAGGGGACTTCGTATAATAAATATCAAGAAATTTGTTCTCTAACTGTATGACTGTACTAAATATTGCTCATATAGTTGATCCATTTTTTTTTTAAGTAATATTTCATTGAGTTTTTGGTAAAAGCTTACACAGCAATTTAGATTCCCATTTGACAATTTCTGCACATATTGCTCAGTGACATCAGTTACATTTATCACAATGGGTCAACATTCTCTTTAATTGTGTTCTGTTTGTTCCGTTTTTAATACTCTAGTTTCCCTGCCCCCTTATCTTCTCATCTTTGCTTTTGAGTAATTGTTTACCTTCTGATCTCATACAGATGGTTTTTAAGTGTGCACCAATCTTACAGGTAATATCCTTTATTTTGTGTGCCACTCTGCATTTTTGCTAAAAGGTGATCTCAGGAGATGGGCTCGGTTCTAGGTTTAATGAGTGTCTCCGGGCAATAGTCTCAGGGAACCCCCTGTCCTCTACTGTTCCAGTTTGTCTGGCCTTTTTTTTTTTTTAAGAATTTGAATTCTGCTCTACATTTTTCTCTTTAATTTATTACTATCTGGGATCATCTATTGTGAACCCAGTCAGAATGGTCCGTGGTGGTAGCTGGGCACCATCTAGTTCTTGTAGTCTCAGGGTATATGAGGTCATGGCTAGTGAAGACTTGTTTCTTCTCTGAGCTTTTGGTTACCTTCTTACTGTTCTGCTCCTGGCGAATAGAGATCAGCAGTTAGATGGCTGCTTGCAAGCTATTAAGACCCCAAACGCTACTGACTTCGCTAGGATGCAGATCATGATTTCTGTGAACTATGTTATGCCAATTGTCTGAGTTGTTCCATGAGACTATGATAACTCATATATTTTATTGTCTACGTATCTCTAAAAAGTTATCAATACTAAATGAAATTTAAATTATCCAATGTTAAATGAAAATAAGGACGCATTAATGAAAAATTAACCTACAATCAAAATGTCCAGTAAAATAGGTAAAGTATTTTGACTCATGTATTTCTTAAGTTAACAAACTTATAAGATCTTAAAATCACATAATTGTTTAAGGGCAACTGGTATAGTAAGCTCATATATACTACTATATTAATAGCAGGACTGGGCAGTGTTTCTGTTGTACACAGGGTCATCGCTATGAGTCAGAAGTGACTTCGACAGCATCTAATGACAATAACAACAATAGCACTTACAATGTGCAATTTACTATTTGTAAGCACTTTATGGAGCCCTGGCGGCGAAGTGGTTAAGAGCTCAGGCTGCTAACCAAAAGGTCAGCAATTTAACTTCACCAGCTGCTCCTTGGAAACCCTATGGGACAGTCCTACTCTGTCCTGTAGGGTCACTAGGAGTTGGAATTGACTCGACAGCACACAACAACAAGCACTTTATATTTCTGAACCTCCTTAATGCTCAAAACAACCCTTCACGACATATATGAGGAAAATGAGGCTCATAAGTAGGCAGTCTGGTTCCACGGTCCATGCCCTTAAGGCGTGCCCTTATAAGTATCATAGTAAAATATGACTTTTTAAAATGACAAGACATGACATGCATTGACACTGTGCCTGGAACAAATATGCAAAGTCGTCTTATTTGAGCATACACAAATACCATAGTGTTATATAAAATTATTATGGTTGTAACAAATGGTCATCTGTATCACATTTGTGGAAGAAAAGGCCTGGCAATCAACTTCGATGAGACAACAGCCATTGAAAACCCTATGGAGCACAGTCATACTCTGACATGTATAAGGTTACCATAAGTCAGAATTGACTCAACAGCAACAGGTTTGGTTTTTGATTTTGGTACCATTATTTGATATCTTATATGTGCAAAGGAACAAAATCAAAGTAATGTTTACCCATTCTAAAGTTTGAATACTCTGTTTGAACTAAACAGTCACGTATGTACACATACACATATATATGACTTTCTGAAAGTCCCTGTGTGATGCAAACAGTTTGCACTCAGGTGGTAAATGAAAGGTTGGCAGTTTGAACCCACCCAGCGACACTGCACAAGAAAAGGCCTGGCAATCCACTTCTGTAAAGATTAAAAAAAAAAAAAACCCTATGGAGCAGTTCTACTCTGCAACACATGGGGACACCATGAGTCAGAACCGGCTGGGCAGCAGAACAACATCATCATGATTTTCCTGTGGGAAAATATGAGGATTTCAATAGAACTGAACTTCTTAAAATCAAGCATAAAAATATGTATTTTCTTTACTGAAATGTTAACATCAAGCTTAAATGAATAATCATACAGATCAAGTAATCATTCATTTTGCTTTTAATGTGAACTAAAAATTACTCTTTTTAACTGGCTCAATTATCCTGCATATAAAAAATTGACGACTAGTCTAGAGTTTAATATAAGAATTGGCAAATCCAAATAATCTCATTCAGCAACTTGCCAACTTAAAATGTAAGCGATTCATTTCTAATTGCATGAGTTGTTGCTCACTGAGGCAAGTTTTTTATTTCTTTTTCAGTGAATAATGTTTCATATTTGGTTAAATACAGGAAGTTATACCACCAATGGAATGCCATTATTGATAATGAGAGTTAGTTATTCCATACTCCCATTGAAAAATAAATTAATATATCAACACACTCTATAACGCTTATATAAACTAAAACTACTAGCTAGCAGAAAGTGAAAAAAACATATAATCGGGATAATTTTATACCATACATAATCACTCTTCACAGAAATTTTATGACTCAGTATGGAATGGATTATAGTAAATGTATTTCACACATGCTATTTCTTATTCAAAAGGAAATTCAGAATAGGATATAGAGAAGTTCTAGCCAAATCTTCATTCAAATCCAGCATTCATGGACGCCACTGTTATTGAAAGACATTTCCAAACAGATAGCTGTGGACTTCATTTTCCTTTAAAATAATATGTCTTTCACATCTGTTCCAACTAAAACATTCATGTTCTTAAACTTTACCAAACTGCCTTATGTTTAGTTTTTAAAACACTGTAGTTTTATTTTGTTTTATATTAGTTTATACCTAATTAAGCTCATAAAATATTATTCACATTTTCAAATTATGTTAACATGTTAAAAAGCATAGTATGGATACCTTATATTTTACATAAGTGATATCCAGAGTTTCTGAAATGTCTCTTACCGTTTTTGACTAATCTATTGCAATTTCCTAAAATGGGATAAATAGTATATTTTTTTCCTTTTAATATTAAGGTAAATTAATTTTTAATTTCACTTTGAATATATCTTCCAAAAGAAGTAGTCAAGCTTTAAAAATCTGATATCAAAATCAATACTATTAATTTTCAATGTTTCTCTTTTCTTTTGACCTACCCAATACATAGAAATTAAAGATAATTCATGTTGCTAACATAACGGGAAGCTGGGTAAAGGGTATATGGGCATTTCCTGTACTATTTTTGCAGCTCTCCTGTAAGTCTAAAACCATCTAAATATGAAAAGTTTAAAGAAAATAAATCATGAACTATCAAAATATGATATATCATAAGATTTTAATGAATTGTGATATCCTCCTTGGAATTTCTACAAAATTATGAAACTTCAGAAAACTATGAAATAAGTTTCAGGTCCAGGCTGTATTTTAAACAAAATAATTATAAGAGAAAGAAGAAAGGAAGAATAGTAAAGCCCTGACATGTTTCTTGGTAAAACATACCTAAAAAGCAAAACCCTACAATAATAAAAATTTGATTACTTTTTACCTAACAGGTAAATTCAAAAGAGTTTACAAAAGTTAATGGAAATTTAATCAGATTGGTTTTACCCAACGACCTTTTGTATACACCAGTCAAATGTCTAGTTTAGAAAGACTATAATTTACTCATAAAATTTTCTTAATATCTAACTTTATATGTACAAGACAGGGAGGTACAGATTATATACAAATATTGATAAACTCCAAAAATAAAGACTAAACCAAAGATGAGATTATTGGTGGTAGAGTACATGAAGGAAGTCTTGCATTGTGATTTCGAGGGAGGACTCAATCTGAACTGAAATACAGGAAAAAAAGAGTCACTTTAAGTGTGTAGAGAGAGACAAGAGGGCATGGACATGATAACGAACAAAGGCACTGAGGGAACAGAGGGAACAGAAAATGACATGTGAAGACAACATGAAAAACAACTAAAGTAAAAGGAGGGGCATGCCATAAAGTTAATAAATGGCACTAACATTCACCCAACCATTCAGGTAAAAATCTGAAGAGCCATAAATGATACTTTCCTCTGTCTTATACTTCTTAGCTAAACAACTGCCAATTCCTGTTAATTCTACCTCCTAAATATATCTCAAATCAATCCACATCTCTATTTCCCCAGTGACACCACCCATTGTTCAGGCTCTCACCTGAACTACTTCCGTGGCCTCCTAGGTAGTCTCCCTGCATCCCCCTCCTCCCTGTCTACACCTGTACCCCCCTTCCCTCCATATTCACCTCACCCTCACGTGAAACCCATTCTCCACATTGCTACAAGGTTGATCTTTTTGAAATGTAAATCACGTCATGTTATTCCCCTCCTAAAAATCTTTCAGTGGATTACCAATACTCTCAAAATAAAGCTCAGAATCCTGACATGACATGTACTGATTTGGTCCCTACCTATCTCCCCAGTTTTACCTCACACTCCTCCAGTCTTGTATGGAGCCTTCTACCTTGGCCATGAAGGATTTCTCCCAGTTCCTCGGATTAGAACTCGCTCTCTCTCTCTCTTAATTTTCCGGCTCTCCCACAGGTCAATTTTCAACTTGAAAACCTTTCCTCCGGTTCTACTGAATTAGCACCTCAGCTCAATTTTAACTTTCCCTAGGAAGCCTTCTCTGATTTTCCCTCACCCTCACCCTCTCCTCACTCCCCAGACTAGTCTAGATCTTCTTAAAAACTCAGAACATCTTTATGGATTATACTTACAACTATTTAACTATATATGTCTATCTTTTAAATGCTAGCTTTCTATCATAAACTGTAGGTTCCACTGGGGAAGGGACTGTGTATCTTTTGTATTCTACCATTTGTCAACTCTAGACAAGAGTCTGAAACAACAAACACTTGCTGATTACTGAGACAAGAAAGATGACACAGGAAGATGAACATAGATGCAGATGAGTATGCCTTATTGGTGTTGGAAACTTAGGTAAAAATTCTCTTTTGATTAGTTATAGTTTCTCAATGAAATCGGAAAGACAGCAGCAGCTTAGAGGAAGAATGGGGTAGAATATATTGAAGAATTAAGGAGAGAGAAGAATGTATGAAATACCATCTAGAATGATGGAAGAATGAACGGACTAGGAAAATGAGTTTGCCAAGGAGTGTAAGTTGAGGTTAGTAGTCATGATCTCAATGAGGAAAGTGTATTGTGTATAGTCTCCAGGTGCACTGGCTTCTGCCTATGCAGGTACAAAGTAGGCAGAAAGTCGAAAACTAATTCCAGGGTGGGAGGGAGAGAAGAACAAAAGAATTGAGGAGAGGAAGAGGAGAAAGAAAGGAGCTAAAGAATTGAAGGTATTTGCACTGTAGTGATTATAATGGCAGACTATTTTTTTTTTTTTTTTTGTATTGACCATAGATGGGTAAAGGAGGGAGTTAAGGATTCTAGAGTGGAAAGAGAATTTTTTTTTAAGTGGCAAAAAAAAAAAAAAAAAATTGGATTTGTGGTCTTGGTAGATTTGAAGAATTGTTGGAGTCTGGAGAGAAGTGTGCTATAAAGAGAAACAGTGGTGATGAAAGATTGGGAGTGTTGAGGCTGAGATTATAAAACGGTTGCTGGTATTGATAACATCAAGTTTGAAAGAATGACCATGGGAATTAGTATTTAGATTCAGAAAGTACCCATTTTCTATCTCAAATTCCTGACCAATTCTTATTCTTCACATCTTTAATGCCACCCTTCAGAGCTAGGCAACCAAGGAACCTGCCCTGGACCATATGCTTTAGAGTCTCACTCTGGCCCTCTTCTGGTCATGCCTCTCTCCACCCCCTTATTGGAGGGAAAAAAATTTCATGGAAGCCAAGAGAACTTGCCTAACTCAAGCCTGCATCACCCCTTCTAGACTATGCTCCAGGTCTCAGGGCCCTGGATTTACCTGACCAAATGACCAGATGTCCAGGTCCAGAACCTATGCGAGCTTCTTTCCCAGGTTTATTCTCCTGAGTACAGACTACACTGCTAGTGTATGTGCCCTCAGGCCAGAGGTACAGCCAAGAGGAGATATGGGAGGGTAGGGAAGGAGATGGGGTTTGAACAAGTGAGCTGGAGAGTCCACAACCATGCAGGCAAAGTTACATGCAGCTGGGAATGGGAAAAGAGAGGAGTGGGCTACAGGCCTCCATTTATACTACTGTTCTAGAACCCACAGATACTTTTCTTTTAGGTTTACACAGCTCTGTCTACTCTAATAATAATCTAGCTTAATACTCCCATTAGTCTATTGAAATTATTCTCTCTAAAGTCACAAATAACTTCTTTTTCCCCAAACACAAGGGTACCTTTCACCTCTTATTTGATAGTCCTGACAACTTCTACCACGAAAATCTTTCTTCCCAAGTTTTCTGGGAACTTTCCTTCTGGTATTCTTCCCAATTCTCTGGTTATTCTGTCTCAGTTATTTTGCTGACTTCTGTTTCCCCAAATGACCTTAAATATTGATGCTCTTTATATTTTTCTTTCTTTTATACATTCTCCAGTAAAAACTCAATCATGGCCATGGCTTCAACTGCTATACCCATACTTCGATGATTCTGAAACATTTATCTTTGGTCCCTATGTCTTTCTTGACCCATATTTTGACTGATTTCGAAGTCCCAAAATATATCAAATTTCACTTGCCTTACATAGAAGACATGACCTCACCCCCTAAATCTGCAACTCCTTTTACATTCCATATTTGGTTAATAGCACTACTGTCTCCCAACTCCAAAAGTCCTTCTAGACTTCCAAGCTCACATCTACTCACCAAGTCCCATGGGTTCTATTTCCTCAGTATGTTTCAAATGTTTGCACTTTTCTTCAATCCAACTGCAGCTGACTAAGGACATATCCTTGGTTTCACCTGGAATTTGGCTATCATCTCCTAATTAATCTCCCTGCCTCAAAACCCATGCTCTGTATGTTACTGCCAGAGCCATCATTGTGGAAACTCAGATCCTGAGCATTCCATTCCCCTAGGTAAAAACTCTTCAATGTTTCTTCATCACCTATAGCAGCACTTCCAGGGCTTCGAGCCAGTTTGTCCTGGTTCAAACCCCTGCTAAGAATTTCCATTTCCACCCCAGATATACTGAATCTGAATGTACATTTTAACCAGATCCCCTGGTGATTCTTATGTACAACTTCCTGGGAATTTGTTAGAAATGCAAATTCTCAGCAGAAGTTCAAACCAGAATGAACGTTCAAGGCCCTGAGTGCTTCCCAGCCTTCATGGCCTTACTGCTAATTTCCTTGATAACTAAAGTGATGCGTATCTTTGGCACAACAGTTACTCATTCATATGCTCTAGGATGTTGTGGTATACTGATTGGGAACCTCTGACCTATAATAAGTCCAAAGCGTTTACCACGCCACTCTTATTTCTCTCTATACCTTACATTCCAGCCTCCACTGAAAAATTAGCCACTCCCTTTCTTGTACCTTCATCCTGTGCATATGCATTTCCCTTTGTCTAGAATGTCCTTCCCTCACTCACACTGTCTACAAAGAAACATCCCAATTCGGCCTTGAAGTTGACTTATATTAGATAAAACTTCTATGTTATACCACATCACCCTTTCTATGGCATGAGTCACACATTGTAATTTGCCTGCTGTGCATGGCCATCTTCCCTACTTAATGGGAAGCTTCTTGAGGGAAAGACCATGCTTTATTCCCCAGAACACAAGGCTTTAATAAATAATTGTTAAATAAAAATCAGAATCAAATTCTTGCCTCTCATATATTTTCTATTTTATATTAATCATAATACCAAAAAAGCACTGATGCATAATATTAGGAATGAAAATGGGAACATAACTTACACATAGAGAAAATGGAAACATACCTATTTATATGTTATCCAACTAGTCATAGAATTATAAGTGTACCAGACTTTGTAACTCATAAGAGAATAATTATCTCATTTTATAAGCAGGGAAAGTAAAATTCAGAGAAGTTAGGTAATTTGACCAAGGTCAGCGATGTAAGTGGATAACACATCAACCTCATTCTCTAATCACAGGGCAATTAAATTAAATCGAATTAAAACAGCAACAAAAAAAAATGTATCCAAGCTCTCAAATCTGGGAAATTTAAAAATTCCAAATATATCTCAAAGAAAAACAAATCCTAACAAAAATTAGAAAATATTCAGAATCAGATCACAATAAAAGCTTAACACACACACACACACAAAAAAATTAACACAACAAAACTTAAAAAAAAAATACAGCCAAAAGCAACAGCGACGGGGGCGGGGGGGGGAAGCACACTGTAGGAGACTAAAAATCAATGTGTTTGATGTCTAACTCAAAACGTTGTAGAGATGGGGGCTGAGTCCAAAAACAAACAAAAGCAACAGTAATTATAAGCGCAGAAAACAATGAAATAGGAAACTATAGAAAAAAAACAGTATCCATAAAACTGAAAGTTAATTCTACTAATAAAACAAGCTTGAGACAGGATTGATCATAGAGAAAAATGATATAACGTTAGGAATGAAAAGGACACATATCCACACAGAGAGAAAACACTGTAAATACCTTTATTGATACAAATTTGGAAACAAGATGGCCTGTAACTTAGTAAAAACTATTAAAAAAAGAAATAGGACACCTGAATAGACCTACAGACATTAAAGAAATCCAACCCGTAGTTTAAAAAAAAAAAAAGATCCTCTACATACACATACACACAATAGGCCTACACACATTTATAAAATTTATAATAGCTGAGTTAAATAAAACCACCTACAGATAATCTTGACATAATATTAACTGTTCTAGAAAAGAGAGAAAGGGGGAACATTCCTCTTCCCATACCCATTGCCATCGAGTTGAGTCCGACTCATAGCGACCCTATAGCTAGGAATTGTATATGGCTGTTTATAACAGAGACCCAATAACAGAGGCTTAAATACATGGAGTTTTCATCAGTTTGTGTCCATAGGGTCGCTTGTTAAGAGTTGGAATCAACTCGACGGCAACGGGTTTGGTACTTTTGGTTTTTGTTCTCATAACGAGAAGTCCAGAGATGGTGATTGCTGGTATAGTATAGTGGGCTCTATTAGTTTTCTATTGCTGCTGAAACAAATTACCACAAATTTGGTGGCTTCAAACAACACAAATTATCTTATTATAGTTGTGGAGGTCAGAAGCCAGAGTGGTTTCACTGAGTTTAAGGAACAAGTTACCAGCAGCCTGCATTCCTTCTAGAGATGCTAGTGGAGTATCTGTTCTCTTCTTCCAGCTTCTAGAAGCCCCCTGCGTTCCTTGGCTTGTGGCTCCTTCCTCCATCTTAAAAGCAAGCAGCTTAATATCTTCAAATCTTTTTCTCCAACTCTGCTTCTGTTATCACACCTTCTTCTCTCATTCTGACTCTTCTTATAAGGACTCCTGTGACTATATTGGGTCCACCCTGATAATCTAGGATAATCTCCCCATCTCAAGGTCATTAATTTAACCACACCTGCAAAATCCTCTTTACCATGTACGATAGATATTCACAGGTTCTGAGAATAAAGATGTGGACATCTTTGGGGTACAAATATTCTGTCCACCACAGTGACACAAGAATTTTAAAACCCAGGTCTTTGCAGTACTGTTGGCCTTTCCCTCATGGCCTCAAGATGGTTGCTCTAGCCACCAGGCCCACGTTTCAAGAAAGAAAAGGGAAGAAAAACAGGCAAAGAAAGGTAAGGCTCTAGCTGAGTCAGCCTCTTTTAAATACTGGTCTCTGAACTCCTATACCCAGTGAATTTCATTTTCACTGACCCTTCCTCAAGACATCTTGGAAAATTTATTTTTTCCGAAGACCCATTTCTACACTCAATAAAATCAGAGTTGTGTTACTATGGAAGAAAGTGAAGAAAGGATACAAGGTAGGTAAAACGCAGGTTCTGCCATAGTTCCCAACTTAATATTATGTGGCTAGAAGCAAACCAGCCAAGGAAAGAAAAATTGTAAGTAGCTCTCACTTAAAGATATACATGAAAAATAAAATACTAACAAACCAAACCACAGAATCTGTGAATTGGGGGCAAAGCCAAGATTCAACCAAAGTTGTTTCTAACTATAAGGGCAGTGCTACTTCCAGTTCTATCATTTTGCCCAATAAATTAATCCAGCCATCTACTCAGAAAGACTTTGACAGACTTCCAATTTCTAATCCAATAGCTAAATAATTTCCACTCATGATGAGCAATTTTTCTAGAAAAATATAAATTAAATAATTCCATACAAGAGGCTGAATTCTGAAAAGACCATTTTAAAAAATGTGCAGTTGTGAGGTAATTGCCCCCTCCAAAAAGAAAAAGAAAAAAAAAGCCAGGTTTCAGATTTGTACAGCAAATACTAGAAAACTATTTAGTTTTTTTTCTTTAATTCTTATCATCTCCTTAATTAGGGAAGTTAAGATATTGAACTTACAGGCTAAAGTGCTAGTCCTTTTAAACTGTAATAATATTCATATTCATAAGCATCAAGAAATAAAGCCATATATTTATCGAAATGATGCATGACAATGAAAACAAACAAGCTTATGGCAAAAACAACAACACACCATCTCACTACTTCCTAAAATTTATATCTCACTCTCCAGAAATCATTGCTATTTTTTTACTAAATTTTATTGTGCTAAAATATATATTAAAAAAATTGCCATTTAACCATTTTTAAGTGTATAATTCAGTGACATTATATTCATCATGTTGTACAACCATCACTACTATACATTTCCAAGTTTTTCATCACTCCAAACAAAAATTCAGTAAGCCTTAATCAATACCTCTCCATTCCCCCTCCACTCAGTCCCTGATAACCACGAATAAACTCCATGCATTTATCTAAACTAGGTATGTCATATAAGTGGGATAATACAGTATTTGTCCTTTTGTATTTGACATTTCACTCAGGATGTTTTCAAGATTCATCCATGTTATACTATGTGTTAGAACTTCATTTCTCTTATGGCTGAATAATATTCCATTGTATATATACACTAAACTTATCCATTCATCCACTGATGAACACTTGAGTTGTTCCCACCTTTTGGCTATGTGAATAATGCTACAAATCAACACTGGTGTACAAATGTCTGAGTCTCTGTCTTCAAACTTTTGGGGCAGATTATCTAGAAGGGGAATTGCAGGGTCATATGGTAATTCTGTTAAACTTTTTGAGGAACCACCATACTGTCTTCCACAAAGACTGCACCATTTACACTCCCACCAGCAATGGATGAGGGTTCCAATTACCCTGCATTATTGCCAATACTTCTTATTTTCTATTTTTCTGATAATAGACATTTACCAAAAAACGAAACCCATTGCCGTCGAATCAATTCCAATTCATAGCAACCTGGTAAGACAGAGTAGAACTGCTCTTAACTTTTTAAAATTATTTATTCATATTTCAAATATATTACATTAGCATTTTTTAAACACAGAGACAAAGAAAAAAATTTTAATGGGCCATAATCTCCCAACATAAACAGCTCCCATTGAGAATGATGACAAATATAAATTATACGCCCCCCCAAAAAAAACCAAACTCATTGCCATTGAGTCGATTCCAACTCATAGTGAGTCTACAGGACAGAATAGAACTGCCTCATAGAGTTTCTAAGGAGCGCCTAGTGGATTTGAACTGCTGATCTTTGGTAAGCAGCTGAAGCACTTAACCACTATGCCACCAGGGTTTCCAAACTACACACCATCACACGTGTATTAGAAAAATCTAACTTTTGTGAACTTCAATAATATACTTTTATCCCTTAATATCTCTTGATGCCCACATTTGTAAGATGAGGATAGTAAGCCCCTACTCTTTCCTGCCTCTTTACTTCTTCTTCGTTCATCTATGTATTTATATTTTAAAGGCTGGTAATGTCCATACTCTGTACCTTAAACAAAACCAAGTCATCTCTGAGTTTGGTTTTGGTTTTTACACCAATTAACAGAGAATTTTTCTAGCAACAAGATCAAATATATTGACTTTTCTTACATCTCATCAATTGCTTAAAATTATGTTTCATATTACTATTCTTCAAGTTTGGAGCCTGAATTTCTCATATAATTTTT
Organism: Loxodonta africana; assembly: GCF_030014295.1. Classification (NCBI taxonomy): domain Eukaryota; kingdom Metazoa; phylum Chordata; class Mammalia; order Proboscidea; family Elephantidae; genus Loxodonta; species Loxodonta africana. Next base: position 108,105,635 of record NC_087342.1, read on the forward strand.
AGGGCTGCATTTCTAACTGGCTTTCTTCTTACTGAAAAAAGAAGCATGTATCCCGATATCCTTGAGTTTTTCCATTCGGTTAATCATACTGGTTTATTTCTGTTGAGGCATGGTCTGAGGTCACCAAGAAAGACACAACTTACACACAGGAACTGGATGGAAAAATGCTTTACTCACGCAGGGAACAGACAGGGCAAGGTCAGCTTCAATAGTGGGCATCAGTCCCCTATGGCCAGCAGAGTACTCCCTAGAGCCGACACAGGGCTGGTGTTCTGCACATATATCTCTGAAGCTGCATGGAGAGATTCTGTTCCCTCCCTGACAGGAAAAGATTTCGTAGTGGGATTAGCCAGGTGACAAATGATGTACAAGGACAAGCAGAACAAGGAGGTAGTCACTGGGTCTGTAACAGGGAAGGCGTTTCCCTGATAAGGAAGAAGAAACCAGGACAGAGAGAGGCTCAGTTCCCAGCCTCCATATCTGGGAATGTTCTGGGACCCTGGCTCCTGATCAGGCAGCCTGGGTTTCCTTTTTTATCATGATACAGCAACCCTGGATTCCTCAGTTCTGAAACTTTCCTTCACTGTGCATGTGTATATGTTAGATCCACTGCACTCTAAATCCTAGGACTTCATTTTTCTTGGTTTTATCCCTGGTTTTATTGGAGAACATCCTCAAGAAACTTTAAAAGGGGATATGTTGTTGCTGTTAGGTGCTGTTCGGTCAGTCCCGACTCATAGCAACCATATGTCAACAGAATGAAACATTGCCCGGTGCTGTGTCACCCTCACAATCATTGCTGTGTTTAAGCCCATTGTTGCAGCCACTGTGTCAATCCACCTCGTCAAGAGTCTTCCTCTTTTTTGCTGACCCTCTGCTTTACCAAGCATGATGTCCTTCTCCAAGGACTGGTCCCTCCTGATAACATGTCCAAAGTATGTGAGGTACTCTTGCCATCCTTGCTTCTACGGAGCACTCTGGCTGTACTTCTTCCAAGAAAGGCTTGTTCGTTCTTCTGGCAGTCCATGGTATATTCGACATTCTTTGCCAGCACCATAATTCAAAGGCATCAATACTTATTCGGTCTTCCTTATTCATCGTCCAGCTTTTGCATGCAGTTGAGGCAACTGAAAACACCATGGCTTGGGTCAGGCGTACCTTTGTCTTCAAGGTGACATCTTTGCTTTCCAACACTTTAAAGAGGTCTTTTGCAGCAGATTTGCCCAATGCAACATGTCGTTTGATTTCTTGACTGCTGCTTCCACACATGTTGATTGTGGGTCCAAGTAAAATGAAATCTTTGACAACTTCAGTATTGCCTCCATTTATCATGCTGCTGCTTACTGGTCCAGTTGTGAGGATTTCTGTTTTCTTTACACTGAGATATAATCCACACTGAAGGCTGTAGTCTTTGATCTTCATCAGTAATATTTCTGAGTGCTTGAATATCTGAAAATACTTTTGTTCTGTCTTCACAACTGGCTGATAATTTGCTAGGGTATAGAAATCTAGCTAAAAATAACTTTCCCTCATAGATCTGAGGCAATGATCCATTGTCTTTTAGGATTCAGTGTTAATGATGCCATGAGTTTAAATGACTTTAAGTCTCATTTCTCTTTAGATGTGATTATTTTTCCCAACCTTAGATGCTTTTAAGTGTTCTAAAATTATACAGAGTTGTTTCCAACCTTGCCCAAGGATGACAAAACCATGATATCAATACCCAGCAAAGGCCGCAAAAGTAGAAACCAATTTTTAACGTAAAAATAAAAACATGCCAATTTAACTATACAAGTGCCATTCCCCCCACAATCTTGCAAAATAAGAGTCAGAAAGAGAAAACAATTGCTTGCCATTCAATTTAATTAACATATGCCCTGAAGAGAGAAATAATCTACCATTGCTTCAAACTGACTCAGTTACCTCATGTTTAATTTAGCTTGAACACCTCACCATCGAACATGACTAAAGAATTTGAGCATGCATTTTTCAAAAAAAAAAAAAAACAAGAACCCATTGCCGTCGAGTCAATTCCAACTCATACTGTGACCCTAGAGAACAGAGTATAACTGCGCCAATAAGGTTTCTGCTCCTTGGAAACACAGCCCCTAAACACGAGCATTCTGGTGCTTGTCTGAATCTAAAGCAAACTGCTGGGGAAAGAAAAACAACAAACATATTCTACAGATAGAGTTGATATCTTTAACATATAAAAAAATTTTTTTTTTTTATTATGAAAAAGGTGAATGCCCCCAAAGAAATATGAACTGTTTATAACTCACAGAAAGATGAACATAAATAGCCAGGATGTAAATTAATTAAGATTTCATTGTTTACTGGCAAATAGTAAGCAGATAAATAAAACCTAATGCTGGAAAAGTTGTTGGAGAAACAAGTATTCACAGCCCTTAATTGAAGTATAAACCCGGACACTCGTAAAGCAAATGGTAATATTAATCCACCAGGCGGTCCTTGGAAACTCTATGGGGCAGTTCTACTCTGTCCTACAGGGTCGCTATGAGTCGGAATCGACTCGACGGCAGTGGGTTTTAATATTAATCATAACTTTAAATGCCCAATTGTGTTGACGCAGTGATTTTACTTCTGTTACTGTTGTTATTAGGTGTCATCGAGTCACTTCTGACTCATAGTGACCCTATGTACAACAGGACGAAACACTGCCCAGTCCTGTGCAATCCTCACAATAGTTGCTATGTTTGAACCCATTTTTACAGTCGCTGTGTCAATCCATCTCATTAAGGGTCTTCCTCTTTTTCGCTGACCCTCTACTATTTCACTTCCAGGAAGGAATATATCCTAAGATAATCAATTGACCAAATTATTAAGAACAAAGGTGTTCATTAAATGCTGTTTAAATATTTAAACGCTGGAAAAAATCTAAATGAATAGAACCATACAGATATTAAAAATAACAAAGAAGACTTACATGTAGTGACATAAGGAAGCTATTCACAATATATTACAAGGTTTAGAAAGAATTTATGTCCTTGTTCTAAAAATATAAACTTTTATTAATCTTTCCAATTATAAAGATAATTCTGTAATTCATAATGATTAGGCATATACACAGAAAAGCTTGGAGGAAAAGAAAATCACTGCAAATTATTTTAGCAAAAATCCTTCCTATGTCACTAAGTTTTTAGTCTAAATCATACAAACATTATTCCAAATTCAGAATTAAGACAATGTCTTTAGTACCACGGCCCTATCATTTTAATAATAACAACAACAAGAGAACTATTAAATTCTCATTTTGAAGTCAATATACTATGGAGAACTTTGAAAGCTGGCACTAAGTACAAGTTATATCAAGGTTTCTAACCATTTAAATTTACATAATTCACCTTTAGAAGTTGATGCCTACATAGTAAAATTTAAACAACATCCATAACGTCAATAGCATTCAAAAGACTTCTGAGATTTCAGAGGGAGAAAAAAAAAACCCAGAAAGAAAAAAGTCAATAGACTGAAAGCAATTAACTCCAGGAAAAGATTTTAAACAATAAAGCAATGTATAAATGAGCAAGCACAGCTCACAGCTACAGTATCAAACGATTCAGATTCAATGACCACCCAAGTATATAACAGTTCAGAAGGAAGAAATGGGTTTTCTATGGAAAAAAAAAAAATTAAATATCTGACCACACACAGTCCCAATACATGTAGTTAGAGAGTAGGGAAAATAACAGAGAAAGTGATCTAAAAAATGCAGGGAAGATATAAATTATACCAAATGGTAAAGTGATTTGATTGACAGCTTTCAAAAAGCTGAAGAAAATATAAGCTGGGGAAAGGAATTCAGCATTATCTGAAAGAAATATAGAAATTTCTGTCTAATGACTAAATTATTCTGCTAACTTAAATCATTGAAAATACATCAATATTTAAAGTTAGATCAAAAAGCATAATCTATTTTAAGTAAAGACTATTATTCCGATCTAGCCATTTATGAATAGGCAAAAAAAAAAAGAAGCATCTGTGAAGATATTAAGAATAGGTATTACATACAAAGTATCTATTTACAAAACCATTGCTGTTGAGTTGATTCCAACTCAGGGCAACCCCATGTGTGTCTGAGTAGAGCTGCAGGTCATTGAGTTTTTAATCACTGTGATATTTTGGAAGTAGATCACTAGCCCTTCTTCCAAGGCACCTCTGGATGGACTCAAACTACTAACCTTTCAATGAGTACTAAGACTGTAGCAATAGTCAAATGCCTTCATATTAAAGGTTGTATACCAACATCTTATATAACTCTTAATTTACTTGAAGAAACCAAAATTCATATATAACTATTTACAAAGTTAACTGCAATCACCTTGTATAGGTACATAGTCAAAGTAACAGAGCTCTTGTTAAAACTACATTAGGTTTTGACACCCCGAACACATTAAAAAAAAAAATTACTCTTTCACTTAGAATATGAATTTGTAGGAAATGTTATACATTAAGTATAAAATGTCTACATTATTATTAATATAATATTATTATTATAGAAATCAGCACTGATAAATATACTAATTTGCAGAATAATTACAACACTTTTTTTGGGTAATCTTCAAACTTTTTGGCTATGTTCTATCTTCAGAATCAAAAAGAAAATCAAAACAAAAAACTAGGGCAAATACCTCTGAGGCATTATCATTGTCATTTACAGCATTTTATGATACACCAACAATAACTTTGCCCATCCTTACAAAATACAAAATGCCTCATCTGTGTAAGAAAATTTTTCAATGGTGTTAATACCACTAAAACATGTCTTCAGTATAGCACATTTATAGTTATTTTAAAAGTTTTACTTTATCTCATGTAGAAAATAAACTAAAGAATTTGTCAATGAGACATAAACCTTCTAAAAGCAAATCTGTTATTATATTCTTATATTTGAATAATGCTTAATTCTTACTACAATTATTGGCATATAAAATAAACTTTTTAATATTCAAGACTTTCAAAATTTTAAATATTCAAAAATAGTTATCTTTAATAACACAAAAATGATTCAAAACATTTTCTCTGAAAGAAAAGTATAAAATTCTAAAAAAACAAAGTTTGCTTTCATATTTAACTCCAGCCAACAGTGGGGGCCCCCATCATCAACAGAAGAACCAGGAGAACAAAATAGTACCACAAAGTCTCTGAACATTAAATTGTGATTAGAACACAGCCCACAAAAGTAGGCCAGGGCTTGTGTGCTAAACCTAAACACACTGCCTACTAAAATAAAACATTTAAATGGGACCTAAAAAGTAGCTAAAATGTCCAGGATACCATAGAAAATCACCAATCTTATCAAGAACTAGGAAAATCAACTTAAAGGAGTGAAGACAATCAACTAACACCAAAATAAGATGAATCAGATGTTAGATTTACCTGACAAGGAATTTAAAGTGCCCATCTCATTTCAAATTCAATGATATAGTAAAAGGATAAAAAAAAAAAAAAAGATATACCATGCATTCATTAATCAATAAAAAGCATGAGTGGCTATATGAATGCCAGATAAAGTAGATTTCGGAGCAAAGAACATTCCTACAGAAAGAGGGACATTACATAATTATAAAATGGTCAATTCACTAGAAAGACATAATGATCCTATAAATGTTCACATATCAAAAAAAAAGTCTTAAAATATATAAAGTGCAAACTGATAGAGCTGAAAGGAAAAACAGACAAAGCCATAATTGCAGCTGGGGACTTCAATACCTCCTTTCAATAACTGACAGAAGGACTAGTCAAAAAATGAGCAAAGATATAGAAAATCTAAACAATATAAACAACCAAAAGGATCAAATTGAAATATACACAACTCTCCACCCAATAAAACTGCCCAAGAACAGTCACCAAAATAGACTATATCCTAGGTCATAAAACAAATCTCCTATTTAAAAGAATTCTTTAAAAGAACTCACTTTTGGCAAAGTTAGAAATTCGATGAATGAGGACAGTCTTTTCAAAATTGGTGATGAAGTAACTGAACATCATAGGCAAAAAAATAAACTCTGACCTAAACCTCACACCTTACACAAAAAATTAACGCAAAATGGATCACAGGCCTAAATATAAAATGTAAAACTATAAAACTTTCAGGAAAAAAAATAAACACAGGAGAAAATCTTCAGCATGTAGTGCTAGGCTTGATACTAAACGCATGGTCCATAAAAGAAAAAACTGGACCTCGTCAAAATTAAAAATCTTTGCTCTGCGAAAACTCTGTCAGGAGGAAAGAAGACAAGCTATAGATTGGGAGAAAAGTATCTGTGAACTATATATCTGACAAAGGATTAAACCAAAACCCACTGCCGTCAAGTCGATTCCAAATCACAGCAACCCTATAGGACATAAGAGTTTTCAATGAGTGGCTGGTGGATTCGAACTGCTGACATTTTGTTTAGCAGCCAAACTCTTAACCACTGCGCCAGCAGGGTTCCTACAAAGGATTAGCACAGGCATACCTCGGAGATATTGCGGATTTGGTTCCAGACCACTTCAATGAAGCGAATATCGCAATAAAGCAAGTCACATGAATTTTTTGGTTTCCCAGTGCATAGAAAAGTTATGTTTACGCTATACTGTAGTCTACTAACTGTGCAATAGCACTATGTCTAAAAAAACGCACATACCTTAATTAAAAAATATGTTATTGCTAAAAAAATGCTAGCCATCATCTGAGCCTTCAGCAAGTCATAATCTTTTTGCTGGTGGAGGGTCTTGCCTTGATGTTGATGGCTGCTGACTGATGAGGGTGGTGACTGCTGAAGGCTGGGGTGGCTGTGGCAATTTCTTAAAATAAGACAACAATGCAATTTGCCAGATCAATTGACTCTTCCTTTCACAAGATTTCTCTATAGTATGTGATGCTGTTTGATAGCATTTTACCCACAGTAGAACTTCTTTCAAAAACTAGAGTCAATTCTCTCAAACCTTGCTGCTGTTTTATCAACTAAGTTTATGTAATAGTCTAAATCCTTTGTTTTCAACAACATCCAGAGCATCTTCACCAGGAGTAGACTCCATCTCAAGAAGCCGCTTTCTTCATTCATCCATAAGAAGCAACCCTTCATCTGTTAAAGTTTTATCATGAGATTGCGGCAGTTCAGTCACATGTTGGCCCCACCTCTAATTCCAGTTCTCTTGCTATTTCTAACACGTCTGCAGTTACTTCCTCCACCCAAGTCTTAAAACCCTCCCTCACGTTCATGCATAAGGGTTGGAATCAACTTTTTCCAAACTCCTGTTAATGTTGATATTTTGACCTCCTCCCATGAACCACGGGAGCCTTTCCAGAAGGTTTTCAATTCACTTTGCCCATATCCACCAGAGGAACCACTATCTATGGCAACTACTGCCTTATGAAATGTATTTCTTAAATAATGACTCCAAAGTCAAATTTCCTCCTTGATCCCTGGGCTACAGAACGGACGTTGTGTAAGCAGGCATGAAAATATTAATCTCCTTGCACATCTCCATCAGAGCTCTTGGGTGACCAGGCGCGTTGTCAAGGAGCAGTAATATTTTGAAAGGAATCTTTTTTTCCAAGCAGCAGGTCTCAACAGTGGGCTTAAAATGTTCAGTAAGCCATATTGTAAATGGTGGTGCTGTCATCCAGGCTTTGTTGCTCCATTTACAGAGCACAGGCAGAGTAGATTTAGCATCATTCTTAAGGGCCCTGGGATTTTCAGAATGGTCAATAAGCACTGGCTTCAAGTCAAAGCCACCAGCTGCGTTAGCTCCTAACAAGAGTGAAGCTTTGAGGCCAGGAGTTGACTTCTCTCCACCTATGAAAGCCCTAGACGGCACCGTCTTCCAATCCGAGGCTGTTTCGTCTACAGTGAGAACCTGCTGCTCAGTGCGGCCCCTTCAGCAGCCATCTCGGCTGGAGCTTCTGGATACCTTGCTGCAGCTGCTACGGCAGCGCTTGCCGCTTCACCGTGCACTTACTTTCATGTCGAGATGGCTTCTTTCCTTAACCCTCATGAACCAATCTCTGTAGCTTCAAACTTTTCTTCCGCAGCTTCCTCATCTCTCTCAGCTTTCACAGAGCTGAAGAGAGTTAAGGACTTTGCCTGGATTAGGTTTTAGCTTAAGGGAATGTTGTGGCTAGTTTAATCTTCTCTATCCAGACCACTAAAACTTTCTCAGCAACAGGCTGTTTCACTTTATCATTTATGTGTTCACCGGAGTAACATTTTTAATTTCCTTCAAGAACTTTTCCTTCCCATTCACAACTTGACTATTTGGCACTAGAGGCCTAGCTTATGGCCCATCTCGGCTTTCAACATGCCTTCCTCACTAAGCTTAAGCATTTCTGGCTTTTGATTTAAAGCGAGGTAAGTGCGACACTTCCTTTCACTTGAACACTTAGAGGCCATTAAACCAAAACCCATTGCTGTGCACTCGACTTCAACTCATAGCGACCCTATAGGACAGAGCAGAACAGCCCCATCGGGCTTCCAAGGACGGCCTGGTGGATCTGAACTGCCGACCTTTTGGTTAACAGCCAAACTCTTAACCACTACGCCACCAGAGTTTCCTGAGGTTATTATAGGGTCGTCAATTGGTCTAATTTCAATATTGTTGTGTCGCAAGGAATAGAGGAGGCCTGAGGAAAGGAAAACAGACGGGAACAGCACGTCGGTGAAGCAATCAGAACACACAACATTTATCGATTAAGTTCATCATCTTTTATAAACGCAGTTCATGGCACACCATAATTACAATGGTAACATCCAAGATCATTGATCATACATCACCGTAACAGATAAAATAATAATGAAAAAGTTTGAAATATTGTGATAATTACCAAAACGCAACACAGAGACACGAAGTGAGCACATGCTATTGGAAAAATGGCACTGACTGACTTGCTTGATGGTTTCCACAATCCTTCAATTTTTTAAAAACACAATATTTGCAAAGTACAATAAAGCAAAGCACAATAAAACAATAATATGCTGGTATCTAGTATCTATAAAGAACTCTTAAAGCTCAATTCTCAAACGTCAACAGTAAAACAACAAATAATACGATCAGAGTTGAACAGATATCTCTCTGAAAAGAAAATATATAGCAATTAAGCACATGAAAAGATATTCAGCATCATTAGTCATTAGGGAAATGCCAATTAAACCACAATAAGATATCATTAAATACCCATCAAAATTGTCAGAATAATTTTTTTAAAAAATGGTGACAATATCAAACACTGATAAGGATGTAGAGAAACTGGACCACTTCTACACAATGCCAGTGGTAATGTAAAATAGTATAGCCACTCTGGTAAACAGTTTAGCAGTTTTAAAAAAAGTTAAACATACAATTACCACATGACCCAGCAATTACATTTATAAAAACCTGTACACAAATGTTCACCGTAGCTTCATACGTAATAGCCAAAAACTGGAAACAACCCAGATGTACTTCAATCCATGAATGTTTACACAAACTGTGGTACAACCATTCCCTGGAATACTATATAGAAATAAAAAGTTATGAACTACTGATACATGCAACAACTTACACAAATTTCCATTTAGCTATGCTGAGTAAAAAAAGTCAACCCCATGAGATCATATACTGCGTAATTCCATTTATACAACATTCTTAAAATGGCAAAATTATAGAAATAAAGAACATACATATAAGTGGTTGCCAGGGGATAGGGGCAGGATGGGAGAGAGCTGGTTGAGATTATAAAAGGGTAACAAAAGGGATACTATTCTGTAACGGAACTATTCTGTAACTTGACTGTGCTAGTAGATATATGAACCTAAACATGATAAAATTACAAAGAACTAAAAAAACACATACATGAATAGTACAACCAAGACTGAGGAAATCTGAAGAAGATTGGTGGATTTTATTACTGTTAATATCCTATCTGTAATACTGTGCTACAATTTTGCAAGATATTACCTTTGGAGGAAACTGTGTAAAAATACACAGTAACTGTATTATTATTTAGAACAGCATATGAATCTGCAATTACCTCAAAATAAAAAGCTTAATTTAAAAAAAAAAACTAAAGAAAAAATGATACAATATATTATCGTAAAGGCTGAACAGAGTATGATTTATGAAATTCATTATCAGACTAGCAATTCCAACATAAGGACATCAGGTTAATAAAATTAAAACAACCATTACAATACTTAAAATGTTTCTTAATTAGAAAAACCATGCCCTATAAAATACCTACAATTTATATTAATAGATTATTTATAACCTTTAAGCTTTTTCCTAATTTTCTACTGTGGGACAAAGAACTCGATTTGGCCTTGTCCCTGGTTTGCTTTGAGTCGGAATCGACTGGAAGGCACAGGGCTTGTTTTTTTGTTTTTTTTTTTGGTTTCTGGTTGACGACAGCCCTTGGAATTTCTGGAGCAATCAAGGTGTCTGCTTTTCTGAAATAGCCAGGCAACACTTAAACATATGCAAACGAGTAGTGACGACACAGGCCCCACCATGGCAGCAAATCTCAGGAAGGGAGGGGATCGTGATGGACTCAGTCATGCATATTCATTGATTCTACTGATGATGCATATGCACTGAGGTCCCCATCATGCATGTGCATTATTATAAGAAGCCCTGAACACAGAAGCAATTGCAGCTTCAAGGATTGGCAAGAACACCCATCACAGGAGAGGGCAGCACATCCCTGGGGTCCCAGACCTTGCCTGATGCATCTCTTCACTTTTCTGGAAGGGTAACTAGGGTATTGCAGGTGTTTCACCAGCCCTGGGCACGTGACACCACCAAGCAGTTTCTATTAACCCAGTACAGCCAGTGGTGTAACTACGGAAAATGGTGCCTATGGCAACCACTGAAATTGCACCCCTGTCCAAACATCTGACACCCCTCTTTTAGATAACTTTACAATAACATAAGCTCAAAAATACAAGCTAAGCTCGTTAACCTTTTAATTAACGCATTATCATGCTTGAGGAAGGACACTGGGCCATACCTGGTTAAGAGAAACTGCTGAGTGGTGCCACACGCCCAGGGCCAGTGGAATACCCTAGATATGCCAGTGCTTGTATCCTTTTTGGTTACAATAAATGGGTAACTGTAAATATAAATAATAGCCTCCATGAATTTTTTGGGCCGTTCTAGAGAATAAATACACCCACAAAGGGCAGTGAGAACCAGCAGAGGCTGGCATCTGCCTACTTGGCCATTGATTCTGAAGGACAGAATCCTCCAGGTGGCTAGAAAGAAAAAGTGGGGAAAGCTGGTCTGAAGTGCAGGGAGTCGTGTGGACTCCTGAACTTATGGCTGGTACCCAATGATCTGGCCCAGAGTGGTCAGGGATGTTTTGTCCTTACTCAGGGTGGCTGCAGACGAGGTCTGAACTAATTCTGAATAGTTAGGGTCAGAAAGAGAGTGAGTGACATGTGAAGTGGCTGGCGATGAGGATCATGGAGGTATATAGGAAAGTGAAACCTGGATCCATTTCCAGGTGGAAACTAGATTCATGCTGATCCTTGCCACACAGTTACCAATGAAGCTGGGATTTTCCCACCTTTCACAAAATTCATGGGGACTATTATTTATATTTACAGTTACCATTTATTATAACTGGAAAGAATACAAGCAGTGGCGTCTTAGTGCAGTTTGTGCAGCTATATCATATCCCTTTAATTTATCCTACCTTCTTGTAAGAGATAAAGCTGAATTGTAGGCTATATCAAATTCCAGCAAAATATGAATGAGTCTAAAATCATTTAATATTTTAAATTTAACATCAAGGATATTTTTGCCACAACTACTGTACCAGAATGTAAATTGGTATAATACATTAATATAATCAAATCTGGAATTCTATTTAAGAATTTACTATGAAGCTCTAAATGCTCAGTTTATTTTAAATTCCTTAATGTAAACAAGCATCAATATAAGCTTAATTTAATGATGTTTAAATTACAAATTCCAATTCTATAAATATGATAGAAATACTTATCAAGGTGAAATTATACCAATAAATCATAATAAAATATATGCCTAAACATTTAAGCCAGATTGTGTGTGTGTGTATACACACAGATATATTAAAAAATTGATGGATACACAACTCATAATCTACCAAAAACAATTTTTTTGACCCAAGTTCCATAAAGAATCAAAGGCACTATCTTTTCAGTTAAAATTCACTGACAGAATTCAAAGTCAAATGTAATATACAGTCACATAAATGTAAAACATGCCATATTAAAATTAATCAACTTCATTCTTACCATCCACTATTCTGAGGTTTTCCTGTTTCCATTGTGTAGTCTACTTAAAGATGTTGTCGTTACCCACATATAAGTACTCCCCCTAAGTAGCATGAAATTCTCTCAATGGGATTATTAAAGGATCTACAGTGCTTTCTGGTTTGAGCAGAACTATGACATGCTGAAAGAATGTTTCTTGCCATGTGGTTCTGCCACCACCCACATACAAGAAGTTTATTATTTAAAAAAAAAAAAAAAAATAGTAGTGACACTTTACACTGTATAGCATCTTGGTATCAGTCAATCTAAAAAAAATTAAATATCATTACTGTATGACAAAACAACAAATGGGGCACAACAGTGAATTTAAAATTACATCCGACAGATTTTATTAAGCATTAATAAAAGCAACAGATTTTATTATTATAATATCAACCATTCCCATTACAATAAATTTTGAATGAAGAAACAGCAAAATATCTATAATTATGTATATATTTAAACATACAGCTTCCCATGCACTTTATTTATTATTAAACAACTTGTTAATCTATGCCATCTCAGAGAAGGGATTCTTACATGCTTCACTAACGAGGCCCAAAAGAACATTTAGGCAAACACAGCTATCCCATTTAATCTACACTTGATGGAATTTCCTATATGTCCTAACTGTCAAGGTTCTGCTTCAACAACCAATCATTACATATAGTTAATTTATATCTATATTGACCCCAGTTGTAAACTACACAAAACTTCTTACCACTTCAGAAAGTTGAAACTTGGAAATAATTCTGTCTGTATCACATATGGAGAGAATGGTTGGGATTTACCACTCCAGTTCGTCCTCTATCTTCCTCCTTCTCATCGCAGAACATGTTTTTAGCTAGTGTATTTTTTTAATCCCAAAAGTATCTTGGAGGTTGGTGTCATATCTTTCACCAAGAGTGCATGACAAAAATCTACTTTCTCCAAAAAACTGCTTCAGGATAAAAGATACAATTTTAGTAAATTTCATTCTCATCACACTATTAAACATGTATGACAACTTCACTATACCCATGTGTCAAACACGTTCCCAAAAGACATACAGGCATCTAGTCTTCCCTCTCCCCATTTCCATGTGGTTGCCATAGTCTATCAATGAAACTAAGATACATAGCAAAAACATACTCTACATTACAAAACAAGTGATCAACTAGGATTAAGCAAATTGTTCAGAACGATAAAAAAAAAAAAAAAAAAACCCACCGTTCAGACTTAGAGCAACCCTTACAGGACAGAATAGAACTGCCCTGAGTTTCCAAGCAGTGCCTGGTAGATTCAAACTGCCGACCTTTTGGTTAGCAGCCATAGCTCTTAGCCACTACACCACCAGGGTTTCTGTTTAGAACAATGGGGGAACGTAAAATTATTAAGGATAAAAGATTATCCTAAACATTATTATCCTCAGAGACCTCAATATGCCAATATAATCTTCAGACATGTAATAATAAGTCATGTATTTATTGAGCACTTACACATGCCTGGCACTGTGCCTCTTACATGTATTAGTCAATTTTATCCTTTTGATAATCCTACATATTATTTCCATAATTTCATAACAGATACCAAATTCAGCAAACAGTGATATTTTTGAGTGTACTAAAACTATAAATTTTTCTTGAGAAAAACATTCCTATTTTAAGACACCTATTCTAAAAACCCTGGTGGCATAGTGGTTAAGTGCTACAGCTGCTAACCAAGGGGTCAGCAGTTCGAATCTGCCAGGCGCTCCTTGGAAACTCTATGGGGCGGTTCTACTCTGTCCTATAGGGTCGCTATGAGTCGGAATCGACTCGACGGCACTGGGTTTGGTTTTTGGTTTAAACTATTTTAAATTACTTTCCGCCACCATTGACTATAAACTATGACTCTAAACATGGAATTCAAAACTTGTTTATATTTATATATTTTAAACTGTTTATTGAAATGCAGAAAAAAATTAGGTCTGCATGATGGCTGAATGTGCTTGTAAAATAGGCTTATTAAAATTATAAAATTTTTAACCTCTTTTATGGTTTTTAGTTTATGAAAAGGAAGATTGCTGAAAATACCCCCCATTTACACTAGCATCAAGCCTATTTAACTGAAAAGGAAATTGTGAAAGGAAAATTCCACTAAAACTAGAATAATCTGAGGACCAAGGAGAGTTCAACATAATATCTCCACATAGAGTTATTCCCAAAAGCCAAAGTTTTTGCATCATAAAAAAAGGCAATTCAATGATTGCAGAATTTCTTTATAAGAGAAGAATTTCTGGAATTAAAAATTATGAAGAAGCATTTATACTAAATAGCCTAGGAATGAAATCTCTATCCCACTTATTTTTAATTTTACAAATACTATTTTTTTATGTGTTAAAATTAATTTAATAAAATACTTAAATTTGTGAAGTTTGTGTGCTTATTCCCTCACAACTGTGTTTAAATTATTTAACTCGTAATTCTAGATGTGAGATTTTAAAATACATAAATGATTATCATAAAACAAGACACTGTTTACACAAAAATAAAATTCATATAATTCCAATCATTAGCTTTTTCTGCTGGTTTGAAGACTGTTCCCAAGTTTCCCCAAAAATGACTGTCTATACTTGGGTTTCCTTTTCCATTGTATGCTTCATATTTGAAACTTAAGAAATAAAATTAAGGGAAAGGCGAACCAGAGAGCTATCGCATTCCCAGATGGCAACTGGTTTTCCAGAGAGATAAGATACCCAGAGTCACCTGGCAATTATGCCATGAACAACGAGAGACAATGGTAGGAAATAAGAAGAGAAGGAGCAAAGCAGGAGTACTGGCTACCTTCATTGTGCAAATCAACAGTAAACAAACAAACACCCATTGCCACCACCAGAAACCCAGTGCCATTAAGTCGATTCCGACTCACAGAGACCCTATAGGACAGAGGAGAACTGCCCCATAGAGTTTCCAGGGAGCACCTGGAGGATTCGAACTGCTGACCCTTTGGTTAGCAGCCATACCACTTAACCACTACGCCACCAGAGTTTCCCACTGCCATCAACTCGATTCCAATTCACAGCAACCCTACAGTACAGAGTAGAACTGCCCCACAGAGTTTTCAAGGAGCTCCTGGTGGATTTAAACTGCCGGCCCTTTGGTCAGCAGCCATAGCACTTAACCACTACGCCACCAGGGTTTTGGTAGCCATCCCTTAATTTAATATTTTGTCTGCCCAGACAAAAATAAAACACACTCAGATAATAAAGCCCTTTAGGGCAATATTATAGCTAATGTTTTCAGATGGAATGGTGGGAGATTGGTAGGAATGAAGAACATACTCCAAAACGCAAAAAAAAAAAAAAAAAAAAAACCCACTGTTGTATCTTACTTTTTTCTCAAAATAAGAAGGATGAAGAAAAAAAACTAGAGCAAAAATATCTACAAAGTACATAATCAACTTTTGCCAACTTGAAAACATACAGTAACAGCAATTCCAGAGTAATAACACCTAGTTCTACTCTGTCCTATAGGGTCGCTATGAGTTGGAATCGACTCGACAGCACTGGGTTTTTTTAACACCTAGAAATAACACCTGAGAAAGTGTAACTTCTACATCTAAAACGTCTGCCAGTGAAATCAACAAATCGAGTCAAAAGAATTTGCTTTTATTATATTCTGCTAATCTTCTCAATTTTTCGTAACTACTTTTAAAGTAGTACCAACAGATATATTGAAATTGTGACACTATGATGAAAAGAAATAATCCTGCATGAAGGCATTTTATTTAAATCAACAGGCTCTAAATACTCTCTAAACTTTGATCAATCCTGACATTTAAAAAAATCATAAAATAAAAATTCTGGCCTCTTGTGAGCAGCCATCTAGGATACTCCACTGGTCTCACCCTTTGGGAGCAAGAAAGAATGAAGAAAACTAAAGATACAAGGGAAAGATTAGTCCAAAGGACTAATGGACCACATCTACCACAGCCTCCGCCAGACTGAGTCCAGCACAACTAGATGGTGCCTGGCTACCACCACTGACTGCTCTGACAGGGATCACAATAGAGGGTCCCAGACAGAGCTGCAGAAAAATGTAGAACAAAGTCCTAACTCAAAAAGTAAGACCAGACTTGCTGATCTGACAAAGACTGGAGAGTATGGCCCCTAGACACCCTATCAGTTCTGTAATGAAGACACGCCTGAGGTTCACCCTTCAGCCAAAGACTTGACAGGCCCATAAAACAAAACAAGACTAAAGGAGCACATCAGCCCTAGGACAAGGACTAGAAGGAAGGAGGGGACAGGAAAGCTGGCTATGGGGAAACTAAGGTTGAGAAGGGAGAGTGCTGACATGTCGTAGGGTGGTTAACCAACGTCATAAAACAATAAGTGTACTGTTTAAAGAGAAACTAGTTTGTTCTGTAAACCTCCATCTAAAGTACAATTAAAAAAAAACCTACGGTCTCTTCTTTAAAAAATTCATAAGTATTAAAGAAAACAAGTTATTGTAAATATTACCGGTATCAGTTTTCTATTGTAATAATCACTTTCACTGAGAACTATTATCTATTTAATGAATTTCTTGGGGCTCTTCTGTATCACAGCATTATTTCTCCTAGGAGAACTACAAATCAGCTTACAGTGAAAAAACATTTCTCTGATTAAGCTAGCATTTTGCAGTTTGAGAGATGATAGTAGTCCCTTAGCATGTAATGCACAGGACGAGATATAAATATAAGCTATGCATTCTGCTACACTAAAATGTTTTTAGTTGCTGTCATGTTCATTCCAACTCATGGTGACCCCATGCGTGCAGAGTAGAACTGCTCCATAGGGTTTTCAAGGCTGTGACCATTCAGATGCAGACACCCAGGGCTGTCTTCCAAGGCATCTCTGGGTAGGTTCGAACTGCCAGCCTTTTGGGTAGTAGTCGAATGCTTAGCCATTTGTGCCACTCAGGGTCTCCTACACTAACAAACAATAACAAAAATAACAACATCTGACATGTACTGAGTACTTGCTATGTTTCAGACATAGATGGTATTCTAAATACTTTAAAGGTATAATCTCATTTAATCTTCCCAACCAGCCTCTAACTTATCAGCTACATTTTGCAGATGAGGAAACAAGGCCCAAAGACATTAACTATTCCAACAACATACAACTAAGTCCTATCCCAAACCCTAGTCTTACTCTAAGCTCACGTTTTTAGCCACTACAGCCAACCAAAAGAGAACTGTTGTACTTGCCATTAAATCTTTTAGAACAGTATGGCAATAAAACAACAGAACCCCTTCAAAATAACTGCCCTTTATTGTAATACTTGAGACATCTTTTTATCATTTATAAATTACTTTTTTTAAAAGGGTACTAAAATGTACATGTTCTCAAATTTCTTCTTCTTGTTTAAAAAAATAGTTTCCCAGTCCTTGAAAGATATTCATTGCACAGATAGCAAATTCTGTATCAGCTAAGATGTTACAATAACATGTATTTCAACAAGTAAGCTGTAAAGCTGCCCAAACTTTTTTTTTTAAATAATATCTATGTATATTCAATCCTTGGATAAAATACATAGCTCAGTAAAGAGTAATGTTTTGTTAATTATTTAAAACCTTTAAATCTTTGGTAAGCCACATTAACATTGTTAGATAAAATCAGGTATAAAATGTCAAGTTCCTAATTTTTTACTAGACTAAATATTCATTTTCAAATTAAACAATTAAGTATGTAAAAATTACTGACGGAAACACTACATTTTTTGTTTTAAGTAATTTTATTATAATCCCTGCATCATAAAAACTTAAATTTAGGAAAAAAAGCAAAGTAACTTAGGATCCTAGGCACTAGGATGGTGAGAAGGTAGAAAAATGGGCTACCACTGAAAAGGAGATTTAAAGAACTGGAATAGATAAAAACTACCCTTAAAGAAGGCAGACAGGGAGTAATAGGTCATCAATGAGAAAAGAGGGCTGTGGCCAAGAAACAGAAGATGGCAAACAAAGAATTAAGTTAGATGGCAAGGAAAGTGGAGATAAGGTAGACAGCAATGAAAGAAAAGGGGACTAATTTAAAGAGAATGAAATAAAGAAAAGAGTCAAAGGAGAAAATGGCACTAATTTAAAGAGAATGGAATGTAATCAGGAAAAACAAACAAACATAAAACAATGTAAACTTGCTCAGAAGAATAAAACAAAGAATAGGATCCTCCAAGGAAAGAAGGCAAATCCAGCAATCAAACTGCTAGTCCTGAAGGACTACACAAAAGAGTATGTTTTACTCTATTTATTAAAACACATGACTAGTCAGAAACCCACCTAATATACTGTTCTAGGGGCATTCTAAGTATCATTACAGACAGTTCCACTTGTGGAAAACACCTGAATAACTTTTATTAGACTTGCTCTTATGTTGTCGACAACTAGATAAAATACATGGAACAACTGCTTTCAGGTGCTAGACAGAAGACAGTGCATGACTGTGATGTCTGAGAGAAGTAAAACAAGATAAGCCCTACTTCTGCTTGGAGGCACTATCTGGACACAACAGGGAGAGGGATGGAATACAGAAGACTCATTAAGTTCAAAACACAGAGACAAGAGTTTGAGAGGTATATATTCTTGTTGGGTACCGTCAAGTCGATTCCAACTCATAGTGGCCCCACATGACAGAGCAGAACTGCCCCATAGGGTCTTCTTGGCTATAATCTTTACTGAAGCAGATCGCCAAGTTTTTCTCCTACAGAGCCACCGAGTGGGTTCACACTGCCAACCTGCTGGGGGCAGTGGTGGTTCAAATGGCAGAATTTTCACCTACCATGCAGAAGATCTGGATTCGATTCAAGTCAATGCACTTCACACACAGCCACCACCCATCTATCAGTGTAGGTTTGTGTGCTGCTATGATGCTGAACACGTTTCAGCACAGTTTGCAGACGAAGATGGCCTAAGAAGAAAAGCCTGGAGATATACTTCCAAAAACCAGCCAGTGAAAACCCTACAGATCACAATGGTCTGATCCACAACCGATCATGGGAATGACACAGGATCAGGCAGCATTTCATTCCATTGTGCATGAGATTACCATGAGTTGGGGGATGACTCAACAGCAGCTAACAACATTTCTTGTCAAGTTAACAGAAGGGGAAAACACTTCTACATTCGTTTATACAACCAGTATTACCCAGACAGCAAAGCCAGACAAGGGCAATGTAAAAGAAGAAAACTACAGGTCACTATCCCTAATGAGCACAGATGAAAAATCCTCAATATATTAACAAATTGAATCCAGAAATACATAAAAAGAATACTTCAAGGCCAAGTGGAATTTATTTGAGGAATGCAAGGATAGTTTGATTTTGGAAAAATCAAACAATAAATCTACAGTATAATGATTAAAAAAGAAACATCTCATGATCATATCAATTGATGCAGAAAAAGAATTTCACAAAACTCAGTATCGTTTCATAATAGCAACTCTCAGAAAACTGTAAATGAAAGGTAAATTCCTTAGTGAAATAAAAAGTGTCTATTGAAAAATCTATGGTTGACATTATGGCAAAAGATAATGATTTCCCCAGAAGATCAGGAACAAGGCAATGATGTCTGTTTTCACCATTCCTTTTCGACACTATACTGGAAATCCTAGCCAATTCATGAAGACAGGGAAACAAAGAAGAAGAGGAGAATGAGAAAGAGAGTAAGGGAAAGAGAGAGAACTGGAAAAGAAAAAAAAAAGGCCATATTTTACAACTGACACAACTGCCTAAAAAGAAAACCCCCAGGTGTCTATAAAAAGTTCCTAGAACTAATATGTGAGTTTAGCAAGTCATAGGATACAAGCTTATCAAACAAATACCAATCTTATTTCTACATTCTAAAATTGAGCAACTGGAAACTAAATTGATTTATAAACTGAATGAAAAGTTGAAGGATGAATTCGAGAGGTCCAACAGCTGAGTACAGCAATTTCAGAAAGCAAAAAAAGAAAACAGAAAAAAAATTATCAAAGAAATAATTCAGGAAGATTGCCAAGAACAGAAGGATAAATGTGCCCAGAAAAATGGATGAAAAAGACCCATAGCATAGCACAATATCAAAAAATTTCACAACTTAGCAGATAAAAAAAATCCTAAAAGTGTCAAGACTTAGGAAAACAAACAAACAAACAAAAACCAGTCATACAAATGGAATGGGGCATGGGACTTTACGATAACAACAATGAAAGCTAGAAAACAGTGGCACAAAGGCTTCAAAAGGAAAAATATTTTGCGAACTAAACTTCTATTGTCAAATGATATGAAATGTATACCCAAATGATTTGAAATGCATGTGTATATATTTCAAATCATGACACTTGACTTTAGAATTCATGTTATATACAATCTTCCAACAACACCTAACATCTAAATTATGTTTTCTAAAACCAATACTTAAAATTATCCTATTCTTTAAGCACATTCTAAATCACTATGATAGGAAGCTGCCAAGGAGAGTACTCAATGCCAGCAAAAAGCCAGAGTAAGATTAAAAATTTGCTGTGGGTAATCCCCACGCACAGACAACTATAAAGAGATTTACGGTTGTCAGTTTTGGTCAGAACAGCAAGCTAAAACAGAATTTTCAAGTCCTAACAAAATCCTCTTTTAATAAAGAGTAAACTAAAATTAAAACCAAAATTGCTATGAGTTGGAATCGACTCGATGGGAACAGATTTTAGTTTTTTTTTTTTTAACTAAAATTGGAAAATTAAAATGAAAAGATAGTTACAAAGCTTTCATGTAGAAATGGATATGTCTCAATAAAATTTCACAATCTGATCTTTTTAGGATTTAATTATTTCTTGTAGAAGTTCAAAATACTTTCACAAGTCTCACACACTGGTAAAATAAAGCCAGTTCTAGCCTCATTTTGGCATTGAGAAACACTCAGATAATTGAATCAATTTGTTGTTGGTATGTACAGTCAAGTTGATTTCCTAATCATAGTGACTCCATGTGACAGGGCAGAACTGCCCCACAGGGTTTTCTTGGCTGTATTCTTTACAGAAGCAGATAGTCAGGTGTTTTTCCTACAGAGCGGCTACAGGGTGGGTTAGAACCACCAACCTTTCAGTTAGCAGCTGAGCACTTAACTGTTACAACACTACCAGATGATAAACCTCAGTCTTTATTCCACTATGCTGTGTGGCTGCCAAAGGTTTAGATACTGTTTATAAGTGTAAAAGAACAGGACCCCAAGATAATAAAATATATCTGTAAGAGATCATAATCAGGCCATTATCTCAGTCTATTTCAATAAAATATGCTTAAATAAAGAAAAAGTCTTATGAACTGGGGGAGGTGGAGTGTGGAAATAAGAAAAATACCCAGCTGACTAGAAGATGAACGGCATGCTCAAATTTAAATCTGTCCCAAATAAAATAAGGAATGGATGAGAATAACATGCAAATATTTCTTGACTCCCAACTGTGTGCCACGTATTGTACTATAGACATCTCATTTAATCTTCCTATGAAAAATGGGTATTAGTCCAATTTTATAGACAGGAAACTATGCTCAGAAAGATTAGGTAATTTGCCCAAATTCACTCAGTTAATAAGATATAGGAAGCTACGGATTTGATTCCACTATCAATGGTGTTCTAGTCAAAAACTGACTAGAGGTGACTCCTACACTGATTCATTCAAAAAATATTTTCTATGTTCTTATTATATGTCAGAAACTATTTATTTAGTGGTATGATACTGACAGAATAGCTACAACAATGGACTCAAACATGCCAAGGATCATGAAGATGGGACAGGACCGGGCAACATTCTGTTCCGTTATACACAAGATCATCACAAGTCAGAATCAACTTGATGGCAATTGGTTAATAATTCTATCTAGAGCAATATACACCAAATAACAAATGGAAATTATTTTGAAATGCTGGGGTTATTGGTGTTTTATAGTTTCTTTTTTACGTTTTACATCTGCATTTTTTTCTGTAAACGAGCATGTACTGCATTTACAATCAGGAAACAAGAGCAGTCACAAGCCTTACTGTATTTGGCAAGTAAGGTGAAGGTTTGAGGCAGGTGGCTACTAGCCTTTTAAATATTTTTCTACTTCAGTCAGAACTGGAATAGGAATTTGAGTTGTATCAAACCTACTAAGGGACACCTCAACCATGAAGTGCTGACCAGTACAAGCCAGAAGAAGGGGAAATGAGGGTGCAAAAGTAGCCAAATTTTAGAAGATACCAGCAAGACCTAAAAATCACTTCCTTTCCTATTACTTAATAAGTGATTAATCACTTATTAGCAATCACCTATCAGCCTTGTGCTCAGCAATATAAAGGACATTAAAAGCTAAAACACAGTCCATGCCTTCAAAGAAGTTTTAATCCAGTAAAGACAGAAACTAAAAATAAACACACAGAAGTGAGGTGGTATATGGAAAGGCCAAGATGGCAAAGCCTCTAAGTCTATATAAAAGTTCAGAGGAGGTGACTCTTTAAATGTCCAGAGAAAGAATAAATCACAGAAGAAAGGTTTTGTATAGTCAGGTAGGATGGCTTCAGCTGCAAGAAACAGAAAACCCTGAATCACATGGTCTATTTCATCACACAACAAGCAATCCAAAGCAGGGAAGTCCACATCCTTTCCAACTCTCAGACCTTGACCTTCTTTCCTCTGGTATTGGCTTTCTTCCTGACTAGTTCCTTTTGGTATATTATTAATTTTTATCATACTTACCATTATTTCAGTGCTTGCCCTGAGCCAAACACTTCCAAAAGCTTTATGTTCATTACTGAGTTTAATTCTTACAACAGCCTATGAAGTAAAAACTATTATTAGTCTCATTTTTTTCAGATGAGAAAAACTGAGGTACAGAGAGATTAAATGGGTAGCCCAAGGTCACAAAGAGTTAGGGTAAAAGCTAGGATTCTAACCCAGACAGCCTGGCCCCATAGTCAGTGGAAGAGGAGCAGCCTTTTCCAGGTAGTTTATCAGTGAGAATATTCAGACTTCTTAAATCTCACAACCAGCCTTGGGTCGTAAGTCCCTTCCTAAACCAATTTCTGATAAGAAAGAAAACACCACACACACCAGCTGCCATTAAGTCAACTGCAACTCATGATGACTGTGTGTGTCTGAGTAGAACTATCTTCCCTAGGGTTTTCAATGGCTGATTTTTGGAAGTAGATCAGCAGGCCTTTCTTCTGAGGCACCTCTGGGTGACCTGGAACCACCAAATCTTCAGTTAGCAGCCAACTGCTTTAACTGTTTGCACTGCTCAGGGACTTCAAAAAGAAAAATAAGATCACCATAACTGGCTTATATTATTTAGGATTCTTAAAATCAGGGTTCTTCCAGAGAGACAGGTGAGAATGCCTCTTAGTCAGTCAAAGTACCAGTGTCTGCTACAGGTGTATATGTAAACACACAGAACTTGTTCATCTCAGAAACGAAAGAAGATCCTAGGTTTACAAGGCTATCATTCAGTTTCTACTGTACTAGTATTATTTGCATAAGTACATAAAAATGGATACTTATAATGTCAGTATGTACAAGATTTAGATGACAAAGGAAGCAACCTTGTCAACAAAGCAAAGAAACCAAGACTGCATTAGAAATCTGCCTATGGAAACTTACGCCTTGACAACAGGAGCAAAGTAGTAAATAAGGAGCATTTATTTGCAAGATTTCTAGCCCCCTAAACCATCAATTAACTGCAGTTTAAAGTTGAAAAATGGCAAATAATCATTAATAAAAAAAGATTTTAAATTATAAGGCTTCGAAATATTTCTTCCAATAAAATATTCTTAAAACAAAATTTTTCATTGACTATAAAGTTTAGTGAGGCTTAGATAAGCTTTCCTTAAAAATGTAAATTTTAATTTAACATAATTTTAAGTACTATTTTATACTACTCTAGCAACTGTACTAGCAATTAAATCTCCTAAATCATACTTTAAGCACAATATTAATTCATATAAAACAAATGGTTTTCATTTGCCATACTTTTTATAACTTTAATATGTGTAAATTAGCGTGTATGCTCCAAAAGTGATATAATACATTTTAGCATTTGCTTCTTGGTAATAAATGGGAAAATGAGTTTACCAGATCATTCAAATGTACATCAGAAATACTTTCCAAGTATTTATGTTGATCTCTCATCAAAAAGGGGAGGGGGATAGTTGAATAAATAATTACAAGCCAGGCCTGCCTGCAGATAGTGATTTCATTATATAATTATAATGGTGATCATTTGAAAGTATCCAAAATGTCTCCAGCATTTTAAAGAGCTAAGCACAGTTATTTTTAAAATCAAACATATGTGCTTTTTCTGTTTATGTCTTTGGAAAGAACATTCTGTATAATGAAAAACACGGCCGAATTTTTCACAGTACGTCACTATAAAACCCTGTAATTGACTGTTGGGGTTGGTTTACTCTGTATCTATTTTTGACCACGTAGAAAACAGCAATGATGTGGTGAAAAGCCCCAAATGTACGTCCCATTGCAGGATAAGACTCCATCCTGATTAGTGTAGAAGTATCATATTTGCTCTGGGAAATATGCCCACTTTAAAAGAGAAAATTTCGGTGTATAGGGCCCTCCTCTTTTTTAATCAAGCCATGTAAAAATGAATAACTATGGTGCCCAGTCTGGGCCTTCGTTGGAACTTGGATGCCGTTTACACTGATGCTCTCTATTAAAGGCAGCGAGTCGGAATCGACTCGACGGCACTGGTTTTTTTTTTTTAATGCTGACATTCAACACTGAAGTTGGAAATGACAGGTTCATTTCTATCAACTAACCCAATGAAAGGTAACACTGGATGTTACAATTAACACTGTAAATTAACCTATAAACATAAAATTTTATATTGGATGGTTACCTTTCCTATGTATTAATACAGATTAAGTGAACAACTTAATCTTGTTCTAAAAGCTTCAAAAATAGTTATTTAGTGATAAAACTAATTTGTTAACCCTAACAAAAGCACAGTTTCTCTTCACGAAAAGAAGTCTAAAACATCTCTGAATAAGCCCTCCCGGTTTCATCAATAAAATGTACATATTAGCAACGAAAAGCAACTAAAGATGGAGATGCTGTGTGGTTTAAAAATCAGCCCTGTAAACACCTACCACAGATTTATCTCCTGTGAGTTGACTCAGCCATTCCTTCTTCTTAGTAAATAAACTAAGTTCAATGCAGGGTACTGCGGTAGAGTTTTTCAGGGACCAAGTGAGGGAAAATGTTTTGGATGGAAACTTCCAAATTGACACCCTGTCCACTTTGGGTAGGTATTAAAGGGTCCACAGCACTTTATGAATTAGTTGTGGTTCACCTAAATAATCATGACCAAAGCTGCCATGGTCACTGAACATTCAACTTATTCCTATCGAAAATCAATGTGCCTTGAAAAAAATTTAACGCATTTAGAACAAAGTCAAGCTAAATATAAATAACAGCTTTCTTGCAGCATTATTGATTGAATGGCAACCGTAACTGCATTAATAAAACTAGAAGTATATTGAACCTATTAAGAAGTCAATCTTTTATTAATATTTAGGTCTTTTATGATGTAGATCATTACATTTTATCCCTACTTTTTAATTCAATCAGTAAAGGAATGTATTAACATTAACTGCATAAGAAACTTCAGTAGCTTCTGTCAACTTCCTGGGGAACAGTGAAAGATGTTCAAAGAATTCTCATTACTTTATGAACAGGTAAATAAAACAAAAAGCTCCAATATTCTTACCTAGATTACCTATATAAAAGATGATCACTGAACAATGGAAGAATTTGTTACTAAGTACTAAGCTGACCAGCCAAATAAAATATCGCAGAGCCCAATCAGTTATATTTTCTAGTATTTTTTTTTAAAAAAGTGAAACCCTTAGTTGAGCTACACGAGAAATCACCCTTACTCTTTCCTTCCTGACTTCCTGACATCCTGCCTTTCTTTGCCCCATCTGTCTCTCCTTCACTCATCCTCCCTTCTTTCCATCCCCTCTCCTCCTCTGCACAAAAAGACACATTGCCATACTAAATGAGAAGAGACCAGTCCTATAAAGTCCCTGAGCTTCTGTATCTTTGACAGTTGCACACCACACAACTTTATTGGTTCTGCTCATTTTCTAGCATTTTGCAGGTATTTTTTGCCTTTAGCAATGAACGGTCTGACCTGGCCTAAACAGAGCTAGAGAAAAAAGCTTTTGAAGGACAGACAGAAACAGAATCAAAGGCAAAAGAATGTACAAATATGAGAAACGTATTTGCTGCATGATGGTAAATAAAGGAAGGTAATGCCACTCTTGTATCTCAAACCCAAATCAATGCCGTCAAGCAGACTCCAACTCACGGCGACCCTATACGGAAGAGTAGAACTCTCCCACAGGGTTTTTAAGGAAGCAGACTGCCACATCCTTCTCCCATGGAGTGGCTGGTGGGTTCGAACAGCTGCCCTTTCAATTAACAGCCAAGCGCTTTAACCACTGTGCCATCAGGGCTCCCTGTGTACCTCTACAGCCCCAAATTTAGTAAAATGAAGAAACATAATTCCTTCCTACCCCAACAGGTGTATTTTCTCCATCTGAAAACATCAGTATATATTACAGCTAATTTTCCATTTTAAAAAAGGACTTCATACAAATTTGCCATCAGGAATGATGAAAACTGTAATTGTATAAAGCTCTGTTAGCTTATGAATAACTTGTACTTAAACATGTGTTATATGCATCATTTAAGTCCTTTCCAGAGGATCAATCCTCCAACATAAAATAAAGTTCTAAGAAAATCATATTAAACAAGCAAATTGAAATAAAAATTACTTATTTTTTTCATTAAGTTCAACATAGTGGTGTTACATCGGTAAGTATGAATTTATTAATAAAAATGACGCCTCATCATTTAAGGAGCATGACTTGCACAAGTACTACTGCTTATGGAAAACCCTAAAGCCTAAGGCTATATAAAACAGAATGACAAATCCAGCTAAAGTGTTTTATTAATTCAGTGTCTTTTTAAAACTGGATTGGATCACAGAATTCATATTTTTTTTAGAAAGGTCTAGAGTCAAAGTATATTTAATAAAAAATCTTTTTCTACAAATTTTTAAATCGTTGGTGTGGTAAAGGAAAATGGGAAAAAGCTCTCCAATTTTTTTTCTTTCATTTACTACCTTCCTCAAGAACATTAAGCCTAGGTTGAGGAAGGAAAAATCAAAGAATTACCCACTCATTAAATGACATGAGAAAAGTAATAAGTGAGGCTAAATAGTTTCTTCCAGATCATTGCACTGGAAAAAAAGTTTCTTTCTACATTAATGTCATCTCTGACTAACAAAAATTTGATTACTGAGCCCAAATTGTTAAGACATCATTAAGTCTAACTTAAAAAAAAACCAAACCCATTGCCTTCGAGTCAATTCTGATTCATAGCGACCGCACAGGACAGAGTAGAACTGCCCCCACAGAGTTTCCAAGGAGCAGCTAGTGGGTTCGAACTGCTTACCTTTTGGTTAGCTGCCAAGCTCTTAACCACTGCACCACCAGGGTTCCAAAGTCTAACTTAGAAGCCTGTAAATGTTGAAACTTCAAGTGGAAAAAAATTCAATCTAACTACTGAAAATTGTAATGATTCTAAGACATTTTTACTTTCTCCCTTACTCTTATATAAGTTTAAAGTACTCAAGGGGTAGACTGAACCAACACAATATGGTAGGGAAGTCCTTCCTCTTGTCTCCAGTTGGCTCAGTATTTTTTTACAGTATATTATCCCATGTAGGAGAGTCAGGGTGCTTCAGCGGTACAATTCTCACCTTCTGTGTGGTAGGTTCAGGTTCGATTCCTGGCCAATGCACCTCATGTGCAATCACCGCCCATCTAAGATGCTGAACAGGTTTCAGCAGAGCTTACAGACTAAGTCAGATAGGAAAAAGGCCTGGCGATCTACCTCCGAAAATTAACCAATGAAAACCCTATGGTCACAAGGCTCTGATCACATCATGTATAGGCTCACCATGAGTCAGGGGCCGACTCGATGCTGCTAACAACAACAACATCCCAGGTAGAGCATGAGAATAAATACTATGGCATCCTGTCTATGAAGCTTACCAGCTGTGAGACTGTCAATGAGTAACTCCACACCAGAGTCCTTTCCTTCTCTGTAAAATAGGGTTGGTGATACCAATCTCATAAAGATGCAATACAGCTTAAGGAAATTCAGTTAATTCGATAAACTTTTATTAAGTACCTACTACTTGCCAAGCACTGAGTTGGGCACTGAGGACCAAAAGTCAAAAGGACACATTCACAAGACTCAAAGATCATACAGTACAATAGGGCAGAGACAATATCCCTAGCTGAAGAACAGTGTTACAAATGCTACAACAGAGCAAAATTATCTACCTCAGAATTAAGGATATGGGAAGGCATTTGGGTAGAGATAATGACTGACTAAAACTCTGCAAGTAAAGAGGTCAATTTTTAAAACAGCAAAATAATTTTGATAGTTGGAGCAAAGAAGGTGGAACGTAGAGCCAGAAAGGTATGTAGGAATCAAAATATTAAGAGTCTGTAAACGGTAATATACAAATACCTTACACAATTATAAGGTATTATTATATCTCCATTAAATGTGTATGCATACTGATTTAATGGAGATATAATAATAATATATAATGATTATGATACTATATATGTCTGTTTCCTGAACTAGACAGTGAGCTCAGAGGTACAGGTGATTCTCAGTATTTATCTTTGCATCTCTGCTCCTTTTCTGACTTTAAATTAAGTATCTGTATTTTTTAATTAAAAAAATAATTCTTAAAAATAAAATCAGTAACAGTCTTCACTGGAAACTAAGTTGAGGGAATCCAACTTTTCAGCACTCTTCACTTATTTCTTCTTTCCATTCTTGCTTTTGAGACTGGGTCTAAACCAACATTTGCTCTTTCTTAAACTTGAGAATCAGAAAACCTGAGTGTGCATTCAGGGTTTCTCACTTAATAGCAGAAACACACTAGACAAACTACTATACCTTTTCAGAGCTTCAAATTTTTTTTTTAATCTACAAAATGTCTTTATTACTATCTAATGTGCCTGCCTCATAGAGTTTTGATAACGTTCAAATGAAGAATTAGACACGTACATAAATATTTAGTTTATAAACTATAAAGGACTTTGCAAATGTAAGATGTAATTCTCTAGACTGATATCTCTGGAATGCCTCTTCTTCCACATTCCAATTTAAAGATGATAACCAATTTATTCTCCTACACCAACCATCCCTATTCTCCCTAGTGAAATGAATAAAGATGCCACTGTGGGAAAACACATAACAATCTGTGCTCTATCAGATTCACAAAGGTTCAGTCTTTCATGGCATCCAGTATGCTATTATAAGTAATATGTTGGGTTTTAGTGCTATGAACAAAAATAAAACAGAATAGGATAAAGCTGGTGGGTGTGATAAAAAGAGGCTCCAGAGATCCTAATATGCCCATGTGCATCAGGAAAAAGTCCTAATTGTGGATATCTACTCAGCCTGAGTGAGTGAAGCATTCATTCACTATTTTTCATGTGCCAGATACTATGCAGGTGACTGCAGCAGGAACGGTAAAGAAGTTCTGCTGGGTGATCAACATCTCAAAAAAAAATAAAGCTATCATTAACACAGACTTGCATGGTGTTATAAACGGAGAGGCAAAAAATGTCAAACCAACAGAAATCTTATACAGCCATTCACACTCAGACACTATCACTGAGTACATCCTCTTCCCGTAAATATTCATCTCCCTTTGGATTTTCTGTCTCAGTTAATGGCACAAAAATTCCCAGCTTGTTTTCTCTCAAAAGGACAGCACTTGGCTGTCTTAGGGAGAAAGTACCTCTTACTCTGACAGTTGAGGAATTTTCTCCAATAGATTTTTATTCCACCATGATGAGCTATTGTCTGATTAAGTTTTCCCTTTCCTCTGATTTTCTTCCTCTGTGACTATTAAATCTCTATCTCAATATCTACAAGGTTCACTCTCTCTCCTCCTTTAGGCCTCTGCTCAAACGTCTCCTTATCAGTTAGGCACTCCACAATCATTCTATCACAACTAACAAAAGCTTCTCTATATCAGTTTTATCCTATTATTATTTTTTTTGTTTTGTTTATAGCATTTACTAAAATCGGACATAGTATATACTTATTATTAGCATACTTTTTATTGGTCTGCCTCTCCCTCTAGCATATAAGTAAAAAAAGGGCAGGGATGAAGGTTTCATTCACTTTTATATTCCTAGCACCTGAAACAGTGTGTACCACATAGCACATGCTCGAAAATATTTCTGAATAAATAATTAAATATTTGCCTCATTTCTCTCTTTAACTTCCAGTCATGTGAGTTCTATCTCAACTTTATGTGCAAAAATCTTCTTCTCTTCCCACTGACAATGATGAAGATCAAGACAACAACATCTCTCACTTCTACTACTTCAGCAGCCTTCCAAAATGCATTGTCCAACAGCTCTCCCTATTTGGGTTCAACCTCCATCCTAAAACATATATCTGACTGATTAATCACCTGCTTAAGAACTCTTTTCGGCTCTCTAAAGTCTAAGCTCCTCACTATGTTACCTATGGCGTTTAATTACATGGCCCACATCTACCTATCCACTTTATCTTCTTACTACTCTCCCATATCCCACCAATGAGACCCACAATTAAATCATCATTTTTTGGACATGCACACCTTCACAATTCTTTTCCTTTCCCCTTTTCTTCTCCTACTACATTTCTACCCCTCCTTTACCTAGCTCAAAGGTCTCTTCCTCAATGAAACATTCTGGACTTTTCCAAGCAAAATTAAGCCAAATTCCTTCTTCAAATACAGCATTCTGCACACAACTCTAATATTGTATTCCACATTACAATTATCTCCCACTGAATTTCTTATGGGTTTGTGCTAGCAGAAAGTAAAAGCTATGTCAGAGTTATAACCTGCCTGGCTAAGTGTTGAAGAGGTGACACAACATACACACAGAGAAGATCCTTGGCAAAGATTTGAAGATTACTGGACTCTAAGAGTTTAAGGAAATCTCTATCCAATCATTAGCTAGTCACTAAGCTAACAGAAAGCAGCCTTGGTGGTACAGTGGTTAAGTGCTCTGCTGTTATCCAAAAAGTCAGAGGTTCAAACCCACCAGCAGCTCCACAGGAGAAAGATATGGCAGCCTACTTTCGTCAAGATTACAGCCTAGGAAACTCTATGGGGCAGTTCTACTCTGTCTTATAGAGTTGCTATGAGTTGGAATTAACTCAAAGGCAATGAGTTTGGTTTGGTTTTTTAGGCTAAGAAAATAGACAATTCAGTGGGCCATACATGAAAAACAATATAGATTTTACAAAATTAGTTCAGAAAAGTCACTAAACAAACAACAGCTAAAACAAACAATAACAATGAATCCCTGGGGTTGTGGGGGAGGGTAATCTGATTTCCAGACTTGCCATAATAGTAAAATGTTCACTCTTCAACCAAAAATTATGAGACATGTCAAAAAAGACAAAAAATTAAGGCCTATACACAAGAAAAAAAAAAAAAAAACCCACTCCAGTTTACAGACATATTCCTGAGGAAGCCCACACATTTGACTCATTAGACAAAGAATTTAAATCAACTCTTTTAAATATGTTCAACAAGCTAAGGGACATTACATCCTAAAGAAAAAGGAAAATATGATAATGTCTCAAGTAAACAGTATATCAATAAAGAATGGAAATTATAAAATAAACAACCAAATAGGAATTACAGCATTGAAATATACAATAACTTAAGTTAGAAATTCACTAGAGTTCAACCGCAGGTCTGAACAGGCAGAAGAATCAGCGAGCCTGAAGATAGATCAATTGAGATAGCCCAGATAACAGAAAGATAAAAGAATGGAATAAAAAATAAACAGAACCTCACAGATCTGTGGACCACCACCATGCACATCAACTTACGCATAATGACAGTCCCAGAATAAAAGGTGAGAGAAAAGGGACAGAAAAGAAATTTGAAAAATAATAGGGAAAAGTTCACAAATTTGATGAAAAAACATTACACACCCAAGAAGCTTAACATACTCCAAGTAAGATAAATCCAAAGAGGTCCACATCTAGACACTTCATAATCAAACTGCTCAAAGACAAAGAGAAAATTCTGAAAGTATCAACAGAGAAGTGAATCATCACATACAAGGGAGCCTCAATAAGATTATCCGCTGATTGCTCATCAGAATTGATGGAAGCCAAAAGGCAGTGGGAATGACATATCCAAAATCCTGGGGGAAGGAGGCAAACAGTTAATCAAGAATGATATTATCTCAAGTGGTCACTTGAGACTGTGTTGGCATCTCCTGTCTGGAGGGGGGATGGGAGGATAGAGAGAGTTGGAAGCTGGCAAAATTGTCACAAAAGGAGAGACTGGAAGGGCTGACTCATTAGGGGGAGAGCAAGTGGGAGTACGGAGTAAGGTATATATAAACTTAAATGTGACAGTCTGACTTGATTTGTACACGTTCACCTGAAGCTCAATAAAAGTTACTTAAAAAAAAAATGATATTATCTGTCAAAACTGTAAAAATGAAGGAGAAATCAAGACATTCCCATATTAAATACACACACACACACACACACACACACACACACACAGATTTTGTCTCTAGCAGGTCTGCCCTACAAGAAATACTAAAGAGAGTGCTTCAGGCTGAAATGAGAGGACACTAGACAGCAACTGGAATCCACATGAAGAAACTAACACCAGTAATCACATAGGCAAATACACAAGACAATATATATAGTTTGTAACTTCTTTTTTAAAATATCTGATTTTAAAAACAATAGCATAAAGAAGTAACTATAAGTCTATGTCGATGGGCACATGTTATAACTGAATTATGCCCCCCAAAATACGTGTTGAATTACTAGCCATTGTACCTGTGATAGTGGTCCTCTTTGAAAATAGAGGTGTTCTTTTGTTATGTTAATAAGGTGATACATATGTATGATGGACTCTACTGAACAATTAAAAAAAAAACAGAATAGAGATACACACGGGGGAAGACAGATGCCATGTGAGGATCTTCTATAAGCCTAGGAATACCACAAAACCAAGGAACTACCAGGTCTACCAACGAGGAAGGGACTGACATGGACAAGATGCTGATTTGGACCTTCAGCCTCCAAAAACGTGAGAAAATAAAATTCTGTTCTTTAAAGCCACCCACTTGTGGTACTTGTATTATAGTAGCACTTTTTTTTAGGTAACTAAGACAGCACACAATATATAAAGATGTCATTTGTGAAAATAACAGAATAAAGGGGAGGGAGAAGAAGCTATATAGAAATAAAATTTTTCTGTATTATTGAAATTCAGTTGGTATTAATCTGAACTAGACTGTTATAAAATTAAGATGTTAATTGTAATACCCAGGGCAACCACTGAAAGTACAAAAGATATAATCAAAGAAACAAGAAGGAAATTAAAATGGTATACTAGAAGATATCTATCTGAAGTAAAAGAAGGGACAGAGGACCAAAAAAATAATAACAACAACAACACAGAAAACAAATAGCAGAATGGCAGAAGTTAGTCCTAACTTCCAGCAAATAAATTAAAGGGACATTTAACAGTTGAATTAAAAGGTACAGTTAAGTAGGATTAAAATACATGATTAAATTATGTTTTCTACAAAAGACTCACTTAGATTCAAAGAAACAAATAGGCTGAAAGTGAAAGGATGGGAAAAGATAGTTAAAGTCAGTAGTAACGAAAAAAAAAAAAAAAAAAGCCCAAGGGGCTATATCAGACAAAATAAACTTTAAGATAAAAATTGTTACTGGAGACAAAGAAGGGCACTTTTTAATGACAAAAGAGTCGACCATCAAGAAGATATAGCAATTATTGCACCTAACAACAGCATCTAAAAACACATGAAGCAAAACAAACATACTGGCAGAATTTAAGGAAATAATAAAGAACTTAACAATAACAATTGTAGGCTTCAATGCTCTGCTTTCAATAAAGGATAGAACAACTGAAAAGATCAGCGAGAAAATAAAAGATTTGAACGTTACAAACTAACTATACCTAACATACATCTATAGAACACTCTACCCAACAACATAATATACATTCCTTTCCAATACACATAGAACATTCTCTAGAATAGACAATATACTATGCCACAAAATAGCTCTCAATAAATTTATAAAGGCTGAAAGCATACAAATATGTTCTCTAAGTACAATGGAATGAAATTAGAAATCAGTAAAAGGAGTTTGAAAATTTACAAATAATGTAGAAATTAAGCAACACACTCCTAAACAACCAATGAATCAAAAAAGAAATAAGGAAATTTGAAATGAACGAAAACACAACTTACCAAAACTTAACAGGATCCATTTTAAGACACTAAAGAAAAAGAGCTAGCTAAACGCAAAACAAGAAGAAGAAAAAAAAAATAAAGATTAAAGTGCAAATAAAGAAATAGAGAAGAGAAAAACAACAGAAAAAATCAAGGAAATCAAAAGTTGTTTCATTGAATAGATCAACAAAATTGACAGATCTTTAGCTAAACTGAAACCCTATGGGGCAGTTCTCCTCTGTCCTATAGGGTCATTATGAGTCAAAGTCAACTCAAAGGCAATGGTTTTGGTTTTGGTTGTTGGTTAGCTACAGTGATGAAGACATAAACAGAGAAGACTCAAATTACTAAAATCAGAAATTAAAGAAGGGGTACTACTACCAATCTTACAGAAATAAAAAGGATTATAGGCAAAAACTGAGAACAACTACATGCCAACAAATTAGGTAAACTAGATGAAGTGGACAAATTCCTAGAAAGACACAAATTACCAAAACTGACTCAGAAACTGAAAATCTGAATAGATCTATAACCAGTAAAGAGAATGAGTTGACAAAGAAAAGTCCAGGGCCAGATAACTTTACTGGTGAATTCTACCAAATGTTTAAAAAAGAATTAATAGCTATGCTTTTCAAACTCTTCCAAAAAACAGAAGAGGAGGAAATATTTCCTAACACATTCTATAAGGCCTATAGTATGCTGATAGAACAAGGCTTTATTAAAATAAAAAATTTACGCTCTGCAAAAGATACTGTTTTTTTTTTTCTGTTTTAGGAAAGAAAATACTTGCAAAATATGAATCTGATAAAAAAAAATTTTTGTACCTACAACATATGAAGAAATCTCAGAACTCTTGAAATAAATAATCCAATTTAAAAATGGGCAAAATATCCATACAGATACCTAACCAAACTAGATATACAGACAGCAAAAAGGATATAAAAAAATGTCCAATGTCCTTTGCCACTGTTGTTGTTGTTAGGTGCTGTCGAGTCGGTTCCAACTCATAGCAACCCTGTGTATAACAGAACAAAACACTGCCCAGATGTGCACCATCTTCACAACTTTGCTATTAGGGAACTGCAAATTAAAACAATTAGATACCACTACACACCTATTAAAACCTAGAATGACTCAAATCCATAAAAACTGAGAGTGCTAACTGTTGGTGAGGATACAAAGCAACAGGAACTCTCATTCACTGATGGCGGGAACGCAAAATGTTACAGTCACTTCGGAAGACGGTTTGACACTTTCTTCCAGAGCTAAACAAAGTCTTACCATATGATCCAACAATCACGCTCTCAGGTATTTACCCGACTAACATCAAAAGTTACATCCACACAGAACTTTAATGATAGATCCATGGCATCACGCATCTGTCAAACCCATAGAACTTTACAGCTTAAAAACTTAACCTTAATGTGTGCAAACTTTTTAAAAATTACTTAAGAACTCGGGGGGAATCCCAAGGTGGAATAAGGACTATGGGGAAAGAATCTAACTGCTGGAACAAATCATGTGGTAATGGAATCGCGTTAGGGACATCAATATGAACTCATGTTTAGGTTAACATACAGATACAAGTACAGAAATAGATACTTACAGATAAGTGTATATACGGGAGTTCGTATATGTACGTATTTCCTTGCTCTGTCAGCTGAGATGGACTAAAAGCAATGAAAAATGAGTGCACCTCATTACATCCAGTAGCAATAAGCAATGAACACACCTAGCACCCAGGTCTTGGTTTCTAATACCATTTCCCAATAAGAGTGGAAATGGCTCATTCTAGTACTGGGACAGGAAATATTTAATATGAGCATAGGGCATCTTTTTTTAATTATTATTATTTTATTGTACTTTACATGAAGGTTTATAGAACAAACTAGTTTCTCATTAAACAGTTAGTACACATATTGTTTTATGACATTGGTTAACCACCCGACGACATGTCAACACTCTCCCTTCTCAACCTTAGGTTCCCTGTTACCAGCTTTTCTGTCCCCTCCTGCCTTCTAGTCTTTGCCCCAGGGCTAGTGTGCCCCTTTAGTCTCATTTTGTTTTATGCGCCTGTCCAATCTTTGGCTGAAGGGTAAACTTCAGGAGTGACTTCATTACTGAGCACAGGCATCTTATAGTGCCAGCAGGTAAGGAAGGGCTGGCGCGGGGGGGTGGGAACCACATTGATAGAGGTATGTCAAAGGGACACAGGAGCCAAATGACACCAAATCGCCAAAGCTGGAACAATCTGAACAAGAAAATAAAGTAGTATTATATTATAACCCAAGACACAAAATAAATATCCCTGAGTCCACACTGATATAAAAAAATGATTGAAGAAAGAAAGAGAGAGAGAAGAGACAAATCTCCCATGTAGAATTAGAATCTCCAATAATTTATATAGATATTCCAATCAGGAGGTAGAGAATAACCCCACACTCTTTAAGTGTGGGACGCACATAGTGACTTCCTTCCTTCCAAAGTGTACAGAATGGAAGGGGGAGTAACTTTACACTAGAGAAACCTGACAAACACTACCTCTGTCAGGTGATCAAGGTCAGCATCAACAGTAATAAGTCACATTGATAGTATGTACCCTCAAAATGATGTGATGAAAATGACACTTTATCTCTGTAGTTTTCCTCCCAAAAATCCATAACCCCCATCTAATCATGAGCAAAACATCAGACAAATCCCAACTGAAGAACATTCTACAAAATAACTCACCAGTACTCCTCAAAAATAAGGAAAGTGTGAGAAACTGTTATGGCCCAGAGGCACCTAAGGAGATACAACTAACTATATGAGGTATACCAGATAGGATCCCGGAACAGAAAGAAGACATTAGGTAAAAACTAAGGAAATCTGAATAAAGGATGGACTTAAGTTATAATAATAATGTATCAATACTGGTTTATTAATTGCAACAAATATACCATACTATATAAGACATTAATGATAAAGGGAACTGATTGTGGGCTCCATGGAACTCTCTGTACTATCTTCACAACTCTTCTGTAAATCTAAATCTATTCTAAAAGTCTATGAAATAAATAAAGACAGAGGATACCAAGTGTTACCAAATATGTGGAGAAATGGGGACTCTCACACATTACTGGTGGGAATTTAAATGGTACAACTACTTTGGAAATTGGTTTAGCAATTTTTTTTTAAGTTAAAATAAACTTACTACACAACCTAGCAAATTTACCCAAGGCAACTCATATGTTCACATAAAGTATACATGAGTATTCATAGCAGCATTACTTATAATAGCCCCAAATATCTATCAATTAATGAACACATAAACAAAATGTGGTATAGATATAAAATGAAATGCCATTTCACAATAAAAAAGACCAAATCTCTGATGCATTCTATCACATAGATCAACCCCAGAACAAGCTAAGAAAATGAAGCCAGTCCACACAAAAGACAACATGTCCATACATGATTCCACTTGCAGGAAATGTCCAAAAATACAAAGAAAACAGATAAGTAATTGCCTGAGACACAGGGTAAGAGATGGGATTAACGCAAACAGGCTGAAGGGAATATTTTGGTGTGAGGGCAATATTCTAAAATTGGGTTGTGGTTATGGTACACAACTCTATAAATTTACTAAAACTCCTTGAATTGTACACTTACAGTGGGTGAATTTTATGGAATGTAAATTATACCTCAATAAAACAAAACAAAACAAAAATTAAACCCACTGCTGTCAAGTAGATTCCAACTCACTGCGGCCTTCCTATAGGACATAGTAGAACTTGTCCCACAGGGTTTCCATGGCTGTAAAACTTTACCGAAGCATTAATACCACATCTTTCTCCTGAGGAGCGGCTGCTGGGTTCAAACTGCCAACCTTCGGTTAGCAGCCGAGCACCTAACCACTGTGCCACCAGGGCTCCCTCATTCCTCGGTAAAATTGTTCTGAAAAGAGAGATTATGATAGCTTAGAAGGGAGTACAGTGAAGGTTGGTGATAAGTAGGATTAATGCTAGGCCCAACTTTTAGAATAAAAGCTTATTGATAAGGAAGCCAAGAATACAGAAATCTGGTGCCTTGAAAGCTACACCAACCTAGAACTGCCTGTCCCTATACTCCTTGATAAGGAAAAAAGTAAAAATAATAAAATACTTATTTAAGTTGCTCTTTGTCAGATTTTTATTACAGTAAGTCTACCATCAGACTAATTCTTAAAATATTTGGTACCTAAAAGGAGAATAAGGAAGGAAAAGAGGGAAGAAGAGAGAGAGGGAGGGAGGGAGGGAGGGAGAAACAGAGAAAGAGGACGAAATTTAGAAAACATAGGAACCAGCAAAAAAAAGGGGCAGAAGAGAAACTAATTTCAAATGAGAGAAAACCAAATATGTCAGAATAAATGCAAAGAGAATAAACTCATCCATTAAAAATAAAAAATTCAATTTCTGAATTAGGTTAATTTGAATTGAAATGTCTCTTATGAAGTGTTTGGCTAAAATAACAGCCACAATTTTAAAAGTTTTCTTTAAAATATGTACAATTATATCAAGATCAATACATTTCCTCAAGAGAATTTTGACTATTCTGATGAATGGAATTCTTTCCAATGTGAATTAAATATGTACAATAGAAAAGAGCTCACAATAAGACATCTAACATTATTAGTTTATAACAAAACCATATCTGTTTCTTTCCACGCCAACTTTTAATTCTCTTTTGTCATATCACAAAAGAAACTCTGCGTGTGTGTTTTTTTTTCCCTAAGTTTTTCA
Organism: Loxodonta africana; assembly: GCF_030014295.1. NCBI lineage: Eukaryota > Metazoa > Chordata > Mammalia > Proboscidea > Elephantidae > Loxodonta > Loxodonta africana. The sequence continues at coordinate 108,145,035 of NC_087342.1, forward strand.
GGGATAAAGAATATTTAGACTGAACATTGTCAAACAATCAATTATCAATTTTTCTGGTTACTGCGGTAATATCTAGAGTGATTTCAATAAACCTTTTTTTTTTTTTTTTTAAGTTTTATAACTCCTGGGACTTAAATCTTACCAATCACAACTTCGTGGGAAGCAAGAAAGGGATTCATATTGAGTAACACTGACAAACCATTTCAATAAAGTCTAGTACTTCTGAAAACCCTTAAATATACAAGGCATGCCAAATTAGGGCTTATACCTCTTGTCTTTGGAATAAATCTTCAGAAACGGTACTAATGGTGTCACATGGCCATGAAAAACCACAAAATTTGTGTGGTCCCTACAGGAATCCAATGAAAATTATACCATTTCTTTGAATAGAGGTTCTGAATACATTATGCATACAAGACTACTGTTTGACCAATTAATCTCTTGAAAGAAGTTAAAAAGAGAGACCACACTAAAGGAACTAAAATGATATTTGAGAAAGACGGAAATATATTAAAATTTATCTATCAAAAAGGTGATTAAAGAGTGAACTTATTTGTCTTTTACCTAAATAAAAGTCAAAATTCTTTTCCACAAAATCATTTTTCAGAAACAGATTAAAATTTTAACAAAGTTCTCATGTTACAAAGTACTCTCCCAAGATATTTTATTTTGATTCAAAAAGTAGAATTTGAGAAAGATAAACTAAATTGAATCAACCTCAATCAATACTAGTTTTAGATGCTTATAAAGGTTACTTAACAAAAAATCAAGATTAAAAAAAAGGCAGCAAAGAAATTCAATACAGGTTTTATAATTATTCTTGAGAGAATTACTTTACAATTCCAAATTCTAGGTGCTGCTATAAAGAAATCTTTAAAATGAAAACCCCTAAAAAATATATCCAATTAAAAAGTGAATATCATAAATAACAAATGGGTATTTCAGGCTTAGGATAGAATTCTTAATGTCATCATTAAAATGATTGTTATCTCAAACAACCAAGAAGGAATAAAAATCAACTACTCTGGAAAACTATATTTGATATCTTAAAAAAAAGAAAACAGCTATAACCACTGCACTACCATGTTAAAAGGAAAGCATATTAGTTCTCACTGTCTTTTCTAATAAACTACAGTACAACAGTTCATCAGGAAAAACTGCTTTGAATTTCTGGATGCACACTATCATGCAGGGCTTTATGTAAGAGAAAAATGAACATTATACCTTTCTGTGAAGTCAATCATCTACAAACCCAAATAAATAAAAGCCTGGGTACATAATACTCCCAGGACCATAGCTGGTAAAAAAATAAATAAAATAATTTGAGCAGCATTTACTGAAATATGTTCCAGAGAATATGAATTACAAAACAGGTTAATAGGTATAGTCAAAACAAAAGGCTCCTGGATCAACTAAGTTTGAAAAACTGTTAGCTGAATAAAATTAACAACAAAAAGACAAATAATCAAAAAAACCGGCAAAAGACTTGCACAAACAGTTCACCGAAGACATTATTCAAACAGCCAACAAGCACATGGAGAAACGCTGAATTCATCAGCCATTACTGTTGCTGGTACAATCAAGTCAATTCTGACTCAGCAACCATATGTACAACAGAACGAAACACTGCCCAGTCCTGCACCATCCCCACAAATTGTGCTATGCTTGAGCCTATCCTTGCAGCCACTGTGTCAATCCGTCTTGTTGTAGGTTTTCTTCTCTTTCACTGACCCTCTACTTTACCGAGCATAATGTCCTTTTCTTCAGGAACTGGTCAGGATGAAGTCTAGCTATCCTCGCTTCTAAGGAGCATTTTGGCTGTACTTCCAAGACGGATCTTTTTGCTCTTCTGGCAGTTTATGGTATATTCAATATTCTTCATTAATACCATAATTCGAAGGTATCAATTCTTCTTTGGTCTTTCTTATTCACTGTCCAGCTTTCATATGCATTTGAGGCAACTGAAAATATCATGGCTTGAGTCAGGTGCACCTTAGTCCTCAAAAAGACATCTTTGCTTTTTTTTATGCTTTAAAGAGGTCTTTTGCATCAGATTTGCAAAACATCATTTGACTTCTTGATGGCTGCTTCCATGGGCGTTGATGTGGATCCAAGTAAAATGAAACCCTTGACAACTTCAATATTTCCTCCATTTATCATGATGTTGCTTATTGTTCCAGCTGCGAGGATTTTTGTTTTCTATTAGAGATATGCAAATCAAAACCATAGAGACACTAAACCAAAACCAAATCCACTGCCATCAAGTCGATTCTGACTCGTAGCGGCCCTACAGGACAGAGTAGAACTGCCCTATAAGGTTTCCAAGGAGCAGCTGGTGGATTCGAACTGCCGACCTTTTGTTTAGCAGCCAAACTCTTAACCACTACACCACCAGGGCTCCAGTGAGATAGTACCTCACCCCTATTAGAATGGCAATGATCAAAGAAATGCAAAACATTAGGGGTTGGTGAGCTTGTGGAGAAAGTGGAACCGACATCCATTGCTCGTGAGAATGTAAAATGGTACAATCACTGTGGAATAGTGTTAGACGTCCCTCAAAAAGTTTAACACAAAACTACTACATGACCTAGCAATCTCAATCCTAGGTATATGCCCAGAATACGGTAGACAGAAACAGAAACCTGCACATGAATGCTCACTGCAGCTCTTTTCACAACAGCCAAATGGTGGAAACAACTGAAATGTCCATGAACAGGTGAATGGATACACAACATGTGGTATGCACACACAAGGAAACACTACTCAGCCATAAAGAGAAATGAAGTCCTAATACATGCCACAATATGGATGAACCTTGAAAACATCACACTGCATAAAGTCAGTCAGTCAGAAAATGAAAAATAATGTACGATCTCACTTACTTGAAATAAGCAAATACACATAAACCAAAGATTATCAGTGGTTACCAGGGGTGGGAGGTAAGGAGAAGGGGGAGTTTTTGCTTACGGGACACTGAGTTTCTGTAAATGGTGATAGGATGATTTGTAAGAGGATAACGAGGAAGGCTGAACAAACTGAAGAATGTAAAAATGCTGAATTGATGTATGCTCTGTTATTTATATTTGCACCACAATTAAAAAAAGTTTTAAAAACATTAAATAAGTTTCCTTACTGTAGAACTACTCAGAGCTTTTACTGCAATATGTATACTGTTAAACCAAAAATATCACATTTCTCAAACTTATTTAACTTCAAAACTTTTTCATCAAGAAGTATCTGAAGTGAAGACTTACACGGAACATATTTTGGAATATAACAACATAGACAAATGAATAGTTCCTCAGACTATGAGTCCTTGGCCTTGTTGTCTACTTGTAATCATAATGAGCTACAATTCAAGTGTAATATGTGCTGAGCATTAGGCATGTACCCTATTTCATACTTACATGGAACCATCTTTCAATCTCTAAAAGTATTATTCCCCTCTCACATCTGTAAGGTTAGCAAAGATAGGCTGTCTACAGATAACCTCTTCCCCAATCTGCCAGGTAAACAAGTAGGAAAGCATCAGGCTTAGTCATATCTAGAACTGATTGTGTTTATCACATCATAAATTTAGTTGTTTACTTTACACATTTGTCTCCCACACCAGATGGGCCTTTAAAGTGAACGGGCTATTGTTCTGTTTACTTTTAAACAGCTTTAGTAAGATGTTAATTTACATACAATTCACCCATTTTAAGTACAGCATTCAATGGTTTTTAGTACATTCATAGTACAGCGACCGCCACGATCTAAATTTTGCGACATTTTCATCATTCCCCCCAAAAACTCCATACCATTAGCATCATTCCCCATCCCAAAGCTCCCCAACTCTCAACCTTAAGCTACCACTAATCCACTTTCTGTCTATAGATTTGCCTGTTCTAGACATTTCAAATAAATGAAAGCATACAATATGCAAATAGATGAAAGCATACAATACGTGATTTTCTGTAATTGGCTTTTCTTTCACTTAGCTTATTTTTTTCAAGGTTAATCCATGTTTTGGCAAATATCATTACTTAATTCCTTTTTATTTTTGAATAATATTACCTAGTATGGATATTTCAAGTTTTGCCTATTCATTCAACACTTTCACCACTCACCTGTCAGCATGTTGCTAGAAGCTACGCCACTAGTATTTCAAATACCAGCAGGGTCACCCGTGGTATTTAGCTTCCAGATAAAGAGAGACTAGGAAGACGGACCTCATGATCTACTTTTAAATAAAAACAGGCCATTAAAAACCTGATGAATAGGAGAACACTGTCTGATATGTTGCCAGAAGATGAGCCCCTCAGGTTGGAAGGTACTCATAATATGACTGGGGAAGAGCTGCCGCCTCAAAGTAGAGTCAATCTTAATAACGTAGATGGGAGTCAAGCTTTTGGGACCCTTATTTGCTGATGTGGCTGATTCAAAATGAGAAGAAACAGCAGCAAACATCAATAATTAAAACGTGGAATGTATAAAGTATGAATCTAGGAAAATTGGAGGTTGTCAAAAATGAAATGGAAGGAATAAAGATCAATACCTTAGGTATCAGTGAGCTGAAATGGACTGGTATTGGCCGTTTTGAATTGGAGTATATGGTCTACTATGCCGGGAATGACAGAATGAAGAGGAATGGCATCACATTTACTGTCAAAAAGAACATTTCAAGGTTTATCCTAAAGTACAATGCTGTCAGTGACAGGACAATATCCATATGCCTACAAGGAAGACCAGTTAATACGACTATTATTCAACTTTAAGCACCAACCACTAAGGCCAAATATGAATTGAAGATTTTTACCAACTGCTACACTCTAAAATTGATCAAATATGTGATCAAGATGTAACGATCATTACTGGTGATTGGAATATGAAAGTTGGAATATACGGCCTTGGTGATAGAAATGATGCTGGAGATCACATGATAGAATTTTGCAAGACCAATAATTTATTCATTGCAAATACCTTCTTTCAACAAAACAAATGGCAACTATAAACTTGGGCCTCACCGGATGGAATACACAGGAATCAAATCGACCACACCTGTGGAATGAGACGATGAAGAAGCTCAGTATCATCAGCCAGAACAAGACTACAGAATAGACCATCAATTGCTCATATGCAAGTTCAAGTTGATGCTGAAGAAAATTAGAACAAGTCCACAAGACTCAAATACAAACTTAAGTATATCCAAGTATATCCCACCTGAATTCAGAGGCGATCTCAGGAAAAGATTTGACGCATTGATCACTAATGACCAAAGACCAGATGAGTTGTGTGATGACATCAAGGATATCATACATGGAGAAAGCAAGAGGCTATTAAAAAGACAGGAAAGAAAGAAAATAACAAAATGGATGTCAGAAGAGTCTGTGAAACTTGCTCTTGAACATGGAATAGCTAAAGCAAATGGAAGAAATGACGAAGTAAAAGAGTTGAACAGAAGATTTCAAAGGATGGCTCAAGTAGACAAAGTATTATAATGAACTATGGAAAGACCTGGAGTTAGAAAACCAAAAGGGAAGAACACATTCGGCATTTCTCAAGCTGAAAGAACTGAAGAAAAAACTGAAGCCTCAAGTTGCAATACTAAACAGTTCTATGGGCAAAATATTGAAATGACGTGCAAAGCATCAAAAGAAGATGGAAGGAATACACAGAGTCACTATACCAAAAAGAATTGGTCGACATTCAACCACTTCAGGAGGTAGCATATGATCAAGAACCAATGGCACTGAAGAAAGAAATCCAAGCTGCACTGAAGGCACTGGCAAAAAACAAGCTTCCAGGAATTGACAGAATACCAGTTGAGATGTTTCAACAAATGGATGAAATGCTAGAAGCGCTCACTTGCCTGTGCCAAGAAATTTGGAAGACAGCTACCTGGCCAACCAACTGGAAGAGATTTGTATTTGTGCCCTTTCCAAAGAATGATGTCTTTTCCAGGGAATGGTCCCTCCTGATAACATATCGAAAGTACCTGAGACAAAGTTTCACCATCCTTGCTTCTAAGGAGCGATCTGGCTGTACTTCAGGGCAGATTTGTTCTTTCTTCTGGCAGTCCATGGTATATTCAGTATTCTTCGCCAACATCCTAATTCAAAGGCATCAATTCTTCTTCAGTTTTCCTTATTTCATTGTCCAGCTTTCACATGCATATGAGGTGATTGAAAATACCATGGCTTGGGTCAGGTGCACTTCAGTTCTCAAGGTGACGTCTTTGCTTTTGTAGGCCAAAAAAATTATTTTTTAATTGTAATACCTCTGAACACATTTCCATTTTGTTTTTCGTATTTTTATATTAAACTTTTTAATTCAATGTAAAATTATTTAATATTTATTCTTAATTGGGGATTCTAATATTAAATCCTTAAATTCAACTGAATATATGTAGAACTCTGCAGTTTATCCCTTTGATCTCAAATTATTTTATTATTACTTTAAGATAAATTCTAATACCTCACAGAAAGTTTTCTCTAGAAGTATCTAAGTTATGTGCAACAATTTTTATATTCTCATATTATAGTAATTACGCTTCCTTCACAAAAGGAAGCTTGGTCAGAGAATCAAAAGTATCTAGCATTAATCCATTGCCATCAAGTCAATTCCTACTCATAGCAACCCTACAAGATAGGGTAGAATTGCACCATAGGATTGCCAGGGCCGTAATCTTTACAGAAGCAGACCGACACATCTTTCTCCCGTGGGTTGCAACTGTAGACCTTTCAGTTAGCAGTCAAGTGCTTAACCATCGTGCCACCAGGGCTTCTACGTATCTAGCATTAGCCCTTCTTATATGCCTATAATCCTGAGACTAAAATAAGTGTACAGATTCATACGGGATACAATCCAGAAGAAAACAGAATTCAGGCTGCCAGTGAAAACAGATGACAAATGAGTGGAATAGTTACTCCTTATCTCTTCTGCCCATAATCTTTCCATTACAAGTGGAAACGGAGGGCAGAGATCAGAAGGAATTAAAGAATAATCTATGGTGAAACAACAGGCATTCAAGCATGTAGGGTTTACATGACTCTAATTAGATCATGACCCTACAGGGACTCATGAGAACACAACTCTTGGTACAATTCTATATTACATGTAAGCTGAGATTTACATACACAGAATACTGCACATTACTTGGCTCTGCCATTAGGAAATATATACTAATTCATGTTTTTTAGAGAGATCTTCTTCTATGATACAAAATACAAATCACATAGTGAACACGTCAAGTATAAACTGTTGCCTTTCAAAAGTTCCATCATTATCTTATTCCATGAAAGTACTAGCAACTATGAAAATAAATGGGTGGGAATGTGTAATTTGAAAGTGCTTGGTCAAAGAAAAAGCCCACTATGACTAAAACAAGATGGCAAATGACTTCATCTTCTTTTGGAAAATGACCTCATTATGACAACTAGCTAACCAACTGATGTCCAAAGCCACTAACAGTAGCTTACAAAGTCACAGCTGTTACTTTTTCTAACAACTAAATGTTGATCTCAGTTTAAATGTCATTTCAAAGGAACTGAATTATTTCTTCAAAGCACTGCAATTTATGAGCAAGAAGTACATTGAGCAGAGTACAATGACAAGTTTGTGACTTATTCAATAAGGATGATTATAAAGAATGACAGAACAATCAGTTAAGAAACACTTGAGTGTAGAATTCTTAAAAAAGCAGGCATGTTTAGAAGCACTGCGAATTATTCATGAGTAAGACTGCAAACACAAAAATTGCTTATTTTGACTTTATTTAAGCATTATAAAAATCGCTTAATTGTTAAGATAGGTATAATATAGAATTTTTGATAACTGGCTAATTTCAGAAGAAAAGAGATGAATATTTTAATAATCTTTAAAAAATTCAAATAATTCATGATATTAAAACTTTCAGATCCCAAGTACAATGGAAAAAATTGTCACTCATTAAAATTCTCATGGAATTCTGATCCTCAGTGTTATTCCACTCAGATAAAAGTTTTAAAATGACCATTATCTGCTGCCATCGAGTCAATTCCAACTATATCAACCCTACAGGACATGGCAGAACTGCCCCACAGGGTTTCCAAGGCTGTAAATCTTTATGGAAGCAGACTGCCACATCTTTCTTACTGGTGGATTCAAACCACCGACCTTTCAGTTAGTAGCCAAGTGCTTAACTACTGTGTCACCAGAGTTCCTTAAAAGACCTTTAAATATCAATATCCCTTGACTAAAAATAATTGATTGATTAATGGTACATCAGCACAATGGAATACCATGTGACCATTAAATATTACATTGTACAGAACATTTACTGACAGTGTAAAATGTTTATGATATTCAATGAACACACGCAGATTAAGCATTTAAATAGTGTGTGTGCATGTGTGTGACTATACATATTTAAAAATAACAAGAACAAAAAAACCTGCTGCCCTTGAGTCAATTCAACATCATAGTGACCCCATAGGTCAGAGGAGAGCTGCCTCATAGGGTTTCCAGGGCTGTAAATCTCTATGGAAGAAGATTGCTACATCTTTCTCTGGTAGAGCAGCTGGTGGGTTTGAATCACTGAACTCTCCATTAGCAGCTGAGCACTTAACCATATAGATAGATAGATAGATATCCCCACTGCCGTTGAGTTGATTCCAACTCATGGCGACCCTACAGGACAGAGGAGAACTGCCCCATAGAGTTTCCAAGGAGCGCCTGGTGGATTTGAACCGCCGACCTGTTGGTTAGCAGCCATAGCACTTAACCACTATACTACCAGGGTTTCCATATATAGAGATACAGATATACACATATATAAATATATATATTAAAAAAAAAAAAGCCTCTTGCCTTTGAGTCAATTCTAACTCCTGGTGACCCTACAGGACAAGTCAAACTGCCCCATAGTGTTTCCAAGGAGCGGCTGGTGGATTCAAACTGCTAACCTTTTGGTTTGCAGCCAATCTCTTAACCACAGGGCTCCTAACTATATATTTAAATAAAAAAAAACCCGTTGCCATAGAGTAGATTCCGACTCACAGCAACTCTATAGGACAGAGAAGAACTGCTCCACATAGGGTTTCCAAGGAGCACCTGGTGGATTCAAACCACCAACCCTTTGGTTAGCAGCCAAACTCTTAACCACTACGCCACACAATGATGCAGTTATTATCTCCAGCCCGGAGCTCTCTCCAACTGCCTACTTGATATTCCAACTTGGATATCTAGGAAGTATTGCAAACCTTACATAACCAAAACTTAGCACCCAAACCTGCTCCGCTGGCACTCCATTATAGCTGATTCCAATTACTATCCTTTCCATTGTTAAGACCAACAACCTTGGAATCATCTTTGATTCCTCTTTTCTTCTCAGAGCCTACATCCACTTACTCAGCATATCCTTTAGACTCTACCTTTTAAATATATCCAAAATCTAATTATGTCCCCCCAACCCTATTGTTACCATCCTGAAACAAGCCATCTCTCACACAGATGACTGTTACTGCCTCCTAACAGCAGGTCTCCCTCCTGTACTCTTGCCCCTCTACAGTGTACCTTTAACATGGAAGCAAATGATCCTTTCAAAGCTGAAGTCAGGTCATGTTACTCCTTTGCTTAAAACCGTGCAATAGCTCCCCATTTTACTGAGTAAAAAGCAAAGTTCTTACAATGACCTACAAAGCCCTACACGGTGAGGACCCTAGTATGTCTTTGACTTCATCCTCTACTACGCTCCCCACCCACCCTCTTACCCTATTAGAATAGATGTAAAACCTGGGGATTAATTTTTATGCCTTAAAGGTAGATTGAGTAACTGATACAGATTATTCCCCTCAAAGCAGCAGATTTCAGGATGATGTAAGCAAGGTATACAAGGTCTCTGATGATCTAAACTCACGTATTTCCTAGCCTCATCACCCACCAATCTTCCTCACATACCAGCTAAGTGCCAAATCCAGGTACACAACCTGCAGTTACCACAGAATGGCCATGATTTCTCGAGCCTCTGCAGTACTGCATGACATTTCATCTCCTTGGAATTCTCGAACTTGTCTCACTTGGTGTATCCTCACCTACCACCACCTCTCCCATGATCCTCTCCCCAGTACAATCCCTGGCCCCCACAAGTCCTGAGATCCAGACTGAACAAAATTCTGTATCAGCTTGGTAAATTCCTCACCTCTCTGTGCCATGGCTTCTCTATCTGTAAACTGGGGATAATAATGGTAACTTAAAAGGGTTGTTATGAGAAATAAATGAGTTAACATATATAAAGTCTTAGAAAAGTATGAGACATGTAAGATTTACTTTAAGTGTTAGCTATAATCATTACTACTTTCCTTAAGATTCATGCCCAGCCCAAGTGTTAACCCATAAGACTAAGTTACATATCCTTCCTCTGTCATTCTTATATGGTTCCTTTGCTCACTCATTATCTAATGCACTTTCAGGTCCTTTACCCATTCCATATCCCTAGCACTAAGCACAATGTATACCACATACTGTATGATGAATGAAGGAGAAAAGAAATTAAAAAGGAGACAAGATTCTAACGCACACTATTTTCAATATAGAAATACATAACTGAGCAGGGTTACCAAGCATGGTTAGAGGATTTATATACTGCACAAAGGCTCCTGGATGAGAGGGCAGGTAAGGGCTGAGCCACCTAGTCTGCAATTTTACCTGGTCAAGGCAGAATACACTGAAAAATATATATCTTTTTTTTAATCCAAAGGTACCATCTTCTCACCAGTGTATGCAGTCTAGGGTCTTTGGCTCAGAGAACGTCTTTTCCTAATTGATTTGCCCAGAAAGGGCACTTTTTCCTAATTCACAGGAAACGTACCACACGGCCTAGCATTGGCCCTATAAAGTTAGATGCCATGGAAACAGGGTGGATAAAAATGAAACACAAACTACCTTACTGCCCTGGACTTTCATGGCAGAGAGACCTGGTGATCTGCTCCTGTAAAGATTACAACCAAGAAAACTCCTACTTAATCATGTGGGGTCACTATGAGTCAAAAATCAACTTGAGGGTTCACAAAAATAGCCCAGACCAGAAGACGGTGTCGAACACTGATTTCAAACTTTTAACAGGGACTTTGGGACTACTCTAGAATACAGCTCAAATTTCGAAAACCAAACCCAGTGCCGTCGAGTCAATTCCGACCCATAGCGACCCTATAGGAGAGAGTAGAACCGTTCCATAGAGTTTCCAAGGAGCGCCTGGCAGATTCAAACTGCCGACCCTTTGTTTAGCAGCCGTAGCACTTAACCACTATGCCACCAGGGTTTCCAAAAATACCAAGACTAAGCAAGTTTGTCTATGATGGAAAACCAGCTTTTCCCTAATATTGAAATAATTCTCAAGAACTAAAAAAGCACGAGGGTAGGAGGCCAAGTATGTGAGAAAAAAATTTTGCACAAAGAACTTTATTCTCCAATCAGCTTATCAGTGAAAAAAAAAAAAAAAAAAAGAAGACATTCTGATCACCATCTGTCTCCTATGTCTTACTTTTTAATGAATTCTGAAAGTGGGGTAAGGAATATTATTGATTAATTTCCTTAAAATGTCAACCAGTTACAATGGGCCCAGACCAACTGCAGAGCTTCTGGTGGCCTGGCCCAAGGTAGCAGCAGTGGTGTTAATTATTAACATTATTTTATGTCTTATCAACTTTATTTTCCCCCAGTTAAAAATGTAAAATATTTTATAATAATGGTTAAACTGAATGGTTAAACATTCCTAAATAGTTTTAATTTTCTAAAATGGTCAAGTAACCGTCATTAACATCTTTCCATGTCCATAAAAATCAAACTATAAAAATGGCTACCCAAACTCAAAGGGAATGGGAAAACTAGGCTTCAGTGTAACCTGATCTACATTACCTGTGTTTTTTAAAAGAGTAGCAGCTAATTAGCTAAAAAACTCACTTCAAATTATGCAATTTTTCTCTGATTAAGTTTTAGTTTTGAGGAGCTTTAAAAAGTTGTAAAAGTGCATAAGTTAATAAATTTAACCAATTTTTTACTTCTAAAAATAAACTTCAGCTTCCCAACTTTAACTGATTTATCCTAATTATTACTTGTGGCAAATTACCACATTTACTTGCTTGTGTATCTTTTAACTTTTTTAAAGGTAAACTAGAATACTGCATTACTCAAGAGACAGGCCTGCTGGATACTGCTTACCTAAAATGTTTTTTTTTTAATGGCTGAGAATAACTAATAATTACATCTGCTTTAAAAAGTTCCTAGGTTAACATGATTGTGGCCACACTATTATTATGTGAAATTATGGGGCCTCAAGCACTAAATCCCTACTAGAATTTACCTGAGAGTATTTTCTAAAAAGAATCCCAGTGCTACCATCACCTCCTTCATTTGACACATCTAACTTTGGATCCCCACCTTTCACAAGAATGTGAAATTGATTCTAACTTAACCTCAAAGCATAAATCAGTGTTTAACAGGCAACCAAGAGGGGTTGCAATCTATGTATCTTTCAGAGATTATGACTGAGAACTGAAAATAACAACATTAAGAAGAGACAGACCATGGGCAAAAGATCTGAACAGAAACCTCACCAAAGAAGATACACAGATAGCAAATAAGCATATGAAAAAAAAGGGAACTGCAAATTCCATTTCTAAACTTCTGCTCCAGTGTCTCTCTTGCTGATTAATGTGTAAAATGCTGCTCTAAAAAGGCTTCAAGGAGGCAGAAGTGACCCCCCAGCATACTCAGCACTGTTAACAACTTTTAATTTACAGGAAACAAGTTAGCTGGGAACAGTATCATTTAGCCAATCAAACAGCACCACCACCAACAAAAAAACCAATACAATATAATGAATGATGACTTTACTTATTTAAATTACAATGGCTAAAATGACAGTAACCAAACGTTGGAGACGGTATGGAGAAACAGGGACTCTCATTCATAGCTGGTGGGAATGCAAAATGGTACAGTCGCATTGGAAGATAGTCTGGCAGTTTCTTATAAGGCTAAATGCAGGCTTACCATCCAATCTGTCGATCATGCTCCTAGGTATTTTCCCAAATGAGATGAAAACGCATGTTCACATAAAAACTGGACATGAATATTTGCAGCAACTTTATTCATACCAAAACCAAACCCACTGCCATGGCATGAATTCCAACTCATAGCGACCCTATAGGACAGAGAAGAACTGCCCCATAGAGTCTCTAAGGCTATAATCTTTACGGAAGCAGACTGCCACATCTTTCTCTCATGAGTGGCTGGTGGGTTTGAACTGCCGACTGTTCGCTTAGCAGATGAGTGCTTAACCAGTGTGCCACCAGGGTTCTTTTAACTTTATGCATAATTGCCAAAAATTGGAAGCAACCAAGATGTTCTTCAACAGGTAACTAGATAAACAGTGGTGCATATACACAATGGAGCATTACTGGGCAATAAAAAGAAATGAGTTATCAAACCATGAAAAGACAAGGAGGAATCTTAAATGCAAATTGCTAAGTTAAAGCCGCCGGTCCAATAAAGCAGTCCAGCTATACGGAATTCCAGAATTCCATAAAAATATAACTACAGAGACAGTGAAAAGATAAGTGGTTGCCAGGAGGTTGCCAGGCAGAGGGTGGTGGTTGCCGGGAGTTCAGGCGGAGTGCAGGGTGTGCTTAGGACAGTGCAACTGTAATGGTGGACACACGACATTAAGCATTTGTGAAAACCCAAACAACAGTACAAGACAAAAAGTGATCCTAATGTGAACTATGAACATTAGTTAATAATAATGTATCAATATTGGTTTATCAATGGTAACAAATGTACCACAGGAATGCAAGATGTTAACAGAAGAAATGACATGCAGGGGGAGGTGGAACACTCTGTACTTTCTGCACAGTTTTTCTGTAAATCTAAAACTGCTCTTAAAAATAGTCTATTATAAAAAAAAGATACTGACTGATATGCAGTTTGTCAATAAGTGCTTTCTAGCCATTTTAAGATCGTTTCAGTATCAAGAAAATCACATATTCAAACATAATAGCTATGCTACATTGATGAAGAATATAAACAAAAACTACTATGAATTCCGTAATGCTTTAAAACTTTATTAACCACAAAAATATTTACACATTATAGACATAGTAGTATGCATCTTTGGCAAGACATTTTGATATTCTGAGTACTGTTGATGGATTCACAGATGTCTTGTAATAATCAAGCTAGAGAATACTTTAAGTTATTCTTAAAACCCATCCCCGATAAAGACAAACCATTAGAGTTAGTATGTTATGCTTATCCTCTGTCTATCAACTCATCTTCCCACCTTCCCTCTCAACAGAGCTGCACTTTAGTGTGATGCAATCAACCGACAGTATGAGATGTAGTCCTCTAAATACATGCTGTATTTATGATACAAGTGATACTTAACAAATTATAGTGTCTTCCCTATAGGGTTCACAGGAGAAATTTCTCTTTACTCTTAGCGTCAGGAAAGGATGAATAACACTTCTGTTAACCTTACAGGCAACTGAAACTCAAAAATGTGGTTCTTCCTAAAATTTTTCATATTCCATCTTCTACAATTTTCCATACTGACATACCACTGCACTCCTATTTGCTTAATAGGTTCTTCAAATCAATCATTTTTTTACTTAAATAGATTTTAAAGGGAATCTTTTTAAACACTATCATAAATGAAAATCCAGAATCATATACTATAAATACAAGGCAACTGTAAAATAAGAATGAAAGACTGTTATTAAATTCTAAAGATATACTGCTACGTGCTTTTCATGTTAAATCATTTTAAAATTCATGAATTACTTTAAACATACAGAACATTATAAGAATTCTTGTTAGTAGTAAGAGCTAGACAAATCCAAGTTCAAATCTTTGATCTCCTTTAATAAGTGGTCAATTCATATAACCTTCTCTGGGCTTCTGTTTCATCACTTGCAAAATGGAAATGAAAACAAAACTTCCCTCATAAACAAAGGAAAAAAAAAAAAAAAAACCAATCTACTGTCAATTCCCACTCATAGCAACCCTATAGGACAGAGTAGAACTGCCCCATAGGGTTGGTTTCCAAGAAGCGCCTAGTGGATTCGAACTGCCAACCTTTTAGTTAGCAACTATAGCTTTTAGCCACTAGGCCACCAGGGTTTCCACCATCATAGGAGATGATTAAGTGAGAAAATGCATAAATGTCACACCTACAATAAGCTAAGCATTATGCTATAGGGAATTAAACTTTTATCTCGGTGTAGTCTCAAAATAATCTTTCAAGATATATTATCAGCCCTTTTAACAATTTAGGACGGCTTGTTGGAGGTTATGCGGCTTACTCAAAGTCACGTAGTTATTACATGATCTAAGAAAGACTTACATTCGACCCTTCAGGCTACAAGGCTAATGCGTTTTTCCTCCTATACCAGTGGGATCTCCTGGTAGGATAAAAGGTTCTCAAAAAACTACCTATTCTCCTACAAATTAGTCTGAATCATATGACCTTTCAGCAATCTAATAGCAATTCTGGATACCTAGTATTTCTCGACTCTTTAGTCCCCTTATCACCAGCAAATGTGACATGCTACTTCCCATCAACTTTTAACAGCCGAGGAAAATCGACTGTGGCTCTCTCCCATTGCCTACACCCTTGTTCAACAAAGCTGTATACTGAAAACAAAATAGTCAAAACTTTTCTGAGACCAAAAACCACGAAGATGTCACACAAGGTACCAAGAGAGGTAGGTGACAGCGGAAGCTGCTTTTGTTGTCATTGTATTAAACGCGAGACTGTGGGTGAGTCATTTAGCCTTTGTGTGTTTCCACTTTCTCATCTCTTAACGGGAAAATAACAGTACCTATTTTATAGGGTTATTGTGGGGACTTAATACATGTAAAGTTCTTAGAACAATATCTGTCACGTAACTTAAGGGCTATTTTAGAGTTTGTACTTTACCATCACTACTATTAGTAATGATGATGATGAATATTAGCAAATATTATATTTATATATGAATATTTTTTTTTATAATTATACCATATTCATATAATTAAAAAACAGCATTATATTAATGTATTGATCAATGGTATTTATTACTATTATTATTATTGAAGCAATAATGGGCAGCACTGTGCTAATTTCTTTACATGCATTCTCTGATCTAATCCTTATAAAAGTCCTACAAGCAGGGTATACTCTTAACCCCATCTTAGAGACAAAGACACTGATGTTTACCCAAGATAAGAGCATTTCAAAGCTGCCCCAGATTCAACAGACTCTAAAGATGTATTCTTAAACATTTTGCATACAGCCTCTTAAGTTACTAGTATTATACCTAGCAAGAGTAGGCCTCCCTGACAATCAAGAATAGGGTCTTTCCCTCTTGTTATAAAAAACATAGTCTTATTTTCTCTCACTTTGATACTTCCCCTTTCCCAAATTACTAATAGTAAGTACAATATTAAAATTTAAACATTTCCCTATGTAGTCCACAGCCTAGAGAAAACCTAGCACATAACAGACATCCAATACATATTTATTGCCATGAACTATTCAACATAAACTGCTTACCAGGTACTTGTATTAGTTACTGTCTTAGTCATCTAGTGCTGCTATAACAGAAATACCACACATGGACGGCTTTAACGAAGAGAAGTTTATTCTCTCACAGTCCACTAGGCCAGAAGTCCAAATTCAGGTCATCAGCTCCTGGGAAGGCTTTCCTTCTCTGTCTGCTTTGGATGAAGGTCCTTCTTGTCAATCTTCCACTTGACTAGGAGCATCTCCACACAGGAACCCTGGGTCCAAAAGACACACTCTGCTCCCAGTACTTCTTTCTTGGTGGTATGAGGTCCCCATGTCTCTCTGCTCACTTCTCTCTTTTATATCTCAAAAAAGATTGGCTAAAGACACTATCTAATCTTGTAGATCTCATCAACATAACTGCCACTAATCCATCTCATTACATCACAGTGATAGGATTTACAACACAGAGGAAAATTCCGTCAAATGACAAAATGGCAGACAATCATACAATACTGAAAATCATGACCTAGCCAAGTTGAGAGATATTTGAGGGGACACAATTCAATCCATGACTTTCCACCCTTTGGCTCCCCAAAATTCATGTCCTTACCACATGTAAAACACATTCACCCCATAATGTAATAGTAAAAGTCTTAAATCAGCTCCAAGTCCAAAATCCAAAAATTCCTCTTCATCTGTGAAATCTAGAATCCAAGTTATCTGCTTCCCAGGGTACAATGGCAGAACAGGCACAAGCTAGACATTTCCATTACAAATGGGAAAAACTGGAGGGAGAGAAGGGATAACAGGTGCCGAGCAAGTCAGCAGAACACATTACATTAGCTCTCAAGGCTTTAAAAATAATCCTCTGTTCTCTGAGACAATTCACATGATGGCCTGTCCTCTAGGTATTGGCCACACTCTGTGGATTCTGAGTGGAGGCCCCTCAAGCCTGGACTTCAGCTCCGCCTTCTACACCCACTGGGACAGCAACTCTGCTCCCTCAGCTTTAGGCGTACCATTCTCCTAGTCCATCTGAGTGGCAACTCCACCCTTAGGAAAAGCAGAGGCCATGGCTCCACCCTTTGAAACCCCAGAGGTTGTGGCAGTACGTTTTGAGACTGAGACAGCCCAGCTTCTTGTGTTCCTTGTCTCTTCAGCTTCTGCTTCCTGGTTCCTCGGCATCTCCGCCTCCTTGGGCCTCATGTCTGCATGGAAAAGTGTTCCAGAGCTCCGCAGCTCCACCACTAAGTGCCTGGAGGCACCTTACTCTGCCAGGAAGCCTCCAGCTCTCTCTCACTCAGTGGGTCGGCTCCAGCACTGTCTCGTAGTGGTCTTCTGGTTCTACTGCTGCAGATTCCCCACTGCTGCCAGTTTTCTGTTGCTGCTGCTTCTCTGGCTGCTTCCATCCTCTGCCACTACTGCTTCTCTATCCGTTCAGTTTCAAAACCTCTTCCCCATTGAGGTATCTGTTAGAGCAGAACCCCACTCCCGGTACCAAATTCTGTCTTAGTCATCTAGTGCTGCTACAACAGAAATACCACAAGTAGATGGCTTTAACAAAAAAAAAAAAAATTTTTTTTAACAAAGAGAAGGTTATTTTCTCACAGACCAGTAGGCTAGGGCGTCAGCTCCAGGGGAAAGCTTTCTCTCTCTGTCAGCTCTGGAGGAAGGTACATCTCATCAATCTTACCCTGGATTAGGAGCGTCTCCACACAGGAACGCTGGGTCCAAAGGACACACTCTGCTCCCAGTGCTTCATTCTTGGTAGTATGAGGTCCCCACATCTCTTTGCTTGCTTCTCTCTTTTATATCTCAAAAGATTGGCTAAAGACACTATCTAATCTTGTAGATCTCATCAGTGTAACTGCCACTAATCCACCTCATTACATCACAGTGATAGGATTTACAACACATAGGGAAATTTCATCAAATGACAAAATGGTAGAAAATCATACAATACTGGGAATCATGACCTAGCCAAGTTGACAGATATTTTGGAAGGACACAATTCAATCCACGACAGGTACTTTACAAAACTCATCTCATTTAATGCTCATAATAACCAAAAATTATTACTATGTCCAATTCAAAGATGAAGAAACAGATCACAGAGGTCGAATAACTTGCTTCAGGTTACAGGTTGATTATTTGCAGAGCCAGGGCTAGATGTAGTTATGACAAGCTCCAAAGCTGGTACCTTTCTACCAGCTCTTGTTGTTCTCACTCCTAGGTTCATCTCTTTTCCATAAGGCTAAACCAGAAAGTTTTATGAAAAGGTAGACTTGTGATAACTTGATGGATGACTAGGGCTTCAGAAATTGGAGACTGCATGCAGAGGAATGAACAGGACCAAAGAGACAGAAGAAAGACAGCAAGGAACAAGTGTGGGAAAAAATGTCAAGGACTTATACTTAAAACAATCATTTAACTCAAAAAAAGCTGTATAAGAGGTTTAGAAAGATTAACGTAGTAGAAAAAATTACTGGAGTGGATAAATTTGGAGGCAGTAAGGAAGTCAGGTCATAATTCATAAGCCAAGGAGTGATGAGGTCAGGGTATAAGCTAAGATGGAAAAACAGAAGGGAAAGAAAGAATATACGGAAACAAAGAAGTGACAGGAATTGACTAACACAGACAAGTCACAGAACAGAACTGCAAATCTGATGACTAGAAGAATGATGGTGCCATTAAGAGGTTTTTTTTTCCATGTTTCAGTAATGTGCATTATTAGTTTTATAATAAAAAACTAAAAGTATTTTAAATTTATTTTTAATGTAATTACTGAAAAAAATAGTAGAAAATCAAGAGGTGAACTGAAGTTAATTTCCAGACATCTGTGCCTTGAGCCACCTGTAACATATCAAAAAAAAATCATTCACGAAAATCAGGAAAGTCTTCAAAGATGTGTCTAATAAGAATATTTATTAAAATGTCATCTAACTCTTAATGACAAGTAACTTTAAAGTTCAAAACAATACCCTGGAAAACATACATAGCTACGGGGTCTGCTCGAATAAGATAAATGACCGAAGGTTACCGAAGTAATCGTTACTCTATGAACTGAATGGGGAAATCTGCCAACATTACATATGGCAAACTAAACCAGCACTTCTCAAACCTCTCCACCAAAGCACCCCCAGTATGTATGCAATTTCTTTCAAATTTCGAGTATTACCTTTATATGTCCTATTAACTTGACTTTCACCTCACAATATATGCCTGTTTGCTTTCATATCAAAAATTTTTTAATTGTTTATCAGAGAGGAAAACTGACACTTGGAAAAGATAAAACATTTTAATCCATAAATCCATAAAACCACGGAAGTGCAAAGTTTAAAAAGCATCAAAATAAAAATACTTAGAAGAACTATATGAAACGAGAATATTAAAGTAATGAGTATTTTAAATAAAAAAACAGGCTACAGAATAGGTAGCCACTGAAACAAAGAAAATCTTAAAATATTTGAAGATTCAAAATACAAAAAAGGCTTTAAATTCAGATACACAAAAAAAGTGTCACATAAAATTAGAGAAAAAACGTCAATACGAAAATGCTATAATATCCCCAAAAGGAATACTATACAGTCACTAAATAATGCTATAGAAATTCTAAATATATTTAGGAAACACAAGTTATGTTAAATGAAAAATTAACAAAATCATATATGTGTACAAATATGTACATTTCAAATATATATGCAAAGAAAAAAGACTAGTTTTAAAATGTTTATCTCTACAAAAAAAATTAAGTGATTTTTATGTTCTTCATATTGTCCAATATGTTATTATTTTCTAAATTAGGATATAACAATAATAATATACTAATACATATGGCAGAACCCTAGTGGCATAGTGGTTAAGAGCTACGCTGCTAACCAAAAGGTTGGCAGTTTGAATCCACCACCCACTCCTTGGAAACCCCATGGGGCAGTTCTACTCTGTCCTATAGGGTCACTATGCATCAGAATTGACTCAACAGCAACAGGTTTGGCTTTTTAAATACATATGGCAGTTTCTGACCAAAGCGGCCCTTTGAATGATAAACACAGACACTGAAAATGAAACAGTTCCTTCAACGGTCTCTTCTTACACTAAAACTGTAATCAGGAATACCATCTTTTTAAATACGAAAAAGGATGACCAAAGCTTAACACTGTAGAGTTCCATTAGCCTGCCCCATGTTATAAGGTAATTGATTTCCTAGTTTTCTTTCAATGCAAGTCTTAAAGAAAGTAAAATAAACCAGACTTATAATTTAAACCCAATTTCAGTTCAAAACATACATCACAACACAAAAAGTAATTGCATCAGTAGAGTACTTTGTAATATGCCAGTAGAGTGCTGTGTAATATGCCAAATGTTACGTCTGTCAAGTTATTTGATCATTAGAATAATCTTAGGATGAATGTTAGTTCAATTTTAAAGAGAAATGTCCACAGCTTCTTGGAGAGCCATCATCAAAATATCGGAAAATAACAAGTGTTGGCAAAGATGAGGAGAAATTGGAACCTTATACATTGCTGGTGGGACTGTAAAATGGTACAGTCACTGTGGAAAACAGTTTGGCAGTTCCTCAATAAGCTAAGCATAGAATTACCATATGACCTAGCAATTCCACTCCTAGGTATGTAGCCAAAAGAATTGAAAACAGGTGTTCAAACAGAAACTTGTACATAAATGTTCAGAGCAGCACCATTCACAACAGCAAAAAGCTGGTATTATGGATTGAATTGTGTTCCCCAAAAATAGGTGTTATAAATCCTAACCTCTATGCCTGTGGTTATAACCACATTTGAGAATAGGCTGTCTTTGTCATGTTAATGAGGCAGAATTAGTACAGGTATATTTTAGTCAATCTCTTTTGATACATAAAAGAGATTAAACAAGCAAGTGAGAAAAGCAGAGATGGGGGAAGAGAGATAAACCACATGAAGATCACCCAGGAGCAGAAGCTAAAGAGACGAGGACCCTCCTCTAGAGCCAACAGAGAGAGACTTCTCCTAGTGCTGGGACCCTGAATCCAGACTTCTGGACTCCTGAACTCTGAGAGGATAAATTTCTGTTCGTTAAAGCCACTCATCTGTGGTATTTCTGTTACCGTGGTACTAGATAACTAAAACAGGTAGAAACAACCTAAAGTCTACTAAAGTGATGAATGGATATACAAAATGTGATATACATACAATGAAATGTTACTCGGCCTTAAAAAAGAAATGAAGTACTGATATGTGCTACAACCTGGATGAACCTTGAAAACATTACTCTTAAATAAAAGAAACTAGACACAAAAGTCCACATATTGTATGATTCCATTCATGTGAAATATCCAGAATAGGTAAATCCATAGAGACAGACAGACCAGTGGTGCCAGGGGCTGAAGAGAAGAAGGATTGGGGAGTGATGACTTACTGGATATGAGGTTTCCTTTTGGGGTGATGAAAAAGTTCTGGAACTACAGAGTGGTGATAGCTGTACAACATATTCACTGCCACTTCACTATACACTTTAAAATGGTTAAGATGGTAAATTGTATGTTATATTTTATAACAATTTTAAAAACTGAAAAAAGGGTCTTAGGTTTGGTTTCTGAGAGGCAGAGTCTAAGATGAGACTTCCTTTGCAAGTGACTGAGGAGGTGCTCTTAAATGAAAAGTTCAAGGAAGAGGATACAGCAACAAAGCATGGCTTCTGCTTAAGACTCCAGGTCAACCTGATCCCAGAGTGAGCTCTAGAGTTTGAATGGCACCAGAAAGTTGTCTTGAGACAAGGCCAGGCCCTTACACCCATATCATTCAGTTACTACTGCAGGTTACCCACCTACCCCCGGGGGGAACTGGAAGCATAACAGTCATCTCTGGGCAAGGTGGCTTGGTGGAGAAGACTACAACTGACAGGTGTTAATCACCAACTCAACAGGTGAGGAAAAGGTAGGTACACCATTCAGGTAAAAAGGATCTAGGTGGGGCACCAACAGCATTTACTATGAAGAGGAAACTGAGGCTTAAGAAAACTGAGTGACTTCTCTAATGTCACACAGCAAGTACAAATGGAACTTGAAACATTCTCCTGACTTTGTATCTCCTCGCCTCACAAGTTACGCTCTTTTCCACTCTAACTCTGCATGGATTTCAACCTATTAAAGCATAATGGTAACTTTCTTCCCCCTGCTATTGTTATCCCTTTCTTTTTTTCTCCTTCTCATTTTTCGATTTCAGGTGTTTGTCTGGTTGGTTGTTTTTGGTTTTGTTTTGTTGCAGAGAGGGTGAAGGCCAGGTTCCTTCCTTCAGCTACACCTGAGATAACATTTGCCATCAGTTCCCCTCCCTGACAGATGCCTAATTCATGTCACATCACCTGGAGAAGTGGTTTCTCTCTCTCATTTGTCTCCCTCAAAGTCCTATCATAGCTCTTAAATTGCAATAATGTTTACTATTGTGTTTCCTCTTTAAACTGTCATGTGCAGAAAAGCAGACATCAGCTGGGTATATCAATCTTTATATTACTGGTATTTAGCACCTAGGAGGAAGTCAATAAAACATTTGAGTTAAAGTGTATTTTGTTTCAACATAACTAAAAAGAAACCAAAGTACAGACTATATTTTGAACTCTCTATTTTTCAATGACCTTTATTCAAGTGGATTTGACTACACATATATTGCAACATTGCTTAAATATTTTGGCAGATGGCAGGTGGGTGACAATCAGTGTACCACAGATCAGGAGTTTATGATAGACTCACTCTCCTAAGTGGGTCCTCTGTAAATGGAAAAACGATGTATATTATTTTTACCCACTTACTGGGTTTGGGTAAATGCATAAATACCAATATCTATTTGTTACTTTTCACTCAGAATAAATTTTTTAAAAATTTTAAACTGCTTTCTACAGGAAAATGTTACCGGTAAACGTGACTTCTCTCTACCCATCCATCCAAATTAAAGTCATCTATTTTTTTTTTAATAATTTTTATTGTGTTTTAACTGAAAGTTTACAAATCAAGTCAGTCTCTCACACAAACCCATATACACCTTGTTACACACTCCCAATTACTCTCCCCCTAATGAGACAGCCCGCTCTCTCTCTCTACTCTCTTTTCGTGTCCATTTCGCCAGCTTCTAACCCCCTCCAACCTCTCACCTTCCCTCCAGGCAGAAGATGTCAACATAGTCTCAAGTGTCCACCTGATCCAAGAAGCTCTCTCCTCACCAGCATCCCTCTCCAACCCATTGTCCAGTCCAATTCATGTCTGAAGAGCTGGCTTCGGGAATGGTTCCTGTCCTGGGCCAACAGAAGGTCTGGGGGCTATGACCACTGGTGTCCTTCTAGTCTCAGTCAGACCATTAAGTATGGTCTTATGAGAATATGGGTTCTGCATCCCACTGCTCTCCTGCTCCCTCAGGGGTTCTCTGTTGTGTTCCCTGTCAGGGCAGTCATCGGTTGTAGCTGGGCACCATCTAGTTCTTCTGGTCTCAGGATGATGTAGTCTCTGGTTCATGTGGCCCTTTCTGTCTCTTGGGCTCATAATCACCTTTTGTCCTTGGTGTTCTTCATTCTCCTTTGATCCAGGTGGGTTGAGACCAATTGATGCACCTTAGATGGCTGCTTGCTAGTGTTTAAGACCCCAGATGCCACTCCTCAAAGTGGGATGCAGAATGTTTTCTTAATAGATTTTATTATGCCAATTGACTTAGATGTCCCCTGAAACCATGGTCCCCAAACCCCTGCCCCTGCTACGCTGGCCTTCAAAGCATTCAGTTTACTCAGGAAACTTCTTTGCTTTTGGTTTAGTCCAGTTGTGTTGACCTCCCCTGTACTGCGTGCTGTCTTTCCCTTCACCTAAAGTAGTTCCTATCTACTATCTAATTAGTGAATGCCCCTCTCCCACCCTTCCTCCCTCCCCTCTCATAACCACAAAAGAATGTTTTCTTCTCAGTTTAAACTGTTTCTCAAGTTCTTATAATAGTGGTCTTATACAATATTTGTCCTTTTGCAACTGACTCATTTCACTCAGCATAATGCCTTCCAGGTTCCTCCATGTTATAAAATGTTTCACAGGTTCCTCACTGTTCTTTATCGATGCGTAGTATTCCACTGTGTGAATATACCATAATTTATTTATCCATTCATCCGTTGATGGGCACCTTGGTTGCTTCCATCTTTTTGCTATTGCAAACAGGGCCGCAATAAACATGGGTGTGCATATATCTGTTCGTGTGAAGGCTCTTATTTCTCTAGGATATATTCCAAGGAGTGGGACTGCGGGATCGTATGGTAGGTCTATTTCTAGCTTTTTAAGGAAGCCCCAAATAGATTTCCAAAGTGGTTGTATCCTTTGACATTCCCACTAGCAGTGTAGAAGTGTTCCAATCTCTCCACAGATGCTCCAACATTTATTTTTTTGTGTTTTTTTTTTTTGGATTAATACCAGCCTTGTTGGAGTGAGATGAAATCTCATTGTACTTTTGATCTGCATTTCTCTAATGGCTAATGATCATGAACATTTCCTCATATATGTTAGCTACCTGAATCTGTTCTTTAGCGAAGTGTCTATTCATATCTTTTGCCCATTTTTTCAATTGGGTTATTTGTCTTTTTGTAGTATCGTGTAGATTTTAGAGATCAGGTGCTGATCAGAAATGTCATAGCTAAAAACTTTTTCCCAGTCTTAGGTAGTCTTTTTACTCTTGGTGAAGTCTTTGGATGAGCATAGGTGTTTGATTTTTAGGAGCGCCCAGTTATCTAGTTTTTCTTCTGCATTCTTAATAATGTTTTGAATACTGTTTATGCCATATGTTACGGCTCCTGAGGTTGTCCCTATTTTTTCTTCCATGATCTTTATCGTTTTAGATTTTATATTTAGGTCTTTGATTCATTTTCAGCTCGTTTATGTACATGGAGTGAGGTATGGGTCTTGTTTCATTTTTTTGCAGATGGATATCCAGTTATGCCAGCACCATTTGTTAAAAAGACTGTCTTTCCCCCATTTAACTGTTTTGGGGCCTTTGTCAAATATCAACGGCTCATATGTGGATGGATTTATGTCTGGATTCTCACTTCTGTTCCATTGGTCCATGCATCTGTTGTTGTACCAGTACCAGGTTGTTCTGACTACTGTGGCGGTATAACAGATTCTGAAATCAGGTAGTAAGACCTCCCACTTTATTCTTCTTTTTCAGTAATGCCTTGTTTATCTGGGGCCTCTTTCCCTTCCACATGAAGTTGGTGATTTGTTTTTCCATCTCATTAAACAATGTCGAAAAGAGCTCCAATTTTGAAAAACAATTTAGTATAGTGGGCAATTTTATTTTAGTAATTAAGAGGGTACAAAATATTCATGTCTATAATATACTAAGTATTAAAGTTGACTTGTGCCCTAAAATAACACAAAAAGCAGAAGAAATCAACAGACTCAAAACTTTGTTTTTAGAAATAACTGATTACAGAAACCCTACTAAAGAACACTGAGCCAAAAAAAAAAGGCAGCACCAATTCCATTTTTACTAAATCCATTGCCTTTATCTTTTTTAGCCTCTGAACACAGGTTTCAACAGGAATCACTGGTGGATAGGCTTCCTTCCCTCCCTCCGTCCCATGTTTTTGTGTTTATTTGCTTTCTGCTTACTTTTTAAAGAAAAGTCCAAGAAATA
Organism: Loxodonta africana; assembly: GCF_030014295.1. Classification (NCBI taxonomy): domain Eukaryota; kingdom Metazoa; phylum Chordata; class Mammalia; order Proboscidea; family Elephantidae; genus Loxodonta; species Loxodonta africana. The sequence goes on from NC_087342.1 coordinate 108,171,189, forward strand.
TGGAAGCATTATTTATCTAGAAGCATAAAGTCTGGAAAACAGTGTGGATAACTATGGCTCTTAGATACCTCTACAGCTAAAATACTAGGTATATGCATTGTTTGAAATAATATCTATAAATATTAAATGACAGTTTTTGCATTACTGGAACTCATTTCATCTTACCACCTGTATTTACAAATAACCCTAAAAACCATCATGGTCTTTTCATATCAGCTCTAATATAACTGCCATATTTATTGTTTACACTCGCTACCTACTGAACTTTATGACTTATCGGTGCTATTAGAGATAGAAAAATGTACATGATTTGTCATGTTTAGAACTTCTCAATAAGTAACAAAAGCTTTCACAAATGCCTTCACCAAGATTCAGTTATGTGAATCTATTCTAATAACGTTTAACAAAATGTTCTTTCTGCAAATTCATTTTTTGTAAATAGAATTGCATGTCACATAAACTGCTGACTTCTATTCATGGTTTTCAGAATTCCATTTCTTTCTACCATTTTTGTTCATTCAGGCCTTCAAACACAGGCCATCAGCACTTTTCACTAAAAAGGCCTCCATTCCCCTCCAATACATACTGGCTATCAGGCAGATCATTCTAAACCACGTCACCTCATGTCACTTGTTAGTTACTGTGGAGTCAGCTCCGAGTCATGGTAAACGTCTGTATAAAAGAATGAAACACTGCCTGGTCCTGTACCATCCTCACAATTGTTGCTATGTTTGAGCACATTTTTGCAGCTACTGTGTCAATCCATCCCATAGAGGGTTTCCCTTAGTTTCACTGACCCTGTACTTTACCAAGCATGATGTCCTTTCCTAGTATCTGCTGTATTTCCTGACATGTCCCAAGTAAGTAAAACAAAGTCTCATCATCAATTCTAAGGAGCATTCTGGCTGTATTTCCTTCCTTCATTGACTAATTTTCCAAAGTAGATCACCAGACCGTTCCTCCTAGTCTGTCTTAGTCTGAAAGCTCCACTGAAACCTGTCCACCACAGGTGAAAGGTATTTGAAATACCAGTGGCATAGCTTCCAGCATCATAGCAATACACAAGCCACCATGGTACCACAAGCTGAAAGACAGTAACAGTTCCCCTTAGTTTAAGACTAAGTTCAATCTATCTAGTAGTTTAACAAGAAAGGAAGGTCCTCCTTCATGATTACTAGTTCCTACTTACCTCTCCAGACTTCTCCAGGCTCTGCCCCAGCTATCTTCAAAATGGTTTTGATTCTCAAAATGTTGAATGTTTTTTCGTGCTATGTCTGTACATATATTTCCCCTCTCTGCAATTCCCTCGTCCTGCCCTTCTTCCAGTGTCCTGAGTCCTTACTACCAGTCTTTCAAATTTACTAAGTTTCACCAGTTCTGAGTAACTTTCATGGAACGTTCAAGCTGGATTTAAACTACCCTTTTCTACTCTTCCCTAATGCCATACTCATACTTTGGTCAAATATTTAACACACAATATTGTACTCATTAATCTTCTTACTTATGTGCTTGTAGGTCCTTCAGTGTGCATTCATGTGACTTGTAAACTGTTTTACTCAACTCTGTAGTCCCAGCACTAACACAGAGCCCACTACATACTAGGTGTTCAACAAATGCTTTTGAAATGAATGAATGATAACGAACTTCTGAAATCCAGTATTTCAAGCAATACTGCTATACATAAAATTACTGTTTAAAAAGGTTCTTTTTGACACTTTTGGTAACAAACTTTATGAAGACTGTATGCAGTATATGATAACTAGATAGCAAAGCTGCAATATATACCAGATATGAAAGTTCTTTCAGAAATATGCAATGTTTAGGATTCTCAGTCCTTTTTAAAAATTGGATTTATAGCTAAAAAGGACAAGATGCCTTAAGATTTAAAATACCGGCAACACAAAGCAAAATGTGTAAGATTATATTCAAGAATTTATTATTAGGCAAGTTTTTATTCCTAAGAAGTTAACTTTTCTACTAAGTGAACACTTTAACTTCAAGTTCCAAAAATTTCTTTTTTTTTTATTTATTAATATTGGATAAAAATCTTCCTGGCCTTTCTTCCGTGGTGCCGATGAGTGGGTTCAAACCACCAACCTTTAGGTTAACAGTTGAGTACAAACTATTTGTGCCACCCAGGAACCTTACATAATATCAAATATTTCCTTTTCAAAGTATGTTTAACAACCTGTTCCTCCTTACTACTAGTTAATTAAAGTTTATTAAATTGCTGCCACACAGTGATACTTTAAAAATCTGTTAAGATAGATAGGACAGCCTACCCTCACACTAAATGATGCTGGATTTTTTTTTTTTTCAGTTTCTGTATATTAATTTTTTCCTGTTTCTTCCACTCAGAAAGGCTTTCTTACTAATTACAATAGTTTATGTGTTTATTTTATAACTAAATAAGGATACAGGCTGTGGAAATAATGTTAGAACTTTATCACAGATGAGACCAGAGCTTAGAGGATAGAAGGAAGAATATAGGAAGACTTCTTCTTCATGATTATGTTATATGAGATTAAATAATTATTTTTTAACTGTCTGCTCCTTAGTTACATTTGTAATAACTGGAATTGCTTAAAAAATGATCACAGATAAAATATACAATAAAACTGTAAAGCTTTTGTTTAAAACCATGTCATTTATATTTACTTCATTTATTTAAAACCTTAAATAATAATACACTAAAGGTTTGAACTTCAGATCAAAAGATGGATTCATTTGCTCTTTACCAATGAAAATACATAAAGATGGTTACTTTTTCTGCTCAGTTTTTTTAATCATCATCACCATCAAATAACCAATACTCAAAGGCTACCTATTATAGAGGAATTCTCAGAAAACTACTTTGTATATTATGTCTAATGGTGGATACAATGAATGTTTTTGGAGATTAATAACAAAAATAATTCCTTTTCTACTCAAAATTCAAATATGGACAAAAAAGACGTCAAATAGCTAATCAAAATCACTATTATGATTTCACTGGGTTTAATACCCAAGCATTCTGAAAGATGAAACATTTCTGTGTATGAGGGGTAGAGAAATCTTAGCATCTTTCTTATTAGTAATAAATTACTAAATTAAATATTGAGATTTATGATAATTTCAAGATGGATTATAACCAAGATTATGATAATCCAAAGATGAATTATGATCAAGAGTATTTATTTGGATTCCATCTATTTCCAAAGGATTCTGGAGTACCTCGTAAAACTAAACACAACCTAACACATGATCAAGATGAAGTTGCACTATTCAAGTCAACAGAAGCAACACAGACAGATCTTTCACATAATAATAAACTATAAAAATGACTTTGTAAATAGCTTAAGAAAAGAATTCCATTCTAATATGTAACTAAGAAACCGGATAATTATTTCAAAGCATTCTTGCCTGTTCTATAGAAGAAGATAAGAGGATATCTACTGGGCCACAAAGTTCTGCAAATTGTTTTAGTAAATAACATTTTATTGGAACACAGCCATACCCATTCATTTACTTGCTGTCTATTGCTGCTTTCAGACTACAATGGCAGAGTTGAGTAGTTACAATGGAGACCCACTGGCCTGCAAACTGAAAATATTTACTATCTGGTCCTTTACAGGAAAAGCATACCAATTCCAGGTAGGGTATTAACTAGTATAACAAAAATTCAGAATTAATAGCTTGCATGGACAAATGCTGGCTTCTCATTAAGATACTTCTTGAATGAGTACATTTACAAGTTGTAAGTATTTGTTTTTGTTGCTGTTGCTGTTGTTGGGTGCTGTCGAGTCGGTTCCAACTCATAGTGACCCCATATAAAACGCAACGAAACACCGCCCCATTCTGTGCCACGCCCACAATTGTTGTTAGTCAATGCAAACAAAAATTTTAAGGCATTTTTATATACTTTGGAAGCTGGATTCTCTAAAAATCTCTAGCTTATTGGGCTAGCCTAAGTTATTATAATGCAAACTTGAAATTTTAAAAGTATTTTCAATAATATTTATCGCCTCCAATTTATATATAACCAAAACCAAACCCACTGTTGTCAAGTTGATTCCAACTCATAGTGATCCTATAGGATAGAGCAGAACTGCCCCATAGGATTTCCAAGGCTATAAATCTTTACAGAAGCAGACTGCCACATCTTTCTCCCATGAAGCGGCTGGTGGGTTCGAACCACCAACCTTTTGGTTATCAGCCAAGCAGTTTAATCACTGTACCACCAGGGTGCCTCAATTTATACATGTCATCCATATATTTGTAAGAATTAGTTATGTTTTACTGTGAATAATATTTAAATTAAAAAAATAAAGCTATAAAATAAAAATCAAACTTCTATGTAAAGGCCAAGATACTCATATGCATTCATTTTTTAGAATTTATCATTCATACATGAATTTTTCCAAATACTGATTTGATTCAAATCCACAGAAACGCTTTATCTTTCAGAATTCATTGCTTAACTTGAAAGAACAGTAAAATGAACATCTGTACATCCTTCACCTAAATTCACCAATTCTTAACACTTTGTTATATTTTTTTCCTACAGACCTTTTTTGTTTTTTTGCAAATTATTTGAAACTATGTTAACTGACTTCAGCTTACTTCATTCCTAAATAATTCATCATGAATCTCCTTTAAGAATAAGGATACTTTCCCAAATAAGCATAATATCGATACTACATCTCAGTAAGTCCCTGAGAAGTACAAACTGTTAATATGCTTGACTGCTAACCAAAAGGTTGGAGGTTTGAGTCCACCCAGAGGTGGCTCAGGAGAAAGACCTAAAGATCTACTTCCAAAAAATCTGCCACTGAAAACCCTACAGGGCAGTTTTACTCTCACATACATGGAGTTGTTATGAGCCAGAATCAACGGCTACTGGTTAATTTAATAAATATTCCATAGTATCACCAATTTCTAGTGAATATTCAAGTTTCCTCAAATATCCTAAAAATGACTTTTGTAGCTTTTTTTCAATCTAGCATCTATCAAGATTCACATAGGTGGCCAATTTCTCGAGAGGCAAAGAACCAAACCTTTCTTTAAACCATCTACTTGTGTGTATTATGTTCTCTCTTCTTTCCATAAATTTGTTCTCTGGAAAAGCTATAGAAACACAATTTCCCTAGGACTTTCCTGCCAAAACCATTCGGCAATGGAAGGGTATTGCGATAACAGTGAGGGAAAAATTGGATTTAAAATTATACGTAGATTCTACTTTCACAATGAAACTCTACAAAGAAACCACATTGGTCACCAGTTAAAATTTATTATAAATATATAACTAAGCAACATTCACTAATAACCAAGTGAAAAGTCTTGTGACTAACTACCTGCCAGAACTCAAGGCCTTTAACATTATTATCACTAATACCTTAATAAGAATCATAAATAATTATCCAAATATATCATTTTATAAAAATGGACATAATCAACATTTTTTTTAATTCTAAGGAGTGTTCTCTATTAGACACTGTAAAAAAGCCAGTTTTAAAAGACTGAAAATACTCTTTTTAAAAGGTATAGGCAATTTTATAGTTTTCTAAATTGAATAAAGTTTTAATCATCTCATAATATTTTCTCCTAACTTCTTTACTCTTAAACTTCAAATTGGACCAATTTTTCACTGCTAAGATGTCTGAGAAATTGAGATTTCCAACAGGAATACTGTCGGATTTATAAAAACAAAAAGATCAGTATTCTAGTGCTTCATTTTCAATATATTTTCTATATTGTTAATTATGGCTGAACTCAGAGTAGTTTCCAGTGTAAAGGATACACAGACTTAACCAATAGAGAACTAAATCTGCAACTGCCTTTACTGAAACCAATGAAAAATCTATACACAGCAATGAAACTGGCATGCAAATAAAAGAACTGTCAAGACATGTATTTCCTAAAAATAAGCCTACAATAACTATTTTAAAGGCTGTGTGTGGTCTCACCCATATATTCTGGCAAGATGCACTTTCTCCGACCACAGCTAGGTTCATCCAAAAGCAGGGGCACTGGAGAGCCTCTGTCTCACCTGTCAAAGCTGAAGAACGCCGTCCCACAGACCACCGGGAGTCCGTGGAGAACAGCCACGGCGCTGCAGCTGTTATTGATAAGCAGTCTCTAACTAAAGGAGGAAATATCTCAAACAATTAAGCAAATCATCCTTAACAGAGAAACTGACAATAATATTCATGTTGAAGTATGAGATAGCAAATACCATGGCAGTTTTGAAATAAAACATTCATAATTTACATATCGGAACATTCAGAGGGGATCTTTCACAAGCAACACTAACTTACAGTCTTTTCTATTCTTCCTCTGATAAAATTTCTATGCATTATTTATCAATTCAAAAACTCCATTATGTCTGCTTATTTAAACCTCAAAAATTATAAATTCATCTAAATTGCTAAGGTACTAAGTTCATCAAAATTACTGAAGTCTGACAGTTAAGAGCACAGTAAATAAAGATTTATAAACAGAAACTCTAAATATATTGAAACCTGATTTTTTTAGAAGATGCCCTAGTATTTTTTTCAACCACATTACAAAAGCAGTTCACATTTTTGCTTTAGACTAGCCTCTCTATAGTAAAGCACACGAACTGATTAGGTAAGTTAACATATGTAGAAAGAGCAAGAAAATCAATTACTTTGAAAAGAAATATGCCTCAGAGGACAATTCAAGCCTCCTCTCCCCCAAACCTGGCAATAAAAGACAACTTTAAAAAAAAAAAATGTAAAGAAATACTACACCTGGCTATGTAAAAGATTTAGATAATCACAATGAATATCTCGACATTTATTTTTCCTACTAGATGACTAACCCCACTTAATACCGAAACAACGTAACTGAAAAAGAGAGTGGTGTCCTTTTGTTCCTTTTCCAGAAGTTAATACCCAAAAACGTTTTCATTATGAGACAGTTTCCCCTACAACCAAGTCCCATAGCACAAACTCTGTGACAAAGTTTCGGCTGAGCTCCAACGTGCTATGATGTCCCAGTTTCATTTACTATATTCTGTAAGTACAAAAGTTCTAAAAAGATTAGTTTCACTTTTCCCTAGATATATTTAGTATCATTAACTAGCATAGTTGGGATATTATTTTTCTTTGGTTTTGTCAGTAGCATGTTTGATATAAATTTTATTAAGTGGTAGTGTATGTAACATTGCATTGTGGGTAGTAGTTTCCTGCTTTAGCCTAGCCACATCCTCAGCTGTCATACGAGCATGTTTCCCATATTTTCTGCAAGTTCTCGCCTTTTTTTTTCCTACTTGCGGAAATGACAGCATTAGAAGATGAATTGTCCCAATAATTATAAGAAACATAAATTACTTATATGGCTATATTAAACAAGTATGGATCACTCTGCACTTCAAAGTACAGTCAGAGAAAAAAGAAACAAAAACTAATCTCATAATTAAAGTGTTAATGACACATGAAGCAACGTGCTAAAGCAAAATAACATAAAGGAAGGATTCAAGGACCAAGTGAAAACAATTAAAAGAAAGAAAATCTTTGTAGACAGAAGCCAACACAATGCCCACACACGCCTAACAAATGAGGTATAATATATCAGAACGTAACAATAAGTTGCAATGAATGTTATGAGCTTCTAACCTGCTAGGTATTCATTAGAAGGATTAATGTCAATATCCCTTACTAGAATTTTAAGAATCTACTTTGAGACTTTATAAAAAAGTCAGAGAAAAGAGAAACAAACAAACAAAAAGGCCGAAGTACAGTGAAGGGGGAGAGAGAACAGAAAGTTAGTTTAGTACTTTCTCTTTTGGCATCCAATTTCCACATAATCTCACATTTAAACTGAGATTAACAATTAACCAAGTCAAACGGTTCAAACAATCAAGGAAATGGTGATGCTTTGGGATTTTATAAATTTAATTAAAATAAAAACAAAAAATACTCCCATAAAAATTGCTACAAAGCATCGCCCTACGCACAACCACCACCACACACGTGTGTGCAGTTCTGTATGCAGGCATTTTTTTTCTTTTTAACACCTCACTAAAATAAGGAAATGGAATTAATCTCTTGTAATCATAATTTAAAATACTAACAAAACTATACTTATTTTACTAATATAAAAAATTTACAAGTCATCAATATAAGGCCCAATAAATGCTATGTAAGTTTGAGCAGCTATATATCAAAAATAAAAAATAAACTGTCACATACCAAATTGAAACAATAAATTAAAAAACTTTTGCGAAAACCTCATAATCAGTGAGAACATATTAAGCCAAATTAAGACTCCTATAGTTTATAAAATTCCCACATCAAGGCTTCTGCTCCTATTGTTTTCAATTAAAAGAAAAAGACACTGGTGACAAACAGAACTCTAACACAATCCTAAAAACAGATAAGCAAAAAGCACAGAAACAAGAACGATATTGGTAAAGGAAAAGTAGTGTATTAAAATACTATCGTTAGTTCAGGAAAAAAATTCAAATGGTAACAATGAAGACATACGTAGCATTTAAAGCAGTTTATAATGTATTATTTGTAAACATTTTGGTATCTTAAAAATTTCAACCAATTCTGACAACGTTTATTAAATACAAAGTAATGGGGAAGCAAGACACTAACTTTTTGACTTTTTGCAGTAAGCTGTATCTCATTTCCGTAACATTAAAGAACATAATTTACACAGTAGACCTAAACTTGCTGCTTACTTAAACATAGCAGATACTAACATACCTCCAGCAGGATGAAGTTGTGAAGGTCTTAAAAAACAAACAAACAAAAAAAGTCCTGTGGTTTTCATTTGTGATTACAAATATGGATACAAATCTATAATCAAGAGGTTTATTTGCACATTAGCTTTTCTGAATCAATCTCTCTTCATCACACGTAACAAGCTATTTTGAATGAAACAAACTGTCAATTATCAAATGCGTACCAGTTATCAGTGTTGTTTTAAAATTTCTACCACAAAAAAAGATATATTTTCAATTTAGGAAAAAAAAATTATGTGTGGATAATAAATATGCAAACTTTAAAACACATAATTTCGCTATCTTTCTCCTGCCAGGCTGTGATCGGCCTCACGCAAGACCAAAAGGAAAGGACCTATTAAACAATATCTACCAAACTCTTCTGCATTGAGTGATGATTTTGACCCAAAGATTTTGTGCAGGAGGGTAACCTGCAATAAGAGAACAAGTAATTAGAAGGCACATTGATGTTAAAAATTACTCCAGTTTTCATGGACCAAAGTACACATAAGACAAAAAGAAAATAAGGAAGAAAATACTCAGCAAAAAGTTGGGGTTGTCTGAATGTCAGAGAACCCTGATGCATAAACAAAAACCTCATCCTAAAGGAAGAAAATCATTTACTTATCAAACTACAGCAGTTACCCAAAATTTTCAATTGCCTCACTCTGCTATTACATGTGCAGAAGAGTTTAAACTTCCATAAATTATGAACAAAACCCTTCTTTTATTTACTTTAGATACTAATTAGATATATAGATCATACCAGCACCTTATTTATGAAATAGAATACCCAAATAATTTATTTTCTCCCTTTTACGTGAATAAGTGTGTTAAATGAAAATTGTTGCTTCTCGATATAAAACCTGATTATACACAAAATCAGCAGGATAAATATGTGCTTAAAAGAAATCATTAAAATGTATGAAAAAGCTCTGGACATTTGAAAAAGAGATTAAAATAATTCCTGTGTCATCCCAGCATGTTTTGGACAAATCAAAAATTTTTGTAAAGAAATTTATGGACATATCTGTACAGCAATAGCAGATAATGAACTGTGCTAAGAACACCACGTGCAGGGGTATTTTAGCTCTAACACCCTCCTGAGTATTTCCCCAGCCCTTATTATCCCATTGTACACCCCCAAAAATGTTTTGTAACTCACTGTCTCCGCCCATTCTCCAAGTCATTGACTTCATGCCACTCCTAGTTACTATCACACTAGGAAGAAGTCTAACAACTGAACACACGCAAGTTCAGTGTGGCGTGGATAAATCGCAAAAATGCCTAGAAAATTGGTATGTTCGGCTTTATAATTTTTGTTGAAAAATACCCCTCGCTCTCAATTGATGAAAACAGGAAGCCCTATTCATAAATATAAATTTCACTGCCTATGATATACAATCATCCTAATAAGAAAATGAGTTCTATACATACATGTCCAAAGGGGCAAAAAAGGAGATAGTTTCCCAAAGATGTTTCCAATTTTCTTCTGAATCAGAATTAGCAAATCGAGACGACTAACATACTCTGTCTGTGTGCATTATTCCTCACTACACACAGCATTTTGTAATTTATTTCAAAGCTTCCATTATAAACAAAAAATTCAGCTTCTCTTAACCCACTCCATCCTGAGCATATAAAGTCTAACACTGAACAATCTAAGTCATAATGTAAGTATTTTACTTTATGAATGCATAAGATTTGCTATCAAAGACTCTGTTAAAGTTAATGGCGCCAAATAAACTGAAGAATTCTACAAAATGAATGCATTTCCTTGAAAGATAATAATTGTACTACAAGCATAAAGAAAACTAAGACTCATTCAATAAACTATCTTACAATTCTTGCCATTCATTTTTATAAAACCCTCAAATTAGTTGTGACGTAAAAGTATATGTGATGTTACAGTCAATCTTTATTGTAGAGACGTTGCCATCTAATATTGATAATCCATAAGCTATACAGACATAAGTTAATATTTGTAAAGGTATCTCCAGACTAACACTTTCATGACAGCCAATTACAGTCCAGCCCAGCAAGCAGTTCACAACCAGACCTTAAGAAAGGTAAACTTTTTTTTTTTTACAATGAGTTACAGATTCACAAGTTTAAGAAAAAGAAAAACAGAAGGAATCCAGCCACCCAGCAAATATGAAGCAGACCCCAGAATGTGATACAATCCAAAGATGTAAATTATTGTAAATCATCACTGTTGTTCAGAATTTCGCACAGCCACTTGAGCCAAATTTTGCTCACTCTTCCACAGACACAATAATAAACTAAAAGGAGGAGGCAAAAAAAAAAGGGGGGCGGGTGGGGGGGTGGGGTGGTAGGAAGGAAAGAACAGAGTTCTGCTCTACAGATGCTTAACCTTACAGGAGTTTGGGCTCCTTCAGCATTTGTATTCTATCCAAATCCTCATGAGTCACAAAAATTAAAAAGCTATATCCTTCTGGATGCCAGGAAGGGCCTTACCACAAGCCTTTTGTCAGAGAGAGAGAGAGAGAAAGAGAGCAAGAGCAAGGGGGAAAAAGCCACAGTGGTAGGCAGTCCCACTTTACTTTGAGTTCTGTGAGGTCACAAACCACATGATTCTGTCTCTCCAGTAATAGTGCTTGCAAAAAAAAGGAGTTTTAAAGCTTTTGCTTTTTTGGATTGTGTGAATGCTTCATTCGCCTCACAAACAACCACAGAACCACAAGTGCGGTGCAAACTTTCTCCAGGAGGACAGCAAGAAGTCTCTGGTTTTTAAATGGTTAATCTCCGCAGGTCACTACCAGCCACCGAGACCAACAGAGTCAGTGAGTGCTCTCAAACCACAGTCTATGCAGTAATAGTAGGGCCTTCAAATATTTGCTCATTCTCTTTTTGTTTTGTTTCCCTGCTTTTCACATGTTACCAGCGACATAATTTCTTGACAGAAAAAAATAAATAGAAAGTCTATGTACTCCAGGCATACTGTAAAACTAAAACAAGATTTGGGTATGGTTTGTGTTTTCAGTTTAAGGCTGCAAGCAGTATTTACAACAGAGGGTACAAGTTCTATCTGAAAAAAAAAAGGAGGGACTATGGCATCAAACAGCCTCTTCAGCACTGTGACACCATGTCAGCAAAACTTCTTTTGGGGTAAGTGTTATCATATTTTAAAATACTATAAGAGATGAACCTGTTAAACATAAAGCTATATGTCTTAGATAAAGTGCTAGCTCTTGAAGGTAACAGTATATTAAAGATCAAAATAATGCTGTATTGTTGCACTAAAATACTAAAAGATGAAATTGCTATACATATTTGCATTTGGCATCTGCCACTTATCTAATTCTCAGAGTAATGGCTTGAAATATTCAAAAATAAGTTACTTCGCATTAATCAAAATGTCTTCTAGAGTTATGGAAATGAGAATGCTAAAACAGTAAAAAGAAACAGCTTAATATTGTCTTTAACCCTCACTGGAATAAAACTAGACACTAAGTTAATCAAAGTATTATAAATTATTGACTCCGGCGGCTCCCAATATTTGAGCAAACTTCAAAAAGGAAGCAATTTTACAAAATAACAGACCACAGAATTATCCCAACATTATGCTCTACCATGCAAAACAGAAATAAGCCTACAGTTAACATTTGAACCAGCTCGACTAAAAGAAATCTATTTACAATTTTAAACTGCTTTATAAGGTATCTGCACAAGTCTATTTCTAAACAGCTTTATAAAACTGAAGCATATATTCAACTGAAATAAAATTATAGGTATACAATAACCATTTTTAAAAGATCTTTACAGTTGCCTAGAATATTAAAAAGTTCAGAGAAGTCTTTAAAAAATTACATGCAATTGTGTTTCCTATATAATTTTATTTTTACATCTAGACACTATTATCCATTTGTAGAACTTGTTATAAACACATAACAAACACTGAAACGTCTAAGATTCTTTTAATCACATTCTTGGACCTACCAAAATGAATACCATTTAGTCTCATGAAAAATAAAGCTCCGTAAGGATACCCTGCTTGATTTAAAAGAGCCATACCTATTAAATCAAGCTGGATTTTAAAACATGCATAATATAATCCCTTAATACCTAATTTCAAGTTAGTGTTGATACAGATATGTAAACTATTTTAACATCTGTCTGCTGCCATGGTATTATAGTAAAAATCTAAGCACTTACAAGATTTTCTTTATGATGTCCAACATGCTCCAACTATAAGGCAAGTTTCTAAAATTTTCTTACATCCTTTAAAATAAATCCTTTTGCTGTGTATACCTATATTAACATTGCTTTGTAACTTACAACTAATGATTGGGGTTTCCTTTACTCCTCCTACTTCACACACATTTTAACTGGCTACTACTTGAGGATCAGTCTTAGTTTAGGTCAAAGAGAAATAATTAAATCTGAAGGGGGGAAAAAGGGTTTCTTTTAAACAGCGAGGAAGTGTACTTTGTATATTACAAAAAATGTAAAATTATTGTAGTGACCTCCTCAATAACCATAAGTGGACCCCCTCAGTTATAATGCATACAATAATCACAAATTATTTTTTAAATGTAATGGTGGGTTTTAAGCATTAATCTAAAAACTTCTATATTAAGAGAGCAGAACATAAATACAACTAGACTGTACTACATCTTATAATTACAGCTTATACATGGGAATTTTTAGTCTTATTACCCAAGAGATGAGAGGAAAAAAATGGTTAAAATCATTGTCATATAGAGAGATAACAAAACAGGCATATCAAGCAGTTAATTTTTAACAATATTACTCTATTAAAGAGAAAAAAAAATACACTTTTCTAACTATATTGGGAGCATCACGAGTTCCAGGGAATACTCCAGCACTAGAAGTAAAGCTATTATTATTGACAGAGAGAGTAAGTTAAAATGGTCTTATATTTTCTATCAGGTGTCTTATATTTCCCTGACATTTTAATAACCATTTTTACATTAAGATTTCTGAAATTTGATCAAGTTTCTACACAAGGGATAATAGTGAACTGAGCAGATAAAGGTCATCTTCAATTGCCTGTCATACTTTTGACTAAACATTGCAAGGAATCTTTTTTCTTCTGAAAGGCGGATTTCACTCCCCCTTCTGCCACCACAGTGCCTTAGAGCCTGGATAGAGAACTTAACATGAACCCCCAGACCAACCTAATTACAGGGTGGGCAAGGGACATTATGTATAGGTTATCATCACACTGCAAACATTTTCCCATTCTATAATCTATTTGAAGTCTAAAACTTCACTTCAGGTTTTAAATTCTTGTATGATGATTATAACCATCAACAATGAAATGTCAAAAGCACGTGCCCCGGCTTTGTGAAGTAGTTAAAAAGAAAGCTTAGGCTTTTCCTAGGTGAGGGACAAAGCATACCGTTGACTGACAGCCTCTCCTCAAATATAATGAAGTGTGTAGTGCGTGCATGTGTGTGTGTGTGTCCGCGCGCACATGAGAAAGATAAAATCTGTGTCCTTGCTCCTCCAGAATACCATTTACCTTGAATTAATCAAGAATTATCAAAATCTGTGAGCTACTCAAAATGTTATTTATCATAAACAAAAGCTATAGAAAATGATAGATGTGACTCATGTAGTTCTACAATTAAGAACTTATTTATGAAATGGTATCATCTAACTAATTAAATTTCTACATAAAATCTTTGTATCTGACCATAGTAATTGACTGCAAATGATGTGTGAACACTGATTTCCGAAACAATAGTTGTGGTCTATATTAGTAATAATAGCTTTATACTGTCAAGATTTACTAGTGATAAAGTGTCCTAACTTGCTCCTAAAATAAGAGTGCTACATTCCAAAATAACAGGGAAAAGAATTAAAAAGTCAAGAACATAATGAGAAGGCTACTCTACATATATTAAAAGCTAGCAATGTCAACACAATTCCCAAAAACTTGTATTGTAAATATTTTAATTTATAATAATCCTAATTTTTAAAGAAAAATTGTTCACTTTTAAATTTTAAAAATATTTTAAAATGTCAAAGATTTAAAAGAAATAACAGGGAAAAAATTTTGTTAGTCTGTGTAAATCACAAGAAAGGCGTGAAAGTCTTTAAATCACAAGGAGGGCATGAAATATACATGATTACATTAAGATACATTTTAGCTCTTTTAAAAGAACAAAAATTAATCTATTCAATTACACCCTTCAAGCTAATCACTGATAGTCTGACTTGTTTAAATCAGTCATGCTAAAGCTAAATTCAGTAAGATAGAAATGTTCCAGTTTGTTAACAGAACAGTGAAATATTTGATGGTTAAATAAACTGCAGAGGGGGGAAAAGCTAACTCACTGAAGGCACTAAGATTTTATCAAACACACAGAATTAATCCTTATTGAATAGAACCATTCACAAATCAAAACTCACTGTACTTCAATACTTTCAAGCAGCACTAATCAATTACAAACCTTTTCTAGTGCTTCAAAACTCATGTGCTTTCAATTTTATACACTGGTGGTCCTCAAGTACTGCACTGGGGCTGAGTTGAGAAATTCTGTATCACAACTTTTTTTTTTCCAACCAATATTCATCTCGAGGGTTTTTTTCCCTCCTCTCAAGAGCTGCTCACATGAAAACTGTGGTAATATTTTTATACTGTACTTCTTTGTTGAAGCAAAAGGTTAGGGGTTACCTAAATACCTCAACTGTATATACAAAAAAAGGAAAAGGTAAGTATTCATATAAAAAAATCCAATGGGACTAGATTATTTATTTTTGCATTTCCTATGATTAATTGATGCAACCATGTACACTTGAAAACTGATGGCAAAATAGGTTAACATCTCAAATTCCTCTCCAAAGTATACAAATACCAATCTTCCACAACTTTTGTTCCAGGATACTGAGATGTGACAACTTTAAGTCAATAGTGAAGTCATACAAAAACTTCTCAAAAACATTAAGATTGCAAATGTTATAGCCTGGCAAAGTCTCTTAGAGATAATTTTACATAAAGGGTTCAATAGAACAATCTACCTCTAGTGTCTTTTTAAAAACCTTACACATATGGCTCAATAGACAAACACCAACTCAATGTGAAAAAAAATCCTTCCTACAAATACTAAAACTGTAAATGCGACAAAGCATAACTATTTTTTCTAGTCACTTATCATGCAAGACTTATTATTAGGCGGGTGCTGGCAAAACCCATGTTAATTTAGGCAGAGACAACCCAATAGGTAATCTTACTGCACAATTTTTTTCTCCTATACTAGTGAACTCTTTAACTTCCACTGAAGATGAAATTCTGCCCAAACCTGGCATTAGATATACTCCAATAATAAGGATAACAATTCTCCAATGCTTACTATTTTTTAAAGATGAAAATAATCTAAGTTGACTATCCAAAGTATATGGAAATTATTCATGATATATGAAATGTTTAATATCTTAACAAAAATCTTTAGAAAAGAAAGTGTCACATAATGAAAATACATACCTTAATACAATTATTGCCATTTCAAAAAGATTATGAAATCCAGTGGGCCCAGGATTATTTTATATATATTTTGATTAATGTGTTAAATTAAAAAAAAATAATGCGGAAATTCTGTATCTTATTCAAAGAGAATTTCCTTACCATATTAACCACAGTTGACTGTAAGTTTTTGTCCACTCAACAGCGAACACACATGAACAGGCCATATATTTCCATATAACTATTTGAAGACCTGTATTGCAATTGGGTTTTTTTTATTATTATTATTGCAATTGAGAGTAAATGTTCTTTTTTTATATTGTATATAGTATCTTCATCTTATGTCAAATTCTTAGAATGCCCTCATTTTATACTATTTACTGAGAATATAAGATTCAGGGTTAGGAATAGTGTTGGATGGATATAAGCAACACCATATTAAACGTTTCAAGTTTTTTGTTATTGTTTAACAGCAGCTTAAATCTTAAGCATTTTTTAAAATAAATATGCTTTCTTCTACCAACAAACAAAACCATCACCATCTAACATGAAATAACAAATAATCCTGAAATACGATGAGCTGTAGAATTAAATTGATTCTTTAAAGGCTAGTTGCTACATAAGCATTTAACGCCTGCAGTGCGGGAAAAAAAAAAATCACAACTCTTGTAAATGCTCTAGGTTCTTATAATAGTCATAAATCCAGAATCCAATATATAGCCAAGGACTAAAACCACCAACTATGATTTGGGCTCTTACAAAGGGATGATAAATGTTAGTTTACCTTGATTAAAAAATTTTCCTCTTTTAAATCAACAGTGAGCAAAACAAGAAATTCTGCAACACATAGATACATTAAATGAATACAAATTTCAATAATGCTTAAGATATTTTAAAATTATATTGGTTAGAAAATTTACGAAGTTAACATTATCCTCAGAAAAGTATTTAAGATTATTTTGACAGCTAAAGACTGTTATCTACACTATTTATATTGCCATACTTTAAGAAATTATATATGATTAGGGACATTTCCAATAAGGTGCTGCAACTAAATATCCTATGCAAGGCAAAAAAAATTTTTTAGCCACAAAATCAAATAATTTTATTTGACTTTTCAGTTAATTTAGGCATTTTTACATCAATAGTCTCTACTGGAATCATCTCACCATCAACTATAAAAAATATATTTACATAAATGACTAAGTTAAAAATTCAAGAACTTAAATACACATTTATAGGTTTCCCAAAAATTATGTGCACCATGAGTGTGACAAACCATTATTTACATACTCCTTTTGGTCAGATATCTTACAACTAAATCCATTTTGTGGTTCAGTAAAAGAAAATAAAGCAAAAGTAAAGAAGCTAGCCAAATTGCAATAACAATCATCAGTAAGGTTTTGAAAACACACACACAAACACACACACACACACACACACACACACAGTCTTTCTTTGGAAAAATTAGAATAATGTGTTGTAGTATTCCACAGAACTTTATATGCACACGGACACATCTTTTTATACAGAAACAAAATGCATATACTCAAATTTCTTTTGACTATCAGTCCAGCTTTAAAATCTTTTATACAGAGCATATACACATGCATGGGTATGTGAGTACATACACACACATCAGTGACTACAGAACTTGGGATAACGATTCTAAACCATGAAAGAAATGTAAATTAACTGAGGTACTGTTTATAGCTCTTTTGTAAAGGACAATTAATTATTTTGCATGTGCACTAACAGATAAATGTCAATTTATAAAGCTAATAACTGAGGCTAGCCATCCACTAGGAAATTCAAGACTAAAATAAGCAAATACTACAGTTGTAAATGCCAAGGACATTGTTTCCCCATTATATACTTAAATAATGACAGTGCCCAGTTATAAACTTAAAAAATGATAATTAAAAACTGACATCCGGTGAGACAAATTATTATAGTTTATAAGGGCCAATATGAATGTAATCGGCTAACAGACCCCTGGTTTCTGGATACTGTTTCAAAGAACAACTCCAGCTTGCAGCTTAACAGGTATATTTTCCACATGTTCATCCATTGCCCATGCAACCTGGGTAAAAAAATTAAAATTAAGCATTTGGATTTTTAATTTCCGATTATTTAGTTTCTGTAATAATTTTATTTATAAATTTCTCTACTGAACTTCCCAGTAGAGAATTTAAAAGACTTCAATTTCCAGGATAATCTTTGAGCAAAAAGGAATCATTATTTCTGCCATGTGACTAAAAATTATTTACATGACTTTAAACAAGGTAGATTCAGAAAAGGATCATTACATTTATCTTCATAATAAACTGTTATATTTTACAATCAACATTTCAATGCATCACTCTTATTGTATCACTGTAATTCGATCCTTGAAAACAGGGGCATGAGTATCCAAAAGGTTCAGGGTGCAGATTCCTTTTATCAGTAATAATTTTATTATATTTTCATGTAAATCCAGCTTGGTTTTGAAAAAAGCAAAAGTATTTTTGAAGTAAATTTTCTTTTTATTTCAGATAATATTAAACTGCAGATATCTACAACACTATGGAATCACAGAAAAAACTTTTATGCTGATATTCTATATATCAATCACTATGTTTCCCTTAAAAAACTGCTTAAGTGTAAAAGTCTGTAAGCATTTCATGCTAAGTAGCTAAACACCCAATTCAAAACATTAAGACATTATGAGGAGATATCTATTAAAAAAAAACTTCCATCAAGACAGTAGCATCCTTAGATATAAGCTAATAGTTACCAAAAATAATCTAGAATGGTTGTTACCTCTCATGAAAATCTATAATGCTTTTAGGTAATTAAGCTTTTGACAAAATGCAGAAAAATTTTCTAGTGCTCTTACAAAGTTCAATATAAAAATGAACATACTTAAGAAGATAATCAATAAAGCAGATTCAACTTACAGAGACAATGCAGTACATTTGGTAAAGCAATGTAAATGTAAGACAATGTGATCCAACCTTTAATCATTAATTCCACCTTGTCTCCGAAGAAACCTCTCTTTTTCATATTACTATAAACTTCAGATTTCAGAAAGAATTCTTTACATTCCCGCAGCTATTAAAACTAAACACACATACACATACTCTTTCTTTATAATTTGGGAGGAAAACATAATATTTTCAAAATTTTTTACCACTAGTATTCATCTGTTTTTTAAAAAGTTATCTGAATTATACAGGGACAATCAACACTGTCAGAATAATTTCATCCTTGATTTACTAGTAAAGATTTAATAATATATTCCCGTATCATATGCGTAAGCATGTATTACCAAATATTTTAGTGTGCCAATACAACTAGAGAAAACAAAGGAAAAGATTTTTTTAGTTATCATGCACAAGTATCCAGAAGGAAAATTTAGAAGGCTCATTTTTAATTTCATATATAGTTTTATTTTTTAAGTGTAATGCTAAACCAAAATATATCGTGACACACTTAAAAAAAGCTTCAGTTTTTTAAAAAAAAAACAAAATATTTGGCTTATTTCATTGCTGAATGGTTAAACAACTCTATATATGGTTAAACAACTCTGTATATGTTTATATATATAAACAAATTTTTACTGAGACATGTTCAAACCATTTTCATGGCTATGAAATAAAACCATGTGCTTCAACAAATAACAAAATATTTTGATAAAGTATTTACAAAGTAATTACATATTACATGTATAAAAAGATGAGATTGTCTAATGAAACTACATTAATATCTGTAAGTCATAAAATTTCTACTTTTAGTTTAAATCTTATTCAGCCAAAAATATGGTCAATTCATTGTGTTTCCATAATCCAAAAATATCTAATACCTTCACTGCTCTTCAATGGAATCTTTAAGAAAAATCAGCTACTCATTATTATAAGCTGACAAAAAGATACTTTTGGAAAAGTAGCTGTGAAAAACAATGTGACCTGAAAATTTACACATGAACTTAAAACTTTGATACTTAAAACACATGAAATAAACAGGGTAACACCAAGCAAATGCATAAAATGAAATTCTACCTAGCAACAGCAACATACCGAGATGCCACCCTAACACAGGTATATACAGATATGTGTATCTATATACATAAATGATTGTTAGAATAAACACTCAAATTGAAGCTTGCCTGTCAGACTGCTCAAATCAAGAGTAACATCCCAGTAACTCCAGAATTTTCTCCTAAACTGGTTAAGATTGAAAAGAAACACATATAATTCCTAATTTTGCAATTATGTGTAATACTTCCCTTAATCATAAGACTATCACTTATTCTAAATTGGCTGGAAAGCCTTGCCCCTTGCATTTTGTCCTGTACGTACCTGTTCCTTATCAATTATGGTGTATCTTCAGCATTCGGAGAAAAGGAAAAAAAGGTTCAAAACTTTAGCTGAGTACAAAATCATTAAATCAATATACACAAGACTACTTGAAAAATACTCATTTCTAGAAGGTCAGAAAACTTGCTTTTTTTAAGCTGATGCATCTACACATAGAAAGCAACTTTAGTAAGTTCTTTTGCTACGCCATAATGATCTGCTCCAGAAACTCAAGGGTACCTAAAACAACGGACTACCTGTTCTAGCCATGCTTAGGAATGTGTCCAAATCATTTTTATTGATTTAACCTTTATAGGAATGCTACATATCCTCAGAGCAAAACATTTTGAATGTATTTATAATATGATACACTTTTGAGAAGCCATGAAAAAGAAAGCAAAAAACAAATCTAGATACCCCTCCACCCTTAGTTGTTATGGGTTTATTTTTGTTTATTTTAAACACTACCAACTGACTAAATACTAAGTAATTCTATTTGGGAAAAATTACTTTGGCACCACTGTAAGGAGAAATGAAAATGTATTTTGAAAAAAAAAAGTGAATTTAAATAAATTCTAACTTAAGAAATAAAACGCCTAACTTGATAATGATGTCACACCTACAAATTTTAAAGGATTCTAAACACTCCTTTCATACTCTAGTTACACATTAATCTTGAAACCTACAAACATATCAAACTTAAACTTAGAGAATTTAGTCCTTATTGAATAAACTAGGCTGTACTTTAGTTTACATTCTGAGACCTTACAGAGAAAGTTCTGTGTAGCCTATCTCTCTAGCTTTCTGCAAGTGGTACTTTATAAATGGCTTCAGCAGCTAATGCTTGCATTAGTTATGCTTGCCAAATAATAATTCATAATATTATGCTTCCTCACATTATGGTTCATCATTAGTTAACTCGAACTTCACCTCTAAAGAAGTTATACTTTCACTGCAGACTGTTCCCTTAAAAAGGCAAGAGCTGTTGAGCATTTCCAGATGTAGTCCTCAAAAAAAGAAAAATCACAGGCAAATCTCAGAGAATACTGAAATTATTAACAAAAGGGTAGTAAAACTGGAGTCGCTACTTATTACTTCAATTATCATCCATGAGTTTAAATTAAGAGCTGAATGTACTATATTTCAAATTAAGAAACTTATCATAGGTACAAGAGCATTGATTTCAGCTACCTGGCAATAGGTAAAATCACATATTTCAGTGTGAGACAAGATTCTACTGGAATTTCTGAAGGTATAACAATTACTGAACATACAAGAATAAAATCATACTGCTACTCTTTGAATAGGTAACTTATTTTTATCCTAGGTAATATAAACTTGGGTTCGGCGGTATTATTTTCATTTTGTCATCAATTTTTTAACAAAACATTCAAGCATACATAAGATTATGAACTAAAATCAAAATAAATTATATGCAGCCTACTTCTCTACAGCAGATCCAGGACTAGAGCAAGGCAAGTAAGGTACCTAAGGTGCAAAATCTGAAAGTGAGTGCCTCCTTAAATTTTGTACCCTAGGCACTCTGCACATTAGTATAAACCGTTTAATGAAACATACGCTAAGCAGGGTATCACGGAAAAAAAAAATGCTTAATATTAGAATTTTAAGAAACTAAAAGTAAATAAAAGTCAAATATTTAAGAGTGATCTGATATGTTAAAAAAAAAAAAGAACCCACTAGTAGTTAAATGTAAATGAACATTATAAAAATGCTCGTTTTATATTCTGATCAGCAGGTAAGAGTTCTAATAGTTCGCAAATTTTCTTCAAAAGAGACTCGTACTTGCCATAAACTAAGTGACCTTATCACTTGACCATAAGGCTTAAAAAAAAAAAAAAAGCATTTTGCGTTAAGTTCCATTAAAAAGTTCACAGGGTTATACAGTCCAATGGTGCGTAAACCTCGTTAATCAACAGAATCATCTGGGAAATGGGTCTGGAAGGGAGCTTTGGAAGTTTTTTAAAATAAAACTCAGGTAAATTAGGCAAGTTTGAGAATCATTAGATAGTCAACTTTCAATACACCCCAAACTAATCAAAAGATAAATGTACAAAATAGATTTCCAAATTTTCTCCCTACTAAACATTTGTAAAGCTGATTTATAAAAAGTAAGATTAAATTTTTAGTTCCTTTCTTTCCTTTCCTTCTAGTAGAGATGTTAGTGAACGGTGATATGTTCGACAACTAATATTAATAAAGAAGCATGGACAATTCAATAAAACGAAGACAACCAAAAAATATTTATTTTCCATTAGGGTCAAATAGCTATTTTAAGTACATAAAGAATCTATTTAAAAAAAAAACTTAATAATTTAAACTTTAATTAGGCTCATGTTAACATATTGAAAAAATCAATATGCCTAAAACAGCCCCATGGTTTCGGATTTGAACTGCCGACCTGTTGGTTAGCAGCTGTAGCTCTTAACCACTAGGCCACCAGGGCTTCCTTATACAATACACCTTAACTAAATTGTACTTTGTATTTATGTTAGCTTTTCTTTGTTCTTTTTATTATACACAGAACAAAATGTGTTTGCCTACCAGGTTAATTTTCTGGAATGAACGACTGTTTGGTACTCACCTGTTTATATCTAGGGCCTAACACAGGCTTATACACCAGGATTTAACATGCAGCAGAAATTCAATAAATGCTCAATGAACATGTGATCAAATAAACTTGTTTTTACCTCTAAAGCTAATACAACATTTAGCACACAATTTAAAGTATGCTGTGCTTTTTAGCTGAAAATCTAAGAAAATCTAACATTTAAGTGTTTACTATGTCAGGCACTGTGCTAAACCTTTTATAAACATCTCCTTTAAGCCTCACAATCCCCTTATAAGAGATGCGTATTATAATTACTTACAGATGAGGAAACTGAGAATGAGATAATGAAACCTGCTTAAGATCACACAGTTTAACAACTGGGATTCAAACCCAAGCCTTCTAACTCTTAATAACTATCTCGCAGTGTTACATACGATTCTAGTGAAGACACTTTGTAGTCTTCTATTTCATCTGTAAAGGTGTTAGTTCTTAGAAACATAATTACTCTAAAGTTATTAAACTGACAAAACACAAAAAGGGAGAAAAATTTTTTGAGTCTCCGAATTATCCCAATACAAATTTTTAAGTGGTAACTCTTCACTGAGAGTCAAAGAAATTCCAATAAAATAAAATTTAAGAGTGTACCAAGAGTTAAGATTTCAGTCAGGTTTAACCAGAAAATAAAAGTTTCAAGGAACTAGATAATTCTTAATCAATCAATAATCTTATTCAATGTCCCTACTATACAGTATACTCTGTAAGTGATATAAAAATGCCTCATTTTAGGAGTTAAAAATTAAACTGTTCTGAACACAAAGAATCTATAATCTTCCCAATACATACAATTAAAACAATAGTGGTTACAAACATGGGCTTTGGTGTCAGTTAAGTCTGTAGTGAAATACTGGTTCCCATACTTAACTGGGAGCCCTGGTGGTGCAGTGGTGAAGAAGGCTGGCTGCTGACCAAAAGTTCAGCAGTTCAAATCCACCAACCACTCCTTGGAAACCCTGTGGGGCAGTTCTACTCTGTCCTACAGGCTCACTATGAGATTTTAAGGAGTAAATCTTTGACATGTACTATTCACCCCAATTTCCTCCACAACCATTTCTCCATTATTACTCAAAGCAAATTTCTTAGAGAAGCCACAAAAGAGCTCTAGCTGCCTTTTTTTTCTTTTTCTGGAAAAGAGCAGGAATAAAGCTGAAAGATTATATTTCTCAGTCTATATGGATACACTAAAGAAAGGTGCCCTATCAGCAGCCACAGGTAACACTAGGTAGATGACGAGACACTACCTGAGGAGCGAAGAACTGAGAGAGCTGTTTAAAGATCTACAGATGTCAACACACCTGTCCAAGTATTCTACACTCACATTTACTTTGATATGTAATGAGCAAGCCAGCATCTTTAAAAAATCTAAGCTAAAATAATCTATTAAAATTAAACAAATACACGTACAAGTATAAAATCATAGATACCTTCCCTTAGAATAGGAAACAATGTATAAATTTGCATGTCAATTTTAGTTGAAAAGATCTGGTGAAAAAGGTTGAAATTGAATTTGTCTTGTTACCACAGGAAAACTATTTCAGAAGTAATGAGTACAATGGGGTGAGATAAGGAAAGCAGGGAAATGGGCAAAATCTACAAAAATCACTACCAAATAGGAGATAGTTAAGAGTCTTCAGTGGTTGTGATATAATTACAAGCTCTCTGATTCTGGTACCCTATCTGGCAATGGAGACAAGAATTTAGGAAAAAATGTGGTTAGAAATAATAGCTAATTGGGTAAGATAAATCACTGCCTTTAGTTTAAACTCCACCAAAGGTTCACACTTGTTTCATTAGAAGCCACATAAAAAGGTGGTGAGGGGAGAGAGAAAAAGGGTTATAGCTGCAGTCACAGCCATCAACCAATGAAGCAGAGAATAAATTTAAGAATCACATGGTGATTTGGTATTCATTAATCGGGTAGGAAAAAAAACGAGCCTGGATATGAAAAACACGGACAAGTTGAAGAGATGTTACAAAGAAACCAGAAGAATCTGGCAGCAGCATTATTGGGAGAGACAAAAAATAGGGAAAATAAGATTGCAGCCTAGAAGGGAGTGATGATGTTGCCAATGGTTATGAGGAAAGTGGGGAAGGGTTTAAGTGGAAAGAGTTTTGTCTTTATCATTATTAAAGTTCAGTTTAGTAGGGAAAAAACTGGGTATCAAGTTATATAGAATGCAATCGCAATTTTTAAAATTATCTACGGGTGTGTATTTGTACAGGGAATTCTGATGGCATAGTGGTTAAGTGCTACGATTGCTAACCAAAAGGTCAGCAGTTCAAATTTACCAGCTGCTCCTTGGAAACTCTGTGGGGTAGTTCCACTCTGTCCTATAGGGTCACTAGGAGTCGGAATCAACTCAACGGCAAGGGGTTTCGTTTGGTTTTTTATGTGTACAGGAGGAACCCAAAATGGTAATAACAATTATGTTTAGATAGAATTAAAAAGACGTTTTTGTTTTTTATACTTTTATTTTTCAACTAAAAAAAATGAATATATATCACAATTTTTTTAAATATAGGTATCCTCTAATGTTTAAAAAGCTTATCTTTCCTGAACCCACACAACAAATTTGAGACAGGGAACAGTATTTCTTTTACGCTTGAGTAGTTCAGAAAAAGAACAAATTCCTCCCATTAGAAACTATTTTTAAGTGAGAAGATTATTTTCAAAAACACCACAGAGTCTCTCACATAGAGCTGGCAAGGGTTTTAATGTCCCTTAAGTTTAAGTACCATTTATACCAGCTATTATATAACCTCGAGCAAGTTACTTAAGCTCCCATATGTCTCAACTTCCATATCTGTACAAATATCACCACCTACCTTGAAAGTATTCTGTAAAACTCAAATATAACACGTGTAACATGCCTACACTAGGTCAGACAAAATTATTACAGTAATTAAGTATAATCAGCTTTCCAATCCTCGAATCATCATAAGCTCTAGACTGGACTACTCATAGTGTGGTCGACAGTCCAGCAGCATCAGCTTCACCTGGAAGTTTGTTAAAAATGCAGAATTCCAGACCCCATTCCAAACCTTCTGAATCAGCATCTACACTTTCACAAGGTCCCCAGGAAAAACAAAGTTTGAGAATACCTGCTCAAAATAACATCCTAAGAGGATATTCAACTTGTTTATATTATGCCAGCTCCCTGAAGTTGTCCACTTCGTTTCTGTTCCAGAGTTCTTTCTGAGTGAAGAAAAGTTTCCTTAGAGTTAACACCTAATTCCTAATTCTGAGGGACTCTTGAGAGTAAGTTTAATCTAACTCTACTTCCAAAAGGCCAACTTTTCAAACCTGCAGGTACCTCTCATGGTCACCCTCAGTTTAACCACAAGAACTGAACAAGAAAGAGTCCTGTGGTTCATAACTCTCTCCTGTAAACAGTAAGTCTGTAATACTTTGAGACACTCTGTAAATTACTAAGCAGCACTACTGTATTAACTAGTTACTAGTGGTCTATATTTCTCCATGTTGTCAGTGATGCCTCGTCACAGTCCTGTCCAACGCCTTGTCAAAGTTTAAAAACACTATGTTGTCCCATATTTCTGAGACAGCTATCTAGTAGCCCTGACACAGCACAGGTTTTGTGAGGCTTAAAATCACTTAAATTAAAATCACTTTGTTCTTAGTACTCACCTTCTAGGTACTTACGAGTCATTCTTTTAATAACCCATTCTAGAATCTTAATCAGAGACCACAAGCTGACAGGTCTAGAGACTTTCATTTTGCAAAGATTCTTTGATATTGTATACTATTTGCTTACTGATAAAATATTTTACAATCACAGGTACCTATTCTTGACTTTTTTCCTATGACTACTGAAAGAATAAAACAGGAAACATGGAAGATAACTGCTATATATGAAAAACTGCCAGGCTAAACAGAGATTCTAAATTTCCTTATTTAGAAAAATAAAACGTGATATGAAAGTACAGATGCCTGCTAGATTCGGTAGTATATTAAAACCATTACAGAGCTCTTAGAAGTTTCTCTCTTTTGCAGGAATTTCTTATGCTGCTTTAAGCAGAACTTTCTTTTATTTCCTATACAGTCAGGAACTGCCTCATTTACTTTATATAAAATTTCCCTTACCCCTTATCTATGTAGTTATTCTTGCTCGCACCCTTAAAACGGACTTGCCTTAACTGTCCATTTAAGTACTGATTTATTCTTTTCATTCTTCTATCTGAACCTTCTTTTCATTCAAGTCCATAAGAGCACTGCCTTAGATATAGGCACAATAATACCATAAATTTAGAGCTCACTAAAAATTAAGAATATAGAAAAGCATGCCAACTTTTTTGGCAAGGAAGTTGAATATAAACCAGCACTTCACCTCTGACAGAGAAGGCTAGAGAAAAAACCTGAATATGAAAGGAAAGTCTGCCTTAAAGACAAAAGGAATATACTTAGCAGATGGAGTAAGGAAGGACATTTCAGAAACCAAAACCAAATCCAATAAACAAAGACAGGAGCTAAGGCAAGGGAGACAGTAAAAATGCCTGAAGTATAAGACAGTATTTAACAGAATGGTTCAGTAGTTACAATATACTATTCTCTGAAGTCGGATTCTTATTCTTGAGTTGAGAAATGTCTCTGTTTAACCTAGTTGAATCAAAATCTAGCAAACTGATTTATGCAGCAAAAGAACTATAAAATGTTTCTATGGCCATTATCTATTTGCATGGGCCACCCAAATATCTAACAGGTAGTTCTACAAGGGAAAGAAACTTAAAAATAAAAAGTGTGATAGCCAGAAAATCAGAAAGTCCAAGTGAAATACCTCTAGTCACAGAACAAAGTCGCGATAAATTATTCCTCTTGATCTTTTTTAACTTAACTTCATTTAGTTATTTTTGAAATCTCTACACCCCCACATTCTTTCTGAAATGGTATGACTTAAATGACTAAACTGGAAGTTGAGAGAACAAGGATCTTATTACTGAGTTATCACAATACAAGGACATAAAACACTGAACTTTTCTGGACCTCAGTTTCATAACATATCAGTACTAAACCATTTAACAGTCTAAAGCTTTTTGTCAAATTCTTATGTTTCTGTTTTATCTATTTTATTCTAGATAAAAAAAAAAAAAAAACCCATTGCCATCAAGTCAATTCCGACTCATAGGGACCTACAGGACAGAGAAGAACTGTCCCACAGGGTTTCCAAGGAGCAGCTGGTGGATTCGAACTGCTGGCCTTTTGGTTAGTAGACATAGTTCGTAACCACTGTGCAACCAGGGCTCCAATTCTGGATAGACCATTATTTCCAATGATATTCCTGGTCCACCTAAGCCCACACACAACAGACATCATGGTAGAAGGCATTTTTTTCCCACTGACACCTTGTATGGCCTTTTCAACTCAGGTCCTCAGGAGCCACTACTAAACAATGGGGTTTGCAGACAAAATGAAAGGCTTTTAATATTCCATGTCTGAGGGTTTATATTTTCAGTATCAATGAACATCATTATTTTCCAAACACCTTTTAAAGGTTTCCTATTGCCTATGGAAAACTCCTTAGTGTGACATTTGAAGCTTGCCATTCTGATACAGATCAAAAATTTTATCTGTATTTCCTACAAACACATTTTTCTCCAAACCATTCAACCCATATGCCTCTAGGTTTGAGCACATTGCTTCCCTTACTTGCCATGTTCCCAACTTACCCTTACTCCAAAATTTCCGCAGTTCCAAATGCTGTCTTTGGAGGCAGAGCTGAAATTATTTTCACCCGCTTTCATCCTCCAAATTGAAAATCCTCTTACCTATCTCTACATTCTAGTAGTGGTATATCTGCATCTCTTTTCAGATATTTATCACCATCTACCACCTGCCATTCTCTGTCTCTGTGTATTGTGTGTGTGTGCATGTGTGTGTGTGTAAACATACATGGTTACACTAGACTGCTGACTCCTGTTTTTTTTTAAACTGCAAAATTCATTTTTCACATGAAATGCTAAAAGGCACATGAAAAGCACAATAAATGAAACAGATTTTTAAAGGAACCTCTCTAGCCAAAAGAGAGAAGGGTTGAGAAGTAGCTAGAATCTCATACCCTCTCGGGGGCAGCCCCTCGGGCATCTTCATAAAGCACAGACCTATAGCACACTCTATGAAGACTAGGAATGTACTTACTTTATCTCTCTCCTATGTAGGAAGGCAACACTGTATAAAATCAGATATTCCTGGGATCAAATTCTAGCTCTGCCACTTAGAAACTATGCCCTCTATGCAATTCTCTATGGAAAGCCTGAATCTCTCTGAATCTAACTCCTCATTTGTAAAATGGAAATGGTAAGGCTCATCTCATGTGATGACCA
The DNA here is from genome assembly GCF_030014295.1 of Loxodonta africana. NCBI lineage: Eukaryota > Metazoa > Chordata > Mammalia > Proboscidea > Elephantidae > Loxodonta > Loxodonta africana. The sequence goes on from NC_087342.1 coordinate 108,200,675, forward strand.
CATGAGGTAAGACACACAAAACTCATACTGCATAGTAGTGATAGCATAGGCATAGAAGATTTACCATTTCCTCTCTCTTCCCCTTACTTTCTTCCCACATCTTCTGGCCAAATGCCTGCCATATAGGGAATTAAATAAACATTTCCTGAATAAATGAATGAATGAACACAAACAGCTGTCTAAAGAAAAAGTAAGATTCTTTTTTTTAAAGGATTTGATAACAGGCACAGGAATAAAAGACATGCTGCTGGAAACCCTGATGGTAAAGTGGTTAAGAGCTACAGCTGCTAACCAAAAGGTCAGCAGTTCAAACCCACCAGGCGTTCCTTGGAAACCCTATGTGGCAGTTCTACTATGTCCTTTGGGGTCACTATGAGTCAGAATTGACTTGATGGCAACAGGTTTGATTTTTGGTAAAGAAATACTATATGGGGAAAAAAGGGAAAATACTTAAAAATAACTTCCTATGGCTGAAAGGGAAGAAACGCAGTTTTTTATATAACTAAAATTTAGAGACATTTTCAATAAAAATATCTCATAAATAAGTGCATAAGTGCATGTTTACTAGCTGAGAGAGGAAAAAAAAGCTAAGACTAAATAACTGTTCACATGCATTATATTAAGGCATATGAGCTAACAATATAATATCTGGCTACTAACTAAACTCAGTTCATATTGAACAGCTTAGAAATAAGAATTATAGTAAATTAAACTACTGTGAACAATTACCATGTTCTTTTAAAATGAATTTAACTTTACTGATTCAGGTATGACTTATGGAACAGGGTTCTGATTTTCTTTCTCAGATGTGTTTCCTTGTTTCTCAAGTTACAAATGTAAAGTTCTGCAATTGTATTTAAAAGCTTTTGGTGGCACAAGTTCGCAAAAGAAATACCTCAACACAAATCATTATGGCACATAATGAACCCAAAAGGAATGGGCATATATCATTTAAAGCACGATGTTAACTTTGATAAAAACAAAAGTGGACCCCTAATATTTCTTTAAATTGGTTAATATACATAAAACGCAGCAAGGTTTACATTCTATATACTTTAACACACTTGATCCTCTTGAAGTCTGTCTACAAAAGCAAAAAAGAGTATGTACAAAGTACCGAATGAATCAAACTGAATGCCATCGAGTCAATCCTGACTCACGGTGACCCCACATGTGTCAGAGTAGAACTGTGCTCCACAGGGTTTTCAATAGTTGATACTTCAGAAGTAGATCACCAGGCCTTTCTTCTGCAGTGTCTCTGGGTAGACTTGAACCTCCAACCTTTGAGTTAGCAGCTGAGTGCGTTAACATTTATACCACTCAGTGAATCCTACGCACACCGTAGAGGAAAAAAAAATTCAAATGAAAGAAACATAATCCTGCAGGATTATCCTTTCAAACAGAGGGCAAAATCCAAGTGGTTTATTTTTCTGGATTTAAAAAACAAAAATTTTAAAACTTCATATGATGATGAAAATCAATAAAATAAAAGTTAACAGCATAAAAAAGTTAGTGACACTATTAGCACAATATATTTTGAAGTAATGGTAAGCTGCAAATCAAGATTAGGTCTTATTCTTTGAAATTATTTATAGTCCTTCAAATGAGAAAAACAGAACAGAAATTAGATTATAAATATCTCTTATAAAAACTTCATTCTATCAGAGCAACAAGGTTAAAGAACGATTTACCAAATTTGACTCCTAAAGATGACTCTAACAGAATGCTTTTCATCTCACTTCATGGAAAATATGAAACCTCTTCCTTTTCACTACACCTATATGAAAGCTAAAGTCAGTATGTTATGAAAGGATGCTATTAAAAATGATTAGTATTCCAAGAACAGATGTACATTTCATCAGAACATTGTGTATCTATTTATCAGTAAATAATTTTCTATACACAGTATGATGACAAGTTTAGAAAAAGAAGTGCCTAAATACTGAAACATGATAAGTCAATAAAATGTTAATACGGTTATCTCTGGGTCATGACACTGCATCCTTCTTTTGATCTAGAAATTCCAGAATCTCTCAAATAAACATGTATTACTTTTACACTCCAACCAACCAGTTACCCTGTGTCAATTCCACCTCTTGGCAACCCCACATACATCAGAGTAGAACTGTGCTCCATAGGGTTTTCAATGGCTAGGACCTTACAGAAGTCGACTGCCAGGCCTTTCTTCTGAGGCACCTTAGGTGGATTCAAACCTCTAACCTTTCGGTTAGTAGCTAAGTGCTTAACCGTTTGTACCACCGAGAGACTCCAGTTTTACAATCATAAAAAGTTATTTTAAAGTTATATAAACAAACATAAACGTGTGTTTGAGAGCGTGTGTGTGTCTCCCTGACTGGCTTTCTTATGAATAACGTATAGCTGTCACACAGAAATGAGAAAAAAACAAAGTAGAAAGATAACTTATATTATTTAAGAATAATTAAGAAAATATTCTCAAATCTCCCTAATGTAACACAGTTGTTAAAGGCTTGGCTCTCGAGTCAGAAAGATGGGATGAAATCTCAGTTCTACCACTTAATAGCTGGGTTAAGTTTGGGAAAGTTATTTAATTTCTCTAACCCTCAGTTACTTCATCTAAAAATTTGCAAATAATATTATCCAACTAACAGTGCTGTTAAATTAAATAATATGCATAAAGACATTAGTGCACAGTCCATATTTACTGATGCTGGTATATGTCCTCTTCTCACAACTCTGTGTGGCTAAAATAATATTCTTCAGGTTTCAGCTTAATGAACTCCCTTGGAGAGGCTTTCCCTAAACTAAGTTCCCTTGCTATAATATTTTATAGTGCCCCACATATTTCGCTTCATAGTCCCTATCACAATTTATAATTTTTATCTTTGTAAGTGTATATACAGTGCATGGAACATCAGCAAGTAAAGTATGAATGAATGGATTTATGAATAGAAAGAGTTTTATAATTTTTCCTTATTATTAAATTTTGTCTCTGTATAATCACGGGGGTCCTGATTATAAATGTTATTCCCTATAATTATGAACAGGGTATCCAAATACGAATTTAGCACTTTTGGAGACAAGTATACTAAGAGGAAAAAAAAAAAAAAAAGGGGGCATCACAAGTACTTGAATTTAGTTCTACATATTTAAAGTCACAATGATGGAATCACAGTAACTCTACATTTTTTTCCCTTAATAGTCTATTAATCAGCCTACGAAAATAAGGATTAAGAAAAATGTTAAGTTTCTTGCTTGCCTTTTAGTTTACCTGATGAGTTTTCTTTAAATCATTATCTGCTACAACTGTGATTAATTTAAATTTGATGTTTATTGATACAGAACTCTGGTGGTGCAGTGGTTAAGCGTTTGGCTGCTAACCAAAAGCTCAGCAAGTTAGAATCCACCAGCTGCTCCTTGGAAACCCCATGGGGCAGGTCTACTCTGCCCTATAGGGTCGCTATGAGTCAGGTTTGGTTTACTGATACATCTAGTAGACAGTGCCAGGTAATATTATAGCACTAATTCACCAAGTGTGATCTCTGGACCAACAGCATCCTCACCTGGGAAATAATTAGAGCTATAAATTGCTGTGACCAGCCCAGATTTAGTGAATCAGAAAGCCTGAGGATAAGACCCAGCAATGTTTTAGCAAGGCCTTCAGGTGGTAGATTCTAATGCACACAAAGTTTGAAATCTACTGCATTAGAGGGTTTGTTCTTTTAAGTCATAGGTTTCATTGGTTCTCATCAATTTAATCTGTCTTTACATCTCATTAAAATACTAATATTTCAGCATTATCCAGCGGCACAGTAGTTAAGAACAACAGCTACTAACAAAAAGGCTGGCAGTTCAAATTCACCAGTTGCTTCTTGAAAACCCTATGGGGTAGATGTACTCAGCTCTATAGGGTCACTATGAGTCAGAATCAACTTGATGGCAATGGGTTTATCGGGTTACCTCTAAGGTACTTTAGTGATGACATCTGTCAGTAATGTAAGAAAGGTGACCAAAGAATGACTGCTTGATACACTGTTTCATCCACACATGCTGCATAATCGGTTCATGTGGTCACTGTTCTTTTTGGGGGCAGGGGGATATCAACTCCTTCTAAATAAAAAAATCTTGCTTTAGAAACACTAATTGTCGGTGGTTGCACAACATGATTAATGTAATTGGTGTCACTAAGCTGTACACATGAAAAATGGTGAATTGGCAAATGTGTTACATATATTTTTACGGCAATAAAAAAGAGAACACAAATTTCAAGTAAAACTGGAAGGTGACTCAAAACCACAATTACTCTGTTTTCAAAAGATGTTGTAAGTCAAAGGTAAAAAATATAATCTGAGTCAAAAATTTAACTAAAAGTACTACCCCTACATGTAAACATGCATACTAGTAAGTCAAAGGTTTCTAGCACATGAGACCACAAACTGCAAAAGCAGTTTACTACCAAGAAAAAAAAAAAGTTAAAAGTAAATAGAACACTATAATACAGTAAGACAAAGACTTTTTTCTAATACCACAGTACACAGAAAAGCAACTAACCAGGCTGGATAGGTCAGGAAAGGCTTCCTGGAGGATGGGCTGTTCAAGCTAACTCTTCTATTTCCTGTTAACATCCTCTAGTCCTCCAGCTCTCTTAATTACTACTCTACCAAATTTTATACTTCACTGAGATCTCCAATTCCTTCTGCCACCCCTCATTTGATCAATTCCTTCGAACTCTTCTCTCCCACCCCTTCCCACCAGCCTAGACTCAGTAGACAGAGCTTCCAACATCTCAAACTTCAATATCCTTCTGACACATCTGCCCTTCAAATACCTAGATCAATCCAAATATCCTTCTTTTCCAGCTCTATGCCCCAGCAGCTACGCACTGCTACAGAAAGTTGTACAAATGCTGACTAGCCTGAGATGAGCCCTTGACAGCACTGGGCAATACTAAGCATATGCCTAATTAGCTTTCTCTCTCTGACTCCACAGTTCCCACTACAAACCTTCACCACTCTCCTCAAGCTTCCCTATCCCACGTCCCTGCCACCCCAGCCAGTGGCCTTGCCTACTTCTTCAAAATGTTAAAAATGGTAATTAGGCATAACTGAAAATAAATATTACATCAGACCTTTCTGATGGATAAAAAAAAATATCTTGTGTACTGAATTAACCCAGCCAGCAACCAAATTAAAATCTATAACACTGTCTTGTTAAGAGAAAGAATCATCCCCAAAGGGCTTAGAAATAAGTTTTCCCCTACTACCTGACAATTTCAGAACTGAAAACTAGGCACTATACTCTCAAAACTGATTATCTTTCAGTTTACACACCAAAGATCAGGTGAGTTTCTCAGAAGAGAAAGTTGTGTCAGGTGTTCCCAGCTTAGGCACTCTTAGATTTGAGTCTTTAGGAGACTAGAAGCAGCATTCAAGGCGGGGAGGTGAAACACTGCCAGAGTCTGACACGACAGGCAACAAAATGAGCAGCTGCCAAGGAGGGAGAAAAGATGAGAATCATACAAATAAGGACATAAATTCAAACAGCACAGCAAAGTAGGATCACTAATCACAGACACAAACCATATGCCTCAGTGGTGCCTAAGGACACCACTATAGTACAGGTAGAGTGCAACATTTCAGAGTTACACCAAAGCTTCAAAAAGGCTAAACTGTACCTGGTATTCTGTTCATAAGTAGTCATACATGGAAATAACCTACTACAGAAACATCTTCAATAAAATGGTCAGAATAAGACTCGTCTGATCACTTTACAAGATGAGTTTCATTTATTCATAAAATGAAGACTGGATTAAATATATTTATTCTTTATAAATTATATTGCACATAAACCAAAACCGAACCAAACCCGCTGCCATGGAGCCTACTCCAACTCAGAGCGAGCCTACAGGACAGAGCAGAACTGCCCCATAGGGTTTCCAAGGAGCAGCTGGTGGATTCAAACAGCTGACATTTTGGTTAGCAGCTGCACCCTTCACCACAATACCCCCAGGGCTCCATATTGCACATACACCATGTATATAATTCAATTAGAATAAAATTTTATGTATCTATAAAACAAATTAAGCTACTCTTTTGTTTCTGGCCATCGTTGCCCACCTTTTCTAAAATTGAGGGGACAGTCTGGCTGGTTTTTACATACTGCCAGCACAGCACAATTCTACATTCAAGCAAGAAAAACAAATATTAAAGAAAACTGAGAAGTTCTTCAGAGTCTCTAATCATATACTAGCCAACCAACCCACTCATTAGTCAGTTGTTTTTGGTATTTCTACCCAGTGTTGTTTCAAATAAACTTTCTAAATGTAAAATTACTTCATTAATCAACTTTAAAAGTAAAATGAATTGCACAGACCAATGTTTGAAATCTGAGTATACAGTAAAAAGCATAAAAAGGAAAGAAAAATGAAACTGCTTAAAATTTGCACTTAGAATTTGTTTTGGAACGTGATAAAATGATTCCTAAAAATTCATCTGGAAGAATAAAAATAGGAAAAGAGTCAACAAATATTTTAAAAAGAAGAGTTAGGAGGATGGGCATGAACTATAATACCAAATATTAAAACATATTAAGAAGCTACAAGAACTAAAATAACTCAGCATTGGCAAAAGAATAGACAATTCAATGGAACAAAGCAAGGAAAAATAATTTATTATCTGATAAAGGTAGCATTCTAATTCCGAGGGGAAAGGAAGGCTTACTTAATTTTTCATGGTGAAACCACTGGCAAACCACTCTGAAATAAAACTGCTTTAACTTAAATTGTTTAACATTCCCTCTCACCATATAACAAAATAACGGATTAAAAAATATTTAACTGCAGAAGCTAAAAGCCTAAAATAGAATAAAGATAAGACAACATAATATAGTACCTGAAGATTGGACTTTCTGTCAAAAATGAAAGGTATAAAGATAATGCTGTACAAGTATATTTACCGAAATGGTAAAGGCTTAATACATATTAAGTGAAAACCAATTTACACAACAGTAATTATGAGCTACTGATACATTTTTAAAATTTTCTTATATGCATTGGAAAAGATCTGGAACGAAATACCAAAGCATTAAAAGCAGTAACTTAATTCGGTGACTTTAAAGTGTTCTTTACAATTTTCCTGTATTGGCTGAGGTTTTTGTTTTTTCAGAAAATAACATGAACTGCTTCTGTAATAAGAAAATATAGGAGGCACTTCATTGTGAATAAAATGTTGATATAACAATTCCCTTACTTGTTACATTTCCAGGTTGTTGTTTTTGTTTTTTGTGTTACTGGGGATGAAGGAGAGTTATTTTATTTGGTTCTTACATATAAAACCCACCCATACAGAACTGAGCCAAGATCTTCTGGCTCCCAATCCTTTCACTTTATCATGCTAATTAATCAAGCACTTACTTATGGCAATATTGTTCTTTACATCAATTTGCCCTTTAAAATGCTGTTTACATTTTATTATAAACTCTGGATAAGTTTTACTATATATAAAAAACAAACATTGTCCCTGTTCACATGCTTCTAAAGGACTGGAGTATACGAGGACACTGTTAAACTCAAATTATAGACTGGAAGAGGCAGGATGAAAAATGCTACCACTGCTTAACTTAGAAGTGGATTGTACTCCAAGTTTGGCAGTTTGTAAAGTAATTCCACACAGAAAGAATGTTATATTTGTTGAATAACAAATACTGATTTCCAAGCCTGCCCATAAAATTTAACTTAACCCATAAAATGACAGAGAAATATTACTAGTATATTGTTATTCCTTTTAAATGCACATGACCAGTCAGTGTAATACAAGAGTAGGGAGAAAGCCACAAAAAGCTAATAATCAGGACTTTAACAGCAATGGCAAAACTAGTTATAATGTGATTGTTTTAAGATAGAGCAATCTATGAAAAAATGTTTGTGGCAACTAGAAAATCTTCTGAAGACTATAGTAGCCTTTTTTTAAAACAGGTACATGGTGTTTTGCTTAACAAAATGTCTATGTCCAAAAAAGATTAATATGTAAAAAATGGTATAAACATTCATGCCAACATATATAGTGTGTGCAGTATAATACATTAAAAATATACACACTTATATACGGTAGCACATATATTAAATATATTAGACTACTTCAACTCCCATTTTCAATGGATGTAATGTAAAAGCACTATCAGTCTCACATCTAGAGAGAATCAAAACTGTGCCTCATTCAAGTATATAAGACCAGATGGGCAGCACCTGCCCTAAAGCAAAGACAAGAAGGCAAGAAGGGATAGGACAGCTGGACAAATGGACACTGGGAACCTGAAGTGGAAAGAAAAAGGGAGAGAGTGCTGACACAATGCGAGGACTTTAACCAATGTCACAAAACAATTTGTGGATAAATTTTTGAATGAGAAACTAATTTGGGCTATAAACTTTCACCTAAAGCAGATTAAAAAAAAAAAACTGCCTCAGCAAACTTAAAAAACTGTCATGGGCCTTGAGAATCAACGAACAGTTAAAACCAAAGAGATTGATTCGTCTATATTAAGAATTTACTGTTCTTTTTCAAATTACACCTTCTTAATTTGGGGAGCTGTTTGCACTCTACATGAAAAGAATTTTATTGTATGGAGCCATCAACACATAATCATAGATATCAGACTTTAATTTCCTACCCAAAATCACTAAGCATTTTCTGAAATATTTTCAGTATCGAAGAATCCATTTCAATCCTGTACCTTTTATAAAGATTTTGAACTTGCTACACATAAAACCAGAAAACTCGAAATCTCCACATAATAAAAAGAGAATAATAAATTGACAAAATATTACAGAACATATTGCTAACTTTATAGCTAACAGAAATTCTGCAAATCTAGCTACATAAAAATGAGAACCCAAAACTCACAATAATATTACATATTCAGTTATACATGCTGCATGGTAATCAAGTACAATACCATATGTTCAGAGCTATAGCCAGGATTTTTAGAAAGACCAAGTGTGAATGTATTATGTATATTCACAAAACAACATTTCTAAGAAACTGAACACACGTTAATATTATGCATAACCCAGAAAAACCCAGAACCCAGTGCTGTCGAGTCGATTCCGACTCATAGCAACCGTATAGGTCAGAGTAGAACTGCCCCAGAGTTTCCAAGGAGCACCTGATGGATTCGAACTGCCGACCCTTTGGTTAGCAGCCATAGCACTTAACCATCACGCCACCAGGGTTTCCATATTATGCATACTTTTATAAGATGGAGGAGTCCCTGGGTGGCACAAACAGTGAACATGAATATAATATTAAACCTACCAATTTACATTTTCTACAACATGGTAGCCACTTACTACCAGTGGTCACTTAAATTTAAATTAAATTTAAAATTCAGTTCCTCAGTTGCTTAGCTCATTTCCCACCATCAAGAGCTACATGTAGCTAGTGGCTATCATACTGGACAGCAGAAACAGAAATTTCCATTACAGTAGAAAGCTCTACTAGACAGCATGCTGTAATATAGACAAATCATTTTTTCTCCACTAATTTCTTCACATAAAATTACAATCATTTCCCTCTGCACCTGAAGCACTTTTTAGAAGCTTCCTAATCTATGTTGACGATAATAATTATTTTTAAAAAGAGGATAGTTAACGTGAAAGTGCTTACCACTAGCAAGGAACTATGCTATGTGCTTTAATTCAGTATCTCATTTATTGCATATTAACCCTGTGAGGTAAAGCCCACAATCCCTTATCTAAAACCTGTTATTTCAGAATTTAAAAGTTTTCACATTTTAGAAAGTTAATCCTACACATAAAGCACACGCTACAAGGATAAATGAAGATTATAAGCAGCCACATCAATTAGAGGCAACTTCTGCCAGCAGATTAGTTCAGAACAGGTATGTCCATCTTTTAGTATAAAAAAAAAATTCATAATTACACTGCAATTTTAGAATGAAAGATCTGTGAATTTTTACCTGTTTTTCCTCATATAACTAAGATTTTTGTCACAGAATTACTCAAATGACTCCACCTCCCTGAATTTCAAGAATTCATTTTTAAAAGTGACCAAGATGTTTTTCTCCCTAGTAATTACATATTTTATCCCCAGAATGGAAGTCTTATTTTCTTTTCAAGAGAAAATTAATAGTGATATTGAAGTACAAATTCAAAATTGTATCTTGCCCATTTTTCTAATGCAGGCAATAAATTCAGTTGAATCTACCAACTTACAACATTTATTTCATTTCTGAAAGAAGTATAATTAACTTTTAGTCACATCAAAAAAAAAAAATGTCAATTCAGACTCACAGCAACCCTACAGGACAGGGCGGAACTGCCCCATAGGGTTTCCAAGGCTTTACAGAAGCAGGCTGCCACATCTTTCTGCCACAGAGCAGCTGGTGCATTTAAACTGCTGAGCTTTCAGCTAGCAGCCAATGGCTTAACCACTGCGTCACCAGGGCTCCTAATATTCTCAATCTGCTTTTACATATATTCTCACTTCTAGGAACAATGCCCAGTTTCACATCACAATTTGAAAATTTTCATTATTATAAAAAACTGGAGTATATCTTAAACTATCCCAAACAGGTGCATTTCACAAAAAGTAGAAGGATAAGTTTATCCACATATTTTTGCGTACTTTAAATATCAGAAATTAAAATCAAGTATTTAATAATGATAACATACAAAATTAGGATAGATTAAATATTCAACCACAATATGGCCAAGTTTATATACTTGTAATATAAGTTTTATATCACAAATATGGGTTCAATAAGGAGTATATGATTTCTGTGAAAACTATATATACTTTGTCTTGATTACTGATTTGCCCTTGCTTAAAAAGATTTGGTGGTTAGATTTAAGAAACTGAAATAAATGCTATGACAATATTAATGTCAACTTAATGACAACTTACTCTAATACTTCTAATAAACATTAGACCCCATTACTAATAACTGAGTTATTAACGGAATGATTATTTTGGCTTTCACATTATAACTTCATTACAGCACACTAGTCACATAGTAAAAGTTAATTTATAAAAATTTATAATTTTTCTAAATCAAAATAAAAATTTTATTGACTGAAATGTACTTTAGCATAATTGTCAAGAGCACGGACTCTGTAACAAGACGTCCTGGTTTAAATCCAGGTTTTGCCACTGACTAGGTAATTTTTGGTGAGTTACTTAATGTTTGTGTGTCGATCTCCTTGTCTTTTATCACCTGTCAACTTTTGCAGCACTCATGACTGCTACATGATTCAGTGAATTATTTTCAGTGCTAATGTTTGTTGTTGTTAGGTGCCATCAAGCTGATTTCAACCCACAGTGACCCCATGTGACAGAGCAGAACTGCCCCATAGGATTTTGTAGGCTGTAATCTTTACAGAAGGAGCCCTGGTGGAACATGGATTAAGTGCTCGGCTGCTAACCAAAAGGTCGGTGGTTTGAACCCACAAGCTGTTCCACAGGAGTCCATAAAAATTACAAGCTTTGGAAAACCCTATGGGGCAGTTCTACTCTGCCCTATAGAGCCAATATGAGTCAAAATCAACTTGACAGCAACGGGTTTTTCGGTTTTTAATCTTTACAGGTACAGAACCACTAGGTAGTTTCAAATCATCAACCTTTAGATTAGCAGCTGAGCTCTTAACTGTTGAGCCCTCAGGGCTCCTAATCTCCTCATCTGTAAAAGGGACTAACAGTACCTAAACTACCTCATAGGGTTGTTGTGAGGATTAAATGAAATGATGTGGAAGTACTCCACAGAGTGCCTGGCACACGGTACGTTCTATATAAGCATTTGCTATTATCACTGACATTATTAAAGCACCTTAAAAATTGTAACGCATCTATATTAGCACTTTTTACTTTTAGGAATTTCTCTTTTCCCCATTTTCCTGAATAACTTAAATGCACTAGGGAAATACCTGAAGAAACCTTGTCACTTTAATAACCATCTACTAATAATTTAAATATTTACATATTAGGTCTCTTTAAAGACAGATTAAGGTGAGAATAAAGCCAGGAACATAGTCTTTCATAGCTTATAACTTCATAATACTAAATAAATAAATAAATGACAGTTAATGATACCATTTTACATATGCAACAATGCCCTAGTCTAGTGAAGCAAGGATCAAATATATTTTGATTCTAATCATATAACTGAAATACCTGCACTGTGGATTGAATACAATTTCACTTTCCAATTTACAATTGCTTGCATTTAATAACTTAAAACTGAAAACCCTCTGGACCCTTCTAGTACATATTATTCAAAGAGCTGTAATAAAGAACATAAAGCAAATTTACTCAGTTATATGACACCTGCTATCATCCCTAACCCACTATCAATTGTTTAACTACCAATCCTTTAGTTTAAAATCTGTAGAAGCATTTCCTAACGCTTCACTTGTGGTATTTACCACCCAAATTTAAAATACAGTAAGTTCCTCAAGGTCAGGATCTAATAGAAGAACAGACTAGCTGCCAGTTCTGTTATTTAACAGCAGATCATGACCATTTCCTTGTGCTTGACAACTAGATACTTTCCAGTGAAAACACTCCCTGGAAATGACACTACAATATTGTTACTGATTTACAGAGTAGGGAGCCAAAAACAAGCAGCTCATTAGCTGTGAATGGGTGTGGAAGGCTAGTAGCAGTAGAGGACTGAAATGCAGCCACACAAACAGGCCTGGAACTCTGTAACAGCATCAGTAAAACAGGGATTCACGGAATGAAATTCCTGTCACACACACACAGAGACTTAAGTCTGCACTTTCTCTTTTGAAATAAGCACATATGCAAGGTTCCAATGTATGTTATTTTAACTTTATACAATCAAAACCTGCCAAATTTTATACAAATAGAAAATACTGACAAATTTAAAAGGGATTCCCCCAATTCTGGCCCTATTTCTCTGTTCTATGAAGCAATTCATAAGGAGAAAAATACCTTCAGACTATAAATGATGAATGTAACTATTAGGAGCGGCCTCTCTATGAGGTCTGAAATAGAAGGAAAATGTACATTTCTTCCAGAGTTGTAGCCAAAAACAACTTCTGCATTCTGAATCCAGCTTAGGCACATCGGTTGAAAAGATGTTTGCAAAAGTATTTAATAAGAAAGTGCTGAATTTAGCTTTTATTTTTTCTCAGTTTTCCTACATGGCCTGCAGTCCATCAAATTCACTAAATAGAACCCCTCCTAAGTATAAATGACAAAAGGAAAGACCATTCTACATCTTTCTTCTTACAGAGAGCTATTTCTACAGATCAGAAGTCATCAAGCTTTGTCTGTAAAGGGCCAGAGAGTAAACATTTGGGCCATACAGTCTCTCTCACAAATACTCAGCTCTGCCGTGTAGCATGAACACAGCCATATGCAATAGGTAAATGACTAAGCATGGCTGTGGTCCAATAAAACTCTATTTAAAAATCTGGCAGTGAGCCAATGGGCCCATGGCCATAGTTTGCTGACCCCTGCTATAGATCACCTGTTTGTTACCTACTTACAAATATATTGTTTTAAAAATACCACAAAATTTGAAATATGATGCCTGGGATTTGCTTTGAAATACTTCATATAAAAGAAAAGTAGATCATGAGGAGGAAGGTTAAATACAGTTATCGTTAGAGCTGGATAATGGATACTTGGAGTTCATTCTACTATTCTCTTTAACTCCGTGAGTTTGAAAAATGTCCAAATTAAAAATGTGGGAATCTATGACCTAAATGTTTTCATTGTTGTTTAAAGTATCTTCACCAAGCAACTATTGGGTATATGCTCAGTTTACCTTTGAAACACAGTCATCACACACTGGCTATCAATATACACAGGCATCACATATACAATTTTTTTATCCATACATATACTATATACAATATTCAATACTATATACTACATATAAAAAAAAATAGCTATCAATATACACCCTTAAGAGGAAAACACCTAAGCTTTCAACAAAAACATTCTTTTAAGCTGCCTGATAAGTCATGAATAATGTATCCAGAGGAAAAGAGGAGCTCTAATGTGTTGGCCCCCTTCTGCAGATAATTGTCTCCTGAACCAATAATAAAGGAAAACTAGCGTACACCAGCAGAGAGCAGTTCTAATAAATATGCTACCTTCCATCGACTCAAGATATGCAATTGCACTCAATGCAAGAAGACAGAAATCACGCAGATAGGTCCGCAGAGAAGAAACCTTACTAATACTGTACAATTTCTCAAAGCCTGAGTTAATGTGTCTTCATAGGTTCTAAATGCTTTCCTGGCCCCTGAAACATAGCGACTTTAAATATTATCAAAAATAAAAATAAAGCAGGCTCACAGGATTATGACATTTGAGAAAAACTGAGAGCTCCTCTATGAAAACATTTCAACTAGCCAACCATATAATCGATCTCAAAATTTTCGAAAACTAAAATAGTAATAACCTATCCAGTCTTGGGCAGATATTACAGCAAAAATGTTTATGTGATTAGTCATTCTACCTTTTATAAAAATGAACCAATATTCACTTTCATTAAAATATATACCACCGCAACATTTTTATCCAATTTTGCTTCTTCTGGATAGGGCTATTTAAGATGTTATCAGAGACTATTTCAAATTATTTCCAAATTAATTTTATAAATTGTTATTTCTATAGTCTGTATTCAACAAGAATAAATTTAAAATAAAAATAAATGAGATGCAGAAAACATACTTACATCATACTCTGTAATTCAACTGCAAAGCTTACAGACTTCCCTGCGTTTCTTCCGCTACTCGAAGTAGCAGTGGACATTGGGCTGGCCACAGTATTATTCATCTAAACAAAAAACAGAAATAAAGCTTACAAAATGTATTTTAATTACAAATAAACACATGAAAAAAACAACAATGATTACAAACTCCTTCAAAAAGTATAGAAAAATTTAACTTTCTGATTGTTTTATATAAAACTGATTTATTTATACTTAGTGCTCTCTATTACAATGAGATTTTAATAGAGAAAAATGAAATGATTGTGAGGATGATGTAGGACCCAGCAGTGTTTCATTCTGTTGTACACGGGGTTGCTGTGAGTCAGAACCAACTTGACAGCACCTATCAACAACAACGTTAAAATGAACCAGTAAGGTGGAAAAAAACTGCTTAGTCAATTAGGGCACCACTCACTCACTTTAGTGATAAACATTTCAGTACCTATTTTGCAATAAGTAATAGAAGAAAAATACTCATTAAAATATTTTAATAGAGCTTTGATGTCCAAAATATGTTCTAGGGAGTCTTAAGGTTCACTGGAGATACCTGAGGGAGGTCCCACTGGCCCCCAAACATGCATGTCCCCAATTTCATCAAGAACAACTCCGATTTTTCTCTTCTATAATGGTGTTCCAAGTAAGATTCCAATTAAAGAAAGAGTTCCACCACTGTAAAATGCAAAATTGGAAAACTATAGGATAACCTAATTCCCATTTTAACCGAAGCATAAAATGCAAATAAAAATAGAAAAAAAAGTCAACCACTGGGTCAAAAGTAAGCACTGTGATGTTTCATAATCTTAAGGATTTAAGAAACTCCATTTAAAATGTGACATTTCCCAATAAAATTAAACTGATGCATAATGGAAAAACAAGATGTCAGTTCTGCTGTACACCATTTTACTTAATGCACGTGGCAGTCCCATAAACAACTATTACATACTAAGTGTCCAATAAATGTTATTTTACATTTATATAAACGTTGCAAAACCATAGCTCTCCTTAAAACAAAGATACTTTGAAATTCTAAAGAAGAATGTAATTTAGAACTAGCATATGATAAAATAAAGCTGTACTGAGAACTTTTAAGGAAGCACAAAAAACTAAAAAGGCAGGTCCTGGGATCAGACTGCCTGGTAGTCAGTAGCTCTGCAAGTTACTTAACTTCCATGCCTCAGTTTCCTAATCTATAAAACAGGAATGATAATCTCTCTTTCTTGGGGTTGTTAACAGGATTAAATGAATTAATACACAAAGTTTTCAGAATAGTACTTGGGATGCAGTATATACCTAATTATGTTAGCTATTATTACAAACAGAAAGATGTTAAGAATTCTCCCTTTTTAATCTGCTAAAAAACTTTTATATGAGAAATTTAGATTCATTATATTTCACAATCACATAAGTTTAAGTAACTAGAATATTTTCACTAAAAGATATCAAAGCAATTCAACATTAGGTAGCTTCCTTTTAGGTTCAATTTTCACTATTAACATCCTACTGCTACTAGTCATCAAAAAACACACACACACACACAAAAAGTTTTTGTGTGTGTGTTTTTTTGCTACTACTCATCCTAGCTTAAAGTCTCCATCATTATCTTTGATTCCTTCTCTTGCACTCTACAATTTAAGAGGCCAAGTATATTCTACTTTATGTTCTCACATCCTTCCCCTCTCGTTCTACTGCTATGGCCCACACTCTCTTCTTACCTCAGTTCATTCTACATATTGCTGCCAATTTTATCTTCCTAATGCCTCCCTCTAATCTGACTACTGAATGGAGGCCAAACAAATACAGGGGACCTCAACAAAAATCACTCACCAAGGGCTTAGATGGAAGGGCTGGGACCCATAAAAGAAGGCTGAAAAAGAGCTACCACGGACCACTGCCTGAATGTAGACCTTACATACAGCTTTTGAGAAGGCAGCAGGACAAAGATCTAAAACAAGTAGCAGACTACCTGTGTGACTGCAATATCCCTCCAGGATAAGAGCAACTAGGTGCCCACATAAGCCCTGGTTCTGCTCTGAGGAGCCTAATGGCCAGGCCGAAGCCATTAGACAGAGAGTGCATGCACAAAGAAAGAAAAGAAAAAGTCCCACTCAAATTGAGCTTCAAAACCAAAATTCAAAAACACATAAAGAACCTAATGCTAAGATTCCATAGAAGAATCCTGATCAACAGAGGGGACACACAGAACACAATTTCATATTCTCACAGACTCTAGCCTTTCTGTAGCCACAGAGGGTAGATGAACCACTGAAACTACTGCCCTGAGATAATCTTTAAACCTTAAATGAAAATATTCCCTGAAGTTGTTTTAAAAAATGAACAATAGTATAGCTTCACTAGTAAAAAAAAAAAAAAGGCTGCCTTGAGCATTATGTTCTTTTAGGAACCATCTATATGGGATCAAATTGCAACAACTTGAAAGACCAGATAGGAACTTAGGGGACAATGAGCTTATGTTAATAAAGCAGGAACAACTCAGAAAAGGCAGGTGAGAATGGCTGCACAACTCGAAAAAGGTAATCGATGTCCCCAAACGGTACAGGTAGAAAGTGTGGAATTTGTGTATGTTTTGCTGTGTATATTCTCAACAACAACAAAACAAATAATTTAGGAAATTTTTTTTTTAAAAGAACCTAACACTAAGAAAGGCTATCACTTTTCTTAAGCATAAATTTGTCCTATTTTTTCGCAGAGACGTTAGAATTAAGTATTGCATTCTACAAATGATATAGGAATAAAAACATTACTATTTGAAAATCAAATTAAAAAAAAAAAAAAGAAAATCACCAGTCCAAGACTGGGGGAAAACAGACAGGAAACCAAGTACTTCCAGTCCCTCTAGTCCTACAGAATTCAGAAAAAGTGCTAAATGGAAAGTAGGAACCTGGATTTCTCAAGGACCACAGAAAAGGCTTTCCCTGCTGTCACAACAGAAGACTGACAGAGGCATCCTGGAGAAAATGTTAACTCAAAAGATGAGCAGACATTGCTGGCCCTTTTTTCATTTTACAAATCCAGACACCCTGCTTTAACTCTCTCAGCGGGAGACGTTTCAGAAAGTAAATTTGTAATAAAACCACAGCTTTCTTCGGTTGTCCTCCTAGGGCAAATGTTTCACATCAAGAGTATTTATTGGTCAGAGGAAAAAGGTCCCAATCCCATTTTATTACAACCATGATCATCCTTGCACAGTCAAGTTGTTTAATTTTTAAATCAAACAGGTGAATAGCATTTTTCTTGACATGATGAGCTGATAGCTCATTAGACTCTTTAAAATAACTATTTTCCGTGCCCACATTTTGTTTGATGATTTAGATAATTAACTTCTTTAGACATTAACTTCTTTACACATCAAAGTCCTATCATTCCAATGCTTTATTTCCTTTCTTCCAGACATTAAAAAAAAAAAAAAGTCGGTTAAAAGCAGAAGCACTCAAGTCAATTTTCTCTAATAAATACAGTTAACATGGAACTGAAAACCTACTGTAATCTTCTCAATGGGTTAATGTCCTGCAGTTGTTTTAGCTTTCAATCGAAATGCAGCTGTTTGCCATATTTCACAAAATGAATTCAGATGTGCAGATTGGAACCTAGATTATTTCAACATGCCTCAGTTTAAATGTGAACCCGAGGAATAAGTTCATTTCTGATTAATACTATTTAAAACTTATTATTAAGCCAATAGCCAATACTATGTCACATCTGTAAACTCCGGTTTCAGAGAGAAAACCTGACATTTACATCTTGACTTAAAACAAAAGGACTTGACGATGTACCCCTTCCTTCAGAAAACAGTACTACAAAAATAAATTTTCAATTGTATTAAAGTTACACATCACAAAAAGTTAACTAAACAAAGTATAATGAACATGTTGCTGGGTTTTCTACTTAGACTCCATTATTTTTGGTGACTAAATGACCAAAGAATACCGTGAAACATCCTTTAACTTAAAAGAGCTGAAAAATTGAAAACCTTATTATTAGTTACTAGTTAAAATAACAAAATCTGGATTGTAGAATCCATCAGTCTACCCATTTATTAAAAGACAGTGGGATTTTATGTCATTTCTTCTATTATATCTTGGTTGAGGAAAATTAATTCGGACCTATGTACGGATTCTGACCATCTACATACAGTGTCCCGATTCTAATCTTCATAACCTGAACATCCCACATAATAGAAACAGAAAACTGTTATAAGCAGAACATTTTCATAAAACTCCAAAGGCAGGAAGCAATTATGGTTAAGCCAACAGTATTATGCACTGCATTTTAGTTATAAGAAAACTCAAATTACATCATGATCTCAATTTCTCCTGCTGTGAAAAATAATACCAAATGGCCATTCAATCACTGAAAACACCAAAATGTAAAAAATTAAAATATACAAAATTCTAAAACATCTATACCTAACTTTCAAAATAAACCAAAAACCAAACCAAATCCACTGCTGCTGACTCAATTCCGACTCAGAGCAACCCTACAGGCCAGAGTAGAACTGCCCCACAGGGTTTTCAATGAGCGCCTGGTAGATCTGAACTGCTGCCATAGCACTTAACCACGACACCACCAGGGTTTCCAAATAACACAACGATAATTCCAATATATTAATACATGCCCCATTTCAGCAGACTCTGTAAGATATAAAACCAAGTATCCACTCAGTTATCTGCTGAGAGAAGTAACATGAATAATCCAAAGAAGAGATGATTCACATACAATTTATGTTTTTAAATCAATAGCAATTTTTCTGAAATCATCACTAATTGTATTTTTCATAACTAGAAAAAAAAAATCATTTTTATTCACTTAAAAAAAAAAAAACCAAACCTCTTGTCACCTAGTCAATTCCAACACATGGCAACCCTGTAAAATGAAGTAAAACTGCCTGATAGGGTTTCTAAGGCTGTAAATCTTTATGGAAGCAGACTGGCACATCTTTCTCCTACAGAGCAGCTGGTGGGTTTGAACTGCTGACCTTTCAATCCACAGTCAAGCACTTTAACCACTGCACCACCCGGGCTCCTCTTTATTCACTTACCATATATCAAATAAGTTCAGAGAGGAAATAGCACTGTATATAAACCGGTTGTCAATTCCCACTCATGTCAACCTCACGTGTGTCAGAGCAGAACTATGCTCCACAGAGCTTTCAATGGCTCATTTTTTGGAAAAAGATCACCAGGCCTTTCTTCTGAGGCACCCCTGGGTGGACTAGAACTGCCCATCTTTTTGGTAAACAGCCAAAAGCATAAACCATTTACAACACCCAGGGACTCCTAGCACTAAACATACTGTAGTTTGTCTATTTCCTCATCTTCAGACTGGTAACTCTTTTAGGATAGTGACATTGTTTTATCTGTAATTTTGGTACCTAACATACTCGCCTACATGGCTAATGTTCAGTAAATGTTAGCTGAATAAGCAAATGATTGAATGCTGCAACAAAGAATACAAAGATAAAAAGCCTATATTCCTGCCATAACCTAGTAACATTAACAGACATACCCAATGGAGTGAGTTCAGAAACTGTGCACAGGATATTATGAGAACAAAGGAAGAATATCAGAAACAGCCAGTTAGGAGACAATTATACCAAGATTTAAAATCTGTTACAATTTTAAAAAAATTAAAAATAATAAACACTTGCCATCTTTAACTGCAGTTTAAAAAAAAATAAGTGAACAGCAAATCCAAATTGCCCATATCTCACTGAGTTGTTAAAATGAAATATGTGAAGACGTGAAAGTACTTTAAAAATTATGAAGCACACCATACAAGAGTAACGCCTGATCTAAGAAAATATTCTGCCTTACCGTTCATTGAGTGATTACCTTTCTTAAAAGCTACAACAGGAAGAAGTACTTCCTAGTCAAGGTCACAGTTTAATTTTGTAACATGGATAAGAAGCTACAAATATTTATAAGGAACACCTAGTGATCATAATGACAAGTTACTAGCTATACTGTAAGCAGGAAAAGAACCACTGTTTTAATGTAATTACCAAGGATTTCATATTCATAGGCAGAAAAACTCTTCTAAAATACAATTTCCTGGTATATTTCCTTCCAACAAACCTGCTTCTCTGTCCAATGACATTCTCAATTCTGTAAGAGCAGCTTCAATCCTCAGTCACGTAAGGCTCCTTCCTTCCTCCCTGCCTACACCCAGGCACTCTGACCCAAGCAATTTTTCCTTTAAAAAAAAAAAGGCAATTCTAAATCAATCACTCCTTTTTAATCTCACCTTAATCAATATCCTTACTACCTTTAAAACCCATCCTCCAGCTTTCTAAATAATTCTGCATATTACCTACACAATAAGCATCGTGAACACTTGTTACTTCTCTGCTCAGAAGCCTCTGCCTGGAGAACAAAACCTGTCTAAAAATTAGTTCCACTTGACCACTCTAACTTCCTTTTCTTCTACAGTAGTCAAATCAAACATTCAGTATCCCCCAAACCACCCCGGTTCTCTGTTGGATCTTGACCCCTACAATTCTTCCTGTTTACAATACCTTCTATACCCTCCCCACCTACCCAAATCCTACTGATCTAGAAGAGCACAACCTAAGCTCAACATCCCCAAGAAGACTTCCCAGATACACAACAACAAGGAATTCTCCTTTCTCTGATGTCTAATTATTTTAGCTTAACAGTAACCCTCTATCCCTGGGTGGCGCAAACAGTTAAGTGCTCAACTACCAACAGAAAGGTTGGTGGTTTGAACACACCCAAAGGTGCCTTCAGAAGACAAGCCTGGAGATCTACTTCCGAAAGGTCACAGCCTTGAAAACCCTATGGAGCACAGTTCTACTCTGCACACAAGAAGTCACCATGAGTCAGAATCAACTAGATGACAACTAGCAACAACAGCAAACCTATACCCCTTCCTTCCCACTACTACTGGCAGGTGACTGTACCTCCTACTTCACAGAGAACAGCCATTACCATATTTTTACGAAAATAATGTGTACCTTCTACGTTTGTTTGCCAACCACGCCCTCCCCCATGGGGTATTTTCATAAACGCCACTATGCCAGTTTTTCAGTACACGTTGCTAGAAAAAAAAGTAGTATAACATGTTTATGAAAATACCTCACAGGAGGCAGGTGCAGCTGGCAAACAGACACAGAAGGCGTTATCCGTGTAAAAATATGGTATTTAGTAACTCCCTCCACTCTCCTCTACCAAAGCCACTGCATCCTCTTTATTCTCTCTTACAATAAAGGCACCCTCTTACTTAAAGTTAATGCTCCATCTGTGCTTTGGATTATTCATTTCTAACTATTTATTGGGCACCCACTACAGAACAAACACTGTGCTAAGAGTTACGGATACAGCAGCGACTAAGCCAGACAAAAAGAAATAGATTCTAATTCAGGAGACAAGCACATAAACATAATTTCAGGTAGTGACAAATGTTATGAAAAAAATATAAAACAAGATGATTTCAAATAGGTGACATTTCATATAAGATCTGAACAAAGTCCAGGAAGGAGCTCTGGAGAGAACTTGAAGGCAAAAAGAACAGCAAGTACAAAGAACCTGAGGCCAGTGTGGCTAGAATGAAGTGAGCAAAGAGAAATAAGCAGCAGGAGGTAAGAGCTGAAAAGGCGGCAAGAGGCCAGATCATATAGAGCCTTGCAGGCCACAGGAGGTTAAACTTTAGTGGAAAGTAATGTGAAGCTATTAGAGAATTCTGAAAAGGGAAGTGACTTGAAATGTTTTAGGGTTTTAGAAGATAACTCTGGCTGCTATGCTATGCTATGAGAATATACTAAAAAGAAGCTAAGGGTACAAGCAAAGAGATCACTTAAGAAGTTACTGAAATTGTATAGCCAAGAGATGACAGTGGCTCGAATTAGTGCAAGAAGTAGAGATGAGAGGTGGTCAAATTTCTGGAACATATTTTGAAGGCAGAGCTGATTTAAGGAGCCCTGGTGGTGCAATGGTTAAAGCCGTCCTGCTGATAACCAAAAGGTCAGCAGTTCGAACCCACCAGCCACTCCACAGGAGAAAAATCTGGCAGTCATCTGTAAAGATTTACAGCCTTGGAAATCCTATGGGGCAATTCTACTCTTGTCCTTTAGGGATGCTATGTGTCAAAATCAACTGGACAACAGTGGGTTTGGTTTTTGGTTTGGTGGCACAGTTAGGTGGTCAATTGCTATCCAAATGGTTCACAACTCAAACCCACCTAGCCGCTCCATGGGAAGAAGATCTGGCAACCTGCTCCCATAAAAATTACAGCCTAGAAAACCCTATAGGGCAGTTCTGCTCTGTCACATTGGGTCACTATGAGTCAAAATCGACATGAAAGTCCCTAACAACAGAGCTGACCTGCTGATGGATTAGACATGAGCTATGAGAGGAGAGCAATCAAGGGTGACTCTAGGGCTTGAGCAACTGGTTGAATGCTGGTGCCATTTACTGAGACCAGGAAGAGTAGGAAGGAAAAAGAAAAACAAGAGCTTAGTTTGGACCATGTTAAGTTTAAGACACCTACTAGACATTCAAATTAGGTGAAAACCTGGTGAAGCTTTTTGACAACTGACGTTAAGGCAGAAAATTGAAATTAACGTCAGGATCATAGGGTTTTTGTTAAGAAATATAATCAATATAGAACCTGGTACTGAGGATCAACTAATCTCTCAAGCTCAGTTCCTCTATCAGGAATAATTTCTGCCCGCCTCACCGGGGTGTTATGAAGAACACAGTGTCTACACATAATGGACACTCAAAAAAGCATTTCTCTTCAATTCAAAAGAACATCAGAACACTTTATAAACGATGAAAATTTTCTTTCCCTCTCTCCATAGGTAGTAGGTAGGCAGGCAGATAGAAACTGCACATTTATATAGCCTCTTTAAATGCTTGAGCAATTTTTTTTTTTTTTAACTTATAAACATAGGAGCTCGGTGGCATACTGCTCAGAGACACATCAAGTTCTATTGGCATATTTTTTTCAGTAGCCTCAGTTTAATGTAGGTTTCTATTTCATAGGCTTTTATAGTCAGTAGTCTCTCATGGAAATACTTTTTAAAAGTAAAATAAAAAAAAGCTTTAATTCTTTGCAAATGGTCCCCAAAGTACTCCGCAAATGTTCATTCCAGATCATCCTACAACACACAACATACAAACCCTGACAAAGCTTAGTTTTAAAATATTTTAAAAAAACTGTTACTTTTTCATAAAATATACCTGAATTAACAGTCATTTATAACTTTTCATATATGTGCAAAATTTTGGAATCAATTATACTCCTAATAGTAAGAGGTAAGGGTCCTTCACAAGGATGTCAAAAAAAAAAAACAAAAAAAACAGGAGGTAGGACCAAATGCTCTCCCAAGTCTTTAAACATCAATATTCTATCCCAGTCTACACTCACATTTTAGAAATATTAAACCTTATGAAAATTTTATATTTAACATAAACAAGTTAATAAAATACCTGATGTGGTTAGAACAGTTCATGTGATTAGAAAAGAAATAGGGGATTTATTGTAGGCATGTAAAAAATAGATGACTTTTGCATAAGCATTTAAGAGGTTATAAGGGTCTTTCACATATTATCTCACACTTTTTCACAATCACCCTACAAAGCAAGTATTTCCTCTCCACCAATCCAGAAGCTAAGAGTAAAAATACTGGTTGAAGGACACCAACCTAATAAACAGGCTTTGATCGAAGGTAGCTGATAACCTGAATATTCAATCTAGTCATATATTTTCACCAAAATTCACCAACAGTCTCCCATTTTAGTGCCTTAGTTTCTTCATCTCCTTCTAACACACTAAAATAATGTGGAAATATTGAGGAGTTCTACTCATAGTTCTCAAGGGACTTACACTGTCATTAATCCTGGAGACTGATGACTTTAAACTTCAAGTTTAGGAATTCTGTGTTTAAAAGGAGATCTTGAAGGCTGAGAGATAAACAACTAAAACAGACAAAAGTTTAACTATGCAAATTGGCAGGAGGGGGGCCAAAGACATCTGAGCAGGTTTGAACTACAGCTTGAAAAATCACTAATTTCCTCCAAATCCCTCATTTTTTCAGGTGAGGAAACTGAAGTCCAGAGGGGTTTCTTGAACTGCCCAAGGACACATCACTATTTAGTGATACACCTGGGACTAAAACTGAGGTCCCCTGACTCCTGGTCCAGAGTTCTCTCTACCACACCACGAGGAACATTCAAATAAAAGTGTATCTTAATTAACTCACAAGACCGCCACAATGTGTTTGTCATAGTGAACTTTGTTGTGCTAGATCTGCTCACGCTAATCTACAGTGTAGCACAAAGAGCTGGGCCCTGGAGTTCAAATACAGGCTCTAATCTTAGCAGTGTGACCTTGGGCAAGTCACGTCACCTCCCTGCCTCAATTTCCTTGTTCTTAAAATGGAGATTTTAAAAACTCTCATAGTTACATGAAGTAACGTACGTACAGCACTTCGACAGTGCCTGCAACAACAGAAAGCACTCAGTTCATGTGAACAAGGATGACGACGATGAGTACGACGACGATGAGTACAACCAAAAGTATAACTACTTAAAAATGTATCACAAAGGATTATCATCAAATATATTGTATGTTCTCAGAGAAAACATGTTATGATTAGAAACAGTCTTTTAAAGACTCAACAACAAATTACACGTGAATGAAGTGAAATGGTGAGGATTCAGTCATAAAACCTCAACACCATTTAATATAGTAAAAGCATACATCGTCAAAATTTTTCAGATAATTTATACTTGTATAGTACTTTACAGTTTATAAAGTACATTTACATAAATTATTTCAATTGGCTTTCCTGTGAATCAGTGAATACTACATTTTTCAGCACCTATCACATACTACATGCCAGACAGCATGCTATTTTCATACTCATTATCTTACTTGACTTTCAATACCCATGTACTATCAGAGCAATATTATCAGAGGCAGCAGCATAGTGCTAAAAGCCCTGATAGACCCATTCTGGAAATTAAGAGTCTCATCAGCAAAAAAAAAAAAAAAAAAAATGAGTACCACCTGTTAAATGGGAATGATCTGTTTGGATAACTAAATGAGATACAGTATTTGATACAGTGGATGGAACACATCAAGTGCCCAAGAAAATGTTGGGAACCTCTTATCTGTGGTGTGGAGTTGTTGTCTGTAGAGAATGTACTATAACCGGATCGATAAGGTGCCATAACTGTGACCTTAAAAATACATTTATCAAAGAGAACAGACTTTGATAATAGCGCTTATTATACTCTACTTATGTTGGTTTATAAGTTAAAATATACAACAATACTTTAAAGATTTAGGGTCAGTCTTTACTGGAGGTAATAAATAGATAAGAAGCCCTGATGGCACAGTGGTTAAGCGCTCGGCTGCTAACCAAAAGGTGGGCAGTTCTAACCTACCAGCTGCTTTGCAGGAGAAAGATCCAGCAATCTGTTTTCATAAAGATTACAGCCTTGGAAACCCTATGGAGCAGTTCTGCTCTGTTCTATAGGGTCGCTATGAGTCAGAATCGGCTCGATGGCACACAGTAAAAGTACATCGACAAGACTGATCCCCTTTTACTGGTGAAGAAACCAAGGCTCAGAAAAGTTAAATATCTTAACCAAAATCCCAAAGACAGAATATGGCAGAAGGGGAAAACCTTGGTTTTCAGAATTAGTTTTAGGTGCTCTCTGCACCTACCCACGATGCAGCTCACAACATTAATAGCTCTTCCAGATCTATTATTTAATAAACATAAGGCTACTGTAGTTAATATTTATCGAGTACTTCTGCAATATCAAGCCAGACAAGGGAAATCTCAGCTTCCCTTCCCCGGTCAGTTTTGACTCCAGCTGTTCCACCCAGCCCTTTCTCTCTCTTCCCCATTCACCTGGGGCCAGGCCAGGGGATACTGGTCCCCTCTCCATTTCTTAGGTCTGATAATCCGATGGAACAACTCACAACTACAGGGAAAAGGCTATCTTTAATCTAGAAGGAAAAAGAATACAAACACAAAGGGCAGATCAGGAGAGCTCTTAACCCAAGGCTTCCATGTCCCCAGGGGATGGATTTATCTTCTAAAAGCAGAATGTTCACTCTCCCTGACTAGAAGGTCCAGAGAGCCTCCATCCTCCAAGGCCTTTATTGGCCTCACCATATGGCCTCCTGAGGCTTAGCCTGCATTGGTTCCCAGATGATCCTTCTTATAGGCCCCCACTTATTGGCCTCAGGTGTGGTCCTGCTCGCAGGAACCAGGACCAAAGGCTGAAGTGTTTACCTGTTACTTCTCATGTGCTGTGCTGTTTCCAACACATCCCGTGATTACCTCATTTAACCCTCATGAATCTACAAGTAGGAGCTACTACTATCTTCATTTTATAAAGGAGGAAACTGAGGCTTCATAGGAAGGTTAAACAACTTGTCCCAAATCACATGATTAGAAAGAATCAGAGTGAGGACTCAAAGTGTGTTTAACTCCCAATTAAACATTATAACCACGACAGTATAAACTCAATTAATACAATAATGCATTCGGTGGAATTCTATTTATTATTTGTGTGAACTATAAGCAAAATCCTTCTTTAACATTCTAATACATAATAAACAGATTTCTGACTGATTTAATTCTTCAACCTCACCATAAAATAAAATGGCTGTTATTTTCAACAAGAATACTTGATCTTTTAATGATTGGCAAGGCCTAATTTTCTCAGCCGCCTCCTACACCAAAAGGTCATTTTTTAGACCAAAAATTAATCTGCCCAAAATAGCTATCCAGTATAAAGAGAAAATCGAGTACTTTTAAATTACAGGTGGCTTAAATGGGCAAGCCATTGCTGGCCTTATTCCAGGTGTCTCGTCTATTACTCAGGCACAATAGCATTACCTTTGTCACTACTTTAAAGCAAGTACATTTCTGGGATCGCAATATTGTTAATCTTCCTAAATGGTACAGTAATAACGTATATCGCCTTATGTTACATTTCAACAAACCTAAAACTAGGGTGATCACGCTATTTACCATATGACCTCAACTGGGACATTTCTGATCTGAGATTAAATCACAAGAGTCCCAGAAAAACTGGAGCATACGGTCACCCTCTATAAGAGCAGCCCCTTATAATCTGTATGTTATGGGCTATTCTCTGCATGTGACTTAACCCGTGAGTTTTAAGTTGTTGTTCCAGATTTGATGACTACTTTCAGTCTTGAGACCAAGGGCACCATTTTACAGACACCATGCCAGCTACAAATAAAGCTTAAAAAATCCTATTTTCAAACTTTATGAACACTTGCTTGAAACACAAATCCATATATTTCAAAGAACATAATCTTGTGAAACATTATTCAACAAATTTCAGACGTACATCTCTTCAAAAGTTCAGAATACTGACAATCACAAAACTACTTCTAAATTGGCCCAATGCCCAAAGGTTGCTGTTATAATTTATCAAATTGCTCGTACAAAAAGTTTGGGGGAAAAAAAGGATCATTTTTCAAATGGAAAAAAAAAAATTAGGAATAAAAGAGTTGAAAAGTTTTCACTGAAAACTAATCAAGGTGATAAAGGATAGCGGGAACCATGTTCACAATACAGTACAATAATGATTAAAAGAAAACAATAATGATTAAAAGTTAGTGTTCTGGCTCTCCAACTGGATCTGGCATTGGCTGTACAATTGAAGAGTCAAAAGGATGCTTTGTTTTAATTTGTCAAGCTGTAAAGTACTAACAGACTCACGTTTTGAGTGACAGAGTTTGAATGAGAGGCATTATTTGAATATAATTATGATTCCCTAAAGCAATAAATGTTCCACAAGCTGGCTTCTCTGATTTAAACCCCACCAAATCAAGAATTGGAAGGAGTCCCATAGTAGTTTATAGATCTATGCTGTCCAATACAGTAGCCACTAGCCACATGAGCTATTTAAATTAAAAATTAAGTTGCTCAATCACACTAGCCACAATTCACGTGCTCAAGGGCAACACGTGAACATTTGTTACAACACTGGACAGCACAGATTGCTGAACCTTTCCACCATGACAGAAAGTTCTATTGGACAGTTTGCCTTAGGCCTAGGCACCCTTTGCTTGAATAACCCAGAGACAAGAAATTGGCAATAGCACAAAGAAGTGCATCCTATAATTTGCAAAGCAGTATTCGAAAATTGTTCCTCACATTCAGTCAAATCTAGTCTGCCTAGAACAGTCCCTAGAAATTCTATCCATCTCTCCTCAACTGAACTTTCAAGTAAATCTTTGCAGACCTAATTTAATCTCTTTCAAGGTTCTGCTCCTTATGTATACGAAAACCCCAAGCCCACTCCTTCCAGATAAATACCAATTTCTTTAGAACTTTTTTTTTTTAAAGAGTTCAGTTTCCATCAACCTCATGGAAATAGGCTAACCTGTCCACGGATACAATAATCATACCTATGTCCCCACAACTTCACTCTCACTTGTCAGAGTAAGTCTCCTGATTTTTAATTCAGGAAATATGATAACTTCTTAAAACAGGCGACCAAAATTAATTACAGCTAGCAATGTCTTGCGCTGTTCGAAGCCTTAAATGTGTATAAAAGCACGTAATCCTCACGATTCTGAGTTAGGCTATCACGATCCCCGTTTTACAGACCAGAACACCGAGGCAAAGACGCTAAATAATTTCCCCAGGGTCACATTCGCGGGCTCGCCCAGGTAGAAGAGTCCATCTTTTTCTTTGTCTGGATACTTTTTTTACACCTCTACTACCTACTCTTTTTAAGCAACAACTTCCTTCTATGATTCTTCCTAGCACTACTTAAGTGACTTAGGAGGCGTCTCTTAGCACAACCCACCAACACCTGGGAGCTGCCCTGCCCAGCGCCCCTCGCCCCACGCCCACCCACCGACTGGGAGGAGTCAATAGTCAAGCCCTCACTCCCGGGAGAACCGGAGCGCCGCGCCGAGCCAGCGCCTCACACGACCGTCCTCCCGCCGGTGTAAACGCCAATTACTCCCGGCGGCCACCCTCGGGCCGGGGCGTGGCCGGCGCGGTGACCGCGGTGCCGGGGGAAGGGGCCCAGAGACGCGGGGCTCGCCTCGCGGGGCTCGCCACGCAGCGCCCTTCCCTGCTCCTTGCGTTTTACCGCGTCCGCCTCCCATCGCCCCCCACGCCCCCCTACAACCTCTGCTTTAAGAATAGTTGTAGGCACGGCTGCGGGTCCCGCGTGGAGACTGGGGGGGTAGAGAAGATGCGGTTTCTGCTGCTGCGGCCCGGGACACGCTTGGAAAGGGGCGGGGTATGGGGGGGAAGTGTTGAAAGGGAAAAGGTGACTCGGCTGGTGGGGGTGGGGGGGTCGCAAGATGGCGTTAGCCGGGCTCTCTGTGTGAGGCGGGGGTAGTGGAGAAGGAGGTAGCGATACGCCACCCGCCACTAGCACCACGAGCGCTGGCGCATGCGCGCTGGGCTGGGTGGCGCGAGGTCGTCTTTCCCGAGTAAGCTACTTCCGCCACGCTCGGCGGGGGCGGGGCGTGGTGCGCGCTGGAACTTCGCGGTTCCCCAGCGCCGCGGTGGGCCCTCAGGGCCACGGCGCGCAACGCGGGGCTATACCTGCGGGCTTGGAGCGGGAAAAGTTGGGAGAGGGGTGGGAATGAATGAAAGCCGCTAAATATTCCAAGTCCAAGCTTTGAATTCTTTAGGAATGGCACTGAAAGGGCTAGGGTATTCAGGAGATTCAGTGACCTACACAGAAAGTTTGTGTTCAACTCTCAGGCAGATGGGCCAATGAAAGCTTCTGTTTAGCAATGGGGCCGACGGGGCTATTAGGCAGATGGTGCATTTAGAATAGTGAAGGGAAACCTCAGAAAAATCAGCTCCCGAAAGGATCGCAATAAATGAGCGATCCGGGATGTGGATATGGAACTCTTTCTGGGACAGTGAAATACCAGCTCTTCCTCTGGGGCCCCGCCGCACAGCACCATTCCAACACTGGCCCTGCACAGGATCATTTAAGAGACAGTGGGAGGTGGTGCGCGATGAGCACGTTTTTAATTTTGAAAACCTTTTTCTACTTGAAGGCTTTTTATGGACGATCGCATATGTTTGTTTTCTCCCCCTTAGGATTTTGGCCTGTCCCTCTTTATTTTAAAACCGCCGTTGTTGAACTGTGCAGCTTGTCCTCTTAAACGGCATTTGATCGATACTTATCTATATAGTTCTTTAAAGGATACAGTCATAAGGCAATGACTTCGGTTGCTTTCATTCCTCACGTTATTTGAAGTATTCTTTGTATTTGTAACATTATTTTTGGTTGCTTAATGAAGAAAACTGATTAACCATGCTCACATACACTCCTACCACATGAGGCATTTTAAAATTAATAGGGATTCTATTAACCTTCACCAGGTCTTTTCTTGGGGGGTAGCGGGGTGAAAATATATGCAACAAAACATATACCCATTAAACAATTTTTACACATACAGTTCATCTACAGTGTTTACATACTTCACATTTTGTAACCATTCTTATCTTTGCCCATATTGTTTCACCACTTGGAGTCTCTTCTGCGCCCTGGTGCGCAGTGGTTAAGCACTCAGCTGCTAACCTAAAGGTTGGTGGTTTGAACCAACCAGCCCTTCTATGGGAGAAAGATGTGGCAGTCTGCTTCCGTAAAGATTACAGCCTTGGAAACATTGTGGAGCAATTCTGCTTTGTCCTATAGGGTTACTATGAGTCCTACCAACTAGACCCCAGTGGGTTTGCCCTTCTCCCCCACTGTGTTTTATAGTTAACATTGTTCGTTTAATCTTATATAGATAATTCTTTGAAATAGCACAGTGCTCAAGGCAAACATTCTTTATTGAATGAGATGAATTGTTTTTTTAAAGATGACTTCATGGGATAGTTTCGGTTCAAGGCTTAAAAGTTGTTTCCAGGCAATAGATTCTGGATTCCTCCAGTCTCAGTGGATCCAGTAAATCCACCAGGTCTTTTTAAGCATTACAACTTCATGTATGTATTCTAAATCTCTTCCTTATTCCTATTTGCTTATATTGTTTTAAGTTGAAATTTATTTGATTATTTCCGATATGGATTGTAGTTGTGTCTTCTGTTAATTTTGTGTTTAGTTTTCTTTAATCTCCCCAACACTTCACATTTGCCAAACACTTAAACTTCCAAAAGAATAAAGATATTTAGAATGTGAAAGCTCACCATAATGTATAAATCAGGGCTCAGTTCAATGCTGGGCAAAGTGTGGAGTATACAGGAAAGTAACAGAGAATTGTCATAATTCCTTGCAAGGAAGACTTTTTATACAATAGTTGAAAAACCCTTTTAAGTACCAAAAGAAAGATAGCTGCTGTAAGTCGATTCCAACTCATGGTGTCTCCATGTTTTTCAGAGTAGAACTGTTTCTTCTCCATAGGGTTTTCAATGGCTGATTTTTTGGAAGTAAATCACCAGCCCTTTCTTCTGAGGCACCTCTGGGTGGATTTGAACCTCCAACCTTCAGGTTTATAGTTGAGCACTTAACCATTTGCACCACCCAGGGACTCCCTTTCAAGCACATTACCAAGAATACAGAGTAATTAAAAAAACCTACGTTATCCAAAGAATGGCAAAAGCTGTAGTTACTATGAAACCATCTGTGTGATAAAGTCGTGTCTTCTCCTGTGGATTCCAACTCATGGTGACCCTACAGAACACAGTAGAACTGCCCCATTGGGCTATCCAAGCAGCACCTGGTGGATTTGAACTGCTGACCTTTTGGTTAGCAGCCATAGTTCTTAACCACTACACCACCAGGGTTTCTAACTGAAGTCAGTTGACCTGCAAATTCTTACTTTTTTGTAATCCATGACTCTTATTTACTAAGATGCTTGTGGAAACTTTATCTTCCTATTTATCAGTCATTTTATCCTTTGCTCTATTTGCCTTAGATTTCTAATGCTTAAAACAGTTACCATGGAAACAAATTGGGCAGAATTGAGTATTAGAAATTATTGCTATATTCAATTATTTGTCTGACATTGAGAACTATTTTTCAGTTAGCAGTCTCAAAGGTACTTTGTTTTATTTTTAGAACAAGCTGTTCTTCCCGGAAAGGTTACTCAGCTCTGTGCTACCTGGACAAGTCACTTAACATCTTTGGGCCTTACTTTCCATATCTTAAAATGATATAATTGAACCAAACAAACTAAAACCTTGCAACCCTAAAATTCCATGTTCTTTTAAAATCAGAATGACCAAAGGATAAATATACAGGCATAATTTAAAGTTGTACAGTATAATCTCAGCATTCATATTTATGCTGCCAAAAATCACATGAATATACAGAGCTCTTGCTTTAGGCAGACTTGGATGTTCAACTAATGTTATACGCTTCACAAGAAAGACCAATATGAAAAACATGTACTAATCAAACCTGTTGATACACTGGAGGGAAGGGTCACAAAATTATTCACAGTGTAATCAAATTGGCATCCTCTGTCTTCCAGTTACATTCATATACCAAAAACAAACAAACCTGTTGCCATCGAGTAGATTCCAACTTATATACTATACTTCAAAGTTGGGAGATCATCACTGGTTAACTGGTTAGAGAAGAAATGTTAAGAATGGCAGTGCTGGGCAGTCTGTAGAACTGTAATTGTGATCACCATCTTAGGGACCCCTCACTGTAGGTTTAACACTCCAGGAACTTCTAAAAATAGTGCTTAACTGCTGAGAAAATGTTCATGTTTTTGAGATGCAGAATGGGATGGGAATCATAGAATATTAGGGTTTCAAAAGACCCCTGAACCTTCTGTTGTTGTTAGGTGCTGTTGAGCCAACTCCCACTCATAGCAACCCTATGTACAACAGAATGAAATGCTGCCCAGTCCTGTACCATCCTCACAATCCTTTCTATGCTTGAGCCCATTGTCGCAGCCACTGTGTTAGACCTTCTGGTTGAGCATCGTCCTCTTTTTCAAAGACTATCTACTTGGCCAAGCATAATACCCTTATCCAGGGGCTGGTGTCTTCT
This sequence comes from Loxodonta africana, assembly GCF_030014295.1. Lineage (NCBI taxonomy): Eukaryota > Metazoa > Chordata > Mammalia > Proboscidea > Elephantidae > Loxodonta > Loxodonta africana. The sequence continues at coordinate 108,234,436 of NC_087342.1, forward strand.
GATAACTTGTCCAAAGTACCTGAGTTAAAGTCTTGCCATCCTTGCTTGTAAGGAGCACTTTGGCCGTACTTCTTCCAAGACAGATTTGTCCGTTCTTCTGACAGACCGTGGTATATCCAATATTCTTTGCCAACACCACAATTCAAATGCATCAATTCTTCTTCGGTCTTCCTTATTTGTTGTCCAGCTTTCACATGCATATGAGGCTATTGAAAATACCATGGCTTGTGTCAGCCGCATGTTCGTCTTCAGAATAACATCGTTGCTTCTTAATACTTCAAAGAAGTCATTTGCTGCAGACCTCTAGGCACATGAAAACTTAGTTTCTCTCATTCTCATGAAATCCAATACCTAATACCTCTTGTACTATAAATAAACAACTTTTACATTTCTCCCCTGAAAATGAGGTCTATTTGCTGAGTGCTGTGAGAGGGATGCTAATTATTTCATTCCTGCATCAAATATTTATTGAGGTCCTGCCATGTGCCTGACACATAGACCTACAGATAAAGCAGTGAACAAAACAGACAAAAACCCATGCCATCATGGAACTTAAATTCTTATAGGAGTTAAACAACAAACAAAAAAAATACCTAAATGTACAGGTATATTAGGAGGCCTTGAGTGTCATAGGGGGAAAAATTAAAAAGTAGGGAAGTGATATAGAATGAGACTAAACACAGGAGGAATGGGGGATTTGTCATTTTTAAAGTGGGTAATCAGGGTAGATCTGATTGAGAAAGTGGTATTTGAATAATGACTTGAAGAAGGTTGTCTTAGTTATCTAGTGCTGCTATAACAGAAATACCACAAATGGTTGGCTTTAACAAACAGAAATTTATTTTTTCACAGTTTAGGCAGGTAGAAGTCCATACTTGGGCAGGCCGGCTCTCAGGGAAGGCTTTCTCTCTCTTGGCTCTGGGGGAAGGTCCCCATCTCTTTTCAGCTTCTGTTCCGTTGTTCCTTGGTGATCTCCATGTAGCATAGCGTCTATCTTCCCCCATCTCTGCTTTCTTGCTTCGTCTGCTCTCCTTTATCTCAAAAGAGATTGATTTAAGACACACCCTACATTAATACTGCCGCATTATCATAATCAAAGAAAACCCATTCCCAAATGGGATTATAACCACAGATATGAACCCAACCCAGTGCCATCGAGTAGATTCCAACTCATAGTGACCCTATAGGACAGAGAAGAACTGTCCTGTAAGATTTCCAAGGAGCAGCTGGTGGATTCAAACTGCTGATCTTTTGATTAGCAGCCATATTTTGCAGGGAAGCAATTCAATCTATATAACTCAGGTGAAAGAGGTATCTGAAAAAAGAGCATTCCAGACAACAAGAAGAGCCAGTGCAAAGGACCTGGGGTGGGAACAGTCCCAGCAAGTTGAAGAAACAGCCAGGAGGTCATTTAAGCTGAAGTGGAGTGACCAAAGAGACTAGTGTAATATGAGGTCAGAGACTAGGGGGCCAGATGGTGGCAGGCCTTGGGTGCCATTATAAGGACTTTAGCTTTTACTCTGATGGGAAACCCTAAGAGGCTATTGACAGGATTGACATGATGTGGTTTTAGGCTTTAAACTGATCACTTTAGCTACTAAATTGAGACTAGTCTATAGGAAGATGAACCTCAGTGCAGCAACCCAGGTTAGAGATGATGGTAGCTATACTGGGGTTGTTGCAATATAGGTGGTAAGACATGGTTGGATTCTGGATATATTTTGAAAACCAATACAATTTGCTGACAGATTTGATTTGAGATTCTATAGAAAGAGAGGTCAAGGATGCCTCTAAGGTGTTTGTTCTAAGAAACTGGAAAAATGGATTTGCCATTACTTGAGTTGGGAAGACTGGGATGGAGTATTTTAGATGGGTGGGAGAGGTCAAGAATTCAGTTTTGAGCATAAATAAATAATTCATTACAAAAAAAAAACTGCTGCCGTCGAGTCGATTCCGACTCATCGCGACCCTATAGGACCGAATAGAACCGCCCCATAGAGTTTCCAAGGACCGCCTGGTGGATTCCAGCTGCAAACCTTTTGTTTAGCAGCTGTAGCTCTTAGCCACTACGCCACCAGGGTTTCCAAAAAAAATTAATTATCGCGTTTTTATTATCTTTAATGTTTTTGCCATCATAGACAAGTTTTTATTAAAATAAAACAGAGTTTGGCTTTGAAACATTTTATAATTTAATCAGTTCTAATCCTGCTCACATGATAGAGGCCCATCCAGACCTAATATATGTCAAGGAATATTGCACTTTTGTTTTAAGAAAATGTGGAAAGGGTTCTCCCACCGCCCGCACCTCGGGTCCCAGCAGCTCAGGCGTAGGGCGGAGTGGCAGTGGCCAGGCAGCCCAGCTTCGCGAAGGCTCTCCAGGCACCGCAGCCCTCAGGCACCGAGCAGGCCTGCCTCGCTGCCCAGGTGCTGGAGGGGGAAGTCAACTGGGCAGAAGGGGCAATGAAGGAGGAGCCCAAGAGATCAGTGAGGTTGTCAGCTCCTGCAAAAGTGGGAAATGAAAAAATACAGGAGGATATGATAAATCTTCAGACAAAAAGTGCAAACAGAAGGGGAGCAAAGGGAAAACAAACTGCAGAAAACTGACAAGCTAAAAATGAGGAGTCCAGCCTCTGATGAAGCAGGAAAGAAGACAAGTCTGATTAATATTTGTCTACTCTGTTTTATCTGTGGTCTTGTATGCCCCTTCTTGTACAATCCAGAGGAGTATTTTTATCAACTATTTTGGGGAAATGCAAGTTTTTTAGTAACTCTAGAAACACTTGTCAGAAGGAGGAAATGCCTGCATCCCATTTTTTAAGTGTAAATATGTGTTTTTTAAGAGGCGAAATAGTGGGATGTTGAATTGCGGGAGGCTTTAACGGTCCTGAGTGGCCAAGTAATATCCGATAGGTGTGCCAGGGGCAGTTTTTATATCCCACAATACAAAGCATTCTAAATGGCAATTTGGAGGCCCAGTCATGCATTTATATGTCCTGCACGTTTTTAGTTACTTCTATTTCCATGTTGATTTTTAGTAGAATTGTTTCTTAAACAAAACTGCTCCCACGTCCTGGCTCTTGCTGTCTGAACTGTGTGCATTCTGTAATGTCTTTGGTCTTGGTAGTCCTATTTTCCTAATCACTTTGTTATACGCTATGAAAGGTTGAAAATTTGAGCATGTGGTGTGTGTGATATTAAATTGTGAATTAATGAGAACTATTTTTATGATGTACCAGTTTATCAACAATTGAAGATATTGGCACTTGATATCCTCTGAAGGAAAATTTGCCTCCAAACTTAAAGCTGGAAAATCACCGGAGTTTAGAAAAGAATTATAACTGCATGGCTTTTTAGACTTTGGGTACGTAAGTTAAGAATTGTGCAAATTGTTCATAACGTCTCTGTACTGGCCCTTGAAACAACCAATAAAATACCAGTTATGAAAGAAAGAAAATGTGAAAAAAGCTAAATATTCCCTTGTTTAAAAAATAAAAAAAATAACTTTTTTTTTTTTTGTCAATACCTAAAAGGAAAATGGAGAATTCAGTTGAGACAAACATGCAGAAACATCCAGGTCCCCAAAGTATTTTCATTGAAATATATATATATATGTAAAACCGGATCGATTTCAGTGAATTATTTGAGTAATTGCCTCCATTTTCTATTTCAAATTACACATGGAAACAGGCCCCAAAATTAATCAGTGCCAAATTAGTGCCGTGAGTGAAGTAAGGCCACAGTGTGGCTAATGTAATTGCTATTAGTAGTTCACACTCTGAAGCTGGAAGCAATAAACCTATTTTGACTAAGTAATGCATAGATCAATTGTCAAATAGTAATCAGGAAACTACCAACAGGTTTGACTAAATTATTTTGCATTAATTTTAGCATTTTATAGATGCAACATAAATCATGTTTTAGCTTTCCAAAATATATTTGAAACAGCCTCATTAACTCAGTCACATATAGTAGGAAAAAACATGAGCTTTGGTACCACTTATTAGCCATAACATCCTGGACAAGTTATTCAACCTCTGTGAAAATGAGTGTCCCTGACTGTAAAATCAGACAATATTAGCTATGTGGTAGAGCTTTTATCAAAATTAATGGGAATCTAAGATATAACTATTGGCCTCTACTTGTAAGGAGCAAAAGAGAAAGAAGGAAACCAAAGTTTCAGAGAAGAAGCTAGTCTACACGGCTAATAGCCTACGTGAGCCATGGCCTTATCTACCCTGAGACCAGAACTAGACAGTGCCTGGCTACTGCTATCAACTGTTCTGATCAGGGCCACAATAGATGGACCCTGATAGAGTGGGAGAAAAACTCAGAACAGAACTCAAATTCTTAAGAAGTCCAGACGTACAGAACCAGTTGAGACTAGAGGACTCCCTGAGACTATAGCCCTGACATACTCTTTAAACCTTGAACAGAAACTATCCCCTGAGGTTACCTTTTAGTGAAATAAAAAATTGACACAAAAAACAAAGGCTATTACCTATGAATACTCCACTAAAAAACCATCTATATGAGACCAAAAGGTCAACAATTACTCTAAAGCAAAGACGAGAAGGGGGCAGGGAAACTAGAGTACTGTAAATGGAACAACCAAAATGCAATTAAAGAGAATGTTGACACATTGTGAAAAATGTAACTAATGTCACTGAACAATTAATGTAGAAATTGTCGAGTGGGAACCTAATTTGATGTGTAAACTTTCACTGAAAACACAATAAAATATTATTTAAAAAAATTTAAGTGGGAAGTTCCTCGCACATTGAAAATGCTCAGTAATTTGCAGTTATTGTTGTTTCCCAGTTTTTAATCCAGTACTTAAAGTAATTTTTTAAATGTTCATATTTTTAATGCACTACATGAGAACAAACTCAACACAAGATCTTATCTCAGGCAGTAAGACTTTATTTTTTTAAAACACTTTATTGTGTTTTGGGAGAAAATTTACACAGCAAATTAAAAAAAAAAAAAACCCAAACCTGTTGCCATTGGGTTGATTCCAACTCATAGTGACCTTATAGGATGAAGTAGACCTGCCCCATAGGGTTTCCAAGGAGTAGCTGGTGGATTCTAACTGCCAACCTTTTTGTTAGCAGGCAAGCTTTTAGCCACTGAGGCACCAGGGCTACACATTGCAGATTAGGTTCTCATTTAACAATTTTTACACATATTATTCAATGACACTTTTCACAACGTGTCATCATTCTCATTATTTCCATTCCGGTTGTTCTGTTTCCATTAATCTAGCTTCCTGTCCCCCCTTACCTTCTCATCTTCGGTCTAGGGTAAATATTGACCTTTAGGTCTCATTTAGACAATTGTCTAGAGAAACCCTGGTAGTGTAATGGTTAAGTGCTACGGCTGCTAACCAAAGAGATGGCAGTTTTAATCCACCAGGTGCTTCTTGGAAACTCTATGGGGGCAGTTCTACTCTGTCCTATAGGGATGCTATGAGTCAGAATCGACTCAACAGCACTGGGTTTGGTTTGATTTTTTTTGGTTACAGGAGCACAGTACTCATGGGTGATATTATTTATTTTATGAGCCACTCACTCGGTCTTTTTCTGATAGGTGACCACTGGGAGTGATTCAAGTTCCAAGCTTAAAGGGCAACTCAAGGCGATAGTCTCAGGGGTTCCTCTAGTCTCTACTGGTCCAGTAAGTCTGGACTTTTTTAGGAATTTGAGTTATAATCTACATTCTTCTCCCGTTTTATCTGGGACCATCTATTGTGTTCCTGGTGTGAAAGGTCGGTGGTGGTAGCCAGGTATCATCTAGTTCTTCTGGTCTCAAGGTAGGTGAAGCTGTGGTTCATGTAGACTATTAGTCCTGTAAACTTGTTTTTCTTTGAGTCTTTGGTTTGTCTTCTTTCTCTCTTACTCCAAACACATAGGGACCAATAGTTGTATCTTAGATGGCTGCACACAAGCTTTTAAGACCCCAGACACTACTTACCAAACTAGCGTGTAGAATACCATCTTTGTGAGCTTTGGTCACAATTATCCCAATAGACCTAGTTGCCTCGCCACCACCAAGAGACTATGGTCCTAAGCCCTTAAACCTAGTAACCCAATCCTGTAGGTGTTTGGTTATGTCTAGGAAGTATCCTTAACTGTGTCCCCTATGTGGTTTATTTTATATATGAATATATATGCAGCACACACAAACATATATATACATTTGCCTAATGAAATACCTATACATGCTCACCTGTAGTATATTCATATGTGATTACCTATACATGTATAAGCATAGATATCTACTTATATAACCACTCACATATTTTTGAGTTGTTATTACTGTTGTTTCAAAATTGCATATGTTGTGGCTTTCACCAAAATCACCAATTATTCTTGTGTACTTCTTAGTGTCATCATTTACTTTTATTGAGTTTTACTGACTTCACACTTATTCAGTATTGCCTTACCCATTACCCAAACTAACAAAGTGTCTACCATCTACAAAGTGATTCCCCCTCCTTCTCCCTCCCATCCCTGGTGACAACCAAAGAATGTTGCTTTCTGTATGTATACCTATTCTTGTCTTTTTATAGTTTTTCTAATAATGAGATCATACAATATTTGTCCTTTTGTGATTGACTTATTTCACTCAGCATAATGTCCTTCAAATTCATTCACTTTATAATGTATTTTGAGAACTCATCATTATTCTTTATGGCTGCATAGTATTCCATTGTGTGTATGTACCACAGTTTGTTTATCCATTCATCTGTTGATGGACACATAGGTTGTTTCCATTTTTTGCTATTGTGAATAATGCTGTAGTGAACATAGGTGTGCATGTGTCTGTTCATGTCAGTAATTTTCATTCTTTAGGGTATATCTCTAGGAGTGGGATTGTTTGTATTTCTATTTCTAGCTTTATGGGGAAGTACCATACTGTTTTCTATAGTGGTTGAGCCAATTTACAATCCCACTAGGAGTGGATCAGGGTTCCAATCTCCCCACAACCTTGCCAGCATTTACTTTTTTCTATTTTTTGGATCAGTGCCATTTTTGCAGGGACGAGATGGTATCTCATTTTAGCTTTGATTCGCATTTCTCTGATGGCTAATGATTGTGAGCATCTTTTCACATGTTTGTTGGCTGCTTCAATGTCCTCTCTGGTGAAGTGTTTGTTCACGTCCTTTACCCATTCTTTAATTGGATTGTTAGTCTTTTTGATATTGAGTTGCTAAAGTTTTCTATGTATTTTAGAGATTAGACCCTTATCAGTTTTATCATTCCCAAAGATTTTTTTCCCCAATCTACAGGTTCTCTTTTTACTCTTTTGATAAATTTTTTTGATGAGCATAAACGTGATTTTCAGGAGATCTCAGTTATCTAACTACTCTTCTGTTGCTCATACATTTGTAGCTGTGTTTGGAAATCTACTACTGAAAGAAATTAGGTCCCATAGTTTTGTCCCTATATTATCTTCCAAGAACTTTATAGTTTTGGCTTTAACATTTAGGTCTTTGATCCATTTTGAGTTTGTTTGATGTATGGTGTTATTGCTTTATTTTTTCTTAATTCAATAAATATATGTCAATGTGACAATTATTCTCATAACAAACATTTATTAAGGACCCACTAAGCACACCAGTCATTGTTGCGCACTGGGGATCTGAAGATGAATAACAGGGTCTCTGCCATCAAAAAAGCTTTTTACTGATGAATTTAGGAGGACTAGAAACTAAACCAAATCAAACCCATTGCTGATTCTGACTTGTGGTGACCCCATGTGTTACCGAGTAGAACTGCTGTATAGGATTTTCTTGGCTGTAATTTTCACAAAAGCAAATTGCCAGACCTTTCTTCCATGGCACCGCTGGGTGAATTTGAACCACCAACCTTTAGGTTAGTGTTGTTGTGTGCCGTTGAGTCAATTTCAACTCATAGTGACCCCTATGTGACAGAGTAGAACTGCCCCACAGGGTTTCCTAGTCTGCAATCTTTACAGAGCAGATTTCCAGGTCTTTTCTCCCACAGAGCTGCTGGTGGATTTGAACTGTTGACCTTTTGATTAGCAGCCAAGTTCTTAACCATTGCGCCAACAGGGATCCTTAAAACACACAGCAATATTGTTCTGTTAGTTGCCATGGAGTTGATTCTGAGCCTGTCTAAGGGGGGGATTCTGAATGAGTTTGAACTGCTAACCTTTTGTCAAGTAGTCGAGTGCATAACCATTTTCACCATCCAGAGACCTGGTATTTAAACAAATAAGAGCAAAATATGTAACCCAGATGTCGGCTGAGATCTCTCTGACTTTAGAGCTCTTGGTTAAGATTGGCTTGAACTTTCACTCCACCTTATTTACAAGCCCAATCCCCAACCCAAGATTTCCTCATATTTCTGTGGAGTCTAACATTTTCGCCCATCTTTACTGTCCTGGAAGTTCCACTTATGCTAAATTAGTGAAGCCCATGGATGAGTTGCCATCTATCCTTATTCTATACGTATCCACTCAGATGTGGAACTTAGCCCTGTTCATAGATTTGCCCAAAAGCATTCTCACAAGGCTCTGTGTGGGGACAACAAATTTAACTACAGTTTGAGACAATGAAAGAAGATGTAAAACATAAAAATACAACTTAAAAGTAAACGTTAAGCATTCCTGGTCTTAAAATCTGTCTAGAGAAACGGAACCAGTGACTGTGAGTGTGTATGTCACCTGCCTAATTTGGGCTCCTCATGCCTCTGAATCAAAGGCAAAGGAGGGAGTTACCATATTAGCTGGTATGATTGATCCTGAATACCAAGTGGAAATCATATTAACATTACAATAAGTAGGTAAAGAAGAGAATGTCTAGAACACAGGAGATTCCTTAGGGCGTCTCTTAGAACTACCATGCCCTGTGATTAAAGTCAATAGACAACTACCGCAACCCAATTCCGACATGACTACTAATGGCCCAAATCCTTCAGGAATGAAGGTTTGGGTTACCTCCCCAGGCAAATTACCACAATCAGCTGAGTTGCTTGCTGAGGGCAAAGGAAATACAAAATAGTCGTGGAAGAGGTATTTCCAAATACCAGCTACAACCACGTGACTGGTTACAGAAATGAGGGGTATAATTGTTATGAGTATTTCTTTCTCATTTTATTATATGTGTGTGTATAACCCAGAACCCAGAACCCAGTGCCGTCGAGTTGATTCCAACGCATAGCAACCCTATAGGACAGAGTAGAACTGCCCCATAGAGTTTCCAAGGAGTGCCTGGCGGATTCGAACTGCCGACCCTTTGGTAGCAGCCGTAGCACTTAACCAGTACACCACCAGGGTTTCCTACGTGTGTGTGTGTGTGTATCAGATATCTTTGTTTTCTTCTCTCCCTTATTCCATTACTTATTATAAATACAAGGTTTAAATGGGGCTAGTATGTTCTCAGTTCTATGCATGTTAGTTGTATCATGTTTGACTTCATAATTGTCTTTGTTTAGAGATTATGTAAGGTTTAAGGAGATGTGCACGTGCCAAGTTGACAAGGGGTGAACTGTTACGGTTAATGCTATATTTCTATTTGGCTAGGCCATGATTCTCAGTAACTTGGCAGACACTATGAAATCACCTTCCATTTTATGATCTGATGTGAGCTGCCAATCAGTTGAAAGGGAAGTTTCCTTGTGGGTGGGGCCTGCCTCCAGTATATAAATGGATGCTCTGGCAAAGCTTCCTCTCTGGATCCTGCACTCTTCTTGTCATCTGACCTCAGGTTCTGAGGACATGAGAAGCCTTGAATCTGTCGCCTAACCCACAAATTTTGGATTTGCCAGCACCCACAAGCCAATGATCCAGCAGCCTGTTGACTGATCTGCAGATTTTGGGTTTATCAATCCCTGTAACCACGTGAGCCAGGAGAAGTTTTCAGTCAGATGCCTGACCCACAGATTTGGGAATTGCCACTCCTACAATTGCGTGAGCCATTTCCTTGAAGTAAATCTCTCTCTAAATATTTAAATATATGCTTCGCTGGCTTTGTTTCTCTAGAGAACCCAGCCTAAGAGAGAGAGAGAGAAATTTACTTCAAGGGATTGACTCACAGGATTGTGGGAGCTAGCAAGTACAAAACCCATACGTTGGATGGTAGGCTGGAGACTTCTGCAGGTTTGCATTCCAAGATCCCTAGGTCAGGGGACAGAATGAGTACAGTGTGGAGAGAGGGAATGAGTTATGCAGAAATATCTATTTATACTCTAGAGGCAGAACACACCCTAAAAAACTCCCTTTCAACTGATTAATTGATTTACGTTATGTTACATTACATTACGGATGGTGATTGCATTGTGAAATAGCAACTAGTCTAATGTTTGACCAAACCACTGAAAATCATAGCTTAGCCAAATTGACACATAAAATTAACCAGTATAAAAGCCCTCCCACCACACTGCTGTATTTTTATACACACCCCCCTTCTTCCTTCTATTCTCTTCTCTGCTCTCTTACCCAATTTCCAAAATTCCTATTTATTTCTAATGCTGAATAGTTTAGCTATTTCTTTTGTTTCTTAGATTCTAGCTGCCCCAATCTTTGAGGGATTACTGGCCATCCCTGCCATTGGAAGACCATTTACTTCAAAATTATCAGCTCCAATATAGATTATTTCACCTCCCTAAAATAGTATAGGGTAACTATGAGTTGGAATCAACTCAGCGGCAATGGGTTTTTTGGTTTTTGTAGTAGTATGATAGTATGTGTTGATTGTAGCCGAGACAAAATAAGAGTAATCATTTGAGGGCACTAAGTGTTAAATGGTACATAAAAAGATGTCCAGAAAGGCAATCTCTCTGAGCCTCAGTTGCCTAATCTATAAGTCAAGGATACTGGTGTGAACTTTGAAATGGTATTGGGAGGATTAAATGAGAATGTCTGTAAAGTGCGTGGCACGTAATACCAAAAGCCAAACCTATTGCAACTGAGTCAATTCTGACTCATAGCAACCCTATAGGACAGAGTAGAACTCCCCCATAGAACTTTCAAGGCTATAATCTTTACAGAAGCAGACTGCCACAACTTTCTTCCTGGGAGTGGCTGGCGGGTTTAAACCAGGGCTTTGAGCTGGTTCCTTCTGTTCAAAGCCCTACAGAGTGTTTGCATGTCTAACAAGTTCCCAGGTGATGCTAATGCTGCAGGTTAGGGACCAATTCTGAGAACTGCTAGTAAAGCAGTGGTTCTCAAAATTTATTACACATAAGGTTCAACTGGGGATCTTGTTAAAATGTAGATTCTGATTCAGTATATCTGGGATGGAAATGCAAATTCTCAGGAAGGGTTTGGACCAGAATCAACCAGTTTGAAGCCCTGGTTTGAACCGCCAACCTTTTGGTCACCTTTAACCCCTGCGCCACCAGAGCTCCTTGGCACATAATAATCACTTCATAAATGTTATTTTTCATTATTATTGTTATTGTTATTGAGAATATGATTCAAAAACTCAGTGTTGAAAAGTAAGCAATGATTTAACAAAATAAGGAAGAGTAATTTAAACTGAGAGCAGCATGAGCAAAGTTACAGTGTTTTAGAGGGAACTGCAAGTTACCCAGCAGGGTGGGACCACAAGGTATAAGAAGGGAAGCCAGAAATTTGGCAGGAGCTAGGTCAAAGAAAGTTTTGTCTACTATGTTAAGGAATTTGTACTTTAATAAAAAATGGAGAGCCTTGGAAGGAATTTTTAAAGGTAATAATACGGTTAAATATGCCTTTCAAAAAGTTCAGTTTGGCGTGAATGTGGAAGGAAGGTTGGAAGGGTGAAAGATTGGAAGACGCTAGCAGTTCAGGAAAGAAAAGACATGGGCTGGAGCTAGGTCAATGGAATAGGAAAGAATGTTATTGTTGTTAACTGCTGTTGAGTTGGCCCCAACTCACAGTGACCCCATGTGTTCAAGATGATAAGAGAAATACTAAGAAAGTGAATTTATATTAGGTATCAAAGAATAAGGAAAACTGAAGAAGAATCGATACCTTTGAATTACGGTGTTGGCGAAAAATGTTGAATATACCATGGACTGCCAAAAGAATGAACAAATTTGTCTTTGAAGGAGTACACCCAGAAAGCTCCTTAGAAGCATAGATGGCAAGACTTTGTCTCACATACTTTGGCCATGTTGTCAGGAGGGATCAGTACCTGGAGAAGGACATCACGCTTGGTAAAGTAGAGGGTCCGAAAAAAAGAGGAAGACGCTTGATGAGATGGGTTGACACAGTGGCTGCAACAATGGGCTCAAGCATAACAAGGATTCTGAAGATGGCACAGGACTGGGTAGTGTTTTGTTCTGTTGTACATAGGGTCACTATGAGTTGGAAATAACTTGGCAGCACTTAATAACAACAGGTACTGATAAGGGGTCCCCGGGTGGTGCAGTTAATGTACTCTCTACTAAATGAAGAGTTGACAGTTTCAGCCCACCCAGAGGTTTCTCAGAAGAAAGGCCTGGCAATCTACTTCTGAAGTATCAGCCATTGAAAACCTTATGGAGCACAGTCCTACTCTGACACACATGGGGTTGCTCTGAGTCGGAATTGACTTGACAGCAGCTGGTTTGGTTTTTACTGATTAGGTACTGAAAAGGTATGGGGATGGAAGTGAGGCAAAAGGGGAGCTCAAGGACGATTCCAAGGTTTCTTGAGTCACCGAGGGGATGGTAGTACCAATCATCAAGACAAGAAACTTCTAAGCAGCAAGTTTTAGACATGTTGAATTTGAAGTGACAGCCCAAAACCAGATGGGTATAACCAATTGCCAACTGGAATATTCAGACAGAACGGTGGAGACAGAAACTAGATAAAGTCTGGAGCTCAGGAGAGTAGCTGGACATGTAGGCTGAGGAACCAACAGCATATAGGCTGTAACTAAAGCCAAGAGAGACAACGAGATGCCCAAGATAGAGTAGGTAGAACAAAGACTAGATCCTGTGTTGTGTGCTGTCGAGTCTATTCCAACTCACAGTGACCCTATATGATAGAGTAGAACTGCCCCATAGGGTTTCCTAGGCTGTAATATTTATGGGAGCAGATGGTTAGATCTTTTTTTTTCCCATGGAGCAGCTGGTGGATTTGAACCATTGACCTTTCAGTTAGCAGCCAAGTGCTTAACCATTGCACCACCTGGACTAGATCCTATACACCCACATTTAAGAGGAGGGAACACTGGGGGGAAAAAAAAGATCAATGAAAAGTTAGTGATGTCACAGAAATCAGGAGAGCAGAGAGTTTGAAACAGAGAGATGGTACTAAGATGAGATTTAAAGAGTTAATTGGACTTAGGCATGTCAAGGTGACCTTTGACAAAGCAACTTGAATAAAGTAATTAGAATAGAAGCCAGGTTGTAGTGAGCTGAAAAAGAAAAAGAAGATAAGGCAGTTGAGAAATCAAGTTCCCAAGAGCTTGCCCTGTGAGGGATAAAAAGAGTAGCTAGAGAAATATGCAGGGCCACAAGGCAAACTTTCAATACCAAGAGACTTCAGCATGTTTGCAGGCTTTGGAGAGGAAGCTGGTAAAGAGGGAAGGATTAAACACTCAGGACAAGAGAGGTGCAATGACAAAATGGCTAGGACATAAAGATGAAATTATATCCTGGACGAGATGGAAGACTTTTAATCAAGAGCCCAGGAAGTTGGATGAGCCTTAAAAAGGAAAAGACCCAGACTGGAAGACAGGGGTAGAAACTTGAGGCAGTTCATACTTGATGACCCCAGTTTTCCCTGTGATGAAGGAAAGAAACTGCTTCGCCGAAAAAAATGGGGACGATAGGGTAAAAAGGGTATGAGTTGATCAAGCTGGTAAAATTTTGTTAAGCCACTGTGGGAAATAGGAAAAGAGATAACCAGAGACTTATTAAGTTGAAGATAACCCAGGGTATACAGCCGTGGTTCTCAGGTGTGGCTGTATATCACCAGTGTCTTGTTAGAAATGCAAATTTGAACCCCATTCCACACCTACTGAATTAGAGATTCTGGTGAGTGGGGCTCTGGGGTGTTTTAACAAGCCCCCCGATGATTGTGGTGTATACTAATGCTTCAGAACCACTGCACTGGGGCTTCAACAGAATTTGTAGCCCTCCCCAACTAGTGAGAAAATGATAAAGCACAAACTATGCTTTATTCTAGTAATGTTTAGTATTATTTTCTATATTGCGATAGTACAGTAAATTTTGTGACATTTATACCTTACAGTCTGGGGCAATATCATTAAGAGTTTAAAAAACTGCTGGTTCATCTCTGGAAGTGGATATCATACAAGATAAAAAAGAAATCTGAATGAAGGAATTCCTGTCTTTCAAGTTTTACAAAGCAAATACTGTAAAAAAAAAAAAAAAAATTGCCTCTAATTAAATTTCTATATTTGTAATAGAGAAATAATAAAATTTTGCCCCGTATTAAAATATTCATCTTATAGTAGCCGTTCTCCAATTACACCTCTGTGCTGATGTCCTCAGATTTTAACTAAATAATAGCAGTCGGTTCTTAACTCATGAGGAAAAAATTCATGAATTGAATTTTTCCAATTTTAAGTTATTCTTTCATAAATTTTTCTTAAACCTTTGGCCCTTGCTATTGTTTTTGGGGGTTTTTTGCAGCAAGTGCTAATAGGTAGCAAAATAAAATGGACAAGTAGTAAATGAATATTAACGGGAGTTGAAGTTAGCCAATCATGCTTAGTACAATAGTTTCTCCTTAATTGGACACTTGTTCATGATTGTGATTTTTACAGTACATACCAATAATACAGTCATTTTCTGCTACCATTGTTCAGACAATCTTGTCATTTCCCAAATATTTAGAACCTAACTTTTGGAACTATTTTCATGATGTGGGGGATATTCTTTTCAATATTCTGAATAATCAAAAAAGCCGACAGGCTCATAGTGTAGTAGGATCTTATAGACTTATTTTATAGAAATTGATTTTTGAAAATGGCCAAAAGTCCTTTGGAAATATGTTTAACAAATAGGTAGATGGGTGAACAAGCCAATTTATCCAGACTTGCCTTGCTCTAAGGAATATGATATAATATGTGGAAATCCATAGTTATAAACCATAGGTACACATAGCAGGCAACAGTGAGATATTTCCCAGTAACTTAGAAGTCAGGCTAACTTCTGAAAGTTAATTTGTTAAATAAATAAATGATGGATCACAGTAGGTTGTAATTAAGCAAGCCTCAATTATAACCTCATTAAAACAGTGCGTGAATAAGAGAGAGGTTAGTTGTGAAGTGTAGAAAAGCAAAATTAGAACAAATTGGGGCAGCACACTCCAAAAATGTGGAGGTGAGTGGGAAACAAATGAATCACCCCATCAGAGTCCTAATATTTCGAAAATTCAAACTATGTAGCTAACTCCCTTCTTCTGTTGTGACTAAGCAACCTTTAGATATGCGGCTTCTATGGATCTTCTCACATCATCAGGCCAACAGAAGATTCATTCCACCTGACACTTATATTTTCTCATTGCCAATCGATAATTCAGCAATTTGGTTTTTACTCAGTCTCTTATGAGTTAGAGCGATTCATCTCTGGAACAGTGATAATGTTAACCGGCGAGGGTAGGGGACCAAACCCCAAACATAAACTCCACACAGGTTCAGCCAGCCTTTCTTGGCAGCATCCCAACCTGGAAGCCTGCCTTTCTTCTTCAGGAAACAGCTAAATTAGCATGTGCTTATTCACTTCATAAAAGTGCTATATGAAAAGATTTTGAAACTTAGGAAAGTTAAAGAGGATGAGAAACTGTAAAAACGTTGTGGGGGCAATGTCTCACCTCCTCTAACTTCACAATGAGGAAGGAGAATTGAGATCAACAGCCCAAGCCTGTGAGGTGAAGGTCAGACATGCTTCCTTTCTCCGCCATCTTTATCAGTTCTAACATCTACCGTCCCTCCCGCAGCGTTCTCTACTTCTCTACTGGGTTTCATAATTCACTGCAATGGCCACAAAGAACTCACAGACAGTACTCACAGTTATGGGGTTTATTACGGAAGTAACAGCTAGAATTCAGGCTGTTCTTTCATGAGGACAACCTCTTCCCAGCTGTGCTTGCCTCTGCCCAAAGGGAGTCAGCTTTCTCTCTCCTTGGGCCAGGAAGCCCATAGAGCCATCTCCTGCTGCTGGGTCTCTGCTGCAAAGTCTCTCCTGCCACCACTTCTCACCATCTTTAGGATTACAGGTTGATTTCTCTCTCAGTCTGCTGCTTCCAGGAGCTTCTCGGCACAGGGATCTTGGGTCCAAAGGACGAGCTGACTCCTGGCTGTTCTTCCTTGGTAGTAGTGAAATCTTCTCTCTCCCGCCTCTGGGGTGGCTCATTTCAAGCCCAGCGGGATGGCAAAAACTGACCAATCCCTTTGGTGGGCCATAGTAACCCTATCTGCACAGTCCTACCTAATACCCTGGGTAGGAGTTACAAGACTGTGGTGAGAAAGGCCACGCAAAAGCGATCCATGGCACTGCAGAAACTGAGAAATTACGTTTATGTTCAGACAATTTTTTTTTTAACATCAGCATAACTAGTCTTGATTGTGTGATGAGTATAAACTCCAGTAAATTGAACAGATCACTATTTGAGAAGTTTAGCAGTTGAAGAAAGGAAGGAAGGGAACGAGAGAGAAGGAAAAAAGGGTAGTTTTTTGTTTTGTTTTGTTTTTTCTTGAAAAGCACCTAGATCAGGAAAAAAAGAGATCCAATGGAAATAGAGATATAAAAGTCTTTGGAGAGAGGGGAATGAGTGGGGAGCCAGTCACCCTGAGAAGACTGGGGATGTGGGGCGAGGGAATACATCTCTTCTTCTGAGGCAAAACTTCTTTAAAATTACTCCAAAATATGACATTTAGATATTTCTTTCAAATGGCTATAACTTGATGACTATAGACTCTCCTCTCTTGCATTAGGTATCTCTCACCTTTATATTCATTTACTAAACACAGGTTAAGTGCCTCTCCTAATGAAAAGAGAAAGTAAGATCTCTATTCCTAGAGGGCTTACAGTCTAAGGAGTAACGGACATGTAAACAAATTATGGCAGATTTTACGTGTGTGCTATGGGAGTAGAGAAATTCACTCGACAACAGTGGGTTTGGTTTGGTTTTCCTACGGATATACCAATTTTTGTTTATCTGTACTCCACTTGATGGGTATTTGGGTTGATTCTACTTTTTGGCTATTATGAATAATGCTGCTGTGAATCATTTTTGTACACATTCCTATACAAGCTTTTGTGTGGTTGTATATTCATTTCTCTTGAGTTTAAAGCTAGAAATGAAATTTCTAGGTTGTATGGTAAATCTGGCAACCCTGGTGGTGTGATTAAGAGCTATGGCTGCTAACCAAAAGGTTAGCAGTTTGAATCCACCAGGTGCTCCTTGGAAACTCTATGGGACAGTTCTACTCTGTCCTATAGGGTCGCTATGAGTCAGAGTCGACTCGATGGCAACAGGACAGGTTTACGGTAAATTTATGTTTAACTTTTTAAGAAACTGTCAAGCTGTTTTCCAAAATGTCCACCATTTTACATTTTTTATCAGCAATGTTCGAGAGTTCCTATTTCTCCACATCACCAACTTTTGTTTTCTGTTTTAAGTAATAACATCTAACTGGGTGTGAAATAGCATCTCATTGTGGTTTTAATTTGCATTTTCCTAATGACTAGTAATGCCAGACTTGGTAAAGTGATACTTGTTAATATTTAAAGGATAGCATATTAGCCACTCATATATCTTTTGATGAAATGCCTACTCAGATCTTTTGCCAGTCACCTAATATTTTAAGGAACCAAAATTAGTTAAGAATTAGAGATATATTCTTTAGATTCAATTTGATTTATATATTTAAGTATTGCTCATATATAATTATTTATCTTTAATAACATTGAATAAAAACAACACAACAGAATATTAATATTGACCTGCTCAAGTCCTCCAAGGAGAGTACACTGTCTCATCTTGGTGCTCCCTGCCCCTCACAGATTACTAAATTCCTCACCTATTTACCTATATTTGCTTCATAGAGTTGTAGTAAAGTGCACTTAAGTGTAGATAAGGCTTTTGATGTATAGCTCTTAGCACAGTGCCTGGCCACCATAAGTGCTCAATGATCAGTAGTTACTGTCTGGGGGCAGCGGTGGTTCAGTGGTAGGTAGAATGCTTGCCTTCCATACAGGAGCCCCGGGTGAGATTCCTGGCAGCCATAACTTGTCCGTCACTGGAGGCTTATGTGTTGCCATAATGCTACACAGATTTTAGTAGAGCTTCCAGGCTAAAATGGACTAGGAAGAAAGATGTGGTTATCTACTTCCAAAAAAGAAAGTGAAATAAGAACCTATGGAGCACAATGGTCCAATGTGGGCAGCATTTTGTTTAGTTCAATTGGGGACAGACTCCATGGCAGCTAACAAGAACATCATCATTGTGGTTAGTATCTGAACAGCCAGACTTCAGCAGTAGGTCTCACTAGCGAGAAGCAGGTTAACTGCTTTTCTTCCCATAATTATCCCTTTAAAATGTTTAAGTGTGTATGATTTCTTTTGAAACCAATACACAGAAAAAAAATTACAAAAATAGACATACCGATAAACATTATAAAAAAGATATGTGAAGAGTACGATTTTAAAGAAATTGGCAATGAGATACATTATGGTATCTTCATTACTAATTCTTAAATATTAACAAGTATTATTTTGCCACATTCTAGCATTATCCCTAAAACAAAAACCAAACCGGTTGCCAACAAGTCAATTCTGACTCATAGCAACCCTATAGGACAAAGTAGAACTGCCCCATAAGACTTCCAAGGCTGTAAATCTTTATGGAGGTAGACTGCCACATCTTCTCCCTCGGAGCAAGTAGCTGATATGTTTGAACCTCCCTCCTTCCAGTTAGTAGCCAAGCACTTAACCACTGTGCCACCAGGGCTCCTTGCATCATTCCTAGGCTTATGTAAAACACTTTTTTCTAACTCGCCTTAAATCTTTATCTTGAAGTTGGCCGGTTCCCCAAAAGAGCTCCTCTGACCTTCACACCAGTTTATCACCTTGAGTTCCAAGTAAGAAAGTAGGTGTCCTTGACCCCATTTTAGACACAAGGAGATTGAGACTCAAAGTGGTTATGTAATTTTCCCCCAAGTCATACAAAACAAAAGATGAGCCTGTGTTTCGTCCAATGTCTATGTGACTCTGGAAGGCTGTCTCCTCTTGCAGAAGAGGTGTTTGAAGCCGTTCTTTACAAAAGTAAACTAAAGAAGTTTCTAATTAATAATACAAGGTCCTGTAGCTACCTTGAACTGTGAGAATGAGTTGTTTGGGCTGACCCTTGGATTACGTGGATGGGAATGACACTTACAGAAATTAGTGACGTACTCCAGAGGAGTTTTCTTTCCTCTTCTCTCCTGTTTTTGTATTCCCACCCCTTTATTTGTTTCCTCCTCTCTTCATTTGTATCTGTGTTAATAAATAGTCTCAAGGTAGAAACAAAATTGAGCAAGATCAACACTGAGGGCAGAGAGAAGTACCCAGATGCCAAAGTGGCTTCCTTTTACATTTATCTTTCCCTTTTTCATATTTCTATTTTTCCTGTTTGTCTCTTTCGTGCCTCCACCCCACCCCCACCCTCAACAAAGAAAGAAAGGAAGATGAGACAGAGGGAGGGAGAGAGGGAAGAAACAAAATCATGGAGGTAGGAAGTGGAGATAAGAGAGGAGGCCCCTGGCAGCGGCTGGGTTTTGTGGTAAAAGTCAGGGGTTCTTTCCTCCTTCCTTTGCCCCCACTTTCGCCTGTCTCTTTTCCAGCACAGGTGTTGCCGCCAGTGATAGAACACGCCTAGTTCCAGTAAATGGTAACTGAGAAAAGGGTGGTAATTTCCTTGTGAACTGGTGTTTGCCTGCCCCTTAAAGGATCTGGATAAAATGAATTCAAATCCCTACTCTCACTTTGTGCCAAATCTGATGCCCTCTCCAAGACTTTCCCAAATTCCTGGGTGTTTATAGTCTCGTGGTTACCTCCAGCTCTGACTTGCTGATTCCATTACATTTCAGTTCTCCCCTCTGAGTCTGGGGTATTGTTTTATTTCAATCTCTGAATCTATTTACACTTGCAACTCAGCTGCTTCTCTTGATTTCTATTATTTAAAAATACCAGGCTCACAAAGGCCTCTTTATGTGTGGTAAACTTGACTGAAGGTATGGACAGATGAAGAAGTACAGGGCAGCAACACAAACTACCTAAAATTTCATACAACATGTTCTTGTTTTAAAAAATCTCTTCAGCTGTGCTAATCCTTCAATTCACTTTGAGATTTTTTTTTTTAAAGATGAATTGATGGATGGATAGAGGGATGGATAGATGTGCAGATGTGTGATTAAGCAAGTATAATAAAATATTAATGTCAAATCTCAGTGGTAACTAGATGGTTGTTCACTGTAAAAATTCTTTCTACTTTGCCGTTTGAAAATTTTTGTAATAAAATGTTGGGGAGGGAACAAAAAACAAAACAGCTAGGAGGTTTGGGATAAGGGAAGTGGCTGGAAGAGATTGGGCTTTCCACATTAGAAAAATATGTTGCATTTGAATGACTGTTCTCATTAGCCAGAAAGGCAGGGACCCCCAACAGTCACACAGCCCAGCCATGTAAACAGGCTTTGCCCTTCTTTCACTATTCAATTGTTGGTTATAATTTTTAAAAGCCTACCTTATCTAATTTAATTCTTTTGGCAATCTTGTGAAGTAGGCATTAAAAAAAAAAAAAATCATACCTCTTTTTCAGATTAGGAAACCTGGAATTGGACTCAGAGAGGTTAGCCTAAAGTCACACATTAGTGAGAGAATTAGGGCTTAAACCAAATTCTCTCCACTAGTGTGGTTTTTCTCTTCAGTAAGGGAACTGACTCCAACTCATTTTGACCCCATGTGTGTAGAACTGGATTCTACAGGGTTTTCAATAGCTCCTTTTTTAGAAATAGATCACCAGTCCTTTCTTCTTAGGCACCTACAGATGAACTTGAAACTTCTGCCTTTCAACCAGCAGCTGAGTGTTTTGCACCACCCAGGAACTCCCCAGTAAGAGAACCACTGACTAATTTCTACCCATTTCTAATGGAAAGCAGCTTAGCTTCCTTTCCATTATCTCTTTATAACCACACTCTTTTAGTCTTCTCACCCAAGCTGCTTAAGATCTTCTCTTAAACAAAAACCTCCTCCAGAGTTCTTTAAGAGCGAGAACTATCTTGGCTGCTAACTGAAAGACTGTTCAAAACCACCAGCCACTTTGTGGGGAGAAAGATGTAGCAGTCTGCTTCCGTAAAGATTAAAACCCTTTACAGCCTTGGAAACCCTATGGGGCAGTTCTCTGTCCTGAAGGGTCACTATGAGTTGGAATTGACTCAATGGCAATGAATTCTGTTTTTTGTTTTTGGTCCAAAATAGATACTGAATATGTATTTGAGGCTATGTGTACAGTGGAATAAGCAAGGGAGATGAAGCTCAAAGAGCTTGTCTAAGTCCTGATTCTCTCACTGTAAGTGTGGTTTTGTACCAGTTGCATAACTTCTCTGAGTCTATTTCTGTGTTTTCTAATCTGGAAAAGACTTGATTTAAAAAAAAGAAAAAGCCCACTTCACGGGATTGCCGTGAGAATTAAATTGGATAAGGTGGGCTTTAAAAAATTAAAACCAGTAATTGAGTAATTGGCTAACAAAAAGAGGGCAGAACCTGTTTATGTGGCTGAGCTGTGTGACTGACTCCTGGGGGTCCTTGCCTTTCTGGCTAATGAGCAATAGGCATTCAAACACCAGCACGTTTCCAACCATCCCCCTTCTCCAACCGCCAACTCCCACCCCTAGTAAAACCAGAACCAAACCAAACCAAACCCACTGCCGTAGAGCCAATTCCAGCTCATAGCGACCCTATAGGACAGAGTAGAACTGCACCATAGAGTTTCCAAGGAACACCTGGAGGATTCCAACTGCCGTCTTCTTGGTTAGCAGCCATAGCACTTAACCACTATGCCACCAGGCCACCCCTAGTAGCAGCCCTCTTAATGAACTTCTGTCAAGACGGTTCCAGCGCTGTTACTTTCTACAATGCTTATTTCTCTCTGCTCCTCAAGTCCCCCTGCCTCTCCACCACTCCCTCCCCTGTGAACTTCAGTGGTCTTTCTCCCCCTTTTCAGCGATAGAAACGGCCACTATGGAAACAGCTTTCTGTTTCTCTCCCTCTAATAGTCCATCCGTTCTTTTTGATAGTGTTATTGCAAGCTGACATTTATTAATTGATTCTAAGAAAAAATCCATGCTATTGAGTAGAATTTACAATTATTGAGTAGAATTTACAATTTGTAGGGTATCTGTCAACAGCATATTAGATATCAACATAACATACAAACCTGATTAGTATTGGGAAATAGACCAGAAGGCCAAGTTTCAAAGTTTAACAAAAAAGAATGTGAAATTTGCATTTTAGCCAGAGAAAGATTCTCATCATTCCAGAATTATAACATCCCATTTTGAAAGATATGTGTGTTAGATTTCAGTGCTGCCTTCATGAATGCATTTCCGGAAAGGGAGCAATATAGACATAAAGTCAGATAGGCTAATGAGTTATAACTCTGGGAACCAGCAGACTTGGAAAAAGGCCTCAAAAGGTCATCTAGTTCACCCTGCCGTCTCTTGGCACATCAATGCTGGACTGATCCAAGTCACTTGGTTACATTTCCAATGATAAAAATTCTAGTTTCTCTTTGTAATCTGATTTAATGAATGGATTTCAAAGAACATTAACTCACTTCAATAGCACTTTTTGTTCATGTCCTCACCCCTGTTTAGAATGCCTTCCTCTCCACCCATGCAAACTCTACAATGATTTAATAACTCATCCTTTCGTCTCCATTAAACTTTACTTGCTCATAGGGGCCACAGCAATTTTTCCACCTCTACACTAATATCCATAACGTTTACTTGGCAATTAAATGTGAACTCTCATTACCCTTACAAAGTTTTATATGCACACACACACTGTATGTTATTTAATATTTCATGATTGCAAATATTCTCTCTGCATTCAGACTACCACTACCATAAAGGCAAAAACTGGAGCTTACACATCTTTGTGCCTTAGCATAGTACTTTTTCATAAAATAAGCATCTTATTAATCTTTGTTCAACAGTGCACAAGAGCCACCAGCTCATACTAGGTTGTAAGAGCCAAATGCACACATATCTTTCAGGCTCAGTGCTTGGTGATGTCATGTCGGTAGCTTGAAATTGGCCATGCTGGGAGTATTTATACTACTACAAATCAGTAGCCTAAATTCAAATCTAGCTTTACCATTTACTAGTTGTGTGACATTTGGTGAGATTCCTCTCTGTGCCTCTGAGTTGCTTCATCTGAAAATTGGATAATTAATTATCTATTTCATAAGGTTGTTTTGAGGAATAAATGAGTTCATATGTGTAAATTACTTCCAAAGAATCCTTGGTACGTAGTTAATGTTCAATAAAAAAAAAAATGTTCAATAACTGATAGTTTAATCCCTCTACCTATTTCATAAATTCTCAACTCCTCTGTAAAGCTTTCAAGGAAACCCACAAAGTAATCACACTCAATTTATGTGACTTCATTTCCCACAACTCCCCATACACATCTTCTGCTGCCTCAATGGTCTCCTCTTCACCTACCCCTCTGATGAGAGAACGTGACTGTGGGCTAGAAATTTCTCTTTCTACACACAGCAGAAGTGATCACTGACTGAGAGACTGGGGCTAAAGTAGCAGACGGCATGTTCTAGCATCCTGACTTCTCAGGTAGAGTTAATTTTTGTGTATTATGAGGTAGGGGTCTAACTTCATTCTTTTGCATGCTACTTACCCATTTTTAAGTTGACATGTATGCTGGGCATTTGTCTGTCTGCCCACAGACCTATCACTTACCTTCTTCCTGTTTCCGGGAATTACTTTTCCCAGGTTCCATTGACTTTCAGGTATGGCAACTGCTGGAGGTACAAGTGGAAGATTATAGGACAAGTAGAAGGGAAAAGCCAGAGAATTTCATTTCTCCTCATCTTATTCTGCTTTGGTAGTGTCCCTAGCAGTGGCTGTGTTGCCTCCGTGGCTCCAATGTGAATAAAATAGCCCTTTTACTCTGTGGTTCTTAGATCCTCAGGGTAGTCACCACCGTGATTCTAGCTTTGAGGTGTCCTGGCTCATGAGCTCTGGTAACAATACCTATGCCTCTTGTTCCTCCAATCTTAGTGGGGAGCAACTCTAAACCAAAAACAACCCATTGCTGCCAAGTCAATTCCAACTTATAGAAACCCTATAGGGCAGAGTAGAATTGCCCCATAAGGTTTCCAAGGAGCAGCTGGTGGATTCGAACGCTGACCTTTCGGCTGCTAACCATAGCTCTTAATCATAATGCCACCAGGGTTCCTGCTGTTGCTAATTTCTGGACTGTTCCATCATCTCCTGTTGAGGTCTCAGCTCTTCTGTATCCTATATACAACTTTATAAAATTCCCACTGCTAAAAGTATACCTCAGAATGCTTTTTTTTCTTCTTCTTCTTCATGATTGGACTCTGATTGATAAAACATTTCACATTTTTTATTACATGTTTAAATAGTTGCAAAGGATCCCATTTCTAGTGTATTGTAATTATGAACATGTAAAATTAAAACCTATGTATCACTCAAATGTATTCAGGGAAAGCTAAACATCATAGTGATTTGAGATCACCTTCATCCATTTAAAAAATACATGAACAAGACCCTCATCTGTCAAAAATTTTACCTTGTTCCTTTTTTCCCACTTCCACTTCCCCCACAGAATGATATTCTAATATGTTTTTATGTGCAGAAGTCTTCAATTTATCATGTTGTCCTATTTCTCAGCAGCAAAAACAGGTACATAAATCGAAATTGCAAATTGTTAAGCTTCCTAGATATGTAAGATTTTATCTATTAAATATTTCTCCTTGTTCAAGTTATTATAGTGTTATTATTGCCACAATATATAATTGATGAAAACAATATAAAGGTAGTACAATTTTTAATAAATAATGATTAAACATGAAAGTTATTTTTTTTTTTGGAAATGAATTTCTTTAGCCATTGAGTGAAGTGGTGTTTTTGGTGCCTTGATTTGTGGAGACTCTGTGCGGAAAGTCAAGTCAGGGGATTTTATGCCCTGAGGCAATGCAGAATAGTAAGTGAAGGTGGCCAGGAGGCATCCTTTCTTTTGTGAAGCGGGGAAAAGGGAAATATGAAGGAAGAAAAGCGGAACCACAGGCAGATTCTTGGCAGGTCACATTTGACCTGTTGCTGTCTAGTCGATTCTGTATGACTTTGGAGGAGTCCCTATGTGGCACAAGTGGTTAAGCGTTCCCTACTAGCTAAAAGGTTGGTGGTTCAAACCCACCCAGAGGCACCTCAGAAGGCAGGCACGGCAATCTGCTTCTAAAAGGTCACAGCCTTGAAAACCATCTGGAGTAAAATTTAATTCAATAGATTTGACTCAATGGCTACAAACAAAAACAAAGTATATGACTTTGAGGACTTGGAAATTTATTCTCTTAAAATTATCTGTGCCTATGAAAAGTCTTCATGCCTTTCAGGTTTACATGTAGCCCCGGCATCATGGGGGAAATTACCCTGATGCAATGGTAGCCTCTAAGAACGCTACAGGCAAACTATGCTAGGGATCAGTGAACAAAAAGGCTTATAGGCCAAATTAAGTTGCTTAAATCATGCACTTCATTGAAATAATTGAAAACACACAGAGAAATGCAAGGGGATAGAGGTGGAGGAGTAGGTTAATTAATATGCTTAGGACAGTGTGCAAACAGGGTGGAAGGACTACATTACCTGAATTCTGAATTATATGAAGGTCATATGTTCTATCACCAGTCAGCAATCCCCGCGCCCCCAGCTTCATAATGTGTTTACCCACCAGAGTGGAGGTTTGAGCAAAGGCACCCAGCAGAAGGAAGGTGCCTGGCATCGATACCTGCTTGCTTTAGGATACACCTGGCCACAGGTGTAGTTCAACTAGACTGATGAGCAGCTGCAAATTTTATATGGCAAAGAACAAGTGGGCTGGAATGGATGTCATCATTGGGAAGCCCATTTAAGACCTTGTGAATATCAAGTGTCTCATGTATATTTGGTGCTCTTGGGCCTTTCATACCTTCCTATTGATGTAAGCTCATACACCCTATTTCCTTTATGCCCAACATGTTTCACAAGGGACTTACTACCATGTTTAGTTTCATTTATTCTCCTTATTTGTTTCTCTTATTTTCTATAGCAGAATGAATATTTTTAAATAATACAGCAAACCACATTACACCCAGTTTGAAGACCACCACTATGGCATAAGTGCTGTGATATTGATCCCCGATCCCTCAGGCACCAGTGTGGGTGGGATGACTAGAGCGGCACTCCCCTTGCCTCCAAGCAAAAGCCTCTCATTTCTCTACTCCAGTATGACATATAAAATATCATAATTTTCTATGATAATGGGTATATACTTTAGTTGGGGTTGCTTTGGTGGCATAGTGGTTAAGTGCTCCAGCTGCTAACCAAAAGGTCGACAGTCAGAATTCACCAGGCACTCCTTGGAAGCTATCGGGCAGTTCTACTCGGTCCTATGGGGTTGCTATGAGTCAGAAGCGACTCAACGGCAATGGGTTTGGTTTTTGGATAAACTTTGGTTAGTTAATAAGTGTCTGTAACTAAGGTATACACTTAGACACAGAATTGCTAAGTCATAGAGCTTATGTGGAGCCCTGGTGGACAGTGGTTAAGTGGGGAAGCTGCTAATCAAAAGGTCGCGGTTCAAATTCACCAGCTGCTCCTTGGAAACCCTGTGGGGCAGTTCTACGCTGTCCTGTAGGGTCGCTATGAGTCAGAATTGACTCAATGGCAATGGGTTTAGAGCATATGCACTTCAACTTTACCAGATAATGCCAAACTATTATTCCAAGTCTTTTCTCCCCAATTCAAATTTTCAATAAAATGTAAGAAATTTTCCATTTCTCCACATTCTTATCAATATTTGAAAATTACAAATAGAACCATAGACTTTAATAATATGAAAAGTTCCTGTTTTAAAGGACAGAAAATTCAAATGTAAAGAAAATTTTAAGTGTGTTTATTTATTCATTAACTCTTTGCCACAAACATCCATTGTACATTTACTTGCTCTAGGCGTTATGCTAATTGATGAGGATAAAAGATAAATAAGATAAATTCTTGCCGTCAAGGAGCTTACATTCTCTTTGGGAGACTTTTATGTGAACAGAAAATTCAGGTGATGAGTGCAATAATAGAGGTAAATCCAAGTTGCTATAGCATTGATGAGGGAGAGAGAAGAACGTGGCTGATGCTAGGGCAAGGGATGTTAGGAGATAAATAAGTTGGGGTTTTTCATAAGATGTGCTTATTTTCAAATTTGGGGTGTATCACATTAGATAAGCATTGTGTTTAACCTCTTACACCCTGTACTTGTGGGTCTGTGATGGTAACTTGAGAAAGCCAGATCATGCGGGGCTTTTATCCTGTATGCTAGGTTATGTGGAACCACTGAAGGGTTTTAAGCAATGAAATGACATGATTGGAATTGTGTTTTAAAAATGAAAACTCTGTCCTCTGTGGAGGATGAATTGGGATTAATATAGGCATGAATGGAGGCAGGGAGACAGGTTGGGGGTCAACTGCAATTGAGATTCAAGATGATGAAGGCCTGAACTAAGATAGTGGCAAAAAAAAAAAAAAAAAGCAACCTCTTGCTTTGGGGTCGATTCCAACCTACAGTGACCCTAGAGGACAGAGTAGGGCTGCCCCATAGGGTTTCCAAGGAGTAGCTGGTGGATTTGAACTGCCTACCTTTTGATTAGCTGCCATATCACTTAACCACTGCACCACCAGGGCCAAGACAGTGGCAATAGGTGGGAAGAAAATAGATTTGGGTAATATTCAGGAAGTAGCATTAATAAAATTAGGTGATAGAATAGATGTGGCAAGTGATAAGTCTATGATGATACCCAAGTTTCAGGCTATGGGGGGTATATTTATTTATTTAATCAAATAATACGTATTTGGAGCCCTGGTAGTACAGTAGTTAAGAGATCAACTGCTAACCAAAAAGATTGGCAATTAGAATCCACCAGCTAGTCCTTGGAAACCCTAGGAGGTAGTTCTATTCTGTCCTATAGGGTTGCTGTGAGTCAGAATTGACTCAACGGAACAGGTGTGTTTTTTTTTGTTTGTTTGTTTTAGGTATATGACAGGCCCTATGCTGACTGCAAGGAATATTTAGGGTTACTGTGTCAGACGACTCCAGGCGACACTATTCACATTGTACATACATGGAATATAGTAGGAATTGTATTCGCTGGACTTCTTCCATAGTGTGAGACCAGATAGCCTGTTAACGAGACAAACACAATTACTTTTATTATAGAGCACACAATCCTGGGTATAGGAGTACTAGTAACCAAGACACAGGAAAAAAAAAAAAAAGGCTGGCTAGTAGGCCTTAGGAACATAAACATTGCTCCTTGTGTCTCTTTTTCTGCCCTAAGCAATGATCTTGGCATGCATATTGGGCATACTGTGCTTGAGGGGATCTACAGAGTCTTCAGGTGGAAATTTCCATGAGGCCTTAGGACGTGTTGGTTTGGAGTTAAGGTTTTAAAATGAGTTAGTTAAAAAGGTTTCCCAGTGCACTTCCCATTTTGCAGCTTTACCTACTTTCTCTAGTATGTGCTGAGAAGGAATAAGTTCATATGTGGTCCTGTTGCTCTGCTCCTGGAAGGGAATTCAAAGGGAAGAGACTAAGTCTCCACTCCAACATAAACCTTCTGAAGGTTTTTTCTTGCAATGCTTCCAAATTGTATACTCTCCAACAAAGGATTTCAGAAAATTAAGCAACTTGTATGAAAATTATCAAGGCCACATAAGTTTTCCACTTAAGAGACCATTTTCAAGGGTGAAGTGCATGAATTAAGCTAATTTATTTTCTTTTTGTAGTGTTTAATAAAAACTGCTAATAGATTGTTTGGAACTTTACCTTATTTAGACTTATCACCTCTTCTCTTTTTTTTAGTGACAAATGTAAAGGGACCTTCCAAATATTTTCCTTCCAGTTGTGTAATTTTAACACTGATGGTAAGGAATGTTCTATAGAAAGTTCAGCTTTGATCTGAAACATTTTTGCCAGATCTTTGCCTACAGGGAATTTTTATGGTTGAGTTTGTAGATGCTTGCAAAATGGAAGTTGAACATTAAAAGGCTGTCAATTTTTAAGGCTGTCTGTCGGATGAGTCAGGCTTCTTCTATATCATACTTCTAGGAATTCTCCCGCTTATTTATTTTTGTAGTTCAAGTATCATCACACACATCTTTTTTAAAAGGTATTTTCAGAGTATGTTTTTATGCACCGGCACCATCAGCATCAGAGAAGTCATGATCAAATGTTGAATGATGATATGTAATAGATCAGAACACCTCAGCTAGTTTCCATGTTTACAGTTACGAGCACACCACAATGATACCCTTCGAAAAGGATAAACAGTAGTGAAGCAAATTTAAAACAGAAATAAAATATATACTCAATGAAACCACCGGATAAAACCCACGTTTTTAGCAACTCTGGAGAAGAATAAGCTTTAAGCTAAGCAAATCAGATGACCATCTGGAAGAGTTCATCAGTTTGATTTACTGTAGGATTTCTTACTTGAAAATAATGGGAGTAGAGTTGCCCAATGGGGTCTTAGATTTCTTGATTAACCAAGTACATATAAATCTGGCCTAAACACAGAAGTCAAAATCCTAATTAAAACTTGCTAAGACTCTTTAGTATATATGAGAAGTCAAATAATAAGTTTGATTTACTTTAAAAAGCCAAGGAATCAATATGTCATGGCTATTACTCAAACCTGATCAACAAAAACCAAAGAAAGTTAGAGGTTATACTCAGGAAATAAATACATGCCCTGGCAAAGATGTGAATTAACAGAAAAAGATTTGTATTGGCAAAGGAAAGAACACTAGTCAAGTAAGCTTTTCCCTTTTTTTTTTTAATGTCTCACTTTTATTTCTACTGTGGTGAAAGTTTACTTTCATAGTGGCATCAGTGGTAACTGTCTATTATAAAAACCTTGTAAAGCCTCGATATTGAAATCCACTTCATTTATTCAAAGAAGAATCTAATTAATTTAACATCAAAGACATACTTAAGGAAATGAAAGATTCTAACAGGCTCTAAAGTGTATTTCTTTAGCATATATTCTATTCAATAAAATTGAAGACAGTTCTAAAAAGGGATAACAACAACAAAGGAGGCCTATCTTCTGCTTTTCTTAAATTACATAACTATAAGTAGATGGGAAACCCTGGTGGTATAGTGGTTAAGTGCTACAGCTGCTAACCAAGAGGTCAGCAGTTCAAATCTGCCAGGCGCTCCTTGGAAACTACGGGGCAGTTCTACCCTGTCCTATAGGGTCGCTGTAGTCAGAATCGACTTGATGGCAGTGGGTTTTTTTTGGTATAAGTAGATGGGAAACCCTGGTAGAGTAGTGGTTAAGTGCTATAGCTGTTAACCAAAAGGTTGGCAGTTCAAAGTCACCAGGCGCTCCTTGGGAACTCTACAGGGCAGTTCTACCCTGCCCTACAGGGTCACTACAAGTCAGAATTGGCTCGACGGCAATGGGTGTTGGGTTTTTTATAAGCAGATGATGAGTATTTTTGTTGCGAAAGAGTAACAAGCAGATAAACATGTGTCAAACACACACAATTAATTACTCCCACATAATGAAGGCTAAAAGGTTAAATTCTTCTGTTATATCTGCTATTGAAACCTCTGTTAGGTCCTGAAAGTTATAAGGATGAGCTCTTTTGTGGGGAAAAAAAAAACAATCCTGTTGCCATAGAGTTGATTCTGACTCATAGCTACCCTATAGGACAGGACAGAGTAGAACTGCCCCCTAGGGTTTCCAAGGAGCGGCTGGTGGACTCCAACTGCAGACATTTTGGTTAGCAGCAGAGCTCTTAACCACTATGCCACCAGTGCTCCATACATATATACATTTAGTAGTATATAAAAAAGGGAAATGTGCTCATGATGAGGCAGGGAGGTCAGGAATCACTCTGTAAGTCTATACCTACAGAGCAAGGGCCAGGACTAGGGGGATATGAGTGAGGCGCTCTTTTGAGGTACAGAATTTAAGGGTGTCAAAAAATCCCATTATCAAGATTTTATATACATATATAAATTTTAATTTTGGTGAAAATATACACAGAACATACACCCATGCATCAATTTCTACATGTACATACAGTTCAGTAATGTTGGTTACATTCCTCACATTGTGTCAGCATTCTTACTGTCTCTGCCCATATTGTTTTGCCATCATTGACTTAGACTCCGAAAAAAGCAAACCAAACCTGTTGCTGCGGAGTCGATTCCAACTCAAAGCAACCCTATATAACAGAGTAGAACGCACCATGTGGTTTCCCAGGAGCGTCTGGTGGACTTGAACTGCCGAGCTTTTGGTTAGCAGCCATAGCTCTTAACCACTAGGCCACCAGGGTTTCTGACTTAGACTCAGTACCTGCTAAACTTCTCATCCATGCTTTAGAGTTACTGTTGAGAATTTGATCTCACATAGATAATTCTTTAAAACAGTGCAATGCTCATGATGAACACTCTTTACTAATTTAGCTGAACAGTTGTTAAGTTTAAAGGTGACTTCAGGGGGTAATTTCAGTTCATGGTTTGAAGATTTTCTATTTTAAAAAATAATATTTTATTTTTTGGCAAAAATATACACGGCAAAACTCACTCCCATTCAACAGTTTCCAGACATCATGATTAGTGACATTAGTCACGTTCTTCACATTGTGTCAACATTCTCCTTATTTCTGTTCTAGTTGTTTCACTCCCGTTGTCGTCTGCCTCACCCTAGTCCTGGCCTTGCACAGAGCAGCTCCCATTAACCTCTCCTGTTCAGATCAAGTAGGGCAATGGGCAGGGAGAGTAGGGCAGGACCAACTGCCTGACTTCTAGAAGCCACCTGAATATTCTCCCTGTAAATGTGCACAAGGTGGGAATCATGGTACCAAGGCCCTCTGTGACCTAATTACAAGCAGCCTAGCCAACTTTGTTCCCCCACTACATTACATTATTCACTTCTAGACAGGA
This sequence comes from Loxodonta africana, assembly GCF_030014295.1. Classification (NCBI taxonomy): domain Eukaryota; kingdom Metazoa; phylum Chordata; class Mammalia; order Proboscidea; family Elephantidae; genus Loxodonta; species Loxodonta africana. The sequence goes on from NC_087342.1 coordinate 108,266,625, forward strand.
TAATTCCTTTAATGTTTTGACACATTTTTCTGCTACTTTGACTTAGCTTGGAATTTTCTAAAAATATTTCAAAGTTCTTTGTACCCTTTCAAAAGTAATAATTAAGTTTGGAAAATACTGTATTTTGGATTCTTATTTGGATTCAAGATACATATGGCATATTAAAGGCTCGGAGCAAATCGGCAGTGACTAGGTCTATTTATTTTGTTTAATCCAGTATTTCTGTTGTATTTTACCATAGAACAATAGCATTGCCTAGTATCTCACTTTTAAGTACAGTAAAGCCACATTCATCAAATCCTGCTCCCCTTCTTTCCTGGGTGGTAGCATTTTGCTCTTCTGATCCTGTAAAGGAAACACTGGGGGCATAGTGGTTAAGAGTTCGGTTGCTAAACAAAAGGTCAGCGGTTTGAATCTACCAGGAGATCCTTAGAAACCTGATGGGGCAGTTCTACTCTATCCTCTAAGGTCGCTATGAGTAGGAATCGACTTGATGGCAACGGGTTTGGTCTTCTGGTTTTTGATCCTGCAAAATGCCTATCCACTTTCCTTGACCCTGGCTTTTATCAGAGGTAGGCAATGAGGAACTCTGAAGTTTTGGTACGTGATTTTATTTATGGAAATGTATTTTGAAATGTTTATTGTGGTTAAATATGTATAACAAAAATTTGCCATTTTAACCATTTTTAAGTGTATATTTCAAGGACATTAATTGCATTTACCACGTTGTGTAACCATCGCCACTATCCATTTCCAAAAGTTTTTTTAACACCCAAACAGAAGCTCAGTGCCCCTTAAGTAATAACTCCCAGTTCCTCCTGCCACCCAGCCTTTTGTTTCTATGTATTTGCCTATTCTAGATGTTTCATGTAAGCGAGAGGATCATATAATATTTGTCCTTTTGTGACTGTCTTATTTTCCTCAGCATAAAGTTTTCAAGGTTCATCCATATTGAAGCATGTACCAGAACTTCATTTCTCTTTATGCTGAATAATATTCCACTGTCTGTATATACCACATTCTGTTTATCCATTCATCTGTTCATGGCGCTTGGGTTGTTTCCACCTTTTGGCTGTTGTGAATATTCTGTGTGAATACTGGCAGTGAACGTTGGTGTTGAAGTATCTGTTTGTGTCCCCACTTTCAATTCTTTTGAGTATATACGTAGGAATGGAATTGTGGGTGGTAAGATAATTCTATGTTTAATTTTTTGAGGAAGACCAAACTGTTTTCCACAAAAGTTACGCCATTTGACATACCCACTAGCAATGCATGAGAACACTGTTTTTTCAGCATCCTTGCCAACACTTGTTATTTTCCCTTTTTCTGATAGCAGCCATCCTAGTGGGGTGAAGTGGTATCTCATTGTGGTTTTAATTCACTTTTCCCTAACAAGAGATGATGCTGACCATCTTTCATGTGTATATTGGCCATTTGTTATCTTCTTTGGAGAAATGTCTATTCGAGTCTTTTGCCCATTTTTAAAACTGGTTTGACTGTCTTTTTTGTTGACTTAGAAGAGTTCTTTGTATGTTCTGGATATTAAACCTTTATCAGATACATGGTTTCCAAATATTTTCTCACATTTGTTGTTTTTTTTTGTAGGTCGTGACTTCACTTTCTTGATGAAAATCTTTGATGGGCAAAAGATTTTAATTTTATTGAAGTCTCTGTTTTTTCTTTGGTTGCTTGTGTTTTTGGTGCCATATCTAAGAATCTATTGACAAAAACAAGATCTTGAAGCTTTACTCCTGTGTTTTCTTTTAAGAGTTTTATGGTTTAATTCTTACATTTAGGCCACTGATTCATTTTCAGTTAATTTTTGTATATTGTGTGAGGTATGGGTCCAACTTCATTCTGTTGCATGTGAATGAGCCACATGTCCTGGCACCATTTGTTGAAGAGGCTATTCCTTCTCCATTGAATGGACTGGTACCCTTGTCAAAAATCAATTGTCCATAGATTTATAGGTTTATTTCTGGATTCTTAATTCTATTCCATTGGTCAATGTGTCTATCCATATACCAGTACCACATTGTTTTGATTACTGCAGCTTTATAGTATGTTTTGAAATCGGCAAGTGTGAGTCCTCTTACTTTGTACTTTTTCAAGATTGTTTTGGCTATTCAGGGCCCCTTGGAATTCCATATGGATTTGAGAATCAATTTTTTCTTTTCTGAAAAAAAAAAAAAAAAAAAAAACCTTTTGTAATTTTGATAGGAATTGCATTGAATCAGTAGATCACACTGAGTAGCATGGACATCTTAGCAATATTAAGTCTTCCAAAGCAAGAATACAGGATGCTTTTCAGTTTATTTAGGACTTCTTTAATTTCTTTCAGCAATGCTTTAGAGTTTTCAGTGGACATGTCTTTCATCTTGCTATTCAAATTTATTCCTAGGCATTTTATTGTTTTAGGCGCTATTGTAAATGGAATTGTTTTCTAAATTTCTTTTTTAGCTTGTTCATTGTTGGTTTATGGAAACACAGCTAATTTTTGTGTGTTGATCTTGTATCCTGAAACTTTGCTGAATTCATTTATTAGCTCAAGTAACTTTCTTGTAGAATCTTTGGGATTTTCTATATATACGATCATGTCAGTTGTGAATACAGATACTTTTACCTCTCTTTTTACAGTTTGGATGCCCTTCATTTCTTTTTCTCGCCTAATTGCTCTGGCTAGAACTTCCAGTACAGTGTTGAATAGGAATGGTGGCCGGAGGCACCCTTGCCTTATTTCTAATCTTAGGGGAAAGATTTCAGTCTTTCCCAATTTAGAGTATGATGTCAGCTGTGGGTTTTTCACAATTGCCCTTTATCATGTTCAGTAATTTCCCTTCTATTCCTAGTGTGCTGTTTTTCGTTTTGTTTTGTTGGTTTTTTTAATCAGGTAAGTGTGTTTGATTTTGTCACATACCTTTTCTGCATAAAATGAGATGATTATGTGGTTCTTTTCCTTTGGTCTTATTAAGTGATGTATTGTATTATTTTCTTTTGTTGAACCATCCTTGCATTCTAGGGATAAATCTCACTTGATCATGGTGTATAATCCTTTTAACATGCTATTAGATTCAGTTCACTAGTATTTTTGCATTTATATTCATAAGGAATATTGGTCTGTAATTTTCTTGTGATGTCTTTATTTGGGTTTGGTATCAGGCTAATACTGGCCTCATAAAATGAGTTAGGAAGCGTTCCCTCCTCTTCTATTATTTGGAAGAATTTTGAGATGGATTGGTGTTAATTTTTCTTCAAATGCTTGGTAGAATCCACCGGTGAAGCCGTCTGGTCTTGGTTCGGAGGTTTTTGATACAGCTTCGATCTCTTCACTTGTTATAGATCTGTTTAGATTTTTGATTTCCTCATAAGTCATTTTAGATAGTTTGTGTGTTTCTAGGACTTTATTCATTTCATCTATGTTATCTAATTCTTTAGCATACAATTGTTCATAGCATTCTCTCATAATCCTTTTTATTTCTTTAGGGTCAGTAGTGATGTCCCCACTTTCTTTCCTGAATTTTGTTACTGGCATTTTCTCTATTTTTTTCCCCCTGTCTGTATAACTAAATGTTCTTCAAATTTATTGATCTTTATGAAGAACCAACTTCCGATTTTGTCGATTCTCTCTATTGTTTTTCTATTTTATTTTCTATTTCATTTATCTGTGCTCCAATCTTTATTGTTTTCTTTTCATTTCCTTCTTCTAGTTTTGGGCTTAGTTTGCTCTTCTTTTTATAGTTCCTGAAGGTGTAAAGTTAGGTTATTGACTTGAGATTTGTGTTAGCTATCCAGTGCTGCTATAACACAAAACCACAAGCGGATGGCTTTTACAAACAGAAATTTATTCTCTCACAATCTAGTAGGCTAGAAGTTTGAATTCAGGGTGTCGGCTCCAGGGGAAGGCTTTTTCTCTCTGGCAGCTCTGGGGGAGGGTCCTTGTCATCCATCTTCCCTAGTCAAGGAGCTTCTCAGCACAGGGACCCTGGGTCCAAAGGACACACTACTCTCCTGGCTCTTGTTTCTTGGTGGTATGAGGTCCCCCGTCTCTCTCCTCGCTTCCCTCTTTTATATCTCAAAAGGGATTGTCTTAAGACACAACCTAATCTTGTGGACTGAGTCCTGCCTCATTAACATAACTGCCGCTAATTCCACCTCACTAACATCATAGAGGTAGGATTTACAACACATAGGAAAATGACATCAGATGACAAAACGGTAGACAATTACACAATACTGAGAATCATGGACTACCCAAGTTGGCACACATTTTCTGGTGGGACACAATCCAATCCAAATATAACGTAATGTAACGTAGGTGTTTACAGCTATAATTTTCTACTGAGCACTGCCCACACTGCATCACATACGTTTTCATTTTTCTTAAGTATTTCCCTTGTGATTTCTTCTTTGATCCACTGGCTGTTTAATATTGTGTTGCAGCATGGAGTGGGGTCTCCTGGGGCATCGTGTTTGGGTGCATTGGCACCTCCTCCCAGTTTGAGTCCAGCAGTAGAATGGCGTGGGTTCGGCAACCCAGCCCCAGAGCCTGTATAGTCGTGGGCTGTGATCCATGTCCATTGGAAAAGAACGTATTCTGCTGTTTGGGGGTAGAATGTTCTATATATGTCTGTTAAGTTTAGTTCTCTTATAGTTTTGTTCAAATCCTCTATTTCCTAATTGATCTTCTGTCTAGATTTTCTATCAGTTATTAAAAGTGGTGTATCAAAGCCTCTATTATTGCAGAGCTGTCTATTCCAGTTGCTGTTAAGTAAATTCCAACTTACTGTGACCCTGTGCGTTGTAGGGTAGAACTGAGCTCCACAAGTTTTACAAGGCTGTTTCCTTTTAGAAGCAGATTATCAGGGCTGTATTTTGGTGCTTCCGGGCAAGTTCAAACTACCAACTTTTCAGTTAGTAGTCAAGCGCTTAACCGTTTGTGCCACCCCGGGACTCTGAGAATTGTCTATATTTCCCTTTAATTTTGTTAATGTTTGCTTCATATGTTTTGGGGGCTTTGTTGTTAAGTGCATATTTATTTATAATTGTTATATCTTCTTGATGAATTGACTCTTTTATCACTACATAATTTGTTTTTCTCTTGTAAAAGATTTTTACTTAAAGTCTATTTTGTCTGATATTAGTACAGTCACCTCAGCTCTCTTTTGGTTACTATTTGCATGGATTTTTTTTTTTTTTTTTTTTTTCTGTCCCTTCATCTTCAACCTATTTGTATCTTTGGGTCTAAAGTGGCACTCTTGTAGACATCATATGGTTGAATCATGTTTTCTTATCCATTGTGCCAATCTCTGCCTTTTGATTGGAGAGTTTAACTCATTTACATTTAAAGTTTTACCAAAAAGGAAGGAATTACTTCTATCGTTTTGTTATTTGTTTTCTGTGTGTCTTACACCTTTTTTGTCTCTCATTTCCTGCAAAACTGCCTACATTTGTTTTTAGTTAATTTTTTGTAGTGTAACACTTTGATTCACTTCTCATTTCTTTTTATGTATATTTTAAATTATTTTCTTTGTGGTTACCATGGGAATTGCATTTAACATCCTAAATGTTTAACAACCTAGTTCAAGCTGATATCAACTTAACTTCAATAACACACATAAACTCATTTCCTATACCACTCTTCTGTATCCTTTTATCTTCTTGTTTTCACAAATTACATCTTTATATGTTGTGTGCCCAAGCACTTCAATTTATAAGAATTATTGACTATAGACAAGGATTTGGAGTAACAAGGAATTGGCTAGGAAGAAGTAAATAGAACCCTAGAGAATATAGGAATAAGAGCAGCCACTATCCCTAGAGCTGAAATAGAACAATCCAGTAAGAGTTCCTCCTACCCTTCCTGCCCAGGGCTGAGCTTTAGACATGGTTGAGGAGGGCACAGTTTTGGCTCACTTAAGGGCAGAAAAATTGCGCTGGTAGAACTTGCTTAAAGTATGCTCTCTAGGGTGCTTGGAAATCTGTTCACAGGGAGGTGTCTCACCAGAGGTGCTCTACTCTAAAATTGCCCAAGGGAGGAGGATGCTGTGGCAAGTTGCTGGCTGCTGGATGTTGTTGGCCACTGTGTAGTTCAGGAGCCTATTGATGAAGCAGCTGCCTGTGTTGTGGTCCAGGAGTCTGCTGAGTGAGCACAAGGGAACCAGGAAGAAACACCTTGTCCTCCTGCAATGTCTCCTCAACACACTGCCTACTAAAAAAAACTTCAATGCCAGTTGTTAAAGAAAAATATTTAAGGGGCCCAGATCTGTTTCACGGAGCAGATACAAAAGGTGAATTTGGAACTGAGAAGGAATAAACCGATAAGTGGTACACCTAAGGAAGAAAAATGATCTGGAAGAAAAATAGTGACTGATAGGAATGTGATTGAGGAAAAGATCCTGTTCAACAAAAAGCAAATTCAGGAGACTCATTTAAAGTCAGAGATGATGAAGGAATCATTGCTTGCAGAACTTGATCATGGCTAGATGGGAAGGAGAAAGTCTAGTTTAGGAAAGCCTGCGGGAAAACATTGGTGAAAGAGTTTCTGAGTATGAAATCCAGAAGAGCAAAATACTTAGGATGGTCATTTAGAACTGGCATCCACTAGGACTGCAGCTAATAGAACCAAGTTGGATCCTGGCTTTTTTTTTTTTTTTTCTATTGTATTTTCCCTACCTATCTAGTTTGTAAATAAAATTTCTCACACTGTGGAAATGCTGATTTTTTACTTTGTTAGATGACCTGAGAGTATTATGATTTACATTTTTCACCCTGATGGCAAGATGTGGGAAGGAAGCAAAAGATTCAGGCCATTGTCGCCAAGTCTAAAGTGAGTCTTTGGAATTGTGGGCAGTGAGAACAGAATTGGAGAGTGCCTTGAATATTTGGTGTCTTGATCAATAAAAAGTGATCAAATTACTATGGAAACTTTTAGTTTTAGGGTGTTCTTAGATGTTTCATCACAAACCTCTGTGAACTTCTACATGTAACATTCTACTGCTTTTCAAAAATCACTTCTGACACCATAGCACAACTACCAACATCAAAGTCCAGAAGGCTGATTTTGGAAAATTAGTTTTAGCTCCTACTCCTGGGTAATAAATTAAAGCCTTTTAGAAATTACATTAGTCTTTTCAGATAACTAGACCGTCATTTTAGTAAGTTGATATTTTAGTCAAACAAAAATAAATACCTCTTTAGTTACCATTTGGGAAGAGCAATTAGACATACTAGACCATAAATGGACCATAATATTAGACCATAAATGTGGTTCGGAAAGATCATATGGTGTCGGCCTTTTTATTACAATACTGTACTCTCCTATAAGTGCCTGAAATGGCCCATGGGAAGGCTAACTAGAACAAGGAAAGGTTTATGATGCTAAACCCCTCCACTACTAACATTGCATCTCCTGTTACAGTCATGCAAATTATTATAGGTCCACTGACAACGGGGAAAAATTACTGAGCTTAAAACAAGTCAGACAGTATTTAACTATATAAAAATTAAAATGGAAAACTGTCACAAAGCTTTAGGATCACTTAATTCATTACGCTAACTTCGAAGTGTATATAACCAACCAGTTGTTGTTGAATGGAGTCCGACTCTTGGCGACCCCATCTGGGTAGTAGAACGGTGCTCCATAGGAGTTTTAATGTCTGATTTTGGGGAAGTAGGTTGCCAGGCCTTCCTTCAAAGGCATCTCTGGGTGGACTTAAACTGCCAACTTTTCATTTAGCAGCTGAGTTCTTAAATGTTTGCACCACCCAGGGACTCCCACGAGTGTGTATGGGACTTGTGAAAATTGTTGTATGTGTGTGTGTGTAATCATCTGTAAAACAATCTTGATGAAATAAAATGATTAAAGCTTTACCTATTTTTTTCATATTCAGACCACTTTAAAGTTTCTCCACTCTTTTCTCATCTATGCAGTTAATGTTCTCCCACAATATTGGAAGGACAATGGAAGATACTGGCATACAGAGATGCATAAGGCAATTGTTCTTAAGGAACCCATGAAGAATCATTAGCTCCTCATTCTTTTCTCTCTAATTTGGCACATCCAAAATTATTAAGGGAAAAATATTTATTAGTCTAGTTGGTTGATATACATGAAAGGATCAGTTAAATGATGCATTTTTCACTTTTAAAGAACTAACCTGGACCTCATACCCACTCCACCCCAGTATCCTCTTTAATATCTACTCCTTTCTTAGTTATCTAGTGCTGCTATAACAGATATACCGCAAGTGGATGGCTTTTACAAATAGAAATGTATTTTTCTTACAGTTTGTAGGAGGCTATAAGTGGTGCAGTGGTTAAGAGCTCAGCTGCTAACCAAAAGTTGGCAACTGGAATCCACCAGCCACTCCTTGGAAACCCTAGGGGGCAGTTCTATTCTGTCCTATAGGGTTGCTATGAGTCAGAATTGACCCAAGAGCAGCCGGCTATTAAGGAAGCTAGAAGTCCAAATTCAGGGCACTGGCTGTAGGGTAAGGCTTTCTTTCTGTGTGATCTGGAATAAGGTCTTTGTCTCTTCAGCTTCTGTTTCCTGGTTCCTTAGAGATCTCCATGTGTCTTGGCATCTATCATCCCCCATTTTTGCTTGCTTAATCTGCTCCTCTTATATTTTGTAAGAGATTGACTGAAAATACACCCCACACTAATCCTGCCTCATTAATGTAACAAACAACTCATTCCCCATTGGGTTTATAACCACAGGCTGGTGGAGTCAAAGTGCCAACTTTCTTGTTAGCAGCTGCGGTCTTAACAACTGTGCCACCAGGGCTCCAGCCTACTTACAGCCTCCTATAAACTGTGAGAAAATATATTTCTATTTCTTAATGCCATTCACTTGTGGTATATCTGTTATAGCAGCACTAGATAACTAAGAAAGGAATAGATATTAAAGAGGATACAGGGGTGGAATGGGCATGAGGTCCAGATTAGTTCTTTAAAACTGCAAAATGTATCATTTAACTGATTCTTTCCTGTATGTCAATCAACTAGACTAATTTTTTTTCCTTATAATTTATAACAAGTAATTTGGGGGGAGGGGAACAATTCAATCCGTAACAACTCCTTTTTCTTTTCCTATTTTGCCAGGGTCCTGCATCTCTTTTACTTTATTTCAGGACAGGGGTCAGCAAAATTTTCCTGTAAAAAACCAGATAGTAAATATTTTAGGCTTTGTGGGGCATACAATCTTTGTCACAACTCTGCTGTTTTAGCATGAAGGCAGCAGTAGACAATATGTACAGGAATGAGCATAGATGCAGTTCAGTAACAGTTTATGGAAACTGAAATTTGAATTTCACATAATTTTCATGTATCACCAAATACTATTCTTCAGTTGTTTTTTCCAACTACTTAAAAATGCAAAAACCATTCTTCGCTTGTGGGTTGTACCCAGGGCCAGATTTACCAGTGAGCAAGGTACGAACGGGCATTGATGTGGTGAAATTGTGCATTACAGATTAGTAAGCACAAATAAGTCCATGTATACCTTGCTTATTGGGTAATCCATCCCTGATTGTACTAAAACAATTTCCAGACAGGTTTGGTCCATGGGGTATAGTCTGATGACCCCTGGTCTAGTTGCCATATTGCTTCTTTAAGCGTTGAGTAACTTTCACTTAATCACAGCCCAAAGGAAAATCCTGTAAAGATGGTTTTGTTTATAAAGTTTCCTCAAATGATGCATTCAAAGCTTTAGGCATCAACAAACTGTCCATAATTATCTACCGTGCATCTGAAAGGTTGTCTCACTTTATTAGCTGGTCCACTGAAAGATACTTTAAGATTTTACAGTGACTTTTTCACTTTCCATCATAAAAAAAAAAAAAGTATATATAAAATAACGTCTAGGGGATAGAACAGAAAACCTGAATGAAAGAAGCATGGGTTGCTTCTGTTCTCAGTCTGTGGATTCAGTTCTCTGTGTAGGTAAATAACCTCTTTCACATCTCGCTTTCTTTGTCTGGAAAGTCAGAATTGCTAGGTGGTGTTACTGAACAGTTACAGTCAGTGTTAAAGGACATAGAAGGGAAATTGTGCTGGTATCTTTCAGATGAGTCGTATTTTCAAAAAAATGAATGTTCTTTCTTATGGTATAATGGCATACAAAAAGATGAGTATTTCTGAAGAGAAATCTACCGGAAGGTTTGCTTTGAGCATTTTGGGGGTAGAAGAAAATCTAAACTCAAGGGTGTAATCATGCAAGCTACAGCAAAAAATACACATACGTAGAATTTCATGGTTTCCCTATGTGCCTACTATTACCAGGAGAGGTTCAGTTCAGGGTCTGTAAAATTTTTTTCTTCCTTTAAATGTAACGCTTTGAGCCAAGACATCATCAGTTCCAGGCTCAGTCAGTTCCAGTTCAAAGTGTAAATGTTCAGCAAGAGGATATTTTTGAAAGGAGACTGAGAATCTGCTGTGCCAGGTACCTGAAACTTTGTTAGCGTATTCAGTGGAAAATTTCATTTCCACATTATAAATAACTGTAGGATATCTTAAGGGATCCAGAAAGAGTAACTTTCAAGAGCTGCTTATATTAGTTTCACTGAAATGTGAAATGGAGGAAGGATGCTGAGGAAGGCTATAAAACTGAACTACCGGATGTGATTAATTAAAATAAATAATCTCACCATTGATCAAGTAGCCCTGAAAACCCCCATTCAGAGTAACTGTCCACTGAGGCCTGCATATTTCACAATCCATCCCAATACTCCTATTGCAGTAACTGACACAGAGACGTGACAAAACAGCCATGGTGAAAGAGGAAAAATTCTCTAAATGATTACTAAGATGATCAAACTGCCTGATAATTTCTTATTAAAAAAAAAAATATCCCCTGGTCACCCACATTTGAAATATTGACATTCTCAGCGTCTTCAAACTTCTTGGGAGTTCCCTGTTCTGTGACTTCCTTGGGAGGACAAGGTGGCAAGAATCTGTCACCCACCATGGTAGTTACAGAATTTCTATTTCCCTTTAAAGGCCAAAATAATCCACTTCCTGTAACTCCCCCTCTCTTCTACAGACCCCACGATTTAAAAACAAAACAAAACACAACAAGCCAGAGATCTCTGTTAGACAGTGGCACAACCAGCCCCAAATAAAACTGCCCCTTCAAAAGGCAAAACAAAATAAAAATCTGTGTGTGCGAGTTGGGTCTGTGTATTTAAAGGTGCCAGTGTGTGGATGTGTGTCTGAGTGGCTGTGTAAGGTATGAGAATTAAAAAAAATTTTTTTTTAATTTTTTATGGGGAAGCCTGGCTTCCCGTCCCGGGTCGGTCGCCTGCGGCTGAGGAAGCTAGACCCGTGTGCACGCCTTTGGTGCGACGGTGTCCGGGGTTAGAGCTCTCCCCTGTGACCGAAAAGATAATTAGAAATCGCACCCGCACCAGACAGCTCAGCTCCTCACTGCGCGTTCAAGTTCGCCCGGATGAACCGGGTCTTGCACACCGGCGACGCCCGGGTAAAGTGTCCAGTTTGCCAGGAGCGAGGAGGGGTTGGGAAGGGGGTGTCAGGGCGGGCAGTGAAGGATCGCTTCTCGGCGTCACCGAAGGTGGAGGTGGCAAGAGTTCTTGGGTAGGCGAGGGGGTGGGAGGGGCGATGCAAAGAGGCTCTCGTCTGTAGGGGGATTTCGGGGAGAGGCGGGAACGTGGAGAGAAAAGTGGGAAAGGGAAAGACAGACGAGGGAGATGTGGATGAGTGAATTGAGAAAAGGAAAGGTAAAAATAATGCCCCAAAAAGGAAGAACGGAGCAGAGTCCCCTGACCGCCATCCTTTCCTCCGCGGAAGCGCACCCCCAGCCCCTCCTGCCGTCTAGAAGCCCCTCTGTCCACCGCGCATCTCTCCAGATGGGCAATTCTGGTTTCCACATGACGCAAACACAGCCCTCCACGTCCACCCTTTATATGAAACAGGCTTCGGAGTCCGCGACAGGCACCACACACTCCTCTTCCGCGTCCCTAACGCCCTCGAAGCCCTTCTAGGCCCCTTCAAAGGCGCTGACCCCAAGCGTGGGCTCAGCGAGTGGTGGCAAAGTTTTAAAAACCCGAGAGGGAGGGTCGTGACAGGTCTCCACCACCGCGAAGGAGGCGTACGAGCTTAGCAATGGAAACACTTATTAATGGATATGTAAATCGTCTTTAATAAGATGGGGCTGGTGAATGATGACCCAACCATCTTTCTTCTTTAAAACTGCATTATAATTTTTTTCATTTACTTTATAAAATCACTTATTATTGTGTCGGATACCCTATTAGCAATCTTTGAAACTTTAGCAACTAATAATTCTATTTGTAAACATGTTTTCAAGCTTCGGAAGGCTTAAACCAGCTTAACAAAAAGCAAGGAACGTACCAATACGCAAGGCAGGGGGCGGGGGGAAAAGCCCCTTGGTCCCTTCTTGCGGGTGCAATAGCCTCAAGCGGATTTCCCGGCTTCTGCGGGCGCCGCACATTGTTTTATTTGTTTTGAAGGCTCAGAGTTTGAGGCTGGTCGGAGACACCCACGTGCTTCTGACTCTCATCAGCGTAATGATCGCCCTCGCCAGAGTCGTGTCTATATAAACCACAAAAACCTAATCATTAGAAATCCCAGCCTCCAAAAACCACATTTTAGGTAAAAACTGCCGCTTTTTTTCGCGCTCCTTCATCCTTTCGACCACAACTTTTTGGGGGATCCAAAGTCGCTTTTTAAACCCACATTGGGAAATAAATACATAAATAAACAGCCATTGAAGCATTTTTAATTTTTAATTTTTAATTTTTTTTCCGGGAGCGGTGGGGAAGAAAGTTAAGACGCTAGACTTGGTTTTAGATGCAGAACAGACTGAATAAAAGATAGAAATTCATGGAAAACTGCTGGGTTTTAGCCTAGCAAGGGTTTTTGCAGTTATTTTAATCACCAAGCTGACAGTTTTCCAGTCCTTTAAAAAACTCATCCTTGTTCTCTAGGAATGGCATGTTTAACTTTATAAGAAAAAAGTGTCCCGTCACCCACCTGAGTTTCTAAAAACTATTTTGACAAGGCCCCCCCCCCCATTTTTTGTGCCACTTGTGACCAACAAAACAAAACAAAAAAAACCCAAACGCTGCAAGATTTTTCTTTTCCCCCCCGGAGCCGCTCCGGCAGAGGTGGGGGTGGGGTGCTGTGGGGAGGGTGAAGAGCTCTGAGAAGTCAGCGCAGACGCTCAAGAATTTTCCTTCCTCCTCTCCTGAAGTTACACCGAAAAATAACGACAGTCAGAGCAGCCCGCGACTCTCTGGCGTCTCAGCTTCAATCTCGTCTAGTCAAGAGGGGTCCCTTGTCTTGGGGGGGGGCGGCAAAAGGACACGACCAGGCCAGATCCCCCTAGACTGGGGCCGCCTATCTCGGTTTCGGAAGCTGCGCGCAGCGTCCGGGGGGCTCCTTCTTGCGACCGGCGGGCGGCGGCAGCGGCTGCGATTCGCAGGCTCGAGATCCGCTGTCCGGAGATCCGCTGCCCGCGATTTATCTCCTGGCAGACACGTTCAAGCGCGAGGGACGGGGGAGCCTTGCAAATAGCAGGAGGGAGTGGATGCAAGGAGGTGGCGGTGAGAGGGAGAGAAGAAGGGAAAGGCAGGAGCCGAGCCGGGGAGCCAGGCTGGCAGCCGCCGCAGGAGGAATCTGAGCGAGCAGCCGGCGCGGGGGGTGCGGCGGCCGCCGCGGAGGAGGCGGAGGCGGCGGCGGCGGCGGCGGCGCGGGCGGGCGGAGGCGCGGACGCCTGCAGCTGGGCAGCTGCGCGCGGCGCGGCGCGGCGGTGGAGGGCAGCGCGCGGCTATGCCGGCTCCGGGGCTGGACTTCTGAACCCACCCCACGACACCGCCGGCCTCGAACTGGGAGGGGGCGCCAGCGCACCCAGGACACGGTGCCTCAGGGGACCCCACTCCACGCTGCAAACTCAGGCCCCCCGCCTCCCCGGGCCATACGCACCCCCGCGCCCGTTCGCAGCTGCCATCCCGGGAGTTTCAAGGGCTCCGGCAAAGATCTGCGCCTCCCGGGTCTCCCTACCCGCCAACCCGACTGCGCCGCATCGCCACCGCTGGCCCCATCACACTCCGCTCGGCAGCCGGCTCCAGCGAACTTGATCTCTCACCTCCTCGGCCCCATCACCTCCATCCCCTTTCCCCCCGTCTCGCCTCCACCCCCCCAATTTCCTCCTCCTCGCCCCTCATTTCCACCCTCCTCCCCCTCCCCCGGCCACTTCGCTAACTTGTGGCTGTTGTGATGCGTATTCCCGTAGATCCGAGCACCAGCCGGCGCTTCAGCCCCCCCTCCAGCAGCTTGCAGCCCGGCAAGATGAGCGACGTGAGCCCGGTGGTGGCTGCGCAACAGCAGCAGCAGCAACAACAGCAGCAGCAGCAGCAGCAACAGCAGCAGCAGGAGGCGGCGGCGGCGGCGGCAGCGGCGGCGGCGGCAGCAGCGGCGGCGGCCGCCGTACCCCGGTTGCGGCCGCCGCACGACAACCGCACCATGGTGGAGATTATCGCCGACCACCCGGCCGAGCTCGTCCGCACCGACAGCCCCAACTTCCTGTGCTCCGTGCTGCCCTCGCACTGGCGCTGCAACAAGACTCTGCCCGTGGCCTTCAAGGTAAGAGGCTGCGGCCGCCCCCCGCCCCCGGCCCTTCGCCCCAGGACCTGCTCGCCGGTGTCTTCACACGCGCCAGGGCCGGGGCCCGGACGACCTCCAAGGCCTCCCGTCTGGGCGGCTCTGACCCGAGGCACACCGGTCGACCCTGTCCGTCCGGTGCCCCCGGCGTGCTCGGGGCGCAGATCCCGCTTCCCTTTCCCACCTGTGCCGCAGCCACCCGGACCTTAGCGCTCGGCCCCTTTACCTGAGCATCACCCCTCGAGCCTCCCGGCCTCTGCTGTAACCCTCTGCCCTGAGCTGTCTCCCGTCTCCTTAGGAGCCCCCAGGTGCCCACTCTGCGCCGTCGCCCCGACTTGCCCCACCCCGCCCCCTTCTCCGGGGGCGAGGATTCCGGCACTCTCCCTCTACACCCTTGCACCCCTTCCCTGGCAGCCCGGCCGACCTCGCTTCGCGGGCTGCGGGCACCGCCCCTCCCCGGGGTCCGGTGCAATCCCACCCCCATCCCATCCCTCCACTCGGAGCCAAACGCCCCTCGGCTGGTGTCCGAGCCGTCTCCAACCCGCTTGAGCCCCTGCGGCCCCGGTCCCTCCCGGGCTCGGGGGCCGATCTTCGCGGGGGCCTGCGCCGGGAGTTATCGCCCAGGGCGGGGCGCGGGTTGCAGGCGACAGCTCGCGGGCCCTAGTACCCGTACCTAGGAGAGTCCCAGGCAAACCTGGGGACTCGGGGACCGGAGGGATTGCAAGACCCAGGCATTTGCTCTGTTCGCTGACCCACGCCAGTTCCCTTTACCGGCGAGGAAGGCGGGGCCGCCGCGCGCCCGAGGCGGGGGAGCTCGCTGTCCGGGGCGCTGGACCCTCGAGTGCAAGGAGGCGCCGGCAAGGGGAGGGGCGCGGGGGCTCGGGTTGCCTCTTCCCGCCTGGGCCTAGCTCCCCTCTTTGCCCTGCCTGGGAGGGTTGAGGGAAACCTGTGAAACGTCTTCGGTTCGCCCGACTTGAAAACTGAGGTGACATTTTTGCAGATTTGCTTTATTATTACTTTTAGAGTACTTAAATGCCAAAAGGTCATCTCGCCCCTCCTTCTGCTTCCCAAAGATAGTGGGTGGCTCCTGGCCGCGCTGTGGGCGCAGAGGGAGTGACCCCGGGGGCCCGAGAGCGGTTGCCGCGCGCCCTGCGCCCGGCGGCCTCCTCAGCGGATCCGGCCCGTTAGTTTGAGGTCGGGTGTCAGTGGCGGAGTCGCAGGCAGCAGCTCGGCAGGCTGAGGATGTAGGGTCCGCAGCCTCTCGCAGTAGCCCTAAGGGTTTCCAGAATGCGGTCGGGATTTCCCTGGGCAGCTCTCGCCAGGGGGAGACGCGGAGCCCCCTTAGCCAGGCGCGCACTGGATTGAAGGGGAAATGGGTTACCGGGCTGTCCACACTCGCAAGACTAGACGCCGGCGATAGAGAGGGAGGTTAGAGAGACAGGGAAAAGAGCACTCAAAAAAGCCGCCTCTGGCCCTGACTCGCCTGGGAGTTTGAGGAGGTCGGCGTGGGGCCCCAGGGCTCTGGCGTCTGTGGAGAACACGCTAAGCAGGGCCTTGGGGGAGGGAGAAAAAAAAAAAAAAGGAATCTTGCCAGTTCCTCCATTGCGGACCCTGGGGCCAAACTCCCATGGGCCACTGGCAGTTCTCAGTTGTTGATCACACATCTCTCCTCTCCCCGCCCCACGAACCCATTCAGATTCCGTGTGTGGGTGGGGTGGAAAGAAAGGGGAGCCCAGGTCAATTAGAGCTGGTTATCTTGCTAGTTCTTATATCAGAACAGAAATCAGAATGAATTGTTGTGGAAAGGGGATGTTGCGTTCTGGGGCGAGTTTCATTTTGCAGTTGGCTCAAGTAATTTTTTTTTTTTTAACCGTCACATTTCTCCTTTTATAAACCACCCATTTTGTAGGTTGGTGTTTTCTTTCTTGAAGTATGGAAAGCTCAGAATAGGTTTAAATTTACTTATAAAAGGTATCTTTTGAAATGTTCATTGCCCAAGGGCCCAGAAATTCCTAAATTAGCCTTATATGAGGTTGGAAATTTGTTTTCCCCAAAACAAAACACACCTGGATAAAAACAAAGAATACAAATGTAGATATTTTGTCTATACAGTGCCAGAAGTCAGGTTAGGTGGGTTATAAGGATAGGTGCCTACATTTTAAAAGATATCATGTAGATGTTTGATGCTCTATATACTGTTTTTCGTGCTAAATATGTTTAAGTATAACTGTCTTGGGCTTCTCTCTTACACTTAAGATGCTGAACTGATAGTGAGCAGGAGTATTTTGAATGGAAAGGATTTTTTTTTCTTTTGGCATAAGGATAGAATGCAATTTAGTTTGAGCTAGTTCTCAGATATTTTGGATATTATCTTCAGGTTTTCTCACTACCAACCTGTTAAAATTCTTTCGAAAATAAATTGCTTTTGTTACTATATTAATCATCCTTATTGTTAATTACACCAAGTACATTTTTTGTTATTTTACTTTTAAACCCACTGCCGTCGTTTACTTTTAAGCCATACATAAAATGTAGAGAACAAGTAGCCATATTAAATGGAGTATTTTAATTCACGTTAATTAATCTAAAACTTGACTCTGTCACCATATCTGTGTTTGGAGGAATTCAAATAGTGGATAAAAACTGGGCTCCACTATATATAGAAGTTTTGTCTCAGTGCTAAAAAATATTACGTAGATATTTGGGACATCCAGATTTTGACAGTTGCTATTGTTTTCATCTGAATGTTGAAAAACAACCTCTCTTTACCTTACTTCCCTGATAATAGCCTGAGAGCAGTAGACTTTCTGCACTCTTACAAATTAATCAAATACATCTGTAATGAACAAATAATATAAAGAAGGCTCAGTTTTGAAAGTGGTGACAGCAATTTGGCTGTCTTATTTACAGCTATGTATAAAATAAGTTTTAGTGCTGTGGAGCAGTTAGCAGATAGGTAAATACATTTTCAAGTGCACATAAACACAACATACAGGACTTAAATGTTGAGAAGTCTGGTGTTCAAATCAATATAATAACTATTTATTGAACCCACGTCTTATGTCTGTGACGCTGAGCTCGGAGCTGTAGAAATCAGAAATGAACTCATTAGACTGTGTTTTGGTATGTTAAGATAGTATTTCAAAATGATACTGACAATGTATTGTATTAAAATATAAGTATTAGTGTTGTTCATCTGATCTTGTTTTGGGATTGTATAAAAATACTCAATTCAGTTATACTGACTTGACTTGCGTTATACTGATGTAAAAATGCAAAAAAAAAACTAGTATACTTTTAAATATGGAAAGTTGTTTATTAGCATTGTATTTTTAACAAAGCTCTGCAGTCTTGAAATATTCAGTTCCCCCAGGTGTCAAGGAAATGGAAATAAATATTTTTAACATTTCTTTCAGGTGTATTTCACTGAAAGCTTAAAATAGTTAAAATATACTATTAGAGGATCC
This sequence comes from Loxodonta africana, assembly GCF_030014295.1. Classification (NCBI taxonomy): domain Eukaryota; kingdom Metazoa; phylum Chordata; class Mammalia; order Proboscidea; family Elephantidae; genus Loxodonta; species Loxodonta africana. Next base: position 108,284,732 of record NC_087342.1, read on the forward strand.
TAGACCCTTTCTGTCCTAGATAATTCTAGTGACAAAAAAGCAGTTTGCAAATTCCGTTCATTGGTTGATGGTCAGGTAGAAATAGTGGAGAGAACATGTTAACCCAACATCCAGTAGCACCCTTACAGTGAGGGATCTGTCAGCATTTCCACTGTGAAGCCTGGTGTTCAGGGTTCATAACTCAGTTGCTTTAAATAACTTCAAGCTGAAACACTATGCAGAAATTTTAAGTCCAGATGTACGTTTTAAAACTAAAAGTAGTGCAAGCCTGTTGTGCTGTTTTAAGTTACAGAACACTGAACTATGTATGTACCAGTATCGTATGTTTTTCTGGCAATGTTAAAGAAAGAAAACCCATTTTTAGATAAATGACCTATTAATCGTAGCTGATTCTGTATCTTTAATACAGCTACCTTTTAGTATTTGTCTAATGGAGGGTTTCAAAAGGATTGAGGAATTTCTATTTGAAAATAATTTTTTTCATCAAAAAAAAGTGTGAAATGAAATACTTGACACTCGTAAGTTGTATTTTTCTTACATATTTAATGATCAGATTTTGTGTCTTTTAATCTAATTATACCTAAAGAAGGGAAAACAGGTTATTATTAAACTTGTTAAAAACTTATTAAACCTAATATGAATTGTTATGTAAAATTATGCAAATTGTAATAGATTTCAGGTTGTATAAAGACAGATTTTTGTTATGCCTTTAAATGCAATAAAGGTTATTTGAAGTTAAAAATTTCAAGATCAGATAGGGTAATCTGAACAAATGAGTTTGGATGGAAAATAAATATTTAAAACATTTAAAAAATATTTGGAAACAGCTATAGTAGATATCTTTCATTATTTTTTTCCCTTGGCATTGCTGTTTGTATCTTTTCAAAATTCTAGAGGATCTGTTGTGAGATGATCTAAATCAGCTTCACAACTGAAATAAATTACCATCAAAATTTATTTCCTTGACATATTTTAAAAATTATAAAATGATCCATTATCTTCTATTTACTTTTTTTCTATAATTCTACTGGATTTTCCTAGATTTGGGGTTAAATTCTAAAAATTTGCTATAATATTTGTTGGAACTTTTTGATAAAAACTTACCAATTTAAAGTTATTTTAAAATAATTACCATAGAATAGAATTTGCGCTTTTTGCAATTACTGTCTCACCCTTCTTTTTAATACAAAGAAAGAGTTGATCAGATTCTATCTTGAAAAATAATTATATTTCAATTGTACTGTAAGTAAAAGTACAATGTGCCAAATGACATTGGCCTGCAAGAGTAATTGGTTAGTTAAGACTTGCGCTCTATCCGTGGAAATGTCATAGGCAATTTTAACTTCCATATTCTGAGACCACAAAAACAATTTTAAGGGTCTGAGTTAATTCTCCATTGCTTCTCTTTTAGAGTAATTCACAGTTACAGTCAAAAGGAGTCTCATACAAAATTTAATACCATTTCTAGAATTAAATATCCTTTTAGTTTATTTTGTACAAACTACATATCGTATGATCGGAACGCTAGTTATAGTGAGGGGTGCTGAGTAAAGGAACTTCTTTCTCTATTCTGAGGTGCCAGGACAGAAAATTACTGCCCTCTTTCCCATGACGTGTCTTGAATTTGTAGATTTAATATTTTAAAAACACCTAGAAATTTAATTGTTAAGGTTTCATCACGAATTACTCTGTATAGTACTTTCATATTAGATAGGATGGAAGCAATTTTTAATTCATGCTTATTCCTAACTGGTTAAATAGTGATTTTTTTGACTGCCCTCTACCCCTAAAAAATATTTTCTCATTGCTTGGGTTTGGCGCAGATCAAATGTGTAAAAATTTCTTGATTCTTTTGGTTTGCTTTTAGATAAACACAGTTAAGAATCTCCAAGGGAAACCTTTTAGCTTCAGAGATTTACTTTTTTTTTTGTTCGTTAACCCTCAAACATATAATTACACTTTTGATTGATATAGAGTCAAATACAGTACACCTCCCCATCCTCTTTTTATTTTCCTCAGAAAAATATTGGGCAGCCTGATTTGCTAGAGTGAATAGCAGAAAAAGACAATATCCTCGGCCATTAAATAGAGTCCAGCCCTAACAGGAGAGGCTGTCACTACATGGTGTTAGTTAGCATCTTGATTTTTTTTTTTTTTTTTGCAGGCCACATTCTAAGCCTCATAGAAGACTGAGAGAACTTGTGATTGTCTATCTGTTTTGTTATTAATTGTAATACGTAACACATACCAATATTTAATATGGTCATTACTATGTAGCTTAAGCAAAGTAAAATGAATTTATGTATTTTACTCTTAGGGAATCTTTTCTCTCATATTTTCCCATATTGAACCAATTTTCCTTTTCTTCTAACTAAAAAAAGCCCATTATGTTAAAAATATGCAGTAAAATAATAATGTCCCAAAGCTCTTGAAAACTTTTATAATGGGACAGATTTCTTTATTTTTTTCTGAAATTTAGCCAGACTGGAGTGAAACCCAGCAGTCATCTTAGATCTCTCAACACCCCCAAAGAACATCTCAGGACGTGATGTGAAGAATTACGTATTAAATTGAAACCTTTAGGGATGTTTATAAGTAAAAGTCTATGTTTAGCATGCATCAGACTTCGAACAGAACAAACACTAATTTAACTTTCTTGTCTTACAAAAAGTCCACCGTGATAACCACGCTCTTTATTTATTAACCACAGTCTTTATTTATATTGTATCTTCTAAGTTTTACAGACTTTTTTTTTTTTTTTTTTTAATTTCTAGTGTATAGGTTAGAAAACTGATTCCTGGAGATGAAGTTACTTATGTGAGGTTATAGCAGAGGTGGGGAAAAAAGTGGGCCTCTTAATTTTTAGTGCATTTATTCTAAACAGTGCAAATTTTCTTCTGTCTTCATTAATATGCTTATCGGTGACATATTTAGAAAGTCACACAGCAGGTGTTAAAACACAATATGCTGAGTGTACAAAATGTCAAAGATTCAGATGCATAGTGGCAAACGTAGTCAGTTATTTGAGCATTTCCAAATGGTCACAATTTTTGGTATTATAAAGTTTAAATACTGAAAAGCACATTGCCTTCATCAGGAGTACCCATAACCCATTGCCAGTGAGTCAAATTCCGGCTCATAGAGAGCCTATAGGACAGAGTAGAACTGCCCCATAGGCTATAAATCTTTACAGAGGCAGACTGCTGCATCTTTCTCCCACTCTAGATTCAAACCAACTGACCTTCCAGTCAGCAGCTGAGCGCTTAGCCACTGTACCACCAGAGCCACTTATCAAGAGTATATCACTACCTATACCCAGTACCCATTTGAGCTACCAGTTCCAGTATGCAGGGTTGTTTGGACTCATGGGAGGGAGTCTTGTTCTCAAGAGTTTACCCTTGACCTAGGAGACTTCTTGGATTGAATAGAGTAATTACGCTGTAGGTAAAGGGTAGTTGGCATAATTCCCTCTCTGATGGAAAGTTATCAGAAAAATAGTTTGGAGCAAGGGCACATTGCTGCTAGTAAGGGATACTGATTCAACCTTAACTAGTTTTCTTAGAGTTTTAGCTGGTAGCCCCAGACTGCTGGTTGTGGGAAGTGATGCTCTTTATGGAGCTTTTTCACTTATTTCTTAAAAAAAAAAAAAAAATTATCAAGCACTGTGGACTAGGTACTGTTTTAGAAGCTGGGGATATAGTGGTGAACAAGACTGATGAAGGCCCTTCCCTCTTAGAGTTTCTTATCTAATATAAGCTGAACTCCTAGGAGCAAGTCCCTCAGCCTTGGGCTAGTATATGAAAAGGAGTATGTAGATCATTAATAGATGTACACTGAAATGAGAATGCTGTGGAAAGTGGGTGCTAGGTTAATTTAAGGAACGCTTTATGATATTGAACTGAGTAACAAAGTGTTAGAGGAAGGAATGGAACTCAGAAGCAGCCTAAGAGACAAGTAAGGATGAAAAAAAAATATTAACACGTTTCTTGTTTGTTTGGTTGGTCTGGCTAGAGCAGAGGCTGTAGTGGAGGGGTGTTGGGGTAGGGTTTATGGATGAGGGAATTTCAGCCCTAAAGTATAAAACTGTTGTGTGCCATTGAGTTGATTCTGACTCATGGCGACCAGATAGGACAGAGTAGAGCTGCCCAAAAGGATCTGTTAATACAAGAGCAGATTGCCAGGTCTTTTCTCCCATGGAACTGCTGGCGGTTAGCAGCTGAGTGCTTAACCATTGCACCACAAGGGTGCCTTGAAGTATAGTTATGGTGTCTGTTTTTAATCACACTGAAAGAAATTTGCTTTAATGGGAGTATGTGCAAGGTTTATTGGGAGCGTGGCATTAAATGCTTAGGTGTGCTTTTGGAAGTGTTGTCAGAGGTCAGAGGAGGGAGTAGTACTAGAGAGGCAAGAAGGATGAATGGAATGTTTGCCACATGGGTAAGCACACGTCAGTGTTATTGTCACAGAGTAGTGGGCTACTCTAGCTGGATGCATTGCTTAGTTATCATGAGGGCATCTGAGAGCCAAATAAGCAAGAGATAGAAATAATCTGAATATATGATCCTGGAAGAGAGTTGAGAGAAAAGGTTGTTATCAAGATCTTGGTAATTGATTAAGAGTAGTATGCTTTCTACATGACAGTGAAGGATCTGACCAGTATTCCCTTACCAGGCTCCCTGTTGATCAGAGCACACATTTGCAAGTTAGATGACCCAGGTTAAAAGTGTGGTTCCTAGCCTTGGAATAGTGAAAAATGCTTATTACCCTCAAAGAATAATTAATCTGCACCTTTACTTGACTGAGTTAGTCTGCCTCAGCCTCTTGACAATTAAGGAGGCAAAGGTGTCATTTCAAAAATGGTAGATGGGACAGACAGAAGTATAGACTTTCTCTCTGTACCATTCATTGATCATTTTCAGCCTGGTATATATCTCTGTTCTGCACCTAGACTTTTAGCCTTCTTGATGGCTTTGCATATCCCACTGGTCCCACTGCAGAGTGGGCATTCAGCAAATATTTGTAGTGCAATTACAGCTGAATATCTAGCTCAAAGTAAGGAGATAGAATGTAGTCCTGGATACCACTGTGTCTGGAACTCCATGCTGTCAGGAACTCCAGAATTCCTCTGCAAGCCTTCTCCCATAGAGCTGACCAGATTTTCTATTCTTTAGCCTGTGATCTGGATGAGACCACACCTCAGGGCTCCCCAGGCTGCAGACAGGCAGTGCCTTAATATGTACAATGCAATCTGCAGCTTTTCTTCTGTGGCCTAATTCCTACGGACAACTGAACATGGGGATTTAATAAAAAATGTACGTGTATTTTGTGAAGAATCCAACAACAAATGAAGGGGACTTTTGCCTGCCTTTGAAATGGGTGTACCCTGGAACATTGGTCTGTTTGAAGTGGTATCAGAGCCCATAAGCAGATGCTTCATTTCTGTCTGCCATTACTGGACTGGAGCGCTGAGTCCTGATAAGGCACATCATTTACCATGAGAATATATTCTTGGTTTTTAAGCTGTTCTGATGTGCCATTATTGCTGCTGTGTTTCCTGTTTTATGTAGGTGGTAGCCCTCGGCGAGGTACCAGATGGGACTGTGGTTACTGTCATGGCGGGTAACGATGAAAACTATTCTGCTGAGCTCCGAAATGCCTCTGCTGTCATGAAAAACCAAGTAGCAAGGTTCAACGATCTGAGATTTGTGGGCCGGAGTGGACGAGGTAAGTCTCTGATGTTTGATATTGACGATGGAATAAACACACTAGGATCCTCTGAGGAAACGTAGATTGGTATATATACAAAGCAGCACCTTCTTTTACTGAACAGAATTACTGAAGGTTTTATTTCAGTATGTCCAGATGAAAGTCAAGCGTTTTTGTGAGTCACTTAAGCCTTTTTCATTTGTTTGATATTGAGCGTTCAAACAGCATTTTCAGAAGAGTTCCTAATTTCACTGGGTGTGAGCATATGAAGTAGAGAGGAAGAGCAGCTGTGAATTACGTGTTGTGGAATAACAGTAAATGGCCTGGCAAAGGGAAGATAAATATGGATGCATTGGACCAGTTTCTTGATGACATCAGTTTGTTCTAATTTGTTGCAAGAACAGCAGGCATAATGCTCTTCACCTATCACATATGTTACCTCTATAGGATTCAGTTTATTCTCATAATGAGACTCTGTTAAAATATTATTGTTTTTTTATGGAAGGTTTTTTATTTGAATAACTGAATAATGTTAGATTGACTATACAGAATTGCCCAGACGGATGAATGATAGGACTCTTGAATATTTCTGCACAATTTAAGGTTTCCATCATCCATATTTGTATATTAGGAATCCTTAAAAGGATCATAAAGTAGAAAATATTCCCTTTTAGGGTTTTCACAGCTGCTTCATTGATGGGGTTAATGTTTTTAAAAAAGTCTCTAAGGAAACCAGTATTTCAGTTTTTATTTACTTATTCTACAGAGGGACTTTTAGTAGTCATGCCCCTATCAGAAGTATTATATTCATTTGTTTATTGAATCTATTATTTCCATTTTTAGTAGGTCTGTAAGAAGAGAAACTAGACTACTGTAGGAGAAGGTGAAGTACAGTTATAAAGCCCTATAGAATCACTACAACATAGGTTTGAGTTAGGAAATGAGAAAGCACTAGTTTTTAAAACAGGTCCAATAATTGCTCTTTAGTTTGGATCAGATGTCAAATTATTACCATGGTAAAAACCTGATAAGGGAAATTCAAGCAAGCCTGTTTCCGATGAGTAGTTTTAGTTTACTTTCTAGGAACAGGGCCAAGAAGTTGTACTTTTTAACTTAAAAAAAAAAAAAATGATGCATGCTAATGAGTTACTGTCACTGAAAGGTTGGTTGAAAGAGAATGAGGCTCTGAGCCTCTGGCAGAATGAAAACTAGGGAGTTACCTCTGAATCAGGTTTACTTTACTTTCATTAAGAGAAAAAAACACACATCCTATCTTACTATTGACTAATTAGGTTTTAAATACGGTATGTGTGAATGTATTCATTCTTTTTTTTCTCAGCTCCTGCTGGATGTCTATAGTACAGTTAAAGGTCTCTACTTTTTAGTAAGAATAAAAAAGAGCGTTTGAACGTGATGATTTACCAGTTGCTTTGGATTCCATCTATCTTCTTACCTAGTATTATTTCATTTTTGACTAGAGTAATGAATGTTAGTATTTAAAGGATTGGGCGGTATACTTTATTTTACTTGACAGAGTCTAGCTAGTGTTTTCGTTTATCTTGCTTTTGTATTCTATAGATGCTGCATAAGTTTTCTCTGATCAATGTGAGTAGAAACTATGGCAAAGTGATAGTGTACTTTGTAAACCCTCAACATATTTATTTAAGAAACTTCAAAGAGAAACAAAGGGTGTGCACTGTTTTACTATATTGGCTTTCTGAGTTTTGGCTGGTTTCCCAAATAGCAATTTTTATATTTAAAAAAAAAAAAAGACAGACTTAACTGCTTGCAGACTTTTCACGCATGGAAGATGAAGAAAGCTTCTTTTGATGAAGTGTAATTATGTCCAAACAGAGCTGACCCCCTCCCCCTATATTTCTTATGATCTTAACTGAAGAAAGTAGGATTTTTCCTTTGAAGCAGCCGGGACTTGGTGGAGGATCTGAAATGCTACAGTCTGCTGCCAGAGGCAGGATGGAGAAATTGGTCCAGACTTGTCTTCGAGACTTAGCTGGGGGGGGGGGGGGGTGCGGAGAGTGAGTGGAGGGAGAAAGAAAAATTGATTTATTACTAATGATAGATTTTTATATCACTAATTTACCATTGTATGAAAGGAAACAGTAATACCAAACTGAAATGAAGAGGAAAAAAGGACAGAGAACATTGATAAGAGAGATCGCTCTTTTGAAAAAAATGGGTCAGCTTTTCAGTGGCAGGAAACCCTTTAACCTGCCTGTGTACCTGACCTGTTTTCTAACAGACTCTTTCCTGCTTCCTCTTTGATTTTCACACTTCTACATTTCTTTTAAGTTACTAAGTCTGGATCAACACGCTGCTACCATTGTATTTTTTTTTTTTTCTTTCTGTTTTTGGTAGCATTAAAAACTAAAATACCAAGTTCCACAAATATTATACTTTTTACCTTCTCAGTGGTAGAACATAAGCTCTCAGAAATTGAAATCTTAGATTTATAAAGGAGTTCCATCACTATTTACTTTGGCTTTCTGAGTCGTTTGATGAGCACAACTTTTGAAATGCTTTGGAATAAAGAGAGAGCATCAAGGAAATTGCATTAAAAGTAACTTACGGTTTTTAATTGTCTTCTCCTTTTTTCTCTTTTATATCTTAAACAGAAGAGTTTAAAATTACTTTGGTCCTTAAGTTTTCTTGGCATGCCTTCTTTCTTTTGACATCATGCATGTTACTTTTAATATATACACAGTTTTAAGCACCTAGAGTATACGAAGCATGCACTTCCATCAATTTAGGATACAATCCCTCTTTACCCCTCTTGTCTCTTTCTGGCAATCCCTCAGGATAGGTTGGAATGGTTCTATCAATGATAACCCATTGCCGTTAAGTGGATTCCGACTCACAGAGACCCTGTAGGACAGAGTAGAGCTGCCTCATCGAGTTTCCAAGGAGGGCTGGTGGATTCGAACTGCCGACCCTTTGGTTAGCAGCAGAGCTCTTAACCACTGCATCAATGATAGTTCCCCTATATTTATACTAGAAAATATATTGCAGAACTAGTTCCTAGATGAAGCCCTGGATGATGCAATTATCCAGTGAGTGCTAGCTTCCTAAGTAAGAGCCTGCATTTTTAAGTTTAAGAGCCTGTGTTTTTATCAGTTACAGAAGTTGACAAAAAATGGGATTTGGAAAAAGTTTTTTTTTTTTAAAAACATTTTTTTAGCTTAAGGAAATCATGAATACCCATGTGAACATTTGACTTAGGAAATGCATTATTATTATAAGGTGGAAAACTAATTACTGAGTCGTGTGGTAGTTCCTGACTGCTTCTCCAACATTATATATGTAATTCTTCTGAAGGGGCAAAAAGAAGTGGAAGAAACCTTCTTGATTTTTGTTTTAGTTGTGAAAATACATTTTGATCCCTAGAATTTCACTTTGAGAAGACCAAAATATTTAAAGAGTTTTTTCCTCCCACCCCCCACCCCCAAAAAATCCTTTATAGAAAATTATTCCTGCCTTGAACATTTGCTTTATACTTGGGTGAATTGATAATATTGGGCTTTTATTCCTGCCTACATGAGATGTTTCCTTGAACTTGGGGGAAGCTTAGATGATTTAACATTCTGGTTAAATTGTAAAGATTTAAAATGGAAGTATCTCCAGAGCAAGTTTCGATAAATTCATGGTCAGGTTTTCGAGGTTACTTAGAGACACTAAGGATATTGGTAGAGGGGGTGGTGGAGGCTCAGTGGTAGAGTTCTCGTGTTCCATGTGGGGGACCCAGATTTGATTCACAGCCTCAGGTGCAGCCACCACCTGTGCCTCAGTGGAAGCTTGCGTGTTGCTGTGCTGTTGATCAGGTTTCAGAGGGGCTTCCAGACTGAGGCAGACTAGAAAGACCTGGCAATCTACATCCGGCAAATTCTCTGTTCTGCAGCAGAGTTAAATTACTTAAATCCGTGTAACATCCAATATAGAACAGATGAAATATGATGTAGTAATGACACTTTAAAAATAGTTGCTATAATTATCCTGGCGAAAATATTAGTCCATTTAAATTCAGTATTTCTAGGGCTCACAGAGCTGACTGGGATGCATCTAGAAATGAATTACCTATTAATTAAAAAAAAAATGTTTTGGGGGAAATTGACAGTGTAAAAAAAAAAAACACTAATTTTAGAGTCTAAATCGTAGGCTCAGATCCTGATTTTGCCCTTATTAGTAGTGTGACCTTGGGTAAATGCTAAGCCTTTCTGGGCTTCAGTTTCCTCATTTGTAAAATGGGGTGGGGAAGTGATAAACAAATGGGAAGGAGTAAATGAGATAATGCATATGAAGTAGCTTTCATTTAATAGGTTTCTAATCAACCCTGGTGGCGTAGTGGTTAAGAGCTATTGCTGCTAACCAAAAGGTCGGCAGTTCAAATCTACCAGGTGCTCCTTGGAAGTGGTTCTACTCTGTCCTATAGGGTCACTATGAGTCAGAATTGACTGGACAGCAATGGGTTTGGTTTAATCAATATTCCTGTTTCCTTACTCCCTCTCCCTCCCTACTCCTATCTTCTCTTTCCAGCTATTTGATTCTCTTGGCCATGGGAAAGTATAGTCAACAAGACTTAAAACTGCATATACTCAGTAACAAATGATGTGTGTCTTAAACAGATTTTAGGAACTTCCATGGTCTGGGTTGAAAAGAAAACCCATTCACTGGACTTGACAGCCAAAGACCTGTTCTCCATTAAGCCTTATATATAACCTGTTCCATATTAAGCTTTGAAAAGATTGCATTAAACTTTGTATTGCTACATACTGTCTAAGATTTGTGTTTTGATTTAATACCCTCCGCTTTCAGTCAGGAAAAAGGAGTCTGACTAGAAAACAAAGCAAAACAAAATGAGCTTTTTTTTTAAAGGTCTGTTAGAGAAGCAGACTAAGTGAGTGCTCTGGTCTGAGACTGCTGAATGTTTTATTGAGTCACTGTTTCACACCCACCTTTTCCTGTCTTGTAACAGTTTGCAGTTTTGACTATCTGACATGACTAACCGTTGCAAATCTAACTGATTACAACTGTCAGTGAGTTTGTGTAACACGTCTGGTATCTTCTGGGGAAACCGAACATCCAAGTCAGCTGTCATACTCTTCCCTGTCCTTTTTTTTTTTCTTCCCTTATTCATCGCCTAGAGATCATTAATTTGAAATATCAGACATAATATTCCCAAGAAGCACACCCTTCTGCTGGAAGTAAAAATGCGCGTTTATATGGGGAGATGCTGTGTACATTTAGCAAAAAATAAGTCCCTGTCAGGGAGTTCTTTCAAGATTTACCAGCAGGGATGTATGTTAGAGAAGGAGTGAGCAGGGAGGAGAAAAACTTTGTTCCAGTAATGATGAAATCATCATCATACCACAGGCACATTAAGGCCAGGACAGGAGACACTGGCTCCTGTTAAAATGATTCCCATAAGAACTTGCCCCTTTCATCTTCTCATTGTAGCGCAGTTAAGTAAATGAATGCTAAAGCCATGTGAAGTAAATAACATAATCAACAGTGATTTACTATTGTTCTCTCATGGGGTCATGACCTAATCCTAAATAAAGACTTCTAAAATTGTCTGTGCTTGGATGTGTTCCTGATGGTTGGAGAAAACTGAAAGGAAGAGAACACTCCTCAAGTGGACCGGGTTTTTGTTTTCATTACAACTGTCGCTACTGAGCCGCTTTTTTGGGGGGGGGATTGGGGCCTTCTTGTTATAGTATTGCAGTGAGGATGATCTTAACACTCCAAGAGTTTAGTAACTGTCTACACTGGCCACCAGAGGTTTTCCGATTAGAGTGAGGAGTTCTGCTTCTTGTCTTCATTTCATTACCTCCTTAGAGATGCTTCAATGAAATTTGGACATCTACGTTGGTATATTATCACCAATACTATCTTTTTATATTCATGATAGATTTTTTCCCCCCTTTTATATCTACAGGCAAGAGTTTCACCTTGACCATAACTGTCTTCACAAATCCTCCCCAAGTAGCCACCTATCACAGAGCTATTAAAGTTACGGTGGATGGACCCCGGGAACCCAGAAGTAAGTACTTGCCTTCCTATTCGAAGTGGTACTAGAGTTTGCTGAGACCCTCTGAGGAATTCATTCCAAATGAGTTAGTGTTGCTTTCATATAAATAGTTTTTTTGCCAAGTTTGCTATATTCATATAATTGTAGTGAGGGGCAATTAGTAGAGCTCCACAGAAGATAACAGTTTTAACCTTTGCCACAAGCTTGGTAAGGCATCCATAACTTTGGGAAACTAGTGAATAATTATTTAGTCACTGTAACTCTTTACTAAGAAACTCTACTCATCCACTCTACACAGTAGACAGGGCTGAATAGACAGACCCATGAGAGCTGAAGAGGAAAACAATAAACTTAAAAATCTTGAGCTTAGTCAAAAAGCATTTGCCTATGTTTCCCATGGCCTAAGAATGTGTTTTAACTCTTTAACTCGCCCACTCAATTCCCTTTATAAAGAGCACAGTGCTTAATTACAAAGAATTTATTTGCAAATGATAACTTGCTTGATTGTTACAACACTGTTGTTTGGTCATGTTCCAGTAATTGTTAGAGATAGTTTCTTTGAACAGATAGAGGCAAACCAGCTTTAACCCATCTTGGTTTATTTGTCTGTCTGGACATCCAGAAGGTTTTACCGGTAATTAGTTGAAGGGTACACACAATCTTTTTGGGTCAATATGTATTTTCCTCCTAAATCTAAACTGAAACAGTTTTGCTCCTTTTCCCCCACCCCCACCGCAATAATGATTTGAATAAATTCAGCGTAGCAGCATGTAGATATAGTTAGAGATTTAAGATTATTCAATATATAAACCACATTTATAAAATTGTGCCAATGGCTTTCCAAAAGGTTTTTTGAAGAAAAAAATATTGGGTCTCTAGGCACTGTAAATACACATATTTTCAGAATAAAAATAAATGTACCTAGGGAAAAAAATTTTGCCAATGGAAATGTCATATAGAACTCTGCCTTTGTTAAGTGAATACATTGGAGTCCTACCCTTTGTACTTAGAGAGCCTGCCAGAAGTATTTGTCAAATAACAACACCCCTGCTTAGACAGTGAGAGTGGGATATCTTTACCTAAAATGAGAGAAAAGGTCTGATGAGGTTTTGCCTACCAAGTAGCATCATCTCTCTTAGCAGTGGGAATGTACGGAGCACCCTGTTCCTCTGGTTGCTGCCGGTTCTCACAAAGGCCCGCTGCTTGCGTGATCTAGGGAGGCTTCCTGCCTCAAAAGCCAGTCTTTGAGGTTTTTGTTTTCTCCTTCTTTCATGTGTATGGCGTTCTTCCAGATTCACAATGCTGGGTCATTCATTTGTCTGTTCTGTTTGGGGATGTCCTATGAGGTGGTTGCTGTATACATCTATGTGAGCTCCAAGTTTCCAGTCCTAAGGGAGAGTGGTTTATGCTGTGTAGGGGATTAGAAGAGGGCAGGGCTGCCTTGACTGGTTTGGGGATTTTGCCTGACTTTTCTGAAATGCCATAAAGTGGGGATGATGCTTTATGATGGAAGACATCTTCTAACCTTTTATCTTTGATCTAGTCCTTGAGTTCCTGAAGGGCAGGGACATCCCTTTTAGTAGTAGATAAAGCAAGATGATCTTTTAGTATTTAGTACCACATAATATTTCTCTTTTAAAGATGTTTCCTGCTGTCTTCAGTTCTTCCAAAGACCGTTATTATGGTGTGTGTGTGTGTGTACACATTCAAGAGTCGATGCTCAAAAGTTGACGGTTGGGAGAAGAAACAGGGAAGGGTGGGTGTTGCCCCATTGACAAAAGTTGAGGCAGAATGGCTTTGGGAAAGTTGCTTCTGTTTCAGGTGAGCATAGTGTTACCTCATTTCTAAGAGGTTTTTGACAAAATTAGTCGATAGGCTCACTGTTGTGTAAATGCAGAGATGTGCTCCGAGAGTAATGAGATTAGGGGTAGAGGGGCAGATGGCAGATGGGTTCAGGCTTTGGGTGGTGCCGAGGGTGGGGGAGGAAGAAGCAGATAGGGATCTGTGAGCGACAGACCACTTGCCCTAGATCAGCCCGAGTGATATTTCTTAGGAACCAAAAATATCGTTGAAAACTTGATGTCATTTCCCTGGCATCGTGAGGTGACTTGCCAAACATCAAGATATAAGGATGGATCCGGTTCCAGTACCGTCTCAATCCTATGACCTGGATTCTCTGTACTGGATTATTTCCTTCTCCCCTGATCTTAGCTGTCCTGGCCGTTGGATGTTTGTATTACAGCACTCTTCTCAATATTGTTCTTTCATTTTGAGACTCCTAGGTATGGGGCGATGCACAGGATTTGCAATTTTCTTCAACAGTGAGTATAATAGGACTCTGATCAATTGGATGTCTATCTATTAATAAATGAGGAATTCTTTAGAATAACTCATTGCTGTCGAGTCGATTCCAACTCAGAGCAACCCTATAGGACAGAGTAGAACTGCTTTTTCTGTAAAGTGTCTGATAATAAATAATTTAGGCTCTGCAGGCCATACAGTCTCCCCCCAAGGACTCGGCTGTTGTAATGCAAAAGCAGCCATAGACAGTATGTAAACAAATGGTCAAAACTATGTTCTAATAAAAGCTTAGTTACAAAAACAGGTGGCAGGTCCACAAACCACAGTATGCCAACCCTTGCTCTAGAAATCAAAGTGGTTTATTTTGTAGACCTTTAACAGGAAAAGGCTTTAGTAAAAGGCTTTCTCTTCTAAGGTCAAGAAAAAAGACAATTACTGCAATTGTTTTAGTCCCCTTTACCTCCAAATTATAATGCCTTAAGTAGCGGTTATTTGTTATAAAAATAATATAATTCTGCTTATTACTGTAGTGGTTTGAAGGCATTGATGATTTTGTATCATGTGGATGGAATTTCATGCCTTCCTCTGAAAGTCTGAGCATATATTGAAAAGGCTGCTTCTGGTAGATCAGCTATTTGAACAAGGACAAGTTCTGGGTTTAACTGATTCAGTTTTAATTTTAGCATTAATGTGGCGGCTAAGAGTGCAGGGTCTGGTATCAGACTGCCTGGATTGAAATCCCAGCTCCACCACTTACTAGCTGTGTAGTGCTAGACAAGTTACATAACTTGTCTTTGCCTCAATTTCCTCATCTGTTAAAGAGGGAGTAATAATAGTTTTTCCCTCATGAGTTGCTGTGAGGATGTTAAATGATGTAATGTATATAAAGTGTGTAGTGACTGTCATGTGCTAAATGCTCATTAAGTGTTCACTATGATTATTAATGTGCTACGGCTGCTAACCAAGAGGTCAGCAGTTCAAATCCGCCAGGCGCTCCTTGGAAACTCTATGGGGCAGTTCTACTCTGTCCTATAGGGTCGTTATGAGTCGGAATTGACTCGACGGTAGTGGGATGATTACTAATAAAGTTTTTTCAGTGTCTAAAGTTTGTTATAGAGTTTTGCTTATAGCATACTTTCAGGAGACAGATACCATCTAGATTCTTTTCTCTAGTGCATTATTATTTTTTTCCCCCTGGAGATAACTTGACTAATTTTTGCTCATTAGTAAATGACACTAATCAGTATTATAAATTGTGGCTTGAGCAGGTATTCATGCTGCTAGGGGACAGCTGTACAGAATTGATGACGGTGATAACTTATTAGCAGCAAAGAAAAGTCTGAGAGGATGCTGTGGCACCAGTGCCCCCCTCTGAGGTCCAGCCTATAAGTGCATCTGCCACGACTTGCTTTTCACTCAGAATTCTCAAATGTTTCGTCCTTCTGTGTTTTCTGTCTCTGGCAGCTGAGCCGGTGCTGTCACATCACAAACAACTTCTTTTCTTAATATACACATCTGGCGTTGGCCGTTGGACTCACTTCATAAGAACACATGATCATCACTCATTACAAGATTAAAAAGTACCCCATGGCATCATTGATGTTTTTTAACTTTGATCTTTTGCAGTTGTGATTCATCTCAGTTATAAAACTTCCCTTTAAAGGAACATAGCCGATGACTTATTAGAACCTTCATCTTAAGTAGTGTAAACACGAAAACGGTGCACATCTTTACAAAATGCCATTTATTTTCTTTGCAAGCTTATCATTTTAAGACATGACATCATACTTAAGATCGCAAATTTGTACGCCTTGTGTTTAGGCAAGGCTTTGACCTTCTGTTGGCAAATTAGCTCTGAAGAACAACTGCCGTATGTTCACCAGCAGGAGAAGTCAGCGTAGCAGCGACAGTAATGCATTTGGTTACCTAGTAACCCTTTCAAACATCAGTTTCTGTTAGGATCCTTTGTTCCATTTATGCACTTGGTTCCAGTTCTTGTGTGATGTGAAGAATTTCTACAGAAGGTGAAAACTGGTTAGCAATGTCATATTCTATAGTCATGGTTCTGAGTTGGTTAGTGAAGAGGGCTGATGAAAAGGGCATCATTGTCTGTGCAGAGGATAGAAAAAGTAAATCACCTTACACAGTCAGAATTCTTTCAATTTTCTTACTGCTTTTTCAGTTATCTCTTGCTAAGTAGCAAGCCTCTCCAAAGCATAATGGCTTGAAACGACAACCAAATTAATATTTCTCACGGTTCTTTGGGTTGCCTCGAGTTCATCTGGATGGTATTTCTGCTGATCTTGCTTGTGGTCTCTCATGTGGCTGCAGTTAGATGGCACCTGGTGCTGGAACATCCAAGATGGCTTCATTCATATGTCTGTGGCTTGGTGGGGATGGTTGGAAGATTGGGCTCAGCTGGAACAATAGGACAGCTGACCCTTTCTCCCTCCACGTAGTCCTAGGGCCTCTCCTCCATGTAGCCTCTTCATGTGGTCTCTGTAGCAGAGTAGTCTAATTTCTTACACTGCAGTTCAGTGCTCCTAAAACGCAAAAGCTGTCAGACCTGTTTAATTAAGGTTTAGGCTCAGAATTGTTGTTGTTGTTAGCAGCTGTCGAGTTGGCCCCCAGCTCATGGCAGCCCCAAGCACAATGATTGGACCGATGTGATCCAGATGGTTTTTATTGACTGATTTTTTGAAAGTAGATTTCCAGGCCTTTTTTCCTAGTCCATCTTAGTCTGGAAGCTTTGCTGAAACCTGTTCAGCATGATAGCAGCACACAAGCCTCCACTGTCAGGTGGTAACTGCACATGAGGTGCCTTGGCTGGGAATTGAACTTGGATCTCTCTCATGGAAGGCAAGAATTCTACCACTGAACCGCCACTGCCCCCAGGGTGAGAACTAGCATGGGGTTACTTCTTCCATATTCTGTTGGCTAAAGCAAGACACAGGTGCAGCCTGAATTCAAGGGAAGGAGCCACACAAAGGTGGGAATAATGAGGGGAGTGGGTCATTGGGACCACCAGTGGAATCAACTCCCACAGCCACTTAGATAGTATATGTCATTGTTGCAGCAGAAGAAATACTTTCATCCAGGTACTATTTTCTGACAGGTCTCTTGACTTTTAGATCGGGGCAAGTTTAAAGTTATACCAGATGACTCAAAGTTGAATTATAGTAGCTTCTTTCTGAATTGAACAAATTTGGTAAATCTCAGATGAATTAAGGGTGGCTATTTCTGTTGTACATAGGGTTGCTATGAGTTGGAACTGACTTGACGGCACCTACCAACAACAAACATTACCTGTTGGAGCCCTGGTGGTTAAGCACTCAGCTGCTAACCGAAAGGCCGGTGGTTCCAACCCACCAGCTGCTCTGTGGGAGAAAGAATGTGGTATTCTGCTGCTGTAAAGATTACAACCTTGGAAACCCTATGGGGCAGTTCTACTCTGTCCTAGAGGGTCACTATAGCGTCACTATGAGTCGGAATCGACTCTATGGCAATGGCTTTTTTTTTTTTTTTAAATTGTTGGTTTGGGAGTCCCTGGGTGATGCACATGGGTGAGCACTGGGCTACTAGCTGAAAGGTTGGTGTTTTGAACCCACCCAGAGGTGCCTCGGAAGACACACCGGCTGATTTGCTTCCAAAAGGTCATAGCCTTAAAAACCCTGTGGAGCAGTTCTACTCTGCACTCACAGGGTCACCATGAGTTGGAATTGTCTCTGTGCCAACTAACAGCAATAACAACACCATAATTAACTTGTCGTGGAGTCCCTGAGTGGTGCAAATGGTTAACATGCTCAGCTAACTGAAAGGTTGGAGGTTTCTGTCCACCCAGAGGTGCTTTGCAAGAAAGGCCTAGTGATTTACCTCTAAAAAACCAGCTGTTGAAAACCCTGTGGAGCACAGTTCTACTCTGACATACGTTGGGTTGTTATGAATAAGGATTGACTCGATGGCAGCTGTTTTTATCGTTACTTTGTTATGCTTGACATGAGCAGATCATTATCAAGTGGAGTGAGATCAATACTTGTACAAGAGAATATTAGGTGTTTGAATAACAACAACAACAAAAGGTAAAGAGCCTTGCCTGGCAACATGACACAAATATCTTATGAATCCTTAAATGGACAAGCCTGGAAGTTTTATACTTTATAATATCCAGCTTTGAAAATTCTCTCTTGCCGGCATACCTGCAAAGCTGATACCTGACACATGTAAGTGGGTTTCTAAGAGTTTTTGTGTGTTGTGCCCCAAGGAAGTAAACCATAGTTACCCTGAAGGAGAGACCAAAGCTTTCATCTGTGTATCTCCTGCCGGGGGATTACTGTTCACTGCTGACCAGCCATCCGTAGAGACCTGGTGGGAGAGAGGAGAAGCCCTGCCTTTTCTTTCCCAGAGATGTAACCCCTTTCCCACAGGCCTAAAGTACCCGGCTGCAAGATTTCTTCTGCTTGGCTCCGTTCGTGAGTTCAGTAAGGGGCTGGAGCTTAGGTGAGTGAGAGGTTATCTGGGAGTGTAGGGAAATGTTTGTATTCCCAGAACTGCCTTAGCACCCTGACTAACCCTGCTTATGAGGCTTAGGTCCTGCAGCCAAGTTCTCCTCTTCCTGCTTGCTCATTCTCATGTGTGCTCAATTCATCAGCAGATTTATAAATCGTCAGAGAACACTTAGTTTCTCCATATTCTTGAGGCGCTTCCAATTGTACAGGTTTTTATTTTAACAAACTTAAGGTAACAGATTTAAACAAAAATGGGTAGTCTTAGCAGGGCATCATTCTCATTTTTCTCTCATGCTGTTGTACCCACTTCTGAGACTGTTTTCCAGCCAGGTGAAAAGGGTGGAGAGAGTAGAAAGCTTGGTATATTCTCTTCCTCGTTCCAGATGATGTCAGTGCCAGCTCACCTTTATCCTCCGTTACTCTTCATCCCAGTTGGGTGAAAGAAAAGGCTTTTCATGGGGGCTTTGCTTATTTATCAATACCAAAAAAAACCCCAAACCCATTGCCATCGAGTTGATTCCAACTTATAGCGGCCCTGAAGGATAGAGTAGAACTGCCCCATAGAGTTTCCAAGGAGCGCCTAGTGGATTCAACTGCCAACTTTTTGGTTAGCAGCCGTAGCTCTTAACCACTACGCCACCAGGGTAAAGGAAAGTAGGGGTCACGTAAAAATACGTTGGTTGGAGGGACAGCAGAAGAACTTTTCAAGGTTATTTGATACCTCTGGATATGAGACTTGCATTTAAATTCTTGGTTTCTGTGAAGACAATTTGAGAAGACCTTGATAGGCCTTGGACCACACTCCTGATGCCACAGCCCTGAGTTTTAGTCCTTAGAAGAAGGCATTAGTAGAAAGTTCCTTAACTTCTTGACTTGCAGGCTTTCCCCTGCATGCTTCATGGTCTCTAAAATGTCCAAGGGATGGAAGTTATGGGTAAATGCCATGTATTGGTATTTACAAGTCAATACATACAAGTAGGAGTTTGATTGTCGTGTGTATTAATAATTTGGCCACTGGCATATGAAACATTGTTGCAAGCTTTTAATTTAAGAGAATAAAAACAGCTTAAAAAATTGTTCTCATTTTTCCTTTTCTTCAGGGAGGATGGAGAAGGGGGGTGGTCAGAAGTGCTGGTGGAGGTTGTGTCTGGTGGTCGGTGGAATGTGCTCTTGAGAAGAGCAGTTTTAAATCTCTTTCAGTACTTTTTTGTTGTTGTTGTTGACTGACTGTCAGGAGCTGGGAAGATGGCCAAGAAGGAAATGACACATCGAGAGGCATTTTGTGTTGTGCAACATTCTGTGGAACTGATGCAAGGATATATAGCCTATTTACACATTCCTTTTTTTTCACTAGCAGACTGCATGGCAGTAATTTAATTCAGCAGCACATGGCATGCTGCAGCAAGGAGCTATGGCCTTAAAATCCTTTCATGGCAAATTATCACAGCTGTTAAAACATGCTTGTGTCCCTCCTTTGCACTTTTTCCTGGCTTCCTGGTTCTGAATGTGCTTTCGCATTGTATCGGACTTGTGTTAACAAGGACCTGTAGCTTTCACAACAAGAGCACATTTTCCACGTGCATATGCTTCAGTTGATGTTACCGCTCACTGGATGTAGCATGGCACATTTTCGAGGGATACGGGTTCTGAAAACACACACGTACTGGATCCAAATGTGTCAGTACTTTGTAGTTGGGTATAAGTCAGAAATCATTCTTAAAGAAATGTAGAAGCTGAAAGGGAGACTTCTTTCTTTTTCTGTAAGAAGATGGCTTTTCCTTCCCAAGAGAGAGAATTCCTGATGGGTCACTGAAATACTCCTCTTACTTCTATTCTGTTTACACTACAGTATTTTCTTCAAGGAGGGCTGAGCCAGAGGAGAAGAGGATATACTTAAAAATAACAGGGAAAAAAGATTGGTTGTATTGAATGATGCATTCATACTTGTCCCTCCCTAGCATTTTTAAAAAAGGAGTCCTGGTGGTTCAGTGGTTAAGAGCTTGGCTGGTAACTGAAAGGTTGGTGGTTCAAATCCATCGGCTGCTCTGGGGGGAGGCATGTGTGGTGTTCTGCTTCTCTAAAGATTACAGCCTTAGAAGCCCTATGGGGCAGTTCTGCTCTGACTTAGAGGGTTGCTGGAGTCAGAACTGACCCCACTGCAATGGGTTTAGTGTATTTACAGAATAAATTTATGATGGAAATTAAAGCACAGCTTTGGTCTTTACATAAAATCTCAAGGGGTTATTTTTTTCTCTAAACATTTTTATTCTAGTGGTATTCATTATACATGAAAAACCCAAAACTTGTTGCCATTGAGTCAATTCTGACTCATAGTGACCCTATAGGACAGAGTAGAACTGCCCCATAGGGTTTCCAAGGAGTGGCTGGTGGATTCGAACTGCTGACCTTCTGGTTAGCAGCGGAGCTCTTAACCACTGCGCCACCAGGGCTCCTCATTATACATACTGGTGAATTACATATAACACAAGGAAATGAAATATGAGTGCAAAAAAGTGTCCTTTCTGTGAAAACAAAGTTAAATGCTTGAAGAAGGCACCAAACAAATGCCCAATTAGGATTGGTTTTTCCATTACTCTAAAGAAGGCTGTTGGGATTTTGACTGAGATTGCATTGAATCTATAGATCGCTTTGGGTATACTGACATCTTAACAATATTAAGTCTTCCAGTTTAGGATCAAAAGTTTTTAATTAGGCAGGTATAGAAAATAGTTGTTCATATTGTCCAAGTAATTTTTGGAAATTAAGAAATTACATGAAAACCATTTAGATCTAAAATATTAATTCTGGTTCATATGCCATGGCTACAGTAAGAGACTGTATTTGTTAGACGGTGTTTAAGTAGCAGAGGAAGGGTTCCCTGTTCCGCTTAGCATCTCTATCCTACTGGGCACTGCTGGCTAAATGTGTTTACTAGTTGACATAAGCTCTTCGTTAAATGTTAGGATTAAGGCTTAGATCTAAGCACCTCTGGAAAAGGTAACTCATACTTAAATTCCTATTAAGGTAAAATTAAGTTACGTAGAGTCCTTTATTGGAGGTAGGCGTTTTGGTGGAGGTAAAGGGATGATTATCAATGGAGTCGTGAGTACTAGAGAAGAAATAGTGAGTCATAGTGTGCAGATAGGGCCTCTACCCACCTTGAAGGCAATGCCAACTTCTGGCTTTGCAGTTTGCCTACCAGTGTGTATTTCTGATGTGTCTCAGGTCTGGTGTACTGTTAAGGGTGCAGGTTTTATAAGTTTAAAGTGAGGGCTTTTCGTTTCTGAATTTCCGCATTTCCTCCTTTTGCAAATATTTCTCTTTCACAGAGAAGTCTTTATCCAGTTTTTTTTTTTTCCTTCTAGCTTCGTGCTGGCTTTCCTCCTCTACTGGCTTGAAAATTGCCATGTAATTTCTTTTCTTTTAGTAGTTATCCGTAACATTTTAACATGTGTATTTGTCTTCATAGAATTAATCATTATCTCTGTCCACCTCTTGAATAATACAGGAATTTTATTACAATTTAAACTGCAATCACTTCCTCTTTTCTAATATTGTAGTTTATCAGTTTAGTTTTAGTCATTATCAGTGTATTAAACTGTTTATACTTGTTTTATATTTTGCTGTTGTTGTTAGTTGCCATTGAGCCAGTTCCAACTCATGGTGATCCCATGTGTGTGGAGTAGAATGTGCTCCAATAGGTTTTCAAGACTATGACTTTTTGGAAGATCACCAGGCCTTACTTCTGAAGTGCCTCTGGGTGGGTTCGAACCAACAGCCTTTCGGTTAGTAGTTTAGCACTTAGCCATTTGTGCCACCTCCACACTCCATATTATATTTATGCACATGTTTATCGATTTATTTGCTCACTGTCACTTTTCGTACCTCTGTTCTTCCTTTGGGTTCAGCTTTCTTTTTCTTGGTTTATATCTTTTAGTAGTTCTTTTAGTGAGAGTGTTAGTGGCAAACTCAGTTTTTGTTGCCTGAAAATGTCAGCAGATCTGTACATTGGCTGTTGTGTATATGATGTGATGTGAGAGACACCCTGCTTAAAGTCTGTTTGCTATGAGTGCCAGATCCACACTCTGCCATTCTTTGGTGTTACGGCTTCCCATTCATATTAACAGATTAGGTAGAGCAGTATTTCAGAGCCTAGAACGTGAGGCACAGAACTTTTCATGGGAGAGGGAGGAAGGGAAATGGGGAAGGTCAGGCTGTAAACAACTGTCACCATAGGGAGCTCTGAAGATTCCTGGGCCAGTATGTTGGGGGTTGGGGAGGTGGGAGGGAGTGGCCCTGGAGAGAGGAGAAGACAAAGAGGGGAGGATACAGAAAGAGGAATTTGGATCCTCTACTTCACAGTTTAAAAAAAATTTTTTTTTACTTCACAGTTTAGACTTGGGCAGACCCTAAAGTGCTTTGAGAATTTTCCAAATTTATGTTGAAGACCAACCCAACCATATTTGCTTGGCATTGTCTCCCCATCGTTATATTTGATCCTCAGAGGCCATCTGGCTGTTGCTTACTGAACAACCAGAGCAGCATTCCCGAGAAAATGTCCATACGTTTTCTGCCATTTTAGTGAGAGTGCAGGACTCAGAGCAAAAAGATGCTTTTTTATTTGGCAGATGAGCTGTTGAATGAAGCAGAAGGAAGAAAATCGATATGAGCACGGTCTAAGGGAGCCGGGACACCATGATCTGGGGTAGAACTCTTTCTAGGCAGGGTGGCTCGGGTGATTCCAGTGATGGCTCTGTGTGCTTCTCCTTAGAGTTGGGCAGGAGTGGCGGGTGGGGAAAAGGCCGATGACCCTGAAGAAAACTTGGACTGCGTATGCATCCTCTGTGGCACGCATCCCCCATCTTCTTCTCATTTTGTATCTTCTTGACAGCGATTTTCATGAGCTGTCACCTGGGTAAACATGCCAGAATGTATTTTGGTTGAGGGATACTCAGGATGATTTAAACTGGGCTCTATGTCTCCTCCTTAGGATTGGCCCTGGAAATTATTTGTAGAAAAATATGGACCCTTCAACAAGATTATGCAGGTACCAAAACATAGATTGTTATAAAGAAGTGAAGAAAATCTAGATGTGTAAAAAGAGCTTTGGTCTTGTTCGAACTTTAGCTTTCATTCATTTGGTACATCATTCCATTTTCACCTCGTCTGTTCACCCCATCTCGCAAAAAACAAGTAGCAGGTTTTTTGTTTTTTTTTTTAACCATAAGATCTGTTTCAGAGTAGCTTAACAGAGAATTCATCTAGAGGGTAGTTTGTATTTAAAGTGTTGGTTCAGTTATGATTGAGGGAATTGGAGGACTGGACATTGGTATTTTGAGATGTTGGTGGGATCTTACTGAACCTAAGCAAATTACTAAATTTCTCTCCAGTTTGACTTCTTCATCCTTTAAATGGAAATGGACATGAAGACAACTTGACAGGGTAGCTTGGAGAAATACTTCCTAAGGAATGATCAGAAAGTAGTTGGCACACATGAAGGGGAACTTAAATACCAAATAGTAATTATGTAGCTGCCTTTCTGTCACGGAGTTCCAAACACTTAGACATTACCTCACTGATTCTTTTTACATCCCTTTGAGGAAGTCATTATTCATTTACAGGTAGATAAACTGAGGCATGGACACTTGAGAACTCATTTACCCTGTGTCACTGTGCAAGTCAGCAGGTGATTTATGGAAATGGGCCAGGAGCCCAGGTCTCCTCCTATTCAGTTATTTACTACTAATTCACCCATTTGCCTTTGTCATTAAAGCTATGGAAGCTTCTGGTTTGGGGTCAAGAGCATTCTTGGTTGATTGTATGAAATAGTCCTACCTGAGAAGCATGCCTGGTGATGGAGTAGCATTGCTAAATAGTAAATAAGTCCCAATTTATACAGCCTGACACACAGTAGGTATGCATATTATATACATTTCTTGAATGAGTATTCAGGACATTAAAATGAGGTTTAACTAACACTGAATTTTGTGAGGTGAAAGCAACAAGTTGTTAACCCTTCATTAGGAACTCACTTTGACTACCAGTGAAATAAAGTTAATACTTAGGAAAAAAAAGTTAACTTTAAACTATTAAACAAGTAGAGGATGTAGACAAAGTTAGAAAATAAGGATTAATGAAAAGAAATAAATAAAAATTGCCCATAAGTACCTCCCAAGATGACCACTGCTAATATCTTAATGCATATCCTCCTTTCTCTCTCTCTCTCTATTTTTTTTCACTAATTCTAGTACTTTTGTAAAGGTAACAGCGGTGAGGAAATAGCATTAGGAAAATGCTGAGATGTTACAGATGGCA
This sequence comes from Loxodonta africana, assembly GCF_030014295.1. NCBI lineage: Eukaryota > Metazoa > Chordata > Mammalia > Proboscidea > Elephantidae > Loxodonta > Loxodonta africana. The sequence continues at coordinate 108,309,602 of NC_087342.1, forward strand.
TTAGTATGTTGAAGCTGAAAGCAGAGACTAACTGGAAATAATAGTTGCTGTAAGGAGAAGGAGCATGACAACAGGACTGGCCATTGTTTCCAGTTAATGTCTTGGAAGAAGCAGCAGCTGTTGTTAGGTGCCACTGAGTCAATTTCAGTTTATAGGGACCCCATGAGACAGAGTAGAACTACCCTATAGGGTGTTCTAGGGTGTAATTTTTAAGGGAGCAAATTGTCAGGTCTTTCTCCTGTGGAGCTGCTGGGTGGATTCAAACTGCCAACAGGACCTTACCAAACCAAAACCAAACCCTTTGCTGTTGAGTTGATTCCAATTCATAGCAACCCTATAGAACAGAGTAGGACTGCCCCATATGGTTTCTAAGGAGTGGCTGATGGATTCGAACTGCCAGCCTTTTGGTAAGCAGCTGATGTCTTAACCACCGCACCACCAGGGTTTCAACAGGGCCTTGAACCAAAAAAACCAAAACTGTCGCCATTAAGTCGATTCTGACTCGTAGCGATCCTATAGGACAGAGTAGACCTGCCCCATAGGGTTTCCAAGGAGCACCTGGTGGATTCGAACACGCCCACCTTTTGTTTAGCAACCAAGCTATTAACCACTTTGCCACCAGGGCTTTTCAGCAGGGCCTTAGCAATGCCTAATGCTTAGAAAAAGTGAAAGGTTGCAAAAAGTGCAGAGTAGCATCACCTCCCCACAAAGTTGTCTACTTTGTAATTATGCCCAAGGCTAGTCCTAAGCGTGGTATGATTTGGAGCACAGAAAGACTCTCCTGTTCATCCCTACTGGCCCCAAACCTCTCTCATATTATTCTTACCAAGGTGACTGAGGTTATTCTTTGAATTGAGACACTGAGGACCTTAACAGATGTTATCTCCAAAGGATAACACATTTTAAGCTATCATTGGTTAGCAACTTGGCTTAAATAAGTGGATCAGGTCAGATTGGCTACATATTTTATAACAGGGAATCACAAGGCCCAAATTGGTACTGAAAGTTGCTTGAGAAGGGCCTTGAAGAGCTGTGGCGAAGAAAATTGAGTGGGAGTAGGTGGAGGAGGAGTGGCTTCTCTGCAGCTGGCACTCAGTAAGAAGGCTTGGTCCTGAAGAACATGTTTTTTGTTTTTTAGCCAAAGACCCCAGGCTTGATGAAAAATAACCCAAACAAAGCAGTAAGTTACCTATTTGAGTAGAATCTCTTAGGACTGTGTGTAATACCCTGAAATCTTAGCTTTTATGGACAATGAGAAGCAATTCCAAAGGTGAGCTGAGTTTCAAAACATAAGAGCAACATGGAAAACGTAAGAACGTTTAGCAAAGAGCATTGATGATGATTAAAGGATTGTAGAATTGAACCTATAAGGATAAGTTGAAAGACTTGGGATTATTTAGCTTCAAGAAGAGAAGACTGAAAAAATGACTTAATAACATACTTCAAGATTATGAGGAGTTATTAAGCTGTGTGTATGGCGACCAGCTGTTTTGTTTTTAGTAAGGTCAGATAAAGAAGAATATGTTTTAACTGAAGCATGATAGGTTTAGGTTAGATTTAAAGAAGAACTTCTTAATAAAAGAATTGTTACATAGAAGGGGCTACTGAAGGCTGAGGGATTGACCAGAAGGTTTTTCAAGCTTCCTTCCATCCCAGCGATTCTGTGTGTTTAGGAAATGCAACTAAGTGCCACCTTACTGCTTTTAAAATCAAAGGTATGATTTCTGTTTCCCATTATAATTCTCAACCTCAGAGTCACAGATTTGTAGACATAAATGATGAGGGTAATTTGCCCTGCTTCAATGGTCATTAGAATCTTTAATTGGGAAAAATATGACCAAAAAGAGAAACAGGTCTCCCAGATGATCAAAAAATTGATAGAATAGATGAGTTATTAAGACGCTGAGGCTGAGGGTGACAGTGTTTTACTGTTAGAAAAACTCAGGTTTATTTGACTTGTACATGCCAGAGACAAAAGGCACGGTTTTATTAAGTTGATTCATTTTTCTCTGTTACCTCCCTACTGGGAGAAATTAAAAACATTTCCAGGTGACACCAAAGTTAGTATAACCTGGAACTTGAGAGATGCAATCCAGAAATCACCCTCAAGGAATTTATCGTCACAGGGAAGGAAGGAGAGAGGAAATAGGCAGGATTTATTTCTGAAAACAGAAACCTTCATGCATTTAAAAATTGGCAGAGATGTGAAGAAGTTGAGCAGAGCAGATCTGAGAATGGCTGGCTGAGTACACCCTTCCTTTCAGCTTTGGAGCTAGAGCACAGGAAAGCAAAGAACCCTGCTTTCTGGGTTAACCTTTCTCAGTGAAGCCAAGTGTCAGGGTTTTTATTTTTAAGTTTTGTATTTAATCTACTCTTTTACTTGAGCGACTTTTGCCGTAGTAGATTAGCATGCCTGCGTACGATTTGCTGTAAGCACTCATGAAAGCTCATGGATGAAACTATGAAAACACACACACACACACACACACACACACACACACACACACACAGTGTTTTCAGATGAGTTCTTTATTTTGAAACAAGTGGATATAATTTTCTCTAAAAAAAAAAAAAAATCAAAGTGACCAAAGGAACAGACTTTAAAACAGGTGACTTAACTGGGAAGAAGGCTAAGTGGGTGTGGTACTAGGCAAAAGGGAAAGAAAAATAGTCAGAAAACATATTTTTCTTTCTTCCCAAAATGACTTGGGCACCTTGATTCATTAAGCACATTTAGACGCCTTGAGCCACTGCACTTTACCTTTCCAAGGCATCGTCACCATTGGAGAGCCACCCCTGCAACCCACAGTTGGGTCACAAGTCACAACTTACTTACTTTTACTGCCTTTCTTTCTTCCTCACGGAGCGTATTTTCTTAGGGGCCTTGGCACTTTTAGTCTTCATGTAGTTCTTTTCGTGATTTCTACATTTGGATGTCCCCACCCCCAGATTATGTTTATTTCACTCCTCCAGGAGCCCTGGTAGTGCAGTGGTTAAGAGCTTGGCTGCTAACCAAAAAGTCAGCTGTTCAAATCCACCAGGCACTCTTTGGAAACTCTGTGGGGCAGTTCTGCTCTGTCCTATGAGTTACATGAGTCAGAATCCACTCGACGGCAGTGGGTTTGGTGGTTTTTTTTTTGTTTTTTTTTTTTTAAGGATTCTTAAAAACCACAGCTGCCTTTTTCCGTAGGAAACGGTGACCTAAAGGGGATTAGTGGCCCTCCCTCTTACTCTTGAGGCCAAGGGATTGATAGTGGGAAGGAAAATCAGCTCCAAAGAGGTTTGGTTTACTCTCGTTGTTAGGCTTTAAAAATATGAATCATCTTCCTGAGTACTTTGTTTCAGGTAAAGTCTCTTCATTACACATACGGGGGTAGTGAAGGGAAAATCGTTCCTTGTTTTCTGCACTTTTTTCCCAGTACCGTGCACTGAAGCTGGTTATATATAGTTCCCTGAAGAATAAGCTGTGAAACTGTTCATGTATTGACTTATCTGAAGCAACAGAGGACCCATCAGTGCGTGCACAAAAGCTGGTGGGTCATCTGTTCTTCCCTGAGCTCCCGTCTTCCAGGAAGACTTTACTTAAGACTTACGAACTAGCCTTCCTTAAGGGAAACTGTGATGGAGAGATATAAAAATGAGAGGTTTCATTGGTCAGGGTTTTAGAGAAGGTTGGATGTGTGGGCACGATAATGTCTACAGGTTAATAAGTAAGAACAAAGGTTTTTATGAAGGTTGTAGGATTCAAAGTGAGCAAAAGTGGATGATGACTTAGTTACCGTGTCAGCGGAAGGTCCTGCGCTTTGGTCACTTCCCAGGGGATTCCTGCATGGACTGTCTTTGGGTATTCATAAAACTCAACACTGGTGGCACAAATCAGACATACCTTTACCCATTGCCATCGAGTTGATTTCAACCCATAGTGACCCTAGCAAGGAAATTTTCTGGGGCCAGGGAACTAGGAGTTTCTGGATTTTATAATTAGGAAAGCATAGATGGGCCAACATGCAGGACATACTCCCATTTTATTTTTTACAGAACTTTTTTTTTTTTTTTTTGCCAGTTTTGTATATAGTATATATTGGCTCTATATGAGACCTGGTATAGCAGTTTCTTGGTAGAGCCAGGTAGCTTAAATAACCCAAACGGGAAGGGTGCCACTTCCCTTTACTTTCATCCAGGGCTCTCTAGGCACTGGTAAATGGTGCCTAGAGAATCATGGGTAATGAAGCTGTTGGATTCAGTTAATTTGTCACTTACTGGTCCAGTGGTGGCATTTGAATGTAAGTTGGTTAATGGAAAGGGATATTATGAAGACATAGCAGCCCCAAGCCTCCCTTTTTGTTGAGGGTTGGCCTCCCATCATCAGTTATGGCTCTGGAGGAGTGGCATGGAGCCACCACTTCTTCATTCTCTTCTGTTAGGAGAACTGAAATATAAGTAAATAAAATTTTTCAACTGAATTGGAAAAAATCTGACACCGAAGGATGAAATGTAGCTTTTGTAGCATGAGATTTGTGGCACAAACTGACCAGCGGAAGGAAATCTGATGATCTAGATAGATGCCTCTGGTTATTACCACTTTTGCTGCATGTCGCCTCTATGCTAGGAACTCAACAGGATGAGTCAAATATAGTTGTAAATAGAGACTATTATGGGGAAGGGAGAAATCCTCGTGCCTGAAGGACTAGGTGGCACTTCTGCTAATTTATAAATGTCTCTTTTTATTCCTTTTTAAATTGGGATACGTTGCACCAAAACATCTATCAGAAGAAAACCAGTTTTTTTTGGGCTATGACAAAGAGCTCCTGAAGTTGCATCGCAACTGAGATCTATTCCTAGTTCTGTTTCTGGGGCTCTTTGGCTAGTTCCTGGAATGGATTTTGATAGTTTTCACGTCAAGGAAGTGTAGTGACACTGGACTATTCCACATTGGGCTCATGGTTTGTATATTATTTAACTGCTGTAAAAATATTTGTGCATTAGGACCTTAAATCGCAAGCCTTCTACACACTTAACAAAGTTTCTGTAGCAATCGTAGTGAAATTCTAATATTGATACTTAAGCCCTTTTGATCTCGCTGGTTCTGGCAATTAAAGAAAGTTAACCTTAGAAGAAAAACCAGCCTTAGTAATGTGTACATATCCTTTATGTCTGTATTAATTCAGCAAACATTTATAGGGTGCCTGCTCTGTGTCAGGGCCTCTGAATGCTAGGTGCTGATGAAATACCTTAACTTGGTGAGTCTAACTTGAAAGGCCCACCAGTAGAACCAGGAATAAAGCCAAGATTAGCACCCAGCATTATTTTGAGTATATCAGGACAGCAAGGGCTTAATTTTGTAGGAAAATGAATAGGTCTCTTAGCTTTTATTTTTAATAATTTATATAAGTGTATGACTAGTAAATCATACTTTATTGTCAACTGTCCACTCTCTGGTCATACCCCCAGCTCCTTATAGCTTTCAGTCTCTGCTCACCATACCTGCTCTCTGCCCTCCTGGAGAACTCAGTCCCTCAGTACACTACTTCATCAGTTTGTCATGCCACTCCATTCTCATTCCCTTCGTGTTTCTGTCAGTCCTACACCTACTTCATCATCAGCACCTCTATGCTTCCTTGCTGTCTTCATCATTCACTTGGATCATCACTCACAGAGAGCACCTACTTCTCTGCCTTCCAAAATGGGCTCCTGAGTACATTTTGATTAAAAAAAAAAAAAAGAGTTCTGAGGCTAAACAAAGGGCAACAAACACTGATGTGATTTAAAGTATATATGTGTGAGGTGGAAGGCCCAAGTGAGGGTAAGGATTAAGGTTCGTTATTTCATGAGGCTCTGTGCTAGATGCTTTCTATCCATGAACTCCTCTTTTACAAAAGTGGAAGCTGAGGCCTCAAGAGGTTGCATTAGCTGACCCCAAGCCCTTCACAGTAGAAAAGTCGATTCTGCTTTCCTGACTTCAGGTCGGTATTCTTTCTACTACATGATAACAAAGACTTTGAATATCGGTAAGTAATTTTGGTGGAAAACTTTATAGAACTTCATCTGTATCAGAGGTTAAGACAAATCTAAACTAACTTCATGTTGTTGAGTGCTGTTGAGTCGACGTCGGCTCACAGTGACCCCATGTGACAGGGCAGAACTACCCCATAGGGTTTTCTTGGCTGTAATCTTCATGGAAGTAGATCGACAGGCAGAAGTGTAATTAAGACATGGCTGGTAGCGCACGTGCCCTGGGTGCCACTTGATCAGGGGTGCTAATGACAAGTTTCTGTTGGCCATTGTAGTTTCCATCACCAGTTGTGAGAGATTATTCAGTAATTTAAAACTAATTGCCATAGGCACTATTTTCTGTAGTTAGGCCCCTGTCACCAAGTCTTCCTTCTGTGGAGGCATTGGGGAGGTTGGAACATTTTAGTTAGCAGCACGGTGTTTAACTGTTTGCACCACCAAAAAAATTCCAGAAAACAAACACCTTGCTAGTGAGTTGACTCCAGCTCATAGTGACCCTATAGGATGGAGTAGAATTGCTCCCTAAGTTTTCCAAGGCCGTAAATCTTCCCAGAAGTGGACTGCCACATCTTTCTCCCCTGGAGCCTCAAGTGGGTTCAGACTGCTGGCCTCTGGTCTAGCAGCTGAATGCTTAATCACCACACCACTAGGGCCCTTTAAACTAACTTTGAGTCTCAAATATTATTTATAGTCCTTGTATTTGTCCTTAGTGCAGTATCAAGTGTGTAAGACCAATGTGAAGGGAATCAGCAACACAACTTTGGACTCTTCTGGGCTTTGCATACCTTCATTAAGCTCCCCTTTTTTCTTAGAGAAATTGGAATTATTATTAGTTACAAGTAATGAATATTCTCACCAACTATATGAGATTTATTTTTATTTTTTTCATTAGTCTCTAATGCCATTGTGCGTAAAAGCTCTGCCATTTTTGAGAAGTAATATTTTATTTTTTATAATTTAGATTATGTGAAAAATGTTTTACTGAAAATATAACATTTGTAGGACTAGTAATAAAAGCATATACATGATGTTTAGTGCTGCCAATGCTTTCTTCTCACATTTTAAAATAATTTTTTTTCACATGAGAAAAACATGTTTGTAAAAATTAAGAAAATTCAGAAAGGGTATAGACGAAAGTAATACCAAAAAATACCAAAGATAACCCTAATTAATATTTTAGTATATTTCCTTTTAATATTTTTTAAAGTGCCTGTTTGCATTTGTATGCATATATACCCATATATACTTTTTATTTTATACGTTTTTGCTCATATTTTCTAAACTGATTTTACATTTTAATTATTTGAAGGGATTGGGCAACACTCTGCATCTTGATCTCAAAATGATAAATCCTCTGTTTAATTAAGTTGAACATTGTGAGAATTGCTTTATAAAAAAAAAAAAAATGGAGATAAAATCTTCTATTCCTGTTCCTTTGAAAACATTATAGATCATGGGATTATTCATTTCCTGATACAGTTGCCTGCCTTAATTGTACGTTCTCCTCCTTACTTCTCTTTCTGTCTGTCTGTCTTTTCCTTTTATCTTTATTCTGTTTTCTAGGTGCTCATGTGATATCTGGTATGGTAAACCACGAAGAATACTCTGGGTGCCATAGTCATGCTTTGAGCGTCTCTTGGGTCTCTTGTTCAAACCTCTTCAAGGCTCCATCTCCATGTGTTATCCTAGGGAGTGGTCCTTGTATGCCTTAACCTAGGATTCTCAGACCTGCTCTGTGGACTTTCCTTCGAACAAATATTATATTCTGTATTTGTATAATTCTTGAGAGTTTACAAAGTTTACATTGACTCTTTTGACTTTATAATAACCTTATGAAATAGGCAGAGAAGATGGCATTTTTTCAAGTGAGGGAGAAGCCTTAAAAAGTTAAGGGACTTGCCCAAGCCCATACATCTCTACTGTATGTTTTACATTAAAAAAAAAAAAAAAGCGAGGGGCGGGGTGGCTGATATGACTTGAACCAAATCCAGGGAGAAAAAAGGTTCCAGCTGAGAATTTACAGAGAAATGCAGAAAATGTCAGGAGTTCCCACAGCCTAAAGAATTTCAGATTACTCTAGCTAGAAATCCAGTAATGTTTATATACTTTTTATTTGGAAACTAAGTAGGAATCAGGTACAAGTGAAAAAAAAAAAATTGGGGCGGGGGGTTATATAATTGGTGGAAACCCAGGTGGTGTAGTGGTTAAGTGCTACAGCTGCTAACCAAAGGGTCAGCAGTTTGAATCCGCCAGGCACTCCTTGGAAACTTTATGGGGCAGTTCTGCTCTGTCCTATAGGGTTGCTATGAGTCAGAATCGACTTGATGGCACTGGGTTTGTTTTTTTTGTTTTGTTTTATTGTATACAACTGGTGATTTAATTTTTGTTCTGGTGGAGGGGGAAGGCAAGAGGGAAATTAGGTGATAAGATATACACAAGAAAAAGATTGCCTATTCAATGTAGGAGCTCACTTATTACCAAGGATGGAAGACACCTAATACATAATCTTCCCTAACTGAGAAGGCATGCAGATAAGGAGTAGCTCAACCAGTGAGTAGGTACTACTTTTTCTCACTTGACCCATCCCCATAAAAAAAGGAGGTAGAATCTCTAGTGAGGGCCAAGTAGAAGGCAGATCCAAAGTCAGACAACACCGTTTACTGTTCTTGGAGTTATAGAAACATGAAAGAAGACAGAGTGTAGATTCAGACCCTTAGAAAATCCTGAAAATTGTAACATCCTCGGTTCACCAGAATATCTAGAAAATAAGAAGCACCCTGTTTAGCAAAGACTCAGTCTACCTGGAAATGTAATTTGAATTACTGTATTTTAAAGTAAAAGCTTGTGAGAACTAAACCCAGCCTTTCTAGTGGCAGGGAGGCTCAGTGAAGTAAAGAATAGGAGGCAGCAACCACAAGATGAGGAGTCGGCTCCACAGAACAGTGCGGAAGAAATAAGCCAGCTCACTGAAGGGGGTCTGCAACTGAGGTAAAGAAATTAGAGGCTCAGTCAATTGTAGCGGTCAGAGGCTCTGTGGAAAATGAGAAGAGTGGTTCCAAACCGCATTTTCTTCGTAAATGAGACAAGGAGGCTTACTACCGGCACAGACTAGGACAAACAAAGATGCTCTAACACATTATACAGAATCTAAACAAATGCAGGAGTCCCTAGGTGGTGCAAATGATTAATGTGGTTGGCTGTTAACTGAAAGTTTTGAGGTTTGCATTCACTGAGAGGTGCCTTGGAAGAAAAGTCCTGATGAATTACTTAAAAATATCAGCCATTGAAAAGCCCTGTGGAGCACAGTTGTACTCTTGACACATGGGGTCACCATGAGTTGGAATTGACTTGCTGGCAACTGGTCAAACAAATGCAATGGCATGTTCTGGGGTAGGAAATGAAAAACAACAACATTGTTAACAAAAAAATGTAGGATATTTGTTGTTGTTAGATGCTATCAAGTTGGCTCTGGCTCTTAGCAACCTTGTGTACAACAGAATGAAACATTGCCCGGTCCTGCACCATCCTCACAACTGTTGCTGTGTTTGAACCCATCATTGCAGCCACTTTGTCAGCCCATCTCATTGAAGGTCTTCCTCTTTATGGCTGACCCTCTGTTTTACCAAACGTGATGTCCTTCTTCAGGATCTGGTCCCTCCTGACAGCACGTTCAAAGTAACGTGAGATGAAGTCTTGCCATCCTTGCTTTTAAGGAGGATTCTGGCTATATTTCTCCCAAGACAGATTTGTTCGTTCTTTGGGCAGTCCATGGTACATTCAATATTCTTCGCCAACACTATAATTCAAAGGCATCAATTCTTCTTCGGTCTTCCTTATTCATTATTCAGCTTTCACATGCATATGAAGTGATTGAAAATAGCATGGCTTGGGTCAGGTGCACCTTAGTCCTCAAAGTGACATCTTTGCTTTTTAACGCTTTAAAGAGGTCTCTTGCTGCAGATTTGCTCACTGCAATATGTCATTTGATTTCTTGACTCATGTTTCAGTGGGCGTTGATTGTGGACGCAAGTAAAATGAAACTCTTGACAACTTCAGTATTTTCTCCATTTATCATGATGTTGTGTATTGGTTCGGTTGTGAAGATTTTTGCTTTCTTTATGTTAAGGTATAATCCATACTGAAGGCTGTAGTGTTTGATCTTCCTCAGTAAGTGCTTCAAGTCCTCTTCACTTTCAGCAAGGAAGATTGTGTCATCTGCTTATAGCAGGTTGTTAATAAGTCTTTGTCCAATCCTGATGCCGAGCTCTTCTTCATATAGTTCAGTTTCTTGGATTATTTGCTCAGCATACAGATTGAATAAGTACGGTGAAAGGATACAACCCTGATGCACACCTTTCCTGACTTTAAACCACACAGTATCTCCTTGTTCTATTTGAACGACTGTCTCTTAGTCTATGTACAGGTTCCTCATGAGCACAATTAAGTGTTCTGGACTGCCCATTCTTTGCAATGTTATCCATAATTTGTTATGATCCACACAGTCGAATGCCTTTGTGTTGTCATTGAAACACAGGTAAACATCTTTCTGGTATTCTGTGCTTTCAGTCAAGGCCCATCTGATATCAGCAATGATATCCCTCATTCCACGTCCTCTTCTGAATCTGGCCTGAATTTCTGGCAGTTCCCTGTTGATGTATGGCTAAAACTGTTTTTGAATTATCTTCTGCAAAAATTTACTTGCATGTGCTATTAACGATATTGTTTGATGATTACCTCATTCTGTTCAATCACCTTTCTTTGGAACAGACACAAATATGGACTCTTCCAGTCGGTTGGCCAGGTAGCTGTTTTCCAAATTTCTTGGCATAAACAAGTGAACGCTTCCAGCATCGCATCCATTTCTTGAAACATCTCAGTTGGTATTCCATCAGTTCCTGGAGCCCTGTTTTTTGCCAGTGCCCTCAGTGCAGCTTGGACTTTTTCCTTCAGTACCATTGGTTCTTGATTGTATGCTACCTCCTGAAATGGTTGAATGTTGACCAATTCTTTTTGGTACAGTGACTCTGTGTCTTCCTTCCATCTTCTTTTTATGCCTCCTGCATCATTCAATATTTTGCCCATAGAATCCCTCAAAATCACAACTCAAGGCTTGAGTTTTTTTTCAGTTCTTTCAGTTTGAGAAATGCCAAGCATGTTCTTCCCTTTTGATTTTCTTACTACAGATCTTTGCACAATTTCGTTATAATAATTTACTTTGTCTTCTGGAGCCGCCCTTTGAAATTTTCTGTTCAGCTCTTTTACTTTATCATTTCTTCAGAGTCTCTTCTGACGACCGTTTGGGCCTTTTCTTTCCATCCTGTCTTTTTAATAACCTTTTGCTTCCTGTATGATGTCCTTGATATCATTCCACAACTCATCTGGTTTTTGGTCATTGGTGTTCAGGGCATCAAATGTATTCTTGAGGTGATCTCTAAATTTAGGTGAAGTATACTCAAGGTCATACTTTGTCTCTTGTGGAGTTGTGCTAATTTTTTTTTAGCTTCTACTTGAAATTGCACATGAGCAATTAATGGTGTGTGCCACAGTTGGCCTTGTTCTGACTGATGGTATTGAGGTTCCCTGTCGTCGCTTTCCACAGATGTGATCGATTTGATTCCTGTGTATTCCATCTAGTGAGGTCCACATGTATAGTTGCAGGTTATGTAGTTGAAAAAAGGTCTTTGCAATGAATAAGTCATTGGTCTTCCGAAATTCTGTCATGTAATCCCCAGCATCATTTCAGTCACCAAGGCCATATTTCCCAACTACTCTTCCTTCTTCTTTGTTTCCAGCTTTCATATTCCAATCACTAATAGTTACCAGTGCATCTTGATTGCATGTTTGATCAATTTCAGACTGCAGAAGTTCGTAAAAGTCTTCAATTTCTTCATCTTTGGCATTAGTGGTTGGTGTGTAAATATGAATAATAGTCATATTAAGTGGTCTTCCTTGTAGGCATATAAATATCATCCTATCACTGACAGCGTTGTACTTCAGGATGGATGTTGAAATGTTCTTTTTGGTGATGAATGTGATGCCATTCTTCAATTTGTCATTTCTGGCATAGTAGACCATACGTTTTCTGATTCAGAATGGGAAACACCAGTCCATTTCAGCTCTTTAATGCCTGCAATATTGATCTTTATGTGTTCTGTTTCATTTTTGATGACTTCCTTTTTTTCCTAGATTTGTAGTTCACACACTCCACGTTCTGATTATTAATGGATATTTGCAGCTGTTCCTTCTCATTTTGAGTCTCATGTTAAGCATCTAAATTTTTTTTTTTTTTTAAATTATGCTTTAGGTGAAAGTTCACAGGTCAAGTTAGTTTCTCATACAAAAATTTATATACATATATAAATGTAACCCTAGTTGCTATCCCTGTAATGTGACTGCACATTCCTCCTTTCCGCCCCGGATTTCCCGTGTCCATTCAACCAGCTCCTATCCCTTTCTGACCTCTCGTCTCGCCTCCAGACAGGAGCTGCCATTTAGTCTTGTGTATCTACTTCAACTAAGAAGCACACTCATCATGAGTATCATTTTATGTCTTATATACTATAAAAAAAAATTTTTTTTATTTTTATTATTTTTTTTTTATAGTCCCATCTGAAGAGTTGGCTTTGGGAATAGTTTTAGTTCTGGGTTAACAGAGAGTCTAGGGGCCGTGTCTTCTGGGATTCCTCCAGTCTCAGTCAGACCATTAAGTCTGGTCTTTTTACTAGAATTTGAGTTCTGCATCCCCCTTTTCTCCTGCTCTGTCAGGGACTCTTTGTTGTGTTCCCTGTTAGGGAAGTCATTGGTGGTAGCTGGGCACATATAATTCTTCCGGCCTCAGGCTGATGGAGTCTCTGGTTTTTGTGGCCCTTTTTGTCTCTTGGGCTAATATTTTCCTTGTGTCTTTGGTGTTCTTCATTCTTCTTTGCTCCAGGTGGTTTGGGACCAACTGATGCATCTAGATGGCCACTAGCTAGCTTTTAAGACCCCAGACACTACTCACCAAAGTGGAAGGCATCTTAAATTCTTGGTGAAACTATTCAGAATCCATATTTCACTTTTGTAGCCTGGAAAAATTGGAAAGAAGTATCAATTCACTAAGGAACCCACTATGCTAACTTAAATAAGTGTTTATTCAGTGCCAAAAATGTGTTATCTGGCAAGTACAGTATGACCCTTCTTCAGTTTCTAATCCTTTTGCCAGGTAAATAAATTAAGTCAACAAAAATAATTTGTTTTTTTTTTTCCTCTCTGCTATTAAAAAAAAAAAATTGTTAAAAGGACGAACTCCTAACAGAATCTTCCGGTTAACTCCTTAAACCTGTCAAGTTTTGCATATCGATTTTATAGATAAAACTTATTGATAGTAATTTGTGGCAGGACAGAGAAATGGGTTTTAAGAATGATCTGGTAATATTACAGAACCTCCTGGCACCCTTAATATCTAGAGCTAGTGCTATTTTGTTCATGTTTCTGGTTTGAGATGGTGGGTGTTACTGATGCAAAACCCCAAGGTCCATATTTCATCCTCTTAGAACAAAGTTGTCAACACAGATGTGTTGCTGGAATCTTTGTTTCTAAAACCTGGCACTCACCTGCAGCTTTCAACCACTTTCCTTCTTCTTTCCCCTTTCCTGGCTATATTTCTATACTGTAGCATTATTCAGTCCTTATTTCTGTCTAGGTTTCTTGAGTTAAGATCCCGTATTTCCTCTTCAGTCTCAACTCTTACTCTGCTATCTTTCAGTTGAGTTCATTTCAGCTGGGGCTTTTGCCGTAATGACTTGATATGTTCGTATTTATTTGTATACCCCTTTATGTTCCTGGAGTCCCTGCGTGGTGCAAATGGTTAATGCATTTGGCTGCTCACCAAAAATAGGATGGTGGTTACCCAGAGGCACCTTGGAAGAAAGGCCTGGAGATCTACTTCTAAAAAAGTCAGCCACTGAAAACTCTGTGAAGTACAGCTCTACTCTGGCACACATGGAGCCACCACGAGTCAGGATCAACTTGATGGCAACTGGTGGTTTACATTCATATACATTATGATTTTTTATTTTCAATATCATAAAACTATATTAACCCAGGGACTATATCAGTTGCCTTTATTTGTAAAATTCTGCACATATAGAATTACCTAAAAATAACCATTTATCAATATCCTTGAAATTTTTTCAAGGCTATTCCCTGCATTGGCTTAACCAATCAGCCAAAAATCTTAACTCTATTGGTGTAGGACCAGGCAACGTTTTGTTGTTGTGTATAAGGTTGCCATGAACTGGAGCTGACTCCATGGCAACTAATAACAGCTATGCTCCCACAACTATGCCAGCTTCACATAAATTTAGAATATAAGGGACATAGTTCTGCCCTTAAGTAATATGGTTCAGGTGATAGCACTACAATTAATAAACAGTAAGATGGCACTTACTCAATTGTGTGATGCTTTCACTCATCCATTCCTTCAACAAGTATTTATTGAGTCCTGCTATATGCTCTGCATCTTTCTAGGTGTTAGGATTATAGCCTTGAATAAAAGGTACAGATTTCTTCCCTTCATGGAGCTTGCATTCCATTGGGAGAGTCAGAAAAATAAGCAAACAAATAGATATGTAAAATGCCAATATGCAGGATGTGATGAGTACTTTAAAAAAAAATGAAGCAAGATAAGAGGTTAGAGATAATGGAGGGAAGGTGGGTACTTTTTTATGTAGGGTGATGAGGCAGGCCTTGCTGATGGGTGACATTTGAGCAGAGACCTGAGTTAGGTGAGGGAACGAGCCAGCACCTGGGGGAAGGGGCCAGGCAGTAGGAATGTTAGGAGCAAGGCATTGAAGCTAATCTTGTTGGCGTGTTTAAGCAATAGCAAGGAGGTCAGTAGTCTCTGCAGCGTGAGTGAATGGGAAAGTGGTAGGTGGTAAGGCCAGAGTCAGTGGTCTTGGAAGGCCCAGATCGTGTAGGATCTAGATTATGAGTCTGGAGTTGAGTGAGAAGTCAAAGTTGGAGTGGAATTTAAAGTCATAGGAGTGGGGAAATAATTTTACATAGAGAAGAGAAGAAGGCCAAGCACAGAGCCCTGGGTAATTCCCAATATTTGAAAGTAGAAATTAGGAAGAGGAGCCAGTAAGGAGAATTGAACAGGAGCAGTCAGTGAGGTAGGACCCCAAAGCACATGGCATCCAGGAAGCAAGGGAAACAACTGTGTCAAATTCTGCTGACCAAGAATTGCCATTGGATTTGGCCATGTGGAGCCACTGATGATCTTGACTAAAGAAATACCAGGGGAAGGATAGGTTCAAAAGCTTGTTTGGTGAAAGTGTAAGAGAAAATGGAGGATAGGAAGCGAGGTCAAAAAATTTAGATAAGCTTTTCAGAGAGCTAGCTGTAAAGGGATTAGAGAAATGGGGCAGTAATTGGAAGGGGATGGCATAATAGAACATTTGGATTCGAGTTACAAAACTGGAGCCCCAGTGCTGAAGCTTCAAGGGTGGTTGACTCTTGACAAATTGCTTTGTCTCTGAGAACCTCAGCATCTTCAACAGAAAAATGGGGACAATAAAAATTATCTATAATGGTTATTATGGGGGATACTGTACAGTAAGAGCTTGTCATTTGTAAGCTGCAACATAACTAGAAAAGTCTTACCATCATTAGTGTGTAATAAAAACCAAAAACCCAAACTTGTTGGCGTCAAGTCAATTTCAACTCATAGTGACCCTATAGGACAAAGTAGAACTGCCCCAAAGGGTTTCCAAGGAGTGCCTGATGGATTCAAACTGCTCACCTTTTTGTTAGCAGCCATAGCTCTTAACCACTACGCCACCAGGGTTTCCTAGTGTGTAAAATAGAAATCCTAAAAGAAGGACTTGATCCCTGTGGCCAGGGACCATTGGAGGAGGCTGTATGCTGAAGAAAATGGGTGTGGATGATTGTGTGGGTGGAAGGCATTCAGTCAAGGCACAGTAAAGGGAAAGTACCTGGAATGTGAAAAGGTAGTAAGGAGAGCTCAGATTGGAATAGAGGCTGCATGTTGGGGAGAAGAGGAAAATCAAGATGGCTAGGTAGTGGGCTAGTGATGCAGGGCCATGAAGAGTCTGAGTTGAAGAGCAGTAGGAGGGTGGCCCTGTGGGTTCTCCAGGAGGATAGTTGAAACGGGGGTGGGGGGGTGCTTTGGATCTCTACATGCTGTGGAATTGCAGGGGTTGGGGCAAATTCTACCTCTGTCTCTGAGGCACAGAAGAGCTCCAGTGTTGTACTGCAATTGGGATATTTTTGTTTGAGGGTGGAAAGCAGGAAGAACCAGAGGCAAAAAAGAAACGGGGTAAGAAAGATATGGAGGCAAAGGTATTACCAATACCTAAGTGTGATGAGAATCAGAATTGAACCTTATGTGTATGTGCCATTAAAGTCAGTGATAGCCTTGGGGAGAAGGAAACTACAAGAGGAAGGAATGTTTTAAGGAGAAGAAACACTCATGAAATGAGCGTTCTAGGCCAATCAGCCAACCAGTATTTATTGAGAACCTACTGTGCGCCGTCACTGTTCTTGGCTTTCTTTGGGGCACTCTTCCAAGCTCTGTTCTAAGCCTGGACTGCAGCACTCCTAATGGCAGGAAATGTGTGGGAGAAAGCCAAACTGTGAGAAAACTGGGCTTATATATTTTTCCTTTTCTCTTTTTGCTTTGTGAAGGATTGTATCATATGGATTTTGTATGTTCTTCCATGCCTGTTTCAGAGTTTGCTAAATAAATTAGTAATATTTACAAAATGAATTAGCAATATTAATCTGTTGCTGCAATTTTTTTGGAATGTGATTTGACTATAAAAGTTACTAGCCTTAAAAATGTTCTCAGGGCAGCTGTGGCTAGGACACATGACCAGTTTTGGCTTATCCAACAGCTGAAGAATACTGTCAAATCCAAGCCTCCCAGCCATTCATGTGACACTCATACAAATTAACTGAATAAAAAAAAAAATTACTTAAAATAAATGGAACTTAACAAAGAAACATTGATTAAAAATAAACGAAAAAAGATTCCATTTCTGATCATCTGTCCTAAGGAAATTGATTTAAATACAGTAGAGGATTTAGAATCAATGAGTTATACTGTAGTATTATTTATATCAGTGAAGTAACCCGTGTTTCTATTTCTAATCCAGTGAGAAGTGCTGGTTTGATCCTTACCAAGGGAATAGGATGGGGGAGGCTCTGGTCTACCATCATTTGGTCAGCCTTAATCTAATGGGTTATGACAATTCTGCCATTGGTTTTCCTTGACATTGGTGGTCTCATAGGTCTTATATGGAAGGGATGTATGGAGAGGACCACATAGCATTATAACTGAAGATTTGGGTGAGAATAGACAGATGCACGAATAAGCGAGCTCTCAAATTGGCTAAAAACAAAGCACAAGGTAATGTTGTTAGGTGCCGTTGAGTCGATTCCGACTCATTGCAACCCCATGTGACAGAATATGACTGCCCCATAGGGTTTTCTTGGCTATAATCTTTTGGGAAGCTGATCACTGGACCCTTCTCCCACACAGCTGCTGGGTGGGTTCAAATTGCCAACCTTTTGGTTAGCAGTCGAGCACTTAAGCGTTTACACTGCCAGAGCTCTTTAAAAGGTAATGAATGCTCATTAATTTGTGAACTATAGTTTGGAATAATTCATCAGGGCTAGGACTCTGGTTTTATTGGCTTGTGTGGTGACAGGCAGGATGATGTGCCACTAATCACAATAGAATTTTAAAAACAGAGTATTTGTAATTGATGTCATTAAAATGATGGACTGGGGTTTGGGTTTTGAAGCAGTTGTTCCATGGCTAAGATTAATTTTTGGCAATGGTTTTGGAGATTGAAACCAAAATGTGTACAAAAGTAAACATTTCCCTTTCAGAGCAAATAATTGGAACTCGAATGAAACTTAAGCAAGTGGGCATCAACTACAAGTTAATTTTGACATAAATGTCTGGAAAGTATCACCAGTTAGCAGACTTGTAAGCCATCGTGTAATATTGTCTCTGTGCTCCTGTAAGAGAAGGAACAAGTCGCCTGCTTAACCCCAGACTTGTGCCACTGGCCAGACCTGAGGCTGAAGTCATTTCCATTGGCACAGGCAGCTTCTCAGAGCAGCAACTACCGTGTATCTGATCTGAAGCCACAGCCAATTACTCTTTCCACCAAATATTGAACGGTAATTTTTAAAGGGAGAGAGTCTTTACCAAATGGTTTTGTTCCTGGGTCACTTCTTTGTCTTTCTTTCTGGTCTCGTGAGCTCAGGAATTAAGACATGCGGATACTTTCCAATGGAAATAAAATGCATACCATTACCCTCCAATAGAAATACAATCTTTCCATACGGAAGCAAGAGGAAAAGTCTGTACAAGGAAGCATTTATATCCTTCTCAGGCATATTACAAAGTGAGTGAATTGACTGAGACATAAAATATTAAAGTAATGCTGTAAGGTAGATTAGGTGCTTAATAGGCTACCGTTAAGGCATTTTAAGTTCTCTTATTATTCTAAAAAGATGGAGATATTTCCTTTCTAGTTGGGGAGAAAAATTCTTTCCAACATTAATCCTTATTTCATCTGGTAAATGTTGTTTTTTTTCCCCTTTGACTTGCCAATAGAATTAAAACTGAATGGATTCTCTCAGCATAAGTGTAATAGTAGTAAACCAGAGAAATCTATAGAGCAATGCTCAAATTTGTTTAAATGCTTTCAATCAGTTCTCCCTCCTTTTTTATTTTTTTCTCCTTTCACTTTACTTTTCCTTGGCAAGACAAGGATAGTTCAATTTATTTGTTTTTGTTCTTGAGCTGTATCATATTGTTTAGAGACAGTACAGTGATTTGCATCCAGATCTTCTCTTTTCCCTGGAAATAGATGAATTAAGGGGCATGTTTCTATCTTCATCAGTTTGCGGGATAAGACCAACTTGGCAATGAGTTGAACCTTCCAAGACTGGATTGTGTCCAAAACTGGAAAAGTGCTCACACCAACAGGTGATTGGGATCCTAAATGAACATTTCTAGGTTCTCTCAGTATCAGAGTCTATGTCTTTTCACCCTAATGTACAAGGGCTCAGCTCAATAAATAGTAAAGCTTTTGAATGAATAAATGAACTTTTAAATGATTGCTAAACCCAAGATTACCCTAAATATAAATGTGATTTTTTTATTTCCATTTAGTGAGCTAGGATGATGGCCCCTTAGAATAACGTAAAATGAAATACAAATCCTTCACTTCATTTTGATGTGTCAGCGTTCTAAAGCTGTATCTACAGTGGCTCTTGGGTGGCATGAGCTGCCTCAAACCAGATTTTTACGTTCTTTGCTTTTCTCTTTATAAAGCTGGAAAAACCAGCTCAGGCAAGTGTCACAGCATTATCCAATCCTACTTTCTTACAGGAAATGGATGAATTTCCTCCTTCGGAATCTAGCCTTTTCTGTATAAGATTGAACAGATATGTGGCTCATTCATTCACTTTTCTCATTTTACCCTAACAATATCACCATATCATCCTTTCAGTCAGGAGTTGTCGTTTTGATAGCCATAGGCACCTAATTGATTGTGATTTAGTCTGATCCGTGGTTTTTTTTTAGTTGTCTGGACAAAGCCTCTGCTGAGTATGAATCACAATATCCCTCATTGCATAATGGGATTGTGGCAGCCACTTAAGTATCTGTACCATGTGTGTATAACATGGCTGCTTTGCTGCTTTTAAACACACCAGGAAAGTTTAAAGGGAGTGATATTGATTGAGTCTATTTGCTATCTTTTGTGCTATATAAGATAAATTTTATAAGCTGGGGAAAATGCTTTAGAATTCATATCTGTGTTTCTTTTGTCTCCGCCATAGTTCCTTCTAATTCACCCAGTGGCTCTGGGGAGAGCAGCATGTTTCTGAAATGAGGTCACCTGTGTTGTGACATGCTTATAAGCCTTGGCCAACCCATAGTTTTGTGGCCATTCCATAGATACTCTGAACACTCCAAGTACCTATTATGATCCCAGGGATCTTTCAGAGACATTGTGTAGCAGAATCATCTCAGAGCATTGCGATGGAACATGACACATTTTAATCCATTTTTCTATAATCCATTAGTCTTTCAGGGTTGATCATATGAAGTTTTGCTTGATATATTTAGCAACAAATAAATATTATTGGCTACACAAATCTTGGAGCCCTGGTGGCGCAGTGGTTAAGAGCTTGGCTGCTAACCGAAAGGTCTTTAGTTCTAATCCATCAGCCGCTCCTTGGAAACCCTATGGGGGCAGTTCTCCTCTGTCCTGTAGGGTTACTATGAGTCAGAATCAACTCGACAGCAATGGGTTTTTTTTTTTTTTTTCCTTACAGGAATCTTATTCATCAGGAACTCTAATTTTAGTACTTACCTTGGATAATGAATGTGAATTCTTAATTCAGCTGAGCTAGTACACACTATTTAGTTAATAAAAAAGCAGCCTGGTCTAGTTGACACAGTCATTATGCTATTAGCTTGGAAATTTTGCCTTCCATTCTGTATTCGTAGGTACTTAGAAAAGCCGCTTCATCTTTCCATGCCTCAGTTCCATACCTATTAAATTGTAGCAGTAACTCTAATCTTGAGGTATTAAGAATACCAATAATAATAACTAACATTATGTAATATTTATGGCAACCCTATGAGGTAAGTAGTAGTATGGTATCAGTTTTGGATGTGAGAGAAAAGAAGCTTGGAAAAGTTAAATATTTTGCCCAACTTCTCATACCCGATGAGTTGCTGAGCCGGGATTTGAATCCTGCATTGACATCCAAACTGGTTGAGCTCTTGCCAGTCTGCGCTGGGTCTCTCCTCTCTGTGTGGTCATGCAGTGGTCTTTCAGGTTCCCAAGCAGGGCAGCTGGCCTGGGCCTGGCATCTCTTCACATATGGGCTTGGCAAGCCCTTTAAGTATTACAATGCTTTGTAGTTTGTAGTAGAATTCTAGGAGTAGCCAGTTTGCCTTTTTCCCTCTTTAAAACTCATGGAGAGATAAATCCTCTCCCACTAAACAGGTTTTTGTTAGGAATACTTTATTTCTTAACCAGTATAATTTGCAGGTCCAAGCAGCTCATCGTAGAATCTTAGAATTGTAACAGAGGCCACTGCAGTTCGGGTCATTTATTTGACAGAAAAAGAAACTGACAAACAACCCCCACAGTGTTTTGTTGCTTATTTGGTTAGATTTACCCTCTTTAAAAGTCCCTTTTCTTTGCTGCTCCTTTGTGCTAATATCTTATTTCTCTTCATCCTAACCACCAAACTTCTCGAAAGAGTCTCTTAAACTTGTCGCCTCCACTTCCTCATCGCCCACTCATTCCTTAACCTCCTGCTGTCTGGCTTCCGTTCCCTCCACTGAACTGAGAGGGCTGTCTTGAAGGTTGCTAGCGATGACCCAAGCCTCACTTGGATTGGCAGCCTTTCTCGCAGTCCTCATCATCCCTGACTGCTCTGCAGAACGGAACCCCGTTGATTACCTCCTCTGTCTCCATCCATGGCTTCTGCGATATCATATTCTAATTCCCCCCGCCTCTCTGACTACTTCACTTTCTCTTTGCTTTATCTTTTAAACCCCTACCCACCTCCTCAAAGTAGGCCTTACCAAAAGTTCTGGTTTTGGCTTTCTTCTCTCTTCCTGTTTCTTCGCTTGCGCTATCCTGTGAATTGTCACCTTGATTTTATGAATGACCCCCAAATTTTTACCTTTCATTCTAACCATCTCCTATTTTCCCATCTCCCTTTTCCCTAAAACTAATATCACAAAATATTCTTGATCTTTTAAAGAAACGTATCCTGTAAATGGAGCCCTGGTGGCGCAGTTGGTTAAGAGCTTGGCTGCTAACCAAAAGGTCAGCAGTTTGAATCCACCAGCTACTTCTTGAAAACCATATGGGGCAGTTCTACTTTGTCCTATAGGGTCACTACAAGTTGGAATCGACTGGATGGCAATGGGATTTTTGGTTATTTCCCTGCTTTGCCTTATTTTAGGGAACTGTAGTCACAAGCCAGGATTATGGCTACACGCTCCTGACTCGTCTTCCATCCACAGTTTCTTTTCGCTTAAACTTCTTTTTACACAGTGCTGTAGTTTAGTCTTCCTGAGCTTCAGCTTTGATCATGTCAACATGAAGGTTATGAAACCTTCAGTGGTACCCTTGATGTTAGCAAATCGATTATATGCTTCTCAGTCTGTTATAGTAAGTTTGCTATAACTTTGCCCTATCTTACCTTTACATTTTCCATCACTTTCCTACACATAATTTTAGCCCACTGTCTCTCAAATATATGAGAGCCAACACTCCCTTATTATAACATATATCCAGTAATTTCCCTTTACTTCCCTAAAGTGAAATCCATAGGTTTTCTATATCTATCCCCATAATTTCCAAAAGATCAATATAATATCACAATTATAACAGAAAAATAAAGGAACTTAATTTAAAACTAAATTACATGTACATATGTTAATGTGTAAAGACTTGACAAAGACTATGCTAGGACACATAATGAACTAGCTAGATGCTCAAACATGTGTAGAATCACCTGGGACATGAAAGCCACAAATTGAAATTGATGCAGGTGTGCATTAGTGGCTGAAATACCAAGAGAGGTGTTACTGTTGGTGAAGATTTTCTAAACAACTCTTGGTAAAGTTCCTAACAAAACAATGTATGCCCTTCCCTTGATTTCTGGATTCTTTTATTGCTAGAAAATCCAGTGTGTTAAAACTGTAAAAACAAAAAAAAAAACTTTATATTTAAATAGAGTTAGGTCCTAGGCTCAGGTAATTATAACCAGATTTTTTCACCTACTTGAATGTCTGATGGGTTTTCCAAAAGCCATGAGAGATGTGGAAAACGTTTTCGTTCCGTAGGGCTGTTCCATGCATTGCAGGACAACTAGCATCGTTTGCCTCTGCCCACCAAATTACAGCCATGTACTCCCCATCATGTGACAACCAAAGCCTTCTTAAATTTCCAAAACTCCCCCCAGGGTTGGTATTATCACTGGTGAGTGCCACTGCTGTAGCCAAACTGCCCTTCTCACTGCTTGTTGCCCTTTCCTGGTTGTACAGCTCCTTACATGCTGTGCATTTTGCTTCTTCCATTTCCACCTCTTGAAACCTTACTTTTCTCTGTAGCTCAAAAGGTACATACTCCATGGAGTTCTCTTTCAGAAGTGATGACTGCCAGTCTGACATTTTGCAGCATTCTGGCTGTGTCATTTTTCAGTTCTTAAAGTGTATTGCTTTGTGTTTTATTTATGTAAAGCTCTTACTTTACCTACTAAATTGTAAGATCTTTGAGGTTACTAGACCATTGTATCATAGGAAGTTATGTTACCTGACGTTTCTAGCAGAGTGCCTTACACATAGTAGCTACTCAATGAGTGTTTCTTGGGTAAATTAATGGATAGTTGTTGAGTAATATTTGTAGAGAAAAACAAAAGGGAAGTCTGGCTCTGATTTCAGCATGTAAAAGTTACTTTCGTTTTTATGATATTTACATTTTATCTTCATGTCATAAACTTCTGATAGTACCAGTTAATATCTGAAAAGCATGTATAAAAGTCTACTGTTTAGTCTGTGTATATATTTATAAAAATGTATTCATTGGAATTTTTATTAAAGAGAAGTTCATTCTGTACTCATAGCAAAAATTTGGAGCAAAATTAAACCAGCGTTCAAACATTGTAGAGAAAATGTGGATAAAGTCTCTCTCTTTTTTTTTCAATTCTGAAATGTACAGATAAAATCAACTTTTGAAATCAATCAGGATGCCTATGCCATTTCCCTGCTTTCCTCCTTTATTCAAAAACCTCAAAACCACTATGGGTAATTCCCTCAAGATCCACTTCTAACACATGCAGTCTAAAAAGTAAGCAAGATTTCCAAGAACTGAATGCTTTTAACATTTTCGAGCATCCCTCTCCAAATGACATGAGCTAAGAAAGCCCAGTGCTCACTCCACCCACCTTTCATCTCTTAACTAGGGGAGCATGAAGCATTTGTGTAGTCTTTCCTGCCATGGCTTCATTTTCTGTCATCTTAAGTCCATCACCAGTCCTCAGCCTCCTAACAATATCCGTATGAAAGAAATCAGACCTCTTCGACAATGAAAAACACATTTAAGCTACTGCACACCATCACTGCCACTGGAAACACAGATATTATTTTTTCTGTCAATCCAACTGCAGCACTCGGGCAATGTAATTTTGATGGTTGTATATTTACGTATTCAGTATTTAGTCAGGCCATGCATACTAATTAACAAAAATATTGTTACCATTTAGGATGACCAGAAACTTAACAGTAGTAGGTAGTATTTGTCTTTGAATGTAGAGACCATGTAAAGTGATCCAAGAAAGTGATATGGCTGAATGACATGATTAATTTTCTTTGCTTTCCATCTCTTGCCTCAGATGCATTTGAGCCTTGCCCAGGCCCCAACTCAGTAGAAAAAATCCCAGGACTTTGGATGAATCCCAGGACTTTGGATGAATCGGTCAATTAAAAACCAACTCTTGTAGTCTGGAGTATAAAAATGTGCTCTGCCTTCAAGGAGCTTACCTAGAATCAGGGAGTTCAGAAGTACCTGGGGTTTAGAGGAGATTATTGTTGTGGTTAAGTACTATGGCTGCTAACCAAGAGGTCAGCAGTTCGAATCTGCCAGACGCTCCTTGGAAACTCTATGGGGCAGTTCTACTCTGTCCCTATAGGGTCGCTATGAGTTGGAATTGACTCAACGGCAGTGGGTTTTGTTTTGCTTTTTCTTTTTTTAATTGTTGTTGGGTGCTGTCAAGTTGATTCTGACTTGTGGTGACTGGATGTGATGGAGTAGAACTGCCTCATAGGGTTTTCTCGGCTGTAATCTTTACGAGAACATATCACTAGGTCTTTCTTCCACAGAGTTGTTGATGGGTTCCAGTCAACACTCTTTAGAGTAGCAGTCAAGTGCTTAACTATTGTGCCATCAGGGCTCCTACAAAGGAGATTACAAAGAAGTGTATGGTAAATGTCAGATGAGTGGTATGACAGATTTTGAAGAAGAGATCACTGTGGACCCTGATACTCAGGAAAAGTTCCTTGGTCTCCTTCTGAGTTGCAATATTGTTGTTTAATCAGGTTGTCTTTTCTCTGGTGCCTAGAATACTTCTCTTGGTCACCACAGGCTTCTCTTTTGTCTCAGAAATCTGCTTCCTGTAACACCAAGGTTGAGCATTAAAATGGCTCACACCGAGGCCTGCTTTCCTTTGTAGTATACTTCTTCAAAGACATGCTCCACACTCTGTAGCTCTTAATGTTTGCTAGCCCAAGACTTTGGTGGGTGCTGTAGCTTTTGGGAGAGCAAAAAGTTTCCACAGAAGTTAAACTGATTAATTTTAACCTACTCCCTCCACAACCCTGCCTTAGGGAAATTTTTGTAGGCCTTGTAGATTCAAGACCCAAAACTTGAGATTTAAGAAAAACTTACCTATTGATGGTGTTGTGGGAATCATGATGATATATAGCTTTTCAGTTTTTTTTTTTTTTTTTTAAGCAGAAGGGCCTCAATCTTGAATTTGGTAGAATTCCCACTCATTGGTTTCACCGGATTTATTACATCAAAAGTGGGTCCAGAATAGAGGAATTCCTGATTGTAGGGAGTTATGGCTTTCTAACAAAGTGCTACTGTTTGAGTGAAGTTTATGGATGTAAATCAGAGAAAGGTTCTATTTTTAAATTCCTGAAAAGCAGGGGCTGTGTTTTGTGCACGTTTTTTTTTTTTTCCTCTGCAGAACTCAAGCAATACTGACACCCCTCACCTCAGGCATCCTCAAAGCTATTTATATGAAATAGAATAGTCCAGAGGATGGTATCCTCTAAACCGAGATTGGAAACTATGTGTTTTCTTTCAACAGTTAATTTTCTAGGATTACCTTTCTTTTCTGTATTAATCTCTAAGTTTTCACTTTGTGGGTACAAGGTAGAGGCTGGTTTTCTTTCTTTACTGGTTTTTATTATTTTAGCCAGTATACTGTCATTAAACTTTAGTACTGATAGTGTTTTAAGAAAATAAATATGATAAGTCAATGTAAGGAGGATTTTTTTTTAATTTAAGAAAATTCAGCCAAAACCTGTTTGGCAACATAGCTCTCATGCATGGCTAGGCCATTCCCAGTTGTTTCTGATTTAAGGAAATTTCAAGATTTTCAGTTTGCTTTTTATTCACACCTTCTCCTGGATTGTTAGAAACCAAAAAGCCTTAGTGTTGGCTGGTGCAAAAACTAGATGTAAAAATATTACTGGAAATGAAAGTGAGCAGGGGGATTTCTCTGTCCCATCAATAAAGAGACAGCAGAAACAGACAGGAAAAGTGAGAAACAAAATTCAATTTAAGGTTGAGGTGTCGGCACCAAAGGCAAAGTTTCAACCAGATACCTATAATGTTAGAATTATGGTCTCTTCTCCCTACCCCTGAAAGAATGTCCTTTGGTTTTCTCCCGTTCTGCCAAATATTCCCTCCCAAGCTTTCGATATGTTCTACAGGCCACACACACAGGAGCAGCGCTGTCGGTCATAGAACCCAGATGCCCAGCTGTGGAAGATATTCTTTCAGCAGCATCCGTCTGTTTCTTGGCAAGACTTTTAGGCAGTCTAAAGAAAACAGTCCCAGAGCAGCCTTTGGCCTGCCTGTGGTTAATACTGTGCCGGCTTGTATCTGGTTCCTGCTCTGACCTTGTGGGCCTGGATGCCGCTTTTTTTTTTTTTTTTAATTAAAAAAAAAATTTTTTTTAACAGTCTCTCTCTCTCTCTTTTAAAGAATATTTTTGATTTTGGTTTGATTTAGTGAAATTCCTGTGGAACTCTTGAGAAAATTTTACTTTTTTTGTTTGTCTCTCTGATGATTCAAAGAGAACTGGGTAGGTATTGGAAGGTGAAGATCATGTGGGAGAAAAAGGGGACCTTTCTGCAATGCGCCAGGGATGTTGGCAAAATAAATAAATAAATAAATAGATAAATAAATTCTAGCAATCATTTTCAAACTTGATGATCTTTAATAGTCTGAAAGGAAGAAATAGTTCATTTCATGGCCAGCGGCTGTAATAAAATTCAGATTCTGGGGCAACCTGGCAGTGGGTCAGCTTATTTTGTTCTTAAGGGAATGTTCTTAGGCTTAAAGGGTGGTCTTCTCTGAACGCACAATTTAATCGTTGTATTCTTTGGTTTAAATCTTTATTTTTACAGCATTTGTGTTGTTCAGTTTTTGCACTGAAGGGATTTTATTTTCCTATTCTCTTGATTATTTTAAGGTTAGCAGTTGAATGTTGCTAGAATTTACACAAGGGAGTGGTTGGTTCCCCATCACCTCTCCCAGCATCTCCCTCCCCCAGTCCTGCCACCTGCCAATTGTGTCTGAAGTAATTTCCCAGCAGTGCTGTTGACTTTGGGAGATGTAGTATTTCTGGTTCTTTGTGTGTGTGTGTATTTGCCTTAGTATCTGACTGATAATTAGTAGTTGGCCAGTTTGGAAGTTCTGTTCATTTCTCTCCTTTCTGCTGATCTAGTCAGAGGATTAACATGTGGTGTCAAAGGAGATGGGGGGCACCTTATATATGACGACAGGTGCTAATCTTCAAGGAAATTTACCTTGCATTCCACCCATTAAGGGTACGGTACATAAAAATGGCTTAATGTCTCTTTGAAGGTGTCAGCGGGCATGTGTGGACCACACAGAATGGGCTTCACTGAGAGTCATAGAGTGAAATTGTCTGCATAATTATTTTCGTTGGATTGAGAATCAGCAGCCCTCTTTGGGTTCAGGAAATAAACCTCTGTTAAAACCATCTGGCACTATTCTCAGAAGAGATGTTATTACAGGGCCACTTCCCTCTGAAATTGTGAGTCAGGAGTTTGTGAAAGGAGGCACATATGTGTGAGAATGAATGTCAAGTTTTCTTCTTCAGGCGTAGTTGTGAAGTGAGACGGTATCTTGCCTTTTTCACAAATGCCGCCATGGTCACCGAGTCTACGGTTCTTGGGAAGAGGCAGGCCGAGCTGCAGCAGTACAGCCATCTCACGTATAAATGCTCTGAATTATTAGCTGGGCCAAGGAGTTCTGTTCTTAAAAGAAAAATTGCCCTTAATCCAGTGAAAGGTGTGATTTGTCAACACTGAAAACACATCTTAGGGTCAAGATAATTCCATTCTGTCTGCCCAAGCCCTTAATGCAGATTCAGTTGGCTTTGCTATTTTTCCCCCCTTGCTTAGCATCAGTGGCTGTAAAATTTTCCTCTGAACTACTTACCGTCACAATGCTGGTGTACTCCAGAGATAGCTGTATTAGAGGGAAAGCTGGAGTGACTGCCGTTTGTGTGATGGCTAGGGAATACTTGGGGCTGAACCACACGGGGTAAATCTATATCATAACACTCATGGTGTTTTTGTATCATGTATTTAACGATACAATTCGGTGTGTACATTGTGTTGAATCATTGTGGGTTTCACCTTTTTTTTTTTTTTTTTAAGTTGAGGGTTAGTCTTCCTGTTTAGTCTTTGCACTAGGAGGACTATAAGCAAGTCGTTGATATTTATTCACTTCTGTTATTAGCCTGGAATCTTATCAGAATCTGTAGAGCTTAGCCTGGCTGTTGGTAATGCTAGGAAGTTAAAATGTCTTCTTGAGTGTCAGGCTCTCAGTGGGTACTTGGTAGGTATTAAGTCCAGCTTTTCATTTCATATCCTAGGGTAAGAGACAAGATACCCTATGACTGAGGATGGTTGAGAAAGCTTTTTCTCTTGCCTTGGGTATTTTTGTAGTGAACACTTTTTTTTTTTTAATTTTTTACAAGTGAAGCCATTGACCCACGTTCTGGATTCATTCATTTATCTATTCAACAAATACTTATTGGGCACCTACCCTGTGCATTTTGAAAAGTGTTGTAGGAATTTAGAGATGACTTAGTCATATATATGGCCCAGAAAGAAGCTCAGTCTCATAAGGGAGAGAAGGCATGGACATTCATGACTGTGATTACATGATAGAAAGTGATACAAAATGAGCAAAGGGCGTAAGAAAGGGGTTGAAGTGACATTAACATTCAGAAGCAGTTTTACTTTTGTTTTGGGGGGAGGTAAGGGAGGTTTCCTGGAAGAGAAGGCTTTTGAGTAGAATCTTGAAGATCACTTATTGATCTTACAAACATATTGGCAGATATTTTAGATGTTAAATATTAGGTAAATAGCTGGTGGCTTTCAAAAGACTAATGCTCTCTTTTAATTTTACAATGGAAAAAAAAATCTTGTTGCTGTCTTCATTTGCAGATTTGTTGATGGAAGTTAGCATGGAGATCTAAGATCATATGCCTTAATGCTTTGGTTCAGGTAGTTCCTTCGACCTCAACTATTTTCTGCATTACTAACTTAGGACCTACTCAACATTCAAGACTAAGATGAAATGGCACTCTGTCTAGTACATTAATAAGTCTACCTTTTTTTTAGTTCTGTAATCTCCTGTACTAGAGCTGTACCAGTACCAATGTGATAATGTCTTGCACATTGTAGATATTCAATTGAATTTAATTCAATTGAGCACAAGTAGATCAGGTAATTGAATTAACCTCTTTAATACATATAGAAATTTGTTCTCAGATTAGTGTTAAGGTATAAAAATTTATACTGTGAATTGGTACAGAAAATTCTAGACCAGCCTAGGGCCTAGTTTTGAATTAATAGGAAATAAGCCCATTATAAAATCAGTAGAGGTAATAATCACATTTTTCCAAGGGAAAGTCTAAATGGCTCTAGATTTCAGTAGCCTTTGGAGTTTAGTTTCATATAGGGTAAAAGAAGCAGGCTAAAAATCTTCAGGTCAACTTGGTGGCTCAGACTCTTTTCAAAGTTCTTTTATATGTGTTTATTAGTTAAGTTTGCAGCTCTATAAATGATATCCCTCATACTGTTTGTACTGGATCCCTGCCATATCTCCATCCATAACAGATGAATTTTCTTCCATTCCTATATACATTCTTCAGGGTTTGTTACTTTCTGATAGACAACAGGAGTGAGAGTGAAGGAAGGGGAGGGTGGAGAAGAGGAATTGAGTCTCTTTGTATGTATTTCTGTGTTTCTCTTAAGCTTATTGGAGTAGCAAATGGTAGGATAAGAAGTGGACAAATATCCTGCCCCTTGGGATTCCGGGAGCTTTTGGGAAAGAACCTTGCTCAGAAGATATGCTGGGGAGGATGGTTAATTTTAGAGATTTTTGCTGTGACTTCATGTTTTCTTTTGCTTTCCCTTATCTGAGATGCTGACTCAGATCTTGGCATTTTCCATTTAATTTTTAGACCACAACAAATTTTGCTTACTCTCTGACCTGAGCAAGTGATAGGTACAGAGCCACAGTCTGACTGATGATTTGCCCAAAAAAGACTGGTTGCTATGGTCTTGCCAGGCTTTTAGGCCAGGTATGTCTCCCATTTCTTTAAAATAACATGACCAAGATTGAACTCAGAAGGCACTGTTCACACTTATAATCACATCACCATTAGAAGTATTCTTATAAAAAAGATACACAAGAAGCAACTAGGAATATGAGTCTGAATTTCAGGAGAGGCTGGAGGTGCATTTTCAGTCATCAGAAGAACTCGAAGCCATTGATGTCAATGAGGTCATTGAGGAGTGGGTATAGAATGGGTGGAGTGAGAGTTATCCCTTTTACCATTATGGCAGAATTAACTTTGTGCCCTTGGCCCTGGAATAGAAGGAGATGCTGTTCTCTTGACAAGCTCCCTCAGGCCCCTGAAGCAACAAAAAAGTAGCATCAGAACTCTTCAGTGGCCAATCCATGGTTTGTGTCCTCAAGGAGGAGGCCGCCTCCTCTGATCTCCATGACACCGCTGATTCTTTTTCCTGCTTCCTAGCTTTCTTTATTGACTCCTCTTCCTTCCCTACCCCGTAAGTGTCAGTGCTTCTTAGGGTTCCTTTTTAGATACTCTCCTCAACTTATTCTATATCCATTCCCCTGGTGTCTACCAGAAATGGATGTCCAGCCTCTCTTGAATTTGCATTCATATTTCTAGTTTGCTTCCGGGGAAGCTCCAGTGGAATATGTCCCATGGGTACTTTCAAACTCATGTCCAAAACAACATGACTCTCCACCATGACCTTCCTCCAGCTTTTCCATCTTCGAGTGCCCCAGAGTTCTCCCATTTGACCAAATCAGAAACCTGAGACTCATTCTCTCTGCCTTACTTCTTAAATCTAATTATTCCACTGTTTGTTGTCTATGTCTCTATTCTATGTCTCAAATACATTCCCTCATCTCCATTAGCACAGCTCTAGCTTTCATATGCTCGGTATTTATCTCCTGGTCTATAATTTAACAGTAGTTTCCTAAATGGTTTCATGCCCCTAACTGCACTCCCTTCTAAATCTATCTTCCCCTGTAAATAAAGTAGTTTTACTAAAATGTAGAACAGTTCATGACACACCCTTGCTTAAAATACCTTAGTGACTCCTGTTATTTACAGGATGAAGTTCAGACTTGGTGTTATAATGGACAAGGCCCTTCACCATCTGATCAGCCCAGATGCCTCCCACATACACCCCTGTGGCTGAGCAACAGATATGCCTAATTACTTCACTCTCTACTTTCTTATCTCTGTGTCTTCGCACCTGCTGTTCCTACTACTTTGTCTTTGTCTTCTGTATTTGCTTGACCAACTTCTAATTATTCTTTAAGTATACTCGGATGTACATAACTCTCCTCTGTGAGCCCTTCTTGACTGCTCTAGGAAGTTAAGCATTTATTCTTTGGCTTCCCTTTAGTTTGCCTGTTTATACTTCGATTATTCTGTTTATCACATTGCTGTAATTATATATTTTTAAGATGCTTCTCCCAGTATACCGTGAGCCCTCTGATTTAGCCTAGTTCATAGTATATAATAAGTGGTTAGGAAGTTTTAATGGATAAATGAACATTATATTGAATAGTGGTTTTACCTGTTCAGGACGTTTTCACCTCAATTACATTTCATCCTAATGACATCGCTGTGATGCTGATACTTTGATCCTCATTTGGCAGATAAGGAAGTTGAGTCATAGGAGGAAGTTGAGTCGTAGAGGCAATAGATTATTTGCCTAAAGTCCCACAACCAAGGAAGTGGCAAAGTTAGGAATAGATTCCAAGTTTCTCTATTTTCTGCACAATCAGGCCCAGATTAACATAAGAGATTCTCCTTTATAGTCAAATACGCCTGGCTTGGTTTTTTTTTTAGCTATTCTATTAAGTTCACCAATTGTGTGTGTGTGGGAGTGTGTATGCGCACATATGTGTGTGTAACCCATACGTCAGGTGAGGAACGTAGCATCATTGATTCTTAGAATTGGAAGTTAGGTAGCTCATCACTTTACAGATGAGGAAATTCTGTACCTGAGAAGTTCACTATTTACTGTTAGTGGAAAACCCACATCTTCTGACTTAAGTCATGGGTTCTCTTTCTTACTATACTTTGGGTAATAGTAAGTTCTATAGGACAGTTTTCTGTTGAGTCTCAAGTGTTGTTTGCAGGATTTGTTTAGCTATTAGGCCAGATGATTCTTGGGAAGAGCCTATCCTTTGAGCAGAAACAATATCATTTCCATGGACATTCTTAGTAAAAAATCCATGAAAGGATAGGAACCAGAGAAGAAGGAATCGAATTATGAAGTTCTCTTACTGATTGTCCTGCATTTTCAGATGCATTACATTTTTTTCCAATGAGCATCATAGATTCTTGAGTATGTTCCATTTTTGAAGTAAAACAAAGGCATTTAATTAGGCTGAAGGATGAGAGCTCCATATGGCAAGGAAAAATATATTCTATGGTTAGAAGAATTTTTGATATCATTGTGCATGTGTTGTTATTGGGTGCCATTGAGTTGTTTCTGACTCACAGCAACCCTATGTAAAACAGAATGAAACGCTGCCCAGTCCTGTGCCATCCGCATAATCGTTGTTGCTGTGTTTGAGCTCATTGTTGCAGCCACTGTGTCAGTCCCTCTTATTGAGGGTCTTCCTCTTTTTCACCGACCCTCTACCTTACCAAGAATGATTTTCTTCTCTATAGACTGGTCCCTCCTGATAACATGTCTAAAGTACATGAGACAAAGTCTCGCCATCCTCGCTTCCAAGGAGCACTCTAGTTGTACTTCTTCCAAGACAGACTTACTAGTTTTTCTGGCAGTCCGTGGTATATTCAATATTCTTCACCAGTACTTGTGCGTATAGAATATGATATATATTGGGCTTTGAGAAGGCAGCATCTCCAATAACCTAGAAAGAGACATTGAGCTCGTATTGTTTTGCCTGGACTCTCTTTCTCTGTACATATATGCATGCATACACGTAAAAGAGATAATATAAATTTATGACCATACAGATGTATATGTGTAAAGAACAGTGCTTTATGCATTTCACATGGACAAAAGAAAAAAATTCTCCAAACTGCCATTGCAATGAAATAACTCAGCATGAAACCAGCAGACAGAAAGCTATAAAACTTAACACTCTACTTACTTTCAAAAAAAAAAAAAGAAGTTTTCTTTTTAATTACTTGAAGGGATTTATCTTATAGAAAAAGAAGATAGTTTTTTTTTTTTTTTTTTAATTTAATTTGTGTAGGGGGTGAAGATGAACTCTGACAAATGGGCACCATTTGGCTTGAAAATAATGCACTTTTCTAATCTGCTGTGCCTTGGGGGGGAAAAAACGGTAAAACTTGCAATCTTCTAACTCCCTTTAACACTCTTTTAGATTCTCTTTTATATAACAATGGCTTGATCCTACTCAAAATACTTGGCACCTTTAGTGACAGAGTGGAATGTAAGAAGACTTTAGCAGATCTGAATGTGAGTAGGTAAACTCCAGGAGTTTCGGAATGAAGAGGTAGAGTTTTCAGTTCCTTATTCAGAGTTCACAGAAGATAAGAATACCAGGATTAACACAAGACTCCGTTCATTACACAGGGCTGAACAAAGCAATTATCTGTCTATCAAGTCTCCAGTAAGTTGTGCAATAGCATTAAGGAAGGGTGGATGGATAGATGGATAAACACTATTCCGTCAGAAAAGGGTGCTGATATATGAGGTAATCCTTTGAGTTTAACTTGTAAAACTGTTTTATTTCAGAGTTTATATCATGTTACCCTTATAGCTTAGAGAGAAAGGCTCTTTTTTTTTTTTTTTTTTTCCTTCACATATTGTTGACTGGATTTTTCAGTTCCTTACCCATCTGACTTTTATTAGGGGGGTTATTTCGAAAACATCTCTTGTTTAATCATGTTTAAACAATCTGTTTAAGACCTGTTGTGTCGATATAAACACAATACTCCTTTAATGTAGTAAAACAGACTTCTGACAGACACAGCACAGAACAGACACCCATCCATTATTGCTTAAGCTGCTGCTCCTTCCCTGCCTGACCTGCGAGGGTAACCACAGACCTCAGCCGACAGTATTCACCGCTTAGAAGACACTGAAATGTACCATATTAATGTCTAGCAAGCAGAGAATTGCAGAGCGGCATACAATTGGAGGGGCCTTATTTTATTTTTTTTTTTTAGACTAGATTAAAACTAAGTACCTTAAATCTGTTTTAATGGCTGTGTTTACATCTCCTTCTTCTTCATTCCTTTAAAAAAGTAATCAGGTTTCGCAAGCGTCAAGAAAGCCACCTCTTCTCGCCAACTGGACTAGGTCCACTTTAAGCAAGAAATTTTTCCCCCTTTTCTTCTGTCTTTTTCTTTTCCTATGATCTCCACTGCCATTCAGCACAGCAAGACCAGGCTGCGGGAGCTGGCTGACTTTGTCTTTGGGTTATTACTTTTTAACATTTTCTGCCTGTTACAGAAGTGGGAAAATTGAGAAAGATGTTCTGATGCTGTGGCACCAAATGTCAAGAGAGGAGCCCTTGGCACTTTTTAATTATTTCTGTGGGGTGTTTTCTCTTTACTTAAAACACACACGCACGCACGCACACACGCATGCACACACACACACACACGCACTCGCATAACACATGCACAAAACCATAGTAATGAAAGAGAAACAGAGAGGCTCGCATGCTAAGGGAAATCAGCCCGGATCCAGGAATTGCGTGACAGTGTGTTTGTAAGGCTAGTTGTCATTAGACTCTTTGAAGAATAATGCCAACCATGTTTAGCCGGACTATTGGCAGATAAACAGTGGTGCTTCTTGTTCATGTATGGAAACTACCATTTCCATTGCTAAAAATGCTACCGTTAAAAAAAAAAAAAAAAAAAACTTTACATCTCTCACTGGCATCTCTGTAAGTGCTGGTGACACAAGGAACTGCGGTGTGTGAACGTATTATAGTAAAAGAAGGCAAAGGAAATGTTTTCAGAACAAAAATACTTTGGTTTTTACTGAGTTTGGGGGAAATAAAAAGTTGACACAGAGAAAGAGATCTTTTGTTTTGTGTACCAGAAAGTGAAGGGAGAGATGAAGATTCAGATGGCCTGGGATAATTGTGAATGTCTAGTGTAATTTTTTTTTAGTGTAATTAGTAGGCGAACTAGAGATGTAATAAAACAGAGTCAGAAAGACCGGGTTTAGTGTAATAAAATCTTTGAATTAAACTTCCCTGCGTTTTAAAAATTCTGTCCTTCCTAGGTCTCTTTTCATAAATTTTCTTTCCTTCTGTGACAGTCTAGTGTACAAGAAGACTGACATAGGTCAGGACACTGGCTTCTAGTGTCACTGCCTAGTACCATGACTTTTAGCAAGTCATGGTATTTTTCTGGGCATCAATTATTTTTAAAATGAAGAACCCCTCTGGTGAAGTCCATATTCTTTTCCAGTTCTGAAAAGTTCTAGTTTTACTTTGGTTGAGGGTGAGGAGGGAAAGAAGGATCCCCTGGATACAACAGGCAGACAGTGTCAAAGATAGCAAGATTGGAACTAGAAAGAAAGTGCCAGAGAATTTGGAGATAAAGACGCACAGTAGATTACAGATGTATTAGGAGATGAGAGAGGGGCTCCTGTGAAGTCAGCCAGGTTCCCTGTTAGCTTTTTTCCCTGCCTGCAAAAAGTGTTACATCTCCTCTTGTATAGTTCCGTTTTGCTTTCACCTAGCCTTACTTTATAATTTTTCGCCTTTTTTTTTTTCTTCTTACTTCCCATGAGTTTCTTTTTCTTTAGATGCATCAAGTTTTAGTCCATTATTTCATGATAAGGGCTTATACTCTAAACATACGCTTATTAGAATTTAATCCCTGACGTCTGACTGATATTGGCGTGGCACGATAGCCCTGTCCTTCTACCAGATATTTTATTCCTTTGTGATTTGCCACAGCCTAAAATCGAAAAGTTATAAAGGAACTGAAATTCATATACATGCAAATTAATATTTCACGATTTTATATTTGTATATGTATTGAAAGATTTTTATTTCTTTTAACCTGCAGAAGTGTAAATTTAGAAAAGGGTTGGCCTTCGATAATCTCTCTCACGCATGTAATTATATTTAAAACATGACTTCATATGAGTTTGGGAGTCTGGACTTTTTAGTCACAGATCTAAACTGGTGCCTGTTATTAAAAGAAAACAAATACAGTTTTTAACATTTTTTTTTTCTATGAACTGGAGTTCCTAGAATATTTCTATGGAGTCTATGGCTTCACAATGTAATTATGTCTCTTGAGGAGATTATATTTTTCTTCCCATAATTATGTTTTTACCCAAGAGACTGGAAAGGCTTCAGACCTCTCTTGGGTGAAACCGTGCTTCCTCTGTTCTTCCTTGTTAAACTGAATCCTACATGCCTGACTGACTGAGAGGGCTCTTGAAGATACGTGGGAGTGATTATGATTTTTTTCCTTTAGACATTGGTTTGTATATTAAGAGGGGCCCTTAGAGAGAAGCTCTGCTAGCTCATTTTTGAGATGCCATCAGGAAGAATCTCCTGGAAGGGAATTTGTTTATGATCTGTGGTCCTCTGTCTGAAGCCGTGCACTAATATTGCTCTAGGGCTGTCTCCACTCACAGGCTGTCCTGTGTGAGCTCTGGGGCCCCATTCATATGTCTTATTGCATGGCTATTAATTTCCAGTGGCTCAGAGGGTCTAGACGCCTTAAACATGAAGACAGTTTCTTGGTCTACTTCATTCTCCTCGCCCAGAAATATTTTTTGACCTGAACCAGACAGCATACTCTCAGGAAAAAAGATGACTCAGCAGCCTTTCCCACCAAAGACTGTAGGCTCATCAATTTTACTGTGGGAAATGTTTCCCAATAACCAGCCTTTTTTTCCCTCCTCACTGTGAAAGCACAAAAGAAGAGATAATTCTGAGTATATCCATGCTTTCATTTATTAATTCAACAAGCATTTGTTGTGTGCCTTTTCTGTGCCCAGGCACCAAGTTATGTGTAGGATATAAGAGTGATACCTGTCCTCAAGGAAGTCACAGTCAAGTCCAGGGAATCTAAGATAATAGGGTTTGAACTTTTGTATAAATGTTTTATGTCCATTTATAGTAAGTTAATGCTTACTGCATGTCTACTGCGTTTAAGCATAACCACATGTAGTAGACAAAAAACAGTTGTAGCCACTCTCAGATTGCTGAAATAGAAGCCAGAGGGATCAGTGAGGCTCTGGAGATAGAAAAGACCAGTAAAATGTGATGATCAAGTTGAGACTGGGAAAGGATTTCACCAAATGGTGATGATGGAGACAGGGTGTTCCAAGTGGAGGAGACAGCTTAGACAAAGGCACAGGCCTCTTTGAAGAACTGTGGGAGCTCCAGTGTGAGTGGAGCATAGGCAGGGAGCAATACAGTTGTAGCTATCAAAAATGAGAGTGACAAGGCACATTGGGATCATATTTTCCAGGTCTTTGTTTGCTGGGCTGAGGGGGCTGTATTTAATTCAATAAACCCAAATTCAATAGACAGTGGAAAACAATTGAAAGATTTTGAGCAGGTAAGTAATATGAATGTTAGGACTTGGGGGCTGTCAGAACTTTAGAAGTTATGGGAACTTGCCCTTCATTTTTGGTAGTGAAGAAACTGAGGCCCAGAGAATTAGGCTAAATCCCTCCCTTTGGTTGTAGGACTAGTTAGTACCCTTTTTAATATGCCAGGCTGTCCCCTGGTGTTGTATGAGCACAGACAAGAAGTTAGGAGTGGTTCCTGTGGGAATGGAAAGCAGGGGTTCATTGCTGTAGAAACTATAGTAATAGGATTGACTGGATGATAGAACCTGGGAAAGGGAGGTGGCAAAGATATACCTAAGCTAGATTTTGAGACTGGAAGACTAGAAAATGGTGATATTAATGGAAATATGGAAATCAGAAGAGAAGCTGGTTGGGACTGTTTGTGGTGGGGAGGGACAGCAGGCATAACTAAACATTACTAGAGTATACCCACTGCCCATTGTAGGTCTTTGATTTCTAGACTTCTGCAAGGCAACAGGAGTCATCTGAATGTAAATAGAAGAGAGTTTCACTTTGCTCAATGGTATTTCCATTCTCACAGGTATGTAGGAGTGCAGAAAAAAAAAAGTTTTTAACCTAGAGCCCCAGTAGTTATAAAGTGTTTGGATCAAAACTTTACATGCATACCCTAAGAATTTGCTTGAGTCTTTGTAATCTTCCCTGTTATATTACTTTTGCTTAAAACCATCTAAACTGAGCTCCCAAAGATATACGAAGGATTATCCTTAGTAGGA
The DNA here is from genome assembly GCF_030014295.1 of Loxodonta africana. Taxonomy (NCBI): domain Eukaryota; kingdom Metazoa; phylum Chordata; class Mammalia; order Proboscidea; family Elephantidae; genus Loxodonta; species Loxodonta africana. Next base: position 108,348,344 of record NC_087342.1, read on the forward strand.
GAATTCCAAATAATCCCATTTGGAATTGAATTATTACTTTAAAATGAGTCAGCCTCGTTCCCTTTCCCTAAAACCTCCTTGAAACACACTCCTTCATGTTCCAGTTTCAGAATAGAAAGATTAGAATGGAAGAGCTCATTATTATTTTTTTTTTCTAGAGCTGTGTGGAGTAGCAGCTCTCTTGATATATAACCACTTTACCCTGAAAAAAGGTAATTCCAATACAAGTCCTCTCCTCTTGTCCTTTAGCTCCGAGGATCATTGTCATAACATTCTTAAACTGTTATATCTTGTGGCTTGAGCCCTAGAGTATTGGACTAGATCTCATTCTTTCACATACTTGGTGACAGCAAAATTAGCTAATGTCTCCCCAGTCGCCCACTCCTCCACAGAAGCCTGAATGCATGGTAGAGAGGCTCACAGCCTGCCAAAGTATCGTTTTATTGCTCAGAGGATTAAAAAAAAATCTGCCTTCAAAGGGCAGATTCCTGTATGTATTACATAATTTAAAAGAGATAATGCCTAGTTGTAAAACCAGATGGATCAAGTGATTTGAAGAATGGTGTGCCTCTGTTTAGATTGATATCGTGTATGTTTAGCATCATCTTGTCTCACAGGACATTTATTATCACGTTTCTGTCATTTGGCCCTCCAGCTAGCTTTTCTCCTTCCTTCTCTGCTTATCAAAATCCTACTCAACCTTCCTAATGGTCTCATCTTTCTAATGATCTCATCAGTGAAGTCTTCCCCTCTCCTTCTGGGCAAAGCCAGTTGTACCTCCCCTGTACCTCCCATTGCTCTTTATTATTTTCTGACTTTTTATTATGAAAATTTTCAATCATACGTGCAAGTAGAGATTATATTTGAAAAACTCGCATATACCCATCCCCTTATTTTTATAATTAACATTTTGCCGTATTTGCTTCATTCATTATTTTGCCGAAATATTTTAAAGGAAATCCAAGACGTCATGATATTTAACCCCTAAATATCAGGTAACCCTTCTAAAAACAAGGATGTATTCTTACATAATCACAACAAAGACCGTTTCCTTAGTATTTTGAAATAGTCTGTATTCGGATTTCCTCAACTGATCTCCAAACCATAGCACTTTAGTTATTGCCTTCACTGCAGTCTGCCTTTGGTTATATTTAATTGCTTGCTGTTCGTTCTCCTAGATTATATTAGACTGTGAAGTCCCTGAGGGCAAGGATATTGTCTTCCGTATTTTTCTATCCCCTTCTACTTACAGTGGCTAGTGCAACTAGTATATAATAGATATCCAATACACACTAGTTGGGCCAACTGACCTGAATGTAGACCTCATATTGATTCATTACTGATGCTCCATTGCAGTTCTGTCTTTACACTTTACTTATTTTATTTAAAAGTTGTATCCTCATGATATCCAGGAAACCAGTAAATACCTTAAAAAAAAAAAAAAGTTAACAACTGGTTTAAAATATCATGCTAAAAAGATGAGCTGCTAAACATCATGCCCTAGTGATCAGGAAAGTGGCCCTGCTGTGACAGTACAGGGGTAGGCCATATTACGTGGCTGCTACTGCTGGCAGATGCTTAGTTTTATTCTTTGTTCAAAGTGCACTTTGGCATCCTTCAGCAGGAGCGCTCGAGCTGGTGCAGTGCATGTCAGGGATATAATGCCTATGAGTGTGAGGTTCTGGCCGGGAGGCCATGTAGCTCTCTAAAGCTCTTGAGCATTTCTCAGTCAGTTGATAAAAATGGGCAAAGTGGGCCACATCACAGAGGAAAGTTTATTTTCATCGTTCACTTGCCATATTTTGAGGATCTTTTGTGTTGTTTTGTTGTGTACCAGTTTCAGATGTGTGCTCTTTGAAAGCCGACGTTACAATGGCAATATTACTGACTTTCACTGGGAGTTGGCTGTGCCATTTAATTATTTTTCAAACCTTTAACTTCAAGAATTGTACTTGGACTAAAAGGGCTGGTTAGGGAGGAACGGGATGATTGGCTAGACGCTTGCTCAGTGACCTAACAGTTCCTTGTGCATCTTTGCTCTGAGGATGTGTGAATGCTGTGACCTTTTGATCATGCTTTCCTCTTGTGCCCCTGAATTTATCACAACAAAAGTCATATTCAGCCAAACACACTCAACTTTTTGAAAGCAATCATTTCTGAAAAGTACTGTTTTTTTCCATTTTAAGTTTACTTGTAATCATGAATTCTCCTGTAAGACTGATGTTTTTCTGTGACTATCTAAAATAAGCTGGTTGGCAATGGAGGGAAAAGAGCCCTGGAGCAGGAATCAGGAGACCTGAGTTCTAGTCCTGCCACTAACTATGTGACTTTGGGGAAGTCACTTCCCTTCTCAGGGACTCAGGGTCCCCATCCACCGAAGAACGACATTGCTCTAAAGTTTTAGAATCTAAATGACTTCTGCTGTCCCTTTCAGCTCTGTGATTCTAAATGACTTTCAACAATGATTAAGAATTAAAGTGAGAACAAATGGAGTTTTTCAGAGAGAAATAAAGCTTTCACTTAAATGAATTTATTAACATTTCTTAGGAAGTACCAGTATGGGCATGTCTCTAAGGAAAGGCTTCCCTGCCCACCACCGCCCCCCACCCCACCATTTACTAGATTGCAAAATAAGAAGAGAAGAGGATTTGGGGAAAACATAGTGTTATAATATGATACCCTGGACCAGAAAGTTTTTCTCTCAACTAAGGTGCCTGTCTAAAAGAGGAGAATATTCATTCATTTATTTATTGTATAAACATTTATTGAGCACTTACTGTATAGCAAGTACTGAATTAGATGTGGGGATAAAGCTGGAAACAAGACGAGCACTCATTCTCACCAGACTTATGACTTGCAGGGGAGACAGACAAATACACAAGCTAATTACAGAGTGTGGTAAAAGCCATCGGGGAAATAAAAAGAGGGTGTTGCTTGAGAGGCTGGGAACCTAGTTTGGTTATGGTGGCAGGTGAGGCCTTTGAGAAAAGGTGCTCTTCACTCTGATCTGAAGGATGAGAATGAGCAGACCATACAAAGGATCGGGAGAGAGCATTTCAGGAATATGGAAAGGCACCAGGATGGGAAACTGAAAAAGAGATAGTGTCAGCCATCCAGAGAGAGATGATGGGGTCCTGGACTTAGATTGTGCCAGTGTAAATGGAGAGAACTAAATAGATTTGTGATATAGTTTGGAGATAGAAATGGCAGGAATTGGTAATACATTTGTCTTAGTCATCTAGTACTGCTATAACAGAGATACCACAAGTGGATGGCTTTAACAAACAGAAATTCATTCTCTCACAGTCTTACAGGTTACAAGTCTAAATTCAGGGCATCAGCTCCAGGGGAAGGCTTTTTCTGTCTGTTGGCTCTGGAGGAAGGTCCTTGTCCTCAATCTTTCCATGGCCAAGGAGCTTCTCAGGTGCAGGGACCCCAGGTCCAAAGGACACGCTCTGCTTCCGGTGCTTCTCAAGGGACGTGCTCTGCTTTGGGTGCTGCTTTCTTGGTGGTGTGAGGTCGCCAACTCTCTGCTTGCTTCCCTTTCCCTTTATGCCTTGAGAAATAAAAGGTGGTACAGGCCACACCCCAGGGCAACTCCCTTTACCTTGGATCAGGGAGGTGACCTGAGTGAGGGTGGTGTTACTATCCCACCCTAACCCTTTTAACATAAAATTATAATAACAAAATGGAGAATAACCACTCAGTATTGGGAATCATGGCCTAATCAAGTTGGTAACACACATTTTGTGGGGGCATAATTCAATCCATGACAACATTGAATGTGGGGAGCGAGAGATAAGGAGAAATCAAGGAAAATGCGTAAGTTTTTGACTTAAGCAACTGAGTGGCTGGTACTTTTTCCTACAAGCGGTGCTCTTAGGGAGGAATAGAGTTGTTGTTCATTTGTTTGGCGGAAGAATCAAGAATTCTATCTTCAATACAGTGTATTTAAGATACCTTTGAAACATCCTAGGGCAGATGTCAAGTAGGCAGTGGAACATACAAGCCTGGAGTCAGCCCAGGACAGAAGTCAGGGCTGACTCCAGAAATGTGGGAGTGATTGGAGTGAATAGGTAGTACTTAATGTGTGGGGAGAAACCTTGGTGGTGTAGTGGTTAAGTGCTACAGCTGCTAACCAAAGAGTCAGCAGTTCAAATCCACCGGGTGCTCCTTGGAAACTCTATGGGGCAGTTCTACTCTGTTCTGTAGGGTCGCTATGAGTCTGAATCGACTCGACGGCACCAGCTTTGGTTTTGTTTTTTGAATGCATGGGGCTTTGAGACCATCTTGGGCAGTGGTTCTTCACCCTGACTGTGCATTGAGTCACGTGGGGAGCTTTTGAAAAATAACTTTCCTGATGACCCATTCTTTCAGATTGTGATTTAATCGACCTGTTGTTGGGCTTGGACATCCATATTTTTCCAGAGCTCCCTAAGGGATTTTCATATCTGGTCTGGGTGGAGAACCACTCACTGATCTAGGTAGAAAGTTCAGCTAGAGAAGAGGATCCAGGACTGAGCTGTAACATAAAGAGTCTTAAACATAAGCAACTGAGAGGCTGGTATCGTTTCCTGTGAGGGGGTATTATTAGGGAGGAATAGAGTTGTTGTTTGTTTTCCACTCTTCATGCCTTCCTTCTGTTTGGAAGCTCCACTCATTGGCCCTTTGGATGAGAGCTAGTCCTTCCTGCACCATGGCAGAGTGCCCTGTCCTTGACTTAAGTCACTGTGTCTTTTGTTCTTGGCTTTCTGAAGGGGTTGGTTGGGTGCTGAGGGTTTAAGTATGCCTTCTTTCAGCCCATCATTCGAGTGCTGCTCCTGAATATGGTTTAGTGCTAGGGGGTATTTGTCATGGTTGAAAGATGAGGAACCTGTTCTGCTTTTGCTTTTCAGTATACTGTAAGAATTTTATTGTTGTGGTTGTGATAGTGGCTGTGAAGGTGCAGATATCTACAAGGAAAAATGTATATATTTTTTGTATATATGTATATATGTACTCACTACTACTCTAGGGTAACTGTAAAAAAAAATAGATGCATGATAATTCATCTTTGAAGATTATTTCTCAAAGGTCATTGAGGCTTTTAAAATTTCACCTGCTCTTAAATTTTCCATGTTTACCTCTGCTACCCCAAGTTGTATAATCTTGCCTATACCCTCCTATTGCTCCCCAAAGCATGGCTAAGAGAAAATAAAAGTATACTCACACATTCACACGCTGCGCTCACGTTTCATACAGCCTCCAGGAAAACCTGAGGAAACGGCTGTAGAAAGCACAGGCAGAGCTTATTAAATTTTCTTGCGGCCCATGGCCCATATAAAGTCTCAGTGCGTAAAGGAATCGTGCAAGATCGTGGAAGCCTTTTTCTTAGTCTTCAGGGGATCTGCCATTCCAAAAATATGGCCTGTTAAAAAGAATAACTTTGAAGGACCATTCCACAAGCTTTCTTGTTAATGTTTACAAGATACATCAATACCACACTAGTACTTCTTTTTTTTTTTTGTTTGCTTTTGGTGAGGAGCAGACTCCATGATTCTAACTATGACAAAAATGTAATTCCCTAATTGTGAAACTAGTTAGACTCAGCAGTGTGTGTTGATGCAACTTTGGTGTGTTAGGCTGCGGCCATCTGTTTAGGGTAATGGGTGACCTACTAACTTTGTAATTGAGTCCTTGCTGCTGCCTCTGCTTGCGTTGAAAACTGCCTTGGCACGTCACTATGCTTAGCTCTTAGGGTTCTGACTCTTTCGATCTGGATATTTTCAGTCCTCCAGATCTAGAAAAACTAGAATGACAATATTGATGAGGCCACATGATAAGTAGATAGCTCAACCAACTAGGACTAGGACTCTGTTCTAGCCCAGGATGTGTCTGTCAACACCTGAGGACCATGGACTAGTTGTTCAACCTGTAGTTCTCAGTTGCTTCATTTATGAACACCATACTTGTCTGAGGTCTAGAAGCTGTTCTGGGTAATCTCTAAGGGTTCTTTAGAGTTCTAAAATCTATTTGTAATCCAGATAAACAATCATAAATGGTAGTGAAAACAATCATTAACAATGAGTTTCTCTAATTTTTCCTGATCGTTTTCCTTCTAGGTCCAGGCCCTATGTTATAGCAGATGCCCAGAGCTTGTGCTGGCAGGAAGTAGGGTGGTGGGTGCATTTTCAGTTAATGGGCCTCGTTGGAACACGTTTGGCTGTGGAGACAGCTACACTCATATTACCAAGCCTTGGCTTCCTATCTGTTTTCTTTGGGCTGGGTAGGCAATGAAAAAGGAGACAGGAAAATACATTTTGGGGCAAATAAAATAAGGAATTTGTCTTATGAAGACAGCTTATAGTTGGGAAATTCTAATGTTCAGCTTAACCCTATCCTGATATATTCCTCTTGTCCTGTACTTAAGACAAATTGTTCTCACTACCCATAGACTATAACTTCCCATTCTTGAAGGCTTTTCAATAATGCTTCATTAAGTTTTTTTTTTTTCTTTTCTTTTAGAGGTAATAACCCTAATTCCTGTAGTTTTTCTTCAAAGGAGACATTCTTAATCCAGTCTTCATTTTACTGGCTATTTTTGAATCAGCTTTAGTTACTTTAATATTTTCCTAAAATGTTTGGGCTCCATACTAGGGCCTCACTGGTACAGAATGTGGAAGAAGGAATCCGCAGTATGTTTCTATTTATATATTAGGCATTGTACTTTTTACCATGGCACTCTCCTACAGATTTATACTTAACTAATGTTGCATCAAGATTCAGGTGTTTTTCTGTTATACTTGTGCCAAGACAATACTATAGTCTTTTGCTAAGGATGATTTGATAATTTGAAGAACTATTAGTGCCCTGGGTATATTTTAATTTGCGTATTTCTTTAATATCCCGAGTTTCCTTAGATTTTAGAATAAACTAGAAGAGAGACGAAGTTTTTTTTTTTAATTATAGATTCTTATATTCACATGTTAACCCAAATGATATTTCTCAAAAAAATTTTTTTAACAAAACCACAGTACTAGATTTAAAATAAAAAGCCATTCATGTTCAAACTTTGGCATATCACAAAAGATGTAGATTCTCCTTGAGAATTTGAGTTTCCTTGCCTGAAAATTAAAAGGCAATAATGTCTGATTTTTTCCCTTTTAAAGAGGTTCTGCGTTTGCACTTTGATTTTTCAAAAGAGTTTCAGTAAGGTATAGCCGTAACATAAAAAAGAATAATGTCACTGTGGTCATGGTGGAAATTGGTCTTTGACAGATGGGCTTGATCCGCAGCCCTCCGACCTTATGGTGTCTTTGCTTCTGCCCCAGCTGTGGGATGGTATGCTTTACGTGTAAGGTCTCTCTCAACTTTCAGAGAAGGTTTCCCCCTGTAAGAAAGGAGCAAACAAGCCCTGACACACACTGACCGTTCCCACCCTTTCACTGAGAGAGCGGCCCAGAGGGCTCGAGGAGGCGCCCAGGAGCTCCTTCTACCCTCTGCTACTGCTTAACTCCCGAGTCGACCTCTGGGAACCTCCACTTCTCCACTTCTGGAACAGAACTAGGAATGCTTGCCACCAGACAATGCTTATAAAGCAATTTGAAATGGAAGGCATTATACAGACACATCATTATAAATATCAGTATTGATAATTCCTTGGCTTAACCCCCCAGTATGTATGTTCACATATCTATTTAGCATGGTCAATTGTTCAGCTAATTAATATGCTTTTATTTTATGATTTGCTGTTTCCAGGGCACAGACAGAAGCTTGATGACTCTAAACCTAGTTTGTTCTCTGACCGCCTCAGTGATTTAGGGCGCATTCCTCATCCCAGTATGAGAGTAGGTGTCCCGCCTCAGAACCCACGGCCCTCCCTGAACTCTGCACCAAGTCCTTTTAATCCACAAGGACAGAGTCAGATTACAGGTAAGACAGACTCATAGGTTTCACTTGCACAGACTCTGGCAGGCTGGGGGTGAGGGGTTACCAGATAAGATGTGTTCACTTCAAAATTCCTGGAGCTGTGAAATGGCTTATTATTCAAGAATCAAGACTTGAAGACACCGATTTCTTCTTTTTTATAAAAACGAATTCCAATATTCATTCAATAACTTCGGGATAAAAGTTTGGGGACATTTTTGCCACTGCTGAGCTCTGCAGCAATGCCAGTCTGCACATTGGTGGAATGGTAATCACTATGCTCTTTGGGAGAATGTTTGTTATAAGTTTCTTTATTGTGTCTAGGTGGTGCAGGGAATAACATCACACTCTCACTATTAGAAAATTAGCGCGACCATCTCGGGTTTGGGCTTAAATTTCTTGCGTGTATAACTATTTCATTCAGTTTGCTTGAAAATTGCCCAGGGCTAACAGGAAGTCTTCATTGGTAGTCATGATGCAAGGTCAATGAGCGGCTCATTGGGCAGACAGAATTCACTCTGATTCACATTTAGCTTCAGTTCCTCATGTGACACTTCTCTTTGTACATTCTGGTAAGCCGCTTACTTTTGCCTTCTTCTTAAAAATTAACATCAGCATCACATTACAGATTAATCATTCACATTTGGTGCATTCATGTTCCCAAGTCCTTTTTTTCTGTCCCACTCGTGCAAAAACAAATCTTATTTTGGGACAAGTCTGATGCTAGGTCATGGTGACAAGAGAGTGTGTCGATCATCATTGATCTTTAATTTGCAGACCACAAGCATTGAGAACTGAAAGGAACTCTACACATCAGAGAGTTGCTATCTTTGGCAGAGGCAGACTAGAAGGGAGGGAAAATAAAACAAAACCTGTAATAAGCTCTCAATATGGATCTTTCCTAATGGCTAGATTTTTTTTTTTTTTTTCAAATAGTGGTTAGGTTTGAGTGCCCTGATGGTCTCAAAACAAAATTGTTTATAAATTATATAACCTACCTCTTTTTCTTTTTTACCTGTATTAGGTCAATGTATTCTTGGATATTAGAGTAGGTTTCACTTTCTGTGGGTATGTGTATATTAGGTTGAATATCTGGGTATGCATGAATATATATTTTTAAACATAATATAGAATTATAAAAGTACAATATCTAAACACGGACATCTGCCGCAGGGAAGAGTCTTGGAGCTTTGTGGAGATGGCCATGTATCAGCCTAAATAAAACTCTGTGTGTTGATATGTAGGAATCAAAAGGTTAATGTGTCCACTAGACAAATGTCGTTGATAAAAATGCAAGGGTGAAATTCACACTAACTTGTGAATTTCAAGCTTGTAGCTATAGGTGCTACTGCATTTAAAGTAGTTGACTTTAGATCATTGATTAAGGTTCATAGTAAGTGTCCCTTTGTCTTTTTTAAAAAATTTATTGCAATAAAAACATATAACAAAAAGCTTTCCATTTTAACTACTTTGAAGTGTATAATTCAGTGACATTAATTACATTCACTGCATTGTGCTATCCATTTCCAAAATTTTTCATCACCCCAGATAGAAACTCAGTTCTCCTTCAACTGTAATTCCCTGTTCCCCTCTCCCCCAACCCTTGGTAACCACTAATAAATGTTTGCGTGTATGCATTGCCTATTCTAGATACTTCATCCAAATGAGGTCATACAATATTTTTTCTTGGACTTATTTCACTCAGCAAATAATATTAAATATATCCAGTGAATACATTCAGTAAATATATTCACTGGATATCTTCTTAAAAATGAAAATATAAAATGAATTAATTTTTAGGTATGATAAGAGTCTTAGCTCTGCATTTTGGGATTACAATAGTAGTAGAATTGATTTGAAAACCCTGTGAAGCATAGTTCTACTCTGACACACATAGTGTTGCCAGGAGTCATAATTCTCAGTGGTAACTGGTTTGCTTTTTTTTTTTCCCCTCGTTTAGAGTTGATTTATGGATCAGTCTTTTTATTTGTTTAACACCCACAGGTATTGGGCCCAACAACTTTTCTCAAACTTCCAAATGTGCACATGCACACACGTGTAGCTACCACCCCTACCCACATGGAGAAAGCCATGTGAACTTTCTCTGAATGCTCCCATATTCTTAGTGAGATAACACAAGTGTCTGGCCATAGCCAGGATGTGCGGACTTCTACCATGACTCAAGTTTAAGGGAAATCCAAGAACATCTGCAGAAGCCGCGAGTTAAAGAAGCTGCAACTTAAGAATCAACTGAATATATTTAATAAGTTTTTGAAGTCTGTTGAATGATTTCCTTTGTGACTTACTTACGTTGCTAGTTACGTGACTAAATCATTTAGTTACTAGGAATGTTTCATAATTTATTATTTATCTCTGGATTAATTTTCTTCTTTATTTAATAAGTATGATTTAGGGCCTGCTAGGAAAAAAAAAAAAAAAACATGTAGAGAATTGGGTTTTAGGCAGTATGGGGGAGAGACGAAAAGTGTTGTCCTTGAGATATCCTTCTAGCCCTTGCATATCCACATGCTGTGCTGCGGATGGTAATGTCATTGTTCCTTGAGTACACCCCATGCTTTTCTCTCTGTACCTCTTTGCTTAGGTTATTCCATCTGTGATCGGCTCTGTCTGCTGACAAGGTTCCGCTTATCCTTCAAGGTCAAGCTATATACCCTCTCCTTCAGCAGCCCTAGAACCTTCATCCAGAAGTAACCCATCTGTCCTCTAAGCTTTAGTTGAGATTACCTTATTTATAAGTGACTGTGTATTTCCCCTATTCTATCAGGCTAGACTGTAAATTGTTTGAGGGATTTATTACAGGGATTTCTTTCCTTTTGTGCCTAGCACAGTGGTGGTGGTGGTTGTTAGTTGATTCCCCACTCATGGCAAGCCCGTGTATGCAGAGTAGAACTGCTCCATAGGGTTTTCAAAGTTGTGACCTTTTGGAAGCAGATTGCTAGGCCTGTCTCCCAAGGTGCCTCTGGGTAAATTCGACTGCCAACCTTTTGGCTAGTAGTCAAGTACTTAACCGTTTGTGCCACTCAGGGACTCCAGCACAGTGGTAGCTTCTCATTAAGTGTTGGAGTGTTGAATGAATGAAAGTTTAAATGAGAAGAAATCAGTGGAAGCCTGGAATATCATGTCTTTCTTATTCACATTGTTTATTAAAATTCACTCTGCCAGGGTGCCATTGTGCACTGATGATGAACAATAACAGCAGAATATAACACTTATATAGTTAAGCCGTTTGGTTTTATTCCAGATTAGGATTTACGTGATTAAATTTATATTCTGCTTATGAGCTTGGACCATATGGGTTTTGTAACTTTTTTGCAATATGCTGTATCTGCATTTTAGTTCATGTAATCCTTTGCACAAAGACGTTTGTAACAGGAAGGGCTCATTTACCTCCCATTGGCTTGGTGCTCTTGATATCTCAAGCTCTTACTCCCAAACTGCAGATAATGATCATGGTTGTATAGTCACCACTACTTCTCCCACTCACCAACATAAAAGACAAGTTCCACTCCCAGAAGGGCCAAGTGAAATTAGAAATCATAAAGTGAGGAGGTCATAAGCATTTAGTGTTTCATAATTAGCATTCTCCAATGTCTCTCACAATTCCTAGGGCAAACGCTGTAGCTATGCAGTGGGCTGGCTTCTCTGTAGTGCTGGCCTAACGGTGTCACGGTCTTGAAGTCTCTCATGGCTTATGTTCTGCCTTTGAGCCCAGGTCCTCCCCACGGCTTCCTGAGGAAGTTGCTTCCTCTGTGCCTCTCTTTATCATTCAGACATCTGCTGCCTGTAGTTGGGTGCCAGGAAACACCTAGTCTTTCACAAACGTCCACTGCTTTTGATTCAGAATGTGGTAATGGCAGTGGAGTAAGGATGCAATGTTAGGAGATATCTCTTGAGATAATCGCTGTTTTAAACTTAGTACTCTCTGGATGGGTCTGCTACACCTCTATAAAAAGAAAAAGAGATGCTGATTCAGTCCCTTGGGTTTGGTGGATTGGGACATTCATCTAAACTGGAGGTGGGTCATTTACTGCTACTCTATTATTCATTCATTCAGAAGATATTTATTGAGTGCTTACTGTCTGCCAGGCATCAGTGTGAGCGAACAAGATATAGTTTCCTCTCTCAAGAGCTTACATTTTAGTGAGGGATAGAATCAATAAATGAATACGTAAATACACATACAAGATAATTTCAGAGAATGATAAGTTGTATAAGAAAATGAAATTGGTTAATGCATAGGGAGCAACTTGGGGAGGGGGAGGAGCTAATTTTGCTTGGAAAGCTGGGAAAGGTTCTGTGAAGAACTTTGAAGATCTCTGAGGAACAGCATTTGAGGCAGTGGGAAAACTCACGCACAGTTTCTCAGAAAGGAATGAATGTGTCACGTTTGGGGAACAGGAGGAAGGTCAGTGTAGCTGGAATGCGGTGAACGAGAATGATACAGAAATGTAGGCAGGAGCTAGATATACAGTCTTTGATTTTATTTTGTTGTCGAGAATATCACAGCAGAACATTTGCCAATTCAACAATTTCTACATATACAATTCAATGACATTGATTATATTCTTTAAGTTGTACAACCATTCTCACCCACGTTTTCTGAATTGTTCCTCCCCCATTAACAGAAACTCACTGCCCCCTAAGGTTTCTATCTTATCTTTGGAGTTGCTGTTGTCCATTCGATCCCATATAGACAGTTTTTAAAAGAGCACAATGTTCAAGGCAGTCATACTTTACTAACTAAGCTAAAGTATTATTTGGCTTAAAGAAAACTTCAGAGGGATATTTTTGGTTTAAGTTTTAAAGGTTATCTTAGGGTAACAGTCTCAGGGGTTCAGCCTGCCTATATGGCTCCAGAAAGTCTGGATTCCATGAAAATTTGAAAGTGTGTTTCTCATTTCCCCCTCTTTTGATCAGGATTCTTCTATAGAGTCTTTGATCAAAACTTTCGGTAGTGGTAGCTGGGCACCCTCCAGTTCTTTTTGTCTCATGGCAAAGGAGGCAGTTGTTTGTGGAGGAAATTAGCCACACATTCCTTTTTAGATATGCAGTCTTGAAGAGCTTTGGTTTTGTCCTGATTGCAGTGGGGAGCAATTGGAGGGCTGTCAAAGTCCCTGAAGCAAGGACATGACCTTGTCTAATTTACATTAAAAAAAATTACTCTGGATGTGGTATGAAGAACAGGTCATAAGAAGGCAGTGGTAGAAGCAGAATTGTTATTCAGGAAGCTCGTGCAGTAGTCCAGGAGAGAGTTAAGGGTGATAGCAATGGAGATGGAAGGACTGGGAAAGATTCTGAGTGCATTTTTTTTTTTTAAATAGAGAACCCAAAGCCTTTGCTGATGGTGAGAGAAAGACAGAACATCAAGGTTTTTGACCTGGGCAACTGGAGGATGGTGTACCATTTACTGACATAGGGAAGACCCAGGGAGGATGAGGTTGTAGGGGGAGAGGGACTCAGAGGAGCAGTCATGTGGAGAAAAGAAGAGAACACTAAGATAAGAGATTTGATGTCTCATGCCTGTAGCAGCTTATAAAACTTCCCTTATAACCACCCAAGAGGCTCCCCCCATCCCGCCACCACTTCCTAGGTAGCATGATTCCCTTTTGTGATTTCTTTTCTCCTTTAAAGGCTACTCTTGATTCTCAGTTCTTGAAAGACGCATCTTTTTTTTTTTTTAAGCACTCAGTAATACTAAGTTTGTTTATCCTGTATGTAAATGCTGGAAGGAAGCTCATAGGACATTTTGTCCTGGCATCAGAACCCCACTAGCAGTAGCCTTTCATTCAGAAGTAAATTCTTGTCATTTCTGCATATGCTGTTAGATATTCCATTGTGTTATTGACAGTGACTTTCTCCTTTTATAGTATACAACCAATTCATTTGAAGTTGCAACAGCTATTTCTTTTGGATTCTAGTATGTGCCATCCTATTTCATGCTTTCCCCTCTCCTTGCACACCATTCCTTGTATCATTTCCTAAGAGCATTTCTTTTCTTCCTTCAAAATTCAGTTCAAATGCTACCACCTCCATCAGGGCTTTTTGTACCTACCCAAGCTGAGTAAGGCTCCCATACTACCTTGTAGAAACCTTGTTTATATCGGTTCCACATGGTGACAATTGTTTGTTTATGCGCCTGTCTCTTCTACTTGACTTTGAGCTTTTCAAAGTCTAGGGTCATGTTTTATTCACCTTTGTGTCCCCAGTGTCTTATGTAGTGCCTACTGCATAGTACGTGTTTGGTGCCTTCTGGTTTAGTGATAAATGGATGAATGGACCAGTAACTTCTTAAGGGTGTATGACCCATTATTATCCTAGCCTTAATATTTTTCATGGAAACCCTGGTGGTGTAGTGGTTAAGTGCTGTGGCTGCTAACCAAAAAGACGGCAGTTCAAATCCACCAGGTGCTCCTTGGAAACCCTATGGAGCAGTTCTACTCTGTCCTATAGGGTCACTATGAGTCGGCATCAACTCGACGGCAATGGTTTTTTTTCTTTTTTTTTATGTTTTTCTAGTACCTATTTGATCGAATTATTTGTTACCATTTATTGAACCTTGTTGTATGCTAGGCCTTATTCTAATGAGGTTAACTCATACTCTTCCCAACACTCTTTGAGGCAGATGGTATTATTAAGCTCATTTTCAGATAAGGAAACTGAAGCTTAGAGAGGCTAAATAACTTGCCCAAGTTCTCACTTACAACTGTTTTGTTTGTTGTTGTTGTACACCATCGAGTCAATTCTGATTCATAATGACCCTATAGGACAAAGCAGAACTGCCCTATAGGGTTTCCCCGGGTGTAATTTTTACAAGAGCAGATCCCCAGGTCTTCTTTTCTCCCATGAAGCGGCTGGAGGGTTCGAACCTCCAACCTTTCAGTTAGCAGTCGAGAGCTTTAACCATTGTGCCAACAGGGTTCCTTCACTTAAAACCACTAAGTGGTAAATATAGGAAGTAACTTTAGGTCTGCCTAGCTCCAGGGCCTGTGCTCTTAACCACCATGCACCCTTGGGAGGCTGCAGTGTATCTCCATCCCGGGTCAGTCTCCTCTCCTTTCAGTATCTAACAACTTATATCTATGTAGTTCTTTACAATTTGCAAACTAGTTTTACATAAAGTTCTTATTAAAGCCTTAAAATAATTCTGAAAAGTATTTATTACAGATAGAAGAAATTGATTCTTCCAGAAATGACTTGCTAAAGGTCTCTTCAGCTATTCTTGTTGACTTTGAATTCCAGATTCTTAGCAGGGAGATCATTCCTCATCCCACCAAGAAGGGTATGTGACACATGTCCCAAGGGGCTAATTTTGTTTTCATCTCTTCTTTCGATATTATTTAGGATCCTCAGAGAAAATATTTTCATACAAGGCATGCATTAGGGGTATCTGAATTATAGTTTAAAATACAATATAATCATTGTTTTTAATACCTGAATATAGTTATGTGAGACATGTATTCAAGGTAGTGTTTTTAGGAACATTTTGAAAAAACCACCTGCCAGGTATCCTGTAGAATAATAATATTCTTATCAGCAGTTACCTTGACTGATACGAAGTAGTTTTCATCCATACTTCTTCAGTCTGATTCTGTATTTCCTTGGCCAATGAGGCTTCTTTAAATATTAAGAGGATCTAGGCAATCAGACCAGGTGGGATTAGGCTGTGTATACATTGGCTGCCCTGGGCCAGAGTTCACTCTGCTTGCCCTGAAACATTTACTGACATAATCCTTTCAGAAACAGGAAAGCCCAGTGTCTCGAATTAGTATTCTATTCTAGTGCTGAATGACCACATGATTTTTTTTATAAATGTGAAACAAGTTGGGAGGTGAAGTGAGTGTGGGGTGGGATGGTGGTGGCTGCGAGTATGAGGGAGAAGGGACCCATAAGAGGCTCAGTTGCTGTTGGTGAGCAGGAAGAATGACTGTAGGGTGCCATCAGTGTGGGCAGAATTGTGGGGTGTGGAGGGTGGGAGTCAAGTGAAGTCTCATGCTTCACCACCGCCTATGGGGTCTTAAGGAACTGAACTCCCCATACTCAAAGACAGGTTGTTGGAAGTACTTTTACTTTTGTGGTGCTATGTTCTGTTTTCTGAAGTTACTGGAAAGTCTTGCCCTGTCTTCTTTCCTTGAGATCCTTTGGGCAGGATAGCTGGTAAATTTGCTGCTGCCATGCTGTAAGGGAGCCCTGGTGGTGCAGTTGTTAAAGCGTTCAGCTGCTAAACTAAAGGTTGGCAATTTGAACCCACTCAGTGGCTCTGTAGGATAAAGACCTGACAATCTGCTCCCATAAAGATTACAGCCTAGAAAATCCTATAGGGACAGCTCTACTCTGTCACGTAGGGTTTCTGTGAGTCGAAAATCAGCTTTTCCTCTTCCTACAAAATAACAACATACACATATATGAACGGGAAATGTCTTTAGAGGAGGCTGCTGGTCACAGTCTTCATGCCAAAAAGGCACGAATCCTGTGTTTAAACTCTGTTTCACATTTATTCAGCCCTGGCAGCCACCTTATGAGGAAGAACAGAGTTCAAGTCCAGCCAGTGTTAGCTTTGGAAGAGTAAAGTGCAGTAGGACCTTGTAAGGGGTCGGGGGTCAGCATGTCATGTTGTTACATAACCTGTTAGTAGCATCCACAGATTAGCTTCTTAGAGGTCCTCTTTTTCATTTGTTTATTTTACTTCTCTCAGTTGGAATCCCCTATGAAGTGAAGATGCCTTGGCTTTGGTATGCTTTTAGAAAAGTAGAGAGAAGTAATGTTGCCAGAAAAATCAATTCCTTGAGTTCCAAAATCATGTCTTTGTAATTCTCTCCTATCCGGAATAGAAGATGCATAGTTAGTATCTAATTATGATAAGAAGAATTGTCTTCCACATGATATCCACTTGGTGCTTCTTCACAAAGACTGTTCCATTTCTAGTCAGTCTTTAGGTCCCTGACCAGAGAAAATGATGGTTTCTTTTTCTCATTCTTTTCCAAAGCTTAATTTTTCTCTTTTTAGTTATATACATACCTTTCCCTTTTACTAGTTCCCTAGGGACCTTTCTTGCCTCCTTTTTACCTTTTGCAGTGGACTGTGTGTGGGCAGAAGAATCAGAACAGGAAACTAAATGAAACATACAATCTACAGGGCTACAGCAGATGGGAAGGATAATTGGAAGAGCCAATCAGCACAATTAATGTGATTATCTCCTGCTTTGGTTGCAGTTGGGGAGCAGGAATGGGTTAGGATATGGTGGACCATCAGTGTGAATGGATATCTCCTAGGACTTGGTACAGGAAACAAGGAAGAGGTTGAGCCAGTCACCAATGTGGGAGAATATCCTGAAGGTTAGTAAATTATGGTTAAAGATGGAAGAACTTCAGAGAAGGAGCTGGCTCCATCTTTTGGCCTTGGACGACAGGCAGCTGCCAAGTGAAAGGATCAGGAGGAAAGTCCATCATCATGTGGAATTCAAGTTTCAGTTCAGGCGGAAGGTGAGCAGTGTCCTATAGAAAGGCTGATGGCAGATGGGAGCTTTTGCCAATTCTGTCAACCATTCCTTTTAAGACAGACAGTGGTTCCACACCTTGTTCTGTCTTCTCCAGGGCTTCAGCCTGACATTGGCTCTGTGTCTGACTAGGGCAATAGGTAGGAGTCTGTTAACGCGCCCTACGATTGTATTAACTTTTTGTCACCCCAGCTGTGACTTCAGTCCACAGAAAACTCTGCTATTAGGGCAGGCTTCCTCCATCCTGTCTTGCAGTTGACCAAATGCAGGACCGTACTTTTGTTCTTATTCAGTTTCATGATGTCACTTTCGCTTCATCTTTCTAGCTTGGAGGGTTATTTTTATAATTTTGGTTCTTCACCCAGTGTGTTGGTTATTCCTCACAGCTTTGTTTCATCTGGGTGCTTAGAAGTTTGCTTTTGTGTCTTCAAGACTTTGATGGAGATGTTGGACAGAAATAGGATTCTACTTCCCTTGAATATGCCATTATACAACTCTCTCAAAGCTGACCGTGATCTGTATTAATGGTCACTTTCTGGTAGGCCTTATAACTAGCTATGAATCACATTAAACATATTATCATCTGGCCCACAAGACTGGCTTGAGAAATAAGACATGTGTATCTTGCTGAGGTCAAGATACACAATAGATAAATAAGTTTTCTTAGAATTTATTGCTTTAGTAATCCTAGGAAAACAAGGTTTAAGTGAACCCATTCTGCTTTCTCATATTCAGATCAGATGTGAAAAATTCTTTCTACACAGGCTATTGAAAATGACTTAAGTGTTTTTAGTTGACTGCAAGCAAGTCAACACCAACAATGGCTAAAAAAAAAAAAACCTAGTTGAAACTTAGACCTCACCAACAGCAGTATCATTTTCAGAATAGAATAAATGAGGTGAGAGAATGTGACACAACTTTGCAACATGTAGTAAACTTGAAAGGCTGTTATCTGTGAATAATTTAATAACTACCACATGGAAGAGAAAGCCCAGAGAGCAAAACTAAGATTAGTAGTGAATGGAGTTGAAGGGAGACATATTTCACTTAGTGTAAGGAAGAACTTTTTAGAACCTGCTCTGTCAAGTAGAAGCCCCTTGCCTACACTAGTCATTGTAAATTCTTGCAGTATTGTGGGGTATAATTCATTTTGAAATGGAGACTCGTATATATATTTGAAGAAGCAAGCTCCTCTCCCTTATCTCTCCACCTCTTTTGGGCCTTAATTTCCTCAAGCGTGTTTGTTCTGTTCTTTCTATTTGAAGATCATTCTTCTTGATAGGGAAGATTTAAGTCAAAGTAGTATTGAGTAATTTTCCTTTCTAACTGTCATCAGTAAAAAATTATACCCATGGTTCTCAAACTTTGGTGTATATTAGCATCCCCTGGGGAGCTTGTTAAAAATACAGATGCCCAGGTTTTACCCTTGAAACAGAATGTGTGAGGTGGAGCCAACACAAACCACTAACCACTGCATGCCTGGGGCCTATTACTGCAGGCTCAGCCTTGCCTGTATGGATCCAACCTTGATCCATCCTGAAGGCGTCTCAGGTGTCTCATTCCCTCCTTTAGGTGATGTGTGGAGGTGGCTCAGTGCACTAAGCTTGCTTCTCAGTTTCCTGAGCACAGCTCCTGTGTCCACTCAGGTGCCGTTTTCCCTACACACCCTTCCCTGTGTGCCTTAGCCTACACTGGCCTTCTTCCCTACTTCTGTTGTAATGCTGCCAGAGGGAAATTTCAAAACTGCACACCCGATTATGTCACCCTATACTTAAACACACCTCAGTGACCTTCTTTTGCATTTAGGATAAAGACCAAAACCTCTAGCATGGCCTAGCAAGTTCTGCATAAGCTGGCTCCTCCCTGCCTGTTCTCCAGTCTCATCTGACTCTACTTTGAATCTCCTGTCAGTGTTCAACCACACAGGCTTTCTCTCAACTCTCAACTTGATAACATGCTGTTCCCTTTGCTTAAAACCCTCTTAAACCCCCTTCCTCATCTATTGGACTTCTGCTTGTCCTTCAGGTCTTGGCTTAATCACCACTTCCTTAGAGAAGCCCTCCCTGACCCCCAGATGAGGTTGGAGTCCCACATAGTACATTCTCGTGGTACCAAGGGTATCTCCTTTTTAAGCAGATATCACAGTTAGATGGTTATTTGATTAATGTTCATTTCTCCTACCAAACTCTAAACTCAGTGAAGGAAGGGATTAGGTCTGTCTTTATTCACTATTAGTACCAGAGTAGGTACTCAGTAAATACTTTTTGAATGAACAAATGACTGGGAGACAATTCTTATATCACCCATCTGACAATGGGTATCACCATGCCTGAGGACCTTTTGTATCACCCCAACTGTTATATCTGGCCCCTGGATGTTGGCATCAGCCTGATTGAAACCCAAATTTACTATATTCACTTGGATACTGTGATCTGAGCTAAGTGTCACTCTCTCATGGCCAGTGCCATATCCTGGTTATATCGCAAGGTCCAGTCCTACCTCTTTGTAAATTATTCGCTCTCTTCTGCTGGCCTCACCGTTGAGGTCAAGCATATGACAAGGCTAAGGCCAGGTTAAGAATGACGTATTGTATTCTTCTTGCTTGTTTCTTCTATCAGCAAAAGCAATAGAAGCTAACAGCAAACAAGCCATGCCCCTCCTTTTCTGTAAGATAGCTATGAGTGCCACTGAGCCAAAAGTTGGTAGTACTTATCAGGCACTTCTCATTACCTTGTCTTAATTCAACTTCATTCTGTTTTTGTTTTTAAACATATGTACTATTTCTCATTCTCTTCCCTGTTATTGTCTTCTAAGATTTACTAAGTTCCTCTTCTCCCATTGTTTGTACCGTAACATACCTGTTGTCATGCCTGATACACCCTCCACAGCATCAAGTTTTATCCAAGCACGTTACTGCTTTTTTCTCAGTTTCAGTTAAAGGCTCTCTGATTCAGTTGGATCAGCTTCCTGCCACATGGCTCTGTTAGCCACCTTGGTCATTTGGAGAAAGCCCCTGGTGGGGACTAAAAGCGGAGTCAGAGTCCTGCTCTCAGATCTTCTCTGCTGACATAAGACAAAACGCTGTGTGATAGGAGGTGCTATAAGTGTCAGCACCTGTCAGCTATCTTCCATAGCCACCCAAATTGGTTAAACGTGGCTTCAGTAATTTCTGTTGCAACTATTATCTTCAGAAAGGACTGAGGGTAGGGAGCCCACTTTTCTGAGTAGTTAGAATCATGGCATTTTATAGCTGGAAAAGCTCTTAGAGATAATTCATCAAACCCTTCAACCTACAGGTGAAAACAGTGGGAGTCAGAGAAGGTAAGTTATGGGCTCACAACTGCACAGTCAATGCCAAAGCCGCTAGTCCGGGGTTCTTCCAATGCGTGGAGGAGGCTGTTTGTTTTAGGACAGTGTTTCTTATTAGTCAAGGGAACCAGAAGTGTCTGGGAAAGCTCATTCTAAAAATCCAGTTTAGCTAAAAGGGTTGTTAGACAAGATATAGAATTTATCATTTACTTTTTTTTTTTTTTATTTAGAGTAAATCGTTTTGAAATGGCAACCTATGTATGTATTTATGTATGAATTTACGTATGTTTGTATTATGAATGACAGTAGTATGACAGAAATGGTTTGGGAAAGGAAATTGTAAATCCACCTCTCCCAGTTGAATTTATTGACTTTATTTGACCCTGGCAGAGCCCTGGTGGCACAATGGTTAAGTGCTTGGCTGCTAACCTGAAGATTGATGGTTTGAACCTATCCAGTGGCTCTGTGGCAGAAGGACCTGACGATCTGCTTCTGTAGAGATTACAGCCCAGAAAACCCTATGGTGCAGTTCTACTCTGTCACATGGGGTTGCTATGAATAAGAATCGACTCGACAGCACTGCACAACAGTAATAGTTTTAAAATACCAGCACCAGTTGCTGTCAAGTCAGTTCCGACTCATGGTGGCCCCATGTGTGTGGAGTAGAACTGCTTCATGAGGTTTTTCAAGGCGGTGACGCTTTAGAAGCAAATCACCAAGCCTGTCTCCCGAGGTGCCTCTGAGTGGGTTCGAACAGCCAACCCTTCAGCCAGTAGTTAAGTATTTAAGGGTTTGTGCCACCCAAGGACTTTTAGTCTTAAAAGAGTGGACTCTAAAAATCCACTTGACGGCAACAGGTTTGGTTTTCTTGGTTTTGGTATATTACGCTCCATTCATTTTAAATACCCGTTTTCTCAAGGAATATTTGAGGTTTACACAGTCTGATTTGAATATGGATTAGGGAAAAATAGGCTAAGGATAGGGAGTAGAATCTCTAACTGTACACTACTCCCCAAATGTATTAGGTACTCATGGCAGAGGCACTGAGCTTTGGTAGAAATGACTGGCCTTCAACGTTTCATGTTACACAGAAGACTGCCTAGTGGCACAAACAGGAAGAAGCCCTTTGTGTGCTGGTTCAGGCTTTGCCCCTGTGGACTTGTTTCCTCCCATCTCTGCATGAAGTTCAGCACTGTGTCCATGGTGTGCCCTGTTGTGAGTGGTTCCTAGGAAGGCAGGCCCTTCTTCACACCCAGACATGTTTAACCACAATGTTTACAAAAGGAGGCCTGCTAACAGCAACCACTGAATTTTCACGCATACCTTTAGTATACTGGGCTTTTGTAAAGCTCTTTGCCTGCTTCCCCTCACTCAGACTTACTCATTAAGAAAAGAATTCTGTTTGTCTTCCTAGAGTCAATTCGTTTTCTTAGCATCCTTTTTTTCATCTAACCATCTGCCCTCCTCTTTCCTCTCCTGTTGTGACCTCAGGTGTTGATAGAGTTCAATTATGTGGGAGACATGAAATTTGGCTTTTCAGTCTTTTAAAAGTATGGAGATTCTTAGAACTCAAATATAACTCTAGGAAGTTCCCGACCACACCTTCCTCTTCCCCATACCAGTGATCGAACTTGAGAACCTGTGGTCCAGCTTGAAGAAGAGACTTGGCTTTCCTTCAGATCCAAAAGTCTAAGTAAATAGTTGCCTTCATTTTTGCCTGATGCAAAGACAACTCAAGCCATGGGAGCCATGCCTCCCCCAATTAGCATTTTTGAGCACTCCCTGCATACCTAGCCTCCTGTATTTTTAGGCTTCAGGGTTTTATAGAATGGAAAGCAGATGCAACCAATCTTCTCCAAGAAGCCTAAGCTGAGCGACCACCACCCTCGAAGGAAAATTTCTAAAATCGACGTTGACATTGATGCTCCATGGTTCATTTCTATCATTAGAGCATTTCTAAAAGCACAGGTCTGTGCTTTGAATGTCTTTGAATTAATTCTTGTTTTATATCTTCTGTCTTACTTTAAAAATTGTTGTTTTTCTCCTATATCTACTTATCTTATGCCTTACTTTCCCAACTGCTTGTAAGCTTTTTTCAAGGCGAGGAAAGTCTTTTGTTTCTTTTACATCCCTCAGACCATTGTACTCCCACACAGGCACACAGTAGCTCTTTATCAAAATAAAAATTGGTAATTTTCTGATTCATTGGTTCAGCATGTGAAAATTTTCTTTTTCACCTCAGGAGCCTTGTTAAGGTAGCAGGTGGCAGTAACGCCCATTTATACTGGTGAGATGAGGAAGGGACAGCTAAGTAAGAGCCTTCCCCCCTCACCTTAGTGAGTTGGGAGAAAAACTTCTGGGTGTGTGCAGGCCTGTGGACTGTGGGTGTCTTTTTAAAATATAAACTATGCTGAGGGATACCATGCAGTCTGGGTAGGAACTGTGTCTCTGACAGACTTGGCCTCGGCTAAAATGAATGCTGAAGGCTGAAGGGATTCCTTATGTCAGATGGCTGGTTCCTTTTTATGGCGCTCAGCGATTTCCACTGGTACAAAGAGAAAATTAGCCTAAACTCCTAACAGCTAGTTTTTGGTCTACTCTTTCAAAGGAAACCACTGATTTCTCCTAGAAGGGTCCCGTTGCAGATCTGAAGGGTCTACTGCTACTGTCAAGTTGAGGCCCAACTCGTGATGACCGCATGTGTCACAGAATAGAACTATTACTTGGGGCTTTCTTGGCTGTAATCTTTATGGAAGCAGTTTGCTAGGCCTAGCTTCTGTATAGCCACTGGGTGGGTTCGAACCACCAACCTTTGGATTAACATCCGATGGCAAACCACTTGTGCCACCCAGGCTCCTGTTGGGTTCAGTAGCCTGGCGTCATCTGGCTGGTGGCAGTGCTTAATATGATTTCATAGTTATCACTGGGGACTGTTTTCTCATTGGTTTTCTCTTCAGGATCTCTAGGAGCAGCCTAGGTCCCTACATCTTTCTTTTCTCTCCCTTTTCGTCATTTTGATTAGTCATATCCTGCCTCTGAAGTACACCAGGCTCATTATATAGAAAGACCTACTTTTCTTTCTGAAGTTTATGCTACAGGTCACATTTGATTACAGCTTCCCTCTACCGCCCACTTTTTTAGGTGGCAAGAGAGAAGTTTGGGGGAGATAGGGAAAGGGCCATATTTAAGTGTTTCTCTCATATTTAGTTTTTCAGATTTTCCAAGCACCAAAGAGTATGTGTATACACATCAGAAACCTAATACCAAAGGTTTTGATTTTAAATAATTATGTCTATGTAAATGCGTATACCAATACTTTGAATTTCTACAGTATTGCAATAAAAATATTGATACTGTTTCCAAAGATTGCTATATAAAAATAATTAATTATAGTTTTTAAAACACCATAAAGTTCTTAAAGTTTAACAGTAGTTTTATGTCTTCTGAAAATTTCTATGAAATTTTATCAATTATGCTATGAAAATGTGTGAGTACTTATGGGTAGTTACAGATCACCCAGGATCTAACCTCAAGGTCACCAGGATTGACACCTCTGTCCTCAGAGACACGCATATCAAAAATAATTTTATTTGTATTAGAGTGGTAGGACATAGTACTTCCCTCCAGGTATCTGCAGACTAGAAAAGCCAAACCAGTCAGCATAACAAACCAATCAATATAGCCCTGGATGGGGTGGAGTGAAGGAATTGATTATACTTGTTCTGTGAAACTCAGGGTTGAGAATGACAATTTCTTGCTTGTTAATGGTTAGTAGGCTTGTCTTGGAGCTAGTTAGGTCCTGCACTCTTCACTATTAGTAACCTTAAGATTGATTGGTAATGCCTAAAAAACATTCCTTTCACCTGCTCTGACTTAGCCAAGTTAGGAGTGAGTCTCAGAAGTCTCAGGTTTCTGCAGGAAGCTGAATTCAGAAATGGTTTATGAGATCAGGTTAAGGTGACTTTTCTCTACGGTGAGCCTTAGTAATTGTTCACAAAAAAGCAAATATGCTGCACTCGTATATTTTAGATAGGATTATGTTTTTTTTTGTGAGTGAGCATTTAGAAAGACAAGGTATTTTATACCATATTTCCCTACTAAAAGATTGAAAAGGTCAAGTGTATAGTATTTGAAAATACGCTAAAAAGATTAGGATTTCTCTGTCTGTGAGAAGCCAAAGTTAAGAAGGAACATGATGAAGTTTAAATAATCTTAAAGTGTATTGACATGACTAAAAAAAACTAGCAGGGATATATTCCAAATTGTGGACATAAAAACTACAGGGGGCTCTCTAAAAATTACCCCTTGCCATATTTCAGTAGGTAGGAAAATAATTGAACTCAGAATAAGAGGTTACAGGCTGGAAACACAAATGCAGAATAGAAGTTCAGTAAATGTAGGCCCTGGGTGGCACAAAATAATTAGTGCACGTGGCTGCTAAATTGAAAGGTTGGCGGTTTGAGTCCACCATAGGTCATGCTTTGGAAGAAAGGCCTTGAGATCTACTTCCGAAGAAAACCTACGGAGCTCAAATCTACTATGACGCACATGGGGTCTCCATGAGTAGGAACTGACTCAGTGGCAACTGGTAAATGTTGAGGTTTTAACTGTGGCATACATTTATTGGATTCTTTCCATGTGCTAAGCTCTTTGTAGATTTGTTCATTTAATCTTCATAGCAACTTTATGAGGAAGGCATGATTGTTTATCCCCATTATACAGATGAGGAAATTAGAGGCTTAGAGAGGTTGTGTAACTGTCTAAGATCACACAATTAAAAAATGGTGGAGCTGGGATGATGACCGCTCAGTCACAGGGCATTAGAGAAGGCCTGAGGTGTTTGGAGACCATTACTTTTTTTTTTTAAGGTTGCTGTCCATATGGCAGTTCTTATGTTTTATTTTTCCATAGTAATTCTCGTTCTCCTTAAGTAGGTCACTATCATATAATCTTAAAATGGAGACCTTGAAAGAGATTGGCTGGACGGCAGCCTGTCTTCTGAGAGACAGAAAACAAAGATCTTCTTACTTTGTTTAAGGATAGTGGGAAGTTATTTTTCCTCATGTTGTATATCTCCAGGGAGGACTGCCACTAAAAGCAAAACTATCCTTTAATAGACTATTTTAGTACATGTACTGGCAGTCAGGAAGTTTATGTGAAACCTAAAACCTCACTGATACAACTTAAGCCCACTTCTTCTCTATCAGCCTAATGGGAATTTAGAGCCTGACTGATGACTCCTTCATTATAATATTCCTTTATTCACTCAAGCCAGCCTGGGAGGTTCATTCAGCAGTTGTTTATTGAGCACCCACTATGTGCCAGGCACCATATAAGATTGTGCTGCCTTTGAGCTTGGATATCTCCAGGAATAACACTAGACAACCCAGTTGCCCTAGATAGGTTAGTCAGATTATTACTGTTATTTTTAATAATGATGATTTGCCATCCACTGGTTATTATTTAGTCCCCACAACAGCGCTATAAGAGAGCACTGTCATATCTCTTTTTACACATGAGGAAATAAAGCTCAGCAACATTGAGAAACACACACCATGTCACACAGAAGGGCCTTGACGATGTGAGCTCCTAAGAGAATATTAACAGTTTTGAAATAATAATTAACAGTTATCAAAATGCTTTTATTTGTATTATCTCATTTAATTTTCCAAACGAACATGATAGTAGTTATTATGGCACTCGTTTTACAGATAACAGTTACCGCTTTTATTTATTATGCACTTGATAGGTACTTGTCAGGTCAGACCTAGTTCATGTCATGTTCACAACAACTGTAATAAGTATCATTATTTCCACTTTACAGATGAGCCACTGAGGCCCCCTGTGTGACTTGCTCAGCACAGTAAACAAACAAACAAACCCACTGGCGTTGAGTCCATTCCAACTCATAGCAACCTTATAGGACAGAGTAGAACTGCCCATATGGTTTCCAAGGAGCGCCTGGTGGATTCAAACTGTTGACCTTTTGGTTAGCAGCCGTAGCTCTTAACCACTACGCCACCAGGGTTTCCGCTCAGCACAGTAAAAAATAATGGGAGCTGTAATTCAAGCCTAGGTTTGTCTGCCCAGCCAGTTCACGTGACCACTTTGCTATATTCACTTTACTGCATTATGCTGCCTCATTTTCCAGATGAGAAAACTGAAGTACAGAGAGTTAGCTAACCCAGCTGAGGTCATATAGCTTGTACGTAGCAGAGCTGAGCCCCTAACTCAGAGCCTGTCTTTAGAAAGCCCATTCTTTTCCACTGTCCTGGGCTGTCTCTTTGCACAAGGAGAACTATAAGGCTGTGTCTTACATCCAAGTGAATATACCAATCTCTTCATGCTATATTTAAGCTTTAATCATTTTAGTCATTCTTTACACCTCTTGTATTTTTCCCCCCGTTTTTAGGCAGGAAGCTCTGTAAGTAATGACATGTTACGGTAAAAAACAAACCTGTTGCCGTCAAATTGATTCTGACTCATAGCAACCCTGTAGGATAGAGTTGAACTGCCCCATATTCTCCAAGGAGCACCTGGTGGATTCAAACTGCCAACCTTTTGGTTAGCAGCCATAGCACTTGACTACTACACCACTAGGGTTTCCATATTACAGTAGAGGAATGGATATATTGGTTAAACAGGAAGTCATCTGGTGAGGTTAGGTTAGAACTCAAATCCACATTTGAGTCCTTTGTGCCCAACTCATGTAGTTATGTGGTTCTCGTCTTTTTTGTCTATTGAAAATGTTGCTTGAGAGAAGGCCTTGCCTTTATGAGATTGCTTTCCAGTGCTGTAAGGAATGAATCTTTTTCCATCTGAAGGTCATTTACCATTTCTCCGAATAGCGAATTACATTAATGGTGCAAGGCAGGGAAGTATGTCAATATCAGATATAACAAGGACCAGTCACTCAGATTTGAAATGTTGCCAATCTATACAATCTCAGCCTTGAACGTTTTAAAGCACAGAGGTTCATTACTTTAATGATGAAGTATCCCTCAGATTTCTGAAGGAAAAGTTTGCTAACCATTTATTCAAATTGCAAACTCAGGTAAATGTTCCTTAAAATTGAATTAGATGGAATTTTTCTATACGTCTGTTGATGTCTGTAAACTTCAGATAAATATCCAGATGTATTTGATTATTTCTACTCAAGGAAATATGTTCTATTTAGACAGTCTTTAAATAAATTATTTCTGAATTGAATAAATAAACAAGAAATAGCTGAAACTGAACAGCTTTGACGATTTAGAAAAATAAAGATTTTAAAAGAGGAGATCATCTGAGAAAAACCCATCTTGTTATACTCGTTTTTATTATTAGAAATAAACCTGGATTTAGTGTTCAAATTAATGATTGTTTTAAAATTTAGCTTTTCATTTTCAAAGAATGATCGGGTGATTTGGGAATAATTTTAAATCCATTCCAAATGTATTAACTCCAGTTCAGATTTGTATTAACTGTGGAAATGATCCTGTGACACCAGGAGTTTTCAAAAAGGACAAGAATTAATACTGGTTGAGTGCCTCCTCTGTGGTAGCCTTCCCTTCATAGCTTTGTCATGTAAGTCCCACATCCATGTGATTGAGATATTATTAACCTCCTTTTTACAGAAGAGGGAACTGAGGCTCAGAGCAGCTGAGTAATTAACCCAAGGTCACACAGCTGGAAAATAGAAGTCTCAGAACTGGAACCTAAGTCTGTGCGTTCCAAAGTCCATGCTTACTCTGCTAGACCAGGCTGTCTTGTGAACAGCCTGATACGTCAGAATTTTTAAATTCCACTTAAAAGTTTTAAAATAAAGATAGAAAACAGTCATTAAGAGAAATTTGCTTATGACTCTGCTTGACTGGCCCTCAAATAAAAGGAAAACAATTGGCAGTACACACTTTCCCCCCCTAGAAACATATAGCAAATTTACCTTTTTTCTTATGTAGACCTAGGAAGCTCTTTTGAGAGATCCGCTTGGCCTGGAGTTTGTACCTCCAAGAAGCCCCGTAGTGATACATCAAAAGGTATTGTTGATTAATGTTCAGCAATTAACCCTAACCAGTTGACTCTTCATTTTTTTTTTTTTTTTTTACTATTACAATGAATATAGGTAGCAGTAGGCCACATTCCAAGCATGTGACATCTTTTAAACAAATTCTAATAGGATTAAAAACATTTCCCCATTCTCCTGTTTTGGGTCTTTTTTTTTTTTTTTTCCAACTGTTAGAAACTCCGGTGCTTAACATGGATATTAGATGGTGACAAAGCGTTTCAATCCTTAATGGTAGTTGACTTTGAAATTAAGTTATATCTTTTTCTCGGAGGTTATTTTCTGATTTAGCTTTAGCGTGAGAATAGACTGCTGTCCTTTCTATTCTCACTTGCTGCTCCCTTTATTCTGCACCCCCTGTTCTCCTTAACCCCCGCCCCGCCATGTTTGAAAGTGCCATCCAGTAACTCGACTGGGAGAAAGTTCACTGTGCTGGAATCAGGTCGTTTGAAAACTTAAAACTACACCTGAAAGATAGTATCGTGGTATACAGGAGTAAAAGGCAGAGCACACGTGTTCTTTAACCAAGTTAATTGTTCCAAAAAAAAAAAAAAAGTAGTACATGCTCATTGGAGGAATCTCAGAAAAAAAAAAAGTAATACACGTTCATTGGAGGAATCTTAGAAAATAGATAAAATATAATTCTACTTTGTAAAGATAACCAAAGCAGGCTGTTTTCTCAATGACTGTTAGATTTCCAAATAGAAATATTTGCATGTGAGAGAGACCAATTGTCCTTACGCATGATCCATTTTGTTGCTTTCGTTGTGACTCAAAGTCTAGAAAGCTTACCACTATGGTACAGGGCCGGAAAGGGGGTGGAAGGTGGGAGACTGTAGGAGTGAAATAGTTATTCCTTATGTATTTTCTTTTTTTTTTTTCTGCTTTATCCCATGCTTTGCGTTGTACATGTCTAAGGTTACAGTGTCTGATATACTGAAAAATTTTCTCCTTCTTTTTCTCAGACCCCAGGCAGGCACAGTCCTCCCCGCCATGGTCCTATGACCAGTCTTACCCCTCCTACCTGAGCCAGATGACGTCTCCATCCATTCACTCCACCACCCCGCTGTCTTCCACGCGGGGTACTGGGCTTCCTGCCATCACTGATGTGCCCAGGCGCATTTCAGGTAAAGATCGCGCTTTAACTAAAAACCCACCCCCATGCAGGGGCCAGGGGGAATGGAATGGGCCAAGGCTGTCTTACCTACACCCAGAGTAATTCTCTGTTAGAAGCATGTGGGCAAGGGTACACCAACCAGGAAACCAGGTGTTCTGAATTATGGGTTATCAAACATTTGAACATTTTAGGTCAAGAGACTGAAAATCCACTAAAGGTGGCATCATTTTCTTAAGGTGATATTTCAAGCCACCCAGTTTTGGTTCTGCTGACTTGTGTTCTCTGTGGTGGGTACAGTCTCATAACTAGGGCCTTTTCCAGAGGGTCTTATGCCAGGCCTTCCTCTGCTTGTGTTCCTTTCTTTTCCTAACTTCTGCCTATAAACGAAATTACAGATTGGTGGCACAGACTTCATTTCTAAAGGCTTAGTGTTTTAAATCTCAGGAGTCCAAGATTGCCAGTTCCCAGAGACAGCACCTGTAAACTTAAGCTGGTCATCAGAAACTAGTTATTAAATGCCTTGAGGCCTTTGAGAGTTATTAAAGGCAATGCATGGCCTCTGAGCCGTCACCTCAAGACAGAGGCAGACTTTCCGTGAAGCGGTAGCACCTATTGTTCTCACCCTGGCAGCTCTGTGCTGGTACAGCCACTGTTCAGAAGGCACCACAAACACCTGTAGGTCGTGGAGGAAGTGTGTGTGGTGAATGATCAGGCTGCCGCATCTATCCTGGAGAATTCATCACAGAGAGCCAGAAAGTGTCCCTGAAGACTTCAAACTGACAAGTGGAGAAAAATTAAAGGGCCTTGGCCAGTCATATGAGTCTTGTGAATAATAATAATAATAATAATAATAATAATGATGAAATACTCTCAGTACACCTGCAACCTACAACATTGTCCCCCATAAAAAAAGAAAAACAAAAAAACATAGGCCCACCAAGGCACACACTCCATTGGATCCCATGTTTGTCAGACATTCTTCTTAGGGTTCGGGCCCCATACACCTGTTTGACTCCTGGCCAGGTTAATGCCTTTCTCTCTTTCTCTTTGTGTCTCTGTGTCTGTTTCTCTCCCTCTCTCATTTTCTGCAAAGCTCGAAGCCGTTACTCACTCCGCTGAGTTGCATCACTGACAAGCTGAAGCTCCACCAGCAGGCTTGCAGGTTTTGATTAGTTCAGACTCCTTTATTTCTTTCAACTTGGGAGGAGGGAAGGCTTTGTTTCTCAAGCAAATAGCAGGAAAGGGCTCTCTGGTCCTAGTGCCTTCCTATATTCTGCAGCAGATGGACTCCCATGGGGGTGAGTAGGGAAAGAGGAGGGGCGGAGGGAGAACGTTGAGGTTCTTTTGGAAAACCATGTTTCCACTTTTCATTATGACTGCTATTTTATGAATCATGTATTTATTGGGGAATTGTGCAGAGTACAGAATATTAGTTATCATTTCCCTTGATTGGAATCATTATCTCCTTTAGGCCAACATCAGCTAAAGACATGGGAAAGAATGAGTAAGGCATAGGGGAGCCAGTGAGGGCTAATGTAGGATAGAAGGCACAGTATTTGATGGTGTTGAGTTAGTCTGGTCATTCCTTCCATATTTCAAACTGAGAGTTTGTTTTGTTTTACATAGTGCCAAAATAACACTTGGACAGAACAGACTGTGCAAGCTTGCTTCTGGTTTAGGGTCCCCGGGGCTCCCATCTGCCCGACCCTCTGTGGCTGAAACATTGGCTGTTTGTACCCTTGCAGTACCTAGAGGAAAAACCTCCGGGAGGGACTGTAGTTTTAGAGATGCGCATCTATAGAATTTTCCTGCTGGGGTGTCTGCATATGTGAATTCAACAGGAAAACCAGTAGAAAAGGGACCTAGCAAATGACACTGAAAAAGTGCTACACAAATGGGTAGTACTTATTGTTTATCAAGGAGCCCTGGTGGCACAATGCTTAAGCGCTCAGCTGCTAACTGAAAGGTCTGCAGTTCAATCCCATCAGCGGCTTCACGGTAGGAAGACGTGGCAATCTGCTTCCATAAAGATTACAGTCTCAGAAACCCTATGGGGCACTTCTACTCTGTCCTGTAGGGTCGCTGTGAATCAGAGCCAACTGGACAGCAACAAGTATTTCTTTTTTTATTGTTTTATCATTCACATGGTGATTTAGATCAGCCCGATTATTTTGAGTCAATTTACTGGTGATTACTTAAAACATGTCCATAAGCCAGTGTAGCACAACTCTTTTCATTCCACAGAGGAGGAGGAAGAAGTAGACACGTTAATTATCCAGCCCTATGCTCACCTGAGGCCAAAGGCAGGCAGGAAACTCTGCTTTAAACTAGTTTAAAATTGAACTTAGTCCAGTTTTTTCCTCCTGCCCCAAACATTTCTGTGAGTTGTTACTGGTGAAGTAACGTGGTGCCAGGGTGGGAGGTTCTGTATAAACATTAAAGAGAAGAGAACAGAAAATCCCTCTTGTCAGCATATAGGGAAATAGCAAGAAACAACTAGACCTGGACTGTCAGGGAACTGGAGGAGCCCTGACTGACCTGACCTTGTTCTTGGTGTGGGGCTGTGCCAGGACACAGAGCGCTGACTGCTAGACTCATGGGATCAAGTCATTTGGAATAAGCACCGTTTTTTGCTTCCCCGGGAACTGGTGCTTAGCACCGCGCCCCGCCCCAGGAGCAGCCTGTCTGTAGGTTTTCAGGTGCCAGGCTACATAGTTCTATCCTATTATTCCCTTCAGTATCTAAAACTATCCCTAGAGTCCGTGACATAGAGCCATCCTACGAATGAGATGTAATAATGAGGTGGATTTTTGGTTTGCTTTTTTTTTTCGGTGCTTTAGTAACTAAGGAGCCTGGTGGTTCAATGGTTAAGAGCTCAGCTACTAACCAGAAGGTCAGCAGTTCAAATCCACCAGCCACTCCTTGGAAACCCTAGGGGGCAGTTCTACTCTGTCCTGTAGGGTTGCTATGAGTCAGAAATAACTGGACAGCAATGGGTTAATAACTAAAATCCTTTGGATTGAGTCCATTTCTGTGCCACTAGTCTTCGTTAGAAGCCCTGGTGGTGCAGTGGTTTAAGCGTTTGACTGCTAACCAAAAGGTTGGCAGTTCAAATTCAGCAGCCACTCCTTGGAAACCTTATGGGGCAATTCTACCCTGTCCTATAAGGTCTCTGTGAGTTGGAATTGACTTGAGGGCAACGGGTTAGTCTTCATTATATAAGAAGCCCTCATGGGACAATGTTAAGCACTGAGCTGCTAACTGACAGGTTGGCAGTTTGAACCCACCAGTGGCTCCATGGGGAGAAGAGACCTGGTAATCTTTTCCTGTAAAGATTTGCAGCCTAGGAAACCCAGTGGGGCAGTTCTGCTCTGTCCTGTAGGGTTGCTGTGAGTCAGAATAGATGCAAAGACACACAACAGTCTTTGTTATACTCCTTGTTATGCTCAAATAATGCTATTTCCCCATAGTTACATGGACAGCTAAAATATTAACTCCCATTCCCACCCCCAAGCAGTCCTATGGTCATGTTCTGAGCTGCTTTCTAGAACAGTTCATGTTTTTGTGTAGAGGAGACTGTTCTCATCTTCCTATCCAAAGGGATGCTCAAAATATTCTCATATGATCTAGAGTGAGAAAAAATAAAATTCATCACGGCTCTACAGTAGAATTGAAGGTTCAGATCCAGGTTTGAATCCCAGCCCATCAACTTACCAGGCAAGTTTCTGACTCATCTAAAACTTAGTCTTACTATTTGTGAAATGGGGCTATAATACTGACCTCTTAGGGTTATAGTGAGAATTAGATTAAATAAGATACTTTATGTAAAATGCTTATAGGAGACCTGACACACAGTATGTGCTAATTAGATTCTAGTTGATATTATTAAGCTAAAATTGTTTTGGGAAAATTAGATATTGTTAAGCTAAAATTGTGGGAAAATTATATATCTATATATCGTATATAGGCAAGCCCTGGTTTCAGTGAATCAAGTGAAAAATCCAGACATTTAAAGATTATTTGCTTTTTGAAATGGATCACCACAGAGCATATTTAAAATATAAAACCCTTGGAATATTTAAATATTTTAATGAGTTAATACTTAAAAATACTCATATAGCATTCACAAAGTACCTGTCACATAGAAGTGCACAGTAAATGTTCACCATTATAATTATCATTCTGTAGAATTAAAATGAACACTTACAGAGCTACAAGCGTTGAGCCACTCACAAAAAAGTCAATAAAACATTAAAAGAAAATAACTATGCAATTGTAATGCTGGAAAATAGAAAATGCTATTTAATTACATTTGTATGCAACTGGGCATAATAATATTCTGTTCCAAGGGGTCAGAGGAATAAAAGCAACCAGAAAGGACTGTTCCTAAAGAAGTTCCATTTCATTCCATTTTATCCTAAAAGGCACTGCAAAGAACGACCATGACTTAATCTATTTAAAGACCTCCCAATAATCCAATTTCACAGCTTCCTTTATTGGCATCCTTTCTTCTGAGTAATTTTTCAAGTATGACCACAAATGCTGGAACTTAATGAATTATAATAATAACCAAAACCAAACCCATTGCTGTCGAGTTGATTCTTACTCATAGTGACCCTATAGGACAGAGTAGAACTGCCCCATGTGGTTTCCAGAGAGTGACTGGTAGATGCGAACTGCTCACATTTTGGTAAGCAGCCGAGCTCTTAACCACTCCACCACCAGGGCTCCATAATAATGACAGTGATATTATGTTGTATGGTTCCTGCAATCTTCCTCAAACCCTTTTTGGAAATGTTGTTGTTGTGTGCCATCGAGTCAATTCTGACTCGTAGTGACCTAAAGACATAGTAGAACTGCCCCATCGGGTTTCCTCAGCTGTAATCTTTATGGGAGCAGACGGCCAGGTCTTTTCTCCTGCAGAGCCACTGTGGAGTCTAACCACCAACTTTTCAGTTAGCAGCTGAGCATTTTAACCATTGTGCCACCAGGACTCCTTTTTTTGGAAATAGGTATAAATAAAATAAAATGTTAAAGGTGTGCTACCCATGATCCCTACTTTACTACAAAGAAAGATGTGATACTAGATGTCTTGACATTCGTAGGTGCCATACTAGGATTTAGGAAATATTTCCTTAACCTGGGACAGCCTTAAATATTATAACAAAAGCAGTTGTAGGTTTATAACTGAATAAGTTACTTTCATATGTAATTAATTAACAGGGTCTGCCTTGTTACAATGTGTCTAGATCATATTCAGTTGAATTATAAAAATCAAGCCCTACTTACCAGGAAGCAGTCTAGTGATGTTACAGTACAAAAGCAGCCCTGTAGAGGTTGGCCCCTCTTCCGTGCCAAAGTGTGGCCTTAACATGTAACAGTCTGTATTTAAGTGGCATTCTCCCCCACCCCCAGTGCTTTTATGCGTTGTCTTATTTTGTTGCTTATGGCCCGAAAAGAATATTCACTAAACAGAGATCTTATTGGTATTGAGTCGATTCCGACTCATAGTGACTCTGTAGGGCAGAGTAAAACTGCCCCATAGGGTTTCAAAGGCTGTAACCTTGATGGAAGCAGACTGCCACATCTTCATCCCTTACAGAGATAGCCAAAGTTATTTCTCATCGCTTCTATTAAAGAGCAGGGTGTGGCAGGGAAAGGACCAGAGAGATACAATCCAAACCACTGTATGTCTTTATAATTGTAATAATATTATCACTTCCATGGCATTTTTGATGTTCAAAGCACTTGTGAGGCTTGACACAAAGATTATAATTACTTTCCTGGAGGTCATTACAAAATACTATGTAAATAAATAATTACTGACTTTGAAAATGTATTTTATGTAATTATCCTACTATGGAAAAAAGCATAGTTGTTTACTGAGTCTAATTCTTTGACTTGTGGATCAGAGTATGAGCAATTGTTAGTCTCCACAAGGAGACTCTGCATAGGTTTATTCAGGGTGGGGGCACTACAGATAACTCCTTCCCCGCCCCACTCACCTGAGTGAAGTGACAGATTAGCATCCGTTCGTACCACTCTTTCCTGTACGTGAGGTGCAAGGGATTTACATGGGCATTTTCCTGTGGTCATAGACATGGTGCCCACGGGACCTCACTGATGCTTTCTTGGAGGCCTTTTACAGATTTATGATACATTTAGTAAAGATGCATAAGGAAGGTCTATGAATACTGGTTGTGTCAGTTGTTCTGGCAGAGGTCACTATAGGTTGTACGGAGGACTTTTCTTTGCAATTGGGTTCTTTTTTTTTTTTTTACACAGGACAGAGTTAACAACTATAATCTTTCTGAAAACTCTTTTATTCTTTTCTCTTCTAAGCACATTGTCTTGAATTTCCTCTTTCAAAACATTTAAAGATCAAAAAATTCCACTTAATCAGCTGCCTAGGACTATTGAGGACGTCTCCATTTTTATGCCTCTCGTTTGCTAAACTATAATATTTCCAAAGGTCAGCAGAATAGGCGTTAGTCTAATAAATAAAATAACTGAAAAATCATTTTACTACCACAAAATCTAGAAATTGCCAGTGGAAAATTCTCACTTGATCACGAAAAGTCCATCAGGGGGATTGTTTCATGTAATTGGCTAACCCAGTGGTATTTGATGTAGCTCATTTTTAAATATCCCTTGTAACCAAGTTTCTATCAAGTTTCCCAAGTCAAGGTTTTGAAACTAGCAGCTTCAGTAATGTGCCAAGTATATGTAAACATTTATTTTAGCAGAGCCTCTCTTTCAACTCACAGGAGAGAGCAACCCCTTAAGAAAGGTTAAAAGGAAAACTCCAGCAATTAGTGCTAATAAACCAGAACGTTAAAGCAACCATCATAAAAACACTAGAACATCTACTTTTCACTACAGACCGTTCCTTTTTTAAGAGCCACCTGTTTGGTAGACACACCTTTGCCGTGGCAGCCGTGGGCAAGTAATGAAGTTTAATAGGAGCCACTCTTATTTTGAAGAAGTTCTCTGTTTAAAGCCACAGAGGGGGAAGTTATTAAATTTAATGGACCCTAAACAAAAGCAAGCCCTGGGTTAACAACTGCATGTTCAGTGCTCTTCTCTGTTATATTGACTTGATTTGTTGGGTTATCTTTGCATTGTATTAGTAGGGATTCTTCATGCTTTCTCACTAGCACTCACGTGGTTTTATCTTATTGCCCAGGGTCCAGAGTCAGGGCATCCCCAGACTGTGATTTACTTTAACTTTTGTTTTACTGGTACTAGGGACCAAAGAGATGGTTTCCATTCTCACCAGATTAGTTGGAGATAGTTGGCCCAGCTCACAAAGTTGACTAAGTTTGATTGTATGACTAGTTACTGTTATTTGTAGCTAGCCTAAGGTTGCAAAGCTCAGAATGAAACTTCTGTATATCGGTTGACACTGATTTGATACATGGTTCTTGTGAGGATTTATTCCTGACACATGTACAACCCACCCACACATTGGAAAAAGATTTAGTGATGAAAGGAGCCATGCTTATCTAGGGATGGCAAAGACATAGTTATGAATTTTATTGAAGCTTAACTGCAGTTCCCCCTTTCTTTTTATAATGGAAAACTTAGGAGCTTGAACCTTGTCACCAAAAGCATTGGAGTTAATTTTCTAGTGGCACAGTGGCTTCTGTGGTGCGCTGGGATCCGAGAAGAGGGTGAGGGCAATTTACTTCAGGAAACCTGAGTTTTAGTTTCAGTGTCCCTGAAGATTCTTTACACTCGCCTCGGATAAGCCAGTTAATTTATTGTATCTCAGAGGCCCTGTGTAAATGGATTGCTTGAAGTTGCCCATCGACGTGTCTCAGAGGTCCTGTAAGGAGTAAGATGATGCCTGTCCAGGGATGTGTTGTCCTTAGGACTTTTAGTAAAGAAAGTTAGCATTTACGATAAATGCTAGTGGAAAAACTAGGTTACATGACTGGCTTCAAAAACTTAGAAACATGCTAGTACGTTTTTAAAACACCAAGAGTGTTCTTCTTGCACCTAGAAATACTGCCTCCCTGTTTACTTTTGTCACTTACTTATAATGACACTTCTCGTTAGAAAACCTTTTGCACGTTTCCTTCTTGGGGAGGAACTTCCTCTGTCACTGAAATTGTCACCAAATGGTCTTGATTATGGTTTTCTGCATATTTGGTCTATTTTTTTTTATTAATTTTTTTTCTTTAGCTTTTCTCATAGGCAAATGCCCAAATGTTTATCTT
The DNA here is from genome assembly GCF_030014295.1 of Loxodonta africana. Lineage (NCBI taxonomy): Eukaryota > Metazoa > Chordata > Mammalia > Proboscidea > Elephantidae > Loxodonta > Loxodonta africana. The sequence goes on from NC_087342.1 coordinate 108,386,455, forward strand.
TAGGTGGTCATTCATATCAATTCAAGTACAGAACAGACCCAGATAAAATGACAATCCATTCATGTAGCTACTTAGCTGCCTCCCAAAATATTCAACTCACCTAGATAAAAGGTGCGCCTTTTTTCTTCAGAACTTCTGGCAGGGGTGTCTATAATTTAAAGCACCACTTTTTGGGGCGTGGGGGGGAATATGGAACTGTTTATATTCCTTAAGTGTGCCATGCTGTTTCATGCTTCTGTGTCAGCCCCTCCTGTTGGTCCTTCTTGACCACCCCTTCCTCTGGGAAGCCTTCCTCAACCATCACTTTTCTCAGAGTGAATCACGCTCTCATCTATGCTCCTCTGTATCTCATCGCTCTACTACATTTGCTGTTGTTAGGTGCCAACATGCTGATTTTCAACTCATAGCAACTCTGTGTGACAGAGTAGAACTGTCCTATAGGGTTTTCTTAGTTGTAATGTTTATGGAAGCAGATCGCTAGGTCTTTTTTCCTACAGAGCCACTGGGTGGGTTCAAACTGTCCACCTTTCAGTTAACAGCTGAGCGCTTAACTGTTGTGCCACCAAGGCTCCTTCTGCACGTCAGACACATCTCATGTATACTCATCTTCCTTTAGTATTTTAATTTGATTTAATGCCTTTTTTATAGGAGGTCAGCTTCTCAAAGACAGTGACAGTGTCTTACATATTCTTGAATCCTTTTACTGTAGCACAGTTTGGGGCCCATAGTAGGTGCTCTGTAAATCTTTAATGAAACAAGTATTAGTGGGAAAAAAAGATAAAAGAAAAACAGGAAGACAGGCATGTAGAAGAAAAAAGGGGAAGGAAAGAGGATTTTGTTCACCTGGAACAACAAGGAAAGGGCAAGACAATAGAAACTTCTTGCTGATAAGGACAGGAAATAGCACAGTAAGAGTGTGCATAAGCAGTACATATTTTTATCTCCAAGTCCTTTTGCAATGTGTTTCGTATTTAGGATACATATCAAGTCTGCATCTGTTTCCAGACTTGCTGCTAACAGTTAGTAAGAATGCCAACACATACTTTAGGTCCAGCTTGAAACCAAATGACCAAATAGAATTTTTGAAATCTATTTTATGGTCTGACATTGATTATAGCCATCGTGTAATACAGCGTTGAAGTCTTTTCTGAGAAAGTGATTGAAATTGTATCAACTAAGTTGTAAATCGAAGCAAAGATAGTCCTCTAAAACAAAGCAGCCATTTCTCACCAAGTCTTCCAGGCTGAATTTTTCCTGTACCTTCCCTTCCTTTTTTAACCGTTTCTGTATGATGTAGTTTCATGTCCTTTCACTGTCCTGGTCAGTGATCCCTGGACACACTGCAGTTTGTCAGTGTCCCAGTTACAGCCTGCCACCCAGATCCAAGCTCCTTTATTCTTGCCTCTGAACTAAAATGGCCTTAGTTCTTTTGGTAGCCATATTACTCTGTTTTCTCATATTTGCCACTTAATGTCAAGCTGCATTTTTTCCATTTCTTTACTTTTAGAGTTGTTTTTCTTTAGATCCAGGGATTTTTTTCTTCTTAGAACTTGTGGTAATGAAAGTTTGGCTAACCAGATAAATGCTGACGGAAAAACTAAGTTGCATCATTAACTTCAAAAAATATAGAAACCTACTATCCAAAACCTGTTGCTGTCGAGTTGATTTTGACTCATAGTGACCCTATGGGACAGAGTAGAACTGCCCCATAGAGTTTCCAAGGACCACCTGGTGGATTTGAACTGCTGACCTTTTGGTTAGCAGCCATAGCTCTTAACTATTATGCCACCAGGGTTTCCTAGAAACATGCTAGTACATTTTTAAAACACTCAGGAATGTGCATCTTGCCTGTGAGAATGCCATCTCCCCATTTCCTTTTGTCTTTCCATAAGTTGATTCTTTAAAGCTATCCCTGCTAGGTTTTATCTTATTAAATTCAGGTAATAGTTGCTGCCTGTCAAGAACTGTTTGGATCTTAATTAATGTTATACAGTATATTTGCTGCCTCTCAGCATTCCTTCCTATGTGGGCGGCCTTTCTTCATTTCAGTCATTCCGAGTCAGCTCAACAAATATCTGGTACAGACTTAAAATGTGCTTAGGCAGGCAATGAATAACAAGAAGACACGGTCTCTGCCCTTGGGAAGCTTTCAGTCCCCTTTAGCAGAGTTGATACAATTACATTGTGATACCAGACCATGGAGATGCCAAAATACTCGACGGTTGTTCAGGATTCTGGAGAAAGGAGATCTCTTTTGCCCCTTGGCTTTATTCATTCAATTCCATAACTAACTTACAGCCATCTCATTTAGGAAATTAAAAAAAAAAAAGTCAATTTCATTCTGCTCAGATATACCTTTACTCTGAATGACTTTAAAAATTACATTTGTAACTTAAAAAAAATTGCATTTGTTGAAGTGTGCGACTTCATAAGTTTTCTTAAGATGTGGCAAGAGTGTATAAGAGCTTGTCTTTTCCCAGATAGATTGAAAGCTTCCCTAGGCCAAGGGCCTGGCCTTCTAATCCTTGGCTATCTCTCTGTAACTTCTCATTTCATGCTCTGCATGTAATCTGCGTATGGAACCTTCTTGCACGTAGCAGAAAGGCCTACCCGACAGTCAGTGCTGCATGCTTGACGGTTACCTGTCCTGGACTGGCATTAGGAATTGGCTAATAGATCTCGAAGTAGAACTGTGTAGGAGATTGAGGAAATTGCCATTTAGCCTAATTTCATATTCCAGATACATAAGTACAGCCCTAGCATGTGATGTCTTATGGAATTTGCCAATATCTGTAATAAATCTCTGATAAAGCACTGTTAGCTGTATGCTTTAACATATACATTTAAATATGCATGTATTCTCTCTTCAGCACATTTAGAATACATATACATGTAAATATTCTTCACAGGTCTATTAATTGTGATATTAATAAATATCAGCCAAGGCAATAATTATTTTTTCAGAAGAAGCAGGACCACTGAAACCCGTATGTTTTACTATTATTATTTTTTACTTCGCCGAGCACTGATTTCCCAGGAAATGTTAATTGACCACTGGGTTTGGTAAAAGAAGGGAAAGAGAAACTACATGATTATTTTAAGTTAGTTATTAGGTTTGTTAGTACATAGAAAAAATTGTCAGGGGAGCCATAGAAGGATACAATTGGAAGAGGTAGCTAAATAAGTAAGAAGCCTTTTTATTATTAAAATCTTACATGATAAAAAGCAAATGACAACACACTTTAATTTGAATTGTTCAAAGTCATTTGTGGACAAGCCTTTATTTTGAACAGTGTTGAAATAAGTAGTCATTTTTGGACTTCTTTTTGTTTGCTTGTTTGTTTGTTTTTCCCTGCAAAGTAAACGGGTAGGCATATATTATTAAATTAGGTCAGAATTTAAATGACTTGGTCTGAGACAAATTTAGGATCCCATTTGACTATGCTGTCTAAATTACTTTTTGGATAATGACTCTCAAGAAGTTTATGAATCTCAGATCATGAAAAAGTCAAGTAAAAAATGAAAACAAACACACAAAATCTCTGCTTAGGCAACACTGTCCGTAAATATCTCAAAGGATTTCTTTAGCAGGAATGTGGTGTATTTTTTTCAGAGAGACTGGCGTTAAGTAACCAATCTAGAAATGCAGCCAAGCACAGCACACCTGGGAGAAGACGAGTGTTTCTGTGTGCAACCAAAATGGTCACCGTCCTAGCTTCCCATTGTAATGAGTAATAATGCCATAGTTAATGAAATAATAATAGCAGATGTAATGATGGTTATAAACACACTTGACCTTGTGCCAAGGAGAGCAGTGATTCATGATGTATCAATAATAAACCCATTTATGTGGTCACAATAAATCCACACATAATTAAGAAGAACCCTTTCTAACTAGAAACCACAAAGAAAATAAAAACAGGCTTTGGAAAAGAGGAACAATTCTGATAATCGTGCGATGGTGCTTATCATTAAAACAAAACAGAAACCAAATCCATAAGTTCCCAACTACAGCTTAGGAAAACACTACGTTCTCATTGTGGCTTATAGGTATGGTGGAGAGTTGACCTAAAATATTCCAAAAAGGAAAGAGTTTGACACTCTAGGTAGTTATACAGAGAAAATTAAAGTTGTTCTCTGACCTTCAAAGTGGGCAAGTATCATAGGTATCTTCGGAAGGCTTAACAAAACTTCGAATAGCCACTTTAATCCAGCCAACGACTAAATTACATAAATTGGGGCATACATCCAAAAGGAAGCCAACACTGGTAAAATAGCATTTGCTCAGTAAAACTGTGTTGAATTGATTTATCAGGAAAACATTTATTTCAAGGCCCACACATGCAGCATAATGACTAGTATGCACACCGTCCTTGGTGGTGTGTTGGAGATTGCACTTGGCTGGGCATTGAGGAACCTGTCTTCCAATTTTGGACGTACCTCTGAGTTCTTGAGCAGGTCACCTAACTTCTCTGGGTCTTAGTTACCTCATGTGAAAATGAAGTAGTTGAGCTAGATGTTCTCCAAGGTATCGTAAAGCTTTGAATGTCTGTGATTCTAAAATTAGGCCTGAAAGGGTAGGTTTTCTCACAGAAAAGATTTAGTGATCAACCAGCACGTCAGAAAACTAAATACCACTGTCCGTAATAACAATAAGGATTAGTGTAGCCATTGACTTATAAATTAAATTAACAGGAACAGCTACTACAGATGCCAAGAAAAGCTTTGTCTTGTGCTTCAGTTTATTCTGATGAGATGCAACCTAAGATTGGCTAATTAATGCCAGAACTTTACATTTAAACCTTCACACCTGAGCATAGCAGAACCTCAGTTTAAGATGAAGCCTCATATATGTGCGTGTGTCAGAGTCTGCAGACAGATTTTGAAACTCCAGATTTAATTGAAAATTAAGGAACTGTTTTATTGACTTTTTTTTCATTGTGCTTTAGATGAAGGTTTATAGAGCAAATTCGTTTCTCATTAAACAAGTAATACACATATTGTTTTGTGACATTGGTTGCCATCTCCCTGGCATGTCAACACTCTCTCCCTTCTTGACCCTGAGTTCCCCATTATCAGCTTTCCTGTTCCCTCTTGCATTCTCGTCCTTGCACCTGGGTTGATGTGCCCATTTAGTCTCATTTCGTTTTACAGGCCTGTCTAATCTTTGGCTGGAAACCTTGATGGCGTAGTGGTTAAGAACTCAGCTGCTTACCAAAAGGCCGGTAGTTCAAATTCACCGGGCACTCCTTGGAAATGTTATGGGGCAGTTCTACTCTGTCCTATAGGGTTGCTATGAGTCAGAATTGACTCCATGGCAGTGGGTAGTAGGTAGCTAATCTTTGGCTGAAAGGTGAACCTCAGGAGTGACTTCAGTACCGAGTTATTAAAAGGGTATCCGGAGGCCATACTCTTGGGGTTTCTCCAGTCTCTATCAGGCTACTGGTCTTTTTTTGTGAGTTTGAATTTTGTTCTACATTTTTCTCCAGCTCTATTTGGGACCCTCTATTGTGATCCCTGTCAGAGCAGTCAGTGGTGGTAGCCGGGTACCATCTAGTTTTGCTGGACTCAGTCTGATGGAGGCTGTGGTAGTTGTGGTCCATTAGTCCTTTGGACTAATCTTTCCCTCTGTCCTTGGTTTTCTTCATTCTCCCTTGCTCCAGTTTATTGACATTTTTAACATATCCCTGTGTGGTTTTATGTGACTTCACTGTGTTACACACTTTTCACTGAGAATGATTATGAAGATTTCTCTTACTGGAGAAGTGAGAATCTTATAAGCTAAGGGTTACTGAAATAAAAGAATAGGTGAGGTCTGTTCATAATACAATAAATGAGATCAGGTACTAGGCTTTCTATATTAAGAAATTAGATATATTCAGAGAAAATATTGAATCATAAAAACGTTCCTTTTGGTGAAACATTGCTATCATCGTGTTTTATGATCATAAGATTAAAAAGCTTTATTAATACAAATAATTACCAACTTTAATTCACTTGTTCTCTAAGCACTGTTACAGCCACCAGGGATACAGTGATGAACAAGACAGCAAAGCTCATGGAGCTTTTTCTCCTGACCTGTGGCATGGTGATTAAACACTCAATCTTTGGAACCAGGCTCCTTGGTTTAAATCCATGTTTCTTCACTCACTACCTATGTGATCTTGGAGAAATTAAAGATTACTTAGCTTATCTTTAGCTTAGTTTCTTTATCTGTAAAATGGGCATATAATAATACTAATCTCAAAAGGTTGTTATAAGGACTAAGGATAGTTAATATGTGTAAAGCTCTTAGAATACTGTCTGGCACTCAATAAATGCTAGCTATTTCTGGGAAAGAGTGGGCAATTAAAAATAAGAAAATATTATCTAGGGAGTGTACTCTGAAGAAGTAAAATAGGGGGCTACAATGAGGGGAAAACATTTGAGCTGAGATCTCTGTAACAAGGAGTTAGGCAAGGAGGAAGACAGAGGGCATTCCAGGCAATGGGAGAAAGTAGTACAAGAGCCTGTCAACCAGTAAACTAGTTGCCATTGAATTAATTCCAACTCATGGTGACCTCATGGGTGATCAGAGTAGAACTATGTTCCACAGGGCTTTCAATGGCTGATTTTTCAGAAGTAGATTACAAAACCTTTTTTTCAAAGGCACCTCTGGGTGAACTCAAACTTCCAACCTTTCAGTTAACAGCCAAGTACATTGACTGTTTGCACCACCTGCAAGGGCCCTTGAATGGGAAGAAATTGGAATGTGTAAAGAAAGACGCCCCGTGACTGGAATGTATAGAAGATGAGATCAAGTCAGAGAGATGGGTTGGGTCTGGGTCATGCAGGGTCTCTGCTGGTCAGGGTCAGAAGTTTGGACTTGCCATTATGTGACACAGTGAGCCACTGGCCATTGTAAGCAGGGTCATGATATAACCAGATTTCTATTTTCAAAAAGTCACTCTGGGTATTGATAGAAAATTCTAAGAGGAAAAGAGAGCAAACAAGGAGTGTGTTGGGAAGCGGTGGCAATCACTTGGTAAGAGGATGTGGGGGGATGATGACACTCTGAATTGGAGAGAAAGCTAGAATATTTTGCTTATATCATCGAAATAATATTAGTAACATTTCCCCTACATGTTACTTTACTTTAAAATGGATAATGCTGCATCTTATAAAATTTTAGTTAGTATCTAGACACTGTTCATATACCCCAAAGTGAAGTGGCAATTCAGGAATTAATTAATTAGGTGAATTTTCTAAAATTCAGACCAGAAACCCAGTTTGGGAGTCAAAATGTTTGATTTGGTTGTTTTTGTTGACACATTAATCTGAATATTTCCAGTAGCTTCCCTTCCCTGGCATAGTGCAAAACCAGATTTCAGTGCCGTGAAGTTCAATGATGAGATTAATTTTAACAACTCAGCTGGCATTATATTTTCTACTCATCCTCTTAAATTCCAGGTAGTGTGTAAAGTGAAGCCAGGGTCGACACCATCACTTGTCAGCCCTGTGAATGTAGCTAACCCAGGATAACTTCTTCACAGCAGATAAGTAATTGGGATATATCTTACACTGGAATGAATTTGGTTTGATAAGGGATGAGGAACTTGTTCTAAGCAGAATCTCATAACCACAAGCTAAGGTTAAAGGAAAAATCTTTAAATAGTATCACTCCCTCCTCAGACCCTTTAACAGTGTCCTAAGGAGAGATTATTCCCCCCAAAAGCTTCAGCTTGGGGCTCAAGAAATTAGTTTTCAAGGTCTTATGAAGATAATGGTTTTTCTTACATTTCTTGTTTGAAAAATAACAAGAGTCTTGTTCTCCTGGGACATGAGCTTCCTCTTTTTCTTGGAATCCCAAAGTGTAGAGGTGTGTGTCCTGAAAACCATTGGAACCATTTGGTTTGTTAGTTTGTTTTAAAGGAAAGGAGAGCAGTAAAATCTAGTTGGGGGAACACATTCCCCTAGTGATCTAATCTACTTAAAATTTATCTGAGGGGTTTATTTTGAGTTTTGAGTCCTAAGGACTAAAAAGAAGATACATTTCAAAGGACATCAGCATCTCTTAGATGGAAAATCCGGAATAATCCCAAAGGCTCTGAAAACTCTGTAGATTGGAGCTCTGGATGACAGGTTGGCTCTTCCTCTGGCTGTCAGACCCATTTTTAACCTTTCTCTCCGGCCTTTTCATTCAGAAGGGTACAGCAAGACAGAATAGAAGTCAGAAGATTTAATAGGAAGAAAATGCAAAAGTAGAGTGAGCAAATGACAGTTAGTACGCCACTGGAAAAAAAGAGAGCCATTATTTAAAGGAATGAACTTTAAAGACAGTGTATTTTATTGGAAAGAGGCAGCTCATGAGCTAAGAGATCTGAGTCCTGGTGGTATAAAAAAAAAAAAAAAAAATAGACGTATATAATTAATTCCCCTCCTCTGTCAGATGAGAGGCTGGACTTGACCATACTCTTGGTCCCCTACAGTCTTAAGGCTTTGGTACTCTTCCTTTTCATTTTAACACTGCAGTGTAATAGTAAAAAATCATGGCAAAAGTGGGTAAGGAGATAGATAACTAGGTATATATTTAAGGACCTTAAAACTAGAAAACTGGAGATGTGGTTGTGTTTCAGCCCATTTGCAGACTTTCTAAGCTAGTGTTGGAAGTGTCAGTGTTGGGCTTGCAAGTGGCTCCCTGCAAATGGCTGAGTCACGTCACCCTGCTCTTCTTTGCCATGCTTCTTGATATCTAAAGGAAAAAACTCAAAACTATTTCACCAAAGTGAACCTCACCAAAGGCTTTCTCTACCCACTTATCAATAAGAAGGTAAAGTTTCAAACCACAAAATATAGAACTTTGGGGAAAAAAAAAATCCCCCTAAAAATTTGCAAAAATCAAATAAGCAATACCATTTTAGGTTATGTAAAAGGCAAACTGAAGCCATTTACATTGAGGTAGAACTCTTCAGTTACCTAAAAATGTGGCAAGCAAGTATACTTCAACAAATATAACAAATAAGCAGGTTAGCATGCTGGAAATACAGAAAGAATAGAGACTTGTACAACTAAAATCTGTGAGTTAGGGCTGTTCAGCACCTTACAAATAACATTGATATAAAGAGGCCCGTGGCCCTGTGCAGTTAGATGACAAGTGGACTCTTGCGATAGGTCTAGCTGCCGTCTCCAGAAAATGCTGGCCTAACGGCTGGGTCAGCCAGAGAGGTAGAGACCAGGCAGATGCAACAGAACATGGAGAGGAAAACTGAAGACACCACCAGGAAGGAGCCACCTAGGGGAAGCTTAACTCTTTAGTTTCTCTGCTTCAGAAACTAGGGACATTAAAAAGAGCTAGGACACTAGGACTATATGTAACAGTGGCTTTCTGATGATAGGTATTACTTAAAACTTACAGATAAAGAACTCTATCTCAGAACCTAAGTCAGATCAGGAACAGAAGGAAATGGGAGAACAAGGAATTATGTCCAAAACAAAACAAAATAAAAAACTCGAACCCATCGCTATGGAGCAGATTCCGACTCATGGTGACCCTACAGGACAGAGTAGAACTGCTCCATAGGGTTTCCAAGGAGCAGCTGCTGGATTCCAGCTGCTGATCTTTTGGTTAGCAGCCAAATGGTTAACCACTGTGCTACCAGGGCTCCAACTATGTCCAAAGGAATTAGTAAAATAAGGGCATAGCAGGACTTAGCATTTGCTCTATTTAGTATTTGCCCTATTTATACTTAGTACTTACTGAGTAGCCTATGTTTATGCTTGATGCTGGTCAGAGAACCCAAAATAAAATAAAATTTGCCCTATTTATACAGGAGTAACAGGAATCCTGGTGGCACTTGGCTGCTAACCTAAAGGTTGGCGGTTTAAACCCACCAGCCGCTCTGCAGGAGAAGAATAATGGCAGTTTGCTTCCCTGAAGATTTACAGCCTTGGAAACCCTATAGGGCTGTGCTACCCTGTCCTAAAGGGTTGCTATGGGTTGGAATCGACTCAATGGCAATGGGTTTATAAAGGAGTAAGCTAATTTTCCATAGAAACAACTTTGGGTTCCAAATAATGTGCTTTTCCCACTGTGCTTTGTAACAGGAGCCTTCATATCAGAACAAGATATCGCTACAAAAGCCTGCTGGGTATCATCTTAAGAGGGATTTTTATCACACTGGTCTTTCCAGGCTATACCTGGGAACACCACCAATAATCCTTACGAAGTAGCCAAAGTTTATGCTTGATGCAGGTCAAAGGACCCCAAATAAAGTATAATTCACCAAATTCCCAGCCAGAAATAACAGTGAAAATAATCTACCTCTCGATTTTGTAGACTTTAATTTTTTTCTAGAAGTTAAATATATGCATAATAACAAAATGTTAGCACTCTAAAGTCTATGTTGTTATATGAGGGCCAAAAACCTTAAAGACAGTACCTAAATTATGCATAACCATACAGTCATGCGTTGCTTAACATCCACGAAATGTTACGTGAAATAGCAGGTTATGTGTTTTGGATGTAGTGTGAACACCGATTATATACACCTACTTCTCACTTATCAACTATCTCGTTATCTGACATTTTGCATTTATGACAATAGACAAAAACTATCATTGGGGTATTTTGTGCGTCAACGGGGAGTGGAGGTGATGGGGAGGAGGAGGAGGGCAAGGTTTGTGAGGGGGAGTGCGATCCCTGGGGGACGCAGGCAGTTTGTATTGGGCAGAGGAGCCAGGCTGGCCTGGGTGAGTAGGGGGGCTGGTGGGTAGTGCGCAAGAGAGGCGGCGGGGGGGGAGGGCGGGCCATGAGGAGGTGGCAGGAACCATGGCTGCAGGAGTCAGGCAGGGGCTCAGAAGTCTCTTCTGCCAAAGTTGCCTCTTTGCCATGTCCACAGCCTTCACTGGGCCCAAGTGACCGGGCCTCACCTGCCGGCAAGCCCAGGAGCTGCCTGCCACTGAGTCCTGTCTCTGGGACCAGCAGAGCAGGAAGGTGAAGAGGCGAGGCACAAGTCTGCAAAGGCCTGAAGCACAGTTGATGGTGGTGGGCCTCTGATGCTCCTGAGGTGGCAACCGGCCCCTGACCACCACCACTCCCAACCCCCACGGGCTCTATGGTGGTGGGGAAGGCGTGGGGGGAAGGGGGAACCTGCTACACCATGTGCATCCTGAGATGCACGGGGGTGGGGGGGGCACCCAGCGGGTGGTGAACGGGTAGGGGTGGGGGACACAGGTGCCTAAGGCATAGCCCCGACTCTCATGTAATGGCCTGGTCTTTGGAACCAAACTAGGTCAATAAGTGAGGAGTGGGTGTATTTAGCAAAGCTATATGGGTTTTTATATGGGATACTGTAGTGTACTGTACCATTATACGCCTGGCAGCACAGTCACTTTGTATACAAAAGACATGAGGTATACGTGTTGCCTGTGGGAAGCTGTTGGCTTTCCTTATGTCAGGTTACAGCTCTGTTAAAACCTTATGGGACCATGGATGTATATACTGTCCAACATAGCCAGAACAGATGTTATTCGGCCCAGGACTATATATTCTGCCTTGCAAGATTTGGAAAGATTAATATAAAATAGTATTTAACTTCAGATAGTTCAAAATCCAGACTACTTGCATGAGGTATCTAGAAAGAAAAAGAGAAATAGCTCACATCAGATGTCCCATGGAATGTGTGAGCCTAAAGTTAATTTTATCTGTTGACTGCTAAATGCAATGACAGGAAACTTTCTTAAAAAGCTAATTGTGTTTCCTGTTTCCTTTAGCCTCTGTTGCAAGCTGTTGTTAACGATTGTATTTTTTTAATTTTGTGGAAAAGGATTCTAAATTTTCTAATTGGCATATGTATTTAGGGACAGAACCTGGGTATATGTTTGTTTGTTTTTGCACCCTGAGTATATAAATCTACTACTTCTTTTTAAAAACTCTAATTCTGTGTTTTAATGAGTGGGGACCTTTATAGGAACAGCATTTCTAGAATTTTTTATTTTTGGCCTTCTCGGGGTTGTCTAGCATGCCTTAGAATTAGAATATTAGACTGGAAAATCCATGGAGCTGAGTTAGTCAGATTCCCTGATTTTGCCAAGGAGTGCATGGCTAAAGAAGGGGAAAAGGCTCTACCAGGTTCATTCTGCTAGTTAGGAACCAGTGCTGGGGCCACAGCCCATGTCTCCAACTGTTAGTCCAAGGCCCAATGTTTCAGAATCGTTTTCTCCTGCTACATTTTTGTAGTCTACTGACATTCTTTTAGTTGCTGTACTTGGTCAGTGTGATCTGAAGAAGAGGAGAGCTTATCCCCTCCTTCCTTGTTCCTTTTCTCTTTTCATCCTAACATTAAGTCTTTATACAAAGAGACTGAATAGGTTTTGCCCTGGCTCGGCAGTGGCACCATCCTTCTGGACAGCGCACAGTTACCTCCTGTTGTGGTCCACATCTGGAGTAGACTCAGTGGACGTTATTCTCAGACTGGGAAACCTAGGACGTGGGTTTTGTCTTCTTAGCAGTCAGAGAACTTCCATTGTTTGAGGAGCTGCTATTGCATCAGTGCATGTTTGTACCCCAGCGGACTGAGCAGACCAGGCCCTCCCTTTTTTTTTTTTTTTTTTGGTCTGCAAAACAAGTAGCTCTTCTCAGTCACCTTAATACATAATTAGGTGTGTCTGTTTACACTTGGTAGACAGAGAGCTTCATGTCCCAAAGAAATACAAGAAGCCTGGGAGCAGCCACAAACAGATGTGGAAAATGTCCATTGGTGGCAAGTTTATTACTATAGCACCAGAAATAAACATTGAACATGAAACCCCTCTGAAGGGCTGGGTGCGCGTATGGAGAGGGGAATGTTATCGAGCAGAGTAGAAAGTGAAAGGACCTCCTGTCCCCCTCCCCCGCACCCCCCCCCATTTGCTCTAGTATTTGTTTATCTCCTGCAACAAGGAAAATTTCACTATTTGGCTGTGGCTGTTTGAAGGTTTTTTGCCAAATGCGCAACAATCTGTAGGGTTTGATTTCTCTCAAAAAAAAAAAAAATACCACTTTGAGAACAAGTCTCCGTGTAACTAAGATGTGTTTGTTTTTGTTTAAATCACTCAGAAGAGAAATCATCTCTTGTCCATTGTTAAAAGAGAGGTTTCAATCAAAGGAAAATTCTACATATTCTAAAATATACAAACAGCTCTTTGAAACTGATGCCAAATCAAACTCTAAACGGGACGCTTTTCTTTGCAGAAGTTTTGAGTTAATTCCGTGTGCAGGGCTTGAGTGGAAAAACTCTGAGACTGTCAGAAAAACGAGTTACTAACACTACATTTGGATTCCCAAGTTACATAAGGAGCATTTCTCAGGATAGTTTGCAGACTCTTGTACATGATTTTAGGCTAACTCATAGCAATAAAGAAGAGAAAGGTTTTTGTAAATGAATGTAGATTTTATTTCTAGTGTGTAACTAGCAAGCTAAGTTCTTTTAGAAGAGTAAGCCAGTTTTTCAGTTAAATAAAAGGCAGTTGGTTTCTGATGTTATTGGAATTAAACACAGTATGTAAAAAGGCAGCCAGTGATCAATTCAAAAAAAGCAATTGAAATATCCTTGATTTTTAAAGAATACTGTCCTTTCCTCTTTCAGGATTTCTATTAGGATAAAAGGTAGTAGATGCTTATGAGGCAAGTCTAGTGGGAGAAAAAGGTACATAAATTAGGAGACCCAACAATTTTGTTTTGGCTTGGCCACTAATTAGTTGCATCCTTGGGCAGATGGTGCCCTCTTTCTTTGACTTTGACAAAGCTTCATTGATCAGTTGGTACCTGTCATGCCTTCCTCACAGGCTTTTTGTGAGGACAAAGTCAGAATATACATGTCCAGATTCTGAAAACTTAAAAAGCAATATATGTATTTGAAACATTATTATCTTTTTATTTAATTATTATTTTTGAGAGTCAGTGTCGATGTGGGACAGGACACTTTGCTGAGACCGAAGAAACTAGAAACAGCTTTTGTTCATAAGGTAAGGGGGCAAGCCAGGAGACAGAACAAAATATGTACCCAAAACTGGTGGTCAGAGCAGAGCTGTGGACCTGGAACTAACCTGAACCCTTTGGGTCCAGATAAACACAGGGATAGCAGATCAGGCAAGGTAGTCGGTGGAAGATAGATAGGTAGAAGCAGAAAGCATACACAATTGCAGTTAGAGACAAGGATTTAGGTCAAACCTGCTATTGCCATAATTTTCTTCTCACACATGTATTTTTTTTCCTTTTTTTTAAATTGTGCTTTAGGTGAGAGTTTATAGCTCAAGTTAATTTCTCATATAAAAATTTATACACATATAGTTATGTGACATTAGTTGCAATCCCTATAACGTGACAGCACACTCCCCCTTTCCACCCCTGCATTTCTTGTATCCATTCAATCAGCTCCTGTCCCTTCCGGCCTTCTCATCCTGTCTCTGGACAGGAGCTTCCCATTTGGTCTTATATATCTGACTGTACTAAGAAGCATATTCTTCATGAGTATTATTTATGTTTTATAGTCCAGTCTAATCTCTGTCTGAAGAGTGGGCTTTGGGAATGGTTTTAGTTCTGGGTTAACAGAGCGCCCAGGGGCCATGGCTTCAAGGGTTCCTCCAGTCTCAGTCAGACCGTTAGGTCTGATCTTTTTACATCAACCTGAGTTCTGCTTCACACTTTTCTCCTGCTCTGTCAGGGACTTTCTGTTATGCTCCCTGTCAGGGCAGTCATGGATGGTAGCTGGGCACCATCTAGTTCTTCTGGTATCAGGCTGATGGAGTCTCTGGTTTATGTGGCCCTTTTGTCTCTTGGGCGAATATTTTCCTTGTGTCTTTGGTGTTCTTCATTCTCCCTTGCTCCAAGTGGGTTGGGACCAATTGATGTATCTTAGATGGCCGCTCGCAAGCTTTTAAAGACCCGAGACATCACTCATCAAAGTGGGATGCAGAACATTTTCTTGATAAACTTTCTTATGCCAATTGACCTAGATGTCCTGTGAAACCATTGTCCCCGGACCCCAGCTACTTTGTTGCTCAAAATGTTTGGTTGTGTTCAGGAAACTTCTTAGCTTTTGGTTTAGTCCAGTTGTGCTGACTTCTGCTGTATTGTGTGTTGTCTTTCCTTCACCTAAGATGATTCTTGTCTACTATCTAGTTAGTGAGTTCCCCTCTCCCTACCTCCCTATCCTCGTAACCATTAAAGAATGTTTTCTTCTGTGTTTCAGCCTTTTCTTGAGTTCTTATAATAGTCACGCAGACATATTTAAATACTTCTTGTATGTCACCCTGAGAGGAGCTTCAGTGCATTTAAAGAGTTCCTGTTCTCAAGGAATTTATAAGCTGGTAGAGATGATAAGGTGCTCCCTCTGTACACCTATACAAGAGATGCGAATGAAGAAGTAAGTGCAGAGGAAGGAGAGGTTACTATAGGGAAAAGCAAGAAAATGTGAAGAAAGCTTTGAAGCAGAGGGGGGATTGTTAGGCAGATTTTGAAGGCTGCTCAGAATTTCAAGGGACTGAGATAGGGTAGGGGCAAGGACACTACTGGCGGAGAGAATAATGTAAACTAGAGCACGAAGGTGAGAAAATGTAGAATAGTACAAAAAGGGTCCAATTGGACCAGAATGTAGAGTTCACAAAAAAGTAAAATGAGAAACAAGACTGGAAAAGTAAGTTGTGACAACATTGCTGCTCCAGTACATTTTTTGTATGCCTAATATAGAAATGTATACACACCTGAGTAAAGAGCATGACATGAAGTCACACAACAGGTAGACATCATGAGGAACCAGAAAATCAGACTCTACATTCTGATCTAACTGGACCCTTTTTTGTACAATTCTATATTTTCCCACCTTGGTGCTTTGGTTTATATTATTCTCTCAGCCAGTAGTAGCCTCACCCCTACCCTATCTCAATCCCCTGATTAAGAACCCAGATAAGCCATCTGGTCAGAAGATACAAGCCACAAACAAAAGTAGACCTTGAGTCTAAGGCAGCCTTCTGTCACAACCAGGAAGCCTCTTGCATATTTCTTTCTGGGGCAGGAACCAATCCCAGGGCGTGATCAATCTAGGCTTACACTGGGGAGCAGGTAAGTGGATGCATCTGACTGTAGAGGGAGAGAGGGCAAAGATGAGGACAGGTCCTGACAGGGTACAGCTTGAGGCTAAAGCCTGCAGCTTTGATCCTAGATTAATATGGATTCTCTTTGGCCTGGGTAGCTGTACCTCTTAGAGTCGACTTACAGAGACTAAATGGCACTTTGGTAGTTTGGTTCAAGTTCTGGGTCTGGGGGCACTGGGCAGTTTAAGTCACACGGTTTAAGGCCCAGGATGGCCCCAGGACTCCTGGACCATACCAGGACTCTAGGTCTTTTAGGACTATCTCAAGGGAATTGTATTTGGGAAAAAAACTGTGACCCAGGCTTGTCTGATTTTGAGTGATACTGCCTCAGGGGCAGCTGCTGCCTGGAGCCGACCCTTGCTTTCCCTGGGCCTCTCTTCTGAATCAGCGCTAGACTAGGTTATGAGGTTATTTGCAACTGGATTGGTTTAAGATTTAGAGGAACAGATCTATTCCTCCTTTAAGAAGCAGAGAATTCAAGCTTTATCTGAAAACACAGCGGTGCATTCAAGGGTGGCGGACTGTGGTCTCTGTGGTGATCATTCACTTTTACAGACCTCTTCTTCCTACTGGAGTAGATATCTGTCTTCTTAGACGTGGCTTTCTACAGAAGAGTTTGGTTGGGCCGGGAGCTGAGTATGTGGGGCTAATCAGGAGTTCCAGAATTCTGATTCTCAACTCAGTTACTTTCTAGCTGGGACCAGTCTTCTCAGTTTTCTTCTTCTCTGGCCCTACTAGTTCAAATGGTTCCAATAAGAATGAAAGCCCTTTTGGGATTGAGACAGTTTTCCATTCACTGTGTACTTTTGCCAGTTCCCACTTACACGAGTCTTGTCCACTGAGATAACCTGAGAAATATAAAATGTGATTTGCTTGAGATCACTCTGAGTACGTCAATGATAAAGACAATATCAGAACTCTGGGCCTAGTTCAAGCTGACAGATAAGTGGCACACATTTCACATCCCATCCCCATATCCAGTCCCAGGTCTGTCTTTGACAATTGATCAGAGCCTCTTCTCATCATTGCCCTTCACGTAGCCATGACCAGTCTGTTAGAATTCCCATCAAAATGACACAGAGTCCCTGTACCTTAGAGGAGACTAAGGCAGCAGAGCCCACAGATCTGGGGCCAGGTCCCAGCCACCGGTTACTGGTCTATAACCACAAAGAAATCACTTAACTTTTTTGAGCTGAAGTGCCTTATCCATAAAGTGGGGTCAGTGGCATTGTCATCACAGAGCTATGTAGATCTGAGCCAACTCATCTCAGTTGTTTGATTAGCCAGTCTTTCGGCAAATCTTTGCTAACACCACAGGATACTGTGAACATTAAAACACATACAGGATTCTTAGGGCTGGGGAAAAGCAAAGACTGTTCCGTGAAGCAATAGCCAATTCTGGTTCCTAGCCCATCATCAGGCAACTTGAAGTTGGAGCATTCCACACAATGGGTTTAGGCTTGCTACCAAGCTTGAGAGAAATGCTACTCAGATTTTTCCACTGGAGCACCCCAAAGAGCAGAGGAAACTCAAGGGTTTCTTCACTACCCCCGCTTTCCCCAATCTTTTGGTATAAATCCAAACAACCCCAATCCCCTCCTTTGCCCTGCCCCACCAAGGAGAATATTTTCAAGTCACTTGTTTTATGTTAAAAGTCATATGAATCCTCCATCTTATTCCGTAATATGCCTCTTTGTTTTAATATAAAAATATTTTAAGTAACTAGTTCAGTTAAATTTCCCTCTTTAAACTCCCCCCCTCCCCCGCCGTCCCACATTTGTCCCCCTCTTGTATTTCATGCCTTCCTATCAGCTAGGCTTTGGTGTCTAATACATAACATCTCAACCAGTTCATAAATTTCTGCTTTTAATATAGTACAAGTTACCACTTGCACAGGTCATAGGAAAATACCAGGCTGTCTCCTCTGAATTCAGGCTTTTTTTGAAAGATTTACTTAGGAACAATTTATCATTTAGTTGCAATTTTTAAAATAATCTTAATTGACCACATATGTTATCAAATAAGAGCTGGTCTTCTAGCCTCTGCTTCCTCCTCCTCCCTCCCCCACACGCCTGCGCACTGCATTCTGCCGGGATGTCAGAAAATTAATTATGCCACTCTAGGCAGATGCCATCACAGGAAAGCCTCCTCCTGATTTATGGCAAGATTACTGATGTTAAAACTGTTATTTTTAGGAGGGAAAGACCATATCGCCTTTAAACTCCTCTCCCTCTTTTTCCTAGTTCCTCCTCTCTTAATTGTGCCTCCATGTTTTGGTAGCCATAAGTTATTAGTGGTTTTTAATTTTTCTGAAACTGAAATAAGGTCTGAAAGGGTGAATTTGTCCCCCCCTTTTTTTCCCTCCTTTTTTCCTTTTTTTTCCCCCCTCTGGCTAATCGGAGGAACGCAACCACATCTGAAGCCACTTGGCTCATTATGAATTTCATGGAAACTGATTCTCAGAAAGTGTTTCCATATGTGTGTTCCCAATATATCCCATCCTCTCTAAATGGGAGCAAAGATGTGTGCATGGGCTGGAAATGGCTTCAGGATGTGACAGAGCAGTCATATGACTGCTACGGCACCGGCACCGTGGGTGGCCCCTTCTGTAAGACACGGTGTCCTGGGTGCTGGCCTCCTTCCTGCAGCAGATCTGGTTTCAAAGACTATCCACCCTTCCTAGCTTTTAAAAAGTTCTTCATCAAGGCCTAGCAAGAAGATCTCTCTTTTTTTAACTCCCGCCCCCCTTGGCTCCTTCCTCTCTTACTCTCCCTCCCTGTGTGCACACACACGCGCACACACTCACACTTCTAGCTCCTATCCCCTTCCCCTTCACAAAAAGGAACTCTGTTATTCCAACAGTATCCTCAAAAATAGGGTGGGTTTAAGGAATGGCTAGAGTTCTAAAAATTGCCAGGTTCCTCCCCCCGCTTTTTGTTCCTTCAGCATAGCATACTTTCTTAGCTGTAGGATCAGCTGGTTTTTCAGAATTAGTGAGCGTGCAGTGGAAAAGTACAATTCATTACAACACGGAAAACAAATATTTATACTGGATAGTTGAGGCACTTTTCCTCTCGTTTGCAAAGCAATGGAGTTTGCTAGTCTGACCCTTCATTATCTTAAAAAAAAAAATTGATTAAAAGTTCTCATTTTGCTGGTTTCTTCTCCATTTCATTGCCTATCAGTGTGATCCGTTACATTTCCTCCATGTATGGCATATTTTTCCGATTATTATTTCATGAAATTAAAGGAAAATTAATTTATCGATAGATAAATTGACTGTGTTAATGTGAGGAAAGAGACTTGGGGCGAATAAGAAAACTGACATAAAACCTCTTAAAACCTCAGTGTGGAAAATGCAAGGTAATATTCTACATATAGTCTACAGTTGATTTTTGGATAATGTTTATAGAATCTTTTTGCTTCTGTCATGTTGCCTGCTTGAGATTATCCTAGTAATTCATCTGCTTAACAAATTTTCATTAAGCAGCCTAACTTTTCTCAGCGCCGTACTGTGTACTAGGTAGGATCCAAAAGAAGGATATGTGGTTCTTATTCTTAATTTGCTTTCTCTTTAGTTGGAAGAAGCCCTGGTAGTGCAGTGGTTAAAGTGCTCGGCTGCTAACTGAAAGGTCTGCGGTTCCAACCCACCAGCTGCTCAGTGGGAGAAAGATGTGGCAGTCTGCTTCTGTAAAGATTTACAGCCTTGGAAACCCTATGGGGCAGTCCTACTCTGTCCTAGAGGGTCGCTGAGGGTCGCTATGAGTCGCAGTTGACTCGACGGCCACGTGTTTGGTTTTTATAATTGGTTTTAGGTACATATTTTCATTTTCCAACTAAAGCCAAAACCCACTGGTGGATTTGGACTGCTGATCTTTTGGTTAGTAGCCGTAGCTCTTAACCACTACACCACCAGGGTTTCCAAAACCATTTATGATAACCAATTATACTTTAAAATGCATGCGGTAGTGAAATTTATATAGATAAATGACCAAGACTTGTATGGTAACAAGATTATGATAAGGATCTGAACACCTGTAAAGTCCTTGTGTAGCGGTGAGCTTTAAAGACAGGGCTTACTTTCGCTGCCAGCGCTGGGGAGAGTGTAGCAAAGCTCCAGTGATGAGCCTGGGTATATGTCATACCACAAGGCAGAAGGTTCATTCTGAGGAGTTGTGGGAAATGACATTGGAAAAGTAGGGCGGAGGACCCAAAATGTGCCAACAGCTTCCTGCTAACCACATGGTAACCTTGTGTTGCCACTCAGATACACTGTGTCTCCAGGCTCCATTTCTTTATCCATAAAGGTCATCTATGAGCTTTGATGACTCTGACATAGTAACTCTATGTACTAATCTAGAAATTCAGACAGGATGCGGGTTTTACCCTCTGTTATCGTTACTGTTGTTGTTAGGTGCCGTTGAGTCTATTCGGACTCCCAGCGACCCCATGACAGAGCATAACTGCACCATAGGGCTTTCTTAGCTATAATCTATATGGGAGCAGATTGTCAGGTCTGTCTCTTGTGGAGCCACCAGATGGGTCCAAATTACCGACCTTTCAGGGAGCAGTGAACACTAGACTGTTATGCCACCAGGGCTCCTTCATTACCTTTACTACTCAACGCAAATAATGTTGTCACCTCAGTGACAGTGATTAACCAGGATGATGAGGGAACACAAGTGTGCTAACCTTCCCTCAGACTGGCTCTCTTTCCTCTTCAGCTCTTCTCCCCAAGACTCCCAGGTGTGGACCCACACACAGATATTGGCTCAGAGGCAGGATAGCTGCTAGGAAAGAAGGGGGACTATCACACTGGCAAATCGGAGGCATCTGCTTTGGTGGCAACTGCTGTCTGTGGGCCACTGTCCACAGTGTGAGGTCAAGTGATGCGATGATGCTGGGAGGAGCTTCAAATGTTACTCTTTAAAGAGAGCTTTACAGGGTTTTATAGGTGTGGAATGTTATTTGAGTTACATATTAGGTTTGATGTCAGCACTGCTTAATGCTTTTTTAGTATCTGTTTCTTTTTTAATGTGTCAAAAATGTTCCAGTTATTGTGCAGATAGATTTCCTGCCCCTCAGACTCATTAATTCATTCATCCTTTAGCCATCCATATACCCACAGGACTTTTTTTTTTTTTTTTTCCATTTTAAGCTGAGAGGTACTATTACTAGATTCTGAGAGGGATATGAGAGGATAATAAATCATGACTTTTACCATCCAAAGCTTACTCTACATTTGGAGAGAACAGACTAAGAAACAGCTAATAATTCAGTCAAGTAGTGACTAAGGGCGAAAAAGAGCTATATGGAAAATAACGCTATTGGAACAGGAGGAAAATAGGAAATTATATAATAGAGTAGTTGGGGAGGGGGCCACCAAAATGTTATAGAAGGGGAAGAAGATTCTTAGATGCCTAACGAGAGCAGCTCTGCATAGGTCTTAGGTATTATATGTCCCAATAGAATGAATTCTGCGAGAGAGTTACTAAAGAGTACTTGGGCTTTATTTAGATTTGCAGAAGCAGTAACTCCTACCACTTAAAAAGCCCCAATGAAGCTTTGAAGTTACCACCCCAATGGCTGGGAAGTATGACGGCTTTTCATTCTGTACATTTATGCTCATACGTGAAACACATAGGAAGGGCAGAGGCCTCTGAATATGTCAGCATGTGTGTGGTCTGCGTAAATGGCACCTTTCCTTCCTTCTGCCCCTACTTGTCTCCTCAGCTGGGATGTGTAAATTCTGCTGCTTAGTGGGGATGATGCATGGGTGTAGGGTTTCCCAGCTGACAGCCCCCAATAACCCAGTCTGTCATTTGTCCCAAACTCCTGTGTCTTTTCATTCTAGAGATCTCCTTGCCCATTTTGAATCAGCCATGATTTATTAAGGACCTACCTGAATGAGAAAATGTGTCTTCAAGTTCTTGGTAGACTCCTAGAAGTGTCAAGTATTATTGTTACTAAGCATCGGAGAGGAGACAGACAAGTATTACGTCTCTGCCCTCAAGAGCTCACTCCCTAGTTTGGAGCCCACCATGACCCAAGACAACTAACATTAGAAAACAGGTGGAAAAGAGGCTGAGTGGGGGATTACCGGCCGTGGTAAAGGAGAGCAGAGGTTCTCTGTTATTCTCCCTTATCTTGGTTTCACTCCTTTCCACCTGGTTGGGTAAAGAGACTATTTTATTTTTCCTCATAGTCTTTGTGGGCAAGGGCAAGAAGTTTGTTTTTTTTTTTTTTTACTTTTAATGTTGATTTTATTTTTCTTTAAGCTTCATGAGCATTTTAGTAATATACTCTTCCCCATGTATGTTGGATTGTGAAAAACTGCTACTGCCAATGCTCCTGCCACCACCACCGTTGCTGTTTCAGTGAGCAAGATTTTGCAGCTCCTTTATGACAGCTACGTTCGTTTGTTTGCAAGCTGTGTGGCCAGAGGTGCAGACAGCGGCTTTGGACCAAAGTACATCTGTAGGAAACCAGCAGGTCTTAAGGGAATCAAACCTCTGACCTTGGTTTCATTCACATTATGCCCTGAGCAACTAAACTAATTGTCTACTATTTAGTAGAGTTAGATCAGCAATGATGATGAAAAAAGTTGTAAATAGTATCCCAAAGATAGTAACTCTCATGGGGCAACACTTAGGCACCTGAAGAGCCAACTTAAATATTTTTTTATTTAGGCAATTGGACTTCTAAGATAACAGATTCTATATCTCTATCTATATATGTCATTTAATATCTATATGTTGTGTATGGAAACCCTGGTGGCGATATAGTGACCATGTCTACCAAATTCTTTAAGGGTAACTAAAATTGCATATCTTTTGTGAGAAGTCAAAGAGGCCTGTCTTGTCATGGCTCTGCTTGTGTGATTTTGTAATTTTAAGTAAATGACTTACCTTCTCTGGACTTCAGCTTCCCTGTTTGTGAAATGGGGGTTAGACTAGAACTATCTGAGCAGTAAATTAGGGGCTGGAGTTTTCCATCAGAGTACCCCATCTAGCAGAGAAGTATAAATGGTACGGTACCTTCGGGGACCTAGAGGTATACCCTAAAGCTTCACAAGTGCAGAATTTTGTTGAAGCAATTTTTTGTTTTTTGCTTGTAAAAATTAACCTAAGTGGTATATTCCATTCCATATGTCATATTCATGTTTACTGTACCAGAAAGAGATAACAGTTGCTGCCTCGTCCATTCCAACTCCCAGCATCTGTGTACTCTTTTCCTCAAATTGAGTAAAGCCATTCCACCAGGAAGATGCAACATGTTTATCTTGGGCATCAAGTAACTGCTGGCAGTCCCTCCCGGTACCACTGAATGTAGGCACACACCATTTTGAGACTCTTGAAACTAGATGATTTAGTGTTGACTGTAGCATCCTCAGCTTCTGAGCCAACTTCCATTGCTTAGCAAAGAGTAATATATTTTGTACATGAAAAGGATACATGGATAACAACAAAAAGAATGGATTTGTAAAGGTTGTTTCCTGTTATTTTCGAAAGGTCTCCTAGCCATCTATGGTTTTATTAATCAGTAGGCTATAAAGCCAAAGTGAGGAATTTCAAACGGACTCTGGGGGGCTCTGAGGCTGTAAGGGACTGGGGCAGTTGCTGAGCTTTGGTTTAATGTTTATAAAATTAGATCTGGGTAATAGCACTTTTAGAACTCAATAGGCTTTCATCTTGTGAACTCTTTTAATAAGTAGAATTTACATTTTCTTTACTTTTGTTTTTTAGTTCAGTTTATGTAATACCCAGTTATATATACATTTTTTTAGGTTTGTGGCTTTAATGTGGTTACTGACACAAGGTATGAATAGTTTAGGACACAATGCCAAAATAACCCAAGAAGGGGGTCTAAAAAGAAACCTGAGTTTATGTAAGAAACAGCTATTGGAAGTATAAACACAACCTTATGAGATGAAAGAAAATTTAATTCTGTTATTTGTTTCTGAAACAGTCATAAATACGTTGAAGGCTACAAGGAAGGGGTTTATACTCTTTCTTTTTAAGCTTACTATTCTCCTACCTCCCTATCGTGGGTAGTTATATACAGGATGTCATGTTGTACTACATATAAAACTCGTTGCCATCAAGTTGATTTCGACTCATGGTGATGCTATAGGGCAGAGTAGAACTGCCCCATAGGATTTCCAAGGAGCAGCTGGTGGATTCCAACTGCCAATCTTTAGCAGCCAAGCTCTTAACCACTTTGCTACCAGGGCTCTGGTACTACGTATAACCCATTGCCGTCAAGTCAATTCCAACTCATAGTGGCCCTATAGGACAGAGTAGAACTGCCCCCATATGGTTTCCAAGGAGCACCTGGTGAATTCGAACAGCTGACCTTTTGGTTAGCAGCTTTAGCCCTTAACCACTATGTCACCAGGGTTTCTGTACTACATATAGTAAGCTTTAATATTTCTTCACACAGAACACTTTGCAGCATGTTTCAGAAACATTTCTTGGTAACTTAAAATGACTCTGCAAATTCCAGACAATTGTATTGTTTATAAGTTATAAAAATTTACTCCATAATCCCTTTAGACTCTACATTAGCTCTTTGCTCAAGACATTACAGTCTCAAATGACTAGGGGTGATTGGTCAAAATACTGTAAACCTAGCAGAAATTTGTTACATTGTTTTCTATAAACCACAACCAGAGCTCATTAATTGAAAAGTGAATGTCAATTTGCATTAGCAAGCACCTATAAACCAAAAAGGTACAGCGATCCTGGCATGTTACGGGTAATAAAAACATCAGCAAAATATATCAGGTAAAATAGGGAAGAAGGTTTGGGGGAATAAATTCAAAAGCATATTAGAGTTTACTGGCAGGGCCCCACATTAAGGGTTTTAATGAGGTTTCTGCATCAAAATAAGTGAAACCAGATGGAATTTTAATTATTACTAGGGTATATATTAAGTACAAATACACATGAGGGGTTTTTTCCATTAGCATGCCTATCCGTGTGAACTCTGCATCTGTGGGGGGCAGACGTTGACGTTTTAAGTGTGACTTCTTTCCGTTCTAAATTGCTCATGTTAGTCTGGTTTCTTTCACATGATCTGAGCATTGAACTTAATACATAGAGAAGTAGCCTGCCTATAACTATTAGCTCTGCCAACTCAAGTTCACCTAGACACTCTGCAATGTACAGGCTGGCTGAGGAACATCTGTGGCTTGTGTTTAGTGCCAGTATCGTGTAAGGCCATGCACAAACATGGCGTGGGCAAGACGTTAAATCTCATCAGCTCCCCTTTCTATTCAGTCCTAATCACTTCCTACCTTTTTTTTTGAGGGGGGAGGGGTAAAGGGTTATACATTTATTTTATTTTGTTTTTTAAAATAATTTATTTTTATTCTTGTTGAGAACGTACACAGCAAAACGTACGTCAGTTCAATAGTTTCTACATGTATAATTCAGTAATGCTGATTACATTCTTCAAGTTGTGCAACCATTCTCATCCTTTTCTGAGTTGTTCCTTCCCCATTAACATAAACTCACTGTCCCCTAAGGTGCCTATCTAATCTTTCCAGTTGCCGTTGTCTATTTGATTCCACATCCCGTTGCTGTTGAGTTGATTTTGACTCATAGTGACCCTATAGGACAGGGTAGAACTGCCCCACAGAGCTTCCAAAGAGCACCTGGTGGATTCGAACTGCTGACCTTTTGGTTAGCAGCCGTAGCTCTTAGCCACTATGCCACCAGGGTTTCCCTTGGTCCCACATAGTTAGGTCTTAAAAGAGTGTAATGTTCAAGGCAGACATTCTTCACTAGCAGAGCTAAACTATTGTTTGGTTTTAAGAAGACTGTTGTCTTAGGACAGTGGTTTTCGAGGGTTCATCCAGCCTCCATGGCTCCAGAAATACTTTCGACATTTTTAAACTTGAGCTTCTCGGGTTTTTGTATTTGGGAGGAGCTGTAGAGGCAAGTGGAGGATGGAAGAATTTATAAAAAGCAGAATTACTGCCTGAGCTATGCTAGTTTTGGTTTGTCATCTTCAGAGTGTTTGCTTCTGATATTAAAAGCTGCTCACCAGCTTTTCACCCTCTGCTTGTGGGCCTGTGGATTCTGGGAAAGTTCTTAGGAGGGATGGGAACGTCTCTGTCTACCCCTTCCCCAAGGCTGTTGCTTCTCCTTCTGTCTTGGAATTCATGGTCATAGAACACTAGAGCTGGAAGGGAACTTAGAGCTCATCCCCCTCATTTTACAGATGATGACACTGCCACCTCTGACTTCTGCCTCTGGCCTTCCACTCTCAGTAAGAAGAGCCAGGCAGGTGAGACTTTTAACAATTGCTGGGCTGGGCAGGGCTGGGCTGGGCTGGGCTGCCTGATTGGTACTACTCCATGTCTGAGAGAAGGTTTTGTTAACTACACATTGCTTTTAGTCACATTTTGTTGCAAATGCACATAATGGCACTTACCCCTAGCGTTTTGTGAAGATCACAGGCAGTGTTTGCATTTTAACAAACGTTAGCAACCCTGAATCAGCACCATTAAAGGAAAGTATTAGGATTATCCCTTTAATAAGAAATACTGTAGCATCCAAACACAAGGGCTGAATAAAAATGGGGCTGAAGAAGTACCTATTCACTCAGGCCTTTGAAAATTACGAAGTGCTTTCCCTTCTGGCCAAAAGCTATAGGAAAAGCAAATATATGAGAACTGAAGAATTGGAAGATTTTAGAAACAGTTAAAATCTTAACAGGAACAGTGTCAGTAATATAAAGGGGCTTATATCAATGCTGTCAATTCTAGAAAATGATAGTTCACTCCATCTTTAAAGATCACAACTTTAAGTTTTTCAGGCGTTTCAGAAAACAGATTTTTATGTGACATGGTTTATATAACTGTGGTTTTGTAAGTCAGACAGCAAAGATATCTATTAAGGAGGCATACTGTTAACTATAGGAGTTAAAGGATTTCGCATTTAGGGAGAGCCATCTTTGCTTCTAAGTTACTGGTTCAAATTCACCTGAAGCTAATTCTATAGGATGGGTATGAGGTGCATTGGCTTATACCCCTTTGCAGGTAGTTAGCCTTTCACAAAAGCTACTCTCTGCACCTGGCCTAAATTAGGTTGTCTCTTGTTAAGACTTGAAATTGAATGATTCCTAAAAGGCATTAAGGCCTTCTCCTCTCCCCACGTTCAAACCCTATTTATTTAGCTTATGACCCTCGGCAGAATTTCTGGGGGCTAGACTCTCCCTACATACCCCAGATAAGTAAGATAGTTCCAGATTACATTGAAATCTGGTTTGATTTCAATATTACTAAAATGAAGACTGCAACAAGATTGTAAATTATTTTACCGGTTGAGAGGGGTGACAGGCACACATTAAGGTCTCCTTTTGATGTTCCTTCATTGATGATGGGGCCCTGCCAAGAGTACCAATAACAAAACTGATCATTTGGGGGTTTCTTTATATTGGATTGAGAAAAATAAACTTGTCTGCTTTGTAAAAATGTCACTTCAAATATTTGAAGTGCAATGAGAAACAAAAAGGGGAAAAAAAACTCAATGATGATTCAGTTTTTAAAGCCTGGTGAGTGTTGGGTTGGTTTACACATATGACCTAGCACACGTATGGGTTTTTAAACCCTTTTGGGATTCTCTGGGGGTGAAGAACTTAAGGATAAGTACTGAAAGACTGTAAAGTGACTGGTGCATTTAAAGGTCTGTTTGTGACTTGCTGGTCCTTTTTGGGAAAGCTTAAGTTTTCTTTTTTCTTGTAAAAAAAAATTCTATCATTATTTTAATTGATATTTACAGATTTTTCCCCCATCTTCTGTTGTAATTTTTAGGTGCTTCAGAACTGGGCCCTTTTTCAGACCCCAGGCAGTTCCCAAGCATTTCATCCCTCACTGAGAGCCGCTTCTCCAACCCACGAATGCACTATCCAGCCACCTTTACTTACACCCCGCCAGTCACCTCAGGCATGTCCCTCGGTATGTCCGCCACCACTCACTACCACACCTACCTGCCACCACCCTACCCCGGCTCTTCCCAAAGCCAGAGTGGACCCTTCCAGACCAGCAGCACTCCATATCTCTACTATGGCACTTCGTCGGGATCCTATCAGTTCCCCATGGTGCCGGGGGGAGACCGCTCTCCTTCCAGAATGCTTCCGCCATGCACCACCACCTCGAATGGCAGCACGCTATTAAACCCAAATTTGCCTAACCAGAATGATGGTGTTGACGCTGATGGAAGCCACAGCAGTTCCCCAACTGTTTTGAATTCTAGTGGCAGAATGGATGAATCTGTTTGGCGACCATACTGAAATTCTTCAGCCGTGGCCCAGCGGTATCTGGGAGCCACACCCCAAATGTATCAATATATACATATATAGAGTGCATATATATGTATATCGATTAGCTATCTACAAAGTGCCTATTTTTTAGAAGATTTTTCATTCAGTTAGTTGCGATCTTGCAACCATAAGAGGGTAGATATTGAGAAGCCAAAGGCCCAAGAGAGACAATCATAATCAGGTTTCAGGTTGAGTTTTCTATTTAAAATGAACTGTTACAAAGGAGCAAACAAAGGAAAAGGTATTTTTGTTGCCGTTGTTGTTTGGTCGATTATCATACATAACCTGCTGATTCAGGCAATTCAGAGAGGTGGACCCCAGGCTCAGGAGGAAGGAGAGCAAAGCCGCTTCCTCCCTGTGCTTTGAAACCACACACCCTCATGGCTGCAGCTGTGTATGGACCGGTGCACTCTGCAGACCAGCTTACAAAGCCAGTCGAGGTGCACGTAAAGGGAAAAGAAGTAGAACGGACTCTTCCATTACAGTACGATCCATTCAGAGTAACTGTTCCCAACTAGCTTTCAGACTTGCTGCAGGTACTCATTGGAACTGTTTGGTTCAGTATTTTTTCTACTCTAAGAAAAAGTGACTTCAAAAATACTGATCAGGATAGATTATTTTATTTTACATTTTGTACTTCTCCTCCCCCTTTTCCCATTTAACCAAAAGGAAGTCCCACCCCCCCAGCCCCCCTTTCTCCTTTTATGCAAACCTGAAAATGGCAATACCTTATTGTAGCCATAATGGTATAGATAGTGTTTGCGTTTGGCTGCGTGTTATTTGTTTTCTTTTTATTTTTAAATTATGAATATGTGTAAAATCTGAGGTAACTTGCTAACGTGAATGGTCATATAACTTTAAAGATATATTTATAATTATTTAATGACATTTGGACCCTTGAAACATTTCTTAGTGTATTGATATGTTGACTTCGGTCTCTAAAAGTGCTTTTTAATAAGTAACAAATTTCTTCAGTGGGCTAGAGCCATATCTGAAACATTGCTAAGCAATTTCAGTTCATCCAGACACAATGTGATTTTTAAAAATACTTCCATCTCCAAATATTTTAGATGTAGCTTGTTTTTGTGATGTATGAAGGAAATGTTATGTTTCGTTCTTTCATATCTTTGATTGCCTCCAACACAGCTTTGCCTTTTTAAGCAATAATTAGGAGTTCAAGAAACAACTCTTAGCCCTTTATCACTTATGTTGCCCTTTATTAGCATGAAATGCTGGAACGATATGGTTTCCTAATTTCTTTCAAATAATTATGACTCTTGTCATATTGAAAAAAACAAGCACAAATGAATCATTGAACTTTAGAAAAATGTTCTGTGGTTTCAGAGTTAAGCAGAACTCTAAATAGCCAGGCTTCATAGTGAGGACATAGTCAGCCTAAAGCCACACACGTGGATGAAGATTCAATCATGATATGCGTAGTAGGGGAAAGCAATGTTGCACCAGGATTCTTAACCAACCAGCCTTACCAAATAGTAAAAAAAAAAAAATAAATCCCATAAAAACCCATGCTGTCGAGTTGATTCCAACTCAGAGTGACCCTATAAGACAGAGAACTGCCCCATAGAGTTTCTAAGGCTGTAATCTCTACGGAAGCAGACCGCCACATCTTTCTCCCGCCGAACGGCTGGTGAGTTTGAACTGTGGACCTTTCAGTTAGCAGCTGAGTGCTTAACCACTGCGCCACCAGGACTCCTTAAAATAGTAAATCAGGGAACCCAAATCTGCCTTACCCACAGCCCTACTGGCAGCTTGCCACAGAATTTGCATTTAAAGGAGCAGAATCGAGCCACTTTCCTCTGGGAGCAGGCTCCAGCATGTAGCTGATCTGAGAGAACACAAAGCCTGTGGGGACCGACAGTGCAGCCTTTGACATTCGTATTTCACAGAATGGAAGGCGACGGCAGGACCAGGGTATGTGCAGTTTGGTGTCTACAACCATGTCTGAATTTGAGCCACAGCCATCCTATGGGATGCACTTTGACTACTCTTAGCAGCAACATGGCAAATCCCCAAGTGTCCTTAATCTAAGCCAGGCTCATTTAATGACACCATCAGGCAAATCCCTGTCCTTCTCCCCCACGGGTCAGTGTCCCTTCATTTTGGCAAAGTGGTTAAGAGCCTGGCTGCTAACCAAAAGATCAGCAGTTCAAATCCACCAGTTGCTCCTTGGAAACACTGTGGGGCAGTTCTACTCTGTCCCATAGGGTCACTATGAGTTGGAATCGACTCGCTGGCGACTGGCTTTATGTTTTTTTTCCCCCCAGAACCAAAAGGATATAGAGATTTGCCTCCAATCTCCAGAAGCCTTTTACTCTCTAGTCATTCTTGAGCCCACCATTGTGGGCAGCCAAACACTGCAGGGCAGCTTGTGGTGCAGACAGGCCTGCATTCCTTGCCTTGGAGTCTCCCTTAGAATTCATCCCAACTCCCTCTGATAAAAGGAGCCCTAGTAGCACAACGGTTAAGAGCTTGGCAATGGTCAAGAGCTCGGCAGCTAACCAAAAGGTCGGCAGTTTGAGCCCACCTGTTGTTCTGTAGGAAAAGACGTGGCAGCCTGCTTCCATGAAGATTTACAGCCGAGGAAACCCTATGGGACAGCTCTTCTCTGTCCTGTAGGGTCATTGTGAGTCGGAATCAACTCAGCAGCACACAATAACAATGATCTTCTAATGAAAATTGAGGGGAAAACAAAACAAACAAAAAAAACTTTGCCTTCTAAAGGTCGTATACCAAGTATGCTTAGATAGATAAGCCACTTTTCTATTACTTAAGATGGAAGTAGGAATTGATACTATTTATTTTTTGTGTGTGGTAGCTTGAAGCATGCCACTGTCCATTTATTTTTAAGTGTAAAATATGTATGTTTGTTTCAGCAGCACTTAAAAAAGCCAGTGTCTGGTTACACATTTCAATTTTAATAAATTGACATAAAAAGTTAACGCCAGTGCCAGCTGCACCGTATTTAATAAAAATGGTACTATATTTGTGCATTATTTTTTAAGTTAAAAGGGCTTTTTTAAGTTTACAGTACACATACTAAGTGGTTTTAGGGATGCTTTTGTGTTGAAATGTTATTATAGTGGCTGCAGGCAGCAACCCAGAAACACTTTAAATTTTTTTTTTCCTTTGGAAAAATTCAAGCACTTCTTCCCTCTATCCCCACTCCTACCACCCTGGAGTAATTCACTTTTTTTTTTTTTTAAAGATTAAATTCTGCCCTTTTTTTGGCCTGGGGGTTAAATTTTTCTTCTTCTTCTTTTTTTTTTTTTAACTGAACCTTAATTTGCACTGGGTCATGCGTATGGTTTGAAGTAGTGTATCCTACAAATACTACTATAATGGAACCAAATACTAGTCAACACTCTATTTCCTCGGAATTAAAATAGCATGGTCCTTGATGTAGCACATGTGTTGCTGGAGTTTACAGAGTGACCAGTGAGACCACATGGCTAGCTGTTTCAGCTGTCTCACCCATTTTAACTTAAGTTAGGGTTCCAGAAAAGTACCACAGCTTTGGTTTGAAATTAGTAGAATAACATCCAGTCTGGAATCAAGAGATTAAATAGATGAACTCTTGTTTCCTCTTTAGACTGTCTCACCCCACCAGGGCCCTTATAAAATTGAGCAGAGAAATCCACACCATGAGGGACCATCCATGGCAAATTCAGAGGGGAGGAGAGGTGTGTGCTGGCTTAAAGAGTTCCCTCCATTCTGAGAAAAGGGACTGACTCAGAATCTAGGTTAATATATGAAAACACAAAGCATTAGCAAAAACAATAAGTATGCCTACGATATGCCAAAAGAACAATAATAAAGAAAATAAACAAATAAAAGACAACTCTTCCAAACCTTGAATTTGTTGTTCTTGAAACGATAATGCATTTAAAAATCTTTTCTATGTGAGAACTTTTAGATGTCTGTTTACTTCATGTTTACAAATAACTGTTTGCTTTTTTAATGCAGTACTTTAAAATATATCAGCCAAAAACCGTAACACAATAATTTTTTTTTAGGTATTTTGAATAAAACTCAATGTTTTTTGGATATGCTTTACCATTCTTAGATTTCTGTGGAACAAAAATATTTGTAGCATTTTGTGTAAATATAAGCTTTTTATTTTTATTTTATTTTTTCCAATTGCTGTTGCCCAAGATTTGCTTTCCATGCACATATTGTACAAATTCTGCTTTGTGCCACAGATCGTGATTGTGGATGAGTTTACTCTGAACTTCAAAGGGACTATTTGTATTTTATGTTGCAACTGTAAATTGAATTATTTGGCATTTTTCTCATGATTGTAATATGAATTTGAAGTTTGAATTTAATTTTCAATAAAATGGCTTTTTTGGTTTTGTTATGTGTGTACGCTGGGTCTTTTCTCATCCACGGCTTCTTCTCTAGTGTGATGTCTATTTCTGCCTACACCTGGGCACTTATCGGTCTTAGGACTTGTGAGGGCTGATGAAACCAGAGAGCCTATGTTACTGGCAAGAGAAAAAAATCTTGGTGAGAGCTGTCTTCTTGTTTCGTCCTACTCCTAGAGAAGGGTGGGAGAAGAATCTAGCAGTGAACTCAGTTCCTCATCAGCCTGTGTCTGAAGGAAAGAGGACTCTCTCCATCCTTGGGTAAAACCCCTTATTGCAGCTCTGGGACCAATCTGAGTATATGGTTGGCACCTCAATAGTTCTATGACTCTAATCTATGGGCAAATGAACAAATGAATCCCTGGCTATAGTCAGAAGATCTCAGGCAGCCTAGCTAGCTGTAGGGGCTAGTCTATTTTCCTTTCCATATCTCTTTGGGGTTCTTAAAAAGAAAGTCAACCAAAGCCCAAGGACGAGTAAAAGTGAACTTCTGTCCAAGGCTCCAGCCTCAGAAAAATTCTACTAGTGAACACAACTATAGAGATTTTTTTTTTTTTCTGGGCCATTGTTTATTTTTGGTGAGTCCCTCCCCTTCTATAAGGTTGAGGGCCTAGGGCTAGAGTGATTGCTTTCTTTCTGTCCTGTACTTTCTGTACTCTTTGGCTTACCACAGTTCTAAAAGAGGGACCCAGGAAACTGTGGTACAGAGAAGCTCTGGCACTGGCCACGTTAACCCACATCACACTGAGAGTTAGAGGCCTCCTTTAAAAGGATCTGCTTGTTCTTCACCCTCTGGCGCTGTTTTCTGAGAAACCTTGGGAACAGCTAATTTCTAACAGGGGACATCCTAAAAGCACCTGAGCAAGGTTAGAACAGGGAACTTGTTTGCAACTGTTTGAGGGTGTTTATTTATTTAAACTAAACATCTGCACAGCTTTTCCAAAAAGGTATTCACACAGCCGGTGGGCACCGTGTCTTTCTTTTCCTCTCTGGTTTTGTCCAGCAGTGTGGTTTGGGGTGAGTCATTTACTTCCCTAGGTCTCCGTTTCTTGGTTTATGCAAGATTTTGAGCTACACTTCGGTGCTATTGACATTTCAGGCCAGATCATTCTTTGGTGTGTATGTAGGGCGTTGCTGTCCTGTGTGGTTGTTGGACATTTAACACCATCCCTAGTCTCTACCCACTAGATACCAGTAACACGTCCCTAGTTGTGACAACCAAAAATATCTCCAGACATTGCCAAATGTCCCTTCTGAGGCAAAATCACCCCTGATTGAGAACCACAGGGCTAAAGGCTCTAAATTTTTCTATCAGGCTTCACTGACAGAGCCAGGCAGAAGACTGAGAGCTTCTTAGAGATGGATGTCTGTGGACCTTTTCATCTCTTCACCTACTGGGGCACCGAGGCTTGGATGTGTTGTGAGGGAGGCTCCTAGCTTTCCCATCTGTACTTCTTCCCCCTGGGTCATGCATCCAGTGAACAGCACAGCTGTGGGGCTTTGCTTGGCCGTATTTGTCATGACTGCTTATGTTTCTCACTGGAACTGACAGGCGGAAGAAGGAAGCAATTTCACCAGGTCTTTTGACCTCTTGTGTTCCCTGCCCCCCAAATATTTAATCATTGGACATTTCTGCGAGAGTGGGTGTTTCCTGTTAACTCAATCCCAGCCGAGACTGGCCTAATAAACACCTCAGCTCTCTGTCGCAGAGTTTATTTGGCTGGGAAATGGGTATTACCATGTAAACAGGAAGCCCCCTGAAGTTATTATCTACAGATGCGGTTGAAGAGCCACATGTTTATGTTTACGGGATGTAGAAACAGTCTGAAAAGGCAAGGGAGGAGGTAGGGGAAGCCCTTATTCAGTGAGTGAGAGCGGGTCCTACAGGTCTTCAAGAAAAAAAAAAAAAATTTTTTTTTTTTTCTGGAAATGGGTGGTAAATAGTAATGGCAAGTCTACCTAGGCAAGAGCTCCAACAATGCTGGCTTGTCTGATTCAAGCAAACACTGCTACCTAGATTATCAAGTTAACAGTAAGCAGTCCAGCGAACAGCCTCTCTCCTAATGATCTGAAAATCATTTTAGAAACCAGTCCTGGGAAACAGTGGGTCTGGGGCATCTCAAAGATTAAAAGGCTTATGTGTCATCTTATATTTCCCTAAGTTTTTTGGGGGGAAGAGAGGATCACTCAACTGATTATCATAGTTTTAGTGAGTGAGGCCAGTTTACCTGTAAAATCCCAGTCAGGCTCATGCATTTGCTCCTGAAATCAGCTTTTAAGGGGCCAGGAAGGACACCTTCACACCAGAGTCTTCAACGCCTGAGGCGCCCAGGCGTGGGTGCAGTGAATGTACAGGCCATGGGCCCGCCTGCCTGCACTTCTAGGACTAGGGACGCCGGGCTTACTCTAAACCACTCCCCCCACCCACTTCTGCTCTTCCTTCCTTGGCTGTCTCCTTGGGGCTGGAGAAGGTGCTGAAGAAAGGCCAGGTAGGAACCAATGCGTGGACAGCTGGGGCACTGTTTAACCTATAGGCTCTGCGCAAAGACAAAGGAGTCTCTCCCTTCCTCCCCACCATTCCTGTGCACCCTGATAAGCCTTTTCTTTGTGACTTTCCAGAGCCTTCTCAGCAGCAGCTAGTCAATCAGGAGGTCTTAGGAATTTTTTAAAAAATTATGAATCAAAATTTAACAAAGAAAAGGATCCACTGTAGATGCAAAGGGTAATATACCAAGGTGTGTGTGTGCGGGCGCGTGTGTGTGGCGTGTGTGTGTGTGTGTGTGTGTGTGCGCGTGTACCCAAAGGAGGGAGGATGGGGGTAGGAGGGATGGAAACGGATGCCTTAGCTGCCATTCAGGGCAAGATGAGGCTCACCTCACATATACATGCTGCTTGACACAGCATTTATTTGCCTTAGTTGTTTGTTTTCCTGCAAATTCTGCAAAAAAGCATCTCACAAGTGGCCAAGCAATTACTCTTCTTCAAATGAGTTACTTAGAGGGGGCTGGGGCCACTGGATGCTCCCTGAGACATTAGTTAAGGTAGCATGGTGAAGATGGCATCCTAGAAAAAAAAAGGGGTTATTAATTTTTGTAAAACTTTTATTCAAAAGCTGCTTGTGACTCAGTCCAGCTCTACTGTTCAGACATGCCCAGCCAGTTGGAAAGCAGAGGGATCAAGTTTCTGGAAACCCACTTAACTTTTAACTAAAACTCACTTTAATTCATTTTCTTATTATTTTGTTACAAGGATGCCTGCCCACATGGTGGGATTTTCTGAAAAACTTGTGTTATGTTTTAGCACTGCAAATATAGCTTCTTGATTGCTGTCTTCTCTTCACAGGCCCTTCTGTCCCACTCCATAGCCAATAGGAAGGGAAAAATTTTCCCCCACCTGCCATTTTTCATAAAGAAATCAAGATCATATAGCAAAATAATTTAAAAAAAAAGTAGCAAATAAAACTTCTTCCACGCAAGCTTCTCAAGGAGTAGTTTTTACAGCAGCAGCATTAAATGGGACCAGAACACAATCGAAATCGCAAGCACGTTCCATGTGGCCTTGTGTTCCTTAAGTGTTCCTTAGGCCTTAGGAAATTTCTGGAGCACCAAAAGTACTAAACAAACAAACAAAAACCCATTGCTGTCAAGTTGATTCCGACTCACAGCAACCCTATAGGACAGAGTAGAACTGCCCCATAGGGTTTCCAAGGAGCAGCCGGTGGATTTGAACTGCTGACTTTTTGGTTAGTAGATGAGTTCTTAATCACTGAGCCACCAGGGCTCACTAGTTAGCCCAAATACAGAACATGGGACCAGGATATAGTGGGCTTAGTGGAATTAGGATGCACAGGACATAATGACAGAGCTTAGGGGTGTTTTTGAGAGATAGGGTACCATGAACCCTGAAAACACAATTGGGTGATGGATTGATGCGAATGTGCAAATTTATTGCTAGAAACGGCAAAACCTAAACAACAAGACCACGTGACACATGTCATTGGGAGAGTATTATTAAAACAGTCTTAGGATTTAAATCTCCTTTGACATTCGTGCCTTCCTAAATCAGCTCCCTAATTTTTTTATAACTCCATCCATTTCTAACGGTGAAACAGCTCTGACCAGTTTCACTTTCTGTTTCTCTGTGAGTTTAATTGTATTCTTCTGCCTCCAAATGAGAGGAGTTCTCGTTGCGATCACTACATGACTCAGTAATACCTTGGCCCGATTTTACTTCTCTAAAAATTGTTTAATATTCAAAATCACGTCAATCCCAATGACCTCATGCCTTTTCAGCAGTGTGCTTAAAAGTCTTTAAGTGCGTGTGTGGATTTCTTATTGGTGATTTCACGGACGACCACTGCTGAGATTACTGCTGACAATTCTCAGCTACACCTTCTGGAACACAGACTGGACAGGGGTTATGCTGGGAAGGATCGATGGACCGGCTTCCATTCCTTAGGGGCCTGAGAAAGACAGAAGGATCTAAGGAGGAAGCAAGAACTGAACTTGAGCGAGGAATTAAGTGGTTAACAGGAGCTAAGTTTTTTTTATTGGCTAATAAAACCTCTCAGTGTTTTTCATATTTATATGGTCCCTTCAGGCTCCTATCCCAGTGCTTAAAAAAAGAAAAAGACGAAAACAACAACAAAGAGCTGGAGCCTAAATACTGATGGAGTCCCAGTCTTGTTTACTTTTTCATTTCCGCAGTTGTAAAAAAAAAAAAAAAAAATCCCTCTGGTAGCTCAACTTGATCACACTGGAGGAGACGATCAATGTTTGAATAACTCCAGTGATTCCTGCCTCCTCGTGAAAGCAAAAAGTCCACTCTGTGTCTCTGTTTCAGAAAGAGGAGACCACGACGCAAATGATGGATGCATGAGGAAATATTAAAATGAAAGCCTTGGGGCAAGGGGAGTGGGGGAAGGAGAGCAAACACTGAACGGAGACACATCTCTGGAATCCTCAATGTGAATGATCTCTGTCCTTTTATTGCCAGTGGTACTGTTCTCCCAACAGAGCAGGATGTTCTTGTTTTTAATAATAGCCAGACCAGATGCTAAATTCTCCTCAGCAACATGCTGTATAAGTGAGAAGGCAAACAGCTGATTCCTGTTAAGATTGAACACCAGGAGAATAAGCCAGAAAGTATGCGAATTCTCTGGAGGTTTTTGCTTTGTAAACCCCTGTTTGGCAGGAAGATCACAGGATCTGAACTGAAAATACAGCGTGTACTCCTGCACCCGTTCTTCAGCTGAACTGCTGGCTGGGGGCCTTCGAGCCTCTTGCCTTCACCATCCAGCCCTTGTCTAAATTACCCAGAGGACTGGCTCACAGGTTCCCTAGAGGGAAAATCGGAAGCCTGGAACCCTTTGGCTTTCAATGACTGTAGAAAAATACTCATCAATAGCAGGAATTTTTTTTACTTGCTCCTTGCCATAGAAAACAGTGAAATCCTGAACATGGGCCAATGATTTTTAAATGGCATCTTTGTTCCATCTTTTTCACTCCCTTCTCCCCCTGTCAGAGTCCATCAAATCTCTCCGTTATTATTTTGTATTAAGATATGCCACACAGGCAAGATGCTGCTTGCTTCTTTCCCAGGGAGCTGCCTGAGCCGGTGTGGGACTCAGTGGGGCCAAGCTGCCCGGAGTTGAAAGTGGCCAGGCTGCACCCTCCAGCTCATCCCACCTGGGAATGGGCCAGCAGTCACTTCCTGGAGGAAAGGGGGCCCTGTGGGAGGGGTCCAGGTGGAGTTCTCTTCCAGCCTTTCTTGAGGTTTCACTCCAAGGATGCAGGAGAGTGGGTATGAGAGAGAAGGAAGGGATGTTAGGAGCAGATATGGAGGCTCATACCTATAATCAGTTCCCAAAAGTCACCCTTGTTACCTTTCTACTTCATGTCATTGTTCTAGGCCCCTCATACATCCTCTCCCAGTTGCCATTCTCTGCCCTGCAACACGGGAAGGGCACATTACCCTTTCTCACTGTGTCTTTGTCCGTAGATGCCCTTGATCACTTGGCCCTGATCTCGCTGGCATGAATATCTAGTGGGGAAAGGAATGGGGACTGAAGATGATTTTCCTCCTTCCGCTTTAAAAAAATTAGGATAACACAAATGAGATCTGGCACCTATAGTAGCATGGCCAAATAATTATCATACTAATAACACTAAAATTTTATTGTACACATGATTGTACTCCTGGCACTTTGCTTAATATTTCACCTGCATTATCTCAATTCTCCCAGGAACCAATGAAGAAGTTAGTAATGTTTTTATCCCCATTTTACTGATGAGGAAACTGAGGTTCAGAGAGGCTTAGTAATTTACTCAAGATTACACAGCTATTAAGACTCAAGCCTAGGTCTGCCTGAGTCCAAAGACTATGTTCTCAAGCTAAAGGAGACCCAAGTCTCCTTTATTGCCCTGGTGGCTCGATGGTGAAGCACTTGGCTGCTAATTGAAAGCTTGGCAGTTCAAACCCGCCAGCAGCTCCATGGAAGGAAAAACAGGCAATCTGCTTCTATAAAGGTTATAGCCTAGGAAGCCCAATGAGGCAGTTCTACTCTGTCCTAGAGGGTGGCTATGAGTCGGAATCGACTCAATGGCAATGGGTTTAGTTTCTTTGGTTATTATGCTTATTACTCATAATACTTCACATGATTATTAAAAAAGCATCAATAAACTTTTCAATTATTTTGTACTATAATAGAGGTGAAGCTCCAAGTGGATTTCTTAAGTACTATTTTTAACATTTTTTTAAAAATGTTGCTCTTTGAAAGTAATATTTTTCTATGTCTTATAAACTATTTTTCTTCCAAATCTCAGGGCTAAGTTTGGCAATTGGTTTAACACGGTCTCCTTCCCTGAAGGAACTCACAGACATCACATCACATAAACCATAAACATAAAATACATTGACACATTCAGAACAGATATGTTGACGCTGCTCTGACTCCAATCCCCAATCTGTAGTGTCTTCCAAGACTTTCTGTTAAGGTGTGTTGACTTTCTCGTAAGTGTTGCAACTGAAAAAGGTATTATTCAACTTAATTTGGTAGAATCAGCCTCATCTAACAAGAAAAAGAGCAAGAAATTCCTGTAAATGTCAATGCTTATTTTTCCTCAGTGGCTCTGAGGTCCTCCTTGTCACCTGATGAAAGGGCAGCAATCAAGTCCGCTATTTCTGAACTGGCATCACTAAGAGGCAATGCTGCGTAGTGGAGAGAGCTGGTCTGGGAGGTCTGAGGCCCGAGGCAACCTGGCTGCAGCCTGAAATGAAACGCCTGTGGGTGCGAGGCTTTGTGCTTATACGAGCACCTGGTGTGTGCATGCTGCTTGAACCCGGAAAAAGCCAGGAATGGGGCATCGGTGTTCCTTGCCCTAAATAACCTAAATCACTTTGAATGAAGAAGCAGGCTTCTCTCCGAGTATCCTCAAACACTTTATAGACTATTTCC
The DNA here is from genome assembly GCF_030014295.1 of Loxodonta africana. Taxonomy (NCBI): domain Eukaryota; kingdom Metazoa; phylum Chordata; class Mammalia; order Proboscidea; family Elephantidae; genus Loxodonta; species Loxodonta africana. Next base: position 108,426,736 of record NC_087342.1, read on the forward strand.
TTAAATCTACTTTGAATGGAATCAATTTCCCATTTTACTGAAAGGCTAGAAAAGAAGCCCTGCTGACGCAACAGTTAAATGCTTGGTTGCTAACTGAAAGGTTGGCAGTTTGAACCCACCCAGTGGCTCCACAGGAGGAAGACCTAGAGATCTGCTCCTGTAAAGATTACATCCTGGGAAACCCTATGGGACAGTTCTACTCTGTCATGTGGGGTTGCTATGAGTCGAAATTACTCAACGGCACCTAACAACAACAGAGAGTAGAAATGACCTCGCTCCCTCCCACCCTCTCAACTTTCTTTTTTCTTTCTGCAAACATTTATTGAACACCTACTGTAGATAGAACAATATGCTAGAAGGCCTGCCACCATTAAAAAGCATTATTTAGGGAACAGTGAGTTTCTGTTTATGGTGATGTGAAATCTGGCAACAGTGATGGGTGATGGTTGTACAACATGATTGACATAACTGATATCACTAAATTGTACACCTGAAAAATGTTGAAGTGGTAAATGTTGTGTTATACATATATTTACAATAATATAACAGGCACATTGGAAAGCATCTCTGTTCAACTTAAACCACGTCATATAAGAGAAGTTTGTCATGCTAGTCCTTATTTAAGCAAATTCATGAATGCTTTGGATCGCTGAAAATAGAGATTAAGAAGTTGGCAATTAGTTTGTAGAGAGAATTTAGATTGTTTTGGTTTCTGTTTATTTCCAATTTTATTTCCCAGATTTCATTTCTGAACACACTCTAGTATTTGTGAGGTACTTGACATCTATATTTCATCATACAAATCTTTCATTCCCACCCCCATATATGGGAGGGTTGGCATTGAAGAACTAATTGATTTTCATATACTCAAAAGGGGGAAACTGTTCTCCCATTTTCTTTTCTCCATTGTAACAGCCATGTAGCCAACTCTGCATTAAGGGATTGAGTGATGTGTTTAAATGGGAACAGCTGAAGGCTGCAAGAAGATCTTGGCTCCAGATCACAACCCTACTAACTAGAGGTGTGCCCCTTGAAAAAACCACTTAACTTCTGTAGACCTTCTCCTTAAATGTGGGCAATAATATACTACCTGCCAGGTGGTCGACTGAGGGACCGTGCAACTCTTAGCTGTAGATTTGGAATGGCTTTTAGGACGAAGAAATTATGGGAAGTTTTTAGTTTGTTTAGCATTAAGAGGGAGAATGAGCTCCATTGCTTCTCATGGAATTGGCAAAAAATGGCCATTTTGCAGAGAGAATAAGGAAATGGAATCACAGAGAGGTCAAACCACTTACGCAGGATCACCCTATAGACAGATGAGTGGAAGACAGGGTTAGGACATCTATTTCCAAGCAATTCCTATACTTATTCCTTGGAAGAGAAGTTCCCTTCCTTTATAATAGTAGCATCTTCTACAGTATCTTTTCAGTAAGTACTTAAGCTTATTTAGTTTTCTAGTTTTCATGGCCCTATTTCCATTTGTTATAAACTTAGGCAAATTGGTTAAAACTTTCTTCTACTCATAAATTAAGTTCCAACATACTTATTCCATACCATGCTCCAGCTAGCCTTATTGAAAAAGACCTGCTATATATTACTTTATGAAAACAAAGATACAGCGTATCAGGCCTGGCTTCATGAGGAATTCAGTCTAAGAGCATCAGTGCCATTCCTTCCGGGACAACAATGACTTATCCATTGTCAGCCTCCTTCAAGCTGATTTTCCCTTAGTCACCAAGAAGGCTTTCCTCCGCCAAGCCCTTTGCTCTCTATGCTAAGGGTAGATGCAGTGGCCTTGCAATGCAAAGATCTTTCTGTTTGTTGATTCATGCTCTGGCCTGTAGAGATGGGAGCCATCCTTTTGACTTCATTAACATGATACCCTAACCACTGAAACAAATGAAAACATAACAGCTAATCTTGGTGCAAGATGGACAATTGCACATTTTATCTTCTTGCTATCTGAGTTAACTATAATTAATGTCTCCTCAATTTTAAAAATGGGAGAGAATAACCACACTATTGGGGTAATGATGGAGCACGCCGGTATAAAGTATAGTGCTATTAGACAAAATTATAATATGGTCAATCATCTGGTCCCTGTTTAATGATAGACACAAATACTATTGTACCATTTACAGGATGGGAGGAGATGGAGGGCAGAGAAGAGGGGGGATTTGTAGCTTCACTCTATTCTGCGCTTGAAAGAATAGTTGTTACCTTGCTTCTCAGTCCCCAACTCTGGTTTGAACTTGTGTTCATTCAATAAATAAAAATGATGGAAGTGAAACTTTATGAGACACACCTCTGCACTTACGGAGCTCACCAACTGCTCAGAGAGACAGAAATAGACACTTGTAAGTGGCGAAAAAGTGTGGCAGGTGCTTTAATAGAGAAGTGAACCAAGGGCAGAGGGGCCTCAAGGAGGCAGCAACTTCTGGGGAAGGCAGGAAGATGACATTTACGCTGGGTCTGGAAGGGTGAGTAATTTCTTGCCATTCTGGTTGTGAAGCAGAGCTAGTGTCAGCTGCCCCATGCAATAGGCCTGGAAGTAGACAAATACCACCACCACGGAGATCCCATGTATAGCTCTCTGGAAGGAAAGGGGGATAGTGACCCAGGGCTTTGTGGTGTTCTTTAGCCTTGCAAATCATCCTTCCACTGATAGGGTGAGCCAGAGGGACTCCCAAAGGGGTTGGAGTGGTGGGGTGAGCAGTATTAGAATCCTTGTGGGATAAAAAACAAAAAAGCCATTCCTGTCGAGTGAATTCCAACTCATAGTGACCCTGTAGGTCAGAATAGAATTGCCCTATAGCATTTCCAAGGAGCAGCTGGTAGATTCGAACTGCTGACCTTTTGGTTAGTGGCCAAACACTTAACCACTGTGCCACCAGGGTTCTGTCTGTGGGATAGGAGCAATAATTTAAAAACTGTATTCAATATTAGAATTTAATCATTGAAAACCAAAAGAAATACCTATTTTATCAAAATGAATAACATGGAAAAAAGCATACGAAATTTTAATATTTAATAAAAACCAAACCAAACCCGTTGCCATCAAGTTGATTCCAACTCATACAACACTATAGGACAAAGTAGAACTGCACCATAGGGTTTCCAAGGAGTGGTTGGTGGATTTGAGCCTTTTGGTCAGCAGCCATAGCTCTTAACCACTGCGCCACCAGGGCTGAGAGATGACAGCATAACACTTCAAATTTATAGTACAGGGTATGGATATATATCTTATTAGATTGTTTTCTCAGTATCTACTACCAAATGAGCTGGGGTCTTGATGGGGTTGTTGTTAGGTGTGGAGTCAGCTTTTGACTCATAGTGACCCCACATGACAGAGTAAAACTGCCCCACAGGATTTTCTTGGCTGTAATCTTTATGGAAGCAGATTGCCAGGTTTGTCTCCTGCAGAGCCGCTGGGTTAGTTTGAACCACCAACCTTTTGGTTAGCATCCAGGCGTTTAACCATTGCACCAACAGAATTCCTTCTTGATGCGGTAGTGAGGGATAATTTTAGAGTACAGAATCCTTCAACATTCATTTGAGAAGGGTGACAAGCACAAAAACTTGGGGTAAGTCTATGTTCTAGATGGTCACATAGTCAAAGAGCTTGACGAGAACTTGATCCTAAGTAAAAATTTAAAGCAGTATCTTAGGGCCTTCTCTATCCACACCTCCAGGCTTCTCTTTGGGAGACTCACATTCCCCTTAAAAGACCTCACGTGGACTCCACCTCTCTCCCCAAGCCCACACCAGTTAATGCCGTACTGTGGACAAGGGCAGGTTATCCAATAAACAAGGTAAGCATAATGCTTACCTTGCTTACCAGATCATCTGCAGTGAAGAATTTCAGATTTTTTTCACCACATCAAAGATTCTGTTTCTAAGTATGGGCAGCATCTGCCTCACTACCAACCCCACAGCACCTTCCTACAGAACCAAAGCCTCTTTTCAAATTTACAATCTCTGCCTTGGGCAGAGGACCCAATAAGCAAGGTAAGCTCGGGCTTACTTGTGCGTATTTAATAATCTGTAGTGAACAATGTCAGGTGAGTTTCACCACATCACAAGTAAGCCCATGCTTGCTTTGCTTACTGGGTCATCCGCTCCTGACTGTGGACTATCCCTTTTACAAAATGTACCTGTTCTGACTCTCACCCTTGAGGAGTCTATGTATTTGCATTTCAATAGCGATTTTCTAGAACCACTGAAACCTCACCTTGGAAGGCCAGATGGCCTGCTCAAAGGACAGGAGTCCTTATTTGGGATGCTTTTTTGACCTCCTCACATTTCATCCTAGGCTGCTGCCTCCTTGTAGGTTGTTGTTTCTTGTCCAGCTGAAAGCCAATCCGCCTTCTTCTCTCTCTCACCCAAGTACCCCACTCAGATCCCTTGGGATCTGTGCCCTTAGCCACCATGAGTTAGGGTGAAAATGAGGAAGAATTCTGGTTCTTCTTGCAGCTCACTTTGAGTGCCTTGCATTTATTTCTCTCTCTGTGAAGTCCGTTTATTGATTAATGGACTCGTTATTAGAGTTATTAAACGAGTGAAACACATACACACACACAGAAACCCACCTCTACCCCTCCCAAACCACTGGCTGGCAAAATGAGTTCTATTTCCAGCCCTGACATCTTGCCAGTTTGTCATTCTCCTTTCTGGCCACATCAAGTTCCATCGGGTTTGAGTTTATTGGCTACACAGTGAGGTTTATGTTGTCACAGAAATTAGCCTTGATGGACAGGGATATGGCCAGGGGATCAGGAGAGCTCGGCAGCCTCATGGTGTTGGCATGGCCAAGATGTTAGGGTGCCTGGAGCCCTCTCCAAGAAAAATCAAAGCTGGCTCTTTGCAGCAGCAAATGAGTGCAACGAGACACTCCTGAGGGACAGGAGCTTGGACGTGATTGTGAGCCGTCCAGTTCCCATTCTGCCTGTTGGCCCTCACCCCCTGCCTTCCCAGCCCTCCCAGTGCCCCCCAGTGCCAAAAATCCTTCTCCGTGCAATGGAGGCAGGGCTGCGAGGCCTGAGGTTAAGCTGCTCTCTTCTGCAGTTCGTGGTTAGCTTTCCTAGGCTCTTGGCTGCTTGACAAAGTTGGATAATAATTCAATATTTCTTACTGAAATACTTGACCTTATTGTTAGTCTTTGTGACAAGGGGAATTTAAAGGAGCTGCAAAAATGCAAACAAGTGTGGCTGAGAAAGGCCAGGGTATGCCACTGAGTAGTGAACAGTTTCTTTTTCTGACATCTATAAAATTTAGGTGAAAACAGGTCAACATTGATCTTGGCAAATGGGAAAGCCAGCTCTATTGTTAGCAAGTGAGCTTCAGATATAAATGTAAGTCTGGTTCAATCAAAACCACGTTTGGTTTTGGAGACTAGTGATGTGATTTCTATATTTTAAAAAGAGTGTATTTATATAGACACAAAGAGTAAAAATATTTTTTGGCCAAAAGAATCATTTTCTAAGTATCAGATCAACTTGTTGAAGTACAAGATGGGACCCCTTTCATGTTCTTTTTAAATTTGTAGGGTACGTGTCCCTGACACCTTCTCTTCCCTTTCTTTTGAGTTGGCAGGGGCTGTTGAATATTAAAATCATACATTAGGAAAAATTCTGCATTGTCTAATGTAGGGACCGACTGGAGACTGCTAGCTCGTGGCGGAAAAAGAAATGAAGTTAGAGAATTCAAATGTATAGCTTACCAGACTTGGCACTGAGTCTTATAATCATTTTTATGGGCTCCTCTCAGGAGCCTCATAAGATAGGTTTGAGCTCACCGAGGAGGAACATGAGTTTAGTCACTTGCCAAATCCAGATCATGGCGGGTCAGCTAATTTTAGCCTACTGGGCAGCTTGCTGATCTCATTTTCTCTCTGTCCTGGGATTATCTGAAGTCCCTGCCCTGCTAGGAACTAGAGCAATCATAGCTGCTGCTTCTGCCACAACCTTCAATTAGCAAATGAGGAGGCTGAGGTCCAAAGTCAAGTGTGTGCTATTCGACAGGACCCTAGAAGCGTTTACCCTTTCTTGGTAAATCTTTTTTTTTTAATTTAATTTTGTATTTTTTATTGTTATAAAAATATACATCACACAAGATTTGCCAGTTTAGCATTTTTCACGTGTATGATTCAGTGACACCTGTTACATCGATCACATTGTATAACCATCATCAGATCCATGTTTGAATATCAATTGGCCTGGTTAGCTTGGTTCCCACAGAATGTCATGTTTGGGCTTTAAATTTTCTTTCTTTTTTTTTTTTTTTTTTAAAAAAAAGACACGTATGGACTAAGAAAAGAGAGAGAATATTTCTTGTGGGGAGGGACCGAGGTCCTGGGTTGGAATTGGGGGTGGTGCATGGGAGTGTAACAGGGTCTGGAATCACACAGTAACAGAGAATGAAAAACTCTGAACTGGAGGGGACCATCTGTTGGTGTAGCTGCTCTTCCTGAGGCTGATTTTCAGTCTCCTGCTGAGGTGATGATCCCTTTAAAATTCTCAGCATTCTCACTCTCCCTCATCCTGCCTCCCCAACTTGGAGGCATCTTATTCCTTTCATTTGTATTGGTCTCCTGCCAAGTCTGGCACCAGGCAGTCCCCACCCGAGAAGTTGGGAAGTATGTAGGCTCACCCAGGCCTAGAAAGTGAGCTCTCCCCGGGACGCTAACTGCAAGCTGTCTCCTTCAATCACATCATCCCGCCAGATAATCATTTTCAAATGGCAAACAATAATAAAAGCTTTCCTCTATTTTGCTTCCAAGTGTCAATGTATCTACACAGGCCATAGATGTGTATGTGAATTGTCTATTTAAGAGAAAAAGAAGTTTGAGGAGCACTGGAGTATGTTCAGGGAAGCCTGGGAATCGCCTCAGGTGGCTTTTCAAACACTCTGTGAGAGATACACATGTGACAAGATTCAGAGATGTAGGAACTAGATGGTCAGGTGACTTTAGTTTTTCATCCAAATCTGGAGAAGGTTGGCACGTGGTCTGTTTGGAGTAGAGTTTCTTGTGAATCTAAGGGTGGCTGAACACTGGGAATGAGACAGAGGTGGGGGACCCAGAGACCATTTCTGGCTGCTGAAGATGTATGACTGGACCCTGAAAGAAAAATCCCAAGTATTCAAACTCAGTAAGAGGGTGAGTAGGAGGTGCATGTGTGTTCTGGGGGTACGCTCAGGTTAATCTGTGATGCCTCTTCATCTTCAGAGTGTGTATTTTTCTCTAAGAGGTCAGGGTGAAGTAATCTAAGTGAAGCAATTTAACTGGCCAGTAATTTAAACCATTTTTATATTAAAACAGATGAATAAATTATGGAATGCAATAAAAAAATTCTTAGGAGTTGGAAAGCTAAAACTGCACTTTGGAGAAATCTTCTATTTGCAGAAGTCACCTTTGGGCCAAACTCAGGCAGACTCCCCAGAATTAAGGGTTTGTTCTCTGCCGTTAGGTGGCTGCAGTAGAAACAAGAAGCCCTGTCAGTGTTCAGAAAATCCCTGAATGGCGCAAATGGTTTGTGCTAGACTACTCACCAAGGTTGGCAGTTCAGACCCACTCAGCAACACTGTGGAAGGAAGCCCTGGTGAAATGCTTCCATAAAAATTATAGCCAAGAAAACCCTATAGGGCAGTTTTACTCATGTGGTCACCGTGAGTTGAAATCATCTCAATGGCAATGAGTTTTGGTTTTGATTTTGGCCAGTGTTCAGGGCGTTTTCCCAGAGACCTGTGGAGTGGTTGGACTTGGTAGAATTTTTTCTCTCCATACCCTGTGTTTTTGCTCATCCAACTCCATCCACTCCTACAAACCTTCAGGTCTATCTCTTCCTTGAAGACTTTCCCTACCATTCTGGCCCAATTGCTTAATGACAGCATACAGAGTCTTGTACTATGACTTTGCTACTCTAATCTTCTTAGACTCTTTTCCAGTTATCTATTGCTGTTTAACAAACCGCACCACAATTTAGTAGTTTAGAACAACAACCATTTTATTTGCTCATGATTCTGTAGGACAGGAAGTCAGGCAGGCCTCAGCAGGGCAGCTCTGCTGCATGTGGTATAGGCTGAGACCGTTCACTCGGCAGCAATCACCTCGGGCTGGGCAGGAAAATTCAAGAAGGGTTCACTCATGTATCTAGCTCCTTGCTGATCCCCTGCATGTGGCTTTTGTCTCTCCCGCATGGCTAGCTTGAGCTTCCTTATGGAATGGTCGTCGTAGGTCACTCAGGATTCTTACATGGCACTGGTTTCTAAGAGGTACACAAATGGAAGCTGCAGGTCTTGTACGGTCTGCCTTTGATGAGGAGATGGACAGGATTACTTCCGCGGCGTTCTGTTGATCAAAGCTAGTCACAGGGCCAACTCAGAGCCAAGGAGAGGGCAAAGATCCCCAACTCTCAATAGGAGGAGAGGCAAAGTCTTTACAGTTAACTTTAAATTACCACAATGTAGTTGAAACTCACCCCATCCTACTTTGAAGCCTATGATCTGAACCACTCTGCAATTGCTATTCTTAGATTTGATAAACCCCTCTCAGTACCAACTGCAGTGGGACTTAGTAAATATTTGGTGACTATATATCAGGATTCAGGCATCAGTAACAGGTATGAAAGCAGAAGAGATTTTGGGCATGGGCATTCCTGCACAGGCAGACACCTCTTCATCACAACACAGGGACAAGAGGCATCACGGTGATGGAGAAAGTGCATATTTTGCAGAAAATGATGAATCCCTACTATTTTGTAAAAGAAGTGGGCATTATGCTTCCTTGAGTCTTCAGTATTCATATTAGAGAGCCTACGGATGAGGGACTCTTGTTCAGGGGAAAAACAGAAGCTCATACCACCCAGCAGTTTCAAGATCTTCAGGCAAGTGCTGGGTGGCAGGATCCCTCTAGACTTGCCAGGGCACCTGGGGGTAGTCAGGCTGGAAAGACAGCCCTGGCAGAGGGGGTTGAGGTGTCACTCCAAGACTCAGTGGGATCCAAGAGCCACCCTTCCAGGAAATCAGAGTGGTGACTTTTCAGAGAAAGAGGCCATTGTTTTTTGCTACTTTAAATAGCTGATGGAAGCACAAAGGAATGCAGCGAGGACCCTCCCTCCTGACAAGGGAGGATTAGAGATGGAAGAACCAAACTCTGGAAGCCTCTGGGCACAGGTGTGGGAACCACCATGGGGATAGAAAGGGGAGTGAGTACTCCCTAGGGGTGGCCATGTTGATTGTAGAATTCCAGCCCTTCACCAACCAGCTACATAACCCTTCATCTCACTGGGCCTCAGGTTCTTCATTTGCAAAATTGGGATGGCGATCCTCAGAATTTTTATCTGGAGGATTAAATAAAATAATCTATGTAAAGGGTTTGGCATGGTGTTTGCCACGAGGTAAGCAGTTAATAAATATTAACTTCTTAGTCTCCAAAAAGTTAGAGAAGGGACCTTAGAAATCACTGAATCCAATTTGTGAATGAACAAATTGAGGATGAGAGATGTTAAAATGTTTTGCCCAATTTTAGACAGCATATTGGTGAATCCACATTTCCTTCCTCTTGGCCCAGGGCTCTTCCTTCTGTTCCATAGATGTTTAAGTGCCTCTAAGGACGGAAAACGGAAACCCTGGTGGCATAGTGGTTAAGTGCTACGGATGCTAACCAAAAGGTAGGCAGTTCGAATCCACCAGGCGCTCCTTGGAAACTCTATGGGGGCAGTTCTACTCTGTCCTATAGGGTCGCTATGAGTCGGAATCAACTTTACGGCAGTGGGTTTTGGTTTAAGGACAGAAAGCAACTTTTTCTTGCAGCAACAACACAACTCATAATGGCAAATTTTTGCCTTTATTCTTTTTTTCTTGCTCTTCCTCTTTTTCTTTTTTAATTGTACTTTAGATAAAGATTTACAGAACTAGTTTCTCATTAAACAGTGCACATATTGTTTTATGACATTAAACATTAACAACCCCATGACATATCAATACTCTCCCTTCTCAAAATTGGGTTCCCTGTTAAAAGCTTTCCTGTCCCCTCCTGCCTTCTAGTCCTTGCCCCTGGGCTGGTGTGCCCATTTAGTCTTGTTTTGTTTTATGGACCTGTCCAATTTTTGGCTGAAGGGTGAACTTCAGGGGTGACTTCATTACTGAGCTAAAAGGGCGTCCGGGGCCATACTCTCAGGGTTTCTCCAGTCTCTATCAGGCCAGCAAGTCTGGTCTTTCTTTCTGAGTTAGAATTTTGTCCTACATTTTTCTCCAGCTCTGTCCCGGACCTTCTGATATGATCCCTGTCAGAGCAGTTGGTGGTGGTAGCTGGGCACCATCTAGTTGTGTTGGACTTAGTCTGGTGGAGGCTGTGGTAGTTGTGGTCCATTAGTCCTTTGGACTAATCTTTCTCTTGTGTCTTTAGTTTTCTTCATTCTTCCTTGCTCCTGAGGGAGTGAGACCAGTGGAGTATCCTAGATGGCTTTTAAGACCCCAGACGCTACTCCCCGCAGTAGAATGTAGAACATTTTCTTTATAAACTGTGTTATGCAATTGAGCTAGATGTTCTCTGAGACCATGGTCCCCACAACCCCTAGCCCAACAATTTGGTCCCTCAGGGAGTTTGGATGTGTCTATGGAGCTGGCACAACTGGCTATTCCTAGGAGTGGGATTGCCAGATCATATGGTCTTTCTAAGGAATCACCATATGGTTTTCTGAAATGGTGGTATCATTTTGCATTCCCACCAGCAGTGCATAAGAGTTCTGATCTCCCCACAGCCTCTCCAACATTTGTTATTTCCTTTTTTTTTTTTTGATTTGTGCCAGTAATGCCAGGGTGAGATGGCATCTTACCGTGGTTTTGATTTGCATTTCTCTAATGGCTAGTGATCACGAGCATTTTGTCACGTGTCTGTTAACTGCTTGAATGTCTTCTTTGAAGTGTCTGTTCATTTCCTTTGCCCATTTTTTAATTGGATTATCTGTCTTTTTGTTGTAGAGGTGTTGGATTTTCTTGTAGATTTTAGAGACTAGACCTTTGTCTGATTTGTAATAGCCAAAATTTTTTCCCTACTCTGTAGATTCTCTTTTTACTCTTTTGGTGAAGTCTTTTGATGAGCCTAAGTGTTTAATCTTTAGAAGATCCCAGTAATCTAGCTTATCTTCTGGAGTTTGTGTGTTGTTTGTTGTGGTTTGTCTCCTCTTAATGCTGTGTATTAGGGCCTCTAGCATTGATCCTATTTTTTCATCTATGAACTTCATAGTTTTTGGCTTTATATTTAGGTCTTTGACCCATTTTGAATTAGTTTTTGTATATGGTGTGAGGTATGGTTCCTGTTTCATTTTTTTGCAGATGGACATCCATTTTTTCCCACACCATTTGTTAAAAAAGACTGTCTTTTCCCCATTTGATGGGCTTTGGACCCTTGTCAAAGATCAGGTGACCATAGGTGGATGGATTTGCACCTGGGTTCCCAATTCTGTTCCACTGGTCCACGTATCTGTTGTTATACCAGTACCAGACTGTTTTGACTACCATAGCTGTATAGTAGATTCTGAGGTCACAAAGTGCAAGTCCTCCTACTTTATTCTTCTTCAATAGTGCTTAACTTATCCAGGGCTTCTTCCCTTTCTATATAAAGTTAATGATAAGTTTTTGCATCTCTTTAAAGAATGTTGTTGGTGTTTGGGTTGGGATTGCATTGTATTTGTAAATCATCATTTTTGCAATGCTGAGTCTACCTATCCATGAGCATGGTATGTTTTTCCATTTATGTAGATCTCTTTTGGTTTCTTGCAATAGTGGTTTGTAGTTTTCTTTATATAGGTCTTTTACATCCCTGGTTAGATTTATTCCTATGTATTTTATTTTTTTAGGGGCTATTATAAATGGTATTGTTTTCATGATTTACTTTTTATTGTTCTCTATATTGGTGTATAGGAATCCAACTGATTTTTGTGTGTTTATCTTGTATAGGGTCGCTATGAGTCGGAATCAACTCAACGGCACTGGGTTTTTTTTTTTTTTTTTATCTTGTATCCTGTTACTCTGCTGAATCTTTCTTAGTTTCTGTAGTTTTCTTGTGGAATCTTTTGGGTTTTCTATGTATACTATCACATCATCTGCAAATAGGGAGAGTTTAACTTTTTCATTAGCAATTCAGATTCCCTTTATTTCTTTTTCTTGTCTTACTGTTCTAGCTATGACTTCCAGCACACTGTTAAATAGGAGTGGTGGTAAAGGGCATCCTTTGACTTGTTCCAATTCTCAAGGTGAATGTTTCAGCCTCTCTCCATTAAGAATGATGTTGGCCATTGGTTTTGCATAGATGCCCTTTGTTATGTTGAGAAATTTCCCTTCTATACCTATTTTATTGAGAGTTTCTATCAGGAATGTGTGTTGGAGTTTGTCAAATGCCTTGTCTGCATGGATTGAGATGATCAGGTGATTCTTTTCTTTCCTTTTATTTATATGGTTGATCGATTTTCTAATGTCGAACCATACTTGCATACCTGGAATGAAAGCTACTTGGTTGTGGTGTGTAACTTTTTTGATATGATGCAGAATTCTGTTGGCTAGAATTTTGTTGAGAATTTTTGCATCAATGTTCATGAGATATATTGGTCTGTAATTTTCTTTTTTTGTGGTGTCTTTGCCTGATTTCAGTATCAGGGTTATGCTGGCTTCATAGATTGAATTCGGAAGTGTTGCTTCATTTTCTATGTTCTGAAATAGTTTGAGTAGTACTGGTGTAAACTCTTCTCTGAATGTTTGGTAGAATTCTCCAGTGAAGCCATCTGGGCCAGGGCTTTTTTTTTGTTGTTGGGAGTTTTCTTTCTTCTTCTTCTTCTTCTTTTTTTTTTTTTATTATCCTTTCAATCTCTTCTCTTATTTTGGATCTGTTCAGATTTTCAACATCATTTTGTGTTTCTAGAAATTTGTGCATCCTCAAGGTTTTCAAATTTGTTGGAGTATAGTTTTTCATCCATACTCTGTTATGATCCTTTTTTTTTTTTCACGTGGGTCTGTTGTAATGCCCCCCATTTCATTTCTTATTTGAGTTATTTGCATCCTCTCCTGTTTTTCTTTTGTTAATTTGGCCAGTGATTTGTCAATTTTGTTGATCCTTTCAAAGAATCAACTTTCGGTTTTGTTGATTCTTTCTATTGTTTCTCTATTTCATTTATTTCTGCTCTGATATTTATTATTTCCTTTCTGTGGTGGCTGTGGGCTTCTTTTGCTGTTCTCCATTTGTTCGAGTTGTCTAGCTAATGTTTTGATTTTGTCCTTTTTAAATGTGTGCATCTATTGCTGTAAATTGACCTCTGAGCACTGCCTTTGCTGTGTCCCAAAGGTTTTGGTATGATGTGTTTTCACTCTCATTTGATTCTAGGAATTTTTTTAATTCCATTTCTGATTTCTTCTATTACCCAGTGGTTTTTAAGCAGGGTGTTATTCTGTTTCCATGTAATTGATTTTTTTTCCTTGCTCTTCCTGTTGTTAATTTCTACTTTGATGGCATTGTGATCAAAGAAGATACTTTGTATTTGTCAATGTTTTGGATTTTGTTGAGGGTTGCTCTGTGTCCTAAGATGTGGTCTATTCTGGAGAAAGTTCCGTGTGAGTTGGAAAAGAATGTGTACTTAGCAGCTATTGGGTGGAAAGTTCTACATATGTCTATGAGGTCAGGTTGGCTGACTGTGCCCTTTAACTCTTCTGTATCTTTGCTGAGTTTCTTTCTAGATGTTCTGTCCTTTTCTGAGAGTGTTGTTTTGAAGTCTGCTACTATTATTGTGGTAAAATTTCTCTTTTCAGTGCTGTTAGAGTTTGTTTTACGTACTTTGAAGCCCTGTCATTGGGTGTGTAGATGATTATTATGGTTAAGCCTTCATGAAGGATTGTCCCTTTAATCATTATATAGTGCCCTTCTCTGTCTTTTATCATGAATTTTGTTTTAAAGCCTATTTTATCTGAGATTAGTATTGCCACTCCTGCTCTTTTTTGGTAGTTATTTGCTTGATATATATTTTTCCATCCTTTGATTTTTAATAAATTTATGTCTTTGTTTCTAAGGTGTGTCTTTTGTAGACAGCATATTGATGGGTCCTTTTTTTTTTTTTTTTTTAACCCATTCTGTCACTCTGTGTCTCTTTATGAGTGCATTTAGACCATTTACATTCAGTGTAATTATTGATAAGTATGAGTTTATTGCTGTCATTTTGTAGTGCTTTTTTTTGGTGATGCTGACAGTTTCTTTGTTCCTCATACTCTCCTGTGCTGAGTTCCTTTCGTTTGTGGATTTTTGTTTTGTTTCTTTTGTTTTTGTTGAGACTTTATGTTTTTATTCTTTATTTTGATGAGTAGGTTTGTTAACTTTCTTTGTGGTTACCTTCAAATTTACCTTATTTTCCTAGGTTTGAACCAGTCTATTCCTCACCATTAGAAAGTTCTGTACCTACACCATTTACTCCCTCTTTTATTGTTCTGCTGTTTTTGTCATTTACAGATTAACTTCTCTGGTTTCCTGTTGCAAGTCTTTTGGTTTTGGATAGTCCTTGAGAGTTCATTTCCTAGGTTGGTATCTGGCTGGTACAATCTTGCATCCTAGATTCAGGCTGTGGTCTGATGTTGTTTCTTCTCAGACCAACATACTCCCTTTAATAATTCTTGTAAATTTGGGTTGGTTTTTACATATTCCCTTAATTTCTGTTTATCTGAAAATGTCCTAATTTCACCATCATGTTTGAATGAAGGTTTTGCAGGATATATTATTCTTGGTTGGCTTTTTTAAATTTTTTCTCAAGGTTTTATGTATGTCATCCCATTGCCTTCTTGCCTGCATGGTTTCTGCCAAATAATCAGAACTTAGTCTTATTTTTTCTCCTCTGTATGTTACTTTTTGTTTTTCTCAAGCAGCTCTTAGGATTTTTTCTTTGTGTTTGATTTTAGTGAGTGTGATTATGACATGCCTTGGTGTTTTTCTATTCTATATGGGGTTTGTTGAGCTTCTTGGTTGGCCAGCTTTTCATCTTTCATGATAGTAGGGAAGTTTTCTGTCAGCAGTTCTTCAATGATCCTCTCTTTGTTTTCTATTTTCTCCCTCTGTTCTGAAAGTCTGATCACTTGCAATTTTTTGCTTTTGATTGTATCCCACATAATTCTCAGGGTTTCTTCATTTTCCTTCATTCTTTTTTCTAATTTTTCCTCAAACAGAGTTGTATCCAAGTGTTTGTCTTCAATTTCACTGGTCCTGTCTTCCATCACTTCAGACCTGCTCCTCAGCCCTTGTATTACACTGTCCATTTCTGAAATCTTGTTGTTTATCTTTTGGATTTCTAATTGTTGATTTTGTATGATTTCTAGCTGTGAATTTATTTTAACATTTTGTTCCTGTATTATTTTCCTGAGTTCTTCCATTTTTTTGGTCTGTATTTTCTGTGAATTTGTCTACCTTTTCCATGAATTTGCCAGTTTTTTTCTCATTTTTGTCTGCTTTTTGCTTCAACTCTTGGATAGTTCTGAATATTAGAGATTTAAATTCCCTATCAGGTAGTTCTAGTGCCTTTTCTTCTACTGGAAAGTCATCTGGTGTTTTATTTTGGACATCTACTGGAACCATCCAGTCCTGTTTTTTTTTAAATATGTTTTGATATTGTCTGTGTCTTCTGGGGAAACCCTGGTGGCTTAGTGGTTAAGTGCTATCACTGCTAACCAAAGGGTTGGCAGTTCAAATCCACCAGGTGCTGCTTGGAAACTCTATGGGGCAGTACTACTCTGTCCTATAGGGTCGCTATGAGTCAGAATCGACTCAACGGAACTGGGTTTGGTTTTTTGGTTTGGTGTCTTCTGGACATTCAGTAGTTATTTTATTCATTAATTGATTGTAGATCCATTTGTTTCTTCCTGCTTTTTGGTTTTACTTGGTTACATCTGGGCAGGTGGGCAGTGTGTTCTTTGTTGTTTGCTCATCTGTGGTCACGATACTTTTCACCTCCTTGTCCAAGGGGTAGAGCCTGTTGCTCAGCTATGGTGCAGCAGGGCAGGTCCAGCTGAAGGGGAGAGGCTGGGATGGGTTGTTTATGGCATGTACTAGGGCTGACAGGGCAGGCTGGGAATCAGTGCTGGGCAGGTTTCAAGAAGGCCATGCCTGTGCTGCTTGGGGGTGTGATGTTCAGCACACAGTGCAGGTAGGTAGGAAAGAAGGGGGAGTTTGTGATGTGTGGAGCTAATATGGGTATGGGAAAGAGGAGGGAGAGACAGGAGCCAAAAACAAAAAAGAAAAACAAAAGAGAGTTTTGCCTTTATTCTTGTGGAGAGTACTCCACATAACCCTGAAGAACACGGTGTTACCAGAACAGAAAATGCTAGCTTAAAAAAAAAGGCAAAACATAAACAAACAAAAAACTTGAAAACATTAGCAAATTTCAACATGAAAATCTCTGATTAAAGCTACCCACTTAAATCACATTAGTAAGTTCTGGCTCCTTTTTGAACTTTCTTTTCTTTTTTAAAATTTTATTGTGGTAAATATATATATTAAAACATTTGTCCATTCAACATTTTTTATATGTTCAATTCAATGGCGATAATTACGTTCATCATGTTATACAACCACCACCACTATCCATTTCCAAATCCATCACTCTTGACAGAAGCTCAGTGCCACCTAAGCAATGTTTCTCCATTTCCCCTCCCCTTCTACCCCTGGTAAGCACTAATACACTTTGGTCCCTATATATTCGCCTAGTCTAGATATTTCGTAGAAGTGGGATCATACAATATTTGCCCTTTTGTGTCTGACTTATTTCACACAGCGTAATGTTTTCAAGGTTCATCCATGTTGTAATATGTATCAGGACTTCATTTCTCTTTGTGCTTTAACCGCTGTGCCACCAGGGAGGCTTAGTTGAGTAATAAAATTATCTAAAAAACTTACAGTTATAATAAAGTAAAAATAAAATGTCTCCTTCCTGCCAGCTTCCCCTCCCCACCCCTGCCTGCCATTCTAACTCCAGACAATTTTTATGCATGTCCAACTTTGCCTCCCTCTTATCAACAAATACCTGTGGGAACTTCTTTGGTTCATTGCAAAGGAGTCCGTGCCTATCAGTCTATGGAATTCCATTTTCCAGATGGACTGGGAGTCAGGGGGCCTGGGTTCTGTGAGACATTGTACTGGGGTCCTGTTATCTATTATTACACAAAAAATCACCCCAAAACTCAGAAACACAAAACAATAACCAGTGGCATCGCTAGGGTTGGTGTCTCCCAGTGAGGTAATTCATGGTGTCACCCCCTCCATGGGCCTCCTCCCATACCAGACCGTACAGAATCCTTAGTAATGTTGTTTGTACCAATGTTACTCATAAAGAGTAATTCCCACATATCACTCCTTTTCCTTTAATAACTACTTCATTCTCAAGAAAACTTATTGATATAGATTCACAATTACTACCGCAATATTGTAGCTAAAACACCAGAAAATTTGACAAAGTCAGTGACTATAAAAACACTGGCAGCAATGAAAACAACAGCGTGTGCATGTAGCGCTGGCAGACCAAACCACGTGATTCAAAGCGTCATTGTAACTGGGTGATAATGACAGCTCTGACCTGAGGGCATTAGAAGATTCAAAAACTAAGTTAGCATAGAGTTTTAGCCTTGTAGGTATATCGATACATGTAAGCTGGGCTTATGAAAAATGTTTTTATTGTTGTAACTAACTACAGGGATATTTAATATAAATTTCTGCTGAAACACTGCACAAAGAATTTTATAGACAGTCATTTTAGTGTCACTCCCTCTGACAGTGTCACCTGGTGTGGTCTGCACCTCCCCTGCCTTGATGTCACTGCAATAACATTTTGTTATGCAACTAGATCTTGTGGATCAAGAATTTGAACAGGGCACAGTGGGAATGGCTTGTCTCCATTCCAAACATCTAGGGCCTCAGCTGGAAAGACTTGAATGGTGGGGGGTGATGCCAAAGGCCCGGGGCTAGAATAATTGGAGGCTTGTTACTCACATGGCTGGTGCCTACACTGGGATGGCTGAAGGATGGTCTTAGCTGGGACTGTCTCCTGGAGTGCCTGTGATGGTCTCAGAGTTGTTAGGTTTCTTACACGGCAGCTCAGGCTTCAAGAACAAGAGGTCCAGCCAACCCAAAGGAAGCCACGTGGCCTTTTAAGAGGTAGCCTCAGACAGTGCATAGTATCACTTTTACCACACTCTGTTGGTCAAAGCGGTCACAAGCCTGCCCAGATTCAAGGAGAGAGGACTCCCACCTTAGCTGGGAGGAGTGTCAAAGAATTTGCAGCCATGTTTTTAAACCACCCCATATGGTGACGATGCTTTTTGAATACCAATTGTCTAGTGGAGGATTTGGGTGCTGCTCCCAGGGGTAAGAGCTAAGCTAAGAGATGAGATTTGGACATTGAAGCATTTAAGTAGTGGGTCGCTGGGGCATTTTGAAGGTTTATGGAGACAGAATAATTAAAAATGGGACTGATTCGGGTAATGCTTGAGAGTGGGTATGGTTTTTAAGCCATCTGTGTAAGATTTTCATTTGCCACACCCGAAAAATAGGACCCGGCCCAGAGGACACTAAGACCCCCACCCAGGAGACAGTGTGGTGGTGAATTCAACTTTCTATTTGTGATCCCTTAAAATGTGATCCCTATTTTACAGTTAAGACAATAGAGGAAATGCCCTTGTAGGGAAGCCTCCCCAGCAGCCCAGCAGTGGGAATTGTGGCCTCATTTTGAGGAGGTGGTTGGGTCCCACCCTCTAGCTTTTCTTCCACCTGTGTACATACCCAGAAGGGACATCGTTTGTATTGAATCCAAAGCGCAGTCTTTGAAGCTCTCAGGGATCTTCAGAGCAAAGTGCTGGGTGAGGTCAGGGTATTCAAGCGGCCTGAATGGAGGGGAGGAAAGGAGGCTGGGTGTGTGCCAGCCCAGGCAGCTTCCAGGCTGCGTGCAGTGGGAGGGATGCCCTGCTCATGAGTGGGCAGCCCCAGCAGCCATGTTGTCTAGGGCAAGAACCGTGAGTCACTGTGCTGTCCCCATCTCCTTGTGCTCTCTGAGTCACAGAAGGTTATAAAACCAAAAAAACCAAACCCAGTGCCGTCAAGTCGATTCCGACTCATAGCGACCCTAGGAGGGGTGTAATCAGGGGGTTCAGATCTTGCTTTGTGCTGGACACTGTTTTAGGCCCTTTGTATCATTAATCTGTTTCATTTACTCCTCACAATATTCCTATGAGGATTATAATCCCTATTTTACAGTTAAGAGACTGAGGGTCAGAGGGGTTCAAGAACTTTCCCAAGATCACACAGCGAGTAGGAGGGGAAGCTGGAATTCCAAATGGACAGGTTCTGTTGGCCTTTTCAGAATTAGGATGATGATAGGGCAAGAAGCCATCCTCTACTTCTCTTCCTGTCTTCACTCTACACTTTTCCATTTCCCGAATAATAAGATATCTATACCTGGCTCCTTGATGCTTGCAAAACCTAATCCCTTCAGAGTTAAAAAAAAAAGTTTGCTGCAAAAAGTATTTGAAGAAATGATGCCTTAGGGCTGCACTGTCCAATAGGGTAGGCTTTGCTGTGAATTGCCATAGAGTGGATTCTGACTCATGGAGACCCCAGGTGTGCAGAGTAGAATGGCTCCATAGGGTTTTCAAGGCTGTGACCTTTCAGAAGCAGATTGCCAGGCCTCTCTTCCGAGGTGCCTCTGGGTGGGATTGAGCCACCAACTTTCTGTCTAGTAGTAGAGCACGCAACCATTTGTGCTACCCAGGGACTCCTATGGTAGACTTCAGCCACATGTAACTCTTCAAATTTAAATAAAATCAATAAAATTAAACAAAATTAAAAAATTCCGTTCCTCAATCATACTAGCCACATTTCAAGCCCTCAATAAGCCACATGTGGCTAATGCCTACTCTGTTAGAAGGTGTAGGTATAGAATATTTCCATCATTACAGGAAGTTCTATGGGACAGTGCTGCCTTAGAGAATAAATTCAGGAAAACTTGCATTTTTAAAAGTAGTACTATTGCTAGTATTATTAGTACTTTTCATAGTGCTTGAAGTATTTATTTTCTCCGAAATCATTCTCAGAGGTAAAAATATAGATATTTTTACAGTATTTTATAACTCATAAAGGAGTTATGATGGTGAAACGGTTAAGCTCATGACTGCTAACTGAATGCTTGGCTATTTGAACCCCCCAGCCCCTCTGTGGAGAAAAGACCTGGCAATCTGCTTCCATAAAGATTACAGCCTAGGGAACCCAGGGGGCAGTTGTCTGTCAACTAGACAGTATGCAACAATGACATAGTTTTCAAACTGCGTTCACACAGCTGATCTTATTTAATATGCTAGCCTTGCAAGATAGGGTAGGTGATGATGCTGGAGATACAGTCACAAGGTTAAGAGAGGTTAAGGAACTTGGCGAATCTTCTGTAAACAGAAAATGGTAGAGCTAGGAGTTAAAAACAGGTTCTCTCACTGTGTACTCTCCCCAGGGGAGAATTTGTGTACACAATGCCTGAAATTATCCTTAGGCAAAATTATTAAATCAAAACAAATTTACCAGAACTAGGTGTGATGGGGAGCCCTGGTGGCACAGTGGCTAAGCACTGGGCTGCTAATCGAAAGGTTGGCGATTTGAACCCACCAGCTTCTCTGAGGAAGAAAGATGTAGCAGTCTGCTTCCATAAAGATTCACAGCCTTGAAAATCCTATGGAACAGTTCTACCCTGTCCTATGGGGTCACTATGAGTTAGAATTGATGCCATGGCAGTGGGTGTGTACATGGAAAGGTACATGTACATATACATGGAAAGGTAACTGACGTGACATATTTCAAATTAATATAGAAAGAACAATTCATTTAATTAAAAATATGTGTCATACACTGTTCTAGACCTTGGAGGTAATATCAAAGTCAGATAAATAGTAAACCCACAATAATATAACTCCAGGTCATGATAACTACTTTGCATGAGCATAAAGCAAAGTAAAAGGGTGGGTCGGGATGCTGTTTTAGATAGAGTTACTAGGAAAGATCTTTCTGAAGAGGGCATACTTGAATGGAAACCTATAGAAAGTGGGGGAGTGCCATACGTGCAAAGGCCCTGAGGCAAGCACATGTTTTTTTCTCTTCTTGCACTAACACAAACTGATTTCATATTCTGTGTTTGGTTATATATTTACTGCTTGTTTTCCCAGTTATAATGCCCATGCTTGTCTTGTGTGGTTAGAATGTAGTAAGAGAGTCAGGGAGTGGTAGGAGATGAGGTGGCCGGGGCCAGATCAGGAGGACGAGCAGGCCGTTAAGAATTTGGGATTTTTTTCTGAGGTGAGTGTGGAAGCTATGGGAGGTGGTAGTTGGAGGGCATGAGCTAGCTTAGGTTTTATTTATTTATTTTTTAATCTAACTTTATTTTGAACATTTTCAAACTTTCAGAAAAGGTGAAGGGGTTATACAATAAATGCTTTTTACCTAGATTATTCACTAATTATTAACCTGTCACATTTATTCTCTCAGAAAAAATTACATATTTTCTTAACCACATTAAACTAAATTGCAGACATCATGACACTTCATGGCTATATACGTCATCATATATATATATCCAAAACACCATTATCACACCCAAGAAACTTAAAAAATATAATACCTACTATTTTTAAATAAGAGCTCTGGAGGTGCAGTGGTTAAGAGCTTGACTGCTAACCAAAAGGTCAGCAGTTTGAATCCACCAGTCGTGCCTTGGAAACCCTATGGGGGCAGGTCTACTCTGTCCTATAGGGTCGCTATGAGTCAGAATCAACTCAATGGCAATGGGTTTGGCTTTTTTTTTTTTTTAATTATTTAAACATTAAAACAGTGCATTAACATAAAAGGTATACTAAATATACTAAATAGTAATATATTAAATTTCTCAAATTGTTGTTAATAATATTCTTTACAGCTGATTTTGAAAAAATTCTAGGATCCAGTCGAGAACCACAGATTGCATCAGCTGCATGCCTCTTTAGTCTCTTTCAATCTAGAATAGTCCTCTGCTTTTCATTGCCTTTCATGACACTGACATTTTTTGAAGATTTCAGGACAGTTCTTACGTAGATTGTCTCATATCCTCTATTTGTCCGATTATGTTCTCATTATTAAATTTAGGTCGAACATTTTTGTCATGAATACTTCATAGGCGATGTTGTGTCCTTCCCATTTCATCACACCAGGATGTACCTAGGGTCGGTTTGTCCCATTAGTTGTGATGAAAAGTGAGATAACTTGGCAAGTGGGTCTGCCAGGCTTCTCATTTTAAAGGTGCCTTTTTCCTTATGGCACAGCGGTTAAAGCACTCGGCTGCTAACCGAAAGGTCAGCAGTTCAAACCCATCAGCCGTTCCTTGGGAGAAAGATGTTGCAGTCTGCTTTCATAAAGATTTACAGCCTTGGAAACCCTGTGGGGTAGTTCTACTCTGTTCTGTAGGGTTACTCTGAGTCAGAATCGACTCATTGGCAGTGGGTTGGGTTTTTTTTGCTTGTTTGTTTTTTCCTTTCAGTAATCTATGGCGTGATACTTTGAGACCGTGTGAGCATCCTTTTTCTCGACAAATTTTCACATAATGGTTTTAGCATTCACTGATTAAATGGCCTCACCTTTAAAATATATCATAATTCGTCCACTTCACATCAACTCCGCTGCTCTACCCTTGTCTAAACTGAAGTCACTGTTCACCTGAACTACTGCAGTAGCCTCCTAACTGTTCTTCCGGTTTCCGCTCCTGCCCTCCTTCAGTCTACACCTTACATAACACCGAGAGGGATCCTTTTAAAGCCTAAGACAGGCGTAGAAGCGACAACACCCCAATAGCAATCAGCACACCTAGTGCCCAGATGTTGGTATCTAAATTCCTTAAAGGATCCATCTATTCTAGGCCTGGAGCCTACGTCAGTATAGAACATGTTATTGTGTCACAAAATAGAGAAATGTTCGAAGACTGATGGAATTAGTCAAAAGATCACAGGCACTGACTTGAAGGGCCTCCCCTGGACAAATTTGGCCATACTGAAAAAAGAATCCATTAGTACACAGTGTTACAAAAAAAAAAAAAGAGGGGGTTCACCTTTACAGAAGAAAGGCAGCTAATAAATATAGAAAAAAAAAAGGAATTATAAAATCAGATTATCACCTTTGCAACCACCAATGTGAATCAATTTGACAGCAACGGGTTAACCATCAACAGAGTAACTGATTTAGGCAAGGACCATCAGTGAATGCTGATAATGAGAACATAATCAGACAAATAGAGGATATGAGACAATCTACGTAAGAACTGTCCTGAAATCTTCAAAAAATGTCAGAGTCATGAAAGACAATGAAAAGCAGAGGACTATTCTAGATTGAAGAAGACTAAAGAGGCATGCAGCTGATGCAATCTGTGTTTCTCAACTGGATCCTAGAATTTTTTCAAAATCAGCTGTAAAGAATATTATTAACAATAATTTGAGAAATTTAATATATTACTATTTAGTACATTTAATATACCTTTTATATGTTAATATACTGTAGCACCAACAAGTACAAGTAGTTATTCCTCTACTTTATGTAGCACCAGACCAAATTCTGTTAACATTTACCAAACCTATGATCTATCAGGAACCGTACTAGGAGCCTTAACTCCCAAACTGCCTTCCCTGTCCCCAGAGCACTTACAGTAGAGTTGGGCAGACATAAGCTGATAGCCCACTTTCAGGCAGCCATATATCACCAGAGTGGGTGGGTGGGGCTAAGTTAGAGGCACATAGAAGAGGGAGCAGCTGGTTCTTCTTTGCAGGATTGGATGAAGGCTTTGCCGAGGAAGTTATAGAATGAGCACCAAAAACATCCAAGCAGAGAAGAGTGAGAGTCCCTGGGTGGTGGAAACAGCTAACGCTCTTGGCTGCTCACTGAAAGGTTGGCAGTTTAAGCCTAGCTCTAAGTTTCTTCTTGGAAACCCTGGTGACGTAGCGGTTAAGAGCTACAGTTGCTAGCTAAAAGGTTGGCAGTTCGCATCCACCAGGCACTCCTTGGAAACTCTGTGGGGCAGTTCTGCTCTGTCCTAGAGGGTTGCTGTGAGTTGGAATCAACTCACTGGCAGCGGGTTTGGTTTTTTTGGTATAAGCTTCTCGGGAGAAAGGCCTGGTCATCTACTTCTGAAAAATCAGCCATCGAAAACACTATGGAGCACAGCTTTACTCTGACACATTGGGTCACCATGGGTCGGAATCAACTGGAAGGCAACTGGTTTAGGAAAGAGTGAGTGGGCTGGTGCCAGCTGAGGATGGAGTGGATGTGGAAGCGCAAGGACAAAACCTCATGGATGGGGAAGATGGAAGGATGGGCATGGGAAGGCTCTCTAGGCAGATGGCTGGGAGGAAAGGTTTGAATGTCTGAGAAGAGGACCCTTTTTGGAGGGGAGAAAAAAAAGATTTTGAGAAGTGAGACTAGGGCTAGGTAAGGAGGATTTTGAGCACAAAGCTAATGGTTTTGGGCCACAGGAAGCTGCTGAAAGCTTTTGACAGGGAATGACTCACTGAAAGCATTGTTTTAGGATGGTCTGTTGAGCTGCAGGGAACAGAATGGATCTGAACTAAGAAAGTCTTTCTGGTAGATTTGCTTCAGCCCTCTGTCTCCTCAGCCCCACCCCCTTCTCCTTCCTTATCGTGGTTTCGAAGACAAAGGTGCTATTTCCTCTGTCTCTCCACTTCTGCTCTGGCTTTACCCCTCTCCTGTTTCTCTCTCTCTCTCCCTTCTGCCCACCTCACCGCCACCCCTTTTCTTCAGATCCTTCACTTAAAATGTGGAGCCAAATAAGAGAGAAATTTGTGTCCTTGTCAGGAAGGAGAGGGTTTCACAGAGCAGCAGAGGGGAATACATCTGGGAGGATTTTGAGTACAAAGCCAATAATTTTGAGCCACAGAAGCCTTAGAAAGTTTCTGACAGAAGAGTGACCCAATGAAAGCAGTGTTAGAGCACTGTAATCATCTCCCAGAGTTTGGAGAGGGAAAAGTGAAAGTCCTGTATCCAGGAGCTTTGCAGTTTCAGCTTTAACCCAACTTTCTGCCTCTGTAAAGTGCTTCCTTTCTCTTTCCATGGTTCCTGTAGGCCCCCTCCCTGTAGCCAGTAATCTAGAGAGTAAGAAGGCTTCAGACTCAGCTGCTATGGTCATCACCATGAAATTGTGGCCCTCCTGTGTCCTTGCCAGGCATACCAGTGCTTCCAAGTGACAATTTCTTCATGGGATAAAGGGAAGCAGACTGCCACATCTCTCTGAGAGCAGCTGGTGGCTTCGAACTGCAGAGCCCTGATGGTGCTTAACCACTGCACCATCAGGGCTCCTTTCTCTGTGATGTAGCTGCTCTTATCTCCCCCTTAACAGATGAGGAGACATAGGCCCAAAAATCTGAGAACATTGACCAAAGTCACACAGTAGGTTAGGGGACTTAGCTCACATGTTAACCCAGGAGTGTCTGATTTGTAAAAGCTAAGTTCATAACCACTGCCATTTCCCAGAGCCTTAGTTTTCTTACCACTAAAGCAGGACCTTGCTGGGTTCCTTCCTTGCTGGGCTTCTGAGAAGACAAAATGAAGTCATATGAGTAATGCAGCTGCAATTGTTGGGTGGAATGTCTGTTGACTGCCTTTGTAAATGGTAGTTGTGTCTGTATTTCCAAAGGCAGAGCCCTGGTTGTAAGCTTCAGCAATATGAGGAAAAAGAATTAGCTGAATACAAAGGTGAAGGCAAGAGCCTGGCTTATAGTGAATGTTCTTATGCTTGGCAAGATTCATTGGCAGCCCTTCCCCTGAGAAAACTGGGTAGAATATTGGATATTGCACAGGCTTTGGAATTAAGAAAAAAGAAAATTAGACGAATATAATTTGAATCTTTTATTGGCCTTGGACAAATAAGTTACCTTCTTTGAGCTTGATTCTCATATCTATTTCCCTTTTAGGATTGTGGTAAAGATTAAATGAGATAATATGTATACTATGCTGTTAGCTGCTGTTGAGTCAGCTCCTGGCTCATGGTGACCGAAAGCACAGTGGAGCAACACGCTGCTCAGTCCTGCACCATCCCCACCATCAGCTGTGGATGGACCTTTATGACCCATAGGGTTTTCACTGGCAGATTTTCAGAAGTAGACCACCAGGCATTTCTTTCCAGTCCATCTTAGTCTCTTCAGCATTATAGCAACACGCAAGCCTCCACCGATAGATGGGTGGTGGCTGTGCATGAGGCGTATTGGCTGGGAATCAAACCCAGATCTCCTGCCTGGAAGGTGAGAATCTACCCCTGAACAACCAATACCTCATAAAATATATAATGTGTGAAAATGTGCATAAAGTGCCTAACAGTGTGTGGCACAGAACAGCTACTTAATTTTTACTGAGAAGCCTGTTGCTGTTGAGTTGATTCCGGTGCATTGTGACCCTATAGCACAGAGTAAAACTCCCAAAAGGGTTTTCAAGGAGCAGCTGGTACATTCAAACTGCTGACCTTTTGGTTGGCAGCCTAGCTCTTAAACACTGTACCACCAGGGCTCCTAATTCTTATTACTTCCAATATAAAGAGCAACGAACTGTGGTTGTTTAAAAAAAAAGAAAAGCAACCTTTAAACAATCCTCAGTAGCAGCCAAGGAGAACCTAAGAGAAATCAAACTGGAAAAGGTGGAGTGAGGAAGACCTGTAATGACAGATGCTGAGAGGACAGAGGACAAGATGGAACAGTGCAGCATGTCCATCAGATAAGAGACCACAAGGGCCACAGAAGCACGGCCTTTTCAGTGAGTGATCTCTGCTCCATCTGGTGGCTTTGGCTTCCTTATTAACCAAATGGTGGTGGTAGTAGCAGCACTGGATGGTTCATTTCTGAGGGGATGTTGGCATATTAAAGAAGAGAAGTCCCAATGGGTTGCTTTTTTTTCCAAGCAAAGCATAAATTAAGAACCCTACATACAGCATGGGTATTTAGCCATAGAGCCACTGCATGGAGTTTTCCACAGTCTTAATCTACAGAAACTAATCATGGCCTAGGCCTTCTCTTCAATAAATATTCTTTGAATGAAATTGAATGGAGAGAGGAGCTGCATGTTGGCTTAGAATGAAATATGGCATCTCATAAGTTAAACAAAACATAAAAAGCATATGAAGAGCTAGAGCAAGCCAAAAAGAATACGTAGGAAAACATCCCTTGAAACAGGAGCCAGGGAGAGTTAGATCTGAAATATCAAAAGATCTGAGCTCTAAAGAGTCCAAGTACAAAATTATGAGCCAATTAGTAACACAAGCAATGAGGCCGTAGACCAGGTGACGAACATGGATGAATAATGGAAGCCGGTGGCCTAGAAACAAAAGCACCTTTCCTCCCAATGCATTCCTGGGTAGTCTGGTATATTTGGAAGCAGGGCAAACTTGAGACTGAGCTGTCAGGACACATCCCATAGGGAAACTCCTGTGACATGCCAGGTGGACACTGATCATGCACCTCCCCTCTTGAGTTATAACATCCTGCTGGTTCTCATCAGCCTCTGAGGGCTCCTTGCACAATCTGCTGCTCGTGTAGCTCTGCCCTGAGGCTGTGTGCTCCCTCTTAATGAAGGGTGTGGGCACCCACTGTACTATGCAACATGCAATGGGGATGGGAGGGAGTCTGGAGGAGCCAAATGGATAGAAAAAAATCGTCTTCTTACCGTAAATAGATTGATAAGTCTTTAAGTACCGGCTGTGGAGAAAGTAAATGTGTTAACAGGGCAGCGGTGGTTCGGTGGTAGAATTCTTGCCTTCAATGCAGGAGACCTGGGTTTGATTCCCAGCCAGTGCATCTCATATGTAACCACCACCCATCTGTCAGGGGGGTTTGTGTGTTGCTATGATGCTGAATAAGTTTTAGTGGAGCTTCCAGACTAAGATGGACTAGGAAGAAAGGCTTGGCAATCTACTTCCAAAAATCAGCCCATGAAAACCCTATGGATCACAGTGATCCAATCAGCAACTAATCATGGGGATGGCACAGGACGGGGCAGCATTTTTTTCCATTGTGCATGGCGTTGTCATGAGTCGGGAGCCGACTTGGCAGTGGCTAACAACAACAAACAGGTTGGAGGAAGAAGAGAAGTCCTGGTGAGCTAGAAAACCTCCCGATTCAATGTGGGAGGTTGAGTGAAGACAACCACATCCTCTGACAGGGTCCTGGGTTCTTAATATTGCTCTGCCCTGGCTAACCTTGCTGCGAGGGCAAGTCCCTCCACCAGCCTTGAGGCTTTAACCTCCTTATTAACAAAATGGTGACATTGGTAGCACTAGCTGGTTTCCAAGTTCATGTCTACTCCCCTAATTCTTTTATTTTACCAGGGCAGATACCTAGGCTGGCATCTGAGGAGTTTAGGGGTAGGCTAGGATCCAAACTAGTCAAATTGGCTAATCCGAATGGGGTACACTAGCATCACCATTTCCCCCACTCAATGTTGGCCATTCTCTTGTTAGATCTAGTGGAGAATGTCTCTCATCCTTTAGCCATATTATTTACGCACTAGTCTGGGACAGTTAGTACAGGGCATTCACAGTCTGCCACACCACATGCTAATGACATACATTGCTAAATAATCCCTAGTTTCCCACAAATCCGGATCAGACGTCAGGACATTAAATTTCATCATAGGCACAGGTGGTTGAGATGAGCACTATGCCTAGACGTGGTGGTCCTGCTCTTATATTTGGATTGGGAAAAGGGGCGGGGCTTGAGAAGTTAGCCTTGGAAGGACTCTTGATCTTCAATAGCATCTGCAACCTCCAAAAAAGGCTTTTCAGACCTGCTAAAAATCTCCTTCTTGTGGGACACTTAACCCTATTATCCACTGACTCCTTATTCATGGAGTTAGTCCTTTACAGTGTTGCTTAATTTATAACATGGAAATAATAACATCTGCCCCACCTTCATATCAGGACTCAAAGGAAGTGCTTTGAAAAATACCAAGTGCTGTGCAACTCTAGAGTTATTAATAATGTTGCTATTATACATTGTGATTGATGAGATTTTGATAGTGTGAGACCATGGAAAGGCTCTCCCCATCTTAACCACCACACCCACATCACGGGGCCTATTCCCAAAACTACACCTCAGTCCACACTCCAAAGACATTTCTTGGAACTGCATCTTAGTGCAGTTCACCCAATAAAATACTCCTCTGGCTCCATGTGGGCATGGAAGTTCATCACAACATTTGCCATCAATAAAAAGTCAATTCTTTCCATGTGAAAAGCATTACTGCTGTCAAATAGTTATTGAGTGATGATACCTGAATGATGGGAATACAGGAACAGGAAAATGTACAAAGGGGAACTTCACAGGGATGCCAAATTGTAAAGATAGAAATGCCAGAGCAGAGTACATTGGCCTTCACCAAGAAGGACAGACGGGGAAAGCAGAGAAGGTGGGAGGTGGAGAGAAGTGACAGGTAGAAATGACAGAATCAGTGCTGCCTGGTGGATGAGTCACAGCTGAGGGTGACACACAAGAGTAGCCGTGACGACAGCCCACGGACCATGGCTGTGTTATGGCCAGCCCTCTCAGTCCAGGCATTCATCAAAAGTTATCTTCTGAAAAACCCTGTCACAACAGCTAGTGCCTTTACAATTAGAGCTTGCCTGGTTACACAGGACCCCTGGCCTGGAGTTCATGCAAGCGACATCCATGGCTGAGGGGCGGGAAGCTGGGCCAGATCACCAAGGCATTTTTTTTTTTATTAACTTTTATTAAGCTTCAAGTGAACATTTACAAATCCAATCAGTCTGTCACATGTAAGTTTACATACATCTTACTCCCTTCTCCCACTTGCTCTCCTCCTATTGAGTTAGCCCTTTCAGTCTCTCTTTTCGTGACAATTTTGCCAGCTTCTCTCTCTCTCTATCTTCCCATCCCCCCTCCAGTCAAGAGTTGCCAACACACTCTCAAGTGTCCACCTGATTTAATTAGCTCACTCTTCATCAGCATCTCTCTCCCCTCCACTGACCAGTCCCTTTCATGTCTGATGAGTTGTCTTCGGGATGGTTCCTGTCGTGTGCCAACAGAAGGTCTGGGGAGCATTGCCGCCGGGATTCCTCTAGTCGCAGTCAGACCATTAAGTATGGTCTTTTTATGATAATTTGGGGTCTGCATCCCACTGATCTCCTGCTCCCTCAGGAGTTCTCTGTTGTGCTCCCTGACAGGGCAGTCATCGATTGTGGCCGGGCACCAACTAGTTCTTCTGGTCTCAGGATGATGTAGGTCTCTGGTTCATGTGGCCCTTTCTGTCTCTTGGGTTCTTAGTTGTCGTGTGACCTTGGTGTTCTTCATTTTCCTTTGCTCTGGGTGGGTTGAGAGCAATTGATGCATCTTAGATGGCCGCTTGTTAGCATTTAAGACCCCGGACGCCACATTTCAAAGTGGGATGCAGAATGTTTTCATAATAGAATTATTTTGCCAATTGACTTAGAAGTCCTCTCAAACCATGTTCCCCAGACCCCAGCCTCTGCTCCGCTGACCTTTGAAGCATTCATTTTATCCCGGAAACCTCTTTGCTTTTAGTCCAGTCCAATTGGGCTGACCTTCTATGTATTGAGTGTTGTCTTTCCCTTCACCCAAAGCAGTTCTTATCTACTGATTGATCAATAAAAAACCCTCTCCCTCCCTCCCTCCCTCCCCCCTTCGTAACCACAAAAGTATGTGTTCTTCTCAGTGTTTACTATTTCTCAAGATCTTATAATAGTGGTCTTATACAATTTTTGTCCTTTTGCCTCTGACTCATTTCGCTCAGCGTAATGCCTTCCAGATTCCTCCATGTTATGAAATGTTTCAGAGATTCGTCACTGTTCTTTATCGATGTGTAGTATTCCATTGTGTGAATATACCACAATTTATTTACCCATTCATCTGTTGAGGGACACCTTGGTTGCTTCCAGCTTTTTGCTATTGTAAACAGAGCTGCAATAAACATGGGTGTGCATATATCTGTTTGTGTGAAGGCTCTTGTATCACTAGGGTATATTCCGAGGAGTGGGATTTCTGGGTTGTATGGTAGTTCTATTTCTAACTGTTTAAGATAACGCCAAATGGATTTCCAAAGTGGTTGTACCATTTTACATTCCCACCAGCAGTGTATGAGAGTTCCAATCTCTCCGCAGCCTCTCCAACATTTATTATTTTGTGTTTTTTGGATTAATGCCAGCCTTGTTGGTGTGAGATGGAATCTCATCGTAGTTTTAATTTGCATTTCTCTAATGGCTAACGATCGGGAGCATTTTCTCATGTGTCTGTTGGCTGCCTGAATATCTTCTTTAGTGAAGTGTGTGTTCATATCCTTTGCCCACTTCTTGATTGGGTTGTTTGTCTTTTTGTGGTTGAGTTTTGACAGAATCATGTAGACTTTAGAGATCAGGCACTGGTCTGAGATGTCATAGCTGAAAATTCTTTCCCAGTCTGTAGGTGGTCTTTTTACTCTTTTGGTGAAGTCTTTAGATGAGCATAGGTGTTTGATTTTTAGGAGCTCCCAGTTATCGGGTTTCTCTTCATCATTTTTGGTAATGTTTTGTATTCTGTTTATGCCCTGTATTAGGGCTCCTAGGGTTGTCCCTATTTTTTCTTCCATGATCTTTATCGTTTTAGTCTTTAAGTTTAGGTCTTTGATCCACTTGGAGTTAGTTTTTGTGCATGGTGTGAGGTATGTGTCCTGTTTCATTTTTTTGCAAATGGATATCCACTTATGCCAGCACCATTTGTTAAAAAGACTATCTTTTCCCCAATTAACTGACACTGGTCCTTTATCAAATATCAGCTGCTCATACATGGATGGATTTATATCTGGATTCTCAATTCTGTTCCATTGGTCTATGTGCCTGTTGTTGTACCAGTACCAGGCTGTTTTGACTACTGTGGCTGTATAATAGGTTCTGAAATCAGGTAGAGTGAGGCCTCCCACTTTCTTCTTCTTTTTCAGTAATGCTTTGCTTATCCGGGGGTTCTTTCCCTTCCATATGAAATTGGTGATTTGTTTCTCTATCCCCTTAAAATATGACATTGGAATTTGGATCGAAAGTGGGTTAAATGTATAGATGGTTTTTGGTAGAATAGACATTTTTACTATGTTAAGTCTTCCTATCCATGAGCAGGGTCTGTTTTTCCACTTAAGTATGTCCTTTTGAATTTCTTGTAGTAGAGCTTTGTAGTTTTCTTTGTATAGGTCTTTTACATCCTTGGTAAGATTTATTCCTAAGTATTTTATCTTCTTGGGGGCTACTGTGAATGGTATTGATTTGGTTATTTCCTCTTCGGTGTTCTTTTTGTTGATGTAGAGGAATCCAAGTGATTTTTGTATGTTTATTTTATAACCTGAGACTCTGCCAAACTCTTCTATTAGTTTCGGTAGTTTTCTGGAGGATTCCTTAGGGTTTTCTGTGTATATGATCATGTCATCTGCAAATAGTGATAGCTTTACTTCCTCCTTGCCAATCCGGATACCCTTTATTTCTTTGTCTAGCCTAATTGCCCTGGCTAGGACTTCAAGTACGATGTTGAATAAGAGCGGTGATAAAGGGCATCCTTGTCTGGTTCCCGTTCTCAAGGGAAATGCTTTCAGGTTCTCTCCATTTAGAGTGATTTTGGCTGTTGGCTTTGCATAGATGCCCTTTATTATGTTGAGGAATTTTCCTTCAATTCCTATTTTGATAAGAGTTTTTATCATAAATGGGTGTTGAACTTTGTCAAATGCTTTTTCTGCATCAATTGATAAGATCATGTGGTTTTTATTTTTTGTTTTATTTATGTGATGGATTACATTAATGGTTTTTCTGATATTAAACCAGCCTTGCATACCTGGTATAAATTCCACTTGATCAGGGTGAATTATTTTTTTGATGTGTTGTTGGATTCTATTGGCTAGAATTTTGTTGAGGATTTTTGCATCTATGTTCATGAGGGATATAGGTCTATAATTTTCTTTTTTTGTAATGTCTTTACCTGGTTTTGGTATCAGGGAGATGGTAGCTTCATAGAATGAGTTGGGTAGTATTCCATCTTTTTCTATGCTTTGAAATACCTTCAGTAGTAGTGGTGTTAAGTCTTCTCTGAAGGTTTGGTAGAACTCTGCAGTGAAGCCGTCCAGGCCAGGACTTTTTTTTGTTGGGAGTTTTTTGATTACCGTTTCAATCTCTTTTTTTGTTATGGGTCTATTTAGTTGTTCTACTTCTGAATGTGTTAGTTTAGGTAGGTAGTGTTTTTCCAAGAATTCATCCATTTCTTCTAGGTTTTCAAATTTGTTAGAGTACAATTTTTCGTAGTAATCTGAAATGATTCTTTTAATTTCATTTGGTTCTGTTGTGATGTGGTCCTTCTCGTTTCTTATTCGGGTTATTTGTTTCCTTTCCTGTATTTCTTTAGTCAGTCTAGCCAATGGTTTATCAATTTTGTTAATTTTTTCAAAGAACCAGCTTTTGGCTTTGTTAATTCTTTCAATTGTTTTTCTGTTTTTTTTTTTAATTCATTTAGTTCAGCTCTAATTTTTATTATTTGTTTTCTTCTGGTGCCTGATGGGTTCTTTTGTTGCTCACTTTCTATTTGTTCAAGTTGTCGGGACAGTTCTCTGATTTTGGCTCTTTCTTCCTTTTGTATGTGTGCATTTATCAATATAAATTGGCCTCTGAGCACTGCTTTTGCTGTGTCCCAGAGGTTTTGATAGGAAGTATTTTCATTCTCGTTGCATTCTATGAATTTCCTTATTCCCTCTTTGATGTCTTCTATAACCCAGTCTTTTTTCAGGAGGGTATTGTTCAGTTTCCAAGTATTTCATTTCTTTTCCCTATTTTTCTGTTATTGATTTCTAGTTTCATTGCCTTGTGGTCTGAGAAGATGCTTTGTAATATTTCAGTGTTTTGGACTCTGCAAAGGTTTGTTTTATGACCTAATATGTGGTCTATTCTAGAGAATGTTCCATGTGCACTAGAAAAAAAAGTATATTTTATAGCAGTTGGGTGGAGAGTTCTGTATAAGTCAATGAGGTCAAGTTGGTTGATTGTTGTAAGTAGGTCTTCCGTGTCTCTATTGAGCTTCTTACTGGATGTCCTGTCCTTCTCCGAAAGTGGTGTGTTGAAGTCTCCTACTATAATTGTGGAGGTGTCTATCTCACTTTTCAGTTCTGTTAAAATTTGATTTATGTATCTTGCAGCCCTGTCATTGGGTGCATAAATATTTAATATGGTTATGTCTTCCTGATCAATTGTCCCTTTTATCATTATATAGTGTCCTTCTTTATCCTTCGTGGTGGATTTAAGTCTAAAGTCTGTTTTGTCAGAAATTAATATTGCTACTCCTCTTCTTTTTTGCTTATTGTTTGCTTGATATATTTTTTTCCATCCTTTGAGTTTTAGTTTGTTTGTGTCTCTAAGTCTAAGGTGTGTCTCTTGTAGGCAGCATATAGATGGATCGTGTTTCTTTATCCAGTCCGTGACTCTCTGTCTCTTTGTTGGTGCATTTAGTCCATTTACATTCAGCGTAATTATAGATAAATAAGTTTTTAGCGCTGTCATTTTGATGCCTTTTCATGTGTGTTGTGGGCCTTTTTATTTTTCCACATACTTTTTGTGCTGGAGACGTTTTTCTTAGTAAATTGTGAGATCCTCATTTTCATAGTGTTTGACTTTATGTTAGTTTAGTCGTTACGTTTTTCTTGGCTTTTATCTTGAGTTATGGAGTTGATATTCCTTTTTGTGGTTACCTTATTATTTACCCCTATTTTTCTAAGTAAAAACCTAACTTGTATCGTTCTATATCGCCTTGTATCACTCTCCATATGGCAGTTCAATGCCTCCTGTATTTAGTCCCTCTTTTTGATTATTGTGATCTTTTACCTATTGACTTCCATGATTCCCTGTTATGTGTATTATTTTATTTATTTTTTAGAATTAATCTTAATTTGTTTGTTTTTGTGCTTTCCCTATTTGAGTTGATATCAGGACGTTCTGTTTTGTGACCTTGTATTGTGCTGGTACCTGATATTATTGGTCATCTGACCAATCTCCTTTAGCATTTCTTGTAGCCTTGGTTTGGTTTTTGCAAATTCTCTAAACTTGTGTTTATCTGTAAATATCTTAATTTCACCTTCATATTTCAGAGAGAGTTTTGCTGGATATATGATCCTTGGTTGGCAGTTTTTCTCCTTCAGTGCTCTGTATATGTCGTCCCATTCCCTTCTTGCCTGCATGGTTTCTGCTGAGTAGTCTGAACTTATTCTTATTGATTCTCCCTTGAAGGAAACCTTTCTTTTCTCCCTGGCTGCTTTTAAAATTTTCTGTTTATCTTTGGTTTTGGCAAGTTTGATGATAATATGTCTTGGTGTTTTTCTTTTTGGATGAATCTTAAATGGGTCCGATGAGCATCTTGGATAGATACCTTTCGTCTTTCATGATGTCAGGGAAGTTTTGTGTCAGGAGTTCTTCAACTATTTTCTCTGTGTTTTCTGTCCCCCTTCCCTGTTCTGGGACTCCAATCACTCGCAAGTTATCCTTCTTGATAGAGTCCCACATGATTCTTAGGGTTTCTTCATTTTTTTAAATTCTTTTATCTGATTTTTTTTCAGCTATGTTGGTGTTGATTCCCTGGTCCTCCAGATGTCCCAGTCTACATTCTAATTGCTTGAGTCTGCTCCTCTGACTTCCTAGTGCGTTGTCTAATTCTGTAATTTTATTGTTAATCTTTTGGATTTCTACATGCTGTCTCTCGATGGATTCTTGCAACTTATTAATTTTTCCACTATGTTCTTGAATAATCTTTTTGAGTTCTTCAACAGTTTTATCAGTGTGTTCCTTGGCTTTTTCTGCAGTTTGCCTTATTTCATTTGTGATGTCTTTAAGCATTCTGTAAATTAGTTTTTTATATGCCGTATCTGATAATTCCAGGATTGTATCTTCATTTGGGAAAGATTTTGATTCTTTTGTTTGGGGGGTTGGAGAAGCTGCCATGGTCTGCTTCTTTATGTGGTTTGATATGGACTGCTGTCTCCGAGCCATCACTGGGAAACTAGTTTTTCCAGAAAATCCGCGAAAAAAAAATGCAGTCAGATCCCTATCAGAGTTCTCCCTCTGGCTCAGGCTATTCGGATGTTAATGGAGCTGCCTGGGGAGGGTCAGGGAGAGATCAGAGAGCTAGGAGAGTAGCACCTCAGAATATAGCCAGAGTTGCTTGTCTTACTTGGAATGACTATTATATCTGAGATTTCCGTGGGGCGCGTCGCCTATATGTAGTGGCTGTGTGGAGATTGCCCCCGGGGGGTCTGGCCCGCTGGTGTCACGGTCAGATCCTCTGCTGTCAGCCCCACCCCCAAGGTTAAGGCTCCCCTACTGGGATGGTGCACTCCCGACTCCAAAATCAGTGGCTGCCTCCCGGGGACTCCCCGTCCCGCCAGCCGCGTCGCGCACCGCCCCCGCAAACCGGGTGGGCTCCCCCCTGGGGTCAGCTCAGGAGAGCGGAGCAGCTCCCCGCGCCTGCGCCGCGACTGTGTGTCCCCGCTGGGATGCCGCTCTCCCTGCTCCAAGACCAGCCACTGCCTCCTGGGGACTTCTCCCACCGGCTGTGCCACCACGCCGCCCGCGCAAACCGGCTGGAACCACCCCGGGGTCAATTCAGGGGGATGGAGCTGGACCCTGCGCTCACGCCCCACCCGCGCCCGCCAAAATCCCGGCGGGACGGCTCCCCAGCTGGGACGCTGCTCTCCCTGCTCCAAGACCAGTCACTGCCTCCCGGGGACTTCTCCCACTGGCGCGTCGCGCCGCTCACGTGAACTGGCTGGGCGTCGCCCGCGCGAATGGCTGGGCCCCCCCCCGGGTCAATTCAGGGGAGTGTAGCTGCTCCCCGCATTGGCGCCACGCCTGCGCCCCGCCAAAATCCCGGCGGGACGGCTCCCCGGCTGGGACGCTGCTCTCCCCGCTCCAAGACCAGTCACTGCCTCCGGGGGACTTCTCCCACCGGCTGCGCCTCCACGCTGCCCGCGCGAACCGGCTGGGCCCCCTCCCGGGGTGAGTTCGGGGGCTAGGGCTGGGCCCCTTGTCTGTGCCGTCTGCCCCCCCGGGCTCTGCCCCAAATTGGGCTCCGAAGGTCACCTGACTGGTACGTTGGCTCCTGGCTCTGAAAACAATCGCTGTCTCCCTGTATTTGTTCGTTCTCTGTCTCTAAATCTGTGTTTGTTGTTCAGAGTTCGTAGATTGTTATGTATGTGATTGATTCACTTGTTTTTCCGAGTCTTTGTTGCAAGAGGGATCCGCGGTAGCGTCCACCTAGTCCGCCATCTTGGCCCCGCCCCCTCACCAAGGCATTTTTGAGGCTCCTAGAGAAGCCTCAGCCTCTTTTAAAAACCCAACCTGCTGCATGCAAGCCTTCCTGGCCAGGGCATTCTGTCCTTATTCCAACGCAGCTCTTCCCTCTGCCATACTTCAGTTCCCATCCATCTTCCAGTTCTGCCACACATGCTCACATGCTACCAACCCACCCCCATGGCCATTGCTGGCTGTCCAGAAGGATTGTAGCTCAGTGTGGTGGGCAGAGAATGAGGCTCTGAGGAAGAGCTGGGGTTCAGCATGGCTTTATCCATTGCCTGGGAGGCCTGGGGCAAGTGGCTTAGCTTTTCAGCCTCAGTTACTTCAGCTGCTAAATGGGAATGAGTCTTCCCTCATGATTGAAGGTGAGGCGCAGTTAAACTATACATACATACAGACCAAAAAAAAAAAAAATTGCTGTCAAGTTGATTCTGACTCATGGTGACCCCACGTACTACAAAGTAGAACTGTTCCATAGCATTTTCTTGGCTGTAACTTTACAGAAGCAGATTGCTAGACCTTTTTTCCATGACACCACTGGGTGGGTTCACTTCCAACCTTTAAGTTAGTAGCCAAGCACAAACTGTTTGCACCACCCAGGGAGAAGCAGAAGGTATTGTTAAACCAGTGACTGCGAAGTTGATTCCAACTCATGGTGACCCCATATGTGTTGGAATAGAACTGTGTTCCATAGGTTTTCAATGGCTGATATTTCAAAAGTAGATCACTGGGCTTTCTTTCGAGGTACACCTGGGTGGACTTGAACCTCCAATCTTTTGACTAGTTCTTTCGAGGTACACCTGGGTGGACTTGAACCTCCAATCTTTTGACTAGCAGCCAAGTGCCTTAATAGTTTGCAGCACTCAGGGCCTCCAAGGTATTAGTAGGAGGACCATATTCTTGGTTTTCCTGGGGCACTACTGGTCCAGGACTATTATCCTAGTGCAGTCAGTAATGGGGCCCCATTTTACTCTCAAGTGCCCTGGTTGGGTGATAACTTTTATCACCCTAGGTATTTTGATTGGAAGAAAGACCAGGCGACCTACTTCTGAAAAATCAGCCATTGAAAACCCCATGGAGTATAGTTATCTGGCACACACTGGTTGCCATGAGTCGCAATCGGCTTGATGGCAACCGACTGGTTGCTAGGTATTGTGATTTTTGACAGATGGAAACCTGAGAGGACAAAATGAAACTTGGCAGTTTAGATCCTCAGAACCCTTGTCCCTTCCTCCTCTGTTGCAGTGCAGAGCTTCATGTCTATCAGTCTTGATTCACTTTCAAAACAAAAATTTTTCAGTTAGACCTGTTTAAAAAAAAAAAAGTAACAACAGCCCTGTTTTAATTCCAGCAACGGTCTTGGAATGAAAAGACTACTAATTACTGCAATTAACCAAGCACATTAAATGCACATGTTCAAACAAATATTGAAATACCATAAATCTTGGTACTGAAGTTCTCGAGATGCTGGAATGCATAAACATTTAGTGGAAGAAATTGTGACTTCAGAGAAAACACAAACAAAGCAGCCTGTTTGTTTGTGCGACTGCCTACTTGTGGAGAAACAACCAAGAGACGCCGAAAAGACCTGAGGGTGTCTCCCCAGTTTATGTTTGCAATTATTGCCCTGAGGAGACAGAACAAAGGAGCTCCTATTTATAACCAAAGTCTAAAGGGGGCGGGGGATGGGGGAAAGAAGCTCAATCATGAGAAAACACAATCCACTATTGGCATTAATAAAATAAAACAAAACTATAGTTTATCAAAAGAACAAATTCTCTTCGGGGAAAATAAATAATCCCTCATTTCCTGACTCTATATACAGGGTTCTCTAATGCTATTTTATGTACCAGTGATGAGAGCCAGGTTGAGGGTCAGCTAATGCTACTAGAGCAGATGGGCTACCTTGGGAGAAGCTGAGTGTGGAGCAGGGCAGGCACAGAAGATTTAGGCTCAGACATGCCTCTGCACTGGTAACCAGCAAAGCCAGTGAAGGTCATGCTTTTCTGAGTGAACCTCTGATCCTTTGGTCATTTTTCAGGGCTCAGACCTCAGGAAATGCTATAATAGAGCGGGGATGAAAACTCAAGAACAATGTTGGCTACTTGGAAAGGAGTTTGGTTAATAATGTACAAATAACCTCAAAGTTTAGAATTTCATCTTCTTTGGGAATAGATGAAATTGTGGTGAGGGAGGCCGTGATGGCAGCCTCCGTGGGATGCAAGAGGGGCTGTCCCAGTCTTAGGAGAGGGCACCTGCCTCATATTATGGTTTGTTCTTCCTTTTTCCCTTCCTCCCTCCCTCTCCCTCCCTCCATCCTTCCTTCTCTTTCTCTTTCTTTTTACCTGCCCCCTTTCCCTCTCTCATTCATTCATTCACCTACTCATTTTTCATTCAGCTAATACTTGATGGTTTTTAGAATTCAAATAATGTTGACCTGTGCTTAATGTTGTAGAAAAGAAGCAGGGTTTCTTGCCTCCAAGATCTTACAATTTTGTTGTAGAGATAAGAATTTCTCTTCTGATATCATTATTTTGATCATCGATAACATAATTTACACAAAGGACTAGAATTATATTTAAGAATTCTTCAAGATTCTACTTCTTGATTATTTATTCCTATTGATTCCACCTTTCCTTAAATTTTTCCACTCTCTTCTTTCCTTTACATTTCCACTAGTATGTCTCCAGAAATGGAAAGGCACTTTATCTTCTCTTTGTAAAAAACTGAATTTTAATAAGTATCAATAACAAATCGATCAATTAATTAATTAACTGAAAATGAATTAATAAATAAATTGAATAAGTATAAAATTAGGACATCGGCCAATCACTGTACCACTTCTGAA
The DNA here is from genome assembly GCF_030014295.1 of Loxodonta africana. Lineage (NCBI taxonomy): Eukaryota > Metazoa > Chordata > Mammalia > Proboscidea > Elephantidae > Loxodonta > Loxodonta africana. The sequence goes on from NC_087342.1 coordinate 108,466,960, forward strand.
AAAAATTGTCTACTTTTGAAAAAAATTGGCCAGCGAAAATGTTATGAATAGAAGTGAAACATTGTCTGATATAGTGCTGGAAGATGAGCCCCTCAGGATGGAAGGCACTCAAAATATGACTGGGGAAGACCTTCCTCCTCCAAGTAGAGTCAACCTTAATGACATGGATGGAGTCAAACTTCCGGAACCTTCATTTGCTAACGTGGCACAACTCAAAATGAGAAGAAACAGCGGCAAACATCCATTAATAATCGCAACATGAAATATCTGAAGTATGAATCTAGGAAAATTAGAAATCATCAAAAAATGAAATGGAACTCATAATGATCCATATCGTAGCCATTATTGAGCTGAATTGGACTAGTGTTGGCCATTTTAAATCAGAAAATCACATGGTCTACTGTGCCAGGAATGACAAGTTGAAAAGGGATGATGTTGTATTCATCGTCAAAAAGAACATGTTTCAAGATCTATCCTGAAGTACAATGCTGTCAGTGATAGGATAATATCCATATGCCCACAAGGAAGACAGTTAATATGACTATTATTCAAATTTACCCATCAACCACTAATGCCAGAAATGAGGAAATTGAAGATTTTTACAACTTCTGCAGTCTGAAATTGATTACATGTGCAATCAAGATACATTGATAATTACTGGTGATTGGAATGTGAAAGCTGGAAAAAACAAGAAGAATCCCTAGTTGGAAAATATGGCCTTAGTGCTAGAGATGACGCAGGAGATCGCATGACAGACTTTTGCAATGAGTGACTTATTCATTGCAAACACCTCTTTTCAACAACATAAACGGTGACTACACATGTAGACTTTACCAGATGGAGAACACAGGAATCAAATCAACTACATCTGTGGAAACAGATTATGGAAAATCTCAATATCATCAGTCAGAAGAAGGCCAGTGGCTGACTACAGAACAGACCATCAATTGCTCATATGAAGAAAATTAAAAGAAGTACACAAGAACCAAAATACAACCTTGAGAATATCCCACCTAAGTGTGGAGACCATCTCAAAAGTAGGTTTGATGCATTGAATACTAATGACTGAAGGAAGACCAGAGAAGTTGCGGAATGACAGCAAGAAAATCACACATGAAGAAAACAAAGGTCATTAAAAAGACAGGAAAGAAAGAAAAGACCAAAATGAATGTCAGAAGACTCTGGAACTTGCTCTTGAATGTAAAGTAGCTATAAAAAAATGGAAGAAATGATGAAGTAAAAGAGCTGAACGGAAACTTTCAAAGGGTGGCTTGAGAAGGCAAAGTAAACTATTATAATGAAATGTGCAAAGACCTGGAGTTAGAAAACCAAAAGGGAAGAATACACTTGGGATTTCTCAAGCTGAAAGAACTGAAGAAAAAATTCAAGCCTTCAGCTGCAATATGGAAAGATTCTATGGGTAAAATATTGAAGGACACAGGAAGCATCAAAAGAAGATGGAAGGAATACACAGAGTCACTGTACCAAAAAGAATTGGTTGATCTTCAACCATTTCAGGAGGTAGAAAATGACCAAGAACCGATGGTATTGAAGGAAGAAGTCCAAGCTGCAGTGAAGGCATTGGAGAAAAACAAAAAACAAGGCTCCAGGAATTGATGAAATAACCAATTGAGGTGTTTCAACAAATGGATACAGTGCTGGAGGTGCTCAACTTGTTTATGCCAAGAAATTTGGAAGACAGCTACCTGGCTAACTGACTGGAAGAGATCCATATTTGTACCCATTCCAAAGAAACGTGATCCAGTGGAATGTGGAATTTGTTGAATTATCGTTAGTATCTCAGGCAAGTAAAATTTTGCTGAAGATAATTAAAAAACGGTTATAACAATACATTGACAGGGAACTGCCAGAAATTCCAACTGGATTCAGAAGAGGGTGTAGAACAAGCGATATCATTGCTGATGTCATGTGGATCTTTGCTGAGAGCAGGAAATACCAGGAAGATGTTTACCTGTGTTTTATTGATTATCAAAGGCATTTGACTGTGTGGATCATAACAAATTATAGATAACATTTCTAAGAAAGGGAATTCCAGAACACTTACTTGTGCTCATGTGGAACCTGTACATAGACCAAGAGGTAGTCATTCGAACAGAACAAGGGGATACTGTGTGGTTTAAAATCAGGGAAGGTGTGCATCAGGATTGTATCCTTTCACCATACTTATCCAATCTGTATGCTGAGCAAATAATATGAGAAGCTGGGCTATATGAAGAAGAACACGGCATCAGGATTGGAGGATGTCTTGGTTACCTAGTGTTGCTATAACAGAAACACCACAAGTGGATGGTTTTAAGAAAGAGAAATTTATTCTCTCACATTCTGGTAGGCTAGAAGTTCAAATTCAGGGTACCAGCTCCAGGCGAAGGCTTTCTCTCTCTCAGCTCTGGCGAAATGTTCTTATCAACAATATTCCCTGTTCTATGAGCTTCGCAGGTGCAGGGACCCCAGGTTCAAAAGATGTGCACCAGTTCCAGAGCTGCTTTCTTGGTGGTATGAGGTCCCCATGTCTCTCTGCTCTCTTTTATATCTCAAAAGAGATTGGCTTAAGATACAATCCAATCTTGTAGATTGAGTCCTGCCTCATTAACATAACAACCGCTAATCCCATCTCATTAACATCTTAGAGATAGGATTTACAACATATGGGAAAATCACATCAGATGACAAAATGGTGGACAATCACACCATACTGGGAATCATGGCCTAGCCAAATTGATACACATATTTTGGGGGAACACAATTCAATCTATGACAAAGGAGGGCTTATTAACAACCTATGACATGCAGATGACACAACCTTGCTTGCTGAAAGCGAAGAGGACTTGAAGCACTTAGTGATGAAGATCAAAGACTACAGCCTTCAGTATGGATTATACCTCAACATAAAGAAATAAAAAATCCTCACAACTGGACCAATAAGCGACACCATGATAAATGAAGAAAAGATTGAAGTTGTCAAGAATGTCATTTTACTTGGATCCACAATCAACGCTCACAGAAACAACAGTCAAGAAATCAAATGAAATATCGCACTGGCCAAATTTGCTGCAAAAGATCTCTTTAAAGTGTTGAAAAGCAAAGATGTCACTTTGAGGTCTAAGGTGGACTTTGAGGACTTTGATGACTAAGACCCAAACCATGATATTTTCATGCCTATTAGACATGTGAAAGCTGGACAATGAATAAGGGAGACCGAAGAATTGTTGCCTTTGAAGTATGGTGTTTGCAGAAAATATTGAATATACCATGGATTTTCAGAAGAAAGAAACAAGTCTATCTGGAGGAGGCACAGCCAGAGTGCTCCTTGGAAGCAAGGATGGCGACATTCCATCTCACGTGTTTTGGACATGTTGTCAAGAGGGACAAATCCCTGGAGAAGGACATCATGCTTGATAAGGTAAGGTAGAGGGTCAGCGAAAAAGAGGAAGACCCTCAATGAGAGGGATTGACGCAGTGACTGCAACAATGGGCTCAAACACAGCAACAACTTTGAGGATGGCGCAGACCTGGGCACTGTTTCATTCTGTCGTACAGAGGGTTGCTATGAGTCAGAATAGAGACAACAGCACCTAACAACAATAACGACAATGGTTACTGTTACTACTGCTGCTGTACTGTTGCTACTATTCTACTACTACTATTGCTACTATTTTTTTTTTACTACTAGTACAACAATTATTACTACTATCAACACAAAAAGGGCCCAGCTATCACAGAAAATCTGTCAAAGAATTGAATAGTTAAAACAAAAATAGTTAATTTTTAAGATAGTTAAAATTTTAGCTTTCAAAATCTACTCCTCCTGTATATTATGTATGGGGGCTTTTTTTTTTTTTTAAACACTACCCTAAAGTAGCTAATAATAACAGATTTCCCTGCAGGACATGGGCCCCATATTCTGAGCTATACCTTTGATAGGGGTATGTGTGTGGCCAGTAGGCTATAATCCAGTCAGAATCCACAGTGAAAACACTTCCGCTCTGTGCAGCATGGGTGGGCAAGCTGAATGAACACCATTTATTGGAAGAAAGGTGCTACACATATACAACGAGGTGTTATATTTATTATTTCTATTTTAAATTATCCATTGAAGAAAAAAGACATGGCAAGAATTTTTAATGAGCCCCAGGGTCAAATTGGGTTCAGAGGCCAAAAGGGGAGCATGGTAGTGCTCTGGTATGCATGTGACCTTGGGCAAATCAATTAACTACTCAGCCTCATTCTCCTCATGTGTAAAGCGGATAGTGGGACTATGTAGTATTAGCAGGCTTCTACATCTAAAATCCTATGGTTCTCATCTCTCCCCAACCCACATTCCTGGGCTCCCTAGTCAACTAACTTCTAAGGCTTACCACCACAGCCGTGCTAAAGAACATTGTTCAGCTAACGATGTCTTCCCAGAGTCAACATTTCTCCGACGTGAGAAACAGTTATCAGAACCACAATAGGAACAGCATATTTCATGTGCCTTTGGCCTCTCCAGCTTGACGAGACACTCATCTGTCTCAGATGTGTGGTTGGAGCATGAGGGGCTACAGCGAGGTGCCACAGTTGCCAGCTAAGGAAGGAAGTAGTTGGAACTGATACTGTGTCAATGAGGTTAGCCATGTGCAAAAGGGGCCACACCTAAAGACTGTTTGTTTCTAAGAAGACTCAAGAAACACCTTGATCCTGTCAACCCCAGGGAGCTGAGACCAAAGCAAAAACGTAATTCTGTTGACAAGACATACCGGGAAAGGGCAGGGATCTAGAACTAGGCTCAAAGCCTGACTTTTGAAGCCCCTTGTCTCTAACTGAAGACTGAGTTTCCCAAATTTCAGTCATTTGAATGCCAAAGTCAAGATGTTTGCCGTATTCACCTGCCATGTGACCTATTATTTTCTAATATTTGTATGTAAGTTACTTTCTTTTTATATTGAAATATGTTCATGTTAAAGGGATGTTTTCTATCATTATCAGAAATAAAAGACCAGTATTATTTGCCACAATTATATGATAGGCTTTCTCTCTCTTTGGAACCATGTTAACTTAAATGTTGAGTCCTAGTTAGGCACTATTACAAGTCTCTGGACCCGAGGCCTGCACCATTTTTATTAAAGGGGAGATTAACAAGAGTTAGAGCGGTGTTAGAATTACCAGCACGCTCAACTGAGACTTTCTCCTTGGTGTAGTAAGAAAGATTAATAGAGGAAAACAGAAATGGGTAAAATTTGTTGAGTCCCTCTTTACATGAATCCCCACCAACACCGTGACAAGTCTATGAGATAGGTACTCCTGTTATTCCCATCCCTTTTCCAGCAGAGGACACTAAGGCTGAGTGAGACTAAAGCACTTGCTCAACGCACACAGCAAGTTAGGAGGATGGACACAATGGGAATCAAAGAGATTTGACTCCAAAGCTGGAGCTATTTACCCCAGGGCTATATATCTTCTCTCATGTGGTAAGTCAGCATAATTTGATGCTATAATTTTATGCCCCTGAGAGCATCTCCCAAAACCAAACCTGTAGCCGTCGAGTCAATTCCTACTGATAGCGACCTTATAGGACAGAGTAGAAATGCCGCATAAGTTTTCCAAGGAGCAGTTGGTGGATTTGAACTGCTGATGTTTTGGTTAGCAGCTGAACTCTTAACCACTGTGCCACCAGGGCTCCAAGAGCATCTCAGGTGGTGCCTAAAAGCATTTCCTGTATCCTGACTTATAGGCATCCTATACACTGGGGGACATTGCCCTTCATGAAAACAGGGTCCATTGTGCCTGACACCTAGAAGGTGCTCAGTAAGTCTTGGTCCCTTCCCCTCTCTCCAGCCCTCCTGTCCATGGTTCAGGCCGTCCTAAACCCTGGTTCTAGTATTGAAGAATGCTTGAAGGGAAGTGGCCACATCAATCTGTCAGGACCTGAAGAGACACTCACAATTATGCTGTCATGGTTCTGCCATTTCTAGGCAGCCTTCTGATGGTGACTTTTTTTCCATAATGGACGTTCCAATTGGGAAGAGAATGGACCATTCAACTGATAGCAGTGTCTTATCTTTGGTTTACCATGTACCTCAATGACTGGTATAGTACCTGACATAAAGTAGGCCCTCTGTAAATATTCATTCAATTGGTGAACAAATGCTTGGCAGTTATATTTCTAATAGTAATATTATTAGTAATTAAATGGCTGTATTTAAAAAAAAATTTTTTCTTTCTTTCTTTTTTTTTTTATGCTATGCTTGATCCAGTACTAAATATATCTCTTGTATTACCTTACTTTATTCCCTCAACAACTACATGATGTAGGTACTATTGTCCCCTTTTATAAGTGAGGAAATTAATCGAACCTTGAAAAATTAACTGTTTGCCTCCAAGCCCTGCATGTGCTCCAAACACTAGATTATACTACTCCCATTGGAGTTGACCAAGTGGCCTGAGTTCTGGTGACATTGGTTGATGAGGATCAGGCTTCCTGGGAATTAACTCTGACTTTATGGACAAACCAAGTCTCTAGCCTGCAGAGCTCATACATGGCATGGGGGTTATGGGCTCTGCTTGGTCTCAGACGGGCCTGAGTTCAAACCTCCCTCTGCCATTATTGACCATGTGGCTTGAGGTGAGCTGCTTAATTTCTTTGGTTCCCAGTTTCTTCATCTATGAACCCTCAAGGGTTATTGTGAATATTACAGAAGAGAGCACATGAAAAGCACTTGGCTAAAATGCTTGATGCATAGCAAGCACTCAGTTAAAAAAAAAACAGTTGCCATTGAGTTGATTCTGACTCATGGTGATGCCACGTGTGTCAGAGTAGAACTGCACTTCCTAGGGTTTTCAATGGCTGATTTTTCAGAAGTAGGCCCCCAGGCTTTTCTTCTGAGGTGCCTCTGGGTGGGTTCAAACCACCAACCTTTTGTTTAGTAACCGAGTGCTTAACCGTTTGCTCCACTGAGGGACTCTGTAAGCACTCAAGAAAAGGTATTTATTATTATATAGAGAAAGAAAGGGGACTTGGGTTGAGAAAGAAAGGTCATTTTAAGAGAAAAAAAGAGATGGAGCAATGTTATTTTGGTTTCTTTGTAATTTTGGTAAAATGTTAGTCAAGGCCTCAGAGTGCTAATTTCCTTCTTTCTCAGAAATACAGCTGGTGAGAAAGCCCTCCCACCTCAAGTGCCCCCAGAATGAGTGTTCAGCACCCCTAGTTGTTGAATACATATCCTCCTGAGCCATGTGACCACCCTGCTGCCCACTCCTGAGACGGCCTGCTCAGGCTATGGCATTTTAGGAAATTAATTCCCTCCCTCACACGGTGGCCAGAGCTGTGGAACACCCAAGAAGCACAGGCAGTAGCAGCAGTGATGATGAAGTGAGTGTGAGCCCATGGGGCACCGGGGCAGAGCGGTAGGCTGGAGAGGCCAGCAGCAGCCAGGAGGCCACGGGGGCTGTAGGGAGGAAAGGGAAGTAATGCCTGGAGTTCGCCAAGGCCCAGCCCTCTCCAGCCTGGGCACCGGAGAGGCACAGGCCTTCTCGTTTTGCCATCCGCAGGGCTCCTTGTCCCTGACATTGGGAGGTAACTTCCACCATGGAGCTTGAGTACTGAGCTTGAGAAAGATGCCCTTAATGAGATTTGGCTTCTCCTCATCCATCCACCTCACCCCACCATTCCCCTTCCTTCCAATCACTGTCTCAACCCTCACTTGCCTGCTTAATTGGTTTTGTGGTTTTTACTTAGATGTGGTTAGAGAGAGGTGGGGTCAAGGACAAGCTCTTCTCTCCCACTCCACCTCCCCCACACAGAGGTGTCTACTTGGCCTTAGAGACAAGAAAATGATACTCTTGGCACAGCTGACGGGGAAGTTCTGATTCAGTTTCTCTGGGGTGGGGCCGAGGTATTGGTGTTTGTACAAAGCTCCCAGGTGATTGAAAGAATCTAGTTATTGAAAGAATCAGGATGACTCACTGTACTTAAAAGGTAAGTCACTGGGGAAAAGTTGGGCCTAACCATCATAAGTAAGCATTGCTTATTCCTGCATTGCCAGTTGCCATCAAATTGATCCCGACTCATGGCGACCCCATGTGTGTCAGAGAAGAACTGTGCTCGAAAGGGTTTTCAGTGGCTGATTTTTAGCAGCAGATCAACAGGCATTTCTTCTGAGGCTCTTCTGGGTGGACTAGAACCTCTAACTTTTTGGTTAGTAGCCAAGCCCATTAACCTATCTGCACCACCAAGTGCCTCCTATTCCTACGTAAACATTAGCTAAGGATGGTTTGATTATCTAGAGTTTTTTAGAGCTTATTAAAAAAAAAAAAAAGGCATTTCATGGACGTGCACCAAGGGTACATACTGCCCAGGACTTTTTACATCTGCAAAAATGACCCAGCATAACTGGGAAGTTATGACACCAATGAAATGATGTACTCCAGGTGGTAGTGGTGATAGGAGGGAGCAGCCAAGACCTGATCATTACAGAATTCTTCAAAGGTTATTGAACCAGGAGGTGTGCCCTAGAATAACGAACTCCACCCAGTATGGCCTGCTGGATGTTGTTGTTAGTTGCCGTCAAGTCGATTCTGGCTCATGACAGCCCCATGTGGATGGACTCCACCTGCTGAATACTGGAGGCCATCTTATACCTACCAGGATAGCTTACCCATTGCCGTTGAGTCTATTCTGACTCATAGCGACCCTGTTGGAAAGGGCAGAACTGCCCCACAGGGTTTCCAAGGAGCTCCTGGTGGATTTGAACAGCCAACCGTTTGGTTAGCAGCCGAACTCTTAACCACTACACCACCAGGGTACAAATTTAACTTAAAGAGGAGAATAACAGTGCTGGTTCTGACCAACAGATGTATAGTAGAAATTATGGGCTTAGAGCCTCAGCAAGACTCTGCAAGGAAGATACAAAGAAGTTTAGGACTTTTTAAGAATGTGTTATTTGGTGGACAGTCTTGTGTGGATAGTCACAGTGGCAAGTGGTATGGTGTCACGAAATGCCAGGTACTCACATAGTGAACCTGCAGGGGCCTTAGTTACGAACCGATGGAGATGTCCTCCACCACCGCCTCACCTGCCCTACTCTTAGACCTCAGGAGCAGAGTTAAGTTACTCAAACTCCGTAGTTCACAGAAGAGCGGTCTCTAAGAGGCTCTTCTACTGTTTTATTTATTTCTTTTCCTGAATAGTGGCCTATGAGAGGCTCTTCTGCGGTTTTATGTATTTTTTTCTCTTTCCCAGCAAAGTTGCCATAATCAAGTTTCATTAACTACCAGCAATGTTGTTGTTGTTAGTTGCCATCAAGTTAATTCCAACTCATGAGCACCCAACGTGTTGCTGAGTAGAACTGCTCCATAGCGTTTTCCAGGCTGCGACCTTTCAGAAGCAGATCACCAGACCTGTCTTTCAAGGCACCTCTGGGTGTGTTGGAACCACTGACCTTTCTGCTAGTAGTTGAGTGCTTAACCGTTTGCACTATACGGGAACTCCTAACCACCATCAATAACCAAAACCAACCAAACTCATTGACGTCGAGTCAATTCCGACTCATAGCAACCAAATAGAAAATATGATAGAAGTTGAGATACCATTCATTATAGTGGGAGTTAACCTAACAAAGATTGCCCAAAATCTTTTATGGGGAGATTTTAAAAACTCTTTTAAAGAAAGTAAAAAAATAGAATATTATAGGTGAATTTCTTTAATGTAATTTAAAACACACTCCATTTTTTAAAAAAGCATATGGACTTACTGCTATCTCAAATACTCAGTCAAAATAGGCAAAATCTCTGTGTTGTTACCATCGTTATGCATACTTTTTTTTTTTTTTAATAAACTATCAGATTTTAGATTTTCTTAGTGGCATGGAATATTTCATATATAAATATACATCTTTCTATCCTTCATGGTGTTTAGCTATTGGCCCAGCACGTAAGAGATGCTTAATAGATATTTTTTTTTAAGTCCCATTAAAAACACCGTTTGTACATTATGGAATGTACATCATAGAAAATTTTCTTTATAGAAAATATAAAAAATACAGATAATCAAAATATATTAAACTCATCCATAATCCCACTACTTATGAATAACTACCATGAACATTTTGAGTATATTATTCTAGCTTTCGATTAGGGTTTTCTAAAATGATTGATTGATGGCTTTTCTATTTCTTCATCTTATAGTTCTGCCACTTAGTCATTTGAATGAAACCTTGAAACATTATGTTGAGTGAAATTAGTCAATCACAAAAGGATCAATATTGTATGATTTCACTAATATGAAATACTTAGAAGAGGCAAATGCATGGAGATTAGAGTTTAATCTAGTGGTTAATAGTGGTTACCAGGGCCGGAAGGGACGGGGAAAGGGGGAAATCATTTTTTAGGTAGCACTGAGTCTTTGTTCGTGAGGATGGAAAATTTGGCAATGGATATTGGTGATGGTTGTATAACATGATTGAAGTAATTGATTTCATTGAAAAATGTCAAATTAGACAATGTCTTCTCCATATTTTTATGACAATGAAAAAGAAAAGCATTTAAAAGTGGATTCAGTATACAGAAGACTTGCTATGCTAGAAGAAGTTCAGGCTGTACAAGGCAGGGGCAGCTAGCCTGGGGGTCAACCTGAAGGTTGATCTAAAGGGAAGGCCAGGTGTGGCCAGGCTCAGTGTGGCATGGGGTTGGGAGAAGGACTAGAGCAGGGCTGGCAAACTTTTTCTGTCAAGAATCAGATAGTAAGTATTTGCGGTCCATATGGTCTGTGTCACAACTACTCAACTGTGTTGTTATACCATGAAAGCAGCCATAGTCAAAATGTAAACAAATGAATGTGGCTGTGTTCCAATAAAACTTTATTTATGAACACTGAAATTTGAATTTCATATAATTTTCATGTCACGAAAAGTTCTTCTTTTCAGTTTTCGAAAATCATTTAAAAATGTGGAAATCATTGAGACTATGTTGGCATCTCCTGCCCGGAGGGGAGATGAGAGGGTGGAGGGGACTAGAAGCTGGTGAAATGGACACGAAAAGAGAGAGTGGAGGGAGAGAGCAGACTGAGTCATTAGAGAGAGAGTAATTGGGAGTGTGTGACAAGGTGTATATGGGTTTTTGTGTGAGGGGCTGACTTGATTTGTAAGCTTTCACTTAAAAATTATTAAAAAAAAAACATGGAAATCATTCTTAGCTCATGAAGCATATAAAAACAGGTGGCAGGCCAGATTTGGCTTATGGGTTGTAGTTTCCTGACCCCTGGGGTTGTGTTTTAGGCAGAAGAAAAAGACGAGAGGCAAAAGAAAGCTCAGCCCACTCAAAGAACTAACAGAGGTTGTTCTAGATCACTGAGTGGGAAGTGGGAGCTGAGGGATGTGACTGGAGAGGCACAACATCTTGGTTCTATGCACTACAGAAGACTTGGAAGTAGTGGAGTGAGCTTTTCTGGGATTGCACCAAGATTCAAACCATCACTCAAATTGCTTGAGGCCAGAAACCCTGGTTTCAGGTTCTTCTGAACTCCTTCAAGAAGAAAAAGCAACATCCAGGAAAACAGTACTCCACCTTGGGAGCACCCAAGATTGGATAAAACTGACCAACTTGAGACCTGTACAGGAATACACAGGAAGGGCAGATAGTCTGTGGGATCCTTGTAAAGGCAGCCAGGATATAGCTTCCCCCAGCCTCTTTATAATGGCACTCCTTCATACATGCCTGGTTCCATTACTGTTGTGTTCTCATTAACCCCACCCACCTCATCCCCAGCTCTCCCCAAATCAGATCACATTGTCTAAATGGCCTTATTATACGTTCTTGCTTGATCTCATCCTGATTTAAATCCTACTCTGAGAACTTCATAAAGAGAGGTTCCTTATTTCCTTAGTTATTTCTCCCCTGCCCCTCTTCCCACATCTCCAGGTGGCCTAACTGACCCCAGGCTGCAAGTGTATGCAATGACCTGGACTAGGCATGGGAAAGATGACCTTTACTCTCGTTTAATTACATTTCATCGAAATTAAACGCGTTCCTCAATGGAACATGACACATCACAATATCTAAGCAGACTGTTTTCCTCCACCTAGTACCTTATCTCAGCCTGGTCCTTTGCACTTTTTTCCAGAGTTCCTGGACCTGGTACTTTGGTGCAATACCTGCCCGCTTTAACTCCATCACTCTTCCAACTGCAGGAAGGCTTTCATTTTTTTCAGCATTTGGAGTTCAAGATTTAATTACTCAACCATGGAGACATTATGAAGTGATCTCATAGGCATGGTTTGCACCTTGCAAACTTGCTTAGAATTTTAAGCAGTGGTTTTTCCAAGTGGACTTGCTTCACTTTTCTGGTTTGCAGGCCTAAATTATGAACCAATTAATATAGACCACATAAAACTGTCCAGTCTGTTTGTTCTTGTTGTCATATCGACCGTAATGATGGCAGGAACTGACTAATGAACCAGTCCAAGTGTCTATGCATGCAGAGAAACAGAGAGGAAGAAAGGGGGTGGGGGTGGGGGGATCGGGAGGGAGCACGCATAACAAATATAACTCATATTTTTCGAAGAGTGAAACTCTTTCATTGCCTAATGCTTTTCTCATGAAGAGTTCAGGTCTTTAAAAAAAAAAAGCCCTTATGAAATTTAAGCCCCGTTTCTCATTTCATTGAAAAACCTTTAAGAAAAGCCATTTTTCATACTTAAGACTTTTTCAAATCTCTCCTAACCAGTTACACTCTGTATTGTATCTTTCAGAGCTGGCAGCCAGCCAGTGACAATCCTTAAAAATCCCTTTACAGTTTTAAAGGAAAATACAAGCTCTCATTTACCACTGGATCGAGTCAGAAAATAAAAGCTTAATGCCTTGACAGGCCTGGATATTTTTTTGAGGCCTAAGTCTGATTTATGGCAGTAGTCGGCAAACCAGGCTGGTGAAATATTTGCTGCTGCTCCCAGGGATGTGGAAAAATGAAGTGTGAAGTTCTGGGGAGAGCAGGCCACAGCCTTCCAGTCACTAAACACTCCCACCAAGTTGGCAGGGGAACAGAGCCCGGGGCTGCGAGATGAACCTCAAAGGAGTAGGAGAGGAGAAAAGGACCGTGCACCGTGTCAGAATACCGCCAAGGCTTAACGCTCGTCATACGTTTTGTGACATGGGGTGGGATGTTTATGAGGGGGGTTTAGGGAGGAAAGAGAAGAGAAACATTCTCTTCCTTCTTTATTTATTCTATTTTCTTTACAGCTTCCCTGTAGGGGTTTCCCTCCACGACGAAGAAATGAAAAGCAACAAGGGGAGTGTAGAAGTCGCTTAAGCCCCCACCATAAAATCGCTCAGATCAAAAAATAGGATCTGGTTAGAGAGAAAGCACTGGCCAGCTGTAGGGCTTGCAGTTTCAAGGCAGGGAGAGAGACCCATTTCCCCATGCCATGGTCTCCAGATCTGAGGGTGTGGACGCTGGGATTTTCATTCCCACCAAAAGGGAATTTCCTAGAGGTAGAAGTGAGGTGGGGTTTTCCCTCCCCCAGAATTTTCTTGAAATGAGTCTTGACAAACATATATGCCAGGTAAAACAGTTGGTGGTTTTCTTTTTTTCCTTTTATTTAAAAAAAGAAAGAAAAGAATTTAGCATCTACTTTTAAGATGTGTTAACTTTAAGTTTCTGAAATAGAGTATTAGATACTCAAGCTTGTCTCAAAGTGCTTCAACTACTTGACATTATTCTCATGGGGGGTGGGGAAATAGAAAGGATGGGTGGAGCCCCTGAGGGAGCAGAGGTTGATTTTAGTTGTTTTTTTGAAGTGAAAATGCCCTTTTCTATACACTGGTGATACTTTAGATAAACAAGGGCAAGAAAGGGCAAAGATGAAAAACACGCAACTCATTTTATCCCCACAAAAACTTATCTTTGGAAGATCAGTTCCAAAATCTGATTGACTTTAGAGCTAAAATCGGCCTCCTTTTTTTTTTTTTTTTTAATAACAGCATTTCTGTCTGCCAGACAGAGATTTATGTTACTGTTAAATCTTTGGGTCACTTAAGGCAGTCTCAGTAATTACAGAAATGTTTATACCCATACGCAGCCATCTCTCCCCTCACACCCCACACCCTCTCACTAAGTCACTGATAAACACACCTACTCTCACTCAAACTGACTCTTCCAGACTCAATTTAACAGCCCCAGAAAAACTGCCTCACTCATTTACTCCCATATCATAAAGTTAAACTTAGAGATAATTCAAGTCAATAAACATTTCTTGATGCCTACCATGTATAAGACTTTGCTAGGTAATGGAGGAGGCTGGGGAGCTAGGGGTAGAATACAAAAATGAGATTCCAGTCCTACACCTTAAGACATTTGCAATTTAATGGAGGAAGAAACTAGACTTTGATCTATTTGCTTTTTAGGAAAAGTTAAATTATACTTTCAAACAACAAAGTATGGGTGGTTTTTTTTTTTGCACATGGGCAGAGAAAACTGAGGTCCAGAGAAACTGACTGACTTGCCCAGTGCCACAAACAATATAGGAAAATACTATTGAGCATTGAGTATATGTGGGCACCAGGCTAAGCACTCTCTTGTATTATCTCATTTCATCCTTGACAGCCCATCATGAGGTAGGTTCTTCCTTCCACAGATGAGGAAACTGAGGCACAGGGCAGTTAAGCGATCTTGTCTAAGATCAACAGCAAGGAAGTGTGAGGCTGATATTCACAGCCTGTTCCAGAGCACCCCCCTTAGTCCCTCCACAAAGCGAAGCCGAAAACTTAGGTCTCCTGCGTCCTAGTTCAGTGCTTTTCCTACCTGTCTCAGATCCCCAAACTTGTGATGATGAGGTAGAATGTTTTCAAGATTCAAAGGTTTACCTTTTTGATTATTTTGAAGGGGCTTTGGGGTGCAGAGACTATAGAATGCTTTGTAAACTCCTTTTGTTTATTTGTGAGCACCTAGATTTCAGCCTTTGCTAGAAAAAGACATTATGTTTGGTGAAGTAAAGGGTCAACGAAAATGAGGGAGACCCTTCATGAGATGAATTGACACAGTACATGCAACAATGGGCTCAAGCATGCTAACAATTGTGAGGTTGGTACAGAACTGGGCAATGTTTCATTCTGTTTCCAAGGAGCAGCTGATGGATTGGAACTGCCAACTACTTGGTTAGCAGCCGAGTTCTTAATCACTGTGCCACCACCTTTAATCATCTGCCTACAGATAAGTCATCATCTGCCTTTGGCTACAAAAACTCTTTCTTTGTCCACTTTAAATGTATATCCTATCTGGAGGTTGTGATTGAATTCACTTCGAGTGTGTAGCCCAGACAAGGCAAAAACTATTTTGGGAAATTGAGAAATTCAGGGCATGCACAAGATGACCAGACCTCCAGTGTGGCTACACTGGTTTTTGGTAACCAACACGCTGAAAGATATCATCGAACACTGAATTTCCTCAATGGTGACTACCACACACATACAGACCTTAAAAAGCACACCCACAGTTCAAATATTTTAGCAAATGTCTTGGCTTTCCTCCACCACTAAAATGAAAGTGAAGGTGAAATCATTTGGGGGCCACTAGAGTAGAATTCTCACCCTTGATAGCTGCCCGTAGATTTAAATGTCTCACAGGAGACCCAATTAAACACTAGTGAGATCCCAATTCACCGAAGGATCATATTTTCTGGCTATTTTCATCACTCACACTTCCTAGCAATTTAACGATGAGTTTAGGATATGACCTCTTCCCTCAGGTACCCCTCCCACCTTTTTTATTTTATTTTGTTTGGGACTTGGAGTCTAGATGGCTCAAGAGTCTGGAAATTCCATAGGCAGATTTTTCCAACCAAGTAACCAGGTGCTCTGTATAGACTCTCTGGTTTTGTTATGATACGAGGTTATCACAAATGCGGGCTGTCTTAGTTATCTAGTACTGCTATAACAGAAATAATACAAGCGGATGGCTTTAATAAACAGAAATTTATTTTCTCACAGTTTAGGAGGCTAGATGTCTGAATTCAGGGCTTTGGCTCTAGAGGAGCTCTCTCTCTGTTTGCTCTAGGGGAAGGCCCTTGTCTCTTTTCAGCTTCTATTTCTAGGTTCCTTGGTGATCATGCCACCTGTACCTTCCTCTCTGTTGAGCTTGCTTGCTTGCTTTCTTAATCTGCTCTTTTATATCTCAAAAGAGATTGATTTAAGACACACCCTACACTAATACTGCCTCATTAACATAACAAAGAAAACTCATTCCTAAATGGGATTGTAGTTACAGGTATAGGGTTAGGATTTCAACACATATTTTGGGCGGGACACAATTCAATCCATGTAAGGGATGATAGGCATCTCCATATTTTGTTGCTAATATCATTCAAGATGTGTAGCCCTGGGGATGCAATGTCAAAGGAGTATTTAAGGCGCTGTGCCTCACACAAAGATGTTTGTTGAATGAATAAATGGGTAAGGAGCCCTTGGTGACATCTCTTCCTTATAAGGGTTAGAATTACAGAGACAGGCGGTGGTACAGCAGGGGCTTCTAGTGGCTTGCTCCAGAATGACCCCCATCTTGTGTGTTTGGTCAAAGGCAAGTGGTCTTTGCAGTGTGGTATGCATTCTTCTAGGGGTACCTGAAGGCTTTCCTGGGGGTGTGCAGATACAGAGGTCCCTGGATGGTGCAAATGGTTTGATCTTGGCTACAAACCTAAAGGCTGGCGATTCAGCAATACCATGGAAGAGAGGCCTGGTGATTTGTTTCCATGAATTTCACAGCCAAGAAAGCCCTGTGGAGCTCAGTTCTACTCTGTAACCCATGAGATCATCATGAGTTGGAATCAGCTTGATAGCAATGGGTTTAGTGGTGTGTGTGTGTGTGTGTGTGTGTGTGTGTGTGTGTGTGTAGATACAGATACCTTTAGCCCTGAACCACTTTGAACCAGTTCAGTCATGGCTGATGAAGCAAAATCGGAATAGACTTGAATTTTTAAAATCTGGCTGATCTGGAAACGTAACCGGAGTGGGGAAAATACCAGTCAGAGCCTTGGAATGGGAGACGTGGAAGAGGCGTGGTGAGCCCTTTCAGGAACCAGATCTCTAAGAGTGAATTATTGCCAGGGCTGAGGGAAGTGACACACATTCAAAGCGGTGCAGTTGGCCGCCATCTTTGAGCCAGGCACCACTGTTTGGGCTCCGTGCAGAATCTGATGTGGGTGCTAGCAACGCCTGCGCTACCCTTGTTTCCTAAGAGGGAGATTAAATTTCTAGCAGAGCTTAGACCTGTAATTTTTCGCATTCTGGTTATGGTTCTGGGTCACCCAGATTTTAAAAATTTGATCCTGTTCCGGTGTTGCCTCCTCGGCCCTGACCAAACAAGGAAGAACGGGTTGGAAGTCCAGCCTTAACTGCAAGGATTTCTAGATCCTCAACTTCCACAAGCACTCATCAGCCTGAGAGCACCACTGTGGTTTTCTTTTCCTACACCCCTTCGCGGTTTGCCCTTCTCACGCTTTTTAAAGACATTCTTTCACCCATCCCAATCCGAAGTATTGTCCCAGGGTCTAAAAATCCTCCGGATTTCTAAACAGTGGGATAATCTGAGAAGGCATTTCTCCCAACGGAGAGTCCTACTGGAACAAAGCAAAGAGAGCTTTGGGGAGAAAGATTGAAAGGAGTAGAGCATTCTTCTATCTCATGGCAAGTCTCCATGTCTGTCTGTCTGTCTATCAATCTATCTAACTACCCATTCATTTATCAGAATTAGAATTCAGAAATGAAATAGATGTGATGGGAACACATATTAAGGTATTTATTTGAACTGAAAAATAAAATTAGAATTTCTCTGTCAGAAAGTGAGTCTGATTTGGCTAATTGAAATGACAATGAGAGCTAGCTTTGCTAATTATATCATATGGCAGGCATTGCCCATAAATGGAATAACCTAAATTTTCTGTGACAAGGTTTTGCTGAAAATGTAGCTAGAGCACAAATAGAGGGCACAAGTTGCCAGAAAGAACATCCTTTGTAACTATTTACCCTTATAATGTCATCTAAAAATATTGTTTAAAAAAAAAACTCTTTCAGGGAGTGTGTGAACAACTGGTTTGAAGACCCCCAGTCTAGAGAAAGGTTGGAGACATAGGCAAGGAGAGAGACTCACTCACTAATAGGCAAAAAGGAAATTCGAGAATAGAAAAATGCCCTCATAATTGCAGAAACCTGAAAAGTGGTGAGAAAAAGATGAAAAGAATTAGGAGACCCTGGGAGAGAAGATACCCCTGCCCACATCAGAGGCATGGATTGGTCTGCATTGCACGGTCTTGGCAAGCTGTCCTATATAGGAAAAGAATACCCTAACCACTCAGGTTGCTTTGATTTATCCCTCAGAATGTTCTAAAATTTAACTTCCTTCTTGCCAGTCATTAAGAGAATCAGGTAGACCATATGTTCATAAAATCACGAACTTGTTAGCCATTTTTTAAGCTAGTTGTAAAGAATGTTTGTAATCTTAAGAAGTCATTGCTGTCACATACATTTACAACTGTTCATCCAAAAATACCAAAACTAAACAAACCCATTGCTATCCAGTCGATTCCAACTCATAGCAAACCACCCCATAGAGTTTCCAAGGAGTGGCTGGTGGAATCAAACTGCCAACCTTTTGGTAGCAGCTGTAGCACTTAGCCACTACACCACCAACGTTTCCCGTCCAATAATAGGCCATGACAATGTATTATATGTAGTAAGAAGTAGTTGGGGCAACAGAGTTGTGAATGCCAGCAGACCAAGCTCCCCACAAAATTATTTCTGCCGAGGTACCTTAAAAAAGAAAACACGTCATAAAGGAGGTACACTTTTTAAGAATTTGTCAGGTGATGTGGCACACACGCTGCAAAAGATGGGCAATTTAGCGCTGACGTTACAGCAGAGATCGCCAAGTTTAGCTGCCTAATTTACTGCTCCCTGGCCTCTGCCGCACCGCCATTAATCTGTCTGCCAAATGAGCTCTAATTACGCATCTTGTAACCTGGCGTGCTGTAGCGCACCTCGTTCGAGTGGGGATAGATCTTGAAGATTTACAGCACGACTGCTGGTAATCTCACCGGGTCTCCTAAATCTCACCGGGTCTCCTAACTGAGGGAAAAACATGCCTCCTCTCAGTTACCGAGGTCGCCACTAGAGGCAAAGGGAAGCAGATGGCACTTTGGAAGAAGCTAAAGCTAAAGCTAGTGATTCAGTGCACTAAGGCTGGGAAAAAAAAAAAAAAGCAAAATGCATGTCGGGATGCAGGTGATGGGGCACCGTGGATAGTCGAGAACATACAGTGTAATCAGTTTGTTTGAGGAGTTGGTAGACACTTGGCTCTTTCTACCGCCAATCTGGCTGCCTCATACCTTCTGCCTCCTTCCGTGGCTGGCCCATTTTCTGGCTGGATGTGACAGTAAGGAGGGGAAAGGGAACAGGTTAGAAGGGAATTGCAGTTTATGATGTATCAGCCTCTTTACTTAGAACAGCTCCCAGAACCCTCATCAAAATCCTGCAAAGTAATCCCTGTTTCAGAGACAAAGCAACTGTGTCATGTGGACCTCAGACAGTGCTTGTACACACTTGTGTATGTGTGTGTGTGTTTTGGAGGACGTGTATGCAATCCTGAAGCTCCCAGTTCCTTGAGCCAGCTAAACTCTAATTTTTTTTTTTCCATGGGCTTGCCCTACCTTAGAAGAGTAAGTCTCGGGTACTTCCTAAAACAGGATTTATGGATTTCTGATTGGTGTTCCCGTCTGTACTGCGGGTTGTTTCTCTCCTCCCTCCATCTATCAGAAGTTGTGAAGATGAGTCAGATAATGCCCATAAACAGCTTTTAACTCCTTGGGAGGAAGTTGCCCACATGCAAACATTGTGTCCTATAAAAATACCATGTGTGTTCATAGCCTCATCATCCTCAAGGAACCTGAGAAAGGCACAGATAAGGTGCAATCACCTCTAGGTACAGAGGTAGACAGTTGAATGAGATTGACTTTGCAGAGTGACATCACCCAAGATATCTTTGCTGGGAGCATGAAAAAAAACCTCTGTTTCACAAGCGCTTACTGACTTTTCATTTTTTTCTAGCCTTTTATATCTAACTTAACCAGTGTAATAGCAGTGACTTCAGATGGTGCAAGTCTGAGCTTCAAAGAAGGCCACGTGGAGGCTTATTTCCAATTTTAGTATTAAATCTTATTTGCTTTCAGTCTAACTTCTTTTAGGCTTGTCCGAATTTCTTTATGATTGTGGCCATGGAAATTAGCACGAATTGGCTTCACTGGCATCCGAAGCAAAGGATTTCACTTCATTGCAATTCCATTGACTAAATGAAAAAGAGTGTGGTTAGGACTCAGTACAGGCCCCCAGACAGTGGTGGAAAGGATCATGGAATCTTTAAATGATGCCAAACATATAGGACCTTGGTGTTCATGGACTACCCTTAAATTCTCTCCCAGCAGCCCCCTGAGCTCCCTTTGACCACATTGGAAACTGAATTTTCTAAACAATGTAACCACGATAAATTGTGTCACTTTAGTGATAGATCTCTCAGAATATTATAAACTGGGTAGCTGAATTTTTTATTGCCTTAGAGACGTCCACAGCCAGAGATCTAAGGATAGAAAGTTTATGTCTCTCTCCATTAAGAAATTTAATTCACATTTTACTCAGTCTTAGTCTTTGATTAATACTCTGGATACATCATGCAGCAGTCCTTAGGATTATGAAAAGTGATTTGTCTAATCTTTGCGTTACTCTCCTTTGGGGTCTACGTAGGGGGAAAAAACAATGCTCTGTAGCTATTGATTTTATAACGTTTGCTTAGCATTTGGCTTTACATTCTGGCCAAGTCAAGCGGATAAAGAGCAATTTGATCCATGGAGTGTGGCGAGAGTGTTGTCACCATCCACAGAACCAATTCATCTGGAGGATTTCATGTTGTACATATCAGTGCTGGAAGTGGGTTTTAATGAAATCTCTAGCAAAGTGAAGTTAATATAAGAGTAAATGTAAAAACATATGGTCCCAGCTGGCTGGTGTAGGTACAGCCAAGGTTGCAAAGGATTTAGGTCCCCACTTCTGACTCTTGGCCCCAAGGAATAAACTGTGTATGATCTGAGTCAAACCTGGTCTTAAGGACAATGTTTCATGCCCCTGTACTAGTGTGCTGTGATTGTGAGCTAGTCCTCCTCTCTCATCAGCTTTTCCCTTCGTGGTAGCCATTGACTGACTTCTGCATCAAGGTAAAATCGCAACCTCTCTACTTTCATTGTTCACGAATCTAACTTCCTCTGATCTAGGTTGGTATTCCCTCACAGTCACTCCTTTTTCCAAAGTGAGGGTTAGACAATTTGATGTGCACATCTATTTAAATTGTCGTTCCAGGTGATGCGTGTGTGTTATCAGGTACATTCTGGACACTATTCCTTACCTCAAAGTATTCAATCAAATGTGGGAATTCCGTGACAATTGGTCAGGAAGATACGCTGGTGCATATGGATCTTTTATACCACTCTATATTAGCACTCATATGGTAGCAACCTATTTCTTCTAAATGTGAATTTGACCCTGCTTAGAGGGGTGTGTCTTGCAAGGACTTTGTTTTAATTGGTTTCATGAACCAGAGACAAATGTGAAAGTTCCAGACATGAGCCGTATATGGAGCTCAGGCACTGTTAGGGTTGGATGGAGAATTCTGGAAGTGCAGGCAGGGTTGAAACAACCTTGGGAAATCACCCCCTGCTTTCACCTAAGCCATACTATAAGGATAATTGAGAGTCACCACAGAATGAGATTATATAACTTTTTGGGTAACAAACTTTACCATCTCATGAATCCTTGAAAGAAGCAAGATTTTTCTAATGACGCAGAAACCTTCTTCTTATTGTTTTTAGTTTCTTTCCTTTAATGAAAATAAAAATCTAGTGCTTATCACCAAATATTGGTATCATTTCATATACTTAGATTGTCAAAGCTCCAAAAACCAAGAAACACAAACCACTGCTGTTGAGTTGATTCTGACTCATAGCGACCCTTTAGGAGAGAGTAGAATTGCCCCGTAGAGTTTCCAAGGCTGTAAATCTTTACGGAAGCAGACTGCCATATATTTCTCCTGTGGAGTGGCTAGTGAGTTGGAACTGCTGACCTTTTCGTTAGCAGCTGAAAGCTTTAACCACTGTGCCACCAGGGCTCCTGTCAAAGCTCCATATCTAGTCCAAAATCATCCCAAACCCTAAAGTCTTCTCTCTTGATTTGTATTTTTAAATGTTTAATTATTTTTACAATTTTCTTAAAACTCTTTCCATGTTTCCCACTTTATTTTAGCTGGATGACATCCTAGTTGAAGGAGAGCATTAAACTATGTCCAATGCTAGGCTTTAGAGTTTAAAATAAAGTCTATTTTTGAATCTTATCTCTACCACTTAATAACATGTTTCTGAGCCTCAGCCTCCACATCTACAGAATGGGCATGACCAGGCCTCCCTCCCTGCCAGCATTGCTGTGAGGATTAAATCTGAAATCGGGTAGCATATTTCTTGGCACCTGGAACATGAGTTTTACATAATAAAACAACTTGTATCTGCATGATGCATGATCAAGACCAAATAGACAGAGTGATGCATACTATCAAGATAATAGTGTTGACTCTTAACCTTATTTGTTAAGATGTACAAGATTCTTCACAATGGTATTCCTGGAAAGTATATCTTCAAAGAATGAGGAACGACTCAGGTTTAGAGCCATTGAAGTATTGCACTATTTTTGAGAAATGAGTCATGAGTCTGTAAGTTATTTACCCTTTCTGATACCTAGTTTCTTCATCAATAAACTGATACTAGTGATACTACCTCATAGTATCATGAAGATTAAATAAGAGGTAGCATGGAAACTGATGGAACTTCTAGAGCGAGAATGGTAAAATAAAAGCTTGGCAAACACTCTCCTTAAATGCCATGATAAAACTGGATGAAACTGTCAAAAGCAACCATTTCAGGACTCTGAAAAATCAACTAAAGACATACAACAAACTGAGAAGTGTTTATTCAGTACAAACAACTGAACTTTTATTATGAATAAAGGGAATTTGTGCCATTTTATACTGGGGTCGCTCCCACTTCCTGTCCCTCAACACTGCCCTCCCCGCCCCCAGGCTTCATCAGCACACTAGTTCTACCAGGGCAGTGAAAACCAGTAGGTTTGCTTCTGGACGGGGCTGACTTGCTTTGGGGTATAATGCAGAAAAAAAAAAACATGGAAATAGAAACAATCTCGGTGGCAAATGGATAGGAAAGGCCAATATTGCAGCTATCTTATTGCAGCTACCTTGAGGTTGCAGTTCTGGTTGGGGAAAGGAACATATAGACACACTTGCCAAAAACTGAACAGAGAGATCCGAGGAATGAGATAGCCATCTGTGTGGAAGACTTCACATAGATGCAAAGCTGTGCACTAGCCATACATCCCTGGCTGAACATGAGGCATAGGAAGCCAGGCTGAAAAAAAGAATAGAGAAGAAATAACTAAACAAATACATTAGTGGCGGTACACTGTGGGGAGACAGACTCCACAGAATTAGCCTAGGGAAGTCACTAAACAAACAAACTAAACAGCAGCAACAACAGACTTTTGGTGGAGGGGGATCAGTATTCAGAGTCATTCAGTTTTCAATAAAAAATTGCAAGATATATAAAGAAACTCAAAAGACTCAACCCATTGCCGTTGAGTCAATTCTGACTCATACTGACCCTATAGGGCAGAGTAGAACTGCCCCATAGTACTTCCAAGGCTGTAAATCTTTACAGAAGTAGACTGCCACATCTTTCTCCTGTGGAGTGGCTGGTGGGTTCAAACCACCAAACTTTTGGTTAACAGCTAAGCACTTAACCACTGTACCACCAGAACTCCTTATGACCTACACATGATAGGGGTCGGGGAGAGGGAAGCAGACAAAGTAAACTGTCTTTGAGGAAGCCCAGATTTTGGATATTACAGACAAAGACTTCAAAGCAAATAGTATAAATATGTTCAAAGAATTAAAGAGAGCGAGGTTTAAGAAATTAAAGGAAAGTATGATAACAATAACATTTGCTTGGGTGGTGCAAATCGTTAAGTGCTTGACTACTAGCTGAAAGGCTGGCAGTTGAAACCCACCAGAGGTACCTCAGGAGGCAGGCCTGGTGATCTGCTTATAAAAGGTCATGGGCTTGAAAATCCTATGGAGCAGTTCTACTCTGCACACATGGAGTTACCATGAGTCAGAATTGACTTGATAGCAACCAACAATAACAACAATGATACATCAAATAGAGAATACCAACAAAGAGATGAAATTATAAAAAAGAACCAAATAGAAATTCTGGAGTTGAAAAGTATAATAATGGAAATGAAAAATTCACTTGAGGTCTCTCAAAAACAGATTTGAGATGACAGTATAAAGACTCAGAAAACTTGAAGATAGCTCAATAGAAACACTCCAATCTCAAGGACTAAAAGAAAATAGCATGATGAAAAAATGAGCAGAGCCTCAAGGACCTGTGGGACATCATCATGCATATCAACATATGTGTAATGTGAGTCCCAGAAGGAAAGACAAGAGAGGAAGGGCAGAGAAAAAATATATTTAAAAAAAAAATGGCTGTAAAGTTTCAAAATTTGATTTAAAAGATTAATGTAAGCATCCAAGAAACTCAATAAACTTTAAGTAAGATAAAAAAGAAGAGATCTACACCTAGACACATCCTAGTCAAACTATTGAAAAGCAAAGACAAAGACAAAATCTTGAAAGCAGCAAGAGAGAAATGACTCATTTATGTACAAAGTAATAGCAATATTATCAAAGTTGAATTTTCATCAGAAACGATGGAAATCAGAAGGCAAAGGAATAACATAGTCAAGGTACTGAGAGAAAAAAAAAGGTCAACCAAGAATTTTTTATCCGACAAAACTGTCCTTTAAAAATAGCGGTAAGTAAAACATCTTCCCAGAAAACAAATACAGAGAGCATTCATTACTATCAGACTTGCCTTACAAGAAATATTAAAGGCCTTAGTCCTTCAGACTGAAAGGAAATGATACTAGACAGTTAATTCAACTCATATGAAGAAATAAAGAGCACAGGAAAAGGTAATTACACTGAACAATATACTTTTTTCTTCTCATATCATATTTAAAAGATAACTGCACAAACAATATTTCTACAACTGTATTTTTACGCTTATAACATATATAAGTGTAATATATATCACAATCACAGCACAAAGAAAGGAGACAAAGTGGAGCTATATTGAAGCAAACTTTCAATATTGTACTGGAATTAAGTTAGTGTTAATGCAAAGTGAATTGTGATCAGTTAAGATGCATACTGTAATCCCTAGAATAACCACTAAGAAAATAATGTAACAAATGGCCAATAAACATATGAAAAGATGCTCAACTTTAATAGTCATTAGTGAAATGCAAAATAAAACCGTAATAAGATACCACTTCACCAGGATGGCTATTATAAGAAAAATAGAAAATAACAAGTGTTGGCGAGGACATGGAGAGACTGGACTCCTCATCCATTGCTAGTAGGATTGTAAAATGGTGCCACTGCTGTGGAAAGAAGTTTGGTGGTTCCTCAAAAAAAGAATAACCATTATTGGTCTAAGTTGCCATTGAGTAGATTTAGACTCATGGCGACCCCATGTGTGCAGAACAGAACATCTTTGTAGAGTTTTCAAGGCTATGACCTTTCAGGTGCATACTGCCAGGCCTTTCTTCCAAGGTACCTCTGGACAAGTTCAAACTTCTAACCTTTCGGCTACTAGTCAAGTGCTTAGTCATTTGTGGTACCCAGGGACCCCTAGAACTACCATATGACTTAGCAATTCTACTCCTAGTTATATACCCAAAAGACTTGAAAGCAGAGACTCAAACAGATACTTTTACATACACCAATGTCCATAACAGCATAATTCACAGTAGTTAAAAGGTGGAGACAACCCAAGTGTCCATCAACAGATGAAGAGGTAAACAAAATGTAGTACATTAATACCATGGAATATTATTCAGCATAAAGAGAAATGAAGTTCTAATACATACTACACCATGGAGGAACCTTGAAAACATTATGCTGAGTGAAATAAGTGAGACACAAAAGAACAAATATTGTATGATTCCACTTATATGAAATATCTAGAATGGATAAACGCATAGAGACAATGTTTATTAGTGATTACCAGGGGCAGGTGGGGGTGTAATGGCGAGTTATTGCTTAAGGGGTACTGAGCTTCTGTTAAGGATGATGAAAAAAATTGGAAATGGATAGTGCTGATGGTTGTACAACATGGTGAATGTAATTAATGTTACTGGATTGTACAAATAAAATGGTTGAAATGGCAAATATTTACCACAATTAAATAAGAAAATAATGTAAAAAAAGCTTAAAAAGTCAACAAAGAAACTAAAATGGCATGCTAGAAAATATCTATTTGACAGAAAAGAAGATAGTAAAGGAAGTACAGATGAATATAAAAAAGCATGAGACATAAAAAACAAATAAAATGGCAGACATAAATCCAAGCATATTAGCAATTGCATTAAAGGTAAAGGAATTAAACACTCCATCCAAAAGGCAGAGACTGTCAGACTGGATTAAAAAATAAGACCCAACTATGTGATATCTGCAAGAGACACATTTTAGATTCAAAGACACAAATAAGTTGAAAATAAAAATTTTGAAAAAGATACAACATGCAAAAAAAATAAGAGACATGAAATTGACTGTATTAATGTCAGACAAAATAGGCTTTAAGACAAAGCTTATTACCAGATAAAGAAATGACATTTCATAATCAAAAAGATCAATTATCCAAGACTCATCCAAGAAGATACAAAAATTATATGTTTGTGCACACCTAAGAAGAGAGCCGCAAAATATATGTTGCAAAAACTGACAGAATTGAAAGAAGAAATAGATAAATCAACAATAATTAGTCTTTAATACTCTACTCTCAATAACTGATAGAAAAACTATACAGAAAATTGGCAAGATATAGAAGACTTGAGCAACACTATCAACCAACTTGAATAACTGATATCTATAAAACATTCCACTAACAAAAGTAGAGTACACATTCTTTTTAATTATGTATGGAATATTCTCTAGGACAAACCATATGCTAGGCCATAAAACAAAGTGTTGATACATTTAAGGTCATTTAAATAATACAAAGTATAATCTCTGAACACAATGGAATTAAATTAGAAATTGACAACTTAAATAAATATGGGAAACCTTCAAATATTTGGAAATTAAACAACACATGTCTAAATAACCCATGAAACAAACAAGAAATCAGAAGGGAAATTAGAAATCTTTTTTAACTGAATGAAAACAAAAACATGTTATCTACATTTATAGGATGCAGCTAAAGCAGTACTTAGAAGAATTTTTTTTTTTTTAATAACAGCTTTATTGAGATATACATCACATACCATAAAATTCACCCTTTTAAAACGTACAATTCGGTGATGTTTAGTATATTCATAGAGTCTTTCAACCATAACCACAATCTAATTCCAGAATATTTTCATCACCCCAAAAAGAAACCCCAACTGGTTATGCCCCTTTTGCCTTATTAACCCTTCTCGCAACCTCTTGAAAGTGCTAACATACTTTCTGTCTTTATAGATTTTCATATTTTGGACATTTCATAAAAGTTGAATCATACAATATGTGGCTTTTGTGTCTGCCTTCTTTCACCTAATATAATGTTTTCAAGGTTCATTCATGTTGTAGCATGTATCAGTACTTTAGATTCTTTTCATGGTTGAACAGTGTTCTACTGAATAGATATACCACATTTGTTGATCTGTTCTTTAGTTGATGAACATTTGGGATGTTATCACTTACTGGCTATTATGAATATTGCTGCTGTAAATTTTTGTGTGCAGATTTTTGAGTGGACACATATTTTCAGTTCTTTTGGGTATACACTTAGGAATCATTGGTCATATGGTAACTCCATGTTTAACTTTTTGGGGAACTGTTTGTTTTTCAAAGTGACTGTACCATTTTCCATTTCTCCAGCAAAAAAAGGACATCTAACAAAAAAATGGGGGTAAATATTAAGGTAACCACAAAGAGGACTAAAAATTCCATACTTCAAAATAAAAACCAAGATAAACATAAGGACTCAGCAAAAATAAATTCAACTACAATGAAAAAGAGGAACACACAATTTACAAAGAAAAACTTCCCGGCACAAAAAAGTAAGTAGAAAAATGAAATTGTCAACAACACACAAAAAAAGGCATCAAAATGACAGTACTAAACTCATACCTATCTATAATTACACCAAATGTAAATGGACTAAATGCACCAATAAAGAGACAGAGAGTTGCAGATTGGATAAAAAAAACATAATCCAGCTATATGCTGCCTACAAGAGACACACCTTAGACTTAGAGACACGAACAAACTAAAACTCAAAGGATGGAAAAAAAATATATCAAGCAAAAAACAATCAAAAAAGAGTAGGAGTGGCAATATTAATTTCTGACAAAATAGATTTTAAAGTTAAATCCACCACAAAGGATAAAGAAGGACACTATATAATGATTAAAGGGACAATTTACCAGGGAGATATAACAACATTAAATATTTATGCATCCAATGACAGGGCTACAAGATACACAAAACAAACTCTAACAGCATTGAAAAGTGAGATAGACAGCTCCACAATTATAGTAGGAGACTTCAACACACCACTTTTGGTGAAGGACAGGACATCCAGTAAGAAGCTCAATAAAGACACGGAAGATCTAAATGCCACCGTCAACCAACTTGACCACATAGACATACACAGAACAGTCCACCCAACAGCTGCAAAGGATACTTTTTTTTCTAGTGCACATGGAACATTCTCTAGAATAGCTGACATATTAGATCATAAAGCAAGCCTTAGCAGAATCCAAAACATTGAAATATTACAAAGCATCTTCTCAGACCATAAGGCCATAAGTGGAAATCAATAACAGAAAAAGCAGGGAAAAGAAATCAAATACTTGGAAACTGAACAATACCCTGCTCAAAAAAGACTGGGTTATAGAAGACATTAAGGGTGGAATAAAGAAATTCATAGACTCCAATGAGAATGAAAACACTTCCTGTCAGAACTTTTGGGACACAGCGAAATCAGTGCTCAGAGGTCAATTTATATCACACATCCAAGAAGAAGAAAGGGCCAAAATCAAAGAACTGTCCCTATGACTTGAACAAATAGAAAGAGAGCAACAAAAGAAACTGTCAGGCACAAGAAGAAAACACATAATAAAAATTAGAGCAGAATTGAATGAGTTAGAGAACAGAAAAACAATTGAAACAGTTAACAAGACCAAAAGCTGGTTCTTTGAAAAAATTAACAAAATTGATAAACCATTGGCCAGACTGACTAAAGAAAAACAGGAAAGGAAACAAATAACCAGAATAAAAAATGAGATGGGTGATATTACAACAGACCCAACTTAAAAGAATCATATCAGATTACTACGAAAAATTGTACTCTAACAAATTTGAAAACCTAGAAGAAATGGATGAATTCCTAGAAACATACTACCTACCTAAACTCACACAAGCAGAAGTAGAACTAAATAGACTCATAACAAAAAAAGAGATTGAAAAGGTAAACAAAAAACTCCCAAGAAAAAAAGCCCTGGCCCTGACGGCTTCGCTGCAGAGTTCTACCAAATTTTCAGAGAAGAGGTAACACCACTACTACTAAAGGTATTTCAAAGCATAGAAAAGGACGGAATACTCCCTAACTAATTCTGTGAAGCCAGCATATCCCTGATACCAAAACGGGCTAAAGGCACCCCAAAAAAGAAAATTACAGACCTATATCCCTCATGAACATAGATGCAAAAACCCTCAACAAAATTCTAGCCAATAAAATTCAACAACATATCAAAAAAATAATCCACCACAACCAAGTGGGATTTATACCAGTTTTGCTATGAGTCGGAATCGAATCAACAGCACTGGGTTGGCACTGGGTATGCAAGGATGGTTCAATATTAGAAAAATGATGTAATCCACCATATAAATAAAACAAAAGACAAGAACCACATGATTTTATCAATTGACGCAGAAAAGGCATTTGACAAACTCCAACACTCATTCATGATAAAAACTGTCAGCAAAATAGGAATAGAAGGAAAATTTCTCAACATAGTAAACAGCATTTATACAAAGCCAACAGCCAACATCATCCTAAATGGAGAGATTCTGAAAGCATTCCCCTTGAGAACGGAACGAGACAAGCCTGCCCTTTATCACCACTCTTATTCAACATTGTGCTGGAGGTCCTAGCCAGAGCAATTAGGCTAGATAAAGAAATAAAGGGCATCCAGGTTGGTAAGGAAGAAGTAAAAGTATCTCTATTTGCAGATGACATGATCTTATACATACAAAACCCTAAAGAACCCTCAAAAAAAACTACTGAAACTAATAGAGTTCAACAGAGGTTCAGGATGCAAGATAAACATACAAAAATCAGTTGGATTCTTCTACACCAGCCAAAAGAACATTGGAGGGGAAATCACCAAATCAATACCATTCACACTAGCCCCCAAGAAGATAAAATTCTTAGGAATAAATCTTACCAGAGATGTAAAAGACCTATGCAATGAAAACTACAAGGCATTACTGCAAGAAAACAAGAGACCCGTATAAGTGGAAAAACATACCTTGCTCATGGATAGGAAGACTTAACATTGTAAAAATGTTTATTCTACTAAAAGCCATCTATAGATACAATGCAATTCCAATCCAAATTCCAACGACATTTTTTATGAGATGAAGAAACAATCACCAACTTCATATGGAAGAGATTAAAGACGTCCCAGATAAGTAAAGCATTACTGAAAAAGAAGAACAAAGTGCGAGGCCTTACTCTACCTGATTTTAGAACCTATTATACAACCACAGTAGTCAAAACAGGCTGGTACTGGTACAACAACAGACACATAGACCAATGGAACAGAATTGAGAATCCAGACATTAATCCATCCACATATAAGCAGCTGATACTTGACAAAGGCCCAACGTCAGTTAAATGGGGAAAAGACAGTCTTTTTAACAAATGGTTCTGTCATAACTGGGTATCCATCTGCAAAAAAATGAAACAAGACCCATACCTCACACCATGCACAAAAACTAACTCAAAATGGATCAAAGACTAAACTTAAAGTCTAAAATGATAATGATGATGAAAGAAAAAATAGGGACAATGTTAGGAGCCCTAATACATGGCATAAACAGAAAGCAAAACATTACTAAAAATGCTGAAGAAAAACCAGATAACTGGGAGCTCCTAAAAATCAAACATCTATGGTTATCCAAAGACTTCACCAAAAGAGTAAAAAGACTACCTACAGACTGGGAAAAAGTTTTCAACCATGACATTTCCGATCAGTACCTGATCTCTAAAATCTACATGGTTCTGCTAAAACTCAACCACAAAAGCACAAATAACCCAATTAAAAAATGGCCAAAGGATATGAACAGACACTTCACTAAAGAAGACATTCGGGTAGGTAACAGATACATGAGGAAAGGCTCAAAATCATTAGCCATTAGAGAAATGCAAATCAAAACTACAATGAGATTCCATCTCACTTCAACACGGCTGGCATTAATCCAAAAACACGTAATAGTAAATGTTACAGAGGTTGTGGAGAGACTGGAGCACTTATACACTGCAGGTTGGAATGTAAAATGGTACAACCACTTTGGACATCGATTTGGTGCCTCCTTAAAAAGCTAGAAATAGAGCTACCATACGATTCAGCAATCCCACTCCTTGGAATATATCCTAGAGAAATAAGAGCCTTTACACAAACAGATATATGCACACCCATGTTCATTGCAGCACTGTTTACAATAGCAAAAAGTTGGAAGCAACAAGGGTGCCCACCAATGGATGAATGGATGAATAAACTATGGTATATTCACACAATGGAATACTATGCATCAATAAAGAACAATGTTGAATCCATGAAACATTTCATAACATGGAGAAAAGAACAAAGATGTCACCCTGAAGACTAAGGTGCACCTGACCACAAGGCATGGTATTTTCAATCAGACCTTATGCTGAGTGAAATCAGTCAATTGCAAAAGGACAAACACTGTATTGTTGTTGTTGTTAGGTGCCGATGAGTTTGTTCTGACTCATAGCGACCCCATGCACAACAGAACGAAACACTGCCCGGTCCTGCGCCATCCTCACAATCATTGTTATGCTTGAGCTCATTGTTGCAGCCACTGTGTCAATCCACCTCGTTGAGGGTCTTCCTCTTTTCCGCTGACCCTGTACTCTGCCAAGCATGATGTCCTTCTCCAGGGACTGATCCCTCCTGACTACATGTCCAAAGTATTTAAGGTGCAGTTTCGCCATCCTTGCCTCTAAGGAGCATTCTGGCCGCGCTTCGTCCAAGACAGATTGGTTCGTTCTTTTTTGCAGTCCACAGTAAATTCAATATTCTTTGTCAACAACACAATTCAAAGGCGTCAACTCTTCTTTGGTCTTCCTTATTCATTGTCCAGCTTCCACATGCATATGATGAAAATACCATGCCTTGGGTCAGGCGCACCTTAGTCTTCAGGGTGACATCTTTGCTCTTCAACACTTTGAAGAGGCCCTTTGCAACAGATTTGCCCAATGCAATGCATCTTTTGATTTCTTGACTGCTGCTTCCATGTTTGTTTATTGTGGATCCAAGTAAAATGAAATCCTTGACAACTTCAATCTTTTCTCCGTTTATCATGATGTTGCTCATTGGTCCAGTTGTGAGGATTTTTGTTTTCTTTATGTTGAGGCGTAATCCATACTGAAGGCTGTGGCCTTTGATCTTCACTAGTAAGTGCTTCAAGTTCTCTTCACTTTCAGCAAGCAAGGTTGTGTCATCTGCATAACACAGGTTGTTA
Organism: Loxodonta africana; assembly: GCF_030014295.1. NCBI lineage: Eukaryota > Metazoa > Chordata > Mammalia > Proboscidea > Elephantidae > Loxodonta > Loxodonta africana. The sequence continues at coordinate 108,499,925 of NC_087342.1, forward strand.
ATGAGTCTTCCTTCAATCCTGATGCCCCGTTCTTCATATAGTCCAGCTTCTTGCATTATTTGTTCAGCATACAGATTGAATATGTATGGTGAAAAAAATACAACCCTGACTCACACCTTTCCTGACTTTAAATCAGTCAATATCCCCTTGTTCTGTCTGAACAACTGCCTCTTGATCTATGTAAAGGTTCCTCATGAGCACAATTAAGTGTTCTGGAATTCCCATTCTTCGCAATGTTATCCATAATTTGTTATGATCCACACAGTCAAATGCCTTTGCATAGTCAACAAAACACAGGTAAACATCCTTCTGGTATTCTCTGCTTTCAGCCAGGGTCCATCTGACATCAGCAATGATATCCTTGGTTCCACGTCCTCTTCTGAAACTGGCCTGAATTTCTGGCAGTTCCCTGTTGATATACTGCTGTAGCCGTTTTTGAATGATCTTCAGCAAAATTTTGCTTGCGTGTGATATTAATGATATTGTTCTATAATGTCCACATTCAGTTGCATCACCTTTCTTGGGAACAGGCATAAATATGGATCTCTTCCAGTCAGTTGGCCAGGAAGCTATCTTCCATATTTCTTGGCATAGACGAGTGAGCACCTCCAGCGCTTCATCTGTTTGTTGAAACATCTCAATTGATATTCCATCAATTCCTGGAGCCTTGTTTTTCGCCAATGCCTTCAGAGAAGCTTGGACTTCTTCCTTCAGTACCATCGGTTCCTGATCATATGCCACCTCTTGAAATGGTTGAATATCGACTAATTCTTTTTGGTATAATAACTCTGTGTATTCCTTCCATCTTCTTTTGATGCTTCCTGTGTTGTTTAATATTTTCCCCATGGAATCCTTCACTATTGCAACTTGAGGCTTGAATTTTTTCTTCGGTTCTTTCAGCGTGAGAAACACCAAGCATGTTATTCCCTTTTGGTTTTCCATCTCCAGCTCTTTGCACATGTCTGTCAGTTTGTCGTACTGTGGGGTCTTGTGTGTTGCTGTGATGCTGGAAGCTATGCCATTGGTATTCAGATACCAGCAGGGTCACCCATGGAGGACAGGTTTCAGCTGAGCTTCCAGACTAAGACAGACTAGGAAGAAGGACCTGGCAGTCTACTTCTGAAAAGCATTAGCCAGTGAAAACCTTATGAATAGCAGCAGAACATTGTCTGATATAGTGCTGGAAGATGAGCCCCCCAGGTTGGAAGGCACTCAAAAGATGACTGGGGAAGAGCTGCCTCCTCAAAGTAGAATCAATCTTAATGACGTGGATGGAGTAAAGCTTTTGGGACCTTCATTTGCTGATGTGGCACGACTCAAAACGAGAAGAAACAGCTGCAAATATCCATTAATAATCAGAACCTGGAATTTACAAAGTATGAATCTAGGAAAATTGGAAATTGTCAAAAATGAAATGGAACACATAAATATCGATATCCTAGGCATTAGTGAGCTGAAATGGACTGGTATTGGCCATTTTGAATCAGACAATCATATGGTCTACTATGCTGGGAATGACAACTTGAAGAGGAATGGTGTTGCATTCATCGTCAAAAAGAACGTTTCAAGATCTATCCTGAAGTACAATGCCATCAGTGATAGGATAATATCCATATGCCTACAAGGAAGACCAGTTAATACGACTATTATTCAAATTTACACACCAACCACTAGGGCCAAAGATGAAGAAATAGAAGATTTTTATCAGCTGCTGCAGTCTGAAATTGATCAAGCATGCAGTCAAGATGCGCTGATAATTACTGGCGATTGGAATGCGAAAGTTGGAAACAAAGAAGGATCAGTAGTTGGAAAATACGGCCTTGGTGTAGAAACAATGCCAGAGATCGAATGATAGAATTTTGCAAGACCAATGACTTCCTCATTGCAAATACCTTCTTTCACCAACATAAACAGCGACTGTACACATGGACCTCGCCAGATGGAACACACAGAAATCAAATTGACTACATCTGTGGAAAGAGATGATGGAAAAGCTCAATATCATCAGTCAGAACAAGGCTAGGGGCTGACTGTGGAACAGACCATGAATTGCTCACATGCAAGTTCAAGCCGAAACTGAAGAAAATCAGAGCAAGTCCATGAGAGCCAAAATATGACCTTGAGTATATCCCACCTGAATTTAGAGACCATCTCAAGAATAGATTTGATGCATTGAATACTAGTGAGTGAAGACCAGACGAGTTGTGGAATGACATCAAGGACATTATACATGAAGAAAGCAAGAGGTCACTGAAAAGACAGGAAAGAAAGAAAAGAGCAAGATGGATGTCAGAAGAGATCCTGAAACTTGCTCTTGAGCATTGAGCAGCTAAAGCAAAAGGAAAAATTGATGATGTAAAAGAACTGAACAGAAGATTTCAAAGGGCCTCTCGAGAAGACAAAGTAAAGTAGTATAATAACAAACACCGTATTAGACCACTATTAGAACAACTGGAGAAACAGTTTAAACAGAGAGGAAAATATTCTTTGATGGTTATGAGAGGGGGGAGTAAGGGAGGGAGGGAGAGGGGCATTCATTAATTAGATAGGAGACAACTTTCGTTTTAGGTGAAGGAAAAGACAATATGCAATACAGGAGAGGTCAACACAAATGGACTAAACCAAAAGCAAAGAAATTTTCTGAATAAACAACTGAAAGCTTCAAAGGCCAGTGTAGCAGGGGGTGGGAGGGTGGGGGTGGGGGTGGTTTGAGGAGCATGGTTTCAGGGGACATTTAAGTCAATTGGCATAATAAAATCTATCAAGAAAACATGCTGCATCCCACTTTGGAGAGTGGCGTCTGGGGTCTTAAATGCAAGCAAGCGACCATTTAAGATGCATCAATTGGTCTCAATCCGCCTGGAGCAAGGAAGAATGAAGAACACCAAAGACCCAAGGTAATAATGAGCCTAAGAGACAGGACCACATAAACCAGAGACTACATCAGCATGAGACCAGGAGAGCTAGATGGTGCCCGGCCACAACTTATGACTGCCCTGATAGAGAACTCAACAGAGAAACTGTGAGGGAGCAGGAGAGCCATGGGATGCAGACCCCAAATTCTCGTAAAAAGACCAGTTTTAATGGTCAGACTGGGACTGGAGGGACACCAGAGGCCATGGTCCCCAGACCTCTGTTAGCCCAAGACAGGAACCATTCCCAAAGCTAACTCTTCGGACAGGGATTGGCCTGGAATAGGGGATGGAAAATGATACTGGTGAAGAAGGAGCTTCTTCAATCAAGTGGACGCAGGAGACTATGTTGGCATCTCCTGTCTCGAGGGGAGATGAGAGGGCAGAGGGGGCCAGAAGCTACCTGAATGGACATAAAGAGAGAGAGTGGGGAGAAGAACTGTGCTATCTCATTAGAGGGAGAGCAATTAGGAGTGTATAGCAAGGTGTATGTAAATTTTCATATGAGAGACTGACCAGATTTGTAAACTTTCACTTAAAGCACAATAAAAATTAATTAAAAAAAAAAAGGTCATCTATCAAAAACCCACAGCTAAAGTCATACTTAATGATGAAAGACTAAAAGTTTTCCCTCTAGAGTAAGGAAGGAAGAAAAATAAATAAAAGACATGGAGATTGGAAACTAGTTCTATTCATAGATAACATGATCTGATATATAGAAGATTCTAATAAATTCACTGAAAAAACCTATTAGAGCTAATAAAGAGTCTAAAAAAGTTTCAGGATACAAAAATCAAAACCACAGAACATTGAAAGAAATTAAAGAAGACCTAAATTAATGGAAAGACAACCTATGTTTATGGATTGGAAAATTTAAAATTGTTAAGATGTCTATACTCTCCCAATTTACCTACATGTTCAATACAATATCAAAATTCTATTTACCTTTTTTTGCAGTACAATCCTTGTAATTTTTTTGCTGCATTCAGTTTGCTTGTATTTTGTTGAGGATTTTTGCAACAATACCCATAAGGGAACTTGGTCTTGTTTTCTTGTGATGTCTTTGTTTTTAGTATCAGTAATACTGGCTTTGTAGAAGGAGGTGGGAAGTGTTCCCTCCTCTTCTACTTTTTGGAAGAATTTGTGAAACATTGGTATTAATTCTTATTTAAGTATTTGGTAAAATTCATCAAAATGTTTGATGAAACCATCTGGGCCTAGGATTTTGTGTGTGTATGTGTGTGAGAAGTTTATTGATTACTAATTGAATCTCTTTACTTGTTATAGGTCTACTTTTGTCTTTATTTCTCTTGCACCCTGATGGTGTAGTGGTTAAGAGCTATGGCTGCTAACCAAAAGGTCAGCAGTTTGAATCCACCAGGCCCTCCTTGGAAACCCTATTGGGCAGTTCTACTCTGTTCTATAGGGTCATTATGAATCGGAATCAACTCAACAGCAATGGGTTTTGTTTTTGGGTTTTGTGTCAGTTGAGATAATTTTTATCTTATTAGGAATTTGTCCGTTTCATCTAGGTTATCTAATTTGTAGGCATACAATTGTTCACAGTGTTCTATTATAATCCTTTTAATTTCTACAGGGCTGGTAGTAAATAATGTCCCACTTTCATTTCTGATTTTAGTAATTTGAGTCTTTTCTGGATCAGTATATCTAAGTGGTTGCCTTCCTTTTTTAAATTGTATTTTAGATGAAGGTTTACAGAGCAAATTAGTTTCTCATTAAACAATTAATACACATGTTGTTTTGTGACATTGGCTGCCAACTCCACAACATGTCAACACTCTCCTCTTCTCAACCTTGGGCTCCCCATTACCAGTGTTTCTATCCTTTCCTACCTTCTCGTCCTTGCCCTTCAGCTGGTGCGTCCATTTAGTCTCATTGCGTTTTATCGGCCTGTCTAATCTTTGGCTGAAGGGTGAACCTCAGGAGGAGTGACTTCAGTACTGAGTTAAAAGCGTGTCCAGGGGCCATATTCTCAGGGCTTCTCCAGTCTCTGTCAGACCAGTAAGTCTGGTCTTTTTTTCTGAGTTAAAATTTTGTTCTACATTTTTTTCCAGTGCTGTCTGGGACCATCTATTGTGATCCCTGTCAGAGCAGTCTGTGATGGTAGCAGGCACCATCTAGTTGTGTTGGACTCAGTCTGGTGGAGGCTGTGGTAGTTGTGGTCCGTTAGTTCTTTTGACTAATCTTTCTCTTGTATCTAGTTTTCTTCATTCTCCCTTGATCCAGATGGGGTGGGACCAGTGAATAAATGTTTGCCAATTTTGTTATCTTTTCATAGAAACAATTTTTCATTTTATTTTCTTTCTTGTTTTTCTATTCTCAATTTCATTTATTTTCTTTCTAATTTTTATAATTTCCTTCCTTCTGTTTGCTCTAGGTTTAGTTTGCTTTTCTTAGTTTAGCTTCTTAAGGTTGGAGGTTAGGTTATTGATTTGAAATCTTTCTTCTTTTTCAGTATAGGTGTTTACAGCTATAAATTTCCCTCTAAGCACTGCTTTAGCTGCATTTCGTAAGTTTTTGTGTGTTCTGTTTTAGTTTCCATTCATCTAAAATTGTTTTCTACTTTCCCTTGTGATTTCTCTTTTGACTCATTGGTTACTAAGGAGTGTGTTGTTTAATTTCCACATATTTGTGAATTTTCCAAATTTCCTTTTGTTATTTCTAATTTCACTTCACTGTGACTGGAGAGCATACATTGTATGATTACAATCCTGGTATATTAATTAATGATGTTTTTATGGTGTAACATACACACTATTCCGGAGAATGTCCCACGTGCACTGGAGAAGAATATTTATTCTGCTGATGTTGGGTAGAGTGTTCTATAGATAAGTGCTAGGTCTAACTGGTTTATAGTGTTGATCAAGTCTTCTATTTTCTTGTTGATCTTCTGCCTAGTTGTTCTATTCATTATTGGAAATGGGGTAATGAAGTCTCCAACTGCTATTGTTGAATTGTCTATTTCTTTCTTCAAATCTGTCAGTTTTTTACTTCATGTATTTTGGGGCTCTTTTATTTGGTGCATATGTGTTTATAATTTTTATGTCTTCCTGAAATATTGACCCTTTATCATTATAAAAGAGTATCTGGGTAGTGCAAACAGTTAATGCATGTGGCTGTTAACCAAAAGGCTGAAGGTTTAAGTGCACCCAGGGGTTTTTTGGAAGAAATGGCTTGTGATCTATTTCTAAAAAAATCAGTCAGTGAAAACCCTATGGAGCACAGTTTTCCTCTGACACACACGGGGTCACCATGTGTTGGAATCAACTCAGTGGCAACTGGTTAATTATAATTATAAAATGTCCTTCTTTGTCTCTAGTAACAATTTTTGTCTTAACATCTATTTTGTCTAGTATTAGCATGTCGTTGTTATTGTTAGGTGCCATCAAGTTGGTTCCAACTCATGGGGACCCTATGTACAACAGAACAAAACACTGCCCGGTCCTGTGCTATCTTCACAATTGTTGCTATGTTTGAGCCCATTTTGCAGCCACTGTGTCAATCCATCTCATTGAGGGTCTTCCACTTTTTCACTGACTCTCCACTTTACCAAACATGGTGCCCTTCTCCAGAGTCCGGTCCCTCCTGATAACATGTCCAAAGTACATGAGATGAAGTCTTGCCATCCTCACTTCTAAGGAGCATTCTGGCTGTACTTCTACCAAGACAGATTTGTTTGTTCTTCTGGCAGTCCATGGTATATTCACTATTCTTCACCAACACCATAATTCCAATGCATGGATTCTTCTTTGGTCTTCTGTATTCATGGTCCAGCTTTCACATTCATATTAGGTGATTGGAAATACCATGTCTTGGGTCAGGCACAACTTAGTCCCCAATGTGATATCTTTGCTTTTCAACACTTTAAAGAGGTCTTTTGCGGCATATTTGCCCAGTGGAATACATTGTTTGATTTCTTGACTGCTGCTTCCATGGGTATTGATTGTGGATCCAAGTAAAATGAAATCCTTGACAACTTCAGTCTTTTCTCCATTTATCATGATGTTGCTTATTGGTCCAGCTGTGAGAATTTTTGTTTTCTTTGTATTGAGGTATATTTCATGCTGAAAGCTAAAGTCTTTGGTCTTCATCAGTAAGTGCTTCTGGTCCTTTTTACTTTCCGCAAGCAAGTTTGTGTCATCTGCATATTGCAGGTTGTTAATGAGTGTTTTTCCAATCCCGATGCCATGTTCTTTTTCATACAGTCCAGCTTCTCAGATTACTTGCTCAGCATACAGATTGAATAATTATGGTGAAAGGATACAACCCTGGTGCACACCTTTCCTGGTGCACAGTATCGCCTTGTTCTGTTCAAATGACTTCCTTTTGGTCTATGCACAGGTTCTACATGAACACAATTAAGTGTTGTGGAATTCCCATTCTTTGCAATGTTATCCATAAAGTTGAATGCCTTAGCATAGTCAACAAAACACAGGTAAACATCTTTTTGGTATTCTCTGCTTTTAGCCATGATCCTTCTGACATCAGCAAAGATATCCCTCACTCCATATTCTCTTCTGAATCCTGCCTGAATTTCTGGCAGTTCCCTGATATTAGTATAGCCACTGCATATCTCTTTTGGGTACTGTTTGCAAGGTATATCTTTTCCATCCTTTTAATTTCAACCTATTTGTGTTTTTGAATTCTAAGTGTGTCTCTTGTGGAGAGAATACTGTTGGATCATTGTTTTTAAATCCATTCTTTTAATATCTGCTTTTTATTGGAAGGTTTACTCCATTTACATTTAATGTAGTTACCAATAAGGTAGAATTTATATCTGCCAGTTTGCTATTCATTTTATAAAAGCCTTATGTCTTTTTTGTTCCTCTAATTCTCCTTTTCTGCCTTCTTCTACGTTAAATAGATATTTTCTAGTATACCATTTTATTTTATTACATTTTTTGAGTTATTTTGCTAGTAGTTGTCCTGGGGATTACAACAAACATAAAACAGTCTAGCTTAGATTAATACCAATATAATTTCAATACAAAAATTTTGCTCCAATATAGTTTCATTCTCTCTCCCCTCCTTTGTACTATTATTGCCATTTAAATGATATGTTTATACATATTATAAGTTCATCAACTAAATGCTTTATGAAGTTTTCTTTTAAATCAGACAAGAGAAGAAAACAGTTACAAAAACATATTTATATTCTCTTTTATACATACCTATGTAGTTAAAAAAAATGTAGTTAGGTATGTATAAAAGAGAATTCTATGTAGTTACCTGGAAACCCTGGTGGCATAGTGGTTAAGTGCTATGGCTGCTAACCAAGAGGCCGGCAGCTTGAATCTGCCAGGTGCTCCTTGCAAACTCTATGGGGGTAGTTCTATTCTGTCCTGTAGGGTTGCTATGAGTAAGAATTGACTTGATGGCAGTGGGGCTTTTTTTTTTCTTTTGGTTTTATGTAGTTACCTATACTAGGGGTCATATGACAGAGTTCTATATACTTCTCTCTGTGGCACAACAGGAAGGGTCCTGAGCCCTCCTAAGGATATGAAGGACACCAAGGGGTTGGGAGCAGGGTCTGAAACCTCTCAGTTCCTACTCCAAGGCTGCAGGCTCCGCAAGTGTGGATATATTCTGCACCTGACCTTTCAGTATGTGGCCTGTTGACTCTTCCCAGCTCAGTCATTTTCTGTAGAAAGGCATCTTGGCGGGAGTTTTGCTTTGGGTAAGATGCAAGCTCATAGTGGGACCAAGCCCCCACTGCGTAGGTCTAATTCTTTAGAGGCTTTCAGTTCTGTGCAGGAATGAAGCAGGGGACCCTTTGAAGTCTGAATTGCAGACTCTACGTTGAGGATGTCTTAGGCTGGGTTCTCTACAGAAGCAAAACCAGTAAAGTGTATAAACATATAAAAATAGAGAGAATTTTGTCAAAGAAACAGCTCACATGATCGTAGAGGCTGGAAATCCCCAGTCCACAGATTAAGATAGAGGCTTCTCCCGATTCATGTAGCCACAGGGGCTGGTAAATGCAAGATCAACAGGTCAGAAAGCAGGGCTTTTGCTTACAGGCTGTGAATATCGATGAATCCCAATATTGGCAGGCCAGACCGCAAGGCTTCTCCTGATTCACATAGCTGCAGGGGCTGGCAAACCCTAGACTGGCAGGTCGGAGAGCAAGGCTCTGCTCACAGGCTGGAAAGATTGAAGAATCCCAGGATCATCAAATAAGCTCATAGTTCAAGTCCCAAGAACTGGAGGTCAGACATACAGGAGGCAGCTACAGGATCCAGAGCGAGAAAACAGCCAAGACACCTGCTTATATTTGGATGCAGGCCATACCCCCAAGGAAACACCCTTTCAACTGATTGTCTATTCACAGCAGATCCCATCATGGGAGGGTTCGCATGTAAACACTGAGAATCACGACCCAGCCAAGTTGACACACAATATTAACTATCACAGAGGAGCTGGGCGAGATCATACATACTCCCTTTACCTCCCTTCACCCCTGCTCCAGGAGCTTACAGGTACCTGAAATACTAACACTAACATTTGTTTCTGAAGTTTGATTCCCTATTTAAAAAAGAGGACTGTAATCTGAGAACATATTTTGTAGGAAAGAAGAAAGTTTGATTAACCAGTTGGTGGACCCCTGAGTGAGGGTGGGACTGATTGGAAGGACAGCCACAAAAGGAGTCATGTGCCTAGGTGGCAGAGAACACACGTCATCATTTAAGGGAGGAGTGGCCCTAGGAGGTGTTCTGCTGGCTGAAATGCTCCCAGAAAGGTGGCTCGCTGAAAATGGATCGTAGACATTGTTCTAATCCAACCATCGTTTTCCAGGTGAGGCAAGATAGATTTCATTTGGTTGCTTTTTGCATTTTCTTTTTATCTTAGATAAAGGGTGTGCCCAGTTTTTTCTGCTCTGAACAATGGCCTGATTGTAAGAAACCTTGCTTACATGTATATATGTGCATGTGTTTTGCCATGACTCCTGTGTTTTGGAAGTCTTTGGGGACAGGTGATATTTATGAATGATGTCCCAAGGGTATAATCAGCATGACTCATTCTTGGAACCAGTTTTGTCCGTTAAAGGGTGCCAGCTGCACCCAGTTCACAATGGAACATACTTGAGACATCTTTCTGCACTGATCTGCTCCCAATTTGGGGTCAGAAGGGCATATTTTGGGGGACTTTCTACTTTTCTAGGGATTTAATTTCCCATGACGGAGTCCTGGGGACCTTGTTCTGTATATTTTCTGGAATCCTGAAACACAGTCAAGAAAGGAACTGTGTTTCAGGATTCCAGAAAATATACCCCTATAGGCAGTTTTATTAATTTCTTCATAAGAGCAGTAAGAAGTTTCCTGTTTATTCTCTACCGTTCATTAAGTGATTCAGAAGAATTTTCTGATGTTATCATCTCTGTATTCATAGGACACCAGTGAGGCAGGCAGGGTGGAGATTATTAATTGTCTCTCCTGTTCTGCCTCTTACCCTCTCAGCAGCCACCCCACAAATGGGGAAACTGAGTCACAGATTGGTTACATAATATTCAAAAGCATCCAGTAAGGCAGGATCAGAATTGGAGGACACATTTTTAGCGTCTAGGTTTGTAAGCTTTCTTTATAAGCTCCACCCCATCCAGTAAAGTTGAAGTTCCTGATGGCTTCTGAGACAATTCTAGATATTGAGGCATATCCCACACCTCAAAAAAACTGCCATGACCGTCACAGAGGGCTGCCCTTTGTCAAATCCCATCGTCTTCCTTCTCCTCAACCTAGCACCACATCATCTCAAAGGTATTCTCAGTTCTTCAGGATTCACTCGTTGTAACTCCTGCTTTCCTGACTTTTCCCATGGATGATGGTCCTGGAGCACTTAGATCAGCCCAACTGTGGTTTCTCTGTCTCCCTGCCATGTTTTCTGGTGTCTTCATGACCACAGATCAGTTTATCCTGGGAAATTGCACTACTTTCACTTTTTCCACCCACGATGCCAAATCAGACACGTTACCAGCATAACTATTAGGTAGGGACCCAACCCCCTTTTTTTGACTCACCTTTGAAATAGCTGCTTGATCTCGTCTCCTGGAGAGAAGACATGCGGGGAGCATCGAAACACACTTCAGCCTGCACATCTGGCAGACAGGAGTGGAATTCCTGGATCGGTTCCTTGGTTTGTGGTCTCTGGGGGATTGTTTGTTGAATAACTCCACATCACATCACTTCACAGATAAGGAAGATGTCATCCCCACGGCATCTCTGATTTCGGCACAAGTTTCAGAAAACCCAAGCAGCTAATCTAGAACATGATGTTTTAAGCTGCTATAATCACCAGCCAACTTTGAACATGTGCCATGCATATGACGGCCTTCTCTTCTTGACTCTAACACTCGATCATGAGACGGTCTTAGTAGGCTCGCTCTCTCTACGAAAGTGCTGAAGCCAGACACTGGGGAGGCAGAACGGAGCCTGGGATCTGCATAATGTCCTCAGAATAGGGCCCTTCCAGAAGTTTTGAGGCTTCAGTCCTGTTGTGACAACAGGGCTTCCTAGAATGAGTGGAGGTCAAAAGCCCTGGGTTCATCCTCCCCCTGGGATCAAGAATTGTGGGAGCTTAAGGCAAGTTTCCTCTCTGGGACTAAGTTTCCTTATCTATGAAGTGGGAATAATTATACCTGTTTTTCATGAAGCTGGGAGAGATCTTAACTATTTTGAGAAACTGCGCCAGGATCCAACTGAGCCAGACTGGAAGAATGGGTCAAAATTCAAGAACTGAATGAACAAGACAAAGTTTCGTGGGGTAGATATAAATGTCCTAGATGTGGACACAGAAAACAACTGGATCAGTCAGGAATGGGGAAGAGCTGATTAAGCAGAAACACACGAGAATAAATACTGGCTGTTTTAGTTAATTGCAATAGAGAAATGAAAATTCCAAAAAAACAAGTGCAAACTTAAACTGCATTAATAGAAATATAGTGCTCAAAACAAGGGAGATGGTAGTCATATTGGCCAGACCAGTCCTGGAGAATTGTCTTCTGTTTTGGGGCCCACCCTTAAGGGAGCAGTAATATCCTGGAGTGTATTTGGGGAAGACTAACCAGCATGGGGAAGGGTATGGATGCCCAGATCATCTGGAGATCAATAGAAAGAATTGAGAATGTCTTTTTCCGTTCCTGGGAAAGAATTTACTTAGTAGGTCCTGGTAACCAAAACCAAAACCAAGCCTGTTGCCATCGAGTCAATTCCAAGTCATAGTGACCTTATAGGTAGTTGCCTACAAATTCTTAAATGACTCTCATTTGAAAAATACATCTGATTTGTTCTCTGTGCTCAGAGAACCAATCTAGATCAAAAGAGGAAACTTCAGGAAAGCAGATTTTTGCTCAGCTCAACAAAGAACTTTCATCGTCTTCTCCTTTTTTTTGTTCTCAAATGGACCCGTTATAGATTGAAATGTGTCCCTCAAAAATATGTGTTGTAAATCCTAACCCTCATACCTGTGGTTATAATCCCATCTGGGAATGAGTTTTCTTTGTTATGTTAACGTGGCAGGATTAGTGTAGCATGTGTCTTAAGTCCATCTCTTTTGAGATATGAAAGAGATGACATAAGCAAGTGAGCAAAGAGAGTTGGGGGAAGAGAGATGCTAAGCCACATGAAGATCACCCAGGAGCAAAAGCTCAAAAGAAGACAAGGACTTTCCTATAGAGCTGACAGAGAGAGAAAACCTTCCCAGAGTCAGCACCCTAAATTCAGACTTCTAGCCTCCTAAACTGTGAGAAAATACATTTCTGTTTGTTAAAGTCACCACTTGTGGTATTTTTGTTATAGCAGCACTGTATAATTAAGATAGGACCCTAGCTTCCAATATTGTCTCCTCACAGCAGCCAGAGAAATTCTAATTGCATATGTAACACATTCACATGGTTCAAAAAGAATCCACCAAATCATCCAGCCAACCAGCCAACCAGCCAACCAACCAACCAACCAACCAACCAAACAAACAAACAGCATAAAATATAATACAAGGAAAAGCTTCCCTTACATTCTTGCACTCTGGTAAAGACGTTTCCTATAGTGAGTAAGCATACAGTTTCTGAAGCCAGGCTGCCTGGGTTTGTATCTCAGCCCTGTGGCTTACTAGCTGTGTGATTTTAAACAAAAACCAAACCTGTTGCCATTGAGTTGATTCGATTCCAACTCATAGTGGAAAATGGGAATAATAATGGTATTTATCTTGTAGGGTTGTTGGGAGGACTAAATGGGTACATGCAAAATACTTACTAAACCAAAAATCAAACCAAACCTATTGCTGCCATTAAATTCCACATCATTACTCTCTGCTTAGTTCTCTTCCACTGGTTAGCAACCACTGTATTTTTAACTTTCTTGTATATTCTTTCAAGTTTCTTAGTGCATATGTAAGGACATAATATCAATTCTTATTTTTCTCATTTTTAACCCCCAAATTAGTATACTATCCACATTGTTCAACACCTGGCCTTCTTTTCACTTGATAGTGTATCTTGGAGACTTTTCCACTTCAGTACAAAGAACACTTCCTCATTCCTTTTCACAGCTGCACATATAAGGAAGAACTTTCTAACAATTAGAGCTTGTTTTAAAATAAGACTCTGTCACTGGAAGCATTCAGGAGACAGCTAGACAACCACTTCTCAGGGATGATGGAGCAGAGATTTATATGTCAGCAAGGTAGTCAGGCTCAAATACTTCTACTGTTCCCTCCAACTCAGATTTCTTGATCCTATGTTATGTCTTCCAAAGAATCAAAGAACAGTTAAAACCAGCCTAGGAATGATCTTGTTTTGTTTATCTGACTGGGTTCTGCCTTGGAACATAACCAGCTCTGAATGGTCATACTTCAGGGAGGCTGGCTTGCAGGGTTGATCTGGGCCATGTCAAAATGCAAGGGGCTCTGAGCCAGTGAATCAGCTCCTCCTCTCGCCCCATCTTTCGTAATGCTGAGCTAATCTAGCCCAGTATTCATTACCTAGGTGGAATAAGAACACAGTTCCAGGGGATTCTGTGCTACCCTTTGGCAGACAGCCTTACTGAGACATGTCCTTCAGAGGAGATTGAGGTTGTCCCTCACTTCTCAGCCTAGAACTCACCGTTTAAGGTAGAACTTTGATGATGGCTAGCACTACTATAGGCAGCAAAGGCTCAAGTGCTTTCCCACTGCCTACTCCTTCCTGACTGTTCATCTGGAAGGGAGGTGAGAGATTAGCTCAGCTGCCATCTATCAGCAGGCCAATAACCAGAGCATAAAGATCTCTTGACTTGTAATTACAGACGGTGGTGGGTGATTGCAGGTGATTATCCACATGGTGATAAGGTCCCACCAGCCCCACAAAGTCTGAAATATCTTTCTAGAAATGAATCCTTTTGAGTCATTGCCACTTTATTCCACAGATCTATAAATATGCTGGTCTTGGTGAGAGAGATAGCACAAGCATTTTTCAGGCACTAATTTTTTGGTGGGAGCCCTGGCGGCAAAGTGGTTAAGAGCTCAGGCTGCTAAGCAAAAGGTCAACAATTCAAATCCACCAACTGCTCCTTGAAAACCCTGTAGGACCCTGTCCAATAGGGTGGCTATGAATTGGAATTGATTTGATGGCAAGCAACAATTCTTTGGTGAAAGTAGCTGAGAACAGAGACCCTTGCTGGGCACTGGGACAAAGCAGCCAGAGGGAGAGCAGATAGGATGGAGCAGAAGGTTCTAGAGTAAGGGAGGGAGACCGGCCCTGGGTTTGGGCCATTTGGAATCAGATTCTAAAGGGTATCAATCTCGTTTAACTGTCAGGATTCTGCAGCAGCCAAGCCTCATGGAATGGCACGAGTGGACTTTAGCCACCCTCAGTCTGCACTCCTAAACCACCCAGATGAACAGGTTAAAAACCCCAACCGTTTTCTATGCAAACTCAGCTTTAGGACAAGTTACCAGAAGTACCCAGTCCATAGCCCCCAAGTTCAGCTGTTAATGCCATCCTTAAGCCCAAGGTCTACAAAACTCTGGAAAGTCATGGCGAACCCTGATAATACAATATCTATTACAAGCTCCCCAACAGCAAGGACCATGCCTTATACTTCTTTTTTGAGGTATAATTTACAATAAACTGCACATATTGTGTACAATTTGATAAGTTCTGATATATGTATACATCCATGAAACCATCAACCCTGTCAAGCTAATGAACATATCCATTACCCCAGAAAGTTTTCTTGTACCCCCTTATAATCCCTCCCTCAATCATAAAGTGGTGCCCTGGCGGCACAGTGGTTAAGAGCTTGGCTGCTTATGAAAAGGTGGGCATGCCCCAATCCACCAGCTGCTCTTTGGAAACCCTATGGGGCAGTTCTACTCTGGCCTATAGGGTCGCTATGATTGGAATCAACTCGAAGGCAATGGTTGGAATCATACAGTATGTACTCTTTTTTCCCACTTAGCATAAATATTCTAAGATTCATCCATGTTGTTGTATGTATTGCTGAATAGTATTCCACTGTATGGCTATTAGGCCATCTGTTTATCCATTTACCTATTACTGGACACTTGGGTTGTTTCCATTTATTGACTATTGCAAATAAAGCCGCAATGAACATTTGTGAACAAGTTTTTGTATGGGTTTTATAGTTTTAGTTTTTATATTAGGTCAATGATATATTTTGAGTCAAATTTTATATACAGTAAGAAGTATGGATTGGAGTTCTTTTTTTGCATACCGATATCCATTTGTTCTAGCAACGTATGTTGATATCCAATTGTTCTAGGAACACATTGTCTTAGTTATCTAGTGCTGCTATAACAGAAATACCACAAGTGGATGACTTTAACAAACAGAGGTTTATTCTGTCACAGCCTAGTAGGCTAGAAGTCTGAATTCAGGCTACCAGCTCTAGGAGAAGGCTTTCTCTCTGCCAGCTCTTGGGGAAGGTCCTTGTCATCAATCTTCCCTGGTCGAGGAGCTTCTCAGTGCAGGGACCCTGGCTCCAAAGGACATTCTATTCTCCTGGCTCTTGTTTTTCGTTGATATGAGGTCCCCCTGCCTCTCTGCTTGCTTCTGTCTTTTATATCTCAAAAGAGATTGACTTAAGACACAACCTAATTTTATAGATTGAGTCCTGCCTCATTAACATAACCGCCTGTAATCCTGCCTCATCAACAGCATAGAGGTAGGATTTACAACACATAGGAAAATTAGATCGGAGCACAAAATGGTGGACAACCACACAATGCTGGGAATCATAGCCTAGCCAAGTTGACACACATTTTGGGGGGGACACAATCCAATCCATAAAACACATGTTGAAAAAAATTTCCTTTCTCCCCTGAATTGCCTTTGCACCTTTGTCAAAAATCAATTGGCTATATCTCTGCAGGTCTATTTCTTTTGAAATCCTGAACCCCACTCTGTCATTGCCCTAGCTCAGGGCTAGCACATAGCAAGTGTTTAATAAGTCCTCTGGGACATAATTTGACCCCAACTTGTTTTCAATGGTTCCTCATTGGGTCCAGTTTAATGTTGCTAGGCTTGGGACAGTAATGTTGTAAGGAATTTAGATGGTGTGAAGGACGGAGCAGCGTTCTATTGGTGCCGCACCAGGGCATATTGGTTCTTCTTTGCGCTGCATCTGACAGTCCATGCTGAATCAATCAGGCTCAAGATGAGTTCCTGAAAGACTCTAAGGGAATCAAGCTCCCCACCAAGATAGTGAGTTTGAGAGACCTTGCCTCCAGCTTGAGAACTTTAGGACTAAGTAAGTCAAGATGCCATCTCCAGCAAAGGTTATCCTGGATCCTGGTAACTCTCTAGAGCAGCAACATCCAATGGCGAGATAATCTAAGTCATAAATATAATTAAAAAAAATTTCTGGTAGATGTATTTAAACACATAAAAAGAAACAGGTGAAATTAATGTTATAATATATTTTATCTAACTCAACATATACAAAATGTTATCATTTCAACATGCAATCAATACAAAAATATTCACGATATATTTTAAATTCTATGGAAAGCTAAAAGATGCAGAATAGCCAGTATGGTAGCAAAGAAGAACTATGTCAGAGGACTGACACTACCCAGCTTCAAGACTTACTATAAAGCTACAATAATCAAGACAGTATGGTATTGGCAAAAGAATATAGAAATAAATCAACAGAACATAGTAGAAAGCCCAGAAATAGGCCCACACAAATATAGTGAACTGATCTTTGACAAACGAGCAAAAGCAATTCAATGAAGAAAGGATAGTCTTTTTAACAAATGATAATGGAACAACTGGACATTCACAAGCAAAATAATTTATCTAGACACTGACCTTATACCTTTCACAAGAAAGAAATCATAAAGGATCAGACCTAAAATGTAAAACACAAACGATCTGAATAGAAACCTCAGAAAAGAAGATATACAGATGGCAAACAAGCATATAAAATGATGCTTAACACCAAATGTTGTAAGGAAATAGCAAATTAAAGATATCACTACATACCTATTGGAATGGCTAAAATTAAAAAAAACTGGTAACACCAGATCCTAGCGAGGATGTGGAGCAACGGAAACACTCATTCATTGCTGGTCAAAAAAAAAAAAAAAAAAAACCAAACTCATTGCCGTTGAGTTGATTCTGACTCATAGCGACTCTATAGGACAGAGTAGAACTGCCCCACAGAGTTTCCAAGGAGCGCCTGGTGAGTTCAAACTGCCAGCCTTTTGGTTAGCAGCCTTAGCTCTTAACCACTGTACCACCAGGATTTCCTCATTGCTGGTGGGAATGCAAAATGGTACAGCCACTTTGGAAAACAGTTTGGTGAGTTCTCACAAAGGTACAGTCTTCCTATGTGATCCAGTAATTGCACTCGTAGGTATTAACCCAAATGAGTTGAAAACTTTGTCCACAGTAAAAGCTGAACATGAATGTTTATAGAAGCTTTATTCATAGCTGACAAAAACTGAAAGCCACCAAGATGTCCTTCAAAAGGTGAATGTATAAATAAACTGTGGTACATCCATACAATGGAATATTATTCAGTGATGATAAAAAAAAGAAAGAAAGAAAGAAATGTGCCACCAAGCTACAAAAAGACATGGAGGAACCTTTAATACATATTGTTTAGTGAAAAAAGTAAGTCTGAAAGGGCTACACACTGTGATTTCAACTATATGACATTCCGGAGAAGGCAAAAGTATAGAGACAGACTGCCCTGTCAGGGAGCACAACAGAGAACTCCTGAGGGAGCAGGAGATCAGTGGGATGCAGACCCCAAATTCTCATAAAAAGACCATACTTAATGGTCTGACTGCGACTAGAGAAATCCCGGCGGCAATGCTCCCCAGACCTTCTGTTGGCACAGGACAGGAACCATCCCCGAAGACAACTCATCAGACATGAAAGGGACTGGTCAGCGGGGGGGAGAGAGATGCTGATGAAAAAAAAAAAGAGTGAGCTAATTAAATCAGGTGGACACTTGAGAGTGTGTTGGCAACTCTTGACTGGAGGGGGGATGGGAAGATAGAGAGAGAGGGAAGATGGCAAAATTGTCACGAAAAGAGAGACTGAAAGGGCTGACTCAATAGGGGGAGAGCAAGTGGGAGATGGGAGTAAGATGTATGTAAACTTACATGTGACAGACTGATTGGATTTGTAAATGTTCACTTGAAGCTTAATAAAAGTTAATTAAAAAAAAGTATATACAGATATATACAAACCTATGCATCTATACTTATATATCTCAAAGTAAATGGATTTTATTCTCTTTAAACACATTAATTGCAGTATAACGGAAATGAATTGACCCCTCTCTTTAGTTGATGTGTCCTTAAACTGGCTTCAAGACTATAATAGGACTTTTTCAATAGCCTTTTAGGCTACCTTTTTTATATATTTTGGTGCTGTTTTGTCTTTGTTATTGTTGTTTGGTCCCCTTGAGTCAGTTATGACTCGTAGTGTCCTTATGTGCAACAGAACAGAACAAAATGCTGCCTGGTCCTGTGCCATCCTCATAATTGTTGTTTTGTTTGAGCCCATTGTTGCAGCCACCGTGTCAATCCATCTCCTTGAGGGTCTTTCCTTTTTTTGCTCACCCTCTACCAAGCATGATGTCCTTCTCCTGGGACTGGTCCCTCCTGACAATAAGAAAAAAAAGAAAAAAAAAAAGTATAGAGACAGTAAAAAGCTCAGTGGTTGCCAGGGGAGGGAAGGGGGAGGGTGGGAGGAATGAGTAGGGGAAGGACAGGGCGTTTTTAGGGCAGTGGTGCTATTCTGCATGATACTGTAATGGTGGATAGGTGATATTATTATACATTTTTCAAACCACATAGAATTGTACAACAGAAGAGTCAATAGCAATGTGAGCTCTACCATGCCACTGAATTGATTCGGACTCATAGTGAACCTATACGACAGAGCAGAATTGCCTCATAGGACTTCCAAGGTTGTAATCTCTATATATACATATATATATAAAAAAAATCTCTATGGAAGCAGACTACCACATCTTCCTCCTGCAGAGAATGTTTAAACCACCTACCTTTCGGTTAGCAGCAGGCACTTAACCACTGCACCATCAGGGTTCCTCAATATAACGATAAGCTTTAGTTAATTATAATGTATCAGTATTAGTTCATCAATGGTGACAAATGTGCTACAGTAATGTAAGATGTTAGCAATAGGGAAACTTTTTTGGAGGGGGTGGGTACATGGAACTCTGTATACCATCTGCTCAATTTTCTGTAACTTTAAAACCACTTAAAAAAAAGTGAAGTCTATTAGTAAAAAAAAGTTACATAAACTTACCATCGAATACATTGTATTAAAAATTTATAAACAAAAGGTAATAAATGCACAAAACTCACTACTTCCTAATTATGTTACTACATTATACTATTATGCACGCTCTTAAAGTTATGACTGTCACATCTAAATGGTAGAAATAATATGTAATGTGCTCCTGAGCATCTTTTCCCAACACTGTGTCTGAGTTTGAAACTGATAGGCATAGTTACACCACAAAAAATGGCAAATGCTACAAATTAGGGCTTTCCCCCCCTCAAGCTTGGTAGTTAACTATCACACTCCTGGAAGGGTCCAGAAGATGTGAACTCAACAAGACAAAAGATGCCTGGCATGTTGTAAACATTCAATATGGTAGCTATGATTATGATGACTGGAAGTCTGAATAATTTAGATCAAA
Source organism: Loxodonta africana (assembly GCF_030014295.1). Lineage (NCBI taxonomy): Eukaryota > Metazoa > Chordata > Mammalia > Proboscidea > Elephantidae > Loxodonta > Loxodonta africana. The sequence goes on from NC_087342.1 coordinate 108,520,035, forward strand.
AGGCCATCCCAGTCCCTCTTCCCCGCCTCCACTCCCAAAAGGGGGAGAATATTTTTGTTTGAAACACTCTGCATTGTTTCTATAGGTTATGTTTACTCACCCCTACTCTTGGCTTTTCCATGGCAAGAGTTCAAAGGGGAGGTTAAGACCTGGAACTTACAGCTGACGCTCAGTTGGGCTTGATTGTAAAGTTATTCTCTAACCACCCTCCTTTTCATTGCTCTAGAAGACAAAAAGGGAGAAAAAAGGCTTGAGAAATGACCAGATGCTGTTGAGTTGATTCTGACTCATGGCGGCCCCGTGTGTGTCAGAGTAAAACTGTGCTCCATGAGGTTTTCAATGGCTGAATTTTTGGAAGCAGATCACCAGGCCTTTCTCGTGAAGAGCCTCTGGGTGGACTCCAACCTTCAACTTTTCAGTTAGCAGCTGAGCTCCTTAATTTTTGCACCACCACTAGATATTAGTAGCAATTCTCTTAAGGAAGTGGGATTTTTTCTTTTGCTTACCTGCTTTTTCTAATTTTTCCACAACAGCATGCCCAGTTTTAAATGTTAATTTTTAAAGCAACACACAAGAATTTTTAAATGTCTCTGAAGAACTATTTAGGCATAACTAGCTGGTGCTAATGGTGGGGAGAGGTATAAAACATGAAAGGGTTTCAGCTAGAATGAATGAATCTCCACAGCTGCACAGCGTTTGGGGACGAATCAATTAAAAAAGGTGAAACAGGAAGGCAGCAGATGGGTCTCCGTAAACCTGGAGTGTTCCTGTTGAGTTACCCTTCCTCCCACACGAGAGCCCCCATCCATCCTCGCAGATGACATATGGGATGTCTATAATGAATATGGATTTGATGTGATTTCATCTCTTTGCCAGACTAACTCACAAAACTAATTCCACTTTAGACTATGTTAAATGAGGTTTTAAAAAGTGTGTTAGAGGATAACTTTTGAAGTCTAAGCTAGATCAAGAGATGCATTTGGGAGAAAACTTTGGGGACCACTTTTTCCCCATGCCCATGGTTGCAGCCATATTTTGATGTCTTTGATTTATAAGGGTGAGAGACTATGGGGATCTGTCTTGAGAGGGCTTTGACTTTTAAGGGATTCAACTAGTTGAAACCTTATGTGCATTTGGAAATAAAACCCACCATGCATTTGGAAATAAAGCTCTTTTATTTTTATAGCACAGAGTCTAAAAACTTGAAGGTGGGATGGTACCTCAGATGCTAATACTCTAAACCTAAATCGGACGCCTGAGTCCCCTTCTTTATATCCCCACCCAGTGTCCGGTCTGCCCGACACAACCAGAGGTGCGGGACTCACCCCTCAAGACAGCCTGGACCATTTCTGCTGAAGTCCACCTCTGCCTCACCGTACCCATCTTCCTGTAATGTTCATCCATCGTTCCTAGGTCTGGAAGAGGGAAACAAGGACAAACACAGAGACAAGCTAGTGAGATTTGTACAAGGAAGAGAGACTGCTCTTTTTGTGTGCATGTGAAAATATACACAGTCATCCACCATTTCTACAACTTCTATACATATGACTCATTGATGTTGATTACATTCTTCAAGTTGTGCTGACATTCTCACCATCTTTCTCCAAATTGTTCCACCACCATCAACTTAGACTCACTGCCCCCTAAGCCTCTCATCTAAACTTGCAAGTCGCTGTTGTCAATTTCATCTCACACAGATAATTAGAAAGATCATTCTTTGTAGTAACTTAATTCAACATGACTGGCAATTACTGAGTCATCCTCAATGTCCAAGGCATGTCTAGACACCATGCGGGATATAAAAATAAGTAAATAAAACCAAAGCCCCACTCTGAAGGAGCTCACAAGCCACAGCATAATGTGTGTACACAACAAACTCTAATACAGGGCAGAAGATGATTTGATGAGGAAAATAGAACCAATATTTATGGAGAACCTTTGATGTGCCAGGCCCTGCTTTCCTTGTAATAGGTCTCATGTAATCCTTGTGGGATTGTGCGTTGAATTTCCCGAACCTCACTTTCCTTAATTTGTAAAATTTGGCATTGGACGAGATGCCCTCTGAAGTCCTTTCCAGCCCTCACATCCCATGATTCATTCCTCCTTCCCCAGCAGCCCTAGGCTCCCCTCTTCTGGGTTGGGCTGGCTAGGGAGATGGATGGGCAAAGTTTTTTTGTTGCTGTTGTTAATGTTTTTTTTTTTTTTCTCCCTTCCTTGTGGGATGTACTGTTGACTTAAAACCAGTTTGAACAAAGCGCTGAGAAATAAACCACAGTGAACCATCTGGAATTGGCAGAGGATAACCCTATGACCCCAGAGGCCTTTTTCAGCTCTCATTTTTATGATTCACTAATTTGCTGCACCACACTCAACTCTGTCCGGGAATTCAGAGTTCAAAAAAGATGCCATGTAAACTGCTGGAGGTAATGAGAAGGCTGCAGGAATGGTATGGCCAGAAGCGTGGTTTTCAGTGAAATTAAATACAGGGAGATATTTAAAGAAGCCAGAGAAGCTTTTGTTTCTTTTTTTCCTTGAGAGACTTCCATTTTAAGGTGGATTGGATTGAATTCTTGCCTTCCATACAGGAAACCCGGGTTCGATTCCTCATGTACAGCCACGTCTGTCAGTGTAAGCTTGCCGGTTCCTATGATGCTGAACATGTTTCAGCAGAGCTTCTGGACTAAGGCAGACTAAGAAGAAAGGCCTGGCAATCTATTTCTGAAAATCAGCCAATGAAAACCCTGTGGATCTCAAAGGTCCAATCTGCAACTGATCTTAGGGATGGTGCAGGACCCAGCAGCATTTTGTCCCACTGTGTGTGGGGTTGTCCTGAGTCTGGGGTTGACTTGGCGGTAGCTGACGACAACAATAAGAAAAGTAAATTTAAGGCTTTTTCTTTTCATTGTATCACTAGGTTTTGGCTGTGTTATAACTCCAGTAGAGCTACTTATTTGTTTTATTAAAAAACAAAATAGTCAACATAGAGTTGATTCTGACTCGTGTTGACCTCGTGTGTTTCAGGGTAGAGCTGCGTGGTATAGGGTTTTCAATGGCTGTGATCTTTGGGGAATAGATCGCCAGGTCTTGCTTTCTTTTGAGGTACCTCTGGTTGGACTTGAACTGCCAACGTTTGATTAGTCATGGAGCATTTAACCATTTGTGCCACCCAAGGTCTCCTATCTGTTTTATAACCTCCAAAAACCTATTGAACATTGTATTAGTCTCCATAAACTTTGTGGCTTAAAACTATAGAGATTTATTTTCTAACAGTCTGAACGCTTGTTGTTGTTGTTAAGTGCTGTCCATTCAGTTCCAACTCATAGCAACCCCATGTCCAACAGAACGAAACAATGCCCAGTCCTGTGCCATCCTCACAATCGTTACTGTGTTTGAGCCCATTGTTGCAGCCACTGTGTCATTCCATTTCTTTGAGGGTCTTCCTTTTTTCTGCTGACCCTCTACTTTACCAAGCATGATGTCCTTCTCCAAGGATTGGTCCTTCCTGGTAACATGTCCAAAGACAAAGTTTCGCCGTCCTCACTTTGAAGGAGCATTCTGGCTGTACTTCTTCCAAGACAGATTTGTTCTTTCTTCTGGCAGTCCATGGTATAGTCAATATTCTTCATCAACACTGTAATTAAATGCATCCATTCTTCTTCGGTCTTCCTTATTCATTGTCCAGTTTTCACATGCATATGAGGTGATTGAAAATACCATGGCTTGGGTCAATATCAGGTGCATCTCAGCACTCAAGGTGACATCCTTGCTTTTTAACACTTTCAAGAGGTATTTTGCAGCAGATTTGCCCAATTCAATATGTTGTTTGATTTTTTGGCTGCTGCTTCCATGGGCATTGATTGTGGATCCATAATTCTGGAGTCTAGAAGTCCATAATCAAGGTGTTGACAAGCTTAGTTCATTCTGAAGGCTCTGAGAGAGAATCCTTCCTTGACTCTTCCTAACTTCTGGTAGTCTCCTGTAATACTTGGCATTCCTTGGCTTGTAGATGTATCACTCCAATCTCTTCCTTCCTCGTCACATTGATGATCCATTTGTGTTTCCCTGTGTCTTCACATGGCCTTCTTACAAGAACACCAGTCGTTGGATTTGGGGCCACCTGATTACATCTGCAAAAACTCTATCTCCAAATAAGGTCACAATCACAGGTACTGGAGTAGGACTTCGGCATATATTTTGGGGGACACAGCTCATTCTGCAACAGATATAAACGTGGGTGTTAGCAATAAGTTCTGTCACAATTTTAAAAATAATTTTTGAAGTGGGAGCTGCTGTAGGAAGACCAGTGTTCTATAAATATGTATGTGTTTTTTTGAGGAAATTGCTGAGGGCGGATAATTTGGTATTTAATGGATCTCATGATTTTTTAGTGCTTTCTACATTCCTCCAACTTTTTGGAAGCTTTATGCCTTCTGATGGCATCTTTGCTACTTTGTGTTAAAATTATGTGATGAAGATGAGAGGCAAGCAGAGTAATTATTCCAGAATATAGCATTGCTGGGAGACCGGTTAGCCAGTAGTCTTCAGTGCCTGTGGAAACTCAGTGAGAGATGGTTCAATGCGGATGAAGAGAAAGAGCTGGGCAAACTCAGCACACATCTGTGTGGTAGTAGCACAGTGACTAGACAGTACAGTGGAGTCACATCTTACCTGGGTCCACATTTGAAGTCAGCTTTAAGGTATACAAGATGGATGCTTAAAATTATTGGTGAAATTCCCGCAGAAAGGCAGTGGGTTTGAGATTGGTACACATTCACGTGATTTGTGCTCAGTGCTGGATCAGGACCATGTTTTTTTGCTTAAACACCAGATGAAGAAGTGGGCTTATCTTTAGGGACCATGCTTTATAAAAATAAATATGTCTTTTAATGTTGAACTTGCACTCAGCATGTGCACTCAGCAGAAGTTCAAGGGGAAAATCTGTCCCTTGCCTCTTACAACTTCCAGTGGCTGCTGGCATTCCTCAGCTTGTGGCCATATCACTCCAATCTCCACCACCGTGGTCACATTCCTTTCTCCTCTTCTGTGCGTGTCGTATCTCCCTCTGCCTCTCTCTGATAAAGATGCTTGTGATTGTATTTAGGACCCAGCCGGATAATCCAGCAAAGTCTCCCCATCTCAAGATCCTTAACCTAATCACATCTGCAAAATTTTTTTTTTTTTTTTGCTATATATGGTAACATTCGAAGGTTTTGGTAATTAGAATATAGATATCTTTGGGAAGGAGGAAGCATTATTCAGCCTACCCTGAAGACTAATCACGATGCTATGGAATGGCCTAGGCTTGCAGTTTAGCAATTTACATATTTTGTTTGTTTGCTTATTTTTCTGATTCCAGATCCCACAACCTTAATCACTGGCTATATGCTTTACCTCTGAGAAGGTTACTTAGAATGAAGACAGAGAGGAGTCACCCAGCAGCTTGAGTTACTTTACACTCGTGTTGATCTCATAATTTTTTGTGTGTTTGTGCCATGTTGCTATATGAGCATTAATTTTCACTCTCAACGTGAAGGCGACTTTCAATTTAGATGCTTAACGTGGAGTTGACCTTGGTTGGCATTTTCTCAGGAGGCCACTGCCCATATGGCATCTACCTAGTCTCTTTAAAAAAAAATTTTTTTTTATTGTACTTTAAATGAAGGTTTACAGAACAAACTAGTTTCTCATTAACCATTCAGTAACACATTGTTCTATGACATTGGTTATCAACCTCACAACATGTCAATGCTCTCCCTTCTCAACCTTGGCTTCCCTATTACCAGTTTTCCTGTTCCCTCCTGCCTCCTAGTCCCTGCCCCTGGGCTGGTGTGCCCCTTTAGTATCATTTTGTTTTTTGGGCCTGCCTAATCTTTGGCTAAAGGGTGAAACTCAGGAGTGACTTCATCACTGAGCTGAAAGGGTATAAGGGGGCTATACTCTCAGGGTTTCTCCAGTCTCTGTCAGGTCAGCAAATCTGATCTTTCTTTTTAAATTATAATTTTGCTCTACATTTTTCTCCAGCTCTTCCCAGGACACTTACCTAATCTGTTAAAAGCACCAGGACTTACATTGTAGCAAGGGAAATTTGGGTGAGATATGCAGGGGGAACAAATCATAGAGACAAGGTGATGGGTTCAGTGAACACTTCTCAGTCAGGCAGTGGTTAGACGAGATTTGAGGGGCTCCCAGAGACTGAGGCTGCAGAACTGGAATCGACTCTTTAGTATGCGCTTAGTATGCATACAGTTCAGAAGGGGGCAGGGACATGTGCAAAGAGGGAAGGGCTAGAGGTTCTTCACAATCTGAATGTGTCAATACGATGTTGGTGCCATGATGCGGACAGTCTACCATTCATAACTACCTGCCAGCTCTTCTGGGGTGCAGGAAGTGCTCCTTTGTACAGCAAGGGCAGGTGCTGGCTCTGATCCAGGGATGTACAAACCCGAAGGGGCTTTATGTCTTGTGGAATCCTCATGATTTCTACCAAGGCCTTGAAGCTCTTTTTTCACTTGGAAATTAGACACTTGGGGGTCCCTCTATCACTTCCAAGTCAGTTCTCTCTCCCTCCCTTGCCCAAACCAACTCACTCTGCTGGTGTCCCCATTTCGGGCCTTTGCATAAGCATTCTCTCAGCCACCTGGGGCTGAAGCCTTCATTATCAATGTTGACTTCTTCTTTCCTTATCCTTCCACCCACCTCAGTCCCCTTAGAGGTGAGCCAGATGTCTAGTGATAGGCCTGTAGGAGTTAAAAAAAAAAAAAATTTTTTTTTTTTTTTAGATAAGCAAAAATGCAAATCGGATTTGGAACAACGCTCTTCTACTTATTTGATCTGTGACCTCGGATAACAGAGAACCCATCCTTAGGGTTATTGTGAGGATTAAATGAGATCAAAATAATAGTTATTGCTCCTGTTTCTCTCACAGCTTCCATTCCAACGCAGGCCTTGATCACCGAAAGTCAGGACTATAATAAAAAATAGATTCTTCTAAATCAGTCATTTTCAAACTTGTTGACCATGACCCACAGTGAGAAACACATTTTATATCATGACATTACAAACACACAGATACACACAATGAAAATAAAAGATTTATCAAATACTCTGACTTCTAAAAATTTATTTTTCTCATTTATTTTAAAAAAAAAAGGTTGGCTTTAATCTAATAAATTGATTTCACGACCCACTAATGGGCCAAGACCCAAAGTTAAAAAAATACTGCTCTAGAGATAGTCCTGACTAGAGTCTCTACATGCCTCCAAATCACCGAATATCACACTTTTTAAAGGAGGCTGCTTTCTATGTTTTACAATATAACCCTAGCACCCAACACCCCATTTATATCACATTTTATAGTTCCCAGTGCTTTTACATACATCATCTCCTCATCTCATTGAATTCTCACCACCCTCTGAGGGAGATGTTACTGTTAGGTTCATTTCAAAAGCCAGGACATTCAGTTTTGAGAGAAGTCATTTGTCTTGTCTAAGGTCATGTATTTGGGAAGTGACCGAGTCAGGACTGCACCCAACTCTGCTCTACACACAACCGTAAGCCGAAAGAGGAATTCAGGTATCAGAACTAAATTAGAATACGAAATAGACTGAAGTCATGGTCAAATCTTCCATTTTATGAAACCAAGTGTGTAGGTTTGTCACCATGTAGCTTTTTCTAAGACAGCCACCTCTTAGAACTAATACTGGCCTTTTGGTTCTGCCACCTTGCTGCTTTTCCATGCATTCATTCATCCACTCAACAAATTCATTCATCCATTCATTTAAGAAACATTTATTGAGGGCCTGCCATGTGCCAGGCACTGTGTGTGGATACGACGATGAGCATACACACAGAAGTCTCTGCTCTTGTACCATTCAGACTAATTAGGTGGTGCTGAGTGTCATGAAGAATAGAGCTTGTAGGGAAAAGGTTGTTAGTGGTACTCTTTAAATAGCATGATCAGGAAAGTTTCTTAGGTGAGCTACCATTTGTGCAGAGACCTAAATGAAGTGAGGGAGCAAGCTATGTGGATATTTAGGGAAGAATATTCCAGAAACGGTACAGAAGCTGAAGAGGGAAGGAGCTTGATGGTGACTGAGGAGGAGCTTTGAGGTCAGAGTGACTGGAACCAAGTGGGCCAGGAGAAGAGCGGTGAGAGAGAAGGTCAGAGAAGCAAGCCTTCAGGGGCCACCTTGTGTAGAACATTGAAGTCATTGTAAGGAATTCAGATTTTATTTAATCAGCTCTTCAGAAAAGAGCTCTACAGAATATTTCAAAACCACTTTCGTTAGATAATTTCCCTTCACACCCAAACTATTTTATGCTCTGGCTGCTGATCAAGTTGCACTAGCTGTGAGCCCATATCATTACTATTGGTGACAAAAATCCCAAGTTGTAGCTTAAGAAGAAAACGCACCCACCCAACCCATTCTCTTTTCCCCTGAGCATGGTGGTGTCCTCAGACCTCAGCTGACTTTATCTCTAGATGATGATTTAACTTCCAAAGAATTTTGATTTATCTGGTCATTCGTACCTAAAAATAGCTGATTGGTCAAGAACTATCCAATTTCAGAATGTGGCATAGGGAGCATGTCTCATGTTCAGGGGCAATACACAGTCCAGTGCTATGATAAATCTGACCTGACATTTAGCCGGTACGCACTCAGAGCATCAGTTACGTGGCTTCTGTAGATTACTTCGGGTTTCCAAAGAGGTCTCAGGCATTTCCTTAGTTTAACTCATCAAGCAAAGCGGGTTTTCCCATTTTACACAATATCACAGAAGAGGCCTTAAAACCCCCACCACCCTTGTCCTCCTGTTTAAAGTATACTTCCTCCTCTAGACACCTGCCTGGAGTCTGGGTCATCCATGTTCCTCTCTAATAATAGTAACGTTATTGTTGTTAGGTGCCAATGAGTTGATTTCAACTCATGGTGACCCCATATGACAGAGTAGAACTGCCCCATTTTTTAATTTTTTTTAATAATCTTTTATTGTGTTTTCGGTGAAGGTTTACACAGCAGTTTAGGTTCCCACTCAACAATTTCAACACAAATTGTTCAGTGACCCCATAGGGTTTTCTAGGATGTAATCTTTATGGGAGCAGATCACCAGGTTTTTTTCTCACAGAGCTGCTGGGTGGGTTTCAACTACCAATCTTTTAGTTATCAGCCAATCTCTTGACTGTTGTACCACCAGGGCACCTTAATAATAGAATAGCCCATGTATTTTCTGAGTCTTTCAGGGAAGTCTTAATATGCATTATTAAGGCAGAGCTTAACATGCATTATTGCTTTCAGTTCTTAAAACAATCCTTTGAGGTAGGTCTGATATTAACCTGGAATCCCTGGGTGCTGCAAATGGTTAATGGACAGGCTGGTGGTTTAAGTCCACCCAGAAGCACCTTGGGAGAAAGACCTAGTGATCTACTTCCAAAAAATCAGCCACCAAAACCCTATGGAGCACAGTTCTACTCTGACACACATGGGGTTGACATGAGTAGAAAATGACTTGATGGCAACTGTTTTTGTTTTTTTAATGAGGAAGGGAAGAACAGTTGAGCAAAACTGTGAAGGAGACACAATTTGTCCTTAGGCCCACTACCTTTGCTTGATTTTCTGCTTTCTTTCCCTTGTCTTACTCGTGTACTTTTGTGTTCTACCTCATTCTGTCTGTGTACTTCCATCTCCTCTCTTTTCCTCTTTTTCTGCCTCTCCTTGCCCCTCTACCCACACTTAATAAAACTCAGTATCAGGAAAGAATCTGATGAGCACAGAAGTATAAGTGACCATAAAAGCTTGGCTTTCACGCAGGCCGGTACATGGCAGGAGGACATCTTTCATCAAATATTAGAGAGTGTACCCTACAAGCAGCCTTAGGGCTGTGTAACTATATTTACTGAATCAGTAAATTGCCATAAATCCCAGCGACCTTCACAGACTACTGGCACATTAAGGACCAGAGAGGTGAAGTGACTGCCTAAAATCACATAACTACCTAGTGGCAGGGCCAGGAGGGGGATAGAGGCCCCGATTCTCAGTGTCATGTTCTGTCCACCATATACACTGCCTCTTTAATTTGCCTTTTCCCAACATACAATAAATCCTTAAGCCAAATGAATAACTCTTACTGATGACCCTCTAAGCTGCTTGAGTCAAAGATGGAGAGTTCCTGGGATAAGGGAAGCAAACAACTGGCACTTTTAAATGCCCATCATATAGGAAGTGGCTTACCCCAATTATTTTTAAGGGTTACCCTAGAAAACACATTAGGATAGAGTAGAACTGCTCCATAGAGTTTCTAAGGAGTGCTGGTGGATTCGAACCTTTTGGTTAGCAGCCTGAGCACTTAACCACTGCATCACCAGGGCTCTGGAAAACACATTAACAGGGATTAATTGTCATCTATTATCAGCACAGAAGTCCCTGAATAGGGCAAATGGTTAATGTGTTTGGTTGCTAACTGAAAGGTTTGTAGTTCCAGGACACCCAGAGGTGCCTCAGAAGAAGGGCCTGGTGATATCCTTCCAAAAAATCAGTCATTGATAACTCTGTGGAGCACAGTTCTATTCTGACACACGTGGGTTGTCATGAGTTGGGGTCGACTAGACAACTGGTTTGGTTTCGGTATTATTATCAGTGCAGGGACACAGAACAGGTAAGTTCTGATGGATAGGGAAAGTAAGAGGCAAACATCTGGAAAGGGAAACATATTTCTCTATCAACAAGGGCACTTTGACAAGCCCTGGGTCTCTCAGACATAGAAGGGGAGCCCAGAGAACCTCCTGGGAGCAGAAGGTTCTAGAAGTAGAGGTGGATTGACCAAGACGAGCCCACTTCACACTTCCCCATGCCACATCAGCATAACCTGACCCTTTCATCAGATCATCTTGAGAATCTTCCAGTAGCTGGTTCATCTCCAAGATCGTAGGTCAGAACACTGCAGGGCTGAGCTAACTGACCTCTTGGATACGTGTCCTGTTCCTCTCATGGTTACAGATCACACTCCCCTCTCCCCACCTCAACTGCCCAAGTGCTTTTAACTCTCCAGGCAAAATCCACTTTGCTCCTGGACTGAAGCACTCTGGGCGCATTCTTGAACAGAATTCAAATTCACAGGATTTCCCTAAAACAAGCAACTCCCTGGATGCCCTGGGAAGCACTGTGACTACTGGGGAAGGGTGGGGGGATCAACATAGCCAGAGTAATGTGGCTCTGGTCCAGAAAGAAAATGTATGTGCTTCAAAAAAGTAAAAGCTGGCTCAGAGTCTTGGGAACCCCATAATCAGAAGCATACTCATTCTGACGGTTTCAAAAGACCCAACACCCACCTCCGTGCAACCTGGCTAGGGTTCAGAGAAATCCACCCCCTCGCTTGTCTTTTGGATGGAATGCAAGAGCCATATAAGACTTCCTGTCTAGAAGGCAGAGAGAGGGCAGGCCTTTGCCACCCGGTCTCCGCAAGCTGGGGAGACGGGTGGAGGCTGTTCTTTGGCTCATCTCTGGACACTGTTATTTCATTTTATGGCACGAGGCATTTCGTATTAATTCTGCGTGGCGCCCAAGTCACTGCAAATCTGTTAACTAACCTTTAGCCAGGGTTTTTTTTCTTTTGGGTTTATGTATGTATATCTATATATCTATATATAGATATATATATAGATATATACACACACACATATGTATATATATATGCATATATGTAGAGTTTCCTCTCCTGGGGAACAGTTGCTTGCAGCTTGGGGTGTGGGTAGCTCCTACCAGGACTGGACATGCAGAGGTAGAGCAGGAATAGAGACAAGGGGTTTGCAGGCCAAGGATGATGAGCTTTGTGCTCTCAGGGGTCAAGGCAGGCCTTCGGTTCAGAAACCAGTGCATTAGTCTAGGCAGGACAGGGCAAACATGTCTTGGAGGTCAAGGCAAGCAGGATCAGGAGGCCAGATGGCTGGGTGCCTCGAAACAACAGCACTGGCTGATAGAAAAATCATCCTCATTCAAAGTAGGAGCTGAGTCACCTCTGGCTTCTTGAGTATTTCTAATAGATTAGGCCCAGGTCTGGGCCCCAGGGCTGTACCTTCTAGCTTTAATGAGCCAAAGACCAAGATTTGAGGTCTGAGAAGAGGCAGACGCTTACAGCTACTAATAGTCACACTCCTGTGGTTTCCAACTTATACTTCGCAGAGGCCTTTTGTGTGGGTGTTGGGTTAACAGGCCACTCTGGCAAAGGCAAATGAAGCAGCCGTCTGCCTGTTGTCTGTTGTGATCCACATTTGGTGCAACTGGAAATGGCAGTGGAAGATTTTTAAATATCGGCTCCACATCGAGCCAACTTCATGGGGGGTGGGGGAGGCGGTGGAAGGGGGGACTCTGGGAAATGAATGCTTCAAACATTTCCTTAGAAATCTTGATTTTCTAAAACTGGCTGAACCTTAGGATGAAACTAGTTTTGCAGGTGTGGGAACAGCAGCCAGCCTGCCTCTGTGCACACCGGTCCTGGTCTCTGGGCCCGGGGATGGGGTTTCACCGTTATTACTCTTAAGTCTTATTTCTGGCATCCAATGCCAATGGTGAGCAAGGACGAACATGTTACTGCAGTTAAAGCAAGGTTTCTAAACCGGTGCTCTGTAGACAACCCATAGTTAACACATCAGGGGTTGATTTGTACTCCAGGCTAATCACCCACACATCCCTGTCATCATTTATTCAGCAAGCAAACGTGTGTCGAGTGCTTTCTATTTGTCAGACTATGCCAGGTGCTGAGGAAGGAGACAAAACTGATAAAGACATGGTTTCTGCCCTTACAGAAACTGGGGTCCGCTGGGAGAGACACAATTTCTTCTTCCTAGGAGATGGAAAGTTGGAAAAGCTTCACAGAGGATGTTATATTTTCACTGGGTCTGGAAGAATGAGTGGGTGTGCTCTAGGGAGAGAAGGTGGGAGGCATTCCAGGTAGAGGGAACTGGCCTTGCAAAGGTAGGAGGCAGGACAGTGTGGGGTTTTGGCGGTGTGCTGGAGCTGGAGCTTGTCATCTATGTGGGGGAGACGGCTGGGGATGGAGTTAGAAAGACAGTTTGGAGTAGAACGTATTCCAAAATAAGGATTTTACATTTTATCTTGCCAGCAAAAGAGAACCACTGCAAACTTTTAAGTGGGAAAGTGACATAATTCACACGTGTGTTTTATTTAAAAAATGGCATTTTTATAATACATACATTTATTTTTTGTTAGGATGATAAAAGTAATGGAAAATTTGAAAAATAAAAGGCACGGACCCTTCACAGATAACTATCGTTCATACTTCAGTGTATTTATACCCCATTTACTCTGAGAGTTGAGGACCCTTGGTGGTGCAGTGGTTAAGTGCTCAGCTGTTAAGTAAAAGTTTGGTGGTTTGAACCCATCCAGTGGCTTCTCGGGAGAAAGACCTAGTGATCTGCTCCTGTAAAGCCTACAGTCTAGAAACTCTACGGGGCAGTTATCTTCTGTCACATGAGTCTGATTCAGCTTGACGGACCCAACAACATCCTGACAATTAATGCTGGCTTGGAGACTAGAGTCAGCAAGATCAGCAAAGAGCAATAATCCCAGCAGTGTATAAAGACCACCTGAACAGAGGTAGTGGCAATAAGAGTAGAGAAAAGCAGTTTGGTGCAGTGGTTAAGGGCATGGACTTTGTGGCCATACTGCCTGATTTTTAATCCTGATTTTGCTGCTTACTGTGGTGGGATCTTGGGGAGCTCCCTTAACCTGTCTGTGTCTTCGTTTTCTTACCTGTGATATGGGGATAATAATATCACCCACCCCACAGCTAACAGAGGTAAAGTGTTTGGCACAGGAAGTGTTAGATTTTTTATTATTAGACAACTGTTAAGGAAATAAAATCCACAGGATTTTACAGGGCTTTGGGGTTGATTAGCCATAGAGTAAGAACACAAATGAAGTTAAGCATGATTTTCAGGATTTCTGGCTTGGGCTCCTGAGAAGTACCATTCATGAAGCTCTGGGGTTAGGGAAGAAGGACTCACTTAGAGAAGGAAGAGAAGGATATCTGAACACCGAGGACAAATAGCCCTTGAAAATTTAGTAGATTGGTTGCCTGCCTTGAGCATTGTGCTCTTTTAAACAGCCATCTATATGGAATTAAATTCATAACAGCAACTTGAAAAGTTAGATAGGAAGCTTAGGGGGCAGTGAGTTTATGTTAATGGGGGAGGAGCAATTCGGAAAAGGAGGGTGAGAATGGTTGCACAACTTGAAGAATGTTACCAATGTCACTGAATTGTACACGTAGAAATTGTTGAATCAGCATAGGTTCTGCTGTGTATACTTTCTCAAAAATCAACAAAAATAAAATAAATTATTCAAAAAAATTTTAGTGCATTTGGATTAGTAAGTGGTCAGAGCACCCACGACAGTGATATGAATGGTCAGGACTTCCAACCCTGGAAGAGGCTGGTATCTAAACTTAGAGAGAAAGGATACAGTCTCCTCCTTAGGGGTGCATACCACTGCTCTCCCTATCTCTATCTGAATGTCCTGGTGATGGGGATTGTTGTGAGGACGTACTTGAAGAGCCTTGCCTTAATTTTATGAGCAACTCTATCCAAGGGACTGAATTTTAGTCTGTGATGAATTTATCTGGCTAGTTTGATGTGAGTAGGTAATTCTAAGCCAATATCACAGGTTCAGTCATGTAGGGTCAGTTAACTTCCCTTTGGGAAGGGCTAATTCTAGAACAGGCACGCATATGATCACATTAGATTCCTAGACTGAAAGTTCCTTGAGGTCAGCAGCAGTTTTGTCTATCCTGAATCCCCCAAGGCCTAGCAAAGTGCCTCTGTACATAGCAGGTGCTCAATATATATGGGTATGAAAGATAGGGAGTTTGGGGAAGAGTGTGGAAAGGGTGAGCATTACTTGAGAAACTCCTGTAGTACCTATCTGCTCTTATTGGGTTAGTGGGAAGACATACAGCATCGTCATTTTTCTTCCCCACCAAGTCTGGATGCAGCAGCGTTATCATTTAATCTTCCTCTTCTGAAATTCTTTGTTTATTGTTGTCTACAAGTAGTAAAGAAGATGATGCTAGCCCAGAGAACTTACAAATTGGGTGATGTAGTCAGCTTTGACAAATTCTAATCCCTGTGGTTGAAAGCATCTGTATCAGTCTGAGTCTCTTAAAAAACAGACAAAACAAAATAAAAAAACATGTAGAGTAATGTAATAGAGGAGATTTAATACGGGATATCAGTTACAAAAGTTTTTAGAAGGATTGAAAGAACAACCAGGGAAGGCAAGGCAACCCCCAGACTAATAATTGCAGAAAGCCACTACTATCTCTAGGGCTAGGAGCCCTGGTGGCACAATGGTTAAGTGCTTGGCTGCTAATTGAAAAGTTGGTGGTTTGAACCCACCTGCTGACTCTGTAGGAGAGAGGCCTTGTGATCTGCTTCCATAAAGATTACAGCCAAGAAAACCCTACGGGGGCAGTTCTACTCTATCACATGGGATTGCTACGAGAAAGAATCCAACAGCAACAACAATTCCCCTAGGGCTGGTGGAACTAAGATGTTACCAGAGCTTAGGAGCCTGGGCTGCCTGTTGGAATCTAGTTCTAGGGGGAAGTCTAAGTGGTGGTGTCCTGGATGGAGGATGCTCAACCCTAAGTAGAGAAAGAAGTGAAAAAATGCCTAGTTTCTTTTTCCCTCTCATTCTCTGAACTCTTGGGTATGCTCCTCATTGGCTGAACCTAGTAGGAAGCAATGGGCAAGGGAGCCTTGATAGTCTACAGGGGTCACCCCCTTTTGAATTCAGAGAAGAACAAGGAAAGGGTGGGGTCTGGATTCGAGGCAAATGACCAATATAGCATCCTTCCATAGCCTCCCCAACCCTCCTACTGACTCAACCTTACAGCATGGATTTGAGGGAATATGGGGGCATTCACTGTAGATAAATGGCAGCACTTTGGGGAGGTTGCATCAAACCATTTCTCTCTTTCCTTCTATATTTGGCCTTTCTTGGAAAATGTTTAGACTAAAGCCACTGTGCCCTCCAAACTAGCCTCACACTTGAAACTGAAATTAACATGGTTTGAGTACCTTTTGTTGTTGTTAGGTGCTGTGGAGTCAATTTCGACTCATAGAGACCTCATGTGACAGAGTAGAGCTGCCACACAGGGCTTTCTATGAAATATGCTGTTGGGGAAAAATATTGACTGTACCATGGACTGCCAGATGAACGAACAAATCTGTCTTGGAAGAAGTACAGTTACAACGTTCCCTAGAAGCAAGGATGATGAAACTTTGTCTTATGTACTTTGGACACGTTATCAAGAGGGACTAGTCTCTGGAGGACATCATGCTTGGTAAAGTAGAGTGTTAGTGAAAAAGAGGAAGACCCTCAATGAGTTGGATTGACACAGTGGCTGCAACAATGGGCTCAAACATAGCAACAATTGTGAGGATGGTGCAGGACCAGGCAGTGTTTCATTCTGTTGTACATGGGGTTTCTATGAATCAGAACCAACTTGATGGCACCTAATAACAACAGCAGCAACTTTTACAGGAGCAGATCGCCAGGTCTTTCTCCCATGGAGCTGCTGGGTATGTTTGAACCACTGACCTTTAGGTTAGCAGCCAAGTGCTTAACCATTGCTCCATCAGGGCTCCTTGGAGCACCTTTTCAGCAGCTTCAGGTTGAATAAACACTTGACCTGAAACGGTACAGTCTGGGTGCATCGGGTTGCTGAGCCTTGTTTCTTAATTTGCCCCCACCAGTGGGACACAGGTGAGCATGAGGGAAAGGAGAGAATCAAGATATGCTCTTGGATTAGAACTCAGATTCACAGGTCCGTTGAGTCCTGGTTTACAGGGAATGAGGCCAAGCAGGCCTACAGAGGAATGGGGGAAGCTGGAAGGCCCACAGGGACTGTGGCTGCCATTTTACAGACCTTGAAGGCTTCCAGGGGATGAGGCTCTTTGTTGAAGCTTCATTTTGTTTGGAGCTTCTGGTGATCGCATGTTGTTGCTGTTGCTAGGCATGGTGAAGTCGGTTCCAACTCATAGGGACTCTACGTACAACAGAACAAAACACTGCCCGGTTCTTCACCACCCTCACAATCGTTGCTATGCCTGAGCCCATCGTTACAGCTGCTTGTCAATCCATCTCGTTGAGGGTCTTCTTCTGTTTCGCTGACCCTCTGCTTTACCAAGCATGGTGTCCTTCTCCAGGCTCTGATCCCTCCTGATAACCTGTCCAAAGTACTTGAGACAGAGTCTTGCCATCCTTGCTTCTAAGGAGCAAATATTCTGTGTCATTTAGGATTTGATTAAGGAAGCAAACCATCATGAGTGATATAGTAAATAAGAGATTTGCTGTAGGGATTATACCTTACACATTTGTGGGAGCTGGTGAGCCAGTCCATGGAAGGCTGTTGCCTCTGTGTCTGGTGGTGGGCCTGATGTCACTGCAGGTCAACAGGGCTGGCAACTGAGAAGAAAAGCTTGGATGTGAAGTGAGGGAGGAAAAGGACAAACTACAATGCATGAGGAAAAAATAAATCCCATGGAGACAAACTGGATCCTGTGTGTGTCATTCACCATCTTTCACCTTGACAATGTGGGTGACCTGCAGAAGCAGATGACCATGTCCAGAGAACTATACACATGCCTGGCATTGGCCTCAAAGAAGCTGAAGGAGGAGATGCTGCTTGATCTGAAAGGGCTGTAGGCTCAGCTCTACTTTCTCCCAACGAGGTGGGCTAGCTGACAAGTCACAACAGGTGCAAACTACAGAGGCACCTGGAGCTCTGTGGTCACTTTCCCTGAATGATGGCTGCAATTTCACTTCCATCTTCCAAATCCCACTCTAAGTTCTTTTGTGGCCAATCTTTACCTGGAACCAGGCAGTGAAAGAAATTCTGGGAATCCCAGGTCCAGCTTAGCTAAATTGACACAGGGCAAAGCTAGCACATGTTGCACAAGGACTCTGAAAACTCAAGATTGGGAGAGAGATCCCTGCGTGGATACAGAGTGAGCTTTCATCACCCCTGAGACAGGGGAGCTGTGCCTTTCAGTTCTTGGTGTGTGGTAGCAATAAAGATGGTGGCCTCCTCTCTGGCTAGCTCCTGTGCCCAGGGGAAGCTGGGGAAGCCCTAGCTGGCCAGGGTCCACTGAGGATTTGAACGTCCAGGATGCCCCTCTCTCAGGCCTGGGGAATGTGGAGCCTTCTCCATACCACCTCATTCCCCCTCCCCAGTCACACTTCCCTAGCAAGGCCATAGTGAGGATTCACTAGTCAATGCTGGGGCAACAGCTTTGAAGATGAAGAGTATGTTGTAAATGCTATCATGATTGCACACAGATGTCTGAATCCAGACTTGGAGGCACTTTGCTGACTAACAGCAGAATTTATTGAAGTTGGTGTTGACCTTTCCTCCCCACTACTTTTCTAAATATTTTGGTTGTCACTTGTAAACAATCCCATTCCGAAATGAGAATCAGACTTTTTATTGGTGCTTGTAAAATTATCCTTATTCCATCAAGCATTTCCGGTTTCCTTCTATCTCTGTCATTTCTCTTCTGTTACCGGTACCAGTTGCCGTCTAGCTCATTTCGACTCATGGCGACCCCGTGTGTGTCAGAGTAAAATTGAATAGGGTATTTGGTGACTGTGCCCTCTCAGAAGTTGATCACCAAGGCTTTCTTCCCAGACACCTCTAGGTGGATTTGAACTGCCAACCTTTCAGTTAATAGATGCACCCCCAGGGTGGTCAAACATGGTTTGCCTCAGCTGCCTGTTTTCACCTAGAAAAGAGCCTGGTGAGATCTGAAAATGCCATTTCACCCTGTTTACCTTCATACTTATTTCTGACCAAGTGGACAAGGTGTTAGAGCTGTTGATCAATTTTGCCAGTGTGGCAAACGTGTTAGTCAAATACTTAGATGATTATTATTATTGTTGTTGGCATTTTCCAGGCTGTGCCGCTGTTTGCATCTTTGTCTTTTGGACCTTCATGCCTTTCTCCTTTATCCCAGTGACTTCTACATTATAATCTTGAATTATGGAACAGGGACAGTAGCTTGAAAATTAACACTCACTGCTTTCTCTCCACCTACACCTTGGAGGAAGGCTTTAAAAAAAAAAAAATCTTACTTTTGTTATTGAGAATATACACAGCAAAAATATATACCAATTCAAGTTTCTACCTGTACAATTCAGTGACATTGATTACATTCTTTGAATTGTGTGACCATTTTCACCCTCCTTTTCTGTGTTGTTCCTCCCTCATTAACATAAATTCACTGACCCCTAAGGTCCCTGTCTAATCTTTTGAGTTGTTGTCAGTTTGATCCTGTATAGATAGATCTTAAAAGAGCTCAAGACAGGTATTCTTTACTAGTTAACCTAAACTGTTGTTTAGGTTTAAGAAGACTTCAGGGAATATTTTTAGTCTAAGGTTTAAAGATTATCCAAGGGCAATGGCTTTTGGGGTTCATTCAGCCTCCATGGATCCAGAAAGTCTGGATTCCATGCAAATTTGAAATTCTGTTCTACTTTCTCCCCCTTTTGATCAGGATTCTGCTATAGAATCTCTGGTCAAAATGTTCAGTAATGGTAGCCAGCATCATCTAGTTCTTCCAGTCTCAAGGCGAAGGAGGCAGTTGTTCGTGGAGGCAATTAACCACATATTTAATTTTCTGGAATCTCCTATAATGGTCAGGATAAGATAAAAATAAGAAAAAAAGGAAGAAAAATGTCTAAAGTACATAGAGAAGCCTCATCAAATGTACATAATAAAGAGCTGAGCCTTAGGGAGGAGCAGGCAGAGCGAAATGAAAGCAGGCATGCACTGAGCTCTTGGGAGAGTTTTGGGGGCACAGAGAGAGAGGGAGGAAATAGATTTTTAGGGGGAGCGGAAGCCACTGATAGGTACAAGAAAGAGAGTAAGAGGGAAGGATATCTAAAGAGGATTTTCAAAAAGTTTTATTGTATTAAAAATGTATCCCCACTTTGGTGTTTTTAAAAAGAATCAATAAAGATTTAAATTGCTTTCAATTATATTTATATTTTCTGTTGAATTGCTTTTAATACAGCACTGCCCCAAGCTTGGGTCACAGAGGCCCTGGGTTTATATTGATTATTTATAGATTTAGTCAACTCTCATACTCAGTTCTCAAAGAATTAGGACATTACAAAACAGACTTGATAAGAAAATCAGAAGGCAGAAGGAACATAATTTAATCTCTCATTTATAATCTGAAAGACTTCTAAGGATTTAATTTACCTCTAAGTATGAAGAGAATATGTGTAAAAAGTCTAGATACAGGTTTGCTGTTGATAAAAAACAATGCCCTATAACGCTTTCTTTTTGTAGGTATAAATAAGTATTTACGACCACATGTAGCTCTATATAGTTATAATGCAGACTTCCTTTGGCTATTAAGAAAAAGAATGATAGCTTCCATTCTGCTTCTCCCAGTTTCATTTTTTGATATTCATCTAAATGAAACCCGTCATTTAGTGGCTGCAATTTGGAAGTATCAATAACTGTTCGAAAATAAGCAAACCACAATTGGGAAAAAAAAAAAAAAAGCGCTCACTCCGCCGCCATTTTCTGCTTCTCTGATGGCTGCCAGGAGCTGCCACAGACACACGTAATTCCCCCTCATCCCGGGCTTGCAGCAGGGGCAGTGCGATCTGGAGGAAACTTTGCCAAGGCTGCAGACTCTTGTCTGTCAGATACAAGGTGCTTGGCAAGATGTAGGTCTACAGCGTCGGTGGCCTCGCATCTTCCAGTGCTCCGTGTCAAAAGCGTGGGGGGAACGCACAAGTCGTTTTCTGTAAAAAGTGGAAGCATGTCTGTGGTCACGGCCATGTCTGGGCCATGGATAGCGGGACCAGGAGGCATGGCGGCTGTGTGCCTGGCACTTGACAAATGTGATTCAATGTTTAAACCTTATAACAATCCTGCAAAGTAGAAATTATGATCCTGCGTTTTTTTTTTTTTTTTTTTTTCTTTTCCAGATGATGAAAACAGCTTAGAGGAGGTCACTTGCTGGCTTATAAAGTTAATAGGGGCAAAGAATGAGAGAGCAAGGTTTAGGGTCACTAAGGTGGTTCTGAGATCCCCTTGCTGGGCATCACCTTGAGGTAGGTACTGCAGCTTCTAAGGCCAGATTTTCTTGGTGTGGAATGCTGCAAAGCAAATATGTCACAGAGAGAAAGATTGGAGTCTGTCCTGCCTGTGCTGGGCGTGAATAGAGGAAGATAGGGATCTCTTATTTACCCAGGGGCAGTTTCTGGGTCAATCAAATAAACACTGTAATAAGCTCAACCTGGTGCCTACTCATGCAGTAGAATGGTAGCGAGCTGGGGTCCAATTTTATAAATGCCATAAAAGTCCATCTACACTTCCCCAGCACAGTCTGAGTTTGTAGCCATTATTATTTGTAATGTATTTATATATGGAAGATGATGATTCTTTATGGTTTGAATGATTTAAATCTGGGCCTTTAAATGCATGATTTATTTGCACAAGGAAATCGTGTTTTCTTTGGAGCTTTTCAATGGAGGCATAATTACAGTGTTACAAATACAGTGCTCTATTTAAGGGTCTGTCAGCATTTCCATAATAAACCTCTATTTTCAGGAGTCCGTACCATTGCCAGAGAGAGAAAGATGGAAGGACAGAGAGAAATATATTCTTCTAAAACATAATCTTGGTGCATTCATCAGGGGACTTTACTTTTAATCCAGATCTGTACATGTTTTTGCAACCGCACGTTCTTCTTTATCTGTGTGGTGCTGTCAGTCATGTGCCAGGCACCCCTGGACCCTGCCCAGTGGGGCTCCAGCATTTAAGCAGGATCTTCAGGGGAAAAAGCAGGCGTTGGGCGGCTGGCCGTCTCCCTTTCCAGACCCCAGCCGATTGCCAAGTTGCATCTCAGCTTAAAAGACAAAAAAAAAAAAAAATTTTTTTTTTGCTCCTGCCTTTCTTTGTTTGTTATTTGCTTCCTTGGATCTTGACTAATAATGATAATAACAATAATATAATAGCGATAATTAACTATGATTTGAATGCCCAGTATGTGGCTGGCACATCACAAATACGATTTGATTTTTAATCCTTGTAAGAATCCTCCAAAGCACAAAGTATGGTGTCTTTTTTAGTAGAAATAATTATCCTTGTTTTTCAGATGATGAAAACAGGCTTGGGGAGGTGACTTGCCTGGCTTAGAGAGCTAACGGGGGCAAAGAATGGCTGAGCAAGGTTCGGGAAAACTAAGATTGTCACTGAGATGGCCTCTGTGCTGGGCTCTGAAATCTCCCAAATACAGTTGGAGTACTTTGTTTAGAGAGAGTGAGCCTTGGAAAGGAGGGTGGACTCCAAGAAGACATGGGCAGGGCTACAGTGGGGGAGGGGAGGGAACCCGCCAATCAAGAGAAAAAGCCTGGAAGGAAGGGTAACAAACTTAGGGAGTGGAGTGTGGTTTAACAGGTAAGTATGACTCTAGTTGAGCCTGGGGAAAAGTATCTGAAAAATGTTGGAGGCTTCCGATGTGGCAAGTTTGCCTTTTACATGGGTTATATAATTTATTTCCCAATTTTACCAAATGCAGAGAATGAGTTTTATAGAGATTGGATAAAATGCCCCGGATTATATAACCAGGAAGTGGCAGCAGTCCCAGGTCTGGAATCCTGGTTCTTGATCGTTAGGGCCTCAAGAGAACCAGCCTTTCTCTGTTTGGGAGGTACTTTGTGAATGGAGACAGGAAGTTGAAACTCAGGACCCTCCTGTCTCATGTGGGAGATTCTTGTCTTTGAATAGCTGATGGACCTTCTCCAGGAGTTTGTGTGTTGGCATTTAACAGAGGAAAATGTAACATACACCCCTCTGGCACAGGGAGAACAAGGGACAAGGATGGGAGAGAAAGGGACCACCCTCCGCACTCTGCTCACAACCAACCATGGGGAAACTGTTTTGTAAACTTCTGATCCCTTGTGGGTGCTGTGCTCTAATTCTTTTTCCTTCTCTTTTCTGGGGCTGCTTTTGGGTTGCTAGTTCCATCTGCAAGTAGAAGTGGTAACATACAACCCAGAGAGAGGCAAGGAAGGGGAAAAGATGTTTTACTAAGAAAATTTTCTCACTGCAGAGGATATTGCTTCTTGAGGTGTTCTCTTGCTCTCAAAGCTGGGGTTGAGGCTCAAAGTTCAGTGAAAACCCAAAACCGAGCTAGTTGCTGTGGAGTCGATCCCAACTCACGGCAACCCCCTGTGTTTCAGAGTAGAACTGCGCACCGTAGTGCTTCCGTGGCTGTGACTTTTTGGAACCAGATTGCCAGGCCTTTCTTCTGAGGCATCTCTGGGTAGGTTTGAACCATTGCTGAGCGTTTAACCATTTGCACTACTCAGGGACTCCAGAGTTCAGAGAGAAGGATTCAAATTGCCTTTACAAAGCCAGGATGCATTTATCTTGTTGGAAATGACTCTCAGTGTCTGCAAATTCTGTTTAAAAGTATTTATTGAGGGCCCCTCAGGGATCCATGTTGGACTTTATTGTCCATGAGAGGAGGTGGCTTGCCTGGCATGGAAAAATCTACACAAGTTAACACTGGAGGGAAAATAGTGGAGAGGCCACTCCATGTTGCCAGAACTAAGTGCTAATTTGAGAGTTCACCACATCAGTGCTACTGGGAATAGGAAGCAAAATTACCAGTGATCAGCAAACGAAACCAGCATCCACTCAGAACGAGAGCCACATTCATTCAACCAACCAACCAGTATTTACTGAGCACCCATTATGTGCTGAGTACTACTCTCAGAGCTGGAGGTTCTGTGGTGAACCAGACATACGTGGCTCCTGCCCTCATAGAGCTTAAAATCTAGTTGGGGGACAGAGGCATTAAACAGAATATCACACTAATAAATAATTATGAATGTGATAATTTTTTTGAGGAAGCATATGGGGTCCTATGAGAACAAATAATGGAGGGATTAAAGCATTTAAGATGCATTTAGTGGCAAGTAGCAGAAAACCCAACCAACAGCAGTTTACATTAATAAGCTTTTATTTTTCTCACTTAACAAGAAGTACAAAAGCAGGTATTCACTGGCATTAGTTCAGTGCTGTCATCAAGGACCCAGGTTCTTTCCATTCACCCTCCCTGCCATCTGCAACATACTAGCTTTTCACTCTTAGGCTTATAGCCTCATAGTTACAGGATGGCTGCTCCAACTCCACTTTCAAAGACAGGAAAAATGGGAAAGGAGGTATACCAGAAAGCTGTTCTCTCTCTCTCACCAAGCCTATTTCATCAATAGTAAATTTTCTCTCCCAGAAACTTCCAACAGACTTAGTTCCATTTCATTAGCTAGAACTGGGTTTTAAGGCCTCTCCTATCAGCAGAGATCTAGGTTTACAAACTTTATGGGGATATTTGTTAAAGGAGAGTAGTTTATGAAGACTATAAAAAGATAAACTAGTCAGCAATTATATATATATGTGTGTATATATATATATAAAGGAGCCCTGGTGATGCAACGGTTAAGTGCTTGGCCGCTAACCAAAAGGTTGGCAGATCAAACCCACCCAGCTGCTCCATGGGAGAAAGACCTGGAAATCTGCTTCCATAAAGATTACAGCCTAGGAAAACCCTATGGGGCAGTTCTACTATCACATGGGGTTGCTGTGAGTCAAATGGACTTGATGGCACCCAACAACAACAACATGATAAATAACATTTGTGAAATGCCTTACAAGCCACAATGGTGTGTATGAATTCATTTGATCTTGCATTAACCCTGTGAGGAAGAGAGAGCCATGTCTCAGATGCAGTCAGTAAGGCTCATGTGAGAGACTTGCCCCAGAACACACAGTCAGTCTCCTGGTGTCACTACTCATACTGCCTTCTTTAGCCAGAGGTCCTCAGCTCGTTCTGGGGCACTTGCATGTCCCTGTGTCTACTGGGTTTTCTCTCCCAGTAACTGGAGGTTTGGGAGTGGGTATCCTGAATCTTAAATACAGTATATCCCAAAAGGGATGTGCAAGCATGTGGGAATTTGCAAAAAAAGTAAGGCTTTACTTTTTTTTTTTTTAATTGTGCTTTAGGTGAAGGTTTACAGAGCAAAGTAATCTCTCATTAAACAATTAATACCCTTATTGTTTTGTGACATTGTTTGCCAACCCCAAGACACGACAGACAACAATCTTCCCTTCTTGACCTTGGGTTTCCCATTTCCATTGTCCAGTTTTCCTGTCCCCTCCTGCTTTCTCGTCCTTGCCCCTGGGCTGGCATGCCCGTTTAGTCCCGTATACAAGATTGAGCTGTATTATTGTTTGTTTTCTGGGCCTGTCAATTCTTTGGCTGAAGGGTGAACCTCAGGAGTAACTTCAGTACTGAGTTAAAAGGGTGTCTGGGGGCTATACTCTTGGGGTTTCTCCAGTCTCTGTCAGACCAGCAAGTCTGGTCTTTTTTTGTGAGCTGGAATTTTGTTCTGCATTTTTCTCCAGCTCTGTCTGGGACCCTCTATTGTGATCCTAGTCAGAGCAGTGAGTGGTGGTAACCGGGCACCATCTAGTTGTACTGGACTCAGTCTGGTGGAGGCTGTGGTAGTTGTGGTCCACTAGTCCTTTGGACTAATCTTTCCTTGTATCTTTGATTTTCTTCATTCTCCCTTGCTCCAAATGGGATGGGACCAGTGGAATATCTTAGAGGGCCACTCACAAGCTTTTAAGGCCCCAGATGCTACTCACCAACGTAGGATGTAGAACGTTTTCTTTATAAACTATGTTATGCCAATTGAATTAGATGTCCCCTGAGACCCTGGTCCCCAGGGCTTTCTTTTTGATGTGTTTGCTTGAGGACCCAAAATTTGGATGATGCCTCTGCAGTTTTACCATGGCTGTCCCTGGAGTTGAAAGTCCACAGAGGGAGGGCAGGCCAACTGGGAGGAAAGAAACCTTTTCTGATAGAAGCTCTGAGCCTCACAGCTGAGTCTTTGGGATCCTTACTTGTTAGATTATAAAAACAACGTGATGCAAAGTTAACCTATTCAGCTGCTAACTGAAAGACTGGAGGTTCAAGTCTACCTAGAGGTGCTTTGGAAGAAATGCCTGGTGATCTACTTCTGAAAAATCAGCTGCTGAAAACCCTATGGAGCACAGTTCTACTCTGACACACATGGGGTCGCTATGAGTCGCAACTGACTCCACCGCAATTAATTTGGATAGAAAATAAGCATCTGCTGATGGCACTATGACCTCATTTCCAGAAGACTTTGGAAATGTTGATTTTAAATGTTTTTGAGTAATCCTCCCTCACCCCCTGGCACCCAACCCAGGCTAAAGGCAGTGTGTTTAACATCTAGGATAATGAGTGAATATTAAAACCACAGATTCTCATGGTATTTTAAAAGAACCCAGAAAAGGCAGGCTGACTCTCACATGTGACACACCAGTGCGTCCCCAACCCTGAAAGCTCCCAGCATGCAGTGCGTGCCTGTCAAAGCAGGAGTGGTATCCGGGGTTATTCCACTCTCCCCACCTCCTCCTTTGCCTCAGATCAGAGCTCTGAGCTTGCCTGATGCTGGGCTGGTGAAGGTAGAGACAGACCTGCTGGCTTGGGACTGCCCTATGAAACTCAGGATGGGCAGGGAGCCCGGAGATGCAACAGCACAGGGCTCTGCACCCTTGAGTTACGCCAGTGGAAACAAGAGTCATGTACCCTTTGCTGGAAAACATGTAAAATTGACACCATTTACCAGATGTTCCAGTGTTTTATGAGCTTTACAAGGCCTTCTGTTAAGTAACACTTACTTTAAAAAAGTAAAGCTCGCCGGCTCCGAGTGGAAAGTTTTTGTTGTTTTTTTAAAAATCTTTTGGGTGAACCCCGCAGCCACCTGTTTGCACAGTAGAGCACTGGCCTGCAAGGGGCAACTCTGGTGAGTGACAGGCAGGGGAGAGGTATGTGGCAGGCAACCTGGTCCTGATTTTAAAAGGCCAGAGACCAGAGGCCCTGGCTGATGGATGCAGAAACACGCACAGACGGGCACCCAGATGCTCTCTCCTCTCTTGAATGCAAGAAACATGCTCTTGAAAAGTTGGGCACAAATTGCATTTTGTAGACCCCAAATAGAATGTTCCTTCAGGAATTGCTTTATAAATAAATACTTAGCATCTAATCTTTAGTGTAGATCTGGATTTTCAAAAGGCTGACTTAACTAAAATGACATCCATCTTTATCACACATGGTACAGGGTAGTACATTATGAAGCGAGCATTTATCGTATTTGGTGTTTCGAAGATGCCAAGCCAGACGGTGAGTAGGTGGCAGGTATGGACAGGTGTGAAAAGTTCGGTGCAGAACACAGTGAATCCATTCGGGTGGAAGGTGGGAAAATGAAGATCTTAAATAACGTGAAGACAGAAAGACAGAAGGGAAGAAGCTGCTCCATGGAAGCAGAGGGGAACTACATTCACTAGGGTTGAAGAGTTGCCTTAAACTGGAGAGTCATAGGTCATGGGTCCCTGGGTGGCACAAACAATTAAGTGCTGGGCTGATAACTGAAAGGCTGATGGTTTGAACCCACCTAGAGGCACTTTGGAAGAAAAGCCTGG
Source organism: Loxodonta africana (assembly GCF_030014295.1). NCBI lineage: Eukaryota > Metazoa > Chordata > Mammalia > Proboscidea > Elephantidae > Loxodonta > Loxodonta africana. The sequence continues at coordinate 108,547,647 of NC_087342.1, forward strand.
AGATCTGCTTCCAAAAGAACATAGCCATTGAAAGCCCTATGAAGCACAGTTCTACTCTGACACACATACAGTCGCCATGAGTCCGAACCACAGAAACCGATTTGGTTTGTTTTCTGTGTGTGGAGATCGATGTCATTAAGGCTGGAGATGACCTGTTTTGGTATCATCCTGACCAAATCATGGCCACACACAGAAAACTCAATGCAAGTACAGACCGAAGGGGTGACAGGTTGTGCCAAAGTCTACACGGAGCCCTCTTTTACCTTAATCACCTGAGCCTTGGGAGGAGGCGGCTCTGAGGCTGCTCTGTGCCTTCCACAAGTAGGTTTTGAGCAGAACTTGGTATGGTTCAGCAACCACTTCTGACAATCTTTAAAATTACAGCATCTCACCTATGGATTAGAGGTCTTCTATCTTCTAATCAGAGATTCCTTAATTTCATATGTGGTCTCTGTCTTTGTCTGTCCCCAGGGTCCACTGTCAAATTCTAGGCCTTGGAGAGGAGCAGGGCTTTTATCATGCTCCACTGCCGTGTAGAGGAGGTGGAATGGAGGGGAGTCCGGAAGAAGGAACACTGGTTACCACACTGGTTACCTGGAGGGGAGTCTTGAAAAGTGGGAGGGAGGCAGGAGAGAAGAAAAAAGACTATAAAAGAGAAAAATGTGCCCATTATAAAAATACAAACAGTATGCATGATATCCCATTGATCTAGAAAATGTGTACATGTCCATGTACATAGATATACAGAGATGGCTGAAAGAATGGTCACAAAATGTGAATGGTAGTTAAACCTAATGGTAGTTACAGGGTAGTAAATTTCAGGTTAGTTTTAGTTTCTTATATTTTTCTATACTTTGAATTTTTTTTTTCTACAGTTTGTGTTTACTGTTTCTAAAATCAGAAAACAATAAAGCTACTTTTCAATGCAAAAATAAAAATAGAAACAATAAAACAAAGGCAACTCCTGCATTTCAGAGCTCAGGATGGCCCTCCCTTCTTCTATCCTCATGGAACCCAGGCTGCCTCCTGGAAATGTGGCCTTGAGGAAAAACAGGAACAAGATACACGATGTGGATCATTTACCCAATGTTGGGAGCCAGTGGCCTCTCTAGAAAACCAGTTGTTGATTACAAGGACATCTCAGCCAGAGGATCGGCATCACCCCCAAGGCTGAGTCTGCACAGATCCTGTGGTCAGAAGCAACGCTTAGCCTCAGCTACTGCACCCTGTTTCTCTTTCGAACAGAAAAGACCACCAAGAATGTACTTTAAGACAAATAAAACCAGTTGCTGTAATGCTGATTCCAACACGTGCGATCCCATGTGTGTCAGAGCGGAACTGTGCTCCACAGGGTTTTCAATGGCTGATATTTCAGAAGTAGATCACCAGGCCTTTCTTCCAAGGCACCTCTGGGTGGACTCGAATCTCCAACCAAATAACCTCCAGTCAAATAAAATTAGGTTTATTAACTTCCAGCACAAGGGAGAGCATACCCCAAGGAACCATGGGGCATCTCAGAAAGAGATAGGGTTTGGGTGAATGATTCTAAGGCGGGACTAGGGAAAACGGGGATCAGCTCTGGACTGTATGCAGTCACGTAGAGGGGGCTGTTTAGTAATTGGGTATCTCAGCAATCTCTGCGGGAGGAGTGAAGAAACAGAGCTAGGGAAGTCATTGGCAAGACAATCAGTAAAAGAAGGAGGATTGTTATTGATTTTTGCAGAGTGGTGTGGCCTTGGGAGAAACATTGTTTTTTTGTAGGCCTTGTCTGTATTTTAGGGGTGTCTCTGTGTGTTGATCGTAGGGCTGATTTTCACTTTCCTACTTACCCCGGGGGCCAAGGGAAAGTTGTCGGTCCTGAAGAGGGGTCTTGAGGGTGGAGGGGTGATGGAGGCTGCTCTGTCCACAGGCCTGGCTCAGTGGGGTGAGGATGGAATGCATGGTGCTCTAGTCACTGTCCAGGACTTTGTGCTCCATGATGCCCAGGCTTGTGGGCTTGTGGAGGAAACTGCTCATCAGGTTCCATGGAGTAGATCCTGTATCCACTGACATCGAGGCTTTAGAGACAAGTGCTTAGCAAGCAACTAAAGATTCCTGTGTGACTCGTGGTGACCCCATGTGTGTCCAGAGTAGAACTTTGCTCTGCAGGATTTTCTATGGCTGGTTTTCTTCCCTGGTGCATCTAGTAGATTTGAACCTCCAGCCTTTCAGTTAGCAGCTGAATGTGTTAACTGTGCCAACCAGGGATTCCAGAATTCCTACAGGCCTTCTGAAAGGGCCTCAGGTCCCTCCTTGTAGACACTGGGCAACTCTGGATTGTAGAGCTTTGGTTTAGGCCTAAGGAATCCTGCCTGGGTTCCTGCTGTTTCACCTCTTTCTGTCTGTTTTCTCATCTGTGAAGGGAGGGAAATTACACCAACTTCTCTAAGTAAGGCTAGCATGGCTCAGAGTGGACCCCAGATTGTATTCACCAAGAACTTCTAGCTTCAAAGAGAAATATGATGCAGAAATAGTGAATGTCTTACATTACAGGAGACCTTATCCTGTAACCAGAAACAAATCCGTGACCTTACTGATGATTGTGGCTACCTGTCTGATGTCCTTGGGTACCTTGAGGAGTGATACCTGAGGCTGCCTCCTTATTTTCTTCCTTTACCTGGCTTACCTGAAAGGACGCCTCTTCAGGCAGACACCTCTGAACCTTGCCTGCCTCCCCTGCCTCTGTTTCTGCATCCTTCTGTGGCTCACCTGCCTGAACTCAGCCCTGGCCTCATTCTGCAGGTGGGAAGGTGGGGGGCAAGAGGCCAAAGGGCTCAGAATGGAATGTCTCTGAGTCTTGGTCTTCCAATTTGGGCCACTGGACTACATCTACGGCTGCCCAAAGTGGCAGGCATGGCCTCTGCCTTGGTGACTGGCCTGGGCTTTCTTTGTGGAGGGTCACGATTGGCCCTGCAGTCTGCTCATGGGTCCTGGCTATCATCATGGGCAATTCATTCTGACTACATCTGTGTCTACAGCAGTGAGCACACCAATAGCAAATACAACAACCAAACACACAAACCCAGTACTTCCCTTCACTTGCGGATGGGGGTAGGCAGGCGTGGAAGGGAGGACATATTTCCAACTGATATTAGAATGAGATGAGCAGTGGTTATTTTGGGCTGGCCTCCAGCAAACCCTTGGAGAGAACACGAGAATCTCAGATGAAACCCCAGGTTGATTTTATTGGGTGATTTCAGCGCTGCCAAATATTTGTAGTGTAAAGAAATCATAAAACGTGCTGGTGGTCCGGGAGCTGGATGGGGTACACTCTGCACATATGGGAGACAACTTTGTGAATTGGTGACAGGCCCATTTGATTCCCCCACCTAGAAGTAAGTTGGGATCTGCCAGAGAAAAAAATTAAACATCAATGGCACAGAATCCATCTCCCCTGCTGATCCTTTCCCCCCTTATCTGGAGAGACCAGGAATTTTTTGTCTCCCCCAGGCGCGAGTTGTATTTAATTATCACAGTTCAGGATTTTCTCTACTGCCCTAGAAGTCTGGACCAGCTTCCTCTTCACCCCCCTGCTCTAGAATATGGCGGCCCCCTGTTAATGATTATCTTCGCCATTTGTGCAGTCTACAACATGCGCAGTGTAAGGCTGATCGTTTTGCTTTAATTAAGCTTCAAAAGGGAATCTGAGCTTCCATCTTATCTCCAGTTTGCTCCTTAATTCCTTTTCCATGGTCCCTGCTGTAGGTGGGCATTGTAGCCTGTGGTCTCGGATGGAGGGGGGACCCTCACTGTCTGGGCTGGCCTGGCCTTATCAGTTTCTCTGAACCTCCTCCAAGGGCCTCTTGTGGATTTTCCCCTGATTCGCACAAGGAGCTAATTGCCAATGACCTCTTTATAAAATCCCCTTGGGCCTTTCTCAGTGCTACAGCCTCAGAAGGACCAGCAAGGGGGAAGCTAGCCGGAAGAAGGGGTGCTGAGGAGGGAAAGCCGTGGCTGGCCACTGCTGACCCCACCATCTGGGAGCTACTAGCAGAGGCCTGTAAAGCAGGCCCTATGGAAAGCCACATTGCTCTGAATGAGGAAGGGCCTGTTGAAAATAGGCCCCCCGTACTCTTCTCGAATTTTCCTTCTAAAACTAACATGGGGGCAGCTTTTTGTCCTCGGTAATCTCCGGATGGAATTTTTTTTTTTAAGTCCAGCCACCAGGTTCCGTGCTCCTCAGAAAGGACGTTTGTAAGCATGCGTCCTTTATGTGGTCTTCGATTCATAAACAGGAACCCACCTTTCTAGACCGGTGGGGAAACAGTTTTTTTCTGTTTGCTGCTCCTGTGTGTAGGGTCCATGAATGGGGGCTTTGAGAACCTGCCCTTTCATGGCCAGATATCAAAGCGCTGCTCACACATTCGGACTGACCGCCTCAAGGTGCGGCCCTGAGCCCCACCCGTGTGGCCGCCGGTGTGGTTCCACACTGGCCGCCTCATCCAGCCACAGGGCCAAAGTTATGATGACCCAGTTTTCCTCCCTGGGATGAACGCCGACCCACCAGGAAGAAGAGACCACCAGCATCCATTCCCCGCCGAGTCCTAAAATAACGGTATTTATATTTATTTGTATGTGTTCTCTTTTGTGGGATCCGTCCCCCCGTTCATAGCCCCCTGTTTGGGAAGAGAAGTTTCATTTTTAAAGGTTTCCTGGCCTAATGTTTCTTTCTTTTCTCCTTTTTGTGTCTTTTCTTTCCTTTCCTTTTTCCCATCTCTTTTCTCTTCCCTTCCCTTCCTTCCCATCCCCTTCCCTTCCTTTCCCTCCCCTTCTCTTCTCATCCCTTCCTTTTCTCTCCCCCTCCCCTCCTTCTCTTCTCCTCTCCTCTCTTCCCTTAGAACGTTCCTTACCCTAACCCTAACCCCTCCCCTTCCCTTCCTTTTCTTACCTCTCATACTATTTCCTATATCTGCCCTTCACTGATGTCCTTGGATAATGCGTCCTAGCTCTCCCACATCTCATGTTGGTCTAGTCTTACCTTATGATGAGTCTTCCTTGTGCTGCCTCCAACTCTGAGCCGTAACACTTTTGCTGGCACTTCAGGGAAGGGAAACAGGCAGTACCAGCCTGAGGAATAATGACTGTAGTGACGTTCCTCCAGACAGAGGCAATGTGTGAAGGGCTGGGATATTGTCTATGAATTATAAAGTCTGAGATGGGGCTAATGGAGGTACTACAATCGGGAAGATGAAGCGGCAGCAGCAAGCTAACAGTAAGCACTGATTTTGAGCCCTTTGGCAACACTTCAGTGCTCTAGAGTGTGCTTCCGTCTGGGGAAAGGCACCCTCTAATCTTGGGCTTCCATTCGACTTATGCTGGGGAAAATGCTGGGAACCAGCTCCAGTGTGTCTGTGATCAGAAGTGCAGGCCACGGAGGTCAGCTCCGGAGAGTGGAGAAGAGGCAGAAACAAACCCATCCTGTTCTCTCCAGCTCCCTGCCTTCTACCCCCTGGTCTGTCTCTCTGGCTCCATGAGAACTGGTTAGGGAAATGGAGGTATGGCCACCTTGGGTAAAACCTTGACAGGTTCAAAGTATCAGGTGCTCTGCCACAAACTTTGAGAGCCTCCCAGGAACGGGCTTTGTGGCGGTAACAGCTGCTCATGCGTAGGTCAGGCAGGGTGGCAAGGGGAGGAAGGTGGGGTCTCTCCTTTAATATGACATACACTCTCAGCTCAGGGGACTCTCATCATGAAATTCTGTGACTGAAATCCAGTGAGGTGGGGCCTTGGGATCTCCTGTCCCTTATGTGTTGGCAGAGAGGAAGTCTGGATTTGATCTGCATGGGAAGAGACACTGAGTAGCAGGAGGGACAGAATGACCTGGAAAAATGCAGGAGTGACTAGTACTTAGCTCTCTATCCATTCCCCACAGCCCCCATGAATCCCAGACACCCGCTCTGAGATAAACCAGGAGAGAACCATTATGCCCAAGTTATAGACGAGCAAGGTAACTCACACTGTCATGGAGCACAGGCGACTCCTGAGCAGTGCTTTCTTCACAGCCCCACCGTGTACTCAAGCTCACGGAGGGGAAGAGGAAGAAAAATACAACTTGTCCTGCAGACCCCTGCTGTGATTCTTAGCAACCCTGGTGGTTGTCCAGGGAATATCACCTGCCTGATTCATGGTACAGTGGTTAAATGCTCGGCTGGTAACCAAAAGGTCCGTGGTTTGAATCTACCAGCTGCTCCAAGGAAGAAAGATGTGGCAGTCTGCTTCTATTAAAAAAAAAAAGTCGCCATCAAGTTGATTCCAACTCATAGTGACCCTATAGGACAGGGTAGAACCTCTCCATAGGGTTTCCAAGGCTATGATCTTTACAGGGAGCCCTGGTGGCACGGTTATTAAAAGCCTGGCTGCTAACCAAAAGCTCAGCAGTTTGTACCCACCAGGTGCTCCTTGGAAACCCTACGGGGCAGTTCTTCTCTGTCCTATAGGGTTGCTATGAGTCGGAATCCACTCAACGGCAGTAGGCTGAGATTCTCATAATTTCCAACATTCTTTGTAGAAACAGAGCCAGGGGGAAGTGAGGAGGAAATGATGGGTGCAAACACTCTAGCAACAGCGATGCTGCTACAAAGGCCAGGGGGCATAAAAATCATTCGCAAAGTGCTCTTTGTCTTTCACACTTTCCATGGTGATGGTGACCTTGTGAACCTGCCTGGCTTCTCTGAAGCTCCCCCGTGGCTTCTGCTTGGCTTGGCCCCAACAGTGGCCCGTGTCTCTACTCCATGTTCTTGGGCATTGCCAGCATTCCCAGGAAATGAGAAGACCCCATTTCTCCTTCCCCCGCTTTCAAGGAAACATAATAGGCCTGTGGATGTGTGTCCAGGCCATAGGGCAGTACAGAGGCTTCCAAAACACATGGGCAGGTCCCAGGGCCCTGTTGCATGGGTCACCTAACTTAGTCTGCAGGAGCCAGGAGGTATCGGATTAATGAGAGGCCTGAAGGAAGTTAGAACAGGTCCAAGAAAGCAGGCAGCAGGAGAGGAAGAGCTGTAATTAAAATCGTCATCACAGCCCACTGTGCCGAGTCTGCACGTGTCAGGTTTGGCAATGCTTTGGTTGCACTGATGCTGGTGGTAAACAACTGAGGGTTGTGGCTTCTTACGAGGACTCTTACTGTGGAAAGAGTAACTTTTAGCCATTCCTTTGTTATCTCCTTGGTTGAAACACACCCAGGAGTAAAGACTTGAGCAAGTCCATCATTTGCCAAAGAGATGGACAAGATGTTCTATGAGGTCACATCTTCCTGGGACAGTGCAGGGTTCTGGATAATGAGGCCAGTTCTGTTCTTTCAGTTTGAAGGATAGCTGAAGTGTTGGTCTTTCCTGAGTGTCAACCTGGGCTCTGTATGCAATGCAACGGAGGAGCCAGCCTCCAGGAGCAGAGGTCTGCTGCAGCATTTGGTGAAGGATGTCAGATAGGATATTAGTCCCTCAAACTGTTCCTCACAAAAGGGGATTTTGAAATTAAGTAAATTTTGAAAACCCTGACTTCCATGTCCCACTCTTAGATGTTTATAAAGTCCTGAGAAGTTCAAAAGCAAGGAAACCACTTAACTCTGCTCAGCCTTTTCTAGCATCACTTGAACATGGAATCAAATTTTGATGAATTTCTGTTTAACAGCCTGTGGGAAACCCCTTTTAGTGTAAAACACAGGTAAGAAAGTAAACAAGCGTCTTCCCAAAGCACAAGAGATTGAAATGTTGTGTGCTTCAAGTCATTTCCGACTCATAGCAACCCCATGTGACAGAGTAGAACTGCCTCATAGGGTTTCGTAAGCTGTAATCTTTATGGGAGCAAGTCGCCAGGTCTTTTCTCCTGTGGAGCCCTATATGGGTTCAAACCTCTGACTTTTGTTAGCAGCCGATTGCTTTGACCCTTGCTCCACCAGGGCTCCTTAGGGATTGGAATAGGAGATTTTATACAGAGACACACACAGGATTTAAATTTTTCTTGTTTTTCATTTCTTCAGGGATGAGCGTGTATAACTGTATAAGACACAGTCCCTACTTTCTCTAGTTGAGGAGCCAGCACATACACACACACTTGCACACACAACACACACTCACACACACATTCATGCACACTCTTACACATGAGTACATGCACATACACAACACACACTTGTACACAGCACATACATGCTTGTACATACTCAGCAACACACACATACTAGTGCATGTGCACATGTACACACCCCCACACATGCACACAAAACACACGCACATGTGCACACACCAAGATAACTATTCCTGAAGAAGTATAGGTTACTGGGAGGCGAGACGCTAGACTGGGCTGAGGAGTGTGAATGGAGACCAACAGGAGAGGTGAGAAAGAGTGCTGGTCAGTAGGGAGAAGAGCTGGTGAGGGAGAATAAGGAATGAGAGACAGAGTGAGCCCCAGATGCAGAAGGAAAGCTGCCTGGTCATGTCTGATCCCCAGGCTCAGATCCACTGTCATTCGCCCTGACTTGGTTTTTCCAGTTTGGGGAGAGCAGAGAAGGTGGGCCTTGATGGGGAATTCTTGGCCTGGGGTCACATGTCGGTGGCAGCAGCTGTTTGGTGCTCCACGTGGGGCCAGCCAGCAAGGCGTCAGGTGTACGCTTCTACGGGGATACTTCCTTCCCTTCACGGTCAGTGGAAGGGTGATCCTAATTGTCCAGCTAGCCACCAGCTGTGGCTGAGGGCAGAGGATGTGGCTCTGGGTACTTCTTGACACCTGTTGCCTCGGCATGGGCAGAGGGAGTAGGAGAGAGCCCAAGAATGCCCACTTACAAGTGCCAGTGTGTGTTCCTGATCTGGGGTGTTTCTGTGTGGTTGGGGGAGGATGTGACACACTCAGACACACCCCGTTGCCAAGCAGCACCTGTTCAGGGACACAGCTGCAGCCAGCGTAAGGGCCATTCTTGGCTGCTGCCTCATAGCCGCTCAGAGCAGCTGCCTGGGTGTTTGCCCACATTCAAGTGTGGCGCCGATGTCGGGATGCCCTGAGTGGGGAAGAGCCACCTTGGCCCTACTCTATCCCTCAGCTCCTCAGTCAGCAGGGCTCTGCTTTAGTGTGTGGGTTTAGTACCCTGTTTTGGTGATCAATTCAGGGGGCAGAAGCAAATTTTTCAACCAAAGGATCAAAGTAAAGTTCATTTTAATTAACTATTTATTTATTGCTATTTAATTTATGCTATGTTAAAAAGAGGAGAAGCATGTTAAAGAGAGGAGATGCAGTGAGGAGCAAAGGCAGAGGAGAGGAAGGAATGAGAGAAAGAGGAAATACCAAGATGGAAAAGGGTCTGTCTCCCACCACGGACTTCGATTATGATACGTTGCCGTGGAGCCTACTCCAACTCATGGTGACCCGCTAAGTGTCAGAGTAGAACTGTGCTCCACAGGGTTTTCAATGGCTAGTTCTTCAGAAGTGTATCACCTGGCCTTTCTTCCAAGGAGCCTCTGGGTGGACGCCAACCTGCAAACTCTCAGTTAGCAGCCAAGCTTGTTAACTAACCATTTACACCACCCAGGGACACCCGATAAGAGACATTAAAAACTCTTTGCATTCGAGTCAATTCTGAATCACGGCTCCCCGTGTGTTACAGAGTAGAAGTGCTCCGTAGGACTTTCTTGACTGTAATCCTTATGACGGTCACTATGAGTTGGAAAGGAGCCTTGGTGACACAGTGGTTAAATGCTTGGCTGTTAACTGAAAGAGCGGCAGTTTGAATACATCAGCAGCTTCTCAAGAGAAAGATGTGGCAGTCTCTTCTATAAAGATTTACAGCCTAGGAAACCCTACAGGGGCAGTTCTCCTCTGTCCTGTGGGGTCACTATGAATCGAAATTGGCTCAACGGCAATAAAAACCCACTGCCATCAATAGGGTTGGGTTAATCTTTACGGAAGCAGATCACCAGGACTTTTCTTCTTCAGCACCGCTAGGCAGGTTCGAACTGTAGAAAATTCTGGTTATATTAAGAAGAATAAATGGAGAAGTAGAATAAGGATTGACTTATTTTAAAAAGGTAAAGAAAAGCAGGCCAAGATATTACTTAAAGGCTTTCTGAAGACCTCATAGCTCATGGTGCTTGTTCCAAGTAATATAAGACACAGGGGAAGATGGTTACAGGAAATGTATGACTACTAGCAGAATTCCACTTTATAAAAATATTTCTTTTCCTCGCCTAACTTCTTTAATCCAAGGACCTGAAAACACTTCACTAATTTGCAATCATTAAACCTCATTACATACCTGTGGGAAGGATCAGTGTTGTTTTGCCATTTTGCATATAGGGGAACTCCAAAACACAGTTTTAAAGAAAACATTTCCAGAGTCAGCCAACAAGAGTGGCCTGCCTGGATCTTTGAGAAAACCCAGGCTCCAGCACTGTACACTCCCTCCCAGGAAGGAGCTCAGCTCTGTGGGAGCCATTCCCCAAGGGCCTGCACCTCAGCAGGCAAAGAGCAAAAGCTGGCTAAATGGTCAGCTAGGAAAAGAAAAATTTCCATTAGTAAAACCAAATATATATATATATATATATATATAAAATTTAAAAATCATAGTTCACTAAGATTTAAGACCCCTTTTATCAATTGCTCCTTGGAAATCCTATGGGGCAGTTCTACTCTGCCCTATAAGGTCGGTGTAAGTTGGAATCAACTCGATGGCAATGGGTTTGATTTTTTGTTGGCTTATCCAATTTTATTCTTGTTTTACTTTCTTGCTCGTTCTCTCCTTTGCCTTTATAAGTAAGTGAAAAAGTAACAATCCCCGCCCCCCGCCAAATTTTTTTTTCAGAAAGAAAAGGAAACCAAAGAGTTGTCTTTTCAGTTGGTGGTGAGACATTGTGTCTGTGTGTTTGTGTGAGAGAGAAGGAAAGGAGGATTGCAGGGAAGGGGATGAAGTGGAGTAGAGGAAAATTACCGTCTTCATCTTGGTTGAGAAAGCCCGGAAAATATTTATCCTACTTCTACTTATGAACGGCAGACACTGTAGCAGATTCCGTAGATTCTGTACGTCAGTAATCAGGCCTGGTGGGTGGCTGGTGTGCCAGGTTAAAGTTGGGGCAAGCAGACAGCCTGACCTCTGACCAGCTGTGAACCACAGAATCCCTGACCTGCTCACCACGTCCAGTTGCTACTGTTCGAAGTTGAAATAAGTGCACAGGAACGGCTGAAAGAAAGAAGAGGCAATTCTCCCCTCAGCGAGGTTTTGCTTCAAAGTGAGATTTTCCTTCCCAAGTGACATTGTCCTCCCACAAGTGAGGACGGTAGGCTTTTCTTTAGCGTCTTGGGCTAGAAAGGGTGAAGGGGGCTAACTGCTCAGAGTCATGGTGACTTTGAAGGAGCCCTGGTAGCGCCATCAGTTAAGCACTGGACTGATAACCAAAAGGTTGGTGGTTAGAATCCACCCAGTGGCTACATGGGAGGAAGACCTGGCGATCTGCTTCCATAGAAATTACAGCCAAGAAAACTCTATGGGGTGCTTCTACTCTGTCACATGGAGTCACTAAGCTTTGAAATTACCTCGATGGCATCTAACAACAAAATCGTGTCTTTAGGGCATGTGAAGGTGACCTATTTCCATCAATGCTTAGGTAACTCACTTGATATCTCTGCGCCTCATTTTCTGCACTTGAAAGGAGAATATTTGCCCCTATACTCACAAGGGCATTAGAAATTTTCTGCTATATTTATGAAATGCTTTCATGTTCTTTGGTCTCAAAGTGCTGACATTAGTGCACACTAACGATGGTAACATCATCCAGCCATTCTGTGCTGTTTGGATAGGGTCTGATGGTTTGAAAAGCACTTCCACAGATGCTCCTACCAACCCGAGCGAGGCCAGGCTTTACAGACAATTACCAGTCTCCTTTTAACACTCCACTTTTTTTTTTTTAATTGTTGTTGAGAATATACACAGCAGAACATAGACCAGTTCAACAATCTTCTCTTATACCAGTCGGTGACATTGGTTACATTCTTCAAGTTGTGCGACCATTCTCACCCTCCTTTTCCTAATTTTTCCCATTAACATAAACTCAAGGCCGCCCCTTCCTCAAGCTTCGTATCTAACCTTTCAAGTTGCTGCGGTCAGTTTGATCCCATATAAACCCAACCACTGCCTTGTGGTTGGGTTTATATGGGATCAAACTGACCACAGCAACTACAAGGTTCTTTAACTGAGCACAAAGCTCAAGGCAGACATTCTTCACTCATGAAGCTAAACTATTGTTAACACTCCATTATTTTTAATTCCAGGATCTTTTGAAAGATGTCATTGATCCAAGTGCTTCCCCCCAAACTTTTGGGGAAACTATAAGCTCTATCAACAGCAGAACATGGTTGTAGAGTGGCAAGTGATATCCAGTTCTGAGAGTCAAACCAGTCACACAGAAAACCGTAATTAATCTGCTTTGGTTGTCAACATCAATAAAATTGAACTGATAATTACCTACCACCCTGGTTCCCTTGGACCTGTTAAACCAAAAAACCCATTGCCGTCAAGTCAATTCTGACTCATAGCGACCCTATAGGACAGAGTAGAACTGCCCCATAGAGTTTAAAAAGAGCACTTGTTGGATTCGAACTGCCAACCTTCTGGTTAGCAACTATAGCTCTTAACTACTACGCTACCAGGGTTTCCTTGTTAGGGATGTTAGAAGTTTTCAGACTTTGTCAGGACATCGAAAATCTGAGCAATGCTCCTCCTCTCTTCTCCTCAACCCCCCGTCTCATTCGTTAAATGCTCAAAACATAAAGATCAACAAAATCACGCATGAGAGCTTGATTTAAAAAGGAGGTGAGACATACAACTAGAGATCTTTCTGTAGTTCTGGAGACTGTTAACATCCTGTTTCAGATTGGTCAGCCTGTAGTTCCCTCATCTCCTTTACTTTGGGGACAGTATGGAGGGAATTCTGGGGAGGGCGGGAGGCCTGATGAGTTTGCGTCCTCGGTTCCTCAGCGGGGAAACGCTGTTTCAGGAGGGAGGGGAAGTCACGGCGAGTTAGATCATGTGTCACCAGTGCATCACGTTGACTCACAGCCAGACCTTGAGAAAAATTCACAGAAGTCAGGAAATTCCCAGCTAATGCTCTCATTTCACCCTCTGCTAACCCTGCAGTGAGAGCATAGGTAGGGTCGGGCTGAAGGACATTTTTCAAAAAGGAAAAAGCAAAGCACTTTTCTTTACCCACGGACCTGGCTGGAGATGCAGAAACTGCCTCAAGCCCTGGGGACCAGGGGCAATGCCCATCTGTTTCTTCATTTTAGACTTTTACTTTTGCAAAGAGCCGCACCCCCCCCCCCGCCCCCCAATTTGGCTTTCTTTCCCCATGAGGAGTAAGTAGCATCTTTCCTTTTGGGTAGAGCAGGCTGTCCAAGATCTCTTCTTCCAGTGGACAGGGCCAAATTTAGAGTTGGGGCTGCTCATTTGAGCTTTGTGTATAATTGAGCCTGGCACAAAGGGTTATCGTTAGGAGGAAGGGCACAAAATGAAGGGAAGAGAAAGCTTCAAATTCAAATTAGAAAAGATTTCCTGAGGGAGAGACAGTCACAAGACTGGGATGTGCGATCTTGGAGGAATTCTTAGGAGGAACGGCTGAGTATCAAAAGTGCCTCGCTGAGGCAATTAAGGAGCCCTGGTGACGCAGTGGTTAAGAGCTCAGCTGCTAACCAAAAGGTTGGTGTTGGAATCCACCCAGCTGCTCCTCAGGAGAAAGATGTGGTGATCTTCTCCTATAAAGATTACAGCCAAGAAAACCCTATGGGGCAGTTCTACTCTGTCACATGGGGTTGCTATGAGTCGAAATCCACTTGATGACACCTAGCAGCAACAACACGTGGCTTTGCCATCTCTGAGGATTATTTGCTTCTAAGGCAGGGGAGATGGTGGTAATAGGTGGCAACGGACACCAGAGGCATCAATTGTTAAGAGCAAGGGTCTGCTCTCAGCGGTGTGTGGGATGCTGAGAGAAACGAGGTAATGCAATTAACAGGGACTTAAAAAATAAGTTGCTGTTGTGTTGATTCCGACTCATGGTGACTCCACGTGAGTCAGGATAGAATGTGCTCCATAGGGTTTTCAAGGGCTGATTTTTTCAGAAGTAGATTTCCAGGCGTTTCTTTTGAGGCACCTCTGTGAGGACTCAAACCTCCAACTTTTCCTTTAGCAGCTGAGCGCATTAACCATTTGTACTACCCAGGGATTCCAACAGATATTTTCCAAGTGTGTTCAGGACTGGGCATGGTCACTTTGTACGGAAAAACAATGCAGGGCCCTGGAGGATCCCTAGCCATTTCCCCTGCTCTGCCACCAACTTACTGAATATCCTTGTCTAAAACCTTGTTGCTTATTGCTTTGGAAAATGGGGTTATCCCCTCCCCACTCCAATCCAGATGGAGTGTTCTACTGTTTCCATAGTCAATGTGGATCCAGGGCTTGGCAATGGGGCATCGTGGAACAAACCAAGGAGGCTTTTGCTCTGAGGTGCCTTTCCCAGCTGAGCTGGGAGCGGGGGGTGGATATATGTGTGTCCAGCTGCCATGCCTGGTACCCCCCAGAGGGTCTGGAACCTCGTGGTGTGAAGAGGCCCCCGCCTACCCAGAGTGGTTGGGACCAGAGCTGCCTGTTCGCCTGGTGGTCCCGCCCCTCAAGCCTGACTATCCTGGCCTGGTCCCTCTGCCCTGTTGACTCATGTCGGAGCTGGCAGTGTGGGACTCCAGTTGTTCCCCCAGCCCTTCTCCAGACTGTCTCTCCTTCCCACATTCCTGGTGGCGTCCTGGCTTCATGCGATCCTGGGTTCTAATATTCTTGGGTCTGTTCAGACTACCCAGCTGGCTGTACTCCGGGCTTCCTGGCCTTATTAAAGCCAAAACGCCGTCTTTTACAACCCGGCTCTTTCCACCCAGTTCATCAAGCAGCCCACTTTTTACAAGCGAGATGGCCCCTTCGGTGAACTCATCCTCTGGGAAGGCAGTGAACCCTGGCTTTAACAGGGTCTGGACTTTGCCTTGTCATTTTAATTTTTTTATTGATAGTTTTTAAAAAGGAAACTCAAAGGTGAATGACCCTGCAAGAAAAAAAAAAAATTAAATGGGTTGATTGGGGAACCGTTCAACCCCGGAGGCATTGCTAAGGAACGTATTCTATTTTGCATTTTTCTTTAGGAGCCAAAGTTGGTTACGGTGTAGCAATAGCTTTCTCCATCTGTCTCTCCCTCTCTCCATCCTATATAAAAATATTCATGCCAAAATATGTGCAGGTTGTATAAACATTTCTTCAAATAATCACATAAAGATATCACATATGATCTTATATCTTCTTCCAAACGGGTGTGTTCATAGAAACACGTAGAGGTATCTTTCACACCCTATATGTAAAAAACAGCCAATTTAGAAATTGGCAGAGGTGCCTTGCCTAAGTAAGTAGAAAAGTTTGGCTCGGGGCTTAACAAACAATCCCATAAAGCCCACGCTTGCTTTTGTTGAATGGTGATGCATGAAGGACCAAGGGTGGCCAAGCTCGAATGAGGGCAGGAGCCAACATTCACAGTATTGTCCATAAGGGTGGCAGAAAACTTTCTTTCTGCTGAAATTCAATCCATTCCTGGGGAAAAAAAAATTGCTTCTAATACTAGTTGGCTGAACTTCACTCTTATGTTCTTTCTGCTATAATATCATTTTAGGGCATTCAGAGCCCAAGATGTTACTTCTACATTTGGTCTTTTAGCCTCTAGTCTGACCCCCTCCAGTTTACCCTCCACAGGGCTGGCTGCCAGAGTAATCTTTTCAAAATGCAAATCAAGTCCTATCACTTTCCCATTTAGAACTCTTCCGTGGCTCCCCACCGCCTGTTCAAATTCTAATTCCTCAGCTTTGCAGACAAGCTCCTCAGCAGACTATCTTTTTTACCTTTTAAGCCATTTCTTGCAAGTTCCCCAGCTCTGCATACCTTAAAACCAAACCAACTTGTTGCCATCGAGTTGATTCCAACTCAGGATGATCTTGTGTTTTACAGAGTACAGTGTAGCTACACAGGGTTCTCTTGGTTGTAATCTTTATGGAAGCAGATTGCCAGGCCTTTCTTCCATGGCACCACTGGCTGGGTTAGAACCTCCAACCTTTAGGTTAGTAGTCAAGCGCAAACCGTTTATGCCACCTAGGTACCCTGTATACCTCACGCTCCAGCTATTTCAAACTGTCTTGCAGGCCAAGATCTTCCAAGCCACATGTGTTTGCACATACAACTCCCTCCACCCAGGGTGACCCAGGGATATGAGTGGGGGAGTAGTAGCGCAGTGACAGCACCTGCTACACAGGACCACCCCCCCAAAAAAACCCCACCAAACTAGCTGCCACTGAGTTGATTCCTATGACTCATGGCAACCTCACGTATTACAGAGAGGAACTACACTCCATACGGTTTTTAAGGCTGTGACCTCTCAAAAGCAGATGTGAAGCCTGTCTTCCAAGATGCCTCCAGGGGATTTGAACCACCAACCTTCCAGTTAGTGTAGAATAGCGCTTAACTCTTTTTGTCACCCAGGGGCTTCAAGAGGATAGAAAAGCTGATGTGGTGGGATGGGGGAGGCATTTTTTCAGTAGGGTGGTCAGAAAAGTCCTCTTGAGAAGTTCAGTTTGAGCAAAAGTGGAAGGAGGTGAGGAAGTGAATTGGGCAGGTATCTGAGGGAAGAGCATTCCTGGCAAAGGGAACAGCTTTGACTTCGGATTTGGAGTCAGCCAGAGACAGGTCAAGATTTGGGTCTTGGGTTTTTTTTTAAGCTATCCAAACTCTGTGAGCCTCAGTTTCTCGATTGCAAATGGGCACAGGGCTTTTGTTGGAATTCAATGAGAAAACATACTGTTTTTGTTGAGTGGCTTTGGCTGCACATTAGAATCACCTGGGGAGCTTTTGGCCCCTGGGTGTAAATGGTTTATGCTGGACTACTACTAACCCAAGGGTTGGCAGTTTGAACTCATCCAGCAGTGCCATGGAAGAAAGGCCTGGTGATTTGCTTCCATAAAGATTACAGCCAAGAAAACCCTATGTAGCTCAGTTCTACTCTGTAACACATGAGGTCACCATGAATCAGAATTGACTTGATGGCGATGGGTTTTTTCTTTTTTTTTTTTTGGTGGGGGGTGGTGAGCTGTTCAAACAGGAGGCCTGGGCACCAAAGATTCTGATTTAGTTGGTCAGGGGCAGCGATAGCATTTACAAAGCTTCCCAGGTGATTTTAATATGCAGTCAGGGTGGCAAATCACCAGCCTAGCACATAGTGAACCCTCCACAAATGCCCACCCCCCCACCCCTCCATCTATGCCTGCAAAAACTCTGTAAAGAACATGCCCTCTTTCATGTGGGAACACTTTTGGCATCAGCAGTCTTGGTTCATATCCTACTTCTGCCACTTCCAGTTCTGAGACTGTGGGCAGGGTACTTAACGTACCTCAGTCTCCTCACATGGCAAGACAGGGTTGATAACAGAATCCACCTCATAGTTTCCGTGAAGTTTACAAGAGGTAACTTAATGCATGGCTTGGAGACAATAAGCACTCAATGAATGTTAGCTCTTTTGGTAAGCAAGGGCAGTGTGAAGTCAGGAATCCCATTGTCTCCTCATCAACTAGCTCTTCTCAGTCCCTCCCTCCAAAAAATCCCAAACCAGAGACACCAACCCTCCTCTCCCCTGCAGGGGTTGGCCAGTTCCAGCTCTCTTGCTGAGCCACGTTCCTGAGAGATGCCTGGTGAGAACTTGGGATGCGATGGAGTCAGAGGTATTTGTAGACTTGACTCACCAGGTCTTAAAACCAGAAGATTGCCCTGCGGGTCTCATGACGTTCCTGGAAAATAAAAGAAGTGAATATTATGGGGCTGAGTTCATCAGACACTCGGCCCTCCCTTTTGTGTGTCGGCCTTCTGAAGGAAGCAGGCAGCAATACAGCCAAGTCTGAACCATCAAAGGCAAACGCCCAACTGCAGTGCTGGGAGACATTGCTTTTCCCACAGACAGGTCTCGTCCTTCTCCCACAGACCTCTCCTCCTCCAGTCCCCCAAGACCATTCAGTTTCTTCTCCCTCTGGGCTCCTGGGAACATGTTTCCAGGGCTGCCTCTGGTGAGGTGTGTCAGAGCTGAGCTATGCTGGAGGGCTGGGTGTGGTCCGGGAAGGGGCCACCCAGACTCCAGAGAACAAGAAAGGGAAAGTTCCCCTTCTGGAGCCAGGGTTTTTGGAAACTTCCACTACAGCAGTAACCAGGTGGGGCACATGCCTCTCTGATGCCCTCCCCCACCCCTGCATCCCATCCTATAGTAAATCCTATTGTTCCCATGTTCTAGCTGTCTCTAGAATCTGTCTACCTCTCTGCATCTCCAGAGCCACCACCCCAGCCTAAGTCATTGTCATTTTGTAATGTCTCACCTGTAACTTCTAACTGATCTCCCTGTTCCTACTCTGTCCTTCTTCCCCCATAGCAGCCAGGAGAACTTTTCTAACCTGATCATTTCTTGCCCTCCCTCCTGCTGCTTAAAACCTTTCCAAAACCGCCCATTACTTTTTGGACAATGGCAAGACTCCTTAATAAGTCAGACAAGGCCCTGTGTATCAGGATTTGGTTTAGCTGGGAGTGATATCAACAAACCCAACCAATTACCAGGGAATTGACTTTGACTCATGGTGACCCCATGTGTGTCAGAGTAGAACTGTGCTTCATAAGATTTTCAACGGCTGCTTTTTTGCAAGTAAATGACCAAGCCTTTCTTCTGAGCCATCTCTGGGTAGACTAGATCCTCCAGCCTTCTGGTTAACAGTTAAGGTTGTTAACCACTTGTACAACTCAGGGACTTCTGTGAGTGACAAGAAACTCAAATTAAGAGGTATTTGAATAGCTACGATTTTATTTTCTCATATGAAGAGTTTGCAGTTGGACCTACCAAATTTGCATAGTCCTCAAAGTCATCAAAGACCCAGGATCCTTTTAGTTCTCTATCATCTTTAGCATACAGTTTCTACTTGATGGTCCAACAAGGCTGCTTGAGCTCCAGCCATTGCAACCAAATTCCAGGCCACGAGAAGGAGGAATTGCACACAGTTCTTCTGCTTGCATCCCTAAGAATTTAGTCATGTGGTTATAGCTAGTTGAAAGAGACTGGAAAAATGTGATTTTTATTCTAAGTGGTTCTATGTGCAGCTATAAAAGAGGAAGAGGAGAGAAAGGATACGGAGGACAACTGGCAGTGCATATCATTCACTAAATTCCTGACCTTTACTCTCCTCTTGAGCTTCATCTCACCTCATACTTCCTTCCCCAAGCTCCCTCCCTTTTGGCCACCCTGGCCTTCTCTGGGCCCCATATATTTGCAACCCTCCCTCCTGCTTTCTCATGCTTTGACTTTCTCCCCTCCCTTCCTAGTTACCGACTCATCCATCAGAACTCTGCTCAAACAGCATTTCCTCAGGGAACTTTCCTCAATTAGGTCAAACCTTCCTATTTTAGATGCTTACAAAGTGGAGATTGTGTCACTGTTGTAATTATACATTTGTTTGTGCAATTATTTGATTCTTATCTGCCCCACGATGAGTACAGGACGTAGGTGTGGTTTTGCACACCATGCAGCATGGTGCCTGGGATACTACTGTAAGTGCTCAATAAATATTTGTTGAATGAATTAATGAATAAATATAGCTATTACCTCATATTATTAAAAAAAAGGGGACCGGGACTCAGGTAAAGGATTTACTTAGAGCAAGGGGCACGGCATGGTAGAAAGTGGTTGGAAGACAGTTCTAAATAATTTATTTAAATACAATTGGCTTTTAGAAGTGATGGAGAAAACACTAAGCTGGGCTCAGGAGATCTGGTTTCTGGCCTTAGCTCAGGCACCAGTAGCTAGATCCTGGATATATTTTAAAGGTTGCACCTACAACAATTGCTGGCCCACTGGATGTGGATCCGGGGGAGAGGGGAAAGAGAAGAGTCAAGAATTATTAGTCTTGGGTGTTTGGCTGCATAAATAGAAGGCTGGAGTTGCCATTTACTGAGACAGGGAAGACTGCGAGAGTAGCAGGTTTTAGAGGGGTGATAAATTTTTAAGAAGGGTTTCCTTGCAAATGAATTTCAAGTTCCCATAGCTGGCACACTTCACCTCTTCCACGGGCATCCCCAGAGAAAGCCTAAGCCATACCAGGCTGGTGAGTATAAGTGATAGTGACTGGGGATGCCAAGTGGATATAAAATAGGACAGAAGAGAAGGAGATAAAGGCTGGCCTTTCAAGGTGCGTAACTACCAGCTGGAAAATGATTCAGCCTGACTAGGCAACAAGACCAAACAGAAAGTGGTCAAAAGACCAAGATCAGCTGCTCAGTAAGAAGCAGGTACTTTCTGCTAAAGGTCAAGGACGAGGTCAGGCATATTCATATACAGGCACTGCAGAAATCTTTGAAGATGCAGAAAAGCATAATCCCATCATGTTTCCTCCTAATTTTATCACACACATTTTTCTATAAGCAGTTGAGCTCATCCGGGTAATTCGATTTGGCAACTTCCTTTTCTGACTAAACAGTGGAGCACATGTTTCTAAATTGCTTCCCAGACAGGTTATACTGATCTGCCATGTATCAGAATGCCTCTCTCCTTGCAGTCTGTCAGCAATGACTATTAACATGAGAATACTTACAAATTTTACAAGTGAAACAGAGCAATTCATTATTTCTATTTACAATTCTTCTATTTGTATAAAAAAAAATAGTGACTGAAAATTCTTTTATTTCTATAAGGACTGAAAATTTCTCAAATGTGTATTAGTTATTTTTTTTCTCCAAACTGACTTTTGCAAATATGTTTCTAAGATTGGAATGGGAACCAGGATCACCGAAATCTAGTTAAACTTCTCCCACACCTCAAGAAGTAGCATCTTCCCAAAATGATTCTGTGTGTGTGTCTGTGTGTCTCTGTGTGCGTGTCTCTGTGTGTGTGTGTGTGAGAGAGAGAGAAGAGGACAGGGTGGGAATGGGGAGAGGAAGGAGTCCTAGAGGTGGGAAGTCTGGACTTCTTTCTTAACTGTTGGGTGACCATAGTTCACATCCCAGCCTCTAGTACACATTTATAACCACTTGTTTAAAAAAAAACAAAAAACAAAACTAAGCCCTTTGCCATCAAGTTGACTCTGACTCATACCAACCGTGTAGGTCAGAGAGTAGAACTGCCCCATAGAGTTTCCAAGGAGCACCTGGTGGTTTGAACTGCCAACTTTTTGGTTAGCAGCCGTAGCATTTAACAACTATGCTACCAGGGTTTCCATGAGCAAATTAGCACAAGCTACATAGCTGGTGGAATGTCTGCTATCCAGCTCTTTTGGATTTCTGCCCCAATCTGATCCTTCACATGGGTTTAGTATCCACTGAAAGGCGACCCACTGAGGTCAGGGCCTTACTTGTGTCTCCTCCCACTACCTCTGTGGGCAAACAGAGACAATGGACCCTGCCTGCTACTATTCAGGGTAGGCACTCTGTCGGGGTTGACCTTATATCCAGAGCCTACATAGCACTTGGCACACAGTGGGCCCTCAGTGAATATTTGTTCCATGACTGAGTGATCAAGAGCTAGAATGGATGACCAGGAGAAAGGAGACCTAGGATCTGTTCTCAGTTTTGTTCCTAAATAGGAAGTCCCTTTCTCTCACTGACCACCTCTACACCTTACGTGTTACATCCAAACAATAGTAAAGATTCCTTCTAACTCTGATATTCTCTGAAAACACCTGAACTGATCCGTGTTTTAGTTTCCTTATCTGTGTAATGGAGATGAAAATGTCCTCCTCTGATAAGGCTGCCAGATAAAATACAGGACACCCCAAATATGTAATAAATAATGATCATGAAGATAGTAACAGCAATGAAGCTGATGACTTCTTTCGGCCACCAGAGCTATTACTATCTTCGTGATAGTATTAGGCTCCCTGGTTGCTTGTCTCTGCATAGCTTCTATGATCATGAACCCTATGCTTTATTGTCAAGCTTGTACATTTGGCCTATAATTTCACTACTCAAAGTGTGGTCCTCAGTCCAGGAGCATCACCGTCACCTGGGAACTGGGTAGAAATGCAGAATCTCAGGCCCCACCTAGACTTGCTAAGGCACAAACTGCACTTTAACAAGATTCAAAGGGAAATGGTATGCACATTAGAGATTGAGAAACACTGTACTAGAACGTTCTGTGTTCTTGCGTCTATTTCACTTTATATGATAGACTTCTATTTGATTTAATATAGAGGTCTCTTGTCTGCCACAAGAGTTTGATGTGTGGAGCTCATCACCATCTTTCTCAACAAAAAGCAAAGTTCGCGGAGTTTCTCTTTTATAGTTTTCGACTCACAGTGGTTATGTTCTTAGTAGTGTCTGTGTTTCGTGGTTTAGAAAAGTAGATAATCATAGAAACTTGGGGAAATTTAGTTTCAATGGAGGAGAGGCAGTTCTGTAGAAGTCAACAGCAGAAAGTGCTCATGAAATTTCTATCAGAGAAGCTCTAGGGCAGATAGGTGGCTTCTCTTCAAACACTGTCCTGTCAGACATACTTCCCAACCTCACAAGCTGACCATTTGAATATCTGAGGCCTGTGACCCTGCGAGAATGTTGTTGGGTGCTGAAATCAGGACAGCTGAGGGAATAAGCTCACGCCAGGTAGTTAGGGCTTCTCTGTGTCCTGGCCAGACACCAAGTGAAGAAAAGCTCACTCATGACACATGGTGAGAATACATATGGTCATGTGCTATGGAGGCTATGTTCAAACTTTGGCTACTGTTCCCTAAGGGTCTTTCATAGTGTTGCCCTCCTCAAGGGAAAAACTGAAGTACTTGGGTAAGCCCTGGCTTTAAAAGGCTTGGACTCCCCAAAAGGTGGGGCAGAGGGTGGGCACCCAAACAGACAATGCAGAAAGCCACAAGCAGACATAAGAGGAGTTAAGAGAAAGGCTTTAGAGATTTGGCTCCAGAAAACTCAGAACTGCTTCCTGGGTGAGCATGAACCATTCACACAAAAATAGTGAACGAGGTGGCCAAGCCGGCCAAGTTAAGGCTGTTTGTACTGGTGTGGATCCTTTGATGTGAGATGGGTAAACCTTGTTACCTTACCCAGCCACAAGGAGTTGCTGCCCACTTTCCACCTGGAGGCTCAAGGGATTAGGAGAGGAGTAACAAATGCAGGTTTGTAAAGTGCCTCCAGGAAACCCTGGTGGCATCGTGGTTAAGTGCTACAGCTGCTAACTAAAAGGTCAGCAGTTTGAATCCACCAGGGGCTCCTTGGAAACTCTATGGGGCAGTCCTACTCTGTCCTATAGGGTTGATATGAGTCTGACTTGACAGCAATGGGCTTGTTTTTTTGTTTTCTAGGTCTCTAAGTGAGGCCCACTGTGAACTTAGATCAATGGTTCAAGCTGGAGATGTTTGAAGGCAGATTGATCAGTCCTGGAAGGGTCCCAGAGATCACTGGGCCCAGCCCTGATTTAGCAGGTGGAAAAATGAAACTGAGTCCCTGGGGAGGAATGGAACTTGCCCAAAGTCCCACAGCAATTTTCTGGCAGAGGGAGAATCAGAACTAAGGTCTTTTGGCTCTAGCCTTGAACTCTTTCAACTTCGCCCTGAGAGCTTGGCTTTGCTCAGGCAGTAGATGGAGCCATCTGTTTAACATGCTCTCAGAATCATGGGTACCAAACCAAAAAAAAAAAAAAAAAAAAAATCAAACCCATTGCTATCAAGTCGATTCCAACTCATAGAGACCCTATAGGACAGAGTAGAACTGCCCCATAGGGTTTCCAAGGCTGTAATCTTTACTGAAGCAGTCTGCCACATCTTTGTCAAGCGGAGTGGTTGGTGGGTTCAAACTGCTTACCTTTCAGTTAATAGCCAACCTCTTAACCACTATGCCATCAGGGCTCCTGAATCGTGTGGAAAGGCTCTCTTTTTCACAGTCTTCACCTACTATTCTTGGCAAGATTGCCTCCAAATAGACTGCAACTTGGGCCCCTGCCTGGGGCTCCCTCTCTGCATTCACACCACCTCTGTATACCTCAGTGGAAGTCCTCAGCCAGCCAATGCCTTCTCCGACTCACCCATGCCATGCTGACCTTCCCTGCCTCTGAATTTCTATGGTCTGTAACATAACCCTTCTCACTTTGATCTTGAGACACGAACTGTTCATATAAACCACTCTTCCTTACTTGATCGCAAACTCTGGAGACGTAGTTATGTGCTGTGGAGTCAATTCCAACTCATACCCAGTCCCAGTGCCGTCTAGTCGATTCCGACTCATAGCGACCCTATAGGACATAGCGACCCTATTTAACAGAGTAGAATCTTCGCCATAGGGTTTTCTAGGCTGAAATCTCTTATGGCAGCAGATCAACAGGTCTTTTCTCCTGTGGAGCCCCTGCATGGGTTCAAACCACTGACATTTGGATTATTAGCCAAGCTCTTAACCTTTGCACTGCCAAAACTCTGGGAGTAGGAAATACACTTCCAATTTCTTACTCATTTCCTCGTGTGCCCAGCACAGAGCTGGACATACAGTTGGCACACAATAAATGCTGGTGGGCGTGAATGCCTGAGTGACACTCTCTCATTTCTTCCCTGACAGATTCAGAGTCCAGTACCTTGGACTCCCAGTCTTCGACCACCTTGTTCTTATCCTCGGAGGAGCCAGGCCCCTCCACCGCCGCCCTGCCGTCTCCGTCCTCCTCCTGCGAGCACGGGCCCGCCACCTTTTCCCCAGGCGCCGCGGTGCTGCCCCCGCTGCTGCCACCGCTCCCCACAGCCGCGCCGCCGGGCTCCAGCGCCCCCCGGCGCCCGGGCCTGTACTCGGTAGTCGCCTCCTCCCCAGAGGCGGCCCCGCGCCTTGTTGACTGGCTGCCCGGCTGCCCCTCGGCCACCCCTCCCGGTGTCCGCGGGGATGAGCGGGAGCGGCCGCCGCCTGTCCTGGCGTCCGCCCAGGGCTCCGAGAGGGGCCGCGCTCAGCGCCCCGGCGCAGCTGGCAGGGAGGAGAGCGCCAAGGACCCAGGCGTCTCCCCGCCGCCCTGCGCTAGGGCTCCCGCCGCTGCGAGCTTGGAAGCCAATGTCGGGGACATCCTCGTGGAGCTGCGCACAATGAATGGCCACCTGGACGTCATAGCGAGGGCTCTGACCAAACTGGCCTCGTCCCTGGGGCCTCAGTCTCAGCCACTGCCGGATGCCCCAGATGCCAACTAGAGGAGCTCAGGCGACGCTGGGCCGCCTGGGATGGCGGCGGTGCCCTCAAGCTGCCACCAGGACTGTGCATCTGAGCCGTGCTCAGCAAAGGGATCCCCCAGTGCATCAGGCACCCCTGCCTGTCCATCACCCAGGAGCCAAGCAAACTCAGCAGAAGAGACAGGCGCGAATTATTACCGAGGAAGCAAGGTAAACGCGGGCTTACTTGTGCTTACTTACGATTTCACATGGATTTCTGTGGTGAAAAACACGTGAAATTGCTCACTACAGATTAGTAAGTAAGCACAAGTAAGCCCATGTTTACCTTGCTTGCTGGGTAACCTGTCCCTGTCACGGATTGTAAATTTGAAGAGGCTTTGATTCTGCAGGAAGGTGCTGTGGGGTTGAGAGAAAGACAGATGCCAGCCATATGTAGAAGCAGAATCTTTGATGTGGTGAAAAAATGTGAATTGTTCATTACAGATGATCTGGTAAGCAAGGTAGGCACTGTGTTTACCTTGGCTATTGGATGATCTGCCCCTGAGAAGAGGGAATTCCTCGGTTCCACCTCCATGGGGACGGGGAACCCCCTTGCATTTCAGCGCCCATGCTGAGCCTGAATTGGTGGGCTTCTCACCTTCTCAACAATGAAACGCTCTGTGCTCTCTCGCAGCAGCCCACGCCTCCCCGGCCCTTCCAATGGCCTCCCTTTTTTTTTTTTTTGTTTTGTTTTTGGCAAGACCTTACGCTACTGTGAGGAAAACTGCCCCAAGACAGTGGCAGTAGGAACCTGGGAAAAAAGTTTAACAGAACCATCCTTCTGCATCTCAGTTCTGTGACTTCTGAGTAAGGGGGAGGGAGGGCTAACGCAAAACCTGCTTAAAAAGCAGTAGTTCCAGGGCCATTCCAGCTTTCTTCTCTTGAGTTGCTCTGATGGTATCTCTGACCTCTGGTAACTTTTACGCATTTCCTTTTTTTAAACTTTCTGGAAAAATAAAAATTTTTTTTCTCATTATAACCACATTTTAAGAAGTTCGAAAAATCGAGAAGTGAGAAAAAAAAAACTGATGTATTTGGAGAAAGGGGGGTATTTAAGTCTTTCTTCTGAATAAGAAAGTATTTTGTATAATAAATAAAATTTTTATTTCTATTTTCCCGGCATTTGCACATTCCTTCCTTTGCATGCACCCCATTCTTGCCGCTCTTAGCTCTTAGTTGTTTGTCTCAGCCTCCCTTTACTCCTTGAGACTTATTGCAACTTTTCTCATTCTTGAGAACAAAGATTCTCATGGTTCTCCTCTAAAACTCCCAGACCTCCTTGAATTGGGTAAATGCACCCCTTCCTCTGGGCCCAGAGTGGAAACCAAATGACAGGGTGGCTGCACAATGTGGAGAAAGCCAGCAGCCCCGGCCTTTACCCATTGGATGCCAGTAGCATCCCCCATCAATGAGCCCTGGAGTTACAATGGTTAAGGGCTCAGCTGCTAACCATAAGGTTGGTGGTTTGAACCCACTCAGCTGCTCCAGGTCTGTGGGAGAAAGACCTGGCGATCTGCTCACGTAAAGATTTCAGCCTGGAAAACCCTGCAAGGCAGTTTAACTCTGTCACATAGGGTCACTATTAGTCAGAATCAATTTGGCAGCACCTAACAACAACTACAATAAGCATCCCCCTCCTTCTAATCGTGACACTCAAAAATGTCTCCAGATATTGCCAATGTCCCTGGGGAGTAAACTCACCCCCGGGTGAGAACCAGTGACCTCGGAGGAATCTCAGAAATCTGGGATAACCCATGCCCTCAGGGTACTGACTTTCCCAACATGAGGCAGTGCTCCTCTCATCTTTCTGGTTGAATTAGAGTTTTAACAAAGCATGCTCATTTGCCAGAAGTAAACACGCTGCTGTTTTTCCAGAAACAAACTAAGGGTCTGACACCACATTGTACAGAGTAAATCCTGTCCCCTAGCATTTGCAGGGCTCACAGTTGGTATCCTGTGGCTGGGAATTGCAGAGGCCCCCGGTGCCTCTCAGACTTTGATGTGCAAGAACCACCTAGAAAGCTTGTTAAAATGCAGATTCTGAGTCAACAACAGCTCGGGGGTGGGGCCTGAGATCCTGTATTTCTAATCAGATCCAGGGGAATGCTGATGCTGCTGGTCCATGACTGTACCCTGAGCAGCAAATGAGTAGCAAGGGGCTGTCTGCTCTAGGATCCCTGCTGGTTCTCCAGAAACTTCTGCTGGTCTTTGCACCCCACACCTGCCTGGATTCCTTCAATTTCTTACTAAAACATTCAGTGAAGTTCTTTGGGGTCCTTTTTTTTTTTTTTTTTAAACCAGAGTCTAGCCACCCTCTTCTAAGGAAGCTTTAATGAAGTTCAATCCACTCAGCAAACATTTATTGAGTGTCTACAATGCTGGTTCCTTGAGGGACGCAGAGTAAATAGGATAAGGTCCCTGCCCTCCAGGGGCTCCCAGCCTAGTGTCTCACACAGAGAAAGATTATAAGCAGCTCCAGTGTGCAAACAATCTGAAGAAGGGGTGGGGAGAACCAGCAGGGTGTGGTGAGAATAGCATTCACTTGGAGTCCAGGCTTCTTGCGGTTTGACCCTGAGAATGTTATTTAACCCCTCTGCGCCTCAGTCTCCTAATCTGTGTCAAATGGGGATCACAGCGCCTGCTCTGCCATGGGTCAGTCAGAACCCACACTGATGTGCTCCAGAAAATGTGGTTCAAACGCCCTCTTGCTGTTCATGTTACTTCTTTCCTCTCTCCTGGGTCCTGGGTCATTGTGAGGCAACCGAGATGAAGTGAGAGTCACATATACAGCTCTGAGCTGCCCTTCCATTTCTGAGGAACTAAGCCCTTCCCCTTCTTTTTCTTAGCAAGAGAGTCCACTGGCCAAAGTGACTGCCCTCTGGTCTGCTGTTAGCTGGGGAAACTCAGCTAACCTGGTGTTCCGCTGGCAGCATCAGTTATTTTGCTCATTTGCTCATTGGAACAGACTTCTATTCCAATTTTATTTGACTTCTTTTACACTAGGTTAAAAACAACAAAAATGTTAAATCCTTCAAGAACAAGGAGAGAGTGGTACATAAATCCTAAATATAGAACTCAACCTAGGTAGTCTGCGTCATTGCTCTCTCATTTGGGGCTGTTTCCCCAGGCTTGGAGGGCCTATCTCTATCCCAAATGTGCTCATATAGAGTGTTCCCTGACTGCTCAGCACCTCACACTTACTTCTGACTGCAGACCCAGTCCTGACCTCACCAGGTGCCTCCTGGTACCCCCAACAACACCTCTTTCCTCTTCTCTATGAACACCCCTGAGTCCACATCCATCCCTCCATGCCCTGTTCTTTGTAGTAGTCATGAGGAAAAACAATTGGGGAGTAAATACACCAGTGGTTTATAAGTGTACCTGTGTGTACATGGCCTCCCCACACTGGGCAGGCAATGACGTCTCAATCAACACAAGGGTGGACATCTCTGACATCGGGGATTAGCGTCGGCCCACCCCACCCGGCAGGAAGGGGAGGTGTTCAGTTTCAGTTTCAAGATTCAACAAACACAGAGCACCTACTGTGTGCCAGCTGGGCCTGCGGCAGGTGAAAGGGTGAATTGTACATGGCCTTACCCTTAAATAATTTATCTATTCTCAAAGATAAAAAGCAAAATAATTTATACTTTATAAAAGTGTTTTTTTTTTTTTTTCTCTCTCAAATAAAATTCAGCTAGAGGAGTTCAGAGGAAGGAGCTGATATAACACTTATCCCTGGATGGTGCAAATGGTTAACATGCTTGATTGCTAACTGAAAGGTTGGAGGTTCAAGTCCACCTGGGGGCACCTCAGAAGAAAGGCCTGGTGATCTACTTCTGAAAAATCAGCCATTGAGAACCCTATGAAGCACAGTTCTACCCTGACATACACGGGGTTGCCATTTGGACTTAATGTGACAGCAACTGGTTTAGATGGAGAGAGCAAAGTCTGAGCTCTGTCTTGAAGGAGTGAGGGTCTCAAGAACTGGTCCTGGACCGGGGCTTTTGGAGATGGGACTGAAAGAGTTTGGAGGAACAGGACTCACCTTCACACTGCAGAAGGTACACCCCAGGGAAAGTCAATAAGCAGTGTGTGTGTGTGTGTGTGTGTGTGTGTGTGTGGCGGGAGTCGGGGAACAGAACTGAGTTCAAACAAAGTATCAGTTTGGAGAGGATGGGCAGAGAAAAGGAAATCTAGCTTTGTAGATTCTAGATAGAAACTTCACTCCGAATGACATTTAACTGTCCTGGTACCTGTTTTCACGAAACCGTAGGGAGTCCTTAGGATCGGCACATCATGAAACAAACACGTGATGGTTTAAGGTGGCAAACTAAAAATTGGCATTAGACCTATGGCAGAGAATGACAGGGAGGCTGATTATGGCTTAAGTTGAGAAAGAATTTAACAGCAGTTGCACCAGCTGGTCTATTGAGTAGGTGGCTTTGTGATACAGTGAGGGCCTGTTTCTGAAGGCATTTGGGCAGAGGATAACTGCTGATGTTGGAGCAGAAGGGATTCATGCATTGGGTGGGGCAGTGATGTAAGGGCCCTCTAACTTTGAAAAAATCTTTGGCTGTTCTCTCTCTCTCATACCCCATGCCCAATCTAAAAGCAAGTCACCTTGGCTCTACCTTCCAAAGATTCCCGGAATCCAACCACTTCTCACTGCCTCTGCTTCTACCACCTGATCCCAGCCACCATCCTTTGTAGCCTTACTGCAATAGCTTTCTAGCTGATCTGCCGACTTCCCTCCTATTCTCATGGAGCAGTGAAGGTGATATTCTTGACCATTTCACTCCTCTGCTCAAAACCCTCCAGTAGCCCCCCAGCTCACTCAGAGTAAAAGCCAATTTTTTACATAATCTGACTTCTTGATAACTCCCTGACATTATGTCCTATCACTTTCCTCCACTCCAGCCACTCAAGGCTCCTACTGCTCCAATGTTCCGGGTATATTCCTAACCCAGGCCCTTTGCACAAACTGTTCCCTCAGCCTGGACCACTCTTCCCCAGATATCTTTACGGCTTGCTCCCTCACCTCCTTGAGGTTTTTGCTCAAACATCACTGTTAAAAATTACAGCACCCTTCCTAGCCCTCCACTCTTAAGATGCACTTCTTATTCCCCTTTCTTGCTTTTTCCCCCTCTCATATATAACCAACCCACGTGCTGTTCATCTTACTTTATTTTGTTGTTGTTATTATTCCCCTCTTACCCATAAGACAGTTAGGTCCAGATGGGAGAGCAGGGATTGATTGATTGATTTTTATTGTAGTTTAGATGAAGGTTACAGAGTAAACAAGTTACTCATTAAACAATTAATACACATATTATTTTGTGACACTGGCTACCAACCCCACTACATGTCAACACTCTCAACCTTGGGCTCCCCATTACCAGCTTCCCTGTCCCCTCCTGCCTTCTTGTCCTTGACCCTGGGGTGGTGCACCCCTTTAGTCTCGTTTTGTTTTATGGGTCTGCCTAAGCTTTGGCTGAAGGGTGAACCTCAGGTGTGACTTCATTACTGAGCTAAAAGGGTGTCCAGGGTCCATACTCTCAGGGTTTCTCCAGTCTCTATCAGACCAGTAAATCTGGTCTTTTTGTGTGTGTGTGTGTGAGTTAGAATTTTGTTCTACATTTTTCTCCAGCTCTGCCCAGGACCCTCTATTGTGATCTCTGTCAGAGTTGTTGGTGGTGGTAGCTGGGCACCATCTAGATGTGCTGGACTCAGGCTGGTGGAGGCTGTAGTAGTTGTGGTTCATTAGTCCTTTGGACTAATCTTTCCATTGTGTCTTTGGTTTTCTTCTTTCTCCCTTGTTCCAGATGGGGTGAGACCATTGGAGTATCTTAGATGGCTGCTCACAAGCTATTAAGACCCCAGATGCTACTCACCAAAGTAGAATGTAGAACATTTTCTTTATATACTCTGTAATGTCAATTGAGCTAGATATTCCCTGAGACCATGGTTTCCAGAAGAGGGCAGGGATTTTTGTCTTCCCTGTTCACTCTGTCATCCCAGAACACGGCCTTAAGAAAAAAAAAAAAAAGTTTCGTTCAAGGGATGCATCATTTGTGACAACTGAGACAATACAGAGGAGAACCAAGAAGAATGTAAAATCCACCCTAAGTTCTACCGCCGAGAGATAATCACTGTAAATATTTTGACAAATACTCTTTGAAACATTATTGTTTATGTGCAAATACTGACATTTCATTCCTCTGCTTGTTGTACACGTGCATACAGTTTTACCTACCTGGAATCATAGTATACCTGTTGTTCTGTAACCTATTTTGTTTTTATTACTTGGTAATAGATCATGGATATTTTCCCATTAAAAAAAAATAGATGTTACACATAAAACATAATTTACTTAATCAATCTTCTATTTATGCTTCTAGTTTGCACTACAACAATCAGTGCTTCGATGAATATATCTGAACATACATGTGTTTGCTTTTCTGTAATTATGTTGTTCGGTAAATTCTTAGATGTGTGACTGTTAAGTCGAAGGGCATATGCTCCTACTTCTTTTTTCACGTTGCTGCTGTTGCTTCATCAAGATTCAAAAGAAAAAAGAAGAAGAAATGGAAGGAGGGACGTGGGGACTTTGGGATGATTCCATTCGAGAATTTGGAACAAAAGGAAAATAAAAATAAGGCTGCTTTCTGAACGTTAAACTTCAAAATCAGCACACAGTGGGCCAGAATGGAGATGTACAGAACCACCTGGAGGAGATGAATCTTGAATGGTCACTTGAATGGAGTATCAGTTGGAGTCTGGTCAGGAAACAGGAGGCACTCCAGGTTTTTCACACAGAACGGACTTAATTCAGGAATTGGAAACAAGGATGTTGGAAGACTGGAGGAGCAAAGGAGGGAAAGGTGGGGTTATCCATAGATTAGTAGCTGCAGGAAAGCACTGCCAGCCCTGGGCTGGAGCCTCCAAGGGGGAAAAGTCTTCCTCAGGCCCTGGGATCAGTGTGACTACAAAGCTCTGGCTGAGGAGCTGAGCTGATTCTGCAGGAACTCAGGTGCTGGCACTGCAAGACTTCAGTCCCTGCCACTGCAGCTTCTACCACTGACACTTCGGTCGTCATCTGTGCAGTTGCTGCTTCCTGAGACTCTACAGAGACCAGAAGGGAAGAAGGGAGAGAGTTTCTTCTCTCTTCTTACCTCTTTCTAGTCTTCTACCAGTGCCTTCCATTCACAGAAGCTAAGCGGTGTTGGAAGGGAGTTTGGGAAATGTAGTTTGTGGGGCTTCAGCTCTCTACAACACAGAGCAGAGCAAAGCAGGGTGGGAATACAGCTGAAAACAAATGACTAGCATAGTTAGTAACTTGAATCAAGGCAGTGATGTATCTGAAAAATAAAAGTAGCAGTCAGAAAGGAGCTTGGTCAGCCCTGGAAACACCAAAGAAGGGACACTATGAAACCCAACATGGATGGTGCCTATGCCAGCACAGGAGAACTTGACCCCGCTGGTCTCAGCCACAGGGATGGCCCTATGGTGGACACAGGTACCCTGGCTCTCTTCATCTGGTACCACTCAACAGTCTAGAGCATGGCTATGGGAGACTGCCCCAGAGATGACTCTGCTACAGAGTGCAGACAAGTTGGGTCTCTGAGCCTTCTTTGGGAGGTATTAAGCCCTGGATAACAGCAAATTCACTGGTGTGGACTGCCACACTGGGAGACAAGAAGCCAGCCCTGCCCATAAGACATACATTCCAGGGGCTTAACCTTGGTCATATTCCTTTCTCTAAAGAGTATCCCAGGTGTCTACCAGTTGCCATCAAGTTGATTCTGACTTATGGAGTTCCTGGGTGGTGCAAATGGCTAATATGCTTAGCTACTAACAGGAAGGTTGGAGGTTCAAGTCCCCCCAGAGTCACTTTGGAAGAAAGGCGTGGAGATCTACTTCCAAATAGTAAGCCATTGAAAACCTCATGAAGCACAGTTCCATGAGTCAGAGTTGACTCAATGGCAACTGGTTTTGATATAAGGTGTCTGACCCAGTGCTATGTGCTCTATACACAGGATCTCATTTACTTCTCACAGCAACCTGGTAGGCAAGGCTGAGAGCTAGGGTTCGGAATGCCTATCTCATCCATCAGGAAACTGAGGCACCAAGAAGTCACATGACTCACCCATGGTCACACAGCTAGCTGATAAGTGTCAGAACCTGGATCTATTTGTTTCCAAGGCCCTGACTGAGGCTACCTCTCATGCCGGACTTCTTTCCTACCTTACGGTCATCGGTATAAAGAAAACAAAAATCCTCACAATTGGATCAATGAGCAACATTAGGATACACGGAGAAAATATCGAAGTTGTCAAGGATTTCATTTTCCTTGGATCAACCATCAGTGACCACGCAAGCAGCAGTCAAGACATCAAAGGACATATTGCATTGGGAAAATTTGCTGCAAAAGACCTCTTTAAATCTTAAAAAGCAAAGATGTCACTTTGATGACTAAGGTGGCCCTGACTAAGGTGTCTGTTCAGTTGCCTAATATGCATGCAAAAGTTGGACAATGAGAAAGGAAGATTGAAGAAGAATTGATGCCTCTGAATTATGGCTTTGGCAAAGAATATTGAATATACCATGGACTGCCAGAAGAACAAACAAATCTGCCTTGGGAGAAGTATAGCTAGAATGCTCCTTAGAACAGAGGATAGTGAGACTTCATCTCATGAACTTTGGACACATTGTCAGGAGGAACCAATCCCTGGAGAAAGACATCATGCTTGGTAAAGTAGAGGGTCAGCAAAAAAGAAGACCTTCAATGAGATGGACTGACACAGAGGCTGTGACATTGGGTTCAAACATGCCTACTATTGTGAGGACGGTGCAGGAGTGGGAAACATTTTATTCTATTATACACAGTATCACTATGAGTTGGAGCTGACTTGATGGTGCCTAACAATAATCTACCTTGCAAAAGTAGGTCAAAGACCTGGAGCTGTTGAGCCTGCCTTTGTCTGGTGGTTCTCTCCCGCTGGCAGCAGAGTTGCTTTCTAGAGGTAAGAGGTCTCTGAAAAATGAGAAAATGCCAGGAAATTGGAAAAGAGGGGACCTTCCAGCCACAGCCCCAATGCAGTAGTACATATTGGGGGCGAGGAGGGAGAGGAGACAGCTAGAGGATAGAACAAGAGAGGAGGATGAAAGAGACCAGGAGGGCTATGCGAACTTGGCAACTCTGAAGCGCAGATAACCCTGGGTCTTTAAGGTCAAAAGTTATTAACCACATTACTTGTACAAAATGATTTAGCGGGCATTGTATTTTTTTTCCCTCACCCCATCTCCTGCATCAGACCACTTGACTTAAACAACAAACTCGTCTTAGAGAGCCAGAAAATGCAAGGGTTTCTGTAGTTCTCTGTGGTGGCTGTATTAGAATCTCATGTCCCCAGGGCCATTTGCTACCAAGTTACTATAAAGCAAGATCCCCATTATGCCTTTGCTCAACCAGGAAGCCCCTAAACTTGTCTTTCATGGATGAGGCTGTCTGGATACCCAGTGGGCTCAAAACATTTCCACAGAGTAAGTGTGCAAAGCCCCTGGTAAGAGGTCACCAGGGACATTGTCCGAGGCCTTCAGCTCCCGCTTCTTCCTGCAAAAAGCAGGAAGAGCTGTTTCTATTGCCCATGTGCTCTCTGGCCTAGCCATCCCTTGCCAACAGTGCTGCACCCTGTTCACCCTGTCTACACTACATCCAACACCATTCAGACACTTAGTTGGTGCTCAATAAATGCTGATGGACTATCAGTTGGGGAGGGAGCTAATTGTTTTTGGCTGGCAGGCAGTCCCAGGGGCCCACCTCGCAGCTGTGAGCTCCATCTCTCACTTCCTGAAGAAATGATAAAAGCTGAGCCCTGGCTGCCTGGATGGAGATGAAGACCTGTTGATGGGCCAGCCTGGAGCTGGCCTGGGAGGGAAGGTCATGACGACCTGTCTCCACTGCAGCTTCCAGGCCTCGCCTTTGCTTGTTTTCTGGGAGCCTCGGTGTCTGCCCACAATGGCATGGCTCGTTCAGCCGCCCGGATTCTTGGCGTGGTGTGCGGGCCGCAGAGCTTGTTTCCGTGGTGAGCATGGCAGGCATGGCCTGGCGCTTCCTGGCCGAACATTCCTCCGGGGTCTCCCTAAGCAGAGTTTCTGCCGAGCCATTCTGCTCCCAAAGAGGGTTTTCTAATGGGGGGTCGTCACCTCAAACTTGGCTGTACTTAGGCTAGAGGAAATGAACATAACAGATTTTATCCATTCTATTCTCTGACATCTCACTTTGCTCCAGAAAGGGTTTGAGATGGCTACATGGAATATCATGTTTGGGAGGGAGTTTGGACTTCATCTGGACTGACCCCCTTCACCACGTGGCGAGATGTAGGGAGGGTCAGAAAGGTCGAGTGACTTGCTCTGGGGCAAGGAGCAAATGCAGAGCTGAGCTGGGAGGGAACTTCATGTCTCCTGAGTCCTGTGTTCTTTCAACTGTTGCATTTCCTGCCTCCACTTGAGTAAACTTTTCCAGTGCTATGTCCACCCCAGGAAGGTGAGATGTAGAGGCATGGGGTTGCCTGGAGCTTCAGGCCACCTCCACCATCATGGCCTTGTCCCCTGAGAGTGGACACACACACACACACTCAATGATCTCAAATTAAAAAAAAAAAATCAGTTTGTCTTAACCAGGGGTCAGCAAGCTGTGGCCTATGATTTGATTTTGTACAGCTTGCAAACTAAGAATGACTTTTACAAGTTTACAGAGTTATAAGAAAAAAAAGGAGATGTGACAGGGACCGTATGTGACCCGCAAGCCTAACATATTTACTCTCTAGCCCTTTACAGAAAATCCATTTGATTGTTTACCCAGAGATTATAAACAATCTTCCCAGGATACTATAAGTAGATCTGGCGATCTTTATAGAACTCAGTCTCTGAAATTTAGAATTTGCAGCTTTCTTCCTTCATCCATTAGATGCCTATGACTTTTCTGAGAAATTCTTCTTGTTGCAAGATTTTTCTCCCCTCAGGATAAGCCACGTAGTGGAGCCCTTTCTCTGGAGAATTCCACAGGTGAATTAGGCGGTCAAGGCTGATAATGGGCACTCACTGTTAGTCCCTTCCACGGCATGGGGTGAGGCGGGGACATTACAAATGACTTGGCTGGGACTGGCCAGAGGTGGCGGCTGAGAACAGACAACTGCCAAGAGTAAAACAAGGAAAATTTCTTTCCCGTCAAAGAAAAACAAAACAAAACAAAAAATGCTTGTGATCTGAGTACCTCTACTTCCTCTCCACCGTGGCCGGCTTCTCAACTAGTTCCTGTCTAGCCAGGCCGCTCATTTCTTTATAGTTACTGAACCAGAATAACCACAAATCAGGCCGGAAGCGCACGATAACCCGCTGAACTCTGCACGGCCTTGGCTGGGCTTCTCGGAGTAAGCGAACATTCAAAGACTCCCGTGGTCTCCGCAGCTGTGAAATATCTAGGGAGTATCCAGCAGCTCTAGCCTCAGGCTAGTTACTTCCACAGCTGAGAAAGAAAGAGGAAAAAAAGTGACAGGCAGATGGAACATTCAAAATTGTTGTAGCCGTCCACAGTTGTTACAGATTTATGGGCATGCAGTTTGGAGCTTAAATATGAGATGACACCAGAAGCCTTTAATGTACTGTGGAGCTTTAAGCATGATATGGGGGCAGAAAATGTTGTCTGAACTCTCCTCACTGAGATCTTAGAAGGTCTGTTCTATTGGCTCCAGGCAGGGCTGCAGCCACGGTGCTCTATACGGACTCATAAATATAACATTATTGAACAAAAAACCAATCCTTCTCCAACTGATTAGGCCCAGATTGGTCAGCCCATAAATCAGTGCTGAATAAGAACTATAAAGTTGTGAATCAATGTGTCCCAGATCTCCAAACTGGAATGAAAACGCTTAAATAAAATAGTTGGAATTCTTCCAAGATCCCGCTTTTTGTCTTCCCACTCCCCTCCACAGCTCCTGACCCTAAAAACCCGTTGCTGTTGAGTTGATTCTGACTCAAAGCAACCTTAAAGGACAGAGTAGAATTGCCCCATAGGGTTTCCAAGGCTGTAATCTTTATGCAAGCAGACTGCCATATCTTTTTCTTGTGGAGTGGCTGGTGGGTCTGAACTGCCCAGGTTTTGGTTAGCAGCTGAGTGCTTAACCACTGTGCCCTCAGGGCTTTTAGAAGACTATAATAAATGGTCATCTCTTTTGCTCCTTGCTCTGGCTGTGAACAGTATTTCAGAGCAGGAAGTTGAGTCTAGAAGCAAGGCTGGGGAAACCAGAGGATACCCTGTTGCATTCAGGCCTCATCTGCAGCTCCATCGTGTCTCCCTGACCAGGGTCTCTACCTGCTGCTGAGAAGTGATGGTATCTGTTACCAGTGCCATGGAGACAGAAAGGGAACAAGACACACCACCTGATGACTGATGCGTAGTGGGTGATCAAGTCAATGAATGCATTTTTTTTTTTTTTAGGTCCAATTAATTTAAGGGCTGTGAGTTCCTGCATTTAAATATTAAACATACTAATCCATTCTCCTCTTAAAATCAAACACCGGGTTCAGAAATGCCTTCTGGCCATGGCTGTTGGACATGGTCACCCTCTTTGGACCTGGAAGCTGAGGTTGTCTCTGAGGGTACTGTTATAGATTGAATTATGTCCCTCCAAAATCTGCGTTGTAAATTCTAACCCCTTTACCTGCGGATGTAATCCCATTAAGGAATAGGGTTTTCTCTGCTTTGTCAATGAGGCCATATCAGCATGGGGTGTGTCTTGAACCAATCACTTTTGAGATATAAAAGAACAGATTAGGCACAGAAGAAAGCAGACATAGGAAGCAGACCTACTCTATCTGAGGACTACAGAGGCTGACCAGTCTACAAGCTCAGGAACTTCGCAGATGGCTGGCTAGAGAAGCTGAGGCAAGGATTTTCCCCAGAGCCAAGACAGAGAGTGAGCCTTTCTCTAGAGCCAGTGACCTGAATTCAGACTTCTAGCCTCCTAAACTGTGAGAACGCAAATTTTTGTTCATTAAGGCCACCCATTTGTGGCAGTTCTGTTACCTTACGGCAGCACTAGCAAACTGAGACAGGCATTGTGTGTTTCAGGTCCTCTGGAGTTTCAAAGCAAAGTTTTGTTTTCTGAATCTCTCCTTCTCCATCACGCCCTCCTTTCCAACACATACACTCATGGTACCCTTTTCACCTGTCTTTGGGAGCCCCCATTTCCAGAACACATCATACACACCCACTTTCCCTTCATAAGGGCTTGTTTTTAGGGGCCTGCTCTCCTGGGCTGGGAGCTCTTACTCTCCCCCAGTTATGGCATCCCATGGCAGAACTTGGCTGCCACCTTCTCCCTCTTGGGGAGGACACATACATGGCCACACACAAGTACCCTGTGCTGGTGGCCTCTTGGTTTTCCCCAAGCAAAGACTACGAGGGCTGGAAGGGACTTTAGCCCCACCCAGTTCCAACTGATCCTTTTGAAGTTGGGGGAACTGAGGCCCAGATAGGGAGTACTAACTTGCCTAAAGTGAAGCTCAGGTCTCTTTCCACCTATTGTACTTCATCCTGGGGCAAGCCTTATGCGGACTGCATTCTTGTTTTCCCCTGTTGACAAAAAAGGTCCTTTACACGTTCTCCCAAAGATGATCTTAAAGCACCATTTCTGTAAAGCTGGCTGTTTCCTTTGGACAATTTCATTTTCTCCTATGTTTTTCCCTCACCTTGCCATAGCTTAGAAGACCACGGACAGACAAAACCAAGATCCCAGAGGAAAGTCTCTCTCCTCCAATGTGTGCTTCTAGGAGGAATGGGGGTGAAATGACAGCGAGAGTTGACTAATTAGCTCCATTTTGGTGTTTTACCACCTGTGGTCATAGAAGCCTTGCAGGATGTGTCAACGGAAATGGATTTTGTAGGGATAGCTGAATGCATACCACCCCCTACACAATGGCAGCACTGTGCAGAAAAGGCAGCTTGAAAACAGGCTTTAAAATGTTCTCGTGGAGTACTAAGTTCAGGTGAAGGGCCATTTCTGCAGCCAGAGGATTCATATTCTTCCTACTAACCTGGCTGCAGCCTTTGTCTTCCTGGCCCTTTCACCTTTAAAAAGTTCTGAGTTTATGTCTCCATTTTCTGGGAAGACATTCAACCTCCAAAATGTCGCTTGGATAAAGCCTTTTATCAGGAGACTTTTGAGTAAGTGTGAATGTGATGAACCCTATTGCCTGCAGGATCCTTCCTAGATAATTAATGACTCTTCTAGGGCCTAAGTCTGAGGACCCATGGAGAGGGGTTGTGGTACGGAAAAAATGACCCTAACTCTTCATCCTTTCTGTATGCATACCCTTTTCCATGTAATTTTATATTGCATCCCAGTGTTGCCTCTGGGCTTAGTCATAGACCTGTTCTGGTCAACAGGATAAAGCAGAAGTGACGTGTGTCAGTTCTAAACCTAGCAGTCAAGAGGTCTTGCATGTTATCCCACTTTGGTGAGTGGCCTCTGGGGTCTTAAAAGCCATCAAGTGGCCATTTAAAATGCATCAGTTGGTCTCAACCCACTTGGAGCAAAGGAGAATGAAGAACACCAAAGACACAAGGAAAATATGAGCCCAAGAGAAAGAAAGGGCCACATAAACCAGAGACTCCATCAGCCTCAGACCGGAAGAACTAGATGGTGCCCGGCTACCACCAATAACTTCCCTGACAGAGAACACAACAGAGAATCCCTGATGGAGCAGGAGAAAATTGGGATGCAGACCTCAAATTCTGGTAAAAAGACCAGACTTAATGGTCTAACTGAGATTGGAGGGACCCCAGAGGTCGTGGCCCCTAGACTCTCTATTAGCCCCAAACTAAAACCATTCTCAAAGCCAACTCTTCAGACAAAGATTAGACTGGACTATAAGACATAAAATGATACTGGTGAGGAGTGTGCTTCTTAGCTCAGGCACACACATGAGACTATGTGGGCAGGTCCTGTCTGGAAGTGAGATGAGAAGGCAGAGGGGGACAGGAGCTGCATGAATGGACACAGGGAATGTAGGGTGGAGAGAAGGAGTGTGCTGTCACATTGTAGGGAGAACAACTAGGGTCACATAACAATGTTTTTGTATGAGAGCATGACTTGAATTCTAAACTTTCACTTAAAGCATTATATGTGCGTATGTATATATACATATATATATACACATATACATATATATATATATAAAGAGGTCCTGTATATTTCCTCTTGTTCTCTTGTATGTCTGCCATTGCCATGACAGCACACTCAAGCTAGCCTGTTGGAGGAGGAGACATTGTGGAGAAGAGTTGAATCATCCTAGTTGTAGCAGCCAAGGCCAGTCTAGATCAGCAAATAGCCAGCCAACTCCCAGACATATGAATCAGCCCAGCCAAGGTTAGCAGAGTCACTTAGCTGACCTCCAGCTGACCCTAGATGTTTATTATTGCATGCCACTGAGGAACTGCAATTGTAAGGGAGCATTATTGTGGAACTATATAACTAATATGGGCAGTTACCCCACAGACTTTTTTTTTTTTTTTATCATTCCTTTTTATCCTTGTTTCAGTCATCTGAGTCATATAA
Organism: Loxodonta africana; assembly: GCF_030014295.1. NCBI lineage: Eukaryota > Metazoa > Chordata > Mammalia > Proboscidea > Elephantidae > Loxodonta > Loxodonta africana. The sequence goes on from NC_087342.1 coordinate 108,588,554, forward strand.
ACCATCTGGCCTAAACTGTTAGAAAAAAAAGAAAACCTTTTGCTGTGGAGTCGATTCTGACTCGGGGTTTCCAATGAGTGGCTGGTGGATTTAAACTGATGCCTTTTGGTTAGCAAACAAACACTTAACCGCTGCACCACCAGGGCTCCACACTATTAGAAGCCTATCCAATATCCATTCTTCCATTCTTTGTTAACAGAAGCATGTGCCCAGCTTAAAAACTACATTTCCTAGCCTCCCTTGCAGAAAAGAGTAATCACGTAGCACTCCTCTAGCCAATGAGAAGCAAGTGAAGTATTGGCAGGAGCTCCTTGAAAAGGAGGGATTACTCCCTTTGCCCTCTTTGTCTTCCTGCCTGGAATGACAATCTGACCCTAGAAGATACTGTGACCCTGATGTGATGCCATAAGATAAGAATGGCTGTGAGAAAAGAGAGAAAGAGCTTGGGTTGCCCAACAATGCCATGATGGAGCCACAGTACCAGTTCTGGACTGCCTTCTTTATGCCTTCTATTTACATGAGAAAAAAAATAAGACTTCTAAATTACTTACGCCACTGTTTTTCAGTCTTCTCTTATTTGCAGTTTACTATAGTTCTTAATATCACATTATAGTACCCACTTGACCCTCATTTGAAGAAAGTACTCAGAACAACAAATCATTAAAGTTGGGTCCTAACGATATCTCACAGATACGACTGCTAATTTCTATAGAGGTTAATCAATTATACTCATGAAATAACAACAATCTTCATGAATTTACATGGGTTCTATTTTTCAAAGTTGATGATGTTTTCATTTGATGTCCCATACTGTATATAGCAGGGGAAACTGAAGTGTGGAGAAGTTAAATGAATTGTCTAAAGTAAAACAATCTATAGTTAAAAGAGCTGGGGAGGGACTTGAACACAGGTTCCCCAGGCTTCCTGAGGAGAATCTGATGTATGTCTCAGTTAGGTCAAACTACAGTGATTTGTTATAAAAGCAAATAATCCAAGAAGCTGGACTATATGAAGAAGAACGGCATCAGGATTGGAGGAAGACTCATTAACAACCTGTGTTACGCAGATGACACAACCTTGTTTGCTGAAAGTGAAGAGGACTTGAAGCACTTACTGATGAATATCAAAGACCATAGCCTTCAGTATGGATTACATCTTAACAAAAAGAAAATAAAAATCTTCACAACTGGACTAATAAGCAATATCGTGATAAATGGGGAAAAGATTGAAATTGTCAAGGATTTCATTTTACTTGGATCCATAATCAACACTTATGGAAGCAGCAGTCAAGAAATCAAAAGATGCATTGCATTGGGCAAATCTGCTGCAAAAGACCTCTTTAAAGTGTTGAAAAGCAAAGATGTCACCTTGAAGACTAAGGTCCACCTGACCCAAGCCATGGTATTTTCAATCGCATCATATGCATGTGAAATTTGGACAATGCATAAGGAAGACCAAAGAATTGATGCCTTTGAAACATTGAGTTGGTAAAGAATAGTGAATATACCATCGACTGCCAAAAGAACCAACAAATCTGCCTTGGAAGAAGTACAACCAGAATGTTCCTTAGAAGCAAGAATGGCGAGACTGAGTTTTACATACTTCAGACATGTTGTCAGGAGGGATCAGTCCCTGGAGAAAGATATCATGCTTGGTAAAGTAGGGGGTCAGAGAAAAAGAGGAAGACCCTCAATGAGATGGATTGACACAGTGGCTGCAACAAAGGTCTCAAGCATAATAACAATGATTGTGAGCATGGCGCAGGACTGGGCAGTGTTTCGTTCTGTGATGTATGGTGTCACTATGAGTCGGAACTGACTGGACAGAATCTAACAACAATAACAACAACAACAGAGTGATTTAACTTCTGTATCTTGGGCTGTGACTGGCCCCACTCAAGGGAGGCCTAAGACAATGAACCCTTTCATTTTCGTGTGGACCAACCAAGACTGAAAGTCACCAACATTTTAGGACAGACCTGTTTACAGGAAGGGAGAGAAAAAAGAAAGGGTAACTTGTTGCTTTTTGTGTCCAAAAATTATTTGCTCCCTCTTCTTTGCTCCACAGTGGAATAGTCAAATGTCTGTGGGTTCAGTTTTCTCCAATGTTTATGGTGAGTTCCTCAAGAGCAGGACTGAAAAACCAAACCAAACCTGTTGTCATGGTGTCGATTCTGACTCATAGCGACCCTGTAGGACAGAGCAGAACTACCCGATAGCGTTTCCAAGGAGTGCCTGTTGGATTCAAGCTGTTGACCTTTTGGTTAGCAGCCGTAGTACTTAACCACTACGCCACCAGGGTTTCCAGAGCAGGACTAGATGTTCTTTATTTATGTATCTGGTAGGGCTGCTGGGCACTGTTATGCAGGTTTGTCACTGCACAAGGGTTCCTGACTGAGGAGTAAGTGAAATCCACACTCAAACAGTGGGCCTCCTGGGGTTATGATATACCAAAAGGAAGTACTTTTATCTAATTTGCACAAAGGTAGCCTATGGAATAGTAGGAACCCAGATTCTTGGCAACTTATAGCATAGTAGAAGCTGTTTATTTGGCAAATGAATAATTTCTCTAATAATTGCTTCTTTCCGAGCTCATTTTGATCACATTTCACGACCATTAAAGTGTTTCTGGGCAGGGAGTTGGTAGGCAAGAGAAATGCTTAAGATTTTTTCTTCTCAAATTGCCACAGATACTCACATAAGTATCTGTGGCAATTTGGCAGCATTTTCAAATTTCAGAGAATAGAATAAAAATCAAAATAAACAAACAGCCATCATTTATTAAGCACTTGTTATGTGTGTTAAAAGAAAAAACAAAGCAAAAAAAAAAAAATCATATAAAGCCAATAATAGAAATTGACTGACTTTTATTTCATATACGATTTGCAAACCAGGGCAACATTTGGACTAGGGAGTCAAACATGTTCTGAAGATTAGAGAACCTTTAAAGACTCTCATAAACAACCTTATCGGCATTGCCTTGGTAAAAGGGCTGGAACAGAACCGATAAACAATTTGTGGTCGGGAAGGATTTCATACAGCATTGTCTTGAAGAACAATTAAAATAATTACTGATTTATCCTAAAACATAGCTCCCAGTCTGACCTTTGGAGTCTGTTTCCCGAAACTGACTGAATTCTTCAAAAGAGCACAATGCCCTAGGCAAAATGGCCTTACTAGTTTATCTAGGCCACTGTTTGACTCAAAGGTAATGTTTAGAAATCGGTTTCTTCAAGTCTCAAGGTTCAAAAGGACATCTAAGGGCAATGGCCTGGGTGGGTTTCCCTAACCTCCTTGAAAGCCAGAAATCTGAATTCCATGAAAATTAAAACCACTGCTCCTGTGTCAGGTAAAAAGCTCTTTGCATGGATTACCTCATGTAATCCTCATAAAAAAATTGTGAGGTGGGTTCACTTAACACCCCATTTTAAAGAGGAGGAAGCTGGGGTTCTGAAAAGTTAAGCAAATTGCTCAAAGTCATACAGCAAGTAAGCAACACAGCTGGGATTTGAACCTACTCTTGTCTCATTCTAAGTTTTTTGTTCTTTGCTCTGTATTTTCATAAACATGTGAGTTCTTTGTCATTAATACAGGTATATTCACCTGTTCACCAATTATTCTAAGAACTCCTCTAAATTTTTCACCCTCCCTTGCAATTAAGTCAGGGACATATGTTTGGGTTCAGCCAATAGGATATAGGTAGAAGTGATGTACACCACTCCCAGGCATGGCCCTTAAGAACATCCTGAGTGAACCTCCATCCCCTCTCATCCTCTGCCGCAGTGACCCTGGAAGTCATATGTTGAGATGTTGATATCTCAAGGTGGAGGAAGCCTGGATCCTTGAATCACTGCTTGGAGGAGAGTTGCCTTGAAGAGTCACTCAGTCCACATTTGACACTCTGGGAGCAAGAAATGACTCTTTGTTGTGTTATTGAGGTCGTGTAGCTTAACCTAGCTAATATAGCAGAAATGATAAAAATAGTTTTATATACTTATTTTATATAATTGTTTATACTTTACAAAATGCTCTCTTGATCCTCATAACAACCCTAAGAGATAAGCAGGGATTATAAACCCCATTTTACAGGAGAGGAAATCGAGGTTTAGAGAAGTGAAATGATTTGCTCAAGACCACACAGTTGGTAGGTGTCAAACCAAGGTTAGACTCTTGGTGTTTTTCCCATACTCTGCAATTTTATAACTTCCTTGCTTGGTGTTATAAAAGCAAGCAATAACCTCAGAAGGAATGAGGGTCCCACTGTATAGAGTTCTGCAGATTAAATTAAACACCTTGAAGGACTAAAAGACTAGGTAGCCAGTACAGACAGGTGTAATACATTCCAGTGGCTCATATTCTTAAGTCAACAAGCTGCTAGCGTCCTGTGGCTGCTCAGACTCCCGGGTGGTCCCGGAGGAGAGCACCGAGCCTAGCTCTCAAGCAGTCTGGAGTACAGGTCCCCAATCTGAATCACAGGCCTTGAAATAAAGACAAAAACTCACATGCTCTGGGAGAAAATCCTCAATCTCTCCAGGAGAATTAGGGCCTGATTACCCTCCCCCACCTCTACACAACAATAATACTTTTATTCTTTAGAGAATTCTTCACAGTGTACAAAAACACTTCACTCTCCATTATCTCATTTAATTCTCACAAAACCTTGCCACTTCTTTTTTTTTTGGAAGGAGGGGAAGGGCGGGGCATGAGACTAAGAAAGTTTGATTTGTTCTAAGTTTATGACAGGGCTCTGCCTCCGGTAATAAAGCCCGCCATTTATTGAGCACCTAATGCCCTGGTGGTACAGAGTTTGAGAGCTTGACTGATAACCAAAAGGTTGGCAGTTCAAATCTACCAGCTGCTTCTTGGAAACCCTATGGGGCAGTTCCACTCTGACCTATAGGGTCATTATGAGTTGGAACCAACTCAATGGCACTTAACAACAACAAGAAAAGTAACCATTGTCATAGAGTTGCTTCCAACTCCTGGCAACTCCATGTGTGTCAGAGTAGAACTGTGCTCCATAGAGTTTTCAATGCTGATTTTTTGGAAGTAGATCGCCAGGCCTTTCTTCTGAGGAGCCTCTGAGTGAACTCCAGCCTCCAACCTTTTGGTTAGCAGCTGAGCATGTTAAGAGATGCACCATCCACGGACTCCACCGAGTTCCTACTATGTGCATTAGCTCAATCAATCCTGCCCCAGTCCTCCAAGGCTGCTATTACCATGCCTATTCTTCAGTGAGGGATATGAGCAGTGAGAATTGTAAAAACATGCTCAAGGACAACATCTAGTGGAGATTTATAAAGCCCATGGAGTTCTTAACAAGGACAAAGAAGGGAAGGGTTAGAGGGTTGAAGCACAAAATTATCCCATCTGATACAAGTTATATGCCATGAATACCTCTGTCCCTTACATTCTGTAATGAGTTTATTAACCATATTCAAGTTAAAACTTCTTTAAATCTATTGTATGTATGTCATGGATTGAATTATGTCCCCCCAAAAATGTGTATATCAGCTTGTTTAGGCCATGATTCCTGGTATTGTGTGGTTGTCCTCCATTTTGTGAGCGTAATTTTATGTTGAGAAGATTAGGGTGGAATTGTAACTCCACCCTTACTCAGGTCACCTCCCTGATCCAAGGTAAAGGGAATTTCCCTGGGGTGTGGCCTGCACCACCTTTTATCTCTCACGAGATAAAAGGAAAGGGAAGCAAGCAGGGAGTTGGGGACTTCATACCACCAAGAAAGCAGCACCAGGAGCAGAGCACATCCTTTGGACACAGGGTCCCTGTGCCTGAGAAGCTCCTCAACCAGGGGAAGATTGAGGACAAAGACTTTCCTGCAGAACTGACAGAGAGAGGAAGCCTTCCCCTGGAGCCGACACCCTGAATTTGGACTTGTAACCTACTAGACTGTGAGAAAATTAATTTCTCTTTGTTAAAGACACCCAGTTGTGGTATTTCTGTTACGGCAGCAGTGGATGACTAAGACAATTTATTTATCTTATCTCCTCACAAATGGAAAGGATCCACAATTCTACGTGACCCCTTTGATAGGAAGTAGAGTTTCCATTACTTGACCTCCAGTAACCTCTTTGTAGCCCAGAAGAGGGCTAAAATCTCTCTGTTCAAGGGTCCTCTTCACCAATTTGTAAACATGGATCCTGCCGACTTTCAGTTTCTGTTGCTGACAAAGTCTCCAAATCTTTTCTTCTCTCCCTCTACGTCAAGGTCCCAGGATTCTACTGGGACAGACTTGGTAAGCTGTCAATAGCCTCAATTTGGTAAGGAACCAAATCACCCCTACTTGTGGTTATTTAGCATCCCCCATTCCTTGCTTTGGTTGAGTTTTGCCTAGCACTCTCCCCTGCTAAGTTCAGATTATTGAAGCGGGGCACCAGCCTCAAACTGGAAGTTTCCCTGCAGGACCTTCCAGTTCTAGGGCACCATTCCCTTCACGTTCTATGCAGATGTGCTCTTTGGAGTTAGACAGTGAGGCAAGACGGAGGCTTTGTTCTTAGACTGATTCATTCATTTATTCACTCAAGAAAGATTTATTAAGCGCTGGCTACTGAATTCTTCCTCTTAGCCCCCACATAATAATCAAACACCAAATTTTACCAACTTTGTTGTTGTTGTTAGGTGCCGTTGAGTCAGTTCCAACTCATAGAGACTCTATGTACGACAGAGTGAAACACTGCCCGGTCCAGCGCCCTGCTCACAATCGTTATGCTTGAGCCCACTGTTGCAGCCACTGTGTCAATGCATCTCGTTGAGGGTCTTCCTCTTTTCTGCTGGCCCTGTACTTTACTAAGCATGATGTCCTTCTTCAGGGACTGATGTCTCCTGATAACTTGGTCAAAATATGTAAGACTTAGTTTTGCCACCCTTGCTTCTAAGGAGCATTTTGATTGTACTTCTAAGACAGATTTATTTGTTCTTTTGGCATTTCATGGTGTATTCAGTATTCTTCGCCAACACCACAATTCAATTACCAACTTTACCTTCTTTATATTCATCCTGCTCATCTCTGCTTCTGCATTTCAACCGACATTCTCTTAGTTTGAGCCTTTAATGCCTCTTTTGTTGACTAGTGCGATTCCCCTATAACTAGTCTCTCTGGTCTGGTCCCAGCCTTCTTAATTGCTCTTTCATACTGTTGCACCAGTGATCTCCTAAAATATACAGCTAACTCACTCAAACTTTCAATTATCTTCCTTTTTTTCCAATTAACATGGAGTACAAAGCCCTTTGTGCCCTGGCTTGTACCCGCCTCTCCAGCTTTGCCCCTTAGTAGATGCTCCTCAGCCACTAAGTTGCTTTATTCAGCCCAGTTATCCTGGTAGCTAAGTGTTTTGATTATCTCTCTGGCACATTATCCCTGTCCCTATTGTCTCCCTCCTCTCTGTCTTTGCTCCCTGATCCCTGCAGTCTGGACCCTGCCTCCTTCCCAACCCTCTACATCTGGAAAACTCCTATTCGTTCTCAAAGGCTCATTTTAGGTCCTAACCTCTCCAGAAAGCATTTCTTGACTTCTCTGCCCACTCCACGATAGTACTTTTCCACGGTGGATCCATGTATCCCGTGTGTATCTCCATTGCTTCTAACACATGGGATTGTAGTTGTTTTTTTGCTTCACCAGACTCTGGACTCCATGAGGGTAAAGGCCACATACTTGACACACAGTAGGCCACTGTCTCAGTTATCTAGTTTGTTATAGCAGAAATGCCACAAGTGGATGGCTTTAACAAACAGAAATTTATTCTCTCACAGTCTAGGAGGCTAGAAGTTCAAATTCAGGGCACCAGCTTCTGGGGAAGTCTTTCTCTGTCAGTACTAGGGGAAGGTCCTTGTCATCAATTTCCCCTGATCTAGAAACTTGTCTGTACAGGGACCCTGGGTCCAAAGGACATGCTATGCTCCTGGCACTTCTTTCTTGGTGTCATGAGGTCTCATTCCTCTCTGTTTGCTTCTCACTTTCATATCACCAGAGAGATCCACTCAAAATACAGCCTAATCCTGTAGATTGAGTCCTGCCTCATTAACATTACTGCCTTTAATCCTGACTCATTAACATCATAGACATTAGGATTTACAACACATATGATAATCACATCAGATCACAAAATGACGGACAACTACGCAATACTGGGAATCATGGACTAGCCAAGTTGACACACATTTTGGGGGGGACACGATGCAATCCATAACAGCCCCCCCCCAATAAACTTCTGTTGAATGACTAAACAAATAATTACAATACAATGGAAAAAAAGAAGAGCACAAGGGAGCAGCTGACTCTAGCTGGGGAACTGGGGAGCAGCTTCAAAGAGGAGAGGACATAGGTGGGCTTCAGGTCTACGAAAACAGAGGAGCTTGCCAGGAGAGGAGTGGGGAGAAGGCTACTCTCATGCTCATCTTCCTCAGAGGGACATATCTTTTCCTGATTGCAGCAGGCCCCAGCCCCAGCCAATCTTCCCTGCTGTCACGTGATTTCTGTCTCTGTGCTCCTGGACCAGGCGCTGAGCTTTTTAAAAAGAAAATGTAGTCAGCAGCATTCAAGAAACGTGTATTGAGAATTTACCAGAGTGAGATGCTGTGTGGAAAGATGAGTCAGCCGCAGATTCTACCCCGAAGTGGTTTCACAGTCTAGTAGAGAAGCAAATACAGGGTGTTGTATGTGTGTGCACACTTCCTATTTTACAGTTTGTCTGCTTTGATGCAATATTCATGCATGTCTCTTGAGGACGAGTTATAGGGTGAGCAGATGTACCTCTCATGCAACTTGTGCTATTTGTGTTGTCTAAGAAATTGTATTTTTCCAGTGTCTTCTCATCACGCCCATTACTGCCCAATGACCAGGAACTTGTTCAGCGTGGGCTTCTTTGCCTGCAGTGCAGTGCCCAGGAATCGGCGCCCTTCCGGGCTGGGAGAGCTGAGGCATGAACCATCAGGGCTCCAGTGATCCTCCTGCTGCCCTCACCAGCCCCTCTTCTCCAGGGGTTATTCTTAATCCCTGTAGAGTGTTTTCCGTTTTCCCATTTCTCCCTTGTAATTGCAGTTGGAATCAGGGAAGGTCAGAGGCTATGCAGTTCAGCAAGGTATACTTGAAACAAGTGGAATTTCAATCCTACCTTCCAGGGGTGGTTAGCTCCAAATTGAAATGCTTTTATGATAAAGAACGTCAAAAAATCCCTACGGTGAATATGGTGGTATGAATCAAGAGTGTTAAAAAACGTGTGTACATTTTTGTCCATACAATGGAATACTACTCAGCAATAAAAAGAAGTGAATGACTGATGCATGCAATAATACAAGGGGATTTCAAAATAATCATGCTGGGTGAAAGAAGCCAGAGGAAAAAAGAGTATATACTTTATGATTCCATTTACATGAAACTAGAAAATATAAACTAATATATAGTGACAGAAAGCAGGTTTGAGGTTGTCTGGGGGAGGGGGGAAGGTGAAAGGGAAGGGCTACAAAGGAGCTTAAGGAAAGTTTTGGCGGCGGTGGTTCATCATAGTCATTATCCTGATGTGATAAAATTTAAGATATATTTATTATCTTGATTGTGGCAATGGTTTTGCAGTGTATACATGCCAAAATGTAACAAACTGTGGATTTTAGTTATGGGAAACTCATTGTATGTCAATTTTTTATCTAAAAAATTAAAAAGTATATATGCATTTTGACCCTCTAGTTCCATTTCTAGTAACACTTATAAAGAAATAATTGAAGAAGTTTGCAATTTACGTCCAAGGTCTTCAGCACATTGTTTAGAATAGAGAAAAAGGAAAACAACCTGAAAATTCTTAATAAAAGGAGGCAGCTAAGAAAACAAAACAAAAACTAATGTTTAAATAAATTTCAGATGATGGAATCCAGGGCATGTATGCTTTTTTAAAAGAACAAAATTCTATTTACTGCTGTGAAGAAAATGTTTAGGATAAAGTATTTGGTGGAAAACCTGTTTACAAAAGAGTAGCAACAATGTGATATCAATATGTTACAAAATAAAATAGGTGTAGAAAAAAGACTAGAGTATTTGCACAAAATATTCACAATAGTCATTTCTAGATAATGGGCGGGGTCATGCGTAATGTTAATTTTCTTCTTAGTGCTTTTATGTATTATTCACACTTTCTACATTAGAAATGTGTTACTTTTTAAAGTCAAAAGCCTAAAGTAATAAAGGTTCTATTTGTGAAGTCCCCCTGGCCACACTGGCCTGAGAAGGTGTGGGGGAAGGAATGGTGGTGAGATGATTCTCAGCCCTCAAAGTAGGGCTTCCCCTCTTACCATCTCTACTCCTATTGCCAAATAGGTGCTGTCCCTTGACCCCATTTCAGCTCCCAAGAGCTTGAGAACACACGCTGAGGCCTTCTAATCCAGCCTGGGCCCCAGCTCTCCCTCCCAGCCACACCCTTAGCTTGCACAGAGGGCGATTCACTCCCTGTGCTGTCAGTGGCAGTAACAAGGCACAGGATGACTGTGGCCAGGCCGTGGGAGGCTGGGCTTTGGGGAAGGAGGCAAACCTCGACTTCCTAGTTCCTACCCGTCTCCCCTGGTTAATTACAGCTCTTAGAAACATTCAGAAGCAAAACATTAACCACCGTATCCTTCCCCAGCCACGTGTCTATCACCTTCCAGCAGTAAGACCCCCAGGGAAGCTAGAAAACACACAGGCTAGTCTCTGTTCAGAAGCAGCGACCACCTGTGAGTCTGATACCCTCATACAAGTCATCTGGAGAGTGGTTAAGAGTTATGGCTGGTAACCAAAAGGTCAGCAGTTTGAATCCACCAGTTACTCCTTGTAAAACCTATGGGGCAGTTCTACTCTGTCCTATAGGGTCACTATGAGTCAAAATTGACTCAATGGCAATGGGTAATCAACAGGTGGTGCAACAGTTAAGTGCTGGGCTGTTAACCAAAAGATTGGGGGTTCAAACCCACCCAGCAACTCTGCAGGAGAAAGACCTGGAGATCTGCTCCCGTAATGATTACAGCCTTGAAAACCCTATGGGATAGTTCTACTGTGTCACATGGGGTCACTACGAGTTGAAAATCGACTTGACTGTACCTAACAACAACATATATTCATTTACTTAAAAAGTGCTTATCGAATACCTGTTCAATGCTGGGCATTCTGCTGAGGACTGACAAAGACTAAAGAACCATAAAATATGGGTCTCCAGGATCTTACAGTCTGATGGGAAGAAAGGAAATGGTAGCTTTAACAGTCAGGATGAGTGAAACCAGTCAATTGCTTTGGGAGAGTCGGGTTTGATTTAGAGAGGGCAGGAGTTTGGAAAACATCTTACAATGGATGGATGGTGTTGGGACTTTGCTGGGCCTTGCAGTCTGTGCCTTGGGAATATTTATGGGACAGTGAATGGAGGGTGCTATTCTTTCATTCAACAGATCTTTATTGAGTGGCTACTATTGCCAGGCACTGTTTAAAGCCTAGGAGTTCAGCAGTGACCAAGACAGAAAGCAATCCCCGTCTTATTATACTTTGCTTTCTAATGGAGGAAGGCGAACAATAACTAGTAAGTAAATTATATACAGCAGTGGTTCTCAGACTTTTTGCCCTCAGAACCCCTTTCCATCCTTAAAAATTTTTGAGGGCCTCAAAGAACTTTTGTTCATGTAAGTTATATCTATCATTATGTACCATACTAGAAATAAAGCTTGAGAAGTTAAAACCATCTATTTAAGGCAGTGGGTATTTATGCATATTTTAAAATAACAATAATATACCCATTACATCTTAGTATAAATAACATATTTTTAGTAAAAAAAAAAAAACCTGTATTTTCCAAAACAAAAATTTAGTGAGAAGAGTGGCATTTTTTTTTTTTTTTACATTTTTGCAGATCTCTTTAATTTCTGAGCTAAGAAGACAGCTGGATGTTGATACCTGCTTCTGCATTCAATCTGTGCTGATATATTGATTTGATGGATATATATAAAAAAAAATCTGCTCTCATACAGATAGTTGTAAAAGTGAGGAGTATTTTAATAGCCTTTCCATCTAATTATAAATATTCTTCTTTGATACTACACCCAAACTTAACGAGTAATAGTTTCTGAAAGGTCAGTTACAATATGGAATCTGAAACCACATCAGTGAAGTTTTCATAGTCTGTGATATTAAAAGCCATTGGTCTATCTAGCACTTTCTGTCTTTTACCCATACGTCATGAATTAATCATTTGGAAAGTATGGGTTCGCCGAGTTACGCAGAGTTCCCAAATGGTGACACATTTCATTATACGATATCAGAAGTCACATTACTGATATCATCACCGATCTCATCAGAAAAGTTTTTATCGAGTAGCTGTTACGGTCACAGCACTAGATACACATTTTCAAAAATCCTAATTTTTGCTTGGAAGCTTGTATTTTGTCTTTGACAGCAAATACAAACAATTGTTTTCCAGAAACTGTCAAATACCCAAGTCTGAATAACAGTAAATACCCAAGTCTGTCAGTCATTCTTTCAAGTAGAAATGCGGTCCATGAAAAGTGTCTAGTTCAACTTGCAACTCAAATAATCGCACAAGTTTTCTTCCTTGAGACAACTGCTGTACTTTGGTAGGTGGCAGAAGGGCTTCATGCATACATTTCATTTTATCATATAGAATATTAAAAAGACATACACTAAATGGTCAGGATTTAATAAAATTAATAATTTATACAGTTTTCTCAGGGACATTCTTAAGTAAAACTTGTTAGGTGCTGTCCAGTTGATTCTGATTCATAGTGACCCCATGTGACAGAGTAGAACTGCCCCACAGGGTTTCTTAGGCTGTAATCTTTATGGGAGCAGATTGCAGGTCTTTTCTCCCATGAAGCCACTGGGTGGTTTCGAACTGCCAACCTTTTTGTTAGCAGCCAAGCACATAGCCGTTTGCACCACCAGGGCTCCTTAAGTGAAACTAAAAAAAAAAAAAAACCCATTACCATTGAGTCAATTCCAACTCATAGCATTCCTATAGGACAAATTAGAACTGCCCCATAGGGTTTCCAGGGAGCAGCTGGTAGATTCAAACTACCAACCATTTGGTTAGCTGTAGCTCTTAACCACTGTGCCACCAGGGCCTCTAAGTGAAACTAAAACTAGCACCGTTTAAATGGTTTGTGTTGGACAGTGAAGAATACAATAACCACTAGTACAGTTTGATGCCATTGAGTAGGTTCATGTGCAGGTGCCAGCAGTTTTTTTTACTCACCAATGCTTTTGCATCATCAGTGCAGATGTCTACACAGTGAAAAAGGGCAAATAACGGCTTCGTATTATTACGAGAATAGTGTGTCTCAGGGAATTTCAGGGGTTTGCGCCCAGCCACTGAGAACTGTTGATATAGACTCTTCAAATGGTGCTAAGTGCCATGGAGAAAATTATAGCAGGGAAGAGGTACAGGGAGAGCAATAGGGGAGGATTACAATTTCAGTTTGTGTGACCACCGAAGACTTCGTTGAGAAGATGACATTTGAGCAAAGAGTTAAAGGAGGTGAGGAGTGAACCCTGTGGTACCTTGGAAAACACCAGTCAAAGAAGAAGGAAACAGCAAGTGCAAAGGCCCTGAGGCAGCAGCATACTTGGCATGTTGGTGGAACAACAAAGAGGCCAGTGTGGTTGCAGCAGTGAGTGATAGGGAGTGGTAGAAGGTGAGGTCATGGAAGTGGTGAAGGCCAGACTGTGTAGGGCCCTACGGGTCGTTATATAGGAATTTGGCTTTAATTTTGAGCTCGTTGGAGAACTATTGAAGGGTTCCGAGCAGAGAATGGCATGATTGTTTCTGTAGTACCAGGGGATAAAGCTGAATGGTATGGTCAGACTCTGTGTTTGTCAGATTTGAATAATGCCTTGCACATAGTAGGTGTTTAAAAAGCATGCTGAATGAAAGCACATCCTACAATCCTGTGTCTGTCCAGGAGCAGGGCCATATCAGCCAGCTTTTGCTGCAGTAACAAACACACCCAATAACTTAAAAGGCTTAAAATAACAGACATTTATTTCTTGCTTATATTACTTAAAGGTTGTGTTAGCTGCAGTTTTGCTGAAGTGGGGAGGGGAGAATGAATATTTGGGAATAATAATAGAATCTATAAGGGTCACTCTGAGGCCATAGTCAGCTAATTACAGCTCTGGCTGAATCGGCACATTTGACTAAGTCTTTTGCTTATGGGACCTGGCAAGGCCCATCTTACAAGAATGCTGCTGCCAGAATTGAGTCATCAGCCTGTGTGCAGAAAACACACAGTCCTCCTTCTGCGATTCATTCCAAAAGAAGGGCTATAAAACCATGGCCTTTTCACCCGAGGAGCACAGAGTTATCTCTGGGTTGCTCAACCCTGACTGAAAGTGTTGTGTTTGGGGCCCATAAAGGAGCCAGGCATGGGGTTATGGGAGAGCAGCTAGCTCACAATGGTCTCTTCAATCACCAATATCAGAATCACTTTGTGGGGAAGGAAGCTTGCTAACATCATAGCTTCCTGGGCCCCACCCTAGGAATCTTTGGAATGGGGTTTGGGACTTCCCTAGGCCTTTTTTTATGCATGCTGAAGGGAGCAGTACAGTACCAGTTGCTGTCCAAGTGATTTCAACTCATGGCACCCCACGTGTTGAAGAGAAGAACTGTTCTCCATGGGGTTTTCAACTCTGTGACCTTTCGGTAGCAGATCTCCAGGTCTTACCTTTGAGGTGCTTCTGAGTGGATTCAAACCACTGACATTTAAGTTTGTAGTTGAGCCCTTAGCCATTTATGCCACCTAGGAACACCTATGCTAAAGAGAAGGGGCATCTTAATGATATAAAGTTAGGAGATGAGCTACCTCATAAGAGCCTGCTCCTGCTTCTCTGTCATTGCCCTCATTCTTTTCATCAGGTGTATTTATGGCTTGGACCCTGGGTGGGTGCATTGTACCAGGCTTGCATGAATCTGACATGTAGATGAGGCCACTTCAAATTCTGGGGGCCTTTCCTACTTTGAAGTTACATCCATAGCCTGGCCAGGACATCAGTAGTCCCAGCAGCCATTCTTTCAATTTTATACCTAACTCAGCTGAATTCCACTGACTGCTTGTCTAACTAAAAGAAGGCTCTCTTGACCCAGCCACTTTAACCTAAACCAGTGGCCCCAGTTCACACATACTGTTTTTGAGGAATGCTTCCTTAAAATCTCTCAACCATTAGGATACCACAGGTACTAGCCTTACTTTTGTTAGGTGATCTGGTGCAGCCAGAGCCATCGTCTCTTATCTCTCTCTCTACTCTACCTACCTGTCTATTTATCTACTTATTTTTATTGTGGGGAAGACATATACGACAACATATTTGCCAATTCAACAATTTCTGCATGTATAACCCAGTGTCGCTGATTACATTCTTCACGTGCAACCATTATTGCTATCCAGCCATGGCCTCTTAACTACTTCAGCCATTGATTTAAAATGGATTCCAGTCTGGCCCTCACTTACCCTCCACATGGCTGGAAGTTTCTTCTTCTCAGGTCTCACCAAGTTCAAGCAGCTTAAGGACACCTCCATTGAGGCCCTGTTTGTGATTTAGAGTGATTTATAGCAGCACTAAAAGCCCTCACAAAAGACAAATTAATACTCAGATGCCTTTTCAGCGCCTCCTTTGAGAAAGAGGTTTTGACCCGCGGCCAAGATGTGGGAGGCAAGACTTTTCCCTCAAATCCCATTTGGTGGCTGCCTCTGGGATCTTACCGGCTTGGGCGGAAGCTCTTGACACTTCAAAACCAGTCTCTGTTTTTGACCCGGTTTCTGTCTGTTTCTCAATTCCGATTTGTGTGAATTTGTTCTTCCCAAATAAAAGGAACACCACGGGAGTACACTCAATTTAAAGGAGAGGGAAAGAATTTAAGCGTTTTCGCACATCCTGGGTTTAAGCCGGATTCTCTTTCCCTCCTTGGGGTAGCTTACCAGCACTTTTCCTTTGGAGGTATGGTAATGTTATATTGCTAAAATTTCAGCTAAGTCCTTGAGGTTTATAATTAGAACTGATGAGACCCTCTCTCCATCCTCTAGTAAAGAGAAAATAAGACTCCAGAGCCTTAGCCGAAGAAATATAGAAGGGTTCAATGAAGGAAACGTTGAGAATAAAAGTTCCGTATGGAGAGTAACTTTCTAAAATGATGTAAGGTCAAGGCAGAGTTTTAATCAGTGGGATCTCAATTTCCATATCTTCATGTGGGATAAAATTAAAAAAAATTTTTTTAAAAATTTTTAAAAAAGTGAACACTTCAATAAGGGTCTAGGAAATGAACAGATAGCTGTTGTAAGTTTCCCCCCTGCCAAGTAGCAGTTTTGGGAATAGGCCTCTTAGATGCAGTTCTAATAGCAGTAAATACACAGGAGGCTTAGGAAGTTGGTCTTCAAAATGCTTTCCTGCCTGGGGTTTCTGTTGTTCAGAAGCAGTGATTATCACACAGTTACCCGGAGACTGTTAGAAATCCAGACACTAAGGCCCACCCAGGATATTCTGACTCAGTAAGTCTGGGTCCTGGGAACCTGGATTTTAAATAAATGCTCAGGCAACCTTGTTGCAATAGGTCTTGCGTTTGGGAGCCTTGAGCTAGAGCACCCAGGTCAGAATTATCAGTTCATGAGCTTGGCTCTTTTTGGCCACCCTGAACTGGGGCTCCCCGTCTTAGAAATGTGGGGTATTCATGATCCTGGACTCAGAAATTCCACTTGTATGCTCCTATCCTAAGGAGGGGATCCCAAAACTGGTGTGTGCTATCATAACTTACAAAAGGCCAACGTTTGAAACAAATGTCTTTCGGGAAAGGAATGATTATGTGAATTTGTAATGTCTCATAATAGAATGTTCTGTAGCTGTCAAAAATGATGTTGCCAAATCTGTATGACTACAGGGGAAATGCTCATGACATAACAAAAAAGCAAAATACAGAATATAAAATTCTTACAATTGAGTTAAGAGGAGAAAATCCATCCTCTGTGCACAGAGGAATGGCAGGGAAAAAAAGCAACAAAATGTTAACTAAAGTTGTCTTTGGATAAAGGCTTTGGGTGCTTCTTTTGATAGACTTTTAACTTTTTTTATTTGATGTTCACACTATACACATATATATCTACACGTAGATACAGATATTAAAAAAAAAAAGCTGTCGTCCAGTAGACCCCAACTCATAGCGTCCCCAGGTGTGTCAGAGTAGAACAGTGCTCCATAGGGTTTTCAGAGGCTGAGTTTTTAAAACAAGATCACCAGGCCTTTCTTCCAAGGCACCTCTGGGTGCACTTGAACCTTCGAACTTTCAGTTAGCAGCTGAGCACTTTAACCATTTGCACCACACAGGGACTTGAGATATAGATATATCTTTATTTAAAAAAGAAAATGGAATTGGTCATGAAAGGGGCCTAGTGAGGCAGCGTGAGTAGTTAAGGACAAATCTGCCCCTTTTGCTAAGGACTATGTGGGTGAGATCAGTGGTATGTGCCCTGTAGGTCTCTCCCATAACCAGTTTCATTGCCCATCAGGAAAGAGACACGTGCACATCAATGTCCAGCTATGAGGCTCTCTTTCCCTATAGAGTGACAGGTGGATGCCATTTCTGCACACGTTAGACCTTGAATCCGGTGTGAGATCTTTGAGATCTAAGTTGTTGATAGTCGCTCTGGCTCCAGGGAATACCTAGGACAAATATACTAAGGGCAGACTGCCCCCAGCAAGGACAGCCACCCCACCCTGCTCATGAAGCTACCAAATCACCCCTTGTTGTTGTGTGCCTTCGAGTTGATTCTGACTCATAGCCACCCTATCTGACAGAGTAGAACTGCCCCAGAGGGTTTCCTAGGCTGTAATCTTTTTAGAGCAGACTGCCAGGTCTTTTCTCCGGCAGATCTGCTGGTAGGTTCCAGCTGCCTATCTTTCCATTAGCAGCCAAGGACTTAACCCCTACAGGATGCAAAAGCCCTAGCAGAGCTCTGCATCTTTAGTCAGATACGACCTCGAATGATCCTTTAGGAGAGGTACAGAAAAGAAGTTTCATGCTGTTTCTCATTTCTTGAAGCTCTGTGTTGAAAAGAATTGTGAGCAAGCCAGGAGATTATACAAGACACATCTGGGGGCTATCAGGTCGAAGCTGGTGGCAGACGTGTGCTCTGCCTGCCTGAGTCAGGTGCTGGCATCTCAGGAGGTCCTGCCTGCCACGCTCCCTGCACTGAGCAGCTGTGATGGATTTCTCCCTGAAAAGACTAGGTTTCCTCTCCAGGTTCAACTGGCCTCGAGAACGTCCCCCACAGAGCTTTTACTGCCTTTCGCATTGCAGCTACCCTTGCTGTTCTCAACATTATCACTAATACCTGCCTGATCTCCTTGAGCCAAATCTATCCTGCCCAGCCCCACTTCTCCGCCTAGGCCTGCTGGAGAGCACTTTGACCTGCACAGCAGAGGTAAATTAGGAAAAAAAAAAAAAAAAAAGGCCTGGCTTTCAGACATTGACTCTTTTTAAGCACTTTAAAAAAAAAACCTGTGCTGTGCTGTTAGCTACACATGGTTATTTAAATTAACTAAAATTAGATACAATTAAAAATTCAGTTCTTTAGCTATTTCCTACCATATTTCAAGTGCTTAATAGTGGGCAGTAGAAGTGTAGAGCATTTTCATCATTTAAGAAAGTTCTATTATGATTTATTTTCTCTCTCAAAAAATGTATACGTATGTGTGTGTATGATATCTATATATACACACACACATATCTACATATACAAATGTCTGTATATATATAAAGAGTCTCTGCATGGTACAAGCAGTTAACATGCTCAGTTGCTAACCAAAAATTTGGAAGTATGAGTCCACCCAGAGGCACCTTGGAAGAAAGGCCTGGCAATCTACTTCCAAAAAAATCAGCCATCGAAAATTCTGTGGAGCACAGTTCTACTCTGACGCGCATAGGGTTGCCATGAGCCAGTCAACTCGGTGGCAACTGGTTATGTATACATGTACACAATTACATATATACACCCACACACACAAAATTACATATATAGAATATATACATACGTGTGTGTGCCTGTGTGTGTGTGTGTGTGTAAAGTTTCCCAGCCTATGGATGATTAGAAATAGCAAATTAAGGGTCAGGGAATGGTAACAGCAAACGACCTGATACAAAAGGTGGAGCTGGAAAGATTAAAAAACAGACACCCAGTTATTCAAGCTTTAAACAAGTGTTTACTAAACATCTATTATGTGCCAGGCACTAGGTTAGGCACTTGCTACATCACTGAGCAAAAAGAGACCACAGTCTCTGCCCGCACAGAGTAGACTGAACCAATGATTCCCAGCAATTTGAGAATATTCACTGTAGGGACCAGAAGCCGTCAATGTCCTCAGAAGGCATAATTATGCAATAACCCAATTCAATAACTGGTGTTACCTTGAGTCATCAAGACTAGTTCATACACTTTAAGAAGGGAGCAAATAAATGCTTTTCAGAAAGGTTACCATCCAAGCAGTTAAAGGAGCAAGTTTAAATTCTTTGGGAAAGAAATCTGGCTTGTTTACTCTTTCCTCTTTCTAAATAAGGTAACTGTCATTTTATACGTGTTGTTGTTATGTTCTGTCGAGTCAACTCCAACTCAGAAAGACCCGATAGGACAGAGTAGAACTACCCCATAGGGTTTCCTAGGCTGTAATCTTTACAGAGTAGATCGCCAGTTCTTTTCTTCTGAGGAGGGGTTGGCGGTTTCCAAACGCTGAGCTTTCGGTTAGCAGCTAAGTGCTTTAACCGTTATGCCACCAGGGCTCATTATTTGCATGTAAGCCAGATGAAAAAGGACTCTGTTTTTATAACAAAGGCATTTATGCTGTTTTTCTAGTCCTTCTTATGCTGCTGTAATTGACTTCCAACTTCTGTCCCTTGACACTGTATGACTCTGGATAAGTCATTTGAACTTTTCTATGCCTCAGGCAGAAGGTGAGAAGAACTAACACAGATGTGGGTGGTAGAAATTTTACCAACAAAGTGCTTCTTCAGTCCAAAGGTTCTGAGAGAGCTCTCTGAAGCAAGCAAGGATGAACCCAGATGCTTCCTCCTTTTGCCCTAATCTGTTTTCTGCCCTCCACCCAAAACCCGTAATGAATTCTCTCTTACTGGTGAAAAAACAGAAGCCAAGCAGTATTAAACTTAACTCTTCCCTTAGAGAAAGAATTCAATGCCCGTAGTAAAACGATTGTATCAAAACACTTGAAGAAATTAGGTCTTTGTAGAACACTCAGGCGGGGTGTGGGGGGGTGTGGGGGTGGGGTGGGGAGTGGGGGGGTGGGGGTGGGTGGGTTGGAATCCATAATTCTTCCAGGTGATGGGAAGAGCTCCGTAAAGGAAAAGGCAGACATATATCTTAGCTGCTTTGTATAAGTATTAAAAAAATAAATAAATAAAAAAATTTTTTTTTGTATAAGTATAGGTCAGAATCAGGGCAGAAATCCCTAATTTAAAAATGATGTCAAAGACAGAGTTCAAGTACACCGATGGTGGTAGATAGTATGTTGTACTGGAGAAAATAGGATTTGTAGTCAGGCAAATCTTGGCCGAGTTCAGATCTAAGACTTATTAGCTGTGACAACTTGTCTTAACCTTTCTGTGCCTTAGTTTATCCACTTGGAAAACAAAAGAGGGATCACAATAGTACCTACCTTCAGGGCTATTGTAAGTTCAGTGAAATAATTTGGGTAAAACGCCTGGCGTAGAGTAGGTACTTGTATTAGTTAAGGTAACACTAAACCCACTTTGTAAAAAGTCCTTGGATGGTGTAAATGGCTAACATGCTCGGCTGCTAACCAAAAGGTTTGAGTCCACCCAGGAACACCTTGGAAGAAAGGCCTGGCAAACTACTTCCAAAAAATCAGCCATTGAAAACCCTGTGGAGCACAGTTCTACTCTGACACACATGGGGTCACCAAGAGTCAGGAATGACTTGATATCAACTGGAGAAAAGCTAGGCTGACAGTTAAATGTCAGGTTTTAGTGGTTTAATGCAATTAAGGTTTCTCTCCTACACAGCAGACAGATGAGGTAAGCAGGAGCCCCTCTCTGTGTGGTGATTCAAGTTTCTATCTCATGACTCCCCTAACCTCTGAATCTCAAAGTCCTCTGCTACCAGATGGCAAAGGAGAAGGAGAGGGTGGAGAAGCCCTGTTTCTTACAATCCCTGGGCCTGAGGTGGGACTCATCCACTTTCATTTGCATTACATTGGTGAGAACTAGTTAAATGGCCTCATCTGGGTGCAAGGAGAGCTGGGAAATGTAATCCCAGCTTAGCAGCCTCCTTTTACCAATAACCACACTCTGAAAGGGATAGCAATGTTTTTGACTGATTGCTAGAGCTTTTGCCATAATCCTCACTAAATGGTAGCAATTGTTACATAATATGGTATGAAACATATAACCAAAAAACCAAATCTGTTGGCTTTGAGTCAATTCCTACTCATAGTGACCCTATAGGACAGAGTAGAACTGCCTTAAAGGGTTGACCAGGAGAGGCTGGTGGATTCGAACTGCTCACCTTTTGGTTAGCAGCCGAGCCCTTAACCTCTGGGCCACCAGGGCTTCCTGAAACACAGTCAAGTGTATTTATACCATATGTAAATATAAATTTATATATAAATACCAAATAAATTATATTTATTATATTGATTGTATGTAAGACACTGGGCTAGGCCTTCGGTGTGGCCTGGGAAAGAGGGTACAAAGATGAGTAAGACCTGGATCTTGCCTTCAAAGAGCTTACATTTTGATAGTGGAGGGAAGACATGCAGATCCTCAAAGGATCGCAGTGTGAGCAGTGCCCCAGAAATACAAGATGCTATGGCATTTGAGAAAGGATAGAATGGTTCCTGTCTAGCCTGAAAACCTGTTTCCAGACAGGAGAACATTCCAAGTTCTCAGGGAACCTGAGTCTGTCCTTGTTCACTTGCCCCTTGATACCATTACTCCATAAAAACCTCCCAGCTTTGTTTCTTATATATCCTGTCTGCTCCAACCTTGTTCTCTGCAGCTCAAAGGCCTCCTTTTTCATTTCTGAATCTTTGGTTTCTGCCTCCTTCCTGCACAGCCTGGGTTTCTAGACCCCAGTTCCTACACCAGGCCACTTCTCTAAAGCCAAACCAAATCCTTTGCTGTGGAGTCAATTCTGACTCACAGCAACCCTATAGGACAGGGTAGAATTGCCCCATAGAGTTTCCAAGGAGCAGCCAATGGCTTCGAACTGCCAACATTTTGCTTAGCAGCGGAGGCTCTTAGCCACTATATAACCAGGGCTCCAACTCTCAAAAGCTCTACTCCAGGGGTCTGTACCTCCTAGGAATGGCCTGGTGTTCTAGACACCACCCAATCTGCTTGGCTCTTTTCTATCTTGGGATTGCGGGGATGTTTCACTTTGCAGATAAAATTGTGTTTGAATTGGGCTTTGAAGGATGCATCAAATTTTGTGAAGTAGAGATGAATCTTTCATCTCTGTAATGCTTTACCCAACAGAAAGCCCCTTTATTGCCACTGACTCAATTTAATTGGAATTGTTTCAGTTCCAGATATGCTTTTGGAAAGGTCACTGTCTCTCAGGCATTATGTTAAGTGCCAAGGACAATAAGATTGATAAGATACAGCAATCTCTGTGATGTAGGTAAGACGGTTGTTATACCCATTTTATAGATGAGGAGACTGAGGCTTGAAGAGGTGACTGGCCCAAGTCAATCATCCAGTAAGTAGAGTAGATGGGATTCCTCTCCAGGTCTTCTTACCTCTATCCCAGTACTCTTTCACCACGTCACAAAATGCCATGTGGGTTTGTGAATATGAGCTTGTTTGGAAATAGGGTCTTTGAAGATGTATTGGCTAACATGAGGTTATACAGGCGTGGTGTGGGTCCTAATTCCATCTGAGGGATGTCCTTATAAAAGAGGAGAAAAGATTCAGAAATACGGAGGAAGAACTGCCATGTGAAGATGCTTCTGCAGGCCGAGGAACGCCTGGAGATACCAGAAACACGGACAAAAAAAGATCTTTCTCCAGAGCCTTCAGAGAAAACATGGCCCTACTGACACCCTGAATTTGTGCTCCTTGCTTCCAGAGATGTGAGAAATAAATTTCTGCTCTTATAAGCCACTCACTTTGTGGTACTTTGTGATGGCAGCCCCAGGAAACTAATACAGGTTCAAATGAATTTTAATGAATTGAATTCTGTTCAATAATATCTAATACCTTGTAGGGTTATTTGCAGAAGGAGCCCTGGTGGCACAGTGGTTAAGCCCTTGGCTGCGAACTGAAAGGTCAGAGGTTTGAATCCACCAGCCCCTTCACTGGAGAAAGATATGGCAGTCTGCTTCCATGAAGACTATAGCCTTGAAAACCCTATGGAGCAGTCTTACTCTGTCCCACTGGGTTGTTATGAGCTGGAATCGACTCAAAAGCAATGGGTTTGGCTTTTGATTTGGGGCTATTCGTGAGATAATAGGGTGTCCTTGAAGATTTTCAAACCTTTAGGAGTCTAAGAAATAAAACCTCTCCATCGGCATTTGCTGCATAAATGAAAAGCTGCATGAGTGCAAGGAGAGCTGGGAAATGAACAAGCGAATGGCAGTGATGCCAGGATTTTGAGTGTGTGATGCCCAGATCAGTTCCTCTAATCAGAGTGGGTGGAGCCCTGGTGGTGTAACAGTTGAGTGCTTGTCTGCTAAACCAAAGGTTGGCATTTCAAACCCACCCAGTGGCTCTGTGGGAGAAAGACCTGACGATCTGCTCCTGTAAAGACTACAGCCAAGAAAATCCTCTGGGGCAGTTCTACTCTGTCACATGGCATCGCTGTGAGTTGAAGTTGACTCGACAGCATCTCACAACAATAGGCAAGACTGCACCCTGTCTAGCCAGAAACAAGTGCTGACTCTGACATTCTAGCCTCTTTAGTGTAGAGGACAAAAGATCCTTGCCCCCTGCTTTTGTGATCTTCACCTGCTTCAGAAGGTAAGATCTGAAACACCTGGTGAAAGTATGCCTTGCTCAGGTTAGCTGAAACTGACATGCAATTTCAGTTCTACTATGACTCTTCCCCTGCAGATTGGTGGGGCGAGAGGCGGGAGGTAGGAGGCTTCTGTGCCAGGCTGCAGCAGTAAGTTTTCCTGAGGAGCAAAGAGAGATTTAAAGAGAGGGAAGAATTTGTGAGCAGAGCAGTCTGATGAAGCAGAAGAAATTGGCTGTCCAATGGGTGACTTTGAAAATGACAGAGCTGTGAAGCTAGCGGAAGAGATGGAGAAGTAGATCCAGGACAGGAAATAGCGAGTGAGGGCGAAGCAGGTTTTGATGTTTATTGTGAGACAACTACAAGGCGTTAAACAGGAACAAAATGTTTGGAGAAACTAATAGCAACAGTGAGCAGTCAGGGGCTGGGGAAAGAATTCAGAGAAATGGCATCTGAAATGAAAAATGGCCAAGCTCACTGCCATCCCAGGGCCCCAGACCTGTGCTATGTGCAGAAACACAACCCTGGCCTGGTTTGAAAAAACGCTGTGTTTTCCTATTTGGGGCCAAGCTGCACCCCTTTTCCCCCTGGAGGTTGAGACCAGGAGGTGTGAAAGAATCTCTCTCAGTTCTAGTCATGAGCACTATTTTTAAATGCTGCTTTTCTTAAATGTCCCATGTTTTGAAAGGTAACAAACTCTGTATTTGAGATTAGAAAAATAAATGAGCAGGGAAATGGTTCAGCAGAAAGAACTTGAAATGGCCGTCGGGAGGTAGCTTTCTAATTCTGAGCTTCTCGCTCACCCACAGCCTCTACCTCAAGCAAATGCGTGTGCTTGGTGAAAAAGGATGGGCAAATGAAAGACTGATATGTGAGGAAACCCACTTTTGGTTAGACTAAAGGAGTGGGAGTCCTGGCATCTGTGTGAACCGGAATGTCCAGAGGCCTGAGTTTCCTAGTTCTCTCCTCTCCCTCCTGTCCAGATGGCAGCAGAGACAGTAGCCTTGGCAGAAAGAGGATGGCAAGGAAGGTGTATGTGGCAAGGATGTGAGCAGCCCTCGGGATTAATGTGAGGATGAAATGAGAGCATCCAGGCATGCAGCAGTTATTTGTTCAGTTCCTTGTTTATATGCCAGGCACTGGGGACACAAGCAGGGAGCAAAATAGACAAAAATCCCCACCTCCATGGAGCTTACTTACATTTCAGTGTGGGGAGGAAGAGAAAAAATTAAATGCATGGATGGATGGATGGATGGATGGATGGATGGATGGATGGATGGATGGATGGATGGATGGATGGATGGGTAAATATGTAAGTAAATAAATAAGGAGTCCTGGTGGCACAATGGTTAAGTGTTTGGTTGTTAATGCAAAGGTTGGCAGTTCGAATCCACCCAGCAGCTGTAGAGGAGACCCTAAGCTCCTTTAAGATCCTAAGGCTGAGGTTTCAACCCAGTGCCGAAGGGCTCAGCCATCTCTGAGGTCATGGGACCTAGAAGCAGAAGCCTCAACTACAGTGAGATGAAACATCAGATGGACTGTGAGATCACTGGGAGGGCAGAGGTCACAAAGCTCTAGAGAAAGAGAGAGGGGCTTGTGTGTGTGTGCGTGTGTGTGTGTAGAATGAAGGTCATTTCAGAAGCCATAGCTGATGATCTCCTGAGGTACATCATCACCCCCCTCTGAGGGCCTGCCTTCCCAAGGGCTCACTAAGCCAGAGGCCAAAGCGTCCCCCTCCCCTTCACCTACCATCCAGGTCTTCATGCCCTTTCAGGGCTGAGGGAAGAGGGGCTAAAGGAAGGCGGCGGTCCATGTATATATTTCCCTCCTCTTCCACATAGCCCCCCAGACCTTTTGTACATTTTTTTTTACAGGGGTGCTCCTCCCAACAACCCCACTTCCTGGTTAATTAAATTCTCAGACTGATTAAAAACAAAAAGACCTGGTGATCTGCTACTGTAAAGACTACAGCCTGAAAAACCCTATGGGGCAGTTCTACTATGTTATATGGGTAGCTATGACTTGGAAACCAACTCGACGATGCCTAACAACAACAAAAAAGCAAGTAAGTAATAGTGATAGTAGGTTAGATGGCTGTAAGCTATGGAGAAAAATGTTGCAAGGAAGGAGAGCAGGAGGCTGTCAGGGAAGCTTGTGGAGAAGGCAGTGTTGGAATGAGATAGGGAGCTAGAGCCCTGGCTGTCTGGGGAAGATCCAATGGCAGCGAATGGTAAGAACACAGGCCCTGGGAGGGAGTGGGTGGGGTGCTCTAGGAGCTGCAAGAAGGCTCATGGGGCTGGAGCTGAATGAGGGTGGGTGTGGTATGGGATGGAGGCAGAAAGATACTGGGTGGGGGAGCAACTCCTCTGGGCCTCACAGGCCCTGGCCAGAATTTGAGCTTTTATGATACATGAGATGGAGTCATTGGAGGTGAACAGAGGAGGGGCAGGATCCAGCTTAAGTTAAATGGGATCAGGTTGTGTGGACTTATGTTATATGAAAACCACTTACCACACTGGTGAGTGCAAAGCACTTAATACATGTCAGTTGTTGCCATTATTAAGTTTATTGAAATGTGAGGGAGGGCAGGGACAGGGCATCACAGAGTGGCAAATGGTTTCCTGTGATGAGTGTGTGTGAGTGCCCGTGTGTTTGAGACTGTTTTGTGAAACACCATTGCCCTTGCTCTGACAGCTGAGAAGGGTTCTAACAGAAGTCGAGGAAATCAGATAGTAAACATGAGTGGAGATGACTAGGCTTTGGGTCTGAAACTAGATCAGCACATGTCCTGATTTTGTGATTAAACTGCCTCACGGCGGAGTAAGTGTTTAGTTGAGCAGACACTGAGGATACCACAACGAGCAGACTGATGTGGTATCATTGAATTTAGATCTCTTCTCTTGGGCGGTGTGTGATACTGATGTTAAACAAATAATTATTCAGTTTTAAAACTGTGATAAGTGCAATGAGAGATGAGTTCAGGGTGTTTTAGAATGCATGGACCTCACAGTCATGGCGAGGGGTTTCTCTGAGGAACGGATCTTTCAGTTGAGATATGAGGAAGGGAGAAGAAGGTGGCCTGGTGGAGGGTAAAGTGAGATAGGGCCCTCAGGGCGAGGGAACGGCATAGGCAAAGGTCCTGTAGTAGGAAGGAGGAAGTGAATGCTGGGGGCCTGGAGAGCAGACAGTGTGGGCAGAGTGGTAGGCTGAAGCTGAAGGGTGGTTCATATATGAGCTTCAGGCAATGTGGGGATTTTGGTCTTTTTTCAAAGGGTTTTCAGCAAGAGGGTGACCTGACCAGACTTACATTAAACCACTCTGGCTGAGTGTGGACAATGTCTGGAAGGAGGACAAGAGTTGGCTCCTGACCTATATAGAGGCCCTTGCAGGATCAGACTGGTCAAACTGCTATACGGTGAGAACTGAGGTGCAACAGGAGGGTCCTTCCAAATATCAGCCCCGTGCGCTGGCTTGAAAGCCTCCTGGTTAGTGTCCTTTTTTTGGCTTTAGCCTTGTGAAGGTGCCGATTTCTTTCCATCCCCCACTATACTAATGCTTTTGGCCCTTGACAAAATATCATAGGCATTGTAATCAGCCTGGGTTGGGATCCCAGTTCTGCCCCCTACTGTGCTTGTGACTTGGCCAAGTCTCTCTAACTTCTATGCCTCATCTCCTAAAATGGGCAAAATACCTCTCACCATGCCAGGCGGTTTGGGAGGACTAAATGAAATAACAACAACTAAGGGTCTGTCCCAATGCCTGTATAGGTAGAAGTTCAACTAATGCTAGTTTCAGACTATTCTGCAAATGAACGTTTCTCTTATGAGAACTAGTCTCTTGAAGCTGAGTTTCTATTCCACAAGAGCACGTGAGGGAGAGAGTGTGAAATGCGATGGCGTGAGATACGGGAAACCATGACCTTCACTCTGGGGCCTACCAGCCTACTGGTAGTCTGAGAATTAAAAATATGGACAAGTAGTTTTAAGAGATTCAAACAAAATGTGCTGAACAAATGTGAGATATAACCATTGGAAGATTAAAGAGCTTTCTTTTCTTTTTTAAATAAACTTACTTCCAAGATGAATGAACATATATTTAAAAAGGAACAAATACCATCAAAATACTAAATTGAAAAATAGGTGCCACATTTATCCTAAGTATAGTTAAGATTGGGCTATTTCAACTTGTATGGACTGTGTGCTTGAGTGTTTACATATATGGAAATATCATTCATTCAACAAATAATAATTGATTATCTTTTATGTTGCTGAAATGATGCTCGATGCTACTTACCAGCGACAGATTCAGCCCCAATGTCTGTTTCTTCCTCGGGAGACCACACACTTTCTAACTTGATTCCTCAATTGGAAAGCAAAGGGCCAAACTCTGGTTTCAGTTTCACCAGGTGTTTTAATTGCTCCTATAAAGTGTCGAGGGTTAATTGTGTGTATAATCATCTCTTAAATTCCATTATCTTGAAAGTTTCTACCCAAAAATCCTGACATTCAAATTTCAAAAGTTTTTTTTTTTTAAATGATGGACCTCAAGGGATTCATCTCATGAAGTTGCAGAGAATAAAAATGTGGCTCAGAGATAATTACAAAACAGAAAAATAGGTGCGTGACTACATCAAAACTTATACTCTCAGGTCCACCAAGACCCATAAACCCATTAAACCCTCTTCTGGTATTGAACATAAAAGGAGCCCTGGTGGTGCAGTGGTTACGTGTTCAACTGCTCACCTAAATGTTGCTGGTTTGAACCCACCCAGCTGTTGTGAGCAGATTTAATGAACTGCCCCTGTAAAGATTACAGCCTAGAAAACCCTACAGGGCGGTTCTACTTTGCCACATGGGGTTGCTATGAGTCAAAATCTACTCGATGGCACCTAGTGACAACACTGAACATAAATACAGGAGAGGGGAGAGGGCAACATGTGTCCCCTCATCCCCCATTATAACATGCTCCTTGTGCCAAATATCCTGTCTTGATGTTCCCCCTGACTCCTGAAATGTGTGTGATTGTCAGAAACATGATACTACAGTAAATTAACCAGGCAAATTGTGAAATACGAGTCATGGTTTTATTTATTCTACAGTCGTGAAGATTGCAAAATTTTTATTAAGATAGAAACTGAGGACACTGAATGGCACTTCATGGCCAGGTCTGCCAGTCTCATGTCACACTGTTCTCCTCACCCATCCCCTACAACTCTAGTCACACTATGCCTCCTCGAGGGAGATTAATCCACTGCTCAGTGCTCTGCACCCAGAAAATTGCCTGCTTCAAGGCCCTTTCAAATGGCCCTTACAAGTACCTTTCTGTTAGCCTGCTCTCCAGCTGGGGAGGTGGTAAGTTTTGTTGTCCTGTAGGCAACATCCCTCCAGCTGTGTAGACCCTGGAGTCCAGCCCTCCACCCATGCCTGCCCTTGACAGCATCCCTGCCCTGCAGCTGAGATTGTCCCAGTCACCAATTACCTGATCTAAACTCCATTCTCTAAAGAACCCAGTCTTTGAAAATTGATTCCTACTAATGTGCTGGTTCGTTACTTTTTCCTGGAAGGAGGTGGTATCTTAAAGTGATCTTTGGTAGATAATGCCTCAACCCAATGGAGTCCTAAGTGTCCATGGGGTTACCTGAAGGTTACCATAGGGAGCCAGGAAACCCCTGAAGAGTAGAGGCTCCAGCCCTCTACCCCTGCTTGAACCAGGGGCATTCTGCTTTTATATGCCTACTCTACTGGAGTTGGAGTCCCTGGGTGGTGCAAATAGTTAATGCGCTCAGCTGTTAACCAGAACGTTGGCTATTCTAGTCTACCCAGAGGTATCTTGGGAGAAAGGCCCGGTGGTGATCTACTTCCACAAGATTGACCACTGAAAACCCTATGGAGCACAGTTATACTGTGACACACGTGAGGCCACCCTGAGTCGGAGTTGGCTTGATGGCATCTAGTTTACTGGTACATGGGAGCCATGCAGAGGGGTCAGTAAGAAGGTGAACTCTGTAGCCAGACTGCCTTGGATTGAACCTGAGTCCCACCACCTGATAGCTGTGTGATGCTGAGAAGGTCTTTTAACCTCTCTGTGCCTGAGTTCCGTCATCTGTAAAATACTGATAATAATAGTACCCTTTACCTACCTTATGGAAACCCTGGTGGCGTAGTGGTTAAGAGCTATGGCTGCTAACCAAAAGGTCAGCAGTTCAAATCTACCAGGCGCTCCTTGGAAACTGTATGGGGCAGTTCTACTTTGTCCTATAGGGTTGCTATAAGTCAGAATCTACTCGATGGCAACAGGTTTTGATACCTACTTTACAGGGTTGTTGTTAGACTAAATGAGTTAAAACATCTGGCGCACAGTGAACACTATTAAAGTTATTTTCTGTTATGATATATATGGAAGTACTGTGCAAGATTCCATTGGAAAGAAGATTTCCACAGCTTAAAAACAGAGGTAAAACAAGCAAACAAAACCCAAAACTCGCACTATCTTCACTCAAAATTTGAATAACTTATTGGAATTCTGCCACCCAGGGCAGGTTTCTTGGCGCCTCTCAAATCCTAAGTGTGGGGCTGGTCTGCGTTTATACTAGACCAACCAGATGACAAGAACGTTTTACACGCACAGTTGCTGACTTGAGAGGACTTGAATTCAATGTCTGAGCATTATTTTATTCATTCTACTCATCTATGAGGTTTTTTTTTTTCCCCAAGATACATTAAGTTTGCAGGATTGAGTCCACTCAGAGCCACCTTGGAAGAAAGGCCTTGGCAATCTATTTCTGAAAAATTATCCATTGAAAACCCTATAGAGCACAGTTCTACTCAGACACATGGGGTTGCCATGAGTCAGAAGCAACTTGGTGGCAACTTTTTGTTTTAAGCTAATAATATTAGGCTGTATTCCTGATGTGTGCCAAGCAAGAGACCCTTCGCTCACAGTGTGACAGAGACCATGTGATGAAATGTTTTCTGGTTTTTGAGGACAGGAATCAGATATCTATTACCGAAGAATGCTATGGAATCTGCTACGATAGCTTTTAACATCTGGATATGTGTTAGATCTTTTCCCAGAATAATGATCTAAATTTTGTTCTTTCAAATTCAGTGCTAGTTGTACTATGACTTTGTGCATTTTGAATATGAGTGCAATTATCACTCAGAAAAATCATGGGTGTGGGGGAAGAAGGTGGTTTTTGGAATAAGGCTCCCCCACCCACTGGCTGCCACACCCTCTTAAAGACTCCTACCTCAGAGCCTTTGCACCTGCTCTCTCTGACCTTTGCAGGCTCAGATGCTCCTACCTTAGCCAGCTTCCTCCTCTACAGTCCCAGCAGCCCTCCCACGCCTCAGGCCATGCTGACTTTACCATCTCAGAGAATCACCCATCACTGATTGCCTGCATTTAGATCAACCACTGAAAACCCTGTGGAGCACAGTTATATTGTGACACACATAAGGTCACCAAGAGTCGGAGCTGGCTTGACAGCATCTAGGTTACTGGTATATTGGAGCCATGCAGTGGGGTCAGTAAGAAGGTGAACTCTGTAGCCAGACCACCTGGAATTGAATCCGAATCCCACCACCTAATAGCTGTGTGATGTTGAGAAGGTCTTTTAACCTCTCTGTGGCTCAGTTCCGTCATCTGTAAAATATTGATAATAATAGTATCCTGTACCTACTTTGTGGAAACCCTGGTGGCGTGGTGGTTAAGAGCTATGGCTGCTAGCCAAAAGATTAGCAGTTCAAATCCACCAGGTGCTCCTTGGAAACTGTATGGGGCAGTTCTACCCACTGGGCCTGCCTCCTGTGGGCTCCCCAGCACTCTGTGGTTGCCTTGCATGGTACTTATCGCCCTGATTTGTTGGTCTCCCCTGCACCCTTGTGAGGTCTTTGAAGGCCGGGCCTGTGCCCAGGTAATTTTTTATTCTTGTGAAAGTCACAGGACCTGACACTTAGGTGGCCAGTTACCATCCAGTTGACTCAACTCATGGTGACCCTATGTGTGTCAGAATAGAACTGTGCTCCATAGGGTTTTCGATGGCTGATTTTTTGGAAGTTGATCATCAGGCCTTTCTTCCAAGGTACCTTTGGGTGGAGTCAAACTTCCAAACTTTAGGTTAGTAGCCAAGCACATTAACCATTTTAACTACCCAGAGACTCTTAGTAGGTGCTTAATAAAAGTTTATGGAATGACTGAAGAAACCAGGCTACTCTTCAGTTAATGGGTAACATATTGATCAACATCTTAACCACTTGGGATATGTGGCGTGTAGTGTTGACCCAATATTGAAGTCTTCAAATTTGGAAATGATTCTCTCCCCAACCCCCACTTTAAAAATGTTAGTTGCATTTATTCAAGGTTCTTATTATATGATTAATGTAACTCATTGTAGAGGCAGCAGAGCTGAGCTTCCAACTCTCCAGAATTCTGCTGCCACTGAGTTGCATAGTGATCACCAACTTGAGTGTGGCTAGGAACAAGGATGAAAACAGAAGCCTGAGGCATTTAACAACATTAGGGTAGTGTCCCATCCAGTAGGAACATACTACCACAAAGGAAGAAGAGCCAGGAGCAGACCCAGGGTCACTGTGCTGAGAACCTCCTAGACCCAGGGAAAGATTGATGAGGACCTTCCACCATACTGGACAGAGAGAAAGCCTTATCCTAGAGCCAGCATCCTGATGTCAGACTTTTAGCCTTCTAAACTGTGAGAAAATAAATTTCTGTTTGTTAAAGGCACCAACTTGTGGTATTTCCACTATAGTAGCACTAGATAACTAAGACAGAATTTGGTACTGAGAGTGAGGTGCTACTCTAACAGATACCTAAAATGTGGCAATGGTTTTGGAATTGGGTAATGGGTAGAGTCTAGAAGAGTTTTAAGGTGCCTAATTGTAAAAGCCTAGATTGACTTGAAGAGACTGTTTGTGGAATT
This sequence comes from Loxodonta africana, assembly GCF_030014295.1. Lineage (NCBI taxonomy): Eukaryota > Metazoa > Chordata > Mammalia > Proboscidea > Elephantidae > Loxodonta > Loxodonta africana. The sequence goes on from NC_087342.1 coordinate 108,621,497, forward strand.
ATGGAGGTCAAAGGTAATTCTAGTGAGGGCTCAGAAGGAAGTGAGGAGAGCTGTAACACCAGAGAGGGTGCAGACAGCGAAAAGCAGTGGCAGAGAAACTGCGGTAGCAGAGCCAAGGGACTAGCGCGAGATGGCGGTGGAGCCAACCCATAGCATGAGAGAGCTAACTGCCTTCAGGCCAAGAGGCCAAGGAACCAGGAAGCAGAAGTTGAAGAGACAAAGAGCATCAGAAGCAGAGCTCCCTCAGTCTTAAAGGGTAGGGCCATGACCTCTGGCGTCTCCATGTAGCATCAAATCCCACTACGTTGCTCTAAGCCCAGTCCAAAAAGTTCCATTGCATGAAAGGTAAAGTCTTTACAGCCAGTACTGGGATGAGGACATGCCCAATCTCTTCGTGTCTGAATTCAAGTCATAGGATGGGAATGGAGGTTTTTACAGGGTTTTATTGCCCTTGGGTCTGAGAAACGTTTGTTGTTTGGTTGATTAATACTCTGCCATTTATACTGACCACATGGCTTCGTTTTGAGAGCTCTGAATGCACAAGGGCTACTGGGTAGAAGGGGAAGCAGGTTTTTGGGAGCACGTGTCAAAATCTTTCTTGATATTTCTTTGTCTTAAGGCACACAGGCATCAGAATTTTAACCTTAATATAATTATATTTCTGAACTCAGAAAAACACTGTGGTATCATTTTATTAGCAAAGTGATGTTAGTAGCTAAAGTTCAGTGAGAGCCAGGTGTGGTATTAAGTGCTTTTATACAGATTATCTTATTTATTCCTGGCAATATGTCTATAAAAGTAGGTACAACTACATTTTACAGGTAAGAAAATGGAGATTCAGTGCGTCTAGATGAGTTTCTACAGTTATCCAACTAGAAGGTGATGAGGCTGGGATTTTAACCAAGGTCTGGCCCCAAAGCCTGGATGCTTCCCTCTCCTCAGATGGCTTCCCCTGATAAGTACAGGGCATTTATTTCCGTATATACTCTGGCTGCATTCTCCAAACAGTTCAAAGAGCTGTAGAAAATATTTTGAGAACTTTCGCTCAGATAGACCTTCAGCAAATATGCCTTATTTTGCTTGAGAAGTTCTCTGTTTCTTGCTCTTTTGTCCATTCATTGATTGCTTTAAGACAGCAACTGAACTGCCACACAGGGCTTCGCTAATAGATAGGTGACTTTGGTTCATACCAAAGATGTGATTACTAGAGGTCTCCATCCCCAGCACTCCCTCATTTCTCCTCTCAGCACAGGAAAGGGAAAGCCTGGAATGTGGTGAGGTTGAATTCAGGCATATCTTCTTGAACTTGGATCCATAAGCCTTAAATGGAAAATTTACAAGGCAAAGAGCCCTCCTGGGGGTCCCACTGTGAAGTTACAAATCATGTTTGTTCTACCGGTCCCCCCGCCCCCCATCATGGGAGCTTGTGACCAGTGTGCATCCTCTACCTCTTGCACTCTTATCTTTACCTCTGAAGAACTGTAGAGAGAAATCACAGGAGTTGGAAATTCTGACTTACCTTTTGCTCTTAGTTGTTACGCTGAGGCTGGGGGAGCCCCGTTCTTAGAATATGATAGTGAAAGATTATGAATGATGATTGCAGCTGTCATCTGGGGAGGGGGATTTAAGAGCCTCTTGCTCAAAGTTGAAAGGAATGGCCAAAGAAGCGAAGATATTTATGTCTTATGTGAATGCTCACCAAAGGGTGACCTTGGTAAAGGAAGATTTTAGCAATCAGGTGAATAGGATGACACACTCTGTGGATACCAGTCAACCTTTTTCCCCAGCCACTCCTGTCATTGTCCAATGGGCTCATGAACAAAGTGGTCATGATGGCAGGGATGGAGGCTATGCCTGGGCTCAGCAACATGGACATCCACTCACCAAGGCCAACTTGGCTACAGCCATGGCTGAATTCCCAATCTGCCAGCAGCAGAGACCAACAGAGTCTCTGGTATGACACTATTCCTTGGGGCGATCAGCCAGCAACCTGCTGGCAGGTTGATTACATTGGACCATTTCCATCATGGAAAGGACAGCATTTTATCCTTACAGGGATAGATACTTACTCTGTATATGGATTTGTCTTCCCTGCACACAATGTTTCTGCTAAAACTACCATCCGTGGACTGACAGAATGCCTTATCCACCATCATGGTATCCCACACCACATCGCCCCTGACCAAGGAACTCACTTCACAGCAAATGAATTCATGGAATTCACTGGTCTTACCATGTTCCCCATCATCCCAAAGCAGCTGGCTTGACAGAATGATGGAATAGCCAATTATGGCACCAGCTAGATGGCAATACTTTACAGGGTTGGGGCAATGTTCTCTAGGAGGACATTGTATATGCTCTAAACCGGAGTCTAATATATGGTGCTGTTTCTTCCATAGCCAGGATTCATGGTTCCAGGAATCAAGGGTGGGAATGGGAGTGGCACCACTCACTATTACCCCCAGTGGCCCACTCCCTGAGGTGTGGCCTGCATCCAATATACATGGATGTTCCTGCAAAGCTCACCTTCTCTCAAGTCTTCATCTGACTCGTCATCCCTTAACCTCTGGTTCTTGGGATGTGAACCAGCAGCCTGCTACCTGACATGCTGATTTTGTCAGCCCCCGCAGCCATATAAGTCAAGAGAAACCTTGAGTCTGATGCCTGATCTACGGCTTTGGGACTTGCCAGCCTCCACAACTACATGAGCCATTTCCTTGAAATAAACCTCTCTCTATGTATTTATGGAAACCCTAGTGGTGTAGTGGTTAAGAGCTATGGCTGCTAACCAAAAGGTCGGCAGTTCAAATCTACCAGGTGCTCCTTAGAAACCATATGGGGCAGTTCTAGTCTGTTCTGTGTTTAATATATATATACATACACTTCACTGGTTTTGTTCCTCTAGAGAATCCAGTCCAAGCCAGAGCCCTTGCTCAAAGTGGGAAGGAAAATGAGGCAATTACGTAAGTGTAGAGGAAATTCACTTTTATTTCCTTAAAAGCATTCTTTATTGGAAGAGTCACACTCCTAGGATCTCAGGCAATCGTGGTAGACTATGAAAGTTTGCTGTGTGGAGAGAGAGGGAGGGCAGAGAGGGGAAAAAACCATCTGGGACCTGAGTGAATCTGAGCTGTTAAAAAGTTGTTGGTCTTGCCAGATTCCAACTAGGTTTGACAGCTGTTAAATAAGGCACCTGAGAAAATAGCTTTAATTTTGCAATTTGGAAATAGAAGGGAAAATTCACCAGGATTAGATGCACAGAAAGAGCACAAGGGACTTTCCTGGGCCTGTGCAGAGGCTTCTAGGTGTGACTCACTGAGCCCTGGTATACAGGGAATAGATTGTCGTCCTGCTAGGATGGAAAAGGCGCATTTTCTCCCCTCTGAATCTGGACACTAACAATGACAAGCTTAAGGCAAAGCCTGTTAGGAAACCGCCTCTGTGCAACACCCCCCTCTACTGGGCTCTTGCATGGAAAACAGTTACCCCAAAGGCTCTAAGCCTCCTTAGAATCTTCTAGGAGCTTTTTCTTCACATTAAAGCACATTTTAGAGTTGGCCAAGGTGATTTCCCCTGCCCTCTCCGCTATGCGTTGATTCAGATGAAAAATTCTCTATCTGCACATGCACCCAAGAAAGATAAGACATACACCCAGGGAGATGAATGAAACGATAACAGGGGAATGAATGGACTCTTAGGGCCTCAGAAAACCCGATTGTTTCCCTGGTGGGGATTGAGGTCCAGAGAGGGGAGTTACTGCTGAAGACACCCAGCTGGTAAGAGGCCACACTGGGGCTTAAACCCCCTTCTCCTGTGTTCCTAAGTGTTCTTTCTCCAGTGACAGAATGCCTTGTAAATGTTCAGGGTAGCTGACTCTTGAGAGGGGCTTCTGGTCGTGGAAATCATAGGACTAGTCTAGGGAGGCTGTTTCTCTCTCTGAGTCTCCTTCCCTGCCCAGAGAGGGATTTTCTGTGGTTCCAAGTGACCCCAGGGAAATGGTCTGGCCCCAGGTCCCTGTGACCCACAGACCTTAATTAAGCCTAGGGAGAGCCTGGGTGATGTGCCAAGTACCTCCATGCCCTTCCTGATCCCAGGGCCTAGGCTCTTCCCCATGAGAGTCACTCCTTCCAGAGCAGTGCTGTCCAGTAGAACTTTCTGTCGTGATGGAAATGTTCTATATCTGCACTGTCCAATGTGGTAGCCAATACCCGACCCCCCCCAAAAAAACAAACCCAAACCCATTGCTGTCACGTTGAATCTGACTCATGGCAACCCCATGTGTTACAGAGTAGAACTATTCCATAGGGATTTTTTTGGGCTATAATCTTAACAGAAGCAGCTCGCCAGGGTTTTCTTCCACAGTATTGCTGGGTGGGTTCTAATTGCCCACCTTTAGGTTAGTAGTCGAGCACAATTTACTTGGCCACCAAGGACCTCCACTACTTAGCACTCGAAATGTGGTTAGTGTGACAAAGAAACTGAATTTTAATTTAATTTTAATTAATTTAAATTTAAATAGCCTCAAGTGTCTAGTGGCTACCTACTGGACAGCACAGTACTAGAAGGGCCCATTGATGTATCACTTGGGCAACAAACTATTAGTTTCCTTATTAGGTTAGTAGATATCACCTGGTGATTAGCAGGGCTGTGTGGCAAGGACAGGACCCCGGCTGTGGCAGAGGAGCAAGTACAAACAGCACTGGAGCTGGAGTCAAAACACCTGGGTTGTCATCTTGTTTGTGTCCCAGAGTAGCCACATGGCTCTGGGAAAGACCTAATTCCTGGGCCTCTGTTTTCCTGTCTGTGAAATGGGGAGGCTGCTGGTCCTTAGCCTTTTTGCTATTTAGGAACCCTTTATTTTTTTCTGCCTGTTTAAGGGGCGGGGGGCGGGGGGAAGCTTATCTATACCACAAATAGCACTTATTAAGCAATAAAACAAACAACAAACAAAACCCAACAAAAAAACAAACCAGTTGCTGTTGAGTTGGTTTCGACTCATAGTTTCCCCATCTGTGCAGCGTAGAGCTATATTCTGGAGGGTTTGCAAGGCTGTGGCCTTTCAGAAGTCAGTCACCAGGCTTTTCTTCCGAGGTATCTCTGGGTGGACTGAACTACCAATCTTTCTTTTGGGTAGTGGTCGAGTACTTAACTATCTGTGCCATCCAGGGACTTCTTATTAAGCAGTAAGTGCTGCCATTTTAAATTGCTTGGTAAAGTAGAGGGTCACCAAAAAAGAGGAAGACCCTCAACAAGATGGATTGATACAGCAGCTGCAACAATGGGCTCCAGCAGGGCAACAATTGTGAGGATGGCGCAGGACCGGGTAATGTTTTGTTCTGTTGTACATGGTGTTGCTGTGAGTTGCAACTGACTTGATGGCACCTCACAACAGCAACAATAATCAGGACTTTTTATCAGCTCCAGCTGACCTGAGTGGTCACATCACATTTATAATTCCATCCAAAAGCAAAGAAACCTAAGGTGTAATTAGCCTGTTAGCTCTCGATGAGGCACATGTGTGCTTTTTGAGTGGCCTTTTAAAATATTGAAAATACCTCTAGAACCCCCATTATTGCTTCCTGGGGCCTTTAGAGGGCTCAGGGACCAAGGTTAGAATTCATGGGAGGATCTAGTCAGGGGTTGGGAGAGGGAGTGTTGGTGTGGTGCTCCTTGGGGGGTCTGGGCCTCGTTGGAACCAACCACTGAAATGCAGATGGAAAAACTGTGCAGACGAGGATTTTTGCCGGCTTCACCCTTTTGCTTATGATAGTGCTTGGGGGCCACTGGGAGATGTTAGAGCCGTCTTGATCTGGCCTTCAGACCAGGCAGCAACCAGCCACCACGCCAGGCTGTCCCTCCCTGCCCCGATCCAGGCACCACTTCCACCAGCAGGGGACAGAGCATGAGGCAAAGGGCCATTTGATTCCCAGCATGTGACTCTCCAAGGCTCTGAGAGGTGCCACAGAGACGGTGGTGGGAGCAATGAGGCAGAACTTGAGAAAAATTTACACAGGAAGTGGTAAGGAAGCGCCCTCTCCCTTCTGAGGGTCTTTGAGAGTGGAATGGTTTCTTTGAAGGACGTACTTTCAGGTTCAGCTAACATCGGTGCAGCACTTCTGGACTGGGTTAGCTCATTGGATTCTTAAAGGCATTTCTCTGTGAGGGAGACGATATTACGCCACCCTATACGTAAGGAGTCTCGAGTGGTGCAAACGGTTAACCCACTTGGCTGCTAACCAAAAGGTTGGAGGCTCAAGTCCGCCCAGAGACTCCTTGGAAGAAAGGCTGGTGATCTACTTCCAAAAAATCAACCACTGAAAACTCCATACAGCACAGTGGCATCCTGACACACCTGCGGTCACCATGATTTGGAGTTGACTTGACGGCAAACATGTAAGGAAGCAAAGGACCCAGGAGGCTAAGGGACCAGGTCAGGATAATTTAGCTGGTAAATGGTAATGCCAGGGTTCACAACCAGGACACAATCAAGAATCTGAATTTGGACAATATGGTAGAGTCCTTCATATGCTACCTCTAATGGAAGAATGAGGAGCCTGGGTAGAGCAATGGTCGAGTGCAGGGCTGGTAACTGAAAGGTTGGTGGTTTGAACTCACCAGCAGCTCTATGGGAGAAAAGACCTGGCGATCTGCTCCCTAGCCTAGGAAACCCTGTAGGGCAGTTCTACTTTGTCTTATAGGGTAGCTATGGGATTAACGCGAAGGCACACAACAGCAACAACAATGAAAGAATATGACCTGTGATGACTTGCTCTTACTGCCAGGCACTATTTTGTCAGGAACTCCTCCTTTAGCTCAAGAAACATCTTTCCTTGGTCCTCACATCATCTCTCCTTTACCTATTGCTTCAGAGAATTGGTGTACAGGTTTTGTGTACACGTTTATGTATATAGGTTTTCATTTTTCAAAGATCTTTCTCACATTGGCTAATTTTCTTCTAGAAATCCCTGGGTGGTACAGACAGTTAAGTGCTTGACTACTAGGTGGAAGGATGGTGGTTTGAGCTCACCCAGAGGTACGTTGGAAGACAGGCCTGGCGATCCGCGTCCAAAAGGTCACAGCCTTAAAATCCGTATGGAACAGTTCTATTCTGCCCACGTGGGGTTGCCATGAGTCAGAACAACCAACAACAAAAACAAAATTGCCTTTTCCCAAGAACACGGGTAGGTAGGTGGAGCCAACCTTCTTGTTCCCATTTCATAGGTGCATAACCTGAGGTTCAGGAGTTACTTGACTTTGCCAATGATTTCTGGTTGACTAAATGAAAGGGAAATTTTCTGGCTCATATATTTGCCCTTTGAATTTCTCTAGGTCCAAGTTATGTACCCAGTGCAGTGCCCTTCTGATTTTCTTTTCTTTTTTGTTGTTTTTAAGAAAAGATTTTTATGCACTCCATTTTTGATAAAGAATCAGCTGTCCCACTCTGGGAAGTTTAATGTAGATGTCATTGTTGTTAGCTGCCCTCGAATCAGCCTGGACTCATGGCAACCCCATGTGTTACAAAGGGGTACAGCTTCATAGGATTTTCTGGTGGCACAATGGTTAAGCACTTGGCTGACAACTGAAAGGTTGGCGGTTTCAACCCACCAGTGGCCCTGCAGGAGAAAATACCTGGCAATCTGCTTCTGTAAAGATTACAGCCTAGGAAACCCTATGGGGAAGTTCCACTTTGTCATATAGGGTTGCTATGAATCGAAATTGACCTGATGGTACATAACAACAGCAAACACTTTATAGAAGCAGATCACCAGGCCTTTCTTCCATGGCACAGCTGGGTGGGTTCAAATCCACAACCTTTAGATTAGCAGCCAGTCAAACTGCTTGCTATAACAGGGCTCCTGTAGGGTCGATAACCAAAAAAAAAAACCAAATCCATTGTTGTTGAGTCCATTCCGACTCATAGCAATCCTACAGGACAAAGAAGAACTGCCCATAGGGTTTCCAAGGAGTGGGTGGTAGATTCAAACTGCCAACCTTTTGGTTAGCGGTCAAACACTTAACCACTGTGCCACCAGGGCTCCACAGTGTCAACAGAGGTTCCAAAATCTTTGTTGTTATTGTTAGCTGCCATTGAGTTGGCCCTGACTCATGGCAACTTTGCGCACAATGGAATGAAATGCTGGCCAGTTCTGCACCTTCCTTATGATGGGTTTTGGATGGGACTGTTGTGATCCATAGGGTTTTTTATGGGCTGATTTTTGGAAGTAGATCACCCGGCCTTTCTTCCTAGTTTGTCTTAGTCTGGAAGCTCTGCTGAAACCTGTTAAGCATCATAGCAACACGCAAGCCTCCACCGAAGTACTGGTGGCTGTGCATGGGGTGTATTGGTTGGGAATCGAACCTGGGCCTCCTGCATGGAAGGTGAGAATTTTACCACTAAATGGCCAACGCTCCCTCCAAAATCTTTAGATGGTTCAAAAATCTTATGAGAACAGGATTTTCCTGGTGTTTGCATGTATCTGTGTGGAGGGCCTGTGACCATCCATCATTTGAGACCTCAGAGAAGTTTAGCCTCACCAGGCCAGGTGAGAGCCTTGATCTGCTGAAGCAGTCAAACCAGCTAATAAGCGTGAAAGTGCTTTTGAAAAGCAGAGGACCCTGAGCCTGTGTGGGGACTTCAGTTACACAAACACATCTTGCCTGGTCAGGCTGGGGCCTGGCTGAGCAAGGTCTACGGGGCTGCTTTATATTTACTTACTGTGTTTGCTTATTTTTAAATAAACATTAACTGAGCATCTACTATTTACCAAACATTGTCTTAGGCCTGTGCACAGTCATTATCCTTTTGCATCAGGCTCCTATTTAATTAGGGTTTTGTTTGGTGAGAGGACTGGAGCGTCTGGTACAGGGTTAAAATAATCATAGACTTCTTTTCTTCCCTTCTTAGCTTTTCAGATTTTATTTCCCAGGAGATGGTGTTCAGATGTTTGATTTTACGATTTACGATGATGGAGGGTTTTTTTTTTTTTTTACATTAAATGCTTGCCAAAGAGGTGTGTTCTACTGAGGGTATACATCAGGCTGGAATGAGTCTGCGGCGAAGGCTGTTCCACCAGGGGGAGGGGACAGCAACATTAATAAACTGAGATCACAGAGGAGCAGGGGGTGGGGAGCCCAGGGCCTTTGTTGGAAAGATATTAATAGGGATAATGCCTACATTCTTAGCTGAAGAAACTATTTGATCTCCTGAGCATAGCTCTGATGTCTCTTATGATATGTATTAAATGCAAAACCCCCTCCACTCAGAAAGTCATTTGTCAAATCAAGCGGACTACAAAGTCCGGAGCCTCATAAAAAAAGCCAGGCGTGGCATGTCCGTCAGCAGCTGTACGGAGATGGAGGAAAGGGGCCTGGGGAAGCCTCCGTAGGATGGGGACCTGCCTAGCCAGCTCAGCGTGTCGGTGTACGGTCAGTTGAGGTACATGGTTTTGTTGGTCATGAGTCCGAGGTGGGGCAGTAATTAACCTGACATTAATACAGTGCCTATAATGTGCCTGAGAGAGGCACTTTTAAATCTGTTTTTTTCATCTAATTTGGACAATGATCTGATCAGCTAAGGGGCATGACTCCTTTTTAAGACTGGAGTAGGGTTAGGGGGAGCTGCTTGGTGGTGCAAATACTTAAGCGCTGGACTACTAACCGGAAGGTTGGCGGTTCCAACTCATCCAGAGGCACCTTGAAAGTAAGGCCTGATGATTTGCTTCTGAAAGGTCACAGCCTTGAAAACCCTATGGTGCACAGTTCCGCTCTGCACACACGAGATTACCTTGGGTTGGAATTGACTCGAAGGCAAGTTACAACAGCATGGTTAGGGGAGAAGGGAAAGGAAGGGAAGGAGTGGGTAGAGATGAGCCTCAAGCTACCCTTATGGGCCACTCTAACCTAAGACTAAGCAGAGAAAATGGATGATTTTTCACTGTAATTGGGGTAGGGGGTGTGCTTCTAAAAGAAGATCTTTCTGGTCAAAGTATCTCCCATGTTGGACTAAAGTCACTAATGAATCAGATTTTAAGCATGAGCCATGGACTCCAGGATCCCTCTGTTAAAATTTCCCCAAAATCCTCCGCGAGAGAAGCAAAGTCCCCCTGGCATCAGCGTGTGGTCAATTATCAGACTAGCGGAAAACTTGGAGGTTGGTTCCGTTGAAAGAAATGGGCAGCCAAAGCTTGCATGGGTGTATCTCACCCCTGCCCACCACCCAGGCATCAGCACAGACCAAGTGTCCTACCTTGGACCTGTAGAATCTTTGTTTTGTTCTCTGCACCTGATGTTCTGGCCGTAGCTGACAATAGCATATTGGTCACGTTTCCTCACCTGGAAAATGGGGAGGTTGGTGGAGGGTGTTGATAATTTATAGGATGCTGCTCTGGCCAGGGCCATTTGCTGTCTCTGGAATGGCCCTGGCTGTCAGAGGAGAGATGCTTCACAACCAACTGGGCAAAGAGGGTTTTAGGAAAACCAGACAAGAACAAAAAGAGAGCATCACCTGGGGCTGGAAAGGGAAAAGCAAAAGATGAACAGGGATCTTGTAACTGTGACCACGTGCATGGAGCAAGGGAAACAGTCATGGCCAGGATTTCTCAAGTGTTTCTTAGGCTTTGTGTGAAGAGCTTTTTATGCAATATCTGATTCTATCCTCAAAATTACCATTTGAAGAAGATACAATTATTATTCACATTTTGCAAATGAAGAAACAAAAAATCCAGCTGTCAAGTCGACTCTCACTCATGGTGACCCCGTGTGTGACAGAGAAGAACTGTGTTCCATAGGGTTTTCAATGGCTGATTTTTTGGAAGTAGACTGCCAGGCCTTTCTTCTGAGGTGCCGCTGGGTGGACTCCAACCTGCAGCCTTTTGGTTAGCAGTCAAGTGATAACAATTTGCACCACCCAGGGACTCCTTCAGACTAGGTCCAAAAGATTTTCTAGGCCCTAGAATGAAGAAAGAAATATGATCAGTTACATGTTCACTGGGACCGTAAGATCTGAACAAACCGGTAGCTTGAGAGAAACATAAATATGTCTGGTATTGAGATCAGAAAAAAAAATGTCTCTCATGAGATAACATGGATGATCCACTATCATAAAGCAACACAACTTTCAAACCATATTATACCAAAGTTTATACACCCAAACGAGCGCTGGCTGTTATGGAGCTCCCTGGCCCTTCATACATGCACGCAATATTCATGGCAAAATAACTGGAACTCCAGGAGGGAGGTGGCTCTTTACTTCCAGTGATGGAAAGGGGGCTCTGGCGCATACAAGGAAATGCACCCTTCCTGGAAATGGCAGCAGACTTTTCCAATGACACAGCCACAGCTGGAAAAGGAAATATCCTCAGTAGTAGCAAATTGTCATCCTGGAAAAAACTGTTTTAATTTTTGGAAGTAGAGTCAGACTCATTGAAATAAAGTAAATGTTTAAACTAAGATTCAGAGGCAGAAATGATAAGGCTGATTTTCTTGTACGGCCCATAAATCAACCCAATTTCTTGAGTGGACTTCCAAAAATCATTTGGCAGCAAGCCTTGGAATGAATGTATACGGCTTCCTGAGATGACAGCTTTGGGAATAGTGTTTATTTGTAGGAAAGGTTTTGGCGTATCGGTAAAAAAATCAGTTGTGTTATCTTAAGGGTCTTATTTCCCCAGTTAAAATATAAGACCCTGAGGGCCAGGGGCTCAGAGTGGATGCACAGCTTAACCTTGGTTGGTGTGAGTAGTACTTGACTCGGCCCTCCCTTCCCCTCCAGCTCCTTGCTCCTCTCAGAGTCTTCCCCTCCAACACCAACTCCATTCTCTGATGCTCTGAACAAAATCCTTGGAAGTACCCCAACTCTTCTTTTTGCCACTGTTATAGACTGATTTAGCCCTGGTGATGCTGTGATTAGGTGTTAGGCTGCTAACCAAAAGGTCGGCAGTTTGAATCCACCAGCCGCTCCTTGGAAACCCTATGGGGCAGTTCTACTCTGTTCTTGTGGGTTGCTACGAGTCGGATTTGATTCAATGTCAGTGGATTTAGTTTTTTTTTTTTTTCTATTGTAGTTTGAATTGTGTCCCCTAAAAATATGTTTTGGAATCCTAACTCCTATGCCTGTGGATGTAATCCCATCTGGGAATAGGGTTTTCTTTGTTATGTTAATAAGGCCATATTGTTGTAGTGTTTTAAGCCAGTTACTTTTGAGATATAAAAGTTGCAGATCAGGCCCAGGAGCAAGGAAGCACAAATAGGGAAAGACTGATGCCATGTGGAGATTACCAAGGAACTGAGGAAGAAAAACTGAAAGAGACAAAGATTTTCCTCCAGAGGGGACTGAGAGAGACTTCCTCTAAAGTCAGTGCCCTGAATTTGAACTCCTAGCCTCCTAACTGTGAGAAAATAAATTTGTTTGCTAAAGCTACCCACTGTGGTATTTCTGTTACAGCAGCACTAAGAAACTGAGACAGCCACCCTTCACATCCAATCTCTCAATAAATCCTGTTGGCTGCACCTTTAAAATATACCCCAAATAAGGATACTTCCCAGAACTGCCATTGTTTCCATCCACATCCACACTATCACCATCTCTAGTCTGGATAATTGCAGTGGCCTCCTTACTGGCCTCTCTGTCTCCACCTTTGGCCCTGTGGTCTATTACACACCTGTTGTTGTTGTTAGGAGCCGTTGAGTCGATTCTGACTCATAGCGACCCTATGCACAACAGAACAAAACACTGCCCGGTCCTGTGTCATCCTCATAATTTTTGCTGTGCTTGAGCCCATTGTGGCAGCCACTGTGTCAATTCATCTCGTTGAAGGTCTTCCTATTTTTCGCTGACTCTCTACTTTACCAAGCATGATGTCCTTCTCCAGGGACTGGTCTCACCTGATAACATGTCCAAAGTACATGAGATGAAGTCTCACCATCCTTGCATCTAAGGAGCATTCTGGTTCTACTTCTTCCAAGACAGATTTGTTCGTTCTTTTGGCAGTCCATGGGATATTCAATATTCTTCACCCACACCTAGTAGCCATTTAAGAAGCAGATCAAATCTCATCACTCGTCTGTTCAAAATCCTTCATTGGTTTCCGTGGTAGGCAGACTAATGGTCCACAAAGATGTATGTGGACTAATCCCTGGAACCTGTGCATATGTGACCCCATATGGCAACAAAGACTTTGACAATTGGTTAAGGGTACAGACCTTGAAATGAGGAAACTATCCTGGATTACTTGGATGGGCCCAATCTAATTACACGACTTTCTAAAAGTAGAGAACCTTTCAAGGGTGAGGTCAGAGAGAGAGATAAAGTTAGAAGAAGGATCAGGGAAATATGATGTGAGAAGGACTTGACCTTTTGTTGCTGGCTTTGAAGATACAGAAAAAGAGGTCATGAGCCAAGGAATGTGAGTGGCCTCTAGAAGCTAGAAAAGACAAGTAAATGGAATCTTCCCTAGAGCCTCCAGAAGGAATGCCATCCTGCTGTCACCTTGATTTTAACCCAGTGAGGCCCTTGTTCAACTTCTGGCTTCTAGAACTGTAAGATAATAAGTTTGTGTTTTAAGCCACTGAATTTGTGGTAATTTGTTATAGCAGCAATATGAAACTAATACAGTTTCTCAGTCACTTAGGTTAAATCCAAAGTTTTTATAATGGCCTTAAAGGACCTCTGTGATCTATTCCCCATTATCTCTGTGACTTCATCCCTTCTACTTCCCCTCTTACTTGCCCTACTCCAGTTACCCTGGCCTCCTTGCTCTTTTTCTGAACAAGCCAAGAGGGCTTTTGCTTCAGGTGTTTGCAGTCTGTTTCCTCATTCTGTGGTGCTGTTACCCCAGAGAACCACATGCATTCATTCAGTCTCTGCTCAATGCTTGAATGTCACCTTGCTAGAGAGAGGCCTTTTCACAGCACCTTACTAAAAACGGCACCCCCTGTTGGGTGTTATTTTCTGCCCTCTTTCCTCAGTGGTAGAATTATCCTTTTCCACGTGGGAGACCGAGGCTCAATTCTCAGCTAATGCACTTCACGTGTAGCCATCATTGTCTGTCAGTGGAGACTTGCCTCTTGCTAGGATGTTGAACAGGATTCAGTGGACAATAGAGCTTCCAGACTAAAACAGATTAGGAAAGAAGGCCGTGTGATCTGAAAATCAACCAGTGAAAGTCCTGCGGATCACAACCATCGGATCTACAACCAAATCATGGGGATAAAGCAGAACTGGGCAGCATTTTGTTTCATTGAGTGTGGGGTCACCATGAGTTGGGGGCTGACTTAATGCCAGCCAGCGACAACTCTTATCCTGCTTTGCTCTTCTTCGTAGAAGAAGTACTAAGGGCTCATAGTATGTACTCCCACCTGACACACACACAGACATACACTCACAAATACTTTTATGTTAGTTGGTTTTTGTTTGGTTATTGTCTGAATCACCCATTGGAAAGTAAGCTCCAAGAAGACAGGGGCTGGCACCTGATTTTTATCTCTGGTATATCCCAGTGCCTAGAATATGGTACACAGAAGTTGCTCAATAAATATTTATAAAATTAGTGAAGAAAAAATGGCCAACAGGTATTTGTCATTTGCTATAAACCGTTTGCTGTAAAATGCTGATAGTTGCTAGCTTTAGTTGGACGTAAAATTAGCACTCAAAAATAAATGCCCCAAATGGAGGATTCTTTTTGGATAATTTTTATTCTTAGCATTGTTCTTTTCTTTACATTATGATAAGAACTAGCTGTTTGAATCCAAAGCCCAGAGAACGAATAATATTACCCCTGTTCCTGCAAGCTACCTGGATGACTACTCTCCTTAGCAACCCAGGGCTGAAGGATCCAGGACAGCTCTCCCTACCTAGCCTGGTGACCTTGGGCAAACCCCTCTGGGCCTTCATTTCCTCCTCTGTAAAGTGGAGGAGCACTGGACTAGACGACCATTCCTTGGGCCTCTCCTACCTCTAATATCATCAGCACCCACTGATCCTATGACTATTTGGCTTGTTCATGACGGTTAACTGTAAGGAGGTTTGGGCACCATTTCTCTGACTGCCTTTGGAAACAGATGATCCATTGTGCTTGGGCTCTGGACTTGCTCCAGATTCCCAGGAGGGTTATTTCCCCCTGAGATGAGAAAGCACAGGTGGAGTGTGGGTGTGTGTCATCATGAGAAGACAGGAGAGGTGGAGCTTGAGGTGGAGATGAAACAAACAATGCAGGGAGCCCAGGGGAGGAAGGACAGGGAAGAGAAACACATCATGACACATAAAAGATTCTTAAGGTCTTAGAAAAAATCTTGAATCTGACTGAAGGAGGGAGGTAGGTAGCCAAGTTAGGAAGTAGTTTGGGAGCCTGAATTTTTAACTGACTTCTTTAGACAACTATTTGGAAAAATCTAGTAAAAGTGAAGCTATGCATAAACTATGTCCCAGTCATTCCACTCCTAGTATTTATAACCTAAAGAAACTCTTAGATGTGTGTAGCAAGAGATAAGAATATTCATGGTACCACTATTAGTTATAGTATAGGAGGGAACAACCCACTCTCCTTTGATAGCAGAAGGTATAAATAAATGGTGGTACATTTATACAATGGAATACTATATAGCAGTGGAAGTGAATATATTTTTTTCATCATATCAACACAGATGAATCTCCCAAGTTGCAGAAGAACATGTGTATTATGAACTCAATTATATAAAGTTCAGATTCATGCAGAACTCAGTAATATGTCATTGCATATATTTATGTACCTACACACAGGAGCCCTGGTGGCTCAAACCACCATCTTCTCCGTAGGAGAAAGATGTGGCAGTCTGCTTCCCTAAAGATTTACAGCCATAGAAACCCAATGGGGAAGTTCTACTCTACCTACAGTGTTGCCGTAAGTCAGAATTGACTCGATGGCAATGGGTTTATGTATATACACATATAGTAAAACTACTGAGAAAAAAGCAAGGTTTAAAAACGTAAAACTCAGGAGAGTCGTTACCCTGGAGAGGGGAGATAAAGACACACAGGTGGATGCTAAAGGATTCATAATGTTCTACATTTTTGGCTGTCTGTTGGGGATGTGAGTTTTGTTTTATTATTCTTAATACCTTCTATATATGTTCCACCACTCATCTATGAGTTTGTTATACTGTAGTGGCTTTCATGTGGCTATGATGCTGGAAGCAATCCCACCAATATCTCAAATACCAGCATGTGTACCCAATGGTGGACAAGTTTCAGTGGAGCTTCCGGATTAAGACAGACTAGGAAGAAAGGCCTGGCAATCTACCTGCAAAAATTAACCAATAAAAACCTTATGAATCACAACAGAACATTGTTGGTCTTGCTAGCCTCGGACACATCATTAGGAGGGATCAATAGCTGGAGGAAGACACCATGTTTGGTGAAGTAGGCTGCCAGTGAGGACGAGGGAGACCCACAGTGAGATGGATTGGCACAATAGTCACAATGATGGACTTGAACATGCTAGCAATTATGAGGATGATACAGGACCTGGCAATGTTTCGTTCTGTTGTACATAAGCTTACCATGAGTTGGAGTCAATTCTATGGCAGCTATCTATCTATGTATGTTATTTACATTATTATGTATATGAAATATTTTACCATTAAAAGAAGATTAATTAAAGCAATGAAACAAAATAAAATATAAGCTAAACTGGACAGAAATCTAGGCTTTGCCCTTTATTAACTAGAACCTGAGCAAGGCTCCTCCCCTGTGGCTAATGGTATCTCCTCATTGGAAGCTAAGGAGAAAACCAGGAATCGAATGAGGAGGTCCTGTACACAGCATGTGTTCAGCAATAGGGAGTGATGATGATGATATTGATGAAGATGAAAGTGAGTGAAGAACCTCTAAGAGCAATTAAAATGATTTTATCCTACCCAAAATGATGGTAAGTATTTCAAAATGTTCAATAGTAATAATTAACCTGAATATGAAGCTTTGGAGTTTGCAAGCCCTGTCTCTTTCTTGGAGTCCACAACTCTTTGAGGAAAGTGAGAGGAGATAAATTTGCTAAAAAAAAAAAAAAAAAAAGTGGACTAAAATAATAAATTGAAAATTTCACCATTACAATAAAAAAAAAAAAAAATGGGAGATGTTAAATCCGATGCTCTCTAGATCAAGTAGAGCACAAGTCAGTAAAGCTATAGGGTATTTGGAAACCCTGGTGGCATAGTGGTTAAGAGCTATGGCTCCTAACAAAAAGGTCGACAGTTCGAACCTACCAGGTGTTCCTTGGAAATCCTATGGGGCAGTTCTACTCTGTCTTTTAGTGTCCCTATCAGTCGGCATCAACTCAACAGCAATAGGTCGAGTATAAAGTATTTTAATACACCAGCAAACCAGATCTGACTGGTAGACATGTAGGGAGCCTTGTATCCTATAATTGGGGAATACATATTCTTTCCAAGTGTACACGTTGCATAAAAAGATATAAATATGTACACATATATTAGGCAATAAAGCATGCATTACCAAATTAAAAAAAAAATTGGGAACATACAGATCATGTTTTCTGACCACAATGCAATTGAGTTATAACAAAAAGATCACCTAAACATACACATGCATGCATGCAAACAAACACACATAAACACATGCCCACACACATTTGGAAATTTAAGCATACTTCTAAATAACTCATGGACCAAAGGGGGAAAAAATAATGGAAAATCTAGCAGAAATGGTTTAAAAGTTATAAGTGTCTTGTACTCTTTGATAAGCTTGGACTAGCCTTGACTATGGTAAGTTTGGGCTGGACAGAACTATGTGGGTGATGTTTGTCTTTGGTCCTTGCCTTCCCGGATTCATCTCTCCTTTCCAGGCTTTAATCAACTGCCTGTTGTCTTCATGCCAATGCATTTACTGCTTTTCTCCCCGTCACTCCTTTTTGTGATACAAAAATTCCCAGCTAACAGTCAAGGGTGGAAGAGAACACATGTTTTTTGAAGGCTGGCTATGTGCCAGAGCTGGGTCCTGGGTATCCAATGAATGAGACGCAGTCCTTACCCATGAAAAGCTCCCAGTCAAAAGGGAGAAAGAAATATTATATTTATATATAATCGTGGGACCCACCACCTCTCTGTCCATTTGTCATACTGTGGTGACTTGTGTGTTGCTGTGATGCTGGAAGTTATGCCACTGGTATTTCAAATACCAGCAGGGTCACCCAAGGTGGACAGACTTCAGTGGAGCTTCCAGACAGACAAGGAAGAAAAGCCTAGTGATCTACTTTCAAAAAGTAGCCAATGAAAACACTATGGATCACAGAATATTGTCCAAAACTTTAACTTGATTACTTTGGGTGTGTGATCAGGTAGGACTGATTGCTGCAGAAGGACATCATGTTTGGCAAAGTGGAGTGCCAGCCAGGCAAAGGAAACCCTCAATGAGAAGGATTGACACAATGGCTAAAACAACGGACTCAAACATACCAGTGATCATGACCACGTTATACAAAGAGTCATCATGAATCAGAGCCAACTCGATGGCCTTGAACAACAATAACAATCGTGGGACTGGGCGATAAGTGTCTTTGTGGAGGTCTCCATGGAGAGTCCTTGGAATGAAGAGGACAGGATTGAGTGCACATGGAGGGAGTGGGGTGAAATGTAGAAACTTGGCACAAGGAGAAAAAACCTCAGGTGGACCTTGAAGGGTTGGGTGGAGCTCTTCAGGAACAGAAATGGAGGAAGGACGAATGGAACAGCAGAGAAAAGACAGATGTGGAAGAACCTGGTTAGTCAGGGAAACACTGAGGAGCCTGGCATGAAGCGTAGCTCACTGGGGATGTGGCTGAGGGCGGTGAAAGGCCGCTATCTCCCTGCAGGTGCTCAAACATGAGAGACCTAGAATTTGCA
This sequence comes from Loxodonta africana, assembly GCF_030014295.1. Classification (NCBI taxonomy): domain Eukaryota; kingdom Metazoa; phylum Chordata; class Mammalia; order Proboscidea; family Elephantidae; genus Loxodonta; species Loxodonta africana. The sequence goes on from NC_087342.1 coordinate 108,640,367, forward strand.
TGTAAGGAGATTGAGGCTAGTCCACGGGAGAATGGGAGTTAGCAAAGGTTTTTAGGCAGGGAAGTGACGAGGACTGATGTGGGTTTTTTAAAAAGCAGTTGCTGGCAGAGGAGAAGATGAATGGGCGGGAGGAGAGAGCAGCTCAGGGCAGCCAACAAGGAGGCTGCTGGATGGCCGGGGTGAGAGGTGATGAAAGCATGATAAATGGATTCTAAGATGTTGGAGACTGATACTCAGTGTGTTATCCTTACCAGGAATGTTTATGTTTTGACAGGGGACACTACCTTAACCCAAAGGAATAAAACACTAAAGGTGGTAATCCCTTGTATTGTGAAAAGCCAAAGGCAGACAGGCTTTTGGGTAAGGGGCTTAAAGGGGACCTTAGGGGTCCTTTAAGTAGGTACCATGTAGGCGGGATGGCTACACTGTCTTCTAAGGTGTCCTTGCTTGTGGTCAACGTAAATCTTAGTCCATGTTGCATTGTTAGTGTTATGAAAAGAATTGTGGCTAAAACTGTATAAAAATATAATTCGACTAGATTTGAAAAGGAAAAGGAAAGTCCTTTCTCCACCTAGGCCATCCAAGACACAGGCTAAACCTTAGCCAATCGGTCCCACAGAGCACTTACTCTCACCTAGCTGGTCAGTGTGATGACATAGTGGGTGGGAACCTAGGCCCGGGGCCAGTCTGGAGGGTAGGAGGCTCTTCTGCCAAATCAGTCCTGGCACAGAAACTGCTGCAGGGCTGCCAATGTGTTGGGAGCCACAGGGCTGGGGGAGAGGCCGGAGCGGGGGCTCCATGGGGGGAGAGACTCACACTCAGCGAAGCTCCTACAGGGTCTTTGGGTCTGGGATCAGGACTCTTGCTGAAACAGCTTCTCCAATCCTGAGCATCCTGGCTCCTGCTTGAGTGGTCAGAGAAGGTGTTTGGTATCCATAGTGATAAAGCTAATGAAAAGAGTGATCCTTTCCACATTTAAAGATGATGTATATTTATCTTCACCCCGCAGGACTGGGTGAAGTTCTTTCTGTTTTGGCGGGCATGAGTTTCCCTGAGCCATTCACACTGTCACTTGGCCCCTTGCCATCTACATAGGCAATCAAGTTAGCTGACTGAGGTTGGGGGGAAGGAAGAGTCCATGGCTCAAGGCTATGACCTACCTGGGCCACCTGATAATCCCAAACTTGGCCTTGTGAGCATGACGTCTTGTACACGCTTGGCTCAGTTTTCCCTGGCTCCTTCCTAGACTGGCCTCTGCCACCTCTTCCCCATCCCTACATGTTTCTCTGAAGGCATAAATGAACAGGTGCACCCAGAGTCAACACAGCTCCAAGAACAGAGGAGCTCAGATTTTCCTAGGGCCTAATTTCATCAGAGGCTAGTGCTTCCAGCTGAGCTCTGGCACCAGCATCACGGATGCCCTACCAGGGCCCAAGCACTGCCAGGGCCTGAGTGTACTGGCAGCCCAGATGGTGATCCACAGGAGCCCAACTTCTTCCTGCAGCTGTCTTGGCTCTCGCTTGTGCCTACCCTTGTAAAAAACAGGCCTGTGGTCAATCAGATAAGCAGATGTGATGGGAGATGGATGGTCTGGGCAGGGAAGGGAGGGCTGGGGCCTGGCTGCTTCTCAGTCTCTGCTGTTTTCCTCACATCCTAACCCAAGACCACTGTGGTCCACAGTGGTCCAGCCAGTGGAAACTGGTGGTGGCTGGCACTTGGTTTTCCAGAAGGCTAGAATTTGGCCTGAAGGAGACAGAAGCCAGCCAGAATCATCTGCATACTTGGCTAACACGGAGGGGAGATAGAAGGTAGGTGGAAGATGAGCCCTAAAATTTGTAGTAGATAACTCTAGAAGCAGAGTCCCTGGGTGGTGCAAATGGGTAACACTCTTGGCTGTTAACCAAAAGGTTGGAGGTTCAAGTCCACCCAGAGGCACCGTGGAAGAAAGGCTTGGTGACTTTTTTTCTGGTAAAAAATAAGCCAATTGAAAACCTTATGGGGTACAGTTCTACTCTGACACACAAGAGATCACCATGAGTTGGAATCGATTTGATGGCAACTGAAAAAAAAAGATGGCAACATTTTTTGCTTACATGTTTGGAAACATGTTTCAGCTTGGCTAAGGGCTTGAGAACTTCTGTGAAGATTCTGGGGTGTTCTGGAATACTGATGGTCATTTGAACTCCAGCATTTTGTATCTTTTGTGAAGGGACTTTCAGAAGACATTCAGTCTCTAAAACCTGGTCCTGCCCCCAATTCAGCCCCCCTCACAGCCTTTAAACACCTTTTTCCTTTCTAACTTGGCCTGGGGCCAGAACAAGCCTAGGCAAAACGTGTGAGGAAGACAGCCTTGTGGGGACTCTTTTCCCAATCCCATCCAGGCTCGGTGGGGTAAGATTTCCTCCTCCTCTCCTCCTCACCTTCCCTAAGTGAGACTTCTTAGAATCTTTCAGCGTTAGAGCCAGAGGGGCCCTGAGGAGAACAGCGAGTCCTCGGTCTTCAATTTTTACGTACCCTTGCCCTTTACTGAGAAGCCCAGCAATTTTATGCTGACCAAATCCTGACCCCTGACCCAGGACAGGGCCTATTTTTTTTTTTTTTTAATCACTAGCCAAGATTTTGTAGAGCTTTATATCTAGTGATGTGAATTATTAAAGTAGTTAAAAAAAATTCTGGATATAAAATTAAATTACAGTAAGGGATGTATTTCTATTAAAGTTCTCAGTCATGGGGGAGGGGGTTTCACTTGATCCTGAGGGCAGTGGATAATCATTTATGTAGCTCAGAATACAGGCAAAGCTCAGGGCTCAGTGACTTACACATTTTGTCATTTAATCCTCTCATCAATCTCTGTTGAGATTGAGAGCCCCATTTTACAGATAAGGAAACTGAGGCTTGGGGAGGCTAAGTGACTTGTCCCAAATTCCAGAGCTTAGAAGGGCAGAGGCAGGATTAGAAGTCATGCCTATCAGGCTTCAAAACCCACATGCTTTCCAAAGTGCCAGGTGGCTTGGGAGCTGTCATCTCTCATTATGGCATTTCTGGGTCTCTGTCTCACCATTTCCAGGTTAGTCCCATGTCCCCCAGTCCCTTTTCAGATGTAATGTTTGGCCCAAGTTCTCTCAGTAGGGCACCTCGTTTTGCTTGCAGTGCCCACCCCAGCACACAGTTGGGCCTGTTAAAAGCTTACCTATCCGTATGACTGAGCTTACTACCATGAAACCTCTTGAGACCTCTTCTGTCCTTTCTGTAAATGCAGACCCCATTCGGTTGTACCCCGATAACTCACTGCCTCCTACTGTCCACTGTGTCTCTAAGGTCCCCTGTATAGGTGTGGCCTTGGCTTAGGCTGTGCAACTTCTGCTTCCAACTTAGGGGTTCATCCTGCAGACCTTAGCATTCACCCTCACCAGCACTTTGGGAAGCATCCAGGGCTGGGAGAAAGGGGAAACACGTCAGGAAGAGGAGGGCAATGCCCTAGAGTGGAATAAGTTTTGGCCAAGAAGTGATGTTGGTCAGGGGCCACCAGAGTCTCAATCCCTGAGATTCCTGGTATAAGGAAGAGACAAAATAGAAGAGTTGTTGGATAGGTATCGTGAGGATGGTGAGAGGCGAGACAGAGGGTAGATACTGTGGATGTGCCTCAGCTGTCACTCCTCATGGTGGGTGACTGAGGAGCTGTGTGCATAAGGGGAAATTTTTTCTACCATTGCACAGCAGTGACATTTTTTTTTCCTAATCTAGAGACAGCTGGGGCTGAAGCTCAGAGCCCCACAGAAGACCTGCCATCTGGTCTGCCCCTTTAAAAGCCTGAGGGATTTCATGTCCTAGAGCAGAGCAGAGGGGCAGAGAAGTAGTCTGGTAAGTAAGACTCTTAATAAATTCTCTCTTCCTCTGTTCCCATGCCCACTTGTTGGGTAACGTCATGTAACCTCTTGCCCACCAGACATAGTTCATCTGCAAGGGACCTGCTGCCCTATGAGGCGGGCAGAGCAACAACATGGAATGTATCCAGCAACAACCATGTTCATCACGGGAGACCCAGTGGTGAACAAGACCCGGCTGGTTCCTGTTATGGATTGAACTGTGCCCCTTTCCCTGTCCCGTGTATGACAAAGTCCTAACCTCTGGCACCTATGATCGTGACTGTCTTAGTTACCTTTACCATAAATAACAGACAAGTGGCTGGCTTTAAAAAACAGGCACTTATTTTCTTACAATTCTGGAGGCTACAAGTCCAAAACAGGGTCTTGGCCTCATCTAATCTTTCTGTGGTCTTCTCTCCTAGTTTCTGATGTCTGTTGTCTATCCTTGGTGTTCCTTTGCTTCTAGATGGGTCTTTGCATGGCATCTGTCTCCCCCTAGGGTGAGTTTCTGTGTCTCTTCTGCTCTTTTGATAATTTAGGAATGATTAGGTTTAGGATTCATCTTATTCTGGGATGACCCCATTAAAATAACAAAAACTTCTATTTCCAAATAGGATCATATTTCTAGGTATAGGCAGTCCCTGGGTTATAAACGTCTGACTTATATACAACCTGTAGTTTCGAACCAACCCCCCGCAAAGCCTATTATGTTAAAAATTTGAGGTACTAACAATGATTTGTGATAACAAACAGGTGCACATCAAAACATAACTATTATTATTAGTGTATTATTATGTTAAAGATGTTTTAGTGTACCTGGAAGTGTTTCTTTAATGATTTTTATGCATGGAAAGTACACTGTATACTATATATTAAGACAAACATTTGACTAACTGACGTTAGAAACAAATCGTACCTGTTTCGCCTTACATACAAATTTGACTTAAAGACAGGTTTAGTAATGAAACTTGCTTGTAATCCAGGGACTGCCTGTACAGGGGTTAAAGATTTCAACACATATTTTTGGGGGACAGAATTCAATTCCTTTGAGTGACCTTGTTTGGAAATAGGGTCTTTGAAGATGTTATCAGTTAACATGAGGTCATACCAGAGTGGTGTTGTTGTTAGGTGCCATCAAGTCAGTTCTGACTCATAGCGACCCTATAGGACAGAGTAGAACTGCCCCATAGGGCTTCCAAGGAGAGACTGGTGGATTTGAACTGCCGACCTTTTGGTTAGCAGCTGAGCTCCTAACCATTGCACTACCAGTGCTCCCATATCAGAGTAGGTGGGTCTTAATTCAACATGAGTGGTGTCCTATAAAAGAGAAGAAACAGAAATACGGACAGGGGGAAGATGGTCATGTGAGGATGGAGTTATGCTGCAGCTGCAAGCTAAGGACTGCCTGGGGCTGCAAGAAGCTGAGAGAGACGGGAAAAGACCTTTCCCTAGGGCCTTTGAAGAGAACATAGCTCTGCCAACATCTCAAATTCAGACTACTGGCCTCCGGAACTGAGGGAGAGTAAGTTTCTGTTGTTTAAAGCCACCCATCTTGTGGTACTTCTTACGGCAGCCCTAGGAAACTAATACAATCCTCTTCCTCTAGAAACATACTTGCTACATCTGTGACATTAGTGTCTTAGCCTTTCTGAACCTTAGCTTGTTTACTTACCTGTTCACGTTGTTAGCTGCCATTGAGTCAGCTTGGACTCATGGCAACCCCATTTACAACAGAACTAAAAGTTACCTGGTCCGCCATCTTCACGATTGTTGGTGTGCTCAAGTCCGCTGTTGCAGCCACTGTATTCTGAGTGCCTTCTAACCTAGGTGGCTCATCTCCTGGCACTGTGATAGATAATATTCTAATTTTTGGAAGTAGATAGCCAGGTCTGTCTAGTCTGTCTTAGTCTGGAAGTATTGCTGAAGCCTATTTACCATGGATGACTCTGCTGGTATTTGAAATACTGGTAGCATAGCTTCCAGCATCACAGCAACATGCAAGCCACCACAGTATGACAGGCTGACAGACAGTGGTGGAAGCTGATAGCAGGTGATATGAAAGTGAGCATGGACATGGAAGAAAGTGCAGACAGGAAGAAAAAACAAGAACCAAACTTTTAAAATATCTGTTTGTATGTTCATTTATTTATATTATCCATCTTCCTTCCCAGGTAGCATGTAAGGTGGCTAAAGTGACCAGGAGATAAACAGGGATATATGCAGTGTGATACAGTGAAAAAGGCATAGCTTGAACACTGGCCAATCCAAATCCTCTACCTTTTATTAGCACTGTGATCTGAGACCAGTTACTTAACCTCCCCGAGCCTCAATTTTTCTCAACTCTAAGATAATGATTGTTGTAAGGATTAGATACAATGTATATAAAGTGTCCAGCAGAGTGGCTGCCTGACTGCCTGGTGTATAGTAGGTTTCAAGTGAATGTAACCCATTATTATGTCATTTTAGACCAAAAAGGAAAGGAGAGAAGGAATATCACCATCATCACCATTATCGATATCATCATCATCATTACCATCATCACCGTCACCATCATCACCGTCGCCATCACCATCATCATAATCATCCTCACCCGCATTATCCTCATTGTCACTAATGTTTATTGAGTTCTCGCTATGAATCAGGCAGGCACTTTTCCAAGTTCCTTACATGTATCAACTCATGTAATCCTTACAACCCCAGGAAATAGGAACATAAGGAAAGAGAAGCATAGAGAGGTTAAGTAGCCCATCCGAGATCACATGCCTGGGATGTGGAGGACCTGAGATAGGCTTCATCAGTTGTGTAAGGTGATGGCTCCTGCCTGAGCATAGCAAAAAAACAAAACCAAATCTGTTTCCGTCAAGTTGATTCTGACTCATAGCGACCCTATACAACAGAGTAGAATTGCCCCATAGGGTTTCCAAAGAGTGGCTGGTGGTTTCGAACTGCTGACCTTTTGGTTAGCAGAGCTCCTAACCACTGTGCCACTAGGGCTCCTGCCTGAGCATAGGGCCAACCTAATCCTACACATGCCCTGGGATATAATTAGATGAGAAGACCAGCAGCCTTTCTGCTGCCCGGGGTTGGAGAGAGAGCACAAGATGTGGCTCAGCTGCTTCCTAGTTGCAGGCCTTTTAAGATTTATTTCAATGTCGTACCTAACAGATTGACAGAATGGATATGAGAGAATTCTAATCTACAAGGCAATATTTAAGCTAGAGGCATTACAATTACTGTTGGGAATAAAATATAACATCAGCAAGGAACTTGGACTTCAGAAAAATTTTAAGTCTCCTCTCTCCACAAGAAATGGTTCCTTCTGTTCCCCCCACCAACCCCTGCAGAACAATGCGGAACAAAGGAGCCCCACCGATTCCCAATTCCCTCCTTATAGCCCGTAGTTTGATGTCCTCAAGCGGGTCTGTCACCTTGCCCCAACAGCCACAGATGAGATGCAGCAAACTTACCACCCTTTGGCGCTTGTACTATTGGAAATAAACACACAGAGGAAATCTCTGGTCAAAATGCATGCAATGTTCCTTTAAAAAACACAGGCGCTTTCTAAGACAGCCATTTGACTTGGCCATGAGGCACTCATGGCTCCAAATTAAACAAGAGTGTTAGTGAATTGAGCCAATTCATCTGCTTTGACCCAATGTAAATGTACGCACCAGTGTGGCCACGGGTGTCTGTACAGCTAGGGAGTGTTTACACAGTGAAAACGGAGCCTGGACAGTCAGGATTTGATCCCTCCTTCCCACTTGGCCTCTGGTGCTCAGCAGATTCTGCCCTTTCTTGTTCTGAGGTGGAAATTCTCTGTATGGGGTGAGCTCGCTGCCTGGGAGTCCGATGCCCCAGCAAAGGAAACAATGAGCCTCTTGTGATGTTCTTTTCCTTCCTGAGTTTTGGGGCCATTGCCGGAAGTATGGGCAACAGATAGCTAGGAACTGAAGAAAGAATTGGCAAAACGGGGCAGACTGAAATGCTCCTTTGCACCCAGCACAGGACCGTCCACTAGGAAATGTGTCATCTGTAAGTGGGGAGATTTGAAAACGGAACTTTCAATACATGAGCAAGGTGTAGATAATCTGTCAACTTTTATCACCGTCTTATTACAAGCCCATTTTACAGATGAGGATGCTAAGGTATAGAGTGGTTGAACAACTTGCCTAGAGCCACACAAGTAGCAGGGGCATATCTGGGAGCTCAGGGAATCTGGCTCCAGAGTCGATGATCTCAATTAGCTAGGTTTCCTCTTGTTGCCTCACTCTACGGAGTTGCCACAGTAAGAAAGTCAGTTTTGGCCCGCTATGAGAGCTGACTCTGCTATGTAATAGGTATGGACTTGGCAAGTTCATTCATTTTTCTGGGTCTCAGTTTCCTTCTCTGTAAAATGGAAGCAATATTCATGTTACACATTCTTCAGGATTATACTAAAGAACAAATATGGAAAATGTATGTGAAAGAGGTATGCAAACTACGAAGGGGTAAGCAGTTAAGAATTACACGTTTATAGTGTTTTTTTGACTTAACAATGTGTTTCATTCATGCTACTTCACACCAACTCTTGGAGGCAAGTTTTATTAATCCCAGTTTCAATATGAGAAAATTGACATGCAAAGAGAGAATGTGACTTGCCCAGGGTCCAGGACTTAAACGAAAGTCTTCTGAATTCAAGCCTGAGACTCTTCTACATGACTCTTTTGTACTAACACAATACTGTGTTCACACGGCATAGGCCATATCTTGTTCTTCACTGAATTTTTAAATCTCTTTGATCATATATCACAGTACCTTGAACATGGAAAGAATTTTGTTAGGATCCTGCCTTGACCAAATAAATAACGACTGGATGAAGAAGAGGCTTGCTTAACCAGAAACTTGGGGAAGTGCAAGCTCTGATTGAGTTTTCTGATGAATCTAGAATCATTCTAATACAAGGCATCAAAAAGACATCTAAAATGTTGCAGTTCACTTTTTCCCTCAGGAAGAGAGGTGTAATGCAAATAAGTGGATCTTTTTTGGTTGCCTAATTTTTAATGATCTTACAATGTCTCCTAGTCATGGAATTATGAAACTTTCAAGATGACAATGGATCTCAGAAATCATCTGATTCAATTTACTGCTCAGTGGATAGAGCCCTTCATCAGTATGAACCTCAATTGGTGGCTTGAGACCAGGTCAACTCATTCCTCTCTCTGTCACTTTTTACTGTTGAAATCAAATAAACTGGATTCAGGCACGAAACCATTCACAACTAATGTAACCTTGAACAAGTTCCTTAAGCCTTCTATGCCTCAGTTTCCTAATTTGTAAAAGCATGCTGTGACACCTTGCTTTTTTCGCTTAACCACACAACTGGGAGATTTTTCAATATCAATATACAGAATTGCTTAATTCTTTTAATGTGTGTGTATGTATGTATAAAATTATGTAATCAGTCCCCTATCAATATAGATTGTTTCCCATCTGTCTTAGCTATCTAGTGCTGCTATAACAGAAATACCACAAGTGGATGGCTTCAACAGAAGTTTCTTCTCTCACAGTCTAGTAGGCTAGATACAAGTCCAAATTCAGGGCATGTCAGCTCCAGGGGAAAGTTTTCTATCTCTGTTGGTTCTGGAGGAAGGTCCTTGTCATCAATCTTCCCCTGGTCTAGGAGCTCCTCAGGCTTAGGGAACCTGGGTTCAAAGGATGCATTCTGCTCCCAGCGCTGCTTTCTTGGTGGTATGAGGGCCCCTGTCTCTCTGCTCGCTTCTCTCTTTTATAGCTCAAAAGAGATTGACTTAAAACACATCTTAATCCTGTAGATTGAGTCCTGCCTCATTAATATCACTGCCTCTAATCCTGCCTTATTAACATTATAGAGGTAGGATTAACAACACATAGGAAAATCACATGAGATAACAAAATAGTGAACCATCACATACTACTGGGATCATGGCCTAGCCAAATTGACACATATTTTGGGGGGGGACACAATTCAATCCCAAACACCATCTTCTGCAATTGCAAACACTCCTACAATAAATCTCCCTGAACAGAAATAAATAAAATAGTACCTACTTTGCAGATTATTGTTAAAAATAAATCAATTCATATAAACCACTTAGAACAATGCCTGGAACACAATAATAAGCACTCTATAAATGCTAAAAAAAAAAAAAAAAAAAAAAATTTTTTTTTAATTATTTTTATTTTTGCCAATTGAATAATTGGAATTATTGAAAGAGGAAACTCTGGAGTAATTGGAGGAGGAGACAAAGTGAGAAAACGTGCTAACCTGTTGAGGGAATGTATCCGTTACAATTAGGTTTAGCACTGAGCAACGGTGTAAACAAGGCAGAAGTTTATTTACACCTTGTGTTCCTGAAGTTGATGGCCTCCAGGCCATCAGTCCAGGGTTGGAATGGCAGTCCATGGCATCAGGTATCCAAGCTCCTTCTATCCTGATCCTCCACTATGTGTGGCTTCTGTTTTCAAGGTTAACTCATGGTCTCAGATGGCTGCTGGAGCTCTAACCATTTATATCTACATTCCAGATAGGGGAGAAGAAAAAGGCTGGGAGAAGGTAAGGGAGAGAGTGTATAACTTTGTTTTTAAGCCCACCTCCAGGAAGTTACACACGCTATTTTAACCTCACTGGCCAGAACTTGGAAACCCTGGTGGCGTAGTGGTTAAGTGCTACGGCTGCTGACCAAAGGGTTGGCAGTTCAAATCCACCAGGCGCTCCTTGGAAACTCTATGGGGCAGTTCTACTCTGTCCTATAGGGTCGCTATGAGTCGGAATCAACTCAATGGCACTGGATTTGTTTTTTTTTGGTTGGCCAGAACTTAGTTACATGGTCTTGCTTAAACGTCAGAAAGGCTGGGAGACACAGATTTTTTTTTTCTTTAATATTTTATTGTGTTTTTGGTGAAGGTTTACACAGAAGTTTAGGTTCCCATTCTACAGTTTCTACACAAGTTGTTCACCAGCATTGATTACATTCTTCCCAATGCCTGAACTGTCCCATTATTTCTGTTCTGGTTGTTTCGTTTCCATTAATCTAGTTTTCTTGGCCCTTTACATTCTCATCTTTGTTTTAAAGTAATTGTTGACTGTTTGGTCTCATATGGGTAATTTTTCAAAGGAGCGCAGTACTTAAAGGTGATATTCATTATTTTTGAGCCAATTTGATATTCAGCTACAAGGTGATCTCAGGGGTTAGTTTCAGTTCGATGATTGAAGAGTACCTCAGGGCAATAGTCTCAGGGAATATTCTAGCCTCAACCAGTCTGATAGGTCTGCTTTTTGTTTTTAGGGATTTGAGCTTCTGTTCCAGAATTTTCTCTTATTCTAACAGGTCCATCTATTATGGCCCTGATTAGAACAGTCAGTAGCTAGTTCTTCTGGTCTCAAGGCAGATGAGGCCGTGGTTCAGAAACGTAGTTTCAATCTGGAAGCCAGGTGCCCCACAAAAAAATCATGGACCTCAGTACTCTGGAAGAAAGGGAGAATAGATTTGGGGAAGGGCAGTCCTGCAACCTTTGCTTTGGTAATAGGGCGTCTTTTGGGCCAGGCTAAAAATTTTTGATCTATGCTGTAGGGCTCCTCATTGGAATGACCTCCTTCTTCCAAACCACTGCCTTCCTAGCAGGCCATTGCAGCAGGGTAGCGCTTCTCCCACCCCCACAATGAGGGTGCATGTTTGGTCACTCAGCCCTTGGGTTGACTTTGCAATAGTCTGAGATGTGCCCTTAAAGAGTCACTTATCATGTGCAGCTTGTGGAAACAGCTCCTGTGACTTATATTGCTAAACACTGGCTTGACTCAGTACTGAGCCTGGATCTGACCTTTAAAGTTTTAGCTGCTGTTTCTTCTAGAGTACAAATGATCCCCCATAGTATCTCACTAAGGCTCTTCTTCTAAAAATGTAATGCAGACATTCTGGTTGCTTGAAACGCCTGATAAATCACATATTCATTGATTGGGACATATCTGTACCCATCTGAAGTCCTTTCATTTTGGACCTGACCTCTTCTTCTCATTCCAGTAAGTGATCATTATCTAAAGTAGTTCCTTGTGCAGCAGGAACTTTGTCAGGAGACACGCTGATTAATTTTTTGGAAATCAAAGCAGCCTTGGAAGTAGTTGTTCTTCCTGCACGGAGGAGTATCTACATATTTTTCTCTCTCTCTGCCTCCTTCCCTCTGTCCTTCTATGTATTTGGAAATGCCATATAACAGGAGCAGAGGTGTTGGCCACGCTGTGACCTACATCCTGAGGCCAATACCTCAGAAGGGACAGGATCTTTGGGCCTAATGCGATAGGAATAAAAGATAGCCTCAGTAAGACAAAGGTAGGACTGAGGAGCACGGCTATAGTTACTGCCTCTGCTGAGAAGCCTTCTGTTTTTCAGAGAAGGTGAACACATTGGCATGAGGATATCTGCTGTCTGAGGCCAAACTGTGGAGTAGGTGGGATTGATTTTAACACCCTCCAGCTCCACTTCCTAAGCCTCCTACTTCCTCTTGGGCATCTCCCAAGTCAGGGATGGACTTCATGCTCAGCCTCTTTATAATTTCTTCTTCCCTGTGCTTCTGCTCTATCTGTCCCAGTCCCCCTTGTGTGTCTAACAATCTCCAAGTCTCCCAAACATTTTAAACCGCCCTATTATGCCCACTCTTCACTTATTGACATGGTTCGTTTCCAAGGGCTAGGTTGTTATGTGAAAATTGGCATTATGTGAAAATGGAGGATGACTACATCATTATATAACTACCAAATTACATCATTATATAACTGCCAAATTATGCCATTACGTAACTGCCAAACCGCTGAGAATCATAGCCCACCTAGTTGACACATAACCTTAATCGTCACAGCCAATGTTACTCTCACCTTGTAACTTTGCATTTGTTATTGCCAGATGTATGTTGTTAATGAGCAAAATAGTCAGCTAGTGGACTTTTTACTATTGTGAATGTAAAATGTCAGATAATGAGATAGTTGATAAGTGAGGAGTAGTTGTACTAAACCTGTGGTACCCACTTAGCCCTTCATTGGGGGTTGGGCTAGTAATAAGATGAAGAAGTCTCTGCTAAAGTATTGGTTGGCTAACCAAGCTGGGAGAAAAAATGTGATTCATATCAGTAAGATGAACATTAGGAATTAAAAAAATCATTAAAGGTCAAATCAAGTGCTTTGACAATAAATTATTTCATTAGGTAGGTGGTAGTGTGCCTGAGTGGTACAAGTGGTACAAGTGGCTGCTAACTTAAAGATTGGTGGTTTGAACTGATCCAACAGCTCTGCGGAAGAAAGACTTGGTGAACTGTTTCCATAAAAATTATAGGCAAGAAAACCCTACGGAGCAGTTCTACTCTGTGACATGGCTAACAGCAATAGTGTTATCCCCGTTTTTTCATATAAGGAAGCTAAAACTCAGAGAGATGATCGACCCACCCAAGAACATATAGATAGTAAGATGTGGAGGTGGGGTTCAAACTCAGATATTCTGTTGATCAAGGCCCTCTACTCCAAGGGGGATTTCAGAAAGGGACAACGGGCCCATATTTGGGGGTAGATGGGTCTTTCAGGGTAGGACTGGCGTTTCCCTCACAGGCTGGCTCTGATTTCCCGGATTTGACCCAAGCTCAGCTTAAGGATCAGCTACATATATGGTGGTTTAGGTTTAAAATTTGACTTGAACCTAGCTGCAAGGAAAGCTGATCAGGAATCACAGAATTCTGAGGTGAACCAGGTGCAAGTTTTGACAGGAGAATTTGGAATGAGGCTGGGGCAACGTTTCCACCTCTTTGTTCTCCTCGACTCAATCTGAAAGTACGTCAAATAATGTGGTCTCACCTCCGTTTAGTTTCTTTCAACCTGAAAGTCAGAGCTTCTCTCCAAAGGAGGGAAACCTGCATGAACTGAAACTGAAATAAGTTAACCCAAGCCCCTGTGAACTGAAACTGTCGAATTTCACACAGCTCCCATTAGTTCATTTTTCTTTTCTCCCTCCCACCCCCACACCCCAAGTCATATTCATTCTGGGAACATATCAGATTTAGATCTTTTTCCAATTGCCAGGCTTACAAAACCATCCAGAAACCAAACTTATTTCCATAGTTAAAAGTTGGCTAAAAGCAGCAAGGAGTTATGCTTGCATTTTCTACTACTGGGTTTGACATGTTGGGTTAATCGAAAGGATTGTTCCATTCAGGGTAGAAGGACTTCTGCACAGAGGACTGGGCAAGTTCCCGGAATATCTGGGATATTGGAAAGTCTTTCAGGGATGGCAAGAAAATTTCTTCTTCCCTTCCTGTTCTCTCTGAACAGTTTCTTCCCTCTCATGAAAAGGCGGCTACTCTGATGGCCTTAACTTGTTGCCCACAAGTCGATTCCGATCATGGTGACCCCATGTGCTTCAGAGTAGAACTGCACTCCAAAGGGTTTTCAGTAGTTGTAATCTTACAGAAGTAGATCACCAAGCCTCTCTTCCGTGGCACCACTGAGTGGATTCGAACCGCCAACCTTTTTGTTAGTAGCCGAGACCAAACCTTTTGTACCACCCAAGGACCTCGGATGGCCTTACCCTAATGCAGTTAAAGGAAGTGGCTGAGACAGTTTACTTAACCTTGGAAAAGCCAGTGGGTGACTATGGAGTGGGATATGGGGATTTCCATACAGGGATTGCCTTCAAAATATCTTTCCCATAGTCCAAAAGACGTCACTTCTTCTTCGGTCTTCCTTATTCATTGTCCAGCTTTTGCAAGCATGTGAAATGATTGAAAACACCATGGCTTGGGTCAGGTGCTCCTTAGTCTTCAAAGTAACATCCTCACTTTTCAACACTTTAAAGAGGTCTTTTGCAGCAGATTTGCTCAATGCAATGTGTCTTTTGATTTATTTGCTGCTTCCGTGGGTGTTGATTGTGTATCCAAGTAAAATGAAATTCTTGACATCTTCCATCTTTTACCCATTTATCATGAGGTTGCTTATTGGTCCAGTTGTAAGGATTTTTGCTCTCTTTATGTTGAGATGTAATCCATACTGAAGGCTGTGGTCTTTGATTTTCATCAGTAACTGCTTCAAGCCCTCTTCACTTTCAGCATACAAGGTTGTGTCATCTGCATAACGCAGGTTGTTCATGAGTCTTCCTCCAATCCTGATGCCCCGTTCTTCTTCATGCAGTCCAGCTTCTCAGATTATTTGCTCAGCATACAGATTGAATAGGTATGATGAAAAGATACAACCCTGATGCACATCTGTCCTGACTTTAAACCAATACACTATGGACTGCCAGAAGAATGAACGAATCTGTCCTGGAAGAAGTACAACCAGAATGTTCCTTAGAAGCAAGGATGGCGAGACTACATCTCACATACTTTGGACATGTTATCAGGAGAGATCAGTCCCTGGAGAAGGACATCATGCTTGGTAAAGTGGAGGGTCAGAGAAAAAGAGGAAGACCCTCAAGGAGATGGGTTGACACAGTGGCTGCAATAATGGGCTCAAGCATAATAATGATTTTGAGGATGGTGCAGGACCATGCAATGTTTCATTCTGTTGTACATAGGGGTCTCTATGAGTCAGAATTGACTCGACAGTACCTAACAACAACAACAACATAGCCCAAAATGCCCATTATAGGAGTTCCAAAGGAGGTCATTAATTCCAGGGTGTGCATTGAATATAGAAGACCTGCTCATAGTATGAGCAACCAACATGGGTAGAAAGAAATCATTTGACTGACTGCATAATATGTCAGATAAAAATGTTTTTGTCAGGTGAGTGGGTTACTTAATCACTTTTTACCTTATTTGAGTCCTTTTTCAATTCAGGGGGGAAGAGAAGGGATCTGAGGAAAGGTGGGGAACCCATGGATATGAATATTTATTGTGTCTGTTTTGCACAAGGAGCTGTCATGTATGTTATCTCAATTCATTTTCCCAGTAAATGTTTACCAATAGCTGTTCTGAAACTCAGAGACAAGCCCCAGGTCATCTTTTTAGAAAGTGGCTGAGTTGGGATTCAATCCCATTGCTCTGGCTCTAAAATCTATACTCTTTCCATTACCTCAGTACTCTCTTTCCAAACAAAGAGATTTTCAAGACCACCTAGGATAATCTATGCATCTTATAGAAGAGCAAGCTGAGGCCAGAAATGAGGCAAAGTGAATCTGGCATAGTGAATGCTGGAATAATTTGTGAATAAGACTCTCTGCAGACGTGGATTAAAAATATCATTGTCTAGGTGGTTATAAATGGAGTCCCTGGGTGGCACACATGGTTAAATGCTCAGCTACTAACCAAATAGTGGGCCGTTAAAATCCACCCAGAGGCACCTTGGAAGAGTCTTGGTTATCTACTTCTGAAAGATCACAGCCATGGAAAACCTATGCAGCACAGTTTTACTCCGACACACATGGGATCACCATAAGTAGGTGTCATCTCGAAGGTAACTGGTTTTTTTTTTTTCAGGTGGTTGTAGCATGTAGCCAGAGATGAGAACCACCTGCTAAAACTCGCTAAGTGTCCTTTTATGAACCTCTCCGCTTTTAAACTCACCTTAAGCTAAAGAAAAGTTTTTGAAGTTAACTTGATCATAATTTCAACTGTGAATTAAGACCTTGGCTTTGCCAGGTGACATCTGTAGAATTTCAGCAGGCTAGCTGGGCTCTAGTTGGATGGATATTTCTCCTTGGCTGTAACCCACGTTCTACCTAATACAAGTGTAAGTCAAAGTGCATTATGGTGAGGGAGGAATTCTACTATAAGTACCCTTCTGACCCTGAGATTATGTAATTTAGTATGTGTTTATGCATATTATATCACACACATATGTTTCAGCATAAAATAGAGATACATGTATAACATTTAACTGAAATGATTACTGGCTTTTCTTTTATTCTTTTTCAGAGTCAATGATTTCAAAGAAATGTGACATTATTTCTGGGGAGAGATTTCTTGCCTCTTCCACACTCTCCAGCCCTGGTGAAAATCTTGCTCAGAACAATAAGTCTTCTGTGAAACACTCTCCACAGAAAGTTTTAGAAATAAATCTTCCCCTCTCACCACTCAAGGCGAAGTCAAACCGAGGTGAGTGTAGGGGATTTGGAAGGATTGGCACTCAAAGGAAGAGAGAAAAGTGTCCTGGAAGCAGAAGAGGTCAAGGGAGGGCCCTGCATTCTCTTTGTGGGCCTTGAGCCAGTCATAACTCTGACAACTGCTCCGTGACACCACATGGGTATGAGTTAAGGCAAAAGAGAATAAAAAGCCTCCCCTTAATAAATCCTCAGCTCTTACCTTTTATGCTCCGTTAGTGGAGAATCATAATAGTGTGAAAGGGAACTTAAGGCCCCAATTGTCTTGACCTCTTCGCTTTACGGGTAAGAGAAAAACCACAGAATGTGTGCTCGAACGAGGCGACTTGTTCAAACTCCATGACCAATCTGTAGCAAGTTCTAGGCTTGACTGAGGCTCTGAGGTGGGCCCAGAAGACAGGGAGCAGGGCCCTAAGTATGGTATCTCAGAAACACCCCTATACTGTCTGGCTGCTCACGTTCGTTTTGATGAAATCATTTGTTCTCTACTGTTTGGACTAGAAATAGGGAGGAAGAGCCAGCTGGGTTGATGAATATCCTTTGTAAATTAAGATAGGATCACAAATAACAACTACAGTTGAATCTTGCTATTCCCAGTAGTGAGGTAAATGGTTAATGCGCTTGGCTGCTAACTGAAAGGTTAGCAGTTCAAGCTCACCCAGAGGTACCTCAGAAGAAAGGCCTGGGGATCTACTTCTGAAAAAGCAGCCATTGAAAATCCTGTGGAGCACAGTTCTACTCTGACACACGTAGGGTCACCATGAGTCGGAATTGACTTGACCGCAGCTGCCATAGTCTACAAAATCCCTGTGAACACTGAATTAGCGAACACTGAACCACCACTCCTAGAGGAAATACAGGGTTAGGTTCCTGGGAGCCTCTGGTCACATTTTCATCAACTGATCAATACATAACCTTGCTTTATGTGTGTTTCTGTTTAAAGGCACTTTAATATACATTATTGATTCATTAACATTGAACTCACGGCCAACAGTACAGTAACTCTTGCCTGAATGAAGTTTATCTCCGTACTTTCTCTGTAAGGCAAATCACAATCTTCTCGTGCTTAGGAGCACTAGACGGCACTTCACCGCTACACTTGGGGACCATTTTAAACAGGAACGTCACCAATAAAAGACACAACAATGAGAAACACGTGGCACTAAACGGACTAATACAAAGACATTCGCTTACAGTATGAGAGCTGAAACAATAGGCAGAGCTTGGCCTTGTTTGACCTCAACTGGGAATGCCCTCTTGACGGGACTCCAATTTTTTGTTGCTCTGCACATGATTGTGAATGACTGTGAATGTAAGGCAAGTATTGACTTTGGGGTTACAAATACATCTTAGCGAGTAGGTGAATTTGCGAATATGGAATAATTCATGAGTAATAAGGACTGACTGTATTTAATTATTAAAGTCATCTTCTCAATGAGGCCTTATTACCTTGTCACCTGATTGAGTTGCCCCTGCACCCAGCTCACCCCTGACCCTCTCACCACTCTCCTTTCCCGTTTAGTCACAGCATGAGTCATCTTATTTATCATGTTTATTTCCACCTGTTCACTTGTAAGGTCCTGTGGTCAGGATCTTTGTTTTGTTCTCAGGTATAGCCCAAGGCTCTGGAACGTAGTAGGGGCTCAGTCAATATCTGTGGAATAAAAGAATGAAAGAGCACTCACTGTGTGACCTAAGTGTTTCCATGGTGGTTTCATCTATTATTATCCCTACTCCATACTGAAGAAACCCAGCATAAAGAATTTAAACACACAACCGCGAGAAGCTGTCTGATCAGCTTGATGGTTTGATGGTTTAGTCCAGCAAAGGTCACTGGCAAAGGCAAGCCAGCGGTTGGGGCATCCACCGTTGCTTCCCATTCCTGGGTCCTCTGTGGTCATGGCTTGGGCTTCCAGAAATTTCTTTGAAGGAGAAGCCCTGTTCTCTGAGGTTCCTTGAGGCACTTTCTGGCCTTGCTGTGGGTTCCTGCAACATGAAGTTCCAAACAGAGGCATTTGCTAATTTCCTTAAGAAAGCTCCAGGAAGTCTTGTCCTTGGGTAAAAGCTGTTCACAGTAGGTGAGAAAAAGAGAAGTTTTCAGACATACTTGGAGGTTTCATTTTCAGTGTTGTGTGGAGCTAACAAATAAACCTATCTGACTTGGCTCTCCTTCCCTTGTCCCTCTGGTCCCAACCCCTGCCTCTCCTCTTTTCCAGATTCATGCTAATGCTTTGGTTAACTTTATCCCCTCCTGTGTTATTGTTGTTGTACCACATATTAATGTGGGGCTTCTGTGGCCGAGATGAGTACGGTTGAGTTACAGCAACGAGCTACAAGCTGAAGGAAAGTGCTGCGGTTTTTGCCTGGTCCGGTCCCAGATATACACCCGCACATCTGGACAGGAGATCATGTGACAGCTTGGAAAGCCAGAAACATATCCTGGATACCATAAAAAATGGATTCTGTTAAATTAAAAAGGCTTTAAGCACTGGCTCAGCTCGTTTAGGGTCTTTATTTCTCTATTTCATTGTTCTGGAAGGTGTTGTAAGATTTGTGATGGCTACTTAATTTAATATTGTGAACCCATGGTATTGTCAATTTAATACTGTAAACCCATGGTATTGTCCATTTGTTTTCCTCTTTTTCTGAGGTCCAGCCAGCCCGTCCTCACTTCTGCGACTTAAGGCATGACTTGTTGATTTTGAGATCAGGACTTGGTATCCTGGTAATAAACATTCTAGAATAAAATAATGCCCCCCTTCCACTTGGCAACCCCTCCCTTGGGCTTCCTTCTCAAGAAAACCTGCAAAACCCCTGACCAAAGCCTGCCTCCTTTTTGCTATCTTTAAGAAGCAGCCTGTAGGTAGTAATCTTTAAAATACTATCAGTAAAGATAAATATCATAGGTCTCTTTGTATAGAAATCAGAACAGATTGGAAATGAAAGAATTTCTTGAGATGAACTAATGTTAAAAACCAAAGTATGGTTAGGACTCAATTCCTACTACTCAGAAAAAAAAAAACAAAAACTTTTTTCTTACGCACATAAAACATTCTTGCGTTGCCCACTGGACATATCTTTCTCCCTGATTTACCAAGATTGCAGAAACCGGGATTAAACAAAGCTCCCATTCCAAAACCAAAAATCTGTTTTCTCAAACTATCGAAGGGAGAATGGCTTTGGACGCAAGCATATGATAAAAAGACAAGATAGGAAATAGTGCCTCCTTTCTGATTTAAGAAGACTAAGCAGCCAATGAGGCCGAGTGTTTTCTCCTGGCCTACACATTACCTGCTGGTGATGGCTTGCCTTTTAATTTTGGCAAAGGTAATAGAAACAATACTGGGAAAATATCACCAGCTTTGAGATTTTAAAAATACGTGAAATCATCTATCTTAACGTATTAATTCGTTCAGTACTTGTCTTCCCCCCATTAGGCTTTCAGCTCCCTATGAGCTTGTTTGTCTTGCTCACTGATGTGCCCTTGGTGCTTAGAAGGTCTCACGTCGCTGCTTCCGAGAATCATGTTGTATATCTCTGTTTGCCCTCTAGATCCACTCCCTGCCCATTTCCACCCTGCTCTGTGTCCCCCAGGCTGGCTTGTATGAACTGTGCCAGTGGACTCCCTCATCCTCTGGCTTTCCTTTGGATACAGCCAATGGAGGCACCAGGATGTAAATCAGCATACTGCAAGAGAGAGACAGGTTGGGGTATTTATTCTCTCAGCTTCCTCCCTGACAAGTTGCAGTGGTTTGGCTGAGACCCTCCACTGTAGCCACAGCTCCTGTCAGGCCCAGGGATGGTGACGGCTCCCCTCTGTTTCTAGTCCCAAAGGACTGCACTATCCCTTGTAATAGTCCTGTCGTTAAACTCTCACACTATTACTCCATTTGAGGTGGTGTCTATTTCCTGCTGGGATCTCGATTGATAAAATGAAGATTTACTGCATGAACAAATAAATGAGACTTTTTCGTGGTAATTCATGCTTCTGGATAACTGCAGTAAGTTTTGTCCAGAGTTATTTCCTCCCAGTCTTTTCTTTAGAGATGTAGTTGTCACCATTAACTCAACACTCAATGCGTGTGCTGGAGTTGTGTTCCCTCAGTAAAAACCTGTCCTAACGCCGCCCTTATTTGGTTTCTCTTGTCATCAGTCGTATGAACAAACAAAGCAGCATGGTACGTTTAGAAAGGTCCATTGTTGAAGCACTTTACCTCCTCATCCATTCATTAATTCATTTGTTTATTCATCGTTCAATAAACACTTGGTAAACCCCTACTGTGTGCCATGGAGATCCTGGTGGCGTAGTGGTTAAGAGCTACGGCTGCTAACCAAAAGGTCGGCAGTTGGAATCTACCAGGCACTTCCTGGAAACGCTATGGACTATAGGACTCTACTCTGTCCTATAGGATTGCTATGAGTTGGAACTGACTTGAGGGTAACAGGTTTGGTTTTCCAGTGTGCCGTGGTTATAGGGATGGCAATTTTATTTCATCTTGCACGCGCCTGTGAGTGTTAGTAGATTCATAGAACATGGCCTTGCAGAGAATTCTGGAGCAGTCTGAGATTCGTGGGAAAATGTGCCAAGATCAAGTAGTGATGTCTGCCATGGATAGAGCAATGGAAGCACATGTGGCCAGTATTTGCCATCCCTGTATTAGATGCCACTGAGTGAGCAAAAACAAAACAAAACAAAAACTAAGATTATTTTAGCCTCCACTTTTGCAGTTTTAAGTCTAAACTTCATGCTTGCTCAAGATATACAATATCTTATAATATACAATAACCACCACCCCACCCCCTACACCAAACCCATTGCCACTGAGTTGATTCTGACTCATAGCGACCCTATATAACAGAGTAGAAATGTCCCACAGGGTTTCCAAGGTGTGGCTGGTAGATTCGAACTGCCGACCTTTTGGTTAGCAGCTGAGCTTTTAACCACCACGCCACCAGGGCTCCACCCCACCCAGGCACCTATTTTCATTATTTACATTAGAGATTGTATTTGCTGGATTACAAAACACAAATTAAATTGAAAGTTTTTCATCTACTTTCCTGGAATGTAAATCATGGACTGCAATGACTAGACAGTCTCCCAAGTGAAGATCCACGAGCTGGTTTTTACCACTGTTGGGTAATTGTCACAGCTATCAACCAGGGATCAGGGGCATCTGTTCTGAAAACCTTTCTCTCCAGGCCTCTGTCTTGGGTTTTCTTAATAAGGGAACACACCTCAGGAAATTACTGTCCATAAACTTTTCATTCTCCGTCACCTCGAATAGTCACTTTTGGTTCTATATTCAGGTCAGTTCACAAGATTCACTGAATTTGACATGCAGATTTCCTTGAATTAGACATCCTGTGTCCTGGGCACACACTCCTTCTGGGGTCAGCTTTCCTGACAGCCCTGGTTTGGTACCTAATCCTCTTCTCGAACCCTGGTTCTTTTCCACAACCTAGCTGGGTTGTTGTTAGCTGCCTTTGAATCAATTCCAACTCATGACGACCTTATGTATAACAGAACGAGATGTTTCCCAGTCCTGAATTATCCTCACAATGGCCAGCACGTTAAAGTCTGTCCTTGCCTCTATCGTACCAGTCCATCTCACCAAGGGTCTCCCCAGGCCTCATTGACCTCTGCTTCACCAGACGCGGTATCCTTCTCCTACAATTGATCCCTCCTGATGATGTGTCCAAAGCAAGCAAGTTGGACAATGTTCCGTTGTGATTCATAAGTTTTCACTGCCTAATGTTTGGAAGTAGATTGCCAGATCTTTCTTCCTACTCTGTCTTAGTCTGGAAGCTCAGCTGAAACCTGCTCGCCATGGTGACTCAGCTGGTATTTGAAATACCAGTGTCATAGCTTCCAGCATCATAGCAACATGCAAGCCTCCATCCATAGTAGGGCAAACTGACAGATGAGTAGTGGACCTAGCTGGGTAGCCTTGAGCAAATCATTTACCCTCTCTGGCCCTTCCTCTGACAGTAGGCGATTAGATAATAAGAACTAAAATTTATTGGACACTTGCCTTGTGCCAGTCCCTGTTCTAAATGCTTTATATTAGGGGTCGGCAAGCTTTTTCTGTAAAGATCCAGGTAGTAAATGGTTTTAGATTTGCGGGCCATATGGTCTCATTGAAGCTACTCAACTCTGTCATTGCAGCTCCGAAGCAACTGTAGACAATGTATAAACAAATGGGTGTTCCATTAAAACTTTATTGCAAAGGTAGGCCTACCTACCCACCCTAACTGTTGTTGTCTAGTCGATTCTGACTCATAGCGACCCTATAAGACAGAGTAGGGCCGCCCCATAGGGTTTCCAAGGCTGTAGTCTTTGCAGAAGCAGACTACCATGTCTTTCGGCTGCCCAAAATAGGCAGTGAGCTCAATTTGGCCAACAGTCTGCCGTCTGCCACTTTATTTGAATTACCACCATTTAACTTGTATAAAAATTCCATGATGTAGTTACTAGTTAACTTGACTAAGTCACTTTCAGAGGTCACCCAGCTAAGAAGTATTAAAGCCAGAATTCAAGCTAAGTCTAGTGGCCTGGTTTTTACTCCACCCTTGTTCTGAGCTTCTAAAAGCACCAAGCACTGTCTTAGTCATCTAGAGCTGCTATAACAGAAATTCTACAAGTGGGTGGCTTTAACAAACAGAAGTTTATTCTCTCACAGTCTAGTAGGCTAGAAGTCCAAATTCAGGGCGTGTCAGCTCTAGTGGAAGGCTTTCTCTTTTGGCTATGGAGGAACGTCCTTGTCATCAGTCTTCCTCTGGGCTAGGAGTCTCTTTGCGGAGGAACGTCGGATCCAAAGGACACCCTTTGCTCCTGGCCTGCTTAATTGATGGTGTGAGGTTCCCCCTCTCTGCTCCCTTCGATTTCCTTTGATAAAAGGCAGTGCAGGCCACGCCCCAGGGAAGTTCCCTTTATATTGGATCAGGGATGTGACTTTAGTAAGGGTGTTACAATCCCATCTGTAGTGGATTGAATTATGTCCCCCCCCAAAATGTGTGTATCAACTTGGTTAGGCCATGATTCCCAGTATTCTGTGGTTGTCCTCCATTTTGTGATTGTAATTTTATGTTAAAGAGGATTAGGGTGGGATTGCAATATTTTTACCCGGTCACATCCCTGATCCAATGTAAAGGGAGTTTCCCTGGGGCGTGGCCTGCACCACCTTTTATCTCTCAAGAGATAAAAGGAAAGGGAAGCAAGCAGAGAGTTGGGGGCCTCATACCACCAAGAATGCAGCACTGGGAGCAGAGTGCGTCCTTTGGCCCAGGGTCCCTGCACCTGACAAGCTCCTCAACCACAGGAAGATTGAGGACAAGGACCTTCCTCCAGAGCCAACAGAGAGATAAAGCCTCCTGCTGGAGCTGACAGGCCCAGAATTTGGACTTTTAGCTTCTTTTTCTGTGAGAAAATAAACTTCTCTTTGTTGAAGCCATCCACTTGTGGTATTTGTTACAGCGGCGCTGAATAACTAAGACACCACCTAATCCTCTTTAACATATCTCATCTTGCCACATTAACCGTAGGCAGAGATTAGGATTTACAACACATAGGAAATTATAATCACAAAATAGAGGACAAGCACATAATAGTGGGAATCATGGCCTAACCAAGTTGACACATATTTTTGGAGGGCGCAATTCAACCCATGACACCCACTTCTCCCTGAGCAGGCCCCTCCTGGGGCTCCCAGCCTCCCAGCCCAAGTCTAACCAACTCTCTCTTCTCCTCCTTTCCCTCTCTCAGGAAGGTCACCGTTCTCAGGAATTCATCTTCTCTTAACTCACAGCCTGTCCTCAGCACCGAATTTGGCATCAACCCCAGCAAGACCTAAATCCTCTTACATTCTGATTATTAAGTCTTCTGCCAGATGGGGGTTTCTCTCCGTCTACATACAATTGGAGTGAAATCACCACTTGAAACCAAAGAGCTCATATTTGAATAATGTCTGTTTAATAAATAGGTTGGCGATCCTGTGGTTTTGAGTTTGAACCTTGGTTCCACTGTTAATTTGCCGTATGACCGTAGGCATATCAAAATCTCTTGGTTTCTTATCTATCAATGGTGATTAAAATAAATAAATAAATAAATAAATAGATAAATAAATAGATAAATAGATAAATCATACATTTGTTGTGGACTTGCTAATAAAAGCATTATGTAGCTACGGAGATATGAATGCCAAGCCAGACCTTATTCTTTTTTACGCTGCTTTTCTGAGAATAAGTTGCTAGAAAAGTGAGTGTGATTTCGATGTTCTGTGACTTTCCTTACCTCATTTGAGAGATGGCTGTTGAAGTATTTTACTCACTATTGGTTGGTATTGTGTGCTTGTGTTTGGTGGTCCCTCCAGGCCAGGTGGGTGAATGGAGAGCCACAAGGACAAGACTTCATCTCATGGTCTGTGTACAGAGCCCAGCACAGGGTGAGTGGATTCAAACTGCTATCCTTTTGGTTAGCAGACGAGGTCTTAACCACTACGCCACCAGGGTTTCCATCTTAATGCTTATGAGATAAAAATCTGGCCCAAAGTAACTTTTCCATCCTTTTCTTTCTCTATTTCTCCCTTTTTTCAAACCCTCCTCTCTAACCAGATGGATTGCCTTTGTATCCTTTGAATCCCCACTTCTTTGACACATGGCAATTCCATACTCCCCATAACACAATCCCCTCCCGCCTTCCTCAGTGGTCATTTACTAAGTCCTACCTTCCTTCACTTTGAGGACTAAGGTGCACCTGATCCACACCATGATATTTTCAATTGACTCATATGCATGTGAAAGCTCGACAATGAATAAGAAAGACTGAAGAAGTATTGACGCTTTTGAATTATGGTGTTGGTGAAGAATATTGAATATATCATGGACTTCCAGAAGAACTAACAGGTCTGTCCTGGAAGAAGTACAGCCAGAATGCTCCTTAGAAGCTAGGATGGCAAGATTTTGTCTCAAGTACATGTTATGAGAAGGGACCAGTCCCTGGAGAAGGGCATCTTGCTTAGTAGAGGGTCAGTAAAAAAGAGGAAGACCCTCAGTGAGATGGATTGACATGGTGGCTGCAACAATGGGTTCAAACCAAGCAACGATTGTGTGGATGGTAAAGGACTGGACAGTGTTTAGTTCGTTGTACATAGGGTCGCTATGAGTCGGATCTGACTTGACGGGACCTAAGGACAACACACACCTTCAGAACCAGGTCATGTCTGACCTCTCCAAAAGCCTCCTTGGGTGATCCTTCATCAAATTACAACATGTAGTCAATCCTACAGGCAAGCAAGAAGGAGAAAGGTCAAAGCTCTCCCAATCTCTCACTTCAATCTTTTCTTCTAAAGTCCTTCCCTAGGTTCCAGCTCTAAGACTTCTCTCCAAACTAACCTGTACTTTCTCTCACCAAGAAATTGTCTATAAGCCATCCAATACTACCTTGGTTCATCCAAGTCTTACTCATCCTGCAGAATCATTCCTCCGAGGATCCCTGCCTGACCACTCTTATGGGAAGAGATTTGACCCTTCCCTTCTCTCAAGTGTCCTCCATTTATTGACTGTGGTTTTTACGTAATAAAAACAAGACAAATCAAACAAACCTTTGTCTGTATATCCATCATGTTTCATAACTTGACTTAAAGTTTTTTTAAGGGCGGGGAACATGCTCTGTGACTCTTCCTATCCACAGTGTCCTGTAGATATTCAATAGATACACATTTCTTGGTCTAAGATCACATGCTTACTTGTATGCCTGGTTCAGTGGAAGATGAGAGGCTTCTATTCTTGTTGCCTGAAGTCTTTCTCCTACCCTGTTGTCAGAGTGATCACCCTAAAACTTACCTCTGTGTCACTTCCCTGCTTAGAGCTGCTGCCTGGCTCCTCATGGCCATACAATAAAATCTGAGCTCCTTAGCAGAGCCCTTTCCATATCTCTGTGTTTTAGTTGTCTACTGCTGTGTAACATGAACTTAACTACTTTAAACAACTCACATTTATTATAGCATAGTTTCTGTGGGTTAGGAGACTGGGCATGGCTTAGCTTGGTTCCCTGCTTCCCAGTCTTCCTAAGCTACAATCAAGGTTGGGTGCTGTGGTCTCATCAGAGGCTCAACTTTGAAAGGACTCACTTTCTAGTTCACACAGATTGTTAGTGGAATTTATTTCCTCGTAATTGTGGAACGGAGGCTGCCCTCAGTTACTAGAGGCCTTGCACAGTTCCTTGCCACATGGGTTTCCACTTCCTTCATGGCAGCCTGCTTTATTACAGCCAGCAAGGGGAAGAGAGACTTCAGGGCAAGTCTTCTAGGAATCTAGTAATGGAATTTTGGGGTGACACCCATCATCTTTGCCATATTCCATTGGTTAGAAGTAAGTCATATGTCCTGCCCACTCTCAAAGGGAGGGGACCATACAAGGACATGAACACAAGGAGGCAGGACTCATGGGGACCACTTTAGGATCAGTCCACCACAGCTGTATCTTTTTCCTCTACTTCTGAAAAATGGACTCCAGCAATACCAGATCCTTTCTATTTCTGTATATTTATCATGTGCTTTCAGATCTCTGTGGAATTTCATATGCTTTATTTCTGACTGAAATATTCTCCCCTACTTCACCTCCTCTAGTAATTCTTCTCCAATGTCTTCTGCCTTAGAGTAAGGTAATCATTTCATTCTCTGTTCTTTGGACCCATATCTGTGGTTATGCTCATCTGGTAATGGAGTACCTCCCTTGTATAGCTCTGCCTTCTTAGACTGTAATTTCCTTGAGGAGTATTTGTCTTCATTTCTGTATCTCCAGTGCTCACATTTAACATTTAATTAATGAACCTGGAGGATGAGTGGAAGGTGGCTTATGTAATGGGGAATGGTCATTAATCTAAAATAGATATCTGCAACCTTTTTGTTCTCATAGCCCCTAAATAAACTTGGGAAAGCTATTTACCCTCTCAAATATCTTTGATTCAATATCTATATCAGTCAGCTTTTAGTAGCTTATGCTGTTGTAACGACCATCCCTCAAAGTTTTATTTCTTGTTTACGTTATACTTTGGCTGCAGGTTGGCTGTTGTTCTGCTCCACGTGTCGTCTTCTTTTCAGGATTCAGGCTGAAGGAACACCATCTATTTGGGACACACAATTCTTATGGCAAGGAGCCCTGGTGGTGCAGTAGTTAAGTGATTGGCTGCTAACCAGGTCAGCAGTTTGAACCCACCAGCCACTCCACAGGAGAAAGATGTGGCAGTCTGCTTCCATAAAGATTTACAGCCTTTGAAGCAGTTCTGTTCTGTCCTATAGGGTTTCTATGAGTAGGAATTGACTGGATGGCAATGGGTTTATTTTCATGGCAGAGGGAGAAGAGACTTCTGGCAGAACATGTGATGACTCTGAAAGCCCCTGTGCGGCTCTGACTCACCTCACTTACTTCTCACATTCCATGAGCCAAAGAGGCTCTGTGGTCAAGTCTGAGTCAAGTTTATTCCTCTTCTAGGGATGGCAGCAAATAATTGGAAACAAAATGCCATCTATCATGACACCTGAAAAATTTTAATCATAAGTTTAATCGTTGCAGAGGTCGTAATTTCTGGCATATTTTATATGTGCTTTAAATATATCTTTTGTCATAACCTTAGAAGTCAGTTTGTGGAAATATTCAGCCATAAACCCATGTGACAAAGGCGGTACGCATGGTCAAACAAATCAATCAGATTAGACTTAGGTTTTGCAGGAAAAAAAAAAATCGAGCTTAGTTTTTCAATTAAAGTACACTTGATAATGTATCTCCTTGGCAACCATCCCACTTCTAATTCCTAGATAGGTAGATGGATGCACAGTTAAAGGCACAGAGCTCTGCCAGAAATTGGTTTTCCAGAAGAAATAAGGCTCTGCCCCCTTCAATATTTTTTGTCACTGTTGTTTTTGCTTTGCTGTTAATGGACTTCTTTCAGGAGCCATGCGTTCCTTGTTGCTTTGTTTGCTGCCCCAGAGGTTTTTATACACCACGGTAATGCCCTAAAGCAAGATTTGGATGGGCAAGAAATATGCCATATTTGGTCAAGTAGGAAAATAGTGACTCTGAAAAAGGTATGGAAAAGCAGGAGTAGCATGTTGGAGGAACTGATTTTAAGAGCATTTATGAAAGTTAAAGACCTGGAAAATGATTCTCTTGAATTACTCATGACTATGTAATCCCTGGAAACCCTGGTAGCATAGTGGTTAAGTGCTATGGCTGCTAACCAAAGGGTCAGCAGTTCAAATCTGCGAGGTGCTCCTTGGAAACTCTTTGGGGCAGTTCTACTCTGTCCTATATGGTCACTATGAGTCGGAATCGACTCGATGGCACTGGGTTTGGTTTTTGGTATGCAATCCCTGGAAAGCCTTTGGGTCCCTATGGTGGGGAAGATTATTGATGATTATTGTCTGATACGGGATGTTTTAAGTGTAGGTGGGAGTGAAAACTAAGTGGAAGGAGCATATTAGAAATGGCTCCAATGAAAAAAGGAGCTACAGAAAAGAAAGTGGGGTAAAAGCCTTAAAACTTAGAGAAAAAGTGTGAAATTTGAGAAGTTAAAGCTTTCTCTGACTGAAGATGACTAGAGAAAAGATACTAAGCTTGCTTCTCCAGGAGAGAAGGAGAAACGTGCCATGGGGTTGGATAAGGAAAGAGAATTTGGGAGTGCATCCCAGGATGAGGGGTGAGCATAAGAGAAAAGAATACTGGGCCTCAGCCCCTATGGGATGAATACATTTGTGCCCAGTTGAGGAAACATCACGTATATGTTCTCTCCAGTTGATCTCAGAGGAAGTTTCAGGAATCATTGATTTCATGTGCTCATAACCTGCATGATTAATACCCCCTTCAGGAGTCTCTCTCTCTCTCTCTCACACACACACACACTCTTTTTCTCTCTCATACACACACTTTCTTATTAATGAACCCTGCATGCCTTGTACAAGAAACAGATCGCAAAACTCTGGAAATGCTTTTCTACAACATTTCCTGGCTCTGCTCCCACCACTTCATCACTCACCACCCACCACTTCTTTTCCTTATTTTCTTCACCTTTTCTTCCTCTTTCTTCTCCTTTTCACTTTTTTCTGCCCCTTTCCTGATCCTCCATTGTATTCCCATCCTCATCACCGAAGACTTTCCTCTGCCTAAATTTTAGTCAGCAACTAACGCTGACTTTGAAGAAATGAACGTATTCTATACTCCGCGTCAGAAAAGCTCAGGAAGGTTTTTACCTTGGAAAGAGCATCTTTGTTGGGAAAATGAATCAGGGAGCTAAAGCTGCTCAATATGGCACACCACCAAAGGGCTTGCTTAGGGTGGTTAAGCAAATCTATATTTCTATATTTACTGTTAAAAAATTAACATGTTTGCATAAAATTGTAGGAGGCTAGAAGGAGAAAGAAACTTAGAAATCATCTATTCCAAAAGGCTCATTTTACAAAAGAGGAAACAGGCCAGAAAGGGAAAAGAGTTGTCCAAAGTCACATAAGAATGGAGATTTTCCACCATATAGTCTATTATATGGAGCTCTGATGGCCCAGTGGTTAAAAGCCCGGCTGCTGATCAAAAGGTTGGCAGTTCAAATCCACCAGCTGCTCCTTGGAAAGCCTATGGGGCAGTCCATTATTTATCAGAACCCCTGGTGGTGAAGTGGTTAAACTGCTCAGCTGCTAACTGAAAGGTGGGTGGTTTGAACCCACCAGCCACTCCACAGAGAAAGATGTGGCAGTTTGCTTCAGTAAAGATTTATAGCCTTGGAAACCCTGTGGGGCAGTTCTACTGTGTCATGAAGGGTCACTATAAATGAGGGAAGTTGGGACCCACATACAATGAACGGAGAAGAAATCCATTTATAAACATGCACAGGTGAGACAATGCATGGATAGGTACACAGTAATATATATAGCTAATATAGTAGACATAAACACTCTGTTCTTTATCTCCCCCCTCTCTTTGTATCTAAGAGCAGGATACCTAAGTTAATTCAAGAATTCATCGTCCCATTCATAACCAAGTGGTCACATTTTAAGTTAAATTGGAAGGGATTTGGAGCTGCATAGAGACAGCGATTTGTATCTGAGCAGGCTTCTGCAGGTTCCTGAGCAGGCATCTTCAACTGGTGTGAAAAACCAAAATAAACTTGCTTTTAGGATTATCCGACAGGTTCTGTTCCCCTAGGAAGCATTTGGCAGCAAGTTAGAACTGGGTTCTAATTCAGTCCTGCCACTGGTTTTCTCTGAATTGCTTTGGACAATCCTTCCTCCTCTGGGTCTCTGTTTTGGGTGTTTTAAAGTAAAAAAATGCTTCGTAGGGTAGTTATGAGAAGCGAATGAGATGATGGATACAAACGCACGTGATTAGCGATTACGTGCTGCAATACTATAAGGGGTTTTAAGTTTTGGTGCACTTTCCATTTCCATGGACAATTGAGAGTTGTCTCTTTAGAGGTGAGTGATGTCCTCACAGCACTCTGTCTCACTGTGCTTCGATCTGCCAAGTGTCTCCCCATCAGAGGCTTCTCTGACTA
This sequence comes from Loxodonta africana, assembly GCF_030014295.1. Classification (NCBI taxonomy): domain Eukaryota; kingdom Metazoa; phylum Chordata; class Mammalia; order Proboscidea; family Elephantidae; genus Loxodonta; species Loxodonta africana. The sequence goes on from NC_087342.1 coordinate 108,671,863, forward strand.
ACCCCTTCTCCACCTAGAGTGCCACAGTGTTGCTAGCCTCCTAACCGGTTTTATTTTTAACACTTACAATCCCCTAACTTATTAAAAAAAATGACATATTTATTCATTTATTATCTTTTTCCCCACCTGAATATAAATGCCATGAGAGCTGAAACCTGGGTAGTTTCATTTACTGCTTTTTTCCCAGGGCTTAAAACAAACAGCGACTGGTATACTGTGGCCGTTCAATAGACATTTGTTGATGAATGAGTGGACATGAGACCTCTTGAGGGTTTTTTTTTTCCAAACGTAATTTTTCCTTTGTTGTGTTAATTATATATGTAACAAAACATTTTACATTCCAACACTCTCTACATGTACAATTCGGTGACATTAGTTATGTTCACCATGTTGTTCAACCATCACCCTTATCCATTCTCAAATTATGTATATAACACAGTGTCCCCTCTTAAGAGAATTTGATGCAGCAGATGTGGCATTGAGCCTAGCCAAGGATGGAGTAGCAGAAGGAGGAGATGGGGCTGACTCAGGGGTGGTGGCTTTATGACCTGAATGGACTGTTTGAAAGCCCAGAGATATCTGAACAATTTTAGCAGACTTTTTTTTTTTAATTTTTATTTTTATTGGTGCTTTAGGTGAAAATTTACGGAGCAAATTAGTTTCTCATTCAGCATTTTCCCCTTTCCACTCCGGATTCCCCGTTTCCATTCATCTAGTTTTCCTGTCCCTTCCTGTCTTCTTGCCTTTGCTTTTGGGCAGGTGTTGCCCATTTGGTCTTATATACTTGAATGATCTAAGAAACAGATTCTTCACGGGTGCTATTGTTTGTTTTATTGGCCTCTCTAAGCTTTGGCTGAAAGGTGAACTTAGGGAGTTGCTCCATTTAGAAGTTAGAAGGGTGTCGGGGGGCTGTAGTCTCGGGGGTTCCTCCAGCCTCTGTTTCAGAACAGTAAGTCTGGTCTTTTTGTGAATTTGAATTTTGTTCTACATTTTTCTCCTGCTCTCTCTGGTCCATCCACTGTAATCCCTGTCAGAGCCATCCTGGGCTCAGGTTTGTGGAGGCTGTGGTTCATGTGGCCCATTAATCCTTTGGGCTAATATTTTCCTTGTGTCTTTGGTTTTCTTCATTCTCCTTTGCTCTTGACGGAATGGGTCCAATAGATGTATCTTAGATGGCTGCTCGCAAGCTTTTTTTTTTTTTTTAATTGTGCTTTAGGTGAAAGTTTACAGAGCAAATTTGTTTCTCATTAAACAGTTAATACACGAATTGTTTTGTAACATTGGTTGTCAGCCCCATGATATGTCAGTACTCTCCACTTCTCCCCAGTTTCCCTGTTTCCATTTGTCCAGTTTTCCTGTCCCTTCCTGCCTTCTCATCTTTGCTTTTAGGCTGGTGTGCCCATCAGTCTCTTATAAATGATTGAATTAAAAAGCATGTTCCTCACATGTGTCATTGTTGGCCCTACAGACACTCGCAAGCTTTTAAGACCCTAGACGTTTAGCAGACTTTTTATCTCTGAAAGACCAGGAGAGTTAGGGATAAGCCGCTTACCAGAGTGAGGTGTGCAGCTCCCAGCACTCATCTGCAGACATGGGTGGAGGTGAGACTGTGGGGAGGAACAGCTCATTCTTAAGATGTTATGGGCAGGAACAGATGAGGAAACAAGTCAAGAACGTAAGGCAGAGGGGCCTGTGGCATTTGGAGGGGGTATTTCTGCCCTCTTCAAGTGTGAGCCTATCTCTGAAGGATGGAAGCCATGACCTGTGACCAACTGTTTGCCCAGCCTTGGGAATCTGTCAATGACCGGCTACACATGTGACCTGGAAGCATCTGGATTTGTGAACTAAGTAAAAGAATACATCTACAAAGAACATTTGGAACATTGAGGGGAAATGCGACTCGTGCTTCCTCAGAAAATGGTGGTGGAGTGTACATCTCTGTGTGACCCTCCTCTGGACTGACTTTCAAAGTTCTGAGGCTGTAAAACTGAGTGGCCTGTATGCCAGTCTCAAGGGTCTTAGCCTCAATGCTGACACATGAGGATATTATGTTACCTTACGTTACGTTACATTACTTTATGTTACATTGTGTTGTGTTTTGTGTTATATATAATATGATACTGGTTGCCATGGAGTTGGTTCTGACTCATGGCAACCCCATGTATGTCAGAGTAGAACTGTATTCCATAGGGTTTTTAATGGTTGATCCTTGTATATTGTCAGGCCTTTCTTTTGTGGGACATTTGGGCGGACTTGAACCTCCAATCTTTTGGTTAACAGCTGAGTGTTTTATTCCTTTGCACTACCCAGGGACTTCATATATACACATGTACCTGTGTGTCTATCTTTCTCTCTGTGTCTATCTACTTATCTTTCTCTGTATATCTATCATCTATTCTATCTATCTGTCTGTCTATCTATCATCTGCACATGCACACATCTTCTGCATGTAAGTATGAACAAGAAAAGCAGCATACAGAGGCAGGGAGAGAGGAAGGCGGGAGCTCGTTGTATCTCTCAATGGGCAGTCTTGGCTGCCAGAGAGGAGTCCCCTGCTATTCCTCTTATTATTCTGAGTTTATAGCACACCGAGTGCCTCTGCAGTGCTCTGCAATCCTTCACGCAGCCATGATTGAAATGGTCCAAGCAGCACTTAAAAGAAATGAAAGAAAATGTTTAAATGCAGCTAATCCCCGCAGCCGTCCCTGGTGGCTGAGCGGGTGGAATGCCAGCCACCCAGAAACTCCACTCTCAGTAGCTGACATGGTTTCTGTGTTTGCACATTTCCCCCACGTTTACAGTCCACAGACACAGGGTCTGCCTGTCAGCAATTCCGAGTCATTTTCCTTTTCCGCTCTGGTTTCAGGCTGGGCCTCCTGAGGCACCAAGGCACACCCTGTGGATGGGCAGGCAGGGTCTGCCCTGGGCGGGGGGTGGGGGAGGGGAGGGATGGGGAGAGGGGACTGATGGGGGCTGTGAGGTCCAGTGGGTTTTGTCGGGGCCTGTTCTATCCTGAGGGAACAGATGACATGTCTCGGGGTGTCTGAATGTGGTAGATGTGGGAGTGGTGAGACAGGAGGCCACATTCCCTGTTGCTCTCTGGTGGCCCTGGAAAAACACGAAAACAGACTGTGTAGAAGAGCCATGTTCCATTCCTGTGCCCTTGGCTCCCTCCCTCCCTTCTGTTCTCCCTTGGTCAACAGCAGGGTCTGAAGAGGCTTCTTTGGTGTGGCTGTGGGATTCCTGATCTCCACAGAGTCTCCCTGCCTTTGAGAAGTGAGGCCCATATTGGGATCTTTTACATTTTCTGTGAAGCCTAGAGCAAGCTGCTTTTCTTCTCAGGATGCTTTGTCCCGCCAGCCAAGTCATGTTCCGTTGAGGTCATGGGAGATGGATTATTTTACATAGGCATTTGTAAATGACGGCTCAAACTTGAATCTACAAGGAGGTGTTGATGGCAGAAACTTTCAGGCATCTGTTTCTTGGCCTCTGGCACCCCTCACCCACAGCATCTGCTCCACACCTTCTGGGCTTGCAGACATTTTCTAGTCTCTTTGAGTATGGGTCTTTCTAGAGGTTCAGTGAGAGCCACAGCCCATTTGGACCTCTGAGCTGGGGGTGGCTGGGACCTTTAGGGTGCTACGGCATTCTGTCTGTCCAAGATGGTGAGGTTAAAGGTTCAGGACTAAAGGGCATTTGAAGTAGCCTGTGATACCAAAACACACCCATCATTTGCCAACTTACATGAGGAGGACCACACACCACTGTTTTCTTTTATAACACACTCCCTTTGTGGCAGCCCTCACACCCCCTCCCATCACATGTTAGACTCAATTAATGTTGTGCTACATCCAGGAGAGTTTTTCTTGGCACTCACGATCATGGGTTTGTCTCTATTTTTGGTGAAGGCACAGGGCAATTGTTCTCAAAGACAGCACAAGGTAAAATGGAATAATTGTGACCTAATTCTGTCTTCCACCTGCTCCTTCTTTTTCTGTCTCTCTGAAGGGTTTTAGACAATTCCTTGGCTCCTCCCCTCAGTCCCACAGACTGCTCCTCCTCCCCTAAACCCCTTCAGGAATTTTGTGATTAGACAAGGAGAATTGTAGAACATCCCCCATAAAGGTTAGACAACTGAGAAATGTTTTATGCTGAGATTTTTTTTTCCTCCAGTCATCTCAGAGACACTGTTAACTTGGACTAGGATTCCTTAGATGCCAAAGGTGCTCACATTGTCCCTCTAAAAAAGCCAGGACTTTAAAGTACAGCACTTTCTCTTCGTCTCTACCTCCAAAGTGGTGGTAGATTATTTTGTTGACTTGCTACCCATTTCCAAAACTCTTCCAAGTTGAGTGCATTGTCCTCAAAACCATATATAAAAATCATATCCTGATATCTTACTCAAAAACCTGCAATGATTAAAGAAAAAAAAAAAAAAAAAAACCCTTCAGCACCTCACCTCTACCTGTAGGATGAAGCCCAGAGAGTTAGCCAATCTCCTAAGTACACTTGTGTTGGTTGCACCATACTTGCACAACTATCCTGAGCCTTATAATAAGCCACGCATTCAAGGCTTTCCACAATAGACTTCCAAGGAACTCTTCCATTCTTACATTCTTTAAGCATGTAGGTGTACCTTTGGCTTTACCATTTCTGGTCTCACTGGCTTTAAGCACTCCTTGCAGTTCTTGTATCTGCGCCATTGCACAGACTGTTCCCCTAGCTTGAGGAGCTCTGATTCTTCATTTCAACCTAGCTGAGTCTTTCCTGTCCTTCAAAACCTAACTTAAGTGCCACCTTCTCTGGGACATCTTCCCTGCCAACTCCTCCTAGAACCCATTGCCTTCGAGTCAATTCCGACTCACAGTGACCCTATAGGACAGAGTAGAACAGCCCCATAGGGTTTCCAAGGAACACCTGGTGGATTCAAACTGCTGACCTTTTGGTTAGCAGCTGTAGCTATTAACCACTGGGTCACCAGGATTTCCATTACTACTTTTTTCTGAGATTCTGTAACACTTTTTGTCAATAGATTCCATGAGACACAGAGCACACAGATGGAATTTCAGTTTTCTTCCCATATACTCTGTATCTCCAACTAGATTGTGAGTACTTGAAAACAGAGGGTTTAAAATTCCCTGAATTTTCTACAGCACCTGACAGAGTACCTGATGCACAAAGTGTGCTCAGGAAATACGTGTTCATCTGCTGACTGGGTGCTTCAAGCTGCTCTGTGAAGAACCCACTCTCTCTCTCTCCCACCCGCTTGCTATTTTATTCCAGTTCCTGGAATTTCATAATAACAGAGATGGTCCCAGAAAGCTAACACAGGCCATTTCCTCTAAACAAACCCATGTTTTCCGAGGACAAGCTATGGAGCCTTTTATAAAAGACTCTCTGCGTATGGGTTCTACCACCCATATTAAAAAAAAAAAAAAAAATCAAACAATAACTACTTTTTAGTGTTTACTAACTCATGGACAAAGTACTTCACATATATTATCTTATTTAATCCTCTCTCTTTTTTTTTAAACTTATTAGGTAGATACTTCTATTTTCCCAGCTTTATAGATGAATAAAAGAAGGTGCAAATAGGTAAAGCAATTTGTCTCATCACAGAGCTAGTCAGTGGTGGCCCAGGATTTAAACTCAAGTCCTTCTGAATCTCAATGTTCTTAAACACTATGCTGGTACAGAAAGTTTCCCAGGTCTGACCAATAACGCTTCCAAAGGGCATCCTAGGGGTAAGCCACTCTGTGGGTTCAGGGCAGACCCAGATGCTGCCAGAGGCCTCTGTCCTCGTAGTGTGTCTGTCAGAAACTAGTTAATAGGCCTTATCTTTAAAATTAAGTGATTGGACTAGGCCCCTTCCTGTTCTAAGAATTTATGAAGCTACAAAAAAGTAAAGACATGGCCCTGGCTTTCAGGAATTTACAATCTTATTGACGAGGGAAGATATAAACCTTAGTAGATAAAGAGCTCAGTCTTGGTGGCACAGTGGTTAAGTGCTCAGGCTGCTAACCAAATGTTGGCAGTTCAAATCCACCAGCCACTCCTTGGAAACTCTATGGGGCAGCTCTACTCTGTCGTACAGGGTTGCTGTGAGTCGAAATTGACTCACCGGCAACAGGTAGATAAAGATCTGTCTAAGATAATGGAGCTCTGGTGGTGCGATGGTTAAGCACTTGGCTGCTAACTGCAAGGCTGGTGGTTCGAACCCACCCAGTGGCTCACAGCAGTAGTGCCTGGAGATCTGCTTCCATAAAGATTACAGCCAATAGAACTCTATGAAGGCAGTTTTACCCTCTCACATCGGGTCGCTATGAGCCGGAATCTACTCTATGGCACCCAATGACAACAAGGTAGGGTATGTCCCAAACAGGTGAGTGGTGGAGATGGGAGGGCTGGAGCAGTCAGAGTGTCAGAGAAGCTGAGGCCGGGTTTCTCTGCAAACAGAGCAAGCAGGGGTCTGCTCCCAGAGGGATGGCTTTTCTTGAAGAGGGACAATGAGCTCACTCTTTCCAACAACAGGGCAAGGGGAGGCCTGCTGGAGAAGTGGCGTGAATCACAACCTCAGGATGTTTATCAGCTAGGCCATTTTGACCCTTCAACAAGATGTTTCTTGAGCAAATTTTTTGGAATTTTGGTGGGCTCTGACCTGCAGTTTTCACTTCCAAAATAACTTGACTTTTCTAAAGTGGTAATTTCATTTTCATGATAATACTAAACTGAAGCCACATGATCTTTAATTGGAAGCAGGACTTGGGCTGCAGAGTTGCCAAGAAGCAGTAAGAAACATGCTTATTCTACTACTTTGCTTGAGGCACTCAGCATTTTTGAATGCCTGGGCAGAAATATAGTTTTTTAAATAAAGCCAATCCTGGAGAGAAGAGGGGGTGAGGGGAGGGGAGAGCAAGGCTGGGTGGGGGGGGTGGGGGGGAGGGTGGTTAGAAATGGGAAAAGGGATTTTTTGTTTGTTTGTTTTTAATCCAAAGGGAGAAAAAGAATACTCTTTATTTTTGTATTTATATTTTCCTGTCTGTCTCTGCTGTCTTTTGGTATTAGTGAAATCGGGGTGTGTCACGTGTGTCTTGGGAGGGGGGAATGTAGTCACTGTCCTTTCCGACAATTTTCAAGTAGGTGTTCTCCTGATTTTCTCCAGCCCCACAAAGGCTAGGGCAGGCTTCGTGAGGGAAACCGGGGATTATTGCTTTTTCTATTTTCTTTCCCACATTGTTTCACTTGTGATATTAATTGTATCCTGATGAGAGATGCGTCTACCTCTGCTTCAGTGGCAGTCGGAGGATTGTTTTAATAAGTCTCTCTGGAGGGAGGTAAGAAAGCAGTCGCATCTTTTTTCTTTTCTTTTCAAAAAGCAGCAGAAAGCATCCCAGGCAAGGCCCCAAAGAATACTGACACAAAGGGAATGTTTTAATGACTTTTTTTTTTAAGGAAAAAAACCCAAAATTCTCTCTGAAAGTAAAAATTATATAACAGATTAAATGCATATCTGGATGTTCCGACGGAAGCCAAAGCTGTTTTCTAAATACAGTTGAGAGCTTAGTAATCACATGGTGTTGAGATTCCTTTTCCTTCCTGCTGCCCTCATTTCCTGCAAGGCACCATTTTAGACAGATTTGCTGGAGGGGACTCCAGGGTCTGTGGCTCTGTCCCGCCCTGTCAATTAACATCCAATCATGAGTACTGCTCAGAGCCAGCCCCTCGGTTTCCTGCTCGGTGGTACGGTCTCTGCGCCCTGTGCTGAGGATCAGTCCAGCTTGGCCCTGCCATTTCCAGCCTTGGGCCTCTTCTGTCAGGGCATCTGTTACTTGGGCTGTACTCTCGAACAAGCAACCAAACCTCTGATGCTGCTCTACTGAGAAGGTCTTTGTAGAATCCCAGACATGATTCTTCTTCTCGCTTTCACAATTTGCACACAGTAGAAAAATAAAGATACAAGAGGGGGGTTATGAAGAAAGGAGAGAGAAAGGGCAAAGTGGTGGCGTTTGAAAGAGAAAGTTTTCAGTTTCAGCTCTGACTGTTGCCTGGAAAAACCGCTGCCCCCTGGGTTGGGAAAGGGTAGTCCAGAGCTAGGGTTGAAAGAGAAAGTCTTGAGGGGGAGAATGTTTAGAAATGCAACCACAATGCCTCAAGATAGATGTGACTCAGTGACTTCCCAAAACATGGATTTTAGATAAATGTCACATTACGTCCTTCTTGCACTTTCAACTTGATTTTTCTAAGAGAGTCGTTGATGTTTTAAATTTAAACCCCTGTGTCACACGCCCACTTCAGTTTCAAGGGAAGGCATGCAGGTGGTGAAGGTCTGGTGGGGACACTTGCCTTCTCTGATGTCCCCAGGTACCTCTAGGCTCAGAAGCCTTAAGAAGCCAGAACATCTGGCCCCCTTCAGCAGTTTATTCAAAAGTTCAGCCAGTCATCTGGATATTTTGTCTATGCAGTGCCAAACATCTGGGTTGACTTTTTTTTTTTTTTAAATCAGACTTACTAGATGTTTTGGCATTGTATAGACAGGAATTCAATTTTTTAATAGTTATTTCTCTATTCATCTGGGATTCTTAGTAACCAGCCCCCTGGTACAATGAAAGAGGGAGATACAAGAAAGAGTCTTACTTTTTTGTTGATGGACCTTCTTAATAAGCCTGTGTTTATACAATCATTGTGAAGTGGACAATTTGGGGAGAGTTATCTACACAACCTTAGATAAGTAACTTAATTGCTTTGCTTTTCTGGAGGTATCCACATGGTTTTAAATTAGTATTTTGATTTCTTTGTTTTTTCACTGGTAGACTAAACTAACCAAAATAATATGGTGTGTTGATCTCAACAAAACACAATCTTAGATGTTCCAAATTGGCTTAAAAGAATTGAAATGCATTTAGCAAACAGAAACATAGAGAACTGAGTGATTCCTAAAAATAACTTGATGAGGATTAGGCTATGATTTTTATACTTAACCTTTCAAATAAGATTGTAAAATCCTGAAGGGCAGATAGGATTTTTAAAACAGCTTTATTGTCTAATGGGTTAGTGTGGATGATGATGGTGGTAACAGAGGTGATGGGGGCAGGCAGAATGCAGTCTTACTTTTTTTTGTTATTTACTAAGAGTTAGTTTATGCTATTTATCTTTCTCTTGTAGATTTTAAGACTGTAAATAAATAAAAATGTAGTGACTTCTACCCTTATAAGTCCTGCTGTTTTAAAACACTAGTGAAATAGAGAGGCCATTTCTTTTTCTCAAAACAGTACGTAAAGTTGACAACACGCTACATTTTTGGTTTTGTTGAAGTTGCTTCTGTCTTGTGGCGGGGGGGCAGGGGAGTGTGGGAGGACTTGGCGTCTGGAGAAGGCTTTGCCCTGGTTCTGGATACAGTTTTACCATATAGACTTTCTGTGTAAGCCTTGGGCAAATCCCTTCACAGTGCATCAACCCTGGTGAGGGGAAGCAGAGAGCGGTGTTGGTACAGCTAGTAGATCCATGAGGCCAAGCTGAGTATAGTAAAATAGGGGCCAGAGAGAGGGATCAAATGGGTTGATAAAAACTGTAGACCCAAAAGCAGGTACTGAGAGCTTGAATACAGAGCCAGGAGACGATCAAGAAACAGCGGCAAGAGTGATCAAGTGCTGGTTCTAGGCAATGATCTGGAATTAAAAAAGTTCAGGCTGGAACAGCTGAGGTTCTCCAAACTGGCTTTTATGTGCTTCATATGGTGTGCTGTGGGATACTAGTATATTTAAAGGGCCAGAAATGTGATGATGCCTCAGATCTTGAGATTCTCATTTGTTAAATCAGAGGTGAGTTCCTTCCTACTCTGATACCATGTGGTTCTATATGAGAAATGGTGCTCCTAGCAGATTTTCCATTGGTGAAAGCATTAGATGTTCAGTTATTTCTGAATCTCATTTTATCCTTGCTCTCTTGTCTGTATGGCTTCTTAGTAACTAAATCATACTCTTCTTGTAAACCAAACCAAACCCGTTGCCGTCAAGTCAATTCTGACTCATAGCAACCCTATAGGACAGAGTAGAACTACCCCATAGAGTTTCCAAGGAGTGCTTGGTGGATTTGAACTGCTGACCTTTTGGTTAGCAGCTATAGCACTTAACCAGTACGCCGACAGTGACCAACAGATAAGTAGCATTTACCATTTGGTAAATTAAATTTCACACAGTGAAATGTAAAGTTTTAAAGGACAAGATTAAGGAGTCTAGGCTACCTTGTATGTGTCCCACTTTTGAAAATGATATCCCCTGCTTTCTTTCTTTCCATAGGTATATTTTAAGGCCAAAGAGTAGCTGGCAGTGTTTTTGATAATATTGAGGCTATGTGGAAGACCTGTGCTCAGCTCATCCCCTTATGCAATTAGCTTTTCATAAGGGCTAACCACTGGCAATAGTATGAAGAGGGGAAGAATTGTCTTTGGGGCCTTTTCTTACCTCTGTAACATTTTTGTTCCCACTAGATCTTAAGATCCTTGAAGAGTTCCATCTTGTTCCCCTCTGAACACTCTGTAAGACAACGGCAGGGATTCAGCAGCTATCTCACTGGTTGAATATCTGTATTTTTCTCTCCATATGCCACAGAACACCTCAGGATATTTTCTGGTTGGCCCAAGCCTCTCACTGTGGTAGCCACACAAACTTTTACACTTTTCTTGCCTCCTAGTTATTGTTCCCTTTCCTCTTCCTCTACATTTTTCCTAATCAGGTGAGCTGGAATTAATCTAATCAACAATCTTTGGTACAAAGCAAGTGTGATATTCAAAATATTTAACAACTTGTGTGGCATAGGGACCTATGAAAAAGGTTAGATACAGGTTATAGAATTGGAGCAAATTTCTGGAGGACCTCTGCTGGGCTAAGTGTTAACTCTAAAGTCCTTGGAGAACCATAGGAATGACTGGGGTGGCCCAAGATGTCTGGGAACATTGGGCAGCCTTAGGCAGTGTCTTTTTACCAACTGATATAGAAATACTTCAATATTTTAACAATTTGTATGGCTGTCCTAATGCATCCTGGTTGAGCCTTAGCCCCCATAGTAAGTAACTATGATTTTTATTTTGTTTTGTTTTTGCTTAAAGGAGAATAGCGGAGGGCAGCAGTTCTTAGACTCTTGAAAATCTTGGCTAGTAAAATTTAGCTTAAAATATGTGTGGAGCAGAGGAGGTGTAGGACTTGTATTGGGCTGCCAACTACTTTCCCAAATCTCAGCTTTTTTGTCTGTAAAATGATCCCACTAGGAATTAAACCACCACTTGTCTATCAGTTTGTCGGTACATGGTGGCTTGTGTGTTGCTGTGATGCTGGAAGCTATGTCACTGGTATTTCATACACCAGCAGGGCCACTGTTATGGATTGAATTGTGTCCTCCCCCAAAAATGTGTGTCAACTTGGTTAGTCCATGTTTCCCAGTGTTGTGTGATCGTCCACCAGTTTGTCATCTGTTGTGATCTTCCTATGTGTTGTAAATCTACCTCTATGATGTGAATGAGGTAGGATTAGCAGCAGTTATGTTAATGAGGCAGGACTCAATCTACAGGATTAGGTTGTGTCATAAATCAATCTCTTTTGAGATATAAAAGAGAGAAGTGAGCAGAGAGACACAGGGACATCATACCAGCAAGAAGGTAGAGCCAGGAGCACACGTCCTTTGGACCCGGGGTCCCTGTGCTGAGAAGCTCATAGAGCAAGGGAAAATTGATGACAAGGATCTTCCTCCAGAGCTGACAAAGACAGAAAGCCTTCCTCTGGAACTGGCACCCTGAATTTGGAATTTTAGCCTCCTAGACTGTGAGAGAATAAATTTCTCTTTGTTAAAACTGTACACTTGTGGTATTTCTGTTATAGCAGCACTAGATAACCAAGATAGTCACCCATGATGAATAGGTTTCAGCAGAGCTTCCAGACTAAGACAGACTAGGGAGAAGGACCTGGCTGTCAACTTCTGAAAAAACTGGCCAGTGAAAATTTTATAAATAGCAGGAAAACATTGTCTGATATAGTGCCAGAAGAGGAGCTCCTGAGGTTGGAAAGCACTCAAAATACAATTGAGGAAGAGCTGCCTTCACAAAGTAGAGTCAACCTTAATGACATAGATAGAGTCAAGGTTTCAGAACCTTCATTTGCTGATGTGGCACAACTCAAAATGAGAAGAAATAACTACAAACATCCATTAATAATCAGAATGTGGAAAGTACAGAGTATGAATCTAGGAAAATTGGAAGTCATCAAAAATGAAATGGAACAGATAAAGATTGATGTCCTAGGCATTAGTGAGCTAAAATGGACTGGTATTGGCCATTTTGAAATGGACAATCATATAATCTAATATGCTGGGAATGACAAAATGAAGGGGAATGACAAAATGAAGAGGAATGACATCCCATTCACCATCAAAAAGAATATTTCAAGATCTATCCTGAAGTACAACATTGCTAGTGACAGGATAATATCCACACACCTACAAGGAAGACCAGTTAATGTGACTATTCAAGTTTACATAAACCCAAACCAAACCCCCTGCTGTCGAGTCGATTCCGACTCATAGTGACCCTATATACCCACCACTAGTACCAAAGATAAAGAAATTGAAGATTTTTACCAACTTCTGGAGTTGAAAATTGATCAAACATCCAATCAATCAGGATGCATTGATAATTATTGGTAACTGGAAAGCAAAAGTTGGAAACAAAGAAGAAGGATCAGTAGTTGGAAAATACGGCCTTGGTGATACAAATGATATCAGAGATTCCATAATAGATTTTTGCAAGACCAATGACTTATACTTTGCAAATACCTTTTTTCAATAACATAAACAGGAACTATACATGTGGACCTTGCCAGGTGGAATAAACAGGAATCAAATCAACTACATCTGTGGAAAGAAGCAGTGGAGAAGCTCAATATCATCAGTCAGAACAAGGCCAGGGGTAGACTGCAGAAGAGGCTGTCACTTGCTCATATACAAGTTGAAGTTAAAGCTGAAGAAAATTAGGGTAAGTCCACAAGAGCGAAAACATGACCTTGAGTATATCCCACCTGAATTTAGAGACCATTTCAAGAATAGATTTGAAGCATTGAACACTAATAACCGAAGACTAGATGAGTTGTGGAATGACATCAAGGACATCATATATGAAGACAGCAAAAGGTCATTTAAAACACAGAAAAGGCCAAAATGAATGTCAGAAGATACTCTGAAACTTGTTCTTAAATATATAGCAGCTAAAGCAAATGGAAGAAATGATGAAATAAAAGAGCTGAACAGAAGATTTCAAAGGATGGCTCAAGAAGATACGGTAAAGTATTATAATGAAATATGCAAAGACCTGGAGTTGGAAAACCAAAAGGGAAGAACATGCTCAGCATTTCTCAAGCTGAAAGAATTAAAGAAAAAATTCAAGCCTCAAGTTGCAATATTGAAAGATTCTTTGGGCAAAATGTTAAATGATGAAGGAACCATCAAAAGAAGATGGAAGGGGAGGAATCTGGAAGGCATTATGCTGAGTGAAATTAGTCAGTTGCAAAAGGACAAGTATTGTATAAGACCACTATTATAAGAACTCAAGAAATAGTTTAAACAGAGAAGAAAATATTCTTTGATGGTTTATGAGATGGGGGAGGGAGGGAGGATGTGAGAGGGGTATTCACTAATTAGATAGTAGATAAGAACTACTTTAGGTGAAGGGAAAGACAACACACAATACAGGGAAGGTCAGCACAACTGGACTAAACCAAAAGCAAAGAAGTTTCCTGAATAAATTGAATGCTTCGAAGGTCAACATAGCAGGGGCAGGGGTTTGGGGACCATGGTTTCAGGGGACATCTAAGTCAATTGGCATAGTAAAATCTTTAAAAAAACATTCTGCATCCCACTTTGGAGAGTGGTGTCTGGAGTCTTAAACACTAGCAAGCAGCCATCTAAGATGCATCAATTGGTCTCAACCCACCTGGAGCAAATAAGAATGAAGAACACCAAAGACACAAGGTAATTACGAGCCCAAGAGACAAAAAGGGCCACATAAACCAGAGACTACATCAGCCTGAGACCAGAAGAACTAGATGGTGCCTGGCTACAACTGATGACTTCCCTGACAGGGAATACAACAGAGAACCCCTGAGGGAGCAGGCGAGCAGTGGGATGCAGACCCCAAATTCTCTTAAAAAGACCAGACTTAATGGTCTGACTGAGACCAGAAGAACCCCAGTGGTCATGGCCCCCAGACCGTCTGTTAGCTCAGGATAAGAATCATTCCCAAAGCCAACCCTTCAGACAGGGATTGGACTGGGCAATGGGTTGGAGAGGGATGCTGGTGAGGAGTGACCTTCTTGGATCAGGTGGACACTTGAGACCATGTTGGCATCTCCTGCCGCGAGAGGAGATGAGAGGATAGAGGGGGTTAGAAGCTGGTGGAATGGACACGAAAAAAGAGAGTGGAGGAGGGAGCGGGCTGTCTCATTAGGGGGAGAGCAATTGGGAGCATGTAGCAAGGTGCATATAAGATTTTGTGTGAGAGACTGGCTCGATTTGTAAACTTTAACTTAAAGCACAATAAAAATTAAAAAAAAAAAAGATGGAAGAAATACAGAAAATCACTGCAACAAAAAGAATTGGTCAATGTTCAATCATTTAAGAAGGCAGCATATGATCAAGAACCCATGGTACTACTTTGGAGAGTGGCGTCTGGGGTCTTAAACGCTAGCAAGTGCCCGTCTAAGATGCATCAATTGGTCTCAACCTACCTGAAGCAAGGAAGAATGAAGAACACCAAAGACACAAGGTAATTATGAGCCTAAGAGACAGAAAGGACCACATAAACCAGAGACTACACCAGCCTGAGACCAGAAGAACTAGATGGTGCCCTGACAGGGAACTCAGCAGAGAGCCTCTGAGGGAGCAAGACAGCAGTGGGATGCAGACCCCAAATTCTCATAAAAAGACCAGACTTAATAGTCACACTGGGACTAGAAGGACCCCGGAGGCCATAGTGCCCAGGCTTCTGTTACCCCAAGACAGGAACCATTCCAAAGCCAACTCTTCAGACAGGGATTGGACTGGAAAATGGGATGGAAAATGATACTGGTGAAGAATGAGCTTCTTGGATCAAGTAGACACATGAAACTATGTTGGCATCTCCTGTCTGGAGGGGATATGAGAGGGCGTACGGGGCCAGAAGCTACCAGAATGGACATGAGGAGAGAGAGTGGAGGGAAGAACTGTGCTATCTCATTAGACGGAGAGCAATTAGGAGTGTATAGCAAGGTGTATGTAAATTTTTGTATGACAGACTGACTTGATTTGTAAACTTTCACTTAAAGCACAATAAAAATTAATTGAAAAAAAGTTAAAGCTAAAAAAAAAAAAAGAAAACCCTATGGGGCAGCTCTACCCTATCCTATAGGGTTGCTATGAGTCAGAATCAACTCGACAGCAACGAGTCTTTTGGGTATATCCCAAAATTGCAGCATTCACAAGTGTACATGAAAAGTTAAAAAAAAAAAAAGAACCCATGGTACTCAAGGAAGAAGTCTAAGCTGCAGTAAAGGCATTGATGAAAACCAAGGTCCCAGGAATTGATGGAACACCAATTGAAATGTTTCAACAAATGGATGCAGCGCTGGAAGTGCTCACTTGTCTATACCAAGAAATTTGGACGAGAGCTACCTGGCTAAGTGACTGGAAGAGTTCTACATTTGTGCCCATTCCAAAGAAAGGTGATCCAACATAATCTGGAAATTATCAAACAATATCATTAATATCACACACAGGTAAAATTTTGCTGAAGATCATTCAAAAGTGGTTGTAGCACTACCTCGTCAGGGAACTGACAGAAATTCAAGCTGGATTCCAAAGAGGATATGGAACAAGGGTTATCATTGCTGATGTCAGACGGATCTTGGTTGAAAGCAGAGAAGACCAGAAAGATGTTTACCAGTGTTTTATTGACTATGCATAGGCATTCAACTGTGTGGATCATAATAAATTATGGATAGCATTGCAAAGAATGGGAACTCTAGAACACTTAACTGTGCTCATGAGGAATCTGTACATATACCAAGAGAACAGAACAAGGGGATATTGCATGGTTTAATATCAGGAAAGATGTGCATCAGGGTTGTATCCTTTCACCATATTTAGTCAATCTGTATGCTGAGTAAATAATCCAAGAAGTTGGACTATATGAAGAAGAATGTTTCATCAGGATTGGAGGAAGACTTATTAACAACCTGAGATATACAGATGACACAACATCACTTGCTGAAGATGAAAAGGACTTGAAGCACTTACTGATGAAAATCAAAGACTATGGCCTTCAGTATGGATTACATCTCAAAAGAAAGAAAATAATAATCCTCATGATTGAATCAAGACGCAACATCATGCTGAATAGGGAAAATACTGAAGTTGTCAAGGATCGAATTTTTCTTGGGTCCACAATCAACGCCCATGGGAGCAGCAGTCAGTAAATCAAGTGACATATTGCATTGGGCAAATCTTCTTCAAAAGACCTCTTTAGAAATTCAAAAGCAAAGATGTCACTTTGAGAACCAAGATGTGCCTGACCCAAGCCATGGTATTTTCAATCACCTCATATGCACGAGAAAGCTGGACAATGAACAAGGTAGACTGAGAAAGGATTGATGCTTTTGAATTATGGGGTTGATGAAGAATATTGATTACACCATAAAAAAAAAAAAAAAAAACAGAAAAACTAACAGGCCTGTCTTGGAAGAAGTACAGCCTGAATGCTTCTTAGAAGCTAGAATGGTGAGATTTCATTTCAGGTACTTTGGATATGTTATTAGGAGAGACCAGTCCCTGCAGAAGGACATCATGCTTGGTAAAGTAGAGGTTCAGCAAAAGAGAGGAAGACCTTCAATGAGATGGACTGATACAGTGGCTGCAACTAACGGTTGAAGTGTAGCAAGGATTGTGAGGACAGTGCAGAACCAGGAAATGTTTTGTTCTGTTGTACATAGGGTCACTATGAGTTGGAACAAACTCAACAGTACCTCACAACAATAACAGTAACTAAAGTAGCAGAAACTGAAATAACAATAAAATATCATTTCTCCCCTTTTATATTGGTAAAAAATAATTTGTGTTGATTAGGTTCTAGGGTACCTTTTCTGCATTGTTATTGGGAATGGATTCTCATACTACATTTTATCTAATCTAAGAATCCATCAATTGTAAAAGGCACCAGTACTTTATATAAATATAAGAAAGGAGAATTTAAATTATGGCATACCATCAATTATTATACACAGTTTGATTTCAGAAGAGTTAAAATGAAAAAGAATGCAGATGGAAAACAATGATGTATAGTGTTTTATTATATCCTATGTTGCAAAAACCTTGAAACAATGTAGCAGTCACACTACCTAGTATACAACAAAAAATCAAATAAACATGTGAACAAGTGGGAAAATGTGATCTATAACTAGAAGAAAAATTGATCAATAGAAATAAACCCAGAAATGACAAACATGCTGAAAACAGTAAAGATGCAAAACTCCTATTTTAAGTATGTTAAAAGATTTTTTAAAAATTAACATAATAAGAAGATGAAAAATATCTATTGAGTAATGGAAATATATATATATATCAAATGGAAATACCAGAAGTAGAAATATATATATAATATCAGAGATATAAAGTTCAATGGATGGACTTAACAGCAGATTAGTCACTGCAGTAAAAAGGCCATTGAGCCTGAAGACAGGAAAATAGAAGGTATCCAAAATGAAGCACAGAGAAAAAAGAAACAACAAAGTCTCAGTGATCTGTGGAACACTATTATGTTGTCCAATATATGTAGAATTGGAATCCCAGAAGGAAAAGACAGAAAGAATGGGAACAGAAAAATATTGGAAGAAATAAAGGCTGTGCTTTTAAAAATCTGATAAAAAATATAACCATACAAATCCAAAAATTTGAAAGTACACTAAGCAGGATAAACACAAACCTGTGCATATTATACTAAAAATGTTGAAAGCCAAAGAGGAAGAGAAAAAATTTAAAAGCAGCAAGAAAAAAGACACCCTACAACAGGTGAACAATGATAAAATTGACTGTTTTCATTAGAAACCATGCACTCCAGGATACAAGAGAAAGCACAGCCTCTGTGAGAATGTGTGTGGGGGAATCTCCAATTCTCTTTATTCTCTCCTGGCTCTGCCCAAGGTTGGCCCCAGCTGTGGACCTGCACTACCAGCATGGCACTACCTAAGGCACCTAAATCTCCAAGAGAAAGCCTATATCTCTGGTGAGGAAAACTAGAATATGAACAACTCTGATTCAAAATATGTGGAGGGAATTCTGTTTTTTTTTTCCCTCCCCCCATCTTTTGCCACTTCTCCCCAAGGGAAGCCCCAGGCATACAGAACTGTGTAACAGAACAGGAGGCTAAAACTCTAAGAGAAATTCATATTTCTGTCCAGCAGAACTGGGGAAAGAGGTCCCTGGGAGGTGGAAAGTTTGGAGGAAATACCTAAAAGCACAATGCTAGGGGAAAAGATCCCCAAATTCTATGAATGAACTAAAAATTCCTGGGCTAATCCCTGATCTATGCATGTGTAGAAGGCAGTCAAAGAAATATGGCAAAGTATTTGAGAACTGAACTGAAATATAAACTGCCCAAGTACCAGACCAACCCCTGAATGGTGCATGTGTGAGGCATACCCAAATAGCAGAGAAAAAGCTATGAAAACTGAACTTCCATTGGAACCACTGTCCACAGAAGGCTAGGTAGAATCTGTGGTCAGAACTAAATCTGGCTGAATGCTTCAGAAAACAAACAAAAAACAAAAAAAAATTTTCAGAGAATTTTAACAGGACCCAGTCTCACAACACAATATTCAAATTTCCAAGATGCAAGTCAAAATTATTTGATGTAAAAAGCCATGAAGTTGGGACCAATTTTGGAGGGAAAAGACAATTCTGCAGTGTCACAGATATTGGAATTATCAGACAAGTATTTTAAAGCAACTATTATAGCTGTGTTCCTTGAAATATAGCTAGGCACCTTTGAAAGACATGGAAAGATAAAAGTTCTCAGCAGGTAAATAAAAACAAACAAGGAATCAAATGGAAAATTTAGTAGTAAAATATACAATATCTGAAACGAAAAGTTAATTGGATGAGTTCAATAACAGAATAGAGTTGACAGAGAAAAGAGTCCAGTGAACTTAAAAATAGATCAGTAAAAATTATCCAACCTGAATAACAGAAAAAAAAAAATATTGGGGGGAACACAAACAAACAAACAACTGAATAGAGCCTCAGGGACCTATGAGACAATATCAAAAGTTTTAACATTTATGTCATTGTAGTCTCAGGATAGGATAAAGACATTGGTATAAAAAATTTGAAGAAAATTGCTGAACCCTTCCTAAATTTGGCAAAAAGATACATACAGTTTCAAGAAGCTCAGCAAGCCCCAAACAATATAAGCTCAAAGAAAACCAAGCCGAATATATCATAACCAAACTCCTGAAAAGCAAAGATAATGAAAAAAACCTGTAAAGAGTTCAGAGAAAAACATAACATTACATTTAGGAAACACAAATTTAAATCACGGTGAATTTTTTTTTTTTTATCAGAAACAATGAGGCCAAAAGACAGAACAGCATCTTCAAAGTGCTGAAAGAAGAGAATTGTCAACACAGAATTCTATATTCAGAAAAAAATACCCCTCAATGAAGAAGGTGAAATAAATACATTTTTGGAGAGAGGCAAACTAAGAGAGTTTTTGCCAGCAGACCTGTTTTAAGAGATACGCTAAAGGCAGTTCTTCAGGGAGAAAAGAAATAGTATCAGAGGGAAATTTTGAATTTCAGGAATGAAGGAAGAGCAACAGAAATTAGGAATATCTGGATATAGTATTTTTCTCATATGTTCCTTAAAATTTGTATAGCTGGTTAAAAGCAAAAATTATGTTGATGGAGTTTTCAATGAATGCAGATGGGCTGTATAAAGGAATGTATGTGGTGATAAGTCTTCTACATTTTACCTGAAGGCTTCTACCTCTTAAGTAAAATATTAATTTTAGTACTTAGTACTTTAGTACTTAGACTATGAAAGGCTAGGTGTGTATACTGTAATTGCTGGAAAAACCACTAAAAAGTAGGAGATACAGCCAAAAAAAAAAAATGTATATATAAATAAATTCAAATTTTCAAGTAATCTGAAAGAAGATAGGAAAGTGAGGGATAAACAGAAAGGACAAACAAAAAATACTAAAATGGTAGACCCAAATCCAACCACATTAATAATTGCTAAATGTAAATGGCTTATTCATACCAATTAAAAGACAGAGACAGATTAGATAAATGATACCTCAGTGTAAATTCATATTTAGTGACTATTCGGGAACGTTGGGGGTAATGGTTGCTGGAAGTGTTACTTACAAATGGGTTGAAGGGCAGCAAATTTGTTCAGAAATAGTAAGTTGAACTTTATGATGCAACCTGCATTTCAGGGGCTCATTTTTTCTGTGTTAAAAATTTTTACGATTCACAGTCACAAAACTTCTACCAAGTTCAGTTGCTTTGCCAGATGGCCACCTGTGATTACTAGCCCACTGATTAGATCACTGAACTGACATCTTTGACCTACTCCAGGCGCAAACATCCTGAGACCTTCCAGGATGCATCTTGGTGCCAGAAGGTAGTCCAGGTCCCTAACCTTGTAATCCTATGTGTCACCTTTACTTTGCTCGGGTTCATTCTTTATGCCAGAGCAGAGATCCTCTTCCTACAGTTATTTATGCTCTGTTCCTGGGAAAATCATACCTTCACCACTGGTGCCATTGCTATTCCCCTGGCAACTGTAATCAGAAGAGCTGAGTTTTACCCAGCATCATTATAGGATCTCACTTATTACAAGCTCACACTCTTGGGGCAAAATGAGTGCTTGAAGTTTCTTGAGGAAATATAAATCTTGATGGATAATGTGTCCTCTGGTTTAATCTCATGGCCAAGTTGAAGATAGTTTCTGTGAAACCCAAGATGAAGACAACCACTGTATCTTTCAGGGTCTAATATACAGGGCTCTGTGTAATATTCCAAGCATCTCTTAGCACCAGAGAAAGCTTTTGTCTCGTCATGTTTCCCTTTTTGTCTAGGTTGCTAGGAAGCTTTAAGCTAAACTTAGTTTTCAAATGTTTTTACTCTTAAATTCCAGAAATCTGCAAGATGATACTCCTGTTCATTAAATTTACTCTGAGAGTGTTTTATTAATTATAATATTTAAAACATAGTGCCTAATTTTCAGAGTATGTAATATACAGGTAAAGGATATTCTCCACTAAGAAAATAGTACAAGAAGCATTGAAGATATTATCCATATTGGAAATTTATTGAAATATGTATAAATGATATAAATTAAATGCTAAAAAATTCTACTGTTGTTGTTGTTAGATTCTGTTCAGTTGGTTCTGACTCATGGTGACCCTATGTACAACCGAAGGAAATACTGCCCAGTTCTGCAGCATCCTCACAATCATTGTTGTGCTTGAGCCCATTGTTGCAGCCACTGTGTCAATCCATCTCCTTGAGGGTCTTCCTCTTTTTCACTGATGCTCTACTTTACCAAGCATGATGTCCTTCTCCAGGGACTGATCACTCCTGATAACATGTCCAAAGTATGTGAGAAGTAGTCTCGCCATCCTTGCTTCCAAAGAGCATTCTGGCTGTACTTCTTCCAAGGCAAATTTGTTTGTTCTTTTGGCAGTCCATGGTATATTCAATATTCTTCGCCAAAACCACAATTCAAAGGTGTCAATTCTTCTTAAGTCTTCCTTATTCATTGTCTGGATTTCACATGCATATGAAGCAAATGAAAATTGCATGGCTTGGGTGTCATTCCCAGGTTAAATTTCCTTGTTTGTTTGTTTATTTTCCACAAAAAAATATCAAGGGGGGGCAATTAATCTCCACATAGATGCTATACTCTTTGTAAAACTGAATTATGGCAGGAGATTGTGGGAGTTGATTTCTGCCTGAGTGACAAATGCTGCAGCATTATTGCCTAGGGTCACATGACAAGTGGAGACTTAAGAAACAGAGCAGATTCTTTCAGAATGAATTTCTTCCAAGCTGAGTTACATGGATCGAATGTCGATGCCATTGCTTTCCAGTATCATTCTGTATTTTCACAACTCTAAGTAAAAGACATACACAAAGCATTGTATTTTTTTTTTTTTTCCTTTTCCATGTCCATTTGTTAAGATTTTCAGGTGTCCTTTAAAAGTTAAAGGCCATGGTGAATCTTGCTATGGAACATCAATCTTTAATTAGAACTCTCTGTCTCTTTCCCAAGTTTCTATTCAATATTTTCCTCTCTGAACATTGTTGTAAGTGTCAGGTCAGATTAAAATAAACCAAGAAGGGCAAATTGAAAATTCAGCCTTATGTCGTCACATTCTGCTCTCTTCAGTGCCCAACAGGCAAGTCTCTGTCATCCCCCTAGGTTCAGTTGATATGTAAAAAAGATTCCAGCATCTGTCATGTCTGAGGCACTGGGATTTTTCTTCTATTAGCCTTACCTCCCTTCTGTAGAATGCTGCCACATGACCGCTTCAGTCAAAATGGTCTCTTCCATCTTTGAAGATTCCTCTCCCCAAACTATTATGCTAAGAGATAGCAAGATATCTATCAAAAAAAAATTTTGGCATTGAAATTGATCATTTGCTCTAGAAATAGCGAAAACATTTTGGAAATATCTTTAAGTTAATTCTTTATAGTCTAACTTACACCTCATTGTCCAATGTCCAGGATCATCAAATAGCTCAGCTTTTCCAGAGGCCTGCTATATACACACCTCTCTGTATTCAAGATAACCAGGAATGAGGAGAGAGAAGAGCTAGAGAGTTCTCTAGCTCAAGCAAGAGGGATAAATTTAGCTAGTCATCTGCATAAGATAAGACTAACTCATGTCTGAATCCCCCACAATATCTTTTTTTGAGTTTTGAGTATGATGTCTTAGACAAAGTCAGGCTCAGTCGATGTGCTGAATTAAACATTTGCTCAGTTGAATTACTTAAAACAACAGCAACGTTATGTTGATTCATGGAGCCTCCATGCTGAGAATGTTCTTTATGAGCTCCCAACCCCAAGTCTGAGTGGAATGAACTTTTTTCACTATACAGCAGGAAAAAGAAATCAAAAGGGCATGACTTTTTTAAAAAATGTCATGTTCCACAAAAATGAAAACTTCCAAATTAACTTACTAAGTGATTAAGTAAGTCCTTCAGGAAAAAAGGTTTGAATTCTCCCACAGAGAAATGGGCCTATAAACTCTCAAAGTTCAAGAAGACACCATAGAACATCTAGGTTAACTCTTTCATGAGGTTCAGAGAGGTATGGGGTGTTGTACTGACCAGGATCCAACATCCTCAGAAGCCTTTTGGTCCACTGTTCTGTCTTTCATGTAGACCATTGGCCTTCTTCTATCATCTTCCCTCCTAAATGACTTAAATGCCTGAAAACTTAATTTGTCTGGAGAAATCAGTGTGGTTAAACTCTCAGCCTTTAAAACAGATTACATTCGAACACTTAGTAATAACTGGGAAAAAGTAAGCTAAGAGAGAAGCTTGGAACAATCCAACTGTGATACAAACTTACCTGAGTATGAAAGCCAGAACTAGATGAGGGCCAACTGTAAAGAAAGTTAAAAATAAAATTAATTTTAAGGAACAAAACATTTTAATAAGGAATTTCTCAAAGGTATGATTTTAAAAGAAGGACCTAATAACCTGCATTAGAGATAACTAGCATTCAAGTGTTAAGTGGCCCTTAGAAGCAATCTTCTTCCAAAACTAGCAGAGTAGGCGGCCACCATCCAGCTCAGTTCTCAGAATGGCCAGGACAAGCTGTGACATCAAGTCTTTGTGCCACCGCTTCTCCTTCATAGTGTTCTGAAGCTCATTCCATGTCCATTTATAAACCAGTAGCTGTCTAGTCGACTCCCACTTGTAACAACCCCATGTGTGTCTGAGTAGAGCTGTGTCCATAGGGTTTTCAGTGCCTAATATTTCAGAAGTTGATCACTGGCCTTTCTTCCAAGGGACATCTGGGTGGACTGGAACCTCCAGCCTTTTGGTTAACAGTTGAATGCATTAACTATTTGCACTACCCAAAGACTTCTCAAGTATATTAGAGACCCCATGAAAATATATCATGTCCAAACCCTATTTTGAATCATTTCATTCTGCCTTTTACCTTTCCAGATTTTTTTTTTTTTTAAACGTGCTACAACTGGATGGATGTTGGTGCCCTTCACTGATATAGACAGCCCAGGAAGGGGAGTACTTCCTGGCACATCGACTCGCCCAATTGGCTTTCTCTGCTCTTACTTACAGTTCAGTGAAACAGAATATTCTCCAGAAATAAACCCCACACATATATGTTCAATTGATTTTTTTTTAAGTTGCTAAAGAAATCAAATGGCAAAAATTGTCTTTTCAACAAATCTTGCTCGAAGACACATGGAAAAAATTAACTTCATCTCATACCTCACACCCTATACAAAAAAATTTTGAAATGGGTCATACGTAAATATAAAAGTTATAACTACAAATTTTCTAAAAGGAAATGTAGAAAATATCTTTTCGACCTTGGAGGAGGAAAGAATTTCTTAGAAAGTACATAGACAATAATAATCATGAAAGCTTGATATATTAGAGTTCATTCAAATTAAAAACTTCTCTTCTTCAAATGCTACTGTTAAGATTGGGAGAAATGTCTGTAATTCACTTATCTGTGAAAGGACTTGTGTTTAGTATATATAAAAAAAACTCCTACAACTCAGTAATAAAAAGACAAAACTTGAACAGGCACTTATCAAAAGAAGATAAACGAACGGGCAATAAGCACACAAAATAGTGCTCAATATCACTAGTCATCAGGGAAATACAAATTTAAACCACAATGAGTTTCACTATTCACACACTAGAATGACTAAAATTAAAAACACTGTCAACACCAAGTGTTGGCAAGGATGTGGAGCAGCTAGAACTTGCTATATTGCTGGTGGGAGTGTAAAGTGGTACTATCATTGAAAAACAGTTTGGCAGTTTCTAAGAAAGTTAAGCATACCCTATCCTAAAAAAAATATGATCCAGTAATTCCATTCTTAGGTATTTACCTGAATGAAATTGTATGTCAAAAAAAAAAAAAATTGTGTAAGAATGTTCATAGCAGTGTGTCTGTAATAGTCCCAAGGTGGAAACCATCCAGACGTCCATTAGTAGCTGAGTGGATAAATTGTAGCATATTCATATAATGGACTACTACTCACTAATAAAAAAGAACGGTCTACCTATACAAGCAACAGAAGGACTATTTTTAAAATATTCTGTTAGGCAAAAGACAGATCACAAAAGAGTCAGTACTGTACGGTTCTATTTACACAATGTTTTTAGTACAGGAAAAGTTAATTGTGAAGGAAATCAGAACAGTGGCTGCTTATGGTGGTGGTGGGGGTGTTGACTAGGAGGAAACTTTCTGGTGTAACAGAAGTGCATCATATTTTTCTAGGCGTGTGCATTATATAGATGTATACATTTGTCAAAATAATTATAGTTAACATGTAAGATTCACAATATGGTAATTAAAAAAAAAAAACTTAAATATGATTTTAAGTACTAAGAAAATTACGCAGGAACCATCACAGAATAGAGCCTTTTTAACTGTTTTTGTACCAACTCTGTTGATGAAAGTATGGTCCTGCGCTGTGGGGACTCACAGGTATTGTTTCTGTTCTGCTGTTCACCTCACTGGCATGGGACCGCCTCCAGGACCACAGCCTCCAGCACCCCTGGATTTCCTCCTTCAGCTTCTCCAAATCCTAGGCCATGCGTGAGTGTACCTCTGTGGTGAAGAGCTTATCCTCCTGGCCCCCACATCATCGAGACTGGAGGTGGTGAGAGACACACACAGTTCCAGTTGGTCCTTGGCCTCTCCCACTCCAACTCCTTCTTCCCTTCTAGACCGCACACCTTGACAGCAGACAAAAGACTTTACATAGTGTTTAAAACCTGTTCCGAAGACTGCATAAGATCTTACCCTAGAACATATCCCATCCTCTGTGTCCCTCATTCCTGGCCAATGCACCTCAAATGCAGTCACTACCTGTCAGAGGAGGCTTGGGTGTTGCTACGATGCTGAACAGGTTTCAGTAGAGTTTCTGGACTAATACAAACTAGGAAGACAGGCCTGGTGATCTACTTCCAAAAAGAAGCTAAAGAAAATTGTATGGATCACAGCGATCTGATTCCATTGTGCGTGGGGTCGCCATGAGTTGGAGGTCAGCAACATGCAGGTCATAGGGGTTATGCTTCTCTGATTGAACCCTGACTGATACAAAATTGGGTGTATTGATACAGATACGATGCTGGGTGCTATGAGCCATAAGGAAACTGACAAACAGTGAAAACCATTTCTAGGAAGGGTGTCTAGAATTGTGAAAGCACATGGGTTTGGTAACGTGACAGTAGTGATTGTGCTCTGGCTCCTTCCCTCCCCCCACCCACTTTTCTTTTCTGTATGACCTTGGCCAACTCACCTAACACAGGTGAGCCTAGATCTCCTAGCCTGCAAAACTGGGTGGCGCAAATGGTTGTGTTTGACTACTAGCCGAAAAGTTGGTAGTTCAAAACCACCCAGAGGTGCCTTGGAAGACAGGCCTGAAGATCTGCTTCTGAAAGGTCACAGCCTTGAAAGCCCCACAGAACAGTTCTACTTTGCACACATGGGGTCGTTATGAGCTGGAATCAACTTGACGACAACTAACAGCAATAACCCATTACCTTGCTGAACTCTCCAGCATTATACAAAATGGCAGCTGTGGTTATGATTATTCCTTCCTACCCTCCTAGAAAAAAAAAAAAGAGAGGGTCTTATTCAACGTAGACCGGGGAGTGGGTGGTGAAGCCTTTTTAAAGTCTGTTTCTGGATTCTTTCAAGACCTTTAATAAGAGGGAGGAAAAGCTAAAATAGAGGCTAAATAGAAAAATGAGCATCTCAAGGAAACAGGAAACTTGATGTGCTGTGGGATTTCATTTCTCGTGTGCAAAGCACATTTTCTTCAACCCATCATTTCTGAAATAAATGATCCACAATCATTTAATGAGAATGTATCCCAGACCTGGGTTGGGCCCATGTAATTTGGAATCAAAAATGACTGACGGATTGACAGAAAAGTCCTGCCAATAAATTACATACATCCTGTTAGCACAGTCTCATACCTTAAAATATCTTCAGAGGCTAAAGGGAAACTGGCGATGGCTATAGGTTGACTGAAAAAAAAAAAAATCAACCATAAAAACAACTAAGCAAAATGATATCCACGCTCCCCAAGCTGTACTTAAAATTCATTTGCTTTTAGACCAAAGTCAAATACGCCAGGGCGATATGTGGTTCATTGAATCCATTCAGTAAAGATATGAATTCAAACTAGGTTTTTGGTGTTGTGTACACTGGACATCCAGATTATGAATTTGTGTGTGTGTGTGTTTTCCTAAAGGGACAAAAAAAAAAAACAAAAAAAAACCATTGCCACTGAGTGACCCTATAGAACAGAGTAGAACTGCCCCATAGGGTTCCAAGGAGCTGCTGGTGAATTTGAACTGCCGACGTTTTGGTTAACAGCCATAGCTCTTAACCACTGCGCCAGCAGGGCTCCTCTCCCAGGGCCAGCAGGATGTTTATCCTTCTGTAGATGTGGGCTCCATGTGATGCCGCGAAGTGCTTCTGTTTCAGGAAGCAGAGCTGTGTGATAGCAATAACGACGACAGGATTCTAGTTCTGGGCTATCAGTTGCTTACTGGCTTCAGTTTTTTCCAGCCAAAAAACAGCTTAATACCAGCTGCTTACTGCCTTGTAGCTGGAAGTCAGTTCCACACAATTGGACACAGCAGTTTGCCCACAGGAAGCAATTTGGGGCTTTAGACCTAAATAGCGCCTAGGAATCGCCTTCTATCTCCCTGATGGAAGATCGGGGTCTGGGTGCAAAGGAACTCAAGGTGAGCATAGTCTGGACTGAAATCGGGGAGGCCATTCCTCAGCTACTGCTCCTCACTCACAGTTGCCAGTTCAGGTCAGGAAAAGCTAAATAATTTGTTTAACCCCATCCCCTTCCCCTACCTTGAGGGAAAACTCCTATAAGCTCACTGTAAACACAATTATGCCATGTGGGGCTTTCATTAATCTAGTACAAACCACAGCCTGACATCCACTGGGCAGGATTTACTTTATTTATTTATTTTTTTCTTAGCTCATTTTCAGCACCAGCTTATCCTCACACTTCCTACCCAGAGGTGGTTATTTGTAGAGTGTGAGTATGGGGGAAGAGAGAAGTCACCAGAGCCAATCTTTGCTATCGTAAAAGCATTTTTCAGGACCCAGAGATCGTCATGGATTCTTAGGATAGGGCTTGAGGGGACTCAAAGTTTATCCTCAAGTGCTGAAAACTCATTTTATAAATGAGGCGACTGAGTCCCAGAGGTCACCCAGCCAGTGAGTGGTGTTCATTGATTTAGCAAATGTTTATTGGACACTTTATGCAGATACTGAGCTGGGCACAGGGGATGCTGTGGTGAACAAGACAGATGTGGTGTCTACCTTCAGAACTCAGAGTCTAATGGCCTTGACCTAGTGCCCTTTCTGCTACACAGCCCTCTAGGCTCAGACAGTAGCCAGAAAAAAGCTAGGGCTTTGGGCTAGGGTAAAACTGTGTTTATCAAACTCTTTTGACCATAACCCACAATATCAAAGACAGTTAACATTTCACCTCAGTACATGAGTATTTATACATAGGATATATATGTGTATGACTAAGCAAGAGTTTTACCGTATGTAACAAAAAAATTTTTTTCCAAAGACAATATTTATGTTTACTTAGTGTGATGTGCTCTGATATTTCCTATTTTTATTTCTCAAAAATGCCCACTTCTGACCATGGGCTTTAGAAGGTGAAGGATTGGTTTGTAGCCGCACATTCCCTGAAGGTTAGGGGTGTGGTGATGTTGGTGGAATTGTGATTTAATGAAGGCTTTCGAGGATTTGAAGGATTATAGTGCGGAGGTTGAGGAACCAGCTGCTCTTGTTCGCTTGAGGCGCTGGGGGCCCGAGTTGGAGGAAGTGGGTTTAAATGGTAATGGCTGCGATTTAGAGTAGACAGAGAGGTTAGCAGCAAAGGCGGCCAGCGGACGTTGAGAAAGCTACTTCCTGGGAAAATACCATCTATTGGAAATAGAAGCAGTGGGAGAAAAATAGCCTCCCCCCACACCCCCCCTCCCACCCCCGCAGACCCTGCTGCTTGGGGGCTTGGGGACTTGTGGGGAGAAAGGAGCGGGCTGACTGGAAAGTGGCCATGTGGCCTCAGCTGCAGCAAGGCAGAGTACACACCCCAGAGGAGCAGGGCACATCCCAGAAGTTCAGGGACTCAAGGATCTAGCCTCTGGGAGGCTCCCCTTCCAGAATCTATAACCCGACCCATGATGCAACCCAACTTTCTCAGTGAATTAAGAGGACCAAAGGAACTACCAAAGGAGTTTCATTCTGATGACTCCTCTTAAGTTGGTTCTGGTGTGAGTCAAATACTGTATTTTACACAAATAACACGCACCTTTTACATTTATTTGTCAATCGAGTCCTCCCCCACCCCCCAAGAGGTACTTTCCTAAGTGCCACTCTGCCAATTTTTTTTTTACATGTTGCTGTAAAAAAAAAAAAAAAAAGCATAGCACGCTTATGAAAATACCTCGCGGAGGAGGACACGGCTGGCAAACAAAGATAAAAAAAAACAAAAACCCAGTGCCGTCGAAACAAAGGTAGAAGGTGCATATTATCGTACTTTTTTTTTTCCCGTTATTATTGCCTTTTATTATGAGTATCATTATTGCGTGTAGTACATTTGATAAAACCAAAACAACCCTGTTGTCATCCAGTCAATTCCGATTCACAGAGACCCTATAAGATACACAAAAAAAAAGGGTAGTCGTTTAATTGCGGTTGGTGGCAACTGAAGTCATATGGTAAGTAGAGGACTACCTGTATTCATAATGGCAGGCTGGTTCCTTGGAGCTCAACAAAGGTACCAGAGATGCTTGTTTGAAGGAAAACAGACTGAGAAGACTCAAAAAATGTCTCCAAATATTTAAAAAGTGGTCACATGGAAGAATGAGTAGATTCGCTCTATGTTTCTCTGGATGACAGAACTAGAAGCAGTGGGGGTAGAAACGCAGAGGTAGACTTTACCTCAAAGTAAGAAAGAACTTTCTAAGGCGTAAGTGGTGCCCAGCTCTGCTGGTGAGATCCAAACTGCCAGAGTTGTTTGAGAAATGGTTGGATTCATCCACTCACTCACCCAAACGTTTACTGAGTCCCTCCTGCATGTAGTGGCCTCTGCCAGCCCAGGGAATGTGCTACTATCAAGGGTGTTGCAGAAAAAAAAAAATTTACGTTAATTAAAAAATAGGATTTGATAACTTCTTAGATTTCTCCCAATTCTAAGATCCTATTTTTTATCCAAGGTTATGCCGTGCCCATAACTTAGGAAGAGGCCATGTTAAGACCACATGTGATAGAAGCATGTCTGAATAGTGTTTCAATGGCTACCAGGAGCAAAGACCACCACTGACCTCTTCATTTTATAGATGAGGATCAATATCTTAGACTCAGGGAATTTTGGATACCAAGAGCCTGTCTTGCACTGTTTATTTATAAGAGTTCATTCTCTACTATGCATAGAAAGGAGGTTTGGTGACATATGGTTAAGCACTTGGCCGAAAACTGAAAGGTTGGAGGTTCGAACACACCCAGTGGCTCCTTGGGAAACAGACCTAGCAATATGCTTCCGTAAAGATTACAGCCGAGAAAACCCTATGGGGCAGTTCTGTTCTGTCACAGGGGGTTATTATGAGTCAGAATCAACTAGATGGCACCCAGCAACAACAGCATTATTCATAGGATTAAGTCCAATTTGCTTAGCCTGGGCAACTGATCTACCCAATCATTGCAACGTCATAACTTACTGCTGCCAAATGGCGATCCGCTAGGCTAGCCCACCAGAAGTGCTCATTCTCCTCTAATGTTGGTGCCTATGCTCACTCTTCCTGCTTTCTGGAAGTCTCTCCTTTCCTTTCCACTGTGCCTTCATGCCCACTATTCAGAGCCCTTCTCTGTAAAGCCTAGCCCACACTGTCTTTTT
Organism: Loxodonta africana; assembly: GCF_030014295.1. NCBI lineage: Eukaryota > Metazoa > Chordata > Mammalia > Proboscidea > Elephantidae > Loxodonta > Loxodonta africana. The sequence goes on from NC_087342.1 coordinate 108,703,102, forward strand.
GCCTATTGCACATCCTGCCTATACCAGTCATTTGGCATTTCTTACATTGCCTGATGGCATCTCTTGGGTAGATATTTAACTATGGGCATGTGTATAATTTACCTTGCCAACTGGATTGTGATCTTTGTGTGGGCAGATGCCACACATTCTGCTTTGTCGTATCCCTTTTTTGCCACAGGGCAAACCATGCCTTCAATTCATGTGAAGTTGGCTGCAAGTGAACAAGCTCTCTTACCATTCGGTCCCATTACAACACAATCGCAGCTCAGGCCTATTGTTTATACTAATGAAGAACATCTTATAGATAATGATGCTGAAAGCATTTCAAGATGCCTATGGAAGGCTCACATTTCACATGGACTTTGAACAACAGGAGTTTATTTTTATTTTATTTATTTACAAACGCTTATATATAATATTGACCTTGTGCCAAGCACTGGCCATTCTGGTCCATGAACCTTTTTTAAAACGCATGCCCTGTATTGTTCTCTATTTTCTTTGTCTTGGCCCATTGGTATGTTACTGACCGGAATATTGTTCACTGATTTCAGTTCTGTGTGGCTGGTAAATATCTGGGTACTAGAAGGGTTTGGGTTTGTCTGGGGTAGGTTTCTGTCTTCTCATGAGTTTACAGACATCTAGCATAAGCCACAGTTCTCTGACTTCTCTAGCAAGAATTCTAGTGCTTCTCCATAGCCCACTTGTTTTTACAGCTCTCTTCACTCCCTTCTTCTCACATATGACTCTGCTTTTTTACTTCATGAAACCCTGGTGGCTTAGTGGTTAAGTGCTATGGCTGCTAACTAAAGGGTCAGCAGTTCGAACCCACCAGGCGCTCCTTGGAAACTCTATGAGTTAGTTCTCCTCCGTCCTATAGGGTTGCTATGAGTCGGAATCCACTCGACGGCGCTGGGTTTGGTTTCTTTTTTTTTTTTGGAACCATTTCAAGATCATGACCTAAGGTCTCTACCCCTAGAAGTTTTATATCTAATGGCAGAATAGAAGGTGAGCCTTAAGAAGATCCTCAGAAGAAATATTTTTTTCTCCGAGGGCTGCACCATTGATAAACACAAACATGGAAATGTGGTATGATGTTTGGTCACACCAAAGAAAAAAATTGTTTACTTCTAGAATCAGGAGTGTTGAAAGGGAGGTTATGATTAAACATTTACTTTATATGACACCTCTCACTTTCTTCACCCTGTACGTGTGCACATACACACACAAACACATAGCTTTGTCTGGCTTCCAAAGATCTTATGGCCCTGTACATTAAGTTAGAGCAAGTTTCAGAATCTGTCTTCTCAATTATAGAAGTCAAAGCCTCATTTTCTGAAAACTTTTTTTTTTTCCCCCTTAACTAATAGATTTCAAATGATAGAATCCTGGGATTTGAGTCTCAGGAAGTTAATAACCTCTTCATTTTACAGATGAGAAAACTGAAGCCTAGAGAGCCTAAATCATTCCTCTGAGGCTACACAGGACTTCCGTGATAGAACTGGACTTAGACTTTTTATCTCCTGTGTCCTGGTTGGTTGCCCCTCAAACAGGATGATGACAAATTCCAATAGCTCATCGGCACTCCTTTTCCTTCTCAGGCCTAGCACCGAAGGTCATGCTCTGAAGAAAATTGTAGGTTGACTGCTGTTTTATTTGGATACAATAACCTTGGGATTTGTTTTGAAATTCATTGGCTCTATTTCCTAGTATCACAATAGGCTATGGCTAAATTTATTCCACTGTTATTCAGATTGCATGCTTTTCTAAAAGGCTTGTTAGATGGAAACCTTGGGAAACCAAATAGGTTGGCTCTTTCAAAGAAGTTAAAACACACACACACACACACACACACACAGAGAAAGAACTTTTTCCAGATGACAAGAAATGTGATGCTTATCAGAGGTTGACTTTATGGATCCAAAAAGAACACTGAATGCACTAAGAGTACTTGTAAACCAATAAACCAGTTGATTCTGACTCGTGGTGACCCCAAGTGTGTCAGAGTAGAACTGTGTTCCATAGGGTTTTCAATGGCTGACTTTTTGGAAGTCGATCACCAGCCCTATTCTTCCAAGGTGCCTCAGGCAGGCTCAAACCTTTCAGTCAGCAGCTGAGTAGGTTAACCATTTGCACCACCCAGAGACTCCAGAGCATATGTAAAGGGATAATATTTATCAGCTCTTGCAATGAGTCAATGCAGTTAATTTTTCTTCAGCAAACATTAATAATTACCAGTGTGTACCAGCTTAAGTGCTAAACAGGAGCTTTGGAGGGTATAAAGGTATATAAGACCCGGTTCTTGCCTCCAGGCATTAGCTGTCTAATGGGGGAAAGGTAAAGACACTCAGTGCTCCTGTTGAAGAAGACAACTTTCCCATGAGAAACGGACTGTTCTTTGGTTAGAGTTATATGAGTAGTTGTATTCTCCTTACATCAAGTTCTATAGGATTTATCTGTAAGATTTATCTGTAAATTTTTTCTGGCCTTTCTTGAATGTATTTATAACGTCTGCTGGGTTCTCTTCATGGAAAACATGCATTCCTGTGGATATATGTGAACCATACCTGTGGTGTATCTTTTAAATAAATGTTGCTATTGATTACATAGAGTCTATTTTTTTAGTCTCGAAACTATTTTTTCTATGTGCCTGTGAGTGGGAGGAAGGAAGGGAACTCTCAAGGAAAGCACCAGGCCACTTCGTTTTCTGCTTTTGTGATTTGTAGATATTGGTAACATCCCTTCCAAGAGTTCCAGGTTGAAGAATCTTCTATCACTTTAATTATCGCAATGCCCCATGTTTGAAATACTTCTGTCTGGCCTCCAGTTTTCTCTCCCTCGGTCCCTTCCTCTTATTTCTTTTGCTCTGCTTTCTCTCTTTGTTTTCTGGGTTACTTTGCCCAGCTCATTGTATCTTTTCTGGGGTGGGAAAATGAAAACCATGCAAATTACCCCAGTTGGGTTGCACCATGCTTTTATTCAGGAGTTGGGTAAAGTGTCTGTATTTTCAAAAAGAGCAATCATACTGATGATGTGCCAGGAATTTTATTGGCCTTTTTGGCTCTGCCTACACATTGGGCTGATGTCTTCAGGGAGTAGCCTATACAGTCTCCTGCATTCCTTTCTTGTAACTAGTTGCTTGTGGGGATGCCAATTGGGTTATGGATTTGCTGGATACCAAGTGTCGCTTTCTGTTGTTATTGTTAGGCTTCCAGCACGCATGCATGCAGAAACAATTCAGTATCTTGGCTTATTTTTCGTCCGCTTCCCATACCTGTTCCTTGTCTGATTAGGTGTGCAAGTAAATTGTCCCAATTTCCCCTTTCGCAAGTGAATTCTCTCCAGCTCTCTCTAATAGGAATCCTGAACCCAAAGCTTACATTCTTACGTTGTTGGAATCCCAGACTGTTAAAGCGGAAGGTACCTCAGCATCTAGTCTAGTGGTTGTCAATTACTTTACTTTTTTGGCTGGGGAACCCTTTTCTCAAATCAAATTTTAAATGGAAGCCCATTGCAGGAGTATTGTACAGGCATCCATTTAACCATTTGTATGGTATGTGTGAGAGTGAGAGAGATGGGTGAGGAGACTCTGCTTTTCCACTCTTGGCTTTGGTCCCTTTGTACTTTTCACAGTATCCATTTGGGTGATTTAAAGATTTTTTTTTTTGGCAAAGTAATTTTGACTGTATGCAATTTTCCTTTATGAGCCAATCTTAGGACCTTACAAGTAAAGCTGCTTGGATTGAGTGAGGGATGAGGACTTATATCCTTTTCTTGCTCCCTAACCCTTCCTCCTCCTTCCCACAAGCCAAGGAGCACAACTTATAAATCAACAGACTAATCTCCTTCTATGTACAAGAAAACCTAAATTTAGACATTGGCATTGTTTTGCTCGAGGGTACACAGCTGGTTAGTGAGAGCTAGAAACTGAATTTCTACTCCCAAGACCCATAGGCATATTGTCTTCCCCTCCCTTCTTTGAGTTTAAAAACTTCCCTGTTACCTTGTAAACATTTATTGCCCATAATCTGGTGTCACTTTGGTTCAAGGTGAGATCAGATTTCCTATAGTTCTATTGCCAAAGATCTCCCTTTAAGCTTTACTCACTTGCTCTTGTCTAAAATGTGGCACCCCACCCTACTTTTCCTTCATCTCACGCATTGAAGCTTAGACTGTTCTCTATCAACTACTTGTCTGGGCCCTGTTCACAGTATGAGCAATGATTCTAGAACACCTCGTACTTTGAAGTCTACCTAAGGTTATGGCATTCATTAACTATCACCTAAACACTATGAGAAGCCCTGGTAGCACTGTGGTTAAGAGCTACAGCTGCTAACCAAAAGGTGGGCAGTTCGAATCCACCAGCCGCTCCCTGGACACCCTATGGAACAGTTCTACTCTGCCCCATTGGGTCGCTAGGAGTCGAAATTGACTCAACGGCAGCAGGTCTGGTGGTTTTGACCACTATGAAGGAGTGCTGGTGGTGCAGTGATTAAAGCGATTGACTGCTAACCGAAAGGTTGGCAGTTTGAAACCACCAGCAGCTTCTGGGGAGAAAGATGTGGCAGTCTGTTTCCGTAGAGATTTACAGCCTTGGAAATCCTATGGGGTTGCTGGGAGTCGGAATCAGCTCAAGAGCAGTGGGTTTTTGGGTTTTAACCACTATGAGATTTGGGGAGATGTTTACCATGGACCTGTCACTGTGTTAAGCATGTTACAAAAATTTTATTAGTCAACTCTTAAAACAACTTTGAAGTAGTACAATTTTCCATTTCCAGGATGAGGAAACAAGGCTGAGAGAGACCGCACAGCAAGCAGCCGAACTAGAATTTGAGCCGAGGTTTGTATGCCTCTAAAGCCCAGGCTTTAACCCCCAGGCTCTCCTGACTCTAAGGCATTTGGAGCCAGGACTTCCTTTTACCATCAGCATCTGCATTTATAGTATAACCAGCCAGCTGCTGTTGATTCCAATTCATGGCAACCCCATACGTGTCAGAGTAGAACTGGGCTCCATCGGGTTTTCAATGGCTCGTTTTCAGAAGTCATTTGCCAGGCTTTTGTTCCAAGGTGTGTACAAGTAACTATAATAATTTGGGGAATTGCGTGGGGTGGCTTGCTGCTTAATGAATCAGACTAAAATTGATTGCAACTCCAGTTTATAAAGCAAAGACTGTGGATGAGCATGTTCATCAAATTCTGAAATACCAAGGGAAGCAAGCAGTTTGGAAGCTTGAGGTAAGTTTAGGGCAAACAAGGAAATAATACTTTTCCTAGCACGTAATAAAGTTATGGAACTCATTACCCTGAGAGGCAGTACAGACAGGAAATGTAAATGGATTAAAAAAGAGTTTGAACAAATTTATGAATGACAGAGTCATAAAAGGCTTCTAACAGAAGCTGGAATATACGAGGTGTGACGATAAAGCAATGAAAATCTTTTTTTTTTTTTTTTTAACAAACACCAGAACTTGCAGATCTAAATAAATATATTTTTTCCTCCAAAGTAGTTGCCTTGTGAGATGCTTGCTTATTCTAATATTGCTTGCTTGTTCAAAACAGTTTTTGGAGCCCATAGAATATTAGAGGTTTAAGTCCACCCTCCTCCCCCTTTTTACAGATGTGGAAACTGAAACCTAAAATAATTAAATAGCTTGCCACAGTCACACAGAAGCAGTTGTGGGTTAGAGTCTCGGTCATCTGACTTTTGGTTTATTGCTCTTTTCTCTGCCGCACGCCGTCTCCTGCTATAGATTTCTTCAGAGTCCATAACTAATTCTTCAGAATACCCTCCACGGTGGTAAATCCTTTGTAAATGGGTTTCTGGGACAGCCAAAATCGATTCAGATTTAAGTTTGATGATTAAGATGTGTGTTCGAGCTGTATGTTAATGTAATTTGTTGAAAACCAGAGATGCTTTAAGTTTTTAAAAAAGGAAGAGGCGGTAAAATGGCGGTTCTTTTGCAACCTGTCCACTGGCTCCCTGCTGGCCATCTTCGGTGGGCCCCTAGGAATGTACAATGCACCTTCTCTTCTAGATCTCTTTTCTTAAGCCACATCTCTGAGCCATGTGGCTGTCACACCCCTTTCCTTGACTGGTAATGAAGGCACAGCCAAGGCAAATCACTCTCTCACAGTCAAAAAGGATTGAGCCGAGAGGCAGCCTCTTGAAGCAAGAGATGGCTTTAGAACTTTAAGTACTCCCGGAAGGAATTCGTTATATACCTCCTTTCACCCATTTCTCCTTCAAACAGATCAAAGCTATTTTGGAAAATGGAGAAGACTTGACAAAGCAGAGTTAAAACCTGGCATAGACCACCATTGTCACTGAAAAGATAAAAAGAGAATTGGAGAGCTCAGAAGAAAATGAGGAGAGATGGATGCAGTCTCCCCAGCGGCCGCAAACGTGGGTTCTGGGGATGGAGCTCATCAAGATCCATCCAGAGACAGAAGGTCATTGGGAGCTCATTGGTTTGTTTCATTCATGCCCTGCCAGTTGAATTCACTTTGATCACCAAATATCCTTTTCTTGAATTTCTAAGAAAATAAAAGAAGGGTGGTTGGGAGGAGGGGGTGGGCATTGTGAAATCTCAAAGTCCACGAAGCATGTTAGAGGAATTTTGCTCAGGCTTGGAAAACTTGCTTTCTCAAATGGATTTATAGCCTTGAACCAAAGCTAACAAAGAAAGGACAAACATGTCACTGAAAGTAACATGTTGACATGTGTTGATGTTTCAGCCAAAATTTATAACATAACCCAGAAGGAACATTTGAGATGCCTGGCCATGCATCCTGGTGGATGGTGTGTTTCTGGGGAATTCTAGTAGGAGATGTCCCAGAGAGGTCAAGGCCAGTGAGGAAAGCTGCAAACAGTGGCTCTAGCTCTACGGTGCTGTAAAAAAAAAAAAAAAAAAAAAAACCTTTGTCTCATGATGTTTAAGGCCAACTTAACAGAAAACGTAGACGGTATGGAAAGGGAAAGAGTGTTGGATTTGCTGAACTCTTTGGAAGACAATTGGTAATAGAAAAGAAGGGATATCTATCTATGCATGTTTATACACATACATGGGCACTGAAAACACTTACATAGGCACCCACTCACTATACATGTTTTCTCTGGGGCTTGGCCAATTCTGAAGTGTGGTGAAGGTGTGGCATGGCTGTACAGTCCTTGAGTAGACACCTTGGGTATGAGTGTATACATACATATTATGCTGGCTCACTGAGCACACACACAAAATTTACCTCATACAACAGAATTATTATACAACCTTTTTGGCTAAGAAAGGGAGGAAAAACGTTGAAAAAGGGAGGGCAAAAAAATTGAGCCTTAACTGTAGGAGAGAAGTTGCTAATAGTAGGGAAGTGCTTATTCTGAAAATGTCTACATTTCCACTGAATCCCACCTTGGCTCCAGCCCCAATCCCACAGAGCCTTGCAGATTTTACAGAAATACAGAGATTAATAAAGGACCCCAGAATGCTGTTTTGAAGAAGCTTCATTTCTTGGGATGCCACTGGGTTCCTGAGATGAGAGGACACAGCTTCCCCATCCTCGGGGAGAGGCTGACGGGAAGGTTGGTCCCAGCCTGCATAGTACATCCTGGGCACAATTTTGGGGGGCTAGGCTAACTCTGGGACCCCTTAGTAGTACAAATGGTTAACATGCTTGGCTGCTAACTGAAAGGCTCGAGGTTCGAGTCCACACAGGAAAGCCTCAGAAGAAAGGCTGATAGTTTACTTCTGAAAAATCAGCCACTGAAATATGGAGCCCAGTTTCACTCTGACATACATGGGGTAACCCTGAGTCAGAGTCAACTCCATGGCAACAGGTTTGGATGTTTTTGTTTGTTTGTTTTGGCTAACTGTAGTGTGGTGAGGGTGTAGCTATGGCTTTTGAACCCTTGTTGTTTTTGCTTAGGAATGGGGCAGGTTTCTGGCTTTAAAAAGTTTTATTTTGTTTTTGTCTCACTGATTGCCAGGTTGGACGAGTACTTCGTATGCTTTCCCATTCTTTGGTACATGTGTCTCTGGACTCATGCTGGCCATGACCCACGAGCCTATCACAGTCAGGCCACAGTGGACCCAGTGATGCCCTGAGTCCAGAGAGGAGACTTCCAACCAGCCCATTTCCACCTATCTCCATTTAAACCTCTGTTCTTGGCTCGAAGACACAATACCCCAAACCCATTGCTGTCAAGTTGATTCCAAATCATAGCTACTCTGTAGGACAGAGAAGTGCCCGATAAGGTTTCCAAGGCTGTAAATCTTTACAGGAGCAGACTGCTACAACTTTTTGCCACGGAATGGCTGGTGAGTTCGAACCACCAGCCTTTTGGTTAGCAGCCAATTGCTTAACCACTGCACCACCTGGGCTCCTTAGAGACAAAATATACCTCCCCAAAAGGTAACAAATATTATCTATTTTAAGAAAACCCTTTTCCAAACTATCATTTGCGTTTCAAATTTCAAAAAAAAAAAAGTCCTGACAGACACTAAGAAATGCTTGTCAGCCTCGAAGGTGAAGAGAAAACACTAGAATCGTTTAGCACATGAATAACCTCAGGGCTAAGAACAAGGAGATACTCACCAATTCTGTTCAATCTCCTTCATGTTCATCAGGAGGGGCAATGGCAAACCGTGCTGCTCCTTGACAAAATAAAATAAAATCCTTAAAAATGACTTTAATCATTAATGTTATATGTCAACTTGAGTAGGCTATTCTCAGTGGTTTGGCAGACACTGAACTGGGTCCTCTTTCAGAATATAATGTAATGTAATCACTTTTCATGATGTAATCTGACGTGATGATCAGTCAATCACTTGAAAGGGGAGTTTCCTTGGGGGTGTGGCCTACCTCCAGTATATAAATGGATGTTCTGATAAAACTCGCTCTCCCTTGACCCTGTACTCTTCTGGTAGCCTGACCTTCAGTTCTTGGGATGTAAGCCTGCAGAAGTCTCCAGCCGGCCACCTGACCTGCAGATTTTGGATTCACCAACCCCTGCAACCCTATGAGCCAGCAGAGGTCTCTAGCCTGCCACTTGACCCATGGATTTAGAACTTGCCAGCCCCACGACTGCATGAGCTATTTCCTTGAAGTAAATTTCTGTCTATATATTTATATACACCTTTCGCTGTTTTTACTCCTTTAGAAAACCTAGACTGAGACAATGCCCCTCTCCCATTTCTAAAAAGTTGAACACAGTCCATTCATTATGGCTCTCTTCATGAGTTCACATGGCAGAACCTGCTGCCTTGTGTTCAGGCTTCAGATGAAAACTTCTTCAATAAAGAGAGCAATAAAAAAAAGGGGGGGGGGCGGGGACTTTAGCAGGAATCTCAGAGTCAGACTAGTGCTAGCTAAGACTTTCAGCCTGAGAATGTCTTCAAAGTACAGTCCAGGCCTCTCTCAGAAACTCATCTCCATAGATTTTCTCACTGTCCAAATCTCAAAAGCTCCCCACTCCCTAAACATCTGATGATGTCTACATGATTTAAATCATTTAAAAGGAAATGGGAAACAGGAACTTGTTTGTGAATCCATTTACCTGACACTTGTGCTATGCTAAAAAAAGGAAACATCTGGCCTACTTTAAATCCATGTGGGTTTGAGAAACATGGCACCCGTCAGAAAAGAAGAAAGCTTTTTCTTGTAGTGTCTGCTCTAATTTCATCTTTTTCATTTATCTTCAACCATTTTTTTTAAAGCCGTTCTTCAGACCAAGCCCAACCAGTATGTTACTGGGACATTAACAGGGAAATTAAGGCATGCAGGGGCTATGGGACTTGTCCAGGCTGATTTATAACCCTGGGCACTCAAAGAAGATGTGAGTTTTGGCCTATGAGTGGGCTGGGGAGATGGGTGGGTGGATGACGGCTGGGCTGTGAAGCTCTAAGTCCCATATGAAATGAGAGGCAATATGATGGAGCTAAAAAACAAGCACTCAAACAAACCTACAAGCATGGTTTTGGCACCAGGCTCCTCTTGATTTCATCCTAGTTCCACTACTTTCTAGCTCTATGAATATGGGATAGTTATTTAAACTTGGTCCCCTCATCTGTAAAATGGGGGATAATAATAGGTAATATGACAATTTGACATGGCACTTTTTGTAGCCATGGACATTCACACTAAATTTTATAACACCAAAAGAAAATTAAAATGTCAGCTTTTAAAAAATTGCCAAATAACTTACGCAGAAGATCCCTTCGCACCATTTCAGACTCCCACCCCATCCTTGAGGGATGAGAGGAAGTGTGAAGATGGAATAAATAGGCCCAGGTGTGGGGTGGGGGTCAGAGGTGGGGTGCAGCTCAGGGATGGACTGAAGTTTACAGATCAGATGAAAAGTTTGGTTATTTGATTTCTGAGCATTATCAAGAGGGCCCGCTTTGACGTGCCTTTCCTTGGATGATAAATTCCACAGGGTTTAGGGGAGGTTTAAATGAGATGAGGTCTATAAAAGCACAGCACATGGCAGGTACTGAATCAGTGTTATTGGTCTCCCCCCCTTCTTCTGTCCTTCCCTCCCTCCCTCCCTCCCTTTCTTCCTTCCTCACTCTCCGTCATTAGCTAATCATTCATTTGTTCCCAGCTTGATCCAGAGAGGGTGTCCCTGGGTGGTGCAAATGGTTAACATGCTTAGCTGCTAACCAAAGGTTCGAGTCAACCCAGAAGGAACTTGGAAGAAAGGCCTGGAAATCTACCTCTGAAAAATCAGCCATTGAAAATCCCATGGAGCTCGGTTCTACTCTGACACACATGGGTTGGCATTGACTCTGGTTTTAAAATCCAAGGAAAGGCTCCAGGAGCCCAAATTGGAGATGAGCCGAGCTCATGTGGAAAATCAGCCAACAGTGGGGACTTCAGGGCTGCATTTTATGGGATCGGTCTGGGAGAGCAGAAGAAACAGCACTGGGCTTGCTCATCTGAGCTGCTCCTTGGACTCAGAACCTCACCGCTCTGGGTCCAACTGGGCACCCAGCAGTACAGTGATAGGAGAAGTTCACATGCTGTGATTATTACACCATTTTTTAACTACCCAGGTATAGCAGGGATTTTCTTCTTCCCCGTATCCTACTTTCTTTTGACCCCTTTTCTTTATTGGGGAAGAGATCTTTGAGAAAGACATACAAAAGACAATTTTTAGTATAAAAAATTATCAAAGTTACACTGTGTAAGGAGGTGGGACAGAGTTGGCTGGGTTTGAAATATCCCAGAACCCTAACAACTCCTCAGCAATGCAGATACCCCTGCTTCTCCCTCCAGGTCAGAGCTGGGGCTGCAGGGCAGGCCGAGGCCTTGGAAGGCACAGGTGACTGGATCCTTAGCACTGCAGAAAAAGAGGGCATCTGGTCTCTACTCTGACTTCCATCACCATGTATATGCATATTTTTTCTTATTGGGAGATTGTGATCACCTTCCTAAGCTAACAAATATACTTCTCCAACATGGCACAAGCAATTAAGGGCTCAACTACTAACCAAAAGGTTGACAGTTTGAACCTATCCAGAAGTGCCTCAAAAGAAAGGCCTGGCAATCTACTTCCAAAAGGTGACAGCATTGAAAATCCTGTGGAACACAGTTCTACTCTGACGCACATGGGTCTCCATGAGTCGGCATTACCTTGGCCACAACCCCCGCCAAAGAAAAACCTACATCATTCTTAAGACTTTCAAAGAATTCCATGGAATAAGGCACCTATACCTGTAAACCTGTGGCTGTCGAGTCAATTCCAACTCACAGCCACCTTATAGGACAGAGTAGAACTGTCCCAATAGAGCTTTGTGGTTAACCACGGCACCACCAGTGCGCCAAGGCATATATATACACACATACACATATATGTATATATATACATATATATACCATACCAAAACAAAACCCATTGCTGTTGAGTTGATTCCAACTCAGCGACCCTATAAGATGGTAGAACTGCCCGGTAGAGTTTCCAAGGCACGTCTGGTGGATTCGAACTGCCAGCCTTTGGGTTAGCAGCCGTAGCACTTAACCATTATACCACCAGGGTTTCCATAGATATATATACATAAATATACATGTATACGTATATATACATATATATATATACCTATACACATAAAAAAAAAAAAATACACACACACATTTTTTTTTTAAACCCCATAGCCCCATAGCCTGTCTTTCCAAGTCGCTGGTGATAGACTCCTCAGACCCCCTTGGCATCAGTTTGGTGAACGGCATAAACATCTCTGAGATGGAAGCAGAAGCTGACTGGGCTGATATGGGTGCTGCTCCCCGGGGTTAGTCTTGGCCTCAGCCCCCATGCCCCTGGCCGTGGGGCGGGTCCCGGACCCTCGTGCCTGTAGCCCCGGTACCGTGGCGTTGCAGCCAACACACACAATTCTACTATTCCTTAATTAGAAACCCTGTCTTTATACTCAGGAAAGCTTCAGCTGTTTGTCAATGAAAACATATTTGTACCGTGGTCTTAAACACACACACACACACACACACACACACACAAATTGCCAATTATTCCCCATTCACAGACTCTGGCAAGACGCAGGGGAGAGCGGTTTGCTTTCCCTTAGGCCAAATTAAGACTTGCCTTTCATGGCAACTTATTTGTGGAGTAATTTTCCACCTCATTTAATTAGGTTAATTGATTCAGCAGCTCTGTACAGGGGCAGCGCTGGGTGCTCAGGGCAAATTACTCTGAGTGCTCATTTTCTTCGCTTTGAGCAACAGCCTGATTAGTTTTCCTGTTTTCAGACCTAGATCTTTTTTTTTTTTTTTAATACTTTGTATGTCTGACTTTGTGGCACATGGGTAAGTACACGAGGAGAGCCACTAATTTATTAAGCACTTTGAAAGGAGCCGCTGCGCAGCCCGGTGGGTGATTCTATTCAAGGAACAATTAGCTCACTGAAGCCTGAGAGTGAGTCTTAACCAGGTCCTGGAGGTAGTGAACTGATCCGATTCCAGCCCAACTAATGATTGTCATGCTCTTCTATTGTTAGCTTGGTTTTTACAAGAGCGATTGTATATGCCATGTTCTAGTACATCTAGTTCACAGATTATTATGAATGACTTTCAGGAAAAATAAATAAGGTGTAGGTGCTTCTCCTTGTTAGCTGCGTTTGAGTCAGCCCCATCTCATAGCAACTCCATGCACAAGAAAATGAAATGCAACCCGGTCTTGCGCCTTCCCCATAATCCATTGCGGATCAGACAGTTGTGATCCATAGGGTTTTCATTGGCTGATTTTTGGAAGTAGATTGCCAGGCCATTCTTTCTAGGCTGTCTTAATCTAGAAGCTCTGGTGAAACCTGTTTAGCATCAGAGCAAGACATAAGCCTCCACTGGCAGCTGGTGGCTTTGCATGAGAAGAGTTGGCTGGGAATTGAACCAGGGTCTTCCGCATGAAAGGTGAGAATTCCAGATTGGTTTCTTATTCTCTTTTTCCTGTTCTCCTACTTCCCCCTTTTCTAATGCAAGCATATTTCATGGAATGTCGGTGGAGGTAACGAAAAGGAAACAGGAGCCAACATTTATTGAGGCCTCACTATGGCCAGGCACTGCCTTGGCAGTTTACATGCATTAATTCATTTAGTCTTCATTGCAACCTTATGAGTGAGGTTATGATCACACTAGGTGAGAACACTGAGGCATAAGAGGTTAACAGACTGGCCCAAAGTCACACAGCTGGTGAGCAGGGAGCCAGGACTCAACTCTTTGCTATTTACCACCACTCTAGGAAAGGCTTGTTGGTGGAGAAAAACAATGAGGTTTCTATTTGATGAGGAGGTGTATGCTTTGAGGGAGGGTCATGTGTTTTACTCCTGTGTTGACATATAAACTTCCACCAATCAAGTGAGTGAGCAGGACTAGACTGTGTCAATATTTGTTTAAAACAGTTTCAAGGATTGAATTGTGTTCCCCCAAAATATGTGTCTTGGCTAGGCCATGATTCCCAGTATTGTGTGGTTTTCCTCCATTTTGTGATCTGATGTAAATATTCTCTATTTTGTGATGTGTTATAGGCCCTAATCTCTAAGTGGGGTCCTAGTGGTGCAGTGGTTAAGAGCTCAGCTGTTAACCAGAAGGTCAGCAGTTCGAATCCACCAGCCACTCCCTGGAAACCCAACTGGGGCAGTTCTACTCTAGCCTATAGGGTTGCTATGAGTTGGAATCGACCCAAGGACAATGGGTTTTGTTTTGTTTTATATGTTAATGAGGCAGGGTCAGTGTGGGGTGTATCTGGAGTCAGAACCTTACAAGAGGGTGTAAGTCACACCCTTATTCAAACCACACACTTACTCAAGTCACAACGTTGCTTGAATCACACCTTTTATCTTACAAGAGATAAAAGGAAAGAAGTGAGCAGAGAGCGCGGCACCTATCACCAAGAAAGAAGAGCTGGAGTGGAGTGCATCCTTTGAACCCGGGGTCCCTGCATTGAGAACCTCCTAGACCCATGAGGAAAACTGATATCAAGACACATGAAGATCTCCAAGGAATGCCAGGCCCACAGATGTTGAAAGGAAACAAGGACCTTCCCCCAGAGCTGACACAGAGGGAAAGCTTTCCTCTAGAGCTCAGCCCTGAGTTCAGACTTCTAGCCTCCTAAGCTGTGAGAGAAAAAATTTCTGCTTGTTAAAGTCATGCACTTGTGGTATTTCTGGTATAGCAGCACTAGGTAACTAAGACACGGGGGATTGGCAAACTGTTTCTGTAAAGGGTCAGATAGTAAATAATTTAATCTCTGCAGGCTGTGTATGGTCTCTGTTGCAATTTCTCAAGAAAGCAGCTGCAAACAACATGTAAATGAATAGATGTGGCTGTGTTCCAATAAAACTTTATTTACAAAAACAGGCAGCTGGCTGGATTTAGCTCACAGGCTGTATTTTGTTAAGTCCTGGCCTAAAAAATGGTTCTGTAGGGTCCTAAACCGTTACAAAACATACTGAAATCTTAAAAACAAAACCAAATTGGCAACCCCTGTATTTGCCTTATAATATAAATACATTCTTGTATTCATTCCCAGATGAATTTATTTCTTGGGGCTCAGTCTCTCTCTCTCTGTTTTGTTCTTATAGGTGATAATTCAGTGCATTGCACAAACATGGCCCTGAATTTGCCATTTTTTTCCAAGACTAAAAACAAGGGTAATCACGCTTCCCAGGGCAATGGAGAATGGTGAGTGAGAGGCAGAGCCCCTCTCCAATAAATTGCATGCACTGTTTGTCAGGTTTTTGAGGCAACTAGGTCTCAGAGAAATTCTGGGAGCCTGAGCTTGGCAGTGACACATAGTTGGGTATACCCAAGGCCAGATTAAGGCACACTGATAATCTGTGGTGCCCTGTCCTCTGCTTATTCACACATTTGGACAGGATATATGAGTTAGATATATACATGTGTATATCTATATATGTGCGATGTGTGTGTGTGTTAGCTATCCACAATGTAGCTTCTTTTTTTAAATAATATTAGCAATTAAACACAGAAGTCACTTATGCCATTTTAGCAGAATGAGATGAACTGAATTATAAAATTTTTAATGGATGCAGGATACTAAGATTTTACTATACACTACATTTTCTACAAAAAAGAATATCCCACATATTATACAACAAAGAAAAGGAGTCAGTGAACTTAGTCGTTTCGACAATCAATATAAAATTTTGTTGACCTCCCACAACAAAATATTGAGTTTCACCAATTTTGCTTTAAAGTGTCCTACTTCATTGTTGTTGCCTGTTTCATTATAAATGCTATAATCATAAATGAACAAATGAAAAGATGTCACAAAAGAAAATTTAATGATCAGAAAGCAAATATTACAAATTACTGTATTTTTCTTAGATAAATCTTCCGTCTCTAACAGAATTAAACACATTTCTTCCTAATTGTTACTTTCACAAATTCTTCAATGATTTCGTCAAAATTAAGCTGCCAAACAATATCTACTTCCATACCTCATAAGGATAACGAAGCGAGTCTTTCTTGAATCATTGTTGCGCTTGCTTTTCCTTGTATCCTGTCTGCTTGGCATCTATCAGTCTTTGCTTTGGATAACTGGTACCCCTATTTTGTTGATGCTCTAAGCACGTGCTTACTTTGCTTATTGGGTAATCTGCCTCTGGGTGTACCCTGTTATCGCTGATCCGTGGAAATGTGTCCTCATTCCATATGCCATCAAGAATACCTCTGTAATAACTCTCTCCTGTCCTCATTAAGTTTGCACGGGAGAGTCTCTAAAGCCAGATTAAAGACTTTATGTCTGAGATTTAGGCTGCTGCGACCCAGAGAGGGAAAATGCCTGGCATTAGAGCTTCTCCCACAGAACATGATCTATATGGGGAGAGGGGGATGGGGTTTTGTTCCAGAGAAATCCACATCATTCATTCAATATTTTAACTAAAAACCTGTCCAGAGGCTCCTTGGGAGAAAGACCTGGTGATCTATTTCTGTAAAGATTACATCCTAGAAAACCCTATGGGGAAGTTCTACTCTGTCACTATGAGTTGGAATTGACTTGATGGCACTTAACAACAATACTTCTAAAAGGAAAAAAAAAAAGATAGCATGATTGGAACATTTGTAAGAACAAGAATCAACAGCAAAATACAATTTGTACAACAATTTAAAGAAATAAAAAAAAGTTGCTTCAAAATGTAAAGGGAGAGATAGGGAAGGAGATGATAAATTCTTTCTTTGCCTATCTTTTCTATTTCTTGCATTATTAAAGAGAACAAAAACAAAACAGACAAACAAAACAAGTTCCCATCAAGTTGTTTCCAACTTACGGAGACCCCATGTGTGTCAGAGTAGAATTGGGTTCCATGGGGTTTTCAATGGTTCATTTTTCAGAAGTAGATTGCCAGGTTTTTCTTCTGAGGCTCCTCTGGGTGGATTCAAACTTTCAACCTTCTGATAAGTAGTCGAGTACATTAACTGTTCGTACCACCCAGGGACTCCTTCTCTTGCTGTACAAATCATATATTATTTTCTTAGAAAATCATTAAATATAAAACCATCTAAAACAAAATAATGAAATAATGGCTGTACCCTCTAAAAAATTTAAGAAAAGATTTTCTTCACAGAGTCAATAGCTGTTACTGTGACTTCAGGAGTCAGAGGTGCCTTCTGGGTAACAGGTAGAGGCCCATTATTATATTAACAGAGCTACAAGAAGCCTAAAGCCAACAGTTCAACAATGGGGGAATCAGGACTCCTTTTCCAAGTCCAGGGTGCTTTCCACACCCTCTCTCCCTCTTTGTTCTCACCTGACCAAGGGTAGTCATGAGCTATGGGCATTCACTGGTGTAGGGTAAGAACTCACTGGCATCAACACTGAGATAATTAGAGTAGGCCTTGAAGTTGTCAAAGGTCCCATTAGGTTTTTTATTATAAAGGTGATATTTTCAATATTTCTGTGAAAAGTTACATGGAATTAGACTCCAAAGGATTGAATTTGATTCAAAATATTTTCACTTACAAGGAGTTCTGGTGGCACAGTGGTTAAGTGCTCGGTTGTTAACCAAAAGGTTGGCGGTTTGAACCCACTGGCCACTCTGTGGGAGAAAAATGTGGCAATCTGCTTCCATAAAGACTACAGTCTTGGAAACCCTATGGGGCAGTTCTACTCTGTCATATATGGTCTCTATGAGGTGGAGTCAACGCGATGGTAGTGGGTTTATTTTCAGTCGTAAAATGTTCGCCTCCATGTGGGAGACTCCGGTTTGATTCCCAGCCAAAGCACCTCATGAGCAGCCAACCACCCATCTGTCAATGGAGGCTTGCCATGTTGCCATGATATAGAACAGGTTTCAGGGGAGCTTCCAGAATAAGACAGACTAGGAAGAAAGTCCTGGTGAACTACTTTCCAAAAATCAGCCAGTGAAGACCCTGTGGATCATAATGGTCTGATCCCCAACCAATAATGGGGGTGGTACAGGACTGGGCAGAGGTTTGCTTGGCGTTGCCATGAGTTGGGGGTCGCCTCGACAGCAGCTAACAACAACAATTTCTGTAGGGTAGGCTCCAGCATCCATTCATTCACCAGTCAGCCAGCCAACATTTCTAGAGCATCACTACATGCCAGTTGCTGAACAAGCTCTTAGGGTACAAAGATGAGTTAAACTGTGTTGCTGTTTCTGGGCTCCTGGGTGTCTGATGGGCAGAGACAAAGAAGTAAGCACCATAGAGAGCATCCATTTTTTAACAGAGGCCTGTGGAAGTGTAGTGGAGGAAGTGACAAATTATGCCAGAAGTAGCAGGAAGACTTCAGAGGAAAGAACACAACCTTCGGGCTTTGAAGTATGAGTAGGATTTTTGCTAGGTAGAGGGCAGAAAGTGGTTGAAGGGCAGAGGAAATATTATGCGCAAAAAAGAAACTCCTTGTTTTGGTATAAAATGTCTGCTGTCAGAATTATACCTGTATTACTAAAATAAAGATTGTTTGTAGAATGGCACAGTTAAAATGTTGGGATAGTTGAGAAGAGAAGGGAGAACTAGACCTCTAACTTTAACAGCTCTGTAAAGATTAGTTTACAGTGTATTTGACAAATTTCTCTTGGCCAGATTCACCGTCTTGGGCTATAGCCACCAAAGAACTCAGACAGGGAGTATGGTAAGGTAACTTCATGGAGCCCCCAGCAAGAGACAGAGCATCCAGTAACCAGGGATACACACTTTCTCACTCCACAGCCCTCTTACCTCTATGAGGCCTCCACTGCTTGCCAACAGGCCACTGTTGCTCAGCCTGAGAGATACTAGGTCACTGCCATCGGGGTCTGCCTTGTTTCCATTGGCCAGCTGCTTCATTACCATTTTTTGTTTGCTTATTTATTGTCTGTTCAATTTTTTGGGCTTTTTGTTGCGATGTTGCATCCTTAGACCCGTGTGCCACCCCCTCCCCTTGATAGGCTGTGATGTTTTTGGATTGTTTGCTTTGTTGTTTTTTGTTTGTTTGTTTGTTTTTAATCGTTTTCTTGATGGTCTGTGATTTTTTTGTTTGCTTTGTTCTTTTTTTTTTCTTCCTCTTTCCTCTCACTCTCCCCTTTCCTTTCTCCTGCCTACTCAGCCTTGTACACTACCACTGCCCCTTCTGAAGGGGCTCTGCTGCACAGCTTGGTTAGAGAGTCTCTGGCACACAGACTCCCCGGGTCTGCACCACTCCCACAGGCCAGCTACGTCAGCGCCATATTTTTCTTTATCTTCCCCCTTCTCCTTTCCCTTCTCCCTCCCACCTAGGCCCTTTGCTGTCTCTGCCCCTTCCTGAGGGGCTGTGGTGTGCCACCTGGCAAGAGAGACATCAGCTTGTTGCCACTTTAATTCTGCCCCGCCCCAACCATATTTTTTTGTTGTTGTTTTTATTTATTTGTTTCATTGCTGGTTTCTTCTATTCCCCCTCTTCGCTTTCCTTTCTCCCACCTACCTAGTCCTGTACACCACCCACACTACTTCTTTACAGGCTAAGCCACACCACTTGGCTAGAGAGCCACCAGAACACAGCCTCGCCGGGTCTGCCCCACCAAATCCTACCACTTGGCTGTTTTATTTCTTTTTTATTATTATTAGTATTTCTACTTCAGTTGTTTTCTTTTTTACTTTGCCTTTGTTTCTCTCTTTTTCACCCACCTACTTAGTTCTGCACATCATCCCCTTTCCCTCCTGCTTATCTGCACCGTGTGCCAAGTGCCATGCCCCTGAGTGTTACTGATGTGGTTCCCTGACCCTGCCCTGCACTGCCCCCAGGCCCGCCCCATTGCCCGCAGTTCATACTGCAAACTACTGATCCTTGTTTCTCCACCTCTGCTGGACCTGCTCTGCTGTACCATAGCTGAATGAATGGCCCTATCCCCTTGGACAAGGTGGTGAGAAGAATCATGCCCACGGGGGAGAAAGCAACAAAACACACCAAGACCACCTGACCAGATGTAACCAAGTAAAACTAAAAAAGCAGGTTGAAACAATCCAGTCTACAATCAATAAACAAAGAAAATAATTCCTGAATGTCCTGGAGACAGCAGACAATATCAAAACATTAAAAAAAAAAAAAAAAAAAAAACCCAGGAGAGGATGGCTCCAGAAAGCAACCAAAATAAAAAACTAGATGACCTTCTGCTAGAAGAAAAGGCACTGGAACTACCAGATAGGGAATTCAGAACTCTAATATTCAGGGCTTTCCAACATATGAAGGAAAATGCAGACAAAGATAAGGGAAAAACAGACAAAATCATGAAAAATACAGACAATATCATGGAAAAGATGGACAAAACAATGGAAGATATCAGGAAAATTACAGGAACAAAATCTCAAAATAAATGAACAACTAGAAATTATACAAGGACAGTAATTAGAAGTCCAAAAGATAACAAAATTTCAGAAATGGACAGTACAATAGAAGGTTTTAGGAGCAAATTTGTAACAATGGAAGACAGGATTAGCAAAATTGAAGACAAATACTTGGATACCACTTTGTATGAGGAAAAATCAGAGAAAAGAACAAAGAAAAATGAAGAAACCCTGAGAATGATGTGAGATACAATCAAAAGCAAAAATTTGCATGTGATCGGAGTTCCAGAATGGGGGATAAAACTGAAAACACAGAGAGGATCATTGAAGATTTGCTGACAGAAAACTTCCCTAATATCATGAAAGATGAAAAGCTGACTATCCAAGAAGCTCAACAAATCCCCATATAAGATTGACCTCAAAAGAAAAACACCAAAACATATCCTAGTCACACTCCCTAAAACCAAAGACAAAGAAAAAATCCTGAGAGCAGCTCAAGAAAAACTAAAAATCACAAAGAAAGGGAAAACAATAAGAGTAAGCTGTGATTACATGACAGAAACCATAAAGGCAAGAAGGCAATGAGATAACATACATTAAATCTTGAAAGAAAAAAACTGCCAACCGAGAAAAATATATCCTGCAAAACTCTCACTCAAATATGGTGGTGAAATTAGGACATTTCCAGATAAACAGAAATTAAGGGATAAAGAATGAAATTAATCGATAGTTTGGTAAAAACCAAACCAAACCAAACCAAACTTACAAGAATTATTAAAGGAAGTGCTTCATTTAGAGAACCAACATCAGACAACAACCTGAATCTAGCACTTAAGGCAGCATCAGCCAGATACCAAGAAATAATGAACTCTCAAGGATAAAACAAAAATAAAAAATTTACAAAAGGGAACCAGAGACATTAATCTGTAAATGACAACAATTCAGAACAATAAATAGGGAATAAATGCGGTAGGTATAGATCTTTCAAATGGAGAGGAAGTCAAGGTGTTATCAAGTAATAAAAGACTGGTTTAAACTTAGGAAGATGGGATAAATTTTATGGTAATCATAAAGAAAGTTAACAAACCTACTCACCAAAATAAAGAAGAAGAACATAAAGTCAGTAAACACAAACTCTACAAAAATAAAAGAAATGAAAAAAATACATAAACAAAAGGAATCAACAGAAAAGAATAAGAGGAACAAAGAAAAATCAGCACCACAAAAAAAAAGTATTACAAAATGACAGCAATAAACTCACACCTATCAATAATAACACTGAATGTAAATGGCTTAAATGCACCTATAAAGAGACAGAGAGTCATAGAATGGATAAAAAAATAGGGCCTATCAATATGCTGTCCATAAAAGACACACCTTAGAAACAAATACATAAATTTATTAAAAATCAAAGGATGGAAAAAAATATATCAAAGAAACAGCTACCAAAAAAGAGCAGGAGTAGCAATACTAATCTGAGATAAAATAAACTTTAAAACAAAATCAACCATAAAAGACAAAAAAGGGCATTATATAATGATTAGAGGGACTATCCACCACGAAGACATCACCATAATAAATACCTACACACTCAGTGATGGGGCTCCAAAATACATAAAACAAACGCTTAACAGCACTGAAAATAGAAACTGATAGTTCTGCAATAATAGTAGAAGACTTCAACACATCACTGTCAGTAAAGGATAGAACATCTAGAAAGAAACTCAGCAAAGATACAGAAGATCTAAAGGCCACAATCAACCAACTTGACCTCATAGACATATATTATGAACACTCCAACCAACAGCAGCAAAGTATACCTTCTTTTCCGGTGCACATGGAGTCTTCATCAGAATAGACCATATCTTAGGCCACGAAGCAACCCTCAACAAAATCCAAAACACTGAGATAATACAAAATATTTTCTCTGATCACAATGCCATCAAAGTAGAAATTAATAAAAGGAAGAGCAAGGGAAAAAAAAAATCAAATACATGGAAACTGAATAACACCCTGCTTAAAAACCACTGGGTAATAGAAGAAATCAAAGATGGAATTACAAAATTCCTAGAATCAAATGAGAATGAAAACACATCATACCAAAACCTTTGGGACACAGCAAAGGCAGTGTTCAGTGGTCAATTTATAACAATAGATGTACACATCAAAAAAGAAGAAAGGGACAAAATCAAAACATTAGCTATACAACTTGAATAAATAGGAAGAGAACAGCAAAAGAAGCCCACAGTCACCAGAAGAAAAGAAATAGTAAAGATCTGAGCAGAAATAAATGAAATAGAGAATAGAAAGAATCAACAAAACCAAAAGTTGGCTCTTTGAAAGGATCAACAAAATCGAAAAACCATTGGCCAAACCGACAAAAGAAAAATAGGAGAGGATGAAAATAACCCAAATAAGAAATGAAATGGGGGACATTACAACAGACACAACCGAAATAAAAAGGATCATACAAGAGTACTATGAAAAACTATATTCCAACAAATATGAAAACCTAGAGGAAATGGACAAATTTCTAGAAACACACTACCTACCCAAACTAATACAAACTGAAGTTGAAAATCTGAACAGACCCATAACAAGAGAAGAGATTGGAAAGGTAATTATAAAAAAAAAAAAAACAACAAAAAAAAACCTCCCAATAAAAAAAGCCCTGGCCCAGATAGCTTCACTGGAGAATTCTACCACACATTCAGAAAAGAGCTAACACCAGTACTACTCAAACTATTTCAGAACACAGAAATGGAAGGGGTACTTCCGAATTCATTCTATGAAGTCAGCATAACCTTGATACCAAAACCAGGCAAAGACACCACAAAAAAAAAAAAAAAAAGAAAAAGAAAAAGAAAATTTCAGACCAATATCTCTCATAAATATAGATGCAAAAATTCTCAACAAAATTCTAGCCAATAGGATTCAGGATCATATCAAAAAAATAATATACCATAACCAAGTGGGATTCATACTAGGTATGCAAGGAGGGTTCAACATTAGAAATCAATCAACATAATCCACCACATAAATAAAAGGATCACATACTCATCTCAATAGATGCAAAAAAGGCATTTGACAAAGTCCAACTCCCATTCCTGATAAAAACTCTCAATAAAATAAGTATAGAAGGGAAATTCCTCAACCTAATAAAGGGCATCTATACAAAACCAACAGCCAACATCATTCTTAATGGAGAGAGGCTGAAATCTGTCTCCTTGAGAACATTGTGCTGGGAGTCCTAGCTAGAGCAACAAGGCAAGAAAAAGAAATAAGGGGCATCCAAATTGGTAATGAAGAAGTAAAACTGTCCCTATTTGCAAATGATACGATATGAAAACCCAAAAGGCTCCATGAGGAAACTATTGGAACTAGTAGAAAGATTAAGCGAAGCAGCATGATAAAAGATACATACAATAATCAGTTGGATTCCTATACAGCAAGAGAACAACAAAAAGGAAATCAGGAAAACAATACCGTTTATAATGGCCATCCCTCCATCCCCAAATAAAATACTTAGGAATATATTTAACCAGGGATGTAAAAGACCTATACAAAGAAAACTACAAAACACCACTGCAAAAAACAAGAAGAGACCTATATAAATGGAAAAAAAAAAAAAAAGCTCATGGATAGGTAGACTCAACATTGCAAAAAATGTCAATTCTACACAAAGCAATCTACAAACACAATGCAACCCCATTCCAAATACCGGCAGCATTCTTTAAAGAGATGGAAAAACTAATCATTAATTTTATATGGAGAGAAAAGAGGCCCCAGATAAGTAAAGCACTATTGAAGAAGAAGAATAAAGTAGGACTCTCACTACCTGACCTCAGAACCTACTGTACAACTACCGTAGTAAAAATAGCCTGGTATTGGTACAATGACAGACACATTGACCAAATGGGACAGAATTGAGAACTCAAATGTAAATCCATCCACCCACGGTCATCTGATCTTCGACAAAGGCCCAAAGTCCACCAAATGGGGAAAAGATAGCCTTTTTAACAAATGGTGTTGGCAAAACTGGATGTCCATCTGCAAAAAAATGAAACAGGACCCATAGCTCACACCATACATAAAAACTAATTCAAAATGGATCAAAGACCTAAACATAAAACCAAAAATTGTAAAGGTCATAGAAAAAAAAAGGGGTCAACTCTAGACGGCATTACAGGATACAAACTATAACCAACAATATACAAACTCCAAAAGATAAACTAGATAACCGGGATCTTCTAAAAATTGAACACTTGTGCTCATCAAGACTTCACCAAAAGAGAACGTACAGACTAGAAAAAATGTTTGGCTATGACAAATCCGACAAGGTCCAATTTCTAAAATCTATTGGATAATCCAACACCTCTACAAAAAAAGACAAATAATTCAATTAAATGGGCAAAGGATATGAACGGACACGTCACCAGAGAAATTTAGATGGCTAACTGATTCATGAGAAAATGCTTTCAATCACCAGCCATTACAGAAGTGCAAATCAAAACCACAATGAGATACCATCTCACCCTGACATTACTGGCATGAATCAAAAACACAGAAAATAACACATATTGGAGAGGCTGCAGGGAGATTGGAACTCTTATGCACTGCTGGTGAGAATGCAAAATGGTACAACTATTTTGGGAAACAATATGGAACTTCCTTAAAAAGCTAGAAATAG
Source organism: Loxodonta africana (assembly GCF_030014295.1). NCBI lineage: Eukaryota > Metazoa > Chordata > Mammalia > Proboscidea > Elephantidae > Loxodonta > Loxodonta africana. Next base: position 108,728,069 of record NC_087342.1, read on the forward strand.
AAATACCGTATGATCCAGCAATCCCACTCCTAGGAATATATTCTAGAGAAATAAGAGTTATCACACAAATAGACATATGCACACCCATGTTTGTTGCAGCATTGTTCACAATAGTAAAAAGATGGAAACAAACTAGGTGCCCATCAACAGATGTATGGATAAACAAACCATGGTATATACATACAACGGAATACTACACAATAATAAAGAACAGTAATGATTCTGGGGTGCATCTCACAACAGGGATGCATCTGGAGGGCATTATGCTGAGTGAAACAAGTCAATTACAAAAGGACAAATATTGTATGAGACCAGTATAAAAACTTAAGAAAAGCTCACAAGAAACAATCTTTGATGGTTATGAAGTGGGGAGGTAGGAGGGAAAAACGCTAAATAGACAGTAGATAAGTGGTAACTTCGGTGAAGGGTAAGAGTACACAACAGTGGGGAAGCCAGCCCAGCTTGTCCAATGTAAGGTCATGGAAGCTCCATAGACACATTCAAACCCCCTGAGGGATCAAATTACTGGGCTGAGGGCCCTGGGGACCATGGCCTTGGGGAGCATCTAACTCAATTGGCATAAAGTAGTTTATAAAGAAAGTGTTCTACATTCTACTTTAATAAGTAGTGTCTAGGGTCTTAAAATCATGTGAGTGGCCATCTAAGATACTCCACTGATCTCACCCCTTTGGGAGCATGGGAGAAAGAAGAAAACCAAAGACACGATGGAAAGATTAGTCCAAAGGACTAATGGACCACAACTACCATGGCCTCCACCAGACTGAGTCCAGCACAACTAGGTGGTGCCCGGCTACTACCTCTGACTGCTGTGATAGGGATCACAACAGAGGGTCCTGGACAGAGCTGGAGAAAAATGTGGAATAAAATTCTAACTCACACACACACACAAAAACAAAAACCAGACTTACCGGCATGACAGAGACTGGAGAAATCCTGAGAATATGGCCCCGGAAGCCCTTATAGCTCAGTAATGAAGTCACTCCTGAGGTTCACCCTTCAGCCAAAGATTAGAGAGGCCCATAAAACAAAACGAGACTAAATGGGCACACCAGTCCAGGGGCAGGGACTAGAAGGCAGGAGGGGACAGCAAAGCTGGTAATGAGGAACCCAAGTTCAAGATGGGGAGAGTGTTGACTTGTTGTGGGGTTGACAACCAATGTCACAAAACAATATCTGTAGTAATTGTTTAATAAGAAACTTGTTTGCTCTTTAACCTTCATCTAAAGTACAATTTAAAAAAAAAAAAAGATGAGAAAAACTCAAACAGAAGAAATCCACACCAAGGCATATCATAGTCAAACTTATGGAAACTAAAGACAAGGAAAACAAACAAACAGACAACTTGAAAACAGTGAGAGAGTAATGACATATTACTTATAGGGCAAAAGCAACCTGAATGGCAGCAGCTTTCTCATCAGAAACTATGGAGCCCAGCAGAAAGTGGCACAACATTTTGCAAGTACTGAAAGAAAAGAACTACCAACCCAGAATCTTTTTTGCGTGAACATATTCTTTAGGTGTTAAGAGGGAATCAAGAATTCTCAATTGAAGAAAAACTTACAATCATAGCAGACCTGTCCTAAAAGAATGGCTAAAGGAAGTGCTCTAGACAGAAAGGAAATGATAAAAGGAAGAATCTAGGAACATCAGGAAGGAAGAAAGCAAAAACACCAGAAAGATGTTTACCTGTGTTTTATTGACTAAGCAAAGGCATTGGACTGCGTGGATAACATTATGAAGAATGGGGATTCCAGAATACTTCATTGTGCTCATGAGGAACCTGTACATAGACCAAGAGGCAGTCATTCCAACAGAACAAGGGGATACTGCATAGTTTAAGATCAGGAAAGGTGTGTGTCAGGGTTGTATCCTTTCTCCATACTTATTCAATCTGTATGCAGAGCAAATAATCCAAGAAGCTGGACTATACGAAGAAGAGCACGACATCAAGACTGGAGGAAGACTCACAACCTGGGATATGCAGATGACATAACCTTGCTTGCTGAAAGTGAAGAGGGCTTGAAGCACTTATTGATAAAGACCAAAGACTACAGTCTTCAGTATGGACTACGACTTAACATAAAGAAAACAAAAATTCTCACAACTGAGCCAATAAGCAGCATCTTGATAAATGGAGAAAAGATTGAAGTTGTCAAGGATTTCATTTTACTTGGATCCACAATCAATGCCCATGGAAGCAGCAGTTAAGAAATTAGATGATGCATTTCATTGGGCAAATCTGCAGCAAAAGGCCTGTTGAAAGTGTTTAAACCAAAGATGTCACTTTAAGGACTAAGGTGTACCTGACACAAGCCATGGTGTTTTCAGTCGCCTCATATGCATGGGAAAGCTGGACAATGAATAAAGAAGGCCAAAGAAGAATTGATGCCTCTGAATTATGTCATTGGTGAAGAATACTGAGTATACCACGGGCTGCCAAAAGAACAAACAAATCTGTCTTGGAAGCAGCACAGCCAGAATGCTCCTTAGAAGCAAAGACGGCAAGACTTGTCTCATGTACTTCAGACATGTTATCAGGAGGGACCAGTCCCTGGAGAAAGACATCATGCTTGGTAAAGTAAAGGGTTGGCGGAAAAGAGGAAGACCGTCAATGAGATGAATTGACACAGTGGCTGCAACAACTGGCTCAAGTATAACAATGATTGTGAGGATGGTGGAGGATTGGGCAGTGTTTAGTTCTGTTGTACACAGGGCCGCTATGAGTCGGAACCAACTCCATGGAGCCTAGCAACGACTAACAACAACAATTTTATATAAAACAATAGGCCCCTTCAAATCTGAAGAATTTTTTTTTTTGTGTGGAACAGTAATCTTATTAAAATTTTTTTTTGGTGACAATATACACAGCAAAACATGCATCAATTCAACAATTTCAGCAGTGACATTGGTTACATTCTTCCAGGTATGCCACCTTTCTTGATGTACTTTTCCAAATTATTTCACCATCATCCACACAAACTAACTGACCCCTAAGCTTCTCATCAAACCTTTAGGCTTGCTGTTGCCAATTTTATTTCATATAGTTAATTCTTTAAAAGAACACAAACTTCAAGGCTGACATTCTTTTCTAATTAAGCTTAATTATTGTTTGGTTTAGGACCCTGGAGGCACCAGTGGTTAAGCCTTCAGCTGCTAACCAAAAGGTCGGCAGTTTGAATCCACCAGTTTGGAAACTCTGTGGGGCAGTTCTACTCTGTCCTATAGGGTCGCTATGAGTCGGAATTGACTAGATGGCAATGGGTTTCGGTTTCTTCAGGGGGGATATTTTTTGGTTTAAAGATGATTTCAGTTGATAGTTTTGATTTAAGGTTTAAAACCTATCTGAAGACTCTTAAACAGTTCTAAGTTCAGGGAAAGTTGACCCTCCTTTCTTTGACTATTTCCTCCGTTATCTCTGTTCTCTCCTCTTATTGGATGTGCGCTGGATTTAGAAAATTTTTGTTCCGTGTTTCTTAATGTTCCTATCACATTTTCCATCTCTCTGCCGTTTTGTTTCACTTTATGGGATGTTTGCTTAGTTATTTATTCCAGACCACCGTCTTTATCTTTAGCCCACTTTGTTCTATTATTCACATGGCTGTTTTATTTTTCTAATTTCTGGGACCTGTTTCTTGTTCTCCAACTGTATCTTTTTTTGTAGCAGCCTGTTATTGTTTTCTGAATGAATTATCTTCTTAAAACTCTCCGTGGATACTGATTATCGTTTTAAAAAATGCCACTTCTGTTCTCTGAATTAGATCTGATCTCTTTATTCACTTGATCTTTCTTTTTTATGGAATCAGCTTTTTTTGAATGTTGGATGGTCCTTGGTTGTAGGGTTCCCCTGCATTTGTACAGGGCCATTTGCCCAACACGCCTGTCCCTTAAGTAGGAGGACAGGCTATGGACTGTGTGTAAGTGGTCAGGGTGCAGGCTTCCCTATAGAGCACATGTGCATGGAGCTGGCCCAGTAAGGAGGGCTTCAGTCTAGGAGGGCCCTTCAGTGTATCCGACTCCTGGGTGGAGCTGCTTTTTTGTTTCCCCCAGAATCTAGCAGGGGAGATGACTAGAGTTATCAAAAGACATATCTTAAAACCCTCTCAGACTCATACTAATAGCTGGATCCTCTCATGTTTCAGAAGACCTATTTTCTTTAGAGAGCAACTCTCTGGTTTTGTTTTGGGGACTAGAGTTCCTGCCAGACGTAAGGTGCTGTAGAAGGAGGAGAGGCCTCATTGGCTCATCTGTTTAGAATACAGTTTAAAAATAATAAATAGCCTGATGACTGCTAAAAGATCCTCAAGAGAATGTGAGGGCCCTGCAAAATGACTGATCCTCATAATTGGAACCATCACAAGTCATGATTTACAGCTTGTGTCTTGGTGAGAATATTCTGTTTAAAAAGTTAGAGAAGTCTGTATTTTTTAGAAAGTTCTGTGATTCCAATTTTAAAATATAACTTTAAATGAGTGAGCTTTATTTATTTGGGAAATAGACTACTAGCAATTTCAGATAAATGAGGCATTAATCTGACTGCAGATGTGTGTGTATGTGTGTGTGTGTGTGTGTGCAATTAATGCGAAAGAACTACAGATAAAGCCTTACCTTGGCTTAACTTTACTTGGTCAGCAGTCAGGCCCATGCTTCAGTTACCTCTCAGGTTCTCAATTCTGAGTTATGTGCTGTGAGCAGTTTTCAAGAACTAGAAAAGGTGAACAAAGAGACCCTCAAAGCCACATGCTTTTTATAATCTGGTTGCACATTCAGTATTTCAAGTTTTGTTTCTGTTTCTACTATGAACTCCGTAGCTTGAGTAAGATCCTATGTCTTCCTGAGACATTCAAGATATTCGTACACACTGGAGAAATAAATGCATAATTTGTTTTAAACTATGGAATCATCACTATCCCAAGTATGTGAACTTAGTTATCAATAGAAATGTACCAAAAAAACCTCAAACCCGTTGCCATCAAGTTGATTCCAACTCATAGCAACCCTATAGGACAAAATAGAACTGCCCCACAGGGTTTCTAAGGAGCCAGGTGGTGGATTCAAACTGCCCATCTTTTGGTTAGCAGCCAGGTTCTTAACTACCCTAGTTAATAAAGTGTCCAATACTTGTCCCTTCTTTTAGACCACTAGCCTAAATAAAACTTGATAAAACACCGTGTAAATATGTATCTAGCATAAACCACTGTATTTCCTTGCTGTGAGTAGAGTTTTGTGTGTGTGTGTTTATATATGTACATGTATAGTGGTGCAGTGATTAAGCGTTCAGCTGCTAACTAAAAGGTCAGCAGTTCAAATCCACCAGCCACTTCTTGGAAATCCAATGGGGCATTTCCAATCTGTCCTGTAGGGTCGCTAAGAGTCGGAATTGACTTGGCAGCAACAAGCTTGGTTTGGTTTTTATATATGTAAGTGTAGACTGGGCAAAATCAGCAGAGCTAAAAGTGCTGATAAAAATATTTGGGAAGATGCTAATTTTTGAAATGGGACAAAAGCTCAAATCATAAAACCTATCAATGAACTTTCAGGAAATTTGATAAATGTATGTATTCCTTATTGTCTTATGATTCACATAATCAGGACACTATGCTGAACTTCTCTGTTAGAATATTATATTATATATATGCATTTTTTGGTTATGTATATATATAAACCCATTGCTGTCAAGTTGATTCCAACTCATAGGGACCCTGTAGGACAGAGTAGAACTGCCCCATAGGGTTTCCTAGGCTGTAATCTTTAAGGGAGCAGATCACCAGGTCTTTTCTCCCACAGAGCCTCTAGGTGGGTTCTGATTGCTAACCTTTTGGTTAGCAGCTGAGTGCTTAACCTTTGCATCGCCAGGGTTCCTTTCAAATACTTAGAATTCCTAGAATAAATAGGTAGAATATATATCCATAAGCTACTCCTTTTTCTCTCCTGTTCCCTGTCAGGGCTTGCACTGACCCAGTGGGAAGCACAGGCCCAGGAGCCTATTGGTCTGGTGTATACTTGCATCAGCTTCTGGGCAGAGAGCAGGGTAGAGATGGACACAAAGGGACAAACAAGATAACTGTACATTCACAGTCCATGTGTGCTCGTGCACGGGGATATACGTATATGTGGGGAGGGGGGTGCATGCTTATGTAAGGAAGTGTCAGAAGTGATCTCCCAAAGACTGAGACTTAATATGGTATAAAATGCAATGGAGCTAAATAAAAGAGTTTCAATTCTATTCGATCAATAAAGAGAGAGGGCTCAAAGATTTTAAATAGCTTAAGGATAGGGACTGCAGTGTAGAAACTGTTGAACATCAGAACTGAACAGAACCTTAAAAGTATTATAATTCTTCCATTTTCTAGGTGGTGATGAGTTCCAGGATGGTGAAATGACTTCTGTGAGTCACTGTGTGAAGTGGAGTCCACTTGAGACTAAGGCCCACACCTCCTGGCTTCCCTCCCTTTCTTCTTTCCATCCCATCCACCTGCCATTCTTCTCTAAAATCTGTTAGTCTCCCATAGCACTGAATTCCATCAGCTTTAGATAGGTGGCCCTTTGATATCCTGCTGTCCTCAGGTTTCATTCCCTGCCAACCGTGAACCAGTATGGCACTTTGTCATACTCATCCCCCAAAGCTAATCTGGATTTCTCCTCATTCCACTCCTTTCTGCACTCTGTCAATTTCCTCCTTTGCTTTGCAACTATTAATATGGTGCCTCTTCTCTATTCCACTGGGGTTCATATAGACCCCTGAGTTTTGTTAATCCAGATTAATTCAGTACATATTTCTTGACTATTTATTGTGTCTTAGTTACTGCTGCCAGAATACAGAGTTTGCTCCTTCCACAGAGAGACTTCATAAACTCATCTTGCTATTGTATCATGTGTCAAACGGCCCATGTCTGAAAGCGACCCATAGAGAAACAAACATGGAGGAAGTTCAGAGTCCTCATGCCTGTGAGGCTGCTGGAGATTTGTCTTAATTCCAAATGTCAGGAATAAAATCCATCTGGGCAGAATATCTCAGGAAGCTACTATAAGCCAAAAGTAGTATATTCATGTAGATTGTACAGGATTCCAGATAGAAACCACGAATGAGTATTTTTATCCCCCTTAGAAGGGTCATTTTAATTAAAGCCTTAAGTTTAAGGGAGTTGGTTAGTTCATCAACCTAATATCTGACCAAATGTATCTTCTGTTTCTTTGCAAAGCCATGAAGTTCTTCATGCTCTGGGATTTTTGTTTTCTTGAAGCCTTTGACACAGAGCTTTCATTGAGAAGGGGAAATGAAGAAAGAAGAGGTGGTTCCAAGTACTATGAAAGGCCCCACCCTAATGGAGCACCCTGGGGTGAGAAAAGGAGCTGCTATTTAGCTGACAAGGGGCTTACAGTAAACAGTGGAGGTAAAGGGAATTTCAAGGGAGGGAACGTGAACTGATGGAAAGATGTCCTTCCCAAATGTATCCCTTGTTTTTCTAGTTCAACTTGTCCCAAATGTGATTCTGAATCAGAAACCCTGTCTGGCCTAAGCATTTTGCTCTGTCCATCTTTGAGCTGAGAGTTGATAAATCACCTGGGGGAGAAAGGTTATTAAGAATGATGAGAAAGCTTTGGGCCAACTCTGGTCCAAACTTCATGATTTCTTAGTTTCAAGTTGAATCCAAACCTTATGGGGCTCAGTTTTTTTTTCCTAATCAGCAAACCCCAACATCCTATCTCTAAGAAAGAAGGTTTAAGAAGGACTTCTTGACCATCAAATAGCTGTTAGAAAACAACATTTTGTTGAGTTAAGTGTAAATGAATCAGAAACATGTGGATTAGATTTACCTCAAAGTATATACATGTGGGTTTGAAGACAAAGGGGAAAAAAGGCTCAGGAGGAGTCACACTTGGGTTTTGCTGTTCCTAATATGAGTGAAAAATAGGTTTGAGGGGCCATCAGCTGCCAACACCAAGAGGATGTGATTGGTCCCAGGTGTATTATTGTCATTGTTATTATTATTATTATTGATCGTGTGTGTGAGTATACAGGTATTTCAGAGTTTCTTTTTATTAAGTTTGTTTTTCTGGCCATTCCTATGAAGTGAGCCACCCAGTACAATAAACTGTTAGAGGCAAGACTGGGCTTAGGACACAGAATTTACGTGTGCTTCACACTGAATGATGCTTTGTTATGGGAAAACCAAACCAAACCATTGCCTTCGCATCGATTCCAACTCATAGCAAACCTATAGGGCAGAGTAGAACTGCCCCCATAGGGTTTCCATGGCTGTAAATCTTTATGGAAGCAGACTGCCACATCTTTCTCCTGTGGCGTGTCCGGTGGGTTCGAATCACTAACCTTTCGGTTAGCAGCTAAGTGCTTAACCACTGCACCACCAGGGCTCCTTAATGCCCTTCTGAATATTTAAGAAAGCCCAAATTTCTTAAAAAGGAATTTCTTTTCCTCACATTCTTTTTTAAAAAACTGTTATTATTGGTGAAAATATACACAACAAAACTCACCTGTTCAACAGTTTCTATATAAGGGATTTGTTTTTGATATTATGGGAAGCTTTCAACATAAAAGCAGCTACTGATCTTGTATGACTCAGGAAGACCAGCGATTTCCCAAAGTACTATGGAAGTAAAAAGGAATTTCAAGGGAGAAAGGGAAATGGATGGAAAGAGTAAGGCATGTATTGGTGGTTATAGCACGTCACACAATTACACGAGTCTGTGTCACATCTTCTCCATTCTAAGAATACTCCCTAGCATTTTAAAGCTTCTGGAACTCAGCTGCATCTTACAACCCATGTGTCCATTTGATGAGATAGTGTTTCTTTTCATTGATGATGGCTTAGAGTGAAGGAAGGAAGGCATTCGTCTGTGTCTATTTTTTACTGTTTTCTCCACATGTGCAAGGACTGTGTCTCCTTGGTTCTCCACTGTGTGTCTCCAGCCAGCAGGACTGTGTCTGGCACACAGAAGGTCCTGTGTGAATGTTTGTGGAACAAATGACTGAAGGAAGGAAGGAGGGCTGACTGGACATGGTGCCCACTGCACCATAATAGTGGCCACTGCAGCTTCCCACTCCCTCCAAACTTGTCTCCACTAGTTGTGTTCACAGGCCTTGCACTCAGGACAGACATATCTGCTCAGTGTTCTCCTCCCTCAATTCTGACTTTACCAATTCCAACACATACGAAGACTGAACACAATTTCTAGCTCCTCTAAGAGCACTTCTCCCAAAATAATGAATTTGGCTAAACCCCTGGCTCAGAACTGAATCAGATTCAGCTCGGAACATCTCTTTAGAGACAATGTCATGACCACAGGACATAGTGATTAAGGCAGTGGACACACCTGGGTTCAAATCTGTGCTTTCTACCTGCATGACCTTTAGCATGATAGTAACCCTTAGCTCCCTCCTCTTTAACATAGAGATAATAACAGGAAGCTTAGTTCATAGGGTTGTGGGGAGGATTAAATAAGATATTGGGAGTAGGGTGCCCAACACAATGCCTGGTCATCATAAGAGCTTAGTAATTGTGAGACATGATTATTAACTGATCTACTTATTCATAATTCATACATGTATTTTTTGGATCTCAAAGGAAGGAACCATAGCTAATATTCTTTATATCCCTACTGAGCCAAGCCTACTTCTTGTTCCTGAGATATATGAGTTGGATCAATTTTATTAAAGTTCCCCACACCTACCGCAACCCTTGCTGTCTGTGGTTAACTCTAGTCAACAGAGGCCACTTTCACATATTGGCCAGAAAGTCTAAAGTCCCTTCTACTGTTATTTCCCAGTTACTCATAGCCATTCTATCTTACCTAGTGTCTTTCTACCTGCCATGATGAAATGGGAGGACTAGATAAGGACTCATTAGACAGGTAGCGTCAGAGTCAGAACTCAAACCCAGGGTCATGTTCGTGCTCCATGTTACTCACATCCCTGCCACCTGTTCTTACCCTTCATTTATTTATTTATCTGTCTTTCTATCACCTATCTGTCTGTCTATCCATTTATTATTTGTTTGTTCACATTTATTTATTGCTCATGGCTAGGAAGTGGAAGAGCTAGAATTTGACTTAAGTCCCTTTAGTTTTCTAGACTAGGTAGGCAAGAAAGGCTTCTTTGCAGAGGTAATACTTATACTACTATAGGAATGACAAGAAGGAGCCAGGCATGAGAAGATCAGAAGAAAGAGTATTCCAGGCAGATGAAATAGTACATGCAAAGGCCCTGGCGTGAGAATGAGCTTGGTGTATTTGAGGAACAAAAAACAAGTGAGTAAGGTTGGAGTAGATGGAGAGAGAATGTGTGAGCCTGTCTTGGGAGTCACTGGCTGCTGTTTGACAAAGGAGGGCAGGTAGAGGCCTCCATAAGTGTTAAGATCCTTTTGTGCTATTTTATGAGCGAAAGTTTGTAGTTTGAACTAGGTGATATCAATGGAGATGAAGAGAAGTGGATTTATTTGAGGTATATTTTGGAAACAGAATCAACAGAACTGGCCAGTGGATTAGATGTGAGAGGTGAGAGAAGGGAAGGGCTTAAGGAGAGTCCCAAGTGAGTCTGGCTTGAGCAACTGGGTGGATGGTGATGACATTTACTAGGATGGCAAATACTCAAAAATTGAGATTTGGATATATGTTTGTGATATTTCTGGGACATGTCAGTAATGCTAAGTAAATAATTCAGTATGCTAGTCTGAAGTTCGGAAAAAAAGTCAGAAGCTAGAGTTATATATTTGGAAGTGAACTGTGTCGTTGTTGTTAGGTGCTGTCAAGTTGGTTCTGACTCATAGTGACTCTGTGTATAACACAACGAAACACTGCCCAGTCCTGTGCCATCCTCACAATCATTGCTATGTTTGAGCCCATTGTTCCAACTACTTTGCTAATTCATCTCCTTGAGGATCTTCATCTTTTCCACTGACCCTCTGCTTTACCAAGCATGGTGTCTTCCAGGGACTGGTCTCTCCTGATAACATGTCCAAAGTATGTGAGACAAAGTCTCACCATCCTTGCTGCTAAAGAGCATTCTGCCTGTACTTCTTCCAAGAAACATTTGTTCATTTTTCTGGTAGTCCAGGCAGTCCATGGTATATTCACTTTTGCTCACCAACACTGTAATTCAAAGGCATCGATTCTTTTTTGGACTTCCTTATTAATTTTCCAGCTTTTGCATGAATATGAGATGATTAAAAATACCATGACTTGGGTCAGGGGTACCTTAGTCCTCAAAGTGACATTTTTGCTTTTTAATACTTTAAACAAGCCTGCCTTAGTTAACTAGACCTGCTATAACAGAAATACCACAAGTGGATGGCTTTAACAAACAGAAATTTATTCTCTCACAGTTTAGGAGGCTAGAAATCCATATTCAGGGCACCAGCTCCAGGGCAAGGCTTTCTTTCTCTGTTAGCTCTAGTGAAAGATCCTTGTCGTCAAGCGGCCCTTGGGTCTAGGAGTTTCTCAGCACAAGGACCCTGGGACCAAAGGAACTGCTCCACTCCTAACTCTTCTTTCTTGGTGGTAGGAGGTCCCTTGTTCTCTGCTCTCTTCTTTCACCTTTTATCTCTTGTAAGATAAAAGGTGATGCAGGCCACACCCCAGGGAAACCCTCCTTACATCAGATCAGGTCTGTGACCTGAGTAAGTGTATTGCATCCCACCCTAATCAACTTTAACATAACCTAATCTTGCCTCATTACAAACAGGCAGAGATTATGAGTTACAACACATAGGACAATTACATCAGATCACAAAATGGAGGACAATGACGCAGTACTGGGCACCGTGGCCTAGCCAAGTTGACACATATTTTGAAGGGACACTATTCAATCCATGACAAGGTCTTTTTTAGCAGACTTGCCCAATGTAATACACTGATCTCTTGATTGCTGATTCCATGGACGTTGATTGTAGATCCAGGTAAAACAAAATCCTTGACAACTTCAATATTTTCTCCATTATCATGATGTGGCTTATTGGTCCAGTTGTGAGGATTTTTGTTTTCTTTATGTTGAGGTGTATTCCATAATGAAGGCTGTAGTCTTTGATCTTCATCAGTAAGTGCTTCAAGTCTTCTTCACTTTCCCCAACCAAGGTTGTATCATCTGCATATCACAGGATGTTAATTAGTCTTTCTCTAATCCTGATGCCCCATTCTTCTTCATATAGTCTAGCTTCTTTTTTTTTTTTCCTTAGGTTATTTGCTCTGCACACAGACTGAATACGTACGATGAAAGGGTACAACCCTGACACACATCTTTCCTGATTTTAAACCACGCAGTATTCCCTTGTTCTGTTCAAAAGACTGCCTCTTGGTCTATGTACAGGTTCTTCATGAGCACAATTAAGTGTTCTGGAATTCCCATTCTTCACAATGTTATCCATATTTTTTATGATCCACACAGTTGAATACGTTTGCATAGTCAATAAAACACAGGTAAACATCCTTCTGGTATTTTTTGCTTTCAGCCAAGATCCACCTGACATCAGCAATGATATCCATTATTCCACGTCCTCTTCTCATGTACTTGGTGTAGATGAGTAAGTGCTTCCAGCACTGCATACATTTGTTGAAACATCTCAATTGGTATGCCATCAATTCCTGGAGCCTTGTTTTTTGCAATGTCTTCAGTGCAGTTTGGGCTTCTTCCTTCAGTACCATTGGTTCTTGATCTTACGCTACCTTCTGAAATGGTTGAATGTTGAACAGTTCTTTTTGGCACAGTGACTCTGTTTATTTCTTCCATATTCTTTTGACATTTCTGCATCATTCAATATTTTGCCTATAGAATCCTTCAATATTGCAACTTGAATCTTTAATTTTTTCTTCAGTTGTTTCAGCTTGAGAAATGCCAAGCACTTTTCATTATAATGCTTTACTTTGTCTTCTCGAGCTACCTTTTGAAAACTTCTGTTCAGCTCTTTTACTTCATCATTTCTTCCATTTGCTTTAGTTACCCTACATTCAAGGGCAAGTTTCAAAGTCTCTTCTGACATCTATTTTGGTCATTTCTTTCTAGGTCCTTTCTAGGAAGAAGGACCTGGCAATCTACTTCTGAAAAATTGGCCAGTGAAAACCTTACAAATAGCAACTGAACATTGTTATGATATAGTGTCAGAAGATGAGCCCCTCAGATTGGAAGGAACTCAAAATACAACTAAGGAAGAGCTGCCTTCTCCATAATGACATGGATGGAGTAAAGCTTTCAGGACCTTCATTTGCTGATGTGGCATGACTCAAAATAAGAAGAAACAGCTGCAAACATCCATTAGTAATTGGAATGTGAAATGTACAAAGTATGAATCTAGGAAAATTGGGAGTTGTCAAAAAATTAAATGGGATGCTTCAAGATTGATATCCTAGGCATTAGTGAGCTGAAATGGACTGGTATTGGCCATTTTAAGTCAGTTAATCTTATGGTCTAGTATGTCGGAAATGGAGTTGCATTCATTGTCAAAAAGAACATTTCAAGATATATCTCGAAATACAAGATTGTCATTGATAGGATAATATCCATATGCCCACAAAGAAGACCAGTTAATACTACCATTATTCAAATTTATATACCAACCACTAATGCCAAAGATAAAGAAATGGAAGATTTTTACCAACTCCTGCAGTCTGAAATTGATCAAGCATGCAATCAAGATGCATTGGTAATTACTGGTGACTGGAACGTGAAAACTTGAAAAAAAGAAGGATCAGTAGTTAGAAAATATGTCCTTGGTGACAGAAGTGACACTTCAGATGGCATGATAGAATATTGGAAGACCAACAACCTATTCATTGGAGATACCTTTTTTCAAAAACATCTACAGCGACTATCCATGTGGACTTCCCCAGAGGGAATAGACAGGAATCAAATCAACTACATCTGTGGGAAGAGACAATGGAGATGCTCAATATCATCAGTCAGAACAAGGTCAGGAGTTGACTGCAAACAGACCATCAACTGATCATATGCAAGCTCAATTTGGAGCTGAAGAAAATTAAAACAAGATCAAGAGAGTCAAAATACAACCTTGAATATATCCCACCTGAGTTTAGAGACCATCTCAAGAGCAGATTTGATGCATTGAACACTAATGACTAATGACCAGAGGAGGGGGATGCCATCCAGGACATCATACATGAAGAAAGCAAAAGGTAATTAAAAAGCCAAGAAAGAAAGAAAAGACCAAAGTCATCAGTGTAAAACCCAAAACAAACAAACAAAAACCCCCGTTGTCATGAAGTTGATTCCAATTATGCCGACCCCATGTTTGCCAGAGTAGAAGTTTGCTCTGTAGGGTTTTCACTGGCTGATTTTTTTGGAAGTAGATCGCCAGGCCTTTCTTCTAAGGTTCCTGTGGATAGACTTGAACCTCCAACCTTTCAGTTAGCAGCCAGCGCATTAACTTTTTCTACCATCCAGGGACTCCCGTCAGTGTACAGATGACATTTAACACCTTAGGAACAGAGGAACAGATGAGAATATCTAGGAAAGAAGCATAGAGAGAAACAAGCAGAGGACCCAAGAAAGAGTACTGACATTTATAGGTGAGTAAGAGAAGTTGAACCAGCAAAGGAACATGGGAAATGATGGCCAGAGGGGTAGGAGTAAAACTAGAACAGTGTAGGTTTCATGAAATTCAAAGGGAAGCAATGTTTCAAGGAGAGAGCAGTCCCCTGTGTCAAGTGTCACCTCAAAGGTGATAGAGATGAATCCAAAAAAGTATGTACTGGATCTAGCCCCATGGAAGGTTGTTGGTGATTCTGGTAAAAGGAATATGATTAGAGTGAGAGGGGAGGGACAGATTGCTTGTGTAGGTAATACTTATGAGAATTTTGTTTGCTCAACAGATTGCAAAGAAATGGGGAAGTGGGATCAAAGGGATGCTTTTTAGAGATGGGAGATAAGAAACCAAAAACCAAACCCATTGCTGTCAAGTTGATTTCAACTCAGGAAGTGCCCATGTGTTTCAGAGTAGAACTGCTCCGTAGGGTTTTCTTGGTTGTCATCTTTAGGGAAGTAGATTGCCAGGCCTTTCTTCCATGATGCCTCTGTGTAGGTCCAAACTGCCAGCCTTTAGGTTAGTAGCCAAGAGCAAATCTTTCATGCCACCCAGGGACCTTACAGATGAGAGATACGAATTTTTTTGTTGTTGTTGTTATGGTGGGGTGAGACAGGAGAGACCAAGACCCAGGTCTGTCCCTCCTCTAAAACCAGTGCTTTTAATATCTATTTGCACAGTGACCATTCCCACGGCTGGTATCTACTCCTCTGCCTTCTTGAAATCAGTTCAATAGCAGTGCATTGATTCCTTCAGGTTAGGTGAGATTCTCTGTGTGGTTCTCTTTGGCTGGACATCTGTGTGACCTCTGTGGACAAGTGTCGGCTGGAGTTACTCAGAACTGAGCAGGGATGGCTTTGGTCTGGTAAAAACATACTGTAAAAACTGGCTCAGAATCTACAACCTTCCCTTTGAACACAATATAAATGCTACCGTGGACCTCAGAGGTTAATCCATTACAACGAGGTAATTAAATGTAGGGACTGTTTAGAAGATAAAAAGCAGTGAGTAATAACCAGTTCAGAAAACTCAGCCATGATGGATTTCTATAATTTCCTCTGGCTTCACGGAGCAGAGTCTGGTGACCTGAGGCAGGGTGGTGTGACTGCCCTGTGGTGTTAGAAATGTGAGGGGGAGATATTCTTATTAAACAAGTTACTTCTGAAACATTGGCCTCTCTTGCTTCCCCTTTCTCTCTAAAGAAGGTCATTTGCCCGCTGGTAATGCATTTAACCCTTAAGCAGACTGTCAACTTTCATGTTAGCCAGGAGGATCATTTTACAAAGCAAAATGGTCCAAACTGATTTTTCTCCTAGCTAGTATTCTCTTTTATGAATTTGGACTGCTCCCGATCCTCTTGTTAATCTAAACCCACCAAATACCAAACCTGCTGCCGTCAAGTCGATTCCAACTCACAGGGATCCTATAGGACAGAGTAGAACTGCCCCATAGGGTTTCTGAGGCTGAAATTTTTACAGAAGCAAGCTGCCACATCTTTCTCCCGCAGTGTGGTCGGTGGGATCCAACTACTGGCTTTTCAGTTAGCAGCCGAGCACTTTAACTTTACTTACCTGTCTTCATCTGGGGCATTTGGAGTAGCTTATAAGATGCTTAACTTGGCATTCTTCATTCAAGTGCTTAACCCATGAGAAAGGAGAGTAAAATGCTCTCAGGGCAAGGCTGAGAGTCCCTCAGTGGTGCAAATGGTTAAGCACTAAGCTACTAACGAGACTGCTAAAAATTGGTAGTTCTAACCCCTCCAGAGGCTTCTTGGAAGAAAGCCTGCTGATCCGCTTTGGAAAGGTCACAGCCATAAAAACCCTATGGAGCATTCTACTCTGCACACATGGGGTCTCAATGAGTTGGAACTGACTGGATGGCAGCCGGTAGTGGTAAAACAAGGCTGGAGCTGGGATGAACACCCTTAGACCCTGATTCATTATTTTCCAGCTTTCATTTCTGTATCTCTATTTCACAGGAATCCCAATGTAGTACAGTGAATGTACCATCTCCTAATCAAAAGGTTGGATGTTCAAAAGTCCACCCAGAGGTGCCTTGGAAGAAAGGCCTGGCTATCTACTGCCAAAAACTCAGCCATTGAACACCCTGTGGAGCACAGTTCTACTCTAATACACGTGAGGTCGCCATGAGTTGGAGTCAATTTGATGGTCACTGTTTTTTTCCCCCTATCTCACAGAGCATGTAAAACCATCCTAAATTATTTCATTCCACAAACACGTGTAGATTCTCACTCTGTCTGTGACACTAGCAGGTACTGTGGGGCAAATAAATATTAAACAACATAGCCCCTGCCCTCCAGGAACTGTCCCTGTGCAGTTTCAATGGGGAGTTCAATGAAGTTGCTGACAGTCATTTGAGGAGGTTGATTTCTCTGCACCAAATTGCCCTGTCTCATTAACAACAGGCTCAATTTCCACCAGGTTCCTTGATGGGTCTTGCACAATGTCCAAGAGGGAGCTTCCTTCCAGCTCAGAATTGTAATTCCCTACAGTACATGTTGGTACTCACTGATTCAGGAACATAATGATGAAGTTAATATTGAGAAGAAGCAAACACAAATCTAACAGTGTTCAGGAGAGCAGCCATAACTGTCAGGGCCATTTCTTTAATGGACGAATCAGCTCGTTAAGTAATTTTCACTGACCTTTTCCCACAAAGGATTTAAGGACATGCTTATCCAGTTCACAGGGCTGTGGTTTCAGATTTGCAATCAGTCTCCAACTCTGATCAGACTGCAAGGCACTAACCAAAACCAAACCCACTGCTGTTGAGTCGATTCCAGCTCATAGCAACTCGACAGGACAGAGTAGAACTGCCCCACAGGGTTTATAAGACTGTAAATCCTTATGGAAACAGACTGCCACATCTTTCTCCCACGGAGCAGGTGGTGAATTTGAACCACCGACCTTTCAGTTAGCAGCAGAGCGCTTTAACCACTGCTCCACCAGTGTTCCTTCTGCAGGGCACAGATGTCATTAAACCGCATGTCCTACCTACTTCCCTGGTGGGAGGATGAAATGAGATAATGTATATGAAAGGACTGTGGTAAGGGATAAAGTGCTATACACACGTTAGTTATTATTTTAGAAACCAAGTGAAGTTCAAGAGAGAGAAAAATCTAAATCTGGGAGGGATTTTTCGATGGAGATTGTTGTTGGTCCTTTTTTTGTTTTTGTTTTTGTCTCATTTCTTCTTTGTTTGCATCTCAGAGAATTAGCAGACACCACTAAAAATATCAGCCTCGGCATTTTTAGTGGTATGGTTTTCAGGGCTCTGATTTGTGTACCAGTACTGTCTAGCCCAAGGAGCCTGGTAGTGCAACAGTTAAGCGCTTGAATGCTAACTGAAAAATTAGCAGTTTGAACCCACTCAGTCGCTCCATGGGAGAAAGACATGCTCCTGTAAAGATTACAGCCTGGAAAACCCTGCGGGGCAGTTCTAATCTGTCCTGCGGTGTTGCATTAGTTGGAATTGACTGGATGGCACCCAACAACTATCTAGGCCACTGATGAGCAAAACTACATCCAAATCAGGGATGAGTACCCAATAAGCAAGGTACACGCAGGCTTACTTGTGCTTATTTACTAATCTGTAGTGCACAAATTCACAAAGATGTGGTGAAAAAGAGGTGCAATTGCGCACTACAGATTAGTAGGTAAGCAGAAGCAAGTCCGTGTATACCTTGCTTACTGGTTAATCCAACCCTGATCCAAATGATATACATTGCCCTTTGGTTTCCCAGGGTGCCTTCGATTTTTACCTTTAGACTTGTTCTTTTGGGAAAAGGCATTGGCTCCAAATGGCTGGTTCGGAATAGTACTTGGGTATGTTCAGTGCAAGCATCTCTAGAGAGAGTGGACAGCAGAGGACCGAGCACGAGTCACCCACCATGGGCTGTTGTCACTCGCTGCATGTCCTTGCTCTGAATGGTTCACCCAGCTTCTGATCACAGCTAGCAAGTGGCTCCCTATGCTTTATTTTGTGAAATTCACCTTAGAAGTTTCTTGTTTGAAAATTAAAATGGCATACATGGTGTGATTGTTAAGGTTGTGTGTCAACTTGACTGGGCCATGATTCTTAGTGGTTTGGCAGTTATGATGTAGTTTGGCAGTTGTATGATGATGTGATCATCTCCATGATGAGATTTGATACAATGTGATCACCTCCATGATGGGATCTGCTGTGAGTAGTCAATCAATTGAAAAGGAGTTTCCTTGGTGGTGTGGCCTGCATCCAGTATAGGCAAACTTTCTGGCATGCCTCATAGGCTTTTGCTTGCTCTGGATTCTGTAGCTGGCTTCTGTTTGTCTGATCTCCGGTTCTTGGGAGTTGAGCTAGCACCTTACCTACCATCTCGTCTGCCAATCTTGCAAGTCGTCAGTCTCTGCAGCCTGTGAGTCAGGAGAAGCCTCCAGTCTGACCCAAGGACTTGGAACTTTCCGGCCTCTACAACCAGATGATAATGGATAAACAGAGAAAAGATCAAAGTTAAAAGGATTTCATTTTACTTGGATCCACAATCAACTCATATGGAAGCAGCAATCGGCAAATCAAATGACACATTGCATTGGGCAAATCTGCTGCAAAAGACATCTTAAAGGTGTTAAAAAGCAAAGATGTCATTTTAAAGACTAAGGGGTGCTTGACTCAAGGCTGTGGTGTTTTTAATCGCCTCATATGCACGTGAAAGCAGGACAATGAATAAAGAAGATGGTAGAAGAACTGATGCCTTTGAATTACGCTGTTGGTGACGATTATCAGATATACCATGGACTGCAGAAGAACGAACAAATCTGTCTTGGAAGAAGTATAGCCAGAATGTCCCTTAGAAGCAAGGACAGCAAATCTCACATTCTGTGGACATGTTATCAGGAGCAACCTGTCCCTGGAGAAACACGTCATGCTTGGTAAAGTAGAGGGTCAGAGAAAAAGAGGAAGACCGTCAACGAGATGGATTGACACAGTGGCTGCAACAATGGGCTCAAGCATAACAATAATTGTGAGGATGGTGCAGGGCTGCACAGTGTTTTGTTCTGTTGTACATAGTCTATGTGTCGGGACTGACTTGGTGGCACCTAACAACAACAACAACCTTGTGAGCCATTTCCTTGATATAAATCTCTCTCTATATATGTATTTATACACTTTACTGGCTTTGCTTCTCTAGGGAACCCAGCCTAACATACACACACACCTATTCTCTATTGATTTTTTGTTGCTCACTAATATTCTTTGCAAGAGTGTTGTTCAAGGTGTGGTCCCTGACCTACCCTTAAGAGAATCATTTGGTGTGTTCATTGAAAATGCAGGCCTCCACCTAGAATCTGCATTTCTCAACCAGTTCCCCAGGAAGACACCAAGCACACTCAAACTCAAGAACTCTTCTTTAGAGTTCGTCCACATGAGTTTGATAATTTCTATTACTATGTCCACAACGACATCCATGGAAGCAGCAGTAGAGAAATCAAAAGATGCACTGCATTGGGCAAATCTGCTGCAAAGAATCTCTTTAAAGTGTTGAAAAGCAAAGATGTCGCCTTGAAGACTAAGGTGCGTCTGACCAAAGCCATGGTGTTTTCAATTGTCTCATATGCACGTGAAAGCTGGACGATAAATAAGGAAGACTGAAGAAGAATTGATGCCTTTGAATTGTGGTGTTGGCAAAAAATACTGAATATACCATGGACTGCCAAAAGAACGAACAAATCTGTCTTGAAAGAAGTATGACCAGAATGCTCCTTAGAAGCAAGAATGGCAAGACTACATCTCACATACTTTGAACATGTTATTAGGAGAGATCAGTCCCTAGAGAAGAACATCATACTTGGTAAAGTAGAGGGTCAGTGGAAAAGAGGAAGACCCTTAAGGAGATGGATTGACACAGTGGCTGCAACAATGGGCTCAAGCACAACAATGATTGTGAGCATGATGCGGGAGTGGGCATTGTTTTGTTCTGTGGTACATACAGTTGCTCTGAGTCAGAACTGACTTGATGGCATCTAACAACAACGACATTACTCTCATTTTGGAAGTTTCTGAGTCTGCACTCTTGATTTTATTTAGGGTAACCGAATCAACTCTTATTAGCCCTGTATCCATTTTGACTATGGTAGACCCTTAACCAATTTTTATTTTCCTTTTTTTGGACTAAAGATTATTCTTCCTTCAGATAGGACAAAAGCAAAGCAGGAGTTAAAGCATTCTCCTATTATTATATCATGCTTCAAATGCACAGCATTGGAATCAGTCTCTAGGCCTCCTTCTGATCATGTTGTTGGTCCAAACTTATCACACACACACACACAAACAAAGTAAAACACCAAAAAAACTTCCTTTGATTCTTGCATTGCCATTAATCTCACTCATTGTGGGTTAGAGTGACTGACTATTCTGGTGTGTCTGGGATTTTCCCATACTACGTCCTGGGGAACCACTCAGTCCTGGATTACTAGAACAGTTGGTCACCCTATCAGGACACTGACTTCCTTGATGCTCTTCTTCCAGTTAAGCCAAACTGGAAGAAGCTTGACTTCATGTTCATCTATTGTACCTGTCCTTTAAGAGCTTCTCCAAGAGCTTCCTGTGCAAGAATACTGCTTTATTTCAACTCTATTACTTTTCTTAATTAGTTATATTCAATCTATATGCTGAGTAAATAATCCAAGAAGCTGGACTATATGAAGAGGAACGGGGCATCAAGATTGGAGGAAGACTCATTAATAACCTGCATTATGCAGATGACACAACCTTGCTTGCTGAAAGTGAAGAGGACTTGAAGCACTTACTGATGAAGATCAAAGACTACAGCCTTGAGTATGGATTACACCTCAACACAAAGAAAACAAAAATCCTCACAACTGGACAAATAAGCAACATTTTGATAAATGGAGAAAATATTGAAGTTGTCAAGGATTTCATTTTACTTGGATCCACAATCAACGCCCACGGAAATAGCAGTCAAGAAATCAAATGACGCATTGCATTGGGCAAATCTCATGCAAAGATCTCTTCAAAGTGTTAAAAAGCAAACATGTCATTTTAAAGACTGAGGTGGCCTGACCCAAGCCATGGTGTTTTCAATTGCCTCATATGCATGCACAAGCTGGGCAATGAATAAAGAAGGT
Organism: Loxodonta africana; assembly: GCF_030014295.1. Classification (NCBI taxonomy): domain Eukaryota; kingdom Metazoa; phylum Chordata; class Mammalia; order Proboscidea; family Elephantidae; genus Loxodonta; species Loxodonta africana. Next base: position 108,749,781 of record NC_087342.1, read on the forward strand.
CAAAAAGGAATAGATATCTTTGAATTATGGTCTTGGTGAAGAATATTGAATATACCATGGACTGCCAAAGCATGAACAAATCTGTTCCGGAAACAGTACAGCCAGAATGCTCCTTAGAAGCGAGGATGGCAAGACTTCATCTCACATACTTTAGACATGTTGTCAGGAGGAATTAGTCCCTGGAGGAGGACATCATGCTTGGTAAAGTAGAGGGTCAGCGAAAAAGAGGAAGACCCTTAACCAGATGGATTGACACAGTGTCGGCAACAATGGGCTCAAGCATAACAACAATTGTGAGGATGGCTCAGAACTGGGCAGTGTTTCGTTCTGTTGTACATAGGGTAGCCATGAGTCGGAACCAACTTGACAGTACCTAGCAACAACAATTAGATGGGGATGTTGCTTGGCTTCTGTTTAATGAAGAAATATTTTACATTTACCACTTAAGCATGCAGGGTGTGGAATCGAAGCTGGTCTAGGATTTGGCTGTGATTTTGTTTCTTGTCTTTTTGCATGAAGCAATTTCCTTATCTATTAAGTAGGGTGACCCAGTGATAAATTGTACACCCTTAGTATCTTTGTCCTACAGGGTTGCTATAAGTCAGAATTGATTTGAAAGCACACAACAACAGTGTTTTTGTAGGAGCCTTGGTGGTGCGATGCTTAAACGCTCAGCTGTGAACCAAAAAGTTGGTGGTTCAAACCTACCAGTGGCTTCATGGGAGAAAAGACCTGATGATCTGCTCCCATAAAGATTACAGTCTAGGAAACCCTCTGGGGAATTTCTACTTTGTCATATAGGGTCACTATGAGTCAGAATCGACTCAATGTCATAACAACAAAAATGACAAGTGTCTTTTTGCCATTCTCCTAGTCAAAGGTAGGATCTATATGGTTTATGATTCATCTGGGGATAGGAGAAGGATGAGGGATTCAAGTGTCAAACCAACTAGTGCTTAAGGTGGAGCTTCACAAGACACCAAGCATTTACAAGGATACCCAAGTATCTATGAGATTATCCCATGCCCTTCACTAATATCTCCCACCTTGTGCCTCTTGTTCTGATTTTGTCATGTAGGTGGCTGCAGTGTTATTTTGAGAGAGAGCTGAAACCAGATGAAGGCTGTGTTGTATTGAGTTAAGAAAGGGTGTTTCTTGATGCCTGCATTAGCCTTGGTCAAAATGTACACATACTCAGCAGGTCTGGAACATTATAGGAACCCTTGTGGTGCAGTGGTTATGAGCTCAGCTGTTAACCAAAAGGTCAGCAGTTCGAATCCACTGGCTGCTTATTGGAAACCCTATGTGGCAGTTCTACTCTACTTGAGTTCAGAATCAACTCAAAGGCAACAGGTTTTTGGAACATTATAAAACCTGTCTACTCTGTGATTCTTTGAGTTCAAATGGATGACATAGTTCTCAAAAGTTACTGTAAGCTTTAAATCTTCTTTAAAGTTACACCAGGTACCCAAAGTGTTGTTGTTGTTGTTGTTGTTAGGTGCCATCGAGTCGGTTCCAACTCATAGCGACCCTGTGCACAACAGAACGAAACACTGCCTGGTCCTGCGCCATCCTTACAATCATTGTTATACTTGAGCTCATTGTTGCAGCCACTGTGTCAATCCACCTTGTTGAGGGTCTTCCTTTTTTCCACTGACCTGTACTCTGCCAAGCATGATGTCCTTCTCCAGGAACTCATCCCTCCTGACAACATGTTCAAAGTATGTAAGACGCAGTTTTGCCATCCTTGCCTCTAAGGAGCATTCTGGCCGCACTTCTTCCAAGACAGATTTGTTAGTTCTTTTGGCAGTCCATGGTATATTCAATATTCTTTGCCAACACCACAATTCAAAGGCGTCAACTCTTCTTCGGTCTTCCTTATTCATTGTCCAGCTTTCACATGCATATGATATGATAGAAAATACCATGGCTTAGGTCAGGTGCACATTAGTCTCCAGGGTGACATCTTTGCTCTTCAACACTTTGAAGAGGTCCTTTGCAGCAGATTTACCCAATGCAATGCGTCTTTTGATTTCTTGACTGCTGCTTCCATGACTGTTGATTATAGATCCAAGTAAAATGAAATCCTTGACAACTTCAATCTTTTCTCTGTTTATCATGATGTTGCTCATAGGTCCAGTTGTGAGGATTTTTGTTTTCTTTGTGTTGAGGTGTAATCCATACTGAAGGCTATGGTCTTTGATCTTCATTAGTAAGTGCTTCAAGTCCTCTTCACTTTCAGCAAGCAATGTTGTGTCACCTGCGTAACGCAGGTTGTTAATGAGTCTTCCTCCAATCCTGATGCCCCGTTCCTCTTCATATATTCCAGCTTCTCGTATTATTTGTTCAGCATACAGAATAAGGTATGCTGAAAGAATAGAACCCTGGCGCACACCTTTCCTGACTTTAAACCAACCAATATCCCCTTGTTCTGTCCGAACAACTGCCTCTTGATCTATGTAAAGGTTCCTCATGAGCTCAATTAAGTGTTCTGGAATTCCCATTCTTCGCAGTGTTATCCATAGTTTGTTATGATCCACACAGTCGAATGCCTTTGCATGGTCAATAAAACACAGGTAAACATCCTTCTGGTATTCTCTGCTTTCAGCCAGGATCCATCTGACATCAGCAATGATATCCCTGGTTCCACATCCTCTTCTGAAACCGGCCTGAATTTCTGGAAGTTCCCTGTCAATATACTGCTATAGCCGTTTTTGAATGATCATCAGCAAAATTTTGCTTGCTTGTGGCATTAATGATATTGTTCTATAATCTCCACATTCGGTTGGATCACCTTGGGAATAGGCATAAATATGGATCTCTTCCAGTCAGTTGGCCAGGAAGCTGTCTTCCATATTTCTTGGCATAGACGAGTGAGCACCTCCAGCGCTGCATCTGTTTGTTGAAACATCTCAATTGATATTCCATCAATTCCTGGAGCCTTGTTTTTTGCCAATGCCTTCAGAGCAGCTTGGACTTCTTCCTTCAGTACCATCGGTTCCTGATCATATGCCACCTCTTGAAATGGTTGAATATGGACTAATTCTTTTTGGTATAATGACTCTGTGTATTCCTTCCATCTTCTTTTGATGCTTCCTGCATTGTTCAATATTTTCCCCATGTAATCCTTCACTATTGCAACTCGAGACTTGAATTTTTTCTTCAGTTCATGAAGAAATAGAAGGTTTTTATCAGCTGCTGCAGCCTGAAATTGATCGAACATGCAATCAAGATGCATTGATAATTACTGGTGATTGGAATGCAAAAGTTGGAAACAAAGAAGGATCAGTAGTTGGAAAATATGGCCTTGGTGATAGACACAATGCCAGAGATTGAATGACAGAATTTTGCAAGACCAACGACTTCTTCATCGCAAATACCTTCTTTCACCAACATAAACGGTGACTATACACATGGACCTTGCCAGATGGAACACACAGAAATCAAATTGACTACATCTGTGGAAAGAGATGATGGAAAAGCTCAATATCATCAGTCAGAACAAGGCCAGGGGCCAACTGTGGAACAGACCATCAATTGCTCATATGCAAGTTCAAGCTGAAACTGAAGATAATCAGAGCAAGTCCACAAGAGCCAAAATATGACCTTGAGTATATCCCACCTGAATTTAGAGACCATCTCAAGAACAGATTTGATGCATTGAACACTAGTGACCGAAGACCAGACGAGTTGTGGAATGACATCAAGGACATCATCCATGAAGAAAGCAAGACGTCACTGGAAAGACAGGAAAGAAAGAAAAGACCAAGATGGATGTCAGAGGAGACTCTGAAAGTTCCTCTTGAGCGTCGAGCAGCTAAAGCAAAAGGAAGAATTGATGAACTAAAAGAACTGAACAGAAGATTTCAAAGGGCCTCTCGAGAAGACAAAGTAAAGTATTATAATGACATACGCAAAGAGCTGGAGATGGAAAACCAAAAGAGAAGAACACACTCGGCATTTCTGAAGCTGAAAGAACTGATGAAAAAATTCAGGCCCAAAGAGTTACTACTATTAAAAAGGGGTACAAGAATCACTATGATTGGCTATAAAAAAAAAAAAAAAAAAAGCCGTTTTGTCTACCTTAGGCATTTCCCTCTTTTCTTTCTCTTCAGGTCAACAGATAATGATCAATCACAGAAATAACTGTCTCTGCTTGCTTTTTGGGATCTTTCCATCCCCCTTGAGACGTGTTCCTTGCCTGAGCCTGTAGGCCATGGAATCATCCCTTCAAATTCTAGCCTTTGCCAGATGCTCTGCTCTTAGGATTCCCCATCATCTGTGTGCAGGCAGCATCATCCATGCTCTCCAGGTGACCACTGCGTTGTCTCACCAAAGCACTTCCTTCCTACTGTCCTTGTCCCCTCACTCACATGCTCTCCAGCACCTTTTCAACCTCAGGTTTATGAATTTTAATGTAGCTGTTTAGCTACTTAACTTTTGTTACTCAGCCTCCATCATGGATTGAATTATGTCCCCCCAAAAATGTGTGCATCGGTTTGGCTGGGCCATGATCCCTGGTATTGTGTGATTTTCCCATATGTTGTAAAGCCTGACTCTATGATGTTAATGAGGGAGAATGGCAGCAGTTGTGTTTAGTAAGGCACTCAGTCTACAAGATTGGATTGTGTTTTGAGGCAATCTCTTGAGGTATGAAAGACAGAAGCAAGCAAAGAGACAGGGGGACCTCATACCATCAAGAAAGCAGTGCAGGGAGTAAAGCGTGTCCTTTGGATCCGAGGTCCCTATGTGGTGAAGCTCCTAGTCTGAGGGGAGATTGATGATAAGGCTGACAGAGAGAGAAAACCTTTCCCTGGGGCTGGCACCTTGAATTTGGACTTTTAGCCTACTTTACTTTGAGGAAATAAACTTCTCTTTGTTAAATCCATCCACTTGTGGTATTTCTGTTATGGCAGCACTAGATAATCAAGACAGCCCCCTTTTCTTAAAAAAACCAGTCTTCTTTGAAATTCCAGTTTTAAGACACACCCCCTGAGACTTGAGAGTACCTGGGAGAACATAGTCCATTTTATCATTTTAACTCCTCTTTGTTTATGTATCAAGCAAAAGCCTATCTTTCTCCGTAACCAAAAATCAATCCCCTTGCTGTTGAGTCATTTCTGACTCATAGCGACCCTATAAGACAGAGTAGAAACTACTCCATAGGGTTTCCAAGAAGCAGCTGGTGGATTTGAACTGCCAACCTTTTGGTTAGCAGCCAGAGCTATTAACCACTGTGCTACTGGGGCTTCTAAAAGCTCTCCTAGGATTAACCAAAGGAAAAAAGGTGCTGCTTTTTAAAGTTATAGCTACCCTACCTCCCAGAAAGAAGGTAGACTTTCTATTAAGTAGGGAACTCTTTTTTTTAAGAAAACACCCTAATGAGCCTTTGATTAAGCATCATGTTTCATTTATATGGATGCATTTGAGTCAAAGAGAGGCCTAAAATTGCTTTGTGTAATTTTTACGAAAATTTCAATATTCTTTGGGCGAGCCTAAGGGAACGCAATTGGGGAAAGGGAAGTGGTGCCAGGCAGAGGCTCAAGGAAGATAGGTGATAACAGAGGGACTGTTTTGTGAAGGGTCTGGAGCAACTTGGTGGTTAGCCAAGGCCAAAGAAGAGAGAGAGCCAGTAAAGGGTTCTTCATGAAGGACTTAGGTGACCGACTATATCAACACTGGTATCTGATGCCCAGGAAACCCTGGTGGTGTAGCGGTTAAGTGCTGCCGCCGCTAACCAAAAGATCAGCAGTTCGAATCCACCAGGCTCCCCTTGGAAACTCTATGGGGCAGTTCTACCCTGCCCTGTAGGGTCTCTATGAGTTGGAATTGACTCGTTGGCAGCGGGTTTTTGGTTTTGGATCTGATATCCAATTTTAGTTGTTTCCTATCCTCTGTTGTAATCTTACTCTTATCACCAAACCTTCAAAAGTCTCTTCCATACAAGACTCCAATGTTGGGTTTGCCTTGGAAAATTGCAGGGTGGTGGTCTACATTTGGAGGTCCCTGGGCAGCACAAATGGTTTGTGCTTGGCTACGAACTGAAAAGTAGGTGGTTTGAATCCATCCTGCAGTGCTGTGGAAGAAAGACCTGGAGATTCTACTTCAAGATTACAGCCATTGAAAACCTTACGGAGCGGTTCTACGTTGCCTCACAAGGGGTTGTCACTCAGTTGGAACTGACTTTTTGGTGGGTCTACATTTGGGGGTAGTGATGTGTATGAGAAGAACACAGCCTAAAAAGAGTGGTGCCAGTCTAGTTAGAGTTGATTGGGGAGAAACCAGGAATAAGGGCTTGGTATTGAAGGGTACACAGACAAGCTCTAGAAGCATGTAAATACCTTATAGAAATCCTGGGAAATGCTGAGGAGGCACTGGATTCCCCACAGTTAGAGTGAATGAAGGCTTGGATTATTTTATTTGAATATTAAACAGAAAGGTAATACCCAAAGGTTGTAGGCCTTCCATCACTTGGGTTATATTATCAACGTGAACCCTTCTTCCTGGATAGTAAACCAGTTGCCATCAAGTCAATTCCAACTCATAGTGACCCTCTAGGACAGAGTAGAATTACCCCATAGAGTTTCCAAGGAGCACCTGGTGGATTCGAACCACCGACCTTTTGGTTAATAGCCAAGTTCTTAACTACTTCGTCACCAGGGCTCCTCCTGGATAATAGATAATCTAAAGTCTTCAGGGAAGATAAATGGTTGCCCCAATAGACTTTCATAAACACTGTAGGTTGGACTCCAGTTTCCACTTAACTTTTAATTTGCATACTATTTTTCTTAACGTTATTTCGCTACTTTCCTCTGACACAATCATCAATATGCAGCAGTGTTCATGGACAACATTCCATCTTTGGACAAACACCAAGCACCTCTATCATCTTTGTTGCAAAGCAAGCTGAGACTCCCAAGATAGGGCAGTAGGAGAGGAGAATATGGCAGGATTTATAAAGTCAACTCTGGCACTGGCCCTCAAGGAGAATGATAGGTAGTATATTACCATGTCTGTGTGTGAACTTGGGTTGAATTTGTGTTGATGAAAACATCCAAGGATGTCAATATGGTGGGTGGTACTTAGCAGCAAGTGTACTTGGGCAGGGGTAATATTCTTAAACCGGAAGATGAATATTTTTGGGGTCCAGGAACTTCTGTCTTGTTAGAAGCAGAACCCCAGCCAACGAACGCGGTGAGAGGGTCGAGATTAGTGGAGTATAGTGAATAGGCTCCTGAACCTCAGGAAAGAGATCTGGGTAGAACGACCTGTTAGATAAAATTAATTTGTCCAAGTTTGTGAACTTCTAACACTTGACAGCTGCTTTTCATTGCCACTGGTTCCTGACAGAGAGGGTGCTACGGATTGAATTGTGTCCCCCAAAATATGTGTTGTAAATCCTAACCTCTATGCCTGTGGTTGTAATCTCATTTAGGAATGGGTTGTTTTTGATATGTTAATGAGGCAGGATTAGTGTAGGGTGTGTCTTGAGTTAATCTCTTACAAGATATAGATGGAGCAGATTAAGCAAGTAGAGATGGGAGAAGATACTATAGAATAAAATGTTGCCCAATCCTGTGCCATCTTCTTGATTATTGGTATATCCGAGAGTCTACCGTTGAATGCCTTCTAACCTATGGACCTCATCCTCCAGCACAACATTGGACAATATTCTGTTGTGATTCACAGGGTTTTTACTGGCTAATTGTTGGAATTAGATTGCCAGGTCTTTCTTCCTCATCTGTTTTAGTCTGGAAGCTATGCTGAAACCTGGCCACCATGAGTGACTGTATTTGTATTTGAAATACCAGTGGCATATCTTCCAGCATTAGAGCAACATACAAGTCCCTACAGTATGACAAATTGGAGGATAGGTGGTGGGTGGGGGAGAGAATGTGTCACTAATGTTATATTGGGTAAAGGATCATCAGTGCGCTGTTGTTCAGAGCAGGGCATCCATCCCAGTGGGAATAATGGGATATGGGGGAACAATGACTGAGAGACTGAGGCTAAGGTTAGTGGCTTGGTGGACACATAATGTTCACCTCATTTGTATGAACTGTCCATTTATATAACTAATTCCAAACCAATTTCAAACATCCCCATTGATTGGGAGGGGGGTTTCTAATTTACTGCCTGGGTTGGATGGGGCTGGCTCAGGGCTAGCTAAGGGACTGGGTTGGCAATGGAAAGTGTTCAGGTCCTATAGGAGATGAAGCTGGGCCATGAGGGAGAGAGAAACTATTCACCATTAAGATACTGCAGGCTCAGTCCCTCTCTACCAGGGAGACATACTCAGTACTTTTTAGGTTACCTGCTGGGCCTCAGGAGGGACTGGGAAAAGAAATCGTAATCTGTAGCAATGCTGTGATGGCATCTCTGATTTATCCAGGGAAAGGTCATATTTTCATACAGCAGCAAGACGTTCTCAGATGAACTTGCTTATTGCAGACCTTGCCACCTCTTTAGGTTGTTGTCACTCAGTTATTCTGATATACTGTTTGAACATGTTGTCTTGGCTAGATTTATTGTGTTTCATACATTTACATATTTAGCAACCAGTTTGACTCTGGCTTGAACAATCCAAAGGCATGCCAAGACCAATTAGAATGCATGCCACACCCAATCAGAATGAATATCATAACAATCAAAATGGAAGCTGGCCTGGAAGCAACTGGAACAGCCATACCAGGGCATCCCAGCTGAGTAACAGCCCAGCTGGGATGAATACTTGCTAGATAATTGATTAATTCCAACAGGAGCCTTCTACTAGTAAGAATTTCAGAAAGTATGATAGGCTTGTTGAGTTTGCGGTTCTTTAAGTTCCTATAAGAGCTTCCTTGCGGTGAGGCTGGTATTTTCAGCACAGCGCGTGGCATATGGAGCATCTTCATGGGGGGTAAGGCTGCAGCTGGAGCTTGGCCACCGGCCACCACTTTTCTGCTGAGGACTTTCAAGCAAATGTGCGTCTGGGGTGGAGGCAGAAAGATGTATGCCAAGGCTTTGCTTGAATCCCCTCAAGAGGGCTTGGAGACAGAAATGCACACTCACATACATTGCTGACACTCACATGTGTGTGCTCACAAGGCGCTCTGTTCTGGTGAGTGCTATCGGGGTTAAAGGGAGCTGGGCCCAGGCAGAGCCAGCGGCTGGCAAAGCCATTGTTCATTGTATTGTGAGTGACATGCAATCCACCCTTTGACAGCTAGCCCACATAGCTGTGGTGATGCGAACGGCTCACTTTAGATCATGCATTCCACTGCTGTGCATGGATTAATATGGCTTTGAAAGGGCTTTTCTTTCTTTCTTTCAAATTTAATATGAGAGTATATGAGGAAGAACATGGTAGCAATTAGCTGTTGCCATGAATTTTATGAGCAGTTTGCTAGAAACCACATTAATGACTCCACGGGTAGTGCTGAGATCAGTTTTGCTATATTATGTTTTCCTCTTTTTTTTTTTTTCCCTCTTTCCCCTCTTAAAAGTCCAGCCTGAAGCTCTAGGTTGATTGCAGATGGGCAGCTCTAGTGGCTGAGGTTCCCTTTTCCAAGACAGGTAGCTCAGCTTACCCTTACCTTGGCTCTTGCACATCGCTTGTCCGGGTAGGCCCAGCCTTATCCTGGAGCCTGGAATAGCTACACAGATGGGAAATTGTTCGGCCTTGGTTCTGACGAGTGGGAAGAACTCATTACAGCAAGTGTCCACAGGGAAGCTGTTACCAAAGAGGAAAACATAAATCTTGCATGTTTCTCAATTTTAGCAATGGGAACTAGAACAAAATGTGGGCATGTGCTAGGAAAAACATGGAAGCCAATAGTCTTTATAAATGCTCAAGAAGCGTGGAGACTGTTTAAAAAGTGTTCCTGAAGCCCGGGGAAAGGGTGGGTCTTGGTCTTGGATTAAAAGGACTGGACGCAGGAAGCAAACCCTCTGCACAGCTTCCTGGAAAAGTGTCATGAAGCCAATTGAAGTCTATGTTCAAAATCAGCTTCAGTTTTTTGGATCATGAATACTAAAAACAAACTAAAATTAAATTTGTTATCAAGTAACAAACCTTGATCAAATCATGAGAGAAGCACTTGTAAACACAAAGCAAGTTAGGTGTAGTCCTGGCCACAAGAGTGAATCAGCTGGTGGGGGAGGGAAATGAAAAAACAAACAAACAAAATAACGCAAAACAAAAGGAACAAAGTGAGAAATATCTCAGTCAGCTCAAGTAGAAATCCAAGCAACGGTGGTGACCAGGGGACTCTGACTCATGGGGAGCCCATGTGTTTCAGAGGAGAATTGTGCTTCATAGGGTTTTCCATGGCTATGATCTTTCGGAAGGAGATCAAAAGGCCTTTCTTCCAAGGCGCCTCCGGAGGGATTTGAACATCCAACATTTTGGTTAGCAGATAGGTTTTACTTCTGATTCTCTTTTACTACTACTTTTGCTTACTATAACCAACAGCTCTGGAAGAAGAGGGACTGGAAAGGTAAACTGAGGCCTCCTCCGTAGCAGTGGAGCCAGGCCATCTGTAGATGAGAGAGGTCATAATAGCTGGCTCTTGGGAACAATCCTTGCACAGCCATGGATGTTAAGCGAACTAAAAACTGTGGATTAATGTCCAGCAAGCTCTTTGTTTTTTGTCTCAAGTACAGATTCAGGTTGAGTATATAAAAAAGCAGAGAATCAATGATTAAAAAGACCCCTCGTTGAAATTTCTGTTTTTAAAATATACAAAACGAGAGCAGTTTGTTAATGTTGCTTCATTTCAGATGTTTTCACAAAGAGGCAACTTTTTGACTAGAAAACTCACAATGATACATCTGTGGAGACTCGAATCGCTAATTCACTTGAATCCCGGGCATGTCTGATCCTTGTTGGTTCATTTGGATGATGGGAAAGATACCATCAAATATCATCTGATGGAGACATGACTAAATGACCTGTTTCCTGGCATTTCCTGATTAAAAAAGCTGTATTTTAGCTCAGATATTAGTATTTCAATGATAGACAGTCAGGCTCATAGTAAATTTGGCTTACTGAAAACATTCCATATTTAAAAAGTTTTTTTTTTATTATTATTATTTTGGCTTCAGTGATTTTAAAATTGGCCATCTTATAAAACTTTTGATGTCTCAGCTAAATATTGTCAGATTTGAAAGAAAACCAAAACCAAACCCACTGCCATCGAGTCGATTCTGATTCACAGTGACTCTATAGAACAGAGCAGAACTGCCCCATAGAGTTTCCAAGGAGCGCCTGGCGGATTCGAACTGCCAACCTCTTGGTTAGCAGCCATAGCATTTAACCACTATGCCACAAGGGTTTCCAAAGGGATTTGAAAGAGGCTATAAAAAATAGGGAGCCCTGGTGGTGCAGTGGTTAAGTGCTCAGCTGCTAATCAAATGTTAGCAGTTCGAATCCACCAGCTGCTCCTTGGAAACCCTATGGGGTAGTTCTACTCTGTCCCATAGGATCGCTATGAGCCGGAATTGACTCGATGGCAATGGGTCCTATAGCTAATATGAGTATAAGAGTTCAAATAGTATCATTAGTTTCAAATGTAATCAGAAGACAAAGACTAAGGGTAAATGGCCATCTTATTGCAAATGAAGCAAAATCAAACACAAACTGTAGGTAAGTTTTTAATAGAAAAATAATTTGTGTTGAGTGTATGAGTTCTCATTTTATTTCATTTTAAAACTGTGCACATATGTTATAGAGAGCAGTGGTGGTTCGGTGGTAGAATTCTTGCCTTCCATGTGGTAGAACTGGGTTTGATTCCCTGACGATGCACCTAAGCATAGCTACCACCCATCTGTCATTGGAGGCTTGCGTGTTTCTGATGCTGAACAAGTTGCAGCAGAGCTTCCAGACTAAGACAGACTAGGAAGAAAGGCCTGGCAATCTACCACCGAAAATTAGTCAACAAAAACCCTGTGGATCACAATGGTCCAATCCCATTGGTTATAGTGTCACCATGAGTTGGGAACCAACTCTACAGCAACAAATATCAATAATATGTTATGTAATTTATTTGTGATACCTTTCACAGTATAAGTTTGAAAAATCAACTTGTTCAAGGGGAGGTGAGGAGGGGTGAATAGATGGGATGGAGGGCATTTTTAGGGCAGTGAAACTATTCTGCAGGACACAGTAATGGTAGATACATAACATTATGCATTTGTCAAAACCCATAGAATGGTACAACACAAAGAGTGAACCCTAAAGTAAACTATGGACTTTTTGGAACTTATTAGTTAATAATAATGTATCGGTTCATCCATTATAATGAATGTACCACACTAATCCAAGATGTCAGTAAAAGGAGAAACTGTATGCAGGTGGAGAGGATGGTGTATGGGAACGCTCAATACATCCTGCACAATTTTTCTGTAAACCTAAAACTGTTCTGAAAAATAAAGTTTATTAAAAAGGGAACAAACCTGTTGAAACTGTGAACTAAACTTCCCTCCTACACACACACACACACACACACACACATACACATTTACTTGGCATCAGCCAAATCCTCATAAAATCTCTAGTTTGAACCTTGACAACTTGAGTGACACAGAGAACCGTGAAAATAATCAAGAGTGAGAAACCAGCGACTGTGAGAGAAAGCCGAAGGCATTGAGTCCTTTAACCTAGAGAAGACAAGGACCTGGTTGATTTCATAACGGCCTTCCAGTTTATGGAGGGTTATTATGCAGGAGATGGTGTCCAGCTGTTTTTCATTTCCAGTGAAGACAGGAAAAAACTGAGAGGCTAGAATTGCAACAGGGGAGATTAGGGTTAGAAATGAAGAAGGCCCTGGTTGATAGGGTTGTGAGGCATTGGAGTGAGCAACCAAGGAGGATTATGAAATCCCCGTCTTTGGAATTCCTAAATTAATATGATCTGTGTGAATCAACCGGGAATGGCTTAAGTTATCGGCCTGCCTGCAAGCAGAGGAAAGGCTGAGCCGCTGATTTCTCTAGGCCGAGTCCCCCGTGCACCATGATGCTGTCAGTTGAGTGTATTGCCTGTGGCAGGGAACCCGGTGCAGGCAGCCAGGAGCCTGCTGCCTCATGGCAAAGCTGCGTGTCTGTGTGCTGGGTAAGCTGACACTCCACGTTCCTTTCGACTCAGATGGCTCCAAAGTCGTTTAGGATCTTTCTGACTGCCAACTGCCACCTTGAAATAGGAAAAGTATTTGAAACGAATCCTCCAGGACACGCAGGGAGAGTACGCATTTGCAGTGCTCAGGATACACCGTCACCAGATACCTCATGGAGGCAACTGAAAACTATTAGCACGGCGGGAAAGCCTGTAGAAGAAGGATGTGGGAAACGGGGAGATTTAGATATTAAACACATCTCCTCTCTTTTTAAAATATTTTTTTGACGCAGAAGCTAATTTTTTTGATGATCTGATTTCTCTCTCTCTCTTTCCTTCTTTTTCTCATTCTCTTTTGTTCTGTCTTGTTCTTCTTTCCATCTCTCTCACGTTCTTTCAAGCTTTATTTCACTTGAAAATAAAATATTTAAGGTATGATAATTCGTTATATGGCGACTGAGAGGCAAACCTGGAGTATTTCAAGGAGGCAATTTTTTGTTATTGTTGTTAAAAAAAATAAAAGCCTAGCACTTTGCTTTACTTACGAAAGGGTACTCTTGCTAGTGTCTGTTTTAAATATATTTCTTCAGGTGATGAAACATCCCAGGGAACTGAGCTGTATGTGAAGAGATTTGTGTGGAAAGGCAGAATAAAAAAAAAAATTTTTTTTTATTTTTTCAATCTTTCTTAACATTCCCCCAAAGCAGCCCAACCTCATACTTCAAAGGAGCTGAGCAGAGCTTCTACCTAAGGGAGGCCTGGCCTCCCCCAGCGGGCTTGGTTTCCATACCATGGTTTTTCTGGAAATGTCCTCTTTCCATACGCTACCTCTGAGTCACGCCTCATTGAGAGTGATGATTGTGATCTCCTCTGGACGTTGGGATGCTGCTGAGAATCGGGAGGATATTTTGAGCCCTGGAATCTGGGCTCTGCCACATGTTTGGATTAACAACCAGTTAAACCTTGCTAAGGCAATATTTTTCTATGCAGTTAGTTTTTATACCAAACAAGGTTTGTAGTAATTGGATGCCCTACTTGAGCAAAACTGTTTACCAGAAAATAAATCACTCCTGGCATTAAAAAAACACAAGCCCAGGGATTCGCCAACACAGCATCATCCCGTTCATTTCTCATAAACCGAGCCCCAGACACGTGCATTCTCATCTATGATGACTTATGCTTTGAATTGTGGTCTCTTTATTTCCATGCCCATTATAATGCTTACCTAAACATTTCCCTCTGTTTAGCTGCGGTGCTTCTGGTAATGACTTCTAGTTGGCTGCTGGGAAGAATTTGCCAGGCTTTAGCAAGCCCTATGGAAAAAGGGGAAGAGAAAGATTGGAAGGAACGGAAGGAGAGAAAAAAAAAAAAAAAAAAGAGGCAGTTTTTTTTTTTTTCCAGAACTGGCCATAGACTCACAGAAAATTAGAGCTTGAAGCAACTTCAGGTGATCTAATTTAGCCTCAGCATTTCGAGACAAGGTCAACAGGAGCGCGATTGGCTCTTTGTAACATCCAGTTGCCACTGAGTCAATTCCAACTCACGGCAACCCCATGCATGTCAGAGAAGGGTTATGCTTCATAGGGTTTTCAGTGGCTGATTTTTCAGAAGTAGATCGCCAAACCTTTCCTCCAAGGAGCCTCTGGGTAGATGCGAAACTTCAACCTTTTGGTTAGCAGCCAAGTGCATTAAACATTTTTACCACCCAGGGAGTCTGGGTAGCATAGGAGGCAGAAAGTTGGATGTGAACGTGGGTCCCCTGACCCCTGTTGAACATTTCTCTCTAATGATGCTACTTCTGTCCTCCAGGAGTCTTCTTTTTCTCTGAGGATCTTGGCTGCCCAAAAAGGAGCTTGGAAAAGCAAGATCTTGCAGGCCAGGCTCTCTTGGGAAGAGAAAATGTAACTGAGCTTCTTATAGGCTTTTCCATTATGGTAACCATGAAACACAGTAAGTTCCAGGGAGCAGGACCACGTGCCCTTAAGTGATTGTGCCTCCTATGAACGGTCCTGCCCAAATTCTGACACTCCTTTAAAGTCATTCAAAACCATGCTGAAAGAAGCTATTAGTAATGCAAGTGTCAGGGCAAAATAGGGAAATGATCAAAACATAAGAGGTTTTCAGACTCTGAGAATTTTGCTGAAATTCTTATGGAAAATGGAAGAAAGAGCTTCCCCTTGAGCAATGATTTATCTCTTCTCCTGAGCTAGCTGCTCTAGTCATGTTGAATGAACTTAATTGGCTTTCCACCAATGGGAACGGCTGATCCAAGATGGTTCTGCTCATAAACCATAAACACTAAAAAAGGTGAAATGCACACCAAAGGTAATCTAGGAGCTTTGGAATCAGCCCTCCTTGTTGCTTCAGCATGACTTTGGTAGATTGGGATATTTGTGAGGCAAGAGAGCATTTACTGCTGATGCATATTTTGAACAATAAGGCAAAACCCAGAGTGCTCTGTAGGGGAAAGATGTGGCAGCCTGCTTCTGTAAAGACTTACAGCCTTTGGAACCCTAGGGAGCAGTTCTACTCTGTCTTATAGGGTCCCTATGATTTGGAATTGACTTGATGGTAACAGATTTTGGGGTTCGGTGTTTTTGGGAGGTGGCCATTAATGAAGTGGGGCTGTTGTTAATGCCAGCCCAAGATACCTTGAACTGGAGGGCTGCTCTTGGTGCGAAATGTGTTTTGAAAACTCTTGCTTGAGTTTTGTTTTGTTTTTAACTCTTGGAAATCAATCTGATTAAATAAAAACTTCATAAAAATTTCAAAGTAAAAGTAAATACTACTGTATGAAAAGGTTTAAAATGGCTCAAAATGAAGCCACTTAGTTACACCCCGTCTTTACTGTAACCTCTCATCCAGGCTACTGAACGCTGGCTTGAAATTCTACAGAGTCCAAAATGAGTTGCTGAGTGTGAGAAGATTTAATTCTTAATGAACTGAACTATTTTTAGTTTCTAAAAATGTTTACTTTTTAGGTATAAGACTTTCCCTTCGCTTTAATTACATGTTGTCCTTTGTCAGAGAGACTGGGGTCATGAGCATAACTGTCAGGGAGTTCCCCTAGTTCATTTCTTTCTACTGATAAAGCCATTCACAAAGCCACACCGCACTTGGATTCTAGTGTTGAAACCACTTCTTTAGGCCTGATTTGCATATGCTAGAAGCGCTTTGAGAGCTGGGACAAAACTATTGAACCAACCACATTATCTAGCATTTTCCTTTGCAGATACTAGATATAAATACATTTTGGATGAAGGAATCTATGAGTGAATCAAGGTCAGAATGAATCATTTCATCACATCATATGATTTAGATTTTCCTATTCACGTAACTCCTCAGTGGTGATTATTGGTCCTTGCTGCACGCAGTGCAGGGTGAGAGGCCTGAGGAAGATACACAGATGTGTGTAATAGCAGATGGTGGCTGCCCTCAAGAAGCTTACACGCTGCACAGGGCAGAGCCGTGGTTCTCAGCCTTTTCCTCTTGGTGACATCACAGATCAAGCCATCTCATAGAGCTCCCCATCACCCCCAATGGTCCCCCACCACTCAGTAGGGTTCAGATTAGGCTGTCAGGGGTTCCTTCCTCTTCTCCCTACCAGTTGTAACCCCACCTCCTCTCTCCACCTTTCTTCTCACTTCCTATGTCAAAGCTGGCAGGAAGGCACTGTAGTTGAAGGAGTTGTTTCTTCATCTGTTTGACAGTTACTGAATATTTTTAAGGGAAAACCATAAGAAATTGCAGTTTTTGTAGGCCTGAAACAGTTAACCGTTGACAGCGTCAGTTAGCATATTTGTATGAAGTAGGCAACCAGTAAGCTTTTGGAGGTGCTTTTAGATTTTTCAAAGAAATCTGTTCTCTAGGACCGTCGCTTAGTCAGTCCTTCCAACAGGCCCAATGTCAGAGGCCTACCTTTTTTGGTTGACTTTGCTTCAGGAAAAAGGAGCCCTGGTAGCACAGTGGGTTAAGTGCTCAGCTGCTAACCTAAAGGTTGGTGGTTCAAACCTACCAGCTGCTCTGTAGGAAAAAGAGGTGGCAGTCTGCTTCTGTAAAGATTTAGAGCCTTTGGAACCCTAGGGAGCAGTTCTACTTGGTCTTATAGGGTCGCTATGAATTGAATTGACTCAATGGTAATGGGTTTTGGGGTTTGGTGCTTTTGGGAGGTGGCCATTAATGAAGTGGGGCTGTTGTTAATGCCAGCCCAAGATACCTTGAACTGGAGGGCTGCTCTTGGTGCGAAATGTGTTTTGAAAACTCTTGCTTGAGTTTTGTTTTGTTTTTAACTCTTGGAAATCAATCTGATTAAATAAAAACTTCATAAAAAATTCAAAGTAAATACAACTGTATGAAAAGGTCTAATGGCTCAAAATGATGCCACTTAGTTAAGCCCCATTTGTCCTGTAACCTCTCATCCAGACTCCTGAATGCTGGCTTGAAATTCCACTGACTGATTTCATTTGGGGTGAAAAACATCCAGTTATTATTTTATAAAAATAATTCAGGTAATTCTTGATCATGTGATATTAAACCGAAATGAAGAAGAAGAAGAACAGGAGGAGAGGGAGAAAGAGGGAGAAGAGGAGGAGGAAGAAAGAGAAGAAAACGAGAGTTGGGTGAGGGGAGGAGGAGGAAAAGGAAGAAGAGGAGGGGAAGGGAAAGAGGA
The DNA here is from genome assembly GCF_030014295.1 of Loxodonta africana. Taxonomy (NCBI): domain Eukaryota; kingdom Metazoa; phylum Chordata; class Mammalia; order Proboscidea; family Elephantidae; genus Loxodonta; species Loxodonta africana. Next base: position 108,767,540 of record NC_087342.1, read on the forward strand.
AGAAAAGAAACAGGAGGAGGAGGAGGAGGACAATGATGAAGAAAAGAAAGAAAAATGAAACGTAACGTAACCCCATCCTTAGACCTCATCATAGAGTGTGCAGCTTTTAATATTTAGTTGTAGATGCTTCTAGACTTTTATCCAATAACAGGCAAAACTTTGAAAATGCAAGTATTTCTGAAAAGCCGAGGGAAAACTATTAAACCATTTACAAAGGATTAGTTTCATTAAATGCTTTCAAAATTGAAAGCAACAAGTATTTCAAACCAGTCTTCAACTGGGAGAAAATTTCCCCCCAGGAGGCATTTGGCCATTCCTGGAGACATTTTTGTTTGTCACAACTAGGGGTGTCCTGGCATCTAGTGGATAGAGGCCGGGGATGCTGCTAAACATCTGCAATGCACAGGACAGCCCCACAACTGAGAATTATTTGGCACGAGATGTCGGTAGTGCAGAGGGTGAAAAAACACGTTCTAGGCCAGTTTATTATTTCCGGAAAGGAATACAAAACTGGAAGATAATTTGCCCAAGTCACTCAGCCACCCGGGGACAGAGGGAAATGAGAACCCTGAGCTCCCACCTCCCAGCCCAGGCTCTTTTCACTGCACTGGGAGAAAAGTCTTTTCCTCCAATATCGTGGGAGAAAAGAGACTTACATAAGCTGCTTATTTAAAAAAGGCTTACCTGCCAATACCCAGCAGCATAACTTGAGCAAATATAAACTTTGATAGGGAAAGGGGGAGGCAAGAAAATGTGAGGCAATAATTCTAAAACAGAGGCCTTGGGTGGTGGGGGGGGAGGGGGGCGTGGAGATTAATCCAGTTAGTGGGGGTTGGGAGGGAGTGGACTTGAAACTGGAAAAACAAACAAACTTAGTTGCTGTCTAGTCGTTTCTGACTCATTGGGACCCCATGTGTGTCAGAGTAGAACTGTGCTCCACAGGGCTTTCAATGGGTGATTTTTTTGGAATTAGATCCCCAGGCCTTTCTTCCGAGGCACCTCTGGGTGGGTTTGAACTGCCAACTTTTTGGTTAGTAGTCAACTGCTTAACCTTTGCTCCACCTAGGGATGGGAGAAGGAATTAAATAGCCAAAGAACATAGTAGGGTCACTAAAAGAGCCTTGGGATATATCCCAAACAAACACTGCTTGTTTAGCAGTTTTATATGGATTTTTCTAGTGTGACCAACTCATTCAGGTTTGTCTGGGACTGTCCTAGTTTTGAAACTGAAAGCCCATGTCCTGGGAACCCCCTCAGTCCTAGGTAAGCCACCTTATTTTCTGTCACCCTGACATAAGCAGACTTGAGCAAAAGTTATTCTGTAGAAGTACAGAATAGTTCGGTGAATTGGAGGAAACTTGGCAAAGGATACACAGGACCTCTCTGTACATTTTTGCAACTTTCTGTCTCTCTCTCTCTCTATATGATTATTTCAAAACAAGAGTAAAAAATAGTTTAGTGAATGTGATCTTAATGAATAACTAAACTTCTCTCAACTTAGGTTTCAGGGGGCGCTTTCATGTGACCAGATGGGGTACCCAGAATAGAAAGCTCTTCATACAGGTGTCACACTATCATCGTGGGCATCAACTTCATGGAGAACATGAGAAGGGTAGTGACGGTGGCATTTGGCCACAATGCAAATGGGGTGGTTGGCATGTGGGCATCATCCTGGGGTTATTTAATCTTGAAGTAGTCCAAGTACTCTTGTGGTAGCAAATGGTGCATTTTTGGGAACAAGAAAGGGAAAATGTTTTATACAAGAGAAAAATTACAGAACCTTCCATTGAGGGAGTTGTTTATTTGCTCATTCATTTATTCAATATGGTGCCAGACACTTTGCAAAGTGCTACAGAACAAAAGTTGAATGGGAGTTCTTCTCTTCCTTTGAAGGGTTTTTGGTTTGGCCGGAAGAAAGATATTTTGGAAAAAGCGTCCATTTTTACTTTAAAGGGGAAGGGAACATTAATTGAGTACCACCGACATGCAAGCTATTGTGAATATAAATTAGAAATCTCAGTATCTGTGTCTTCCTTTAGGCAGATAAAACAACTGGCCTTTACGGTGATACCTGGGATTTTCATAGGGGTCTTCAGCATACGGAAACCTTTAAAAGAACATTTTAATTAAATGGGATTTCCATTTTTTAAGAGGAACATCCACAAATTAGAACACACCAAGTAGAGGGTGTACCTGATGGGTCTGGGAATCTGAGCATTCGGTAGAAGTTTTTGACCAGAAGATTTCGTAATCCCTTCCAAATTTCTCAGATTTTTAAATTAAATTCTGAGGAAGTTTCATCTAATTTTCCACTGGTGGGTGGGACATATGACTTCTACACAGAACCAGAGAAGGTACTACTCTACAGGATACGATTTTAGTATTATTCCTGACTCCAAGAAATGAGTGCATTTGCCTTTTGTTACTCATAAAAACTAGAATGATTTGGTCACCCTAGAAAAATCCATGTTTTCTTAAAGCTGGCAATTTCTTTCTCAGGGTTATAGGACCTTTCGTAGATCATCCTTGATGAGAGAAGCAACTCTTGAGATTAACTCTTTTTTAATGCAAATAAATGCCTACTGTGTACCAAAAGCAGAAGGAAAGTACAGAGAGCAGTAGGCCATAGCGTGTGGGTCAGGAGTGAAAGGGAATCAGGAAGCAGATGGTAATGCGGGTAAGGAGGAAGGAAAGCATAAATATGCTAAAACAGGAACTGGAAGTACTGAAGGCAAACCTGACCCTCTTCTCTTTTTCATTGAGAAACTCCCCAGCGGTCGGGAAGTAAAAGTTGCCATCTTATTCTTAGGTGAGGCCTTCTTTAGGGTTTTGTCTTTAGTCTTTAAGCTGTAGCAAGGAAAAGAATCACTGGGGGAGCTTTTAAAAAAAACCTACCCTTAGATAGCACCTCCAGAGATTCTAAGTCTATTGGTCTTGGATGGGACCCAAGTATCAGTGTTTCCTTGAAGCTCCTCAGGCTACAGCCACAGTTGATTACCACTACCTAGCATAACCCTCTACTTTTTACAGATGGAGAAATCAAGACCCAGAGATCATAATGACCCAGAAGTGAATCTGGCACTCAGATCTCTTGACTCCCCATGCAATAATTTTCTAATACTATATTGAGAATCTCCCACATCGAAAGTATAAGACTAGGCTTGCTACAGATCCTAGAGAAGTCCCAAATCTTTCCCTAATAGACTTCTTGTTTTAAACACCTAAAGTGGCACCTGGCACATAGTAAAACCCAATGGCACATAGTAGCACTTAGCAAATATTTACTGAAAGAAGGACTGTGGCATGAGTTTAATCTCCCCCCCCCCCCACCACAAAAAGCATTAAAATAACATGTTCTAAGGTGCTAAAAGGGAAACCCTGGTGGCGTAGTGGTTAAGTGCTACGGCTCTTAACCAAGAGGTCTGCAGTTCGAATCCGCCAGGTGCTCCTTGGAAACTCTATGGGGCAGTTCTAATCTGCCCTATAGGGTCAATATGAGTCAGAATCGACTCGACGGCAGTGGGTTTTGTTTAAGGTGCTAAAAGCGAAATGGAATGACTTCCCCCTTTAGTCCCTTTGTTTGCATTTGTTACCTTTTTGTGGCTCAACCTATGAGCCTGATTGAGTAGATTATGGAATTTGACAGGATTTCCATTAAAGTAATGAAATAGCAAGAAACCTGGTGACACAGTGGTTAAAGTGCTCGACTGCTAACCAAAAGGTTGGTGGTTGGAACCCACCAGCTGCTCTGAAGGAGAAAGATGTGGCACTCTGCTTCCTTAAAGGTTTACAGCCTTGGACGCCCTATGGGCAGTTCTTCTCTGTCCTAGAAGGTCACTATGAGTAGGAATCAACTCGAAGGCAGTGGGTTTTGGTAATAAGTAGCAGTTGGCTTTTCGGCTTCAAATTCTTTCCCTTGTTAAAGAAAATGAAACATTATCTTTAGTAGGATCAACTCTTTAAATCCTGCTGAATGGTTTTTCAATAGAAGTGATTGAAAAAAGCCATTTTTAGAAAAATTTTTTTGAAGGAATTTGTTCCATTCTGTCTTATGTTTCCTTATAAACAGTAACTTTTTTAAACAAAATTTATTATTTATGCCATAAATGTGTGGTGAATGCCTCCCAACCATGTTTCCACACAGAACACAGATCTTTGCCAGTTTTTCTGCATGTGGAGCTCCCACTGATGATGGCTTAGAACTGAAATATGATCTAACGCTACTAAACTCCTGGACTGAGAAAGGTCTTAAAATCACCTTTGGTGGTTTAGACAGACAGTAACCTGGGGCCTCTGGTTTCTCTCTTTGACTATGGTTGTTTGATGAAGCAAGATGGAGCCTACTTACACTGGACTTCAAGGGCACTGGACTTCAAGGGCGAGGATCACACCTATTTTCCTCACCTTGTACCCTCACATACAGTAAGTGCTCTACACCATGCATTCTCAATAAGGGTGACATCTCCCCAAGGGGACAAAAATGGGTTCTTAGGAGAGGTAAAAAAAAAAAAAAAAAAAATCTCAATGTTATAATGCTTTGTAACCCTTCAAAGGGCCATAGTACACACATAGATATACAGCATCTGTGGTATTAAAATTTTCATGGGGGGGGATTAGGAAAAAAATATATATATAAAGGCTCATTAAAGGAGTAATGATGGAAAAAAAAAGTTGAGAAATACTGCTGTAAACATATTTATTGACCGAATAGATATAACATATGGCTAGAGGTAACAGAATGTTTCTGGATAATTGCTAAGTAATGGCATTTCATGTCTCTGTTTCTAGAACTGGATAACACACATGAGAAAAGACTCCTATGTTCCAAGATTTAGCCAACTGCCATAATATCTTGGCTTTAGTCTCACCTGTTCCCTACATTTCCAAATCCCTGGGTAGTATAACAGTTTAATACACTTAGCTGCACATGCTAAAAGCTTGGAGGTTTGAGTCCACCCAGCGATGCCTTAGAAAAAAAAAAGCCTAACAATCTACTTCCTAAAAATCAGCCTTTGAAAACCCTATGGAGCACAGTTCTCCTCTGACACATGCAGGATCTCCATGAGTCAGAATGACTCGATGGCAACCAACAACAACTGCATTTCTCATGGTCATTTAGATTTGAGATTGGAAAATTAAACCACAGGCAGAGGGAATTTTTGGTTTTTTGCCTATTTGCGTGTGAAAATGGAATAATCATCTCAGAGGGAATAACCTGAAGGTAATGAAGCTGGGTACCATGAGAGCAGCAGTGGCAAGGAGCAAAGCAAATGAATTTAATTGAGAATATAGCAACTCCCTCTTATACATCTATCCAGCTGTGTGTCACCTCCAGTTCTGGCTTTATGGCTTACTAGATTTTGGTAAGACACTTAACCTTCCTGAGTCTCAGCTTCCTCATTTCTAAAATGGGGACAATAGTAAGGCTGTAGCTGCTTCAAGGGGTTCTTGTTGGCATCAAATCAGATAATACATGTGGACAAAAATAATAAACTGTAAGTTACTTTTATCAGTGTAAGTTGTTATTGTTACGATGATGATTGGACTACCAGCAATAGATTCCCAACGAAGAAGCCAGGGAAGATTTGAAGTAATAAGATCTTTTCATGCCCAGGACAGTCAGAGGTCTCCAGAACACTCCACAGAGGCCTGGGTTTGGATACAGTCTTTAAAGGCCTTGTCACATTTTTGTATTTATTGATGCATACCCCTGAGGATGCATGCCCCGTGAACATTGTAGGATCATCTTCCATGTATTCTTTCAGGGGGAAAGTGGTTTTCCCAGCATGCAGCATCACCTGTCCTGGGATAATGTGTCTTCCCCAACCCGGTACCCGTCCCACGTTAGCTTCCGGAATGAGAATAGGCACATTCCACTGCAATCCCCAGTTGGTGGGATTTTGCCCCATCTCTCTCTCTCCCTCTTCAAGCAACTCCAAGTCTTCCCTCCTTTTGAGCTCACCTGTTGTTGGCAGGGGCAGTCAAGTCAGTATACCTTCAGTATATCTGAGAGAGAGAGAAAAAAAAAATTGCCTTATACTCAATTCTGACTCATGGCAACCCTGTGTGTCACAGAGTGTTAATTTTAAGTACTTGACTACTAGCCAAAATGTTGGTGGTCTGAAACCACCCAGAGGCATCTTGGAGGACAGGCCAGGCTATCTTCTTCCGAAAGGGCATAGCCTTGAAAACCCTATGGAACAGGTCTGCTCTGCACACATGGTTGTCCCCATGAGCTGTACTTGGGAAAGAAATGGGTTAGCCCTCCCTACTCCTGCCTAATCATCAGGCTGTTGTTTCTCAGATCCTTACCTCCTCCCCTCCACACAATTGCTGCTGGTCACTACAGAGAACACCTCTAGACGGGACACTGCTCTCTCCCCATGAGAACCAAAAGAGGGGTGAATATTCACGTAAAGGATTGAATTGTGTCCCCCCAAAATATGTGTCAACTTGGTTAGGTCATGTGTGGCTGTCCTCCATTTTGTGATTTTCCTATGTGTTATAAATCAGAATCTCTGCCTGTGGTTAAAGAGGATTAGAGTGGCACATAACATCCTTGCTCAGGCCACATCCCCGATCCGATGTAAAGGAGTTTCACTGGAGTGTGGCCTGCACCACCTTTTATCTTACAAGACATAAAAAGAAAGGGAAGCAAGCAGAGAGTTGGGGACCTGCTACCACCAAGAAAGCAGTGCTGGGAGCAGAGTGGGCCCTTTGGACCCGGGGTTTCTGTGAAGAAAATCTCCTAGTCCAGCGGAAGATTGACAGCAAGGACCTTTCTCCAGAGTTGACAAAGAGAGAGAAAGATTTGCCCTGGAGTTGACACCCTGAGTTTGGACTTCTAGCCCACTAGACTGTGAGAAAATAAACTTCTCTTTGTTAAAGCCATTCACTTGTGGTATTTCTGTTATAGCAGCACGAGATGACTAAGACAATCCAGCGGGTCCTACTTCTCATTGCCATGTTATACATTTTTATATCCCATACCACCACCCTGTACCTTATTGACTTTTTTAGGATTGGGGTTACTAAGAAAAAGGAGCCCTGGTGACACAGTGATTAAGTGCTCGGCTGCTGACTGAAAGAATGAAGGTTCGAACCTACCAGCTGCTCTGAGGGAGAAAGATGCGGCAGTCTGCTTCTGTGAAGATTACAGCCTTAGAAGTCCTACAGGTCAATTTTGCACTGTTTTATACAGTCACTATGAGTCAGAATCGATTTGACAGCAATGGGTTTGGTTTTTCTTTGCTTCAACTAATAAAATTCCAGTGTAAACAAGCGTATTAGGGTAACACTAGCTGCTGTTAACAGACAAATCCCCAGATTTCAGTGGCTTAACATAATAGAAGTTTTTTGTATGTGTGTATATTAAAAAAACAAAAACAAACAAAAAAACCCTCAGGTTCCTTCCATCTTGTGGCTCTGCATTGCCTAGGACAGGACCTCCAATCCCTTAGCACCAAAGCACCTGATGGGGAAAAAGGTAGAGGAGAAGGCACACCTGCTTCTTAATCTCTTCATTGACATTTCATGTGACCTTGCTTAGGGCAAGGTTGCTGGGAAATGAGGCCCCTGATCAGACAGTCATTTCCCAGAAATGATTTTGCACAATGGAAGGGGACCACAAGGTGGACAGCTAGCAGTCTCTGCCATAAAACAAAACAATTGAAAACTGTGCTTAAATATTCATTTTCCCTAGTCCAAGGGTACTCAGGAAGTTAAGCTATCCTAGGAGGGCCCCCTTGAAGGTGTTCTTGGCTCCTAACCTTCTCCCTTTCCCTGTGGCCAAGTCTCTGCCTCTTTGCACGAGGATTTCCTTCTTTTCACTTCCATTATGGATACTTCTACATTTTGGCAAATGACACTCCCACCTGCAGCAGTTTCTATCACCACAGGATCCATCCTTCACCTAAATTTTATTAATTCAACCTGAAATAATCTGCTGTTGGGAAGTAAGAAGGTAGAACATGGTAGTCTTCGATGTTTCAAGACCCTCAGACTAATCCGCGGTGGCTGTGGGCACAGTAAATCTGGTGCCAGGGCGAGTGGCAGTTACACTTTCCTATTTTTCCAGTTTTCTGGAGCACTTTTGGAGCATCTCTGGTCAGTGCCATTCTTATTCTCTGACTCCACTGTGTTCCAGAGAAGTTGAAAGAATAATTGTCCTATGTATTTGTCTCTGTCATCAATATTGTATTTGTAGACACACAAAGTAAGTGCTTTATGCATGTTTATTGACTAAATGGAAGCCCTGGTGATGTGGTGCTTAAGAGCTTGGCTGCTAACCAAAGGGTCAGAAGTTCAGATCCACCAGCCGCTCCTTGGAAACCCTATGTGGTAGTTCTACTCTGTCCTGTAGGGTCACTATGAGTTGGAGCCAACTCAACGGCGCTTAACAACTGCAACATGGACTAAATGAATGTTAACATATGACTAGAAGCAATTTAACATCAATGGATAATTGATAACAGAGTATTCCTCAACACACTTTAAGAAATTATCATGTAGTTCTTTATTCTTACTAGTTGTAGGGCTTTGAGCAATTTACCTAATTTCTTTAAGTCTCACTTTATTTGTGTGTAAAACATAGATAGTAATAATCACTTTGTCCATTTTTTTGGAAGGATCAAAAAATATATGAAAAGCAACTAGCTTCGTGCTTGGCTTACAGTAAGTGCTCGATAAATAGTAGATGTTGTAATTATTGTTATTACTATTATTTTTGTTATTGTTATTGTCATTCTCCATAGTACCTAGTAGAGTGCGGGGCACTAGTATGTTGGCCGAACAGTGAAATTGTTCAGGGTCCTGTAGTAACCTTCCCTGACCTGAACGTTTGTATATGATTAGTTCGGGGCACAAGAAATCTGTTGAGGGAAATGGACTGAGGAAGAAACAAGACAACCTAAGAGTAAAAGTACCATATCTAAGCACCACAGCCCGGGCCGGGTAGAAACAAAAGCTTTCCCACTGAATTCCATGGACTGGTGTGAGGTGTTGCCCCCATACCTTAGCTAAGACTACATGAGGAGGGTGATACACCAGGATTCTGAATAGTGGCTTTCATGGAGCAGCTCAGATAAAAATTTTACCATTCAATTTTTTATTTACAACTAGAAATTCTTGGCTCAAGGCTTTAAAGCAACTGATGGAAAGAAAAATCTGTTATTGATTTACTGGCCTTCCTCCCCTCCCCCTTTTCCTCTGAGAACTGACTAAAATTCTCTCCAAAACAAGTATTGGGGGCCTCATAGTCTTCAAGGAACTGACATGGGAGGGCATACATGGGGGCATTTGCACCTCATTGCTTGCTTCTAGGGTTGTATTCCTTCTGCAAACATTTACTTTCTGGCAAACCACCATTGCTCCCCCATCCCCGGGGAAGTCCTTGCCCAGCAGAGGGACCCGTAAACAGCAGTCTGCAAACCTGAATGCCATTTGGGCTGGGCTGCCTCAACAACACCTCTCCTACCTTGGGAAGTTATACACACCTTAGTAGAAAACTTCTCTGGACAGTGCCCTGCCTCTGTGATTCCCATACTCAGGGAGAGGCTCTAGAGGTAGAACATTCTAATCAAGTAGATAAAGTTACAGGGAGAAAGAAAGGCTATTCATACCCATTGCTGTGGAGTTGATCCCGACTCATAGTGACCCTACAGGACAGAGTAGAACTGCCCCCGTAGCGTTTCCAAAGCTGTAAGTCTTTATGGAAGCAGAGTGCCACATCTTCCTCTCACGGAGTGTCTTGGGGTTTGAACTACTGACCTTTTGGTTAGCAGCTGAGGACTTAACCACTGTACCACAAGGATCCTTAAAAAACTCCTTAAGTTTTTAATTCAACTATGTAGGAAGCCTCCTGTTTCCCTGTTGTTGTTGTGTGCCATCAAGTGGATTCTGACTCATAGCAACCCTGGTTCCCTGAGTGGTGCAAAAGGTTAAGTGCTTGACTATTTACCAAAAGGTTGGTGGTTCGAACCCTCCCAGAGGCACCTTGGGAGGAAGGCCTAGCAACCGTTAGAGGTAAACCTAATATAAAATAAAACCAAACCAGTTACCATCAAGTCGATTCCAACTATGGCAACCCCATTTGTGTCAGAGTAGAACTGTGCTCTGGAGGGTTTTCAGTGGATGATTGGAAGTAGATCTCCAGGCTTGTCTTCCAAGATGCATCTGAGTGAACTCAAGCCTCCAACCTTTGGTTAGCAGTGAACACATTAACCCTTTGTGCCACCCAACCAAGGACTCCAAACCTAACATAGGGCGCTAAAAAAAGTAATAATAATTAAATTACTGATAATTGAGTACCAGATACTATGCTAGGTACTTAACATGTATTATTTATTTTTTATAACAGTCATGGGAAGTGGGTTTTATTATCCTGAAAAAATGAGACTCAGAGAGGCTAAGCAACTTGCTCAATATCACAGGACTGGTAAGTGGGGAGTTGAGCCAAGTGTTTACACTGTGTTTCCCCTTCTCTCACAGGAATGAATTACTTGGGCTTGCTGACCTCAACAGGGATTTACAGATCACAAGACGTATCTTGCTCAGAAGAACCTGGTGAGAGAACACTGGCCTGGAAGGTAGAGCCTTGGGTTCTAGTCCTGCTTCTGCTATTAACTCTTTATTTGACTTTGAACAGAGTTCCTTAGCAGTGCAAACGGTTAAGCACTTGATTACTAACCAAAAGGCTGGAGGTTCAAATCCACCCAGAGGTGCCTCGCAAGAAAGGCCTGAGGAATCTACTTAAAAAAATCAGCCACTGAAATCCCTATGCAGCGCAGCTCTATTCTGACACCAGTGGAGTTGCCATGAGTTGAAATTAACTTGATGGCAACTGATCTGACTTCTGTTTTGTCTGTTTGTTTTTGTTTTTTTTATTACTTTGCATAGGTCAAACATATTCTAGGTCTCATCCATAAAATGAGGGAGTAGAGCTAAAAAAAATCTCTGGAAGATTTCTCTTAGCTTTATGATCCTGTAAACCAGTTTTTAAAATACATTTACAGCACTAACATAGAAATAGCTTCCCATCCTAAACTCAGTTATCCAGCAGGTTTGTCCATATGGTACGATGTAAAGAATCAAGCCATAAGCAAAAAGGATGTTATAAAATCCACAAACATAGAGCCATGCCCTTTTGGAGAATCATTTAGGCCCTCACTCAGAGCCCATTTATACATACTTATCCAGTATCTAAAAAGTTTCTCATTTGGTTTCCATGTCTGCTCATAATGCAAAGAACAAATTAGAAGGGACATGGAGCAGAGCTGACATAAACAAGAACAAAAACAAAAATAAATGATGTGGTAGAGGTAATTAATAGTAGAAAATTCAAAATGCTTAAGGAAGAAAACAGGAGCAGGGCCAGTTGCCGTTGTTAGATTCCCTTGAGTCACTTCAGACTCATAGCGACCCTACGTACAACAGAACGAAACACTGCCCAATCCCTGGGCCATTTTTACAATCATTGCTGTGTTAGAGCACACTGGTGTAGCCACAGTGTCAATCCATTTTGTTGAAGGTATTCCTCTTTTTCGCTGACCCTCTACTTTACCAAGCATAATGTCCTTCTCCACAGGCTGGTCCCTCCTGATAACGTGTCCAGAGTATGTGAGATGAAGTCTCGCCATCCTCGTCTCTAAGGAACATTCTGGCTCTACTTTTTCTGAGACAGATTTGTTCATTCTTCTGGCAGTCCATAGTATATTCAGTATTTTTTGCCAACACCACAATTCAAAGACATCAGTTTTTCTTCAGTCTTCCTTATTTATTGTCCAGCTTTCACATGCATACAAGACAATTGAAAACACCATGGCTTGGGTCAGGCGCACCTTAGCCCTCAAAGCGACATCTTTGTTTTTTAACACTTTAAAGAGATTTTTTGCAGCAGATTTGCCCAATGCAATACGTTGTTTGATTTCTTGACTGCTGCTTCCATGGGCATTGATTGTGAATCCAAGTACAATGAAATCCTCGACAGCTTCAGTATATTCTGTTTATCATGATGTTTCTTATTGGTCCAGCTGTGAGGACTTTTGTTTTCTTTATGTTGAGGTGTCATCCATATTGAAGGCTGTAGTCTACGATGTTTTGTCAGTAGGCTCTTCAAGTCCTTTTGGCTTTCAGCAAGCAAGGTTGTTTCATCTACCTATTGCAGGATATTAATGAGTCTTCCTCCAATCCTGATGCCGAGTTCTTCTTCATATAGCCAGCTGCTTGGGTTATTTGCTCAGCATACAGATTGAATGAGTATGGTGAAAGGGCCAGTTACTAGAAGGAAAAAAGCCCCAATTACTTCAATAGGCTGTTATTGCACAATTGCATCGTAAAAATAACACAAACGAACATTGATGCTCACGTTGATAAATTTGAGTCTCCTAGAAAAGGCCAATCAAAGTGGGTAAACTCAGCTTAAGAAGGGAAATTTGTATTCTATTTTGGAAAGTTTTACATTCACTGTGGTTAATATTTTTTAAGTTTTGGTACCCAGTTGGGTGAACTCTCAGTACTCTAGAAAACCATGAAATTTTGGTGATCTTTTGCTGCCTAACAAACCACCCTGAAACTTAGTGGTTTCAAACAACAGCCATGTTATCATCTCTCAGGATTCTGTGGGTTAATCAGGCTCAGCTGTAAGATGTACGTTGTAAATGTGCAAAACATTTGGATAGTGGTTTTTTACTATTGTCATAAATGAGAAATATTGGATAACGAGAAAGTCAATAAGTGAGGAAAAGGTGTACTTCTTTGTCGTGTTATATTTTGTGTTTTTATCAAAAGGCCTTGGCAAGTGTTCTTTCATTTAATTCTCTTTTCTAAACAAAAGAGCTGGAGAGATTCTTTTAAAACCCAAGTCAGATTATGTCACTCCTTTGCTTAAAACCTCCATTGGCTCCTGTCTCACTTGGAGTAAAAGCCGAAGGCCTTACTAGGCTCTGTCCTGTCTGGTCCCTTCTTCCCTCTCTGGCCTCAGAGCTCACTGAGTTCCTCCCAATTGCTCTGCTCCAGCCACTCCGGCCTTGCTTTCCTTTGAACATTCCAGGCTTCCTCTTGCCTCAGGAAATTTGCACTTGCTGTTCCCACTACCCGGAAGGCTCTTTCTTTAATGTCCTCTCGGCTCACTTCCTCACCACCTTTGGGTCCAAATGACACCCTCTTAAGTTTGCCCTCCCTGGTCACTCCCACACTCCCCATTCCCTTTTCCTGCTTTTCTTTTCTCCAAAGTATTTATCATTACTAGAAATTCTATATATTTTGCTTATTCATTAATTTATCTGCTTCCCCCACGGGAGCTCCAGGGAGAGAGAGGCTTTTGCCTGTTTTGTGTATTACCGCATTCCCAGGGACTACAGCAGTGCCTGGTACTTAGTGATGATCCATAAATATTTGAATGAAATAATGAAATCTCCTAACGATGTATTTTTTAGCAGGTAAGTGTTATATTCTCAGTTTTACACATGAAGAAATAAGGGCGCAGGAGGCTCCATGGCTTGCCTGAGGTCGCAGCTAGTGGTAGGAACAGTTTGAGAACCCGGGTGCCATGACCCACAGCCTTTGGTCCTCTGGGGGACAACTTGCCACATGCCCATGTGGCTATTTCTGTGCAGGGACATGGAAGGCTCTGATGTGTGTTCAGGACAGCCCCAATACCCAGACATGCAAGCTTTTCCCGCAGTGAGAATAGTGTACCACACTGCTGTCATTTCCTGGGCAGAGAAATATGTATCTATGTCCGCTGGGTTTGGAGCAATAGTAATTATGAGAGTCTGGAGGGAAGTGAGAAAAAGCATCAGGGACATTTAACAATCAACCTTCACTGACCTGTAAATTATTATTTACAGTAACACAGAACATTTCCTCTGCAGCAGAGGCAAAAGAGTAGAGCCGATCGTGTGTGTGTGTGTGTTTTAAAGCTTGAATCTTCACAGCCCTTTCCAGAAGCAGACAGAGAGCAGAAAGGGTGACTGGTCAGGTCAGGGTGGACTTACCCTTAGGAGATGAAAGGAATGAACCTTCACTGTTCTTTATTAAATTCCTCCCAGGAACTCTAAGAAGATGATCTTGGAAAATCCGAGTTGTAAACTCTTGAAAGCCTGGGTGGGCTTCTGTTTATCGTGCCTCTCCTGTAGATTCAGTGGACTGCTTTGCAATGGCGGATCCAGATAAGTGTGTATTGAATTGACTGCCAGGGTTGGAGGGGGCTTTGGTGCTAATCTCTTCCCACCTTCTCCCCTGGGGCATAGGCCATCAGCCCACCCAAGCTGTAACACTTCCAGCAACAGGGAGCTCATTACTTACCACTGCAGACCGTTTTGCTCTTATACTGCTTATGTTGAGCCACTGTCTCCCTCCCTATAAGTTCTACCCTTCATTTCTAGTTCTGTTCTCAGAAGTGACAGGGAATCTACTAACCAAAAAGTCGGCAGTTCAAACACACCCAGAGGTACTTCGGAAGTATGGCCTGGCAATCTGCTTCTGAAAATCACAGTCTAGTAAACCCTATGGGGTAGTTCTACTGTGCACACATGGGGTTGCCATAAGTCGGAAATGACTTGACAGCAACGAACAGCAACTTGTTGGTATCATACAAGTTCTCTTACGTGTGGAGAAATGAGTTATTGTCTCACTTGCTCTAAATGGCAGGAGTCAGCCACGAGCAGTTCTTTAAAGCAGGGGTTCTCTGAAAGGTTTCCCAGAGTGCGTGTGTATATATGTATGTGTGTGTGTGTCCTCATATGTTTGTTTTATGGTGTAGAGAGTGTGTCTCTGGTGTGACGGTATAGAGCACAGTGTTGGAGTCAAACCACCTGGGCTCAGCTCCTGGCCCTGTCCCAGGGTATGACACTTAGCCTCTCTGTGCCTCAGATTCTCCATCTGTAAAATGGAGACAATAATAGTGTCATCCTTATTAAGTTGTTGTGAGGATTAAACGAATTAATGCATGTTAAGCATTAGAACCTGGGAGGTCTTGGTGATTCTATGGCAGAATTTTCCCCTTCCATGTGGGAAACCTGGGTTCAATTCCTGGCCAATGCACCTTAAGCACAGCCACTACCAGTTCGCCTGTGGAAGCTTGTGTGTTCGTACAACGCTGAACAAGTTTTAGCAAAGCTTCTGAACTAAGATAGACTAGGAAGAAAAGCCTGGCAATATACTTTTGAACACCAGCCAGTGAAAACCGTGTGTATCACAATGGTCCCATCTGCAACCCATGAGAGGATGGCGCAGGACAGAGCAGTGTTTTATTCCTTCGTGCATGGTGTCAACATGAGTTGGGAGCAGGCTTGAGGGCAGCTAAAAACAACAATAAGCATTACAACAATGCCTAGCATGTAGTTCGAGCTCAATAAATGTGAGCTCTTACATGCTTTGGGAGGAAGTTCTACTTCTCACTGGTCATAATAGACTGACAAAACCTGGGGAGCTGGTGAAATTATCTTTGGTGCCTTCCTGTTCAATGCATCTCTGCTTTCCTCCCTCTTTCTTCTCTTCCATCTGTTCTCAGGCCCTTCTCCAGTGATCTACTCCTGGGTACTCTATTCTCTCAGCTGGTCAGTCACACTGTAGAGTGATCAGGGTCTGAGACACACTTGCACTTTCACAGGGGACCAGAGAAATCCAAAATTCTTCACAGCCCAAAGAAGTGACTCCAATGGTGACATCTCAGTGAGGTGAGTGTGAAAGAGGACTTTGGTGAGAGGAAGGGAAGAGTCTTCCCACCACAGCCGCCACCATCACGGCTAGTTGGATTGAATCAGTTCTGACTCATGGCAACCCGATGTGTATCAGAGCAGAACTGTGCAGGCCTTTCTCCTGAGAAAAGGCCTTCCCACTATCCCCATAAATTCATACACTCACAAACACTCACCTCCTTGGAGCATTGGTTGGGTGTGTCAATGGAATCACATCTTGGTAAAAGCTTTACTTGACACTCTGTACCTTGCTGAGATGTGACAAGCCCATTGACATAGCCAAGCTCACACATTAGAATGAATCACCGGTGATGTAGTCAGAATTAGCGATAAATCGTATAAAATGATAAGAAGACAGCATGATCAATAAATGGTACTAATATTCCACACGTTAAAAAATCAATATAAGAAAGGAAGCTGACATGGTGGAGGGCCTGCTATGCACCAGGCACTGAGCTAGGCGGTCAGCACGCACCCTCCCCACAGCCCATGGGGTAGTAGTAACATTCTCCCTCCTTTTCAAGATGAACCCTGAGCTACCCCAGGTGACGCAGCAATGCTTCAAGGGTTCCAGTCCTAGTCAGTCTGCGTGCAAAAGAAGAAGCCTCAGAGTAGTGGGGGAATTTGTAGCAGTGGTCAGGAGACCCGATTTCTAGTCACAAGTGTGTGACCAAGGGCAGGCTTCTATTTCTTCACTTATAAAAGGGGAACGAGAATACCCACCTGAATTTCTCCCGGGGTTTGTGAAGCTGTTTTTATAATTTGGCTTATTTATAACAGTCATGCATGTGTATGTACAAAAAAAAATTTGTTTTTCTTCTAGAAAGTATCAAGGACTATTAGACAGTAAGTCTCTCTTCACCCAGCACCCTAGCCCAGATAGAGTACATGTCAACCATGTCAGTTTTCAGCTCTGGAGACTCCCAGCATAAACTTAGACATTGCCCCATACATCTGTTTCTTGAATTTATCCAATTTAAATGGCATCCATTTCCCCCTGTGATGGCAGGGACTCCAGCACACCTATACTATCTCTCCCCTTCTATGGGTTTTTGTATGGAATGATGTTATCTTCAGTCATTCCTGTGGTTGCTTTCATCATTTTGAGCAATACTCAAATCCCCATTCCATGGTTGAACAGCTTTTAGAAAGTGTCTGCTGATTCACCACTAGAATGTAAGTGCCACAAAGTGACAATGTCTGTTTGGTTCTTTGATGCCTCCCCAGGGCCAAGAACATCCTGGCACAGGTAAGTAGGTGCCTGCTTCATGTTTGTTGCATGGACGGCTGTGGCATGAGGCAGTAACACCTCCCCCCCCCCCCGCCCGATTCCCTCTCCCTATTCCTGTCCTCCCACCTTCCTTCCTTGAGCTGTAGCATTTACTTTTACCTTTTCAAGGCTGTCATGGATTGAATTGTGTCCCCCTAAAATACGTGTCAACTTGGTTAGGCCATGATTCCCAGTATTGTGTGGTTGTCCTCCATTTTGTGATTGTAATTTTATGTTAAAGGGAATTAGGTTGGGGTTGTAACATCCTTACTAAAGTCACATCCCTGATCCAATGTAAAGGGAGTTCCCCCAGAGTGTGACCTGCACCAGCTATTATCTTACAAGAGATAAAAGGAAAGGGAAGCAAGCAGAGAGCGGGGACCTCATACCACCAAGAAAGCAGTGCTGGAGCAGAGCGCACCCTTTGGACCTGGGGTTCCTGTGCGGAAGAGTTCCTAATCCAGGTGAAGATTGATGAAGAGGACCTTCCTCCAGAGCCAACAGAGAGAGAAAGCCTTCCCCTGGAGCTGACACCCCGAATTTGGACTTCTAGCTTACTAGACTGTAAGAAAATAAATTTCTCTTTGTTAAAGCCATCCACTTGTGGTATTTCTGTTATATCAGCACTAAATGACTAAGACAAATGTTTGTAAGATTCACAGTCTCTTCTGTTCTATAACTATATTTGAATCGTCTAAGTTTTGTCTGTAGGTTGATTTGAAAAACTGAAAAGCAATACACAGGATATAAAGCGTTGTGATCATGGAGATATTATATGCTGCTGAACCAAGCAGTAAGAGCAAATGCATACAGAAGGAGATGTAATCTGTGTCATTGAACCACAGTCACTCACGGGAGAATGTTCCAGAAGCCAAGCCCAAATGGCATCTCCTTTAGTACATAGGCAAATGTCATTGCAGCCAGTTGCTCTCTGTGGAGGAGAGAGGCCTAAAACTTGGAAAGGCCTTTAACTAATTACTGCACAGGCCAGCCCTGCTCTTTGTACCTGAAGCTCTGGTTTGGAGGCCTCTCCAAGGTGCCTCTGCGTAGGTTCAAATGGCCAACTTTTAGTCAGTAGTCGAGTATTTACCTGAGCACATAACCGTTTGTACCAGCCAGGGACTCCTTTTTTTTTTTCTTTCCAGGTCTTCCCTGGGAAGTTTGGCTCTACCTGCAGGACAGTTCTCTTCCCTTGTATTTTTGGGTGCAGGCTTCTCCACTCAGCTTTATCCATCATATGTTCCCATCTGCTTTGTGTTCCAGACGTTTGTGAAATGTTCTTGTTCTCCTTTCAAGTCTGTCATGGACTTAATCTTTGGTACTCATTTACTGTTATTTCAGGGGAACTGAGGAGGAAGAAGAGATAAACACGTGAGCCCTATCTGCCATTTTGAGCTTAAGAACTTATTTGAAAGTTTTGAAATTAGTAGATACTCCTTCTACAAATCAATATGAGATTTTAGGCTCAGGTGAGGAGGATTGCTACGGGTGGGCTTGTGATGGCGTCAGGGAACCTACACTTACAAACCACACCCCCCACCCGGAAACAAATAATGTTGTTTCCTGTTCTGTTCTTCTAGACAGGTAATATTCCCACCTAAACTGACTAACTTGACAAGTCCATGTGACAATTAGGTGAGAATAGGAAAGAAAGTGCAGGAACAAGGTAACAAGGTGCAGGAATGAGGGAAACAATGGCAAAGGCAATTAATAATTGATTTTTTACATTACCAAAAAAGAACCCGTTTCTATCAAGTGGATTCCAACTCATGGCAACTATATGTGTTACAGAGTAGAACTGTTCCATGGGGTTTTCCTGGCTGTAATCTTAACAAAACCAGATTGCCAATCCTTTCTTCCATGGTATCACTGGGTGGATCCAAACCACCAACCCTTACATTAGTAGTTGACTACAAACTGTGTGTGCCACCCAGGGACCTTATCTATGTATTTTTAAATACCCAGTTATTACAATATTTGGGGATATGTTTTGCAGGCAAAAGAACCAAGACTCTTAGAGATAACCAGAGCTAATGGAAAGTGTTGGGCTTGGTGACAAATGGAAGGAAGTTTGGAACCTGGTGTTGTTTCTTATCTTTTGCAAAACGGGTACACTAATACCTGCTTTGCAGGTGGTGGTAAAGATTAAACCAGGTGATACATGGAAAGCACCCACCATGGTGTGGATTCTTGGGGAAGGTGGACCTCTCCCCTTAGGGGCCAGGAGATGTACCAGCACAGAAGAATGAAAGATGAAAGAGCTTTATACCTGCTCTGATTAATTACTGCAGTCAGCTTCACATCTTTATTCTGTTCTTCTGTCTGTTTATATCTCTCTCTCCTCTTCTTCTGCCACCACCAGGCTAGCAAACCCTTTAAGCATACTTTTAAACAAAATTGCATGGTCTCAGCCACAGGAATGTGCTACCATTGCATGGTGGCCATCTGCAGCTCTCCAGGGACCCCAGATGGAGAAGCCCAGCTGGGCCTAAGAGCCTTGTGGTGGTAGCGTTTCCTGGATGCTCTTTCTGCCCTCTTGGCGATTTCTCTTTAGATAAAATGGTTCCATGGTTAAGGATCAAATTAGGCCCCTAATGTGAGATAGAAGGGCCTCGGGTAGTGCAAACAGTTAATGTACTCGGCTGCTAACCAAAAGCTTGTAGGTTTGAGTCTACTCAGAGGCACCTTTGAAGAAAGGCCTGGTGATCTATTTCTGAGAAATCAGCCATGGAAAACCCTATGAGCACAATTCTACTCTGATACACATGGGGTTGCCATGAGTCAGAATAGGCTTGACGGCAACTGGCTTATTCAAGACTGAAGCTGTCTTTCCGTGGCCAGGAACTGCTGCAGCATGCCTTTGAGCTCCCCATCACCGCACTCATGTACGTGTAAGCTGGCAAATCACCACGTCAGACACTGAGCTAGGTACATTACTGAACAATCTGGACTTGGCAGAGGATCGTTTTAAAAGGTCTTTATTTTTTCTACATCTCCACCTTCAGACACCTTATTTAAATTGTTCTTCCCTGCCGCAGAGCCAACCATTGTTCTCAGGTCTACATGGCCTCCAGGAAACCAGGAATGTCCTCACCCAACTCCCAGGGCAGCCTTGTCTTGAGCTCTGCCTATGGGCCTCCCCAGCAGCCTCCTGTCTCTAGACTCTTTTCCAGGGGTGAGTCAGATACCATGCCTTAGATCCCCAAATTTCTTGAGGTCAAGCCTTCTCCTCGCCCCCCAAGGGATTTCCTGAGGCCTCCCCTTCTTGGCTTGAGGTGGGAGAAGTGGGAATGAAATGTATTAAATTTACTATTGCGACTCAGAGGTGGCATCTCTAACATCTGCAACTAAAGAAAGCGGTGATTTAAAAGGAAGTGAGGTAACACAGAGACTAGTCCATGGACTTGGAAGCACACCTGCCTGGGTTAGAATCCTGGCTCCTCCTCTCATTGGCTGTGACTGTGAGCAGTTTACCTGACCTCTCTGAGCCTCAGTTCCCCCATCTGCGTCACACTCTATCACCTGGGGCTTGACCAGGTGTTGACTTGAATGCCCAGGACTTACCAAGTCTGTTAGAAAGCCTCTTCGCCAGTTCACACTGCAGTCTCTCTCCATAGTCCCCAAACGTAAGTTTGGAACCAGCTGGTGCATATGTGTGAGAAAGTGTGAGTGTATGAGAGTGTGTATGAGGGAGTGTGTGTGTTTGAGAGTGTGCATGTGTGCAAATATGAGTGTAAGTGTGTGTGAATGTGTGAGTGTGTGAACGTGTGAGTGTGTGAATGTGTGAGTATATGTGAATGTGTATGTATGAATGTGTGAGTGTATGAGAGTGTATAAGAGTGTGTGAGAGTGTGTGCGAATGCGTGTGTGTGTGACTTTGTGTGAACGTGTGAGTGAATGTGTGAGTGTGGGTTAATGTGTGTGTGTGAATGTGTGAGTTGTGTGAATGCATGAGTGTATGAGAGTGTTGTGAGGGAGTATGTGTGTATGTGGAGCATGTGTAGATGTGTGTGTGTTGTGTGTGTGTGGCACAGACACCATGCTGTCTTCCTTTCCCTCCCTGCTTCCCACACCACACATATGACTGCTTTTTACTCTCCTTCCCCACGATGCTAATCAACCCATGATATAGATGTTTGCTGGTCTCGGTTCCTAACGCCCCCTCCTATTTCATCAGACAAATCCAGCAGCATATGGATCCATTTTAAGGATTATCCGGGACCACCCCTCACCACCATCTCCTAGCTACAGGCCTAGGAAGATCAGATTCTCAGAGGGGAGGTTCTGTCCAGACATCCAGCCTAAGGAGGGGGATATTCAGCTTTATCAAGAGGTCTGGCGTTTCCAGATTTAAGGCCTAGATTTATTGTGAAGCTGATGAGGCTTAAGCTTCAGGACCCCTCCATTCCTTCCCTACTTGCATGGGGCCCTTCTTAGCAGTCATGTATTTGTAAAATTTGCAAAAGTAAAATATTTGAGCAGCAATCTGCTAAGACCACTTTCTTCCCTCCCAGTTCCCTCCATCACATCTCCCTTTGTGCCAGGTGGGATTGGAGTGGCATGGGCATTTTTAGAATCTGGCTAATGGGCAATTGAATTTGGGCTACAGTTCTCTCAGGCTTCTTGGGATTTATTTATGTGGTTTGTCATCATTTCCACATATAGTTGTGTTGTCTCGTGAATCATCCTGGTGTAGGAATGGCAGGGATATTTCTACTACCTATTTTTTTTTTTTACTGGGTGGGCTTGTCCTGCATCATGGCACAAAGATGCAGGCCAAGGTCATATTGCATTGACCGAGTCCTAAGGCACCTGGCATTGAGAGTATGAAAAAGCTGGGTATAAATGTATGGAGCCATAAGCTATGCCATGGAAAATTCTTCCCATCATCAGATGTCTAAAATTTCAAGTGGAAGACTTAGTTCTCATTAATACCTAATATCAAAGCTATTACCAAATGATACCAAAAAACAAAACAAAATTTGGTCAGCCATGCTAGAAGAAAGATTGGATTGTTTTTCTTTTCTCTATATAGAAAATAATACTTAAGAACCAGTATCATATATGCTTAGACACTCACAGAGGTCAACTTTCAGCAAAATAATAGACTGGCCTATAACATAAACCGTAACACCCGTGAGGAATGTGCTCCTTAGAACAATCAACTATACGAGACCAAACAGGCAACATTTGCTGAAAAACAAAGATGAGAAGGCAGGAAGGCGCAGGGAAACCAGAGGTACAGAAACAGGGAAGGCTGGGTGGAAACGGGGAGAGTACTGAGACATTGCGGGATAGCAACCAGCGTCACAAACTGCGCACAAATCGTTGAATGGGAATCTCATTTGCTGTGTAAAACTTTCCCCTAAAACACAATAAAATGTTCCCCAAAAAATCATTATCATATAAAGAGGTGATGCAGCAGAAAGATCTGTGGACAAAAAATTCAGGGAAAACGGCATTATAGAGGTATACCAAACAATTGTTTAAAAAAAAAGCGTGTTTTGGGAGAAGATTTTGTAATGTTTGTAGTATTTAATGGCTTTTTAAAAAACTGTAATACGTTGTGATGTCTTTTTTTATTCTAAAGGAGAATACACAGTTTTAACTTATTTCAGTTATTTTTTTAAAAATCTAATTGTATTAACTTCAGGCTCCACAAAACCTGGATCTGCCCTGGGCATGGAGTTAAGGAATATTTGGAACTCCGCCCTCTTGCTACCTGAGATGTCTAAAGTAGTTGGGGTAGGGTGGGGAAGCCATTGCCCCTGGGCCTCCCTCTCCCTCGACCACTTCCTCTCAAAATCAGCATAATGTCTCTCAGGGCTCCCACATGAGGCCATCTGCAAGCAGCTATTAGAAGATAACCGTTTCCTGCAACCTATCAAGTCTGGGCATCTTCTAGGTTGTTTCCCTCTTTCCTATTTCTCAATTCTAGGATCCCTAGTGGCACAATGGTTAAGCACTCGGCTGCTAACCAAAACGTCAGTGGTTTGAACCCACAAGTGGCTCCTCGGGAGAAATGATCTGGTGATCTGCTCCAGTAAAGATTACAGCCTAGGAAACCCATGTCATATAGGGTCGCTATGAGTCAGAATCAACTCAACAGCACCCAACAACAATCCTTCTCCTCACGTCTTCTTAGTCTGCACCAATTCTCTTAAATGTAATGCTTTAAACCTTGTTTTTCAGCCCAGCCTCAGTGGAGGCTCTGAAATCTGTTTCCACTTATGCTCTGCAGCCACCCCTGCTGTGCCCAGCCTGACTCCTGATGACCCTGTCCACCAGAAGGTGTTGGGTCTTACTTACCCTTCTTTGCTTCCCATCTTTAGAAAAGACATCCAGAAGTGGCCAGGATAGACAAGGCTCCATTACTAAATAAGGACCTGGTTCAACACTCTCATTTTTCTTAATTCCGGAAAGAAAGGCCCGGAAATGTTACACTGTTCCCTAAGTCTACAAGGCCGTGAGGATGAGGGATGAAAGAAAGTTGTCTCCAATTCCTTCTGAGTTGGAGATACTGTGAACTTCTCAGCATTCGAGGTCTCAGCCCCAACATGGAAAGGCATAAGGCCATTCCGGTGTCCTTCTCCCCCTTCAGCATGACTGTTTTGTCATCTATCAACTTCACTCCCAATAGGCTTAAAGAACACTTGACTTAGAAGTAGACGATCTGATTTATGTATTGATTCTCCTATTAATGGAGTAAGTGTCCTTCAGCAAGTCATTTCTCTCTTGGCCTTTACTTTCTAATTTATAAAATGATGCCAAGGGATTATATACTCTCTACAGTCCCCTAAACCAAAAATCACATTCTACGAGTCACTGTGCTTGCAAAATCCTAATTAGACAGAGCTTAATTACTCATGATCTTCATATAACTAGAATTTATATGCCCTCAGATTTAAGGAAAAAACACAAGTAAACAGATTTGCAATAGGGAAAAAAAAATTTGGTAGTCTTTTATATCAGCTTCAGCAATATTTGTAAGAGTCTATGGTCTTGTGAGAAGTACAGCCAGAATGCTCCTTCAAAGGGAAGATAGTGAGACTTCATCTCACTTACTTTGGACAAGTTATCAGGAAGGACCGATCCCTGGAGAAGAACATAATGCCTGGTAAAGTAGAGGGTGAGCAAAAAAGAGAAAGACCCTCAATGAGATGGATTGACACAGTGGCTGCAACAATGGCTCAAACATAGCAATGACTGTGAGGATGGCACAGGACTGGGCAGTGCTTTGTTCTGTTGTGTATTAGATTGCTATGAAATCGGAACCAACTTGGTGGCAACTAACAATAACAACATGGTCATCATACATTCAACAATCTAAAAAAGGCTCAGTCTTATTTATTATACTTTACTAAGATAGGAAATCAATTAAAGCATTTTAAAAAGATTAGCTTGTAAATGGTGGATAATTTTGGCTCTTTCTGTTGTTGTTTTCACTTAAAAAAAACCAGTTACTATGGTATTCTCTGTCTTCTTGAGCATTCTATTAATGCCTTGTTATCTCTTGCACAAACCCCCTTCCCTCCTCTTTCCTCTCTCTGCCATGATTAGCAATAGCTCTACCCTTTGCTTTCTCAAAAAAAAAAAAAAAAAAGATGGCCAAAGGAAGGGAGGAAACTCAGAAGATAAGGAGATACTGAGGACATCTTTGAAGTGGCTTTAGAAAGAGACACATATGGCTTCAGATACTGACTCCATCACTCACAGGCTCCAGGAACTTCAGAAAGAAGGAAAAGGCAAGGGAAGCAGAGATCTTAGAATTTTAAAAAGGCAGAAGTGTCCAAGGATCACCCAGATCAGAGAAGAGAGACACTTTGGCTGGAATAAAAGGTCTTTGAAGGCCATCTTCCTGCCTTTCCTGAGTCAATGCTCTCTGGCTAGCTGCCTTCAGATTCTTAAGATGGTTTCCCAGGTGTCTGGAGAAGAGCCCTCCAGAGAGGAGTAGTAGGAGGAGGGATATCTTACCAGTTCCTGATGAGGGTCAGCCCCATTGTTACACAATAGACTAGCCTCTGGTTTATACATCAGCCTCTATGGGTTTGGTTATCAAAAACCAGTCTCTAGGAAACTGATTTTTCATCCCTGGGTACGTGCGGACTAAACCTAATCCCTGGACCTGCCATGCTGCTGACGAGCATATCTACTGCGGTAACTTCATCAAGCTCCTGCTTTCTTGGGAGCCAGCCAGCCTACCCCTGATGACAGCCCTCTCTCTCACCACGCTTCCTCTGAACTGTAACAGATCTCAGAGTATTTTGCAAATATGTTAGTGCCATCTCTGCATTTAGAATATACTACTTAGCCAGGACAAACAGCTTTTTTTTCTTTAACCAAATTTGGTAGTCTGGTTTATCGTTCCCTCCTGCCCTCTGGCAGTTGCAACATATGCTAGTGGTTTGTTGTGGAGCGCTGACTCTTCTGGGTTGATGATTTGTCACTTGGGTCTATGCGGCCAAAGAGATGGATTCCAAGAAACACATGTTTAAGAAATTCAGGAAGGAGCAAGGAAGTGGATATGATCACTGGCTAATTGGTTTGTTAGGCCAAAAATGCCTTTTGGTGCTCACCACAGCACCGTTGCCAATCCTTAAGTAGCGGTGACCTCCCTTGAGGTCGTTGTGTGAATGACTATGATAAATATCTGGTTTTGGAAGGTTAGAGATTTCTCTCTCCCTCTCTTCCCCCCACCCCTTCTCTTTGGTTGTTTGGAATCTTATTGAAAATCACAAACCAGGGAGAAAAATGCTGCCAGGATCAGTGGTGAGCATTTCCAGAATCGGGTTACTGTGGCCTGTGGCTCTGGAGCTCAACTTGAAGAAAATTCAGGTTGCTTTGGTAATCTCTCAGTACATTTTCCCTAAAATACTCACTGAGCCTTGGCTTACCAGTGTATAGGCAGTGGAAATGGGCAGAAGGATCAGGCTAAATAACGAGGAAGGAGATACATCCCCTGCCCCTTAGTAACTGTGTCTGTACGGGTTACCACTGAGTCAGATGCTTAGGAACAAAAACAAGTGTTGGAATTGTTTACATGGTTTGGGGGCAATAGAACAATTTTTTTAAAAATTTTTATTTTGATGAAAGTATACCCCCAAAATACACCATTTCAACAATTTCTGCACGTACAGTTCAGTGACACTGGTTACATTCTTTAAGTTGTGCTACTATTCTCACTATCTCTTTCCACATTATTCCACCACCATTATCTTAAACTCACTGCCTGCTAAGCTTCCCATACAGCCTTTCAAGTTGCCACTGTCATTTTGATCTCTCACAGATTATTCTATAAAAGAACACTATGCTCAGAGCAGGTGTACTTTGTAGGTGGGCTCTCAATGTACCTTAAACAAATGATTAAGGGCTGTATGAAGTTAAAGAGCTGGGTTGACACAAGGACATGTCTGGAAGCACAGAGTGGGCCGGTACTGAGATTGGCTCCTTTCATAAAGGGAGGACTAGTGTAGTTAAAGGAGCCCTGGTGGTACAGTGGTTAAACACTAGGCTGATAACCAAAAGGTGGGTGAAAGATGTGGCAGTCTGCTTCGTTAAAGAAAGCCTTGGACACCCAATGGGGAAGTCCTGCTTTGTCCTATAGGGTCACTATGAGTCAGAATCGACTTGACGGCAACTGAGTTTGGCTTTTGGCTTTTTCAGTATAGTTAAAACAATCTGGACTGAGTCAAGAGACATGCTTTCTAATTCTTGCTTCACCTCTTGCTAAACTGGGGAATTGAAAGCATATCGGTGTGCCTCCCTGGGTCTTACTTGCCTTATCGTAAGATGAATGTATTCTTTTATGTGATGCTTTCCATCTCTGTTTACCCAAACTTACCTCAAATATTCTTGCCACTACCAATGCATTCATCATTATCTTGGGATGAATATGTGTACAAAGCACAATTTACACCATGATCAAACACATCAAATTTTTCAAATGTGGTATGTTTCATAGCAGCAATATGATTAGTTTCTATTCAGTCACCAGTAGATCCAAAAGGGAAAAACCTAGAATTGTAGAATGTTTATAAATTATTTTCATGTAAAAAGAGTGTCACAAATAATGTCTAAAAACATATTGTGCAAAGAGGAACTACTCTGTTGACTTTGGAGGCTAATCTAACTTAACCTCATTTGTATGTAGTCCTTTTTTTTTTTTAATGCAAAAGATATTTGTTAATGCGCTTAAAACGATGTCCTCTTGAGAACACAAAACATTCCTTAAATGTAGGTTACAATGCTAATTTATTTAGATTTACCTATGCATACATTCCCAAGGTGCATAAATTCTAAATTGGTAAGGTCGGAGTGGTGAGATGTTATCATATTTAATTTTGGAATGCGTTGAACTATTTGGTAACTCCTGAATCACTCAAACTAGGGAAATAAATCTGATAATATCTATAAGACTGTATGTAAAGCAGGATTCCTTTATCTAATAAATGCTAGGATGGAGAGAGTTAAATTTAAACCAAAATGAGATTTTCTGAGGTCTTGAATGCTAATATGTACCACATTAGCTGTGAGATGGGTAGGGTCCTTCATAAGAAAATAGAACACATGCCAAATCTGGTATCTTAAAACGGTAAAGTAGGCTCCAGCTGCCTGATTAAATTCTTTGGATATTAAAATTTAGTTTGACTTAAATTCAAAGTGACTTCATTTGACTTTACTTTTTTTTCTGTAAATTTCCAGGAACTCCATACTGAGGCCTAAGGATTGCAACTAAATCTCCTTTTTAGAAGACACTCATAAAAAATCACTCAGTGCTAAAAATTTCCACCCAAGGAAATGAACAAAACAACTTGTATTCAAACGGCCACAACAACAACAAAAAGTAAAATTAGAAAATTGTGTAATTAGACCTCAACATAGAAATATTTTCTAAATAATTTCAGTAATTGTGGTCAAATAAAGAACAGAAATGGTAAGGCTGTTCCATGTTTGCAGGAGCTGTTTTTTGATTTTTTTCCCCTGAGCTCATTAACATCATAAAATGTTAGTGCTGGAAGGGTTATTAGTGATCACGTATTCCAGACCCCTTTTCAGAGGAGGATGCCCGGAGAGGTAATGGGGTTAACCAGTGTCAGGTAGCCAATTAGTGGTGGAATGGGGACTAGAATCCAGCTCTTTCTGAGTTACCACACCGTGTAACATCTTGTCTAATAGGCACTTACTAGATGTTTGTGGGATTGAATTAACTCATGTCCTTTGGGTTTTTACTTGGAACCAAATCAGTCGAAAGCCGTCTATTCTTTCCCATGTGTGCCTTTTCTCCAGACACTTTTTCCTGGTCTGACTGCCTGAACTCAAGCAAAAATTATGGACGAGGGAGTTGAGGTGGGGGCCACTGAGAGAAAGGTGAAGTCTGGGCTGGGGTAGATAAAATGAAAAGGATTACTCAGATGAAATGATATTAAACACTAAAATGAGTTACTGAAATAAATTCTTGAGTGTATTTCAATTCTTGAGTGTGGTAGCTAGGTCTGTATTCTCATATTTTTGAAGGAGTTATAAGTTTTTCCCATATACAACACAGTAGGTGCTCAATAATTGTTGGATGAACGAGTGAATCTGTGAATGAAAGAGCACTATGTGCTTCTATATTATATATGCTATCTTGTTGAAGTCTCACCAGCTTTCTGGAAGTAGCTATCATCCCCATTTTCTAAAGGAGGAGACTGAAGCTTAGAGAACATAGTGGCTGGCCCAGGGTGTTAAGTGACTTCTTTATACGCTCCATACTTTCTTTCCCGCTTCCTAGTGGAAGAGTTCCAGCCTTCCCATCAACTTCTTGGTCCTTTAATGAAGTGTTTTAGTTGAAAAGAAAATGAAAAAGATAGGCCTATATCTGATATATGGCTGAAACCACAAATGAATAGAAAAAATCAAAATGGCTTTGAGGTTAAAAATGAAACCAAACTGACTACTGTCCAGTCATTTCCAACTCATAGGGACCCTACAGGACAGAGTAGAACTGTCCCAAAAGGTTTCCAAGGAGCCGCTGGTGAATTTGAACGACCGACCTTTTGGTTAGCAGCCAAACTCTTAGCTACTGCAGCACTAGGGCTTTGAGGTTGGCAGATTCAAAATGCCATTAAACAAAGGGAGTAGCATGGTCATGTTGGAAACAGAGGAGGGAGAAAACAAATAGCCACTCAAATGCCTTGTGATCTGCAACTGCCTTACTTAATCTTGTTTTCAGTTTCATAGCAAGCTGTGGGTCAACAGAGTTCTAAATTCAAAGAGACTTTGAGGTGTCTAGATATGAAATTGATATTGAGTTCCTGGGCTCTCTTCTCTGAAGAATCCAGCCTAACTTCTTTGGCATGGTCTCTTCCAATGAGAGGAAAAAAAAAAAGTTTTTTTTTGTTTTTTTTTTTGAGAGGAGGTCGTCGATTTTGTTTATCTCCTATGTTTGGTTTCAGTCTTAGGGAATGACATAACTTCGCGCCCAGTACTACAGTTAATGGAAAAGGTCAGGAAGAGTGACCAGCATTGCCCTTTCCTGAGGCCCACTCCATCTCCAAAGTGAGATTTTCATGGAGTAAAAGATAAGCTTTTTAGGTAAACAGAGAAACAATTTCAAGTCAAAACAGAGAAAGTTTTGATTCAGAGTGACACTGAGCAAACAGGCTGGACCTATCAAGCTCTCCTGGGACATGGGCATGCCTAGAAGAGAATGACTTCAATTAGCACCGACAGGAAAGGGCTTGCTATGTGTCAAGGGGGCTCCACTGAAGGGTAAACCCTTAAACCCTGGAGAACAAAAAAAGGCTGAGATGGGGAGATGGGGAAAGCGTCTGAGTGCAGCATGCCTTCACTTTCTGAAACTCTGGAAATTGTAGACTCTGATGGACAGCCAAGACTCTCGAGATGAATTCTGTCTTATGAACACAAGAAAATTAAGGCTCAGAGACGTTAGAGGGTAGGCCAAGGTCCCAGTTAATTAGTGTCTGAGTCAAGTCTTATACCCATGTTTCCTTGTTATCATGAGTTTGGGGAGAAGGTCTCTAACTTCTGATATTCCAAGCAAAAATCAGGAGATGTGTCTATCTTGTTCATCAAAAAGTTAGATAACAGCAGATGATCTGTAAGTATTTAAAGAATGAATGACACGAAGAGATTAAATCCAAGTATTGGTAAGATCCGAAGATAGAGTCAAACCAGAACCCCAGATTAAAAACCAGGGAAAAAACCGAACTGATTGCTGTCGAGTGGATTCCAAATCTCAGCAACCCTATAGGACAAGTAGAACTGCCCCATATGATTTTGAAGGAGCGCCTAGTGGATTCGAACTGCAGACCTTTTAGTTAGCAGCCATGGCACTTAACCAGTACGCCACCAGCTTTAGCCTTGAGCTGGTTCCCAGGATGAGGGTTGAAAGTCCTATTCTGGACCTGCAGTATCATAAACCAAAGAGAATCTAGAATCAACGTTTTGTGTCAATCAAGTGTAAGGGCCAGCCACTTTTCTCTTGTTTACATTATTAAAAAGATTGAATCCATAATAAGTACCTAGTGAAGAGTCGGTGTATAATAGATGTCAGTTGTGGTGGTGATGAGGAAGAAGATAGAGGAGGAGAAAAAAGGAGAAGAAGAGGGTGAAGAAGAAGAACTTTGTGGTATACCAGATCTAGATCCTCAGCTTGAAGTTCTCTCCACTTTTCAAGAGCTTGCCTGATTCATCCATAGCCTTTTTTTCATAAGCAGAACAAGCACAGATATACTGTTCTTAAAAAAAAAAAAAAAGCAAAGAAAAAAAAAGTGTTTGGATCTCACTCCAGACTACCTTCCATGTTTTGTTAGAGGTAAAAAGATTCAGACTATTCAGAAGGATTTCCAGCTCTGTTGAAGTCAGAATATGTGATATGTTCAATTCTTCCCACATCGTTCCATTTCACACAGAATGACTTGATTAACCTTTCTGAATATAGTGTTAATCATGTCACTCTTTTGCTCAAAAACCTCCAAGGACTCTCCGTCATCTATCAAGAAGAGTGCAAATTCATTAGCCTGGGGCTGTAAGTTGTCTTCAGTCTTACCTTGACTGGTTTCCATGATTTGCACGGAAGCTTGCAATAGCCTAGATCCTCTTGCCATTGCCTGGATTCATCTTGCAATGTTTATCTTCACACATTTTTCCTCCCACCCACTTTTACTCCTAAAGATCCTTCGTATTCTTCAAGTCTCAGCTTGTCTCTAAAACCGGTAAGAGCTCCCCTTCTTCTGAACTTTGAGAGTGTTTTGTTATTGTATGCTCAATAAGATCCTTACGCACTATGCTTAATTTGTGATCATTGAGGTTATCTTTCACACCAAATTATAAACTCTTCTCTTTAGGGATCATCTTTATCCTTCTTTTTATTCTCGTTAGTGTTTTTTAACAGTAGGTCATTCATATAGTTTTGTTGAGGGAATGATGGAATGAATGGTGAATTGGGCAAGAGGCTCCAGCTACTCAAAGACTGAGAAAACTACCAGCATACTGTGTTAATAACAAGGGTTTCAGCCAGCTTCAGTTCTTCCTTTAAATCTGGCAGGAGAAAGCCATCACTCTGCCAAAGGCTGTGCAAATGTGATGCTTTCTCCTGCATCTGACCGCACTAAGGAATGTGGAAGAGTCTGCGTCCCCAGGTGTAGCACCAGTGAGAAAAGGAAAGCAATGCAAGGCATTTGAAATCCTGTGTCTGCTCAGCCCAGTTATTCCTGGATGGCCTGTCCCCATGTCTGCCGCCCTCTGAGTGCTTTACTTAGCTGGAGTCTTGAATTCATTGTCAGCAGGGCTGGCTTTAAAGAATGTAAGATCCAAGGCCCTCCTGGGGGGGGGTGCTCTTTCAATTCTTTGCCCGATGAGTGACCAATCATTGCAACAGCTGTGTGTACGTGTGTGTGCGTACATGTGTGAAGACACGTGTGTGTTTATGTGAGAAGGATTAATGGAAGTTGTAATATTTTAACTAGGCTGTGAATGATGTAGAACCTGGGTATGTGACAAGAACTGGAGAATAACATGAACATGGACGTGGAACTACACAAGAATCATTTAGGGTCAGGAAGCAACCTTGTTTGGCTGGAGCTTCAAGTGGACAAAGAGTGGAAACTTGAAAGGGTGGGGTCACATCAGAGATGACTTAGAAGCTAGGCCAAGGCTTTGAATTTTATGGAGGGGAGGGAAGGGCAATGGCGAGAGACTAGACTAGGGTGTCTAGACTGGGTGTCAACTCTTGTTCCAGGACTTAACCTTTCTGAGTGCCTGTTTCCTTATTTATAAAGTGGGAATACAGTTCTTTTACTCATAAAGTCATCATGAAGATTAAATTATATAGTGGGTCCAAAATTACTTTTTTAGAAAGGATGATAAATGAATTTGGCAAACTATTGGTCCTATTTTTAAAAAGGGTAAGAAGATAGGTTCTACTAACTGTAGAACTGTCAACATGATGGAATTCTTGAGTGAGATTATAGGTCAAGTTATTGAAAAATTGGCTTGAGAGCACTAAATAAAGAAGTGATAATCACCAAGAGCCAGCACGGGTTCCCTGAGAATGCTTCATGGCAGCTCAATGTCACTTCCTTTGTGGTGAGAGCTGTTAGGCTCATTCGAAAAATGCAACAGAAGCAGAGTATCTGGATTTCAACAAGGCCATATGCAAGGTTCTTCCTCAGAACAGGCTTATGAACAAGACAGAAAAGTGTAAGCTGAAGGATAATTCATTTGACAGGTTTTAAAACAAGCTGCCCATCGTGCCCCCAAAGTGACAATTGGTGGAATTACGTCAATCTGCAGATGGCTTCTAAGTGGCATGTTAGCACCAACCTCTGTCCTGTTCAACATTTTCAAAAAGAATTTAGAAGAACAAATAGAAGGTCTGCTTACCAAATATGCAATTGGTGAAAACTAGAAAGGAAAATAAACTTGCTAGGTAATCGGATCAGGATTTTTAAAACTCTGTTATTTAGAGATTGCTACTTTTTTTTTTTTTTTTACAGTATTTATGTTTTTGACAATAAACATTGTTTAGTTCATGATGAGTTTTCAGAGCCCTATTAAACCCATGCACCCAAATCACAAACACACGCTCTTCTCTCTCTTGGCTTCCTAAATGTCTGTGAATATTCTGTTCCCTGGCACGGAACCAGCACCATAGGAATGGAACAAAGACAGAGCCCTCCTTCGCAAAGACCAGGCTGTAAAATTAGCAAAGGAATAAAAAACAGCTGGTGAAATATGATAGCTGTTATTCTGAGCCCATGAACCTGAAAAGATAGTTTATTTTAGAAGACAAACAAAATCTGCCTTCTGTTTGATCTGGGATAGCATCCACCGTCAGAAGCCGTCCACTCGCATTTGGTTACTCTGGAGGTTTGGGACAAGCAGTACAGGCTCTGTAAACAAAGAACAGAAAGGATCCGTTTCCATCTTAATTTGACAGTAAACAGTACTAATTTCACTCTGCAGCTGTTTATCGATACCCAGGGGAAAAAAAAGTTGCAATTCAATAGAGAGAACAGTAGCCAGTATGTTGGGGCAGAATTGTTCATAAGATGGCAGGAACTAGGCTGTCTTGAATCTCCTGATGGTAGAAGAACACAATGTAAATTGCCACACGATGTGGTTTTCATCTGGCAGCAGGGCCAGCAATGGGAGCCTATAGCTTTTTGCCTTCAAAGAAGGCTCTCTGTAGTAGCTTCATCTGGATTTATCTTAGTAACTGCCAATGGGTTTCTTGTCAATCATTTTATATTTTACAGAAAATAAGTCTGGCCCAAGGCAAAACTCTTTACTCACCCAGTCACTTACTCACTCATTCATTTTACAAATGTATATTAAGTCCTTATTACTTGCTCAGCATGAAGCTGTATATTGGAGACAAAAAGATGAACATCATTCATGCCCAGTGATCTTCACTTTCTAGCTGTAGGGAAATTTGCAAACAAATAATGAGGACTATTATGTTCTCATTACATTATTATAGGTACCTTACCTATAATACCTTACCTTATTACAGGTAAGTCAGTGCCATAATAAAAGAAGCATGTTGGTTAATAAAAGATTCAGGTTAGTTGAGTTCCCATGCATATTATTCATGAATTGGTCACACAGAAATAGGTTATAGCATTCTAGATCAGATTTGAAAGAAGTGCCCCATACAGTGTCTTTATTTGTTCATCCAACCATTCATTCATTCATTTTTGGGTGATTCAGACGAGGACTAACATGCCTGACACCTTGGAGAGTACTTTCCATGCATTATCTTGTTCAATCCTCTCAACCACAGTATGAGGTTAGGCACTAATGTTATCATCCACTTGACCAATAAGGATGTAAATAGGGTGTAAAGAGGTTGAATTACTTGCCTGTGGAAGTGAAGTCAGCAACAAAACCCAGGGTTGGTGCGCTCCAAAGTCCATGTTCTTTATAATAATGTTTTCCATTTAGCCTGTTGTTGTTCTTAGCTGCCCTCGAGTCAGCCTCCAACTCATTATGACCCCGTGTGTGCGGAGTAGAACTGCTCCGTAGGGTTTAATCTTTATGGAAGCATATTGTCAGGCCATTCTTCCACAAAGCCTTTGAATGGGTTCGAACTACTAACCTTTTGGTTGGCAGCCAATAGCAAACTGCTTGTACCATGAAGGCTCCTATTTTAAGGTGTCTAGAGGTCATGAGGAAACCCTGGTGGCATAGTGGTTAAGTGCTACGGCTGCTAACCAAGAAGTCAATAGTTCAAATCCACCAGATACTCCTTGGAAACTCTATGGGGCAGTTCTACTCTGTCCTATAGGGTCTCTATGAGTAGGAATTGACTTGACAGCACTGGGTTTGGTTTTGGTTTTTAGAGATCATGGATTGCAGTGACTCATCATATACATCAATTATCATGGCCATATATTTTTTGAAAAAGTATAAGTTTTTCCAATGAATACAGCATTTATCCTAGTAATTGATTATGATAGACATACCACATCTCTCTATATAATATTCAGCTGCCACTTTTAGGTAACTCTCAGGGTCTTCTGCTTGGGGTAAAGAAGATGTTGCCCTTCAGTTCGTAAAAAATATTTGTTGAGCACTTACTATGTTCCATGAACTAACCTGGGCTTCCTCCTTACTGGGAGTCAGTTTCCCCGTGACATTATCCTGACTCTTTACCAGGTGTGGTTGTCTGTCTTCCCAATCCAAAATCTAAAACAAACACAGTCCCACAATAGTTTAAATAATTTTGAGGACTCTTACCATTTGCCATCAAACCAGAAAGAACACTGAGTGTGAACAGCTTTAGAAAAAAAAAAAATTCCTGTCACATGTTCAGTTGAGTAAGAATATGCAATTTCACTACTTATATTTTAATTTATCTTCTTTTTATATGCAGGTGGATCTCTATCATTAGGTCATATCTGTCTTGGCCAAATAAAGCATTCTATTTAGAAAGTGGGACACTTCGTTCAGCCATCGTTTCTCCATTTCACTGAAAAAGCATAGCAGCAATGGATTTGTGACTTCCAGATTATTTCATCAGTTGGTTTGCCCACGTTCTGATGCACAATAGATGTGAGCTCTAGAAATCCAGATGACAAAGGAGAATAGACATGGTTTTGGTAAAGTGGCAGAATTTGTTCCTTTATTATGCATTGGCCCTGGTGGCGCAGTGGTTAAGCAATCAGTTGATAACCAAAAAGTCAGCAGTTTGAACACACCAGTCGTTCTGCAGGAGAAAGATGTGGCAGTCAGCTCCGGAAAAGATTACAACCTTGGAAACCCTATGGGGCAGTTCTACTCTGTCCTATATGGCCACTATGAGTTGGCATCGACTCCATGGCCAAGGGTTATATGTTGTTTATTTTTGGAAGACATCATTTGTTGAACATAAAATAATGAGGTAGAGTATAGTTCTGACCATCATTAAAGGAGAATGAACTGTGAAGCTCATTTAGACCCAGTTTTGTATCTAGATTGTATTCCCCATGGCTAATCTGTGCCTTGTCATCTGAGTACAAAAACCTACTCTGGCTTTACTGGTAGTTCATTAATATTCTCCCATTTAAGGATACAGAATTTGGAGCATTCAATTCAAATAATAGTTCCTTATACTAGTACACTCTTTACAGTGCCTATATCACTTGGACTGTATTAGAATGCTCTCAGCAGCAGGTGACAGAATACCCTGACTCCGCTGCCTTAAGCAAAGAATGCATTTATTTTCGTATGGCAAAACCATAGATAAGGCATCATTGGGGTTGGCTAATTAACTGGCTCAAGCATATTATCAAAGACCCAGGCTCTTTGCATCTCTGTGCTCAGCCATCCTAAGAGAGTTTTCTTTATGCTCAAGCATGTTCCCCTATGGTAGTAAGACCTCTGTAGTTTCCAACAGCAGCAGCACCAGTATTATATCCAGATATGACAATGCCCAGGGGAAGAATATACCATATCTTCCTTATACTTCTTTTTTAAAGCAAGGAAACCTTCCCCTGAAGCCCCCAGAGGCCCTCCCCTCACATCTCAGTGGCCAGATTTGCATTTCATACCCTTACTTCCGCCTGTCACCGTCAGGGGGAATAGGGCCACCATTACGAGCATTCTCCAAAGTACATGACCTTGTGGAAGAAGGTAGATACCTCAACAGGACAAAATTGGGGTTCTGTTATCAAGACCCTGGGGTAAATGGCTATTAGGTAGGGAACCAATAGTGTTTACTACAAGTGGTCATGCCTTGCCTGGCTAACCTTCAAGAGATCCTTGTGTAGAAGGCAAGTGAGGCATGACAACCCCCAAGAAGCAGAACAGACAACAAAACATGTTAGCTCTTTGCTTGAGGCCACCTGAAATTAAATGGCAATGTGAAGATTCCAACCAAAGTTTTCGATATCATGTCCACTGTTCTTTGCATTGCTTGTCTCCTTGGTCTTGACCTAGGAACTTTTCATCACTCTAGAGCTTACTATTTTTT
The DNA here is from genome assembly GCF_030014295.1 of Loxodonta africana. Taxonomy (NCBI): domain Eukaryota; kingdom Metazoa; phylum Chordata; class Mammalia; order Proboscidea; family Elephantidae; genus Loxodonta; species Loxodonta africana. The sequence goes on from NC_087342.1 coordinate 108,804,465, forward strand.
CTGGTGCCTGAGCTCAGCTAAAATGTGCCTTCTTCCAAAGATGGGTGTGTAGCAAACACTCATGGGGCACTTAGTTTCCCAGACACTGCGCTAAAAGTTTTGTACCACTAGTCTCACAAAACCCCAAATCACAAAACTAGTATGAGGAACTGGGACTCAATCCTGGGCAATCTATTCTGGACACCATGTTCTTAACCATGTACCCAGGGAGGGTACTTTCTGCTGTCAGGGCTGCAGTGGGCGAGGAGGGGGAAGTTAATTCAACATTTCACAAACCAATGGCGGCTTTCCAAGGGAAATTGATTTAGAGGGGTAGATTATGTGCCCTTGGAGACCATTGGCACCTGGGGCCGTGGAAGAAGAGCCCTGGTATTCAATCCAGCTACCCTGGAAAAAGTTCCCAACTAAGCCTCAGTTTTCTTATCTGCAAAGTAGAGATAAAAGCAATCTCTACCTCATAGCTTTGCTGTTGCAAAAAGTAAGGAAGAATATATGCAGAAATACTCTAAATTGTAGAACATTGTAACAATTATTAGTTTGTAATTACTATTAATAATGGCATCACCTGCTTTCAGAGGACGTCACAGGGCATTCCGCTCGTGTGACTCAACCTTCCTGCTCTTTGAGATAGGCGGGGGCTTAAGAAATGGGAAACTGTGCTGTGATAATGGCAAGCAGATGGTTGAGCTTCCATGGGCTTAATGCTGTGCACGACCCTGTTAATGGAAACTCTGGTGACGTAGTGGTTAAGAGCTATGGCTGCTAACCAAAAGGTCGGCAGTTCAAATGCACCAGGCACTCCTTGGAAACACTATGGGGCAGTTCTACTCTGCCCTATAGGGCCGCTATGAGACAGAATCAACTTGAAGCAATGGGTTTGGTTTTTGGTTTTGACCCAGCTATTCTCTGTAAGAGTTTTACTCCCTAGTCCTCCTCCCCAGGATGTCTTCTTCACTTCTCCTGGTGCCTGTCCCCCACCGGTCTTACCTCTTGCTCCCAGAGCTGTTTCATACCTCATCTGCATCTCGCGGTCTTTCTCTAGGTGGCAGGGAACAGGAAGATCATACCTGACTCTGACAAAATCAGTGAATGCTTGTAAGTCATAATGTAGCTGAACTCTGGTATAGGGTACGAGCCCTCTGTGAGCTGAGTGTTTGCTCACTGGAGCTTGTTTTACATACGCTGCAGCAGGCTCCAGCCACAGAGAAGAGCGGTCGTCACCCTGGCATACTACAACATACACCTGCAGGAAATTACAGTTGGAAGAGACCTGGCAATCACTTAAACCCTCCTGTTCCAAATGTTGATGGATGAGCTAAAAAAAAGAATCCATGCTCAAAAATGTTTAGCAAGTGTGGAGTTAAACACAGCGAAACAGGTTTCTATAGTAATAATTGGAAATTTTTGGTATCTTCAAAAATATGCTAATGTATATTATGGAGCCCCTGATTGAGGCAAACAGTTAACGGCTGCTAAACAAAAGGTTGTAGGTTTGATTTCGGCCAGTCGTGCTTAGGAAGAAAGGCCTGGCAATCTACTTCTGAAAAATCAGCCATTGAAAACCGTATCAAGTACAGTTCTACTCTATTATACATGGGGTTGCCATGAGTTGGAATCGACTCAACCGCAACTGGTGGTTTTTTGGATACCTATTAAAAAACTGAATATTTAAGAAGCAATTTCCCAATAAAAAATTTTGTTTTCACAGAACATCTAATGAAACCATTTTCCATAGAACACTGATTAAATCCAATTATTTTATATTTTGGGGAACTGAGGCTCACAGGAGCCCTGGTGGCACAGTGGTTAAGAGCTCAGGCTGCTAACCAAAATTTTGGCAGTTGGAAACCACCAGCTCCTCCTTGGAAACCTTACAGGGCAGCTCTACTCTGCCCTATAGGGTGGCTATGAGCCGGAATCAACTCCACGGCGATGGCTTTGTTAACAGGAAGCTCACAGAAGTTAAGTGAGTTGTTCACGGTTTCTAGCTAGCTAGCAGTAGAGGAAGGAGACTCCCAGTTCACAATGCCCTATACAGGTGGTTTTCAATCTTTAGCGATCACCTGTAGGACTTGTGGAAGCACAGATTTCTAGGCCTCACCCCCAGAATTTCTGTTTCTGAATATCTGAGGATGGGCCTGAATATTTGCATATTAACAAGCTCCCTATGAGTCAGCAATGGTTTTTTTTTCAACAAGTTCCCAAGGAGCCCTGAGGGTGCAATGGTTAAGCGCTCAACTGCTAACCAAGAGGTAGGAAGTTCGAACCCACCAGTCACTCCTTGGGAAAAAAATGTGGCAGTCTGCTTCCATAAGAATTGTAGCCTTGCAAACCCTGTGGGGTAGTAACTTCTACCCTATTGTATAGGGTGGCTGTGAGTAGGAATGAACTCGATGACACACACAACAACAAAAATAACAAGTTCTCAGGTGATGCTGATGCTGCTGGTCTGGTGCCTGCAGTTGGAGAACCACTGTCATATCACCTGCCTCTCTTGTTAAGTGCTGTGACAGAAGACATCAGGTTTCTGATACAAGGAGAGGTGTAGCTTCCTGGGAGCTGAAGCAGGTTTGGCCCTAGACAGAGTAAGCAGTTTGCCCCCCTGATGTGATCTACGGAGCATTGGGAGACCGGCTCAGCCCTCCGAACTTTCTCACACTTCCTGAAGTTCTTCACTCTCCACAGCCACTCTACCTGGACTCCTACCATTGAGAGAGTCAGGGTTTCTTCTTTGTTTATTTTTGTTTTAAGTTGCTCTTTTACTAGGTTCATGTTCCTGGGAGGGCTGAACAAGGATCATCAGTCACTCTCACTTGAGCAAAATTTAGTGAAATAAGATTTCCCTTTGCATTTTGCTGAGAATACTCTCATGTATGGAGACTACTGATGGAGGGGAAGTTGGGATTTGATTGAGTTGTAGAAGAAATTACAGGAGGAAGACTTGGTTAAGGAGGATGGAAGGAAGCTTTAAAATGGGTTGCTGGGTACCTGGTGAGTGAGGGTACCCTGGAGGTGGCATGCCACTTCAGGTTGAGCTGCTCCTTCTTGCTGTGAGTAGCATTATCCTAAACATCACTAGTTACTGAACAAGGGTTGGGGCAGGAGTCGGGGGATACAGATTTCCCTTCTGGTGCACAGCAGTCTTGTCCTCATTCAAATATGGGAATTTAAGATGGTGGGGCAGACAGAAATGACTCCCAGGGTCCTGCTGACCAAGAAAGCTCCTTCCAGTCACAAAAAGTCAGGATCTGGCAAAGAAGACCAAGCACTGGGTGGTCTGTCCCCCTGTGCTCATGGGAACATCTGCTGGCTTTTCTGTTGAATCCTATTTACTAAAGTGTGTCTGTTTATCCCCTTGGACTGGAACAAAGGGCATGCAGCCTCTCTGTCTCTTGCTTCCTCTCTCTGTATTGGTGTGTGTGCCTCCCTCTGCGTGGGTCTCTTTCTGTGTTTTTCTATAATGGTTCCTCTTGTCAGCCTCTCCGCAACTAGTCTCAGTCTCTCTCCATGGAGGAAGAATGTGCAGAAATTTCTCTGGACAGGAGATTTAAATTGCCAGCACTGACTACAACTTTGCCTGTTTTCAGAGGGATCTATTTACATAGAATTCTGCCAAAATGGCACCCTCTCCCCAAAGTCATTCTATTTTAGAGGCTGTGGCCACCCCTTCCACAGTCCCTGCTCCTAGTTAGGAAGAATGGGGGTGGGATGGGAGTAGAGGTGAGGGAAGCAAGAGTAGAGAATCTATTCAACAAACCCAGTACCAGGGGAAATTGTAATTCCCTTTCCCCTTCTCCTCTGCTGCCCTCTGGGTTATCTTCAGTAGCAGAGAAAGATGGGAATTTCAGACTCCCAGCCCAATGGTTGGGGAGATACTCTGGGTCAGGGGTTTGGACCTGCCCAAAATTCTCAGAGAGCACATTTTGCACTACATCTGGGGCGGTGATCCTTTGAGGACAATTAATGTCTGCTTTTAACCTAGCCACGGTGGTGTAGTGGTTAAGAGCTACTGCTGTTAACCAAAAGGTTGGCAGTTCAAATCCACCAGGCGCCCCTTGGAAACCCTATGGGGCAGTTCTACTCTGTCTGATAGGGTCGCTATGAGTCAGAATCAACTCCACGGCGATGAGTTTTGGCTTCACCTAGCCACTAATCCCTAGATGGCACAAATGGTTAATGTGCATGGCTGCCAACCAAAAGGTTGGCAGTTCAAGACTACCCAGAGATGCTTTGGAAGGAAGCCCTGCTGATTGACTCCTGAAAAATCAGCCACTGAAAAACCTCTGGAGCACAGTTCTACTCTGACACACATGGGGTTGCCACGAGTGGGAATCGACTCCACAGCAACTGGTTTGGTTTAGCTCAGGCACCCAGCCTCCTGGACACTTTATGGGAGAGTTTTAAAGCCATCTCCTTCCCGCATTCCTGTCTTTTGTTCCTTAGACAGGGGGCAGTGTACAGCAAGGACCAACAGCCACGGAGAAGTGTGGAAATCATTCAGTCCAAGTCTCCCACAGGAATGCAAAGTTTTGGATCAAAGTTAAGAAAGGACCCATCAGGCAGTATTTATCCTCCCCTTTCTGAGTTCTGATGACTGACATTGTTCTGTTTTTATTACTGGCCCTCAGAAGCAATTGTTTTAGAAAAATATTGTCTAGACCTGAAATTGAGTGAATATGACATTAATTACAGAGGCTTTCCTCTGAGCGGCAACTTGCCAGCTGTATTCCCTGCCAGTGAGCAGCTGGGGGCTCCTACAGAGCCGCGGATGGTGAAGTGGAGGGAGCCGCCATCCATGGAAGGCCCGTTATATGCAAAGTTCTGAACCTTGCCTTTCACATGGGTTGCCCCATTTCACCTTCACAGCAACCCTATGAAGTTGGTACCATTTTCCCTGTTTGACAGATGAAGAAATTGAGGGTCAGAAAAGTTGAATATTATATCCAGGGTCACACAGGATCTGTGGAGTCAGGATTCGAATGTAGGTCATCCTGGCTCTGAAATCTATGCTCTTTCCTTCCCAGCTGCTCCATGGGAGAAAGATATGGCAGTCTGCTTCCGTAAAGATTTACACTGTTGGAGACCCTATGGGGCAGCTCTACTCTGTCTTACAAAGTTGCTATGAGTTGGAATCAACTTACCGCAATGGCTGGTGATGGAGTTTCTGAGTTTAACTGTTTCAAAATTTTTTTCTCTGCCACTATTGAAAACTCTGGTGGCGTAGTGGTTAAGAGCTACAGCTGCTAATCAAAAGCTGGCAGTGTGACTCCACCAGGCACTCTTTGGAAACCCTACAGGGCAGTTCTACCTTGTCCTGTAGAGTAGCTATAAGTCAGAATTGACTCGACGGCAACGGATTTATTTTTTTTATCCACACAGTGATGAATGCCACAGTACATGTTCATATAGTGCTAGAACATCTAAGCCTGCACATTTGTGTTACACCAGGTGGGCTAGCACAGTGGCAGTAGGTGTATTTCTGCAAGTCATTCTTATCTTGGGACATCTAGCAATAACTTAACTATAAAGAGAAATGACTATGATATGTACACAAATACCACTAAACCCAAACTATAGGAGCTCTGGTGGTGCAGTGGTTAAAGTGATCAACTGTTGTTATGGATTGAATTATGTCCCCCCAAAAATGTGTGTGTCCCTTGGGCTGGGCCATGATTCCCAGTATTGTGAAATTTTCCTATGTGTTGTAAATCCTGCCTCTGTGATGTTAATGAGGGAGGATGGGCAGCAGTCCTGTTAGTGAGGGAGGCAGGACTCAACCTACAGGATTGGATTGTGTCTTGAGGCAATTTCTTGAGATGTAAATTTTTTTTTAAAAGATAGAAGCAAGCAGAGAGATGGGGGACCTCATGCCACCAAGAAAGCAGCGCTGGGAGCAGAGCATATCCATTGGACCTGGGGTCCCTGTGCCTGAGAAGCTCCTCGACCAGGGGAAGATTGAGGACAAGGACCCTCCTCCAGAGCCGACAAAGAGGGAAAGCCTTCCTCTGGAGCTGACACCCTGAATTCAGATTTCTAGCCTCCTGGGCTGTGAGAAAATAAATTTCTCTTTGTTAAAGCCATCCATTTGTGGTATTTCTGTTACAGCAGGACTAGATAACTAAGACAACTGTTAACTAAAAGGTTGGTTGTTTGAAACTACCAGTGACACCTCCGGAGAAAGATATGGCAGTCTGCTTCCGTAGAGATTTACAGCCTTGGAAACCCTATGGGGTCAATATGTGTCTGAATCGACTCGATGGCCGTGGATTTTTTTGGGTTAAATCTAAACTAGACGTAGCCCCAACTTAACTTCTGATAATTGGACCCTCAAAATTTTCACTGCTGTTCTAGCACCGTCCAATACATGGAGAAGGTTAATGGAAGGGAAGTTGAAATGGAAAAGAAAATGGTGTCCACGTCTTATTATTTCAAATGTTTAAAAGACATATAACTATGTAAACATATCACTATGACTTCTACCAAACCTTGTGCAGGTAAGGGATCCCGAAGCTTAAATTTCACCAGCTTCATTCTTTTCTTGTATGTATGTGCACTGAGTAGTATCTCCACTCCAGGAATAAGACAACGGTACTAATAGGAATATATTTTTTTCTCTCATGTGTTCCAGGGACACAGAAGTGTTGAGAACCAGAGCTTTGAAACTTATAAAATGCTGGACTTGGTTCTCCACTGCTGCTATTCTTTCTAGTACAGGAATCAGCAAGCTTTTTCTGTAAAAGATGAAATTGTAAATATTTTAGGCTGTGTAGACCATGTGGCCCCACGTGTCTGTCAGTTTGTCATACTGTGGGGGCTTGCACATTGCTGCGATGCTAGCTATGACAGTGGTATTCAGATACCAGCAGCGTCGTCCATGGAAGACAGGTTTCAGCTGAGTTTCCAGACTAAGACAGACTAGGAAGGGCGCGGCAGTTTACTTCTGAAAAGAATTAGGCAGTGAAAAACTTATGAATAGCAGCAGAACATTGCCTGATATAGTGCTGGAAGATGAGCCCCCCAGGTTGGAAGGCACTCAAAAGACGACTAGGGAAGAGCTGCCTCCTCAAAGTAGAGTCAACCTTAAAAATGTGGATGGAGTAAAGCTTTCGGGACCTTCATTTGCGGCTGCGGCATGACTCATAATGAGAATAAACAGCTGCAAATGTCCATTAATAATCAGAACCTGGAATGTTCGAAATATGAATCTAGGAAAATTGGAAATCGTCAAAAATGAAATGGAACACATAAACATTGACATCCTAAGCATTAGTGACCTGAAATGGACTGGTCTTGGACATTTTGAATTGGACAATCATATGTGGGCAATGACAACTTGAAAAGGAATGGTGTTGCAATCATTGTCAAAAAGAACATTTCAAGATCTATCCTGAAGTACAACACTGTCAGTGATAGGACAATACCCATATGCCTACAAGGAAGACCAGTTAATACGACTATTATTCAAATTTGTTCACCAACCACTAAGGCCAAAGATGAAGAAATTGAAGACTTTTACCAGCTTCTTTAGTCTGAAAGTGATCGAACACGCAATCAGGATGCATCGATAATTACTGGTGATTGGAATGCAAAAGTTGGAAACAAAGAAGAAGGATCAGTAGTTGGAAAATATGGCCTTGGTGATAAAAACGATGGCAGAGATTGCATGATTGACTTTTGAAAGACCAATGACTTCTTCATTGCAAATACCTTTTTTCGCCAACATAAATGGGGACTATACACATGGACCTTGCCAGATGGAATACATAGGATAAAATCGATTACATCTGTGGAAAGAGACAATGAAAAAGCTCAATATCATCAGTCAGAACAAGGCCAGGGGCCGACTGTGGAACAGACCATCAATTGCTCATATGTAAGTTCAAGCTGAAAATGAAGAAACTCAGAGCAAGTCCACGAGAGCCAAAATATGACCTTCACTATACCCCACCTGAATTTAGAGACCATCTCAAGAATAATAGATCTGAGGCGCTGAACATTAATGACCGAAGACCAGATGAGTTGGGGAATGACATCAAGGACATCATGCATGAAGAAAGCAAAAGGTCATTGAAAAGACAGGAGAGAAAGAAAAGAACAAGATGAATGTCAGAGGAGACTCTGAAACTTGCTCTTGAACATCGAGCAGCTAAAGCAAAAGGAAGAAATGATGAAGTGAAAAAGCCAAACAGAAGATTTCAAAGGGCAGCTTGAGAAGACAAAGTAAATCATTATAATGACATGTGCAAAGAGTTGGAAATAGAAAACCAAACGGGAAGAACACTCTTGGCATTCCTCAAGCTGAAAGAACTAAAGAAAAAATTCAAGCCTTGAGTTGTATTAGTGAGGAATTCTACAGAAAGAATAAGCAGAGTCATTATACCAAAAAGAATCAGTCAACATTCAACCATTTCAAGAGGTAGCATATGATTAGGAACAGATGGCACTGAAGGAAGAAGTCCAAGCTGCACTGAAGGCATTGGCAAAAAACAAGGCTCCAGAAACTGACAGAATATCAATTGAGATGTTTCAACAAACAAATGCAGTGCTGGAAGTGCTCACTCATCTATGCCAAGAAATTTGGAAGACAGCTACCTGGCCAACCAACTGGAAGAAATCCATATTTATGTCTATTCCCAAGAATGGTGATACAACCAAATGCGGAAATTATTGAACGATATCATTAATATTACATGCAAGCAAAATTTTGCTGAAGATCATTCGAAAGCAGCTGCAGCAGTATATCAACAGGAAACTACCAGAAATTCAGGCCAGATTCAGAAGAGGACGTGGAACCAAAGCTAGCGTTGCTGATGTCAGATGGATCCTGGCTGAAAGCAGAGAATACCAGAAGGATGTTTACTTGTGTTTTATTGACTATGCAAAGACATTTGACTGTGTGGATCATAACAAATTGTGGATAACATTGTGAAGAATGGGAATCCCAGAACACTTAACTGTACACAGATCAAGAGGCAGTTGTTCAGACAAGACAAGGGGTTACTGAGTGGTTTAAAGACAGGAAAGGTGTGCATCAAGGTTGTATCCTTTCACCGTACATATTCAATCTGTATGCTGAGTAAATAATACAAGAAGCTGGACTATATGAAGAAGAATGGGGCCTCAGGATTGGAGGAAGGCTCATTAACAACCTGTATTATGCAGATGACACAACCTTGCTTGCTGAAAGTGAAGACGACTTGAAACAGTTACTCATGAAGATCAAAGACCACAGACTTCAGTATAGATTACCCCTCAACATAAAGAAAACAAAAATCCTCAAAACTGGACCAACAAGCCACATCAAGATAAACAGAGAAAATATTGAATTTGTCACAGATTTCATTTTACTTGGATCCACAATCAACACCCATGGAAGCAGCAGTCAAGAAATCAAAAGACGCATTGCATTGGGCAAATCTGCTGCAGAGGACCTCTTCAAAGTGTTGAAAAGCAAACACGTCACCTTGAAAACTAACGTGCACATGACCCAAGCCATGGTATTTTCAATCACCTCCTAAGCACGTGAAAGCTGGACAACTGAATAAGGAAGGCCGAAGAAGAATTGAAGCCTTTGAATTGTGTTGGCGATGAGTATTGAATATACCGTGGAGTGCCCAAAAGAACGAACAAATCTGTCTTGGGAGAAGTGCAACCAGAATGCTTCTTAGAAGCAAGGACGGAGTGACTGCATCTTACATATTTTGGACATGTTACCAGGAGGGATCAGTCCTTGGAGAAGGACACCATGCTTGGTAAAGTAGAGGGTCAGCAAAAAAAAGGAAGACCCTTAACGAGATGGATTGACACAGTGGCTGCAACAACGGGCTCAAGCATAACAAGGATTGTAAGGATGGCACAGGATCGGGCAGTGTTTCGTTCTGTGGTACATTGGGTTGCTATGAGTCAGAATGGACTCAATGGCACCTAACAACAACAACAACAACAGACTGTGTGGTCTCTGTTACAACTACTCAACTCTGCTGTTATAGCTTAAAAGTAGCCACAGATAACATATAAACAAACAGTGTGGCTGTGGTCCGATATAACTTTATTTAGAAAAACAGGTAGTGGGCAGGATTTGACCCTTGGCCCACAGCTTGCTGAGTCCTGTTGTAGTATATCTTCCTTGAGTTGGAAGTTTATTGTATTGAGGATAAGCAGGCCCTCAAGGAGAGAGCTGTGTGGCTTCCACTGATGCTTAAACATGTTATGTGAGGTTGAATCCTTACTGACTTCTACCGTCTTTTGGTGACTTTGGTGCAAGACGTATTGAAGGAGGAAAGACATACAACTTGCGGGATGGACAAGCTTAAGGATTTTCTAGGCACACAGATAATCTCATTTTTAAGTTTGTCTTAGTCATCTAGTGCTGCTATAACCGAAATACCGCAAGTGGATGGCTTTAACGAAGAGAAATTTATTTCTTCACAGTCAAGTAGGCTAAAGTCCAAATTCAGGGAGTAAGCTCCAGGTGGGGGGCTTCCCCCAGACTAGCAGCTTCGCTACTCAGGGATCCCAGGTCCAAAGGACGGGCTCTGATCCCGGTGCTGCTTTCTTGGTGGTGTAAGGCCCCTTTTTCTGCTTGCTTCCCTTTCCTTTTTATCTCTTGAGAGGTAAAAAGTGGTCAGGCCACACCCCAGGGAAACTTCCTTTACATTGGATTGGGAATGTGACCTGGGTAAGGGTGTTACAATCCCACCCTAATCCTCTTTAACATAAAGTTACAATCACAAAATGGAGGATGACCATAGAATACTGGGAATCGTGGCCGAGCCAAATTGATACACACATTTTTGTGGGGACATAATTCAACCCATGACAAAGTTAAATGTATTTGGACATACAGGGCAGACATGTGGCTCTTTAAATCTACACATGGGCCATCTTTCTGGGTGTAACTGAAATACTTGGAAGGCTAATATATCTTTGCCTACAAGTTTTTGAGAAGTCTAGTAAACCTTCTGGTACTGACCCTTGTCATTCAGAGCCACCATCTAGGTCCATGTTCATTTCTACAGCATACGTGTTAACATTACCAACATCTTAATTTTCCTGGGTTGAAATATTAAAATGATTAACATAAAGCTTCTGTATTTATCTTATTGAAAAGAAGCGTTATAGGAAAATCACAAAACTATTCTTTTTTTCTCTGGAAACTTCAAATTTCTGTATTCTTCAGAGTTAAAATTAGGGATACACTTTAGTATTATTTTCCTTCCCCCACTTCTCTTCCCTCTCATTTTAACTGAGTTAAAAGAAAGGACTTGATTAAATAAAGTGGAAGGCGTCATGTTGTAATTTAAAGCATTTTGGAGTTCATTTTCCTCGTATATACACTCTCTTTATTATATTAATTTCTAGTCCTCCAATTAAATGTTTAGCATTGGTCACAGATACATATGTTACATCTAACGCACACTGACCTATAGGGTCGCTATGAGTCAGAATCGACTCGAAGGCAGTGGGTTTTTGGTTAATGTACACTGATGGGATAATGTCCAATATTAGTCCAAGGAGTTAGCCAATGTTCAACATAAATAAAATATTTTAGTTCGCCCTTCAGGTGTGAGTAGGTCAATTTACCAGCCCTACCAAGAACAAAACAATGGCATTTGTTTCTCCACAATAGTAACAGTAATAGGTCCTGGTTAATGGTGAGTTAGTTCATCAGAGAAAACTAATAATTATAATATTATTTAGAGTTGTAAAAATTTGTTTGTTTTTAATTACTACCTTGGAGATTATTTAAGAAGATTCTTCACATCATCTACTAACTCTACAGGTCTTAGAGGAAGGGAAAAAAAAAAAAAAAACATTGCCATCGAGTCGATTCCAACTCAAAGCAACTCTAAAGGACAGAGTAGAAGTGCCCCATAGGGCTTCCAAGAAGTGCCTGATAGATTCTAACAGCCAACCTTTTAGTTAGCAGCCGTAGCTCTTAACCACTAGGCCACTTATCAGAAGAGGCTTTTCTAAAGTTACGCTATTGATAAGTGGTTAGGTAAGGGGAGGCCGAGGCTTTAGTACCCCACCCAAAGATTTCTCCCCCATGGAAAGTGAGTTAGAGTTCAATGTTGTTTCTCAGAAAACATGCATAATGTAGGGTAAAGAACTTCTGAATCAGACTGAATCTGGTTAACAACCTGCCTTTGTCACTTACTGATGGTGTGACACTGGATAGTACTTTAATCTCTAGAACCTCTGTGATTGGAACATTAATTCTCCGTCTTTTTGAGAGTTAAATGAGATTATGTATGCCAGATTATTTTATAAACTATAATCTACAGGGTAAGTTATGTCTTTTCTCTGCCTTATCTTTTATAACCAGTTACCCTCAGTCTATTCTGACTCATGGCAACTCCATGAGTGTCAAAGTAGAACTGTCCTCCGCAAAGTTTTCAGTGGCTGAATTTTTGGAAGTAGATCACCTGGCCTTTCTTCTGAGGTTCCTCTGGGTGGACTCAAACCTTCAAACTTTTAGCGAGCAGCCAAGTGCATTAACTATTTGTACCACCTCGGGACTCTTTGGTTTCTATAGAGCAGTGATTATTGACCTCGGATGCATATTAGGATTATCTGGAAAGCGCTTGACTATCGGTCAGTAAAATCTAATGAATAATTGAGAATAAAAGTGGTTACCTTTAAGATCAATTAACTGTCCTCAGAAGGGGTCACAATAGAGCCAGAAGTCTTAGCTATCAACCCAACAACATTTCGTTTGTATGTGGAAATATAGTGGGAAGGAAGGAGGGCTTTTCCAACAATAGATTATATTTTCACAGCTCTTTTACATTAAATTTTACATAGCTATTCATATGTGGTACTAAGTTTATGTTCCTGGCAACTCTGAAAGTTTGTTCAACTTCAGAAAGATTACACCACTTACAAAAGTTCATGCAGTTTTTCCTTGGCAGAACAAAGGCTTATTTCCAAGTCTTCGGACTCCAACATTCTTTATATTAAACCACTGCAGAAGGTGTTTTATCTGTCTCATGAAGTGTTGCTTCCCTTAGAAGATCCATGATTAGCGGAATGGAGGGGTTTCCCCATGTCTGGCAGAAAGTGAGCTGCTCCCACACTGTCAGCCCTGGGAGTTAAGTGCTGGTTTTCAAGACTGAGGGAAGAAGGGACTAAGCTACTCAAGGCCATCTCATCTGTAGCCTAAGAACCTAAGGCAGTTGTTCTTGGGCTTGTGGTTTTCCTAGAGTAGAACAATTTCTCCCAAAGTGGAGAACTAACATGGGATTTTCAACATTTTATTTTAATCAATGAGAATAAACAAAACAAACAAAACCTGCAGGAGGAATGGGAGAAGGGATGAATAGGTGAAACACATGAATGACATTTTAGGGTGGGGAAACTATTCTATATGGCATTGCAATGGTGAATACATTGACTGTACAACACCAAGAGTGAACCCTAAGGTAAATTATGGACTTCAATTAATAATAATGTCTCAATATTTGTTCATCACCTCTAACAAATGTGCCACGCTAATGTAAGATGTTGATAATAGGAGTTACTGTGTGCTGGAGTAAGAAGGAATATATGGGAACCCTGTAATTTCTGCATACTTTGTGTGTGTGTGAACCTAAAACTGTTCTTAAAAATAAAGTATATCAAATTCTTTTAAAAAAAAATGTCACCTACTACCAGCTTCATTTCAACCAAGCCATTTAACATTCACTCCCCAAAAGGCAGAACACTCAGGATCAAGGACAATTGTTTCATGGAATCAGTCTAGTTCTATGGACAATTCACTACATAGTCCTTTCTTGCCTTCCTTGTCTTTCTCTCTCTCTCTCTCTCCCTCCCTTCCTTCCTTTCTTCCTTCATCTTTCTCCCTCCCTCCCTCTTTTCCTGCAGTGTTTTAATATAAAGAATGTTGGAGTTCAAAGACTCTTCCTCCCTCCTTCTTTTTCTCTTTTCTCACTGCAGTTCAGTTCACGAGCTGGCCTTGAGAGCCAGAAGCTAGGCTCTCCATTCTTCCTGGGAACACATGCCTCTTTGTTTTGGTAGAGGAGTGGGCTACAACAATTGTGTACTTTCTGGAGTCCCTGAGATCTGTGAGTTTCCAAAAAATGGCATCATGATATAAGAAAGCATGCGCCAGAGCACAGTTGGGCCACCAAAGCATTGAAATGCACCCACTGAAAACAAAGGGGACCCCCCTCTCCCCTTCCCAAAGGAGGTGCAAACAACTCAACTGCCATTGAAAACACGAAGCCTGTGCATTGCCCATGCACGGACAGCCCTGGAGGGATCTTTAGGGTCTGGGTGGGTCCTTGTCAGGAGAGGGTGGAGGCTGTGTTGCTTGGAGAACAGCTCTCCAAGTTGGACCATTCCCTTTGCAGTGGGAAGATTGGGTTTCGCTCTGATTGTATTTAATGTTAATGCAATCACAGTTGAGCATGAATCACTTCCCTTTCTTTATGTTGCCCCACCCTCCTACTTACACCCCTCTGCACTTGCTTAAGCCTCCCCTCAAAAGTTCTCAGGAACTTCCCACCAAGCCGAGTTTCTGGTAGAAAGGATCCTCTTTTGGGTTGTCTCTGAGGTGACAATAGGGGAGCAGGGGACAGAGAGGGTGCAGAGATTCATAGAGGTTTTGTGAAGACTTTACATTCTACAGACTTACTAAAGTGTAGTCCATGGACCAGCAGAATTGGCATTATCTGGAGACTTGTGAGAAATGCCCCCCTCAGAGCTACTGCCTCAGATTCTGCGTTTTAACAACATCCTCAGGTGATTGTGTGCAAATTAGCATCTAAGAAGTTCTGCTCTCCAACATTCTGGGTGTTAAGGTACACCTGACGCTGCCCCTGCCCATAGCAGAAATACAGCGGATGATTTCAAAAAATTAAAAACATATTTCACATGCAACTGTGAGAGTTAATAAGTCAAAGATCCAGTTAACCCATTAAACACGACACCTGCAGGATGATAAAACTAGTTTAAAAGAGAATAAAAGTGACCAAAGTATATACAGTCAATGAAAGAGATTACTGAAATAAGATTGAATGTTTAAATACATCCAAATATTTAACAAATATTTAAGGCATTAACAGAACTAGTTAATGTCCTACAGAGCAATAAAACCATAACTTTTGGAGTTTTCTATCAGACAGAAATCATTTATATCTCTACTGATCTCTACCAGATAAAAATTATATGCAATAGATCAATCTTCTACAAATTAACATCTAACTTTACAGGGTTTGAGCTCTATTCAATATCAAATAATAAATAAAAAAACTATATTCCAAGACAGCGTGAGGCGATTCTTGGGATGGCTTTTCAGACATGCTCTAGTATGACTCCTAAACAGATATAGTAATCTTTGGTATGATTTCAAAATTTGGGCAATCTTTCTTAACATGGAGTATGGCCAGAGAGTTTTCACACGCTGCCACAGCCATAAAGCACCTTCTCCTCCGGCCTTTCAAGGACACATATTCCATTCCACTAGGCTTCAATTCCCCTCCTAAGTAATGCTTCAGGATTAGAAAATAAGATTGAGGCGCTGCTTCCAGAAAGCCCTCAAGAAATGTTTGGCTTACCTGGGAGGAATGAGAGACTGGGTTATTTCTCTGTCTTTAGCATATTGACATGAATTTCTTTAACTGGTTGGCTACCATCTTAGATGTCAGGGAGAGCCCCAACCTTGGGAGATAAGACGCAAGATGGACAAATAATAATGAAAGGTGGATTCACGAAAAATGACAGGTTCTAGTATACCAGGATATGAGCTGAAATCACAGTGAGCAGGTTCTATGAGAGTCTTCCACA
The DNA here is from genome assembly GCF_030014295.1 of Loxodonta africana. NCBI lineage: Eukaryota > Metazoa > Chordata > Mammalia > Proboscidea > Elephantidae > Loxodonta > Loxodonta africana. The sequence goes on from NC_087342.1 coordinate 108,820,254, forward strand.
TGGGTGCCAGCAGGGAACTTCAGTCTGTGGCCCAAAAAGGGCGAATTGATAGAAGTCCCTGGGGACCAGAAAGTGAAGGAAACACAGAACTCATTCTCATGTCAGTCATCCAACCTTTATCAACCAGCTACTATGTTCTGGGCATTGACACACAGTGATGAATAAAATTCAGTCTCAGGAATTTTGACCTGGGCTTTATGAAAGGGCTTCGGAGGGCCTTTGAAACTATAAGCACAGTTTTTTGCTTGTCTTAATTGTTCTGGGGAGCGAGTCCATCCATAACTTTCATCAGAATCCCAAAGTGTGACTCAAATACTTAGAATCCAATGACTAAGTTGTCGTTGTTGTTGGATGCCATTGAGTTCATTCCAACTCATAGTGACCCCATGTAACAGAGTAGAACTGCCCCATAGGACTTTCTTGGTTGTAATCTTTACAGAAGCAGATTACTTAGAAACAAAATTTTAAGAGGCCTCAAACTCACAAAATTAGCATAATTAGAACCAGAGGGCATCAAAGGGGACAAATTAGTCAGTATAAGATATAAGTCATGCCTGTTTAGAAAGTGTTGTTTTGGAGAGTACAACACCACCCCAGTGTTGAACTGGCCCACTGGGCAATGGAGACTGCCTAGGGCTGTATTTGTGTGCTTACGGTTTCTTCTGACTGAAAAGTTCTCCTCACTTTTCTTTTCCAGGGGGCCATCCATCCTTTGCAGTCACTGGGTTGTGCAAATTGTTAACGTGCTCATTTGCTAACAGAAAGGTTGGAGATTCAAGTCTAAGAAGAACGGCCTGGTGATTGACTTCCGAAAAATCACCCATTGAAAATCTTGGGGAGCACAGTTCTACTCTGATAGACATGAGGTCGCCATAAGTCAGAGTCCAGTCAATGATACCTGGTTTTGTTTTGTTTTTTGTCCATCCTCAGGGCCCAGGTCCTGCAGGGAGCCTTCTTGGAATTCTCCAGCTCTCACAGGGCCCCTATGCCTCTGAACTCTTGTGACCCAAAGGTTAACACACACTGCCTTGTGTGTTAACGTTTCATGTCTTCCTTCTCAGCGCATTTTAAGCATCTTTAGAGCAGGACATGGAGGGTGTTACTCCTTTGTGTCCCAAGAGCATTTGGCTCAATGATATCCAACATTACTACTCAGTGGTATGGTGGTTTTATTTCATTTTTTATTTTTAGGTTCTTGGCCCCCTGTATAGGAGATGGAGGCCTTTTCCTGGGCTCCCATTGACAGAACAGAATATAGAAAACGACTCAGATACAAACCAAGGAGAATAAAATGGGCATGACTTTACAGCCTCCATTTTACTCCATTTCTAACTGGAGCCATTTCCTTTGCAAATCATTTGGCAGGGAACTTTTGGATGCTGCTTGAGGGAGGTGGGAAAGAAGTTAAGTTAAAGGAAAACGTAGTTTGAAGAGGCAGTAACCGTAAAAAGGAATGCAAACTATGGATTCCCGAGCAAGGCAAGAGGCTGTGCAAATAAACAAAGACAAGGAGAAACTTCTCCAGACAACATCGTCTCATCACTGTGCGTGCATTGCCCACAACTATGTTTGCACAAATATATCAGGAGTATCAAGAATGTTATAATGATACTCCATCACCCATGGTTCTCGTTTTAACCACTGTAATAAGCAAAACATACAGAGCGCATTGCTGGCCCTAAAGACTATAATTTTCTCTGAGGAGAAATATTGCAAAAGGGGAAAAAAGAGAGAGAGAGAAGAAAACATGATATTTTGTTCTGTTCCTAAAAAAAGCATTTTTTCCCCTTTCTTTGCTGCTCTTTCCTTTCATTAAAGTGGCCTTAAGTGCTTTTAGAGAAAACTAAGTAGGCCACAATTCTGGGCTGCTGACTGAATAATTATAAGCCTGGGAGGCTGCTGGGATGGTCTGAGAGGCCCCAGTCCCTTTCCTGAAATCCAGGGACCCATGGGGATTGTGCCAGTTGCGGCTGGACTCCTCACGTTGAAATGATTTCTCATTTTGAAGGAAAATCAGGGACATTCTTATCCCTATTAGTCCTCTGAAAACTTGGGCCACTGCCAGAGTTTGTTGGAAAATTGCAACAAAAGAAATTAGAGATAAAGAGTCTTGTAAGGGTCTTATACTTGAGGGGTTATACCAGAGGCGTAGCGAAGCCAGATTATTTCCAGATCAGCTCTGCTCCGTGAACGAGAAGTGCACTCTGCTTCTTAAATATTCACATTTCCTTAGATTCTTGTTGTTAACTGTTGTTAGTTTCTGGGTGTGCCTGCGTGTACGTGTTTGTGAAGTGATGTGTGTGTGCGTGTGTCTGCATGTGGTGGGATACGTATGTGTGTGGCATGATGTGTGTGTGTGGTGTGGTGTATGTGGTGCGATGTATGTGTGTCTGCATGTGGTGTGATGTCTGTGTGTCTGCATGTAGTGTGATGTGTGTGTGTGTCTGCATGTGGTGGGATATGTATGTGTGTGGCATGATGTGTGTGTGGTGTGGTGTATGTGGTGCGATGTGTGTGTGTCTGCATGTGGTGTGATGTGTGTGTGTGTCGTGATGTGTGTGTGGTATGGTGTGTGTGTGTGTGTGGTATGATGTGTGTGTGGTATGTGTATGTGCGTGGTGTGATGTGAGTGTGTGGTGCTGTGTGTGTGCATGTGGTATGGTATGCGTGTGTAACAAATTGTTATAAGATTAAAGAAAAACTCAGTTGCCGTAGAGTTGCCTATGACTCCTGGCGACCCCATGTGTGTCAGAGTGGAACTATGCCTTCATACAGTTTCCAAGAGCTCTTTTTTGAAGGGCCAGTACAAGCAAAGCTAAAGAAATGATTGGATGTGAGATATATACCTTGAAATGGTTTCTCTCCATGACAGGGCATTCGTAGGCTTTATTACTACTTTTGTGCTATTGATTTTTAACACTGTGAGCTTTCATTACCTCAAAGGAGCCCTGCTGATGCAACCGAAAGATCAGATGTTTGAACCTACCAGCTGCTCCTTCGGAGAAAAGACCTGGCGATCTGGTTCTGTAAATATTATAGCCTAGGAAACCCTGTGGGGCAGTTCTACACTGTCACATGGGGTCACTACGAGTTAAAAACCCACTCAAGAACACACAAAAACAACATACCATCACAGATTAGAAATGCAACAATTTCTGTTTTATAACTTATGTAGCTGATTTAATATATTTTTGACAGATTCAATGTACTATTTCCCAAAGTTACTGTCTGTTATTTTACCCACTGAAATAAAAAGGGAGAAAGAGAGTTTTTTTTTTTTTTCAAGAGAAGAGAGCAAAATCAAAATTGTCTGAGGGAGTAAATTGCTCTACACAGGTGAACTCTAGGCGTCTTGTCTATTACACAGTGTTGGGTATCTATCTGGATAATAATTCTTGCTGATTATTTACTTAAATCAGCACTTTTTTGCAACCAAACTCCCTCAGGTAAGACCATAGAGGAAAAGATGGGGGACAGGAGATGGAGTGCTTGTAGGGACACTCTGAGGTGAACTGTAATCCCAGAGGCACCAGAAAGAACAGAACTAGCTACTCCTGGCCCAGACATTCCCAGAGACTCAGTGACTCAGATCCACATCTTGGGAGAGACTTTTGATTCTGCAATTTTGTCATCTTTGCTCCCAGAATTGTTTAGGTGTCTTTTGGAGAGCCATTCTATTATTATTTAATGGTGCAAACCAAGTTTCTTATGATGTATTGAAATGATTGGCATAAAACTCCTAGACAAAAAATAAAAGCTACTGTCTTAGTCATCTAGTGCTGCTATAACAGAAATTCCACAAGTGGATGATTTTAACAAAGAGAAGTTTATTGTCTCACAGTCTAGTAGGTTTAAGTCCAAATTCAGGGTGTCAGCTCCAGGGGACAGCTTTCTCTCTGTTGTCTCTGGAGGAAGATTCCTTGTCTTCAACCTTCCCATGGTTGAGGAGCTTCTCAGGCACAGGGACCCCGGGTCCAAAAGACAGGCTCTGCTCTCGGTGCTGCTTTCTTGGTGGTATGAGGTCCCCAACCCTCTGCTTGCTTCCCTTTCCTTTTATCTCTTGAGAGATAAAAGTGGTATAGGCCACACCCCAGGGAAATTCCCTTTACTTTGGATCAGGGAGGTGACCTGAGTGAGGGTGGTGTCACAATCCCACCCTAATCTTCTCAATACAAAATTACAATCACAAAATGGAGGACAACCACACAATACTGGGAATCATGGCCTAACCAAGTTGATACACATGATTCTTGGGAGACATAATTCAATCCAGGACAGCTACTTACATCTTGGTGGTGAAGTGCACATCTAAGCAGAAAGTGAGTCTCATGTGGAAGGTTTATCAAGTGGAAATTCTAGGTGGTCTTTTTTTGGGGGGGGGGGAGATTTGGTTGTGGGGTGCAATTTTGAATAGAATGTTTGAACCACTAAAAGCCTGTAGTGATAATAGCAAAATTTATGTCCTTAAAGTATAATAAGGAGTACCTGCATGGTGCAAAGGGTTAAAACTCTCAGCTGCTAACCAAAAGGTTGGAGGTTCAAGTCCACCCAGAGGTGCCTCAGAAGAAAAGCTTGGTGATATACTTCCAAAAAATGGCCTATGGAGCACACTTCTACTCTGACACACATGGGGTTGCCATGAGTCAGAATAGGCTGGACGACAGCTGGTTTTTAAAGCATAACAAGGATTAAGTAACATGGGGCAAACATTCTCTCGCCTGCCGACCATGTATATTTTTGGAGGACGTAAAGCAGTTTACTTTGCTCAGGACTCTCCCAACCCCCTGCCCTGGCATAGGAGTGAGCCTGGTATTCTGTCCCTGGGATGGCTCTGGGAAGAAAGCATTACTTGACTCCTCTTTTCAAATAGGTGCTTTGTTCATCTACGTGTGTCAGTTTCTCCCATATCAGTTAGAGTTCAGTGAACATGTTAAAATCCCCAAGAGGAGCAGTTTATCAAATGCTGTTTCCAACCCCTGGCCCATCTCTACTTGCCCTCTTTCCAAGAAGCACTTTTCACTTAAGGCTCCCACTTTATAAATGTCAGGCTGGCTTTTCTCTCATCGTTGTCTCACGGTGAGCTCCATGAAAGGAGGTTTGGGGTCATATTTTATCCTTCTTGGCAGCGTTCCCGTGCTGACTGCAGAATGACTCTTCCCGTGTACTACAAAGGGGGCAGGGAAACATCTTGCTTGCGGTCCCACAACAAGCTGCACAGGAGTAAAAACAGGTCCTGCATGCTTTGCAGTGTAGGTACTCAATAAACAGCTGTCGGATAAATCAAAGCAATTAACCAAGCTCTGTTATAAATTATGGCGTCCCTGGTCCCTGGGTGGTGCAGACGGTTAAGGGCTTGGCTTCTAACTGGAAGGTTGGAGGTTCAAGTCTACCCAGAGGTGCTTCAGAAGCAAGGCCTGGCAATCTACATCTAAAAGATCACAGCCATTGGAAATCCTGTGGAGCACAGTTCTACTCAGACACACATGAGGTAGCCATGAGCTGGAACCAACTAGAGGGCAACTGGTTTGCTTTCTAGTATTATTACCTCCTTTGTATTAATAATGTTTGGAAGTGGGAAATGTTTGTTAAAGGATTCCATATTTTATCACTTACTTTTTCTTGGATGAAACTTGAGTTGACCCCAGACAGAACTGTTGGTGAAGAATCTTCCTTTGGTAATGCCCACCTACCCACTTCTAGCACTTTCTTCCACGGCCTCTGTCCCCAATTATGGGAGGGACCCTTCTAAAGCCTTCCAGGTACTCCCTGGATTATATTTCTCCCACCAAGCCTGCTACCATGTCTGAGTTTATGTTTTTGCTTTTACGTGTTCTATGACTGTCAGTGAAATCTTGCAGAAATATGTGTTGTTTGAATTCTCCCAAGTGGGATAATATATTTGCATTTAATAGTGGCCTTTGGGAGATCCTGCACTTCAGTTCCCAGAAGTGGCTTCAAGGCAAGGATTTTTGGCAATAGAAATTTAGTAGCACGTATTAGAGTAATATATCTCAATCCCTTGAGGGAAGTCCCCTGTCTTACTCACCTAGTATGCCTAGAAATGCCTAACTCTAGTCAATTATTATAATATTTCATTAATAAATGCTGGTGAGTGGCTAAGGTAGTTTGAGACACTGTATACATGGATTAATGTGACCCTGCTCATGTTACGTATTTGCACGTTCCTCAGTTCTCATTAATGGGTTCAACCCTTTGTGAGAGAAGTTTTTGGATATGGGCGTTGTGGTGAACAGTATTTAAGACGGCCCTTTTTCCCCACCTCCTTATTCATGGCCTTGCATAATTCTCTCCCCTTAATTAACTTGCTTATACAAGGCCTTATTCATGGCCTTGTATAATTCTCTCCCCTTGAGCAACTTGCTTCTAACAAATAGACTATGGCAACATTGAGGCAGTGTAACTTCTTTGATAAGGTTTCCCTTTTGTTAGCAGAGTCCTTGGCTGGCTTTGATAGAGCAAGCTGCCAGGTTGGAGAGGGAGGCCCACGTGACAAGGAATTGAGGGTGGCCTTCAGCTGATAGCCAGTAAGAAACCAAGGCCCTCAGTCCAACAACTCACACGGAACTGAATGCTGCCAACAATCATGCAAGCTTGGAAGTGGATCCTTTTCCGTCAAGCCTTTAGGTGAGACCCCAGCCTAAGCTTGTGAGAGGCCTCATTTGCAGCCTTGTGAGAGATCCTGAGGCAGACGATCCAGATAAAGCCTGCCCAGACACCTGACCCACAGAAGTTATGAGATAATAAAAGCATGTTATGTGAAGTGGCTAAGTTTGTGGTAATTGGTTACACAGCAACAGAAAACTAGTAAATTTGATTCCATTTGTCCCACATGTGGGCCCATTCTGACTTCCCCGATGACAGTTTAAATGGAATTGGCACTGGGAAAAATGCTCAAGATTGAAAGCTGAGTGGCGTACTGGGTCTCAGAAGAACCACCTCTTTCTCATCTTGTCTCATTCCTCAACACAACCCCTTCAAGAAAATTCACCCATTGGTCAAACTTCCTAGTCTCTAAAATCCTGGTGGCCTGACTTGAGACAAGTGATCCTTCTACCCTGTGCCCTCCTGCCTACGCCCACTTTCACAGCCCATGATGATCTGCTCTGGTCATTAGATGTGTCCTGGGATGAGCTTCTTCTTGTCCTTGGCATTGTCCATGAGAGCCTTCTGTCCAAAGAACACACCTAGCCCTCCAGCAGTGGGTACCAAACTTCAGTTTGCAAATCATCTGGGGAGTTTGTTCAAATGGCAAATCTAAGCCCAATCTGTAGAGAGTCCAATTCAGGGGATCTGAAATGGAGTTCAGAAGTCATCATTTTTATCAAGCTTTCCAGGGCATTCTGATGTTGGTGGTGGAGTCCTGCGCTTTGAGAAACACTGATTCAGAGGCTCTCAAATGAGCAATTTCCCAAACAGCATCCTTGGCATTGAAGTGTCCATATTTCACTGACCTTCCAACAGTATGGAATTGCCCTTGTGACCTTGAGAAACTCAATTTTACTCTCCCTGGATCGTGGTTTCTATAACTGCCATATAGATTGACTAATCTGGATATTCTCCTTCAGCCCTATAGTCTAGAATTTAAGTAGTGAAAGTCGTAGTTTAAAAATACAGAAAGAGCACACGAATGACATTTACTATGTGCCAGACACTGTTCTAAAGTCATTTTACATTAACTCCTTTAACCCTTATAACAACCCTATGAGGTATTATTAATCCCATTTTACAGATGAGGGAATTGAGGCCGAGAAAGACTTAGCGACTTGCCCAAGTTCACACACCAAGTAGATAGTATAGGCAGGTTGGTTCTACAATCCAAGCTTTAACTGCCATGCAAGCTTATATAAAAAAAAAAAAAAAAGTTGATATTGTTGTGAGCTGTACTCACTGGGGATGAATATGAGTTATGGTTTGCTTTTATAGTGGAATAGGATTTTCATTGGCAAGGTGATGGGAAAACAGATATTGAAAGCAGAGAGAATGCCAGGTAAAGTGGAAACAGCTCTGAGCATGACATGTGGGTCAAGTAATGAGGAGACTGGCTTGGCCAGAGCTGGGTTCAGCACGAAAGCAATGAAAGGAGGGCTGCAAAAGGGGAGTGGTTATGAGGTGAGGGGAGGAATGGGGGACTCAAATGCTATGTAGAGGAATTGTTGACCAACAAATAGCCTTTTACCTTTCCCATTTGCTAAATAGAAACCCGATTCTCTTCTTGCAGCAGTATACCCATTGGCAGTTCGAATCTACCAGCCTCTCTTTGGAAACCATGTAGGGCAGTTCTACTCTGTCCTATAGGGTTGCTATGAGTCGGAATCTACTCAACAGCAAAGGATTGGGTTTTTAGGAGATGGAGACAATTGTTCTAGGTCAATTATGGCCACTCCCTTCCTCTTTGTCAGAGAAGAAGATCATGTTGTGGGCATGTGACTCAGTTCTGACCAAAAAAAACATAAGTAGATACCTGCTCGGGACCTCTGGAAAAGATTTTTCTCCATAATAAAAAAAGAGAGAGAGATGCAGAAGGAAAAGGCCTTCTGTCTCCTCCCTGCTTTTCTCCTTGGGATGCTGTGGTGTGAAGACCTGATGTTCAGGCCCTCGGCAGCCATCTTGCAACCATGAGAGGAAGGTCAGAAAACACAGAGATGCCGACCCAACTTCCTGGTGTTCTGACTTCACAGGGCTACTCGGGCAGTCTTAGAACAATTTCCCTCCATCCTTGTTTTTATGTGAGGTAACTGAATGTCTTTATCATCCCAGCCACTGATAGCTGTGCATCCTGTTACATGCAGCCAAACACACCCCTATCTGGCAGAGGTTAGACTCTAAAGTGAAATAATAAGAATTAATCAGAAATGAAAGAGCAACAGCTTTGTAGTTAGAGAGCCCTGGGTGCAAGTCCTAGCCCTGACTAGAGGACTTGAGAGGAACCACCCTGTCTAGGCCTCCGTTTCCTCATCTGTCAAGCATAGAAAATAATATCTTCCCCTTCAGGTTGTTAGAATTAATTTAAATAATATTTTTAAAGCATCTAGTGCAATGTTCAACACTAAGTCAACAAGGTAAGATATATTAACAACGATGAAAATAAAACTCATAAACTTGTTGCTGTCGAGTCGATTCCAACTCATAGTGATCCCATAGGACAGAGTAGAACTGCACCGTAGGGTTTCCAGGGAGCAGCTGGTGGATTCGAACTGCCAGCCTTTTGGTTAGCAGCCAAGCTCTTAGCCACTGTGCCACCAGGGCTCAATGAAGAAAATAGCAAATAATTATTAAGCTCTTGCTGTATGTCAGACTGTATGAAGAATATTATGTGCATTGTTTTCTTTAATCCTCTTTGAGACAGACCTTGTTGAAAGCCCCATATCCACTTATTAGTCACAAGAGTCTTTCGAGGAGTAGGCAGGGCAGGTATAATCATTATTATTCCTGTCCTCCAATCAAGTAAGTGTTCAGTGAAGTGAAGTGGCTTGCCAAAAGTTACTGCTGGGAGAAGCAGGGTGTAAACTCAGGTTTCTCAATCTAAACCCCAAGTCTTAACCATGACATGTCAATGACATGTCTCAGGATCTTAGTGTCTCGGTATCTGGAGGGTGTCTCTGTGCTTAAGGGGGGCCACTTGCTGTTACCTAGCTTTGTTTGCTAACAAACGTGGTAGCATCTGTCATTGTTATTAGCAATAATCACCAAGCCACATACACTAGGAGAAGAGAAATTGTAATTCCTTGCATGTCTCGAGACTGGTCTGTGGCTTCCACCTGATGTACCCACAGTATTAATGGGGGCTGGGGGGGGAGGCTGGATGGACCCAATTTAATGAAGCTGTTAGCCTGAGCCACGGTGGTGCTAAAAATGGGCTTGTTAGGAGAAGTTTCCCATCCCTGAGGAGTTCTTTGCAGGGTGATGGACCAAATTGTCGGCAGTGGGAGGTCTGGGGAAAGATCTGGGGCTCTTATGCGGAAAAAATCCTCTGAGCAGGTAGCGTTCTTTTCCACTTCCCTGCAGGGACCACCCAAGTGTTTGTGTGTACTGAAAGGCAGGGGAAGCAGCCATGTGTTTTGGTTTATGCGTGGGTCGTGTTCTTATGTAAGTGTCACAGCGTACATTGTTTCAGCCCCATGAGACTTGCATATTCTGCACAGTGGCTCCAACTCCTTTGCTCTGTTTTTGATCAGTAAGTTGGAAGAGAATCTCAGAAGTTAGAGGAGGACTGAGTCGTTAGTTCACCTTCCTTACTAGCCAGAGAGACAAGTGAGTTTTCCAAGTTCACACAGCAGGGCCAGGCACAGAACTGGGGGCAGCCACATGCAAGAGCCAAAAGAGCACTAGACTGGGACAACCAAGGCTCAGGTTTTGGTCTCTAGAGAAAAGCACCACAATTATTGGACTCTAACTGACAATGAATCACCTGGGACAGGTGTATCTATCTGTCTGGCTGTCTGTCTATTCATCTATATATCACATAAGTATGTATGTTTATATGTATGCACAGGGTCGCTATGAGTCGGAATCGACGGCACTGGGTTTTTAGGATACACATATCTACCTGCCTACCTGCCTACCTGCCTACCTACCTACCTGCCTACCTACCTGCCTACCTACCTACCTACCTATCATCTGTCTGTCTGCCTGTCTGCCTATCTACCTATCTGCCAGGCGCTCCTTGGAAACTCTATGGGGCAATTCTACTCTGTCCTATAGGGTCGCTATGAGTCGGAAACGACTCAACAGCACTGGGTTTGGTTTTTTGTTTTTTTTTTTGACCTACCTTCCTACCTACCTACCTATCTGTCTATCTACCTATCTACCTACCTATCTATCATCTATCTATCTATCTATGGAGCTCTGGTAGTATAAATGGTTAAACAAAAGGTTGGCAGTTGGAACCCACCTAGAGGCTATGTGGGAGAGAGGCTTGACCATCTGCTTCTGTAAAGATTACAACCTAAAAAACTGTATGGGACAGTTCTACTCTGTCACATGGGGTCACTGTGAGTCGGAATCAACTCAATGGCCCCCAACAATACAATGTGTATTTGTCTGTCTATCTATATATTTATCTGTCATCTATCTATATAAAGGAGCCCTGGTGGTGCAGTGGCTAAGCATTCAGTTGCTAACTGGAAAGTTGGCAGTTCAAACCACCAGCTGCTCCATGGAAGAAAGATGTGGCAGTCTGCTGCCATAAAAATTTACAGCCTTGGCATCTGGGATCTTAAATGCTAGTAAGTGGCCATGTAAGATGCAACAATTGGTCCCAACCCACCTGGAGCAAAGGAGAATGAAGAACATCAAAGACACAAGGTAAGTGTGAGCCAAAGAGTCAGAATGGGCCACATAAATCAAAGACTACATCAGCCTAAAACCAGAAGAACTAGATGGTGCCTAGCTACAACCAATGACTGCCATGACAGGGAGCGCAACAGAGAATCCCTGAAGGAGGAGGAGAGGAGTAGGATGCAGACCCACATTCTAGTAAAAAGATCAGACTTAATGGCCTGACTGAGACGAAAGGGATCCCGGAGGTCATGGTCCCCAGACCTTCTCTTAGCCCAAGACAGGAACCATTCTTGAAGCCAACTCTCCAGACAAGGATTGGACTGGACTACAAGACAGAAAATGATACTGGTGAGGAGTGAGCTTCCTGGATCAAGTAGACACATGAGACTATCTGGGCAGCTCCTGTCTGGTGGGGAGATGTGAAGGCCAAGGGGGACAGAAGCTGGCTGAATGGACACGGAAACACAGGGTATAGGGAAGAAATGTGCTGTCTCATTAGGGGAAGCGCAACTAGGAGTATATAGCAAAGTGTGTATAAGGTTTTGTATGAAAGACTGACTTGATGTGTAAACTTTCACTTAAAATAAAAAGAAAAAAAATTTTACAGCCTTGGAAACCCTAGGGGGTAGTTCTGCTCTGTCCTATAGAGTTGCTATGAGTTGGAATCTCCTCAACAGCAATAGGTTTGGTTTTTTGAGCTTATTTATATAAATATGTCCATAAATAGATAAACATACATGTATTAGCATATACAATATGCGTAATACATATACATATATTCTATCTATCCATCCACCATCTATGTGCATATGCCTGTATGTATAAACATATACGTGTATATCTATAATAACAACACTTCATGTCTAAATCTATTGCTGCTCTATATGTTGTTCCATAGCATTTTCTTGGCTGTACTCTTTACAAAAGCAGATTGCCAGGTCTTTCTTCTGAGGTGCCACTGTGAGTTCGAAATCCATTGCCATCGAGTTGATTCTGACTTGTAGTGACCCTACTGGACAGAGTGGAACTGCCCCATAGGGTTTCCAAGGAGCCACTGGTGTATTTGAACTGCCAACCTTTTGGTTAGCAGCCCAACGCTTTTTAGGTTAGTAGTTGAGCACACCGGCTATTATCTCTTTACTTGTCTCACTATTTATTCATCTGTATATTACATATTTTAATCCGTTCACCCATCTATTTGTTTCTTTAACCACTAAGACATTTTTTAATGGGTAACCAAATTAGCTGCATCGAGCTGGTCTGGACTCATAGTGACCCCATGTGTGTGGTAGTAGAACTGTGGTCCACAGGATTTGCAACGACTGATTTTTTTGGAAGAAGATCACCAGATCTTTATTCTGAGGTGCCTCTGGATAGACTCAAACTCTCAAACTTTTGGTTAGCAGCTGAGCATGTTAACTGTTTGCACCACCCAGGGACTCTCCTTAATGGGTAAATCAAAACCAAACCCGTTGCAATCGAGTCGATTCTGACTCATAGCGACCCTAAACATAGCATCTGAGGATAGTCAGGTGATTAGTATCCTTCCAAGACTTTTTACGATTAGGATAGGTGCTTATCAACCTGTCCGTGGGCCCTGGTGGCTTAGTGGTTAAGAGCTACGGCTGCTAACCAAAAAGGTTGGCAATTCGAATCCACCAGGCACTCCTTGGAAACCCTATGGGGCAGTTCTACTCTGTCCTTTAGGGTTGTTATGAGTTGGAATCTACTCGACGGCAACAGGTTTCGTGGTCCAGTTTGAGGAGGTTGTTTCTTACCTTCATATTCTGTGATTAGTAATATGTGATGTGAAAGATCAGTTGTTTTATGGTGGGGAATAATAACAATAGTCACAATTTATTAAGTCCCTACTAAGTTCCAGGAGAAGCTCTGTGGCTCACTGGTTAAATGTCCGGCTGCTAACCAAAAAACCAAACCAAACCAATTGCTGTTGAGTCGATTCAGACTCATAGCAGTGACCCTATAGGACAAAGTAGAGAATTGGCCCATAGAGTTTCCAAGGGCCACCTGGTGGATTCCAACTGCTGACCATTTGATTAGCAGACATAGGTCTTAACCACTATGCCACCAGGGTTTCCAGCTAACCAAAAGGTTGGCATGTTCGAATCCCTATGGGGCAGTTGTACTCTGTCCTCTAGGGTTGCTATCAGTTGAGATTGAATGAAGACTACGGATTTGGTTTGGGTTTGTTTATGTTCCAGGAATATACTTGGTGTTGTTATTTGCATTATCTTGCCTGATCCTCACATCAGCCTACAAATCACTTGCTGCTATTATAGTCATCATAAAGATGGCCTGTGGACCCAAGGTCACAGAGCCATAGGCAACAGTTTATTTCAAACTGCTCAAGATTAGCCTGATACTTTGACAGCAAATTGTGCCAGCGTTGTCCTGTCACTCACCTATTCCCAGTAGGGGGTGGGGCTGCCTATGGCTGAAACACGGCTTTCTAGGAATTTTTTCAAATACTTAAGGGGCCCTGAAAACCCTGGTGGCATAGTGGTTAAGAGCTACAGGGATTTTATGAGTCTACTCGAAGGCAATGGGTTTCGTTTCTTTAAGGGAGCCCTGGTGGCTTAGTGCTTAAGAGCCTGGCTGCTAACCAAAAAAGGTTGGCAGTTCGAATCTACCAGCTGCTCCTTGGAAACCCTCTGGGGCAGTTGTACTCTGTCCTATGGGGTCACCATATGTCAGAATTGGGTTTGGTTTTTTGGTTTTAAGGGATCCTGGAGGGTAGGGCTGTGTGATTCAGCAATAGAATCTTTGCCTTTCGTGGGAGAGACCCAAGTTCGATCTCTGGCCCGTATGCCTTACGTACAGACCTCAGAGCGTCTGTCAGGGAAGGCTTCTGTGTTGCATTGATGCTGAACAAGTTTCAGCAGAGCTTTCAGACTAATACAAACTAGAAAGGATGGCTTAGTGGTCCACTTCTGAGATATTAGCCAGTGAAAACCTTATGGCTCACAATGGTCTAATCCCGTTGCATATGGGCTCTCTATGAGTTGAGAGTCACCACAAGTAGGGGGCTGACTCTGTGGCAGCTAACAACAATAAAGAGATCCTGGAGCTACCTTGCAGCCTGTGTGTCCCCCTTGCCACTCTCTTTTTTTTTTTTTTTCTTTTTGCCCATGTCCCTTTTCCTGCATCCCATATCCACTCTTTAGCAGCAGCTCCATGCAGGCTTGATGTGCGCACTGCATGCAGTGGTGTGATTTGAGGGCTGCTGGAAAGCCCCCAGCCCAGAGTCCCTTCTTCCCTTGAGGCCTATTGTTGATAGCTAAAATTTGAAGCATGGCTCTTGCTTTCAGTCTTCTTTAAATGCAGACCTTCCTTAGGGAGACAGGGCATACCATAATTCTTGAAAACTCAACTTCTCTAATTTGTACCTGGAGCTGTCCCAGCTTCCAGCCTGGAGGACTAACAATCTGAGAGCATTTGGATCTCAGGGATGAGGAAGGAACTAGATCTCGAGGGGAGAGAGGAAGACACAGGGAAGCTGAAGGGTTGAACTTAGACTTCAACCACAGCCCCACTGAATCACATCAGTGTCACATGGATCTGAACTCAGAGCTTCTCAGCATCTTATCTAACTGGGTGGGACCAAGGCAGGACTCTCAGCCATCGACACCCAGGGAGAAGTGACATGGCAGAGCAAAGGGACCCTGCTGTGCGGTGGGTGTCTACAGAGGCCAGCGGGGAGGAATGGGCAGTACCAGGGCCCGGCTCTGGTATTTCCATCTCAGCCTGATGAGGCCGAAGGAGCCTGGTCTTCCCAGGGCAATTCCAGCACAGCTCATTTGTGCATGTTTTACAATGGTGTTGATAAAATCCCCACGGAGCCCTGGAGCATGTGCGAGGAGTTCCCACCAGAAATCTAAACAACGCCCTGGCGTTGCTGACAGCTTAATAATGTGACAAAGTTCAGCTCGTTCAATGACAGGGACAGGAATGCAGCTGGGTTGGTCTGACCCAGAGCTTTAAAAATATCCCCCCCAGACTCGACCCAGCCTTTGACAAATAACCTTTTCTTAGCCTCCTTGAAGGCACCAGACAGAACCGAGTGCCACGCTGGGGCCACATGCCACTGTGAAAATGTTAAATGGGGTGGCAAGGGCCATCAGAGTCACTTGGGGCTGACATTTATCTTTATTATTATTATTATTAATAATGCATATATTGCTTTCTGGTGCATTCCAGGGTTTTTTACACTCCTAAATCAGGCGGCTGTGCATCAGCAGACCCAGTAAATCACCCAATGAACCCAAATTCGACGCAGCTGTCAGGCCTGATCCACGCGAAGCCGAGTTAGCTTAATTGAGCTGCTGCAGGGAACCCACAGGCGTTGCCCAGAAAATCAGAATAATAGCAGCGTTGCCGGTGACATTTCAAGAGCTAGACGTGATCTGCTAGCTTCAGCTTTCATTTTTACAAGAGGGGATGGGGACGGGGTACGTAGGGAGAAATCCAGACTTGAACAAATATTTAAACTCTTCGGGTTTCTTCTTCTTCTTCTTTTTTTTTTCTGCCTCAAAGCCAGTACAATGAGTTCCACATTTAGAAATTTTAGTAGAAGGAATCTCATTTTTTCTTCTTCCTCTAGCTTCTTCTCATTTCTCCTACTCGTTCCTTCCTCTACTCCATGCCTCCCCCGCCTCCCCACCCCGCCCAACCTACAATGAAAAGAAAGCTGAAAGGAACAACGAGATTTGAGTTGGAGCCAATTGAGTGGGCCAAGAGGTTACATATGGAGCCAACAAATCATGGAGCCATGAAGGATATTACTGATTTAAAGTTATGTATGTTAAAGCCCAAATCTTAGCAGCATTCATAAAGGTAAAGGTAACTAATGGAGAGGCTTACCGGACAGAAAATGGGTCCCCCCCTCCCCCACACTGCCTGCCTCCTTCTTCAAAATTGCAGTCCACAGAAGAGCTTCCCAGCCAGTCTCCCTGTTGGTGGGAAGGGAAGACCTCGCTCTCATGTGCTGAGCTATAAGTGCAGCTGAATTCTGCATTTATAGAATACCTCTGACACTATGTTTGCTTTATTTTTGTTTGCATGAGTGTGTGTTTCCTCCTTAGATGTTTCGGGGTTACCAGCAAAACCATTCCTTTTCCCCCCGAGTTTTTAAAACTATGTGTAATTTCAGGGAAACGTGATCCATATGTTTTAGATTCCTTCGCACTTAATCATCACAGTCTCTCTGGAAAGGGTTATTTTCTCTCCCAGAAGACGTTGGTGCCCTTTCTAATAAGCCCTGAAAGTGCCCTTCCACCCTAGGCCGCCCTCTCCACGTGTAGAAGGTTGGGTTTGGCCCAAGGAAAGCCGACCTGACCACGGAGGGCATGGATCTGGTTTGAAATTTCCAACTCGTGAATTTGGAGGATGTTCTGGCAAGGGGGAAATGACTTCCCGTGGCCCCAGTGTTTACGCAGTCAGAGAAAGAGCTTTCCTTAAAAAAAAAAAAAAAAGTTATGTGCAGATCAAGTCTTGAGCATTGCATTTCCTGCCAACATACCAGGCAGGGTCCACTGAAAAGCCTTGGTGGCCATCAGCAGGTTTTAGCCTCTGGTTCACATGTTTATTATGAACAGTGGCTGCTTTTCTTTGAAGTTCTTCAAGAAAAAGCTTTTACCCAGAGACTCCCAACTGCCCCAAACACCCCCTAACTCCCTTGGATGGCTCTCAAGGGTCACGGCATGACAACATCCAGGACACACATCTTCCTGCCCTCCATCCACAACAACCCAACCACTGCATCGAAGCCACAGTGGCATTCATTCAATCCAAAACAAACATGCCATTACCAATCTTAGATTAATTGATGCCATTTGTGTGCCCTGCCTGTTGGGTTTCAGCTGGAGCCCGCCCTACAGCAGTGACCACCACCCTCAAAAACCTCAAGGCACTCACGACTTTGGCCCTTGGCAGAACTTTCTTGGCTGTTCTTTAACCCTGCAACTCCAAACCTTCCTTTGCTCCCACTCCCTTCCCACTCTAAGGCTTTGGGCAATTTTGAAATCAGTTGCCAGTGAAATGAGGTTATCTGTAGCATTGAGTTTTGCTTTCTGCTAAATCGTTATTACCGAATTTCATCAATTTTAAGGTACGCTTTAAAAAAAACATGTTGTTGCTGCTGTTATGTGCCATCCCTGAAATTGAGATGCTACTCACCATTGATGATAAGAAAGTACTGTGGCAAAGAAATTGAAAGGAAATTTTTTCTTTAGGGGTAACTAAAATAATGGTGCATCTATACTGGTTCCTGGAAAAATATATGATCACTTTTCAAAACACTATGATGAAATTTTCTCTCTCTCACTCATTATTCATTTTTCAGTAAGAGTGTATCATAAACAGTGCAGAGGAGATTAGAAGAGTGTTGAAATGGCCCCTCCCTTTTAGAAAGCTATAATTTAGTTCTAGACATAAGTGCATACATGGCCAACCATGCAAAGTGCTAAATTAGTGGTGTGGCCAGAAAGTGGTGGAGAAGATCAAGATGGAGCACCACAGCGCAAAGGAGACTCTAAGCTGGGGTCAGGCAGCCTCACTGTGGGTTTGGCTCTATGATCCGAGAGAGCAAATTCTCACCTGTAAAATGAGGGGATTACACTGGATCTGAGTATCCCAAGGTGTGTTCCACAGAACCAAGTCTTAGTGAATGCTTTGAGAGAGAAGGATTCCATGGTGGGGAGGAGGAGGCACTGAGAAAGGTCACCATATTCTTTTCTCAGAGATTCCTAACACATGTTAGCATACTATAGGCTCTGGGAAGTTCTGCAGTGAAAGGCTTAAGTTTTGTTTAGT
This sequence comes from Loxodonta africana, assembly GCF_030014295.1. Lineage (NCBI taxonomy): Eukaryota > Metazoa > Chordata > Mammalia > Proboscidea > Elephantidae > Loxodonta > Loxodonta africana. Next base: position 108,838,386 of record NC_087342.1, read on the forward strand.
GTTTCACATATGCTATGTTCAGTGTTTCCCAAGTATATTTGCTACTAATGAGTCCTTTGTTTCATTCAATGACTATTATTGTAATAAGCCTTAGGAAAACTCTAAGGTGTTCTAATTCTAACATTCTAGAAATTCAGGAGACAAACTGGAACTAAAGCACCTGGGGAGAAGAGAGCCTAAGAGAAGCAGTGTGAGCTGTGGTAACAGTGTTGTGGGCTTCCGGCATGGGGTAGTGGGTTTTATCGTTGAGAGGAGAGTCTTTATCAAGTAACCAATCAAGAAACATATATACTGAAATGTACCATGCTGGGTGCTGGGAACTCTCAAAAAAACAACAAACAAACCCATTGCTGTCAAGTAAATTTCAACTCATGGTGACCATCTGTGTGTCAGAGTAGAGCTGTACTGGAATGCTTAACCGTTTGTCCCACCCACAGCTAAGTGCAAAGTATTTGTACCACCCTGACCTCAAACCTGGAAACCCTGGTGGCTTAGTGGCTAAGAGCTATGACTACTAACCAAAAACAAGTTCACCAGGCACTCCTTGGAAATTCTATGGGGTGGTTCTACCCTGTCCTATAGGGTCACTATTAGTTGGAATCTACTTGACAGCAACAGGTTTGATTTTTTTTTGGACCTCAAACCAAACCAAAACAAAACAAAAAAACCTGTTGCCATTGAGTTGACATCGACTCATAGCATCCGTATAGGACAGAGTAGAACTGCCCTGTGGAATTTCTAAGGAACAGCTGGTAGATTTGAATTGCTGACCTTTTGGTTACCAGCCATAGCACTTAACCAGTGTTCCACCAGCTCCCCCTCCCAAAAAAAAAAAAAACCAAACCCACTGCCTTCAACTCAATTCCGACTCATAGTGACCCTATAAGTCAGAGTAGAACTGCCCCATCAAGTTTCCAAGGAGCGCCTGGTGGATTTGAACTGCCGACCTTTTGGTTAGCAGCTGTAGCACTTAACCACTATGCCACCAGGTTTCCCCCCCACCTCAAGGGCCTCCTAATTGTGGAGAAGATTGGGATGTAAACAGTCATAGTAAAATGTGTTCCTGGCCCATCCCTGAAAGAGGAGCAAAGTGTCCTGAGGAGACTAACTGTGCCTGGGGGAAATCAATGATGCCTTCATGTAGGAGGAACCATCAAAGTGGACATTGAAGAATAGATATGAACATGTATTTGTTTAGAAGGGAAGCCAAGAGGTCATTCTAGCAGTGGAAGGAACCTAAGTAAACTGTTTAAGTTGCTTGTAGTGGCTGGAAGGTAAGGTACATTGTGGTGAAAGGAGGAAACCAGGCTGACTAGTTAGGTTGTTAGTTATACAGACTCTGAGGGTCTATATAAGCAAGCAACAACCATAATAACAACAAAGAAGAGACTTCATTATCTTGCACAATAAGGATTTTGGAGATCCATAATAAGGGAGTTTAGGTGGTGTGGTCGTTAAGAGCTGGGCTGTTAACCAAAAGGTCGGCAGTTCAAATCTACCAGCTGCTTCTTGGAAACCCTATGGGGCAGTTCTACTCTGTCCTAACCGACTTGACGGCAATGGGTTTGTTTTTATTTTAGAGCTGGCTCAAGGAGTCCTGGTGGCGTAAGGGTCAAGTAGTCACCTGCTAATTGAAAGGTTGGTGGCTGGAACCCACCCAGCAGTTCCATGAGATTAAGACCTGGCAGTCTGCTCCCATAAAGATGACAGCCAAGAAAAGCCTATGGGGAAATTCTACTCTGCCACATGGGGGTCGCTCTGAGTTGAAATGGAGCTGAATTGGAGTCCCTGGGTGACATAGATGGTAAAGCACTCTACTGCTAGCTAAAAGATTGGCTGTTCAAACTCATCCAGAGCTACCTCAGAAGACATGCCTGGTGATTTGCTTCTGAAAGGTCACACCCCTTGAAAGCCCTATGGAACACAGTTCTACTCTGACACACCTGGGGTCTCCATGAGTCAGAATCCATTTGACAAAGGCTCAGTGATGCCATCTGGGGCCTGGCTCCTTACATCCCTCTACCTGGCTTTTTATCCTCATGCTTGTTGCTTCATGTCAAGAGATGGCTGCCACATAACCAGGCCTATTTTTCATGGATGATATTGCCTTATCCTTAAACTTTGGCATTTGGAGATTGCTTATAGACAAGGGAAGCTAGAGGATTTTGTTGTTGCTGTTTTACTCTCTTAAGATTATCTTAAAATTTTTTTAATTATTTTTTTTTAAATTTTGGTAAATATATGAGAAAAACATGAATTTCAACTTTTTTTGCATGTACAATTCATTGACATTAATGACACTCATCATGTTCAACCAACACCATTTTCTGTTTCCAAATTTTCCCACCACCCTCAAGGGAAACTCAGTGGTCCTTAAACAATGAGGCCCCCTTTCCCCCTCCCTCCTGCCCACCCCTAGTAACCACTAAAAAACTTGCCTATTCTAGATATTTCACATAAGTGAGATTATACAATATTTGTCCTTTTGCGACTGACTTATTTCACTCAGCATGTTTTTAGGTTTCATCCACGTGGTAAAGTGGCAAGGCTATGTATGTATCATTGATTTTAGTCCATCCACAGGTCCTTGCAGCTGTCTCCTGCCCCCTGATGTAGAGTTCCACAGGGCTGAGCACAGATCTCTTGCTGTATTTCTTGGTGTAGGTGGGGAGAGTGGGAAACCTAGACCTGCTCATGCCGCCATCTTCCCAGAATCTCCAGAAGCCAGGCTTTTTCACTGAGAGAGGTGATATGGTCAGATACGTCTTTTTATAGGATGACTGGCAACAATGTAAAGGCAAACAGGGAGACAGTCTGGAATTCTGAAATTACCCAGGAAAAAACGATTGCCTGCTGACAACAGTGTTCCTAGCAGGACTAGGAAGAAGGGGCAGTAGAAAAATGTGCTTTCCTTTTATCAAGGAGAATAATTCCTCCAGGAAGCCCCCAAGACTCACCTTCTCTCTCATTAACTAGAACCTGGTCACATGACCACCTGAATGTAAAGAGGGCTGAGAAAGTGAGCCTATGGCAAAGGAGAAGGCTGAAATCGCTCAGGTTCAGCCACTGTGGCTGGGCACACTGCTGCCTGAACAGAACTGGGCTCTGCCAGCAAGGAAGCAGGGACGGTGCCTTCTAGGGTAGGCAATTAAGGGCATCACTTTTTTTTTTTCCTGACAAGGGGCCAAATCCTTACCAGATGAGGCAGATTGGGGGCTCATCCTGTTAGGGAAGGAAATGCAGTGGGTTGAATGATGCCCCTCCCAAAGGTGGTCAAGGAGTCCTGCTGGCGCTTGGCTGCTAACCGAAAGGTTGGCAGTTCAAATCCCCCCCAAGCAGCTTTGCAGAGAAAGACACGGCAATATGCTTCCATAAAGATTATAGCCAAGAAAATCCTATGGGGTATTGAATCAACTCAGTGGCACCCAGCAACAATAAAGGTCTTAACATACTAATCCCCAGAATCTGTGAGTATGCTACCCTACATGATAAAGGAGACTTCTAGATTGATTTAGTTAAGGAATCTGAAATGGAGAGATTATTCTGGATTATCTGGATGAGTCTAATATAATCACAAGGGTCTTTATAAGAGGAAAGCAGAAGGATCAGAGTTAGCAATAGGAGATGTGATGATGAAAGCAAGAGGCTGGGGAGATGCGAGGAAGGGGCCTCTAAAAAAAAAAAACTGAAAAAGGCAAGGAAACATTCTCTCTGGAAGGAACAAAGCCCTGCCAACACCTTGATTTTAGACTTTGACCTCCTAGAACTGTAAGGGAATAAATTTGTGTTGTTTTAAGCCACTAAATTTGTGGTAATTTGTTACAACAGCAATAGAGAGCTAATACAGGAAGCTAGTAAAGATTTTTATGCAGAAATGTGAGAGAAGGAGAGACAGGAGGCGGGGAGAACTGTTAGGAACTATTGAAATTCCGTAGCAAAAAGCGACTTCACTATCCAGCCTGATCTAGAAAATGTTAAACTGAGTTCTGAGGAACAAGGAGAAAATTACTCAGAAAAAAACAAGGTCCTATCAGGAACCACAACAAAAAGCCTCATAAGTTTTTTTTTTTTTTTTAATGGACTAGTACAGAGGTGGTATTTTACGACTACTGGGTGAAGTACTAGGAAGTTGCAGAAGAGAATTAAAAAACATACATGTTTGCCAGGAGAGGCAGAGAAAATACCTCTATTTCATTTCATTTTCTTCTTAGGCACAGAGTAAGACTACATCTTCCTATTTTCCTGGGAGTTAATTGGGACCATGTGACTGAGCTTTGGCTGATGGAATATGGAAGAAATGATGTAAGCCACTTCCAGGCCTGACCCTCACAACCTTCCATACAATCCTCCATGCTCTGTCTTCTCTTGTCTCCCAGACAATTGCATAAATCCAGTGGAGGACTGTGAAAACCCACAAAATGGTGGAGCCCCTAAATGGAAGGTGTTTGGGTTCTTGAATCACTATATGAAGTGCCAGCATTAAGCACCCAATTGGACTGTGATCTGAGTGAGAAATAATCCTTTTGTTTAGTTAAGCACTGAGTTTTGGCAAGTGTTGGTTATAGCAGTTAGACTACCGTTTTTAATATATGTGGATTTCAATGAGTAATAACTAAGGAAGACAACATGGCCTCACGTATGAGGAATGAGATTCAAGGCTGGATTGCGGCAACCACAATTTGCAATTTGGGGAGAGTGAGGGGTTAAGGACTAGGTACCTCCCACTCTCATCTTTCCAGAGGTTAGTAACAATTTGTAACTGCCTGGAATGTAATAAATTATCAAAAGTATGTAAAATCTGTGTATCTCACAAACAAGTTTAAAACATCACAGCCTTTTCATTAAGGATACCTTAAGAGATGATAATTTGTTCAGAGATCTAAAGGAGAGACACCTCCCCCTCACCCCCTACCTAATATCTAATCCCAAGGATTGTTGTTATTGTTGTTAGTTGCCATCAAGTCCACCCCTGAGTCATGGCAACCCCATGCACAAGAGAATGAAACGCTGCCCAGTCCTGCGCCATCCCCATGATCTGCTACAGGTTAGACCATTGAGATTCATTGGGTGATTTTTCAGAAGTAGATCTCCAGACCTTTCTTCCTAGTCCTCCTCAGTATAGAATCTCCACCAGAACCTGTTCAGCATCATAGCAACACAAAAGCTCCACTGATGGACAGGTGGTGGCTGGGTATGAGGTGCATTGGCTGGGACTATGACCTAGGTCTCCACAGGGAAGGTGAGAATCCTACCACTGAACCACCGGTGCTGAATAATACAAGGGATTATCCTCCTCTTAATATTTTTAGTCATCTTATACCCGTGATGTTAACAAAAGACCATCATTTTTCAAAGAAATAGGTCTGATCGAAAGGGTAAGAGTACATAATCAACCCCCTAAGTGGAATGTGTGGGGGATGCTTCCCCAACATAGACACAAATCTAACAGATATCTGGGCAACTTCAACTCTCTGGACGTCCTCCGAATTTAATTTTGACCAAAAGGAAGGTCTGATTGATGAAACAGAAGGCATAGAAACCCAGGGAGAACATGGCCCTCATTCCAGTGCTCCTAAAAGCTAAGGGAACACTGGGCTCTTTAGGATGGCTGTGATAGAATTTAGGAAGCTATATTCAAGAACTTTGGAGAAACAATGAATATGATCTCACGGCAAAAAGCTTCAAATGTGCAGATGGCACAGGAGGAACAAGGGACTCTCAAAATCCTGCAAACATAATAAAATCACGGAATTTTGGGAGGAAGCAGAGCTCTTTCTTAAAGAAACCAATATGGCACAGGGACTCTTCCAACAAGTTTCCACGAGACGGAAGTCGAGGATATAACTGAAGATACAGCTAAAGAATGGCACCAATCTGCTTGAATAATACCTAAGGACTAAACACCAAGTAAGCTGAGACTTAATGTTCTAAGGCTACCACAAGGAGCTCTTTCGGGTCTCTTCAGAAAAGGGCATAAAACGGATTGGTCTGTGGTCCCCGGGCAGACCGTAGGAGGGACCACGTGGCACAGGGAAGTCTAATGTCTAAACACCTACCCCAGGGGCAGCCTGCAGTCCTGACACTGACCCAGACCCTCACCTCAGCATCTGGGCCAGGAACCAAAGGTGAGCCACAGGGGAAGACACAGGCCCAATCCTCCACCGACGGGTGTGCTCTGAGTGGCCCCACCCTGAACAAGTGAGTCCTGTCCTTGTCTGCCTAAGTCACACCTGCACAGACCCCTTTCATCAGCCCTGCTTCAAGTGGCAATTTAAACCTTTTAACGCCACCTGTCGAGCACCCACTCAGTAGATTTCCTTTTATCACTGGCTCTTGGGGAGTAACTGGATAATATAATTACGGGGCAGGCAAACGGGCCGTTTTGATTTGTGCTCTTTGAGGTAAAATTAGCCAAGTACTCCACTGCCAAATCCGTGATCACCTGAAAGGAAATCTGAAGGAAGAAGCTGCCAAATAAGTCCTCCAGGTGCTCTCCAGGCAAATGGCTTTGAAAACAAGTCTTTTCTGCCCTTTGTTACTAGGGAGCTCAAAGGCATTTGGGGTGGACAGAGCTGGGGGGTTTGCTTCCTCATGTGGATGAAGTAGAGAGAAGTGAAGGAAGATATGCTTTCCAAATGCCTGTAGCCAGGGCAACACAGGATTGGGAAGTGGTTTGGATGTGGGATGATGTGCAAAACAATGATGTGGAACCAGGCCCCGGATCCCCTGAGCATTCCTGAAACAACCTGTACCTCGTTCAGTGCAGAGGCTCACCAGTGCACACAGGTGATGCTGGGGAGGCAGCATGGACAGGCCACTGGTCCTAGTGTTGAGGACACAGGATGCTGAAACCCAACCTTTGATGCCGTGGGCAACTTCTCTGAAGATGCTTGAGTGTCATTCCGTCTGGACTGCGAATATGCGGAAGCAGGTCAGGGAAGGGGCGTGCACAGAACATTTTTAGAAATGAATGAATTCATGGGAAAACAAAGTTTCCATCTCAATTTATCACATGGACAGTTGGGATGCTGGAAAGCCCTAAATCCATTGTCACTTCAGCTTAGGGTTCTCCCTCTAAGACCAAATGCAAACCAAACCCATTGCCATCAAGTTGATTCCAACTCATAGCAACCCTACAGGACGGAGTAGAACTGCACCCATAAGGTTTCCAAGGAATGACTGGTGGATTTGAACTGCCAACCTTTTGGGTAAGCAGCCGAGCTCATAACCACCACCCTCTAAGACAGGCAATGGCTTTCTAAAATTTTTTTGCTCTAGTTCTAAAGAGATATAATAAAGTATGATATGATGTAATATAATGTACAATAGACTCATATGCAGTAAAAGAACAATCCAAATATACGGGGGCTGTAAGCCTGAGGGGCATGGAAGTCATGGGTGACCGAATTGTCACAAATAGTGGTTCCAAGAAGTGGTTCAAAAGAAGAAGATGGGGGGAGGAGTGGTCAATCCAATTTAAAAAAAAAGTTACTGCTGAGTCGTCTCTAGCTTATGGCGACTCCATGTGTGTCAGTGTAGAACTGTGCTCCATAGGGTTTTCAGTGGCTGATTTTTCAGATGTCGATTGACAGGCCTTTCTTCCCAGTTGCCTCTGGGTGGACTTGAACCTCCAAACTTTCAATTAGCAGCTATGCATGTTAACTGCACTACCCAGGGACTCCCTGTGGAGTCTAACAGATTGAATGCCCCAACACTTCCTGCTGATTCTAGAATGGCTTGTGGAAGAGGAACCAAGGTTAAAGAAAAACTAACAAAGCAGTCCCAGAATGTAGAATATGGCCCTAAAATTTCTGCAAGGTTGAAGTAGTGGGAGATGGTCAGGTGTTCACAGGAGTTTCGGTTCAGAGAAGAGGACTGAAGTAAGAGCAGCTTCAGAGGGTCCCCTACCCTGGGAACCTGTGGGGCTTGAGGAACAAAGCAGTGCATAGTTAGGTTTCACATGTGGGTTAGGTGAACGAGGCTCTGCTGCCCAGGAACTCTCTGGAGCCCTACGTTGTCTCCTCACCTAATATTTGGTATATGTGTGATACAGGGTAATTTCTATTCGTCATATTTCTTAACTTAGTTCTGTAGAAGGAGCCTGTTAACTGGTATTTCTGATGTTCCTAGGGTTTCGGGAAAAGGGGATAATGCTAGCAATATTACATCAACCGTCATGAAAACTGATCCTGATACTTGTGCCACAAGTCCAATAGGGCACTAAGGGACGAGTTTGAAGAGCAAGAATTACGGTCAGTTGTAACTTTGCTTCAGAAGAACAGCCTGTATTTTAATAACCCCTTTTGAGTTTATCCATACCTGTCATAAGTGGATTTTGACACGTACAATTTAATTTTCAACATAGATACGTAGCACAGTAGCATATTCTCTATTCAAATAATAAAACATATAAAAAGGTGTACAGAAAACGGTTGGTGACTGTTTTGTCGTATATATTTTACCACAATAAAAAAAATTTTTATAAAGGTATTCAGAGAAAAATCTCTCTCCCACCTTGTTCTCCTTCCATTCAGTTCCCATATTCTCCAATGAGTTTCTTGTTTTTCCTTCTAGGAATGTACTATATAATTTCCACCCAGCACAGGTATATAGTTCCGTTTTCCCCTCATTTTTTACACAATTGGAAGCGTGCTATTTCCTTCATGTTCATCTGTGTGTGTAATTAGGTATGTATGCATTTATTCATTGCAGCACTGTTTGCAACAGCAAAACTTTGGAAATGGCGTCAGTGTCCACCAAACCAGGACTAATTAAATTATGGAACATCTGTAGAATGGAGTAAGCACTTATACAGGAGGACCTCTAGGTTACATTAAGTGAAAAAGCAAGACACTGAACAGTGAACGTAGTATGCTACATTTTGGGTAAGAGAGGGAAGAAGAACATCAATTTGCATTCTCTTGCATCTGAATAAAGAACCATCTGGAAGGATACACAAAGAACTAATCAAAATCCTCACTTACAGAAGATGAAGAAAACATGATGACCAGGGACAGGGAGGGGAGTGGGACTTTTCAGTATCTATTTTGTTATAGTATTTTAATTTTTGATCCATGTAAATTTTTTTTTTTTTCCTTTAAAATAGAAATAAATTCCTTAAATGCACATCCCCTGGGATCAACAATCACATTACCGGGAGCTCATCCTACAAATATTTTCTCACCCATGTGCAAAGGTATGTGCAAAGTTGCAAGGATGCAAAAGACTGGAAATGATTTAAACGTCTATTAAAAGTTTTCATAGAAAAGTCATGGTTACACAGATTAAGTTATATTCATACAGCGAAGCCCCATGTAGACGTTGTAAAGAATGTGAAACGTGTATTGACATAGAAATATCTCCAAGATACAAGCAAAACATGCAAGACAGAAAACATTGTGCATTAGTGTATACCCATTTGTGATCAAACAAATACGATGCATACGCACATGCCCACATATCCTGTATTCTTACTAAAAAAGAGAAAATGCATGTGCAATGCGTGTGATGGGTGTGTAACTGCGTGTGAAAACACAGAAAATTTCTGGAAGCAAATACAAGAAATTTTCAGTGGTGGTGGCCTCTGGGAAGTGGGTGAGAAGGTTTGGGGTAGGGAGGTCACCTACTTTTCATTGTAATGCTTTTGAACTGCCTGAATTTCTTTTACTGTGTACATGCTTTGTTTTTTTTAAATTAAAATTATTTATAAAGAAATCAATAAATACAGGTACGTCCATACATTGAAAACTATACAACTCTAAAACAACTGAGGAAGCTCTTTATGTACTTACACAGAACAGTCTCCAACATATGTTGTTAATTTGTATTTTTAACTATAGTTGATTCAGGGTTTCTCATACTACTTATGGAAACCTTGGTGGTGTAGTGGTTAAGTGCTACGGCTGCTAACCAAAAGGTTAGCAGTTTGAATCCGCCACATACTCCTTGGAAACTCTATGGGGCAGTTCTACTCTGTCCTATACGGTCGCTATAAGTTGGAATTGACTCGATGGCAACTGGTTTGGGTGTTTGGTTTATGCTATGTATTACCTGTTTCACTCTTCTTCTATCTGGTGATCAAGTTACAATGCTTTTCATTACTTTGGGTTTGATCATATTACATCTCTGCCTTTCAGACTGAGGAAGAGTTTTTTTTTTTTTTTCCTTACTGTTCTTTAAGTGAAAGTTTACAAGTCAGTCTCTCATACAAAAACTTACATACACTTTGCTGTGTGCTCCTAGCTGCTCTCTCCCTAATGAGGCAGCACACTCCTTTTCTCCACCCTGTATTGCCTGTCCCCATCTGCCTTCTCATCTTGCCTCCAGACAGAAGCTGCCCACATAGCCTCATGTGTCTACTTGAGCCAAGAAGCTCACTCCTCACCAGCATCATTTTCTGTCTTATAGCCCAGCCCAATCCCTGTCTGAAGAGTTGGCTTAGGGAATGGTTCCAGTCTTGAGCTAACAGAAGATCCAGGGGCCATGACCTCCGGGGTCCCTCTAGGGAAGACTAATTTTTGTTTCAATATGTCTCCTTCACTTGTAGGTTTTGACATCAGTCTTCTGGGTTGAAAGCATGAGCAACTTGCTAACTTGCTGTGGGTTTTAGATTCCCCATCTGTGAATGGAAATTAGAATACATTAAAAGAAATGTTGTAAGAATCTGAGATAATATAAATCACATACTATCTAGCATGTGACTGGACCCAATGGCAGGCATTCGGCATGGTGACTGTTATTACCATTAATATCCCTTGTGATAAGGCAGACAAGAGTGACCACATCTTGGTTTTGCACCAAGATAAGTAAGATTTTGTGTGTTATGGTCAAGGCTCTTCCAGTACTAGGCCGGTCTTTTTGGCTGCAGTAGCCTTGGGCCAGTATCTCAGGTAATTGCTATTGGTATTCCAGTGGTAGAATTCTTACCTTCTATCTGGGACACCTGGGTTAAATTGCTGGCCAATACATCTCATGGGCAGGCATCGCCCATCTGTCAGTGGCGGCTTGCATGTTGCTATGATACTGAACAGGTTTCAGCTGAGCTTCCAGACTAAGACAGCATTAGCCAATGAAAGCCATGTGGGTCACAACGGTCTAATCCACAAGTGATCAGAGGCGTGGCACAGTACCGGCTGCATTTTATCCTTTGGTGCATGGGGCTGCTATGAGTCAAGGCCAAGTCCACAGAAACTAACAACAATGATAGTTCACATTTCATTATTCTGTGGATACAATTTGGACTGTGTTCTTACCTGTACGGGGCTTTTTACAGTTCATCCCAGGGCACTTACTCCCACCTTGCAACTACGTATTTTATCCACTGGCATCACCCTCAGGAGCCCCTTGTTGCCATCTGTTGCTTGCAGTCCATTAGTCCTGTCTGTGTTTAATTCCATACTTCCGAACAGACTCTTTCAAAAGAGGAAGTGAGGATGTCCATGCTATCTTCATGTTTGCAGAGTTAAAAAGAAAAATAATGGACTCTCCCCATCTTCTCTCCATTTCATCTTTCAGCACAGCTCTGGGTCAAGTTGTCTCACTGATTATCTAGTTGGCTTTCAGCCTTGATATATTTATAGGGTCTTTTATTATTGACTTTGGAGCTCCAAGCAAGGTATTTCAAAAAAAGTATTTTAAAATAGTCTCCAGTGGGCAATTTACTTTTTAACTGCTCCTTTCATTACACTCCTCAACACCCTTATATAATTCCCTTTTCTAGATTTAAATAACCGCATGATAGCTTTTGGGCTCCATGTCTGTTTTGGATGTTGAACTTGGCCCTGTTGAGGTCTTTATTATGTAGCAGTTCAGTTAGAGTCACATGCTCTTTCACATTCATCATGTTTCCCCTAGTTTTTATTTTCAGATTATATGACGCTTTGATAAAGTAAGGGCCACATATGGGTGCCATCTTGGTTTGGGTCAGATCCACACCTCCTATGTGAGAATCCCTCTGAGAATCACTGACTGAGATGAGGGATGGTGCTCAGGAGGTGTGTGACACATGAGGATGTGGCGGGGGCACACAAATGATTGAGGACCACCTGTTTTCCAGAGTCGTTTGGTTCCAGGTAAATACAGTCTCCCTCTTCCATCATTAATTAACCTAGGATTTAAGACCGAAGTTCTTCCTCTCTTGGGCCTTATTTTAGAAGCCACATTACTCTGGAGACCATTACCCTAGAAATGTAGATTTGGATTTCATGTTCTCTTGCTTCACTTTCCTATATCACACAACCACAAATCCCAGTGCAGGTCCTGCCATCTATCTATCCTTCTCGATCTTCACTTTATCCACACTCATCCTCATCTTCCCTTGGGAGGAGCCTAATCTTTCTCTGAAGGCCAAGAGCTCAACAAGGTCTGAGAATTTTTCCATGTTTTGGACTTTCTTGGTGGAAAATAGTTCTTTAAAAGTCCAACACTAATGTTTCCAAAGCTGTAAGTCAGAGAGGCTCCACCCCTACACACACACACACACACACACACACACCTTCCCATAATACATCGCTAATACCCTTGAGAAACTCCTGACAGCTTGATTTAGGATGGCAGCCTTTATGTAGCCTGAAATAAAAAGGTTTTTTTCTTCCTTTTTTAACTTTCTCAAATATTATTTGAAAAAGGAATTCTTCTAAATATATCCAGCAGTCCAAAAGAGGAACAACTCTCATAAGAACCAGTTTATACTCAATGTATTCCCTGGTGTGGTAGCCTCATGGGTACATAGGAGCAGAATTGCAGGAGAGCAAACTAGCATACTCCCTAGTTTGCTAGTTTGCTTCTAAGAGACAGAAAAGAAAGACCCAAAGACAGAAAAGTAAGTGGAATTGTGCACTAGGCAAAGATTTTCAACAGTGGATAATTAAAAAACACTAGGTCTTTTTTCCCTAGGTTGGAAAAACCTATTGCCATAGAGTTGATTCTGACTCCTAGCTACCCTGTAGGACAGAGTAGAACTGCCTCATGGGGTTTCCAAGGCTTTCTTTATGGAAGTAGACTGCCACATCTTTCTCTCTCAGAGCAGCTGGTGGGTTTGAACCGCTGACCTTTCATTTAGCAGCTGAGCACTTAACCACTGTGTCACTAGGGCTTCTTGGAAGAAACTCAAAATGCACAGTAGTGGCAACAATGGACTCTAGCAAACCAGTGATCATGAAGATGGTGTAGGACCAGGCAATATTCCATTCTGTTATACATGGGACCGCTATGAATCAGAGCAGAATCGATGGCAACTAACAACAACCATGAGGCATAGTTCACTTATCAAATTGAGAAGAATTGAAAAATGATAAAACCCAATGCTGGCAATGATGTGAGAAAATAACCACTCATATTCTGTTGGTGACAGAGTAAGTTGGAACAAAGTTAAGGAAGATTTAGCAATATATATCAGGAGCCTTAAAATATGCATACCATTTAATTTAATAAATTCATCTCCAGAAATGTTTTCTAGGTGGAGAATATAGCTTACTGGAACTTCATTGTAGCAGTAATTACAAGAGTATGAAATAGTAAAATGTAAAGGCCAAATGATAGGGAACTGGTTAAATAGATTATGATAGATAAAAATGATATTATAGATGAAAAAGCACGTAGAAAGATGTTCCTGATATAGGAGTGAAAAAAAACTCATTACAAAAAAAAGTATTTACAATATTGGCTAACAATTCCCAAAAAAAGACAAGTAGAAAAGTTTGTTGACCAAGAAAAGCTGTTTATTAGATATATTTCAAAAAAGAAGAATATTACCTTGGCAGACTTTTAGTGTATCATAAGAAGAAGGTATTTGCAGCATTTAGGTGCATGGCTGAGTGATTTTAGGGTGTATCTTGCAAAGCAGAGAACTGGTTGGGATTGGGCAGCGCTCATGACATGATAGCTTTGGATTCAAGGGCACAGTGAGGTGAGGTCTTAAAGGGAATATTGTTGAGCAAGCTGTTGGTCTTAATAAGTAAAAAAATATTTCCTAGAGCAAATAGCTAAGTTATTTTTGTCTGGTTCCAGTGTTGTTTGGCACAGAAACAAGAAAATATGGTTTGCCTCAGAATTGTTCATCACAGGAACAGGAAAGTACATTGGTTTCAGTTCTCAATAATTGTTGTTATTGTTGTTGTTACAGGCTGGTGAGTCAGGGCGACCCCAAGTATAACCGAAGGAAACGCTGCCCGGGCCTGCACCATCCCCATGATTGGTTGCAAATCGGACTGTTGTGATCCATAGGTTTTTGACTGGCTGATTTTCAAAAGTAGATCACCAGGCCTTTGTTTCTAATCTGTCTTAGTCTGGAAACTCCAGTGAAACCTGTTCAGCAACATGCAAGGCTCCACTGACAGACTGGTGATGGCTTCAAATGAGGTGCTTTGGCCAGGAATCGAACCTGGGTCTCCTGCATGGAAGGTGAGACTTCTACCACTGAACTACCAATGTCCCTATCAACAATAACAACCCTCTTTCAGTTAAAAAAAAAAAAAAACCCAAAAACCATCATTCTGGGTTAATTTAGTCTGGGAAGATAATGAATTACATATTAAAGGTGGTTATCTCTAGATGGAGGGATTATTTCTTTACATTCTTCTTTTTTTTGCTTACTTGCATTTTCTAAATTTCCTATAATGAACTTATATGCAGAAAAGAAGATGCAGTTGTTTAACCACTATTTAGCCGAATAATTGTAGTACTTCAGTATCCAGAATCGCCCTTACCTCAAAACTTCTAATCCATGTCTAAATATAACACCTAATACAAGCACAATTTGGGGGCCAACTTGGAAAACTGACTAGACACTTACCTTATCGGAATCATCCACTCCAATGGGTATTAAAAACAAACCAGTTGCCAGCAAATCCACTCAGACTCATGGAGACCCCATGTGTTACAGAGTAGAACTCTGCTCCACAGGGATTTCAAGGCTATGAACTTTCAGAAGCAGATTGCCTGGACTTTCTTCCAGGATGCCTTTGAGTAGGTTCAAACCACCAACCTTCTGGTTGGTAGTCAAATGCTTAATTGTTAGTGCCACCCAGAAACTTCCCAATGGGTATTTGGTAGCTTTTAATCTTTTCCGCTGGAAAGATAAATGATGTCCATACTGTTTTAGAAGAATCCATTCTTCAGAATTTACTGGAAGCATATTAACTAATACAGACACCTATTTCTCTCCTCTCTTTTCTGTTGTTATCGCTCCATTTTCAGAATTATGGTAAAATGGGTGTCAGGGACTAGAGGGAAATGAATGGTGAGGCCCAAGGTGGACCCAGAAGTATGGGGAGCTGTCTCATGGTCTCTCCAGTGAATCACTAATGCTCATTTTTGAGCATCTAACATTTGCTGAGTGCTAGAGAAGGTGAGGCCTGGCACAAAAGTTGGATAACCTACCATCCATCCCACGAAGGAGCTTATTTTTACATTGCGGAAAGGGGTGAGGAGTGACCAGCACACAGGAAACCAGGAAATAATTACAGATAGGTACAAAATTGCATACAACCAAGCTCTGTCCCTCAGGTGGACTAGCCTTGACTCTGTCCTGGTTGTTATCTGTGTTAAGTCTCTTGTGCGGCATAGTTGGTTGAATAGTATCTCTCAAAGAAGATGTGACCAAATCTTAACTCCCAGAACCTATGAATGTGGCTTTATTTGGAAAAAGCGTCTTTGCAAATGGAATTAAGACAAGGATCTCCAGATGAGATCATCCTGGGTTTAGAGTAGGGCCCTAAATCCAATGAAGTTGTCCTTGTAAGAGAAAGGCAGAGGGAGATTTTTGAAACGGCGACAAAGAGGAGAAAGCCATGTGAAGACAGAGTCAGAAATTGGAGTTATGCTTCTACAAGGTAAGGAGCTGGCTTATGTGATACTGGGAGCTGGCAAGTCCAAAATCTGTGGGGCAGGTTGGCAGGTTGGAAACTCATGAACAGAAGCTAAAGCTACAGTCCACAGGTGGAATTTCTTCTTCCTCTGGGGAACCTCAGTTTTATTCTTTGGGCCTTCCAAGTGATTGAATAAAGTCCATACAGATTACTGAGAATCATCTCCTTTATTTAAGGTCAACTGATGGTAGATGTTAACCACAGCTACAAAGTACTTTCACTGCAACACCCTGACTAGTATTTAATTGAATAACTGGGTAGTTTTTTTTTTTTTTTATAGTCTAGCCAAGTTGACACATAAAATGAACCGTCACTTGTGGTCTAGACTCCAAGTCTCGTATAAACTCAGAGATAAAAGAGTTTTAGGCATTGAGATATTCTTAGTAGGAGGAGGATTCGAATGAAAAATTTTTTTTTATTTCCACACTTTATTGAAACTTTTCAAAATTTGAATCAGCTTTACTTTCTGCATTTATAACTGCAGCTTAATGAGCCCAATGGCAGGTCCTCAGGGTCATTTTCATTGTATAGAGATGAATATTTCATTGACTGTAGATGTAGAAAGTATAGGAGACTGACATGGATGAAAACTGACTCTGGAACATATCCTGAAATTTAGTTTAAAAGAAACACACACACACAAACCCATTGCCATTGAGTCAATTCCAACTCATAGCAACCCTACAGGACAGAGTCGAACTGCCCCATAGAGTTTCCAGGGAGTGCCTGGTGGATTTGAACTACCAACCTTTTGGTTAGCAGCTGTAGCTCTTAACCACTATGCCACCACGGTCTTGAAACACACACATACACACAAATTCCTAATATCTATGTATTTTCAGGTGTTCAGCTTCTTTCCATTAAAGAAAACCACAGTGAGACTTTCCATTAGATTGAAGGTTCTAATTGGTTGAAATTTTATTCTACTCAAAATAACTCTTTATTGCCAATAAGTACTCTTCATCAGGAATCAAGCACTCTCATAGACAAGGGGCCTGAATAACTCCGTTTGGGAATCTGAGGCCCAGAAAACAGCCTTGCTCAAGGTCACATAGTAACTTAGTGATGGGCCTAGGATTAGAATTCTGATCTCCTTGGTCTCAGTCTTGAGCTTCCTACCTCTCCAGTCTGATACCCCATACTTTCTCCAACAAGGTATAACTTACTGGGGATTTTTGAGCCTTAAACCATGAGACATAGAGATACTATGGCCTCTGGACACTGTGCTAGCTCAGAACTAAAGCCGCTCCCAAAGTCCACCTTTCACCCAAAGATTAGACAGACCTATAAAACAAACACTAACCCATGTGAGGAACATGCTTCTTAGCTCAGTCAAGCATGTGAGACCAAATGGGCAACATCTGCCCAAAAGCAAAGACAAGAAGGCAGGAAGGCACAGGAAAACTGGACAAATGGACACATGGAACCCAAGGTGTAAAGGGGAAGGGGAAGAGTGCTGACACATTATGGATTGCAACCAATGTCACAAAACAATTTGTGTATAAATTTTTGAATGAAAAACTAATTTGGCTGAAAACCTTCACCTAAAGTGCAATAAAAAGTAAAAAAAAAAAAGAGATACAGCTCACACCTTTGACTACAATGATATACGAAAATTTCCAAGGTTATTTTTTGTCAGAATCTGAGATCTGGAAGTTTTTCTGAAACAGGACTCAATCCCCCTAAATGCCAGTTTCTGTCACAGGTACTCTATGCTCCTTGGTTGCATTGTAGGATATTTTAGGAAACTGAGATACAGAGAGATGAAGTCCCCAATGCTCCCAACACTTGGTCAATCCGTAAAACCAACCCCCTTCATTCAATCAATGGAAATGTGGGATGCCTCCTGGTTGAGCAGTCTGATGATCTAACTGGCTATTTAAAAAAAAAAAAAAAAAGCTAATAAATCACCTAGCATGCCTCTGGCCACACGTAATTAAAAAAAAAAAAAAAAACCCACCCTCACACAATCTGGGATATATTATAGGACAGGAAATCCAGAGTTAGGACCAGTTTCAGGGTTTGTTGATTCAGCAGCTCCCTGGTTTCATCAAGGACATACGTTCTCTCCATGTTTCTTGCTGCCTCTCTCAGCATATCACCTTTGCCCTGAAGCTGGCCATTCATGGTTGCTAGAGTGTAGCAACACTGCCAGGCCATATATTCACATCCAGAGGCAGCACTACCTTTTCAAGAGTCGCTTTCTGAAGAACCAGGAGGTCTTTCTCAGAAGTTCCTGACAAATCCACTCTGAAACCAACCACTGTCAGGAGGACAGAAAGGTTGAGAACATTCATGATTTTTTTTTTTTAAACCCCTGGAGCTGGAGGATGGAGTCAATTTCACCTGAGTCACATTACATGAGGATGGGATGGGGGGGCCAGTAAAGGGTGGGAGTGTGGGGGTCAGGGGAAGACACCTGACCCAATTAGAGCTGTGACGGAGGAAGAAGGGAGTGGTCAGGATGGTGAGGTGGCCATCAATAGCAGCTGCTATACTTGCCCCAAGCTCTGGGCTGCCTGTCCCACCAGGACTCATCCCCTGAGCCAGGTGTTCTATTCCTTCCTAGACAATAAGACCTGTTCTGACAAAACACGGAGCACGTAGGAGACCACCTAAACCTTTGCGTCTTTAGCCATGTGAATGCTCATAGAGATCCTCATTGGGTGTTGTGTTCGTGTCAGGGAGGTGGTGTGGTTATCGTTGTCCTTATGTGCATCGTTGAATCAATTTCAACTCAGAGCAACCCCATGTGACAGGGTAGAACTGCCTCATAGGATTTTCTAGGCTATAATCCTTATGGGAGGAAGTAGCCAGGTCCTACTCCCACAGAGCTGTTAGGTGGGTTTAAGACTCCAGTCTTTCAGTTTAGTAGCTAAGTGATTAACTGTTGTGCCACCAGGGCTCCTTGAGGTCATAATAAGGGTAGGAATTTCAAGCCAGAAATGCTGATGGGGCTAGGCCACAGAGGGCCAAGAGAGAGCTTTGGGTGCAGGTAGGCAAATATTTTAGGGTACTCCTTAAATTACACCTGGACTATCATCTTTGGACTACCCTCAAGTACAATACAGATAGAAAATTGAAATGAAAAACATGAAGGGGGATCAGCATAATTTTATACCTAGCCCATGTACAATGATACAATTTTTTAACCTTGCTAAAAATAAAGTTCAGTTTCTGAATGGCTGGGGTCACAAACTTTTCTTCTACCTCCTTCTCTTCATTTGTTTTTGGTTTTTATAAAGAATGAACTTTTTTTTTATCATGGGAAAATAAAATAACCTTTATTTGAAAAAAAGAAGTATTTCATATTTGACATTTAAAACAGCCTAGGAAATCTCCACCCCAAATAAGAAGTCTGATGATTGTGTTTGTAATATTTGAAAATAAACCAGCTTTATTTGAATCAGTCAATACCAATCAAGACTGGGGAACACATTAATAACTGGTTCAGATTCATGAGGAAAACACTCAGCTATATCTTTGTTAAAAGGCATTTTACATGTATTAAGGCTTAAAAGCAAGTCTGGTTATTTTATCACCACAGTTAAAGGTCTCAAGAGCATCAAGTAACTATCATTTGGAGTGTCTTTATAAAATGAAATGCTTGTTCTTTTGTTCAATCAATTAAGCTCCAGCTTATAAAACAGGATAACCAGGTAGCTAGGAAAGTGAGACAAATTCAAACACCACCAGAATATTTCATAGTTTAAATATAGGCATAGTCAATACTATGAAATCTCTAACTATACATAAAATACCTTAGATGATTGGATCCTTAAAACTTGCAAAAAACCAGATTGCCTTTATAGAAGCACAAATTGGCCCAAACCCTATGAGGCAATAACTTTTTTTTTTTTTTTTTTGGAGGAGAGGAGGAGAGTGAGGTGTCAGGGAGGCATTGGATCTATTTCCTTAACTAACCTTAAATAAGGTTACCTTTTGGATCATACCTAATTATGAAGTGAAAGAATCCTGCCTGGAGAAGAATACTGACAGAGGGTGAGGGACATGCATTCATGAAGAGGGCACTCGTTGTTTGATTCAAACTCTAAGGACAACCGGCTGTGTGTGTAAAAAGTGCCCCAAGACAATGATGTGACCAGATCCATTCTCCTACATCAGACCCAGGATTCATCAGATGGGACGATACACTTTTCTTCCTCCAGTGCTGTCTTAAAATTCATTTTGGTGTCATACAAAAAATAAGGAAGTGATTCCTTGGGAATCATTGAACTTAGTTTTAAGCATGAATTAATGCTCAATACTTCCACGGTTTGTTCGTGGGACACAAAAGGACCTCATCACACTGTTTTTTAGAGATGGTTTGCTGTGCACATGACATTTATTACCAAAGCTTAAAAAGGCTAAAGGATTTTTCAAAGGTGGGAGACACCAGCATTTTGGTTCACTATGGTGTTCAGATAGTCCCTGGCCAGTGGGAAAAGGGGTGTATCACACAAGTATTTTTCAGGTATCTGCTGCCACTAGGCCAATTTAATTTTAGACTCTGCTTTCTCATGATGGCGGTCCCTAGATGGTGCAAATGGTTAACTTGCCTGGCTGTTAACCGAAAGCTCGGAGGTTTGAGTCCACTCAGAGTCTCCTCAGAAGAAAGCCTGGTGACCTACTTGCAGTGGAACACAGTTCTATTCTGACACACATGGGTCACCCTGAATCAGCTGACTTGACAGCAACTGGTACTGGTTTTCTCATGATGCACCTTCCTGTCTCTGCCTCCCTCTTAATTCTACTTATCGGGGCCTCGCTGAGTCCTGAAGTTTGCAGATCCTCAAGCTCTGCTCCAGGCATGGCTCACTTTGTGACAATTCTAAGACGCTTGATGTCGTATGACTGCAGGGCGAATGGTCTGCACAGGTGCTGTGGAGAGCTTCAGTCATTTCGTTTGACGAGTGGTAGAGAACGTGGCTCGGGAAACCTCACTCTTGGCACAGCCTCTTTATACTAAAAGATCAAGGTCCTCGCTGGCCCCACCAACAGGAGAAGCCAATCCTGACCACGGGTCCTTTTCCTAAGCAGCTGAAACTAGTTTGGGTCACATAGCCAAATAAGCTGATTGACTGTGGTTTTTACTTTTCAGCTCATTCCTCTGGTGCCAGGTAAGCTATTACCACCCCACCCCCACCCCCTGCCCCCTGCCCCCTGCCCCTGCCCCCATTTAAAAGCAAATAGGCTTGTGCCTGTGATTCTGAACTGTTAGGCATTTGACTTCCTTTGTCAGGAGAGGAAGGCTTCCAACAGAAGGAAAGATGCCCTTGATCAATCAAGATTTTATTACTCAGCTCATCTTCTACAGCTATCAAAATCTTACCCAATATCTTACCCAATATGCAGCCCTGATTTGATGGGCAAATTCAACTCAGTAAT
Source organism: Loxodonta africana (assembly GCF_030014295.1). Classification (NCBI taxonomy): domain Eukaryota; kingdom Metazoa; phylum Chordata; class Mammalia; order Proboscidea; family Elephantidae; genus Loxodonta; species Loxodonta africana. The sequence continues at coordinate 108,859,640 of NC_087342.1, forward strand.
TCCGAGTCTGAATCTTGCTCCAGCCTCTGCCTCTGACTAACCCATCTCACAAAAAATTGTGACATGAAAGTCAATACAAAATAAAACAGGATCTCAACACAAATAAATCCCCTTCCCTGCGCCACCGAAATGCTTTCTGAGGAATCAATATTCTTTCAGGACCAAGTTCAAGTCTTAGCTCCTGTCCTAAAACTCTGCAGCAAACCCTTCGATATTTCCTGGGTTGGTTCTTGGGACACAAAAGGACCTCGTCACACTTTTTGGGAGATGGTTTGATGTGCTTGTGATACACTTATCACCAACCTCAGAAAAGGCTGAAGAACTTTGAGAAAAATCTCCTCTGGGGGGGAAAAAACATCAAAGGATAAAGTTACTAAATTATTGCTGTTTTTAAATTACTATTTTAAACATGGTCTTAAGGTATTATAATTCTAAGTCAGTAGTCAGTTGCATTATTTAATAATCTACTGTTTAAATAAAAAGGTATTTCTGATTTGAGTACCCACAAGTGCCTTCCTTTCATATGGTTATAATTTATCATGTAACCTTCTTTTAAATGGTTATAATTGGTCATATCTTGATTATCAGCTCACCAGCTCCTTAATATCGTTATTTGTGTAAGAACTAACACAACCTCAGAAGGAACAACTGCAAACAGCAATATTGATTTGGTTTGGCTTTTTTTTTTTAAGAATTGCCAATTGCTGAATTCTGACTATCAGAGTTATTAGTATCCCACTAATCCCCCTCAGGGTGGAGTTGCTCCGCCTGGCACTTCCTTCCCATTTTTTTCTGTCACGGTTGGTTGTGCTTCACAGAAGTGTTTCTGGAACAGGCAACTGTGGCTCTGTGGAAAGTAAACTGCCTCTTAGGTCATGGAAGTTGACGGAAGGATTTCTGAGAGCAACAGGATTTCACACCAGTAATTAAAAGGCCTTCGGGACCTTTCAAGCCTTCACACCCTTCTCTCTCCCTCAGAGACAAGTTAGGGGCTTTTTCCTACAGTAAAAAGGACTGTTTCCTCACCAGTTTCCCTTTCTCCACATCTTGAGGGACTGGGTTTCCATGGAAAGGTGCCTTTAGACAGGGATATGAATCAACTCATTCTGCCTTTGAAAAGGCTTATAGCATGTCCTACTGAGAAGTTTCCTCTTCCTCAGTGTGCTAAAGGAGACCTCCCACTTTCACTCTGTTCTCATCAATGGGTCACTTTTTTTCTTCAGAGATCCCATGAGGCAGGTAAGTCCAGGGATTCCTGGGGTTAAAATTTGTTGATGTTTCTATGGAAAGGACCCGTGCAGTCCTGCCCTCGCTGAGAAATGAGCCAAGTCCAGGGGCTTTCCAACACTCTGGGCCCTCGCCCTGGACCAACAAGCAACATAGAAGGAAGGATTGTTAAAGGTGAGGGCCTGTGGCAGATGGATTTCCTCACAGGGCGTTCACTGAGAGAGGGAGTTGATGATTAGTTCATTTTTCTTAGTTTTCTTTGCACAGGTCCCTATGCTCAGACCCAGTAAGCTTTTAAGGAGGTGAAACTCAAGGAGAATGACTAAGGAGTGAAATATTAGCTAAAAATATAGCAGTTGAATCTGAAGGTTGGAAAAAATAATCTACGTAGGTGTGCATTTTTCTTTGAGTTCAAATTGCATGGCTCCCCAGTCAGAAAGGCCAATGGACTTTCATCTTAAGGTAACCCATGATCATGCCACCTACTGAATGTATCTCTCAGCCATCAGAGGTGCAGCGGAATCAGTCAGGAGCTGCTGCCTGAGAGCACCCAGCTAGCAGATCCGCAACCTGGAGAAACTTGGAAAGATTGGAAAAGAAATTTTTGGCTAATTCTTGGGTTTTGCTATAAGGTTGGTAGTTACATGACGTCATCAGTCCAAGACTTAGATCATGAGAGAGAAGACCTATCTAGAAGATTCCCAGGAAACACCAGGCATCATAAAGAACTTCCTTATTTTCACCCAACCTTCCACCTCCTATTCCCATATGCTTTCTCACAGACAGGAAAAAAAAAGAAAAAAAAGCCACTCATTGATAAACATAGTCAAACCCAAGCATGTCATTTCCAATGAAACAACTACCACTAAGCAAGAAAACCATGGTTGGTAGACCCTGTGGGCCTTTTGGCACCGACACTGCTCCCCCTACCCTCCCCTTTCCAGGCATCCCAGTTTGAAACTGCATGCTAATTTCCTTTCCTGGTAAGGTCTGGATTGGCACGCAAACCAGGATCAGTGTCTGCCGTGTGTGCAGCAGCATTGCAACACACCCATCACTCCAACAAATTAAGAATGGAGTGTCTGGAATGATTTTTCCATCTTGCTATCAGTGCCCAATGCCAGGTGTGTCAGAAAGTAGCAGCTGAAGGTGTGTTTGCCAGATGCCAAAATCCACAGCCAGCTTGGGCCTCTTCCATTCACTTCCTCTGTCTCCCCTACCAGGGCAGCAGAACTCTTTCTAACACGAAGGAAGATGGCATTTGTCCTTGGCCATTGGGGCTACTGACAAGAAGGAGGGTGGAAGAGTTGCCGGTGTTGTATTTTTCTAATTCATCTCAGCAGATATTTTGGTACTGCAGAAGGGGCCAGTGACAATTGTTGGAAATGTGGCTTTTCCAACACTGACCCCAAATACAGTGAACCCAGGTCAGGCTGGCAGGCTGAGAGGTTGACTGTCTTGTCTCTATTGTTTCTGCTGGCCAGTTCTTGTGTGATGAAGCAGGGGAGGGTGTTGACTTTGGTAAGAGGGTAGGGTGGAGTTCCTGTGATGTCAGCAAGATGTGGCCGTGATAAAAAACATTCCCGGGGGCAATGTGGAAGAGGAGGCCGTGAAGCTGGAGTCCTTTGGAGAGATTGAATTCTCCTGAGCAGTTACGGGGTATGACGGCTATGCTCAGGATTGGCTGAGGCGCTTGGCGACATCTGCGTAAGCCATCTCAATCTCGTGGTCAGCTGCACAGGTGTTGGTGAACTCATCCCGGGCATAGGCATTCTTGAGGTACCGCCACAGGCCTGTCATCTCAGCTGGGATATTGTAGTTGCGATATTTCTTGGCTACAATCTAGGACAGAGAGGGCAGAACAGAGGTGGAGTGAACGCACGAAACAGACCACTGAGAGGGCGTCAGTGGCATGATCCAGTGTGTGCACAGCAGGCAAGTGCTGTGCACCACAACGGGCCCCCAGGAAAACGTCTGCAGCGCTGCCATGTCAGATGGCAGTGCTGCCTTCTTTTTATTTTATTTTATTTTATATTTCCTAAGTAAATGCAGGACTCCCTGGGTGGTGCGAGATCAGCCCTGACGTCGCAGTGGTTAAAGTGCTCAGCTGCTAACAGAAAGAGGAGCGGTTCGAACCTATCAGCCGCTCTGTGGGAGAGAGATGTGGCAGTCTGCTTCCGTAAAGACTACAGCCTTGGCAACCCCATGGGGCAGTTCTACTCTGTTCTGTAGGGTCGCTCTGAGTCAGGGTTGACTCAGTGGCAACGAGTTTGGTTTTTTGGTTTTGGGTGGCACAAATGGTTAAGGGAATTGACTGCTAACTGTAAGCTTGGAGGTTCAAGTCCACCCAGAGGTGCCTCAGAAGAGAGTCTTGACTATCTCCTTCCAAAAAATCAGCCACTGAAAACCCCATGGAACAGAATTCTGCTCTTAAGGCACTACCACAGGCCTGTCACCTCGGCTGGGCTGCCATAGTTGCGGTATGCCTTGGCTACAATCTAGAACGGAGATCACAGAATAGAGATGGAGCGAATGCATGAAACAGACCACTGAGAGGGTGTTAGTGGCATGATCTAGCTTGTGCACAGCAGGAAAGTGGGGTTGCCATGAGGCGGAGTCGACTGGATGGCAATTGGTGGTTAAGTAAATATAATTTTCTCTTTGACTACTTTTTTTTTTTTCCCACTCCTAGGAAGTCTTCCTTAGGACATGATGATGTACACAAAAATTTAACTACACAAATGTGATCACAGGACTGTTTTAAATAACCAAAATGGTACACAACAATACATGAATGGATAAATACATTATGGTACATAAATACAATGGTACACTGATGAGTCATTAAAATGATGTTGTAAAGGAATCTTTGGAGACATAGCAGACTTTTCAAGATGGATCTTCAAGAAGGATACTCTTTAAGTATAAAGTGCAGTATGATACATTTGGAGAAAAACATACAATGAATAGAAAAATATATACCAATGTATTGCCAGTGGTTATGCCTGATTTGTAGAATTACAATTTTTTTAAAATTTTTCCCTTATGCACTTTGTTTTATATAAGTATCCTTACTCATATAAGGAAAAAACAAAGCTATAATATGAAAGTAAGTTAGATGCTGGAAGGTATATGTAGACTCAGGGCATGATGGAGAGTGAACAGAGAGCGATCCCTATTCTCTCCATGGCTTGCTACACTTGGCCCGGGTAGGCTAGGAGGACTCTGTGGAGGTGGTGCTCGTGTTGAGGGGAACAGTAGCATAGTGGTTAAGAGCATGGGCTCTGGATCCCAAATGACTGCATTTGCAACCCTGGCTCCACCACTTAACTCCACCACTTGGACAACTTACGTAACCTCTCTGAGCCCCAATTTCCTTCTCTCGAAAATGGCGATAGTAATAGGAACTACCTCGGGGGAATAAATTAATATACGTACAGTGCTCTGAGGAATGCCTGGCACACAATGAGTGCTCAGTAAGTGTAACCTATTATTACAATGTAAGAGTCAGAAGAGGCCACAGAGGGCATGGAGGCCCAGCTTCTACCCACTGCATCCATTTCCTTCATGGCGGGGCCAGGGTAGGTCCTTCTAGGTGGAACTGGCTGCTTGGACGTAGGGCCTGTCACCCAGACATTGAGCTTAGAAGGGCCCTCACTCTTGGTTTAATGCTCTGCTGTCACCATTTTGACAGTCTTAATAAATTTTTTCACTCGGGGCCCCTTATTTCCAGTTTGCACTGGGGCCTGCCCAGGAGCTGGCCCCACCTCTCATTCTCAGGGGCTGGGTGACAGGGCAGGGAGTCTTCCCTCTCCTGAAGCACCGACTCTGCTTCCTCTGCTTTCTTTCTAGAGAGGGCCCCAGACCACTGACCCAGGGACTTCCCGCTTAGAGAAACCCCAAGATCAGCCACTCTAGGCTTTCACCTTTTTTCGATGGCAGCAATGTGCAAGGTCCTCAGAAAACCACATTGAGTAAAAGAGCAACGATGACCTAGTACGGGAAAAGCTTGGTCTTCTAAGTATGTCCCCATTCCCAAGGGGAATGCATTCTTTTCCCCTCCACCCTCCTACCCCAGTTTTGAACCTCTGTTACAATACTAAGCTATATTTTATTTTGAATCACAATTACTATTTTAGTATCTTTTCTCTCTCCCCTAGCTTGTGAGCAGTGTCAGGACAGGAACCACAGATTTCTTCATTTCTCTTTTGTTGTTATTGTTGTTAGTTGCCATCAAGTCAGCTCCAACTCATGGCAACCTTATGTACAGCAGAGTAAAATGTTACCCAGTCGTGATGGTTAAGGTTGTGTGGCTGGGCTATGATTCTCAGTGGTTTGGCAGTTATGTAATGTTGTAGTTTGGCAGTTATGTAGTGATGTAATTTGGCAGTTATATGATGATGTAGTCATCCTTCATGATGTGATCTGATGTGATCAGCCAATCAGTTGTAAGGGGAGTTTCCTCATGGCCGTGGCTTGCATTTAGTAAATGTATGGATATTCTGGCAAAGCTCACTTCCTTGCTCTGAATCCTGCATCCAGCTTGTCGTCATCTGATCTCTGGTTCTTGAGACTTGAACCAGCTGTCTGCTATATTGCCTGCCGATCTTGGCATTTTTTGGCCTCCACAGCCTGTGAGCCAGGGCCTGCCTTCTGACTTGCTGTCTTGGGTTCGTCAGTCCCTGCAGCTGTGTGAGTGAGGAGAAGCCTCCAGCTTGATGCCTGACCCATGGACTTCGGATTTGCCAGATCTACAACTGCATGAGACATTTTCTTGACATAATCTCTATGTATGTAATTATGTGTATATATACATATGTGCCAAATTATGTATATATATATATATATATATGCTTCACTGGTTTTGCTTTTCTAGAGAACCAAGCCTAAGACACTGGTCCTGCACCATCTTCATGATCGTTGGCCTATTTGAGTCCCTTATGGCTATTGTGTCAATCCATCTCATTCAGCGTTTCCCTCTATTTACCTCTTGATAATAACAATGATGATGCTGACAATAGTAATAATAGCAAAAAATTGTTTAATGTTTCCAGGCACTGCTTTAAGCACTTTGCAAGCTATTTAAATCTCTGAATAACTCTATAAAGAACAATCTATTTTATTCCCATTTTACAGATGAGAAAAGTAAGGCAAAAGGAGGTTAAATAAGTAGGAAGTCAATAAACAGATGTATTTCATCTTTTTCATCCTTATTTATTTTAACAGCAGACAAAGTGTATCTTGTGTCATAAAGTCACATAATTCTAAAGATCCTTAGCAAAGAGTAAACTGAAGTCATGAGAGATTGACTTATCCAATGTTTCAAAGGACATTAATTAATTCAACCAATATCTATTGAGTAATCACTAATATTTATTAAGTTCCTGCCTTCTAACCCACAGTTCTTTCAATTTTGCCACTGAACCCTATGTACATGATAAAGGAATTGGTCTACTCAGAATTCTTCACATGCCTGTTACTAAGCAATTTTTGCTTATCTCCAAACCCACCCTCTATTTGCATCTTTGCAATTCTGGGGCTGGGACTGTGCAAACCACATCTCTGCTTTGCCAGCTACTTCCTGTTAGGCTCTGCCAAGAGGGGATGCCAGAGAAAGCCTGCAAAGCTGGAGGAGGGAGAAGGGACTTGCACTCTCCTGTCAACTTCCTGTTCCTGTCAGTCTCCAGTCTGTTCCAGTAGCATCAGCTGAATCCAGTTTACTCTTTCACCAACACAGAACCACCTCCATCATGCCCCCTCAAAGAGGCCAGTGCCCAAGCAGTGGCCCCTCTTCAGAGGCCTGGGTTGCAGCCTCTTGGGCCCCACTGTAACACTCAGACTCAAACACCAGCTGAACTTCACCCTTACCTCAGAGGTCTGAGTTGTAGCTCTGAGGGGCCCCTTACCTAAGTTTCAAAGTTTTATTAATTCTAACCTCTTCCCTTTGTTCCCCCAACCCTAGGGGTGGTAGCTGCTTCCTGAAGTTGCAAACTTGTGGTATATTTTGCCTTCCCAGTTCTTCAGCATTTACTTAATAATTTTTATATTAAGTTATCTTGGTTAAAATAACTGGTTTGGTGTAGCCACCGAAGAAGCCACCCCACAATTTTCTGTCCAGCTTAAGTACATCTAATAAGCAAAGGTCAATGAGTGAATATTAAGGCCAACACTCGCCACTGGTTCTTCTCAGCCTCCCTCTGCTCACTGCCAAGATGACAGTCCCTTGCATTTGCCCAAAAGCCTTTGAGAAAAGCCATCTTGGCTAAAGAGCAAATCTATTCCGGAGTGGTGCCCTGACCACGGGACGTTGCCAGAACTTGCCAGTGGGGATGAAAAAGGCCCACAGTAGGGTCACGGAGTCCATCCAAAAATATTTTTCACAATTCCAAACTGATTAGATAGAGCAGCCTCCAGTCTTCCCATGCTGAATTTTTATTTTCAGGATTTTAAAGGATGTAATATTGGCTTTAAAATAGCAGAAGTGCAATTTATGAAATGTGTTTGTGTTTCTCTTCCTGTGTGCTGCAGGGATGAGCATGGCCACTCTGCTGAGCGAGGGTCCCAACACTGGCTACTAAAAGCCTACAGATGGCCTCCCCACCTAGAGCAGTCACCCTGTGTATTGGCCATTGTTCCTTCACACTTTGGTCGTGCTTGGGGAGATGAGAACTAGAAGGGAGCCAGACAGTGAAAGTTTAAATCAGACTCCAATGAGCGCCTGGGTCAGAGCAACTCAGCGTCCATGGATGAAGATGGACCTGAAAGTGAGCCAAGTGGGAGCGAGAGTGAGAGAGTGAGGGCAAGAGTGACAGCAAAAGTAAGAGCAAGAGACAGAAAGAGAGAGAGAGAGGATGTTCACACAAAGCTCACGAGACAGAGAGAGAGAGAGAATGTGCACACAAAGCTGTGACGTCTGCAGGAACGTCCATGCTTATGTTCTGAATTTCCTCTTTCATATGAAAACAGTTAGCTCCCACAGCCCAGATTAAGTTTTGGCATCTAAAGCCAAACTGGAGGCCTGACTTGGCTGCCCCTTTGGCTCTTTCTGAACTTCAGAGGTTTGCCAGGTCTCTGGGATCTGATAAGCTGGATCAGCAGAAATCCAAGGAGACACGAGGCGAGGCCCAGCCTTTGTTCCCTCGCAGGCCATCCTGTCTCTGATCCCCAGCTCCTCCGAGTGAACCACTCACTGAACTCCATCCAAGGAGGGGGGCTTGACTTAGTCAACTAGGGCTGGAAGGAACTGAAGGAATCATAGGATGAAGCACAGGGCCTGGGAGATCCATTTGTTTACCTTATTCAACAAACAGAGAAGTAAGAAAGAAGGTAAGAAAGAGGAAGGAGGAAATGAAAGGGAGGCAGGAAGGAACATAATCCATGTCCCTCCTTCTTAGATATGAGAAAAATCAATTCCAAAAAGACGAGGTGACTTGCCCTAGATGAAGCTGCTAGTTGGTGACAGATATAGGACTGGGACTTGGGTTTCCTGACTCCTGGAACGGGGCTTTTTCCTTCATAGCACTCTGATACAGTGGGTCTGAACTGGAAGCCTCTCATCCCTAACGGTGCCATTTAGTCCCCAGGAAAAGGAGAATCAAGGAGGCTTAGAGGGAAAGAAAGCATGCAGTATTAATAACTTCAAAGAGACATAGTATGGCTAGGCCTCTAACTGATCACTGGATTGGCCCCTTATCCAGAGTGTCTTCATGTTAACAGACTGTATTTGTCCAGCCCACCAACACAGGCCTGCATGATTCCTCCAGTTTCTAGCTCTGACCAAGGCCCCTGGGGACATCAGTGCATGCACAGCTAACCAAAGTCAACTCAAGCCTGTGTGTGCTCTGATTTCAGTGAAGCATGCATTTCCAGCCCAGAACTTCAGCTGAAAAATGATAGGTGGATATTGCCCTCTTCCAGCCTTGCAAGCTCTCTCTGGCACCCCTTCTTGGCAGAGCCTAACAGGGAGTAGCTGGCAAAGCAGAGACGTGGTTTACACAATCCCAGCCCCAGAATCACGTAGAAGCAAACAGAAGGGGAGATTTGGAGATAAGAAACGATAGGTGGGTATCTAAGCTTCTTAGTGAGGCATAGAGGGAACTGGGTATCACCCAGACACATGCTATGTGATCAAACGATCAATGAGTATTTATTATAAGGCCACCATCTGCCCACCATCACGCATGGGGAAAGCCCCATCCTCACAGAGGTTAGTGTCTGATCGCGATGACAAGGTATAGATGGTGTAAAAGTAACCAAGTAACCAGTTGCCATGGAGTTGACTCTGATTCACGGCAACCCTACGTGTGTCAGAATAGAACTGTGCTACTTAGGGTTTTCAATGGCTGGTTTTTCAGAAGTAGACTGCTAGGCCTTTCTTCCAAGGTGTCTCTGGGTGGACTTGAACCTCTAACCTTTCAGTTAGCAGCCAAATGCATTAACTGTTTGCATCACCCAAGAACTCGAGAGAAAGTAGAGAGCAGTACAACTATGATTCCACTGCATTTTTCTCTAGGCTGGTGGAGGGTCAGAAAACGACGTGAGAAGAAGTTAGCTTAGAGAACCTAGGGGAAATAACTGCTGTCTCAGATGAGATGGAAGAGAGCACCCCTGTTCCGTGTTGCCCCAGAGAACAAGTGGGTAGCAGGGAGGCACATGTGGGCTCAATACAGGGAAAGCTGTTGGAATACTCAGAGCTGTCCAGCAGGGTGAGGCCTGCTCACTGGGCAGAGGACTCCCCAGGGACGGGACTGTGCAATCACAGTGACACAGAAGCCTGTCACTGACACGGGAGAAAGTGGTCCAGTGTGTGTGGGAATTGCCCTGGATGATCTTGAATTATCTTTCCACTCTCAGGTCCTGCAGGAATGAGGAAAGGACTGCACTGCATGTCACCGATGTTCAGTGAGTGTGATGACAGAGAGACTTCATCTCTTACAGGTTCCACCTTGTTCCCTGGCGGATGAAGAAGAGGCATGCCTACTCTAGGGAGCTGCTGGAGAGAACGAGAAGGCAGCCCTGTGAACTGAAGGACTGTACATTTCAGGGTACATTTAATAGAGATGTGAAAGTGAAGTCAGTGAAAACCCAGGAGAAAGAGGCCTTTGGAGTGATATGATTTTATCTAAATATATTGCCATTGAATCAATTTCGACTCTTAGCGACACTATACGACAGACCAGACCTACCCCATAGGGCTTCGTAGGCTGTAATCTTTACAGAGGCAGACTACCACACGTCTTTCTCCCCAGAGCAGCTGGTGGGTTCAAACCACCAACCTTTCAGTTAGCAGCCAAGTGCTTAACCACTGGGCCAGTGGGGGTCCTTCCATATGACTATACTTAATAACAATAAAAGCCATAACCAAACTCGTTGCTGCTAAGTAGTTTCCAACTCATGGCAACCCCATGTGTTACAGAGTAAAGCTGCTTCATAGAGTTTTCTTGGCTATACCCTTTACAGAAGCAGATTGTCAGGCCTGTCTTCTGTGGTGCCACTGAGTGAGTTTAAACTGCTGACCTTTAGGTTAGTAGCTGAGAGCTTAACCGTTTGTGCCACCTATAAACCTCTTAATAATATAGCAACTATTATTACACTGAGCCCCTACAATATGCCAGGCACTTTCACACATATTCACTTTCCCCACAACCCTAAAAGTAGGCGATATATGCCTATTGTACAGGTAAGAACCTGAAGCTCAGAGAGGCTATACAGCCAGCAAGCTGTGGAGGCTGAACTTGAGTTCCTGTCCATCTGACTTCAAAGGCTGGGCCTTTGATGACAGTGTGGTCTTGGCTTATCCACACAGGTGAGCTGTGGATGGAGTTGGATCTGGTGAGCACCTGTAGATAGAGCTCTCTTACCTTGACCACATGGAGTTTAGGCAACAGATTGCAGTCGGCCAGTGTCAGCTCATCCCCGTCCAGGAACCTTCGACGGGACCCCTTGTCATCGTCCTCACAGGTATTGGCATCTATCTCCTCTGGCAAAGGGGTGTTCAGGTAGTCATCCAGTTTCTTCAGTGCCTTGGTCAGGCCTCTCTCAAGGGCTGGTATGGAAGAGCAAAAGAAGTGTCTTTAGCCAACCTTCTTGCCCCTGGATCTGACCACAATGTCTTTAGCATGGGGAGCTCATCCTGAATCCTGTCCCCCTCTCATCACACTGCCAGTCCACCACCCCACATTACAGAATACATGGCAGCCATTAACATACTGCAGTAGAATGGATTAAATGGCCTGAAAAAGAAAACTCTAACAGAACAAGAAGTATTATCTAATGATTTTTTGGAAAAAAATAAAATAAAATATAGAAATAAAACTTAGGATATATACCAAAGATTTAACAGGCTTATCTCCAGTGGATGCAGTAATAGTAGTCGGCTTTCATTTTCTTATCTTGCTTGATCAATATTTTTTATGTCATTTTTTTAAAATAATTTTTATTGTGCTTTAAGTGAAAGTTTACAAATCCAGTCAGTCTGTCACATACAAGCTTATATACACCTTACTACATACTCCCACTTACTCTCCCCCTGAGTCCGCCCGCTCCCTCCTTCCAGTCTCTCCTTTCGTGACGGTTTTGCCAGTTTCTAACCTTCTCTACCCTCCTATCCCCCCTCCAGACAGGAGATGCCATCACAGCCTCAAGTGTCCACCTGGTACAAGTAGCTCACTCTTCATCAGCATCTCTCTCCAACCCATTGTCCAGTCCCTTCCATGTCTGATGAGTAGTCTTTGGGAATGGTTCCTGTCCTGGGCCAACAGAAGGTTTGGGGACCATGACCACCGGGATCCTTCTAGTTTCAGTCAGACCATTAAGTCTGGTCTTTTGATGAGAATTTGGGGTCTGCATCCCACTGTTCTCCTGCTCCCTCAGGGGTTCTCTGTTGTGCTCCCTGTCAGGGCAGTCAACGGTTGTGGCCGGGCACCATCTAGTTCTTCTGGTCTCAGGATGATGTAAGTCTCTGGTTCATGTGGCCCTTTCTGTCTCTTGGGCTCATAGTTATCGTGTGACCTTGGTATTCTTCATTCTCCTTTGATCCAGGTGGGTTGAGACCAATTGATGCATCTTAGATGGCCACTTGTTAGCATTTAAGACCCCAGATGCCACACTTCAAAGTGGGATGCAGAATGTTTTCATAATAGAATTATTTTGCCAGTTGACTTAGAGGTCCCCTTAAGCCATAGTCCCCAAACCCCCGCCCTTGCTCCACTGACCTTTGAAGCATTCAGTTTATCCCGGAAACTGCTTTGCTGTTTTGGTCCAATCCAGTTGAGCTGACCTTCTGTGTATTGAATATTGTTCTTCCCTTCACCTAAAGTAGTTCTTATCTACTAACTAATCAGTAAGTAGCCCTCTCCCACCCTCCCTCCCTCCCCCCCTCGTAACCACAAAAGTATGTGTTCTTCTCAGTTTATACTATATCTCAAGTTGATCAATATTTTGCCAACATTCCACAATAAGCCCACAAACCAATTTTGTAGAAAGAAATAATTTATTTCTTACATGTGTTTATTAAATAAGTAATACATTTATTTATTTATTAAATAAATAAATAACTGCACAGTGGTACTAGAACAGAGGCATGTGCCGGGTTTTGTGAGAGCACTGATGATGTCCAGCTAACCCATCCTGAGAAGGGGCGAAAGAGCAGACACAGCTTCCGGGAGGACATGGCATAGGAAAGAGTATTCCTGTTGTGTGTCTCCCAGAGAACCAGTGGGTATCAGGGAGGTATATTGGGCTCAATACAGGGAAGATCTGTCCAAAATGGAAGGGCCAGCACATTAGGCAGAGGGTACCTTATCCCCAGGGATGTGCAATCATAGCTACTTGGAAACTTGTCATGGATACAGCTTAAAGAATGAACACCCAAAGTCATATAATGGAGCAGAAGACTTTTACAGTCTTGCCCCAATATTTATTGATCAAGTAATGTGTTTATACACAGAACAGAACAAGATACTCAAAAGAACAACTATGAGAAGTCACTATCACTCAAAGTCATCTCACTCAGAATCTCACAGTCTACTTCAGTCATCAAACGTTAGACTAGAAACTTTCCACCAGAGCTCATGTGGCAGCCATGAAGGAGACGGCTGACTGGGCCATTAGCCACTGCACCTACGTCATTAGCCCTATCCCCAAGGGCTCTTTTTCCAGCTCGGGTTTAGAACGTGACACTGGGATAATGAGAGTCAGTCATGATGTTAATTTCAGCAGATACAAAGGCAATGTTGCCTTCTGGAGGAACAGCCAAGAGAACTGAACTCTTGTTCAGATTTTCCCAAATGTGCCTTCTGTTAGTCACTCCTCGCATAACCCGCTTTTGTTTTCCACAGAAGGCCTTTTGTTTGAGACAATGGAATGACACCAGCCCAAGATAAATCAACTGAGCACTTACTGGAATGTTTGAAAACCGGCTGGAGTTTGGACCTAGTTTCTCAATACGTACTTCCTTCTCCCTGGAGTGGCATTGAACTTGTACTTCATCACCTGCTTTGTGTTTTCAGTTTGAAAGAACAGTGTGAGCAGGGCTGGGAAAAATGCTTGTATTCCACTTAGTAATCATCTAGACTGTGACGGGATGGCAAGCCTATTCAAGGGCAGTGGAAGAAGTTGGATACTAAGCAATACTTGTTATGCTTTTTACCCCAAAGCACTTGTGATTTAAGTTTGTTTGCTCCCTCAAATCCCCCTGCCCCTTTCAGTTATGGAGGATATGGCAAAAGCCTGATTATTACGGAGAAAGGAAAACTCAAGTAGGGTGCTTGTCAAAATTTGGCCAACCAGCATTATTCAAGGGAAAGAGATCTATGATGGAAAACAAAGCATTGCAAGTTCTAATTCCAAATGCCCTTGGAGACCTGAGCAGGCTTCTGTACAAGTCTGTGTCCCAGTCTCCATCCGCTGTGAGACAATCCTGAAATTTGATGATGAGGCCTGGACAGCAACTGAAGCTCCTTGGGTGGATAATTCTGGGTAAAATTCAACTATCACTCTAGGGTTCCTTGAAATGGAAGGATAACATTTGGTAATGGGGGTGGTTGTTGCCTTATGTCACGACTGCGAGTTACCACGTCACATACCAAGTCAGCATGTTTTGAGCATGTCCTTGGTGTGTCAATTTCATCACTCCTCTTTGTGTATTTTTGATCTGGAATATGAAGGTTGGAGCTGGTGATAATCATGATATAGAGAAGAGGAGATGAGGCCGGTGAGTGTGTCTGTGATCAGGGGGAATGTGGTGTTGATGGAGGCTATGATAACTGGGCAGGGAAGGGGCCAAGTGGCCTAGAGCTAACCCTGTGTTCGAATCTTGACCCTGCTCAGGGTGGATTTACTGTGACCTTGATGAGGCTTAAGCTTCAAGGCCCCGTGCTGGCATGGGCACCTTCCAAGGCCCTGAACCTGATTATTTTATTCCTTATTTGTACTGACTGTACTGACTTCCAAACCCAAAAACCCACTGCCATCGAGTAGATTCCAACTCATAGCAACCTTATAGGACAGAGTAGAACCGCCCTGTAGGATTTCCAAGACTGTAATCTTAATGACAGCAGACTGCCACACCTTTCTCCCAAGAGAAAGTAGAGCAACTGGTGAGTTGGAACTGCCAAGCTTTCAGTTAGGAGCCAAGATTTTTTATCCTTGTGCCCCCAGGGCTCCTGTATTGACTTTAGACCCCCCAAATCTTAGATACGTCCCTGATCCTGCCATTTACAAGTTCCTCAACTTTGCTGAGCTTCATTTGGTTTTCTCATCTCAACAACAGGAATAAAGATATCTAATCCCATGAGGACTCCCTGAACGGTGCAAATGGTTAATGTGCTTGGCTGCTAACCAAAAGGTTGGAGATTCAAGTTCACTCAGAGGTGACTTGGAAAAGGCTGGCAATCTATTTCAAAAAATCGGCCATTGAAAACCATATAAGCACAGTTCTACTGTGACACATGTAGGTCATGAGTTGAAACCAACTCCATAGCAACTAGACTGGGTAATCCTCAGAAGGCCACAGTGAGAATTAACTGGGATAATGCAGGCAATCCAGGCAAAATGCCTAATACAATGTCTGGCCATACTGGGACAACAATTACTGCAGCTATTGTTATTGAACAGAGTGGTCATCCCATTCTGTGTCCCTCATCCCATACCCTTTGGTCAGTATATTCCTGAAAATCCCAAGGGGTGGCAGAAAATGGCAGTGTGTAAGAAGTACAAACGCTGAGCCCCCTAGAGGGGATAATCAACAGCTGGAGTTCGGCTTCTCTTAATTCTTTAATGTACAGCCACAGCCCTGTCCCTATGCTCCCTTGGGATTCTGCTTGGTGATGAGCTATGTCGAGATGCACAGCCGGAAGGAAATAAACGCAACACCACTGTGTGCCAAAGCACTGCCACATTATCGAATCACAGATGCCAGCACCCGTGCATTCTCTGCCAGCTCGTTTCCCTCCTATCTGCCAACTCATGCCTTTAGCTCTGGCTCAATCTGGCATCCATAGAATTTAATTATCTCTTTCCGCTGACGGCACTTGGGTCATGAAACAGTTCATGCTGAACTTTCTGCTCTGGTTAAGAGTGAGAGGCATGTGAAAGAAACCAGAGTGACCAGAAGATGTCGAAAATGTCAAAACAAGCTGCCCAAATTCCTTCAGTCTTTGCATTGGAAACTCTCCCTTCCAAAGACGTTCTCTGAATAACAAGACCAAGTAACCTTCAGGCCACAGCAAGCGAGCCTCAGACTGGGGCACCCTAGGATCATAAGTATCCCAGGGAATAGATGGACACCCAGGCCTTTAACTGCTTTTTCCTCTCTCCACCTCCCTCCATGAAGATTTATTCTGTACCACACACAAATGCACTGGGTAAAATATGTGAGGAGGAAACAAGGGGAATAGTTCATAAATATTCTCAGCCATATGCAAACAATCTCAAATTTATTTTTCTCTTTTTTAAAGAGAAAAAAAAAAATCCACCCATTCCTTGATCATTTCCAGATTCATTGAGGTTGATATTACATAAGACCCAATATTGTTTTCTCATCGTAGAGAAATAATGACTTGGAAATGCAATTTGAGCTAAGAAAATAATATACTCTTACCCGGGTATGGAGTCTGAATGGGGACTTAGGAGCCAAGACTTCAACCCAGGCTCCAACAAGCTCTTGCAAGCACAGCTTGGCCCTGGTTTGCTGGCACACTTGGATACTGCAAGCAAGGATTTAAAAAAAAAAAAAAAATCCATTGCCATCGAGTTGATTCCAACCCCATAGGGCAGAGTAGAACTACCCCCTAGAGTTTCTAAGGAGCACCTGGTAGATTCAAGCTGCCAACCACTTGGTTAGCAGCCATAGCGCTTAACCACTACGCCACCAGGGTTTCCATGCAGGGATACTGAGGAGCAAATAGCCATGCACCTGCCCTAGGGCTCAAACTCTACTTGAAGAGGAGCAGGCATCAAAGGGATCTTTGAAAAGACCAAGAGAGTTCTGTGGGTTACCGAACTCTCAGTTTCTCTCTGGCATATAAACTTTTAGAGACATAAGAACCAGAAGTCTACCTCTGACCAATGTCTGCAGCCTGGGTGGGTGTCTGTTCAACCCTTCAATGAAGAAGGAGATTGTGGCTTCTGGGTTGCCCTTGGTCAGGCATCCTCTGCCCCACAGTGTTCCTTTCATTCTTCTACCCTGTTCCCGAGCACCACCAAGGAAATACACTCGGCCAGTTTGCAAAATGGGCCCAGGATGTATATGCCACCTGTCATTTTAATGCACAAGGAACCTAATGAGATGGGAATTATTATTTATCCTCATTTCACAGATAAAGAAACTGAGTCTTAGTCTTACTCAAAGCACACATGTGTGTGCAAGCACACAGACACAGAGCTGGGTCCTTCAGCCATTCAAACTACCCCTGGGATGCACAGGGAAATGTGCCTTGTTTTGTTTTTAACTACCATAGTCTTCCATTAAAAAAAAAAAAAATCCATTGCCATCAAGTCAGTTTTGACTCATAATGACCTCACAGGGCAGAGTAAAACTGCCCCCATAGAGTTTCAAAGGAGCATCTGGTGGATCTGAACTGCCAACCTTTTGGTTAGCAGCCATAGCTCTTAACCACTGCGCCACCAGGGTTTCCAAGAGCTCCTAATCCCTGGGTTGTGGGAAAGCAACAACAACTTTAATTTAACCCACTCTGGATTATAAACAAAAAAAAAGAAAAACTAAGAAACTCATTGCCATCTAGTCAATTCTGAATCATAGCGACCCTGTAGGACAGGGTAGAACTGCCCCATATGGTTTCCAAGGAGTGCCTGGTGGATTTGAACTGCTGACCTTTTGGTTAGCAGCCGTAGTTCTTAACTACTGCACCACCAAGGTTTCTGATGCAATAACCTAAATAGTCTCTTCTGAGATTCTCAATCTCTTTTGGATAAAAATGCTCAGTTGTTCAGACAGCGTCCCCCCTCCCCCTCTTCCTGCTCTTCTCCCTGGGTATATGGGGGCAGGGGACTCTGGTAACCTCATGGCCCTGGGGAGATGGAGTCCTGGGATCTATGGGGCACTAATGCAGGCCCTGCGTCTCTCTTCTCAGTTATGCCACACCTCCACTTGTCTTCCAGAGCAGCCTCATGACGTTGACCCTGGAATGGGTGGGTGGCGGTGGGCTGTTTGAAAGACAGCTTCCTCTGAAACCCTGGAATGATAACCAAGCAAAGCTCCATGCGGTGCTTCCTAGACATACTTCTCTGACTCGCCTGCCTCTTTTCTCTTCCATCCCCTCCCCTGAGCCAGAAGGAATGGGCTTTCCTTTTGGTTTCCCTGTGTCAGATAGCCCAGGGACCCACAAGCAGCAAGCAGCCTGGCTTTGCAGCCCAAGCAGAAGGGCTTTCTCCTCTACATCCTGGGAGAACTCTGTGAGTTGAGTCCTCCAGCCTGAAGAGGAGAGATAAAAGAATTTAGAACATTTTAAGACAAAAGCTTGGTTTGCAAGGCTGCTGTCTTGTTGACAATGCTATTTCGAATATCAGAAGCTGAATATTTAGTTCCTTTCATGGCACAGTTTTTTTTTTCATCTTTTAGAATTTCTTCTAGAGAAATCCTAATCTGTTCTGAAAAAGATCTTACTCAGAAAGGCAAAAGAGAAAAAAACATTTTTTCCCCTAGAATATTAGCCCTATTATACAAATTAGGAGCAGAAGCAGGATTTAAAAACAGGCTGTTGGATTCCAAAGCTTCTTCAATTCTGCGAGGCTGCCTCTGGGCACCAGGGATTGCCCCAATGCCCCTTGGGTATCTACCCAGCCTGCCACCTTCCTTTCCTGCTGCACAACTTTCTCACATTCCTTCATGCCCTACTTCCCAGCTAATTTTATAACATGTTTGGTTACTACTAGTAATGGCTTGAAGTACTTGCATGGTGCCAAAGGTTAATGCTCTCAGCTGTTAACCAAAATGTTCAAAGTTCAAGTCTACCCGGAGCTGCCTTGGAAGAAAGGTCTGGCAATCTACTTCTGAAAAGTCAGCCACTGAGAGAACACGTTAGAGTGGAGCACAGTTCTTCTCTAACACACACGAGGTCACCATGAGTCAGCGTCTACCCAACATCGACTGCTCTATTATTATTATTATTAATAATTTGATTTTAGCTGGAATTCTTGGTACTTTGAGTAACCGTGATTGGATCTAGAAGAAGTTATCTCTGAGTAGAGAGCCTAGCACGACCCTTCCGATCATTTCTCAGCAACAATGCCAATGCTGCCGGTACTCAAGGCAAATGCTGTCACTTTGTCTATGTGACACCACAACATATTGGTGAAAAGTGAGAAATCCATTTGAGTTTTGCCTGTGAAGACAGAAATATCTATCTGTTCGAGAAATACTTAAGGGATTGAATGATGTTTTTACTTTTTGTCTTCTGTTTTGAAATCATGTTGACATAACCAACAGATTTAATTAAAAAAAAAAAAGTGCAGCTGTGGTTTGGGGGCAACCACGGCAGAGACTTCTCTGGCCATTACATTTTCTTGGAGAGACAATACAACAATGCTCACACCTTGCTGACATTTGATACTTTAAACCATGGGATGGTAATGTGATAGGAACAGAAAAATAAGATAATAAGAATGGAAACCCTGGTGGCGTAAGGGTTAAGCAGCTACAGCTGCTAACCAAAAGGTCGGCAGTTTGAATCCACCAAGGGCCCCTCAGAAACTCTATGGGGCAGTTCTACTCTGTCCTATAGGATCACTATGAGTCACAATCAATTCGATGGCAATGAGTTTGGTTTTTTTTTTTAATTCCTCACCTTTTTGTAAGAAGAATCTTGCCCAGCTATGAAAGAAGAGGAGAAACTAAGAGAGGTCAAATTGCTCTGTGCAAGATGCCCAGGGCAAAGGATCCAGCAGGGAGGAGGCCACTGGAGCAGCAGCTGGGCCCAAGGCAGCTATGGGGGGTTGAGGAGAGGAGGAGGCATAGGCCAGGCAGCCAGAAATCTAGATGCTTTCAGAAAGACTACAATTTTGAGAACAGACAAAAAGATTCTAAAGGGGTTTTTAGGAAATTCAGCTTTGTCATTAGCAGTATACTCCCTTTTTTTTCTCTCCTTCCCCAAGAAACCCTGGTCAAGATCTATATTGATATTTCAGGTTTGGGGAGGTAAAGATCTGCATTGATCTTTCAGGACTTAGAAGTTATGCAGCTTTTTTCTGTTGCAAAAGTCCTTAAAGGGGGAGAAAAAGAGCCCAGTTACAGTTGGGCTACATGAGTATAAATGACCAAGCCAGGGCAAAATTATAGAGAAGATGGAAACTTGGGTCCCTTCCCTCTGATCCACAGTGACCCCTTCTAGAACGCAAAACAGGCAGGCAGTGGCTGATGTCCATGGTCCCTGAGGCCACATAAAGGCAGAAATGGCAGCAGAGTTTTAGAAGATGGGGACAGGGTTTTCTTTCAGGTTTGGGTCCCATGGCTACGTTAGCATGTCACTAACGTCATCAGGGTGGGAACAGAGAAACCCTGAGTCAGGTGTTAGGAAGTCCTGAATCAGGCTCCTCCTCTGAGCAGAAGTGTAGCGTACTGGCATTGGCTCTGGTGGTCAAGAAACCTAGGTGTGAATCCTGCCACTGGTTGTGGTTGTTAACAGGCTGTTGTTAAAGCATCTTTGACAGTATCTGTCACCCGTGTCACTTCCATGGTGATACCACTTATCTATGAATTTGTCTTATTATGGTAGCTGGCAAGTTGCTAAGATGCTGGAACTATGCCGCCAGTATTTCAAATATCGGCTGCACGGTGGACAGGTTTCAGTGGAGCTTCCACACCAGGAAGAAAGCCCTGGAGGTCTTCTTAAAAAAATTAGTCAATGAAACCCCTATGCATCACAACAGACTATTGTCCAATATGGCGTTGGGACATGAGCCCCCTAGGTTGGAATGCACTCAAGGTACACAGTGGCCACAACAATGGACTCAATCAAGCATACCTAGGATGGTGTAGATGGCGCAGGACTGGGCGACTTTTCATTCTGTTGTACCTGGGGTCACCGTGAGCCAACTTGATGGCAACTAACAACACCAACAACAGTGTCTGGTATGTAGTGGGACTTTATAAAAAGGTAGCTATTATTACTGTTGTGGCTGCAGAACTTCAGTTTACGAGAAAACGGGAGGGAAGGAGAAACTGAGAGGAAGAGGACAGGGGCAGAGAGAGAGAGAAAGATGAGCTCAAGGCAGCACAGTGTCTGAAGCGAAGCTTATCTGAGCACCCTATAACTGTACAGGTCTAAGGAGAAACCTGGAGAACTCCTAGGGTGCAGCTCACTCCTGCCTTCCCCAACATGCTGGTGTTCCAAAATCACCTGGAGTCATCTCTTCGGGTCTGGCGTCACTGTCCCCAGGCTGTGTGGGCATGTCAGATTTTGGAGGATTGATGTCCACCTTTGACATCAGACCAAGGACACTGGAATTGGCCTCTCAGCCAGAGAAGAGGGTGTTGTCAGATTGGCCCTGACTGTGGAAGACCCAAGGGCAGACATGTGGGAAGCAATTCCTGAGCTTCCATTCTAGGCACTGGTGGAAACAGGACAGGTGGAAAGACAAACCTCAGTTCATAAGAAAGCAGAATGCAGTGGCCAGTTCAACAGACGCCCTGCTGCTGCCTTGTGAGGGGTCGGCTGGGTGGAGGAGAGTCGGCAGGCAGCCCGTGCTGCCAGGGGTATTGTTTGTTCTAGAAGGGATTTCGGCCTTGGACAGGAGGGTGAATTAAATGACAAGCTCCTATGGCTCTTTCCAGTAAGAGGCCAGTAAATAATTCTTTACCCCAGACAGGACAGGATGTAAGTCTTTATGTCATGGTGAACTGGAATATAGGATACTGTGGACATATCATCACCCTCTTTTGGTGGAGGGAATCCCAGGTGAGTTGGGCATTCTCTGATGTAAGTTGGGCATTCTCTGATGTATTTCTAAGCTATTCAGGGATTTTCTTTTTTTTTTTGAGGAAGGGACTATATTCTCCATATAGCTTCTTCCCTGAGCCCTATGGGGGATCCTTGTAAAGGAACATCTTTTTTACATGGCTTTACAAATCAATCTTATATTTAGCCTATGTTCAGAACTATTATACTTATTAAAAAAAAAAAAACCAAATCCATTACTATCAAGTTGATTCAGACTCATAGTGACCCTATAGGACAGAGTGGAACTGCCCCACAGGGTTTCCAAGAAGTGGCTGGTGGATTTGAACTGCCGGCCTTTTGGTTAAAAGTCGAGCTCTTAACCACTGCACCATTATACTTATAGCCTCCTCCCCACCCCCAGCAAAAAAAAATCCCAAAACAAACAAACAAACAAAAACGCATATTAAAAAAAAAAGTCAAGAAGTCCTCTGGCAATTATTTGTGCTTAAAACACCAGTGTGGTTATTAAGCATTTAGGACAACTTCAACATGCCTTTAATACAATATATATATTTTTAAGTATGAAGGGAAGTATGGATGATATATATAATTCCAGAATCAGATAAATTTCTAAATCTCCTAGAAACCACAGTAAATTTGAAGAGAAAGATTATCACATAAGGTTTCAAATCTAGGTTTCCACTTGTGTACACAGTGTGTACCATGTAGACTCCCAAAATGCTTATTTATCAGTAGGAGGAGAGAGAGGACGATTCTGAACGGAGCCAGCTGAAAGGAGAAAACTGCAGAAACCGGCCAGGGAGGGAGCCAGCCAGAACAGCCCGGAGAGAATGTGTTCCTGATTAGGGAGCTGGCCCAGACTTCAGTGATGGGGTGGTGGCGACCCCTTCTGGCCTGTCCTGAGATAAACTCTTCTGCTGCTTCCATTGCGGACATGTAGGTGTGTTTTCTATTAGGCTTTCCAGAAACTCAGAAATGGTTGTAAAACCCATTGTGCTAATAGAAGGAACGACATAAATGCTGACTGAAGCTATTAATGCTGGTTGTACTTTATGTAGCTGACTGAAGCAGGCTGAAAACTGTGAGTTTTTTATGGTTACTTTGTAACAGTTTATTTTTAAGTATCAGTCCATAGATTAGGTTGGATGCTGATGTCCAAACGTTTTGAATGAGCTGTTTAAGGGACAGTCTAACTTTCTCCATCATCTGCACCAGCATTTAAACCTGGAGACTTTCTTTCTCAACTCTCCCTCCTCCAAACACTTAGGTCGAAGTGATGTGAACCACAGTTTGTCTTGCTTCATCCTCAATCGGCCACATCTTTTATATAAGAGCAATTTATAAATTTTAAGCGCTTGGCTACTAACTGAAAGGTTGGAGGTTCAAAACCACCTAGAGATGCCTCAGAAGAAAGTCCTAGTAATTTACTTTTGAAAGATCATAGCCACTGAAAACCCTACAGGGCGCGGTTCTACTCTGACACACGTGGAGTCTCCGTGAGTCAGAGCGGACTCAGTGGCAACTGGTTTGGTTTTGGTTTATTTATAAACTTACAGACTGCGAGTACTGTAGGTCACCCCCTCCCCATTTCCATAACTAAATTTAAGTAATTATTGTTTTTGGCCTTTCTGTGAATATCCATAAATTGTTTCTTTCGCTCATTCTTTCATTCATTAAACATATATCTAACGAGTGCTCACTCTGGACCAAGTTTGGAGCCTCTCGTTTCTCCTGGATTGCTGGGTTAGGATTTAAACAGTGCAGCTGAGGACTATTGAGTGTGTTAATGGAAACACGGAAGGTAGACGTTCAATGGGTGTTCGCTGGTTTCTTAACTCATTTGATCATGGTATCCTAAATGACCCACTGTTGTTTAAAAACTCAGTGCCACACGCATCTTAAATAATGGCTTAGATAAAATGTATGATATTAATACCCATGGATATAAATGCCCATGAGGCCAGCTGCCTAGGTGGGGATCTGGGCTCTGCCATGTAACTAGTTTGGGCTGGTTGCTTAACCTGGGTACCTCAGTTTCCTTATCTGTAAATGGGGATCATAACATGGCACACCCTGTAGGGTTGTTGCGGGGAATGATTGAGTCAATGCCTGTAGGGGGCTCAGAACAGTGCCTGGCATGCAGTGAGTGGTCTTCACGTGCCATGTGTGATGTTGTTGTTGTTGGGTGCTGTTGAGTCAATTCCAACTCATAGGATCCCACATGGCAGAGTAGAACAGCCCTATAGGGCTTTCTTGGCTGTAATCTTTACAGATGCGGATCTCCAGGCCTTTCTCCATGAACCGCCAACCTTTTGATTAGCTGTTGTGTGAAGCTGCTGATGTATAAGAAATAAAGCCAACAACAACAACAACAAAAACACTAATACATTCTTAGAGATGCAAGAAAAAAAAAAAATGACTCTTGCCTCTGGCCTCGCTTGACAAATATTGTGTTTAACTCGTCCTCTGCCCTGAGGAAATCACCCCAGACGAATTATGCCGAGTCTTTTCTTGTGTTTCGTAAACGCTGACATTAACAGCGATACTCAGCTGGTCCTTTCATTCTGACTCTGCAGCCATAACCGCAATCCCACCAGAGTCAACCTTCCGAACAGTCATGAAATAGGGCGACTTTAAAGAGTGAGTGTGGTGGGGCTTGGGGGTGATGGATGCTTTTGCAGAATTTCCCAGATAGGCCACAGCCACACCTGAACCTCTCCCCACAGAGCTCAGAGCAGCTCCCTGGGTGCCCGCACCTGGCCCCCGCCAGGTTACAGCTGGTGGAGAGAGGCTATCCACACGGGGTTTTACACGCACAACTTCTACTACATGAGTTTTGCATCTTCTAAAATTTGAAGTAAGAGCATAGCACATTTATTGTGAAATTTTATGCTTCTGTTTCCTGAAATCTAGATGTGGTAATGATTTAGATTTAATCAACCCCAAAGAAGAATTTCAAATAGTGTGTCTTTTTCAGCATGGCTAGATCAGATATTTTCACCATAAAACAAAAAAACAAAGCCACTGCCGTCTAGTCGATTCCGACTCATAGCCACCCTATAGGACAGGGTAGAACTGCCCCATAGAGTTTCCAAGGAGCTGGTGGATTCGAACTGCTGACTTTTTGTTAGCAGCCGTAGCTCTTAACCACTATGCCACCAGGGTTTCCATTTTCACCATAGGAAAAAACAAACCAAAAAAACCCCCAATCACCTTAAGTTGAAAGTGAATTATATACAAGGATCCACTCTCCCCTACTTTCTCACTAAGAGGACCACAATTTTTTTTAGGGTAGCAATGTGCCCAGACAAAAATACTCATCTCCCCAGGCTCTCAGACTTTGAGCTAGAGGAGGTCAAATGACCCATATCTAGCCAATGGATGGGCTTCTGGGAAAGAAAAGGCAGATGCAGCTGGCACTACCTGGAACTCAGATGTGATGCCTGGAGGTAGAACAACCATATTGTGGCATAAGGATAAAACTCATATACTAAAGATGTGGTTTCAGGAGCCCTCAGGAATATGTATTCATGACTTCTTTAAGTAACTACACCTGCCTAGAACTCTCTACTCTCTGGACTTCTGATATGTGAAAAAAGTGAACTCCGATTATGAAGTTAATATTTATAAAAATTGATCAGAACAGAACATGGCACATAGCAAAATGCTACATAGGTGTTTGGTAATTAAAATAAAATAAATACTTGCTTTAGCCTTTGTAATCAACTTTCTGTTACATGCAAACACAATCTTTGCCAATTCACATAAGCACTGCCAATATTTCACTATTATATTATTATTATAGCACCTTGCACAATGCCTGAATAAGTATTTGTTGATAAAATTATTCTATGGGATTTGAGGATAAATGAGGGACCCTAAAATCATGTGACTCTATATGCCTCCATATGGTTATGTAACTGGCTTTATCTCTTTAGATGGTCTACAATAGTTCTCTTTCTAAGGATCATGGTAGTGCTTGGTTGTTCTCTTGGGGATGGATGAAGGGATTCTATTTGTTTGGCCCGGGCTGCCCTCCTGTCGGGTCTCAGCCTGTACCTATTCCAGGCCTCTTTGTCATCAGAGCCAAAAGAGGAGCACAGGCCACCACCAACCTGCACCTCTCTGCCAGCAGACACAAGCAGAACAGAGGCCAAGGCCAGGCCTGGGCAAAGTGTTGTTTAAAACTTGTTTTTGATGTCCCACCATGGGAACAAGAAATGGGTAATCAGTGCAGATGTCAGTAGGCATGAGGCCATCAGAGGGTTAGAGCTGGACAGAGGTAGGCCTGAGAAATCATGTGGTTGGACATACCCCCCTTCCCATCCTAATATTCAGGATCCGTGGGGGTCCTGGACATGGGATCAGTGCCAAGAAGCATGTTACTACGATCCAAATCATTCAATGCTTCTTTGGCCCAAGGCCCTAGAGAAATCATTTGTCCTCTGGCTTCCAGCTGGAAGAACATCAGAATTTCGCCTTCTGTGTTTTCTCTTTGACTCTTAGTGAAATCTCACCTTTAACACCAAATATATTTTCCTTTAACGTAGTTATAAAAATAAGGGGTAAAAAGAAAAATATCACTTAGGCAAACACCACCACACTGACTGTCTTAGTGACAGGAACTGTTCAGATTCCTACATTCTTACTGATAGGCTCTAAATGAGACTATTTTTTTTAAATGTGAAAGTTGAATTAATATAACAGAGGTTATAAAAGCATTAGATGTTCTCAGCTGAACTTCATAAGCTAACTGGGGACTGGGAAGTTTCAAAGAAAGATAATCGAGAGAATGGAAGGACCTAATGTGAAGACAAGGAGCCCTGGTGGAGCAACGGTTAAGCACTCAGCTGCTAACCGAAAGGCTGGCAGTTCAAACTCACCCAGTGGCTCCAAGGGGGAAAGACCCGGCACTTTGCTTCTGTAGAAATTAGTGCCTAGACAACCCTATGGAAAAGTTCTACTCTGTCACATGGGGTCACTATGAATCCAAAATCAACTCAACGGCACCCAACAACAATATGAAGATGGACTTAAAGGACAGGCTGGAGGAGGAAGTAGCATGCAAGAAACACCATTGACACTGAAGGGCCAGGATGGGCTCTTCCCTCATCTCTCAGGCAGACAGGGAGAGGAAGTCTTGAAGTGTGTGGGATATAGTTCACTCATTCATCTGACGAATGTTTATGAGCACCACTCTGGTCCAAACATCGAGCTGGACTCTGGAATAATGATGAGGAATGAGACACACCTGACAGCTGCCTAGAATCTGCCTCTCAGAGCATGGTTCTGGACCAGCAGCACTGGAATTGCCTAGAAGCTCTTAGGCCCCACTCCAGACCCACTGTATCAATATCTGCATTTAACAAGACTTCTAGGGTGTGCCTATGTACATTCAAGCTGGAGAAGTACTCGTTCTGGATAAAAAAGATAAACAAAAAGAAGCGCTGCTTTACCCATAAACATATGGGTCTCTTTAGCTAATGAGGCTACTCAGGCTAAACCCATAAATAGGCTAGAGGGGTTGGGGTACCTTCCTGAAAGACAGCTCTATAGCAGGTATTCGAAGAAAGCTAGGGGTCTTAAAGTCAAAGTTTTGTGTAGCAACTTTGTTTGTTTGTTTGTTTAAGAAACAATCCCCTCTAAGTCACTGCTGCTGGAGCTCTGGTGGCACAGTGGCTAAGAGCTAGCTAGGGCTGCTAACCAAAAGGTCGGCAGTTGGAATCCATCAGCTGTTCCTTGGAAACACTATGGGGCAATTCTACTCTGTGCTATAAACTGGGAACACCAGACTGGATTTAACCCCAGGTCTCAATTCTTATGTTTTAGTAGTATTAGTTTGCAGCAAAAGAAGTTCAAAGCTGAGAAATGCCTAGTCTGCCCAGGCTCACCATGGATTCCACCTCATCTTCTTCTGAAGGATTTCTCCAATGCTTCAGCTATTCCTTGTGTGAAATGTTGCCCACCCTACCTGGACAAGACGGTGACAAATTTCACAAGGGAATTTATAATTTGGATGTTTGAAATTTTTGCCGGAAGATTCAGCATGCCACTTGGATTTTACATACTGTCATTTTCAGCCCCAGCTGTGTAGAACACGAGGAACCCATTCTACATGCTCATCTACCCAGAGCCAGGCTCCACTGAGAGTAGATTGAGACAGGGGAGAATTTTTCCTCAAAGCTATGTGCTAATCACAGACAAGGGGTTATAGGGCAGCCATCCTGTAGACCAACTGCAATGCTCCCTGCCTATGCACACACAGCAAAAGGTAGATACACAAGCCCACACACATCTATTGCACATCCGTGGTCTAAACACCATGTGAGACCTGACTGTATCCCATCACTAAAATAACTTTGTATGTAAGCACATTGTTTTCTGATTAACTGATATATGTACCTGTCCATTTAAGGAGGCATGTGAAGACCTCAGCTAGTATATAGAAACATCAGCACACACACGTACTGTATGTGTATGTATATATATGTGTGTGTATAGAGACACACACACACACACATATAGGAGAGAGAGAGAGGGAAATAGTTATTTAGCTCCCACGTGTCAACCGTATAACGATAGGAGATATCAGTTGCACAGGGTAAGGTAGCAATAGCAAGAGGTGAAAGAGCATTTGACTTGTGTTCAAATTAGTCATTTAATGTTCCTTTCTTCCCCAGTTCTTGATCTGAGTCCAGGTCAGGCTAGGAGAACTCATTCTGGTCAGACGGTGGGAAATTCCACCCCCATGGAATGGTGTTGGTGGTCTCTGCTCAACTCCAGCCAGGGAGCCCACACAGCAAAACACCCGCTCATTCCACTAACGAATGTGCCCACCCAGGCAGGACCCACCTTCCTCCTTCCCCCTCCCCCACTCATGCCTGCCCCACCCAACGCTTCGCAGCCACAACCTCCTTCCTTATGACGGCCCAAGGATTCGTTTCAGGAACAAAATTTGTTAAATCATAAATTGCAAGCATCCCACCTCAATAATGAACCAAATCAAAGACCCTCTGGAGGACATCCCCTGGGCAATTCCTGGGTGGTGACGGAGGAAATATTTGTCCTCTTTAGCTTCCCTCCCACGTCCAGGGCTTTCCATGTAGGATAAGACGTGCAACTATGCAGGACAGCCAGACCTTAGAGGTTGGACCCACCAAGGCTGGGTTATTTGTTTTTCCTTGCAAGCACGCTAATCAAAGCAAAGCTTTAACCCAACAAACAAACAAACAAAATACCCTGAGTTTGTTATTTTCACGCAGGGGTTGCCAAAGAAGGCAGCCTGAAGGGTTCCTTTATGACTAGAGGCATTTTTGAAATGAGACAGCAATGGCTGCTTTATAAGGAAGTGGCAAGACAGCTACATCGTTACCCTCATCACTGCGGTGGCCTGTCTGACCACTGGGAGCCTCCATCAAGATAGCTCCCCACCAGAGGGCTCAGAGGCCTCAGCTGAGGCCTTCCCAGAAGCCAGTTGTCCTGAGGTAGGACACAGCTGTCCTACTGCAAAACAATCAGTTGGTGTCTCTAGCCGAATAGACATGGAACCCCACTGCCACTTCATTGACTTCTGTTTCTGAGGACCCTACAGTTGCTATCAAGTCCAGTCTCACTGAAGGTGACTCCATGTGTATCAGAGTAGAACTACACACGACAGGGTTTTCAGTGGCTGATTTTTCAGAAGTAGATTGCCAGGTCTTTCTTTCGAAGCATATCTGGGTGGGCTGGAACCACCAACATTTTGGTTAGCAGATGAGTGCCTTAACTGCTCACACCACCCAGGGACTGAAGACCCTGTTATTGTTGTGCACCATTGAGTCGATTCCAACTTATAGCAACCCTATATGACAGAGTAGACGGCCCCTATAGAGTTTTCTTGGCTGTAATCTTTACAGGACCTGATTACCAGGTCTCTTCTCCCATGGAGCAGCTGGTGGGTTTGAATTGCTGATTTTTCAGTTAGCAGCGGAGCACCTTAACCCTGCAGGGTAATTATAACTCACATTCGTACTGCTTTATACATACTGCCTTAGCTTCCACTTCAGGTCTCTGGGTCCCTGGGAGAGCCTGAGGCTGAATGAAAGGTGGGAATCGGGTCATGCCCCAGGCCCCTGGAGAGGTCTCTGCCTACAGACTGGACCCACCAGAGCATGGGGACAGAGGGCTGGGAGGAAGAGAAGGAATTAAGCGCCCTGTGATTGAAGTGGCTTGGAATAATAAATATACACGCTCTCTTCTCAACACGGCTTGCCACATCCTGGGCATCTGGAAAAAATGCTCCACCTCGCCTCCCCACTGCCCCCCTCTCACCCTCACCCCACCAGCCATTTGCTTTCATGATCCTTTGGGGGAAAGCACAGCAGAGAGGGCTTTGATAGTAAGAGGCTTGTTAGCTCTGGGCTAACAGCCCTCCCAGGTCGCTTTGAATCCTTTCAAATACTTTACTATTTTAGGTCAAGGAAGTTCATAAAAGTAAAGACTAGGGGTGGTAGAAGGGGGAGAGGAAAGGGAGAAAGAAGCAGTTGGGGGCAGCTCATCACCAGGCAGCCAGCGCCCTCTGGAGGATCCATCAGGCCTGGGACATGCACTTCCCTTGGTGTGGGAGACAGAAAACGGAAAGTGACTTAGATATCCCAGAGAGACCTGGCCTTTTCCGGACTCTCAGCCAACGTTTAGGCATACCACAGGTTCCTGTCTGCAGAAAGCTGCTTAGAAATCCAGAGTAACATTAGCCAACTCAAGTGGTGATTTCTGTGACTGCCAGAAGAGGGCAGCACATACTTCCACATTACATGGAAAGTGGATCAGGCCAGTCTAAAAGGTGGACACAAGGGAATTTGGGGAGGGTGAGTGCATTTAACAACAGCAGCACAATAGGTCTCACTTATAAGTGCCTACTGTGTGCCAAAAACTGTCCCAAGTGCTCTGTATACATTAATTCATTTAATTAACATGACAATGACACACAAAAGGCCAAAACAAACAAAAACCCATTGCCCTTGAGTGGATTCCGACTCATAGTGGCCCTACGGGACAGAGTAAAACAGCCCCATAGGGCTTCCAAGGAGTGGCTGGTGGATTCAAACTGCCAACCTTTTGGTTAGCAGCCGAGCTCTTAACCACTGTGCCACCAGGGCTCTACTGTGTTTTTATTACAGATGAAGAGATAGAGGCACCTAGAAATTAGGAGAAATTGCTGTTATAGCCTGGAACTGCCTAAGAGAGGGGTTAGCAAACCACAGCCCAAGGGCTACTGCCTTTTGCAGAGTCCCTGGGTGGAGTAAATGTGGGTTGCCAACTCAAACAAGCACCGACTGTTTCTGTATGGCCCTCAGTCAAAGAATGGGTTTTGTATTTTTAAATTGTTGAAAAAAAAATCAAAAGAATACTATTTTGTGGCACATGAAAATTATGGGAAAGTCCAATTTCAGAAATTTTACTGGAACACAGATCATTTATTTATGAATTATCTATGGCTGTTTTACTGTTTTACAGCATAGTTGAGTAGTCATAGCAAGGACTGTACGATATTTACTGTCTGACGCTTTACAGAGAAAGTTTGTCATCCTTAGAGATAAGCAGTACCTGTTTTCATACAAGAAGGTCAGGGGTCAGAGTTGACGTGGCACTGAATATGGAGTAGGATGGCTGTCCTGGAGGGAGCTGGAAGCAGTGTTGACCTCAATTCCCTTTCTTTTCAACAAGGTAGCTCAAAGTCTGAGCAGAAGGGAGGGTTTGACATTTCACTGCGTAGCCTCAAAGAAGTAATAGAATGTAAAATTTGAAAAGGACTATGGGAATCATCAGGAAACCCTGGTGGCATAGTGGTTAAGAGTTTGGCTACTAACCAAAAGGCTGGCAGTTCAAAGCAACTAGCTGCTTCTTGGAAACCCTTTTGGGCAGTTCTACTCTGTGACGTAGTGGTTAAGTGCTACAGCTGCTAACCAAGAGGTCGGCAGCTCAAATTTTTTACTCTGTCCGACAGGGTTGCTACGAGTCTGAATCGACTCAACTGCAATGGGTTTTAATGGGTATGGAAACGCCTATTATATTTTCATCAAGTCTAAGTTGCTCATTTTTTCATGTTTTGACATTTTTGCAATCAGGCTGTATCTTATAATCAAAGGCGTGTCACAATTTATGTGGGGACATTTTTCGTTTCTTTGTCGTTGTTACAAACTAAAGCAAACCCGTTGCTGTCGTAGCAGCCCTATAAGGCAGAGTAAAACTGCCCCATAGGGTTTTCAAGGAGCAGCTGGTGGATTTGAATTGCCAACCTTTTGGTTAGCAGCCAAGCTCTTAACCACACTGTTATTGTTAAAAACCAAAACTAAGCCTGTTGTGGTCGAGTTGATTCCAACTCATAGCAACCCTATAGGACAGAGTAGAACAGCCCCATAGAGTTTCCAAGGAACACCTGGTGGATTCGAACTGCTGATCTTTTGATTAGCAGCTATAATTCTTAACCACTACGCCACCAGGGTTTCCACTGTTATTGATAAAAAATTGATAGCTGCCTTAAATTCGGTCCCTGACTCATGGCAACCCCATGGACAACTGAAGGAAACACATGGTCCTGTGTCATCCCCATGATTGGTTGTGGATCATACCGTTGTGATCCATAAGGTTTTCATTGGCTGATTTTCTGAAGTAGATCATCAGGCCTTTCTCCTGAGACACCTCTAGGTGAACTCTGACCTCCAGCCTATTAGTTAGCGGCTGAGTGCGTTAACCATTTTTGCCACCCTGGGACTCCGATGTAAGCTTTAGGGAGGAGATAATCTTGTCTCTTGTTTGGAAACAGAGCCAAGACTGCTCAGAGAACTTTTGGTTGATCTATGGCTTAAGCCAAGGCCAGTGGCTATTCATCGGTTCCAGCAAAGAGCCCAGGGCCAGGAGGCAGTGTGAGCACCCAGGTTTGCATTTCCCCCGGAGAGGAGGGAGAGCAGAGGGCTAAGCCCCGTGCAGGTGCTTTTCATTTGGGGACATGTGTCCTACATTTTCTGAGACAGTACCAATTTCTTATAATTTGATTATTTTCAATGAAGGCAATTTGTTAGACATCTGATTTTCAGTTTGGAAAACATGGCCTCTACAATTACAATTAATGAAGGGCAAAAGCTAGAGAAACAACACAATCTGAGTGTGGTCCTTGCACCCTAAGCACATAGCACCGTGTCCAGCTCATCAGGCATACTCAAAGAGGGCTTGCTGCAGTATTCTACTAGTATTTTGGGAGGAATATGTTAGGGTATAGTGCCTTGGTGGGCCCCTGTGGTGCAGTGGTTAAGAGCTGAGCTGCTAACCAAAAGGTTGGCAGTTCGAATCCACCAGGCGCTCCTTGGAAACCCTAAGGAGCAGTTCTACTCTGTTCTATAGGGTCACTATGAATCAGAACCAACTCAACAGCAACAGGTTTGGTTTTTTGTTTTTGTTTTTAGTGCCCTGGTGGTGCAGTGGTTAAGAGCTCAGATAGTAACCAAAAAGGTTGGCAGTTAGAATCCCCTAGCTGCTCCTTGAAAACCTCATGGGGCAATTCTACTGTCCTATACTGCCACTATGAGTTAAAATCAACTCAGTGTCACTGGGTTTGTTGGTTTATGTTGGGTATCACAGTGTTTTCATAAAAATAAAATTGTGTGCAACCTTGGAAGTGAAAAGGGGCAGATCTTTGCTTTGCAAGCACAGTGCCGGCACCCACCAGTCACCATAAAAGGAGACAGACACAGGCAGATCTACTCCTGAATCCTGAAATGGACAGAGCAGAGCAAGAAGGTTGGTGACAGGAGCCTGGGGCTACAGGGAGGTCCCGTGTGTCTTCAAGAGATGATGGGGAGATAAAGAAGAAAATAGATTTCAGAAGCAGAGAGTACAAGTGATGAACAGAGGGGTGACCAGGGTGTAGCTGCAAGGGCAGGGGGAAGACAATGCCTGCAATGGAGCCGGAAGGAAGTCTTGTTAGCATGAAGTCAGCCAGGCCTAGAATCTACAGAGAGGAACAAGAGGAAAAGTCACAGAAGGAAAAGGCCAAAGAAAATGAAACTAACAGCTCCTCCATGCTTGTGACTCAAGCCCCAGATCAGGAATATTTGTTATTCTTCTGGGAGGTTGATTTGTTTTTATCTTCTGGGAGAACCAAGTGTAGATGACCAGGGGTCCCTTTCTGCTTTGTCTGCTAGGCTGTTGGGGTTGAATTTGCAGTCTGTCATATGTTTCAAGCCTTTAGGTTCTCAGAGCTGCTGTATTGTTTAGCTTACCCTGGACTCCGTTTTATGGTCTTCCCTTGTTTTTCTTTCCCACCTCCTCCTAGCGTATGTTGCTTTGCTGTGCTTTATGTGTCCCTGTGAGTAGCTATAAAGCCTTTAGAGAACAAGTGGAGTATAAATTTTAAAATAGAAAGAAGCCCCCCAAGACAGAGGAACACAGAGGCAGAAATAGGAGAGAAAATTAGGGTTGAAGGGGAGGAGAGAAGAGGGAATTCAAAGGAAGCCTTGAAAAACTGAAATCATCCAAATTGGGAAAAACACCATTTATTACAGAAATCTGTGACCCAGGCAGCCTGAGAGGCCTGGGAAAGCCTGAAATGTATGTTTGTTGAGATCTTTAAAAAAGGAATATGCAGATGTGGCTAGGAAAAGTCACAAGGCTGCATATGACCTATGGATTAGATACAAAGAGATTGGGTTTGGGAATTTGTAGACCTAGAGAAAATGAGAGGAAGAGTTCTATGGGAGTAAGCTTGTTCAAAAGAATCAAGGATGGAAGATGGCAAATATGAATAAAAGCAACAAAAACCAAACCCATTGCTATCCAGTCAACTCCAACTCCTGGCAAACCCAGGCGTCACAAAGTAGATTTGCTCCAGGGGGTTTTCTTGGCTGTGATCGTAACATAAGA
Organism: Loxodonta africana; assembly: GCF_030014295.1. Classification (NCBI taxonomy): domain Eukaryota; kingdom Metazoa; phylum Chordata; class Mammalia; order Proboscidea; family Elephantidae; genus Loxodonta; species Loxodonta africana. Next base: position 108,894,181 of record NC_087342.1, read on the forward strand.
AGATTGCCAGGCCTATCTTCTGTGGTGCTGCTTGTTGTTGTTGTTGTTGTTAGGTGCCATCGAGTCGGTTCCAACTCGTAGCGACCCTATGCACAACAGAACAAAACACTGCCTGGTCTTGAGCCAGCATTACAGTCGTTGTTATGCTTGAGCTCACTGCTGCAGCCACTGTGTCAATCCACCTCATTGAGGGTCTTCCTCTTTTCCGCTGACCCTGTACTCTGCCAAGCATGATGTCCTTCTCCAGGGACTGATCCTTCCTGACAACATGTCCAAAGTATGTAAGACGCAGTCTCGCCATCTTTGCTTCTAAGGAGCATTCTGGCTGTACTTCTTCCAAGACAGATTTGTTTGTTCTTTTGGCAGTCCATGGTATATTCAATATTCTTTGCCAACACCACAATTCAAAGAGGTTACCTCTTCTTCGGTCTTCCTTATTCATTGTCCAGCTTTCACATGCATATGATGTGATTGAAAATACCATGTTTTGGGTCAGGTGCACCTTAGTCTTCAGGGTGACATCTTTGCTCTTCAACACTTTGAAGAGGTCCTTTGCAGCAGATTTACCCAATGCAACGCATCTTTTGATTTCTTGACTGCTGCTTCCATGGTTGTTGATTGTGGATACAAGTAAAATGAAATCCTTGACAACTTCAATCTTTTCTCTGTTTATCGTGATGTTGCTCATTGGTCCAGTTGTGAGGAGTTTTGTTTTCTTTCTGTTGAGGTGCAATCCATACTGAAGGCGGTGGTCTTTGGTCTTCATTAGTAAGTGCTTCAAGTCCTCTTCACTTTCAGCAAGCAAGGTTGTGTCATCTGCATAACGCAGGTTGTTAATGAGTCTTCTCCAATTCTGATGCCCCATTCTTCTTCATATAGTTTTTTTTCTCAGATTCTTTGTTCAGCATACAGATTAAATAGGTATGATGAAAGAATACAACCCTGATGCATACCTTTCCTGACTTCAAACCAATCTGTATCCCCTTGTTCTGTCCAAACAACCGCCTCTTGATCTATGTAAAGGTTCCCCATGAGCACAATTAAATGTTCTGGAATTCCTATTCTTCGCAGTGTTATCCATAGTCTGTTATGATCCACACAGTCGAATGCCTTTGCATGGTCAATAAAACACAGGTAAACATCCTTCTGGTATTCTCTGCTTTCAGCCAGGATCCATCTGACGCCAGCAATGATATCCCTGGTTCCACGTCCTCTTCTGAAACAAGCCTGAATTTCTGGCAATTCCCTGTTGATACACTGCTGCAGCCATTTTTGAATGATCTTCAGCAAAATTTTGCTTGCGTGTGATATTAATGATATTGTTCGATAATTTCCACATTCACTTGGATCATCTTTCTTGAGAATAGGCATAAATATGGATCTCTTCCAATCAGTTGGCCAGGAAGCTGTCTTCCATATTTCTTGGCATAGATGAGTGAACACCTCCAGCGCTGCATCTGTTTGTTGAAACATCTCAGTTGATAATCCATCAACTCCTGGACCCTTGTTTTTCGCCAGTGCCTTCAGAGCAGCTTGGACTTCTTCCTTCAGTACCATGGGTTCCTGATCATATGCCACCTCTTGAAATGGTTGAACATCAACTAATTCTTTTTTGGTATAATGACTGCTGCTGCTGGGTGGGTTCAAACTGCCAACCCTTAGGTAGTAGTTAGCACAAATGGTTTGTGCCACCTAGGGACCTTGTGAATATGAATAGAGTGGGAGATATAGTAGATACTTGTCTTAGTCGACATACATATACAAGCTCAATTACTCCCCAACCAAAAAAAAAAAATGGGAAAAAGCACATCAGAATATGGCACTCATGTCTAAAACGAGGATGGTAATATTGATATGGGCAGGGATATCATCTGTATCTGGATAATACGGGAACAGTTTGAGGAGTGATAGGGCTGGAAGAAATTAAAAGTGGACTTTAAAATTAGTTCATAAGAATAGAGAATTGAAGATGTGCCTCGAATTCATTTTTAGCAGCCTAGAACGTGCAATATGTACAGAAAGTGAAATACACCAGAATTGATAGGATTTAAGCGTAAGAAAAAAGGGAGATTGTGAAAAATAGAAGATAGTGTCCCTTATCATTAGATTCTAGGAAGTAACTAAAATAAATTTCTTGAAAGCCAAGGGATTTGGCAGAGATTTTTAGAGGCTGTTAAAACGTGGTTTGAGGGTTGTTGTTAGGTGTCGTGGAGTCGGCCCCATCCTGTGTTGTCTCACAATCATTGCTATGTTTGAGCTCACTGTTGCAGCCACTGTATCAATCCATCTCGTTGAGGGTCTTCCTTTTTTTTTTTTGGTGACCCTCTACTTTAACAAGCATGATGTCCTTCTCCAGAGATGAGTCCCTCCTGATAACATGTCCAAAGTAAACATTAAGAAGTCTGTCTCTCCATTCTTGCGTCTCAGGAGCATTCTGACTATACTTTGTACTTTGTACAGTATTCTTTGCCAAGACCACAATTTGAATGTGTCAGTTATTCGGACTTTCTTTTTTGTTGTTCAGCTTTCATATGCATATGCGGTGATTGAAAATACCACAGTTTGAGGGTAAGAAATACTAATGTAAGATGAATATTCAGAAGAAGAAGGCTGGATCCTCTTATAAGATGACAGAGAGGTGGGGAGACATGTTAAAATAAGATGTAAAGGAACCCCTCAGGAAAAACAAACAAACAAAAAAACAAACCCTTACACCACTGAGCCAATTCCAACTCATAGTGACCCTATAGGACAGGGAAGAACTGTCCCAGAGGGTTTCCAAGGCTGTAATCTTTACGGAAACAGACTGTCACATCTTTCTTCTGCAGAGTAGGCTGGTGGGTTCAAACCACCAACCCTTCAGTTAGCAGTCCAGCACTTTAGCCACTGATGCACCAGGGCTCTTTAAACGGAAGGGTTAAAACCAAGGAGCCAGACTGAGGACCCAGTGGCAGAGGCTCCAGAATAAGTGTGCTGTTTGGGGGTGAGGAGACAGCAGGGCTGCGAGTCTGTGGGCTTGCATCCCATCCGTCCCGAGTCACCTGGGCTCTGTCCCCAGTGGCATCTCAGGAAAGGTAAGTGGAGCAGTGTCAGGAGGTGAGGGGTGTTTAACAACGAAATTGGCAGAGGGAGATGGGAAGATGTTAGAGCAGAAGCCACCGCTGTTACTAAACAAGGACAAGCCCGCCATTGGGCAGGATGGCAGAGCACAGAGGCGGGCTGCGGGTTAACTCAAGGGATGTGAAGGGATGCGGCAAAGTCGGGGTGGACAGAGCTTACGCCCTGCCCCAATCCTCCTGCTTCAGCACTCTACAAACCTTCAGTACTGAAAAAAAATCGCGTAACTCTCCATGCTAGAACGGAAGAGTAAAGTGCGGGTCCCACAGCAGGGACTCCTGCAGTCGAGCGTTAAGGCAGTGCTGTTCTCTCCCATCTCAGGGCTGTGAGTCTCCCTTCACCAGTGTTCTTGATCCCATTCCCTACCGACCTGATGCTACCTCTCCCACTTCCAAGGGAAAAGGATCCTTACTGCCTGGGTCAGAATCTGAGGAATGGGCTGTTTCCTAGCAGAAAGGTAGTCAGAGAAAGCCACCTGAGAACACTTGTAGGGAGTAGCACACAGAGGCAGAAGTCACTGTGACCTCCTATACAGCAGTTCATATCACAGACTGCTCACTTGTTTGTTTTTAATCTGTCCTTCTTTATCTTCACGATTCCACCCACCCTTAGCTTTCCTCCTTCCTCCCTGGCTAAAACAAGACAAAAAACAGTTGCTGTTGAGTCAACTCCAACACCACAACCCCGTGTGTGTCAGAGTAGAACCGTGCTCCATAGGGTTTTCAATGCCAGGTTTTTCAGAAGTAGATTGCCAGGGTTTTCTTCTGAGGTGCTTGGGTGGACTTAAACCTCCAGCCTTTCCATTAGCAACCGAGCACGTTCATTGTTTGCACCACCCAAAAACTCCTTTCCCAATGGCCAGGCCTTCGTAATCATCCTTCCTGGCCTCCCATAAATAAGGATGATCCAGGGTGTTGTGTTCAGTGTGGTTCTCTTCTCAATCATAAACTTAATTGTCTGTACATATCTGACTCCTCAAACTGTATTTTTAGCCCAGACTCCTCTCCTGAGGTACAAATGTCTGCCCCTCAACGCCACTCAGAACAACAACTGACACCTGCACATAGTGGCAGGCATTGTTCCAGGCATACCTGTGGGGTACATACAGTTATGGCCCTTATTCTACAGATGAAGAAACCGAGGGACAAAGAGCTGAAGTAACTCATCCAATGTCACCAGGCCAAAAGAGGCACAGTTGAGGTCTGAAACCCTGCCTCAGAATCTGAGAGTTGAATCACGAAACACACTTGTCTGTCTCAGCCACAGGAGACAATGTGAGGAAACTCATCCAGAAACAAAGTCTTTGTCTTTCCCCAAAACTGTGTGGGGGAATGTCGTGGATTGAATTGTGTCTCCCCCAAAATATCTGTCATCTTGGCTAGGCCAAGATTCCCAGTATTGTGTGATTGTCCATCATTTTGTCATCTGATGTGATTTTCCTATGTGTTGTAAATCCTACCTCTATGATGTTAATGAGGCAGGATTAGAGGCAGTTATGTTAATGAGACAGGACTCAATCTACAAATTTAGGTTGTGTTTTAAGTCAATCTCTTTTGAAATACAAAAGAGAGAATCTGAGCAGGACAAGGAGACCTCATACCACCAAGAAACAAGAGCCAGGAGAATAGTGTGTCCTTTGGATCTGGGGTCTCTGTGCTGAAAACTCCTCGACAGGGAAAGATTGATGACAAGGACCTTTTTCAAGAGCTGACAGACAGAAAGCCTTCCCCTGGAGCTGGCACCCTGAATTCGGACTTCTATCCTCTAGACTGTGAGAGAATAAACTTCTCTTTGTTAAAGACATCCACTTGTGATATTTCTGTTATAGCAGCACTAGATAACTAAGATGGATCCCTGGTGGTGCAGCGGTTAAACGCTCACCTGCTAACGAAAAAGTCAGCAGTTTGAATCCACCAGTCGCTCCTTGGAAACTCTGTGGGGCAGTTCTACTCTGTTCTATAGGGTCACTATGTGTCAGAAGTGACTTCACAGCAACAGGAAGATAACCAAGACAGGGAATCTTAAGTGATGAGAAAATGGAGCAAGCCTGCCCTGTAGCACCTTAGCATCATTAAATGGGGAGCCTAGAGAGCCCATAAGGTAGCCCTGATGCTACAATGGTTAAGCACTTGGCTGCCAAAAGAAAGGTCAGTGGTTTGAACCCACCAGCAGCTCTACAGGAGTAAAGACCTAGTGATATGCTTCCGTAAAATTACAGGCTCTATGGGGCAGTTCTTCTCTGTCACGTGGGGTTGCTATGAGTCGGAATTGCCTCGACAGCACATAGCAACAGCAGAGATCCTGTCTTGAGAAACCCATGCTACATTTAAGGGAAGAGTAAGTTTGAAAACTTGAGGGGAGGGTCATGTAGGCTGAATCTAGTCATGGCAGACAAAGGAAACCTGGGTCTGGCAATTACAGAAGGAGGAGACAGTGGAGTGATAGACGGCAAAACTATCACCTCGGGAGACACAGAAATGCAATGACGTTGGAGGTGTAACGGTGAGGACCAGATAGGAGACAGTCTTTGACATAAACTTTGGAGAGGAGGAAATGCACTAAGAAAGTAGGAAACAAAGCTGAAGAAGTTGAAAAACTGGTAGACTATGAGTGGGGAATTTGAACATGCTGATGGCAGGGGGGAGAATGGCTGAAACAGCAGTTTCAGATGCCAGTATTCATGTTTGCCTCATTTTAGAGACAATACAATAATCAAAGCTAACATTAATGAGCATTTACTATGTGCTAAGCATTGTCCTAAAGGATTTATGTGCACTAACTTATGAAATAAATGAAGCTACATTATGAACCTTGGATATACTATTAATTGTCTTATATGAGAGAGGATGAAATTGAAGGTATTTTTCAGTCCATTTCACAGATGTGGAAACAGAGGCTGAGTTAGAGTAAGTGTCCAGGACAAAGTTGCATAGCAAGGAATGGCAGAGCTCAGATTCAAACTCAGGTCTGTAGTTCCATGTTTATGTTTTACAGCCCCCAATAGACTTACTTCATCAGGGGCAATGACTTTGTATTTTTCTTCTTGGCAACCTCAGAACCTGGCACAGCGCCTGGCACACAATAAATCCTCTATAAACATGTGGCTGGATTTGTACCCACTCCAAGCAATTCATGTTTGTTGAATGAACAAGTGACTGAATAAACAAACTAATTGACAAATCTCTTGTATAATAGCTATGGATGTCTCCCACCCCCCTGGGGTGTGGGTTCTGGTAGCTGGGAACTTTTTTTTTTCCCTAAATTTTATTCATTTTGTTGTTGTTGAGAATATACAGAGCAAAACATATTCAAAATACTGTTGAATGTCAATTCAACAGTTTCTGCATATACAATTTAGTGACATTGATTACATTCTTTGAGTTGTGTAACCATTCTCACCCTTCTTTTCTGAGTTGTTCCTACTTCATTAACGTAAATTCACTGCTCCCTAAAGTTCCTATCAAATCTTTTGAGTTGCTGTTGTCAATGTGATTCCATATAGATAGTTCTCAAAAGGGTATAATGCTCAAGGCTGACCTTTTTTACTAGTTAAGCCGCACTATTGTTTGGTATTAAGTTGATTTCAGAGCCCTGGTGGTGCAGTGGTTAAGAGCTACAGCTGCTAACCAAAATGTCAGCAGTACGAATCCACCAGCCTTCCTTGGAAATCCTATGGGGCAGTTTTACTCAGTCCTATAGGGTTGCTATGAGTCAAAATTGACTCGATGGTAACGGGTTGTTTTGGTTGGTAAGATGGCTTCAGGGAATATTTTTGGTTTAAGGTTTAAAGATTATCTACGGGCAGTACTTTCAGGGGTTCATCCACCCTCCATGGCTCCAGAAAGTCTAGAATCTATGAGGCTTTGAAATTCTGTTCTTTTTTCCCCCCTTTTGATCAGGATCCTTCTACAGAATCTTTTATCAAAATGTTCAGTAATGGTAGCCAGGCATCATCCAGTTCTTCTGGTCTCATGGCAAAGGAGGCAGTTGTTCATGGAGGAGCTGGAGATGTTTGAGGCTACATGAAACAATGGGGAATTTTGGATGGTAGTTTCTGTATTCACCACGGGAGTAGAGAGATGATCTGCCACACAGAATCATTGTACGGTGTTGAGTTTTTTTCATGCTTTGATGCTGAGGAGGCAGGAAAGGACCACGACCAGTACGTATATGAGTGGTGAGGGACCCTAGGTGGTAAGATGATGGGAACAGAGGAAAAAATTGAAAATACAAAAGGAGCAATCTGCAGAAAGGATGTTTAAGACATAGATGCAGAGCTGACAAACACAGAAAAAAATGGGGAAGTAGTGTATGAAGCCAAGGAAGCTTGGAGTCTAATGTTGATACCCTTGCAGAGATCTCTAACAGGCTACTGCGATAGAGCCTGGCCAAGCAGAGAGCAGGTGTGAACTGGCTCACAGGGCAAGCTGCTGTGTGGGGTGGGGCCATAGTGTGGCTCTGGGACCCAGCCCAGGAGGGCCTTTGTTCTCTGCAGGAGGGTGGGCAGGACTGGTCCCAATGAGTCTTGGCCTCTGGCTTGCTAAGCCTAAGAATTTTAGATGCAATTAATCATGATTGGAATGTATGGGATTGTGGGTTGGCGATGAGGAGTAAAGGGGAAAGGAGAAGAGTGGTCAAGTTACAGTGACAGTGAAGAAACATGGTGTCTTGTTAAAAGGAAGGAGACAAGAAAAGGGTTGAGTTCTGAGAGATCTGGGTCATCTGGGGAAGCAGGAAGGAATGCAAGAGCTTTGAAATGTGCAAATAAGTTAGGGGAAGGTAGAGTCAGGAGGGCAAAATCCATAGCGGGTGGGGCAGGGTAAAACAAAAGAAGGGAAAACAATGAAAATTGGAGAGCCTTGAGTTTATAAGAAACTGATATGTAGTGTCTGGTAGAAACCGTTGCTCTGGCTTTGGGGATAGGAGAACTGTAAATATGGATAATATGTAAATACCATTTATAATTTAAAAAATCTGAAAGGTTCTAATGAGATAATCTCTGGAAGGACACTTTGACTAGTATGAAGGAATATATTTGTGGCCAAGAAAAGGACACTGGGTGTGGAGTCAGAAAACCTGGGTTCAAGTACCAGCTCTGCCACTTGGGACTGGGACAAGCCACCAATCCTCTCAGGTGCCTCAGCGTCCTCCGCCAGGAAGGCGGTGATAACTGGCCATTCCCACAGGTGGCTCTGAGGGTCTCTATTAGTTTCCTAAGGCTGCCATAACAAATGACCACATATTCAGTGGCTTGAAAGAACAGAAAATTTATTCTCTCATAGTCCTGGAGGCCAGAAGTAAAAAATCAAGGTATCAGCAGGGTCATGCTCTCTCAGTAGGCTCTAGGGATTCCCTTCCTTGCCTCTTCCAGCCCCTGGTGGCCCCAGGGATTCCTTGGCTTGTGACAGCCTCACTCCAGTCTCTGCCCTGTCTTCACATGGCCATCTTCTCCCTATGTCTCTGGGTGTCCTCTCCTTTTCTTATAAGGATAGCAGTCATTGGATTTAGGGCCCATGCTAAATCCAGGATGATTTCATCTTAAGATCCTTAATTAATTACATCTGCAAAGACTCTGTTTCCAAGTAAGCCTGCATTTGCAGGTTCCAGGTGGACATGAATGTTGGGGGCTATTCACCCTATACCAGGGTCCAAACAACAATGAAGCGAGAGCATGGCATGTATCTAAAATTTTTTCCACGCATTTCTTCTAGCTCTGTTCGTAAAAGGCCACTCATGTTGTAGTACCTGCTTGCGCACCTCTGATGTCTGTTGCCCACAGGATAAAATCCAAGTGTCTTGGGCTGGTACTGCAGGCCCCGGCTGCTTTTATGGATCTCTGTCCCTGGCATTTGCTTCACCTTCTCCATGTCTTCCCCTGACCTCAGCCAACTAATTCCCCCTTGATTTTTATGACCCAGTCAAAAGCCCTTCAAGAAGCTTTCTCAAAGGACCCTAAGGTAAATTCTTTGACAGAAATCATTCTAACTTTCACTTGGCAGTTAATAAACAATTCAAACTCCCTTCTATTAAGCCAGAGCCCCTGGGTGGTGCAAAGAGTTAATACACTCAGCTACTAACCAAAAGGCTGAAGGTTGGAGTTCACCCAGAGATGCCTTGGAAGAAAGACCTGGTGATCTACTTCTGAAAAATCAGTGATTGAAAACCCTGTGGAGCACAGTTCCCTTCTGACACACATGGGGTCACCATGAGTCAAAATTGACTTGCTGGCAAGTTTTTTTTTTTTTTTTCCTATTAAGCCATCATTTATCTCTTGTCTTGTTATTAGCCTTTTGTGAATTTAAGCCATTCCTTCTGAACCACTGAGGCCCTGAAGACTGGGAAAATGTCTTTGAACCCCCAATTCTAACTCAGCACTTGCCACAATCCCAAACATCAGTAACTCTTCATAAATTATTTACTGCCCACTGTGCCAACTCTGTTCCTGCCAACATCTCTTCCCTCTCACCACAAACATGGCTGCCTGTCCTGGTCACCTTGGTCCAAAGAGATGCCCTTCTCCTCTGAGCTCTTGGAGCATCTAGACTATACCACCTTGTTGAGGTCCACTGTTCATTCATTCATTTACAAATATTCACGAAGCACTCACTCTGCATGGCATTGTGCTAGGTTCTAGGGATCCCAGCTTGTAAGAGTGCCACATTCTCCCATTCTGAGGGCAAGGAAACTCTCTCACCTTTCTTCCTTCTCCTCACAGGGCCTAGCACAGCTCTTCAAAGATTACACATATTCAATTTGATGGTTTTATTCAAACTGCCTTAGTTGATTCTTAAAGAACAATGCCAAATGAGGGAATAAATGTGCTGCCAACTACAACAAAGCTCTTAAACTCTAAAAGAGAATCAAGTCCTGAGCTCTGTAGCCAATGCCAGAAATCAAGTGCCAGATGGAGGTTGAAGCCTTGCTTTGAGAAGGGCCTTCTCTAAAAAAGCACCCTCTATATTTGCAGTAGAGGGGAAAGCAGGGAGCCAGGCAGCTGCCTCCAGCATTCTCCACTGTGGTGGCTGTGCTGCCCTTCTCATGGCCTCTGGTCAACCCCATTCCAGGTACTGGGAGGAAACTGAAATGTGTTGTTCCGATCGGACTTCGCGTAAACACAGGCAGCATGGTGAATCTGGGACAAATGGACTGTAGTAAGACTGAGGCAGGACTGTTCCCTGCAGTGTATTATGCTGTGCAACAAGGAACACTCAGAATCCACACTGTATCTCTACCTCCAGTTCAGCAATAAGGCCCAAGTGGCCTTTCCTCGGAAACCCTGGTGGTGTAGTGGTTAAGTGCTATGGCTGCTAACCAAGAGGTTGGCAGTTCGAATCCGCCAGGCGCTGCTTGGAAACTCTATTGGGCAGTTCTACTCTGTCCTATAGGGTCACTATGAGTCGGACTCGACTCGATGGCAGTGGGTTTGGTTTTTTTGATTTGGCCTTTCCTCCAGCACTAGCGAGGTAGCAGGCAGGACAGGATCTACAAACTCCTTCCAGTGTCAAGGGGAAAGGGGCATGGGCAAAGAGTCAAGTAGCATTAGTTCCAGATGGTTCTCTGACCTGAGTATCTGAAATGCTCACGGGCCAAGGGCAGGGCACAGAGGAAGGGAGTCACTCACCGGCATTGTTCTGCTGCTTTGTGTTTTTGATGTAGGCAGAGAACTTGGAGAAGATGTCGATGCCTGCTGTGTTAGACTCCCGATGTTTCGCAGCCAGTCTGGGGTACCTGGAATGGAAGACGTAGGGTTCTAGAATCAGTGAGAACTTGGAGCTCTTTTAAGGGACAGTCTGCTCCCATCATGATGAGCGCCATTCCAATATTTAGTTGGATCTACAAATCTCTTTGGGTTCTTACCCCTATTCTATGGAAGGGTGGGTGCTCTTAGCCCCAGTTCACATATAGAAGAAAGCAGAGACCAGTGAGGCAAAGAGATCTGTTGACAGTCTATCAGGCAAGGAACCAGAACACCATTCAGAGGGCCCAGGTTATGTCTTCTTCCTGGGACAACTAACAATGGTGTACTGAAGAAAAGGCTCTGATCAAAATTCTGAAGGGGTTTGCCTCTATATCAGGGAGGGTCATTGACATTTCCCCAGCCCACATTAGAAGAACAGCTATCCACTTCCAGGTCTGTGATTATAATCCTAGCTGCACAGAGCTAACTCTAGGAGCAAAGAGATGCCAGGCACCTTGGCCCTGAGGCCTCCAAACCACAGATTTCTTCTGAAATATATTTCATACACTTCTTATTTGTGTGCAGTAAAAACATGAGAAAACTACTAGCCTTCATCAGCAGAGTGTGTGTTTGCAGTTCTTTTATTTCCAGGTGTGGGGATAGATTGGAACCCTTGGTGGCATAGTGGTTAAGAGCTAAGGCTGCTAACCAAAAGGTTGGCAGTTTGAGTCCACCAGGCACTCGTTGGAAACCCTATGGGGCAGTTCTGTTCTGTCCTGTAGGGTTGCTATGAATTGTATAGATTTGCAATGAAAAGCCCCTCTCCCATGAACAGTCTTTCATTTTGAAGCCAGAAGAACACCAGAGGCAGACTGAGGTGAGGACTGCTGTCTGGGACCTTGAAACTGAACAAGATCAACTTGCTTGTGTGGGAGTCCATAGCTTTGACCCCCCTAGCACTATCAAACTGAGAAATTCTAATGAAAAAAAAAATTATTTCACAAACATTTCATGTGTATGGCCAGGCAGGGGTCACAGGAGGTAGGGGATAATTGCCTTGTTATCATTATTATTAATGTGGACCTTTATGATCGTGGGGGAATAGTTGTCTACCGTGAGCTGTTTGGTTGCATAATATTTAAAAGCCAAAATACATTTTTTGTTTGATTCAATGTCTTAAATAATTTGAAACCAAAAAAGCCCTTCCTATAATTTGTTGTTGTTAGGTGCCAAGAAGTCAGTTCCGACTCATAGCAACCCTATGTACAACAGAACGAAACACTGCTCGGGCCTGCACCATCCTCACAGTCGTGGTTATGCTTGAGCCCATTGTTGCAACCACTGTGTCATCTCTTTTTTTTGTTGTTGTTGTTCTTCATCTAGTCTGTTAGCTGCCACTGTCCACTGTTAGGGTCACAGTAGGGGACTGTTTAATTTCAGATGTGGCCATGGAAATGACCTTCAGAAAGTCTTTCGGTTCGTCTCTCTGCCTTTAGCAGGTGAGAAAGGCATTGCTGTCTTCATTTGACAGAAAAGGCAACTGGAGACCAGAGAGGTAAAAACACCATTATGAGAGTTCATGGTCAATAGACAGTGGAGGGAAAACTAGAACCTGGTTTCCCAGCCCCTGTACCTGTGCTCTTTTCCCTCTATCCCACCACTTCTCTGGTAACAATAAAAACTACCTTGTATTGAATGCCTACCATGGGCCAGCACTCTACTAACCTCTCACATGTACTAGGCACTTACTCCTCATGACAATCCTATTGGTAATATTAATAGCCTCACTTCCCTGATGAGGATGCTGAGGTCAGAGAGGTTAAGAAATTTATCACGTGGCTAGCCAGGCGTTCCTTGGAAACGTTGGCAGAGCCAACCCAGACAGTTTCAATTCGGAGGCCCAGCTCCTAAGTTCTGTGTTCTCTGGCTTCGCAGGGACTCTGCTGTTTACCCTTTGCCTTATTTAGCTAGTGGTGGTTTGTTTTTTTTTTTTTTTTTACCATAACAAAAATACCAAAGAACAGACATTTATTTTCTCACAGTTCAGAAGGCTAGAAGTCTGAATTCAGGGCATGGCTCTAGGGGGAGGTCCTTTCTTGTCTGTTTTAACTTCTAGTCATCAGCAATCCTTGGGGTTCCTGGGCTTGTAGCTAGATCTGCTATGTGTGTCTGTGTTCACCTGACATCTTCCCCCTGTGTATGTCTCTAGGTGTATTCTGCTCCTTTTCTAACTCAGAGTGATTAGGTTTAGGACCCACCCGACTGTGGCATGACTTCATGAACATAACAAAAGAAAACTCTTATTTCTAAACAGGGTAATATTTATAGGTACAGAGGTTAGGGTTTTAACACATATTTTGGGGAGACACAATTCAACCCATAACACCTTCAAAGCCCCAAAACCCTTGAAGCTTGGCAGACCACATGGACAAGATCTCTCCATAAGTAAGGAAGGAGGTGCTCACCACAGGTTCTGCACACACAGGTCTTTCTGGGTATGCTGAGTTATCTAATTCATCTGCTGTGACCAGGTGTATGAAGCAAAGTTTCCTGCAAGATGCTATATAATCTGTCAGGGCATGGAGATTTTCCTATTTTGGCCTAGTCACATAGCATCTGGCATGCTCTTAGAATTGATAGCCTTAAATTATTATCAATAAATACTGAGCACTCTTTGTTTCTGCTTAACAATGTAAAGAGAAAAGGGTCCAGAAAATGTGTTTTTAGTGGATAATTTGTTTGGATTTGTTTTGGTGTATACCATTATTTAGTCAGTAATCTGACAATTTCTCCACAATTAGTGTGGGCCAAACAGGAATGAATGATACCAAATTCAAGACAGATGACAAAGAGCCGTGTATTCAGAAGGACCTTGGTAGTGTCACCCTGCATTTTAAGTACTATGATTCATGAATACATAATGTCCCATTTGAATTTCACTTTGTGAGAAATGTGTCTCCAAGATGTTAATCTCAGGTATTTCAGTAAGTTTTGGGGAGGCTACTATACAGGATATTAAGTGCATTTATTTTAGCTACATATTTACACCATATTTTAAATATGCAAATATAAATAGGCTACAGAGAACATGGAGTTTCTGTACAAACAGTTAACATACTCAGCTGCTACCTGAAAGGTTGGAGGTTCAAGTCCACCCAGAAGCATCTCAGAAGAAAGGCCTGATGATCTACTTTCAAAAACTCAGCCACTGAAAACCCTGTGGAGCACAGTTCTACTCTGACACACATGGGGTCGCCATAAGTCAAAGTCAACTAGCTGGCAACTGGCGTGGTTTTGGTTTTTGAACAGAGTATATTCTGTTTCTCTAAAAGGCAAGCAAATAGTGTTTTCATTCACACAAACATCTTTGAAATAAAATTATGATATGACCTGATGAGAATCAAAGAGATAGTGAATTTCTCTAATTCAGGAGTCAGCAAACTACAGCTTATGGGCCAATTCCAGTCTATCATCTCTTTTTGTCTGACCCAGGAGCTAAGAATTGTTTTTAAATTTTTAAATGGTTGAAAAAATATCAAAAGAAGGATACTATTCTGTGATGTTTAAAAATAGGAAATTCAAATTTCAGTTTTCATAAAGTTTATTGATTCTATGGACAAAATACTGAATGATGCAGGAAGCATCAAAAGAAGATGGAAGGAATACACAGAGTCACTGTACCAAAAAGAATTGGTTGACATTCAAACATTTCAGGAGGTAGCATATGATTAAGAATCCATGGTACTGAAGGAAGAAGTCCAAGTTGCACTGAAGACACTGGTGAAAAACAAGGCTCCAGGAATTGACAGAATACCAGTTGAGACGTTTCAACAAGCGGATGCAGTGCTGAAGTGCTCACTCGTCTATGCCAAGAAACTTGGAAGACAGCTACCTGGCCAACTGACTGAAAGAGATCCATATTTATGCCTATTCCAAAGAAAGGTGATGGAACCGAATGTGGAAATTATCGAACAATATCATTAATATCACGCACAAGTAAAATTTTGCTAACGATCATTCAAAAGCAGTTGCAGCAGTACATTAACAGGGAACTGCCAAAAATTCAAGCCAGATTGAGAAGAGGATGTGGAATAAGGGATATCATTGCTGATGTCAGATGGATCACGGCTGAAAGCAGAGAATACCAGAAAGATGTTTCTTGTGTTTTATTGACTATTGAAAGGCATTTGACTGTGTGGATCATAACAAATTCTGGATAACTTTGCGAAGAATGGGAATTCTAGAACTCTTAATTGTTCTCATGAAGAACCTGTATGTAGACCAAGAGGCAGTCATCCTAATGGAACAAGGGGATACTGCATGGTTTAAAGTCAGGAAAGGTGTGCATCAGGGTTGTATCCTTTCACCATACTTATTCAATCTGTATGCTGAGCAAATAATCCGAGAAGCTGGACTGTATGAAGAACAAGGCATCAGGATTGAAGGAAGTCTCATCAACAACCTATGATATGCAGATGACACAACCTTGCTTGCTGAAAGTAAAGAGGACTTGAAGCATTTACTGAGGAAGGTCAAAGACTATAGCCTTTAGTATGGTTTACACCTCAACATAAAGAAAACAAAAACTCTCGTGACTGGACCAATAGGCAACATCATGATAAACAGACAAAAGACTGAAGTTGTCAAGGATTTCATTTTACATGGATCCACAATCCACACCCATAAAAGCAGTAGTCAAGCAATCAAATGACACCTTGCATTGGGCAAATCTGCTGCAAAAGGCCTCTTTAAAGTGTTAAAAAACAAAGATGTCACCTTGAGGGCTAAGATGTTCCTGACCCAAGCCATGGTGTTTTCAATCGCCTTATATGCATGGAAAAGCTAGACAATGAATAATGAAAACTGAAGAAAAATTGACTTATGGTGTTGGCAAAGAATATCGAATGGACTGCCAGAAGAACAAACAAGTCTGTCTTGGAAGAAATACAGCCAGAGTGCTCCTTAGAAGCAAGGACGGCGAAGCTCTGTCTCACATACTTTGGACACGTTATCAGGATGATCAATCCCTGGAGAAGGACATCATGCCTGGTAAAGCAGAGGGTCAGCGAAAAAGAGGAAGACCCTCAAGGAGTTGGGTTGACACAGTGGCTGCGCCAATGGGCTTTTAAACGCAAGATGGTGAGTTTCAGTTGTCAAATTCTGCTTATTTTAATTTCTAAGTATTTCCTGAATCCATTCTACCCCTCTCCTCCCATTTTACTGCCACTGTCTCAACTCAGCACTCCATTATGTCTCACCTGGATGGCCACCCATTGGCTCCTCCTCAATGATTTGTCTACTTACAGCTTTGCCATCTTCTGCCCCACCTGCCCCACAAAGTAAGTTATAAAACTGACTCTCTAAATCTTTGGCTTAAAACCTTTCAGTGGCTATCCTACAGGGTATATATAATAACCAACCCAGGTATATATAATACTCTCTATATATTCTATATATATTCTTTCTTTTTTTTTTTTTTTTTTAATTGTTGTGATTGCTTTAATCTCTGGGTATGACATACTATAACAGACATTTCCAGCTCTGGTAAATTTTAGAATTCATCCCTCTTCTCGGCACTCCTATTTTCAGTCAGTAACGGCTTATCTATCCATAACAACTTATAGCCCCTGTGGTCTCTCTCTTCCCTGTGCCCTTTTCAGAGAAGGAACTGCTATCAATCAGTTTTTTCATCTGTTGAATTACAGGGTCAGACTAGACTTGGTCAGATTTATGACTCTTATTTATATCTTGCTGTGGTTTTAAGTCACTGAGTTACCTCTCTCCTGGCTTATTTTCATTTCATCAGCTTTTCAGTTCTTGTTCAGGAAAGAGGAGGCCTCTGTCCTCACTTAGATTTCTGTTAGGCAAAGCAAAAGGGGTAGAGGGCTTATCTGGGGGAAGGAAGGAGTGATAATCTTCCCCGTGCTCCTAAAAATCGCCCTGTTTAGGGGCGAGTAATCTGCTTCCCTTCATAGGTGATATTTACTCTCAGAGTGGACTTGTGAAGCAATTTTGAGATTGGCAGCCCTTTGGGGATGAGGAGGGGTGTCCCACACCCTCTCTTGGAAAAGAGGATCCTATGTGCTGGATTGATGAAGTTCCTTTGGAAATCTGCCTTCTGAAAGTTTACACTGTGATTTTCTGATTCCAGTGTGGACCCTTTCCTTTCTTTAGCTCCAGAAAAAAATAGCTCATTACTTTTCAGGGGCCAAGGTCTCCTCCAAGAACTCCTCGATCTTATTGACGTCTGTCTTCACGTCGCCGTTGAAGGTCAGGAAAGGTGGATGGGTCCCAGGGGCTAGGTTGTGCAGGTCGGCTGGCTTCCTGTAGAGAGAGCAAGATTCAGGTGTTGGCTTACACCAGGTTGCTTCACGTTCAGGAAACCTAGGACTTCAAGCCAGAAATTAAACTCTTTGTGCTGTCCAACATGCTTGCCAGCAAGACGGATTTATAGTGTGAGCAGGGATGGATTACCCAATAAGCAAGGTAAGCACAGGCTTACTTGTGCTTACTTGCTAATAGTGAACAGTATTAAAGATGTGCTGAAAAACATGTGAAACTGTTCAGTGCAGATTAGTAAGTGAGCCCGTGCTTACCATGCTTACTGAGTCATCTGTTCCTGTCGGGAACTGTAAATTTGAAAAGAGGCTTTGATTCTGTAGGCAGGTGTTGTGGGGTTGGGAGAGAGAGAGATGCCAGCTATACGTAGAAGCAGAATCTTTGATGTGGTGAAAAAACGTGAAATCGTTCACTACAAATGATCTGGTAAGCAAGGTGAGCACCGTGCTTACATTGCCTATTGGCTAATCCACCCCTGAGTGTGGGGTGTGTGGGGGAAAGTTCTGAAGACCTGGTATGACCCAGGAAATCTATCGGGTTCAAGTCAGTGAGAGAGGAGCAAGTCAAGATGAAGGATTTGAGTACTACTGAAAAAATGGAGACTGATCACAGATGACCATCAAAATTTGTGTCAAGCTTTAATGACCCGGGGAGAGGCTAGGCTTTGCTTTCAAAAGTTCCTTCACCAATTATTTTAACAAAAATTCAGTATATGGAATTGCAACCCTCAAAAATTAATGCATTAAATCACACTTTCATCCCAAAAGATTCTCCCAAGAGGAGGCTATTGTAACGTTACCTTGAGATATTGTCATTGTAATGATACAATTACCCCAAGAGGGCAGAAATAAACTTCTTAAACACAAGGAAGTTGGGGGCTTGAGCTATTTGCCCATGTTGGACTACCTCTATTCTGTGTAACTTAAATTCTAATATCTCATAACCAATGTCTAACATTAGTCAGACTTTTGTCAGGCTCAACAGAACACTTTTTTAATATATCGTTATAGCCCCTAATACAGCCTTTGGGTATCCTGAAAAAAAAGGCAAATTATTAGTTTTAAATCTCACTTATTAAATGGAGATGATGCTTTCAAAAGTATTTTCATTGCTAAGTTTCTAACATGGACAAACTACAGGACTTTATGAAAACTCATGGATTTATGTCCTACAGACCCAAGTTCAACATTATTGCTCAACAAACACCTGAGGGGCTTTGGCCTTCTCCTCACCAAGGATTCTGCATCAAGAACCTACTATTACTGGGTGAGAAGCTATCTGAGATAAAGTCTGGCACCTCTAGATCCATAAGGGCAAAGACCTAGAACTGTGCCTCTCATATAGGAGGTCCTCAATAGATACATATTCTTAAGGAATACATGAATAAAGCATCCATTTTTAATTTTTTTGAAACAATGCTTTCTTTTAATCCAAAGCAACTCAAAACTTTATATAAACTTTAATGTTGCAAGATAATTCAATTAATTTATGAAAATTAGTTTATGATCAAGTTTTACCCAACAGAATGTTTACTAAGCTAAAAAATCACAGTTAAAACATTTTACCAAACGAAAATATAACCCCAAACCCACTGCCATCAAGTTGATCCCAACTTATAGTGACCTCATAAGGTTTCCAAGGCTGTACACCTCTATGGAAGCAGACTGCCACATCTTTCTCCCTCGGAGCCACTGGTGGTTTCAAACTGCCAACCTTTCAGTTAGCAGTCGATCAATTTAAACTTTGTGCCACTAGGGCTCCTTAAAGGAAAGTACAGATAACAACAATTGCCCTCATAGGAAACTATGATTCCCTAAATTTCTCTAATAACAGTTCTAGTTCCATAGGTCTTTATATGTTATGCCAATTTTTATCAGAGTTTAATAACAAAAAAGACAACAATTTCTAAATTGGTGACATATGTTTCTTTAAGGTTGAAATATAATTTCGTTTTTTTAAAAATAGAAAAACTACTAGATAAAAATGAAAGCAACAGAAAAATTTAACTTTTCACAACCAAAAAATTAGCACAACTTTAGAAAATAATTTAGAAAAGAGTGTAAAAAGATATGTTGTATATTTGCATTCCCCATTTTTAATTTTTAAAAAAAGGAATGATTTTTAACTGCAAAATTAGAAACTGTAGATTATTCCAAAGTTCGTAAAAACCTTAGTCCAACTATGAAACCTTTTGGGATTACAATTAAATATGGGGAAAACCAGTCAACAAATATACTGCTAGAGTATTGGTACACCATTATATTCTTACTTTTGCAGTATTTCTACTTTGTAACTTAGTTCAAGCTCATGCTATTATTCTTAAATTTCAAGTATTCTGGTTCAAGCTTTCCTAGAAGGTTATTATTTTTCTTGAAATATGATTTTAACTCTGTTCTATACAGGTATATATATACATATATATATAAAATATCCTATTGATATTGAATCAGAAATTGTGCTTATGTTTAAAAAATTATCTGGGTTCTTAAGTGTTATCTTAAGTTATGAACAATTTATTTTCCAAGTAAATATATCTTCTATTTTCTAATGGGACTCATTAAGGAAGTTATTTCTTTTTCTAGCAAGCTTTGCTGGGACCAATATGATTTTGTAGGTGAAGCATGTTTATAATATGCAGCAAATTCATTCCCTGAGAACAGAGTCTCTTAGGGTACCTGTTGGATTCTGGGTCAGATACTGAAGGAAATCTAAGATAACCAAAGCAAAAAAAAAAAAAACACAACAGTCCTAAATTATCCAGAGAGAAAAGCTCAGATGATGGAGGAGGTGGTGAAATCCTGAAACCCATGTTTAATTGAATGAACAAACAAATAATTGATTAAATTGTATATACTCAGCCCACAGCAGTGCTAAGGGACATTGTTGGTTTGAGCTGGGGAGTGTGCTAACTGCCTGCGTAAAAGGACTGCATTATTAAGGGCACATATAACCCATTGCCATTGAGTTTATTCCAACTCATATTGACCTTACAGGGCAGAGTAGAGCTGCCCCATAGGGTTTCCAAGGCCATAAATCTTTACGGAAGCTGACTGCCACATCTTTCTCTTGAAGAGTGGCTGGTGGGTTCGAAACACTAACCTTCCGGTTGGCAGCCAAACGCTTAACCACTGTGCCACCAGGGCTCCATAGTATGTATAACAGGAAAGAAAGAGATCTTGTGTTTTTATGGGGCCTGTTAATGCCAAAGGAGACTTGGTGGCTCAATGGTTAAGCGCTTAAGTGCTCTACGGCTAATCAAAAGGTTGGCAGTTTGAGCCCATTTACTGGCCCCTCAGGAGAAAGACCTGGCAATCTGATTCCTCAAAGATTACAGCCTAGGAAACCCTATGGGGCAGTTCTACTCTGTCACATGGGCTTGCAATGAGGTGAAAGTTGACTTGATGGCAACTAGCAACAACAACAGTTATGCCCAAAGACTGCCTTCTTGTTTCTGCCAGCTGGTCTGCAGGCAAGAGCAAGGATGAAGGAAAATGAGGGGAAGAAGGGCTGGTGAAATGGGGACAGTGCAGAGGGAGAGGGTTGAATTAAGAAAAGAGTGAGAAAGAGGGAATGATGTTGGAGAATTCCATGGGCAGGGCTGGGACATCAGATTCACCTCAAATGCTTTCTCTCCAAGAATGCAACATTTCTGTGGGAGCTGAGAGTGGAAAACTTGCATGCGGGAACCAAAAATAAATAAATAAGTAGTGGGGGGGTGGTGGGGAGTCTGTAATGAAATAAATTCCTGGTGTAATCAGTTTGGGAGGGGAAGAGAAGAATTTCAATTACGGTGCTACTCCCATGTCGTTCCCCACACACACATACTCTCCACACGTACTTCTGTGGCACTTGGAACTCCTCAGACAACTGAGATGGAAAGAATTTTAAAAATCTACTTCATTTTGTCCCTTTGTTTACTTTGTGTGTGTCCCTCATTTCAGACAATCAAATGACATTCTTTAGTTTCTCCTGATTTTTAGAGCTGATATAAGACAGCAGTGCTCGGGTTCTCAGCTGGAAGGGGAAATCTATGCTGATTTTGTTTTTCAGCGATTATATCCCTGTGCCCCCCCTCCACGCCCGCACCCCCAACTCTAGAGACAATGGTCTCTGGAGCCTGACAACCTGGTAAGTAATGCCTAAGGCTCCCAACACTCAACTGGGCCTTGCCAATGGGATGCTGGCTCTTTGGTGACTTCTTCAGCATTTATAGCTGAAATGATACCATTAGCATTTAACTACATACTATCAGGTCTAATTTATGAATTATTCAATGTGCATCAATCATCTTTCCCTGACTGATCACAAGTTTCATGAGGACAGGGATAGTGCAATTAGTAGCCAGTATGTAGTCAGTTCCTCCTATGAGCCAGGCATAAACTAAACAAAAATGTTTTACACGGTCTGCTCACTAAGTGCTCACAACAAACTATAAAGAAAGCACTGTTTTTATCTCCATTTACCAGTGAGGAAACTGAGGCTCAGAAAAGTGAAATAACTTACTCAAGGTCACTCAGGCAATAAATGGTGGTGCCAGGATAAGAATCCAGTTTTCTTAGAAATCGTTTAACTTCATTGTATCTTACATTTAAAAATATCTACCACCTTTCATGTATATACAAATACACACATACAAATATATATATAAAAACCAAACCAGTCGCTGTTGGGGCAATTCGAACTCATAGTCGCTCCACGTGTGTCAGAGTAGAACTGTACTCCATAGAGTTTTCAATGGCTGATTTTTCAGAAGTAGATTGCCAGGCCTTTCTTCTGAGGTGCCTCTGGGTAAACTTGAACCTCAAACTTTCAATTAGGGGCCAAATGCTTAACCATTTGCATCCACCAGGGACTCCCCATATATATATATGTGTGTATATATGTTTGTTTTGAATATAGATATGTGTGTGTGATATATATATATGTGTGTGTGTGTATACGGAGCCCTGATGGTGCAGTGGTTAAGAGCTATGGCTGCTAACTGAAATGTCAGCAGTTCAAATCCACCAGCCACTCCTTGGAAACCCCATGGGGAAGTTCTACTCTGTCCTTTAGGGTCACTATGAGTCGCAATTGACTTGACAGCAACAAGTTTGGTTTCATACATATATATATGGTAGTAAGAAGGTTTCCTTACCTATAGAACTGGAGGTATGATACTTGCCTGCCTGCCTCAAAGGGGTGTTGGCAGGAAAGATTTGTGTTGGCAGGAAAATACGTGATAACAGACAGGAAGGTGTAGCATAAGCATTTGAAGAATGCTGGGGTTGTTCCCTCTCCCATTTTGATCTCCAGCCAAACATACAAGTTCACTCTTACAGATGATAATCCAAAGACCTCCAATATCCCATTGAAGAAAGCTGTACTTCCAAACTAGGTGAAAGCCTCCTGCTCTCTTTAGTTATCATCGATTATGTCTGTTATCACTTGACGTTAATTGAGGCCTGTTAGTTGCTATGGAGAATACAAAGAAACTTAAAACAGGATCCCTGCCTGTCCTTGAGGACTTAGGGTCTCATTTGAAAAATAAAACACTTCAGAAGGCAATCTGGTGTGTTGTGAAGCACATGGGATATGAACCAAGAAGACTGGGTTTTCAGTAGCGGCACCTGCTATTCTAGCTGGGCACCTTGGGCAAATCACTTAAATGCATCCACCTCAGTTTCCTTACACAAAATGGGGAAACAAGACCTCCTTCACAGGGTTATGCATTAGGTGATTATTTATGGGAAAGCATCGCCAGTTTTAAAGTATTAGGATTGTAGATCTCATAACCAGGTGAAATGCTAAATGATGGTGCAAGACAACATAGACGACAGGGGCTAAGTGAGTTTGGAGGCAGGTTGGATTGATACAATGCACTAGAGACTGGAGATGGGGGGGGCAGGCTCCTCAGAGGAGAAGGGACAGAAGCTGGGCCTGCGGGCTGGGCACAATCTCTAGAGACAGAAAGGAGGAGAGAGCCTGTCTTAGAAAGAGGAAGCACCCTAGCCAAGTGCTAGAGGGTGGAAGGAACAAAAGCAGCAGAAGAAGGCCAGTGTGACAAATGTAGACAGCTCATGGAGAGAAGTATTGGGAGATAATGCTGGGAAGAAGCTGAGAAAAGACAAAGAAGCTGAGAAAAGACAAAGGAGGGATGGGAATGCATTATTCTGCAGGCAATGGGAAGCATCAGAAGATTTTCCAAGCCTCAGGAGCAACATGATTAGAGGACTATTTTTAGAAGAACAACCTTATGATAATATAAAGGATGGATTAGAGAAAGAGAGTACCTGGAAAGAAGAAGGCTAGTTTGAAGAACAGGAAACTGTCAGGCCAGCAGTGGTGGGACCTGAACTGAGCTGTAGGCTCTGAGAATGGACAAGAGAGCTTGGAGGTAAGAGACATTACAATGGGACCACAGGGATGACAAGAGAAAGGAGCTGGAAACAACTCTAAAGTTTCAGAGCTTAAGAAACAGAAGAGCAAAGCATTATATGGATTGAATTGTGTCTCCCAAAAGTTATGTTGAACTCCTAACCCCTGAGGAAACCCTGGTGGTGTGGCAGTTAAGAGCTACTGCTGCTAACCCAAAGGTTGAGAGTTCAAATCCGCCATGCACTCCTTGGAAACTCTATGGGGCAGTTCTAGTCTGTCCTATAAGGTCGTTATGAGTCAGAATCGACTCAACAACAGTGAGTTTCGGGTTTTTTTTTTTTTGGTTTTAACCTCTGTACCTGTAAATATGACTCTGGAAATAAGGTTTTCTTTTCTTATGTTAATGAGGTCTTATGGGAACAGGCTTGGTCCTATACTTAATCCCTTCTGAGTGGTGTCATAAGAAGAACAGAATAGACACAGAGTCATGCAAGGGGCAGATGCCATGTGAAGATGGAGGCAGATGACTCTACAAGTCCAGGAACACCAAGAATTGCCAGAGCCTACTAGAAGCTGAAAGGAACAAAGAAGGACTTTCCCCTAGAGTCAACTCCCTGAATTTGGACTTCTAGCCTCCAGAACTATGAGAAAATAAAGTTCTGTTCTTTAAAGCTCTACTTTATGATGCTTTGTTATGGCAGCGCTAGTAAACTAAGAGGCAAAGGAATTCAGGAGGGGAGCCCATCTTGAAGGAAAAGTGATGAATACAATTTTAGACATATAGAGTTTAAGATGGTTTCAAAAAAAAAAATCCAAGTAGAGCTATCTAGACAATGCCCAGAGCTCTGGATCTGAAAAAAATCACATAAAGGAGAAAGGGAGAACATGCTATGCTCCCTGGAGACTCAAGGAGTGAGCCTTGAGCTATTCCACATTTAAAGAACAAGAGAGAGGCTAACAAATAGGACAAAAACAGAATATGTTATGTAAGAATGAAGCGTGTGGCTTCTGATGTTGAATGCTGCCTGTTTTATTTACTTTGTTTGTTTTATTAAAAACGGAATATCAGTAATTCTCCACCCTATAATCCAGAATTCTTATACTAAGGAATTCTAAAGATGGGGACATAAGACATAGGATAACCTTATGATAACATAAAGGATAGATTAGAGAGAAAGAGAGAGTACCTGGAAAGAAGACCAGTTTAAACAGGAAATTGTCAGGCTAGCAGTGGTGGGACCTGAGAATGGACAAGAGAGCTTGGAGGTAGGAGACAGTACAATGGGAGACTGTCTTGGACTTGGCAACTAATTGACCACAGGGGTAATGAGAGAAAAGAGATGGAAACAACTCCCAAGTTTTGGAGTCTAGAAAACGGAAGAGCAAAGTGTTATTGAACTGTGTACCCCTAAAAGTTATGTTGAAGACCTAACTATACCTGTAATATGACACTGTTGGGAATATGGGACATGGTCTGGATCTCAAATCTCTGAGGCCTCAGACTTTCACACCTGGAGAGTTGGTAGGATCCCCCAGGATGTGGGCACTAGTACTGCTGAAAAGGCTAACACCTATATCTTTAGCTGATCTGCATCAAATGCTCTTAGCTGCATAGCCAATATCCATTCCTCCCTTCTGTGCTAAACAAACCTTGATAATCAGGGCAAAGAAGTGCTCAACCCCAAGTGAGATACTCAGTTTTGCAGTCTTGCTTGTAACTAGGGGTGGGTCCTGTTACACATTTCTGGCCAATAGTTACAAGCAGAAAGCTAGTGGGAGCCATGGGAATGCTTTTGCCCTCCCTCATGGAAGGTTCTCTGTTCCTTGCATTCTCCATTAATGCAGTGTCCTTTACCTTTTCAGATCCACAGTGGTGACATTGAACACAACTCCTTTCAGCCAGAGGATCATAAAGAGACGCTGAGAGAAAGGACAGTTGCCGATGCTCTCTCCATCAATTCCAGCCTAGAAGGAAGAAAACCAGAGTCCTGAGTTGGCACATACATATTACCAAGAAGGGACATAGGGTTATATATAACA
Organism: Loxodonta africana; assembly: GCF_030014295.1. Classification (NCBI taxonomy): domain Eukaryota; kingdom Metazoa; phylum Chordata; class Mammalia; order Proboscidea; family Elephantidae; genus Loxodonta; species Loxodonta africana. The sequence goes on from NC_087342.1 coordinate 108,919,712, forward strand.
CCAAAACCGTAATCTGAGAACTACAAAAATCATGCAGGTCCACGCCTAACCTCAAAGGGCAGCGTTGTATTTTATATCTCATACTATACCTTATTCATTTTTGCCCCTCTAATGTCTATCTAAGACAATGCCTGGCACAATATGAGAGCTCAATAAATATTTGCTGAACTGAACTTGAGTTTCCATTATCACGATTATGTTGAATCATAACTTTCCGAAACTATAGAACTCTAGCATCTCAGGGTAAAAGGAGACCTTCAACATCACATAGTCTAACAAAAACGATGGTGGAGTACCAACTTCTATAACTCCAAGTAGTCATCTGAATATCTTCACTGACCAGCATTTTATATTTGTCAAAGCAGTCCATTCTATCTGAGGACAAGTCTAACAAGTAGAAATGCATTTCTTTGGCTATACCTAGCCAAAACAAATTCCTCTGTAGCTTGCCCTCTAACACCCTTGGGTCCTTGCTCCATGAGGATTTTATGAGTACAAATGCCTCAAATTTTGATCCCCCTCTCCTAGCGTATTTAAAAGTTAGAAAGCTCAAGGCTTTAATCAATACTCTACTTAGTAGTTCTGACTAGTACGTGATTTCAAAGTCAATATACCATTCATTGGTTAAATTATTCTTTTACTAAACAAAGACATATTGCCTAACAGTTATATGCAGAGCACTGGAGAAAATTGCATGGAGGATTCAAAATGTATTCCCTCAAGTTGAAGGACAACACACAATACAGGGGAAGTCAGCACAACTGGACTAAACCACAAGCTAAGAAGTTTCCTGAATATAGCCAAACACTTCGAGGGACAGAGTAGCAGGGGCAGGGGTCTGGGGACCACGGTTTCAGGAGACATCTAGGTCAACTGGCATAACAAAGTGTATTAAGAAAACTTTCTGCATCCCACTTTGGTGAGTGGCTTCTGGGGTCTTTAACACAGCCATCTAAGATGCATCAATTGGTCTCAACCCACCTGGGGTAAAGGAGAATGAATAACACCAAAGACACAATGAAAATATGAGTCCAAGAGACAGAAAGGGCCACAGAAACCAGAGACTCCATAAGTCTGAGACCAGAAGAACTAGATGGTGCCCAGCTACCACAATGACTACCCTGACAGGGAACACAACAGAGAATCCCTGATAGAGCAGGAAAAAAGCGGGATGCAGTATTTCAATACTAGTAAAAAGACCAAACTTAAAGGTCTAACTGAGACTGGAGGGACCCAGAGGGCATGGCTCTGGGACTTTCTGTTAGCCTAGAGCTAAAACCATTCCTGAAGGCAACTCTTCAGACAAATATTAGACTGTACTATAAGACATAAAATGATACTGGTGAGGAGTGTGCTTCTTAGCTCAAGTAGACTCATGAGACTAGGTGGCCAGCTCCTGATTGGAGGCAAAATGAGAAGGCAGAGGGGGACAGGAGCTGGGTTGAACGGACACAGGAGATACAGGGTGGAGAGAAGGAGCATGCTGTCACATTGTAGGGAGATCAACTAGGGTCACATAACAATGTACGAGAAATTGACTTGAATTATAAACTTTCATTTAAAGCACAATAAAAAAAATAAAAGATTTTTAAAAGCTTCACGAAAATTAAAATAAAAAAATGCTATTAAAAAAAATGTATTCCCTCAAGGAGTTTATGGCCTTATGTGGAATGGACAGAGGGATAAGACAGGGACACATATAACAATAACAGATATCATTATTGACTGCTTACATGTTTCTGCTCATTAAATTCCCCCTTTCTGCTATCCTCCTCAAAATAGGGTTTTGTTGGGATTTTGTTTTTGTTGGTATTGTTTCACATGTTCGAAACATACGTCTATCTCTACTGCACTTCTGAGTGGGCTGCAAAACCTTGAATTTTATAAAGGATTTATTTCGAGCAAACACATGAACAAACAAACAAAAAAAATAATGGGGAGCAAGCCTCTGTATAATTTGTTTCTATTGGGTGGTTTATTGGCTCCCAACATGGTATTTAGAGAGAGAAATAACCCCCTCACTCTTGTCCAGAGTGTTGGCTCCACTGGCAACCACGGCCTCATCTGGAGGCCACAGCACTGAGCCTGGCTCATAGGGAGGACATAGGCAGTGGACGGCTCCCAGCTATACTCGCAAAGCTCCAAATTTCAATTTATTGAAACTCAAAATGAACCAACATCCTGGAACTTACTGGAGCTTACTAAGAGTTTTTTTCTTGAAAGACCAAAACCAAAAACCAAACGCACTGCCGTCGAGTTGATTCCGACTCATAGCAAGTAGAACTTCCCCATAGAGTTTCCGAGGAGCACCTGGTGGATTAGAACTGCCGACTTTTGGTTAGCAGCCATAGCACTTAACCACTACACCACCAGGGTTTCCTTCTTGAAAGCGAGGGAGGAAAAAAAATGCATTCAGAAAGATTTAGACAGGGAATAGTGCTGAATCTTTCATACATTAGAGCCTAATTGTGGGCTTATTTCTGCCTTGCAAATCACACCCAGTGGAGGCTCAAGCTTATAATGGAAAGCTGGAGCTTTTTACAGCGTTGGTTATAGGTAATTGCTATGAAATTACAGTTATTTTGCCTTCCCCTAGCAACCCCAAAAGCCCCACTCTCTATTCAGTTCTCACTTTCCCTTAATGCTAGAAATAGACCCACTCTAAGTAGCTGAGACAGCGTGGGCTCTGTTACATAAAATCTGAAAGGTGGGAGGCACCATTGTGTGTGCAACACCTGCTCACAGAGCTAAAGTTACTGACAGTGCCTTAGCCTGCAGGCCACACTCCAAACAGATAACTATTAATTTAATAACAGCTTGGTGCTAACTTTAGTTTCTGGTGTCAGTTTCCTAAAACTTTCCCAAGAAGCACTTGACAGATACCTGGTTCTTGGTCCTTTAAATCTTCCTTCCCAGGGTTAGTTAAAACGTAAGTGTACAAAAACAAAAGCCACATCCATGTATTGTCAGCTATTTTTCTCGGGGCGGGAGGGAGCATCAGAGGGCAGTGAGAATAAGAGAATTAAAGGAGGAACCAGTAAAATATTGGAATTCCCATTAGCTGAACAACAACAAAAAAACATGTATTTTAATACAAATTTTATAATAATATAATAAATTTTTATAGGGAGAGTTATACAGAATAACAACAACTAATGTCTATAGTATAAGTCCCTTGACCAGCATCTGAAAGGCTAGCTGAAGGTTGTTCAAACCCACCCAGAGGCACCTTGGAAGAAAGGCCTGGTGATCTGCTTCCAAAAGGTCACAGCCTTGAAAACCCTAAGGAGTAATTCTGCTCTGCACACATGGGATCACCGTGCATTGAAATCGACTCCGTGGCAACCAACAACAACAATGTCTATATTGCCAGGCATTATTCTAAGTGCTTTACATATATTATTAACACATTTATTCTTTATGATAATCCTGTGAAGTGTGATCTTATCCCCCTTTCACAGGTGAGGAAACTGAGGCTCAGAAATGTGAGGTACTTGGCCTAAGGGCTCCATGATGGTGACGCCAGGATTGAACCCAGGTGATTTTGCTCCAGATTCAAGGCTCTTAACTACTGCACCCTAAATTCCACCTGAGGACCCAGATGGGTAGCATTTTCCCAAGGTCACAAAGCTGGGAGGTGATGGTGCTAGAGTTACACACACATTCCATACCCTCCATGTGCATTCAACTATGCCAGAGGTATAGGGGTGAGGCCAGCTTTCATAGCCCCCAACAAGTTCGTTATGTTTTATTGATATAGCCTGAAATCATGATTCTAGACCTAGTAAACAAAAATATCCAAAGGGCCAGTAGAAGCAAATATGTGAAGATTTGGTAACTTGCCTTCACTATCCTTGTATTCCTCTTTTAGCTTCCTCAAACTTACTGTTGTTGTTGTTGTTAGGTGCCGTCGAGTCAGTTCCGACTCATAGCGACCCCATGCACAACAGAACGAAACACTGCCCCGTCCTGCGCCATCCTTACAATCGTTGTTATGCTTGAGCTCATTGTTGCAGCCACTGTGTCAATCCACCTTGTTGAGGGTCCTCCTCTTTTCCGCCGACCCTGTGCTCTGCCAAGCATGATGTGCTTCTCCAGGGACTGATCCCTCCCGACAACATGTCCAAAGTATGTAAGACGCAGTCTCGCCATCCTTGCTTCTAAGGAGCATTCTGGCTGTACTTCTTCCAAGACAGATTTGTTCGTTCTTTTGGCGGTCCATGGAGTATTCAAAATTCTTCGTCGACACCACAATTCAAAGGCATCAACTCTTCTTCCGTCTTCCTTATTCATTGTCCAGCTTTCACATGCAAATGATGCGATTGAAAATACCGTGGCTTGGGTAAGGCGCACCTCAGTCTTCAGGGTGACATCTTTGCTCTTCAACACTTTGAAGAGGTCCTTTGCAGCAGATTTGCCCAATGCAATGCGTTCAAACTTACTAGCCCTGATAAACCGTTTGTTAAACTCATGAATTAAATGAGCTGAAGCTGTGGCAGCCATTTGAAATATTAACGGAAAAGAACTAAGTGGGGCTCAGAGGGACCCTATGCCCTGAAAACTGTGACAGAAAATCCAGATGGACTTTGGTCCGAAGAGGCTGCAGACAGGCTAAAAGTGGTGTACTGGGTTGACTAGTACCCCTCCCCCCAAATTCACATCCACCCAGAACCTGTGAATGTGAATTTATTTGGAAATAGAGTCTTTGTAGATGTAATCAAGTTAAGATGAGATCATACTGAATTAGGGTGGGCCTTAAATCCAATATGACTGGTGTCCTTCAACTAAGAGGGAAATTTGGACACAGAGACACAGACACAGTAGAGAAAAGGCCATGTGAAGACAGACACGCTGACTGGGGTGATGCATCTACCAGCCAAGGAATGCCAAGGATTGCTGGCAAACCACCAAAAGCTAGAGGAGACAAGAAAGTATCCTCCCCTAGAGTCTTCATAGAGTATGGCCCTGCCAACACCTGTATTCCAGACTTCTCCTCTTCAGAACTATGAGACAATAAATTTCTGTTGTTATAAGCCTCACAGTTTGTGGTAATATGATACAGCAGCCCTAGGAGACTAATATACATGGAGAAGTGACAAAAGGAGAACAGAGTACAGATAATGGCAAACTTTCCAAGTTCACCATCCTGCTTTGCCATGAGCCTAGTGTACATGTGCACAACTGCCCACTACGACCCCAAAGTACTTCCTGTTCCCTACATATAGTACATAAATTTAATATAAAATATTATGCAGTTTATAACATTACATATGACAAGGTCAATAATAGCACAATGTAATTATATAGGTTGTATAATTACACATTATGTTACATGCTGTTGTGTGGGACAAAGAACTTGATCTGGCATTTTCTCTCTGGCTTTCTGAAAATAACCCATTGCCATCAAGTTGATTCCAACTCATAGCAACCCTATAGGACAGGATAGAATTGTGCCATAGGGTTTTCAAAGCTGTAATCTTTACAGAAGCTGATGGCCACATCTTTCTCCCACAGAGTCGCTGGTGGGTTTGAACCACCAACCTTTTAGTTAGCAGCCAAGCACTTTAATTACAGCACCACCAGGTCTCAAGTATAGGTAATAGTCCCCATGAATTTTGGTGAGCCATCGTACAGAATTAATGAACTAACAAGGGGCAGTGGAACTGTAACTTAGCTCAGGGTAGATGGCTGATTCAGAGAAAGACTGCTAAGACAGTTGATTTGTGAATACCCAGCTCTAGGTGGCTGAGCGACAGAGTAAGGCTGCACAAGCAGTCACCAAAGGATAGAGTTCTTCTAGCTTGTGACCTATCCCGGGGGACCATAGTGGGGGAGACGGCTGGTCTGAAGTGCTGGGAGTCATGCAGACTCCTCAGCCTATGGCTGATAATTGATGACCTGGCTCCGGGTGGCTGGGGCACTGGGTGGTTAGGGTGAAAGAGGAAGTGCCACAAAGAAGCAGCTGGCAAAGAGGAATGGAGATACGGGAAGGTGAAGCTTAGGTCCACTTTCAGGTGGGAATTGGATTTAGGCCGATCCTTGCCATGTAGTTATCGATAGAGGTGGGGTTTGCCCACCTTGCCTTTTAGTAGTGCAGTTAGTAACAGCACTGCAGCTGTACAATTCATATTGTATACTATGAGGTATTGCCTTTCATGAAGTCTCTCTCTATATCTGCAGAACTTGGCTCCCCACAAAAGATGGCCCATGTTTTGTTTATTTTGCCTTCAGCAGTAAGGAGCACAGGTGCCTGACTTGTGGCTACTCAGTGCCTGTATAAATGGACGCATGCTGAGGTGAGGGTGATATTGTGCCCTTTTTATGCCTAAGAGTATCTTGAAATTCTGATGCTGTCATTCTGAAGAGGATCCTGTACAAAAAAACTTGTGTTGTGTAGGGCACTATAGCAGGAGATAGTGGTTCTAGTCCCCTCTCTGCCTCTAACTTGCCATGTGACCTTGGGCAAATAAGTCACCTCCCCTTTCTTGGCCTCATTTCCTCAGAGGCAAAAGGAGGAAGTAGATTTCCTTCTCTGAGATCCATTGTCTCCATAACTTCCTGAAATTTTGTGAATTCAAGTGGCTAATGGAGATTTATTTAAGACACTGGTTCTAAAATGTTTTCATCTCAGAACCCTTTTATGCCTTTAAATGTTATTGAGGATCTCAAAGAGCTTTTTTTTAAATGTGGGTTGTAGCTATCACTATTTACTAGATTATAAATTAAAACTGAAAAATGCTTTAAGTATTGATTTAAATACAACAATAATAAACCCATTACATGTTAACATAGCATTTTAATATAAAAGAATTATATTTTTGAAAACAAAAGAAATTTAGTGAGAAGAGTGAGATAGTTTTATGTTTTTGCAAAATCTTTAATATCTGTCTTAATAGAAGTCAGCCGGCTCTCAACTGCACCTGCATTTGATCTGCTGCTATTCGGCTGAAGTACATAAAGAAAATCTGGCATAATACAAATATGTAGTTGGAAAAGGAAGGAGTTTTTTAACAGCCTTTTTACAGCCTATTCTTCTTCAATGTGTACACTTAAACTCAACAAGTGGTAGTTCTTAAAAGTTGGTTGATATGTGGAATTTGAAAACATAACAGAAAGAAATGATTTTTTCCTGTTTCACTAAAATCCATTGGTCTGTTTTGTATTTTAAAGGGATCTTTCACCCATGAATGATTTTGTAACATCATGAATTTTCCATTTGGAAAGTAGTGTTTCACTGAGCTACACAGGTATCTGTTCCATATGCTTACATATTTCATCACACAATATCAAAAATATCTCATTCAGTAATATCACCACCAGTTTCACCAGAAAAATATCGGGAAGCTGCCAAGCTCAAGGTGGTGAATACAAGTTTTCCAAAATTTTAATTTTCTCTTGAATATTTGTACTTTATCATTGGTGTTATGGATGGAATTTTGTCCCCCAAAAATATGTGCTATAAATCCTAACCCCTATGCCTGTGGTTATAATCCCATTTGGTAATGGGTTATCTATGTCAATAAGACAGGGTTAGTATAGCGTCTGTCTTGAGCCAATCTCTTTTGAGATATAAAAGAGATTAAACAAGTGTGCAAGAAGCAGAGATGAGGGAAGATTGCTGTCAAGCCACATGGAGATCTCCAAGGAACTAGGAAAAAAGCTGAAGGCTCTGGACCTTCCCCCAGAGCCAACAGAGAGAGGAAGCCTTCCTCTAGACAACCAGCACCCTGAATTTGGACTTCTAGCCTCCTAAACTATGAGAAAATAAATCTCTGTTCGTTAAAGCCATCAACTTCTGGTATTTCTATTATAGCAGCACTAGATAACTAAGATAATTGGCAATAAATGCTATCAATTATTACCCTTGAAGTGACAAGCTGACTTCATTGATTTTCCAGAAAAGATCTGGCAAATAACAAGTCTGAATGATCATAGCTTGCCTGCCGTTCACTCTTTCAATTAAAACCATGTTCCATGAAAGAAGTGTCTGGTTCTGCTCACAACTCAACCACACAAATGCTTTTCCTTTGACAACCATCGTATTTTGGAATGCAACGAAGAGCTGTATGTGAACTTTCTATTTCATCCCCCAGAATATTTGAAAGACATATACTCAAGAGTTGAGATTTAACGGCATTATAAAACTTTTACTGCTTTTCCTAAATGAGACTGGGTTTTTGGTTTTTTGTCCTGCATGTGCATGACTACTTGTACCATTTGATGTCATTGCCTTGATTTGTTCTAAGGCACCAGCATACACTAAAAGTCAGCACAGAGAGGGCTACCACCTTGATATTACTTTGAAAATAGTTGTGACGTCTCAGAACCCCTAAAGATGTAATCAAATTTAGATGAGTTCATACTGGATCAGGGTGGACCCTAAATCCAATATGACTGGGCGTCCTTCTCAGAAGAGGAGAATTTGAACACAGAAGCACAGACACGCATGGGAGAAGGCCACGTGAAGACAGGTGCAGAGAACAGAGTGAGGTATCTACCAGTCAAGGAACGCCAAGATTGCCAGCAAACCACCAAAAGCTAGAAGAGGCAAGGAAGGATCTCAGGGGACCCTAGGAGTCCATGGACAAGATTTGAGAACTGTTGGTTTATGAAATCCCTTGAACAGACCAGGTATATAGAGCTTGGTGTCCAGGCAATAAGGGGAGGCTGATAATCATCATCCTAAAGTCACTTGTAGGCAGCCAGTTCCAGAAGAAAGAATAGCAGGAAATGGACAGATGACATTTAAGTTTGACAGATGCTATATCAGTTATCAATGTATTGCCCCTCAGCTCCAAATGTACCCTTTAATATATCCTCTGTGGGAACAGAAGGGATTCCTTTAAGCATTTCTTCTTTAAGGTGAGGACCAGATTACATATTCTCAGTAGAGAGCACTGGAGATACACTAGAGGGAGAGGGACCCTCCTGCTGTTTCTCGCCTAGGCTGGAGGTCGGTGGTGCAGGCATGAGGACATCCAGTGCAGTCTGCCCCAGCCACAAGCCCAGAACATGATCCCTCTGCCACCTTGTAGCCCCAGCCTGGTGAAAACCTTTCCTCAGCATTCTTGACACAGAAACCAAAGCCCCCATGCACCTGCATGCAGCCCGCCTGTGGCCCAGGGGGTCACACAGATTTGCCACACCCTCTGTAAGCCCCCACATGCCTCACATGCTCTAAAGCCCTTCTGCCCCCGCTGACACCCGCTGGACTCCCACTGTACGCCCTTAACTCCTGCTGCTGACCACCTGCTCCCTGCCCGAGCTCTGGAGGGTGGTCTACTGCTTGCCCAGCAACTCCACATCAGCTGTGACCTGACCACACCAGCAAACTTCTCTGCCACCTGGTGGGTTGAGCACACCTTCTCCAATGAGGTCTGAACCCCTTGAAGTTTGTACTTCGTTGGCTGCTCTCCCTCGGCCCTAGGGTGTCGTTACCATGGAGTCGGCTCTGACTCACTGTGACCTTATGTATAACAGACTGAAATGCTGCCTGGTCTCATGCCATTTCCATGATGATTGGTATGTTTGGGTCCGTTGTTGTAGCTGTTGTGTCTACCCATCTCACTGAGGGTTTCCTAAAGTTTCCTTATATCTATGGTTACACTTTTATCACAGTTAATATTTCTTTATATTAAACCTCTCCTTTTTAACCTACGGTGTGGTTTCTTCCTCCTGATTAGACCCAGACAACTACAGACGCCTCAGTGTCTGAGATTTCAAAATGCGAGATTTTTATGCTCTTTGATTCCTTTAAAAATCTGGCAAGGTTAAGTCTTGGATGAGGTACTAGAAGAAAGGAACTTCAATTTTTTCCAGAAAGTTAATTAAGTCACCATTTACATCACATTTCGACTGTTGGTTGTTTCAGGCCATGAAACTTGACCCTGAAGACTCAAGGGATTCCACAGTCATTTGGTCAAGTTAGTGATAAAAATTCTTAACAGTGGAGCTGGAACTGACCTCAGGGATGGAACAGCCCAGCTCTTTCTTTTTTACTCATAAGGAAATAGGTCATTAAAGGTTAAATGACTTGTCTATGGTTGCACAACCTGGTTTTATGGCAGAATCAGGGATATAATTCCTGCTTCCCAATTCTTAGTCTTCTAATACACTAGGCTGATTGTTATCTTACAGGAAAGAGAGCCAAAGTGGCAAAGGCCATGAGAAGAGAACTTTCTTTGGATATAAAATGACTCATCTATGTACCACTGTTTAAAGTCAAGAAAGGTGTGTGTCAGGGTTGTAACTTTTCACCATACTTATTCAACCTGTATGCTGAGCAAATAATCTGAGAAGCTGGACTATATGAAGAAGAACTGGCATCAGGATTGGAGGAAGACTCATTAACAACATGTGTTAAGCAGATGACACAACCTTGCTTGCTGAAAGTGTAGAGGGCTTGAAGCACTTTCTCATGGAGATCAAAGACCACAGCCTTCAGTATGGATCCCACCTCAACATAAAGAAAAGAAAAATCTTCACAATGAGACTAATAAGTAACATCATGATAAATGGAGAAAAGGCTGAAGTTGTCAAGGATTTCATTTTACTTGGATCCACTATCAACACCCATGGAAGCAGCAGTCAAGAAATCAAATGACGTATCACATTGGGCAAATCTGCTCCAAAAGACCTCTTTAAAGTATTAAAAAGCAAAGATGACACTTTGAGGACTAAGGTGCACCTGACCCAAGGCATGGTGTTTTCAATCGCCTTATATGCGTGTAAAAGCTGGACAATGAATAAAGAAGACCAGAGAAGAACTGATGCATTTGAATTACGGTGTTGGCGAAGAATATTGAATATACTGTGGACTTCCAGAAGAACAAACAAATCTGTCTTAGAAGAAGGACAGCCAGAATGCTCATTAGAAGCAAGGATGGCAAGACTTTATCTCACATTCTTTGGACATGTTATGAGGAGGGACCAGTCCCTGAAGAAGGACATCATGCTTGGTAAAATAGAGGGTCAGCAAAAAAGAGGAAGACCCTCAATGAGATGGATTGACATACTGTCTGCAACAATGGGCTCAAGCATAACAACTGTGAGGCTGGTGCGGGACCATGCAGTGTTTAGTTCTGTCGTACATAGGTCACTATGAGTCAGAACTGACTGGACAACACCTAACAACAACAACATAAACCACTGAGCAGATTCATAGCATATGGAAGGGAGCTGCCCACTTCTTATTAGTGTAAATCAGACAATATTACTTATTATTGTTATATTTAATAACAAATGATCTGGCCTTCCTTCATCTTGTTGGTAAGCCTTCCATTAGTATGGATGTGACTTGGCAATTTATGTTCACATGAGGGTGGGGAGGTTTATCCTTGCAAAATCAACACTCCTTTTCTCAATGGCCAGAAAAGGCTTAACTCACTGGGTCATTTGGGCATTTTTCAATAAACAGTCAGGTAACAAGTATATATTTGAGTCTTTAGGGATTCTAAAGCATCTATCTAAAGTTGAACATAAAAGCTGACTCAGCCCTATGGAGATGGCTGCCTGTGCTGGGTGATATGAAGAATCCCCGGTGAATTTAAAAATATTACCTGAGATGGGTAACTCATTAATCCAGTATCTGTCATTGTCACCTTAGCTCATCAGATGGTTTTATAAACAACGAAATATAGTTTTGTCAATATCCCCTCCCAAAGGAACTTCTAGACTCCATATCCAGAAGGCTACTCAGTTTAGGAGAGAAGAGGCCAGTGATACCCTTGACCCGGTGAGAAACAAGCTTGGTCTGACAGTGTCTGTAAACCTAGGACCACCTACAACTTATATGTTGCGTAACATTGTAGTACTTGAGACCTGGGGCAGGGGGAGGAGTCTCTATTTACCCTCCTGTTTTTCACCACACTCTCTGAGAAAGAACTGCCGTTTCTAACTTGACACCAATGTCCTCTCTTCCAACTTCTTCTTTCCCCTCCTACATGGCTTTTTTTTTTTTTTTTTTTTTCCTATTCTTTCACGTCCAAATTATTTGAGTAAGCGAATGAATTTATTTTAAGCTGCTTGCCAGTCCTGATTCTGCTTAACACCCTCTTTTAAAATGATTCCTTTTCAGGGCTTTAGTGATTTTTTTTTTTCTTTGTGTCTTCATCCTACCTGAGTTTTTCCTTGTAGCCGTGACTTTGGCTTATTTCTTATTCTTAAAACTCAGCCCTGTGCAGCCTCCCTGTCACCTATTGTCTCTCATGCACTGGGGCCAGCTTCCTGGGCATGAAAATCTGTGCAGTCACACAGGGCCCCGTCCTCAGAAGAGCCTGGACTTGATTTTATGCTCTGCTACTGAATTGACTCGATGGTAATGGGTTTGGTTTTTGGGTGGTTTTTGGTTTGGATTGTTATCTTAAGAAGCCCTGGTGGTGCAATGGTTAAGCCCTTGCTGCTAATTGAAAGGTTAGCAGTTTGAACTCTCCAGCCGCTCCAGGGAAAGAAGACCTGGCAATCTGCTTCTGTAAAGACTACAGCCCAGGAAACCCTGTGGGGCAGTTCTACTCTGTCACACAGGGGCACTGTGAGTCAAAAATCAACTTGATGCCACAGAACAACAGCATCGTCTTGAAATTCTTAATTTTTGAACAGAGTCCTTCATTTTCACTTTGTACAGGGCCCCACAGATTGTGCGGGGCGTTGTACATGTGGCTCCCTTGTTCCTTTTGCTGGTATCCTCCTATTTCTGCCCTTTCCCTCCCCAGCTAACTGCTCTTCCCACTCTCCGTTAGGTGTCCTTTGAATAATTCATCTACCCCTGGCAACATAATTATCCTCCCCAAGTCAGCAATGCTTTTGGTTTTGGGGCCTATAAACATGCTCTTTTCCCTTAGCTTAAAAAAGAAAAAAAAAAAAAAAAGAGGAAAGAAAGAAAAAGGAAAGAGAGAGGGAAAATGTTCAACGGCTGCAGGGCTTTCTCGGTTCAAGTGTTCTTTGTTGGTTACATCACCTATCCTGCCTCACTCCAATGGTTAAAAAAAGTTGCCATTGAGTCCATTCTGACTTATGGTGACCCTGTGGGTTTCAGAGTAGAACTATGCTGGAGCACCCTGGGGTTTTCAGTGGCTGTGATCTTTTAGATCACCAATCTCTTTTTGCCTCTGGGTGTACTCGAGCCACCCACCTTTCAGCTAGTAACCAAGTACTTAACCATATGTGCCACTCAGGGACTCTAGACCCCAATGTTACAGGATATTAATTTCTTATACTTCATTATACACTATTTTAGAATTTGCTTCTTTTCAATTAGATATTTTGCCAGGTACCTGAGGAGAAGGGGCCATATTATTATTGTTTTTTTCATTTTCTGAAGCCCTGGGATCCCACTAAGCACTCAAGAAATATAAGTTTGATTTCCCCGGTGTGTCTTCAAAGTGACTCCTTCATGCATCGGAAGGCAGAATGGCTCTCGGCTCTCCTGTCATAAAATCATGAACCCACACCAAGCCTTGGGAGACCCCAATGTCTAGCCCTCTGCCTCTAAGTTTGGCTCTTTCTGGTATACTAGATCCCCAGGTATAATATTTAACAGCTAAATTCCATTGCACTAGGGGCAGGCTTAAGTTCTCAACTGAACACCAGGTCAGAGCTCCATGGAGCAGTGCAAAGGGTATGGTGTCAGAGCCATGCAGACTTGGGTTCAAATTCCAGCCCTGACACCAATCAGCTGTGTCTGGCAGATTTTATTTCCCAAGTGGCCACAGCGCTACTTCCAGTCCTATATGCTCCTTCTAGAGTCTAGCACATCCTCATCCAAAAGTGGAGTCTATTTTTCCCTTCTCATTGAAATGGGGCATGCCTTTGTGGCTGCCCTGATGAGTGGAATATGGCAGAAGTGACGCTATGTGTAAGTTTAGAGACTAGGTCATAAAGAATGATGCAGTTTCCCCCTGGCTCTCTCTCTCTTGGGATGCTTGCCCTTGGATCCCAGCCCTCATGTTGTGAGGAAGCCCAGAGCCTCTGAAGAGGTATTGTGTAGTGTTCCAGCTGATAGTCCCAGCTAAGTTCTTAACTAAAAGCTGGCACTAACCTATAGACATGTGAGTGGGTGTGACTTCAAATGATTTCAGCCCTGTCTTTGAGCTGTCCCGAATGATAACTTTGTGAAGTAAAGATGAGCTGTTTCCACCGAGCCCTACCCAAATTACAGGTTCATGAGCCACTAAGTTTGGGGTTGTTTGTTATCCAGCAGATAACTGATACATTTAGCCTCAGTTTCCTCATCTGCAATCTGGGGACAGTGATATCCACCTTCAGGGTTATTATATGACTCGAGGATCCAAATCAAACCAAACCCATTACCACTGAGTCGATTTTGACTCATAGCAACCATATAGGACAGAGTAGAACTGCCCCAAATGGTTTCCAAGGAGCACCTGGTGGATTCGAACTGCTGACCTCTTGGTCAGCAGCTGTAGCTTTTAACCACTATGCCACCAGGTTTTCCTGACTGGATGATAGTATATATTAAAAAAATGGTATCTGCTTTATAAATTTGCAGCTCTTCTCATTATTACCATAGAAAACAAACGTTTAGAGAGAGCTAATAAAAAAGAATTATCTGTTTGTGAAACGCTATGCCTTAGTAAAGAGTCAACAGACCTCTCTTTGATGGCGCAAAAATTTAATACTACCTCGGTGTTCAGGGTTTCGTGTGGGAAACAACAGAACAATCGACAGAGAAAGCAAACATAGGAAGAATTATGGCCACTGCATGTTGGCTGGAGAAGAGGGTTCCTAAACCAGGTTGGTCTCACATTTACTATGAAGGGAGATAGGGGAAAGTGGCTTGTATTTGGTTAGCTGCAGGTAAAATTACAGGCATGTGCATGTCCGTTCTCAACAAAGCCATTGAGCTTCTGGACAGAGCAACATTATCCAACCAAACATTGTTTTGAGTAGTTCAGGAGCCAAAGGTGAGAAGGGCTGGAACCCCAGGCAGATTGATGGGCAAAGCCAAGGAATCGCGTCTATGGCAGATTCCAGGTGATTTTCTATAGAAGCCCAGTGGAAGGAAGTCTTTGTGTTCTTTCAAGCTCCAGGAACCTTTGTCACAAACGTTTACAGGACTGCCATGTTATTCTTCAGGCCTAATTATGGCTCACAATGCTGGAATCAGGAAAACTGAAAGCTGGAATTCTTCCATCGCAGAAGTGTACCAAAGCACAGGAAACCAAAGTGCGATACAAATCTGCAGCCTCAAATAAACAGAATTCCTTCCCACGTGGGCTTAATTTGAAGAAGATATCTTCTCACTTGAACCTTCCCTTGGAGAATCCAGTCCTGATGGACGAAACATGCTTTCTACTTAATTAGCCGCCTGTCAAATTTTCTTTTCCTCTACCGGCATATATTCTATTTGTTATTCAAGATGTTGTGGAAATTAGTTCCAGCTCTTGATCATGAAATCATTTCCTCTATGTTCACAGAATGACCCTGTAATTCTTATAATCTTCCTACCAAATAAGCGTATCTTGACACGGGCTCTGCTTCGCCTACAAGCGTTGGTGTTTGGAAGCCGGCGATAGCCGAAATTCCTCAATTATTACCCGTCCTCCCCTCTGCTCTGGCTGTCTGAATGCTGAGTTTTTCATACTGCGTCTTAAAAGCCTCAGCTGACCTGGAAAGACTTTAGAGAGATCACAAGATATGTCATCCTACCTCTCAGTTGTGCTCAGTAAGCTCTCATCAACCCACAACTCCTAAATAAAAAAATATGACAGGTTAAAAGTTTACGGCCCTAAAATCAGATCTGAGTCATGAGATTTATCAAATAGTTACTTAAACCCTGGGCCCTCTGAAAAATTTTTGTAAAAATTAATATTTTATAACATGTCAATGGAGTACTTGCCAAGAGCTTGAAAATTCTACTCACAAAAAAATGGAATATCTGGGGTCCACTCTTGGAGAGTGTGATTTAATTAATCTGGGATAGGGTTTAGACATCAGCATTTTTCCCCCAGTGCTCTCCAGGTGTTCATCTAGGACTGAGAACCTAACCTAGCGATGCTCACAATTAAGGGTGTACAACAAATTCACCTAAGAAACTTAAGAAATGAAACAAACAAATAAACAAACAGAAAAAAGCTCTGAGCCCACTGCAGACAATGAATCAGAATTCCTGGTTTGGGATGTGTGTGACAGGTTGGATCAGGGTACATAGTGCTTGGACGTTGCTTCATCCTACTTTTTTTTTTCTTTTTAATTTTTACAAAAAATTTATTGTGGTGAAATATATATAGCAAAACATTTGCCACTTCACCCTTTTTATGTGTATAATTCTGGGACGTTAATTACTTTGACCACTTTGTGCAACCATCACCACTATCCATTTTCAAATTTTCCCTCACCCTTAAGCCATACACCCCTAACTTTCCCTCCTACCCACCCTTGGTAACCACTAATAAGCTCTGATCTCTATGCATTTACCTATTCGAGATACTTCATATAAGTAGAATCAACACCTCATTTCTCTTTATGGCTGAGTAATATTTCAGAAAACCCTGGGTGGAGCAAATTGTTCACGTGCTCTGCCGATAACCGAAAGGTTTGAGGTTTAAACTAACTCAGTGGCACCTTGTAAGAAGCACCTGGCAATCTATTTTTTTAAAAAATCAGCCACTGAAAACCCTGTGGACACCGACACGCACAGATTGCCACTAGACAGCAACTGGCTGGGCTTTTTAGTAGTTCATTGTATGGATACACCAGATTTTGTTTATCCCTACTCTTTTTGCTTTCTGTTCCCTTTTCTAAACCGGAAGCTCCTTGATAAGGCCCCCCTACCTGCCAACCCACTTACAAGTCTGTTCCTTTTTCATCTTCAGTCCCTGCCGAGGCCCTGAAAGAAGTGCCCCATGTTGAGTCATTCAGGGATGGAGAGCACATTTTGGATAAAGACGTCTGAAGAACCTCCAGTCAGTGCAGTCATAACAATGCCAGAGTTTCACCCACCAGCTGACGTGGTTTTGGTCGCACCTCCACACAGAGCAATTAAGTTTTGTGGGGAGGGTCCTCCCTGAGGTTGACAAAGAGAGCGCTGAGACTGGGTTCAGAAATCATAGTCAGTCAGCTCAAGTGCTCCCCAGCTCAGTGCAGCCTCTGGCCATATGTTCTCTCTCCACGCACTTTCTCCTTCCTACCAACAATGGCTATAAACTTTGCTTTTTCTAAAATGCAGGCTCTCCATACCACCATCCTTTGCCGTGGAGCCAACTCTGACACACAGCAACCCTACAGGACAGAGTAGAACTGCCCCATTTGGTTTCCAAGGCTGTAATCTTTACAAAAGCAGATTGTCATCTCTTTCTCCCGTGGAGGCCGGTGGGATTGAATAGCCGAGAACTTAACCACTGCGCCACCAGGGCAAACATAGGCCAAAAAGCCTTATGTTTGGCTTTTCTGGCTGCCTGGAGTAGTAGAGGGCTGTAGTTCCACTCTCAACCATATATAGTCACCCGGCCACTTGGGCAGGGCGAATTCACGAAGCTTGATGAGCATCTTCACCTGCTGTGTGCCAGATTGGAGTGCAGTGATGAATGAGACACAGGCCCTCTCCTTGAGAAGCTGACATTCAGTGAGGATGGAAAATTGTACGGAGACGGTGCGCAGGTCATGAGTATAATGCGATGATAGAACATGGGTGGAATGGGGAACGTGAAGCAACCCTTTCGAAGATTCAGGGAAGGTTTTCGGGAACAACAATCCTTGAAATGAGCCTTGAAGTGGAAGCAGCGGGTAAGGACATCCAGGCAGAATATGCGAGGCTTGATAAAACTATGTGGGGCATGTAGACAACTGCAAGTATTTAGTCTTGTCATTCCTGCTCTATCAGGGAAACCCACACGGGAATTCACCAGCTTTTTTTCTTCCTCCAGTCTGAGGATCCCAGTCCTTTCAAGACCAATGACAGGCAAAGCCACAAAGCAGTCAAGGGCCCACCACCTAGGGGCTCCTGGCTCTGCTATTCCAACCGTCATTGGTCTCTAACTGTACAGCCAGCCTTGAACAGCACGGCTCTTCCCCACTGCCATCTCTCAAAGCCATCTCTGAAAGCATTCCCAGTCAAGTATGATGACGGACAATTGTTTAACATTTATTCCTCCTGGTATGTTTTTATTTAGCATTACCTATCAGATATTTGACAGCCATGGGTTTGGGTTTTGGCATCTGCCAGAAGGTGGGTGAGGATTTGGGAAAGGAAGAGAAAGGGCAACAGTAGCTTCCTGGAGAACTTGAAACCAGACAGACCTATCACACCCTATGTAAGATCCAGCCAACTTCTGACCTCTGCAGCTCATAATGGCAAGAGTTTATAATGGTTGCCCCAGGCCAAAGGGCCATAGGTACTTCTTATCACAGAGTTGTTTAAATCTCCATTTAAAATTCCCTGTTTAAAATTACTTAAGGGTTGACTGGAATGGCAAGACCTGAAAACAAAGCAACAAACACAAACTCATTGCGTCATTGCATCGAGTAGATTCAGACTCACAGCGACCCTATAGGACAGAGTAGAACTGCCCCATAGAGTTTCCAAGGAGCGCCAAGTGGATTCGAACTGCTGACCTCTTGGTTAGCAGCCATAGCACTTAACCACTATGCCACCAAGGTTTCCAACAACTCATTCCTCTTTAATTAATTTGGAGGTGAGAGACAATAGAGATGCTTCATTTTGCCTTTGATATGAACACTATGAATTTGGAATAGTTATGTTTTCCTATACATGTGCAGTAAGACATCAGTTAGCCATAATGTGAATTGACTGCCTTGGTTAGCCCTTTAACCAAAGAGGGCACTTTAATTAAAAAAAAAATTAAAAAAGCAGATTAGGAGTCCTGAGTTCCAGACCTGCTTTTGGCACAAAGAGCTTTGTGGTCTAGGGCATGTAATTTCCTCTCGCTGGGCCTTAATTTTCTTATTTCTAAAGTGAATAAATTAGAAGAGATGATCTTAAAAACCCTCTAAAATATGTCTGGAAGAAGGTCACTATTATTGAATTTTTTATTTGTGTCTAAGAATTTCAATGGCTGAACAGGACTCAATGCACTAGTACAATCCCCAGCACCCAGCACCACTCCTGGCTCATACATTAATGAATGCCTGCTGAGAGGATGAGGAGCTTGTGGGCTAGCATTCTACCCTTGGGCATGTCTTTTTCCAAAAGGCAAGCAAGTGGACCTGTGAGGCAGGAGCTTGCACTGTAGGTTAAAGGGGAAACGAGGGCATAAACCAAGAACCAGACGAGACCACCTTCACCTGGCTCTTTAGGGCTTTGCTTTCTCACAGCTTTCCTCTAATGTCTTTTCACGGTACCTTCGAAAGCAGTCAAAGAAATTCATCTAACCCCCTGATTTTTCAGACTAGGCCAGCAGAGGTCCAAAGAGTTAGATGATTTTCCCAAGATCTCAGAGCTAATTGGTAGGGATGGAGTTTGAAATACAACAGAGATGGCTGAAATCTCAGCCCAAACCATCAGTATTAGTAATTTAGACATACTCTTAAAGCAGGCATGGATTACCCAATAAGCAAGGTACACACAGGCTTACTTGTGCTGATTTACTAATCTGTAGTGCACAATTTCATCTGTTTTTCACCATATCAACGATGTGGTGAAATTCAAGTGAAATTGTGCACTACAGATTAGTAAATAAACCCAATTAAACCCATGCTACCATGCTTACTGGGTAATCCACCCCTACTTAGAAGGTAATGAGAAATATAACTGAATTCCTTCAAAAGTCATCTTTAGAGATGGTCCTTTTTATTCCTTGCTTCCTTGTCATTTTTCTCTCTTGAAAGAATAAAATGTTGAAGGCTCAGGAAGAAAAAAAATCCTTCAACATTTTATCATTGGGCTCTTACAGGGTTTGGATTCAAATCAAGGTTTAGCCTGCTTTAATGTGGACAGAATCCACATTAAATCCATCAGGCTAGGGAATTCAAAATGACACTGCAGTTTCTGAGCCCCGGCAGAGAATACAAAATAGAAGGCGTGAAGCTAAATCCCTCCCTTCCGTACTCCTCCTTCTTCCTCACAGGGTTATTGGGAGGATGAAGAAAGATAACACAAGTAATGTGGTAGCACAGTGCCTGGTAGAGAGTAATACTACATGTCACTCAATTTGTCATCATCCTGCCCTCGGGGTTCAACCCTTCCTCCTCCCTCTCACTACCCCCGACCAGCACACAGAAGGCCACAGGCCTAGAGAAAGTCTTCTGTGCCATCGTTTAATAGGGAAATATTTCTGCCAGCTAAATTCCCCTGTCACGTGAGGCCATCTAATGGATTTCTTTCAAGCTTCTATAGAACTTACCATGAAGATTGTACCCCTGGGTGATTATATCTTCTACTTTAGAAGACAGCTTTTTAAAAAATAGCTTCACAGTTACAGACTTAGAAACTGAGCCGGGTTTTACATGAAGCAGGCCTAACTGAGTTTTCTCTATCTATGGGTTTTTTGTAGAAAAAGTCAGTCTGAGCTCACTCCCAGCTGAGCTTATGTTCAAGTTTGAGCCAGGTTATAATTGAAAAGAAATCTATCTTTTGTAATTTCCCAGACCCAAAGGGGAAATGAAAACCTTTTCTGAGTGGCAGACTAAGGCAGGAAATTTTCTATTTACTGTATCCTCATAAAAAAAATAATAAACCTGCCCCAGATGGAAGGAATACACAGTCACTGTACCAAAAAGAATCAGTAGACATTTAAACATTTCAGGAGGTAGCATATGATCAAGAACCCATGGTACTGAAAGAAGAAGTCCAAGTTTCACTGAAGGCATTGGCGAAAAACAAGGCTCCAGGGATTCATGGAATATCAGTTGAGATGTTTCAACAAACAGATGCAACGCTGGAAGCGCTCACTCATCTATGCCAAGAAATTTAGAAGACAGCTACCTGGCCAACTAACTGAAGAGATCCAATATTTGTGCCCATTCCAAAGGAAGGAGATTCAACAGAGTGTGGAAATTATTGAACAATATCATTAATACCACACGCAAGTGAAATTTTGCTAAAGATAATTCAAAACTGGTTAAAGCAGTACAACCACGGGGAACTGCCAGAAAGTCAAGTTAGATACAGGAGAAGGGGAACCAGGGATGTCATTGCTGATGTCAGATGGATCCTGGCTAAAAGCAGAGAATACCAGGAAGACGTTTATCTGTGTTTTAGTGATGTCCAAAGCCATCCAACTATGTAGATCACAGCAAATTACGGATAACATTGTGAAGAATGGGAATTCCAGAATACTTAATTGTACTAATGAGGAACCTATACATAGACCAAGAGGCAGTCGTTCAGACAGACCAAGGGGATACTGCATGGCTTAAAATCAGGAAAGGTGTGCGTCAGGGTTGTATTTTTTCGCCATACTCAATCTGTATGCTGAGCAAATGATCCAAGAAGCTGGACTATATGAAGAAGAATGGGGCATTAGGATTGGAGGAAAACTCATTAGAAGCCTGCAATATGCAGATGACACAACCTTGCTTGCTGAAAATGAAAAGGACTTGAAGCACTTACCAATGAAGATCAAAAACTACAGCCTTCGGTATGGATCACATCTCCACATAAAGAAAACAAAAATTCTCACAGCTGGACTAATAAGCAACATCATGTTAAATGGAGAAAAGCCTGAAGTTGTCAAGGATTTCATTTTACTTGGATCCACAATCAACAGCCATGGAAGCAGCAGTCAAGAAGTAAAACGATGTATTTCATTAGGCAAATCTGCTGCAAAAGACCTCTGTAAAGTGTTTAAAAAGCAAATATGTCACTTTGAAGACTAAGGTGCACCTGACCCATGGTATTTTCAACCACTTCATATGCATGTGAAAGCTACACAATGAATAAGGAAGTCTGAAGAAGAGTTGATGCCTTTGAATTATGGTATTGGTGAAGAATATTGAATATATGATGGACTCCCAGAAGAATGAATAAGTTTGTCTTGGAATGAGTACAGCCAGAATGCTCTTTAGAAGTGAGGATGGCAAGGCTTTGCCTCACGTACTTTCGACATGTTATGAGGAGGGACTAGTCCCTGAAGAAGGACATCATACTTGGTAAAGTGAAGGGTCAGTGAAAAAGAGGAAGCCCCTCAGTGAGACAGACTGATACAGTGGCTACAACAATTGGCTCAAACATAACAACGATTCTGAGGATGGTGCAGGACCAGGCAGTGCCTGTTGTACATAGGGTTGCTATGAGTTGGAAGTGACTCGATGGTACCTAAGAGCAACAACAACAATTATTCTGTGCATACAATAGTCCAGGCTGTCATCCAGGAAGCTACAACCTGGGATCAAAGATTAAAGAGCTAGTGTTTCTCTTCAGAAAGGGAATTTTTTCAAGACCTACCAAATTCCCTTCCAGTTAGAAAAGACAGGATTCTGCTTCCTGCCTAACCAGTGAGAGTCAGAAGTCCAGGTGCTAGCCCCAGTTGTCTGCAAGATAAATGTGCCCTTGAGCAAGTTATAAGGTCCCTGGGTAGTAAAAATGGTTAGTGGTCAACTACTGACCTAAAGGTTAGTGGTTCGAACTCACCTAGCAGCACCATGGAAGAAAGGCCTGGTGAACTGCTTCTATAAAGATTATAGCCAAGAAAACCCTATAGAGCGGTTCTGCTCTCTAACGCACGGGGTTGCCATGAGTCAGAATCAACTCAAAAGCAACCGGATTTGTTTGGGGGCAAGTCATTGCCTCAGTCTGGTCATCAGAATCCTCCCCTGTAAAATGAAGGGACGGCTAGATAATGCCTAGCTAGAAATTCTCTCAGTCTCTCCATACTCACTTCTTCAGCAATACTGATTAGGCCCAAAGGAGTTAGTAATGATCTTTTCTCATAAACAGCTCTAATATAAATTCTCCACTGTGTTTTTCCATGCCCAGGAGAAGAAACTGTAAGTGGCCATGACAAAGAAACAAAACTCCCCATGAGCTGATGCTGAAAAAAGTGGAACAGGGATTGTTCTCCTCCTGTTGTGGATCCTTTCTGTAAGTCTCAGGATTGGGAACGATGTTCTCAGAATACTTACGTTCATGAGCACCAAAAAATCTGTTTGGCTTCCACATCTTAATAACAGGATCCGTGGAATGGATCCCTCAAGCCAATTAATTCTGATATATCAAAAGATGTGAAGCCGTGTTTCTAGTTCTAGCAGAGATTGCTCCATCCATAGGTCTGGAATAGTAATCATTAAAGCATGTCACCTGTTATTTCCATTTAGTTTGAAGGTTAAAAAAAAAAAAGAATGTTCCACGTGTTTGTTAAAAATTATGACCATCTCCTCCACATCCCAACCCCCACCAGACCATCTGTACTACTGCAAGCTAGGATGACCCAAAGTCACAATAGCTTCCTTTTACTTGCAATACCTATTTAAGGAAGGAAGCCTATTGTTGGGCTATGTTTAGATAGATGATGCTAAGCAATGGCCTTCAAGCATTAAAAGCAGCGGACTTCTAGATCCTATCTAACTTTTAGGATCAGCTCCTTTAAACTAGCTTTAGATGGAGGCAATGGAATGGCAAAGAAGTTTTAACTCATACTTCATCTCCCATGCTGGAAGTATGATATAGAAAGATTCTGAGGTCTTAATAAGGACCAGTGGGAATGTCAGCATCATTTGCTGATTTTATGTCTTATTTATAACCATGGGTAGAATTCTGCAGGCACTTCTACACAGAGACCAGAGGTCTGTCGAAGCATTAGAAGAAATGGTGCAGAGACAAAATGAGAAGCATAATTTCCCCCTATGCATTTCCAGTCAGCTCTTGTCACATCTTTCTTTAACATGATTTCTTTCTACTAAGTCATGAAACAGATTCTGTTTTATTTTTCTCTTCTTAGTCTTTGATGCAGTTCGAAGTCAGACATATTCATCCTAGTTGTGCAAAATGTAGACTGCATGCAAGGACCACCTTAGAGACATACCACGGGGCTGAAGAGAAACAAGGCCTTAGAAACGAATTTGTGGATATGATTGGGAACCCTGGTGGCATAGTGGTTGAGAACTACGGCTGCTAACCAAAAGGTCTGCAGTTCAAATCCACCAGGCGCTCCTTGGAAACTCTATGAGGCAGTTCTGCTCGGTCCTATAGGGTCATTATGAGTCAGAATCAACTGAACGGCAGTGGGTTTGGTTTGGGGTTTTATATGATCATCACAAAATTTTAGCCTATAGCATTTGCAGTCATCCAACCAGCTTTCAGCAAGGCATTTTTTTTTTCTCTCAATCCCTTCACCCAGAAAGATAAAAAAAAAAAGGGGGGGGGGTGGTGAACTGAACTGGCCTCAAAGCTCTCTCCTTCATCTATAGTGGGAATAATAATAGCTACCCATTTGATTCACAAGCTGTCTGTGAGGATCAGATGAGATAATGCATGTGAAAGTGTTCTGAAAGGATAAGATAGAATAACACCTATAAGTTGAATTGTGTCTCCCACAAAGATATGTTGAAGTTTCTACCGCCAGTACCTGTGAGCATGAATTTGTTTGGAAACAGGATCTCTGAAGATGGTATTAGTTAACATGATGTCACACTGGAGTAGGTTAGGTTCTGATCCAATGTGACTGGTGTACTCATAAAAGGAGAAGAGATACAGAGTGACACAGATACAAGGGAAGACAGCCATGTGAAGACAGAGGCAGAGATGGGAATGCCACGGATTGCCAGGAATCACCAGAAGCTAAACAGAGGCAAGGAAGGACCTTTCCTGAGAGCCTTTAGAGAGAGCATGGTCCTGAGGACAACTGGGTTTCAGATTCTCAGCCTCCAGAACTGTGAGACAATAAAGGTATGTTGTTTTAAGCCACCCAGTTTATGGTGTTTTTTTACGGCAACTCTAGGAAACTAACACAATTTACAGCTCCCCACACCCAGCCTTTCTCCATTAGTGGGTGGGAATTACAGCTAGAATAAGAAGTCCTACGACTTCAGGAAAACAAGCATAAGTTTACCTCCCCGCCTCCCCCAATCCAGTCAACTGAAGAGCTCTCTCTTTCTCCCCCAGAGCTCCAAGCAACAGTCCCAAAAGGAACAGCTTTCTTGATAGGAGGAAATTCTAAGCTGTCTACTGCCTTGTTACTCGAAGTGGGTCCAGCAGCACAGGGCACCCCTGGGAACTTGTTAGAAATGTAGATTCTTGGGCCCTGCCCCAGACTTACTGAATCAGAATCTGCACTTTAATAAGATTTCCAGGTGACTTATGCCTATTAGTGTTTGATGAAACTGGTCTTCAAAATCTTTGGAAGACACAGGTCTCATATAACAACAATGTAAAGACCTTCATAACCAAAGCAATAGGCCAGATATACCCAGATTTTCTTTTTCTATTTTAAAAATTACATCTTTGTACATCTGGATTTCATATAATTCTTGTTTAGGAAAAAAAATTATCATCCCCTGGTGAGGAGGATAGAAAAATTTGAAAATGTATAGTGGAGATATTTGCACAACATGGTGAGTGCAATTAATGTCACTGAATTGCACACTTAAAAATGGTTAAAATGGCAAATGTTTTGTTATATATATTTTACTTGAATGAAAAAAAGAAAAAAAAAAGAAAAAGAAATCTCTACTATTGCACATGGTTAATTCAGTCCTTCTGGATCCTAAAAATGTCAGTGAATCTCAACCAAATTTCCATACCTCATGGGGAGGCGGAGCCTGGTTGCAAGCAACAATGGCATCCAGGTGCTCAAATGAACGCCGAAGCTGAAACTGGAGCCAGGTTAAATTATTTATTGAAATTCCATGACCTGGCTTGTTCATTAGGAACAGACAGAGCTTAGAGTCGTTGAACACATCCATTCTGAGCAGGCTACATCTTGCAACCCCTGAAGTTAGCTTTTTGTCCGTGAAGACAAAGCAGATGTCAGACCCTCGCCCAAGGGGTTTGAGTTATGGAACCTTGAAGTGTCTTGGTTAGTGAACTGAGCTCTCTGAAGGCCGGCTAAGAGCTCCCAGTGCTCATGGCTGTGCAGGATGGTGCCTTGGCAGCTACCTACCTACAAACCCCAGTGCACAGAAAGACTAAATGTCACAGAAAAACAAGAAAGTCAATAAACTGGAGATAACTTCTTTCTTTCTTTCTTTCTTTTTTTTTTTTAACATTCTCTGTCTCAGGGTTTTTATCTTTATAATGTACAGAAAAATGTTTGGGCCAACCAATATACCAACATATATTAAAAAAAACAAAAAAACCAAACCCACTGCTGTCGAGTCGATTCCAACTCATAGTGACCCTATAGGACAGAGTAGAACTTCCCCATAGAGTTTCCAAGGAGTGCCTGGCGGATTCAAACTGCCGACCTTTTGGTTAGCAGCCATAGCACTTAACCACTACGCCACCAGGGTTTCCCCAACATATATAGAATGAATTAAACTCTATAGATAAGTTGTCATTTTATAATTGCTAATACTTAATCCTCAAACACAAAATGCTGTAAATAACATGTCCATCAGTAATGGAATGGTTGATTAGAGTATGATGTAGCCATATTATGCAATACTGTACAGCTATTAAAAAAGATCACCACCCATCTGTCAGTTTGTGGTACTGTGGTAGCTTGCATGTTGCAGTAATGCTGGAAGCTATGCCACCCAGTATTTCACACACTTTCAGGGTCACCCATAGTGGGCAGGTTTCAGCAGAGCTTCTAGACTAAGACAGACCAGGAAGAAAGGCCTGGCAATCTACTTCTGAAAATTAGCCAATGAAAACCATATGGATTGCAACAGAACACTGTTCAACTCCCTTGCTTTGGACATGCCATCATGTGGGAACAATCACTGGAAGAGGACATCATGTTTGGTGAAGCAGAGGGCCAGCAAGAGCAAAGGAGATCCTTGGTGAGGTGAATTGGTACGATAGATGCAACAATGGACTGGAACATGTCAGTGATTGTGAAGGTAATACAGAGCCAAGCAATATTTCATTCTGTTGCAGATAAGGTTGACGTGAGTCAGAGTGGATTCAATGGCAGCTATCTATCTATTTTAAAATAATAAGTTGGATTCTTAAGTATTGTTCTGGAGGGAATGTCATGTTAGGAGAAAAAGGCAAGGCACAAAGTAATGTGAATACCCAAGAAATAGTGTGATCCTTTTATTATTACTATTATTTAGAAACAAAATCCTGTGTGTATATGTCTGTGTGTGTATGTGTGTGCGTATGAGGTAACTAATAGGGAAGGTGAGGGCAGTACCTCACACTGATAACATCTGTTTCCTCAGGAAGGGGAATGGTGTGTAAAGAAAAATCTTAATATTTTCTTCGCATGGTTTCAGATAGTTCCTTGGAGACAGATATGTCTGAGAATTCAAAGTGTTCTTGAATTTAGAAAGGTAAAACAGTGCGTATATATATACGTAACCTCACCCCACCTCAGCAGGCTTTGGGACATTACTTTGTGATTATGCACGTTAACATTTCTGCAGCAAAACCTATGATTTTCACACAAGGAGGAGAAATAAAGACCACAAATAGCCACAGATAAGTTCAGGTCAGTTTTGCCTCCAAATGAATTTGCCATAAACTTCTGGAAAAGCTTTCAATTTTCATAGCTTTTTGAATTTCAGAATTACAGACAAGGATTGTGGGCCTATGTATATATCTATTTAGGGTTTGACTTGTGACAATGATCATGCATTTGAAATTTAAAATATATAAAGTAAAATGAAAAGAAGGGGACAAAGGAAAGAGAAAAACATGGCGGGGGGACCCTCTGAAGTACCCTCACGTACTCTTACTTATGCTTCCAAAGGGCTCTAATCAGAACCGAGAGTAACTGTAAAAACGGCTCAGTGGAGGCATCCGACAGCCTCTAACTTCATAACGGGGAAGAGCCATTATCAGCATCAACAGCCCAAGGCTGAGTCCCATGAGGCAAAGGTCAGACATACCTCCACCTTCTAACCTTTTTACCAACTCTGACACCATCTGTCCCTCCCACGGCACTCTCCACTTCTCTGCTGGGTTCAGTAATTAATTGCAGTGGCCACAAAGAACTCACAAACCATATAATTATGGGGTTTATTAGGGAAGTAACAGGTTACAATTTAGGACTAGGAAATACTCAGGATAGAGTTCTTCGATCAGGATAGCTTCTTCTCAGCCATGCTCACAAGCAGGTCTCTTTCTGGTCCTCAGCCCCTCAGCTCCTTGGCCCAGCCTCTTCCCTGCCTAGGCAAGTGTTACAAAGTTCTTTAGCTCTGCCAACAAGTACCCAGAGGCACCCCATTCTGCCAATAAGTGCCCACAGGCACCCCGCTCCACCAGCAAGCCTTGGCCAGAAGGCACTCAGCTCTCTCACTCTGTGGGTCAGCAAGCCTAGCTCCACCATGTCTCTGGAGGCACCTCACTCCACCAGCAAGCCTCCTGCCCAAAGGCTCTCACTCTATGGTTCAGGAAGCTCACCAGGCCACCTCCTGCCAGTCTCCTGGTTCTGCTGCCTCTGCTGCTGCCGTTTGTCTGCCGCTGCCTCTCACCCTCGTGCCGTTTTCAGTGTTACAACTCTCCCTTTCTGTCTCCTGGGTCTAGGAGGGTCTCAGCGCAGGGATCCCAAGTCCAAAGGACTCACTCCTCCTCTCTCTCTTCTTGGTGGTAGTCAGTTCCCCTCTCTGCTCTGGAATTGGCTCTCTTTTAAGCCTAGCAGGATGGCAAAACCGACCAATTCCCGTTTTCCCACCCCCCACAAGGGTGCCATTAGAAAGCTATCCAATCCCATTGGTGGACCACAAGCGCCTCATTTATGTAGTCTTATCCAGTCATTTGGTGAGAGTTATAAAAACTCTGGCTAGAAGGGCCATACTAAGTAGGTCACTGCACTGCAGTAACCAAGGATGAAGCTCTTCGGAGACATAGCAGAAAGTGGGCCTGACCTGCACCTATGAGACTCTAACAAATTCAAGCCCATGGACTTTTGTGTATCCAATACCAGAGAATAAAAAATAAACATTAAAAACCCTAAAGGATACACACATACATCAAAAAAAAAAAAAAAAATGTTAAAGAGCTAATAAATGAATTCAACTAAGTTGCAGGATACAAAATCATACTATAATTTTATCCTTCGTTGGATCAAATTTAATGATCTTCAGTATTAATAATCACTCATGACTGTGTTTAAATGTTTAAATAGGTGATGGACATTGCAATGTCTCAAACCTATGAGTTTTCCCAAAATAACTAGAACAGATAAAAGGCAGGTAGTCAGGAAAACAGAACAACAATAAAGGAGTACTGTTGTTGTTGTGCAAACCCTGGTGGCATAGTGGTTAAGTGCTACGGCTGCTAACCAAGAGGTCAGCAGTTCGATTCCACCAGCCACTTCTTGGAAACCGTATGGGGCAGCTCTGCTCTGTCCTATAGGGTCGCTGTGAGTTGGAATCGGCTCGACAGCAATGGGTAGTAGCAATAGAAGTTGTTAATTTCGTCTAAGCCTGGATTTGATGTGTGCTCTGTGGATATGCAACATGCACACTTCATCTCCATGTTCATCTGCCTTTTCACTGTTGAATGGGCAGTGAAGTTCAAACAGGTCTGCCCACTATCAAAAGAAAAACGACCTCTTTTCAGTGCTTTGTCTTTTGAAAAGAAGCTGTGTTTAAGCTACAAGATGATTTATAATAAATACTTCTTTTAAATAAACAGATTGGGTGATTGTGCTCATTCTACCATTGAATAACAGGGATTATAGCAACTTCTCCATCTCCATCTTTCCCCCATAGCCCTTCTGATTTTTCATCCTTCCTTCCTGTAACAGCACTTCAGGCTTCTTGCAGTGAATCATAAACGACGTTTTTATCAAGTGTAACTGTAGGCTTTAGTGACAGGTACATTGTAATTATTATTGCCGCATACATTGTAATAAATCAAAATGGCTATCGGACTCTTTTGGTTGAAAGATTGTTTTCTTATTTGCTTCCTTGCAAACTCTCCCAGATCTAGAGTCTAGCTGACTTTCCTTTGTCATTTGTATAATTAAAAATAACAAACAGATATGCTGCATTGTCCTAAATTGTTTCTCTGGCCCTTTGTGCCCATGCGCGGAATGCTCCAATGACCGTTCATGAAAACAGGATAAAATCAAACTCTCTGGGCTGGCTCTCAGGCTCCCTACTCTCTCTTTCCAGTTTTATCAGTATTTCCCTGGCAGGATCTCTTCCTTTGCCTCCCCCCATCTCTGAAGGCAAATGGCTTACCCATCACCCTGACTGGGCTTGGATTTACTGTATCTACACTTTTGACCCTGCCATTTCTCTTTTTTGGATTGCGTTTTTCCTCCCTCTCCATTTTCAAACTCCAACTCAGATCCCACCCTTCTCGGAAAATGCCTATTAGACCACCCGTATATTAAAATTATTAGTGCCCTGGTAGCACAGCGGTTAAGAGCTACAGCTGCTAGCCAAAAGGTCAACAGTTCAAATTCACAAGGCACTCCTTGGAAACCCTAAGGGGTAGTTCTACTCTGTCCTATAGGATCGCTATGAGTCAGAATCGACTTGATGGTAATGGGTTATTAGAATCATTGTCTGTATAGCTCATCTTATTCATTCCTTTGACAAATATCAAGCATCAGTAATGTGCTGAGCACTGTTATAGATGCAAAAGATGCCTAATGAGTCTCCACTCAACATATTTCCCTGTGACTTGCTACCGTGCTCTTCCCCAGAGGAAGCAGAGCATGGGAAGGCAACATACAACAGCAGGTGAGCTATTTTCTTTTGGAATTAGAGGTTCTGGGGTTGAATCTGGGCTTTGCCACTTACTAACTTTGTAGTCTTGGGCAGTTTCCTGGCCTCAGTTTGCTCATCTGTAAAATGGAGACGGATGCCCATCTCATAAAGTTGTGGTGAGGATTAAATGAGAGGGCCATGTAAAGCATTAAGGAAAAGGTTGTGGCACAAAACAAGTGCTCAATAAAGTTTACTTCTATTATGCTCTTATACCTGGTCTGATATGCTCTTGGGTATTATCTGTACTATTTGATGCCTTCTCTCTCAATATACTTTTCATATATAAGAACGTAGTGTTGGGTCTCCACGTAATTGTGTGATTAAAACACTCCCCTTCTCCCACTGGGGTCTGGTTAATTAGTGGTGATTCCAGAGCAGCCACTGGAAATTTTCAAATAGAAATATAAATGGGAGCCCTGAAATATTTTAACGAATGTCTATGAGAATTCTAGGAAGTATTCATTAGACGGTATTTATAGAGAACAACTACTTTTTTTTTTTTTTGGACTAGGACAGTAATTCTTAGAGTGCATTAGAATCACCTGGAGGGCTTGTTAAAGCACAGGAGGGCTGAATGGGGCCCAAGAATTTGCATTTCTAATAAGTTCCCAGATAAAGCTGATGCTTCTGGTTTAGCGGTCCACACTTTGAGAACCTCTGTACTACGAGTTAGGCATGGCCCAGATGTTAAGGATAGAGAATAAATTATAGGACAGCTGCCGATAACCTTCCAAAAGACCCCAAAAGCTAGTCTGAAGAAACTATGCAGCAGAGTGGGAGAAGCCCAGACCAGGTTACCTTACCATA
Organism: Loxodonta africana; assembly: GCF_030014295.1. Taxonomy (NCBI): domain Eukaryota; kingdom Metazoa; phylum Chordata; class Mammalia; order Proboscidea; family Elephantidae; genus Loxodonta; species Loxodonta africana. The sequence goes on from NC_087342.1 coordinate 108,951,263, forward strand.
CCCGTTGAGTCAATTCAGACTCATAGAGACCTATAGGACAGAGTAAAACTGCCCTATAGAGTTTCCACGGAGCACCTGGTGGATTCGAACTGCCGACCTCTAGATTAGCAGCCATAGCACTCAACTACTACACCACCAGGGTTTCCCAGACCAGGTTAGACAACCTGAATTCTAGCCCTGGTTCCATCACTTACTGGAATGTGGTCTTGGACAAATCACTTACCCTCTGCAAGCCTTGGTTTCCTTACTGGTAAAGTAAGAAGAGGAAAAACCCCTCATTCCTCACAGTGCTGTGAGGACCCGGGATAACTGTAAAGTATCTATGCTGTACGCTACCAGGAGACCAAACATGAGCAGGGGACATTACGTTTTCTTTCCTCCAGTTCTTCCCTCTAGGCAAGTCACATTCTTTCCCAGTTTATCAAGGTATTGTTTAGTCTCTTAAAGAACTAACTAGCTGAATAGACTCCCTGGTAACCTAAAATCTTAAAGCAACTTTGAATCAAGAGCCTATCTCTGGGAAGTGACATTTAGGAAAGGTCCACTAAGGGCTACCTATCCTCTGCTCACTCTTCCAGACATTTGTCCTACGTCTTGGATCCCACTAGGCTGCCGACTATTAAATATTGCAACCATATAAGATTAGCACCTATGAAAATCGGCCTTGCTGAATTACATTTTAATATTATGACTTCATTTTTTAGCAACTGCAACTAGAAGCAATAATCATACAAAGTTTTCTACTGCACATGCTGTAAAAAGAAAATGCTGATGACATTGTTCGTTACAACTCCCAGGGTTCTCTCCACAGACTTCCCAGAAAACACTATGTGAGAAAATGGTCTTGGAATCCAGGGCCACATTGTAAAAGGATGCTTAATGCTAAGGGGAAATGCTAGTGATAAACTGTTAAGCAAATAAAGCAGACCACAAAATGTGTAAGCTGTATGCTTCCCATAGTTTAAAACAAACAAAAAAAGACTGGAAGGAAAGAAACCAAAATGTTATCGGAGGTCAGTTTGGGTGGTGGATTATGGGTGATACTATTTATACTTACCTATATGCTCCAAATTTTATAAAATAAGCGTGAATTACTTTTATAATTAGAAAAAAAGACAACTTTTTTTTTTTTAAAGTAATTCAGTGCTAGAGAATGTTATGTCCTCCAAGAAATTAAATGGCTTCTTCCACTCTCAAAAGAGAATTCTGTAACTGATAGTGTTTTCCTTTCCTTCCAAAAACCGAAACCAAACCCACTGCCATTGATCAGATTTTGACTCACAGTGGCCCTACAGGATAGAGTAGAACTGCCCCATAGGGTTTCCCAGGTTGTAAATCTTTATGGAAGCAGACTGCCACATCTTTCTGCCGCGGAGTGGCTGGTAGGTTCAAAGAGCTAACTTTTGTTTAGCAGCTGAGCGCTTTAACCACTGTGCCACCAAGGCTCCGTCTTGTCTTCCAAGACATTCAAAATCATATTTGAAAAACACTCACTGTCAATAGCTATATTAACCTTTATGGCTGGTTCTTATAGCCCTTATTTTTATTTTCTATTTTATTACTAATTTATTTTATATGCTTTTAACTTAATAGACAAGTGAAACTTTCTCATCCTATATAATTTCCAAAATTTGTTAATACTCTGAACTCTTTAGAAACTAAATAGAGAGCCAGAAGTGAGATATAAATCATAAATGAATTAAATAATGCAGCTGCTAAGTACCTGAAAAACTAAAGCCATTTCTCAGTGATTTATAACCAAGGAGAAGTTTAAGCTGTGGGTCAATCTGACGCAGTGTTTGTCAAGACCACGGCGTACATGGCAGTCCTTTCCTGTAAGCAGTAGATGCTCAGATGAAGGACATCTACTCCCCTCATTGTGGATTCTGCGTGTCAGGCTCAGGTTGGGAGGAAAGCTGTACAGCTTTAATGGGCGTCAGTCAAGGGAGTCGCTCTGAAGAAGACCAGGCATCTGATGGAAAACAGGAAACAGAAGCATCCAGGATGCTCTAGGGCTTTGATCCTAGGAGACTGGAGACGACAAAGCCAACATGAGTGATGGGAAAGGTGAGGGAGCCCAGCTTTAGAGGAAGGCTTTGACGTGAGATGAGGAAGCCAAGGAATCAGTGGTTTGGAGCTGTGGAAGGACACTGAACCACAAATCACACAGAGGGGCTTGTTCTTGTCTGAACTCCATCCCTACCAGTTTGGGTGACTTTGGGCAAGTTCTTTCATCCCCTGCCTGGGCCTCAGTTTCCTCATGAGTTGAATTAGTTCATCTTTAAGGCTTTTCCAGTTCCTTCAGTTGATGATATAAAAACTGTTGTGATTGAGTTGACTCTGACTCATGGTGACCTCATATGTGTCAGTGTAGAACTGAGCTCCACAGAGTTTTCAATGGCTGATTTTTCAGAAGTAGATCACCAGGACTTTTTTCCAAGGTGCATCTGGATGGACTCAAACCTCCAACCTTTCCATTAGCAGCCGAGAGTGTAAATCATTTGCACCACCCAGGGACTCTGGTGATAGATATATGCTGTTATTGTTGGGTGTCACTGAGTTGATTCCAACTCACAATGACCCCATGTGACAGGAGAGGAGAACTGCTTCATACGGTTCTAGTGGCTGTAATCTCGACGAAAGCAGATCACCAGGTCATTCTCCCATAAAGCTGCTGAGTGGGCTCAAACCACCATGCTTTACCATTGTGCCACTAGGGCTCCTTTGATTGATATATATACCTACTTATTTTCTTTCTATATACATGCTCTGCAAGTAAGATTTTGCACATGGAGATAATGACTTACGCCTACTCTGTCTTAGACTGAATGGCTGTGGAGACAAGTGATTTTAATAAAGGACATTTAAGAAGTCAATGATTAGCTTTTAGTTCTGACTGACACTATTACCTGAGTCAGTCTAAACGACACGAAGTTGGCGTTTGTAAGAGCTGAAAAGACTAATGATAAATCAAGAAATGGAATAAGGCTTGATAAAAGGTGAGAACTGAGGCTGGTGGCCTATTTTTATGAACTGCACAAGGAAAAGCCTGCAAGTTCTGGGAAATGGAGGGAAAATGAAATACCAGCAAAATAGAGGAGCTGAACTTCCTTATGGCACATAATCAGTGTAATCCTATAACTCTCAATAAGTCTGTTAAATCATCAGTCCTCTACCCAGGGACTCTTTCACACCCGGATTGCACCAGATCTAAAATTTATGCAACAGGATAGGAATGGACAGGTGTGGAGGGAGTGGGAGGTGGCTGGGTAGGGCTTTGTTAGCATTCTTGCCTAGGGAGCCATAAAAATCCAAGCATTCTAGGACAAGAGTTTGTGTCGTGTGCACAGAGCCACAAAAGTACCGTTGAAACAATAATGTCCCTGCTCCCATTTTGAGTGGGGACTGGGGTTGGGTGGAGTGATGTCAACATATAGTGTTCAAGACAGGAAGCAGAATGCTTGGTATGCCACATACCGTCACCAGCAGGTTTTATCATAATGTACCACAAGATGTGGCATTTCAGAGCCAAGGCCCTTCCTGAGAGCTCTGCTCAGGCCTGCACTGCTCATGTACCTCGTAGCTTGCTTTGGGGAGTTGTGCGTTCTTGGGGAGGGAGAAGGGTGATGAAAAGCATGGAAGAGTTAGGTACGGAATGGCTGGTATGAAGAGGGAAGAGGCAGGTCAAGGTAGGTTAGGGGGATGTCTGGTTAAGAAGAAAATACAAGTAACCATCCATTCCTTCATTCATACAAATTAATTTATACGTATATTCATATTTCCTCGGCACCTGATAAGTGCTAAGCTCTGCAGTAGGAGGTAAAATATAGTGCTTTGCTCTTTTATGGCCCCCCCATCTACATTTGCCAGTTGCTGTAGAGTCCATTCCAACTCATGGAGACCCCATGTTTTGAGAAGAACTGTGCTACATAGGGTTTTCAGTGACTGATTTTTCAGAAGTAGATTGCCCGGTCTTTCTTCTGAGGTGCCTCTGGGTAGATTCAAACCATCAGCCTTTCAGTTAAAAGCTGAGTGCTTAACCATTTACACCATCCAGGGACCAATCTAAATTAAACCAAAAAACCAAACGAGTTGCTGTCAAGTCGATTCCGACTCGTAGCGACCCTATAGGACAGAGTAGAACTGTTCCATAGGGTTTCCAAGGAGCATCTGGTAGATTCCAACTGTCCACCTTTTTGTTAGCAGCCGAACTCTTAACCACTACGCCATCAGGGTTTCCACACCACCCTACTCATTTTCTTAATGGCAGTTTTTATAATCTGAAATTATTTTATATATATATTTTTTCATATCTTGTTGTCTCACCCGCTAGAATTCAAGCATCATGAAGGCAGAAACCATGTGTATGTTCCCTGTTGTGGGAACCATGTTTATATGTTCTCTGTTGTGGTCCTGGCACCTATAACAGTAGCTAGCACGTAGCAGGTCCTCAAAAAACTGTTGAATGATTAATTTACAGAAACGGATGAACTTTGGGTCCTTCAAGAAGAGATTCTAAGAGAATGTGAAAAAGCACCTAGTAGGATAGTAAGAAAAAAAAAAAAAAGTAAGGGAAAAGGAAATTGCTGGGCAGTGTTTTGTTCTGTTACACATAGGGTCATCATGACTCGACGTCGACTCAACGACAACGAACAACAAATATTCTCTCCAGAGCTATATACATAGATGAAACTAAAAAAAATGTTTATTACTTTATTGGTTGATAGTAAGAGGTGACCTGCCTTCTGGCTGTCTGTCATGAATAAATATAGGAAGTCCATACCACTCTTAAATATTATCATTGTTTTTAGAGCAGAGCTCTACTAGATGGCCTTCAAGAGTGTGGTTCCCCATCCCCAAATTCAAAAAGGCACTTGGCATTTAAAAACAAATATAAAATCAGAGGAATCATCAGTGTTGTGTCTTTGTGTTCAAGATGAAGGAGTTGAGCAAAATGAATTCTGAAGTATTTTCCAGTCCTCCTGGCTTGTGATCCTACCATCTTCGGGTAGATAATGCCCAGGTTCTTTCAGGTCACCTGTGCTGTCCTTAGATTCGGCATGCTAGTGTAGGAAGGATACTGAGCATAAAGGTCAGAAGGCCCAGGCCTACATCATAACTACTTGTGTGACTCTGAGACAAGGCACATGGCCTTGGCTAGGAGAGTCATTTTCTCTGGAGAAAATGGGGTAATGACATTTGTATTAACCATCTCTCCCACAGTTTTGCTTTGAGGTCTAAATTAGGTAACACAGTGAATGTGCTGCATAAACTGTGAAACAACTTGTGACTCACTGCAGGGTGAGGACTTCATGGGCTTATTGTCTTTGCTGGGGCTGGTTACTCACAAAATGGAGTTCCAAGAATAGACTTAAAAAAAATAAGTCATGAGGTGAGTGCCTTTGTTTATAGCCATCCACTCAGAATCCCTCAAGAATTCATTCAGTTTTCCATAAGAATTTCTTTTCAAAGATACGAACACTTCTTGAGCAACTTTGTGCCAGGCACCGTCTTAACGACAAAGTTTAACACTAATCGTTACCATCCTTGACCCCATTACTACCCAAAGGGCCAGACATAGAACATTCAAGAGACTTACTAGGGCCTCAAGCAAGAAGAAAATCCTGCCAGGCCTCAATTTTGATGAAAGCATTTTGTAACCATAGTTTCATAAACATATAGGGCAATGGTATCTCCAAGTGGACAGGGAAGGCTGGATTGGGGTTTTCAGTCTATTTTTCCCAGAGCTCCTATGATCTGTGCAGGACCATCAGGGGTTACCTTGGGGTGGGGGGTGGCTGAGCCAGAGCAGTCCCTCTTTCATCTTTTTTTAAGTAGTGAGGTTCCATATATGATTTAATTTGACACACACAAAAATAACGATTCATTGCCACCATGAAATACTTGAAAAGCACTGGGCTTAATGACTCTGAGATCATTTCTGGTTTTTACAGCTGAGATGTCATCTTTGCTCTTTCATCTCGTAGAGAACATGGTAACGTCATCTCTACTGCAGGCCACGAATATGGTGGCCAATAGCTCAGGCAGTAGTGGTTGGAGTTACTTAATGCTTAGATTACAGACGGGCAGTGATTGTGACCTTGGCCAACATGAAGGAGGCTTATGCAGGGACAAAGGACCCAGGAGCTATACTGCTTAATCAAAATTCCAGGATGGTATTAACCTGAGTCATTTTCCATTAATACTTGTATGTATCAGCGGAAGTAGTGTCTCACTTGAAAGCCAGTGTGGCTCCTATGCTGTTCATGAAACTGGAGACCTGATACTTTTCCACCAGCAGCCAGTGGAAGATTCTGAGAATAGCACATGGGTGGTGATGTGGACTTAACCCAAGCAATTAACCTCATTAACTTAGCTGGTATGTGGGAAGCTCTGCAAAATGTTTGCTTCCTAGAGACATCTACTAACATCACTTCTTCGTCTGCAAAGCCTTCGCTTATAAATCCCTGGCTGGAAGTCGTTGCCCCTCCTTCTGAACTCAACATTCAGCTCTATCCTTTGCTGCCTTTTGGAGTTAGATACCTGCTGGTGTGTGTGCAGGCTTTATCTCTTCAACTGAACTATAGTCTCCGCTGAAGAAGGGAACATGTTTTACATACCTCTATATCCTCTACGGAAACCCTGGTGGCATAGTGGTTAAGTGCTACAGCTGCGAACCAAGGGTCGGCAGTTTGAATCCTCCAGGCGCTCCTTGGAAACTGTATGGGGCAGTTCTACTCTGTCCTATAGGGTCACTATGAGTCGGAATCAACTTGATGGCACTGGGTTTGGTTTTGGTTATATCCTCTACTCTCTTAGTCTGGACACTCCTCTGAAACCTGTCTACCATGGATGGCCCTGCTGGTATTTGACATACCAGTGGCATAGCTTCCAGCATCATAGCAACACAGAAGCCAACACAGTATGACAAGCTGACAGACAGGTGGTCTAAGACAGATTAAGAAGAAAGCCTGGTGATAATACTTCCAAAGACCAGGCAAGGGAAAACCTTATGAATCACAAGAAACATTGCCGAGTATAGTGCTGGAAGATGCAAACATACCAATGATCATAAAGATGACACAGAACAAGCAATGTTTTATTCTGTTACACATAAGTTCTTCATGAGTCGAAGTCAATTCAACAACAATAAATACTCCCTACAGAGCCATATACATAGATGAAACTAAAAAAAAAAATAATGCCTATTGTTTTATTGGTTGATATTAAGAGTTGACCTGCCTTCTGGCCACCTGTCATGAATAAACATAGCAAACCCTTACCACTCTTAAATATTACCCTTGTTTTTAAAGCAGGGTTCTACTAGATTGCCTTCAAGAGTGTGGGCTCAAGCGACAGCATTTTGAGAACAAAAGCCACTGGCCCACTGACTTCTCAAGTTCTTCGCCTCCATACTGTGATGCTTGCCCAGCTAAGGGTGGTATGCACAGGACAGCAGAGCTTTCCCAAGCAGGACAAATGGGGCCACTGCCTGGACTTTGACATCTAGCAGAATCAGGATGGCTGTAGCCACTGGCAGGTGGAAAATAACTTGGGGAGAAAGCTGAAGGCCAGTCTCATTTGTGAGGTCCTTGTTCTGAGTATTGAGGATCAGTACCGAGGGTCCAAGGCTCTCTCTGTCCCAGGCAGCAGCATGGATCTTCTGCCAACATGAGTCTAAAGTGCTACCTGTAAGACCTGGTTTGCCCTTTCATTTGAATCTTGCTTGATTCTTGTCAAAATGTTAGGGGTAGGAGGGAACGCACAGCATAATTGGCTCTGACTGGATACCCCCCCTCCCCACAGCACTGCTTTCCAAGGGCCAGTCTTCCAGAGCTATGTCCCCTCTCCTGACTGTCATCACTAAGCACTCAGAGGCCCTCTTCTGCTCCTCCCACAAGGGGCTTCTGTTTTCCTGCTGAAGCTGTGCTGTTCTATAAATATCCTACTTCCTGATACCACCTCTATAAAGTTGCAATTACTTCGGCAGAAGTCAGGGCTGCTTTGAAATTATCGGTAAAACCATTAATGAAAAAACTTCAAATTAAGATGAAGATCAATGGGGGTTGTTTTCTGGATTCACCACTTTCCTGTGCCAACATCACTGTTTGACCAGTATCCTGGGTGCCACCTTCACAACATCACATCATAATGTCAATATACATGTCTCTCCGTCAGGTAGTGCAGTTTAACATGAATGGGAAAGGCCCTTCTTGCTCTCTACAAGGAATCTCTGCCCTTGTTCTGCTTCGTAAGCAGAGGAATATTACAGTTCACAAAACGGTAACAGCAGCTAACTTCTGTTAGTTGCCATTGAGTCATGTCTGACTCGTGGCGACCCCATGTGTGCAGAGAAGAATTGTTCCATAGGGTTTTCAAGGCTGTGACCTTTCAGAAGCAGATTACCAAGCTTGTCTTCCAAGATGACTTTGGATGAGTTCGAACCGCCGATCTTTCAGCTAGTAGCTGTGTGGCTCCGCGCAAGCTAGGCATTCTATTAAAGGTACTGTAGTTTTGCAAAAGGCATAATGCACGGCAAGTCACAACTGCTGTCCAGGACTGAAGGCAAAAGCCAAAGTATAGCCCTAGTCTAGTAGTTTGAAGAATTTCACCAACAGTGTGCTGATGGCTGAACTCTGGGGCCAACTCCTGGTGTTTCCGTGCGTCAGGCCAGAATTCATCTCACATTCATGAGCTGTCTCCAGTGACATTCATGAGCTGTCTCCAGTGACATTCATGAGCTGTCTCCAGTGACATTCATGAGCTGTCTCCAGTGACATATAGGCATGCATATATCCACCTGTGTTCATGAGTGTAGAGTGAGAGCTAGGAAGTAAATACCTGTGTATGAGACCCAGCTCTTCTTCTTATGACCTGTGATGGTGCAACAGTAAAGCACTTGACTGCTAACCAAAGGTTGGCAGTTCACACCCAATCAGTGGCTTTGCGGGAGAAAAACCTGGTCATCTGCTTCCATAAGGTACAGCCAAGAAAACCCTATGGGGCGGTTCTACTCTGTCACATGGGGTCGCTATGAGTCGGAATCAGCTCGACAGCACACCGCAACAACAATAACCAGCTTGGGCAAGACACAGAGCCTCTCCCTGAAACTTTATCTGATCTGTAAAGTAGGGAACTGTGAACAGGGTTGTTAGGACAATTAAATTATAAAACAATGCAAATATGCTTTCTAACTGCAGTCTATTTTACAAATGAAAGTTATTATTAGGATCAAACAAAACAAGGCAGCTATTCTGAGGGCCTCTGAAAACCTCCCCCCTTGGTCTTTTAAAGTGGTTTCCTCTCATGTTTAAGTCACTAGTTTCCATTTCAGCAACAGGTCAGCAAGTTAAAGAAGCAGCTAAAAATACAACTGCCTTTTTTAAAAAAAAAACAAACTTGGCTTTTCCTTATGTTTCCTCTTTGTTTTAGAAAACTACTTGAGTTGGCTGGTGAGTTACCCAGTGGGAACAAAATGTGGTGGAAAGATGGTGGGTTTTACACCTCACTCCTGGCAACTATAGCTGTCGTGCCGCACAGCTTTCCTGAGCTTCCAAATGAGTTTCCTCATGGCCAAAGTTTGATAACAACGTTCACGCCAGAGCATGGTTATACATGAATATATGTGAAAAATTCTGTTACGTAAAAAAGGGAGTCCTTCCCCCCTCAGAAAATATATTGATGCTAAGTCCAAGGTCATAGATGTGCTCTTAATCCAAGTTTGGGCAGAAATATAAATGCAGTTGATGAGCATCCAGGAACGTCAAAGAAAAGTTTTAGTTGCCAATATAATGGTATCCTCAGAGTATTTGGGGCTGTCAGCTAGCTCTCTCAAGCAGCACATAGATTGTTGGTTGATTCGTCTGATGTCAGACAAATCTGGATTAGAGACCAGGTTCTGCTTCTCCTAGCTATAATCTTTACCGAAGAGACTGACACATCTTTCTCCTGCAAAGCAGCCGGTGGGTTTGAACACAAACCTTCTGGTTAGTAGCCAAGCACTTAACCACTGCTCCACCAGGGCTCCTTATGTGTTTAAAGCTTTAAACCCCTAAATTTACGGTAATTTGTTACACAGCAAGAGAAATATACTGCTTCTTATGGAAATCATTTCCTAAGGACAAGCTTGGACTGAAGAAGATGGCGTTTACCCATATCCTATCTATAGAATTATTGGATGTGGGGAAGAGGAAGGGAAAAGGAAGCTGCCCCAGAAATATCTGGTCCCTTTTCTGAAGAATTCACCTGATGCCGCAGCTGAGAAGGGTTCTTGTGAAGTATTCTGAACTCTCTCCTGGCGCTTGGCTCTCTGGTCATATCCAGGTCTCCATGAGAATTTGCAGTGGCCACCTAGCTCTGGTTTGCCGATTTACCTGTAAGTAGGGTTAATCCCTTGGGAACCTTGGTGGCATAGTGGTTAAGAGCTATAGCTGCTAACCTAAAAGGTCGGCAGTTCAAATCCACCAGGCGCTCCTTGGAAACTCCGTGGGGCAGTTCTACTTGTCTTACAGCGTCACTATGAGTCGTAGTCGACTCAACGGCAGTGGTTTTGGTTTAGGGCTACTTATAGAGTATGTCTGAGTTTCCTTATCTGCAAAATGGGTAGAATTATACTGGCTTTACCCAGCTCAGAAGGATGTTGTGAGGACAACATAATCACTGTGAAAACAGGTTTTTTAAAAGTTAAAATAAAAATGAATGGCAATGGTTCTTATGCTGAAAAGGGGAAGGGACAGTCCATGGCCATCTAAGGGGATAGTCTGGAAACAGCAACTTTCACAGACCAAAGAGCAGCAGATTCAGAGAATCTTGACCTCAGTGACTTGAGGCCAAATACAGATGGTAAGTTGTGAATCTTTCATGAGATATTTTTAAAAATTAGTTATTGATTTCATGTTATTGAGTTTTCAGTGTTTGATGTTAGAAGTGGTAACTCCCCCTTCTAGTCTGATCAAGGGCAGACACCCAGGTTTATCTTCGTTGCCATGGAGCCCAGCACAGCAACAGACCAGAACACTGAAGATGTTTGATGAATATTTGTTTGAAATATGATGAAATACTGAGATAAGTGTTTGTTGAATGGATAAGGGCTTGAAGCTTTAAAAAAAGAAATGCCACAGAGCTTTGTAGGCAAGGGAATGGCACAGAGGAATGCACGAAGTTAAATAATAATGACAGTTGGCATTTATTGAGCACTTACTGCATGCTAGGCACTGTTCTAAATATTTTGCATATACGGACTCATGTAATCCTCCCAATAACTCTTCGAGGGAGCTACTGAAATTGAGCCCCTAGTTAAAACATTAAGGAGGCCTGGTGGCACAACGGTTAAGCATTCAGCTGCTAACCAAAAGGTTGGTGGTCCAAACCCACCCATCTGCTTTCATAAAGATGACAGCCAAGAAAACCCTATGGGGCAGTTCTACCTGTCACATGGGGTTGCTATGGGCCAGAATCAACTCGATGGCACCCAGCACGAAACAACTGAAACTGTTGATTAACTGTCTGCCTACCTTGTAGCTAGCGAGCTCACTGTTGGCGGGGACCTCAGTACCTGACGCATAGCAGTTGCGCACTAAGGGTGGAGAACAACCATGCACTTTCCATTTTCCCATATTGTATGCGATCCTCAAGCCCACCTTCACCCGTCCTGTCTTTTTATGCCCCCCACACATGACTCCAGAGCCTTCACTCACTCTAAAGTATAATAAACATTTAAGGGGTCACGTCTCCAAGGAGTAGTTGCGTAATCTGGGAGAATCTGGGGTTTTTCCCTGAGTCCCGGAAATCACACCTATTTTCACAATACATAAATCTAATATTGCAAATCCATATTTTATTAACTAGAGCCAGTGGGATGTAGAAGAGTATGTGGGTCAATCAGAAAGGAGTTTCTTTAAAAAAAGAAAAAAAAGAATCCTGAGCTGGTTTCTAAGGAGGTAAGGGAAGAGTTGGGGAGGGATGAGATCATTCCAAACAAAGAAAATGTTGCCTCCAGAAGTGACAGGGCCTCCATGTGCAAGTCTGGTATTAAAGCAGCAGTAAATAAAGATTGGAGTCCCTGGGTGGTGCAAATAGTTAATGCGCTTGGCCGCTAACCAAAAGGTTGAAGGTGGAAGTCTGCCCAAATGTGCCTTGGAAGAAAGGCCTGGTGACCTACTTTTGAAAAAAATCAGCCATTAAAACCCCTGCTACACCCAGTTCTACTCTGACACACACGAGTTCACCATGACTCAGAACTGACTTGGTGGCAACCGGTTTGGTTTTAAATAAGCATTTCCGTACCTATCCCTGAGTTCCCGGGTGGAGCCTTGGCTGTTATATTTTTAGAAGCCTCCCAGCAGGTTCTGATATGCAATCATTTGGGGAACCCAGTGGACCAAAACAGTGATTCTCAGCCTGGCTGTAATTAGAATCACCTGTGGAGCTCGTAAGCCACGCTAACGCCGGGGCTCCACCGCCAGAGATGCTGATCCAATTGGTCTAGAGTGGAGCCAGACGATGGCATTTGTTAAAGCTCCCATGTGCTTTCTAATGGATGTTTGGGACATGGCATCAAGGTAACCAGGGGATTATGTGCGAGCAGAGGGTCAGTATAATGAAAGAGGAGGTTAATGAGATGGAGAGCGAGGAACAGAGGTTAGTTGAAACCGTGAGAATTTTTTTTTTTAATTAGACTTTCATTTTATGTTAGGGATTTTGTATATACCACCTACTTATAAAAAGACTTTGAGGGCACTCAAAATTAAAATGAGGTATGATAATAGCAAAAGTAATCCTCAAGAGGAAAAATGGGCATAAAAATGTTGCTAAACAGTAGTGATGGAAAATTACATCAGGATTCCAGGGATGTGACAAGAGCCCCTTCCCCCTTGGGCTTCTCCAGCCACCTACCACTATTCGATCACACCAGCGGTGCTCACACCTGTAAGTTCCATCCCTAACTCTGACTTTGCCTCGGGGTCCCTGACCCAGGGACCTCGTCCTCCATCTTTGCACATCCCACAGAATACGGTGCAACACCACACACCTGGGAGGTGCTCAGCAGATGTCTGGTGAAATGAATTGTTGACCCAGCTAATTCCTAATAGGCAGCCTTTCCAGAGAATGACAGTGAATACAGACAATGTTTGAAGACTGCGTGTGATGTTAATTCAAGTGTTTGCAAGTTAAAATGAGAATAGCAATTCATAAATAATCAGGTTTTAAATGGGGGTTATGAAAGTGAAAGGAAATCCTTCTTGGGGAAATTTTTAATAGGTGAAAGTTTCAGAAAGAACACAGAGTTCGTTCTTACCCCTCTCACCAATTCAGTTTTCAGGATGAGCGTACTATACTGCATGTTTGTTTATACCTAATGCGTGCACATGTGTGTATGGTATATATGTAGATATGCCGATACGTGTGTATTTACATATCAGCATATGTTCTACTCTGTCCTATAGGGTACCTATGAGTTGGAATCGACTTGACAGCAATTTTTTTTATGTGTTATAATAGGAGCTCTGGTGGCGCAACAGTTAAGTGCTGGGCTGCTGACTGAAAGACTGGCAGCTTGAACTCACCTAGTGGCTTGTGGGAGAAAGACGTGGTGGTCTGCTCCAGTAAAGATTATAGCCAAGAAAACCCTACAGGGGTGTTCTACTCTGTCACATGGGGTCGCTATGAGTCAAAATCGACTCAATAGCACCTAATAACAGCAACAGTATATGTGTTGTAAGTTTATGTCAGTGTTTTTCAATATATTTTTTCATTATTACCTCCCTCAAGGAGTCTTTTTCTACCACCTATCTGTCAGTTTGTTATACTGTGGTGGCTTGTATGTTGCTGTGATGCTGGATGTCATGCCACCGGTATTCCAAATACTAGCAGGGTCACCCCTGGCGAACAGGTTTCCACAGAGCTTCCAGACTAAGAAAGACTAGGAATAAAGACCTGGCAATCTACTGCCAAAAATTAACCAATGAAAACCTTATGGATCACAACAGAATATTGTCGACTAGCTTGCTGCTTTGAACACATCATCAGGAGGGCTTAATTGTTGGAGGAAAACATAATCTTTGCTGAAGTAGAGGGCCAGTGAAGGTGAGGGAGACTGTTGGTGAGATGGATTGGCACAATAGCCATAATCATGGACTCAAGTATTCTGTTGATTATGAGGATAACACAGGATTGTGCAAGGTTTTATTCTGTTGTACATAAGGTCACCATGAGTCGGAGTAACTGGATGGCATCTATCTACCTACCTATCTATCTATCTAGGAGTCTTTATAGACATTTCTTTCCTAACTGCCCCCCATCAAAATTTAATTTCACAGATATACTATAGATCTGTTTATGTATTGTATGTACATTTGTGCTTAACACATAAACAGAATAAGGTATGTTCATTCCAAAAGAACCAATTTTATCCCCTTTTGGGAATCATATTGATCCCTTTGAGAATATATGAGAAAATACATATATACAATTTCCTCTTCCATCATTAACATTTTTCAACATTTTTAGGCCCATTTGCCCTCTTATTGATTATTTTTGCTACATATATGTACACGTATCCCCCAGGAAGGAGGCCAGCAGAGCATTTTGAGCTCTTAGGTAAGAGGCTTCTCATCAATGACAGCCAATCAGGAGAGTAGCTCTGGCCCAGTGATACTTGTGGGAAACAGATACTAGCAATTAGTATATGTTCTGAAGCTCACTGGGCATGACCTGCTTTCCAAATTTTGGGAGTTGGGAGAGATCTTATGAGATCATATGAACAGAAAACATCTACTTGTGCATAAAATGAATGTTTCTGAAATTCTAATTTTTACATTGCCATTGCAAACCATTCTGTGCACCCACTTATTTTAAAGTAAATGAACAGAACACATTTTTGGACAAAATAGACCCACCAGTGTATTTTATATTTTAGGGATCTGATTATCAGGGCAGGCCAGGTTTTACTGAACAATCTCCATCAATCAGTCTATCTTTGAAAAACTCATGGAACACCTGCCAAATGTTTAGCTCTGTGCAAATACTTCCAGGGAATGTGGAAGTTAACAATCACTGCTTCTGCCTTCAAATGCTGTTTAGGCCAGTTTTGTTATAACATAAATCGGGTAATATATGAGAACCTCAGCTCTGTGTGACTTACGTCGACCACAAGGCATGGAAGAGAAAGCCCCTCCTTTGCTCTTCTGAGTCACCGAGGCACTTCAAAAACACAATATTATTTGTGCATATTTTTGACCTTGGCAACCCTTTCTTCAATAGAGGTACTGAGCACTTTCAACCTGTCTTACAGTAAAGCAAACCAAGGAGAAAATTAGAATAATGAGTCACTAATGGATTTGCTAACAATTGCTACTGTTTAATGTATTAAGTACTATGTGCTGGGTCCAAATACATGGGTTCTTTCTACACTAAGCTCTGTGGATGTCATCCAATCTCTGTTTAAAAACATCCATTCGTGGGAAGTCCACCCATATCTCTCAAGAAATCCCACTGCTGCATTGGATAACTCTTATTGCAAGAAAGTTCTTTGTTAACCTAAAATTGGCTTCCCTATTCAAAATTTTAAAATCAGCTCTTGCCTTTGACACAAATAAGTCTAATTCCTCCTCTATATGGTTGACTAAAATCAGGACTCATAGTCAGCAGATGTCCCCACCAAGATCCCATTTTCAGTAAAGGATGAGAGATGTGAACTCAGTAGGCGAAGGGTAACGTTAATGGTTGACTTTCTCACTTGTTGTCACTCAGTTAGTGAGAGACATAGTTAGTACTAACACTGGGCCTTTATTACCCAGCACCATGTTTACTGATAGGTGGAAGGAACAGATGAATCAAGGCAAATCAAAGAGGACAACTGTGTGGGGTACCCACAAAGAGTGCCCAACCTCTGCACAGACCCTGCTGAAGCCCCCAACCCTGACACTCAGTCACAATCATGTCTGCTCTTGGCATTGATCCATTCAGTCTGCAGGTAATTACAGGGGAGTACTATAAGCCTAAATAACAGCCAGTCCCTTTTTAAAATTCTATTATAAACTTGGAACGTGTACAGTGAGCAGGTCCTGTTGTTCGTATATTACCAACAGCCAAGGCTGTTATAGTTATTCAGGAAGGAGAAGGGGAGGAGGTAGTAAAAAGGCCCAAAAATGGTCAACAAAGGTCATCCCTTTGAAACTAATAGAAAGATTCAGCAGAGTAGCAGGATAAAAGATCAATGCACAAAAACCAGTTGGATTCCTATACACTAAGAAAGATAACTTCGAAAAAGGAAATCAAGGAAACAATACCATTTATAATCACTCCTGAAAAAATAAAATACTTAGGAATAAATTTAACCAGGGATGTAAAAGCCTTATACAAAGAAAACTACAAAATGCTTCTGCAAGAAACCGAAAGAGACCTACCTAAATGGAAAAATATACCATGCTCATGGAGAGACTCAACATTGCAAAAATGTCAATTCTACCCAAAGCAATCTACACACATAATGAAATCCTGATCCAAATACCAACAGCATTCTTTAATGAGATGGAAAAGCTAATCACTGACTTTACATGGCAAGGAAAGAGGCCTCAGATAAGTAAGGTATTATTGAAAAAGTAGAACAAAGTAGGAGGCCTCATACTACCTGACCTCAAAACCTGCTATACAGCCAAGGTAGTCAAAACAGCCTGGTACCGGTACAACAATAGACACAGAGACCAATGGAATAGAATTGAGAATCCAGACCTAAACCCATTTACCTATGGTCAGCTGATCTTCGACAAATGGCCAAAGTCCACTAAATGGGAAAAAGACTTTCTTTAACAAATGGTGCTGGCAAAACTGGATGTCCACCTGTAAAAAAATGAAACAGGACCCATATCTCACACCATACACAAAAACTAACTCAAAATGGATCGAAGACCTAAACATAAAACCTAAAACTATAAAGATTACAGAAGAAAAAATAGGAACAATGCTAGGGGCCCTAATATATGCCATAAATAGGATACAAACCATAACTAACAATGCACAAGCACCAGAAGATAAACTAGGAGCTCCTAAAAATCAAACACTTAATGCTCATCAAAAGACTTCACCAAAAGAGTAAAAAGAGAACCTATAGACTGGGAAAAAAATTTTGGCTACAACATAGCTGACGCCTCAACAACAGAAAGACAGATATTCCAATTTAAAAATGGGCGAGGGATATGAACAGACACGTCACTAAAGAAGATATCCGTGTGGCTAACAGACACAGGAGGAAATCCTTGCAATCATTAGCCATTAGAGAAATGAAATAAAAACAACATTAAGATACTATCTCACCCCAACATTACTGGCATTAATCAAAAAAACAGGAAATAACAAGCGTTGGAAAGGTTGTGGAGAGGTTGGAACTCTTATGCATTGCTGGTGGGAATGTAAAATGGTACAACCACTATGGAAAATGATATGACACTTGCTTAAAAAGCTAGAAATAGAAATAGCATATGACCCAGCAATCCCACTCCTAGGAATATATGCTAGAGAAATAAGAGCCACTACACAAATAGACATATGCGCACTCATGTTCATTGCAGCCTTATTCATAATAGCAGAAAGATGGAAACAACCTAAGTGCCCATCAACAGATGAATGGATAAACAAATTACAGTACATACTCAACAATAAAGAACAACGATGAATCTGCCAAGCATCTCACAACATGGATGAATGTGGAGGGCATTACGCTGAGTGAAATAAGTCAATCACAAAAGGACAAATACTGTATGAGACCACTATTCTAAAAACCCAAGAAAAGGTTTATACACAGAAAGAAACTATCTTGGCCAGCTACAAGAGAGGGGATGACTGGGGAGGGGAAATCAGTAGTCAAGTGTTAATCTTGGTGAAGGGAAAGATAGTATACAACACTGGGGAAGTCAGCACGACTTGACCAAGGCAAACTCATAGAAGCTTCATAGACACATCCAAACATCCTGAGGGACTGAGTTACTGATGCTGAAAGCTGGGGACCATGTTCATGGGAGTCATCTAGGTCAATTGGCATAACAAAGTTTATAAAGAAAATGTTCTACATTCCACTTTGATGAGCACTGTTGAGGTCTTAAAAGTTTGTGAGCGGCCATCTAAGATACTTCTACTGATCCCAGACCATTCAGAGCAAAGGAGAATGAAGAAAACCAAAGACACATTAGTCCAAAGGATGAATGGACCACAACTATCACAGCCTTCACCAGCATGACACCAGAACAACTAGATGGTGCCTGGCTACCACCACTGCAACAGGGATCACAACAGAGGGTCCTAGACGGAGCAGAAGAAAAACTTAGAACAAAATTCAAATTCACAAAAAAAAGAGCAGACTTACTGATCTGAAAGAGACTAGAAGAATCCCTGAGATTATGGCCCCTGAACACCCTTGGAAGTCAGAGCTGAAGCCACTCCCAAAGTTCACTCTTCAGCCAAAGATTAGACAGGCATATAAAACCGACAATGACACACGTGAAGAACATGCTTCTTAGTTCAATCATGTATACAAGACCAAAAGGGCAACACCTGCCCAAAAGCAATGACGAGAAGGCAGGAAGGGACAGGAAAAATGGATGGATGGAAACACGGAATTAGGGTGTGGAAAGGGAGAGTGTTGACACACCATGGGGATTGCAACCAATGCCACAAAACAACTTGTGTATGAATTGTTGAATGAGAAACTAATTTGCTCTGTAAAGTTTCACCTAAAGCACAATTTTAAAAAAAGACTGTCCCTTCAGCCCCATTCACCAGGCAGATGGCACTGGCCTCTTTGGTCACTCCTTTAGGGAAGTGACAGGTTAGGAGTACTTATAAGCTGTGTCCATCACCCATCTGTCATTTTTTCATACTGTGGTGGCTTGAGTGTCGCTGTGATGCTGGAAGCTATACCACCAGCATTTCAAACACCATCAGGGTCACCCATGGTGACAGGTTTCAGCAGAGCTTTTGGACTAAGACCAGGAAAAAAGGCCTGGAAATCTACTTCCAAAAATCAGCCAATGAAAACCCTGTGGATAACAACAGAACATTGTCCAATAAAGTGCTGGAAGCCCAGTCCTTCAGGTTGGAAGGCAACAATGGACTCAAATGTAACGATGATCATGAAAATGACACAGGACCAGGTGACATTTTGTTCTGTTGTACTTAAGGTTCCCATGAGTCAGGGCCAATGGCAAATGACAACAAAACAACATTAGCTTTGTGACCTTAGACAAGCCACTTAAGCCATAGGTGCCTCAGTTTCCTCATCTATATAATGGGAATACTAATAAGAGTACTTAATACACAGAGTTATTATGGGGAATAAATGATAAATATAAGTAAAGCAGTTAGAATGCACACAGTAAGCATTTAATAAATGTTAGCAGTTATTACCATCATTCTTTTCCCTTGAGAAGGCTCTCAGAAAACACTGTAACTTGATTTCACTTGGTGAACAGGTTTCACTTTGGCTGCACTTGAGGAGACGGGGAAGAGTGAGAAAGAACTCACAGTGTGGTATACCTTTACCTCAGCTTCCCCTACACTAGCGCCATGAGACAGATGATTCAGTGCTCATAAAAAGCCCTATGTCCTATCTCAGGATACATTTTTATCAATACCTATTAAGATCATCTTATAGAATTTATTGGGATTATAAAATAAACATTGGACGTTAAATATCCTCCTAGGACATTCTAGGTGCTCAAACTAGGTATTATAATTAATGTCATGGGACCTATAAGACTTCAAAGAAGGTTCTGTTTTACAATTTTTCTTAAAAGAAATACCAATCTGGGTTCTTAGTTACAAATCACAGAGCTCACTCTAGCTAATTTAAGCAGGAAAGGAATTGGGCTGGAAAGCCAGTTCCTGACTTCCATTTTGAAGAAGCTGGGCCCCTAGGAAGGATGTTCAAATGGTGCCAAGCAGTGATGAATTGGAACAAGTGTCCGATATGTAAGTCAATATATAAACCGGTAAGAATACCCCACAGATAAGGAACATATAAATAATGAGCAAAAGTGCCCTCTTATTATTACTTGTTGGCATAGGAAAAAAACAATTTTCAGTCATATCATGGCATCTGAGATGGCTGAAAAAGAAGGCCTTAAATATGAGAAAACCAGGCCTGCAGACAGACCAATATACACAATGAAACTGGCTAACCTTAAAGTTAACCAAAATCAGTCAACAAAAGTCAAAGATCATAAGTGGATTCCATGAATTTTCACAATTTGAATTGAGACCAGAATCCAGCAGGCCCAGGAATGTGGTTCCATCTATTTCGTAGTTGAAAAAATTCTCTAGAGAGGCCAAGTGTCTTAGTCCAGGTCACAGGGAAGTCAAGGGCAGAAACTACTTTGAGTGTTTACCATTGGGAATGCTTGGCTTCATAAGGAAACATTCTCTTTCTCGAGAAATCTGCCTTCTGGAACAGTTTTCTGAGGCATTAAAGATTGCCTTGTCTGTTTGAATGGCTTACCTGTTTCAGTCAGTGTACAAAATTGGGTTGGAAATAAGGAAAATATGCCACTTTTTCACCTGGCAACACCCCTGGGTAGGCCCGGTTGCACCTTCCCACTGCCAGGTGGCCATTTCCCAGCACACGGATGTCAGGGCGCTGCCCAGGGAAGCAGCATGTGTCAGCAGCACATGGCTTAGCGGGAGCCAGGCCAAACAGTAAACATCAAGAGGATCATTTGACAGGACAACATCCCAAGTGCAAGGATAGTAGGAAAAAGTGTGGTGGAAGCAGGGAAAGAGTTCTGTCCATGTGTAACTCTCCCCACCAGAACCTGAGTTCCATGACCACTGAAAACCTTTTCATGGTCCTGGCTCTGTGGCAGCCAATAAAGTCTTGAGCCTCAGACTCTGTGAATGTTTCATCATGGGCAGAATAGGAATCCTAATAACTTGGATTCACACAGGAACATGCTCCAAGAAATTTAGAATGCTTCGTCTTACAACTCAGTGCCGGGGCCACCAGACCTCAATGCTTGGTGGATTGACCTGCAACAGAGGAGTGGAGCTGCCTCCACTGAAGGCAGCTTCTCCAACCTCATCACCAATTATAGTGAAGGCCAAGTGCACAGCTCTGGGCACCACACCACATTCAGTTCAATTCCCTGTGGGTTGGGCACCCAGGCCAGGAATCAGCCTGCCACTTATTTTTATAAATAATGTTTTTTTGGAACATGGTCATGCCCATTTGTTTATGAAATGTCTAGGGCTGCTTTCATGCTCCAACGGCAGAGCTGAGTAGTTGTAAAAGAGACTGTACAGCCTACGAATTCTAAAATTTTTACCATGTGGTCCTTTACAGAAAAAAATTTGCTGACCCCCGACCTAGGTTATGAAAGCTCCAAGTTCCCCTCACCAAGTAGATTGTAAACTCCTTATGGGCAGAATCGTTTTGGAGCCTCCCACAGGAGAGCACAGTGCTCAGGAAACAGCAGAATCAAAGAACTAACTTTTAGAGCTAGAAGGGACCTCAGATGTCAATTCATCCAATCCCTTTACTTTAGAGATGAAGAAACCCAAGTGACCAGTCCAAAATAACAGAATAGCAGGAAGCAGAACCAAAATTCAGGTTTCCTGAACTTCCCTGTGTTATTCTTATTCAGCAAATATTTAGTGAATATGGAACACACACAAAGATATATATGGATTTACATAGCAATAATATCATTTGTTGAGTAATGGTGTTCTCCGAACAATATATGGATGTAGGTGTTTCAGACTAGGACCTCAACTCTCATGAGAAAAAATACATGTGTTCAATGAAACAATAATAAAATGGTAGCACACACACTCCTTTGTTAGAACCAGCCAGTCACGAGGAGGGGATCCATCTGTGATCTGTGACTTCAGGGTAACCATCTGCACTAGGCAAGTCCTATTTATCTGAACCCAACTGAAGGAAATCAGTGCCAAGCTCTGTGAGAACAGCCATGGCATGTTGACCTTCATCTTCCATCCTGGGCCTCTTTTTCCAGCTCCTTATTGTGGTCCCTTATGACCATCCTTCCTCCACATCACGAGCCCTTTGTCAAAACTCTGAGCATCTGGTAACTAGTCCTTTTCCCTCTTTTAGTGATGTCTGATTACACACCGAAAGGTAATGCTTCACTTAAAAGTGTTAACCAACCAGGCAATTCCCACTCAGAGCTGTTTATCGCCCACCCTGGAATGAAAGGTGCCTCGCCCTTGGTAGAGTAATTCTTGGCACACAGATTGAGAAATATTTTTGCAAAGCAATAGGCCTTGATAAGCTTCATAGCGTCATTTAGGATGACCCAAAGAGAGGGAGAGGCCAGAAGGGGAATAGTCCATGGGTTTTCTCTAGTGGCGTCCTTGCTCTCCTGGAGCTGGGTAGAAGATGTCAAGAGAGGGTCCTGGGTCCTGATGGGGGTGGAGAACTCAGGATCCCTTCATCACCACTTTCTCCTTCTAGAATCTGCTTTGGCAACAATTTTGGGTGGATGGGGGTAGTTGACTTTCTCCCTCTTCTCTGCCTGAGCTTAACTGGGATTCTCCCCTCATGCTCCACCCCTTAATTGAACCCCAGGTCCTCCCTTGCCTGTGCTGCAAAATTCCACTTAATGCCTTCCCAATACCAGGTCCCTTGTTGTGAGCTCTCATAGCCCCATGCTTGCGCTGGGTTACAGGCCTACTGCATTTCCAGTTGCTCCCTTCTCTCTCCACTCCCAAGTTGCAAGTTCTTCCAGGGCCCAGACTGCGGCTGCCTTATGCACTGCCTTATTTCCTCACTGGGCGCAGAGTCTGGCACCTGGCAGCCTCGATAAACAGTTGATATGTGGACAGCTGTATTTCAAGCCCCTCTGACTTTAATTTAACTATTTTTAAATATTAATGTACATTAAAATACATGGTTTTGGAGTCAGTCAGCCCTGGGTTTGAATTCCAACTCTGCCACTTCCCATGGGACCCTGAGCACAAAACTTAACCTTTCCTAACCATGGATTTCTCATCTGTAACACTCACAGTGATACCTACTTCAGGGTATCACTGTAAAGGATTAGTGATACTGAATCAAATAGACGGCCTAGCTCATCGTCTAGTGCACAATAGTAGATGCTCAACAAATTGTATGTGTTGTAATGCCTTCCATGGTCTTGCTACCTTTGGCCCTGTCAGGTGTCTCTCAGAATGATTCAGAAAGGGCCAACTCTCGAGGTTGGGTCGCAATGGAATGAACTGCAGCCAATGGCTCTATTCTCAACCCTGTTTGCTGTGTGGCAATAATAACAGTTTAACCTCTCTGGACTTTGATATTCCATTAGGAAAAGCACCTTCAGGTCCTTGGAACCTGTTAGTATCTTGTCAGGCGTCAGTGAAATGCACTGAATTTCATGAATAACATTTTTCTTTTTATTCTTTTAATTTATTATTGTTTTTCACCTTTGTAGTGCCCTGGAAAATTGTATATGCATTCATATAACTTACATACAATTATATACACGTACATACTTATAGACATATGTGTGTGTGTGTGTGTGTATACGCATATTTTTTTAATTGTGGGATTTTACCATATATCTGTAAGGGCCTAAATCTTAGTAACGGAGTAAAAGCTGAGTGAGATAAACATAAATTTCTTTCAAGTTGAGGCAGAGGAGTAACTAAGGCATGGCAGGTAGGGCGTGTGCCCTGGGCTTCCCTTGAGGAGAGGAGCTAATGAATAGTCTCTATTGGCCACCGATGTTTCCATCGCCAGCTGTGAGACATCATTCAGCAACTTAAAACTAATTCAGCAACTTAAAACTAATCGCCATAGGCATTATTTTCTGTAGATAGGCCCCCGAATCAATGGCTTTATCTTTCCAAAGATAAAGCTTACCCTGGAATCCTGACTGAGTTGGTCGGACCAATGGCAAATTGGCAAAGGGTCAAAGCCTGCCTTTGGTAGCCGCCACCATATTGCACACCCGGTACCCCATTTACTCCCTGCTCTGACAGACATCCAACGCAGTACATGCAGTGCTCCATCGGTATGCAGGACTCCCGGTCTCTCTCTACCCTGTCCTTCTGTTCCTCTTCCCTCTGCCTATCGACCTGATTAAGAAGGCCCAGCTAATGTGTCAGCTGGGGCTGCTGGGTATTCATATATAGCCCATTCAGAGTAACATACTTAAATTTTAAAAAGGATCTCTGGGGGGAAATTCCTTAAACCAAAAAAGTTGATCAAATGGCACACACGACAGAAAAGTGGGAAGGTGGTTTGGGAACAGAAGGGTCTTTAAGCAGCTCTAATTCACCCTTTATGGTAGTTGCCTAGTTTCCTTAAGTGTAGAGATCTGGCCTTGACCTTGGGCTATTCATTGTGACCTATGGAGACTTAAGGAAAGGCAAAACCTTGATCATCCTTCTCTAGCTAGCCATTATTAAAAAAAAAAAAAAAAAAAAAAGCCTCCTGCTTCACCACTCAGTACCTTCTCTTCATAAAGCTGAGGGTTTGGGTGAAGTAAGGCAGTAGAAAGTACAGGTCCTGATGCCAAGGCCTGGATTTGAAGCCAGGTTCCACTATATCTCAGCTCTGCGGCCTTGGTCAGGTAACTCAATCTCTCTGAGATTCCTCAACTGTAAATTGGGGGTAATAATAGGACTTACCCCACAGAATTAAAGGAGTCGATGTAGAAGGCACTCAGAACCAAACTGGAGCATAGCCACCATTAGTATTTGGTTTCTGAACTGATTCTCTGACTTCTGAAAATGCAAAGAATCTCACAGGACCAAAGAGGAGTGGAGAACGAGAACTGGTTCAAAGACCACAGTTTTCCTACTTCATAAGTCACTTCGGTTCCCCCTTGTCTCTCTCACCTTTTCTCCCTACCATCCCCTCAGTCTCTGTCCCAACATTTCCACTTCAAGCACATTATATTTGGGGGATCGGGATGAGCAGCTGTGCAAAAAAGTAAGCCCATGGCTGTTGTTATTATAACTTTGTAGTCTGCAGAGCAGACTCCCAGGTCAAGGGTCAATATTTAGGATGACAGGAAAACTATGTATATGGGGTGCTCCACTCCCCACATTTCTCTCCCATGTGCTATAACAGCGCTTTAAATTTCCACCATTAGACTCAGGTCTTTGGGTTCAGGACTCTCCATAGCCCTTGGTGAGGCTAAAGGCAGTGCTCCCTTAACTGGACTATGCATCAGAGTCAACTAGACAGTTGTTAAAATTACAGATGTCTGGGACTCCTTCCCCTAAAGACTCTGATTCATAATTGGCTGGAATTTGGCAAGTGTCCCAGTGGTTCTTATGACCATGCAAGGCTGGGAAACCTGGTTCTGGTGGAATGTGCTCAGGATCTTGGGTTCCTCCCAAGCTTGTAGAGAAGAACACAATATTCAGTCCCTGACAAGTCATCTTGTTCTTCCCCACAAAGACCTTGTAAAGATAGAACCAGATAATAGATTAAAAAAATGTTTCAGAAACTTTATAAAAGTGCATCAATAATATTTTAAGGAAGTATGGGAAATAAGGTTGGGAAAGGGGTGTGAGCCTAGTTGGACTGTCTTCAATAACAGTTTGAGGAGTTTGAACTTGGTCTAACAGGTAGGGGAGTGGCTGTGGTAACGAGGGTATTCTAGGAAGACTAAGCTAATGGTATTAAACATGCTGGACTAGAGGTGAGAGGTTGCAGGCAGATACCATATTAGAGGTTGATGAGGCAATGTAGTGGTAGGTAACTAGGAAATAAATAACAATTTCCATGGGTAAGATTGGCTTGTTCACCAAATCTGCTTCTTTTTTTTCCTAGGAACACAGCTAGATGGCAATTCCCATGCTCCTTTGCAGATAGGAATAGCCACATGACTGAGTTCAGGAATATGGAAAGTGGGTGGAAGTGATCTGCCCACATCCAGGCATCTGCCACAGAAACCCTGGTGGCATAATGGTTAAGAGTTACAGCTGCTAACCATAAAGGTAGGCAGTTCGAACCCACCAGACACTCCTTGGAAACCATATGAGACAGTTCTACTCTGTCCTACAGGGTCACTGTGAGGCAAAATCAACTTGACGGCAATGGGTAGGTAGACAGCTACCACACAAACCCCTGCTGTGATCCTCCACCCTTGGTTTCCCCCTGTGCTGAATAAGGACTTGACAGTGAACCTAAGGGGTAGCAGAGCTACAAGGTAGGAAGAGCCCGAGATGGCAAGGCTACTCACCAAACACCAGCATTGAGTGATTATGTGAACAAGTTGATGGGCTGGTGTTTCAGCAGTTGGTTTCTACTGACCAATACAGTACTGTACATCTGAACAGTGAAAACTTTAGTTTACAAAAGTACTTCATATTTCCTGTCTTATTTGATCTCCAAAATAATCCTGCAATATGGATCAGATCCCTGTTTTACTCATGAAATACCTGAATAAGGAGAGGTCACATCACTTTCCCCACATGGCTCCCCTTGCCCAGAGTCCTGTGATCAGGCCCTGCCCAGAACCCCTTACTTCTACAGGAAAAATTAGAGGTATTTGTGATAAAAAAATAAAAATATAAAAACCAAAGACATATGTCTCTTTTGATTTCTGAGGTGAACTCCAAAGACCTATGGATCCTGTATTTTATGATATAGCTACAAAATGCCACAGAATCAAAATGTGAAAATAAATAAAAAGCAGATGAGATTCCCACCCCCTCCGGCTACCCCTAGACACACCTGCTGTGTTTACTGGGTCTCTGCTTCCAATATGCCCGCTGTCTGCCTTAGGAAGCGGAGGAGTGCACTGAGGGGAGAGGAGCCTTGGGTTGAATCAAAAAACTGTACCTGTTGCCATGACAACCTCCCCAATTGGATTTTTAAGAAAGTGTCACTGGAACATAGTTTTCAAGTCCTCTTCATTCTACGTAATGGGTTCCCAGTTGGATTTCATTTACTGCATACACCCTTCCCACCTCCACCTTTTGTGTTATTTTTCTAGTCTGTTACTTTCTCCCTTAACTATATAATAATGATAAACAGAAGTGAAAAACATCACCTTAGAGTCCACAGAGGTTGACAAAGGGTATAAGGTAACCAGCACCTACTCCTACACATCAAAGTCCTGTGGGTAATCACAGACACACTGCAAAGACCTCCCACTTCAAAATCTCTCTCTCCTCAGTGCAACAGGGACAGGCACACCATCTTCAGATAATTAACCACTTTAATCTCTTTTAAAATATAATTGTCCCACAAGCATATAGTAGCACATTCAATTTCTACTGTATAAATAAAAGTCCAGATTGCTCAGCTTGCCTTCAGAGGAGCCTCATGATCCAACCCTAGCTAATATTTCCATTCCTTTCCGACACCCCTTCAAACCCTTTGTGCCAGAGCCAAGCAGAACTCTTAGTTCTTCTGGGGCACATGCTGACATTTCTTGCCTCTGAGTCACTATTCACACAATTACCTTCTCCTGAGACACTATATTTATTTTCTACCTCATTGATTGCTTCCTTATCACCTTTGCTAGCTCCTCTAGGGCCTCATTCCTCCCTCTCAATGGGCATTCCCTAAAGCATAGTCCTTATTTCTTTACTCCTTCTCTCCGTTTCCTCCTCCAGGGAACTTATTTTTCACCTGTAGCTCTAAGCATAAGTCCAAACCCATATGCCTGGCCCCAACCTTCCTCTTTTCTCATTTCTGATTCTCCAGCACTTTAGCAGACATCTGCACTTGACTGATTTGCCATCACCTCAAGCGAAACATTTCTAAAACTAGAATATTATTTTTATTAACAACAACAACAACTCCTTTCCTCACGGACCTATTTCCATCAACTCATGAGATTTCAAAGTTAAAAAGAACCTTATAACTTAAGCCCCATTAGTTTATCTAAACTCAATCTACTAACAACATTTTAGACAGTAATTGTCAAGCCCATCAATGATATTACCATTCAAAATATGGAAACTTATTTCTCCAGAGGCGAGTTTCTCATAAAACTACTGAATCTTAAGTTTTGGTGTCCCCATATGTTTGCACAAGCTTTTTCCAAGGCCCATACCTATTTTTGTATTCATATCCATCTCCCACAGCGTACTTTCACAGCATCCTCTTCCTGCCACAACATCATCTTCCTTTCGTACTCTTCCTATCACTCCCTAACAGGGCCACTGGAGTACCTTCCTCATTGGCTTCTGCCTCAAAACAAAAAAAGACTCCCCTTATTCTAATGTGGTCACAATAAACACACCATAATAACAACAGCAAAAACAGCAGCACCTTAAATTTTATCTCACTTCTCTTCCTTAAATCCATGTAGCATGCATTTCAATATGTTAGACTGAGAATTTAACTGCTAAGAGGGGGCCACAGTAGATAACTTCTAAGAGGTTTTCCCAAACCTGAAATTCTATCCCTTTATGATTATTGACCCCATCTACAGAAAAAGAAACATGGTCTTAAGGAAAACCATGCAACCAGTGTGAGGCAGAGCCAGACCGGGGGTCCATGAGTTCACTGATCTCACCATATTACACAACCCACCATCTGAACTTTTCTAAACACAGACTTCATCAAGCCCCTACCCTGGGTAGAAACTTCTGGTTACTCCCTATTATAAGCAAACAGAAACCACTTGCCTGCCATTCAAGACCTCCTCTCCCTCTCTGTGTGCGTGCTTTTGTTGTTGCTTTTTTTCCTATCTTATTTCCAATTGTGTCCCTCTGTATACCAACCTTATACAACCACTAGGCCCTGTACTTCCTCACTTTCATACTATCGCTGGACCTAATGTGGTTACCCACTCTTGGTCACCACTGTGAACCCATGAGTATTATTCAAGGCACAACTTAAATTCCAACTCCCTTCCAACTAGACGTGGAGAACTCTTCGGGCCACACTGGTCTCTTCACCTGTAGCTCTCATTTATATTCCCATCACTCATGTGGCACTGAACTGAAACTTGTTTGCATTTTCACTCTCCAGATGCAAGCTCTTGGACTACCGGGACCTCATCTTCTCCTTAGATCCCTCCACTTCACCTTTCACAGGCCTTGGCACAGAGGAGGTGCTTCATAAGCACTTTCGCTAATTGGTTAATTGACTGATTGTCTTCAATCCCCTAACTCCCTATGTTCTTTATCTTACTAATAACTCTTTCAAGCTTCACTTTTAAAATTACTTGTCACTCCTACATTGTAAAAAAAATTACAAAGAAAAACAAATTACAAAAGAAAGATCAAAAACATTCCTATCCTCTCCTTTTATGTTTATTTGTGGTCAGTATGGGATAATTCATGTTAATAAGCCTATTTGCCTCAACTTCCTCCATCCTATAAAATGCTTGCTTCATGGGGACCATACTTCATTTTACCCTTGTTAATGCCCACTGAACAATTCAGCCGTATTTACCTGTGGTCTGGGCTAGTGGTTCTAGGTCTGTGTTGAGCCTCAGAACCACCTAGGTAGCTTTTTAAGGATACAGATACCAGGGCCTTACCCTGGCCACCTGAATCTGAATCCCTGGGCAAGTGCCTGATAAAGAACCTTTGCAGTAAATTTTTCATGCTCCAAAAGCCAGGAACCATTGGCCTAGCCATTGTGCACCACTGAATGCTACAATAAATATAATTCAAAGAATCTGGCCACACTAGCCATGCTAAAGAGTACTTCCAGGGGTTAACAACTGTCTTTCTTTTTTTTCAAGGAAGAATTCATTTCATTTCTGATGGCAGAATATCTACTTCATTTATCCTTAAAGAATTTCACGTCTCAGAACTAAGAGAGTCCCTTAAGGAAAACAAAAACTTCTGAGGCAGGTTTTCACTCAGGCAAGGGGCAGAGAAATTTCCCCTAAAGTTAGAGCTGACCCCTCAGAATGCAAGCAGTGTCAGATCTAGGATGCCCTGAGTGAAGCAAGCCCTGTTATAGTGCACATCTTCAGGAAACCCATACTTATCCACCTTAACCTGTTGCCATGGAGTCGATTCCAACCCATGGTAACCCATGTGTTACAGAGTAGAACTGAGCTCCATAGGATATTTCTAGCCTCTGTCTTTGATGATGAAGATAACTGAGGATGTCTCCCGCATAATAGTCTTAAAAGATACAATATGTTGAGAATATATTATGTACTAGATTCTTTCCCAACAGTCCAGATAGATAATATATGTGAGTGTGTGTTCTCTGTGAAAGCAATTATTGCTCTGCAGAACTGGAAGGTTGCTGGGGGATTGGTGGAAAATTTTGTATAGAGAGCCCAGGGATCCTCTTGAAGCCAAAGGACCTAGACCCCAGTGCCCTAGGGTCAAAGGTATAGGCATCTTTCAAGTGAGCCTGGGAGGTCCTGACCAGAGCCCAGTGACAGGAAACGGAATGAAGCCCCTGAAATAACTCTTTCACGGGGTTGAAAGGGCAGCGGATGAGGCATCCCAGTCCAGCCATCCCAGAGGGCTTAAAGAACAGCTACCGGGAAGCTCCCTTGGATGCAGGAGCACTGTCAGGAGGAATCCACTTTCCCTGAGCTTTGAAGAACTCAACAGAAGGGTCAGAGATCTTGACCAGCCCTGCTGTCAAGCACAACCACATTATTTAAGACAGTGGCCTCTGGCGGCCTCCAGCTTCATGGAGCGGCAGCATAGTCAGAGGTATTCAGCTTCAGTGAGGGTAGCACTGTTCTCTGGGTCCACATAGTCTGAGTCCTGGTTCCAGCCATGAGGCAGGAGCAGACATGTGTCTCTGAGTCTTGGGCACATCAAGGGAGGGAAGTCCAAGAGCTTGGGCTTATAACTGGGCTACGTGGGGCCTACAGAGGAGGCCTTACTTATACCCTAGATTTGTACACAGCTCATTCTATGCTCACACCAACCCTATGAAATATGTACTGCTGTTATCAGTATTGCACTGGTAAAAGGACTATGGCCCAGAGGGGTCAAGCAGCCTGTCCTAGACCACACAGCTAGTAAGGCAGGACTGCCTAACATGCAAGGCCACCTTTTTCACCATGCGTCCTGCCACCACTAACACGGGCCCAGTACCTGATGACTCAAAGGAAACCAGCAATGAAAACTTTTGACCCCACTGGCTCTCTAAATTGAGGAACTCTTCCTCTGGATGGGGAGGGCTGACACATAGAGAAGCAACACAAATCAATCAGAAGATAGGAGCTGACATCAGGAGAGAGAACTTTAGCATCTGCAAAGCCAAAGCCATCACTCCCACTGTCCTGCAAGGCCCCTGGAATATGTGTCATTTGACCTTCTGACACCAGGACTCCCAGGAATGCGTTACCAGGGAAGGAAGTACTGACTGGCCTATCAGCGCAGATGAAATTGTACGTTGGATTATTTACGGCAGACTAAAACCTGGAGCTAGTGGAAAAGAAAAACACAGTGGCTTCATGTGATGAAGGGAATTTCAAAAGCCTAATGAGCCCATGCTTAGGTGAGCTGCCCGAGATGGCCAGGCAGCCAAGTGGGCAGCTTGGGGAATGATAGAGAACATCATAAGATTCAATCCCATTTGTGACTAGAAGTCAGATGATCACACCACAGGTCATCATGACTTGACTTCTGCCCTTAACTATTGTCAAAGCCTTTCAGGTTACTCAGCAAATGAAATCACCAGTCATTTCCACTGGACAATCTGCCAGGCTCTACTTTATTTTCCCGACACAGAATTGATGATTATTTGACTAGAGGGATGCCACACGCTGACTGTTCTGGAGTCCCTTGGATACAGTTTTAGTCCATCAGCATCTATTAACTGACCACTGAATGGATGCAAGTTCTCTATCAACAATAGTCCTGACCAGGTTGTCCTAGAGCCTTTGGAAGGTCTGGAAATTAATCTGCAGTAGAGAGGTCACCGGGCGTCCCTGAGTGGCGCAAACGGTTAATGCCTCCGGCTGCTCGCCAAAAGGTTGAAGGTTCGAGGCCACCCAGAGGTGCCTTGGAAGAAAGCCCTGGTGATCTCCTTCAGAAAAATCAGCCACGAAAACCCTATGAGTCACAATTCTACTCTGACACACATAGGGTCACCGTGAGTTGGAATCAACTTGACAGCCTATCGTCTATTTAGTAATAGACAGGCTGCCCACTTTAGCCATGGCAGAAGCTGCCCGCTATTGGACTCGCCTCTGATTATGACTCAGTGGCTCTCCACCATAGCTGCACGCTGAGATCACCCAGGGGCAGAGGTAAAACAATGTGTCTGTGTCCCACCTATGGAGACTATGATGTAATTGACCAGGGAAGCAGCCTGGCATCAGTTTTTAAAATCTTCACAGCTGATTTGAATATTTGAATATGTAGCCATCTTCACAGAAACCACTGGTTTCTCTTGAAACCCTTGCCTCTGGCCCAAGAGATATTTGTTACTAATTTGCCTGTCATAGTCACTTTGCTTTTGTAGATTTCTACATCTGGAGCCTAGCAATGGAACTGGGGTGGAGAAGGCTGTATAGATGGGAGGAATATCTTACCTAATACGTCCAGCACATTCTGTGCTTGTCTTTCCAAATCACTTTCTGTTTTGCTTTACTTCTTTGTTCTTTTTTCTTTGAATAAGCTACACTCCCCACCATTATCAATGCTCTAGCCTGTTGTCCTCCCTTCCTGATCAAAGTCCAAACTGCATATGATCTCATTTATTCTCAAAATATCCCAAGTGAGGGAGGAGCCAGGCCTTTGTTCCCTAAAGCATATCAGGGACATGCAGATCCAGGAAGGTTCTATCTGCTACGGATCTCATATTTTCGAAGTCAGTGTGTTTACAGCCATTTTCAATTTACAAAGTGCTTTCACTTTTTTCTTCACTTATATGTCCCCGTGGACTCCTCACAGCAAGTCTGTGATGACTATTTTCATAACTAGAGTGGCCCCACATCCTGATTTTCCACAAACAAAGCCCGGTACTCCAGTCTAATCATTGGGAGCACCCCCTTTTACTCTCAAAGTATCTTGGCTTAGGTAATAAATTATGTGGTCATTCAGTTTATAGCCTTCTTCTTGTTTTAAGAGGAGGCTCATAGAAGTTAAATAATTTGTTCAGAGTCATTAATTAGAGGCAGAGGCAAGACTTGAACTCAATTCCCTTGTCTCCAAATCTCTGCCCCCCTCCACTCCCATCCACCGTATCACAGAACAGTGGAATCAGAGTGATCTAATCTAACACTTCTTATTATCATTAAAGAAACTAAAAATTGATCTCTTAAAAGTCTTCATTAGAATGTAGATGTTCCTTGGGAGGGAAAGACTTGGAGTGCAGAGCAGGGCAGGGTGACAGTCTCTGGGAAAGCTCGTTACTGACGCATCAGATTAGAAAATTATAAATAATTATCATCTTGGACGGTATTTGAGAGCCTAAATTGGCAAAACAAGGTACAAAGCCAACCTGTTGCCATCAAGTCTATTCTGAGTCATAGTAACCCTATAGGACAGAGTAGAACTGCCCCATAGAGTCTCCACGGAGTGGCTGGTGGATTCGAACTGCCATTATTTTGGTTAGCAGCCTGAGCTCTTAGCCACTGCACCACCAGAGTGCCAATAAAATACAAGGCCCAGCAAATGGGTATTTAGGAAAGAGCAAGAAATTTAGAGTTTAAAATGTTAGATTTGAGGAGTGGTCAGAATCTTATTTGCTGTGTCTGTTGTTGTGTGCTGTTAATTCAGCCTCGTAGCGACCCTAGGGCACAGTAGAATTGCACCATAGAATTTCCTAGGCTTCTGTAAATCTTTACAGAAGCAGATTGCCAGGTCTTTTCTCCCACAGAGTGGCTGGTTGGGTTTGAACCAGTAATCTCTAGGTTAGCAGCCGAGCATTTTAACCATTGTGCCACCAGGGCTCCTTTTATTTGCTGTCTACCTCTGGGCATTTCACACACGCTTGCTGAGCACATGTGTTGTCCAATCATAAAACGGGACTACTCATCATGTTGATTTCCCTGGGTCGTTACACAACGAGAGCAAACTGCCATTCTTTACGAGGGGCTTTCACTACACTAAGGCTCACGATACCACTGTTAGCCAGGATTATTTATTTTCTCCATTTTCACACGAGTGAACCAAGGCTCGTGAACAAGGATGATGAGTAACAAATGAGGTATATGAGCTCCACAAATTCTAAAATGTGGCCATTTATTATTAGTAGTAGTAATAGATAATGATTACCAATTGATGTAGGAGAGAAGTGAACGTCCTTGAAACTCCCTGGGCAACTGAGGTTTAGGATGGCAGACAGGGGCCAGGTGGACAGGTTGTGGTGGGGGTAAGGGTCCCCTCCGTGGAGTGCTGAAGATGACCAGCAATAGTGACTGTAACTGGCTGGGGCCCACTCTGGGTGGCTTCATAGAAACTCACTCGCCCTGCCCTACAAATCGCACCTCAGTTAACTGACGCTTTCTACAAGAAGGACTTTCTCTTTATGGGAATCATATAGGTTTGAGAAACTTCAAACTTTGGAAAAGCCTGAATCTGTAAATCAGGACGTCGCTTCCCTGCTTTGAAACAGTCCGAGGCCTGGTCAGTGTCTTCATTTCACAATATTTCCAGCCTTTACTTGTCCCTGTGATGACAACCCACCAGAAGTTCAAAGAGGAGAGAGGGAATCGAAATAGCTTTCCTACCTGATGTTTTGTTCTTCCCATCACTTTGGTTTTTGAGCTAACCGTGAAGGCCTGCCTGGCTCTCATGGATTGCTTTCCTTTAGGGAAAAACAAATCACAACACAGGCATTTTAGAATTCTTTGGGGGCACTGGGGACTGCGCAGTGAGCTTTTTGTATAAATGGAGAAAGCCTCCAAAGCTGCCAACGCAAAATTGCAAAGGTGCAGATAGAATTGGCCTCCACGCCTAGTGGTGGGGCCAAGAGCTCCTTTGGCTCTAAAGGGCCAATTTGTGTTTCAAATATCTTTCAGGAACCTGACACCCTGAAACTACCTACTCCCAGGGGATCTGAGTGAGGTCCTAGAATAGCTTTCTTCAAGGAGAGCAGCAAGGCTCATCGCTTTTTTAAAGCTTCCCTTATTCACTCCCTAGACTGCAGGCCTGGACGTGGGGGTTAAGGGCACCTCCTGACTGCCCTATGGTCCAGCACTGCCCAGCTCAGCCACAGGACACAGACTCAGAGAGATACGACTGTGTCTGCCAGACTACCTGGAAATCCTGCCCTGAGGGGTCCCGGTAATCACACGAAAGCAACAGAGGTAACTAAACAGCCTGAGGAGCATAAGTGTCAGTAAATTACCAGCATGATTTTTATGGATAATTTTGAAAACTAAATACAAAGGATGTACAACGCATCAGAAGAAGTTTCGCAGACGGAAGGCTGGGCCAACTGGGATGGGTCACTTCTTAAGTGTAAAATAAGTCACAACTGATATTATGTTGTTAGGAGTCAAAATATATCAAAGACCAAAAGGTTGTTATCAAGGTTTGTCTAGAACTTAACAACTTCTGCAAAAATCTCTAATTATTTAATTAGCTGATAGATAGGGCCCCTTTTCACAAAACGAAGTCTTCTCCAGTCCAGAGTATATGTGCATTTTAAATTCAGCCAGAAGGCCCCTGGCAGACACCAAGGACTCTTCCCTTCTCACTTACCTGTATATTTCTAGGAAAACTTTGCACTCTAAGGGCCTTTTTTCCCCCGATTTTTGAAAGGTCTTGACATACGGGCAGCCTGCTGAGTCCCCATCCCCCAAGTCCTGGCCACTCTCTCTGCTCAGTCCTGGAGGCAACGCTCCTGAGGCCTCAGGTTTCCAGGCTTCTGCGGTGTCGACTCTGAGGACTGATCAAATGTTTCTTTCTCATTACACCAGCGGACTGGAAACGCTGCCTCTGGCCTCCATCCTCCCTCCCGCAGGTCACAAATGAAGTACAGCAGCTTTGACGCTAGCCCGTTTCTGCACAGGCAGTAAGGCGATTTAATTTTGCACTGTACCCCTTCATCCCAGTCTGCCCCGGGCTGACCGGGAGCTTTTCCATATTACCGAACCCGCAGCATTTCCTGATACTACACTGCCTACTTAGACTTTTGACAATAACATCAGGGAAGAGGTGTTCGTTTTCTGCTTCGCAGGCCACAAAGCAAGAAAATACCTGTGTTTTCCATTGCTTTTATTTTAGCTCTAAGTAAAAGAGAATTTTAAGAAGTATGTTATTTTTTGTTTGCACAACTTAATTATATCAATAATGTTTCCTTCTCTCCTACTCCCTCTCCCCGCCCCATTTTAGAAAAAAGAGTCACGGGCGCAGGCTCTTGCCATCTCCCTACACCGGGAGATGCCCTTCAGGACAAGCCAGAAGCGCGCTCAGCCAGGGCTCTGAACCCGTCCGGCAGCGGGTTTGACAAACTGCCCGCCGAGTCTTCAAGAAGACAGCCACCTGCCGAATTGCACCTGAGTCCATTCGTCCCGGGAGCCCGGAGGCGAGGCGCTGGGTTGTGGAAAGGGCACCTAGGGGACCGCGAGGGTCCTGTGCTGCCGTCCCTGGGGAGGGTACAGAGTCCCAGCGCTGTCTGCGCCCAGGACACGTGAGCCGGCTGGAGGCGCGGCAGGTGCGCGCTGGGCTCCGGGACGTCGACCTACCTTCACGAAGAGCTCGATCTCGGGGTCCCTGTCGTCCCCGTTAGCCGTCACCGAGTCCGTCATGCTGTCTACGCCCAGGACCACCGTCCCGGGCCTGGGAGGCACCACCTCTGCGACGCCCAGGCCAGCGCTCTGCACTCCTGTTCCTGCCCAGCGAGGCCCCTCTTCAGAGCTGTGTTTAATTTTTTTTTTTTTTTTTTAATTATCTATTTCTCAAGCCAGGGACAGCGGTGGCTGAGAGATGAATGCCCCAGGTAATCACAAGAAAAAAAAAAAAAAAAGCCAGGAGGGGAAAGGGGGCAAGGGGTAAAGTCGGGTTCAGGGGTGGCAGCAGGTCCTGGGAGCAACAAGTGCCAGGCTGCCGGGAGGTGTCACGGTGTCACAGGATCCGCGCCTGTCAGAGATCCCGCGGCCGCAGCCAACGCGCCCAAAATAGACGGTGGCCGGGGGCGGGGTCAGCCCGGGCGGCGGGGCGCTGCGCCCCGGGAGTGCCGGCCTCCTTGGCCTCCGCCCCCGCCCAGAGACCGGCTAGGACAGGAGGCGCCGACTGAGCGGATCCCCAGACGGCCACCAAGGCCAAGGGGGTGGCAGACGGGGCACGAGGGGAGGAGGAGAGAAGAGAGGGGATGGCTTTACCGTCTTCTGTTTTTTTTAGTAAAGCATCAGCCTCTCCAAGTTACTCTACTACCAGCGTTACCCACTTGAAAAGCCCCTTCTTCCCTTAGAGATGCTCCAGATGGGGGGGGGGTAGCTGAGGGGTACAGGGGAGGGACGGAAAGGACCCCGAAAACAGGGCATTTGCTATCCTAGCGCTGAACAAATGGAGTAGGGCATGGCAGAGGGGTGGGGCAGGAGAAGCTGGTAACCAGCACGTCAGGCAACGGGGTCAGGTGCAGCCAGAGCCAAGTATCCGTGTCTTTTATTCAGCCTTATGTGTTTGCTTGCTTCCCCTTTCCTTCTTATTCTCCCCCTCCCCTCTCCTCTTCTTTCCCCTCATTTCTGTTCTTTTCTCTCTTTTTTCTTTTTAGTGAAGTATGGTACACAGAGAAGTGCATACATTTATGATGTGTACAGTTCAATGAATGTTCAGAAGTTGAGCCCACCCATGTAACCAGCTGAAGAAACAAAATGTTTAGCTACGTCCCCTCCCCAGGGTAACTATTATCCTGACTTCCAACAGCACAGATTAGTTTTGCATGGAATCTTACATATATATACAGTACCCTGGTATCTGGCTTCTTTGCTCACCATTGTGTTTGTGAGGTTCATCCATTCAGATGTGTGTAGTTGGAGACCATCCA
Source organism: Loxodonta africana (assembly GCF_030014295.1). Taxonomy (NCBI): domain Eukaryota; kingdom Metazoa; phylum Chordata; class Mammalia; order Proboscidea; family Elephantidae; genus Loxodonta; species Loxodonta africana. The sequence continues at coordinate 108,989,112 of NC_087342.1, forward strand.
TTTTCATTGCCACAATTTATTTATCCGCTTCTGTTGATGGACCTTATGTGATGTGGATCCAAAAAACCACAGCCATAGAGTTAATTCTGACTCACGGCAAACCCACAGGGTTTCCAAGGCTGTAAATCTCTACAGAAGCAGATGCCACATCTTTCTCCTGTGGAGCTACTGGTGGTTTTGATCAGCCAACCTTTCGATCAGCAGCCGATTGATCGCTTTAATCACCGAGCCACCAGGACTCCTGTGGTATGGATACTGGGGCTATAAACATTTTATCTATGTATCAATCAAATGGAGTCTCTGAGTGGCATAAACAATTAAGCACTCCACTACTAGCCAAAAGGTTGGCGGTTCAAACCCACCCCAATGCACCCTGGAAGATAGGCCTGGTGATCTGCTTCCGAAAGATCACAGTTTTGAAAGCCCTGTGGAGAAGTTCTACTCTGCACACATGGGGTGACCATGAGTCAGAATTAACTGGACAACAACTAACAACCAAAAAACTGAAAACCAAACCTGTTGCCATCAAGTCGATTCCAACTCATAGGACAGAGTAGAGCTGCCCCATAGAGTTTCCAAGGAACTCCTGGTGGATTTGAACTGCTGCCCTTTTGGTTAGCAGCTGTAGCACTTAACCACTGTGCCACCAGGGTTTCCGAACTAACAACAACAATAACCTATCAGCATCATTTGGTAAACACATGAACTCTTTTCTGTTGGGTTTTGTGGCATTTATATTAACTAAACATTAAAGAATTTAGTCTTAGCCCTCAGATCCTGAGATATAATCTCTAAAAAAAACCTTGGAATTTAAGTATCTTCAAGAAGGACTTCAGACCACAGATAACTAACAGGCTAGGTGAAATGTTGAGGTGACTCTGGGGTAGGGGCTGGCCAGGCCAGAAACACCCACTTCATGATCACCTCGTGATATTTACTGGCCTCAGGGAAGAGTGGCTGGAATTTGCATGATGTAATGGGACCTCCAATAAAAGCTCTGGATGCTGAAGATCCATGCACATGAGATGGTAGCACACCCTTTGGGACATGGAAGCTCTGTGCTGGAAACCCTCCCAGGCCTTGCCCTTTGCGTCTCTTAATTTGGGTCCTTTTTTTGTTATAATAAAGCCATAATTCTAAGTATAATGCTTTCCATGAGTTCTGAGTCATTCTAGCGAATTATCAAACACAAAGGAGTAGTAGAAGTCAGCAGGTCAGAAATGAGGGAGCTCAGGAGAGCCCCAGCTTGCAGCTGGAAATCAAGGGGGTAGAGGGAAATCAAGAAGCCCTGCTAGTGCTGTGGTTAAGTGCTCGGCTGCTAACCAAAAGGTCAAGTTTTCAAAACTGCCAGCTGCTCTACGGGAGAAAGATGTGACAGTCAGCTCCAATAAAGATTCCCAAAAAACCAAACCCACTGCTTTTAAGTTGATTCCGACTCATACGGGCCCTATAGAGCAGAGTAGAACTGCCCCACTGGGTTTCCAAGACTGTAAATCTTTACGGAAGCAGACTGCCATATCTTTCTCCAGAGAACTGGCTGGTGGGTTGGAACTGCTGACTTTTTTTGGTTAGCAGCTGAGTGTTAACCATTGCAGCCTTGGAAACCCTATGGGGCAATTCTACTCTGCCCTATAGGGTCTCTATGAGTCATAATAGACTCAATGGAGACGAGCTTGGTTTTGGTTTTGGTTAGAGGAAATCCCCTGAGTTTATAATCAGCAGGTTAGAAGTGTGGGAGCCCAGGGGGACTCCCAAGCTTGTGCCTGGCATCCTGAAGGGGTAGAGGGAAGCCCAGAATTTATAGCCAGCAGGTCAGAAGTAAAGGTGTATAGACACCCAGACTCGCAGCTGGTATCTGCCTATTTGGCAGTCTGAAGGACAGTATCCTTTTAACTTGTGAGATCAGACCTGTCTCTGGGTGGCCAGGGACAGAGAAGGAAGTGCTGCATGGGGGGCAGCTGATGTCAGAGCTGAAGAAAGAAATAAAAAGGTGGATATTTGATTTACCTTCACAGATAGATGCTCAGAAGTAGAACTGCTGGGCCACAGAGGATGTGAATGCTCTTCCTGAGTAAATACCACCCAACAGTTTTCCAAGGTGGTTGTACAGATTTACTTGCCCACCCTTTCTTTCTTTTAAAAATAGGTACTACGACTTTTGTGTCTGGAATCTGGTCAACTTCTTTGTCTTCTTTTCCTTTTCTTGAATTAATCCTCTTTGTGCTCTGCCCTGCTTTACTTACAAATATAATAAGTTATATGTTTATTTCATAGCTTTATAGGGAAAAAATTAACCACTTAGTTAATAAGAAAAATAAATAACAGTACTTTAGTACCAAGCAAAAATGCTTTGCTGTTGTTAGTTGCCATTGAGTCAGCTCTGACTTATGGGAACCTTATGTATCACAGAAAAAAAATTGCCCAGTCCGTCTTGGTGATCATTGTTATGTTTGAGTCCATTGGTGTGGTTATTGTGTCAATTCATCTCATTGAGGGTTTCCTTCATTTTTGCTGACTAGAGCTCTTCTTTAGCAAACATGATGTCCTTTTCTAGCAACTGGTCTTTTCTGATAATGTGTCCAGAGAAAGTAAGTCAAAGTCTCACCATCCTTGCTTATAAGGAGTACACTGGTTGTATTTCTTCTAAGACTGATTTGTTTGTTCTTTTGGCAGTTTACAGTATATCCAGTATTCTTCACCAATGCCACAATTCAAATGCATCGATTCTTCTTTTTTTCATTGCCTAGCTTTCAGTCTTGGTTAACTAGTGCTGCTATAACAGAAATACCACCAATGGATGGCTTGAACAAAGAGAAATTTATTTTCTCACAGTCTAGTAAGCTAGAAGTCCAAATTCAGGGTGCCAGGTCCAGGGGAAGGCTTTCTCTCTCTGTCGGTTCTGGGGGAAGGTCCTTGTCCTCAATCTTCCCCCAGTCGAGGAGCTTCTCAGGTGCAGGGACCCTGTGTCTCTGCTCCTGATGCTGCTTTCTCGGTGGTATGAGGTCCCCAGCACTCTGCTTGCTTCCCTTTCCTTTTATCCTTGTAAGATGAAAGGTGGTGCAGACCACACCCCAGGGAAGCTCCCTTTACATTGGATCAGGGATGGGACCTAAGCAAGAGTGATACATCCCATTCTAATCTTCTTTAACTGCAGGCAGAGATTATGATTTATAACATGTAGGAAAATGACAAAATGGAGGACAACCACACAATGCTGGGAATCATGGCCTCACCAAGTTGGCACATATTTTTGGGGAACACAATTCAGTCTATTACACTTTCTATGCTAGGTTAAAATGGCAAATTTTGTGCTATACATTTTTTATCACAATGATTTTTTTAAAAAAAAATCTAAGCACTTGACATGCCTTAACTAGTAGTTCTATATCCCCAAGTAGTGTTATATCACAATTTTTTATGGTGGAGGAACTGAGACATAGCATTATTAAGTAACCTTCCCCTAGTCACCTGGCTAGGAAATAGTAGAGTTGGGAATTGAACCCAGACAGACTGAGCCCATGCTCTTAATTACTCTTATCAACTGAATCTTTCTCCAACTTAATGCACTCTGGGTAAGTTGCACTGGGGAAACAAAGACACGGCCCTGGTTTTAACAGAAATTAAAATCCATTCCAGGGTAATAGTCACATGAAAGAAAAACTAAGGCTGCCGCATGAATTGAGCAGGTGGAGAGGCTACACCATGGATGGGGTGGGTACGTGGAAAGGTTTCATGGAACAGAAGACAGTTCTAGAATGGTCAGGTACCGGATAGGCAGATGAGAGGGCAAAGTACCCTGACTAACTTTTACATTAGGCTGTTTCCCCACAGACTCCAAGAGCAAATGTTTCCTTCTCATTGAAGGAAGCTGCTACCAAGCCCGACTGCAACCTTTATGGCCCACCTATAGTTGAATCAAGGTGAAGTTTAATTGCTTTCGTCCTCCTTGGTTTCAGGCTTACATCACCAAACATCTGAGAGAAGCAGTCACCTTCATAGCTGCACATTCCTAACAAATGACTGCATACCCCGGGGAAGGACCAAAGTTGCAGAGGGAGATTGGTACCCTGACTGCATGCTGCACAGACTCACCACTTCCCTGCTCTGGGCCCAGAATATCTAATGGGAAGTGTGGGCAATATTTTCAAATGGAATGTGGCAGAGGTAAACAAAATCATGTGCATAAAATTACTTTGATTTTTTTATTAGAATGAAAGATGCTTTACAAATGTGATCATTTTCGTGGCTGGATCTAAACAATGTATGATATGAACTCTACAATCCTTAACTCCAAACCTGGAAAGTTTAGCTTTCATTTGCTCTTTCCCAAATACCTACCATTTATTGGAAAATGAAACAGTTCCCTTTCCATTTCCAGATAACACCTCCCATTTAGACAACCCTGAAGCTGTTGGTTTGGATACTGTAAACCCTCATGTTTCAAAAAATAAAAAAAAAATTAAAAATTCTGCTTTGATCATAAAATATCTCTATGAATATCTCTAGTTTTTAATTCTACATTCTGCTTTGGTTCAAGAAAAAATACTTAATTTTCTACCCTTTAATGTCAAAATATAATTGATTAGAGTCAAATCCAGCTCTGTCCAGAGAAAACACTTCCTTGATAATGAGCTCTATTTCTAATTTTAGCTCAGAGTTGCACAAACTTGGTGCAAGTTCTGGATAAATCTTTAAGAGAAAAGCACTTCAAGGTGCTCCCTTAAGTAGCATATAAAATAAAATTGGAAAAACACAGAAAATATTAGCAAGATCCCTATGCAAATATGACATGCCAATTCATATATTTTTGTATTTCACTAAAAGCAAAAGTTATATTTTCTGATTGTGTTCTCAGTATATCTAGATATAATACAAATGAAAACTGCAACTTAAAGAGTGGAGGACAAAGGAACTTGTATCATTGCAAGATTTCTATATTTCACTTGAAGTCACAAACTACTAACTCTAAGTGTGACCAAAAGTTAGGTATGTAGATATAGGGTCACTATGAGTTGGAATCGACTTGACAGCAATGGGTTTGGTTTTTTCAGTTTTATTGTAATCCCTACAGCAGTAACTATAAAAGTTGTGCAAAGAGGTATAGTCAAAAAAAAAAAAATAGATAAATTAACTTGGAATGGTAAAAACATTGAAATAATCTAAAAGAAGCCAGGAAAGGAAAAACTGAAGGAAAAAAAGGATAGCAAACAAACAGAAAATCTATAATAAAATAATACACCTAAATCCAACCGTATCAACACTTACTAAATATAAATTTTCTAAGCACCTAATTAAAAAAATGGAGGTTGTTGGATTGGGTTAAAGAACATGACCCAGCTATACGTTGTTATAGAATTTCACTTCAAACATAATGATATAGATAAATTGAAAGGACGAAAAAAGCTATATCAGATAAACACTAATTGAAAGAAAGTTAGTGGCTATTTTAATATCAGACAAAATGGACTTCAAAATGAAGAAAATTATCAGAAATAAAAAGGGATGTTACACAATGATAAAAGAATCCGCTCACTAAGAAGATATAATAGTCCTGAATGTGTGCATATCAAATAACAGAGCTTCAAAATACACAAAGCAAAAACAAATGGAACTGAAAGGAGAAAGAAATAAATTCACAATTATAGCTGGAGACTGCAAACATTCTTCTCTCAGTAAGCAGTTACATGAATAGACAGAAAAAAAACTCAGCAAGAATATAGAAGGTTGAATCAGAATGGTCTTGACCCCAATTAACAACAACAAACAACATGATCAACCAACTGAACCTAATTAACATTTCTAGAACACCCTACTGCAACAGGAGAATATACATCTTTTTCAAGAGCACATGAAACATCCATGAAAATAGGCTATATTCTGGGTCACAAAACAAACTTCATTAAATTTAAAATAATTTAAATCATACAAAGTTTCTTCTCTGGTCATAGTGAAATTAAACTAGATCAACAACAGAAAGATATCTGCAAAACCCCCAAATATTTAGAAATTAAACAACAAACTTTAGATAATTCATAGTCTATAAAGAAGTCTCAAGAGTAATTAGAAAATATTTTTAACTGAATGAAAACAAAAATATGACATGTCACAATTTATGGAACACAACTAAAACAGTGCTTAGAAAGAAATTTATAGCATGAAATGCTTATATTAGAAAAGAAGAAGGGTCTCAAATCAATAATTTAAGCTTTCACTGCATATAACTAGAAAAAAAGTCACCAACTAAACCCAAAATTAGCAGAAGGAGTGAAATAATATTATAAGAGAAATTAATGAAATTCAAAAAGATAAGACAATGGAAAAAATCAATAAAACCAGAAGGTGTTTTCCTTAAAGCATCAATAAAATTGAAAAACTTCTAGCTAGACCTACCAAGAAAAAAAGGGAAAAGATTCAAGTCACCAGTATTGGGTATGATAGATGAGATATCAGTAAAAACACCACCAGTATTAAAAAGGATAATAAGGAAATACTATGGACAACTATCTGTGCATAAATAAATAGCTTAGAAGAAATGGACCAGATCTTGAAAGACACAAGCTAACAAAACTCACCCAAGAAGAAGCAAATAACCTGAATACTTCTATATCTACTAAAAATATTAAATTCATAGTTGAAAGCCCTCGAAAATAATTAAAAAAAAAAAAAGACTATACCCAGATGTCTTCACTAAACATTTAAGAGATAACACACAATCTTTTTCAGAAATTAGAAGAGCAAACGGTTCCCAACACAATTTTTGAGGGCTATTTACCTTGATTAAAAAATAATAGTAAAGACAGAACACATTAAAGAAACTACAGACCAATATCCCTGATAAACCTATATGGAAAAATCCTCAACAAAATACTAATAAACTGAGTCTAGCAATATATAAAAAGTACGATACATGACAACCAAGTGAAGTTTACCTTGGGAATGCAAAGCTGTTTCAATATTGAGAAATCAATCAATGTAAATCACCATATTAACAGATTAAACAAGAAAAATTGCATCTTTTATTTTTTTTTTACTATTAAAAAAAATTCTCAGAAAAATAGAAGTAGAAACTTCCTCTGATAAAAGGCATCTACCAAAAAAGCTAAACAGGCAAAGACTGCTTTTTCCCTAAGATCAGGAATAAAGCAAGGATATTCTCATCACTTCCATTTAGTATTGAACCAGAAGTCCTAGCCAGTGAAACCAAACCAAAAAACCAAGCCCACTGCCGTCGAGTCGATTCCCACTCATAGCGACCCCATAGGACAGAGTAGAACTGCCCCACAGAGTTTCCCAGGAGCACCTGGTGGAGTTGAACTGCTGACCTCTTTTTTAGGAGCCGTAGCACTTAACCACTACACCAGTGTTTCCGCCAGTGAAACAAGGCAAGAAAAAGAAATAAAATGCATTCAGATTGGAAAGGAAGAGATGTCTTTACTATCAGATGACAATTGTCTAAGTAGAAATTTCCAAGGAATCTACAAAAAAAAAGCTCCCAGAACTGATAAGTGCATCATAGAAAAGTCTCAGCTTAGGAGTTCAACATATAAAAATCATTTACATTTCTATATAACACCAATGAAAAACTGGAAACTGAATTTTTTTTCCCCAATGGGTTATAATTGATTACTATCATTACTTGTCCTTCTGGAGAAGGACATCATGCTTGGCAAAATACAGAGTCAGTGGAAAAGAGGAAGACCCTCAACAAGGTGGTTTGACACAGTGGCTGCAACAATGACCTCAAGTTTAACAATGATTGTGAGGATGGCACAGGACTGAGCAGTGTTTCCTTCTGTTGTGCATAGGGTCGCTATGAGTCAGAACGACTCGACGGCACCTAACAACAACATCATTATTTATTTTGATGCTCAGGTTATTTTTAATTTGGCCAGTGATAGCCGTTTCAAACTGGCATCTCTCTTTCACATGTTCCCTTAGTTCTCTGAGCACTGCTTTATTTTCTGGTGCAACAAGCTATCCCAGAATCTTCTTGTACCTTCCCTGGCCCAGTTCAGGAATCAGCCATTTCCCTAAGAAGCCCTGTTTCCTTTTAGTGGAAAACGGTTTTTCTTCTTTTCTTTCATTTTTTTAAATTGTAGTTTAGATGAAAGTTTACAGCACAAATTAGTTTCTCATTAAACAAACTAATACACATACTATTTTGTGACACTGGTTCCCAACCCTGTGACATGTCAACACTCTCCCCTTCTCAACCTGGGGTTCGCCATTTCCATTTGTCCAGCTTTTCTGTCCCCTCCTGCCTTCTAGTCTTTGCCCCTGGGCTAGTGTGCCCATTTAGTCTTGTATACATGCTTGAGCTACATTTGTTATTGTTTGTTTTGTGGGCCTGTCTAATCTTTGGCTGAAGAGTGAACCTCAGGAGTGACTTCAATACTGAGTGAAAAGGACATCTGGGGGCCATCTCTCAGAGTTTCTCCAGTCTCTGTCAGACCAGTAAGTCCGGTCTTTTTTTGCGAATTAGAATTTTGTTCTACATTTTTTTCCAGCTCTGTTCAGGACCCTTTATTGAGACCCTGTCAGGGCAGTTGGTGTTGGTAACCAAGCACCATCTAATTGTGCTGGACTCAGTCTGGTGGAGGCTGTGGTAGTTGTGGTCCATTAGTACTAATCTTTCTCTTGTGTCTTTGGTTTTCTCCATTCTACCTTCCTCCAGATGGACCTTTAGACCCCAGAATCTACTCACCACAGCAGGATGTAGACTATTTTCTCTGTAAACTCTGCTATGCCAATTGAGCTAGATGTTCCCCAACACCGTGGTGCCCAGACCTCAGCTCAGTAATTCGGTCCCTCAGGGAGTTTAGATATGTCTGTGAAGCTTCCATGACCATATCTTGGACAAGTTGTGCTGATTTCCCCAGTATTGTGTACAGTCTTACCCTACACCAAAGTTACCACTTATCTATTGTCTGGTTAGTGTTTTTCCATCCCCATCCCTCCCATCCCTCATAACCGTCAAAGATTATTTCTTTCTGTGTGTAAACCTGTTCATAAATTTTTATAATAGAGGTCTCATATAGTATTTGTCCTTTTGTGATTGACTTATTTCACTCAGAAAAATGCCCTCCAGATTCATCCATGTTGTGAGATGTTTCACAGGTTTCATCATTGTTCTTTATCGTTGCATAGTATTCCATTGTGTGTATGTATCATAATTTGTTTATCCATTCACTTGTTGATTTCCATCTTTTTGCTATTGTGAATAATGCTGCAGTGAACATGGATGTGCATATGTCTATTCATGCGATGGCTCTTATTTCTCTAGGATATATTCGTCAGAGTGATATTGCTGGATCATATGGTATTTACATTTCTAGTTTTTAAGGAAGTGCCATATCATTTTCCAAAATGGTTGTACCATTTTACATTCCCACCAGCAGTGCATAAGAGTTCCAATCTCCCTGCAGTCTCTCCAACATTTGTTATTTTCTGTTTTTTCGATTCGTGCCCATAAGATCGGGGTGAGATGGTACTTCATTGTGGTTTTGATTTGCATTTCTCTAATGGGACCTCTGTAGGGTTGCTATGGGTCAGAATCAACTCGACGGCACTGGGTTTTAATGGCTAGTGATCGCGAGCATTTCTTCCTGTGTCTGTTAGCTGCTTGAATGTGTTCTTTGGTGAAGTATCTTTTCATATCCTTAGCCCATTTTTTAAGTAGATTATCTGTGTTTTTGTTGTAGAGGTGTTGGATTTTCCTATAGATTTTAGAGATTAGACATTTGTCAGATTTGTATTAGCCAAATTTTTTTCCCAGGCTGTAGGTTCTTTTTTCACTCCTTTGGTGAAGTCTTTTGATTAGCATAATCTTTTAGAAGATCCCAGTTATCTAGCTTATCTTCTGGCATTTGCATATTGTTAATTATGGCTTGTATCCTTTTTATGCTGTGTATCAGGGCTTCTAGCATTGACCCTAGTTTTTTTCTATGCTCTTATAGTTTTTAGTTTCATATTTAGGTCTTTGATCCATTTTGAATTAGTTTTTGTGTACGGAGTGAGGTATGGATCCTGTTTTTTTTCTTTTTCTTTTTTTTTTTGCAGATGGACATCCAGTTTTGTTAGCACCATATGTTAAAAAGACTGTCTTTTCCCAATTTAATGGACTTTGGGTCTTTTTCAAAGATCAGGTGACCATAGGCCAATGGGTTTACATCTGGGTTCTCAATTCTGTTCCACTGGTCAATGTGTCTGTCATACCAGTACCAGGCTGTTTTGGCTACCGTAGCTGTATAGTAGGATCTGAGGTCAGGTAGTGTGAGGCCTACTACTTTATTGTTCTTCTTCAATAGTGCTTTACTTCTCCAGGCCTCCTCCCTTTCCATTTCAACTTAATAATTAGTTTTTCCATCTCATTAAAGAATGCTATTGGTATTTGGATCAGGATTGCATTGTAGTTGTAGATTGCTTTGGGTAGAATTGACATTTTCGAAATGTTGAGTCTGCTTATCCATGAGTATGGTATGTTTCTCCATTTATGTAGGTCTCTCTTGTTTTCTTGCAGTAGTGTTTTGTAGTTTTTTTGTATAGGACTTTTACATCCCTGGTTAGATTTATTCCTAAGTATTTTATTTTTTTAGGGGCTATTATAAATGTCATTGGTTTCCTGATTTCCTTTTCATAGTTCTCTTTATTGGTGTATGGGAATCAAACTGATTTTCGTATGTTTATCTTGTATCCTGCAACTCTGCTGAATCTATTAGTGCCAGTAGTTTTCTTATGAATTCTTTTGGGTTCTCTATGTATAGTACCATATCATGTGCAGATGGGAATAGTTTTACTTCTTCCTAACCAATTTGGATGACCTTTATTTTTTCCTTGCCTTACTGAGTTAACTAGGGCTTCCAGCACAATGTTAAATAGGAGTGGTGATACAGGTCATCTTGTATTGTTCCTGTTCTCATGAGGAGTGTTTTCAGACTACCTCTATTGAGAATAATGTTGGCTGTCGGTTTTGCATAGATGCCCTGTATTACGTTGAGGAATTTCCCTTCTATACCTATTTTATTGAGAGCTTTTATCAGGAATGGGTGTTGGACTTTATTGAATGCCTTTTCTGTGTTGATTGAGATGATCATGTGATTCTTTTCTTTTGTTCTATTTATGTGGTGAATTACGTTGATTGATTTTCTAATGTTGAACCATCCTTGCATATCTGGTATGAATCCCACTTGGTCATGGTGTATTTTTTTTTTTTTTTTTAATATAGTGCTGAATTCTATTGGCTGGAGTGTTTTTGAGAATTTTTGCAGCTATACTACTGAGAGATATTGGTCTGTAATTTTCTTTTTTTGTGGTGCTTTTGCCTAGTTTTGGCATCAGGGTTATGCTGGCTTCATAGAATGAATTTGAAAGTATCCCTTCCTATTCTATGCTCTGAAATAGTTTGAGTATTGCCCATGTGAGAGCTTCTCTGAATGTTTGGTAGAATTCTCCAGTGAAGCCATCTGAGCCAGGGCTTTTTTTTTGGCTGGGAGTTTTTTATTATTATTACCTTTTCAATCTCTTCTCTTGTTATGGGTCTGTTCGGATTTTCAACCTCAGTTTGTGTTGGTTTAGGTAGGTAATGTGTTTCTAGAAATTTGTTCATTTCTTCAATATTCAAATTTGCTGGAGTATAGTTTTTCATAGTACTCCGTTATGATCCTTTTTATTTCTTTTGGGTCCGTTGTAATGTTCCCCTATTTCATTTCTTACTTGGGTTATTTGCTTCTTCTGTTTTTCTTTTGTGAATTTGGCCAATGGTTTGTAGGTTTTCTGGATCCTTCAAAGAATCAACTTTTGGTTTTGTTGATTCTTTCTATTGTTTTTCTATTCTCTGTTTCATTTATTTCTGCTCTGATCTTTATTATTTCCTTTCTTCTGGTGACTGTGGGCTTCTTTTGATGTTCTCTACTTGCTTGTGTTGTATAGTTAATGTTTTGATTTTGTCCCTTTCTTCTTTTTTGATGTGTGCATCTATTGCTATAATTTGAGCTCTGAGCACAGCCTTTGCTGTTCCCAAATGTTTTGGTATGATGTGTTTTCATTCTGTTTGAGTCTAGGAATTTTTTTACTCTATCTTTGATTTCTTCTATTGCCCAGTGGTTTTTATGCAAGGTGTTATTCAGTTTCCTTTTTTTTTTTTCCTCATTCTTCCTGTTGATTTCTACTTTTATGACATTGTGATCAGAGAAGAAGCTTCATATTATCTCAGTGTTTTGGATTTTGTTGAGGGTTGCTTTGTGGCCTAAGGTGTGATCTATTCTGGAGAACGTTCCATATGCATTGGAAAGAATGTGTACCTTGCTGATGTTGGGTAGAGTGTTCTACATATGTTTAAGAGGTCAAGTTTGTTGATTGAGGCCTTTAGATCTTCTGTATCTTCGCTGAGTTTCTTTCTATATGTTCTGTCCTTTACCGAGAATGTCTTGGTTATCTAGTACTGCCATAACAGAAGTACCACAAGTGGATGGCTTTAACAAAGAGAATTTTATTTCCTCACAGCAGTGTAGGCTAAAAGTCCAGATTCAAGGCATCGGCTCCAGGTGAAGCCTTTCTCTGTCAGCCCTGGAAGAATGTCCTTGTCCTCAATCTTCCCATGGTCGAGGAGCTTCTCAAGTGCAGGGACCCCGGGTCCAAAGGATGTGCTCTGCTCCTGGTACTGCTTTCTTTGTGGTATGAGGTCCCCCACTCTCTGCTTGCTTCTCTTTCCTTTTATCTCTTGAGAGATAAAAGGTGGTGCAGGCCACACCCTAGGGAAACCCCTTTACCTTGGATTAGAGAGGTGACCTGAGTAAGGGTGGTGTTAAAATCCCACCCTAATCCTCTCAACATAAAATTACAATCATAAAATGGAGGACAACCACACAATACTGGGAATCATGGCCTAACCAAGTTAATACACACATTTTTGCGGGGACATAGTTCAATCTATGACAAAGAATGATGTATTGAAGTTCCCTACTATTATTGTGGAACCATCATTTTCTCCTCTCAGTGCTGTTAGAGTTTGTTTTATGTATTTTGGAGCCCTGTCATTGGGTGTGTAGATATTTATTATAGTTATGTCCTCACGATGGGTTGTCCCTTTAATCATTATATAATGTCCTTCCTTGTCTTTTATGGTGGATTTTGTTTTAAGGCCTATTTTATCTGAGATTAGTATTGCCACTCCTGCCCTTTTTTGGCTGCTGTTTGCTTGATACATTTTTTCCCATCCTTTGATTTTTAATATATTTATGTCTTTGTTTCTAAAGTGTGTCTCTTGTAAACAGCGTATTGATGGGCCCTGTTTTTTGTTTGTTTGGTTGTTTTTGTTTTTTTTAATCCATTCTGTCACTTTCTGTCTCTTTATGGGTGCATTTAAGCCATTTACTTTCAGTGTGATTATTGACAGGTGTGTGTGTGTGTGTGTGTGTGTGTGTGTGTGTGTGGTCTGATGTTTTCTTTGTTCCTCTGATTCTCCTGTGCTGAATTCCTTTTGTTTGTGGATTTTTTTCCCATTCCTTTCATTTTTGTAGATTTTATGTTTACTGAGACTTTATGTTTTTCTTCCTTATTTTGATGAGTAGGTTTGTAACTTTCTTTGTGATTACCTTAAAAGTTACCCCATCTTCCTAAGTTTAAACCGTCCTTTTATTACTTGATATCACCTTGACTTCCCGTCTATTTGAAAGTTCTGTACCTACACTTCCCTCTTTTATTGTTCTGATGTCGTCAACACTTACAGATTGACCTCTCTGGTTCCTTGTTGTAAATCTTTTAGTTTTGTTTTATCCTTGAGAGTTCATTACCTAGGTTGATATCTTGTTGATTCTGTCCTTTGTCCTAGATTCAGGTTGTTGTCTAATGTTATTGATTCTCTAACCAAAGGACTCCCTTTAATAATTCTTGTAAGTCTGGTTTAGTTTTTACATATTCCCTTAATTTCTGTTTATCTCAAAATGTCCTAATTTAGCCATCATATTTGAGCAAGAATTTTTCAGGATATATTGTTGTTGGTTGGATTTTTTTTTTTTTTTTTTTCTTTCGAGGTTTTATATATGTCATCCTATTGCCTTCTTGCCTGCATGGCTTCTGCTGAATAATCAGAGTTTAGTCTTACTGTTTCCCTTTTCTATGTGACTTTTCATTTTTCTCAAGTTACTCTCAGGATTCTTTCTTTGTCTTTGGTTTTGACAAGTATGATTATGATACGTCTTGGTGACTTTCTTTTGGGGTCTATCTTCTATGATGTTCATTGAGCTTCTTGGATGGTCAGCTTTTCCTCTTTCATGATATTAGGGAAGTTTTCTGTCAGCAATTCTTCAATGATCCTCTCTGTGTTTTCCATTTTCTCCCCTGTTCTGGAACTCTGATCACGTGCAAATTTTTGCTTTGATTGTGTCCCACATCATTCTCAGGTGTTTTGCATTTTTCTTCATTCTTTTCTCTGATTTTTTTCCTCAAAGTGGTATCCAAGAATTTGTCTTCAGTTTTACTGATCCTTTGTTCCATTGGGAAACTGAAATTTTTTAAAAAATACCATTTGTAATAGCTCCAAAAAAAGTGAAATTCTTAGGTATAAATCCAACAACAACACCAAAAAAAAAACTGCAGAATCTGTACACTGAAAACTACAAAATGTTGACGAAAGAAACCAAAGAAGACCTAAATAAATAGAAAGGCTTATTGCATTCATGGATTCAAAGGCTCAGTATAGCTAAGATGTCAGATCTCATCAAAATGATCTATAGGTGTAATGAAATTTCAATCATAATCCCAACAGAATTTTTTCTAGATATAGACAATCTTATTCTAAAATTTCTACAAAAAGACAAAGGAACAGGAATAGTCAAAACAATTTTGAAAAAGAAGAACAAATTTGGAATACTCATTCTTCCATAGAGTGTTTTTAAGACACTCTATAAAAGCTAAAAGCTAAAGTGATCAAGAGAGTTTAATATTGGCAAAATATTAGTCACATGGATCAATGGAAAAAAAAAAAAAACAGAGTCGATTAATAGACTCCCACATATATGATCAACTGATTTTTGAAAAAGGTGCAAAGGCAGTTCAACAAAGAAAGCATGGTCTTTTCAACAACTGGATATCAATTATCAAAAAAAAAAAGAATCTCAACATATACTTCACATATTATATACAAATTAACTTAAAATGTAGCGTAGAGTTAAATGTAAAACACAAAACAATAAAAATCTTTGAAGAAAACATATAAAAGAAAATCTTTGTGGCCTTGAACTAGGCAAGGTTTTCTTAGGGGATAAAAAGCATTATTCATAAAAGGAAAGATTCGTAAATTGGACTTCATCAAAATTAGAAACGTTTGCTCCATGAAAGTCACAGTTAGGAGGAGGAAAAGACAACCCACGAGTTGGGAGAAACTATTTTCAAATTGCATGTTCAAGAAAAGAATTGTGTCCTTGTATAAAGAATTCTCAAAACTCAAGAATTAGAAAAGAAACACCCCCCCAAAAAAAATAAATGAACAGAAAATCTAAACAGACACTTCAGCAAATAAGATACACTGATGGCAAATAAAAACATGAAAAAATGCTCAACACCATCATCATTCAGTATAACAACAAAACAAATAACTCGTTGCCGTCAAGTCAATTCCGACTCATAGCAACACTGTAGGACAGAATAGAACTGCCCTACAGAGTTTCCAAGGAGCGCCTGGATTCAAACTGCCAACCTTTTGGTTAGCAGCCATAGCACTTAGCCACTATGCTACAGAAATGTAAATTAAAAGAGAGATACCACTACGTACCTATTAGAATGATTAAAAAAGACAATCCTATGTGCTGACAAAAATACAGAATAACTGGAACTCTCATACATTGCTGGTAGGAATGCAAAATTATACAGGTATTCTGGAAAACAGCTTGGCGAGCTCAGATAAAGTTGAAAGTACACTTACCGTATGACCCAGAAGTTGCATTCCTGGGTATTTATCCTAGAGAAATGAAAACTTATGTTCACATAAAAACTTGTATGCAAATGTTTGTAGCATTATTCATAATTGCCCAGATCTGGAAATGACAACACAAATGTCCTTCCATGGGTAAATGAATAAACAAACTGTGTTACATTTATTTATTTTTTGGGTTTTGGGTTACATTTATACAATAGTATGTCACTTAGCAAAAAAAAAAAAGAACCCAGAACCATTAATAGATGCAAAACATAGATGAATTTCAAATGCATTGTGCTAAGTGAAAGAAGCCAGTCTCGAAATGTTGCATATTATATGTTTCCATTCATATGACGTTCTGGAAAAGGCAAAATTACAGAAATGAAGAGCAGATGAGTGGTTGCCAGAGACTAGGGGTAAGGAAAGGTTTGACTACAAAGGACAGCATGAGGAGATTTTTTGAATTGATGCAACGGTTCTATATCCTATTTGTGGTGGTGGTTACATAATATTTATGCATACGTTAAAATCTATAGTATTGTATACTAAAAAAGTGAATTTATGCCCATTTTTAAATGACCAAAATGCTTAAATAAGTTTTAAAAAAACATAAGCTTTTAAAGCTACCAGATTGTATTTCTACAACCCCTTTCCGCATATTCTCTGCTTCAAATCCTTAGCATCAGATCTCACCTTACTGTTGACTTTAGAAATGTGAAACAGACCTCTAATCCATGACACCCAGTGCTTCTAATTATAGCCAATCAATAAAATAGAATGAACCTTCATTAGAATAAAAAATAAAACCAAACATAATAAACATATTTAAACTGTGAATGTGTATTACAGTTTTATCTTTAGGCATGATAATAGGATATGTATTATGAAATAATGATAAGCCTTATGGGGAGATTTTAAAATATGCTCACCTTACTTGATACCAGGATACAAGTATTTTATTAGTTATAAGCTCCAACTTGTATGTACCTAACAGTATTTAATTGGACTCATTCACTCTGCTCTGTGGGAATTAAACCAGGTTGTGCCACCCACCCCTACATTCTCTACTGAGGACCTTGCAGACAATCCAAGGGCTTGAAGTTCAGACAGAGGGGACTGGTGGATTCTGATAACACCTGCAGAAGCACCAAACATGTGTCTCTGTGGCAGGACCATGTGGATGTGGACAAAGAGAGGTAAATTCTGGAGGGACCACACCTACATGAGGTCATACTTTGTTGTGTGAGAAGAATTGCGGTGGGTTGGTAGCTCGATCTTTTCCTTTGTAAACTGATATGTTCTCAGGTAGGCCCAACATTACCAGTAATCTTTGTCCATACAGTAATCTGCCCACTGGTGCTCAGCAAAGGGAGAATTCCAGGAGTGAGCTGGATTGAAGCCAGGAGTCCTTGTCAACAACCATCACTCATCACACTGATTCACTCATTACTTATTCCTTCAACTGGTGTTTTGGGAGTACCTACGTGTGCCAGGCACTACTGATGTTCTTTCTAGAACCCTCCAAGAATATGGAGTAAGTATGATATTGCCTCCTGATGGTTACTCCTGCATTATTTCTTCACGGGTTGAGTTCTGTCTTTCCCAAAAGAGTGGAAGCTCCTTGAGGATAGGAATCCAGTTTTGTGTTTCTTTTACATGACCCACAGAGCACAATTGTTTCTGGCTATAAGCTTGCATACAGCCTGATAATATTCCCAACACAGCATGGAGGCTTAATAAGTCATTGTTAATGGAATCAATCAAGGAATAAACAGCACCTTTTTTTATTTGCAGCCTCCTCCACTAGGGATTTTGCCATTATATCACTCAAAGACTAACATCAGTGACATGGATATTCCAGTATGAGGTTTATCTAAAGATTCTAATTTTGCAGAAAAGCATAGGAAAGAGTTGTGTAATAATAATAGTTACTGTTTACTAAGAGCCTACCATATGCCTAGAACTCTGAATGCCTTATTAGCTTATCTCACTTTCAAAATAACCCAGTGAGGCAGGTACTATCACCCTCATTTCACAAACAAGCAGGCAAAGACGTAAAGAGTTTAAGTAACTTACCCAAGATCACACGAATAATTATAAACAACAGATCTGGTACTCTTTCTGACCCGGGTCTCTCCGCCATTAAAACCCATACTAGTAACCATCATGCTTAACTGTGTGTGTATGTGGACATACACACACATGCACATGTTTGAAGTAGGATGCAGGAGGTGCAGACATTAATAAATATTTGGAAATTGCTTACTAAATTGGTTGAATCTGTGAATAAATGGTCTTAGGTAAGAAATGGTTAGCTTGGGAATTCTAGAACCCTCCTTCACTCTGCTTAAACTAAGAGACACCTGGAGATGAACTGAAATAAGAAACATAGACATTAAGAGACGAAATACAAAAGAGAAAAAGTACCCAGCCCCTAAGAAAAGAGAAAACATGGGAGCCAAAAGGCAGGAGAAAAGTAATCCGAGGTCGTGTTCTGTTGTATCACCATGCATTTTTGGCAGGATTTACTGCTCTGGTGATTGTCCTCAAGCTCCTACTTTAGCCCTGGCAAAAGCACATAAAAATATAACTATTACACAAATATATATTTATAATTGCGACCAATATATATATATTGGTCAGGATCCAAGATGCACTTAACAAAATTCTAAAATAACTGTTGACAAATATTACTTTGACCCACACGTTTGATTTTATTTTGGTCAAAAAGCCAATTTTGCCAACTCACAAGAATGGACTTTAATAATTCAAAAAAGGGCATTGTGTTAAAGAAGGCAAGTGTTGGAGGGGGAAATCATGGTGAGTAACATTGAGGGTGGGAAGCCAGCATCTATGCAGGGGGAACAGTATGCAGAATGTTTTGAGCAAAGTAAAAACAAATGCCCACAAACAAATAGTTTAAAGTTCTGAAAGGACAAGTGAAGTGTGGTTGTAATTGTTAACAACCTGAATCCATTTGCCATTTTGTTAAAACCCACTGCCATCAAGTCTATTCCAACTCATAGGGACTCTATAAGACAGGATAGGACTGCCCCATGGGGTTTCTATGAGTCGGAATCGACTCAACGGTAGTGGGTTTGGTTTTATAGGGTTTCCAAGGCTGTATTCTTTACAGAAGCAGACTACCATGTCTTTCTCCTATAGAGCAGCTGGTGGGTTTAAACTGCTGACCTTTTGGTTGGCAGCCAAGTGCTTAACCACTGCACCACCAGGGCTCCTGCATTTTGGTAAGAGTCCCCCAATTTTCCCTTCTCCACTCTCGGTCCAGCATATTCAAGTAGAGCTTCAGGGGTGGGTGCTTCACTCTTGACTTCAGGAATGACAATTGACTTATATGTTAGCCAATCAGAGCACTGTATCACTTTGGCCATAGTGATTGGATCAAAATGGACACATGATTGACTTAGGCCCAATGAGATTAAATTCTGGGACTTTGTTAGAAATGTGTTTAAGAGACATTTTGTTTTTCCTTCTGCTGGACTTTGGAGATGCTAGGTCATGATATGATCCTGGAGCTGCTTGTGCTATGTTACCACCACTAACAGCCTGACTGAGAGTAAAGCCAACAGAGATGGCCAAGAGGTGGAGATAGGAAGCCCAAGTTCTGATGTATTGTTTGACACCCTGAATCTCTTTATGTCTGAAGCTTGATATCCTTAGAACTTCCGTCATAATGGTCAGTAAAAATCTATTTTTTGGCATGGGCCATCTTGAGCTGGGTGTTCTAATGTTTGCAATTTGAGATTTATACTCGCGATGGTTATGAATTTATAGAGAATAAAGAGACTTATGAGCAAGAGATGGTACACATGACAGAATAAAGGATCTCAAGGCTATTGTAAATTGGACATGAATCAACTACACAGTCATTCATTTTTAAAAGGAAGAGACATCTTGGGGTGAATAAAGAGTATTATTTTTAAAGTTCCAGGCCCACATAAAAACTCTATATAGTCTTCAGAATCTTGAGCTAAAACACAAAATTAAAAAAAATATAATATGTATGTTCATAAGTTGACAAATTTGTAGGGAAAGGCTTTATATATAGATTTAAGGTGATCATAAATAGGTATAACCAAAAATAAAAATAGAATAAGATAATAAAAATCACAAAACAATGTCTCCATCAATTTTCTTTAACAAAGAGATCATCTTCATGATATAGTGAAAAGAGCACTAGACTTAAATCCAGAAGTCCTAAATTCAGGGCTCAGCTCCTCCTACTTTCTAGCCAAATAACCTTATTATGGGCCTCAGTTTCTTCGTCTGTAAGATGGGGATAACAGTAACTTCCCTGAAGTTTATGTAACACTTAAGTAATATTACTTACAAATATTCATGATGCGTCTAACCACAGTGACTGACGCAAAACCGAAGAACAAAAATTCCTCCCAAATGTCTTCCAAGGAGAAGGCAGGAAGTGCTCAATTACCTCGATTTGGTTCTATTCAACAAATATTTCCTGGGCACCTGTTCTGTGTCAGCCACTGTGCTTCATGCTGGGGATAAACTTAGGCATAGGATAGGGTCCCTGCCTGCAAGGAGCTCACAATACACAAAACGCTCCTGGGGGACTCCCACTCCCAATCCATTTATAGTTAAGTAGATACAGTGTGTTTTTAGAAAAACATAATTGAAATAAAGCTGATGGTATTGACAAAAGATGCTCATTACTTAAGTTTTCATAACTAAAAGATATCACTTGGATCTACACCCAGCTGCCTCATAAATAAGTCCTCTTCCACTGAGATGACAATCTCCATAATTAGTTTATTTTCACATTCATTTATCTGTTGACTACCTATTATAAATCAAATACTCTTGGAGACATTAGGTATTTGGGGTAATAAAACAGTCATAGCTAGGCTTTGCTTGTTGGCTTTTGCAGTCCATTGTGGGAGACAGGACAAACAAGTAAACTAACAAATAAATGCAAAGTTCTAAATTGTGATAAATGCTAGTAAAGGAATCTGGGGTATAATGATAAAGAATCACAGTGGGGTTAGGGAACCTCCTTTGTAGGAAATTCAGTGGGGAAGACATCTCTGAGGCAGTAACATTTACACCCAGAACTGAAAAATGAAAAAGAGACAGTCATTTGAAATTTGAGGGAAAAGAGATGGGAATAGCATATGTGAGGGCAATGAGGAAGAGCAGAGCATTTTATGCTTAAGGAGCTGAAATCCTGGCTTGAATTCCTTCATGTATACCTATGGGGTCTACACGGTAGGGCCATATTTACACCTTTTGCTATATAATCATATTATGCAGTCTTTGTAATTTAAATACATCACTGGAGAAAATCTGCCCAGAAGTTTTATTCAGTGAAAAACTTCTAGCATAAATAATGACTGCGCCACAGAATATTTGTTGAATTTGCAATAAATCACTTAAAGGAAAAAAATACCTCATCGCTCTTTTACTATGCACAACGTCTTCAGTTAAATGCACTTTGGAAAGGCCTGCAACGCACGCCTGTACTAGAGATAGACATTATTCTCAGACACCTTTGCATTATACGTTTTCCATTCCAAGGTCTCTCACACTTGGTTTTGCTCATTGGCTTCACCTTCACCAGGCAGGGACATCTGGGGAATGGGAGAACCCTACCCCAAAGGTTGATATTTTATCTAAGTGATTTTATGTTTAAAAAAAAAAAAATCCATTGAAATAAATTCTATTACATTGAAATTCTTTTTTACCTTGCTCTTTTGGCATCTACTCTGTCCTATACGACGGCACTGGTTTTTTTTTGGCATCTTGTAAACCCAACCATGTTCACTTTTTCCTCTCTCATAAAAGTCCCAAGAGAAACAAGGTTGAATATGTACTCAGTCATTTATCTCCCATTAACCCAGCATAGCACAATTGCGTCAGTAGACACCACACTTAAAACACTTAATGAAGCCTCCCAATATTAATGCCCAAAGAGTCAAAACGCTGACTTAAGCTCTGCGTTACTCATAGGCACCAGGCTCCTTTAGGAAAGTCATCAAATTAAAGGGCAGAGGGATGCAAAACAGCCCTGCAAAAGTGGCCCGGCTGAGCTCACTGGTCAACTCCAATTCCTCCTCCACTTCTTCCCAGCTGATCACGGAAATGCTGTGCGCCTGACCAAGTGAAAGCTGACTGTACACCACCCCCACCCCACCCGCCATTACAGGGAGACCCGGGGTGGCCTGAGCCTCTCACCACTGGGTGATCATTTATCCTGCAGTGAAGAAAGAATAGGGTGTCCTGTCTGAACAATAAACAGATCTGACTGTCTGCGTGCACGTGTCACAATGGAGATAAAACATCTGCACAATAAAAAGGGAAGGTGCTTGCTTATGCTGTGCATATACACAGCTGTATCCTCCTCCTCCGCATCTGACGTTAAGATTGTTTACACTTGGATCTCCTCCAGTAAGCTGCTTGGGGCCTATAATGCACACACGGGCCTAGCAAGGAGCCCTGGTGGCATCATGGTTAAACCCTTGGCTGCTAACTGAAAGGTTGGTGGTTCAAACCTACCCAGCGGCTCCACCGGAGAAAGACCTGCTGATCTGCTCCCATAAAGATTACAGCCTAGAAAACCCTATGAGGTACTTCTGCTCTATCACCTGGGGCAGCTGGGAGTCTAAGTCGACTAGACGGCACACAACAACAGAAGCAGTAAGCACAGTGCTTGGCACATAGTAGCCACCCAATGAGAATTTGTTGAATAAATGAGCAAATTAATGACTGCAGCTCAGCACAGTTCCTTCAACAACAGTTTATGGAGGGCTACTAAGTGTACAAGAGGACACACCTGGGGTCGCCATGAGTTGAAATCAACTCAAAGGTAACTTTTTTCTACTAAGTACATGCACTTTCCCAGGCATCTTCAAACAACAAAAGCATTTGTATTTCCAAAAATATCATTTTATCAAAACAGCAGTCATGAGAGGTAGGAGAACAGATGCTATTCTTCTTATCCCCATTTTAAAAGATCAGGAAACTCAGATTCAGAAAAGTAAGATAACTCGTCCAAATTCCCTGAGCTGGAAAGTGGCAAAGCCAGGATCTGGCCTCTGTAACTCTGTGATGTACTTTGATGCCTTATCCTGTATGAAATCTCCCCTAAAGCTGGGCTCTGGGTCATTCAAACTGATCAATATTTGACAAGAAACTAATTCATACTGATGTAGTAACAGGCAAGAGCTAAGACACCTTTCCCTGCCCTTCAAATCATGTTGCTAAGGAGAACCCAACTTTTCACACACACACAAAAAGTCCTGTTGAACTTGACAGGGTGGCACATACCATCGAACCCCAATTTTCCTTTTTTACCACGAGTAAACTATTGCTGCAGAATTGATTATCTGAGGAAGGAAACTAACAACTGATCAATAATAGCTCATTCTCATTCAATGATGAAGACCAGGGTTTGGGTTACTACACTGCTGGGCTTCCCCTACTGCTGTTAGGGACCAAAAGGGCTTCACAGGGTCAGGCCAAAATTCACCCAGATCCGCAGCTGCAGTACGAATTCAAATGGACAATTAACTTCCCCCAGGAGCTATGCCAGGTTATGAGTGAGTTATGGGTGAAGCTCAACAAGGCCCCTGCCTTGAAATCCGTTGCCATGCTGAATTCACTCATTCATTCCCAAATCTTGATTTTTAGCCCTTATCACCTTCCTGAGAGCCACATGCTAATACGTAACTGTCTGCTGGGTGTATCCTTTCAGTGTCCCAATTTCCTCAAACTCAACATTTCCAAAATGTTGCACTAATAAATTTCTACCCCAAAGTCTCTCCTTACCCTGTATATTTTTTCCAGTCAATGACACCATCATCCGTCCAGTCACCCAAAGCAGAAACCAAGCCCTTGTTTTTGTTTACATCCCCCATCATCCCAAATCCAACTAGTCACCAAATCCTTCCTCTCAAATTTCTTCACTCTTCATCCTTGTTACCATAGTCACATCACCTCATGCCTGAATGGTCGGTCATAGAGGCTTCCTAACTGATCTCTCACTTGGCCACCCACCCTGCCCTCAAGTCCATCCTCCACCTGGTGGTCAAAGTAAGCCATCTACAATGCATACCAGGTCACTCCTCACCCTTGGTGGTTCGGCACTGGACCATGCTTCCAGCATGACACCAAGTTGTGACATGCTGCCTGTCATATCCTTGCCTGCTCACCTGACCTCATTTGGCCTCAGGCTCCATAGATTCTGGGAATCCCGCTATGGTTTCGTTGCCCACATACACACCCTGCTCTTTCACATCTTCATGTCTTTGCTCATGTTGTTTAAAACACTTTTCCTACATTTCCTCATTCAGTTAACTCTTCCTCACCCTTAAAACTCATGCTCCCATAGCACCTTGTATAAACCTTTACTGTATTTCTTTATGTATCTGTCTGCCCTCTAGACCTAATGTCTTCAAATGCAAGAGTCATCGAACCTTGCCTGTACTAATCACTTATTGCATTGTAATTATCATTCTCGACAAAGCTTCAAGCATTTAGAAGGCAGAGACAGTGTTTCTTCTGTTTGTTTCCTTGTTCCTAGCACAGCGATAAGCACAGGGCATATGTCTCTATGGCCTATCTATCCACATTGACTCATTTATTCAACCACTACTGATTAAGATCCTTTTATCCCCATCACTGTGCTTTGCAGAATGTAAGATGCTGCTCCAGTTCTTGCAGGTCTTATACACAAAATAATGTGAACAGTGTTTTTAAATAATAAATTCTGCTGCTATTGATACCTAGAGGCTCTGGCGGCACAGTGATTAATGAGCTTGTTGATAATTTAAAAAGTTTGGCAGTTTGAGTCCATCAAGTGCTTCTTGGAAATCCTATGGGGCAGTTCTACTCTGTCCTATAGGGTCGCTATGAATCGGAATCGATGCTGCAGCAGTGGGTTTAGTTTTGGTTTTAGTTTTGGTTTTTTACTGATCCCTTGATGAAGTGAAAAGTGGCTCCCTAACCCCTCACCCTCTCCATGGAATTTGTTGTCTTCAGCACATGACTACTTGGTGTTTGCCAACAGATGTCATAGTGAAAATAAGAAAACACAATGTGGGAACACACAATTTTGAGCCATCACTTGGATAAAAGACATGAACAGTTAATTCACAGAAGAAAGACGCAGTGAGTAATTAATATATGAAAAGGCATCCCACTTAGCCAGGAAACTCAAACTGCATCAATGAGAGCTGTTCTCACTTATTTAACTGGTAAGAATTTAAAGAAGACTCATAATACAAGTTTTGGGTAAGTTTGCAATGTGGGTAGGAAATATAAATTGGCACAGCCTTTTTGTTGGGCCTGTTATCAAATTTGAAAACAAATCTGGGCCTTATCATTACCCAACAGGTCTACTGCTAGGGAACTCTTAAGTGAGTAAAGGATGTGTGTTCAAAGATGTTCATTGCATCACTGCGTGAAATAAAGAAACTAGAAACAACCATCATATACAAGATGGGGTTATCACAAAAGGAATATATATGTAGTGATGTGAAAAGATATCCATGATGTATTGTTAAATTAAAAAAAATCAAATTACGGAATAGTGTGTGTATTTAATTCATTTATGTCAAAAATATATATTTTTCACTATATTATTTGAAAGGCTATACACTAAACTGTGGTATTGTTAGGTGCTGTGGAGTCAGCCCCAAGTCATAGCAAACCTTATGTATAACAAAACAAAATGTTGCCCTGTTCTGCGTCATCCTTACTATATCTGAGCCCATTGTTGCAGGCTGTGTCAATCTGCCCTGTTGAGGGTCTTCCTCTTTTTCGCTGACTCTCTATTTTACAAAGCGTGATGTCCTTCTCCAAGGATTGTTTTTGTTGTCGTTTGCCATCAAATCGATCTGACTCATAGTGACCCTAGTAACATGTCCAAATTCCTTGAGTCTTGCCATCCTTGCTTCTAAGGGTCATTCTGGGTGTACTTCCTCCAAGACAGATTTATTCTTTTTTCTGGAAGTCCATGATATCTTCAATATTTTTTACCAATACCACAATTCAAATGTGTCAATTCTTCTTAGGTCTTCCTCTTTTATTGTCAATATGAGGCAACTGAAAATACCATGGCTTAGGTCAAAAAAAAAACAAAACCAACTGCCGTCAAGTCGATTCTGACTCATAGCGACCCTATAGGACAGAGCAGACTTGCCCTATAGTTTCCAAGAAGCGCCTGGCAGATTCGAACTGCCAACCTCTTGGTTAGCAGCTGTAACACTTAACCATTATGCCACCAGGGTTTGAGCCACCTTATTCCTCAAAGTTACATCTTTGCTTTTTGAGACTTTAAAGACGTCTTTTGCAGTAGATTTGCCCAATGCAATACATTGTTGGATTTCTTGACTGCTGCTTCTGTGGGTGTTGATTGTTGATATAAACTGGTTATTTCAGGACAATGGAATTGGGGAGGGAGAACTCTTCAATTTTTACTTTATACACTTTTATATTGTTTGATTTTTTTTTTTTTTTTTTACAAGAAGCATTACTTTTCTAATTTAAAAAATGAAGTTGTGGAGCAAGACCTAGGCATCTCAGCCAGCCTCCTCTGCCCAGACCTCTCAGAGCCTCTTTGTGCTAGGTAGGCTTCCCACCTCTATCTAATCAACCACCTCTGTTCAGGAAGCTAAATCCCTCTTCTGCAGGCTTGCCCCTGGGTTCAAAATCCTCATTCCTCACCAACACCGCATACTAACAGATCTTTCAGCTCTCACTCTTCTCTCATTCATTCAATACCTGCTTCGGGATCCTCCTACAGCTGTCCTTTTCATATCTCCCCACTGCAGAGTGGAACTTTAATGAGTTATCCAGGCATTTTAAAAGGGCATCTCAGGGAGAAAACAATAACACAAAGGCCTGCATTCCAAGTGAGGGGCGTGGGTGAAGTAAAGCCTCCTAGAACAGTTTGTACCAAAATTATTGTGGAGCTCCTCCCATAGCCCTGTATCTGAGGGTGGGGCCTGGAAATCTACCTCTTTATTTCCTGAAATCCTGGTGGCTTAGTGGTTAAAAGCTACAAATTAAAATTAATTAAATTTTATAATAAATAAATTTTATGATAATTAATTAAAATTAATTAAAGTTGAAAGTTCAAATCCACCAGGCGCTCCTTGGAAACCATATGGGGCAGTTCTACTCTGTCCTATAGGGTCACTATGAGTCAGAATCAACTCAAAGGCAATGGGTTTGGGTTTTTATTTATTTATTTCTCACTAAAACCCCATAGCCCCTGGAGTAGAGGAGAGCTGGGGTCTGAGACCTTTCTTGCTGCTCTCCATTGTCTTCAGACGGAATCAGCTCACACGGGAAGACCTACCCGGTTTTGCAGGACATTATCAGCCCATGAAGATTTTATGTCTTAACTCTGAGGGCCCACAAAGATCCTGTGTAGGGAAGGGAGAAGAAATGCCAAAGAATGGGAGACTCACATCACTTGGTAAAATTAAATTTGTATCCATAGATCAATTTATCTCTAGATTTATCTCTACATCTGGGGAGTCTTTCCTGCGCTGACTTCTGACATCACTGTAACCAGAAGGACTGATCACCATCGACCATCAATAGTATCTCTATTTAATGTGATTTAATTTTTTTAAGTCAACAATTTGATCTGGAGAGCCAGTTTTAAGAGCAAGCAAAAGAGATGGCCATAAAGTGCTAAGTTAATTTAAAAAAAAAAAAAATTGCCATGGAGTCGATTTCAACTTAGAGCAGCCCTGTAGGACGGAGTAGAACTGCCCCGTAGGGTTACCAAGGCTGTAAATCTCTAAGGAAATAGACTGCCACAGCTATCTCCCACAGAGTGGCTGGTGGGTTCAAACTACCAACCTTTCTGCCAACAGACAGGCGCTTAATTAACCACTGGGCCACCAGGGCTCTGCTAAATTAATACAAGGGGCTATTATTTTTTTAAAGGCAACAACGCTGTCTTACAATAAGGAGACCTAGGGTGAAACTCCAGGACTCATACCATTTGTTAGTATAATAAGCACAAAATGAAATAAGACAAACAAATGAAAAAGTACTATTCAAAATTATGCCAAAGCACTTCTCGCTTAAAATCCTGGGAGTACAATTTGTCCTTATGGTGGTCCTTCCTTTGTCCTCTGGGGGACAATCTGGAGCAGCCATTTTCAAACTTGGCTGCCCTTGGGGGCTTTAAAAAATATTTCTGCCCATCTCCCGTCGCCACAGATTTTGATTTAGCTTGTCTGGGATGCGGCCTGGGTACCAGGATTATTTTTAAAGAACCCTAGGTAATTTTGATACAAAGCAAAGGTTGTGAATGCTGCTTTTCAGAGAGGCCTTTTAGTCTCACGGGTGTAAGGCAAGGCCTACGCTTCAGGTAGCCCTGAGCTGGGGAATAATCCCAATACAGGCACATCAGACTGAGATGTTTAAGAGATGGTTGTGGCCGATGCCTTGGATGCTCTGTGCCACATGCCATCAAAAGCTGTTGCCATCAAGTTGATTCTGACTTACAGTGACCTCATAGGACAAAGCAGAGCTGCCCCATAAGGTTTCCAAAAATGGCGTGATGAATTTGAAATGCTGAACTTTTGGTTAGCAGCCGTAGCTTTTAATCACTATGCCACCAGCGCTCCACATGCCATCAACCCGCCTCTATTTTCCATCTTAGTCGAATTGAAGAGTTTCATGTGAACTTGACCCAGCCTGACAACATCCCACCTCAAGCACTGCTCTCTTTCTACTTCTGTCTGAGCCTTGAAGCAGTAGGAGCCTCCAACTGATGGAGGGGAGAACAAGAACGCAGGGCGTGGGCTTAAAGAGTGTTTGGACCTTAAAGAAAAGGGTGACTGTGTGGCCATGGGCAAATTATTCAAGCTCTCCAAATTGCAGTTTCCTGCAATAGGACTATTAATGTTGTTCTTGTGAGGTGCCCTCTAGTTGATTTCGATTCATAGGGACGTTATATAACAGAGTAGAATTGCCCCAAAGGGTTTTCCTGGCTGTAATCTTTATGGGAGCAGATCTCCAGGTCCTTCTCCCAAGGAGCTGCTGGGGGAGTTTAAACCGACAACTTTTTGTTAGTTGTTCAGCGCTTAACTGTTTGTGCCACCAGGGATCCTTAAAGTGAATTATTGTCCTCAGCATTAAATAACAAAGAATGTGGAAGTACCTGATTCAAAATACGTGCTCAGCACGTTAAAAATTTTATCTACATTCTCTTACTTTATACCCAAGTAATCCTGTGTGATAATTAGGATAGGTGCTGTCACCATTATCTTGTGGAGGAAAAAACAGGCCAGGAGCTCAGGTCTCTTGACTCCTAATAGCCACTTCCCTTTCCCTATTTTACATTCTGCTGCAATCCTTTTCTGAAAAGATAGAAATTTTCAAGTCATTGACCAACATTAAAAAAAAGAAAAGGAAGAGAAATCTAATGGAGCAGAAAACATTTTCCTTCAAGTAAAAGGTATTTTGATTAAGTGACAATGAGGACATTTGTTTCAGGAGCTCAGATGTATTGCTTAATAACTACCCGCAGTTGTTGATGCCTCAGTTCCTTTTAAATGACATAATTTTGCCTGAACTCCCTTATCAATGCCTCCATCTCGACTATTCTTTTGGTTTGTTTGCCTCTGGATATTTAATCTCTGAGAATTGTGTCTGAAAACTAGCACAGAGTGACATTCAGCTTGTGCACAGTCTGCGTCTACTTTGGCTGAAGTAACCAGCCATTTTGCACAAGTAGTCAAATCATTCTGACTAAGATAGGGAACAGAGGAGCCCCCAAATCTGCACACAAAGTAACAGGCAATGGGCCAGCTATTCCCTAGAACAATGGGGCAGGGTATCAGAAAACAGCCCGGAAACTTCTTTAAAGTTGTCTTTCAGAGCAGCTAGATAAAACCAGCCACAGGGGCATGCACAGAACATCCACCTGTGACTGCCCACCAGGGGCAGTGAGGGGCTGCAGCTGCATCCGAGGAATTAACTCGGGGAGCAAGAGACCGGGCAGGCATGACACCCCATAATAAGTCCTGCTATGAATCCCAGAGGCCTTTGGGACAGGAGCCATATTAGAAAGCAGCTGCTCGGGCATGTTAGTTAACCTATCCTTGCCCAAAACAGGCTACTTGCCGGAAAACCCCACCTATGTCTCTGAATAAACATGAATCTTTTCCTGCCCCAAAACTTTGCCTTTCACTAGTCAAGAACGAGCAGGTAAGGCATGAAGAGTTTTCCGTACGAGCAAAGTTTTATTGAAGAGGCTTGCAAGTGGAGACAAGGAGGGCCTAAGCTACGCTTACCCCTGTCTCACAGAACAAAAGACTTGCCTGCGTTTTTAAAAGTTTTGGGGCAGGAATATTTGGTCTTCCGTCCATGAATAAGGTATAGTTCTCCATTTACTCATTGTGTTACTTTTCTCTTTCTGGACGGAAGACCAAATATTCTTAAGATAACAATATTCCCTATTCATATGATAATAATTAAGTTCTCCGTAACACATTCGTTAAAACCTGAAATGCTGATTTGGAAATTCCTCCAAAAGAACAAACAGGAAAGCATACAAAAATCATAAGCAGACACACATGTACACACAAACACATTTTTCCCAAGGGAATTGATAAAAGATTTACCTTACAGATTTTAAAACCTGTGACAATTATCAAAACTATATGATATTAAAGAGCCCTGGTGGTGCAGTGGTTAAGCACTCAGTGCTAACCATCCAAAGGTTGGTGGTTCAAACCCACCAGCCTCTCTGAGGGTGAAAGATGCAGCAGTCTGCTACCATAAAGATACAGCCTTGGAAACCCTGTGGAGGCAGTTCTACTCTGTCCTATAGGATCACCATGAGTTGGAATTGACTCGACAGCAATGAGTTTTCTTGGGTATATGATATTGGCTTTAAAACATGAAAAGTTATGAAATAGAATAGGTATTTCAAAAGTAAATTCAAGCTATTATAAGAATTTATTATATAAAAAAATAGGATATGCAAACACAAGAACTAATCATTATTTAATCCATAGGACAATCATATCACAGTACATTAGGTTTACACCTCATGTCATACACTAAATTTCAGTTGAAGCAAAATGATGAACATTAAAAAGACAACTAGGAGGAAATGAGCATATCCATTTCATTTAAAGAAGAAACATTTCTGATTCCTTAAGATACAATTAGATAAAAGTAAGTATGCTAGAATATAAAAAATAAAAAGGTTTAAAAGAGAAAATGTAGGTGAGAAAATTATAGGTTAAAAATGTTAAAGGTAAAGCTTTACTATAGGAAATGGACAAATAATTGATGTAATTGTGTACGATCAATATTCAGCTTTCATTCAAAATGAGGTCGCGGGGAATAAATGGAGCATTTACACACAAGGAAATGTAGACAATATATCACCACGTGGAAAAATGCTCAGTCTCAATAGCCAGAAAAGAAATGTAAACAAATGAACTTTATAATAAACTAAGTGTAGTTACTGGCAGTTCAGAGAAGAGGCTTTGGAGTCAGACAAATATAGGTGTGGATCAAGGATCCTAACCTCTAAGTAAATTTTTCTAATCAGTAACAGTAGGTTATCATGTATCTTTAGGAGCCATTGCAAGGATAAAATGATTAATGCGAATAGAACATTTAACACAGTATTTGGCACATACAGAAAGTTTGCATTAATAGTAAGTGGTATTAGTGGTGGAAGATTGCGATGGTGGTATTGGTGCTGGTGTTGGTGGTGGAAAAGGTCATGGTGATGATGGTGATGGTGGTATTATTTTTGTTGGAGTCATTGAAGGTGATGATGATGATAGTGCAGGATGGAAATGCTGTTGATGGTGTAGCTAATAGTATGGTAGTGCTGGTTTGTTGGTGGTGGTGTGATGATGGTGCTGGTTTTGTTGGTGGTGTAGTGAAGATGTGATGGTATTGTTGGTGGTGGTGGTGAAGGTGATATTAATGATGGTGGATGAAGACTGGTGGTGGCGAAGGCAGTGGAACTGCCAGAAATTTAAGTGAGATTCAGAAGAGAACATGGAACAAAGGATATCATTGCTGATGTCAGATGGATCTTGGCTGAAAGTAGAGAATAGCAGAGAGTTGCTTACCTGTATTTTACTGACTATGCAAAGGCATTTGACCGTGTGGATCATAACAAATTATGGATAACATTGCAAAGAATGGGAATTCCAAAACATTTAATTGTGCTCATGAAGAACCTGTACATAGACCAGGAGGCAGAAAGAGGAGATACAGCATGATTTAAAATCAGGAAAGGTGTACATCAGGGTTATTTCCTTTCACTATACTTATTCAATCTGTATGCTGCACAGTGTTTTGATAATCTAAGAAGCTGGAATATATGAAGAAGAATGCAGCATCAGGGTTGGAGGAAGACTCATTAACAACCTGTGATATGTAGATGACACAACCTTGCTTGCTAAAACTGAAAAGAACTTGAAGCACTTACTGATGAAGATCAGACTACAGTATAGATTACACCTCAATACAAAGAAAATAAAAACCTTCACAACTGGACCAGTAATCAACATCATGATAAAGGCAGAAAAGTTTGAAGTTGTCAAAAATTTCATTCTACTTGGATCCACAATCATCACCCATGGAAGCGTCAGTCAAGAAATCAAATGACGCATCGTATGGCAAATCTGCTGCAAAAGACCTCTTTAAAGTGTTCTAAAAGCAAAAAAATGTCACTTAAGTACTAAGGTGCACCTGACTCAAGCCATGGTGGTTTTTCTTTTTTTAAAAATTTTTATTGGGCTTTAAGTCAAAGTTTACGAATCAAGTCAGTCTCTCATACAAGAACTTATATACACCTTACTATACATGCCCAATTGCTCTCTCCCTAGTGAGACAGTCTGCTCCCTCCCTCTACTCTCTCTTTCCATGTCCATTCTGCCAGCTTCCAACTCCCTCTACCCTCTCACCTCACCTCCAGACTATGCCAACATAGTCTCAAGTGTCTGCCTGATCCAGGAAGCTCACTCCTCACCAGCATCCCTCTCCAACCCATTGTCCAGTCCAATCCCTGTCTGAAGAGTTGGCTTCGGGAATGGCTCCTGTCCTGGGCCAACAGAAGGTCTGGGGGCCATGACCACCAGGGTCCTTCTAGTCTCAGTCAGACCATTAAGTCTGGTCTTTTTACGAGAATTTGGGGTCTGCATCCCACTGCTCTCCTGCTCCCTCAGGGGCTCTCTGTTAAGCCATGGTGTTTTCAATCGCCTCATATGCATGCGAAAGCTGGACAATGAATACGGAAGACTGAAAAAGAATTGATGCCTTTGAATTATGGCGTTGGCAAAGAATATTGAATATAACATAGACTGTCAGAAGAACAAACAAATCTGTCTTGGAAAAGTACAGCCAGAATGTTCCTTAAAAGGAAGGATGGCAAAACTTTGTCTCACATACTTTGGACATGTTATCAGGAGGGGCCAGTCCCTGGAAAAGGACATCATGCTTGGTGAAGTAGATGGTCAGCAAAAAAAGAGGAAGACCCTCAAAGAGGTGGGTTGGCACAGTGGCTGCAACAACGGGCTCAAACATAGCAACGATTGAGAGGATGGCATAGGAACGGGCAGTGTTTTGTTCTGTTGTATATAGGGTCACTATAAGTTGGAACTGACTTGACGGCACCTGACAACAGCAAAAGGTGATGGTGATGGTAGCTAATGACGGAGATAATGATGGCACAAGTAACAGTGTGGTGGTGGTGCTGGTGTTTTTGGTGGTGGAGGTTTTATGGTGCTGGTAGTAGTGAATGACAGAGATGATGTTGGTGGAGTTGCTGGTTGTGTTGTTGAAGGGGATGATGGTGGTGGTGATGGTGGTGGTGTTAATGGTTATGCTAGGTGATGATGGTAATGGTGCCATTGGTTTTGGTCTTGTTGGTAAAGGTGATGAGTTGTGATGCTGCCAGTGACTGTGGTATTTTGGTAACAACTTAAAATAGTAAATACCAGTTTCAATTAATAAATCAGAAAAAATGGAAGATATATTCGACACTATTAATCTCACCACTTGTTTTTTAGTCTTTCTGGAAGTCAATCTAGCAATATATAGCAAGAGCTTTGACACAGTGTTTAAACTTTCAGGAATATACATTAGGGAAAAAAAATTATCCAAATTAGAAATTGTCTGGATGTGGTATAACAGTGCTATTTATAGCTGAAAACAATCCAAAGCTGTAAAAATAGGGAAATGACTAAGCAAATTAGATGAAGAAATAATATCATACAGCTATCAAAAGTGAGACAAGAGGAAAATTGCATGTGAAAAACACTGTGTTAGAACAACACAAAACTATGTGTTCAGATAATCAGTGTACATTTGTGTGCTTTTACCAAAGAGAAGAAAATATAAATGCATGTGCATAGAGTTTATTAAAGGTTTAATATGAATTAAGTTTTTTCTTTTATATGTATTTGCTCAATGGACCCATTAGTTTATGAAGGATCATGACTGACCCTCAAGCTTCACCTCACTCCTAACTGACCAATTCTGAGACTAGCCACTTGTCACCCTTTCCCTAGAGTCCATTTACCATCTATCTCTTAGTCCCCATCCCAACTCTCTGTTCCTCATGATATCCTCACAATTATTAAGAAGAGCTTTCAATAAGCTGTTCCAAAGGGCTCTACAAAACACAGCCAAACCAAACCAAACCCAGTGCCATCGAGTCGATTCTGACTCATAGCGACCCTATAGGACAGAGTAGAACTGCCCCATAGAGTTTCCAAGGAGCGCCTGGCGAATTCGAACTGCTGACCCTTTGGTTTGCAGCCGTAGCACTTAACCACTACCCCACCAGGGTAGTGTTTCCACAAAACACAGAGGTCGTAAAAAACAGTGGTATCTGTCAATTTTTATTAATTTGAATGTGAGTCTTTAGGTTTGTTGTTGTATATCAAAAGCCCACAAGTATTGGTAAGTTGTGAATTTTGTGGCAATTACATAACTTTTCCATGCCTCCATTTCTTCAGTCGTAAAATGGGAATAATAATAGTAACTACCTCAATGGGTTGTTGTGAGGATTAAATGAGAATTACATGGCAGAGTGCCTGGCACATAGTCAATTCATGCCTATTATTAATTGTACTGAATAATTCCATTACCATTACTAATATTAAGGAGATCTGGTGGTGCAATGGTTAAAGCACTGCTAACCAAAAGGTCAGTGGTTCAAACCCACCAGTGGTTCCACAGGAGAAAAGACCTGGCAATCTGCTCCTGTGAAGATTACAGCCTAGGAAACCCTATGGGGCAGTTCTACTCTGTCCTATAGAGTTACCATGAGTCAGAGTCAACTCAGCGGCATACAACAACAACAATTACTCTTATGTCTACTCTTTCAGAGAACATTAAAATCTCTGGATCAGAAACAAAAGAGCTGGGTTACCAGTTTCTTCATCTGTGCAATGGGATAAGTAGACCGGGTAATTTGCGACATTCGATGACTCAGCCCCAAAATGTAAACCAAAATGGACTTTCTCTAACAGTCTTTACTTTTAAAGAAGTTAAGACATTGCATTAATAAAATACTAAAGTTTACCTTGCTTGAATATTCTGAACATTTTCTTAACTATCACAATGGAAACATCAAAAAGGCTGTATTTCTTCATTAAATGTTAAACTTATCTTTGAAATAAATAATAGTTAATGCCTTCAGATGGAATTTAATTTTATTTCCCCCAATAATTCCCCATCTTGACTTGGGGTTCTGTACCTCCAAGTTTTCTCCAGCTTTCATGTGTGTGTGTATTTTTGAGTTTTTAAATTTTTTGCCAAAATAAACTTGCTTAAATCCCCATCAAGGTAGGAACAACACTGTACAGCCCACCTGAGAAGCAGGGGCAGGTAGGCCTTAGGAAGCACCCAGGCCCTTAGGGATGCTCAGTCAGGAGTTTACACACGCTCACACATCCTCAATGCGGGCATGCCTCTGAAAGGCCCTAGAGGGCACTGTTCTCCTGTTTCACTTCTGCAATGTCTTCTTAATTGGAAAATGGAAAGGGAAAAAAAGAAGTAATGTCAATACCTCAAAAACAAAACATAGACTGTTCAAGTTCAAGGAGACTTGAGAGGTGGCGTCTACAAACCCACTGCCGTCTAGTCGATTCCAGCTCACAGCGACCCTATAGGACAGAGTAGAACTCCCATAGGGTTTTCAAGGAGCGGATGGTGGATTTGAGCTGCCGACCTTTTGGTTAACAGCTGAGCTCTTAAGCACTGTGCCACCAGGGCTCCTATTCATTTGAGCAGAGACAAAACTAGAGCCCAGAGCTCAGATACCCAGGCTTCTTGGCTGTACCACACTGCCCCTCTGGGTTACAGCAGATAAGAGCAACATCCTGCAAGCGGGAGGGCCATTACAAACTCTTCAGGAAGCAGAGTCTCCCTTGCTTACTTGTTTTTGTTTCCGAGGAAACAAAACTGATGGCGAGGGATACATTTCAGAACTGCATAATTCACAGGGATTTTCTTCCTTGTGACTCTAGCCTACTGTTAAATCACATCTAATGACGTTGCCTATTTATGACCAACAGAGTAAACATGCTCAGATATGAATGGTATACAAAGTGTTAGTCGCTGCTACTGGATGTGATGGTGAAGATGAAACTATTGATGATGATGATGGTTAACATTTATTGAGCACCTTTCGTGTGCCGGGTACTATGCTAGATGCTTTATATACACTGGTTTATTTACTCCTTACAATGTATATCTTACAAATTATAAGCTGTGCACTATTTTTAATCCTGTTTTATAGATGAGGAAAGTGAGGATTAGGAGTTTTATGTAGCCAGCCCAGAATCACACACTTGGTAAGTGGCGAACCAGACTGCACAGCCAGATCAATGTCTTCATTGTCACCATGTCACCTGTTCTCAAATGCCTGCAAAGTATATGGAATGAGATGGGGCTGGCCTTAAGATAGAGAGGGATTTAAGGGGGTAGAACTATAGTGGTTAAGCTAATTTTGGAAACCTTGTGCTACCATAAGGAGCCCTTGTGGCACAGTGGTTATAGCGATTGACTGTTAACCAAAACATCTGTGGTTAGAAACCACCTGCTGTTCTGAGGGAGAAAGACATGATGGTCTGCGTCCATAGAGGTTTACAGTCTTGGAAACTCTATGTGGTCACTATGAGTCAGAATTGACTCAATGGCCATGGGTTTTTGTTTTTTTTTTTTGGTTTTGTGCTGCCATATCAAATTAGACAAACTCCTAAATGTCCTAGGTTCATGTTCTATTTATAAATACAACATGGGAGAAATTGCTTCAAGTTGGAAGATGATTATAGCACTTTGTAGCACTGAGAGGAAGTTAAGGTTAGGATCCACTTTAGGGATAGCTCAGGTAAACTACAACCATTGCCATCGAGTCAATTCCAACTCATAGTGACCCTAGAGTGTGGAGTAGAACTGCCCCACAGGGTTTTCAAGGTTGTAATCTTTATAGAGGCAGACTGCCACATCTTTCTCCCACGGAGTGACTGGTGGGTTCGAACCACTGACCTTTCGTAGCAATTTAACCACTGTGCCTCCGGGGTTCCTATAGCTCAAGTATTACAAAAAAGAAACTGAGGCTTGGAGAAAGGGAAGAGAGAAATATCCCTTCATTTGTGCTTCAATTACTTCCTGAAGATAGCTCACTCACCTTGCTGTATATCCATTTTCCAATATGGAAAATGAGGGCAAAGGTGGCACATTGCACAGGTTGCAGCAGAGAAGCCCTCCGTAGGTAACTTGCATAAAACCAGTTGCTGTCATGTCTATGTCAACCCATGGTGACCTCTTGTGCATCAGTATAGAACTGTGCTCCATAGGGCTTTCAATGGATGATTTTTTGGAAGCAGATCACCCAGCCTTTCTTCCAAGGCACCTTGAGTAGTTTGCAGCCAAGTGCGTTAACCATTTGTACCACCCAGAGACCCCATATAACTTGAATAAAATTGTTGTCATCAAATCAGTTCCAACTCACAGTGACCCCATGTGTTACAAAGCAGAAGTGTTCCACAGGGTTTTCTTGGCTGTACTCTTTATGGAAGCAGTTCACCAGGCCTTTTTTTTTTTTTTTTTTTCAGAGTTCACTGAGAAGGTTTGAACGCCCAAACTTTGGGGTTGGCAGCTGATCGCAAACTGCTTGCACCACCCAGGGACCTTATAATTTGCATAGGACTTCATAATTTGCCACTGCGTGGATAAAGGGAGTGGCAGCCGGTCTTCTGGTTCACAGGCTCACTGGATGTCTGCTGTGCCTGCTACGGGCAAGGTACCATGCTGGGTGCTGTGGGCTAGGTAAAGCCAAATAAAACATGTTACTCACTTCCAGGTTCTTATGTTATAGCTGGGAGAAAAGACATCCACAATGAAAATGCTCAGGGGCAAAATCATGTTTGATGTCTTTATGGGGTGCTGACAGTGAATAGTCATGCTGCGGATGCTATTCAGGGGCTCATTCTTTCCTTCCAAAATACCACCTGTTGGGGCCTGAAGTTTTATGAGGGATTCCTTACTATAGTTGAAGGACTTTTGACGAATAAAAAATCTAAATACTCTGATAAAAATAACCACCTCAAACCATATTTAGGGTTTGGCACAGATTCATTTACCAAACTCTTTTCCGAGAGCAATGCTCAAAGAGGGTGGGCACAGTGGTGATGGAAGGAGCAAGAGCGAGGAGAGGACAAGGGAGGGGAGAATAGGAAGAAGGTAAAGGGAGGCCATAAACCAAGAAACCAAACCCATTGCCGTCAAGTCGATTCTTACTCACAGTGGCCCTAAAAGACAGAGTAGAGATGTTCCCTAGGGTTTCTGAGACTCTAAATCTTTGCAGAAACAGACTGCAACGTCTTTCTCCCATGGAGCAGCTGATGGGTTTGAACGGCCAACCTTTCAGTTAGCAGCCAAGTGCTTTAACCACTGCGCCACCAGGGCTCCCTGGCTCCCAGAAAATCAACTTTCATCTATATCATCATTTGCTTAAAACTAAGCCTGTCCAGAAATGTATATAAATTTAGAAATTGTATGATTCAAATTCTTTTGGCTTCAGCATTGTTCAGAACTTTCAAAACCATTTGCCATGGAGTCCATTCTGGCTCATGGGCACCCCATGTATGTCAGACTAAGCTCTAAAGGGTTTTCAATGCCTGATTTTTCAGAAGTAGATCATCAGGACTTTTTCTGAGGTGTCTCAGCCTGGACTCGAACCTCCAACCTTTTGATTAGCAGCCAAGCATGTTAACAGTTTGTACAACCCAGGGCTTCTAGGGCACAAATAAAATGTAAATGGAGATTGGGCCATCTCTTGCCTGACATGGGTAGAACAGACCCACCAGTGGCAGGAATCTGGGTGTCTCCTGAGCCTAGATGGGAATGTCTTAGGGAACTTGATTCTCACACATGTCTTGTCGTTTGGGGGAGGGGGCATAGAGTCACTGAATGTGCAAAATGAGTATCCAGTGGTTCCTAAATTACAACGCAAATAATAAAAATTACAATCTAAGCCCTATCCTATTGAATCCAAAGAAAGTGAAAGATCAACAGCTTGAACTGAAAACATAGCTTGAAAAATTATCTGAAGATGAGAGTGAAATGTGAAAGTCCCTCATGAATCATCAGAGGCTGCTGTGTATGAGAACTTCATTCTTGCTCTTGTCACTCAGACTCCCCGCATCCGTGCTGGCACCTAGCACACTTTCCATAAATAAATGATAGTCTTCTGACCCGAAGCAGTGAGTGAGCACCGTCCCCTCCCCCTTCATCCTTCAGAGAGTAAAATGCCTTCTTGCATTTTTAATGCCGTCCCCAAGACCCTGTGTCAAGTTTCCACAACGTTTGCCAGAGGAATTAGCAGTCTCTTTTTTTTTTTCAATAGTCTGTTCCAGAGGTCAGAAAATAAATAAATTTGACAACAATTTTTTTGAAAACGTTTTAAAAAGAAAACACATGATCCAACACACTGCATTTTACATTTTCAGAAAGATTGGCTTCTATAATTTTACTGCCTGGTCCGACATACTGAAATCTATTTAATGTGGTAACAGCAAAGTTATTATTTTTCTTGTTTCCTTCACTTCCTTCCTCTCGCAAATGTGGGAACCGCCTGTCCAGGGGAAACGTTATTCATCCTGGACTGACTCAGAGCAAGAGTGACTCCATGAAACACCCAGCAAGCTGGGCTCTGGGAGGACAGAGTGTCACTGGCCTATTCTCCCTCATGCTGGGCACAGAGAAACCAGGGGCCTTCTGGGCAACGAGAAGGTCCGTCAAAGTTCTCCCTTCGCGGAATGTTAGTGGGAATTTACTTAACTCCCATGGGTGTATGGTTTCCCTGTTTATCAAACAACACAACTGAATCAAAACCAGTAAACCAGATACAAGTTTTCCTAGTCATTATGCAAATTCAAGGTACTTTCATCTTCTTTAAGAAACTAGATCTACATCTTTTTCTTTTTCTGTTTCTTTCATTGTTGCTGTAGAGAATCTGCACAAGCAAAACACACACCAATTCAACTGTTTCTACATCTACGGTTCAGTGACACTGATTACATTCCTCGAGTTGTGCAACGATTGTAACCCTTCCTTTCTGAGTTGTTCCTCCTCCATTAAGGTAAACTCACTGCCCCTTAAGGTTCCTGTCTGATCATTCCAGTTGCTGTTCTCAATTTGACCCCATATAGATAGTTTTTAAAAGAGCATTAATGCTCAAAGCAGACAATTTTTACTAGTTAAGCTAGACAGCTGTTTGTTTTAAAGAAGACTTCAGGGGATATTTTTGGTTTAAAGTTTAAAGATTGTCTCGGCAACAGTTTTAGGGGTTCACCTTGAACCCTAAAACCTCCATGGCTTTAAGTCTTTTTTTTTTTAACTTAGTAAAAAAAAATTATGGACTGTAAATAGTCCGAAAAATATAAAGAGTTATACCTCTATATTTTCTATCATCTTTATACTGAAGAAACAATGACAAGAACTCTAAGGTCGCTACCCAAATAAGTATAATCTTTATTGTACGTATTTTACTAAATTGAAATTATACTGTATTATCTGTTGGTATTTATCACGATAACCACTATCTTCAACTTCTTACTCTTCTTCTTTATGAAATAGTATTAATATAATTTCTAACATTTCCTAGTATTCGGAAGCACTGGATAAGTAATGGACAATAGATAGAAATATTTAGTATTATTACTTTTCAAATACAATTTTCAATCACCATAACTGTGTACAGGCAGGTGTGATCACTTTCTAGTAAGCGGGTGTGAGTGAGCATGGAGAGATGGGGCCGAGGATAAAATGCCAGAGGTACTATGTAGTTGTCCGAACTATTCTCTCTACTTTGACTTTGACAAAACATCAGTTTATGTTTAAGGTAAAGGAACAAAGTAGATACAATTTCCAGAAATAGACCTTGTCTCACTTGCTCTTGTGTGCCACTTCATTTAACTCTGATGTGTGAATTTCCTCTTGGGGTTTTAGTTCCTCCACTGTGTAATGAAGATAATCTCTAAGGCTCCCTTCTCCTCTGATAGACTCTGATGCTATCTTCTCTGCCCCAATGGACAATCTTCCTAGTCAAAGTGAGCAAGACAAGCTCATAAATTCCACGTGAATGGAAACAAAAGAAACATAATAAGGGATTAACCATTTCCTAAAAGCTATATGTGACTATTGACTAACAGTGTAAAGAGGGTGGGAGAGGATCAAAAGTCTTTTTCATGTCTGATTACCTCCTGTTGCCTGTTCTGGAATTCAACATTTTACTTAACTTAGCGGAAGCCTGTGGGGTCACTTCAGTGTGATCACTTAAGAAGAGACCTCCATCACTCACACGAAAGCTGTGTTTTTTACTTTTCAGTTGGGTGTATACCCTATGTTGATTTT
Source organism: Loxodonta africana (assembly GCF_030014295.1). NCBI lineage: Eukaryota > Metazoa > Chordata > Mammalia > Proboscidea > Elephantidae > Loxodonta > Loxodonta africana. The sequence goes on from NC_087342.1 coordinate 109,030,933, forward strand.
TCAATAAAGGTCTTTTGAAACAGATTTCATTTAGAGTAGTTTTGTTGCTGTTGTTGTTAGGAGCCATTGAGTTCCTTCTGACTTATAGCGACTCTATGTACAACAGATGAAACACTGCCCGGTTCTGCACCATTCTCACAATCGTTGTTATGCTTAAGGCCATTGTTGCAGCCACTGTGTCAATCCATCTCCTTGAGAGTCTTCCTCTTTTCCACTGACCCTCTACTTTACCAAGCATGATGTCCTTCTTCAGGGACTGATCCCTCCTGACAACTTGTCCAAAGTATATGAGATGCAGTCTCCCCATCCTTGTTTCTAAGGAGCTTTCTGGCTGTACTTCTTCCAAGACAGATTTGTTCGTTCTTTTAGCAGTCCATGGTGTATTCTTCTCCAACACCACAATTCAAAGTCGTTAATTCTTTTTTGGTTCTCTTTATTCATTGTCCAGGTTTCATTTGCATAGGAGGCGATTGAAAATACCATGGCTTGGGTCAGGCGCACCTTAGTTTTCAATGTGACATCTTTGCTTTTCAACACTTTAAAGAGGTCTTTAACAGCAGATTTGCACAATGCAATGCATCCTTTCATTACTTGACTACTGCTTCCATGGGTATTGATTGTGGACCCAAGTAAAATGAAATCCTTGACAACTTCTATCTTTTCTCCATTTATCATGATGTTGCTTATGGGTCCGGTTGTAAGGATTTTTGTTTTCTTTACGTTGAGGTATAATCCATACGGAAGGCTGTGGTCTTGGATCTTCATCAGTAAGTACTCCAAGTCCTCTTTTCGTTCATCAAGCAAGGTTGCTTAACACATAACGCAGGTTGTTAATGAGTCTTCCTCCAATCCTGATGCCCCGTTCTTCTTCATATAGTCCAGCTTCTCAGATTATTTCCTCAGCATACAGATTGAATAGGTATGGTGAAAAGATACAACCCTGACGCACACATTTCCTGATTTTAAACCACACAGTATCACAACTATCAGTACTAAATATCAAATTTTGATCACCCATGTTTGTGAAAAAAACTATTATCTTTCTCTTCTCCCAATAGAAAATGATATTACAAAATAGTTGTCAAATGAGAAAGTAACCAAAGTGTATGCAGTCAAAAAACGGAGAGAAAAAAAAAATATTATAGATGTTTGGCAGGCATTTAATTATTAAAATATTAAGTTTCTTTTCTGGATTTTTTTTTATGTTTGTGATATTTCACAGATTTTTTAAATAATTCATTTTGATTTTTTTCTCATTATAAAAATGTATTATTTTGTATACGTTTGTTGAAGAGGGCTCCCTGATTGTACAAGCTTCAGGCCCCACAAAATGTGGATCTGGCCCTGCTCCTACCCAACCCTTGGTGTGGGGATTTTTTTAGACCTGCCTCCTCTTCATCTTCCCAAGTTCAAATGCCCCCTCTGCCAGCTCCTTGGCTTCCATCTCTCTTCTCAGCCTCTTTGCTGGTAGTAAATGGCCTACTTACTTCAAATCTCACCTTTGATGCTGCCTGTTTTGCTATACCCAGCAGTCACTACCCACTACACACACACTCAAACCCCAGCTCCTGAAACCCTAGCCTGTCAGAACCCTGGACTTCCTCCTTGCCTGGGAGGGTAGGTTTGGCTGGCATTGAGGACAGCTCAGAAGAGTTTAACCAATAAGAAGTTGGCACTTTCATCAGGCCTTATTTCCAGGGAAAAGACTTGGCAGGGAGCCTGAAGCATGAGGCATCAATCAGTCATATCATGGTGGCTTAGCCATCAGTGCGTGCTTAGGAAGATGGTAACCTCAGGGAAAATGGAATCTTCCTGGTTGGAAAACGGTGTAAAGGTCATACAAAATATAATTCAAGAATTCAAATTTAAGAATTTAAATGCTAGAATGGTCAGAAGCAAGGGAGGAAAACAAATGATCTTGCTGTCCCAAAGCACTTTCCGAAAGGGCTCCTGTATGAATACCTTCTGCAGCTCCCAGGGCAAGGCAGATTTGGGAAAGATAAGACACCAGTTATGCCAACTATTTTGCTTTGCAAATTAAGGCTGAGAAGAACAACTGTGGCTTAGGGGCTGGCCGTAGACTTGGGATCCGAAAACCTTGGAGTGAACAAGGAATAACCCTAGATGAGCTCATTCACAATCATCTTTGGGATTCTCTCCCCATCCTGGGAAGATGGATGTTTTTCCCTCTTTAAACAATGATGTTTTTAACCTATGTCCAAGTACAACATCTCCCGGGAGTTGTTACACCAACTATAATGTGTGATAAAGAGACATGTCACAAATGCACAAAAGTATTCCTGTGGCTAAGTCCTCACACGTATTTCTACAAAAATTAGATACCATCTTTCTTCCTTTTTTTTCTCTCCCTGACTCCCTCCCCTTCTCTTTCATTTTTTTCATTTATAACAGGCAGAGGAAGTTGAATCGAATTGTCTTTAAAGAGAGAGAGAGTTTAAATGCACTTACATTTCAAGCAACATAAGAGTTAAAAATATAAACTTAGGAGACCGAAGGACACAGGTATGAGCTGCAGTTTCTATATGTTCTCAGATATAGACCTGTCAACCTGGATAGTAATAACCCGTAACTAGTCATCATGGCCACCACTCGTCTATCAGTTTGTTATACTGTTGTGGCTTATGTTGCTGTGATGCTGGAAGCTATGCCACAGATGTTTCAAATATCGGTAGGGTCACCCCTAATGGACAGGTTTCAGCAAAAAGTCTAGATTAAGGCAGACTAGGAAGAAGGACCCGGTGATCTATCTCTAAAAAAAACTGGCCAGTGAAAACCTTATGAATAACAGCAGATATTGTTTGATATAGTGCTAGAAGATGAGCCCCTTAGGTTGGACGACACTCAAAATACAACTGGGGAAGAGCTGCCTCCTCAAAGCAGAGTCAACTTTAATGACATGGAGGGAGTAAAGCTTTTGGGACTTTTCATTTGCTGATGTGGCACAACTCAAAATGAGAAGAAACAGCTGCAAACACCCATTAATAATCAGAATGTGGAATGTACAAAATATGAATCTGAAAATTGGAAGTTGTCAAAAATGAAATGGAATGCTTGAAGGTCAATATCCTGGCGTTAGTGACCTGAAAGGGACTGGTATTGGCCATTTTGAATCGGACATTCATATGGTCTGTTATGCTGGGAATGACAAATTGAAGAGACATGGACTCACATTTGCTGTCAAAAAGAACATTTCAAGATCTATCCTGAAGTACAACACTGTCAGTGACAGGATAATATCCATATTTGTACAAGGAAGACCAGTCAATACTATTATTCAAATTTATGCACCAACCACTAATGCCAAAGATGAAGAAGCTGAAGATTTTTATCAACTTCTGCAGGCTGAAACTGATCAAACATGCAATCAAGATGCATTGATAATTACTAGTGATTGGAATGTGAAAGTTGAAATCAAAGAAGGATCAGTATTTGGGAAAATATGGCCTTGGGGATAAAAATGACACTAAAGGTCATGACAGAGTTTTGCAAGACCAACAACCTATGCACTGGAAATACCTTTTTTCAACAACATAAACTGCAGCCATATACATGGCCCTCTCCAGGTGGAATACACAGGAATCCAATCAATATTGCATCTTCAGCGGGGGGTGATGGAAAAACTCAATGTCATCAGTCAGAACAAGGCCAGTGGCTGACTGTGGAATAGACCATCAATTACTCATCTGCAAGTTCAAGTTGAAGCTGAAGAAAATTAAAACAGATCCATAAGAGCCAAAATACAACCATGAGTATATCCCACCTGAATTTGGAGACAATCTCAATGATAGATTTGGCACATTGAACACTAATGTCTGAAGACCGGACAAGTTGTGGGATGAAATCAAGGACATCATTATGCATGAAGAAAGCAAAAGGTCGTTAAAAAGTCAGGAAAGAAAAGACCAAAAGGGATGTCAGAAGAGACTCCAAAACTTGTTCTTGAATATAGAGTTGCTAAGGCAAATGGAAGAAATGAAGAAGTAAAGAGCTGAACAGAAGATTTCAAAGAGCAGCTTGAGAAAACAAAAGTCAAGTACTGAAATGTACAAAGACCTGGAGTTAGAATACCAAACTGGAAGAACATGCTCGACATTTCTCAAGCTGAAAGAGCTGAAGAAAAATTCAAACCTCGAGTCACAATATTGAAAGATTCTATGGGCAAAATATTAAATGATGCAGGAAGCATCAAAAGAAGATGGAAAGAATACACAGAGTCACAGTACCAAAAAGAACTCAACCATATCAGGAGGTAGCATATGATCAAGAACCGATGGTAATAAAAGAAGACGTCCATGCTGCACTGAAGGCACTGGCAAAAAATAAGGCTAGAGGAATTGACGGAATACCAATTTAAATGTTTCAACAAAGGGATGCAACAAAGGAAGTGTTCACTCATTTACACCAAAAAAATTGGAAGACAGCTACCTGGCCAACCAATTGGAAGAGATCCATATGTGCACCCATTCCAAAGAAAGGTGATCCAACAGAATTCGGCAGTTATCACACAATATCATTAATATCACACACAAGTAAAATTTTGCTGAAGATGAGTTAAAAATAGTTGCAGCAGTACAGCAACAGAAAACTGCCAGAAATTCAAGCCAGATTCAGAAGAGGACATGGAACCAGGGTTATCATTGCTAATGTCAGATGAATCTTAGCTAAAAGCAGAGAATACCAGAAAGGTGCTTACCTGTGTTTTATTGACTGTGCAAAGGCATTCGACTGTGTGGATATAACAAATTATGGATAACATCGCAAAGAATGGAAATTCCAGAACACTTGATTGTGCTCATGAGAAACCTGTACATAGACCATGAAGCAGTTGTTCAAATAGAACAAGGGGATACTGCACAGTTTAAGATCAGGAAAGGTGTGCATCTGAGTTGTATTCTTTCATCATACTTATTCAATTTGTATGCTGAGAAAATAATCCAAGAAGCTGGACTATAGAAAGAATGTGGCATCAGGATAGGAGGAAGACACTCTAAGAACCTGCAATATGCAAATGACACAACCTTGCTTGCTTAAGAGGACTTGCACTTACTGATGAAGACCAAAAACTACAGCCTTCAGTATGTATTACACAACAACATAAAGAAAACAAAAATCCTCACAACTGGACCAATAAGCAACATCATGATAAACATAGAAAAGATTGAAGTTGTCAAGGATTTCATTTGTTTTGGATCCACAGTCAACACCAATCAAAGCATTAGTCAAGAAATCAAACAACGTATTGCATTGGGCAAATCTCCTACAAAAGATCTCTTTTAAGTATTAAAGCAAAGTTGTCACTTTGAGGACTAAGGTGTGCTTGACCCAAGCCATGATATTTTCAATTGCCTCATATGCATGCGAAAGTTGGATAATGAATATGGAAGACCAAAGAAGAATTGAATTATAGTGTTGATGAAGAATACTGAATATACTATGGACTGCCAGAAGAATGAACAAATTTGTCTTGGAAGTACAGCCAGAATGCTCCTTAGAAGCGAGGATGGCGAGACTTTGTCTCACGTAATTTGGACATATTATCAGGAGGGACCAGTCCCTAGAGAAGGACTTAAACTTGGTAGAGAGTCAGCAAAAAAGAGGAAGATCCTCAACAAGATAGATTGCCACAGTGGTTGCAGCAATAGTCTCAAACATAGCAATGATTGTGAGGATGGTGCAGGACCAGGCAGTGTTTTCTTTCTATTGTACATAGGGTTGTTTTGAGTTGGAACCAACTCGAAGGCACCTAAGTCGACAATGAGGAGCCCTGCTTGCAAAATGGTTCAGCTTTCAACTGCTAACTGAAAGGCTGGCAGCTGTTCCAAGGCCGAAAAGAGCTAGTGATCAGCTCCCATGAAGATTTCAGCCTAGGAAATGCTATTGGGCAGTTCTACTCTGTCCTATAAAGTTGCTATGTGTTGAAATCGACTTGACAGCACACAACAACAGCTGTCATTGAGTCGATTTCAACTCATGGCAATCCCATGTGTGTCAGAGTAGAACTGTGCTCCACAGGGTTATGATTGGCTGATTTTTCAGTAGTAGATTGGCAGGCCTTTCTTTTGAGGCATCTCTGGGTGGACTTCCGATTAGCAACCAAGCATGTTAACCATTTGCACCACCAGGGACTGCGACAGAATATTGTGTTGGCTAAGGGGTAAAAACATAGATTTCAAACAGAATAAAATGTTCATTTCTCTGTCATCAATTATTTTTGGTGTCATACATAGCCTGAGTCAGGAAGCTTAGGCTTATCAATTCCATTGTATGGGATGTTGTAGTTACTGTATCCAAAATGTTTGGGAAATACTGGATTAAACAATGTTCAACGGATTTCTTGACTGATTCTTTGCCCTTCTTATAGGCTAATGTGCACCATGAATCTGCAAAAGGAGGAAATAATTGATAACGTTCCTCATATTTCTTTAGCCATAGAATCCTTTTTTTGTGGAGTATCTCCAGTGACCTGTGGTCTGTGGGATATATTTTCAGAAATAATTGCTGGCCCTAGGAGAGCCCACGATGTCTATTATCCATCCATCTTCTCGACAGCAAACCATTTAGAGCCAATGTGAGTGTGAGTGTACTATTCATCGTAACCCATTGATTCTTTTTCATGGTCCTCTAGGTCCTTGTGGAGCACACCCCTATGCAGAGCCACCACAGTTAGTCTTCTCAACTGAAAGTCACCATCCCTGTGCATTCAGTAGTGCAGGGTGGGTACACCCAGCCCCCAACAGACATTTGAATGTCTTGTGCTCTGGTTCTGGATATTTGGTTAAATTGAATTTTCCAACATGAATACAAAAGGAGAGATTTTTAGAAGATCTTTTAAGAAATGGAAACCAAGATAACATGCCACTTGTCCTAACGCAAAATAAACTTGGTATTCTGAGAAGTTCAACCACATCATTTCATAACTTCCACTAATGGGAGATCCACTAACTGCCAAGAATGAATTGTTCCATCGTACAGCATAGTTACTAACAGAAGCCAGACCAATTTGCTGCTCCTTAAACTCCAGAAATTAAAATACTAATAGATGCATTGGTCTTCCAAACCCAGGAATATTATTGCAATATTAAATAAAAATTGTTGCCAGGGAAATGGGAGATTTCTCTTCTACTTCTTTGCAGCAAAAGGAACATGTGCTCTATGGAGATGGCTTCCATTGAAAAAGCCCATTGTCGTTGAGTTGATTCTGACTCATAGTGACCCCATAGGACAGAGTAGAACTGCCCCATAGGGCTTCCAAGGAGTGGATGGTGGATTGAAACTGCCAACCTATTGGTTGGCGGCCAGGCTCTTAACCACTGCACCACCAGGGCCCCATGGAGATGGATTAGGCAGCAACAAGCATATTTCAGAAAGAATGGACTCTACATGTTCACTTTTCTTGGAGTTTTTAAGGCCAAGAAACTATCCTCGAAATTCACAACAGATTCTTCAACTCGTATCTGAGGTATAAAGTATATATGTCATAGTATTGGTGCAATGGTTAAGTGCTTAGCTACTAATCAAAGAGTCGGTGGTTCGAACCCAACAGCCACTTCACAGGAGAGAGATGTGGCAGTCTGCTTCTGTAAATATTTCAGCCTCTGAAACCCTATGGGGCAGTTCTACTCTGTTTTATGATAGAGCTATGAGTTGGAATCACACAACAGCACACAACTATATATATACATATATATGTGTATGTATACATGTGCAAGTATAACCTTCTCACTAAAGATCTTTGAGATGAAGGCATAGAATTTCTCAAAATGGAAAACACCAACTACAAACCAAAATCTCTGTGTTTACCTCAGCCATCAACAAGTGCCCCTTTCTCTGAGCTCCTAGAACATTTAACTAAACAACTCAGTCTTTAATTATCAACTCTCTTCTAGTGTTTGCTGTTACTCTTTTTTTCCACAGGCAGTTGTAAGCTCCTTAAGGGTAGAAACCTTGCTTATACTTGTGTATCCCTGCAGCACCTGGGGCAGTGGCAAATAATAGATGTTTGTTGGGTTGAGTTATGTTACGAGGAACCAGGAGATCTGCTTGCTAGTTCTTTCTTTAGCATTATCTCACTATGATTGGGGACAGATTATTTAACTTCTCTGGGCCACAGTTTCCACTGTCTAAACCAAGCAAGTTGGATCAAATGACAACTCTGGTCCTTTCCAGATCTAAAGATCTCAGTTTCTGTTTGTCTCCCTCAATGTTTTCACTTGCAAAATGAGCATAAAGTCCTGACTTAGCTCTATGTGCAAGCCATGTAAATGATTAAGGCTTCTCTGTATAATTGCTCTTTCCTGTGATTCTGTGACTCGGGCCATCTCTAAATGCAGAATAATTAGGGGGCCAGACATATGACATGCTTACAGAATGTTCAAGTGTCTTTCTTTCACCTTCTAACTCCCTGTGACATGGTAACCGAATTTCACAGCAACAACAATAATTCCTTGTGTTTTTGTAGTGTTCTATATTTTTCAAATTACTGTTCCATATATTTTATCTTTTGATGCTCGCAATTGCCTCATATGATAAGAGCAGACATTTCCATATCACAGATATAGAAATTGAGGCTCAGAGAAGTCAATTTACCTAATGTCACCCAAGAGTTATGCTAATCTGAGTTCAGCCTGGGTGTTCTTTCCGCTGCACTCACTGTCTGAGTTAAGACATCATCTTCACTAACTAAACCTATGGTGTGTGTGTGTCACAGGGGAGGTGTGTGTGTGTGTATTCATGCATATATTCAGCAAACATTGTTAACATCTGCTATATTCCAGTCCCAGGACTAGCATGATATCAGTAGTTGATCCAGTAGTTTCCACAGTGTATTTCATGGAATATTAGAATGATGAGATTTCCTTGAAAAAAGAAGAGTCTTGTGATTAAATCATTGGGAAATGCTCCATATCACACCCTCTCTTAAAGATTTGCAGTACATATTTGCAAATTAAAGGTGCTGAGAAGTACTGCAGTAAAGAGTCCTTTTAAACACTGTTTTAGCTTTAGCAGTTCCAAAACTGTATTTAAAATACTTTGTTCATAATCTGGAAACCCTGGTGGCATAATGGTTAAGAGTTCAACTGCTAACCAAAAGACTGGCAGTTTGAATTCACCAGGCCTCCTTGGAAACACTATGGGGCAGTTCAACTCTGTCCTCTAGGGTCACTATGAGTCGGAATTGACTCAATGGCAACAAGTTTAGTTTTGGTTCATAGTCTATTATTGACAGGTTACTGTCTGCAGGTCTTCCTGAGATCATGCTGAAATAAAATCATAGGAGTATGAATAGGAATAATCTCCCAACAATAAAGAAAATGAGACAGGGCCATCAATGGACAAGGGATTTAGACAAACTTTTAGAAGATAGAAGGCAGCTAGGAAAGTGTTGACTGATGATAAAGGACAGGGAAAGCCACAGCTCAGAATAAATCCCAAGGGGGCAATGGAGGAGGCCAGGTGGGGCCAGGTTCCCCACCAGAACTCCTGAGAAACGGTGGGCTTGGAGTTAGCCCATCCCACACTGGACAGGAGGTGTGATGTGGGGCTTAAGTCAAGGAATTTATTGAAAGTCTTTTCTAAGAAAAACTGTGCCAAACAGCAGCCCTCTCCCACTTCTCAGCTCTGTGCAGAGGGCTGGCAGCCTGGCATTAACCTCTAGGTTCTGGATGGATGGTTCTTCTTCATAGGAATCCATCTGATGGCCTGGAGAAAGCTCATGCTTCTGATGTGGGTGTGGCAGTTCCAGGGTACAGCCTTCCTTGGTCTGGCATTTGGAGATCCACTTCTCTTCTCCTCACTCTCAAGTAAGGATGGTTAATTTGACCTTCTGTAGTACAATGGATTTCTCTTATATATAGTCTTTCTGGCCCTGGGTTTGTAACTCTCCCCAAAGGAGTGGTCAGACAACAATTTTGCAAGTGATTCATCTATTTACTATCCACATAAACAGTTTTCAGGGATTGGTTGGTTTACTAGCTGCAAAAGCAGCTTGTAATCCACCCAAAAGGACTGAGAGTGGCTTGCAGTCCACCTAGGGGATTGGGTAGTTTGTGGTACTGCTGAAAGGGCCACACCTAGATATTGCCTATATTACTGACCTATTTCTCAGAGGTGTTTCGGGCTCTTATGACTACCTAAAGGCTGGAACTCAGCACATCCTTTGGACCCAGGGTCCCTGTGCTGAGAATCTCCTAGACCTAAATAAAAGAGCTGTAACACAGGTCAAGGGTTGTAACAATGAAGATAGAGAGAGAGGTGGACTTGTCAGCACATGGAGAGAGATGGCTGCAGTGGGTTAGTTGGCCCACAGAGAGAAGCTAGGTACCCCTAGGCAGGAGTTGCCTGTAGAGCCTCAGATCCTGTGCAGGGACCTTTCTACAGCAAGGCAGATCCAGCAACACCACGTCCAGTGAGGTCCAGTGGCAGAGCAGAGCATGGTCAGAACCATGCAGCCCAGGTAGAAGCTGCGTGGGCCCCAGGACAGCGAAATGGCAGGAGTCTTACAGGCCCCATGTGGGCCCAGGGTAGCATGGTGGGAGCTGAAAGAAGCAGTGATGTGAACAAAGCATCTGACCTGAACCACGGAACCCAGTGACATAAGTATGGGCATGATTAATCTGGGGGAAGGATAAGCTGAGGTTCCCACTTTGAGACAGAAGCAGGTTCCTCTCCTACAAAGTGAACTACAAGTAGGAGGGCAGGACTGTTTACCATAAGTAATCTGTTCCTATTGCTTACCTGCCTTCTATAAATAATAGCAATGACTTTCACTTTGCCAACACTGTGCATGTGTCTCCTGTAGCCAGCTTGATCATTCTGAATGAACACAGCACCCATGGAGTGGTTGATACCATTGGGTGAAGGCTTCATTCCTAGCAGCCTTATCCTTGCCTGGAATTTTGAGGCACAGCCTGCCTGTGTGTGCAACAGATAGGTAGGTAAGTATGCAGGTAGGTAGGTAAGTAGGTAGACAGACAGACAGACAGATAGATAGACACCTGCCCTTTTTCTCAGCCTTGTAATACAGAATGGAAAGCTTTGAAAAAGGAACAGAGAATAAGATCAGAGTTACTAAAAATTAAGAATGTAACTGTCAAAAATGTAAAACTTTAGAGCTGAGAACTAAAAGAAAATATCTCAAATCCTAGAGCAAAAAAAACCCCAAGGAGAAAACATGAGAAAAATGACTCTTAGAGGCCAAATCCAGGAGGGCCAACATCCAGTTGATAGGAGCTATAGAAAGAGAGGACAGAGAAAATAGAGGGTAGGGCCACACCTGATACACATTCCATGCTCAGCACATTTATTCACTTTTCAGACTCCAAACAGGCAAAGTCCCTGCCCCTGCAGCTGGCCAATGTTCTAGGGCAGATAGACAATCAACAAATAAATACAAAGTATAAGGTTGCTATGAGTTGGAATCGTCTCAACAGAAACGGGTTTGGTTTTGGTTTTGGTATAATGCCGGTGCAATAAGTGAAACAGAGTGACACTGGGGTGCTGTCTTAGGGGGTGAGAAGGCGATATTTGAACAGAGACACTGAAGGAAGTGAGGAACTGAGCCACGCTCAATCAACATTTGCTGAGTGAATAAAAGGACGAACGTACGTAAATGGAAGAATGATGTGCTGAGGAATGGAGAACCTCACTCTCCACATCTGTAAATTTAGACATTCCACTAGATAATCTGCGAGGCCTGTCACAACTTAGAAAGTGGCCTTCAATCCCACCCAGTAAATTCATTTTAATTGCTGAGGTTGTCATTCATGATTTCAGAATACACATCATGTCTGATGACGTGTTAGAAAATATCAGGCAGCACTTTATCACAGTCTGTACTTCTTCCCTCAGCAAATTATTTTTCTGCAGCTTCTCCCAGAGCTGGGGCTTTATACTATGGCTATTTTTAGGTGTCGTCAGCAGTCACTGCTGTGGCCAGTTGCCTAAGGAGGCTGACGAGAGCTTTACCCCAGGGGATTGGCGTTCCCTTCTGTAATTTTGCCCTGAAGAGCCCTATAATTGAGATTTGATAATTTACAACCTCTGAGAACTAGATGCCCTCTTCATGAAACGCAAGATCAGGTAGCCATGCTGTGTACTCGGCAGCCAGCAAGAAACCCTCCAAAATTATTTTGGTCAGTGAATCAATAGTTCCCATTCAATGCCTTTTGCTGATATAAAGGGAATTGTTTTGCTTTGGGACTGATGCTTGGAAATCTTGGCTGAGGGCAGGTGAAAGGATGACACCCCTCATATTGGTTTTTCTTTACAGGGACACCCCAGGTTCTGTGCCCAGGCCACATGTTTCTTCCTTACCAGTCAAAGAAGGGACTGACTAGCATTTAGAGAAGCCATCTGATGGCTTGGTTGGGAGATACTGAGCTAGATATTTCTTCTGCCAGTGCTCCCACTTCCTTACTGGCTCCAAGGTAATAAGGGCAAGACTTGCTGTAAAACCTACCAGTGCCAAAACCATTCTCCCAAAGCATAGTTCTGACCTTGAAACTTCCTGGTTTAAAGCACTCAGACCAAATACATTTCAAAAGTCTTAGCTGGTGTTTAAGCCATCTGTGGTCCTGACCAATTCCCAGGTATAATTTTATTTCTTCCAAGCCTTCACCTTCAGCTACTTTACGTTCCATCCAAACTATATTATTGAGTGTCTAGAGTTTATTTCAAAGTCTGCCTCTTCTATGAAGCTTTCCCTGATAAATCTAGTCCTCTTCCATCTTTGAATGTCTTCAGTATTTATTCAATACTGTGCACCATATGTTCTAGAACCTGATTCTACCAGAGCTCTTGTATTAAGTTCTAAATGCTTCCTAACATTAGTCCTTCCTCCTGACCCAGTTGACCAGAGCCTCACAGAAAGGGCCCCTATCTTAGAGTGCTTTTGTATCAGTCACAGTATCTGTGCATGAGGTGCAGAGTTCAGGCTCAATAAAAACTTATCAACTTGTTGATGTAAAATGTATTAAAGTGATACACCAGAAGGAATAAGCATATTGACCTGCTTTCACTTTTGCAGGCATAAAATTTTTATCACAGAATAGGACTCTCCACATTCACCAGACAATTGCTCAGCCTTCATCCTCCCATTTTCTGAGTAGTTGTAACAACCTCCTTACTCCAACCCCGATAACCCTCCCTGCTTTAACTTGTAAGTTGTTTTGAGGAGAAGGGTGGATGAGTGAGGGATCCAGATTCCTAAGGCCTGGTCACAGGATTAATGCTTCATCTGGCCCTGGTAGCTAGAGAGGCAACATCATCATCCTCAAGTTTGTTGAAACTTTGATGATCCCACTTGCCAGTGGCTTGGGCATGGCCAGTGGATGTTTACTGAGATTCTCAAGAATTGATTATCAGTTGTAGAGTTGTGCCTAGATAGTTACCATTTTAATCAATTAATTCATATGACATTGTATCACAGGTACTGTTTATCAGTATGAGTAATCTGTTCTGTGGCTTCTTTATTTTGTGTGCATCAACACTGTTAATAGCCAAGCACCAAACTCCTTTATTTTTAGACAAAGGAATAAAGTCCCATAGAACGGGCATAAACTGTCTGAAGATAGCTGATTGGTCTTCATGCTAAATCTGAGCCCAGATCACCCCCCAAATTATGCTGTCCAATAGAACTCTCTGTGATGATGGAAATGTTCCCTATCTGCACAACCCTATATGGAAGACATTAGCCGCATAAGGCTATTGCACACTTTAAATGTGGCTAGCATGACTGAGGAATTAAAATTTTAATTTTATGTCATTTTACTTTATTTAAATAGCCACACATGGCTTATGGCTATTGTTTTGAACAGTACATTTCTAGAAGAACCAGGTCAGTTTACAGAGGAATGCTATTGTGAATATAAAATGACTGTCCCCCATACTCTTTCCTTTCATGCTATCATAGAAGAATATAACAAAAGAATGTCTGTGGAGGGAAAAAGCATGCAGTTGTAGTCCAATTAACAAAAGGCACTCATGTCAGTTATTCATTACCACCTTCCATGTTTACCTTGTGGTTATTATCATTGAAACCTCAGAACAGTAATAGTTTCCTAAACAATGAATTCTCCTACTTATTTCAGCTATTGCCATGTTACTGTTGTCCACCAAGCCTGGGCAGCAATGGGAGGCTGACAGCTTCTGATAGGCCTGGCACTTTTGTTGACCCATGGGCTCATGAAGGAAGGGAGAAGGGCCCTGTTTATATAGCATAGAAGTGGGGCATGGTTCCAATCCCAGATTTCTAATCTTTGTCCTCACAAGATTGCACAAAAGTACTTGGCTTCAGGTCTAAAGTACATACTATACTCATAAGGAAAATCATCTTGTATTTTTGAGGGGATGTTATCTGGGAGCAGAGCTTCTAGTCAGCATATTTTCCCACACACACAGTAAAATTCATACACAAATTGATTCAGGACACTTGGGGCCCAGGTATCAAAAGATAGCTTGAGATAGGATTCTTTTTGATAGTAGTAAAGGCCATTTTTCCTGAGGTTTCCCAAGGAAACTCACAGGATCACCAGAAGCTTGAGTGGTATGAGGTAAAAGATGAAAAGATGACATTGCATGTTGGCTCATGTCCATGAATGACTAGCTAGAACATCTTTTTTCCTGTTTTCTAATTGCCAAGAACTTGAGGTATAGTTAAAGGCTTTGCAGAAGAGTCTACTCGTTCAAAGAGAATGAAAAACAGGAGGATCAGGAGGGAACCTCTTGCCAGACAGCCAGAATGTTTAGCTATAGCTTTTTTTATTATTATTATTCCATGACATTACTTTAACACCATATTTACTGGATTTTAGTTCAGTTGCAGGTCATAACTAACCTTCAAACTCCAATTCAAACCTGAATTCAGGAGGCCTATATCCAAAATGAAAGGAGAGAAAACTCAAGAGAAATGGGGAGCTCAAAGTTTGTAAGAACAACCTCTGTTTCTGGCAATGATAGAATAAAAGGAATCAGATTTACCCTCCTACCTTAAAAGTTAGAAAATCAGACAAACTATGTGAAGCAGTGGTTCTCAGACACTGGAAACAGGTGACACAGGACTCAAAAAAAAAAAAAAAGCCTGGCAGTCGCTCCAAGTTGAAGAAATGGCAGAGTTTGGAGTTTGGGAAGGCCAAGGCAGTAAGAATTTGTAAATCTAAATACAGGAGAGAATGGAGCTGGATAGAGATAGAGAGGGAGTGGGGAGGAGAGAAGGAGAGCACTCTGGAGATCTGCAGAGAAGACCCCTTGAATCTTTGGCTAAGTACTGAACTTCACATGGATGTGAGGAAAATAACCACAGGAAATGAGTAGGAAAACAATCTCAGGAGTTCATATAGGACCAGAAATAGTTTGTGTTCCCAGCAGCCAGTGTTGAAAGACCTTCTAACATACAGGGCATTGGGCAGAGTCCTCAGAAGGATCTTGCTTCAGTAATGGGGCCAAATTAGCTCCAGACTAGGGCTTTCTGGATCACCTTCACAAAGATTAAAAGTAAGCTTAAGGAATTAAATGCATTCCAAGTAACTTAACTACACCTCAGAATCAGGACCAACAACAAAATCTAGCATCCACCAACATAAAATTCATTATATCTGGCAACAAAAAAATATTAACAGAGCATGCAAATAACTATGAGAATACAACTCATAACCAAGGGAAAGAAACAATCAATCAAAATAGATCCCCAAATTACAAAGACAATAAAATTAGTATACAAGGACATTAAAACTTCTGTTATAAATATACTCCATATGTTCAAGACAGTAGGAAAAAAACATGAACATGATGAAGACAGAAATTGGAGAGATATGAAAAGCCTGATAGAACTTCTAAAGCTGAAAAAGACAATAATTAAAATGCAAAGATACATTGAATGGGATTAACAGTAGATTAGGTACAGCAGAAGAAAATATCAGTGAACTTCAGTATATAGTAAAATAAACTATAAAACAGAGGGAAAAAAAGACTGAAAAAAATAAACAGAGCATCAGTAAGCTGTAGGACAATATCAGCAGTCCAAATATACGTATAATTGGAATCCAAGAAGAAATGGGGAAAGGAGCAGAAAAAAATTTTAAGAAACAAAGACTGAAATTTTTCCAAATATGATGAAAACTATAAACACACACGCCCAAGAAACTCAATAAACCCCAAGCAGAAGAAACATGAAAAAAACTACATCAAGGCAATGCTAAAAAACATGGATGGGGAAAAATTTTTAAAGCAGAGATAAAAGATAAAGGTTAAAGTGACAGCAGACTTCTTATGACAACTGATACAAAGAAGACAATGGAGCATCTTTAATGTACCGGAAAAAACCGTAAACCTGTCAACCTACAATTCTATACCTTGAAAAATACCTTTCAAAAGTGAAGAAGAAACAAAGCGTTAGAGCTACAAACCAATACAAGAAACAAAATAAAATCCTTTTTAAAAAGACTCAGTTAGTAGAAAAGAAGTCAAGAAAAGAGGAGAGGAAGGAACAAAGAAGAGATGAATAAATAGAAAAACTAGTAGCTCGATGGTACAGTTTAACCCAACCACGTAATTAATCAGATCAAATGTAAATATTTTAAACATAACATTTAAAAGACAAGGTTGTTAGATTGGATTTAAAAAGAAAGAGCCAACTATGTGATGCCTGTAAGAAACCCACTTTAATTATAAAAACATAAATAGGTTCAAAGTGAATGGATAGAAAAAGATGTTCCTTACCAATACTGATCAAAAGAAAGCTGGAGTAGCTATACTAATATCAGATAAAGTAGATTCCATAGCAAAGACTATTATCAGGTATAAAAAGATAATTTCATAATAAAGGGGTCAATATCAAATTAAATGTTTATGTACCTACACACAAGATACAAAGCACACAAAGCAAAAACTGATGGAACTGAAGGGAGAAACAAGACAAAATCTACACTTATATTTGATGATTTAGCTCCCCCTTCCCTCTCAATAATTAATACAACAGAAAATCAGTGAAAATAGAATATGTGGACTTTATCAAACAAGTTAACCTGGTTGACATTAATTGACAACTCCACCCAACAAAGTAGAATACACACTTTTTTCAAGGTCACATGGAACATTTACTAGGATAGACCATCTTAGGGGCTATGAAACAAGTCTCATTAAATTTAAAAAGATTGAAATTATACACAGTATAATCAAAACAGAATTACATTATAAGGCAGTACTGGAAAAAATGTGTGGAAAATTCCACAGTATTTGGATATTAAAACATACAATTTTAAATAACCCATACATCAGGGAAAACCATCACAAGAGAAATTAGAAAATGCTTTTAACTACATTAAAATGAAAACACAACTAGGAAGGCTTTTTTTTTTTTTTTTTTGTAGAAACTGACAAGTTGATTCTAACATTTATATGAAAATAAAATGATCTATAATAGCCAAAATAATTTTGAAAAAAGAACAAAGTTGGAAGACTTATACTACATGATTTCAAGATTTACCATATTCGGTAATCAAGACAGTGTGATATCAAGACATAGATTAATAGTAGAATAGAGATCAAAATTGACCCAGACATATATAGTCAACTGAATTTCAATAAAGGTATCAAGGCAATTCAATGGGGAAGAATAATTTTTTCATCAAATTGTGCTGAAGTAATTGGACATGCCTAAGGAAGAAAGAAAGTAAAGAAGGAAATAAGGCAGGCGGGCAGACAGGAAGGAAGGAAGCAAGCAAGGAGGAAAGAAGGAAGAAAAATAACCTTTTTTTTTTTGCATCGTATGCAAAACTAACTCAAAATGGATCATAGAACTAAATATAAAACCTAAAGTTATAAAACTTCTAGAAGAATATATATACCAGAAAATCTTTGTGTCCTAATTCTCCACAAACGTTTCTTAGGTAGGATATAAACAGCACAATTGCTAACTGGATTTTATCAAAATCAAAAAGTTCTGATTTTAAAAAGACACTTTTATGAAAATGAAAAGTCAAACCCCAAACTGGGATAAACTATTTGCAATATACTTATTTGATAAGGAATTGTATCCCAAGTAAAGAACTCTTAAAAACCCAGTAATAACAAGACAAAATACTAAAATAACAATACTAATAAGCAAAAGATTTAACAGACACCTCATCAAAGAAAATATAAGGATGGCTACTAAGCCCATGAAAAGATGTTCAATATCATTCATTAGTCTTTGTTGTTAGGTGCTGTCCAGTCAGTTCCAAATCATAGCAATCCTATGTACAAGAAAAGGAAACACTGCCTAGTCCTGAATCACCCTTACAATCATTGCTATGTCTGAGCCCATTGTTGCAGCCACTGTGTCAATTCACACCATTGAGGGTCTTCCTCTTTTTCTCTGACCTCTACTTTATCAAACATGATGCCCTTCTCCAAGGACTGGTCCCTCCTGATAACATGTCCAAAGTACGTCTCACCATCCTCACTTCTAAGAAGCGAAGACAAATTTGTATGTTCTTCTGGACCTGTTGCTATCAAGGTGATTCTGACTCTTGCGACCCTGCAGGACAGAGTAGAACTGCCCCACAGGGTTTCCAAGGAGCCGTTGGATTCAAACTGCTGACCTTTTGGTTAGCAGCCATAGCTCTTAACCACTATACCACCAAGGCTTCTGTTCTTCTGGAAGTCCATATTATATTCAATATACTTTGCCAACATCATAATTCAAAGGCATCAATTCCTCTTCAGTTTTCCTTATTCATTGTCTAGCTTTCACATGTATGTGAAAATACCATGGCTTGAGTCAGGTGCACCTTAGTGACACCTTTGCTTTTCAACACTTTAAAGAGGTCTTTTGTAGCATATTTGCTCAAGGCAATATGGCATTTGATTTCTTGGCTGCTGCTTCCATGGGCATTGATTGTGGATCCAAGTAAAATGAAATCCTTGAAAACTTCAGTCTTTTCTGTTTATCATGATGTTGTTTATTGGTCCAGTTGTAAGAATCTTTGGTTTCCTTATGTTGATCTTCATCGGTAAGTGCTTCAAGTTCTCTTTGCTTTTAGCAAGCAAAGTTGTGTTATTTGCATATTGCAGGTTGTTAATGAGTCTTTCTCCAATCCTGATGCCCCATACTTCTTCATATAGGCCAGCTTCTGAGATTATTTGCTCAGCATACAGATTGAATAAGTATGGTGAAAAGATATAACCCTGATGCACACCTTTCTTGATTTTAAACCATGCAGCGTCCCCTTGTTTTGTTCAAATGACTGCCTCATGGTCTCTGTACAGATTCCTCATGAGCACAAATAAGTATTCTGGAATTCCCATTCTTTCCAATGTTATCCATAATTTGTTATGATCCACACAGTAGAATGACTTTGCACAGTCAATAAAACACAGGTTCCATCCCTCATTCCACATCCCCTTCTGAATCTGGCTTGAATTTCTGTAAATTCCCTGTCAATGTACTGTTTCAACCATTTTTGAATTGTCACCAGCAAAATTTTACTTGTGTGTCATATTAATGATATTGTTCAATAATTTCCACATTATGTTGGATCACCTTTCTTTGGAATAGGCACAAATATGGATTTCTTCCAGTTGGTTGGCCAGGTAACTGTCTTCCAAATTTCTTGGCATAAATGTGTGAGCTCTCCCAGCATTGCATTCATTTGTTGAATACTTCAGTTGGTATTCTGTCAATTCCTGGAAGCTTGTTTTTCACCAATACCCTCAGTGCAGCTTGGACTTCTTCCTTCAATACCATCAGTTCTTGAGTATATGCAACTTCCTTGGATGGCTGAACATCGACCAATTCTTTTTGGTACAGTGACCCTGTGTATTCCTTCCATCTTCTTTTAATGCTTCAATATCTTGCCCATAGAATCCCTTAACATTGCAACTCAAGGCTTGAATTTTTTCTTCAGTTCTTTCAGTTTAAGAAATGCTGAGAGTGTTCTTCCCTCTTGGTTTTCTAACTTCATGTCTTTGCACATTTCATTATAATCTCATTCGTTATTAAAAACCAAAAATCCCATTGCTGCTGAGTCTATTCCCACTCATATTGACTCTATAAGACAGAGGAAAAGTGCCCCATAGGGTTCATTAGTCATTAGACAAACGCGAATTAAAACTACAACAAAATAGCACTATGCATTCAACAGTATGCTTAAAATTCAAAAGACTCGCAACACAAGTGCTGGAAAGAAGGCAACTATAAGTTTTGTACAAATTCTGATAGCTATTTTGAAAACAATTTGCAAGTTTTTATACAGTTAAACTTGCATTTACCATATGACCAATAATTCCATTCCTAAGTATTTACCCAAGAGAAAGAAAACACAATCAACACAGATGCTTATACTCAAATATTTATAGCAGTTTTATCAAAATAACCAAAAACTAGGAAATAACCCAAATGTCCATCAACTGGTGAATGCCTAAACAAATATGGTATATTCATACAGTTGAATACTAAAAAACCAAAACCAAACCCACTGCCATCAAGTCAATTCCGACTCATAGCAACCCTATAGGACAGAGTAGAACTGCCTGATAGAGTTCCCAAGAAGTGCCTGGTGGATTCAAACTGCCGACCTCTTGGTTAGCCGTAGCACTTAACCACTACGCCACCAGGGTTTCCAGTTGAATACTACTCAGCAATAAAGAGGAACAAACTGCTGAAAAATGTACCAACATGGATGAATTTAAAATTATTGTTAAGTAAAAGACTACATAGAATTTAATTCTACCTATATGATATTTTTAAAAAGGTAAGACTAGAGTGATAGAAAGCCTGTTAGCGGTTGCCAGGAGTTAGAGGGTGAATAGGAGGGGATTTATGGCAAAGGGGCGGGGGAACTTTTTGAAGTGATGGAAATGTTTTTGTGTCTTGTTTGTGGTGACTATTATGAAATTGTATACATTTGTCAGAACTCATTGAACTGTATACTTAAAATTGGTGAATTTTAATGTATATATAACTTATATCCCAATAAAAATAACCCCTCAAAAGCAAGGTGCATAACAGTATAATGCCATCTGTGTAAAATAAAAGATAAAAGAGAATTTTAAAAATATGCATTTACATGTATTTGTCAGAATGTGCATAAATATTTCAGGAAGTATATACATGAAAATGTTGGAATCAATTGGCTCAGAAAACAAAAATACAGTGTTTGCGGGAATATGGAGGGGGAAAGGACTCTATCTTTTGTATCTTTCAAATTTTGTGCTGTGCAAATAATCAACTTATTCAAAGTGAATAGGGAGTCAACTGGGCTCTAAAACCTGCTACACTATTCAATGTGATTTGAGACAAAATTCTGTTTCTTTCAAGTTGCTGTTGTCAATTTCATCCCATATAGAAAAATCCTAAAAGAGTACAATGCTAAAAGCAGACATTCTTTACTAGTTAAGCTAAACTATTGTTTAGTTTTAAGAAGACTTCAGAGGATATTTTTTGGTTTAAGGTTTAAAGATTATCTCAGGCCAATAGTTTCAGGGGTTCATCCAGCCTCCATGGATCCAAAAAGTCTGGATTCCTTAAGAATTTGAAATTCTGTTCTGCATTTTCTATCTTTTGAACATGATTCTTCTATAGGGTCTTTGATCAATATGCTCAGTAATGAACAACAGCAACTCAAACGATTAGACAGAAAACTTAGAAGACAGTGAGTTTATGTAAATGGGGGAGGAACAACTCAGAGAGTGAGAATGGTTACCCAACTTGAAGGGTGTAATCAATGTCACTAAATTGTACATGTTGAAATTGTTGAATTGGTGTATGTTCTGCTGTGTCTATTCTCAACTACAACAAAAATAAAATAAGTTATTTTAAAAATCCTGTTTTATCTCCCCCTCCCCCGCATATTAAAAACCACAGTGCTGCCTAAGACCTTCAGAGAGTATGACAATAATATAAATTTAAGGTGTGAGAGAGAGGTTCCGGTGGGAGGCAGATTGCTTTACCATAGGAGAAAAACAAAGCTTCCATACACAGCAAATCAGAGCCAGTGGGGGCTCTAGGGCTCATATCATTCCACTGCTTCTTTTTACAAGTGATAAATCCAAGGTCCAGGGAATGTAAAAGGCTTGCCCAAAGTCACCCAGTTAGTCGGTAGCAGAATCAAGATGGGGGCCTAGCTCTTAAGCCCTATTTCAGAGATAATGTGAATGAAGCATGAAACCTAGAAGAGAGCCTGGTTCAAAGTAGGCATTCAGTAAATGTGACTTGCTTTATATAAAAAATATATATATATACTTTTTTTTTTTTTTGCTATGCCAGCCAGCCCCTCAGCCAGGATTCTCCATCTATTCCACCCCAAAGACAAATATAAATGGATGTAGAGATATAAGGGTCTTTGTTTGACTGCTGACCAAATTTCCCAAACACACTAGTTGCTTTCCTTTCAGAAGAAAGCTAAACTTCCTTTCCTGTTGCCAGCTCAGTTTAACTCAGTAAATATCGCTCATCTCATCTCATCTCATCTCATATAGGGTCGTTATGAGTCAGAATTGACTCAGTGGCAGTGGGTGTTGTTCAGGCTCTGCGCCACTTATGGAGATACGTGGTGAAGAAGATATGGATGGAGAGTGCTTTCTCTGTGGAGCTTTCAGTCTAGTGAGGGGCTGCGGGAGACATACACTTAACCAGATAGTCATAACATTAGGGGGCAAGAACTAAGAAGAAGGTAAGGTAATCACTGAGGGAGTATCATTTGGAATAACCTGGAGTTTCAGAGATGGCTTCGCAGGGAATATGATTCTAGAGAGATGAGAAAGAATTATCCAGATAAAGGAGAGGAGAAAGTGCTGTAGGCAGAGGGATCAGCATGGGCAAAGTCAGGAGATACAAAACAGCATCTGATTTGTGGGGAGCTACAAGCAGCTCAGTATTCCTGGGGCATAGTTCTCTTCTAAAGTCAGGGCATGGTGGGAGATGGGATGGTTAAGTTGTTAGGGGCAGAACATGGGATGCTTAAGGGTGAACTTGGTCCTCTTGGCAGCAGGCGAGATTTAAAGCTGGGAAGTTAAGTATCAAACTTGCAGTTTTATTCCAAGGGATGGTGACCTTTACTTCCTTAGGCAGGTGAAGGCTACCTGAGTGTCCCAGGAGTGACTCTTCAGGTCAGTTCACTTTGACCAACATTTTCGGAGCCCCTAGGACACGCCCTGCCCCGCCTAGGACACTGAGCTACAGACATAAGCAAGTCATGGTCCCTTGCCTCAAGGAACTGACAGTCTGGTGAATCACCCTTAAAAAATTAGGGCCCAGAAAATGGTTCTTCACCTACTAGTCTAACCCCCCTACACCCCAACCTTCCCCATCCACCTACTCCTTTCAGACTGGCAGCCACATCCCAGTCAGCTGCTGTTCTCTCCCCCAGGTGTTGACACTTCTCACTTTCTCCTGGTCACTGTGTTTAGTTTGGCTCTGTGTCTGTTGACAGAACAGTGTTTGGTAAATATTTTTGATGCAGAAAAACACAAAGGCAGGTTCAAGGACAAGGATGCATTGAATTAGCTATGGCAACATCGCTTTCTCAGGCTGTTCCTTGCAGTATTTAACACTTCAGATAGAGGCCGAATCCTCAAGTTCTTTGACTTGAACAATACAAGCTCAATACATCCAATTAAACACTCAGAATATTGGCTTCCTTTCCGAATTCAGGCCAATGTTAGGAACACGGCAGGCATTCTCGTGAATGTCTGAGAACAAAAGAGATGAAAGTGTACACAGTTCACCGATTTCTCACAGAACCTCTTGCATTTGGAAGGAAGATGGACCCCACAAGTGGCTACCCATGTCCAGAGGTTCCCGTGCTTCATCTCAACTCATTCTTCCTTCAGGGGTCTGGAGCACCACACTTATTACTGCTGCCGGCTACTCAGACAAGTCTTCCTCCTCCCCCACTGCTCTGAGGATCCCTGGGGCTGGCTAGCTCCTTCCTTACTTCATTCAGCTATGAATTATTAAGTACACCATGGGCCAAGTATATGAAAATGGCTTAAGTGTAGACTCTTCTTCAGGAATTCACAACTGAAGAGGAAGATAAAGACTTAACCAGGTAATTACAACACTGAGGTAAGAGAAATGGGAGATCACAGAGGGGATCCTGCCCTGCCTTGTCTGGAGGGATGTGGGAAGGCTTGGCTGAGGAGATGACTTTCAACTGGGTGTGAAAGGGCAGTAGGTTATCCCAGGAAAAGAGAGCATTGAAAGGGGAGAGCTTGAGCAAAGGCCCAGAGTCATAAAATGACATGAAGTGTGCAGGGAAGTACAGGCAACTCCATGCTTTTTGAGGCAAAGCATGAGTGAGGACTGGCAGTCATGGAGATCTTGACTAAAAGCCTGGTGGATCACAAGAGCCTTTTTATGCATTCTATCAGGCCTGGCCTTTTTCCTGGAGGTAATGAAGAGCCACTGTACAGTTAGAAGCAGGAGAATGGTATGGTCTAATGCCCACTTTATAAGGATCACTCTGATGGGTACATGAGAGATTCTTGAGACGAGATGAGTCTAAAGGTAGAGAGACCAGTTGAACAGACATGGCTAACATGACAGTGACTAGAGTGGTCCAGATGGAGAAGATAATATTTTAGGAGGTGAAATTGGCTGGACAGAGAATCAGAAATCTAAGTTACTCGAAAGTTTTCATTTGTACAATTAGTTATACTGTCCACCAAGTTCGTGGAATTAGTCATGGATGAATTAAAATTGAATTTTTAGTCTCTTGTAGAAAAAAAAAAAATGCCCAAATGGGTCCTAATTTGGGGACATTTATATCAGAGCATCACATCACCTTCATTTTCAGAACTGACATAATCCCCACACGATGATTCAAGCTATGCTTCTTTATTACTCTTTTATGAGGGCTTCTTCCTATGGTTTCTTGAGGATGCTGAAAGGCTTAGAGCAAGGGGATGACTCATCAGGAAATAAATAGAGTTGGGCTGCTCCACAGCACATTCTACCTCCTCCCACATGTACATATGAGTAACAGGGTGCCTAGGCAGGGAAGGTGGAATGCATCACAGTGATTTTTAACCGTTCTGAGGAGACATGGGCCCCCCTGAGAATCATTTCCCACACAAAATTTGGCATAGAGATTTAGAATGTTCCTGAACCTCCTGAAGCATATTCATGAATATTTGGCACCCCAGGCCAGGAATGCCAATATAAAGGAATGCACACTGAATTGAAAGCCCAAAGTCCCAGCTTGCCACTCGTTCACAGGCAGTCTTGCAAGGAGTGCAGAAGTCACTTGACTCCTCTGGTTTTCAATGTTCTTGTCACATAGCTGAGATTCTGTGACCACTTTGATTGATGGTATTGATTCACAAAGCAAATCAGTTCGTGTTGGCACCTATTAAATGACTTCTGAATAAAATCGAGTCTTGATTGTATTCCTAGAACCCCAATTAAGAAACTATTCTGACAAGAATAGAAATCTTTGCTCAAACCTGCTCATTGGTTCATTTTTGTATGCTTCGTTGGTTCCATGAAAGGGCAATTGGGCACCTGGGACAAGCTCAGACTTGCATATTCTTACAAATGTTTCCAAGGACATAATTTGAAGTATCTATATTACTGATGTTAGAGCAGGCTGCTCCTGGAGGATCATGGAACAAGAGGACCCTTTCAGGGTTCCAACTATTTCCAAACACATGCAACAGGAGCCCTGGTGGGGCAGTGGTTAAGAGCTACGGCTGCTAACCAAAAAGTCGGCAGTTCAAATTCATCCGCCACTCATTGGAAACCGTATGGGGCAGTTCTACTCTGTCCTATAGGGTCACTATGAGATGGAATCAACTCGAAGGCAAGGAGTTCTTTAAACGTGCAACTTTGAGCACTTCATCCAGGCTAAGTCAGGCTCACACAAACACATAGAAACTATACTAAAATGACAACAATCAAAATTTTGTCCTGACTCCAAATATGAAGTAACTAGGTAGACATATATGTAGGTAAGATATAAATCAGCATTGTACCTGGATACCTTTTCTTCAAAAAATTGCCTATACGACACCAAGGATCTAAACATTTGGGTATCCCCAGATGATCAGTTGAACAAATAACTAACTATAAAAACATATAGTTTTGTTACACACAGTGTCTTTACATGTAAATGCTTGAACTAATAACATAACTGAAGCTTAGAAGTTTTACTGTTTGGTTCTGCTGTACACATAGGTGGAAATGCTTTTTAACTGGTTTACCAATCACCCTAAGTATTGCTTCGCTCGTGTCATCCTCCTCAGAAATATTTTGTTACTTTCTGTTGCTTTCAGGATAAAGTCCAAACCCTTTAGTTTGCCATGCAAGGCTGCACTCCTAGTTCTTCAACTTCCCCGTCTGCCCTGCCCCTACTCAGATCTTCTTTTCATTCCAGCCAAAGGGATCTAGTCACACGGATGTGCATTTTTGCTGTACCTTTGCTTATTCTATGTCCACTATCTTTCCACCCAGCTCCTCAGTTGAGCCGCATCTCACACCCATATCCAGCTTCATTTCCCTCATTTCCTCAATGTGATTTTACAGTTTCTCCCCTGCAGCCGTATATCTTTTCTTTTTTGCCTCCAAGGTAAACGGACTGAATGTGCTTCTTGTGAAAACTTACTACAGAGAAGGACCTAGGACGTGAGGGGACCTGTTCTCACCAGGCTTGGGCCAAAGAAAGAGCCCTCGAATGGTGGCAGAAAAGGGAGGAAAGGCTATATAGGTCAACAAGATTTTTTAAAGTGTACATCGTTATCAATACAAAAAAGGAGACCTGGTGGTGCAGTGGTTAAGCACCCAGCTGCTGAAAAGAGGTGGACAGCCGGAACACACCAGCTGCTCTGCAGGAGAAAGATGCGAAAGTCTCCTTCGGTAAAGGTTACAGCCTTGGAAACCCTATGTGGCAGCTCTACTCCATCCTCTGGGGATACTAGGAGTCAGAATTGACTCAATGGCAACAGATTTTGGTTATCAATACAAAAGTGCTCTGCTGCTAACTGAAAGGGTAGCAGTTCAAACCCACCAGCCACTCCATGGTTGAAAGACGTGGCAGTCTGCTTCTGTAAAGATTACAGCCTGGGAAACCCTATGGGGCAGTTCTACTCTGTCCTGTAGGGTTGCCATGATTTGGAATTGACTCGATGGCTACAGGTTTTTTGTTTTTCTTTTTTTGCTTTTTTAATCCATAAAAAACTTAATCATTTACCCAAAATATAGGTACACTTATGCACTTACAGTTTATGTTAATGTTCTACTGTAAGAATACACTTGTACGTTATGAAACACATAAAGTATAAAATATTTTAAAAGATGAGATAAAAATAAATGGAAATGTTGATTAATATTTCTATTCTAATATTTAATATTTTCTTCCTGTACCCTCACAGAGTATGTTGACTACCCTACCTGGGATATCATGCCCCTAAAACAGCATCAAGGTTCCTGTGTTATGGCAATAATATCAATTACTGAAAATTCTGTGACATTTTCCACTATGCAAAGCTCTTCTGTCTTTGTTATTCCATTTGATCCATGCGGTAAGTTTTATCACCCTCATATTATACAACAGGAAATTGAGGTTCTCTCTCAGAGAGAGAGGCTGTCACTTCCACAGGAAAATTAAATCTTAAAGTATCAGAGTCAGGATTGGAATACAAGCCTTTCAGTTCCCAGTCTCATGTTTGTTTCTCTCCATCATGCCATCACCCTAAGTCTCCCTAAGAGCAGTCAGAATGTAGCACTGATGCTGACATCTGCTAGGGAAAACCAGCTGCCCTTCAAAGATTGCTGATAACCCAGTACTACTCTGGGATGGGACGGATATGGTATGGACAGTGCGGCAGGCCGATTTTGATTACATGATGCCTCATCTGACACATTTCTCATTTGCAAGGATGGGACCACTCAGTCTAACTGATCCCTTTCAAAGACATACTTAAACCTTTTTTAGGAGACCTATCAAAGATTGTGTAGTTTTCAGGTATTTGAGAAATTGCTCCTAACCTATAAATTATGAACAACCACAAAATTTGTGGACATGATAGCCTCGGTATGCCCACAGATATTCTCTTGCAGTGCACACCGAATGAAACACCGGACTGATCCTGAACTGCATTCAGAAAGAGTGCACTTAAGGGTATGGGCTGTCTTTTACTTGAAGATTAAGGTTACAGTCTAGGTTGCTTCAGAGAAACCTTCCGTATAGTCTGATCCTGTGTCTGGAGAAGCAGGACTGGAAGCTGCTGCTGAATTCTGCAACTGAAGCTACACAGTGGTTGGTGATACTTGGATCAATCAAGAAAAGAAGAATTGCATCAAGAAGACAAGACCATTGATAGGCTAAGAGAGTCCGATGATGTTTATCAACACTACCTAAACGTCAAACGGCAGCCGCAGGTATTATGGATCAAATTCTGGACCTTGGCCAGCAATGAAGGGATGCTCCTCACAAACATAACCAGCACAGACAGTCCTAGAATCCCCCAACAGCTGTTCTGGGTAATTCAATCGATAGAAGGCCCTAGAAATGCCTCAAGGACTCTACAGCTCTAGCCTAGGCAACACAGAGTAATTAAGTACCCGAAAAGATCCAAGGAGTGATGAGCTAGTCTCAGGTGTAGCAAAGCCAGTGGTTCTCAACCGTGCATCAGGATCACCTGCGGGACTTGTTAAAACACAGATTGCAGGGCCCCACTCTTAAAGTTTCTGATCCATTAAGACCAGAGCCAGAGAATTTGTGTTTCTAACAGGCTCACAAGCAATGCTGATTTTGTTGGTCCCTGAACCACACTTTGTGAGTCACTGAGCCAAATTATAGGGAGTCACTCCTTTAGAATAAAGGTTCTAGGCTAAATAGGAATCTGAGGAATATTCACCAGGGCTGCTACGGTGCGTGAATTCAGGAACGAACAACATGTGGTGCCACATGTATGCATGCTAAGCTAGGGTTACACACACTAAAATCAAAGACTATAAGAGCTGGAGGGATCTCACTCTAGCGATGAGGAAACTTGGGCCCAGGGATGTTTCACAGCAAATTATCAAGAAAGCTGATGTTAGAATTCCTTGAGAAGGGGTCCATAGTTGAAATGGGAATGACATATCCATTCACTTAGTAGCTCTCAAGCCAAAACCCCTAGAGTCAATCATGGCTCTTTTCTTTACAGTCCACATCAATTTCATTAGCAAATTCTTCAGGTTCTCTCTTCAAAACAATCCAACACTACTTCTCACCACCTCCACCACTGTCACTGTGGGCCAATCCATCATCATCTCCTGCCTCCTGGCCCTTCTCCCTGTTCCCACCCTTGTACCACTGTAGTCTTTTCTCCAAAGGCAGTTAGAATAATCCTTTCATCCTTCCCATGACTCCTCATATCAGTCAGAGTAAAAGTGAAAATTCTTCCAATGGCTATTTATAATAGAATAAAGGAGACATGATTTACACACAAAACAGAAAAGCACAAAGTAAAAAAATGACAATGTATTAAATTAGCAAATAAAGCATATTCCATTAGACATGGTTTTGGAAACAAGGAAGGGGAGAAATGAGTGTGGACTGGGATTTTTGTAGCTCCATAGAATAACCATTTTTATTAGCCAGAAATAAGAGTATTTACTAACATGCTATCTACACATAAAAATATATAAAAATAAACATTGCGTGTTGGGGGGACAATTTCAGTGGAAAAGGTTCTGCCATCTTGATTAATAAACAGCCTGAAATGCTTTTTACATTTAGATAATATTCATAACCATAATCTTTATTACAGCAGTCTAATGCAAAGATCATGAAAGTTCCTTGTTTAAACATCATAAGTATTAAACATTAACACTGTTAATTACTTTTCTTACTACTACCGAAATCGTTTTACTTGGTAAGATACTTGAGTGATTTATATCAGTAACAAAAGGGCAAACTCAGTGACAGCAGTAACATTTATGGACCATATATCTGAAGTATCTGTGACCTTAGGAATGTAAGAAGGAAACACCAGCATCTAACTGTAGATTTGATTTTCTCTCACAAGCCTCGGTTTCATTTTTAAAAACAACGTTGACCAGGGAAATTTAACTTAAATGTAACTTAAAATGTACTTAGTATCTGTCACAAAGGTAATTGTTTGAGCAACAATTTCTGCCCACTCATAAGTGAACTCTTCAAAAAATGCTTTGCCCGTGGCATATAAAAGTCACTGCTGACACACACTTTATATGTACTTCCCAGTTCTTATTTTCGGAAGTCCTGACTGAACTTTGGAAGGACCCATCTATTCACTCCTACTCTTGAATACCGAGGTCCAGGGACCATCATCCCTTTCATCTATCTCTGGCCACTCAGAGCAAGATAAAACCCCAATTCAGCCATCTGCATGTGCAGGTGTGCTGTCTAAGGCAGCCCTTACCTTCACGAAGAGGAAAATCTCAGGGTGCATGGAAAATGCTTCACTTTCTTCAAAACCATTAGCACTGGAATAGCCAGTTGGGGAATGCATGCTGGCACAGAAGGCTTTGCTATCCTGGATGGTGAAGCTTGAAGGAGAAGGCAGGTGTTCCTTCATTATGCTTCTATTCCCTTGGGGGTCCTCGGAGAAGGGCTCCACTGAGCGCAGCTCGGAGGAGAAGGGCTCTGCTGAGAAGGGCTCCTATGAGAAGTGCTCCGCTGAGTGGGGCTCCACTGAGCAAGAATCCGCTGGGAAGGGCTCTGCTGAGAAGGCCTCCGCTGAGAGGGGCGCCGCTGAGCGGGGCACCACTAAACGAGGTTCCACTGAGAAGGGTTCTTCTGAGAAGGGCTCTTCCGACCAGGGTTCCTTTGAGCAGGGCTCCGCTGAGAAGGGCTCTTCTGAGAAGGTTTCCACTGAGCGGGGCTTCCCTGAGCAGGTATCTTCCTAGAGGAGATCCTGAGCCTGAGCTGGTGAATGTAATTCTTCTATCCAGTCGTCTCTGTCCTCTTGGGACTCACCTGGCTGAGGATCCTGGGCCTCAGGCCACACCTCATCAGGCAGGAGGTATCCCTCTGCTTCCGGTTGGGAAGAGGCTAGGCTATTCTCCCCACCCCCAACAGCATAGCCAGACACAGAGTCATGCTCACGGATTTCCAGCTGGGTGGCATATAAATTGTTTTCTGGTTTCAAGCCTTTGTGGATATCATCATAAAGGAGACCTTCATTTTCTCCTGGCTGGTTTGAGACCTCATATGTTCCCTCTCTTTGGATTGTGTCATAGATGGTGCTGTAGTCTTTATCACTTATGTTTATTGATCTGATAGATCCTTTTGCCAGCAAACCTGAGAAGATCTGAAATCAGTAAAGGGATCAAGGATGCTGTACAGCCTTTCAGAGGAATCAACAGGCTTTTCACATGCAGCAACTAGCAACAGCTATCAATGACAGGTCTCTAGCAATCATTTACCAGAGACTTTAATTAGCAAACCACAAGCCCATTGGACAAAAGATAAAGCATACACACTCAGTTAACTCTTTCCCTACTAAGGATTCTTTCAATTAGGCTCTGGGGTTTTGTCATTGCCAGTAACTCCAAGATTCTTTAGACAAACCAGGGGTTGAACTACCTTCTCAGTGTACATTGAAATTCTGAATATTTAGCCATTTGTCACTGAATAGAGCTCCCTCTCCTAATTCTCTCCAAATGTTGACAATAGTCAAGAAATTCCTGCTATTCAGTTGAGAATTATAGCTCTTCACAATAACCAAAAACCAGAACCCACTGCCATTAAGTCAATTCCGACTCACAGCATCTCTATAGGACAGAGAACTGCCCCATACAGTTTCCAAGGTTATAAATCTTTACAGAAGCAGACTGCTACATCTTTCTCCCCAGGAGCAGCTGGTGGGTTCCAACTATCAACCTTTCAGTTAGCACCCAAGTGCTTGAACCACTGCACCACCACAATAGCAACCCATTTATTTACATTGGAATTCATTAAACAAAACAATTTTTGCATATTTATATTCTTTTGTGGATTAGTTATAACGCTCAAGTCAGGTGATGAATTACACGTACACTTCTTATCTGGAAACACCACTAGGTGATTAAATGGCAGAAGGAAATGAAGATGAATGCCCTGGCTTGTGGGCATATCTGTACAGACCACCTAAAGTAAGGCACTCAAAGATTTATAGTTTTGCATTAATTTTCCCTCTTAAATGTACGTGCTCATCAAAGTCAACAAACATTCACTAAGATGTTTTTATGTACAGGACACTGAAGAGGGCCCTGAGCATATAAGTGTTAGAAGGTATATTCTCTATTCTTCAAGGGTCTTTTAAATATAGTTGGAGGGCCAGGAAATTAAGAGAAACTAAGACACTAAAAGAGGCAGGGTATACTATGTATTCAAGGTTTTCTTAGTGCGATTGGCCCAGCTCTGGAATAAGCAGCAAGGAACTGTGCGCAAGGTTGCCCAGTTGATATCACCTACAGATGTTGTCCCCCACGTGTCTGTCAGTTTGTCATACTGTGGGGGCTTGCGTGTTGCTGTGATGCTGGAAGCTATGCCACCAGTATTCAGATACCAGCAGGGTCACCCATGGAGGACAGGTTTCAGTTGAGCTTCAAGACTAAGACAGACTAGGAAGAAGGACCCGGCAGTCTACTTCTGAAAAGCATTAGCCAGTGAAAACCTTATGAATAGCAGCGGAACACTGTCTGATATACTGCTGGAAGATGAGCCCCCCCAGGTTGGAAGGCACTCAAAAGATGACTAGGGAAGATCTGCCTCCTCAAAGTGAGTAGATCTTAATGACATGGATGGAGTAAAGCTTTCGGAACCTTCATTTGCTGATGTGGCATGACTCAAAATGAGAAGAAACAGCTGCAAACATCCACTAATAATCAGAACCTGGGATGTACAAAGTATGAATCTAGGAAAATTGGAAATTGTCAAAAATGAAATGCAATGCATAAACATCAATATCCTAGGCATTAGTAAGCTGAAATGGACTGGTATTGGCCATTTTGAATCAGACAATCATATAGTCTACTATGCTGGGAATGAAAACTAGAAGAGGAATGGTGTTGCATTCATCGTCAAAAAGAATGTTTCAAGATCTATCCTGAAGTACAACACTGTCAGTGATAGGATAATATCCACACGTCTACAAGGCAAACCAGTTAATCTCACTATTATTCAAATTTACGCACCAACCACTAGGGCCAAAGTTGAAGAAACAGAAGATTTTTATCAGCTGCTACAGCCTGAAATTGATCGAACATGCAATCAAAATGCATTGATAATTACTGGCGATTGGAATGCGGAAGCTGGAAACAAAGAAGAAGGACCAGTAGTTGGAAAATATGGCCTTGGTGACAGAAACAATGCCGGAGATCGAGTGATAGAATTTTGCAAGACCAACAACTTCTTCATTGCAGATATCTTTTTTCACCAACATAGACGGCGACTATACACATGGACCTGGCCAGATGGAACACACAGAAATCAAATTGACTACATCTGTGGAAAGAGACGATGGAAAAGCTCAATATCATCAATCAGAACAAGACCAGGGGCCGACTGTGGAACAGACCATCAATTGCTCATATGAAAGTTCAAGCTGAAATGGTAGAAAATCAGAGCAAGTCCACGAGAGCCAAAACATGACCCTGAGTATCTCCCACCTGAATTTAGAGACCACCTGAAGAATAGATTTGACGCATTGAACACCAGTGACCGAAGACCAGATGAGTTGTGGAATGACATCAAGGACATCAACCATGAAGAAAGCAAGAGGTCACTGAAAAGACAGGAAAGAAAGAAAAGACCAAGGTGGATGTCAGAGGAGACTCTGAAACTTGCTCTTGAGCGTCAAGCAGCTAAAGAAAAAGGAAGAATTGATGAAGTAAAAGAACTGAACAGAAGATTTCAAAGGGCCTCTCGAGAAGACAAAGTAAAGTATTATAATGACATGTGCAAAGAGCTGGAGATGGAAAACCAAAAGGGAAGAACATGCTCGGCATTTCTCAAGCTGAAAGAACTGAAGAAAAAATTGAAGCCTCGAGTTGCAATAGTGAAGGATTCCATGGGGAAAATATTAAATAACACAGGAAGCATCAAAAGAAGATGGACGGAATACAGAGTCATTATACCAAAAAGAATTAGTCGATCTTTAACCATTTCAAGAGGTGGCATATGATCAGGAACCCACGGTACTGAAGGAAGAAGTCCAAGCTTCTCTGAAGGCATTGGCGAAAAACAAGGCTCCAGGAATTGATGGAATATCAATTGAGATGTTTCAACAAACAGATGCAGCACTGGAGGTGCTCACTCGTTTATGCCAAGAAATATGGAAGACAGCTTCCTGGCCAACTGACTGGAAGAGATCCATATTTATGCCTATTCCCAAGAAAGGTGATCCAACCGAATGTGGAAATTATAGAACAATCTCATTAATATCACACACAAGCAAAATTTTGCTGAAGATCATTCAAAAATGGCTGCAGGAATATATCGACAGGGAACTGCCAGAAATTCAGTCTGGTTTCAGAAGAGGACATGGAACCAGGGATATCATTGCTAATGTCAGATGGATCCTGGCTGAAAGAAGAGAATACCAGAAGGATGTTTACCTGTGTTTTATTGACTATGCAAAGGCATTCGACTGTGTGGATCATAACAAACTATGGATAACACTGCGAAGAATGGGAATTCCAGAACACTTAATTGTGCTCATGAGGAACCTTTACATAGAACAAGAGGCAGTTGTTTGGACAGAACAAGGGGGTACTGATTGGTTTAAAGTCAGGAAAGGTGTGCATCAGGGTTGTATTCTTTCACCATATCTATTTAATCTGTGGAAACCCTGGTGGTGTAGATGTTAAGTGCTACAGCTGCTAACCAAAGGGTCAGCAGTTCGAATCTGCCAGGTGCTCCTTGGAAACTCTATGGGGCAGTTCTACTCTGTCCTATAGGGTTGCTATGAGTCAGAATTGACTCAACAGCACTGGGTTTGGTTTCTCTTGTTTGTTTGTTTATTTAATCCATATGCTGAACAAATAATACGAGAAGCTGGACTATATGAAGAAGAACAGGGCATCGGGATTGGAGGAAGACTCATTAACAACCTGTGTTATGCAGATGACACAACCTTTCTTGCTGAAAGTGAAGAGGACTTGAAGCACCTACTAATGAAGATCAGAGACCACAGCATTCGGTATGGATTACACCTCAACATAAAGAAAACAAAAATCCTCACAACTGGACCCATAAGTAACATCACGATAAACGGAGAAAAGATTGATGTTGTCAAGGATTTCATTTTACTTGGATCCACAATCAACAGCCATGGAAGCAGCAGTCAAGAAATCAAAAGATGCATTACATTGGGCAAATCTGCTGCAAAGGATCTCTTCAAAGTATTGAAGAGCAAAGATGTCACCTTGAAGACTAAGGTGCACCTGACCCAAGCCATGGTATTTTCAATCGCATCACATGCATGTGAAGGTTGGACAATGAATAAGAAAGACCAAAGAAGAGTTGGCGCCTTTGAATTGTGGTATTGGCGAAGAACTTTGAATATACCATGGACTGCCAACCCAAAGGAACTAACAAATCTGCCTTGGAAGAAGTGCAGCCAGAATGCTCCTTAGAGGCAAGGATGGCGAGACTGCGTCTTACATACTTTGGACATGTTGTCAGGAGGGATCAGTCCCTGGAGAAGGACATCATGCTTGGCAGAGTACAGGGTCAGCGGAAAAGAGGAAGACCCTCAACAAGGTGGACTGACACAGTGGCTGTAACAAACAATGAGCTCAAGCATAACAACGATTGTAAGGATGGCGCAGGACCAGGCAGTGTTTCGTTCTATTGCACCTAACTCAACGTTCTATTGCACCAACTCAATGGCACCTAAGAACAACAACAACACAGGTGTTGTAGATATATGCAGTCTTTGTCTTTGAATCTGGTACTTTCTTTTGCTAATTCCTGCTTCCCTTCACCATACTATCTAGATTGTAATATCTAGAAATTATGTGCAAATTGAGAAGCAATGCACATTTCAAAGCATTTGATGGGCATCTTATCGGTAAAACTCCATTGTACCCTTAGGCTATGTACTGTATCCAGGAATCTTCTAGAGCGAACTAGAGCAGTATTTCTAGAATTCTAACTTTAAAAACGAGTAAGGGGTAGAAGGCCAGAGAAAGCTGATATTTATTTTACTAAAAGTGAAGTTTAATGGGTCCAAATATCTGATAAATTACTATAGGTTTCATATCCAGGCATTTATAAGTCTATGGAACTCCAGTTCAAGCCTCCTCATAATTTTACAGCTGCTGAAAACTTAGATCACTCAGTCTAACGTTTTATTTTACGTCTGAAGAAAACCTACAAAGGGGAAGTGAATGATTCAAGTTCACACAGAGAGTTAATGACCGTTGATTTCAGCTCTGGTTTTCTGACCCCCAGCTCAATGATCTTTCTACTACTGATGCCCTTCTTTTAACTGTTTTTCAACCTATTTCTTTTCAATAACATCTCCCCAACTAAAGGAGCATTTTACAATATTTTTCTTCATGAAGTTAGAATACCACAGATATAGCGTATATCTCTCTTTTTTTTTTTAGTGTATATCTCTTTAGGTACTGTATGTAAATCTGTAGTTTATATATTCAAGAGTAGGAATATTGGCTCCCTCAAACCAGTTTTTACCCCTTGGGCATGTTACCGCCCCCACTGAGAATGCATGCTTAACTCCTAAAATACTTATAGGGTGTAATCCATCATCTAGCATTAGATTACAGGTCAGAGTTCTGGTCACTCAATGGTTAAGCTCTAAACTGCTAACCAAAAGGTTGGTGGTTAGAACGCACCAAGAGGCTTCACATGAGAAAGACCTGGCCATCTGCTTCCACAAAGATTATAGCCTAGGAAACCCTACAGGGCAGCTCTACTCTATCCTGTGAGGTCACTTTGAGTCGGAATCAACTTGACGGCACTCAACAACAACAAACAACTGAATTAGTACCAAAAATAATGTTAAAAATTGTGTGCATATGTATATAGCATGTTACTGGTGCCTCACAACAATGAGCTATTGAGGCTGGCTGAGACTGGTTAAGCTTAGGGCCCCAAATCACACAGATAATTTATAAATTATATCCTCCTGTGATCCCATCTCAGGACACACATATCATGCTTTACAGTTACAGGTTGCAATATGAAATGAATTATCCTGTTAAAAAGGAAGTCACTTCCTGTCATTCTCTGCTCAAACTCCTGCAATGGCTCCCCATTTCACCCAGTATAAGCCAAAGTCCTTACAAAGTCCTACAAGTCTCCATATAATCTATACCCACCCTCCCCATACCTGCTTTTATCCCCTCACTTACCCTGTTCCACACAATCCAGCCTCTTTGCTGTGCCCGAAACACTCTAGAATGCTCCATCTTAGATTTTCACATTGACAGTTCCCTCTACCCAGAACCCATTTCCTCTAGGTATCTGCATAGCCAATTCCCTCAACTTCTATAAATTTTAGTTTATATGTTCCTTTTTCAAGGAGGCATACTTTGACCATCCTGTTTAAAATTACAACCCATGTCAACTACTATCCTCAACCCCCTCCTCATTCCTAAGAACACTTGTCGTTGTTTTCAGCCTCCAACTCATGGCGACCCCACGTGTGCTAGATAGAACTGCTCCATATGTGTTTTCTTGGTTGTAATCTTTATGGAAGCAATTCACCAAGCCTTTTCTTCTGTGGAGTGTCTGGGAGCAAACTGCCAATGTTTGGGTTAGCAGCCACTTGCAAACTGCTTGTGCCACCTAGACTCCTCTGAAAACACTTAGCCTATCCTTTTTTTCTTTTTTTTTTTTGTAATACTTATAACCTTCTAATAAGATAAATACATTACTTATTATATCTATATTTTATTTTCTCACTAAAAATATAAAACCTACATAGGCACAGATCTCTGTTGAAGAATGGGAATTTCAGAACACTTAATTGTGTGCATGAAAACCTATGCATAGGTCAAGAGACAGTCATTTGAAAAGAACAAGGGGATACTGCATGGTTAAAATTCAGGGAACTTGTGCGTCAAGGTTATATCCTTTCACCATAACTATTCAGCCTGTATGCTGAGCAAATAATCCTTATATGAAGAAGAGTGGAGCATCAGGATTGGACAAAGACTCATTAGCAATCCCCTATGCAGATGACACAACCCTGCTTGCTGAAAGTGAAGAGGACTTGAAGCACTTACTGATGAAAATCAAAGACCACAGCCTTCAGTATAGATTACACTTCAACATAAAGAAAATAAAAATCCTCACAACTGGACCAATAAGCAACATCATGATAAATGGGGAAAAGATAGAAGTTGTCAAGGATTTCATTTTACTTGGATCCACAATCAACACCCATGAAAGCAGCAGTCAAGAAATCAAAAGACGCATTGCATTGGGCAAATCTGCTGCAAAGGACCTCTTTAAAGTGTTGAAAAGCAAAGATGTCACCCTGAGGACTAAGGTGCACCTGACCCAAGCCATGGTGTTTTCAATTGCCTCCTATGCATGTGAAAGCTGGACGATGAATAAAGAAGACTGAAGAAGAATTGATCCATTTGAATTGTGGTGTTGGAGAAGAGTATTGAATATACCATGGACTACCAAAAGAACGAACGAATCTGTCTTGAAAGAAGTACAACCAGAATGCTCCTTAGAAGCAAGGATGGCGAGACTATGTTTCACATACTTTGGGCATGTTATCAGGAGGGATCAGCCCCTGGCAAAGCACATCATGTTTGGTAAAGTAGAGGGTCAACAAAAAAGAGGAAGACCCTCAATAAGATAGACTGACACGGTGGCTGCAACAATGAGCTTAATCTTAACAATGATTGTGAGGACGGCACAGGACTGGGCAGTGTTTCGTTCTGTTGTACATAGGGTCGGTATGAGTTGGAACTGACTCGAAGGCACCTACCAACAACAACAAAACCATGGAACACAACTGTCAGGCTGCCCATACAAGGCAGAAAAATATGCATTAAGGCCACTGGTATCAGCAACATCCTGATTACTAATGTTGAGAGACATAGGCCATCAGTAGTGTAATTATAAAACTTTCTGGTTACCTCACATCGGTTTATATAACTCAGGCATCAGCTAGGACCTCCCCAATCCTTACATAGTTGAGTAAATGTGCCTCAAAGTTCCCAATTTCATAGTTTTCTTCATGATCTTTTTCTTTAAGTCTAAGTCCATCCATGTATCACTCAGATGTAAAATTTCATCCCTTTATCTGATTATATTAAAAAAAAAAAACCCCACTCATATCCAAAAATTTCATGATAGAAGTACCTTTAACAAAGATTTTGGGGTGCACAGGAAGTAGTCCCATGAGGTAGCACCACTTCACTGGTTCCATCCCCACCTTCACTCCCCTCCTCTCTCCCTTCCATTCTCCCTTCTCTCATTCCCAGAGTAAGCTTCAATCCTCCCATTTTCTCTCACAGACTATTTTCAGACTAGCTCCACTTACACTTGGTTTGGGGTGGGGGGAGACCCTTCACCCTCAAAACAAATTTCCTCAAAACAAACACAGAACTGTCTTTGAAGTGAATCCTCATAAATATAATGTTCTCCATCTTGTTGCATTTATTTTCAGATTTGGAGACTCCCTGATGGGATTTTTGGGACACCGTGTTTAAGTTTCCAATAGAAGTAGAATCTCTGAATTTTTTCATCTTTATAGCATGGAAATGGCTCAGCTCCATGGATGGATTACCCAATAAGCAACGTAAGCACACTCTAAGGGCATCAACAAAACAGAGGCACCAGTTGTCCAAAGCAAAGACCCGTAGATGCCAAGGAGACAAGCAGACAGGACACGAAAAAGGGAGTGCCACAGTGGAAGGGAACTGGAAGGGCATTAAATAAAACTGATACCAGCTCCAGTTTGTGAGAGCGTGCCAGCCGGAAATAAGGTTCACGCAGGGTCATGAGGGAAACCACCTATAAGTTTATTTAAGCTATGAGGTCCCTACCACTTCAACATCTTTGTTGACTTCTGTCTCTTATGGTCTACTCCTGTGTAATTGAAACTCCTTATCTCAGCATGTCTTGGGTTTATTTCTTTCTAATAAACAAGAGATGGGGGTGGACTGTCAAGTCTAACTCTTGCTATATTCAGCCAATAGGCAACTGGATCCAACATGAGCAGTTTCTGGTGATGGACATATTATATTAATAGATAACAAGTCTTTGATCCATTTTGAGAGAGCCAGTTTGTACAACCACATCTGCTGATCCAGCAACTCCAGCCAGGAGGGCCAGCAATGCTCTTTGTCATGATAGAAACACAGGGGTAGGCTCTTGTACACGTCCTGGTAAACAACCAATGGAAACTCCAGTTCCAGAAAACATGTAAAAGCAAGGGAACTCGGATAAGTTGACCATTGCAGTGAATCACTCAGGTTACTTTTTAACTGCATAGCATTCATATGTACAGAGTTGTGTTCTAAGTTTTGTAGACAATAATATTTATAACACCAACTTTAAATATGTTTGGCATACACATGGACACAATCCGGCATACATTTAATATATAATACTAACATGGGTAATAGAATAATACTAATGTAGCAAACATCCAAAAATACTGGAAATATTTATCTAACACAAAATGT
This sequence comes from Loxodonta africana, assembly GCF_030014295.1. Taxonomy (NCBI): domain Eukaryota; kingdom Metazoa; phylum Chordata; class Mammalia; order Proboscidea; family Elephantidae; genus Loxodonta; species Loxodonta africana. The sequence continues at coordinate 109,071,557 of NC_087342.1, forward strand.
TTTAATTTATATTTCAAGAGAGTTTCACTTTTTATTATCTGTTGCATGAGACACAGTGTTTGATATCACTATCTCTATATGCTAATAAATGAGGTATTAGGCACATTAAGTGGACACAAAATTCAATATTTATTTATCATGCAATATATGTTTCTGTTTTGCAACAATGAGAGTGTTTCTAAATTTGTTTCCCAAGAAAGCAATGAGGAGTGTTTATCAGAACAATACATTTATATTTTATCAGAATATTTATGTATCTCCATGTAAGGAAATTGAACAATTCCTCAAGGAAATAAATTTAGGTAATAAAAATTATAGAAATGTATTTTAGTTTCCATTTTCCTTCAGACTGTCTCTCTTTTAAGAGATTGATATAGCTATGACTTGTCAAACAAACTTGCTTGTCGAGAAGTGGTGCTGTTGTTCCATCAATTATGTACATATCTTCCAATATGGTAGTTGAACAATTCCACCAAAAAATAAAAGGTACGTTTTACAAATTTTGTATACCTTAACAATTATGTTTTCTTTTCAGACTGATCAGGTACAAAGAAATGTTTGTAATTATAATACATTAAAGATGAAAGATCTATCTAAAAATAAAATATAGTAATTTGTTGTAATATCTGTTTTCTGATCATTAAATTTTCTTTTATGACATATTTTCATTTGCTCACTTATAATAATAGCATTTATTATGAAATGCGTAGCAAAATTGAAGTATGAGCCGTTTAAGGCTCATAACTGGTGAAAGTCAGTTATTCGTCGTGGGAGATCAACAGAATTTTACACTAATTGCTGAAACAGCCAAGATCACTGACACATTTTCTTTGCTGTAGAATATGTGGAATATTCTTTTTTGTAGAAAATGTGGTATATAGCAAAAATCTTAGTACCCCACATCCACTACACATTTATAATCCAGTTTATCTCATTCCACTAAGATGGCATATGCCACTTCTGCTTTCAATCGCTAATATTATAGTCACATTTAAAGGGAAGTCACACCATGGACAGCTAAGACATAGACACACACACATTATATGTACATTATATGTAAAACTAATATATCCCATTCAAATGTGTGAGTAAACAGAGGAGGGGGACCACAGATTATCAGTTTTTAGGGCCCTCACACGCCTTAATCTGGCCCTGCTCAGCAAACAGGGAAAGCAGGAGGGACCAGGGCAACCTCAGATAATGAAAGCAAGTCATGAGCATTGTTCTGCCTGGGTCACCCTCCCTGCAGCTGCTCTTATCAGTGGCTTGCAGATGATGCCTGGCAAGAGGGAAATGAGGATATGTCAAAAATGGCTGTTTGAAAAGAACTTGGAATCTGTTCAACATCGCAAGGTGGAGGGGATAAAATGAGGATAAGATAGTTACAGGCCTAAATTTTGTACAGAGGTCAAATATTTGATATTCACCAGCAGTACTCAGTCAAGTTTCATATCAGTCCAGTCCAGCCAATCTGAAAATCATCAAACCAGAGACTCTCAGAGAATTGGAAGACATAGTGAAGCCATAATCTACAACAGGTCCCAGACTGATTTAATTGGGTCCTGCAATAATTGGGAGGAGCCCTGGTGGCACAGAGGTTAAAGTGCTCGGCTGCTAATTCAAAGGTTAGTGGTTCTAAGCTACCAGCCACTCCTCAGGAGAAAGATGTGTCAGTCTGCTTCCGTAAAGATTACAGCCTTGGAAACCCTGTGAGGTGGTTCTACCCTGTCCTATAGGTTTGCTATGAATCGGAGTGGAATTGATGGCAATGGTTGTTTTTTTAGGATTGGGCTACATTGGTAAACCTGTGACTTAAAACACAACACCTGGCTGAGGTAGCTAAGTTAGCTACGTGGGATTCAGGAGAATCAGCACTAGATTATTGGCCTCAGAACAGCAAAAAAATAGTTAGGGAGAGTGGAAAAAAGCAAGTCAGTTATTTTAAGAAAAGCAAATTTATCTCCAGTGCTAGCACCTCCACTTGATTTTCTGCCTACTTCTTCCCCCCATCCCACCTTCCCTAGTCACTGCTTCTGCCCTCTCAGGAGCTACTCACTCTCAACAAGATTTTAGGAGCTAATGGCTTATACTTTCAGCCACGTTTTTTATTGAAAAAAATGCAAGGTCTAACCCAAAGGAATCAGTAGCTAATGGTAAAAACTCATTTTTCCCTCTTCAGGAAGATCTTTTTCTCACCTCCTGTCTTCTCTACTAATTTTCAATTTTTCCATATGTAAAATGGGAATAATTATATGTGCTGTTGAGGGATTTACTTAAATAATACAGATAACAAGTTTACTGCAGAGTCTGGCTGGCTTTTAGTTGGTACTATTACTATGAAAATTTATCCCTTAGATAAGTGAGTCTGAATTCATCTGTTGTCCTTTTTGAGAATTAAACAAGCATTCTGGATCTAACTGAAGATATGAGATCTGAGAATACAAATGTTATAAAAGAGACATGAGACAGCTCATGACTTCAAGTGCTTAATATCTGGTAGAGTGTAGTATATATACTCCAACATGAAAAATTAATGGAAACACTATGTTTAATGACAAATAAATGGGACTGACCTTTGGGGCTATAGGATTTCAGAAGAGGGTAGAGGTCACCCTGGGCTGGGGAGGGTACAGTGAAGGTGAGTATTTTAGGTGGTAGATGAGGCCAGGACAGGTGGAGTAGGGGAGGGAGGTTAAGGCGTGAAATATGATGCAGAGTTGAGCATTCACAGTGATAGAGAGTAAACCAGCCTAGATGAACTATGCAGATTGTGGGAAATATAGCAAAGATGCCAGAACTGGGCTAGACTGTAGATAGCTTGAATGCCAAGATCAGGAATTTAAATTATATGCTCACAGGATGATATTGAGGGTGAGCAGACAAATAACGGAGAAAGCAGCTCAATTCCACGAACATTTAAATTCCAGCTAGATTCAAGGCAGAGAACAGATATTCAGAGAAAACTGTTTCTAGTATCTGGTACCATTTGTGGGAGTAACTTGTTCTACTGGCACATCACAATGTGATGGCCCACATTTCAACATGGACACAGCAAGGGGACTGTGTATAAGCCACCTGAGAATGTCTGATCATTCAGCCACTGTGAGCGTTCCCCTCTTCCATCTACATCTCGTGACACTCTCTCCTCCTTTGAGCACTATCAAACACTATTCCCAGATAGACATGTTTTCATGACCTTCATCTAGCAGTTCTCATCTTCTGTATTTCATTCCCCACAATTCTGTCTCTGCCATTATATTCCACCATAGGTATCTCTATATAAACATTTACTTGAACATGTCCCCCAAAATTTACCACATTTTCTTACTTCTCAGGCCATAAACAGTTAACCATATTTTGAATTGTCATTACATTGGTTGGTCCATCTCAGTGCTATCTATTGATTATACATTCTGGAAGATATGATTTGTTTCCTAAAGGATCCTGAGTAAAAGCCATGTATATCGTTTTATTACTCTGAAGAGATAATGGAAGAAAATATGTAAAGGGGGAGAGTTAAATGCTGGGTGGGGAGAGATGATAGAGATGGGGTCCTCTTCACTTATACAATCTAACATGAATGAGAAGGGGCAACAAGGTTATTTTAGATAAATTTAACAAAGAAATTCATCACCAAAAACACCACCATTTTTTTGAGTTATATGTCCTCATGCCCTCAGGAGGGGCAGAACCTGCCTCATCCCTCCCCACCCCTGATGCTCTGCCCTGGCACTGTTGTCTTACCTAGGTTGGGGCCACACAGCCAACCCCAGTGCCCTACTCTCAGGGAAAGCCTCCAGTCCTGTCTCCTGTCCTTCTTCAGGGTGGGTATAATTTCCTCCCTCTGCTCTCTCCATTTCAACCCAAGCTTCCTTGTCTGACCCCTTAGTAGTTCTCTGTCACTTCTCTAGATCCTCCAGTGTGGGATGAAGCAACTTGAAGCAGATGATCTTGCAGATGTCCAAAGACTGAGGCACCCAGATAGTCAGTTTCAAAGAAGGAAAAGAATAGGTGGGCATTCTCTTAGCCAGGCTGTTTCAGACAAGGATAAAGGCATGGGTGTTGAAAGAACTGGTGGACATAGTAAGTTCACTTAGTAAATTAATGTGGTATTATTCCATCATTCCTTCTAAAGAGAATGTGCTTTCTGCCATGGCCAACTGGATTCCCCTGAGCTCTCACACTCCTCCTTCTTCCTCTAATACACTTCTCCATCCTCGGGGTTTATTTTGGTATTGGAGGGGTTTCAAGGCTTTCCTGAGTTTAGAAAAAATTTTTTTTCTCTAAAGACGTCTGGGAAGTTTGGATTTGTATTACAAAAACAAGAACAATCTATCTCAGTACTCTTTTCCCCATGTATAATGAAATTGTTATTCTGAACCACCTAGGAAAGATGAAAAAGGGCTGAAGGCTTTGAAAATGCAACTAAACATCTGTAATTCTACTGAGTTGGAGGCACGTGCACCAAGTATGATATCCTTTCATACTTTAGTTCTACGCTTTCTAATCAGTATTGCCCATGGCCACTGCCCTGAAGTTACTCCACAAGAAAAAAAAAACGCCTTGCTTGAAATATGTACACAGCTGTTATTTTCAGTTTCTTGATTTTCTGTTATGGCATTTAAGATGCATGTATTTTTATACTAAGATTTCTTTCTGAGGTGAAGCCAACATGGCGCTATAGTCAGAAGCACTGTGCCAGCCCTCTGCACCAAAGACCCGAAAAGCTAAGTAAAATAGATACAAATGTCAATCATGGAACCATAAGCTTTAAATGGGGAGGGAAAAACACTAACTAGACAATAGATAAGTGGTAACTTTGGAGAAGGGTAAAACAGTACACGGTACAGGGGAAATCAGCACAACTTGACCAAAGCAAAGTCATAGAAGCTTCACAGACACATTCAAACTCCCTGAGGTATCAAATTATTGGGCTGAGGGCTAAGGACCATGGTCTTGGGGAACATCTAGTTCAATTGGCATAATATAATTTATAAAGAAATTGTTCTACATCCTACTTTGGTGAGTAGTGTCTGGGGTCTTAAAAGTTTGTGAGTGGCCATCTAAGATACCCCAAGGCAGAATGAAGAAAACCATAGACACAGGGGAAAGATTAGTCCAAAGAACTAATAGACCACAGCTACCACAGCCTCCACGAGACTGAGTCCAGCACAACTAGATGATACAATGCTACCACCGCTGACTGCTCTGACAGAAATCACCATAGAGGGTTACAGACAGAGCTGAAGAAAAATGTAGAACAAAATTCTAACTCACAAAAAAAGACCAGACTTACCGGTCTGATAGAGACTGGAGAAACCCCGAGAGTATGGCCCCCAAACACCATTTTAACTCAGTACCAAAGTCACTCCTGAGATTCACCCTTCAGCCAAAGATTAGACAGGCCCACAAAACAAACAACGATAAACATAGCTCAGTCGTGTATACGAGACTAAATGGACACATCAGCCTAGTGGAAAGGACGAGAAGGCAGGGGAGGGGTAGGAAAGCTGGATGAATGGAAATGGGGAACTCAAGGTCTAGAAGGGGAAAGTGTTGACATGTCACGGGGTTGGCAATCAATGTCACAAAGCAATACGTGTATTAATTGTTTAATGAGAAATCAATTTGCTCTGTATACCATCTAAAGCACAATTTAAAAAAAATGAAATCTGTCAGACAGAAGTGTGAGAAAAAAATTTTCTGATTATAAAGGTAATCCATGCTCATTACAGAAAAAAGGTAATAAAAATCATCTGTAATTCCACTATCAAAAGATAATTACATTAACATTCTTACTCCTTTTTCTACCCATAGGTACATATTTTTTAAATTGGGATTATTACGTCTTTGTATTCTGCTATTTTTCATCTCACATTACATAATTTATATACATGAAATTTAAGCATATTTACAGAAGACTATCAATGGATTTTTTAACACCGAGGTATTAAAAAAACCCTTTGCTGTCCACTCAATTCCAATTCATAGCAATGCTATAAGACAGAGTAGAACTGTCCCATAGAGTTTCCAAGGAGCAGCTGGTAGATTCCAACTGCCGACCTTTTGGTTAGCAACCATAGCTCTTAACCACTGGCCACCAGGGCTCCACTCAGGTATTAAACCAAAACCAAAACGAAACCTGTAGCTCATTAAGCTAAGAGCTACCACTGCTCCACTGGGGCTCCTCTCAGGTATTAAACCAAAATCAAAATAAAACCTGTTGCTGTTGAGTCAATTCCGACTCATAGCAACCCTACAGGACAGAGTAGAACCATCCCATAGAGTTTCCAAGGAGCGCCTGGGGGATTCAAACTGCCAACTTTTTGGTTACCAGCCATAGGAATTAACTACTATGCCACCATGGTTTCCACTCAGGTATTAGTTGATCTTATTTGTTTTTTACAAGATTCAAAGACATCTTGACTTATTGGTGAGCCAAATGACTTTTTAAAAGGCAAAGCATTACCGATATAGTTGAAGAAAAATCAGATAAAAGAATTAAAAAAGATGAAGAAACCCTAAGAATCATGTGGGACTCTATCAAGAAGAATAACTTGCATGTGATTGGAGTTCCAGAACAAGGAGGGATAGCAAAAAATACAGAGAGAATAGTTGAATATCTGTTGGCAGAAAACTTCACTGACATCATGAAAGACGAAAGGATATCTATCCAAGATGCTCATCAAACCCCATATAAGACTGATCCAAAAAGAAAATCACCAAGACATATTATCATCAAACTTGCCAAAACCAAAGATAAAGAGAAAATTTTAAAAGCAGCCAGGGATAAAAGAAAGGTCTCCTACAAAGGGGAATCAATAAGAATAAGTTCAGACTACTCAGCAGAAACCATGCAGTCAAGAAGGCGATGGGATGACATATACAGAGCACTGAAGGAGAAAAACTGCCAGCCAAGGATCATTTATCCAGCAAAACTCTCTCTCAAATATGAAGGCGAAATTAAAACATTTACAGATAAACACAAGCTTAGAGAATTTGCAAAAACAAAACCAAAGCTACAAGAAATACTAAAGGAAACTGGTCAGAAAATCAATAACTTCAGATAACAACACAACACAAGGTCACAGAACAGAACATCCTGATATCAACTCAAATAAGGAAATAACAAAAACAAATTAAGATTAATTTTAAAAAGAAAAAAATGCTCAAAACAGAGAATCATTGAAGTCATTATGTAAAAGATCACAATAATCAAAAACAGGGACTAAATACAGGAGTCATAGAACTGCCATATGGAGAGGGAAACAAGGCGATATACGACAATACAAGTTAGGTTTTTACTTAGAAAAATAGGGGTAAATATTAATGTAACCACAAAGAGGTCTAATAATTCCATAACTCAAAAATAAAAACCAAGAAAAACATAACGACTCAGCAAACATAAATTCAACTACTATGAAAAAGAGGAACACACTTTACAAACAAAAACGTCTCAGCACAAAAAAGTAAGTGGAAAAATGAAATTGTCAACAACACACACAAAAAGGCATCAAAATGACAGCACTAAACTCATACTTATCTATAATTACGCTGAATGTAAATGGACTAAATGCACCAATAAAGAGACAAAGAGTCTCAGACTGGATAAAGAAACACGATCCGACTATATGCTGCCTACAAGAGACCACCTTAGACTTAGAGACACAAACAAATTAAAACTCAAAGGATGGAAAAAAATATATCGAGCAAACAAACAAAAAAAGAGCAGGAGTAGCAATATTAATTTCTGATGAAATAGACTTCAAAGTTAAATCCACCACAAAGGATAAAGAAGGACACTACATAATGATTAAAGGGACAATTGATCAGGAAGACATTCCATATTAAATATTTATGCACCCAATGACAGGGCTGCAAGATACATAAAACAAACTTTAACAGAACTGAAAAGTGAGATAGACACCTCCACAATTATAGTAGGAGACTCCAACACGCTACTTTTGGAGAAGGATAGGACTTCCAGTAAGAAACTCGATAGAGACACAGAAGACCTAATTGCTACAATCAACCAACTTGACCTCATAGACCTATACACAATACTGCACCCAACAGCTGCAAAGTATACTTTTTTTTCTAGTACACATGGAACATTCTCTAGAATAGATCACTTATTAGGTCATAAAACAAACCTTTGCAGAATCCAAAACATTGAAATATTACAAAGCATCTTCTCAGACCAAAAGGCCATAAAAGTGGAAATCAATAACAGAAAAATCAGGGAAAAGAAATCAAATACTTGGAAACTGAACAATACCCTGCTCAAAAAAGACTGGGTTATAGAAGACATTAAGGAGGCAATAAAGAAATTCATAGAATACAATGAGAATGAAAACACTTCCTATCAAAACCTCTGGGACACAGCAAAAGCAGTGCTCAGAGGTCAATTTATATCAATAAATGCACGTGTACAAAAAGAAGAAAGAGCCAAAATCAGAGAACTGTCCCTACAACTTGAACAAATAGAAAGGGAGCAACAAAAGAATCCATCAGGCACCAGAAGAAAACAAATAATAAAAATTAGAGCTGAACTAAATGAATTAGAGAAGAGAAAAACAATTGAAAGAATCAACAAAGCCAAAAGCTAGTTCTCTGAAAAAATTACCAAAATTGGTAAACCATTGGCCAGAACTGACTAAAGAAATACAGGAAAGAAAACAACCCAAATAAGAGATGAGGTGGGCCATATCACAACAGACCCAACTGAAATTAAAAGAATCATATCAGATTATTACAAAAAATTGTACTCTAACAAATTTGCAAACCTAGAAGAAATGGATGAATTCCTAGAAAAACACTACCTACCTAAACTAACACAATCAGAAGTAGAACAACTACATAGGTCCATAACAAAAAAAGAGATTGAAAAGGTAATCAAAACACTCCCAACAAAAAAAAGCCCTGGCCCGGATGGCTTCACTGAAGAGTTCTACCAAACTTTCAGAGAAGAGTTAACACCACTACTACTAAGGTATTTCAAAGCATAGAAAATGATGGAATACTACCTAACTCATTCTATGAAGCTACCATATCCCTGATACCAAAACCAGGTAAAGACACCACACAAAAAAGAAAATTACAGACCTATATCCTTCGTGAACATAGATGCAAAAATCCTCAACAAAATTGTAGCCAATAGAATTCAACAACATATCAAAAAAATAATCCACCATGACCAAGTGGGATTTATACCAAGTTTGGTTTAATATTAGAAAAAACCATTAATGTAATCCACCATATAAATAAAACAAAAGACAAAAACCACATGATCTTATCAATTGATGCAGAAAAGGCATTTGACAAAGCCCAACACCCATTCATCATAAAAACTCTCAGCAAAATAGGAATTGAAGGAAAATTCTTCAGCATAATAAAGGGCATCTATACAAAGCCAACAGCCAACATCATTCTAAATGGGGAGAGCCTGAAAGCATTTCCCTTGAGAATGGGAACCAGACAAGGATGCCCTTTATCACCGCTCTTATTCAACATTGTACTAGAGGTCCTAGCTAAAGCAATTAGGCTAGACAAAGAAATAAAGGGCATCTGGATTGGCAAGGAAGAAGTAGAATTATCTCTATTTGCAGATGACATGATCTTATACACAGAAAACCCTAAGGAATCCTCCAGAAAACTACTGAAACTAATAGAAGAGTTCGGCAGAGTCTCAGATTACAAGATAAACATACAAAAATCACTTGGATTCCTCTACAACAACAAAAAGAACATCAAAGAGGAAATCACCAAATCAATACCATTCACAGTAGCCCCCAAGAAGATAAAAAATACTTAGGAAAAAATCTTACCAAAGATGTAAAAGACCTATACAAAGAAAACTACAAAGTACTACTGCAAGAAACTAAAAGGGACCTACATAAGTGGAAAAACATACCTTGCTCATGGTTAGGAAGACTTAACATTATAAAAATGTCTATTCTACCAAAAGCCATCTATACATACAATGCACTTCTGATCCAAATTCCAATGACGTTTTTTAAAGTGATGGAGAAACAAATCACCAACTTCATATGGAAGGGAAAGAAGCCCCGGATAAGTAAAGCATTACTGAAAAAGAAGAACAAAGTGGGAGGCCTAACTCTACCTGATTTTAGAACATATTATACAGCCACAGTAGTCAAAACAGCCTGGTCCTGGTACAACAACAAGCACATAGACCAATGGAACAGAATTGAGAACCCAGATATAAATCCATCCACATATGAGCAGCTGATATTTGACAAAGGCCCAATGTCAGTTAATTGGGGAAAAGATAGTCTTTTTAACAAATGGTGCTGGCATAACTGGATATCCATTTGCAAAAAAATGAAACAGTACCCATACCTCACACCATGCACAAAAACTAACTCCAAGTCGATCAAAGACCTAAACATAAAGACTAAAACGATAAAGATCATGGAAGAAAAAATAGAGACGACGTTAGAAGCCCTAATACAAGGCATAAACAGAATACAAAACATTACTAAAAATGACAAAGAGAAACCAGAAAACTGGGAGCTCCTGAAAATCAAACACCTATGCTCATCTAAAGACTTCACCAAAAGAGTAAAAAGACCACCTACGAACTGGGAAAAAATTTTCAGCTATGACATCTCTGACCAGTGCCTGATCTCTAAAATCTGTATCATTCTGTTAAAACTCAACCACAAAAAACAAACAACCCAATCAAAAAGTGGGCAAAGGATATGAACGTGCACTTCACTAAAGAAGATATTCAGACAGCTAACAGACACATGAGAAAATGCTCTCTATCATTAGCCGTTAGAGAAATGCAAATTAAAACTATGATGAGATTCCATCTCAGTCCAACAAGGCTGGCATTAATCCAAAAAACACAAAATAATAAATGTTGGAGGGGCTGCGGAGAGATTGGAACTCTTATACACTGCTGGTGGGAATGTAAAATGGTACTACCACTTTGGAAATCTATCTGGTGTTTTCTTAAAAAGTTAGAAATAGAACTACCATACACCCCAGCAATCCCACTCCTCGGAATATACCCTAGAGAAATAAGAGCCTTTACACGAACAGATATATGCACACCCATGTTTATTGCAGCACTGTTTACAATAGCAAAAAGCTGGAAGCAACCAAGGTGTCCATCAATAGATGAATGGCTAAATAAATTATGGTACATTCACACAATGGAATACTACGCATCGATAAAGAACAGTGACGAATCTGTGAAACATTTCACAACATGGAGGAACCTGGAAGGCATTATGCTGAGTGAAAGTAGTCAGATGCAAAAGGACAAATACTGTATAAGACCACTATTATAAGTTCTTGAGAAATAGTATTAACTGAGAAGAACACATTTTTTTGTGGTTACGCGAGGGGGGAGGGAGGGAGGGAGGGTGGGAGAGGGTTATTTACTGATTAGTTAGTAGATGAAGGGAAGAACAATACTCAATACAGGGAAGGTCAGCTCAGCTGGACGGGACCAAAAGCAAAGAAGTTTCTGGGATAAACTGAATGCTTCAAAGGTCTGTGGAGCAAGGGCAGGGGTTTGGGGACTATGGCTTAAGGGGACTTCTAAGTCAATTGGCATAATAAACTCTATTATGAAAACATTCTGCATCCCACTTTGAACTGTGGCATCTGGGGTCTTAAATGCTAACAAGCGGCCATCTAAGATGCATCAATTGATCTCAACCCACCTGGATCAAAGGAAAATGAAGAATACCAAGGTCACACGATAACTATGAGCCCGAGACAGAAAGGGCCACATGAACTAGAGACTTACATCATCCTGAGACCAGAAGAACTAGATGGTGCCTGGCCACAACCAGTGACTGCCCTGACAGGGAGCACAACAGAGAACCCCTGAGGGAGCAGGAGAACAGTGGGATGCAGACCCCAAATTCTCATAAAAAGACCAGACTTAATGGTCTGACTGAGACTAGAAGAATCCTGGCGGTCATGGTCCCCAAACCTTCTGTTGGCTCAGGACAGGAACCATTCCTGAAGACGACTCATCAGACTTGGAAAGGACTGGACAATGGGTTGGAGAGAGATGCTGATGAAGAGTGAACTACTTGTATCCGGTGGACACTTGAGACTGTATTGGCATCTCCTGTCTAGAGGGGAGATGGGAGGGTAGAGAGGGTTAGAAACTGGCAAAACGGTCACAAAAGGAGAGACTGGAAGAAGGGAGAGGGCTGACTCATTAGGGGGAGAATAATGGGAGTATGTAGTAAGGTGTATATAAGTTTATATGTGACAGACTGACTTGATTTGTAAACTTTCACTTAAAGCACAATAAAATTATTTAAAAAAAGCAAAGCATTTTGTTTAAACAAGCAATTGCCCCTTCAATGCAAATGCAAACACGGCAATAAATTTGAAATCCATTGTCTGTTACGCCAGTTGTAATATTGTGACTCTACAGAGAACATCCACTAATGCTCACAGCAGGAGAGGGCTCACTTAATATGTTGCACAGTTAAGATCACATATGGCTTTTCTTTAAATTTTCCTGTCTGTAGATACCCAAAACCCACTTCCATCAAGTCAATTCCGACTCATAGAAACCCTATAGGACAGAGTAGAACTGCCCCAAAGGGTTTCCAAGGCCGTAAATCTTTACAGAAGCAGACTGCCACGTAATTCTCCTGCGGAGCAGCTAGTGGGTTTGAACCCTCGACCTTTTGGTTAGCAGTATAATGTTTAACCCTACACCTCCAGGACTCCTCATCTGCAGATAGTACACTCAAATTAATCTACATATGTTTTACATTTTGTTTTACATTTGGGTCAAGGGGGTGGGCAGATTTGGGGGGAAGAGAAGGTAAATTACAGAATTGTAGGGTAGAAAAATAAGCCAATTACAATGTTTCTTGTTTAAGAAAAATCATGAGGATAAAGATGAACTGTATGTTGTTCTAGCAACACAGGGTAGGAAAAAACTTTGGTGCCAAATAGATCCAAGTTCAAATGCTGACTCTGCCACTTACCTACCTATGTGACCTCACGCACAATTATTTAAACTGTCTGAGCCTTGCTTTCCATACTTGTAAAAATGGAGTAACACTTTCTCAAAGGGTTAGTGGAAGAATTAAATGACATAGTATGTGTGAAACATTAAAGCCTGATTGATGTTTAATTCAAGGGTGTTCAGTAAGTGTTAGTTTCCCACTCTACTCTCCCAAAACTAAGCCTCCTAAGTCTGAGAGCTCAGAATGAAGAAGTTCTGGCAGGGTCAGGGGGAGGATAATAATTACATTATCATTGAGTCAATTTCAACTCACAGCGAACCTATAGGACGGAGTAGAGCTGCCCCATAGGGATTCCAAGGCTGTAATCATTACGACCCCACACATCTGTCAGTTTGTCATACTGTGAGGGCTTGTGTGTTGCCGTGATGCTGGAAGTTATGCCACTGGTATTTCAAATACCAGCAGGGTCACCCATTGTAGACAGGTTTCAGCTGAGCTTCCAGACTAAGACAGACAAGGAAGAAGGACCTGTCAGTCTACTTCTGAAGAAATTAGCCAGTGAAAACCTTATAAATACCCTGGAACATTGTGTGATACAGTGCCAAAAGATGGGCCCCTGAGGTTGGAAGTCACTGAAAATATGACTGGGGAAGAGCTGCCTTCTCAAAGTAGAGTCGACCTTAATGATATGAGCGGAGTCAAGCTTTTCATTTGCTGATGTGGCACGACTCAAAATGAGAAGAAACAGCATTAAAAATCCCTTAACAATAGGAACGTGGAAGGCCTGAAATATGAATCTAGGAAAATTAGGAGTCATCAAAAATGAAATGAAATGCGTAAACATTGATATTCTCAGCATTAATGAACTGAAATGGACTGGTATTGGCCATTTTGAATCAATCATATAATCTACTATGTTCGGAATGATAAATTGAAGAGGAACGGTGTCACATTCATTGTCAAAAAGAACATTTCAAGATCTATCCTCAAGTACAACACTGTCAGTGATTGGGTAATATCCATACGCCTACAAGGAAGACCCAGTTAATACAACTGTTATTCAAATTTACACACCAACCACTAGTGCCAAAAATGAGGAAAGTGAAAAATTTTTAGCAATTTTTGCAGCCTACGATTGATCAAACATACAACCAAGATGCATTGATGATTACTGATGATAAGAATGGAAAAGTTGGAAACAAAGAAGGAGAAGCCAAAAAATGCAAACTCATTGCCATCGAGTCAATTCCAACTCATAATGACCCTATTGGACAGAGTAGAACTGCCCCATAGGGTTTCCAAGGAGCGGCTGGTGAATTAGAACTGCCAACCTTTTGGTCAGCAGCTGTAGCTGTTAACCACTGTGCCACCAACACTAATTGAAAAAACGGCCTTGGTGATAGAAACAATGCCAGAGATCACAAAATAGAATTTTGCAAGACCAGCAACCTCTTCATTGCAAATATCTTTTTTTTACTAATGTAAACAGTGACTATAAATATGGACCTTGCCAGAGGGTATACACAGGAATCAAGTTGACTACGGAAAGAGACAATGGAAAAACTCAATACCATCAGTCACAACAAGGCCAGGGCTGACTGTGGAACAGACCATCAACTGCTCATATGCAAGTTCAAGTTGAAGCTGAAAAAGATTAGAACAAGTCCACAAGAGACAAAGAATGATCCTGAGTATATTCCACCTGAAGTTACAGATCATCTCAAGAATAGATCTGACTCATTAAACACTAATGACCAAAGACTAAACGTGTTGTAGAATGACACCAAGGACATCATCCATGAAGAAAGCAAGAGGTCATTAAAAAGATAAGAAAGAAAGACAAGATCAAAGTAGATGTCAGAAGAGACTTTGAAACTTACTCTTGAACATTGAGTAGCTAAAGCAAAAGGAAGAAATATGAAGTAAAAGAACTGAACAGAAGATTTCCAAGGGTGACTTGAGAAGACAAAATAAAGTATTACAATGAAATGTGCAAAGACCTGCAGTTAGAAAACCAAAAGGGAAGAACACACTCGCCATTTCTCAAGCTGAAAGAACTGAAGGAAAAATTTAACCCTTGAGTGGCAATGTTGAAGGATTCTACGGCGAAAATGTTAAATGACGCAGGAAGCATCAAAAGAAGATAGAAAGAATACAGAGTCACTCACTGTACCAAAAAGAATTGGTTCACGTTCAACCATTTCAGGAGGCAGCATATGATCAAGAACTGATGGTACCGAAGGAAGAAGCCCAAGCTGCACTGAAGGTGTTGGTGAAAAACAAGGCTCCAGGAATTGACAGAATACCAGCTGAGATGTTTCACCAAGTAGATGGAGCACTGCAAGCACTCATTTGTCTATGCCAAGAAATTTCGAAGACAGCTACCTGGCCAATGAACTGGAAGAGATCCATATTTGTGCCCATTCCAAAGAAAGGTGATCCAACAGAATATGGAAATTATCTAACAACATCATTAATACCATACACAAGTGAAATTTTGCTGAAGATCATTCAAAAGCAGTTGCAGTAGTACCTGAAAAGATTGAAGTTGTCAAGGATTTCATTTTACTTGGATCTACAATCAAGGCCTATGGAAGCAGGAGTCGAGATATCAAATGATTCATTGTATTGGGCAATTCTGCTACAAAAGACTTCTTTAAAGTGTTAAAAAGCAAAGATGTCACTTTAAGGACTAAGATGCACCTGACCCAAGCCATAGTGTTCTCAATAGCCTCACAGGCATGAGAAAGCTGGACACTGAATAAAGAAGATCAAAGAAGAATTTATGCCTTTGAATTATGGTGTTGGCAAAGAATATTGAATATACCATGGACTGCTAGAAGAACGAACCAATCTGTCTTGGAAAAAGTACAGCCAGAATGCTCCTTGGAAGCAAGGATGATGAAACTTTGTCTCACATACTTTGGACATGTTTTCAGGAGGGACCAGTCCCTGGAGAAGGACATCATGCTTGGTAAAGTAGAGGGTCAGTGGAAAAAGAGGAAATCCCTCAAGGAGATGGATTGACATACCGGCTGCAGCACTGGACTCAAGCATAACAATGATTGTGAGGATGACACAGGACCAGGCACTGTTTCCTTCTGTTGATGTACACAGGGTCGCTATGAGTTGGAACCGACTCTACAGCACCTACCAACAACAATCTTTACAGAAGCCAAGTGCCACATTTTTCTCAGGCAGAGTAGCTGGTGAGCTCAAACCACTGACCTTTCACTTAGTGGCAGAGCGCTTAACCACCGTGCCACCAGGGCTCCTTGGGGGAGGATGATACATAAGTAATATGAGGAATTGCAACATGTCAGTGCGTTAATGGAACTCAGTTTTACTTAGTATTCACTTATTATTACCCACTTTTTGAGAGTTTTTTCTTTCAATTATCCTGATACCTGATAATTACATTTTGTACTTTGTAGTTTTTTTTTTTTTTAGTACGTTCAGTCTTCCAAAGACATTTACAGACAGCATTTTTCATGATTTGCACAAAAAGGATTAGACAAGTATTGTCCAATCCATTTCACAGATATGAAGCTGTGGCCCATTATGGTTTCATTACAGGTATTTATAAAGCTAACTTTAATGCTCTAACCCCCAACAGCTGACGGTGAACTTCTTCCACTGCTAAGGTTTGCCGTGATCATTTCAAGAAGTGTAGAATTAATGCTCTTTAAAAGTCAAGGAATTCTTTAAAATCAGAGAAAATGCAATATCTCTATAATGAATTATAATTATAGATAATGCAATAAAAATGAACATGTTTTTATCAAAAGCAAACGCTTGTAAAATGCAAGAAAAGATCAAGTTCAAAACCACCCTCAAGTTTTGAAAACTGTGGGTGTTTTCTGCATTCATCGCCCACCAGGGGGCACTGTTGCCCAATCCCAGCATGGACCCTCTGCCTTCTTGGGCGCTCACTTTCCTTCTGTCTAGGCTGGAGTTACGGCAAAAGCTGCACTTTACAGATTCTTTGGCCTGATGGCTTTTTCCCACTTCACAATTATTTTACCTCTGAGGTCAAGCTGCCTCGAATTCCAAAGATATATTTCAAAGTATTTTATCCGAGTGCGTCAGATTAATTTACAGGTCAATTTCCCTTTTTTTTTTTTTTCTCCTTACAGCTTAACAAGTCTTAAATTTTTAAATAAAGGGGAATGTTGAATTGGCAAACGTTTTGTTATATGTATTTTTTTATCACAATAAAAAAAAAGTAATTAAGGGTGGAAAGAACTCTTAAGGCACATTAGATTTTCACAACAACCCTGTAAGGCAATTGGTTTTTCTGTTTCACACCCAAGGGAGCTGGTTTCAGGGAAATTAATTTGTCCAAGTTCAGGCAGATAGTAAGTAAGTGAAGAAGCCAGATCCAAACCCAAGTCTGTGTGAATCCAAAACCCATGTCTGTTCACTTCACTCTATTTTATAATAATTCAATTTCTTAAGGGAAACTATTATTAAATTCTAATTATGTCTTTCTTCTTAGACTTGTTAGACAAGCAAAAACAAATAGGTTAAGCAGTTTTTAACAATGACAATTACAAAATCCTTTGCAGCCTTCGTAAAGGTTTTCTTTTGATTATTGCTTTTCTCTCTTTAAGGACTATTTTCTAGAGTCAATCTACAAACTAGTTTTGAATGTGTCTTATGCCTCCCCTGGTTCACCTTATTACCTAAGTGATTATGTACCCATAAAACGTCATCTCAAACCTTAGCTCTTAGCACTCAGACCATTCAAGACAAATAGAAAATATGTAGTGGCACCTATCTAAATTCTGGGTCATCCACAGCAAAATCAGAATGGTTCCCTTTTGTGTACGTGTATGCACATTTGTTTATGTACACATAAAATCATATTTGTATACGGTTTCCCAATCAGCTACTGGCTTAGAGTCTCTCATGATGTTTCAGTCTAGATGTCGAATGGGGGTAGAATCATCTGAAGACTTGACTCCTTTGAGTGTCCTTGTGACATGGCTGCTGACTTGTCTCAGCATGACTTATCCAAAAAAGAGACCTGCTGTGGCCTGCTCCAAGCTAGTTCCCATAGACCTGCCTGGCCTGCCTTAAGGCTTTCTTAATAAATGTTGGAACAAATAAAAAAACATGAACTACTGGTACACATAACGATATGAATAATATTGAGTGAAGAAGCCAGACACAAAAGAAAACTTTCTATATACATTTTTTTCCTTTTATATAAAGTTGTAGAACCTGTCAGGTTGTTGCACTGTGGTGGCTTGTGTGTTGCTACGATGCTGGAAGCTATAACACCAGTATTTCAATTACCAGTAGGGTCATTCATGTTGGAAAGGTTTCAGACGAGTTTCTAGACTGAGACAGAAGAAAAGACTGGCAATCTACTTCTGAAAACCTTATGAATAAAAACAGTCCCAACGGCTTTATTCCACCTGCATCATTAAGGTTGACTCTACTTTGAGGAGACAACTCCCCCAGTTGTGTTTTGAGTGTCTTTCAAGGTGAGTCCCTGAAAAAAGTGAAAGGTCATTAAAAAGAAAAGGAAACTACCAAAATGGATTTCAGAAGAGTAGCGAAAGTGGATGGCAGAAACTATGAAGTAAAAGAGCTGAACGGAAGATTTCAAAGGGTGGCTTGACAAGACAAAGTATTATAATGAAATGTGCAAAGACCTGGAGTTAGAAAACCAAAAGGGAAGAACACGTTCAGCATTTCTCAAGCTGAAAGAACTGAAAAGAAAATTCAAGTCTAGAGTTGCAATATTAAAAGATTTTATGGGCAAAAATTGAATAATACAGGAAACATTAAAAGAAGATGGAAGGAAAACACAGAGAAACTGTACCAAAAAGAATTGGTTGACATTCAGCCACTTCAGGAGGTAGCATATGATCAAGAACCACCAGTACTGAAGGAAGAAGTCCGAGCTGCACTGAAGGAACTGGTGAAAAACAAGGCTCCAGGAATTGATAGAATACCAGCTGAGGTACTTCAACAAACAGATGCAATGCTGGAAGTGCTTACTTGCCTATACCAAGAAATTTGGAAGACACCTACCTATTTTTCTATATTTGTGCCCATGCCAAAGAAAGATGATCAAACTTAATGTGGAAATTATTGAATGCTAGCTGAAGATAATTGAAAAACAACCACACAAATTTAAGCCAGATTAAGAAGGGGAGGCGGAACAAGGGATATCATTGCAACTGTAAGATGGATCTAAGCCAAAAGCAGAATATACCAGAAAGGCGTTTACTACACGAAGGCATTTGACTTTATGAATCATAGTAAATTATGGATAGCATTATGAAGAACGGGAATTCCAGAACACTTAACTGTGCTCATACAGAACCTATACGTGGATCAAGAGGCAGGCATTCTGACAGAACAAGGCGATACGATGTGGTTTAAAATTGGAAAAGATGTGTGGTAGGGTTGTATTCTTTTACCTTACTTATTCAATCTGTATGCTGAACAAGTAATCCAAGAAGTTGGACTATATAAAGCAGAACATGGCATCAGGATTGGAGAAAGACTCGTTATCAATGTGAGATATGCAGATAACAAAACCTTGCTTCCCCAATGAAAGCAAAGACAACTTAAAGCACTTACTGATAAAGGTCAAAGACTACACAGCCTTCAGAATGGATTACACCCGAATGTGAAAAAAAAAAAAAAGTCCTTACTACTGGACTCATAAACAATATCATGATAAATTAAGAAGTAATTGAAGGGGGCGGGACCAAGATGATGGAGTAGTCAGACACTTCCGGTGATCCCTCTTATAAGAAAGACCTGAAAAAACAAGTGAAACGATTACATTTATGACAAGCTAGGAGCCCAGAACATCAAAGACAAAGTTAGAAAACAGACTGAGTGGCACTTGGCAAGGGAGAGACAGTTCAGAAGCAGAGAGGAGTTACCCGAATTGAATCACTGGGAACCCTCAGGCACTCTTTCCCTGGAGCGACCATGGTGGGGCTGGAGGTAGTGCTCGGGAACGCAGTCTCCTCAGAGAGAGACAGGCAGCCACACAGCCTACTCACACTTTCGGAACCAGAGAGGAATGGCGCTCTCGGCAAAACCTAAGTACATGTGTATATTTTATCGTGCCTCCAGCCCCCAAGTCAGCTTCAGTGGCTGTCGATTTCCCTGGGGCTAAGATAGGACCTGCTGAGTTCCCTGAGCCATTCTCTTGGCCTTGGAGAAGGAATAAATTCACAATTGGGGGAAAAGATAATCGCCCAGCTCCACTAAGCTGCGGAGCTCAGGATAGAAGCAGCTGCAGTCCAGGCATAAAAGGTCTGTGAATACCTTTCCCTGTTGCATGGATCTGTGTGGCCCTATTTCAGGACAATAGGCCCTTGTTGCCAGACTGCAACTGTTTCACCTGTGTGGCGGAGAGGTGGATATTTGATGTTTGACACTGCTTTGCCTATTAAACAGGGTCCTCACCTACCCACATCAGGGGCCTAAGGACTGGTGGCTCCACCCATGTCATCTAGCCACCCGTGGCAGGAGTCCAAGGATAACTGGTACCTCCCAGTCCTTACAACCAAAAGCATTGGGTGCCCATGATCTGTCTGCAGAACCCACCCACCTGTGCAATCTAAAGAACAGGGACACACTTTCCTCACAGATACTGGGGGGAAAATTGTCAACCCCTGTCTTGTTCAGAGCATGACCACCTGTTGCAATCAGATACCAGTAACTACACCAATCCCCCCTGCCCCTCTAAGACTGTAGGACAGAGCCTGTATCACACACTTGATGATCAACTACCTGGACACCTGAGCCGAATCCATACAAGAAAAGCAAATGGACTTCTAGACTGATATACCTGATAACAGCTCTAGCCATCTGGTGACAGGACATCAGATCTTCAAAGGTGAAAATAATCAAGCTAGCTCACTCAAGCAGCCTATTTGGACATAACAAAACAAAACAAAACAAGAAGCTAGGATACAGTAACCAAACATAAAAAAAAAACTAATACAAAAGCTTATAGTTGGCTCAGAGACAAAAGTCAATATCAAATCACATAAAGAAGCAGACCATGATCACATCATCAAGCTTTCAAAACAAAGAATCAAGGGACCTTCTGGATGAAGGTGTCTTCCTGGAATTACCAGATGCAGAATACAAAAGATTAATACACAGAACTCTTCAAGACATCAGGAAGGAGATCAGGCAATACGCAGAACAAGTCAAGGAACACACAGATAAAGCAGTTGAAGAAATTAAAAAGGTTATTCAAGAACATAATGAAAAATTTAATAAGCTGCAAGAACCCATAGAGAGACAGCAATCAGAGTTCAGAAGATTAACAATAAAATTACAGAATTAGACAACTCAATAGAAAGTCAGAGAAGCAGAACTGAGGAAGTGGAAGGCAGAATTAGTGAGACTGAAGATAAGACACTTGGCACCAATGCATTCAAAGAAAAATCACATAAAATTTTTTTTTTTAAATGAAGAAACCCTAAGAATCATGTGGGACTCTATCAAAAGAAATAACCTACGAGTGATTGGAGTACCAGAACAGGGAGGGATAACAGAAAATACAGAGAGAATTGTCAAAGATTTGTTGGCAGAAAACTTCCCTGATGTCATGAAAGATGAGAAGATATCTATCCAAGATGCTCATCGAACTCCACGTAAGGTAGATTTCAAAAGAAAGTCACCAAGGTATATTATAACCAAACTTGCCAAAACCAAAGATTAAGAGAGAATTTTCAGAGCACCTAGGGATAAATGAAAAGTCACCTACATAGAACAGCCAACAAGAATAAGCTCGGACTACTTTTTCACTCAGCAGAAACCATGGTAGTTCTTTAGTTAGAAAATCAATAATATCAGATATCAACCCAAGACTAGAGCACAGGACAGAGCAAACAGATGTCAACCCAGATAGTGAAATCACAAAAATAAATGAAGATTAAAAAAATGCTCAAAACAGGGAAAAAGTGATGTCATTATGTAAAAGAAGACGTATTAAAACAATAGAGGGACTAAGAAAAGTAGTCATAGATTTTTCATATGGAGATGAAGACAAGGCAATATAAAGAAATAAACGTTAGGTTTAAAGATAGAAAAATAGGGGTAAATGTTAAGGTAACCACAAAGAAGACTAACAATCCTATTCATCAAAATAAAATACAAGGAAAGAACAGAGACTCAGCAGAAACAAAATCAACAACAATGAATAACAGGAAAAGACAATATATAAACTACTTAGCACAAAAAATTAAGTGGGAAAAAGAAACTGTCAATAACACACAAAAAAAGACATCAAAATAACAGCACAAAACTCTTACCTACCCATAATTACGCTGAATGTAAATGGGCTAAATGCACCAGTAAAGAGATAGAGAGTGGCAGAATGGATTAAAAAACACAATCCGTCTATACGCTGCCTATAAGAGACACGCCTTAGACTTAGAGACACAAACTAAAACTCAAAAGATGGAAAAAAATATATCAAGCAAACAACAATCAAAAAGATCAAGAGTGGCAATATTAACTTCTGACAAAATAGACTTTAAAGTTAAATCCACTACAAAGGATAAGGAAGGACACTATATAATGATTAAAGGAGGATATAACCATATTAAGTATTTATGCACCCAATGACATGGCTGGGAGATACATAAAACAAACTCTATCAGCATTGAAAAGTGAGATAGACAGCTCCACAATAATAGCAGGAGACTTCAACACACCACTTTCGGGGAAGGACAGAACATCCAGAAAGAAGCTCAATAAAGACACTGAAGATCTAAATGCCACAATCAACCAACTTGACCTCATAGTCATATACAGAACACTCCACCCAACAGCAGCCGAGTATAATTTCTTTTCTAGTGCACATGGAACATTCTCTAGAATAGACTACATATTAGGTCATAAAGCAAGCCTTAGCAGAATCCAAAACATTGAAATATTACAAAGCATCTTCTCTGACCATAAGGCCATAAAAGTAGATATCAATATCAGAAAAAGCAGGGAAAAGAAATCACATACTTGGAAACTGAACAACACCCTGCTCAAAAAAGACTGGGTAATAGAAGACATTAAGGACGGAATAAAGAAATTCATAGAATCCAATGAGCATGAGGAAACCCTGGTGGCGTAGTGATTAAGTGCTACAGCTGCGAACCAAAGGGTCGGCAGTTTGAATTCACCAGGTGCTCCTTGGAAACTCTGTGAGGCAGTTCTATTCTGTCCTATAGGGTTGCTACGAGTCGGAATCGACTCGACGGCACTGGGTTTGGTTTGGTTTTGGAATGAGCATGAAAATACTTCCTATCAAAACCTCTGGGATACAGTGAAAGCAGTGCTCAGAGGTCAATTCATATCGTTAAATGCACACATACGAAAAGAAGAAAGGACCAAAATCAAAGAATTACCCCTACAACTTAAACAAATAGAACAACAAAAGAAACCCTCAGGCACAAGAAGAAAGCAAATAGTAAAAATTAGAGGAGAATTAAATGAAATAGAGAACAGAAAAACAATTGAAAGAGTTAACAAGAACAAAAGTTGGTTCTTTGAAAAAATTGACAAAATTGATAAACCATTGGCCAGACTGAAAAAAGAAAAACAGGAGAGGAAGCAAAAAACTCAAATAAGAAATGAGACGGGTGATATCACAACAGACCCAACTGAAATTAAAAGAATCATATCATATACTGTGAAAAATTGTACTCTAACAAATTTGAAAACCAAGAAGAAATGGATGAATTTCTAAAAACACAGAACCTACCTAAACTAACACAGAGGTAGAACAATTATATAAACCCATAAGAAAAGAAGAGATTGAAAAGGTAATTAAAAAACTCCCAACAACAAAAAAGCCCTGGCCCAGACAGCTTCACTGCAGAGTTCTACCAAACTTTCAGAGAGGAGTTAACACCACTACTACTAAAGGTATTTCAGAGCATAGAAAAGGATGGAATACTCCCAAACTCATTCTATGAAGTCAGCATATCCCTAATATTAAAACCAAGTAAAGGCACCTCAAAAAAAAGGAAATTACAGACCTATATCCCTCATGAACTTACATGTAAAAATCCTCAACAAAATTCTAGCCAATGGAATTCAACAACATATCAAAAAAATAATTCATCATGACCAAGTAGGATTCATACCAGTTATGCAGGGATGGTTCAACGTTAGAAAAACAATGTAATTAATTAAATTTAATTATAAATTTAATAAATTAAATTTATTTATTTTATAAATAAAATAGAAGAACCACACGATCTTATCAATTGATGCAGAAAAGGCATGTGACAAAGTTCAACACCCATTTATGATAAAAACTCCCAGCAAAACAGGAATAGAAAGAAAATTCCTCAACATAATAAGGGGCATTTATACAAAGCCAACAGCCAACATCATCCTAAATGGAAAGAGCCTGAAAGAATTCCCCTTGAGATCAGGAACCAGACAAGGATGCCCTTTAGCACCACTCTTATTCAACATTGTGCTGGAGGTCCTAGAGAAATAGAGGGCATCCAGATTGGTACCAAACCAAAAGCAAAACCCAGTGCCACCGAGTAGATTCCGACTCATAGCAACCCTATAGGACAGAGTAGAACTGCCCCATAGAGTTTCCAAGGAGTGCCTGGTGGATTCGAACTGCTGACCCTTTGGTTGGCAGCCGTAGCACTTAACCACTACGCCACAAGGGTTTCCCCAGATTGGTAAGGAAGAAGTAAAAGTATCTCTATTTGCAGAAGACATGATCTTATACACAGAAAAGCCTAAAGAATTCTCAAGAAAACTACCCAAACTAATAGAAGAGTTTAGCAGAGTATCAGAATACACGATAAACATACAAAAATCAGTTGGATTCCTCTACGCCAACAAATAGAACATCAAATCACCAAATCAATACCATTTACAGACCCCAAGAAGATAAAATATTTAGGAATAAATCTTCCTAGAGACGTAAAAGACCTCTACAAAGAAAACTACAAGACACTACTGCAAGAAACCAAAAAAGGCCTACATAAGTGGAAAAACATACCTTGCCCATGGATAGAAAGACTTAACATTGTAAAATGTCTATTCTACCAAAAGCCTTCTATACATACAATGCAATTCTGATCCAAATTCCAGTGACATTTTTTAATGAGATGGAGAAAGAAATCACCAACTTCATATGGAAGGGAAAGAAGCCCCAGATAAGTAAAGCATTACTGAAAAAGAAGAACAAAGTGGGAGGCCTCACACTTCCTGATTTTAGAACCTATTACACCACCAGAGTAGTCAAAACAGCCTGGTACCGGTACAACAACAGATACATAGACCAATGGAACAGAATTGAGAATCCAGACACAAATCCATCCACATTTGAGCAGCTGATATTTGACAAAGGCCCAAAGTCAGTTAAATGGGGAAAAGACAGTCTTTTTAACAAATGGGGCTGGCACAACTAGATACCCATCTGCAAAAAAGTGAAACAAGACCCATACCTCACACCATCCACAAAAACTAACTCAATATGGATCAAAGACCTAAATACAATATTTAAAACAGTAAAGATCATGGAGGAAAAAATAGGGACAATGCTAGGAGCCCTAATACATGGCATAAACAGTATACAAAACATTACTAACAATGCACAAACACCAGAAAGAAACTAGATAACTGGGAGCGCCTAAAAATCAAACACCTATGCTCATCCAAAGACTTCACCAAAAGAGTAAAAAGGTTACCTACAGATTGAGAAACAGTTTTTAGCTATGACATTTCAGATCAGTGTATGATCTCTAAAATCTACATACTGCAAAAACTCAACAACAAAAAGACAAATAACCCAGTTAAAAAATGGGCAAAGGATATGAACAGACACTTCACTAAAGATGACATTCAGGTAGCATACAGATACATGAGGAAATGCTCACGATCATTAGCCCATTAGAGAAATGCAAATCAAAACTACAATGAGATTCGAACTCATTCCAACAAGGCTGCCATTAATCCCCAAAACACGAAATAGTAAATGTTGGAGAGGTTGCAGAGAGACTAGAACACTTATACACTGCTGGTGGGAATGTAAAATGGTACAAACATTTTGAAAATCAATTTGGCGCTTCCTTAAAAAACTAGAAATAGAACTACCGCAGGATCCAGCAATCCCACTCCTTGAAATATATGTTAGAGAAACAAGAGCCTTTACACGAACGGGTATATGCACACCCATGTTCCTTGCAGCACTGTTTACAACGGCAAAAAGATGGAAGTAACCAAGGCGCCCATCAACGGATGAATGGATAAATAAATTATGGTATATTCAAACAATGGAATACTATGCATCAATAGACGAATCCGTGAAACATCTCATAACATGGAGCAATCTGGAAGACATTATTCTGAGTGAAATTAGTCAGTTGCAAAAGGACAAATACCGTATGAGGCCACTATTATAAGGAATCAAAAACTAGTTTAAACAGAGAAGAAAATATTCTTTGATGGTTATGAGAGTGGGGGGGAGGGAAAGGGGTAGTCACTAATTACATAGCAGACAAGGACTATTTTAGGTGAAGGGAAAGACAATACACAATACAGGAAAGGTCAGCACAACTGGACTAAACCAAAAGCAAAGAAATTTCCTGAATAAACTGAACGCTTTGAAGGCCAGCATAGCAGGGGCAGGGGTCTGAGGACCATGATTTCAGGGGACATCCAGGTCAATTGGCATAATAAAATCCATCAAGAAAACATTCTGCATCCCACTTTGGAGAGGGCGCCTGGGGTCTTAAACACTAGCAAGCAGCCATCTAAGATGCATCAATTGGTCTCAACCCATCTGGATCAAAGGACAATGAAGAACACCAAAGACACGAGGTAACTATGAGCCCAAGGAACAGAAAGGGCCACATAAACCAGAGACCCCATCAGCCTGAGACCAGAAGAACTAGATGGTGCCCGGCTACAACTGATGACTTTCCTGACAGGGAACACAATAGAGAACCCCTGAGGGAGCAGAAGGGCAGTGGGATGCAGACCTCAAATTTTCATAAAAAGACCAGACTTAATGGTCTGACTGAGACTGGAAGGACCCAGAGGTTATGGTCCCCAGACCTTCTGTTAGCCCAAGGCTGGAACCATTCCCAAAGCCAATTCTTTAGACAGAGATTGGACTGGACTATAGGATAGAAAATAATACTGGTGAGAAGTGAGCTTCTTGGATCTAGTAGACACATGAGACTCTGTGGGCAGCTCCTGTCTGGAGGGGAGATGGGAAGGCGGAGGGGGTCAGAAGCTGGCTGAATGGACACAAAAATAGAGGGTGGAGAGAAGAAGTGTGCTGTCTCATTAGGGGGAAAGCAACTAGGAGTATATAGCAAGGTGTATATAAATTTTTGTATGAGAGACTGACTTGATTTGTAAACTTTCACTTAAAGCATAATAAAAATTAAAAAACGAAAACAAACAAAAAAAGAAGTAATTGAAGTTGTCAAGGATGTCATTTTACTTGCATCAATTAATGCCCATGGAAACAGCAGTCAAGAAATCGAATGAAGTATTGCACTAGGCAAATTTGCTGCAAAAGACCCCTTTAAAAAAGCCGAGATGTCACTTTGATGACTAAGGTGCACCTTACCGACAGCACGGTCTTTTCAATTACCTCATATTCGCGCGAAAGCTGCACAATGAAAAAGGAAGATGGAAGAAGAACGGATGCATTTGAGTTGTGGTGTTGGCAAAGAATATCGAACATATCATGAACTGCTAGAAGAAGGAACAAACCTGTCCTGAAGGAAGTACAACCAGAATGCTCTTTAGAAGCAACGATGGCAAGACTTCCTCTTGCAAAGAAAACACAGTTTTACTTAAAAGAATGCTGTTTAGAACAAAACTTCTTAAGGTTTGCTGGCATCTTTTTCTTCCAGTTCTAAGAAATACTTCTCTAAGTGTGATGAGTGAGTGAGTTCACATATAAATAGAACAATCTTTAGTCTTGGATTCCCAGAAATAGCAGGATCGCACTGGCAGAAGTTATTTTAATCTTATTGAAACTGCTGTCTATTAAATTGCTACTACTTTCCCAAATTCGGATGTCGGGTCAGCACAGCTGGATTCTCCTACAGGGAAGCTAAGCATGTCCTTAGAGCAGGCATCAAAATATGTTTTGGAAAACATATCACCTTTGATATTTGAAAAATAATATTGCAGGAGTCATTGTAGCTTAAAAAAAAATAGATTTTTCTTGCATTCCTTATTCTATATATGTGAGGTGGGTAAGAACGTTGCCTTTGCAAGGATTAACACCGTGAAAGGTCTTTACCAGCCTGGTAGGGGAGTAGAAGGTGCTTCTATATTGAAGGCATAACCATACTTTGTATCCTCTCTTTTCACCCCTCTCACCTGTCCCAGGCTTCAACACCCAGTCAATTAGAAATTCAAACTACAAGGGGAGAGAGGAGGGAGTTTGTGCCTGGCCCAGAGGGTTTTAACACTGTGAATTCTACTGAGAACAACATGCTGATTGTTCTTTGTTTGCTGAGCTAGTGGGGCCTGGTGCCAATGTAGAGCTGGTGCCTGAGAAGCTTCCAGAGCCTGGTGGCCAGGTGTGGGGACCCAGCAAGGGCTGCCTTCGCCATCAGCTGCCAGGGTGGTGGTGGTGGTGGTGGGACACCGCAGGGCACAATAGAAGGTTTACAAACGTCACTGAACTTACCCCCAAGTTTTAGAATTTTAGAGTTTATCTTATTAGAGAAAGAGGAAGAAAATGGCTACAGTATCAGACCAGTAACGATCAATTCAGATAAAAAATTCCAGGAAGAAGCAGACACTGAACAGTGTATCCCGCTGGACTCTAAACGTTTGACACTTCCAAGGGTGGGAGTCTTGCCCAAATGACAACACTCTTCTTGGTCTTCAGGATGTTTGAACTGCAGTAACTAGGAAGAGCAGAAAAATTGCCTGCCAAAATTTTGGGGGACATTATGGAAACACCCTCTCAACTGCAGGGCTGCCCCCAGGTTTTGAGTAAGAAAGCCTCAGGGAAGACAGCTTCCTTCAAAAGAAGAACTTTCTGGAAAGGAGAAGATAAGTGTTTGCTCCCTTATCATCACATACTTAAGGGATGAAATGCTTTGCAGAGATAATTTTGCTGTGGGTCTTCCTAATGTTATCTATACAGGAGAAAATTTTAAAGATACTTAAAAAAAAAAACAACTTACTTTCTAAAAATGGACCCACACAAAAGTGTTACCCATTAGTGGTTATCTCTGAGTGGTGGGATTGTGGGAGAAATTTTACTTTCTTTTTTTACACATTTCTAAGCTACTTGTTTATTTATTCATTCATTTATACAAAGGCCATGCGTGTCTTTAAAACTCAGGAAAAATATATAGTTCTGCAGTAAAATGAGTTTTAAAATTATAAACTGTATGCTTTTGCCCACATTTTCCTGCACATTTCATTGTGGGCGGATATGTAGATACATTGGCCTTTGAGTTGGCATTCCCTATGTCCTGGGTCCGTGGAGAGAGGGAAGGGAAATGGATTAAAAATACACATTTCCTCATTAATATGACTGGCAGAATAGTGATTATTTTCATAATATCTTGTTCATGGGGCCTTCTAAAGATAGGCACAGAGGGAGAGATTTCTATCTCAAAAAAAGTCTCCAATGCTGACAAAATGCCAGCTGGTTTTCTTTTCCTGGAAATGGTGTTAAGTTCTGCCTTTAGCTCTCCTAAGATTCCAGGCAAAGCTGGGTTATTGCAACATGTACCAATTCATTATCTCCTCCCAATCTGACTCCAGTCATCATTGTCTAGCTTTTACCTTACACCTTCTTTCAATCTTCATTCCACTGGGTCAGAGATGCAACACACGGAAATATCAAGTAACCAGCAAAAAAAAAAACCCAAACCCAGAGAAAACAAAACAAAAGCCCTGTGAGTTAGCTGGGCCTGATCATTGACTCTACTCCCATCTTAAAGATGAGGAGATTGAGACATGGAAGGTTCTGGGATTTGCCCAGAGTCATGCAGCTTCCCAACTTTGCTCTGGTGCTTGCATACTGGGGGTGCCAGAGGGTGGCCGGTGATCCCACCCACCTTGACACAGGCTGCAGGAGCTACTGTTACTCATGCTACAAATTTAAACCCACCTTCTTGTCTAGTCTGCCATTCTAAGTCTCCTGTCTTCACACCACCAAGACCACAGTAGCGCAATTTATTAGGATCCAAGTGGGCTGGTGCCATTCATGAGCTCAATTATATTCTATTTTCTATTATTTTATATACTTTTTATTTTAAATTATATAAGAAACGCATGAATACAAACTCAAACAACATGAAAGAATATAAACCAAAAAGTGAAAATTCTTCTTAACCATCTACCAGTGCCCACCTACCTCCTACCTCAAGACACACACGCACTTGGACTCACTCTCCAAGGCGACCGCTGAGATGATTGGGACATAGTGTACAACACAATTGGCAAAACAGTTTCCTGCCGTAATGGAAGGTGGGAAGAATTGCTATGGACCAGAAGCTGCCACACGCCTCCTGTTCCTCCACTTCCTTCCAGCTTAATGTACCATAAATGTAAGGGCCTATTTTTTTTATTTAAGGGAGAAACACAACAATGGGACTAGTGCAGGTCATAAGAATGGCAAGGTGAGTGGCAATGTGGGTTTGACCAAGAGTGGTGGCAAAGGGAGTGACACACAGGGCACAGGTATGGAGACAGCCCATTCTTAGGTAGGCCTTATTTAAGCACATGAGTATCTATGATCACATCATAGCTTGCTTACTTCTCCACCTCTCAGCCCTTCCTTTGCCATAGATGGGCCCCTTAGACACACCCTTTCTCATTCTCTCAAAGCTGGCCTTAAGAAGGAGAGTTTTAAAAAGTTCTTTCCTAGCACTCTCCAACTCAGTGTCTACTCAACCTTGCTTCTGGTCTAGCTCTGGCCTTGTACCTGGTTTTGATGGTGCAGTTCTAGGATCCAATGCTGATTTTATACCCTGGATCTGGTAAGTGGGTCCAACACATGTCACTGTCTTGGTAACATGCCCGGCACATAAAATTCTCTCAACCTGGTGGCCTGTCCTTGCTCTCACAAGTCTCCTGCCGTTAAATCCCACCCAAGAGCAGAAGCTGATATCCCACAGTGGACCTCCCTGATACTGGGCTCTGTATGACAGAATGAACATCCTCCTGGCATCCACAAATTATCTCTTATCTCCTTAGCACCTCCCTCCTCACTGTGGATGTGTCCAGTTAACTTGTCATGCCCCAAGGTAGGCCAGGTCACACAAGTAGGGAAGAAATGGGCAGCAAAGACATATGTCATGAGGGAACTTTGCCACAGCAATCTACACAATAGGTAGGAGTGGCTGAGAATTGTGGTCCAGAGTACTTGCTTGAGAGCTGGGGAGGAGCTTATGTCATCGAGCCCTCGACACTGTTTCTGTGGACATCCTTTACAGCTATTGGGTACCAGTCACAGGGGTAGTGCCAGATGATCACCATTGTTGCTGGTGGTCCTCTCCATTTACCTGAATACTGTGGTTCACGCACACTATTGCAGCACAAGTCGGGCATGGAACCCTAGGAACAGTGTGTTACAAGCTGCGGAGCAACGTCACAGTGCTTCTCACCTTACACTTTGCCTTGAGGTGAAGAATACTGCACAACCCTGGTAATGAAGAAAGCAAAGAAGCCTGTCATAAAGCCCTCCTGGGATGCCTACATGTTGGTGAGGTCTGCCCTCTGCACCTCGTGTTAGGTTCATTGGCACTGTTGCCACAGGGTACTGATCTATTGCTTAAAAACCGAGGTAATTGTGAGGAAGTGAGAAAAGAGCTTAAGGCTTGCAACAGGAAACCCAGAAAGAGGTTCCAGGTCTGACATCAGCTTTGGGCTTCAACTTCCTTACCTGCAGAGCAAGTGGGATAGGCTACATACCTTCTAAGGTAACTTGGAGCTTTAACATTTAATGAGGCTATGTTTTCCTCCACTAGTGAAACAGGAGAAACTACTCACTTTCACTGTCACTCAAGCCACTCCTGGCCATGTTACCTAGACCAGTAAAACACCTGTTTATACACTGAACCAAGAACATGTTCCTAACCACCACCCAGGAATTTGCTTGGGGATTATCTCCCAGTCAGGTTGATAGATAACTAAATTACACGTTCCTTGCAGGAGCAAACTCTTTACTGTTCCTTTTATCTCTGGGTTAGCACAAAGTTAGGCCCTCAACAATCCATTGCACGAAACGATTAAGACCGGGACATCCTGCCGTTCCTACCTAATCCTCCTTGGAACAAAGAATGCTGTGTGAAAGCTGTGGGGGTTTAAAATGTGTCTTGTAGAAGAGACAAATCTCTGCTGAATCAAGTGACCCACAGTCATCCTGGACTCTGTGCCAAACAGCTCAGCAAAGAGGTCCACACAGGGATCTGCTCAGATGGAAGATAATTGTATCACAAGACTATTCCTCTGCTTGGAAAGTTTTTAAAGTACCCCAGAAGCATGTACAAACATGTCTCAGAAAGCCATTCAAAGGAGCATGATATAATTTGACAGTTTCATAATGGCCTCTGGGAGAGAATACCCAAACCAAACACATTGCTGTTGAGTCTATTCCAATTGATAACGACCCTATAGGGCAGTGTAGAACTTCCCCATTGGGTTTCCAAGGCTATAAATCTTTACGGAAGCAGACTGTCACATCTTTCTCCCACAGAGCAGCTGGTGGGTTTGAACCCTCAACCTTTCGGTTAGCAACCGAGCACTTAACCACTGTGCCACTAAGGCTCCAGGAAGGAATAGGTGTTTCAAATTTGCTGTCTGGAACTAAGCAGGTAATTAAAGCTTCTTACATGTAAAAGACAAGGTTGAATTCAATAATCTCCACAGTTCTTTTTGGCTTTAACCCTCTTTTAGTCATTCATAAAATTAAATACCTTTAGAAATAATAATTTTATACATTATGCTATACTTAGGGAAGAAATTTTTTAAGTCTTTTCTGGGTATATTAGAGACACCAAGAAATCAAAAATAAAAATCTGTGTGGGATGGGAGTAAGGTAATAGAAGAACAAACTCATATCTAGGTTATTGAAATGTTTTCTACTTCCTTATATTTGAATTGGAGCCCTGGTGGTGCAGTAGTTACCAAAAGGTCAGCAGTTCAAATCCACCAGCCAGTTCTTGCAAACCCTACGGGGGCAGTTCTACTCTGTTCTATAGGGTCACTATGAGTTGGAATCAACACGACGGCAACAGGTTTGGTTTTGGTTTTATATTCAAATTGACCCCAGCCATCTTCAAATAATAGGTTTAAAAGAAAAAATTAAAATACACACCACAGAGCTGAAAGTGCAGGGGTATTTCTAATTTTTCCTTTTTAAGCATGATTCAAGAATACAAACAGTGAGTGCTGTTTTAAAATGCATTTATGTGTAACTTCTCCTTATTCCAGAAAGGACTTAATGTGGCGTAACATACATTAAAAGTAAAATTTAGAGAAGAAAAAAAATCAAAGTTGGGACAAAATCTAACAGAGTACCGTGTAAAGGATCAGTATTAATGTTCTTTGTCTGCCTTCACTGAGAGACTCATGTTCAAAGATAGTGCAAAATATCCAGAGGAGTTGAAAAAATAAATAAATAAACAAGAAAGCTTTGAGAAGTTGAAAACTTTTTCAAAGTATTTCTCTCATATGAACATGTCCCCTGTGTCACACAGCTTTTTGAGCATCAGAAACAGAATTTTTTCTACTTTACAAGGGAAGTAATAGATACATGAAGACATTGATGAATTTGCCTGTAGCCACATAACTAGATTTGGCTCTTTTCCTGTAAAAAAACCATCTAACTATGTTGCTTTAAATGTACCCTTTCCTGAAAAAACATTAACAAAAACAACAAACCTGTTGCCATCAAGTCAATGCAGGTTCATAGCTACCCTATAGGACAGAGCAGAATGTCCCATAGGGCTTCCAAGGAGCGCCTGGTGGATTTGAACTGACAACCTTTTGGTTAGCAGCCGTAGCTCTTAACCACTGGGCCACGAGGTCTCTGAAAAGAACATTAGTTGATAAGAATTTTATCCTTATGAATTTAGGTTTTTTAAAATCATTGGAATTGTTAAAATATTCGACATTATTAACAGTTGTAAAAGCTATATTAACCAAGATAATTGATATTGAAGTAGAGACTTAATGAATACAGGAAGTGAGACACGCAGAGCTTTGCGTGGAGGGTGATTCTGGCACTGACAGTGGGAATGGGGCAAAGCTTTGGTCTGAGGCAGGAATGGATTCAGTTTTTTGTTTTGTTTTGTTTTTAGAAATAAGAAAATAAGAAGGAGGCCAGTTTATCAAGAAAGATGTGTGTGAGGTAGTGAACTGGAGGGAACCAAGGTCTAGGGCCAGATGATGTGAGGCATCAGTAGCCCCGGTAGGGAGCCTGGTTTTCATCTGAATGTGATGAGAGGCCATCTGTGGGGTCTGAAGGGGCGAGCCACAGGAAGTGTCCGGCTGAATGAAAACTAGACAGAAGCGGCAGGAAGGGAACCAGGGGGCCTAGAATGTGGGGGTCACAGGATCCACAGGAGAAGAGGAGGTGACCTGAACCAAGAATATATTGTTGGAGGAGATAAGAAACAAGAGGGAGTGGGGGAATGAATAGTTTTACAAGGAAATGAGGTCAGAAATAGAGATGTGACATCAAGACACAAGGCTTTTCTTCAGCAAAAAGGTTGGTTACCCAGGCAAGTGAGTGAGTTCTTCACCAGGCAGGGAGGTGCTGTTAGCAGGTAGGTGGGTGACGTCAGCTAGCAGTTATGTGACACTGGCCAGTAGGTGTGGGGCACCAACCAGTAGGCAGGTCACATCTCTAAGAAGGTGAATCATGCTCGCGGGTAGACCAGCCACCTCTTTGAGGAGGCGACCATCTTCCATGAATCGCTGAGAGGTTCTACATGTGTCTGTGTGTTACATGTAAGTAGTTGGGGGAGGCTCATAAATACATGGTATGAAAAAATGGTATGAGGTTCATGACTTGCTGAAGGGATTCTGCAAATTTTGGGGTGACCCTGGCAAAAATCCAGGGATGGTAGCAAAACAATCCATTGGTACAAGAACATCTGAGCACTAAAGATGAGTTACACAAAGAGGAATATGAGAAGACATGGGTTTTGGTGAGTGAGTAGCTTGGTGACTCCTCTGAATCCCCAGAGACTGCACCACGGCAGTTGACACTGGAAAGCCCCTGGGCTGGTGGCTGAGAAGCGTGGGAGGGCCGTTCAGAGCCTTGAGGCTGGGTGTAATTAGAGGACGTGGGCCCGGGCTGTCATGGGTAGAGTCAGCGATGATATCACTATCATCTAAAGCAGCTCTGGTGAGAAGCCAGGAATGCACTGGCTCCTGCAAATGGGCCTAGAAATCTACCTCCTTGTTCAAGATGTGGGACTTCGGGGCTGAGCACAGACTCTGACTTCTTCCTTTCCAAATATTCTGCATTAACAAATCACCTGCATCCGAATTCTTTTCTGGATTGGCAGAAATCCGTTAGGCCCAGCCTAGGCCTGCCCAGGCAATATGTATGAGCTTCTCCAAACTCTGCGGCCCCCTCTAGCCCTCAAACTTTGTCATGACTGTATTTTTTTAACTTTTGCATTTTACTGTAGTCACATTTATTAAAACCTTCCATTTTGTTTTTTTGTATATTTTTACCTCTCATAAGCACTAACACTATTAAATTACTGCTAATCAATTTTGTACACCTTTTAGGAAAAACGGCTTTAACAGAAGCAACCTTCTGTATATGGCTGAAAAATTACGTCAATATAGAAAGTACACCTTTTATTTTTAATGGATATGAAAAAATACTGCTCCTTTGCCTGGAGAAGGCTACTTGCATGTGTTAAATAAAACCAGTTACATAACCTTCTCCTGGGCTGATTATTTTTTCCTGATAAAATATTTTTTTCATTAATAGAATGCACGCTGAATCATTGAGTGTGTCTGAATTTTTGGTTGGTAATGTAGATTTGTTTCTTGTCTCATCCCACCAATCCTACCCTCAGAGTACAGATGGACATATGTGTCCACCTTGTGTGCACCAAATTCTACCCCCAGAGTCCAGAGGAACATGCGTGTCCCAAAATAATTTTTATCAAAGTCCATATTTTTCCTACCAAAAATTCAATCATTCAGTATCACCTCATACAATACCCTGTAAAAACAGTAATTTGAGGCACACGCCCATTTCTTCTCTTTCAAACAGTTATACAGGGCTCCGCCTGCCAGCAGCACACACTGTGTCAGTGGGAAAGTAACTTCCCAATACATCCCAGAGGCAGAAAATGTAGGTGGACAAATGTATGTCCCATTAATCATAAAAGGCAAACTGACTCAGATGCCTTAGGTTAAGTAAGACAGACTGCATTCATGACAGGTCAGAAATAGGGCAGGACCTGGCCAATTTGCTCATGGCAGAGAAGAAAGGACAGTTGTCTCTGGGGATGAAAATTAACCTGAAACAATCCAAAGCAGCTCAAAGCAAATGGAAAATTAATGGAAGTCTTGGGTATAATTATTATTTTTTTTAATGCTATTTTCTTCCTCCTCTGTAATATACCGGTATTGTTTTGTTAATACACGTGCCTCAGCATCCAAGATTGCTGAGTACTGACTCCAGCGATCTGGCCTTTCAGAGAATAGCCATTGCCAAGACCTCTGAGTCTGGAAGCAGCTGCGGAGACAGCTTGAGGTTGGATGTATTCTGCCGATTATTAGTTTGTGTCTTGATGAGTTCACTCCACTTTCAAGCCACAGGGCTGTACCTGTGTTTTGGTAAGTTTGGGGCGACTGGATCTGTGGACTGTCAGAGCTGGAAGGCATGGTAGGAACCATGTACTTCAGTTCCTAGAATCTGCCACAACTGAGTTCGAATACTCACTCTGCCTCTTGTTAACCGAGCCATCTTGGGACAGTGTCTCAAACTATTAGAGCCGCTATTTTCTCACCTGCAAAATGAGCCCTCTTACAGAACCAACCTCTTAGAGTTACCATCTAAAGAAATGAGACGAAGCAAGCAAAGTACTCAGCACAGTATCTAACACTTGGTAAGCGTCAGCAATTATTATCACTATGGCCAGGTTCCCCAGATTGAACAATAGTCCAGGGATGCCTGAGTTCTGGCGGAACTGATGTAATGTCCAGTTGAGCAGAACCTAAGTTTTCTGGCATTTGGGGCATATGATTATGCATGACCTGTTTGTCCAGTCTCCAGGTACATGATGGCTTGAAGAGTAGACAAAATTGATATTTCAGATGTGTAGTGGAGACCACAGCCAGACGGGCATCAGGAGAGAGGGATTCTTTCCATTGACTCCTACTGCCTCTGCTCCCAGGGCAGACCAGGGATGGGGCTCAGTTCTGACACTTCCCATAGTACTTGGGCACGCACCTTAACCTCTCTGACTTAGGGATAACATGGGTGTAAAGGGCGTGCTTATTTCATAGGCCAGTTGTGAAAATCATGTAAGGCCCTATGTAAAAGTACTTTATAGGCTGTAAAAAAAACCCTGAACAATTTCAAAGTTCAATTACTATCATGACCTCTTTCCTTATCATAGGCATTTAACAAGAACAACAACAACAAAAAACTGTTGCTGACTCATAGCGACCCTGTAGGACAGAGCAGAACTGCCCCGTAGGGTTTCCCAGGCTGTAATCTTTGTGGAAGCTGACTGCTACATCTTTCCCCTGCAGAGTGGTTGGTGAGTTCAAACCACCAACCTTTCACTTAGCAGCCAAGTGCTTAATCATTGTGCCACCAGAGCTCCTTTCTTAAGCACTTGGTGACCTCAAATTGCCCCTGGGCAATCTAAGGCTCCTTGATGCTTGATGCAGAGAACCCCCACATTTCAAACAATAGTCACTTTCCCATCCGAGTGTCCCCATGCTGTCCCATTCCTGCAGAAGGCTGCACCCCACTGTGCACCACAGAAGGATAAGAAACTACTACTGATTACTCCCTAATCCAATACTTCCTGAAAGACCCCATCATAAGATACACCCAGCGCTTGTGAAAAATAGCAGTTCTCAGGTGCCACACACGATTTACTGGGTCAAAATCTTGACGGGAGGAACTT
Source organism: Loxodonta africana (assembly GCF_030014295.1). Classification (NCBI taxonomy): domain Eukaryota; kingdom Metazoa; phylum Chordata; class Mammalia; order Proboscidea; family Elephantidae; genus Loxodonta; species Loxodonta africana. Next base: position 109,109,667 of record NC_087342.1, read on the forward strand.
GGGACGTTTTTAACAAAAGCCACAGCTGATTCTGTGATTGGGCAAGTTTGGGAAACAGTAAACTAATCCATGCAAATAAGTTAGTTAACTACTATACTACTGTATCTGGGCTAAACCCTATTAAAATTTATAGCTTTTAAAATACTCTAAAGGAGTTATACTAATTCTGGAGATTTTGGGTAGGATCCTAGGAGGAATCATGGGTAAAAGGAATTCCTTAAATCACACTGTGAGGAAGAATGTTTATAAAATTCTACATACATTTGTTGTAGTTCCATAGTTTAATAGAGATATGAATATACTTGGAAGAAAAACTACAGAATAATCAAATGATTAGAAACACCAAATAATAAAAAAAAGAAAAGAAATTTAAAGGAATTAAATTCATTTAAGTCCAGAGAAGAACACTTTACCGAGAATTTTTAAATTTAACAAATCTCCATTTCACTGATTCTAAAACAAACATTTCTTTCTTCATATTTTGGCATCTCTCAAATCACAATATTTCTTACAGGTGACTGGCAACAATTTTTCTTACTGGTATGTAAATAATAGAGCTTCTGTGATGGTTAAGGTTGTATGTCAATTTGGTTGGGCCATGATTCTCAGTAGTTTGGCAGTTGTGTAATGATGTAGTTTGGCAGTTATACAATGATGTACTCATCCTCCATGATGTGATCTGATATGACTAGCCAATCAGTTGTAAGGGGAGCTTCCTTGGGAGTGTGGCCTGCATCCAATTTATATGCAGACATTCTGGCAAAGCTTGCTTGCTTGCTCTGGATTTATTTTTTTTTAGAATTTGTATGTGTGTGTGTGTGTGCTTTAACTGAAAGTTTATAAATTAAGCCAGTCTCTCATACAAAAATTTATATACAACCCAGGACAGGAACCATTCCCAAAGCCAACTCTTCAGACATGGATTGGACTGGACAATGGGTTGGAGACGGATGCTGGTGAGGAGTGAGCTTCTTGGATCAGGTAGACACTTGAGACTATGTTGGCATCTCCTGCATGGAGGGGAGATGAGAGGGTGAAGGGGATTAGAAGCTGGCGAAATGGACACGAAAAGAGAGAGTGGAGGGAGAGAGCGGGCTGTCTCATTAGGGGGAGAGTAATTGGGAGTATATAGCACGGTGTATATGGGTTTTTGTGTGAGAGACTGACTTGATTTGTAAACTTTCACTTAAGGCACAATAAAAGTTATTAAAAAAAAATTTATATACACCTTGCTATGTACTCCTAGTTGCTCTCCCCTTAATGAGACAGCACACTCTTCTCAACCCTGTATTCCCTGAGTCCATTCAGCCAGCTCCTGTCCCCCTCTCTCTGCCTTCTCATTTTACCTGTAGACAGAAGCTGCCCACATAGTCTCATGTGTGTACTTGAGCCTAGAACCTCACTCTTCACTAGTATCATTTTCTGTCTTATAGTCCAGTCCAATCCCAGTCTGGAGAGTTGGCTTTGGGAATGGTTCCAGTCTTGGGCTAATAGAGGGTTCAGGGACCTTCTAGTCTCAGTCAGACCATTAAGTCTGGCCATTTTATAAGATTTTGAGGTCTGCATCCCACTGTCTTCCTGCTCCATCAAGGATTCTCTGTTGTGTTCCCTGTCAAGGCAGTAATCAGTTGTAGCTGGGCACCATGTAGTTCTTCTGGTCTCAGGCTGATGTAGTCTCTGATTTATGTGGCACTTACTGTCTCTTGGGCTCATAATCACCTAGTGTCTTTGGTGTTCTTCATTCTCCTTTGCTCCAAGTGGGTTGAGACCAATTGATGCATCTTAGATGCCCACCTGATAGCGTTTAAGACCCCAGATGCCACTCACCAAAGTGGGATGTAGAATGTTTTCTTAATATATTTTGCTATGATTTATGCCAATTGACCTAGATGTCCCCTGAAACCATGGTCCCCAGACCCCTACCCCTGCTACTCTGGCCTTCGAAGCATTCAATTGTATTCAGAAAACCTCTTTGCTTTTGGTTTAATCCAGTTGTGCTGACCTCTCCTGTATTGTGTGTTATCTTTCCCTTCACCTGAAATAGTTATTGTCTACTACCTAATTAGTGAATGTCCTTCTCCCGCCCTTCCTCCCTCCCTCCCCACCCTCGTAACCATCAAAGAATATTTTCTTCTGTGTTTAAACTATTTCTTGAGTTCTTATAATAGTGATCTCAAACAATATTTGTCCTTGGCAACTGACTAATTTCACTCAGGGTAATGCCTTCCAGATTCCTCCATGTTATGAGATGTTTCACGGATTCATCATTGGTCTTTATCGTTGTGTAGCAGTGCATTGTGTAAATACACCATACTTTATTTATCCATTCATCCATTGATGGGCACCTTGGTTGCTTCCATCTTTTTGCAATTGTAAACAGTGCTGCAATGAACATGGGTGTGCATGTATCTGTTCGTGTGAAGGCTCTTATTTCTCTAAGGTATATTCCAAGGAGTGGGATTGCTAGATTGTATGGTAGTTCCATTTCTAGCTTTTTAAGGAAGTACCAAATCGATTTCCAAAGTGGTTGTACCATTTTACATTCCCACCAGCACCATAAGTGTTCTAGTCTCTCCACAACCTTTCAAACATTTATTATTTTGTGTTTTTTGGGTTAATGTCAGCCTTGTTGAAGTGAGGTGGAATCTCATTGTAGTTTTGGCTTGCATTTCTCTAATGGATTATGGCATTTCCTCATGTATCTGTTAGCTGCCTGAATGTCTTCTTTAGTGAAGTGCCTGTTCACATGCTTTGCCAATTTTTTTAATACAGTTATTTGTTTTTTGTTGTTGAGTTTTTGCAGTATCATATAGATTTTAGAGATCAGACGGTGATCAGAATTGTCATAGCCAAAAACTTTTTCCCAGTCTGTAGGTGTCATGGGTTGAATTATGTCCCCTCCCCCCAAATGTTTGTATCAGCTTGATTAGGCCATGATTCCCAGTATCTGTGGTTGTCTTCCATTTTGTGATTATAATTTTATGTTAAAGAGGATAGGGTGGAATTGTAACACCACCCTTACCCAGGTCACATCCCTGATCCGATGTAAAGGGAGTTTCCCTGGGGCATGGCCTGCACTACCTTTTATCTTACAAGAGATAAAAGGAAAGGGAAGCAGGCAGAGAGTTGGGGGACCTCATACCACCAAGAAAGAAACACTAGGAGCAGAGGGTGTCCTTTGGACTCAGGGTCCCTGCACCTGAGAATCTTCTCTACCAGGGAAGATTAAGAACAAGGACCTTCCTCGAGAGCGACAAAGAAAGAAAGCCTTCCCTTGGAGCTGACACTCTGAATTTGGTCTTGTAACCTACTAGACTATAACAGAATAGATTTCTCTTTGTTAAAGCCATCCACTTGTGGTATTTCTGTAATAAAACTATAGCAGTACTAAATGACTAAGACAGTAGGTAGATTTTTTACTTTTTTGGTGAAGTCTTTGGCTGAACATAGGTGTTTGATTTTTAGGAGCTCCCACTTATCTAGTTTCTCTTCTGGTGTTTGTGCGTTGTTAATAATGTTTTGTATACTCTTTATGCCATGTGTTAGGGCTCCTAGCATTGTCCCTATTTTTTCTTCCATGAACTTTATTTTTTTAGATTTTATGTTTAGGTCTTTGATCTATTTTGAGTTAATTTTTGTGCATGGTGTGAGGTATGGGTCTTGTTTCATTTTTCTGCAGATGGATATCCAGTGGTACCAGCACCATTTGTTAAAGAGCTTGTCTTTTCCCCATTTAACTGACTTTGGGCCTTTGTCAAACATCAGCTGCTCATAAGTGGATGAATTTGTGTCTGGATTCTCAATTCTGTTCCATTGGTCTATGTATCTGTTGTTGTACCGGTACCAGCCTGCTTTAACTACCGTGGTTGTATAATAGATTCTAAAATCAGGTAGTGTGAGGCCTCCCACTTTGTTCTTCTTTTTCAGTAATGCTTTACTTATCTGGGGCCTCTTTCCCTTCCATATGAAGTTGGTGATTTCTTTCTCCATCTCATTAAAAAATGTCACTGGAATTTGGATCAGAATTGCATTGTATCTATAGATGGCTTTTGGTAGAATAGATATTTTTACAATGTTAAGTCTTCCTATCCATGGGCAAGGTATGTTTTTCCACTTATGTAGGCCTTTTTTGGTTTCTTGCAGTAGTGTCTTGTAGTTTTCTTTGTAGAGGTCTTTTACGTCTCCAGTAAGATTTATTCCTAAATATTTTATCTTCTTGGGGTCTGTAAATGGTATTGATTCGGTGATTTCCTCTTTGATGTTCTCTTTGTTGGCGTAGAGGAATCCGACTGATTTTTGTATGTTTATCTTGTATTCTGATACTCTGCTAAACTATTCTATTAGTTTTAGTAGTTTTCTTGAGGACTCTTTAGGGTTTTCTGCGTATAAGATCATGTCATCTGCAAATAGAAACACTTCTACTTTTTCCTTACCAATTTGGATGCCATTTATTTCTTTATCTAGCCTAACTGCTCTGGCTAGGACCTCCAGCTTAATGTTGAATAAGAGTGGTGATAAAAGGCATCCTTTTGCTCTGGATTCTTGCAGTAATAGAGCTGATATTGCCAAAAACCAAACCCAGAGTCTTATTATAAGAGTGGCTGAATTACAACGCCAATTGAATTCCCAACCTCAAATGTTGTCTGAAGATAATGTGAGGACATTGATTGGGAAGAAATGGGATCCTGAAACTTGGGATGAGGGCCTATGGACAGATAATCAGAAAGCTGGGGACACTGAGCCCCTAAATTCAATTGAGTCATTCCAGCCAATGGAACCATCCCTCTTACTCCCATCTGGAGAGATTACTCCATCTTTGCCTGCTAACTACTCTCTCCAGTAAAACCTTTAGCCCCTCCACCTCCATCTCATGAGATTAGCCTAGCTGTGTCTAAAGAGCTTTTGTCTGAGATCTTGGCTGGGGCAGCATCTGAGTCATTGTCTGGGCATTCCCTGGGGCAGATGCCTTATAAGACACTGCTGAATGCCCCCAGGACCAACCTTCACCATCATTTTTGCTTCTGCACCTATAACTAGACTTAAGTCCCAGCGAATTCCAAAAGATGATGTACAAAGTGTGACCCAGGAGGAGGTACGCTGTACTCCAAAGGAACTGGTTGACTTTTCTAATATGTGCAAACAGATACCTGGGGCATATGTGTGGGGATGGCTATTAACGGTGTGGGATAATGGTGTGAGGAACATAAATTTGGATCAGTCCGTGTTTATTGATATGGGTCCACTAAGCACAGATTCTTCATTCAGTGTTTCAGCTAGAGAGGTTAGGAAAAGAATCTAATAGTTTACTTGGTTGATTTGCTGAAACATGGATTACACAGTAGTGTACACTAACTCAAGTTGATATACCAGATCTGCCTTGGTATACTGTAGAAGAAGGTATCCAAAGGCTTAGGGAAATGTTAGAGTGGATTTGTTAGGTTAGACCCACAGTCACACACATGGAGTGCCCAGAGGACACACCTTTTACTACAATGGTGAGGAACAGATTTCTGAATAGCATCCCTGAAGACTGCTGTGATTGCTATTTTATGTAAATCAACTTTAACAGTGGGAACTGCCCTAACTGAATTAAGACACCTAACTACAGTGGGGCTGATTGGACCTGGTAGTGATAGGGGCCAAGTGGCAGCACTCAATTGACAAAGACAAGGCAGGCATGGTTACCATAATGCACAGCAGAGCAAAAGCAGTAATCAGAAAAGTCTGACTTGTGTGGACTTATGATGTTGACTACTTAGTCATGTTAACCCTAAGAGTTAACCCTAAACGGAAAATCTACTAAACATTTACTTGATCTGTACAAGCAGAATTCTAGATCAGGTATACAGTAGTCTAACTCAGATTGCCAGAACAGAGAGTCACGGCCCCTCAGTCAATTCACAGACTTGATCCAGTTTACAGACCTGCAACCCCTTGAATGAAGGGGCAGCTGGGTCCCCTTGAGGAAGGACTCCACTATACTGCCAAAAAGTTATACTGTTAATCTTTCTCCCAGCCTTGGAGACTGACTGTTCAATGAGGAAAAGAAAATAATCAGACTTTTCAGGGATTACTGGATGCTGGCTCTGAGCTCACACTAATTCCAGGAGACCCAAAACATCACTGTGGCCCACCAATCAGAATGGGGGCAAATGGAGGTCAGGTTATTAATGGAGCCTTGGCTCATGTTCATCTCGCAGTGGGTCCAGTGGGTCCCTGAACTCATCCTGTAGTGATTTCCCCAGTTCAGGGATGAATAATTGGAGTAGACATACTCAGCAACTTGCAGAATCCCTGCAGTGGATCCTTGATAAATGGCATAAGGGCTATTATGTTAGGAAAAGCCAAATGAAAGCCATTAGAATTGCCCCTACCTAGGAAAATAGTAAACCAAAATCAGTACCACATTCCTGTAGAGATTGCAGAGATTACTTCCACCATCAAGGACTTGAAGGATGCAGGGGTGGTGGTTCCCACCATATCCCCATTCAACTCATCTATTTGTCATGTACAAAGAACAGATGGATTTTGGAGAATGACAGTGGATCATCATAAACTTAACCAGGTGATGACTCCAATTGTAGCTGCAGTTCCAGATGTGGTTTCATTGCTTGAGCAAATCAGTACATCTCCTGGTACCTGATATGCTGCCATTGATCTGTCCAATGCCCTTTTCTCAATTATGGTTTCAAAGGAACACCAGAAGCAGTTTGTCTTCAGCTGGCAAGTCCTGCAATACACCTTCAGTGTCCTACCTCAGAGTTATATCAACTCTCCAGCTCTCTATGTCAAAATTTAGTCCCCAGGGACATTGATCACCTTTCCCCACCACACTGGTCCATTACATTAATGACATTATGCTGGTTGGACCTAGAAAGGAAGAAGTGTCAATGACTCTGGATTTATTGGTAAAACATTTGCATGCTAGAGGGTGGAAAATAAATTCCACAAAAATTCAGGTGCCTTCCACCTTCGTGAAATTTCTAAGATCTCAGTGGTATGGGGCATGTCAAGATCTTCCCTCTAAAATGAAGGATAGGTTTTTACATCTGGGCCTTCCTACAACTAAAAAGGAGGCACAACGACTGGTGGACTTCTTTGGATTTTGGAGGCAATATATCTTTATTTGGGTGTGCTTACTCTGTCCTATTTATCAAGTGACTCGAAAAGCTGCTAGTTTTGAGTGGGGCCCAGAACAAGTGATGGTTCTGTAACAGGTTCAGGTTGTCATGCAAGTTGCTTTGCCACTTGGGCCATATGATCTGTCTGATCCAATGGTGCTTGAAGTGTCAGTGACAGGTAGAGATGTTTTTTGGAGTCTTTGGCAGGCCCCTATTTGTGAATCACAGTGCAGACCCAAGAATTTTGAAGCAAAGCCCTGACATTCTCAGGAGATAACTACTCTTCTTTTGAGAAACATTTTTTGGCTTGTTATTGGGCCTTAGTAGAGACTGGATGCTTAATCACGGGCCACCAAATCAACACATAGCCTGACCTGCCCGTCATGACCTGCTGCTGTCTGACCCACAGAGTCATAAAGTTGGATGTGCACAGCAGCACTCCATCATTAAATGGAACTGGTATATATGAAATTGGCCCTGAACGGGAACTGAAGGCTCAAGTAAGTTGCATGAAGAAGTGGCCTAAATGTGCACAGTCTCCATTCCTGTCACATTGCCTTCCATCTCCCAGTCTGCACCTATGACCTCATGGGAAGTTCCTTATGATCAGTTGACTGAGGAAGAGAAAACTTGTGCCTGGTTTACATGTGGTTCTGCACGGTATGCAGGTACCACTCAAAAGTGGACAGAGGCAGCACTACAGCCCCTTTCTGGGACCTCACGGTGATGAAGGGAAATCCTCCCAATGGGCAGAGCTTTGAGCAGTGAACCTGGTTGTTCACTTTGCTTGGAAGGAGAAATGGCCAGACGTGTGATTGTATACCGATTCATGGGCTGTGGCCAAAGGTTTGGCTGAAAGGTCAGGGACTTGGAAAGAACATGATTGAAAAATTGGAAACAAGGAGCTATAGGGAAGAGGTATGTGGGTAGACCTCTCTGAATGGGCCAAAGTAGTGAAGATATTTGTGTCTCATGTGCATGCTCACCAAAGGGTGACGTCGGTAGAGGAGAATTTTAACAATCAAATGGATAAGATGACGTGTTCTGTGGAAACCAGTCATCCTCTTTCCCCAGCCACTCCCATCATTGCCCAATGGTTTCATGAACAAAGTGGCCATGGTGGCAGGGATGGAGGTTATGCATGGGTTCATCAACATAGACTTCCACTCACTAAGGCCAACTTGGCTAGAGCCACTGCTGAGACCAACGCTGAGCCCCCGATATGGCACCATTGCTCCAGAAGATTAGCCAGCAGCCAGATGGCAGGTTGATTACATTGGACTGCTTCCATCATGAAAAGGGCAGTGTTTTGTTCTAAATGAAATAGACGCTTACTCCTAATACAGATTTGCCTTTCCTATACTCAGTGCTTCTGCCAAAACTACCATCCCTGAACTCACAGAATGCCTTATCTATCATCATGGTATCCCACACTGCATTACCCCAAATCTGGGGACTCACTTCACAGCAAACGAAGTGTGGTAATGGGCCCATGTTCATGGAATTCACTGGTCTTCCTATGTCCCCTACCATCCTGAAGCAGCTGGCTTCATAGAACGATGGAATGGCCCCTAAAGACACAATTACAGTACCAGCTAGGTGGCAACACTTTGCAGGGTTGGGGCGATGTTCTCTAGGAGGCTGTATATGTGCTAAACCAGCATCCAAAATATGATGCTGTTTCTGTCATAGCCGTGATTTATCGTTCCAGGTATCAAGAGGTAGAGATGGGAGTGGCATCACTCAGTTCATTATTACCCCTAGTGACCCAATCTCAACATTTTTGCTTTCTCTCCCCATGACCCTATGCTCTGTGGGCCTAGAGGTCTCAATTCCAAAGGGAGGAATGCTCCCACCTGGAGACACAACACGGATTCTATTGAACTAGAAGTTAAGACTGTTACCCAGCCACTTTGGGCTCTTCATGCCTTTGGAATGACAGGCAAAGAAGAAAATTACTTTACTGGCTGACATTATTCCTACCAAGGGGATATCAGATTGGTGTTGCATAATTGAGGCAAATAAGATTTATGTCTGGAATACAGGAGATCCCTTAGAGCATCTCTTAGTACTACCACGTCCAGTGATTAAAGTCAATGGAAAAACTACAGCAACCCAATTCCGACATGACTACTAATGGCCCATACCCTTCAGGAATAAAGGTTTGGGTCACCCCTCCAGGCAAAGAACCACGTCCAGCTGTGCTGCTTGCTGAGAGTAAAAGGAATATGGAATGGGTGGTGGAAGAAGGTGCTTCTAAATACTGGTTATGACCACATAACCAGTTGCAGAAATGAGGGCTGCAATTGTTGTGAGTATTTTTTCCTTGTATGTGTGCATCAAATGTTTTTGTTTTCCTGTCTTACAAAATATAAGATGTAAATGGAGCTTCTGTATTTTCGGTTGTACGTATGTTAGTTGTATCATGTTGGTGCAAATATGACTTTGCGATTGTCTTTATTTAGAGATTGTGTATGGTTTAAGGAGATGTGTAGAAATGCCAAATTGACAAGGAGTAGACTGTAATGGTTAAGGTTGTGTGTCAACTTGGCTGGGCCACAATTCTCAGTGGTGTGGTAGATATGTAATGATGTAATTTGGCAGTTATGTAATAATGTAGTCATCTTCCATGATGTGATCTGATGTGATCAGCCAATCAGTTGTAAGGGGAGTTTCCTCAGGGGTGAGGCCTGTATCCACCATATATGGATGTTGTGCCAAAGCTCACCTGCTTGCTCTGGATCCTGCATTCAGCTCACCATTACCTAACTTCCAGTTTTGGGGCCTTGAACCAGTGGCCTGCCATATTGCCTGCCGATCTTGGGATTTGTCAAACCCGTGAGCCAGTAGCCTGGCATCTTACCTGCCGATCTTCTATTTGTCATCCTCTGCAGCCCGTGAACAAGTGGCCTGCTGTCTGACCTGCTGATCCTGGGTTTGTTAGCCCCTGCAGCTATGCGAGTCAGAAGAAGCCTCCAGTCTGATGCCTGACCCATGGACCCATGCCTGAGCCATTTCCTTGAGGTAAATCTCTCTCTCTCTCTTTCTCTATATACGTATATATATATACGTTTCACTAGCTTTGCTTCTCTAGAGAACCCAGCCTAAGATAGCTTCTTAATATAATGTCTTGAATACGATGAAATGCTGAAATTGAGCAAAAGATAGTGACGTTTTCCTCTATCTCAAGTGGCACATACAAGTGATCTAGGTGCGTCCTCTTGACTGGGTGACTCCCCTACCTCAGCATCTCAGCAAGCCTGGCCCCACTTGCAGCTCCAACCAGTCCATTCCACTTGGTAAAGCCTGCCCTGTGCACCCAGGCTGCAATGATGTCTCTCTTTTTCTTATAGCTCTTGTTATCTGTAGCATCTTTTTTCTGTTTCCCTTGCTTAGCTCCCTTGTCGATTAATTTTTGTATCACCTCTTCACTTTATTGTGCTCGACTACTAACATAAAGGTTGGTGGTTTGAACCTATCCAGCAGTGTCAGAGAAGAAAGGCCTGGCAATCCTTTGGTAAAGATTACAGACAAGGAAATCCTATGGAGCAGTCCTACTGTGTAACACATGGGGTCACCATGAGTCAGAACTGATTTGAGGGCAATGAGTTTGGTTTTTTGGTTATCACCTTTAAGTACCTTTAAACTTTGAAACTAAATGGTAAACACTTCCAATACAGAAAAGTTGCCTATGTTTCTGGCTTTTCCTTAGGGCCTAATGCACAGTCCTTACTGGCAATATTCCCTAAATATGGATGATGATGGCATTTAAGTAGGGTGACCACATATGTTATCGTCCAAACCAGGATGTTTTGAGAGTGAAAGGGGCACTATGAATATTAATGTGGAACAACAGGCATAAACTAGGACTTTTCTGGACAACCATGATCACTCTACCTACAGAAGTCTTTCTTGCTTATCAGACTACACACTTTTTGAGGGCAGGGACAATGTTATACTCATTCCTATTTCCCCAATGCAAATAGCACAGTGCTTTGTACCTTATTACCCACAATATTGGTATAATTCCTTCTCCGTCTACAAAATAATAAGTTTTAATCAGCCTTTCCAGCCTTAATCCCAAAGATGCTCCAAGTATACATAATTATTTTCCAGGAAAATGGAATTATTTTCCAGGATGAACACACCTCCTTTCTTATTTTGGTGCCTATGTTGATGCTCTTCTCTCAGCCAGACAAAAATCTCTCTATGGTAGGCTGAGTAATGGCCCCCTACACATGTCTACATCTTGATCCCTAGAATCTATGACTATGTTGCCTTACATAGTAAAATGAACTTTGTAGATGTGATTAAGTTAAAGATCTTGAGACAGGAGCTATTATCCTGCATTATCTGGGTAGGTCCAATGTAATCATAAGGGTCTTTATAAGGGGAGCAGCAGAGTCAGAATTCAGAAAGATTTAAAGATGCTATGCTTTTTTTTTTTTTTATGCTAGTGGCTTTGAAGATAGAGGATGGGGCCATGAAACAAGGAATGCTGGCAGCCTCTAAAAGCTGGAAAAGGCAAGGAAAAGGATTTTCCCCAAGAGTCTCCAGAGAGATGCTGCTCTGCTGACTCATTTTACCCTTCTGACCTCCAGAACTGCAAGATAATAAATTTGTGTTGTTTAAGCCACTAAATTTGTGGTAATCTGTTACAGCAATAATAGGAAACTAATACACCATCTAATTTACAAAAACCAATCAAATGCCAGTTCAGCCTGGATCCATTTCCTGACTCCTTCAGCTGAATTTACTTCTGCATGATTTAAGCTCTTCCTCTTTTGGGCCTCTCTTACAGCAAACCTTACTAGATAATGTAGTATAAGCAAATATTTTTCTTATTGCCTATATTAGTCAAAATCTTTTAGATATGTGATAGAAACCCACCTCAAACTAGTTTAAGCAAAGGTAGAATTTATTGACTCATTTAATTGAAAAGTCCAGGGGTACAGATTCAAGTAAACTTGGATCCAAGTGTTCAATGTCATCAGGTGTCAGACTCCATTTCGTGGCCCTGCTTTCCTCTCTGTTGGCTGCATTCCCAGGCAGGCTTGCCCTTTATGGTGACAATGACAACTACCAGCAGCTACAGGCTCATATTCTACCTATTTAGCAGCTGCTGCAGAAAGACTGGCTCTTTCCCAATAGTTTCAACAAAACTTTCCGGATTAAGTTTTTTCCTTATTTGTTTTGGCCTGATTTGGGGCATGTGCTCATCACTGAATCAATTTCTATGGCCAAGGAGTGGAATAGGCTCTAATTTACCAGGCTTTGTCAGAGTTAGGGTGACCAACCCACCCCAGTTGCCCAGGACTTTTCCAGTTTTAGCACTGTAAGTCTCATGCCTTGGAGAAACCCTTCAGTTCAGGGCAAACCAGGAAAACTGGTCGCCCTACGAGTCTACCCTGGATATGAGGGGAGTTGTGGTCAGCCCCACGGACGTCCCATAGACTAGGAGCCAAGGAAGGGTGCTTCCCTAGAGGAACCATTATGAAAAGGGAGAATGAATGTTTGGCAGGGAAAAGCAGCAAAGAAATGTCTTCTCCGTTCCTCTTTCTAGATTAGATGCAGGTTGAGAGTAGGGACTGAATCTTAGTTATTTTTGTCTCCTCTGAAAAATTGAGCACATTGCCTTGTACAAAGGAAAGTCTGCTTCTAATACAATTTTATTAAATACCTGAAAAGTTCCCTTACAGTGAATAATGTCTAACACATACTTAATGATAGACAATACCCTTAGCAGGAATATTTAAAAACAGTTTATAATCTTTTTTGGTTGAGATTCATCAAATGTAGTCTTGCTGAAAAAAATGGGGTGGGTGGAGAATTTTGGTTAAATAAACTTTGAAAATAACTTAAGTACTATGCCTTAGAAGGCCCTTTTTTCTTCCATAGATTTAAGATAATAAACTTATAGTACGGTTTTTGTTTTCGTTTTTTTTAACATTTGATACATACTTAAAAGTGAAACTTAAAATACTGTTCTACTGATTTGAAACTTAACTCCATACTTTCGGTTTTGTTGTTTAATCAGGGCTGAGCGAGGGACAGGAATTGTTTCTCTTCAGGCAGGGTGTGGCTTTTGCTCTGAAATCTTCTTCATGTAATGTCTAACTTCCGATTCATTCCTGCCAGCAATGAGTTACGTATCACAATTAGGCATTTAAAAGAGGAATAACTGCATAAAGAGCTATGTCTTTGATTTTAAAAACAGGGTAAGATTTTAAAACCATTTTATGCTAATGAATACATACTAAGTTTTGATAGGGAAAAAGAGAAACTCCTGCCGACATACAGCTTCCACTTCTAATATTGCCCCTGAAGGCAAAAACTCTAGTTGTAATTAGTTTTTGGGAATTTAGCCAAGTCAGTTCTCTCCGGAGCACAATGTTCCTTTGTAAATGACAGGCTTATACTATTACCTCTAATTCATTTCAATCTCTTATGCAAGATGGGTTTAAAAGTTCTCCACGTTTCTAAGATTTATATGAAATTCCTTTTTCAAAAGCTGAGCTGACAGAATATTATAAATGAATGCTACTATTTAGCCTAACTAAATAAAACAATATTTATATCTAAAAATACCCTGTAAGTGAGGAGTTTATGTTATGTTTTCTTTTATTGTCATTGAATTCCTAGAATGAAGCTACAGTGGACTTTGTGGTGGATTTTCCAGCACCCGTTTCACCTCACTTCCATTGAGAAAAAAGTGAAATTTCGGACAGAGACCTCGGCTCATGCTGTGGACTGAATTGGTCCACTGCTTTACGCAAGCAACACAATTCTACCCAAAGTGATTGAAGGAGATGGTCGCTGGAGGCGTCTCCGAGAGAGAAAACCTGGAAGCCATTTCTATTTCCCAATGAATCATAGGATTCTTGTGACTACTGATAGTCAACTTGGCCACTAGAGGAAGAAGTGAATTCTGTTACTAGCTGATTGGAGAGTTAGAAAGAACCCAGTACATTATGACATTGTCGACCTGCTAATTCACCCAGTGCTGAAGCCTGTCCTACTTCTCAACTTCCTTTTCCACTAGATAATGAATATCCTTATTATTAAAGGTTTTCAGTTGTGGGTGAAATAGTAAATATATAGAAGACAACGGAAGTTTGGGACCAAAAGTTCCTTATGTGTCACTTCATCTGTTCCCAACCATAGTATCTTAGAAAGGAGGAGACCAGATCGCATGGGACTCCCTGATAGCACCAGGCCCAGGCACAGTCCTCCACTACACATCTGATCTACATGGTAGTCAATTCTGGCTACTCTTTAAACCATCATGTACTTGGTGACTGGACAAACAGGTTATGCATATTTATATGCCCCAAACGCCAGAAAATTTAAGTTCCGCCAAATTAGATGTTATATCAATTTCCCTGGAACTCAGTCTTCCCCTGTCTATTGTTCAAATTGGGGAACATTTGCCTGATCGTAGTGATAATAATCACTCACACTTACCATGTGTTAGACACTGTGCTAAGTACTTCACTTGCTTTATCTCATTTCTTTAGACAACAACTCTAAGAGGTGGGTTCTATAAGGAGGCTTGTTTTGAAGTTGAGAAAATAGAGGTTCCAATAAATTAAGACACTGGCTCAAGATGGCTCGATTAACGAGAGACAGAGTATCCAAACCGAGGTGTGGCAGATTCTAGGGACTGAAATACATGGTCTCTACTATCCCCTCCAGCTCTGACAGTCTGTGGATTTAGATGCCTCAAATTCACCAAAACACAGAGGCAGGCCTCAGGCTAGAAACCGGATTAATTTACCAAGGTACAAACTAATTACCAATAGAATACATCCAGCCTCAAACGGTCTCCACAGCTGCTTCCAGACTGGGGGTCTTGGTAATGTTTATACTCTAAAAGCTCAGACCAATGAGATCCACCTCCGACCTCGATTTCTAGGGTCCATCACTGTAGGTACCTAACCCAGATACTGTGCTAGTGGTAGTATTAGGCTAGAATTATTTCCATTAAAATTGTTTCTGCCAAAAAAAAAAAAAAAATTATGGCAGTTTCTGGCAGAATAGCAAGTAAGGAGATATTTTGTACATAAAATTGACAGAAATTGGTAGCTGGATTGAATTTGACGAATGATGGAAAAGAAGATGACAAATTTCTGACTTGAAATGGAAGAATAAAACATAGAAAACCACGCCCTGTGGGATCCAGGCCAAAAGCGCTGTTCCAACATAAATGTGAATTCCAATCTATACCTCCTTCTCTTAAAAAACATTTGGAGGGGAAGGGGTGTGATCCTGGTACATAGGCTATGACAGCTCATTAATACGTCCTTTTTTTAGTTTTCTAGTGCAATGTTTTTCCAACTTTGGTTTGTAATGCATTATAGGTTATAGAATTGACTTAGTCAGTTGTGACTTTTTTTTCCGCTGTACATTATCACGATCTGACAATGTTTAACATGTTCATTGTCTCCTCCGTTAAACGCAATCTCCAAGAGGATATTTTCTTTCTTGTTCACTATTGTCTTTCCGGCAGGTGCTCGAAAAAGTACATGTTAAATGAAATAAAAATACCAGTCAAATGTCATATCCTCAGCGATTAATAGATGTAAAACTAGAGTGTCTTAAAAAGTTCCATTAAATTCAACAATCATTTAGCTAGTACTTACTCTGGCGTCTGGGTGGCGAGAACAGTTCGCGCTTGACTACTAACTGAAAGTTGGATGTTCCAACAAACCCAGAGGCAACTCGGCAGGAAGGCCTGGTGATCTGTTCCCAAAAGGTCACAGCCATGAAAACGTTATGGAGCACAGGTCTATTCTGCAAAACATGCGGTCACCATGAGCTGGAATCAACTCCATGACAAACTGTTTGAGTACTTGTTCTAATCCAGGTTCTGTGTCAGACACGGCAGATACAAAAAAAGACATTATTCTCTCCTTACCAAATATATGCCTGTGTGGCCCAAAGGTTAATTATAAATCTACTTCTGTCGGGTGATTTCTTTTTCTGCAAGTAAGTTTAATTTTACATTCGACTGTTTGACCTACTTTCCAATTAAATGGAGGAGCACAATCTCACACGTGCATCTGCCAAAAGAAGTGCCTATTTCTCAGCCCGTACCCATAACTGGTTCCCTATTGCAAGGGCTGTGTTTCCTGTAACCTTACCAGCAAACTGCCTAGTACCTAACGTTGCTGTCAAAACCTAAACCAAATCTGCTGCGGTGGAGTCCATCCCGACTCACAGCAACCCTATAGAGTAGACAGAGTAGAGCTGCCCCATGGGGTTTCCAAGGAGCGGCTCGGACTGCCAACCTTTTGGTTAGTAGCTGAGCTCTTAACCACTGCGCCACCAGGGCTCCACTTTCCGTGTAAAGGTGAAGGTGTTCAATTTCTATCTCGCCAGTAAGACAGCCACTGATTTGGTAGAACCACTGAACCATTTATCTCAACTGAATCGAAGTCGCTGAAGCTCTCCTGGATTTGTGCTGGGCCCTGAAGCAGCCGAAGTCGTTTTTCCCGCGGTTTCCGAAGCCGCCAGGTGCACATTAGCCACTGGGAGTGGCAGTTGCCCCAGGCCTTCCGAGGAGTCTCTTGGTTTCAGGTCTCCGGAAGGACGCATAGTGACAGAGAGAGGAAGGAACTTTTTCCCTAGAGCTCGGGTGCTAACGAAAACGTCAGCTGTTCAAATCCACCAGCCGCTCCTTGGAAACCCTCTGGAACAGTTCTACTCGGTCCTTTGCAGTCGCTAGGAGCTGGACCTTAACAGGTTTTTAATTTGACCCAGCCAAGCCACCTGCCGCCAGGTGGTACCGGAATATAATCAATCCTAAAGTGAGTCGCATTCCAGCCTGGCCGCGGCATCCAATCCCAGGACGTGTCTCAGACACCGCCGCCCGATCGGCCCCAGCCCCTCCGCGCTCGCCGTCGGCAGGCGCGCACCCCGCAGCCGCGCGCTCTCCCGAGCGCCCCCAGGCGCGAGATCCTCCGGAGGCCCCCGCAGTTCACCGCAGCGCGGACGCCCGCTACTGCGCAGGCGCCTCACGAAGACCTCTGGCGGTGAGGCTTTGGTCTTCCCTCACCGCCGTCTCGGGCCTCCACACCGCCAGTGCCCGCGGGCGCTGGGTTCCGCGAACATCGGGTTCCCAGTGCGCGGAAGGAGCGGCGACGGCGGCGGCATCGGTGACGGCGGGTGAGTGTGAGTCTAGCGCATCCGGCGTTTTGGAGAGAAATGC
This sequence comes from Loxodonta africana, assembly GCF_030014295.1. Lineage (NCBI taxonomy): Eukaryota > Metazoa > Chordata > Mammalia > Proboscidea > Elephantidae > Loxodonta > Loxodonta africana. The sequence goes on from NC_087342.1 coordinate 109,126,998, forward strand.
CCCTCCCCCCAGTCCGCTAGAAGCTTTGGAAATAGAGATGGTACGACCCCCCCCCCCCCCCCCCCGCCACACACACACGGACACATACTCCCAGGGATGCTGGCGGGGACGTCCGCGAAGGGACGCTGACGGGCAGGCAAGTAGTGGGCCGAGGGGTAGCCGGGGCGGTGAGGGAAAAGGAACGGAAACGAAGCAGGTGGGTCTGGAGCAGGGAAGGGCACGCTGTGGTGTTAGGGGGGAAGGGAGAGCGGGGCTGAGAGGGCGGCAGTGGACCGGGTGAAGGCGGCAGGGATGAGGGACAAGGCCGCCGGGACCGGCCAGGCGGGGCGGGCGCCAGGAGGGAAGGCGGCAGCTTTACCGGAACACTGTCGAGGGCTTCAGAGGCATCTGTCTCTATGTGAGATTAGGGTTTATGTTTATATCAGTATTTTTATCATATGATATATGACCATATAATTATATTTAAAGTCTAATTTCCTAGAAAACTAAGCAATAAAAGGTAGCATTTAACCGCCTTTTTTGGGGGGCCGAGCACTGTGTTAAGCGAACCTTATGAGATGGCATCCCCGTTTTACAGATGATGGAAGTCAGGCTCAGCGAAATGAAGTGACTTGACCAAAGGTTTGCTTTTGCACCAGAACTGACTCCAAGAAGGGCTTGGCTTAACCCAGGCGATCTGGTGTACCTGACCCTGAAAATCTGGTGAATGCTGTAGGTGTTCTGGTTTTCTTTATTTTTTCCCCAGAGGTTGCCTCAGTCCGTTTTAAGGAAATTAAGCAATGTGGATCCTTGCTATTAAATTAGTTGTAAAATATAATTTGGGACAAATTTTGATAAAAACACAAGGAGTGCATCTTGGGGATTTTTTTTTTTTTTTTACCATGTAGAAAGTAAGATAAACGTAGCTGTTTTGAAGATAGTTGCTGAAGGATTTTGTGTACCCAGAAGAATTTGAGGATAATTTAGAATCCTAGAATTTTTAGGACCTGGGAAAGTTTTTAGGGAGAAGTAACTTTTTTCCTTAGAATATTAAGAAAATAACTAAGAATAATAATCTAAAGGTGATTACCTGAATTCTTTGTCCCTTGACAATGACACTATTTTAAAGTGTTGTACGAATTCCAACGAGCTCAAACATATCAAAAATCATGAAGATGAAGCAGTTTGGGGCAATGTTTTGTTCTCATACATAAGGAGGCCATGAGTCAGAGCCAACTGGATGGCAGCTAACAACAAGAGTTTCATTATAAATAATGCTTAGAATAAGACTTTTGTATTACAGAATAGATGACGTACAAATGGTGACAAATATCTTTCATTATCTCCTGTCACTGTTAAAATCTAACTTCACATGGCCTAAAAATGTCAAAGATGCCAGACATGCATTCCGTCAGGCAAGAAAATCATCCCAAAGAAGGTAGAATATGTTTTGTTCCCTGAGTTGAAGACCACAGCCTCAGATTTCTGGTTGCTATTGGGATATTTGGATGTAGACCAGATGAGTCTGCTTTATTCTTCCCTTCGATATTCTTTGCATTGAAAAATTATGGGATTTTCAAATATTTTGTAATATCACAACTGTCAAATTGCATTTCTTGAAAACTACTTAAGAACTTCTTAATGGGGATTTGCTTATTGCGTAACACTTCCTGTTAAAATGAAACAGGATGAGGTAGACATAGATCTAAAACCAAAAACCAAACCCAGTGCCATCGAGTCGATTCCAACTCACAGCAACCCTATAGGACAGAGTAGAACTGCCCCGTAGAGTTTCCAAGGAGCACCTGGTGGATTTGAACTGCTGACCCTTGGGCTAGCAGCTGTACCACTTAACCACTATGCCACCAGAATTTCCATAGAAGTAAAAAAAAAAAAAAAAAAGTAGGTACTGCTAATTTATGATGTTCTGGCAGAATAAGCTCTGCTAATAGTTTGGAAATTAATAACAACTAGCAGAGCTTAGGAGCTCTGGTGACGCAGTGGTTAAGAGCTATGGCTGCTAACCAAAAGGTCAGCAGTTTGAATCCACCAGCTGCTCCTTGGAAACCCTACAGGACAGTTCTGCTCTGTCCTGTAGGGTTGTTATGAGCCAGAGTCGACTCGGACGGGCAGTGGGCTTAGAGCTTAACCACATCTAGGCTTACAAACTTATTGAGTTGAGGGCATGAAATTAATAAAGCTACAATTGCTTTCTAAGCTTGGCCAATCACTGGACTTGGCTTCATCATATAAAAGAGAGGATTCTCCTAAATTATTTCTAATATATTTTATAGTTTCACAATGATATCCTAGCACAGATACTTTTTTCTAACATAACACCTTTGTTACTATAATAGGTAAAAGAAAACTAATTTTGACAGTCTGTCCTGTAACACTTTATGTATCCCCATTTTATGCACGAGGAAACGAAAGTTAGAAGGTTACATCTGCCCAAGATCCTCCATCTACTAAGTACATGCCCAGGTTCTTGGATCCTTGAAGTGTGCTAAGAGGTTACTGGCCATACTTGCTGCCGTAGAGTAGATTCCGACTCAGACTCATAGTGACCCAATAGGGCAAAGGAGAACTGCCTTGCAGGGTTTCCAAGGAGCAACTGGTGGATTCGAACTGCTGACCTTTTGGGTAGCAGCTGAGCTCTTAACCAGGGCTCCAGGGCTTACTGAATCCCTGGATAAATAGCATATGTTCCCTGAGCACCCTTCTCACTCGAGGATTTGAGGAAGAAAGGTTTTTATTTGTGACAGAGGTGTGGGCACAGGTTTTTGTTGTATTATTTTGAATATGAAAGGTGGTATAAAACATTTGCACATAGAAACACACAAGTCTGTTTTATGAAGTAGAGTACAAAGTTCACACAATTTTTTTAGATAAAATGAAATCTCAAAGATGTTTCCTGTTTTGTGGCAGAGCATTTCCAATGCATTTAACATCATTTCCTTTTTTTTTTAAATAAATATAACAGTTTTATTGAGATATGATTCACATGCCATACAGTTCATTTATTCAAAGAGTACAGTTTCACAGAGTTGTACATTTACCATAATCAATTTTAGAACATTTTCATCACCCCAAAATGAAACCTCATATCCATGGGCAATTACTGTCCGTTCCTTCCCTACCTCAACCCCCTCAGCCCCAGACAACCACTAATCTATTTTCTGTCTCTATAGATTTGCCTCTTCTAGATATTTCATATAAAGGGAATCATATAATAGGTGATCTTTTGTGACTGCCTTCTGTTACTTAGCCCAGTGTTCTCAAGGTTTATCCATGTTGTAGCATGTGTCATTACTGCATTCCTTTTTATTGCCGCATCGTATTCCATTGTCTGAATATACCACATTTTATTTATCTAGTCCCCAGTTGGTGGACACTTGAGTTGTTCCCATTTACTGGCTAGTTTTTTATTAACAATGTTGCTGTGAATGTTCGTGTACAAGTTTTTGTGTGGACATGTTTTCATTTCTCTTGAGTATATAAAAAATTGCTGGGTTATATGATGATTCTACGTTTAACTTTTTGAAGAACTGCCAGACTCTTTTCCAAAGTGGCTGCACCATTTTACACTCCCACCAGCAATGTATGAAAGTTGCAATCTCTCCACATTCTCACCAACACTTGTTATTGTCTTTTTTATTATTTCCATCCTAGTGGGTGTGAAGGTGTTGGTGACTCAGTGGTAGAATCCTGGTTCAGTGGTAGAATTCTCACCTTCCATTTGAGAGACTGGGGTTTGATTCCCGGCCAGTGCACCTCATGCGCAGCCATCCCCTGTCCGTCAGTGGAGGCTTATGTGTTGCTGTCATGCTGAACAGGTTTCATCGGAGCTTCCAGAATAAGACAGACTAGGAAGACAGGCCTGGCAATCTGCTTCCAATAAAAATCAGGCAGTGAAACCCTATGGATCACAACTGTCCAATCTGCAGTCAGTCATGAGGATGGTACAGGACCTGGCATCAATTCATTCCACTGTACATGGGGTCACTGTGAGCCAGAGCCAACTGAAGGGCAGCTAACAACAACAACAGTGAGTGTGAAGGGTATCTCATTGTAGTTTTGATTTGCATTTCCCTAATGGCTAATGGGAAACCCTGGTGGCATAGTGGTTAAGTGCTACGGCTGCTAACCAAAGGGCCGGCAGTTCAAAACCACCAGGCGCTCCTTGAAAACTCTATGGGGCAGTTCTCCTCTGTCCTATAGGGTCACTATGAGTTGGAATCGACTCGACAGCAGTGGGTTTAATGGCTAATGAAGTTGAGCGTATTTTCATGTGCTTATTTTTATTTACTGGGCAAGACTTCCTGTGTAGGAAGTAACTTTAGGATGTTCTGGAAGCAGTATTACTGAAGACCCTTTATAGGTCACTTAGATAATTGATGATTTTCTTTTGTATACCTTTCTAATACATTTCAGGCAGATTGTGACAGTGAAATACAGTAACTGAAAATTAAGGCTGGTAATTGATTCTGTAGCTATTTCACAGCAATTTGTGTGCATGTAGAGCCTAGATAATGGGGGTGCTTGAATGCCAGGCTAAGGTGTTTGGACTTTATGTGTAGGCAGGAGACCCTTTATTTTTGATTATAGAAGCGTCATGAACAGGGCTATGCCCAGAAAGATTAAGCTGGCACCAGACTTTGGATGAGAAAGGTGAAAGAGATAGAGATAGGAAGCTCAGTTTAAAAATTGTAGTGTTCTGGGCAGGATGTATTGAGGGCTTTAAGAAGTATGCCAACGTGAAGATAGAAAAGAGTGGGCATCTGTTAAAAATGCTTATAAAAATGCAGGTTCCTGACCTGTACCCTATACCTATGTCCTAAATCAGGATATTCTAGGTGTAGAGGCTAGAAGTTGTACTTTTAACAATGATTAATAAGTCTTCTGTCTGCCCTGCTGTATTAGATGATGTAAAGGTAGAATCAGTGGTGTGCTCAGGACAACTCAATGTGACTGAGAGGTTGTTTAAGCTGTTTGAAAGGACTAGGGAACCAAGGAAATAGGGCAGATTTGGAAGTGTAAAGAATGCATTCAGTTGCCATATATCAGGTTTTATGTGCCAACACTTATGTGGCAATGGGATTGGTTCGGATTTTACAAGGGTTATTCAGTGAAAGAGCCAGGGCAGTAAATAATGTTTTTGTTTTTAATGGAGTATCTGTCTTAGTCGTCTTGTGCTGCTATCACGGGAATACCACAAGTGGATGGCTTTAACAAAGAGAAATTTATTCTCTCACGGTCTGTTAGGCTACAGGTTCAAATTCAGGGCATCAGCTCCAGGGGAAGGCTTTCTCTCTCTGTTGGCTCTGGAGGAAGGTCCTTGTCATCAGTCTTCCTTGGCCTGGGAGCATCTCAGCACAGGAACCTCAGGTCCAAAGGATGAGCTCTGCTTCCAGCACTGCTTGCTTTCTTGGTGGTATCGGGTTCTCAGCTCTTTGCTCGCTTCCCTTTTATCTCTTGTAAGATAAAAGGTGGTATAGGCCACGCCCCAGGGAAGCTCCCTTTACATTGGATCAGGGATGTGACCCCTTACCAGGGTTTAACAATCCCACCCGAATCCTCTTTAACATAAAGCTACAATCACAAAATGGGGGACAACCACAGAATACTGGGAATCATGGCCTAACCAAGGTGATACACACATTTTGGGGGGAACATAATTCAATTCATAGCAGCATCATTTCCTCTTAAGAAAATACTTGCCATCTATTTGCTATTTTAAGTCTTCTGTGTTATTAGACAAAAGTATTTGAGTATGGAGAAATAGCTATACCCAGAGAGAAACCAGGGAATTTACTCATTCCAGGCTTTCATGAAGACCTGTATGTTCTTTACATGAGTTCTAAGATTGCTGGAACCTAGGGCAGCTGTTTGCCCAGTTCTGACTGCCTGAGGGAAGAGATGAGTTGTACATAAACATTGTGTCAGAGGGCATAAAATACTGAATGAAAAGGGACGCACCACTGTCTAGATTCTTGCTAGCTTAAATTGCTGAGGTATGATTGGGACCATTTGTCTGTGGGGTATATATCTCTTTTTACCACTCATTAGTTATCAGGGGTTATTATTCTTTCCTTTGGAGAGTGTCATGGATTGAATTGTGTCCCCCCAAAATATCTGTCAGCTTGGGTAGGTCATGATTTCCTTGTATGATTGTATGATTGTCTATCATTTTATCTTATGATGTGATTTCCCTATGTGTTGCTGGGAGCAGAGCTCATTCTTTGGACCTGAGGTTCCCGTGCTGAGAGCTCCTAGACCAAGGGAACACTGATAACAAGGACCTTCCTCCAGAGCCGACAGAGAGAAAGCCTTCCTCTGGAGCCAATACCCTGAATTTGGACTTCTAGCCTACTGGACTGTGAGAGAATAAACTTGTGTTTGTTAAAGCCATCCACTTGTGGAATTTCTGTTACAGCAACACTAGATGACTAAGACAGAATTTGATACCAAGAGTGGGGTGCTGCTCTAACAGATACCTAAAATGTGGAAGCAGTTTTGAAACTGTGAAGGGATAGAGGACTGGCAGTAGCAGAGAAGCGGCAGCAGCAGAGGATCGGAAGCAGCAGGGAAGTGGCAGCAGCAAAGGACTGGAAGCAGCAGAGAAGTGGCAGCGGCAGAGAACTGGTAGCAGCAGAACCAGATGACCAGCGCCTGACAGTACTGGAGCTGACCCATGGAGCGAGAGAGCTGAGTGCCTGTGAGCAGGAGGCATCCTGGTGGAGTGGGGTGCCTCCGGGCACTTATTGGCGGAGCTATAGAGTTTTGGAACACTTGCTCCAGCAGGGCAGATGCAGGTGTGAGGCCCGAGGGCCAAAAGGCCAAGAGACCAGGAAGCAGAGGCTAAAGAGACAAGGAACACAGGAAGCCGAGCTGCCTCAGTCTCAAAATGTATGGCCAGGACCTCTGGAGTTTCAAAGGGTAGAGCCATAGCCTCTGGTGTTTCTAAGGGTGGAGTTGCCACTCACTTGGATAAGGAGAATAGTGTGCCTAAAGTCAAGGGAGCACAGTTGCTATCCCAGTGGCCCTGGAAGGCAGAGCTGAAGCCCGGGGCCAAGGGGCTTCCACTCAGAATCGGGAGAATGTGGCCAATATCTCCAGTCTGGAGGGCAGGGTGATTGTGTAAATTGTCTCAGAGAACAGAGGGGTTATTTTAAAGGCCTGAGGGCTAATCTAATGAGTTCTGCTAACTTGCTTGGTGCCTTTTATGCCATCTTTCTCTCCAGTTTCTCCTATTTGTAATGGGAATGTCTAGCTTGTGCTTATTCTGCCATTGTACTTTGGAAGCAGAAAACTTGTATTCTGCATTTCACAGATGAAGAGGAATTTTTGGATTTTGGACTCGGAGTTGATTTAAGACTGTTGCTATGATATGATGGGTTGAATATGTGTTACATGTGGCTAGGACATGAATTTTGGGAGGCCAAAGGGTAGAGTGTCATGGATTGAATTGTATCCCCCCAAAATATCTGTCAGCTTGGCTAGGTCATGATTCTCTTGTATGATTGTCTGCTGTCTTAGTCATCTAGTGCTGCTGTAACAGAAATACCACAAGTGGATGACTTTAACAAAGAGAAGTTTATTTTCTCACAGTAAAGTAGGCTAAAAGTCCAAATCCAGGGTATAAGTTCCAGAGGAAGGCTTTCTGTCTCTGTCAGCTCTGGAGGAAGGTCTTTCTTGTCAGTCTTCCCCTGGACCAGGAGCTTCTCTGCACAGAAACCCCGGGTCTAAAGAACACACTCTGCTCCCAGTGCTTCTTCCTTGGTGGTATGAGGTCTCCCTGTCTCTCTGCTTGCTTCTTTCTTTTATATCTCAAGAGACTGCTTCAAGACACAATCCAGTCTTGTAGATGGAGTCCTGCCTCCCCAACCCAACTGCTGCCCATCCTCCCTCATTAACATCATAGAGGCAGGATTTACAACATACAGGAAAATCACACAATACCAGGAATCATGGCCCAGCCAAACTGATACACACATTTTTGGGGTGACGTAATTCAACACATGACATCTACCATTTTATTTTCTGATGTGATTTCTCTGTGTGTTGTAAATCCTATCACTGTGATGTAATAAGATGGATTAAAAAAAAAAAAAAAAAAACCTATTGCCGTCAAGTCGATTCTGACTCATAGTGACCCTATAGGACAGAGTAGAACTGCCCCATAGAGTTTCCAAGGAAAGCCTGGTGGATTCAAACTGCCGACCTTTTGGTTAGCAGCCATAGCGCTTAACCACTATGCCACAAGGGTTTCCAGGATGGTTTAGTGGCAGTTATATTGATGAGGTCTACAAGATTAGGTAGGGTCTTAAGCCAATCTCTTTGAGATATGAAAGAGAGAAGCAAGCAGAGAGATAGGGGGACCTCCTACCACCAAGAAGGAGCAGCACGGGGAGCGGAGTGTGTCATTTAGACCTGAGGTTCCTGTGCTGAGATGCTCCCCGACCAAGGGAAGACTGATGACAAGGACATTCCTCCAGAGCCGACAGAGAAAGACTTCCTCTGAAGCCAATGCCCTGAATTCGGACTTCTAGCCTACTGGACTGTGAGAGAATAAACTTCTCTTTGTTAAAGCCATCCACTTGGTGGTATTTCTGTTATAGCAGCACTAGATGACTAAGACAGAGAAGTAGTTTGATTTGTTACTCTGTACTGCTCTTAGTTTCTTAGAAAGGCACTGGCAATGCCAGTCATGCTTCACAGTCAGAAGACAGCCCATCTCAGGAGAAAATGATAGAAAATAAGATCTTGTGCCTTTGATCTTCAGAAATTTAAGTCAGTGATTCTGGGAGGAAGGCAAGGGGAGATGACAGCTTCAATCAGTATTTGAATGACTGTAAGTACACAGATCATCTAGCTGGTATGTTTGAAAGAAAGAAAGTCTAGTTGGGAGAAAGATGAATACACAAGAAATGGCTCATAAACTTAATACTCATTCTTACTAGTTAGCACATAGTGAGTCTGACTGGGTTCCAGACCCCCTGTGCTGACTTCACATTTCTTCTTTTAATCCTCATCCCCACCAATACACTTGCCTTACTGCTGGTCGTGTTTGGGACCTCAAAGTGCATATCCTGTGGCTGTACCTGGGATCTTACTAATCTGAAATAATGAATTCACTCTCCTAACTCTGATCACAACCCTACATCCGTATAATTTCTACAGAATGCTCTTAAAACATCAGTTCTTTGACTTCATCACAACCTTTAGACCAAAACCTTTACTTCTCAAATCTCTGTCAGCTTCAGTTTAGTTGTTGCAGCTCAGATTTCAGCCACATTTTTGTCAATATCTTCAACTTCATTATCCTTCATTATCTGGGAGAATCTCCGGTCTGGGTAGGATTAGCTGCCTGTTTTGTTCATGTCTATGCCAGGGCCAATGAATTGCTAGAAAAAATCAAGCAACAGAGTCACTATAAAAATTCATGTTGCCCACCAATCCTAAAGTTTCCTGGTACTCTCTGTCATTCTCCAAATTGGCTATTTCATTTTCCATGTTTCTAAAATGGAACCTTTCGTAACCCTGTTCCCTCTCAATAATTAATCCTACATCTGCAACACAGAGAAAGCAGCTCCCTTCACCTCAAACCTGTTAGCGTACCTATCCTCTGCTCCTTATTTCCTGTTAAAATGAGAAGGGTATCCTGTCAAACTAGAGAAATTCATTCCACCTAAGTCAAATATCCCTTTTTCTCGGGGATCAAAAAAGATAGAGCCTGAAGGCAGGGGGATTAGTTAGAGGAGAGTTGTTTTTGTAATCAGTGGATAATAAAAAAGAAGGGAAAATCAGGTATAACTCTGAGCTTGGGATATTAGGAAGAATAGTTATATCTTTAGCTGTAAAAGAAAGTTTAAGTGGGATGTGGTGATAAAATTCATTTCAACAGCCGTTGGATTTCTTCAGAAGATACTGGCATCCAATTCCCTGCAAGGCCATGTCAATTTGTTAGTCAGCCTTCTGTGAATACTGAGGCAGATACAGACTGAGGCGGGCCTTTTCCTAAAATAGCATTTATTTCTTATTCTCTTTTTGTATGTCAGTGTTTTTCAAAAAGAACTGATGATGAGAAAATATGGTAGAATCTCCATCTCCTATTTCTGTGGATTAAAGGGAAGTCTGGGGTACCCTAGACAGGCACGTGGACCTTGCCAGATGGAATATACAGGAATCAAATATACTACATTTGTGGAAAGAAATGATGGAACAGCTCAATATCATCAGTCAGACAAGGCCAGCGGCCAACCATGAAACAGATCATCACTTGCTCATATGCAAGTTCAAGTTGAAGCTGAAGAAAATTAGAACAAGTACATGACAGCCAAAGAATGACCCTGAGTGTATCCCACCTGAATTTAGAGACCATGTCAAGAACACAATTGACGCATTGAACGCTAACGACCAAAGACCAGATGAGTTGCGGAATGACATCATACATGAGGAAAGCAAGAGGCTGTTAAAAAGACAGGAAAGAAAGAAAAGACCAAAATGGGTATCAGAAGAGACTCTGAAACTTGCCCTGAAATGTAGAGCAGCTAAAAAGATTGGAAGAAATGATGACGTGAAAGAGCTGAACAGAAGATTTCAAAGGGCAGCAAGAGAAGACAAAGTAAAGTATTATAATGAAGTGTGCAAAGACCTGGAGTTAGAAAACCAAAAGGGGAGAATGTGCTTGGCATTTCTCAAACTGAAAGAACTGAAGAGAAAATTGCAATATTGAAGGATTCTACAGGGAAAATATTGAACGAAGCAGGAGCATCAAAAGAAGATGGAAGGAATACACAGAGTCACTGTACCAAAAAGAATTGGTTGACGTTCAGCCATTTCAGGAGGTAGCATATGATCAAGAACCGATGATACTGAAGGAAGAAGTCCAAGCTGCATGAAGGCATTGATGGAAAGCAAGCCTTCAGGAATTGACAGAATACCAACTGAGATGTTGCAACAAGGGGTTGCAGTGCCAGAGGTATTCACTCGTCTATGTCAAGAAATTTGCAGGACAGCTGCCCAGCTGGCTGACTGGAAGAGATCCGTATTTGTGCCCATTCCAAAGAAAGGTGACCCAGAAGACTGTGGAAATTATCCAAAAGTAGGTCTTATCTACTATATAATCAGTAAATAACATTCTCCCACCCTCCCTCCCTCCCCCTTCTCATAACCACAAAAGAATGTGTTCTCAGTTTAAACTATTTCTCAAGATCTTATAATAGTGGTCTTATACAATATTTGGCCTTTTGCAACTGACTAATTTTACTCAGCATAATGCCTTCCAGGTTCCTCCATGTTATGAAATGTTTCACAGATACCTTACTGTTCTTTATCGATGTGTAGTATTCCATTGTGTGAATATACCATAATTTATTTATCCATTCATCTGTTGATGGACACCTTGGTTGCTTCCATCTTCTTGCTATTGTATACAGTGCTGCAGTAAACGTGGGTGTGCATATATCTGTTCATGTAAAGGCTTTTATTTCTCTAGGATATATTCTGAGGAGTGGGATTGTTGAGTCGTATGGTAGTTCTATTTCTAGCTTTTTAAAGAAATGCCAAATCGATTTCCAAAGTGGTTGTACCATTTGACATTCCCACCAGCAGTGTATAAGTGTTCCAATCTCTCCGCATCCTCTCCAACATTTATTATTTTGTGTTTTTTGGATAAATGCCAGCCTTGTTGGAGTGAAATGGAATCTCATTGTAGTTTTAATTTACATTTCTCTAATGGCTAATGATCGAGAACATTTCCTCATGTATCTGTTAGCCACCTGAATGTCTTCTTTAGTGAAGTGCCTGTTCATATCCTTTTCCCAATTTTTAATATGGTTGTTTATCTTTTTGTGGGTTGAGTTTTAGCAGAATCGTGTAGATTTTAGAGATTAGGCGCTGGTCAAAGATGTCCTAGCTGAAAATTTTTTCCCAGTCTGTAGGTGGTCTTTTTACTCTTTTGGTGAAGTCTTTAGATGAGCATAGGTGTTTGATTTTTGGGAGCTCCCAGTTATCTGGTTTCTCTTCATCATTTTTAGTAATTTTTTTATTCCATTTATGGTTTGTATTAGCGCTGCTAATGTTGTCCCTATTTTTTCTTCCGTCATCTTTATCATTTTAGACTTTATGTTTAGGTCTTTGATCCATTTGGAGTGAGTTTTGGTGCATGGTGTGAGGTATGGGTCCTGTTTCATTTTTTTGCAAATGGATATCTAGTTATGCCAGCACCATTTGTTAAAAAGACTGTGTTTTCCCCAATTAACTGACACTGGGCCTTTGTCAAATACCAGCTGCTCATATGTGGATGGATTTATATATGCGTTCTCAATTCTGCTCCATTGGTCTATGTGTCTGTTGTTGTACCAGTACCAGGCAGTTTCGACTACTGTGGCTGTGTAATGTGTTCTAAAATCAGGTAGAGTTAGGCCTCCCCCTTTCTTCTTCTTTTTCAGTAGTGCTTTATTTATCTGGGGCCTCTTTTCCTTCCGTATGAAGTTGGTGATTTGTTTCTCCATCACATTAAAAAATGTAGTTAGAATTTGGATCAGAAGTGCATTGTATATATAGATGGCTTTTGGTAGAATAGACATTTTTATAATGTTAAGTCTTCCTATCCATGAGCAAGGTATGTTTTTGTACTTACATAGGTCCCTTTTAGTTTCTTGCAGTAGTACCTTGTAGTTTTCTTTGTATAGGTCTTTACATCTTTAGTAAGATTTTTTCCTAAGTATTTTATCTCACTGGGGGCTACTGTGAATGGTATTGATCTGGTGATTTCCTCTTCAGTGTTCTTTTTGTTGATGTAGAGGAATCCAAGTGATTTTTGTATGTTTATCTTGTAACCTGACACTCTGCTGAACTCTTCTATTAGTTTCAGTAGTTTTCTGGAGGATTCCTTAGGGTTTTCTGTGTATAAGATCATGTCATCTGCAAATAGAGATAATTTTACTTCTTCCTTGCCAATCTGGATGCCCTTTATTTCTTTGTCTAGCCTAATTGTTCTGGCTAGGACATCCAGTACAATGTTGAATAAGAGTGGTGATAAAGGGCATCCTTGTCTGGTTTCCATCCTCAAGGGAAATGCTTTCAGGCTCTCTCCATTTAGGATGATGTTGGCTGTTGGCTTTGTATAGATGCCCTTTATTATGTTGAGGAATTTTCCTTCAATTCCTATTTTGCTGAGAGTTTTTATCATGAATGGGTGTTGGACTTTTCAAATGCCTTTTCTGTATCAATTGATAAGATCATGTGGGTTTTGTCTTTTGTTTTATTTATATGTTGGAATACATTAGTTGTTTTTCTAATATTAAACCAATCTTGCATACCTGGTATAAATCCCACTTCCTCGTGGTGGATTATTTTTTTGATACGTTGTTGAATTCTATTGGCTAGAATTTTGTCGAAGATTTTTGCATCTATGTTTATGAGGGATATAGGTCTGTAATTTTCTTTTTTTGTAGTGTCTTTACCTGGTTTTGGTATCAGGAATATGCTGGCTTCATAGAATGAGTTAGGTAGTATTACATCCTTTTCTATGCTTTGAAATACCTTTAGTAGTAGTGATGTTAACTCTTCTCTCAATGTTTGGTGGAACTCTGCAGTGAAGCCATCCAGGCCAGAGGTTTTTTTTTGTTGGGAGTTTTTTGATTACCTTTTCAATCTCTTTTTTTCTTATGGGTCTATTTAGTTGTTCTACTTCTGATTGTGTTAGTTTAGGTAGGTAATGTGTTTCTAGGAATTCATCCATTTCTTCTAGGTTTTCAAATTTGTTAAAGTACAATTTTTCGTAGTAATCTGATATGATTCTTTTCATTTCAGTTGGGTCTGTTGTGATATGGCCCATCTCGTCTCTTATTCTGGTTATTTGTTTCCTTTCCTGTATTTCTTTAGTTAGTCTGGCCAATGGTTTATCAATTTTGTTAATTTTTCCAAAGAACCAGCTTTTGGCTTTGTTAATTCTTTGAATTTTTTTTCTGTTCTCTAATTAATTTAATTCTGCTCTAATTTTTATTATTTCTTTTCTTCTGGTGCCTGACGGATTCTTTTGTTGCTTGCTTTCTATTTGTTCAATTTGTAGGGACAGTACTCTGATTTTGGCTCTTTCTTCTTTATATATGTGTACATGTATCAATATAAATTGACCTGTGAGCACTGCTTTTGCTGTGTCCCAGAGGTGTTGATAGGAAGTGTTTTCAATCTCGTTGCATTCTATGAATTTCTTTATTGCCTCCTTAATGTCTTCTATAACCCAGTCTTTTTTGAGCAGGGTATTGTTCAGTTTCCATGTATTTAATTTCTTTTCCCTGATTTTTCTGTTATCAACTTCTACTTTTATGGCCTTATGGTGTAAAAGACCTCTTTAAAGTATTAAAGAGCAAAGATGTCACTTTGAGGACTAAGGTGTGTACCTGACGCAGGCTGTGGTATTTTTCGTCACCTCATATGCATCCAAAAGCTGGACAGTGAATAAGGAAGACTGAAGAAGAATTGACGTTTTTGAATTATGGTGTTGGCAAAGAACATCGAATATACCGTGGACTCCCAGAAGAACAAACAAATCTGTCTTGGAAGAAGTACAGCAGGAATGCTCCTTGGAAGCAAGGATGGTGAGATTTCACCTCACGTACTTTGGACATGTTATCAGGATAGCCCAGTCCCTGGAGAAGGACATCATGGTTGATAAGGTAGAGGGTCAGCGAAAAAGAGTGGCTGCAACAATGGATTCAAGCGTAGCAATGATTGTGAGGATGGCACAGGACTAGGCAGTCTTCTGTTCCGTTCCGTTGTACATAGGGTTGGTGTGAGTTGGAACTGACTGAATGGCACCTAACAACATCAGGGCACTAGTTATTAAACTAGATAAATCATCCATCTCTGGAACCTCAGGAAACCAAATAGGAGTATTTATGTGGAGTTTAAGAGTGACATGTTTTCCCTTCAGAGTGTAAGGATGGGATAGGAAATATATAAATAGGAAATTAGACAAGTAAAGGCAATTTTCATTTTTTCCAATTTAGTTTTATTCGGTTATCTTTCAATGAATGTTATTGTTTAATTTTTAAGTTGATATAGGGAAGCTGACATATAAAATGCTTTTAAGTGTTGATTCCCTTCTCCTAATAGCTAAAATTCTGAAACTTAATCTAAATCAAATATTGTTACTACTTATAAATCATGGTTTTTTTGTTTTTTGTTTTTTTTTTAGGAACACTGATTGCTCTTCTTCACCATGTTAATGATGAAGTTATTAATAATATTTATATTTTATGGACTTATAACTGGTTCTAGAGGTAACTCTTCTTATAGTTTGCCACCCAAGTTACTACTCGTTTCCTTTGATGGCTTCAGAGCTGACTATCTACAGAACTATGAATTTCCTCATCTTCAGAATTTTATTAATGAAGGTGTCTTGGTAGAACATGTTAAAAATGTTTTTATCACAAAAACATTTCCAAACCACTACAGTATTGTGACAGGCTTGTATGAAGAAAGCCATGGTATAGTGGCCAACTCCATGTATGATGTAGCCACAAAGAAACATTTTTCTGACTCTAACGACAAGGATCCGTTTTGGTGGAATGAGGCAGTACCTATTTGGGTGACCAATCAACTTCAGGGAAACAGATCAAGTGCTGCTGCTATGTGGCCTGGTACTGATGTACTCATTCACAATACCACACCTTCCTATTTTATGAATTATAACTCTGCAGTGTCATTTGAAGAGAGACTAAATAATATTACTATGTGGCTGAGTAATTCGAACCCACCAGTCACCTTTGCAACACTGTATTGGGAAGAACCAGATGCAAGTGGCCACAAATATGGGCCTGAAGATAAAGAAAACATGCGTACAGTATTGAAAGTAATAGATGATCATATTGGTTACCTAGTCCAGAAACTCAAAATGTTAGGATTGTGGGAAAATCTTAATGTGATCATTACAAGTGATCATGGGATGACCCAGTGTTCTAAGGAAAGACTGATAAACTTGGACGGCTGCATCGATCATACAAACTATGCTCT
Organism: Loxodonta africana; assembly: GCF_030014295.1. Lineage (NCBI taxonomy): Eukaryota > Metazoa > Chordata > Mammalia > Proboscidea > Elephantidae > Loxodonta > Loxodonta africana. Next base: position 109,143,003 of record NC_087342.1, read on the forward strand.
TATAGATGCGTCCCCCGTTGCTGCAGTACTTCCCAAAATAAGTAAGTAAACTTCTAGCCTAAGGATGCTGTGATTTGAATGGGGCAATTGATCGAGGATGGGGAGTTGTGTAAAATAATGAAGCTTCTGGCTTTTTGTAGTTCAGGACCACAGACAATTATACTTACTTAGAGTGAGATTATGTATTTTTTTCCCATAGTTTGCAAGTTTTAGGCAATCGAATTAAGGTTTGGGTTCAAAGTGATTATTTCTTTGCATTTTGAAATATTTCTTAATTATTCACACTAACAGAAAGAGGGACTATTTATCCTTAAAAACATCTGGGATTTTTGTGTGAGATGTACCTTTCCTCTACTGATTTTACATTTAGATTTCCCTAGAAAGTTAGACCCGAAAAGTATCCCCTTTCTATAAAAGGCCACCAGGGATAATCCACAGAATGAAAGAGAGATGTATGTGTGCATGCACATGTATGTGTGTGTGGTATATAAATATAAAAAGATACACATGTATGTGTCTGTCATCAGCCCTCAGGACTGTCACATAATTATTATTGCTCTTTAAGAATTAAAAAGTGACTTAGTAGATGTCATTGTTCAGAATTTATTTCCATCTATTCAAAGCTCTTTTTTCCTTATCAGGCTACCATAACTTTTTCTTCCTTGCTATTTCTTTTTCTTCCAGATAGAACAGAGGTTTATAACCAACTGAAAGCCTGTGACCCTCACATGAACGTTTATCTCAAGGAAGATATTCCTGCAAGATTTCATTACCAACATAATGATCGCATTCAGCCTATTATTTTGGTTGCTGATGAAGGCTGGACAATTGTGCAAAATAAAACGTTAACAAAATGTAAGTATTTAGGGTATTTCTTTTGTATCCTAGAGATAAATCACAATTGTGACACTGTGTTAACGTGGTACTTTGATTTAGAGATGCTTACATGATACAACGGGTTCAATTTTTGACTAGATAATTTTCATGTATCCATTCGATAGCAGTTTATAATTAACATTGAACCCTTAGATTGGAAGGTTGGTTGTCCATTAATAAGGGTAAGAGTGCAGTTTTACTTTCTTACCGTGACTGTAGTTCCTGTCAGTAACTTTCAAGGTTGGTTCTCCTGATTTGTAGAAAATAAAAAAGAGAGAAGTAAAGAAACAAAGTAAAAGGGGATTGTTGTTATTAACTGCCTTCAGGTCAGCCCCAGACTTGGGGTGACTCTGTGCACAATGACATCAGATCGTAGTGATGTGTTGGGTTTTCATTGACTGATATTTGGAAACACATTACCAGGCCTTTCTTCCTAGCCTTAGTTGGGCAGCTTTGTTGAAACCTGTTGAGCATCTTAGTGACACGGAAGCCTCCACTGACAGACGGGTGGTACTGCACTTGATGTGCATTGGCTGGGAACTGAATGGAAAGCAAGAATTCTACCACTGAACCACCACTTCCCTAAAAGGGGATTAACTAATTCAAAGTCCTTTTTATTTTTTTGTGTTAAAAAAATTTGTCCAAGAATCCCTACGCCATTTCTCAATGATGAAATCATTTACCTGAATGCCACAAGTATTTAGAACACTGGCAATACCAGAGATTAAACAAATAAAACTCAACCAAGTAAACAAAATACATGTCAAAAGCTCTCCTAAAACTGAGGAAACTTAGAGAAGAATCTTACAAGTCTTCTTCATTCGGAACTTATTTATCCTTATTTTGCATTCAATTTGAATACTTTTTTAAAAAATCTGATTTTGTGGTCTACAGCAGGGGTCAGAAAACTTTTTCTATAAAGGACCAGATAGTAAATATTTTAGGCTCTTGGAAGAGCTAGCCTCTGTCTCAACTACTCCACTCTGCCCTCGTAGTTCAAAAGCAGCCATAGACTGTATGTGAATAATGGCATGACTATGTTCCAGTGAAACTTTGTTTATAAAAACAGGTGGTAGGCTGAATTTGGGCCTTCAGCTGTACTTTGCAAATCACTGGTTTATAGCAGATCAGAAGCATCAGGCAAAGATAAGACCTAAGGGTCAATGGAATTTATATATTATTTACATTTCTGTTGTTTTATATACTGCTTGGATATGCATATATATATATGCATATGCATATATATATATGTGTGTGTATGTTGTTAGGTGCCGTTGAGTCAGTGCCAACTCACAGTGACCCTATTGGACAGAGTAGAACTGCCCTGTAGCATTTCCAAGGAGCAGCTGGTAGATTCGAACTGCTGACCTTTTGGTTAGCAGCTGTAGCTCTTACCCACTGGGCCACCAGGGCTCCATATATGTGTGTGCGTATCTATACACACACATATGTATATACATATATATACACATACATATGTATATACATATATATACACGTACATATGTATGTATATATATATACACATACATATGTATATTTGTGTATGTATGTTTATAGTATTGAAATAATATGTATGTGTAATATATCTGCCTTTTTATCTTATTGGGCACGTGTTCTTTTTACTACGAAATATCTAAAGCGTACAAATAAAGAATAACAAACACTGATGCACTCATCACTCAGCGACCTATACTAAATATAAAAGTGGAAGCTTATTAAATGTAACTAGTATACAGTAAAAGGCAAAATTTGTTTAAAAAAAAAAAAACTAAAGATTGGGCATCTGGTATGGGAATTACATCAAGGACTATCACGTTTTTTCTTTGAGTCTGACTTTTATTAGACTAACAAGTTGGAGTCATCTGGTTAGATTTCACATTCAATTTAAGAATGCCTTCTGCAACATTCTCAGTTAAATGGCCCTGCTGATGTTAGGGTATTTGTTAACTGTAAGTAAACCAGTAGGACATTCTGTAATCTTGTTTCTTATATTGTATCGCAGGAGCAGTTGAAATAGGTAAGGCTGTAGATTCACTTCTTCCTCATCCACTGCCTTACTCACTTCTGTTTCCCCACTTATCCTGGACCCTCAGCTGTACCATTCTTGCTGTCACTGGTGCTGTTTGCAGTGGGCTTTTGCAGACGGTGCTGGAGATTGACAAGTGGAGTAAGTGGGGCTAGGGCTGAAACATAAGTATATCAGGTTGAGAAGTAGTGTTAAAGCCTGAGGCCATGAAAGATTGGGAAAGTGGTAGATAAGGGGGAGAGAAGGATGTGAAATAGGAAGTGTGGCCCAGTAGAAGAAAATGGAAATTTTTATTTCTGACCCCTGCCTGGTGCAACTCACCGGAATGTCAGTGGATGGGAATTATACTGGCAAGAATCTGTTAATACTTATATTTTGTTGTTGCTCTTTAGTTGCCATCTAGTCACTTCCAACTCGCAGAAATCACATGCGTTACAGAGTACAACTGCTCCACAGGGTTTTCTTGGCTGTAATCTTCATATAATCACTAGGCCTTTTCTTCCACGGTACCGCTGAGTGGGATCAAGCCACCAACCTTTAGATTAGTAGTCAAGCTCAAACCATTTGCACTACCCACGAACCTGTACTTACACTTACCATTGTTGTCAAGTTAATTCCAACTCATGGTAACCCCATGTGAGTCAGAGTAGAACTGTGCTCCGTAGAGTTTTCAATGGCTGATTTTTCAGAAGTAGATTGTCAGGCCTTTCTTCTGAGGTGCTTCTAGGTGGACTTGAACTGCCAAACTTTTAGTTTGCAGCCAAGTGTGTTAACCATTTGTACCAGCAAGGGACTAGAAAGAAGTCATTTTGTGACAGAAAATCTGATCTTGTTCACTAACATCATTTTTTTCTTCTTCAGTAGGTGACCATGGTTATGATAATTCATTGCCTAGTATGCATCCGTTTTTAGCTGCCCACGGTCCTGCATTTCACAGAGGCTACAAGCACAGCACCATTAACATTGTGGATATCTATCCAATGATGTGCCACATCCTGGGATTAAAGCCACAGCCCAATAATGGAACCTTTGGTAATACGAAGTGTCTGTTAGTTGACCAGTGGTGCATTAATCTCCCGGAAGCCATTGGAATTGTTATCGGTGTGCTTTTGGTGTTAACCACTCTAACGTGCCTCCTAATAATCATGAAGAATAGACTGTCTGTCCCACACTCGTTTTCCCGACTTCAGCTACAGGACGATGATGATGATCCTTTAATTGGGTGACACATGCTGAGGGTTTTTGTAAAGTGTCTTCAGTTAGTCACAAAACTAAGGATACGCCCAAGGAATGGTATTGTAACTACGAACAAGTCACTCTGAAAGACAAAAAAGCTAGACCAAGCATGCTAACGTTTTTTGTTTTTTATCGTGTTTGGTGCATTAGCCAATATAAATAACCCTGACTATAGTAAAAATTGCTTGTAAATCATTATTGATTAACACAATGTATTTCTCTACCTAGAAACATCTTTTGAGAAGAATACTCCCTCTGCTTTTTTGTTTGTGTTTGTGTGATAAAGATGAGATACATCTTTAAATGAGACCATAACAAAATTTAGTGGGAGTGCATTTATAATAAATTTGTATATTTGTAAATGGAAGGACAGAAATCCTTACACAGTTCTTGAATTTTGTGTATCAGGGAAGAAATGTTTCCTATATTTTTATATTTATATTTAATAGAGTTTGTATCCCAAGTAAACACTTGAGGTAGGAAATTCTCTGTAGTGGTTCATAAGATTGGTTAACCAGGTGGATGAGATTGAGCATATGAATAAATTATTTTAAGGAAAGCTATTTAAAAAAAAAATGTCATACAAAGCCTCATTTGTTACCATTGTGTCTTTTTTAAGACACAAAAGCTGTTGCAGTCTTCCCGTTTTATATTTTGAAGATAATTGCTAATAAGAAATTCAGAATGGAGAAAAGTACTGAAGGCATTTGGTTAATGCTTTTGTGTAAGTTATTTAACTGGGTGTGTTTGCCTGTGTACACACGCACAGATGTCTTGACTTATAGAAGGAAGTCAAAAGGTGAATTGGGCTATAGTTAGGCTTTCACGTTCCTGTAAAACACAGCTCTCAGGAAAGGTTATTTTTGCACTTCATATTTGTTTACTTTCTCCTAACTCACAAGTTAAAATCATAGTTTAAAAAAAAATCATTAATTTTCTTTACCATTTTTAACTTTCTCAAGTTGTTTATTGCAACAGAAAGTATCCAAGTGCTGCAGAGAAATTTATCACCTGGTTACAAATCTGGTTTTGCTTGAGTCCGGATGAGGAAGAGAGACCTTTTTGCCTTATATCTTACTCATTAGGGCAGTTAAGAGATTGAAAATGGAGTGTGTGTACCACTTGACCCTTCACATCATTCGTATGTACATCAGAGTAAACTGAGAACTCTGATAACGTTCAATAGCCTGAGTGCTGCCTCTGCTTTTATTCTCCAGTCTTTGGATCACAGAAATAATCACTCTGCTTGTATCTTTTAACATGCTTGTTCAGAGTCAAGGATTTATTGTGAAGAGCTATCATCCTACTTTGCTAGGTGGTACTGTCTAATAATTAAAAATTAATATGAAGAAACTGAGTTACAACAGACCAGGTTTTATCTAGCAGGGGAAAAACTGGGTTCAAGAATCACTCAGGACTTGAGACAAGCAATTAGTATTCATACTGTGATCTTTAAAGTTTCAACAATATGAAATAAATTTGGTCAGTGTTTTGCAGTTGCAAAAATAATGCACAGTGAATATGCAGCATAATTAAAGGTTGGTTATCTGTGATGGTGAAGACTAACAGTGATGCCAGTGAAACATTAATTCATCTTCTTGGATTAATGCTGATTTCCAGAGCCTGGTCTCTGGTGCCTTTTGCGTTTGGAGCCCTTGAGAGGTCTTTCCATACGTTGTATAAGTAATCCATGCTACTGATCATAGGAGCTGATTGCATTAAGAACACCATAATAGATAAATGAAGTGAAACCAATAGGAGTAATTTTGCTTCTTGGCAAATTTTGATTTTTTTTTTTCCTTCACATAAAACAGTTACGCTATAGGTTAAGAGATCATTTGAATGAAAGAATAGAAAAATTCCTTTCTAATTCAGTTTTAATTTTTTAAAAAATAATTTAACTGTCACATTTAAAGATTTTTTTTTTCCTTGAAGTAGTGGACATAATTTGAAGTGTCCAAAATAGTAGCAGAATATTTTATACTAATTGGGTAGATCTTGGTCTTTGCAGTGGTGTGAGTTTTAGTGATTGCTTTAGCTTGGTTGGTGGTTATGAGTTTCAGGTACACGGAATCCAGCCTGTAAGTGGGTTTTACATGTGATGGAATAAGAAGGGATGGCCTATCAGTGTCTTAACCCTTTTAACAAAAGACATTTACCTATTTGTCTTTCAGTTCATTCTCAAAAGATTAACTTTATTTTAAATGAGATAACTTGCTTTTATATGTATATGTTGATGGGATGAGAAGAACAGTATTTGATAAAAGAAAAGTTTATTTATTATTATATTGAACTTTTGTGTTAATTGGTGTCTTTAAAAACACCACTGTCCAAGCCACTGACTCCTCTAGTACACTGAGAAAATCTTTTGGTAAAGCTAGCCTTTTACAGTAAGGCTTCTATATGTATTTTTTCAAATAATGGACTAATACGCTGCAATGCTTTTGGGTGGTAGAAAGTGTTTGGCTCCAGAAAACATTCAGTTGCTTCTGAGAACAACAGCCAGAAGTAACATGAAAACTTTTGATTAGGTGTTTTCTTGTTAATTCAATCGGTGACTGCTTTCAGAATAGTTAAGTATATTTACCTATAAAATAGGGACCATTCTGCTGCTATCATTAATGTACAAGTTCTCAGGAACAGCAATAGGATAAAATGTTTTTGAGTGCTCTGCACTATATAGGCTTTGTGTTGTTGTTCATTTGGGCTTGGTATAAGTATTTGAAGATCAGAGTTCTTGGAACATTGAAAGATTAAAAGTACATTAACTTATTCTTGGGTGGATCCCTCTCTTACTTGTACCTAACAAGCTTTAAAGATGATTGCATTTAATTCCTTTTATTTGGAGGACTTACTTCATGGCGAATGCACAAAGCTACAAATGAAGGACAAAGATGAGATGGGAAGTGTGTATTGTCAATTTCTAAAATAGTGTGTAAATAAGATGTCATGAGTGTGCTTTAAAGAAATTTATATGTAGTGCCTTAAAGTAAAAATATATTTTGACTATATTGTTTGAGTTCATAGTTAATGACTTTGCTTATGATTAAAAATTTTTATGTGAATAAAATCTACCAAAACATTCTGGTTGTAATTGTTAAATATAAAGTATTAATTTCAGTATCATCGATAATTTACTTTCTTTTATGATATTTTATGATAGAATGTTGACATGACTTAGTAATACTACATAAACCTACATAGACAAAACCAAAAACCAAAACCCAGTGCGATCGAGTCGATTCTGACTCATAGTGACCCTATAGGACAGAGTAGAACTGCCCTATAGAGTTTCCAAGGAGCGCCTGGCAGATTAGAACTGCCGACCCTTTGGTTAGCAGCCGTAGCACTTAACCACTACACCACCGGGGTTTCCAAACCCCCCATAGGCATTGATATATAGGTGTTTTCTTGTTAAATAAAAAATATATATATATATTTTATATATAAATATAAATATTTATATATATATGTAAATATATATATTTTATATTTATATTTTTTAGTCAGGATTAAGTGTCTTACATTTAATGATTTTTAAAACACTGTGTAAATACACAGTCGAGCATAATGAAATCACTGGAAAGAAAGCCAAGGTGGTTTTGCAGAGCTTCAAGAACTCATTTATTGACTTAGGGTAGATGGAAAGATTTCTGAAAAAGCTGATTATGAAACACTGGGATAAGAGAGGTGGTTATATTTAACTGTGCTTCGTACATAGCCATAAGCGTCAGATATCTTGTCTAATATATATTCAGCAGTTTCCTCTAGTAAAACAGTGATTAATTCATTTCCTGCTTTTTCATTCAGTGAACACTGCTAGCAACTGGGAAAACAGAAGAATAAAACGCATTTTCTTTACTCTGGGAGAGAGTTCTGTAGCACTTCAAAAAAAACTTCATGCCAGCAAATTAATTACGTCTCTTCACAGTGCAGCTCACACTGCTGAGATCCTTGGATCTAGAACTATTTTCTAAGCCTTCTGCTTCCAGAAGTTTGGATGCCTTCTTCTCACCCCCAACCTTTGGTGCCTGTGCTTGGATATCATTGCAATCTTTCACTGAACTCTCTCAGCATCTCCCCATCTCCCCTTCCCCTCCCCCCCCCACACACTATTGCTTGAGAGAATATGTGAGAATCCAAATGAACCAGTTGGGTCCTGGAGCCCTGTCACACAAAGACACTGATCACATATATGTAGTTATGTATCCTAATGTGTACACAGGTGATTGTTGTTGTTGAGGTCCTCTGACTCTTGTCCCATGGTTAAAATTACCTGGGAGCCAAAGGCAGAGTCTATCCAAAGAGCAAACAAACTGCTGTGCAGGACTTCTCCCTTTCCATGCATCTTCAGTCTCCAGCCTCTGAATTCTGATTTCTACTGTCAGTTTACTGAACCTTGTGAGTTTTTCCACTGTCAGATCTATGACAATGAATTACAGATACGTCTCCACCTAGACCTCCTTCCTGAGTTAAAAATCTGAATTGCTAGTCACGTAAACATTCTTTTCACATCTACTATGTTTAACCTCAGTTTCACAGGGGTGGTAGAAAAGATTAATAGAAATTAACCCCCAAATAAATCTAGGTAAGCTCACTATACAAATGTACATCTTATGAAAGGGTTGCTATCAGATCAGATCCAGTACTGTTGCTTCACACATTCTATGAATTGTCCATTGAGGAGAGTGAATGTTTTTCTCATGCAACATTTCGGTGAAGGCAAGCTGTTTTTTTTCTTTTGAAATCTGAGAAGGACATGTGGGAGTTCTGCTTCCAGTAAGGTAGACCAATTCAAACCAGCCCTCTTGTTGAAAACTAGGAAATAGGGACAAAATATAAAAGATCTTTGCTAAGGCATTGAGGAATTACCAAGAAATTGAAGAATCGAGAGACCAAGATGCGGAAGGAAGAAAACCACAAAGGGAAGCCTCTAATGGCATTTGCCAATTCTAGAAGAGGCAGCTGAGACACTGAGAAGCTAATCAAGGAAAAGGAGAGAGGGGAGAGAAAGCACAGATGTAAAAAAAAGGGGGGGAGCAGAACATTTTTAAAACTCAGACCACACTAATAGAAATAAATTTGGAAATAATAGGTGAAATGGGAAATTTTCCAGGAAAATATAATTGAACTTTAAAAATGGGATGGTGTCAAACCTTCTCTAACTTCAGGGGGAGAAAGGCGAATCAAGATCAGCATCAGCCCAAAGCTGAATCCTATGAGGAGTAGGTCAGGCATACCTCTACTCTCCAATCTTTTAGCTATTCTGACACCAGGCATCCCTCTCACAGCATTCTACTTCTCTGCTGGGTTCAATGATTCACCACAATGGCCATACAGAACTCACAAACTAAAGATTATGGGTTTATTAGGGAAGTAAGGGGTTAAAATTTAGGGCCAACTTCGAAGGAACAGGAACAACTCAGGATACAGTTTTTCAGTCAGGACAGTTTTTTTCTTGGCCTTTTGCCAGACCCTCATTGAGCATGGCTTCTGCCACCAGGCCCTCGTACTAGGCCTTGGCCCTTGGGCCTCAGCCCAGCCTCTGCCCTGCTCCTGAAGGTATTCCATACAGGTTTTTAGCTCTGCCAATGAGTGCCCAGAGGCACCCCACTCTGCCAGCGAGCCTAGTGCCCAAAGGCGCACGGCTCTCTCACTCCGTGGGTCAGCAAGCCTGGTCTGCCAGTCCTGTGCCATCTTCAATGTTACAGTTCTGTTTCCTGGGTCTAGGAGGTTCTCAGTGCAGGAACCCAGTGTCCAAAGGACATGCTCCGCTACTGGTTCTACCTCTTTGTGGTAGCGAGGTGCCCCTCTGCCTCTGGGATTGGCTCCCTTTCAAGCCTAGAGGGGTGACACAACTGGCCAATCGCTTACGAGGGCTTCAGGCATCTTATCTATACGGTCCCACAAGGGTTCTATGCACCTTATTTGCATTATGAGCAGGCTTCCTAATCCCTTGATGGGCCACAAGTACTTTATTTGCATAGTCTCAGCCAATCATCTTGTGGGAGTTACCAGACCATGACTAGAAGGGGCATATACACCACATGAACAAAATTGACTCGAGTAGAGAAAGAAAATGAAAACAAACCACTTTCTGTATTGAAAAAATTAGGGAAGTTATAGCTATTGTCCACCACTCATCTGTCAGTTTGTTGTACTGTGGTAGTTTGCATGTTGTGACACTGGAAGCTATGATGCAACTAATCTTTCAAATACCAGCAGGGTCACCCATGGTGGACAGGTTTCAGCGAAGCTTCCAAACTAAGATTAGGAAGAAGGACTTGGCAATCTACCTCTAAAAAACCTGGCCAGTGAAACCTTATGAATAGTAGCAGAACATTCGCTGATGTAGAGCTGGAAGATGAGCCCCTCAGATTGGAACGCACTCAAAATATGGTAGTGAGGAGCTGCTTCCTCAAAGTAAAGTTGACCTTTAATGATGTGGATGGAGTAAAGCTTTCAGGACCTTCATTTGCTGATGTGACATGACTCAAAATGAGAAGAAACAGCTGCAAACACCCGTTAATAAGCAGAAAGTAGAATGTAGGAACTATGAATCTAGGAAAATTGCAAGTTGTCAAAAATGAAATGAAATGCTTGAAGATAGATACCCTACTAGGTATTAGTGAGCTGAAATGCACTGTTATTGGCCACATGAATCAATCATATGTTCTACTATGCTGGGAATGATACATTGAAGAGGAACAGCGTCACATTCATCGTCAAAAAGAACAAGATCTGTACTGAAATACAACTCTGTCAGTAGTAGGATAATATACATATGCCTACAAGGAAGATCAGTTAATATTACTGTTGTTCAAATTTATATACCAACCTCTAATGCCAAAGATTAGGAAATTGAAGACTTTTACCAATTTCTGCAGTCTGAAATTGATCAAACATGCAATTAAGATGCATTGATAATTACTGGTGATTGGAATGTGAAAGTTGAAAACGAAGGATAGGTAGTTGAAAAACATGGCCTTGGTGATAGAAACAATGCAGAGATCACATGATAGAATTTTGCAAGACCACGACCTATTCATTTCGTATACCTCTTTTCAACAACATAAATGGCAATTTATTTAATTATACATGTGGACCTTGCCAGATGGAATACACAGGAATAAAATGGACTATATCCGTGGAAGGCAACAATGGAGAAGCTCAATATCATGTCACAACAAGGCCAGGGGCCAACTGCAGAACAGACCATCAATTGCTCAAAGCAAGTTCAAGTTGAAGCTAAAGAAAAAAGAAGTCCAAGAGAGCCAAAGTACAACCTTGAGCATAACCCACTTGAATTTAGAGACCATGTCAAGAATAGATTTGATGCACTGAACACTAAAGATGGAAGACCAGATGAGTTGTATGATGACATCAAGGACATCATACATGAAGAAAGCAAAAGGTCATTAAAAAAGACAGGAAAAAAAGAAAAGACCAAAATTGATGTCAAAGACTCTGAAACTTGCTCATGAACGTAGAGTAGCTAAAGTTAAAGGAAGAAATAATAAAGTGAAAGAGCTGAACAGAAGATTTCAAAGGGTGGCTTGAGAAGACAAAGTAAAGTATTATAGTGAAATATGCGAAGACATACCACATTGGGCAAATCTGCTGCAAAATACCTCTTTAAAGTGTTAAAATGCAAAGATGTCACTTTGAGGACTAAGGTGTGCCTAACCCAAAAAACCCATTGTTGTTGAGTTGATTCTGACTCACAGCGATCCTATAGGACAGACTTGAACTGCCCTATAGGGTTTTCAAGGAGTGGCTGGTGGATTTGAACTGCTGACCTTTTGGGTAGCAGCCGAACACTTAACCACTGCACCACCAGCGTGCCACCTAACCCAGGCCATGGTATGTTCAATCACCCATAGCCATGCAGAAGCTGGACAATGAATAAGGAAGAATGAAGAAGAATTGATGTCTTTGAATTGTGGTGTTGGTGAAGAATATTGAATATGCCATGGACTGCCAGAAGAACGAACAAATCTGTGTTGGAAGTAGTACAACCAGAATGCTCCTCAGAAGCAAGAATGATGAGATTTCATCTCACATACTTTGGACATGTTATCAGGAGGGATCAGTCCCTGGAGAAGGACACCATACTTGGTAAACTAGAGAGTCAGTGAAAAAGAGGAAGACCCTCAAGGAGATGGATTGACACAGTGGCTGCAACAATGGGCTTAAACATAGCAATGATTTTGAGAATGGTGCAGGACCAGGCAGTGATTCATTCCGTCATACATAGGGTGGCTATGAGTTGGAACCAACTTGACGGCACCTAACAACAACAACATACAAAGACCCGGAGTTAGAAAATGTACAAGCAAGAACACACTAAGAACTTCTCAAGCTGAAAGAAATGAAGAAAAAATTCAAGCCTTTGGTTACAATATTGAAACAGTGTATGGGCAAAATATTGAACAACACAGGAAGCATCAAAAGAAGATGGAAGTAATACACAGAACCACTGTACCAAAAAGAATTCGTTGATGTTTAAACATTTTCGTGGGTAGAATATGATCAACAATCAATGGTATTGAAGGAAGAAGTCCAGGCTGCACTGAAAAAAAAAAAAAGGCACTGGCAAAAAACAAGGCTCTTAGGAACTGACGGAATACCAACTGAGATTTTCAATAAACAGGTGCATCACTGGGGGCGCTCACTTGTTTACACCAAGAAATGTGGAAGACAGTTACCTGGCCAACTGTCTGGGAAAGATACATGTTTGTGCCCATTCCGAAAAAAGATAATACAACAGAATGCAAAAATTATCGAACAATATCAATAATATCACACACAAGTTAATTTATGCTGAAGACAATTAGAAAAAAAATGGTTGCAGCAGTACCAGACAGGGAACTGCCAGAAATTCAACCTAGATTCAGAAGATGACCTGGAACAAGGGATATCATTGTTGATATCAGACAGATCTTGTCTGAAAGCAGAGAATACCAGAAAGATGTTTGCCTGTGTTTTATTGACTATACAAAGCCATTCAACCGTGTGAATTATAACAAATCATGGATAACATTATACAGAACAGGAGTCCCAACACTTAATTGTGCTTATGCAGAACCTGTACATAGTCCAAGAGGCAGTCTTCTCAGCAGAACAAGAGTGTACTGTATGGTTTAAAATCAGGAAAGGTTTGTGTCAGGGTTGTATCCTTTCACCATACTTATCCAGTTTGTATGCTGAGCAAATAATCCGAGAAGCTGGACTATATGAAGAAAAACATATCATCAGGATTGGAGGAACATTCATTAACAACCGGCGTTATGCAGAGGACACAACCTTGCTTGTTGAAGGTGAAGACAACTTGAAGCACTTACTGATGAAGATCAACGACTATAGCCTTCAGATGGATTACACCTCAACATAAAGAAAACAAAAAACCTCACCACTGGACCAATAACCAACATCACGATAAATGGAGAAATGACTTAAGTTGTCAAGGATTTCATTTTACTTGGATCTACCCATGGAAGCAGCAGCCAAAAAATCAATGCATTGCATTGGGTAAATCTGCTGCAAAGGACCTCTTTAAGTGTTGAAAATAAAGATGTCACCTTGAAGACTAAGGTGCACCTGACCCAAGCCATGGTATTTCCAATCGCATCATATGCATGTGAAAGCTGGATGATGAATAAGGAAGACTGAAGAATGTACACCTTTGAATTGTGGTGTTGGCGAAGAATATTGAATATACCATGGGCTACCAAAAGAACAAACAAATCTGTCTTGGAAGAAGTACAACCAGAATGCTCCTTAGAAGCAAAGATGGTGAGACTGTGTCTTACATACTTTGGACATGTTGTCAGGAGGGATCAGTCCCTGGAAAAGGACATCATGCTTGGCAAAGTACAGGGTCAGCGGAAAAGAGGAAGACCTTCAATGAAGTGGATTGACACAGTGGCTGCAATAATGAGCTCAAGCATAACAACGACTGTAAGGATGATGCAGGACCAGGCAGAGTTTCTTTCTGTTGTGCACAGGGTCACTATGAGTAGGAACTGACTTGATGGCACCCAACAAGACTATTCAGTAGTCAAATCTTCAAATCGGGATTTTAATCTTTTCATCAATGTTACAGAATTTACTTTCTTCTTACTACTAAAAGAATATATCATCTTCTAAAATGAATGTGATTCAACAATCAACGTAAATGTACAGATAGTATCTGAATAAAAAACAAAACCAAACCCGCTGCTGTCAAGCTGATCGAGACTCATATCGACCCTATATGGTTTCCAATGAGCTGCTGGTGGATTCAAATTGCCTATCTTTTGTTTAGCAGCCAAGCTCTTAACCGCTGTGCCACCACGGTTCCAGTATATGGATAGTAACGCTTTAAAACAGAATAATTACCACCTTTTAGTCACTATACGACTGTCTCAATAATGCATATGCTTTCATAGCTACAAAGCAAGCCAACATGAGCACTCACGTATTCCAGAGGCCAGGCTTCTTGGGGAGTTTGCTACTTATCATCTGTAAGTCTCAACTTGTATACCTATCATCTATTTCTAGTGATTCCATTCTATTATTGAGGTTTTATAATGAAGTAAAAATTAGGAGTCAATATTCTTGATTGGTATTGTATTTTAAAAAATAATCCATTTACCTTTATTTTAGGAAGCACTTCAGTTACTTTTTTTTTTTTTTAACTATGTCACTTTTGTTGTTCACATCTAATTTTTCCTTTCTGATGTCATTTTATCTACTTATTAGCCAATTGGTCCATAAATATGCATCAAATCACATTGTTTATGGGCCATGTGTCTGTGAACTGGTTTTCTATTTTCTTCAAGTAAACCATTTCTTTCCAGGGTTCCTCTTTCCTCTAAGAAGCCATAGGAAATAGCATGCCTCTCCCAAACTTCTTGTTTTCAGATTACGTGGAAGATCTAAAGCACAGCTTTAGGCTGTTGGAATGAGAGGGGCTGAGATGAGCAGGCAGGTGAAAGATACTAACCAGGAGGTAGAAGTCTATTTGTGAACTTGGATTTATCTTTGATTCCACTTGAGTATTTGGCAGATTGTATTCAAATATTTCTTGAAACAGGGCTATAATCTCATCTTCTTTGTGTTTCAATACCTAATGCCTCAATTTTGCTAGTCTTTTCAACGTTTTGCACCTTTTTCACAGCCTTGAGAACTCTATGGAGCAGATCTATTCTGCACATATGGGGTCCCTATGAGTTGGAATCAGTGGCAACTAACAACAAAAAGGCACCCTTTAGCATTGTTCTGGGTACAATGTGAACATCCCAGACATGGGCTGGTCTAATTTTTTTTTTTAGCTTCAGACAGCTCTTTCCAAGCCTTAATTGGCCCATGTTTTACCTACCTACTACGGTTTATGCTTTTTGCAACTCTGAATCTGCAAATGCTCAAATTTGTAATATGCTTGTGCTCTGTTACTACATGTTGCCAAAAGAAAAAAAAAGAGAAAAAAAATATTTAATTTGACTTTTAATGTGATTAATAGTGATTTTGTTTTCAAAGAACCAAATAATTACAGAACAAGAGAAAACATTACTGAGACGATGCCCGATCTCTTACTTCTATTCAGGCTATTGCTGGACTACATAGGAAAGAAATATATATTCATGGTGCCCCCATTCTTATAAAAATCAGAGTACAATGACTAAACAGGAAATAGCAATAATTTTATGGCAGAAGCAATAATGTTTAGAATGAAACTATCAATATTTGTGTGGGAAAAATAAAATGAAAACCATGTCCTTTGGAAAAATATGACAAGGAATATCCACAAATGTAACCTGCTGTTAGGAATGCCTTTCTCCAAAAATCAAGGTACAAAGGTTGTCACATTTAATTTTAAACAGTTTTCACTTTCTTCTTGCCTTCCCAGTATAAAGAGATAGATTTCTACATTGCTCAGTAATTATTGGAAATGTCATTCACTTTGAACAAGTAATAATGTGTTCTGTGGCATGGGCATAAAAAGTTGTCTTTTTCAACTAAATTATAAGACATAATTGTCCATAAAGTACATTTCAAATAAAAGTACTCTTTAGGAGAGTAATTTAAAGTACAATATAGTAAATACTTCAAATAGTGCAAACTTGCTTTGTAATACATTCTACGTGCCACGTCAAATAAAGCAGGATCTTATCTACCCCTAAACTAGAGAGAACATGGACATACTTTCACATTGTTAGTCTTTTGCAATTATTTGTATTTTGGTCCATGTATGTGTGTGTGTGTGTGTGACAGAGAAAGAGAGAGAGACAGCAGACACTATCTGTGTATCTGTATAACTGCTTGATGGTCTGTGCACATGTCTGAAATGAGTTTCCTAGAATTTCAAACCTTTAAACACAAATAATTATGAACTCTCCATTACAAAGTAGCATTAGGCATGTAGTAATGGTTGAGCTATTTCAGCCTGCATATCTTGCAAGTCAGGTATTTGGCTGTGAATTAGATGTTTAATGAAAATCACAAAAAAGACAATAACTATAATGCTACCAAGAGAGACCCCTATGAAATAAGCATATGACTCTTCTTGTTCATATTCTTTTGGTTTGATACTACCATGGAGGAAGGTAGTACTCTTCATATAAGGAGTTGTTCTTGGAGTTGCTGAATTGAGCAGATCCTGGACATTCTGGAAGGATCCATTGTGTGGCATGGCAGTGATATTGAGGAGGTGGCACAACAGTGGGTACAGATCTGTGGAGTTCATGGATTCTTTTGTGAAATTGTTTCTGAAGGCAGGACCGTGGGCTAAAAACATTGGATGCATTTCTGGTAATGCATTATCATAACCGTGGCTACCTACTATAAAGAGAAAATGCATGAGTAAGTTAGCCAGCCAGATGGCATTACAATGGAAATAATTATTGTAAGGTCAAGTTCTGAATCTAAATGCAAATTTTATATAATTTGACTTTAAAAATCAAATAATCTTACAATCTCTGATGTTAACATCACGATTCTCTACAGGAAATGAAAAGTCAACAAGATCACGAATCTTTCTTTCGTACTAACACTACCTTAAGCAGCAGAGGGAAGACAGGTAAAAAAAAGAAAAGCTGAGCCAAGTTAGGGGAAAATGGGAGTAATCCTTTTTTTTTTTTTTTTTGGTGGCAGGTGAGGAAGATGGCTGTTAAACTAATATTCAGCGAACACTTATTGGATACCTACCATGCTCCAGTTATTGTTCTAAAGATAAAGGTCCTCTTAGTCTTAGGCAGGCATTAAACACCTAAATTAATAATTGCCAGTAAAGAGGGAAGAAACAAAAAGAAACCCAGCAGAAACTACAAAGATCAGACCCTTAGTTATAGCTACAATCCACTATTAAAAATCAAAGGTCAGGACTGGTGGGTAGAGTGGGAAAATACTGACTTTGGAGGTTCAAATCAGGATCCAGTTTAGCATCATGTGCTTTAGTATGGCTATAAATAAAGTAAAAACTTAAGGGGTCTTCTGATATACCAAAAAGTGATACAAAATTGAAGGAAGAGTAATGGTCCATTTTAAAGATGTGTACGCAGTGTACCGGGAGAGTGCAAGGCAAAGGAACTACTCCTGATAAAACGGCAACGAATTCATGTATAACACTAGTTATCTGATTAGTAAATAGATAGTTATATTAGCCATAGTACCCACTTTAGCAAAAACCAATGCTAAATGGAAAGCAATGCTCTAATATACTCACGCAGAAAGTCATCTGACTTATTCTGTAAAATATACCACCCTTCGTCAGCCACTGCTATGATTGGTTGAATTCGATCGTTGTGTCTGTAATGCCATCTTTCTGGAATCTCCTCTTTTTTGTAGACAGTAAGATTAGGATGCGCATGAGCTAGAGCTTCGTAGACTTCATCAAATTTACCTAAAGAGAAGGGAGGAGAACTACTCAGAAGAAGATACAACTACGGGCAACGGGGGTCGATTAACGTTTCTTAAATGCAGATTCCCCGCATGTGGGGTGAAAAGCCAGCAAGCTGAACTAATGAAATATAGCAGGCATTTACGTGGAAGAACTCCCATGCCCTTTGAGGAAAGAATCCTGAGGGGAAAACAGAGAACAAATAAATTTTCTGTTGTATGTAAATTCACCTTATAGAATTAAGGTGACATTTTACAGAACCAGAAGTCTCTAATCTCTCTGATTTAAAGACTGAAATACACGCACAAATACAAACACACATAGGTATTAACTAGTGGCATTTTTTTTTTATTAAGTAAAATGTCTACGGTACTGCAATACACACCAAATCAAAGAGTTAAATTCTGGCAGTTCTGAATGCAGGCATAGAGAATTTCTAGATGAGAAACTATTTTAAGTGGGGGCTGGGCGTTTTTTTTGGGGGGGGGCGTTAGGAGGAAACCCTGGCGGTGTAGTAGTTATGTGCCAAGGCTGCTAACCAAGAGGTTGGCAGTTTGAATCCATTAGGCGCTCCTTGGAAACTCTATGGGGCAGTTCTACCCTGTCCTATAGGGTGGCTATGAGTCAGAATCGACCTGACAGCCATGGGGGTTAGGAAGGCACAGACTGTGGGTGGAAAGCAGCCTGTAAAATGGAAGGGTCCTCAAAACACTGGTGGTGGTGCAAATGCAGCAAACCTGGGCACTATATTTAATCTTTTCCTTTTGTCTAAAATCCATCTGTCGGGGCTCCCTCCCTGCCTCCCACACTACAGTAACGAAACACCATTACAATTTCCATTACATTATAAATGGAAATTTATACATCATAAATTTCCATTACAATTTATAATGGAAAAAGAAGGGTTATGTGATTTTCTTAAATTTAACAACAAAAAACTTGCTGTTTTAAATCAAATTTGTTGAACACTTTGTGTGTGGCTGCACATGCATATATTAACATCCATTGTTTCACATGGTTCCCTTAATTTTCTATGAGGGATATAACTCTCATTTTTGAGGTATTCCAGCTTTTCGAAACCAGTTCTCTCATTTGAGACCTAAAACCAAACCAAACCCATAGCCATCGAGTCGATCCCAACTGATAGGGACCCTACAAGGCAGAGGTGAACTGCCCCATATTGTTTCCAAGGAGCTGCTGGTGGATTCAAACGGCTGACCTTTATTTAGTTTAGCAGCCAAGCTTTTAACCACTGAGCCACCAGGGCTCCATTTGAGACCTACGCCAACCTAAAGCCAAAAAACCAACCCATTGCCATTGAGTTGATCGCGACTCATAGAAAACGGATGTGTTAGAGAGTAGAATGGCCCCACAGGGTTTTCTTAGCTGAAATTTTTATGAAAGCAGTTTGCCAAGCCTCTCCTGTGCTGCCCCTGGGTGGGTTTGAACTGCCAACATTTAGGTTAGCCATTGATCACAAACCGCTTGCACTGCTCAGGGACTACCCCTACAAAAGGTTATGATAAAAGACAGAAGAGCAGATCTGAGTCATGCTCTACCACTTACTATGTGAACTTGAGGATGGTAAAAATCTTTTTAACTTGTTTACCTATCTTTAAAGGATCCCTGGTGATGCAATGGTTAAGCTCTAGGCTGCTAAACAAAAGGTCAGTGTTTCCAACCCATAGCCTCTCCGTAAAGATTTGTTCTTAGTTGTGGTCGAGTTAGTTCTGACTCATAACAACCCTATGTACAACAGAACTAAACACTGCCCAGTCCTACTCTATCCTCACAAACATTGTTGTGCTTGAGCCCATTGTTGCAGCCCCTATGTCAATCCATCTCCTTGTGGGTCTTCCTCTTTTTCGATGACCCTCTACTTTACCAAGCATGTTGCCCTTCTCCCGAGACTGGTCCTTCCTGATAACAGGTCCAAAGTAGGTGAGACAAAGCCTTGCCATCCTTGCTTCTAAGAAGCATTGTGGCTGTACTTCTTCCAAGACAGATTTGTCCCGTCTTTGGGCAGTCCATGGTATATTCAATATCCTTTCCCAGTACCATAATTTAAAGGCATCAATTCTTCTTTGGTCTTCCTTATTCATGTCCAGCTTTCACATACGTACGAGGTGACTGAAAATACCACAGCTTGAGTCAGCCACAGCTTAGTCCTAAAGGTGACATCTTTGCTTTCCAACACTTTAAAAGGTCTTTTGCAGCTGATTTGCCCAATGCAATATGTCATTTGATTCCTTGACTGCTGCTTTCATGGATGTTGATTGTGGATCCAAGTAAAATGAAATCCTTGACAATTTCAATCTTTTCTTCATTTATCAAGATGTTGCTTATTGGTCCAGTTGTGAGGAACTTTGTTTTCCTTATGTTGAGGTGCAATCTCAACAGTAGGCTGTAGTCTTTGATCTTCATCAGTAAGTGCTTCAAGTCTTCTTCACTTTCAGTAAGCGAAGTTGTGTCATTTGCATGTCACAGGTTGTTAATGAGTCTTTGTCCAATTCTGATGCCTTGTTCTTTGTCATATAGTCCAGATTCTCAGATAATTTGCTCAGCATACAGATTGATTAAGTATAGTGAAAAGACACAACCCTGAAGCGCACCTTTCCTGACTTTATTTACACCATGTGGTATCTCCTTGTTCTGTTCTAACAACTGCCTCTTGATCTATGTACAGGTTCCTCATGAACACAATTAAGTGTTCTGGAACTCCCATTCCTTGCAATCTTATCCATAATTTGTTATATTCCATACAGTAGAATGCCTTTGCATAGTCAATAAAACACAGGTAAGCATCTTTCTGATAGTCTCTGCTTTCAGCCAAGATCCATCTAACATCAGCAATGATCCCTCATTCCACATCCTCTTCTGAATCCAGCTTGAGTTTCTGGTGGCTCTCTATCGATGTACTGCTGCAACTGCTTTTGAATGATCTTCAGCATAATTTTACTTGTGTTTAATATTAATGATATTGTTCAATAATTTCTGCATTTGGTTGGATCATTTTCTTTGGAATGGGCACAAATATGGATCTTTTCAAGTCAGTTGGCCAGGTAACTGTCTTCCAAATTTCTTGGCATAGATGAGTGGTCACCTTCAGCATTTTATCCATTTGTTGAAACATCTAAATAAGTATTACATCAATTCCTGGAGCCTTGTTTTTTGCCAATGCCTTCAATATGCCCTGGACTTCTTCCTTCAGTACCATCAGTTCTTGATCATATGCAACCTCCTGAAATGGTTGAACATCGACCAACTCATTTTGGTAAAGTGAGTCTGTGTATTCCATCTTCTTTTGATGCTCCTGTGTCATTTAATATTTTCCCTGTAGTATCCTTCAATATTGCAAACCGAAGCTTGGATTTTTCCTTCAGTTCAGCTTGAGAAATGCCAAGAGTTTTCTTCCCTTTTGGTTTTCTAACTCTAGGCCTTTGCACATTTCATTATAAAACTTTACTCTGTCTTCTTGGGCCGCCCTTTGAATCTCCTGTTCAGCTCTTTTACTTTATCATTTCTTCCATTTGCTTTCGCTACTCTATATTCAAGAACAAATTTCAGCGTCTCGTCTCATATCCATTTTGGTCTTTTCTTTCTTTCCTGTCTTTTTAATGACCTTTTGCTTTGTTCATGTACGATGTCCTTGATGCCATCCCACAACTTGTCTGGTCTTGGGTCATTAGCGTTCAATGCGTCAAATCTATTCTTGAGATTGTCTCTAAATTCAGGTGGGATATACTCAAAGTAATATCTTGGCCCTTGTGGACTGGCTGTAATTTTCTTCAGCTTCAACTTGCATATGAGCAACTGATGGTCTATTCCTCAGTTGGCCCCTGACCTTATTCTGACAGATGATATTGAGTTTCTCCCTCATCTCCTTCCACAGATGTAGTCGATTTCATTCCTATGTGTTCCATCTGTTGAGATCCATGTGTGTAGTCACCGTTTATGTTATTGAAAAAAAGGTATTTGCAATGAAGAAGTGGTAGGTCAAAATTCTATCATGCGATCTCCAGCATGATTTCTATCAAAAAGGCCATGTTTTCCAACTACAGATCCTTCTTTGTTTCCAACTTTCTCATTTATTAAAATCACCAGTAATTATCAATGAATCTTGATTATATGTCTGATCAATTTCAGTCTGCAGAAGCTGGTAAAAATCTTCAACTTCTTCATCTTTGCTTGGTGCATAAATTTGAATAATAGTCATATTAACAGGTCTTCCTAGGTGTATGGATATTATCCTATCATTGGCAGCATTTTACTCCAGGATAGATGTCATTCCTCCTCAATTTGTCATTCTCTGCATAGTAGACTATATGATTATCTGATTCAAAATGGCCAATCTCAGTCCATTTCGGCTAAGGCCTATGATATTGATCTTTATGCCTTCCATTTCATTTTTAATGCTGTCCAATTTTCCTAGATTCATACTTTATACATTCCACAATTAATGGATGTTTGTAGCCATTTCTTCTCATTCTGAGTTGTGCCACATCAGCAAATGAAGGTCCCACAAGCTTGAGTCTATCCCTTCGTTAAGGTAAATTCTACTTTGAGGAGGTAGCTCATGCCCTGTTGTTTGAGTGCCTTCCAACCTGAGAGGCTCATCTTCTGGCACTATATCAGACTATGTCCCACTGCTATTCATAAGGTTTTCACTGGCTAATTTTTTCAGTAGACTGCCAGGTCCTTCCTAGTTTGTCTTAGTCTGGAAGCTCTGCTGAAACCTGTCCACCACGGGTGATCATAGTGGTATTTGTCATACAGGTAGCATAGCTTCCAGCATCACAGCAACGTGCAAGTCACCACAGTATGACAAACTAATAGATGAGTCATGGCCATAAAGATTACACCCTAGGAAACCCTATGGGGCAGTTCAACTCTGTCATACAGGGTTGTTATGTGTTGGAATTGACTTGATGACACACAACAAGAACAGCAATAACCTATCTTTAAAATGAAGAGAATTAATGCCTTGGTGACAAAGCTGATATGAAGATTTGAGGAGGGGTTTATAAAAAGTTGGAAGTATTTGTATTACTTATCCTATTTATAAAAAAAAAAAAAGTTGCCATTGAGTCGATTTCGACTCATGGCTACCCCATGTGTCTCAGAATAGAACTGTGCACCATGGGGTTTTCAATGGCTGTGATCCATCAGAAGTGATCACCAGGCCTTTCTTCTGAGGTGCCTTTGGGTGGATTTGGACCATCAACCTTTTGGTTAGTAGTTTAGCAATTTGTGCCACCCATGGACTCACCTCATTCATAGCTAAGTGAAATAAATCTTAGGTTGAACAGAAGTCTTCTGATGTCTGGTTCATAGTTACTTCTCCTTCCTGTATTCTGCTATATGTAGCAGAAGATACTTCCCATACTCTCCTTCATACAAAGAAAGTTCTAACCAAGTAGGCTATAGAAGGCTTTAGGGCTTCCGTCAAATCACTGCAATTGTATGCAACTTTTGTATGTATCTTCCCTCTCAATTTTTCTGAGACGGGAGGCTGTAGCTTTCATCACAGTACATGATTCAAAATGGCTAAAACCTACAATGTTTTGTTGTTGTTGCTGTTGAACCGATTCTGACTCATGGCAGCCCCATGTGTGCAGAGTAGGACTGCTCCATAGGGTTTTCAAGGCTGTGGCCTTTTGGAAGCAAATCACCAGGTCTGTCTTCTGAGGCACCTCTAGTTGGATTCAAACCGCCAACTTCTCACTAGTAGTTGAGCACCTAACCATCTGTGCCACCCAGACAGCATCAATTTCAATATTTTAAGAAAACGGAACTAATTAAACTCTGGGAAAAAGAGTCTCTTTTCAGTCTAAGGATTGAATCCTGGTATATTACCATGACACAGGCATGCATGCTTTAAAGACACAGAGATAAAAAAAAATCCCCATTCACTTACTCTCACTGTACAATCTATACGAGAAAAGGGAAAATGCACATCTTGCCTCAGTTCACCATTCAGGTCAGATTTACCTTCTTTTGGCAAGATGGCTGCTACTGGAGATTGGTCAATGAGGATATAGTGGTCTTTATCCAGATACTGGTCAAGTTCTATTATCCGGTTCTCAGAACACTGTGTCATTCCATGATCGCTTGTGATGATTAGGTTCAGGGTGTTCCACAAGTTTGCCTTTTTTAACATTTTTATGAGATAGCCTAGCTTGTTGTCAATATCTGAAATGACTGGCCCCATGAGTGGACTATCAGGCCCCAAATGGTGGCCCATGTCATCTGGGTCCTCCCAATACAGAAGACCAAGATTAATAGGCTCTTTTGATGTAAACCATTCAATAATTTTGTCAACTCTATCTTCAAATGAAACAGACTCATTGTAAGGCATGTAGTGAGTGGGAAAGCTCTTGTGTATTTTTACATCTGTTCCAGGCCACATTGCCGCACCACTAGTATGTCCTGCCCTTTGATTTGTGATCCATATTGGTGTTGCTTCTTCCCAAAACTCAGAATCATAAATATTCATGTGATCCAAGGAGAAAGACTTGTTCAGGATAGGATCAAACATGTCATTTGAAACAATCCCATGACTCTCTGCAAAGAGGCCAGTTACCAAAGTATAAAAATTAGGGTACGTCTTTGTAATAAAAATATTAGTAACTTGCTTCACATGAACACCGTATTTCATAACATAGTGAAAATGGGGTGTTGGAACTTTATATAAGTAATCCCAACGGAATCCATCGAATGAAACTAGCAGAACCTTTTGCTGGTCTGGGTGTAGGGAAAGTGGAGTTGCAAATGTTAATGTAGCAAGTATGAAGGATGCCCAGAGAAGTTTTGAAGTCATGTTCAAAGTGCTTGATCAGTTCAGCATAGAACAATCTGTAGAATAAACATATAGAAGTTAATGGCAACAATTCTGCTACATTCACTTTACCCCAGACTGAAAGTGCCAGTGTTTAGTAATCCCAGTTATATCATAAATCACAGCCTATAAGAATTATGTTGCAGAACTCCATCTTACACTAGAGACCTGGGGCTATCTGTATAATAAAGCTAAGAAGTTTAGTTGCATTATAAAACCTTTTTTATGCTTTCCAAGAATTTATCAAAACATTCTCAAAGGAATTATTTAAGTTCCCCAATAGTATTTTAAAACAATTTACATACAACTTTTCAGAAACATTTTCAGGTTGACCCAGACTTCTGACTTCTGGTCGGAAACATTTTTATATAGTCAAATAGCTGTAAACACATTTAGCATTATAGCTAGACCAATTACAGGAATTTAGCAACAAGTATCATTAGCAAATCCAATAATGGTGCTTTTTTCTTTTTTAATACATCTCTATTTTTAAAGCCAGCCCCTTTATGTTCAGTTCATCATGGCTAGAGATGGACCAATGAGAGGAGAAAACAGATGAACTTGGCTTCTTCAATTGAAATCAAGTTCGTGACATTCAAGTATGTTTATGAGATGTAAGGTACATTCATTTATTAATAATCAAAGCATAATCTCTTCTTTAAACTAAACAATTAGTTTATGGACTAAGTATAACAGAAACATAATTCTGAAATTTGATGTTGACCTTCTTAATGTGAAAATTAGTTAATATTTAATCTTATCAGTGATCTGTGCAGAAAAAGCACTTCTCAGGATTAAATCTCTTCGGAGCAAAAAAAAAAAAGTTTTAATTTGCATATCTTTCCAAAAGCTTTTATTCTACTTATGAAGTTATTAGCTAATGTGGATAAAGGATAGATATGTAAATTTTGCCAATTATCATCAGGCTTGAACTTCAAGTAAGGATCTTTTGTTCCTGTTTTTTTCCTGCCCATTCTTGCATGAAGGTATTTATAAGTCCACCAAAACTTGGATCTAACAATACTTTGTGTTAAGGAATCTCTGAATTTGTCTTTTGAAACCTCCTAATTCAAACATACTAAAGATATGTTTTAACCTCAGAAAATAGACCCTGCCTTGCCTTGGTATAAGTAAATAAAAATTGCTTGGCAGGCTTGCTTTGCCATCAGAAGGACAAGCTATGTATCAACTATATATTACCTTGAGCAATAATTTTATTTTGTCTGGTTTTTAACTGTTTTTTTCAACCTAGGACATTACTTAAACTGAAGTTGTTTTAAGTATAGATCTCAAGACAAAGATTCAAAAACTAAGTTAAAAAAGATTTCTTAAATGGCAATAATTTTTCCAATTCTGGAAGGAACGTTAAAAATCAGTTCCAATAGGGAACAGCAGATATATATACTGCTGTATCAGGCTAAGGACAGTGGTTGCTCTCTCGCGCCTTCTTCTATTTTCTTTCCATCCTTCCTAGCACAGTGAAGGCCAGAATCAACGACGTGAACACTTGATTTTCTTCTATTTTAGTAGATTAATGCAGCAATTTGGGGTAAGCAGGAGAGAATGGACTCTGGGAAACGAAAGTAAACTAAGGCTAAGTGCTGTCTAAGGCTTAGGAATGCTTGATAAGAAGAACCAACATTATCACGTCGATGACAGAAAACAATGAACAGCGAGATGGGGGTGCACATTTCCCTGCATAAAATGTTACAGAATGCAGTGGAGTCCCTAGATCTGTATCTAGATTTCACCGGGCTGCTTTCCACTTTCTCCTCCCCTGCAATCCTTCCCGTACCGACAGCCACGGAAATCTGGAGGGAGGGAGCACCAAGAAAAGGGAAGGAAAGGAAAAATAAAGGAGTAGTTCTGTGTGGAGCAAGGACAAGTCAGCTGGAGAGGGGCCCATCGCCCCATCTACTGCACTGGGATTCCGTCCTAGCCAACCGGGAGGGTCGAGGCGTAGGGTAAATTCTTAATTCCCGGACATCGCGACCACCGAGGCCCGCAGATACCTCAAACAGGGCTCTGTGTATGTGTGCAGTGGAAAGAGGGGTGACAGCTTTGGGGGCCCATAGTGTCCATGAGGGTCCCCGGAAAGCAAGCCGCCCACCCTCGCTGGACTCTTACCCTCGCAGCCATCAGGTCAGTCCTCATCTGCCTGGGGCAATGGGAGGGGAGGTGGCGGGATCGAGAGGCACCCCCCTGAACGGGTAACTGCTCACCTGCCCGCAGCCTCTGCGCAGAGCACCTGACCAGCACCGCCCCCTATCCGCCGGCCACGCCCCTTGGCTCCCATTGGTTATGGCAGGATTGTCACCGCTGCCGGGGTTGCTAAGCAAAAGCCAGGTTCCCGGGAGTGGCGGGATTGCCTGTCAATCAGCGGGAGCAGAGGCGGGCGCTGGCTGGGTTTGGAGGATGGAGGAGGCGGGACCCAGAGGGAGCAAAGGGCCCTTGAGAACCCAGCTGGGAGCTCCGAGGGTTGTGGAGACCAGCGCGCCTGTCACTTCCTCCTCGCTGCAGTCCTCTCTGTGACTGACCACAAAACTTTCCTGCGACGGTGCTTTTTCTAGACAGGCAGTTGTACTGTCGTCAGTGGTGCTGAGAGATTATAATGCGCTACCCGAGGGCTTTGTGTACTCAAACACTCATTGTTTTTGTTAAAAGTTACTTTTTTCCCTTTATCTGATCTCTCACCTCAAGCTTTCTTTTTCTTCTTTATCTTATATTGACGACGCCAGGATAGGAGAGCTTACACACCATCTTCTTCGTTCTGAGGGACACCTGAGCAGCCAAGGGTGCTGATGAGATGATGAATTTTTCTTTAACTCATTTTCTTTACTAGTTGGTATTATCTTCTTTACCTTAAACCCAAAACCAAACCCATTGCCGTCGAGTTCATTCCGACTCATAGAGACCCAACAGGACAGGGTAGAACAGCCCCATAGGGTTTTCCAAGGAGCGCCTGATGGATTTGAACTGCTGAACTTTTGGTTAGCAGCCGTAGCTCTTAACCACTACGCCACCAGGGTTTCCTTAGGGTTTAATCTAGTCATCTCTCAATCCAACATCTCTTCAGGTTTTTGCAAAGGTCTTTGAAGGATCTGTGATGTGGGTTACTCAGTGAGGTACCTGAGAATGCATAGATGAGATCGAGCGTGGCTCAGGATAGGTCAGTTTGCACCCATAGAGAGGCTGGTGGGCTACTCTGGTGATTGCACCTATGTCCCAGACTCTGCTTCTTGCTCTGGTTTCAAATATGCATTATAGCTAGAACTTCAGGTCTAACTTCTCTTTCAGGGAATTTCCAACTTTTCTGTTTTTTTTAAATTAGTCGATTATGACTCATGGTGATATCAGGTGTGTGAGAGTAGAACTGTGCTCCATAGAGTTTCCAATGGCTGATTTTTCAGAAGTAAATTGCCAGGCCTTTCTACTGAGGCACCTCTGGGTGGACTCAACAGCCAAACTTCTGGTTAGCTGCCCAGCACATTAACCTGTTGCACTACCCAGAGACTCTGGATCCCAACTCTACTTATCATAAATTATAGTAGTGACATTAAGCTCCCCGAAATGATTTGTTCATCTACACAATTCCCAGCTAAATTCTGACCACCCTGCAACGGGCAATAATATCTTCTTGGTTGTCTTAATAATAAGAGTTTCGACACTGAATTAGACCGTAAAACTGAAAGCATACGGCAACAGTGGCCTTGGCTGCTGTCTGCAGCTCATTCTCCCTGTGCTTGGGCTGTAAAATGAATAGATGTTCCTGCTCATTTTAATTAAATGGGGCAAATACTTTGGAAATCATTTTTCTGTTTGTTTTGCTTTGCTTTGCTTTGCTTTGTTTTTTCCTTCAGCTTCAGATAGAGGTACAGTTCCTGCCTCAACACTCACTCCCTTCTCACTGGGTCATACCACCCAGGAGGCATGGAGGCACTCTTCCATGGCCCCTACTTTGAGGTGAGCTGACTTAATTGTTTTCCATATGTGGGATGGAGATTAAGGGGGAGCAGTAGCAGACCCAGTGATAGTGCAGTTATACAGGTTGTTCCAAGTCCCTAAAGCTCTGTCCTTTGAAATTGCCCAAGCTTGGAACACAGTGGTGCAATCTTATAAATATTTGATCCCCGAAAATAGTCCAACCCTGTGTTCTCCAAAAACACTCAAAGAACAACTTGTGCTAACCAGAAAGCAGTAGTAGTAAAAACTGGCCTGTCTTTTATATGGGTCATTGAACACTGTCTGACTCTGGTCAGATGACAACCTGCATTGCACTGCAAACCTTTATGGAAGGCATGATTGTATTCACCAGCTCCCCCTGTGAAATGGGCATGGCACAGCTGTTAGCCACAGCACACAACTTGGAAAATGACTGGTGAGGGGCTCAGCAAGTGCCAGATACACTCTGGCTTAAACAGCATAGAGAAAGGAATGATTTAAAAACCGTGGAATTCTTGCTTACGCATCTCTATCTGTGGTACCTGGCCTCAGTCTCTGTCCAGTTGCAGGAACTGTTCAACAAATGGCAGAATAAGCCACAACCTGTTATTGACTGTAACTGTGTTATTTTATATTATTTGAACTCATATAATCATCACTGGAGCCCTGGTGCAATGGTTAAGATCTCAGCTGCTAACCAAAAGGTTGGCAGTTCAAACCTACCCAGCAGCTCCACCTCCATGGGAGAAAGACCTGGTGATCTGCTCCCGTAAAGATTACAGCCTAGGAAACTCTACTGGGGCAGTTCCACTCTGTCACATAGGGTCGCCATGAGTCAAAAATTGACTTGATGGCACCTAAAAGCAACCAAGTATTAAAGTATAATAATGACCATATGACCTAGCAATCCCACTCCTAGAAATATACCCTGGAGAAATAAGAGCTGTCACATGAATAGGCATAAGCATACCCACGTTCATTGCAGCACTGTTCACAGTAACAAAAAGATGGAAAAAATTAAATGCCCGTCAACAAATGAATGGATAAACAAATTATGGTACTTACACACAGTGAAATACCATGCAACAATAAAGCACAACAATGAATCTGAGAAACATCTCACAATATGGATGAATCTGGAGGGCATTATGCTGAGTGAAATAAATCAGTCACAAAAGGACAAATATTGTATTAGACCACTATTATAAAAACTCAAGAAAATGTTTAAACACAGAAAAAAGCATTCTTTGATGGTTATGAGATTGTGGAGGGCGGGAAAGGGGAAATTGCTAACTAGATAGTAGACTAGTGTCGACTTCGGTGAAAGGAAGGACAACGTACAATACAGGGAAAGTCAGCACAAGTGGACCGAAGTAAAAGCGTTGAATTTTCCTAGACACATGCAAACACTTTGAGGGACTGAGTAGCTGGGGCTGGGTCCTGGGGACCATAGTCTTGTGGGACATCTAGTCTAATTGTCATAACATAGTTTATAGAGAAAAAGTTCTACATCCCACATTGGTGAGTAGCATCTGGGGTCTTAAAAGCTTGCGAGTGGCCATATAAGATACATCTATTGGTCCCATCCCACTTGGAGCAAAAGAGAATGAAGAAAACCAAAGACACAAGGAAAATACTAGTCCAAAGGACTAAAGGACCACATGAACAAAAAACTCCACCGGCCTGAGGCCAGAAGAACCAGACAGTGCCCAGTTACTACCAATGACCGCCCTGACAGGGAACATAACAGAGAGTCACAAGCAAAACAGAAGAAAAATGTAGATCAGAATTCAAATTCATGGAAAAAATACCAGAGTCTGGATGAACCCCCCCAAACTATAGCCTCCAGATGCTCTGCTAACCCAGAACTGAAACCATCCCCAAAGCCCACTTTTCAGACAAAGATTAGACGGGACTATAATACAAAAAATTAATACACATGAGGAACATCCTTCTTAGTTCAATCAAATATAAAAGACCAAATAGGCAACTGCTGGCCAAAAGCAGGACGAGAAGGCAGGAAGGGATAGGAACTGGACAAATGGACACAGGGAACCCAGGGTGGAAAGGGGAAGTGTGCCGTCACATTGTAGGGATTGTAACCAGTGTCACAAAAAGTATGTGTATAAATTTTTGGATGAGAAGTTAACTTGAGCAGTAAACTTTCACTTAAAGCACAATAAAAATAAATAAATAAAGCGTAATAATGAAATGGGCGAAGACCCGGAGTTAGAAAACCAAAAGGAAAGAACACATTAGGCATTTCTCAAGCTGAAAGAACCGAAGAAAAAAATCAAGCTTCGAGTTGCAATATTGAAGGATTCTATGGGGAAAATATTAAATGAAGCATCAAAAGAAGATTGAAGGAATACACAGAGTCACTGTACCACAAAGAATTGGTCAATGTTCAACCATTTCAGGAGGTAGCATATGATCAAGAGCTGATGGTATTGAAGGAAGAAGTCCAAGCTACACTGAAGGCATTGGCAAAAAACAAGGCTCCAGGAATTCACGGAATACCAATTGACATGTTTCAACAAACGGATGCAGCGCTGGAAGCACTGACTCATCTCTGCCAAGGAATTTAAAAGACAGCCACTTGGCCAACTGACTAAAAGAGATCCATATTTGTGCCCATTCCAAAGAAAAGTGATCCAGCAGAATGCAGAAATTATCGGACAATATCAATAATGTCACATGCAAGTAAAATTTTGCTGGAGATCATTCAAAAGCGGTTGCAACAGTACATTGACAGGGAACTTCCAGAAATTCAAGCCAGATCCAGAAGAGGGCATAGAACAAGGGATATCATTGCTGATGTTAGATGGCCTTGGCTGAAGGCAGAGAATATCAGAAAGATGTTTACATGTGTTTTATTGACTATGCAAAGGCATTCAATTGTATACCAAAACCAAACCCATTGCCATCGAGCCAATTCCTACTCATAGCAACCCTGTGAGAGTAGAACTGCCACATAGAGTTTCCAAGGAGCACCTGGTGGATTCAAACTGCTGACCTTTGGTTAGCAGCCATAGCTCTTAACCACTACTCCACCAGAGTTTCCTCACTTGTGTAGATTGTAACAAATTATGGATAACATTGTAAAGAATGGGACTTTCAGAAGACTTAATTGCGCTCATTGGAAACCTATACATAGACCAAGGGGCAGTAGTTCAAACAGAACAAAGGGATACTGTCTGGTTTAAAATCAGGAAAGGTGTGCCTCAGGGTTGTATCCTTTCACCATACTTATTCAATCTGTATGCTGAGTAAGTAATCTGAGAAACTGGACTATAAGAAGGAGAACGTGGCATCAGGATTGGAGGAAGACTCATTAACAACCTGTGATATGTGGATGATACGCAGGTTTGAGGCACTTAAAAGCTTGCGAGTGGCCAAGATACATCTATTCGTCCCATCCCACTTGGAGCAAAAAAGAATGAAGAAAACCAAGGATACAAGGAAAATACTAGTCCAAAGGGCTAATGGACCACAGGAACCAAAAACTCCACCGGCCTGAGGCCAGAAGAACTAGACGGTGCCCAGTTACTACCAATGACTGCCCTTACAGGGAACATAACAGAGTCACAGACAAAACAGACTATAGCCTTCAGTATGGATTACACCTCAGCATAAAGAAAACAAAAAATCTCACAACTGGACCAATAAGCAGCATCATGATAGATGGAGAAGTCAAGAATTTGTCAAGAATTTCAATTTACTTGGATCCATAATCAATGCCCACAGAAGCAGCAGTAAAGAAATCAAACAACATGTTGCATTGGGCAAATCTTCTGCCAAAGATGTCTTTAAAGTGTTAAAAAGCAAAACTGTCAATTTAAGCACTAAGGTGCGCCTGGTGTAAGCCATGGTATTTTCAATCTCCTCATATGCATTTGAAAGCCTGACTATGAATAAGGAAGACCCAAGGGGGATTGATGCCTTTGAATTATGGTGTTGGCGAAGAGTATTGAATATACCATGGACAGCCAGAAGAATGAACAAATTATCTTGAAAGAAATACATCCGGAATTCTCCTTAGGAGGGAGGATGGCAAGATTACGTCTCACATACTTTGGACATGTTATCAGGAGGGATCAGTCCCTGAAGAAGGACATCATGCTTGGTAAAGTAGAGGGTCAATGGAAAAGTCAAAGACCCTCAATGAGATAGATTGACAAAGTGGCTGCAACAATGAGCTCAAACATAGCAAGACAATGTTTAGTTCTGTTGTATATAGGGTCACTATGAGTCAGAATGGACTCGATGGCACCTAAAAACAACAACAATCATCATTAAGCTAGTCATTGTTTTTCTGAATAATGGAGTAACAGAAGAACTAACCTCAAAACCCATGAAAGAAAGAATTCTCACCTGCGATGGCCACCCCCAAATATTCATGAATTAGTCCTAGTAGCATTTGACTTTTAATGGTCTGTTTTCTGTGTGTAGAGGAGCACATTATTAGTTCAGTCTGCAGGATATAAGAACTTGCAAGTGCAGGAATTCCTTGGGCCCCCTACTCTGCTAGTTTTCATGTTCTGCTTCATGAAGTCAAGTCTGGAAATAGCACAGCAAAGAAATCATTATTTCCTAGGCTTGAACTGAATGTCATTTGTTCAGTAAGTCAATTCAGACTCATAGCGACCCTATAGGACAGAGTAGAACTGCCCCGTATGGTTTCCAAGGAGTGCCTGGTTGGATTCGAACTGCAGACTTTTTGGTTAGCAGCTGAAGCTCTTAACCACTATGCTACCAGAGTTTCCAAATGAGTTTAAACCAAAACAAAACCAAATCTATTGCATCAAGTCGGTTCAGACTCATAGTGACCCTACAGGACAAAGAAGAACTGCCCCAAAGGGTTTACAAGACTGTAATCTTTACGGAAACAGACTGCCACAACTTTCGCCCTTGGAGCGACTGGTGGATTTGAACTACCGACCTTTCTGTTAGCAGCCAAGCACTTAATCACTGCACCATGAGTCTAGAATATGCAGAAAAGGCAATTGTCTTTTGGTATTTGGTTTGAGGCCCATTTGACAGGACATATCCTCCCATTGCAGCCGAGTCGATTCCGACTTATGGTGACCTTATAGGACAGAGTAGAACTGCCCCATAGAGTTTCCAAGGAGAGCTTGGTAGATTCAAACTGCCGACCTTTTGATTAGCAGCTGTGGCTCTTAACCACTATGCCACCAAGGTTTCCTGCATATCCTCAGAAGGAGCCAAATACAGAACCGAGTACATATTTGTGGTATATGAGTGAAAACATTTATTTGAGACCACTTTCTTATTCCATTGTAAAGCACTTCAGTTCCTTAGAAGCCAAAAGGTGCTTAAAATAATTCTTTACTTTCTACTTCTATCTTCAACCAGGACTTTTAACCATTTTCTATTAGGAACATTTGAGTCAAAGCACAGATAATATAATTTAACCTCACTATTTTTTTTATATTTTATATATATATATTTTATATTTATTTAGAAAAGTACTGGCTCATTGTGGGTACTGATGAATGTGACTAAAGGTATTCCAATTCTGCAAATTTACTGTGAGCCTGGGAGGAACTAAAAATATCATCTGACTCTCAGATCAAAAAGCCGTTTTTTTCCCCACTCTAGGTATTTACATTTAAAATTCAAATATATACATCCTTTGCAACTATGTGTCACTTGGGGGTGGACTGGTTTCTTTTAAGTGTTAATCATCATGAATAGGCAGAACAAGCAGCAGTTGCTTTATGTTTCTTGTGATGAAAGGGGTGAGGGAAGACATAGGAGGGTTCTTTCTGCTCCATCCATTAATTGCTGCAATCTCATAACTGGAGATTTATCACTTTGCCTTAAGGCTTCTCTCCCAGGTGGGAAGCCATATCCACCTTCCCTAGACATTTACATACATGTGGGTGTGACTAAATCTTTCTGACTTGCTCGGATTAGCATAATTTGCATTTTGAGAGATAAGTAAATCAAGGGGGCACCCCTAATGAAACAGAAAAAGGAAAATAAGAGGGAACAAAATCAAACCTGACATACCTCCTGATTTTGCTGAAAGCTGAAAGCTTCCACCATCATTAAGCAACAAATGCACGCAAGGGAAGTGTATTCGTTTCCCACGGCTTCCGTAACAAATTGGGTAGGTTGAAACAACAGAAGTTTATTGTCTCACTGTTCTGGAGGCTAGAAGTCCAAATATGAGGTGGCAGCAGGGCTATGCTGTCTCTGAAGGCTCTAGGGGAAGACCCTTCCTTGCTTCTTCACGCAGAAGACTGTGTGAAGGCCTCCTTCACCTGCCTGTCTCTCTGTGTGTGTCTCATCTCTTTTTTTAAGGACAGCAGACAGATTGGATTAGGACTCAGTCTACTCCAGTATGACCTCTTATTAACTTAAGTGATAACATCTTCAAGGGCATTATTTCCAAATAAGGCCACACTCACAGGTAACTTGGGGTTTGGGCTTCAACATATCTTTTTAGGAGACACAATTAAATCCATGAAGTCTAAGGCAATAAAAAGGACACTTTGCTTATGGAGGCACTCCAACAGTCTTTCATTTTCTGAATACTTTTTAGTCTAGAAAATTCATATGAAATGTTGAATTATCTGATTAAAATTTTTGAAGATTTGCCATCTTTCAAGTCGCTTTTATCCTCAAACGTTTTCAAGTCACTGTCTTCTCTGTACCTGTTGTTTGATTTCACACAGGACTCTATGCCCATGTCTCTCTATGGGCCACCTACGGGCTTTTTTCCTTTTCTGCTTATCACTCCCACCACTCCTCTGTCAGCATATTCTACAGACCTTCCTCTTTATCCTTCTGCTGCAATCTCCCTGCAAACATTCAATCTTACCTTTTCCCTAAAACCCTCATTCTTTTCTTCCTACATCTGAGAAATGAAGCCTTGCCGAAGAATATTTTAAAACTTTATGATTCTGGGGCTTGTGTCATTGCTTCTGCAACCAGACTTTAGGTTGTCATTATGTGCCATTGAGTCAATTCCGAGTCGTAGAGAACCTATAGGACAGAGTAGAACTGCCCCATAGGGTTTTTTAGGCTATAATTTTTACAGAAGCAGATCACCAAGTCTTTTCTCCTACAGAGCAGTTGGTGGGTTCGAACTGCCAACCTTTCAGTTAGCAACCAGGCACTTTAAACATTGCATCACCAGGGCCCCTGGAATTAATTCTGCCGGTACAACATTCAAGGCAAAGAACCAAATCACTAATATTGTACACCCTCTCTCCCAACAGAGGACTCCAGAGACCAATATTTTCATAACCTCAACGCCTGAGAAAACACTCACCAGCAATATTCACCCTATGCTCACCTCCACATTGTTTTCTACTTATTTTTCTCTTACCCAACATCCCATGACAGCCCTCTTTTCTAAACTCTTCCATTTTGTCCTCTGGGATCTCTCTCCCCCTTACTTCCCTGCCCCATGGTGGACAAACTCCTTAATATTCTCAATCTTTCCTCTTTCTCCAACTGAGGCCACTGCTCCTCTTACAGGCCTTTCAAGTGGATGGTTGCTCCTTCTCTGACACCCAAGCACTTCAGGAACATGAGGTACAGAAGCATCTCCTTCATCCCCTAGTGCGCTTTCCAGACAACGCGTTCTCCATCTCCATCTAAAACCCTATACGCCTTCTCCCATCTTTGACGGTCTCATCCATCAGCCTTGTTAGTCACTCCTTTTTTTTTTTTTCCACTGACTACTTCAATGTAATGTCTCTATATGTCCACTCTAAGCCCTATCATCGTCTTAAGAAAGACCTCAGCATTCACCGGTCTCTTATATTTTAGACCTCCTCACTTCTGGTGAAGGAAATCCACTTCAACCATCAACACCCACAGCCTTACCCTGGCCATCATTCACTGGAACCTCTAAAATACTAAATATTAAATTCCAATGTGTCGCCCCTAACATCACAACTTCCTTACCTTCTAGGTTTCTCAAAGGGAGGTTATTGAGGTTTCTATCTTCTACAACATGCTAAACCAAACCTGTTGCCATCGAGTTAACTCCGACTCACAGTGACCCTACAGGACAGAGTACAACTACCCACAGTGTTTCCCAGGAGCAGCTGGTAGAATTGAGCTGCTGACCTTTTCATTAGCAGCTGAGCTCTTAACCACTGTACCACCAGGGCTCCCTACAGCATGCTAACCAAAAACCAAAAAAAAATAAAACCAAAACCCTCTTATTCTCTCCTCTTCCTACCTTGAATTCCATAGCCCAGCACTTCAAACACCCTCTTGCCAATATTTTTAATCCCCTCACCCATTGTCTTTCTGCTAGTCCTTCCACGAAAAATCCAAACCCTTTATCTAGCCAATGGTTCACTCACAACTGCACCTTTGGATGTGGTTAGAGGAAAATCATGCAGGGATTGGTGCTTGTGTAAAATCAAGATCTCCAAATTCAACCATGTCCGCACCAGTTGCAAACCGAGCTATGTTTCTCTCCCATTCTTTATAATAACCATTTCAAACCACTTCTATTCTTCTCAAACCTTTGACTTCCACCAGGGTAAGAATGGAGTAACAAAACTATTTTATATTTGCAGAGTCCTTAATAGTTTTTGAAGTATCTTTTGAAGACGTGCACTAACATTCTCACTGTCAATCACAATGTTCAGTAAGAATAGACGGCTTAACCAAAGCTGCATATACACAATTTTAAGTTCAGTGCGAAATACAGTATTTTATTTATATATATATATTTTTATATATATACATATATATGCAAGAGAGAAGCCAGAAGAAAAAAAGGAGGGGGGATAAAGAAGTACGTGGGCAGAGAAATTACTTCTGACTAGAGAAGACATTGTGATTTCACAGTGGTGGTGAGTGGTGGGTGGATCATGAAGAGGCTTGAATTTAAGCAAGGCCTTAAACGATGGGTAGTATTTCAACAGAGCAGATGTAATAGACAAAGAAGATAGTAAGCAAAAGCATGGGGTATGGAAGCACTACTTACATTTGGGAGCCATGAGTGGGCATTGAAATCTGGGCAAGGAATTTGAAGTCTGGCCTGGGCAGTGGAGGGGCTGTTGAAAGTTCTGAGGAAGGACACATCATGACCTGAGCCATGAAGATAATTTTTTAATCACCAGTGATGCCAGATAGCACACTGTTCCATCACCTTGACATTTCATTAATATCAGCGTTTATTTGGTGTTGAAGTCAACATTGCCTCTTTGCCTTACTCATTTGGCAGGAACTGCCAGTTCCCATGTCAGAGCCTGAAATATATACTTTGGTTTTTTTGTTCAATGTGCATTGAGAGGTGGTACGTTTCTCTCTCCTTGTTTTTCTTGGCAACAGCTATAGGCCTGTTCCTGGTGTGCTACGTGAACATGATGTCAGGTCATGTGTTATCAGTGTTACCCCCACGATGGAATATAAGCCTGTCATTGAATTGCAGGCCCATGAATCAGAAGAAATAGGCATATCAGTATGAATGGACTTATACTTTCTGGGTACTTAGGGGGGTGACCTCATTGTCATATGCTGTAAGGTTGAGCATTTTCATGAATCACAAAGTCGATAGAAAACTGAAAAATGTGCAAGGCAAGGGGAAAAGTAGGGAAGGCATTCTGATCAGATGGGTACTATAACTGTATTTTAAAAAATTGATAACAAATAAACTCCACTAGGCAGCTGTGTGGAGCCCTGATGGCACAGTGGTTAATAGCTCAGCTGCTAACCAAAAGGTTGGCAGTTCAAGTCCACCAACTACTCCTTGGAGACTCTGTGGGGCAGTTCTACTCTGTCTTATAGGGTCGCTATGAGTCAGAATTGACTCAACGGCAACAGGTTTGTTTTGGGTTTAGGCAGCTGTGTACAGGAAAAAAAAACTAGTAGGAGGAAAATAGAAGAGATGGCGATAGAGGGACAATTATAAAGTTAGGACAGTGACCTACATGGGAAGTGAAGTGAGTTTGGAATAGGGTAAATGACATTATTTGAATTATAACAATGTTATTATTTTACTCTTTAAAAAAACCCAATGGGATATATTATCAGGCGGGACCAGTCCCTGGAGAAGGACATCACGCTTGGTAAAGTAGAGGGTCAGAGAAAAAGAGAAAGACCCTTAAAGAGATGGATTGACACAGTGGCTGCAACAATGGGCTCAAACAGAACAATAATTGTGAAGATGGTACAGGATCCAGCAACATTTTTTTCTGTTTTGTACATAGGGTTACTATGAGTTGGCACTGACTCAATGGTACCTAAAAACAACAGATACCAGTTGCTGTGCCAAGCAAAGTATGTACCTTATATACCTTAGTCCTCACCACAACTGTGAAATACAAATGGATCTCCCCATATGCCAACTCAGGAAAGAGAATCTCAGATAGATTAAGTAACACATCTAAAATCACACAACAGGCAAATGGCAGAACCAGCTTGTTAATTCAGTTCAGAAAGACTCTAAAGGGTGGACATGAGAAAGACATTCTGGGGACGGACATGATCTTTAGATGAACAAGATCTCAGCCCTATAGGAACAAAGCCCACATGTTTACTAGCAAGGACTAAGTGGACTTCATATTAGAACCGAGGACTCTGGATTTCCTCCTCGGTCTGAGGTCCTCAATGGTGTGACTCTGAGGGGTGGAGAGCAGAGTCAAGGAGTGCCAAACTCAGCCCCGAATCCAGGAAAGGGAGATTTTGGTATTTTGTCGGTGTTATGGATTGAATTGTTCCCCTCCCCAACCACGAGTTGGAATCAACTTCTCAGTTCCATTAAATTAATGTCCCCCCCAAAATGTGTGTATCAGTTTGGCTGGGCCACGATTCCTGGTATCGTGTGGTTTTTCTATATGTTGTAAATTCTGCCTCTATAATGTTAATGAGGGAGGGTGAGCAGCAGTTGTGTTAATGAGGCAGGACTCAATCTACAAGATTGGACTGTGTCTTGAGGCAATCTCTTGAAATATAAAAGGAAGAAGTGAGTACAGAGACAGGGGGACCTCATACTACCAAGAAAGCAGTGCTGAGAGCGGAGCACATCTTTTGGACCTGAGGTTCCTGTGTGTAGAAGCTCCTAGACCAAGGGAAGATTGGTTACAAGAACCTTCCTCCAAACCCTACACGAGAAGGCCTTCTCCTGGAGCTGACTCCCTGAATTTGGACTTGTAGCCTACTAGACTGTGACAGAATAAATTTCTCTTGGTTAAAGCCATCCACTTGTGGTATTTCTGTTATAGCAGCACTAGGTGACTAAGACATGACTTAAGGGCAATGGGTGGTTAAAATGAGTTGTAAATCCTAACTCCTATACCTGTGGTTCTAATTCCATTTGGGAATGGGTTGTCTTTGCTATGTTAATCAGACTGAATTAGTGTAGAGTGTGTCTTAAATAAATCTCTTGTGATATAAAAGAGATCGAACAAGCAAGTGAGCAAGCAGAGATGGTGGAAGATAGATGCCACATCACATAAAGATCACCACGGAATAAGGACTTTCCCCAGAGCCAACAGAGAGAAAAAAGCAGAAAGCCTTCCCCTAGACTGGTGCCCTCAGTTCAAACATCTAGCCTCCTAAACTATGAGAAAATAAATTTCTGTTTGTTAAAGCCGCTAACTTATGGTATTTCTGTTACAGCTGCGCTAGAGAACCAAGACAGCCAGCCAGCTGAATAACTCAATATCCTTATCAGATGATGTGGGGATGGGAAGCTTTTAAATGTCTTCCTTCAACAGCCAGTATAGGGACATTGTGTGGGAGGCAAACAAACAGGACTGGAATGGCCATCCAGAGAGGGCACCCCAGAGGTGGCCACGGACCTTGGAATTGAAATGACTTTGAGTTGTGAGTGCTCATTTAGTATTGAAATGAAAGGTAGAAAGATCTGCAAATAAACAACAAAAACCCAAATCCATTGCCATAGATTCCTGCTCATGGCAACTCTGTGTGTTGCAGAGTAGAACTGTGCTCTCTAGGGTTCTCTTGACTGTAATCTTTACCAAAGCAGATCACAATGCCCTTCTTTTGTGGTGTGAATAGGGCTTGGAAAACCTTGAAGAATTGTTTATAGGAGGAAAGACGAGCATGAGTAATCAGGGCAAAGTAACTGGCAGAATCGAGAGCAGGAGCCCCTGACTTACACAAGTGAGGGAGTTGGGTATAAGGAGAAATAAGATGTACTTCTTGCCTCCAAAGTGATGAAAATTCTGCTCAGAGAGATAATGTGAAAGCACATGAAATCGCTACAGACAATATAAAAAATAATAATAATAATAATATAAAGTTGTAGTTAATCCAACACTAAATTGGGTGGCCCAGACTGTTTCCAGGGATGATTTCTCTGTCCTGGACAGTCCCATATCTCAGTCCCATATGTAACATTGCACTTTTTGAAGGCCTCAGGGATTTAGACCATTTTTATTTGGGGAACAGTTACTCCCCCAATGCTTGAATGCGGAATAGCTTGCTGCCTTCCAGCTCACATCATTCTTAGTTCCCCTTAAGCTACCTTTTCTTTGAAGGAATTGCACTCCTAACAAATGCTTTGAAGAAATAGCCTTAGAGTGGAACAGTGGTGGCCTCAATGAGTGTCTTGGCATGGGTTTTAGGCATCTCCCACGGCCTCCAACATCACTTGTATCAGCCCTTTATGTAACATGGGCAGAGCTTCAAGCAGCACATTGATTGTCCACTTTGTGTGGAAGGAGAAGTGGCCTGAGGTATGGAAAGAATGTAGTGAATGACTTGGCTAATTCATCAGAGCCTTGGAACAAATAAGATTGGAAGATTGAGAACAAGGAGGTAGGGGAAAGCAGCATGTGGAACCTACACAAAGCCATTGATCTGTCTATCCTTAAATGCCAATTCTACACTGACTTGATTACCAAAGCTTCATAGCAAGTCTTCAAGTTAGGTAAAGTGAATTCTCCAACATCATTCTTCTTTTTCAAGATTGTTTTGACTATTTTAGGTCCTTTCCAATTTCATATAAATTTTCAAATAAACTTTTCAATATCCATAAAAATTCTGACTGGGATTAGGATTGGAATGACATTGAATCCGTAGGTCAGTTTAGGAAGAAAATTTAATTTAATAATATAATCTTAATCCGTGAACACAGTTAACACCTCCAGTTTTCAAAATGAGCATATTGAGGCTTAGCGAGACCAAGTGACTCGTTTTTGTTATTAGTTGCCGTTCAGTCCGCTTTGACTCATGGTGATCCTGTGTGTAACAGAATGAAACGTTGCCTCATTCTGTGCCATTTTATTGGGCAATATTCTGTCGTGCTCCATAGAAACATATGCCTAATCTTTGGAAGTAGGACTTTCTTCCTAGTCTGTTCTTAGTCTGGAAGCTCTGCTGAAACCTGTCCACCATGAGTGTCCTTGATGGTATTTGAAATAGCAGTGGCATAACTTCCAGCATCATAGCAATACACAGCCACCACAGTACAAACCGATAAAGGGGCGGTGACTCACCACGATTAAAAACCTAAAGCAACGGGGGCTCTCAATATATTTTCACTTTACTGACTCACCAAATCTCCTTTATTCTTCCTTCCCTCTGCAATTTATATTGACTGCTCCCTCATGGCCGTGTAAAATTTGTAGTTAGCTGGCTACTCTCGGTTTTACTTCTGCCAAGTGAATTGTAGGCTTATCTAGAGTCAGTTGTATGTTTTTTTTGTTTTGCTTTGTTTTTTTGGTATCTATTTTTGCCAGTTGTGGTTGTTGTTATAATTAAAATAATTTAAGGCAAGAATATAAATTATGAACTAGAAATTCCACTATTTTTTTTTTTTAGAATTTTTTCCTGTTAGAGATGTGGATGAGGATTTGTACATGGTGATATTAATTATAGTCTTATTGGTTGTTGTTTTTGTTATTAGGTGCTGTCAAGTTGGTTCCGACTCGTAGTGACCCCAGACACAACAGAACGACACACAGCCTAGTCCTGCACCATCTCCACAATCTTTGTTATGTTTGAGCCCATTTTTGCAGCCACTGTGTCAATCCATCTCTTCAAGGGTCTTTCTCTTTTGCTCTGACCCTCTACCTTACCAAGCATGATGTCCTTCTCCAGGGACTGATCTCTTCTGATAACGTGGACAAAGTATATAAGACGCAGTCTCTCCATCCTTGCTTCTAAGGAACATTCTGGCTGTACTTCTTTCAAGACAGATTGTTTCATTCTTCTGGCAGTCCGTGGTATATTCAATATTCTTCAACAACACCATGATTCAAACGCGTCAATTCTTCTTCTTATTCATTGTCCAGCATTCGCACGCATATGAGGTGACTGAAAATACCATGACTTGAGTAAGGCGCAACTTAGTCCTCAAAGTGACATCTTTGCTTTTTAACGCTTTAAAGAGGTCTTTTGTAGCAGGTTTGCTCAATGCAATGCGTCATCTGATTTCTTCACTGCTGCTTCCATGGGTGTTGATTGTAGATCCAAGTAAAATGAAATCCTTGACAACTTCAACCTTTTCTTCCTTTATCATGATGTTGCTTATTGTCCATTTGTGAGGATTTTGTTTTCTTTATGTTGAGGTGTGATCCATACCGAAGGCTGTGGTCTTTGATCTTTATCAGTAAGTGCTTCAAGTCCTCTTTACTTTCAGCAAGTAAGGTTGTGTTATCTGCATATCACAGGTTGTTAATAAGTCTTCTTTCAATCCTAATGCCACATTCTTCTTCATATAGTCCAGCTTCTCAGATTATTTGCTCACCATACAGATTGAATAAATATGGTGAAAGGATACAACCCTGATGCACACCTCTCCTGACTTTAACCCACAAAGTATCCCCTTGTTCTGTTCGAACGACTGCCTCTTGGTCTGTATACAGGTTCCTCATGAGCACAATTAAATGTTCTGGAATTCCCATTATTCAAAATGTTATCAATAATTTGTTATGATCCTCATAAAAGAACACCTTTGCATAGTCAATAAAACACAAGTAAACATCTTTCTGGTATTCTCTGCTTTCAGCCAAGGTCTATCTGACATTAGCAATGATATCCCTTGTTCCACATCTTCTTTTGAATTTGGCTTGAACTGCTGGCAGTTCCATATCAACGTGCTGCTGCAACCACTTTTGAATGATCTTTAGCAAAATTTTACTTGTGTGTGATATTAATTATATTGTTTGATAACTTCCACATTCTGTTGGGTCACTTTCTT
This sequence comes from Loxodonta africana, assembly GCF_030014295.1. Lineage (NCBI taxonomy): Eukaryota > Metazoa > Chordata > Mammalia > Proboscidea > Elephantidae > Loxodonta > Loxodonta africana. Next base: position 109,186,972 of record NC_087342.1, read on the forward strand.
TGAAATGACCACAAATACGGATCGCTTCCAGTCAGTTGGCCAGGAAGCTGTCTTCCAAATCTCTTGACACAGAGGAATGAGCACCTCCAGCACTGCATCCATTTGTTGAAACATCTCAGTTGGTATTCCATGAGTTTCTGGAGTCTTATTTTTTGCAATTCCCTTCAGTGCAGCTTGGACTTCTTCCTCCAATACCATTAGTTCTTGAGTATATGCTACCTTCTGAAATGGTTGAACTTCAACCAATTCTTTTTGGTACAGTGGCTGTGTGCATTCCTTTCATCTTCTTTTGATGCTTCTGTGTTGTTCAATATTTTCTCTGTAGAATCCTTCAATACTGCAATTCGAATCTTGAATTTTTTCTTCAGTTCTTTCAGCTTGAGAAATGCCAAGAATGTTTTTCCCTTTTGGTTTTCTAACTCCAGATCTTTGCATATTTCATTATAATATTTTACTTTGCCTTCTCGAGCTGCCCTTTGAAATCTTCTGTTCAGCTCTCTTATTTCATCATTTCTTCTGTTTGTTTTAGCTACTCTACATTCAAGAGCAACTTTCAGAGTCTCTTCTGACATCCGTTTTGGTCTTTTCTTTCTTTTCTGTCTTTTTAATGACCTTTTGCTTTCTTCATGTATGATGTCCTTGATGTCATCCCACAACTCGCCTGGTTTTCAGTCATTAATATTCAATGCATCAAATCTATTTTTGAAATGGTCTCTAAATTCAGGTGGGATATAGTTAAGGTTGTACTTTGGCTCTCATAGACTTGTTCTAATTTTCTTCATCTGCAGCTTGAACTTGCGTATGAACAATTGATGATCTGTTCTGCAGTTGGCCCCTGGCCTTATTCTGACTGATGATACTGAGCTTTTACATAGTTTCTTTCCACAGATGTAGTTGATTTGATTCCTGTGTATTCCATCTGGTGAGGTCCATGTTTAGCGTCGCCATTTATGCTGCTGAAAAAAGATAATTGCAATAAAGAGGTCTTTGGTCCTGTAATATTCTATCATGTGAGCTCTGGTGTCATTTCTATCACCAAGGCCATATTTTCCAACTACCAATTCTTCTTTATTTCCAACTTTATTATTCCAATTACCAGTAATTATCAATGCATCTTGATCGCATGTTTGATCAATTTCAGACTGCAGAAGTTGGTAAAAATCTTCAGTTTCCTCGTCTTTGGCATTAGTGGTTGGTGCATAAATTTGAAGAATAGTCATATTAACTGTTATTGAAAAAATTAAAAAAAAAAAACTGAAACCATTGCCTTCCAGATGATTCCGACTCATAGTGATCCTATAGGACAGAGTAGCACTTCCCATAGGGTTTCCAAGGAACGGTTGGTGAATTGGAACTGCTGACATTTTGATTAGTAGCCAAATGCTTAACCATTGCACCACCTATGGACATTATCCTATCACTGACAGCATTGAACTTCAGGATAGATCTAGAAATGCTCTTTTTGATGATGACCGTGATACCATTCCTCTTCAGTTTGTCATTCCCAGCAAAGTAGACCATATCTGATTCAAAATGGCCAATACCAGTCCATTTCTTCTCACTAAGGCCTAGGATATCAATCTTTATGCAGTAATACCCCCCAATTAGAAACAACCTAAGTGTCTAATAAAGGAAAATAATTAAGACATTTTGGTATTTTATATGATGACTACTGTTCAACCATTGAAAAGTATATTTTCAAAGAATATTTAGTAATAAAGAGGAAATTCTTATGATAAAATGTTAAAAGAGAAAAGCAGGATATAAAACTCAATATACAGAAAGATTCTGATTTGTATAGTATTTATATGCCTGATTTTCCAGCTACTTCCTGCCTAGCCTTCTGTGGTCTCTTTTATTTGCTGGACATATTTCCATAATCACTCCAATTCATTGTGTAAGGTACACATGGAAAAGTGGAACACAACAACTGACTGTATACTCCCTGGCCCCCAGTGCATCTGCATTCCACCGTCATCCCCTCTATCAGCTGAGTATTGTGGTTACATCTGTGTGTGCTGCACTACCCAGGATATTGTTCAAAAATGTCATGAGCTTCTGGAAAGGCAGGTGAAGAGGAACCATGTCAAAATTTGAAGTAAAGAAGAAAGAAGAAAGCCAGTTGCTATGGAGTTGATTCTCACTCATGGCAACCCCATGTGTATCAGGGCAGAACTGTGCTCTACGGGGTTTTCAATGGCTGATTTTTCAAGAGTGATTGCCAGGCCTTTCTTCTGAGGGGCCTCTGGGTGCGCTTGAACCTACAGCCTTTCAATTAGCAGCCGCTAATTGAACCATTTGTACCACTCAGGGCTACCAAGTAAAATTAAAGAGTATCCTCTTTGAATTGCTTTAATTTGGGTATGCACTTCCTTCTCTGGTAGAGGGACAGGACTAGTGACTCAGGTCACCTCTAAAAGTCTTGCCAGGACTCTGATCTCGTACTGTCTCTTATGTGCCCTTCTTAGATGCCATTCTTTATGGTGCTGTGTGCTCTGTGAAGAATAATTCTGCCAACTCCCTTGATTAAGGGCATTTCAATACATTTAATTTCCATTACAGGATCTTCTCATTATTGTGTAGAACATCCAATGATGTGTTTTGTAACCTTGAGTTCGCAGCAGAAATTTATGTTTTTTCATAAATAATCCTAGATAAATCCTCCATCATTCTAGATAATGGATATGTGACCCTACTAGGGGCACTGTTCACACTCAAGAGATGAATTATAAAAAAAAATAAAAAATAAATTTTTTTTTTTTTTTTTTATAAAAATGATCAGAAAAACAAAACAAGTAGGACCAACATAATCTCGGGATTCTCCTATCTTTTATTCATCTGTTCATAGCTTTCCTGAGAAATTTCAGAAATTCTGAGGTGCTGTACATTAGATTTGCTATACTAATGCTCGTCCCATCAGAGTTAGAAAGGGAAGGAATCTATGCCCGGAGGGAGGTAGAAATGAAATCACAGGGGTAAGCAATGCTCACACAAAAGACATGAGTTGCCCAGAACAGTCACTGACTCAATGAAATACAGGAAACTTCATGGTTATTATCTGACAAAGAGGAAGTAAAGAGACAGACAGAGTAGATTGTGGGGGTTTGAATTGAATATAATATACAGTAAAGTGGATTGCTATTATATTTTCCCTACTGGTTTAGCTCTTGGGCAGGTTGTGAAAATGTCTGCTCTAAAGAAAAGTTTATCTGCAATATTAACTCCACAAGGGGCCACATGGAATCCCCAAAGTGACCCAGATATGATCCACCGGCAACACACCATTCCTATTCCTCCACACTGGCAGTATTCCAGGACCTGGAAAACATGACCTGCTATGGGACTTGGCAACATGCGCAGGAGGAAGATACTGATTGATATAATAATATTAGAAAATCTGTATCAAACACTATATGCCAGGTACTGTATTAATAAGCAGTTTCCTATTATTAATTTATTTAGTTCTTGCAATGGCTCAGTGAGGTGTTTATTATTCCCCATTTTATAGACGAGAAAATTACTGCAGAGATGTTGACGAACTTGCCTAGTTCACACAGCTAGGAGGTGTCAGAGTTAGGATTCGAATCTAGGAAGTTTGGCTCTAAAATATATATTTTTAACTTTGTCATATCTCCAATATATCCTATAATGCTAAAAAAAAAAAGAATTCGTTGTTGAGTAAGTTTTGACTCATATCGACCCCATATGTTATTGAGTAAAATGGCTCCATAGAGTTCTCTTGGCTATAATCTTTATGCAGCATATTGCCAGGCCTTTCTTCTGTGGCTCTGTTGGGTGGGTTCAAAGCACCAATCTCTAGGTTAGTAGACAAGCATAAACTTTATGCTGCCCAGGGACCATAATGCTAATAAAACCAAACCAAACTGTTGCCATGAAGTCAATTCCAACTAATAGCAACGCTATAGGACAGAGTAGAACTGCCCCATATGGTTTCTAAGAAGTACCTGGTGGATTTGAACTGCCAATCTTTTGGTTAGCAGCCGTAGCTCTTAACCACTATGCCACCAGAGTTTCAATAATGCTAATAGCACAAAGAAAAGTTTTAAAGCAATTTATTAGCTTGTATTTTCAAGCCACCATTTTGGTATTTCTTTTAAGCTCATATGCAGATGAATTTTATTTCTTCCTTGAAATGATTAGTTCTAAACTTAGCAATACCATGGGAATAATTTTAGGAATCTCACAGTCCTGTTCGTACATATTTAACTTGGAATCATCACTTAGGGCAAAAGACTAAAAATACAAAAGAGCAGGATAGATTCGCTGTGGTCAAGCTATTTAGTCTAGTGAAAAGAAAATCAAGAAAAAAAAAAAAGAAAACCCCAACCGCTTCTATAACATTTTCCCCATTCTTGGGCAAGCATGGTATTTCCAAAAAGCAATAATATTCTCAGCTATAAATGAAATAGCCTACATGAGAAATCTGGTCTTGATACCTCCCCGCCTGACTAACACCTTCCAATTTTTAAAGACCAAACTCAAGAAGTCTCCCCCTTCCTCAACACTGCCTTTTTATGTTCCCCTCCTGCATGCTCCCAGGTGTCCTGCATTCCTCAGCCTTTGCACTTATATTGTAATTGTTGGTTATTGTGCCAGGTGGCAGGGACCAGGCCTAATGGATCATGCATTCCTAATAACTTTTTAAAAAACATTTACCAAATGAATGGATGAGTGAACAAGTGAATGAGGAAGAGAAGAGTGTTTAGAAATTGGAGTTTAGTTTCCATTGCCCTTTGTTGCATTCTAACCTTTGGTAACTTTTGAGAACGAGGTCTATGCTTTGTTCATAGCATCAGGCCTGACACATTAGTCTTGTTCAGTGTTCTCAAACTCACTGTTCATTAATATTTGAGGATGAAACTGTCATGAAGTTTCATCCTCAAATGAATAAGGCTTGTACACGAACAGTTTGTCACATCTGGCAGCCACATATTTACAGCAAAATTTCTACCAGCTCATTTTATTTTTAGTGGAAACATCTGGAGTGTTTCCAGGATGAGAGATTTTTTCATGTTTAACTGAATGAATACAGGAAATAACAACTTATGTTTGGATGATAATGAATAGCCTAGTTGATCCAGTATAGAGTTCATGAGGGAAGTAGTGGGAGAAAAGATTAAAAAGACAATTGTAGAAAGATCTAATAGTCAGCTAGGCTAAGGAGTTTGTACTGTGTCCTATAGGCACAAGGGAACCATAAAATATTTTTGAGTTGTAAAATAATAAGAATACATATTTACTATAAGAGGCCTTCAAAGCAACACTTTAATTACGGCGTAGGTTCCTGAATGTGTGGGAAGAGTAGCTTCACCAATTCCATCACCTGTTCAGGACTGTTCACATGAGAAATAAATTACTTTCTTATTCTTTAAGCTTTTAAATATGTTATGATACTGAAGCTAAGTCTATCCAAATTATTACATAAATTGGTACCATTAAAGTATGGCCCTTCTATAAAGGAGACTTAATTTACTTGAATTGGCTTAGCAGTCAGGTGTCCAGGCAGTGAGAAAACAGATATCACAGGCTGGAGGGGAGAGTGTAATGGTAATACTTTTGAAAAAATATCACCTACCGTAGCTTGGAAGGCAGATGATATTCCTAATGAACCTCTAGCTCTAGGGAAAATGATTGGAAATATTAAGAATGTTAGTTTGTGTTGAAATTTTTTGCTGCAAAATATTATGAGACATAAGATTAGAAGAAGAAAAAAACTTGGAAGGTTTGCAGATAGAGATTAAGGGTCTTGCAAAGTTGAAGAAACTTCCTACTTCTGGACTCTAAACCGTATGATATAAGACCAAAAATGGGCTTGGACAATAAGGGCTCTTAGCAAAATGTCCTGTGGTAAAAAGACTGTTTTTATCAGACGGATTTTAAGGTAGACAATAGTAAGGTGAGAGAAAGCTCTTGGAGAGGCGAAAGCCTAGGAAGCAATGAAATGAAACCTGGGGAATTACTGCCATGTGGAACTCTGGAACCAAATAGAAAAGAAGCATAGTACATTTTTTAAGGAAATTGTATTGCCAGAGAAGCCATGAGCCTAGCGGGATGCCTTTAACTAAAACAACCGTTCAAAAAAACCCGTTGCCGTCCAGTTGATGCCAACTCATAGCAACGCTATAGTACAGAGTAGAACTGACCCATAGGGTTTCCAAGAAGAGGCAGGGGGATTTGAACTGCTGACCTTTTGGTTAGCAGCCGAACAACAGGTGGAATTGTGCATTACAGATTAGTAAGCACACACAACTAAGCCTGTGCATACCTTGCTTATTGGATAATCTGTCCCTGACTATGTGATATTGACTCATGAATGAAAGAGTTTGCTTGTTTGCTTACTTTGGTCATTGATAAGTTGCTGGAACAGTCAGGAGTTCTAGACCTAAATTTCAGATTTTTAATAGTTAATGTCTATCTTGTTTAGTGTTTTTGGAAAAAGAGTGATTAATGATATGCACCAGATACCACTATCTTGTTTAAAAATGGGGTGGAGGAAAAAATAGGTGAGAAAAAAGAGTACTTGGAAGAAGGATTAGGTTGTTAAATTTTACTGGAATTTAATTAATTTTTTTTTTTTTTTTTTTGACAATTTCTAAGGTAGAGCAAGGAAAGTCAAAGATAAGAATAATCTAGAATTTACAGAAGCGGACTGCCATAACTTTCTCCCATGGAGTGGCTGGTAGATTTGAACCACTGACATTTTGGTTAGCAGCTGAGCGCTTAACCACTGTGCCACCAGGGCTTTTTTTTTTTAATACAATTGGTATTTATACATATAGAGAACAAAACCACTCAGTCTCTGAAATAAACTTGGGAGGATTTATTCAGTGAAAAAAAGAAAAGGTACTTTTGAATGCAGAGAAAAGACAGTTCACATAAGTGAAAACCGATGATTCCAGCAATAGCTCCTCTAACAGGAACAGATATAGTCCAAGGAACAAAGAAACTATAATACCATCATTTGATTGGTTAGTCTTTGGGTGAGGTCACAAGAAGGGTGGTTTAGGAGGTGGGGAATGGGCTTCTATTGAATAATTGGGGACGGAGGCTCACAGTAATTGATTTCAGGGAGTAATCACAGAAGTTTTCAGTCATAGTCACATATCCTTTAGGAAGGGCCCTAGAAACATCACTGGCTGATATTAAACCCTGGTGGTGTATTGATTAAAGAGCTTGGCTGCTAACCAAAATGTTGGCAGTTCGAATCCACCAGCAGCTCCTTGGAAACCTTCTGGGGCAGTTCTACTCTGTCCTATAGGGTCACTATGAGTCAGAATCAACTCGACAGCAACAGGTTTGGTTTGGTTTTGGAACCTGATGTCTCAGGGATTTGTGATAACCATCCAGTACCAGTACCTCATTTCCCAGAAACAGCTTGTTAAAACAAAACCTTTTTAAGTTGTTTGGGAAACTTTAGATAAGGCTAGCTTGAGGACCCTTTAAAAACATTTTTTTTTTTTTTATTACATCCTTCTCATAAAGAAATATTTCCTAGGCCCGCTTTACCCAAAAAGATACCTGTGTCAATATTCCCCTCCTTAAAATGTATTCCTTTTACGTTCTGACTTGACCACAGAGTGAAACTCCCTTAGTTCCTATGGCCACTAGCATTTAGGAAGCCAAATTGCATGCACTGTGAAGTCTGGGCGGACTCTGCTGAGAGCAGCTAGGCAAATAAAGAGTCCCAGGCAAGCATGTAAAAAGACCAGTTTAATTCAGCAAAAACTGAGTTTAATTCAATAATTTAGCCCTGGTCAAAATGGCTTCGTGAACTTCTCCTTTATGTATCGTACCTATTATTCAGCATATTGCCTTTTATCCGTTAATAAGAATACATCTTAAGGATATATGTATTCATATCATATATTAATATACATATATCCAATCAGTATTTTGAACAGTTATGACTTAGAATGAAATCAATATAGAACTTTATCCTTATCTCTTGCTATTCCTAAACTTCGTCAGTGAGGATAACCTTCCCTGGCAGTAGATGAAAGCTTGGCAGATTCTATGACTATTCTGCTTGCTTTTAGGTAATTGATACTTCTTTGGTGGCTTTAAGTGGCAAACCCAGCCACAGTTCTGAAAGGCTGGTGATTGAGGGCTATTCAGTACGCATAACATATTATAGATGGAAATTGGTGATTCCCATTAAAGTGGGTAGCCATAGTTCTCATGGTTCTCATTCTAAAGGAGGAAGGTCTCCAAAGAGTCTGAGAGCTTCCCACTCCTTTTCCTTTTTTCTTCTGATTCCCCTGCTCTTCCCACAGTGTCTTCTCCATTTATCTTCTTAATCTAGACTTAAATGAAGGGTAAGGTAATCAACCCAATTCCTATTTTATTTAACTTTTGTTAAATTCATTTTCCCAAAACCTTTCTGAGATACATCTTGGATCACCTTACAGTCTCACTGTGGCCTGGTGGGAGGCAGCATGTGCAAGAGTTAGCTCACAGAACTTAGATTCAGATCAATCTGAATATGAATCTAGGCTCTGGTTCTTAATAGCTTTGTGATCTGGGGTAAACTATTTAGCCAATCTGTGCTTCAGATTCCTCATTTTTAAGCTGGAGATAATAATATCTTAGAGGATTGCTGTGAGAATTAAGTTATATATATATATATATGAAAAACTATTTGCTTAGTATAGTACCTGGAGCTGTATAAAGACTCAAGAAAATAATAGTAACTATATTTTGTATATGAAATGTGAACACAGTGTATTTATTCATTCTTATAAGAAACTACATTGTTATGTGTATTTGAAATCCACAGATAATCCAAATAGAGTCAATTTTATTGAAGGACTTTTATCTGCTAATTGACTGAGTCCTGTTGCCTCTGAGTCGACTCTGACTCATAGTGACCGCATGTGTTATACAGTAGAACTGTTCCATAGGGATTTCTTGGCTGTAATCTTTATGGAAGAAGTTCCCCAGAACTTTCTTCCATGGAGCTGCTGGGTTGGTCCTAACTGTGAACCTTGAGGTTAGCAGCCAGTGGCAAACTGCTTCTGCCACCCAGGCTCCTAATTGTCTGTGAGTACCTGGTAATTTAATAAGTGTTTCCTGCGTCCCAGCTGTGTTCCACAGGTAAGAGTCAAAAGCATCCCTGTCCTCACCAAGCTCCCTGTTTTGTTAGGGTCATAAGACATATACAGAAAAACAATTAGGTTGTAGGACATTATGAAAGAGAATATAATTAAAGGTAAATTATGTGAATCAGAAAGTCTTTTACAAGAACAGTAATAAAAGGTGACCCATTTACATTTAGCTGTATGTCTCTTTCCTTATCATCTTCTCATGTCAAATCAGATCAGTAGTTGTGTCTATTAAGATGTGTTAGGCTGCAATTACCCAATTAAGCCCAACTCAGGGTGGCTTAACAATGGAATTTGTTATCTCACTCAAAAGCAAGCCCGAGGTAGATGGCTCCAGGCCATATTTTGGTTATGTCAGTGGCATAACCATGTTATCAAAAATCTAGCTGCATCCCTTCTTTCTGTCCTGCCATTCTCAGGCTTGTATTCTTAGGATTGTTAGTGAACTGACACAGCTCCAGACATCTCATGCTTCCTCCCCTTCCGCAGGGAGCACGGTAGGCTGAATAATGGCCTCCCCAAAAGATATAGGAATAGACTTGACAGCAAAACGTCAACAACAAAACGTTATCAGTGTCCTAATCCCTGGAATCTGTTAATGTTACCTTATATGGCAAAAAAGGGCTTTGCAGATGTAATTAAGTTAAGGATCTTAAATTGGGGAGATTATCCTGGATTATCTGGGTGTGCCCTAAATGACATCATGAATGTTCTTATAAGAGGGAGGAAGAGGGAGATTCGACATACACACAGAGAAGAGGAGAAGGCAATGTGACCATGGAGGCATATATTTGAGTGATATAGCCACAAGCCAAGGAGTACAGGCAGCCACCACAAGCCGGAAGGAAGCTGCAAGAAAGTGATTCTCCCCTAGAGCCTCCAGAGGGAGTGCAGCCCTGATATTAATCAGCCAAGTAATACTGATTTCAGACGTCTGGTCTCTCCAGTTGTGGGAGAATAAATGACTGTTGTTTTAAGACACCAGATTTGTGGTAATTTGTTACAGCAGTCATAAGAAACTAATACAAGGAGTAAAAGGGACATTTCTTCTTACATGTTCCTTTTTTTTAGGGAGAAAACCCTTCCTAGAAGACCGACTGCAGACTTCCCCTCAGGTCCTATTAACCAAGTTTTAGCTTCAAGTTTGCTAGAAAATAAGTATCTAGTATCTAGCTTCTATAAACCTCTGCTAGCAAGGAAAAGTACAAACGAACAGTTTTGGGAAAAGCACCACACAGCATCTGCCGTAGAAGTAAGGCAAAATTGGCAGGTAGTAGAAGGGAAATGGAACTGAAGCGTAACATAGTGGCCAAATCCCAAAGTCAAGCCTTGGTACTTGAAGAATTCAGAAGTTCACTGCACTCTTAAGGGAACAGATTCGCCAGCGTCAGGGTATCACACTGTCAATCTTACCAAGCTAGTCAGTGGATTCCTACGTTCCTCTGTAAGGACATTGCCAGGGAAACCGTCTTTCCCAGGGGCTAGTTCTCACCCAGCCATGGATTTCCTAACTTACCAAAGTAATCACACAAGAAAGAGAAATCCTTCTTGAGACAGCCGAATTCCCTTAGCAACATTCAGCTAGAGTATTACCTCTTCTCAGCCCTGGCTCTGTCTCTCTGGACGCTGCCCACATGCCACAGAACTACATTCTCAGCTTTCTACTTCTCTGGGTGGCTTTGCTGCAATTCCAACTTCCCAGGTCACACACATTAGCTATCTAGGTGATCTTCCTAGTGGCTATTCATCCCTGACTTTGAAGGGTGAGGAGAATCTTTCCTCCTGCATTCAGGGTTTATTGCTTGTGTGGCTATTTGTCTCCCTTTCATACTAACTGGAGTCACAAAAGCACTCAGCTGCTAACTGAAAGATTGGTGGTTCAAGTCCATCCAAAGACACCTTGGAAGAAAGGCCTGGAAATCTACTTCTAAAAAATCAGCTATTGAAAACCCTATGGAGCACAGTTACACTCTGATGCACATGAGGTTGCGATGAGTCAGGATCGACTCTAGAGGAACCGGTTTGGTGTTTTGATTTTGGTTAAACTAACTGAGCTGGATGGACACCTAAGGGTCCTGGATTAGCTTCCAAAGATAGGGAGAAGCCATTGTCACAAGACCGCTCTACTTAGGGTACTTGATGGAATTAAACGTCCTTCAAATCTGACTGGTAACTCCACTCCCAAATAAGTCTATTTTATTTTTTTGCTTCATTAATTTTAAAAATGCAGAAGGTTTGGGTTTGGCTTACAGAGCATTATAAAACACAAAGTCTTGTCATCTGGAAAAAATGCTTTTTCTGCTACTCTCAAATAGAGCTATGTTGAAAAGGAACTTATGCAAGACCACCAGGTAATGTAATGGCTCTTTGCCCAAAAGACATTTGGAGGCAAATGCTTCTGCTGACCCACAACTTGGGACCAGTGGGGTTTAAATCTATTACTTATGGAATCATACTTCTTCTACCGGGCCTTTAATCTGATTGTTTATTAAAGCTCTGCTGACTTATTCATTTAATGGGTTTCTCCACCACAGCTAATGCTCTTCAGAGAGAAAGCGCTATGAGATTCCAGGCTCTTAATGGAAACTGACAATATATCACAAGGAATGAAGGACTAGAAGGTTTTAAGTATGAGATTCTCTGCCTGCAGCTCATTTCAAGAATAGTTCACTGGTTCTCTATCTGAGTTAACTGCATAGATGTCTGCTGTGCAGAAAAACATTTGTCATTTGGGTTCCATTTACTCACCTTGTAATTCCATAGCAGTAGTCCCAGGACATTAAAAATGCTTTGTCTTAATGGAAGCCATGGAAGGGACTAGAAGCAGCAGCCAAGTAAAATAGATCATGGAGATAAAATGTCCCTGAGAAGGTGACTGAGGTGTGACCAAATAATATAAGAAGCAGAGAAAAACCCAACATGGTGGATGGAAGGGGCCTAGGTGGAATTGGAACATAGCCTAAAGTTTCTTCTTTAAAGATTGTCCCTTTTCTTCCACTCCCCCAGCTTCTCATAAACTGAAGTATGCTCTCCACTCATCAGAATCACACCCCTTTCTACTCAGACATCTCCTTTCCAATCTTTCTGTCCTCCACATGGAAGTTTTCACATCCTGTGGCTGATCTGTTTAGAAACCAATGATTTAAATCTGGCAGATGAAGGCTGTCAAGTTTTAGAGCTGTGTGTCTAATAAAAATACAGTGAGGGCTCTGTGAATAATTTTAAAAAATCCAATAGCTATATTAAAAAATTAAAAGAAACAGGTAAATTAATTTTAGAAAAATACTTTAACCTAATAAACACAAAATAATATTATTTCAACATGTGGCACATTTCAAGAGCTCAATGACTACAGGTGGCTAGTGGCTACCACATGGGACATTGCAGTTCTAGAGTCAGTCTCTTCGTTACATCAACTGTACTTCAATAATTCTCAAGATGCTATTTTCAGCCAGATATTGGCAGTTCTAGGAAGCTCCGTAGACCAGATATTTTGTAGCAGGTAAGTTCTTACTGGGACCTTAACCAACACTAGTTAGGAAGATATCTACCATGCCTGATATTTTTTTCTTATATATATATAGGAAACCCTGGTGGTGTAGTGGTTAAGTGCTATGGCTGCTAACCAAAGAGTCGGCAGTTTGAATCCACCAGGTGCTCCTTGGAAGCTCTATGAGGCAGTTCTACTCTGTCATATAGGGTTGCTATGAGTCGGAATCGACTCAACAGCACTGGGTTTGTTTTTTTTTGGTTTATATATATATATGAATATGTGTATATATATGTGTGTGTATATATATATATATGTTCTTATGTCCCTGAAATATCACTCTTGATTCTCAGAAGAGACAGAGTAAAGAGAAAAGTATCATAACAAATTTATTCTCATAGGCAAGGTCTAAAATCAATACTGTAAAAAACTTTGAGAATTAAGGGCTGACATTGTACGTAGTTATGTAATTATCTACACTTTTCTCTCTCCTTTTTGTTTTTTTCTCTTTCAGAGGTTCTGACTCTTATTTCTGCTCCTACCTTTTACTTCTTACTGCTTCTTTGACATAATTCAGGAGACTTGAATATATAGAACTCTTTCCACTTTATAATACATTATTAATAAGAAAAAATGGAGCATATTATAAAGAGCACACAATTTTCCTGCATTTATATTGTCTATAAGAAATTCGTTTTTTTTTATAAGAAACTACTGAGTGTGGACAAAGACAGAATTTCAAGTCTTCGATCAATAGAGGTTGTGACCTTTGGCCAAACTTCTGACTTGAAATTTCAGATGTTTGACTTCCAAGTTATTGAATTATGTATCTATTAGGAGTACTCTCAGCTGTAAATAACAGAATTCCTGACAATCAGTGGTATAAACATGTAGAGGTTTATTTTTCTTAGATGACAAGAAGCTTGAAGGTAGATGGATACTGGCATTGGTTTTGCTCCTTGACAATTCATCAGGGACACAAACTCATCTTATCTTTCCATTCTGGCATCCTTCGTGTCTTGCCTTTCAACCACATGGTACCTCATAGATACAATGGCTGCTGAAACTGAGTCCTTCTTTAAGGAAGGAAGAAAGAAATTCTTACCAAAAAAACAAAAACTTTCCAAGAACTGTATCCCCTGGATGTCCCCATTTATAAGGGAGGTTGGGAATTTAGCATATTTAGCATTTTAGTACCTAAAATGAAGCTTGTAAGAAGAGCTTAAGGATGTTTGTTGAGTTAGTGAAAAAAAAGTGGCAGCCACAAGGTGTTTCTTCTAATAGTTGGTATAATCACTAACATATATTGAGGGCTTATAAGATGTAAGATACCCTAAGCATTTTACATGTATCAATTCCTTTGATTCTCACAACAAGCCTTTGAGGTATGTCTTCTATTATCATCCCTCCACCTATTTTTAGTTGAGGAAACTAGGCCTTAGAGATGTAAATGAATTCACCTAAATCATATGAGAATTCCCTTGTTGCCCCACCTCCATCACCACCAAATAGGTAGCCTTATTGCTATATAGGTCCCCCAGAACAGAACTTGTCATACTTTACTGAAATATTTGTTTAATTTTTATTCCATGAAGACTGAAGGAGAAGGAAGGGTCAGCGGTAACCTAGTTTCTGGCTTAGGAATTTGGGAGAGGAGGGTCCATTTGCTGAGAGAGCAAACATTAGAGGAAAAGCAGTTTTGGGTAGATATGACATATAATTTCTGCCTTGCGTGTATTTAGTAGGTGGCTGCCTTGCGTGTATTTAGTAGGCGGTAATTTTTTTTTTTTTTTTTATCTGCCAGTCATCCATGTGGCTGATGATAATAGATATTAGGGGGCAGGAGAAATTTTAGTCAGATTTGACCTGACTTTAGGAGATTGATGATCACGTGCAAACTGGTATCATCTTCCTAAGTAGTTCTTCCAATGCTGCAGATGAAGTGTAGATATAATAGATGGATCAGTGTGACTTCTTCTCTGCTCAGCAATATTACAGTAGGTAGGGGCTCAGTGGTAGAATTCTCTCCTTCCATACGGGAGACGCAGGTTTGATTCATGGCCAAAGCACCTCGTGTGCAGACACCACCCATCTGTCAGCAGAGGCTGTGTGTTGCTATGATGCTGAACAGGTTTCAGAGGAGCTTCCAGACTAAGATGGACTAGGAAGGAAGGCCTATTTCTGAAAATCAGCCAGTGAAAACCCTATGACTCACAATAGTCTGATTCCCAATCTATTATGGGAATGGTGCTGGACTGGGCAGCATTTCATTCTGTTGTACATGGGGTCACCATGAGTCAAAGGCTGACTGGACAGCAGTTAACAACAACAACATCTTCTAATTTGGCCCCCAGTGAGCTCCACTTTCTGGTATTCATACCCTTGTGTGATCCACCTGCATTCTCTTTGAGTGTGGGCTGAACCTAGTGACCTGCTTCTAACCAATAGAATAACACCAAAAATAATGGAATGTCACTTCCATGATTCGGTTACAAGAGATTATAACCTCTATCACCTCTGTCTTGCTAGCAGACTCTCTCAGTTTGCCTTCTCAGCTTGCACACTTTAATGAAGCAAGTGGCTATGCTGCAGAAGCCCATGTAGCAAAGAACTGAGGGTGACCCTGGCCAACAGCCCTTGAAGAGTGAAATTCTGCCAATAACCTGAATGAACTTGGAAGTGGATCCTTCCCCAGTCAAGGTTTCAGATGAGACCTCAGCTCTGGCAAACAACTTGACTACAGCCTGTGTGAGACCTGGAAGTAGAGGACCCATCTAAGCCAGATTCCTGACCCATAGAAGCAAAAATAATAAATCTGTGTTGTTTAAACTGCTAACTTTGTGGTAATTTATTACTCTATAATAGATAACTGGAGTCCCTGGGTGGCACAAGCTGTTAAACGCTTGACTATGAACCGAAAGGCTGGTGCTTCAAACCCATCTAGAGGCACCTTGGAAGAAAGGCCTGGGGATCTACTTCCAAAAGGCCACAGCCTTGAAAAGGTTCAAGGAATACAGTTCTATTCCGCAACATGTGGGGTTACCATGAGTCTGAATCAACTCAGTGGCAATCCGTTTGGTTTTTGGAATAGATAACTAATATAAACACCCAGAGTTCAGCTGGGGGAGCAGAGGTCAGGCTCATGTGGCAGTTAGCTGGGAATATGCTTACCTAATTTGAAGACGAGGGCAGCCTTTCAATGATTCAGAAATATGGCAGAGAGATTGCTTATATGTGGAAACGAATTACCCAGTTGGCCAATTAAAACCAGACCTGAGAGTCAGAAGCATTTGGTTCATGGGAGAAATGAGAAGCCCTGAGAGGGATGCAGCTATATTCAGATCAGCAGCAGCTGGTATATGAGCTAGGTCGAGACTAGCGATGGGAGTAGTATATAGTCCTCAGGAGGTAAATAAACATGCAGCATAACCATGCAGCAAAATCTTTGGAGAGGGTTGAGAAAGCCAAGTGATCACCAAGGGGAGTATCAATGGAAGTTGTACATTTTCCTTCACTGGAATCCATAAACCATGTGTGATTTTAAATTGTTAGATGAATAAAAAATTTCTAATTGACAATTAAAATCATTCAGTACTCTTGTTCTGTGAGCAATTTCTTTTTTGTTTTATTTTTTCTCCTTTCCTACCTATTTGCAGTACTATTGATACTTTCCAACCATTAAATATAATGAGGGCAGGGAATTAGGCTGTCTTGTTCACCAAAACACCTTGTCTTTACAAGACCTCTTATAGTACCTGGCATATAGTAGGTCCTCAGTAGATGATTGTTGAATGAATAAATGATGACTTCTGCTTCTCCCTGATACTCTGATATTGAGGAAGACTAGGAAAATAAGCCAGGTTACCAGGCACTTTTTTTTTTTTTTTTTGTAAAAGGTGGATATTTTCCAAGTAGTCTTGCATAAAATCCTTTTCACTTTTATTATAAGATTCATGTATATCGTTGGAATTTCAAATAAACAATTCGTCATCTGATTTATTCACTTATTTCATCCACCAAGGACTTATTGAGTCAGACACTGTGGGTCAAGCTAAAGACAATAAGACACCATCCCTACTCCAAGTCCTTTGCTATGTGTTTCTGGAGGGATGTGGTCAACACAGGAAGCAGTTACATAACCACACAGTTAGAATACATATAGAAGAATTATTGAAGAGATTATACTTCCCTGAGAATACAGGCCTAACTAAACCAGAAAGGATACCTACTGGAAAAAAGGTAGAGATCTCTTCATGGCAAAGTTGTCTAAGAATTGATATAAGTAGCTCAGGTAAGCATTAGAAGCACTTTGAAAGTCATTTTCAATAATTATTTCAAGAAAACTTTCTATAATTGAAGTGTGTGAGTTTTCAGATTGAAAGGACCTACAAAGAATCCAGTACATGAAATTTCAGAACAATAAGGACCTACAAAGAATCCAGTACATGAAATTTCAGAACAATAGGGACAAAAGCAGACCTAAAAGCTTCATATGGGGAAATACAGGTTATGTAAAAAATTCAGGAATTAGAACATGTTGTTGTTGTTGTCAGGTGCCCTTGAGTTGATTTTGACTCATAGCAACCCCCTGTAACAGAGTAGAGCTGTCCCATAGGATTTTCTAGGCTGTCTTTATGGAAGCAGATCGCCAGGTCTTTCTCCCAAAGAGCCACTGGGTGGGTTCCAAACATCAACCTTTCAGTTAGCAGCCCAGTGCCAGAACCACATAGGCTTCTAAATAACAACACAAAAAGCTGGAAAGTAATAGAGGGATACCTTCAAAATTCTGAAGAAATTTACCAAACTGAACTATCCAGTGTGAAGGTACAATAAAGACATTTCCGGACTTGCAAGGTCTTAAAAAATTTACCTCTCAAGCTCCTGTTTTCAGTGAACCTACTGGAACATATGCTATGTTGAAACTAGACAGTCAGCCTTTATCCTCATCCATGCGTTCAGTGGGAAATCCTGGTAGTGTAGTGGTTAAGTGCTATGGCTGCTAACCAAAGGGTAAGTTTGAATCCACCAGGCGCTCCTTGGAAATGCTGTGGGGCAGTTCTACCCTGTCCTATAGGGTCGCTATGAGTCAGAGTAGACTCGACAGCAATGAGTTTTTGGTTTATGTGTTCAGTGAAGATAAGGAGAAGTTTTTGAGGTTTTAAAGAGCACCAAGACCCCATTAGCAATCCTCACCAGGCATATTTTTCATTTTGCTTACCAAACAAGTCTTGGGGATTTGGCCTTGGGGTCATCCTACAGCTGCAGAAAGCAGTAGTTGTAGGGAGGGCCTCAATTGACTCAACTCTTCCAAATGCACTTCTTTAATTTCCTGCTCACTCCTTTGTATTTGTTGACTCTGAGCTCAAAGTTTCTCCCAGACTCAGCGGGAAGGATGGGCTCTTAGACCTGCTGCAGCGTTTACCTGCACAAGTTTTCTGTTGTGGCTTTATCAGTTCTAGATTCCCTGTTAAGCTGCTTTCTGTGTTCCACAAGTGGCTCAGATTTTCTGGACAGCTGATGATACCCTTTGTTGGGTATCATCAGTATTTTCTTTTAATGACTTTCTGTAATTTCTAAGGGATTTCTGGAGATCCGATGAGCAGTAAGAAAGTGTGTCCATCCACCACCTTAAACAAAAAGGCTTATCAATAGCACAGTTTCTCTCCCCCCACGTTGATTCATATTGAGCTTCTGATTATCAAAGGCCCTCAAAAGCTTATTATATTATCTCTTCCCAACATCGATCTCTTCCTCCCTATACTTGTACTTTTTTTTAGTAATTAAATATAGGACTTTACATTTATGCTTATTACATTATCTTTACTTTTTAGCTGGTCATTTTCTTCTTTTTTTTAAATTTTGTTGTTGTTGAGAATATACACAGCAAAACATACACCAACTCAACCAGTTCTACATGTACAATTCAGTGACATTGATTGCATTCTTTGAGTCGTGCAAACATTCTCACCCTCCTTTCCTGAGTTGTTCCTCCTCCGTTAACATAAACTCAGTGCCCCCTAGGTTCTTACCTAATCTTTTGAGTTGCTGATGTCACTTTGATCCCATATAGATAGTTCCTAAAAGAGTGTAATGCTCAAGGAAGGCATTTTTTACTAGTTCAGCAAGACTATTGTTGGTGTTTAAGAAGTCTTCAGGGAATATTTTTGGTTTAAAGTTTAAAGATGATCTTAGGGCAATAGTTTCAGGGGTTCATCCAGGCTGCATGGCTCCAGAAAGACTGGAGTCCATGAGAATTTGAAATTCTTTTCTGTCAAATTAGTAATTACTGGGGAAGTGAAATAATATACTCTGAGAATTTTCTTTGATGGGCACTATTTACGTGTTGTTGTCGTGTGCTGTCTAATCAATTCCGACTCATCGCAATTCTATATTACAGAGTAGAACTGCCGCATAGGGTTTCCTAGGCTGTAATCTTTACGGGAGTGGATCACCAAGTCTTTTTCCTACAGAGTCACTGGGTGGGTTCAAATTGCTAATCTTTCAGTTAGCAGCTAAGTGCTTAACCATTGCGCCACCAGGGCTTCTATTGTATGCATAGCAGAAGTTAAAAATATGTGCTCTGTAATCCTAGCTCTACTAGGGGTATGATTTGGCCCTTGACCTTGACCTTCTCAAACTTTAACCCTTTGATGATCCTTTTATTTTCTGCTTTGTATTATCTTTTGATACCATGTGTTTTCATTAAAGGAAGTGTGCTGAGTCATGGGGTGTGTTTAAATTTTTGGTTAGTAATATAGATTTTGAAAAATGTTATCTGGGACTACGTGGTTACCACTGAACACTTGGCACTCTCAAGCCTGCTGATTGATGGGTGACCGTTTGTCCCAATGAACCTTGGTTGTTGAAAATATGGTAATGCACCTCCCACTAGGTTTCAGGGGGAACCACTGGTTTTCCAAATATTACACAAAAAGCCCAAAACCAAGCCCATCAGGGCTCCCTATCACACAGTAAACCATGAATATGCTTACAAGGCTTATCTAGGGGTACAAAAGCTAAAAGAAAATTTTTACCCAATCACACTTCCTGGTTGTACTACCTTCCTTGAAAGCTTCATACCCCAGGTATTTTGCTTCAGCTTTTAACTTTCTTTTGCCTTTTACCGTTATTTTAAGTCCCCACTGGAGGGCAGCAAATACTTTCAGTGGGAAAAGTATACTCCCAAAGAACTCCAGAGGCACAAAAAGTGATTAACCAAAAAACCAAAGAGTCGGAAAAAAAGTGATTGGGATACCTTAAATCCATGGGTCACCAAAGAAAGGGATATAATGCATAGGAATCATTGGGGGCTGGGAGGGGCATTGTTAAAAATGCAGATTCTGATTCAGTAGGCCAGGGTGGGGCCTGACATTCTGCCTCTCTAACCAGGCCTCAGGGGATGGTGATGCTGGTGCTGGTAATGCGTGGAACACACTTTGAGTACCAAGGACTTAACTCTTCTGAGCTTCATTGCCTCACATGTAAGATGGGGACATTAGTGCCTTCATGATAAAGTCACTGCAAAAATAAAATAGGAATAAAAAGAACTTAAAAGAGTACCTGACAGAGTAAGCTCTCAATAAATGATGACTATTATTATTTTTTTTTTTTAAGAAAAAAAATTTTTTTTTTTTTATTATTTAAGAACACCACCCATCTGTCTTGCTGTATTGTGCTGGCTTGCATGTTGCTGTGATGCTGGAAGCTATGCTACCAATATTTCAAATACCAGCAAGATTACCCATGGTGGACAGTTTTCAGCAGAGCTTCCAGACTAAGACAGACCAGGAAGAAAAGCATGGTGATCTACTTCTGAAAAGTAGTCAATAAAAACCCTATGAATCACAACAGCATATTGCCTTATATAGGGCTGGAAGATGAGCCCCCTGGATTGGAAGGCACTCAAAGTACACAGTGGCCACAACAATGGACTCAAGTATACCAATGATCATGAAGATGGTGCAGGACCAGGCAACATTTTGTTTTACTGTACATGGGGTTGCCATGAGTCAGAGCTGACTTGACAGCAACTAACAACAACAACATTATTTATGAAAAATGGCAGCAATCAAAGCACAGTAATGATTGAGAGTATGAATGCCAAATGCTCCACATAGGGCCTGCTTCATAAAGAACATTCGTTGAGGACTTCTATGTGCCCAGTTCTTGGTGTATTTTCTAATTTACTCACTCTCATGGCTTTTTTTCATGGCTTAGTGTTTAAGAGCTACAGCTGCTAACCAAGAGGTTGGCAGTTTGAATCCACCAGGCAGTCCTTGGAAATTCTATGGGGAGGTTCTAACCTGTCCTATAGGGTCACTATGAGTTGGAACTGACTTGATGGCAACAGGTTTTTGTTTTTTTTTAACTCTATGAGGTACTATTATGAATCCCATTTGGTAGATACGCAAAACCAAGACTTAGAGAGGTTGAGAAACTTGCTCAAGGCCAGAAATTCATTAAGTTGCAGAGCTGGGATTTAAACCCAGGAGTTTTGCCAGAAAAAATTTGTGAATTTGGTCTCTAAACTGTCCTCCAGTAATAATTAGTACTGTTATTAGTATTACCTCAGTTAGTGCTCATGACAAAACTGCAGGGTGGGTTTTTATACTCATTTAACAGGAGAGCAAACTGAGCTGGAGGGACTTTAATAACTTGTCTAATTCCACATAGGGGATTGTGATGGTTCAGTGGTAGAATCTTCGTCTTCCGTGCTGGAGACCTGGGTTCGATTCCAGGCCAGTGCAACTCATGCTCAGATACCACCTGTCCCTTAGTGGAAGCTTGTGTGTTGCTATGATGCTGAACAGGTTTCAGTGGATCTTCCAAACTAAGACAGACTAGGAAGTAAGACCTGGCAATCTGCTTCCAAAAATCAGCCAGTGAAAACTCAATGGGTCACAGAAGTCTGATCTGCAACCCATCATGGCAATGGCATAGGGTCCAGTAGTGTTTCCTTCTGTTGAACCTGGGGTCATCATGAGTCGGGGGCCAACTTGACTGCAGCTGACAGCAACAAAGTCATGTTACCCTACACAAGATTATGCTCCTGTCTCTCTCTCAACACAAGGTTGACAGATCTTACACAAAGATAGAGACATCTTGTGAGGTGGGCTGAGAGGGGCACACAGCCCAGGAATCAGGTCCTGCCTTCTCTGACACAGGCCCCTCTGTGTTTTCCATGAGGGCTTTGACCACAGCTGAATAAGCTTCTACTGCACTCTTCATGCTTCATAGGTGACTGCAGGACTTGGTGCCAAGCTACCAGCACTTCTGTCCCACCCCACCCCACCTGAACCCATCTGTACAACATGAGGAGAGTGTGGAATGGCACTTTGCTATGTTGCTTTTGGAAAATCTACTAAGTCCTACTATAACTGCTCCATATTAGGAATGGAAAGGCAGTGGGACTTGATGGAAAATTCCAGAGATCTCCAAATGGTAGAGAGAGGGCTATAGAGGACACAGTGTCAGGGCAATGTTTGTGTGATACAGATCCTAAGACGTGCGTGTAGGAAGTTTCTTGGGGAGCCGCTAGGTGGGGGAGTAAAAGCAGTAGGTTTAGGCAGAGGGAGGAGTTGAACTGAGATGCAGTCTAACAGATGCCTTAGCCTATCCCACAGGTACCTCTGGAGCTGGGGTGGCCCTTCAGAGTTTTCCCAGGGCTGGCTCTTCCTACATCTACTTAAGTAGTCACTGGATGTAGGCTCTCCCTGGGGTCACCTTAGGTGGGAAAGATCTCTCTCCAGCTGAGGTGAGGACAATGATGGATCACAAGGTTGAAAGTCGTGAGTTTCAACATTGTCAGCATCGGGGGCACGAGTGCCTCTATTCTGAAGGGAGGATCTGGGAGTGGTACCACAGCATCTACTACAATGGGCTGTCAGGGTGATTAACTTGGCTACACTGTGGAGACAAATATAAACCTTGGGCACAGGAGAGAGGGGCAGAGGAAGACTCACTGCTTAGAGGTGGGTCACTCAGTTGACCTGTTGAGCCTGAACTTCTGTTATGGATGATGGTGTAATTTGGGAACATGATGAACATAATTAATGTCATTGAACTGTAAATGTGAAGACTGTTGAGATGTCAAATGTTTTGTTACATATATATTTACCACAGGAAAAAAGAAAAAAAGGTTTGAAAAGGAACTGGGTGTAGCCACTTTAAGCATAAAATATCTGACACACAAAAGTTGTGTTCACGGAACCAAGTTCAAGTTTCTCAGGTAAAAATCTGATGTTTGTTAACTGGAGGTTTTGAAGAAATATTATATTTAATTACTTTCTAAAAAGTTGTATTTTATTTTGTATATTTTAAGTAAATAACATAAAGAAGTATGATGGGGGGTGGGGGGAAGATAAAATGACCCACAGGAAATCCCAAAGAGAACAATAGGTCTTTACTAAAGATTGCAACTAGTCAAGGTGGCCCACAGTTGTGCTCAGCCTTAAAAGTTTTCAAGCTCAATTACGGGGTGAGAACGGAAGATAATGCAAAAGCGCCGGAGAGGTCTTATATATGAAAATTTCAGCACAAGGTATTTTAATCATTTCAGCCTATTCTAGTTTTCCTATTTCCTCCTATATCAAGTACATGTGTGTGCGTGCAAGTAACCTTGGATATGGCTTCCTTTTGTTGTTTTGTGCTGTCCAGTCAGTTCTTTTTAGAGACATAAAAAGCCCCAGAATCAACTCCAGTAACACTTCTCTGGACTATCTTTGAAAGGAGCAGATGAATGAATTTGACAGAAAACTTCTTGGTTGAAATTTTCCCTTTCTCAGATTGCATAAATTTAAGGGGAGAGCCTGCCAAGTGCTCAGTGACGCTCTACAGGGCAGCTTCTGGCAGGGACACTCTGTACCAGCAGCAAAATGAATGTTTTCCTGAATCCCTGACTTATCATTCTTTATCACCTGCTCTGTGCTCCCTTTTCTGCGCCAAGGCTTTCTAAATGACTTGGAGAGGGGAAGGGGAAGAAAAGAAAAATACTCTTATAGAACCAAGACCAGACACTGTGTATTGATGGTTGCTGAGAATTCATTTGGTAGATAAGATCGCAGTGATTAACACCACGTTATTGAACTCTGTCTTCAAGCCTAAGCTGGGCAGAAGGGCTCATATCCCCGACACTGGAGTGTTTTGATGTTTAGGACTGTGCCTTTGCATCAGGAAATTTCGATTATAGCAGGCTTTTCACGAGGTGAATCAAGTCATATAATGCCCCTTCTGAAAACCCTTCTCACTGTTCTTAAAATGAATTCCAAACTGGTTAAGTGCTACAGCTGCTAACCAGAAGGTCAGCAGTTCGAATCCACCATGCGCTCCTTAGAAACTCTACAGGGCAGTTCTACTCTGTTCTATAGGTCCACTACAAGTCGGAATAGACTTGATAGCAAAGGGCTTGGCGTTTTTGGTTTCCCCCGGCCTATGGAGTCCCTGGGTGATGCGAATGGTTACTGCCTTGCCTGCTAACCCAAAGGTTGGAGACACCTTGGAAGAAAGGCCTGGTGATCTGCTTCTGAAAAATCAGCCATTGAAAACCCTGTGGAGCACAGTTCCCCTCTGACACATAGTGTGGACACCATGAGTTGGAACTCACTCAATAGCAGTTGCCCACCCCCCACGAGACCCTATAGAACCTGGCTCTGCCTGCTATTCCAGTCTCATTTGGTACCACGTTCTCCTTCATTCCCTGTGCTTCAGCCACACTGACAACGTCTTTCCACTTCCTCCAACAAGAAGAGACCTTTCCAAATCCATGGCCTTCACCCTTGCTACCTGGAATGTTCTTCTCCCAGCACTTCCATGGCTGGTTCCTTCCTCAGTTCAGCTTAAATGTCACCTCTTCAGAGATGCCTTTCCTGACCATGATCCTCCGTGTTGATTCTCTGTCCTCAGACCTTCTGGGTTTTCTTTACTGTACTCACCTATCAGAATTTGTAATTATTCGTTTGCTTGTTTACATGTTTATTGTCTCTGCCATACACTAGACTCTACTCCTTGGACGGGCAGGGAGAATACCTACCTTGTTCATCACTGAAAACCCAGTGTCAGGTACACAGTTGTTGTTGGATGCCGTTGAGTCGATTCTAACTCATAGCAACCCCACGAGACAGAGTAAAACTTAACTATAGGGTTTTCTAGGCTGTAATCCTTATGGAAGAGGACCCCTGGGTCTTTTTCTTGTGGAACCGCTGGGTGGGTTCGAACTGCCAATCTTTTGCTTAGCAACTTAACTGTTGTGCCACCACAGCTCCTTTCTTCTTCTTTTAATAATATTTTGTTGTGTTTTCACTGAAAGCTTACACAGCAGGTTAGATTTCCATTTAACAATTACTACACAGAGTGATTAAGAGCTATGGCTACTAACCAGAAAGTCGACAGTTCAAATCCACTAGGCGCTCCTTGGACGCCCTGTGGGGCAGGTCTACTCTGTCCTTTGGGGTTGCTATGAGTTGGAATCGACTCGACAGCAACAGGTTTGGTTTTTTGGAACACATATTGTTCAGACACTGGTTTCATTTTTCACAGTGTTTTAACATCCTCATGAATTCCCTTCTGGGTGTTTCACTTCCAGTAATCTGCTTTCCCTGTCCCCTTACCCTTTCTTCTTTGCTTTCAAGTAATTGTTGACCATTTGGTCTCATATAGGTGATTTTTTAAAGGTGTGCACTACTCCTTAGTAATATTCCTTATTTTATGAACCAATTTGTTATTTAGCTAAAAGGTGTCCTCAGGGGGTAGTTTTGGTTCAAGGTTTATGGAGTATCTCAGGGAGATAGTCTTGGGGAGTTCTTTAGTCTCAACCAGTTCAGTAAGTCTGGACATTTTAAGAATTCGACTTCTGTTGCACACTTTTCTCCCTATCACGATCCATCTATTGTGGCCCTGATCAGAACGGTCGTTAGTGGTAGCCGGGCACCATCTAGTTCTGGTCTCAGGGTAGATGAGGATATGCTCTTGCAGACTGTTAGTCCCATAGGCTAGTTTTGTCCCTGAGTCTTTGGTGGGCCTCTTTGATTCCTGATATTTAACTGAATGAATAGTACTTCACTTAATGCTTGAGTGGCCAACCCATGATTCTCTTTAAACAATATTTATTTACAGATTTTTAAATAAAGGCTTTGTATATATGGAAATGTCTCACAGACGTAAGAGAGATGAAGTGTGCGTTTAATAACGTAGACTTTCAAAATCCTCTTCTTCAGCAAACTAATTGCCCCTTCCTCCCTATTCTCATAGTGGTTTTGTTTCAGTTGAGGTGTAACTTACATACAATATACTGCACAAATTTTGAATAACTCTTACGTATGTAAAATGTA
The DNA here is from genome assembly GCF_030014295.1 of Loxodonta africana. NCBI lineage: Eukaryota > Metazoa > Chordata > Mammalia > Proboscidea > Elephantidae > Loxodonta > Loxodonta africana. The sequence continues at coordinate 109,212,909 of NC_087342.1, forward strand.
GATGGGAGATGCAGATCGAGATGCCGAATGGTTCCAGTACCCCTGGAGGTTCTTTTGTATCTCCTCTTAGTTGATTGCCCCCAAAAGGTAAGCCCACTGTAATTTCTATCAATGCAGATCAGTTTTGACTGTTTCTTAACTTCATAAATAGAGTCATACTGTATATATTCTTTTATGTGTGGCTTTTTTTGGCCCTCAAGTATGGTTTTGAGACCCATTCGTGTTGTGATATGTATCGGTAATCTGTCTTATTACAATATCCTTTGAGTAAATATAGTTTATCCATCCTACAGTTGAAGGACATTTGGGTTATATTTGGACATTTGGCTATTGCTAGTATTGTATATGTATTTTGGTAGACGTGGACACTCATCTTTGCTGGTTGTATGCCCTGGAGTGGAATTGCTCCTGGATAGGCGTATGTTTAGCTTTAGTAGATACTGCCGAAGTGTTCTGAAGTGCCTATACCACTTTACACTACTGCCAGCAATGTATGAGTTTTACTTGTCCCCTATCTTCACCAGCACGTAATATTCCCCCAGACTTAATTTTAGCTATATGATGGGTGTGTGGTATATCTCTTTGAGGTTTTAGTTTGCCTTTCCCTGATGACAAGTGATGTTGAATGCTTTTTTAATGTTTATGGGCCATTTGGATATCCTTGTGTGTGTGTGACTTGCCTCTGTGTGTTAAGTGCTGTTTAGCTATTTTGTTCATTAAAAATATTAAAAAATGGATTGTCTACCTTTTTTTAAATTGATTGGTAGGTGTTTTTACATTTTGGATATGAGTTACTTGACAGCTATAGGAGTCCCTGGGTGGAGCAAATGGTTAACAAGCTTGGCTGCTAAATCAAAGGTTGGAGGTTAGAGCCTACCCAGAAGCACCTTGGAAGAAAGGGCTGGGAATCTACTTCTGAAAAATCGGCCATTGAGAACCCAGTGGAACACAGTTCTACTCTGACACATATGGGGTTGCCATGAGTTGGAGTCAACTCAGTGCCAATTGGCTGGTAACAGCTATATGCACTGCGAATGCCCTCTTCCATCTGAGCCTTGCCTCTTCCCTCTCTTAGTGGTGCCATTTGATGAATAGAAGGTCTCAGTTTTGATGAAATCCAATTTATCAATCTTTTAAGAGTGATTTTTGGAGACCTCAGATCCCTTACAGTGTTTTTAACCAAAGAATAGAGTGGGGGTGATGTTAAAATTGTGTCTTAGTGGGGCTGAAATGGCTTTCAGGACCCTGATGTTTGAAGCATGGTCACAAAACAGACAGCTCTCCCAGCTCCCCTCATCCAAGCCCAACCTATCCCTCCAGGCCTTGCTAAGAATTCTCTTTCCTCATGAGGTGGCTGCCACATAGCTTCCCCCAATGCGCATTTCAGGAAGATCCCAGATCGGTTCATCCCATACGTTGGTAATGTGTCTTAGGAAGATGGTATGCTGAATTGTACTCCCCACAAGAACCCCTCAAAAATACTGAATTCAGGAAGGCAACACAGAAATCACACCACATGGACAGAGTCATTCACCAGGTATATTTGAAGTCTAAGCTCTTTGAGCTATACACGTGCACAAATGATTCAGTTGGTGGAAATCTCCTCCTCCATTTTTAAACATTTCTTACTTAAAATAGTGCTAAAGAGGTTTGCATAATGTGCATCATGGAAATGCTGAGGCAATTCTGACTTTCACAGTGCTGAGTTACCACTGAAAACACTTCAGAGAGTCCTTCTCATTTCTTGCCGCTCTCCTGGCAAAAGTTCCCCTTCTCACCTTCCCCAAGCCCAATCTAATGAAAGAATTACTTGATCTGAGACAGACTAACATTGTCATTTTGCAACAAATTTCGCTAAAATGAAGCACACAGATTATACACTCCACTGATTTCATTTTACGACGGTACAAAATGGTCATTTCAACTTTTACTACATTTGGTTGCCAATGTCTGATGTGTTTAAAAAAAATTAAAAATCATTTCCAAACATTTTCTCTCACCCAGCTTTCTTTAGAACCCACATTCTGAAAACTCTGGGTAGCTTATGAAGTCAAATGATCTGCAGACGACTAAGAAACACAGCTGACTGTTGTCAAAGTTCTCTGGTCATCTGAATAGGTGAGTGCAATGTTTCTTCCACTAGAGGGCATCATTTCTCCACTATTAACTCTTCAGTCTGTCATTGGTCAAGGAAAAACAACAAAAAAACCTCCACAGCAAAGGAAAGCCAAAGCACTTGCTTATTGTACACTCCTCAGATTTTATTATTTTTTTAAAGGAGCCTTCATTTTTCTTACGGGAACTCAAGATTTCACTAGCAATGCTCTCCTCAGTTTCTCCTGTACTGCGTCCAGTACTATATTGCTATATTCACAGTAGAACGGACTTGAATTTCTGCGTGATCAGTCTATGAAGTTTCTGATGAGACTAAAATACACTCTAGTCAAAAACCACAACAATCCATCCATCAGCTGGCTGCGTTACTGTTCTTGCGTGTTTTTCTGAGGCTTGGGTAATGAAAGTATTTCCCCACTCCACCACAATTCGCATTTACACCTAAATGAATTCATTAATGTAGAGGAAGAGATGAGGCCTGGCACATACAGCAAAAGGTAACGGTTCTACACGTGTATCTTCTGTAATGCACTTTGGGCTAGAGAAATAGAAAAATCACATGTAACAAAAACAACTCTTTTAAGCACGTGGGCATTTGCATGAATAGGGATCAGCAAACGTGTATTTAATCACCCTTCCCGTTTTAATCTGCTCAGCTGCATTCTGGAGATTGAGCTTCATCCCAATTGTCTACCACTGACACTTGCATTTTCACTTTATTTTAAAACAAAGGGTTCTTGATAGCAAAGATGCTGGCTAATCACATAGATATATATTGGCGTGAGACATGTTGTGCCCTTTCAGAATTCAGCATTATCCATAAGGGGGTGTTAATATTATCAGATTACCTGTATCAGTATACGAATGCATTCCTAGTAACGCACATATTAGGTTCTTAAGCAGCTAATGGCTGAACAATCGCTAAATAAAAAACATCCAGATTTCAAAAGCACAGCCGAAACATTTATACAAATATACAAAGAGAAAAAAAACAATCGTTCAGACACTGTGAAACTTTTGTAATAAATAGGTTCGTCTGAAATCGGTCTGTATCACCCTGGACAAGCCTCCCCAGTGAGGCTGGGAAAATTCTATATGCAAGTGGTGTTCAAAATCTATCACGGAATATCTTTGGGGCCCAGCTCAGTTTTGCTTCCAGGAATTTTAACAGGCTATGAAGTATTGACTCAAAACAGTAAATATACCCAGACTTGTTGAGCTGGACGACGCTGATCATTTTCCTAATCTAGAGAGGACATGGCTGGATGCTGACACTGTGAGTTCTAGTGTGTTATCATGAAAATAAATGCTGGTGATCATGCATGTCCTGGGAATGTCGGGATGCAGAGGACTGAGTGAGACCAGATAGGGGTATCTCATGCAGTCAAAGTCAAGTTTACATATGGTCCTATTTAAGTGGCCAGGAAAAAACAATGCACATACCTCAGGACTGGGACTGAAACAGCTCACAAACAACACAGGTGCTATTTGTTACTGGTGTCTCTGGCTTGGATCAACATGAGAGAATGAAGATACAGGCTGTACTGACTGTTTAATAACAAAATGCTACTTTTTTTTCTAGAACCTTCTAAATAATGAATTACACTTGATGGAGTATGATATGATCAGGAAACCTATCACCTTTTCCTAGCCCTTTTGTCCAAGAGGCTTGATTACAATGAAGGAATCTCAAACAACCAGACACCCAGGGATTTAAAGGCAATTTTTTTTTTTCCACAAACAAACAATAGAGGGAAAAAGCATGATAAAGAGGAGACGGATATTATCGTCGAGGCGGAGCTGTGAGCTCAGTTGGACACAGAGGGTGGCAGGCCGGGGCGCCGGGTTTGGATGATTTTTGGCTTTGGAGAAGTCTTTGGATCCTCTTCTTCCTCTATGTCACTGTCACATACGTGCACGACGACACTTGGGGTGGACTCAGTCCCTGCATGGAGCTCATACTTTTCTCCTGAAAAGCAAAAGAAATGGGCGTGAAAAACGGGCGGCATTTCAAAATAGATTCTTTGGCGAGGTTTGCGTAAAGAAGTGAGAAGAACATTTTCGAGTGTCTCAGAAAACCTGGGGTCTTATCCAGGGATGGCACGGGTACTGGAAAGTGGAATGAGACAATCTGTCATTGTATGCCAGCTCCACCACTTATCAACTGTGCAGCCTTGAACAAGCCACTTAATGCCTTAGCATCCTCAAGTGTAAACTGCATATACTCCATGGAGAGGATTAAATATGTCTGGCAATTATTAGTTTCTGTGCTATTTCCCAGCATTGGTTCTAATTATCTGAGTAATCTTGCACCAATCATTTCACCTCTTCATCTTTTGGATAAGGTAGTATCTAAGGTTCCCTTCAGCTGTACACTTCTTAGAATAAGAGCTGCCCCAGGACGGAATATGGTGGAATCATCGTTTATCTGGGATTTGCAGTGGCTAGTGCATAACTGGGTTAGGTGATCATTAAAACCCCTTCCATTCCCGAGAGTCTATCATTCTTGACTGGCTCATTTTACAGTCAAACTGCTATCATCTGATTGGCTTCTTATCTGTTTTTGTTTCACCTCAATAGGTATTTACTAAGCACCTCTTACAGTTTGGTCCATTGCTAGGCATAAGGGCTACAAGGCATAATACAAATATGTGTGCCTTTCACAAGAGCAAAGTTCAGTGGAGGCATATGGAAACAGAAAGTATTGTAATATAACACGGTGAGCACTAGCGTGGCAATATGTGTCAAAAACTATGGTACCAAATTACAGAGAGCAAGTCACTCCAAAAGGCTTCCCAGAAGAGGTGACAGTTGAGCTGGGTCTAAAAGAGAAATAGGAGACCTCTACGTGGTGGGACAGGAGAAGGAGACATCCTTCTTCCCCACCCATTATGAATACACAGAAAAATCTCCTAAAAACAATGTCTCCCAGACGTTGGCTCATCAGGTCTTACTTGATCAAGTCCAGATATCTGAGCCTAGCACAGAAGATGCTGTATAATCTCTCACCAATCATTTTCAACATTACTTCCATTAACTCCCTATTTGTTTCAGTCAAACTAGTTGACCTGTTAGTCCCTAATCACAACAGCTACATTTTATACCTACCAAACCGGCGACTTTTATATGGAATCATCTCACCTCTCGCTGACAGTTATGTATATCCTCCCCTCTTCCCCTTTTAGGATCAAGGCCAGATACTACCCAGTATAGGAATCTTTCCTGTTATCCTTGGTCTTTAGTGGAAAGAGCCTGTTCTGGATGCCTAGGGCAAGTGTCGTCAGTTCCATTCACAGGGCACTTATCATGCACTACTGTGCACACTTTGGTAAACACCAAGAGTGGAAACAGCACAACCTTTCAAGGTACAGTTTTAAATTCTATGTGCTGACATTACAGAAGGGGAAACATTAATAATGCAATAAGTATCGACACTTTTCTAAGTGATGCTGAGAAAGAGTTAAACACTCAGTCAGCCACGCCCAGATTCACAGAAGTCTTTCCCTGAACCCTCTGGACATCCTGCTGTGTAAAGGCATTCCTGGTTGAGAGCAGCAAACATTTCACACAATGGAGGAGTGTTACACTGTCAGCATTTTTCCCAGTACGTGCAATGGCAAAGAGGGATAGAACTAGTCAGAAACACAGAAGTATGGCTGATGAAGAGTCTGTGACTTAAAGTCTAGATTTGGTGAAACTGTAGGTGGAGAGACTGGGGAATTTTGTCAATGAGTATTAAATCTCTGATATAACAGAGCTGACATGGACCAGTTTGGATGCAGACAAGGATGGTGACAGAAGCAGGGCATAGGGGCCAGAACCAGGAAGTAGACACTTGCTGAAGTCACTCATGCTAAAGTACACTCTCCCGGCTTGATGAGTAAAAATCGATAGCGCTAACCTAACCATACTGTAACCCACTCTGAAGTGATCATACCACGTATACTTGCAGTTGCTAAATAAAGTTCATTTAATTGTGTGGTTTCAGTTTTCCCTCAAGTATTTTGTCATTTTTATAGAAGTCCCAAGATTAAAGAACCACTGCAGATATTGCTAAGAAAAGGAACCTAATGAAGTCAGCCTTCTCTGAGATGGCCAGGGGTTGACAGACCTGGTTGGTGGCATCTCTGAGCTGTGGTTCTCCAACATCTGTGTGTGTAACAATTTACTGGGGCATTTGTTAAAAAGAGTTTATCAATATAGGGATGCATCCTGTAAATTCTGATTTAGTGAAACCTACATTTTCATTCAGTACCCCCAGGTGATTCTTGGTGTCTCATTGTCGGGTGGCCACTACCACTTTGCTTTGTGTGATAAGCAGGAGGCTGTAGGCCCAACAAGGGCAACAACATACATATGATGTGCCCCATTCCCTCCTCCATTCTATATCACACTTTTGCATTGGAAAAATGGTGATCATGAAGGTAGAGGATAATAGAGGGAAGAAGGGAGGCTGAGGATGTCAAAAGAAAAAAAAAAAAAAAAAACCACTGCCGTTGAGTTGGTTCCAACTCCTAGTGACCCTAGACGACAGAGTAGAACTGCCCCACAGCGTTTCCAAGGAGCACCTGGTGGATTCAAACTGCTGACCCTTTGATTAGCAGCCATAGCTCTTAACCACTGCACCACCAGGCCACCATCGAAAGGAGGCAAGAAATTCTGGATCAGATCTATGGCCACTCCCGGCCATCAATGTTAATTAATCTTTGGGGTTCTCATCTATGTTTATCAAAGAACAACCAGTTGCTCAAAATTAGACAGCAAACTATAGTTGAATCCATTGCAACCAGGGTTTCTAAAATTTTGTCTTTCCTTCAGGAATTCACTGTGATTCTGAATGACAGACACCCTTTAGTGAAGTCAAAGACAGCAGAATAATTTACGAGTAATTAAATGGGGTTGCTGCTTTTTGTTTTTGTACATAGGATTTCTTTTAATTCTCATGTTTGGAGAAAATGCACCTCTTGAAGAAACTCCAATGGCTACGGCAGCTCTTCCTTACTCTGCTGTCTGGGAGCATGGAGATGACAGGGGAATGGCGTCACTAATTTTCCAGCGGGGGCAATGATAGAAAAGAGCCTGGGATAGGAGGGTGAACATTGTGACTGCAGGAATTTGGGTTGCAGTGGTGGCCATGGCAGAGACCCATAACAGCAGAATGACCAGACACCCTGCCCCTTTCTTCATCTCTTGGCAAGATGCTAGCCTTTGATTCAACCTTTGGTTTGCCCTGGCTTGGATAAAGAACATTCTTTTAAACATACCTCTCGTTCATTGTGTTTACCCTGATTCAGACATACTTGCCTTTCCTCTCAAATGAAATGTGTTGGGTTAACAATCAAGAAGGGGAAGGCCCAGTAGAGAAGCACACTGTCTGCAGGACACAGAGCAACTTTCTCGTCAGGTTAATAAAGTCAGATTTCTTGGTAGTAGAGATACTTTATTGCTGTGATCCCATTAACTCTGACATTGCACAGTTCTATTTTTAGAAACTTCCTTACTATCGAAATCCAGCAAAGCTTAACAGCTGCTGAGAGCCCATAAAAAAAAAAAAAAAAAGCTGTGGTCTTGCTGGATTGAATTTTTCTTTTTTTGGCCTCTTTTCCCTTTGGGCCTCAGCTAATTCCTCCACCACGAGGGCTGACGTCAATGCTACCACCCTGTACAGGGACCAACTGGTCTTGGTTGGGGACAAGGAGCCCAATGGGCCTTGTACACACAGGACAGGGACAGATCTGACCATAGTGCAGTAAGAGAGGGTCAAACAGACCAGCATTTCTTTTAAGGGCTGAGGAGAGGGTTTACCCGTCATAACTCAATTCTCTAGTCTGTGCTCAAAGTGTCCTTTTTCCTGAAAGCAGGGAAGAGGCCAGGACCAAAAGCCAGGTTACATAACTTGAAGAATGTAAACTGTGTAACTGAATCGTACATGTAGAAATTGTTGAATGGGTGTATGGTTCTGTTGTATATATTCTCAACAACAAAAATAAAATAAATCGAGGAATTTCTTTAAAAAGCAAAAGAAAAAAGGGTGGCGGGGAGTAGAACAGAATTCCAAATTCTCCACAGAATCCAGATTTTCTGGAACCACTGAGCCTGGATGAGCTCCCAAAACTATTGCTCTGAGATTATTTTTAAACTTTAAACCTTAAATCAAAACTATCCCTTGAAATCTTCTTTGAACCAAAAAAAAAAAACAAAAAAAACAATTTATTCTCATTAGTAAAGTATGTCTGCTTTGAGAATTATTTATGTGAGATCAAATGAACAACGGCAACTCAAAAGGTTGAATGGGAAGCTTAGGGGACAGCGAGTTGAAGATAATGCTGGTAGAATAATGCGGAAAAGGATAGTGAGAACGGTAGCACAACTTCAAGAATGTAACCATTGTCATTGAATTGTACACATAGAAATTGTTGAAATGGCTTGCCTTTGGCTGTGTGTACTTCCACCAAAACAAAAAAATTTTTTTTTCTTAATGCATTGATCAGGGCTTCTCACCTATACCCATGAAATAAAATTCCCACCCAAGCAAATGAAAAATCCTCTAGTATCTGGCCAAAAGTTCTATTCTCATTTAGGCCTTTGGAACTGATTTAGGCTTGGCCATTGTTCAAAATGGATGCCAAAGATCTGTCTCCTCTTTTCCTGAGTGGGTGGAGAAAGGTTGGTGACAAAGGCCTGATTCCTGTAAGTCTGGAGGAGGGAGTGAAGGTGCCCACAGGCTGCTTTCTGTTCTCGGCAGGAAGCTGGTAACGTCCCTGTGCTGGCCTGGCGGATGGAGGAGGTGGTGATGGGGATCCTGTACATATGCCAAGAAGTGTGTTGGTGTCTATCGGTCCAAGTGCTACTGGAAATTCTCCACCGTGCCACCTTTGCCTCATGAGCCATGGGATGGTTCCTCCTTGAATTCTCTTTACAAAATCAGTGTGATTATGCAAAGTCTGCCTTAACATATCATTCAGACATGTTAAGGGTGAGAGCTATATTACTATGTATTAGAGTTTGGAGTTCCTGGTTGGTATAAATGGTTAAAGCCCTCAGCTGCTAAATGGAAGGTTGGAGGTTTGAGTTCACCCAGAGGTATCTCAGAAGAAGGGCCTACTGATCTACTTCCAAAACAACCAGCCACTGAAAATCCTATGGAGCACAACTCTTCTTTGACACTTATGGAGTTGCCATGAGTTGAGGTCAACTCAACAGCAACTGGAAAGAAAGAACTCTATGCACTGGTCAGTATTTGAACTCACTGTATCTCTTAACTTACTCTCATTCCTGGCAGGTATAAAGCTGGTTTAGTTTTTGGTCAAAAGTGTTCCCCAATAGAAGGACTGAGTTATAGTGAAAAACATTAGGAAGTTTCCCAAAGCTACACCCCTTCTCCCATCCAGATGTGCTATTGAACGGTATTTTAAGGTATCTACTGGCAATCTTCCCTTCCCCTTGTTTTCCAAAGAGAAGGGAAAAAGTGCGTGTCTGGAAAGGAGGACGGGACTGTGCAAAATTGTGAAGCAGGTTTTACTCAGCTCTGCGCTATCTCCCCCTGTTCTAGCGCTCTCTTCTCTGCTCCCGTGCTGGCACCTCTGACCCCTTACTAGGCACTCCTTCATCACATTTGAGAACCACCTGATTAATATTGAAAAGTATAATATTAATGTGGTTCCCCAACTAGGGAGCTACAATCTCAGTGGTGTCTGGAAATGGGACGGGATTCTGTGAGTTGTCAAGAGGGGTGGAGGTGGATACCAGCATTTAGTAGGCCTAAGGGTGTTAAAGGTGGGTAGAGCTGTCAACTCTAAGATATCACAGACCTCATATTGAGAAAATTGAGCTAAGAACTTCCTATAGGCACTTACACTTTAACAGGAGACTAAGATATGGTTTGAAAGTGATAATAAGCCAAGTGATAGGAAGTCAGGTGATAAGAAAAAGGTAACACACATTGAACATTTACCATGCTCAGGTACTGGACATACAGATTTAAATGGACTACCTCATTCGTTGCCTGCAACAACTCTATTTTACTACTGAGGAAACTGAAGCCAAGACAGGTTAAGACACTCGCTTACACAGTTAATAAATAGTGAAGCCTGGATTCAAACTCACATCTTGAGTTTTAGTCATCATTATAAGCAAGAGAAAAAATTCTCTTTACACTGGATCTTTACAAACAGCTACAAAATAATAGAGGAGTTAGTCTGGTGCAGAGGGAATTACGGGAAACTCAAAATCTCAGTAATTTGGTTGCTACCTATTCACAAGGTCAATTTGGGCGTGGAGAAAGAACTTATTTTCTAAGTAGAAATAGAACCAGGCATTCAGGATTAAAATAAATGTTCCAGGGGCAAAAAGACTTTTGTAATTTTTTCCTCTTTCATTCCTTGTGTTTCTATGAATTCAAATTTAATTTTGGTTGACAAAGGAGAAAATGCTGTAGGTAGACTTTAGGGTGAGGACAATCTCTAAATAGCACCTCTCTCTTTTCCTTTGTTTAGCAGCTATTTCTATCAAAGAATGTCCTCTAAACATGGGTGGCAAATAGTATAAAGCAAAGCAGAGACCAAATCCAAATATTTCATTGGCAGTTCAGAGAAAAAAAACACGCAAATAACAAACACCATCACAACTACCACAATGGACACATACATCGTGCTTAGTGGGTGGTTGGCACTGCTTCAAACACTTTATATACATTAATTCATTTAATGGCAGAGGGAATTTCTCTCTGAAGCCTATGAAACAATGCTGCTCAGAGCAGAATCATCACAATACCTACCCCTTATTTGATACTTACTATGTGCCAGAGGGTCGCTATGAGTTGGAACCAACTTGACGGCACCTAACAATAACAAGTACAATGTGCCAGGCACTGTGCTAACTGCTTTATGTATAGTAATCATTCCATCTTCATGATTGAATGACCATTAAAGACAAAAGGCGGTGCAGAAAAGTAAATTCTTCAAGGCCACATACAAGCATGTGGTAGAGCCAGGACTCCAACACATGCCTGTTGTTGTTAGGTACCACAGAATCAATTCCAACTCATAATGACCCCATGTGTCAGAGCAGAACTGCTCTATAGGGCTTTCTGGCTCTAAGCTTTACAGAAACAGATCACCAGGTCTTTCATCTGCACTGGGTAGGTTCGAACCACTAACCTTTCGATTAATAGCCAAGCTCTCAACCACGGTGCAACCAGGGCTCCTTAATCCAGGACTACCAGGTGCCAAAGCATTAACTACCATATTGCCTCTGGCATGTAGGAAGAACGTTTGCCATGGTGCAGGAGTTACATGATGCCTGAAAATTGACTTCCCTGTCTCAGAATGTACAGTATGAGTTCCTTTTAGGAAAATATTACCTACATGAATCACTAGCTTTTCTTCTTCCTAGCCTACCTGGCCTCGGTGCCGAGCCACATCAAACTAGGAAAACAGGAGGGAATTCTTGGTAAGATGGGGGGTGGGGAGATAAATACTCTGTAGTTTTAAGAGCTGTTCTACTTAATTAAGAGAACGTTTGCTTGCCTTCTGGAGATCTCCTTCTAAGACTGGATTAGAGAGTCCAATTACCTTCATGGCTTTTTGAGACATTTAAGACCTAAAGTACTTCACAGGACAACTGATTGACCAAGGGCCTGAATCAGTGGTTGAGATGAAGAACCGGAACCCTAGAAGGGCACTTACCAGTTGCTGCCGAGTAGACTCCCACTCCTGGCAACCCTAAGTGTGTCAGAGTGACCCTAAGCGTGTCAGAGTAGAACTGTGCTCCATAGGGTTTTATTTTAAATGTATACATATATTTTATTTTTGTTGTTGGAAATATACACAGCAGAACATATACCAATTCAAAAATGTCTACATTTACAATTCATTAACATTGATTATATTCTTCAAGTTCTGCAACCATTCTCACCCTCCTTTTCCAAATTGTTCCTCCTACATTAACACAAACTCACTGGCCCCTAAGCTTCTTATCTAATCTTTCAAGTTGCTACTATCAATTTGATCCCATATAGATAGTTCTTTAAAAGAGTACAATGCTCAAGGCAGGCATTCTTTACTAGTTAAGCTAAACTATTACTTGATTTAAAGAAGACTTCAGGGTATATTTTCAGTTTAAGGTTTAAAGATTATCTCAGGGCAATAGTTTTGGGAATTCACTCAACCTCAATGGCTCCAGAAAATCCGGATTCCATGACAATTTGAACTTCTGCATTTTCCCCCCTTTTGATCAGGATTTGGCAAACGAATCTTTGATCAAAATGTTCAGTAATGGTTCCACAGGGTTTTGAATGACTGTGACTTTTCAGAAGTAGATCACCAGGCCTTTCTTCCAAGGCATTTCTGGATAGACTCAAACCTCCAACCTTTCAGTTAGCAGTTGGGTTTTAACTATTTGTGCCATTTAGGAACTCCAAAAGGAAGTGAGTGAAATATGAAGAGAACCGTGACAGGGAAGAGAACCATAAAGAAGGAGAGAGAACACAGAAGAAGGGCTGTCTGTGGTTTTGTGATTTGGAGCCTGTTCACATGGGGTAAGAGGAAACTGGCAGAGAAAAAGAAATAAAATGTTTGGGAGTGCTTGGTTAGAGGTGTGCTTGGCTATTTCTATCTGGGAATGGACCATACTATTCTGTCTTTCCAGACATTAGGGACCCAACTAAGGGAATAGCTATGGGAACACACACACACACACACCATAAGAAAATATCTGAAAGATAAACACGATTTTTTTTTCTATTGTGTACTGTCTCACCCTTCACCAAAATTGCCACTTATCTACTGTCTATTCAGAAACACAACAATTTTTAAGGTACTTATTTTGGGGTGGTAGGGTTTGCTAATTCATTCCCCCACCCCTTTTTTCCTCATCTGTATTTTCTATTTTTCTACAGTGGGCATGTTTTACCTGCACAGCAAGGAAAGAAAGACTTTACACTGCTACTCGGTAGTGACTGAGGGCCTGAAGGTGACTGTGGAACATATGCTTAGAAGAAATGCCCTCTTAAAATTTTCCCCAGGGAACATTCTTGCAAAGGAAATGGAAAATTATGAACATGTGTTGCAGGTTCACAAATCCGAATGCCTTGGGTGGGACGCTAGGCTGTGTTGTTTGTCTTTCAGGTCTGCGATCAGAATATAGCAATTGTTGAAGGAGAACTGAGGCTCTCTATAATATTCATACCACATGCGCCAAAAATATAAGCACTCATTTATATCTTAAAAACTGAATGTTCACTACCTTTGAATCAAGGCCTAAAATAGAAAATATATATATCTCCCTCTCTTCCTTATAAATCACATGAATCAATGAAATATATTTTCCATTTTGGGGTACCAAGCAACACCAAGAAAACTGTTTTACTATAGCATGTTTTGATGGAGAAGAACTTGGAAAAAGAAAAAATCTAAATATAGCAGATGCCCGCAACTTGAAACTCGAGCACCATTTTAAACTCTCCTCTGCAGTTAACTAAAATTGATCTCCCTAACAAGAGCTAAAAATAGTGAGGGGAAAAAAGAGACTAGACAATGACTTTTCATATCGCTCCCTGCAGGCATTTGCAGTGACAATGAACATGACCCTCCAGAGCTATCCTAGAGAGCAGAACAAAGACTGGCATTTCACATCCCCCGGCCCCGCCCCCGATTTCCCACCCATTAGTACAGCGTACATTTCTATTTTGCCATTTTTGCTGATTGGTAGGGATAAGCTATTTTGCTAGGTTGGGTTTTTGTTTTTCCTATTTTGTTTTACATCAGAAAAAAACATAGCACTCTGCTGTTTCAGGAGTCAGAAACAATAAAAAAAAAAATAGGTAGCATAAAATAAATACAAATAAAATACTGATTTTATTCTCTGCCTCAAGGTCAGAGCACATCATATTTTGTCCAGGTCATTGATAAGTGATGGGCTTCTATAAATTCACCAGAGGGCTATTATAAACGTCTGTGTTTTATAGAGAAGACAGCTGTCCCTTCAGCAGAGCAGAGGAAGGCAAATTCTGAACCTCATATCCCACTGGACAACAGAGGAACTCATCAACGGACACAGTTTGTGTGTTTGGGGGTTGGCGGGGAGGGGCTACCAAACGTGGAGGGACAAAATGTAAAAGTTGTTTTGCATTTTTAATATTTCTTTTCATAACCACCTTGAATTTCTTCTGAAGAAATTAATCTTACTATTTAAGAGATTGCTCTGGTTTCTGATACCTTCACCACACGGGACAAGGATAAAGGGTGCTTCCTTGCTCAACCAATCCCTTCCAACCTCCCTCATCCCCTTCTGCTTCCTGACAGTGTCAAAGGGACATGTTTTAACTTACCAGCTGGGCATCCTTGGGCAAGTTACTTAGCACTCTGAGCCTTACAGTCCCCAGCTATATAAAGGGAATTAATAATAGTACTTGTCTCCTAGCATTGCTATCAGCATTAAATGAAATAATATAGTAAGGTGTTCAGAATAGTGCTTGATACATAGTAAGTCCTATATGTAAGTTTTTGAGGAGCCCTGGTAGCAAAGTGGTTAAGCAAGCACTGGGCTGTTAACCAAAAGGTCAGTAGTTCAAACCTACCAGCCACTCCATGGGAGAAAGATGTGGCAGTCTGCTTCTGTAGATTACAGCCTTGTAAACCCTATGGGGCAGTTCTACTCTGTCCTGTAGGGTCGCTATGAGTCAGAACCGACTCGATGGCAATGAGTTTGGTTTGGTTTTATATATATATGTATACAAAAACCAAAACCCGTTGCCGTCAAGTCGATTCCGACTCATAGTGACCCTATAGGTCAGAGTAGAACTGCCCCATAGAGATTCCAAGGAGCGCCTGGTGGATATGAACTGCCAACCTTTTGGTTAGCAGCTGTAGCACTTAACCACTACGCCACCAGGGTTTTCTTTACATATATATATACATATATACACACACACACACAAAATTTTAACCATTGCATTCATTATTTATTTTTTTCAAATTTATTCTTTACTTACTTTTTGAATAAAAACAGGACATACAGTTAAAGGGATAATGACTAAGAATGTTTGCAACTGTGCCTCTCATAGTTTTCAGAATATAAACTTGCTCTAACTATAATCAACAAAACTAAGAGATTTTCCTCAGGGTCATGTGGCCCTCGTCTTATGCTGTAAGCTTATGTTAAGAATTTTGAAGGATGCAGGTTTGGGTACGATCAGGGTTCCCTTGTTTTCTCTCTGCTTGTTTCAAGTACTTCTCTAGAAGTTCTAGGGAGCCCAAGCTGTCCCTCTTTGGAGAATAGTCACCAGGAAGGCATTTTTCTGGGGCTGCTGTTTTACTCCTTGATTGTCTGAGCTGACGCCTCTGCCTGCACACTCCCATTTGTCCTCCATAAAAGGGTCCTGAGGACACATCATTAAGGCTCCCGCAAATCAGCCAGTGTCCTGAAAGGATCCTTGACCTGAGTGCCACCTCACCCTGGATCCTGCTCCACGGTGTTCCTTCTTGAGATTTACTTGTTCCGGCATCCTTAGGTTTCTGCAGCTCTTCTCAGCCACTCACCTCTGCCAGTTTAGCACTGTTAAATCATTCCTCCTAAACTAAACTTCCTTCCCTTTGACCATCTGCATTGCTTTTTTTCTGCCCTCACTCTTATTTGTTTCTGCACTTCCGGAGCTGAGGTAGTCATCTTTTAACACGGAATGAATCACAATTTGTTACTGAAATGATGCTGCCAGAGGATTAAAAATAAATTCTACTAGATCATTTTTTTTTCCTCCAAATGGAAATGCTAGAAGTACTCTTTGTAGAAGAAAACATTAGTTTAGTGCTGTCTAGCTCAGGTTGGCCAAAGTCATAAGAAACCAATAATTTGCCAGTGGAAAAAATATCTCTAGGCAGGCTAATAGTCTGATCTATTCGCTCACTCATTCATTCATTCACGCCTCCAGTATTTACTGTGCATCTACTGTGCACCGCATGCTGTCAGGTACTGGGGATATCAAACTGAATATAACATGCATTCTCTCCTCAAAAAGTACGGAAGCTGGTAAGTTGAACAACAGGAAGTTGCCATAAGGAGAAGAGAGCATTCATTAAATGTGCCAGGAGGAGTCTTGCCTTGGTAGCTAGTTGGGGAGATGGGCAAAGATGGGGGTGGGGAGAGTGCAGGGTACGTCCCCTAATCCCTCACTGCTGTAGCTGAAACAGTCACAAAAGGCCCAGTCCTTGGATATAACCTCTGTGATATTTTCCACTCAATTGTTGGCTACAAATCATTCGTCTGTATGGGGTGAGGGAACTCCAAGGACACAGGAAAGGGACAAATGGGTAAACAAAGAGAAACAGGCTCAAATTGATGGCAAGGGATGGAGAGAAAGATATCCCAGAAAATATATCCACACTGCAGCTGTTCCATGGGAAACAGTATCAATCATCCTTGAAAAACAGGAGACTTTCAATATTTTCTCTTGCACACAACAATGCACAGGTCTTCATTTGCACACTTATCAGACACAGAGTTAGGCTTTCTGGAAGCTCAGAATGAGGTTAGGTATTTGTCAAGTCAGAGTTAGCAAAAATTTCTTGCTGATGTCAGAGCACAGCAGGCCTACAGTCAGCAAAGGCAGTCAGTGGTGCAAATACTAACATGTTCGGCTGCTAACCAAAAGGTTAGAGGTTCAAGTTCACCCAGAGGCACCTTGGAAGAAAGGCTTGGTGATCTACTTCTGAAAAATCAGCCACTGAAAACCCTGCGGAGCACAGTGGACACACACGGGATCACTCTGAGTCGGAGTCAACTCTATGGCAAACGGTTTGAGTTTGGTTTTGTCCTTGATAGAAGGCCATTTGGCTAAATGGTCAAGTTTACTCCCCTAAGAAAGAAGGTCCAGGTTTTGAAATTGCCTCTGCCACCAATCAACTGTGTCACCTTGGGCAAGCTCATCCACTTCTCCACGGCTCAGTTTCCTGATCTGTAAAATGAGGACAATAACAGTTCCTGTCCTCTGGTGCTTATCACACTGAGGGGTACTTCATAAATGGCAGACAGTACAGTCACCTTATAGCAGAAGGTGAAGGTCATGGGTGAAGCTGATCCTTAGGATAGCATACAATTAAGATAATGACATGTTTTTGTAACAGCGTTGATCAATTTATTCATAACTCTGAAAAAAAAACCCAGTTTTTTCTTTACCTCTTCAAGACCATTTCCTTCCTCCTTCCTCTGTGCCAGGCTCTGTAAGCATCCCTTCTAGGACCTAATGTCCACTCCAATCATCTGCTTTCTTCAGTCCCACGTCCCATTTGTCCCTGGCTGTGTCCTCCAGACCCAGGATCAGCTCCATCAGCGGTGAGGGTGTCTGAGACTTGCCCTTACCTTCTCTTTGCATCAAACTTAGTGAACCAAAAAAAAAAAAAAACAAACCCAAACCCAGTGCCAGTGAGTTGATTCCGACTTATAGCAACCCTATAGGACAGAGTAGAACTGCCCCATAGAGTTTCCAAGGAGTGCCTGGCAGATTCGAACTGCCAACCTTTTGGTTAGCAGCCATAGCACTTAACTACTACACCACCAGGGTTTCCAACTTAGTGAACATTGACTATAAATTTTCTTTAACATTCTGGATAAAAAAAGGTAAGAATTTACTGGATTACTGGCTCCAAGCTGAGTGGACCAGAAACCCACTGGAGTCTGAAGGTTGAAGACTCTAAGTCTGGGTCTCCATTACAAAGAGTGAATTAGGAAGGACACTGCATTCGAAGCCCCAGCTCTGTCACTGGCAAGTCACTTCCCCTTCTTTGGGCCTCGGTTTTCCCTCCTGTAAAATGCAGGTTGGCCAGACGGCTCCTAAGTCCTCTAGCCTAGACCTTAGTGATTTTAGGAAGAGCTCTGTTTGCTCATATCCAAAGCAATTCTACAAGGTTTTCAAATGCATTCTTATTATTATCTGTGCATAAGTGTCAATCTGGCAGATCAAAGGACTTTGGCTTGCCTCACTCCATTTGGGCAGGTGATGCCTGCCTGTTTGTGTTGAGTTTCCTGAATTACTGTGGGAAATGGTTTCACAAGGCTTGACTTGAGCAGCTTCAACTTACTTCATACACTATACAATGTATAGCGCACACCTATCACAAACAAGTCTCTCTTTGAATGGGGAGTATATAAGCTCAGGATTCCTGCATGTGAACTAGACTTTCAAGAAAATCACCTTTCACGAGGAATCTGCCTTGTTACATTGCTTCTTTCATCAGCCCATCTTGGTTAGACACCTACTGCTTCTCACAAATGGCTCTTTGAGGGTGAATCGATGGCCATTTTAAAGGCTTCAAGAAGCTGAGTGACTTGATGGTGATTACAGAGAAACTCCCAAGGAGCCTGCACTTGAGAGTGCTGTAATTTAACTCTTAGGCCACAGCACCCCTCGCTATGTGACAGGCAGTAATTCTTTTGCAGGAAGTGCTTATTAATCAAATCAGCCTCGTCCTAATCTGAGTGCCTACTAGGGTGACCAGCTTGTTCTGGTTTGCCTGTGAATTTCTCAGTTTTAGCACTGAAAGTCCCTCATTCAGGAACCCCCAGTGCTGGGCAAAACAGGACAGCTGGTCACCCTAATTCCCAAATTTCAGTATTCATTATTAAAGCTGTTGATTTCTGGGGTGGTGATTCTGGTGAAAATATTTTCCTGACCACATTAAAAAATACTGGTAAGAACGTATTATGAGTTTATTATTCTTGGTATTTGGTTATCACAGTCCTCAAACCCATCTGAATATCAGAACCACCTGGGGAGCTTTTTACAAATACTAATGCCTGGAGTTTATCCTAGATCAATTAAATTAGGATCCTTGGGGTGGAGCCAGAGCATTGGGATAATATTTTCCAAGCCCCCTCCCATCCAGTGGGTACTATCAGTAGATAGAGCAGCTATTATGTCCATTTGGATCCATGTGTCTAAAATCTCAGCTGTGACCTGGTTTCAGCCTCTCCAATTTCCACCATTTCCCCTCCTAATGTTGTTGTTGTTGTTAGTTACAGTCAAGTGGCCCCTGACTCATGGCAACCCCAGGCACAATGAAACAAAATACTGCCTGTAGCATCCCCATGACTGACTGCAGATCAGACCGTTGTGATCCACAGGGTTATCATTGGCTGATTTGGGGGAGTAGAGTACCAGGCCTTTCTTCCTAGTCTGTCTTAGTCTGGAAGTTCCATTGAAACCTGTTCAGCATCATACTAACACACAAGCTTCCACTGACAGACAGGTGATGGCTGTGCATAAGGTACAATGGGCAGGAATCAAACTCAGGTCTTTTGCCTGGAAGGCACGAAGTCTACCACTGAATCACCACTGCCCCCTGGATACAATAAAGGAAAACCACTTTGGAGATCAGGCATCATCTACTAAAACTGAAGACAATACCACTTCTGGGCATAAAACCTAAGGAAAGTTTTGGACAAATGCTAAGGAGACATGTGCAAGAATGTTAACTGCAGCTTTGCTTACAAGGGCAAAAAAACTGGAAGCAATCTAAATCTAAATGGCCGTCAGGAGAAGAGTGGATGAGTAAAGAGTGGTATGTTCTGACAAAGAAGAACAATACTGCAGTGAAAATGAACAAATCAGTTACATATAGCAACATCAGGACAAAGCAACAACCAGATTTTCCTAACGTTAAAGGCTATCGTGAACAACTTTTTGGAAACTTGGAGGCTTTACTTCGGCAGGCAGGTTGCCTCATAGCAGAGGGCTCTCGGGTGTGTGCTACCACCTGTGGCAGCAGGAAAACAGGGTTGTGCAGCAGAAGCCCCTGACAGTTGATAGAGCTCATTTTACCAGCTTTAAGAAAACATCTTCCTTGTGGTTCAGAGAGAAATCTCATAAGAATTAGGTAGCACATTCAGATCTTAAAATATCTGCACTGTGATCCGGAAGTCATATGAACCAATATCACTTTTGTCCAGGTTCCCAAATTGCTTTTAAACAGGTATAAGGTATGATGTTGCATTCTCATTCATAATTCCCTCTCCTGGTCCACATACAGCCATAAATCCATGAGAAATGCAGATGTTACCACAAAGCTGGGATTTCAAGGTTGTTAATCTTATTTGATTTTTCTAGGTTGCTGACAAATGTTTACTTTTCAAAAGGGCCACAGAGCTTACCTGGTCCTAGTTTGGCCACAGCATAGAGGAGGTCGTAGTTAAGGACTGGCGTGGCATCGCTAATGGGCTGCCAGCCAACGGGAGGAGATGCGGGGGGTGAGATGAGAAACTGTTTGGAAGGCTGTGGTGGAGCCAAATGCAGTTTGTCTCCATCTGTCTCTGGAGTCTGCACCTTTCAAACAGAGCAGAAATGAGGACACATTGTTCAGTATGGTTTCAGATGTGCCATGTTGGTACACTAACATGTGGAGTCTCATTTTCAGTCTGTAAAAAAGGAACCAATGGACAAAGCTACTGTAATAATAACTACTTACCATAGACCATGTGATTAATTTTCTTGTTTGATCCTTAAGACAGTGGTTCTCAAC
The DNA here is from genome assembly GCF_030014295.1 of Loxodonta africana. Lineage (NCBI taxonomy): Eukaryota > Metazoa > Chordata > Mammalia > Proboscidea > Elephantidae > Loxodonta > Loxodonta africana. Next base: position 109,233,533 of record NC_087342.1, read on the forward strand.
CTTTAGCGTGCATTAGAATCACCTTCCCTAAACAGAGATTGCTGGGTCTCACCCCTGGAGTTTCTGATTCAGTAGATCTGGGGAAGGCCCAAGAATTTTAATTTCTAATAAATTCCCAGGTGATGCTGATGCTGCTGGTCTCCAGACCACACTTTTGAAAACCACTGCCTTACCACAAACCTGCCAGGTGGGTTTTCTTTCTTTTTGAGATGAAATTCAAATAACATACAATTAACCATTTTAATGTGAATAGTTCAGTGGCATTTAGTACATTCCCAGTGTTGTGCAACCACCACTCCATCTAGATTCAAAACATTTTCATCACCTCCAAAGGAAAAAAAAAAAAAACCCCATACCAATTAAGCAACCACCTCCACCCCCCACTACCCCTATCTCGTGGCAGCCACCAGTCTGCTTTTTGTTTCTATGGATTTACCCCACCTAGATATTTTATAAAATAGAATCACACAATATGTGACCTTTTGTGTTAGCCTTCTTTCACTTCACATAATGCTTTCAAATTTCAAACACTCTGTAGCATGTACTTCATTCCTTTTCTGGCTAAATACTATTCCATTGAATGGACATACTATAATTTGTTTATTCATCTTTTGGTAGACATTGGGGTTGTTTCTACCTTTTGGTTATTGTGAATGGTATTGCTATGAACATGAGTATACATGCACTTGTATAGCTTAGTTTTCAGCAGATTCTCCAAGGGGTCTATTTTCTCCAAAATTTGTTGAAGCACATGTTTTCAATTCTTTTTGGTCTATATCTTGGACAGAAATTGCTGGGTCATATAGTAACTCTATGTTTAAGTTTTTGAGGGACCATTAGATGAGGTTTTTAATAGATGAGGATACTGGGGTTTTTTCAAATCACACGAGTTATTAGAAGTCATGGTATCTGAACATGCATCTGAGGCCAAAATCTGTGTCCTTTTTTATTGCATCATCTCTATAGAGTTCAAAGGTAGAAATAATTGCCCATGGACCAATAAAAGAGGACCCAGGAATCTACTGAAAAGGTAAACCCAGTACCTTAATGGAACATATGGACACTGATTTTCTATTGCTGTGGATATCATGAGCATTGCCAAGAATTAACCATCTTTTTTTTTTTGAATAGCCAGAATTTATTTTTGAATGAAAAAAAAAAACCCCACAATTAATTTACATATATTTATAACCTCTTCTCATGAATATGAATCATTGGGAAGGTTATATAGTCCACTAACACTGTTTTAATTGTAACCCTGACACATAGGTTAGCAGTTGTGATTAGATCTTTCTTACTACAGCTGCTAGCTGGGATTTATTGTGTACTTACTGAATGCCAGGCACTTTAAAATACAATAATTTATTTAACCCTCATAACAGCTCTACAGGCTATGTACCATCATCATCCCCATTTTACAGATGAGGAAACAGACTCAGTGAGGTTGGTAACTCGCCCAGGTTAGAACCCAGGCCACCAGCCTTCAAGGTTTGCCTTTAAACCACAATGCTGTCCTTGCCTGGGCCTCATGATATGAGTTCATTTCTCAAAGCACTAATTATAGAGTATAAACCAATCTGAAAATAGAAAGGTCTCCTTTTCTCTTGAAAAAGGCAAAAGATAATGTAGGGCAAAAGGATGAAGTTTGGTAAAGAATTCCCTTACCTGTGCAAAATAGAGCTTTAATTTTTTCCCTCTGAACTGGGTTTCATGAAGCTCTATCCTGGCTCGGGCTGCAGATTTAGGATTGCTGAAGTTTATTCGGACACGTCTGAAACTCTTAAATAGCTGGAACGTCACACAGTCATCGTAAGTCCGGAACAGTCCCTCAAATTTCTCCTGATAAAAACAAACACAAGAGGAAAATTCATTGGTCATGCACCTTGTATGCTGCTAGATCTGACAAAAACAAATAATCCTGCCTTGAGTCCTTCCTGAAACACGGCATTATGTAACTAGGTATATAAACAGGTTGGTCATAACATAAATTTAAGACAGAATATTGAATTTTTCTGACAGAAGAATGATTTTTTGTTTTTTCATCTGTGGGGCTGTTGCCAGTTACTAAATATGCCTGTGGACTCAGTCCTAAGATTCATAACCTGGGTCCAGGGATTCATAGAAAACCAATGAATGGGGCTCACAGTACATAAACGCCCTGAAAATTATGTAAAATGCTGAATATATCTGTGTAGACGTTTTTTGGATTCCCCTGCCCCTCCCACAGGAAAGAGCTTCGTTTTCAGCAGATTCTCAAAGGGGTCTAAAAATATTAGAGCCACGGATTAAAGCCTGTGGTAGACATTATTAGTGATTATCAATCTTAGGGACACTTTTCTTTCTTAGGGATATGAGAGCCCACACGACCCAGAACCCTTCTGGTTAGGCAGCAATGTGTGATCAACCCTGGTCAATGAAATATGTGTGGAAAGCAGGAAAAGGTCCTAAATAATTTTCCAGTCCCTTGCTTCCTCTGAAGAGGCTATTTGTTCTAGATGATACAGCTGTAAGAAGCAGGATTTCCCTCAACCGTGTCCCCGAGTGACTGTGTGGAGCAGAAATACCTTTCTCTACCCTATAGCTGATCTTTCTGTTCTATAGCATACCAATTCAGTCCAGAACCCCAAAGACACACTCAAATCAAGCTTGCTTTTTTTAAATTTTTTTATTTTTAAGTTTCATCATAACCTTTCTGGAGATTTGAGAGGCTCTCTTCTTATTCTCCTTTCCCCAGCAAGAGCAAAACAAAAGTCTTTCCTTGTTTTATACAGGCCAGTTTTTTTTTTTTTTTTTTTCCTGCTTTTTTCCATCTCTCAGTCCTTTGTCTTAGCAAGGAAAAACCCTCTGTTACATTAAAAACCACTGAGATTTGGGGTTTATTTTCTTCCTGAAGCATAGCCAGGCCTATCTCAATGCAAAGCACTAACTGAAAGTTTGACTCAATACACAATTTCGGCTCAACTGAGCAAAGGTTTATTAAATGCTTACTTTGTACAAGGCGCAGTCTCTAGGTTTTAGGAGGGCATAGAGATGAATGCTATTGGTTCCTACCATCAATGATCTAACAATCTAACAAAAGAGATAGACATAGACACAAATAAGAAAACACCCAGAAGATTGTGGAAAGACCTAAAAGGAAAATGAGAGAACTAAATATATACATATATATATGTATAATTTTATATTATATATAAATAATATGTATATATAAACACCGTCTGATGGTTCCTCTTAGCCTTATAAAAAATCCTTATTATAAGTAACAAAACCAGTGCGGGTTAAGCTACCGTTTATTCTAAATGGAGAAAATTGCCACTAAGGAAATAGCTTCTATAAAGAAAACTCAATTCTTTCGTTTCCACAGTGAAAGGTATTTTGTCATAAGAGCAGGCACAAGTGGGAATGAAGCGCGTGGAAGATTAATACTTCAAGATTCATAGAATTCTGACTTGAAATGGGCCTAGGGAATTATTAACTCAACCTTTTACTCCTTACCTTGGTCATTTTACAAATCAGGGCCCTGGGGCCTGGCGAGACAAGGAGTTGTCTATGGTCACTTGAACAGTTAGTGGCAGTGCCATGACCTGGCCAACGTCTTTCTGACCCTGACTACTTTCATCTCTATAAAGAACTACATTGCTAGCTGGAGGGAAAGAAATAATTGCTTTAATTAGAGGAAGGGATGGAGAGCAATAAACTGATCTGGGGCTTAAGTTTGACCTCATCAAAGAGATTGGACAATATGAACTGGTCTGTCAAAACGGTGACCTCTGAGGCTGCTTAGGAAATGTAACACAGATGTCAGGGAAGGTCTTCCTGCCTCTTGGGCACCCAGAAGGACTTGTCTCAGCTCCTCCGTTCTATGGCACGATCCTACCCCAAGGTAGAAACCCGCTCTTCTCCTTCTGACTCCTGTGTCTGTATACTCTCTGGTTTGTCAATTCATTGCAGAACTCCAAATAATACACTCAAAAGCAAGCTTACTTTTTTTTTTTTAAGTTTCATGACTTTTCTGGAGATTTGAAAGGCTCTCTTCTTTTTCTCCTTTCCCTATCAAGAGCAAAACACGAGTTTCTTCTTGTCTTACACAGGCCTTTTTTTACTTTTTTTTAATCTCTAAACCTTTAGGATTAGCCAACTCCCAGACCTGGAGCCTCACCTACCACTCCAAGGGGGCTCATGAAAGAATTCCTTCCCAGTTTTTCCCAACAATACTGTGTTCTCCTGAAAAGGAAGCCTGGTGAATTAAAATGGTTTCTGTTTCCTTACAATGACAATTCTGAGCTGCCCAAATCATAGCTGCTGGCTTGATTAATTTGGAGAGTTTTCAGGTATAGCAGGAATTAAGGGATTAAAAGCTCTTGTTCCTATGCAGAGTATCGTATTTTTTCAGGACAAAATACTTGGGTCTTCTTTGTGGCTGGTACCTTTTTCCCCAATTTGCAAGTGCTACCTTTTCACTCCCCTCCAAGTCCTAATGGTAGGCAATTTTAAGGCTAACTTTTGAGGAGGCTGTTCCCTTGTCCTTTGAGTCAAATCCCTTGCTTTTAATTTTATATTTACTTTTTATGCCTCATATCTCGGTATCTCAGAACTGTTTGGATGAGGAGAAGGGAAATCAAGGAATCCAGGTTTTAAACTTAGGGAAAATCCCTTGCTGTCAAGTCAATTATGACTCATAGCAATCCTTTAGGACAGAACAGAACTGCCCCCATAGGGCTTCCATGGAACAGCTGGTAGATTTGAACCGCCAACATTTTGGTTAGCAGCCATGGCACTTAACTACTATACCACCAGGGCTCCAAGCTTAGGGAAGGGCGACAATAAACTGGCTGTGCCCTGCGTCTCTTCTAAGACTTTGGCAGACATCATAACTGACTACAATTGTTTCCTCCACTGATCCTCAGTATAGGGTTCCAGGCAGCTACTACCATCAAGCTGGAGTTGGCAGGTGACATAAACCTCTTGGATAGTCCTTGTTTTGCGCCAGGGCTGACAAGCAAAAGAACCTCTTGCACTAAACATGAGATGTGGCTCAGAGCTCAGGGACCAGGGTTTTCACTGGAACATTTGGGGCCAAAGTTCTAAAATGGTGATAATAAATGGCTAACATTTATTTCCACCACCTGTCTTTCAGTTTGTTATACTGTGGTGGTTTGCCCATTGCTGTGATGCTGACAGCAATGCCACGAGTATTTCAAATACCAGCAAGGTCACCCATGGTGGACAGGTTTCAGTGTATCTACCAGACTAAGACAGACTAGGAAGAAAGGCCTGGTGATCTACTTCTGAAAAACAGCCAATGAAAAACCTTATGGATTACAACAGAACACAGTCTGACTTAGTTGTTTGGGCAAGTCATCCGAACAGATCGATCTCTGGAGGAGGACATCATATTTGGTGAAATAGAGGACCAGCAAGGGAGACCTTTGGTGAGATGAATTGGCCCAATAGCCACAACAATGGACTTGAACATGGTGGTCATCATGAGAATGACACAGGGCTGGACAACGTTTGGTTGTGTTGTACAGAAGGCTGCCATGAGTTGGAGCTGACTTGATGGTAGCTGTCTTCTACCTACCTGTCTGTCTAACATTTATTTACTTGGCTTGTTCTCTCTGCACAGGTCTTTGGGGGAACTTACAGTGGCAGTGGTGGAAGCTGGTCCTGGATTGGGGACTGGCTGGCCATCCCTATGTTTTTCATTAGTGACATTTCAATTACAGAGGCAAAAGGATAGCAGGCAACGTTGACTAGAGGTATATCCAGCACAATGAACCTGCCAGGTCTACCCGTAGGCAAAACAGTGAATTGTATGGGGTTAGCTACAGGGTCGTCCACCCGCTTTTATAGCAGATCTTCTATGGTTTTGAAGTCCAGGTTCCCACCAGCCACACAGTAATATCTGACGTCCTCTGGCTGCCAGTTTCCTCCATTCTGGTACCCCACGAGCCCAATAAATGCTCCACTTCTGCACTCTTTAGTTCTCTTTGTAGTCGTTGTTTTAAATAAAGTATTATAGCAATGATCTCAAACTTTAGGATCCCAGGATTTCTTTACACTCAAAATTGATTGAGGACCCCAAATGGGTTTTGTTAACGTGGGTTACATCTATGGATGTTTACTGTAGTAAAATTTAAAACTGCGAAAATTTTAAAAATATTTATTTATAAATTTATTTGAAAGTAACAACAATATGCCCATTATATGTTGACATACATAACCTTTTCATGAGAAAATAATGATGCTACCCAAAACAAGAACAAATTTGATGAGAAGATTGGTATTGCTGTACATTTTGGCTAATTTCTCATCTTTGCTTCTGTATTCCATCTGTTACACTATGTTGCTTTGGCTGAAGGGTAAAAAGAAAGGCTGGTCTCACACAAAGATGTAGGAAAAGGGAGGAGTTTTTTTTTTTTTTATTTTAAAAGCCTTGTCAAACAATTGTGAACATCGCTCCTTGACACTTCATCAAAGCCTGACCAGTGGTAATTTCTTAAAGGTTACTGCACTGTGGGATCTAACACCATAATCAAGGAACATTTTTTTAATACAGTTACATTAAAATCCATCGGCGTAACTTGTGCTTTAAATGGATTTTTTTAACCCATGTGTGATTTTGTACTATTTTACATTTAGCATGTGGAAAATATCGGTTTGCTGAATTACGTAGATCACTCAAACACTGACACATTTTATTACACATTATATAAAAAAATTACTAATATTACCACCTGTCTCATGAGAAAGCCTTTTGATACTGGAAAGCTATCAAATTCACGGTGGTGGATATAAGTTTTTCAGAATTTGAATTTTTGCTTGGAAGTTTGTATTTTATCATTGGCAACAAACACTGTTAATTGTTGTCCTTGGGACAGTTTCATTTCATTCATTTTTGAGAAACTATCTGTCAAATACCTAGGTCTGCATAACCATATTTTGTCTGTCAGTTATTCTTTCAAGTAAAAACAGCGTTCCATGAAAAGCAAGTGACTAATTTAGCTCACAACAACTTAGAACAGCTTAGAACTTTTCCTCAAGTCCACCAACCTAGTTTGGTACGCAGCAGAAACGGTGTTTTGTACTTCCCATTTTGTTAACCAGAACACTAAAAAGCCATGTGCTCAAGGGTCAAGAGCTAATAAAGCTAATAACTTCTACTGCTTCATCAAAGATATTTTTTATAAAATTGCCATTTATTTATTTCTTGCTCACAGCATAGTGCCTGACTATGAAGAATACAGTAACAACTAGTATAGTTTGACACTACGGCATTAATTCACGCTGAAGCACCAGAACGTTTACTACCCACCATTGCTTTTGCACCATCAGTGTGAATGGCAACACAATTTAAAAGGCAAATAACGTTTTCGTATTATTACAAACCAGTGAAGATATATCTATACAGACATACACACACATACAGAAGAACAGTGCAGTCCCTGAAGACACAGCTGCTAGAGAAGCCAAATGGTCGTCTTTATCTACATTCCAAACAACTCTGTATGTCTTTATGCATTTTTCAGTTCTCACACTTAACGATCCCTCTGGGTATAAATTATCTCAATAAGAAATTCAGCTTCTCTCAAAATCACAAGGCTCTCATCTGTCAAAGAATATCTCCTAGAAACTGCCAAAGAATGAAACAATTCATTTCGGTTTGTCACTTCCCAGTGGACACCACCGGCAAGGCGTGTGCAAACCCATGTTTAAAGATCACATGATTTTACAGGCTGCTCAGGAGAGCCTTCTGTCCAAAGGACTGCTACTGTAAATCCTCCACAGTGCAGACTCCTTACGTGAAAGGAAGAACCACGCTCTCAGGTGGGTGTTCCTACATCTAGACTTTAACCCACTGAGATTTCTTAGGCCAGACAGACTTGTATGAAATCTTGCTTTGTTCCATTTGTGATCCTGATTTTACTTAAATAAATTTTAAAAAATTATGAAAAGAAGAATCTCAGCCTTCTATACTGGTGAAGGAAATGGAAACACTTGTCCTATACAGCTTCCAAAAAAGATAAGTCACTGGTAAAGATACAAAAGCCTTGTACGCCTTCTCTCTGGAATCTGTGTAAGAGATTGAGATCTAAATCTTAGCCCCACACTCTAAAAGCTGCTGCTTTGCTCAAATACTCCATGGGTTCAACACACACTTCCTTTAGCCCAGTACCTTCCATGGTTTGTGCTCAATTGCATTCTTTCGTCCCCAGAAGTGGCCCTAACACTCATTGTGGATAGATAACACTGTTATCCCAGGGTACATTTTCAGTTCTTTTTAATTGTAGCCCTGGTGGTCCAGTGGCTAAGACCTTGGCTGCTACCTAAAAGGTCTGCAGTTCGAATCCACCAGCCACTCCTTGAAAACCCTCTGAGGCAGTTCTACTCTGTCCCACCGGGTTGCTATGAGTGGTAATCAACTTGACGGCAACAAGTTTGGTTTTTTTTGTTTTGTTTTTTAGTTAACAAAACCAATTGACTCTGACTCATGGTGATCCCATGTGTGTCAGAGTAGAACTGTGCTCCACAGAGTTTTCACGGACTGAGTTTTTAGAAGTAGATCACCAGGCCTTTCTTCTGAGGTACTCTGAGTGGACTCAAACCTCCACGTTTTCAGTTAGCAGCCAAGCATGTTAACCGTTTGCACCACCCAGGGACTCCGTCTTCAGTTAAGGTAAGTCTCCATTTCTTTGGTCCCAGTGAGCCATCACCCATACAATTAGAATTAGGGAAAAACAAAAGAAAACAAAACCAAGAAAATGCACAGTAGCTAAAAACTGAAATGATCCTTATATGGAATGAATCCAGGTATTGTGAGAACTTGAAGCTCTGGTAATTTGGGGATCCCTCTTAATTTTTTTTTTTTTCTTAAAAGAAAGCAACACAAAATATGTGGGTTTTTTTTTTTTTTTTTTGAATGAGAAAAAAGATCATCTTAAGAAATTACTTTTGTAAATTTTACAAAAACTTATGACCAGGGCCTTGGTAGGGCCCAATACAAATGAGGGGTCCTTGAAGCTGAAGCTTTATTAGCTTCCTGCTAGACATGTCTATGAGAGTGGCATGCATACTGTGCCATCACAAAGTAGTTGGGAGTGCAGGTTTTCATCAGAATGGCTAAAACAAGTACAGGACTTTTATCACTAGCTGATGAGGATCAATGATCTAAAAGTTTTAATGACTAGGCTGAGAGCCAAGAAACTTGAATCTGCGAATGTTCAGTCTACGCACCATATAACAGACGTTAGAGCGTGTCCCTGCCTTGCGTAAACCCATTTTGTAAATATCTGAGATGGAAGACTGAGGATGAGGAGAAAGTAGGGTATTGCTTAGGACTTTTTCTGGCAGCCCCAAAGAGGTCTCTGAATACCTACAGAGGAGAGGGGAGGAGTTCTCCCACACCTACTGGGGTGGGGAGGGTGGCAGACCAGGCAAACTTGAGACCTCTGAGCTGACAGAGTGGTTGTAAGCATGGATGCCTGTCACATACCACAACACTTGACTTCTCAGTATGGTTATAAATACTTTTTATGTGAAGGAAGGAACTGACAGCCTTTTTACAGCTGCCACATTTCACTTTATAGTACCAGTGGCTGTCTTGGTTCAGGGCATTTCCTGAGGGCTAATGACAGCTTCATCCTTCTCTGGGCCATCCATTCCTCTTTTCCAATCATTTGTAAGAACACCTGTGGCTGTCATGAGCACTGATGAGATACAGGCTCTAATTGTGAATGTGTAATTGTTGAAAGGCACAGCCTCCTTCAGTTTACCAAATCTCAGAAGAGGACAGAATTGCATTTTAAATTCACCTAAATATTCGTTTATCTATTAAATACAGATAATGAGAGGCAGTATAGTCAGGTTACTAGCAGACTCTGGAGTCACACTACCTAGTTCAAATCCTGGCCCCAGCTGTGCAACCTTGAGCAACTTACCCTTTGATGCCTCAGTTTTCTTATCTGTAAAATGGGGACAATAACAGTAACTACCTTATAGGGATGTCTTGAGCATTAAGTAAAATTATATGTTTAAATTTCTCAGCAAGGTGCTGAGCACACAGTAAAGGAGCCCTAGTGGCGTAGTTGCTACAGTAATCGATTGCTAACCAAAAATTTGCCATTTTGAAACCATCAGTGGCTCCTTGGGAGAACAATGTGGCACTCTGCTTCCGTAGCCTCGGAAATCCTATGGGGTTGCTATGTGTCAGAATCAACTCGATGACAGTGAGTTTGGTTTGGGTGGAAGCACCCAGTAAGTATATGTGAGCTGTTATTACTGATACCAAATTGGCACATCAGTAATGTTTTATTTACATGTCTATATCTGGCCTGTTAAGTTTTAGCTGTACAAATCTCTCCGTATCTAGACCCATGTATGTCTATAGCTATGTCTACATCTCTCTATATTTATTGCTATACTTGTACCTGTATCAATCCTTAAAGATTGTAAAGAGCAATCATAGGAATTTCCAGCATAACGTCTTATATAAAATTAATTCTCTTTACACTAAATTGATTTTATTGATATTATTATCTACTTAGGAAACCCTGGTGGCATAGTGATTAAGTGCTATGGCTGCTAACCAAAAGGTCAGCAGTTCGAATCCACCAGGCGCTCCTTGGAAACCATGAGGCAGTTCTACTCTGTCCTATATGGTCGCTAAGGATCGACTCAACAGCAATGGGTTTTAATGGGTTTATTATCTACTTAAAACATGGAGCCCAAATTAACCATCAAGATTTATTTCTTAGCTATTAAGTTTTAAAAGTGGCCTTGACAAAAACAAAATGGTAAGTTAAATAATTCAAAGGGGGGAATCAATCAGGAAGTTGTTTTCGATTCTTCCCTTTGAGGATCCTGTACCATCAGTAGGGCCTGGGGCTCAGAGAGACAGTGGGCAAAATCACTACTGAATGTCTCTGAAGCCTGTATATGTAAGTGATGAGTTAAGCCCCTCCCTCCTTTCTCCCTTCATTCCCTGAACCCTCCAACACACTTCACTGTTCCATCCCTGTCTTTGAACAAACCCATCTCAAGAGCTCCATACCCCATATTCAACTGTTTCCTGAACATTTACATTGGAATATCTAATACCGAAACCAAATTCATTGCCATCGAGTCAATTATGACTCATAGTGACCCTATAGGACAGGGCAGAACTGCCCCACAGGGTTTCAAGGCTGTAAATCTTTACAAAAGCAGGTTGCCACATCTTTCTCCTGTGGAGTGGCTGGTGGGTTGAAATCGTGGACCTTTCGGTTAGCAGCCAAGCACCTATTAACCACTGCTCAGCAAGATGCCTGTACTATCCAGTAGGTACCTTAAACTCAATGGCCCCAAAGCCAAATTCTAAATCTGCTGCCCCACTGTCTCAGCAAATGGCCTCCCATCCACCCAGCTGTTCAAGCCAGGTAGCTGAATGTTATCCTGGCCTCTTGCCTCTCCCTCACTTCCACATCTCATTGGTCAGCAAGCCCTGTATTCTCTCACCCCTTTCTATCTCTCCCATCAGTTCCCTTCTCTTTATCCTACTACCTTGGCTCACTGCAGCTCACCCTATTAATGTGATAGGTCCCCCTGGCTTCTATTTGGCCACCCTGGAGCTAGAGTCGTCTTTCTAAAGCAGAAAATTCTGATTATGTCACTCTCTATAAAATCCTCCAGTAGCTCTCCATAGCTTTGAGAATAAGTCAAAACTTAGCATAAAGGGTCCTTCATACAATGACCATCACCCACCCTCCTAGCCCTTCTGCCACCACTGCCCTAACCTGTCCCCTACACTTCAGCCAAACTTCCACTTACAGGTTCCTAAAGGCAGGCTATTCCACATCTCCAAGCCTTCACACTTGTTATTTTTTTCTGTCAGTGACATCTTTTTCCCCCCAGGTAACATATAACTATCCCTCAAGTCACAGCTTGGGGTCTCATATTTAAGAAATCTTTCCTGAGCCCGAGTGAGGTTTTGACACCCTTTCTCTAGGTTCCCATAACACAGTCATCTAGTTAGTGAGGGTAATTGCTTCCTCGTTAACTAGACTATAAGTACTTCAAGAGCAGGAATGGCACCCTCTTTGTCTTTGTGTACTTGGCTTGTGTCTTCATTATTGAGTGCCAACTGTGTACCATGCAGGATGCTGGTAGGATGGAAGATGGTCACGAAAAACAAGAGAGGTTTGAGATTTTATTATCTTAATGGGCAATTTTCACATTTCTTATAACAGTTATTATTCTATCAAGATATTCCACCGATACATTTCATTCCAATTCTAAACTTCAGGTCATGAGCCGGCTGATGCAGATAGGACAGACTGCTCACCATCTTGGAGACCAATTTAGGACACTACCTCTTTCTAGAATACCACACAGTGTTGAGGTTGGAAGGAGCAGAAACGTACTTCTAAAAAACAATTAGTGTTCTATCGTCTCAAGACTAAGGTGAAGCCTCTGTTTTAACTGGCTGTCAATAATTGGTGAGGGTATTTTTCAGTAAGTTTAATGTTAAAGGGCTAAATCCTAAATATGTTCCCTAGCATATCCTTCCAGAGACAGGCAATTTAAAATTCAATCCATTCATTTTGTCCCTTGGCATATGATCAAAGCAAGCTTCCCCCCCCGCAAAGGCAGTGTATGTAGTACCTTTTAACTTCCCCCCCCCCGGAAATTGAAATGGCATTTACATTCTTTTAAGATGCAGATATAAGCAACTTTTTATGACTCAATCATTAAATAAAGACAAAAAGCATGCAGTTTATTATGTTCCTAATGGTCCTCTTTTTCCCTTATTTCAATCATACCTTTTCTGTTTCATTTAGGCTCCATTTTCTCTGTTCTTTATATAGTGAGAAAAAGAGTAACGCACATTAATGATACTACCTTGCATAAATTAAACCTCTCATGTTTAACTTCCTTGAGATTAGAAACTAAAATCATTGTTTCAGTCCATCAAGAATTCAGCATACAAGATACCTAAAAGAAAGCCATTCCAAATTAAACACGAGAGCCAACATCTATGGTGGCTGATGTGGATTTACTGAAAACAAAACTGACTAATACGTTAGCTGATGCTAGCATGAAGCATTAATTGTGGATTGTGATTTTGCAAAGTGGTTTTCACTTGAGCATTTATGAGACAGCAAATAAGGGCTGCAGGTAGGCCTAATAATGGCCAAGGTCTGAGTGCCTTCTACGTGTCAAGCCTGCCCTAAGCACCTTACATATGCTAACTCATTTCATTTTCACAAAAAGTTTATAAGACAGATGAAGAAACAGGTAGAAAGACATTAAGTAATTTGCCTAAGATGACCAGCTAGTCAGTGATAGACTATGGATTTGATCCCAGATAGTCTGGTACTTGGAGTTACAGTCTTAACCTCCAGGTTACCCTGCCTATGGCAGAGGGAAGCTGGGTCAATATGGCTTCATCCCTTTTTGTGCATTTCACCGAATGGGATGGACATATCTTTTATCTTCAGTTAATTTTGCCCATGAATATTTTACAGACTACCAGCAGTATGAAGAACTCTTGTGTAATCCTGGGATAAAAGGTTGGAAAGCCCAAAGAATCTTTGTCAAGTGGATGACACCTTCAATTAGGTAGTTCAGACTAGAAGCATCTGCAAATGGTGTAAAATTGATAACACTGCATTTCTTCTACAACACACATTATCTTTTTGTATGTGTGTTACAAACAAAAATTCAGAGTTATTGAAGATAAGCAAGATTTAGTGCCCAAAGCACTGCCAATCAAGCCAGGTGATTTGACCTGGAATTCCCTTCTCTTTACATGGTAGAAGTGAAAGTCTGAGGAAGAAGCATGGAAGTTGGGTAAAGCCAGTTACATATAGCCAATGTCCACTGTAATTAGGGTGATTTTTTTTTTTTTTTATGATTTGAATTGTATGCCCCCACCCCCTGTCCACACACACAAAAAGTTATGTTGATGTTCTAACCCCTGCTAGGGGGTTTTCTCTTAATTTAATGAGGTCATACCAGGGTAGGATGGATCCTAAACCTTATCTGTTCTGAATGGTGTCTTATAAAAAGGGCAGGATAGACAGACACACACACAGGAAGAAGACAGACACCATGTGAAGACCTGTCTAAGCAAAGGAGGCCAAGGCCTGCCAGCAGACACCAGAAACTAGGAGAGAGGCCCACAGAAGGAACCAACACAACCTAGACCCTGATTTGGTCTTTTAGCCTCTAGCAGAACTGTGAGAGAACAAATTTCTGTTCTTTAAAGCCACCCACATGTGCTATTTTTTGTTAAAGCAGCACTAGATAGCTAAGACAGGTGACTATACAATGTCGAGTCTAAACAGGGACACATTTTGGAGATTGCTATTAATTATGTTGTGGCCTTGGGTGAAAACCAGGACTGTCCTGGGCTCACTAGATGTGTGGTCACTCTCCCACAATAAGACTGAGCCAGTTGGCTGGTCCCCTGAAACATGGATTCAGAAACTTGGTCCTCAGCCCACTAGAGAGATGTGACAGCCCTCTTGATGGGATAAAATTGCAGCTAAATGTGCAAGACTTCTCCGCTGTTCTCAGCAGCAAGCCATGCACATTCCATAGACATTTTTTCACTAAAAAAACCAAAAAACCAAACCCACTGCCGTTGAGTCGATTCTGACTCATAGCGACCCTATAGGACAGAGTAGAACTGGCCCCAGAGAGTTTCCAAGGAGCACCTGGTGGATTCGAACTGCCGACCTCTTGGTTAGCAGCCATAGTACTTAACCACTACACCATCAGGGTTTCCATTCTTTCACTAAGGACTACTTATCTCATGAGAGAGCGAAGCAAATTTTCAGGATTACTAAAATTCATAAACTGGAGTTTATAAAAGGATTCTAATTAAAGTATTCAACTAAAAAAATCTGGCCACTGAAAAACTCTTGTCACTATTGTACATGAATACAGGCAGAGTTGGAATTCCCATACTTTTCAGCACTAATAATAATCGCTCACACTTACCAGCACTTCCTAAGTCCCAGACCCTGTTGTTAAGTGCTTTACATCCTTACAGCCTAACCTGTGGACCACGGACCAGAATCTTCTGGGAGCTTGTCAGACAAGCAGAATCTCAGGCCCCATACCCTAGACCTACAGATGCAGAGTCTGCATTTTAACAAGCTCCCCAGGTGATCAGTATCCATTAACATTTGAGAAGCAACAGATAAGAAGACATGGTTTGGTCCATTTGAGACATGGGAGCTTCCTGACTCAGTGAATAAACTGATTTACTTAAATGTGCTATTGGGTATTACCATTGTTGTTTTCCGTATTAGTGGTTTTCAATTCTTTCCATTAATTATACCATTTGTAGAATTACAGTTCATAATGACTCCTGTTAATTGCTTTGTACTTATACAATTACTACATTGCTTTTTCTTTGATTATTATTTCGTTCTTTGCAAGTTCTTTATTTTCACTAAGTCCTTTCCCACTACAAAGAGGGAACACACAGGAGTACATGGGTCACTGTGCAGGGGGTTTCCATGACAACGGAAGAAGAGAACCAGAGGAGATTTCAAATGGTACAAGCTTTGACCTAAGCTGATCAACAAAGTAGACCCTGATCATCCTGTGAATATCCCTGGGACAATTTATTTCTGGTGTGTGTTGTTTAATTATGATACAGTTGAGACAAAGCAGTATATACAAAATAATGATGCCATTATCAATCTTTACAACATGACTTCCTTATCTCACTCGACTTCAGTTAATTTTCCCAAAGCTTCCCAGTGGTCTACTTTTTTCTCCAGCATCACCTTAGCTGCTATTCTTAGAAAGGAAGTTAAACCAAAAAACAAAAAAAGAAAAGAAAAATGAAACTAGTTGCCATTGAGTTGATTGTAACTCATGGTGACCCCATGTGTGCAGAGTGGAACTGCTCCATAGGGTTTTCAAGGCTGTGACCCTTCAGAAGCAGATGGCTAGGCCGGTCTTCCAAGCTGCCTGTGGGCGGATTCAAACCTCCAGCCTCTCGGTCAGTAGTCAAGTGCTTAACCATTTGTGCTACCTAACCAAACTCTAAAACGGATGTTAGTGATGACCTATTAAAACAGCTTTATTTGAAAGGTAAAAGATAGAAAGCACAGAGCGGTGAAGTCATATGCCCAAGACTTCATTACTAGCCAGAGGCAAAAGTACACTGGAACCTGGGACTTGAACTTGTAAATACAACAAAGCCAAGAGACATTACAGCAACATTTAAAATCATGAATTTTCTCTGATACATTTTGATTTTGTGAATGATGCAAAACTGAGTAATCCAAAGATTTTCAACGCTGCAGTGTTGGAAATCATGTATTCACTAATAAAAACAGATCTAGGATGATAATTTTTAAAGAAAACTTCAAATATAAATTTCATCTCAATTTTCCATTTCATAAAACCAAAGCTAAATGAGGTTAAATGATTAGTTCAAGGTCATGTGCATGTAATGGCAATGCCAGGCCTCTAATTCCCATCTGTTTGACAAGTTCCAGATATGAACCATATCGTAACTCGAAAGGGTTATTGTTGTTCTCTTTAAAAAATAACAGGAACCTATTATACCGCCACAGTAGTCAAAACAGCCTGGTACTGGTACAACAACAGATACATGGACCAATGGAACAGAATTGAGAATCCAGACATAAATCCATCCACATATGAGCAGTTGATATTTGACAAAGGCCCCAAAACAGTTAAATGGGGGAAAAGACAGTCTTTTTAACAAACGGTGCTGGCATAACTGGATATCCATCTGCAAAAAAAATGAAACAAGACCCATACCTCACTCCATGCACAAAAACCAACTCAAAATGGATCGAAGACCTAAATATAAAATCTGAAATGATAAAGATCATGGAAGAAAAAACAGGGACAACCTTAGGAGCCCTAATACATGGTATAAACAGTATACAAAACATTATAAAGAACATAGAAGAAAAACTAGATAACTGGGAGCTCCTAAAAATAAAACACCTATGCTCATCCAAAGACTTCACCAAAAGAGTAAAAAGACTACCTACAGACTGGGAAAAAGTTTTTAGCTATGACATTTCTGATCAGCGCCTGATCTCTAAAATGTACATGATCCTGCAAAAACTCAACTGCAAAAAGACAAATAACCCAATTAAAAAACGGGCAAAAGATATGAATAGACACTCCACTAAAGAAGACATTCTGGTAGCTAACAGATATATGAGGAAATGTTCACGATCATTAGCCATTAGAGAAATGCAGATCAAAACTACAATGAGATTTTGCCTCACTCCAACAAGGCTGGCATTAATCCAAAAAACACAAAATAATAAATGTTGGAGAGGCTGTGGAGAGACTGCAACGCTTACACACTGCTGGTGGGAATGTCAAATGGCACAACCACTTTGGAAATCGATTTGGGACTTCTTAAAAAGTTAGAAATAGAACTACCATGCCAGCAATCCTACTCCTTGGAATACATCCTAGAGAAATAAGAGCCTTTACACGAACAGATATATGCATACCCATGTTTATTGCAGCACTACTTACAGTAGCAAAAAGATGGAAGCAACCAAGGTGCCCATCAACAGATGAATGGATAAATTATGGTATATTCACACAATGGAGTACTACACCTTGATAAAGAACAGTGAGGAATCTGTGAAACATTTCATAACATGGAGGAACCTGGAAGGCATTATATGCTGAGTGAAATTAGTCAGTTCCAAAAGGACAAATATTGTATAAGACCACTATTCTAAGAACTTGAGAAATAGTTTAAACTGAGAAGAAAACATTCTTTTGTGGTTACAAGAAGGGGGAGGGAGGGAGGGACAGAGAGGGACATTCACTAATTAGATAGTAGATAAGAACTACTTTAGGTAAAGAGAAAGACAGCACACAATACAGGGGAGGTAAGCACAATTGGACTAAATCAAAAGCAAAGAAGTTTCCTGAATAAACTGAATGCTTCGAAGCTAGTGTAGCAGGGGCAGGGGTCTGGGGACCATGGTTTCAGGGGACATCTAAGTCAACTGGCATAACAAAATCTATTAAGAAAACACTCTGCATCCCACTTTGAAGAGTGGCATCTGGGGTCTTCAACGCTAGCAAGCAGCCATCTAAGATGCATCAATTGGTTTCAACCTACCTGGAGCAAAGGAGAATGAAGAACACCAAGGACGCAAGGCGATAATGAGCCCAAGAGACAGGAAGGGCCACGTGAACCAGAGACTACATCATCCTGAGACCAGAAGAACTAGATGGTGCCTGGCTACAACTGATGACTGCCCTGACAGGGAACACAACAGAGAACCCCTGAGGGAGCAGGAAAGCAGTGGGATGCAGACCCCAAATTCTCGTAAGACCAGACTTAATAGTCTGACTGAGGCTAGAAGGACCCTGGTGGTCATGGCCCCCAGACCTTTTGTTGGCCCAGGACAGGAACCATTCTCAAAGCCAACTCTTCAGACATGGATTGGACTGGACAATGGGTTGGAGAGGGATGCTGGTGAGGAGTAAGCTTCTTGGATCAGGTGGACACTTGAGACTATGTTGGCATCTCCCGCCTGGAGGAGAGACGAGAGGGTGGAGGGCATTAGAAGCTGGCGAAATGGGCACAAAAAGAGAGAGTGGAGGGAGAGAGCTGGCTGTCTCATTAGGGGGAGAATAATTGGGAGTGTGTAGCAAGGCGTACATGGGTTTTTGTGTGAGAGGCTGACTTGATTTGTAAACTTTTACTTAAAGCACAATAAGAAGTATTAAAAAAAAAAAACATGGTCATGGTAGAACACTTGGAAAAATGTACATAAATGTTAAGGACAAAATGGCCCCATTCATCAAAGATAATCACTGCTAACATTTATATTAAATGAAAAGCATTATGTTTAATTTTACTGGAGTTTATCAGAAAAAAATAAAGAAAAACAAGAAATTACTGACATTCAGATAAAGGTTTCTTCAAAAGAACTATTAGGGCCATAAAGGAGTCTTCTAAAATTGAAAATAAATATTTAAATAAAAATGAATTAAGCAATAATTAACAATAAATAATAAAATATTAAAAAATAAAAAGTCTTAAGAAAAACAGGTTTATATTTCCAGGTAAATTCGCTTGAGAATCAGAATACTGATACCTAAATAAAATTTTAAAACCTCAATTTTTTAATGTAAAAAGAACCTAAGCCTACTTAAGATAATTTTCAATGAAAAAAAAATTCATGGAAAAAGGCAGATTTGTAAAAAATCATGTAAAAGTAACAAAAGCACTGAAAAATATAACATCATATGGACGTAACTGCAACCAGTACCTACAATAAACAAAAAATAAAATCTACCAGAATTCTTAGTGACACTCCGAATTCTTCTTACTCTAAAATTCCTTGACCTGTTGGTGTTTGGATTTTTTTTTCAGAAAATACTTCTTTCATTTCATTGATGGCACAAGTTTTAGCTTGTTTCATTATAGGACCATGTCTGTCTTGTACATCTTTCTTTTCCTTCTAGAATTTCTCAATTCCTTTCTATTTTTGTTGTAGAGATGTAAGCCTTCATCTCATTGGTAACACCACAAAACTATACTTTCAGGTTGCTAGTTTTTTAATTCCAGTTATCGTATCAAATGTCTTTTTAAAGTCATTTTCATAGACCCTCTGAATTATTGTTTCTCTTTCAACTGATTAACATTTAGGCCTATTGCATAATGGGACCAGTCCCTGGAGAAGGACATCATGCTGGCTAAAGCAGAGGGTCCGCAAAAGAGAGGAAGGCTCTCAATGAGAAGGATTGACAAAGTGGCTGCAGGGATGGGCTCAAGCGCAGCAACGATTGTGAGGATGACTTAGGACTGGGCAGTGTTTCGTTCTGTTGTACACAGGGTCGCTATGAGTCAGAACCAACTCGATGGCCCCTAACAACAACAACAACAACATTGCACAATGGTCATGACAGGATTTCTTTTCATCTCAATCTTGGGTTAGTTCCACTGTTTCATGTGTGCCGTATCTTTTTCTTTTTTGGATTACTATTTCCTGTTGTGTTAGGAAACATATTTGAGTGGCCCTTCTCCCTCCGCAAACATTGCAGGTAGTAAACATTCTGAGTCATTGCATTAAATGATATGTACGTATTCTCCATCACACTAGACTGATAGTTTGGCTTGGAACAGAATCCAGGTTCAGAATTACTTCAGTTTCCTCCAGAATATGGCTCTACCGTTTCTTAGCCAACTGTGTTATAGATGAGAAGTCTGAGCCTGGTCTGATTTTGTCTGTGAAAGCTCAACAGATTTTCCCTTATTTTTCCTTAGTTCAAAAATTTTATCAGATTGCACAAGGGTACAGGTGTGTCTGGGTGTGTGGTTTCTACTACCTCATTTTGAAATTCCAAGTTGGATATGTAATTTTCAGCATCTATTGTCTGTCTGGAAACCCTGGTGGCGTAGTGATTAAGTGCTACAGCTGCCAACCAAAAGACTGGCAGTTCGAATCCACCAGGTGCTCCTTGGAAACTCTATGGGGCAGTTCTACTCTGTCCTATAGGTTTGCTGTGAGTCAGAATTGACTCAACGGCAACAGGTTTGGTTTGTTTTCGGTTTATTGTTGGTTTGGGAACCCCCAGTGGCGCAGTGGTTACACGTTTGGCTGCTAACCAAAAGGCTGGCAGTTCAAATCCATCAGCTGCTCCTTGGAAACCCTATGAAACAGTTCTACTCTGTCCTATAGGGCTGCTATGAGTGGAAATCAACTCGATGGCAATGGATTTTTTATTGTCTATTTTATCTTTTCTTTCTCATATTCCATCTCTTTGTCTTCTGATACTGTATTCGCAGAGTTCTAAGTTTATATTTCAGATCACCAACCTGTTCCTCAGTTATGTCCATTCATCTCTTCTATTAAATTTTCTGAAAAATTTCTCCAATCAAAAAAAAACATTGTTTTGTTTTAAGGTATCTCCTCTTCCATACCAGCTTACTCTTGTCTTACAGTTGTCATAGCCTCTTAAATCTTTCCAAGGATATTAAAAAAAAAAAAAAAAAAAAAAAAGGTCTTGTCTATATTCTACATTATCTCTGAATCCTCTGGGGTCACCTGTACTTTTGTTCATCTTAGTAGTCATGGATCTTGGTGCTAGTTTCTCTCAGGTTTCTGGTGGCCCTTAGTTGTGCATTCATACATACAGGATGAGGCTGGTTAGTAAAGATGTCTGGTGGGTGTCATCTGCAGGTGTGCAGGTTATGTCCCCCCGTGGGCCTTTCTCTGTTGCTGTCTGGGTTCTCTGACAGAGGGTTTTGTGTGCTTGAGACTCATCAGGAAGGCCTCTCAGGATCTACACGTGTGAGGGTGGGAGGGAAGCAGGACTGGCAGGGGTGAACCTGTTGTAGTCCCAACACAGGCCTCAGCAGATCCCACAATAACTATGGGGGAGAGGGGTGTTTTCAGAGGTGTCCCAATTTAGGATCTTA
Source organism: Loxodonta africana (assembly GCF_030014295.1). Taxonomy (NCBI): domain Eukaryota; kingdom Metazoa; phylum Chordata; class Mammalia; order Proboscidea; family Elephantidae; genus Loxodonta; species Loxodonta africana. The sequence goes on from NC_087342.1 coordinate 109,254,975, forward strand.
GAGCCACTTCCCTTCTCCATTGACTAGTCATTGGATGGGGGGGCTATCCCAAGGAAGAGGGCATGGCCTTGAGCAAGGTGAGACTTCACTCCTTGGTTGAGGGCTATTCCCACAGAGGGACTCGGCTGAGAGCCCTCCAAAACCAAAAAATCGAACCCGTTGCTGTTGAATTGATTCTGACTCATGACAGCCCTCAGTGGCCAATATTTCAGAAGTTGGGGGAATGGGTACCTCAGGAATGAAGAGAGGATCTGTGTGGCCAGCACAGCAGCCCCTTCCTCTTGGATGGGTGGACTCTATGGGCTAATGGGTGAGGTGCTGACAGGCTTCATGGCACTATGAGGAGTCAAGGGAGGGCAAGAGCCCAGGCTGACTGACTGACCAGCATGGCCTTACTCTGAGGCAGGTGCACAGCCTAATTCGGGAAGAGCTACCTCACTTTTTTTTTTCCTTTTTAAAATTTGAGGTGGATTTTTAAAAAAACAATTCATTTTTGGTGAAAATATACACCGGAAAACCAGCTCCAAGTCCACAGTTTCTACACATAATGATCAATGACATTGGTTACATTCTTCACATTTGTCAACATTCTCCTTGTTTCTATTCCAGTTGTTTCACTTCTAGTTACTTAATCTCCTTGCCCTTCAACCTTCTAATCTATGTGACCTCTTAGTCTTATATGATTTTTTTTTTAAGTAACAGTTTTCAAGGGTAAAAATCTTTACTCTTGGGGTTTACTATTCAAAACACTGCTGTATAGATGTAGTTCTCTCAACTAAATCAGGGGCTTCAGGTGCTTGAAAAACAGGGACCCAAAGGCTGATCGCTTTGCTAAATTTAGTCGATAGATGTGGGAAGCAGTGAGATATTACCGTGAAATATATGAAGAAAAAAAGAAAAGGATCAAGCAGACAACTTTCACTAATTTCCGTACTAGAAATACCATCCCCACTCCCAGGGATAATCCAGATAATCCAGAACCTTCCACAAATGTAGTTATTACCACAACTGGAAAAATACCAACATTGTCCAACTCTTCTTCATTGTCAGAATAAATTTTTATGATTTGTGTATTTTTTTTAAGTATGCATGTAATAAAATGTATATGTGAGTTTATACATAATGTTCCCAACCCCCAACAACAAATATTGGATTCATAAAGATACTGATAATAAAAGGCAACAATAATGAAAACTTAAAAAAAAAATGAGGTATTAGACTTATGTCAGAATCAACTTATGACAAAGTCATTGGAATGGAACCATACCGTAAGAAGGGAACTTATAATTTAGTTTCGATTTGATGTCAAACACTGTGATGGGTATTTTCTCCTCTGTTATTTCATTCAATTCTCACAACACTGTTGTAATGTATTCTAGCTGGTATACAGTGGTAACACTGCGTCTGTGGAGGGTATCTTAAACAGTGTAGGAATGCACTGACTTAGACACACAGGTGCTGTCGGCACCCCCTGGGGGAAATGGCTGTGCATGAGTGTGGGATCTGAGAGAGCTATGACAAAGTTGTCTCTTGGGTGCCCAGGTGTGTGGTGGTGCAATTACAGTCATTAAACCTTCCTCGTTCCCTCCCGCCCCCTGAAAACCTATTGCCCACCAATGAGGGCACTGTGCATCCTGTCCACAAAAAAATCACCCTCTTACTTTTAGCAATGAAGCTGCTGATAACAGAATTCCTCAGTAGCCTGAGGTGGTTTTTCCATCCATCTCTAGAGGTGAGAATAACTAGAACTGGTCCCTTGGACATCCTTGGGTTTTGGATGCATCAAAGGAGGAGGACTCCAAGAGGAAAGTAAAATATTTTTACAATAGGCAGCATCGAAGATTCAGAAGGCTTTAATTTGAAGGAATATGGCCATATTTTGTGCCCATGTTGAATCTGAATATACTGGTTACATTACTGCATCTAAAGAAAGAAATGTTCACAGAAAATGCAAAATGGAGTTGTCTTAGCTTCCTTGAGCTGCCATAACAAAATACCACAAACTGGGTGGCTTTAAAGAACAGAAATTTATTTTCTCACACTTCTGGAGGCTGGAAGACCAAATCAGAGTCTCAGCTGTGTTGATTCCTTCTGGGAGCTTTGAGAAAGGAAGTGCTCCCTGCTTCTCTCTTGGCTTCTGGTGGCTATCTGTAAGCCTTGGCATTTTTTGGCTTGTAGATGGACCCTCACATGCTGTATTCCCTTTCTGCATGTCTTTCTCCTTTAGGAAGAGCCACTCAGTAGCGAATTGGATTAGGGTTCACCCTACTTCTGTATGATATCCTTAATTTAACTGATAACATCTTCAAAGAAAAGCCCTATTTTCCCAAACAAGGTCACACCAGTGTACGGGTCAGCACTTCAACATATCTTTTTGTGGTACACAATCCAATCCACGGCAGGAGTCCAAGTTGATAAGGCTGATTCCAGAAGTGTTTACCAAGATTTTCCAGAGGAGACAGATGCTGATTCTGAGGGCCATCAGAACACTGGGCCTTTGTTGAGGGGCAACATGTCTAACCATGCTCTGGATGATATTATTCTAGGCCATTCAATTCCCTCTGCTCTGTATCCTGCTCATCAAGTGATCCTCTGATTTCTGATTCCTGCTGAGGAATTCTCCCTGCCTCTTCGATTTCATGACAACATCATGGAGAAGGTGGGCTCTAGAATCACACTGAGCCCCATTTTCCCAGTGCTGTGTATGTATGGCATGCATTTACTAGCTGTGTGTGGTAGGCTGCCTTCTCAGATGGCTCCCAGTGATCCCCCCCATACTGGTATACATGCCCTGGTGTAATCCCTTCTCCTTGAGTGTGGGTTGGATCCAGGGATTTGCTTTAAGGAATTAAACCCATTGCTGTCTAGTCAATTCTGACTCGTGGTGATCCCATGTGTTACAGAGTAGAACTTCTACATAGGGCTTTCTTGGCTGTGATCTTTACGGAAGCAGACTGCAAGGCCTTTCTTCTGTAGCACTGCTGGGTGGGTTCAAACTGTCAACCTTTAGGTTAGTAGTCAAGTGCCAGCTGTCTGCGCTACTCAGAGATTCCCTTTAAGGGACAGAATACAACAAAAGTGATGGAATGTCACTTCCAAGAAATTTTTACAAAAAATGTGTGACTTCCATCTTATTTCCTTTAGCTCTTCGCACTAGCTTGCTCCGATGAAGCCAGCTGCCGTGTTGTGAGATGCTCTACGGAGAGGCCCACATGGCACGGAACTGAGTGTAGGCTCCAATCAATAACCAGCCGGGCACCTCAGTCCAACAGCCTGGGGAGAACTGAATCCTGCCAACAATCACTAGCTTAGAAGTGGATCCTTCCCCAGTCAAACCGTCAGATAAGCCTGTAACTCAGGAAGAAGTTACAAGAAGTAACTTGCATTTCACTTCATTTTGCTACTTTATTTGCTGCCTTGATAAAGACTCTAAGCCAGAGGACCCAGCCAAATTGTGCCTGGATTCCAGACTCATAGAAATTGTGAAATGATACATGTGTATTGTTTTACGCCACTAACTTGTGGGGGGTAATACCTAAACAGCAATAGATAACAAATACACTGTGTGAACCAGGCCAGTATATAACCTCACCAAGCTCCTGTTTCTCCATTGGCACAACAAAAAATTTAATGGTCATGGTGAGAATTACATGATAAGACACACAGCACCTGGCACGTCATAAGTGCCCAGTAAATGTTGGTTTCTTGCTCTTTTCCTTGCTCCTTTTCGCCTCCCTGAGGTGATGGTAGGGGGATAACTTAGATAATGCTCATGATTATTCTGGGAAGTGGAAAGACACACCCCTTGTGATGAATTAACATGCTGGGCTCTGCTTTGTACACTAGCTTCTTTTAGGGTTGGTTTCCTTGTTCCTGAAAAACTAGTTTATGTCAGGTGCACTGTCACAATGGGCAGCAAAGTAGAGGGCCAGACCCTGTGCTGTGGTTTCTGGGCCTAGGTAAATCAAACTTTAACTTTTTTTTTCAGTCTACTTACAAAATATTTACTTAGAACAATTTAAGACATTACTTGACAAAGGACCAGGGTGGGTGGATCAGAAAATCATTGCTGGTGAGGTCACAGCAGTGCTCACATTTCCTTCTGTGTGGTTCCCAGGCTGGCTGTGCCTGGGAGTTGGGGTGACAGGGCACCCTGGCTTGCCATCCATCCAACAGGTAAACTGTAACAGAGATCATCTCTTTTTATAGATGAATCTATTTGCAGAGATGTTAGTGACCTCAGCAAAAGCCACCCAGCTAGTGACAGTGCAGCTAGAATTCTAGCAACAGCATTTGCCTATCAGGCTTATGCCCTTTTCAACATATCATGACTTTTTCAAGTGGCTTACAAAGTGCTGTCCATTGTTATCCAAAATATCCAGTAATGCTAAAAAGATGGACACAGGGTTGCCATGAGTTGGAACTGACTTCACAGCAATGGTTTTAATGATCATTTGGAGTCCCAGGGTGGCGCAGACAGTTAACATGCTCAGCTACTAACAGAAAGCCTGGAGGTTTGAGTCCACCCAGAGGCAACTCAGAAGAAAGGCCTAGCAATCTATTTCTGAAAGATCCGCCATTGAAAACGCTTCAGAGCACAGCTCTACTCTGACACATACGGTGTCACCATGAGTCAAAGCTGACTTGAAGGCAACTGGTTACTGGTTAATGATCATTTAAACCTTCAAAATGAGGTTGAATTCAGGTTACATCCTTTACAAGATTTTTCTCAAGTTCTACCTTCCCCTCACCTCCAGCCAGGTAAAACTGATCACACCTTCCCCTGAGGTGTTACTGAACTTTGTACATACTTTGAAGGTTGCTGGGTGGCGCAAACAGTGTGCACTTGACTGCTAACTGAAAGGTTGGTGGTTCAAACCCACCTAGTGGTGCCATGGAAGAATGGCCTGGTGATCTACTTCCATAAAGGTTATGGCCAAGAAAACTATGGTGCTCAGTTCTATTCTGCAACCTATGGAATCACCATGAGTCAGAATCAACCGACAGTGATGGGCTTGGTTTTGGTTTTAGTACATTGTTTTATCATAGCTCCTGTTAACAAGTTATTACACTTCTTTAAAAGTCTATTTATTTTATAAAAGTTTAATATTAGTCCCTGGAAATAAGGGTTAGTGACCAAGTCCTAAGTTAGGTGAGGGGTTTTTAGAGGCTTATTTTATGATTATGCTTCACAACTTATATACATGTCATGTAAAAACATATATATAAGTACATAAAGTATCACTATGAATAGAAACAGTTAAAAGGATACATAAAAACGTTAAAATATTTTTCTGTCATAAAACTATTAACATTCTTTATCTCATATTTTTCAATGCTTCTGTAATAAATACGTAATGTTTATATAATTAGAAAAAATGTTTTTAAGAAAAAAATTTTTTTGAATTAAAAAAGATTTCAGTGTGTATCACTTCTAGAAAGAATTACTTCCATAAGTTTATTCCAGGTTCAGTAGATACTTCCGTAAAAGTATAGATTCGTTCCTTTTTTTTTTTTGGTCCTAAATTTGACTTTTGCAAGTTTCAAATAAAGGCTCTCTATTCCTACTACGGAAACCCTGGCGTCACGGTGGCTAAGAGCTATGGCTGCTAATCAAAAGGTCGGCAGTTCCAATCCACCAGGTGCTCCCTGGAAACCCTTTGGGGCAGTTCTACTCTCTTCTACAGGGTTGGTATGAGTCGGGATCAAGTTGACAGCAGCTGGTTGTTGGTTTAGTCCTACTGTGGACCCCTAGTGGCACAATGGTTAAGAGCTTGGCTCCTAACCACAAGGTCAGCAGTTGAATCCACCAGATGCTTCTCGGAAGCCCCGTGGTGTAGTTCCACTCTGTCATACAGGGTTGCTATGAGTCGGAATCCACTCGATGGCAATGGGGCTAGTACTACCACACCGAGATATTATGCATAAGGGCCATGTTCACCTCATCATTGCTCCCCTAGGTAAGTATCTTCCATTGCAGCATTTTTTGTTTCACCTTAAGGATGCCTAATGTGGCATCAGGATTGGAGGAAGACTCATTAGCAACCTGCGTTACGCAGATGACACAATCTTGCTTGCTGAAAGTGAAGAAGACGTGAAGCATTTTCTGAAGAAGATAAAAGACTACGGCCTTCAATGTGGATTACAACTCAACACAAAGAAAACAAAAATCCTCACAACTGAACCAATAAGCAACATCACGACAAATGGAGAAAAGACTGAAGTTGTCAAGGACTTCACTTCACTTGGATTCACAATCAACGTCCATGGAAGCAGCAGTCAAGAAAGCAAATAACACATTGCCTTGGGCAAATCTACTGCAAAAGACCTGTTTAAAATATTAAAAAGCAAAGATGTCACTTTGAGGACTAAGGCGCACCTGAACCAACCCGTGGTATTTTAAATCACTTCATATGTATGCAAAAGCTGGACAATGAATAAAGAAGGCCATAGGAGAATTGATACCTTTGAGTCATGGTGTTGCTGAATACTGAATATACCATGGATTGCCAGAAGAATGAACAAATTTGTCTCGGAAGAAGTGCAGCCAGAATGTTCCTTGGAAGTGAGGATGGTGAGACTTCGCATCACATACTTTGGACATGTTATCAGAAGGGGCCAGTCCTTGGAGAAGGACACCATGCTTGGAAAAGTAGAGGGTCAGCAAAAAAGAGGAAGATCCTCAATGACATGGACTGACACAGTGGCCGCAACAATGAGCTCAAGCATAACAACTATTGTGAGGCTGGCGCAGGACTGAGCAGTGTTTTGTTCTGTTGTACATGGGGTCGCTATGAGTTGGAACCAACTAGAGGGCACCTAACAACAACAACAACAACATTTTCAGATGTTCCTGAGTGGCTTACCTGTACTACTTTACGCCTTCACAGGCCTTGGCTCTGTTTTTCTCAAGGAATAGCAACCAGGACTGCATTACTTATTTTGGCAGCTGATGTTTCAAAATGTTGGAAGTGGGCAGTTCATGCTTACCTTTTTGTTCCCAGTGCCCTTGCTGATGGCACCAACTTTATGCTTTCTGGCCACTGGAACTATTAGGCCAACATATTTTCAAAAAATTTGTTTCTCCTGTCATTAACATGAGGACATGGTATTCAGAACTTCTCTTTTCTTTCTGCTTCATCCATGAAAATACATTTTCACTACTGGTGATGATAAGATTAAACAGGAGGGCTTTGTACAGCACTTCAGTCTTTATGCACTGATTTTATTTATGTTATGTACCTTTTACATAGATAATATCATTGATGTTCACAACCCTCTGAGGTATGTAGGGGAAACATTATTACTATTACCACCTTTCAGATAAGGAAAATACGATTTAAGGAGCTTAAGTGATTTTCCTTTGCTGAAGTTAATCTCTTCATTCTAGTTATAACTCAGAGTTATTATCATAGTTTTTAAATCACATATGAGAAAAAAATCTACTTGGTTAAATTTTAAACATGCATGGGCTCTACACATGAACAGACATAAGTAGGATCATAAATATCTCCTAAGCATTAAGATATTTTCTCAGATAGTGGAGATAATTAATCAACACCGACTTAGCCGAATGGCTGTGTCCATCTCTGGCCTGGCTCCTTTCTCTAAAAGGAAATGTGGCTTTGTGCTAATCATGATCACCTCCTCTTCAGAAAATTATAAGAATGTGGCAGAAGAAATAAAATTAAAACCACGATTTGGGTTTCTTTTGTGAATAAGCCTAACCCCTGCATTTGGTTCTTAAGGCAAAGATGGCCTGGAGTCAGTTCTGTGAAATGCTGGGTGCGCAAGATGCTGATAAAGACGGTGACAGGAATTTCAGCTGAACGGGCCACATCACGCAGGTTTACTGTGGATAACGCAGCCAGCAAAATATGGACCGTGATTATTTTATCATCCACTTCTCAGCAGCATTGTAGCTGCCTTCCTGTTTGTGATTCAAAGATTAACACAGAACTTAGTGCAGACGAGGAAGTGTTCAACGTGAAAAGCCTTGATAAAAAAGGCCGAGTGTCTGCTGGGGGACATCTGTTTCTGGGACGTTGGATGCATTAGCAGAGGGACAGTGCTTTGATGTATTAACCGATGGCTTCTTTCTTCAAATCGCATCACTCTACTAAGGTAGCTACATGTGGGTCATTTATTGCCTAAACTTTGGAAGCAGAAACAAGAGTCAGATTCTTGGCTTTTGAGTCCAAAAGCTGCGGTATAGCTGCTGATACAAAATATTTGGAAGAATACTTGCCGAGCTAGTTGCTCCCATCAAAAAAAAAAAAAAGGTAAAAATTCTCTAGGCTAGGGAAGAGTAAGTTGGAGAGGACAGCAATGCAGTTATATGCTGATGTGGGCCTCTGGGGAGGGGCCCTGCATCCCGTCCCATCCCTAATCCAAACCTCCCACGGACAAGTAGAATGCTAGGATCCCCAAAGGAGTTTAGAGACTTGAGAACAGATGACACCTGTGCCAAACTTGCTGGCGTGTTGGGTGTCTAGGAAAGCACCAAGGCCCCAGAATCTCCTGTACCTGGTTTTGTACAGGAACAGTAGCGTGGACAAGGTCGTGTGGCATACCTAGCAGGGCGTAGCAAGGGTAATGAGCGCCCAGAGCTAATCTCTAGGTTGTGCCCCACACCCTCAAATTTCCAGATGAATAAGACACTGATAACGGCGATATATCAGCAGAAACACCTACTCCCCTCTTCTCCCCTCCTGTTCAGCTGCCTCAGTCGGGTGCTTTTCACATTTGTGACACCTCGGAATGTCATTCCACACCTCATCTGGTGCCCCCTTGACTTGCGCCTGGGGGCAAGTCCCCCTCTCTGTCCCCTCCTCACATTGCTACACCTCTGATGCCTAACAGAGAGGGCCTAAGATGCCCCAGTGGGTTTCCCATAGCCCCAGAGTGGCATGAACCAAAAACCCCAAACCCATTGTTGTCGAGTTGATTTCGACTCCTAGCAATCCTACAGGACAGAGTAGAACTGCCCCCACAGGATTTCCAAGGAGCAGCTGGTGGATTCGAACTGCTGACCTTTTAGTTAGCAGACATTTTGGTTAGCAGACAAGCTCTTAACCCCTGCTCCACCAGGACTCCAGGGTGGCATGAAGGAACTACTACTTTTTAGGGTTCTTCTGAGAGGCACAAAGTAGGCAGAGGGGCAGGAGGCAGAAGGAAGCCTATGTTCCAGACAAGAAGGATAGAGAATAACCTGATGGACTTTAACAGGAGGGCAGGTGGACACATAGGTGCTTCATGGATGTCAGGGGGGATGAATGGGGCCTAGCAGGCTGAGGATATAATAGTGGATGTTTCATTAGTAAATTTAAACAAGACCACCCCACTCGCAACAAACATACCTCAACACTTTTACAAGTTTCAAATGGTACATCAGTTTGGGAGTGGTCTGAATTGACTGAGAAAACACTGTAGTGACTACAAGAAAAGCCAGAAGTGGCCAAGATTAAGTTTGTTTCTATCATCAGACTAGGGTTTTACAATAGGTATTATTTTTGGCTACAAAAAATGAAGGGCATTATAGCTATCGTACCACAGAGTCTGCAGCCTATGAAGTCTGTATGCTCACCTTGGAGTTTGGCTAGTTTCTTGTGCAATCTTCATGCAAGTGACTCCCACATATAGTAAGATGGGATTAGAAAGTTTCCTAAATCTGGAAGATGCTCCACACATGTAACAACAGTGGCGGAACATCCACCAGAGGGTCATCACCATTTCAGTGAGCTGGTATCTTATCCCAAATGATGAATGTTAGTATCTCAAGAGAAAATATATATGGAGCCATGATTTGACATATAGAATTCTACTGGACATCTCAATGTACAATAAAAGATTTCCTAAGGAGTAAAGGCCCAAGCTTGTACCATCTGCCTTTGAGAATAGATGTCAGCAGTGCCCATCATAGGGCATAGCTTTGACACAATACAACCTCTGAGGAGAGATAAGCAACCACCCGGAGGACTGGCAACTGTACCCAGGAGCATACATATGGTGGCCCTGGGATTTAAATGTTCCTCCATTAAAAGAAGCCACCATGAGCCTACCACTCTACCTCACCTGAAAAAGGAGGCACATGTTTAAACTCAAATCTAGTCATGATCAGACTGTCCTTTGAGTTTCCACAAAATGTGGCTTTGGGGAACTCTTTAAACATGAAAGCCACTCTGTGTTTGAAAGAAGCCATCCCACACGCTCAAGCATGGGAGTTGAAATAGCACTGAGAACTCTCTGGACTGCATTAAATCATTGCTTTGGCTTGTGTATCAGCTACAATTTATTTCATCTTGATGAAGCCTTTGCTTCCCAGATGGGCTGGGCAGAGTGCTAGCGTGTGTGCCATTTTGTGAACTAGACAGGGCAGAGATGGCTGAAAGACGAAGTGGCAGCAAGTGGCAGGCTCTGACAGATACCCTGGTTGACTCCCCCTGAAAAAAACTAGATGTGAGTTTTGTGAAGTTCTTCAGCTGATGCTATCAGTCCTTTCAGGCCTTTTTGTGGAAATGGAGCATAAATACACGGCTGAGAACCACCGCAAGGCTCTGCCTGCAAGGGCAAAGGCAAACACAGCTTTGTTCTATCAAAATATTCCATGGCAGAAAAGGGAAAGAGCAGCAAAACTGTCCTGTTTGATTGATTTTCTGTTCTCAAGTCCTCTATTGTTTCATTTGTAGAAAGTATTTGCTTTCTATTTGCATATCCATCTCTGTCGTATCCCAAATGGGCTCAGATTTCCATTTGGTTATTTATTCAGATCTGGTTTACTTTCCTATTATGAAGCTCAGCAACCTGGTTAAAATACCACTCTTAGCGTAACTTATTCTTCCATAGGATGGGAAATGGCTTTTGAAATAGGTAGGTAACTGTAAAATTTATCATCCAAACTGGAACATTTTTGAGTGTGAAAGGAGGTGTTGATAATTATGCTAGGAATACTGGTTTCAAATGAGACTGTCCTGGGCAAATCAGGCTATGTGGTCATCCTATGGAGACCACAAAGAAAGGTTAAAACAAAAAACACTTTCACTTTCTCCAAAGTAGACAATGAACTTTTATGCCCAGAAATGTTTTCACTTTCTAGAAGGTAGATTTTTATTGTATTTCATATGTTATTACTTACAAAGGAGGAACAGTGCCTGCATCTGTTTCCTCCACAAAAATATTTCTTATATATGCCAGAGGGAAGCATAGATGGGGTAGGGTATTAGGTGAGCGTGGCAAGGGAAGTGTTGCTGGAGGGTTCTTTCAAGAGACTAATCTATTTCTCTCTTCCTTTTTAGCCAGTTCTCAGTGTCTCCCCTCCCACCCACCCCCTGCCTTTTATAAAAAGAGTTTTAAAAGAGAAGAACTGTATGCTCTGAGACAGAAGTGCTAAAAGCAGCTGCAGCAGCTAGGTGGCTAGGTCACCAGCAGTGCTGACTTAGTTGAAATAGACTTGATATTAGATGTTCACAGATCTGAACAGGTGAGTTAGCTATATCAGGAGACCGACTTCGGGAGCTCCCTAGCTTAGAAGTCACAATTGAATTTGCCTGATTGAAAAAAAAAACAAAAACAAAAACTTCATAGCCTTCTGATCATACCTTGGCCATTTCCAGCCATTCACTCTTTTTTGCACAAATGATGTCACCTACGTGCTATGTATGAAAGGTGGATGTGTATCTTAGTTCCAAAGGCCACCAGAAACAGGGGTCTTTCCATCACCCTTTGAAGCATTTTAACTTTGTATTTTGGCATAATTTGAAGACTTACAGAAAAGGTGCAAGGATAGAATAATATTAAAAAAATTCCATAAACCTTTCACCCAGATTCCCCAAATGTTAACATTTTATCATGTTTGCTTTATTCTTTTGTCCCTCGCCTTGCCACCCTCTACACACACACACACGCACAACTTTTCTTCTGAATCATATGAGAGTAAAATCTTTATGCGTATTTACTAATCTATAATCAAGTTCCAGCCGGGTGGGCAAGTTACTTAACCTATTTGTACTTCAGTTTCCTCATCTTTAAAATGCGTCCGCCTGATAGGCCTAGCATAAGGGTTAAATGCCACAGTCTCGTGAAAGAATGTGGCACGTGGGTACTCAACACCAGTTGCCATCGAGTCGATTCTGAGTCATGGCAACCCTGTGTGTGTCTGTGTCAGAGTAGAAGTCTGCTCCATGGGGTTTTCAGTGATGATTTTTTGGAAGTAGATCACCAGGTTTTTATTCCAAGGTGCCTCTGGGTCAACTTGAACTACCAACCTTTCAGTTAGCAGCTGACCGTGTTAACCATTTGTATTACTCAAGGACTCCAGATGTACTCAAAGAGTATTTTAGTTAAAGTAATATTAACAAAAACTATTTGAAATGTGTGAATCAAAGAAACACTGAAGAGAAGGTGTGAGAATTGGACTGTAACAAGTCCAGAGCCCAGGGACCTTTCTAGTCTTTACTGATTAGCTCTGACTTCAGGCAAATCATGTCCTCTCTCTCTGGAGGGCCCTTGACCAGAAAGGGGCAAGGCTGGGGACCCGATTCCAGGTCACTTGACTCCCGGTCCAGTTTTGCATTGTCTATCATGGTATTTCACATGTGTGCGTGCACCGAGGGACAACAGCATGAAATACCCATATGAGGAAAGGCGAGGGGAACACAAAACAGTTACTGACTGCTTCCTTCCTCAGCCTTTGCCAAAGGCACTTGGTAGACATTAAGGGAACAGACTGGATGAAGGCACAATCAGAGTGAGATGTCTTAGGAGGGTATGTGTGGGATCACAGAGCCAGAGGCTGGCTAGATCAGGGGCAGGATAGTGTATGCGTGGTGAAAAACATGGGCTTGCACAACAGGTTGTACTGGGTTCAAATTTCTGTCCTGCTACTTCCTGTAGGAGAGCCTTGCTCAAGTAACTCAGTCTTTCAGTCTTAGTCTACTCATCTGCAAAATGGGAATAAGAAGAGCTTTTTCTTAGTGTTGCTGTGAGAATTCAGTGAGATCACTTATAAAATGTGTCTGATTAATGGTCGTCATTGTTGTTAACTGCTGTCAAGTCAGCCCCTGACTCACAGCGACCCCATGCGCAACAGAGGGAAATGCTGCCTGGTCCTGAGCCATCCCCATGATTGACTGCAGAATGGACTGTCATGATCCGTAGGGTTTTCACTGGCTAGTTTCTGGAAGTAGATTTCCACATCTTTCTACCTAGTTTATCTGAGTCTAGAAACTCTGCTAAAACCTGTTCAGCATCATAGCAACACACAAGCCTCCAATGAGAGTCAGGTCATGGTTGTACATGAGTGGTTGGTCAGGAACTGAACCTGGGTCTTCCACATGGAAGGGGAGAATTTTCCCAGTGCACTACCAATGTCCTCTGACTAGCTTAAGCGCTCAGAAAAGGGTTGCTAAATGAGATTATTATGTAAAGTGATGAGAACTGTGCCTGGCATATGGCAAGAACTCAGCAGATGTTCGTGGTTATGATTATCATCCTCGCTGATGAAGAAATTTTGGTACAGAGTGATTAAGAGGCTTGGTCAAGGTCATATGGCTGGTTAGTGACAGAATTAGGACCAGAACCCACGCCTTAGTTACTCCCAGTGAAACGTCCTTTACCACACACAAAGCTCTGAAAGATCAAGGGCCATCCCAGGGAAGCTCCAACTCTGGTCCAGACCAGCTGTGGGCAGTGCTGTGATAGCCAGGATTTGGCAGGACAGGTGAGGTGATTAATCATTCCAAATTGGAGGGCAGAACTAATGCTATTCAAGGGAACATTAAAAGGCACAGAATCCCTTAAGTACCATCTTCTGAAAATAACTTTTTAAAAACAGAAAAGTATTAAGAACGCTTTAATCTCTTCAAGCAAAGAACTGGCATAGCAGAACACTCAGTCTTTACAAGATGTCAGCCCTGAACTGTTAAAAGAACATTTTCTGAAGACATAGATAAACAGAGTAATAATTATTACTCTAGGTTAGAAGACTGCCAAAAGAGGGAGAAAGGAAGGAAGGAAAAAGAAAAAGATACACACAGCAAAGTGAATTAAACTTCCACAGACAAATAACAGGCATCCTCAGGTACCCAATAAATATGTTGTAGAGAAAAAGAGGGCTTTCTTTCCCTAAAGAGCTGTATTTTAAAGGGGATTCTGTTGGTTCCAATGCAGCCGTGGGGAATTACTTCTCCTATCAACAGACTATAGCTTTTTATGAAATAATAGGCAGGAGAAGTTCATTCATCATAACTGGTGGGTTGGCAGCCTGTGCCATTCTGTTCCTTCTTCCATTGAGTAAAGAAACTGGGTATTAAGAACACTGAAGGACTCTTAGTAGTTAGCAAGCTGCAGATGTCTCAGGGAAGGAGGGAGGGAGGGAAGGAGGGAGGGAGGGAGGGAGGGTGTGTGTGTGTGTGTCTGTGTGTCTGTGTGTCTGTGTGTAGCTGTTTCACCCAGGAACATAGTTGCTATCTTCTCTCTACAATTATTTTCCAGGGCAAGGTTAAAAAATTATCAGTCAGTACAGTTATAGCTGCCATATCCCTACTGTGGAGGCCCACGTTATGCTAGGAGTTAACCTCTTCAGTTGCTGGCTGCTTGGGGGCTTCTGGGGGCTTGGTGGGGGTTGGGAAGCACTCAGGGACTCCAGGCAGCAGCTATTAAGGGGGTTGGTAGTTTGGAAACCCTGGTGGCGTCGTGGTTAAGTGTTACAGCTGCTAACCAAGAGGTCAGCAGTCCAAATCCGCCAAGCGCTCCTTGGACACTCTATGGGGCAGTTCTACTCTGTTCTATAGGGTTGCTATGAGTCGGGATCGACTCGATGGCAGTGGGTTTGGTTTTGCTTTTTTTTAGTAGGGAATTAGACATTTTAACAGGTGCATGCTGGCTACTAACAGCCCTGAATGATCGTCTAGATTATGGGACCTGCCTACGTTCGCACGGCTGGCCCTTAAGGGCAGAGTTTCTCGAAGTGTGCCCAGAGTTGGTCTGTGCATCAGAGTCCCCTCGTTTGCTTTTCACAAACAGATTTCTGATGCTGCCGTCCGGGAATGTGCTCTAAACAAGCTCGCTAAGTGATGCTTGAGCAGCAGTTTCGATTCGTCCCTCAAAAAGCATATGCAAAGACTAAGCTGCTGCTGCTAGTTCAGAAAGGTGGCACGGCGGGCGCTAAAATACGAGAAAGCGGGGATCTCCGCTATGTAATCAGAGAAAGGGAGGGTCAGGACATGATGTAACAGTTTTTAAGCAGTTTAATTAGCATGTGACAAAGGATTTCCTCTGTGCTCCAAAAAGGAGCTGGAGCTAAACATTTTGTTCTTATTTTTTTTCTGTTTATTCAGGATTCTTACCTGCTAATAATTAGAGCTATCACGTACTCAGCACTTACTATGTGCTAGGCATTATTCCAAGGACATCAGAAAGCATCATCTTTTTGATTCTACAAATAGGCCTCTAAGGTGATTGTTATTGGCCCCATTTTACAGTTAAGGAGACTAAGGCTCAGAGAGAGAGGTTCAGCAGCTATTTGCCCAAGGTCATGTAGGCGTCAACAGCAATTTTTCTCGAGAGTCTGTACCTTTAACCACTATGCTAATCTGCTTGCCAATCATTAATGATAACTTTCTTTCACTGAGTATCAACTACACTGAAAGCTCCATGAGGTCAGGCACTACATCTATCTTGTTCACTTTTCTTTTCCCAGGGTCTAGCAGAGTCCTGAGTAGAGCAATTAATTTTGTTTTCTTTTCAAATCTTTATGCTTTAAAAATATATATACTTAATTCTGTTAGAGCAGTTTAGGTCTACAGAAAAATTGCACAGGAAGTACAGAGTTCCCATATATCCCTCTGCTCCCCATCCTGCTTCTCCCATTATTCGTATCTTCCACTAAGTGGTACAATTGTTACAATGGATGAACCAATATTGATACATTACTATTGACTCCAGTCAATGGTTTACATCAGGGTTCAGTCTTTGGGTTGTATAATTCTATGGGTTTTGACAAATATATCATGTAGCCACCATTAGAGTATCATGCAGAATAGTTTCACTGCCCTTAAAATGTCCCATGCTTCATCTATTCATTCTTCCCTCCCCCCAACTCCCCTCTTCTTGAACTCCTGGTAAACCACTGATATTTATATTGTCTCCGTATCTTGCCTTTTTCAGAACATCCTATAGTTGGAATCACACGATACATAGCTTTTTCAGACTGGCTTCTTTCACTTAGAAAAATGCCTTCAAGTTTCCTCCATGCTTTTCATAGCTTGATAGCACCTTTCTTTTTATTGTGGAATAATACTCCATTGTATGGATGTACCACAGTTTGTTTATCCATTCACATATTGAAGAACATCTTGGTTGTAATTAAATTTTTTTAATCATATAAGAGAAAATTTAAAGACATGTATTTTAGAACAGATGTGCTAAGGGAAAAAGATGCTTTCTTAATCTTTAAGTTCCTCTGGAAAAAAGCCTTCTATCTTCCTCCATTGAAGATGTTTATGTTCACTTTCTAAATTACACCATGAAACCAAAGCCTCCTTTATGGACCACTGAGCCAGAGCTTAGGAGGTACAATTCATCTTTATGATTCAATGATGGTGCCATAAGTAATCTTACACTTGAAGTTATTGATGGGCCAAGGTATACAGATCAATTTGGCAGAGAACTGCTTTGAGGCCATTCCTGGCCTTCAATGCAAATAGAATTTCACACCCTTTCCCAAAACCCAATTCTAGAGGCAAACGCAAAGTTCTGGCTCCAAATTATTTTCCTCTAAGTATTAAACATATAAAATAAAATCTCAGGATTTCTGAGTCAGATGGAATTGTAGGGTCATCTAATCTAAACCTTCATTTCAGAGGCAAGAAATCTTAAACCTGGAGCAGGGGTGACAGTCAAAATACTTAGGAACTTTTCTGCATGGCACTGTTCAATCAGACATAGGCCAGAATACTGGATAAGGGTCCTGGGGGCTCTGATGAACCATGCAGTAACCCTTTGGGGACTGGATCATGAGGAAATCCAGGAAGTTCCAGAAAAGGGAAGAGGTAGCCAATGTGGCCTTGCAGAGGTTTTGGGCAAAGGCTATTTACCAACTTACATAAAAGTATTTCAATAATTTGAATAACAAGCAAAGACGTACTAGCGCGTACCAGCTAATATCAGGTATGGCCCAGAGGAAAAGTGGCTTGCCCACAGGAAGTCAGTGGCAGGGCTGGGACAAGACCTCTCATTTTATGATTCCCCTTCCAACATGGGTGTGTGGTTTAGCTTAAGAAGCTGTCTCTTCGTCCTTGATACTCAGCTGGGTTTCCCATATGCCTCGCTGAGAGATTAAAATCTTCTTCTATTTGATTATTATTTTTAAAGGAATTCTTTACTGCTGCAATTAAATATAAGTCTGAATAATACAAAATCATCATACTGAATTAAAGTGGAGAGAAGGTGGGCTTTCTTAATGGTGGAAGCCACATGATGTTTAACAGTGCATTCCTGGTTTCCTTGATACTCCACAAAACTGCCTAAAGACTTGGACACTGATCCAAATGACAGCTGGTCATATTGTAGGTGCCAGGTGATTGGGGAAAAAAAAAAAAGGTGGAATGTGATTTGTATCTGTTTAAAATTATATCTGGTAAACTTGGCTATAACTTCAAGCCTCATTCAGAGAATACTTTATTCTTCATCTATACAAATGAGGACTATCTTGAGCCATAACTTTAAAGGACAAAAGATAGGGCTTATGTAGGTAAAAACAATGAATTTGTACCTTCTGATTCAAAAAACAATGGTGAAGGGTTGAGAATTCATAATAACAAAAAGAAGGAAGCACCTTCTAATCTCTTCTTGATTTCCTGCCAGTATAACTGGAAGCAAAAAGAAGAGTTGAGGAGACTGTCTCTAAGACATTAGCCTGACAGTGGTGATGTTGTGGAGGCAGGGAGAATGGTTTAGCTGTAGTCTGTGTCTAAATATCTTCCTTCTGCCTGTTCGAATCTTCTGCTGAACCTCTCTAGTGATTTTTTTATTTCAGATATTGTACTTCTCAGCTCCAGATTTCTATTTGGTTCCTTTTTTGTAATTTCTATCTGTCTGTTGATATTCTCATTCTGTTCATACATTTGCCCATGGCTTCCTTTAGCTCTTTGGGCAATTTAAGACAGTTGATACAAAGTCTTTGTCTACTAAACCCAACATCTGGACTTCCTCAGGAATGGTTCCTACTGATTTATTTTTTCCTGTGAATGGGCAATACTTCTGTTTCTTCGTATGTCTTGTAATTTCTTTTGCTGCAAACTGGGATTTTGAATATTACAGTGCGATAACTCTGGAAATCACATTCTTCTCCTTGCCCAGGGTTTGCTCTTGTTGTTTTTTGATGGTCTTAGTTGTCCTTTTGGTGACTTATTCAAACTATTTTTGCAAAGATGGTATTCCCTATCTTGTATGTGACCACTCAAGTCTCTGTTTCATTACCTCAGTAGTTAGCCAGTGACCTGACGTAGATTTACGTCAATGCCTGGAACCAAACAAATACTTTCCTGGTCTTTGCAGCTTGGCTCTGAGCTGAGGCCCTCCTTCAGTGCCAAGCCAGACCCCCTATAACTCTGCCTTGGTCTACCCCTTCGACTTCCTTGGAGCCCACTGATCTACCAAAGGTGGAAGCCTAGGGACCTCCCAGGGCTTTTCAGAGCGTGCTGTCAGTCCAGGGCATGTGCACCGTGCTTTGTTTTCTACAGTATATTCAGTGGCTCTGCCAAGCCCTTATTCTCTCCATAACATTTTTCCTTGGCTTTCTCCTTCCTAGGCTTTTGGGTTCTATCAGTTGCTTGTCCCATCTGTGGTCCATTGCCCAAGTGGGCATGGGGTGTGTGTGACTTTAAATCTTTCAATAGACGCAGCTGATGCCTGCAAAGCCTCTCCAACCCAAGGCGGATGGACTGAAACTAAAGTCAGCCTCTGCAAAGGCTCCTCAGGGAACCACCAGATGGGTCAACATGCACAACTACAGTATTTTAAGAACAAGGCCCGTATCATGCCCCTGGCATCAGCAAGCCGCACCAGGTGGAGCTGAAGGCCCCACCACCGCTGTGCTGGGGAGTGGGGGATGGTAATCGTATGGGCGGAAATGCCACATGCTCTTACCAAAATTCAGGTGCTCTTTTCTTCAAGTAGCCCCTTGGTTGCTGTAAATTTTGAGTTATACCACCAGAGTTGCTGAAGAAGTTGACTCTGTTGATCCTTACCAGCTTATGGTGGTTTTGGCGTTAGGACCAACTTTTTAAGTGTCCTGCTCTACCATTTTTCCTGATATCACTTTATGTGCCCGAAAGATCTTGAACCTCAAGTAACCATGGCTGGATTTAGAAGGAGTTACCAGGACTTTTGATCATAAGTAGATTCAGGCAAAAGTCACAACCACACACATAAGAGGCCTTTTGATTCAAACAGAATTCTCTAAACCAAACCAAACCCAAACCCATTATCAACATGTTGGTTCCAACTCAAAGTGACCCTATAGGTCAGAGGAGAACTGCCCTATAGAGTTTCCAAAGAGCGCCTGGTGGATTCGAACTGCCGACCTTTTTATTAGCAGCCTTAGTGCTTAACCACTATGCCACCAGGGCTTCCACAGAATTCTCTAGGGAGAGTTAAAAGAAGTACTTGACTAAAGCTTGGGGTAGGAAGAAGGAAGGTTGGATTAACGAGAGCTGCCACTTTATAAACTACAAAGCATCAAATAAATGCTTGTTTATCTATCTGTCTAAACAAATGTCAGAATATTTAGTTGAAAGGCTGAAGGGGCCCAAAGGCGGTCATTGGTCCAGGGTAAAGCTATTAAGTCCTGGCAGTGAGAGTCACTACCAAGACAGGAACTTGCAAGAGCAAGAGGCCCTGGGGAATGGATAACTCAGCCTGCAGTGAGGGCATGCCAAATGTTCCTCCTGGCCCAAGAAGGGAGAGAGAATGCCATGACTGCCCAGAAGGGAGTGATTTGAAAACATGAACTCCAAAATCAGGAAAGGGGAGAAAAATGATTACTTTTAATACAATTCAATAGATCAGAATCCATAGTTTTCAAAAACTCTCCAGATGACTCAGATCCCAGCCAGGTTGTGAAACTGCTGCAGCAGACACTTGGCAAAGGAGGAACTGACGTTTGAATTTTGACTATTCCTGGGTGGCCCTGAAGCTCTACGCACGGAGCAATTGAAATTTTGCTGAGGTATGAGCCTGAATCATGAGTGATGCAAGGCTGGAGCGTGAGTGAGTCACCAGCTGCCGGCCATGAAGCACCCACATCCCACGTCATCACTCCTGCGTCAGCCACTCCGGATTACTGTATTCCAGGGATCTCTGACTCGGAAGAGCTGAAGGAGTTATTCTGTACTGCAGTTTATTTGGGAAACATAGTATGCCATTGTGATCTTCATGAATTCTGGGATTTGAGAAAGTATTAAATACCCATCCTTTAAGCTGCATCTCAAGACACTCATCTTAAAGACATCATTTACTCTTTTAACTCGCATTCATTTTTCTTATTTATTCCTACTACACTCAGATTCTATACCACATATTTAGTATTTGATCATATGCTGCTATATAGTGTGTATTCGCTGATCCATATGCGTTTGCCTTGCTTTCTCATACGTTTAATGGTTCTGTATTGTAGATGAGGTCTTAATTTCTTTACCTATACCTGGTAACGCACACAGCGTAGAACTCTATACAACTTCCATTTCTGTGCGTGTGTACACATAATAATAACATGTAATGCTTAATAAAATGTGTATGTTAAAATATAAACAGATCCTGGGCTGCATCCTATTTTCAGGGAGGGAGCCTGAGCCTTTCTATTTTAAATAATCACTCCAAGTAATCTGATGCAAGTGGTCCAAAGGTGGTACTTTGAAGAACACTGTTCTAGGCTCTGAGGCCTGGCACAATTCTCTAGGAGTGTAAGAATTGCCCAGGGGAGCTTGATAACAATGCAAACTCCCAAGTCACAAACACAAAGATTCTGATGGAGTGGGTCTGGGATGGGACCCAGATGATTCTGATACAGGTGATACATGTATCAAATCTGAGAAATAACACTCTAGTAGGTGCTCAACACACTTACTTATTGATAATTCGTTTGAAGATAACCACATCCTAAATTTGACAGTGGAAAATGTCTTCTCCTTGCCTACTTTTTCTGGAGGCTGCTCTGGAGTCAGACAGACTTGAATCCTGGTTGTGCCAGAGGTACCCAGCCTTTGGGATTCAGTTTTTTAGTCTGTGAAATGGAAAAATAATGACTGTCTCGCACGGTTATTGTGAGAATTAAAGATAAACAATGTGAAGCTCTTGGCATATAGTAGGTTTTTAACCCTTTCATAGACAATTTTTTGGGGAACTTTTGGGTAATACCATATTTTTTCACTAATGGAATGGATGCTGAATCATTGTTTGCTGGTAGATTTTTATTATTTGAAAAAATGAGGTACCAGCTGCAAGTGGGAAATATCAGTCCCATGTTCCATGAAGCACATCACACATGCAGGACATTCGGTCTCATGGCGCATCACACGTCCTGGTTACGCTTGAGCCATAAAATATCTTACTCAACTTTCCAAAAATACACACAAAATACTAAATAAACATTGCACTTGCTGCACATAATTGTTATCACTTTGATTTAGAGTGGGCCATATCAATACTATGTTCCATGAAGCATACCACACATGTGGGACGTGATAGTCCACGACCCAGGAAGTGCGTCACAAACTGTTTTCACCCCAAAAATAACTCATTTACTTAAATATTTCCAAATGCCAGCAACTATACCTTCCCAATAACGCAAAGGAAATAGTAAACATACTTGAAAGCCTTACCTCACTGTACAGGAGCCAAAAGACACAAAAGTTTCACACGATCACTCCTCCAGGAAGCATCCTCTCATACAAATGGCTCTCAACACTCAAATGTGGCACAGACCAACTTCTTTGTTTTTTTTTTTAGGCAGTTGCACCAGTATCTACCACAATGCCAGGATGTACTAAAGTGGCTCGAATACGTGCTAATAAGCCTCCAGGGGTGGAAAAATATAACATGGGCATATATATTCCTTGGTCCATGAAAAGGGTAACAAACAACAGCTACATACTGAGAAACCCTGGTGGCATAGTGGTTAAGTGCTATGGCTGCTAACCAAAAGGTCAGCAGTTTGAGTTCACCAGGTGCTCCTTGGAAACTCTACGGGGCAGTTCTCCTCTGACCTATAGGGTTCTTAAGAGTTGGAATCAACTCGACAGCAACGGGTTTTTTTTTTTTTTTTTTTTAATTATATACTATGCATCCCTTCTTGTTGTTGGGGGGAAAAAGGGTATAAAATTGCCCACAAATGTAGAATCTTTACACAGTAACACACATTTTCAAGGAGAGCTAGCAGAAACATATGATAGAAAGGAGAAGTAAAGAGCATCAAATTCCATTTTGGCCAGAATAAAGATGGGTTCTCTGAGCTGCTGTGGCAAGGCTGGTATGACTTTCGAGAAGTTAAAGACATCTGCAAGACTTCTGAGAAGCTTGAGAATTTTGTACATTTTGGACTAGACTCCAGAGTTCCAATCCAACAGCTTCTCTCTGGGGCTGAAGAATAGACATACCCAGGCAGAGAAAGGGGAGTTCAAGAACACAACCAGACAAAGGGCCCTTACTCCTTGTGGCTATCTAGGAAATGGCTGGTAGACATGAAGAGGATATTGTCTGTGTAGACATGGAGCTTTCCACAAAAGTATGATCAATAGATAAGAGTATAATTAACATCAGGCCTTCTGACCTGTACACAGAGTAACCACAGCCTCAGCTGGCATCATGGCAGAAATTGATTTTCATTGATTCTTTCAAAGAAGGACACAGTTTCCATTTCTTGTTTAGCTACACAAATATTTATGGAGCTCAATTCTGGACACTGTACAAGACTCACTGTGGAGGAAAATATGTCAGACAGGCCCTTAACCTGGAGGGATTTATTTAGCCTTTATACAATCCTCTTCCCTTTCCCTCTATGCCTCTTCAACCTCTTCCAAACACACAGACATCGTTTACTATTGGATTAGGAGTCCCTATGTGGTGCGAATAGTTAATGCAATGGGCTGCTAACCCAAAGACTGGAGGTACAAGTCCACCTAGGAGCTCCTTGGAAGAAAGGCTTGGCGATCCACTTCCAGAAAATCTGTCATTGAAAACTCTGTGGAGCACAGTTCTACTGTTACACAGGGGGTCACCATGAACTGGAATCAACTCAATGGCAAATGGTAATAACTCTTAGATTAAGGTGAACATCTCATTGAACTAATCCATCTATCTCATGATATCATTATCAAAGCCATGACTTCCATTATAGGTCCCATTTCGTTTCACTTCTTCTGATTGAATTTTCAGCATAGAAACCTTTCATGGAAGTAAAATATTCATGATCCTTAAGTATACACACATTTAATGGGCTTTCACTGTCAAATTTAATCTCTCTAGGGAAGACTCAAAGCCAAATTGTGAGGCCTGCAGAGGTTTACCTGGGGACTATTTCAGGACTCTTTTTACAGGTTCTGTGGAAAGAGCAACGGATTCCTGGCAAAGATAGTGGATTCTATGAGCCAATGGCTATTCTTAAATCTGTTTCCTTGTCTGTAAAATGAAGATAATATTTTCTCTGCCTACCTGATGATTTATTATAGTAATCAGAAAAGTTACTTTATATGAATGTGCTTTGTAAATTGCAAAACACAATAGAAATTGAGGATATTCATGTTTCTCCTCTTCCCAGCCCTAATCACAACCCAACCAACCAGATGCCATTGAGTCAACTTTGACTCATTGCAACCCCATGTGCATCAGAGTAGAACTCTGCTCCTCAGGGTCTTCTAGAACTGAGTTTTCAGAAGTAGGTTGCCAGGCCTTTCTTCTGAGGCACCTCTGGGTGCACTTGAACTTCCAACCTTTCCATTAGTGGCCAAGCATGTTAACCAACTTGTCTTAGTCATCTAGTGCTGCTATAACAGAAATACCACAAGTGGATGGCTTTAATGAAGAGAAATTTATCTTCTCACACTCTAGTAGGCTACAAGCCCAAATTCAGGTGTCAACTCCAGGGGAAGGCTTTCTCTCTCTCTCAGCTCTGGAGGAAGGTTCTTGTCATCAATCTTTCCCTGGACTAGAAGTTTCTCTGTGCAGGAATCCCAGGGTCCAAAGGATGTGTTCTGCTCCTGGCACTGCTTTCTTGGTAGTATGAGGCCTACACTCTGCTTGCTTCTCTTTCCTTTTACCTCTTGTAAGATAAAAGGTGGTGCAGGTCACACTCCAGAGAAACTCCCTTTGCATTGGATCAGCAATGTGACCCAAGCAAGGGTATTACATCCCACCCTAATCCTCTTTGACCACAGGCACAGATAATGATTTATAACACACAGGAAAATCATAAAATGGAGGACAACCATACAATACTGGGAATCATGGCCTAACCAAGTTGACATTATTTTGGGGGGACACAAGTCAATCCATGACATTCCACCCTTTGGCCCCCCAAAATTCATATCCTTGCCACATGTAAAACGTATTCAATTAACTCCAAGACCAAAATCCAAAAATTCCTCTTCACCTGTGAAATCTAGAATACAAGTTATTTGCTTCCAAAGGTACAGTGGCAGAGCAGACACAAGCTAGACATTTCCATTACAAATTGGAGAAACTAGAGGGAAAGAAGGCATAACAGGCACCAAGCAAGTCAGCAGAACACATTACATTAGCCCTCAAAGCTCTGAAAATAATCCTCTGTCTCTCAATTGCCCTGACCTCCAGACTCTAGGTATTGGCCACACTCTCCAGATTCTGAGTGGAGGACCCTCGGCTCTGGGCTTCAACTCTGCCTTCCAGTCTCACTGGGATGGCAATTCTGCTCCCTCGGCTTTAGGTGCACCACTCTCCTAGTCCATCTTAGTGGCAAGTCTACCCTTAGAAACACCAGAGGCCATGGCTCTACCCTTTGAAATCCCAGAGGTCAAGGCCATACCTTTTGAGGCTGAGACAGCTCAGCTTCCTGTGTTCCTTATCTCTTCAGCTTTTGATTCCTGGTTCCTTGGCCTCTCCGCCCCTTGGCCCTCACACCTGCATCTGCCCTGCTGGGGCAAGTGTTCCAAAGCTCAGTAGTTCCACCAATAAGTGCCTAAAAGCACCCTACTCCACCAGGAAGCCTCCTGTGCACAGGTGCTCAGCTCTCTCACCCCATGGGTCGGCTCCAGCACTGTTTGGCACTGGTCTCCTGGTTCTACTGCTATCAGTTTGCTGCTGCCGCTGGTCCTCTGCTGTTGTTTCTCACCATCTGTACCTTCTCTTGTGTTAACAGTTCTCTTCACTTCCTTCTGAGTCTTCTATCCATTCACAGTTTCAAAACCGCTTCCACATTTTAGGTATCTGTTAGAGCAGCACCCCGCTTGCTTGGTACCAAATTCTGTCTTAGTCATCTGGTGCTGCTATCCTGAATTTAGATTTCTAGTTTACTAGACTGTGAGAAAATAAATTCCTCTTTGTTAAAGCCATCCACTTGTGATATTTCTGTTACAGGAGCACTGGATGACTAAGACACAACTGCACTATCCAGTGACTCCAATCACCACCCACTGTAGATTTACTCTTTCCTTCTTGCAGAGAGTGTGGGTGTCTTATTCATCAGATGAATACATTTGTGAGAGTTTTTCGTAATCAAATTTAAATACAAATGCAGTTAAGCCTCTGCATCCCAGCATCCCTCTCTCTGCCCTCTGTTCTCCAGTTACAACAGAGAGAGCTGAGGCAGCAAGGAACTGGATATACTGTAAAAAGCTATTATGAAGAAACAATAAAAACCAGTCAACTAAAACAAAAGAAATAAGTAAATATGGCAGGGTGACTTCTGAAGAGTAGGCCAGCTTCCCTGACATTCAAGCTTTATCTCTTGTGAGGAGCCCTTCCCATTAAGGAAAGCCAGGCACCAGCAAGTGAGGCGTGGTGCCAAAGTAGGGGGAGAGGAGCTTCCTGGATGCCTGAACATAACCTGCTGACCACCTGTAAGGCAAGTCTTGAGCTCACCCACCTTCTCTATCCCCCTCTGCCAGCCCCTTTTGAGGATTCTACTGTCAGGTGATTAAAGGTTGAACAGAAAGGTAAGCATCCCCCCTAACAAAATGTGCTGGAAAAATTATCACCATTCCTGAGGAAATAGGAAAAGTGGAGTTGAGGAGCGAAGGAACGTTCCTATGCTATTTCCAAACCTCAAATCCTGGTCAGGTTATTTATTACTAGATTTCCCCTTTTGTCTCAAAAGTATATCTTCTGTGTACACCAGTGTTCACTACAGCACTATTCACAATAGCCAAAATGTAGAAAAAAATCTAAAGGTCCATAAATAGATGAACGGATAAACAAAATGTGGTATATACATACAATGGAATATATTACTCAGCCAGAAAGAGAAGTGAAGCCCTGATACATACTACGATGAACCTTGAAAATATTATGCTGAGTGAAATAAGTCAGTCATAAAAAAGGACAAATACTGTATCATCCCATTTACATGAAATAGGCAAATGTATAAAAACCAAGCTTATCAGTGGTTAGCAGGGGTGAGAGAGAGGGGGAAAAGGAGAATCATTGCTTCTGGGGCATGGAGATTCTGTTAATATTGGTGGAATAATTTAAAAAATGATAGTGATGATAGTTACCGTCATGGATTGAATTACGTCCCCCCAAAAATGTGTTATCAATTTAGCTGGGCCAAATTGTGTGGTTGTCCTCCATTTTGTGATAGTAATTTTATGTTAAAGAGGATTAGGGTGGGATTGTAACACCCTTACTAAGGTCACATTCCTGATCCAATGTAAAGGGAGTTTGCCTGGGGTGTGGCCTGTACCACCTTTTATCGTACAAGTGAAAGGAAAGGAAAGCAAGCACAGAGTTGGGGAGCTCATACCACCAAGAAAGCAGTGCTGGGAGCAGAGTGTATCCTTTGGACCTGGAGTTCCTACCCAGAGAAGCTCCTATTCCAGAGGAATACTGACAAGAAGGATCTTCCTCCAGAGTCGACAGAGAGAGAAAGCCTTCCCCTGGAGCTGATACCCTGAATTTGGACTTTTTGCCTCCTAGACTGTGAGAAAATAAATTTCTCTTTGTTAAAGCCATCCACTTGTGGTATTTCTGTTATAGCAGCACTAGATGACTAAGAAAGTTACACAACATGATAAACATGTCGCTGTTGTTGTTAGGTGCCACTGGGTTGGTTCTGACTCATAGCAACCTTATGTACAACAGAACGAAACACTGCCGAGTCCTGTGCCATCCTTACAATCTTTGCTATGTCTGAGCCCATTGTTGCAGCCACTGTGTCAATCTGTCTCATTGAGCGTTGTCATGGATTGAAGCGTGTCCCCCCAAAATGCGTGACAACTTGGCTAGGCCATGATTTCCAGTATTGTGTGACTGTCTACTATTTTGTCATCTGATGTGATTTTCCTATGCATTGTAAATCCCTACCTCTATGATGTTAATGAGGCAGGATTAGAGGCAGTGATGTTAATGAGGCAGGACTCAATCTACAGGATTAGGTTGTATCTTGAGTCAATCCCTTCTGAGATACAGAAGAGAGAATCAAGCAGAGAGACAGGGGGAACTCATGCCACCAAGAATGAAGAACTGGGAGGGGAGCATTTGGACCCAGGGTCCCTGTACTGAGAAACTCCTAGACCAGGGGAAGATGGATGACAAGGATCTTCTCCTAGAGTCAACAGAGAAAACCTTCTCCTGGAGCTGGTGCTCTGAATTCAGACTTACAGGCTACTAGACTGTGGGAGAATAAATTTCTCTTCCTTAAAGCCATCTACGTGTGGTACTTCTGTTATAGCAGCACTAGATAGCTAAGACAAGGGTCTTCCTCTTTTTTGCTGACACTCTACCAAGTATGATGTCCTTCTCCAGGGACTGATCCCTCCTGACAACATGTCGAAAGTATGTGAGACAAAGTCTCGCAATCCTTACATCTAAGGAGCATTCTGGCTGTACTTCTTCCAAGACAGAATCGTTCATTTTTCTGGCAGTCCATGGTGTATTCAATATTCTTTGCCAACACCATATTTCAAAGGCATCAGTTCTTTTTCAGTCTTCCTTATTCACTGTCCAGCTTTCGCATATGAGGTAATTGAAAATACCATGGTTTGGGTCAGGCCCACTTTAGTTCTCAAAGTGACATCTTTGCTTTTTAACACCTTAAAGAGGGTTGTATTCTTTCACCATACTTATTCACTCTGTATGCTGAGAAAATAATCGTAGAAGCTGGACTATATGAAGAACTCAGTATCAGGAGGAAGACTCATTAAGAACCTGCAGTATGCGGATGACAGAGCCTTGCTTGTTGAAAGAGAAGAGGACTTGAAGCACTTACTGATGAAGATCAAAGACTGCAGCCTTCAGTATGGATTACACCTTAACATAAAGAAAACAAAAATCCTCACAACTGACCAATAAGCACCATCGTGATAAATGGACAAAAGACTGAAGTTGTCAATAATTTCATTTTACTTGGATCCACAATCAATGCCCATGGAAACAATAGTCACAAAATCAAATGACATATTGCATTCGACAAAAGACCTTCAAAGTGATGAACATAGTCAATGCCATTGAATTGAACATGTGAAAATTGCTGAATTGGCAACTGTTTTGTTATATATATTTTTACCACTGACACATAGAAAAGTAGATCTTTTGGCTTGGGAAGGTAGCTTTGGTTGCCTTGGGCAGAGTGACCTTAGGTCACCCTCTTTCCTTAGCCCAGTTCTAATGACATATCCATGTGGCTCTCTAATTGAAACCTGCTAGACTGAAAACTCCATGAGGACAGAGACTGTGTCACAGCATTCTCAGTGCCTAGCACAGTGCCTGTTGGGAAGTAAACTCTCAATAAATAGGTATTAAGTACGTATGACATTGAATTTGGGCTAATTAACTTCCTTTCATCGTATTCTGTAATTGTACAGTTTCTTAAAACACATATATGGGGACTTCCCTATTTAAAGAAGAACTATTTCTATCATGGGTATATATACGCGGGAAGCTAACAGTATATACAGCTGCAGGAGCTGATGGGGCTGCTGCAAAATGCACCTGACCCAAGCCATGGTGTTTTCAATGGCCTCCTATGCACGTGAAAGCTGGACAATGAATAAAGAAGACGGAAGAAGAATTGACACCTTTGAATTGTGGTGTTGGCAAAGAATATTGAATATACCATGGACTGCCAAAAGAACGGACAAATCTGTCTTGGAAGAAGTACAACCAGAATGCTCCTTAGAAGCAAGAATGGTGAGACTACATCTCACATACTTTCCACATGTTGTCAGGAGGGATCGGTCCCTGGAGAAGGACATCATGGTTGGTAAAGTAGAGTGTCAGCAAAAAAGAGGAAGACCTTCAATGAGATGGACTGACACAGTGGTTGCAACAATGGGCTGAAGTTTAACAATGATTGTGAGGATGCCACAGGACCGGGCAGTGTTTTGTTCTGTTGCACAGAGGGTCACTATGAGCCAGAACCGACTTGATGGCACCTAATGACAACAATGTAGAAAGTGGGTTGTGTATGAGTATCATACACAGACATCTTTCCACAGAGTCAGTGTGTGAGATTAAAAAAAAGCACCTTCACTTCCACCAAGCTCTTAAGCTGATAATTAAAACTGGGGGCCATTCAAGGACAATCAGGAAATAAAAATATAGTTTTTTATAAATCTACATCAAAGTAGCTAACCCAAAAGGTACCTCTGACAGGCATGGCTAAGTATCCACCCTCCCCCTGCTCTCACCCACTATTCCTTTGGGTAACAGTGCCCCTACCTTAAGTATTACCTGGGAATATGGCTGCTCATCTAGAGACTACATTTCCCAACCTCTTTTGTAGCTGAGTATGGCCATGTGACCAAGTCTGGGCCAATGGAATGCAAGTGACAGTGATGCATATGACTTACTAATCTCATTTTAAAGAAACTTGGTTGTCCTCCACTTCATGTTTTTTCCTTCCCCCAGGCTGGGAAATGGAGCCAACTGGGGCAGCCACCTGGGACTCAGAGAGGAAATCACATATGGAGCATGGCAGCATTTGCCACCACGACTCTGTGAAGCAAAGCAGTGAGCCACCATGGACTGCCAGTTACCTTCTAACTGCTATGCAAAAACATACACTCTCATCTTATGTAAGGCACCACATTTTGAGGTCTCTTTTTAAGTGGCTTAGCCTGTGCCCAATACAGAATTTTATTAATTCAGCACCCTTGGAATATGCAGAAAAACCGG
Organism: Loxodonta africana; assembly: GCF_030014295.1. Classification (NCBI taxonomy): domain Eukaryota; kingdom Metazoa; phylum Chordata; class Mammalia; order Proboscidea; family Elephantidae; genus Loxodonta; species Loxodonta africana. The sequence goes on from NC_087342.1 coordinate 109,285,335, forward strand.
AACTGATGCAAATTAGAAAATGCATCCCAACGTTGTAGATGGAACCAATAACCACGATATCTTGTGCAGTAAACATAATATACAACATTACAAGTCAGTGCTGATGTTAAGGGGTGAGAAAGCGAAAAATGCAGGAAGGCTAACTGGGACAAGGCTTACAGGAGGCCCCTTTGTCTATTCTTAGTTTATTGTTCTGTTCAGTGATAAATGGAACTCTGCAGCATTTGAACTTTATTTGAACTCTTTCTCCCTCTCTCATAATAGTCACAGTCACCCTTAAATTAGATACGAATTATTGTTCCAGGACAATGTTAAATATTAATAAATCTTTGTGCCTAAAATAATAAAGAAAATAATGGAAAAAATCTATTCCGAAAATCCAGGAAAAGTGGAGGGGGAAATGAATCACTAGAGCAATATTAATATGGTGCTGTCAAGTTAATAGGCACTTGTGAAAGATATATGCCTAAAAATATGAAGATGAAAGCCTGAAAGAATCGTATCTTATCCAGTCAACACAAATATGGAACCATATAATACCAAGATCATGATAATAGGGTTTAAGTAAAATTACTTCAGGGGAAATTATGAATTTTTTGAGTGAAATTTGGAATTCTGATGAAAACTCAGGGGAAACAGTAAAATTGATATATTTTGACTTGCTTACAATCTCTAACGACTTGACGGCACTGGGTTTTACAATCTCTAACAGAAATGTACGAGAAAAAGCACAACAAGACTGGTTCACAAAGCACTGCCGAGTATCGGTGGTTCAATTACAATGGGCACTTCATGGACAAGTTGAAGTCCCCTGAGTTGGAGGAGTCAACGCTTCATGGGATGCGACAGACAGTTTGCTGCAGTCAGAAAAGAGTGGAAGAAAACCAAACCAAACCTGCAGCTGCTCAGTTGACTCTGACTCATGGACTCATGGAGACCCTATGTGTCTCAGAGCAGAACTGTACTCCCTCGGGTTCCAACGGCTGAGTTTTCGGAAGTAGACCATCAAGCCTTTCTTCTCAAGCACCTCTGGGTAGACTCGAACCTCTAACCTTTTGGTCAGCAGTGAGCATGTTGACTGTTTGCACCACCCAGGGACTTGGGGGGCTTTAATGACGAAATCAGAAGTAGATATTTACTCAAATTCTAAGATGTCCATTATTCATACCTTAAAAACTTAACAGTAGAGTAGAAAAAGTTGAATCCAGCTGAACTGAAAGACATTAAATAAAATTAACCAGTTTTTTCACTTGTATTATTTTTGCTTTTTTAAATAGAAGCATGAAGGCTGGGAGAAAGGAAGGAGCATGAGGGAAAATAAGAAGAAACAAGTGAAGCTTCGTGATCTTGACTAACAAATGTGGAGTAAGGGTGCTTTGGGGCAACACCAGGCCCAGTGATGGGAAGAACAACCAAAAAAACCAAACTCGCCAGCAAGTCGATTCCAACTCATAGCAACCCTATACAACACAGTAGAACTGCACCACAGAGCTTCCAAGGAGAAGCTGGTGGATTTGAACTGCCAATCTTTTGGTTAGTAGCCGAGCTCTTAACCACTGCCACCACCAAGGATCCAATGGGACAAAAGCTGCCTGCAAAGCCAGTAAACCAGGCATCAGTAGTTTGAGGGACGTCCCCTTCCTGGCACTGCTGTGTTTTGATTAAAAGCACCCAACACAGTTGAAAGTGCTTTAGGAAGGAAAGCAGAGTTTCAGAGTAACTGCAGAGCTGCAGATACTTTGCAAGGACTCCTTTCATCAATGTCTTTAAGGCTACTATTTCTGTCCCTGAAATGCAGTTTTGCTGTACTCTATGCATGGCTGTAAATGAGCCTGTATTATAAAGTGGCATATATTAACCATTAGGGATCACTGGCCAATAAGGGACAGGGAGTTTCAAGTGGAGAACAGTGGTTTAGGTAGCTCCACCAGCATTTGCAAAGGCACAGAGGCATGAATGAGCAGACAGTATTCAGGAACCACAAACAGCTCAGATCTTTCCAGTTGTTTATTATTGTTCTTTGCTGTGGGTTGCCGAGTTGGTTTTGACTCCTAGTGACCCTACAGAATGGAGTAGAACTGCCCCATAAGGTTTCCTAGGCTGTAATCTTTATGGTAGCAAATTGTAACATCTTTCTCCTAGGCAGAAGCTGGTGGGTTCAAACTGCTGACTTTTCTGATTAGCATCCAAGCACTTAACCACTATTCCACCAAAGTTCCTTCTAGTTGTTTATAGATGCCTAAAATTTCTCACACTCCAAAATTAGAATTAAAAGGCTTAAAATGCAAATAATGCTTGAAACTGGCCCGTTACACTATATTGCAAACTTATTATACTATATTGTAATTAGACAACTGGTTTATACCAACTTCAGTTCTTTCCTGCTCTAGAGGAAAACCAAAAAAAAAAAAAAAACCTGTTGCTATAGAGTTGATCCCAACTCATAGTGATCCTACAGGACAGGGTAGAACTGCCCCACAGGGTTTCCAAGGACTGCCTGGTGGATTCGAACTGCTGGCCTTTTGGTTAGCAGCTGTAGCTCTTAACCACTATACCACTAGGGTTTCTACTCTATAGGAACGAAGGGATAAAAGAGCATCTTGGAAGACTACTAGGAGATGAGGCTATAGACACTGACAAGCTTGACAGACTCTGTACTTGAAACATTGCTTGGTCCCTGTGATGGACTGAATTGTGTCCCCCAAAATATGCGTCCACTTGGTTAGGTCATGATTCCCAGTATCCTGTGGTGGTCCTCCATTTTGTGATTGTAATTCTATGTTAAAGAAGATTAAGATGGGATTGTAACACCCTTACCCAGGTCACATCCCTGATTCAAGGTAAAGGGAGTTTCCCTGGGGTGTGGCCTTATCTTACAAGAGATAAAAACGAAGGGAAATAAGCAGAGAGGGGGGATCTCAAACCACCAAGAAAGCAGTGCTGGGAGCAGAGTGCATCCTTTGGGTCCAGGGTCTGTTCACGGAGAAGTCCTAGTCCGGGGGAAATTTGATAAGGCCAACACAGACAGAAAGCCTTCCCCTGGAGGTAATGCCTTGAATTTAGACTTTTAGCCTACTTTGTTGTTGTTAGGGGCCATTGAGTTTACTTTAGCCTACTTTACTGTGAAGAACTAAATTTCTCTTTGTTAAAGCCATCTACTTGTGGTATTTCTGTTATAGCAGCACTAGATGACTAAGACAGTCCCCAAATTTAATTGAACCTCTGCTGAAATGATACAGAGGCATTTTTAGCTGTAATGCTTAACAGACAAATTGATCTTTTCCAAAATAACGTGTTTTCTATTTGACAAGTATGGTGTTAGATCTATTGACCATCCATCCATCCATCCATCCATCCATCCATCCATCCATCCATCCATCCATCCATCCATCCATCCATCTTTATCCCATCCTGCCATTCTCTATGTTATTAGCAACTTACTGTGTACTCCTTAGATTTAAAAAAAAAGAATTAAGCTAAGAAAAAAAAAATGCTATGATAACTGACTTTATGAACTTATAATTTCTAATCCTTTGTGAATAACACTGAATAAATTTAAGGGATTATCAAATCCATACCAAAGAAATCTTTCTCTACAATTTCATGGGTGAATATAGAGACTAGATATATGATGATCACACATTCATATAAAAATCCAAACCAAACCCACTGCCGTGGAGTCGATTCCGACTCATAGCGACCCTATAGGACAGTGTAGAACTGCCCCATACAGTTTCCGAGAGTGCCTAGTGGATTCAAACTGCCGACCTACATGCTACCATCATATCCAAATAAGAAATTAAAATCGGAATAAACCTCCCAGGGCACCTACAGCTCTTTCTAGAGGGAGAATGACAATTTTATCTATTTTTCCTTCTAACCCTTCAACATTTTTTGAGTATTTACTCTCTGCTAGAGATTTCTAGGCCCCGGGGAAGCCAAAATGAAAGATGTCTTAGTTACCTAGTGCTGCTGTAACAGAAATACCACAAATGGGTGACTTTAAAGAACAGAAATTTATTTTCTCATAGTTCAGAAGGCTAGAAGTCCTAATTCAGGGTATGGCTCTAGGGGAAGGTATATTTCTGTCTATTTCAGCTTCTAGTAGCCAGCAATCCTTGGTGTTCCTGGGTTTGCAGACCCATCAGCTATGTCTGTCTGTCTTCATACAGCATCTTGACCTTGTGTGTGTCTCTCTGTGCCTTGTTTTCAAACAGGGTCATATTTATAGGAATAAACAAACAAAAAACTGAAAGCAGTTGTCAAGTCAATTCCAACTCACGGTCACCCCATGTGTTACAGAGCAGAACTGTGCTCTAATGGGTTTTCAAGGCTCTGACCTTTTAGAGAAAGAGTGCCAGGCCTTTCTTCTGAGGTACCCCTGGATGGGTTCAAACAGCCAAACTTTTGGTTAGTAGTCGAGCACTTTAACTGTCTGTACCACCCAGGGACTTTTATTTAAAAGTATAGGGATTAGGATTTCAACACATATGGGGGCGGGCATAATTCAATCCATAACAAAAGACGTACCTTCTTCATGAATAGTGTGGCAAGGGCTTTGAGAGAGGCATGCCCAAATGCTATAAGAACATAGAAAGAGGCCACAATTCAGACTAGGAGGTCAAGAGTGGTTCCCACACAAGGGAGGCACCTTGTGAGTGAGTTTGAAGGTGAGCCGGAGTTTGCTAGGCAAAGCAGGAGGCACATGGTGAATGGTGATTTGCGGGTAAGGGGAAAAAAAAACAAAAAACCCAGCATGTTGCAAAGACATGAGGCATAAAGAACAAACATATTATTTTGAGAACTGGAAATAGTTCAGAATGGCCTGTGGTGTATTTGTGTCCATATAAGCACACCGAGGGCAGAGAGTCAAGGGCAAAAAAACAGAGGGATTATATACCAGGCAGGGAATCTTAACTTCATCCTGTACATCACTGGGAACAATAAAGACTTTTTAAGCAAGGATTGCATTTCAGAATGACTCCTTACTCGTACCAATTCATAATGCTAATAAAAGAATAATTAAAATCTGAGTATGAAAACATAAAAAGGCAATTTGCAGAATGAGAAAGACCTATGTCTAATACCAAAGAAACCCACTGCTGTCGAGTCGATTCCAACTCATAGCGACCCTATAGAACAGAGAAGAACTGCCCCATAGAGTTTCCACGGAGCACCTGGTGGATTGGAACTGCCAACCTTTTGGTTAGCAGCCGTAGCACTTAACCACTATGCCACCAGGGTTTCCCTATGTCTAATAAACTATGAAACCATATTCAATTTCTTTGAGAAAATACCAAGGTTCCATTCTTCAACTGGAAAATATTTATATGATGCCACTCAATTCTAGCAGGGGCGAATGAGACATCTAGTCTCATGCTCTGGGGACGGGTATAATCTGTTCCCTTTTTTTTGGAAAGCAATTGGGTAAAATGTATCAAAAACCTGAAAAATACTTACATACTTTAACTCAAGAATTCTACTTTTAGCAGCCTATCCTAAGGAAGTAATCAGAGGTAAGAGGCAAAGATTGAAGCACAAAGTTGTTCCCTTAGTGTGAAGTAAAGTGAGGAAAACAAAACAGACACAACCCAAATGTTATATAATACAGTGGTTACGTTACGGCGCATGATCCCAACAGTGATTAGAAAACCTACACATGCATATTTTTTAAGAAACTGGAAGGACATGTACCACTATGTTTATAATGGCTACATTTGAGTTTTCAAATTATAGAAAACTTCTTTTCTTTGTTATGTTTCCAAGGCTTTTCCCAAGGCCTAAGAAAAAAAAGTATGAACATGTATTACTTTTATATTTTCAAGTTTTTTCTAAAAAGGACAATACTAATTTATTTGTGATCTAAAGGCTGGACTGGACGTGAAGGAGAATGAAGACAGGAAGACCACACTCGGGCTGCTGCGGTCATCCAAGATGTCCTGGGTGGTACAAAAGGTTAAGGGCACAACTGTCAGCCAACAAGGTTGGAGGTTTGAGTCCACCGGGAGGTGACTCAAAGAAAGGCCTGGCAATCTACTTGTGAAAAGCCAGCCACTGAAAACCCTCTGGTGCACAGTTCTACCCTGACACCATTCGCCATGAGCCAGAATCGACTTCACGCCAACTTTTTTTTTTTTGGTAGTAATTCCAAAAAGAAGAGTTGATGGCCCGAGCCAAATTAGAGGCAGGAGCACAGAGAAGGAAAGAAGGCTTCAAAGGTTGTTAAGGATGAAAAACCCACAGAAAAAACCCATAGTGTTTGGTATAGGGGCACAAGAGAAAGAGGGGCTGGATGATTTCCCAGGTTCTTAGGGAATCCGGGTGGGGAAGCTGATTTGCGTGTAGAGAGATACGAAATGCTCCATTCTGGACGTGTTTAGTTTGCTGTGCCTTTGACACATCCAAGCGGAGATGTCCAATAAATAATGTTCTTTACAGATCTGGGCCCAAAAGACAGATATTAAAGTCATCAGCATAACTTGGGATGAGAAACATAGAGACGTGCTGCTGGCTAACAACAGAGCCTGGGGAGATTGACACCGAAGGGCAGAATGAAGGAAGAGAACATTAGAAGGGTGATGAGGCATGCCTGGAGGAGAGAAAAACAGGAATGAAGAGCCTGAGAAGCCCCTAAGAAATCAGTTTCAAGAAGTAGAGAGGGGTCACCTGTGTCAAAAGCTGAGTGGGGTGGGGGGGGGGGGCAAGACTGGGACCGAGATGTGTCCGTTGGAATTCACAATAAGCAAAGGCAGTTTTCATCAGCGGATGATGAAGGCAGGACTGCAGTGAGTTTAAGAGAGAGGAGAAAGCAGAAGGAAACAAGAGTCTACTTTTTAAATAGACGTAACAGTGAAGAGAATGAAAAGGGTAGGAAGTTCTGGAGGGAGGAGGCATCAAGAAAGTGTCACTTGTTAAGATGGAAGAAACCAGAGCCAGTTTCCAGACTAAGAGGAAAGAGACAGGGGAGAGGGAGGGTTTGAAGATTCCAGGGTAAGAAGGATAGGTGACAGATCCTGGAAGACAGAAGGAAACAGGATCCAGTACACAGTGTTACCTTAGGCCAAAGAAGAAATATGTCTTTCATTGAAACAGGGGGAAGGAGATAAGGAAGTAGGATAAGTTAAAGAACTAGGGTAAACTTTTATCAACAGCTATACTCATTGACTATACTCACTATACAAGAATAATGTTTAAGAATGCCCTGTATGGACTAAACCAAAAGCAAAGAAGTTTCCTGAATAAACTGAATGCTTTGAAGGTTAGTGAAGCAGGGGCAGGGGTTTGGGGACCATGGTTTCGGGGGACATCTAAGTCAATTGGCACAATAAAGTCTATTAAGAAAACATTCTGCATCCCACTTTGAAGAGTGGCATCTGGGGTCTTAAATGCTAGCAAGTGGCTATCTAAGATGCATCAATGAGTCTCAACCCACCTGGATCAAAGGAGAATGAAGAACAACAAGGACACAAGGTAATAAAGAGCCCAAGAGACATAAAGGGCTACATGAACCAGAGACTAAATTATCCTGAGACCAGAAGATCTAGATGGTACCCGGCCACAACCGATGACTGCCCTGACAGGGAACATAGCGGAGGACCCCTGAGGAAACAGTAGAACAGTGGGGTGCAGACCCCAAATACTCATAAAAAGACCAGGCTTAATGGTCTGACTGAGACTAGAAGGACCCCAGTGGTCATGGCCCCCAAACCTTCTGTTGGCCCAGGACAGGAACCATTCCAGAAGCCAGCTCATCGGACATGGATTGGACTGGACAATGGGTAGGAGAGGGATGCTGGTGAGGAGTGAGCTACTTGGATCAGGTGGACACTTGAGACTATGTTGGCACCTCCTGCCCGGAGGGGAGATAGGAGGGTAGAGGAGCTTAGAAGCTTGCAAAATGGACACGAAAAGAGAAAGTGGAAGGAGGGAGTGGGCTGTCTCATTGTGGGGAGAGTAATTGGGAGTATGTTGCAAGGTGTATGTAAGTTTTTAGGTGAGAGAATGACTTGATTTGTAAACTTTCACTTAAAACACAATGAAAATTACAAAAAAAAAAAAAAAGAAAAGAAAAAAGAATGCCCTGTAGCCAGGCTGCTTGGTTTTGCATTCTCGTTTCTCCACTGGGGGCAGGGGGGAGGAGGGGAAAGGTAGGAGGGTTGCTTTTGTAACACATATTGAGCACTTACTATACGCCATTTATTTTTTAAGATGCAAACAATTTCATGGGGCAGGTCCTGTTCTTAATCCTCATTTTTAGAGATTGCCATAGTTGAGGACTTGCCTAAAGTCACACAGCTAAGAAACAGGGAGATAGGATCATTCAGTGGTCAAACATGTGGACGCTGGAGCTAAACTACCTGGCTGCAAATCCTGCTTCTATCACACTGGATCTCTTTGGGTCTCAGTTTCCTTATCTGTAAAAAAATAAGGAAGGTATTAGAATTGACCTCATATTGATGGTCATCAAGAAGATTATAAATGAGTTAGTATATGTAGAATATTTAAGAGTAGTACCTGGAACAAAGTAAGCACTCAATAAATAAATGTTAGCCATTATTATTAAAGCATTGCTCACAATTTTTGTTGTTTGCTGCCACAATAGAATAAGTATATGTAGAATATTTAAGAGTAGTACCTGGAACAGTAAGCACTCAATAAATAAATGTTAGCCATTAGTATATGTAGAATATTTAAGAGTAGTACCTGGAACAAAGTAAGCACTCAATAAATAAAAGTTAGCCATTATTATTAAAGCATTGCTCACAATTTTTGTTGTTTGCTGCCCAGTCCTGTGCTATGCCCATGATCAGCTGTGGAGTCAAACATTGCAATTCATACGGTTTTCCATGACTGATTTTTTTTTTTTTTTTAGAAGTAGGTCTAGTCTGTCTTAGTCTAAAAGCTTTGCTGAAACCTGCTCAGCATCATAGCAACATAGGAGCCAACACTGACAGATGGGTGGTGGCTGCACGTGCGGTGCACTGGCCAGGAATTGATCCTGGCTCTCCCACATGGAAGGTGTGAATTCCACCACTGAACTACCACTGCTCCCATACTGTTTACAATAAAAACAAAACCAAACCCATTGCTGTCGAGCTGATCCCAACTCATAGCAACCCTACAAGATACAGCAGAACTGCCCCACAGGGTTTCCAAGGAGCAGCTAGTAGGTTCAAAATGCTGATCCCTTGGTTAGCAGCTGTCTTAGGCATCTAGTGCTGCTATAACAGCAATACCACAAGCAGATGGCTTTAAGAAACACAAGTTTATTCTCTCACAGTCTAGTAGGCCAGAAGTCCAAATTTAGGGTATCAGCTCCAGGGGAAAGTTTGCTCTCTCTGTTGGCTGTGGAGGAAGGTCCTTGTCATCAATTTTCCTCTGGACTAGGAGCTTCTCCATGCAGGAACCCCAGGTTCAAAGGACATGCTGCTCTCTTGGTGGTATGAGGTCCCCCTCTTTGCTGGCTTCCCTTTCCTTTTATCTCTTGTAAGATAAAAGATGGTGTAGGCCACACCCCAGGGAACCTGTCTTTACATTGGATCAGGGATGTGACCTTAGTAAGGGTGTTATAATCCCACCCTAATCCTCTTTAACATAATCTAATCTTGCCTCATTAACCACAGGCAGAGATTAGTATTTACAACACATAGGAAAATTACAGTCACAAAATGGAGGACAACCACACAATACTGGGAATCATGGCCTAACCAAGTTGACACATATTTTTTGGGGACACAATTCAATCCATGACAGCAGCCAAGCTCTTAACCATAAATGTCTAATAAAATAAACGAAAAAAAAAAAAATTTTTTTTTCCACGGAGTCAATTCCATCTCATAGCGAACCTATAGGTTAGAGCAGAACTGCCCCATAGGGTTTTCAAGGAGCAACTGATAGATTCCAACTGTCAAACTTTTGGTGAGCAGCTGAACCCTTAACCACTGGGACTGTTTAAATAAATCATACAAGGATAACAGCAAGACACCCAAAAAACTTACTAAAAAAAACTTTTGAATGGGAAATTGTGGAAAATTACCTGTTAGCCAGGCAATAAGACATATGACCAAAAAGCACCTCCAATTTGAAGCCCTGGACCTAGTCTTGAACATATCTGAAGCTGTTGCTTTTAAAGTGAGCTTGGATACCATGTCTCAAAGGAAATGGATATTAGAGATACGGGTCAGTTGGATCCACCCCAAACTATGCTGGGGCCAAGGTCTCCTGCAGATATACCCTAATTATAGCAATGGATGCAGTAGCCATAATGCTAAGCCGTTAAACATCAGCCGGTGCTCTTCTTCAATGTTCACCAAACATTCTTGGGATTACCTTTGGCCTTGATGTTGATTTCCTTACATGGAAAACTGGCCAGAACATGTGAGTACCCAGTTGCTTTGGTGGTTATATTTTTCTCACTACATGTTAGTAAAACGGCATTCTAGTTTGTACATCAGCCTCTTATGAGTTTGTTTAGTGTGTATGTAGTCCTCAGATATTGAGACACTCTTAGAATATTGACAATACTGTGTTTCTGAGTCAAAAATGTAGAAGGCCATTCACTGGAATGTAAAGATTTAATTAGCACAATATCACCTGGGGACACACCTCTCAACAGTTTTCCCTGGTAACATTTCTTGGAATCACACATTCCTTTCTCACTTCAAAATAATTATATGAGGCAGAAGGTTTAATTTATCCTTAGTATATCTAATTGGGCTTTGAAGATACCTAATAAACAAATATGATCATAAAGATGGCACAAGGCTGGGCAAAGTTTCATTCTGTTATATATAAGGTCGTCATGAATCAAAGCCAGCTTGATGGCAACTAACAACGACAACAATAAACAAAAAGATGCTAAAGGTTTCATTTACTTAATACACAATCCTTTGCATCTAATTGCATTGCATATTTTATTACAAATGTTTAAATTTTAAAATAATTTATCTTAATTATAAAAAATAGGTCATTAAAATTCAGTCATAATGGAAGGAGGAATAGCAGCACAGGATACAATTATAAAATACCCACAGACCATCTGATCCACCATTCAGCCTCTTACTTGTAAATAAATATTCTCTAAACAAGCATCTTTGATGTTCTGAAAATCTCCAGGAAAAGATAAACCGCATAAAAAAGTTACTAAATACCTATGACAAGATTTATTCCAACACTGAACCACCTTCTTATAAGTAAAAAAAAAAAAATCCTGTAAATCTTTCCTACTACCAGTTTCTGATTTTTAATAGAGTGGTCCCGCAGGTAGCAAGTCACACAGAGAAAACTCCAAAGCCAAGCGTTTAAGAGGTCAGATCCTGTCTCTTTCCACTGTACCCTGAGGCAGTCACCAAAAAACTCTGTATTTCCTTCTTCATTTTCTTTCGTTACAGTGCAAACTCTTCTAATTTTTTTTTCTCATGTCTGAACTCTCTTCAAGAGAACTTTGTGATAAAGGCTTGATTCTACTTGCCGTGTCCCTTTATTATGTTTTAAGGGCCTGATCCTGAACTTGAACAGCTTGCAAAGCTGGCACCCCCTCACTGCAGCAGGCACCCTGGTGGGGCATCCAATTTTACAAGGGAGAATTTCAGAGCAAAATATTCTGCAGACACTGATTGTCTCAGCATGGGCTCCGCCAGGCCTGTAAGATGAGAAGATGCAACCTCTTGTCACTTCAGAAAAAATGAGCAAGAGTGAGGCTACCCCCAGAAAGGGAGTAATCAGAGTATAGCTCCTCAGCCTTACTGTGGTGAAAGGATCGTCCCACAGTCAATGTCTCTCCTGCTATCTTGCCGTTGGTGAAGAACTGCTAACCCACCTGAAGTTTGAGTTCTTAACAAAAACTGAAGTAAAAACCACTGCCCCATCCAGACAGGTAGACTCATTCCCCCTAAAAGGTAATGGACGGAAGAAATGCTAAGAAGTGCTAGGATTTCTCATAGGCAGAGGTATAGCACACATATTTTTCAGATTCTCTGAAGGGCCAAATTAAACATGAACCTGTCTATGCAATCTAAAACATTTGCCAGGGTGCATCTAAACATTTGATGGAAATATGGAACAACCAAGTCTTTGGGTTGATAAGAAAACTCTATTCTTCTCATATATACTATTTACTAAGATCAGAATCCCTGGGTAGTACAGTCAGTTAATGCTCTCACTGCTAACCAAAAGGCGGAGGTTCAAGTCCACTCACAGGAGTCTCAGAGGAAAGGCTTGGTGATCTGATTCCAAAAAACCAGCCACTGAAAACCCTGTGGAGCACAGTTCTCCTCTGACACACACGGGGTTGCCAGGAGTTGGAATCGATTGGCCAGCAATTGGTTTGGTTTATTTACTATGGTAGGAAACTGTATAACACGTTTTCAGAATGCTTTCTACTTAAAACCAAAAAAAAACCCATTGCTGTCAAGTTGATTTCGACTCATATATGATGCACTTACACACCTGAAAAAGAATTTTTCTTATCTTGGTAAACCTTAATATTCTCACAAACCTAAAGATTTTCCCTCACTTTGGTAAATACCATAGTAAATAATCACAGCTGAAGGCTGTCTTTAAAAAGTTATCTGCATTACTCAGAAGAGAGTAGAAACCAAAGCATACATCTGAACCCAAGGCTGGTGCAGTTCTGAAGGCAGGTTTCTCAGGGTCAGATCATCAATGCACACAGCTGGCAAGGGCAGCAGTACTGCGGCTTCTAATGCAAACATTCTTAGGACATGCCATTCATGACAGAGAACTTGGTGCAGGACTGCTTGCAGCAGAGATGACTGATTCATAGTGCAGGAACCATGATGATAACACGATAAAAAATGCTACCATTTAGGTACCTACTCTGTACCAAATACGAAATGTGCATTACTGCATCCCATATAACAATAATCTGGCAAGGCAGGCCCCAATCCTATATAGATGAGAAATGTGAGCCTCAGGGAGATGATGAGTGACCTGCTATATAGGATCAGGCTGGAACTAGCGGCTTCTAGAAGCCTCTTTGCAGGACTCTATGTCTCAAGACCCTAGGCCAAAGTTTCCCAAACAAAAACATTGACAGATATCAACAACTGATCGTTCTTCTCAAGAACCTCTACATTAAGCTTAAAATTTAATTTGCCAAGCACCTGAACCACTCATCTATACTTGAGCAGTATCAGGGCACCTGTGACAATACTATCACACTCAGGAAGCCAGCGTGTCTTTGAACCACCGAGTACATAGACCACTCATACAGAGAAAAGTTCTCAAGGATGCCTAGTGTTGAACCGAATTATTTTTATTTTAATGTTATTTAAATATGCATGAATGTACAATTAGGTATAACCACCTTATCCTTAAAGGTCTTATAAAATTATAAAACAAAACAAACGCTTAAATTAGACGCAATTTATAAAACCAGTACAGTTCAAATTAGCAGTGGCTCACAGCCCTAACGGGGTGCTGGCCTCTTTACACAGCATTGTTCACTTGTGGCTCTCCACTCCCATCTTATCCTGTGAATACGGCATTTCCTCCTCTTGTTGCATGAAAACCTGAGCCACTGAGAAGCCTTTATCCCCCCTTTTTTATGGATTAAATTCTATGCTGCACTTTTCTCTGAAATTAAATTTTATTGTTGCCGTTATTGTTTGCTGTCAAGTGGATCATAGTAATCCCATATGACAGAGCAGAACTGCCTCTTGGCTGTCATCTTTACAGAAACAGATCGCCAGGTCTTTCTCCTGCGGTGCCGCTGGGTGGGTTCTAACTGCCAACCTTCTGGTTAGCAGCTGAGTGCTTAACTGTTGTGCCACTGGATCACCTTAATAAAAGTAGTATTGCCACTTATACCTGTGAAACTTGGGACAAGTTATATGACCTCTCTCTGCCTTATCTTTCTCATCTGTAAAATGGAGATAAATAAATAGGATCCACCCTAATTGGGAGGAGTCCTGCTGGTACAGTGCTAACAGAAAGTGCTCAACTGCTAACAGAAAGGTCAGTGGTTGGGAACCCACCAGCTGCTCTGTGGGACAAAGATGTGGCAATCTGCTTCCCTAAAGATTTACAGCCTTGGAAACCCTATAGGGCAGTTCTACCGTGTCCTGTAGGGTTGCTATGAGTCAGAATTTGACTGGATGGCAATGGGTTTGGTTTGTTTTTTTTTTCTAACCTCATTGGGTTGTTGCAAGGATTAAATGAATCAATAAATGGAAAAGTTATCAGAATAGAGTATGGCACATAGCAAATGCTCAGTAATTGTTATTTCTTAGTATGATTACAAATATAATTATTAACAAAAATATAAACATGGGCACCGAAAGACAGCTTCAATACTCGATTGGTTATAAGGTGGTTATACCAATGATCCAAAATCTAATTATGTTAAATGTTTATCATACACATGAAGGTAAACCATAATTAAGTATACTATAAACTTTAGAGCAACCACTAAAAAATTTAAAAAGAGCTATGGAAAGACAACAATAGTTGAGTCAAAATGGGATAATAAAAAACACTCACTCCAAAAGCAGGCAGAAAAAAGAGGGAAGAGGGAGCAGAAACAAATGGAACAAATAGAAAATAATTAGAAAGGTAGTAGTTTAATCCAACCATATCGAGAATTACATTAAATGCACGTGGTCTCAGCATATCACTTAAGAGACAAAGATTGTCAGGTTGCCTAAAACAGACCCAACTATATCCAGTCTACAAGAAGCCATCTTTAATATAAAATTATAGCTAGATTAAAATAAAAGACTGAAAAAAGATATAACATACAAACACTGGTTAAAAGAAATCTGGAGTGGCTATATTAAATTTTATTATCTTAGAAATGAATATATAACATTTTAAAATATACAACAACCTATCTATATCTAAATCTCTTTACCTATCTCTTCCTCTCTCTCTTTCTCTAGTAAAGAACTCATAGATCCTTGAGAATTAAGCAGGAGGAAATAAAACTTAATTTACTGTATTTTATGCCTTGCCTTACACTCTATATCTAGTAAATTATATTTATAAACACCTTTTTGTTTCATTCCTTGCAAGCATGTGTTATGGCATTTATTTACTAGACTGGAGTTCAGAAAAAGTAGAAAAACAGATGAGTAGGGCTGTCAGACTGAAAGCTGTACATGAATTCTAACTAGTTTAAAAACAAGTTAGAATTCTTACCACCAGTTAGACATCTATTTCACTATTAAATTAGTACATTCTAAAGGTTTCATTTACCTAGAAGAAGCAAAAATGGGATCCTATTTTCCTAATTAGCCAGCTAGTCTTAGGACTCAATTGAAAAAAGAAAAACACACGTACATACACACAGATGAGGTTATCTAAACTAAGATTTTAAATAAAGGGACAGCAAGACTCTATTATCATTTAAAAGTCAGTAAAACCTGTACATGGGGAACCTGAAACATCTTGCCCAACAATAAAAATCTGGGTCATATTTCTTTCTTGGAAGAAATGAGAATTCCAACACTAGTGTTAAAATAGAGTAGGTGTCGATGAAGGAAAATATTTATCAACATGTAGTTAACACCACTGATTTGAAAAGACAGAGATGCATAGATGTTTTGACAAGAACAGATGAAGCACGCTCTGCCAACATACAAATGACAGAATTGATCATTGTGAATGCCCCAGTTCCACTCTGGGCCTCAGTGTCTGCATTTGGAAAATGGGGGCTAATAGTGAACACCACTTAGGATGGCTGTTAGGACCAAAAAGACATACAAGGATAGACCTCCAGACGGCCCTGTCTGTGCTCAGGGACCTGGGGACTTGGCTAGTGATAAATGATCCAGACGTAGACATTCTACCCGTGCTGGGACAATCAGATCCTCCCTGGCATTTGAAATTTCACAACCAATTTAACACATTCATTCATTCAACAATTATCTACTGAGTACCTATTAAGAGCGGAAACCCTGGTGGTTAAGAGCTACAGATGCTATGCAAAAGGTCATCAGTTTGGATCCATCAGGCGCTTCTTGGAAACTCTATGGGGCAGTTCTACTCTGTCCTATAGAGTCGCTATGAGTCGGAATCAACTCGACAGAAATGGGTTTGGTTTGGTTTGGTCTACTATGAGCACTGTTCCAGTCTCTGCTGAACAAGACTAACAAAGATGGTACCCTTATAGAGTTTCCATTCTGCTGGGGTGGGGTGGTAGAGACAATAAACAAACATATAAGAAAATACTAGAGTTTATGCAACGGTGAAAACAACGGTGAAGTGATGGGGAGTAATGGAGCAAGAGAGCAGCTACTTCAGGTTGGGTAGCAAAAATGGCCTCTCTGGGGATGTGATGAAAAAGCGCCAACCATGTAGGAAATAGGGAAGCTCATTCCAGGCAAAAACTGAAAGAAGGTCTGTGTGTCCTGAGTAAAGGGAGTGAGCAAGTAGAGATGAATCAGTTGCTGTCGAGCAGACTCCAACTCATGGCAAGCCGGTGTGTGTCAGAGTAGAACGGTGCTCCACAGAGTTCTCAATGGCTGGTTTTTCAGAAGTAAATTACCAGGCCTTTTTTCCAAGGTACCTTTTGATAGACTCAAACTTCCAAATTTTCGGTTAGCAGCTAAACGTGTTAACCATTTGCACCACAAATGGACTCCAAGTAGATATAAGTTTGGACAAACCGATGAAATCATGTAGGGCCCTGTAGGCCATAGGAATGCATTTGGATTTTATTCTATGTGCAGAGGAGGAGAAGCCATGGAGGGTTTTAAGCACAGAGTGACATGAACCAATCTATGTTTTCAAAATATCACTCTGGCTTCTGAGTAGAGACTGGATAATAGGGGAGCAACTGTGGAAGCAAGGGAGCCTAGTAAGAGACTACCAGAGTGTCCGGAAGGAAGATGATGGAACTGAGGTTGTAGTGGAGCAGATGGGAAACAGATTTTGGAGGTGAAATCAATAGGACCTGCTCATGTGGAGAGTACGAGAAAGAAAATAGTCAGGGGACATTGCTGGGTCTGTGTTGTGAGTAATGGTGTGGCTGCTGGTCTCATTTCCTGAAATGGGGAACGCTATGGGAGGAACAAAGAGCCCTGATGGTCCAACGGTTAAGTGCTCAGCTGCTAACCGAAAGGTTGGCAGTTTGAACCCACTCGCACGTCCACAGGAGAAAGACCTGGCAATCTGCTTAGAAAACACTACAGGACAGTTCTATTCTGTCGCATGGGGTCACTATGGGTTGAAATCTATTCAATGGCACCTAACAATAACGATGGGAGGAGTAGCGTTTTTTTTTTTTTTTTTAATCCAGGGTTCTGTTTTGGCCAGGCTAAGTATGAATGCTCTACTAGACACTGAGTGGTATGTTGGGTCTTTGTGGCGCAAACAGTTAAAATGCTCAGCTGCTAACCGAAAGGGTGGAAATTTGAGTCCCCCAGAGGTGCCTTGAAGAAAGGCCTGGTGATCTGTTTCTGAAAAATCAGTCATTGGTAACCCTATGGAGTACAGTTCTACTCTGACACATGAACGGGATCAACTCAACGGCAGTTGGTTTGTCTTTTTTTGGTTGAGTCTCGGTACTGGGAGACATTAGAGCTGAGTCACATCAAGGGTGATACCCAGGAAGGGGTCTGCAAACCCTGCTTCCCAGGTCACCAGGGTAACCCTGATTTCTGCCATTTGCAGTCTTATTGTTTAGCTTTTGCTGTAATTCTATGAAAAATTTCTGCATGCTTTCAATAAATTATCCTTTTTTCTTAGGCTAGCTTTTCAGTTATCTATGGTTTGTTACCCAAAAGGACCTTAACAAATCATTGGTGTTTAATAAGATGATTTCTAAATTTCCTTCTTGCTTTACTATTTTATGAGCCTAAGAGCTATTTTATAACAATAAAACAATGGTGTCAAGTGAAATTTAGGGCTTTGATGGCTGCAATCAGAATAATGGCTACACCTTACTGATGCTGCTGTGAGAGAGGCAGGACCCTGGTGGCATAGTGGTTATAGTGCTACAGCTATTAACCAAAAGGTCAGCAGTTTGAATCCACCCACCACTCCTTGAAAACCCAATAGGGCAGTTCTACTCTGTCCTATGGGGTCGCTAAGAGTCAGAATCAACTTGACGGCAATGGGTTGGGAATGAGACAGGCACTGTACTAAGGGCCTTCACAGATTTTATCTCATTTAATCTATACAACAACAACCCAGAAGTGATGATAGCTATCCTATTTTACAGATGAGAAAATTCAGGCCCAGGGGGCTTAAGTGAACTGTGTAAGGTCACAGAAACAGAACATGTGAGACCTGGGTTTCAAACCCCGGTCAGGCTGACTCCCAAAGTGCATTTGTTAACCACTATACTGCAGGGTCTGGAGCAGGTTTTCTCTGTCATGACAGGAGATGATTTAAAATGGAAAAAAAGTCACAATCCATATGGTGGTGGTACAGGGGCTGCAACAACCTACTCAGTGGGTTCACTACAGGGCTGGCCATTATACAATCTGCCACTGTCGAGCTCTAAATGGAATGTGTAGAGTTCTGAGTTCCATTCCTTCCTCAGGTCTGGGCCCTCTGTTCTTCCGTGTCATTCAGCAGAACAGAACAAACACAGGTCCGTATCTTCATGTTGGCCTTGGGTAGAAAGGCAGTCACTGGACTCTTGTGATTTGGGAGGACACAAGATATCCTCAGCAGTCAGCCATTTTACAGATTGGGAAACTGAGGCCAAAAGAGGTAACATGCCAGGATTATAAAAATAATTAGTACAAAATTAGAATTGAAGGCCAGGTTTGTTGAGTCTATGTCTAATCTGTAAAATCCAATGAGTTCCAGTCTCATTATGGTGCTACCCGCCTGCCACTTGACAATGAGGTCTTGAAACCTTTCTTGGTGGGATGGGGCATCAACTTTCTGTTCTCAATATTTAAAAAAAAAAAAACTTTTTTTTTCTTAATTTATTTTTATTGAGGTATAATATATAAACATAAAATGTACAATCAAAGTATGCAGCTTGATGAATTTTTACAGTATAATCAATATTAGTGTAACTATCACCCAAATCCAGATATAAAATGTTTCTAACACTTCCTGTGCCCCTTCTCAGTCAAGAGCCACACACACACACACACATACATACTGGAGTAACCACTATTTTGATTTCTATCACTATAGATTAGTTTTAGGGGCCCTGGTGGGGCAAAGGCTAAGTACTCAGCTGCTAACTAAAAGGCTAGTGGTTCAAACTCACCCAGCAGCTCCATGGGAGAAAGCAAGACCTGGCATCTGCTCCTATAAAGATTATAGCCTAGAAAACCCTATGGGGCAGTTCTACTTTATCACATGGGGATGCTATAAGTTGAAATTGACTGGACTGTACCTAACAACAACAGATTAGTTTTGCTTGTTCCTAAACTTTTCATTAATGGAATAGTCAATATGTACTCTTTTTATCTATCTTCATCTATTTTACCTTATAGTTGTGAAATTCACCTCTGTTGTATATGGTAGCTTTTATGTTGCTGTGTAGCATTCCATCACGTGAATGTGTCTAAAGTTATTCAACCATTTTCCTAACGGTGGACATTTGAGTAATTTTTACTTTGGGACTATTATGAATACAATTGCTATAAATATTCTTATATTTGTCTTCTCATGGACATATGCACTCATTTCTCTCGAGGAGAATTACTGGGCCATAGGGTAGACATATATTTAGCTCTAGAAGACACTGCAAACAATTTTCCAAAGAGGTTGTAATAATATTCCTCCTACCAGTAATGTATGAGAGTTCCACTTCTTCCATATTCTTGCCAGCCCTTGACATTGACTGGCTTTTTGCTTTTAGCCACTCTGTTGGTTGTATAATGGTATATCGTTGTGGTTTTAATATGCATTTGCCCAATGACTAATGATTTGGTGCATCTTTTCAAATGCTTTTTTGGGCATCAGGATATCTTATTTTTTGAAATGTCTGCAGGTTGTCTTTCTCTTACTGATCTGTAGAATTTCTTTAAATATTCTGGAAACAATTCTTTTGTCAGATATATGCATTGCAAATGTATTCTCTCTGTCTGTGGCCTGACATTTAATTCTCCGAGTGGTGTCTTTTGGTGAATATAAGTTCTTAATATTAATAAAGTCCAATTTATCTATCTTTTCTATTATAGTTAGTGTTTTGTGTCCTATTTAAGAACTCTTTCCCTAACCCAAATCTTGTCTCTTGAAAATCAGGAGGCTCAGAAGCCATTCAGAAGTTGTCTGTACATTTGACAGGTTTGGAAAATCCTAACAATGAAGCTTTTTTTTTTTTTTTCCAGTACAGGAACAGAAAGATGTTGAGGGGTCAAAAGCGAAGAAGCACAGAGGTGATGAAGCAGGTGGAAACTTAGAGGATGCTCTAGTGCTTTGGTTGGGGGAAGGCAGTAATCAAGGACCTGTAAATTGGGATTTGTGGTGGGAATTTTTTTGTGAAAGAAGAAAAAAATAGGATCCATCAAACAAGTCTTACCTATAAACTTTTAGCAAGATTGACAAAGAAAATATGCAAATAACCAAAATAAAAAATGAAAGAGGGGACATTACAACCAACCCAAAAGAAATGACGAAAATTATGACAGAATATTATGAATAACGGTATGGCAATAAACTTTATAACCTAGATGAAATGGACAAATTCTTAGAAGCACACAACCTACTCAGACTGACTCAAGAAGAAATAAAAAAATCTCAACAGACCCATAACAAGTGAAGAGATCAAATTAGTGATCAAAAACCTCCCAACAACAAAAATAAAGTCCTGGCCAGATGGCTTCACTGGGGCATTCTACCAAACATTTAGAGAATAATTGAAACCAATACTGTTTAAACTCTTCCAAAAGATAGAGAAGGAAGGAATACTCCCTAATTCATTTTATAAAGCAAACAGAACCCTGAGACCAAAACCAGACCGAGACAGCACAAGAGAAGAAAACTACAGGCTGATATCACTTATGAATATAGATGCAAAAATTCTCAACAAAATACTAGTAAACAGAATCCAACAGTATATTAAAGTGACCAAGTTGGATTTATTCCAGAAATGCAGGAATGGTTCAACATTAGAAAATCAACTGACGTAATATATCAGATCAATAGAACAAAGGAGAAGAACCACACAATCATGTCTATGGATGCAGAAAAAGCATTTGATAAAATCCAAGGCCCTTTCTTGATGAAAACGCAAAAGAAGATTGGAATATAAGGGAAATTCCTCAATCTGATTCAGGGTATATATTAAAAGCCAACAGTTACTTAATGAAGAAAGACTGAGAGCTTTTCCCTTGAAATCAGTAACAAGACAAGGATGCCCACTTTCATCACTTCTATTCAACACTGTATGAGAAGTCCTAGCCAGCAATAAAATAACAAAAATAAATAAAAGGTATCCAGACTGGAAAAGAACTAGTTTATCTCTATTCATGGATGATACGATCCTATATACAGAAAATCCCAAAGAGTCCACAAGAAAACTTTTAGAGCTAAGAGAAGAATTTAGCAAAGTTTCAGGGTACAATGTCAACAAATAAAAATCAGTTGGATTTCTGTACACCAGCAATAAGAAATCTGAAAGGGAAATTAGAGAAACAATTCCATTTACAATAGCATCTAAGAGAATAAAATACCTAGGAATAAATATAACCAGGGATGTGAAGGATTTATACAATGAAAACTATAAAACACTGCTGAAAGAGATTAAACAAGACTTAAATAAATGGAAAGATATTCCGTGTTCATGAACTGGGAGACTTAATATTGTTAAGATGTCAATACTACCTAAAGTGATTTATAGACTCAACATAAT
This sequence comes from Loxodonta africana, assembly GCF_030014295.1. Taxonomy (NCBI): domain Eukaryota; kingdom Metazoa; phylum Chordata; class Mammalia; order Proboscidea; family Elephantidae; genus Loxodonta; species Loxodonta africana. Next base: position 109,307,122 of record NC_087342.1, read on the forward strand.
CTCAATCAAAATTCCAATAGCCTTTTTACAGAAATAGAAAAACCAATCCTCAACTTTATACGGAATGGTAAGAGGCTGTGAATAGTTAAAACAATGTTAAAGGAGAAGAACGAAGTAAGAGGACTTGCACTTCCTGATTTTAAAACATACTATACAGCTACGGTAATAAACAGCCTGGTACAGGTATAACCATAGACACACAGACCAATGGAATAGAACTGAAAGTCCAGCTGAGAAACAAACCCATACATCTATGGTCAACTGATCTTTGACAAGAGTGCGAAGTCCATTCGGTAAGGAAAGAAGAGTCTCTTCGATATATGGTGCTGGGAAAATTGGATTTCCACACACAGACAAATGAAACAGGACCCACAAAAAACAAATTCAAAATAGATTAAGGACCTAAACGTGCAAACTAAAACCATAAAATTCTTCTAAAAAAAAAAAAAAAGCAGTGGCAATGCTGTCAGGCCTAGCTCTTAACAATGGATTATCTAATATAATAGCAAAAGCACAAATAGCAAAAGACAAACTAAATGGGACTTCATAAAAATTAAAAGCTTTTGTTTATGAAAAAACTTAACCAAAAAAGTAGAAAGACAAGCTACTGACTGGGAGAATATCTTCGGGAACCATGTATCCAACAAGAATCTGATAACCAAAATATAAGTTTTATATATAAAACTTTGATAATTTAACCACAAAAAGGCAAATAACCCAATCATAAAATGGGCAAAGGATTTGAATAGACATTTCACCAAAGAGGACATTCAAATGGCCACCAAACACATATGCTCGGCATCATTAGCCATCAGAGAGATGCAATTCAAAACCACAATGAGATACTATTTCACTCCCAATAAGATGGCTATGATAAAAAAAATCAAAAAATTAAAAAAAAAGAAAATAACAAATGTTGGCAAGGATATGGGAAAACGGAACCCTTACCCATTGCTGGTGGGAATGGAAAATGGTACAGCTATTGTGGAAACAGTGTGGCAGCTCCTCAAAAAGCTAAAAATAGAACTACCTATAATACAGCAATTCCGCCCCAGGTACATACCTAGAAGACTTGAAAGCAGAGACTTGTACATCAGTGTTCACTGCAGCACTACTCACAAGAGCCAAAACAACCTAAATGCCCATCAACAGATGAATGGATAAACAAAATGTGGTACTTACATACAATGGAATACTACTCAGCCAGTACGAGAAATGAAGTCTTGATAAATGCTATAATATGGATGGAGCTGGAAGACATTATGCTGAGTGAAAAGAGTCAATTACAAAAGGATAAATATTATATGCCCTCACTTATATAAAAACATAAGCAAAGGCAAATGTATAGGGAAAAAAGTTTATTAGTGGTTACCAGGGGTGCGAGGAAGGGGAAAAATGGACATTAACGGTGATGAAAAATCACATTGATTAAGGGTAGGGTTGCACAGCCAATTGTTGTAATTGCTACCAATAAGATGTATTCTTGTAAAAAGGTGAATTGGCAAAAGTTGTGTGATAGATATATTTACAACAACAACAAAAAGAGTAGCTGCTGAGCCTGCTCACACACAGCCAAACCCCTCATGAGATTTGGTCCCTTGATTTGGAGGTTTAGGGTCATGGTTTCATGGAACGTCCCAGTTATTCGGCCTAATAACATTTTTAGTGCTTCCATTCTACCTCCTAGTTGTGTGTAGTGTCTGGGGTTTTAAAATTTTGCAAGCAGCCATTCAAGACATAACAATTGGTCTCTTTGCTTGGAATAACAGAGGAAGAAGAAGAGTCAAGAATAGGAGGAGGGTATGGAATGTGTAGCTAATCGCCTCCATGAACAACTGCCTCCTTTGCCACGAGACCAGAAGAACTAGAGAGTGTCCAGCTACCGTTACTGAACATTTTGATCAGAGATTCCATAGAAGCATTCTGATTAAAACGGGGAAAATACAGAATAGAATTTCAAATTCTCATGGATTTCAGACATTCTGGAGCCATGCAGGTTAAATGAACCCTTGAAACTACTGCCCTGAGATTACCTTTAAAAATTAAACCAAAAATATCCCTTATTCTTAAAACCAAACAGTAAGTTTAGCTTAACTCGTAAAGAATGTCTGCCTTGAGTATTATGCTCTTTTAAGCACTGGCTACACAGGATCAATTGACAACAGCAACTTGTAGGATTAGATAAGAACCATAGGGGACAGTGAATTTATGTTAATGGGGGAGGAACAATTCAGAAAAGGAGGGTGAGAATGCTTACACAACCTAAGAATGTAATCAATGTCACTAGAAATGGTTGAATCGATGTATGTTTTGCTCAACAGCAACAACAAAATGAATAAAATTATAATAAGAAAAAAAAAAACCTAGTCTTAACCTATAGCAAGTTTTGTACTGATACCATTCCCAGCGGTTTTAATAAAGATAGCAGATAACTGATAACATTCCCAATGCTTTTGTTAAAGACAGTAGTCAATGCTTCACTGAGTAATTGCTGTAATTTCCTGACCAGGTTTAGGATGGGGTCCCAGGAGAGTGCTGCACAAATGGTAGGTGCTCAAAAAACCTTACCTCCCTTTTGAAACATGACAGGCTGTAAACAAACAGTTAAATAGAAATAGCAGATGCTTATATCGGAGGCCTCTGTGTATCAATTCATATTCTCTTGGCCACACCTGTCCTTATTCCAGTCACTACTGTAGCAGTCAGTTCTGTACAGATTCTGATCAGTTTCATGCAGTGTGCAACTTGAGGGCCTTGCCTCACCTTAGTGCCTGTCTCTTTCCACCCCAGGCCTCTCTGCTGACACAGAGCAGATGCCCCTAGCACCCACTCAGTATTCATGCTTGCACAATCCTGAAGAACAGGAGAGTTAATCTGTGAGGAGAAATTTTGACCAGTAGGGGATGGGAGCCAATGAGTAAATGCTTCCCCCTTTCTTTCCCTGGATAGAAGGTCCTGTACCATATTTTGTACAGCTTCTCAGGCTATATTCCATGGGCTCTAGTAACCAAGTGCCATAGCAGGTGCCTGATTGATTGCTGATCTTTTTACTGACTCCATATCCTTTCATGCTTCACCCCACCTGGCCCCCATTCCTGCTCCTTGACTCACACCCCCCATTCAAGCACTTGCACTTAAGCTGCTGTCTCCGGACCTGCTTTCTGGGGAACCCAGGCTGAATTTGGCACTCAAATAAGATCTCCTTGACTATGTTTCATCAGATTTCAAATGTGGTCAACATTGCCCTTTTACAGCTTCAAAGGAAGACTCATACCTTTTAGAGGGAAGGTATCATTATGAATTAAATTCAACCAATCAGCTATATAAGTCAGCTACACAAATAATTCATTCAAGAATCAATGTGGTTCTCTTAGCCACGGAGCTGAAAATATGTCTCTCAGACAGCTCCTGGCAAGGGGCCAAGAGCAGGATGAAAATTTATGTTAGTTCATGAGCTCATCAAGACACTAAACTCAGTGAAACTGATTCAATATGTTAGGAATGAAGCTGACTGTCCAGGAACCATGAATATGTCACTGGCTCCCACAGACAGGATGTAGTCCAGTTCTCAGCCGGAGGCCTCTTCATTCATGGAGCGCCATTTTGTGCAGCTGGCACCCCTCCTGGTAAGCTGAGGGGCTCAGTCCACATTGCTGAGGTAGTCAACAGGGAGCGTTTACAGGCACTACCAGAAGCAGTGATGAAAGTGTGTTGTAGACGAGCCAGCACGCCACAGAGCAGGATCGTTGTGTACAAAGCGCCACCTGATGAAAGGGAATGTGGTGAGAAGTAGGCAGCATGTCAATAGCAGTGTGACATCTGAGGGGGCTGTGTGGTCCAAGGTTGGCCTCTTGCCATGTCCAAAGAGCCAAACAACGAGAGCTGTCAGCAGACAGTTCAACTTAAATCACCTTCTCCTTGACTTGCTCAGCGCATTTCTTCTCCAGGAACTCCAGCTCAGCAGTGCAGCATATGTAGCTGCGTGCGGAGGCTTACCCATACTCTGGGACCAGTGATTACCCTGTAACAGCCTCAAGGTTCCTAAAACTCCAGGGAACTACGCTTTGCAACTCTTCTGAATAAAAGTGCACATATTCCAGCGTTATCTTCCTCCTAGCACTGTAGGCAATTTTAAAGGCAATGAGGCAACGTAGAAAAGGGCAGGAGAAGGGTAAAAAGAGGTGAGGATGAAGACAGAGCTGCAACATTTACATAGCATTTTGAAAGTCGGCTCTCTCTATTCACATTTTACTTTGACTACTCTCACAGTTATCATACTCTGGTTGACATGACAGTATTCACACTAGTGAGTTCTATTCCAGAATTCTCAGCCCTGAGAATTCTGAAATGTTTCTGGAAGTCTCCTTAAGTCTTTACTCTAATGCCACCTTCTCAATGAGACCTACCCCAGCTTCCCTATTGAAAATTCCAACTCCCTCTCCCACTCATAATCTCCTACGCCCTGCCCTATTTTTTTTCTTTTTCTTCGTAGTACTCCTAGCATACTATATAACTTATTTATTATTCTGCTTATGATCTCTCTCCTTTAGCTATAGTATTTCATAGGCAGGGATTTTTGTTGTGTTTGCTGATGTACTCCTATACCTAGAACAGGACCTGGTATATAATAAAAAAAAAAAAAACGTATATAATAAGCACTCAGTAAAAAAAAAAAAAAAAAAAAAAAAATTTTTTTTTTTCAGTAAATACTAACTGAAAAAAGAAATTCCACCCCCTCAAATGGCAATTTCTGTTTCTTTCACCCACTCAAGACCTAGCTTGTACCTACCCCTGTGGTTCCAAATACCCATTTAGAGAAACAGTATTTTTAATTCATTAATTAGCAATTTATTAATTATTATTTATTAGCACCTACTATATACCCAACACTGTGCTTAGTGCTGGGAAAAGAAACATGAAGAAGACAGCATCCTGCATTTAAAGAGCTTAGGGTTAGTTGAGGAGATGTTCACAAACATATCCTATTGTCATATGTATGATGCACTAAGTACAATGTTAAAGAAAAGCACGAGGTCTTAAGGAAATACAGAGGAGGGGCATACGTGTCTAGAGGATCAGCTAAGGTCCCTGAAGGAATCAAACCCCTGGTGAGCTGAGGTTTCAAGTCTCAGGGGACATTAGGTACAGGACATAGGTGAGGGGGTCATGGTGGTCGTTGAGAACAATAAATCTCAAAGCTCAAATAGCTAAGTTCAAAAGGTAATAGGATCTATCTGTATGGGATCAAATTGACAGCAGCAACTGAAAAGATTAGATAGGAACCTTAGGGGGCAGTGAGTTTATGTTAATGGGGGAGGAACAACTCAGAAAAGGAGGGTGAGAATGGTTGCCAGGCTGGAAGAATGTAACAAATATCACTGAAATGTAAATGTAGTAACTTGAATTGGTGTTGTATTTTTGCTGTGTATATTCTCAACAAAAACAAAAATAAATTATTTTTAAAAAAACATAATTTGGGACTGCTTTACTATCGTATCATTCATCCATTCATTCATGCATTCATTTATTCAACATATACTTGTTATACTCCTATTCTGTACCAAGATGCAAATTCAGCAGTAAACAAAACCAGACAAGAATTCCTGCCTTTGTAGAGCTCACACTCTAGTGGGGGGATACTGATAATAAATAAAAGAAGTAAGTCAATTATATTAGAAGATAAGCTCTATGGACAAGAACAGAACAAGGAAGGAGGTGGGGAGTGCTGACAGATGCATTGCAACGCTTTGCAATGCACTGCAACAATTGCAACCACCTCTCTTTGGATCACCTCCTCATATCCTCTGTTGGAAATCTTCCTGAAAGATGATGGTGGCCAGCCTCTGACTTGAGCAGCTTTTTTAAAACAAGCAGGAGGAAGGAAAGAAGTCTTCATACATTACAGTAATTGTAACAGTAATTACATTTTCTATTAAATCCTGTGAAAGCCCTAAAGTAATTATCTAACAAATAAACAAAAGAGCCCTCAGCAACAGGCAACAGACAAAGATGTTAAGAGAAGGCCCAGTGCAGTGACTCGGAGCACAGCTCTGAGCCAAGCCACCTGGGTCTGGGTCCCAGCTCTCGCCCTTCTGGCTGTCTGAGTCAGGCAGTTCCTTAATTTCACTTTCCTCAACCATGGAACAGGGACTTTGCTAACAGCACTTACTTCAAATAGGGTTGGGAAGATTCGATGGATGATATAGGTAAAATATTTAAATACAGAGGCTGGCAAGCAATAAGTGCTGAATAAATGTTAACTATTATAACAGCCAAATATGGGTTTCTAATAATCATTGAGAGCCTTCAACAATGACCCCAGTGAACCTAAACTCTTACCTTAGACAAACTGGCCCACTTCACAGCACAAAATGTGAGAAGTGTGAATTATGGGGAGGGGAAAGGCAAGTGAGAGTGAATAGGGGGTGGGGATGCTCTTTCAGCAGAGTCCATGGTGGAATGGGACCAAAATGGCCAAGTGCAGAACTGCTGCATGAGGGGGAGAGAGGGGAAGAAAAGCTGGCTGATAATATGAAGTATGGTGTAAGTAGGATAGGCCCGCAAGATGAGAAGAAGGAACTTACTATGTCATATAAAGATTAAGTTGGAGAAATTTTGAGATTTAGTCTGGAAAAGTGAGGATCTGGAAGTTGGGTGAGGACCCAACAGATACCTCTAAAGAGCAAAAGTATTTTTATGGCAAAGAAAAAACAGATGTGCTCTGTTTGCTTACAGAGCACATTACGACTACGAAAGGGGGTTGGAGTTATGGGGCTGTAGAAAAAACACAAATAATAATGAAAAGGGTGTCAGTAAGCAGGGAGGGCTACATCACTGGAGGAAACAAGCAGAGCTGAAATACCGGAGGGAAGATGGCTACACCAACTAACCTAACCTAAACCTAATCCGCTGCTGTCAAATCTGTCTTGACTCATAATGACCCCATAGGACAGAGTAGAACTGACTGTTTCCAAGGGGCAGCTAGTGGACTTGAACTGCCAACCTTTTAGCAGCCAAATGTTTATCTACCGCACCACCAGGGCTCTGCTACATCAACGAGGTTTCCCTAATTGCCTCTAAAGCCCTTGCTAACTCTGAAATCTTGATTTAAAATCTCAACTACCAATTGCTGTTGAGATGACCCAACTCATGGTGACCCCATATGTGTCAGAGTACAACTGTGTTCCATAGGGTTTTCAATTGCTGATTTTCGGAAGTAGATCACCAGGTCTTTCTTCTAAGGCATCTATGGGTAGACTTGAACCTCCAACCTTTCAGTTAGCAGCTAAGCGTGTTAATTGTTTGCACCACCCACGGACTCCAAAACCTCAACGAAAGAGACAAAACATAATGGGAAGGTCTGGAGGAATCTGAGCTTGAAAATAAATTTAGTAAAATCAAAACTGATCAATAGCAAAGAGATGAGGTAAGCCTGATGTTAAGAAGAAGTGTGCAGAAATGTAGTCAGGAGGCGATGATAATACAGGCCATGAACACCATCCAAAATGTTGTTTCACTTAATCCTCACCATAATCTCGGAAGGCCAACATTACCCTTATCACCATTTCACAGATGAGCAAAGAGAGTCTTGCCACACATAATGCTAGCAAGAACAGACCTGAAACTTGAGCCTTATTTTCTGACTTCTAGTCCAGCATTCTTTCCAGTCTACCCTACAGAGTTTCAATGTAGGATTAAGGAATAGGGGTTAAAAAAAAAAAAAAAGGAGACATGATTGTTAAAAGAATTGTAACAGACTCCTGATTTCTCTGTCCCTGTTTTCTTCTTTCTCCTGTCTAAGCTATAATCCTGGAGCAACATGATCTTCCTAACTTATGGTTTTTAATACTCTGGGGATTCCCCATGGTTCATGGAATTAATTGCAAATTCTCTGGCTGGTGCTCAAGGTCATCCTTTGCATGACCTAGCCTCACTCTACGGTATTACCTTCCACTGCTCCCTGCATATACCCGGAACAGTACATACTGTTACTGCCACACTGATTTTGAATATATTGAAAGATATCCATGCTGGTTAATAAACAGCTGCTGTTCCCAAGCTGCCTGAGTCCCCACCACTACCACACTAGACCCTCCCCCAAGTCTCATCAGGCCTCCCCACAATCCAGCAACCAAAAAGTTAATGTGTGGTACAACAGGGCATATCCAAGATTCAGTTTCCATTGCCACAGCCAGTGTTAGTACCTTACTGATTGTTATATATTTTTAATACCAGCCTCTATACTCTGCCTTTCAGGGATGTAAGAATGCTTGCTCTTTCTGGAGTAAACCTTCTTATCTCTTTACTTATTCACATATATTTTCCTACACTTGAAATATAGCCATCACTTAGCTATATCTACCAAAATTGTTCCCACTCTAAAGGTTCATCTAAACAGGAGCTGCAAACTCAAACACCCACAGGAATGTCACACAAATGCGGAGTAGGCCAAGTCTAAGACAACAGAGAGTGGGAGGGGAGAGAAATGGACAGTTCATGCTCCATTGAAAATAACCAATCCAAGTCATCTTGAGCCAACTGTTGCCATGTGGAATGCAGATCCAGTGATGCCAGCTCTATCAATCTTTGAAGAGAAGCAGAGATGTGGTTTTTTTTTCCTTAAATTGTGTTCTAGGTGAAAATTTACAGCTCAAATTAGTTTCTCATTCAAAAATTTATACACAAAATGTTTTGTGACATTGGTTGCAATCCCCACAATGTGTCTGCAATCTCCCCCTTTCCCTTTACGGGATGTAGATTTTAAATGTAAAATCTCCATAATTTTTCAAGGCTAACTAATTAAATTTAATGAAAAAACACTGTGCAGGTCACATAAAACCCACTTATGGATCTGGATCACAGGTGGCCATTTAGCAACTTCCAATCTTAAAATGCTACCTTTTAGGAGGCGGGGCCAAGATGGCGGAGTAGTCAGACGCTTCCAGTGGTCCTTCTTAAAACAAAGACCGAAAAAACAAGTGAATCAATTATATATACCACAAGCTAGGAGCCCTGAACAGCAAAAGCAAAGGTATGAAATTGATCAGAGCAGCAGGGGCGGGGAGGGACGGTTCAGAAGTGGTGAGGAGTTGCCAGACTTGACTCAGTGGGAACTGGCACCCCTCAGCCCCAATCCCCTGGTGAGACCACAGTGGGGCTGGCGGTAGCGTTTGAGATGTGGCTTCCTTAGCCACAGAGAGCCAGTAGCACAGTGTTTACTCATACCTCTGGAATCAGCAAAAAACACCTCTCTCCACATAAGATAAGTGATTGTGTCTAATTCACCACATGGATCTAATAGTTCCCCTTCTGAAAGAACTCTCTCCCATTTATCTGATCCTTCCTCCCTCTGCCCCAAGCTGGCTTTAGTGACAGTCGATTTCCCTGGGCCTGAGACAGGTCCTGCTGCGCACTCTGAGCTGTTTGCCCAGCCCGGGAGAAGGAACAAATTAACAAACGGGAGAAAAATAATCTGCCAGCTCCCCTAAACTGGTAACTTAGGGCAGGAGTGGTTCCTGTCCATGAAAAAATGGTCCACAGACTTTGAATGCCTTTCACCCCTGCATGGACACTTGTGGCCTAATTTCAACAACTAGGCCGTTGTTGTTATATTGCAAGGGTATATGTGCCTGAGGTCTGACTTTAACTGTTTCAGCTGTGCGGTGGAGAGGTGGGTGTTTGACATTTGACACCACTCTGCCTGTTAAGCAGGGTGCTCACCTACACACATCAGGAGCCTGAGGACTGGTGGCCCCACCCATGTCACCTAGTCACCCACGACAGGGGTCCATGGATAAGTGGTGCCTCCCAGTCCTTACAATTAAAAGCATTGGGTGCCTATGATACGGCTGCAGAGCCCACCCACCTGTGCACTCTAGAGAACAGGGACGTGCCTTTCTCACAGACATTCAGGGAAAAAATTGCCAGCCAAGAATCATATATCCATCAAAATTGTCTCTCAGATATGAAGGCGAAATTAGGATATTTCCAAATAAACAGAAGTTTAGGGGATTTGCAAAAACCAAACCAAAAGAACAAGGAATACTAAAGAGAGTTCTCTGGTTAGAAAATCAATAACATCGGGTATCAACCCAAGACTAGAATATAGGACAGGGTAACCAGATATCAACCCAGATTGGGAAATCACAAAAATAAATCAACATAAAAAAAGATCAAAACAGGGAAAAAGCGATGTCATCATGTAAAAGGTGATAACATTAAATCAATAAAAAGGGACTAAAAAACGTAGTAATAGATCTTTCAAATGGAGAGGAAGTCAAGGCCATATAGGAAGATAAAAATTTGGTTTAAACTTAGAAAAATAGGGGTAAATAATAAGGTAACCACAAAGGAAACTAACAATCCTACACATCAAAATAAAATGCAAGAAAAACATACAGACTCAGCAAAAACAAAATCAACAACAATGAAAAAGAAGAAAAGACAATTTATAACAAAAAAACTACTCAGCACAAAAAATTAAGTAGAAAAAAGAAAATGTCAACAACACACAAAAAAGGACATCAAAATGACAGCACTCAGCTCATACCTATCTGTAATTATTCTCAATGTAAATGGACTAAATGCACCAATAGAGAGACGGAGAGTTGCAGAATGGATTAAAAAAAAATGATCTGTTCATATGCTGCATACAAGAAACATACCTTAGACTTAAAGATACAAACAAACTAAAATACAAAGGCTGGAAAAAAAAAAAAAAAAACTATATCAAGCAAACAACAATCAAAAAACAGCAGGAGTGGCAATACTAATTTCTGACAAAATAGACTTTAAAGTTAAATCTACCACAAAGGGTACAGAAGGACATTATATAATGATTAAAGTGACAAAATACCAGGAGGGTATCATCATATTAAATATTTACACACCCAACAACAGGGCTTCAAGATATATAAAACTAACTCTAACAGCACTGAAAAGAGAGATAGACAGCTCCACAATAATAATAGACTTCAACACACCACTTTTACTGAAGGACACAGCATCCAGAAAGAAGCTCGATAAAGACACGGAAGATCTAAAAGTCACAATCAACCAACTTGACCTCACAGACATATACAGAACACTCCACCCAACAGCAGACAAGCATACTTTCTTTTCAAACACACATGGAACATTCTCTGGAATAGACCACGTAGTAGATCATAAAGCAAACCTTAACAGAACCCAAAACATCAAAATATTACAAAGCATCTTGTCTGACCACAAAGCCATAAAACTACAAATCAATAACAGAAAAATCAGGGAAATGAAATCAAACATATGGAAACTGAACAACACCTTGCTCAGCAATGACTGGATTATGGAAGAAATCAGAATAAAGAAATTCATAGAATCAAATGAGAATGGAAACACTTCCTATCCGAATCTCTGGGACAAAGCTAAAGCAGTGCTCAGATGTCAATTTATAGCAATAAATGCACACATTCAAAAAGAAGAAAGGGCCAAAATCAAAGAATTATCCTTATGACTTAAACAAAGAGAAAAAGAGCAGCAAAAGAAACCCTCAGGAACCAGAAGAAAGCAAAATAAAAATTAGAGCAGAATTAAATGAAATAGACAACTGAAAACAATTGAAAAAGTTAACAAGACCAAAAGCTGGTTCTCTGAAAAAATTAACAAAATTGATAAACCACTGGTGAGACTGACAAAAGAAAAACAGGAGACAAGAGATGAGGCAAATAACCTGAATAAGAAATGAGATGGGTGATATCACAACAGAACCAACTGAAATTAAAGAATCATATCAGATTACTGAAAAAATTGTACTCTAACAAATTTGAAAACTTGGAAGAAATAGGCAAGTTTCTAGAAACACACTACCTACCTAAACTAACACACAGAACAACTAAATAAACCCATAAAAAAAAGAAGAGATTGAAAAGGTGATTAAAAACTCCCGACAAAAAAAGCCCTCGCCCTGAGGGCTTCACTGGGGAATTCTGCCAAACTTTCAGAGAAGAGTTAACGCCACTACTACTAAAGGTATTTCTGAGCATAAAAAAAGGATGAAATACTCTCAAACTCATTCTATGAAGCCAGCATTTCCCTGATACCAAAACCAGGTAAAGACACCATAAAAAAAGAAAGTTACAGGCCTATATTCCTCATGAACTTAGATGCAAAAATGCTCAACAAATTCTAGCCAATAGAATTCAACAACATATCAAAAAAATAATTCACCTTGACCAACTGGGATTCATACCAGTTATGCAGAGATGGTACAACATTAGAAAAACAATTAACATAATCCATCACATAAATAAAACAAAAGACAAGAACCACATGATCTTATCAATTGATGCAGAAAAGGCATTTGACAAAGTCCAACACCCACTCATGATAAAAACTCTCAGCAAAATAGGAATAGAAGGGAAATTCCTCAACATATTAAAGGGCATTTATACAAAGCCCACAGCTAACATCATCCTAAATGGAGAGAATTCGAAGGCATTTCCCTTGAGAATGGGAACCAGACAAGTATGCCCTTTATCACCACTCTTATCCAACATTGTGTTGGAGGTTCTAGCCAGAGCAATTAGGCTAGATAAAGAAATAAAGGGCATCCAAATTAGCAAAGAAGAAGTAAAAGTATCTCTACTTGTAGATGACATGATCTTATACACAAAAAACCCTAAAGAATCCTCAAGAAAACTACTGAAACTAATAGAAGAGTTCAGCAGAGTATCAGGATACAAGATAAACATACAAAAATCAGTTGGATTCCTCTACACCAATGAAGAAAATGTTGAAGAGGAAATCACCAAATCAATACCATTTACTTTAGCCCCCAAGAAGATAAAATACTTAGGAATACATTTAAAATTTAAAAGGCCTAATCAAAGAAAACTACAAGACGCTATTGCAAGAAACCAAAAGAGACCTACATAAGTGGAAAAATATACCTTGTTCATAGATAGGAAGGCTCAACATTGTAAAAATGTCTATTCTAAACAAAGTGATCTATAGATACAATTCAAATAACCAATGACTTTTTTTTTTTTAAAACTAATTCTTATTGTGCTTTAAGTGAAAGTTCACAAATCAGGTCAGTTTCTCATATAAAAATTTATATATACCTTGCCATACACTCCTAATTGGTCTCCCTCCAATGAGGCAGCACAGTTCTTCCCTCCAACGACATTTTTTAATGAGATGGAGAAACAAATCACCAACTTCATATGGACGGGAAAGAAATCCCTGATAAGTAAAGCATTACTGAAAAAGAAAAACAAAGTGGGAGGCCTCACACTACTTGATTTTAGAACATATTACACTGCCATAGTAGACAAAACAGCCTGGTACTGGTACAACAACAGATACATAGACCCATGGAACAGAATTGAGAATCCAGATATAAATCCATCCACATATGAGCAGCTGGTATTTGACAAAAGCCCAACGTCAATTAAATGAGGAAAAGACAGTCTCTTTAACAAATGGTGCTGGCATACCTAGATATCCATCTGCAAAAAAAAAAAAAAAAAATGAAACAAGACCCATACCTCACACCATGCATAAAATCTAACCCAAAATGGATCAAGACCTAAATATAAAATCTAAAACAATAAAGATCACAGAAGAAAAAAAAAGAACAACGCTAGGAGCCCTAATACATGACATAAAAAACATACAAAACATTACTAATGATCCACAAACACTAGAAACTAGATAACTGGGAGTTCCTAAAAATCAAACACCTATAGTCATCCAAACTTCACCAAAAGGATAAAAAGATTACCTACAGACTGGGAAAATGTTTTTGGCTACAATTCCGACCTGTGTCTGACCTCTAAAATCTACACGATGCTGCGAAAACTCAACAACAAAAAGACAACCCAATTAAAAAATGGGCAAAGGAGGTGAACAGGCACTTCACCAAAGAAGACATTCAGGCAGCTAACAGATACATGAGGAAATATTCACCATCATTAGCCATTAGAGGAATGTAAATCAAAACTACAATGAGATAGTATCTTACCCCAACAAGGCTGGCTTTAATCCAAAAAACACAAAATAATAAATGCTGGAGAGGATGTAGAGAGGCTGGAACACTTATATGCTAACCCAAAAAACCAAACCCACTGCCGTCGAGTCGATTCTGACTCATAGCAACTCTATAGGACAGAGTAGAACTGCCCCATAGAGTTTCCAAGGAGCCAAACTGCCAACCTTTTGGTTAGCAGCTGTAGCACTTAACCACTACGCCACCAGGGTTTCCACTTATACACTGCTGGTGGAAATGTAAAATGGTACAACCACTTTGGAAATAGATTTGGTACTTCCTTAAAAAGCTAGAAATAGAGCTACAATACGATCCAGCGATACCACTCCTTGGAATACATCCTGGAGAAATAAGAGCCTTCACACCAACAGATAAATGCACACCCATGTTCCTTGTTGTGCTGTTTACAACAGTAAAAAGATGGAAGCAACCAAGGTGCCCATCAATGGATGACTAGATAAATAAATTATGGTAAATTCACATAATGGAATACTACGGATCGATAAAGGACAATGAATCCGTGAAACATCTCACAACATGGAGGAATATGGAAGGAATTATGCTGAGTGAAATTAGTCAGTTGCAAAAGGTCAAGTATTGTATGAGCCACTATTATAAGAACTGAAGAAAAAGTTTAAACACAGAAGAAAATATTCTTTGAAGGTTATGAGGGTGGGGAGGGAGGGAGAGTGGAATTTGCTAATTAGATAGTAGACAAGAACTATTTTAGGTGAACGGAAAGACAGCACTCAATATAGGAGCGATCAGCACATCTGGACTAAACCAAAAACAAAGAAGTTTCCTGAATACAACCAAACATTTTGAAAGCCAGAGTAGCAGAGATCGGGATTTGGGTACCATGGTTTCAGGTGACATTTAGGTCAACTGGCATAGCAAAATGTATTAAGAAAACGTTCTGCATCCCAGTTTGGTGAGAGGCATCTGGGGTCTTAAAAGCTAGCAAGTGGCCATCTAAGATGCATCAATTGGTCTCAACCTACCTGGAGCAAAGGAGAATGAAGGACACCAAAGACATATGGTCAAGATGGCCCAAGAGACAGAAAAGGCCACATAAACCAGAGACTACATCAGCCCGAGACCAGAAGAACTAGATGGTGCCCAGCTACCATTAATCACTGCCCTGACAGAGAACACGAGAGAGAATTCCTGATGGAGCAGGACCATGGGATGCAGATCTCAAATTCTCATAAAAAGACCAGACTTAACATTGAGACTGAGACTAGAGGGACCCTGGATGCCATGGTCCCTGGACCGTTTGTTAGCCTAAGACTGGAACTATTCCTGAATCCAACTCTTCAGACAGGGATTGAACTGGATTATAAGATTGAAAATGATACTGGTGAGGAGTGAGCTTCTTGGCTCAAGTAGACACATGAGACTATGTGGGCAACTCCTGTTTGGAGGCGAGATGAGAAGGCAGAGGGGGACAAGGGGTAGTTGAATGGACATGGGGAATACAGGGTGGAGAGGAGGAATGTGCTGTCTCGTTAGGGAGACAGCAGCTAGGAGTACATAGTAATGTGTGTATAACCTTTTGTATGAGAGACTGACTTGATTTATAAACTTTCACTTAAAGCACAATTAAAAAAAAAAAGTTACCTTTTAGACGAAACTGGTCCTCATTCATCCAACTGGAAAGTAGTAATGCTTCCTGGAAGTCCCATGATACTGAGTTTGCACCTTTCTCGTGGCATTTATACTATTGAGCCCTGCTAGATTTTTTAAAGATATTTTATTTTTGTTGTTGAGAATATACACAACAAAAACACACACCAATTCAAGTTCCTACATGTACAATTTAGTGACATTGATTACATTCTTTAAGTTGTACAACCATGGTTGTGTTGTTGTTGTTAGGTGCCTTCGAGTTAGTTTCAACTCATAGTGAAACCATGCACAACAGAATAAAACACTGCCCGGTCCTGAGCCATCCTTCCAATCACTGTTTTGCTTGAGCCCATTGTTGCAGCCTATGCCAATCCATCTCGTTGAGGGTCTTCCTCTTTTCCACTGACCCTGTACTTTACCAAGCATGATGTCTGTCTCCAGGGACTGATCTCTCCTGACATGTACAACCATTATTACCCTCCTTTTCTGAGTTGTTCCTTCCCCAGTAATATAAACTCACTGCCCCCTAATGTTCCTATATAATGTTTCAAGTTGCTGTTGTCAATTTGTGATCCCATATAGATAGTTCTTAAAAGAGCATAATGCTCAAGGAAGACATGTACTACAAGTTTTTGGTTTTAAGAAGATTTCAGGGGATATTTTAGATTTAAGGTTTAAATATTATTTTAGAGCACAACAATTGGTTTCTATTCTCCTGGAGCAACAGATGAAGAAGTAGAGTAAGGAGTGGGAGGAGAAAATGGAATATGTGGCCAATTGTTTCCATGAACAACTGTCTCCTTTATCATGAGACCAGGAGAACTGGATGGCTCCCAGCTACCATTACAGAACATTTTGCTCAGAGATTCTATAGTAGAATCCTGATCAAGAGTGGGAAATTTTTAAATTTTCATAAAATTCAGACTTTCTGGAGTCATGGAAGCTGGACTATCCTCCAAAACTATAGCCCTGCTAGATTTTAGGACTTTGGATAATGAGTTTTTTTTTAATACTTTGGGGGTTACACAGTACTCTATTCATATTAGGTTCATATAAACAGTTTCTGAACTTGGATTTTATAGAAGAAAGAACTCAAAATATTTGTCTTTGCTTAAATGTGAAGTCAATAAAAAGAACTGATGAGTAAAGATTCTAAGCCTAATGACGATAATTGCCTAGAATTGCATAGGTGAATCAAGTAGAAGGTTCAAGATAAAGTTGAGGCATTCAGAGTCTCTTATACTGGGCTCATTCAGAATTCAAGAGCTTGAAGTACTTTTGAGTTCAGTTCTCTTCCATGTACAAGAAAGAATCTGGAGCTGGGACACCATCAGGAAGTCTTTATTTCTGTGCTCAGGGGCATGAAAAAGAACAGCCATTTATTGAGTGTCTATATGCTTCTGTACATTCTTATTCCACCCTTACGACAATCTGAATAGTAGCATTATTGTAATAACTCTACAGATGAGAAAACTGCTACTCAGAGATAAACACTGCCAAGACTCAAAGGGAGTAAGTGTTATGGTTAACTTACAGTAAAGATTGGTCTGGCTTTAAAGCCCATTCCCTATTCATGCTGCCCACTACCTGTCTAGAGATGGTTCATTCCAACAGATGGCCAGAGAGATTAACTTGCCCAAAGCCTCAGCAGCCTGAAGACCTGCACCCAGCACTTCTGCCTCCTGGTTCAGTGCACCTTCTGTCTCCCCACAGCCCATTCGCAACAGCTGTATCATGAGCTCCTCTGTATCTACTAAGGGTGGAGGAAGGTTCAAGACATCTTAGTACCCATACAGACAGAAACTTGCTGGCTTATTCTACTTAACTCAAGTCCCATCTAATGGCTGTGAAGGACGTGAATTGGACTCTGGATCTGATTATAAATGGTCTTACCATCTGCTAATAAAGATCCATCTGCAAATAGACAGAACTACTCAAGTAGCAGGTAGCAGTTCAGAAAGTGGGGTAGGTGTGGGGTTGTGTTCATTTAGTATGGAAAAACCACAAGTGCCAAGGCATGGAGAAGCAGGCTGCAGGGCTCTAAGCTCACCAGCTGAGCTAGAAGGGAGCCAGCCAGACTGGACAGTGCCTAGTGCCTGCCATGCCTTCCAAACCCCAAATCAGAGCCTACCTTTTCTATGAAATATTGATAAACTTCTCCTAAGACTGTGTGTTTTGAGGTCTCATTAACTCCTTTTGGACCGTTATTTACCTTATGTGAACTTTGGGACTTGAGTTCTCAAGTCATTTATTTAAAGGGTGCAACTGTCACCTGAACTGAAAATTGCTCGCTGTCCCTCAATATCCACTTTCTTCTTCTGTTTATAACAGAATCTTGATTTTTGCCTGGGCACAGGATTGCCCAGGAAAAAGGCAGTATTTCTCAGCCTCTCTTGCAGCCAGATGGGTCTAGGTGCCCATGTGCTAACCAGTTGAACTTGAAAGGAAGTGATATGTGGAACTTCTGGAACATGCCCTGCTAGGTGGAAGGGTAAGCCCCCTCTTTTCCATCTTTCTCCATTCTGTTGCTTAAAACAAAGCCAGCAACAAACTCAAGCATTGTTAGTCATTACCTCATCCAGCATTTATTCAGCACCTACTAAAGGAGATCACTGCACTGGGGCAAGACTGATAGCCATGATGGCAACAGTTAATGACAAGAACATAACAGCAAATTTTTCTGTCTGTCTGCTTTGTATATGGTAAACTCAAAGAATTTTTGCCTCTGTGAAAATATTTACTCTCAGAAGGGACCCAGAATATTCTAGGTCCAGTATTTGACATCACTGAATTTCTATTTTCAAGTTGTTAGAAAGTTGGGGAGACATCAGGGACTAATTTTTTGGATAAAGGACATCCACCTGTGATTGTAAGCTTGCCTCCTTCCCCCATAGACTAAGTGATTCCCCATGGACAGGACCAGGGTTTGTATCCCTGATTTTAGACTCCTAATCCTAGAAGACAATCAATACTTGCCTGCTGAACTGAATGTACTTTCTGAATACAGTATCTCTGGTGTATGGCAAATGTATACGCCCCACCCTCAAAACACCTGGCTGAATGGCAACTTAATGGCATCCTCAAGATGGCTGCTTTTCTATTGTGATTTCCTTCTCTTTAAAAAGAAAAGACAGGAATAACTAGAAAACCATAAACATAAATCCAGGATATATATCACAAGCCCTCATCATCTCTGGCTGGGACTGCTGCAGCTACCTGCTCTCTGCTCCCCTCTTTGCAGTGCTACCCTTCATATAACCACACTTTACACTACAGCCAGAGAGAACTTTCAGGCCTATCAGTAGGATGGACACTCCTCTGCTTAAATGCTTCCCACAGCCTAATCCAGCTGGAACAAAGCATAAGGACCAAACTCCTTTATGATGTGACTCCGGCCTCACATTCACCCAGAGCTTCACTTCCCCAGAATTCTCCACTCTTTCTGGCATTTCTGTATAATCTCAAGTCTACCCAGAGCTCCACTTCCCAGAATTCTCCACTCTCTCTGGCATTTCTGTATAATCTCAAGTCTACCCAGAGCTCCACTTCCCAGAATTCTCTACTCTCTCCAGCATTTCTGTATAATCTCAAATCTACCCAGAGCTCCACTTCCCAGAGTTCTCCACTCTCTGGCATTTTTGCTTTGGTGCAGGCTCTGTCCTCTCTCAGGAATACTATCCTATTCCCATCTCTTCTTCACCTGGTGAGCACCCACGTACCTGTAAATCTGTACCTCAACCATTACCTCCTTGAGGAAGTCTTCCTTCATCATCTCAAACCACCTCTTATGGGTTTCCATAGTATGTTGGGCTTACTCAAACCATGGCACTTTCTAAACTTTTAATATCTATTTACTACTTTCACTTCTTCAGCAGCCTAGACCGAACTCCTTTGGGCAGGAAACATGCCTCTAATTACTGAATTCCCAGGGGCTGAAGCAGTGCCTACAAAGCCCAAGCCCATTGCTGTTGAGTTGATTCCAACTCATAGTGACCCTATAGGACAGAGTAGAACTGCCCCATAGAGTTTCCAAGGAGCACCTGGTGGATTCGAACTGCCAACCTTTTGGTTAGCAGCTGTAGCACTTAACTACTATGCAACCAGGGTTTCCAGTTACTTAAATAGAGAATATTATTTGCTGAGTGCTACAAAGTATGGCATATCTCCTTACAAAGTGAGAATATAAAATAGACCATCCACTATCGCTCTCATTAATAATTCAGATTTACTGCGTATTTATTCAGGCAGTGAACAGTAGGCCTTTTAGCTTTAAAAAAAAATTTTTTTTTAAGTATAACAGAATTATTTACTAGCTTTATGATACAAGTTAATAAGCAGTCAGTAGTAGGTGCACATGGCAGAATACAGAGCTTTTGGGGCAAGATGCCCATTAAGTAAAAAAAGAGAAATTTAGCCCAGCTTGGATAATTAATCTAATTTTCACCTATCTCCACAGTGTTCAAGTTGAAACGGGCACTGAAGGTCAACATTTAGAGTCTTACAATTATAGTTTAGCATTAATGTGGTGAAACCAGTCTATGACTCTATTTAAAATTCCTACTCAGAGGTGTTTAAACATTTTCAAGAATTCTGAGCACAATCTCTCTTTTCCTTAATGGGAAGCTTGCCCTAAAACCTCTGTATTCTGCCATGTATACCTTTCTCTGAATGCTTATTAAAACTGATCTTGGATCTGAAAAAAACATAGACCATCCTTTCAAAGAAGGTATTGAGAATTGGAGTCTATCATTTGTTTGTTCCACACATATTTTCTCCATATGACTACATGTTAGTTTCTAGGGACACAGCAGTGGACAAAGAGAAAAGTCCCTGCCCTCATGAAGCATACATTCTAATGGGTGGAGACAATGAATAAATGGATAAACATATCAAGTGTCACTTTGTGATAAGTGCTGTGATGACAAATAAGACAGGGTGAGGGATGGAGACCAGCCAGTGCGGTATACTATTTTAGATATGGTGGTCAAGGAAAGGTTCTGTGATACCTGAGGAGGAAGGCAGGTGGATGCCGTGAGGAAGAACATCCTGAGCAGAGAGCAAAGCAAATGCAAAGTAAGATGGATGCTTGGTACGTGCAGGGAGCTAAGTGGTTAGAGCTGGGTGTCAGGAGAGAAGACACACAGGAGATGAGGTCAACAAGGATGTTGAGGGACTAGACAGGGAGAGAAAACCTGCTTTTCCATTTAGGCTGCTTCCCTTTTCAGTACCTCAGTCAACACCAACAACTTCCTTGGGGCTTCAACTCCCACTTCCACCTTCAGTGACTGAATGGGGACACTTCTTATTTATCCAGACCCCTCTTTTCTTGGTGCTTTCTGCTGTAAAGAGGCCCTTACCCAGGGGATAGGAAGAGATAAGAAAAGTCACAAACAGGGGAGAGACATAAGCTCTGTGGGTCTGTGACCTCCAGTGTTGCTGAAGTGAGAGCACCGCTGTCCTGTGCAAATATCAGATGAAAACTGCAAGGAGCAGTCTGGTATGATTAGTTATCAAGGAAACTCCAAATTCCATATAAGAAGTCTACTAATAATAACAGCAACTATGATGATGATGATGATAAAAGCTAACATGTACACTTTCTGTGTGCCAGCCACTGTGTTTTTTATATACCCTAATAAATTCAATCATCACCACAAATCTATGAGGTAGGCATTATTATTTTCTTCATTTTACAGTTGAGGAAACTGAGGCCCAAAGACGTAAAGGCCCTGGTTCAAATTCACACACTCAGTAAGGAGTAAAGCAGCCAAGCGGAAAATTCTAACCAGGACATCTGACTCCAGAGGCTGGGCTTGCTTCCTTCTCGCATGCCCTATGTTAGTCAAGGAGGCCTGTTCAGAGGTCAAAACAGCATCGTCCTTTTGGGGAAATATGGAACTGAGTGGGACAAAGGCTACCAGCACTGCATAATGACATAGTACAATCTTTTGCATCCGAAAGGACTGTTCATCTTTATATCTCCAGAGTCTAGTCTAAGACCTTGCACATGGAAGGCACTCAATATATATGTACTTTTCTATAAATAAAAGAATGAATGGATGAATGAATGAATAAAAGTGCTTTGAATAAAACCAAAAAGCCAAACCCACTGCTGTCAAGTTGATTCCAACTCACAGTGACGCTAAAGGATACAGCAAAACTGCGCCATAGAATTTCCAAGGCTGAAATCTTTACTGAAGCAGACTGCCATATCTTTCTCTCACAGAACAGCTGGTAGGTTCAAACCACCCACCTTTCAGTTAGCAGCCAGCACTTAATCACTGCACCACCAGGGCTGTTTGTGCTTTGTATAAAAAAAAAAACCAGACCCACTGCTGCCAAGTCGATTCCGACTCATAGCGACTCTATAGGACAGAATGGAACTGCCCACAGAGTCTTCAAGGCTGCAAATCTTTAAGGAATAAGCCTGCCACATCTTTCTCCCACAGAGCACATGATGGGTTCGAACCGCTGACCTTTTCGTTAGCAGCTGAGTGCTTTAACCACTGCAACACCAGGGCTCCTTGTGCTTTGTATACCAAAAAACAAACCTGTTCCCATCAAGCCAATTCCAACTCATAGCAACATTATAGGACAGAGTAGAACTGCCCCATACGGTTTCCAAGGAGCAGCTGGTAGATTCGAACTGCCAACTTTTTAGTTAGCAGCTGAACTCTTAACCATTGTGCCACCAGGGCTTGGTGCTTTGACAAATACTAAGTGTTCAATACATTGTTGCTATTATTAAGTTTGCTGATTGCTTATATATCATGTTCTAGGAAAGGTTACCTGAGATGACTTTCTTAGTCAACACTTGACGCCACAGTGAAGTCACAGAAGATAAAATCAATTCTTCTAGATGCACTACTGATGTAGGCTATAATAAGACACCAAGTGATCTGATGTTGTGTTGTGAACAAAGTCTCGGTCCAAGTTTTCCCCTCGAGTTGTGTGATCATGTTTACCCTGAAGGTCTTCTGTGAGAAAGTTGGCTAATTTGAGAAGTAATGTCCAAAAATAAAATATTATTATTATTGCTATTAACACTTTAATCACCACTGCTCTACAATTCATAGATTCCTCATGATCCCTCACCGAGTCAACAGAAAAATGTTTAGTGACACCAGGAAGGAGGCAGAGGATTTGTCAAGCCAAGTGCTATCAGGCTATGGATGAGCCCTTGGGTTTTCCAACAGACATTTTTTTTTCCTCCTACTAAAAAATATGTAAATTAAAACTAATTTTAAAACTAAATCCAATGCAGATCTTATGCCCAGAATTGTATCAACATTAGATTTATTGGCAAAAGCTAAAATTATCTGAACAGATAATTTATGGAAAGTAGTACCGCCATCTCTGATAAAAACTGTAAGACAAAAACAGTATTTTGAATATCAGAGGAAATACTATATATGCATCCAATGTCTTATCCTCTAAGAGTTTACATCTCCTCCCCCCTACCCCAACAACTGACTAATGGCTTATTAATTAATCTTCAGAGAAATTTCAGCTGTGGAAAGAGTGAAGAACACACAACTTGAGTCCCATTTCTGCCACTTAATAGCTGTGTGATCTTTTACAAAAATTTAGCTTCTCTGAACATCAGAGAATATAATATATATAATAAAATGGGGCAGATAAACAGATGTCTATGGATACTATGGGGACTACACGGAGTACCCAGTGAGTGCCAAATGCCTCATATATTGCCTGGAACTTAGAAGTATTTAGTAAATGGGAAGAGTAGTTGTTATAATTTTTTAAATTGCCCCTCTTTTAAAATTGCTCACACAATATTGATCCACAGAGATGAATATCTCTGTAGGTTTGCATTTGTCTTCATGTGAGATGGTCTAATGTTCAACTTAGTAAATGGTCCTCCATGGACAAAAATTGGGGGGCACAACATGAAAACTGCTCACATGCTCCTATAGAACCACTAGAGATAGAAAAAAAATCTTAAAACTAAGCAGCAAACCACCTACTGTTGGGACAAACAGCATATTAAGGAAAACGTTATTTTGGGGGATGAAGGTTGGCCAATAGACCAATGTAACAGAGAAGGATAGAATGCTATAGCCATCTTTCTGGAAGCTGAAGGGTCAAGACCTTTTTTGAAAACTTTTTAAAAAATGTTCATAGTCAGAGCTAGGATATCAGATTCTAGAGAGTAATTTTACTATTAGACTCTAAGGATATAAACATCCCTCTGATATATAACAATAAAAAGAAAAGGCAATGACTTTCTTAGTTTTTTACAGAGGATATGTAGGCTCTTGTTCAACTTTTTGGTCAGGAACCTTCTTTGGGCTCTCATCTCCTTTGACATGGTTAAAAGCATGTAATTTCTAACCACTAGTGGGGTAGGCCGTGGTAGAATGGTTAGAGCTTCCAGAAAAACCTTTCACAGTCATGGAAGGAAAAAAAGATATATATGTGTTTGTGTGTGTGCCTCTGTGTGTATACATGTATATGTATGTTAATGTGTAGAAGCCCTGGTGGTGCAATGGTTAAGTGCTCAGCTGCTAACCAAAAGGTTGAAGCTATGAATGCACCCGGTGGTTCTGTGGGAGAAAAGACCTAGCAATCTGCTTGGCAAAGATTACAGCCTAGAAAACCCTATGGGGCAGTTCTGCTCTGTCACACGGGGTCGCCATGAGTCAAAAATCAACTCAAGGGCACCTAACAACATGTATATGAATGCATATATATGCATATGTATGTGTGTGTGTATATATATACATATGTATGTGTGTGTGTATATATATACATATATATGTGTATATATATATATCTTTTTTTTTGATAGACCTACCCAGAAGTGTAATATGAAAGCACATATTTTGAACATTCTCTTGGGCAAGTCTAACTTGGTAGATAACTTTATTCTCAAATATTTTTAAAATAAAATTTCCACTCTAGATACAGTGGAGAGGAAGTAACTTTGCATCTACTTGAAATCCTCATTAAATTACTTCTCAATGTGTTTTTAAAGTTGGGTTTTGGAATTAGCTTAGATTTAGAGCTGGAACAGTATAGAGTCTCTATACACAAAGAACTTCCTGGATAAGTGTGGGTTGGAGACTTTATGAACTCCTTGGAAAGCTGGACTTCTTACCACAAAGTTGAAATGCCTGTTAAGCTTTAAATCTAAGCATATAAAATGATAATAAACGAGTCAGGTTTCATACTCTCTTACATGTCAATTCTAAGCTTCACCAGAAAGTATTAAAATAGGTCATTATAAATTATTGATGTTTGTACTCAAATGGAATCACTAAGGATGCAAATGGTATATGCTCTGAGTTTCACATTAAAATCTGTTTCTTAAGGAGAACAATTTTAATGAAGATGCTGTGTTTTCAAATCAAATCTGACACTTTTGTTAGAGGTAGCAACGGTCAGTGTTTCAGATACCTTCCAACAGTTGAAATACCCTTTAAGCAGGTAAGTTTTTAGTTGACTTTTACGTGAATGGTGTAGGGGCGGCATCTGACCTCCTCTAACTTCACAAGGGGGGAGGAGAATCAAGATCAGCAGCCCAGAACAGATTCCTATGAGGTGGAGGTCAGATATGTCTCCTCTCTCTGCCATCTTTACCAGTTCTGACAACTGTCCCTCCCATAGTGCCCTCTACTTCTCTGCTGGGTTCAAAAATTCAGTCACACAGAACTCACAGATGATAGACATGATTATGGGGTTTATTATGGAAGTAACAGGTTACAATTCAGGTTCAGGAATGCTTAGGATACAGTTTTCCCATCAGGACAGCTTCTTCCCAGCCATGCCACAGCATGCCTCTCTCTGGTCCCTCGGCCTCTGCCCTGCTCAGGCAAGTATTACAAAGCTCTTTTAGCTCTGCCGGTAAGTGCCCAGAGGCACCCCACTGTGCCAGTAAGGCTTGGCCCAAAGGGTCAAGCATGGGTTGGAGAGTTTATGCTTTTTCGCTCTGTGGGCCGGGAAGTCCACTGCACTGTCTCCTGCTGGTCTCTCCTGCCACTGTTTCTCTGCCACCACATCTTGCTGTCTGCAGCATTAGATCTTTCTCTCCCTCTCTCTCTCAGTTCTAGGAGCTTCTCAGTGCAGGGCTCCTGGGTCCAAAGGACATACTTCGCTCCTGGCTGTTCTTTCCAGCTCTGGCATGGCTTATTTCAAGCCCAACGGGATGGCAAAACTGACCAATCCCCTTGGTGGGCCACAATTACCTTATTTGCACAGTGCCGCTGAATCATTTGGGCGGGAGTTACAAGACCATGGTGAGAAAGGCTACACAAAAACGATCCATTGCACCGCAATGGTTACCGCTTAACAATACTGTCTACTTGTCTTTCCCTAACATGATAGGCAGCTGAGAAATCTGCCTGTTAACCTTCTTGGGGAGCATCGATCTCTTGCATAAAGTCATTTCTCCCCATTCTGTGAAAGATGTTTGCTACTTTCCTCGGAGACAAGAAAATGCTCTGTTGCATATTTAAGAAGACTTTTCTTAAAGTATTTTCTTAGGGTTAATAATTTCTAACTTTCAGCTTTGAATTAACTCGTTTATTTGTAGACTGGCCTCAATTCTAGTCCATCTTATTTTCAGAGAAAAGGCAAGCTTTTGCTTTGCAAAGGGTCAGAATCTGTATGACGCATGCCCCTCCACCTCCCCTCCACTACTCCCCTTCGGTTTTCATAAACTAACGATGGTCCAGAGATGTGCACCAACATTATTTAATATTACAGCTACTGAATGAGGAATGGGAGTTTCTGTTAACAACATTTTGGTTACTGAAAGACATCGTGAATACCTCCAGAGAGTTTTAACATCTGAGAATGAAGATATATATGTAGACACACAAACTTCTTCAAGCTACTGAGTAAATACAATGCTTTTTGAAGATTCTGAAACTGCTTTATAGTTTTGCAGACCCTTGGGGGTCTCAGTCAAGGAGTATCTGCAAAAGTGTAAGTAGTGGGCCAAGGCTCTATGGACTCCCCTAATACAAACCCACACATTTCCAAATAAATCCTCCACACCTATGCACACACTTGTGTCAGTTGCACTCCCTTAAAGAAGACCACAAAGAACACCATCCTCAACTCTGCCTCCACCCTTCTCCTCCCATATCTCTCACCAAACAAAACAAGCATTTGAAATTTCCAGTGGTTCAAATTATAAACAAAAGAGGGTACATTGTAGTAAGCTGCCAGGATGTGTTTTTTTTTTTTTTTCTCATAACACACCATAGGATGACACAGACTGAGTCAGTAACAATGCACTATTGTATTCAAAAGAAAACAATATACACAAAACAGTATAGCATTTTTCTCAGCATGACTTATCATGTGTCCAGAAAGATTAAGAGATTTGGCCAAGGTCACATGGATTGGGGGATACTGGGAAATTCTCAAAAGTGAAGGAGAGAAAGTAGGACTTCCGAGCAACCTTAAAAAGACTGAGGCCCTTCAAAGTGGAAAGATGAGGCCTATAGCAATCTTAAGATTCTAAGCATATAAAAAATTATGCTAAGAACAAATCTCTGCTTATGTTTCTCTCTCTTCCAGGAGAGCCAACAGTTTTAAAATGTAACATGAGGCAATTAAGTTAAGCATAACTGCATAATCTGAAAATGATCATCCTTTAAAAAAAATTAATTATGGAATGAGACAGTGTCAACCTCAGTAAGTCCTTAAATCAAAGAATGTTTGAAACAGGTTAAAAGTGGGCCTGGGTAAGATCAGATCAGATAAGATGGCCTCTCGTTGCACCTGCTGTTCCCTCTACCTGAGTGCTTTTCCTTCAGATCAGCACTGGCTCTCTCACTCATTTTACTGTAATCTCCGAATGACACTGAAACAATGACATTTAATAAACTGTCACCTCTCCAGAGATGTCTCCTCTGACATTCCATTCAAAAGTAGCCATTCCTCCCTCACAAACACCCCATCCCCTCTTCTCCTTCATTTTTTTCATAGCCCTTAACACTACCTGCAATTACAGTATACATGCATTTGTTTACTAGTTCATTGTCTGCCTCCCATGTTAGAAGGTGCACTCCATGGAAGCAAGGATTTTGTCTGTCTTGGCTGTCTCCCAGTGCCTAGAGCATTTCCTGGTAAGAGTCAAGGGTGCTACACATATTTTTTGAATGAGTGAACAAATCTCTCAGCCCCAAGGGTGTTTGGAACTTCTGTATTTCTTACAAAACTTACAGTTGGGAGTTTTGTGAGCCCTTGTCTCCTAGGATGCCCTAGTAGACAAGTATAAATCCCTAGGACTGAATCAGGAAGCCTCCTCACCAGAAAGGGTGTATCCACCCCTTCTTCCATAAAGAAAAGCCACCATTGCAGAGAAAGAACAGGTTCAGGTTGGAAGCCCCTGGAGGAGTCAGGGCACTCTGAAGCTCTAAGAAGGCAGCCCATGGTTGCCAACAGTGTGGATGCGTGTTCAGTGTGGCTCGAAAGCAGATGGAGGAGCTGGAAGTGTGATCGTTGTTAGTTGCCTCTGAGTCAGCTCTGACTCATGGTAACCCCATGTATGATAGAAAGAAACATTGCTCAGTCCTGCTGCATCTTCATGGTCATTGGTATATTTGAGGCCATTGTTGTGGCTACTGTGTAGTACTTCCAACCTAGAGGGCACATCTCCCAGCACTATATTGGACAGTATTCTGTTGTGATCCATAAGGTTTTCATTGGCTACTTACTGGAAGTAGATTCCCAGGCCATTCCTCCTTATATGGCTTACTCTGCAAGCTCCAGTAAAACCTGTCTACCATGAGTGACCCTGTTGGTATTTGAAATACAGGTGGCATAGCTTCCAGCATCACAGCAACATGCAAGCCACCACAGTATAACAAATTGGCAGATGGGTGGTGGTGGTGGGGAGATGTGGTTAAGTGGTCAAAAAGTACTGGGTAAGTCTCAAAATTTCTGCGAACTTATTGCTTCTACAACTGCATACATCAAGTCTCTGTTGGAGGGTATGGATCGAACTATTTAAGCAGAAGTTAACTTCTCTCTAGACAATTCTTGACTGACCTCACTTGTACCAACCCATGCCTGGAAGACAGGCCACTGGCTATCACCTGTGATTTAAAAAATTTAAAAATTAAACACAATTAAAAAAAACTATGCATGAGCTTCATTCAGACCAGCTAAGTTAGAAGTTCTGGGCATGGGGCCTGGACATTGTCAATATTTTTAAAAGATCTCCAGGGAATACCAACGTGCAGTCAGGTTTAAGCACCACTGGACTAAAGCAAAATATAAATTTCACTACCAATCTCTGGATCCCTTTGATTTTTCAAAGGGTCTAGCTTCTGGTGGAGGGGTAAGGCTATTTTCAGAAACATGAGAAGACTACTGGAGAAAACCAATACTGCACATTCACACACACACACACACACACACACACACACACACAAATTCCATAATTCATCATACCACTTTTCTTCTATGGAGGGCTTCGAATTTCTTCATCTTTCTGAGCACTATTATGCCATAAAGCAGATAGTCAAGTTGACAACACTATCAATGGAATTTCCTGGGAAAAACAAATATGGCAGAATTCCATTTGCCTGATTTTCTACTCTTTTGGAACTATTGCTCTAGCAGTTTTGGCAAAATTTAGAATATTGGAGACTGAAGGGCTCCATGCAACCAACTGATATCCACCACTAAGAACGAGGCTTCCTAAATTAAATAAAACACTGGATTTTCATATACTACCCTCCACCCTCGACCCTCCGTCTCCCACCCCACCACCACCACTTAAACTACTGCATTTGCTGGGGGTTCCTGCTTTTTGCATCTCTCTGGTGTGGCTACTTTTCCATGGGTCTGAATGTAGAAACCAGTTGCCATCAAGTGCAGCCACCACCTGTCTGTCTGTGGAGACTTGCATGTTGTTATGATGCTGAACAGGTTTCAGCGAAGCTTCCAGACTAAGACGGATGAATAAGAGAGGCTTGGCGATCTACTTCCAAATATCAGTCAAAACCCTATGATCACAACCGTCTGATCCACAGCCAATCACGGGGATGGCACAGGACTGCACAGTATTTCATTCCATTGTGCGTGGGGCCACCATGAGTCGAGGGCTGAGTCAACACAGCTAACAACAACAACACATGTAGAAAGGGAGGGTTAGTGAAAAACAAACAAGCCTAACGTCAACCTAGTCCTTGTCAGGACAGTAAATGTTGAAGATTTCAAAGGAAGGAACTCCTGGCTCCACTGTGCATCTCTTATTTTTTAACTAATTAAGAAGAAGGCTATCCTTAGGGAAATTCTGTCTGCTACCCAAAATTTCACATTTGAACCTCTCTTCATGACAATAAGCAACACTCACTTTTAAAGAAGAAGCATATAGATTTTCTCAGTCTGTCTTTTCAAACTGCCTTAATTTGTTCTTTTTTTCCCCTCTCACAAAGTAGATCTTTACTTGAAAGTATTGTAATTGTTTTACATTACATGTTCTACATGTCTCACACGAAAGGCCATGTTTATAGGTTGTGTGTGTGTGTGTGTCAGGGGATGGGTAGAAAGGAAAAACACTTGTGGTGGCCTGGACTGTCACTGTAAACTCATCTGGGGTTAGGACATTCTAACAAACTGGCAAAAGTAACCTATCACCTTCAGAGGCTGTTCAAAGAGATGAAAATGACAATGGTGACAGCTAAAATTTATTGAGCACTGAATATGTCAGGCACTGTGCTAATTATTTTACAAGTCTAATTTTCTTTAATCCTTCTCCTGAACTAATAAGGTAGGAATTATTATCATCCCCATTTGACAGATGAGAAAACTAAGGCACAGAAAGATTAGGTACCTTGCTCAAAAGAAACAAATTCATCCTTGTGACTTAGAGCCATTAGCAATAAAGACATGCAACACATATTTCTGGTGGGAGTCTTCCCAGAAAACCCCACAAACTTCTGATGAACATTCATAATTTGGCCCTTACCTACCTCCTTCCCCTTTTCCCCTCAGATTTCCTACAGAGAACCTACTGCAGTCAGATCCAATGACTGACTGGACTCTGCAAAATGGTATGCCTTCCCATCTTCATGGCTTTGTTTGTGTCATCCCCACCTCCCTCAATGCCTTCCCTCTTTGTTTCAAGTTCAAGTACCACATCCTCCATGAAGCTATCTCAACCACTCCAGTACAACCAGCTGTGAGAACCCTGTTTCCCCTTAATTCCACAAAACATGTACTGTCAGCAAGTAGTTATTTTTATGTCTCCGTCAGAGACACATGTCATAGGGGTATGTTTTAAACTCCTAAAGAACATTATATTTTCCTGCATGAGCACGGCCCTTAATAAGTATTTTCACACTATCATTCCTCGGACCAAAAAAGTTTAAAATATCTTATGACCTTCCCAGGGCAAGAGCGTAAACAAAAAACAACTGTTGAGAACAGAAGGGAGCTGTGAAATTTCAGTTGACTTAACACTTAATTCTGCTCCAGTGGTGGCTGGAAGATGTCCTTCTACCAGATGTACACACTGGATTTTAAACTGGCTTTAAATGGCGTGGCTTTGAAGACTGCTCTGCCTTTTGGAATGCTTACGGCTCTACATGCACGTTTCAAGTTCTGGATGCAGCCAGAAACAGCATCAAACTGTTATTTTCATTTTCTAAACCTTGACTTGACAGGTGGTGGCCACTTCTACAGCACCGGCCTAAGAATTGATAACCACAGGGCTACAAATTTAAAATACGCAGGAAAAACAAACCAGATTCTTGAATCTCTTGCAAAAGAGTGTTCAAACCGCAATCTTGAACGACCAAGTCCCCTGCTAGTAACACCTAAATCTGCCCGTGAGGCTCCAGAGTGTCCCCTGCACACCCAACGATAAAGGATTCGGGGTCTTCCTTTAAGTAAAGACTAAGGCCCAGATGAAAAATGATTACATGATGCAATTTCCCTTTTCTCCTTCCCATCACACCAGGAATAACTGTCCTTTGTGTGTGTGTGTGTGAAATGTTTAAGTAAGAAGCGTCTGCTAGTTCTTAGATTAAATATCAGAGGCGAAATCAAATTCCCATTTTCCAAACATAGAATCTCTTTCATAATATAAAGCCAAATGGAAAAAGCAAAGACAATGAATAGCATCAGAGGATAATTACCCATGACAATTAAACAATTGCTGCAGACAATCAGAGAGGACTGGTATGGAATACTAAATCTTAAGATGCAAAATTTATTTATGCCTGAACTTTCCTTATGGACAACTGCTCAAGAAAAATGACTTGCTTTCTGTGCCTGACAAAGAAAATTTAGGCAGCGGCTCTCCAATTTCCAGGAAGCTGGGAAGATTCAAATTGCCTCTGTAGAACAGCTTTTGTTCAGTGTGAAGACCACATCACAGCATATTTAGGTGACATGCCGTGAAAGGGTTATTACCCCATGGTCAGCGTGTCCCAGATGCGATGTTCATTACGTGCACTTTCTTAGTGTAATCATTGATTCCAAACCCCTCTCAACATTGAGCACGGGCAAATTCTCCTTATTGACAGAGATACAATACAAGAATACGAAAACATGTGTACTGTGAAAGGAATGACCAGGGATCACCTAACGGAAAAGACAAGAAACAACAGACAATGGTAGATCTTCTTGCATGGAAAAATAACGCCTCTTCTAACTTGTTCTAATTAATGTAGCCATGCACTCACCACATGCATGTCTAGCGCAGACCATAAGCTGAAAACTAAGAAACAAAGTCTGTTTCCCTTCAGCTAAAAAGGCTTTGCCGAGCAGCTCCAGTACCAGCAACAATGATAAATACGATTGCAGGTGCATACCTTAACCTCCTGATTGGTAAAAACCTCGACATCCACCACACAGGCAACCAGAGTGGAAACATCACAGTCCATGCTAGGGGCTGGCATTCCCCCTTCAGAATTTTCAATAAAGAGTTAGGCAGCCTCGGAGTTGTGAGTTCTGGGAAGAACCTCCAAGTGGGTATTGCCGCAGGCAGGCCCGGCGCTGCTGTGTTTCTGAGGATTGGCCGCAGGCTCGGGCACCTGGAGCCTGCTCCCACTGCACGCAGCCCGCCGCGTCTGAGGCAGCTCAGCGGAGTAACGAACGGCCTGGCTCTCTCATGGCAATGACATCACCACCAAGACTGACACAAGCTGAAGCTATTTTTTTTTCCCCCAAGCCTTTTATCTCCAGGCAGTGCAGTGGAGCAAATTGAACATGATTATGTGCTAAATCTGAACTCAGACTAAATCAATTCAGGCAGCGTTAGCTAGGAACTGAGTCATAGCTGTTGTTTCAGCTCAGTGCTTATGTTTGCAAAAAGCATGGGGCTGGGGCGGGGGGCGGGGAACCTGACACCAAAGACTGTGCTTTGTGTGTGTGTGTTGGGGGTAGGGGGTTCATTCTGCAGTTGAACCTCCTGAGGTTAAGGTTTGACAATTTTCTGCCTCTAAGATTAACAGAAGTTGAGGCATTTTGCAAACTGCTTGGCTTCTTTTAACTGACCTATGTCACTCAAAGCAGCCACATATCACACATGTCCTGGGCATCCTAACGTATCCTGGGCTCCGGCTGAATAGAAATCCGTTCTTGGAGCCACGAAAGAGCTGGTCGTCAGTCATTTAGGCAGGCTGGTAAGAGGAGATAATTAGAGGTTTGTGAAATTCTATTTGAAGCACATAAGTAGAGACCAGTAACTCTAAAAGCACCCTTCTAAGCTCGGGATTTCAGGCTGTGTCCAAGGTCATTCAAGCCCTGGGCTTCAAGCTGGTTCTAAATGGTTCAGTCGTCACCTATGGAAACAAGGCACGACTGTGAACCGGTTCTAAGAGGTTCAGTCATGGTCAGTGGAAACAAGGGCAGCGTACTGGTTACATAGCAACCAAATCTCTTGCTTGTCGGTTTTTGACTCAAGTGGGAAACAGGCAGCGGTGCCCCACTCAAATATGGTGTGACTTTCCATAGTCCTGCCAGTAATCCAGTCTCCTGACTCAGGAAGCTTTCAGGAGCCTGATACAGGAGATTGGATTATTGTCAGGACTGTGGAGAGCGACACACATTCAAAACAACGTGGTCGGCGGCCATTTCTGAGTGGGGCACTGCTGCTTGTTTCCTACTTGGGTCAAAAGCTGGCACATAAGAGATTTGGTTCTACGCGGTGTGTATGCTGCCCTTGTTTTTGTCAGCCGTGACTGAACCAGTTTGAAGCCCTGTCCAAACCAAAAGCAGTTTGTGGAAAGGAGTTATGGCAAACATCTCACATGGGGACAGATGGATGGCAGAGTCTAATGTGCAAATGCACTGATGTGGGTCATTGTCAGAGCCTCCAGGCTGTATTTCACCTGAGACTTTGAGCATGTCCTTTGCTTCTTCAGCCTCCTTTCCCGACTGTGACCCCTGAAGGGCAGGGCTGTCGATAATTCACCTTTATATCCTCAACCTTTAGCAGTGTGCCTCCTGGCACAAGTACACAATATTTGCTGAGTGAATGAATCAACCCAACAGGAATAGCCTTTTTATCACAGTAGGAGTGAGCAAAGGAAAAATATCAGATGGGTTTTTATTAGTTATAAAAGTCCCAACAGCACTCACTAACATTCTGGCAGGATCTATTCCTGGTAGAAAGTGAGGTTGTATTTTCTGTGACCATTGGAACATCATGATTTTTAACAGACAGATGCCTTTCTAACACATGATTGGACAAAGCGTTCCAATTTTATATGCAGACGAGAAAGGTGATTATTTCAGAAGTTTATGGGTTGTCCTCATTGGACAGGCTACATTTGATCCCACTGGTTTCCTTCAATGAAGCATAATCTATGCTAAGTGCAATCAGCCCACAACTACAGATATTTAGACTGATAAAATTCTGTATGTGTGTTCATATGGTGCTTACCATGTTGTCCAGGGTACTATATATAGGTAATATGGTGTCTATATGTAGATCCATAATTCAACTAATACTTACTAAGGGATATGCAAAGCTCTCTACCAGATGCTCTTAAGGATAAACTGATGAATAAAAAACAGTCACTATCCTAAGGGAGCCTAAGGGAGGAGATAAGACATGGAGACCATCATTTACACAATGAGGCAGTGGCGACATTGTCTGAGGAGGGGCAGACAGCATTCGGTGGGAGCACCGTAGAAAGAGCAATGGACGCTGAAAGGAGCTGTGGCAGATGAGCATCAAGGAGAAGGAGAACTCTGCTCTGACCCTGAAACAAAGATAAGACTTTAGCAGATGGAGAAAGGTTAAGGGAAGGCCTCCAGGGAGGGAAAACACTTAGAAAGGCCCAAAAGAAAGAAATAATAGGGTATGTTGAGGCAAGGCACATTGAGGGCTTATATCTGACTGGGTCCTAGAGTAGACGAGGCAGTGGGAACAGCTGATGCAAAGGCTTCAGGGCCCCTTAGTGTCAGGCAAAGTTTTTGAGAAGGGAAATGGGGTCTATACCCATTGCCATCGAGTCCATTCTGACTCATAGACCCTACGGTACAGGGTAGAACTGCCCCATAGTTTCCAAGGTTGTAAATCTTTACCAGAGCAGACTGCCATATCTTTCTCCTGCAGAGCACCTGGTGGGTTCAAACTGTTAACCTTTTGGTTAGCAGCCAAGCATTCAACAACTGTGCCACCAGGGCTCCTTAAATGAGGTCTATATATACATGAAAAAACCAGTTGCCGCCAAGCTGACTTGGACTCATGGGTACCCCACGTGTATCACAGTAGAGCTGTGCTCCATGGAGTTTTCAGTGGCTGGTTTTTTGGAAGTAGACTGCCAGGACTTTCTTGTGACGAGCCTCTGACTCGGACTTCCAAACTTTCAGTTAGCAGCCAAGTGCATTAAGCATTTGCACCAACCAGGGACTCCTATACATACATATATCTGAAAACGTAAAGTATATACAAAGATGAATACAATTTTGAATACCATTGGCATCTATTCAAAGAAACAGCTACTTTTCCCATACGCCATGGCATATCCTGAAATTTACTCTTTAAGGTTTCATAGCAGTGACATGCTGATAAATATATAATAATCGGCTCTCTGAGAAGAAAAGCCCTAATGTGTAGTGTTTACTGATTTCTGTGGTATAAATACTCCCACCACGGCTGATTTCAAGCAACTGATGTGACGTCACTGAATGCAAAGTTGGGAGGAGATTCGCACAACTGGTTAGTTTGGGTGGCTCGGGCTGCCTGCAGCACATCCCTGTTTCATAGTCAAGAATGTTACGCCATACTAGTGACAGTGCATCCACGAAGGTGAGTACAGCACATGTGTCCACAGCCGATCAAGCAGCAACACGGCAGCAGGAGCAACTCATTCTACTCTGCGCCCTGTTTACCTAGAATGCATTGCAAATTATTTGACACCTTCTGTTTAGGAAAGAGCTGTAGAGGATACAAGGTATTGCTTCAAGAAAAAGAGCCCTGCTGTGATGAGTCTTGGCGGGAAGATATTAGTCTATCCAGGAAGCAGAGGCCCACTCAAAACTGTAAAATACGTAGTTTGTTCAGATGGATCCTCAGTTTCCCCTTCAGCATTTGTTTCTGCCTTGGACATTCCTTCCTGCTACTCATGCAACCAATAACTTTATGCTCTCCCCTCTTTTAAAATATCTTTTCAAGGACATAGTTCTCAACGCGTTTATAATAGCATTAAATGACTGGTAACTTATAGTGTTACCCATCCCAGAGGAATCTGTATTTTAACAGGGCACACAACCTTATGTTGAATAAATAGTGTTCGTAGGGTTGAATTGTAGGCATTGGAAGCAGGTGGTTTGTGGGGTAAAGGAACTTTCGAGAGACCACGAAATAAAATTATTGGGTTTTTAATGGGCTGGCTCAATGAATCAGCTATACAGTAGTCATTGTCCTACAGATCAGAGTCTCCAGAGGGTTTGCCTGTTAAAACGGTGTTCTAGTTCTCTACAGAGAACGCACTTTTATATAGCAGGTGAATGGCTGGCAGTCTTGGTGGTGTCTGGGGTCTATAAGCACCCTTACTGTTGGTTAAAAAAAAGGTTACAAGGCCCTAAATGCCTTGGCCTTTGCCTATTCTCCCATCTCATCTCATACCATTTTCCCTTTTGCTCTCCATGTCTTAACTCCACTGGTCTTCTTGGTGCCTTTTCAAAATGCCAAGCTTTTTCTCACCTCAGGGTCTTTGCATTTGCTATTCCCTCTGTCTGAAAATATCCACATCTCCTCATGGCTGGTTCCTTATCACCCAACTCTCACCTCAAATATCACCTTTGAAAGGCCTTCACTCATTGCCCAACATGAAATACGTGCGCACACGTGCACGCGTGCATACACACGTGCGCACACACACAGTCAACACCACTATCCCAGAATCTTCATTTCAATATTCTTCATAGCACTTTTCACTAGCTTAATTACCCTGTTCATTTGTTTCTTTGTTTATTCCTTGTCTCCCCAACTAAAATTTCATCTCCGTGAAAGCAGAGATTTTTTTCCTGTCCTGTTCCCTACTATATTCCCAGGAGCTAGAACAGTGCCTGACACTTAAGAGGTACTTTACTTATTTATTTTTCTTTTTTTTTTTTATTGTACTTTAGATGAAGGTTTACAGAACTAGCTTCTCATTAAACAGTTGGTACACATATTGTTTTATGACATTTGTTAACAAACCCACATGTCAACATTCTCCCTTCTCGATCTTGGATTTCCTATTACCAGCTTTCCTGTCCCCTTCTGCCTTCTAGTCTTTGCTCCTGGGCTGGTGTGCCCCTTTAGTCTTGGTTTGTTTTATGGGCCTGTCTAATCTTTGGCTGAAGGGTGAACCTCGGGAGTGACTTCAGTACTGAGCTAAAAGGTTCGGGGGCCACACTCTCAGGATTTCTTCAGTCTCTATTAGGCCAGTAAGTGTGGTCTTTTTTTGTGTTCGAATTTTGTTCTACATTTTTCTCCAACTCTATCTGGGACCCTCTATTGTGATCCCTGTCAGAGCAGTCAGTGGTGGTAGCCGGGCACTGTTTAGTTGTGCCGTTCTCAGTCTGGTGGAGGCTGTGGTAGTTGTGGTTCATTAATCCTTTGGACTAATCTTTCCCTTGTGCCTTTAGTTTTCTTCATTCTCCCTTGCTCCTGAAGGGGTGAGACCAGTGGAGTATTTTAGATGATCACTCAGAGGCTTTTAAGACCCCAGACGCTACTTACCAAAGTACAGTGTAAAACATTTTATTTATAAACTATGTTATGCCAATTGAGCTAGATGTTCCCTGAGACCATGGTCCCCAAGCTCTCAGCCCAGCCCTCAGGGAGTTTGGATGTGTCTATGGAGTTTGCATGACCTTGTCTTGTACAAGTTGTGCTTGCTTGCCCAGTATTAAAAGGTACTTTAATATTTGAAGTATGAATGCATAAATGGCAAGTTGTTGTTGTTGCTGTTACCCACTGCACTTGAGTCAATTCTGACTCATAACGACCCTATAGAACAGAATGGAACTGCCCCATAGGGTTTCCAAGGCTATCATCTTTATGGAAACAGTCTACCACATCTTTCTCCCATGAAGCGGCTGGTGGGTTCAAACTGCCAATCTTTTGGTTAGCAGCCAAGTGTTTAACCACTGCTCCATTGCTGTCAAGTCAGTTCCAACCCACGGTGACCCATGTGCTCACAGTAGAACTGCTCCATAGGGTTTTCAAGGCTGTAATCTTTTGGAAGATCACCTGGCTTTTCTTCTGAGACAACTCTGGGAGGGTTCAAATGCCCAACCTTTCAGTTAATTATCAAGCACTTAGGTGTTTGCACCACCCAGGGATTCCAAAAGGCAGGTTGTTGTTGTTAAGTGCCGACAGATCAATTCCTACTCAGAGGTTGATCCATCTGCTGATCTAAGAGTGGGAAACAATGCCCTGTGTGGCATGAGAGCTCAGCGATCACACCGATCCCTGACAGCTGAGCCCTGGCATAGCTCTGCTCAAGATCACCTTTCCTAGCCAAAACCAAAAAAAAAAAAAAAAAAAAAAAACCCATTGCCATCAGGTTAATTCAAACTCATAGCTATCCCACAGGACAGAGAAGAACTGCCCCATAGAGTTTCCAAGGAGTGCCTGGTAGATTTGAACTGGCAACTTTTTGGTTAGCAGCTATAGCTCACTGTAGCTCTTAACCACTGTGACACTAGGGCCCCTTCCCAGCTGAAGTGACCAGAAAATCTTGAGATTCATCCAAACCACTGCTCTTCCAATGACTGACCACACTGGAAATGGGCATAGCATAACGCAAACCCCTTAGACAGTAGCCACTTCCCTTGCTTCTCAAGCCAGGCAATTCCCTTAGAGGATTGGCAGCCGAGCTCACACACTCCCCATCAAGTGGGCAGCAGTAGATGCGCATCTTCTAGTTCCAAACATGGCTGTGGATGCAGCAGCCAAGTCTGCTTTGGTAACGAGCATGGAGGTTTCCATTACAGCTCGAGTTGTCAAAGGCTTTGCGCCTTCTGCGTGGCTTTCTGGATCATTTACATTTGTTTTTGATGTTTATAATAGAAAATCTCAAGCATATTCAAAATTAGAACAAAATAAGGCATGTACCCACCACCAAGGTTCAAGAGTAATTAACTTGTGGCCAATCCTGCTTCCTCTCTGCAAGTGGTTCTCAAAGTTTGGCCCCTAGACCAACAGCATCAATATAAGCATCGCCTGGGAACTTGTTAGATAGGCAAGCCCTTGAGCACCACCTGGAGCCCTGGTGGCACAGTGGGTAAGCGTTCGGCTACTAACCAGAAGGTCGCAGTTCAAATCCACCAGCTGCTCCTTGGAGACCCTATGGGGCAGTTCTACTCTGTCCTACACGGTCGCTATGAATTGGAATTGACTCAACGGCAAAGGGTTGAGTCCCAACTAAGACCTGAATCAAAAACTGGAGGTGGGGCACGCTATCTGTAGTTTAACAACCCCTCCAGGTGACGCTGATGCAAGCTAAAGTCTGAGAAACACTGCTCTAGGTCCCACTACCACCACATTCACTCCAGATTATTCTGAAGCACACGCCTGACATCAAATCATTTCATATGTAAGTATTTCCACTGCTGTTGTTGTTAGTTGCCAGTAGAATCAACTTCTCCTCAAATATTTCAGTAGGTAGCTCTAGAAGACACGAATTCCTCTTAAAATTGTAATGCCTAACATCACACATCCCAAAATGAAAAATTCCTTAATATCATCAAATATCCTGTCACTTCATTTTCCCAGCTGTCCTACAAACCATCCCTTTCTTGCCTTCCTCCTCCCATCCTGTCCCTTCTCTTTCTTCTTTCCTTTTTGTTTTTAAGACTTTATTTAAATTGAGATTCAAACAAGGGCCATACATTGCGGGTAGTTAATATGTCTCTTACGTATCTTTTAATTGCAAGTTCTCCTCCAGCCCTTCTTTTTTTTCTTCCTTGCAGTTTGTTGTTGTTAATGATGATGAAACCATGTTATTGTCCTTTAGAATTTCCTCGAGTCTGGATTTTCTTGATGGACTCCACATAGTGTCATTTACCCTATTCCTCTGTTGACTGTAGGCCCTGCTTGTTGTCCTTGTCAGGTGCTGTCGAGTTGATTCTGACTCATAGAGACCCCATGTACAACAGAATGAAACACTGCTCGGTCTTGTGCTAAACTCACAATCATTACTACATTTGAGCCCACTGTTGCAGACCCTGTGTCAATCCACCTCTTTGAGGGTCTTTCCTCTTTTTCACTGACCCTCTACTTTACCAAGCATGATATCCTCCTCCAGGGACTGATCTCTCCTGACAACATGTCCAAAACAAGCAAGACGATATCTCACTATCCTTGCTTCTTAGGAGCATTCTGGCTGTACTTCTTCCAAGACAGATTTTTTCATTCTTCTAGCAGTCCATGGAATATTCAATATTCTTCCTCAACACCATAATGCAAAGGCATCAAGTATTCTTTGATCTTCCTTATTCATTGTCCAGCTTTTGCAGGCCTAATGCTTGGGTCATATGAACACAAAAGCTGGACAATGAATAAGGAAGACCTAAGAAGAATTGACATCTTTGACATAAACAAGATACAAACCATAACTAAGAACACACAAACTCCAGAAGATAAGCTATATAACTGGGGTCTTCTAAAAACTAAACACTTATGCTCATCAAAAGACTTTACCGAAAGAGTGAAAAGAGAACCTACGGACTAGGAAAAAAAATTTGACTATGACAAATCTGACAAAGGTCTAATCTCTAAAATCTACAGGAAAATGCAATAACTATACAACAAAAAGACAAATAATCCAATTAAAAATGGGCAAAAGAAATGAATAGACACTTTACCAAAGAAGACATTCAAGCGGCCAACAGACATATGAGGAAATGCTTGTGATCACTAGCCATTAAAAAAAAAAAAAATTAGAGAAATGCAAATCAAAACCACAATGAGATGCCATCTCACTCTGGCATTACTGGCACAAATCAAAAAAAACAGAAAATAACAAGTGTTGGAGAAGCTGCAGGGAAATTGGAACTCTTATGTGTTGCTGGTGGGAATGCAAAATGGTACCACCATTTTGGAAAACGATATGGCACTTCCTTAGAAAACCAGAAATAAAAATACCATACGATCCCACAATTCCACTCCTAGGAATATATCCTAGAGAAATAAAAGAGCTGTCACACGAATAGACATATGCACACCCATGTTCACTGCAGCGTTGTTCACAATAGCAAAAAGATGGGAACAACCTAGATGCCCATCAACAGATAAATGGATAAACAAACTATGATACATACACACAATGGAGTACTATGCAATGATAAAGAACAATGATGAATCTGTGAAGCATCTCACAACATGGATGAATCTGGTGGGCGTTATGCCTAGTGAAATAAGTCAATCACAAAAGGACAAATATTGTATGAGACCACTACTATAAAAACTCATGAAAAGGTTTACACACAAAAAGAAACAATCTTTGATGGTTCTGAGAGAGGGGAGGGGCAGGGATAATGAAAAAACACTAAAAAGACAATAGATAAGTGGTAACTCCGGTGAAGGGTTAGACAGTACACAATACTGGGAAAGCCAGCACAACTTGTCCAAGGCAAGGTCATGGAAACTCCACAGACACTTCCAAACTCCCTGAGGGACCGAATTACTGGGCTGAGGACTGTGGGGACCATGGTATCAGGGAACATCTAGTTCAACTGGCATAACATAGTTTATAAAGAAAATGTTCTATATTCTACTTTGGTGAGTAAAGTCTGGGGTCTTAAAAGCTTGTGAGCAGCCATTTAAGATAGCGCACTGGTCTCGCCCCATCAGGAACAAGGGAGAATGAAGAAAACCAAAGATACAAGGGAAAGATTAGTCCAAAGGACTGATGGACCACAACTACCACAGCCTCCACCAGACTGAGTGCAGCACAACTATATGGTGCCTGGCTACCACCACTGACTGCTCTGACAGGGATCACAAGAGAGGGTTCAGGCAAAACTGGAGAAAAATGTAGAACGAAATTCTAATTCAAAAAAACAAAACAAGCCCAAAACAAAAAAGCACAAACACACACACAAAAAGACCAGACTTATTGGTCTGACAAAGACTGGAGAAACCCTGAGGGTATGGCCCCCAGACACTCTTTTAGCTCATTAATGAAGTCACTCCTGAGGTTCATCCTTCAGCCAAAGATTAGACAGGCCCATACAACAAAATGGGACTAAAGGGGCACACCAGCCCAGGGGCAAGGACTAGAAGGCAAGAGCAACAGGAAAGCTAGTAATACAGAACTCATGGTTGAGAAGGGGAGAGTGTTAACATGTCATGGGTTTGGTAACCAATGTTACAAAACAATATGTGTATTGTTTAGTGAGAAGCTAGTTTGTTCTGTAAACATTCATCTAAAGTACAATAATAAAATGAAAACAAAAGAATTGAAGCCTTTGAATTATGGTGCTGGTGAAGACCATTGAATATACCATAAATTGCCAAACAGCAAATCTCTCTCGGACGAAGTACAGCCAGAACGCTCCTTAGAAGCTAGGGTGGCGAGACCTCCTCTCATGTACTTTGTATATGTTATCAGGAAGGATTAGCACCTGGAGAGGGGCATCATGCTTGGTAAAGTAGAAAGTCCGTGAAAAAGATGAAGACCCTCAACCAGATGGATTGACACAGTGGCTGCAACAATGGGCTTAAGCATAACAACGATTGTGAGGCTGGTACAAGACCAGGCCGTGTTTCATTCTGTTGTACACAGGGTCACTATGAGCCAGAACCTACTCAACAGCACCTAACAACAACATTTGGGTCAGGCGCCTCTTAGTCCTCAAAGTGACATCTTTGCTTTTTAACACTTTAAATAGGTCTTTTGCAGCAGATCTGTCCAATGCAATCATCGTTTGATTTCTTGACTGCTACTTCATGGGCATTGATTGTGGATCCAGGTAAAGTGAAATCCTTGACAACTTCAATATTTCTCCATTTATCGCCATGTTGCTTATTGGTCCAGTTGTGAGGATTTCTGTTTTATGTTAGAAGTGTAATTCATACTGAAGGCTATAGTCTTTACTCTTCATCAGTACAGGCTTCAAGTCCTTTTCACTTTTAGCAAGCAGGTCTTTAACAAACTGGAAGAAATCCATATTCATGCCCATTTCAAAGAAGTGATCCAACAGAATGCAGAGATTATCAAACAATATCATTAATATCACATGCAAGTAAAATTATGCTGAAGATAATTTAAAAATTTTTGCAGCAGACAGCGACAGACAACTGCCAGAAATTCAAGGCTGATTCAAAAGAGGATCAAAATGATACCACTGCAGATGTCAGATGAATCTTGGCTGAAAGAAGAGAACACCAGAAAGATGTTTACCTGTGTTTTATTGACTGCACAAAGGCATTGAACTGTGTGGATCATAACACATTATGCATAACCTTGAGATGAATAGGAATTCTGGAACACTCAATTGTGCTCATGAGGAACCTGTACATAGACCAAGAGGCAGTTAATGAAACAGAACAAGGGATACTGCATGGCTTAAAATCAGGAAAGGTGTGTGTCAGTGTTGTATCCTTTTGCCATACTTATTAAATTTACATGCTGAGCGAATAATCCGAGAAGCTAGACTATATGAAGAAGAATGAGGCATCAGGATTAGAGGAAGACTTATTAGCAACCTGGGATATGCAGATGACACAATCTTGCTTGCTTGAAGTAGGACCTGCTAGTTAGATATAAAGGCTTGTTAGATTCAGCTTTTTCAAGACTCCGTCTCAGATGGGGCTGTAAGGGGTTCATAATGCCTGGCTGTTTCTCTTTTGCCATATTAGCAGCCTTTCGTGCTCAGTGCTTATATTCATTCATTCACTAGGAGTTGCAAAATGATGGTATTCTTTATTTATTCATAGAATACTTCCATTAAGAGGAAGTACTTCTCATCTACTATTCAGTTACCCTGAGCTACAGTTACCAAAGAAAGGCAAAATAAATGCTTGATTCTTTTCCTTTATTAACTAGTTTTCAAAACAATGACTTGCTTCCCTATCATCCTTCAAAGAGGTTCAGTGAGGTCTTTCTTTTCCAAGTATAATTATGAACTCACAGATTAAACATATTTGATGGGTTTCAATTCATTGCAGTTTTATCTTATTGATGCTCAAATTGCACGTATTTGGCAAGTGGGAGACTAATGAAGTTGGCTCCGAGTTCTTTTGACAAATTCCAGTAGTCTCCGATAGCTAT
Organism: Loxodonta africana; assembly: GCF_030014295.1. Classification (NCBI taxonomy): domain Eukaryota; kingdom Metazoa; phylum Chordata; class Mammalia; order Proboscidea; family Elephantidae; genus Loxodonta; species Loxodonta africana. The sequence goes on from NC_087342.1 coordinate 109,351,486, forward strand.
TTTGCCTTTTGGTATGAGAAGATGTTCTAGGCTCATATTGTCCACTTCCTGCCCCAGATAAGGAATCAGCTACTTCTTCAAGGAGCCCTGGTTCCATTTTGTAAGTATTTCAGTGTATTTTAAGGTCACAGTCTATATACTTGGAAGTGGTCTTTGCACTGTGTTGGTTCTCGTTTTTAGGCATTTCTAGCAAAGAGAGCTAAGAAATATATAAATATATTTTAAGATAAGCTATATCATGAGTTCAGACTAATTCCAATTCAGATCCAAGACTACAAGTTTTTGCTGCAATGCATCAGTCTTACAGCTCTATCCCCTTTTTTCCACATCAAAATACTTGGTTCTTACCAACAGCATAATAACTCACTTGCTTTATCTCACACTACACACAACAACAACCTCAGAATAACAATATCAACACTACCATGACCAGTTTAAGATTTTTTCTTTTGTCCTTTAGATATATCCCATAAAGGAGATACAAATTACTGTGTTTTTAAGTCATTTGGAATAGTTCCTCTTTTCCATCCACTGGACACCAAGTTAGGTTCATTTGTTTCATTTTGCGTTTGATTCTTAAAGCTTGCTTTCCCTTTTAAATTTGGCTTTATAATTACATAAAATACTCACATGGTTACAAATTCAAGATTAAAAATCTACATTGAAATATAGCTTCTATTCCTGTCTCTTCCACCACATTTCCTTCCTCCCTCCCTCCCCTATAAAACCAAAAAAACCCAAATCCGTTGCCGTGGAGTCGATTCCCACTCATAGCGACCCTATAGGACAGAGTAGAACTTCCCCATTGAGTTTCCAAGGAATGTCTGGTGGATTCAAACTGCCAATCTTTTGGTTAGCAGCCGTAGCACTTAACCACTACACCACCACGGTTCCCCCTCCACTGTAGCTAACTGTTATTTCTTCATTATCCTTTCTCTCTTGTTTGAAAAAAAAATACTAACAAATACGGATATATATTTGTTCCCTTTCTTAGATTCAATAATAGCATACTTTGCACACTTTTTTGTCTTCTCTTTTTCTTTAAAAATGTTGATGACCCTATAGTAATACACAGAAATAATCCTGTTCCCCTTTAAAGCTGTATAGTATTCCACTATGTAAATTTAGCAACATTTGAGTAATTAGCGCTCTGTTGATGGACATCTGAGTCGTTTCTATTCTTTTTTTGATATTATATTGTGTTGCAATGGATAGATTTTCCCCCATGTCTTTTCATATTTTGCCATTGTATCTTTGGGACAGATTTTTAGGAATGGGATTTCTGGGTGAAAAGGCAAATGCATATGTAATATTGCTAGACCTAGCGAAATTCTCCTCCATGGCATTCTATTATTTTGCTTCCCCACCAGCAATTTACAAGAGAGCTTGCTTCCCTGCAGCTTTGCAGAATATACTGGACAACCGCCCATCTGGTAGGTAAGACACGGTTAACTCAGTGAAGCTTCAGCTTGCATTTCTCTCATTATGGACGTATTAAAGGACTTTTCCATATGTAAATTAGTCTGGCATTGTCCCAATAAATGCCTCCACCTTTTCTTAAGCTAAGTCAGATTCTGTTCTCTTCACTACCATGCAAATTGCCTTAAACATACACCAACGGCCCTGCATTTTAGTTTATATTACTCTTATTATGAGAAAGATGGAGCATGTATTCATGTGGTTAAGAGCCATTTGGGTTTTTTTTTGTATGATACCCCACTTAGGTCTGGTCATCAAAGGCCAAACACGTTCTCACCTCAGGACTCTTATGCTTGGTGTTCCTCTGCCTGGAATGCTATTTGTCCTGATCTTGGCAGGGCTTCCCCCTCCATGACATCTGGGTCTCTGCTCACATGTCACCTCCTCGGACACGCCTGCCCTGATTAGCCTAAGTAGTACACCCCTCACTGCTCTCCTTGCCCCTTCCTCAAAGGTCTCATCACTAACTGACATTACATATTTATCTGTGCATCTGTTGTCTATTTCCCCAAATTGGAATGTAAACTCCATGAGGGCAGGGGCCCTTCTACCTTGCTCACTGCTGTATCCCCAAGTACCTGTGACAGGGCCTGCCAGACAGTGAGTGCTCAATGAATGTGTGCTGAATGAAAGAATGAATAAATAAATAAATGAGTGGAATGCGTTTGGTCTGGTAGGCAGCTGAAAACTGGTATTGACAGTGACATGGGCAAGAAATAAGCCTATAAAATAGGTCCCTGTAAAGGGGAGTAGTTTGGTGGTAAAATTCCTGCCTTCCATGTGGGAGACCTAGGTTCTATTCCCAGCCAATACACCTCGAGCGCAGCCACCACCCAACTGTCCGTAGGATTGCATATTGCTATGATGCTGAACAGGTTTCGGTGGAGCTTCCAGACTAAGACAGACTAGGATGAAAGTCCTAGTGATCTATCTCCAAAAATCAGCCAATGACAACCCCACAGACCACAAGAGTACAGTCTGCAACTAGTCATGGGGACGGTACAAGACCAGGCAGTGTTCTGTTCTGCTGTACGTGGAATCGCCATGAGTTGGGGCTGACTCGGTGGCACCTAACCACAACAAAACTAAACCTAGAGAAGGAGGTGGAGGCAGAAGAAGGTGTCTCAGGTCACTGGAAAACAGGAAAGGTGGGTGGGGGTGGGAAGCTCCATGAGAACTGAGAGGGACAAAAAGGGGAGAAGGAAGGACACAAAATGCAAACTCCCATTTCTGCTGAAGCCCCGGGCTGAGCAACAGGTGTGCTATCCTCGATCAGACTCGGACTGTCTGCACTCCACCACTGCCCAGTTAGCACGCACTTCTGCTGAGGCTTCACAACTATCTTACAGCCAGGCCCTGAGTAGCATTCCTAAGATGCCCATGTCATTTTTTCTTTGCCCTACCCTCCTCCCCAGTTTCTTACCAATACCCTGATTCATCCTTTAGAAAGATGTATTTCTCCCTCTCTTTCCTGAACATCTGAATCAGATGGTACATTTTATACCGGGCTCTATTAGGCCTAAGAAGCTGACACACTTTAAAAATTACAGGGATGAAAATACATAGGCTGTTTGCTCAGCACGCCTGTCTTGTGGGAATCACCTTCTCTGGAAACTGTCCCCCTTATCCCCCAGTAAGCCTGTAGTTCTCACAGGGGCTGCCATGTTCTTATGTCTTCATAGCCATGTAGCACTAGTCTGGGAGAGGCCCTGACCAAGCCAAGCCAATTAGAAATCTCCCCAAATTTTTCCATAACAAAACTAATCCGGAAAGTCAGTCCCCTGACTGTCCCATCTTCTTACTCAGTACTGGCAGTTTCATCTTCCTGAGAACCAGTTCTGGCCATATCATGCCCTTGGCTCAAACACCTCCACTGCTTTCTTACTGCTGGAAGAATTAAAAGGGTATCTTCATATTTCTCCAACCATTTTTTTCAGCTGCTCCTCTATACACACCCTACTCTCCAAACTGAACTTGTCAGTACCTGCCATATTATTAAAAGCCCTCTGCTTTGCTCAGGATGTTTCCTATAATTAGAATTCATTGATTTACTCATTGATCCATTCAGTGACTATTTATTGACTACAGAAGGAGCACTGGTGGAGCAATGGTTAAGCATTTGGCTGCTAACTGAACGAACGGTTGGTGGTTCGAACCCATCAACAGGAAACCCTATGGGGAAGCTCTGCTCTATCATATACAGCCGCTAGGAGTTAGAATTGACTTGACTACATACAACAACAACACGTCTAATACAAAGCTAGGCAGTGGAAATAGGAAGATTTAACAAGTCACTATGACTTCCCTCAAGAAAGTCATGGTATAGAAGGAAGTAAAAAAAAATATAATGTGGTATAATATGCACAAAATATAATACTTGCTACAAATGAGGTGAGAAAAAAGTAATATGAGCACAGGAGCAGTATCTATATCTGTGTAGTGGAACAGGGAGTTAGAGGTTTCCTAAAGAGGTAGTATTTTGCTGTACCTTGAAAGGTAAGTAGTCTTCTAGCTTTCTAGATGGACAGATAGGCAGGGAGATGAGAATTTAAGTCTAGGCAGGGGCATAAGATGAGGTGTCAAAGCATGAGAGAAACTATAAGTAGCCCAATATTGCAGAACTGACCACTTGGAGTTTGGGATTGAGGTGGGGGCATGGGAAATGCAGCTAGACTGTTAGGCAGGGTCCTGAACATGAAGGTCTTTATGAGTGATAGGCAGTAATTTAAATTTCATTCCATAGGGAAGAAAGAACCAGTGAAGGCTATTAAGAGTAGCCCTTTGACTCTCCTTGCCCTAATTTCACCACTATTTAATCCATCCTGCAAACAATCTGTGGCCAGAAGGATCTTTCTGGTAAGAAAATACATTATTGTTCATGAGAGTGGAGTGCAAAGTTGGAGCCAGGGGCTACATATATGCACAGGATTGTATGAAGAAAATGTTAGAAATCCAATGGACAAATAAACCTATGAGGTTTTGTGCTACTTTTGTGGAAAGCCACCCTCTTCCATTACAGTAATGTATATTACTTCCACATACATAATGCACATAAATCCATTACAGCTCTTACCCCACTGCACGGTTTCAATGTTTTATTCATCCTGTCTCCTCAGCACTTAGCACATTGCTTGGCATAAGACAAGTGATCAAGATAATGTCTGCTAAATGAATGAAAGAATGAATGATATGACAAGATAATACTTCATTTCCAGTTATGGATGGATTATTTTTTGAGCCTCTTCTACTTTAAAAAGGAACCCTGGTGGTGCAGTAGTTAAGTGTTCAGCTGCTAACCAAAGGGTTGGCGACTTGAACCTAATAGCCACTCCACTGGAGAAATATGTGGCAGTCTATTTCCATAAAGATTTACAGCCTTGAAAATGTATATAGCAGTTCCACTCTGTCCTACAGGGCTGCTATGAGTTGGAACCAACTTGATAACAATGTGTTTGGGTTTCTACTCTAGAAGGCAGCTTCATTTGCTTCAGTCTTTGTGCTTAGCATGAAGTCTCGTACCCCTACTATTCTACTTCTTAACTCCTCACTCCAGAGAATTACAACAGAAGAACTGAAAAGCATAGCCATGAAGTCTCCGATGTGTTTATGTGTATACAGAGAAGCGACTGAAGTCCACCAAAGGTTTATACTCCCCTTCCATGACATACAGCTGTTGCTGAGAAGTGGTTGCCCAATCAAGGCCACAGTTCCCAGTCCTAGTATGATCCTGCGACTGCGTTCTGGCCAACGGAATGGGAGCAGAAATGATACATGCTACTTTCAGGACTGGCCTATGAAACTCCCCCTGCAGGATACTTTTTGCTCTTCCTTCAAACTGACCTTGGGAGCCAAATGTTAAAGATGGCAGAGGTTTTATCAGCCTAGGTCTCTGAATGACTGCATGGAGCACACTCTCAACCCTTTATGTCCCTCTCCCATCACAGTGTCAGTGAGACTTTATACGAGTGAGAAATAAAATCTTTTCTGGTAAGCCCTGGAGATTTTAAGGTATAAAACATTAACTAATACAGCATGTGTTGTACCTGTGCATATTTAAGTAGGTATGTGTTATGAATGCAAAATCCAATTTTATACAGAATCAAAAGCCAAATGGGAATAGAACCTTCAGAAGCAAGAGAATTTAATCCCTGAATATAGAAGTTCTTTTATTTTTAATTTAATATGAAGGTCTTTTTAAATTAACAAGTGAGTAGTCATATTGTTATTTGATGTACAATAGCATGTGTTATTACAGAGACAACGGGAGAAAATAGAACCAGAGAGAAAAGCGCAGGAAAGCAAAAACAATAAAATGAATAAGGTCAGAAAAGATTTTCAGGTAAAATCCATGATTTAAAAGAAAAAGATGATTTAATAATAGACATGATTATGATTGGTGAGATTTCATATAAATCATCAGGATCATATTAAGAAATATGAAATACTAGAAATACACTATGATTATATGACTGGATCCTGTCAAGCTACAAGCTGATAATCCTTATATTTTAAGAAGATTCCTCCTGCCTAAAAATAGCAGGCAGGGTCACAGAATGACTTGTTCTGTATTTCTAATCACTCTAGGGCCAGCCTCAGAAGGAAAAGCCAACAAACAAAACCTGTTGCCACTTAGCTGATTTTGACTCACAAGGACCCTACAGGATGGAGCAGAACTGCTCCTATAAGGTTTTCAAGGCTGTAATCTTTATGGAAGCAGACTGCCACATCTTTCTCCTGTAGAATGGCTGGTGGGTTCAAGCTATCGACCTTTTGGTTAGCAAGAGAATGCTTAACCACTGCATCACCAAGGCTCCTTCCTAAGAAGGTAGGCATCTGAAAAAGCAAATGTCAGTTGCACATCCTCTTTCATTTACTCTCCCTTTTTGGAGAAAGGCTGTGGTAGACCAAAAAGCTAGAGCAGAAGAAGGTAAAGAGGGGCAGGTAAGAAGTCATAGAGGCATAAAAGGCAGAGGCAGTTTCTGGTATAAGATAGCAGACTGATTATAGACATTTATACCACTAGAGTTAGGGTTTGGGTTAGAGGTACATGTTGAGTACAGGGGATACCTTTAGAAATCTTGGAACTTCGAGAAAGCACATTTTTTCTTTGACTGAAGTGTGTCTTGTGAGTAGATACATGATGTTGGGGTGCCAGGAATAGAGAAAACAAGAAGCTGGGTATGTAGGACTGGCTCATTTAAATAAGCTAGTCTCATACATTAAAATATTTCATATTGTCTCACAGATCTCAAGCAGACAAGGCACAAAGAGACTGTCAAATGGCTTTCTAGGTGAACCAGCCTCAGTTCATCAGAGTTGATGAAAGAAAAGTCTCAGGGTAAATGTTCAATTAAAGAAGAAATACTGAGCATTTGATTAGAGCTTTCTTTGGGCTGTGTCTCTGGGCTACCTGGTATGGACGGCAAGGTAGATAAAGATGTAGAATTCCAGCAGTGGAGTCATAAATTAATTGATGATTTTTCCATAAGCATGGCTCTGCAATACACATTGAAATTGTTGGTGGTGTTATTTTTGACAGAGTATAAATGTAGCTTTCAATATCCTGCTAGTAAAAATGTTACTTGGAACAATCTTTCTAGAAAGCAAGAGTCTTTTAAAAAATATCACACAGAAACTTACACTTCCAGTTAAATGTAGAAAGTTGCAAGAAACCATCACACCACTCTCTCAACAAGAACAAGGCACACAAGTACAAAATCGTCATGTTTTTAGAAACTGAGAGCTGATGACACAGAGAAACCTAAATGAACTAAATTCCGCAGAGTGATGAGTCCTTCCCATGAGAAAAGAAATACGTGTCTGATTTCATTCTTAGTGTAGCAATGGGTGAATGAGAAATCCACCATAAACAGGGGTATGGAGAAACCAAATGAACTCCCAGCAAATTTTTCATTATCTCACGTGGAGTGGCATAATGGATTAGAATCCAAAAGAATCCCAGTCAAAGAGTAACTCTGTATATCCAATACTTTATCCAGACCATAACACTAAGAGTAAAATAGAGAAAAAAAAAATCTGCAGGACAATGAAATAGTTTAATACATGAATAGAGTCCCAGAAGTAGAAGAGAGAGAAAATGATATAGAAGAAATATTTGAAGAAATAATGGTCAAAATTTTTGTCAATTTGATCGAAGACATCAATGCATAAATTCAGTAAGTTCATCAAACCCCAGGATAACCACACCTAGACACGTCCTAGCTAAACTCCTAAAAATCAAAATGAAAGAGAAAATATTAAAAGCCAAAAGAAGAAAAAGACATATTACCTACAGGGAAATAACAGTAAGAATGATGACTGCTTTTTAATGAGAAACAATAGAAGCCAGAAGACAATGGTACAACACTTTCAAAGTGATAAAAGAAAAAAGGCAAAAAAATAAATAAATAAATTTTTTTTTTTTTTTTTTTATCAATCTAGATTTCTATATCCAGCACAAATGATACCAAATATGAAGACAAACCCTTACATATTGCTGGTGAGAAAGTAAAATGGTACAACCACTTTGGAAAACAGCTTGGTAGTTTCTTCAAAAGTTAAATGTAAGTTCAACACATGACCCAGAATTCCACTCCTAGGTACTTACCCAAGAGAAATGAAAAACTATGTTGATACAAAAACTTGCATGCAAGTGTTCATAGTAATATTAGTCATAACAGCACCAAAGCGGAAACAATACAAATGTCATCAAAATGTAGTATATCCATACAGTGGAATATTTACTATGCAGCACTAAAATGGACTGAACTACTGATACATGCTATAATGTGAATGAACCTCAAGGACATTATGCTAAATGAATGAAGTCAGATGCAAAAAACACCACATACTGCATGATTCCATTTATATGAAACAGATTAATGTTTGTCTGGAGGTGGGGGTGGGAATGGAGATTAACTGCAGGTGAGCATGAAGGATCTTTTTGGCAAGATGGAAGTGTTCTAAAATTAGATTGTGATGATGGTTGCACAACTCTGTAAGTTTATTAATAATCATTATATCGTGCACTTAAAACAAGTGAACTTTATTACATGTAATTTACGCCTCAACAAAGTTGTTCAAAAATATGTAGACAAAAAATAAAAACATTTTCAACAGAAAAAGGCTGAGAGAATTCATCTAAAGCACATTTGCACTACTAGAAATGATTAAAAAAAAAAATTATTTAGGCTAAATGGAAATAATACTCAGTGGAAACCCAGATCAGTGAAAAGGGGATGAAGGACATCTGAAAGAGTAAATTCATGGGTCAATATATAAGACATCCTTATTATACTTATTTTTATACTTATTTAAAAGACTATTGATTATTTAAAGCAAAAACAATAAGGAATTGTGGAACTTGCAGCATATGTAGAAGTAAAATATGTGACGAGAAAAGCACGAAGATCAAGGGTGTGTAAATGCAAATACATTGTGATATTCTTACTTTGTGAAGTAATATCATCTTAGTTGAAGATAGACTATGATATGTTAAAGATGTATATTGTAGTTTCTAGACTACAGCAACCATTTAAACAGCAACACAAGGAGGACTAGCTAAGAAGTCAACAAACCCATTGCCGTTGAGTCGATTCCGACTCATAGCAACCTTAAAGGGCAGAGTAGAACTGCCCACTGGGTTTCCAAGGACCGTCTGGTGGATTCAAACTGCCAACCTTTTGGTTAGCAGCCGTAGCTCTTAACCACTATGCCACCATGGTTTCCAAAAAGTCAGCAGAAGAGGTCAAATGGATATTAAAGAGAGATTTATCCAGAGAAGGCAAAAAAGAAGGAAGAAAGGAACAGATGGAATAGAAAGAAAGTGCTAAGACAGTAGACTTAAATCCAACCATACTGTTAATTATTTTAAATGCAAATGGATTGTAAACACTTTAATCAAAAGGCAGAAATGATCAAAGTGGATAAAAAGCAAGAATATTCACCCTGATAGACCATAGGCTAGACTGTAAAGTAAGTTTCAATAAATTGAAAAGGATCAAAATCATGTAGGCCAGTGGTTCTCAAAATATGGTATGGGGGCCCCATGGGGTCCCCCAGACCATTAGGAGGTCCACGAGGTCAAACCTATTTTCAAAATATTGAGACATTATTTTCCTTTTTCATTCTCATTTTCTCATGAGTGTATAGTGGAGACATTATGCTTCTATTAATATTATGTTCTCAAAGGAATTAATGCTACTGGAAAAGACATGAGTTAAGTAAAAAAGTGTCTATAACCTGATCCTATTGTTTTAAAGACAGCTAAAAAGAAATACATCAAAATATTAGTAGCACTTAAATCTGGAGTAGAGGGATTGTCAGTAATTTTAATTTTCCTTTTTATATTTTCTGTAATTTCCAAATCATCTGCAATGTAAACATATCACTTTAACAACAACAAAACCCCAACCAATTGTTTAACAAACATTTGGATAATGCATATCATTTTTCTCTGAAACCAAACCCATTGTCGTTGAGTTGATTTCACCTCATAGGGACCCTATAGGACAGAGTAGAACTGCCCTATAGAGTTTCCAAGGAGCCCCAGGTGGATTCGAACTGCCAACCTTCTGGTTAGCAGCTGTGGCATTTAACCTCTATGCCACCAGGGTTTTCCATATTGCTCTGAAGAACCTTCTAAATCATCAGTCTTATACCTGCATTTAAAAAAAAAAACAAAAAAACAACCCACTCCTGTTGAGTGGTTTCCGACTGGTAGCAACCCTATAGGTCAGAGCAGAACCGCCCCATAGAGTTTCCAAGGCTGCAAATCTTTACAGAAGCAGACCGTCACGTCTTTCTCCTGTGGAGCCACTGGTGGGTTCCAACTACCAATCTTTTAATTAGCAGCTGAGCACTTAACCATTGTGCCATCAGAGCTCCTTTAGACCCGCCTTTTGGAGATGGGGAAATCGAGTTCCCCTTTCTAGAGGGACACATAGAATGTATGTCAGGTCATTCAAGTTACCGACAGGCTCGAGACTAGAATCTGGAGAGTACTCCCCCTAATACAACGCCCTTTACGTTATGTCACAATGCGAGATAAATGGCACTGATGTCAGGTTTACGAAAATTCTCCTGATCTCACCAGCGCTCTCAGGCCTGAAATCCTAGGAAAGTTATTCTAGTTTAAGCCATAAATTCAAAGATAAAGTATTTAAAAAATGTGAAAGCACTTAAAATGGTACACTATTAACAATCTCAACAAAAATGTAAGGGATAAATACCTTCTAGGTATTTAATATCCCCTCAGTGTTTTTAATTGCCTCATATGCACGTAAAAGCCGGACAATGGATAAGGAAGACTGAAGAATTGACACCTTTGAATTATCATATTGGTGAAGAATATCAAATATACCATGGACTGCCAGAAGAACGAACAAATCTGTCCTGGAAGGAGTACAGACAGAATGCTCCTTAGAAGCAAGGATGGTGAGACTTCATCTTACGTACTTTGGACGTGTTATCAGGAGTAATCAGTCCCTGGAGAAGGACATAATGTTTGGTAAAGTAGAAGGTCAGCAAAAAGGACCCTCAATGAGACGGATTGACACGGTGGCTGAAACAACGGGCTCAAGCATAGCAAGGATTGTGCGGACGGAGCAGGACCGGGCAGTGTTTCATTGTTATGCATAGGGTTGCTCCACGGCACCTAACGAGAACCTGTATTTAATAAGAAGATGGATATTTTCCTATGTGAATTTCAGTAATATATTTTTCCATGTTGTCTAAAATATTCCAATTCACTAAAATCTCAAATTAAGACAATCCATCAAAATTAGAATTATCAAATGCATAAAAAAGCTTACTAGTCTATCACAGAATTCTGGCAAAAAATGAAAAGCAGTCATTGTTCAGAATGTCCAGGTTTCACCCAGAGAAAGGTTCAGCTTAAAACTCATTCTCACATCCAGGATTAGGGCTGATTTATTAAAAAATACCTGTTCACTAGAAACTTTTTTCCTTGGTATATTAATAAGTAAGTCAAACCTATGTGAGTATAAACGAGCAAGGCCTTTTATTGTTCAAAGTCTGGAGAGGATAATGTGGCTCCACGTCAGACCTGAGTGGAATGCTATATTGTGATTTCAATCGAAGCATCTTCGAGTCTCAACAATAACGACTAGATTTCCAGAGAGGGTGCATCTAGTCACACAATTGAACTGGTGTTTGTATCACTTTCTGTGTTGAGGAAATTAGTCATTTTGTGAGCTGGCAATGAGAATGCTTTTAATTTCTGTAGGTATTTAATAAAAGGAAGAGAAAAAAACACACTAGAATGACAGATTAGTAAGTCAGATCACATCCTCCACAATTTAATTGGTTCAAAGAGGCTAACATACGCGGCCTTCATCCTTAAGTAGTCATAAAGGGAACAAAAATTCTAGGCCCTGGCCAGCTCTTCCTCTGTGGTGCAGAAAACATCTTTTGAGTCCATGGGCTCTGGGACCGCTTTCTCTTCGAAGCCTATTTTGGGGGTCTTGTCTGCCTCACTGCCACTTCTGGAGCCTCTCTCCCATACATGCAGCCCTTCACACACCCGTCTCATGTCACACACAATCCTGTCTGCATGAGCCCTCCTCCCTCCCCACTCTGTCAACCCCTCCTTGGAATCACATTGGTCTGGGAATCCAGGTACAGATTCAGGCTCTAGTTTTGCCACCACCAGCTTAGGGGAACTAAGGAAAGTTATTTGCTGTCTCTGAGCTTTAATTTCCATTTCCTCAACTGTTAGATGAGGGGATTGGGTCGGTCAGGAATGGCAACCTGGAAGGCAGAGATAGAATCTGAGGCAATTTCCAGACCTTACTGGAAAGAACACTCAATTAGCAACGTCTTCCAGTGACACAGGTGGTAGTGGTGACAATAAACTTTTCAGGTCTGAAATGCATGATATTAAACGATAACCAAGTAATACATTCTCCCCAAATTATTTCCTCTCTTCTTTTTCTAGAACTACAGATAACTGAGGACTCTCTATCCCATATCCAGATTGTCTGCCACCCAGCATTTGGTATACTGGCACTGCACTTACATTACTAAAGCAAATAAATCCTATTTCACAGAAGGGAAGTTATGAGCCATTTTCCCCAAACCACACTGCAAATTCAGAACAGATATTAGAATTTAGGATCTTCATTCACTGATAAATGTTTTATGCACTATAATTACCATTTCACAAACTTTTATTGTGCATTTACTATAAGAGGCATTATTAAGAGGAGAGGAAAAGAAAACAATTAAGACACAATTCCCGGTCTCAAAGGAATTTTAAATCCAGTAGGGAAGATAGTCACAGATAACACAAGTAAGCAGCTTATCTGTTGCAGAGAGGTATACCAGGTTCAAGTGTGTCATGGAGTCTTCCTTGATTCCTTGCTTTCTCTCTCACTCAAATGCAACCCATCTGCAAATCTTGTCAACCAGGCCTTCAAAGTCTGTCTCAAATCTGACCATTCTCACCTCCTCTACCCATATCAGCCTGGTTTAAACCATTATCTTCTCTCACTTGGACTAATGGTGTAGCCTCCTGAATGGCTATCTCAAATTCCTTCTGGTTCCCTTACAGTCTGTTTCCCCACAGAAGCCAGAATAACCCAATTTTTAAAAAGGCCAATCAGCTTACATCATTCCCTGCTCTCAACCTTCCAGTGGCTTCCTATTATACTAAAACAAGATGCAAAATTCTCATCAGGTCTATAAGAACCTATCTCATCTGGTCCTGTCCCCTACTTGATCCCATTTCCCATTGCGCTTCCTCTTCTTTACTAGGTTCCAGATGTCCTTGTTGCTATTGAACCCACCAAGCATGCTCCTGCCTCATGATCTTTGCACTTCTTTCCTCTGGTTACGATGCTTCTCCCTGAGGCCTTCCCTCACTTCATCCAGACCTCTCTTTTAATGTCACCTCTTCAAGGTAGCCTTCCCTTATCATCGTATCTAAAATACCAGGTACCCACTCCATAACACCTTACTCTGTTTCATTTTCCTAACACCTACCACGTCATATATTTATTTGTTTGCCGGGTTTCTCCCTCCATTAGGGTGTAAGACCACAAGACCAGGGACATTTGTGGCTGCATTCACCGCTGTATCCTCAGCATCTACAACAGTGTGTGGCACATATTGTTTGAATGAACAAGTGAATGAGTGAAAGGAGGAGAGGGTTAGAAATCAGAGCAATGATCTGATATTGAACAACACCGAGGGATTCTGTATTACAGTGTGTGTGTTCCCACCTCTAGATTCTTTTCCAGGGCCATGGTTGATGTTAGGAGATTTTGCTCTGTTTGCAAGCAGGTGAGCAGGCCGTGCAGAGGTGTCTGGAGAGTAGTTCAGATGGAGGGAGTTGCTTCATGATGAAGACAGTTCCTCTGGGGCCAGGGGGAAATGCAAGTCTACCTGCTACATGGTGGGAAGGGAGCAAATGATCCTGGAGACACAGAATTTGAGGAGGACCATTTGGTAGAAACTACATTATTTCTGGGCATTTGAGTCTATATCCTAAGAACAGGAATGATAAACCAAAAAAAAAAAAAACCCATTGCCGTCAAATCAATTTGGACTCATGGCGATCACATGTATTACCAAGGAGAACTGCTACATATGGTTTTCTTGGCTGTAATCTTTACTAAAGCAGATTACTAGGGCTTTCTTCTGTGACATCGCTGGGTGGGTCCAAACTTGTCAACCTTTAGGTTAGTAGTCAAGTGTAAACTGTTTGTACCACACAGGGACATTATATGATCATGATAAAACTGACCTAATACTTTAGGTGTCAAGGCAAGTTCTGAGCTGAACAAAACTACTAAAAAGGATATATGGCAGTCAATATGGCTTAAATTAAGTTCAATAGCTCTCATTTCTGTAATTAAAAATTATTCTTAAATCAGTAGGCACTGTGGGCATCAGTAACCTGAAAGAGGATCTTACTTCCCTCAGAGTAAAACACTTTGAAGGAATTAGAAAGTAATAAGCAGTATTCTAAGTCCTTTACACAGCTAGTTAGTTAATAGCAGTGCTGGGAATCTAGCCCAAGAAGTCTGGCCTTGAACGGAGTCCATTCCTTAACCATGTGCCATGCTACTTCACATGAGAGAACCAACAAACCGGACTTTGGGCAAGTCGTCTTCTCTGTGCCTCGGCTTCCTGTGTAGTACTCCTAGGGCTGTTGTGAGGATCAAATGAGTTAACATGTGTAAACTGCCCAGATATACAGTAAGCATCCTAGCTATTATTATTTTACCTGTGGGATTTCTGGATCAAACACACAGATTAAAAAATTTTCCTCGAGTTACATAGCTTGTAAGTGGGGCTGCAATTTTAGGCCAACTATGTTTGACCCCAAAGCTCTTGTTCTTCCACCCTTGCTAGCTATTGTCAGCTGTTTCTAGAGAACAAAAGCTTTGCAGCATTTGACAATTCGCAGGCAAAGCTTTCTGTTTTCTTTAAGGCATTTCTTTGCAATATCGGAGTTTTAATTTTCTGTGTGGAACATGCTAATGATAAAGCATTCTGGTCAAAACGTTTCAAGCCTGGGTCTTGTCTTGTTATGGTGGGCCACTGAAACCCAGAGGGGCAACTAGTGTGGACATTTCATTTTGATTCTACTCTGAGATTCCCTAGCAGAGATTTGAAGGAAGCTGCGTCCTTGAAAGTCTCTCACATACCAATGCTCCACGCTCGACAAGGCTTTATCTTCCAGCTGCAGCTCTCACAAGATACATAGGTGAGAGATTTAATAGCTTCTCTAGTAAACAGCACACACCACCAAACTGGCAGAATAGGCCAGCTCACCACCAGGTAAATAAGTGATTCCATGGGACCCAGATAGTAAATACCACTGGCAATGAGGAATGAACAAAACAAAACACACCTGCACACAGTCATAGATGGTCCAGGGAGCTGGGGTGCATTATTGCTTTTGTTTATTTTTATAATTGGGGTGGGGCAGGTGGGAAGCCAGGAAATGGAGGGTGACATTTTTCTGTGGCTCTCTACCATCCAGACTTCCATGTCCTCAGGATCGCTGTTCTTGGAGTGTTCTTCATTTTTCACCCACCCCGCACCCTCTTCAATGCTTGCTTCTAAAAAGGATCAGGTACCTCACATTAAGCTGTAAATATATGACTCTTACTCTTTGAAATAAGGAGTCCTGGTGGTGCAATGGTTGCTAATGAGAGGTCGGTGGTTTGAACCCACCAGTGGCTCCATGAGAGAAAGACCTGGTGATCTGCTCCTGTAAAGATTACATCCTAGGAAACCCTATGGTTTCCTACTCTATCATACAGGGTCGCTATGAATTGGAATCGATGCAATGGTACATACACAACATCAACACATCTTTAACGTTACGCATCTCAAAATATAGTTGGATTTGAATAGACCCTATCAAGCATTAAGCCATAGGCATAAAGGTACACAATAAGATGTATCATTAAGGTACTCCCTAGGGGGTGAAGGAAATTCTGGGGGAGGTCCCTCTTAAGATCTGTGAAATTATAGAAATTGGTCACTTTCTCTGTTTACCTGAAAGGCTGGATCAAGTGAACATTCGAAATACTGTTGTCTTAATCCAGTTGATCTACATTAGTTAACATGTTCAAATGACTTAAAGGGTCATTTGAGGTGCTTCAAGTCCTCAGCTACTTTAGTAAAAACAAGTGGATCAACAACCAGCTGACACTGATGTGATTCGATTCATGGTACCCCGTGTGATAGCAGAACTGTGCTCCATAAAAAGGTTTTCTATGTCTGATTTTTCAGGAGTAGATCACCAGGCCTCTCTTCTGAAGACCTCTGGGGGGACTCAAACCACCAACCTTTTGGTTAGCAACGGGGTGTATTAACTGTCTGTACAACCCAGGGACTCCAATGGATCAACAGATGGGGGTAAAGAGGAGGGAATGGTTATTTGTACTAAAATCTCTGATAATGGGCCCTTTTCTTTCAACATGTCCCACCCCTTCTTCCCTTAGGACTGATTTCAGAAGCCTGGTACTGAAGCAAGGAAGTCACAGCAGCATGGTCTGGAGTCTCTATTCACCATTCCCCTCGACTCAGGTACACGTGGCTCCATCACAGTCTCTCCAGGGCTTCAGCAGCCCTTCTTGGCCTCCTGTAAATGCCATTTCTAACGTAAACCTCTCGTCAAAACAGTAGGTAGAAAGAATATTCTTAAAACTCTGACTCAAACATTTGTCATGCTCTATAACTTTATGCAACTCATCCAAGTAAAATTCCTGTGGGAGATGCAGGCTCTGGGCCAGGAACAGGAAGTTGTCAGGGTAACATGGGGACACTGAGTACCTTGCAAGGATCAGGGAAAGAAAGTGCCTCTGTCACTGAAAGGAAGAAAACAGGCAGAAAAGGGGTCTAGGGAGGCCTCTGAAGACAAGAGCCACCCATTACACCTGAAACATTCAGTCATATTTGTGTCTCAGAGAGGGGATTCTAAAAGATCCTGAAACACCAGTATATATAGATAGTGGAGCTAGGGGTGGAATCTGGTGGATCCTACAGAGACGATCCTCAGTAGATAAACCCTGGAACACTATGGCAAGTATCTTAGTCATCTAGTGCTGCCATAACAGAAATACCACAAGTGGGTGGCTTTAACAAAGAGAAATTAATTTTCTCACAGTCCAGTAAGTTACAAGTCCAAATTCACGGTGTCAGCTCCAGTGCAAGGCTTTCTCTCTCTGTCGGCTCTGGAGGTCCTTGTCCTCAATCTTCCCATGGTCGAGGGTACTTCTCAGGCACAGGGACCCAGGATCCAAAGGACCTACTCTGCTCCTGGTGCTGCTTTCTTGGTGGTATGAGTTCCCCCACTCTCTGCTTGCTTCCCTTTCATCTCTGGAGAGATAAAGGGTGGTGCAGGCCACACCCCAGGGAAACTCCAAAAGGGAGTTGACCTGAGTAATCCTTTTAACCACAGGCAGAGATTATGATTTATAACACATAGGAAAATCACAAAATGGAGGACAACTACACATGGCCTAACCAAGTTGACACATATTTTTGGGAGACACAATTCAATCCATTACAGCAAGGTTTCAACTGTCTTGATGAAAGTTACACGGCAAGTATGGGGAATCCACCTTTTTGTCTAAGGCAAAGGCAAGCTGTAGTGACCTGACATGAGACTGGGTTGGAGCTTGTTATAGTTATTGTTGTTAGCTGCCGTCTAGTTGGCCCCGACTCATGGCATCCCCACATACAAAGGGATTGAACCGTTGTGATCCACAGGGTTTTCATTGGCTATTTTTCCGAAACAGATCACCAGGTTTTTCTTCCTAGTCCATCTTAGTCTGGAAGCTCTGCTGAGACCCGTTCAACATCACAGCAACATGCAAGTCTCCACTGACAAACGGGTGGTGCACAGAGATGGATTACCCCCAATAAGCTAGGTTATTTGTGTTTATTTACTAATCTGTAGTGCACAATTCCCCCATGTGTATGTCAGTTTGTTGTACTACGGGGGTTTGCGTGTTGCTGTGATGCTGGGAGCTATGCTACCGGTATTCAGGCACTAGCAGGGTCACCCACGGAGGACAGGTTTCAGCTCAGCTTCGAGACTAAGACAGACTAGAAGGAAGGACCTAGCAGTCTACTTCTGAAAAGGATTAGCCAGTGAAAACCTTAGGAATAGCAGCTGAACATTGTCTGATATAGTGCTGGAAGATGAGCCCCCCAGGTTGGAAGGCACTCAAAAGATGACTGGGGAAGAGCTGCCTCCTCAAAGTAGAGTCAGTCTTAGTGACGTGGATGGAGTAAAGCTTTCGGGACCCTCATTTGCTGATGTGGCACGACTCAAAATGAGAAGAAACAGCTGCAAACATCCATTAATTATCAGAACCTGGAATGTACAAAGTGTGAATCTAGGAAAATTGGAAATCATCAAAAATGAAATGGAATGCATAAACGTCGATATCCTAGGCATTAGTGAACTGAAATGGACTGGTATTGGCCATTCTGAATCGGACAATCATATGGTCTGCAATGCTGGGAATGACAACTTGAAGAGGAATGGTGTTGCATTCATCCTCAAAAAGAACATTTCAAGATCTATCCTGAAGGACAACACTGTCAGTGATAGGATAATATCCATACGCCTACAAGGAAGACCAGTTAATACGACTATTATTCAAATTTATGCACCAACCACTAGGGCCAAAGATGAAGAAATAGAAGATTTTTATCAGCTGCTGCAGTCTGAAATTGATCAAACATGCAATCAAGATACATTGGTAATTACTGGTGATAGGAATGCAAAAGTTGGAAACAAAGAAGAAGGATCAGTAGTTGGAAAATACGGCCTTGGAGATAGAAACAATGCTGGAGGTCAAATGATAGAATTTTGCAAGACCAACGACTTCTTCATCGCAAATACTTTCTCTCACTAACATAGACAGCAACTATACACATGGACCTCGCCAGATGGAACACACAGAAATTAAATTGACTACATCTGTGAAAAGAGACGATGGAAAAGCTCAATATCATCAGTCAGAACAAGGCCAGGGGCTGACTGTGAAACAGGTCATCAACTGCTCATATGCAAGTTTAAGCTGAAAATGAAGAAAATCAGAGCAAGTCCATGAGAACCAAAATATGACCTTAGTATATCCCACCTGAATTTAGAGACCATCTGAAGAACAGATTTGACGCACTGAACACCAGTGACCGAAGACCAGACGAGTTGTGGCATGACATCATACGTGAAAAAAGCAAGAGGTCATTGAAAGGAGAGGAAAGAAAGAAAAGACCGAGGTGGATGTCAGAGGAGATTCTAAAACTTGCTCTCAAACGATGAACAGCTAAAGCAAAAGGAAGAACTGATGAAGTAAAAGAAATGAACAGATTTCAAAGGGTGGCTCAATAAGACAAAGTATTATAATGACATGAGCAAAGAGCTGGAGATGGAAAACCAAAATGGAAGAACACGCTCAGCATTTCTCAAGCTGAAAGAACTGAAGAAAAAATTCAAGCCTCGAGTTGGAATAGTGAAGGATTCTATGGGGAAAATATTAAATGATGCAGGACACATCAAAAGAAGATGGAAAGAATATACAGAGTCATTATACCAAAAAGAATTAGTAGGTGTTCGACCATTTCAAGAGGTAGAATATGATCAGGAATCGATGGTACTGAGGGAAGAAGTCCTAGCTGTTCTGAAGGCATTGGCGAAAAACAAGGCTCTAGGAATTGACGGAATATCAATTGAGATGTTTCAACAAACAGGTGCAGCACTGGAGGTGCTCACTCGTTTATGCCAAGAAACATGGAAGACAGCTTCTTGGCCAACTGATTGGAAGAGATCCATATTTATGCCTATTCCCAAGAAAGGTGATCCAACTGAATGTGGAAATTATAGAACAATCTCATTAATATCACATGCAAGCAAAATTCTGCTGAAGATCATTCAAAAACGGCTGCAGCAGTATATTGACAAGGAACTGCCAGAAGTTCAGCCGGTTTCAGAAGAGGAAGTGGAACCAGGGGTATCACTGCTGATGTCAGATGGATCCTGGCTGAAAGTAGAAAATACCAGAAGGATGTTTACCTGTGTTTTATTGACTATGCAAAGGCATTCGACTGTGTGGATCATAACAAATTATGGATAACATTGTGAAGAATGGGAATTCCAGAACACTTAATTGTGCTCATGAGGAACCTTTACATAGATCAAGAGGCAGTTGTTCAGGCACAACCTGATTGGTTTAAAGTCAGGAAAGGTATATGCCAGGGTTGTATCCTTTCACCATACCTATTTAATCTGTATGCTGAGCAAATAATCCGAGAAGCTGGACTATATGAAGAAGAATGGGGCATCAGGATAGGAGGAAGACTCGTTAACAACCTGCAGTATGCAGATGACACAACGTTGCTTGCTGAAAGTGAAAAGGACTTGAAGCACTTACTAATGAAGATCAAAGACCACAGCCTTCAGTATGGATTACACCTCAACATAAAGAAAACAAAAATCCTCACAACTGGACCAATGAACAACACTATGATAAACAGAGAAAAGACTGAAGTTGTCAAGGATTTCATTTTACTTGGATCCACAATCAACAGCCATGGAAGCAGCAGTCAAGAAATCAAAATACTCATTGCATTGGGTAAAGGACCTCCTTAAAGTGTTGAAGAGCAAAGATGTCACCTCGAAGACTAAGGTGCGCCTGACCCAAGCCATGGTATTTCCAATCACATCACATACATGTGAAAGCTGGACAATGAATAAGGAAGGCCAAAGAAGAGTTGATGCCTTTGAATTGTGGTGCTGGCAAAGAATACTGAACATACCATGGACTGCCAAAAGAACGAATAAATCTGCCTTAGAAGAAGTATGACCAGAATGCTCCTTAGAAGCAAGGATGGTGAGACTGCGTCTTACATACTTTGGACATGTTGTCACCAGAGATCAGTCCCTGGAGAAGGACATCATGCTTGGCAAAGTACAGGGTCAGCAGAAAAGAGGAAGACCCTCAACAAGGTGGATTGACACGGTGGCTGCAACAATGAGCTCAAACATAACAGCGATTGTAAGGATGGCTGAGGACCGGGCAGTGTTTTGTTCTGTTGTGCACAGTGTCGCTATGAGTCGGAACCGACTTGACCGCACCTAACAACAATAACGGTGCACAATTTCACCTGTTTTCACCACATCTTTGTGAAATTGTGCAGTACAGATTAGTAAGTAAACACAAGTAAGCCTGTGTGTACCTTGCTTATCGGTTAATCTGCCCCTGGGTGGTAGCTGCATATGAGGTCCATTGGCCTGGAATCTAACCTAGGTCTCCGCATGGAAAGTGAGAATCTAACCACTGAACCACCAATGCCTCAAGTTATGGTTATAAATGTTCCTATTCAACCTCCTATTTAAGCTTTAATATTAACCTTTGTGGTAACATTAAAGTCAAAATGCTATAAAACTTCATAAATAGCTTTTCTCTCTAAGGTAGTGTGAAAAGAAAATTAGGCTATCACCTGGGAATCAACTTTACATTACGCTGAAATCATAGATGACAAATAACTGACCATCTTTGAGCTAAAAATGTGGTGTCCAGATTTTGCTTATGCCTACTATTTTCTTTTCCTTATTTTTTTTAATTGAGCTTTAGATGAACAAACTAGCTTCTCATCAGTTAGTACACACATTATTGTGTGACACTGGTTAACAATCCCATGACATGTCAACACTCTCCCTTCTCAACCCTGGGTTCCCTATTACCAGCTGTCCTGTTCCCTCCAACTTTCCAGCCCCTGCCCCAGAGCTGGTGCACCCCTTCAGTCTAGTTTTGTTTCATGTGCCTGTTGAATCTTTGGCTGAAGGGTGAACCTCAGGAGTGGCCTCATTACCGAGCTGAAAGGGTGTCAGGGGGCCATACTCTCAGAGTTTCTCCAGTCTCTGTCAGGCCAGCAAGTCTGGTCTTTCTTTCTGAGTTAGAATTTTGTTATATATTTTTCTCCAGCTCTGTCCGGGGACCCTGTACCATGATCCCTGTCAGAGCAGTCAGTGGTGGTAGCCAGGCGCCATCTAGTTGTACTGGGTTCAGTCTGGTGGAGGCCATGGCAGATGTGGTCCATTAGCCCTGTGGACAAATCTTTCTCTTGTGTCTTTAGTTTTCTTCATTCTTCCTTGTTCCTGAAGGATTGAGACCAGTGGAGTATCCTAGATGGCTGCTCACAGGCTTTTAAGACCCCAGATGCTACTCACCAAAGTACAATGTAAAACATTTTCTTTATAAACTGTGTTATGGCAGTTGAGCTAGGTGTTCCCTGAGGCCACGGTCCCCACAGCCCCCAGCCCAGCAATCCAGTACCTCAGGGAGTCTGGATGTGTCTATGGAGCTCCCATGAATGCCTACTATTTTCCACCTGTCATTTATAATTGAAATTTGATTTACTAAGTCCTTTTCACTCCTGCCTAGAGAACTGAGGGTATCATCAGACCCAAGGGAAGTGTGGTCATATAAAATGAACTGCTAGGATATATGAAGACTAGCTAGTTCCTTGGCTCCCTTAGCACACTTATTTAGAGTTTTAGATTATTTATCACATTTATTAGAGTTTAAAATGTTACTAAAAAGCAGATCTGTCAAACACACTTTATTATTCAGTTGTCTAACAGTGATCTCTCCTGTTGCTTTACTGTAATCCGTAACGATGTTTGGTTTTGCGCATCATCCTGAGTTCAAACCCACCAGCGGCTCCACGGGAGAAAAGACCTGGCAATCTGCTCCTGTAAAGATTTCAGCATAGGAAACTCTATGGGGCAGTTCTATTCTGTCCCACAAGGTCGCTATGAGTTGGAATCTACTCAACGCTACCTAACAACATTTAACTTCATAGTTAATACCTGGGAGCAGACACTAGAATGAGATGGGAGTTTAGTCATTACTCCCACTGCTTAAGTGATGAATACCTGTTTCGAGGCTTTTTAAGCAGTTCAAGGTATGGAAACTTGCCCAGGACCATGTGTCATTTCCCGGGTGGCAGAGAAGAACACACTGATTTATTTACAGAGAAGAGCAGGTGCTTACATGCATTTGGAGCTGATAAATGGCTATTTTATATACAGTATTATGGATACAAAAAGGATCTTACCATATTACCAGATGTTCAAACTTAAATTGTGTCTATATGTGACATTTTTAAAAAGCCATGGAATGTTCTTCCCGTTACTGATTTGCACTTTAATTCTGGTAGTCATACACTCTTGTTCACTTTCTAAGGTATGGCAAATACTTTTTGTTTGACATAGGATCTAAAAAACAATTGTGAAGTGCATTTATCCTGTAGTTAGGTTTGCTTTCAAATGTAAGTTACTTTTATCCTGCAATCTGTTAACAGAAGTTTCACATTTTTAGATTGTGTGTATGTTTAAATGTGGTCTGCATTTGCAGGTATGTGTATATGTGTATCGTGTGTTAGTGTTTTATTGTGTGTACGTGTGTGTACGTGTGTGTGTGTGTGTATGGTTAGAGGGGCCATATATAGCTCCTAGAGCAGAATTTTTCAATCCTGTCTATTTGGTAGAATCACCTGGGGAGTATTTAAAAGTCCTGATAATTTGGAATGGTGAAATCTGAATAAGGTCTATAATCTTCTAGGTAACATTATTCTTCTGATGTCAATTATCTGACTTTGATGGTGGACTACAATTATGTAAGATGTTGTTGTTGTCAACCCATAATAAACCTGTTGCCATCAAATCAATTCCGACTCATAGTGACCCTATAGGACAGAGGAGAACTGCCCCACAGGGTTTCCAAGGAGCAGCTGGTAGATTCAAACTGCTGACCTTTTGACTAGAGGCTGGATGCTTAATCACTGGGCCACCAGGGCTCCACTATTGTTAGGTGCTGTCTGTCTAGTCAATTTCAATTCATAGCGACTCCATGTGACAGAGCAGTACTGCCCCACAGAGTTTTCTAGGCTGTAATCTTTACAGAAGCAGATTAACACGTCCTTCTCCAGCAGAACCACTGGATGGGTTCAAACCGCCGAACTTCCAGTTAGTAGCTGTGTGTTTAACAGACCACCAAGGTTCCTTTGTAAGATGTTACTATTAGGGAAATCTGGGTGAAGGGTACAGGAGACCTCTTTGTGCTATCTTTGTAACAACTTCCTGTGAGTCTATAATTATTCCAAAATAAAAAAGTAAAAAATATCTTTATGTACAGGCAATACTCTGAAATAATTAAATTAGAATCTCTGGGGTTGGGACCCCACAGTCAGTCTTTTCTGAAGCTCCCCAGGTGACAGCAAAGTATGGCCAAGGTTGATGGTCACTGATATTGTCCAACTAGCTACCTGATCTTTAATCTCCTCACAACATGTTGTTGTTGTGTGCCACTGAGTCACCTCTGACTCATAGCAACCCTATAGGACAGAGCAGAGCTGTCCCATAGGTTTTCCTAGGTTGTAATCTTTACCAGAGTAGGACGGCAGGTCTTTTTTCCTGAGGAGACACTGGTGAATTTGAACCACCGACCTTTCTGTTTGCAGCTGAGTGCTTAACCAGTGATCCACCAAGGCTCCTCCCTCACAACATAGTTTACTATATTACTATATTATTAGTAATAAAGCACACTTCAATTAATGAACAAAATATTTATCATGAGTTTTTAAATATTCTAGGAAACTTAGAGATTTTTCGGGGAAAGATTATATGTTTCAGACAGACTGTTACACTCACTTTGTAAATAATTTCTAGATTTTATTCGACTAGACATTAGCTATTCATAAGAATTTCCTAGAAATTGGTCATAGTGGCAGGAATAAAACATGTTATGGCACAAAGACCTAAATAATTACTTACATAAGTACCCATATAAACCTTTTTGCCACAATAAAACCAGTCATAAATAAAAGAATGTTTTATTCACTGTTTAATATGCATGCTTGAACTTCAAAACTTTCGCAGTGCACAGGTCTATCTCCCCACACACCCATAATAAAGGTAAAAGACCTTACTTAGAGATCAGCCCAAAATGCCAATACATTTGCAATAAATTCACTTCTCAATCTAAACTTCTGTGGTTCGGGTCTTCTGTGCTGTGGTTCAGCCCTATGTGAAGCTAGTTATTAAAATATTCTCAGAAAATCCTGTTCGTCATCCATATACATGCAGACTGAAAAGAAACATTGCAAAGAAATAGAAAATCATAAAATGAGAGAAATTCATCATTAAGTCATTGCTGCCCTTACTGACAAAACAAAGCACTTTTCAAATATTGAAGCAAGCTGTTACTATGAGTGTTCTGGGCATCAGGAAACCCGTAGAGGTTTCTCAAGAGAGCAAATCAATCCTGTAACTCCCATTCACTACTGGCTTAAAACATCCATCCACGAAGGCTCTCCAGAAGCGATAAGTCATTCCTTCGGAGAGAATACAGAATGGCAGCTTAAGAAATAAGACTAGAGCCAGAGCAACAAAGTGAAAATGGAAAGAAAAAAAAAAAAAGGAACGGAGAGTTCTTTTTCCACGGTAATAACTATCACCTGTATGTATGTCCACATATATGAGTGTGGACATACATACAGGTGATAGGTAAGCAATATAAAAGAAACAAAACTTGGTGTCAAATAATTTATACATCATAAACTACAGCTTCCATCAACATCTGTCACCAAACAGGCACGAGAAGGCAACTGTCAGTCAGACCACCATGAGAGTAGGTCTATTATTTCTAACTCAGGTCCTTGACCACATACAGCCATGCTTCTCAGACTTTACTGTGTCCCACATTCACCTCAGGGTCTTGTTAAAATGTAGATTCTGATTCAGTGGGTGTGGAATGGGCACGAAGTTCTACATTTGTAACAAGCTCCCAGGGGTTGCGATTCTGCTGGTCCTGGACCATGACTGGGGTAATCCGGCACTACAGCAATTTCAGCCTGGGAAACCAGCTGGCCAAGTTGTGCCCTTATATCACTAGGGTGGCCAGGTAAAGGCTGAAACTATCCTTTAAAAAATCTCATTACAACCATCCTCCTGGAGTGTTTGTCTTTTTAACAGTGGTATCAATATAGTTATATTACAAGGAATAGACAGCAGGATGAAAGAGAAAATGATAAAGTTATGCCCCAGCTTTTTGTCTTCAAATAACTTTTAATATGTTGTCTTTCTTCTTATTAACAAGAACTACATCCACTTAAAAAGTACAAACAGAGACAGAGATCTGAAATTTTGGATTATTCAAAGTCTTCTTGAATTTTTCATTGAATATGGTACTTTTGGTTCTTATGCATCTCAGCTCTCAGTGCCTTGAGATGAGATATCCCATGGGGCAGTCGTACTCTGCACAGGTAGGATTGCCATGAGTCGGAACTGACTCGACAACTATTAGCAACAATATCCTACTCCTAGTAAACAAACAAATAAATAAGTAATACTTTATTAATGCAAAACTAAAACCAAACCCATTGCCACTGAATCAATTCTGACTCATAGCAACCCTATAGGACAGAGTAGAACTGCCCCATAGGGTTTCCAGGGAGCAGCTGATGGACTTGAACTGCCAACCTTTTGGTCAGCAGCTGAATGCTTAACCACTGCACCACCAGGGCTCCTTATTAATCCAGGAAAGGTATTTTATGACTTGTAGAATTGGCGTAGTAATGTAATTATCTCTTTAATATCACACAAAATACGTTTACAAATCATTGTAAATGAAATTTTAAACTTCTTAATATTACAAAGGGCTAGAAAACTGGTTATCTATTTTGGATCCAAGACCACTTTGAGAAAATGATGAACTCTATCAAGTCTTTCCTCCCCTAGGGAGCTGTACAAACAAGTCGTTCATGGATTCCCAGGAAGTTCCAGAAGCCCTTGAACAGGGGCTTCAGGGTCTAGCTGCTGCTATTCTGAACTCTGAACAGGAGGCCTGGAACGCAGTTTTGGTTCTATCAGTTAATCCAGCCTGACACCAGGTGAGTCACTCCCCTATGCCAGCCCTCAATGTCCTCTTCTACAAATTCAGATGTAATGGTGCCCATGGTTCTTTCTCTCTAGGAATCATGATTAAACCCAGGCCCGCTCGGCAAATCCTCTGCTGCTCAAAAAAGCTTGAAAAATCACCAATTCTTCAACTAGTTAATGCATCATCCAAAGCCCAGTACTACACTGGCCAGTCATGAACTCAGCTTTGGGAAATCCTCAATTTTACCATTTCTATTGTTGCTTCACTGAGTTTATTGTTGCTTCACTGAGTTAACTAAGAAACTAATCATTTACTTTCCAGAGTGCAGAAGAAGCCAGAAACGTGAAAAGGTGTTGAGTAGCGACTCGTGGCTCATGTAAAGTTTGGCATAACCTACCGGGGCAGATCAAAGGAACCTAAGAAAGGTCTCAGCTTAAACTTTTCAAAAATCAGAACAGAAAAGTAAGTGACTACTTTCAGGTTTAGCCTGAGGCAGCCAAGGGCCCCTCGTGCTGCTTCAGCTGGGCAGGCTCAGCCCTTCTTCCCTAATCCAGCTGATGAATCCTCCCATCCTGCTGACTTCAGAGGGCATTCTCAGGAAGAGGGAAGTTAGAGTAATTTTGAGAACATCTACTCATAAAGACACAGACATGAGTTGTCCTGTGATAACCCTCCTTCAAAAGGTACTCTTGGAAACTGAGCCAGCAAGTCAACAACCAAGTGGTGAGGTAGAGACACATGGAAAGAGGAACCTGAGTTAAATTCTTATTTGCACACTGGCCCAGCTCAGTATCCTGAATTAACAAATAATAAAGGTCAGAGCTTGAGTCAGATTCCTTCTTTGGTCTTCCTAGGTAGGCCTAGGGCTGATGAAAGAGCTGCCCTCTCTTTATACTTGCTTTTTGGGTCAGCTGAGCACACTCCTCACAGCCCAATGAAAGCTTAAAAAAAAATAGCGTCCAGGACTACCCCTCGAGAATTGGATTTCACAGGTCTGGAGTAAAGCCTGGATTTTTTTTTTTTTTTTCCCTAGGAGTCCTCAAAGGATTCTCATGTGCATCCAAGGTTGAGAATGTCTTTTCTGGCCCTTAGAAACCTCCTGGGGGAAACCACTCCTCTCAGATACAGGTGCAGTCCCCATGGTCAGGGGCAAGGCATGGACAAATGTGAGTATCTGTGCCGATCCATGCCTCCTCCCTGACCCCATGGACTGCATCTGTATTCGTGGGGAGTGCTCTCCCCGGGAGACTACTGATGGGCTAGAAAAGTCTGGCAAGGGAGGTGCTGTGATTCCCAAGTTCATGGTGAGAAAAACAAGGCTCAAGCTTGTCAAACATGCCAAAAGTCAAACAATGAGTACAGTGGAGAACTAGGATCCTAACTCAGGGCCATACTCTTCCCACAACAGCCACTGCCTCTGCAATTAGCAGACATGTGTTGCTTCTACATACGATATCCAGACTGGTCTAGTCCACTGCCCTGTGAGACGAGTATTATATTACCCCTATTCTACCAAATAAAAAAACTCAAACTCAGAGGGGTTAAATGACCCCTTGGATCAAGTTCACACAACTAGATAATTAGCTAGAGGAAGCATTCCAGTCTTCCCCAATATCTATTTTCTGAGCCCTGTCTTTACCCGCTCAGTTCTTTTATTTCAGCTGTGACAGATTGGACCTTCTCCTGCTATGCAGACTAGTCGTCGCGAGGTCATATGATTGCCCCAATATTACAGATTTTTAGTGGCACCTCCTAGCACCTCTGTCAAGACATGAGGGTCCGGCTGGCCACATGCTGAACTTCAGTTGTAAAACTCACACCAGTCTGCTCAGGATTACCCTAGTTTTGGAGTACCTGGTTGGTGCACAGGGTTAACATGCTCAGCTGCTAAGCGAATGGCTGGAGGACCAAGCCTAACCAGGGGCTCCTAAGAAGAAAAGCCTGACAATCGACTTCCGAAAAACCAGCCACTGAAAACCCTACAGAGCTCAGTTTACTCTGACACACATGGGGTCGCCATGAGTTGGAATCAATTCAATGGCAACTGGCAAAACAAACAAACAAACAAAACCTAGTTTTAATGATAAAAGTCCTGGACAAACCTGGACAGTTGGTCACCTGAGCCGAAGATGAACCCAAGGGCACTACACAAAGTTCAGGGGATTAGATCGGGGGCTTCCCACTAGCATAAACATTAATCCTACCTAAAACAAGTAAACAAGTGTCCACTTTGGTTGTGGCACTAAAATTCATGTGGGGATTAAATTTGGAGATGATTAAAAAAAATAGTGACTAAGAAAATTTATGGGATAGAAACTAGGCTTTAGGAAGTTAAGGGGTGAATTAAGTTACTGATGTTAAAATTCTATGGGGTTTTGTTTTGTTTTGCTTTCTTTTTCATGAAGAGGCTACTGGTCAGTATTTTCCACATGTTTGGGAGGATAGCAAATGTTTTTCCTGCATGCCAGCCATTGAGTGTGTTAAAAAATGTATTATCTCATTTAATCCTCTCAATAACCCTACAATGGTGGCAGTAAAATTTTTCATGTTTTATAGATACAGAAACAAAAACCCAGAGAGACTGACATGTCAAAGACCACACAGCAAGTAAACACTGATGCTGAGATGGTTTTAACTGTTCACAAGAGCTTCTTACTTAGCATACTAAGGCCCTAGCAGGAATTAACAAGGGGAACTGTAAATTGCTTGTGAAGACAACATAAAAAGGAGGCTAGGGCAAGGAACCATCTGTTTAGAGTAGCTCAGTTTTCACCTCATCCAGGAAGAGACTCAGGTGATGTTGTAGTGTCTCATCTAGCTCCCTGCCAGGATATTATCTTTCCTTTCCCTCATACCAGGACACATCAGCTTACTGCGAACTGGAAAAATCTATCCGGTCACCTCAGAACTAATTTTTTATAAAATCTTCAGTTTATTTTTACAACATGCAAATCAGAGGTACAGACGGAAAATTCAATAACGCTATAAGCCCGGTGAGGCCCGAGGTCTAGGATGACATTTATCTATGCAAAAGCACTTTTATGGTCCCAGGAACGATGGCTGTGGCATTTTAAAGCAGCACCAGACTCTGCTGCAGAAATCCTTTCCTCTGCTTTTGTAAATCCTATGGGGTAAAACAGAATGTATCAAGTCAACAAAAAATATACTTCAACAATGATCACGCTGTGTGTCTAGGGCTTCCTCCCTACTAACTATCATAAGTACACTTCAGGAGGGCTTTCCTCCTGGCATCTTGTTCAGGACAGCGATGGTGGCATAGAGGAAACATACCCCTTAGGTGGCAGAAGGTCCCAGGCCCCAGGTTTCTCCAAGGGCTGGTCAAAGGGCTGGGGTTTTCCCACAGCCTTCTTCTCTAGCATTCATTATCTGTGGTGTCCTCAGCTAAAGTTTAAGAGCCTGAAAGAGTGGAACCACTGATACCCGAGTATGAACCTTCAGTAGAGTCTTCTCATGTTTCTTCATCTGTAAAGCAGGTGAAGCACTGCTAGTTCAGCAGTAGAATTCTCCCCTTACATGCGGGAGACGCAGGTTCAATTCCTGGCCAATGTATCTCATGAGCAGCCACCACCCATCGGTCACTGGAGGCTTGTGTATTGCTATGATGCCGAATAGGTTTCAGTGGTGTTTCTACACTAAGATAGACTAGGAAGAAATGCCTGGCAGTCTACTTCCAAAAATTAGCCTATGGAAGACAACAGTCTGGAGTGTTTCATTCTGTTGTACGGGGCTGACTTGAGAGCCTCTAACAACAACGACATCTGTAAAATTGAGGGGATTAAGCTTGATGAGTAGTTCTCAACCTTCTTGTGAATCAGGGAAAGGACTTTTTTTTTTTTTTTTTTAAATAAACTGTGGTAACATAAACATAATATAAAATTTGCCATTTTGACTATTTCCAAATATACAACCCAGGGGCATTAATCACACTCACGATGTTGTGCTACCATCACCACTAATTGTTTCCCAAACTTTTCCATCAACCCAAACAGAAGAAGGACCCAGCAGTCTACTTCTGTAAAGAATTAGCCAGTGAAAACCTTATGAATAGTAGCGGAACACTGTCTGATATAGTGCCAGAAGATGAGCCACTCAGGTTGGAAGGCACTGAAAAGACGATTGGGGAAGAGCTGCCTCCTCAAAGTAGAGTCGATCTTAATGACGTGGATAGAGTCAAGCTTTCAGGACCTTCATCTGCTGATTTGCTGAGAACAGACAGCTGCAAACATCCATTAATAAATAGAACATGGAATGCACGAAGTATGAATCTAGGAAAATTGGAAATCGTCAAAAATGAAATGGAATGCATAAGCATCGATATCCTAGGTATTAGTGAGCTGAAATGGACTGGTATTGGTCATTCTGAATCGAACAATCATATGGTCTACTATGCCAGAAATAACAACCTGAAGAGGAATGGTACTGCATTCTTGTCAAAAAGAACATTTCAAGATCTATCCTGAAGAACAATGCTCTCAGTGATAGGGTAATATCCATATGCCTACAAAGAAGACCAGTTAATACAACTATTTTTCAAATTAATGCACCAACCACTAAGGCCAAAGATGAAGAAACTGAAGATTTTTACCAGCTTCTGCAGTCTGAAATTGATTGAACGTGCAATTGGGATGCATTGATAATTACTGGTGATTGGAATGCAGAAGTTGGAAACGAAGAAGGATCGGTAGTTGGAAAATACGGCCTTGGTGGCGGAAATGATGCTGGAGATCGCATAATTGAATTTTGCAAGACCAACGATTTCTTCATTGCAAATATCTTTTTTCACCAACATAAATGGTGAATATACACATGGACCTTGCCAGATGGAAGACACAGAAATAAAATCCACTACATCTGTGGAAAGAGATGATGGAAAAGCTAAACATCATCAGTCAGAACAAGGCCAGGGGCCAACTGTGGAACAGGCCATCAATTGCTCATATGCAAGTTCAAGACGAAACTGAAGAAAATTAGAACAGGTCCACAAAAACCAAAATACTACGTTGAGTATATCCGACCTGTATTTAGAAACCATCTCAAGAATACATTTGACACGCTGGACACTAATGACCGAAGAGCAGACAAGTTTAGGAAGGACATCAAGGACATCATACATGAAAAAAGCAAGAGGTCATTAAAATGACTGGAAAGAAAGAAAAGACCAAAATGGATGTCAGAAGTGACTCTGAAACTTGCTCTTAAACGTCGAACAGCTAAAGAAAAAGGAAGAAATGATGAAGTAAAAGAATTGAACAGAAGATTTCAAAGGGCAGCTAGAGAAGACAAAGTAAAGTATTATAATGACATGTGCGAAAGGCTGGAGATAGAAAACCAAAAGCGAAGAAGACGCTCAGCCTTCCTCAAGCTGAAAGAACTGAAGAAAAAAATTCAAGCCTTCAGTTACAATAGCGAAGGATTCTATGGGGAAAATATTATACAATGCAGGAAGCATCAAAAGAAGATGGAAGGAATACACACAGTCACTATGCCAAAAAGCACTGGTCGACATTCAACCATTTCAAGAGGTAGCATATGATCAGGAACTGATGGTACTGAAGGAGAATTCCAAGCTGCACTGGAGGCACTGGCAAAAAACAAGGTTCCAGGAATTGACAGAGTATCAATTGAGATGTTTCAACAAATGGATGCAGTGCTGGAAGTGCTCACTCGTCCATGCCAGGAAATTTGGAAGACAGCTACCTGGCCAACCAACTAGAAGAGACCCATATTTATGCCTATTCCAAAGAAGGGTTATCCAACAAAATGCGGAAATTATTGAACAATATCATTAATATCACACGCAAGCAAAATTTTGCTGAAGATCATTCAAAAGTGGTTGCAGCAGTTTATGGACAGGGAACTGTCAGAAATTCAGGACGAATTCAGAAGAGGACATGGAACCAGGGATATCACTGCTGATGTCAGGTGGATCTTGGCTGAAAGCAGAGAATATCAAAAGGCTGTTTATCTGTGTTTTATTGACTATGCAAAGGCATTCGACTGTGTGGATCATAAAAAATTATGGATAACATTGTGAAGAATGGGAATTCCAGAACACTTAATTGTGCTCTTAAGGAAACTGTACATAGATCAAGACGCAGTTGCTCAGACAGAACAAGGGGATAGTGCACAGCTTAAAGTGAGGAAAGGTGTGTATCAGGGTTGTATCCTCTCACCATACCTATTCAATCTGTATGCTGAGCAAATAATCCTAGAAGCTGGACTATATGAAGAAGAATGGGGCATCAGGACTAGAGGAAGACTCATTAACATACGAGCAGTTGAAATTTGCCAAAGGCCCCAAAACAGTTAAACGGGAAAAGACAGTCTTTTTAACAAATGGTGCTGTCATAACTGGATATCCATCTCCAAAAAAAAAGAAAGAAGACCCATACCTCACTCCATGCACAAAAAAGAACTCAAAATGGATCAAAGAAGTAAATATAAAATCTAAAATGATAAAGATCATGGAAGAAAAAATAGGGACAAGGTTAGGAGCCCTAATACATAGCATAAACAGTATACAAAACATTACTAACAGTGAAGAAGAAAAACTAGATAATTGGGAGCTCCTAAAAATCAAACACTTATGCTCATCCAAAGACTTCGCCAAAAGGGTAAAAAGACTATCTACAGACTGGGAAAATGTTTTTAGCTGTGACATTTCTGATCAGCCCCTGATCTCTAAAATCTACATGATACTGCAAAAACTCAACTAACCCAAATAAAAGACAAATAACCCAATTAAAAAATGGGCAAAAGATCTGAACAGACACTTCACTAAAGAAGACATTTAGTAGCTAACAGATACATGAGGAAATGCTCACGATCATTAGCCATTAGAGAAATGCAAATCAAAACTACGATGAGATTTCATCTCACTCCAACAAGGCTGGCATTAATCCAAAAAACACAAAATAATAAATGTTGGAGAGGCTGTGGAGAGACTGGAACACTTATACACTGCTGGTGGGAATGTCAAATGGTACAACCACTTTGGAAATCGATGTGGCGTTTCCTTAAAAAGTTAGAAATAGAACTACCATATGATCCAGCAATCCCACTCCTTGGAATATATCCTAGAGAAATAAGAGCCTTTACACGAACAGATATATGCACACCCATGTTCACTGCAGTGCTGTTTACAATAGCAAAAAGATGGAAGCAACCAAGGTGTCCATCAACGGATGAATGGATAAATAAATTATGGTATATTCACACAATGGAATACTACGCATCTATAAAGAACAGTGAGGTATCTGTGAAACATTTCATAACATGGAGGAGTCTGGAAGGCATTATGCTAAGTGAAATTAGTCAGTTGCAAAAGGCCAAATATTGTTTAAGACCACTATTGTAAGAGCTTGAGAAATAGTTTAAACAGAGAAGAAAATATTCTTTGATGGTTATGAGACGGGGTAGGGAGGGGAGGTGGGAGGGGGTATTCACTAATTAGATAGTAGATAAGAACTACCTTAGGTAATGGGAAAGACAACCCACAATATAGGCAAGGTCAGCACAACTGGACTAAACCAAAAGCAAAGAAGTTTCCTGAATAAAGTGAATGCTTCGAAGGCCAGCATAGCAGAGGTGGGGGTTTGGGGACCACGGTTTCAGGGAACATCTACGTCAATTGGCATTGTAAAATCTATTAAGAAAACAAAACAAAACAAAACAAAAAAGACCACAGCCTTCAGTATGGATTACACCTCAACATAAAGAAAACGAAAATCCTCACAGCTGGGCCAGTAGGCAAAAATCATGATAAATGGAGAAAAGATTGAAGTTGTCAAGAATTTCATTTTACTTGGATCCACAATCAACAGCCATGGAAGCAGCAGTTGAAAAATCAAAAAACACATTGCATTGGTCAAATGTGCTGCAACGGACCTCCTTATAGTGTTGAAAGCAAAGATGTCACCTTAAAGACTAAGGTGCGCCTGACCCAAGCCGTGGTATTTTCAATCACATCATATGCTTGCAAAAGCTGGTCATTGAATACGGAAGACTGAGGAACTGACGCCTTTGAATTGTGGTGTTGGTGAAAAATACTGAATATACCAC
The DNA here is from genome assembly GCF_030014295.1 of Loxodonta africana. Taxonomy (NCBI): domain Eukaryota; kingdom Metazoa; phylum Chordata; class Mammalia; order Proboscidea; family Elephantidae; genus Loxodonta; species Loxodonta africana. The sequence goes on from NC_087342.1 coordinate 109,386,486, forward strand.
AGACTGCCAAAAGAATGAACAAATTTGTCTTGGAAGAAGTACAACCAGAATACTCCTTAGTAGAAAGCATGGCGAGACTGTGTCTTACATACTTTGTACATATGGTCAGGAGGGATCAGTCCCTGGAGAAGGACATTATGCTTAGTAAAGCACAGAGTCAGTGGAAAAGAGGAAGACCCCCAAGGAGATGGACTGACGCAGCAGCTGCAACAATGGGCTCGATCATGGCAACGATCGTGAGCATGGCACAGGACCTGGCAGAGTTTCGTTCTGTGGTACGTAGGGTTGCTGTGAGTCGGAACCGACTCAATGGCACCTAACAACAACAACAAAAACTCTGTCCCATTAAGCAATAACTCCTCATTTTTCCTTCCCTTCAGTCCCTGGTAACTACTAATGTATGTTCTGTCTCTACGCATTTGTCTGTTCTAGATATTTCATATAAATGGGATCATACAATATTTGTCCTTTCACATCTGGATAATTTCATTTAGCATTGTGTTTCCAAGGTTCATCCATAGAAAAGGATATTTTAAAACCTATAGATGCCCAGACCCCATGAGATTTGTTTTCAACTGGTCTGGAGTGGGGCCCAGATATAGGTATTATTAGGGCTCCCAGGTGATTCAAATATGCTGCCAAGGACAGTCTTGATCAGTGGTTCTCAACCCCGATGGTGTCCATGAGAGTCATCTGGGAGATTAGAAAAATTTCAAAGCCCAGACTATACTCCAGCCAATTAAAACTGATTCTCTAGGGGTGAGACAGAAGCATCAGTGATTGTTTAAATCTACCAGGTGACTCCTATATGCAGCCAGGATAAAGAAAAACTAAACTAGGTAGTGTCAAAGGGTCCATTTCAACTGGAAAATTCTGTTGTGTTTAGAGCCTCCGCAGTCTATTCCACCTCCAGCATTCTGTAGTTAGTTGTAATGTACTGGTTCCCAGACTTGAGTGCATCAGAATCACCTAGGGAGCTTGTTAAAACACAGATTACTGGTTCCCACTCCCACAGTCTCTGATTCAGTAGGTCTTGAGTAAACAAAATCAAATCTGTTGCCATTGAGTCCTTCCCAACTCACAGCACTCCATGTGTTACAGAGTAGAACTGCTCCATATGGTTTTCTTGGCTGTAATCTTTATGGAAGCAGATCACCAGGCCTTTCTTCTGCTGTGCCACTGGGTGAGTTTGAACCAACCACCAATCTTTAGGTTAGTGAAAAAAAAAACAACATTGTCATTGAATTGATTCTGACTCATAGCAACTGTAGGGTAATGCTATTCAGCTATATGCATCCCCTCCCTAACGGAATCAGCTTTGCTCTTCCCTGAAGCATGCTGGGGATGAATTCGGGATGGACTCGGGCTAAGGTACAAGGCCGGGAGTGGCATGTCTGGTCCAGCAGCCAAGGCTGAGGAATGCCAAAGCAACAAGAAGGAAAACATCTGGCCCTGCATGTGAAGTCCCTGAGAACACTGACTACCCAAGGATGTAGGAGAAAAACAATGAGCCTCGGTCCCAACTGGAATGGTATATAAGCTTGGATCCCTTATTAGGTGGTTGCAGAAAATACGCCAGCCGGCCACCACTGGAGAGCAGCTGCTTGCCTGTGTCAGTAAGTTCCCCTGAATGTATGAATCTGGAAAGGGCTATGTGTCAGTTCTTCGGATTATCTGCCAGGATACACAGTGAGTGTCTTTCCTTGCTGGGGCTGTCCCTTGACAGTAACCCTATAGGACAGGGTAGAACTGTCCCATAGGGTTTCCAAGGAGCAGCTGGTGGATTCTAACTCCCTTTTGGTTAGAGCCAAGCTCTTAACCACAGCACAAACTACCTGCACCACCCAAGAATTCGCATTTCTAACAAGCTCCTGGGTGACACTGCTACTGCTGGTCCAGAGACTACATTTTGGAAACCACTGGTCTAAGGCATTATGGGGATCTGACTTCAACCTCAGTGAGTACAGAACCCAGACCAAGTAATTTTTGATATAAAAAATAATCAGTGAAGAGCACAAGACTGTCTGGACCAACACCACAGGCAGCTTTTGAACAGTAAAATGTGATATAGGGACACACTAACTGGCACTAATAGTACAAAGAAAATGGTGGTCTGGGAAGTAAGAAGATAGCAAAGGTATACTTCATCTACTTCACCATTTGGCCTAGAGCCTAGGGCTATTTGTCCACCTAATAATGGGAAGGAGGACGGGTTAGAGCATGGGTTGATTTCATCAATAATTTCATACTAATTCTACCAGAACTCTTCAGTGTATTGATCCGAATCTTTCAACTATTTTTATTTCCTGAGTTGGGTTATTTATGAAATTGTTTTTCTGGAAGTATATATTTATACTTTTTGTATAAATGGTAGAGTCCCTTATCTGGACATATAAAACTGTGTCTGAACATATAAAAAGTGCATAATCATTGTGCTGAATGATTGGGGATGCTCAAAAGACAGAACCTTCAAGATTGGGGAAGGGGCATATGATAGGGGATGCATGGGGAGATTACACATCAGCTGTAGGCAAATATAAAAAAAAGAAAAAATTTATCCTGCTATATTTAATTCACACGGAGGAACAGTTTGATAACATAAATTGCAATGTACAGATGCTAGACCCAAAGTTCACAAATCACTGTCTAAGGTTTCAGAGCTGGCAAAAACAAGACCCAGGATTTGAACATAGGTGTGTGTCTGACTCCAAAGCCCAGGTGCTTTCCAATTTATCTCTGGTCTCTCACACCACACATAACCTATCCTTTTGTTTTATGCACTACTGAAAAACCAAACCAGTTGCAGTCCAGTCAAATTCAACTCATGGCTACCCCATGTGTTGCTGAGCAGAACTATGTTCATAGGGTTTTCAATGGCTAAGATCTTTTGGAAATAGATTGCCAGGACCTTCTTCCGAGGTATTTCTGGGTAGATTCAGACTGCCAACTTTTTGGTTAGTGGCAGAGTAGATCATCTGTGCCAACCAGTAGGGCCTGGGAAATTACTAGCCTTCCTCATCCAGTGGTTCTCAAGCTTTAATGTGATAAGAAGTCTCTCGGGATCTTGTTAAAACACAGATTCTTGGGTAGGACTTACGATTTTGCATTTTAAACCGACTCCTGTGAGATGCTGATGCTGCTGGTCCCTGAACCACACTTTCCCTACCAAGGTGTTAGGAGATCTGGGTTTAACATAGGCTTTACATGAATAAGAGGTGAAGACATAAAAAAATTCCTAAGGAATTACGCTAAAGAAGACATGATTTGTCTAAAAAATTAAGGATAAAATGGAGCAGAAGCTGGGCTTATGAGATGCAAAAAATAATGGGTAAAATTTTCCTTTAAAATGGTCAATTAACCATCTGTTTGGTACCAAGTTAACCAAGTCTATATTGATTTAACCTAATGAACTTTTACTTTGCTACAGTGGGGAAGAATCTAGAAAGGTGGTTTACCTATTGATAATAGCGCGAGAAGTGCAATCTTATATATATTGTTCTAATGTATGGTTTTAAATGGTACAATGGTATACAATGGTTACTGAAGAGGGTTGATACAATAACAGGCCTTCCCCCTACACCCATGTATGTACAAAACTTACTTTGCATTTTCAGAAAAATAATTCAACTACACATGCCAATAGTATTTTTAGTCAAAACATCTGGATGCTCCTTAAATCACAGAGGTTTTAAGCTAGAGCTTGCCCCAAACTAACGCCAATATTTTCGAAATACCTCTGTGCTTCCAGAATTTCCATATGGATTGTAGCCCTGACACTGTTGTTAGTTGCCATCCAGTTGGCTCCAACTCATGACATTGTATATAAGAGAAGGAAACACTGCCCAGTCCTATACTATCTCCATGATCTTTAATATATGTGTTTGCCCATTGTTGCAGCTGTTGTGTGAATCCATCTCATTGAGGGTTTGCCTCATGTTCGCAGGCCCTCTACTTCACCAAACTTGATGCCGTTTTCTAGAGATTGATCTTTTCTGATGACATGTCCAAAGTAAGGACTGAGTGGAAATCATCTGGCTGCACAGCAGGCCCAGGGTATAGGAAGTAACATCAAAAACTCTATCCTGGGGGAAGGGTGAGAGAAAGTAGACCTGCTAGTCGTGAGATCTGAAGTCAAAGCAGAATATGCTGAAACCTCTGTGGGCATAAAGTAAAAGGAAGTAGCTCGAGATGCGTAGAATCTAAAGGAACGTAAAGGACTAGGGAGCGGTTTGACAAGATCTTGATTTCTAATTAAGAACTAGAGAGCCACATAGGCTTCAGCCTGGCTACCTTGACTTTCAGTTCACACTGAGTTTCCAAGATGCCACAAGTCCAGGTGAAAGGTAAAAAATTCAATCAACTAAATGGCTTTTTTTTTTTTTTTTTAAAGGCTAGTTTGACTACCTCTGAAACAATGGGTTGGATAAGCTCTTTGGAAGCTACGTTGGTTGCTGCCTTTGGCTCTTGACTTTAGCAATGGGAACCTTAAATTAAGTCTGTTGTTGTTGTCAGGTGCCATCAAGTCAGTACCGACTCATAGTTACCCTATGCACTACAGAAGAAAACACTGCCCTGTCCTGTGTGATCCTCACAATTGTTGTTATGCTTGAGCCCATTGGTGCAGCCACTGTATCAATCCATCTCGTTGAGGGTCTTCCTCTTTTTCACTGACCCTCCACCTTACCAAGTATGATGTCCTTCTCCAGGGACTGGTCCCTCCTGATAACAAGTCCAAAGTATGTGAGATGCAGTCTCTCTATCCTCGTTTATAAGTAACATTTTGGCTGTACCTCTTTGAAGACAGATTTCTTTGTTCTTCTGGCAGTCCGTGGTATAGTCGATATTCTTCACCAACACCATAATTCAAAGGTATCAATTCCTCTTCAGTCTTCCTTATTCACTGTCCAGCTTTTGCATGCATACGAGGTGACTGAAAGTACCATGGCTTGGGTCAGGTGCACCTTAGTCCTCCAAGTGACATCTTTACTTTTTAACATTTTAAAGAAGTCTTTCAGTCTAGATAAAAATTATACAAAATAAAATATACACATCTGCTTAATTTTTGCCATACAAAATGAAAATGAAGAATTTTTTTCGTAAATAAACACTTGTAAAAGTGTTTTATAAATGAATACTTTTCTATTGCGTGCTTTACTCAAGAACTAAGGGCCAATTTTTCCTAGGGTGAAGTGACACCTAGATTTGTTGACAATTGGATTAGTTTGAATTTTCTTGGCAGAAGCGACACCTGGAGGTGGTTTGCCATTACAGAGTCTCTGGCGCTAAAGGTTTTATTTCAGATTAGGAAGACTTCAGGTATTATTGATGCCTGAAGAGAGACTTATGGTTAATCCCATGGTCATTTTTCTCTAGGTGGATTAGATAGTGAAAACTTGTATCTATATATTTATCCGAAATTTTCAAGCCCTATCACAGTGTGGGAGAGCTCAGCAGAGACAACGTTTTGAGACAGAGAAAAATATCAATAAACAAGGGATTTGAAATTTAAATCTTCAGTCGAGTCTTGAAATTGAAAATAAATTTCATTTCTCAAACAAATTCTCATAGGTTCCTATGGACTAGTGTGTGTGCAGAAGAATTCTGAGGTCTAGTGGTTAACAGTACCATGGCTGAGAAGGGATGTTCGCCCTGGACCCAAGTTAAAACCGGTTGCTGCTGACTCAGTTCTGACTCATGGCAATGGTTATGGTTATGTCAGAGAGTCTCTGTTCCACAGGGTATTCAATGGCTGATATTTCAGAATTTGATGACCAGGTCTTTCTTCTGAGGCATTTCTGGGTGGACTCAAATCTCCAATCTTTCAGTTAGTTGTGGAGTGAGTTCACCATTTTCTACCACCCAAGGCTTCCAAATCCAACTTAGGGGTAGTGGCAATACATCTGTTATGGATAAGGTCATCCCTTTTCTGGAACCTAAGTGATTAAAAACTTTATACTTAAGTGGGGGAAAAATATCATAGTTTTCATGGTTGTTTTCCCTGCTCAACTTCTAGCCTCCGGAGTGAATCCAAGCAGCCCAGATTCATTTTAGAGAAAATGAATGGGTCAACCAGGATTTTCTGCTAATTGTAAAACTGTTGTATTTCCCCTTTGCTGTAACATTCCAAATAGATATGTTAATCAATGGGATGACAGACTAAATAAATCACCACAAAGATGTCAACCTTACATAACCATCTTCCTGTGCATGAGGCTCATCATTTTCTTTATCAAAATCTGCATTTACTTGGCAAACTTGTCATTACCCTAGTAATTTGATCATGTCATGGTTCTGTATTTCCACTTCATGGTTTTCAATATTTTTTTTTCCCCTTCTCCAAAAAATCTCAAGCATTTCTGTCTTTTTTACTCAAAGGGACATGACAAAATACAGGCAACTCTCAGGATGAAAGTGTTCATTTCTTCTAATGTTCTCTCTCCCCTTCCTCATCTAAGACTTCAAGGTCTCCTTTTGTAGGCTTATAATCACTACTTTAAGCTCCACATGTTTTTTTCATTATTCATTTCCCTTCTTTAATTGTGAATTATCAGATGTCAGATTAGTTTTTAAGTGAGCAAATAACTAGTTTACTACAGTCTAAGGGATGCCAGAGTACAGGCTGTATATAAACACATTTCAGATAATAGCTAAGTTTGTTGGTGACTTTCTATGTGTCGGGCACTATGCTAAATGTTCTGCATGCAGTATTATACTTTACTTAACTTCCATAACAATCCTCTTTATATAAATACTCTTATTACCCCCATTTTATAGATGGATTTATAGCATGGATTACACCTCAACATAAAGAAAACAAAGATCCTCACAATTGGATCAATAAGCAACATCATGATAAATGGAGAAAAGACTGAAGTTGTCAAGAATTTCATTTCAATTGGATCCGCAATCAACACCCATGGAAGTAGCAGTCAAGAAATGCATGCAAAAGCTGGGCAATGAGTAAGGAAGAGCAAAGAAGAATTGATGCCTTTGAATTATGGTGTTGGAGAAGAATATTGAATACACCATGAACTGCCAGAAGAACAAACAAATCTGTCTTGGAAGAAGTATAGCCAGATTGCTCCTTGGAAGTGAGGATGGTGAGACTTCATCTCGCATACTTTGGACATGTTATCAGGAAGGACCGGCACCTGGAAAAGGACGTCATGCTTAGTAGATGGATGGTCAGCAAAAAAGAGGAAGACCCTCAACAGGATGGATTGACATAGTGGCTGCAACAGTGGGCTCAAGCATAACAACTGTCATGAGTATGGAGCAGGACCAGGCAGTGTTTTCTTTTATTGTACAGAGGGTCGCTATGAGTTGGAACCGACTCAACGGCACCTAACAACAACACAGATGAGGAAATCAGGTGCAGAGAGGCTTAAGCAACTTGCTCAAGGCTATACTGGAGCTGGAAAGTGGCAAAACCAGGATCTGAACCTGGGTCATTTAATTTTAGAGCCTGGGATTGGAACTACTATCTTCTACTGCCAAAGCAATCACCCAGAGGCCATTCAGTACCTGTCTTCTGGCTCAACTCCTGCCTTTGGCTGCCTTCCCCAAAAGCCCAGTTTCCTCTCCTGTTCTCATCCCGTTTCATTTCCAGCTGAAAATAAATCCCACCTTTATATCATCTAAACTTTGAGGACTCATGGTGGTATAACTGTTAAGCACTCAGCTGCTAACAGAAAGGCTGGCAGTTTGAACCCACCCAGTGGTTCCATCTAAGAAAGATATGGTGGATCTGCTTCCTTAAAGACTGCAGCCTAGAAAATCCTATAGAACATGTCTACACTATCACACTGGGTCGGTATGAGTAGGAATCAACTCGAAGGCACACAACAACAACAACAAATGATCCGGACACTTTTCTGACACCCTAAGATGCAGCCGTTTCTCTCAAGGCCCTCCAGGCAAAACCCCAAAGATTGCTAGCCATCCTCTAAGTCCCACAATCCCAGCAATTCCTTCTGCCCACCTGCTACACAGGTTTCTCTTGTTGTCTTTTATTTTTAATTATGTAGGGCATATGATCACCTGCTGATGGCCCAGCCATTACAGAATTACATAAAAATTTTAATTACATACAAATTGGCACATGTGAGGGGACTTCTGATTATAATACAAGATTGGGAGAATGGCCAGACTTGGGGCAAAGCCACCATCTGAACTTGTAAATTATTATTGCAATAGCTTAAGACATGTGGTGATGAAGTGGAAAAGTATTGGCTGAATATACTATAAGAAGTACATTTTATCTGGTTATTTTTCTTCTCAAGCCTTTGATAATTCTAGGCTTGTCAAATCACATACCAGGTGGAATTATTGTTATTTTAAAGGAGAAAGTTCAAAAGAACACCTGCTCTTACCAAGAAATATCCCAAATAAGTAGCGACAGACTGAAGATTACATGAGATCTTGGCCTATTTAGAAAGCTCTTGAAATCCCCAGTATTAAAATTATGCCACTGTGGAACTTCAAAGGCTTGGCTGGGTAAAAGGAATTTGAAATGTCAGTACAAGATCAAGTTAGATCATTTAATTATGCCAACCCATTATTTCAGTCAAGATGGAGAGTCATTCTTTCATTTTTCTTTTCATACTGCTGAACCTCATCAACTGTAACAGATGATCTAGTCTACACACATCTTTAAGCTAAGTATGGGGATTTTCCCTGCTGATTTCATTTTTCTTACTCTTGAAATACATATAATCTCAAATGATCAAATCATCAAAACATTACACGTATGCTGATATGTTTTTTCTTCTCCACCTTTCTGTGTACACTATACTTAATTTCCAATTTTTTACATAGATGGCAATTAATTCTAGCATTTTGAACTGTATGTCTGAGGCAAATAATAATTTAAAAAATGTATTTGGGCTTGTATTCTTCTAAATTTCTCTTCAAATTCGACTGATTGCGACAAATTTTACTCTCTAAATTGTATATGATGTTCAGCTAGATCATTTAGGAGCTCTTTCTCTTTCAGTTTAGAGTATTGTTGTTGTTGTGTGCTACTGAGTCGATTCTGACTCCTAGAGACCCTATAGGACAGAGTAGAACTGCCCCATGGGGCTTCCTAGGCTGTAAATCTTTATTTAGGGGAGCAGATTACCGGGTCTTTTGTCCTGTGGAGTCACTGGATGGGTTAGAGCTGCCAACCTTTCAGTTAGCAGAAAAGCGCTTAACCGTTGCACCACCAGGGCTCCTGTTCACTTCTCTTTTTGTAAAGGGCCAGACAGCAACCATTTTAAGCTTTGTAAGTATAGGGCTCCTGCTGCAACTCCTCAACTTTGCCATGATAGGGTGAAAGCAGTCACAGATTGACAATATGTAAACAAATCAGCGCAGTTGTGTCCCAGTAAACTCTACACGCAAAAGTAGGCAGTGGGCTAGATTTGGCATGCAGACTGTAGTTTGCAGGCCTCTGGTCCTTGTACTATATTTCTTGTCCATATATTCTTTTCTCCAAAGTGTCTATTGTTTTAATTTTAAAATTTGAGAATAATAATAGTGCATATAAGTGCCAAGCACTGTTCTGATCACTTCTAAATAAATACTATCTCACTTATTTTCACAATGTATGAGGTAGACACTTTTATGCTGTTTACAGGTAAGAAAACCAAGAGACTAGAGATTAAATAAACTTTATAAGGTCACACAACTATTATGGAAGAGTAACAACAATAGCAAACACACATTTACAGTACTTGGATAACACTTAACCACGGAACCAAGCCCTGTTCTAAGTACTTGACATTTATATACTCAAAACAGCCCTGTGAGGTGGTAATATTATCATCATCATCCTTATTTTACAGATGAGGAAACTAAGGCACAAGGACTTAAGTAACTTGCCCGAGACCACAAAATAAGTGGCAAAGCTGGGATGTGAACCCAGACGGAATGGTTCTGTGCACCATGTGCTTAACTGATGCACTCTACGTACAATCTTTAGGGTAGCTATGGTCTGTCCAAGCAAGTCGACTCTGGATCCTGTGTTTTCAAATCCCATACCACAGCCCTGTTCAGATACGTTACAAAAATACACCCACTCCGCCAACATTAAACATACTAATTTGCTCCTTTTGCAACTGCAGAACATCAATTGCAATTTCATTTATTTATTTAAGGCTTAGAGAAGAAATGGTTCTAAAGGTAGCAATGAATCAGGTAAGTGATGAAACCCAGCCTTTCAGGGTAAGTCAAGTAGTTTCAAATCATTCATCTTGCATAGAATAAAACTGGAAAACCAAGCTTGGAGCTTTTTGTTTCCTACGGCGAGAACAGCTAATCATGTTTTCAACCGTTTTTCTTTTACCCCTTCCAGTTTTCCATCTTTCCAAGCTAACAAAAATTGCAACACTTGGAACCGTAGGAGAGTGGGGCGTTCTTCCCAGCCTGATGGCAAGCAACTGGGAGGGCCTGGAGAACACTGCTCTATCTCTGCCTGGTCCACCCGACGAAGGTCACTAAAGCTGCAAAGGGAGCAGGTTATCTCAGGCCTGGTGTTAATAGTTCTGAACTGATCATGGTGGGCTTTGACTTCCTATCTGGCAGCTTAAAAGGTTAGGATGCTGCTCTTTGGTGAGTGCCAGTGTAAGCTCCCTGCTCTCTTAAGAGTTTGTTTCTCTACATTCAGATTACTTTCTCCCTGGACTTGGCCCTTGTCATGTTCCCCCAAAAGATATGTAGAAGTCCTAACCTCCAATATTTATGAATGTGACCTTATTTGGAAAGACTCTTTGCTGATGCAATCAAGTTAATACGAGGTCCTACTGGATTAAAAACCAAAAACCAAATCCATTGCTGTGGAGTCGATTCCGACTCCTAGTGACCCTAAATGACAGAGTAAAACTGCCGAACTCTTAACCACTATGCCACCAGGACTCCCAAAATCAGTGACTGGTGTTCTTATAAGAAGTGGGAGTTTTAGACACAGACACACACAGGGAGAATGCCATGTGACCATGGAGGCAGAGACTGAATTGATGGATCTGCAAGCCAAGGAATGTGAAATATTGCCAGGAACCACCAGAAAGTAGGACAAGGCAAAGAAGAATCCTCCCCTAGAGACTTCAGAGAGAGCATGACCCTGCCAACACCTTGACTTGGAGCATCTATCTGTCTTAGTCTGGAAGCTCTGCTGAAACCTGTTCAGCATCATAGCAACACAAGCCTCCACTGACAGACAAGTGGTACCTGCACACAAGGTGCACTGACTGGGAATCAAACCCCAGTCTCCCACACGGAAGGTGAGAATTCTACCACTGAACCATCATTGCCTAGTAACTCTATTTCTTCTCCTTGTTTCTTGAGTCCTAAGAGTGGTAACACCTTCCCAGTGTTGCTAGTCTCTGGGTGCCTCAGCACTCTGGTTTGTTGCCTTAACCATGCCTACATTTCGTTAAATTCTCTTTATTTAAACTTTCGGAGTGATCTGTTTCCTGCTGGAATACTGACTAATAGATGCCCTAAACTTTTACATTTGCAGTACCCTAGAACTCAGCCAGTACCCAGGTCCTATACATACTTTATTCTCCTCACTGAATGTGCTTCCCCAGGGCACCATCGAAGTGACCTTCAGTATCACACTTCTGTCTTTTACAGGCTTCTTTCTTCAATTTATATTCACTGCTCAGTCAGTTATCTCCTGAGGATTTAATCCAGAGGTCTTAACCTGATATATGTGAAACCATAAGGGTTACACTGGTAGATTTGCTTTTTTTTGGGGGGGGGGGCGGGGAAGGCACGCATACTCTGAAAATACATTTAAAAAAATTGTGTGTATGTGCATGCAAACAGAAGCCATAACCTTCATCAGCTTCTCAAAAGATCTATGACCCAAAGGGCTAAGAATTAATTTTAACTAAGGAAGGAAAGGAAGATGTGCATGTTGGGACTGGCTCTACCATTTTAATTAGTGAGGCATGATTCCTCCAGTGTTTTTACCCTAGGTGGTGATTTCTGACAATTCCCTATTTATGATGAGCGTCAACTCTGTTGGGTGTCCACAAAATAGCCTTGGTTCTAAACAATTCTGGAAACAAAATAAGCAAGTAAAGATGGAAGTCAAAATATTGCTCTTATTAATCATGGTGACTTGCTTAGTGTGACGGCCAAATGGAGCCCGGGGGACTTACTTATCCCATTACAGGCAAAGCTGGGCCAATGAAGGCTTTCTGCAATGGGTTTGTCCAGGTAAGACTTACCACATGGAAGGCAGAAGAGAATTCTTGCTTTTTGCAGGTAGGCTCAATCCCAAGAGGAAGAAAAAATGATAAGTTAAACTAAGCATGTCCAATTTTTCTTCCAAATTTACCAACCAGATCTGTCCACCTACTCAGGACTGAATAAGCAGAAAGCTGGAGAAAGGCAGAATTCCCCACCAATAAACTATACCATATTACATAAGACTATAAGCTACATCATTTAACACCTATCATGAAACACCACAGAAGTATAAGCATAGGTCTGCTGGCTATGCCCATGATTCTGTATTAGGCTTTAGCCATTCTAACTCATGGCACCTCCAAGTCAGTTCTATGCCACAGCCATTCACCATCCAATACTGAAGAAAACATATGAGAGAGATAAAAATGTTAAATCAAAAACTCTAACATTTATAAACAGAATCAAATCATGCAAAGTGGGAGAGACTTCTGCCTTCAAATAGCAGAAAACCCAACTCAAATTGGTTAACAATATGTGTATTATTTTGTTTACATAACTTGAAGTGCAGATGCCCGTTAATGAGCCAATTACTGACCAGGAGGGCAGGATTGCTCTTAGGCCAATCAGAAGATCAAGGTGGGGTCAGTTCCCCCTAAGACACATGGTCTGAATTTGGAAACAGTGGATATGTCTGAAAAAAACTGGGTTTCTCTTAAGAAGAAAAGAGAATGGCTGGTGGACAACGAACAATGTCCAGCACAGTTGTCATACTCAAAGTTGTTCCTACTTTTATGCCCATACGTCCCATACAAATAACATTTTAGTCTATCATTGAGATGTAGTCCTAATTAGCTGAATCTTGTGAAGAAAGAAGAGAGCACAGACATTCAATAAACATGTTGAACAGAAACCAAACGTACTGAACCATCATATGCATGGCCCAGAATTGTGGTTGGACTAGGTAACTACACAGACATCTTCCAACTCTAATTCAAAATTAACCTGCAGGAAGTATATGGAATATAATGAAAGGAAGAATTCTTTCCACGTCAGCATACCGAAGGGTGTTCCTTATAACCCATGGAAAAGACAGTGCTTGGTACAATCATCACTTTTCCTAGCAGTCATTTGGGACTGGAGACACAAAACAGATGGAATGGAATAAGGCAGTCGTCACCACAACAGCAGGAGCTACCAGTTATCAAGCACTTCATTTGTACTATGCTCTATGCTAGACATTTAAGTGCATTTAGTTATTTAAACATTGCAACAGTTCTATGAAGTAGGTATTATTTACCCAGTTTATAGATGAGGAAATTGAGGCTTAGAGGTATATCATCTCGCCCAAGATTACCTATAAACCCAAGCATGCCACTCCACAGCCTTTGCTCTTAAGAGTGTGCTGTCACAGCCTGACTAAGACTGACAAACATTAACCCAGGCCAGCTCTGGGACTCTACTTATCTTCATCTCTATTTATTCCTCTACTGCAGAATTCCTTTTCACAGACAAGATCATTGGGCTCCATGCATTATACAAACTGCTAAGTGCTCAGGATCATTTGAGCTATGATAGCCCAGAAAGTGCTCTCATCACTTGTTCGTGGATATTAACATCTGCAAAACAAGAAAATAGTTTTTGTCTGGTCACACCTCCAGGTAGAGTCCTTCCAGTTTTGGAGCAAAGCCTGCTCAAGACTTTCCTTGGTCATCTGACAGTCAAGAAAGCAACTTTCTAAAGCCATGCCAAGTACTAGCTGTCAGAAGAAAGAAGAGCTACTTGTAGGTCTCTGCGAATGTCCCACTTGATTCTTTAAGTACCCTCAGTCCAGGTTGTTCTATTTGTAAAATTAGGAGGATAAAATTTTCACCAAGGATAATGTAAGATAAGTGTTCTAAGCTTAAAGGAAAATAAAAACCAAATGGTTTTTTTAAATCAAGAAGGGATATTAGAGATGATGAGGTCAAACTCACTTCACAGATAAGTAGAATGAGTTTCAGACAAAGGGAATTCCTCATCTCAAATCACATTCCCAGTAAATAACCAACCAGTTACCACTGAGTCCATTCTGACTCATGGCGATCCCACATGTGTCAGAGTAGAACTGTGCCCCAGAGGGTTTTCAATGGCTGCTTTTGGGGGGGGGGGGGGGCGGGTGGCCAGGGGAGTGGATCACCAGGCCTTTTTTCCAAGGTTCCTCTGTGTAGACTCAATCCTCCAAACTTTCAGTTAGCAGCCAAGCGGGTTAACCATTTGCACTACCCAGGGACTCCACCCATAACATCAAAACTTCTTTTATTTTTTTTAGATGCTACGCCTCCCACCAGAGTACCTTCAACTGGCTTATTATGCTAAACAAATCCTTCTATCTTCCTGGAATCCATCTCAGGCCTCCCTAATTGCTCTCTCCTCTGAATTTCTGTGGTGCATGACCACATATTATTATTTAAACATTTCATACACATCTCTTCAACTACAGCGTAAGGCTTTTGAACAGAACATCATTTTTTTTTAAATATTTCTCCAGTATCGTATTCCACAGAGGCTAATGTAATGACATTTATATAGTGGCACTTGATATACATTGTACAAAATTTGTACATAAATGCATAAAATGGATCAGGCCAATACACTGCAACATCCATAGCTATTTTCAACCCTATGTATCTACGGTTTGATAAAAAGTGATTTCCAGACTCCATAGATCTAACTGTAAAGAACTTTAAATGTTAACAATGAAAATAAAACCAATATGAAATTTTTACTCTTCCTATTTTAAAGTTAAACTCCTCAAGCCTGCCTCTGTTTGCTCATCAAACAGCCCAGCATTTTTCTTATCAAATCATATTTGCAAGAGCACAATTTTGAAGTCAGAGAAACTGAAGGCATATTTTTTAAACAGCTCAGTTACAAAAAGATGAAAGAAAACACCTTTCTGTTTCTGGCAGTTAAACTCAAAAGATTCCATGAAGACCCCCACACACTTATTTGGAAAATAAAACTGACCCAGAAATACTCTTGGCCCCCTCCCACAGTCCCACCCTCTCTAAGGCTCTAGAGTTTCCTTCCCGAGCGTATCTTTCCCTCGTTCAGAATTCTTTCATGAAAACCTATTGCTTGTAAAATAAGTTCCAAGAGACCAGCAAGCCTTTCAAAAACCTTGAATGTGGCCTCAGTTTACCTTTCTGGCATAATCTCTGGCACATGCACCAACTTCATTAGTCAATCTGCCATTCCAGAAAAACAAGTCTACATATTCATGTTTCTGTAACGGGGGCAGCAAACTTTTTTCTCTGAAGGGTCAGAGAGTAAATATCTTAGGCTTTACAGCCCGTAACCGTAAAACCCGTTGTCAGCGAGTCGATTCCGACTCATAGCGATCATATAGGGCAGAGTGGAACTGCCCCATAGAGTTTCCGAGGAGCAGTTGGTGGATTCAAACCACCAGCCTTTTGATTAGCAGTTGAGCTCTTAACCACTGTGCCACGAGGGCTGTACCCAACTCCTGTCATGATAGTGCAAAAGCAGCCATAGACAATATATAAATAAATGAGTGTTCTAATAAAATTTTATTTATAGACACTAAAATTTAGATTTCATATAATTTTCACATCATGAAATATATTTCTTGTTTTGAATTTTTCTTCAATAATTTAAAAATGTCAAAACCATTCTTAACTCCCAGACCATACACAAACAGGTGGTAGCTCAGAGTTAGCCCACAAGCTGGTAGTTTGCAGACCTCTGTTCTATGACACCATACTTGTTCCCTCTGCCATGTCTTTTTTTCTCATCTATGAATTCCTTTTCATTATCCAATGTCCAACTCAAATGCCATGTACCCTGGAATACAGGCATACCTTGGAAATACTGTGGGTTCAGTTATCACCACAATAAAGCGAGTCATGCAATTTTTTTTGGTTCCCCAGTGCGTATAAAAGTTATGTTTACATTGTAGTATAGTCTATTAAGTATGCAATTACATACTAATACTAAAGAGCATACTAAAAAAATCAATGTACATACCATAATTGAAAACACTTTATTGCTAAAACATGCTACCCATTATCTGAGCCTTCAGCAAGTTGTAATCTTTTTGCTGGTAGAGGGTCTGTCTTGATGTTAATGGCTGCTGACTGATTAGGGTGGTGGTTGCTGAAGGCTGGGGTGGCTGTGGCAGTTTCTTAAAATAAGACAACAATGAAGTTCGCCACATCAATCGACTCTTCCTTTCAGGAAAGATTTCTCTGTAGCATGTGATGATGTTTGATAGCATTTTACCCACTGCAGAACTTCTGTAAAAATTGGAGTCAATCCTCTCAAACCCTGCTGCTGCTTTATCAACTAAGTTTATATAATATTCTAAATCCTTTGTTGTCATTTCAACAACGTCGACAACATCTTCACTAGAGTAGATTCCATTTCAAGAAACCACTTTCTTTGCTCGTCCATAAGAAGAAACTTCTTGTCCGTTAAAGTTTTATTATGAGATTGCAGCAGTTAAGTCACATCCTCAGGCTCCACTTCTAGTTTTCTTGTTACTTCCACGACATCTGCAGTTACTTTCTCCCCTGAAGTCTTGAACCTCTCAAAGTTATCCACGAGGGTTGGAATTAACTTCTTCCAAACTCCTGTTAATGTTGATACTTTGACCTCTTCCCATGAATCACTAATGTTCTCAATTGCGTCTAGGATGCTGAATCCTCTCCCGAAGGTTTTCAGTTTATTTTGCCCCGATCCATTAGAGGAATCACTATCTATGGCAGCTATAGTCTTATGAAATGCATTTCTTAAATTATAAGGCTTGAAAGTTAAAATTACTGCTTGATCCATAGGCTGCAGAATGGATGCTGTGTCCGCAGGCAGGAAAACAACATTAATCTCCTTGTACATCTCCGTTGGAGCTCTTGGGTGACCAGACGCATTGTCAATGAGCAGTAATATTTTGAAAGGAATCTGTTTTTCTGAGCAGTATATCTCAACAGTGGGCTTAAAATATTCAGTAAATCATGTTATAAAAAGATATGCTGTCATCCAGGTTTTGTTGTTCCATTTCTAGAGCCCAGGAAGAGTAGATTTAGCAGAATTCTTAAGGGCCCTATGATTTTCAGAATGGTAAATGAGCACTGGCTTCAACTTAAAGTCACCAACTACATTAGCCCCAAACAAAAAAGTCAGCCTGTCCTTTGAAGCTTTGAAGCCAGGATTGACTTCTCGAACTATGAAAGCCCTGGATGTCATCTTCTTCCAATATAAGACTGTTTTGTCTACATTGAAAATCTGTTTAGCGTAACTACCTTCACCAGTTATCTGAGCTAGATTTCCTGGATAACTTGCTGTAGCTTCTACATCAGCACCGGCTTCACCTCGCACTTTTATGTTATGGAGACGGCTTCTTTCCTTAAACCTCATGAAGCAACCTCTGCT
Organism: Loxodonta africana; assembly: GCF_030014295.1. Taxonomy (NCBI): domain Eukaryota; kingdom Metazoa; phylum Chordata; class Mammalia; order Proboscidea; family Elephantidae; genus Loxodonta; species Loxodonta africana. The sequence continues at coordinate 109,404,093 of NC_087342.1, forward strand.
AGCTTCAAACTTTTCTTCTGCAGTTTTCTCACCTTTCTCAACCTTCACAGAATTGAAGAGAGTCAGGGCCTTGCTCTGGATTAGGCTTTGCTTAAGGGAATGTTGTGGCTGGTTTGATCTTCTATCCAGACTGCTAAAACTTTCTCCATTTCAGCAATAAGACTGTTTTGCTTTCTTATCATTCGTGTGTTCACTGGAGTAGCACTTTTAACTTCCTTCAAGAACTTTTCCTGGCTGTTTGACACAAGAGGCCTAGCTTTTGACCTATCTTGGCTTTTGACCTCCTTTCCCCACTAAGCTTAATCATTTCTAGCTTTTGATTTAAAGTGAGAGGAATGTGACTCTTCCTCTCACTGGAACACTTAGAGGCCATTGTAGGTTATTAATTGGCCTAATTTCAATACTGTCATGTCTCAGGGAAAAGGGAGGCCCCAGGAAAGGGAGAGAGACAGGAACGGTTGTTGGGTGGAGCAGTCAGAACACACACAGCATCTATCAATTAAGGTGTGCTGTCTTACGTGGGCACAGTTCGTGGTGCCCCAAAATAATTACAATAGTAACATCAAAGATCACTGACCACAGATCACCATAACAGATACAATAATAATGAAAAGTTTGAAATATTTCAAGAATACCAAAATGGGACACAGAGACACAAACTAAGCACATGCTGTTGGAAAAATTGTGCCAACAGATTTCCTTGACACAGAGTTGCCACAAACCTTTATTTAAAAAAATGCAACATCTGCAAAGTGCAATAAAGCGGAGCACAATAAAATGAGGTATGCCTGTATTTACCAATGTCTTCCAGGGGGGATTAAGTGCTTCTTCCTTTCTGCTCACAAGAACACTTTGGTTATAGCCCTGGTTCAGTACTTGATGCAGTCAGCTCTGGCTGTGGTTTGCGAGCTCACCAGATGGTGAGTTGGTGTGATCTGGAGCTACATCTAATTCGACTCCACATGCACATCACACCCCTCTTCTTCCTGCTACACAATACTTCCACAGAGTCAACACTCAGTACATATTTAATTTAAAAAATCTATTCCTTGCCTCTTTCCAAAACTTACCTAGAGTATTGATAAAGAAATCAAACTAGAGAACTGTGACGGTCAGTTTAAGCCCCGCTGGTTCTGTTTCTCTGGTAGAACCCTGACAGATACAAGAACTAAGACCATGGAAGTGGGGTGAGCAGATCCTAAGGACTAATGCAGTCATTGAGACGGAGCTCTGGGCCTCCTGGCAATCAGAGCTAAAAGGGAAAGTCAATAGTTAACAAGATTCTGTGTCAGAAAGGAGGAAGTAAATAACATCTTCAACAGAAGCAAAGTTTTGTTGTATTTTTTCCCCTGGCAATAAGTTTTAAAAGCAGTTGCCCATGGGAATTTGTGTAGGGCATTTGGTGACAGACTAGGCACTGTCCTACATGACAATTTATACTGAAAAAAAAAAAAAGTAATTTTTAAAAAAAATATGACTATTTCTCACAATAATATAGGAAATGTCAAAGGCAATTCCATGAGGTACTAGAATGCTGCTGTCTGAAATGTGCTCCAACTTGAAGCAAAGCTGGAGCTGAGAATATACCTAAGGCCTTGGGAGGACCCTATACCCCTAGTGTATCTTCTCTTAGTGCTTCTTCTTCAAGGCTGAAGGCTCCAGATTAGTTCTCTGGTAAGCACTAGCATCTGAACGAGAGGCAGGCAGAACTGACGTTCTGTCTTGAAGTGGAAGGGCCAAAACACTCTCTCCCTCAGGTGGACGCTCAGGGGAACCTACGTGCAAAGTCACTGACATGCTAAAGAAGAAGCCTGGAAGCTTCTCAAGCACTGGTTCAAGAAGTTAATTAAGACCCCAGAGCTCTCCTCTAAAGAGCCTCCTGGAAATGACTTTAGCTTGGAAAATGTTCAGAGTGGCTGTGAACAGCATCCCAACCTGGCAGAAGGAAAACTTCCATAATTCATTCTTAAATGACTGAATTGAAGTAGCACAATTCCCACTAGAACTGCCAGGTTGTACCAGCTGTGAAGTGTAGCCCCAAGTAAGAGAACAAGGGACTTGCTGTAGCGAGTTATTTATTATTAACCGACTGAAGACCACCATCAAAGCCAAAGGCCAGCTGTCTTTTTCTGGCAAAGTTAGATAATGGCACAGATTGCCTCGTGGGGTCATTCTTGATTTTGTGCTAACAGTACTGTTTAATTGGCATGAGGATTCTGCTTCCTGTTTGCCATAAAGAATCTGTATCCATTTTATCTAAATTTGTTTCAATTCATTATGGTACAAGTTAGAAAAAAGCTAGACTAAATCCTGACTAGCCCAAGAGGTCAAGGAAGAAAGAACAAGATAGGGAGAAGTTCAGCACAACATTTGGATTAAAAAAGATATGGGTTTGCGCCTCCGTGTAACCCCTTATTAATTATATGACCTTGGGTTAGTCTACCCCCTCTAGACCTCAGATTCCTCATCTAAAAAACAGACATAAGGACAGTGACCTCATAAACTTGTAGGATTAAAAAAAAAATACCACATGTATAGTTCCCAAGCACCCAGAAAATGTCAGCTGCTCCTATATTTATTTGCATCCCCCACTTTACCTATCATAGCAACTTGCACATAGTAGGCACTAACTAAATACTTGCTGATTGATTAGCTCATTTCTTGCAATTAAGCTGACAGCCATTCCTTTGCTAATCATGGTGCCAGTTCAGAGGGGCTGAGATTTGCCTCACAGATGCCATGGGTTTCATGATTTGTTTATAACTAGTCAAGGATTGTCATTTATAAACAGACTTATATGAGAGAGTAAACAGGAGAGATGGGATGAAACGTGATGAAAGTCAATTTAACAAACATTACTCAGGATTGACAACTTGAGCTAGAGGCTGCTCGGTAAAGCTAATAAATACTTGGCCCAATGCTTAAGCCACTCAAAAATAGTAGGTGCTATTATCATCGTCAGTCTACCACTTGAGCTTGAGATTTGCTCTTCTGGCACAGTGATTCTGTCCAGATAGAAATGCAGGGTTTACAGGAGTATTAAGAGCCTGGGATTATGGAAATTCCATGCATCTTGGGATGGATGGACCTGATTATGGTTCAGTGAGTCCTGAATTGTTCTTGAAATATTCATTTATAAGGTATAAGACACTAAGCAGAGCTGCCGCATCTGGTCGTGAAGGTTGAGCACTGCACAAGCCTCAGGATGCCTCTAAGGTTATAAAGTATGCCAATCAATGTTCTTTAGCCCTGCTAAACTCAATTCTAGTGTCTGAAGCCTTCTTTCTTCTCATTGATGACACTGAACACAGAGTAGAAATTTCCTAAGAACAAAATTGACATAAAGTTTGAGGATATAGTCAGCAAACTAACAGGTTTATAGTGTTGATGAAGAGTTATTCTTTTTTGAAAGATTAACCAGTAAGCAAGGTACACACAGACAGACTTGTGTTTACTTCCTAATCTGTAGCTAGTGTTTATTTACTATCTAATCTGTAGTACACAATTTCACGTGGGTTTCATCACATCTTTGTGCACTGCAGGTTAGTAAGCACAAGTAAGCCCGTGTGCACCTTGTTTACTGAGTAATCCACCTCTACTTTTGACCCATCTAAAGTGTTCTGAATCTAAAGTACACATTGAATCAAACTGTTTGAATAGAATGTTGTCGTTGTGTGCCGAGTCAATCCTGACTCACAGTGACCCTATATGACAGAGTAGAACTGCCCCATAGGGTTTCCTGGACTGTAATTTTTATAGGAACAGATCGCCAGGTCTTTTTTCTCATGGAGCCACTGGTGGATTTGAAGTGCCAGCCTTTCAGTTAGCTGCCAGCACTTACCCAATTGCAGCACCAGGGCTCTTTTTGAATAGAATAACCCATTGCAATTGAATGATTCCAACTCATAGCAATTCTATAAGGTGGAGTAGAACTGCCTCCATACAATTTCCAAGGCTGTAAATCTTTACAAAAGCAGACTGCCACATCTCTCTTCTGCAAAGTGGCTGGTGAGTTCGAACTGCTGACCTTTCGGTTAGCAGCTGAGCACTTAACCACTGTGCTACCAGGGCTCCTCTTGAATAGAACACAAAAAAACCAAACCTGTTGCTGTTGGGTCGATGCTGACTCATAGCAACCCTACAGGACTGAGTAGTACTGCCCAATAGAGCTTCCAAGGAGTGGCTGGTGGATTCGAACTGCCAATCTTTTGGTTAGCAGCCAAGTTCTTAACCACTGCACCACTAGAGCTCCCTTGAATAGAATTAAGTAAAAAATACATTACCATCAAGTCAATTCTGGCTCATAGTGACCCTATAGGACAGAGTAAATGTGCCTCATAGGGTTTACAAGGAGCAGCTGGTAGATTCAAATTGCCGACCTCTTAGTTGGTAGCTGAGCTCTTAACCACTGCACCACCAGGGCTCCCATGAATAGAATAGTGGCTTGTTAATCTAAACAGTTTTCAGAGAGCACTGGAGCCAAGTGTGGACACAATAAGCTTCACAAGTTTGATATGATTAATTCAGTTAGTTCTGGCCTTAGCTGAGAAGTATCCATGGACCTATAAAAGATATAGCAGGTAAGTGAATATTATAAAACTGACAGAGTCAGGCATCCACGATGGTGTAGGGGGTCTGCTGATCCTGTGGGTACATAAAGCTTGGTAAGCCCTCAAACACACAGCCTCCTTGCTGCTGGGAATGAGAAGTGGCTACTCTCAGGCAAGTCAGTCTCTTGACATGAGATACCAATTTCTGAACACAATTAACAGCTCTGGGTCTTGAGTACCACTCAGGGGAGTGAGGGTCCTAGGAGGCATGTCTAGGGAACATGACTACATCAGCCCAGCAGCAGCTAACGCCAAGGATTCTAGAAAAAATAACACAAAACTACAAGCGCTAATGAATTGCGAGGGTTTCAATTTTTTTTTTTTCCCCTCTGTAACTCATTTTAGCTCAGGCAATTCATGTAATCCAGTTACAATATGTGTTAGTGTTTCGTGATAAATATGCTTTTTATGGTTTTATAATAGCTCTAAGAAGCATTCTCATTTAAATGAAATGATGTTTGGGGAATTTGAACAATTGTCTTGTGATTAAAGCCTGACTCATTATTAAATAAAACTACTAAGCTTTCCTCTCCTCAAACTGCAGTCTTAACGACATTTCATTCCCAGGTAGAAAATCAAAGCTTTATTGGGAGCCTGGTCAAAAGCATAGAGCTTGCTATTGATGGAGTCTCTATGAATCCTTTCGTGCCCATGAACCTTTTCAGCCTCTGGGGTTTGTTGGGAAGCTGCTATATGGCTGATAGTGCATGCTGCCGCAAGGCAGGGGCCTTTATGACTGTTTGCAACCAAACAAATGGGTGTGTACTGCAAATTACTATTTTTACAGGGTATTGTATGAAGTCTCTAAATTTCTGGTAGGAAAAACAGAAACTTTGAAAATTTTTATTGGTTACATATATGTACTAATAAACCCTAGAGGGAACTCTGGGGTATAATTAGTGGTATTTCACTAATTATAAACATGTAGGGTAGGCTTGTGATAGGGGGCAAGAAAAAACAAATCCACAGTATCTAACAAAAATTCAGAGCCACTCAAGAATTCAGCATGCTTCCATTAATGAAAATACATGGTATCAACAAACAATTCAAAGCAGAAAATAATTGGGTCACCAAAGGGTTAAATGCAATTAAGATTCAGGAAATATTTATTTCAGATAACTGTGTCCTTGGGATTCGCCCAGCTAACGGGAGGGATCACTCAATGCTTTTTGTTTTTACAGTTAGGCAGGCACCGATATTTTTGCAGCTGAAGGGCAGAAGCTTTTAAAAAACCTCCTAAAAAGATGTCTCAAAAGATATATATCGAGTTCAAATGTGTACACCTTCTTGGCTATCTAAAAGTAACATTTTTTTTGCAGCGTCAAAAGCAAAGAACTCAGTGTTTTTTGTCAGATTAGTCCAAATTGACAGTCCCGTATCTGAAATCTCTGGTACTGGATGTGTTTGAGACTTCAGAGTTTTTCAGATTTTAAAAGGAATTACAGAATATCTATTAAGGAACATCCCTTAGCAAGGTCTGGGGCAGCCCCTGAAATTCAACACATTTCTACAGCAAACTGTATGAACAGTCACACTAAGGGATAAAGGAAGGCTATAAATAGCTTCGCCTCAGTTCAGGTCAGATTTTGCTGCCAAGTGAGGTTGTGCCAACCTTCAGGAACAAACCTTTGTTTACAGAGCTTTTGGGCTGTCAGTATTACAGATGAGGGGTTGATTAACTGCCAAATGTTCAAAGATATGATGGCAAAATTGTCAAGCAGCGGTTCTCCAAGTGTGGTCCCCAAACCTTCAGCATCAGGATCACCTGGGAACTTGTTAGAAATACAAATTATAGGACCCCACCCCAGAAATGCAAATTCTAGGAATCGGAAAATCTGGAGGATAAAGCCCGGTAACCTGTGTTTTAAAAAGCCCGCCAAAGTGCTCTGCCACCCATGACAGGTTGAGAATCAGTGCTGGAGAGGTTCAAGCCTGAATATAGTTAACTAGCTCTGACATACCAGCTTTCAGTAATTTGATTTCCAACCTGCAAAACAGGGATTGATTCTACCTGCCCTTTTTGTTTGGGAGAATTTTATGCAGATGTAAAGAGATAATGGAGGTAAAAAAAAAAAAAAAAAAAGCTCTATAAACTATATAGTACCACGCATATATTTGTTATTTTATGTCAGAATAAAATAGCATCACTATTAAGTGGAACAAAATTTAATTAGAAGATCAACATATATGAAAAGAGAAAGCAAATAAAAAATGTAAAATAATATACCTGTGCCTGGACAATAAGAGTGATACTGTGAGTATACTCACAATGTTATCTAGGTCAGGTTTTCTGTCCCTGGGACACACAGGGTCATGTTCCCAATCAGCTCACATTATCACACAGCAATGTGGAAAAGTCTGAAATATTCAATGGACTATATTTATATATGCACTTTTATATTCCCTTCCCCATCTCATTTCAGAAAGACGTTATGACAACATCGAAAGACAGATGACATGTTCTGTTGTTTGGACTTCTGCGCTTTGAACAGTAGCAAGGACAATCTAGAGAGGCAGATAATACAATGGACAGGTAGATCCTTGGGCCTAGAGTCAGGAAACATAAATTCTAATACAAGTCTGCCACTAATTATGCAACCTTGGGCAAGTCACTTTAACCTCTCTGGGCTTCAGTTTCCAGCTCTAAACACTGCTGTTCTAGTTCAGTTCTCTTATGCAAACTGAACTGGAAAACAGTTTTGTTTTTTTTTTTTTTAGTTTCTGAAATTCGACTCTGTATAATGAAGGCACATATGACCACACACAAATTCAGCGAAAATGGAAACAAAATGAGCTGACTGCTCTTTTACAAATCCAAGTGGAGTGCAGAAGTACAAGACGAACTATGTGTCAGGATATCGAACCTTCATGCAGCAATCCTACTAGACATCCTGGCTACCCAGCTTGCAGGCAAAAGGAGTTTAATTCAGTTTCCTATAGTGGCTATTATTACTATTAAAAAAAAAAAAAAAAAAAACCTCACCAGGGAAGGCTTGGTCCACACAGGAATTCTCCTCTCTACCTTGGCCAAGTCCAATGAGCAAACTTTAGCCAAGACCACTGCATCCCATTTCTACCTGCTTGTCTTGGATCACAGGAGACAGATGAGAGCTGTTCTAACCAAGCCCTCCTTTGGCACCTTTTTTTCTTATCTGACAAAGCCATGTCTTCAGGGGTTTCTTGACTGGAGTATTTGATCCACAAGATAAATAGCCCTACCAAGTATGTTAGCTTCCCAGAACTGCTGTAACAAAAACACCAAAATGAGTGGCTTGAAAGAACAGATATTTATTGTCTCACCATTTTGGAGGCTAGAAGTCCAAATCAGGACACTGGCTCTAGGGGAGGGTCTTTCCTTTTCTGTAGCCCTGGGCATTCCTTAGTATTCCTTGGCTGCTTGTAGATGTATCTTCATATGGCTTCTAACCTCTGTGTGTGTGCCTCTCCATGTCTACTTTCCCTTTTTATAGGACACCACAGAAAGGATTAGGTTTATTTCGGTATGACCTCATGAAAATAACAAAATAAAAACTTTGTTTCCAAAGAGGGTCACATTCACAGGTATGGTGGTTAGGACTTTAACATATCTTTCTGTAGAACATAAATCAATCTATAACACCAAGGCATTAGCTTATATTCACCTAGGCCTGTGGTATCCATTAAGTCAAAAGATCAAAGTGCTTAGAAGCACCATCACACTGAGAACACAGAGGCTTGCCTGGTGTTATGGGCTCAATTGTGTTCTCCAAAAATGTGTGTCAACTTGGCCAGAGTTTCATTTTCAGTATTGTGTGGCGGTCCTCCATTTTGTAATCTGATGTGATTATCCTATGTGTTGTAAACCCTAACCTCTACGATGTTAATGAGGCAGGGTTAGGGGCAGTTATGTTAATGAGGCAGGATACAATCTATAGGATTAAGTTGTATCTTGAGTCAATCACTTTTGAGATATAAAAGAGATAAGTGAGCAGAAAGGAGAGGGATCTTATTACCATCAAGAAAGAAGAGCCAGGAGCAGAGCACATCCTTTGGGCCCCAGGACCCTGTACTGAGAAGCTCCTAGACCAGGGGAAGATTTGTTACAAGGACCTTCCCCCTGAGCTAAGAAAGAGAGAAACCCTTTCCAGAGAGCTGGTATCCTGAATTTAGAATTCTAGCCTCCTAAACTGTGACAGAATAAATTTCTCTTTGTTAAATCATCCACCTGTGGTATTTCTGTTATACCACAAAGGCATTCGACTGAGTGGATAGTAACAAATTATGGATAACATTTCAAATGATGGGAATTCCAGAACATTTAATTGTGCATCTGAGGAACCTATACATAGACCAGAAGGCAGTTGTTCAACAGAACAAGGGGATACTGCATGGTTTAAAGTCAGGAAAGATGTGTGGCAGGGTTGTATCTTTCACCATACTTATTCAATCTGTATGCTGAGCAAATAATCCAAGAAGCTGGACTATATGAAGAAGAAGGGGCATCAGGGTTGGAGGAAGACTCATTAAAAACCTGTAGTATGCAGATGACACAACTTTGCTTGCTGAAAGTGAAGAGGACTTGAAGCACTTACTGATGAAGATCAAAGACTACAGGCTTAAGTATGGATTACGCCTCAATATTAAGAAAACAAAAATCCCCACAACTGGATCACTGAGCAACATCATGATAAATGGAGAAAATATTGAAGTTGTCAAAGAGGCCGTAACAGAACAGAAATATCCCCCCTTGAGAAGAAAAGCCACAACTTCTAGAAAGAATGGAAACAATTCCATTTGTACTCCACTGAATTTAAGCAAATACAACTGCATATGGGCAAACTGTGCAAACCCAGCAAAACAAACTCCAGGTGAGTTTAAAAAGAACAGTGCTGCATACCTAGGGTGGTTTTAGTAATAAAAATGCCCCAGTGCATGATTCGGCTTAAGTACTGCTAGAGCCATCTTGTGTTCTTCTAAGAGTCCTGTGTTCTTTAAGTAAAATGAAGCACATAGAAATTGGATTCGATTATTATGTTAAAATAAATCCTAAATGTAAATGGCTAGAATGCCTGTATTTACCAGAGAGCAGACTCTTCATTACAATCCCTTCCTGGAAACACGTCAGAAAACCAACCTGAGAAGAACAAGCCTTTCTCCTTGGGCAGTTCAGCATGAAGTTACTTTCTGTGGCCAACAGATGATGATCTTAGGTTTTCTGGGGAATTTACTCAACCGCTGATACCTGCCAAGATTTCAACTGATACCTCCCCAACTCATGGAGGACCCTGTGCCCAACAGGACCATTGCAATCCATAGTGTTTTCCTTGATTTTTGGAAGTAGATCCCCAGACCTTTCTTCCTAGCCTGTCTTAGTTTGGAAGCTCCACTGAAACCTGGGCAGCATCACAGCAACACATAAGCCTCCACTGAGTATCTAGCAGTGATGCTTCAGGTGCATTGGCCTGGAATTGAACCTGGGTCTCCCGCACAGAAGGTGAGAATTCTACCACTGAACCACCACTGCCTCCATTGAAAGAGCTTAAGCCTTGATATCAGAAAGACTTAGAGGTTTTTTAAGTGATTTAAAAAATATTTTTAAAGCAGGAGGACGACCCAACGCAAGAGAGGTACAAATCTGGAAGAAGGAGAATTGGATAGGCAAGCAGAGTAAGTAGCATCCTATAACATGTCAAGTACCTACAATCGGTAGGAGAGGCACCATTGCCCTGCTCCTAGCTTGTCTTGTCTATCACTGTAAATAATATCCAGGCTGGAAAGAGCAGAAAGCAATTGGTAAGATGAAGTAGAAAGGTAAAATACATGAAGACATGTAAATGAATCAAAATTCTAGAGGCAGGAACGTACATGATCATCTTTGATCAGCTTTGAAGAAAAATGTACAAAGGGAACCAGAAGTCTGAAGGCAGGCAAATACTATCTTAATGATTTAAAAGAAAATAAAAGTTTTATTGGCTCCCTATGTTTAGGATATAGTCTAGGCCTCATAAGAGGGAAGAAAGTAAGGTTCTCCTTGACCTGCCACTGCTGGTCAACCTCCTATCACTGCTGGTTCCTCCTTTCACTCTGATGATAGCAAATTTATTGCCATTACCTGAACTCACAGGAGCCCTGGTAATGCAATGGTTAAACACTTGGCTGCCAACCAAAAGGCTGGCAGTTCAACCACCCCCCCCCCCCCAGTAGCTCTAAGGCAGAAAGAAGGACCTTGCGATCTGCTCCTGTAAAGACTACAGCCTAGAAAACCCTCTGGGGCAGTTGAAAATTCACTCAATGGCATTGAACAACAACAACATCAACGTGAACTCAACCTGCTGTTTCAGGCCACCACAATTATCTTTGGGCTGACATTAGCCTCTCATTAGAATGTTCTCCTTCTCCCGTACTGATGGTAGTGAAATTAACCGCTTGGGTACTGGTTCCCCTTAGCCTGTGACATCGTCTGGGGATGGGTCACATGCTATTCATCCCAGTACCCCAGCACCTAGTCCAGTCCCCAGTACTCTGCAGGTGCACAATAAGTGTCTACTGGACTCTAACAGAGCTGTTCTGGAGCTTGTTATTCTATGTGGCTCACGAATATGAAGAAAATAAATTTGTGGTGGTTGTATAGCCTTCCTGAGGCTGCTCAGGACTCATCCATGTCCCCACCTACTGTTTCTACTGTTGCCACTGACAGCAAGAGTCACATCTTTGATTGAGTTGCCAAGTTCTGATGGAGCAACGTTTTAAATATGTATTGAGATTGGCAAAGAGCCTGTAACTATCACTACCATGTTAAATGACTTGGGAAGGAGGCTACAGGGATGCTGGCAAAATTCCTCTACCATATAATAAAAACCTCAATGATGATTTTTTACCTTAATAAATGATAAGAACAAAGAGAAATGAACAAATAAAATCATTAATTGAGAACAACAACAACTGAAATTTGACCAGGTCACTCTCTTTAAACATAATTCTGATTACAAAACATTTAGATGTTGAGTGCTTCCTGGATGTCACATGTGAAACAGTTGGAAATATGATCACAGGGAAACCAGAGGAGATTTTCTAGTCAATTGATAATCAGATAATTATTTAAGTGGAAGAATCTCAGAGAGAACTCAGGGTGGGAAGAGGAGTTAAACGTTGTGCTACTGATTCTGTAACACTGTGAAATTGTTCAAAATCTCACCTTGCAACTTTGTCTAAACATGTTAAGATTCAATAAACCATAGACAAATGGAGCACCTAATATACTATATTGAAGGATACTGTTCCCACTGCACTTGTAATCCTTTCAGAATACAGATTCAAAACGCAGACCTGAGCTGTTCCTAAGGGAAAATGAGTCTTTGCTCTGAAGAAGAATTGATGCATTTGAATTATGGTGTCAGCGAAGAATACTGAATATACCATAAACTTCCAGAAGAATGAACAAATCTGTCTTGGAAGAAGTACTGCCAGAATACTCCTTAGAAGCAAGGATGCCAAGACTTTGTCTTACTTACTTTGGACATGTTATCAGGAGCGACCAACCCCTGGAAAAGAACATCATGTTTGGTAAAGTACAGGGTCAGGGAAGAGGAAGACCCTCAATGAGATGGATTAACACAGTGGCTGCCACAGTGGGCTCAAATACCCCTCCTATTCTGAGGATGGCATAGGATCAAGCAATGTTTCGCTGTGTTACACATAGGGTCACTATTAGAATCAACACAACGATGCCTAATAACAACAGTAGGTGGGTGCTGTATGGAACGTGACACTTGAGATCTTCCTATCTTCTTCTTCTCCTTTTTTAACATAGTGCATTTTTCTCCAGTTATTGACCTGTTATAACTAAAAGTCAAACAAACAGTTGAACAACAACAACGAAAAACTCCCAGTTACTACAAACGTTCGCTGCTCTACCTAAGTCCAACTGAGTCACATTTACCACATTTCCTTTTCTGTAGGACTACCGGATGATAAGGGAATGCCATAAACATACAATGTTGGGAACAACTTCCAAGAGAGAACTAAGTAGTTGGAAGAGAAAAGGAGAGTAAAATTGGGAACTGGAACAGTGACAGGCACTTTTCAAAGCACATTGATACTGAAGAAGTTACTTTCTCTCTCAGTTTTCTCCTATGTAAGACAGTGAAAATAGCAATTCCCTTGTTTGAAGGTGGATGAGAAACTGTATGTAAAGTACCCTGCACTGTCTGGATGTCATAGCAGCCGAGTGAATAGCAGGAGGGATAACAGTATTTCAGAGGCGCCTTGGGCAGACAGAGGAAGTTGAGACAAAGCTCAGCAGAACCTTGAAATCACAATCCCTGTGCCAGAGGGAAGGAGCCCTGGTGGTACCGTGCTAACCGAAAGGTCGGCAGTTCGAACCCACCAGCCACTCCACAGGAGAAAGATATGGCAATTTGCTTGAGATTATAGCCTTGGAAACCCTATAGGGCAGTTTTATAGGGTTGCTATGAGTTGGAATCGACCCAACAGCAATGGGTTTTGGTGCCAGAGAGGCGAGTGTGTTCTCTGGTGTCAGGTAGGCTAGTACAACCCCAGTTCTGCTTTCTCTAGCTCTGAGATGTGGGCAAGCTAAATAGCAGCGCTGTGCCTGGGCTTACTCACTTGTAAAATGGGGATAAAAACAATTCCTATTTAATGGGCTTGTTGTGAGGATTAATTGAGACAATAAATGGAATGTGCTTGGAACATAATAAGCCCTCAAAAAATGTGGCTGCATAAGCCCCATGATCCTTCACGTGGGCTCTGACCCACTGCACCACAGCCCAGCAACAACCCAGACCAGCGCCCCTACCCCAGCACTGGCTCCACCCCACTATGCTGCAGCTGAGTGACCCAGTCCAGCATTCTTCCCACCCTGCAGCTGAGCATCCCGGCTCACACCCCTCTATCCTGGTCAGCTCCACCCCATTGTGCTGTAGCCGGGCAACCCAGCCTGGTGAACTACTCTCCCTGCCAGCTCTGTCTCACTGCAATGCCTGGCCCCATTCTTTCCCGCTGGCTCCATCCCCCTCCCTCCCTCCCTGCTGGCTCCACATTGCTGCAGCCAAGCAACCTGGCCCTATGCCCTTCCCCTCTGCAGGCATGTCCCATTGTGCCACAGCCAAGTAACCCAAACCTGCACCCGCCCTTCCTGCCAGCCCTGTACAGCTTCCTCGTAGCTGATCGTCTCAGCCCTGTGCCCTCCCTACCTGCCAGCCTTGCCCTGCTACATCACAGCTGATTGACCTGCCCATCTGGACAAGGTGGTGAAAGGTATCGTGCCCACAGACGAGCAAGCAACAAAGCACACCCAGCCCATTTCCAGACATATCAAAACAAAAGAAAAAAGCAGGACAAAAAAAAAAAACAAAAAACACAATCAATCAATAAAGAAAATAATACCTGAATGTCTGGAACATAGTAGACAAGATCGAAACATATAAAAAAGCAGGACAAGGTGGCTCTGACAAGTGACCGAAATAAAGAATCAGATGACCTTCCAGTAGAAGAAAAAGCAGTGGAACTACCTGATGTGGAATTCAAAAGACTAATATGTAGGGCTCTCCAACAGATTAGGAAAAAAGGTAAGACAACACTAACAAAATCAAGGAAAAACAGACAAACTCATGCTAAACACAGAAAAAAAACAATGAAAACATACCCAAATCAATGAAAACACAGAGAAAGCAATAAAAATTTTCAAGAAAATAATACAACATCAAAATAAGTAAACGATTAGAAATCATACACAAATAGCAACTAGAAAACCAAAAGAAAAACCACAAAATTTCAGAAATGGACAATGCAATAGAAGGTTTTAAGGGCAAATTTGAAATAATGGAAGACAGAACCAGCAAAACTGAAGGCAAATCCATGGATGCCACTCTGTTTGGGAAAAAAAATCAGAGAAAAAAAATGAAACCTAAGAATTATGTGGGACACAATCAAGAGCAAAAATCTGCACATGAGTGCAGTTCCAGAACAGGAGGAAAAAAATGGAAAACACAGGATTGTTGAAGATTCGCTGGCAGAAAACTTCCCTAAAATACTGAAAGATGAAAAGCTGACCATCCTAGAAGCTCACCAAGACATATCATAGTCACACTCTCCAAAACCAAAGACAAAGTATCCTGAGAGCAGCCAGAGAAAAAAGAAAAGTCACTTACAAAGGGGAAACAATAAGACTAAATTCTGATTATTCGGCAGAAACCAGGCAGGCAAGAAGGCAATGGGGTGACATATATAAAACCTTGAAAGAAAAAACTGCCAACCAAGAATAATATATCCTACAAACCCTCTGTCAAATACAATGGTGAACTTACAGCATTTCCATATAAACAGAAATTAAGGAAATTCATAAAAAACCAAACCAAACTTAATATTAAAGTCCTTCGGCTAGAGAACTAACATCAGAAAGCGGCCTGGAGCTAGGACAAAAGATAGCATCAGCCAGATACCAACCTAGGAAAAGAGCTCTCAGTAATGAAACAAAACAAAAAGATTTAAAACTGGTAACCAGAGACATCAATCTCTAAATGACAACACTGTCAAAACAATAAAAGGTGGAATAAACAGTGTAGGTATATAGCTTTCAAAAGGAGAGGAAATCAAGCTGATATCAAGTAATAAATGACTTAAGAAGACAAGTGTAAGTTTCAACATAACCACTAAGATAGTTAACAAACCCGCTCATCAAAATAAAAAAGATGAAAAACACAAAGACTCAATAAACACAAAAACTATAATAAGGAAAGAAATTAAAAAAAACAAAAAGAACTCAGCACAGTTAAGTAAGAGGAACAAAGAAAACATCAGCCCCACAAAAAAAAACTCAACAAAGATTCAGAAGATCTTAAAGGCCACAATCAATCAATTTGACCTCATACACATATACAGAACACTCCACCCAACGGCAGCAAGGTATATATTCTTTTCCAATGCACATGGAACATTCTCTAGAATAGACCACATTTCAGGCCACAAAGCAATCCTCAGAAAAATCCAAAAAGTCAAAATAATACAAAGCTTTTTCTCTCATCACAACACCATGTTGTTATCATTGTTAGGTGCCGCTAAGTCGGTTCGACTCACAGAAACGCTATGTACTACAGAACGAAACACTGCCCAGTCGTTGGCCATGCTCACAATTGTTGTTATGCTTAAGCCCATTGTTGCAGCCACTGCATCAGTCCATCTTATTGAGGGTCTTCCTCTTTTTCCCTGACCCTATGCTCTACCAAGTATGATGTCCTTCTCCAGGGACTGATCCCTCCTGACAACATTTCCAAAGGTTGTAAGCAGTCTCACCATCCTTGCTTCCTTGAATCTAGCTTGAATTTCTTGCAGTTCCCTGTCAATGTGCTGCTGCAGCCGCTTTTCAATGATCTTCAGCAAAATTTTGCTTGCATGTGATATCAGTGATATTGTTTGATAATTTCTACATTCTGTTGGACCACCTTTCTTGGGAATAGGCATAAATATGGATCTCTTCCAGTCAGTTGGCCAGGTAGCTGTCTTCCAAATTTCTTGGCATAGACGATTGAGCACTTCCAGTGCTGCATCCATTTGTTGAAAACATCTCAATTGGTATTCCATCAGTTCTCAAAGACTTGTTTTTCACCGATGCCTTCAGTGCAGCTTAACTTCTTACTTCAGTACCATCGGTTCCTAATCATATGTTACCTTCTGAAATCCTTGAATGTTGACCTATTCTTTTTGGTATGGTGACTGTGTATTCCTTCCATCTTTTTTTGATGCTTCCTGCATCATCTAATATTTTCCTGTAGAATCCTTTAGTATTGCAACTCAAGGCTTGAATTTTTTCTTCAGTTCTTTCAGTTTGAGAAATGCTAAGCGTGTTCTTCCCTTTCGGTTTTCTATCTCCAGCTCTTTGCACGTGTCATCATAATACTTTACTTTGTCTTCTCAAGCGACCCTTTGAAATCTTCTGTTCAGCAATTTCCTTCATCATTTTTTCCTTTTGCTTTAGCTACTCAACATTCAAGAGCAAGTTTCAGATTCTCTTCTGATATCCATTTTGGTCTTTTCTTTCTTTCCTGTCTTTTTAATGACCTCTTGCTCTCTTCATGGATGATATCCTTGATGTCATTCCACAACACATCAAATCTATTCTTGAGATGGTCTCTAAATTCAGGTGGGATATACTCAAGGTCATACTTTGGCTCTTGTGGACTTGTTCTAATTTTCTTTAGTTTCAACTCGAATTCGCATATGAGTAATTGATGGTCTGATCGGCAGTAGGCCCCTGGCCTTGTTCTGACTGATGATATTGAGCTTTTCCATCGACTCTTTCCACAGATGTAGTCGATTTGATTCCTGTGTCTTCCATCTGGTGAGGTCCACGTGTATAGTCACTGTTTATTTTGGTGAAAAAGTATCTGAAATGAAGAAGTCGTTGGGTCTTGCAAAATCCAACCATGCAATCTCCGGCACTGTTTCTATCACGAAGACCATATTTTCCAACTACCGATCCCTTCTTTGTTTCCAACTTTTGCATTCTAATCATCGGTAATTATCAGTGCATCCTGGTTACATGTTTGATCAATTTCAGACTGCAGAAGTTAGTAAAAATCCTCAATTTCTTCATCTTCAGTCTTAATGGCTGGTGTGTAAATTTGAATACCAGTTGTATTAACTGGTCTTCCTTGTAGGCATATGGATATCATCCTATCACTGACAGCACTGTACTTCAGGAGATATCTTGAAATGTTCTTTTCACTGAGGAATGCAATGCCATTCGTCTTCAAGTTGTTACCCCCGGCATAGCAGGCCATACAATTGGCCGATTCAAAGTGACTAACACCAGTCCATTTCAGCTCACTAATGCCTAGGGTACCTATCTTTATGCATTCCCATTCCATTTTTGATGATTTCCGATTTTCCTAGATTCATACTTCGTGCATGCCAGGTTCGGATTACTAATGGATGTTTGCAGCTATTTCTTCTCATTTTGAGTTGTGCCGCATCAGCAAATAAAGTCCTGAAAGCTTGGCTCCATCCACGTCATTAAGGTCAACTCCACTTTGAGGAGGCAGTTCTTCCCCAGTAATATTTTCAGTGCCTTCCAACCTGAGGGGCTCATCTTCTGGCACTATATCAGACAATGTTCTACTGTTATTCATAAAGTTTTCACCGGCTAATTCTTTTCAGAAGTAGTCCGCCAGGTCGTTCTTCCTAGTCTGTCTTAGTCTGGAAGCTCAGCTGAAACCTGTCCATCATGGGTGACCCTGCTGGTATTTGATTATCTGTGGCATAGCTTCCAGCATCACAGCACCACATAGGCCTCCACAGTATGACAAACTGGCGCATGGGGGAAAACACTAACTGTGTAGTAAATAAGTGGTAACATGTGTGAAGGGAAAACAGTACAGGTTATAGGGGGAAGTCAGCACAATGTGATGAAGACAAAATCATAGAAACTTCATATACACATCCAAACACCCTGAGGAACCAAGTTATTGGGCTAAGGCCTGAAGACCACGGTCTCAGGGGATCTCTAGGTCATAATATCGTTCATAAAGAAAATGTTCTACATTAAACTTTGATGAGTAGTGTTTGGGGTCTTAATAGCTTTAGAGCGGCCATCTAAGAAACATCTCTTTGTCCTATCCCATCCAAAGCAAAGGAGAATGAAGAAAACCAAGACACAAGAGAAATGTTAGTCCAACAGACTAATGGACCACAAGTACCACAGTCTCCACCAGCCTGAGCCCAGAACATCTACGTGGTGCCCAGCTACCAGCACTGACCACTCTGAAAAGGGGATTACAATAGAAGGTCCTGGGCAGAGCAGGAGAAAAATGTAGAACAAAATTCAAATTCACAGAAAAAGAGCAGACTTACTAGTCTGACAGAGACTGGAAGAACCCTCAAACTGTAGCCCCTGGATACCCTTTTAACTCAGAACTGAAATCACTCCTGGAATTCACCCTTCAGCCAGATTACACAGGGCTATAAAACAATTTTTTTTTTTTTTTTTTATAAAACAAACCATAACACATGTGAGGAACATGGTTCTTAGCTCAATCATGTAAATGAGATCAAATGGACAACGCCTGCCCAAAAGCAACTAAGAGAAGGTCGGGAGGGACAGGAAATTGGGATGAACGGAAATGGGGAACTTGGGGTAGAGAAGGTGAGAAGGTTGACACATCATGGGGCATGTAACCAATGTCACAAAGCAATTTGTATACAAATTGTTGAATAAGAAACTAATTTCCTCTGTAAACTTTTACCTAAAGTACAGTTTTAAAAAAATGTGGCTGTGTAACTGCGGCTGGCAGTCAGGAAGGGAGTGGCTAGGTCTGGTGTGAGAGGAGTGATATACTCAAGTCAGAGTGTTTTGGGAAGAGTTACTGTTATGTGACTCTGTTTGCTGGAAGCCATATGTATGTAAGAGTCCACGGGAGGCGCAAATAGTTAAGTGCTTGGCTACTAAGCAAAAGGTTGGCAATTCGAATCCACTGAGAGGTACCTTGGAAGAAAGGTCTGACAATCTACTTCCAAAAGGTCACAGCTATTGAAAACCTTATGGAGCACAGTTCTACTCGGCCACATATGGCATCACCATGAATGGAAATTGACTTGATGGCAGCTGATTTGGCTTTATTTTATTTTGGGGGTGATGCAAATGGTTAATATGCTTGGCTGCTAAAGGTTAGAGGTTCAAGTCCACCCAGAGGCTCCTCAGAAGAAAGCCTTGGACATCTACCTGTAAAAAAGCAGCTAGTGAAAAGTCTACGGAGCCCAGTTCTACTCTGTCACACATGGGGTCACTATGAATCAGAGTCAATTCAATGGCAACTATTAATAAAATGAATTTATGTGTTCATAGGGCAGGAGTCTTTGCCTATTATGGTGACGTGAGTAGCACAGTAAGTTGTCATTGGGTTCCTCCACTAATGGAAGGACATTCTCCTCTGTGTTCCTGAGAGTCACTCTTTAAATCTTGACAGCAAGAGCTAACAAAACTATTGAACAAGTGTCTTATTCCATCATAAGGTCCAGCATGAGCTTCCTAACAGTAGAAGTCAGAGGATTTATAACTGATTAAAATACCAATCACAAAAGTATTGATAATCAAAAATGCCAACTCATAGGACTGGAGCAGGACAAAGGTCAGGTGGATGATAATACAGAGATGGTGTTTACCGTGACACAAAAAGTAGAGGGGAGGTGAGGCTTTGAAGATCAGGCTTGGCACACTGTAGATGTCTAATAATTATTGAATGAATAAATGAACGAGAGGAAAATCAAGATTTAAAAAGCTTCCAGTAGGCTAATTGACAGGTAAAAACCAAGATCAAATGTAAAAGGGATAAATGTTAAATTTTGCCAAAAGGTACAGATTTTGCCCAACAAATAGATATAACAAAGATTTAGGGTATGGTTTTATCAATTACAAGCTTAATAGGCAACCATGTGCTATGACTTAACAAATGTATTGGATTCAGACAGGAACGAGACCCTGTTCATCTGACTGCAGTCAAACCCCATGGTGTCCTGTCATCAGTTCTGAGGCATGCCTTAGGTTCTGCATTTACACTCTGGAGTGGGTGCAGAGGAGGAATACCAGCAAGAGTCTGAAAATGCTTTCACAGGGAAAGCAACTCAAGCATTGATCATTTCTAGTCTGGAAAAAGGGGCCCTGGTGGTACAGTGGTTAAGCACTCGGCTGTCAACCAAAAGATGAGTGGTTTGAACCCACCAGCAGTTACGCGGGAGAAAAGACCTGGCAATCTACTCCCATAAAGATTAAAAAAAAGAAAAAAATAGTGCCATAAAGATTACAGCCTAGGAAACCCTACCGGGCAGATCTACTCTGTCGTATGGGGTCACTGTTAGTCAGAACCTACTCGACAGCACACAGCAACAGCAACAGCCTGGAAAAAATAGAAGGCTCTTTGGAAATATGAGAGCTGATTTCAAATATTTAAATATTTGAAGCACTCATACAGAAAACGAATTAGTCTTATGAAAATAAGCAAATATTCATTGAATATCTGCTATTTGCAAAATACTAGGTAAAGCTTTCATTTATTCATGTAACAAAGATTGATTGGTCACCTATTCTGCGCCAAACACAGTCCTAGAGGCTGGAGAGCCAACAACGAGTAAGGTCCCTGTTGTCATGGAGCTAACATGTAATGGAGGGAGAGGAAGCAGACCCTAAAGTAAACAAAGAGAATAATTTTTGATAGCGGAAGGGTGAAACTGGACATGATGTTTGCCCTCAGACATTTGTCTTAAAATATAGTGGGATATATTTATTTTTTGTTGTTCCATTAATTAGATAGAGATTATAATTCAATAAAAAGAAAGCTTTCTCACAACAGAACATGAGCTCTTTATGAACACTTAATCATTAGAAATATTAAAAATAATACCTACCTGACCATCTTCTGGGGCTGTTGTGGAGAAATGCTGAGTAGGCGACAGAACTGAATCAACGGTTGCAAAAATTTTGGATTTTACAGCCCAACGCAACTTAACAACAACAAAAAAGGTAGGTGCCAACATAAGGTTGTCGAATTTCTATGATTCTAAGTATATTCACAGAAAATCTACTATTAACAACTTTTCATTAAAGAAAGGGCATTTACAGAGGCCTAGCAAGATTTTTTTCTAGCAAGAAAGAATGACATAATATCAGAATTAAAAGTTCTCTAAGTAAATTCAGTCTTAGGAAATTTTTACAACATTGGCCTTGCTTTTCTAATTTTGCAATGGACCATCAGAAATTTTATCATTGGCCCAAAATAGTCCTGAGACTGGAATTTGAAAACAGACTCAGATGACTTTTAAGCTCTTTCCAATATTTCTAAAAATGTTCATGTATTATTAAATTTTAGTATAGTGTTTAAGTGTAGGGTTTTGGATTTAATTTCCATGAATTTAAAGCCAAAGTTCATAGCTATCAGCAAGTTGTTTGACTTCTCTGAATCTCAGTTTTTGCTTCTGTGATGTGAGAATAATAATATTCCTTATTCCTGAGTCCAGAAAAAAAGAGACCTACTAACTCATGGGGCTGTAGCAATTCACAGAGATAATGCAAAATAAAGCACTCAGCACAATGCATGGCATGTAGTCTGTGTTCAGTAAAAATAAAGGTACTACCATTCTTTTGTCAGATATTCTGCTCCAAAGGAAATGGTGAGGTGAGAGGTATTTCTTATGGACAATGGCATCAGTACATAATATTCTCTAAAAAAAATATATATATATTCTCTAGATACTTTTATTTCCCACAAAGGAACTGATGACCTTATTTCAGCATGTAATACTTGGACACTGACAAGTGTTGCCAGAGGAGTAAACAAATTTAACAACTAGTTACTAAGAGGATGGTCTTCCCCACCCCCCACCCCCATTATTTATTCTTTTAGACTCTTCTGGTTCTGTTGCCTGCCTTCTCTGGCCTGGACTTACTTGTTTCTCATAGAATGCCTGACCACTTGATATTTACTCTTTTGTCCTTGGAGCCTCCTTCACTTTCTCTCCCACCTGCCTGCTTTCTTGTCAGTCTACTAGTCAGTAATGGAGCTCTGGTGGTGCAACAGATAAGCGCTCGGCTGCTAACCGAAAGACTGGTGGTTTGAACCCACCCAGAGGATCTGTGGGAGAAAGATATGGTGATCTGCTTCCATAAAGATTACAGTCTAGAAAACCCTAGGGAGCAGTCCTACTCTGCCCACAGAGTCTCTATGAATTGGAATTGACTAGCAGACACCTAACAATAACATTAGTGGGGCTGCTTCCCCTTACCAGCAACCAACCCTTCCCACCTCTGCTAATGTGACCAACTCTCAGCAAGCTGTTAAAGTCAGTCAATAAGAACCTCTGACTTTAATATCAACAAAGTTGGCACCATTCCTTTAGCAGGCAATAGAACACACCTGAATGCAGTGGAAAGTTGTGTCCTTAGGCTTGTGGCTTCAAGTCTGACATCTCAAGCAACATGAAAGGTAACTGATGTTTGAAAGCTGAGCTACCAGTCAGCCTTCCGTGGGCTCATCCTTTGTGACAAATGCCTAGCAGTATCTATTCAAGAGAATGCACTGTTCTAACACTAGCTAATGCCTCTCTCATTTGGTAAGGAAGTAATATTGTGATGTCATTAACAGTGATCAGATTTAAGCCCTTGACACGTGCTGAGCACCCTGGAATTCAAGAACTCTACTCTTCAGCAGCAGTAATTCAGACAAAAAGGTGCTGAAATAAGAGAGAGAGATATCAGTGGAGCTCCTATGATTTGGCATTTGTATAAACTAAGATGTGCTGACTAAGTCCTGAACTACTTTTCATTACTGCCTTTGCCAGTTCCACACTGATGACTTACTATTTTAAAAAGTGGCTGGGCATGCTAGAGGAACAAAAATACAGAGTGGGATAATTAAAATACAAAAATACAGAGTGGATTTTTTTTTTTTTTTATAATTACTGAGCACAATCAAATGGATACAGAACTGGTCCAAAGGCCAGGACATTCAGACCCACGTTGGAGATCTCTTACTATGTTGTTAGGTGCTGTTGAGTAGGCTCTGACTAACAGTGACCTCATTTGTAACAGTACAAAATGTTGCCTAGTCCTGAGCCATCTCCACAATAGTACGTTTGAGGCCATTGTTCTAGCTCTTGTGTCAATCCATCTCAATGAGAGTTTCCCTCATTTTCACTGACCCTCTACTTTACCAACTATGGTGTCCTTTCCTAGCAGTTGGTCTTTTGTGATGATGGGCCCATAGTAAGTGAGCCAAAGTCTCACTATCCTCAGTTCTAAGGAGCATTCTGGTTGTATTTTCTCTAATACTGATCAGTTCATTCTTCTGGCAGTCCTTGGTATATTAAATACTCTTTGCTAACACCAAAGTTCAAATGCATCAATTCTTCTTCCATCTTCCTTTTTTGTTTCTTACCATAGACATAGGTTATGTTTAAGCTACTCCTTAGGATCTTTTTTTTTTTTTTTTGTATTGTTATAAAAATGTAGGTACTCCTGAGGATCTTAACATAGCAGTGGAAGCTGTTTTCAAACAGAGACATAGCTATAACATTTATTCATGGCCTCTCTTTTACTCTTTCTTTTAATTTTCTAGTTAAAAGGCAGATTATTTAGGGTCTTGTGGGCCACTGTATAGCCTTTGGTTTTACTCTCGGTGAAATGAGAGTCATTAGAGGGTTTTTAGAAAAGGGCAAGGGCAGGATCTTCCCTACCTTTTAACAGGATCCTTCTCATTGCTATGTGGGAACCAAGGCAAAGAATAAAGACCAATTAATTGGCTCCTCCAATAATCCAAGTGAGAAATGATTGTGGCTTGAAATGACCAAGGTGAAATCAGTGGAGATAGTGAGAAATGGTAGGAATGACTTAACAGAAGGAAACACTAAATAAGACTTATTAATGGACAGGATGTACACTGTAAGAAAAAGAGAATTCCTGGATACCTGTAAGATTTTTGGCTTGAGCAACTAGAAGAAAGAGGTTCAATTTCCTGAGATGGGGAAGACTTGATAGAAGTAAGTTTGTCAATGGTGGTGGTAGAGAAGTGGTGGGGATAGATCGTGAATTTGGATTTAGATATGAAAAGTTTGAAATGCCTTCAAATTCAGTAGGGATGTCAAAGAACTGATGAAAACTCAACTCAGGAGTTCAGGAAATTGGTCCAGGCCAGAGAATTAAGAGTTATCAGTATAAACATGGTACTTAAAGCCATGAGATTGGATGGAGTCAAGGAGAGAGAACAGAGGGTCCAAGGCTGAGTCCTGAGGCACTTCAACTTGAAGTTGGGAAATGAAGAGGAATCAGAAAAACAGCAGACAAGTAGTGGCTAATGAGGTAGAGTCCCAAAAATCAAATGAAGAAAGTATTTCAAGTAAGAGAGATGATCAGCTGATCAAAAGCTAATCTCTTAAATATTCAAAAACAATTTACAAATATAATAAAATTTTTACTTCTTTTAAAATAAAATAACATACCTAATATTAATTACAAAATTCAAATAAAATCTTAGAGCTAAACTGACGATACTCCAATATGTCAGATTATTTCAAACATCTTTAATAACAAAAGAGCCACAAATAAAATCAATAATTACAAAATGTATTACTAAACTTAGCATCAATTAAGGCTATAGGCTTTGCTTCATTTCATCATCTCTCTGCTTCCTTTAACACCTTCCATGAGTTGTAGTTATTTTATCAATTAAGAGCCAAACATTTACCATATCGGGGATGCCATGTTCCCAAGGTCAAGGTTCAGGACTGTGATGCACTTATTTATCTGTTAAAGATTCAAAACCAAGACATGATATCTGGGCACTATGTATTTTGAAGTTGATTCTCCCCAAATTCAGTGAACAAGCTGATCCCTTGCTAATTGTCGAGTTTTGTATGCCATCTCTGCAAAGGACCCCACGAGCATTTCTTCCCATTAGAGTTTATTTCTATTGCCTAGCATATCACACATTCCTAGAACATATTTCAAGTTTCACCTTATAAAAACAGTATGGGGGAGATTAACAGCCCAAGGCTGATTCCTATGAGGTAGAGGTCAGACACGCCTCCTCTCTCCACCATCTCTACCAATTCTGACACCAAATGTCCCTCCCACAGCTCTCTCTACTGGGTTCAGTAATTCATTGCAATGGCCACACATAACTCATAGACCATACTTATAATTTTGATTTTGGGATTTATTAGGGAAGTAACAGTTACAATTCAGGCTCAAAAACACTCAGGATACAGTCTTTCCATCAGGATAGCTTCTCCCCAGCTGTGCTCGAAGGTATGCCTCTCCCTGGCCCTCAGTCTCTGCTCAGACACTCAGCTTTCTCCGTCTGTGAGCTAGGAAGCCCACCTCCCTGTCTCCTGCTGCCGGGTCTCTTCTTCCTTGGTGGTAGGCTCCTCTTCTCTGCTCTGGAATTGGCTCTCTTTTAAGGCAAAACTGACTAATCCTCTTGGATTACCCTATCACACAGTCTCACACGATCACATGGGTGGGAGTTACAAGACCATGGCTAGAAAGGCCACACACAAGTACTCAATCAGGAATCAATCGTACTGCACACCTTCACCCAGCTTTTATCATGGGACTATTTCAAATTCAGGTAGAAGAACCAAGCTGCAGATATTTTTTTTCACCCTTCTGTTAGATTCAACTAATGTCTTGGGTCCCTTACTGAACTCCGCGTTATTTTTCTTATCTGAATCTTGGCTATACTTCTAGAATCACTTTTAGTGATAAGAGAAGATTGAATTTAAGGTACACTGGAAGCAGTGGGACCACACATAGATTGGATGTCTTTACTCCAGTGTGTGTCCCCAAGGGCTACCACGCTGAGGGTGTTTAGAACAGTGTTCAGAACTGTGAGAGATCCACAGCCTACTCTTGTTGAGCTATGAGAATACCACCCAGAAGAGCTATAGGCTCAGGGATGAGGACTAGAAGAGTCATAAAGGAGGGTTGACATGCCTCACTCATTCAAAAGACATTTATTTGGCACCCACTATTTACTTGGCATTGGGCTAGGTGCTAGGCAGGGTTGAGATTCAGTTGTACTCATGGGTATGGCTATAGGTAGTCTGATAGTCTATTCTAACTAGTCCTTTATTGTTCTACACAGGCTGTTAAATATTTTTATTATCACCTGTGATAGTTAAGGTTGTAAGTCATCTTGGCTCTGCCATAATTCTCAGTGGTGTGCAGTTGTATGGTGTTGTGATCACTTCCATGATGAGATGTGACATACTGTGATCACCTCCACGATGGGATCTGCTGTGAGTAGCCAATCAGTCAAAAGGGAGTTTCCATGGGCATGTGGTCTGCATCAAAAATAAGTGGACATTCTGGCAAGGCTCATGGACTTTTGCTGTCTCTGGATCCTGCAGCTGGTCCTGTTTGTCTGACCTCTGGTTCTTGCAACTTGAGCTAGCAGCTTACCTGTGGTCTTGCCTGACAATGTTGGGATTCGTGTATCTTCACAGCCTGTGAGCAATAGACCTACTCTCTGACCGGCTGGTTTTGCGTTTGCCAGTTTGTTTTGCAGCTACATGAATCAGGAGAAGCCTCCAGCCTGACCCACAGACTTGGCACGCTGTAGCCTCTACAACCATGTGAGCCATTTCCTTGATATAAATCTATATATATTTACACGTTTTACTGGTTTTGCTTCTCTAGAAGCAATCGTGATGCTAGAGAGAGTAGTGAACAGAAGATATTCTTATTTTCCAGGTATTTTGTCAGTTTGTTTGGATGGTTTCAAAAAGATATCTCTCCCTTCTGATCTCCATCACAGCAACCTTGATAGCCAACTGTATACAGTAATCTATTTTAAAAATATAGAAAACATATATTTTCGATACCTGTAGGAGTTACTGTGTTTAAAAATAAATACCCTGGTCTAATTTCATCTATGTAACATTCTAAAATTCACAAAATTCTAGAAATGGAGAACAGGTCAGTGGTTGCTAGGGGTTAGAGGGAAGAGGAGAACTATAAATGGGCAACACAAGGGAATTCCTTTGCAGTGATGGGACAGATATCTATCTTGATTGTGGTGGTGGTAACACAAACCTCCACATGTGACAACATTTAACAGAGCTACACACACATACACATACACACGCACACACACACATACAATGACTGCATGTAAAAACTGGCCAAAGGTCTCTAGCTAATAATCGTATTCCAACATCAATTTCCTGGTTTTGATAATGTATTACAGTAAAGTAAGATAGTGCCTTTGGAGGAAGATAGGTGAAGGGTACATGGCACCTCTGTACCATTTTTGCATCTTGCTACTCGACAATTTTTTCCCAAATAGTTATTAAGAAAATGCTTACTTGTTAATTCATTAAAACTAATAATAGACACTTTACATGTGAAAAAAATCAATGTCCTATAATATTAAAACTTTTCGTTTTAAATCAGCTCTCCCTGTCCAAGTTGCAAGTAATGACCAAATAGCTTTTGATGATCGTCTAAGCCCTTCATTCTCGCCTAGCTATGAAGTTATCACCACTGTATCTTTAATATGTTTGATTCAGAAAATTAGCATGTGCAAAAATATTTAAAATTCTGCATTCTTTTTGACACAGAAATTCTAATATCAGGAACATATCATATGAGAAGACTAATTCTTTACATGCACCAAAATTTAATAAAAGCATTTTATCGCAGCATAGTTTATGATGGCAGAAAGTTGAAAACAATCTACATATATCAGAATAGGTTACTAGTTAAGTACATTTTGATGAAAATCCAGAATTGACAAAAATGAAGTCAATCAAATGTTACTGTTGAAGAATACTTAGTAATCTGGAAAGCTACTCTCAATATTTTGCAAAGTGAAAAAAATTTTAATAGAATATACAATAAAATCCTATTTAAAGAAAAAATATATATATACTTGCATAGGGAAATAAATGGATATTGAAAAGGTTAAGGTGACTTTCTCTATGTGATGGCATTACAAATGTTTATTTTCTTCTTTTGGATTATCAAAATTTTCTAAAATGTCTATAGTGAATATTTATTACATTTGTAATAAACATAAAATGTAAAAAAGTCTATATTATGAGCCAATTCCTTTTAGACCAAAGTTTTCTAAACTATGGTGAGTGGACCCCCTGGAGGTACAAAGATACAGTCATAGTGGCCCATGACTACTGTAATAGTTATTTTTAATGTAGTGTTTCTATTAAGATGATAAAACTAAAAAAAGTAAAACAGCTGCTGTGCAGTCAATTCTGACTCATGACGACCCCACGTGTTGCCCAGTAGAACGGAATTCCAAAGCCCACATTTGCGTTTATTTTTATGACCGCAAAGCTGACAAGGACTACTGCTCTGACTCTTTCAGACTAATGAGAAAGGAAACAGAGGCAAATGTAATAGACAAAGGATGAATTCCTGGCTGCTAAAGCCACAGCCCACTGTACAAATAAAAGTTTTGCAGAATTTCCAATAGAAAAAGCCATGGAGAAGACCTGGCAATGCCAAACTCAAAATGCCCTCGGCCATGAGTACCAAATCCACAACGTGATCAGTGTTTTAATTTTAGCAAAGAGTATCATCAGCCGCACTAAATTAATTTTTATTTTACAGTGGTTGCTTTTAGCTTTTATTATATTTTTATTTTGGTGTCTTGTAGATACACAAAGGCATTAAGTATAAGGAGTTTATACCTATTTAGCTTTGTGTTGAACTTATGTGGGTAGCACATTGTTAAAAAAAATAATAATAATTTAGATCATCTGGAGTCCACAAGAATCTTTTTCCTTTCAAAGTGTTTGTAAATTCTTCAAGTTCAAGAGGCACTGTTCTAGAACCAAAAATGTCTCCCAAGCATGAATAAAGCACCATCAGAAGCTACACGAACTCTTTCAGGGCACTAAGATGTGATTTAATTTCGTGCAGTGATGCTCTTCACAAGATGTCACTAACAGATGAGTAGATCATGTTCCAAAAGTTTGCTGCTAAATTGATTTTTTGGAAGCCCAAACACATTTTGTTTTTTTCCTTACAGAAATTATATTAAAAAATGTGTTAGGCTCCCAGATCAGTTAGCCAAAGGCCTTTTAATATAAACGTCCCCAGCCTAGGAAGAACGATGTGTCCTGGGGATAAGGGAACATTTTAAAACACAAGGTTTGCCTTCTTTCCGTAGAACAGGAACCATTTTCTTACAGAAGTTTTGGGTTACCTGCTCCCTGGTTTATGCTTCAGTCCATCTACCTGCACCTTGTCCCCAAATCTAAACAAATCTTCTAAGTGTTCCCTGATGCAAAATAAATGTTATTATGGATTTGTACAATCCCTCAAATTTTACAAAGAACTTTAACACAGCATGTCTTATTTAATTTCATATTACGACTTGATAAATTGAGGTATCTGCATTTTCAAAAGGAAAGTGTCAGTCTGAATCTGTAACATGGAGAACTGCAGGCAAGGAATATTAAATTTTTTAGGGGTAGGACACAAACTTTGTGGCTTGAAAAGAAAGAAAGAAATTTGTCCTCTCATGGTTCTGGACGCTGATATCCGAAATCAAGGTGTCAGCAGGTTTGGCTCCTTCTAGAGGTTCTAGGGGAGAATCTATTCCATGCCTCTCTCCTAGCTTCTGGTGGCTGCCAGTAATCCTTGAAGTGTAGACCCATCACTCCAATCTGCCTCCATCTTTACATCACTTTCTCCTCTGTGTTTCTCCTACCCTTCTTTTCTAAAGACACTTGTCACTGGATCTAGGGTCCACCCTAATCCCCGATGATTTCATCTCAAGATCTTTACCTTAGTTACATCTACAAACACTCTTTGCAAATACGGTCATATTCTCAGGTTCTGGGTGGACATACCTTTGGGAGACCCACCATTCTACCCACTGCACAAGGCTAAACGCAAAGTGAATTCTTCTGTACATGGAACACCTGAGGCAGCTCAGCATTCCTGCTTCTCCACCACTATGTCCTATCCTAAGACCAATGAAAACAAGTAACAAAGGTCCCACATCTGGAAATTTCTTCAAATCCTGGATCCCACCTCTGGTTCCCACCATTGGTTTCCTGTATCCTGTACTCTAACACTGGAGTTTCTCCTTCTGCCTTACCCCTTAGATTATCACCTCTGCTGCCCAGCTTTACTCATGTCTCTTCTTAACACGATCATCTGCCCTCTTTAGCACTTACTCAAGCCCAGTGGGTTGAAGTTTTCCTGGACAGCTCATTCCCCAGCCTCCTTTTGTCCTCAGTCCAAGTCCTCAAACTCCCATTTATCTTGGACCAGAGATCTAAAACTAGGGAGAGATTGTTGATTGTTGTTGAAGGTGAAGGCAGACCAGCCCTTCCTGAGAGTCAATCTCTCCCACAAGTTCTCCAACTGTTGTTGCTTTTCGTGGTTTCTTCCTCTCTTCTCCTCCCCTGCATCAGCATCTCCTCCACTGGCCCAGAAACCCTCGGGCATTTCCATACCTCTTTGTAGGTGGGGGAGACCTGGCCCTGGGGCTTCAGTGGCCCCTGTCCTATAACATGGGGTTACAAGGTGGTACTGGCCATTCACAGCCCAAATGTTTATAAGAAAAGAATGGCTTTTCTTGCAAACATCTGGGCTATGAATTGTTAGCAGCTGTGCACCTGCTCCCTATGGAAAGGTCTGGGTTCTTAAAGTACAGCATCCATAGACCAACCAAATGAAAAACACCTGTGACAGCTGTTAAATATGCCAATTTTGGAGCCCCTTTATAGGCTCTGTACTACAATTTCTGGGGAAGGGGCCCAGGGCTCTTCCTTTTTAGCAAGTTTCCTAGAGATTTTTATACACACTAAAGTCTGAGAACCACCAGACTAGTATAGTCAAGAAGATACAAAGTACAGTCACGCTCCATTAGGCTCAGTCAAGAAGCCCTATGCTCACAGTGGGTTGAACTCTCTGATAAAGTTCCTGCTCCTTACCTTCCCTGGGGCACAAGTCCACAGGCAGCTTCCAAGATGTCTACCTCTTAGACCAAGAATCACCCTTCATCCTCTGTCCTTCCAACTTGAGCAGGGGCCACCCCACAGTCTTGTCTCTTTCTGCTTCGTTTTGGGGACTGCTGCCCTTCCCCACCACTAGGCCTTTGTTGGGGCCTCCAAGGGTCACTTTACAGTTAGAATGTTGGGGAGAGGGTTGAGATTTGGGTGCCTTTGTCCAAAGAATATCCTTGTATTTTTTGAGCAAATAAATCCATCCTTCCCACTAGAGATCTAACCACCAAAGGTATTGAGAAATACAAAGAGAGAAACACAGCAAAAGGTTCTATCATACTTGTTCCCCAGGAGAAAGTGTGCCTGCCTGACTTTTATTTATATAACCAAAGGAGGCTGGCTCCTAAATTCCCCCAATTTGAGTATGCTCGGATCTGTTTCAAAGTAACTTGTAGACTATATTATGAAAGTAGCCCTGGTATAATTTAAGTTTCTACCCTAACATTTCCCTGAAGCTTTCTAAATCCTTCTCAGCTGTCAGCACATCTTTAGTTATGTGGCAAACTACTTTAATTTTGAACAGTACATATAGTAACTCACTGGACAATGAAAATAACCATAAAATCAGGTTCCTTCCTTCCATTCCCATGAGAACCTCAGAGAAGTGAAATGTTTGAGCATCTGCCTTGTTATGGATTGAATTGTGTCTCCCCAAAATTTGTGTCAATTTGGCTAGGCTTTGAATCCCAGTATTGTATGGTTGTCCACTATTTTGTGATCTGATGTGATTACCCTATGTGTTGTAAATTCTAACTTCTATGACATTAATAAGGCAGGATTAGGGGCAGTTATGTTAATGAGGCAGGACTCAATCTACAGGATTAGGTTGTACATTGAGTCAATCTCTTTTGAGATATAAAAGAGAAATTAGCAGAGAGAAGCGGGACCTCCTACCACCCAGAATGAAGAATCAGTAGGGGAGCATGTTCTTTGGACTCAGGGTCCCTGTGCTGAGAAGCTCATAGACCAGAGAAATATTGATGACAAGGACCTTCCCCCAGAGCCGACAGAGAGAAAAAGCCTTTGCCTGCAGGTGGCACCCTGAATTTGGACTTCTAGACTTCGCGAAAATAAATTTGGCTTTGTTATAGCCATCCACTTGTTGTATTTCTGTTACAGCAGCATTAAATAGCTAAGACAACCTTCATAATGAGGTACAGACTAACTGCTATCCCCAAACTCACCCTGTCAAGACCCTGGAATAGAGGCTTGTGGAAGACAAAGCAAAGACTATACCACACAACTTGTGAGCTCAGCCAAAGGCAGTGCCAGGTACAAAGCCCAGGTAGAGTCGGGACAGCAGGAAAACCATTCACTCAGAGTGTCCAAGAATGGTTATAAAGGTACATATAAATAAATACATACATAAAAAAAAATTTAAAGGCAGTGCTTGTTATTTGGGAAAATAGGTAATGTTGCCACAAAAAATATTAAGAATAGATGAATCTGAAGAGCTGAAGTTGCAGAAGTTTAAGAAACAAAACCTAAAAAGAACTGGATTTACTTATTAACCAGCAAGGATTCACTGAGCACTTGTTATGTGCTAAGTACTTTGCTAGGTGTATAAATGGAATAAAAAATATTTTAATATTTATATTTTATTTATGCTGCGTGTCTAGATAAGTATATGTATGTGTGTGCATGTGTGCATGTATCTGTATGCTGTGTGTCTAGATAAGTATATGTGTGCATGTGTGCACATATATGTATGCTGTGTGTCTAGATAAGTATATGTGTGTGTACATGTGTGTACATGTGTGTACATGTGTGCACATGGGCATGTGTGTACATATGTGTGCGTGTGTGCACGCACACATGCATACTTGGTTGGCAGCATTGATAAAAAAATAATTCTGCAAGCCAGAGCTGTTGGGCTGTTCTTGACAACCCTGGATGTTGAGATTTTCCAAGGCTGGCTTGCTACATTCAGAGGCTAGTGGAATACACCAACAAAGAATGGGATATGGAAAATAATTTTCATTCCTATCAACTGTTATGGGCTCCAACAGTTTAAAATAAATTTCCACACAACAGTGAGTTATTAACAGTACTAAAAGTTTTACCAAAAATAGATTAGCAAAAAAATCCCAGAATAATTATGTACTGTGGCATGAACAGGTGTTCTGGGCCTCTGATCCAAGGACTGGCCAATTCTCATTGGCACTGGGGGTAGCAGGGGGCTGTAAGCTTAAAGGAGGTGATTTGGAAGAGAGAAATGATGGTTCTTTTCATCACAGACCATTCTGACTTGATATATAATTTATAATCTTATAATTTCATTACCACCAAATATTTACATCTAAGGAACTACACAAAAGCAATTTGCCATAGGCAACCTTAAGTACTTAAATACATTTTTGTTTATATTCTCAGGGATCTTCTTATTAAAGTTGTTCTTGGAGTCATGCTCTTATTAATTTTTACCCTCAAGCTAGGCCTAGAGTACCTTCCTAGTTATATATTAAATTCTTAAATGTGGCTTGGAATAAAAACTATTCTGGACATTTACTAGAGGCTATAAAATATCTATACCCCTAGCCTGTCTTGGAAGAAGTATAGGGGAGGATGGTGAGACTCTGTCTCATGTACCTTGGACATGTTATCAGGAGGGACCAGTCCTTGGAGAAGGAGACCATGCTTGGTAGAGGGTCAGTGAAAAAGAGGAAGACCCTCAGTGAGATGGATTGACACAGTGGGTGCAACAATGGACTCAAACATAGCAATGATTGTGAGGATGGCACAGGACTGGGCAGTGTTTCGTTCTGTTGTACATAGGTTCATTATGAGTTGGAACAGACTCAATGGTACCTAACAACAACAACCTAATTTAGAAAGTTATTTCTTTGGTATGCACCAAATATATTCATTTGTATCTAGTAATTCCTCATAAATATAATATGAACAAGCTGTTGGATGATAAATATTGCTAAACTAGACAAAGGCTATCCTGACAGGTCAGAGTCCAGGAATTCTGAATTATATGACACCAAGCAGACTGTTTAACGGCCCTGGGTGGCACAGTTTGTTCTTGGCTACTAACCTAAAAGTTGACGGTTAGATCCTACCCCAACACTGCTGTGGAAGAAAGTCCTGGCAATCTGCTTCAGAAAAGACTGCAGCCAAGAAAACCCTATGGAGCATTCTACTCTGTAACATAAGGAGTCACCATTAGTCAGAACTGACTCGGTGGCAAGGGGAAGAAATAATTTAACACATTCCTCTAAGAGCTTCTCCATGAAAATCTCTAGAATAAGCAAATAACCCATATGAGCTTACCAGGATAAAGGCACTTTCCCAAACTTTGACCAATTCTTTCTTCTGAAGAAAATAAATTATATTCTCATGTCTGTATTACACAGATTAAACAATAATGGAATGCAAACAATTTTGCAATAAAACTAGTATATTAATAAACTATAATCTGCAAAGCATCACATTACTATCTTATAACAGGCTTGGGGAAGTTGGATGAAAGAAGGGTCTCCATGCATGCTCAATAGAAAAGAGAGATATGTTATCTAATTATCCCCAATAAAACTATTCCTCCAGATTTCATTAAATTCAGGCAGATATTTCTTCATCTGCTTTTCTTTCTTTCTTAGGCTTCCAATGTGTTTATCAAAGCAATAAGCCCTTAGTTCAGTTCTCACTGATCTACTCAGCTTCCACAGCATTGATTTTGATAGGAGAACAAGGACAGCTGTTTGAGTTTTAGGGCAATTTAAAGCAAATGTTTCTATCAGCTCTGTCTTTTTAATGCTTACAAATGACTCACAGAGAGAAATGGCCCTGCTTTTTTTTTTAGTAAACCCTGTGCTTTAACATAAGTTGGTTGTGAACACTTTGAAAGACAACTTTTCCATTTACTTACTTGAATGGATTGGTTACAAATTATCAGGAAGCTTTCAGTATAAACTGAATCCCTAACATTTTATGCCTTATTCCTAAGCCTCATGTTACAAAAACTCACATGAATAGCAGATGGTTTCCCTAAAATAAGAATTACTGTTATTACAGTTGGAAACCAGGCAACCAATTATATACAGGGGGTGGGGGGAGTGTCCAGTAACAAATTAAATGTGGCTGGGTCCTTCCAGGCCTTTGCTGTCTAATAAGGATAACCAATCCCGTTGCTGTTAGGTTGACTCCAACTCATGGTGACCCCATGTGTGTCAGAGTAGAACTGTGCTCCATACGGTTTTCAATGGCTGACTTTTTAGAAACAGATCGTCAGAAATTTCTTCTTAGGCACCACAGGGTGGAAATGAACCTCCAACCTTTCAGTTAGTAGCCAATCGAGTTAATTGTTTGTACCACCTAGGGACTCCTGATAAGGATGACCAAAAGCAAAACCCATTACAGTCAAGTTGATTCCAACTCAGAGCAACCCTATAGGACAGAGTGGAATTGCCCCAGGGGGTTTCCAAGGCTGTAAATCTTTACAGAAGCAGATTGCCACATCTTTCGCCCACAAAGCAGCTTCTGAGTTTGAACTCCTGACCATTCTGTTAGCGGCTGTTATGGATTGAATTGTGTCCTCCCAAAAATGTGTATCAATTTGGCTAGGCCATGATTTCCAGTATTGTGATCATCCACCATTTTGTAATCTGGTATGATTTTCCTTTGGGTTGTAAGTCCTACATCTATGAGGTCAATGAGGCAGGATCAGAGGCAGTTATGTAATGAGGCATGACTCAATCTACAAGAGTAGGTTGTATCTTAAGTCAATCTCTTTTGAGATATAAAAGAAAGAAGCAACCAGAGAGACAGAGGGACCTCTTGCCATCAAGAATGAAGAACCAGGATGGGAGCATGTCCTTTGGACCCATGGTCCTTGCACTGAGAAGCTTCTAAACCATGGGGAGATTGAAGACAAGGACCTTTCCCCAGAACTGACAGAGAGAGAAAGCCTTCCCCTGGCGCTGGCACTCTGAATTTGGACTTCTAGCCTCCTAAACTGTGAGAGAATAAACTTCTCATGGTTAAAGCCACCTACTTGTGGTATTTTTGCCATAGCAGCTCTAGATGACTAAGACCGTAGCTGAGTGCTTTAGCCACTGTGCCACCAGGACTCCTTAATAAGGGTGACCAAAAAACAAAACAAAACCGGTTGCCATTGAGTTGATTCCGATTCATAGCGACCCTACAGGACACAGTAGAACTGCCCCATAGCGTTTCAAAGGAGAGGCTGGTGGATTCCAACTGCCAGCCTTTTGGTTAGCAGCCTGAGCTCTTACCCACTGTGCCACCAGGTATCCAACAGGGGTGACAGAGACCTCTAAAGCTAATTCCAAAACACCAACTCTGGGCAATTTGAGATTCATATTGTACCCCAGTACCTAGAAGGCTCTCAGTGACCATTTTACTAGTCAACTCATATCCTTGAACTCTTTGATTAGGTAGCCATAGGCTGTACCGGGGATGGGGAAGAGGGAGGAACAGGCACCGAAGGAGATAATGATCCAGGAGGCAGAAATACAACTCAGGGAGGAGAGCTCCCTTTTAGCATCTTCAGTGTAACCAAACTTAGATGACACTGGGCCCACAGTTAATACAGTCAGTCAACACTTTGTATATACTGCTATTCCTTTGAACTTCATTTTTCTTACCAAGGTAGTAAGTACTCAAATACAAAGATCTTAGCAGAAACAAAACCTTCATTTCTCGTGAGAAAAAAAAGCGATGATTTAAACATTTTGAACAGCTGCTTTATATAAGACCCTGAGGGGAATTCCACAAAAGCCCAGCCAAAGCCCCCATCTTTAAATAGTTAACATTCAGATTAAACTGATGACAGCAACTCGAAAGGACAGATGAGAAGCTTAGGGGGGCAGTGAGTTTGAGTTAACGATGGTGAAATAGTTAGGAAAAGGTTGTCAAGAACGGTGGCACAACTTGAAGAATGTAGCCAATGTCACTGAATTGGACATGTAGAAATTGTCAAAGTGGTGTATGTTTTGTTGTGTATATTTTCACACACACACACACACATTCGAACAGTACTAAGAGCAGGAAGAATAAAGTGCTTTGATTGTCAGAAGGACGAAGGCGCTCCTCACACTATGGATGACCACATCATGGAGGGAGCACTAGACCTTGAAAAATTAGGATTTTTAAAAATACAGGGAAGGGTAGAGGAAGGGGCTGCATTTCGAGATTGATATATATAATTTTTATTTTGTATATATTGGTCTCCTGTATTGTGACAGAGTCAGGAAATTGGTATTTTTTCACAAGTTCTTTACGTGATTCTATGTTGCTCCAAGTTTGGAAACTGAAACCTCGGCTCAAAGCTGTGGTTCTCCAAGTGTGGTCCATGGACTGGTACCAACAGCAACAGCATGACCTGGGAGCTTGACAGAAATGCAAGTTCTCAGGCCCCTCTGCAGACCTATAGGATCAAGGACTCTGGTAGTGGGATCCAGGAATCTGTTTTGTAAGCAGGGCTTCAAACTGGTTCATTCTAGTTCAAACCCCTGCTCAGAATTTGCATTTCTAACAAATTCCCAGGTGATGCTAACGCTGCTGGTTAGGGACCAACTCTTAGAACCACTAGTAGAGCAGTGGTTCTCAAATTTTATTATACCTAAGAATCACCTGGGGATATATATATTTTTTTTTTTTTAAGAATCACCTGGGGATCTTGTTAAAATATAGATTCCAATTTAGTATACCAAGTTGGAAATGCAAATTCTAAGCATGGGTTTGAATCAGACTGAACCAGGTTTGAAGCCCTGGTTGTAAGAAGCCCTCCCTTCCAGGTGCATATGATGCAACTGAGCTTTAGAAACCACTGGCCTACAGAGATGCTGAAGATTTTCAAGGTGCCTGTTCAGGTGATGGAAACCCTGGTGGCATAGTGGTTAAGGGGCATGGCTGCTAACCAAAAGGTCGGCAGTTCAAATCCATGAGGCGCTCCTTGGAAACTCTATGGAGCAGTTCTGCCTTGTCCTATATGGTCACTATGAGTTGGGATCGACTCAACAGCAACAGGTTTGGTTTGGTTTGGGTTCAGGTGATACCTGTGAATTTCAAGGGAATGAAAAATTTAACAATATGAAGTAAGTATGTCAGTTTATTGTGGTGGCTTGCATGTTGCTAAGATGCTAGAAGTTATGCCACTTGTATTTCAAATACCAGCAGGGTCACCCATGAGGAACAGGTCTCATCAGAGCTTCCAGACTAAGCCAGATTAGGAAGAAAGGCCTGGCAATCTACTTTAGAAAAATAGCCAATGAAAACCCTATGGATCACAACAGAGTATTGTTCAGTATAGCGCTGGAAGATGAGCTCTCTAGGCTGGAAGGAACTCAAAATACACAGTGGCTGCAACAATGGATTCTAGCAGATCAGTAATCATGACGATGGCCCAGCAGTGGGCAATGCTTTCTTCTATTGTACATGGGATCCCCAAGAGTCAAAGCGAACTCCGTGGCAACTAATAATAATACATAACTATACAGAGGGGCAGAATTTTAAAAGCGTGGCTCAAAAGATGGAGAAAAAAAGGAAAAAGATTGATAGAACTACATAAAAATTAAAAACCTTACTGTGTCCCAAAAAAGCATAAACAGAACAAGGAATTGAAGGGGAAAATGGAACAGTACGAGCCAGTTGTGAAAATGCCCATCTATAAAGGAACAGCTTTGATTTTCAAAGTCATCAGTAGGTGAGACTGACAAGTTAAAAATCCACAATCGTTTGCTCACAAGGGAAGCTGTTTATGAAACAACTTCTGAGGATTTTCTGGTCAGCATCCTTCCGCAATCACGAATATTTTGTTTTCTAGGCATCCTCTGTCAGAATCCTGGAAGAGAGAGCCTTTTCACGTTCTTTGACAATGTTCCCATTTGCTCAGGTACCTGTTTACAAGTTTAGAGCCATCCGATATGGCGCTAAGCAGCTGTGCTATCTGCAGGCTCTTTATGGCAACCTGCTGCTGACCCTACCAGCTGGCGAGCTGCTCAGACTGCAGTGCAGGATCTCTCTGTTCTGCACTGGAAGATGGTGACTAATGAACTGAGCACTTTAGCCTGTCTCCGAGTCGCTGGGTGGTGCAAACAGGTTGGAGGTTCGAGCCCACCCGGAGACACCTCGGAAGAAAGGCCTGGATCGTCTTCCAAAAAAATCAGTCATTAAAAACCCCATGGAGCTCAGTTCTACTCTGATGCCCATGGGGTCACCAGAAGTCAGAGTCTACTGGATGGCAACTTTTTTTCCCCCCCCCCACTTATGGCAAAAGAAAGAGCTGGATGTACTGTCCTTCACCTACAGAAGATTCGATAAATTTCTGCTAGAGGTAAAGCATACATAATTTGAATATTTTCGGC
Organism: Loxodonta africana; assembly: GCF_030014295.1. Classification (NCBI taxonomy): domain Eukaryota; kingdom Metazoa; phylum Chordata; class Mammalia; order Proboscidea; family Elephantidae; genus Loxodonta; species Loxodonta africana. The sequence goes on from NC_087342.1 coordinate 109,443,553, forward strand.
ATTGTTCCTGTTTTCCAGTAATGGTGACAGGTTGATGCTGGATACTACCACTAGGAGGAGCCCTGGTAGCACAGTGGTTAAGAGCTCGGCTGCTAACCAAAAGGTCAGCGGTTTAAAACCACCAGCCGTTCCGTGGGAGAAAGATATGGCAGTCTGCTTCTGTAAAGATTTACGGCCTTGGAAACTCTATGGGCAGGCAGTCCTACTCTGTCCTGTAGGGTCGCTATGAGTGGGAATCAACAGCAACAGGTGGACTACCACTAGGACTCCTAGTACAGTGACTTAGGTCAGACTACTGTTCCTATCACCTAAACAGAGCGATGCCACCAGTCTACGTGGGATTCAGCCCGCTTCCTCAGCCTCTGCCTTGGTTCTCTGCCTGAGTTCTTCACTGAGCTTGAATAAATAGATAATAAGGAATACAAAAAGAATTGCTTACGGATTTGGCAAGGAAACATATCATTCAACCTGTTTTTGTTTTGGTTTGTTTTTTCCAACAGGAGATAGTTTGGCCAAGAAAAATTTCATCCCCGTAAGAATGCCTGGCATTATGTTTACCTCAGCACATTGCTTTTGCATATCAGGGAGTCAAGGAAGAACTAAGAAAGGGCCAGCCATCAGATAAAATTCTGGGCCCTGGGAGACATCCAAGGTTCATACATTTCATAAGGACATATCGAAACTTCTAAAACCCAAGCCACGACCATATTCTATTACCTAGGATATCCTTTTTTTAATTACGTTAATGCCATAGCTTTCCTATATGCTGATTTATGAGGTTACTGGTAGTTCAGCGGTAGAATTCTTACCTTCCATGCTAAATACCCTGGTTCAATTCTCAGCCAAAGCATCTCACGTACAGTAACATGCAGCCACAGCCCACCTGTCAGTGGAGGCTTGCATGTTACTATGATGTTAAATTGGTTTCAGTGGAGCTTCCAGACTAAGGCAGACTAGGAAGACATGCCTTATGAACTATTTCCAAAAGTCAGCCACTGAAAACCCTATGGATCACAACAGTTCTAACCACAACCAGTTATGGGGGTGGCACAGGACCAGGCTGCTCTTAGTTCCAGTGTGCACAGGGTTACCATGAGTTGGGAGCTGACAACAACAATATGCTATTTTATTTGAAGGAGACAGTTATCTTCCCCTTGGGAGACATTAGGAACAGAGACCATAAATATTAGTAATCATTTGTAAAGAGAAGGAACAGTCATCCCACCCCAGGGTCCCATAGGTTAACGTTCTTCTGTATGCAATTGTGCGAGAAAATATGAATGAAATACCTAGAAATTACATTTAGTACATATAGAAGGATTATATAATGAAATCAGAAATATCACTAACCCTGAGTTTGTTTTTACATTACTAATCACCTTTCAAAGTTCTACTAACTCATTCATGGGCTTCGAATACTACTTCATTGGCTATGGCAGCAGTTCAACTGTGTATCCAGTTGACTTCTCTGGTGTTACATAGACAGCTAGACTCTATACTGTCATTCCACAGTGTCAAGAAATAAGAGGGCAAAAAAGGTGGACTGCAGCTTGTATTCATGAAACGTTAGATTGTTTTTTCCAATATCACTTCTTCTATGATAGGTTCCTAAAGGCACCATTCATTCATTCATTCTTTCACTATGTGTAGAGGGTCTGTCATTTGCCAGGAACTATGCCAATATTCTATTTCCTCTATTACACATTCTTTTTAACATTTTTCTCTACGTAAAAGTTCATAAAATACGTTTTCACCAAAAGTTTTGAGCTATGAGTTGATGTGATAAACGTCAGTAACAGACCCTCTTGTTAATGGCATATTTGAGTAGATTAGGATATGCTGAAAGTGCTGGGTAGGATTTGGAGAGAAAGATCAAGAGTAGAAAACAGTATGTGGGGTATTTGACATGGTATGTCTCCACCTTCTGGCCACAAGGCATAAAGGCACGCCAGAGAAATAATTAGTTTTTTTTGTTGTTTTTTTTTTAACCACTTCATGGTTAAGCGCTTGGCTGTTAACCGAGAGGCTGGCGGCTGGAACCCACCAGCCGCATTGCTGGACAAAACGTGGCAATCTGCTTCTGTAAAGATTACAGCCTTGGAAACCTTATGGGGGGAAGTTCTTCTCTGTCTTATGGGGTCACTGTGAGTTGGAATCAACTTGATGGCAATGGGTTTGGTCTTTTGGGGGTTTTTTTAGCCACTTGGTAGAAACTGACCAGATCTTACAACCTGAATCTCTTCTATGACTACAATATTCAAAAGTTTACTGAAACCCTAACCTGGATGAAGTTCCAGATAAGGAACGGACCCATTAGAACAGCCTTTGGAGAATATGATTTTCTTATTTTGTGAAAAATTCTATCTTAAAGAGCAAATCTTCTCTGAACAATTCAAAAGTACATTAATTAATATTATTTCATAAATAGTCAATGTCAGCAAGAGTGATGGAGTCCCTGGGTGATGCAGACAGTTAATGTATTCGGCTGCTAGTGGAAAGTTGGAGGTTCAAGTCCACCCAGAGGCACCTCAGGAGAAAGGCCTGCTGGTCTACTTCTGAAAATGAAAACCCTGTGGAGCACAGATTGCTCTGACACTCATGGGGTCACTGTGAGCTGGAGTCAACTTGGCAGCAACCCGTTTAGTTAACAAGGGCGATATGACCTCAGACTATATATCAACTGGTGTTTTTCAAACCATGATTTTGGCTATTCTCATAACACACTGAAAGGCAGCTGGTGCATGAAGGAGGCAAATGCAGCAAAAAAAAAAAAACCCACAGGCTTTAGAGTGAGGCCGTAAACAACTCATTTCTTAGCCACACGGCCTTGACCAACTACCTTAACCTTTTGATGTCTCACTTATTTAAATATCAGACAGTGAGAATAGCCTATGGTTCCTAGGAGGTTCACACAGAATAGCCTACACAGAAGTGCACTGGGAGATACCGGACCCACAGTAGGTGTCAGATGAATAGGTGCTCCTAGTAGCCCTGGTGGTGCAGTGCTTAAGCACTCAGCTGCTAACCAAGAGGTTGGAGGTTCAATCCACCGGATGTTCTGTGGGAGAAAGATGTGACAGTCTGCTTCTGTAAAGACCCCCGCCTTGGAAACCCTATGAGGCAGGTCGACTCTGTCTTACAGGGTCACAACGAGTCGGAACTGACTCAACAGCAATGGGTTTAGTAGCTATAACAACTCTCATTCTGACTGCTACATCACTGTCATGATCATTTAACAAACAATAAGACTAAGAGAGGGAGTTTAAATGATTTCATTAAGGCTACTGATGAGCGCCAAAGCTATCACCAGGACCTGTCCACTGGACTAACCAAGGCGTATATTTCCATTATAGTTTTTAATGGCTAGAAACAATTCGAGGATGGTGAGACCAGTCCCTTGAGAGTACATCATGCTTGGAAACATAGATGGTCAGCAAAAAAGAAGAAGACCCTTGATGAGGTGGATTGACACGGTGGCTGCAACAATGGGCTCACAGATAGCAGCGATTGTGAAGATGGCATAGGACCAGGCAGTGTTTCATTCTGTTGTACATGGGGTCGCTATGAGTCAAAATCGACTCGATGGCACCTAACAACAACAATAAGGAACAGTCCAACAGGCTGTATCCTGATGTAGAATATGATGTCCTAGAAAAGAGGGGTGATGCCCACTAAAAGCAAGTTTTAAACTTTCTAGCAAATTTGAAAAGGATGTGGTTCCTTTAGCTTGTAGCTTTGTTTTACATGAGATAGATTTTTATATACTAGACCATCCCCAGCACTAAGGCTCTGATCCACATGATGAAACACAACGTCATCCTATTATCTATTTGACTGGAAAATGGCTTTGACCAGCCTCCTCTGTCATAATAAACTCAAGCTTTGAAATGGCAAAGTCATCCACTGAATGCAGGACATGAATCAACCTACAGTTTAATTAGAGTTTTACATATTCTCACTTAGTCATAGAATTAGGATTAAAAGGTCATAAAAAAAAAAAATCTTTCACAGTAATACATCAGACTAGGTTTCACAAAGAAACCAGGTCCCTGAGTAGATTCTGAGTATTCTTGTTGTTGTGTTGGGCAAGTCAGGCATCTGAGTTGCTTGCTGCAAAGGCTGAGGTGGAGGGGTTGGGGTGGGCTCAAAGTGGAATGGAGGGAAACAGAAGGGGTATATCCAGAGCATTTACTCATGGTGGCCAAAACCTCAGTGTACCATTAATGGGGGTTAAATGAAATTGCCAATACAGTCCTTTACTCACCTAAAGATTTCCAGTAATTTCATTGTAAGGTTCTCATCTGCTATCTACCCCAGAAGGCCTAAATTAGAGGTATAATTGATTTCCAAAAACAACCCAACAAACAACACTAAAGGAAGAGAGGCTTATTACCATCTTGTTCACCCATATATTATGTTGTCTGTTTAAAGCACTCTTAGTGAACTTCTAATATTCAAATGATAAATAATAACAAGATCTATTGCTTATTTTAGTTATTTATTGAATAATTATTCTCTGTACTTTTCCTACATTCTCTCTAACTCTCCTGACATTTAACACATGAAGGGTCAAGGATCAGAGATGTTAAGGAAACTTTGCAAGGCCACATAATTACTTACTGTGTGGCAGAGCTAGGATTTGAACCCAAACCTGCCTGCTCCCAAAGCCTGTGGTTCCAAAGCCTGCTGGATCTGCCCCAGTTCCTTAGTGTAGGAGTCAATTTACCCAACAGTATTCAAAAGATATCTGATTATAAACTAAATGGAACCATGGTTCTCCTTACTAGCCTTAACTTTAGGGAGCAAAGACACGGTTCTTTTTGTCTCTGCATCTGTGTATCTAGCTAAGTGCCTGGCACTTACTATGGAAATGTTGGTGGAATCAATTGATCTGTCAATGAGCTCCACATAATTAAATTAAAAGGTTGTTGCAAGAAAGTACTGATCAATACAGGTCACGGATGGCCACCTCCATAACCAATCAAGGAATGAAATTACAGTTCCTGCCTTGGGCACATTTTTATGTTGGAAAAATATTACACATTTTTCTAGGAAGAAGTGGCCTGAAAGGTGGCAGTGGTTGGGAGATAGAGCAACCAACAGAACCAGCGGTACTAGTGCCAAGCACAGTGCCTGGCACATACTGAGTGTTCAGTAAATATGTGAATAAATGAATGAATCCAGGAACTATGGCAGGTTTGCTCCTAGAAAGACAATAAGGGCACAGGAAGCAGTAGGCCATCATAAGGATCCCCATCCCTCCTGCAGGAGGCATCTTGCTGAACACACTTGACAAGGCACAATGTAGGTAAGAAGCTCTGCCCAGGTACTTACTTCTGCTCAATCCATCAGCTGATGTTCAGTTGCAACAGGGAGCAAATACAGTTATAGGGAAAGTTTTTAGACATTGTAGTAAATTCTAAATGGTTTAAGGGCTCATCATTTCATTTGTGGATTAGCTGAGTTAACGTTTATTTTTTTCTACTTCAGTGATTTCATTGTTCTTTGGCCCTTCCACCACGATAGGGAAATGAAATAAAATTTACATCTCAACTATCAGAATACAGCAGTTCTTTCAATGTGATTTTCTGATCACTCCCATCTTATTCAATAATTCAGAATGGCTTTATTGTTATTTTATGCATTCTGAGCTCTTCAAGTTAGCACGTAAGGCACTGGTATTGTTTCCTGTTATTAGTGTTTTTGCACCAAACCATTCTTTTTGCTGTCCATTGCTATTGCTGAAACAAGAATTATGAAAACATTCTCATTTCAGTGTACTGACCTATTCATTCATTCATCAACAAAACGGATACAGGCACAGGGAATAGAGCAGGAAAAGGTCAGATAAGGTCCTTTTCTCATGGATCTTGTTGGGAGAGATAGATATGAACCAACCAACCAAGAAACAAATCAATAAAATCATTCATGTTTTATCAGATCATTGCCATGGAAAAAACAAAAAAGAAGGATGTAGGAATAAGTTCCATCTTGAAAGATGAGGCATTGAAGTTGAGATCTGAATAAACCGAAATCACCCAATTCTACAAAATCAAGAGGAAGAGCATTCCAGGAAGAAAAAACATCTGGTTCTAGCAACAAAAATGTGACTGTGTGGCAGAAACTTAATGGACAAGAAGGAAGACAGTAGAAGATCAAGTCTGAAAGGTTGGCAGGGCCTGATGAAAATAAAGAGTAAGGATTTTACTGTAAGTAGGATGGGAAGCTAGTGTTGTTGTTATGTGCCAACAAGACAATTCCGACTCAAAGTGACCCTATAGGACAGAGTAGAACTGCCCCATAGGGTTCCCAAGGAGCAGCTAGTAGAATTAAACTGCCGACCTTTTGGTCAGCAGCCCAGCTCTTATCCATTGTGCCACCAGGGCTTTAAATAAAGAATTGACATAATCATCAGATTTGTGTTTTGTAAAGGTCACTCTGGCTGCTGTGAGAAGCACAGATTGTAAACAGACCAATAGTTAAAGCAGTAAGACCAGCTAGGAGACTATGGCAGGCAGGAGATAATCATGACTTGGAGATGGCATTAAGAAGTCAGATCCAGGATTTTTTAAGATACAGATTTAATAGGACTTGATTTGGATTATATATTAAGGATGATAAAAAAGAAAGATAACCCCTAGATTTTTAGTTCAACTGTGTAGGTAGTGGCAGCATTGACTCAGATACTGTGAGGCAAACAGGCTTTTAAGGTCTGTTTTGTCCACATTAAGTTGGAGAAGGAAGGCTTTCAACTTAAATGGAAATGTCTAGTAGAGCATTAAACATTTAAGTCTGGAGTTCTGGGGCATGATCATGCTTGGAGGTAGAGATTGGGGGTGGAATCATCGGCATAGAGATAGTATTTAAAACTGTGGGGCTGGATGAGATGACCAATGAAAAATATAGGTAGACAAGAGAAGGTGGCCAAGAGCTCACCCATGGGACTCTCCAAGTTCAGCAGGGAAAAAGAAAGAGAATAGAATACTAAGAAGTAGTAGTCAGTGAAGAAGGAGAAAAATGGAATGGGCAGCGTCATGGAAATCAAAAAGTTCTGACAAGGAGTAATGGTCAACTCTGTCAAATGTTCTTGAAGGTCAAGAAAGATAGGAAAAGAAAAAGGTGACTATTAAGTTTGGCAGCATGAAGTAATCAGTGATTACTTTGATAAGAGTTGTTTAGCGAAGTGGTAAGGAGGGCAGCTTGATAGGCAGTAAGTTGAGAAAACCATATGAGGTATGAAGACATTGATTATAGGAAACTATTTCATGAAGCTTTCCTATAAAGTGGACAAAAGAAATGTTTTTCTATAAAGTGGACAGCGATAATTACAAAAAGATAGAAGACAAGTAGGGCTGTTATATTTTGTTTTAAAGATAGGAGATATCTTTACATGTGGATAGGGATGACTGAGCAGAGAGAAAGTAATCCATCATTTAGAATAGAAGGATAATTATAGGTACAAAGAGTTTGAGGTGGCAAGAGAGGTTGGGACCCTGAGAATAATGGAGGGGTTGAGCCTTTGATATTAGAGATACTTCAGTTTTATAAAAGGAAGGAAGGCAGAAAGCATGGGTTAGCAGGAAATTGGGTTGGTAGAGTGGAAAGATGGAAGTAGAGAGAGTTCCTGCTCACTTCTGTATTCTCAATGAAGTATGAGGCAACATCATCATATGAAACTGGGTTTGAAGGAAAGTATGAAACAATCATTTTATAGCATGAACAAGTGAACACCTACAGTAGAATGTCAGGAAATACTGAGTGTCCAATTGTGGTTTGCTGTGTTGATTATCAAGTGAGATCATCCAATTGTATCTTTTCTCTAGAAACTGTTCAAGGGCAGGCCCAGCCAGGTAAACAACTAGGCTAAGCCTGGGCAAGGTCTCTGGCAAGGGAGTATAATAAAGATGATAAGACTGTTAAGGGCATTCTGAAGGAAACGATTTTAACAGTGGGCTGGACCATTTAAGTTGAATAAGGAGAGCTGGAGTCCTGGTGGTGCAACGGTTAACTGCTTGGCTGCTAATGGAAAGGCTGATGGTTTAAACCCACCCAGAGACTCTGTGTAGAAAGACTTGGCAATCTACTTCTGTAAAGATTACAGCCTAAAAACTTTATGGGGCAGTTCTCCTCTGTTATATGGGGTTGCTATGAGTCAAAAACGGACTTGATGGCAACTAACAACAACAGAGAGAGTAATAAGGTAACGAAAAGTGATGGATTGGAGGTCCATGCCAAAGGAGTTAATGGAAGCCTCCAAGAATTGTTGGAATGGGAATATGTGAGTAGGTAAACTTGAAGGATAACAGAAAGTGGGGTGCTTAAGATCAAAATTTTGACCATAGGAATCTCCCCAACAAAGAATGGCCTACTTTCTCACCTCTTCCTAATGCACCCTCAATTCTACACCCAGCTGGGTTTGAATTTGGCTTCTCTACTTACTTTCTTGCCCTTGGGCAAGTTATATAACATCTCTGAGCCTCTTATCTATAAAATATGGATAGTCATCTCATCCTATTACTTCGAAGGTAAGAGATAATGCATGTAAAGCACTTAGTATGTAGCAGGTGTTCAAATATTGCTAGATATTTATAATTATTTCCATTATAACATATGGTCTGCTGGTTGATTTTACATTATGTGGACACAGATGACTGTGTTCTTATAACTCTTGTTCCTGATTTTTAGCTCTCTCTCATCTTCTCGTGTCCAAACTGTCACTGTCACTCATGTGGCTATCATTGTTACTGCCTACAGAATACTGCTCCCTCGTCCTGGAAACCAGATGCTGAGCTTCCATAAATGGTGTCCACAGTCAGAGAACGCAGGCAGCAGGAGAAGGGACACTTTGGGGAGCAAAGATTTTGCATATTGACTTTGTGATACTTCTTGTGGCTACTGAGAAGTCTACTTTAATGACTTCCTGGTTCTCAGATGTGTCATGACTAGGAAAAGTGCCAGATACTTGAATTTTGGCCATGGGAAGAATTACTGTTACTGTATTCTCTATTCTGCTTTCTGAAGCCGGGTCTTACATGGTTAGGCAGCAAAAACAAAAAAACATGAGGTTTCTATACATTGTCCAGTATGCTTGATTTCATCTGTATTAAAACAAAAAGGCCTTTAAAAGAACATCATGATGCAGGGATTAATGAGGTGGATGTCTAGTGGTCTATGACTTTGCTGGCCTGTAATACCTCTCATTTAGGCTCCCTCTTAGACATCCCTATGGCTATTCTTATATCACTTATATTATCAGTGGCAACTTAAGAGCTCACAGAAAAAGAAAGAAAAAAAAAAAAGGCTTCTTCTAGTCCATTACCATACCCTCTCCACTTCCAACTGATGTTACAATTCATTCCCTTAATTTTAACCCACACAGTTATCAAGACAGCTTAATAAACTTATTCATTCCATTTAGTTTTATGCATCTTTTCAAATTTCTAATTAACTTAGAGCCAAATGAGCCAAGAATAAATAACAAGGCAATCTCTTTGTGCTCTTATGTTTATTCTGAATCCTTTTTCGTCATATTAAAAAATTCTTCCTCTTTAAACAAAATTTTTGCTCTAATAAGATTCAGTGAATAAGCACTTTCACTGATACTGGCAGGGATATATAAGTAGAAAAAGAGAAACCAAAATGTCATTACTAAACTCAAATAAATTCGACCCAGGAGGACAGGAAGGGAACACTGAACTGTGAGGCAGCATATGATGGAAGGTTCTCAAAAACAAACTGAATGAAAATAAAATGAGAGCAGAAGTGTGTCTTTTAACAGACTATATTCTAGAAACATGATGGTAATTAGTCAGTACTTAGATCTATTAACTAGGCTAATTAAATGTAGGCAGTTCTACTGAATGACAGATTTCCTGCTAAGATTTTTAGATTTAAAATTCCCTCAAGTACTATAAAGCAGTCAAGTTAAAAGTCCTCTTGATACTTGTGGATTAGCCTAACTGGACGATAATATTAAAAGAAATCAGTAGGTGTTGTGGATTGAATTGTATCCCCCCAAATTATGTCAACTTGGCTAGGCCATGATTCCCAGTATTGTGTCATTGTCCACCATTTTGTCATCTGATGTGATTTTCCTATGTGTTGTAAATCCTATCTCTATGATGTGATGAGATAGGATTAGTGGCAGTTATGTTAATGAGGCAGAACTCAATCTGAAAGATTAGATCATGTTCTTAGCCAATCTCTTTTGAGATATAAAAGAGAGAAGCGAGCAGAGAGACCTGGGGACCTCTTATCATCAACAAAGTAGTGCCAGGAGAAGAGCACAAACTTGGGACCCAGGGTCCCTGCATTCAGAAGCTTCCAGTCCAGGGGAAGACTGATGACAAGGACCTTCCTCCAGAGCCAACAGAGAGAGAAAGACTTCCTCTGGAGCTGATGCCCTGAATTTGGACTTCGAGCCTACTAAACTGAGAGAGAATAAGCTTTCATTTGTTGAAACCATCCACTTGTGGCATTTCTGTGATAGCAGCACTAAAAGACTCAGGTAGTAAGATAGCACAGTAGTAGGAATAGAGTTTCAAATATATGAGTTTCTTTCGTAAACTTTGGAGTTACAAGAGCCTTTCAGAGCACATGGACTGATCTGTTTTCTACCTGCTGGGGTTGCTACCATGTGGAAGTCCCGGGAAATAAAGCATCTTTGTGGTCACAGGGCAGAGCACAGTTCTTTACCACTTCTGCTCACCAAGTGGTCAAATCACCCCCTGGCAAAGCAAAAGATGAGGCTTCTCTGAAGGGGAGTCAACCTACCTGATACCACGGAAGGAATGGAGTCAGGAATGGGGTAGAGACAAAGCTTGATGACCAGGTGGACTGCTTCTTTCCCCATCATTTGAACTCTAGTAGAAAAACCATGAGCTTCAGCCGCCTAGACCTCAGAATGAGTACTCACTGGCTGGCGCAAATGGTTAATGTGCTTGGCTGCCAACCCAAAGGTTCGTAGTTTTAGTCCAGCAGAGGTGCCTCTGAAGAAAGGCCTGGCAATCTACTTCCAAAAAGTCAGTCATTGAAAACCCTATGGAGAATTGTGTTCGCAGCCGCTACGGCGCTGCCGTCGCTCTCTAACGCCAGCGCCGCCTCTCGCTCGCCTAGCTCCAGCCGAAGAAGGGGGGTAAGTGAGGAGGTCTCTATACCATGGCTCGCACAAAGTAGACTGCCCGCAAATCAACCGGTGGTAAAGCACCCAGGAAACAACTGGCAACAAAAGCCGCTCGCAAGAGTGCGCCCTCTACTGGAGGGGTGAAGAAACCTCATCGTTACAGGCCTGGTACTGGGGCACTGCAGGAAATCAGACGTTATCAGAAGTCCACTGAACTTCTGATTCGCAAACTTCCCTTCCAACGTCTGGTGCGAGAAATTGCTCAGGACTTCAAAACAGATCTGCGTTTCCAGAGCGCAGCTATTGGTGTTTTGCAGGAGGCAAGTGAGGCCTATCTGGTTGGCCTTTTTGAAGACACCAACCTGTGTGCTATCCATGCCAAACGTGTAACAATCATGCCAAAAGATATCCAGCTAGCACACTGCATACGTGGAGAACGTGCTTAAGAATATACTATGACGGGAAACATTTCATTCTTTTAAAAAAAAAAAAAATTCTCTTCTTCCTGTTACTGGTAGTTCTGAATGTTAGATATTTTTTTTCCATGGGGTTAAAAGGTACCTAAGTATATGATTGCGAATGGAAAAATAGGGGAAAGAAATCAGGTATTGGCAGTTTTCCATTTTCATTTGTGTGTGAATTTTTAATATAAATGCAGGGACATAAAGCATTAATGCAAGTCAAAAGGTTTCAGTGAACAAGTTTCAGCAGTTCAACTTTATAACAATTATAAATAAACCTGTTAAATTTTCCTGGACAATGCCAGCATTTGGATTTTTTTAAAACAAGTAAATTTCTTATTGACGGCAAAAAAAAAAAAAAACCCAATGAAGCATGGTTCTACTCGGACACATGGGGTCGCCATGAGTTGGAGTCAATTTGACAGCAACTGGTGGTAGTAGTAGAGCGATGACAGAGTGACAAGAAGGTAGGGGTACTCTGCCGGTCTGTGGGAACCCTGAATATTGTGTATTAGAAACAAAATTAAAGATGAAATATCAGTATGTTGGCAACTCAGGATACAGAGGTTCTGAAAATGGTACTTTTAAACTTATTTTTCAATTCTAAATATATTTATTAAGTGCCCATTTTGCATACAGCCTTATGCTAGTGTCATGAATTATACAAAGATAAACGAGGCACAGCCACTGGCCTTACAATAAGTAAGGCCACAATAAGTGGGAGACAGACAAAAACAAATTGCAAAAGCCTTACAGAGTGTGGTAAGTGCTCAAAGGTTTCAGACAAATGGCTATGGAATGCAAAGGTGGGAAAGTTTACTTACGGTTAGAGAAATGACAGAGGACTTCCTAGAAGCTGGGTCATTTGAAATGGTAAAAGATGGCCTATATTTTTATTAGGAGAGATGGGGGAGAAAACGAACAATGGAAATAAATGCACCATCATAGATAAGTTAAGGAGTATATGCAGGGATCACAAATTCTCAAATGTAGTCGATTACAGGAATGTCATAAGGTTCTATACAGATACATAGGCCTGGAAAAGTAGGTTAGGGCCAGATCACACATGTCTTTGATTACTAAGCCAAGGACTTTGACCTTATTCTGTAGAAAGGCTTTGGAGCAAAAAACTGATTAAAGACTGACCATTAGGAAAATGACCCTGGCAACAATGAGAACAGAGACAAGATACCCAAAGACTACCATGTTATCCATTTGCGAAGAGCTGAGGTAATAATGGCAAAACCAGGGCACTGGTGGTGGAAATAAAATCAAGAGGCTTAAAAATCAACAAGACTTGATGACTGAATAGACAAGGTGGTAAGAGAAAACAGCAGGAATTAAATGCATCTCTCAAACTTCCATCCTGGTTGACTTGGAGGATTGTGTCACCATTAATAAGCTTAGGAAAACAGATGGGGGGCCAGGAATGAAGCTGTATGACAGAGGCCGTGGAATGATGAATTCAGCTGTGGATCCAGGAGTTTTCAAGCATTAATGGTACATGCGCTATATGTATCAATGATACATGTATTAATGGTATATGTAGGTGAACAGATTCTGGGATATACTGGGCTGAGGTGAACTGAGAGCCATCTATATGGACAAGCTAGTGGGAACAGTGCTGAGGGAGGGAAAAGAACCTGAACAATGTTGATATTAGGAAGAAGACCTAGCAAAGGAGACTAAAAAGACAGAGAGTTTTTAGGAGAAGAACTAGAGCCTGGCACATATTGGCATCCACTGACCTTTTTTTTTAAATGAACTAATAAACCAGGGTAGGACACAGTCTGTCATGGACTGAATTATGTCCCCCCAAAATATGTGTCAACTTGGTTAGGCCATGATTTCCAGTATTGTGTGGTTGTCCTCCATTTTGTGATTATAATTTTATGTTAAATAGGATTAGGGTGGGATTGTAACATCCTTACTAAGGTCACATCCCTGAGCCAATGTAAAGGGAGTTTCCCTGGAGTGTGGCCTGCACCACCTTTTATCTTATAAAAGAAAAAGGGAAAGGGAAGCAAGCAGAGAGTAAGAAAGCAGTGCTAGGAGCACAGCGTGTCCTTTGGACCTGGGGTTCTTGCACAGAGATGCTCCCAGACCAAGAGAAGACTGATGATGAGGACCTCCTCCAGAGTCAACAGAGAAAGTCTTACCCTGGAGCTGATCTGATTTTGAACTTGTAGCCTAATAGACTGTGAGAGAATAAATTTTTTCTTTGTTAAAGCCATCCACTTGTGGTATTTGTTACAGCAGCACTGGATGACTAAGACACAGCCTTAGATGTTAAAAAAGGAGGGTTCCAAGGATAAGAGGGTGGATGATCATACATTTTTAAAGGGTGAATTTTATCATATGTGAATTACATCTCAGTAAACCTGTTATTAAAAACAGGAATTATGGGGTGATCAATTGTGTAACATGATGTAGCTGTGGGCTAAGAAGAGGTCCCGGGCAGTTGACAATTTTCAGCACCAATAACCTCCAAAAGAGCAATTTCGGCTGAGAAGGAATGGCAGAAACCAATTGTTGGAAGGAAAGAGTAAGAGGGTGGAATGTGGAAGAATCTAGTATCATATCTTTTTTTTTTTCTTCCTAATAAGATCAAGATTCTTTTAAATGTAATGTTTTGCTTTTGATATGAAAACAACATGTTATCATAGAGTATCTGGAAAATGCAGAGAGGTTTTTTTTTTTGTTGTTTTTTAATCTGAAAATTCTGCCACACTAAAATAACGATAGCTAATATTTTTTTAACATATTGATAGATTTTTCCAATAAAATTTTCTGTGCTTATTATTGATAGAATTGGGATCAGGCAAAACATTCAATGTTTTAATCCTTTTCAAAAAATTCATTCTTGGGTTTTTTTTTTTTTTTTTATAGTATTTGCCATCGTATGGCTTTGCCCCATTTTTAAACCATTCTTCTATTACTATTTTCAGTTTATCCCTTCTCTGTAATGAACACATTTGTTCCTAGATCTTTGTCTAATACTGTTTCACCATCTCCTTAGAATATATGCTTAGACATGAAATTGTTGTGTCAAAATACTTCGGCTTTTTATGACTCTTATTGTATTATCAAATGGTTTCAGTGTACCAATTTACAATCCTTCAAGTGAGGATTCGCTGCACATTCCACCCTATTGAGTATTACCATTTTCATTCACTTTGCCAGTTGGAGACATAAAAAGGGTATCTCACTCTTGTTTTAATTTGCATATTTTTAGCTCAAAGAGCTCTCACATTCGATTTCTCCTTTAAGGTTTGTGACTTGTTTCTAAGCCTCCTGATTAAAAAGGCAGTAGAGAGAAATGAGTTGATGAAGAAAGATTATGAAAATGAACTTAGATTAGCATTTAGTGCCGTGAGGCCAATGCAGAACAGAGAGAGATATCAATTTGGACAAAGAGAAGCTATTCATTTATGCTAACTGAGAACTTCAGGGAAAAAGTCCCTCTCCCATTCAGCTGCCATTAATCCTCCTGGTCATTTGGGTAAGAGTCTGTTCTTCCCTAATCACCAGAGAAGGAATAAATTACTGATGCATCAGTTTTCTCACATTCCTTATATACACCTCCGATTGACATAAACCAACACATTCCATCTCAATTTAGGTAGGGTATTTCAGAGGAACAATCTAAAACTCTTCCCTAAGTATTTGTATTCCATGATACTGGAATAAGAACAAAGCTGCCATTTCCTAAGTGCCAGGCACTGTGCCAGGCAACTTATACACATGATCTCCAACCCTTAAAACATTTCAATGTACAAGCTATCCAGCCCATTTCACTGATGAGAAAACTGAGGCTCAGAGAGACCTTTTACTGTGCCTCAGGCTACACAGCTGGTAAATGAATGATCTGAAACAGAAATCCAGCTGTCTGGCACTAATGCCAGTGCTCACTCACACAAGTCCCACCCCCTATTTTATATATTATTTGACATTAAGATGCTGTGAAACAATTTACTATCACTATCTTTATTTCAACTTCAAGAAAGGAAAATTATGATAGCATAGTAATTGAATATTACCTCAACAAAATAAATATTCCACAACTGGCTAAAGTCAGAAAAAATCAACCTGGGTTTTATAAAGCAAATATTTCAAGCATCCAACAATTTATTCAGCATTCCAATCAGTAAAGCTCCTACTTTTCCACTATCCAGAATCGAAGTCATCCCATGTCCTCAAATCCTTAGACAGCTCAGCTTCCACATTTCACCATTTTAATCAGTGCCTTGCAAACACTCGGAAAGACTGCACAGATCTCTTTCTCCATCATTATCATCCAACCAACCTCAGGCCCCCAACCATGTACCTCCTCTGCACCAGCACTCTGGCAACTCAGTGTTGCCAGAGAAAATTCCAAAACCTTGCCACCTGCTCTTACTTTAAATTCATAACCAAAAATCTCAAATGGCCACTTAACGTTGCCCAGAAATTCTAAATATCCTTCCTTGGGATATCTTTCTCCCTATCCCAACACCCCTCCCCCCCTCAAAGGCTGAGGAACCTGCCTCATTCCATATGAAGAATATCCAGCAATCCTACAAGAATTTGCTCATTTTCATAATAACTGCCTGCATCTGTATTCTGCTGTTACATTACAATGGATGAAATAGCCCTGCTCTTATCCAAGACAAGACTTCCACGGTGCTTGTGATGGTTAATTTTATGTGTCAGTTTGGCTAGGCTATGGTTCCCAGCAGGCTGGCCAAACGCTAGACTAGTTGTTATTTCACAATGTAACATAATATAATCATCTTCCATAATGTCATCTAATGTAATACAATCAATCAATCGATTGAAAAGGAATCTCCTTAGGATGTGTATTTATTCCAGGCTACAAACAGATATTTTGGCAGAATTTGCTATCTCTTTTTTTCTCTCTCTACTCCGCACTGTCTCCATAGCCCGACCTATAGAGCTGAGGATGCAAAACTGCAGGATTCTCCAGCTTACTGCATTGGCTATGAATTTTGACCTTGCCAGGCCCCATAATTCCATGGTCAATTCCTTTAAGTAAATCAATCTCTCTCTCTCTCTGAAGACGATTAGATAGATTAGATAGATAGACAGACAGACAGATTAGATAGACAGACAGACAGACACAGACAGATAGATGATAGGTAGGTAGGGAGGTAGGTAGATGATAGGTAGATAGGCAGATAGATAGGTGCTGTTGAGTCAATTCTGAGTCACAGAGACCCTATGTACAACAGAACAAAATACTACCTAGTCTTGTGCCATCCTCACAATTGTTGTTATGCTTGAGTCCATTGTTGTCAATCCATCTTGTTGAGGGTCTTCCTCTTTTTCGCTATCTACCAAGCATGATGTCCTTCTCCATGTATACATACATGCTACTGGTTCTGTTTTTCTAGAGAGCCCTAAGACAACACTCTTGATTTCAGCTTTTCTAAGGCTGAAGTTTCTTTCATGGTTCAGGGCTCAGCTCAAATGGCATCTTCTCATTGAAGCCTTCCCTAACCTGCCCAAATGTAATCTTCTCATTGAAGCCTTCCCTAAACCCCCAAATGTCATCTTCTGGTAGAAGCCTTCCCTAACCCACTCAAACTCAACACTAACACACTTTTTATTGTTCTGCTCTAATGCAGTGGTTCTCAAAGTATGGTCTATGGAATAGCTGCATCAGCATCACCTGGGAACTTGTTAGAGATGCAAATTCTCAGGCCCCACCCTAGACCCACTGAACCCACCCCAGACACTTTGGGGATTTAGCCAGTGGTACGCTGGTGCCAGAAACCCTGGTGGCGTAGTGGTTAAGTGCTATGGCTGCTAACCAAGAGGTCGGCAGTTCGAAACCACCAGGCTATCCTTGGAAACTCTACGGTGCAGTTCTATTCTGTCCTATAGGGTCGCTATGAGTCTGAATCGACTAGATGGCAGTGGGTTGGGTTTTTTTTTGGTTTGGATGCTGGAGCCAGCTCCTACCTGCTCTGGAAAACCAACTATTAAATGTCCCAAAATTTCATAGGCTGGTTGTCAAACATAACCCTTATTAAAAATTTCAATTATATAAGCTTTTGAGTAAATAAGTTACATTAAAAAAAAAAATGCCATCGAGTTGATTCCAACTCATAGCAACCCTATAAAACAGTAGAACTGCCCCATAAGGTTTTCAAGGAGCAGCTGGTGTATTCTATTCAAGCTGCCGATCTTTTGGTTAGCAGCCATAGCTCTCAACCACTGTGCCACCAGGGCTCCATATTTAAAAACAGAGATAATAATTAAAATTCATTACTTCCTAACTATTTTACTACTATCTATGATCCTAAAGTTATTTGCATCTATCTAGGTGAATGGTGGAAATGCTATATAGTGGTGTGATTCAAAACTCCACATTTAGTGACAACATGTTGCTAGTTTGAAATAAACTGTAGTGGGAGTATTTACAACATGGAAATCAGCAAATGCTAGAAATCAGAGCCTTTTCCCAGTGAGCCAGCTGTTGGATATTTGCCAGCACATCACCGGATGAGGCGATTGTGGTGTAGCTGTAGGTTGAGGAGACCCTAGGTAGTACAAACAAAAGTTTGGAGGTTCAAGGCCATCCAAAGATATCTCAGAAGAAAGCACTGGCAATCTACTTCCAAAAAAATAAGCCGTTGAAAACCCTATGGAGCAGAGTTCTACTCTGATACACACAGGGTCACCTTGACTTGGAAGCACCTTAACAACACCTGATTTTCTGGTAAAGTTTGAGAACTCACAGTTGAGAAGGCCTTACCTACCCATCTCCAGTCATCCAGTACCCACCACCCACCACTATCCAGACTAACGACTCCCTCCTGCACTCACAGAACACCTGAGTTTGGAGGCTGCTTGACTTAAATCTACCTCAGTTTCATACAACCCGATTTCACCCACAGAAGTGTATTCTCCATAGGGAAGACAGGAACTTTCTGAGACCCAAGGTACATTCTATTTTATATTTACCTCCAAGATTCTATCAAAAGGCATTTTTCTAAGTTGTCTATTCGTAAAATAATACCATTTCACTATTTACTTCTACTTTCAAAACATAATAAAATTACAAAAGAATTTTTTTTTTCCTGAAAATAACATTTTATTGAACCATGTCATCCATTCTCCATTTAGAAGTTTGCTGCTGAATAATAAAGACCAGCAGATGGCAGCAGGGACTTTTGGAAAGAAAGTCTAACTTTTTCAAAACATTTTCTCTGGGAAAGAACGTTAATTGTTATTGCAAAGTTAAGCATATGTCTAAATGCTCTGCTGATTCATCATATTCTTCATGTTAGCGAATTGTGTTTTAAAATGCAGGACAGGTTATGTTCTATGGATCCATGTGAATAACAACAACAAAGTCGTTTGCTGTTCATAAAAATTGCTCCATGCCAGACAAAAGCAGTCAGATCCTTCCTACTCTGTCACTAGGTTTATGATTTTCAAGATCTCACTCAGATATAAATTCTTTTACTTCAATGATATTTTTAAGTGTGTTTTATATTATCCCTTCTACAATCAGTTTTCATGTAAACTCAGGAGTCAAGACATCCAGATTAATAAACCACAAAACCTACAAATTTTTAAGTAAACATGAAAGACAACAGCATTTAAATAGACTCTCTAGGTCTATATCTCAGAAGATGGGGCCGGCGATCTGCCTCTGAAAGGCCACAGCCTTGAAAACCCTACAGAGCAGTTCCACTCTGCCCACGTGGAATCGCTATGAGTCAGAACAACTTGACAATAACTAACAACAACAACGAGGTCTATAAAACCAAACCCACTGCCATCAACTCGATTCTGACTCATAGTGACCCTATAGGACAGAGTAGAACTGCCCCAGAGGATTTCCAAGGAGCAGCTGGTGGATTTGAACTGCTGATCTTTTGGTTAGCAGCCGAGCTCGTAACCACTGCATCACGTGGCATCACTTAAATCCTCTCCCTGAAAACCCACTGCACTCTAGTCGATTCCGACTCAGAGTGACCCTATAGAATAGAGTAGAACCGCCCCATAGAGTTCCCAGGGAGCAGTTGGTGGATTCAGACTGCTGATCTTTTGGTTAGCAGCCGTGGTACTTAACCACTACACCACCAGGGTTTCCCACTTACATCCATGCAAGGAAATTATATTGAGTGTAATCTTAGAGAGAATAATACAAACAGATTATCCTGTGCACAGGGTCTTAGGCTGAACAAGGAAAGCCACCTCTAAGAGTGGTTCTGTGTCCACATAACACCGAATGTTAAGAATCCATCAGGCAAATTGAGGTTAAAGAGCTGTTCAGCAACAGCAGCAATCACGGCAAAAAGAGATGATTCTTTGCTGAGCAGCGTGGAAAAATAGTATCGGTACATGAAATATTGGGAAAAGCTGTCTTTTTATGACTCAAATTTTGATGACTTCTCATCAAATAATTTTTCATTCAGTACAGACACCAGAGGGGAAATGCAATGGTTAATCTGTCAATTTGGCTAGGCTACGGAGCCTGGTTGTTCAATTAAGCGCTAGTCTACTGGCTGTAGTTACATGTAATTAAATCAGTTGACCTTAAGGAAATGACATTACCTCCCACAGTATGAGTGGGCCACAACCAATTAGTTCAAGGCCTTAAGAACTAAAGGGAGTTTTCCTAGGGTGTGTTTTGCCTTCAGACTATAAATAGACATTTTTTCAGAACTCTTCATTCTTCCCTCTTCCTGTCACCTGACCTTCGGAGCTTAAGGGTCTCTAGCCTGCTGCCTTGCCTATGGATTTTGGACTTGCCATTCCCCACAATCACATCAGCAAGTTCCTTGAAGTAAATCTCTTTCTCCCTCTCTCTCCAAAGGTGATTAGATAGATACATATACACATACATAGGTAGATAGATAGATGACAGATAGATAGATAAATGGACAGATTGACAGATACAGGTACACATATCTCACTGATTCTATTTCTCTAGAGAATTGTGACTAAGACAGGGGACAATCCTAAGACGGGACAAACACGTAAGACAATATTTATTGGTCATCATTTTTGACCAACGCTCTGCTAGGCACTGAGGATACTGAGATTAACCAAATGTCATGCCTGTTCTCCAGGTGCTCACAGACTAATGGAGTGTAAGTAGTTTAGGGGCCATTCAGGAAAGTACAGTATTTATTTCACAAATGTGTTTGGAGAATTAAATGAGATAATGTATAGAAAGCACTTCACAAACTGTCTAAGCACTGAACAAATGTCAGTATGCTATGATTTCTGAATAGGTGAGTAACAAAATCAAAGTGGCATTAAGTAAGATTAATGTAGCCATGATGTACAAGACAGACAAATCGGAAGAGTAACCTCAGGCAGGTCAGCCGGCAAAGAGTCCACTGCAATGACCCAGGAGGGAGGTGGCAGAGTATGAACTCACTGGGGCAGTGGGAATGACTGAATGAAAAGATAAAGGAAGAATGCAGAAGACTTCATGCCTGACAGCAGGGCAATAGAGAGAAAAGAGACAAAAATGGCTAAAATGTAATCACTGGATGATTGGAGGAATAATGAAATAGGAAAGTCAGGTGGGTGCAGTAATTTAGGGAAAAAGATGAAGAACCTGACTTTCAACATGTTGAGTTTGAGTTGACAGCATAACATTAAACACAGCAAAAGGAAGTTTGGAAATGCCACACCTCACAAACTCCTACTTAACCTTCAGGACCCACCTCCAATGTCCTGTCTTCCAGAAAGCCTTTCCTCAATAGACCTCAGAGAATTAGCTGCTTACTTCTCCATGTTCCAAAAGCAGTTTGTTTAATATTCTATTAAACTTGTCATATTGGGTTGGCATTATCTGACTCTGTCACTTCAACCGGATGCCATGAGAAGTGCTTGAAGGCAGAGAAAGTCACCGATCTTTATATCCTCATCACCAGTACAGCACTCCATTCATAATAAGTACTCATGAAGTGTCTAGTGAGTCATGGAAGTAACCAGATGATAAATAAAATTAATATAAAAACATAAGATTTGGAAGTCATCTGCATAGACTTTTAAAGCTGTTAGTAAAGAAAATTTTAAAGAAGAAAATTATTTAGAAACAAAAAGTGGGAGCTAAGGATATGATCTTGGGAATAACCACATGTAGGGAGTAAAAAACAAAGAAAAGCTAATAAAAGAGAGAAAAGGAGTCAACAACCGCATAGAAAAAAAATACCGTCACTAACAAAGGTGCACACTCCACTCAAAGGTTTAAAATATTATTGGCACCTAAGTGAATGAAGGTGGAGAATGGTCCACTGAATTTAAAACCAAACCTATTTGTGAAAGTTCAGGTTTATACCACCAAAAGCAAAAATAAGAGCAATGAGTAAATGCACTTAATTTAATGATGAAGCCAAGGATATGGGAACAATCTATCCTTGTTATTTATATACTGTACAAAGACTACACAAAACCGAGTGCAGGCTGGGTGCATATTTCAAGGCAGAGAAGTTGGAAATCTTAAAAGAATTAGGAAGCTAATTTTAAAACATGATGAATAACAGGAATGATAGCACAGTACTACTGATGAAGTACTGATGAGGAGCTGAAGAAGATTAATGAAGCTCTCAAGGACATTTTTCATAGGCAACAATGAATATGTCAAGATAAACAACCTCTTGTTAAGTACGTATTAATTTAGGACCACAAAGGCTTACCCCAGGCCATCCTCCTATGACTGCCAGGCCTGAGGATTGGGAGGACCTTTGCTCCTGGGGACATCCGGATGTCTCCTTATGAGTTTTATTCTAGTGCCTTACTGAAGGGGTGGGTCTAAACATGAGTGCTAGGCCATCTGGATTCCAAATTTCATTCCAGGCAGTCCTAATATTTCTAGATAGCCTAAGTGAGTTCCCAGAATCAGCCTAGGAAGGACTTAATTTTTTTTTTTTTTTTAATTTGGCCTTCTCATTTCCAAATGAGGAGACTGAGTTCCTGGAAAGTCAATGGCCTGTCTGAAGTCACATGCTGGTTATGGCAGACCAAGACTAAATTCGAAGTGTCCAGGTTGCCAGTCCTGTAGTCTTCATACTTTTCTATATTGTCAGGGGCGGAGGGAAAAAGAACAAAGGAAGGAAGAAGGTAGGGAAGGAAGAAAGGACGGAAAAGAGGAAGAAGAGATCAAATTCTTTCTACTGAAGAACTGACCTTCCAGCTCACAGCAGTGGTGGAGCCCTGCTCCTCCTCCGTTCACTCTGCAGCCATTTGTTGAGGGAGAACAATGCCCCTCCCTCTTATGAATTGATACACAGGGTTTTGTTTTCCTTGTACACTTTCTAATCCATATGTGTACAAATTGTGGGAGTTCTATTATTTCTGTTGTCTTACATACCTGAAATTTTTGCCCACTCTTCTGCTTTATATTCAAGGTTGGAACAAACCTCAGTCCTCCAATCACTGAAGGCATAATTTGATTATGTGGTATGAACTACGTTGAGTACTTCCAGGCACTTATCTAAGAGGTTTATATTTATTATCTCACTATTTTATTAATTCAGTGAGGTGAGCACTATTATTTTCTCCATTTTACAGATAAGAAAGCTGAGGTAAAAAAAGGTTAACCAACTTGCCCAAGACCACTGCAGCCAAGAAGTAGCAAAAGCCTGGCTCCGGATCCTGCCTGCTAACCACTCTCCGACACCATCCTAACAGCCCTGCCTATGACTCCATGGGAACCTGGATTCCTTCTTCTGCTCCCAATCAACATTTGTGGACCCCAACAATCACCAATTAAAAAAAAAGCTCACACTCATATAGGCTTACATAGAACTTACTAAGTGCAAGGTGCTGCTTCGAGGGCCTGACATATATTATTAATTGATTTAATCAAAAACAATCCCAAGAGGTAGGTGGGAATATCATCATCATGAGAAAAAAACTAAGGCAGAGAAAGCTTAAGAAATTGCCAGAGGTTACACGGCCAGTGAGTAGAAGAATTAGGGTTGAAATCCCAACAGGAGAGCTCTGAGTATTTGCTCTTAGTAACCATGGAGTCCTGCCTCTGAAGCAAAGAGTGTAAAACAAGTCAGAAAGTGACCTGCCTCTGTCTTCGATTCAGTTTGTCATCCTACTCTCCAGCGTCTCTTTGCTGACCTGACCTTCCGGATAAGAGATCCTGCTTCATTCAAGAAGAATAAGAAGGTGGTATTGCCTACATGAATAACTTGTTTTCTTCTTGAATAAGCTGTCCTCTCTAAACCAAACTCTTTAGATTTGTGGTATCTGCCACACCCCTCGTACATACCTGGGCCTAGGTGGGAGCCAGTATAGCAGAGCTGTTCAAGTAAAGAGCTGGCAACGAGGTCAGCAGGACTGTGTGTGAGTCCTTCTTCTACCACTTACAAGCTATGTAAGCTTGGAAGTTACTTTACTTCTCTAAGAAGTCCTGGCAGCACAGTGGTTCCACCAGCCGCTCTACAGGAAAAAGACGTGGCAGTCTGCTTCCTTAAAGATTACAGCCTTGGAAACCCTGTGGGACAGCTCTACTCTGTCCTATAAGGTCACTTCTCTAGAAAGAAGAAAGATAACAACAGTACCTTCCACATAGAGTTGCTGATAACATTACAAATAATGCACATAGCAGGGTCAGCACATAGTAAACAGTTTATAACTATTTCAGTGTTTTTGTTTTAAATCCATCCATTCAATAAATACATGCTGGAGATGGGTTTGGTTTTTTGGTTTTGGCTGGTGACCTACTGGATACCAGGAACTGCTGTAAGCACAGGGGATATAGTAGTGAACTCAGCAGTCAAGATGCCTTTACCCTCATGGAGCTTATGTTCTGCTAGGACAGAATGACACAAAATACATGAACAAATAATATATGATATATATCAGGTAATGACGCTGACATAGAAAATTAAATAAACCTCTACAGCCACATGTGTGGTTCCCTGTCTTCAAGTGGCTGGTCATCAGCAGCACTGGCAAGGTAATTCCCTCATTGGCCAGAAGCTATAGCTTCTAGAGCAGTGCTTCTCAAAACTTTTGGTCTCAGGGACCCACTATGCTCTGAAAAATCATTGAGGACTCCAAAAGACTTTGTTTATGTGGGTTGGATCAATAGATACTTACTGTATTAGAAGTTAAAATAGAAAAGTTTAAAACACAAGAATACACAAAAGCATATTCCATTAGTCATCAGAGCAATGACATCGCTTCCCATCCTACTTACGGTAACATCCAAACCCCTTACTTTGATTAGGTCTCGCCAACCTTTCAAACCTTATCTCATACCACGCTTTTTCTTGCCCATTATGTTTCTGCCATACGATCACTTTTTTTGTCCCTTGAACCAGCTGTTCTTTCTTCCTCTAGGTTTTATAGGATTGCACATCAGACAGTCTCTAGAAAACTCCCCGTGCACTAGTGAAAGAGTAAGAAAGGTGAAGATATCTTAGTATTACGGTTGACCTCACAGACCCCCGAGAGGTTCTCTGGGACCACCAAGGGTCCTCAGACAACACTTGAAGAACTGCTGATCTAGTGAAAATATATTTAGCCTGGCACCAGCATTTTAAAAAAAAAAAAAAGATACCTTAACTTTACCACCTCTGCTGACGTCTTCTTGCTTATTTTTCTATAATCAGAAGCTGAAAAAGCTAAATTACACTTTGAATGACACAAAGTACGAATACCTATGATTAGTTTCTTGAGTTATATATTTACGCACCTGCTTACCTTAAAAAAAAAAAGCAAATATCAAAACTTAATTCTTGATCTTCAGAAGCACAGCCATCCTTAGGAAATAAAATTCACTTCCCTACTAAACATTACACTTAAATATTTCTCAGTGGTTCACTAACCAATGTTAACTCTCAAAACCAGTTCAGATAGCAACTGATTACTTCTTTTAAAGGTGTGTCATATTCCCATGGAAATTTTTTTTAATCGTCCTTTTTATTGCTGTTTTTAAACGAATAAAATTCTTCAGTGTTTCTAAACATAGTTAAAATGATTTCATAATTGAATTTCTCCAGGCTTAAAGGGCCTTCTCTGAGTTTTATTTTCAGTATTCCTATAATATAATTGTTTCAAAAGACAATAGGGTTTTTTTTTTTTTTTGCACTGTAATTGTTTTCATCATCAAGCAGTTTTTACAAAAAGAGATGCAATTTTACTACTTTTAGTACTAACCACTTTAATTAATCTGTATGGGAAAACAGCAGGCAGCCAAATTCTCTGGAAACCACAATCTTGACTAAAAGGAGCAGCTGGCCATGCAGATACTTAAAGGTAAATGAATGAGTCCTAAAGCTTAGAATAAAAAAACTAAAATTCCTCCTTAGTACATAAAACCCATCTAGTACGCTGAACCTATGAAACCAAACCCGTTGCCTTTGAGTCAATTCCAATGCATAGCAACCCTACAGGACAGAGTAGAACTGGCTCATAGGGTTTCCAAGGCTGTAATATTTATTGAAGCAGATTGCCACATCTGTCTCCCAAAGTACGGCTGGTGAGTTCGAATCGCCCACCCTTCAGTTAGCAGCTAAGCACTCAGTAACCACTTTGCAACCAGGGCTCCTTAGTATACTGGAAGGGGAAAGAAAAAGAAAGAAATCTGTGGGTAGCAGTAGGAGATAATTTCTCTGGAGCACCTATGGTGTAACAGGTCATGTTCTAAGCACTTTATGGAAATTATCTAATTTAATTCTCTCCCATAATTATTCTTACACGTGTTTTACAAACGAGGAAACAGAAGCACAGGAAGGTTAAGTAACTTGTTCAAAGTCACCCAGTTAGTAAGTGGTAGGGACAGGATTTGAACTTAGGCAGATTTGTAACAAATGCAGTACAGGCTTTTGAGTCAGCAGACCTGAGTTCGAGTTCTTTTCCTACTACTTTTAGTTAATGTGGCCTTGGTAAAGTTAGCCTCACTTCTCTAAACAGAATGGAGATAACAATAGGACCTTCCACATAAGCTTTTTGACAATATTATGGAAGGAAGAATCATTTTATTAATTGGAGGGGGAGGAGGACTATATCATCAGGATAGTTCCCTAAGCACCTGAAATAATTTAAAACGTTTTGGAGAACTTGAATTTAGAAATCCTAAAAAATAAGAATGGGAATTCCAAAACGAGAATGGGAATTCCAGAACACTTGATGGTGCTGATGAGGAATCTGTACACAGACCAAGAGGCAGTTATTCAAACTGAACAAGGGGATGTTTTGTAAAGTCAAGAAAGATGTGTGTCAGGGCTGTATCCTTTCACCATACTTATTCAATCTGTATGCTGAGCAAATAATCCAAGAAGCCGGACTATGTGAAGAAGAATGCAGCATCAGGATTGAAGGACGACTCATTAATAACCTGCGATACGCAGATGACTCAATCATTCTTGCTGAAAGTAAAGAGGACTTGAAGCACTTAATGACAAAGGTCAAAGACTACAGCCTTCAGTATGAATTATATCTCTACATAAAGGAAACAAAAATCCTCACAACTGAACCAATAAGCAACATTATGTTAAACAGAAAATACTGAAGTTGTCAAGGATTTCATTTTGCTTGGGCCCACAATCAACACCCTCGGAAGCAGCAGTCAAGAAATCAAACATCACACTCCATTAGGCAAATATACTGCAAAAGACCTGTTTAAAGATGTCACTTTGAGGATTAAGGTGCACCTGATTCAAGCTATGGTATTTTCCACCACCTCATATGCACGCAAAAGCTGGACAATGAATAAAGAAGACCCAAGAAGAACTGATACCATTGAATTAGGTATTGGTGAAGAATAGCAAATATACCATGGAAGGCCAGAAGAATGAACAAATCTGTCTTGGAAGAAATACAGCCAGAATGCTCCTTAGAAGCAAGGATGGCAAGACTTTGTCTCACATGCTTTGGACATGTTATCAGGAGGGACCAGCCCCTGGAGAAGGACATCATGCTTGGTAAAGTAAAAGGTCAGCAAAAAAGAAGAAGACCCTCAATGAGATGGATTGACACAGTGGCTGCAACAATGAGCTCAAGCATAACAGCAATCTTGAGGATGGCACAGGACTTGGCAGTGTTTCGTTCTGTTGCACACAGGGTCACTATGAAACGGAATCGACTTGAAGGCACTTTAACAAAAAAAAAAAAAAAAAGAAATCTGGATTAATGCCTAAACTTTAAAGACTGATTAAATGAACAATGTAAACCAATATTTCAGGGAAATTAATAATCACAAAAAATGATAGTCAAGGCCTTATTTACTTTTTTTTTTAAAACGACATTATCATCTATTACTCCATTCATATAACAGTCCCTTGTTGTTTGTTGGGAAACCTTGGTGGCACAGCGGTTAAGTATTATGCCTGCTAATCAAAACGTCCACAGTTTGAATCCACAGGCACCTGGAAACTCTATGGGGCAGTTCTACTCTGTCCTGTAGGGTGGCTATGAGTCGGAATCGACTCGACAGCAATGGGTTTGGTTTGGTTTTGGTTGTTTGGTTGGTTGTTAGCTGCTTTCAAGTTGATTCTGACTCATGCACACCTCATAATACATACTATTTATACTTCTTGGTAGTCCAACTTAGCAGTTATGTGCATGGGCTTTAGAGCAATATCCTCTAGGTTCCCATCCCTACTTGACTTTGGACAAGTTATTGAACCTCAATTTTATAACTGGTAAATGGGCATAAATAGTAGTATCTTCCTCATGCATTGATATTAAAGTTAAATGTGATTACACATGTAAAATAGAACAGTGCCAGTCACATAGTAAGAGCTCAAAAAATTATAATTAGCAATTATTTTTCTTTAAGTTTTTACTCCAGGGTTTGGTGCATATCAAGTTTGGACAAATTTTTATATTGAATAAGTAAATGATGGCATACCCAGCAGATGAATACAACAGTGCACATTCTGAATGCTTTACATTTTACTTCCTTAATGAAGCTTCCAGAGTCATATAGTTTTAGAATAAATATATCCATATTGATATATGATCAACAGTAAACTCTGGATTTTCAAGAAAAATTGGAGAAACCAACACATGGACGATTCAAAATTGCAAGCAATCTAAGTTTGTGGCAGAAACCATCAGCTGATTCCATAGAAGTCATTCCTTCCTGCCCCCTGACAACTCCCTTTGATAAAAAAGAACCTTGATTTACTGAGGACACAACTCAGCTACAGGATGAATCATGCTAGGGCTAAGTCAGGTATAGCTATTCCATTCCTCTTTGATGCTGTTGTTGTTACATGCCATCGAATGGGTTCTAACTCATAGCGACTCTATGTACAACAGAAGGAAACACTGCCAAGTTCTGTGCCATCCTCACAATCATTGCTATGTTTTGAACCCACTGTTGCAGCAACTGTGTCAATCCATCTCGTGGAGGGTCTTCCTCTTTTTTGCAACCCTCTACCAAGCATGATGTCCTTGTCCAGTAACTGGCCCCTCCTGATAACACATCCAAAGTATGTGAGAAGTCTTGCCATCTTCGCATCTCAGAAGCATTCTGGCTGTATTTCTTCCAAGACAGATTTGTTCATTCTTCTGGCATTCTATGGTATATTCAATATTCTTCACCAACACCATAATTCAATAGCATCAATTTTTCTTGGGTCTTCTTTATTCGCCGACCAGCTCTCACATGCATATAAGGTGACTGAAACTACCATGGCTTAGATCAGGTGCACCTTAGTCCTCAAAGTGCCATCTTTGCTTTTTCACACTTTAAAGAGGTCTTTTGCAGCAATTCTGCCCAACACAATATGGCATTTGATTTCTTGACTACCACTTCCTTGGGCATTGATTATGGATCCAAGTAAAATGAAAACCTTGACAACTTCAGTATTTTCTCTGTTTAACATGATGTTGCTTATTGGTCCAGTTGTGAGGATTTTTGTTTTCTTTACGTTGAGGTGTACCATGGGGATAGGTCTGGTATGGCTATCTCATTCCTCTTTGATAGTACAGGCCAATGAAATGTAAGCAGACATCTGTTGGGGGTAGGGAGGGTGATCCTGGAAAAGATTTTTGCTCCCTGATCGAAGATGAGAATGAAGCTAGGAAAAGGTCTCTCACCACAGCAGCATCACCTCTTAGCATTTACCCCCATTAAAAACCACAGTATTTATTTGTTTATGAGCTCTCTCTCCACTAGAAGATAAGCTTGATGAGTGATAGTATAGTTTGTCTGCCTTATTCACAATTTTTACAGAAATGACTACAACATACAAGGCACTCAATAAATATTTGTTGACTGCATAAATAAATAAATGATCTGAGGTTCCAGAGAAAAAGTCCTCAATCTCTGGTCTGTAAAGTAATCACCATGCTGTAGATGCTCAGGAACAAGGGCAGGGGAAGATGGTTAAATTTTCACTAACCCCCTTCTTTCTATCCATGCAGCCAAGGACAGATTACCCCATAAGCAAGGTATGCATGGGCTTACTTTTGCTTATTGATTAACCTGTAGTGCACAATTTTTCAAAGATGTGGTGAAACCCATGTGAAATTGTGCACTACTGATAAGTAAACACAATTAAGCCTGTGAGTACCTTGCTTACTGGTTAATCCACCCCTGCTGCTGCTCTCCTATTCCTTTCACCATGCCTGGTGTCCCAGAGTCCAAAATCCTCAGAAGTTCTGTGCAGGCTACTTTTTTTTTTTTTTTTTTCAAATAGTTTCTCCTTTTGATGGCACTTTAATAGCTTCCTCCATTCTGCTAAATCAGTTACCATTCCTCCACCTGCTTTCTTCTCAAAATTTGTGGAAATCTAGGCATTATGCTGAGTGAAATTAGTCAGTTGCAAAAGGACAAATATTGTATAAGACCACTATTATATGAACTTGAGAAATAGTTTAAACTCAGAAGAAAATATTCTTTTGTGGTTACGAGAAGGGGGTGGGAGGAAGGGTGGGAGAGAGGCATTCACTAATTAGATAGTAGATAAGAACTACTTTAGGTGAAGGGAAAGACAGCACACAATACAGGGGAGGTCAGCACAATTGGACTAAACCAAAAGCAAAGAAGTTTCCTGAATAAAATGAATGCTTCGAAGGCCAGCATAGCAGGGGCAGGGGTCTGGGGACCATGGCTTCAGGGGACATCTAAGTCAATTGGCATAATAAAATCTATTAAGAAAACATTCTGCATCCCACTTTGAAGAGCGGCATCTGGGGTCTTAAACGCTAGCAAGCAGCCGTCTAAGGTGCATCAGTTGGTCTCAACCCACCTGGATCAAAGGAGAATGAAGAACACCAAGGACACAAGGCAATTACAAGCCCAAGGGACAGAAAGGGCCACATGAACCAGAGACTACAATTATCCTGAGTCCAGAAGAACTAGATGGTGCCCGGCTACAACCAATGACTGCCCTGACAGGGAACACAACAGAGAACCCCTGAGGGAAAAGGAGAGCAGTGGGATGCAGACCCCAAATTCTCATAAGACCAGACTTAATGGTCTGACTGAGACTAGAAGGACCCCGGTGGTCACGGCCCCCAGACCTTCTGTTTGCCCAGGACAGGAACCATTCTCGAAGCCAACTCTTCAGACATGGATTGGACTGGACAATGGGTTGGAGAGGGATGCTGGTGAGGAGTGAGCTTCTTGGATCAGGTGGACACTTGAGACTATGTTGGCGTCTCCTGCCTGGAGGGGAAATGAGAGGGTGGAGGGGGTTAGAAGGTGATGAAATGGACACGAAAAGAAAGAGTGGAGGGAGAGAGCAGGCTGTCTTATTAGGGGGAGAGTAATTGGGAGTGTGTAGCATGGTGTATATGGGTTTTTGTGTGAGACTGGCTTGATTTGTAAACTTTCACTTAAAGCACAATAAAAATTATACATTAAAAAAAAAGCCATAAGATTGAAAAAAAAAAATTGTTGAAATCTCAGAACAGGTGGTATCTTCTCTCCATTCTCTCCCATTGTGTAAAAAAAAAAAAATTTTTTTTTTTTTAAGACTACACTAATTATATCTTTACTTACTAGAGTGTCTGGGTGGTACAAACAATCAACACTCTCAACTGCTAAAGGAAAGGTTGGAGGTTTGAGTCCACCCAGAGGTGTCTCAGAAGAAAGGCTTGACAATCTACTTCTGAAAAAATCAACCACTGAAAACGCTGTGGACCATGGTTGACTCTGACACGCATGGTGTTCCCCTGGAGTTGGAATCAACTCCATGGCAACTAGTTTTTACTGGCATAACTTTACTACAAAAAATGAGAGGTCATTGTGTCATATTTCAATGGTAATAAGGACAGAAGTGTTTAGAAAGTAAAGGCAGATGACCCCAGTATCACAGACAATATCAGATAATCAAGTAAGTAAAAGCTTGTAATACAACTTGAATTGCATTTATAATTATTTTAAAATGTAAAACACCATATGAGTGGTATGGGAAAATATGATGATCCAGGATTATAGAAATCAGGCCCATTATTGGGCTGACCTAATGTATTCATTCCATTTAACATCGGGGTGCACAGTATGCAAAATACAAATGAATAACAGAATTACAGAATATGAATAACAGAACTGCCCTTGAGACACCAGAAGGAGATATCAGATGCATTAGGTACGGGATGGAATTTCTAGGGTATAAAACCAAAAAAAAAAAAACACTGCCATCAAGTTACCTCCAACTCCTAGCAACCCTATAGGTATAGGTGGCAACTTTAATAGTGTTCGCTCTGAACTTGCCATTTCAGAGGCACTTGAGTGGGAATCGACTCGATGCCACCAGGTTTTCTGGTTTTAGCACAACAACAGAGGCATCTGAACTTGATGTCGAAAGACCTGAGTTCACATCATGATTATGCCTCAGAGCTGTGTGAATACTGGGAAACAACCACAGCCTTCCACAAATTTTACCCCACACATCAGCTGTAAGGGTCAAATGAAACAACCCATGTTCAAGTCCGTTGTAGACTGTTGTGAACTCTTCAGAGTTATTTTAATTATTACATCAAATAATGAAAATATTATCTTGAGAGGAATCAAAATTTTTGAAAGAAATAGATTGGTTCCATGTAAAATGTTTCTATCAATACAATCAAGACCTGAAGGAACCGATAAAAAGAATTACTCATTCATTTCTTCAAGAAATGTATATGCCAGGCACTTGTCCTAGGTGCTGATGAAGATAATGGTGAAGAAGGCAGAGGCATTTCTGCTCTCATGGGACCTAGCATATAATGTATTAATTAAACAATTGTGTAAGTAGATGTATCATTCATGTTGAGGTAAGTGCTGTGAAGGAAAGAAAGGATGCACTATAAAAGTATAACACAGAGGAATTACTGAGGTCTGGGGCTGGTACAGGAAGGGTGAGCATAGGGCTATATATAAAGGATGCTGGCAGAGAAAACAGCATGGGAAAAGGCCCTGGGGAATATGACAACACTTGAGAACTGAAAGAATGAGAGAAGGTTAATGTGGCTGGAAGCAGAGACCCCAAGAGGCTTTTGTGTGAGGAGAAGCTCTTGGGTAGGTGGGTCTTTCCAGCCAAGCTAAGAATATTGATCTTTATCCTGAGAATGGGAAGTCTTTGGTAGGTTATACGCATGCCAGATTTCAGCTTTGGAAAAACAACAACGACAAAGCACTCAACCTGCTAAGTGAAATGGATTGAAAGGTGACAAGTGTGAACCGTGGGAAGCCAGGTCACAGGGAACGGCAACAGTCCAGATAAGAGGTGCCTGAAGCTTGGACCAGAAATACAAGTTAATGGTCAAACAGGGCAGATGTTTAGGAGGTAACATCGTTAGGCTCTGTTGACAAATCGAACATGCAGGATGAGGGAGAAGGAAAATTTCCGACTTAAAAAACAGGTGAAGGGTGGTTCTGTTCAGGGATACAGGGAACTCTGGAAGGAAACCTGGCTAGAAGGATACATCAAGACTTCAGTTTTTGAATATAAGTTTCAGGTGCCCCTGAGACAACAAGAAGGGATATCAGATACATAGCTCAGAATGATGATTTAGATCAAGGGATGGAATTTCGGTAGTTATTAGGGTGTAGGTGGCAAATAGGAATTTGGATGAGATTGCTTAGGGGGAGAATAAAGAGGAGATAAGAGGAAGACGTGAGTGAATGTACATACACGTTTGTAGTTAAATTCAATTCTTGGAAACCCTGGTGGCATAGTGATTAAGAGCTACGGCTGTTAACCAAAAGGTAAAACCCAGAAGGTAGGCAGTTAGAATCTACCAGGTGCTCCTTGGAAACTCTATGGGGCAGTTCTACTCTATCCTACACCGTCGCTAGGAGTCGGAGTTGACTCGATGGCAACGGGTTTGGTTTTTGTTATTCTCTCCAATTTGGCTGAAAATTCACCTTTTCATGGGGAGTGGGGCCTTGCAATCCCTAATCACCTAATAGGTGTGGCTTCACTTTGATTTGTTCTAAGAAACAGAAGACTGCTTTCTTCAAAGGAATGGACAATAGCAAACTCCCAGTACATTTATACCAAGAATATGAAATAGAAAACAACAGACATGGGAACTATGGGAGGCTATTAGCTGTAGATTCTAAGGGTTATTAAAAATTGAGGGAGGAGGAAAAAGAAAAAAATGATTTTCCCTGATTCAGCCTTTAAAATACTTTTGTGTAGAGGCCCCCAGATGCCATTCATCAGGAAAATGACCTCTGACAAAGAAGAATATAGCTGGTGTAAATAATTAATGAATGAAGACAGAAGCAGAATATGGAAGTAGGAGATGCTGTTGGAGGAATCTGCTGGGAAGTTCAAGTAACATCTAAATGATTTTCTTTTCATTGATTGTCTGCCCAGCATTGTGTACATTTTATTTTTCTGGTTGAATTTTAGATATCATAGAGGATCTATATTAAGGAAAAAAAGTACTTTCTTTTAAATGCTAATCTAATACATATCCAAAAAACCAAACCAGTTGCCATGGAGTTGTATCTGACTCATGGCAAACTCCATGTGAGTCAGAGTAGAATTGCGCTTGACAGGGTTTTCAATGCCTGATTTTTTCAGAAATAGATCACCAGGCCTTCCCTCTGAGGTGCCTCTGGTGGACTTGAACCTCCAACCTTTCAGTTAGTAATCAAGTGCATTAATCCTTTGCATTACCCAGGGACTCCCTAATACATATGAGCTCTCAAAAAAATTCACTCAGGGAAAAACAGTCTCCAAAAGTCACCTCCTTGTCCTAGTTAACACTCAACAACAATGAATGCTGAGGAAATTTATATATCTTCATGGTGCTCTCAGGTACTAGAACAACACAGAAACATTTGTTTCTAGGCATGATCAGAGAGACATTATTAAAACTGTTCTCTCAATCCACAAGAAGTACACATAGTAAAGTCTTCACATAAGTAAAACAACAACACATCATTTATTAATTGGTCTCATTTAATCCTAATCCAATATTTAATCAAAACTTAGAGTTAAAAAGAAAATAAAAATGCTCTAGAGTATCCGTTGGTTCATTCACCGACCATGGGCAAATAAAAGCAGAATTAATTTCAGAAGCAATTTCTACTTTCACAGCATCAAAATTTCACTTCATTTCTAATGTATTTTATTTCTAATTTATTGATTTCATTTCAATTAAAATAGGAGGGGAAACCCTGACAATTATTAAGTTTGTATTACAAGCTATGAAGTAAATAAATTTATACATTTACACATTTGTATGTCAAACTATGGCAATCGTGTTCCAAATTAAATACATAGAAGAGCATACAAACAAAAATGTGATTGAAATAGAAAGTTTACAATAAATTATCTCTTACACTGCTGTTACCCATTTTCCTCCTAATGAATTACTGTTCTTCAGATTTACAACTAATAAAAACTTAACTGAACATTGTACCAGCTTACCAAATTTTTAGGTAACACACACATTATAAATTTTTTGCCAAATGTGCAACCCCCTTGCACATTATTTTCCTAGGCATCCTGTGCACGTTATATGCATGGCATGTTATTTGAGAAAAAATATGGTATAAAGTTTAATTCACCACAATAATTACTTTGTGTAGTTTTCTCATCTGATGTTATTTATTTTGTATGTGTCATTAAAAGCCATTAATGTCTTTAGAAACAGTGAATCATAAACATAATCAACTACCAACAAACTCGGCCAATGTGTTCATTGACTCTCAACTACCACCATAAATAATTAGGAAATTAATATGTACTGGAAATATTGTTGTTAGATGCTGTAGAGTCAGTTCCAACTCACAGCAACCCTATGTACCACAAAGCAAAACACTCCCAGGTCCTACACCGTCCTCACAATCGTTACTATGTCTGAGATCATTGTTGCAGCCACTGCGTCAATCCATCTCGTTGAGGGTCTTCTTCTTTTTCACTGACCCTCTATTTTGCCAAGTATGATGTCCTTCTCCAGGGACTGATCCCTCCTGATAACATGTCCTAAGTATGTGAGACGAAGTCTCACCAACCTTCTAAGGAGCATTCTGGTTGTCTGGTTGTACGTCTTCTAAGAGAGATTTGTTCATTCTTTTGGCAGTCCATGGTATATTCTATATTCTTTGCCAACACCATAATTCAAAGGTTTCAATTCTTCTTCAGTCTTCCTTTTTCATGGCCCATCTCTTGCACGCATATGAGGCAACTAAAAACACCAAGACTTGGGTCAGGCACACCTTAGTCTTCAAAGTTACATCTTTGCTTTTTAACACTTGAAAGAAGTCTTTTGCAGCAGAGTTGCCCAATGCATCATTTGATTTCGTGACTACTGCTTCCATGAGCATTGGTTCTGGATCCAAGATCATATTAACAATATGAAACACATTAACAATACAAAAATCCTTATTTGTCATAATAAACAACTTAGTTGAAGGGACTCACCTAATTTTGTCATTTTAGCACTTAATCATTAGAAAGTGGGATTATGTATCTGTCATTACGGTCTATCAATAATAAATCTCATTCACCATAAACTTGAAAACACAGGAATTTTTTTTTTTTTTTTTGGTAACATTTTGAATGAAATTATCTTTGAGTATTTC
This sequence comes from Loxodonta africana, assembly GCF_030014295.1. Lineage (NCBI taxonomy): Eukaryota > Metazoa > Chordata > Mammalia > Proboscidea > Elephantidae > Loxodonta > Loxodonta africana. The sequence goes on from NC_087342.1 coordinate 109,480,112, forward strand.
AGTATACTTATTATTTTAGTGAGTGGGGAGGAAAGCCCACCCTGGCTTACCAATTTAAAAAGCCCTACATATGAGCAGAAGCCATATGGCTTTGGGTGAGTACTGTCTTTACCTCTATATGACAGGGAAAATAAGACTAACAATAATCAGGACTACAATATCAAATCTTAGCTTTCCTTCTTACAGTGGAGGAAAAGCGTAGAAGAGGAAAGGTGTCCATGTAAAACACTCAGATTGGCCCATACTCTCAAATCTAAAGAAACTCCAACATGTAATTGTTGTTGTTAGCCACTGAGTCAATTTTGACTCATAGTGACCCCATGTGACAGAGTAGAACTGTCACATAAGGTCTTCTAGGCTGTAATCTTTACCAGAGCAGATCACCAGGTCTTTCTCCTACAGAGCCACGGGGTGGGTTGGAACCACCAACTTTTCAGTTAACAGCTGTGTGCTTAACCACTGTACCAACAGGGTTCCTCTCAACATGCAGTATGGTATAGTCAATGGTGTGCTGATAAACATTTAACAAGTGACTCTCAGGGTGTAATACAATAATAGGCCCCAAAGACATCCACGGAGCCCCGATGGTACAGTGGTTAAGCATTCAGCTGCTAACCAAAAGGACAGCAGTTTGAATCCACCAGCCGCTCCTTGGAAACCTTATGATGCAGTTCTACTCTGTCCTTTAGGGTCACTATGAGTTGGAATCGACTTGATGGCAACAGTTAAAGACAGCCATATCCTAATCCCTGAGACCTGTGAATATGTTCTTTCACATGGTGGTAGGACTGAATTGTGCCCCATAAAAATGTGTGTCAACTTGGCTAGACCGTGATTCCCAGTATTATGTGGCTGTCGACCATTTTGTGATCTGATGTTATTTTCCTCTGTGATGTAAATTCTACCTCTATGATGTTAATGAGACAGGGTTAGAGGTAGTTAAGTTAATGAGGCACGACTCAATCTACAAGATTAGGTTGTGTCTTAAATCAATCTCTTTTGAGATATAGAAGAAAGAAGCAGGCAGAGAGACAGCGGACCTCATGCCACCAAGAATGAAGAACCAGGAGGGGACCATGTCCTTTGGACCCAAGGTCCCTGTGCTTAGAAGTTCCTAGATTAGGGGAAGATTGATGACAAAGACCTTCCCCCAGAGCCCACACAGGGAGAAAGCTTTCCCCTGGAGCTGGCACCCTGTATTTGGACTTCTAGCTCCCTAGACAGTGAGAGAATAAATTTCTCTTTGTTGAAGCCATCCACTTGTGTTATTTCTGTTATAAGAGCACTAGATAACTAAGACAAACGGCAGGAGGGATTTTGCAGATGTGATTAAAGTCAGAAACTGGAGATGGGGAGAGTATCCTAGATTATCCAGGTGAGCCAGATGTAATCACATGGGTACTCATTAGAGGAAACAGGGATGTCAGAGTCAGAGAAGGGGAAGGGAAGTAGAGGCCAGAGAGACAGAGACCAAGACCCTGGAAGATGCTACGCTGCTGGCTTTGAACTGGATGAAAGGGCCACGAGCCGAGGAATACAGGCAACCAACTTCTAGAAGCTGGAAAAAGACAAGAAAGCAAATCCTATAGCCTCCAAGAAGAATGCAACACTGGCAATACCTTGGTTTTAGGACTTCCGACCCCCAGAACTGTAAGATAATAAAAAACTTGTGCTGATTAAAGCCACTAAGCTTGTTGTAATTTTTTACGGACACAATAGGAAACTAATACACTAGGAAAACAAACAAACCTGTTGACTTTGACTTCCATGGTGTAAATATTCCCAGGCCCAATTTCAAGCCAAGTTCTTGAATGCTACATACAATCAGCTAAGCCAATAAGAGCCAGCTTCAACATTCTACTAAGTATAACTACAAAATGGTACTAATAACATAGGCTACCTGTAAAAACCTGATCCAAGACTTTTATGTGATTCTCAGACAGTCGCTAATTTATTTTCAGTACTTTAAAATTTCCTCCAACTGACCAATGTGCTGATTAGCCATTGTTAGGGACTCAATTGTGTCCTCCCAAAGAATGTATTGGAAGACTAATCCTTATACATGTAGATACAATCCTATCTGGGAATAGGGTTTTCTTTGTTATGTTAATAAGGATATCCCAGTACAAGGTGTATCTTAAGCCAATCATTTTTGAGGTATAAAAGGAGCAGTTTAAGCACAGCAACATGCAAGCACAAACAGATGCCAAGATACACACCACATGAAGGTTGACAAGGAACCAAGCAACAGAAGCTGAAAGCAGTCAAGGACTTCCCCAGGAGCAGAGAGAGAAAAAGCCTTCCCCTAGAGCCAGTGCCCTGAATTACGATGTCTAGCTTCCTAGACTGTGAGAAAATAAATTTCTGTTTGTTAAAGCTACCCACTTGTGGCATTTCTGTTATTGCAGCACTAGATAACTAAGACAGCCATTATCTTAGTATCTCCTTTCTTTAGGCCCCATTCACACTTCCAGCCTGACAATGACAGCTGCTCTTCCTGGGAAACCAAATACATACCAATGTTATAAAGTGCTGAGCCTAACCACATGAGTGCTTGGTCCAGTGATACCTCAGTGAACAAATTCCCTCAGAACAAGAGTCTTAGCCTGAATTCACAATCTGTAGTGTCCTGACTGTGTGGGGCAATAATGTTGGCAGCTTCATCAGCCAAGCCAGCTCAAGAATGGGTACCTAAGGAGAAACACACTGGAGATCTTACAAGACAGTTCTTTGGGAATAAGGAAGGACTACTCAGAGGGTTGCCTTATGGGAGCCTCCATGTCACTGGGCCAGAGACCATTCACAAGCAGTTCGTAAAGTGAGGGCTTTAAAAATATTGGCCTCCTCATTTGGAATGGAGAAAAGAAAAGAACTCAGAATGACATGTAAAGAATTGGATAACTTTTCTTTTTTTTTTTTTTTTTAAGTGCAACTTCCAAGGACCCACCCCAGGAAATTCTGATGCAGTAAGATGAGGTCCCAGAACTGATATTAAGAAATTCCCAAGCAATTCCTCTACTATATGATTAGGAACTACTGACTAGATCAGAGGTTCTCAACCAGGCCAATTCTGCTCTCCAGGGGACATCTGGCAATGCCTGGAGACATTTTGGGATGTTACAATTAGGGGAGGGCACTACTGGCATCTAGAGTGGGTACAGGCTAGAAGTGGATGTTGCTGAACATCCTACAATACACAAGACAGGCCCTAAACAAAGAATTATTAGTCTAAAATGTCAACAGGCCTGCGGTTGAGAAACTCTGAATTCCATCATCCTATGAGAGTTTCTGTACCTCCCATGTCATTTCTATCCCTGACGACAATGTCTCTGACAATTAAATATGTTGTTGCAATGCATTATTTATTAATGACGACATTTCTGTATAGATCAAATACAAATCCTGGAACTTCATGCCAAACAGTAATTAGTATTACCCTAACGACAACCTGTGCCAAAGGAGATTTTAAAAGATTACCATAAATGGCCTTAACTATCATTCTGTCTACACTGATTATCTAGGATTGTCCAAAGAATTGGTTTTTTCAATCGCTTCTTTAATTATATGAAATACTGTCTAGTAAAATCATTCATAGTAATTCGAATCTTTTTTACAATGCCATTTCTCTTATAGAGAAATGTCACTTTTCATTTGGATATTTTTTAAAAAGATTGGTTGTGATAAAATATATATAACAAAACATTTGCCATTTCAACCATTTTTACATGTATAATTCAGTAACATTAATTACATTCACCATGCTGTGCGACCATCACCACTATCCATTTCTAATTTTTTTTTTTATCAGCCTTAACAGAAATCCAGCACTCCTTAAGCAATAACTCACCATTTCCCTTCCACCTGCCCTTTTGTTCTTGGTGTTCTTAGTTGCTGTCATGTCAATACCAACTCATGGCAACCCCACATGTGCAGAGGAGAAGTGATCCCATAGGGTTTTCCATAGGGTTTTCATTTCCTTTTGGAAGCAGATCGCCAGGCCGGTCTCCTGAGGTGCCTTTGGGCAGGTTTGAACTACCAACCTTTCCATTAGTAGTTGAGTACTTAATCGTTTGCATCACCCAGGGACTCCATCACTAACAAACTTTGGCCTCTCTGAATTGCCTATTCTAGATGTTTCATATAAATGGGATCATACAATGTTTGTCCTTTGTGTCTGACTCCTTTCACTTAGCATTACATTTTCAGAGTTCATCCATGTCATAGCATGTATTAGAGCTTCATTCCTTTCCATGGCTGAATAATATTCATTCAGCTATGCTGCTATGATGTTTCCCAAACTATATTCTTCAGAAAAATATGCTTGGAGTAAATATAGGATTTTAAAGTACTTTAAGCCCAAAATTAAAAAAAAAAATTACTGAGTATAAAAAAAAAATTCAGATTTTAAAAGGCCCTATTCTCATTAGTGGGTTTTGATTCTCATTAACCTTCTCTTCTCATTAACCTTCATATAAATGGAAACCCCTTCTAAAGTAATTACCAAAAAACCGAACCAAACCCACCTAGTCAATTCCAACTCACAGTGACCCTATAGGATACAGCAGAGCTGCCCTCATGGAGTCTCCAAGGCTATAATCTTTACAGAAGCAGACTGTCACATCTTTCTCCCACAGATGGGTTAGAACCACCGACCTTTTGGCTAGCAGCTAAGTGCTTAACCACTGTACCACCGGAGCTCCTTCTAAAGTAATTTAAAAAAATTAGACCCATTTAAATTGCCAGTGACAATGAACACATACTCAAAATCTTCTACTAAGAAGGATGAAATAACAACAGAGAGAACTATCTTGTGCTCAGTACACTCTTGTTTCCTGACATTAAAATCTGAAATGACTTTAATTACTCACAAAGAAGGCTTGGTCAACCAATCCAGTTTTCTCCGGAAACTGATAAAAAAGATAGACTAAGTGGGGGGAGGGACAACAGGAAGGCAAAACTGACTTGTCCTTTTAGAGAACCTCCAAGGACATTGTTCAGACTGTAACATAAAGTTCAATAAATATCAAGCTTCACATTAAAGAAATTACAAATGGAATTTCCAAACGACTACATCTAATCTTTTTAACTTTGCATTCAACATTAAAGAGAGTAGAGCTTTCTAGTGACTGTTAGGGGAATGAGGACATAGGATTGGCAACTGATCAGTGCAGTAAGGAAATGTATGCTGCTCAAGACACTTCTGTGTAGAGGAGATACCAAATGGGCTTTCCCCAGGGGCAGCTCCTTGTGAACGCTTTTGCCGTTAGTTGCTGTCAAGTCGATTCTGATTCGTGGCGACCCCATATGTGCAAAGTAGAAATGCTCCACAGGGTTTTCAAGGATGTAGTCTTTTGGAAGCAGATCTGCAGGTCTGTCTTCAGAGGCACTTCTGGGTGGATTCGAACCCCCAACCTTCAGCCTATAGTCAAGAGCTTATCCATTTGCACCACCTACTTACAGGTATTCAGATTTCAAAAGGGAGTCAATAGGCTTGCCTCCTATCTCCATTTAAAAGTTCTTCTGAAAGTAGGAAGCATGGACAATTGGGGCTGATCAATACGCTGCTCTTAGGTCAGTTATGCAAAAAAGATAGGCAAGGAAGGCAAAAGAATCCTTTGAGTTTTAAATGATACAAGATGCAGAAGATCAGACTGGTAGGCAAAAATCATTATTGCTAGTCAACATTTATTGAACAGTTACCATGATCAAGGTGCATGGATTATTATTACTTACACCCTCATGGCAACCCTATGAAGTAAATACTGTTACTTGATGCCATTTTACATATGAAGAAACTGAGGTTTCAAAAGGTTAAATAAATTGCCCAAGGTCACACAGCTAACTAGTGGTAGAATTGGGTTTTGGAGCTGGATTGACAGATGCTAGAGCCCTCTCTCTTAATCACTATACTGTTTTCCTCGTTAGACGTAAGGTGGTCCATGTGGGGAAGAGATTTGAGCTCTGAGATAATAAAAACAGAGCCAACCCTGTTCAGCTACCTGTGGTTCAAAATGAAGCTCAGCCTTCTCAGCATGCACTCGGAATCATGCCCTTCAGGACATACACTGGTCCTTTCAGTCACACGTAGACACAGATAATGTGACTGCCCTTCTGTCACCTCCAGACACAAAAGGACACACTATAATGTAGCATTAAACAACTGCCTCATTTTATTCCAAGCAGCTGCTTCCATTTATGTTTCAGTTGGAATAGCATTTGGCTGTGCTCACGAACCATTAGTATTCCTATGGGTTTAAAAGTACCACATAAAATAAATTGATCATATTCCGGCATATGATCTGAATAGGTAATGGGAAAACCAATGCCTACATTGACCCACAAAGTTCCATTTCTGTGCTTGCTCAATCCTTTTTATTGCCCTGTCATCAAGTTCCAAAATGCTTTATAATTTATATGCTTATTTAGTTTAATGGGCTATAATAACATTTGCTTTGGCTGCTTTTAGTTGATCCTACAGAGAATCCAAAAGCAGCATCCATTATCCCATGTCCCAAATAAGTGAGAGGTCTAGAGTCTTTCCAATCATAAAACACAAGGCATGGAAATATGTCTCGAAATCGGGTAAAGTCACTGACTAAGGTATTCACAAATCAAATGGACACTGGGAGTATAGATAGTAAGGAGCCCTTTAGAAAGTAGGGCTTTTTACCGTGTTGTTATTATAGATGTTGTTGTTGTTTACAGCAATACATACATATGACAAAGTGTTACACAACTTCAAGCGACAGTTCTTGACAAATTCATCATGCCAACAACAGAAAACCTAAAAAGGTAATATTTGGAGGTAAAATTTTAAAATGTGTACCCTGAATCTGGAAATGCAGAAGGCATTCCAATTTCAACTGCTGAGTGGTGACAGGATCTTTACTAGGTGACTTTCTGTAGAGTCCAGACACAAGGGCTATTCTTAGAACCACCAAAAAAAGCATGGAGCTGCCTAAAAATAATGATGACTCAACACCTAGAGGCTTCAATGATGTAATGCTGTCAAAGAACACCCTCTCTCCTCACAGGTTGAGGCTTTTAAAATAAGCAAGCTCACAGCTCACCTTTTGAGGAGACCAAAAATTTCACACGCTGAAGGAGAAAATTGGGACACGTGGCCCACATACAGACTGCCCCATCCACGCATCACCTGTCACTGTGGCTTGGTTTACTTGGACAAGAAGCCCCTGCCAAAGTCAAAGTCAGTCTCCCTTCCCTGTGCCTCCTTCACTCATCACTCATCCTTTCAAAACAGCCTTGTGCCTGTGAGACAGGACAACAATGCTGATTACACAAGAGGAGAGCCTGAAAAATCCTGTCCTCAAGTCACGGCTGCCAGCCCATTTCATGACCAAGGGAGGGGTACTAGGTATAGCTCAGAGCTTGTCATTTCAAAACAAAGAACAAAAACATCCTTGAGCCTTCCCTTCCCCCTCTTAGTTATCCAGTGCTGCTATAACAGAAACACCACAAGTGCACAGCTTTAACAAACAGAAATTTATTGTCTTCACATTTCAGGAGGCTAGAGGTCCAAATTCAGGGCGCCACCTCTAGGGGAAGGCTTTGTCTCTCCATCAGCTCTGGGAAAAGGACTTTGTCTCATTTCAACATTTGTGGGCCTGGCATTCCTTGGAGATCTCCATGTGTCTTGGCATCAATCCGCCCCTGGATCTAGGAGGTTCTCAACGCAGGGACCCTTGGTCCAAAGGGCACACTCTGCTCCTAGCTCTTCTTTCATAGTGATAGAGAGGTCCCTCTCCTCTCTGTTCACTTCTCTCTCCTTTTATCTCTTGTAAGAGAAAATGTGTAACTCAGGCAAGGATGTGGCTTGAATAAGCGTGTGATTTAAGTCACACACCCTCTTGTAAGGTTGTGACTCAAAATACACCCCACACTGACCCTGCCTCATTTACATATAGAGGTTAGAGTTTACAACACATCACAAAATGGAGGTAATTACATCAGATCACAAAATGGAGGACAATCATGCAATACCAGGAATCACAGCCTAGCCAAGCTGACACATATTTCTGGGGAACACAATTCGACCCACGACACCCTCATAGGTATTCAATCCCTACATTCCTATACTTCGCTGAATCCCTCAATCTCTCAAGTCACCTAATGTGTACTATAATTATCAGAACCTAGCAGATATCAGAGCCCTGATGGTGCAGTGGTTAAGAGCTTGGTTGCTAATCAAAAGGTTGGCAGTTCAAATCCACCAGCCTCTCCTTGGAAACCCTATGGGGGCAGTTCTACTCTGTCTTATGGGTTGCTACGAGTCGAAATCAACTCCATAGCAATGGGAAGTAGACATCAAGCTTCATGAGGGCACAGACTGCATCTTATTCATCTTTGTACTCCCAGTGCTAAGAGCAATACTTGGGACATGTTCAATAATTTTTAAATGATTCATGGGTAGACTGACTGACTGATACAGTACTCTTTCTACTTGCTACTGTATTTATAAACCATTGTCCTTCCCTGGATATTTAACTTCTGTACCCAGTTGTGTAGAATTCCCTGGGTCGCACAAATGGGTAAGCACTTGACTACTAACCAAAAGGTTGGAGGTTCAAACCCACTCAGAGGCACCTAAGGAGAGAGGCCTGGCAATCTACTCCCAGAAGGTAACGGCCTGGAAAATCCTATGGAGTACTTCTACTCTGCACACGTGGGGTCAACATGAGTTGGCGTTGCCTCGACAGGAACTAACAACAACAACAATCCAGTTGTGTAACTTGTGGTAGTTGGTATATCTGAGGATATAATATCTCCAAGAGGTTATGTTCATTAAAAAAGCGATTCTAAACCAGCAAAAAACCTTCAAGTTTCAGAAGATTTAAGGCCACTGTAGGAGATACTCCGGGACAGGATGTTCCTCACACCACAGAGCCCATCTATTTGTTCTATAGCTTGCTCTGTGCAGCAAGGAACAAAGCAAGAAGCAGAGCTCTGAGAATCAGAGCTGGGTGCATTATAAATAAGATATAATAAAACAAAAAAAGCCTGCATCTGATTTACATTAGGTCTTACATATACAGCTGTTTCTTCTCCAAAAGCGTGACTTTGTTGAAGTAATGCTTTCATCATGTGTTCTTGGAACAATCCAAAAGTCAGTTCCCAAGTTCTAAAAGTAGATCATTCTAATTCTTGTATAGCTATTTCTCCTTAAGGTGTTTGTGTGTATGTTGTTTTTAAATAAACATTATTTCATTAAGGTTGGTTGCTCACCTGACTCACCATACTTGACTGTAAATGACTTGTTTCCACAAATTTAAATCCACCCTAAAATACAAAGTCTTTGCATCACTCAAAATATTGCAAAGAATGTGCTATCAAAGATGACAAAAAAAAAAAAAGTCCTTTGCTAGGGACCATGGAGCGCTGGTGGCACAGTGGTTAAGCATTTGGCTGCTAACCAAAAGGTAGGCAGTTCGAATCCATCAGCTGTTCCTTGAAAACCCTATGGGGCAGTTCTACTCTGTCCTATAGGGTACCTATGAGCTAGAGTCGACTCAATGGCAACAGGCTTGGTTTTGTTACGGCCTACACTCATTTCAATATGTAACCTCAGGATGTCCGTTTAGGGGAAAGAGGACGCCACTGGAGTTGAGAGTCCAGTTGTCAATAGCAAGCTGGAGAAAGGCGGGGCTAGGAAAGCAAATCTATACTCACTTTCTCCTCCTCGTTCTAAATCATAAAGTTCCTCCCTCTCTACTCCCACATTTAGAACAGGACTATCTGGAGGAAACCAATTTAATCAAGTTAGTTATCAGTGCCAAATTTCTGACACTAAGACTCATTTCCCTAAAAGAGGCTATCTGAAGAGTCAAAATCCTTTCTTGTTACATGCTTCTTGCAAAGCCCTGAACTTCAGCTGCAAGGCAATGATTTTTAAGTGGATTTCTGTTTCATGTTTTGTAAACTGGTAGAACATAGTGCCAAGGAAGAAAATAACCTATCTGAGGGAAAGAATAAAAATCTCAATGGTAAGGCACTGAGATTACAGCACCTTCCCATGAAATAATTTGGTTCCAGAATACTAGGGTTCAAAATGAGACTGCTTTACTATGATAACAAACTTAAACACACATATCCTCAAATGATTTAAGTGTGGTCATTTTCTCATAAACCAAAGTAAGAATAATGATCAGATTTAAGAACCAAATTCAAGGTATGGTTATGTGACCAGGTACTTTTCTACACAGCACATTTGCTGTGAAAGGTGGTGTTGTCTACTGTGACTGCCAAGTTATCTTTTTTTTTCCTTGAAGATGGTTTACAACTATTCTAAACAAAGTGAGTTACGATAAAAAAAAAAAAAAAAAAAAGATTTTTGCTTATTCTAAAACTATTATATAATCTACTAATTTCGGTGACATTTTTCTATTGACAGTGGAATTTAAAATATCTGCAATATACACCCTTAATGACCACTGGGCCAGCCTCCGCAGATGTTGAAAGACGATTGTTATTCGTAAAAATACAAACAAAGTTTGTTCAGCTAATTCAGAAAAGTTTCTTAAATTACATACATGCATCATTTGGTTGATAAAAGAGAAACAGACTATCAGGACCAATAAGAATACGTAGAATTGCTATGACTGAGCATTAATTTTAAATTTGAGCTTCCGGGGAGCCAAGGAAAAATAGAAATATATAAGTTACACAACTTTCCTAGTGAGAGTCAAAAAAAAAAGACCAGTTCCTCAGGGAAAATAAAGTTTTTCTGGCACTATGCACCGAAGGAAACCCTGGTAGTGGTTAAGTGCTATGGCTACTAATCAAAGGGTCAGCAGTTCGAATCTGCCAGGTGCTCCTTGGAAACTCTATGGGGCAGTTCTACTCTGTCCTATAGGGTCGCTATGAGTCGGAATCAACTCAACGGCACTGGGTTTGTTTTTTTTTTTTTTTTGGTTATGCCCTAAAAGAAATGTATTACATGAAACTTACATGGGAAACAGAGCCCTGGTGGTGCAGTGGTTAAGTGTTTGGTTGCTAACCAAAAGGTCAGCAGTTCGAATCTACCAGCCACTTCTTGGAAATCCTAGGGGGCAGTTCTACTCTGTCCTATAGGGTCACTATGAGTCAGAATCAATTCAAAGGTAACGAGTTTGGTTTTGGTCTGGTATATGAGGAACAATGAGCAGCATAAATCCCACAACAAATTTGCAGGTGACTAAGGCTGAGATTAAACATTCGCAAAATCCAAGGCTATGATAGAAAAGCACAACTTGGCTGTGATTCTGCAAGGAGCTGGCTAAGTTACATGTTATCTAAGTATTCACTTTGTTTGAGTATAATAACTCCAACTAGAGATAGATAGTCATAGGCATGTGAGGGGTAGGGGTGACAGGGAGGGGAATGAAAGAAAATGAGGAAGGGAACCAAAATTCGCCAAGAAGATCTAGTATTGTGCTATCTACTGATTTTACCTTATCTAATCCACATAATAAACATTTAAAGAAGGTGTTGTTAACCCCACTTTTTACAAGAGGGAACTGAGGTTCACAGAAGTTAAGTTGGCCAAGCTCACATAATTAGTAAGTGGCCAAGTCAGAATTTGAACCCAAGTGTTTCTGAATCTGAAGCCCTTTCACCGACCTATTCTTCCTTCCTGAAGAGCCCATGTTATGTCCAGAGAATGTGCTAGAAATTTCAGGATACAAAAAAATAATGAGCTACCTATGCCCTCAAAAACCAAAAAGCCAAACCCATTGCCATGGAGTCGATTCTGGCTCATAGCAAACCTATAGGACAGAGCAGAGCTGGCCCACAGGGTTTCCAAGGAGCGGCTAATGGATTCAAACTGCCAACCTTTTGGTTAGCAGCCGAGCTCTTAACCACTGTGCCACCAGGGCTCCACCTAAGCCCTCAGGACAATTATAATACAAGAGTAGAACACCATATGAGGCAGTTTGTTCTGTGTATAGAGTCCCTGGGTGGTACAAACGGTTCACATGCTGGGCTAACCAAAAAGCTGGAGGTTCAAGTACAACTAGAGACATCTTAAAAGAAAGGCCTAGTGATCTACTTCAGAAAAGTCAGCCAATGAAAATCTCATGGAGCACAGCTCTATTTTGATATACCTGTGGTTACCATGAGTTGGAATCAACTCAGTGGCAACTGGTACTGATATTCTGTATATAAATAATATAATTAATCATTTGGAGTTAATAATAGCTACAAATTTGGGGGAAAAGATAAGTTTTTGAACAAAATAAGAGTGCATGATATTTCAACATGTTTGATGAAAAATTTTAACTATGGCACATAACAGCCCTGGTGGCATAGTGGTTAAGAGTTCAGCTTCTAATCAAAAAGGTCAGCACTTTGAATTCACCAGCCACTCCTCAGAAACCCTGGAATCCTTATGGCAGAGTGGTTAAGGGTTATGGCTGTTAATCAAAAGGACAGCAGTTTGAATCCATCAACCAGTCCTCCAAAGCCATATGGGGAAGTTCTACTCTGTCTTATGGGGTCAGATGAGTCAGAATCAACTCCACAGCAATGGGTTTGGGGTTTTTTTGTTGTTTGTTTGTCTTTATGTCACATATCTGATCACTGAGTTTTCTTCTCAAAACAGAGATTATGGTATTTATTTTTTAAATGATGGTTATGCTATATATTACAACTCACTCTTATCACTCCTGTTGCCTTCAAGTCAATACCAAGTCATAACAACTGTATAGGACAGAGTAGAACTGCTCCATACGGTTATACAACAGTTCCAGTAAAACGTAAGATTATCAAAATATTAGTATAAACTATTAAACTTAAAAAGTAAACCACACTTATTCTGCTTATATATAGATCCAGTCTTCTCAAAAGGTAGGGGAGTATGATTGAGCATTGTGTGCATAAAATTATAAATGAGTAGAAAACAATGAAATAAATGCAGCACACTCACAATCCCACTCTCACAGAGTGAATATTACATGATATTAATGGAACTGGCGCTTAGCCCATCTATATCCCACTGATCTCATCCACTGAGCTAAATGTCAGGCCTCCTGTGACGGATACCTTGGTAGAGTTTTAAAAGTTCACATCAAAACTCTCTGATTTTCTCCAGCTATCTCTGAATCACTCAAGAATTTCATGACTACCAAACTGAGACCAGAATCAAACATCAAGGAAGCCAAGAGGGGCAGGAGAAGCCCATGCCATCTTCAGTTAGTTAAAGCAGGCAAAAATAACAACAACAACAACAACAATAAAGCTCATCCTACCCCATCCTTCCCCCAGGATTCACCTCTGAGACTACCTCTTAAAAAGGAATACTCTTCTACAACAGAACTCAATAGCTATCACTTGAATTTATAAATCTTTTTATAGATTATTTTTATCGGGGTAAAATACATATAACATAAAATTTACCACTGTAACCTATTAGAGATTGAATTGTTGTTTCCCCCCACCCACCCCAAATACATGTTATAAATCTTAAATCCTTATACCTGTGGGAGTCATCCCATTTGGGAACAGGACTTTCTTTGTTGTGTTACTGAGACCATATTAGTATTAGTATTAGGCTTGTTTTAAGCCAATCACCTTCGAGATTTTAAAAAGAGCAGAGTAAGCACAGAGAAGGAAGCACAAACGGAGGGGGAGATACAAGACACCTGAAGGTCAACAAGGAACCTAGGAGTGGAAGCTGAAAAGAGACAAGGGCCTTTTTCCAGAACCCACAGAGAAAGAAAGCCTCCCCCTAGAGCCAGTGCCCTGAATTAGAACTTCTAGCCTCCTAAATTGTGAGAAAATAAATTTCTGTTTGTTAAAGCCACTGACTTGTAGTATTTCTGAAAAAGCAGCACTAAGCAACTAAGACATAACCATAGTAAGATGTGCAATTCAATGGTATTAAGTTTATTTACAATGTTGTGTCACCATCACCACTATCTAGTTCCAGAGCTTTTTCATCACCCCAAACAGAAACCCCATACCCCTTAAGCAGTCACCCCCATACCCCTTCCCCACAGTCCTTGGCAGCCACTAATCTGATTTGTATCTCTACGGACTTGTATATTATGAATATAAATGGAATAGAATATAAATATATTAAATTCCACATAAGTGGAATCATATGATATGTAGTCTTTTGTGTTGGCTTACTTCATTTAGCAAAATATTTTCAGGATTTAGCTATGTTGTAGCATGCATCAGTACTTCATTCTTTTTGGGGTTAAATAGTGCTTGATTTATGTATATGTCACAATTTTTAACGTATTCATCTGTTGATGGACGTTATTTGGGTTGTTTCCATCTTTTGGCTATTGTGAAGAATACTGCTATGAATATTTGTGCACAAAATTTCGTTTGAACACTAGTTTTCAGTTCTTTTGAATATATACCTGAGAGTTGAACTGTTGGGTCATACAGGCATTTATATATCTTTTAAAATTAGAAATAATTTAAAGTTATCTCAGTACAACCAGGGCCACCATGATGGTCATATCTTTGGTATACTTCTCATGGGCTCCAGGTCAAGGAGGAGAGTGGAGAATAAAGTCCAACCTGCCCTCCACTTGTCAAGACACCCACTCCTACTCAGGGCTGCACCACCCCAGTAAGCCCAGAGGAAAAGGGTACCATTTTTTCAAGTTCACGTTCCTTATCAAAGGCAAGCTACCCCAGACTGCCTCTGCCAATAGGGTGCCTTTTAATAACTCACGAGAACACTGTGTATCTTAGCAACATCTCTTATGGAAACCATATTAAGTAGGTCCCAGGAAGGGGGAAAAAAACCTTTTTCTTCCTCTTCAATATCATCCGAGATTAAATAGACCATGGCAGTCATTTTTTCCCCCAAATGCCATCAAGAGTATATGCTCACCCACTCTTTGCACTGAAACAAATACCCTCAACTCTATATGCATCAGGCTTAATTCTCTCCACTGCCACAATTATTTCCAGGTAGTTAAGTGAGGGCATTTACAGACTCTTGCACCCCAGGGGGTCACTTAGTGCTGTGGAGAAACAAGACACTAAATATACTTCTAGAACATTTTAGTCACTCCAAGAAAGGTTAAGGTTCCAGAGAACGTCCTACAGCAGCTTTCAAATCTGCCCCATACTGGGCCTCTCACCTGGCAGGTGCCTTCAAGTGATTACCAAACCCACTGCTGTCGAGTCGATTCTGACTCATTGAAAAAAAAAAAAATAGCGGTGACTAATTATGGCTGTCCAGTCACCACCCAGGGAAAGGAGAAAACATGGCTAAACTACTAAATACAGTGATAGGCACTATCTTTTTACAGTTTAAAGATTCTTTCAAACAGCGATCAAATCTGTAAATGTCACTTCCACCCATAAAGGATGAACAACACAAGAGACTGAAACTCCTAAGTATTCCTTGAATATTTGGTGTCTAATCTAACTGTTGCTTGTTTTTATATTTAAAACTGATGCTTGGTTATCATATTCTCACTCTCAGGTTGCCACAATTCACCACTTGTTTTACTTCCTTTCTACCTATATTCAGTGAGACTTCAACTGCAGCAAATTACTATCTTCTTGTTCATCGTTTGCTACATATCCTGAGCGTGGGTGTTTCCAGCAGCCTTAAATCACCCCCATTACATGTTTTCTGAAGTCTTCAAAAGCACCAGATTTTCGGCTTTCATTGCTGCCTTTTCTTTTTCCTCTCTCTCCCTTTTCTCTCTAGAGGAGTAGTTATGAACACAACTGTGCTTAAGACACTTCCAAATTTTAGCTTATTTGGGTTACTAAATGAGTGAGCCACCTCTAAAATTTTTAAACATCACGTCAACTATGAATTGACATATAAAAAAAGCTTATTCACATGAGTATAGTACCTTAACTACAAGAGTGATTTGGATTCAATACATTTATGTTTAGGTTAAATCTTGCTGTTGTATCACCTGAGTTCTCTCTGCCTTAAATTCTCTGACATGAATGTTCATGCTGAATGGTAGCCAATTATGTTTCTAGAAAATGTTTTCCACAGTGAGGTGTGGTTGGGAATGAAATGGACTAAAAAGTCAGGAGGCCTTGCTTTAATCTTTGCTGTATCTCAAATTAATCAGCCATTCCTGGCAAATTCATCTCTTCGTATCTTAATTTGGTCACTATTTTAAGTGGAGGTTCAATTCGATATTGATAGAGCACCTACTATGTGTCAGGCCCCATGTGAGGTGCTGGGAATACAAAGAATACAAATTTTGTCTGCCCTCAAGGACTTCAAAGTTTGAAGAGGAAAAATACCAAGGAAGAGAACCCAACTATCTGTGTGTGCCTGATACAAAGTGTTTTATAATATAAACTCCTTGGCTAAGGATACCTGAATCAGGACAAACGTGTGCATAGAGCAGTCACTACCTCTCTGGTTGACTAGGAGGCTCTCCTATGGACCCAGAATCAGGCCATTCATCAGAAGCTATGAGGTGTTGTGGGGGTGGGGGCAGTAACAGCAAATCAAGGCCAAAGGCTTTAAACTCTAGACACTTAGAGGATGAGTCTCAGCAGTATCACTGTTTGGCTCTGGAAAGGCCATGGAGGCTGTGTTCCCGCACAGCACTCATCCTAGCTTAGTGCATCCTTTATCCCCAGCAGACACTGGCATTTCATTGTGGACAAAATGCACTTCGTGCTCATCTTGATGACATTCCAGATTTCAATGATGGATTTTTTTCTTCTCGCACAGGTGGTGTAGGGACATTGCTTAATACTCTGCAGGTCCACAGCTCCCCGTTCAAAATGCTTAGGGCCTGGTAAGTTTGGAATTCAGGATTTGGGGACTTGGAAAGGTAACACAGTACATATACCACGTATTGTGTAGTACAGCAGCCAGGTCCGAGGGAGACAAAATTCGTCTTCTTCTTCTTTGTATTCCCAGCAGCTCACATGGGGCCAGTGATGAAATCCAAACCAGTTGCTGCAAAGTTGATTCCGATTCATGGCAATCCCATGTGTGTCACAGCAGAACTGCGTTCCTCAGGGTTTTCAATAGGTGATTTTTCATAAGTAGATCTTCAGGCCTTTCTTCTAAGGTGTCTCTGGGTGGACGTGAACCTCCAACCTTTCGTTTAGCAGCCAAGTGTGTTAACCGTTTGCACCACCGAGGGACTCTACCCAGTAATTAAAAACGTGAGTGTTTCTGCAGTGAAATATGTGAATATTCACACTATATTCGTACTTCCCATCCATTCAGGTCAGATTTTGAAGGCAAATGAATTAGGTCAAGGAAAATTTTGTCTCAAAAGGAGTTCTGGAAAGAAAAAAAAAAAAGAGTCCTGGGTTTCAGAGCTTTTCTGATTTCAGAACTGAGGGTAATGGACTGTAGACCTGCGGCTGTATAATACTAAGTCCACACTCAAATTCTCCTGCACACTCGACTGGTGGTAAATCTTCTGTGGGAAACAAAGTAAAAATCACAAAAGAATGATAGATCTAACTTTTTTTTTTAATTCTGTAGGAAGACGAACTTCAGGAGAAGGAGCTGGCTTATACTTAGTGCTCATGCGGAATGAAAACTGCGTATCTTTGGACATTAGAATCACTCTAATTGCTTGCAATGCGTTCAGATGATCCATTTATGGGAAGCACAAAGACTAAGTGACCAGTAGAGCCTGGTCTTTGAGCTCTTTCCCATTCTGGTAGAATATAGTCTTTAATGAATGGTATAAATGCCCCCAGATTGTATTTTTTAAAGTGTGTGCGTGCGTGTGTGTGTGTGCACGTGTGTGTGTGTGTGTGTGTGTGTGTAGTTAGGCAATGAATGTAGTCGAAAATATGTTAAATGTCCTTCTGATTTGACATCACTATGTTATCATTTGTTTGCTTATCATGAGTTGATCTCTTTGAGGAGACTATAAATTCAATGTCGCTATGCCTATCTTGTTCACCACTGCATCCCCGCATATAAGTACCATGCCTGTTTTCAATAAATACTTGTAAATTGAGAGGCAGTATTGCATAATGGAAACCCTGGTGGCGCAGTGGTTAAAAAACTCAGTTGCTAACCAAAAGGTTGGCAGTTCGAATCAACCAGCCACTCCTTAGAAATCCTGTGGGGCAGTTCTGCTCTGTCCTATAGGGTTGCTATGAGTTGGAATCAACTTGACAGCAATGGGTTTTCTTTTATTGCATAATGCTTGAGAGCATAAATTCTGGAGCTTAGCAGCCAAGGTTTGATCCCAGCTCTGCTGCTTATTAGCTGTGAAACCACAGACAAGTTACTTAACCTCTCTGCTCCAGTGTCCTCATCTGTAAAATGAGAATAACGATTGTACTCACTGTATCAACCTAAATAGAATAAAGTATGCTATGGTAACAACCCTAATGCCTCAGTGGCTTAAAACAGGTTTTTTTGTTTTTTGTTTTTTTTTTCTTGTCACATTACATGCTCATCACAGGTTGGCTAGAACTCAGCTCTGTGCTACCTCCATGACCCAAACTGCCTGTGCAAGCACTACCTGGCTCAATGCTAGTTGCCCCAGTAGCAAAAAGAACATTCTTCATGGTCTAATATTGGTAATTAACTCTTTGGCCTAGAAGTAACACAAATCACTTCTGCTTACACAGACTAGTCACCCAACCCCTCCCAGCCAGAGGAGTCCAAGAAGTGCAACCCTGTCATGTGCCCAGGAGGTGGAGAGGCAAAAAAGACACCTCTCTCATAGGGCCATCAGGATGACTGAAGGACTTAATGTTTATAAAGCACTCGGAAAAGCACCTGGCATCTAGCTACATCCTACATAAGTGCTGGTTGCTGTTGTTGTTACTGTTATTATTATTTTATTAAATTGAATGAATCCACATTTTTGTGGAGGCCATTCTAAAGTCATACTTCAGGTATCTCCTAATCCACCTGAATCTGGGTAAATGCTTCATGCTAGTTGTTTTACTGTTCTCCTTTAGCTACCAAAGAGTGCCAATGTCCCATGGTGTAGACCCTTATCTATCTTCAGTACAAACATAGGGCAGCCCACAGGATGCCCCCTCCAGCCTCACTTGTCTCCATGTGGCTTCTGCAGCCCAGCTGGATCCCAAAAGGCAAACGCAGGGTAGCAGCCAAAAGGAAATGAACCCTAGTAACTTCTAGGTTTTGAAGGCTGTGAAGATCCCAGTTCTAACTGTGTTTCATACAAAAATATTTATGCTTCAAGCTGTAGCATGCAAACAGCAATCTGCATTTATCAGTTTCAGATGCCAATTTCCTCCAGCTCTGGTTCTCCTTTGTGTTATATAAACAAATCTCAACCATCTGGACCACAACGAGCGACACTGAAGTATGTGCTCTCTCCTTGCAAAAGCACCAAATCAAAATACAGTCTCACAGAATTCTGCCTCACAGAACACTGGCGTGAACATCATGGCCCTCATGGAGCTGTTTTTTTGTTTTGTTTTTCAAAAAAAAAAGCTCCTTAGGTGTTAGAATTTAAATAGATGAGCAAAGATGAGCATGTCAGGATATTCATCCCTTTCATAAACAGAGACAAATATAATCAGAAGAGCATATTCCATATCTTGTACTATGGGCCATCCAATTCTGTATCATCCAAATTACCTCAAAAAGGAAAAGAATTTAGGGTAGTGTTTCAGAACTTTGGGAAAACACAGGAGAGCTTTCTGCAAGCCTTGTTAATGATAGTTAGAAATCGAAAGCTGTAATTCCTACTCAAATAAGAAAGTTAAGAGTTGGATTCGCCTCGCCAACAACTAACAACAACAATAACAAGGAAATTAAAATGCATACTTCATAATAATGACAAGAAACAAGGTAAACTCAAATTCACCAAAATCAAGAAACAATGATTTCAAACAGAACTATACCAAAACAGGTTACACATGTAAATACCTACCCACCTGGACCTCCAAAGTGAACACTAACCATCATTTCTGACATCTCATCTTCCTGACATAATTCCAGGCTGCCGAAGACATCTTCAAATATTTTAAAGACAATCACTATTGCCAGCCTTGGCTGTAAGCAAATACAAAGAGTGCTGGAAACACTTCCTTCTCTTCTGCCTAAAGATATCTTCCACCAATTTAGCACAGTGCCTAAAATGTTCACCCTTTGGGAATAACAGCCATCATCCAGCTATAGTCATGAACTCCAAACCCTGTGAAAAGAATATCCTGAGAGAATGGGGCACAAGACAACTGATGGTTAATTTTGGGTGTCAGCTTGGCTAGACCACGGTGCCCAGTTGTTTCGTCAACACCTAGTCTAGATGTTGCCATGAAGATATTTAGATGTGGTTAACATTTACAATTATTTGACTTTAAGGCAGAGTACCCTCCATAGTGTGAGTGGGCCTCATCCAATCAGTCGAAGGCTTTAAGAGCCCTGATAGTGCAGTGGTTAAGAGATACAGCTGCTAACCAAAAATGTGGGCAGTTCAAATCCACCAGCCACTCCTTGGAAACCCTATGGGGCAGTTCTACTCTGTCCTATAGGGTCCTTATGAGACGGAATCAGCTCCACAGCAAGGGGTTTGGTTTTTAGTTTATATATGTCTATAAATATGTATGTATGTATGTACAGATATCCTACTGGTTCTGTGGTTCTGTTTCTCTGGAGAACCCTGACTGAGATAATAGTGGGGGAAAAAAAAAATGACAGTCAAAGGGAAGGCTTTAAAGTTCAGTATCTTGAAGGAAAATTCGTGGCAGTGAAAATGCGGAGCCATCAGGCTCCCCAAACACTTGATTCACTTTTTCTAGAGCCCCAGTAATCCTGCCTCTTGTCTATTGTCAGCTCATTTCGTATCTGATTATCTTGCTTCCTCGACCTTAAACTGTGTATGTATAATTAAATCAAAACTGAATTTAGATCAGATTACTGAATATTCTAGAAATGCTATGAATGGGGGCTTTAAAATCACACTAAGGTGGAAGGCTTTCTGCCTGATTTAATAAGTGTAATTACATATAGACATAGGTCAATTATAAAATTCATTTCCATAGCTACAAATAAATAATCTAAATAATTTAAAACTGGTTCCATTCACTGTATCTTATTTATTTCTACTCAGTATTTGATCAAGTTTATTTCAAAACCTAGGGCCATTTCTCAAGCTGCTATGCACCAATTTTATATACAAATTGAGAATAATTTATAATCCATTACTCAATCAGAGAAGGAGACCTGGTGGTGCAGTGGTTAACTGCTCGGCTGCTAACTGGAAAGTCAGTGGCTCATACCCATCAGCCACTCCTCAGGAGAAAGATGTGGCAGTCTAATTCCATAAAGATTACAGCCTTGGAAACTCTATGGGACAGATCTATAGCGTGGCTATGAGACGGAAATCAACTCTATAACAGTGAGTTTGTTTGTTTGTTATAATTAAGTCATAGATCAGAATATCACAGACTGCCGTGAATTATCCCCAGGCCTCTATTCTTCTATGTACCCAATTCTGCTTTAATGATCAGCCATTCTTGAGCAGCACTCTTAAATGAGACTGGGAGGATGAATAAGGAAGACCAAAGAAGAATTGACACCTTTGAATCGTGGTGTTGATGAAGAATATTGAATATACCATGGACTGCCAAAAGAACAGACAAATCTGTCTCGGAAGAAGCACAACAAGAACGCTCCTCAGAACCAAGGATGCCGAGACTTCATCTCATATACTTCGGACATGTTATCAGGAGGGATCATTTGGACATGTTATCGGGAGGGATCAGTCCCTGGAGAAGCACATTGTGCTTGGTAAAGTAGAGAGCGAAAAAGAGGAAGACCCTCAGCAAGATAGATTGACACAGTGGCTGCAACAATGGGCTCAAGCATAGCAACAATTGTAGAGGATGGCGCCAGACCTGGCAGTGTTTCGTTCTGTTGTACATAGGGTTGCTACGAGTCGGAACCAACTCAACAGCACCTAACAACAACAACAATTGTTTCCATCTACAGAGAAGTATCTAAGCAGGAAAGAATAAAAGCTCCCATTAAACCTCAAAGGAAAACGATTTTAATTGCTGATATTTAGATAAATAGATGATAGAATAAGAAATTTTTTTTTTTTAGAATAAGAAAACACGGAAGCTTAGCTCAGAGCTGATGTCAGGTACATTTCATAGAAAATTACTTGTCCTTAGTAAGTTAAAATTTGTTTTATAACCTGATTACAACCAAAAAATAAAATTGCCAGTTTCTTTCAAAGGGATCATATGTCATTTTCTTACTTCAAATAGTCTGGTGATCATAGCGCTTGAAACTCACATCACGTATAATTCCCTGGATTTCAAGCTATTTTCAACCCATCATTTTAACTGTTCGACTCCAAAACAATAGCATTATAAAAGTATCTTTAAATGGCTTGAAATAATTCCTAAATCTCTGGGATAGCCTTCTCAGCGGCTATCAGGATTGCTTACGAGAGTAATAAAATCCAGAAATCAGACTTTCAGGAATCTTACTCAGACAACAAAGTCTGAACTTCACCAACTGGCAAAATAAGCATGTGTTTGAGAAACAGCAATCATAAATCGTACCCCTGCATGTCAAGGAGAACCACAGATTTTAATTTAGAAAAAAGGCCCTTCCACCTTTGATAAAAATGCTGCTCGTGTTTTACAACATGGTATGATAATGGATATTTATAACTATGGATCCATATTCACAAGAAAGGGTTTGATTCATTCAGATCCATCAATTAAAAGGACAGAGAAATCCTGAATAAACTTCAGAAAGATCTCTAAATGTAGTATTTACTATGATTTTTAAGAGACTTAAATCAAGTTTGTCTCTTAAAATGGGAAGCTTCATTTTCTGGAAAATACTTGTATACAGTCAACCTCATTCCCCGGTAATTTCAAATCAAGGAGCTGCCACTGTCTTTCAAATTCTTACAACACACACATTGCAATACCACCCACGGTGATATCAGTGAGCGAAGTAGTACTCAGATGACCAACCAACTTATTTTCTCCAGGAACTGCTTCGGGATGTGGGTCACAATTTACGATGCTATTGTTAAAACATCCATCAAACCGTAGGAAAGGTGGGGAAGGGGAGAGAGCTTGTGCTGTTTGGAGAAAGGCAAATTATGGTTTTGGCAAAAAGGGGAAAATAAAACTTGTAAGGGTTTAAGACATCTGCTTTCTAGCCCAAGGGGTATGTCCTGCAATCTGTATTCCTAACAGCACTTGTTTTTCTTAGACAGACCTACGTGTCCCAGAGGACTAGAACTGATTGAACACAATCTCATGTACAACCTCGTCATGTGTACTTCTGATGTTAGCTGATAATATGACAGGCTTTTCTTTTCCTCCCATGCATGCCAAGAATAAAGCCAACTAACATATTCAAAAACTTCAAAACACCAACTACGAATTAGCAATGGAAATATTTTGAAATGCTGCCACATCTCCCCGTGTTTCGGGAGTAGGAAAGGCTTCTTACCTTACTCTCCTCTCCTTCAAACACTGACTGGTGAACGTTGCATGCAAACAATGAGTTGGGAAGGTCATTGAAGTCAGTGATTGCTTGAAAGGCTTCCTCTGCGAAACACTGAGTTATAGCCCAGTCTCTGTCGATGCAGCAGAGTAAGAAAAGTCCTCCGTCCTCTGGGATGTGCCCCTGCTGCCCAGGGTTCCTCATGCCGATGAAATAAGATTCTCCCCTCATCCCTGAAGATACAAAGACAGATATGTGGTAGAGTAGAACACTATCCCTTAACACTCAGAGCTAAGGTTGTGGTTCTGAACTGTCTGGGGCAGAGCAAGGAGCGTGATTAGGAGAGGCAGGTGTGTTTCGAAGAGGGAAGACCCAGAAAGTTTGCATTATCCCCTTGATTCCTAAATCACAATTTGCCATGCAGCTCTGCTTCTGGGCAAGGGTCTGCTTAGTGCTACGGTCAAAAAAAGCACTTATCTAGGATAAGCGTTGGAGGCCTGGGGCTCTAGACCAGCTCCCAGCGTTTACTGGACTTGGGACCTGGAAAAGTCATATACATCCTCTGAGTTTTTGTTTCCTCTTGTTTACCATATGGATGATGAGGCCTAAACTATTATTAGAATCAAATGGGCTCAAATAAAAATGCAAGTGGGGAAGTGTTTTGATAAGTTCCATGCTGTTAGTTGTTTTTGAGTCATGGCAACCCCATGTGTGCAGAGTAGAACCGCCCCATAAGATTTTCAAGGCTTTGCCTTTAGGAAACAGATTGCCAGGCCTGTCTCCCAAACCGCCAACCTTTCAGCTAGTAGTTGAAGTGCTTTGATAAGTTATGTAATGAATTCTAATACCACCACCTCCATCACCACCACCACTGCTATAACTGCCTCTCATTTTCTGAGTGCCAGGCATTGTTCTAAATGATTTACATGTATTAACTTGCCTATTTAATCTCCACAATACCCTGCGAGGTTGGTACCAGTATTATTCTCACTTTACGATGGGAAAATTGAGGAGCAAAGCGATTTAGTGACTTTTTCAAAGTCAACGAAAACTTGATGGGGCTATGATTAAAACACAGGATGTCTGGCACCAGAGCTCACTTTCCGCTACCATAGAAATAAAACCAAATCCACTGCTGACCAGTCGATTCCAAGTCATAGAGACCCTACACCGGTAGCCATCAAGTCAATTCCGACTCACAGTGACAGAGTAGAACTGCCCCATAGGGTTTCCAAGGAGTACCTGATGGATTCGAACTGCTGACCTTTTTGTGAGCAGCCGTAGCTCTTAGCCACTACACCACCAGGATTTCCAGAGACCTTATAGGACAGAGTAAAACTGTCCCATGGAGTTCCCAAGGATCGCCTGATGGTTTCAAATTGCCAACCTTTTGGTCAGCAGCTGTAGCTCTCAACCACTACGCCACCAGGAATAAAGTAGATTAAAATTAGTGGGAGTCTGTATTTAAGGAAGAATGACCTACTTCATCACCACCTGAGTCTCGATTATGGTAACTCTACTAGTTTATCCTTTCTTGGGATACACACACACACATACATCCTATTCTCTCTGGGATAATTACTCCAAGTTACTTTTAAACCAGGTCCTGATCTTGAAAAATCAGTACTCTCTTGGTTAATCCATGGTACACAGGTTCCTCTCCCTCACATCCTCTATGAGCCTTTCCTGTATTAATATGCTAGCTGTGCTCAGTCATTCTATTATTTCCTCACCCCTTATGTCCATCATTGTACACAACTGCATCCAGCTGAAGGGTTTTTTTTTCACCTTTTGATACTGGCGCACAGTTTACCGGATTTGGCTCGTCTTCCCAAATATTTCAAGGGCAGTATCTATTTTTTTTTTCTTTTGCATTTATTTTCATGCTTATCATACAATCCTGTTCAAAGCTCAATCATTTGAGGCTCTGAGGGTGAAATAACTTGCCTGGGGTTACAGAGGTAAGACAGACTGACAATCATGACATGGCTGAGTCATCTTTAGTAAGCTCCTTTTTCCCAGATCTCAGCATCACAGAACCTCAGAGTACAGGACAGGAAGGTGGGTCACTCTGTTCTCATGTAGTTTAGTTAGACACAAATTCAGGAGCCCTGGTGGTGCAGTGGTTCAGAGCTACAGTTGCTAACCAAACTGTCAGCAGCTTGAGTCCACCAGTCGCTCCTTGGAAACCCTAGTTCTACTCTATCCTATAGTGTTGCCCTGAAGCAGATTGACTCGACAGCAACAGCTTTACTGTTTTTTAGGCAAATATGTGTTTCTGTTTACATCTCTCTTGAACTCTGAAGGTATCAAGGTGATGAGGTTCCAGTTTTTGTTTGATTTTCTCCTATAAACAAAGCCCAGGTGGGAGTTTGATAAACAGTACTTGATGGTGGTAATGCATTACATGTAAAATCTTAGACCTAGTTGGAATAGGAACCAAAAATTAAAGAATTTGAGGCAAGAACTCTAAAATTAGATCACTGTAACTGTGGTAAACAGAAATTTTATTCTATATAAAATGTGACAGAACCATTCCTGTATTCTAAAGTTCTTAGAACTCCAATTAATACAACATTTTCTGTATTTAAATCAACAAAATAGTTGTTCTAAATAAAAATATGAAACATGTTTTAAGCTATGGTTTATCCTATAAGTAATCCAAAATACGTGAATATATTAATTAGAAAGAAAAATTGAATAACATTAATAGGAAGATAATTCAACTGCTGATATTGTCAATGAAATATTCATATACATTTATTTTCCTTCATATTCATTTATGGTGTTGCTTTAGATATTTTCCTATAATACACATAAAAACTATCACTTATTATTGTTAGAGTGCTGTTATTTTAACTGCAAAAAAATTACGAAAAGTATTAGAATAACACTATTTTCATGAGTAGACTATTTAAAAAAAATTTTTTTGATAATGAAATCAGTCTTCCACTAGCATGACATATAAACATTAAGTGTCAATTTTGATTTTATTTTTAATCCTGTCTCTCATATACTAAAAAAGTTTAAATGAGTCAAATCTGATCCTAAAATGTTCTTATATGTGTTCTGAGGAAAATGTTTCAATTATTCTTCTTCCACAAAGAAACTGAAAGCCGTTGCTGAACAAATTAGTTAAGTAGACCAAATATTAAGCCTCACCCAGGACTCATTTTAATCTACTCAAATAGCCTTAACTTCTGTTCTAAGCTGTAACAATATGATTACCTTCATGGGACTTTATTTTAAGCTCATTACTTTCAGTAAAGATCTAAAAGGTGACAGCATTTTTTTTGGCAAACAACGCTATTCTCCTCATATGAGGTAATACTTCGGAAGTCAGAACTCTAAACAAAGAAATTCTGATATGTCTTGCAGTTCCAGTACTGACTGACCTCATAATTTACAGAAGTCAATTCATCATTCTGTGACTCAGTTTATTCTTTAAAACAAGGACAATAACATCTATCTACCTCCCTTAGCAGTGTAGGAGGCAGGGAAATGAAACAGGAATGGGAGAAGTGATCAAAGTCAGTATTATCTACTACATAAATGGATACATAATATGAAATACTATAAAATCCTGTCGTTATGATAATCACAGAGCAAGGTGATTACGCTTCAGTATTACCATTAATCTTTAGTGGACCCAAACAAACCAAAAGAAAAGGAGACTGAAGACTAAACCAGTTGTCTGTGAGTCGACCCCTACTTATGGCGAACCCATGTGGTTTAGAGTAGGACTGTGCTCCCTAGGGCTCTCGATAGCTAATTTTTCAGAAGTAGATCACCAAGCCTTTTTTCCAAGGCAGCTCTAGTGGAACCTGAATCTCCAGTTTTCAGTTAGCAGCCAAGCGTATTAACCATTTACATCACTAGGGACGACCCCCTGAGGATGGAAAAAAAACGAACCCACTGTCATGGAATCAACTCTGACTCATTGAGACTCTATAGGACAGAGCAAAACTGCCCGGCAGGGATTCCAAGGCTGTAAATCTTTACAGAAGCAGACTGCCACATCTTTCTCATGTGGAGCTGCCGGTGGGTTCAAACCACCAACCTTCCTGTGAGCAGCTGACTGCTTAACCACTGCACCACCAGGGTTCCTTGAAGATGAAAAAAAAAAAGCAAAAACAAAACCTGTTGCCGTCGAGTCTATTCCAATACATGGAGACCCTACTGGACAGGGCAGAACTGCCCCATAGTGTTTCCAAGGAGCGCCTGGTAGATTCCAACTGCTGACCGTTTCATTAGCAGCCACGGAACTTAACCACTACACCACCAGGGTTTCCTGAAGATGAAAAAAAAAAAAAAACCAAACCCATTGCCATCGAGGCAATTCTGACTCATAATAACCCTATAGAACAGAGTAGAACTTCCCCAAAGAGCTTTCAAGGAGTGCTTTGTGGATTCGAACTACCAACCTTTTGGTTAGCAGCCATAACTCTTAACCATTACACCACCAGATGAAAAGAACCCCCTGATAAAGAAATGTAAAGCCTGTACAACCCAAGCTAACTAGTTTACCTTCTGAAGTTAATGTTAAATACCCTAACCATGGAAACCCTGGTGGCATAGTGGTTAAGTGCTACAGCTGCTAACCAAAGGGTCAGCAGTTCAAATCCGCCAGGCGCTCCTTGGAAACTCTATGGGGCAGTTCTATTCTGTCCTATAGGGTCGCTATGAGTCGGAATCGACTTGATGGCACTGGGTTTGGTTTGGTTTTGGATTCTAACCATTGTTTAAGAAAACTCTGAGGCAGTCACTGCCTGCATAGCATAAGAAGACTTGCACGTGTCATCTTTATTTCTAAATCTAAGGTTGGTTATCCAAACAGGAGAGCTGCCTTAAACTCAACAGGCAACTCTTCTGGATGAGGTTTCCAACTTCTCCCATAGCCCATGAATACCGTGTTCCCTGAGTGCCCTGCATAGCCTTCTCTCATCAATTATAGTACTTATCACCCCACACTGTGATTACTACTTTATTAGTCTGTATCTCAAACCAGACTGGCATTTCCTGAGAACAGAGACTGGGCCATGTACGTCGGTGTATCTTTAGCCTGGCACATATGTAAAATCCTCAAAATGAGGTTGACTGAATTAGTCAATTATATAAAAAAGAGTCATTTTCAGAAATACTTGGTTACAACGACCAACTTAAAATTATACACTAAAATAAACAATACACTATTTTAAATTTATATACTAATAAAAATGATCCTTTCATTTAAGGTTTAATTTATATTATAAAGTGTAATTTTATAAATGAAAGATAGCAAGGATCCCCCAAAGGATTCCTAGCTAAACCAAAAAAACAAAAACAAAACATTGGTGTATACTAGCTATAATAACATATAACAAATTCTTGATTATACAAGTTAAATATGTTCACTGAAGAAATAACTGGAAAATTAAGAAAAGTAATGCGATGGTTAATTTTATGTGCCAACTTGGTTAGGCTATGGTGCCCAGCTGTTTGGTCAAACACTAGTCTAGATGCCATTATGAAGTAGCTGCAT
The DNA here is from genome assembly GCF_030014295.1 of Loxodonta africana. NCBI lineage: Eukaryota > Metazoa > Chordata > Mammalia > Proboscidea > Elephantidae > Loxodonta > Loxodonta africana. Next base: position 109,509,016 of record NC_087342.1, read on the forward strand.
GTGATTAGATCAGTTGGCCCTAAGCTGATTACCCTCTACAATGTAGGCAGGCCTGAACCAATCAGTTGAAGGCATTAAGAGTAAAAAGGGAATTTTCCAGACTATAAATACACATTTTGCCAGAACCCTTCTCTCTTCACACTTCCCTATCTCCTGACCCATGGATTTCTGGGCACAAGACTAGCAGGAACTTCCAGCCTCTTGCCTGACCTACAGATCTTGTACTTGCTAACTCCCACAATCGCAAGGGCCAATTCTTTAACATAAGCCTCAGTCTTTCTCTCTTGCTCTCCATTTATATATACAAAAACAGAACCAATAATATATACATACAAACATATATGTTGTTAGTTGCTGTTAGTTGCCACCAAGTTGATTCCAACTCATGATGACTCCATGTGTGCAGAGTGGAACCAATCCACAGGGATTTCAAGGCTATGCCCTTTAGGAAGATCACCAGGACTGTCTTCCAAGGTGCCTTGGGGTGAGTTTGAACTGCCAATCTTTCGGCCAGTAGTAGAGTGCTTAACCATGTCTGCCACCCAGGGATTCCTCTCTATATACATAATCTTAATGGTTCTCTTTCTCTAGAGAACCCTGGCTAAGTGAGGTATAAAGAAGAAAATAAATATAAATGGTAATCATATTACCCAGAGAAAATTTCTTTGAATACTTTGTTTGCTTCCAGTGCTTTCTCTTTTATTTATTTTTTTGTAAGTATGTATGTAATAAAACATCTGCCATTTCAATATTCTCCACAGGGACAATTTAGTGACACTGTGTTCATGTAATGCAACTATCGCCATTATCCATCTCCAAATTTTTCCATCATGCTTAACAGAAGCACAATGTCTCCTAAGCAATGAGTTCCCCTTTCCAGTACTTTTTTTACATGTAAATATTTTAAATAAAATTGGGCCCAGCTGTTTAGAATCCCACTTCTATCCAGAAACAATGATATGAGAGTCATTCCCTGTATCATTACATATTCTTTGAAAATATTAATTTTAATAGCCCATACTAACCCAGTGTGTGGACCTGTCATAATTTATTTAACTGTTGTTCTGTTGTTTGACATTTGGAAAGCAGAGATTTCCAGCCACACATGCCTTTGGAAAAGAAAAATCCTTATCCACTACTAAAATATAAAGCCACCATTGGGAGAACCTCAAAACTTTATATGCTGAGAAGAGATGCCATTAGAAAATACTGGAAAGAGGTTCACAAGGACCACTTGGGTTTTAGTCCTTCACTGGAGTCCTTGGCTGGTGCAAAGTATTAACACACTTGGCTGCTAACTGACAGGTTGGAGGTTTGAGTCTACCCAGGGGTGCATTGAAGAAAGGCCTGGCGATCTACTTCTGAGAAGAAATCAGCCATTGGCAACCTTATGGGGCACAGTTCTACACTGACACATGCAGGATTGCCATGAGTTGGAGCCAACTTGAGAGCAATTGGTTGTTTTGGGGTTTTTTTGTTTGTTTGTTTGTTTGTTTGTTTGTTTGAGTAATCCTTCACTGTAAGCTGAGTACCTTCTGGGTTGTGGTTTTCATGTCAGTAAAATGGAAAAATACCACGGCCTTGTCTACTTAACAGCTCTACTATGAGCATCAAATGAGATGAAACATATGAATATCTTTTGCCACCTCCAAAATAAAATATAGATGAAAGCTATTTACTACTATTTATAGGTTCATCAAGAGCAGACCAATAGCAGAGGAAACTGGCACTCTGGAGATGGTCATCATCTATTATTGTTAACTGTGTAAGTTCGTTCCAATCTTCCAATGAATGTCCATGAGGGTTAAGCCCATTTCATGAAAATAAAAAAGAATGTTACTCGAATATTTGGTATCGGTATGGGGCTGGAGACCCCAGTAGGAAGGAAATATGTTTAAAAGGCAAAAGAGAATAATCAAAATTAAAAACAAACAGCCCCTGCCTCCCCAAGAAATATTACCAACAACAAAATAGCAGTTTATTTACACGTTACAGAATTGGTGGCAATGAGAATATAAATGATTGCATTTGCTTCCTTTTAGGAGGAGGAAGACAGGAGACAGAAAACTTTGAAGCTGTTTCATTACTTTGCTATAATGTGAAAATAATTTTTATACAAGATTCTCAAATAACTTGAGTTTCCAAGGAACACCTGGCGGTTCGAACTCCTGACCTTTTGGTTAGCAGCCATAGCTCTTAACCACTACGCCATCAGGGTTTCCTATAACTTGATAGCATTTTTTAATTAAACATTATAAAACCTAAAATGAAGACAGTATGATTCCTGTCATGAAGACTAGTCACCGGAAACACAGGGACACGTGTCCAGCATCAAAGAAGTAACCCCTGGAGAAATGTTTGCTGAATGAATAGATGAATAAATCCCCACCACCACCACCACTAAACTTGGATGACGGAGACATTATCGTGTTTCTAAACAAGGAACTAATCTTTTTAAAACCCCCAACTTTTCACTCCTAACAATCGGTTTGTATTGTGCAATTAACACCTGGAGAAGACACCCTAAAGAGATAACTGGTTCAGCTGGATATCGTTATCGTCAGAGTGTTACCAATGTGCATGAGATCCAGAGTTGTGAATTTTAGAATCCTAGAAAAATTCACTTTTCTAGGAATGGGATGTATCTCTTGAGAATGGGGAGCCATCACATTTGCCCACAGAAGGAGGCCTGGTCCAGACAGCCTTAAATTAATAGAAAGTATAAAAGGGGAGGGGGGGATCACAAATTAATGTGTGAGAGCAGCAAAGGAGCCATGGAAAGAAAAATAAAATTGCAAACACTCATGAAGAGGCTCATAACAGCTTTCCTATGAGGTAAAATAGTTCAGTCAACAGTGTGACCTGTCACCTATAAAAAAAGATCATGGCTCCTCAGAAGTGAGAGGGGAGCTGGTTAATAAGCTCTTTCTGAGTCACTTCAACATGGAGAGGCATCATGGCCAAGTCTGGGCACCAACCACTATAGAAAAACAGGAGTCCTCTCAAAGAAGGCTCTCCACCTAAGTCATGTCATCTAAGGAGCAGGCATGAAAAGAAATAACATAGGAAAAGAATAGGAAAGAAGTCTTACAGGAATTCATGGTTGTCTTCAAATTCTGAAAGATGAACTAGAATTTCCGTGTATGGAACTTATAGAGTAGAAGTCAAAGCAGGGAGAAAGAGTTCAATTTAATCAGAACAATTAGAGGTAATGTAGAATGTCCTGCCTCATGTCTTAGATAGCTCCTTGTAGACAGTGATATCCAGTGAAGAAGCTCCTTCTAACAGGTGTAATTCATCTGGGGGGATGTCAGAGGGGGAGTACAAGGACCAGGGGAATGGCTAGCTATGATTTCCTTTAAGGTTTCTTCTCACCTTGAGATTTTTAACTTTCCATGATTGAAAGAAAACACACAAGAAAAGAAGTATTTGTTTATCTCTGGGCTTAAAGATGTTCAAGAAAGGGGAACTCATAACCTTTAGAAACAAAAGCTTTCTCCAGTGTTTAAACCTTTCATTTGGACACTCATAATATGGCTGCCTATATTTGTCATCTTCCAGATTACTCAAACTAGAGAGAGAAGATGTTTATTAAAATAGGAAGTAATGATCCACAAAGGGAGAAAAATCAGCAAGACATATGAAAAGTAACTTAACTTGAGGTTTATTTTTCCTTAGACAAAAGAATGTTAAACATTCAATTCATCCAGTTTTAAATTAAGAACAGGAATATAAAACTTTTTGCAGTAAGGGCACCGAGTAGGAAAAAAAAAATGCCTGGACTCCATGTAATGGCCAGCTGAGGAGGATAAATAAGGAAATAGGATAAATGGAAATGAGTAATGAATAATTCATTTGACTTCAAGTCCAGTTTTCACTGAAAGACAAGTAAATGGATTATTGGGAGATTTGTTAGTTTAGAAGAATTTAAAAATGACAATATCACTGGGGTCTTAAGAGCTAGCAAGCAGCCATCTGAGATGCATCAATTGGTCCCAACCCACCTGGAGCAAAGAAGAATGAAGAACACCAAAGACACAAGGAAAATATTAGCTGAAGAGACAGAAAGGGCCACATAAACCAGAGACTCCATCAGCCTGAGACCAGAAGAACTAGATGGTGCCCAGCTACCACCAATGACCACCCTGACAGGGAACATAACATAGAGCCCCTGACAGAGCAGGAAAAAAATGGGGTGTAGAACTCAAATTCTAGTAAAAAGACCAGACTTAATGGTCTGACTTGGACTGGAGGGACCCCAGAAGATATGGTCCCCGGACTCTCTGTAACCCCAAAACTAAAACCATTCCCAAAGCCAACTCTTTAGACAAAGATTAGACTGGACTGTAAGACATAAAATGATACTCATGAAGAGTGTGCTTCTTATTTCAAGTAGATACATGAGACTAAATAGGCAGCTCCTGTCTGGAGGCAAGATGAGAAGGCAGACAGGGACAGGAGCTGGTTGAATGGACAGGGGATATTCGGGATAGAAAGGAGGAGTGTGCTGTCACATTATAGGGAGAGCAACTAGGGTCACATAACAATGTGTGTATAAATTTTTGTATGAGAAACTAATTTGAACTCTATACTTTCACTTAAAGCACAATTTAAAAAAAAAGAAAAAAGTAAAGATGACAATATTTGTTGAATACTAATGATAAATACTAAGAATGTTATGTTGCATTAATAAATAGCAGATAAGAAATACCTATAGTATCAGTCACAAAAGGACAAATATTGTATAATCTCACTTTCATAAAAAGACAAAAATAGGTATGCTTACAGAAATCAATGTTCTTTGGTGGTTGCCAGGGATGGGAAGGGGAAGGATGGGAATCACTCTCTAGACAGTAAACCAAACCAGACCCATTGCCGTCAAGTCAATTCCAACTCATAGCAACCCTACAGGACAGAGTAGAATTGCCCCAAAGGGTTTCTAAGGCTGCAGTCTTGACAGGAACAGACTGCCACATCTTTCTGCTGCAGAGCAGCTGGTGGGTTCAAACCACCCACCTTTTGGCACTAAGAAGTACACAAGAATAAGGGACATTACTGGTAAATGCTCCAAAATAAAATTTTGCAACAACAGCAGTGACAACTAAAAAATACGTGAGTGGTTACATAGGCTGACATGTATACATATATGTGTATAGGAAGGTATATGTGTGTACATATAATAAATCACAAAATGGTCACAGTCATGGATATTTCATAGATATAACCAAACACCTCGGAGGACTGGTTATGGGTTAGAAGGCTTAAGAACATAGTCTCATGGGACAACTCAGTCAACTGGCACAACATAATCCCTAAAGTTTATGTTCTACATCCTAGTTTCATAAGTATCATCTGGGGTCTGTGTATCTGTGAGCAGCTATCTACGGTACAGCTATAGGTGTCTACTTCTCTGGAGCAAAAGAAAAAGGAGGAAACCAAAGACTCAAAGAAGAAACTAGTCCACATGACAAACTGCCTACACGAACCATGGCATCACCTATCCTGAGACCAGGAGAATTAGATGGTGCCCGGCTACCACTGACACAGAGGCACAACAGATGGTCCCAGGTACAATGAGAGAAAATTATAGAACAAAACTCAAATTCTTAAAAAAAAAAAAAAAGGCCAGGCTTACTGGACTGGTAAAGACTAGAGAAACCCTGGAGACTAGCCCTGAGATACCATTTAAACTTCTAACTGAAACCACTCCTGGAGTCACCTTTCAGCTAAAAAACAGAATGGCTCATAAAATAAACAGTATCACCCAGGAGTACTGTATTCCTTTAAAAAAAAAAAAAAAATCATCTATATGAGACCAAATGGTCTACATTTACCCTAAAACAAACATGAGAAGGGAAGTGAGATTAATGGAAACAGAATAACCAGAATGGAAATAATGAGAATGCTGACAAAATGTGGAAAATGTAACCAAAGTCACTGAACAATACGTACAGAAATTGTTAAAATGGGAACCTAATTCGCTATGTAAACTTTCACCAAAAACACAATAAAACATTTTTTTTTTTTTTAAATTTCTTATAGCCCTGGTGGAAATCCTGGTGGCGTAGTGGTTAAGTGCTACGGCTGCTAACCAAACACTTGGCAGTTCAAATCCGCCAGGCGCTCCTTGGAAACTCCATGGGACACCTCTACTCTGTCCTACAGGGTCGCTATGAGTCGGAATCGACTCGACGGCACTGGGTTTGGTTTGGTTTTATAGCCCTAGTGGCACAGCGGTTAAGAGCTTGGCTGCTAACCAAAATGTCAGCAGTTGGAATCCACCAGCAGCTCCTTGGAAACCCTATGGGGCAGTTCTACTCTGTCCTATCAGGTAACTATGAGTCAGAATCAATTCAACTCATAGCTGATTTTTTTTTTTAATAGTTTTTTTTAAGTTGAGTATAAGGTTAAATGAATTCAGTCTCAATTTTTTAAAAATTGAACCCTATAGTTTTTCAGTGTTTAAAATCCCTTCAGCTCTAAAACTAAGTGAGTCTGCAACAACCAAATAAGCTTATTAGAAGAAAATTTGTTTAGGAATAGCAATAACCATTTTACAGTTAAATCATGTCCTCAACTTTCATTTCTGAACCAGTCTTATTGATGAGGTCCTTTTTTTTTTTTTTTCCAATCGCAGTTTAAATGAAAGTTTACAGAACAAACTGGCTTCTCGTTAAACAGTTAGTACACGTACGGTTTTATGACATTGGTTAACAACCCCACGACATGTCAACACTCTCCCTTCTCGACCTTGGGTTCCCTATTACCAGCTTTCCTGTCCCCTCCTGCCTTCTAGTCCTTGCCCCTGGGCTGGCGTGCCCTTGAGTCTCATTTTGTTTTATGGGCCTGTCTAATCTTTGGCTGAAGGGTAAACCTCAGGAGTGACCTGATGAAGTCCTTTGAATGCTCTTTTGGCATTTTAATAATTAGACCCTCTTTGGGGTTAGACAGTCTTTTTGCTCATTTTTGTCTATCTTATAGGGAGATTGCAGTATAATATTAGTTACAACAAACCATCCCAGCCATCCTGAGCTACAAAGGAGAAACATGATATTCTTAGGCTGTGCTCCATAAAAACCCATTAGAGCTCTCTCTGAAATATAATGGAGGCTATTTAATTCAGCTGCAGAATTTTCACACCTGCCGAGCTGTGTGAACCTCATGCTATTCTTGATACCATTTGGGATCGGTCCTGTAAGAATCAAGAGCATGCAGTTTTCAACTCATGGTTTTCAAAGCAAATTATCCACATTCCTCATTCATGGCTCCCTTGAGGACACCTTCTGAAGCCATTGTTCACCTTCAGCTCCCACGGGACAATAATTCAATTAATTTAGTTCCCTGAGGAAGCAGCATCTTATGAATTTTTAAGAAGTTAAAAAAAAAAAAAACTTCAAGTTGTTTCCATTGTCTTCTTTGGCAGTTGATTCTGTAGCAGTGATAGAACTTGCTAATGTCTTTACACCTGTGTGATTTTAACACTCATGCTCCCTCAGGAGGATGTGAGGATCTGCATATTCCTTCAGTGGACTCAATAAAAAAAAAGCAAGACCCTCATACTTCCCCAAGATCAGATGCAACAAGCAGATAGAATATTTGTATTCCATTCCCAAAAACGTAACGGATGGACATTAGCAAGAGAAGGTGTTTCAAACAGGCTTGGAGAAAGAGAAGAGAGTCAGGTAGGGGAAATGCCATCATTTATGAGGGTTGGGGTGGTGGGAGGGTTGTTCTTAAAGACAGGAAAATCTGCCTCTACAATAAAATGACCAACAAAGAACCAAAGATTTATTAAACAAAACAAGCAATACTGGAGCACTCATCCAAAAGAGAAGAGGTTTGGTCTATGTATTAGGCAAGGTCCCAGCAGGAAACAGATGCCACGCTCAAAACGGATCATTTGAACAGAGTCTAATAAAGGGACTGTTTACAAAGGTGTGGTCAGTGTAGAGGAAAACCGCAAGAGACAGTGCAAAACCCTGGGCTATTACTATCCCTAGACCCGAATGGGCCAGAAGAGGGGAGGGGCTTCTAGAACCTGGAGATACAAGGTCTGTATGGGAAGAGCCTCTGACAGGAGCTGAGATCTTTGGTTGAGGGATGCCACTAACCCACAGTGGTACCACAAAGAGGGTGCCAGCAGAATAAACATCCCAACCTTGCTCTCCTTCTCTGGTCTCCTGCTGGCACCTTCCATGGACCAAACCCAGCTGGAAACCAGAGGGCAAGGGAGCCAGGTGATAAGGAGCATATGTATCAGCCTCTTCGGCACAGGGCAGGACAGAAAAGCATAGAGAGTGGATCTCTGGGATCAAATGCAAATACCAAGCATAGTCTTTATAAAACGATAATAGCCTAGACATCTGTTAGGTAAATTTCAATAGTACTTGGTTTTATAAACGTAAACCTGAGTCATGTGTAAATTGACAGCCCAGATCAGGGCTTGTATAATGTAGCTACCATCTCTGCATTTTTTCTTAGGAATAAAAGCATAAAAGAGGAATGAGTGGCTCTGTGCATCCTACAGGGTATTTGCATGCTGTGTGGGAGACAGATTCTCTCTGGAACCCTGCTTAGTTGGAGAAGACCATCCTTTCATTATTGCTATAAGAAGAAACTCAAAAGAAGCCCAAAAGCCTCTGGAGGAGCCAGGCAATTATATGCAAAATAATTTTTCACAGGAGGGTGACACTTCAAAAGTGAGCAGCAAAGCAGGTGAAGGTTGCTATGGCAGCCAAAGTAAGATTTCTCCTGTCATCTTTCACCTTCTGTTTTCAGATGGGGCATGGGGTGCTGAGGAGACATAACATCGGTAAGGTCGATACTTTTTGAACTGAAAAGAAAAAAAGCAAGGAGTGAGAGACACCGCAGCTTCGAGGAAAATTCAGCCAAGGAGGATCTGGTAGAAAAGGAAAGACAGACTAGAAGGATGCCTGGGTGTGTGTGTGGGGACAGCTAATCAGAACTCATTAGGAAGCCAAGGAGGCAGGTTTACACTTTCTGATTTAAGATTAGCAGATAACAAACTGCCTGACTGTAGGAACTTTTAATGCAAAGAGGTTCCAAGGAGGGAAGGAGGAAGAGACAGATAAATATCCCGATCTTAGTACCCAGAATACAGTATGCCATTTTTTTCCCCTCAAATAGAGATAAATGTCTCTTTCATATTTAAAATCTTCCATAACTTACTACGACTACCACCAGTTGCCATCAAGTCAATTCTGACTCATGGCGACCCCATGTGTGTCAGAGCAGAACTGTGCTCCATAGGGTTTCCAATGGCTGATGTTTCAGAAGCAGATTACCCAGCCTTTCTTTCGAGGTGCCTATAGGTGGACTTGAACTGCCAACCTCTTGGTTTGCAGCCAAACACATTAAACATGTGTACCACTTACACTCCCCATAACTCCCTAAAAAAAAAAAAAAAGAAAACTCCCTAGGATCTATTAAATAAAAACAGCTCATTAGCCCAACAAACCATGACACTCACAAGAAGATGAGTCTCCCTGTTCAAACTTATCTATTCCCTCATCAGTGTTGAGTAAAGATTCAGAGGTCTCAGCATCAAGCTTTAGCTCTATCAGTAACAATAATGTTAATAATAATAACAACAGCAAACAATTATTAAGTGCTTACTTTGCTCCCAGAGCTTTATCTATATCAAACTGATACATAGCTGTGTGGCCTTGGCCAATTTACTTAAGCTTTCTTCTCTTCTAAGCCTTTCTCTTGCTAGTCCCCATCCCCACCTATCAACAGTCCACTAATCCTCAAGGCCATGTCTGAAGCCACTGCCTTCAAATCCAACTGTGAGCCCCACCTAGACAAGATGAGATGGCCCCTCACTGAGCCTTGTTGTTCTGTGTTTGTACCTCTCGGGACAGTTGTCATGCTGTGCCTTTCTTTGTGCTTTTCTCATTCTTATCTTCCACTCAATGTTTATTGCCCCTATAGCTGCTAATACAAGATCTTATACTTGGAAGGTCCAAAACCTGCTGCCTTTGAATCGATTCCAACTCACAGTGACCCTACAGGACAGAGTAGAACTGGTCCACAGGGTTCCCAAGCCTGGAATCTTTATGGTAGCAGAAGGCCACATCTTTCTCCTGTGGAGCAGCTGGTGGGTTTGAACCGCCAACCTCTCGGTTAGCAGCTGAGCACTTAACCACTGTCCCACCAGGGCTCCTACTTAGAAAGTAACCACTGATAGTTCTTCAACTAAGTGAAATTCAAGGAGTTCTGATTTTGACTCTCAACTCTCCAACTTACTAGCTATGTGACCTTGGGCAAGTCACTCAACCTCTCTGTGTTCTGTTAGCTCACCTGTAAAGTATGGATAACAAGAATATATACCTCATAGTGCTATTTTGAGTATTTAATAGCTAATACATGTAAAGCACTTAGAACAATGACTAAGATACACTGTGTGCGTTGAATAAATGTTATAGCACAGTGGTTAAGAGCTCGGCTGCTAGTCAAAAGGTCGGCAGTTCAAATCTACCAGCTGCTCCTTGGAAACTCTATGGGGTAGTTCTGCTCTGTCCACTAGGGTCCCTATGAGTAGGAATCAATCCTATGGCAATGGATTTTTATTTTTAATAGGAGTCTTTGGTGGTGCAATTAACATACTTGGCTGCTAACTGAAAGACTGGAAGTTCAAATCCACCCAGAGGCACATTGGAAGAAAGGCCTTGTGATCTACTTCTGAAAAATAGGTCGTTAATCAACTACAAAAAGACAAACAACCCAATTAAAAATTGGGCAAATGATATGAACATGCACTTCACTAAAGAAGATATTCAGGCGACTAACAGATACATGAGGAAATGCTCTCGATCATTAGCTGTTAGAGAAATGCAAATTAAAACTATGATGAGATTCCATCTCACTCCAACAAGGCTGACATTAATCCAAAAAACACAAAATAATAAATGTTGGGGAGGCTGTGGAGAGGTTGGAACTCTTATACACTGCTGATGGGAATGTAAAATGGTACAACCACTTTGGAAATCGATCTGGCGTTTCCTTAAAAAGCTAGAAATAGAACTACCATATGACCCAGAAATCCCACTCCTCGGAATATATCCTAGAGAAATAAGAGCCTTTACACAAACAGATATATGCACATCCATGTTTATTGCAGCACTGTTTACAATAGCAAAAAGCTGGAAGCAACCAAGGTGTCCATCAATGGACAAATGGATAAATAAATTATGGTATATTCACACAATGGAATACTACGCATCGATAAAGAACAGTGAGGAGTCTGTGAAACATTTCATAACGTGGAGGAACCTGGAAGGCATTACGCTGAGTGAAATTAGTCAGACACAAAAGGGCAAATATTGTATAAGACCACTATTACAAGATTTTGAGAAATAGTTTAAACTGAGAAGAACACATTCTTTTGTGGTTACGAGAAGGGGGAGGGAGGGAGGGGAAGAAACAGGCATTCACTAATTAGATGGCAGAAAAGAACTACTTTAGCTGAAGGGAAGGACAACACTCAATACAGGGGAAGTCAGCACAACTGGACTGGACCAAAAGCAAAGAAGCTTGCTGAATACTTCGAAGGTCAGCGGAGCAAGGGCGGGGGTTTGGGGACTATGGCTTCAGCGGACATCTAAGTCAACTGGCAAAATAAATTCTATTAAGAAAACATTCTGCATCCCACTTTGAAGTGTGGCATCTGAGGTCTTAAATGCTAACAAGCAGCTGTCTAAGATGCATCAATTGGTCTCAACCCACCTGGAGCAAAGGAGAATGAAGAACACCAAGGTCACAAGGTAATTATGAGCCCAAGAGACAGAAAGGGCCACATGAACTAGAGACTACATCATCCTGAGACCAGAACAACTAGATGGTGCCCGGCCACAACCGATAACTGCCCTGACAGGGAGCACAACAGAGAACCCCTGAGGGAGCAGAAGAACAGTGGGATGCAGACCCTGAATTCTCATAAAAAGACCAGACTTAATGGTTCAACTAAGACTAGAAGAATCCCAGTGGTCATGGTCCCCAAACCTTCTGTTGGCCCAGGACAGGAACCATTTCCAAAGCCAACTCAGCAGACGTAGATTGGACTGGACAATGGGTTGGAGAGAGATGCTGATGAAGAATGAGCTACTTGCATCAGGTGGACACTTGAGACTATGTTGGCATCTCCTGTCTAGAGGGGAGATGGAAGGGTAGAGGCGGTTAGAAACTGGCAAAAGGTCATGAAAGGAGAGACTGGAAGGACGGAGTGCGCTGACTCATTAGGGGGAGAGTAAGTGGGAATATGTAGTAAGGTGTATATAAGTTTATATGTGAGAGACTGACTTGATTTGTAAACTTTCACTTAAAGCACAATAAAAATTATTAAAAAAAAAAAAAAATTGGCCGTTAAAAAACCCTATGGAGCAGTTTCTCCCTGATGTGGGGTCGCCATCAGTCCGAATCGACTCAGTGGCAACTGGTTTTTGGTTTGGTTATATTTTTAGTATTGACCGTTTCAGTTCTCAACAGGCCAATTCTATGGCTATCTCCTTCACATGGTATAGGAGCACTTCCTCTCCTTCCTAGGGTCACAGTTCTTTTTACATGTAGAGAGGCAGTACAGTATAGTGGCAGAGGCGTTGGCTTTGGAGTTGGTCTGTCAGGTCTGAATGCTGGTGCTGCCACTTTCTAGTTGTCTGACCTATGACATATTAATGAACCTCTCTGGGCACTGACCATTATGGTACTGATTTCATACGGTTCTTACATAGATTAAGTGAGATTAAGTGAGTTAGATGTCCCAAAAATCCCAAAATTTTTGGTGGGTTCTCTGTTTTTCAGCTCTTTAGAAGAGGCTGCACTTCTACGGTGAGAAATGCAAGAGCTTTGAAGTCAGACAGACTCGGGTTCAAATCTCTGCTCCCCATTCACCACTGACTGACCACAGTGGTCAGTGCACCACAGACTGGTGGGTGCAGCTGGGATCTAAAGTCTAGGTCTGACTCTTCCTTCCCCAATGTTTTTGCTTTGTGACTTAGGCAAGTTAGTTATGCTCACTAAGCCTCAATTTCTGGAATTATAAATCGGGCTATTGAGAAATCCAAGTGGGATAATCCAGGTCAAGAGCTGCAACTATAATCACTAAAGAAATGCTAGCATTTGCTATGGTCACTTGCTTTCACATGTTAATCTTATGGTCCATTGCAATTTAACTATTACCTATTCTCCAGTAACTGTTTACTATCCAATAAAGACATATCTAAGTGTTAAGCTCAGGGTATGACATGACTTTAGGCCAAGAATAAGGATCACCATCCTAAACCCTTCAGTTTTGTCAGCCCATATATTTAGCTTTCTATTGTATGTTCCCTGCTTCAGTTCAATGTGCTAGGCTTCTAACCAAAAGGTTGGAGGTTCGAGTCCACCCAGAGGCACTTCAGCATAAAGGTTTGGTGATCTACTTCCAAAAAATCAGCAATTAAAAACCTTAGAGAGTACAGTTCTACTCTGATACACACACTGGGTCGCCATCAGTTGGAGTCAACTCCACGGCAACTGGTGGTGGCTTTGGACTTAAGAGTTTTACTTGCCATTCTCTTTTCTTTCAGCACCCTTTGCCAACTTGGATAGAAATACCATCAGTGCTTAACTAGAGGCACCGGGGTATTTCACAGGAAGGTCTTGAGCCCACCACAGCCCCCACAGGCACCAGCAAAGTATCCCCCACTCTGCAAGGGGTGGGCTGCCTCGCTCCTTTATGCCACTGCCCTGTCTGCACACATGTTGTTATTTACAACAGTTGGCAAAGCAAACTCACTTACTGACGTTTTTTACATCTCCTCCCATGTGTTGAGCATTCTTGCTTCTTCCTGGAATGGCTGGCACACAGCTCAGCTCCAGGTCTGTGATGCTGGCCAGACAAATGGAATGTAACACAATCAGACTTCTGTCTGTCTGTCTCTCTCTCTCTGTCTCTCTCAATAATAATCAACCTAGACCCTTGCTCACCTTTAATTACCACTTTCTCAACTGAGTGACTTTCTGAGTCTCCTAGACTCTAATTGTCTCCTGCTGTGTTAGAAGAAGGCTGAGTCTTCTCTTTCTCTCATCCTTAACATTTATTCCTCCTCCAATTCACTCTTGATATGAAAGTAAGTCACTGCCCTGACTACTTCAGGTCACTTTTAAAATCCTTACCCTTTTTTTAATACCCTTTGGTTGAAGATGTTTCCTATCACACACACACACTTCTCTCAAGCCTACAGTCACACTATCTGTGAGGCTGTTACAGGAGCAAGTCAGACTACTGCACTGCAAACCCAAGCCTATCTCTTCCTCTCTAGACTGCCTACCTGCCTGCCCGCCCCAGCCTATTCAACCAAGGTCCCCAACGGAGAAGCCGTAACAGGCTGGGCAGTTGCGTAAGTGACTCCAGTTTTCCTCCACATTGTCAGAAAGACACAGCTCAGGATGATCCATAATTAGTCCCCCACTTCTGGTGCCATGTGTTGTTTACAAGAAGGAGCTGACTGAGACTCTAGCCTAGAAAAACAAACTGAAACCTTTGTTAAAGTCTTTTCTGGTCTGCTGCTGTTGGGACCAATTACTCTGAGGGGCCAATTCCCCATCTTTCTCACTCTTCCAGCAACTCATTAGGAGCCAGGGCTCATGTAGGATGATACCTGTCTTGGTAGCAATGCTTATGGGAAAGACCTACAGAGAGTCTGAGGAGAGAGGAAACAAGGAAGAACTGCCAAGTGTATTTAGTCACTGGTACACCTTTTAAGAACTGGTAACTTTATTGGCCTCTACACTGCCTTTCCCCAAAGAACATGCTTGAAATGAGGTGGGATGAGGAGAAGGTATATCATCCTTCTACTGGTTCAAAAGAGCAGAAGGAAACATTTTTATGAACTGAAACCATCATCGTGGGACCATAATAATCAAGATGGTGGCTCCACCACTGCAGCCAGCAGACTCCTGACAAGAACAGCTAGAATAGTAAAAGGGGCTTTTCCATAGAGTTAAAAGCTCTCTGCATCAGAAGAAAGCCCATTCACCTTGCTGCTCTTCTAATCAACCCTTTCACTATCCCATATGTTTAGCCTGAAAAAAGCCAACAAAACTAAAGTTTCTTATTAAAATATGAGAGCACCTGGGTGGTGCAGACAGTTAATGTGCTCAGCTGCTAAATGAATGGCTGGCAGTTTGAGTCTACCCAGAGGCACCATGGAAGAAAGGCTTGACAATCTACTTCCAAAAACTCAAGTCACTGAAAACCTTATGGAGCACAGTTCTTACTCTGACACGTATGGGTAGCCATGAATGGAGCTGATTCAATGGCAACTGGTTTTACTAAGATGTCAGAGATCAGTGTTCACCACTAGATTCCTAAAGCCTAGTCCAGTACCAGAAATGGAGCAGAATGAGAGATAAGAAACATTATTTCAGGCTTGCTAGTCTTTTTGAGAGACTATTGCTATTTGTCTCTTTATATAGTTACCAAATTGTTCCACCTTTTTGATGGCAGTGTCTGGCACATCGCAGATGCTTAAAAATATTTGTTACCACAAATCAAGGCAGTTCTTTATTTTCCCTCTTTCTACCACTTCACCCACTTTTTCACCTTCTCCACTTTTTACATTCCTTCAAACTAGCTTTATTATTTTCAGATTTTAAACAGAACCTTGATAGTTTTTTCATTTATAATGTAGAATTACTTCAAATATTCAATATGAAGCATAAAACATATAATAAGGGCTGTTGTTGCTATTAAGTGCTGACAAGTCAATTTTTGATTCATAGCAACCCCATGTGACATAGTAGAACTGCCCTCAGGGTTTTCCAGGCTGTAATCTTTATGAAAGCAGATCACCAGTTCTTTCTCCAGAAGAGCTGCTGGTGGATTCAAACTGCCAACCTTTTGATTAACAGCAGAGTGCTTAACTGTTGCAACACCAGGGCACCTGCAATAAGGGTATGAGTCTTAAAAAGTAGACTTGTGGAAGTACATAATACAAGGGAAAAGGAAAGCAAGTCTGATATACTATATAAACATGGTTTGCCCTTGGCTTAGAGGTGGCGAGGGTGAAGTCTGTCTTCAGCACGCACAGCTTCCAATCTTTATTCACTTCCCTTCTGGTGATGTCACCCTACCACACCACTAGGACACATAACCTTTAGAGTATGTCCCTTTCTATCAACTGGTCCCTCCTAATGCTGTGTCCAAAGTAAGCCGGCCAAACTCTGGCCATCCTTGCTTCTAAGGCTAGAAGTCCAAATTCAGACCACTGGCTCTACGGGAAGTCTTTCTCTCTCTCTCTCGGCTCTGGTGAAAGTTCCTTATTCCTTGGTTCCTTGGTGATCATTCCAGTTGTATTTTGTCTAAGACTCATTTGTTCATTCTTCTGACAGTCCACGGTATATTCAATATTCTTCTCCAATGCCAGAGTTCAAATGCATCAATTCTTCTGTCTTCCTTTTTTATTGTCTAGCTCTCACGTGCGTATAAAAGGTGACTGAAAATACCATGACTTGAGTGGGGTGCACCTTAGTCATCAAAGTGACATCTTTACTATCCATAAGGTTTTCACTGGCTAGTTTTTTAGAGACTGCCAGTGTTTTAGCCATTTTATTATTTATATAGGAGTGATCAGGGAACATACCTCTGATAAAGAAGGAAGGGGTAAGACGTAGATATCTGGGTTAAAGACACACCTGGCAGAGACACTAGCAGGTGTACAGACTCTGCAGCAGGAGGAGCTTCATCAGTTTGGGCACACAAGGAGGCCTCTGTGCCTACAGTACGGTGAGGAAGGGAGAGGGTAAGAAATGGGCTCAGAGGGGAAGCAGGAGGCCAGGACAGGTAGAGCCTTACAGGTCACAGACAGGACTCTGGATTTTACTCTCAGGTGGGAATCCACTGCAGGAGTTTGCACAGAGGAGTTTCATGAACTGATTTATGTTTTAAAATAATTTCTCTAGCTGCTATTTATAGAGTAGGCCAAGGGAGCAAGGATGGAAGCAGGGGACCAACTAGGAAACTATAGCAGTATCCAGGCAGAAGAAGATGGAGATACAGACCAGAGAGGCAGCAGGACAAACAGAAGAAGGCAGCAGGATTTGGGTATTTTTTAATGTACTGACAGTATTTGCTGATGGATGGGATATGGCAAAGGAAAAGATTCAAGGAAAAGCCAAGGTAAGGGCCTGAGTAACTAGAAGCACGAAGCTGCCATTGACTGAGACAGAGAACACTGTGGGAGGTATGTTTTTGTAGGGATGAAATCAGTTCAGTTTAAGAATTCCTATTACTCATCTAAGTGATGAGCAGTTGGTGCTATGAGTCCAGAGATCAGAGGAGAGGGAAATATTACAGAAGATACTTACAGCTGTGGGACTGGATAAGTGAGTTCAGTGAGAGAAGAAGTCCAAGGCCTGAGTCCTGGTAGATGTTTTAGAGAAATAATAATGGTACCATCTTGTGGTACCCCAGAATATATGTTGAAATCCTAACCCCTGTACCTGTAATTGAAACTCTGGTGGTGCAATGGTTAAGAGCTCAGCGGCCAACCAAAAGGTCAGCAGTTTGAACCCACCAGCCACTCACTGGAAACCCTATGGGGCAGTTCTACTCTGTATTATAGGATTGCTATGAGTCAGCATCAACTCAACTACAATGGGTTTTGTTTTGTTTTCAGTACCTGTAAATATAACTGTCTTAGTTATTCAGTGCTGCTATAACAGAAATACCACAAGTGGGCGGCTTTAACAAACAGAAATTTATTTTCTCACAGTTTAGGAGGCTAGAAGTCCAAATTCAGACTGATGGCTCTAAGGAAAGGCTTTCTCTCTCTCACTCTTGGCTTTGGTGAAAAATCCTTATTCTTTATTCCTTGGTTCCTTGGTGATCATCATGTAGTGTGGCAGTTATCCTCCCCCATCTCTGGTTGCTTCTCTGTGTGCTTAATCTTGCCCTTTTATATCTCAAAAGGAGACTGATTTAAGATACTCCTACGCTCACTAACATGACAAAGAAAACCCATTCCCAAACGGGATTACAACCACTATATGGGTTGGTATTTGTAACACATATTTTTGAGGGACAAATTCAATCCATAAGAATGACTCTGTTTGGAAACAGGGTTTTTTGTTATATTAATGAGATCATACCAGCGTAGAGTGTACTCTAAACCTAATCACTTCTGAGTTAAAAAAAAAAAAAAAAAAAAAGGTAGAATAGACACAGACATACACAGAGGGAAGACACAATATGAGGACAGACACATCTACAAACCCAGGAACTCCAAGGATTGCCAGCTACTAGAAACTGAAATAGACAAAGAAGGACATCCCCCTAGAGCCATATCCTGAATTCAGACTTGTAGCCTCTGAAATGTGAGAAAATAAATTTCTGTTCTTTAAAGCCACCCAACTGTGGTATTTTTTCTTACACTATCACTAGGAAAGTGAGACACATCTCATGGATATGTTGCAAGGAGTCCATAATAAATACATATAAAGCACTTAAAATAGTACTGGGAGACCTCAACAATCAACAGCCCCCCACCGCCCCCCCCACACACATGCACATACACACACTTTACCACCTGCTAGCCCCTGCCTGCACTAGAGCACCTATCCCAGGTCCCTGGGGCCTGGAATAGTGGAATAACTCTTCACATTGCTCATCACAATCCTGTTCTTGCTATAAAGGCTACGGCAGGATGCGCCATCTTGCTTGTATTCCAACCTGGAACTCTGGAATATTCATTCCCACAAAAACGTAAATTATTTTCAAGATCTCCAAAACTTGTAATACAGTACTTTGCCTCAAGTACATCATGCGTAATAGGCTTCTGGGCTAGACTGTGGAGACCTAGTCATCACTTAGGATTTTTTTTTGCAGGGGGAGGAGGGGGAATACATTCCAAATTCCAAACAATGTAATAGAAACCATCTTTAAAAGACTGTAGATTGCCTCTATAAATAAAATCAAACACATAAATTCTAAATATGGAGGTATTGGGACTTCCTTTGAACAGCAATGTTCTGTAATATATAGCTGTATTACAGGTACTCAACCAAGACTAATGAAGTCCAGCAATAGTCCCTTTGTGCTTTCTATATTAGTTTAATCCCTGTCAAATTTTTCTGAGGCTCTTTCAACTTCAATCTCCAGTGCTGAGTCAGGCAACATATTGGACACTGAAGATTTTAACTCCAAGATATATTCCCCATCATGCAGTATTTCTCCATCATAGTCCTTATTCAGCTGAACTGTAATTGCTGAATTGTCTCTCTTCCCACTTGACTCTGCAAATGCTGGCTGTGTCTATACTGTTCACACTGTATTTCTAGAGCCCAGCATAGTGCCTGGTACCAAGTACAGACTCACCGGAATTTCTTAAATGAATGGAAAAATCAAAACTCATTCTTGGTCCTAGCCCACTCCAAGATACATAAACCTCTTTGGAAGAAGGAACCCAGAGGATTATTCCAATTGAGTTAAGCCAATCAATCTGAGGAGACTCTCTCCTGAAATAATAAGAGGTGACGATTTGCACCCAGACCACAGCTACTTAGGGTAGCTTTTGGTAGCCCAGATGGAGTGAAAGTCCTCACAGGACAAAACTCAGCACCAAGCTTAAACTCTGAATCCCTAGTTTTCCAGATGATTATATATACATACATACGTGTGTGTGTGTGTATGTATATACTATATATGTTCATATACATGTGTATCTATACATATGTATATACACACACACAAATACATTTGCATAGTTAATAAAACACAGGTAAACATCTTTCTGGTATTCTCTGCTTTCAGCTAAGATCTATCTGACATCAGCAATGATCTCCTTCCTTCCACATCCACTCCTGAATCCAGCTTGAGTTTCTGGCAATTTTATGTCGATGTACTGCTGTAATCGATTTTGAATGATCTTCAGCAAAATTTTACTTGTGTGTGGTATTAATGATATTGTTCCATAATTTCCTCATTCTGTTAGATCAGATTTCTTTGGAATGGGCACAAATATGGATCTCTTCCAGTCGGTTGGCCAGGTAGTTGTCTTCCAAATTTCTTGGCACAGACAAGTGAGCACTTTCAGCATTGCATCTGTTTGCTGAAGCATCTCAATAGTATTCTGTCAATTCCTGGAGCCTTGTTTTTTGCCAATGCCTTCAGTGCAGCTTGGACTTCTTCCTTCAGTATCATCAGTTCTTCATCATATGCTACCTACGGAAATTGTTGAACGTGGACCAAATCCTTTTCATACAGTGATTCTGTGTATTCCTTCCATCTTCTTTTCATGCTTCCTGAGTCATTTAATATTTTCCCCGTAGAATCCTTCAATATTGCAATTCCAGGCTCAAATTTTCTCTTCAGTTCCTTCAGCTTGAGAAATGTTGAGCGTATTCTTCCTTTTTGGTTTTTAACTCCAGGTCTTTGCACATTTCATTATAATACTTTACTTTGTCTTCTTGAGTCACCCTTTGAAATCTTCTGTTCAGCTCTTTTACTTCATCATTTCTTCCTTTCTCTTCAGCTACTCTACATTCAAGAGCAACTTTCAGAGTCTCTTCTGACATCTATTTTGTCTTTTCATTCCTTCCTATCTTTTTAATGACCTCTTGCTTTCTTCAAGTATGATGTCCTTCCACACTCCTGTGGTCTTCGGTCATCACTGTTTAGTGAGTCAAGTCTACTACTCATATAGAATGCACTCAAGGTCATACTCCGGCTCTCGTGGACTTGTTATAATTTTCTTCAACTTCAACATCAACTTGCATATGAGCAATTCATGGTCTGTTCCACACTCAGCCCCTGGCCTTGCTCTAACTGATGATTTTGAGGTTTTCCATCATCTCTTTCCACAGATGTGGCCAATTTGATTCCTGTGTATTCCATCTGGTGAGGTCCAAGTGTATATTTACCATTTAAGTTAGTGAAGAAATGTATTTGCAAAGAAGAAGTCGTTGGTCTTGCAAAATTCTATCATGTGATCTCCAGTATCATTTCTATCACCAAGGTCATATCTTCAAACTACTGTTCCTTCTTCGTTTCCAACTTTCACACTCCAGTCATTAGTAATTATCAATGCATCTTGACTGGACACTTGATCAATTCCAGACTGCAGAAGTTGGTAAAAATCTTCAATTTCCTCATCTTTGGCATTAATAGTTGATGGGTAAATTTGGATAATGGTCATATTAACTGGTCTTCCTTGAAGGCATATGGATACCATTCTGTCACTGACAGCATTGTTCTTCAGGATAGATCTTGAAATGTTCTTTTTGATGAAGAACTTGATAACATTCTTCTTCAATGTGTTATTCCCGGCATAGCAGGTCATATGATTGTCTGATTCAAAATGGTCAATATCTGTGCATTTCACTCACTAATGCCTAGGATATCAACGTTTATGTGTTCTGTTTCATTTTTGACAGCTTCCAATTTTCCTAGATTCCCACTTC
This sequence comes from Loxodonta africana, assembly GCF_030014295.1. Taxonomy (NCBI): domain Eukaryota; kingdom Metazoa; phylum Chordata; class Mammalia; order Proboscidea; family Elephantidae; genus Loxodonta; species Loxodonta africana. The sequence continues at coordinate 109,530,475 of NC_087342.1, forward strand.
ATACATTCCATGTTCCTATTATTAATGGATGTTTACAGCTGTTTTTTCTCATTTTGAATCATGCCACATCAGCAAATGAAGGTCTCGAAAGCTTGACTCCATCCATGTCATTAAGATCGACTTTACGTTGAGGTGGCAGCTCTTCCCCAGTCACATTCTGAGTGCCTTTCAACCTGAGAAGCTCATCTTCCGGCACTATATGAGAGAACGTTCTGCTGCTATTCATAAGATTTTCACTGGCTAATTTTTTCAGAAGTAGACCGCCAGATCCTTCTTCCTCATCTGTCTTAGTCTGGAAGCTCAGCTGAAACCCTTCTACCATGGGTGACCCTGTTGGTATTTGAAATACCTGGTGGCATAGCTTCTAGCATCACGGCAACACACAAGCCACCACAGTACGACAAGCTGACAAACATGTGGTGTCAGATGGATCTTGGCTGAAAGCAGAAAATACCAGACACATGTTTACCTCTGTTTTACTGACTAAGCAAAGGCATTCAACTGTGTGGATCATAAAAAATTATGGATGACATTATGAAGAATGGAATTCCAACAACCTGCCATATGCAGATGGGACACAACCTTGCTTGCTGAAAGTGAAGAGAACTTGAAGCACATACTGGTGAAGGTCAAAGGCTACAGCCTTCAATATGGATTACACCTTAACACAAAGAAAACAAAAATCCTCATGACTGGATAATAAACGGAGAAAAGACTGAACTTGTCAAGGATTTCATTTTACTTGTATCTACAATCAAAACCCATGGAAGCAGCAGTCAAGAAATCAAACAACATGTTGCACTGGGCAAATCTGCCGCAAAAGACCTCTTCAAAGTCTTAAAAAGCAAAGGTGTCACTTTAAGGGCTAAGGTGCACCTGACCCTAGCCATGGAGTTCTCAATTGCCTCATATGCGTGTGAAAGCTGGGCAATGAATAAATAAGACCAAAGATGAACTGATGCCTTTAAATTATGGTCTTGGTGAAGAATACTGAATATACCATGGACTGCCAGAAAAACAAACAAATCTGTCCTGGAAGAAGTACAACCAGAATACTCCTTAGAAGAATGGTGAGACTTCATCTCACATACTTTGGACATGTTATCACAAGGGACCAGCGTCTGGAGAAGGACATTATGCTTGGTAAAGTAGAAAGTCAGCAAAAAAGAGGAAAACCCTCAGCAAGATGAACTGACACAGTGGCTACAACAACGGGCTCAAGCATAAAAACAATTGTTTAGGATGGCGCAGAACCTGGCAGTGTTTTGTTTTGTTCTACACAGAGTCGCTATGAGTCAGAACCAACTGGGTGGCATCTAACAACAACATATATATATATATAACCAAACTCGTTGCTGTCGAGTTGATTCCGACTCATAGCAACTCTACAGGACAGAGCAGGACTGCCCCATAAGGTTTCCAAGGAGCGCTTGGTGGATTCAAATTTGCAGACCTTTTGTTTAGCAACCATAGCTCTCAACCACTATACCACCAGGGTTTCCATGTATGTACATATATATTTATATATATATACACACATATATATATACACATATATATATATCACCTCTGAATGACAATGTGATTTTCCTGAGCTCCAAAACCCAGAACACTTAGGAGTGATACGTCAACTTGCTGATTAGTTGTATGCATGCATGTCTATTTCTATAACTCAGGTTTGAATGGACTTATACATTTATGTGTTTTCCCATTAATTTGCAAACCCCTAAAGCATAGGAATGCTGTCCTTCCTTTATCCATACACCATATCTTGTGATATACTGTTTAATCCTCCACGATAATCCACTCTATAGCTTCTCAATAGCAAGGATTACATCATACACACACACATGCGTGTGTGTGTGCAGGCGTGGGCTCATATGCACACACACACCAGCATACATCTGGCATTCAGTAAATGTCTAGTGAACTAAATTGTTTAACTGGCTACCTGGGCTATTTTTTCCTACTCGTTACTGTTTTTAACAATAAACTAGGGTTTATAAACCACTAACAAAATCTCAGTACTCTAATGAATGGAACGCTTCATCAGTCTTCTTCATCACTAGGAACCAAACGTGAATAACAACAGCTTATAAAACGTACCAGTGGCAGTGCTAGTTCAGTATACGCTCAGCCAGTCTATGCCCTCAGCAGTATTTTCACAGATGAAACTACATGTTGCTAGCTAAAACTAACTGGGGTTTTTTTGGTTGTTTGTTTTGTTTTTTGTTGTTGTTGTTTTAACATGATAATTGTCAGATAAATCACTGAAATATTTTTATAGTGGCTAATAAAAGACTGCCGGGTACCATTCAGGTCTGAATAATTTATTAAAAATATCCACGGGGATTAAACTATTTTCTTGTGTAAATTCATTCTTTAGAAGCGACGATGGTGAGATTTCATCTCACATACTTTGGACGTGTTATCAGCAAAGACCAGTCCCTGGAGAAGGACATCATGCTTGGTAAAGGAGAGAGTCAGAGAAAAAGAGGAAGGCCCTCGACAAGACGGATTGACACAGTGGCTGCAACAATGGGCTCAAGCATAAAAACAACTGTGAGGATGGTGGAGGACCAGGCAGTAGTGTTTCATTCTATTGTACGTAGGGTCACTATGAGTCGGAATCGACTCGGCGGCACCTAAAAACAACAAGGGTACTCTTTACACAGTACTTATGAAAAGAATGAGGAAAAAAATGTATAAATAAAATAACACTTTAACTTTTTAATATAGTAGGCAAACTCATATATTCCTCCTTTAAAACTGACTCAGAGTTGGACAGCCTCTGAGCAGGTGGTAGAGAAGTTGTTTGCCGTCAAGTTGATTTCGACACCATATGACAGAGTAGAACTGCTCCAAAGGGTTTCCTAGGCTGTAATCTTTATGGGAGCAGAACGCCAGGTCATTCTCCTGCAGAGCCTCTGGGTGGGTTCTAAGTGTCAACCTTTCGGTTAGCAGCCAAGCATTTAACATTGCGGCCACCAGGGCTTCTTTGTAGAGAAAAGGCACCATGGTTACTCAGGAACACACAGGCTCAGGATGAAGGGAGCACTGAGGTGGTAACCAGAAGAAACACAAGTAAAGGTCTCTAAAATCTACAAGAAAATCCAACACCTCCACAACAAAAAATCAAATAATCCAATTTAAAAATGGGCAAAGGAAATGAACACACATTTCACCAATAAAGACACTCAAGCAGCCGAGAGACACATGAGGCAACGCTCACAATCTCCAGCAATTTGAGAAATGCAAATCAAAACCACAATGAGATACCATCTCACCCCAGCATCGTTGGAACGAATCAATAAAACAGGAAATAACAAATGTTGAAGAGGCTGCAGGGAGATCGGAACCCTTATACACTGCTGGTGGGAATGCAAAATGATACAACCATTTTGGAAAACGATATGCTGCTTCCTTAAAAAAAAGCCTAGAAATAGAAATACCATATGATCCAGTAACCCCACTCCTAGGAATGTATCCTAGAGAAATAAAAGCCAGCACACGGAGAGGCATATGCACACCCGTGTTCACTGCAGCATTGTTCATGATAGCAAAAAGATGGAAACAACCGAGATGCCCATCAACAGATGAATGGATAAACAAACTGTGGTACATACACACAATGGAGTATTATGTAAGGATAAAGAACAACAATGAATCTGTGAAGCATCTCATAACATGGATGAATCTCAAGGACACTATGCTGAGTGAAATAAGTCAATCACAAAAGAACAAATATTTTAAGAGGCCACTGCTGCAAATACTCATGAAAAGGTTTACATACAAAAAGAAACAATCTTTGATGGTTATGAGAGAGGGGAGGGGTGGGGTATGTGAAAAACACTTAATATACAATAGATAAATGGAAACTTTGGTGAAGGGTAAGACAGTACACAATACAAAGGAAGCCAGCATAATCTGTACAAGGCAAGGTCATGGTAGCTCCACAAAAAAAAAATTTTTTTTTTTTTTTTTTAGCTCCATAGACACATCCAAACTCCTTGAAGGACCAAACTGCTGGGCTGAGGGCTGTGGGGACCATGATCTCGGGAATATCTAAGTCAATTGGCATAACATAGTTTATAAAGAATATGTTCTACATTCTACTTTGGTGAGTAGCTCCTTGGGTCTTAGAAGCCTGTAGAGCAGCCATCTAGGATACTCCACTGGTCTCACCTCTTTGGGAGCAAGGAAGAATGAAGAAAACTAAAGATACAAGGGAAAGATTAGTCCAAAGGACTAATGGACCACATCTACCATGGCCTCCACCAGGCTGAGTCCAGAACAACGAGATGATACCCGGCTACCACCACTGACTGCTTTGACAGGGATCACAATAGAGGGTCCCAGACAGAGCTGGAGAAAAATATAGAACAAAATTTTAACTTAAAAAGAAAGACCAGACTTGCTGGCCTGACAGAGGCTGGAGAAACCCCAAGATTATGGCTCCCAGAAACCCTTTCAGCTCAGAAATGAGGTCACTCCTGCGGTTCACTCTTCAGCCAAAGGTTGAACAGGCCCAAAGAACGAAGCAATGGGGAATGCGGGGTTGACAGGGGAGAGTGTCGACATGTCGTGGGGTTGTTAACCAATGTCACAGAACAATGTGTGTACTGACTGTTTTATGAGAAACTAGTTTGTTCTGTAAAGCTTCACCTAAAGTACAATAGGAAAAAAAAAAAAAAGGAAGAAACACAAGTAGTAAAAGGAGGAAGGGATTCACCTGGAGTGGGTAATCAGGAAATGATTCATGAGCAGGTAGTGCTGGAGAATAAACGGAATAGATGATGACAAGTTCAGTAGACACTTGGAGAAAGGATGTAGGCAGAAGGGAGAATATTTCAGGCTGAGAGAAAATTTGAGCAAATGTATGGAGGTGGGAGAGCTCAGGGCATATTTGGAAAATTATAGGAGTCCACACTGACATGAGGGGGCAGGAGAGGTATATTTGGTGATTAGCTTAGAGAGGTTGGATGAAGCTATATTGCCACGTACTTTTAGAGATGCAAAAGTCTGTTTGTAATTGAACACGTAAAGGATGGGGTACGGAGTGATATTGAAGCAGAGAGTACTATCATCAGAAATTCCTTTTAAGAAAGTTTCCTAGCAGCTCAGCAAAGAGTTGAGAGGGGAAGATGGCTAGGAGACCACTTATGCGGCCATCAACAACGTTCTTCAGAAGTAAGTAATGGCAGAACTGGAAAGGGGGAAAGGGATAGACATGGAAGAGGAAGTGAACCAGAAGAAAATCACCCATAGACGCCAAAGGACACAGTTTCAGGAAACGAAGAATGACCAATGGTGTTCGTGCTAAGTGAAAGTTAGGAAAGATGGCGACTCAGAAAAAAACTTTGATTTCCTGTTTGGGAGTTTCATGACCTTCAGTAGAAGAGTTCCAAAAAGGACAAACAAAAGATAAATTGAACAGGATTCAGGAGTAAGAAGCTGGGACAGAAACACAGGCATAGGAGGTGGTGAATTTTCTTTTGAGAAGTGATGCACCAAAGCCCTGCCACATCCTCAGGAGTTAGTCAAGTATTATTTTCCTCTAGGTGAACACAATCTCTTATTATTTTAATGTTCACATTTTTCTTTCACAAAACAGGGAGCTCTTTTAGGCACAGTTGGGGATTTCCAAGGATTTGTTCAGGTGTTTTGTGACATTGTTCAATTTCTGACAATAATAGATTAAAATTACTTTTCTATTTCTTTATATCAGAATCTCCCAGAAGCTTTGAAAATGTCTCCTCTCTGTATAGGTAAATATCTGAAAACTATCTCACTGATGTTAAAGCGAGTTTCAAAAAATCCTCAGAAAGCTCTGACAAGCATCCACATCATTTGGAGTTGAATAACCTCAAAACCCACCTGATACTGCAGTGCTGTTCTTGGCTTTAGCTCCCCCACCCCCTTGCACCTAACATCATTATCCCCCAAGTAGTTCTAAATATTTCTTTTACCTTTGCTTCAATTCGTGTTCCAATACGAAGAAAACAAAAACCAAACCCGTTGCCATCAAGTTGATTCCAACTCATAGTGACCCTACAGGACAGAGTAGAACTGCCCCACAGAGTTTCCAAGGCACGCCTGGTGGATTTGAACTGCTGACCTTTTCGTTAGCAGCTGTAGCTCTTAACCACTACACCACCAGGGTTTTGACCATGGAATGGGCATGGTTTGGGCCCAGATTTCATCCCTATCACCTAGCACATGTCCTTAAGGGACATCAATAACTACCTGTTGGTCACCTGGAAATTAGATGTGAGGTGAGACCATTCTGCACATGACCAAGGATTCAGGGGTCCCTATGACTCTCAGGACTCCCTGTGACTATTAGCTAAAACCAAAAACCAAACCTGTTGTCACCAAGTTGATTTCAATTCGTAACTACCCCATGTGTGTCAGCGTAGAACTATACTCCATAGGGTTTTCAATGGCTGTGGGTTCATGAAAGTAGATCGCCAGGCCTTTCTTCTGTGACACCACTGGGTGGATTCAAATTGCCATTCGTTTAGTCGGTAGCCAAGCGCAAACCATTTGTGCCACCCAGGGAGCTATGACTATTAGCTAAAGAAATCCTTTAGGAGTTGCATGTTGTCTTCCAGTACTTCTACAGCAGAAGCCAAGGATAAGCATGGACAGGAAGTCCTCAAAGCATCTTTTATGCTGTTTTCAAGAAACGCTCATTTGAGCAAGCATCTGGTGGTTTGAAAGCCAGGCTGACTAATTTATTGACAATACAGAGCTGTGGTTTATTTTTAACGTAAGGTAGACAGTGAATTGTTAAGTCCACTGGGCAGTGGGGGGTGCTTTTTACTGAAAGGAGATGAGAGCAGTTCTGCTGAAGACCAGCTACTCCCCTCCTCCCTTCTCCAGTGTCCATCTATGTGAAGGGAATTTAAGGATGATTTTCAAGGCTTCACTTCTTTCCAAACAGGCAGAACAACTGTAATTCAGACATTCTTTAGCTATTTCAACTTCAAATTTATTTCACGACATTACTTCTCTCTCTCCACTCTGGTTGGTTTCTATAATTATATTAAAGTAGTTAAAACTCTCCTTCATCTGATGACTGTTGCTTGTGATCCTGTGAAGAACAGAATGACTAAGATCTAATCTGGGAGTTAGGGAATTATTAATTTATTCATTCAACAAACAATTATTGAGGGATTTTACTATGTACTTAGGTGTCCCTGGGTGACACAAATGGCTAAGCACTCAACTACTAGTTGAAGACAGGCCTAGCGATCTTCTTCCAAAAGGTCAAAGCCTTTGGAAACCCTGTGGAGCAGTTCTACTGTGCTCACACATGGGGTCAGCATGAGTTGGAATCAGCTAAACAGCAAGAAACAACAACACTATAGACTTGATGAACAACAACAAAAACAGCCATGACACCTGGCCTCACGACTGACACCTGGCCCCATGACTTTTAGGGTAAAATGGGGATGTCATGAATCACACAAAAAAGGTCTTCTTTCTCTTTGGTCTTTTCATTGTTCATCTAACAAGTATTCCCATGAACTCCCTTTCTAAAGTTGAAGCCAAAGAGGAAGTATGGCGATGGGCTAAATGACGCTATTAAAGATTGGGGAGTTGATAATGGGAGAACACTGGTTGCTGATGCTGAAATAAATAATGCCTTTAATCTCTCATAATCAAAGTTATTATGTCATCTAACCCTCCCCGCAACCTTATAAATTCACCAAGGCAGTTTTCTTAATTCCCATTTGACAAAAGTAGAAAACTAAAGGTGAGAGAGAGTCAGAGTCTTTAGCTAAAATAACAGAACCAGGACTATATTGAACATCCCCTGAATCTTGATTCCCTTTTTGTCCAAAAAAAAAAAGTTTTTTTTTTTTTTTGGTTGTTGTTCACTGGCATGCATGGAGTGAAACAAATCATCAAAAACGTTACTAAACATTATTTTGATGATTAGATACGAAACACTCCAGTGGATATTAACCAAACCAAATTCGTTGCCGTCAAGTAGATTCCGACTCATAGTGACCCTATGACAGAGTAGAACTGCCCCATAGGCTTTCCAAGGAACTGCTAGTGGATTCAAAGTGCCAACCTATTGGTTGGCAGCTGAGCCCTTAACCACTATAACGCCAGAGCTCCCCAGTGAATATTAGAAATCATATAATTAAAATGCTATTTAAAGTCACCTAATCTTTTTTTAATCAATCCAAAAATTCCAATACTACTTCTAGAGGGCGTGCTATGTGCAAGGCTCTTCGGCATGCAGGATGCAATGGTGAGTCAGAAAACACAGTGCTAGCCCTCAAAGACTGTAAAACCTTTGAACGTAGGAAGTTCTATGTATCGTGTGTGTTACCTTGCCCAGAATACACTGTTGATACTTATTTGTTAAACAAGTGATTATTGCATACCATTGGAACACAAAAGGCATGAAAGTATTAAAGAAGGCAAAAGGATGTCTAGGATACAGTAACTTGCTTAGTAGCATCTCTAATTTCATAAAGTCTTCCCCTTCTCCTTCTCCAACTCTGGAACTTAACAATACAAGAACTCTATGGGTTCCTAGTAGTTTAATTACCAGACAAAAAAAAAGTCAATAAAGGGAAAAGCAGGAGCAAAAAAAATAAGCATTTATTGATCCCTTTTTGGGATAAAATTATTGGTAAGCTCTTCAAGGCTTAATCTATAAAATTGCTCAGTCTGTAATGTTTTTGTGTAACACACGCAAAAGCTCATTCGAGTAGGTCCCAACTTACGATGTATTTGAGTTATGATGAACTGCATATATGACGGTCCGTCCTTTTTTTTTTTTAAAAACAACTTATTCTTAGTACATCTTCCTGGGAGGAAGTTACAGGAAAATGCATGCAGGGGGTGTGGAAAAAATTGCTGAGTTATGTGAAACACCCTAAGCATTTCATCAGGATAATATGATGGAAGGGATCAGTGGAAAAACCACCCATATGGCAAGAGCACTGAATTTAGAACTCGATACCTGTGATGTGGAACAGCTCATACATCACGAAGAAGGGGAACTGACAGATCAGGACTTAATGGATTTTGAAGAGGAACGAAATGCTGAAAAAGGAATAAATAATGAGGAAGAGAAAGGAGAGAAGTTGTCAAAAAATTTTACAGTGAAAGGATTAGCTTGAGTTTTTTCTAAACTAAATCAGGGGCTTCTATTGCTTGAAGACATGGACCCAAATGCTGATCACTTTGCTAAAGTCGACAGACAGATACAGGAAGCAGTGAGATCTTACCGTGAAATATATGAAGAAAAAAGAAAAGGACCATACAGACAACTCTCACTAATTATCTGACTAGAAACGCCATCCCCATTCCCAGGGATAATCCAGATGATCCAAAAACTTCTACAAGTGGAGTTATTACCCCAAATGACAAAATGCCAATGTTATCCAACTCTTCTTCATCGTTAGAGTAAATTTTATAATCTGTGTATTTTTTATATATGTATGTATTAAAATATATCTGTAAGTTTATATGTAATGTTTCCAACCCCCAAAGACAAAGATCAGACGTATAAAGATACTGATAATAAAAGGCAATTATAATGAAAACTTAAAAAAAAAAAACGAGATATTCGACTTAACGTCAGAACTGACTTATGACGGAGTCATTGGAACCCTGTGGTAAGTTGGGGACTACCTGCAGAGTTAAGATCACAGATGCTGGAGCCCTCCTACCTGGCTTTGGATCCCTGCTGTGCCATTATCAGCTGTGTGACCTTGGGCAAGTTATTTGACCTCTTTGTGTCTCAGTTTCATCGCCTGTCAAAGGGGAAGGATTATGGTATTGTGACGATTAAATGTCATATTATAGGTAAAAAACTTAATACCTGACACATAATAAGTGATACCTATTAATATAAATATTATGTACAAAATAGAGATTTGCTGGACAACACACTCAGAATTCCCATAAAGTGTAAAAATAAGGTAAAATTAATCGATTGCCGCAAAATCAGTGCTGTCTTCTCTCCCTTTGGTGAGTCGAAGAGCTGGCTAGGATGTAGAATCCATCCCTTGTGACATCCTTAAGATGGAAGTACCCTTACAGAATGTAGTACAGTTAAAAATAACTAAAGGAATCATCACAGCTCCTACCATGAAATAGCAAATTCTAGACATTTAAAAATGCCAACTAAGCTTTTGATCCATGTTCCACTCTTCCCAATGATGTCCTGAAAAGCTATCGGGAGCTGAAAGACTATTATTAGAGATGATCAAAATAAGAATTCCCATAGCTCCTGCCTAAGAACAGCCTTGCATTTAAAGATGAGCAATAAAAACATACACTCAAAAACCACCAAGTGGCTAATATAAAACTATCAGTCTCATCCTGGCTGGAGCAAGAGAAAGGAGGAAACCAAAGACTCAGAGAAGAAACTAGTCTACAGGACTAAAAGTTTATATGAAGCATATCATTATCTACCCTGAGACAAGAAGAACTAGATGGTGCCCAGCTACCACTAATGACCACTCTGATCAGGGCCGCTATAGGTGGATCTTGATAGAAGGGGAAATAAACATGGAACTCAAATCCTTAAAATGTCCAGACTTACCGAATTGGTTGAGGCTAGAGGATCCCCCAAGACTGTCATCCTCAGATACTCCATAAGCCTTAAACCTGCCCCCTGAGGGCACCTTTTAGCTAAATGACAGATTGGCTTATAAAATAAAGAATATTACCAGTGAGTACACACCTTTAAAAAATCACCTATACAAGACCAAATGGCTAACAATTACTCTAAAGCAAAGATGAAAAGGTAACAGAAAAGGGAAACCAGATTACTGAAGTGAACCACCCAGAAGGGAACTAGTGAGAATGTGAAAAATGAAACCAATGTCTCTGAAAAATACGTGCAGTAATTGCTAAATGGGAAACTAACTTGCTGTGTAACCATTCACTGAAAACACAAATATTATTTAAAAAAAAAAAAAAAACCCAGTGGTCATTCTCATCATTGAAACAAAAGCTCTAAGAATGCTATATTGATATATTGCAAAGACTAAACAAAGGAAGAAAGAGTTGGATGAAACTGTAGGATTCATTTTGCCCAACCCCTTAGTGATATAAACTAGGAAACTGAGGCCAAAGGGGCTAAGTGATGGGTCAGTCTCTCAGAGGGACATAAGGGCCAATCCAGGACTAAAGTCCAGCTCTGTCAAGTCTCCAGTCTATACACTAGAGTGTTCTCTCTGCACCATGAAGGCTGCCTTGGTAGATAAAGCAGGGAATAGCAAAAATGATAACAAACACTTATTGGGCACTTCTATGTGCCAGCATTTTATTAAAATAAGGAAAACTTATTATTATATCTTTAAAAAGAGGATGACAGACGCCCCCTCTTTTAAGGGATAGCTCTAGGCTATCCAAGGTTGTCACTGCTCTTAAGCCAGCTTTACTTCCCAGCTACCTACCCCTCAGCCCATAAACCACACCACAGGCCCACAAGCTATTAAAATTCCTCTTTCCATCAGAGCTCACTGTCCTCTGTTCCAAAGCTCTGAAATCTTATGATTATCCCACCAACCCACCGCCGTCGAGTAGCAATACTAAAACACTAAGGACAAATACACAATAACTTCTTACCTGCTCTCTCCATGTCTGTATTCAACAGAAGCTTTCCTTTTCTTTACTCAAAAAAGTAACCAATATAGTCATTTGAGACAGACTCAAAGGCATTTTAATCAGAGATCTTTTACATTCCAATATATTGCCTTTGCAGTGTGATGATCACTTTTGTGTGGCCTTTCTAGCCATGGTCTTCTAACTCCCACCCAAGTGATTGGCTGGGACTCTGCAAATAAGGCAATTGTGGCCCACCAAAGGGTCAATTCCAGAGCGGAGAGAGGACCCCACCACCACCAAGGAAGAACAGCCAGGAGCAGAGAGCATATCTTTTGGACTCAAGATCCCTGCGCTAAGAAGCTCCTAGAACCAGAAGACAGAGAAACAGAGAGAGCTCAAGAAGCGGTGGGAGAAAAACGACAGCAGGAGATGGTGTGGTAGGAATCCCAGCCCACAGAGCAAAAAAGCTGAAGGTCTTTCAGCAGGAGGCTTGCTGGCAGAGTGGGGTGCCTCTGGGCACTTATGGGCAGAACTAAAAGAGCTTTGTAACACTTGCCCAGGTTAGGCAGAGGCCGAGGGCCAGGGAGAGGTGTCCCTGCAAGCACAGCCGGGAAGAGGCTGTCCTGATGGAAGAACTGTACCCTGAGCGTTCCTGAACCTGAATTGTAACCTGTTACTTCCTCGATAAACCCCATAATCGTGTTGCCTATGAGTTCTGTGTGGCCACTACAATGAATTATAAACCTCAGCAGAGAAGGAGAGAGTGCCATTCAGAGGACAGTTCTTGTCAGAATTGATAAAGAGGCAGAGAGAGGAAGCATGTCTGACCTCTGCCTCATAGGAACCAGCCTTGGGGTGTTGATCTTGATTCTCCTTCCCCTCTGTGAAGTTAGAGGAGGTCAGACACCACCCCAAGCCATTTCTACAGTCATTAAGGGGGGCAGTAGTGGTGTAGTGACAGAATTCTTGCCCTCCATTGCAGGGGACCTAGGTTTAATTCCCAACAAATGCCTCTCATGCGCAGCCACTGTCCATCACTGGAGGTTTGCACGTTGCTGTGATGCTGAGCAGGTTGCAGCAGAGCTTCCAGACTAAGATGGACTAGGAAGAAAGGCCTGGTGATCTACTTCCAAAACTCAGCCAATGCAAACCCTATGAATCACAATTGTTCTATGCACAAATCACACAGATGCTGTAGGACCAGGCAGCATTTCATTGGTTTTTATTACAATGATATTTAAACATAACACTAAGCATAAAGTTCTTAAGAGTTTTAGCTCCTCTAAAACCACTGAACTCCAACGAAATTTTCTAGCCAAATACAAATGAAATCATAAAGCCAATTCACTTCAAACAAACAATGACTTTATATTCAGATGAGGATGTCTTGCTAAAAATAACATGCCAGTCCTATCACAACTCTGATACTGAAAACTGAAAGGCAGGTATTCTGAAGTCCAGAAAGCTCCCAACGCCTGCTATGCAGCAGGGCCCTCCCGCCATGCTTCTCATTCACAGCCAAGCTAAACGTTACTAGACCAGTGCACCACACGGTCCACTTGGTCTTCCCTTGATGCAAGTTACATAAGTTCACCGGTTCTTTCCACCATTTATTACTTGTAAGACGTTAGGCAAGGTACCTTCCCTGAGCCTCAGTCTCCTCATCTAAATAGAGATAAAAATAGAACCTACCTCACATTGGGAGAACAACATATGGAAAGCGCTTAGCTGGGTGCCGGGTGCTCAAGAAATGCCCACGATTGTTCCTGCTCAGTTGCTTTACATAAAACTGGGAAGGAGGCACTGTCTTAGAAAAGCATTTCAAAACAATTTCAGCTCCACACAGCAGCCTGTAATGTGTCCATCCGGGGGAAGCTCAGACACTGTTATCAATCACATTTGGTACTTTGTTATGTAACAGAGACGCTGCACCAGAACTTATTTTCAAAAAGCGAGGCCCACTCACACACACACACACACACAACACAAAACGAACGCAGACATACGTATCTTGCAGAATTACTTATGTCTATAGCTAACACCTGTGTGAAAATAACAAAAGCTCTAAAACTACTTGAAGGTGTTGAAATCTTCAGTCTTGTGCTTCTGAATTATTTAGAATGGATACAATGATCAGTTTATTATACCACTGGCTAGTGCCCACCAGATGCAAACCACTGTGAAGGCGTAGCAGGGAACACAAAGGTGAATGTGTAGAACAGTCTTCACCCTCAGGGCAACTGCCAGCCAGGAGGGATGTGTAAGTAAACCAATGAGGAGCTTAAAGTCTAACCAAAAAACCAGTTGCCATGGGGTCAGTTCTGACTCATGGTAACCCCATGTGTGTTAGGGTAGAACTGTGCTACATAGGATTTTCAGTGGCTTGTTTTATGTAAGCAGATCACCAAGACTTTCTTGCATCTCTGGGTGAACTTCAACCTCCAACCTTTCTGGTTAGCAGCCAAGCAGGTTAACCATTTGCAACACCCAGAGACTCCTCTAATTTCACTCAAGACAGGGATTAGTCTTTATATCCCAGGGGCTAAGACAACACCAGGTACACAGAAGGAGTAAATAAATGAATGAGTGGATGAATACCTGAGTGAATGAGATATTTAAGTGAGACTATGTATGTGCCATAAATGAGGGTTCGACAAAGTGTGATGGCTTTTGGGGGGCTAAGGGATTGAGGGAATCTGGAAGAGATGGAACTTGAAGGAAGACTAGAACTTCAAGAAGTGGAGATGGGAGAACATCAAATTATAACTTAACACAGTTGCAAAGTGTTCTAAATTGGTTCTCATTAGTAAAACAGTTCTTATTCTGATTATTATATCCAGCATTTCTTTAACACTCTGTATCTGCAAATTGTATGCAATTGCTTCTCAGTTTGCTATTTATTATAAGAACTTTTGATTTCTTTATAAACAATTTGATGGTTCATTATTTATTAGAATAGAAAACTGATGAAATAATATCTAGTTTCTAGAGGCAATGTCTCAATTATTATTATTGGTCTCCTGGGGTTCTCTTAATAAGTAGCCATTAAAAATTCAATTTGCAATTTGGAAAAGAAATATGTATATTTGGCAGCATTTACAATGACATGATTGACAAAAGATATGACTGACAGACACCCTATAACAAGAATAACTATATCATAGCATTAGAATATTGTCTTAAAAATAAACCATTAAAAATACTAGGATGAGAAAAGAAATACAGGAATGGATTGTTTAAGCAATGATTAGGAAAACATGAAATAAAAAAAAACTCTGTTGCCATTGAGTCAATTTTGACTCATAGCGACACTACAGGACAGAGTAGAACTACCCCATAGGGTTTCCAAGGAGTGGCTGGTGGATTCAAACTGCCAACCTTTTGATTAGCAGCCAAGCTCTTAGCCACTGCATCATCAGGGTTCCTGAAAAATAAAAAGGCTACATATAAACATCTGAACAGAATAGAACACAAACCTAAAAGAAAGTGGAAGCCTAATTTTATTGCTATTGAAAATCCCTGGAGTCCTTCGGTGGTACAAAGGTTGGAGTTTCAAATCTACCAGAGGCACCTCAGAAAAAAGTCCTGGCGATCTACTAAAAAATCGGCCACTGAAAACCCTATGGAGCACAGTTCTACTCTGACACACAACGGTCTCCATGAGTCAGAAATGAATCAACAGCAACAGGTTTTGGTTTTATGAAAAATCACGAAAAGGACTGGACTGATCAAAAATGGAATAATTAAACTGAATCAAAAACATCTGGCAAAGAAAAGTATTATCTTGGAGATGATCCCTTACCAAACTAGATAATGCCCACTTCACCGACTGCTCTCAAATGACTACCAGTTGCTACTGCTGCTTTTTTTTCCCCCTAAATATTAAAAACGTACCTTTAGCTAAACATTTATAGGCTATTCTGTGAACACCCCTCCTCATTTTTGGAGAAGAAAGGTTATCTGTATCTCTACCTATTTATATGTTTCCATTCTTTTGAGAGAAGGTGGCATTATTTTAGCTTTTCAAAACCTTAGGATTCCTGAGATGATGCTATCTGAGCAGAATGAGGACAGAGGGAACCTCCTGGACAGAGGGAGAAGGAGGATTCTGCTACAATCTGGGACCTCTTTTCCGGAACCAGAATAATCCAAAGAGAGCTGGCGATCGAGGGTGGGAAAGGGTGCTATTGTGATCAGTTGGCAAATCCACCAAACCAGGCTCCCAGATCCCCTGGAAATGGAGCCAGAACACCAGCCAGGTGAAGGTCTCTAACCTTAAGTATGCTTTGGATTTTCTTTCCTATAAGGTATGCCCTTGAAATTCATACTGTCATAAAAATACCTAGGATTGGTTTTCATGAATATCCATTAGGATATTTCTAATCATGTTCAGATAAAATAACCTTCTCATAGTATCACACCTTGGCTTGAATTGTAAGACAATAGCCAGATGTAGTTGTGAGGACGTGGTAATGGCAGAGCTAAGAAGAAGAGGTTAAATGAAGGGTGGAAAGTGACACTGAAGGATGAGGGAAGCATGACACCATTTTGGTCCATATCACCCAAAACTAAAGCCTTTGTGATAAGTATGAAACTAAAAATCAAACCTGTTGCCACTGAGTCAATTCTGACTTGTGGCAATCCCATGTGTCTGCTCCATAGGGTTTTCTTGGCTAAAGTCCTTACAAAAGCAGATTGCCAGGCACTTCTTCCATGGTGCTACTGGGTGGGTTCAAACTGCCAACCTTTCGGTTAGTAGCCAAGAGCAAATCGTTCGTGCCACCCAGGGACTATATACAACCTGTTGCCATCAAGTGGATTCTGACTCACTACGACCCTATAGGACAGAGTAGAACTACCCCGTAGGGATTCCAAGGAGCAGCTGGGGAATTTGAACTGCTGACCTTTTGGTTAGCAGCAGTAGCTCTTAACCACTGTACCCCCAGGGCTCCATGGGGACTATATAATTCCAGTTAAATATGAAATTTAAAATGTTACTTTAAAAAATAAAACTAGATGCATCACAAGGAGCCACCATCAACATATTTAAGTCCCTGAAGGTCATTCCATGAACCATACAGGCTCATTCCCTACAGTCCTTGTCACTGTGACCTCTCGGGAGCTGTTTAGGTTAATAAAAAGGAGTATGAAGGACCGGAGTGACATCCACATGCATCCACAGGGCCACTGCAGACTGCCCCATGTCCCATTTGAGCTACTGATTTCACTTGTATATAACTGAGCTCATCATGTGCAGCCACTATACTTCTGTCAGTGGGGCTTGCATGATGTTGAACAGAGTTCAGCCAAGTTTCCCTTAAGACAGTGTAGGAAGAAAGGCCTGGCAATCTACTTCCAAAAATCAGCCCATGCAAGCCCTATCGATCACAACAGTCCAATACGCAACTGATCATGGGGATGGTGCAGGACCCAGCAGTGTTCCGCTGACTCAACGGGGGCTGACTCAATGGTAGCTAACAAAAACTGAGCCATCCTACATTTCTTAATGTCTCGAGTTTCCAGTTTAATAGTCTAAGCAGATTTCACACAGTTGCTGGTCTGAACTGTTCCAGTTTATCATCTATCTCCCCTCCACCTGGAGCCAACCTTTCCAAATTGGTCTGTACATGTGTAAGGCTATGAAAGCCTTCCTGACCTCCATCATTCCAGAACAACTCTGACCTCCCAGTGTGACTCCAAACCAGAACTAGAAGGCATCTCCTCTCCTCACCCTGAAAGCCCAGGAGTCTGAAGCCAAACCAGTGCCCAAGGTTCCAGCCAAGAATTCCCGGTTTGGGGGTGGGGGCGGGGAGGGTGGTCTTCTTGAGCTGTGGTACCGAGACAAAAGGTCAGAAGGTAAGCCTTTGAAAATATAACAGAGCATACACTTCAATTTAGAGCTTCACCTATATGTCACCTTGTCAAATTTTGAAATTTAATACTAAACAACAGCTGTGTGCAGAATTGAAATTGCCAAGAGACAGAGAAATAAGAAAATAAAGAATATCAAATAAACATACTTGTAATATGCCATTTGCTAAATATTTTCCCGAACCAAAACTTAAACTTTTTATGAATGGTGGTTTATATATCATAAAAGATCAACTGAATATCATTAATATCCACAGCAGGAAAAAAAATCAACATATTTATGAACTAGTACTTTGCTTTCAGCTTCTCGGATTATTTGCTGGACTATATGAAGAAGAATGGGGCACCAGGATTGGTGCGTTATGCAGATGACACAATCTTGCTTGCTGAAAGTGAAGAGGACTTGAAGCACTTACTAATGAAGATCGAAGATCACAGCCTTCAGTATGGATTAAAGAAAACAAAAATCCTCACAACTGGACCAATGAGCAACATCATGATAAACGGAGAAAAGATTGAAGTTGTCAAAGATTTCATTTTACTTGGATCCACAATCAACAGCCATGGAAGCAGCAGTCGAGAAATCAAAAGATGCATTGCATCAGGCAAATCTGCTGTCAAGGACCTCTTTAAAGTGTTCAAGAGCAAAGGTGTCACCTTGAAGACTAAGGTGCACCTGACCCAAGCCATCGTATTTTCAACCGCATCATACGCATGTGAAAGCTGGACAATGAATAAGGAACAGCAGGGAAGAACTGATGCATTTGAATTGTGGTGTTGGCGAATATTGAATATACCATGGACTGCCAGAAGAACAAATAAACCTGTCTTAGAAGAAGTACAACCAGAATGCTCCTTGGAAGCAAGGATGGCGAGATTGCGTCTTACATACTTTGGACATGTTGTCAGAAGGGTTCAGTCTCTGGAAAAGGACATCATGCTTAGCAAAGTACAGGGTCAGCGGAAAAGAGGAAGACCCTCAACAAGGTGGACTCACAGGGTGGCTGCAACAATGGGCTCAAGCATAACAATGATTGTAAGGACGGTGCAGAACCGGGCAGTGTTTCGTTCTATTGTGCGTAGGGTTGCTATGAGTTGGAAGTGACTCAATGGCACCTGACAACAACAACAGGGCTTTGCTTTCACTTGTCTTATCAAGGCTAAGAGATTTTCCTTTTGAGCAAATAAAATTTTGCTTGAACTACCATTAATTTATCTGAATTTACCATCCACTATTCCCAAATTCACGATCTGATACTGTTAATCAAATATATGATTTCTTACTTGACAAATTATTAAACCTCACAAGAGAAGCATCAACTGGTCTCTGATTTGTTACTGGCCAGACATTACTGGGCGTTTAACTTTAATAGCTACAGAACTCAAAGTAAGATTTAGACTGCTTTCCAGATAATTTTATGGAGGAGTTAATTCAAATTGGCTATTTACATGAAATTGGTCAATATAATCAAAATAGTGAATGTAGAGACTTT
This sequence comes from Loxodonta africana, assembly GCF_030014295.1. Taxonomy (NCBI): domain Eukaryota; kingdom Metazoa; phylum Chordata; class Mammalia; order Proboscidea; family Elephantidae; genus Loxodonta; species Loxodonta africana. The sequence continues at coordinate 109,549,428 of NC_087342.1, forward strand.
TTTTGAAAGGGATTCTTTGATAAGTCATCCAAGTAAAATGCTAGAATTATGACTGTCTGAGTTTTGGAAACCCTGGTGACGTAGTGGTTAACAGCTATGTCTGTTAACCAAAAGGTCGGCAGTTCAAATCCACCAGGCGCTCCTTGAAAACGCTATGCGGCAGTTCTACCCTGTCCTTGAGAGTTGCTGTGAGTCAGAATCGACTAAGAAGTTTCAAACTGATTATCATATTTTTACCCAAATAATGTGAGCCTTCTATGTTTGTTTGCCAACTATGCCCTCCCCCTTCGAGGTATTTTCCTAAGCACCCTATGCTAATTTTTTTTACAGCAACATGTAAAAAAAATTGGCATAGTGGGTGCTTAGGAAAATACCTCACAGGGAGAGGGTAAAGTTGGCAAACAAATATAGAAGGCTCACATTATTTGCATAAAAATACACACCCTGATTCATTATTCAAGAAGTCCTGGTGGCATAATGGTTAAGCGGTCAGCTGTTAACTGTAAGATTCCAGTTCAGCCTACCCAGTGGCTCCTCGGGAACAAAACCTGGTGACCTGCTTCCATAAAGATTATAGCCTAGAAAACCCTGTGGGGTAGTTCTACTCTGTCACATAGGGTCGCTGTGAATCTAAAGTGACTCAGCTCCACCTAACAACTACAACAACAGTTCTTTATTCAAAATGGTTTACTCATTGTTCATCATTTAGTGGAAGGTGAAGAAAGCCATACTCTTCTGAGGCTAGCCCAAAAGGCCCTGCCAACAGTGGAAGGGAAACCAATTAAACCAACAACAGAACGACTATAAACGAGCACCCATATTTGCTGTTAATATTTTTCAGGCTTTGAAAACTTTGTTTTGCTGAACTGAGAAGCCAGAAAAGCAAACTGAAGTGAGCTTGGATTAGGGAGCACAGTTCTCATTTAAGCAGAATTTACTTTATTCTACTTAAGTCAGTAGCTCAACAGGCTCCAACCACACCTGCCAGCGGTCAGCCCTTCACACAGGCTATGGCAACCATATGCTAGGCCTCTGATAAGAGAACCAACAAGAAAGAAGCTGCTCCACTAAAATCAACTCTCCGACACTCATGCATACTGAACCTCTGAGATTCCCACCCACCCATCCTCAACCCCCATAAAGAAGGCTTAATCTCCTGAAGCAACTGTTAGGCGCAAATATTCCCAGAGTGGGGTTAACTCTGAAAGGCACTAACACCAGTCAGCCCTTAACTTCACCTGTTTACAAGCTGGGCAGAGGGCAAACCTGCATTCTCATGCATTACTTGTGAGGGTGCTCACTGGTACAATTTGCTCAAGAAACAAAAGCAATTCAGTATGTAGAACGAGACTTAACAAGGTCCATCCATTTGGGTTGATAATTCCACTTCTAGCAATCTAGCCTAAGAAAATAATCCAAAACACATCTTTTACAATATACTCAAAGATGTTCATCACAGCATTATTTATGATATTTTGAATGATTTGGGACCCATCTAAATCTCCAACAATAGAGGAGAAGGTAAATAAATTACAGTGAAATTATACACGCAAATACCACACAGCTCCTAAAAATAACATTCTTGAAGAATGTCTGCCTTACCTGAAGAGTTATCTAAAATGTTTGGTGAAATGCACAGAATACGAAATTCTATACACAATATGATCTCAACCCCATAAAAATATGCATCTGAAAAATGATTGAAAGGAAATACACTGAAATGTTAATAGTAACATCAGACAATACAGGCTTTAAATAAAAAAGTGTCACAATAAACAAAGAAGGCCATTATATATTGATAAAAGGGTCAATTCATCACGAAGATATAGCAATTATAAACACATACACACCAAACAACAGAGACCCCAAATATATGACACAAATATTGATAGAGTTGAAGGGAGAAATAATCACTGGAAATTTGAATACCTCACCTTCAATAATGGATAGAGCATCCAGACAGAAGCTCAGTAAGGAAATAAAGGGCTTAAACAACACTACAAACCAACTAAAAGACATACAGAACACTCCACCCAACGACAGCAAAATATACTTTCTTCTCCAGTGCACACGGAACACTCTCCAGGAAAGATCATATACTAGGCCGCAGAACAAGTCTCAGTAAATTTTTAAAAAGTTGAAATTATAGGAAAAAAATATTTAAAAACTTCTCTGACCACAATGGAATGAAACTAGAAATCAGTAACAGAAGGAAAACTGTAAAATTCACAAATACACCACGGTTAAACATACTCTTACACAACCAATGGGTCAAAGAAGAAATCACAAGGGAAATCAGAAAATACTTAAAGGCAAATGAAAACGGAAACAGGGTATACCAAAATGATGGAATGTTACGAAAGCAATGCTCAGAGGAAAATGTAGAGCAGTAATCATCTACATTCAAAAAAGAAGAAAAATCTAACCTAATTTTATATGTTAAGAAACTACAAAAAGAAGAGCAAACTAAATGCAAAGCCAGCAGAGGGAATAAAATAGAGTGGAGATAAATGAAATAAAAAATAGCAAAATAACAGAAAGAATCAATGAAATTAAAACTTGGTTCTTTGAAACTATTAAAAAAAAAACAACTGAAAAACATTTAGCTATACTGACCAAAAAAACAGGAGATGCAAATAACTAAAATAAGAAATGAAAATGGGGACATTACTATCAATGTTACATAAAACAAAAAGGATTATAAATCAATAGTAGGAACAACTGTACCCCCAATAAATTAGATAACCTAACTAAAATGGAAAACGTCCTAAAGAACACAAATTACCAAACCCGACTTAAGAAAAAATAGAAAATCTGAATATAATTATTAAAGAGATTGAATCAGTAATGAAAAAATAACCTCCTAGCAAAGTCCAGTGAATTCTATATAACATTTAAAGAAGAATTAATACTAATCCTTTTCGAACTTTTCCAAAAAATAAAACAGGAGAGAACACTTTCTAACTCATTTTATAAGGCCAGCATTACCCTGACACCAAGGCCAACAAAGATAACACAGGAATGAAAACTACAGAACAATATCCCCTGTATATATAGATACAAAAATCTTCACCAAAATACTAGCAAACCAAACTGAATAGCATAATAAAAGGATCATACACCATGATCAAGTGAGATTTATCCCAGGAATGCAAGGATAGATATACATAAGAAAATCAATCAATATAAAACAGGTCACCTTGAAAACAGGTACTCGAACAAATACGTGAACACTCATGTTTATAGCAGCACTATTCCCGATAGCCGAAAGCTAGGAAAAAAAACAAATGTTCATCAAAAAATGAATGCATAAACAAATTGTGATATATCCAAACAATGGAATACTATTCAGCCATAAAGAGGAATGTAGTACGAATACACGTTACAATGTGGGTGAATCTGGAAAAGATGACACTTGTGAAAGAAGCCAGACACAAAAGGTCACATATTGTATTTGAAATGTTCAGAACAGGTAAGTCCATAGATACAGAGCACAGCTGGTGGCTCCCAGGCCTGGGGAGAGGGGGAGATGGGGTTAACCTCCTTACAGATACAGGGCTTCCTTTGGGCTCATGAAAATATTTTGGAACCCTAATGTGGTTGTACAGCACTGTGAATGTACTAAATGCCACTGGACTGTCCACTTTTAAATGGTTAATCTTACATTATATGAATTTCACCTCAATAAAAAATATATCAATGGTAATTATTGTTTTCTGGCAGTAAAATGTGTGACTTTATTTTTTATGATTTTCTGTGTTTTCTAACATTTGAATAGAAAGAACACATGTTCAGGAAAAATAAGCCATTGAAAAATCAAAGCCAAGGGTCCCACGCTTTCCTGATGAATGGACAGACCTAAGCAGACACTGAGACATATTCTGAGTATCTTGAGCAGACACCATGTCCTGCCTGTCATTCATCTGTGATATAAACCTAGTTAATGACTTCTCCCTTCTTGCGCTTTGCTTGGTGCCTGTCCCTTCCTCAACCTTGGTTCTGGCTTCTCCGTTTATATGGAAATACCTCTCCAGCACTTACCTAGTCCCTGCAAGCCACGCTCTCCATCCTCCTTCACCAGCAGACCTCTTTCCATGGTCTGGCCCATTCTTTGTATTGACAACCAATAAGTTACCCTTGAAAGAGACAGCATGCTAAAACAATCTACCAAAGAATAAAACAAGTTGCCATAGTGGACTCCAACTCATGGCAACCCCATGTATGTCCGAGTAGAACTGTGCTTCATAGGGTTTTCAATACCTTTTTTTTTTTGTAAGTAGATTACCAGACCTTTCTTCCACCAAAGAATAGGGCAAGAAAAGTTTTCTTAATGTAGTAAACAGATAATTAACACCACCAATAACACAAGGTACAGAGGGCCTCCCTCTTCTCACAGACGTGGTGCTACCCCAGGCCCAACTATAAGCGATCTTTTCGGCAGTTCCTACTGTGACACTGACCATCACATCTGTGCAGAGCATTACATTTTTCATCAGTCACAAACTTCAGAGCATTTCGCCCCCACAACTCTGTAAGTTGGGCAGAACAAGTATTATTTTCCTATTTGTACAGATAAGAAAATGACAACTCAGAGACCAACACTGAATGGCTTATTCCCCCTGAGCTGTGAGGAGTGCCCATCTGTACATAGTGATGATAATACCCATCTCATGGAGTGGCTTTAAGGATTAAATGAGATAATGTATGTAACATGCTGAGCACAGTGTCTGGAATAGGGGCAGCATTCAACAAATGCCAGCTTCTACAACTATTAGATCAACAGGAAGCTCAAGGTCACATAGCTGGGAAGTGACAACACCAAGGTTGGAATCCAGGCCTTTTCATGCCAACTCCAGGCTTGTATGCTTTACTCCAGCTCTGGGCCCAACACTGTGAGTCCAGACAGTAAAAGAAGAATAAAGCATGGTCCATGACCTTGAAGAACTTACACAATTTTGTAGCAGGCATGTCTCATTCACATGAAACAATGAAGCAGTTATTCCCACAAAAGAACTAAAGCAACAGTAAAAAAATAAATAAATAAAACAAAACCAGCATTGTCCTCTTTCAAACAACTACCTGTACTGAATCCAATGGACAACAGCAACTAGAGAGGTTAGATACTAAGCTTTTTTTTTTTTTTTTTTTTTCTAGATACGAAGCTTAGAGGGCAATAAATTCAAGTTAACAGGGAAGAACAATTTGGCAGGGGAGGATGAGAACGGTTGCACAACTCGAAGAACATAATTGATGTCAGTGAACCACACATGTAGTAAATGTTGAATTGGTGTACGTCCTGCTGTGTATATTTTCGACAACAACAAACAAATTATTCTTAAAAGCAAGGATGCAGCCCTAAAAGTATACAATTCTTTTGTCCAGCAGCTACTGCTAAAATGTCTTTTTATGCATACGTTCCAAAGCTGCCAATCCCCATGTTTTATTCCCCGGTCAAGGCGAGGTGGACATGAGGAGATAGGTTTTTAAAACTAAGTCCCTTTCAATCCCTACTACAGAAAATATTTTCTATGGGCATCCTGAACTGCAGGAAGTTTGAGTTAGTTTCGGAAACTTGTCTTTAAATTCTAGTAGAATAGGGCCACTCACAGTTACACATTTGATTATTTTTAAAAGTACTGAAAAGTAGCTTCTGTGGAGTTTAAAGCTCCTATCTTTTAAAAAAATCCTCAGCTAGATTAATTAATTTTAACGTATAACATATGACATCTGGCAGTTAGTAACAGAGGTGAAAAGACAATGAACATTTATAGGCAAAGGCAGAAAGCTCTTCATGAAGACAGATGCATAAGTGTGCACAGATACACATAGAACAGGACACTGTTCCTTCTGTATATTCTATGCCACAAAATTGGTGCCAGGATCAACCACCCCAGGTAATACTTCTTTTGAACAGCAATCCTGGCCTGTTTATAAGCTGCAAAAAGAAGAGTTCAAAACTCTGTGTTGTGCAGTGTTGAAGCTTCATTTATACCTAAGAGGGTATTTGATTAATAAATTCTTGAGAGATTCATATTTTGAAAAGTACTTAACGTGCCGTGTTTTTGTATTCCCAATATATATTTCTTGGTTGAGAGACAGACAGATGTTGTTGTTGTTCGGTATTGTCGAGTCAGTTCTAACTCATAGTGACCCTATGCACAACAGAACGAAGCATTGTCCGGTCCTGCTCCATCCTCACAATCATTGTTATGTTTGAGCCCATTGTTGCAACCACGGCGTCAATCTATCTCATTGACGGTCGTCTTCTTTTTTGCTGACCCTCTACTTTACCAAGCACGATGTCCTTCTCCAGAGACCGGTCCCTCCAGATAACACATTCAAAGAATTTAAGAAAAAGTCTTGCCATCCTCACTTCTAAGGAGCATTCTGGTTGTACTTCTTCCAAAACAGATTGGTTCATTCTTCTGGCAGTCCAAGGTATATTCAATATTCTTCACTAACATCATAATTCAAATGCATCAATTCTTCCCTGGTCTTCCTTATTCATTGTCCAGCTTTTGCAAGCGTATGAGGCAACTGAAAATACAATGGCTTGGGTAAGACACACCTTAGTCCTTAAAGTGACATCTCTGCTTTTTAACACTTTAAAGAGGTCTTTTGCAGCAGATTTACCCGATGCAATATGTCACTTGATTTCTTGACTGCTGCTTCCATGGGCATTGACTGTGGAGCCAAGTAAGATGAAATCCTTGACAACTTCATTCTAGATAGATAATGTCCAACTAATGAGTGGTGCTTACTGAACTATGATGTAGGAGAAATTTGTCTTCAGAAACACTCTATCTTCCCTTTCTGCAAGTCTGTGACCCTGGGGGCAGGGGTTGAAGATACCCATTTACTGAGCACCTTCAATGAGGCAGAACTGTGCAATGCCTGATTTATGTTATATGTTTCAATTCCCACAAGGTTATAATGTGTATTAATCTCCCATTTTGAAAAGGACACTAAGTCCCATAGTGACTATGGTGTATTCCCACATTTCAGTGCCTATCCAGGGTTTTCTTTCCTGAAATGGGTTCCCCTACATCAGGCACCCCCAATAGATACTAGTTCATATCAAGCTGTTAAGGATAGGCCACTGCTTGAGTTAATCCTTTTAGAAGTATTCCTATTCTAAAAGTGGGCAGGCAGGCACATCAGTAACCCACATCAGTAGTAGAACTGAGATAGGACAGCAGGGCATCAGAATGCCAGGATTCCTCAGGCCACCTAGTCAACCTCCTCCCCCATCAATATACAGATTAAAAATAACTAAAACCCAGACAGGGGACGTGACTTTGCAAAGATCACACAGCAAATAAGGTACAAAGCCCAGATGAGAGCCAGGACTCCTGACTCTCAGTTACTACCCACTCTTGTATGGCATTACCCGCAAATATTCAAGCAAAGGGTAAAAAGCACACACAGTGATTATTTAAATGTTATTAATTCACATGAGTGATTTAGAGTACAGGTCAGACTGCATGGACTCGAACCCTGGGTGTACCTCTAACTGTGTGCCAGAGACAAGGTACACTCTCTTTGCCTTCATTTTCTTGCCAACTATGTAAGAGTAACAACAGTGCCTGCCTCATAAATTATCATGAGGATCAAATGTGATAATCCATGTGGAGCTCTGAATTCTTTGTGTCTAGCACACAGTAAGCACTCAATAAATGTTAGACATTATTCATTATAATTATTATTATTACTACTACTAAGCAGTTCCAGTAACTGAGAGTTAATACTTTGGCTTTTGGGGTTGAAAGTAGAAACAATTTTTTGCTATCAAAATCACCTTCTTCTCAAAAGGCAATCCTGCACAGTCTCAGGAATGAAGTGAGCAAGGGCAGCAGAAGGATAACATCAGGAATGAACCTACCTTTGAAAATAAAAGTGCCCACTGAGCATTTTCATTTGGATATTCAAAACAAAACTCCTCATCTTGCTCAAACCATGCCCCTTCTCATTTACTCCCTAACTCACTTAAAAGCCTGCCATCCATCTAGATAATCTAAGCCCTCATTTCCATACTCCACCCACTTGGTGACCAAGTGCCATTGATTCTCCCTTTGAAATAACTCTCCAGTAGCTCTCTCCCCGCTTTCCTTCCTCAGGCACACTTCATGTTCTGCCTCTACTACTCTAAGAGTCTAAAATCTGAGCTCATTCCTCATTAACACCAACCTCCTTACCACCTCCAAATTCACCTTTATGAACCACAAACTAGATTAAATCATTTCTCCCATAAAGGCTGCATGATTTCTTCTCTTCGGCTCATTGAAGCCTCCCGAAACTCTCCTGTCACCGCCCCCCACCCCCAACCTCAGGACACCTAGATTTCTTTGAATATGACCCTTCTGCAGTATGCTTCTGCTGTTCCTTCCACATGGAATGCCTAATCCCCTTCTCTAGAGAACTATTCTGCCTCCTGAGGTCCAGTCTGCTCGTGAACTCCTCTGCAAACCCTTCCAGATTCCCTCCACCTTCCCCCCACTTGTTTCTATCCCCGTGAAACACTCATCACCCTGAATCATTATCATTTCTTTTCTCATGCTTCTTTTCTGCTAGTTTGAGTTCTGAGAGGCATCAGCCCCACTCTTTTAGCCTCTGGTACGGGGCCTGCCTAGCACACAGTAGTGGCTTAATACATACCTGTTGAATAAACTAATGAGTGGATGGCATGGAAAATAAAAGGAATAGGAAAATCAGACCTCAGTGAATGTCAAAGTTGGTCTAAATGAAGAGAAAGCTAATTTCGGCAATACATATGACCATCTACATATGGCTATCTACAAATGATTATGCAAGCAGTTTTTAAATGAGTGAGATGAGTACTTGTAAATGACAAAGTTCTCAAGTTCCCACTTATGTCTGTTAAACATTCGTCACTGGAGAGAGAACCACATCCTCCCAGATTTCAGATGCACTCTGCAGGACCTGCACACACAAAGCGTTTTGAGTGTTCCTGGAATCCTGTAGCTTTAGTTGAGGACACTTTTCCCTGACAAACTGCTATGGACTGGACCTGGGCAGTAAAAAAGGGCAGCAGATGCTCAATAAATGCCGATCTGATTTGCAGTGGATTTGAAAGCAAAGTGCAACTCACATTTCAGACTAATTGAACTCAGTGACTGATCCTACTTATCTAAGAACTCTAAGGCTAAAGAAAATCAATGAGTAGACTCTGAAAAGCAGCCAAATGTCTAAGCCTTTGCCTTGATCCAGCCATGCTGATCTGCTTCTTGATCCTTTCCAGTTTCTGTGCACTTCCAACTTCATGGTGCCCCCAGAATGGAGAAGGCCAGTCAGCAAGCAGTGCCCTACCTTTTGTGTCTTGACCTTGATGTAAAGGAGAAGGGTGGAGGCGTGAAAGTTGAGTCGCACTATCCAGAACGTCCAATTTTTCCTAAAGCATCCCCTCTCTGGGATGATTTATGTCGGATTCTGGCTGAAATGAGGGAGAAGGGTGGGCTGGAATGCTTTAACATCCTTTTATCTCCAACTGTATGTTTAAAAGGAGCCCCAGAAACTTTCCTTCTTACTTAAAGGAGACTTAGCAAAGAAAAGGATGTCTTCACAGACTACGCTTTAGACGTCCATTTAACACCTTTATCTCAATGTAAAGATTCAAAACATGTACTCTACATAAATCATTTTGGGATAAGAAGGCAGTAGCGCCTTGGAGAACAAATCGTTAACTAAAAGTCAAGCCGAGGCGCCCTGGAAACCAGTGAGACTGGGAGGCAGCCTCGGGATAGGCGGCTACGATTTGCCTGCTCCCTCCCGCGACTTCTAGGGCGAAGCATCCCACAGGCAGGACGAACCCTACACACCGCTCTCCCGTCCATTTCACTTTTCAAACTTGAAGTTATTTTTAGATGACCCAAGCCCGCTAATCCCTGGCAGGACAATTCCCAGCCCGCTGTGCCTGAAAGCGCTTACCCCCTTCCCCAGCACTTTCCCCTAAGCACTGGGAAAGCACCTTTTTTCCTGTTTCTGGTTTCTCCCCGCGTCCAGTGCACCTCCCCTAACCCCTCTTCAAGTCTCCGTCCTGAGAATCACACCGCGTCATTCTCGCTCCTCCACTTATACACCTGCTGCTACTGGGAAGCTGAACCCTTCCGCCACTCCGAATGTGGCCAGGGGCTCCTTCAGACCCGCGCCCTCTAGATGGGCGGGTCAAGGGAGACCTCCGTCCTCACTGTCCTCTCGGGAACTGACAACTTGACCAAGAATACCCCCCTCCTCCCCCTGCCCAGCCCCCAAACACGGCCGCGCTCTCCAGCCGCCTGCCGCTGTCCCCCGGCACCGCCAGGGCGCCGCCCGCAGCCGGGGCGGGACAGGGTGCAGGGGCCGGCCGGGCTGGCGCGGTTACATAACCGACCTGCTGGGCGTCCGTGATGCGCCGGCGGAGGCGGTGGCTCGGACGGTCCGCGGGGGCTGGCGACTGCGGGCGCGGCGCTGCCTGCTCACCTGCCCGCCGGTGCGAGCGCGCGTGGGGGCGGGCGCGGTGCCGTGCGCTGCGCGCCCCGCCTCCCGGTCTCCCGGTCCGCCGGTCCGTGGGTCTAAGGCTTCTGCTGCCCGCTCCTCCCCGCAACCTCGGCCGCCGTCACCCGGGACAAAGCGGCTCCGGGGAGGGGCCGAGCCAGCGGCTCTCACAGGAGCTAGCGGAGATGGGCGCGCCCCCAGCTCCGACTCATCGGGCCAACCTCCAATCAGACCCCAGGAAAGCAAAAGCCCCTGGCTGGCCTCCTCTCATCTCCTCCCCCCTGACCCAACGCCCTTCCGGGTCCCCGACCCACTCCCCTCCCGACTCCCATCGTGCTTTCGGCCCCACAACCCCTCCTTTCTACTCCAGGTGCCAGGGAGGGGGCTAGGATCCTCTGGGACCCGACCGAGGAGGCAGGGGTTGGGGCTTCAGCGAAGAGAGGGCTCCTTGGGATCACGCCCGGGTTAGGGGCCTGCTTGAGGGTCGGGGTGGGGAGGGGCTGATTCTGAAGCTAAGGTTGACTGGACACTGATAGCAAAGAACAAACGGACAGAGAGCCAAACTGAGGGTGAGGGTGCTGGGAGAGAGACTCTTCTTACAAGGTGACTGAGCCACCCAACTCGGGCTAACTGAGAGGTCGGGAAGCCTCTGGTGGGTCCTCCTGGGAGTCTGCGCGGGCTGTGCTCTGGCGCCCTCTGGCTGAAGCCCGGCTCCCAGCCCTGCCCACGCGGCTGAAGGTGCCCTGCGCGCGCTTCACAGACTCTCCGGGATTTGCAGCCACCAGACTTGGGGACAGTCGGGCTCGGGCTTCAAGGACTCCTATTGTGTCATAGCCCGTGACACAAGAAGTGGGAGGCTGATATCTCACAGCAAACGGCTGAAGGTGAAACAGAATCCAGGTCTGTTACTAAACAAAGTTAACCCCGGTGGAAGTCTCTGCTTCAGAAAATAAAGCGGTTCAGAGCGGGAGGATGCGTGTGCCTTAGGGGTGGCACAGATATGGACGGGGCTGAGATGTGTGAGGGCAAGAGAATGTCAGGAATGCAGAAGATCATAATAGGGAAAGTGGGGGGAATGGAAAGAAGAAGGGGGGGCAGGTGCAAACCCAACCTGAGTGTGGAAATGAATCAACAGATTTAAATAATTTTTGTGTTGTCACTTTTCTAATTGCAACATAAATAGACTTTTTCCTTTTTATCACTTTTGGGTTTCCTAACAGTGTTAAAATTGCCTTGAAATAATCCATACGCCACATTGCTTTTTCCAAGGTTGACATATTTTTGTTTGCTTTAACAGAAAAAAAAAAGTTTTTTTCTTTTTTTTTTAACAGAAGAGGTAGAGCTTCGCGCTTCTTTCTGTTGTGCTCCATCTAGTTGATTCCAACTCATAGTGACCCCATGTTACAAACAGCCCCATAGGGTTTCCTAAGCTGTAGTCTTTACTGGAGCAAATTGCCAGGTCTTTTCTCCTTTGGAGCTGCTGGTGAGTTCAAACTGCCGACTTTTCAGTTAGCAGCCCAGCACTTAACCACTGAGCCACTTCTACTGAATACATAAATGTATAAATATTCATTGATTTAGATGAATCATGTTTTTGAATAGAATTATTGAAAGCACGTCCTTATTAAACTTGCCTCTGTAGAATTTTCTCTAGGTTCTCGCTTACTTTTTGAAACCAAAGATGCCAAGACCAATTTCTCTTCCAGTTGGTTGTCTTTCAAATATGTGAAGATGGCCTTCATGTCTTACCCACTCCCAGCCCCCTTTACCAGGTTAAACATTCTCGGTTCCTTAAACAAAATCCTACTTGGAGTAGCTCCTAGACTTCACCATCCTGGTGGTTTTTATCTCCATAGAATCTATTTTTGTAAGTATAGTTTTACAAATAAAATTTTCTGGTTATGGAAGTAATATGTTCATTGTAAAAATTTTGAAAAGTAGAAAAAGGCAGTATTTAATGGGAGGAGTAAATGAGTTAATACATGTAAAGCACCTGGCACAATGCTTGGCATATATAGTACCAGTTGCCAGTTACACATCATGAATGTATACTTATTTTGACATTTTAAGGGATTATAGTAAGTATTAAAATTACTTTTCGATTATTTTGATACCAGATTACTCCTTTGTTGCTGCTGCTGTTGTTATTTGTGTCACTTTGCTGAGACTGGCTGCCAAGGCAACAAGACTTTATATGGGTTACATATATCTATAGTTATCTATAGATAGTTTTTTTTTAATGAAATTGAATTATTATATGCATTGTTGTTGTTATTGTTAGGGGCCAATTTTAGAGCCAATTTCGAGTCATAGTGACCCCAAGTGACAGAGTAGAACTGTTTCATAGCCATAGTGTTTGCTAACTTAATTTTTTTATGAGTAAATCTTTTCTCGAGTCATTAATTTCAGTATTTTTTTTTTTATGGCTACATAGTTTTCCCAGTAACTATACTGCTTTCTTTCTAGAGAATTCCAAGCTTACAAACAAGTTGCGAGAAATATACAAAAAAAAAAAAAAAAAAAAAACTCATATGCCTTTGGCCAGAGAGATCCTTTTATCAAAGGAATCCAAGAGATGATATGCCATTTCACCCAGTTGTCATGCCTCTTTAATCTCCTGCAATCTGAAAAAGTAACCTTGACAGTTTGGAAGATTTTGTACCAGTCATTTTATAGAATGTCCCTCTATTTGTGTTTGTCTGATGTTTCCTCATGACTGGACAGAGGTTATGTATTTTGAGCCAGAATATCACAGAAGTGACACTGTTTTCACTGCATTGTGTTGTGTGACATCTGATGTTGATTTTTCCTTTACAGGTGGTATCTTAGATATCTACTGTTGCTCTAACAGAAATACCAAAAGCGATGGCTTTAACAAACAGAAATTTATTTCCTCAAAGTTTAGGAGGCTAGAAGCCCGAATTCAGGGCACCAGCTAGAGGGGAGCGCTTGCTGTCTCTGTCAGATCTGGAGGAAGGTCCTCATCATCAATCTTCCCCTAGTCTAAGAGCATCTCAGCGCAGGGACTCTGGGTCCAAAGGACGCACTCCGCTCTAGGCTCTGCTTTCTTGGTGGTAGAAGGTCCCTCTGTCTCTCTGCTGGCTTCTGTGTTTTGTATCTCCAAAGAGATTGACTCAAAGTACAACCTAATCTTGTAGACTGAATCCTGCCTTATTAACATAACTGCCTCTCACCCTGCCTCATTAACATCATAGAGGTAGGATTTACAACACGTAGAAAAATCACATGAGGTGACAAAATGGTGAACAGTCACACAATACTGGGAATCATGGCCTACCCAAGTTGACACACATTTTAGGGGGGCACAATTAGTGGTGTTAATTTTGAGTACTTGAATAAGACAATATCTACCAGATTTTTCTTCTGTAAAGTTAATGGTCTGCCCTTTTAAATGTATTTTTTAGAAGACCACATAAAATCACATTCTTCATTCTACTTTCACACACTGATTTTAGTGTTAATTAATGTTTTTCTGTCAGTTTTTCTATATTTATTAGTTGTCATTCTACAGGAAGATTTATTTATTTATTTATATCTGTATACTCACAGATTCTTATTTTATTCAATGTGTTATAATTTGTTACTATCATTATTTACTTTGGTACTCTTCATCCCATGTTTGGCCAGTGAAGGCCTCTCAAAACTTGCCTCTTTGTCTTTTGACATAGCCCCATTATTCTTCAAGTGTTTTCTTACATTCTGAAACAACAATACATTCTAGGTTCAACTTATTCTTTGTCAGTCCAAACCTTGGAATCAGCCATTTCTCCACGAAGCTCTGGTTCCCCTTAGTGGAGAATGGTAATTAAACACCAAGATCTGGGTGCTAAGTGTGGCTTATTGCTGCTGGTGTGCTACTACTCCAAGGTCCTCTCAGTGGAAGGACTTGAAGATATATGTATATTTACACAAACATATATGTATGTATATATATATATGTATATATATATGTATATATATACACACACATATGCACATATACATATATGTATGTATACAAACAAATTTACATCTTTATTTTTGAATCCACAGCTTTATGTTGAAAACCATGAGTTTATACCAATACTGTAATTTTGATCCAACATCACAGGGTTTATTCTCATTTTGCCCCTTTCCAAATGTATATACTTCTCTGATAATAAGAAGCATGACTCCCATCATCCTCAGTGTATTTATTTATTTTTTCAGCCTTCTGCTGGGCCACTGCCCCATTCAGATTACTTCTGCCTACAGGCCTCAACTCCCACTGGACCACCCTCACTCTGATCCCCTCCTCTCCTGGGCCCAACCTCTGCCAGACTGCTTTCTTTCAAGGAAGGAAAGAAAGAAACAGAACTGTAAGTAAAGAATTGAATAGAAATGCCCATGTGTAGCCTGACCTAACCTCGTTTATCAAGGTAAAATTGGACGATCATATCCATTGTCCTGAATGCTTTTTCTGTTAATTCTGCTTAAGAATAAATATGGTTATTTTGCTGCCACATCACTCTTTTGACTCATGTTGAATTTACCATTGCTATAATCCTTCGGGAATCCTTGGGTGGTACAAATGGTTAAGCACTCGACTGCCAACTGAAAGTCTGGAAGTTGGAATCCACTCAGAGGTGCCTTGAAAGAAAGGCATAGCAATGTACTTCCAAAAAATCAGCCACTGAAGACCCTGTGGAGCGCAGTTCTACTCTGACACACGTAGGGTCACCATGAGTCAGAATCAACTCGTTGGCATCTGGTTTGGTTTTTGGTATAATCCCTCAGTCTTTTTTGTGTATTTTAATGTTAAATAAACAGTAGTTCTCTCCCAGAACTCACTCCTGTTCTTTATCTGTGAAGTAGAATTCTTGTACAAAAAATTCTTACTAGAGCGATTCCATGTTTCTATCAGCCAAGGTCATTTTAGATCTTAATTTTATATCCAATGTGTTTAATATCTCATATACCACCCAGATTTGTGCTTCTGACACATTTTCAAAGCATGCTACCTACATTCTTATCCAAATCATTGATAAATGAGGTTACAGCCTAAGGACCACCACTTGGGGAAAAAAAAATATATATATATATATATATATGTGTGTGTATATATATATATATATATAATCACACACACAGAAGGAGAGCAAGAGAGAGAGAAGTCCCTGGGTGGTACAAACTAATGGCTTCAGCTGCAATCCAAAAGGTTGGAAGTTTGAGTCCACCTAGACTTGATGCCAACTGGTAGCATATAGAGAGAGAGATTTACTTAAAGGAATTGGCTCATGCAGTTGTGGGAACTGACAAGTCCAAAATCTGTAGATGAGGTAATAGGCTGAAGACTCCTGCAGGCTTATATCCCAAGACCCACAGATCAGGCAACAGGAACAGTGCAGTGTAAAGTTCTGCCAAAATATCTGTTTATATTCAGAAGGCAGAACACACCCTAGGGAAATTCCCTTTTCAGCTAATTGATTAATTGCATTATACTAGATTGCGTTATAGAAGGTAATTAAATTACAGCTTACATTAGAGATTATATTATGGAATAGCAACTAGACTAACGTTTGGCCAAACAACTGGGAACGGTAGCCTAGCCAAGTTGACATATAAAATTAGCCATCACAATTATTA
This sequence comes from Loxodonta africana, assembly GCF_030014295.1. Classification (NCBI taxonomy): domain Eukaryota; kingdom Metazoa; phylum Chordata; class Mammalia; order Proboscidea; family Elephantidae; genus Loxodonta; species Loxodonta africana. The sequence continues at coordinate 109,565,544 of NC_087342.1, forward strand.
CTTCCATTTTACAGATGAGGAACCAAGGCACAGAGAGATTGTAACTTGTCCAACCCCAGTAAATTGAGTCAGAGTGAAACTTAAGTAGCCAGGTTGAAGACCTTAGGGGTCTCTCTCTCGTATGTAAGAAAATGGAGTCGTTTTCAATGACTACAGGGGATGAGCTAGGCCTTCCTTCTCAGTGCTTTTGTAGTACTTTTTTTTTTTTTTTATTTCCCTGTATTGCTGTTCTGTTAGGTGCCGTTGAGTTGGTTCCAACTCATAGCAACCATATTTACAACAGAAGCAAACACTGCCCGGTGCTGCGCCATCCACACAGTCATTGCTATGTTTGAACCCATTGTTGCAACCACTGTGTCAGTCCATCTCATCCAGGATCATCTTCTTTTTTAATGACCCTCTACCCTACTAAGCATGATGTCCTTCTCCAGAGACTGGTCCCTCCTGATAACATGTCCAAAGTACATGAAACAAAATCTCACCATCCTCACTTTCAAAGACCACTCTGGCAAGACATCTTCCAAGACAGATGTGTTCGTTATTCTAGTCCATGATATATTTAATATTTTCGGCCAAAACCATGATTCAAAGGCATCAATTCTTCTTAGGTCTTCCTTATTCATTGTCCAGCTTTCCCATGCATGTATGAGGCAATTGAAAATATCATGGCTTGGGTCAGTTCTACCTTAGTCCTCAAAGTGACATCTTTGCTTTTTTAACACTTTAAAGGTCTTTTGCAGCAGATTTGCCCAATGCAGTACTTCGTTTGATTTCTTGACTGCTGCTTCCATGGGTGTTGATTGTGGATCCAAGTAAAATGAAATCCTTGACAACTTCAGTATTTTCTGCATTTGTCATGATGTTGCTTATTGGTCCAGTTGTGAAGGATTTTTGTTTTCTTTATGTTGAGGTGTAATCCGTACTGGAGGCTGTTGTCTTTTATCTTCATCAATAAGTACTTCAAGTCCTCCTTGCTTTCAAAAGCAAGGTTGTGTCATCTGCATATCACAGGTTGTTAATGAGTCTTTCACCAACCCTGATGCCGTATTCTTCTTTATCTTGTCCAGCTTCTTGGATTATTTGTTCAGTATACAGATTCAATAAGTATGGTGAAAGGATACCTTTCCTGATTTTAAACTGTGAAGTATCCCCTTGTTCTACTCAAATGACTATCTCTTGGTCCATGTACAGGTTCTGCATGAACACAGTTAAGTGTTCTGGAAGTCCCATTCTTCTCAATGTTATCCATAATTTGTTACGATCCACACAGAAGAATGCCTTTACATAGTCAATAAAGCACAGGTAAACATCTTTCTGGTATTCTTTGCTTTCAGCCAAGATCCATCTGACATCAGCAATGATACCCCTGGTTCCACATTCTCTTCTGAATCTGGCTTGAATTTCTGACAGTTCCCTGTTGCAACTATTTTTGAATTATATTCAGCAAAATTTACTTGTATGTGATATTAGTGATATTATTTGATAATTTCCACATTCTGTTGGATCACCTTTCTTTGGAATGCGTACAAATATGAATCCCTTCCAGTTGCTTGGCCAGGTAGCTGTCTTCCATATTTCTTGGCATAGACAAGTGACCACTTCCAGCACTGCATCCGTTTGTTGAAACATCTCAATTGGTATTCCCTCAATTCCTGAAGTCTTGTTTTTCACCAATGCCTTCAGTGTAGCTTGGACTTTTTCCTTCAGTACCATCGGTTCTTGAGCATATGCTACCTCCTGAAATGGTTGAACATCAACCAATTCTTTTTCATACGATGACTGTATATTCCTTCCATCTTCTTTTGATGCTTCCTGCATCGTTCAATATTTTATCCATGGAATCCTTCAATATTGCAACTTGAGGTTTGAATTTTTTCTTCAGTTCTTTCAACTTGAGAAATGCCAAGCGTATTCTTCCCTTTTGGTTTTCTATCTCCAAGTCTTTGCACATTTCATTATAATACTTTGTCTTCTCGAGCCGCCCTTTGAAATCTTTTGTTCGACTCATTTACTTCATCATTTCTTCCATTTGCTTTAGCTACTCTACATTCAAGAGCAAGTTTCAGAGTCTCTTCTGACGTCCATTTTGGTCTTTTCTTTGTTTCCTATCTTTTTGATGACTTTTTGCTTTTTTCACGTATGATGTCCTCCTACAACTCATCTGGTCTTTGGTCATTAGTGTTCAATGTGTCAGATCTATTCTTGAGAAGGTCATATTTTGTTTCTCATGGACTTACCCTAATTTTCTGCTGCATCAACTTGAACTTGCGTATGAGCAATTGATGGTCTGTTCCATAGTCGACTCCTGGCCTTGTTCTGACTGATGATATTGAATGTCTCCATCATTTCTTTCCACAGATGCAGTTAGTTTGATTCCTGTGTTTTCCAACCAGTGAGGTCCATGTCTATAGTCACTTTTCTGTTGTCGAAAAAAGGCATTGGCAATGAATAAATCATTGGTCTTGCAAAATTGTATCATGGGATCTTCAGCATTATTTCTATATAATGCTTGTCAATTACATTATTTGCAAAGTATTTGACGGATGGGACTAACAACTTATCCTTGTACCTGATATGGAGTAGGCTTTCAGTAAATGCTTCATTTTGATAGAAAATTTAGGCTTAGAGGATATGGATTTCCCAAGGTCGAAGTGATGGTTTGTGGAAAATTCAGACTAAAGTCCAAATCTTTTAAGTTTCAATCAAGTGGCTGTTCTTTTTCCTGCATCATGTAGGCCTTCCTGTTACCATGCTTATTACTAGAAAAATACATTGGAGCCTATCTAAATGTCAGGATATTCCTTATAGACTTAGATTAGTTGAACTCCATGTGAGAAAAATGCATGTTTCTTTCTACAAGAGTCCATTCCTTATGGTGACTAAAAATATAAAGGGAATGGGAAGGGTGCTGGATTTGAAACTAAAAGAAGCTGGTGCAGTCCAGATTCTGCCTTGAAAGTGGGAGCTACCACTTGTACCATTCTGGGTTTATAATATTTCTTGTCAAGTTGTGGAACTATAAAGGAGGGAAAAAACAGTTCTCAAAATATCATAAATCAATTTGTTTTATTTATTTATTTACTTATTTATTTATTGGTAGCATTTGAAGTGGGGTGAAGACGGGTCACAAAAGCAGAGAACTGAGTGAGTTTTCTCATGGTAAAGTTTTTAGTTACTCTCAATTGCCATAGAGACTTTCAGGGAAGAGGTGAGCATACAAACTCCTTGAAAAAACCAAGGTCAAGATGTCTGGAACATGTTTGTAATAGCTCAGTGAATTTCTAATGTCAATATTCTACAGCCAAAGACCACCAGGAATACACCTGTAGTTGAACAAGTTGGGTTTATTTCTCATTATAATGAGGGAGAACACACATCATGGAAAGCGTCGGGTCATAGTAAGAGAGTATTACCACTAAAACCCACTGAGAAGAGACTTATTAAAGGATTTGGGCTGGTCTTCAGTGATTTGGGAAAGGTTCAAAGAAGCAGTGTTTTACTCTAGACTGGATGCTGTCAGAAAGCAGCAGCATCTTTAATCGGGTATCTTAATAAATCGATAAGGCAAGAGGAATGAAGCAGAGCTAAGACTGTATATAACTGGTAAAGAAGCAATGGTCATTCATAATAGCCAGGATAGGGGAATGTTTGGTCACTTTCGTGGCTTGGACAATGTTTGTGTTTTGTCTGTGTTCAAACATGACTGCAGAGGGTCTTGTTTTTGTCTTGATCAATCATGGTCACAGAGTGGCTTTAGATGATTTGTGTTTTGTGAAATTGTTTAAGTTCAATAGGAGAACACCAAGAAGAACCTGATCATGCCAAGCCAAGCCATAGTTGTCAGGGGGCATTTTGCCTTTCCCACTAGTGAGATATTATCACCATAATAGGTAAGCCCCTTCTTACTTTGGCATCATCACACAGTTACTAGCCCACCAACAAGTAAATACTAATAAGGTCCACCACCACCACCACCTCTTCCACAAGTAGAAAATGAACAAAAGTAGTAGTACTTGCAAAGGGCTTTCACTAGAAAAATGAATGTCTAAATTTCCCAAAACAACTAAGAAAAGATACAAGATGAGGCTACCATATGGACTTTGAAAAAAACGAAAAGGCTGTGTGGACTGGAGTAGTGAGTGAAGATATTATAGAGAGGGTGGGATTTGGGCTGAGTTTCAAAAATAAATTGAATTTGAAGAAGAAACTAAGCAGAGGGTGGACCTTTCAAGTGGGGAGAACAATACTAATTCTGGAGAAGATGTGCTTTGGCCCTGTTAAGTACTATACTACAGGACAGACAGGAGGTACAGCAGCCAGGACAAAATCTACTCATTAGAGTGGATGAAGCATGGAGATGGGGAAATGGCTGGAAAGCAGAGGGCTGAATTCCAGTTCAGAGACTCATTGTGACAAAAATAATTGTCTAAGCAGGTTGTTATCATCAGTAAGTTTCATGTAGAGAGCCTGGCTTATCTTAAAAAACAAAAAAAGCCTAGAGAAATGGAAGCTAGGACAAAACAGAGATCCCATTACCAGAATCCTGAGGTGGAGTTTTTTTTTTTTTTTTTTTTTTTAAATAATATACACCAATTTAACAACTTCTACATGTACAGTTTGGTGACATTAATTACATCCTTCAAGTTATGCAACCATTCTCACCCTTTGCCTTAGTTATCTAGTGCTGCGGTAACAGAAATAACATAAATGGGTGGCTTTAACAAATAGAAATTTATTTTCTTGTAGTTTCTCTTAGGCTAGAAGTCTAAATAATTCAGGATGCTGTAGGGGAAGGCTTTCTCTTTCTGTTGGCTCTGGAGAAAGATCTTGTCTCTTTGAGCTTCTCCTCCTGGGCAACCTTTATGTGGCATCTCTCTTCCCCCATCTCTGCCTGCTTGCTTGCTTGTTTACCATATTTTTACACAAATAAAAATATGTCATTTTTTTCTTTTACACATTGCCATAAAAAAATTAGCATAGCACACTTACAAAAATACCTTGTTGGGGGAGGGCATGGTTGGCAAACAAACGGGAGGTACCAAGTTATTTTCATAAAAATGTAGTAATCTCTTTTATATCTCAAAAAAGATTGGCTGAAGACACACTAATCTTGTCTCATTAACATAACAAAAACAGCCTATTCCTAAATGGGATTATAACCACAGGCATAGAGGTTAGGATTTACAACACATACTTTTGGGGGCCACAATTCAATCCATAACACCTTCTTTTTCTGAATTGTTCTTGTAGACTGGTTCTTGAGAACCAAGAGATTCAGGAAACTCTATGTATCATATGAGGGAGAGAGCTCAAGATGGGATCCACACCTAGATAGTGGATTGTATAGAGGAGGCTAGAACTCCTTACAACAGCCTTCCCACCTTAAGTTTATATAAGTCTTAGAGACCAGGATGGAGCTGAGTGGCAGGTGAGGGTCAAGTGAGAAGAAGAGAGAGAGAAACACTGGAACGCAGGGCAGGTCTGCAGTTTGAATCTCAATTCCTATATTTATTAGCTGGATATTCTTGGATAAATAAATCACTTTACCCCTCTAAACCTAAGTTTTCTTATCTATAAAATCAGGATAATGGTAAGCTTACCAAAAGTTGTTGGAAATATTAAGTGCCATAATCCTTATAAAACATTTGACAGTCTGGCATTTACCATAATGCTTATATAGTATTTCATAGTGTTCAGCATTAATAAATTTTAGCCATCATCGTCATCATCATCATCATCACCTGCTTCTTCATCAGCTACATCATCATCATCAAAAAGAGGAGAATGGTATAAGGCAAGGCTCAGCAAAATATGGCCCACAGACTAAATTCAGCCCCCTATCTGTTTTTGTAAATAGTTTTATTGGACTATAGCAGTGCTCCTTCATTTATGTATTGTCTATGGCTACTTTTCTGACAACATCAATTATGTAATTGCAACAAAGACTTTAAGGCCCACAAAGCTGAAAATATTTATTATCTGGTCTTTTACAGAAAAGTCTACCAAGAACTTTTCTAAGGTAAAATTCTAAGGCAAGAAATCAAATAAGCATGGCTAGGAAGCTATGAGGACTCCTACTGAACAAAGCACAGGATTTACATGGGCAGTAGTAGGAAAAGGTTGAGCAGGTAAGTTGAGGTACATATATTTCAAAAAGAGAAGCCTTAAAATTAGTAATTAAGGAGAGGGAGCCAACATGGCACTATAGACAGAAGCACCATGCTGTCCCTTCACAGCAAAGACCCAAATAACTTAAGTAAAACAGAGACAGACATCAATCCTAGAACCCTAAGCTTCAAATGAAGAGATAACTCAACCAAGCACTGAACGGAATAAGAAACTGACAGAGAACAGAGAGCAAGGACAGTTATGAGCAGAGGTCCCCTATCAGCTAATGCAGCACAGATCCACCATCTTGGATTCCTGTTGGAGATCAGCAGACCAGAAGTACAGGAAAGCAGATTCACGGAGCTCCTAGCAGGAGACAGAGCACCTGGTAACGAGTGAAACACACCTTCCCACCATCCACCCTGCCCCCCATCCAGCCTTCACCACTTCCCGGCTGGCCGATCTGCAGCTTCCTAGCAGGTCGATTCCCAGCTTCCTGGAGGGCTGATTCACTGCTTCCCAGCAGGCCCATCAGGGGCTTACTGGCAGGCCAATCCACCGCTTCCAGCAGGCCAAGAACACAGAACAGGAGATGCCCAGTTCCTTGCCATGTGGATTCACCCTACGCACACTGGCCAGCTTCTTCACTGCCATTTCTTTGTTGCTGGTGTTGCTTTTTCCAGCCTCTTTTGGTTTCTTCCCTGTCTCCCACCTCTTCCTCCTCCCTTCTCTTGAACACCTGACTCTGTGTGCCATCTTTTCTTCTTCTTGACAGGCCACGAAGTGCCGCTCAGCTGAGGAACAGCTGCCCTGGTCCGAGCCTCTGTACTGATGGGATCCCTTGGGGCTTTTTTTTAAAAAACTTTTTCTTTTTTGTTGTTTGTTTTCTCTTTCTTTTTTCCTTTCTATTTTTTTCATTTCTCGATCTCTCATCTCTTTCTACCCACTTTTTTTTTTCCTGTCTCCTGAATACTCGGGCCATGTATCATCTCCACCCCTTCTAACAGAGCTGTACTGTGTGGCTTTGGAGCCAGTTCCCCAGTCTGAGCAGCCACATCAGTGGGAGCCAGGGGGGCATTTTTTTTTTTTTTCATTTTGTTTTTCTTCATTTCTTGATTTCTTGTCTCTCCACCCCAATGGCAGGTTCCCTCTGCATTTTTTTTTTTTGCTCCTATTTCTCTCTCCTCTCTTCTTTCCCATACCCAACCTAGCTCCACACATCACAACTTCCCCGTTCCTCCTGCCTATCTGCACCATGTGCTGAACACTGCACTCCTGAGCAGCACAGTCATGGCCTACCAGAATCTGCCCTGCACTGACCAGCAGCTCACCTTGTTGGCCCCAGTACACTCCTCAAACAAAACATCCCAGCCACACCGCTTCAGCTGGACCTGCCCTGCTGCACCATAGCTGAATGGCTGGCCCTGACCATTACACAAGAGGTGAAAAATATTGCGTCAACAGACAAGCAAACAACAAAATGCACAGCCCGTCTGCTCAGACATAACCAAATAAAATTAAAAAAAAAACAGGATGAAACAAATATACAAATCAATAAACAATGAAAATAACTACTGAATGTCCTGAAGATAGCAGATAATAACAAAACATATTTAAAAAAAAAAAAAAAAAGGACAGGATAGTTCCAGTAGCATCCAAAATAAAACACCAGATGTCTTTCCACTAGAAGAAAAGGCACTAGAACTACCATAAGGAATTCAAATCTCTAATATTCAGAGCTATCTGAGAGCTGAAGCAAAAAAGCAGACAAAAATGAGGAAAAAATAGACAAAAGTCATGGTAAAGGCAGACAAATTCATGGAAAATACAGACCAAAAAAATGGAAGAATTCAGGAAAATAATACAAGAACAAAATGCCCAAATAAATTCACAACTGGAAATCATGCAAAAACAACTAGAAATCCAAAAGATAAACAACAAGATTTCAAAATGGACAGTGTCATAGAAGGGCTGAGGAACAGGTTTGAAACAATGGAAGACAGGATCAGTGAAATTGAAGACAAACACATGGATACAACTTTGAGAAAAAAGAACAAAGAAAAATGAAGAAACACTGAGAATTATGTGGAATACAATCAAAAGCAAAAATTTTCAAATGATCAGAGTTCCAGACCAGGGGGAAAAAACAGAAAACACAGAGGATCACTGAAGAATTCCTGACAGAAAACTTCCCCTGATATCATGAAAGATGAAACGCTGACCATCCAAGAAGCTCAATGCACCCCATATAGGATAGACACCAAAAGAAAATCACCAAGGCATATTATAATCACACTCATTAAAACCAAAGACAGAAGGAATCCTGAGAGCAGCTTGAGAAAAACAATAAGTCACGTACAGAGCGGAAACAATAAGACTAAGCTCTGATTACTCAGCAGAAACCATGCAGGCAAGAAGGCAATGTAATGACATATATAAAACCTTGAAAGAAAAAATTGCTAACCAAGAATATATCCTGCAAAACTCTTGTTCAAATATGATGGTGAAATTAGGACATTGTCAGATAAGCAGAAATTAAGGGAATATGTAAAAACCAAACCAAACTGACAAGAATTATTAAAGGGAGTCCTTCAGTTTGAGAACAAACAACATCAGACGACAGCCTTAATCTAGGATGTAGGATCACATCAGCCAGATACGAACCTAGGAAATGAACTCTCAAGGACTATCCAAAACCAAGATACTTACAACAGGGAACCAGAAAGGTTAATCTGCAAAAGACAACAATGTCAGAACAATAAGAGCGGGAATAAACAGTGTAGATATGCAACTTTCTAAAGGAGAGAAAGGCAAGGCAATACCAAGTAATAATAGACTGGTTCAAACCTGGGACGGTGAGGGTAAATTTCAAGATAATCACAAAGAAAGTCTGCAAACCTACTCATCAAAATAAAGAAGAAAAACAAAAAGTCTTGGTAAAAAACAAAATCTACAAAAATGAAAAAATCCACAAACAAAAGGAATCCAGAACAGGAGAGTAAGAGGAACAAAGAAATTGTCAGCACCACAAAAAAAGCACTACAAAATGACAACAATAAACTCACACCTATCAATAATTACACTGAACATAAATGGCCTAAATGCACCATAAAGAGAGAGTGACAGAATGGATAAAAAAATATGAAATATCATCAATATGCTGTCTACAAGAGACAAACCTTGGAAACTAATACATAAATTTATTTTTAAAAAATCAAAGGATGGAAAAAATTTATCAAGCAAACAGCTACCAAAAAAAAAAAAAAGCAGGAGTGACAAAACCAATTTCAGAAAAAATAGACTTTAAAACAAAATCCATCATAAAAGACAAAGAAGGGCACTATATCAAGATTAAAGGGATGATCCTGCATGAAGACAGAACCATAATAACTATCTACACAGCCAATGACAGGGCTCCATATATAAAACAAACTTAAACAGCACTGAAAAGAGAAATTGGCAGTTCCGGTATAATAGTCAGAGACTTCAACACACCACTCTCAGTAAAGGACAGAACATCAAGGAAGAAACTGAATGAAGATAAAGGCCACAATCAGTCACCTTGAACTCATACACATATATAGAACACAACACCCATCAGCTGCAAAGTACACGTTCTTTTCCAATGCACATGGAACATTCTCCAGAATAGACCACATCTTAGGCCTCAAAGCAACCCTCAACAAAATCTAAAACACTGAGGTAATACAAAGTATGTCCTCTGATCACAAAGCCATCAAAGTAGAAATTAACAACAGGAAGAGTAAGGGGAAAAAAAATCAATTACATGGAAACAAAATAACACCCTGCTTAAAAACCACTGGGTAATAGAAGAAATCAAAGATGGAATAAAACAATTCCTAGAATCAAATGAGAATGAAAACACATCATGCCAAAACCTTTGGGACATAGCAAAGGCGGCGCTCAGAGGTCAATTTATAGCAATAGATGTATACATCGAAAAAGAAGAAAGGGTCAAAACCAGAACATTAGCTACACAACTCAAACACATAGAAAAAGAACAGCAAAAGAAACCTACAGCCACCAGAAGAAAGGAAATAATAAAGATCAGAGCAGAAATAAATGAAATAGAAAGTAGAAGAACAATAGAAAGAATCAACAAAACAAAAAGTTGGTTCTTTGAAAGGATCAACAAACCACTAGCCAAACTGACAAAAGAAAAACAGGAGAGAATGCAGATAACCCAAATAAGAAATGAAATGGGGTACATTACAACAGACCCAACTGAAATAAAAAGGATCATAACAGAGTATTATGAAAAACTATACTCCAACAAATTTGAAAATCTACAGGAAATGGACAAATTATTAGATACACACTACCTACCCAAACTTTCACAAATTGGTGTTGAAAATCTGAACAGACCCATAACAAAAGAAGAGATTGAAACGATAAAAAAATCCAACAACAACAACAAACCCTGGCCTAGATGGCTTCACTGGAGAATTCTACCAAACATTCAGAGGAGAGGTTACACCAGTACTACTCAAACTACTTCAGGACATAGGAAAGGAATACTTCCAAATTCTTTTTATGAAGCCAGCATAATCCTGATACCAAAACCCGGCAAATACACCACAAAAAAAGAAAATCACAGACCAGTATCTCTCATGAATATAGATGCAAAAATTCTCAACAAAATTGTAGCCAATAGAATTCAGCATCATATCAAAGAAAAATAATACACCATGATCAAGGAGGACTCATGCCAGGCATGCAAGGATGGTTCAACATTAGAAAATCAATCAATGTAATCCACCACATAAATAAAAGAATCACCTGATCATCTCAATCAGTGCAGAAGAGGCATTTGACAAAGTCCAACACCCATTCCTGATAAAAATTCTCAATAAAATAGGCATAGAAGAGAAATTCCTCAACATAATAAAGGGCATCTATTCGAAACCAACCACTAACATCATTCTTAATGGAGAGAGGCTGAAAACATTCCCTTTGACAACACAACAAAACAAGGATGTCCTTTATCACCGCTCCTAGTTAACATTGTGCTGGAAGTCCTAGCTTCAGCAATAAGGAAAGAAAAAGAAAAGGCATCCAAAATTAATAATGCAGAAGTAAAACTGTCCCTATTTGCAGATGATATAACACTATATATAGAAAATCCAAAGAACTCCATGAGAAAACTATTGGAACTAATAGAAAGATTCAGCAGAGTAGGAGGATACAAGGTAAATATACAAAACTCTGTTGGATCCACCAATAAAGAGAATGACAGAAAGGAAATCAGGGAAACAATACCATTTATAATTGCCCCTAAAAAAAGAAAATACTTAGGAATATATCTAATCAGGGATGTAAAAGACCTATACAAAGAAAACTACAAAACACTACTGCAAGAAACCCAAAGAGATCTACATAAATGGAAAAATATGCCATGCTCATAGATAGGTAGACTCAACATTGTGAAAATGACAGTTCTACCCAAAGCAATCTACAAATACGATGCAATCCTGATCCAAATACCAACAACATTCTTTAAAGAGATGGAAAAAAACAATCATTAACTTTATATGGAAAGGCAAGAGGCCCGGGATAAGCAAAGCATTACTGAAGAAGAATGCAGTAGGAGGACTCACACTACCTGACCTCCAAACCTTCTATACAGCTATGGTAGTCAAAACAGCCTGGTAGTGTTACAACACCAGATACATTGACCAATGGATCAGAATCAAGAACCCAGATGTAAATCCATCCACCTACAGATATCTGACCTTCAACAAAGACCCAATGTCCATCAAATGGGGAAAAGACAGTCTTTTTAATAAATGGTGCTGGCAAAATTGGATATCCATCTGCAAAAAAATGAAACGGGACCCATACCTCACACCATAAGCAAAAACTAACTCGAAATGGATCAAAGACCTAAATATAAAACCAAAAAGTATAAAGATCATAGAAGGAAAAATAGAATCAGTGCTAGAGACCCTAATACATGGCGTTAACAGTATACAAACCATAACTAACAACATAAACTCCAGAACATAAGCTAGATAACTGGGATCTTCTAAAAATTAAACATTTATACTCATCAAAAGACTTCACCAAAAGCATAAAAAAGAAGCTACAGACTGTGAAAACATTTTTGACTATTAGAAATCCAACAAAGGTCTAATCTCTAAAATCTACAGGAAAATCCAACACCTCCACAACAGAAAGACAAATTACCCAATTAAAAAATGGGCAAAGGAAATGAACAGACACTTCACCAAAGAAGACATTCAGGAGGCTAACAGACACATGAAGAAATGCTCCTGATCACTAGCCATTAGAGAAATGCAAATCAAAACCACAATAAGATACCATCTCACTCCAGCATTACTGGCACGAGTCAAACAGAAAAGAGCAAATGTTGGAGAGGCTGCAGGGAGATTGGAACTCTTATGCACTGCTAATGGGAATGCAAAATGGTACAACTGAAGCCACTGCAGAGGCTTCCCCCACTCTGCCACAGCTTCCAAATCCCCCCCAATAGCTGGCCATGCCATGGTTTCAAACTTCGGCTTGGCCCGACTGCACCGCACAGGCCCTAACCGGGGTTTGAATTTGGCACTGAAATTCTGCATATGCATAAACTGGGATCTTGGCACATGTGCACGACCTGAGGAGCTGTGGCCCCAAACTTAACCACAGACCTGAACTTCGCCAGAGAGGAAGATGTCCTCCAGGACACAACTGCATCTGAGCTCATTTGCAAAGCAAAAGTTCCCTTCCTTTGCAAATCACTCAGCACCTGGATCTCCAATTATGGACACAGAAGGGACTGGGGTGTTGGGTTTTGGGCAGCAATCCCACCACCTGGGGACTGGAGGGCATGAAAGCTGCAAGCACCCCTGGGGCTGGAAGCGTGTGGTCTTTCGGCTGCTAAGTCCTTTGTTGCTCAAGTAATAAATTTCCACGTTCTCTTTTCTTTGCAACTGGTGGTGTACCATCTGTCTTATTTTGATTGGCTAATAGGACAGGACAAGAACCCTCATTCAGTTACACAACCATTTTGGAAAATATGGTGCTTCCTTAGAAAGTTAGAAACAGAAATACTGTATGATCCAGCAATCCTACTTCTAGGAATATATCCTAGAGAAATAAGAGCCATCACATGAATAGACATATTCCATGTTCATTGCAGCATTGTTCACAATAGCAAAAAGATAGAAACACCCCAGATGCCCATCAACAGACGAATGGTTAAGCAAACTATGGTACATACACACAATGGAATACTATGCAGCGATAAAGAACAATGATGAATCTGCAAAGCATCTCACTACATGGATGAATCTGGAGAGCATTATTCTGAGTGAAAAGTCAACCATAAAAAGACAAATATTGTACAAGACCACTACTATAAAAGCTCATGAAAAGGTTTACACACAAAAATAAACAATCTTTGATGGAGGGAGGGGAGAGTTGGGATGGAAAAACACTAAATAGACAATAGATAGGTGGTAACTTTGGTGAAGGGTAAGACAGCACACAATACTGGGGAAGCCAGCACAACTTGTTCAGGGTAAGGTCATGGAAGCTCCATAGACACATCCAAACTCCCTTTCGGACCAAATTACTGGGCTGAGGACTGTGGAGACCATGGTCTTAGGGAACATCTAGCTCAATTGGCATAACATAGTTTATAAAGAAAATGTTCTACATCCTACTTTGGTGAGTAGCGTCTGGGGTCTTAAAAGCCTGTGATTGGCCACCTAACATACTCCACTGATCTCACCCCGTCAAGACCAAAGGAAAATGAAGAAAACTAAAGACACAAGGGAAAGATTTGTTCAAAGGACTCATAGACCACAACTACCACAGCCTCGACCAGATTGAGTCCAGTACCACTTGATGGTGCCCAGCTACCACCACTAACTTCTCTGATAGGGATCACAATACAGGGTCCAGACAGAGCTGGAAGGAAAATGTAGAACAAAATTCTAACTAAAAAAAAAAAAGACCAGACTTACTGGCCTGACAGAGATTGGAGAGACTCTGAGAGTATGCCCCCCTCCCCCGACACCCTTTTGGCTCAGTAATGAAGTCACTCCATAGGTTCACATTTTAGCCTGAGATTAGACAGATCCATAGGACCAAATGAGACTAAAGGGCACACCAGCCCAGGGGCAAGACTAGAAGGTAAGAGGGGACAGGAAAGCTGGTAATAGGGAACCCAAGGTCCAGAAGGGAAGTACTGACACGTCATGGGATTGTTAACCAATGTCATAAAACAATATGTGTGCTAACTGATGAGAAGCTAGTTCTGTAAACTTTCATCTCAACTACAATAAAAAAAAAAGAGAAAAAAACTAGTAATTAAAAAAAAATTATGCCATATTCCAACTACCTCAAATAAGTGGAATTACTCTCTCCAGGACTGGCTACATAATTTGTGGGTCTCAGTGAAAAATGAAACATGGAAATCCTTATTAAAATATTACTAAGAATCTGAAGACAATGATAGCAGAGCACTAAGTCAAGCATGGAGCCCTTCACACTGAGTACCTGTCCCAGTCTCTGTCTCTTTACATACACACACACACACGCCTTACACTCACAAAAATATTCTATGTTTGTATAGCAATCTAACACCAGGTGATTGTGAACTTAGACTTGGGTTTCTGTCTACAAACTCTACCTACTTGAGCATTTTACCCTAGCATATGACTTTTCCATGCCTACAAGTCCTCTGCCTTCAATTTTGATGTAGCAGTAAGAGCAGTTTCCCTCCACGTAAATCTCCCCACTTCATTTTAGTAGGACTCATCCATATTCTTGTTCATATGGCAGAGGCAAACTGCCTGTCTCTGATTTCTCTTTTTCCATTCATTACAACATGCCATGCCAAAAATAGTTTAGTCTACCTTTACAGGGGCCCCAATTTCCCCATGCCAGATGAAAGCTACTGTTACCCATAATGGATAGTTCCTGGCTTTGGAGTGTCTGGAGTGTACTGAAGTTGTACAGTTAAAGTGTTGGTAGAATGACATGCATAAGAATAGCCACAAAGCAGCTAAACTGATCTGTGTTTCCTTCACAGAAACAAGAATGTGCAAGGGGTTTGGAATGTGGGAATTGTCTGTTCAAATAAAACGTATGAATTACTTGGTTTACCTGACAGGAAAGAAAAAAATCACAAAGACAAACAAAAAGGATGGATGGGTTGGGTTTTGTTTTCAATGCTCTTTTTATAGTCCATGAAGTAGAAAATGGATATATAAATAAGTCTTTTGTGCTCCATAGTGTGGAAAATACTCACAGATTAGATAGACAGATAGATGATAGATGGATGGATGGATGGTAAAGAGATAGGTAGGTAGGTAGAGAGATAGGTAAGTGTTATAAGCCTTCCAATGTTATTGTATTTTTTTAATTCTACAAATAAAGGCAGGATGACAGGTTTCAGTGGAGCTTCCAGACTAAGACAGACTAGGAAGAAAGGCCTAATGATCTACTTCTGAAAATCAGCCTGTGAAAATGCTCTGGATCACAACAGTCCAATCCATGTGGATGGTGGAATACCAGGCAGTGTTTTGTTCTGTCATGAATGGGGTTGCCAGGAGTCAGAAGCTGATTCAATGGCAGCTAACAACAAAAATGAGCATTTAAGGGAGATAGTTGGGGATCAGGAGTAAGAGGGCGCTGACGCATTAGCCTGATTCCTGGGGCATAATCCAGAGCCACAGGTTCCGTGGTGAGTTGGATGCCTCACAAATGTCTACGACAGGAAGTGGGGCCAAGATGGCAGAGTAGTCAGACACTTCCTGTGGCTCTCTTACAACAAAGACCCCAAAAAACAAGTGAATTGATTATATATGACAATTTAGGAGCCCTGAACATCTAAGACAAAATTGAAGAATCGGACTAAGGATCAGGTGGAGGAAGAGATGGTTCAGAAGCAGTGAGGTGTTGCCAGAACTGACCGGGCTGGCACCGGCACCAGCACCCTGTGGGCTGGATCAGGTGGCATGAGCGGTGAGGCAAGCAGTGGTGCTCGGGACACATTTTCCACATCGAGAAAGACCGAGTGGTGGACAGTCTGCTCAAACCTCCAGAACCAACAAGAAACAGTGCTCAGTTAGCAAAAGATAAGTACAAGTGTCTAAACTGTTGTGCAAATAAAAAAAAAAAAAAAAACCTTTTGGGAAGTATTTCTCTCCCATTTACCTGCCCCCTCCCCACTCTGCTCTGGGTCCTGGTCTGCTTCAGTGATTGCTGTGCTCCCTGGGCAAGAAGCAGTACCCGCCATGTGCTCTGAGCCATTCTCCCAGCTTTGGAGAGGGAACAAATTAACAAACAGGAAAAAATAATCTACCAGCTCACCTAAGCTGGGAACTCAGGTCAAACACAGCCCCTGTGCCTAGGCAGAGGTATAAGAGGTCCACAGACTTTGAATGCCTTTCACCACTGCATAGACCTGTGTGGGCCCATTTCAATAGCATAGGCCCTCATTAGCACAGTACAACAGGGTATATATACTTGAAGCCTATTTTCATCTGTATCTGCTATAGAGGGAGTGGCAGATTCATGACATTTGACACCACCCTGCCCATTAAGCAGGTCCTTACCTACCTACATCAGGGTCCTGAGGACTGGTGGCTTCACTCACTCCACCAAGCCACCCATGACAGGGGTCCAAAAATAAGTGGTAACTCCCAGTCCTTACAGCCAACAGCATTGGGTGCCCATAGTCTGGCTGCAAAATCCACCTACCTATGCACCCTAGGGAACAGGGATATACCTTCCACTCAGACACTCAGGGGCAGCAGTCAGGCCCTGCCTTGATCAGCACATGACCCCCTACTACAGCCAGAATACTTTGTCTACTCCAATCGCCCTTCCCCATCTAGGACTGTAGGTGAGAGCTTGCACCACACACTCAGTGACCAACGTCTGGACACCTGAGCTGAATCCACACAAGAAAAGTAAATGGACTCCTGGGCTCATGTAACTAGTAACAGCCCTAGCCATCTGGAGACAGGATGTGAGAGTTTCAAAGATGCCAATGATCAAACTACCTCACATGACCAGCCTATTTGGGCATATCAAAACAAAACAAAACAAGAAGCTAGGACACAGTAAGCAAATGTAAAATAAATAAATATAATAACTTATTGATGGCTGGGAGACAACAGTCAATATCAAATCACATAAAGAGGGAGACCATGAGGGCTTCAGCAAGCCACCAAAACAAAGAATCAAGAAACCTTCTGGAGGAAGAAAAATTCTTGGAATTACCAGAGGTAGAATTCAAAAGACAAATATACAGAGCTCTTCAAGGGATCAGGAAGGAGATCAGGCGAAATGTAGAACAGGCAAGGAACACACAGACAAAGCAATAGAGGAACTTGAGAAGGTTATACGAGAGCATAATGACAAATTTAACAGGCTGCAAGAATCCATAGAGAAACAGCAAACAGAAATTCAGAAGATTAACAACAATTTCAGAATTAGACAACTCAGTAGAAAGTTATAGGAGTAGAATTTAGGCAATAGAAGTCAGAATTAGTGAGACTGAAGATAAAACACTGACACCAACTTATTTGAGGGAAAATCAGATAAAAGAATTGTAAAAAATGAAGAATCCCTAAGAATTATGTGGGACTCTATCAAGAGGAATAACTTATAAGTGACTGGAGTACCAGAACAGGGTGGGATAACAGAGACAGAGAGAATTGTTGAAGATTTGTTGGCAGAAAACTTCCCTGATATTGTGGAAGATGAGAAGATATCTATCCAAGAAGCTCATTGAACCCCACACAAGGTAGATCCCAAAAGAAAGTTACCAAGACATATTATAATCAAACTTGCCAAAACCAAAGACAGAGCATTTTAAGAGTGACTAGGGCTAAACGAAAAGTCACCTACAAAGGAGAGTCAATAAGACTAAGCTCTGACTATTCAGTAGAAACCATGCAGGCAAGAAGGCAATGGAATGACATATATAAAGCCTCGAAGGAAAAAAAATTGCCAGCCAAGAATTATATATCCAATAAAACTGTCTCTCAGATATGATGGTGAAATTAGGATTTTTCCAGAGAAACAGAAGTTTAAGGAATTTGTAAAAAAAACAAACCAGTATACAAGAAATACTAAAGGAAATCCTCTGGTTAGAAAATCAATAACATCAGCTAACAACTCAAGGCTATAACAAAGGACGGAGCAACCAGACATAAACCCAGATAGGGAAGTCACAAAAATAAATCAAAGCGAAAACACTGAAAATAAGAAAACAGAGTCATCAATGTCTAAAAGATGACAACATTAAAACAAAAAAGAGGGACTAAATAATGTAGTCATAGATCTTTCATATGAAGAGGAAGTCAAGGTAATATAAAGAATTAAAGACTGGTTTAAACTTAGAAAAATATGGGTAAATATTAAGGTAACCACAAAAGAAAGTAACAATCCTACACATCAAAATAAAAAACAAGAAAACCCTAGACTCAGCAAATACAAAATAAACAACAATGAAAAAGATGAAAAGAAACTATATAAAGATAATAACTCAGCACAGAAAATTAAGTGGAACAAAGAAACAATCAACAACACAAAAATGACAGCACTAAACTTATAAAAAAAAATACCTATCAATAATTATGCTGAATGCAAATGGACTAAATGCACCAATAAAGAGACAGAGAGTGGCAGAATGGATAAAAAAAAAAATGATCCATCTATATGCTGCCTACAAGAGACACACCTTAGACTTAAAGACACAAACAAACTAAAACTCAAAGAATGGAAAAAATATATATGAAGCAAACAACAACCAAAAAAAGAGCAGGAGTGGCAATATTAATCTCTGACAAAATAGACTTTAAAGCAAAATCCACCACAAAGGATAAGGAAGGACACTGCATAATGATTAAAGGATCAGTGCACCAGGAGGACATAACCATAATAAATATTTATGCACCCAATGACAGGGCTCCAAAATACATAAACTCTAACAGCATTGGAAAGAGAAATAGTTCCACAATAATAGTAGGAGACTTCAACACACCACTTTCGGAGAAGGCTAGAACATCCAGAAAGAAGCTCAATAAAGACAAGGAAAATCTAAATAACACAATCAAAGAACTTGATCTCATAGCCATATCAGCCAAGTATACTTTCTTTTCCAACACACGTGGACCATCCTCCAGAATAGACCACATATTAGGCCACAAAGCAAGACTTAACAGAATCTAAAACATCAAAATACTACAAAGCACCTTTTCTGACTGTAAAGCCATAAAAGTAGAAATCAGTAACAGAAAAAGCAAGGGAAAAAAGTCAAATACATGAGTGGCCATCTAAGATGCATCAATGAGTCTCAACCCACCTGGATCAAAGGAGAATGAAGAACACCAAGAACAGAAGATAATAACGAGCCCAAGAGACAGAAAGGGCTACATGAACCAGAGACTACATCATCCTGAGACCAGAAGAACTAGATGGTGCCCGGCCACAATCGATGACTGCCTTGACAGGGAACACAACAGAGAACCCCTGAGGGAGCAGGAGAACAGTGGGATGCAGACCCCAAATTCTCATAAAAAGACCAGACTTAATGGTCTGACTAAGACTAGAAGGACCCCAGTGATCATGGCCCCCAGACCTTCTGTTGGCCCATGACAGGAAACATCCCCAAAGCCAACTCGTCAGACATGGATTGGACTGGACAGTGGGTTGGAGAGGGATGCTGGTGAGGAGTGAGCTTCTTGAATCAGGTGGACACTTGAGACTATGTTGGCATCTCCTGCCTGGAGGGGAGATGGGAGGGTAGAGGGGCTTAGAAGCTGGCAAAATGGTCACGGAAAGAGAGAATGAAAGGAGGTAACAGGCTGTCTCATGGTGGGGGAGAGTAATTGGGAATATGTAGCAAGGTATATATAAGTTTTTACGTGAGAGACTGACTTGATTTGTAAACTTTCACTTAAAGCACAATAAAAAATAGTACTAACCCCCCCCCCAAAAGAAAATCAAATACATGGAAACTGAACAACACCTTGCTCAAAAACTACTGGGTTATAGAAGAAATCAAGGATGGAATAAAGTAATTCACAGAATCAAATGAGAATGAAAACACATCATACCAGAACCTTTGGGACACAGCAAAAGCCGTAGTGCTCAGAGGTCAATTTATAGCAATAAAAGCACATATCCAAAAGAAGAAAGGGGCAAAATCAAAGAATTGTCCCTACAGCTCAAACAAATAGAGAACAGCAAAAGAAGCCCTTGGGCACCAGAAGAAAGCAAATACTAAAAATTAGACAATTAAAGGAAATAGAGAACATGAAAACAATTGAAAGAGTTAATAAGACCAAAAGCTGGTTCATTGAAAAGATCAACAAAATTGATAAACCACCGGCCAAACTGACAAAAGAAAAACTCGAGAGGAAGCAAATAACCCGAATAAGAAATGAAATGGGTGACATCACAACAGACAAATGTCTATGACAGGTGTTTGGACAACTGAGCACCCAAGAGGATGCCTGTGATTCATTGGTGTGGGCTGTTTTTCCAGAGAAAGAGCACCAACCTATTGGAGCCATCGAAATTTGCCAGACTTGAATGGGATTTCTCCCGGGTTTGGCAAGTGACAGACTAATAAATTAAGTTCACCTAAGGTGGTAATGGCTGCTAATGGGCTCCCTGGTTACTGTCAGGCAACATCTATACTTAAATGGGGCCAGGCCCTTGTATCTGGCAGCCACATTCCATCCTGTCTCTCTGCCAGCCTGTTTCTCTCCGGTTCCCAGAGCATACCCTCTGCTTTCAGCCTTCCATGCTGTGCACTGGCAGTTCCCTCTACCTGGATCCTTTTGCCTGATGATCTCAAATTCTTCCTTCAATGTTGTTGTTCTTGCCGTGGAGTCGTCCCTGACTCATGGAGACCCCATGCACTGTGGGACTAAACACTGCCAAGTTCTGTACCATCCTCGTGGTTGGTTGGGGATTAGACTGTTATGATCCATAAAGTTTTTACTGGCTGATTTTCAGAAGTAGATTGCCAGGCCTTTTGTCCTAATTCATGTGTGTCTGGAAGTTCTACTGAAACCTGTTCAGTAGCATAGCAACATGCAAGCTGGTGACAAGTGGTGGCTCTGCACAAGGTGAATTAGCCTGGAACCAACCCATGTGGCACAAATGGTAGTAACCAAAAGGTTGATGGGTTGAATTCACCCAGAGGTGCCTTGGAAGAAAGGTCCTGGTGGTCTACTTCTAAAAGGTCACAGCCATTGAAAACCCTGTGGAACGCAGTTCTACCCTGAAACACATGGGGTTGCCGTGAGTCAGAATTGACTTAAGGACAATTGGTTTTCTTCCCGCATGGAAGGCAAGAATTCTACCACTGAACCACCAATACCCCCTTTTAAAGTAATAATACCAACAAATGCTACTTACTGTGTTCTAAGCCAGTGATTCTCCAGGACAGGCTCCAGAAAAAGCAGCACCAGCATTACCTGGAAACTTGTTAGAAATGAAAATTCCCAGGCCCACCCTAGACCTACTGAATCAGAAATGCTAAGCGGGGAGCCAGGGGATTCTGATGCACGCTAAAGCTTGAGACCACTGTTAACTACACACTTTAACTGCTGCTGCTCATTTAATCCTCACAATAACCCTTTGAGGTGGGTATGATTATTGCCTCATTTTACAGGTAAAAAAACTTGAGGCAGAGAGAGGTCAAACAACTTGTTGGGTGCCGTCAAGTCAATCCTAACGCATAGGACCCCATGTGACAGAGTAGAATTGTCCCACAGGGTTTTCTTGGATGTAATCTTTACACAAGCAGATCACCAGCTCTTTCTCCCTCAGAGCCTGTGGGTGGGCTCGAACTATCTTTCGGTTACCAGCCAGCTACTTAATCATTGAGCCACCAGGCTCCTTTAAACAGCTTGACAGAGGTCTTAAGCTGGTAAGCGGTAGAGCTGGGCTTTGAACCCAGGCAGTCTGGCTAAGAATAAGGGTATACCACCACTCAGTCATGTCGCCTTTCCCATAAATGTTTCCTTGAAACATTTTGTGATGCCACTCCCCCATATCTCAACAGACAATGTCAGTAGCTCCCATATCACTTCTTCTCTTATGACATTGTGTCTTTCTTGTCTATCTATCCCCAGTCCCAGTACTTACATTGCAATTAGTAAAGTTTGGTTTTGATGAAAGAATGAGTAATTGAATGGATCAATCAATATCTTGACCCAGAAGTAACTCGACTAGAGTTTTCTGGAGAACTTTAAAAAACATATAAGCTCCAGAATTCTATCCCTTACCTACTCAGTCAGACTCTCCAGGAGTGGGACCTGGAAATATGTATTTTAAGAAGCAAAAACAGAAAAAAAAAAATCCAGGTTTAAGAAAAAATTGTACCCCATATACCCATTTTGCACACATTGGAATCCCTTCCTCAGTTGGCACTGACGGTTTCAGACAGTTTGATAAGACCAAGTTGAGGGCATGAATACAGAAAAAAGGCCCTTTTGATGTTAAATATCATCCCTTGGGGACCTGATTACCCTGTGGCCAACCCTTCCTGGAAGGAAGCCTGAATATGCTTCAGATATAAGGCCCATTATGATACTTATTGAATAAAATCAAAATAAGAAATGCCTGTAGTTAGTTCCACTGAGCTGCACATAGTAAGTTTTTTACCCCTGCCCTGGTGCTGCGGTGGTTAAGAACTCGGCTGCTAACCAAAAGGTCAGTAGTTCAAATCCATCAGCCGCTCCTTGTAAACGCTACAGGGCAGTTCTATTCTGTTCTACAGGGTTGCTATGAGTCAGAATCAACTCGATGGCAACGAGTTTTTTTTTAAACAATAACAATCCTCAGCACACAAATGGGTCATATTCCAAAAATGTAAGTTCAGTTGCTTGGAACTCAGAATACATTTTCCCACAGAAATAATATTAGAAAAGAGGGTTCCATCCCTCTGCCAAAACACAAAACCCGATTTAGAACACTCTGTCTCTGAAATAGCACTTTAGATGGGCTACACAGAGGGCATGAGAAATGTGACTGGGACGAAACTTGGTACTGGGGATTATGGGAGCACAGTGGCTTCTGGGTAAGACTGGGATGTGGCAGCATTAGGGACATGCCTTGGTTCTCCTTCCTCCCGCAGCACACACACACAAACTCGATCACACACACTCACACACATACACATTGTAGTTACTGGCCACATGATAGAAAGGGAATGTTACCACTCAAGGAAGGCTACTTAGACTCCACTAAAACCTTTATTCCCTTACTATTCTTATTCACTTCTGTAGTCAGAAGCTGCCTCCAGGCCTTTACCTCACAGTTTCACAGGTCAGATACAGACACTCAGGGGTGCTTTTACCCTAACCTTTGATATTGTCTTACCTGAATTTTGTAAATATTACACACTTGTTGTTTCGACTTCAGGTCAACTACGACCACCTTCCCTCGTATACCTAGAATGATATTCTTGAGGACAGACATGGAATAAGTGCCATAAGTAAAATTGCTGCTGATAAAATGGAAAAAAGAACAAAATTTCCAGTTTTTCCTTGACTATTAACTAATTTGGAAATCAAAAGACACGTTGCATTGGGCAAATCTGCTGCAAAGGACTTCTTTAAAGTATTAAAAAGCAAAGATGTCACCTCAAAGACTAAGGTGTGCCTGACCCAAGCCGTGATATTTTCAATTGCATCATATGCATGTGAAAGCTGGATGGTCAATAAGGAAGACTGAAGAAGAATTGACGCCTTTGAATTGCGGTGTTGGCGAAATATATCGAATATACCATGGACTGCCAAAAGAACGAACAAATCTGTCTTGGAAGAAGTACAACCAAAATGCTCCTTAGAAGCAAGGATGGCACGACTGCATCTTAAGTACTTTGGGCATCTGGAGGGGTCAGTCCCTGAAGAAGGACATCATGCTTGGTAAAGTACAGGGTCAGCGGAAAAGAGGAAGACTCTCAGTGAGGTGAATTGACACAGTGGCTGCAGCAATGGGCTCATGCATAACAACAATTGTGAGCGTGGTGCAGGACTGGGCAGTGTTTCCTTCTGTAGTACATAGGGTCGCTAAGAGTTGGAACCGACTTGACAGCACCTAACAACAACAACATTAATTTAGCTATGTGACATTGGGCAAAATTCTCTGGGCCTCAGTTTCCTCATTTGTAAAATATTGGGGGAGGGGAGTGGCTTATATAATTTATAAAAGTCCGTTCTAGCTCTAGTATTTTAGAATTCAGTAAAAAATAAAAATAAATAATGCCCTCTACATCCTTGTGAAAATATTTGCCAGCCTGGCAACTGTTCTCTAACCTTATCCATATTTGACACTGAAATACAGAAACTTCATCTCATCTTAGGCCCAAAGATGCACCAAGAAGAACCAAGACTTGTAATTTACATTTTCATTTCATGTTATTACATTCTGTCTCATTTCTTTTTACTTGCCCACAGTCAAAGTTCATGTGTGCAATATCTCACTGAGTTTAAGCCCTGTACCTAATAAGACATTTCTAGGCATGCAGCAAGTTAAGGGCTGAAGTGGCCAGATAATAACAACAACAATATTGCTTTATCAGAATTATACGAATTTTGACCTAGAAAGGGGAAATACGAAAAGAATTCAAGAATCTAAGAGAATTTGAAGTTATTTCAGAAAAACAAATTTTAATGAAACCAATACACTTGATCTTAACATGCAGCATCATGGACTTGAATTTAACTCAGAGTGAAATATATTGTTTCTTTGATAAGCTCCCCAAAGGTGATGGTATCTAGAGGAAAAGCAATAAGGAAATACGGTTAACAGCCCGTTATAGTTTGGGGTTGGTGATATCCGACAGACCTTGAGCCAAGGGACTCTGTTTCAGCCAGGATGATATGTCCCTGTGACATGCTGGGGATGTGCCTGGAGTTGGCATTAAGAACTTCAAGAAGATCCAGTTAGTTTCTGCTAACGTATATCTTTAATGAGACTCAGCTGTCTCACCAGTTTAAGAAAAGAAACTTTCACTTCCACTCCCTTGGAAAAAAATTCAAAAGTCACACCAAAATAAGTAAAAAATTTCCATGAATAGTACACAACAAGAATCCCCCAAACCCCAACATCCTAAGAGTTGGCTGTATAAGAATACTGGGAAACTGTTTGGGGTGTGGAAAAAAAGGAAGCCTGGTTCAAGAACCTCCGGAATTTCAGGTCTCGGAACCAAATAATAATGTAGGCATCCTACTGTGTGTCAGGCACTATGCTGAGTGTTTTATAGGCATTTTTTAATTTAACCTTTAAAGCAATCTCGTGATTCCACTTTGTTTAGTAAGCATTAATACTCCCATTTGTAAAAGAAAAAAAGAGAGAGAGAGAAATTGAGAGAGAGGATTGGCAAATGGCCCAGAAAAAGACAGGGCTGAGGGTATTCTCATCACCCCCAGCCACTCAAATAGCCCAGTGGGCTGGTAAGAGATGGAGATTTGAGTCATTGATCCACCACATTCTATGGGTACCAGGAAGTTATTCAGTTTCCTTACCTATAAAATGGGGATAATGATAGTGCCTACCTCATAGGTTTGTTAGAGGCTTCTAATGAGATCCTATACACAATAGTGCCTGTCAGATGGTGTGGTGTTCAATGACAGTGAGACAGTATTTTTACCTGGTCCAGCACCTCTCCTTGTTCCCACACAACACAAAGCAGCCTGCACCTGGGCACATCTCCCATGGACCAATTCAGAACACTGGGAACAATTCACTCTTTTTAAATTTTCACCTCTTTTTTTTTTTGTTTTAAATATGGTAACTATAAATAACAAAACATTTGCCATTTTAACTGTTTTTAATTGTATAATTTAGCAGCATTCATTATACGTGCAGTGTTGGGCAATCTTCACCACTATTTCTTTCCAAAACTTTTCCATCACCCTAAGCAGAAACTTTGTACCCATTAAGCAATAACTCACCATCCACTTCCTCCTATCCCTGGTGACCATTAATCTACTTCCTGTTTCTATGTATTTGCCTGTTCTAAATGGGATCATACGATGCCCTTTTGTGTCTGACTTATTTCACTTAATATAATGTTTTCAAGGTTCATCATGTGGTAGCATGTATCAGAACTTCATTTCTTTTTATGGCTGAAAAATACTCTGTTGTATGTATACACAACATTTTGCATATCCATTCTTCTATTGATGGAGACCAACTGATTCTTATTCTCTAAGAACAGACCTTGATGCTCAAAGTGAGGTCCATGGACCAGCAGCATTGGTATCACCTGGAACTTGCTGGAAATGCAGAAACCCAGGCCCCACTCTAGACCTTCTAAATCAGAATATGCATTTTAACAAGGTCTGCACATTAAGTTTGAGAAGCTCTGCTCTATGGCACATTCATAGTAACAATTCTCTCCGGCCCTATGATGGTGCAGACCTGGAGGCTCTTTAGCCACGAATTTCAGGAGAAAGGTAGAACTTGTTGTGTCTACAGTACGCCAGGCTCCTGGGCCTCTCTGCTCCCTCTTCCTATGCTGACCTCATGAGTTCAGAAGGTCCTTCTTCTTGTAATCAATCCACCCAGTGAAAGCCATTATCAAGACTCAACTCGAGCATCATGGGAACCTTTCCCATCTCCCCTCCTCCCATGCCCAGGAGGAATTCACTACTTCCACTTTTGTGTCTCCACTGAAGAACAAATCAGTGCTTTTTGAACTCTTGACTACAACCCATGGTAAGAAATAGATCTTCAGACACACCAGGACATGTACCTATAAAAAATTACATGTCTGTATATTGCTGAAATGAAAGTTCCATGAAATAATACTTTTACTTACTATGTGTGAGGGATTCAGATATTGTCAACATTACTCTGTCCTATTTCATATATTAACATGCTATCTGCAACATGTGGAATTAATTTCAGTGCCACTAATGGGCCATGGGTCATGAGTGACAATTTGTAGAGCACTATGCACAGATATTTCTCTCATAGGAACTACATCACTAGACTGATGATTTAGTTTTCATGCCTATATCTCCCTTCTAAATGTCAGGTCAGGGACCAACAGCCCATGGCCCAGTGCTTGGCACGTATGTTGTTGTTAGTTGCCATAGAATTGGCTGTGACTCATGGCGCCCTTGTGTACAACAGAATGAAATATTGCCTGCTCCTGCATCATGTTCATGATCTTAGATACGTTTGAGGCTTTTTGATACGTTGTTGTGGCTTCTGTGTCAATCCATCTCCTTGAGGGTTTCCCTCATTTTCCCTGACCCTCTACTTTACCGAGCATGAAAAGTTGAATGACCAGTGAATGAATGGATGTGTCTTATGACAAGCTATTTTCCAAGCCTACCACTACCCTATCCCTTAATCCTGGGTCCTGCCATAATCAATAGGAAAAATATGCGGGCCTGTTTTTGCAATTATTTATCAGTCTCTTATAATAACTATAGACCTATGCTCCCAACAGAAATTTGCAAATGAAAAGTGGCTTTATAGGATAGTACGTTGAATAGTAAAAGGAAGGAGAAAAATTGTGAGTTCAAAGAAGAGTGGTTTTGTGCATGTCTGTGATTTTTTTTGGAGGGGTGGTTCAGGGCTGATAGTTTATTAATCACTCATTTCCACTGTGCGTTAAACGGAGCTTGAGGAACTGCAGCTGAAACACATTTAGAACGTCCTGTGTCAGGGAGATGCCAGATTGCCATTTGAGCCTCTCCCTTGTACTCTGCCAGTCTACCTCCATTCTTTCTTTCAACACCTCCACTCTTCCAGCATGAGAGCTTTTGGGCAGTGATTTATGAAGGGGAAAAATAATGGCCAACCACATTCATTTATCATTTATATCCCAGGCTTGGACATGACGCCCTAGTACATGAGACGGAAAGGGAGTTTGAGACTAGGTGTCAGGACCTTCAGTTCTCTTTTAGCAAAAGTCACGCAGACCCTACGTGCTGCCCTTTTTCCACATGTATGAGGTGGAAAATTAGAAGGCCTAAAAGATAAGTCTGAAAGGAATAGCAACTTTCCCAGCCTTGCCTCTCACTATAACACAACAGTAATTTGTAATCCCTTCATATCTTTGCAGTTTATTCTCAAATATTATATTTGTACCTGACATTTGAGAGACTGAGTGCCTGAGTTTGAGCCAGGTATTGCCTTAGTTTCCTGTCTGTAAAATGTCGACAACAAAAGTACTTAAAACATAGAATAGTTGAGATAATATATATAAGCCACTTAGAATCATGTCTGGTATATAATAAGAGCTCAATAAAGGCAATTTTAAAGATTATTACTATATACAGAAACTGTACATACATACATTATTCCTTTATTCTCTACACATTAAGTGCAATGTGGTGCCTTGGATGGGATCCCAGAACAGTAAAAGGGCATTAGTGGGAAAATTGGAATGAAGTCTGCAGTTTAGCTACTAGTAATACCCCAATGTTAATTTCTTGGTTTTGACAACAGTACCATGGTTACCTAACACGTTAAGAAAACCAGGTGAAAAGTATACAGGGACTCTCTATACTATCTTTGCAACTTCTCTGTAAACCTAAAATTATTCCAAAATAAAAAGTTTGTTAAAAAATAAAGCCAGACATAGTTCTAGAGCATCTAGCAGCTACCAAATGGTGATGGGCACCATGGAAAATAGAAAGAAGGAACAATATGTCCTTGTCTTCAGGGAGCTTTCAGTCTTATAGTGAAAACATGACAGCAATTAACCAACTGTAAACTGGACACCATAAAATAAGTGCCTTGATAGATGAATAACCAAACTCCCAAACTCTTGTCAGCTTGATGTTAAAGGCCAGCTTCACAAATACTATTGTTCTCTATGATTAAATCTATGGCTAAAACAGAACACAGCTTCACAACTCCTGCCTCCTGGAGTGGTCCCTCTGCTGGGCTGGTGTTTCGTTGGTGGAGTTTCCTGCATGTTTGAAGCAGAATCTGATTCTTGACCAATGCAGGTGTACACTTCATTTATTTATTTTTTATAGGCTGAAGGGTGCAATAGAAGGAGCACAAACCTTGGAATCGAGCAAAACGTAGATCAAATATAGCTTCTCACTTCCTTGGCTAAGTTAATTGAGACTCATTTTCCACTGAAAAGTGAGGGAAAGAATATTCAACTTGCTAGTTGTTACGATAATCAAATGAGCTGATATCGTTAGGACCTCTGGCCTCCATAGAGCTTTATTATTATTGTTATCATTAGAAATTGTTCACTAGGCATGTGCCCTGGAAACCATACTCAAGTATTTATTCAGTTGTCAGGTACTCATTTCACTTGTCTAAGACCTTACTTCGGGGAATACAGGTCTGTGTTTGCCAAACTCAGATGAGTTAGAGGTTAATAACATGAGCTTCAGAGTCAGTCTGCCTGGGTTTAAATTCTGGCCTTTCTACTTACCAGCTTGTTATCTGTGTGACACTGGGAAATTAACCTAACCTCTCAATGCCTCTGTCTCCCTGTCTGTAAAATGGGACTAACATTAGCGCCTACCTCATAGACCCCTGGGTGGTGCAAATAGTTAAGTGCTTGGCTACTAACTGAAAGGTTGACAGTTCAAATCTACCCAGAGCCACCTCAGAAGAAAGGCCTGGTGATCCACTTCTATTGAAAACTCTGTGGTGCACATGTCTACTCTGGCACACATGGGGTCGCCATGAGTCAGAACTGACCACGTGGCAACTGGTCTCTATTTTTGTTGTTGTTACCTCATAGAGATATGGTGTGAGGGTACAAGGGGTACGTCTATATAAAGTCTCTAGAACAGTGCGTGGCACATAGCTAGCTCTCAATAAATAATAGCTATGATATTTGCTATTATTCAACAGCTATTTCTTTCTTCCTTCATGACTAAAACAACATTTTGTTCAGATATGGGGATGTGAGGTGCTCAGGGAAGGAGGGCTTCTTACTCCAGCCCTAGCGGATAAGCCAAGATTAGTGTACACCAATCTCTGGTTCCAGTTTAGGCATGGGTATTTGGCCCAAGACTGGCCAATGGAACCTCAGGGGAAATCTCCTGGTAGCTTCTAGGGGGGTCTATTCTCTCTAAATTAAAAAAATAAAAATAATAAAATACAAGTGTGTGAGGGGAGCCTCTTACTTCCCGTGTTGAATGCTGACATGAGGGGATGTGACGTCAGTTACCATACAACTGTGAAAAGAGCCAAGAGAACCAAGACAGTCTGCCCCAGAGCCCAGACATCAATGAGCTGCTGAACCATCTACCTTTGGATGTCTTGTTACATGAGACAATGAATGTCCTTATTGTTTAAGCCACTTTTAGTCAGGCTTTCTTTCACTTGCAGCCAAGAGCAACCTAGCCAATATTGGAGGCCAAAGAGAATCAGAGCTAGGTATCATCATTCCCACTATTAGGACTGAGGAAACTAATTTTCAGAGAGTTTAAAGTAATTTTCCACAGGATTGTATAGCTTCTAAAGTGCAGAGTGCAGAGCTGGGTTGGAACCAGGATTGGTCAGACTCCAAAGGCCATGCTTTTTCCACAGCATGAGAGAGGCTAGAACAGAGAAGAACAGGGTGCTTTGGATCAAGTCTTGTTAGAAATTCTGGGACTGATATATATGAAAAGGGAGTGAAGCTCAGGCAGGGAAAAAACTCATTACAAGTTCTGGAAATGAAAAAAGTGTGTGGAGGATGTGGGAGAAATGAATCTGAGTGGAGAAGAGGGAGGGTAACAGGAAGTCAAAGAGCGGCTAGCCAGCCAACAATGTCTAGAGCTAATATTGGGTGATGACGAGTCGCTGTTGGTTGTTATATAGACAGGAAGAGCCCGTTTTTTTTTTTTTGAGATAGGAGAAAAAAAGCAAGGGGGTAGGATATACACCACAGGGGAGTACTAGTTGAAACCCAAGGACTCAAGAGGGTCCACAGATGTGAGTTCTTTGGCCAACATAAATTAGTTGCTGAAACTTACATATAAGGAGATTTCTCATAAAATTCTGCATTTACATCTTGAAAAAAATAAAAATATCTGGTCCTGGTTTTTGGAGCCCTCACTTCTAGAGGGTTATAGTAGCCTGGAGCTGAATAATAGCTGTGGTCTTTTATGTCAGTAGACCCACCCATACCCTGCAGTTTTCACTGCTTCACTCATTTCTAACACCTGCCAGGGCTCTGCTGGCATTTGAGTTTGCTACTCCTCATAATCACGAAAATATTAGCTGCAGATATTCCTGGATGGGGCGGGGGGGGGCGGATATTGCTGGTTAAAAAAAAAAAAGTTTAACTGCATTTTCTAAATTTTGTACAATTAATGTATATTGCTTTCATAATAAGATAAAATGTTAGTGTTATTTTAAAAAGTATCAATTCCACAAATATTGAGGGAGGAGCTGTGGCTTGGCAGGAGTTCCTGTGAAAAGATCCAGAGGTTTTATTGAATTCAGGCTCAATGTGAGCCAAGTTCATGACACGGCAGCTAGAAAACAAAACAAAACAAAAATCCTAACAGATCGTTGGAAGCAACAGCCCCATGGTGCTCTGCATGGGTCAGGCCTCATCTGGAGCAAAAGCCACATTTTATTGGAGAAAATAATAAACTAGAAAGTGTTTGCTGCTGGGAAACCAAGAAAGAAGGGGTCTAGAAGTCAGGTCATGTGAGGAACAGTTAGGAGAAAATGGACATTTTTAGCTTGGGCTTCTTTAGAAAAACCAAAGCACGATGTGATAGCTATCTTTGGTATTTGGAAAGATGCAATCTGGTCAAGAGAATGTCTGCTTATTCAAGTTGATGTAGAGGGCAGGGCAAGTACCAGTGAGAGATTCTACTTCAATAGCAAAGAGGGGTCTAAATACTACTTTATCCAACAGTGGGCTGCCTTGTGAATTGGAAAGCTCTACCTCCAGAAATCTTCACGCAAAGACCGGATGGCAGTCTAATTCAGAGGCGAGGGTAGAGCAGATGACCTCAATACCCCTTCTACAGCTGGAGGTTCTCTTTCTCTGATGACGTTCAGAGCTGCTTGCAACCATCCAAGTACAGGTCACAGAGGTGATGACAAGAAGAGTTAATGCCGTGAAGCAAGACTTCCAGACTTCCCAGGGTTAACCTGCCTCAGTTTCCCCACAGTAATCTTTCTTTGTGAGGCTGAACACAAAGCATTTTCCGGAAATCAAAATAAGCACAAGATCCATCTGCCATGTGTGTGTAGAAACAGAGGAATGTCCTTACAACCTGTTAAAATAGAGGGTATAGTATCAGTGCTGCCAGGTAAACAATAGTCCCCAGATTTAAGTCAAACCAAACAAATTGCCATCGAGTCAATTCTGACTCGGAGTGATCCCATGTGTGTCAGAGTAGAACTGTGCTCCATAGGGTTTTCAATGGCTGATCTTTTACAAGTAGGTCACCAGGCATTTCTTCCAAGGCACCTCTGGGTGGAATGGAACTTCCAACCTTTTAGTTAGTAGCTGAGCATGTTAACCGTTTGCACCACCTAGGGACTCCCCAGGTTTAGGTAACACTGGGCATTTGCTGAGATGTTTCAATGGTCAAAATTCTGATTTCACTTCCTTATTTAAACCTAAACCCTAGAGTCTTATATTTTCAGGTGCTGGGCTCTGTAGCCAAGGAGTCTGTCCTCACTTAAGCACAGATCTCAGAGGATCCCAATGGGTAATCAGACTGAAGGAGATAAATCATCTATGACAAGTCCTGCTAACCCCCCTAGACTAAGCAATCCATATTTTCTGGAGAAGCACTAAGCAAATAAAAATGTTTTGAATCTCAGTGCCAGGGTGATGAAATGAGCAGCACCAAGAGAAGGGTTTACCACAGGGACAAAACCCTGAAGCTACAGGCTCAAGGTGCCTGGGAGCCAGCTGAGAAGGGAGAGTGGCCAGTCAAGTTTGCAGAGGAGGAGCATCTTACCTGGAGGTCCTTACCTGGCGGTCTCTGACCACTCACAGTCCTCTTGAACATAAAAGGCAGGAGCCTAGAGGAGTGGGTATAAACTTATGGATCAGATAGAGCTGGGTAAGAACCTGACTCAGCTGCTGTACCAGTTATTCTCCTGTTACAAGAACAGTCTTAAGCTGGGGGAGGCATCAGACTCTGAGATAGCTGGAGGGATACATTTGCTTTTGTCAGACCATGGCTAAATTTGTCAAAGTATTCAGAGCACCAGCTCCAAAGCTCCTTGCCCTTGGGGGAAAAAAAAAGTATAACAAATTCTTTTTCTATAAATATACATGAAATAAAAAATGAGGGAAAATAATTTAATGCTTTATTTTATAAAATTAAGTAATCACATTCCTCTCAAAAGGAGGACATGGCCAAATTTCAAGTGTTCTTAGCACTATATTTAGCACTTTAAAAGCTCTACATGCTATCTCTTGACATTTCCTAATTTTATTGTTTGAATATTTAGAATAGAGAATTACATTTTTCTCATGTTTTCTTTTTCTTTGCTGCCTCATTTGAAACTTTTGAGACTTCAAACTACCACATCTGACCTTATTGGGTTACTTGTTTTCCAGATAATATTAGAACATTTGAAAGTGTTCATATAAATATTTAATTGCATAAAAAGTTCACAATATCTTATGTGCAAAAATCAAGTTAAAAGTTCTTTACAGTGTGTTTTTTTGTAAAAAAAATTTTAAAAATACTTATGAATACATATAGAGAGGGGAAGAGAGAGAGAAAAGAAGCCAAGCAAATTGAGAAAAAATACATTAAACGTTAATAGGATTATATCTGAGCGTTAAGAATATAGAAGATTTTTAGTTCCTTTTTTTTTCCTTATATCTTTTTTCTAAATTTTCTGTATTACTTTCACAGTAGAAAAAACACTATTCTTTATAGCAATAGCAAACACTGATTGAGAGTCAGGCACTATTCTAGGTGCTTTACTTATACTGATTTGTTTTCATTTTTATATCAACTCTCTGAAATAGACAGTACTATTATTCCCATTTTATAGATGAGGAAACTGAGGCAGAGAGTGGTTTCGTAAAGCCAGTCAGCGGTGGAGTTGGGGTTTCAACCCAGGTAATTGGGTTTTGGACCTGTGCACTGCACTGCTTTCGTGTCCTGACTCTGCTGTGTTAGCTTTCATTGTGCTGTCATAACTAGGAAGATATCAACCCCTATGATCTTTGTTTCAATTATTTGTTTAAAGAATTTTTTTCATATCTTGCAGGTTAATCTCATGGAGATTAATCTATTTAAAATTTTTTGACCTGGTACCAGCCTTAACCTGATGTGAGTGTTTCAGGGGTCAGAGGAGACAGAGATCAAATGGCTAAGTGGTTGGAGGGCCTTCAAGATAAGGGGGCTGGGACTAGACCTCGAAAGATAGAGAAGTCAACCTAGGGAAGAAAGGTTAGATACAACCTCATGGCTATATTAATGGCAACTTGGCTTCCAAAACAATAAATGCGTTATCTATATTACTAAAAAAAAATTGAAAAACATTTTAAAAAACCAGCCAAATTTCAACATACAATTAAAAACTGATACAGAATTTATTATCTCTGCACATTGCTGCCCAATTGCTCTATAACAGACACCATCCCAATTTGGTATTTGTTGTTAAAATTTACCAGCATAAAAAGAGCTGCCACGCTGTTCAAATCCACCAGCAGCACCTTGGAAACCCTACGGGGTAGTGCAGTTTTGCCTTCTAGGGTCGCTATGGTCAGAATCGATCTGACAGCAGCAGGTTTGGTTTTTTGGTTTTATAAAACAGATAGTCCCCAATTTACAAAGTATTCTAGTTACAACGAACTGCACTTATGGCTGTTTTTTTTTTTTTTTTTTGTACATCTTATCCTTAGTATACAAAGTTACAGCTTGTAATTTGCTGATGTTATCATTCTCAGACATGTTTCCAACCCCCAAAGGCAAACAAAGATTGCATTTATAAAGATACTGATAACAAAAGGCAATAAAAATGAAAACTAAAAAAAAAAAATGAGGTATTCAACTTATGTCAGAATGGAGTTATGACAGAGTAGTCATTGGAATGGAACCCGGTCGGAAGTTGGGGACCCTCTGTGTATCTAAATAATGAAATACCATGAAGCCGTTAACATTCATATTAAGTTATAGAAGAAGCAAGAATTGTGAATGTGAAAAAATAATTCCATACATTAGAAATTGAAATAAGCAGATTACAGAACAGTATGTGTAATATGATCCCATTTATTTTTATGAGAGTTCTTATAACTTTAAGTTTGAAATTATT
Source organism: Loxodonta africana (assembly GCF_030014295.1). Classification (NCBI taxonomy): domain Eukaryota; kingdom Metazoa; phylum Chordata; class Mammalia; order Proboscidea; family Elephantidae; genus Loxodonta; species Loxodonta africana. Next base: position 109,600,890 of record NC_087342.1, read on the forward strand.
TCCAGCATTAAAAAGTATATTTGGTATACATAGAAAAGTAGATAATGGATAGATGAAAAGAGAGACGTGGAAATATGGACACATACCCAGGTAGAAGAGAGAGGATAGAATTATATAAACAATTCCTGTATATTACCAAAAAGAAATCAGAAAGATTAGAATATGCAGAAAAGCACAAACAAGAAAATAAAAGTCACCACAATCTTAACCAAAGATTTAAAAAAACCAAAAACCATTGCCGTAGAGTTGATTTCAACTCAGAGACTCCATAGGATACAGTAGAACTGCCCCTTCGTTCCTTCATTCCTTTCTGTCCTGCCTCCCTTTCTTCCTTCCTTTCTTTCCTTCCTTCCTTCTTCTCTCCCTCACTCTCTTCAACCTTCCTTTCTTCCTGATTCAACTCAGGAGTAGTGAAAACTATTTTTACAGTTGTTGTTAGCTGCTGTTGAGCCAATTCTAACTTATGGCAAGCCCAGGTGTTACAGAGTAGAACTGCTCCATAGGGTTTTCTTGGCTATAATCTTAATGTAAACAGATTGCCAGGCCTTTTTTTTCCATGGTACCACTGGTTGGGTTTGAACCTCGTTTAGCAGTCCAGCACAAACAGTTTGTGCCATCTGGAAACAAGTTTGTGCTACCTGGAAACAAGATCCCAGAAATCCAATTGAATTTCCTACTACGGAAACTCCATACTTAAAAGAAAGTGAACGCATCCCTACTGTTTGAAAGTGTTACTGTTTGGAAGTACTGAGATTTCTTTGGTTATCTGCTTACTTTTTCTCTGCCCCTAGCTGACCTCTGAAACACTCCTATCAGAAGACATAGTTTCTTTATCCTGAAGGATAAAGGCTTAGTTGATCTTGCTCTATTGATCAAATAGAAAAATGTGTATCCTAATGTGGTTAGAGTATCAGAAGAAACATTCTACTACATATAGGACATCATTTTTAAGGAACTATCCAGTGGGAAAACTGTGGTAAAATCAAAGGAAGAAGAAACTTTTGACATCATCCTTCTTCATAAGGTCCCTTCATTCATCAATTGCATGTCAAAGATGGTATAATGGGAAGGTGATATATTTTTAAAAGTCAGTTCTAAAGTTTCTTGTTACCATTACTTACTTATCCACCCTAGATTTCATTCTAAGAATTTCAAAACCTTCATTTAAAAAAAAAAAATAGATTTCATGTATATTTGAGTTAATCAGAGAAACCATAGGAAGCACAGACTATGTTTATAAGAATAATTGAAATATGAATATCATAGCAATGTCTCCAATATACATGTTCCCCTTCTTCTTTAGAAATTCTTATTTTTACCTGGACAAATTCCCATCCAGCCAACAGACTACATCTCCAGGTGTCCTTTATAGCTAGGTATGACAATGTCACTAAATTTGGACCAATGAGAAGTAAGTGGAAGTGTTGTATGCTACTTCTGGGAAGCCTCCTTCAAATGAGGGAGGTAGGCCCTTCTTTTGCCTTCCCTCCTTCTGATGGAGGGAATATGGACATGGTGGCTGGAGCTCAAATGGCCATCTTGGATCATAAAGTTGAAGCCACGTGCTGATAGTGGCAGAACAGTAAGGAAGAACCCTCAGTCCCCTACCATGGAGTTGCTGTAGCTGCATATTTCTAGGCTTTGGTTATATATGTGAGAGAAATACATGTATATTTTACTTAAGAAATTATTATTTTACAAAATTTAAAAAGATATGTGGCCAAATCTAATTCTAATTAAAAAAGACACCAACCTGATCCAATACATCCCCTTTCTCTTAAAGTTAGTCTGAGTTATGTTAATATCACTTGCAAACAAAAAGCTCTGAGTTAGATGTATGGTTTGTAATGTAGTGATGATTACACACACTTATCTTCATTTGCACATAAAACATGTATCCATTCATTCAAACTGTATAGAATATGTTTCCATAGGTAGGTATATGCTATATGCTTGTGTGTGTGTTTGCATGTATGTATGTATGAAGTGGTCCAGAATATTCAGAGGAACATAATTTTTCCAGCTTTGAGAGCAGGCTATGGTAACTATATTAACTTAAAAGGTGGTTTTATTACATGTGTATATGTGTATGTATTTATGTGTATGTGTGTGTGTGTGTTTTACTTTTGAGGATGTTGGAAAATATATATTACTGGCCCATATATTAATTTGCTTGGCCTTAATGAAATCAAAAGTAATTGGTCCACTGGTCCATTCTGATGGTGGCTGTCATTTGTTGAGTCCATTTTGCATGCCACGATCTTCATGTTGAATCCCTTTCTCTCTATGACAAACTTGTGGAGTCAGTGTTTTCACTCCATTTTCCAGGAATGGAAACCGAAGCTCAGAGAGATAAAGAAACTTCAGTAATGTCTGACAACTAAGAAGCAGGCAGAAATTGGATTCTCTTCTTCCTGCCAATCGTTCAATAATATGACAAAACTTCCCAAGCACTTACTATTGCACATTGCTGTGCAAAATATAAATGGAAAGCCAAACCATGACCTCTACCAACAAGGAGCCAGCAGACATAGTAAAAATACCAAACTAAGGAACAGAAAAATCAAGCTCACTATGCTACACCTGCACACTCTTAGAGCCAGGGAGTTCCAAACAAAGGCGAGCTATGTGGGATCAATCGCCTGCAGGGCTCCACTGAGGAAATGGGGCAGCTGGGCCTGGCAGTAAGAACGGGGTTGAGAGAGGACAGAATGGACATTTCCTGGGAAAACTTACAAGTGAAAATATGGCGTTGAGAACAAGATCAGCCTGGGTGTGGAACAGTGAAGAAACAGCCAATCAGAACAAGATAAATTGGTCAACAAATGCAGGGAAGTCAGGTAGGGCTGTGGAGTGAGGTCAGTTTTGCAGGGCCCTGAGAATCAACATACTTGGGTGCAAGCCAAAAAGGTTGGAGGTTTGAGTTTGCTCAGAGGTACCTCAGAAGAAAGGCCTGGTGATCTACTGCTGAAAAAATTAGCCATTGAAAATCCTATGAAGCACAGTTCTAGTCTGTCACACATGGGTCACCATGAGTCAATATTGACTCCATAGCGGCAAGTTTTTTTTTTTTTTTTTTTGGAGAGTCTATGAGAGCCACACGGATTTAAAGCAAGTAACATGTGGTGTCCAGAGAAAACTTCCTTGGTCCTCCTGCAGACATGGCTAGGGAGCCAAAGCTTTTCCATTTCACACTCTTTAAACAAAATGGACATTCCTTGTTGACTCAGGTTTATGATAAATAAAAGAAGAAATTGACTGGCTTAGAGGTTTTAAAACACTCCAGAGTTTGTTTATACAGGAAAAGCTTTTTCAAAGGTCAAGCTTCCGTTGCTGTAATCACCTTTGTATATCTAAGTTCAGTATTCTTCTAGTTCCATAAACAAGCTTAAAATAGGAGTTGATAATACCATCAGATTTAAAAAGGGTAAGAGCTTCACATTTCTGAATCTCTACTGCCAGATGCATTTTTTTTTTTTTTTCCAAGTAAGGTCAATAATGATCTTGGAGAAACTTTGCATTTTATTGAATGGATTTAAGCAATTCACCTGGGATGGCTCCAGCTCCTTCTTGCATAGAGTCTAGAATGAGTCTGTACAAGTATGTGAACTGACATGGGAAGTTGATTATAAATATTAATTTAAAAATAGTTTAACTAGTAAAGAATGTCTTCCTTGAGCATTGTGCTCTTTTAAAAACTATCTATATGGAATCAAATTGACAATAGCAACTTGAAAGAGGAGAAACTGAGGGGCATTGAGTTTATGTTAATGCGGGAGGAACAATTTGGAAAATGTGAGTGAGAACAGTTGCACAACCTGAAAAAATGTAATAAATGTCACAGAATTGTACATGCAGAAATTGTTGAATTGGTATATGTTCTGCTAGGTATATTCTGAACACAATAAAATAAAATAAATTACTTTAAAAATGCATACTACAAAAGAATACAATTCTGTTTTTAGATTAAAAATATGTATGTAATGCACAAGAAGGGTATATATAGAATATATAGCAGTGGTTTTCTCTAGTGATAAAATTGTAGGGGGGTTTTCTTTTTCTCTTTTGCATATCTGTATTTTTAAATTTTTCCAAAAGAATAATTTTTCTTAAAGTTAGTGTTTAATATATAAGAAATGGATATACACGAGGTGGTAAAAAATGGATATGTTTGCGACAGGATCAGGAAGAGGTTTTTTTCACAATGGCAGAGGAATGAGAAGAATAGTATCAATTATTTTCATTAAAGGAATGACATGATAGTAAAATTATAACATAACTGTTCTTTTATATAAATGGTTGTGGCAGCCTTGGATAAGCCACCTAATCTTCTGGATCTTATTTCCCCATCTACGAAACGAAGACCTGGAAAACAATTGTGTCCCTTCTAGCCTGAAAATTATTACTATGATCGGCACTTTTCTCAACAGTCATGGAACTTGATGAACTAACTCCTTCTTCCACCTTTCCATCTTTATACTCACAGAAGGTTCTGATCACAACCTACAAGCCCAGAAGGGTACCTGTTATCTAAAGGAGTGACCTCAGAGAGGCAGGGGCAGCCAATAGAGTTTCTCTTATAACCTGGAAGTGCCTTAGGCACTGGGATAATCTCAACTATTGCAATTGCTAGGGAAAAGTCAAGTTAATTATTGGATTTTCTAGTTCCAGACAGAATTGCATGTTCCTATGTGAATTCTTTTTCACTTTTGTCTCAGGTAAGTTCCCCATCCTTGGGTGTTTGCCCAGTAGATTATTCTTTGTCCTTAGAGCCACTGCTTGGCAAGGTTTAGTTCACATGATGAGAGGATAATGAGAAGCCAGGGCCCTTACCCATAACCTAGTCATATTTTTGTTCCTTATGACTTTCCTCAATTGTTATTTCATCTACCATATTCATCCTAATTCTTCCAGTCTTCAAAGTTTACCGTCCGTTTCCTCATGAAGAATTATTCAAATTCTTTTGCTCACACTAATCACTCCTTTGTCAGAGTTTCATTTATTTTCATTATCACACAATTTAACACTCAATTTTACTATCTTCTCATCTGTGTTCTCATCTAATTCTTTGCACAAGCCTTTTCATTGTAGCTGGAACATAAAGACCTCAATAATAGAGACAAAGTCTAACTTCTCTTACTGATCCAGTAATATCTAGCATATTGTTTGGGTCACAGAGGATGGTAGAAGATACTCTTTGATTGATGAAAAGAGTCACCAGTTACTGCTCAGATTTATTTCTACCTAGAACCAGAATCTAAGATAGTACCTGCAACAGATACAGGAAAAGGCCAGCCCTTGGGACTAAAGGTTCAACCTCTTAATATTTGTGATTCAGGAAAGGGGAGCTTTGCCACCACCATTGCAAATACCACTTAATCTCTCTCCCTATATTTCACTAGGAGCCCAGAGAAGATTGTAATAAATTGGGCTGCTTGTAAAAGACTTAACAGAAAATGAACTGGCAAAGAAGTAGCATAAGATACCTCCGAATGCCTTGAAAAATCAGAGAAGAGAGAAAAAAGGTCATGGATTTTGGACCATGGTAGAATCAGAAAACTGGAAGATATCTTAGAAATAATATGTGAAATGATCATTTTACAGATGAGCAAACTGAGGCTCAGAGAGTGATTTGCCCAAGGTATAGATAAGTGGCAGAATAAAAACTGGAACCCAGTTCTGACCTGTTCAGTGCTGGCTTTTGCCTACTCTGATTCTGGTTTATTTTTCCTGTACTATTCTGATGAAACAGGATATATTAAATAATTGTACCCATTTCTTAGAAGAGGCAGTGTGTTCTAGAAGAATGAAGTATGTGCAATGGAGCCCCCTTCTCTCCCAGTTCCCATGACACACTGCTTCCCTCTCCTCCTGCCAGTAGCATGGTTCCATTTTTATATTCCACAGCTCTGAAATCACCGTTAAGATTAAAACTAAACAATCCAACCAAAATAACATACCACTAGTCCACCTTTGGGTTAATGTTCAGAATGACTCATGAGGCAATTCCTGAGAACTTAAAACATCCTGTAATATGGTGATGTTTTGTACAAGTGGACTTAAAATCCTTTGTGGAGGTTTTCTAAGCCTTAAAAACATGTTTTGTTAAACAATCTTCTAAAATAGTGTTCTTAACTTAATAAGTTATTACTAAAGTTAAATTGTTGTTACATTAGGTTGTGTGTGGTCCACTGGAAATAGTGTGATCTTCAAAGACCAAGGCAGGCTGACTCTTCTCCAGGACGTGGTGGTGGGAACAACAGTCTGAGACAGCCCATGGTTATTGTACAGCTGACGTGCTAATCACACCATTTGCCTCCACCACTGCAAACACCACCTAACTCTCTCCTGATACTTCACCAGGAGCCCCGTGGAGGCTGGAATAAATCAGGCTGCTTGCAAAAGACTTAACAGAAAGTAAACTGACAAAGAAGTGAATTCAGTGATTGCTTACTGAGATTTTTTGCATGTTTAGAACATTTTAGGGAGCTAAGAAGAGACCCTCCCATTGACCAGTGACTCCTGTTTGCTTGGTTTTGGTGAAATAACAAAGCAAATTATCTAGGCAAGTCCTGGTTCAGAACATTGTATACCCTACATGGTACTTACTGAGTAGTTGGTTTCACACTTATAAAATAGAACACTGATTGTATTTCTTCATGAACTGAGTCAGTAAGTCAGCACTCTGTGAGTCATCATGGTAGGGACAAATAGCAAGCATTTTGTTTTTCCCGTTGAATCTCCAGTGGTGGGTTGAAAAAACTTTCAGAGGGAAGAATAGACAGTTCCCAGGCAAACATTTCAGAAATGGAAACTTTTCCCTAATTAGCTAAAAATAGCATTCTTTACCAGGCTCTTTGCATTAGTTCTAATCCTTTTCCAAAACACAGGCTATGGCTATTACTATCCCTGTCACAGATGAGAAAAGTGAAGCTTGGAGAGTTTGCCTCTAGTAAATGATGGAGTTGAGTATGGTGTTCACATGCCAAAGCTCCTGAATTTTCCACATATATTACTGTTTTCCTTACACCAAAAATTAAATAAAAAACCAGATCCGCTTGATTGTTGTTCACTCACATGAAGAAAAAAATTGTAAGGAACTAAATACATCCCACTTTCAGACCAGAACAACTTAAAAAACCTCCAGCAGCTAAAAAACTAAACTCGAGCAACTCTCTTATCAGTGAAGTAGCTTTGGTCAATGCAATGCATGCAGATATGGTATACAGAGCTCTTTTTAAGTTTCTAGTAAGCTGTATAAATACCCCTGTTTTTGGAATTGCAAAGTTTATGGTAAGGATTAGCTTTCTCCTTTTCTCTTTGTGCTAAAGCTTCTTTTTATACACAATAACAGTGTCTCCCAAACTGTATTGTTAATAGGTGTCTTAGCTATCTAGTGCTGCTGTAACAGAAATATCACAAGTGGATGGCTTTAACAAAGAGAAGTTTATTTTTTCACAGTCTAGTAGGCTAGAAGCCCAAATCAAAGGCACTAGCTACAGGGGAAGACTCTGTCGGCTCTGGAGGAAGGTCCTTGCCATCAGTCTTCCTCAGGTCAAGAAGCTTCTCAGCATAATAACCTTGGCTAGGGTCCAAAGGACACACTCTGCTCCCAGTGTTCCTTTCTTGGTGGTATGAGGTCCCCATGTCTCTCCTCTCACTTCTCTCTTTTACATCTCAAAAGAGATTGGCTTAAAATACTATCTAATCTTGTAGATCTCATCCATGTAACTGCCGATAATCTATCTCATTAACGTAATGTGATAGGATTTACAACCCAAAGGGAAGGAAATCACATCAGATGACAAAATGGTAGACAATCATACAATACTGGGAATCATGCATGGCATGGCCAAGTTGACACATGTTTTTGGGGAACACAATTCAATCCATGACAACAGGTATACAGAGAAAGGGAAAAGCTAAATTTAAAATAAGCTTAAAAAGCTGGAATACATGTAATACATATTAATCTGCTTCAGGGCTTCACTAAGACTTTACCATGTTTACAATGTTTATAAAGTGGTTCCCATGTATATTTGACCAAGACCAAGCAACCTTTGAAGGAGTGCGTCTATGACTATCTGATGTCTACTGAAACACTGCCCGATACAAGAATTTCAAGTTAGTGCCTTGTAGACCATAAAGCCTTGGGATTTTCAAATTTTGCAGGATTGAGGAAGTTGTATCTATGACTGTGAACCTTGTGACTAACTAAATTATTAAAGAGAATATTCCAAAATGCACTAAATGGAACTCTATTAAATAAAAATAAATGCAATACACTGCTTGCTGAAGAAATGAATGATACGCAAATTAGCCTTCAACTTAACTGCACCTAACCTTAAACAATGGACATTTTGCTTGACTTCATTATGTTCTTTCTGCCTTCGGCTCCTGCACTTGCTGTTTACTCTGCTCTATGCTCTGCCTCTAGGTCTTCCATGGCTGACTCTTCCTTAGCACTCAGAATTTTTCTGACCATACAGCCTAAAGTTCTTTTTGCCTTCTTCCCATTTCTAGAATCAACTTCTTCATATAATCCTGCTTAATTTTCCTCATAAACCAAACCCAGTGCCATCGAGTCGATTCCAACTCATAGCAACCCTATAGAACAGAGTAGAACTGCCCCATAGTGTTTCCAAGGGATGCCTGGCAGATCTGAACTTGGTTAGCAGCCATAGTACTTAACCCCTATGCCACCAGGTTTTCCATTTTCCTTATAGCACTTATGATTATCTGAGATCTTGTTAATGTATTTACACTTAAAAAGTGAGCTTCGTGCAAGTTGGGTCTTACTCGTATTCTTGTAGTACATATTATTCAACATTATTATTCAGTGTGTACTAGACCCTAGACATCAGTGGCTAGTACATCTTGAATAAATTAAATTTGTATCATTCATTAACGTATTCATGTATTCGTTCGTTCACTCAACAAATATTTGCTGAATACTTTCCATGAGCCAAAAACCATTCTGATTCTGTATGCAACAGTGAGTACGACAGCTATCAATTCACTACTCAAATTGCTTGTACATTGCATTTTTTTTTTTTTAATTACGTAAGACTGCATTCCTTTGGGGATTTATTTTTTTAATGTTGTAGTTATTATTTTAAAAAAATTCTCAAAACGAGTTTTCCCAATTTTATAAACATGAATTTTCATATGACTTGTTTTTGTTGTAGTTTTTTGTTATTTGTTTAAAGTAGGAGGGCCAAAAAGCGTATGCATCTCACCTCATCTAATCCTGACAACCACTATTTGGTTTGGAGACATTACCTCCATTTAACACATGAGGAAATTTAGATTATGAAAATACCTTGCCCAAGACACTTACTTAATAGATAGGCAGTGCCTGAATATAAACCCAGTAGGTTGAAACCAAAGCCCACACCTGCTGGTTGTGTGTGTGTGTGTGACATTAGTATAGTCTAATGATTATTAATAGAGGAAAAAGCTAGAAGCATGCAAAAAAAAAAAAAAAAAGATTTAAGACAATGGACTCTTGGGTCTCATTCTGTAACCATATGAATTCTCTCTGATTCATTGCACTTTTGCTCCTTTTCCAAGCTCTGAGCGATGCATTGTGCTCCCTCTCAAACATCCTGTCTAGGCTGTAAGCAGGTGCCTGCGCCACCTCAGAGGTAGTGACTTCTGTTTTCTGACATCTACTGTCTTCTCAGTAAGAACAAGTCCTGCATATCATTACATGGATTCTGCAAAGGGAAGATAAATCCAACAAAGGAGCTGAAGGAAATCAGAGAACAGAAGAAGATAAGGAGAATAAAGGCAAGTTCGAAATAAGTTAAATTTAGAAAGCCTCCACAAATCACTTGGCATTCCATTGTTCAAGTTACAAAATTTGTCTTGTTTTCCAGTAGTACAAGTTCTGTCACTAACTTGGTGTGTGACCTGAGCAGTTCTCTTCGCCCTTCTGTGGTCAGGTCTTTGTTAACCAAAGGAGTCTTGGAAAAGATAATCACTGAGGTCTTTCCAGAACTAAATCTCAAGATTCTAATTAAGGGCTGCTGACTGATGACACATTTTGGAGCATTGCACTGGCAAGTATTTTCGGTGCTTGGATCTAATTTAGTATACATTCAACAAATAATTTTTGTGAGGTTACTATGCACCAGACGCCATGCTCAGAATACCATGGTGAGCATCTTTTATCCTGCAGCCCAAATGATTGTTCTAAAATGGAAAGATGACCACATCTCTTGCTGCTCTGGGTAAAATCCAACACCCCTTAATAAAGATCTTCATAAAGTGGCCTCTGCTGGCTCATCTCTCCAATATCATCTTACTACACTGACCATCTGTCTTAGTTATCTAGTGCTGCTATAACAGAAATACCACAAAGGGATGGCTTTAACAAACAGAAATTTATTTTCTCATAGTTTAGGAGGCTAAAAGTCCAAATTCAGGGTGCCAGCTTCAGGGGAAATCTTTCTATTTCCTTTGGCTTCTGGAGGAACGTGTGTGTCAATCATGACAGCCTCTTCTCAGCCGTGTCCATAGGCAGGCCTCTCTCTGGCCCTTGATCCCTCTACTACTCAAGCTACTTGGCTCAGCCTCTGTCTTGCTCAAGCAAGTGTTACACAGCTCTTTAGCTCCACCGATAAGTGCCCAGAACGCACCCCACTTCACCAGGAAGTGTCCTGCCCAAAGGTACTCAGCTCTCTCTCTCTCCATGGGTCTGCTCCCACGCCATCTGGTGTCGGTATCCTGGTTCTGTGGCCACCATTTCTTTGCCCTTGATTCTTGCCGTCTTACACTGCCACCCCTGGGTGTTACAGTTCTCTTTGTGTGTCTCCTGGTTCCAGGGGTTTCTCAGCGCAGGGATTCAGGGTCCACTCCTGTCTCTCCTTTTATCTCTTGTAAGATAGTAAGTGTGACTCAAGCAAGGGTGTGGGTTGAGTAGTGAAGAGTGGTGACTCAAGATACATCCCACCCTGATCCTGCCTCGCTAACACATGTTGTTATTAGGTACTGTTGAGTTGGTTTCGACTCATAACAACCCTATGTACAATAGAACAAAACACTGCCCAGTCCTACATCATCCTCATGATCATTGTTTTGCCTGAGCCCACTGTTATGGCCACTGTGTCAATCCATCTCATTGACGGTCTTCCTCTTTTTCACCGACCCTCAACTTTACCAAGCATGATATCCTTCTCAAGGGACTGGTCCCTTCTGATAACACGTCCAAAGTATGTGAGATAGAGGTCAGGATTTACAACACACAAAATGGAAGATAATAGAATAATTACATCAGATCACAAAATACACGACCCTAGCCAAGTTGACACATATTTTGGGGGGACACAACTCAATCTATGACACCATCCCATCCCTTTCTTTAGAATTTCCAGCCCTAGGGAATTTATTTTTGTTTCTTAAATGACTTGTGTTTTCTTTCACAGATAGCTGGAATACTATTCAATTGGTTGACTCCTTATTATCCTTAATTCTCACCTAAAATGCCCCGTCTCTCAGAAAGTCCTCCATTGTCCCCAGCTGGATTCAAAGTCATGGTTTAAGGATGATGGAGCAGAGAGCAGGAGTTGAGTCCCTGATGAGAATCCTGTTGACATCGAGTTGATTCCAACTCATAGTGATGCCATATGACAGAGTAGAACTGCCCTATATGGTTTCTAAGGCTGTAATCTTTACAGGACTGGATCACCAGGTCTTTTCTCCCATGGAATGGCTGGTGGGTTCAAATCATGGACCCTTCAGTTAGCAACTGAGTGCTTAACCACTATGATGCCAGGGTTCCACCTGATGATAACAAAAAAAAAAAAAATTTTTTTTTTTTGGATAATACAAGGTGTTAATCCAGTTCTGGACTGCTGAGTTCTGACTTCCTTAATGTAAGATAATAAGCCCTTGAGTGTTTACATTGCTGTTATTTTGGGCTTTTCCATTATGTGCAGCCAAATATAATCCTAATTGATGAAATAAGTATATATTTTTAGTACCAAAAAAAGTGTATTTTGAAAGAACCATTGAGATTTGTCTGACTCTCAAAGAACTGAAAAAGTGGCAATGTAAGTAGTGAAGAAGAAAAAACTAATAAAGAAGAAGAAAAGAAGAGGATGAGAAGGAAGAGTAGGCAGGAGAAGGGGAAGCAGAAACAGAAAAAGAAAAAATAAAAACAACAACCATAGAGCCTCAGAGTGATTCACTGAATCCCTGAATCCTGCTGGCAGACTGAGGAAGAGAGCAGAGTGGTGGATGGAAGGTTTTTTTTTTTTTTTTTTTTTAAATAAGTCAGGCCTAAAAGTGGCATCCTTTACTTTTGCCCACATTCTATTGGTCAGAACTCAGTCACATGGCCACACCTAATTGCAAGGGAGTCTGAGAAATGTAATGTTGCTATATGGCCAAGAATAAAGGTGAACCACTTTAATGAACAAGTTTTTGGAGATCTTAAGAGAGATAAGAGAATGCTTCTTGTTCAGCAAAGGAAAGTCAGAAACAGAAGGAAGTAGAACTGTGTGGAAAGGGAAAAGATACAAAGCAAAGAGTCTGCAGTTTCTCCTTTGATTTCCTAAGATGAATGGAGATATGGATAGCAACTTTAAAATAGGCTGAAGCATGCCTCAGACCTCTTCTGGGTTCTGGAAGAGCTAGATAAGATGCCCTCCCCTGAGGGGTGACACAACTTCAGCCAGTCTTGAATTTTGACAAGAGCAGGAGTTTCAGCATCTGTTACATTTAATGATATTTGTGCTCTATTATTGTCTGTAAATTTCTGCATTTAAATTTATTCATATAATCTTACAATAAGGCTGCCCATCTCGTATTTTAGAAAGTCCCAGGAATGCGTATGTGCATGCATGTTGGTGGGTGTGACAGCTGATTATGGAAAAGAGCAAATAGTGGACTGGAATATGGTAGTGAGAACAATATTTTATAGGAACTAATTGTCTGGGAGAATGTGTGTAAGGCTGAACAGACTTCATTTCCAGCTACACTACCAAGAATTATAAATGGTAGTTATCATCTAGTGGTGCTTGTTTTATTGGAAATACATCCAAATTCGGTAGCATCTACCTGAACCATCTACTTACTAAACATCAGCTTTGAGGGCTGACCTTGAATTAATGGAATGTTAATGGAAGTTAGTGAACATTTTCAGAGTGAAATCACAGAAACATCCTGATAGCATAGCTAACGAGCTGAGCAACAGGAATACTTTTGTTACTGTTTAAGTCTCCTTCCTCTGATTATACGTTATTTGTCCTGACAGTGACATTGATAGAAACTGTGAAAACATTTAGAGATGACAGATTTTTAAAGTAAGAATTTAAAATGTACTAAATAGCCCTTTTGATGAACAGCACTGTTCCATGATATTTAAGAAGACTTAGACATGACTCGACGGCACTGGGTTAGATATGGTTGGGTTCATAAATCACTGTAAGAGATGATTGCCTATTAAATGGTTACTCATATGGGAATTTGAAAGCCATCAAGGTGTTATATGGAATCTCTGTAAGACTCACTCATTTGGGATAAAGTACTGACAGTGACTACTGAAGGGGCAGTAAAGATAAGGGTTAATTTAAGTACATGAATTCTGCAGTCAGAATGCCTGGATTGAATCCTGAATATGCCACCTGGCTTTAGGCAGATTACTCAACCTCCTGACTCAGTTTCCTCCTTCACAAAATAGAAGTAGTGATAGTACCCATCTCTCCTTAAAAGAGAGGATGGTGAGACTGTGGCTCCACTTGCTTCGAACAAATCATCAGGAAAGACCAATTGCTAGAAAAGGACATCATGTTTGGTAAAGTAGAGGGTCAGCAAAAACAAGGGAAACCATCAGTGAGATGGATTGGCACAATAGCCACAATAGACTCAAGCTTGCCAATGATCATGAAGATGGGACAGGACTGGGCAGTGTTTTGTTTTGTTATACATAAGGTCACCACGAGTCAGAGCTGACCAGACAGCAACTAACAACATCGACAACCTCATAGGGAAGTAAAAGGTATACAATGTTAGAAGGGTTCTTGGAAGGGATATAGTCTAACTTCTCCACTAACCAGGACAGACTTTAGACTTGTCTTTTTTTTTTTTTCCTAGTGCCTGGCACTCTCTTGGTTCATTATAAATGTTGAATGAAGGAAGGGAGGAAGGAATGAGCAAACATTTGAATGGATATCCTCAAAGATAGTCTCTAGCTTTCCATGAAACAAGCTTGAATTAAGATCTAAAGAGTATTTTTTTTAAAGAGCATAGCAAAATCTAAATGCATAGAGTCTTACAAATTGGATTATCATTTTGGGGCTCACTTAGAAATATTTTTATGAATCTTAGTCCATGTATGTTTCAGATCCTGACCAATGGGAGATATTGGAGATACTGCTGTATTTTTATTTTATTTTTTACTTGTTTTTCCTTTTGGCCAAATGACAAACTAATACAGCACGGGAAAAGAATGCTGAAAATGCAGCCTGAGAACCAGACAACTTTTATATTTGCTGTTGGTCTCCACCTCCCCAAGAAAGAACATTTTCATGGAAAAACCAGCCCTAGGATTCATTGAGGCTGCTTTGACAGCAGAAAGCAGAGGGGGCAGAGACTTCTAAAAATTTAGTTTTAGAAAAGAATTAAAGTTATTCACAGCAAGCTGACCCGGTGTCAGGGAAGATGCTTGTTCATTTAAAGCCGCAAGTGAGTGTCAGGGTGCTCACAGCTGAGGCCCCGGCAGGACAGGACAAGCCAAGCGGCAGGGCTTACAGCTACGGAGAGAAACACAACTGGGCTTCATAACAAGTGACAGCTAGGAGTTTCCTAGGTCTAATAGTGCTGACAGCCGTAGTGAATATTGACTTTAATTTGCAGGGAAATTTAAGAGAGAAAGTTGATACAAAAATGTTTCATCATGATCGTATTGCATATCTATATGACACTTGATAATTAACAAAGTTCATGAAGTGGTTCCATCTAAACACAAGGGCGAGGTAGCAGGCATTATTATTCCTGTTTTATAGGTTAAGAGGAGTCCCTGGGTGGTGCAAACAGTTAACATGCTCTGCTGCTAACTGAAAGGTTGGAGAGTGCAGTCCACCCAGAGGCACTTTGGAAGAAAGGTCTGGCAATCTATTTCTGAAAAATCAGCTGTTGAAGGCCTAACGGAGCACGATTCTACTCTGACAGACATGAGGTTGCCACGAGTCAAAACTGACTCAACAGAAACTGGTTTTGTTTTTTAAAGAAGTCCTTGTGGGTCAATGGTTAAGCACACAGCTGCTCACCAAAAGGCCATTGGTTCAAACCCACCAGCCACTCAGCAGGAGAAAAGACCTGGCGATCTGCTCCGGTAAAGATTACAGCTTAGGAAACCCCGTCTGTCCTATAGGGTCGCTAGGAGTCGGAATCCACTCCATGGCACACAACAACGACAAGGTTACAAAACTGAGGCTGGGAGAGGTCAAGTAGTAACAGAGCTAGTAAATGGGTGGGCCAGAATTCAGACAGAGAGGTTCGATTCTAAATGCATGTTCTTTCCACTGTTTCATGCTGCCTCATCATGTATTCTTTTCACTACAAAAGATTCAGAAAAGCTTAGAGCTGGGACTTAATTACCCCACAAATTCATGTGTGTACAGCAATCGCAGAATTCGAGATGTGAAGGGGTGAGAGGACTTTAGAGTTCCTCTAATCTAGTCCAACCTTCTCATTTTACAGATGAGAAAGCTAAGACCCAAGAAGGTCTGACTCGGCTGTGCAACACGGACTCAGTTTTAGAGCTTTCCCCTCTAAACCCCACTCTTCAGTCCAGGGGGGAAGGCCTCCAGTCTTTACCCTCAGCTCTGTCAACAGCAGAGTGGCTGCTGTCTTTTCAGTGTTGCAAAGACAAACATTACCCTGCAGCTCTTTTTCCTTGGTGACAACTGTGCTTCCATTTTCCCTGGTGGGGAAATGGATTGAAGAAATACAATTCCACCCCCTATTTCCACCAGTGCAGGCAATAGTAAAACAAGCATCCCATAGTTCTTTCCTGAAGTCACTCAGCAAGCTATTGTAAAGAATGTCAAGAAGCTTGCTTTGTGAATCAGTTTTTCACATTTCTTGGAAATGAGGACCGAAATCAATATTTCCTTATAGAATTTGGTTCTCATTTGTTCTTGAAAGAAAGCAAAGCATGGAAAATGCTTACAAAATGCCAAACACACGGTAAGAATCAATAAAACCCATTGCTGTCCAGTTGGTTCTGACTCATGGAGACTCATTGGGTAACAGAGTTGAACTGCTCCATAGAGTTTTCTTGGCTGTAATCTTCAAGGAGGCAAATCACCAGGCTTTTATTCTATGGCACTGCTGGGTGGGTTCCAACCACCAACCTTTCGGTTTGTAGTCAGGCACACACTGTTTGTGCCACCCAGTTTATTATTGTTATTAGCATTGACTTATGATCATTATTATTTTTAACTTATATCATCACTATATCAAGATATAAAAACCTTAAGAAGGCCTAATATAGCAATTTAATTGTTTTGTTTATTCTTTGCTGCATTAGAAATGTAACTAATTCTCATCAGCTGTGGCGTCACTAGGGTTGGTGTCACTCAGTGCAGTAACTCATAGTCACCCCACCATGGACCTCCTCCTGTACCAGCTCATACAGAATCTTTAGTAATGCTTTTTTGTACTGTTATTTGTAAATCATAATTCCTATATATCACTCCTTCTTTTCCTTTAGTTACTACTTCATTCTCAAAAAAGTTATTGATATAGGTTCACAAATACTAATTACCACAATATTGTAGCTAAGACATCAGAAAATATGACAAAAGCTGCAACTATATAAACACGGGCCGCAAGGAGAACAACAGTGCGTGCTTGTAGCGTGTGCAGGCGAAACCACGTGATTCGAAGCATTCTCGTAATTGGGTAATAATGACAGCTCTGACCGAAGGGCATTGGAAGGTTCAAAAAGTATATTAGCATAGAGTTTTAGCCTTGTAGGTATATTGGTACATGTAAGCTGGGCTTACGAAAAATGTTTTTGTTGTTTAACTAGAGGGGTATTTTTATAAAAAAAATAATAAATTTCTGTGGAAACACTGCACAAAAATTTTATAGACAGTCATGCTCTGACAGTATCACCTAGTGCTGTCCAAACCCCCCACCCTGAACCCTCCCAGTGACGTCACAGCTCATAACTTCTTGGAAGGATTTTAAATTTAAGCTGTATCTGCCCATACAATTTAGGTAGGCTGTGGATTTTACGAGCCACCCAGGTCAACAATTTAAAGAACAAGATTTGAACTTCAGGGATGCCAGTGAAGCTTGGAGAAGCAGAGGGCAGAGAGATGTTCTCTCTAGACCAGAAGAGGTTCCAAGAGACTGACAGGCATGAGAGGGCTGAGCCCAGGAGGTCTAAGCCCTCGAAGTGTCGGGTGGTGATGTGAGACCCAGGAAGTCTGGGCAGAAGGAAATGCAAGTCTGGGGTTCCTAGCCATGGTAAGGGGGCACAGAAACCATAAGGAGTCATGGCACTTCAATGGGCAAAGATGCTGCCAAAGGCTGACTTGAGACAGTGGTAAATAGAGGCACATCTCCCTTTTTCTAGGCACAAGGCAACATCCCCCATCCTTTGGTGAAGCTGGGAGAGAGGGGAACCCCTAGGAATTACTTGTTCAGAATTTCCAGCTGGTCCAAAGAACAGGACCTCAGAATCAGGAATTGTGATGCTTTATAGAATATAAATTTGCATATCTGTTTTGTGTTCTAAGAGTCATACTACCACATTGCTTATTTCTTACAAAAGCCTTTTTTAAACAGTTTTATTGATATCTAATTCACATACCATACAATTAGCCCACTTAAAGTGTATGCTTCAAAAGCTTTCAATATATTCACAGAGGTGTGCAACCATCACCACAATCAATTTTAGAACATTTTCTTTGCCTCCTAAGCCCCACAATCCTTAGCTGTCACACCCAACTTCCCCATCTCTCTCCCCCTTCCAGCTCTAGGTAGCCACTGTATATACTTTCTGTCTTTGCAGATTTGCATTTTCTGAACATTTCACATAAATGGAATCATACAATACGTGATCTTTGTGTCTAGCTTTTTTCACTTAGCATAATGGTTTCAAAGTTCATCCACATTGTTGGTTGTATCACTACTTCATTTCTTTTTATTGCTGAATAATATTCCATTGCATGGATATAACACATTTTGTTTACCCATTGATCAGGTGGTGGATAATTGGATTATTTTTACTTTTTGGCTATTATGAATAATGCTGCTATAAACATTTGTGTACAATTTTTATGTAGTCATATGTTTTCATTTCTCTTGGATGTATACCCAGGAGTAGAGTTGCTGGACCACATGTTAACTCTATGTTTAACCATTTGAAGAATTGCTGGATTGTTTTCCAAAGCAGCTGTACCATTTTACTTTCCCACCAGCAGTGTATAAGTGTTCTAATTTCTCCCAACACTTGTTATTATGTTTTAGGTTTCATCATGATGATTATTATAGCCATTCAAATGGGTGTGAAATGGTATCTCATTTTGATTTACATTTCTCTGATGGCTAATTATTCTGATTATCTTCTCCTGTGTTTACTGGCCATTTGCAGATCTTCTTTGGAGAAATGTCTGTTCAAATCCTTTGCCAATTTTTTTAATTGGGCTATTTGTCCTTTTATTACTGAGCTCTTCTTTATATATTCTAGATACAAGTCCCTTATCAGATGTATGATTTACAAATTTTTCTCCTGTTCCGTGTGTTTTTTTCTTCACTTTCTGGATGGTGTCCTCTGCAGCACAAAACTTTTTAATTTTGACAATATCCAGTTGATCAATGTTTTTGTTGTTGCTAGTAGTGTTGGTGTCATATGGAAGAAACCATTGCCTAATCCAAGGTCACAAAGATATACAGCTATAATTCTAAGGATTTTATAGTTGTAGGTCTTACATGTAGGCCTTGATCCATTTTGATTTAATTTCCATATATTGCATATATCCCTTTCCCTCCCCCTCTCTCTACTCCTCTCCATCCCTTTCGTATATTCTTTGGCATGTGGATATCTAGTTGTCCCATACAATAGCCTTTTCAGTTAAGATTATATCATGCCCATTTAACTTGTGAAGAAACAGAGGCTCAGAGGAATAACGTGATTGGCCTACTATTACTTATGGAGCAAAATGGCCAAGCTAGAATTTGAATTTGAGTCTTCCAATAATATAATCAATGTATTTTTTCCTGTTATACTACAGTTGCCTCCCTGCTTCCTATTTCCACTCACAGAGAGGCCTAAACATCAACATGAATGTGTTGCCCTATTTTGAATGGTTGTTTTCTTCCAAAGGTAGAGGAAAATAAACTCTTTGAAATTAGTTCTCACATGGTTAGTCTCATCTGTTAATAAGTAGAACAAGGAACACTGCATTAGACTTGATGAAAGATGTCTTATGCATTCCATGACTCAAATTAATCAAATACACAGTGGCCAGTTAAAAGGTCTAGAGGGAAAGAATGAATCACTTTGTTTGCTTTAAGACAGACTTATTTCACACTGAGGTGATTAAATGAAGAGAGAAAGCAATTAAAAAATATGTTGATTGTCATGCAGGAAAACGTCTTCAATTCTGTAATATATTCAAATAGAACTGAATATCCTCCTTAAACTAATACTTTTGCATAAGAAATTGATTAGTAATTTAATATCAACAAGATTTTTTTTTTTTATTAAACAGAAACAAAATTTCAATTTGATGATTGATTTGGTTAAAGTCATCAGATAATAATAAAATCTGCATTTGTGTTACATTTACCAGCCCTGGTGGTGCAGTGGTTAAGAGCTACAGCTGCTAACCAAAAGGTTGGCAGTTCCAATCCACCAGCTGTTCCTTGGGAACCCTATGGGGCAGCTCTACTCTGTCCTATAGGGTCACTTTGAGTCAGAATCAACTTGATGGCAATGGGTAGGCACTGTACTAGAGTACTACGTTAAGCCAATCGGCACCCTGAAAAGTGGGCTTTATTAGTTTCATTGTAGTCCCAAGGCTTCAGGAGGTTGAATATGGTAACTTGCAAAAGGTCTCACTATCAGAAAGTGGCAGAGTTGGATTTTGAATGCAAGTAGTGGATATCAACATGTCTATTCTGAAGCTCTATGTTCTACTGGCTGCACTTAAAAGCATAGTGCCTAGTACAGTAGGTGCTCAATAAATAGTGTATATTGTTGTTGCATGCTTCCTACATGAGTTAGCAACTTAATTGACTGGTTTGGGAATTATTTTGTGTGGGAATTCTTTTCTATTTAATAAACTAATTGCTCAGCAAATAAAGTACAATAACCGCCACCATATAATGTTGATAGAAATGTTATGTTATGCCTTTAAAAAATGTTATTGCATAACATATCCATAAAACCGTTTTAGTACAATCATACTGACACTATTGAGCTGGTATGCAGCATGCTGATGTGTGTTTCTCTAAATGAAGTCGGGTTAGAGAAGAGAGAACTAAAGGTATAAAAAAGAACAGGAATCAGAGAATTTCACTTCGGAGATTGTTCAGGTAGGCTAGGTTACGCTGTTGTAACAAACATCAGTGTTTCTCTCTCACACTTCATGCCTAATGCAGGTTACAGGAGGAGGGTAGGGTGGTGGCAGGCACTCTGCTCCTCACTGACGCTCAGTGACCCCGGCTGATGGAAGCTCTGCCTTCTCATTGCTGATAGTTCCCCAGTCACACCAGAGGAAGAGGTGAATAAGAACAATTTATACTTATACATCCACGTTTCAGCTTAGACTTGATACTCATCACTTCTACTTACAGCTTATTGGCCAATACTAGTCACATGCCCCAGCCTAACTGCCATGGCTCTGGAAGATGTGGGGAAGTACCTGTGAGTGTCACTGGGTATCACATCTACCCCCATTCAGAGGACAGTAAGTATCTCTGCCACGAAGTTTATCTAGCCTGGGATCCTTCCAAATGTGCTTCTTTGGCCTCTAGGGCTCTGCAGAGGTGTATAGTGGGTTCTGTAAACAATGAAGTATAGTCAACTAAATGATGAAAATGAAATCTTCCATCTGGATTTTTATCAGCTTTGACTGCCTTTTTATTAGGGAACCTACAAATTAATTTGTTGTGGAAAGAAAAATTCTGCTGCCAAAAGATGTTGAAAATCAACTCACCTGTTTCATTTTTCTGCCTTCAAGGAATCATTCATTTAAACCATCTCACCCAGAGGGTTGTCTTCACTTGTCACTGAACATCCTCCAAGGACACATAGCATGACGTTTCTCCCAATTAAATGTTCACTTCTTACGCAGTGAAGTCACAGTGTTAGGCTGGTATCTCTAATTATGTATGACGCTTACAAACATGTCTATCTTTCACAACAATGAAAATAAATCAATCAAAGAAAAGTTCACATAAAACCAGAAGCAAACACTGCACCCCCTCCTCTAGGCCCTATTTCCCTTTATTATAACTTTTTCCCAAACTCCAAGTCAGCTGAAAACAGAGCTTAAACTAAGGTTATTTGATATCTAGCTAGTCCCCATCTCCTCCAGAAGAGAAAACCTATGTATCTTCCTTACTGTATGGTTAACTGGGTCTCTAATCACCAGGGCTATTGTTGTGACAGAACAAGGTAGAACGCTACTCCACAATGATACCAATGGCTGTTAATAGATAATTCATGCTATAATACATAAGTAGAATTGAAAATATTTGTTCAATATTTGCATTTATATGTCCTTACTAAAAAGATGGAAACCCTGGTGGCATAGTGGTTAAGTGCTACAGCTGCTAACCAAAAATTTGGCAGTTCGAATCTGCCACACGCTCCTTGGAAACTCCATGGGGAAGTTCTACTCTGTCCTATAGGGTCACTATGAGTCGGAATTCACTTGACGGCAGTGGGTTTGGTTTTTTTTTTGGTTTTACTAAAAAGATATATATATATCTTTTCCTTTTTTTTAATCAGGGACTTTTCTTAAAACAGTGAATGGCCCCCATGAAATCTGCTAGGTCTGGTTCGCCACCGCCGGTGGATCGCACAGTTCACAGAAGGCAAGGGGTGTGGCCTGGAGAAGGAAGCTAACAAGGAAGGGAACTGAGACACACAACAGGACTTCTTTTCCACTTCCCTTTCTAATGTAGGCTAAACAACAAATTTACCACTTTTTCCCCTAAGAGTTAAGAGAAAACCACAAGTGGATTATGATGACCACAGGTCAAGGGTGCTGCTTCTCGTACACATTTTTCTCTTCAAGAAGGATGCAGTGCTGTTTAGTGTTATGAAGACATGTCCTAGAGCTACACTTACTGAGCTCAAATTCTGCCGTTGCCACCAAGTAGTTGTGTGACCTCAGGTACATCACTCGGCCTCTTTAAAGTTGGTATTCTCATTTGTAAAGTTAAAAAAAAAAAATGCCCTTTAACTGACTCTAACTCATGGCAACCTCTACTGTGGTGACGTCACGTGTGTCAGAATAAAACAGTGCTCCACAGGGTTTTCAATGTCTGAATTTTCAAACGCAGACCACCAGGACCTTCTCCTGAGGCAACTCTGGGTGGACTCAAACCTCTAACCATTTGCACCACCCAGGGACCCCCATTTGACTCATAGGGACCCCACAGGTTTTCCAAAGCTGTAAATCTCTACAGAAGCAGACTGATGCATCTTTCTCCCGAGGAGCCTCTGGTGGTTTCGAACTGCTGACCTTTCATTTAGCAGTCAAACACTTTAACCACCAAGCCACCAGGGCTCATTTGTAAAATAGGAGCAATAATAGAACAATTGCAGTATCGTGAGAATGAATAAAGGGATGTAAGCCGTGGGCTTAGCAAAGTACCTGGCACATAGTAATTGCTCAAAGGATAAAAGCTCGTATTATTGTTTTCAAGAAAGTAATAGACATTTTGTTAAGAAAATAGTTAATATAATTTCCATCTTGTCAGTAACTACTAAAAGCCATTTATTAAAATACCAAAAAATAAAATTTTAAAACTAACATCAGCAAACTTCTAGCAAGTTAATTTGGAATGCCCAAACCCAAAGCTAATGGAAAAAGATGAAGTTTGTTCTAGAAGTTTTTAAAACAAAAAGATAATGATGAGAGCTGGGTGTCGCAATCTACTCCCAGTCTGGACACTCACATGAGACGACCACAGGCTCAAGTGCCACTTCATTGAAAGGTGTGGGGACCAGGTGCACCTCACTTGTGAGTGCTACCAAGAGTTCTCTGTTGTCAGGTGACCTTGAGTTGATTTTTGACTTATAGTGACCCCATGTGTCACAGTAGAACTGCCGCATAGGGTTTTCTAGTCTGTAGTCTTCATGGGAGCAGATTGCCAGGTCTTTCTTCCCCAGAGCCGCTGGGTGAGTTCAAACTGCCAACCCTTTGGTTAGCGGCCAAGTGTTTAACCACCGCTTCACCAAGGGCTCCTTAAGGGGTCTCTATCAGTGTGAAATTCTTAGTCAGAACTCCAATTTAGAAAGTGAAGTGACTATGATTACTCTTTTTTTCACTTTAAAGTCTTGCCTTTAAGTGAATAGAACTGTTCCCATAAAGATTACAGCCTTGGAACCCTAATGGGAAATCCTACTCTGTCATACGGGGTTGCTCTGGGTTGTAATCAACTCGATTGCACACAATGAGAAAACAACAAATGAATAGAAGCCTCGTAATGCTTATATAATGTTTTGGCAGGTGACGTCCTAATTTAAGTTCTAATGGCCTCTTCTCCCCATTTCCTGCTTTAATTACAAGTTCCCAATGGTACCACCACTTAGTTCTGCAATTCTGTCACTAAATATAGAAGCTCTTCTCTGCTTCAGCTTGTCCAGTAAAAATTAAATTATAATTTGTGCATATTTCTCTCCTTTGAGCAAGGAAAAGGAAGATTAACTTTTGCTATGACAAGTAAGTGCCACAATGGCTACCTGCACAAAGATGTTCTACGAATAGGTGATCCTACATTTGTTTTTAAATATGATCAGAACTACATCCATAATGCCTTTTTCTTCACCTACTCACCACTTTATCCATCCCTCACATGTCCACACTTGAACTTTGTCAGCCCACCCCTAAGTGCTTGTCCTCTGAAATGTGAAATTTGGAGTCTAACCGCTAGCCACAACTTTTTACCCTTCCAGTTCTCTGTTTTACTCCCACTACACTTATTTTTCAACCTCATAGGAAGTCTAGTTCCTCAACCAACCATTTCTTTTGCATCCACTTCCTTCTTTCTCTACCTGACATTCCCTGGTTTATCTTCAACCATACTTACCTCTATTGCCCCACATTCATCTGATGGACAAAATCCCAATTTGCATGAATCCAACTTTTCCACCAAATAAAATTCCTGGGGAATTCAACCACAAAACTGCTATGCTTACCAGCTCAGCTCACACTCTGGTTCTCCACTCACGGACGGCATCCACTGCAAGGAACGCTGCCAGCAATCAGATGGACAGGGTGATTTAACTTATCATCGTCAGCCGCTTTCTCTCTCCTGCCAGTCCGCTGCCTACTCAATATACCCCTGAATAGTGTAGCTATGGTTGAAAAGATGGAGACCCCGCTTGTAGCAAAGCTGACCTAGCTGCTGCCACTGCTGAATGTCTGACCTACCAGGAGCAAGAATAATGCTACGCTCTTAATATGATACCATCTCTCAAGGGGAGAGGGCAGAAATTCATCCTTCCTGAACCTGGCACCTCTTTCTGATATGTTTGCCTTCCTTGCCTGCAGTGCCTATGTCTGCAGCACGATCAGAGGTTCCACAAGATGCCTGCTGTGCCAACATGGGCTCTCTCATAACATCACCTCTGAACATAGGACCTATTTTATGGCAAAGGACTCTAAAGATGGGCCATGAATAAGAGATTCACTGATATTATCACGTATCTGGAAGCAGCTAAGGTGCTATTTTAGGAATGACACCTTGTGAGGTTGGGGTCCTGCACCATATGTATCCAGTGCATTCTACACACACAATCCGTCTAATCTAATGGCCAATATATGGTGTTACATTACCAAGAGCTAGAATACACAGGTCTGAGAACAAAGGGGTTGAAATAGGATTGACCCTTCTAACAATTACTTCCAATGAACCACTTGAAGAATGTGTGTTTCCTTTACCTGAAACCTTAGGCTCTGCTAGATTAGAAGTCGTGGTTCCCATGGGAGGAGGGGATGCTTCCCCTGCGTGACACAGTAATGTTTCTACTGAAACTGAAGCTACAACCTCCACCTAGTCTTTTAGGGCTCCTCATGCTAGATGGCACTGGGTATGCTAGTTTAAAGTCAGGAAAGATGTGCACCAAGGTTGTATCCTTTCACCATACCTATTCAATCTGTATGCTGAGCAAATAATACAAGAAGCTGGACTATACGAAGAAGAATGGGGCATCAGGATTGGAGGAAGCCTCATTAACAACCTGCGTTATGCAGATGACACAACCTTGCTTGCTGAAAGTGAAGAGGACTTGAAGCACTTACTACTGAAGATCAAAGACCACAGCCTTCAGTATGGATTACACCTCAACATAAAACAAAAATCCTCACAACTGGACCAATAAGCAACATCATGATAATGGAGAAAAGATTGAAGTTGTCAAAGATTTCATTTTACTTGGATCCACAATCAACACCCGTGGAAGCAGCAGTAAAGAAATCAAAAGACACGTTGCACTGGGCAAATCTGCTGCAAAGGACCTCTTTGCAAAGCAAAGATGTAACCTTGAAGGCTAAGGTGTGCCTGACCCACGCCATGGTATTTTCAATATCATCGTATGCACGTGAACTCTGGACTGAAGAAGAAGGGACGCCTTTGAATTGTGGTGTTGGTGAAGAATATTGAATATACCATGGACTGCCAAAAGAATGAACAAATCTGTCTTGGAAGAGGTAAAACCAAAATGCTCCTTAGAAGCAAGGATGGCGAGACTGTGTCTTACATACTTTGGACATGTTGTCAGGAGGGATCAGTCCCTGGAGAAGGACATCAAGCTTGGTAGAGGGTCAGCGAAAAAGAGGAAGACCGTCAATGAGATGGATTGATACAGTGGCTGCAACAGTTGGCTCAAGCATAACAAGGATTGGAAGGATGGTGTAGGACCGGGCAGTGTTCGTTCTGTGGTACACAGGGTCGCTATGAGTTGGAACCAACTCAACAGCACCTAACAACAACAACATGCTGGTAGACCAGCAAAGAAGGGAATTACTACTGTCATGGAAGAAACTGACCTCGATTATCCTAAGGAGATAAAGTTGCTGCTACACAATGGAGAGAGGGTGATCTGTGTCTGAAATCAAGATGATTCACTAGGGCACCTTTTTACTTTCTGGTCTGGTGATAATGTGACAAAAGTAAGACAACTAAGGACCCAGATTCCTCAGGGATGTGGTCTCATCAGGAAAGCAGTCTAGACCAGTTTGAGTGCTGCCTGAGGGCGAGGGAAATTTAGAAAGGGTGGTGGAGTGAGATGATGAATATTCACTATGGCTTCAGAACCAGTTGGAGCAGTAGAGACTGTGTCTCTTTTTAAACTAATCTTTGTGTGTCCTGGGTCTTTAGTAAAGACTGTGACCTGCCACTTTGAAGATCTGGTGATGATTCGACTTAATGTGGAGCATGAGCAGATCTCAGTGGTACAAGGAAGGAGTGGGGAGTACTGGATGCCTCTTGTACCCCCAAGTCCTTAGTCCAAGCCTGATTTTAGCTGCAGTTAACAATTCTGTGCAAGCTCAGACTCACCTCACACTGACTGCCCTAGAATTCTCTGACACCATGAGAACTTGCTCAGTCCACACAGAGAGAAAGCTTGGAAGTGAAGGGTTAATGTTCCCAGGGGTAATGATCAATCAATGGAATACAGAAGCCAGTTGATAAATGCTCCCTCCTACTTTTTGTCCTTCAGGTGGACAATTCTGAGAGGTGTTCTCTATGCTTCTTAGGCAGCACCTGAGATCCCAATGCCACATCTACCTTGATAACACAACCCTAATACTGGCTTATCCTCTCCCTGCTCCTTCGCTTCGGCTGCCTAGGGGCACCTCCCAAATAAACTATCCTGATGTAAGGGATACACAGGTCCTTTTCCCAGGTTCTGCGTTAAGAAAAAACCCAGGTTAATACATGAGAATGTATTCTATAGTTTAAGTACATAAACATAAATATGACATCTTCAGCTAGGAAAAGAGAAATATGGAACCTTCAAGAAAAAGTTTCAATATGTTCCTCTTATCCTTCATTATTTCAAAGATTAGCCCATCTCCTGTGTCCGCATTCTTTTTTAAAGTGCATACTTGTCAGCTAATATTCATTCTTACCAAGAATAAGAAGATAAACAATCAAAATCAAGTTCCCGACTTTTCATTCTCTCCTAGGTGAGCTCCATTAGCCTGGGATGCTGGCAAATTTAGCTCAAGAGGATATTATATGCAAATACAGTGCTTCACTGTGGGCCTCAGCTGTTTGACAGGACACTCATCCTTAGAACACACTTGCTATATTTAGCAGAACCTGCCAGGTTGAAGAGCCCTGGTGGTGCAGTGGTTAAGAGCTATGGCTGCTAACCAAAAGGTTGCAGTTTGAATCCACCAGCCACTCCTTGGAGACCGTATGGGGCAGTTCTACTCTGTCCTAAAGGGTTGCTATGAGTCAGAATCGACGTGACAGCAACGGGTTTGGCCAGGTTGTGGTCTGCAACTCTCAGGGCTGTTGTGGACTAAACTGCTTTCTTTAGGCTCTTGAGTCTGTAGACCCCTCAGCCTGCTAAGCTAAGCTAAGCTACAAGCTTCTAGCTAAGCTTCAAAATCATTACATTAGTCTGGAAGACTTAATGTACCCCAAAGTACTTAATGTTCTCCTAGGGAGTTACCTGTTCTTCGGTAGGAAATAGATGACTAAGCAATCATTATCAACCCCATGGGGTAACTGAGCACAGAGGAGCAAACAAGCCACAACCATGTGCCTACAAAGCCTGCTTACTATGACATAAAGGAGGCAAGCAGCATTTTATTGAATAATATAGGACATATCATGACATCACTGTTCACTCTGGTATTAGTGTCATATGTTTCCCTTGAACACGACAGGATTTCTTTCCTGTATTGCACGGTAAATATTTCACAGTCTTAAAGTTCTCAGCAATAGAATCAAATGTAGTTTTTGCCTTGACATATCATCACGTGTGTTTCTATGCATTAGCAAAATATTATCTCTGTCAAACTGTAAGTGCAAGCACCTTGAGTCAAGAGTTCTTTCCTCTTGATTAAAATGTGATAAAGGGTTAGCCTAATCACAGTGGCCATAACCACAAAAGGCCAACTTGCTTGTCAGAATCTGAAGAACTTAGAACAGGCAACTACATCAAAGAAGTAGGACTGAGTGCACTAACTGGTTCAATGGACAGTGGAAGTGGGTACCACAACTAAATAACAATTTAACCCAGGAAGCAAGTTGAAGATCTACCCAATATCATAGATAGCCCACAAAACAAATAAGAAACAACCATCATATGACAGACGTAGGGCCCCTAGGCCAAGAGAACGGACTGTTAGAAAAGAAAAACAAGAAAAGGTCACCCAATCATGACCTCAGTTCTTTGTCTTTAACCAGCCATAGTCTGTAAGTAATTTACTCATAACGAATCCGCGCCTGTCAAAATTATATAAAAAGCATTTATAGATTATACTTCTTAGGATTTGGGTCTATTTATAGCCTGAGTGCTTACAGCCAGTTTCCCATTTTTGTTTTCTCATCTGTCACAATAAAAATCTCTTCATTGCCGAAGGCTTTGGTGAAAGTTGTTTCTCTACAATAAATGCAAATCAATACATCCATCAACATACATTTACTGAATATTGTCTGCAGAGAAGGTGCTGTCGCAGGTATAGTGGATTGCAGAAACGAGCATAAGACATGATCGCTGTCCTCATAGGACTTCGGAAGTTACCATTTTATTCACATGTTTAACATTAGACATGTTTACAATTAAGAATTACTTCAACAGAACTTAAGAGTTCCAAGTGCTAGTTAGGAATCATATTAAGAGAAACAGAAATTTTCCAGATATCATTAATTTTTTTAGAGTCTAAGACGGTTCTTTCCAGAAAAGAAATTTAAGTATGCTGTTTTCATAGTGAATTTAATAATACACGAAGATTTTCATTCAAATGATATTATTTTTATTTAAAGCTTTAATCAAGTTATACATGAAAACCAAATTCTAACTTCTTAAGAGATGCCTTTTTTTGTTGTTGTTGTTTTTGGTCATTTAAGTATTTTTTTGTAAACCATCTATTCAGGTCTCTGAAGCAGTGAGGGTGATGTCAGATTCTTTGGTCCACTGTTAAAATACCAAACATATGCACCATTAGGATATTTGATGAACTAAATTCTAAGACAAAGTTAAGCAGCATGCTGCCGTAGAGCTCAGGTCTAGGTGCGATGGCTTCCAGGTTAGCGGATGGTGGCAGATGGATGGCAGTCACTCCTCCTGGAGGCCCTGGCCCTCCTGAGGCCCAGCAAGCATCATTTTCTTTGTTTATACTCAATTCGGCATTGTCCTTCTGGTTGCTGGACACCCACCAAATGGAGAGAACTCTAAAAACAGAAATAAAGAAAAGAAAAATGTAGAAATTAAGAGATAGAAGCTAACATTTTTAGGCCTAAGGTTTATTCAATTGTAATTTTCTCTAAAAGGTACAAAGTTTAGTTTTGGAAGGTTGGGGGATGTTTGCATTGAGGAGTTTCACAATGTCATGTGTCAACTTTAGCTTTCCATTCAAGGAACAAGAAAGGAAGTAAATCCCTTATCGTAACAGCAGGCTCTTCACAGTTCCACAGGCCTCAAAGCTATGGGCCTCACAGGCCCCTTTACTTCTTCAGGCTAAAGAAAACCAAAAACCAGACCTGTTGCCACTGAGTCGATTCTGACTCATAGTGACCCTACAGGACAGAGTAGAACTGCCCCATAGAGTTTCCAAGGAGCGCCTATGGATTCAAACAGTCAACCTTTTGGTTAGCAGCCATAGCACTTAACCACTATACCACCTGGGTTTCCTCAGGTTAAAGAGAATACCACAAATAAAGTTTTTTCTACAAACTGGCTCAAAAGCAGCGACTCTTCATTTTTAATCACTGGGTGAAATCAGTATTCCACATGTTTTAAGTGCTTAAGAAACAACATGGTCTTGGTAGTGTGAACCACTATTTACAGTGTATTCGATTATGATCATAATTGTCTTAAAGGATACACTGCAGGTTCCAAATATTCTTCTGATTTTTTTTCCCAGTTATTTTTGTTGTTAGGTGCCGTCGAGTCGGTTCCAACTCATACAGACTCTATGCACAACAGAACGAAACACTGCCCGGTCTGGTGCCATCCTCATAAGTGTTGCTATGCTTGAGCCCATTGTTACAGCCACTGTGTTAATCTATCTCGTTGAGGGTCTTCCTATTTTTTGCTGACTCCCTACTTACCAAGCATGATGTCCTTCTCCAGGGACTGATCCCTCCTGACAACATATCCAAAGTATGTGAGACGCAGTCTTGCCATACTTGCTTCCAAGGAACATTCTGGTTGTACTTCTTGCAAGACAGATTTGTTCGTTTTTCTGTCAGTCCACGGTATATTCAATATTCTTCACCAACACCATAATTCAAAGGCGTCAATTCTTCTTCAGTCTTCCTTATTCATTGTTCAGATTTTGCATGCATATGAGGAGACGGAAAACACCGTGGCTTGGGTCAGGCGCATCTTTGTCCTCAAGGTGACATCTTTGCTTTTTAACACTTTAAAGAGATCTCTTGCAGCCGATTTGCCCAATGCAATGCGTCTTTTGATTTCTTGACTGCTGCTTCCATGGGTGTTGATTGTGGATCCAAATAAAATGAAATCCTTGACAACCTCAATCTTTTCTCCATTTATTGCTTATTGATCCAGTTGTGAGGATTTTTGTATTCTTTATGTTGAGGTGTAATCCATACTGAAGGCTGTTGTCCTTGATCCTCATGAGTAAGTGCTCCAAGTTCTCTTCACTTTCAGCAAGTAAGACTGTGTCATCTACATGTTGTAGGTTGTTAATGAGTCTTCCTCCAATCCTGATGCCCCGTTCTTCTTCATATAGTCCAGCTTCTCAGATTATTTGCTCAGCATACAGATTGAATAGGTACAGTGAAAGGAGACAACCCTGACACACACCTTTCCTGACTTTAAACCATGCACTATCCCCTTGTTCTGTTCCAACAATTACAATTCTGTTTGAACAAGTACAACAATTACAATTCTTCTCCCTAGTTACAAAGGAGCCCTGGTGGTACAGTGGTTAAGCCCTTGGTTGCTAACTGAATGATCATCGGTTTGAACCCATCAGCTGCTCCTAGGGAGAAAAGACCTGACGATCTGCTCCCATAAAGATTATAGCCTAGGAAACCCTATGGGGCAGTTCGACTCTGTCCTATAGGGTCACTATGAGTTGGAATGGACTTGATGGCAGACAACAACAACAGTTACAAACAAGGTGTGATATGTGTGTATGAGGGAGGGGAAGCAGAGAAGGAGATCAGTTTTTTGCAAATAATACAAAAATTGTTGTGTGCTGCCCGAGTTCATTCCAATTCATTGCGACCCTGTATGACAGAGTAGAACTGCCCCCTAGGTTTCCAAGGCTGTAATCTTTACAGAAGCAGACTGTTACATCTTTCTCCTGCAAAGTGGCTAGTAGGTTGGAATTGCCAACCTTTCGGTTAGCAGCCGAGGGCTTAACCACTGTACGACCTGGGCTCTTTTAGTTGAGGCTTAGGAACTTGAAAAAATGTAGCAGCATAAGGGCTTTGTCTTGTCAACCTTTGGGGTTGGGAGGAGATGAGTAGTGAGGAAAAATGGGGTAGCTGCAATTTAGGTGAGCCAGAATGGGCTGATTAGCAAGGAGATTCTTTGGGGAGTTAATAGAATGAGTTGCAAGGCTTCCACAAACCCCATGAAATTCATCCACAATTTTGTGTGTATAAACAGATATGTACTTTTCTAGAAAGGGAATCCACAGGTTTTTGTGTTTCTCAGAATCCATGATCCCCCAAAAAGATAAAAACAAAACAAACAAAAAACCCAGTACGTTAGCAACAAAGTGGTTGCTGTTGCAAGCAAACTGAGGTGGTCTCCTATGAGCACTCACTAGAGAACAGCCCCATTGCCAACATCAGAGCCTTGCTGCCCAATCAAGGCTCCTCAAAAGCTTTGCAGTGTCTCATCACTGTTTGGCTTTGTTTGATTCTTAACGGAACGGACTTGAAATTAAACTAATCTAAGACATTTGGGGGATTTCTGAAGATCCTTTGAAATGAAATGAAACACTGGACCACTGAAAAACTGTATTTGGAAATTCTAGCATTTGATTTTTGTACTATAGTAGGTAAGTTTCCTTGGGGGAACTGATTTCCATGTCTAACTCTGGGGAACCAATGACTGACCTGCACTTAACAACAGAGTGTTGAGGACATCCTCTGGCACCACATCCCCTCCTGTCTCCTACAAACTAACTGCAGTCGGGTCAATTCCAACTTACGGGGACCCCATAGGGTTTCCAAGGCTGCAAATCTCTACGGAAGCAGACTGCCACATCTTTCTCCCTGGAGCCTCTGGTGGTTTCGAACCACCAACCTTTTGGTTAGCAATCCATCACCCTGCACCACTGGGGCTCCTTCCTGTCCCCATAAGACCTTGGCCATTTGGAGGTCATTTCTTGTGCTTTTTGATCACCTCATTTTACAGTTTATTAAAACAAGTCCAATAATTAAATAATTACAACCAAACTCTCTATTTCTAGAATAACCATTGTGAAATGTAATACTGGATCATGAGAATTCACTTAGACTTGAACTTATACAAACTGAGATAACAGTCTTTAAAAAATGTCCATAGCAGTGTCAAAACAGAAATAGCATGTATGTAAAACAGGACAAATGAAATACAGCTAATAGAATTCTTGGGAACCCTGGTGGAATAGTGGTTAAGTCCTACGGCTGCTAACCAAGAGGTCAGCAGTTCGAATCCGCCAGGCGCTCCTTGGAAACTTCATGGGGCAGTTCTACTCTGTCCTGTAGGATTGCTGTGAGTCAGAATCGACTCGATGGCAGTGGGTTTTTAATAGAATTCTTAGCTAGAAATAAACTGTTGCGATAAATCATGCCTATGGAACTGGTCAAAATTACTGGTTCCCAGGAGTAGGTGTCACGTGGTATTCACAAATGTCATCCTTTCAGTCAGAAAAGGCACTCCCATGCCCTCTTTTAGGTGGGACAATATTTCTATGCTGAGTCAGTCCTGCTCAGAATCGTGACATCTAACTCAGTGGACCAACGAGGAACTAGTATGTGGTATCTTTGTCTGTAAAGCTTGCCCTAATCTTCATTTTGCCAACAAAACTACTCAGCTAAGAACCTTTGCAAAGAGTTTTTGATTTCTCTTTTATTGTAGAATTTTGAGAGTTCTTTATCACTCATAATTACTTGTACTCAACATATAAGTACATAAGACATCCAGGAAAAGTGGTGAAATGTGCATATTTATAACATAATATTTTCTGTTTCACTTATGCTCTTGTATAATTTCTATTGAAATTTCTCACCCAAAAGTTTTATTTCCCCTCCACACACTAGCCTTAGTATATCAAGAGTAAATCAAAGCACAAAATGCGATGTGAGTAGCCCTGACTTTGTAGCGCTTAATTGCTGAGCTTCAGCCTCAGTTTAAACAGCATCTTTTATCCAAAGTTTTCAAAATGGCTACTGAACACCGGAATTAAAGTGGCCTTTCCCTTATTTCCTAGTGTGGTCCCTAGACCAGCAGCATCAGCATCACTTGGAACTTGTTAGAAATGCAAAAAAAAAAAAAATCTTTCTTTTTTTTTTTTTTTTTTTTGTGCTTTAGATGAAGGTTTACAGAGCAAATTAGTTTCTCATTAAACAATCAATACACATCTTGTTCTGTGACATGGGGTTTGTGACATTGGTTGCCAGTCCCAAAACATGTTAATTAACACTTTCCCCTTCTCAACCTGGGTTCCCCATTATCAGCAATCCTGTCTCCTCCCGCCTTCTCGTCCTTGCCCCTGGGCTGGTGCGCCCATTTAGTCTCGTTTTGTTTTATGCG
This sequence comes from Loxodonta africana, assembly GCF_030014295.1. Lineage (NCBI taxonomy): Eukaryota > Metazoa > Chordata > Mammalia > Proboscidea > Elephantidae > Loxodonta > Loxodonta africana. The sequence goes on from NC_087342.1 coordinate 109,635,055, forward strand.
CCTGTCTAATCTTTGGCTGAAGGGTGAACCTCAGAAGTGACTTCAGTACTGAGTTAAAAGGGTGACCGGGGGCCATATTCTTGAGGTTCTTCCAGTGTCTGTCGGATCAGAAAGTCTGTTTTTTGTTTGTTTGTTTTTGTGAGCTAGAATTTTGTTCTACATTTCTCACCAACTCTGTCTGGGACCCTTCATTGTGATCCCTGTTAGAACAGTCAGTGGTGGTAGCTGGGCACCATCTAGTTGTCCCAGACTCAGTCTAGCAGAGGATACGGCAGTTGTGGTCCATCAGTCCTTTGGACTAATCTTTCCCTTGTGTCTTTGGTTTTCTTCATTCACCCTTGTTCCAGATGGGGTGGGACCAGTGGAGTATCTTAGATGGTCACTCACAAGCTTTTAAGACCCCAGATGTTACTCACCAAAGTAGGAGTGGAACATTTTCTTTATAAACGATGTTATGCCAATTGAGCTAGATGCCCCCTGAGACCATGGCTCCCAACTCTCAGCCCAGTAATTTGGTCCCTCAGGAAGTTTGATGTGTCTATGCAGCTTTCATGACCTTGCCTTTGTCAAGTTTTGCTGGCTCTCCCAGTATTGTGTACTGTCTAACCCTTCACCAAAGTTACCACTTATCTATTGTCTAGTTAGTGTTTTTCCCTCCCAGCCCTCCCCTCCCTTGTAACCATTGGAGATTGTTTTCTTTTTGTGTGTAAGCCTTTTCACAAGTTTTTAAATAGTGGTCTCATAAAATATTTGTCCTTTTGTGATTGAATTATTTCACTCAGCATAATGCCCTCCAGATTCATCCATGCTGTAAGATGTTTTGAAGATTCATCGTTGTTCTTTATTATTGTGTAGTATTCCATTGTATGTTTGTACCACAGTTTGCTTATCCATGCATCTGTTGATGGGCACCTAGGTTGTTTCCATCTTTTTGCTATTGTGAACAATGCTGCAACGAACATGGGTGTGCATATGTCTATTAGTGTGATGGCCCTTATTTCTCTAGGATATATTCCCAGGAGTGGGATTGCTGGATCGTATGGCATTTCTATTTCTAACTTTTTAAGGAGGTGCCATATCGTGTTCCAAAATGGTTGTACCATTCTGCATTCCCACAAGCAGTGCATAAGAGTTACAATCTCCTTGCAGCCTCTCCAACATTTGTTATTTTCTATTTTTTTTTTTATTTGTGCCAGTAATGTTGGGGTGAGACAGTATCTCACTGTGGTTTTGATTTGTGTTTCTCTAATGGCTAGTTTTTTAATGGCTAGTGATCTTGAGCATTTCCACATTTGTCTGTTAGCTGCCTGAATGTCTTCTTTGGTGTAGTGTCTGTTCATATCCTTTGCCCATTTTTTAATTAGATTATTTGTCTTCTTGTTGTAAATGTGTTAGATTTCCAGTAAATTGCAGAGATTAGACCTTTGTTGGATTTGTCATGGCCAAAACATTTTCCCCAGTCTGTATGTTCTCTTTTTACTCTTTTAGTGAAGTCTTTTGATGAGCGTGTATAACTTTTAGAAGATCCCAGCTATCTAGCTTACCTTCTGGTGTTTGTGTATTGTTAGTTATGGTTTGTATCCTGTTTATGCCATGTATTAGGGCCTCTAGCACTGACCTCATTTTTTTCTTCTACGATCTTTATACTTTTTGGTTTTATATTTAGGTCTTTGATCCATTTTGAATTAGTTTTTGTTTATGGTGTGAGGTATCATTTTTTTTGGAGATGAACCTGCTGCTTTGCCAGAACCATTTGTTAAAAAGACTGTCTTTTCCCCATTTGACAGACTTTGGGCCTTTGTAGAAGATCCGATGACTGTAGATGGATGGATTTAGCTGTGGGCTCTTGATGCTGTTCCATTGGTCGATGTGTCTGTCACTGTACCTGTACCAGGCTGTTTTGACTACCAGAGCTGTATAGTAGGTTCTACGGTCAGGTAGTCTGAGGCCTCCTTCTTTATTCTTCTTCTTCAATAGTGGTTTACTTATCTGGGGCCTCTTCCCTTTCCATATAAAATTAATAATTAGTTTTTCCATCTCTTTAAAGAATGCTGTTGGTATTTGGATTGGGATTGCATTGTATTTGTAGATTGCTTTGGGTAGAATTGACATTTTCACAATGTTGAGTCTACCTATCCAGGAACATGGTATGTTTTTCCATTTATGTAGGTCTCTTTTGGTTTCTTGCAGTAGTGTTTTGTAGTTTTCTTTATAGGTATTTTATATCCCTGGTTAGATTTATTCCTAAGTATTTTATTTTTTTAGGGGCTATTATAAACGGTGCAAACCCTAGTAACATAGTGGTTAAGTGCTGCGGCTGCTAACCAAAAGGTCAGCAGTTCAAATCCACCAGGTACTCTTTGGAAACTCCATGGGGCAGTTCTACTTTGTCCTATAGGGTCGCTCTGAGTCGGAATTGACTCAACAGCAACGGGTTTTATTATAAATGGTATTGCTTACCTGATTACCTTTTTGTAGTTCTCTTTATTGGTGTATAGGAATCCAACTGATTTTTCTATGTTTATCTTGTATCTTGCTCCTCTGCTAAATCTATTAGTTCCAGTAGTTTTCTCATGGAGTCTTTTGGGTTTTCTATGCTTAGTATCGTATCATCTGCAACAGGGACAGTTTTACTTCTTCATCACCAATTTGGATGCCATTTATGTCTTTTCCTTGCCTTACTGTTCCAAAAAAAAAAAACAAAAAAAAAATTTTTTTTTTCCACTGTTCTAGCTAGGAATTCCAGCACAATGTTAAATAGGAGTGGTGATAAAGAGCATCCTTGTCTTGTTCCTGTTCTCAGGGGGAACATTTTCAGCCTCTCTCCATTAAGAATGATGTTGGCTGTTGGTTTCATATAGATGCCCTTTATTATGTTGAAGAATTTCCCTTCTATACCTATTTTATTGAGAGTTTTTATCAGGAATGGATGTTGGACTTTATCTAATGCTTTTTTGCATCGATTGAGATGATCATGTGATTCTTTTATCTATATGATTATGCTGATTGATTCTGTAATGTTAAACCATCTTTGCATGCCTGGTATGAATCACACTTGGTCGTGGTGTATTATTTTTTTGATATGATGCTGAATTCCACTGGCTAGAATTTTGTTGAGAATTTTTGCATCTATATTCATGAGACATATTGGTCTGTAAGTTTCTTTTTTTTTTTTGTGGTGTCTTTGCCTGGTTTTCATATCAGGGTTATGCTGATTTCATGGAACGAATTTGGAAGTATCCTTTCCTTTTCTATGTTCTGAAATAGTTTGAGTAGTTTTGGTGTAAGCTCTTCAAATGTTTGGTACAATTCTCCAGTGAAGCCATCTGGGCCAGGGCTTTTTCTTTTGGGGGGCAGGGGGAGTTTTTTATTTTTTAATTACCTTTTCAATCTCCTCTCTTGTTATGGGTCTGTTCAGATTTTCAACTGCAGTTTGGGTAGGTAGTGTCTTTCTAGAAATATGTCCATTTCCACTAGGTTTTCAAATTTGTTGGAGTATAGTTTTTCATGGTACTCTGTTATGATCCTTTTTATTTCAGTTGGGTCTGTTGCAATGTCCTCCATTCGTTTCTTAATTGGGTTATTTGTGTCCTCTCCTGTTTTTCTCTTGTCAGTTGGGCCAATGGTTTGCTGATTTTGTTGATCCTTTCAAAGAACCAACTTTTTGTTTTGTTGACTCTTTCTAGTGTTTTTCTATTCCATTTATTTCTGCTCTGATCTTTATTATTTCCTTTCTTCTGGTGGCTGTGGACTTCTTTTACTTTTTTTTCTCTATTTGTTCGAGCTGTGTAGCTAATGTTTTGATTTTGTCCCTTTCTTCTTTTTTGATGTGTGCATCTATTGCTATAAATTGACCACTGAGTACTGCCTTTACTGTGTCCCAAAGGTTTTGGCATATGTGTTTTCATTCTCATTTGATTCTAGGAATCTTTTTTATTCCATTTTTTATTTCTGCTATTACTGGTTTTTAACCAGGGTGTTATTCAGTTTCCATGTATTTGATTTTGATTCCTTGCTCTTCCTGTTATTAATTTCTACTTTGATGGCATTGTGATCAGAGAAGATACTTTGTATTATTTCAATATTTTGGATTTTGTTGAGGGTTGCTTTGTGGCCTAAGATGTGGTTTATTCTGGAGAATGTTCCATGTGCATTGGAAAAGAATGTGTACTTTACTGCTGTTGGGTGGAGTAGTCTCTATATATTTATGAGGTCAAGTTGGTTGACTGTGGCCTTTAGATCTTCTGTATCTTTGGTGAGTTTCTTTCTAGATGTTCTGTCCTTTATCAAGAATTGTGTACTGTAGTCTCCTGCTATTATTGTGGAACTGTCAGTTTCTCTTTTCAGTGCTGTTAGAGTTTGTTTTATGTATATTGGGTACATAGATATTTATTAAGATTATGTATTCTTGGTGGACTGTCCCTTTAATCATTATATAATGTCCTTCTTTGTCTTTTGTGGTAAATTTTGTTTTAAAGTCTATTTTATCTGAGATTAGTATTGTCACTTCTGCTCTTTTTTAGTTGCTGTTTGCTTGATATATATACTTTTTCCATTCTTTGATTTTTAAATGTATTTATGTCTTTGTTTTTAAGGTGTGTTTCTTGTAGATAGCAAGAAATTGAAAAATTTTGAGCCTGACCTCAGACCTAACAGATCGAGATATCTGGGGTGGGCTCACCATTCTGTGTTCTAATAAGCCCTACAGGTGATGCTGACACTTGCTCCAGTTTGAGAGCTACTAATCTAGGAGAAAGGAGCCCTGGTGGCACAATGGTTAAGTGCTCAGCTGCCAACCAGAAAGGTTGGTGGTTTGAACCTACCCAGAAGCTTCACAGGAGAAAGACCTGGTGATGATTACAGCCTAGAAAACCCCATGGGGTAGTTCTGCTCTGTCACATGAGATTGCTATAAGTGGAAATCAACTAGATGGTACCTAACAACAACAGTCTAGGAGAACAGATAAAGACACAGAGAAGTTAAATAATTGGAATAGTCATTTGGTAGTACATGACTCCTTCATTTTTGTTCAGTTTTTACTGTTGGTTGGTTTTCATTCATGCCATGGCTTTACAAAGAGACCAAGGGATATGACTGGCATCCAAAACCAATGGTGCACTTTTGGACCTACACACATGCCTTTGGGAGACAAGCTCAATGTCAAAAAAAAAAAAAATTTTTTTTTTTTTTTTCAATGTCAAGGCCATGTTTATTTAACACAGGGAAAAGGGTCAAATTGGTAAATTCATTGAGGGGCATCCTAACACTGTAAGTGGTGGAAACACAGCTATTATATCCTGTTCGTGTGATAAACCCAGATGAGTCTATTTTGACTCATAGTGACCCTATAGGACAGAGTAGAAGTGCCCCATAGTGCCTCATCTTTCTCTTGCAGAGCAGCTGATGGGTTCAAACCGCCAACCTTTCAGTTAGCAGCCTAGTGCTTCACCAGTGCACCACCAAGGCTCCTCTGGCCATGTGCTAATGAGGCATATAGATCTAATAGGTTAGATTTTCAAATTAAGGTGACCCAGCATCTTTTCAGTCTGGTTCGATCTAAGGCACCTGTCAAGATCCGGCCTAAGGGAGGATCATCAGCTCATCTCTAGCAATTTAAACCAAGGGTTTAGAATATATACCAAATTTGAAAATCATCATGACATTTAAAATTCTGAAAACATTTACCTGTTTCGGTAATGGGTCCAGAAGGGTACAGTCATATTTATAAAGTATTAAAATAACACATATTTGAATCTCTAACAGAGCAAGCCACCTGAAAGAAAAATATAAAAGAGTTACTTGGTTGCAGAAGATACGTAAGTATCTACTAACAGTATATTTAGAGAGTAAAAAAATATATATATATATTTCACAGGACTTATGTTTTTCTTTGCAATATAAATTTTTACTATGAAAAGGAAAGAGTAAGAACTTGCTCTTTTCTTTCATAATACCACCTACTTCACAGGGAAGGACCCCTGGTGGCACAATGGTTAGGCACTCATCTGTTAACTGAAAGGCTGGTGGTTCAAGCCCACCCAAACGCTCAGTGGTATAAAAACGTGTCAATCTGCTCCTGAAAAGATTATAGCCTAAAAAACCATATGGGACAGTTCTACTCTGTCATACGGGGTTGTTGTGAGTTGAAAATCGATCCAAGGCACTTAACAACAACTCCATTGGATAGCTGGGATGATTAAATTGCTTAACAAGTATGTAAAATGCTTACTCAGAGGAAGCACTCAATAAATGAGAACCCCAGGTCTCTCTCCCAAGTTTTAGATCTGTTCTTTTCAATATGGTAGCCATTTGCTGCACATGTCTATTTAAATTTAAATAAATTAAAAATAAATGAAATGAAAAATTTCATTTCCTCAGTTGCATTTGCCACATTACAAGCGCTCAATAACCACATGTGGCTATTGGCTACCATACTGGACGGTACATATATAGAATATTTTGATCATCACAGAAAGTTCTATTGGACAGTCCTACATGGGTCTAGACCCTTGCTGCTCACTGGACATTACTGCCTGAATGCTTTAAAAACCAAAATCAAAAACCAAACCTGTTGCCATCAAGTCGATTCCGACTCATAGCAACCGTAAAGGACAGAGTAGAACGGCCCCATAGGGTTTCCAAGGAGCACCTGGTGTATTTGAACTCCCAGTGTTTTGGTTAGCAGCCATAGCTCTTAACCACTACGCCACTAGGGTTTCTGAGTGCTCTAAAAAAACCAAACCCAGTGCCATCGAGTCGATTCCGACTCATAGCCCTACAATATATTGATACTCATTTATTTATAAATTACCTATACGTACAAATGTATTAGTTTATTGCCTACTTTCTAAAACAAGTACAAATAGAAACTAAAAAGCAAATAAAGTATAAATGGAATTCTGCTATTTATTCTTGCATCTCGATGGATGGTTTTCAGCTCCCCTCAGCATACGCAAACCCTCTTTGGACTGAAGCCCTTAATGAGTACATTGTTGTTATTAGGTGCCTTTGAGTTGGTTCCAACTCACAGCAACCCTATGTACAACAGAACAAAACATTACCCAGTCCTACGCCATCCTCACAATCATTGTTATGCTTGAGCCCATTGTTGCAGCTAGTGTTGTCGATCCATCTTGTCGTGGGACTTCCTCTTTTTCACTGACCCTCTACTTTACCAGGCATTATGTCCTTCTCCAGGTTCTGATCCCTTCTGATATAATATGTCCAAAGTATGTGAGAAGAAATCTCACCATCCTTGCTTCTAAGGAGCATTCTGGCTGTACTTCTTTCAAGACAGATTTGTTCATTCGTTTGGCAGTCCATGGTATATTCAGTATTCTTCACCAACACCACAATTCAAAGGCATCAATTATTCTTCAGTCTTTCTTATCCACTGTCCAGCTTTCACATGTATATGCAGCAAGTGAAAACATCATGGCTTGGGTCACCAGAACCTTAGTCCCTGAAGTGACATCTCTGCTTTTTAACATTTTAAAGAGATCTTTTGCAGATTTGCACAACGCAATGCATCTTTTGATTTCTTGACTGCTGCTTCCATGGCTGTTGATGGTGGATCCAAGTAAAATGAAATCTTTGACAACTTCAATCTTTTCTCCATTATCATGATGTTGCTTATTGGTCCAGTTGTGAGGGTTTTTGTTTTCTTTATGTTGAGGAGTAATCCGTACTGAAGACTATGGTCTTTGATCTTCATCAGTAAGTGCTTCAAGTCCTCTTCACTTTCAGCAAGCAAGGTTGTGTCATCTGCATATTGCAGGTTGTTAATGTATCTTCCTCCAATCCTGAGGCCACATTCTTCTTCATATAGTCCAGTATCTCAGATTATTTGCTCATCATACAGACTGAATTAGTTTGGTGAAAGAATACAACCCTGACTCACATCTTTTCTGACTTTAAACCACACAGTATCCACTTATTCTGATCAAAAGACTGCTTCTTGATCTATGCACAGGTTCCTCATGAGCACAGTCAAGTGTTCTGGAATTTCCATCCTTTGCAATGTTATCCAGAATTTGTTATGATCCCGCAGGGTGAATGTTAACTCACTACTTTTGTGTGGCCTTTCTAGCCATGGTCTTGTAACTCCCACCCAGGTGATTGGGAAGGACTGTGTGATAGGGTTATCCAAGGAGATTGGTCAGTTTTGCCTTAAAAAAGAGCCAATTCCAGAGCTTACCACCAAGGAAGGAGAGACCCAGCAGGAGAGACCCTGCAGCAGAGACCTGGCAGCAGGAGACAGAGTGGTTGGCTTCCTGGCCCAAGGGGAGAGAAAGCTGAGTGCCTTTGAGCAGAGACTGAGGGCCCGGGAGAGGCATGCCTGTGAGCACAGCTGGGGAGAGGCTATCCTGATGAAGAACTGTATCCTGAGTGTTCTTGAGCCTGAATTGTAACTGTTACTTCCCTAATAAACCCTATATTGTGAGAATGGTCTGTGAGTTCTGTCTGGCCACTTCAGTGAATTATTGTACCCAGGAGAGAGTGCTGGAGGAGGGACAGTTGGTGTCAGAATCGGTACAGATGAAGGAAAGAGGAGTCATGTCTGACCTCACTTCATAAGAATCCGCCTTGAGCTGTTGATCTTGGTTCTCCTTCCCCCTTGTGGGGTTAGAGAAGGTCAGACACTGTCCCCAAGCCATTTTTATAGATCCACAAGGTTGAATGCCTTTGCATAGTCAGTAAAACACAGATAAACATCTTTCTGTATTCTCTGCTTTCAGCCAGGTTCCATCTGACATCAGCAACGATATCCCTGGTTCTACATCCTCTTCTGAATCCAGCTTGAATTTCTGGCAGTTCCCTGTCTATGTACTGCTGCAACCACTTTTGAATGATCTTCAAAATGAGTACATTAGCATCTTGCCTAGTCCAGTGGGCTGGAAAATTGGGAGTTATCATAGACTCAGTTCTATCCTTCATCTCTCATATCCAATCAATCATCAAGTCATTTAGCTACTGTATACGAGAGCTGGGTATACGAGATTGCTTGATATTATCTCATAGGTCACTGATGCTCTGTTAATTTTTGTTTTTCAGTCTTTTTCATCTATGTACTTCATTTTAGATAGTTTCCATTGCTATGTTAAGTTCCCTGATCTTTTCTTTTATAGTATCTAATCATCTGTTAATCCCACCCAGTGTATTTTTTATTTAAGATATTGGATTTTTCATTTCTAGAAGTTTGATTTAGATATTTTTAAATCTCCCATTTCTCTCATCATTGTGTTAATGCTTTCTTCTACTTTTTTAAATATGTGGAATATATTTTAAATGGCTATTTCTAATATCTGTAATTGGTGCATCTATTTCTTTTGAATTATTTTCTCTTGCTATGTATTAAATTGTCTTGATTCTTCTAGACCTGGTAATTTTTTATTAAATGAAAGACTGTGTAAATCTTAAGTGTCATGGAGCTGGATTGTATTGTATTCCTTTACTTTTAGACTTTAATATGGCATGTAGTTACTTGCTTAGAATTAGTTTGATCTTTTCAAAACATGTTTTTAAGCTTTGTTAAGGCAACTACACAGCAGTCTTTAGTTTAAGATAATTTAACCCACTATTTTTACTAAAGCAATACCCCTCTAAGGACTCCACTTGATGGTCCACGTGTTATAAGATTTTTCCACTCTGGCTGGGAGGAACACAGCCCTCCATGACTTGTGTGAGCTCTACATTGTTCAGCTTATTACTCTCTGGTTGTTCTTTCTTCCAACTCAGTAGTTTCCTTTCACACATGCACAGATGAGTACTTAGCCAAATATTCAAGGAGACCTCTTTACCGATCTCTGAAGCAAGCACATACATGTGCTCTGTGATGGTTAAGGTTATGTCTTAACTTGGCTAGGGCATGATTCTCAGTGGTTTGGCAGATATTATGTAATCATCCTTCATTTTGTGTTCTGATGTCAGCAGCCAATCAGTTGAAAGGGGAGTTTCCTTAGGGGTGTGGCCTGCATCCAATATATATGGATGTTCTGGCACAAAGCTCTCTCTCTTGATCCTGCATCCAACTCATCATCCTCTGATCTCCAGTTCTTGGGACATGAGCCAGCAGCCTGCTGCCTGACCCGCAGATTTTGGGATTTGCCAGCTCCCATAACCCTGTGAGCCAGCAGCCTTCTGCCTGACCTGCTGATTATGGGTTGGTTAGCCCCTGCAACCATGTGAGTCAAAAGAAGCCTCCAGCCTGATGCCTGACCATGGATTTGGGACTTACCAGCCTCCACAACTGCGTAAGCCATTTCTTTGAAATAAATCTCTCCACATATATTTATATATATGCTTCACTGGTTTTCCTCCTCTAGAGAACCCAGCCTAAGACACGCTCATTCTCTCTCTGCCTCCCTCTCTTGTCTCTCACCCCAAAACTCCCTTCTTTCCGGTATTCTTCCCCACAAATTCTAGTCTCTATAGCCTGCCTGAACTTTGATCTCTGTCTCCTTAATGTAGCGAGACTTTCTTATCTGTTTGGGTTTTCCCCTTCTTGCACTGTGACCTGGAAACTGCCATAGGCAGTAAGCTGGGACAATCGTAGGGCTCACCTCATTCCTTTGTTTTTCTTGGGTGCTTTGTCCTACACTGCCTATTTTGCCCAGTTCTCAAGTTATTTAAGGTAGGAAGATAAAATTGATTCCCGTTACTTTGTCATGGCCAGGAATGAGAGTTTCAAATTGTTAGAAATTTGGCAAAAACTTGGTCATGAAAAAATTTGAACCTGCACACCAATTAGCAAAGTTGCCTTTTCTTAGAATCACTGCTTAACGTAATCCAAATCAGTAAAGACTGGACCTGTCTTATTTCATAGGCACTGATATTCTCTTGGAATAAATTATCTTGAGCATTTATAAGCAGGATAACATTTTCATCATAAATATCTGTGAAGATTTACTGTGGTATCCAAGTAGTTTATAACAATACTTGCAGCGCTCCAGATTCCATTTGAAATAAAACATAGCCAAGATGTTTTAAGAACACCAGTGGGGACATAAATTATTTGCCATTATACCAGATCATTCATATTCATTCATTTACTCATTCGGTCAATAAAATTGAGGATTCAAAGATGAATAAAATATGTTTTGTACTTTCTGTGAAGATTATAATCTGTATGGAGAGACAAACATATAAATGGAAAACTATAATACAGTGAGATAAGGATTTCAGTTGAGACATGTGTAAAGTGCCACAAAACAGAGAAAAGGGTAGAAAGCACAGGTAGTTAAATTTGCTTTATGGAAGACACTACCTTCCAACATCTATTCATTTGTTCACTTAACATGTATTAGGCACCAGTAATGGGCTATGCACTGTGAAAAGCCCAACAATACAGGTTAAAGACACAATTCTTCTTCTATGAGAGATATGGTAATCAGCAATGATGACTCAGTACAATAGTTGTTATGGCTGAGATGTGCCCATGGAGCATAGAAGTGGACAAGAAGGGTGACTCAGCCCAAAAATGAGCAACTGCAAAGATCTGAAGAGACAGGCTTGCAACAGACAGAATCAGCATTCAGGGAATGTCAGGTACTATAGGGTTGCAAGAATTTGGATTTCAAGTGGTGGCTATGATGGGAGAGGAGTCTGCAGAGATAGGAAGGGGACAGATCTTCAAGGCTGACTATGCTCTGTTATGACATTTGGAAGGAAATGTGGAGGCACTGAAAGATTGTGTGTGTGTGTACGTGTATGTAAGATGAGGAAACGATGATAAATTCGTGTTTTAGAAAGTTCATTCTAGTAGCAGAGTGAAGGATAGAATGGATGGAAGTGAAACTGAAGGTGGAAATACCAATATGGAAACTGATTTAGTAATCCAGGAAATCAATGATGAGGAACTACACTGAGGAAGTAGTGGAGGGGCTGGAGTTAAGGGGAGGATTTGCGGATATATTTAGAAGACAAAACAAAATACCAAATACTGACATATATATATGTGACAATAAAAGTTTTTATGTCAGTGAAAATGAGCTTCACAAATCTGTATTTTTACAGAAGCTGTTTAGAAGCAAAATGAGCTATGTTCATGTTAGGGATGTTTTCCTAATACTTCTAATGTCAAAACAGTGAAAATTATGAAGCAAATTATTTACAACAGATTTATTTTTTACACTTACAGGAACATTACACATCTACAAAGAAAGCTTATTAAAATATAAACACGTTTGAAATTCCTTAAATACTTAGTATCTGTATATTTTCCTCATCTGTAGACACTTGTTCAAAAAACAGTACTTAAAGGCATTGAGCATACGAAGTCCTACAAAACAGCCTCATGTTGCTAGTGATACACATGGAGAGATGGAAAAGGTAACAATATAAGATAAAGATGGAAACATGGGGTGGGATTTTGTGGACAGCACTATGACCTAGAATAATATGTGACCTCATGAGGAGGTGAAACTTGAGCTAGAGCTTGATGGAAGGACAGGCTTTAAATAAGTAGACATTTTGAAGGAGAGCATCCAGACCCAGCAAACAGCATGAGCAAAGGGAGGAATGTACACTCATGTCAGATTATGGAGAGCCTGGACTTCGAGGCTAATAAGTTTGGCCTGTAGGCAGTGGCGCCACAGTATTAACAGAAAGTAAGAAGCAAAGATGATTATTAGAGTTAAAAAATCAGCATTTAGTGGGTAAGATGGATTGAAAGGGGCCATAATAGAGCCATAGAGAAGGGCTAAAAAACTGTAACAAATGTCTGATGCTGAGGCGATGAAGCGATGAAGGCCTAGTTTAGGAGATGGGAGGCCCATAAGTCATTGCGGTAGAGTCATTCAGACTCATGACCGCCCCGATGTTACACAGGAGAGCTACCCCATAGGGTTTTCAAGTCAAAATGGACTTGATGACAATGGGTTTTAACCTTTACAGATGCAGACTGCCAGGCCTTTCTTCCATGGTGCTGATGGGTGGGTTTGAACCACCTACCTTTAGGTTAGCACCTGATTGCAAACCACTTGGCCTACCCATGGACCTGTGGAAGGATCATGGAAGGCCACAAAGAGGGAGGAGTAAAAGGTAACTCCAAAAGCCCAGGAGTCTAGGAGAATAGGGATATGTCTAAGAGATAAAGTTAATACTGAATTATTCCTACAAGTGGGAGAAAATGATGATTTTAGTTTTAGCTGTCTTGACTTTGAGACTGAATCCCTTCCTTACTTTTAATGAGATAATCTCTTGCTGCTGCTTTTTTTTTTTTTTTTTTCCTACTGGAAGTCAATGTGGGTAATGCCAGCAAGGACTGGAAAACTGCCACTGTTGCCAAGAGCAGGGGCTCTGAAGTATATTCCTAGTTGCTGCTACCAGCTGCAGCTTATGAAAATAGAATGATCTTGCCCTGGAATTCAGAGAAGGCAGCATACAGGCATAGTTTCACAAGCATTGTACATTGAAGCACAGCTATTAAAGTTAACGGGGAAGTAACTTTTCCCACAACCCCATGCCCCTAAGAAATTGCTTAGGGAAATAAAATCAGTTTGGTGGCAGGATACAGAATAAACTAGACCAGTGGTTCTCAAATTTGAGTGTGCATCAGAATCATGTGGAAGGCTTGTTAAAACAGAGATTGCTGGGCCCCACTCCCAGAGGTTCTGATTCAGTAGGTCTGGGGCAGGGCCCAAGAATTTGCATTTCTCATAAGTCTCCATGTGAGGTAACTACTGGTGGTCTTAAAGCCACACTTTGAGAATCTCTGATATAGAGGAACTTGAAAAGAAAGAAAAAAAAATACATACATATGTTAGAAAATCTAGTTTAGCAACTCTTTGAATTTTAGCATTCCCAAACAAAAACCCGCTGCCATACAATTGATTCTGACTCACAGTGGCCCTATAGGACAGAGTAGAACTGCCCCATAGGGTTTCCAAGTCTATAATCTTTGTGGAAGCAGGCTCCCATGCCTTTCTTCTGCCAAAGAGCTGGTGGGTTCAAACCACCAATCTTTCTGTTAGCAGATGAGTGCTTTAACCACTGTGCCACCAGGGCTCCTCATAATTTTAGCATACAATATTAAAATTAACAAAGACTATCTCAGTTACTCATGAAAGACTATGGCTGGGGTACCAAACTTTGTATTAAGAATAACGGTGAGGGCATGATTTGGCAAAGCAGGCAGGTAGATGCTTATACTGTATTAAATAAAGAAAAATTGGAAGAGAGGAATTGGATAAGGGTAAGTCGGAAAAGAAAAGGAGCGCTGATGACACAGTAGTTAAGGGATCCGCTGCTAACAGAAGGGCTGGCAGTTCGAACCCACCAGCCACTCTGTAGTATAAAGATGTGGCAGTCTGTTTCTGTAAAGATTACAGCCTTGGAAACCCTATGGGGCACTTCTACTTCTGTCCTATAGGGTCACTGTGAGTCAGAATCGATGTAAAGGCAATGAGTTTTAAGTTGGAAAAGAAGAAAACACATAAAGAAGAGAAAAAAACAAACCAAACCAAACCCAGTGCCATCGAGTCGATTCCAACTCATAGCGACCCTATAGGACAGAAGAGAACTGCCCCATAGTTTCCAAGGAGCGCCTGGTGGATTTGAACTGCCGACCCTTTGGTTAGCAGCCATAGCACTTAACTACTATGCCACCATATTCAGAAGGGGGGAAAGAAGGTTAAAAAGCAGATGGGAAAGTAGAGAGAAAAAGGCTGATGAACCTCAGGCCTTTCTGATTTGAGGTATTGCTTTCTGTGTCATTAGGAAGATTAGAACTGACTTGGGTTATTATTTTTCAGAGTTGCAGCCAGGATTGTTCTAATGGTGATCTTACAGCTACTCCTGGTAGAAGCAAAGCCCCAAATGCTATGAAGTGGAAATCTGGCCACCTCTTAAAATATCTTATTCAGGAAAATGGGTGAGGGAACAGCACCGACTTCTTTCAATTTTAAGTATTTACCAAATAGAAATGAACGCATGGTATATTTTAAATTCCAGACCTTCCAGAAAAAATGTAAGAAGTGTCACTCATTATTGTTTTGTTTAGTGTTACATCCCAAGTAAACAAACCTCAGCCCCTTTACAAAAGACAAGCTGTTTAGAAAGCTATTATAATGTTAACACAATATCTCATGGAGTTCAATAATTCTCTAACGAAAATGTTTGCTTTTAAGGGAATTGTATCAGTTAGGATGTTTTTGGTTGCTAGTGACAGAAAGCCCACATCAAACTGGTTTCTGTATCAAAAGGGAAAGCACTGCCTTAAGTAACTAAAAAACCTTGAGCTAGTGCTGACCTCAGGCAGAGATCACTCCAGCAGCTCAATGATGTTACCATCAACTGCTGCTCTGCTGCTCTGCTCTACTGTATCAACTACATCCTAACACTGTCTGCTCTTATACTCTCAAAATAGTTGCTAACAGTTTCTGGGGCCAAGCCCTCCTTGTTCACACCCTGGAGGAAATGCTTATTTTGACCCAGAAGTCTCAGCTTGTTAATTGGCCTGGTGAAAACACATGCCAACACCTAAACCAATCACTATGGGAAGGGAGGGAGGGGGAAGGGACAGAATGTGCTGGCTGGTTTAGTGAGCAGCGCTCTACCCCTACCGCTGGGGGTAGAGCCAGCACTCCACATGGATCTCCAAATGGAAATCTGGGCTATTACAAAGGGAGAAGGGGGGATTAGGTAATTGGGAGATAACAACCAATGGGCACCCCGGATGCTCTGCTAAGCCAAAACTGAAACCATTCCTGAAGCCCACTTTTCAGACAAAGATTAGACAGGCCTACAAAACAAAAAATAACATACGTGAGGAGTGTGCTTCTTAGTTCAATAAAATATATGAAAGCAAATGGACAACTTCTGTACAAAAGCAGGATGAGAAGGCAGGAAAGGACAGGAACTGGATGAATGGACACAGGGAACCCCATGTAGAAAGGGGGAGCATGCTGTCACATTGTGGGGATCGCAACCAATGTCACAAAACAATATGTGTATACATTTTTTAATAAGAAATTAACTTGAGCTGTAAACTTTCCCCTAAAGCATGCACATGAGTGCACACACACACACACAAAAAAAACAGTGGGCACTATTGTGATATATTACAGCTTTAATTCTAGTTCTCTTTTCCTAGGAACTAAGAACAACTGGTAGAGTCCCTGAGTGGTGTGGATAGTTAAGTGCTTGACGACTAGCTGAAAGGTTAGCGGTTCAGATCCACCCAGAGGTACCTTGGAAAAAAGGCCTGGCGATCTGCTTTCAAAATGTCACAGCCTTGAAAACCCTATGGAGCAGTTCTAATCTGTACACATGGGGTTGCCATGACTAGGAATCCACTCAACAGCAACTAACAATAGCAGGAAGAAAAACTGAGACACCTCACTTAAGAGAAATGACTCAGTTTGATGAGGTGAGAAAGTCCATTAAAAAAAAGGGGGGGCGGGGGATAGGAAATATCCAGCCAAAAGCATCATTTCTTTCTCTCCATAGACAGAAATCTTGTCCAGGTATTCTCTGTACTATAGAGGGGCTAGAGATCTATTTTCTAAATAAAAGCAAAAGGGGGTCGTTTCTGAAATTTTTTGCTCAGAAATGAACTTGTTTGTTTAGATGCACTCTGGCGTTAAGTATGTTTTCAATCACTCTTGAACTGCTTCTTCTGTTCTTGACAGACTTAAATCTTTGCCTCATAACGAAGTGTCAAAATGAAATAGCCCGGAAAGTGATGGCTGCAATTTTCCCAATGGTTTCTGTGCTCCTTTGAGCAAGTCATGGCTCTTTGGGAAAGCATGGCAAAAATGAATAAAGGATTCTGTTAGCCTGTCTCAGAGTCTGGGAATTAACTATATCGACCCCTTACAACCTTATTCCTTGCCCCTTTTATATATTCTCCCCATGTGTATACTACAGTGAAAATGTTAGGAAACAATTATATAAGTAAATATAGTTCATCTGATTCTATTTAATAGGAATTGAGGGAAAGTCTTTGTTGAGGTAACAAATTCCTTAAAACAAATTGAATTTTCGACTTCTCACGAAATCCATGAAGATTTGATTTTGCTCACCCCTCAAAAGCAATCAGCTATTTCTAAGTATTAATGAGAGGAAGGCTTTTTATAACACTTCTCAAATACAGCAAGATTTGCAAAGATATTTTACTGAATAAGACACCAACTCTTAAGACTATATTACAGTAGTTCCCCCTTATCCAGTTTCACTTTTTGCCATTGCAGTTAACTGTGCGGTCCAAAAATATTAAATGGAAAATCCTAGAAATAAACAATTCATAAGTTTTAAATTGCGAGCCATTCTGAGTAGTGTGATGAAATCTCGCGCCACCTCACCCAGGGTGTCAATCATCCCTTTGTCCAGTGCATCCACACTCTATACACTACCCGCCGGTTAGTCACTTAGTAGTCTTCTTTCTCTGTTACCAGATTAACTGTCAAGATATCACAGTGCTTGTGTTCAAGTAACCCTTATTTCACTTAATAATGGCCCCAAAGGTCAAGAGTAGTGATGCTGGCAATTCAGATATGCCAAAGAGAAGTCCTAAAGTGCTTCCTTTAAGTGAAAAGATAAAAGTTCTTGACTTAATAAGAAAAAAAATTGTAGGTTGAGGTTGCTAAGATCTGCATTCACGTAACTTTTATTACAGTATGTTATGAACTGAATTGTGTCCCCCCGAAATGTGTGTCAATTTGGCTAGGCCATGATTTCCAATATTGTGTGATTATCTACCATTTTGTCATCTGATGTGATTTTCCTATGTGTTGTAAATCCTGCCTATGATGTTAAAGAGGCAGGATTAGAGGCAGTTACAATAGTGAGGCATGACTCGATCTATAAGATTAGGTTGCATCTTAAGTCAATACCTTTTGAGGTATAAGAGAAGGGAGCAGAGAGATTAGGGCGGAGGGGGGAGGGGGGAAAGGTCTCATATCACCAAGAAAGCAGTGCTGGGAGCAGAGTACATCCTTTGGACCTGCGGTTCCTGTGCTGAGAAGCTCCTAGACCAGGGGAAGATTGATGACAAGGATCTTCCCCCAGAACTGACAGAGACAGAAAGCCTTCCTGTAGAGCTGGCACCCTGAATTTGGACTTCTAGCCTACTAGACTGTGAGAGAATAAATTTCTCTTCATTAAAGCCATCCACTTATGGTATTTCTGTTATAGCAGCACTCGATGACTAAGACACAGTATATTGTTATATCTGTTCCATTTTATTACTGGTTATTGCTAATCTCGTACTGTGCTTAATTTATAAATTAAACTTTATCATAGGTATGTACGTATGGGGAAAAAAAACAGCATATACAGGGTTTGGTAATATTCATGGTTTCAGGCATCCACTGGCGATCTGGGAACATATCCCCTTACTGCATCTTTAAAATAGATATATAGAAACAACTGTACTTAGAGTTTCACAAATCCCAAATATATAGTTTACCCTGTATCGTTAATACATAGGTACATTATTACATTCCTACGAACACTTAATTTTTCTCCTCAATGTTTGATTCCATAGTATCTCTGGAGGTTGTCTTTGGAAGAAGATTTTCTGAAGGTAAAGCAAATTTTAAGTAATAAGAGAAAAGTTATGATAGAGACAGCATGATGAAAATAAGAATAGTACATGAAGCCCCAGAAGTAACAGGATACTTAATTTGTTAACTTCACTGAAGGCTGATACCTGAATGTGGACTCTTGCGTGAACTCTAGGCTCTCAATAAATGTTTGCTAAATAAATAGATGGATATCCATTACTGTCTGGAAGAAATAATAATATAAACAATGTAAAATTGGAGAAAATTTTTGTCAGTTTTCTTGGAAGTGGCCAAATGCCACTTTCGTCCCAAGTTTAACTCCTCTATTAAAGTCACCCTGTGTTTCTCCTGTAATTGTGCTTTCTTCTATGTTGTTCATTGATTATTCCCATCTAGTCCACGAAGGCTTTTCTATCCCCTTCCTCCAAACTCCTATGACAGTTATTACATATATGAGTCATCTAGCATTTCTCATATGCCATCTTGTGCTGTTAAGTAGCATTTTTTGTCATGTTGCTATGTCCCATCTCCCCAACTACATTATAAGGGATTCAGGAGTGTTATGCATCTATGAAGCTCCCCAGTGTTTCAAAAAGTGACTTGAGTTAGAATATGAGCTCTTTGAAGAAAGAAAAATGATCATCTGGTTTGTTTTCCAAGGTAACTCCAGTTTCTAGAAACCTTCCTGACACATATCATGCCCCCAATAAATATTTATTGCATGAAAAAATGGTCATATCAATATTAGGTGCTCAAGAAATGTTAGGTAGGATAATAAAAAATAAATAAATGAATGAACTAACTAATCTACCATCAATTGGACCTATGCTTTAAATTAATTTTCCAAAAGCTATGTGATTCTCAGTAGTTATTTGAGATAAGTCTATTACTTTGAGGCTTAGCACTGCCCTAAGATACATGACGGACCAGAAACAAAACACCCACTGCTGTTGAGTTGATTTGACTCATAGAGACCCTACAGGACAGAGTAGAACTGCCCCATAGGGTTTCCAAGGCTGTAAATCTTTATGGAAGCAGACTGCCACATCTTTCTCCTGAAGAGTGGCTGGTGGGATTGAACCACAGACCTCTTAGTTAGTAGTCGAGTGCTTTAACCACTGCACCACCAGGGTTCCTATGAGGATCCAGTCACCAAAAATAAAACTAGAAATCACAGTTCCTATTCCCCAGGCATCCACGCTTCATTTCCATTTCTCAACCACTGTAACTTTATTCTTATGACTCCGTCTTCTTAACCAAGGATGCCTTTTTCTAAGAGTGTTAACCTTGCCAAGTCAGGGCTATTGTTTTACACTGGAATTTAACCCATTTTAATTCATATAATGATAGAGCCAACCAGGCATCTTCTTGCAGGGATGAGAACCAGGGAAAATCAAGCTTATTGGGATAGTACATCCCTTGTGCTAAAATCATGAACTCTCAAAGAGTTTTTCTCACACTGGAAATCTCATCTTGTTCCTCCATTTAAATCTCATAGTCTAAAACAGAATTTCCACTGTAACGAAATGTTTTACTTTGCATGCTACTAGTGCTGAAGAAGTTTGGTGGTTCCTGCTACTTTCTCCTGTTTGTTTTTCTGTAAAGTCACCAGATGTCTCGAGATAAAGAATTCCTGGTAAGATTTTCCTTTCCATGTGTACCCAGGATCTTCCCTGCTATTTTCAGAGCTCCCACTATTATTAAGAGTAGGAACTACAGCTCTTCCATTCTGATCTTTAGTTGGCAGCCAGTGGCAACAAAGAGTACTTATTATTTAGTAAACTCAGCAAAACCTTCTGAGTTCACTTGTGAGAGGGACTCTCATACTGCCTCAGTGGCCTGAGCTCCAAGACCTAACAGCTGCAAGGACACAAGATTATGTGTTCATGGCAAATTTTGATCAGTGACATTACAGGCAACTTTCTTTGACTCACTGAATATTTGGTACATGAGAAAATATATTGGCTCCTGGTATATAAACTAAGAATGGGTATGATTTTCTGGAGATTATATTAAGGGTTTATGGGATTAAATTTCTAGGGGAAAGATCTATCTTGGTATATAGTGTCCTAATGAAGTCACTCATGTTTGTTTCTGTCTGTCTTTAAAAACAAAACATTTTATGGGTTGGCTGTTTAAAATAAGAAAAAATGAGAATTAAGGGCTTTTTACAACAGACACTTAATAGAAAACTACACTTAATGAGCAAGGAACAGCTGGTGGATTTGAACTGCCAACCTTTTTTTGGCTCATAGCCGTAGCACGCCGTGGCTCTTAACCACTACACCACCAGGGCCCAAAAAACAAGAGAAAACTAGAATTAAGGGCTTTTTAAAACAGAAACTTCATAGAAAACTATACTTAATAAGTTTTTTATTGTCATATTTATTCAATAGATATGGTTTTATGATATATATTTTGTCACACCTCAAAGGAAAACGTAACATGTTATGCCCAAAATAACTCATGTGCCTGATTTTCCTATTTCCACCATCTCTTTCAGCCACTGAGATTCAAAGCTACAGTTTACCTCAAATTCTTCTCCACTGATCCCCACTTATTTTCCAAATCTGGTAGGTTCTACTACTCCATGTATCTCACATGGAATATTATCACGACCACATAACGTCAGTCATGTCCTACCCTAATCCATTCTACCCACCCTGATTACTCTGCTATCATCCCCTACCCAAAACCTTTGAATGCTTCATTAGTGCCTAGTGAGCTGAGTACAAACTCCTAAACCAAGCATTAAGGGGCCTTTCCAATTTGGCCAATGTACCTTTTCAGCCTTATTTCCCACCACTCCTCTACCTGTAATCTGGTCCCGATAATGGTTAAGACCATAAACACAACCTACATGGCCCTGTGTTTAATGACCCTTCGCTCATTTTGTTTTCTCAGTTTGGAAAATCGTCCAGCCCTTCAACAGCCACTTTTCCCAGAAAATGTTCTAAGGCCACCTTGACTAGAGGTACCTCTCTGTTGAATCTCCCCAGTGTGGCACTTGGGTGTCTCTCACCCTGCATTCTTTGCATTTACTTGTGAATCTGGTGTCCTCCTTGCCTTCACCAAAATGTCATCTGTTGAGGGCTGAGAACATGTCTTACTCATGTATGGAGCCTTTGCATATAGTAAGAGCTCAGTAAATTTTTAAAATATTCGGCCTCTGTATAAATAAGATACTATTGATTGAGTTGAAGTATCAAGTTGTTGTTGTTATTAGGTGCCGTCAAGTCGGTTCCTACTTATAGTGACCCTATGTACAACAGAACAAAACACTGCCCGGTCCTGCACTATCCTCACAATCGTTGCTATGTTTGAGCCCACTGTTGCAGCCACAGTGTCAATTCATCTCCCTGAGGGTCTTCCTCTTTTTTGCTAACCCTCTACTCTACCAATCACGATGTCCTTCTTCAGGGACTGGTCTCTCCTGATAACACGTCCGAAGTACATGAGATGAAGTCTCGCCATCCTTGTTTCTAAGGAAAATTCTGGCTGTACTTCTTCCAGGACAGATTTGTCTTGGAAGTGGTTCCTCTTTTTTGTACCCCTTACTGTGAATCTCACAGCCCCTCTTAGAAACAATAAAAAACCTTAGAAACAATAGTCATCAGTTAATCCTTAACCATTGGCCCATACTACATGCGTCATTGCAAAGCATTTCAGTCCTTGATTTAAAATACTTCTAGCTCGCTTTCAATGAGAGTTATAATAAACTCTTTAGTTGCTATGTAAAATACATGGCAAAGGAATTGGAAAAAGTAACGGTTTCTATTGCTTTTAGAACTGTTTTAAGAACTGTTTCTCTAAAGTGAAAGTAATATAGAGGAGGATGAACTTTGTTGTTACTGTTTGTTACGCTAATACCCCTACAGTATCTGACATTCAATTACAAAGCACAATTTTGGTGTTTTTTTGATGGGTGTATCAGCATGTTTTCAGCTCTAAACAATGGAATGCCCAACCCAAACCACCTAAAAAAATAAGGACATTTATTATCTAACACAGCAAGAAGTAGATGAACATTTCAAGACTAATGAATTCAGTGATTCAAATATATGGACCTGGTTTTTCCATTTTTAAGGTCCACAGACTCTGCATCATCCTAAGACTTGTTCCTCTGGGACTCATTGCTAATAACAGCTGGGGTTACACGCTTTTGTGTTTACACCCAATGGGAAAGGATGATAGAGACTTGTCTCCTAACTGTGGGAGAAAAGTCTCTCCCAGTTTAGGTAACTGTCTACCCCCCAAAACAAACAAAACCCATTGCCATTTAGTGGATTCTGACTCATAGCAACCCCATAGGACAGAGCAGAATTGCACTACAGGGTTTCCAAGGAGCAGCTGATGGATTTAAACTGCCAACCTTTTGGTTAGCAGCCAAGCTCTTACCACCGCATCACCAGGGCTCCAACTGCCTACCCCAGGACAAAGAATTGTCTCCAGGGAAATACTAGACATCAATTTGCTTAGGCTTAGGTTTCTGGAATAATTTTAAAAAAGGGGGATAGAATTCCTATGGTTGGCTTAGACTAATTAGGAGCAACCTGGGAGGAGAGGTATGAATCACTAGCAACATATTGGCATAAAACAAGGGAGGGCTAGAATGGATGCTGTAGAGTAAGTCATAATTGCAAATATGAATTTTCATTACTGTTCAAACACTGAGAGCAACTGATATCTTCAAGCAAGAAACACCAAATATTCAGATATAAGATTTTAAAAGGATGTATACATTCATTGAGTAAGATTTTATTACAAATAATAGTACCAACATTTCCCCAACAGAATTATCACCAGCAAAGAAACGGGACATATTTAATACAGACTGTAAGTTCTATGAAGTCAGGGACCATGTCTGTCTTCGTCAGTGCCCTATCCCTGATGCTTAGTACAGGAACTGGCACAGGCCAGATGTTCAAAAACATTTGCTACTTGGATAAATAAACCTAAAATAACTTTCAGTAAATGATGGACACATGCAGTAGAACAGGGCATCACACGAAAAAGAAACTTAACTATACAAGGTACCAAAGGAAAACATTTTACAAAAAACAAACTAAAGATGTTCTATAACCCCAGCCACCATCCTTGATAATGCTGTATTTAAAGAAATATTATACTTCAAATTTTATTTATTATTATTATTACTTTTTTATTTTAAGGAGCCCTGATAGCACAACAGTTAAGCGCTCAGCTGCCAACCAAAAAGGTTGGCAGTTCGAACCTACCCAGAGGCTCTGTAAGAAAAACACGGCGATCTGCTCCTGTAAAGACTACAGCCTAGAAAAGCCTATGGGGCAGTTCTACTCTGTTCCATGCGGTTGCTATGAGTTGAAACTCACTTGATGATGCCTAACAACCATAACAATTTTTATTTTAAAAAAGGTAGAACTCTAAACCACTTTTAATTTTCCTTATATGAAAGCTGAGCATTTGAACTATAAGCCCTGTTTTTATCTGGCAGCTGCAAGTATAATATTTTTCTCTCACAAGGTCTATCAGGAGCCACTTTAGACATTCCCACAAAGACATCACATAGTATGACTGACCAATTAAACAAAATGTGGTCTCCTAGATACCCCTGTAGTTTGATAATAAAGAAAAGGGAGATTAAGCCAAAGCCTCCCCCTCTGAACCATCATCTTTCTACAGACTCTCTGGATAAATGTGGCCCAGCTGTCTTACTGACCTTCCAGGACACTGGTACTTCCCACTTCCAAATGCCATGAAGCTGTCCAAGAAAGCATGCTTCTCTAAATTTGCCTTTTTCCAACGTTCCTGTGGGAAGAAAAGCATTTTTTTTTTTTTTTTCCAAATCAGCCTTATATAAATAAGCTTAACTTTATTTCTCTAGGCTAAAAATTACCTTGTACAGCTAATCCTTGCATATAAAGTTGCAGGGCTATTGGTAGTTTGTTCCCCCCCGCCCCCACCAACCTGTTATTAATATCAGACACAATTGTGTTTTTGGAACGCACACTTATAAATAAAAGCCTTAAAAAGAATTCTGTTAAGTGGCAAACGTAAATGATAATGTAAATCAACCACAGACTTGACCTCTGAAGTGTAAGACTATTTATAAGAAGGTCTCAGGCTCCATCATAAAACTGCCCTGGGTAATAAGTTTCGTAATAAGACACTGACAGGCCTGCATGTTGGAGAAAGCCTGGGATGCAGTGTGAATACACATGGATGCCATTTCTGACAATTTTACCTGAAGGCAGAGAACAGGCTAATTGACCTCTTAGGATTCTGTTCAGCCCTGTAACTCCACAGTTCTAAGAAATACCAGAACACAATTTTAATTTGCTTTATTTTTTGTATTCCTTGGAAACCAATAATAGAAGCATTGCCTGAAGAACAGGAAACAAGTCTTCCATCAGAACTAGGCGTATATAACATGCCTTCCTAGTGCAGGTAACTTTTTAAAATTGGGGAAACCAATTCCACAAAGTTTTCTATATTAGTAGTCTAATTTGCACTTTGTAATCAACTTGGTTCTTAGTTACCAAAGAAATATTGTTGCTTAATGATACAGTCCTAGTCAATTTATCAATTCATACTCTGCATAAAAAGACATTAAAATCAAAGGACAACGTATACTGAAAGAGACAACTTACAGGTTTGAATGACTCAGGTTCAGGAAAATACTTTGGATTTCTATGTAGCCAAAATGGAGACAACATTAACAAGTCACCAGAAGGAACAGTGTAATTCTAAGAGAGAAAATAGGTTCCAAATCATTTTTTTTAAATCTGATTTAAAGAGAGTTTGACTCATTAAAAATAATGTTACACCTATATTGTGGCAAAGACATATACATTTTATAACTGATGGTGAGACAATCCAACTCTTTCCTGGATGGGTCATTTCTCCTTTTCCGTTTAGCCAATCATTGCTTTCTACTTCTGATTATCAGTCATGTATGCATACATGCTTGGTTAAACCCATTTCCATCGGGTCAATTTCGACTATAGGACAGAGTAGAACTGCGCCCAAAGGGCTTCCAGGGCTGTAATTCTTACAGAAGCAGACTGCCACATCTTTCTCCTGTGAAGTGGCTGGTGGGTTCCAACTGCTAACTTTATGTATTTGATTATACAGGGTGAAAATATATTTGGTTACACAGGGTGAAAATATCAGGTAAACTTCTAAACTTCAGAATCAAATATGTTGTTGTTGGGTGCTGTTGAGTCGATTTCGACTCATACTGACCCCATGTGGCAGAACAGAACTACTAGATAGGGTTTTCTAGGCTGTAATCTTTATAGGGAAACCCTGCCGGTGTAGTGGTTAAGCGCTATGGCTGCTAACCAAAAAGTAGGCAGTTCAAATCTGCCAGGCGCTCCTTGGAATCTCTACGGGGCAGTTCTACTCTGTCCTATAGGGTCGCTGTGAGTCGGAATCGACTGGAAGGCAGTGGGTTTTTTTTTTTTTTTTAATCTTTATGGGAAAACCCTGGTGGCGTAGTGGTTAAGTGCTACGGCTGCTAACCAAAAGGTCGGCAGTTTGAACCCACCAGGCACTCCTTGGAAACTCTATGGGGCAGTTCTACTGTGTCCTATAGGGTCGCTATGTGTCAGAATCGGCTCGGTGGCACTGGGTTTTTATGGAATCTTTACGGGAGCGAATCACCAGATCTTTCTTCAGTGTAGCAACTGCGTAGGGTTTAACTGCCAACCTGTTAGCAGCTGAGCGCTTAACTGTTGTGCCACTAGGGTTCCTGATAATCTAGTATAAACCCACTCTAATATAGCTTTTGATATGCAATACTGGGCTTTGCAGCAAGTGCCCCGGTGATGAAAACCACAGTGGATCCCAGACTGGGGAACACTTAACATTACAATATAAATATTTTTTCTTTTTACTGTATGACCATTATGAATAATTTTCCCTCCGATCATGGTTTACTGTTCATTGAGTAGATGAAACCATTATTAATTTAATCACTTCCATGTTTTTTCTGTAATAAATAATGCCATCATCAGTATCTTCTTCCATAAAGCATATTTCATGCAAATTTTTAATATACTCATTCATAAGGCAATGGGCATGTATATTTTTAAAGCTCTTAATACATGTTATTCAACTATATGCTCAAATTTATGGCAAAATATGTTTCTAACTGCAACATATAAGAATGTCAGTTTCATTGCCCTCTTTCTCCGAATCTGACATTTTTAATAGGCTCTTTTTGGTTGCTAGCTAAATCTTTATGACTTCGCTGAACATGTTCTGTGTCAACAAGTTCTCTTCTCCTATCAACTTCTTTGCTCATGTCCTGTCCCCATTAATCTATGTGATATTACTGCTTCACTTATTTATCTGTATGAGTTCTTTAAATATAAAATTATTTACTCATGTGTCTTAATTACATAGATTTTTTTCCTTAATTTCTGGTTTAAATTTAATTTGAGTTATACTTCTAAAATAACATATGCTAAATCTTGATATGATGTAGTCAAATATTCTCATCTTCCTGTGATTTTGTTAATTAATTAATAACATAGCCAGTCCTTTTCTCTCTATAGCAGCAGTTCTCACTAAAAAGTCTCCCTAAGACTTTTTCAGAGAGTCCACAAGTCAAAATCATTCCTGGGCAAAAGATCCATTCAAAGTATAATAAAATAAACCAATGGGTTTTAATAAAACTAAGTACAAAATATTCTTTAGATTTCACATCGTAACAAATCTTTAAGAAATTACCACTTGTTAAGTTTTAGTGTAGTATAAAAGAATATCCAGAAATATTTGAAAAGGCTATTAAAATACTCCTCCCTTTTCCACTTATATGTCTATGTGAAGCTGAATTTTCTTCATATCCTCCAACCAAAACATATTACAACAGATTGATTGCAAACACATACATAAGAATCCAGACATCTTCTGTTAAGAAAGTCATTAAATAGATTTGAAAGAATTTAAAATAATGCTATTCTGCATTGATTTTGTTTGAAAAATAGTTATCTTCAGAAAATGATATTATGTTAATAATATATAGTAAGTTTCCTGTTAGTTTTGAATGAATTAAATAAATATTTAAAAATTTTTAAATTTAACTTCTGATACTGTAAATATTGATAGATGTAACAAACATAGACTAAAGCCCTGTGTGGTCCTCAATAATTGTGAAGAGTCGAAGGGATGTTGGAACCAAAACATTTGAGAACCACTATTCTAGAGGTTTAAAAAATACCCACTTTTAATCAGTCATTCCAAAGCATATATTAATCTCTTCCCTCTTTATTGATTCAAAATGATTCATTTATTTTTTTATTAAATTGTCACATACAAAGGGGTTTGTTTCTTTGCTACTTAACCAGTCTGTTCTGTTGACCTGAATGTCTGGCCTGACACAAGTATCGTACTGTTTTAACTGTTGTAGTTTTATAACACGATTTAATACCTTTGAGAAGATAATTAATATTCCCTCATTATTGTTCTTTTTCAACATTTCTTTGTAATTTTTTTCTGGGTATTCTTGCAGATGAACTTGATACCAAATTCCTGTTCAGACTGCATGAGGAAAGGGCAGTGGGAGAATATTTCTAGCATTCACTGTAAGAAACCTTGATCAATTGTCCAATGGGAGGGAGAATATGGGCCTCTGTCACTATTTGACATAGATAACTATGTAAAATGTTTTTTATAATCCAATTTCCTGGGAACATATATATAAACTTTAGCAAAGACATTCTACCTGTGTTAAAAAATATATCAAGCTTAAAAGAACCAAATTATTATGACAAACCCGACAAAGGTCTAATCTCTAAAATCTACAGGAAAATCCAACACCTCTACAACAAAAAGACAAAAAATCCAATTAAAAATGGGCAAAGGAAAGTGAACAGACACTTCACAAAAGAAGACATTCAAGTGGCTAATAGACACCTGAGGAAATGCTAGTGATCACTAGCTATTTCCCACCCACTGCAATCAAAACCACAATGAGATACCATCTTACCCCCCGCATTACTGGCATGAATCAAAAAAACAGAAAACAACAAATGCTGGAGAGGCTGCAGGGAGATTGGAACTCTTATTCACTGCTGGTGGGAATACAAAATTGTACAACCATTTTGGAAAACAATATGGAGTTTCCTTAAAAAGCTAGAAAGAGAAATACCATATGATCCAGCAACTCCACTTCTAGGAATATATTCTTGAGAAATAAGAGCTGTCACACGAATAGACATATGCACACCCATGTTCATTGCGGCATTCCTCAAAATAGCAAAAAGATGGAAACAACCTAGATGTCCATCAATAGATGAATGGATAAACAATCTATGGTACATACACACAATGGAATACTACACAATACGATAAGGAACAATGATCAATCTGTGAAGCATCTCACAACATGAATGAATCTGGAGGGCATTACGCTGAGTAAAATAAGTCAATCATGTAAGGACAAATATTGTATGAAACCACTGGTATAAAAACTCATGAAAAGGTTTACACACAAAAAGAAACAGTCTTTGATCACTGCAAGGGAGGGGAGGGGTAGAAGGGAAAAACACTAAATAGACAATAGATAAGCAGTAACTTTGGTGAAGGGTAAGACAGTACACAATACTGGGGAAGCCAACACAACTTGGTGAGGGCAAGGTCATGAAAGCTCCATAGACACATCCAAATTCCCTGAGGGACCAAATTAATGGGCTGAGGGCTGTGGAGACCAGAGACTCAGGAAACATCTAGCTCAACTGGCATAATATAGTTTATAAACAAAGTGTTCTACATTCTACTTTGCTGAGTAGTGTCTGGAATCTTAAAAGCTTGTGAGTGGCTAAGATACGCCACTGGTCTCACCCCATCTGGAACAATGGAGAATGAAGAAAACCAAAGACACAAGGGAAAGATTAATCCAAAGGACTAATGGACCACAACTACCACAGCCTCTACCAGACTAAGGCCAGCACAACTATGTGGTACCCAGCTACCACCACCGACTGCTCTGACAAGGATTACAATTAAGGGTCCCAGACAGAGCTGGAGAAAAATACAGAACAAATTTATAACTCAGAAGAAAACAGGCAAGACTTATTGATCTTGGACCACGTTTACCATGGCCTCCACCAGACTGGGTCCAGTAAAACTAGATGGTGCCCAGCTACTACCACTGACTGCTCTGACAGGGATCACAACAGAGGGTCCTGGACAGAGCTGGAGAAAAATGTAGAACAAAATTCTAATTCAAAAAGAAAGACCACACTTGCTGGCCTGACAGAGGCTGGAGAAACCCTGAGAGTATGGCCCCCAGACACGCTTTCAGCTCAGTAATGGGGCTACTCCTGAGGTTCACCCTTCAGCCAAAGATTGAACAGGCCCATGGAACAAAACAAGACTAAAGGGATGCACCAGCCCTAGGGTGGGGACAGGAAGGTAAGAGGGAACAGGAATGCTGGTAATAAGGAAGCCAGGGTTGAGAAGGGACAGTGTTCACATGTCATGGAGTTGTTAATCAATGTCATACAACGTGTATACTAACTGTTTGATGAGAAACTAGTTTGTTCTATAAACCTTCATCTAAAGCTTATTTAAAAAAAAAAAGACTTACTGATCTGACAGAGACTGGAGAAACCTCAACAGTATGGCCCTCGGACACTCTCTTAGCTCAGTAATGAAATCACTCCTGAGATTCACCCTTCAGCCAAAGATTAGACAGGCCCATAAAACAATACAAGACTAAATATGCACATCAGCCCAGGGGCAAGGACGCAAAGGAAGGAGGGGACAGGAAAGCTGGTATTGGGGAACCTAACGTTGAGAAGGGGAGAATGTTGACATGTCACAGGGCTGGCAACCGATAGTTTTATTGATATAGAAAACTATTCATGAACTATTATTGAATAAAATCAAAGCAGGTTATGAAACAATTAGCATGGTAAGATCTCAACTGAATTCCTAAAAAATGCATATACTAGAGGAAAAACAAATCTGAAATCATAATACCAAAATGTTCACAGCTATCTCTGACTTGTGAAATTTTAAGCAACTTTTTTCCTTTTTACTTCTTTTTATGGCCTCCCTTTTTTCCCTCATTACCATGATTTACCTATTTAATAAGAAAGTAAGGCCGTGCAAGGTATCATTTTTAAGGTTAAAGTCTCAGCTTTGCAGATAGGACTTTATAGTGATTAGTTTTGGTTTCTTAAGAGGAAAGGCTATGTTCATTTTATTTAGAAAAAGTAAATGCAGGAAACACTGAAACTTTCACAAATATTAAAAAAGACAGTGTGAAAAATAATAAAAGGAAATGCTGGGGCATTCTCAGAAGAGAGTAGTCTTAGCACATGTTCGGGGCCACTCTACCACTGAGAAAACCACGGCCAGTTTGGAAGGAGCATAGATATACCTGAGGCTCACGTCCTCTAGGAAGAAAATCTGGTGTGAGGAAGCAGAGGGAAGAGACTATTCATTTTTTCTTATAATACCTTGAATTGTTTTGTGTATCTATTATCTTTAATTAAAAAAAATTTTTTTATAGGGAATTCACAGCTGAGTTTAGCAAGGTTGCAGATACGAAGTCAACACATAAAAATCAACTGTATTTCTATAAACAAGCAATGTACAATTGGAAACCAAAACCTTAAAAATATTATTTATGAGAGCTGCAAAATAAATGATATATTTTAGTTTAAACCTAACAAAATACATATGAGGTCTGTATGCTAAAAACAACAAAGATATCCACAAAAAAAAAAAAAAATTAGCCTGTAATTTAGCTAATTATCTACTAACCAGCATGTAACTGAGGTTTAATAAATGTTCAGTAAGAATTACAGTAGCACTCAGGGTAATAAGCCCATTGCTCTACTTAATTGTACCAAGCTGTTTGGCTAATTCCTCTGAAGCCATATTCTTTTTATACTTATAGCTTAACATAATTAATAACTTAATTGCTTAAAATAAAAAACTACCAAAATACCACTAAAACTAAATGCCATAATTTATGTAAAATTAGTTAAACAACCTATGTCTCCTTTGGATTTGGCAAGTTACAACTGTGATAAGCTAGATTTTTGTCTCTTGTCTTCTATCACTGCAAAATTTTCTTGGTTTGATTTCAAGTACTCCGAATCTGTATATAATAAAGTGAATGAGAGTGCAATCTATCTCAATAACGTAGGCCCTAAGTCAAGTCTTTCTTTAAAAAAAAAAGCCTTTTTTCTGACTGATTGAGTCACCAAATATTGACCTGAAAGTCTACTTTGGGCACATGCTTTCCATGGCACACTTCAGACTTTTCTCCTACTTTGCTCATAGAAAACACCTCTCTTTCTCACTCAGCTGTGGACTGCCAGTATTAGTTGAGATTATCCATGGCATTTCTGCTACCCGTTCCCATATCTGTGATCTGTGGCCTGGAATTGCCTTGCAGTTATCCACATATCTTCTATTAAGAACTTTCTTTACCCTTTGAATTCCTCAGCCTGTTGCTGCTCAGGGATACTTGTTGATTGTTCTGTGAAGAAGAGACTAAGCAATCCACCTTCTTGATTTAAATAAGATTATACTAATTTGGAAACCCTGGTGGCATAGCGGTTAAGTGCTACGGCTACTAACCAAAAGGTCAGCAGTTTGAATCTGCCAGGCGCTCCTTGGAAACTCTATGGGGCAGTTCTACTCCGCCCTGTAGGGTCGCTATGAGTCAGAATCGACTCAACGGAAGCAGGTTTAATCCTGATACAGAATCCTATGAGCAAAATGGTTATCAAAGGGTTACATTTTAACCCAAATGCCTGTTAGCATATTAAAGAAATGTTAATATGTTACACAACTCTTATTACTAACCTCTCCAGGGTCACTTAGTGCTTAATGGAACAAGAAGCTTTGTCTCATAATGTGTGGGCAAAACATGTACTTTTTTTATTTCTAGAAGGCTGGTTATTTTTAAACTAGAAGGCTGGTTATTTTTAAACTAAACCATAACTCACCAAAATTTTGACTGGCTTCACCACCTTTCTAGCAATGACACCAGGGGCTCTTAAACGAATGGTTTCCAAAACACACCACTTAATTAGAAGGAGTTTCTTCAAGTCATCCTCGGACACTTTAATCTTATCTTTTCCTATAAAAAGAGAATTTTAAAAAACGGGTTAAGAGGCCAGAAAGTGATTATCAAATAAGTTTATTGTTATGGATTGAATTGCGTCCCCCCAAAAAATATGTGTTGTAACTCCTAACCTCTATGCCTGTGGTTAGGGGCCCTGGTGGTGTAATGGTTAACCGTTCGGCTGCTAACCAAACGGTTGGCAGTTGGAATCCACCAGCCACTCCTTGGAAACTCTATGGAGCAGTGCTACTCTGTCCTATGGGGTTGCTGTAGGTTGGAATCAACTCAATGGCAACAGGATGCCTGTGGCTATAATACCATTTGGGAATAGATTATCTTTGTTATGTTAATCAGGAAGGTTTAGTATAGGGTGTGTCTTGAGTCAGGCTCTTTTGAGATATAACAGAGATTAAACAAGCAGAGACAGGGTAACAGAGATGCCAAGACACATGGAGATCTCCAAGGAATCAGGAAGCAGAAGCTAAAGAGACAACAGCCTTCCTCCAGAGCTGACAGAGAGAGAGCTTTCTCCTAGAGCCAGTGCTCTGAATTTGGGCTTCTAGCATCCTCACCAGTGAGAAAATAAATTTCTGTTTGTTAAAGCTATCCACTTGTGGTATTTCTGTTAAGGCAGCACTAGATAACTAAGACACTTATCAGCTTAGGTTACATATTGATTCTGACAGCAAACAGAGTATTAGTGTTAATATTTGCACACCAAATTAAGTCATTTCTTGTTTCTTTATCACTTTCCTGACGGGATGATAAAATTTCTGGTACAGATAATGAAACCAGTGTTGATTACTACAACCTGGTGGATCGGTATCCAACTTTGGTTCTCATAGTTCTGTGGTTATCAAATGACTAAGACAGTCCCTGTCAGAACGGTATTCAATTTTCACTCATCTCATTCTTTCATGTTCAAATTCTCACTCCTCCTAGGGATAAAGCAGTAAGAAATTACCATCAAACACAAAGAGAAAAAGAGATGTGAAATCATCTGGCTGTTTTTATTATTCTGCTACCTTTCCACTGCTGACCCTTTAATTTCATTATTGTTTTTTAATCATTTGTTTAAGAA
The DNA here is from genome assembly GCF_030014295.1 of Loxodonta africana. NCBI lineage: Eukaryota > Metazoa > Chordata > Mammalia > Proboscidea > Elephantidae > Loxodonta > Loxodonta africana. Next base: position 109,668,716 of record NC_087342.1, read on the forward strand.
AGTAAAAAAAAAAAAAAAAGACTATACAAGAAAATTAGCAGAACTGAAAGAAAGATTCAACAGAGTAGCAGGATACAAGATAAACATACAAAAATCAGTTGGATTCTTATACACCAATAAAGAGAACTATGAAAAGGAAATCAGGAAAACAATACCATTTATAATATCCCCTAAAAAAATAAAATGCTTAGGCATAAAACTAACCAGGGACATTAAAGACCTATATAAAGAAAACTACAAAAAATACCACTGCAAGATACCAAAAGAGACCTACATAAATGGAAGAACATACCATGCTCATGGATAGGTAGACTCAATAAATGAAAATGTCAATTCTACCCAAAGCAATCTACAAATACAATGCAATCCCGATCCAAATACCAACAGCATTCTTTAATGAAATAGAAAAACTAATCATTAACTTTATATTAAAAGGAAAGATAAGTAAAGCACTACTGAAGAAAAAGAATAAAGTAGGAGGACTCACAGTACCTGACCTCAGAACCTACTATACAGCTACAGTAGTCAAAACAGCCTTGTACTGGTACAATGACAGACACATTGACCAAGGCACAGGACTGAGAACCTATGGTCACCTGAACTTCAACGAAGGCTCAGAGTCCATTAAATGAGGGAAAAGACAGTCTTTTTAACAAATGGTGCTGGCAAAATTGGATGTCCATCTGTATAAAAATGAAACAGGACTCATACCTAACACCATACACAAGAAATAATTCAAAATGGCTCAAAACCTAAATATAAAACCAAAAACTATAAAGATCATAGAAGAAAAAACAGAATCAACACTAAAGGCCTTAATACACAGCATAAGTACGATACAAGCCATAACTAACAATACAAAAATACCAGAAGATAAGCTAGATAACTGGAATCTTCTAAAAATTAAACACTTATGCGCATCAAAAGACTTCACCAAAAGAGTAAAAAGAAAGCCTACAGACTGGGAAAAAAAAGTTGGCTGTGACAAATCCAACAAAGGTCTAATTTCTAAAATCTGTAGGAAAATCCAATACCTCTACAACAAAGGGACAAATAATCCAATTAAAAAATGGGCAAAGGAAATGAATAAACACTTCACCAAAGGAGACACTCACGCAGCTAACAGACATATGAGGAAATGCTCGCAATCACTAGCCACAAGAGAGATGCAAATCCAAACTGCAACGAGATAACATCTCGCCCCAACATTACTGGCACAAATCAAAAAACCAGAAAATAACAAATGTTGGAGAGACTGCTGGGAAATTGGAACTCTTATGCACTACTTGTGGGAATTTGAAATGGTACAACCATTTTGGAAAATGATATGGCGATTCCGATAAAGCTAGAAATAGAAATATCATCCAAACCAAAAAAACCAAACCCAGTGCCGTCGAGTCGATTCCGACTCATGGTGACCCTATAAATCATATGATCCAGCAATATATCCTAGAGATACCATATGATCCAGGAATATATCCTAGAGAAATAAGAGTTGTCACATGAATAGACATATGCACAACCATTGTCATGGATTGAATTATGTCCCCCAAAAATGTGTGTATCAACTTGGTTAGGCCATGATTCCCAGTATTCTGTGGTTGTCCTCCATTTTGTGATTGTAATTTTATGTTAAAGATTAGGGTGGGATTGTAACACCACCCTTACCCAGGTCTCATCCCTGATCCAATGTAAAGGGAATTTCCCTGGGGTATGGCCTGCACCATCTTTTATCTCTCAAGAGATAAAAGGAAAGGGAAGCAAGCAGAGAGTTGGGACCTCATACTACCAAGAAAGCAGCACCAGGAGCAGAGCCCGTCCTTCGGGCCCAGGGTCCCTGCGCCTGAGAAGTACTTTGACCATGGAAAGATGGAGGATAAGGACCTTCTTCCATAGCCAACAGAGAGAGAAAGCCTTCCCCTGGAGCTCACGCCTTGAATTTGGACTTTTAGCCTACTTTACCGTGAGGAAATAAATCTCTCTTTGTTAAAGCCATCCATCCACTTGTGGTACTTCTGTTACAGCAGCACTAGATGACTAAGACACTCATGTTCATTGCAGCACTGTTCACGATAGCAAAAGATGGAAACAACCTAAGTGCCCATCAACAGATGAATGGATAAACAAACTACGGTACATACACATAATGGAATAATACGCAACAATAAAGAATGATGAATCTTCAAAACATCTCACAACATGATGAATCTGGAGGGCATTATACTGAGTGAAATAAATCAATCACATAAGGACAAATATTGTATGAGACCACTATTATGAAAACTCATGAAAAGATTTACACACAAAAAGAAACAATCTTTGATGGTTACAAGGGAGGGGAGGGGTGGGAGGGAAAAAACACTAACTAGACGATAGGTAAATGGTAACTTTGGTGCAGGGTAAGACAGTACACAATACTGGGGAAGTCAGTACAACTTGACCAAGGCAAGGTCATGGAAGCTTCACAGATACATTCAAACTCCCTGAGGAACCGAATTACTGGGCTGAGGGCTGGGGACCACCGTCTTAGGCAACATCCAGCTCAATTGGCATAACATAGTTTGTAAAGAAAATGTTCTACATCCTTCTTTGGTGAATAGTGTCTGGAGTCTTAAAACCTTCTGAGCAGCCATTTAAGATACTCTACTGGTCCTACCCCGTCTGGAGCAAGGGAGAATGAAGAAAACCAAAGACACGAGGGAAAGATTAGCCCAAAGGACTAATGGACCACAACTTCCACAGCCTCTACCAGACTGAGTCCAGCACAACTAGATGGTGCCCGGCTACCACCATGACTGCTCTGACAGGGATCACAATAGAGGGTCCTGGACAGAGCTGAAGAAAAATATAGGACAAAATTCTAATTCACAAAAAAAAGACCCTTACTGGTCTGAAGAAACCCCGAGAGTATGTCCTTTTAACTCAGTACTGAAGTCACTCCTGATTGGCCCTTTGGTCAAAGATTAGACAGGCCCATAGAACAAAACGAGACTAAAGGGGCACATCAGCCCAGGGGCAAGGACGAGAAGACAGGATGGGACAGGAAAGCTGGTAAGGGGGAACCCAAGGTCCAGAAGGAGAGAGTGTTGACATGTCATGAGGTTGGCAACCAAGGTACAAAACAATATGTGTAATAATTTTTTAAGGAGAAACGAATTTGCTCTGTAAACCTTCATCTAAAGCACAATAAAGAGAAAACACTAGGAAAAAGACGGTGGGGTACATGTATCTCATCTGCAACAATGAGAGCTCTGTCTCTACATAGGTGCATCAAACCTTCCTAACATGACATGTACATCTTATCTAATACTTAAATTGAAGTCATCTGAAAAAGAATTGGGACCAATCTTTCTGCCACCCACAAGACTGTCAGGGTCTTTCAGTCAAATTAAGAGTTTAATTGCTAATGATATTTCAAGGAAAATGCTTGCATTTTGAAAATTCTTTAAGGCAAAAACCTAGCTTTTAATTTGGTTTTGGCAGGATTTGTTTAATAAAATTAAAAACATTGTCAGCTTAATTAAGTCAATCCAGTCTGTTCTTTAACATTTACTACTCAACAGTATTGGGAATGAGTGAGTGACAGCAGAGTCTAGGGTCTCCAAACGTCCCTCTCTTTGACACTGGATGAGGCTTGCTCTAAAGCAAGCCTATTCTACAGGAGAGATCTAGGTGCGTGCTGTCTGTGAAATCTTGTCTTTAAATACCGGTTGAATTCCTGAGGAGTCAGAAGCTGCCATCTTTGGTTAGATGAGTCTGGGAAACAGGGTTACTGCCCTTCTATTAATCCCCTTAGGGGTGCCTATGCACTCAATTAAACAAAGAGCTCAGGCTGCTAACCAAAAGGTCAGCAGTTTGAATCCATAGTTTGGGAACACTATGGGGCAGTTCTACTTTGTCCCATAGGGTCACCATGAGTCAGAATCGACTTGACACCACACAACAGCAACAACTACCAGGTTTGCAATCAAGGCACAGCTCCTGCTTGCAGTACTCTTAGTCTACTCGCAGGTTAGAGGCAAGCAGACAGTTATACCAGGCAGGCAAGAAAACTGTTGTGTGAGATATAAAATATTCTAAAACAGTTGAAAGGAGGGAGGGTTCACGACCAACTAGGGGACACACAAGATATTCTATGAGCATCTTTTTCTAAAACTACAAGCATCATTAGTTATAGTTATTTGCATAGAGTAAACCCTATTAAATACATATTAAACAAATAATGCTCCTATTTCAACGTAGGGAAGTGAATGGGTGGATATCCTAGACAAGGAAAGAGAAAAAGCAAAAGGAAACCCATTGCGCAGAAAACAGTGGGTCTAGTTTGCCTGGAAGGTGGAATACATGTTATGGAACTGTAAGGGATCCAGTAAGGCTGTATTGATCTCTCGTGTGGATAAATGCCATTCTGGAATATTCAGAGACTAGAGAATTTGGAGACTTTCTGCCTTGGGAGGGTGAAAAATTCAACAATGAAGCAGTGGTATGGAGCACCATTCTCTATCAAACTATAAATTTTTGCTCAGGCCTAAGTAACCTGATATTAAGAGGAGACAGAATCCTTATGGGCTTCTGTTTTAACGTGCACATTAAAAAAAAAAAAAAATGAGTTGCCATTGATTCGATTCCAACTCATGGTGACCCCATTCATGTCAAAGTAGAATTCTGTTCTATAGTGTTTTCAATGAGTGATTTTTTGTAAGTAGATCACCAAGCTTTTCTTCCAAGGTGCCTCTGGGTGGACCCAAACCTCCAACCTCTTAGTTAGCAGCTGAGTGCATTTTATTTGACCACCCAGGGACTCCAACCTGCACAGATATTGATTGCCCCTTCCCATAATGACTGGAAAATCATATGTATGTTTTTTGCATCTTCACAATCTAAATACCAGAGTCTGTCCAAATTGTGTTCCATGAAATATCTGCAAGATGTCAACAGGTTTTCCAAATGAGGAAAAAAGGCTCTATGATATCAAACAAATATGAAAAATGATACACTTTATTGGTGATTCACTGCACATATTGCATATTACAGGCTTTGAGAAATTCTGCAGTAAAAGCAGCTGTTTATGCCCATATTTCAAAACTTTTTGGAACATAGAATCTGTCTCCTTCTATCATCTGTACAAGAAAATCACTATTTAACAGAATATAAAAGATAACTAGTTACGTAATGGCCATGAATCCTTTCTGAAGCGATCCTTCCAAAAACCAAAACCTGATTTAAATTTCTCTGCTCATTTCTAGTATATATCATATGACTTATATGCACATGGTCTAATCACCTACAAGTAGTTATTAAAAACCAAAAAATTATTACCAACTGAAAACTATCTTGATAGTCCATGGAAAGCTAATGGCACCAAAATTTTACTTACTTCACATCATCTTTCCCAAACAATTCCAGTATTTTCTAAGCTAATTCAGAGAAATAACTTAGAAAATCCATGGTTAGCATTAGAAATTCTTTATTTGAAAAGTGGCCGAGATTTTTGCATATGCAACAGATAGTTTTGTTAATTTAAGATAACAAGTATTTATCTGGCATTTAATGGAAAACCGAGTGCTAAGGGATACAAAGGAAATAAATTTAAATTTTAGAGATCTTACCCTTTAAAAATCTATAAATTCTAAAACTGAGGGAAAAAAATATAAGTGCTTTTCCCAAATAGTGTTAAAAGCAGAAATTATGGGGTTCCAAACTGTGGATTCGTTTAAGAATAACACCTAAACAGGAAAGCATCTAACATATAGTAAGTGTTCAATACCAGGTACTTCCATTCTTTCATTCATTCATTCATTATTAGTGTTAATTTCGTAATGCCTCTCTAGAAACAATACCTTCCTGATCTACTTTTGCTTCACAGCTAATAAAATCATTCTTTTCCCTGAAATCTTTGTTGGGAGAAAAATTAGATTTGATTAGGTATCAGGTCTGGAGAATTTTTTCAATCACTCATTGAATAGACACTGAGAACCTTTATGCAGTGTGCAAATGAGCCCTGATGGTGCAATGGTTAAGCACTTGGCTGCTAACCCAAAAGTTGGCTGTTCAAACCTACCCAGTGGCTCCACAGGAGAAAGGTCTGGCGATCTGCTTCCATAAAGATTAGAGCCAAGAAAATCCTATGGGGCAGTTCTACTGTCTCACATGGGTCGCTATGAGTCAGAATTACCCCGACAGCACCTAACCACAAACAACATGCAGTGTGCAAGTGCTGAATATGAAGATGAATGGCATGGCCCTGGTGCTTAAGGAGTTCATGGTCTGACAGAGGAAGCAAAGAACTAAAAGCAGTTCAAATGTGATAAATGATATCATACTGAAATGTGCAACATGCTGTGGGGACACAGTAGTGGCAGCAATCAGACCGCAGAGGAGCTGTCAGAAAGACTTCTCAGAAAAAGTACAGTCTGAACAAAGGATCAGAGACACAAAGTAATGGACATGTTCAGGTAACAGTTCAATGTGGCTGGAGCAGAGAGTCCAGTGTAGGAAGTGCCTAGGTCAATGAGGCTCAGAAGAAGCTCTGAATGAGCTGTCATACTTGGTTTTCAATGGCTTGGTAATGGGTCCATCCTCTCTCCCAAAGGTCTTCCCCTCAAGTGCCAGCCTTCCCACATCAGCTGAAGCCAGAGGTTATGATAGGAGCTTCCTTTTCTTCTACTTAACCTCTGAATGTGCCCCAAGAGTACCCAGCATTTATTTCTGGGCCCTTTTCTCCATTTACATGCTCCCCCTGGGTGAGTCAATTCCTTTTCCATAAAATACCATTAGTGGACTGGTGGCACCCAGAATTATATCTTCTGCCTTGATCTCTTTCCCAAGCTCCAGATTATTTTTATCCAGTTGGGTACATGATGGCGCATTTTACATCTCAAACCACACAGGGCCAACATGAAACTCGTCATTTTCCTCACTTAAATAGTCTTTCCTCCCTTAGTCCTCCCATCACAGAAGATGGTAGCTACATTTTCCAAGTTGCTTACGCCTAAGAGTTGTTCACGATTCCTCCTTTTCCCATCTAATTGATCACCAAGTCCTGCCTGTTGTTTGTATCCACAAAAAAGATCCTACTTTTGTCCACATCACTCCATCTCCACAGCAACTGCTGGGTTCAAACCACCATCATTTCTGACCTGGTTCACAGTAATAGCCTCCATTGTCCTCCCTGCTTCCACCTGGCTCCCTTACAATCTACCCTCACCCAGCAGCCAAAGATGCCTCTAATCAAACCAAATCAGTTAATGGCTTCCCTCTATGTAGGATTAAATCCAAAATTTGCACTTCGGCAAACAAGACGCAATCTACCCTTCTAATCTTATCTCACACTGAATCCTGGCTATGTCACCTTTGCAAATTACCCAACCTCTCTGTACCTCAGTTTATTCACCTATAAAATAGGAGTATCAAATGTATCTACCCCACAGGATTGCTGTGAGGCTTAAAAGAGTTAATACATGTAAAGCTCTGAAAACTATTACTGGCACATAGCAACAAATCAATAAATGTTATCCATTATTGTTATTATTTCCTCTGCCTTTTCCCAATTGTTTGAAAAGCTGGCTCCCTCTCACTTCTCAGGTCTCCGCCAAAAAATCTTTTCCTCAAGAGCCCTTTCCTGACCACTCCAGCTAACAGCTCCCTAATCACTATCATTTCGTCATTTTGTTAATTTCCTTTATAGTTTCCATTACTATATGACATAATTTCTCTCATTGTTTATTGTTGGGCTCTCTCAAATAGGTTGTGATTCCATGTGCCTCAGAATCTCATTATTTCCATTCTTTGATGCCTTCCCAGTATCTATGCCAGTGCCTGGAACATGGTTTCAAGAAAAAAAAAAAAGTTGCTGTCAAGTTGATTCTGACTCACATCGACCCCATGGGACAGAGTAGAACTGCTCCATAGGGTTTCCAATGAGTGGCTGGCGGATTCCAACTGCTGACCTTTTGGTTAGCAGTCAAGCTCTTAACCACTGTGCCACCAGGGCCCCTGGAACATGGTAGGTACTTGATAAATTTTTATTAAATAAATGATGAATAAATGTCTAAGATGGTAGAAAGGGAGATCAATTAAGAAGCTGTTAGTTCATGTAAACTACAATGAGAGAGATGGAAAGGAAAAGCCAAATTTGGGAGACATTTCTAAATGCACAAAACTTTAAACAAACAAGAATTTACTGAAAACTTGGTATATGCTAGACCATCACCTAGAAGACTTGTTCAAACACAGATTATAACTACAATGTAATTTTTCCTTCCCTTATCCCAAATTTTTAATATTTTAATAAAGTCAGCTAATACATTAACCTTTGGTTAACACTTGGGGAAGTAAAGAGATTTGGGTGATGTCCAATGAGGCAATGCAATGCAGAGAAGAGGCATACAACACGCAGAAGGGATGGGAGAGCGGAAACAGAAATCAACAAATGCAGGAACCCGGAGTCAAGAGAAGACTGGAAGATACACAAGCCTCTGCCTCTTGCCACCTCCCCATTTCTCCCTCCAAGGTTTCCCAGAGACTTGGGATGGGGTTCAGACCAATTTCAATTTATCTTAAAAAACAAGGTGGCCCCAACAAGTTAGGGGCCCTTGACAAAAGGATGTTGCAAATAAATTAGCAGCAGCCTACAATTCAGTTCCTAAATCTTTCTTTTAAAAAAAAAATTACCTTTAAAAATCTTGAGTATCTGCGTTGGTCAAATCCACCAAACAATCCCTCCATTTGTTTGTTTGTTTTTCTCTATTTTACTTTACTGTGTAGATGTAGATACCAGATACAAAAAGAAACTTATTCTACTTGAAGGATAGATGGCTACCAAAGGTCAGGGTTTGTGTTCAAAATCAGATCTACGTGACCTCAAAGTAATGGCCTATCATAAGACAGGCATAGTTTTGGCCCTGATAAATTTTGGACTCTAGTCTAGGCTTCTGAAACCTCTCTTAAAAAACATTTTTTTTTTAAATAAATTATCCTTATTAGACTAATTGAAATTTTTTTAGACTAGCTGAATTATAAAGTATAAATTTTTGTATTATATAATATACAAAGCTTGCTTTGAATTGAATATAATATTTAAAATCTATTATGACTTATAAATGTATGAGCAATGTCAACTACACTCAAAAAATAAATGTTTTGATCAAATATTTTTAACCTAAGTTCCAGTGTGATGTGGGAAAAATAAAACAACATTCTTGGACCAGACAAAGAAAAAGAAAAGGAAGTATGATAAGTTTTCAAACAACATCTTTAGGGTAAAACATATTTTTTATTCTAACTCTTAGAAATGGCTCTGTACCCATACTGTACATATTTCAGTGCACATCTGTGGTTGTTCTTCCAGTGTTTTGACTCTAAAATTAGAAGGCTCAGCTTGGAAGAATGCCAAGGTCATCATCAAGAGGGCTAGAGCCTAAAAGAGACTAGGACCAGTACAGAAGATAGCCCAGGAAGGAAATGCGGGGTGACTTGGGGTAAAATTCAGAAACCATCTGTTTACTGCCATAGTCAAACCTAATCTTAGGATTCTTGAAACAAAATAAAAAGAAAGGATGATTCTTGTATTCAGAAATAACAAAAAAAGTATCTAAAATATTATATATAGTTTTGAGGTTCCATGCATAGATGACAAGCAGGTTATAATATAGTAGCCAGAAATTATATTTGTTAAGGATATACAGTAGATTGAAATTCCATTCTTTCATTCATGTATTTACTCAGTGTGTATTTACTATACATCTATTATGTGCTAATCCAAGCACAGGTGCTGTAAGAGATAGAAAGAGAATAATAACCAATGTATGGACCATATAATGTAGCAAATACTTTAGATCAGTTTGTTTATTCTTTGTAACTACCTGTCAGCTAATCGAGAGGTTAAGATGCCCGAGGATACAAGCTTGAAAGTGTCAAAGGAGGCTTCAAACCTATCTGTCTGTATCTAAAGGCCTCACACTTGCTACTGTGCCACTCTGCGCCCCCTAACAGGAGAAATGAGACAGACACAGTGGCTGCCCTAAAGGAGGCTGGACATAAGGGCACACAATAATATCTGGGTGTAAACAACTATAAATTTCATAAGAGAGAATTAAAGTGCCACTGAAGTTCATCCCCTCTTTCTGAGGCTAAAATTACAGCTAAGCCTAGGAGAAGGAGTTGCCCAGGCAGAAGGAAAAGTAACTTAAATTCCAAAACTGAATCATAAAAATCTGATTTCTTTGACTTAAAAAAGGAACAATACAACTGAAGTCACTAAAGAAAGTTTCTTCTTTAAGAGATGACTCCACTGTTCCTTAAGATTTCAATCCTTCCCCCCCTTTAGACACACACACACACACAGAAATGAACAGATAAAAATTTTAAAATTCTGTTTCTATAGTCCCGAGTAACATTACATAAAGATTTTAACTAATAACTTTGGGGAAATAATCCATGTTTTGACAGAAAACAAGAGAACTACTATTTTAAAAAAAAGAGGGACATGGTAGACATTTGCTGAGTTATTCAGACATAATTCTGAGGAGACAGATAAAAGGTGGGGTTGGAAAACCAAAAAAACCAAACCCGTTGCCATCGAGTCAATTCCAACTCATAGACGACCCTACAGGACTGAGTAAAACTGCCCCAGAGGGTTTCCAAGGAGCAACTGGTGGATTTGAACTGCCGACCTTTTAGTTAGCAGCCATAGTGCTTAACCGCTACACCACCAGGGCTCCAGAGTTGGGAAGTAAGATTGAATATGGAGGAAGGCCCTGTGCTCCCTCAAAAATGACAGGCAGGTGTGTATACTACCAGAAGACACACACAAAGATGAAGAAAAATAATAAAACCATGCTAAAATTGGAAGAGTACAATCCTTACACATTCTACCAGCTCTTTCTTTACTTTTAAAAATTATGGCGTCTCAGTTCTGTTTGCTCTCCCATGCTATGAGATAAGCTTTTCTTCACAGAGGCTGTCTTTTCATAGTCCTAGAAGGGCTTGTCTAAAATATTCAAAGTTAAGGTGTGTATAAAAGGTCACAGTACACACTAAGGAGAATAAACCTGGGATGAAATTACAAGGGAAACAAAGAAACTGGCATGATAAACTTAAGCAACGATTCCTACCAAAATCTGAATAAGAAATCTACCTTCCAATTTTTTATAATAATTTCTATCGACAGTAAAATCAAGTAATAAAAATTAGTGTTTGCTTCAGACTGCCATTTAGGAAATTATGTTATAGCTTGAAAAAAAATACATAGTGTGTTTACGACTTCTCCCCCAAAATAACGGAGCTATGACATCAATTGCTGTCAGAGAATAAGGGCAAGAAACCATTTAGATTTCTGGTTGATTTTCTCAGCCAGAGGCCTCAGGATAAGCTTCTGAAGAAAATCGGTGGTTAGAGAACAAAAACAAAGCTAGAGCAAAACGGTAAATAAAGACTTCAGAGTGTTTCAGAAAATAAACCACTGTGCCCACTTCATTTCAGGGATTTTTTAAAACTTGAATACAATTAGTAATGCCCAAAGTTCCTTTAAAAATTATGTGTATTTTTTTCAGGAATATTTTCTCATATGTAGGACATGGATGTTTTCAGAAATAGGAGGTTAGCATATCTCACAGAGAGATGATTAAGAGTGGATAAAATGTCTTGAAGTAGATAATGCCATTTACAATAGGTTTTATATGTCAAGTGACCCCATGACGAGTAATTTATAGGTAATGAGAATACAATGGTAATAGATTTCTGGAAAGTTTTAGCGAGATGAAGATTGGTTCATTGAATTATCTCTCCAAAAAAGAAAAGAAAAAAAAACCCTTTCTACAGTTATTTTTTTTTTAACTTTGAAAAGAAATATTATGAAACTAATCTTTCAATATTAGAGAAGAAAATTAACTTTTAATTTTGTATAAAGACTCTGATGGTCTTTTCCCCCTCCAAAGATTTGTTTCCCTCCACTCCTGAGGACCAACGCATAGTGAGAGAGATGCCTAGAACAGGGGGCATATCAGGAATTGAGAAAGAGTAGAAGTGATAAGAAGAAAAGAAATGATAAAATTAATGAGGAAACAAAGTCTTGGAGCCAAGTTGGTTAAGCAAGGGACAGTTAGGAGGGACTTGATTATTCAGCATAATAGATACATGTTTTCCTAATTCAGCCCATTATATTTTAGGCTGGGCCTTCCCTAGGTATTATGAGCCACAAGACCTGACTCCAGTATCAACTGGGACGCAGGGGACACTACAACTGCATGTCTTTATACAGGAAAAATCAGGTTTAAATGAACTTACAGAGCAGATGTGAAAGGAATAAAGATGTTTCAAGAGTGTATGTCAAGAAAGCGAGAAGCTGCTTTGCTTTTAAGAACAGAGGGAGTGACAGAGAGGGTCATGGAGGAGTGGGGCCTGACCAGTAAAACAAGGGTTTGCTTTGTGTAGGAGAGTTATTTTAAAAATTACCCTAAAAAAAAAAAAAAAAAAATTTTTTTTTTTTTAGGAAGACTACTTCCTAATCTTCTAGTCCTTCTTGCTCCCCTCTTGCTCTCTTCCCTACCTCTTTCCCTTTTCCCTCTCCCTCTCGGAGAACACTCAGATCCTTCCATATGTAGTGGGAGTGACTGGATTTATGGCATCTGAAGACAAAAAATGGGAATATTGGACACTTAAAATAATTAGAGAGTAAATAACGATTTTTCCTAACAAAAGTAATTAATTAATGAGTGGAATGGATCCTTAAAGGTTAGTTTTATCCTCTTGTTTCATTCAGTCACCTCACCAAAACCTCTGGAATGTGAAGAAAGCAAAGATAGAAGGAGATCTGCCCTCGAAGTTCCCAAGGTGAGGACACTGAACACAAAAGATAAGGTATTGCCAGCCTTTTTGAAAACATAAGGCTTGTGTTTTCATTTCAAGCCTATGGTGAACTTACTGTGCTGAAAGACCCTTCAAAAATTCAATTTAAAGTTCAATATTCTATGCAACCTCCTAAATACTTAGTTTTTGTTTTTCTACAAAGCATTAACCTCCGTCATTATTGCATATGTTCTGTGAGAAAAAATATCTATAAGACAGATATTAAGTCCAATTTACATAAAATTCAAGGGAGAGAGAATGAGAGTAGATGAAAGGTTATGAAGTAAATGGTACCCTATGAAGTTAAAAGCCTTTTAGTTTACTGCTATTCCCTATAATTCTTCATGAGTCTCTCCACCGACTGTTAAGTTGCTAGAATATTAATTCATTGCAAATTTTAATAGTTGGGAAACGTCTGCCTCAGGAACATGAACAGTGAAGAAATATGACTTTTTTTTTTACAATTTTTTTTTTTAGCTTTGAAAGATTGTGAATTCTGCTTGTTACTGACAGAAACGTAAATAAATAAGAGAATGCAGACTTCTCTCCAGAAGCATCTATACACTTCTGAGCCTGACAACTATGGAGAGAGAAAAGAAATTTCAGGCATGTAAGTGGATTCATTCCCACGATAAATGGCAGGCCAGAACTGATCTAAGACAATGATTTTTAATCCCAGTTCCAACCAATTAGAGGGCTGTGAAATCCATTTAGAAATTAGGTGAGGCCATGACATACTATGTCTTTGTTCTCAAACTAATCTTTTCGTTAGAACTTTCTATTTGTTTATTAATTATATAAGTAACAAACTATAATAATCTCATCCCTTCTACTCCAATCCAACCTCTATACATAATTATTGTTAACAATTTGCTATGAAGTCTTCTACACTTTTCTTGTAAAACTTATTCAAACATATATTTGAATGAATTCATTCATTTACTAATTTTTAAGGACTTTTTTTTTTTACTAAAAGCAGGGCATCATTCTTGCCACTAATGATGCACCAGTGAACAAAAGAGACAAAAATTCCTATTCTCATGGAACTTAGATTTTAGTGCGTATGTGTGGGAGAGGCGGCAAAAGTCATATAATTAGGTATACCACATACTATGTCAGGAAATTATAAACATAATAGATAAATATAAAGCAAAGAGGGAAAATAGAAAGTGGTAGTGGTTGGAGGAGGTTAATACAATTTTAAAGGACAGTCAGAGGAAGCTTCACTGATAAGATGGTACGTGGTCAGGAAATAAAAGGATGGAGGAAATAAGCGGTGAGGCTATTGGAGGAAAAGTGTTTGAGGAACAAGGAACAAATTAAAAGGCCTGTGGTAGGAGCCTGCTTGCCATGTTCAGAGAACAACAAGGAGTCCCAAGGAGCTGAGTGTATCTGGAATAGCATGAGTGTGGGAAGAGAAGTGGGAGAAAAGATCAGAGAAGTAATGGGAGGCCAAATTGTACAGGCCTTGTGGGCCACCATAAAGTCTTTGGCTTTTCCTCTGAGTGAGAGGAAAAGCCACTGGAGGGTGGTGAGCAGAGAAGGGGAGGCATGGGGAGAGTGAGTACAGAAGCTCAAGGAATTTTGCTGTAAAGGAAAACAGTGAATTGGAGCAGTAGCTGGAAGAACAGATGATGTCAAGAGGATTTTTTTTTTCATTACAAGTTGATGGATGTGATCCTATAGAGAGGGGAAGCTTGATGATGCAGAAGAGAGAGGGAAATCTGGTGGAAGGATATCACTGGGAAGACAAGAAGGAATGAAATCAAGAGGGGTTGGCTTGACAGAGGCTCATCTTCAGTCCTGCGAACAGGGTATGAAGGTGGAGACGTGGGCAGGTACACAGCAGCCGTGTGTGGCAGCCTGGACAAGTTGTCTTCTGATTATTTCAGTTTTCTTAGTGAGAAAGCTGAGAATATTCACTACAGCAGGAGGCATGGGTTTGAGGAGAAAGAAGGTGTGAAATAGTCAACTAGAAGAGTAAATGACGAACTAGAGTTATGAAGCACGGTGGCCCACCAGCTCTGACAGCCCCCCTGAAGTTAACAGTCGTGAATTTAAAGTGCCACCTGTCAGGGAGCATGCTTGTGTTTTTCTCTAGCTGTATTCAGAAAGTAAGAAAAACTGAGAGAGGTGCAAGGAGCTGAGAGTTATACGAGGGCAGGATTACAATAAGAGTTCGTGGAATTTAAGCTGGGTAAGGTGGGGAAAAAATGTTTTTTTACCACAAGGTGGGGAGGGAGTGAAGAATATTGAAAAATGGCGGATTCCCAACTTTTCCTCCCTTTTCCTGTTTTCTTTCTTTTTTGACATAAACGAAATCATACTACACACTTTACCTTGGAGCTTGCTTTCTGCCCTAAATAAAATAACCTGTACATTTTTCCAAATTAATGCATATTAATCTAACTCATTCTTTTTTTCATATCTATGGAATGTTCTGTGTTGTGGATTACCATAATTTGGTCAACCATTCCTCTGCTGAGGAATATTTAGGCTGTTTCTAGTTTTGTGCTAATGCAAAAAATGCTGCAATAAACACACAGAAGTGCTAACACAAGCACACACACACACACACACACACATGCACGCACGTGTAAATCCTTAAATGCAGATAATTTTATTTCTGCAGGATATATATATAGTCAAGGTTGGGATTGCTGGCTCACAGTACATACAGGTTTCAAATTTTAATAGTCTGTCAATCCTAAAAGGTTACAGTAATTCACATTCTAATCCGATAAAACCGTATCTCTTTATTATTTTAACTTGCATTTTCTTGTCCATTATATGAGTGAGCGTTTTACACAGTGTTTTTTTTTTTTTTTTAATTATTGTTGTTCTTTTGCATTTCCCTTCTGGAAATTGCTTATTAATATCATCTGCCAAGCCTTCTATCTAGTCTGTTCTCTTTTGCTTATCACTTTCTAGGAGCTCATTGTATTATGTGGAACCATATGAAACTGCTGATATTTGACTATTTTTTATATAAATATGTGGCAAATTAATAGTCCAATGTAATAGTTGGGGGATTGTAATTTTTTATTTGTCATATGTGTTGCAAATATCATTTCCCAGTCTATCCATTGTCTTTTGACTTCATTTATTGTGCTTTTGCAATACTAGAGTTTTAAATATTTTATATTTTATAAGTCAGATCTGTCCCTTTTTTTTTTTTTTTGCTTTTATGTCTTCTTAAGAACACTGCCTCCACAGAGGTTATACAAATATTTCTCTAAAATTTCTTCTAATATTTATCAGTTTACTTTTTAGCTGTAGACATTGAATACACTTAGAATTTATGTTTTTTAGTGATGAAAATCTAATTTTATTTACATTCAGGTAGATGGCATATTTTTCCAAAGTTATTCAATAAACTATCTCTTCCCCTACAAACTGAAATACTACCTTTATTATACACTAAGGTTCCATATATACTTGAGTCTCTTTTGGAGCTCTCTATGTTGTTTTCCTTTTAAATTGTCTATTCCTGTGGCAATTGTGTATTTTTTTGTTATAGCAGTTTTTAATAAGTTTTAAGATCTAATAGGGCAAATCTGGTTGTACTAATTTATATTTTTAATACTTTTTAATAATTTTTAGTTATTCTTCTGCATATATATTTTAATTAGTTAATTTAAAAAGAAAACCCTCACTAGATTTCTGATTATAATTAGCTACCTAAGTATACATTAATTTGAAAAGAGTTGACATTTAGTGATATTAAGTCTTCCCATCCAGGAACATGGTATGTTTCTTTCTTTAGGTTTTTTTTCTTTTTCCCCTTAATGCACTTCCATAAAATATTAGTGTTTCCTCCATATTCTCCCTTCCCCAACTCAATTTATTTGTGCAAGAGAAACAGAAGTTAAGCGAATAGGAAGAACAGATGTAAAATGTGAAGGAAGGCTTACAAAGCAGCTTAAAGTACTTGTGGTGGACAGCACAGTGGGGGTGAGGGAAAGCAATGGATAAACCTAGAAATTGTGGGTGGAGACTGCGTGTGCGGGCATTGGGGAGTTTTAGGGATGCTAGCCGGAGCCTGGCAAGCCACATCTCCTTGTAGCCTCCCCTCTAGCCACCAGCTTCTTCCTAACACCTCAGTCAGTTCTGAGTTTCCCACTCTGGTTCTTCTGACTTTTGTAGGGTTACACAGGGCTTTTTGACATCTGAAGGGTTTAAGGTAAAATTTTATGATAAAAGAAGCACATACCTACTGAAAAGCTATAAGCAAAAACCTTTTGGAAGTGGACTCTGCTCAGCTGCTTCACTCTGACATTCATAACAACAGACTCAATACAAAAGAGGTAATGTCAGCAGTGGACTGAGAGGGATACCAAGAACTGCAACATTGCTCAGAACAGGTTATTACAAGAGATGGAAGATAAGGAGTTAGGAATCAGCAGACTAACTGTCCCCACCCCTTCCCCCACTCATGCGTGCACATATAAAAAAATCCTATCATTTCATGAAAAGTTGAATGCCACTCTACCAACTCAACCATATGAGATTCTCTTCTGAAAAACTAATACCTCATGTTATTTTCAGAAATATTTCTTTCATATATGAAAAAGAGGTTATCGGCTTCTCCATTTATTGGAAGATAAAATGCAGCCTGCTTCATAATTATGAAGCTTCTTTCAAGGAAAAAAATACTGGTCCAATTTATAATAAAGAGGACAGAAACATGACTAAACAAGACAACAATGGGTAGATAATAAAGTGTAAAATACATTTTGGTCTAGAAACACCCCTTATATATAAAGTCTACACTGGTTCTGAGTTTTTTGGATTGTGTTCTCTGGAAACAATGATTTTAAGACTTTTTACCTCAGTAGTTTCTAAGTGGAAAAAGGATTATCCAAATGCCTGAACAATTCATAAACAGAAAACTCTGAAAAAAGAACTGTGTCTGAATGAAAAATGTAGGAAATGAATAAGGCAGATTAACTGTGCAGCACTAAGTGAGATAGCGAAAGGCTTAATAAAACAAGAGGCGCTGGAGTAGGACTATCTCCAAGCTCGTAAATTTGAACAGGGATATCAGATAATCAGTAGCCATCAGAAGTATCTCTTTCAGACTGCTGAAGCTAGGAAATGAGAAGGAGAAAGTGACATCACACAAAATTTCCTGACTTAAGAGTGCCACGAGATCCATTCTAGGTGTTAAAGGCAGAAAATGGTGGAAAACACACAGCCTCCTGGGGAATCGCTCCTGGCCCCGATATCACCCATGTAAGCCTCATTCCAAGCCTCACCCTGGTCTCTAAAGCTGAGTGAGTGGATTGGAAAGTAACAATTTATGAATTCCCAAATAGCAGCGTCTTGGTGTTTCAGGCCAAGGGAAAACTTATAATATAATGAAATTATATATTTGGGGTGGAAATGAATAGTTTCAGATGAAATTTCCTATATTTATAAACACCTTTCTAGGTAATCTACACACGGCCTTGATAGAGGAGAATTAGTTTTGTAAGAAGATCTGGAATAATTTAATGCTTTCCTGGGTCCATTCTAGGATTTTAAAAGCCAAGCTAGCAAAGGAAAACCAGGCTTTGTAAGAGATTTCCTATATGATATGCCATAGCCTCTAAAATCTCCATAGTAATTCATAATGTCAGGCTACCAGTGGCATGGAGAGAATTATTATTATTTTTTTTTAGTCAAATAACTTAACTGTGTTCATAATTGCACTGGGGTACCCTTGGCTTTACTACTGGGCAACTTTTCCCTACTGGCAATATTTTGGGCAATGTGTGGCACAAACGGCCAAAAATCTATCACAAACTCAAGTGTGGGTATCAGCCATTGAGCCCTGGCAGGCTGCAGAGGCATAATGCAATTCAGCTTCTTCAGTTAGGTGGAGGGATTCAGGTCTGTGATATGCCATGACAGAGTCTCCAGGAATGTTGTTATTGGTTGGTAAGGCATCCGAGTAGAGAGAAGTTGCATACAATTTATAACACAGGTAAGTGATGACTATGTATGAGGTTTAAATAATAAATGAAAATGTTTAAATGCAATGAAGTAAAGCTGAAGAACTAATCAAAATAATGCGGACAACGTGGACTTTGCCTGAAACACCACAATAGGATCCGAACTTCATTTATCACTCTGCTCGTCTTTTCTCAGTGTATGGTGAGTGCAGCCATCTTAGTCAATGTTTCTACGTAACAGCACCTGGTCATCCCACAGTGTTATGTACTCAGTCAGGATTGCTGCTAAATAAGAACACAGTGCTACCAAAACATTACTGATTAGCTCTGCGTAAATTGTCTTATTTTAAGTTACACACTTATTGACTGACAAAATTGAAACTCGGGATACTCCTGGCTCTCTAATCCACTGAAAATTCTGTAATGTGCCTCTTACGATACAAAAATCAGGACTTTTATGTATGATAAGTTTATTTCTATGTCAGTATATTTTTATTAATTAACCTGGCTCTTTATAAATTAACAGAAAAATGGTTATTTATTTCTTCTTTAAATAAGCACACAGCTAACGCTGAATGGCAAAAAAGTACGCTGTATAAGCTACCCTGCATTACAATGAATAAATGTAAAGGGATAAATGCAAACAGCAAAACTGGCTAAAAAATTCCAGAGAACTTTTATATGTTTTTATTTTTAAGACAGAATGGGCCTCTTTTGCTGGGCAGATTCTCAGGGTGGGAGTCCTGAATTAGAAAAGAAAATTGCTTTACAACACAATCTAAATAGGACCCATGCGTGGGATTGCTCAGATCAGTTTCCCAGTAATATGAGTACTTATGCTATGTTGATTAGTCTTTTATAACCCAGTGTGACTTTCATTAACGCAAAAAAACAAAGTACAAAGAAGCTTTAAAAAAAAAAACCGTAAGAATACATACTCCTATATTTTAACTAAAAGAAAATGGAAAGTAAAACCATAATGCTAGGTTAATGGAATTCTACTTAAATAAATTGAAATGTAAATATTTAAATAAATAAAATTTAAAAAATGTGATATGTAGTTTAAAGTTAAAGTATAAAGATAAATAACTTAATTTTTTTCTCCTTCAGTTCTGTGGATACAGCAATGTTCACTATACCGAGATAGAAAAAACCCTACTGCAGGAGAAGAAAAATTTAGGCAAAGCCCCCTCTTATCAAACGATATGAAACAAAGTTCGACTGAACTATCAGTATATAGAATTTAAAGTAAATAGAATAAAGGGGATGAGCACTTAGCTTGGGCTAGTGCACAAGTGTTTCAGATAATTATTGTATTTTTTTAAATTGTCAAAGTTCATGCAAGTTTGAAGTTTCATGAGAAAGATGAGGTGACTTTACTTGGTCTGCTTTCATGGAGTCAGTAAGCAAGGGGGTTACCTCACCTAGGAACAGAGAGAGATATATGTATATACATACACACATATATTTTAAATGTATGTATTTATGAAATATATACAGTTATGGGAACCCCAGTGGTGTAGTGGTTGAGTGCTACAACTGCTAACCAAAAGGTTGGCAGTTTGAATCCACCAGGTGCTCCCTGGAAACTCTATGGGGCAGTTCTACACTGTTCTATAGGGTCACTACGAGTCGGAATCGACTTGACAGCAGTGGGTTTTTATATAGTTATGTCACTATAAATACATTTTATTTTTATACGTACTCATATATATACACAAATATATTATATTGTTTACATACACACACACTATTTTTCCAGTGATATTTTTGGCTTTACAACATCTGAACTCTATCTTACAACACAAGTTTGCCTCTCATTTTGGAAGCAGAAAATGTCAGATTCTTGCTTTCTTTGTCTCCCTTGAGGCTAGGACATGACTATAAAAATAAGAAAAATAAGACTTTGCCAATCAGATACACCAGCTCTAGACTTTGAATGGAGAGTCAGTGATGTGAAGAAATGGGGACTGAAAATTTTTCCTGGCAGCAACCTCAGTTTTTGCACGATGAAGTTTCTGGGGACACAGTGTCACTCAGCGTCTTGTGCCAATGGTCACAATGTGCTTGGCATTACTGGAATGTTGTCCTTGCCAGACAGGTCTATGGCCTGATTTGGAGCATTATTCCTGGCTACACACCTACCAAGCCTGGTTGTACAGCCCTCCTAGTTCTGTGAAAACTACCTAATAAACTTTTAATAAATTTGTTTGTTTGCTTTTAACTAAAGCAGCTAGAGTTTGCTTTTGCTTGCCTCTAAGAAACCTTGCTGATAAATTATAGCAGGAGTAACCAGAGTGATCAACGTACAGAAAAAAAGTAGACAGTGACAAAATCCAGCTCTGGGCACCTAAGATTTTATGCTGTCAATGTGTAATGGACTTCTCACATTTGAAAGATCATAGGAGGCAGAAAGTCAGGTGAAAAGGGACGTCTGAAAGCAATGAACTTCCCAGGTTCTTGTGGTGATGGAAACTAGAAAGGTCTAGACATACGATTGCCAAGATGAAAAAAGACTCAGTCAGGATGGAGGCCATAACATCTTCTCCTCTGCAGATATTCTCTCTAAATACTGTAAATCACATTATTTCCTGTTTATTAAAAATGTACTCATTCTCCTCCGGAAAAATGGACAATAGAAATATCCAAAGAAATATCACTAATGATGGTAAACTCAGAGAATTCTGAGAACCCTGTGAGGCCACACCCACAGTCCCTGACCCCATTGAGCTCTTCCTCGAGATACCTGCTTAGCTGACTCCTAACCACCACCAGGGCCTTCCTCAAATCTCACCTTGCCAACAAGGCTTACTCTGATGCATCTATCCAATACTACCACTTGTTCCCACTCCTGGCACTCCCAATCCTCCCTGTTCTGTTCTATGTTTTCTTTTTTTTCATAGCATTTATCACCTTCTAATATTTTTAGAATTTATTCATTAGTTTACTATTGTCTCCTCTACCAGAATGTAAATACCAAGAGAGAAGTAATTTTTGTTTTGTTCGTATATATCAGCCTACTAAAAAAGTTGCTGGCACATAATAGGTGCTCAATAAATATTTGTTGAATGAATGAATATGGCTGGGGTGAAATAAAGAAGGTAGAAGGTGGCAGAGATGAGGCTGCAGAGAACAGTGGTCAGATCACGAACGGTTTCCTAGGTGATGTGAAGGCTTTGGATTTTATGAGACACTAGGCTGCTGGATGTTGCTGAAATGGAGGGACAGGATCTGATGGATTAAGGGGGAAAAGCCAGCTGAAGAAAGAGAAGTTGAATGTGCCAAGAGCTTGGTGACTAATGAAACAAGGTCTTAGAGGCAATCAGAAAGATTGAGATCCACAGGCCCAGGTGGCCTTGGTCAGAAGAAGGCACAGGTACACAACAAGTAAAGATGGCTATGCACATAAACTACAAATCAGACCTTTGGTTATGGTGTTCATTATCAGTCCCCATTGTTTTCTTCGGGCGAATTTTATTATCCTGACAGTCACACCATATAATTTTGGAAAACAGTTGGGTTACAAATATAGCAATCATATTTTCTGAGCCAAAAATTGAGATGCATGGTATAGAATTTTTTTCTAATCTGAGTTTATTGATATGAAAAATCTTATAAAGGTTAAAAATTAAATCACATTTACTGTTATAAATGTAACACCTAGGGAATGGAAAATGAAGAGGGTTTTTAGAGGGTATTCAAAGATCCACCCTGGCTAGACTGTGACCCTGTACGCAAAGCAGGGTTGGATCACACCATCAAGACTGTGACCACCAGGCTCAGAAGTGTGAACATTATTCCAGGAATATTTTCACATGCAGCATAACCAGAGCAGTGCTTAAGGAAGCTTCACATGAAAGCAGCTTGGGATAGAATGAAGAGAAAATTAGGGTTAAGTATAATAATTCAGGAATTCTGAGTAAAATTAACAAGATTTGCTAATTTGTATTATAAACTCTTCATCTAGACAGGCTGGGTTCAAATCACAGCTCTACAACTTAATAGCTGTGTGGTCTTGGGGATGTTACTTAATTGCTGTGTACCTCATTTTTCTCATGTGTAAAATGGGGAAAATAGTAACACTTAGTAGGGATAATTCTAGGATTAAGTAAGTCACTAGGCAAAGCACTTAGAACAGGCCCTGGCACTTAGCAAGTACCATCTGATTGTTAGTTATTATTGCTGCTATTCTTTCTATCCCCTGGGCAATATTAAACATAAAGAGCCACATGCTATATTTCTCTTGCATTTGAATCCCTTCAAAAGTTCAGCCAATTGATATGAAGATAACCATTTACTGCTATTTACACTGAAGAAAACTATGTTATTTCAAAAAACAACACTGAATAATACTTGTAAGTAGAAAACTCAAAGTTGAAATGTTTATAGGAAGATTACAAAACACCTGTAGTTGTATCAGTTTTGGTCACAGCAAGATTTATAAACCAGTAACAATTTGTCAGGCACTGTGTTATCCAATTTATATTTGCTATACTTTCCTAATAACTCCATGAAATGGATATTATTTTGCCACTTCCCCAAAGAGGAAACAGGTATAAAGAAGTTGGTAACTTGGGTAAAGATGTTGTTGTTAGGTGCTGTCGAGTCAATTTTGACTCATAGCAACCCCATGTGACAGGGTAGAACTGCCCCATAGAGTTTTCTAGGCTATAATCTTTACAGGAGTGGATCTCCCATGGAGCCTCTGGGTGGGCTGGAACTAGCAATCTTTAGGTTATCAGCTAAGCACTTAACCATTGCACCACCAGTGTTCCTTGAGTAAAGATATACTATTTAGTAAACGTCTGAGACTGGATTTGAACCAAGCAATCTGACCCCAGAGCCTGCACTATATTATGAGGTTATAATGGGCAACTGAAATAATGTTTTTGGTTTATAAATTAAAGGTTACAATAAAATAACTAATTTCTAAGACTTTTACCCCCAAACGAGGTAACAAGGCAAAATATTCTTTGTAAGATCATTAATGACTTGATAATGTATGTTTCTCCTAAGAGCAAGGAACAAAATAAAATCATAAGCAAGAAAATGCTTTACAGAGTTCAAAACCCTAAAGCAATGTTAACATTCATTAATATTCATATGAATTCTTGGGCTTGAAATTGCTCACTGTCTCAAAGTGCTGATCAGATACCGAATCAGATGAGGGTTCTGCTAACTCAAAAATCAAGTGTAGAAAATTATTACAATTTTTTTTTTTCACATAAGACCCTCAATTTGATATAAACGGTGACGGAGCTGCAGATGAAGGCTTAGCCAAGACATTCACCTCTTA
Source organism: Loxodonta africana (assembly GCF_030014295.1). Classification (NCBI taxonomy): domain Eukaryota; kingdom Metazoa; phylum Chordata; class Mammalia; order Proboscidea; family Elephantidae; genus Loxodonta; species Loxodonta africana. The sequence goes on from NC_087342.1 coordinate 109,692,794, forward strand.
AAGCTATCCACATACTATTACATTTGTTCATTAAACTGTTTCAGAAAATCTGTGTTGAGTAATTTTTAGGCTTCAGGCAGCTGGGGATACTACAGTAACCAAGACAGCTGTAGTTCTTGCTGTTGGAGGAGTTATATTCCAGTGGGGGAGAGTAAGATATAAATAAATACCCTAATAAATAAAAAATAATTCCTATAAGGGACATAGAGAACAAGGTAAGTTAGAAAATCACTAAGGGCAGAATTAAGGAAAGCATCTTTGGATAGGGTAATCCTAAAAGACCTATCTGCGGAGATGACATTCAAGCTGACTGAAGGATCCCTAAGAGCAAGGGAAAAGTTTCCAAGGACCTCCCCCCAGAGGCAATGGAGAGAAGCCTTCCCCCAGAGCCAGTGCCCTGAATTTGGACTTCTGGCTTCCTAAACTGTTGGAAAATAAATTTTTGTTCTTTAAAGCCACCCAGTTGTCGTATTTCCGTTACAGCAGCACTAAGAAACTGAGACACAAACCAAGTTATTTATTATTGTTTTTGTAACAGAGTACATTATGTGATATACTAAGGTTTGAAAAAAATTCTACTCCCCAATCAGTCCAAATCATGATGAATAAAAAAGTAGTTGAGCCCTCTCTATTAGTGCTCATTTCTGCTTTTGAGAAAGATTACAAATGGAGAGCCTACATATGACCTAAAAAGTGCAAGACCACAATTCTACCTACAATTCCTAAACCCGCAAATCTCAAGCAAGTGTAAGTTTGTTTTCTAATTCTTTTGGTGGCAAAATCTTACCCGAATTCCACATCCCATTGGGAGTGCTATGGAATACCTACACTATTACTTGTGTGAAATCTGGAAAACTCTGAATTCCAAAACACATTTACTCCTGAGTTTCAGATAAGAGACTGGATTTTCAGCTCAATTGAGGTGAGGGGGCCAAAGAATTTGAAGGAAAAAACCTGGATAAGTATGTAAACTTAGGCTTTGGAAATAAGGGAGTTGGACTTCTAGAACCCTTGACAGTTATTAAATTCTAGCATTCTACCTGGTTGCAACACATAACAAATTATGTTAAACTGTGAATTACATTAAATATCTATAAAATTATGGGCATTTAGCTTAGCTAAAAGTGACAGGCAAACATTATTAGATGTGTCTTCAGTTACATAATCTCATTCTGAATTAATACCTGCTGAGCCAAACACAGAGGCTATGTCTTCCATAATAGTCTTGTGGATCCTGGGATGAGAAAGAACAAATGCAAATGTCCAAAATGTAACCTTGAAAAGAGAAAACGTATGTCAAAATATGAACTGCTTTGAAAGTGAACAAACGCATATTTAGCATTAACCAGCTAACTAATTGCCCCCTAGTCAATTCCGACTCTTGGCAATCCTGTAGAGCCTGTGTCAGAGCAGAGCTGTGCTCCATAGGGTTTTCAAGGCTGTGACCTTTCAGGAGTAGATCACCAGGTCATGCTCCAGTTCCACCTCTGGGCTGGGTTGAACCGCCAACTTTTTGGTTAATAGTCAAGTCCTTAACCATTTTGCCACCCAGGAACTTCTATATTTAGTACTAGCCACAGGGATTTAAAAGAAACACAGAAAATGTTTAGATTAATTTGAAAAGCATGTTACTAAAGGGTATCTTCGAAAACAATTAAATTTTGTAAGTGAGAAAGATGTTATTTATCACTAGGAGGTCAAATTCATAGTTTTATTCTGTCACTGCAGTTAAACTATATTGTTTACATAGGTTAAGCTCCTATCTTTTACTAAAGAGTGGAATTTTTTACTAATGAGCAATAAAATATTACATAGGTATGCACTAAAATTCAGACACAACGAATAATGACACTTAGAGCCCTAATTTAAGACAAAAACATTTTCTAAGATTTAATTTCTTTAAAATACAAATGAATTAGAAAATCATGTATACTGCAAATGAAACACGGTCACTTTAAATCAGCCCAAGAAACTATCCTATACTTAAAATCTCATAAATTAAATTATGACAGCACTCAGTATCAAAATAGGGTCATTTTAGGCCTGGATGTTCTTGAACCTAACATACTTGCAGGCCCTCTCTTGTCCAAACAAAATTTTTTCATCTATTTCTTCTTCGTGGTATTATAAAAATATACTGCTATACACATTAAAAATTAACTTCCAATATTTTTGTTTGGTTGTTTGTTTCTATTTACACTATAAAGGAAACCAGTATAAAATCACTAAAAGAATCTTGGGTTTCCCTTCCACTTTTTCTAAAAAAATTTATTGTGAAAGCAGTTTAATCTAGGAAATTCAGTCCTAAATAACTCAGAAGATACCTTGTGTAACTTAAATCTTTCTGCTGCTTTTGTTAGCCAACATTGCCCATGCCCAGTGCCGTGGAGTTAATTTCCAATATGATGTAACTTTAAATAACTCCAGTACTCCCCTCTGTGGTCAAAAGAGGAAGAGCAGTTGTCTGAAAGGAAATACCCAAATTAAATACTGCTCATTGCCCCCCCCACCCCTTATGACATTAAATTGATATTGCAAGAATATGGTACTGTTTACATAAGCAAGGTTAAAGGCAAAACTAAGGCCTTTACAACCCAGAGACTCTGGGAAGACCCAAGAGATCACCTAGTTCATTTTTACAGATGAAACGAATCTTTAGAGAGCTGATGTTACATGCTCTCTTCTCCTGCCTCCCCACTCAGGCCCTTTCTACTGTTATCTATAGATGGGAATGTAGTTATTTGATTTAATTAATAACCACTCTATTCACAATTCATCTTATTTAAAGAGTCAGAGTTCAGGCTGGGGAAATATCTCTGTGATAGCATATAGATTTTCAGTTATACAAGTGATTCAGAATTTTATGTACTTAATCAGAGCTTTAGAGATTCACTAAAACTGGGTAAGACTTATTTTTATGACAAACGTAAGGAACTCAACTACAAATGGCTGTACAGTGGTGTTAGTTATCATTTTTAATGCCTCTTAACAGATTTATCTTCTAAAAACCAATGTTATTTTCTACTTAAAAAAAAAAAAGCAAGGTTCTCTAAAAAAAGAAAGAAAAGACAGAATAATCAGTAGGAAGTTTATCTACATGAATAAGTGGCCCTGAAGGCTTTGTGTACCCACATTTGGGAAAGGAGCTCAAAACTGCTCTAACAGTACCGATTAATACTTTGTCAAAGAGGTCAAGTCCATGGTCAGGGCTGGGCAAAAAGGAAAAGGACTGCCTGGCTCAGTGAACCACAGAGGCCGCAACCACATGTCTTTCCATTGTTTCAGAGAGGTAAGAAAAAAGGTAAGGAGGGAAAAGGAGCAAAGTTCTCACCCCTCTGCCTTAAGGGAAGATCAACCGACTATGTTCTCCAGCATCATTTATTCATCCATTCAAAAATGATTTAACAAATATTTATGGAGTCCCTATTATATGCCAGATAGTCTTCTACCAATCATCACAAACACAAATATCTCTAAGACATAATTCTTGCCCAAAGAACTTTCAAGTCTAGGGTAGATGAGGTACACACAGGAGAAAAAAATAGCTAAACATACAAGAGAAGTGGAAGGGTCAAAGGAGAAGTGCAGACAATAAATGCTGTGGGGAGCTAGGGGTGACATGTGGTAAGGTTGGGGGTAAAGGTTATTACTGACAGAGTGTTTAGGAAGAACTTCAGAGGAGAAGCAGCTGGAAAAGGTAAAATATCAATATTAAGATTGCATTTGGAGAAATGTTCTAAATAGTCCATTTGACAGTCTAGAATTTCTTGGAACTTGGAAGACTTTTTCTCCATAGAAAAAATTTCATAAATTATAGTTAATATCTTGGGCCAGTCCAACAAAAGACACCTAGCGCATAATGGAGCTTCCTAGTGACCTGGTACCAAGCCATCTGAGGCCTGAGCTCTGAGTTCCCATGGAGTTCGGAGGACAAAGTAGGAAACAGAAGATAAGGATATGACATGGGCACGACAAAAAGACAGGTCCCACCACCTACACCTCTGGAAGAACCTTCAGTGGCCCTCCCAGGAGGGACAGGAGGCCACAGAAGCCCAGACAGCAATGGCCACGCCCACCCTGCAGCCTTTGAGTGGTCAAGTATTTCCGAGCCAGTACAGTATATGTTCATTATTGATGGGCCACTAAAGCAATGATTGATTGCAAGCAGGGCAGTAATTTTTATAAGGAAAGAAAACTAACATTTATTGAGCACCTACTTTGTGCCAAGTACTATGAGCCACTTTCCATTTCTTTGCCATATAATCCTCACAACTATCCTATGAGATATAAATAGATAGCATTAATCCCATTTTATAGATGAGGGCACTGGGGCTCAGAAAGGCTAAACAATTGGCACACTGTCACACAGCATGGCATGTGACTTTGGACCTGACTCTAAAGCTTTTCCAGGGTATCTGCTTACACACCAGGCTGCCTCTCTGAAAGTGCGAACAAGAGTCAGCAAGTTGGAACTTTTGCTAGTCATCAGATACCTCCTTTCTGAAATGAATGATTTAAATCCTTTCAGACCGGCACCAGCAACAAAATCCAAAGGACTGACTTCCCCTGTGTTAGATCAACAGAGCTTTGTATAGATTTCTTCTGGGGAATCTTTCTAATGAGATTTTAAAAATTAATCCTCTGACAGAAGTGACTGTTTTTTTGTTGCTTTCAGAGTTGTTTTGTTAGCTGCCTTTTAATTTTGCTATAGCTTAATCTGTTTCCAAAAAAAAAACTGAGGAAAAGTTAGAGAATAATATTAGAGGTACATAAAGATGGGGAAAAGATAAGACTATTTTTACTTGCCCATGCCGGATGAAATACATACATTCAACTGACTGACCCATATTTGAGCACAGAGGCCAAAATTTCTCTCTCTACTCTTTACCCAATAAGTTTTACAATACACCAAGGGAAATTAGAGTATCAGTGCTTAGAAAGCCTTTAACAACCTAGACCTTCATAAGGGAAAGGAAAAATGATACACAAAACTTCTCCCCTATTTCTCTTTATTGCAAGAGAAAGGGAGAGAAATAACCGCAGTTAACATTAACCATAGTTAGCATTAGAAATGAGTTATGAGTGTTTCTATTTCATAGATGGAGCCCTAGTGATGCAGTGGTTAAGAGCTCAGCTGCTAACCAAGAGGTCAGCAGTTCGAATCCACCAGCTGCTCCTTGGAAATCCTATGGGGCAGTTCCACTCTGTTCTATAGCGTTGCTATGAGTCAGAATTGACTCAATGGCAGTGGATTTGGTTTGCTTTGGGTTTATTTCATAAATAACAGATATATAAAAAAAGATTTCTCTTTACCTTCTCGTAAGTAGTAGCTTAGGCTAATGTGAGAGCCTAGTGACCCAGGAAACCAGTGTGCACTGGACATGAAGTGACAGACAAATCTCTTAGCTTTAATCTAGTTAACGACTGCTTTGAAAAGGAAACCCTGGTGGCATAGTTAAGAGCTACAGCTGCTAACCAAACAGTCAGCAGTTTGAATCCAAAAGGCGCTCCTTGGAAACCCTACGAGGCAGTTCTACTCTGTCTTATAGGGTCGCTATGAGTTGGAATTGACTTGATGGCAATGGGTTTTTTGTTTTGTTTTTTTTTTAAAGGAACAGCTAAAAAGTCTCTGCTCTCTTTAGAATTATTGTGAAAATCCTATAGGTGTATATTTCATTCTTTTGATATGCTATTCTGTGGAGCGGTAAAACTCTGAAATGAAAATACTGGTTAAATATACAGTATATATAAAATAATACAGGAGAAATCACACTGTTTACATTTATTAAGTGATATGTGTATAGAATATTTAAAAAAAAAAAAAACCCAAAAACTTCTACCCAGCCTTCTGCTTAACCAGGCCATTGAAATCTAATGATCCAGTAAAAGACAAAAGAATCTTTCATTTTCTTCTTTGCCCATTTAAAAAAAAAGTGTGGGTATAAAAACATGAGCTCAGGGTAAACACTGCTAGAGAAAAACAGAGAAGCAATAGAGAAATTAAGTTAAACTGCTCATGAATGCTCATTCACAGGGAAGCTTACTGGGACCCAAGATGCCAAGGAATGCAAACGGGAATGGCACACAGACAGAGTGGGTACAGGAAAGACAAAGAACCAGTAGTCACTGGGTGCCAGTGAGACTTATCTCACTGAACCCTCACAACAACCTTGTAGAGAAATAAGTTACCACTGATTGAGTACCCAAGTCCTAAGATCATGCTGGGAGTTTTACGCAAATCCTCCCATTGTACCGATAAGGAAATGGAGGATCAGAGAGTTAAGGAGGTGCTGTAGCCGTGGCTAGGGGTATCTAGATTTAAGCCCAGTTCTATCTGAAACTCTCCTTTTTCCTACTCTCTCCCCAGCAAAAGGTTGGAGCCAGGCCTTATTTATCTTTGCAGTGCTGACACTAAGCACGTTGCCTAACTTACAGAAAGGACTCCACAAGCAGATGCTGTCACTTCTTGACCCAAAGAGTAAGCCTTTCCCTTGGCCCCTTACACACTATCTGGTAGAGGACAGAATTAGCTTCAGGTCTCAGCTTTGCTTCCTTTGTGACCTTATCAGATTTCATTAGGCATTCAGTTTTGTTTTCCTATCTAACAACCAAATCCATTGTAGTCTTTTTCTCCCCATAATAAGAAGGGAAAGGGCTGGGAAAAAGAAGGAAAAAAGAAAGAAAGAAAAATGAAGGGAAAAAATAAAAGTTTAGTAGACTAAAATATAACCCTTGATTTTCTGATACACTTACGGGAACAGCATTGGACAGAGAAGCCCAGAGTAGTAAGAGCGCATGATTGGAACCATCTTGCTCATTTGTTTCCATCTTGATAACATCCAGCACAGCCTGCATCACTGTCTGCTTAAAAGAAAGAAATATTGTCAAACCACAGCTTGGTGGCCAAGAGTCACGTTAACGAACAACAGACTATGCATTTTTCTTTCATTCAAAAGGTACTATTCTTGCCATTCCTGGATTTGGTGCTCAAAGCATGCTAAAGGATGTACGTACTTACCGGTAGTACTGAAATTAGGAGACTCTGCAGCTTACTGCCTTGGTTCAAATCCCGGCTCAGCAATTTGAGAGCTGTGTGACCTTAGACAAGTTACTTTAACCTCTCTGTGCCTTAGTTTCTCATCTATGAAATGGTCATATGATACCTACTTCACAGGATTGTTGTGAGAGTTAAATGACTTAAAACAGGACCTAGTACATACTGTTTTGATAAATGTTATTACCTTAAAAAAAAAAAAACTTCTACCACCAGTTGCCATGGTGTCAAGTAGATTCTGACTCATGGAGACCCCATGTGTGTCAGAGTAGAATTGTGCTCCGTAGGGTTTTCAATGGCTGATTTTTTAGAGGTAGACCACCAGTCCTTTCTTCCAAGGTGCCTCTGGGGAGACTTGAATCTCCAACCTTTCAGTTGGCAGCCAAGCACATTAACCATTTGCACCCTCAGAGACTACTAATAAACTTCTGCTCTTAGGAAAATGCAAGCAACACAGAAACACAGATCCTTGCAACATTCAAGAAAAAACCCTACCCCTACCCGCCACGCAGGTTTTCAGCCTATACAACATGGGCGAAAGAACTGCCAAGCCAGTATATTAAAATACAAACTGACATTTAACTTGAACAGTAGCAGCTCAGAGCAGGCCGCCTTCCAAGGCCGTCTACTGTGGTTGCTCCCAGGTCACCCCACAAACTTCATGATACCATTTTCTTCATGGGGTGAGTTCCTCAGATTGGCCTTTGCCAGTGGTCTCTCCCCATTATGGGGAAGAAATTCAGATACTATAACATTCATTAAATTACTTCTGTACTTTTATTCTTAAATAATTCAGGTTTATCATTATGAGCTGCCAAGGAGTAGGCCCCAACTCATGGGGACTCCATGAACAACAGAACGAAACACTGTACCATCCCCATGATCAGTTACAGATCAGACCATTGTGATCCACGGGGTTTCCACTGGCTGATTTTCAGAAATAGATGGTCACGCCTCTCTTCCTAGTCTGTCTTAGTCTGGAGGCCCCACTGAAACCTGTCTGTTCAGCATCATAGCAACACGCAATCCGCTGCTGACAGAAAGGTGGTGGCTGCATATGATGTGCACTGGCAGGAATCAAACCTGGGTTTCCCTCATGGAAGGTGAGGATCTTACCACTAAACCACCACTGCCCTCAATTTAGGATTAGGTGATAGAAATAATGATAGCTCATTTACCACTTGTAAACTGTTTTAAGAGTCTGACAAGTATTTAACTCATTTCAATCCTCACCCCAACTCCAAGAAGTAAACATTATCTTCATCATTTCACATATGAGGAAACTGAAGCACAATAAATTTAGATAACTTTGCCAGGGACACATAGCTTGTAGGTGGTTGAACTGGGATCCAAACGCTTTGAGCCTGGCTTCAGAGCCCACATTCTTAGCCACTATGCTGTACCTCCCACTTAGAGACACAATCCATAACTCTCATGTATTAGGGATTAAGAGAACTGCACTGCACAATACAACAGTTTTAAGATGTGATGACACAGAAAATAACTACTATTACCAAAGAAAATACATGATTAAGAGTGTTGCTCTTACCAAGACACGCAATTTTACAAAAGCGATTTTACCACTCTAATTCCCAGCTTTCTAATAGTTCCCAGTTTTCTAATTAGTAAAGTTGTTGTGAAAAATAAATGAGATGGTGCATTTATAAAATGTGTAACACTACACCTGGCACAGAGTATTACCAGCTGCCACTGAGTCAATTCCAAGTCAGGGTGACCCCATATGCGCAGGGTAGAAGCAGATCGCTAGGACTTCCTTCTGAGGTGCCTCTGGGAGGATTCAAACTGCCAACCTTCTGGTTAGTAGTTGAGCACTTAATCATTTGTGCCCACCCTGGTACTCCTTGGCACAGAGATAAGCTTATGTCTTACTGTTATTGTTCTTATAATACTGGATTAGTAGGATTGAAAATAGTTTTTAAGTATAAATTCCACTTACAGGGGGTTTCTATCTAATTGCAATATATGTTGTTGTAGCACAAAGCTATAAAGCCTACACTTACATCTCTGAAAATCCTATAGATACATTTCATTCCTTTTATATGCTATTCTGTGGAGCAGTAAAACTTTGAAATGAAAATAAAATAAAAACACGCCGTCGAGTCAATTCCAACACACAGCAACCCTACAGGACAGAGGAGAGCTGCCCCACAGGGGTTTCTAAGGAGCACCTGGTGGATTCGAACTGCCAACCTTTTGGTTAGCAGCCACCAGGGATTCCTGAAATGAAAATACTGGTTTAATACACAGTATATCTAAAATAATATGTGAGAAATCATATTTTTTTTATATGTACAGAATATTAAAAAAAAAAAAAAAGGAAAACCAAAAACTTCTACCCAGCCTTCTGCTTAACTAGGCCATTGAAATCTACTTATTCAGTAGAAGACAAAATAATCTTTCATTTTCTTAGCCCATTTTTTTAAAAAAAAGTGTGGGTATAAAACCATAAGCTCAGTGTGAACACTGCTAGGGAAAAACAGAGAAGCAATACAAAAATTAAGTTAAACTGCTCATGAATGCTCAAGCTGGATTCTTTTTCAAAGTCTGAAATGTTGGACTCGCTTCAGTAAGTTCAAATTCTGTCTTCATTCGTGTAGGAGTTAGCATGACTATGATTAAAAAATGCCTCATTTCTTCACAGTAAGAAAAATAGACTCTTCTTGAAGTAGCGTCAGAATGGAATTTTAGCTGGGGTGCTACAAATCCTGTTTACTACGTCCCTAAATTACAGATCTGTCTGGAGGCATTTTTTATACACACGTGGCCTTGCCTCTAAATCGTGAAAAATAACTGCAAATAAAAATGTGTGTTTGTTGGCCTCAGCTTGTAAAACAGAAACATTAACTGAGACATAGTTTGCCAATGAAGGGGGCATTCAGGAGGGAGATGCCTAAATATTCATACACATTTATTCCTTTTCTAAGATTATCCTCCTCTCCAGTGTTAAGCAGAGTTGTTTGTAACCACGCTTGCTACATACCTAAACACAAACAAAAACTGTGGATATTGTTGTTAAATACTAAAAGGTTTGAACTGTTTCTTTAAATGGTAGTGCCAATGGTAACAAACTCTTAAATACAGTCCTTTCTGTGCACCAGGAGTGGCCCCTGGGGGGTGCAACTGGTGAACACACCCAGCTGCTAATCAAAAGGTTGGAAGTTGGAGCCTAGTTAGAGGCACCTCGAAAGACAGGATTGGTGATCTACTTCTAAAAATAAGCCACTGAAAACCCTTTGAGGCACAGTTCAACTCTCATACGCATCAACTCAACTACAAACGAACGTACCAGGCACTAAGTGCTTTACAAATAGCAATTATTTAATCGTCACAACAACCTTATGAGGTAGGTATTACAAACCCCATTTAGCCCTTTGGTGGCCCAATTGTTTTCTGCCCTGAGTTTTTTGTGATACCATGTGTTTTCATTTAATGGAAGCATGCTCAATCATTGAGTGTATCTGAATTTTTGATAGGTAGTATGGATTTTTTTTTTCTTTCCCCCTCCCACAAGTCTACCGTGTTTAGTGGTACATATGAAGTACCACTAATTATACCCCAGAGTCCCCTCTGGTGTCTATTGGTACATATGTGTAACAAATAAAAACTTCTCAAAATTTCTATTTTTCCTATCAAAAATTCGGACACACAATATCCTGTAAAAACCATTTGGAGCACACGCCCATTTCTTCAGCTTCAAACAGTCATAAAGGCCCCTGCCGTGCAGCAGCGCGTTCTGTCAGTGGTACAGCAACTTCCCAATAAACCCCAGAGGCTGAAAAGTTCACAGTCGCTTCCTGTTCCACCAGGCACAAAAGGGTTAACAGATGCGTAAACTGAGACTGAGAGGTTAAATATCATGTCCAAAGTTACACACCTGGTGACTGGATTTGAGCCCAGGCAGTCCAAACCAAACACATCCCGTCTCTGAGAGTGAACCTCGGCATCAGGTACTTTTTAAAAGTCCCCAGAGGTGATTCTAATAAGCAGCCAGGGTTGAGAACCATTCATCCGGAGAAATGGTTCTCAGATGTCAGCAGCAACAGAACCACCTGGAGGTTTTGTTAAAGCACAGATTTCTGGGCTCCTCCTATTTTCTGACTGAGTGGTTCTCAGGTAATGCAGGTGCTGCTGGTCTGGGACCACACCTGGAGAGCCACAGGCTTAGACTAACACTTGGGACATCAGCTCCTAGTGCCTTGCTTTTTAATTCATACCACATTATTCCTTGAATTTTTTGAAAAGAGAAACATCTACCTTATGGAGCTTTATTAGCCTTTCCTGATTTGCCATTATTCCCACCTGTCACTGTTGACACAGTCTGCTGTTCACTAACGTATAAATCAATGAAAAGCCTCAGAATTTTGTTTGTAACCTCAGTTTTATCTTACATAAAATAAGGTAAATACCTACCTTGCTGTTGTGAGAAGGTAATATGTGTAAATATGTCCAGCACAACGCTTATAACAAAAATGCTATCTAATTAATCTCAATTTTTTAGCAGTAATATAATTTTAGCAATCATATTTTATGAATATCTTTATCTCATATATTGTAGCAAAAAAGCCAAAGAATACTTACCATGGAATTAACTTTTGTGGGTTTATAAGTTTTTATATCTGGAATGTTTTCCTCAAGCAGTGCTAGGAGCCACTTTTTGGACTTTGACCAGTTTCTATGTGAGAAAAAAATATACATAGAAATTAATTTTTGAAAGTACATTAAGAGTAGCAGGTCACAGCATAAAAGGTGAATATCTATGTAATTATAGTTACTTCCTCAAATTTTGTCTTCATTTTCAGCTAGAATTTCATGGGAGTCCTACCTTCAAACTTATTAGCCCACAAATAAAATTGAGAGGGCCAGGCAGCCACGTTTGAGTGTGTTTTGTGAATAAATGTTTACATTCCTACAGGACTGGCATTGAATAAGAAAACAGGGCCACACAACATGCTCTGTCTGCTTTTACTCTGGCTGTTTTAAGTTGTGGGAGGATAAGAACACAGCCCAGCGATCAATTGCTGGCAGGGTTAAGGCAGATAAAGCAAACTGGTTTAATCTTTTTTAATCTTTTCTACCAGTCACCATTTTAGACTTACTGCCAAGAAATTAAAAAAACTATTCAGTTACTTTGCATTTGAACCGCGTTATACGCATTAATCAGAGCCAACTGTGAGAAATACATTTCACCACACAGATAGATTATAGATTACTTTTGCCTCGGGAAGAATGAGGATGGTAATGTCTGATTCTGAGACACCGGAATTTAGCATGGACCCAAACTGTGGCAATAATAACCTATAAATAGGGCAAAAGGCCTCAAAATAAATTCTTCATTCTATTTCCATTTCTTTTTCTTTGCTTTTCTTTTCTCTCATCAAAATAAGAAAACAAAAGGGTGAGGGGAGAGACCATCTCTCTTCTTCTGTCCCTACCTCAACATGCACACAACCAAAACAGGTCATAAAGAAATAGCTTCTCTCTTTTCCACCTAAACTGCTGTTATGTCTGCTTAGAACAGAGAAATGTATGGAGTGCTGAGAGGAGCTTGGTCAATGAATTAATTATAGGAAACAACTCTCTACCTTAGGAGACATTCTGGCATCTGGGACCCATACTCAAAACCTTCATCATAAGTTTGAAAATGTCGATGGAATTCCATGATTTTACTCTTGTTTGTGGGAAAAAAATCTTTTTTAAAGAGTATATTCACGATGGCTGGATAAAGGAGAAGCCTACAAAGACATAAACACGTAACAAGTCATACCCAATAACAAAAAGTAGAAAGACATAGGATACAAAAAAAAGGCATTATTTTATAGCTATACATTAAAAAAAAAAATTAAAAAAAAAATTAGAGGTAAATAATAATATGTGACAGACTCTTTGGAGGAAAAGTCGCTTTTAAGAGGCTGTAATATTTGCTTACTGCGGTTAAGAGAATTTAGGGGTAACAGAAATGTTGTTGTTGGTAGGTGCAATCAAGTCAGTTCCGACTCATAGCGACCCTATGTACAACAAAACACTACCCAGTCCTGTGCCATCCTCACAATCCTTGCTATGCTTGAGCCCGTTGTGTCACTCCATCTCATTGAGGATCTTCCTCTTTTTCACTGACCCTCTACTTTACTAAGCATAATGACCTTCTCCAGGGCCTGATCCCTCCTGACAACATGTCCAAAGTATGTGAGACGTAGTCTCGCCATCCTTGCTTGTAAGGAGCATTCTGGTTGTACTTCTTCCGAGAGAGATTTGTTCATTCTTTTGGAAGTCCATGGTATATTCAATATTCCTCACCAACAACACAATTAAAAGGTGTCAATTCTTCTTCAGTCTTCTTTATTTATTGTCCACCTTTCATGTGCATACAAGGCAATTGAAAACACCATGGCTTGAGTCACCAGTATCTTAGTCTCCAAGGTGACATCTTTGCTTTTTAACACTTTAAAGAGGTCTTTTGCAGCTGATTTGCCCAATGCAATGCGTTGTTTGATTTCTTGACTGCTGTTTCCATGGACGTTGATTGTGGATCCAAGTAAAATGAAATCCTTGACAACTTAAATCTTTTCATCATGATTTTGCTTATTGGTCCAGTTGTAAGGATTTTTGTTTTCTTTCTATTGAGGTGTAATCCATAGTGAAGACTGTAGTCTTTGATCTTCATCAGTAAGTGCTTGAAGTCTTCTTTTAGCAAGCAAGGCTGTGTCATCTGCATATTGCAGGTTGTTAATGAGTCTTCCTCCAATCCTGACGCTCTGTTCTTCATATAGTCCAGCTTCTCAGATTATTTGCTCAGCATACAGACTGAATAGATGTGATGAAAGGATACAACCCTGACATGCACCCTTCCTGACTTTAAACCACACAGTATTCCATCATTCTGTTCGAAAGACTGCCCCTTGATCTATGTACAGGTTCCTCATGAGCACAATTAAGTGTTCCAAAATTCCCATTCTTCACAATGTTACCCATAATTTGTTATGATCTACACAGGTGAATACCTTTGCATAGTCAATAAAACGCAGTAAACATCTTTCCAGCATTCTCTGCTTTCAGCCAGGATCCATCTGACATCAGCAATGATATCCCTCATTGCATGTCCTCTTCTGAATCTGGCTTATATTTCTGGCAATTCCCTGACAATGTACAGCTGCAACCACTTTTGAATGATCTTCAGCGAAATTTTACTTGCGTGTGATACTTATTTCATCTGTATGCCCAGCAAATAATCTGAGAAGCTGGACTATGTGAAGAGGAATGGGGCATCAGGATTGGAGGAAGACTCAGTAACAACCTGTGATGTGCAGATGAAACAACCTTGCTTGCTGAAAGTGAAGAAGGCTTGAAGCACTTACTGATGAAAATCAAAGACTACAGCCTTCAGTACGGATTACACCTCAACATAAAGAAAACAAAAATCCTCACAACTGGACCAATAAGCAACATCATGATAAATGGAGAAAATATCGAAGTTGTCAAGGACTTCATTTTACTTGGACGCACAATCAACACACATGGAAGGAGCAATCAAGAAATCAAACTACGCATTATTGCATTTGGCAAATCTGCCACAAGACACCTCTTTAAAGTGTCAAAAAGCAAAGATGTCACCTTGAAGACTGAAGTGCGCTTGACCCCAGCCATGGTGTTTTTAATGCCCTCATGTACATGTGAAAGATGGACAATGAATAAGGAAGACTGAAGAAGAGTTGACGCCTTTGAATTATGGTATTGGCAAAGAATACTGCCAAAAGAATGAACAAATCTGTCTTGGAACAAGTACAGCCAGAACGCTCCTTAGAAGCAAGGATAGTGAGACTATGTCTCACACGCTTTGGACATGTTACCAGGAGGGATCAGTCCCTGAAGAAGGACATCATGTTTGGTAAAGTTGAGGGTTAGGGAAAATGATGAAGACCCTCAACAAGATGGATTGACATGGTGGCCACAACACTGGGCTCAGGCGTAACAATTGTGAGGATGGTGCAGGATCGGGCAGTGTTTAATTCAGTTGTACATAGGGTTGCTATGAGTTGGAACCAACCCGAGGGAACCTAACAATAAAAACACTAGAAATGTCAGGATCTCCTTCCCTCAAAGCTTCAAAGATACCTGAGTATTTGCTTTGTTTGGTTGTTGATACTGGACATTCTTAAAGTTTGGTTAATCATTTTTGTTTGTTTTCTTTCTTTCTTTCTGGACTGCTAATAAAACATTCATTGCGACTGTGTTCTATGAGCCAAAAGTATTTAATCTTGCCTTCAATAGCTTAGGAGTCCACTGAGATGGAAAAGTGTTCCAGGTAACTTCATTTTACCAAATCTCCTTACACATTTGGAGAATTTTCCTCACAGCCCCCATGTCAGCCCCTAATTTTGCCAAGAAGTTTCAGAACATGGCTCAGTACTCCAGGGCCCCCTCCACTGCCTTGTTCTGTCTCCTGGCACCTCCCCTCTAGAAGGAGGGCCACACTGACTTTGCCTCAGCTGCCTTATTATGTCTCACAAACATCTCCTGGACCTTTGTCATCAGCTTCATGGTTCTATTTTCTCTCTGTCCTCTTGATCTAAAAATCACAAACTGCACTGAATGGTTTATCAAAATTCTGATGGACGCGTGATAATCATGAGAGAAATTCATCTAGAGCATACACAATTGTATGGAATAGATAAAGAGAAATCGAGGTAAATCTATTACAGTGATTGTATTGGCTTATTTGATCACATTGGCTTGTTTTAGAAATGCTAAACTGAAAAAAACTACCCATCAATTAGAATTTAAAAGAGCAAAAAGCCTCTTAATAGCCTAGTCAGGTAGACTTCACTCACCAGATAACTTCAAAAATGCAATTGTTAGGCTTTACATTTTTTAATCTAAAAAGGCAAGATTAAATCATATTTATGCATCTATTTACCTTACTAAGTTGTTCAGATCCATTGTCCCATGAGTGCCTAAATTCTCCAGTTGTCCATGCAATTCTTCAGTCACTTGCTCATTGAATTGATAGAGGTTAAAAGTCCCCATTTTCCCTTTCATCACAATATAGAGTTTTTCATGAAGTGTGAAAAATATATTCTTTGGAATTGATGCTATAAAAACAGAAAACTATTTTCAAAATAAGCAACAATCTTGTTAAGCATACAGTCAATATATCTCTACTATTACTTGGTCAGTAGTGACTATAGCCAAGTGATACAGTATATAAATAAAACTTGAAAGATTCAACCAATCATATGAGGTAATAAAAGTCTAGAATAATTCATGTTAAAGATGGTCTATATGTGGGTGATTAAGAGTACCTCTGGGGAACACGAATCTGATGATTTTATTTCCATGTTTATAAGCTTTCACTGGCTTCCCATTCTTAACAATGCTTAGAAGGCCTTCCACCATCTTTCCAGCTCCCCGGTGGTATTTCCAGCCCCTTCCCACCAAATCTATATCCCATGTATACTAAAAACATATCCTTTTTTACGTATTCTAGAATTTTCAAAAGCTGCTTTTCCACTCAGAATATTTCCCACTTTATCAACTTCCCACACAACACACCCACAAGAGCAAGGCCCAAATTTCCCTGCTAAATTCTATTCATCCATTATGTGTTTTCTTGAATATTACTTTTTCCGGGAGGTCTTTTCTAACCCCACTAATAGTTTTTGCCCCATCATTAGGCATTCAAAACACATATTACTGTAATGTTGTCTTTGTCTTTCTAGCTGGTCTGAGCTCCCTGGTTTAAAGTACATGATATAAAGCTTACTACTCAGTCATTGCTTTATGAATACTGGTAGAATCATTGAACAAAAGAGTACATTAAAAACATACACACATCCAACTCTAGGGTTGTGGCTCTCAATTTTTTCTCACGTCCCAACTCATCAGCAACATACTGAAAATACAGCCCAGGCTGTTGTGTATACTCAATCCCTTTTTCTATCATAGTCTTCACACCAGGGTTAAGAATCTTTACAAACAAGACCTCAGTGGTAGTGCCAGGTCCATTTAACTGAAATTTGGTTAAGAAAACCAAGAAAATATCAACATAATCAGTTGGTTGTAATGATCCCTGTCTGAAGAAAGAATACGTTAAGTAAAGGGAGTCTACATAAAGTGTGTGTTTGTTTTTTTAGAGAGAGAGAATTCTGTTATGGCCAAAATTGCAGTGATTATGAAAGCCCTGAACAGAATATGTAAAGCAACTACTTGAGGACTCCAAAAAGTAAACAACAGCAGGTAGATTGAGGAGGGGAGTCAAACCTTTAAGAATGGTCAGTACAACAATGAGTTCTTTGCATTTTTCTCCCTCCTGTCTTAGTTACCTCAAAAGTGGGTAGCTTTAAAGAACAAAAATTAATTTTCTCACCATTTCAAAAAAAAAAATCAAACCCATAGCTGTCAAGTTGATTTCAATTCATAGGACCCTATAGGGCCGAGTAGAACTGTAGAACTGTCTCATAGGGTTTCCAAGGCTGTAAATCTTTATGGAAGCAGATGCCCCATCTTTCTCTCGTACAGCTGTTGGTGGGTTTGAACTCCTGACCTTTTGGTTGACAGTTGAGCACTTTAACTACTGTACCACCTAGGAGTCTGAATTCAGGGCTTGGCTTTGGGGGAAGGTCCTTCCTTGTTTATTTCCATTTTTAGTAGCTGCCAACAATCCTTGTAAATGAATCTGTCACGGTTGTCTGCCTTTCTCTTCTCCCTGGGTGTCCATTCTGTCCTTTTTATAACTCAGAAGTATCTAGATTTAGAGCCCACCCTATTCAGACATGAGCTAGTTAACATAACAAAGAAACCTTATTTCCCAAGAGAATCATATTTACAGATATAGGATTTCAACAGATATCTCAAGGGTCACAATTCAATCCATAACACCTTCTGTAACTCCAGCTTTGACTCTAAGGCAGATGGAATACCAGAAATACTCTGCAGATACAGACAGCAAAACCTCTCAGAGAAGCCCTCTCTGCAGTCAAGGGACAGGGAAAATGGGCCTTGCCTTGCAGACAGAGTGTAAGAAGAATCTCCATTTTCTTTTTTATTTCGTATTTTTCTGTTTCGGACCTGCTTCAAGGGTGGTCCCAGTTGCAAAGCTGCACTTCCACAGAAGTGACAGCAGGTGACAGGCACTTACTTAAAATCCTGAGAGAAAAAACATCTCCCTGGCCAGAGGAATTGGAAAAAGGAGCTCTCATGATACAAAGAGTGTTGGGGGAACCACACTATTCTTTTCCTCTCTTTTTAATGGCTGCTTCGCCTGAAACCAGCTCCAGTGACACAGAACTATACAACAGGAACAGGGACAAAAACTCTGAGAGAACCCCTCTCCTGCACTGGCTTTCTAGACAGGAGACTGGGAAAAGGGGTCCCCAGGGCCAGAGAGTAGAGGGGAAATCCCAGTAAAAGAAAGCTGGAAAAAGGGTTCCCTAATTCTTTGCGTGAACTATAAAACAAAGCCGAGGCTCTCACCCAAGACGTGCATATACGGAACAGAACCAAAACAACATAAACCAAAAAACAAAACAAAAACCAGACCCATTGCTGTCAGGTCGATTCAGACTCATAGCGGCCCTATAGGTCAGGGTAGAACTGCCCCACAGGGTTTCCAAGGAACAGCTGGTGGATTCGAACTGCTAACCTTTTGCTTAGCAGCCAAGCTCTTAACCACTGCACCACCAGGGCTCCAGCAAAGGCTTTTAAAAACTAAACTATGATATAAATCACCACCCGAATATCAGACTAAACCCCTGAGTGGCATGTGCATGGACCAGACCCAACAGCACTGCAGAAGTCTGAAAACTGAATTGATGCTGGAACTATAAAACGAACTTGCAGATTTAACACACCGAGTTGAATGCCCGCTGAAACAAAAATTCAATATCTTCCAGAGGCTTTTAATAGGACCCAAAGTCTCATAAACCCAGAGTCTTATTAAAAAAAAAAAAAATCTAAACTGCCTGGGATGTAATTAAAAATTACTCAACATATTGTTATGGATTGAATTGTATCCCCTATAAAAATATGTTGAAGTCCTTTACCCCCTACCTGTGACTGTGAACTTGTTTGGAAAGAAGAGTTTTCTTTTGTTATCAGGTAAATTAAAGGAGGTCATACCAAAGTAGGGTGGTTCCTAAACCTAATTCCTTCAGAGTGCTGCCTTATAAAAAGGGAAAACAAGCACAAAAACAGAGTCACACAGAGGTGGAAGATACCATGTAATCTGTCTACAAGTAAGAAACTCTAATAAATGTCTGGGGATATTAACAAGGCAAGATCTTCCCCAAAGCATTGCCCTGCCAATGCCCTGAATTCAGACTTCCAGCCTCCAGATCCCTGGTGGCACAATGGTTAAATCCTTGGCTGCTAAGTGAAAGGTTGGCGGCTCAAACTCACCCAGTGGCTCCATGGGAGAAAGAGCCGGAAATCTATTCCTGTAAGGGTTCCAAAAAAAAAAAATCCTTTGCCATCTACACAATTCTGACTCATAGTGACCCTACAGCACAGAAGCACAGAGTAGAACGGCCCCATAGGGTTTCCAAGGAGTAGCTGGTGGATTTGAACCAATGACCTTTTGGTTAGCAGCCAAGGTCTTAGCCACTGTGCCATCGAAGTTCTACTTTGTCACATGAGGTCACTACAAGTTCAAAATTGACTTGACAGCACTTAATAACAATAAGCTTCCAGAATTGTTAGAAAATAAATTTCTGTTCTTTAAAGCCATCCACCGTGTGATATTTTGTAATGGCAGCCCTAAGACACTAAGACAGAGTTTGGTACCAGAGGGTGGTAGTGCTGCCCTAACAAACACTAAAAAATGTGGAAGTAGCTTTGGAATTGGATAATGAGTAATCAGTAGAGGCTGGAAGAGTATGAGGCACTTGACATTAAAAGCCTAGATTGTCTTGAAGTGACGGACGGTAGAATTAGGATATTAAAAGTCATTCTGGTGAGGACTCAGAAAGTGATTCTGGTGAGAGCTATAGGGGAAGCTTCTATTATCATGAACAGAATATTGCTAGGAATGTGGATAGTAATGTGCTTCTGGTGAAGCCTTAAAAGTAAATAGGGAACATGTTACTGGACACTGGAGGAAAGGGGATCTGTATTATAAAGAGGCAAAAAACTTGGATGAATTATGTTTGAATGCTTTGTGGAAAGTAGAATTTGTCAGTGATGAACTTGGATATTTGACTGAGGAGATTTGTAAGTAAGATCCTGAAGGGGTATCATAGTTTCTCTTTCCTGCTTATAGTATAAAATGTGGGAGGAAAGAGAGAAATTGAGGAATGAACTGTTAAGTGAAAAGAAACCAGAACTTAAAGATTTGGAAAACTCTGTTGCAAAGATGAAGAAAGCATGCTCTGGAGAGGACACTAAGCCTGTGGCTGAACAACCATTTGCTAAAGAGATAAGGTGTGTGACCTAGTAATCCAATCAATCATGGCACCAGAAACGCTCCCAGTTTAGACTAAAGGGGAGAGACACAGCACAAAATTAAAGAAAGCTGTCTGCCTCCTGGAATTCCACAGGCAGGAAACAGGCTGATGGAGCTGCTTGACTGCAAACATCTATTGTTCTTCAAGAAAAGGAAAGGATGATCCTGGGAATAGTTCAGAGACCAGCAGAACTGCTAGTACAAGCCCAAAGGTGGTACTGCTGTTCCCTCAGTTTCAGAGGGTGGGGCTGCCATCTAGGTTTCAGAGGGTGAGGTCATTATCCAGATGTGCCTTGAGATCAAATGAAATTTGCCCTGCTGGGTTCAGACTTCCTTGAGACCTGTGACCTCTTCTTTTCCTTCTATTTCTCCCTTTTAAATGTGAATGTCTACCTCATGCCTGTTCCACAGCATACTTTGGAAGCAGATAACTTACATTTTAGGTTCCACAGGCCCAAAGATGGTAAGGAATTTTGCCCAGGATGAACCATACCCAGATTCTCATCCATACCTGATTTAGATGATTCCGAACATTAGATTTTGGACTTGATTTTGGAGTTGATGCTGGAATAGGTTAAGACTTTTGGCAATGCTGGGATGAGATAAATATATGTTGCACATAGGCAGGACATGGATTTTGGGGAACCAGAGGGCAGACTGTTATGGACTGAACTGTATCCTTCCAAAAGATATGTTGAAGTTATAAGCCCTGCACCTCTGAATTTGACCTTGTTTGGAAATAGGATTTTTCTTTTGCTATTAGTTAAGTTAAACAAGGTCATACTGGAGTAGACCCAGACCCAGAGTAGGCCCTAAACCCAATGCCTTCTGAATGGTGTCTTATAAAAGGGGAGACTTCTAGGGAATATACTATATAAGGATCTGCCTACAACCTAAGGAATGCCAGTAAATTCCGGGGGTTACTGACAAAGAAGGATCTCCCTCCTGGAACCAACAGAGAGAGAAAGAGCATAGCCCTGTGACACCTTGAATTAGGATTTTTAGCTTACTGAACTGTTATAAAATAGATTTTTGTTCTTTAAAACCATCCAATTTGTGGTATTTTGTTTCAGCAGCCCTAAGAAGCTAAGATACGTATAAAGAACAAAAAAATTTACATTTGTCTAGAGAATGTCAATCAACACATGCTGACTATAAAATGATTTGGACAAAGGCTTCAAAGTAACTATTAGAATGATCTTCCATGAGGCAAAGATAGACACTTTAGAAATATAAAGAAAAGGTCCTTAGCGGAAAAACAGAAACTATATTTTTGAAAAAAGGAAATTTCAGACCCGAAAAATACAATGTTGAGAATATAAAATTCACTGGATGAGCTTAACAGCAAAATGGCAGAGAAAAATCAGTGAACTGAAAAATAGACTAATATATATTATAAAGTCTGAAGAATACAGAGAAAGGAAGATTAAAAAAAAAAAAAGAACAAAGCCTCAGGAAACTGTGGGACAACATCAATGGAGAAAAGATAGGCTTTTAACAGATGGTGTTGGAACAATTAGATGTTCATATGCAAAAACATGAGCCACGACTTACACCTCACACCTTACACAAAAACTAACACAAAATGAACCATAACCATAATTGTAAAATGTAAAACTATAAAATTTTTAGAAGTATACATAGGAGTAAAAATCATGTGACTTTGGCTTAAGAAAAGTGTTAAACTTGACACTTAAGCGTGACTCTTTAAAAATCGTAAATTGGACTTCATTAAAATTTAAATTTTTCTTCTGTGAAAAACAGTTTGGGAAATGAAAAGTTAAGCCAGAGACTGGCAGAAAATATCTGCAAATCATATAGCTGACAAAGAATTTGTTTTCAGAACATATAAAGAATTCTCAAAACTCAACAAGAAGAAAACAAAAAACTCAGTTTTTAAAATGAGCAAAATATCTTAACAGAAATATATACAGATGCCAAGTAAGCATATGGTTCACTGTCATTACTCACTATAGAAATGCAAATTAAAACCATAATGAGATACCACTACATCCTATTAAAACATCTAAAAAAAATTTTTTTTAATTAATAAACTGACAATAACAAGTACTAGAAAGGATGGGGAGCGATTAGAACTTTCATACACTGTTGGGTGGAAGTACAAAATGGTACAGCCACTCTGGGCAACAGTTTGGTAGTTTCTTACAACGTTAAACATACATGTGCCCTATGAACCAGCAGTCTTACACCTAGGTATTTTTAAAAAATGAAAACTTGCGTTCACACAAATACCTTTATGCAAAGATTTGTAGCAACATTATTCATAATTGCACAACATGGAAAGAACTCAAATGTCCTTTAGCAGGTGAACAGATAAACAAGATGTGGCATTTCCATACAGCAGAATACTACTCAGCACTAAAAAGGAAAGGGCTGCTGATACACACAACAGCACGGATAAATCTCAAATGTGTTAAGCTGAGTGAACTAAGTCAGACTCAAAGATTTTATCTGTATGATTCCATTTAAATGACATCTAGAAAAGGCAAGCTATAGGGATGGATAGCACATCAGTGCTTGCCAGCAGTTACGGGTGAAATGAGGGTTTGTCTACAAAGGGGCAGCATGAGGGAATTTTTTAGAATAATGGAACTGTTCTGTATCCTGCTTGTGGTGGTGCTGAAACAACTGTGCATTTGTCAAACTCTGAAGTCCAACGTAGTTTTTTTTCATGCAACATACTGTTTTTTGTTTTTGTTTTTGTTTTTAATGCAAGCAAGGAGAAAAAATAATCATTCTTCTTAGTCATTAATAGCTTTTAAAGCAAACTTTTTTGTCTTAATGGCAAGAAATGCACAAGAGGTTACATGAAAAGAAAAACCCGAGAGGAAAGAAAGAAAAGGAAAGCAGAGAGAAAGAAGCCCTACACAGTAGAAGCAACCACAGCCATTGTGAAACGAGAGAAAAGAGCCAGGCATAAAATGAACCAGCTCTGCATTCCTGGAAGGACAGAGAGCCTCAGCACACATGTTTACAGTCTGAGAAGAAATAATGATGGCCATACTGGAAGCACGCTGATCATTTCAATCTAGCAGTCTATGAAGATGAAGAATTGTGAAAGGGCAAGCCGAGCCCTGCTTACCTTAATGGCCCTATGGAACATGTCAGGAAATGCCATAGTAAAGGGCTTATCAAGCAGTGGAATTCTACTTTCAGGAAGCAGAGTAGCAACATGTAATTAAGCCAAGAGCTGTTGCCTGTACAACAGTGTATGTACAAGCAGGAGAAGAGTGTTAGCATTATTTTGGGAGCTGAAACATGATACAGGTCCCAAATATTCTCCGAAGAAAAAATCAGAGAGCTGACCTCATCTTTTACATATGGCTAATTGAAATCTAAATTTATTATGTTGCCAATGGTTTATTTTTCAATGTCCAGACAAACTCATCATATAATCTTCCCCCCATCCCTACCCTCAAGAATAAAATAATGAGCCCCTGTCTTTCTTGGTTGAGGAGCGAGAACATAATTTTTATATAAAACAATGCTTGGATTCCAATGTTGTATTTCAAATGAACTATCTAAAAAAATTCTTTACCTGTACGATAAATGGGCTCTTGCACTGCTAGTTCAAAATTTACTTTTTTGGAATTTAGAAACACATCAATTCCCTCTTCTTCAGTAACAAAGGTCATTCGTTTTCCCACAACAAAGACTGTAAATATTGGTCCGTACTGAAATAAAACACATAAACACAGATCATATTAGTAAGCATTTCTGATAAATAAATTACTGTGATATGGGTTATGTTTATTCTCCTCAAGAATCCCAATGATGGAAGAGGTTCAATATGGCACCTTAGATACACGCACTGTAATTACCCCCTGACAACAAAAACTCGAGAAACTAAATAAAACAGACACAAAGAATGACCTCAGGTCCCAGAGCATCAAACGGAGAGTTGAAGAAACAGATTGAACACCAACTGGAAGGAGAAGAAGAACGAGGTCACCAGGAAAAGAGATTTGCAGATGGACCACACGCTCCCTGTTGGCATGGAGCAGCATGGCCATTTTGAGATGGGATCGAACAACCCTAAGTGAGGGACCCAGGAAACAAGCGCAAAGAGAGCATAGCTAGCGATAGAGATTCTGTGAAAAAAAACTCAGAAAGAAAAGCCATGGTGGGCAGGACATGGCCAAAGATGGGGCAACCCTGGGGCGGGGGGGATGGGTGCGGAGCACAGGAGTGGTATAGCTTTGAAACCAGGGAACCATGGGGAAGTGCTTCTAGAGCAAGCAAAACAGATCGAGTCATTGGAGCCTTAGAGGAGAAAGTGTAGACAGGAACTGCACATTTACTGGGAAGTAAAGGGAAAGAACAGAGTTCTAGCCTTTCTAGTGTGTGTGACAGAGGGAGCTAGGAATTACCACAGGAACTACTTGTTGGTGGAGGCACCTGGCTATTTACATAGGACCCACCCAGCAAAAAGTCAACACACAGAGTAACAACTAGAGCCACTCCCCCAAATCTAGCCCTGTGGAAGCAGTCACCCCACCCGTCATCTGCGTTAGGGTGTGTCCTGAGGAACAGACAGACAGAATCAAGGTGTGCAAGCCTGGCCATACCCCACCATCCCCTCCCTGAGGCACAGGAGTCCTGCATGGACCTGTGCAAGCCTGGCCACACCCACCACTTCCTCCCTGAGGCACAGGTGGCTCTCACTTATATGCCCAAGGCACAGGGGTCCTGCGGGGACATGCGAAAGCCTGGTCTAGCCCACCACCCCCTCCCAGAGGTGCAGGCTGCTCATACTTGCTTGTGCAAGCCTGGCCATACCCAGCATCTCTGCCCACTTGCACACCCAAGCCTGGTTCTGCCCACCACACCCTCCTGGAGGCACAGGCTGCCTGTACTTGCTCAAGCAAGCCGAGGCCTGCTCGCCACCCCTTCCCTGAGATACAAGAGACCCTAGCCGATGTAGTCAAGCTCATCCATGCCCACTACCCCTCCCCAAGGTGGCCTGTTCTGAATGGCACAAACCTGGCCATGCATACCACCCCTCCCTGACATACAGGAGGCTCTAGCTGATGGATGCAAACCTGGCCAAGCCAGCCCATCAACTTTCTCTGAGGCCCAGGAGGCCAGCTTTGAAGGGCACAAGCCTAGCCATGCCCACCACCCCTCCCTGAGGCACAGGAGCACTGCACAGGCATGGTACAAGCCCAGCCACACCCACCACCCCTGAGACACAGGTGGCTAGCTCTCAAGTACACAAGTCTAACCATGCTGTGATGGTTAAGATTGTGTGTTAACTTGGCTGGGCCATGATTCTCGGTGTTTTGGCAGTCGTATGATGTTGTAGTCACTTCCCTGTTGAGATGTGATATGTGATCACCCTCATGATGGAATCTGCTATGAGTACCCAACCCACTGAAGGAGTTTCCTTGGGTGTGTGGCCTGCGGCAAGTGTGGATGGACATTCTGGCAGGACTCGGGGACTTTTGCTCATTCTGGATCCTACAGCTGGCTCCTATTTGTCGGACCTCTGGTTCTTGGGACTTGAGCTAGCAACTTGCCTGCGGTCTTGCCTACTGATCTTGGGATTCGTTGATCTTTGCAGCCTGTGAGCAGGAGCCCTGCTCTCCGACCTGCCGATCTTGGGTTCACCAGCCCTTACACAGCTACATGAATCAGGAGAAGCCTCTTTCCTGACCCACGGACTTGGGATGTTTTAGCCTCTACAACCATGTGAGCCATTTCCTTGACATAAATCTCTCTCTCTATATATATTTACACACTTTACTGGTTTTGCTTCTCTAGGGAACCCAGCCTAAGATACATGCCCATCACCCCTCCCAGAAGCACAGGCAGCCCATGCTAGTGCCCCACAAACCCAGCCACATCCATCACCCCTCCTTGAGGAGCAAACCATCTGTGCGAACCCAAGCCAGCCCCTTCTACCCACAGACCCCTACCAGAGGAGCAGGACTGCATGCCCTCCCCAGCTACACAGCCCCTGGCAGTGTGGGACTCCATGCCCTGTCCTATCAACCTCCACCCAGTTGAGTGGGACTCTGTTCCCTGCTGTGCTGACAACGACCCACCTCAACCTGGCTACGTGAAATTATGTGCCCTTACCAGCTGCCTATCTCTCAGCTGAGTGGACTCCACGACCTCCCCTACTGACCCATCCCTGGTGTATGAGCCTCCACGCTCTATCCTGCATGTCCCTCCCTGTGCCCCATCTTGTGCTTCAGGGGTCACATCGACTGCTCTTGGCAACTCAAAGGGAACTCATTATCTGTCAAGAGCTGTGAAAGGATTTTGACCAGCTGACACCTGGTATCTCACATCAGGGAAAAGGCTTGATTGTACACTAAAAAGCAATGCTCTAAAGAGAAATCATACATGCCTAACAACATAAGAGTACGGAATGTGTGTGACTCAACACACCCGCCAATGAGAAGAAAGCACACCTAGTCAGCCGACAGCCCCAAGCCCGTGTAGAGACCAGATATCAGGCAGCTCCATAGTCATACAAATACTATAAGACAATATCAATTAAAACAATACAAGGAAGATAAGCACCATAAAAAGAAAGGGAAGAAGCTAAGCTACAGATATACCAAAACAAAAAGCAAAACATAAATACGATAAAGAAATACATAAACAAATATAACAGAACCTTAATGCCTTGAAGACACCAATCACAAATCATATAAAGAAATGGGATACGACGGCTCAGGTAAATGTGCAAAATAAAGGGATGGAAATCATTGCCGAGGAGGAACTGATAGTAAAGCTACCTGACAAGGAATTGATATTTAGGTTCCTCCAAGAGATCAAGGAAAACAGGAAAAAAAAAAAAAAAACACTAGAAGAATTCAGGAAAATAACACAAGAACAAAATGACAAATTCAATAGAGAAATAGAAACCATACTACAACTCAATGGACATAGTACACTTGAATCAAGGGAAGAAAGAACCAGTGAATTAGAGGGAAAATTCCTTGATACTAATTTTTTTTGAGGAACAATCAGAAAAAAAGAATGAAGAAAGTCTAAGAGTTATGCTGTACACCAACAACAGGAACAATTTACGCATCATAGGAATTCCAGAAGAGGAGAAAAAAGATGTACAGAGAGAATTTTGAAAGATGTATTTACAGAAAACTTCCAAATATCATGAAAGACAAGAAGGTTTCCAGTCAAGGAGCTTAACAAACTCCATATAGGATAAAGCCAAAAAGAAATCCACCAAGGGATATCATAATCGAACTTTCCAAACCAAAGAGAAATAATTCTGACAGCAGATTGTAAAAAACAAAATATCACTGACAAACAGGCACCAGTGGGACTAAGCATTGATTTCTTATCAGAAACTGTCTTAGACTGGGTTCTCTAGAGAAACAAAACGAATGAAGCATATGTATATGCATGGAGCCAGAGAGAGATTTATATCAAGGAATTGGCTCACACGACTGTAGAGGCTGGAAAGTCCCAATCCATGGGTCAGGCATCAGCCTAAGGGCTTCTGACTCGTGCAGCTGGAGGGGCTGACAAACCGAAGCCGCTGGCTTAAGTCTCATGAACTGGAGATAACATGATGATGAGCCAAATGCAGGATCCAGAGCACAGCAAAAGCAAGTGAGCTTTTTCAGAAAGTCCATATATATCAGATGCAGGCCATGCCCCTAAGGAAACTCTCTTTCAACTGATTGGCTGCTCACAGCAGATCACATGGGGATGATTACATTATATCAGATCTCATAATGGAGGTGATTACATCATTACATAAACAGCAAATTACATCATAACTGCCAAGCCACCAAGAATCATGGACAGCCAAGTTGACACACAATCTTATCCATCACTGTCCAACCCCTGTCAACCTGGCACCTGTACACTACTCCTTAAACCATATATAATCTCTAAATAAAGACAATTATAGTCATACTTGCGTTTAACATGATACAACTAACAAAGGTGCAACCAAAAACATACGAGCCCTGTCTACATCTTATATTTTATGAGTGAAGAAAACAAAAATATTTGATGCACACATACAAGAGAGAAATACTCATAAAAATTACAGCCCTCATTTCTGTAACTGGTCATGTGGTCATAGCTGGTATTTAAAACAAAACAAAACAAAAAACATAGAACTACCTTATTCCACCACCTATTTTGTATTCCTTTTACCCTCAGCAAGCACCTCAGCTGGTCATGGCTCTTTGCCTGGTGGCGTGGCCCAAACCTTCATTCCTGAAGGGTCTAGGCCATTAGTAGTCGTGTTGGAATTGGATTGCTGTATTTTTCCATTGGCTTTAATCACAGTACATGGTAGTACTAAGAGATGCTTAAGGGATCTTCTGCATTCCAGACATATTCTTCTTCACCTCCATTATGTAATATCAATCCAATTTCTGCTTGACAATCAGGATCAATCACACCTGAGAATATGGTAACTCCTTTCTTTGTCTATTGATCCAGAGGCATAAGGAGCCCAGAGTTGCTGGGTAGCATTTTTAATTTCCAGTTCAATAAAATCAGTGATATGCCTCTAGGTGGGTGCATTCCTCACTTTGGAACTAAGACCTCTAGACCTGAAAAGCATAAGGTTGCAGGGACAGGGAGGAAAAATTTTCCAAGTGGGTCACTAGGAGTTATAGTGAGTAAGGCCACTCTCATCTCCACCGTTGATTCTTGGACCCATGAATCCTTGCTGTGGGAGAAACACCATACATTAGACACTGATTTAAAGCATACACGGCCTTCTGGAGAACACTGCCCCAAGCCTGCAAGGTATTGCCACCTAGTTGGCACTGTAATTGTGTCTATAGAAGGCCGTTCCATTGCTCTATCAAGCCAGCTACTTCAGAATGATGGGGAATATAGAAAGACCGGTGAATTCCGTGAGCACTGGCCCACTGCAGCACTTTGTTTGCTGTGAAGTGAGTCTCTTTATCCAAGGCAATGCTGTGTGGGATACCACGATGGTGGATAAGGCATTCTGTAAAACCACAGATGGCAGTTTTGGCAGAAGCACTGCTTCTTTTACTGCATGCAGGGAAAGCAGGTCCATATCCAGAGTAAGAGTCTATTTCAGTAAGAACAATACGTTGCCTTTTCCATAATGGAAGCAGTCCAATGTAATCGACCTGTCACCAGGTTCCTGGCTGATCACCTCAAGGTATGGTGTCATATCAGGGATTCACTGTTGGTCTCTGCTGCTGGCAGATTGGGCACTCAGCAGTGGCTGTAGCTAAGTCGGCCTTTGTGAGTGAAAGTCCATGTTGCTGAGCCCATATATAACCTCCATCTCTGCCACCATGGCCCCTTTGTTCATTAGCCCATTGGGCAATGACGAGAGTGGCTGGGGAAAGAGGATGAGTGGTTTCCACAGAACGCATCATCCTATCCACTTGAATCTTAAAATCCTCCTCTGCTGAGGTCACCCTTTGGTAAGCATTCACGTGAGACACAAATATCTTCACTTCTTTGGCCCATTCAGAGAGATTTATCCACATACCTCTTCCCCATACCTCCTTGTCTCCAATTTTCCAATCATGTTTCTTCCAAGTCCTTGACCATCCAGCCAAACCATTGGCCACAGCCCATGAATCATTATACAATTGCACATCTGGCCATTTCTCCATCCATGTAAAGTGAACCACAAGATGCACTGCTCAAAGTTCTGCCCACTGGAAAGATTACCCTTCACCACTGTCCTTCAAAGAGGTCCCAGAAAGGTTTGCAGTGCTGTGGCTATCCACTTTCAAGTGGTGCCTGCATATCGCACAACACCATCTGTAAACCAGGCATGAGTTTTCTCTTCTTCAGTCAACTGATCATAAAGAGCTGCCCATTAGGCCACAGGTGCCTCCATTATAGTTGTGGGAGGAGTCAGATGCAATAACTTATCCTTCACTTGAGAAGGAATATCTCAAAAAGCCCCATGCCACTGGACCCCTAGAAATTTCACTGAGGTGAAAGGCACCTGAGTTTTTGTCAGGTTAATTTCCCACACTCTCCCACGCAAGTGTTTTACCAATAATCCAGAATCACTGAAACTTCTTCTTTACTAGGTCCAATCAGCATAATGTCATCAATGTAATGGACCAGTGTGGTGTCTTGAGGAAGAGAAAGGTGATCAAGGTCCCTGTGTAAGAAATTATGACACAGGGCTAGAGAGT
Source organism: Loxodonta africana (assembly GCF_030014295.1). Taxonomy (NCBI): domain Eukaryota; kingdom Metazoa; phylum Chordata; class Mammalia; order Proboscidea; family Elephantidae; genus Loxodonta; species Loxodonta africana. The sequence continues at coordinate 109,723,461 of NC_087342.1, forward strand.
TGATATGCCCTTAAGGTAGCATCAAAACAAACAGAAAAACAAAAAAATCCATTGCTGTCAAGGCAATTCCAACTCATAACAAGCCTATAGGATAGAGTAGAATTGCCCCATAGGGTTTCCATGGAGTGGTTGGTGGATTCTAACTGCCGACCTTTTGGTTCTTAGAGGAGCTCTTAACCACTGCACCACTAGGGCTCCTGAGATAGGACAGCGAAGGTATATTGCTGGCCTTGCCAGGTGGGTGCAAGCTGCTTCTCGTGGGCCTTCAAAACAGGAATGGAGAAAAAGGCATTAGCCAGATTAACAGCTTCATACCAGGTACCAGAAGATACATTTGATCAAGCACTGAAACCACCAACAGCAGCTGCAGTTAGCGCCACCACCTCATTAGGTTTTTGATGATCCACTGTCATTCTCCAAGATCCATCTGTTTTCTGCACAGGCCAAATAGGTGAGTTGAATGGGGATGTGGTGGGAATCCCCACCCCTGGATCCTTCAAGTCCTTGATGGTGGCAGTATTCTCTGCAATTCCTCTGGGAATGTGGTATTGCTCTTGATTCACTATTTCCCTAGGTAGGGGCAGTGCTAATGACTTCCACTTGGCTTTTCCTACATAATAGCCATTACTTTAATTGTCAGGAATCCAACATGGGGGTTCTGCCAGTTGCTGAATATATTTTTTTTCCAATTATGCATTAGGAAACTGGGGAAATCAATACAGGGTGTGTTCCAGGATCCACTGGACCCACTCTCAGATAAACCTGAGCTAATACTCCCCTAATAACCTGACTTCCATATACTCCCACTTTGACTGATAGGCCACAGCGACATTTTTGGTCACCTAGAATTAGTGTGTCAGTTCAGAGCCAGTATCCAGTAATCCCTGAAAAATCTGATTATTTCCTTTTCTCCAATAAATAGTCACTCTCATAAAATGCTATAGATCCCTTTGGGGAAGGCTGGGAGAAAGATTAAGAGCGTAAGTTCTTGGCAGTGTAGTGGGGGCCTTCCTCAAAGGGACTCGGCCTCTCCTTCATTCAAGGGGTTGTGGGTCTTTAAAGTTGCTCAAGTCTAGGGACTGATTGAGCGGCTCTGACTCTCTATTCTGGTGATTTGAGTTAGACTGCCATTCACTTGACCTAGTATTCTTCCACTTGTACAGATATTTAGTAGATTACCTATCCATTTCCCTCCTAGGGACACCATAACTAAGTAGCCAACTCCATAACTTCATATGAGTCAGACTATTGTGATTACTGCTTTGAGTTCACTGTCCATTACGGTAACCACAGTCACCTTGTCTTTGTCGACTGAGTGCTGCCACTTAGCCCCATACACCACAGGGTCCGATCAGCCTCATTGTAGTTAGGTGTCTTAATTCAGTTAGGGCAGCTCCCACTACCAAATCTGACTTACATAAAATAGCAATTACTGCAGTTATCAAGGATGCTGGGGCTCCCTTCATAAATTTGTTCCTCACTATTGTGTGGGTCTGTGAGTCTAAAATGCTAAGTCCACTATAACACGCCAATGACTTCTGCATTGCAAATACCTTTTTAAACCAACATTCATGCGACTATACACATGGACCTCACCAGATGGAATACACAGGAATCAAATCATCTACATCTATGGCAAGAGATGGCAGAAAAGTTCAATATCATTAGTTAGAACAAGGCCAGGGGCTGATTGTGCAACAGACTGGAATTGACGGTATACCAATCGAGATGTTTTAACAAACAGATGTAGCCCTGGAAGTGCTCACTCATCTATGCCAAGAAAATTGGAAGACAGCTACCTGGCAAACTGACTAAAAGAGATCCATATTTATGCCTATTACCAAGAAAGGTGATACAACAAAATGCGGAAATTATTAAACGGTATCATTAATATCACATGCAAGCAAAATTTTGCTGAAGATCATTCAAAAGTGGCTGCAGCAGTATATTGACAGGGAACTGCCAGAAATTCAGGCCAGATTCAGGAGGAGATTCAGAACCAGGGATATCATTGCTGATGTCAGATGGATCTTGGCTGAAAGCAGGGAATATCAAAAAGATGTTACCTGTGTTTTATTGACTACACAAAGGCATTTGACTGTGTGGACCATAACAAATTACGGATAACATTGCGGAGAATGGGAATCCAAGAACACGTAAGCATGCTCGTGAGGAATCTGTACATGGGTTAAGAGGCAGTCGTTCAAACACAACAAGGGGATACTTGATAGTTTAAAGTCAGGAAAGATGTGTGTCGGGGTTGTATCTTTCACCGTACCTACTCAATCTGTATGCTGAAAAATAATCCAAGAATCTGTATTATATGAAGAAGATTGGGGCATCAGGATTGGCGGAAGACTCATTAACAAACTGTGTTACGCAAATGACACAACCTTGCTTGCTGAAAGTGAAGAGGACTTGAAGCACTTACTGATGAAGATCAAAGACCACAGCCTTCAGTATGGATTACACCCCAACATAAAGAAAACAAAAATCCTCATAACTGGGCCAATAAGCAACATCATGATAAATACAGAAAAGACTGAGATTGTCAAGGATTTCATTTTACTTGGATCTACAATCAACACCCATGAAAGCAGCAGTCAAGAAATCAAAATATGCATTGTACTGGGCAAATCTGCCATAAAACACCTCCTTAAAGTGTTAAAAAGCAAAGATGTCACCTTGAGGACTAAGGTGCACCTGACCCAAGCCGTGGTGTTTACAATCACCTCATATGTATGCGAAAGCTGGACAATGAATAAGGAAGACTGGCAAAGAATTGACACCTTTGAATTGCAGTGCTGGCGAAGAATATTGAATATCCCACGGACTGCCAAAAGAATGAATAAATCTGTCTTGGAAGAAGTATAACCAGAATGCTCCTTAGAAGCAAGGACGGCAAGACTGTGTCTCACATACTTTGGACATGTTGTCAGGAGGGATCAGTCCCTGGAGAAGGACATCATGCTTGGTAAAACAGAAAAAAAAAAAAATTTTTTTTTTTTTTTGAAACAGAGGTTCAGCGAAAACAAGGAAGACCCTTGACGAGATGGATTGACACAGCGGCTGGAACAATGGGGTCAAGCATAGCAACAATTGTGAGGATGGCACAGGATCAGGCAATGTTTCGTTCTGTTGTGCATACAGTCGCTATGAGTGGGAAGCAACTTGAAGGCCCCTAACAACAACAACATTTCCACGGTATGGTCGCAAGGCAGTTTAAACAATCACCTCATATGCATGCAAAACCTGGACAATGAATAAGAAAGACCAGCTGACACCTTTGAATTGCGGTGTTGGCGAAGAATATTGTTTAAAAATTGTTGAAAGACATTTGGTTTCTTTTCAGGTTTGGTATATTATAATGAAACCGCTATAAAAATCCATATGCAGGTTTTTTCATGAACATTAGTTTTCACTTCTTTGGGAAAAATGCCCAGGAGTGTTACTTGCTGAGTCATATAGTAATTGTATGTTTACTTGTTTAAGAAACTGCCAAAATGTTTTCCCAAGAGGCTGCACCACTTTACATTCCCACCAGCAATGTTGAGTGATCTTTCTTCTCTGCAACCTCACTAGCATTTGCTATAGTCACTACTTTTTTATTTTAGCCTATCTGATAGGTATGAGTGACATCTCATTGTGGTTTTAATTTTCATTTCCCTAATGGTTAATTTGTGCTGTTGTACGTAGGGTCACTAGGAGTCAGAACAGTGGTTAATGATGTTGAACACCTTTTCATGTGTTCATTTGCCATCTATATATTCTTTCTGGTGGAACGTCTGTTCATGTTATTTGCCCATTTTCTAATTGGACTGTTTTTCACTTTTGAGTTTTGAGAGTTCTTTATATATCTTAGGTACTAGTCCTTCCTCAGGTATGTGCCTTGAAAATATTTCTCCCAGTCTGTAGTTTGCCTTTTGGTCCTGTTAACAGGGTCTTGCATAGAGAAAAAGTTTTTAATTTTAATGAGGTCCAATGTATCATTTTTTACTTTTATGGATCATGCTTTTGATGTCAAGTCTAAGAACTACTGCTTAGCCCTAAATCATGAAGATATCCTCCTACAACTTTTTCTAAAGTTTTAGTTTTATGTTTTAAACTTAAGTCTATGATCTATTTTGAATTAATTTTTTATAAGGTGTGAAACATAGGTTGAGGGTTTTGTTTTGTTTTGTTTTGTTTTGCCTATAGTGTCCAATTGCCCCATCACCATGTGTTGAAAAGGCAATCTTCCTTTCACTGAATGTTCCTGCACTTTTGTCAAAAATTACTTGGGCATATTTGTGTGGATCCTTACCTGGGTTCCACATTCTGTTCCACTGACTTTTGTGTCTATCCCTCTGCCAAGACCATATAGTCTTGATTACTGTACCTATATAATGTTTTGAAATTGAGTAGTACGATTCCTCTTAATTAATTCTTCTTTTCCAGAATGAGTTTAGCTATTCTATCCAGTTCCTTTGCTTTTCCATGTCATTTAAAAATAATATTGTATGTATCTATAAAAAAAAAATCTTGCTGAGAATTTTAAAGGTTTGCATTAAACCTATATATCAATTTGAGTACTGATGACATCTTTACTATGTTGAGTTTTCCAATCCATGAACACTGTATGTCTCCCCATTTATTAAGATCTTTGATTTCTTTCATCAGCATTTTGTAGTTGTAGTTAAATTTATGCTGAAGTATTTATATTTTTGAATGATTGTAAGTGGTTGTATCTTTAATTTTAGTTTCCACAAGTTTATTACTAGTATGCAGCAATGCAATTGATTTTTTATGTTGGCATTGTATCCTGGGACCTTGCTGAACTCACAATCAGTTCTAAGAAGTTTTTTATTCCTTCAGGTATTTCACATAGACAGTATGTCACATATGTCATGTGCAAATAGGTGCAATCTTATTTCTTTATTTCTCATCAGTGTGTCTTTTATTTCCTTTCCTTGCTTTCTTGCAATGGTTAGAACTTCTAGCACTATGCTGAATACCAATGGTGACAGTAGACATACTTGCCTTGATCCCAGTCTTAGGGGGGAAGCATTTAATCTTTGACCTTTAAGTATGTTAATTATAAACTTTTTGTAAATGTTCTTTATCAAGTTGAGGAAGTTACTCTACTTTTCTGAGAGTTATCATGAATGGGTGTTGAATTCTTCCAATTTTTTTTGTATCAATTGATATGATCATGTGCCTTTTCTTCTTTATCCTAGTAATTTGCTGGATTACACTGATTTTGAAATATTGAACCAACCTTGTATCCCTGGAATAGGCCCACTTGGACTTGGAGTATATAATTCTTTTTATATGTTGCTGAATTCTATTTGCTGATATTTTGTTAAAGGCTTTTGTATCCATACTCATGAGGAATATTGATCTCTAGTTTTCTTCTTTTGTGCAATCTTTTTAGTGTGGTATCAAGGTAATACAAATTTTGTAAAATGGATTCCGAAGTGTTCTCTTCTACTTCCTGGAAGAGATTGTGTGGAACTCACATTAATTATTCTTTAAACATTTGGTATAATTCTCCAGTAAAGCCACCTGGGCCTGGAAATTTCTTTTTTTGAATTTTTAAATTATTAATTTAATTTCCTTAATAGTTACGGGGCTATTGAAATTATGTAGTTCATACTGAATGAGTTGTGGTAGTGTCACGGACTGAATCACGTACCCCCAGAAATATGTGTATCAACTTGGTTAGGTCATGATTCCTAGTATTGTGTGGTTGTCCTCCATTTTGTGGTTATAATTTTATGTTGAGAGGATTAGGATGGGATTGTAACACCAACCTTACCCAGGTTACTTCGCTGATCTAAGTTTCCCTGGGTTGTGGCCTGTACCACCTTTTATCTCTCAAGAGATAAAAGGAAAGGGAAGCAAGCAGAGAGTCGGGGACCTCATACCACCAAGAAAGCAGTGCCAGGAACAGAGCGTGTCGTTTGGACCTGGGGCCCCTGTACCTGAGAAGCTCCTCAGCCATGGGAAGACTGAGGACAAGGACCTTCCTCCAGAGCTGGCAGAGACAGAAAGCCTTCCCCTGGAGCTGATACCCTGAATTTGGACTTGTAACCTACTAGGCTATAAGAAAATAAATTTCTCTTTGTTAAAGCTATCCACTTGTGTATTTCTGTTATGACTAAGACAGGTAGTTTGTAATTTTTTTTTTTTTTTAGGAATTGGTCCATTTCATCTAAATTGTTAAATTTACATGTATTGAGTTTTTTGTAATATTCCCTTACCATTCTTTATACTTACCATACAATTTAGTCATTTCACTTCTAGGTATTTTCCAAGAGAAAGGGAAACATATGTCCACTCAAATATTTACACATGAATGTTCACAGCAGCTTTATTCATAATAGCCCCAAACTAAGCAATTCAAATGCTCACCAAGAGGTGAACAAAACGTGATAACCACAATGTGGTATACCCACACAGGAGAATGCCACACAGTAATAAAAAGTAATGAATGATCTATGCATGTAACGTGGATGAATGTCAAAATCATTATACTTATGCAAGAAACAAGACACAAAAGAGTAACATACAGTATGATTCCATTTATAAGACATTCTAGAAAATGCAAGCTAGTTAATTGTGACAAAAAGCCCATCAGTGGTTGCCTGGGGCCATGTGTAGAAGGAGAGATGAATTGCAAAGAAGCACAAAGAATCTTTTTGTGGGTAATGAAACTGTTCTGTATCTTGATTGTGGTGGTGGTTTCCTGGGTATAAAAATATGTTCAAAACTCATCAAATTGTACACCTTAAACAAATGCAGCTTATTGTTCATAAAATATGCATTGCATCAATAATATAAAAAATCTTCCTGCAAAGAAATAGTCTGGATTATTTCTATTTTCATTTTAGCTCTCTTCAATATTCTTCAAGTTTCTTAAAAAAAGTAGAATCTGATGGAAATCGATTTGGTGCTTCCTTAAAAAGCTGGAAATAGAACTACCATACCATCGAGCAATCCCACTCCTTAGAATATATCCTAGAGAAATAAGAGGCTTCACACAAACAGATATATGCATCCCCATATTCACTGCAGCACTGTTTACAACAGGAAAAAGATGGAAACAATCAAGATGCCCATTAATGGATGAATGGATAAAGAAATTATGGTATATTCACACAATGGAATACTATGCAATGATAAAGAACAACCATGAATCCATGAAACAATTCATACATGGAAGAATCCAGAAGGCATTACACTGAGTGAAATTAGTTGGCTGCAAAAGGACAAATAATATATGAGACCACTAAGTTGAAAAAAAAAGAAGAAAATATTCTTTGATGACTATGAGGGTGGGTGGGGAGGGAGAAGGGTATGCATTAATTAAGTAGTAAACAAGAAAAATTTTAGGTGAAGTCAAAGACAACACACAATACAGGAGAGGCCACCACAAGTGAACTAAACAAAAAGCAAAGAAGTTTTCTGAATACAACCAAGCACTTCGAAGGCCACAGTTGCAGGGACAGGAGTCTGGGGACCATGGTTTCAGGGGACATCTAGGTCAACTGGCATAACAAAATGTATTAAGAAAAATGCTCTGCATCCCACTTTGGTGAGTGGTGTCTGGGGTCTTAAACACTAGCAAGCGGCCGTCTAAGATGCACCTATTGGTCTCAACCCACCTGAAGCAAAGGAGAATGAAGAACACCAAAGACAAAATGTAAATATAAGCCTGAGAGAGAAAAGGCCACATAAACCAGAGACTACATCGGCCTGAGACCAGAAGAACGAGATGGTGCCCGGCTACCACCAACGACTACCCTCACAGGGAACACAACAGGGAATTCCTGATGGAACAGGAGATCAGTGGGATGCAGACCTCACATTCTCGCAAAAGGACCAGACTTAATGGTCTGACTGAGACTGGACGGACCCCAGAGCTCATGGCCACCAGACCCTCTGTTAGCCCAAGACTGAAACCATTCCCAAAGCCAATTCTTGAAACAGGGTTTGGACTGGACTATAAGATAGAAAATGATACTGATGAGGATTTCTTGGCTCAAGTAGACACATGAGACTATGTGGGCAGCTCCTGCAGGAATGTGCTGTCACATGAGGGAGAGAACAGCTAGGGTTACATAGCAAGGTGTGTATAAGTTTTTGTATGAGAGACTGACTTGATTTGTACACTTTCACTTAAGGCACAATAAAAAAATAAAATAAAATTGGAATCTGAGATTTGGAAGGAAAACGCTGCTACGTATATAATTCTTCGGTTAATTGCCCATGTGAAGAATAGATCACCATAGAATGTATTTCAATATAATACATAATAAAGTTGATGATTAACATTATACATTTTTATTAGAGAATCAAATACCATAAAATCTTGGTGACTGAAAATTAAATAAAATGAAAAATAATTAAAAAAAAAAAAACCCATTGCCATTGCGTCCATTCTGACTCATAGCGACTCCATAGGACACAGTAGCATTGCCCCATATGGTTTCCAAGGAGGAACTGGTGAATCTGAACTGCTGACCTTTTGGTTAGCAGCCAAATGCTCAACCACTGCGTTAATGAATAGGCTAATAAAAATCAGTTCCCTAAAGTGCTCAGATTTTTGAAAGATAGTTTAAGGACAAAACCAACATCTACAACAACTACTAATCAAGTAAGTGTGCAGTAAAAATGGAATTCATCATTATCAAACAATCATGCCAGCTGAAAATACGAAAACCCCTTACCGTCTGTTGATTCGAACTTGCAACTCTATAGGACAGAGCACAGGATTTCCAAAGAAAGGCTGGTAGATTTTAACTGCCAGCCTTTTGGTTAGCAGCTGTAGTTCGCCATAGCTCTTAACCACTGAACCACCAGGGCTCCACTGAAAATACCAAAACCGAAAAAAAAAAACCAAACCCAGTGCCATCGAGTCATAGCGACCCTATAGGACAGAGTAGAACTGCCCCACGGCATTTCCAAGGAGCGCCTGGCGGATTCAAACTGCCAACTCTTTGGTTAGCAGCCATAGCACTTAACTACTACGCCACGAGGGTTTCCGCTGAGAATATAAAAAAAAAAAAAAAAAATTTTTTTTTTTTGTGCCCCTTAAATTTGTAAAGACCCATTTCACAAGCAATTTTTACAGAAGTCTGGTATTAACTCTGCTTTGGATACTAATTTATTACACAGTTATAGGACACATTTGTCTTTTCCGTTTACTGAAGCATTAATATCCATACACTTAAAAATTTTAACTACAATTAACTAACCCAAACCACCACTAAAATTAACTTCTACTTCCAAAAAGGCAGTTGCAAGATGCAGTGTATCCCGTAACTAATAAAAATCAATTTCTTTCACAAAACTTTGCGGAGGGCATAGCTGTTGATTTTTAATCGAGAAATTGGTAAATGACCAGACCATTAAATTGAAGGCAGCAGGTATGCCCCCCCCCCGTTCTTCTAATAAAAAAGAATAAAATAAAAAAGAAAACATTATCTTCTCCGGAAGCTCTACATCACACGGTTACATACCTTGATTCTTGCTTTCTCTATAAATTCTAGAGGGGCTTTTCCAAACTCAAATCCAGCTCCAATCCAAGGAATCCAGCCCCCGATGCACGGGGGTAAACGCAAGTTCTTCCACTGGAGAAATAATAAAAGAGCAACGCAACCTAGGAATATAATGACTGTTGGAAAAAGTAATTCCACGTTTGTGTCCAGCATCTTTCAGAATCAGGAAAGGGAAAAAGTCCTACTGCCTTTGAACTTGCTCCCTCCAAGTTAGAGCACCCGCCAGGCCTCCAAACCTTTGTGTTGCAACTTCTGCAGCTTGTTTTCCTTTGAAACTCTCCCCGCTTCTCGCTCCAAGTTTTAGGTGATTTTTGCATTATCGCTCCCGCCCAACTCCACTTCTCATCAAGTGCAGACGCTGGAAACAGAACGCCGGAGCTGAACAGGGCCTGGAGTGGGCGGGGACTGTTCCGATCTCAGAGTGGGCGGGGCCGGGAAAGGATCACGCTCTGTTGCCATGGAGACTGGAGGTTGTGCCGCAGCAGCTCTTTGCTGCCGGCCAATCAAAGAACGCTGCCCGGTAGGCGCGAAGCCCGGCGAACTACATTTCCCAGAAGCCTCGTGGGCTCCGCTTTGTTTTCCTCCTGCTGGGTTGGGGGGCGGCCGCACCACTCCCGCTCGGTGCTCCAAGGAAGGGCTGCGGTTTCGCTGGGCTGGGCCTGGCCGAGCCGAGCGAGGGAAATGGTTCCTGCCTGGCCACTCGCCGGTTGAGGAGGGGCCGCCGCGGCGCCCGGGCGCCGGCGAGAAGGGGTGCATTGTCGTCCTGACCTGCTGCTGAATGTCCATCCCGGAGACTGAGGAGAAGCTCTTACCGCTCGCCCAGAAATGGCCCCGGGCGAGCAAGTTCCTGCTATCCGGCTGCGCGGCTACCGTGGCCGAGCTAGGTACCCGGCCGCCCACGTCAGGGCCTCCCCCGCAAATCCCCGCGGCCGGGGAGGGGCGGGCGGCTGGTTCCAGTGTGTGTGAGCTTCCCGCCGGCCGCGCCCTCTGCGTCCACGCCTGTCGGGCATATGTGGCAGGGTGGGCGCAAGGCCAGTTGGTGAGGTGGAGGGATGGGAGGGCTGAGCTGTTTTCCCTTGGAGCCCTGGTGGCGCAGCTGTTAAGAGCCAAGGCTACTAACCAAAAGGTCGGCCGTTGGAACCCGACAGCCGCTCCTTGGAAACCCCATGGGGCAGTTCTACTCTGTGCGACAGGGTCGCTGTGAGTCGGAATCGACTCGAAGGCAGCGGGTTACGGGAGCTCTTTTCCTTCCAATTTTGTCTAATAGCTTCCCCAGCGGCGTGCTGTGGTACCTGAATGTGTACTTTTCGAGCTGTCACGCCTCTATAGGAATCATTTTCCCATTCCTGAGGATGACCTTATTAAAAACACAGCCCACCTTGTCATTATTGAGATAACCTGTTTGTAATTTATATTATTACATAGCTTCATTGTATTATCGTCTTTTGGGTCCAAGCTGTGGACCCACCTTTTAGGACTTCAGTTATTAACCGATTACTTTATTGAATGCCTACTCACCATGGGCCAGATACTTGACCTCTTGAGCTTAACTGAGCTGTAATATAGTTTATACTTTGAGAGACTCTGAGAGGTCATTAGTATATAAATGCTACACCCAAGGAAGGGCACGCATTATTGCAACATTATTATAATTACTGTAATACTAGGAACTGTGGAGGCATAGCTGGAAAGAGCCAGGTTCTGATCTTCCAGAGTCTTACCGGTTGGTGGGGAGACGTGCAAAGACAATTGCAATGTGTTGTTTCATGAAGGTATTCTGAGGTATGCTACCAAAAAAAAAAACACAAAGAGCTTAAAAAGTTTGGGTTTTAAGAGCTTAAAGGAAAGACAGTTACAACCACCTGCAGGAGTAAGAGAAAGCCTAAGAGGCCCTTTGACTCTTCACTTCAGCCACCTAGAATGGAATTATGACCTTGCGTGAGCAGGTGTTTCTTCTGAAGGTTTTGTGAGTAAAGTGCCTTTGTCGTCCCTTTGAATTCTTTACTATGTATTTGAATATTAGCCCTTATGTTTTCTTTCCCGTTTAAAAAAATAGCTCTGATGTGTTATCATTTGTAAATGTTAAAGTTTGTCCTGTTCTAAAATGCATTTCTCTCTCCAGTAACCCAGCACGTTACTGTGCTTTGGCCTTTGTGCTCTTGGCCACTCCTGCCCTCTGGGCCCTCTGTTTTTTTCTCTCTCCTCCCAAAGCTGATTGGAGAATTTTTACTATTTATTGTTTTTACCAAATAAAAACACATCAACTTAAAAAAAATAATCGAAAGATTGCTAGATGATTAGATACAGCTCCATTTTTCGTTTGTTTGTTTTTTAACTGATTTTCCCCCTGTGACTCAATGGCTTTTGTAAAGGAGAGATTAGATTCCTCCTATTAAAAATGCCTGGAGAAAATTATGTGGAGGTAGGGAGGAGGGCAGTGACGTCACTAGGAGGGTGCGGACTGCACCAGGTAACAGGGGGTGACAACAAAATGACTGTCTAAAAAACTTTGGTACAGTATTTCAGCAGAAATTTGTTTTTTATAAAGATATCCCTATGCTTAGTTATAACCAAAAAAATTTTTTGTAAGCCCAGTTTGCATGTATTAATACACTTACAAGGCTAAACTCTATGCTAACTTACTTTTTGAACCTTCTAATGACCTGGTCGCATAGTGGGTAAGTGCTACGACTGCTAACCAGAAGGTTGGTGGTTCAAATCCACCAGGCGCCCGTTGGGATCCCTACGGGACAGTTCTTCTCGGTCCTGTAGGGTCGCTATGAGTTGGAATCGGCTCGACGGCAACGGGTTTGGTTTAATGAACTCCAGGAATAGGAGTCCTGGTGCCCCAGTGGTTAAGAGGTTGGCTGCTAACCTAACGGTCAGCAGTTCGAATCCACCAGCCGCTCCTTGGAAACTCTACAGAGAAGTTCTACTCAATTCTGTAGGGTCACTATGAATCGGAATTGACTCCATGGCAACAGGTTTGGGTTTTTTGGTTAATGCACCGGGAGCCCTGGTGGCGTGGTGCTTATGTGCTCAGCTGCTAACCAGAAGGTCAGGGGATCGAGCCAACCAGCTCCTCTTTGGGAGAAAGATGTGGCATTCTGTTGCTGTAAAAATTACAGCCTTGGAAACCCTGAGATAGTTCTACTCTGTCCTGTAGTGGAATCAACTCCACGGCAACGGGTTGATCTTTTTTTTAATGGGCCCCGGTAAGAGATACCGTTATCACCCAATTACAATGGCGTGTCAAATTATCTGGTTTCATCTGCACGGGCAACAAACGTGCTGTTGTTTTTATTCTGCTGGTGTTTTTATAGTTGCTAATTTTGTCAAATTTTCTGGTGTATTAGTTACAATATTGTGGTAGTTAGTGTTTGTGAACGTATGTCAATAACTTCTTTGAGAATGAAGTAGCAATTAAAGGAAAAAGAGAAAAATAAAAAAGGCTTCCGCTTAGTTACCAGTAAGGTAATTAATAATGTTGTAATTAAATGTAGAAAAATTTTACAAAATAATTTTGCTATTTATATGCTCTAAGAAATATTACCTTTAAGCAATTTACAATATCATGTTATTCTTTGATTAAAATTGCTAATAAACTTACATGTATAAGTTATTGATTTATATAACTCTGATAACTAAATAGAGAAATTGACAGTTTAAAACATGAAGTAGGGAAAAATGCTGTGTTTCTTGACATGTGTTTAGAAATATAGCTTAAATCTTAAATTCAGTTTTTTTCAATTTTAGTCTTTTTTAACTTGAAAAACATCACTCTCTTGCAATCATAAGTCTGACTTTAATGAAATTTTCAGGGTTAAAGTTTGAATTCTGGTTTAAAGGAAGAGTGACACATTAAAAAGTGACTTGGCAAAAGGCAGTGAAGGCCAGGAAAGGAAAATTCTGATGTAGTTAAATGTTCACTAAGTGCTGAAATGCTTGTGTATTTCTTCTTGTTTATTTTTATAGTATTGTTTCATTTATTAATATATTTCCATGTGTATTTGTCTGTAACTTCTACGTTATTATCAGTTATCTAACCCTAATCCATTAATGTATCTTGTGTAACGGTAAAGTTTAATGTTAAAATGGACATAATTTTGATGTAGTCCTTAAATGTTTTTACTTTGAAGTCTATTGTTTTCTTACCAAACTTTCACTTTCACCACACGAAACTATGTAAATGTGAATACATTTAGGCTGTGCATATGACATTGTGATTTAAAGGTTAATTCTAATTTTGCTACTTGTTTATGTCACTACTTTTGCCATTACATTCAGTGATGTGTGGAAATTAGGATTTACAACTAACGTTAGTACAAAAAACATTACTAAGGACTCTATATTCTCTATGGTCTGGTATAGAACGAGGTCCGTGGAGGGGGGTGGGCCTGACACCACGATTTACCTCACTGGTGACACCTACCCTAGTGATGCAACTTTGAAGGGTAAATCAAAATATGGAATGGTTTCAAGTACAAATCGATTCAAGATCAGAGCCTGAAGCATTGTTTAAGTAATCAGCAAGAAAACCAAAATTATATTGAGAGATGTGACCAATGCTAATATAAATGCATTGCCATTGATTGAGTCAATTCTGACTCTTAGAGACCCTAGGTTAACATATAGAGGCTTCTAATTCTTAAGACTTTTCAGGTTTCAAATGTCAATAAATCAGTTACTTAAATTATCTATACACAAGCTATTTCTGTTTTAGGGAAACTATCAGCAAGATGCTAACTTTTCCAATGACCAATGAGGAGATTATCTTGGAAAAGGCATAGAAAGGATTTTGTTCTAGGTAGCGGTCATTGAAAAAGCTTGTGTAATGTCAGTATTGCTGATAGACTTGTCAGAATCTGGTTATTTTAGCTATTTAGGACACTGTGTGTATAAAGTTATGAGCTTGATCTACCTTAATGTGGGCCAGTTAGCTTCATTCTGTTTTGAGGTAAAAGGTCTCTCTAATCCTAAATGTACACGTTAGAAAAAAAATTTTACAAGTACATTTGATACTTGTAAGGAGGCCATGCATAAAACTCATTAGTGCTGGAAAAACAATATATGCCATAATGAACAGAATGTTGAGTATGCCACTTCTACGTAAAAGACGCTATCATAAACTCCATATTGCATTTTCTGTATCTAAAACATCAGGTTGGTGATTCATCTTCATGTGAACATAACCCATGAAATTATAGAATTCAGCTTCATTCAATGTTTATTGAGAACCTCAATAAGTAGGACAGTATTTTAAAAGTTACATAGGATCTTTAAAAAAACAGTGCTGCAATAAATGGGTCATCACAGATAATAAAGATACTTTAAACTATTCCCCACTGGAAACCAAAATTAAGGACCAGACAGTGGACTAAAATTTCCATATAAAAAGAGCTCAAGGCTTGTAAATTTTTTTTTCCTGGTGAATTAGGATGCGTAGGCCTGGGGCCAGGAAATCTATAATTTTTAACAATCTCCCTAGATGATTTTAATGTATTCTAAAGTTCAAGAACCACTAATCTTGTCAGGGAAAATACTAGTCTTATGATTTTAGGATTTTTGTTTGTTTCTCTGAATATTGTGGGTTTTTCTCCTTATTTTGTTAGCAACCTTTCCTCTCGACCTCACAAAAACTCGACTCCAAATGCAAGGAGAAGCTGCTCTTGCTAGGCTGGGAGACAGTGCAAGAGAACCTGTCCCCTATAGGGGCATGGTTCGCACAGCCCTAGGGATCATCCAAGAGGAAGGCTTTCTAAAGCTTTGGCAAGGAGTGACACCCGCCATTTACAGACACGTAGGTATTTATCTTGATTCTAGCTGGTAAGTTTGTTATGAGTTCTGTGTTTATCTCCTGTGCTTTTCTGTTTATCTGTGTCCAAAAAACTAGGTTTTTCTACTACTGTGATAAACTCAACGGCACCTAACAACAACAACACGTGATAAATATATAGTTTCTTAAGGAGAAGACAACTAAGACCAAAAGAAAATGTTTTGTTATTAAGGAAGTACTGGCTTAAATTTTTAGAAATGCACACTAAAGTATTTAGGGATGAACTGTCATGATGTCTATAAATTACTTTAAAATAATTAAGAAAAAGAAAAGCAAATAATGGCAGAAACGTTAGTTATTGCTAAATTTCAATGATATACATAAACCCATTGCTGTCAAGTTGGTTCCAACTTAGGGTGACGCCATGTGTTACAGAGTAGAACTGCTCTATAGGGCTTTCTTGGCTGTAATTTTTGTAGAAACAGATGGCCGGGCCTTTTTTCTATGGTACAGCTGGGTGGGTTCAAGCCACCAGCCTTTAGGCTAGTAGTCAAGTGCAAACCACTTGCACCACCCAGTGATAGATTTAAAACCAAAAACCTTACCCATTGCCGTTGAGTCGATTCCAGGTCATAGCAACCCTCTAAGACAGAGTAGAATGTCCCGTAGGGTTTCCAAGGGGTGGCTGGTGGTTTTGAACTGCCAGCCTTTTGGTTAGTAGCCAAACTCTTAACCACCATGCTACCAGCTC
Organism: Loxodonta africana; assembly: GCF_030014295.1. NCBI lineage: Eukaryota > Metazoa > Chordata > Mammalia > Proboscidea > Elephantidae > Loxodonta > Loxodonta africana. Next base: position 109,739,530 of record NC_087342.1, read on the forward strand.
CAATAATAAACATAGAGGGAGTTATATATTATTTTATTTTTCCGTATGTTGGAGAATTTTGCTAATGGTTTTTTTTAAAAGTTTAGATCAAGAAAGAAAAAGATAATTGATACCATTTTTTTCACTTTAGAAACTTTAAACATCAGATTTAATTTTTTTCTGTTCTTTGGAAATTAAAATATACTTGACTTATTAGCATGAAACTCTGTCTTATAAGTCAGAGATCTATGAAAGAGAATGTGGATAACTGTCTAATCCAACTCTGGCAATAGAGTAAATGCGTAGGTGCTTTGTGTCTCTGTTCCCCAGGCTACCTAATAGCTAAGTGGGCTGTTAATCACGTTTAAGGGAAAATGGTGGTAACTGTGCTACAGCCAATAAGAACACTTCTGTTTCCAAAGTGGCATTCACAAGAATAGGATTTTTTAGGTTATGGATAGAAGAATATAAACTTTGCTTCAGAAGAGGGTAGAACAGGCATGGCATTTTTTTTTTTCCTCTCTACTCAGTGTTTCCTTAAGTATAAAGGAACCCTTGATCAGAAAAGTACCCAGTACTAATATTTCCAGATTAATATTTTTAAAGCTTTAGTTATTCAGATGAGTGAGAGTATATTCTTTAAGAACTATCCAGAAGTATGCATAGAGATTATTATTATTTTGGGCACTTTGTGTATTTTTCAGTATCTTAAAATATTTCATCAGACGTCCTGAAATTTCAAAGAATCCTCTCTGTATGAATACCGTGTGTTGATTTTTATATATTTTTTTAAATTTTTCCATTCATGTTTTTTACATTTTCTCCTTTGCTTCCCATTGTTGTTTTGAGTTTCACGTCTTTTAATTTGTGTTTTGTTGACCATCATGTATTGCCTTACAGTTAATCATATCCTTGGCACTTGACTGAAAAGTTGCGTTAGTAACTTTCCCAATAAAGCTACTTATTCAACAAAATGTCTGCTATGTACCAAGCTCTGTGTTACGATTTATAGAAAAGATGTGGAATCTGCCTCGAGGAGCTCACAGTCTGATGGAAAGATAAGCAAGAAAGTCATGTTAATCTCAAATCAAATAATAAGTTTCATTATAGGCATGTGCTTGGGTAGCTCTGGGGGAACAGAAGAGACACATGAGAGGTATAAACAAGCAAACAGGAAACCTATAACATTGGGGGAAAGGTCATAGAGCACTTCCAAGAAAACATGTCTGAGTTGAGTTTAGAAAGACTAGGAGGAGATAGCCAAGCAGAGAAGGGAGAATCCATTATAAAGAGATGGGACAGTGAGCAGGAAAGGCTGAGGCTTAAAAAGGTGTGGCACATTTGAGTAAATGTCAGGAAGGCCATGTGGCAGGAGCATAGGGGGCACGAGAGAAAGACAGCTAGAGAGACAGACTGGGCTAGATCAGAATGTCCTTTTTATTAAACATATCACTGAATTCACCTTTTTAATGATGTTTTACACAGTGTATTCTGGAGGTCGAATGGTCACATATGAACATCTCCGTGAGGTTGTGTTTGGCAAAAGTGAAGATAAGCATTATCCCCTTTGGTAAGTTTAGTTTTGAAGATAATACAGTATTGCCGCAAATAATTGAGCATTTACTGCATATTTTATACAGATATCTATATATATAAATGTATATTTATACATATAAATTGTATATATACTATGTATTTAATATTCTAATATTAAAATAAGTCTTACAGACCACCTTCCTTGTTCCTTTTTCTATTGAGAAACTGAGCTTTGTTGTTGAGTTTTTGCAGTATTCACGTAGGTTTTAGAGATCAGATGCTGATGAGAATTATTGCAGCCAAAAACTTTTTCCCAGTCTGTAGGTAATCTTTTTGCTCTCTTGGTGAAGTCTTGGATAAACATAGGTGTTTGATTTTTAGGAGCTCCCACTTATCTAGAAACTGTGAACTTTGGAGTCAAACAGAATTGGGCTCAAATTCCTGCTCTGCTATTTTGCAGCCTGAGCAAACTACTTCAACTACATCAGGCATTTGTTTTTGTAGGATTAGATGAGATGCTGAATGCAAATATACGTCACTAATAAAGTTTATAACAGAAACAGACACAAGAATTGGTTACTGTAAATAATATACAGAGAAGTTATAGAAATCAATGAGGAAAATACAGAGAACACAGTGGGAAAATAGGGGAAGAATATCAATAGGCAACCCACAAAAGAACTGTTGTTCATAACGGAGTCCCTGGGTGGTGCAAACGGTTAATGTGGTTGGCTGTTAACTGAAAGGTTGGAGTTTCAAATCTATCCAGAGGCACCTCGGGAGAAAAGCCTGGTGCTACTTCCAAAAAATTACAGCCATTGAAAAGTAATAAACAAAATAGTGTGAAAATTACAGAGGAGGAAGCAGTTTTAAGATTCACAAAGAAAAAATGATAATTGTATTGTGCTCATCCTTGTGTGGAGAGACAGGCACTCCTATTGGTACAAGGTCTGTGGAAAGCAATTTGGCAGGACCTATCAAATTTATATAAATGTTCAAGTTTATTAGTTTAAATTTTTGCTGGTTAAACTATGGCATATAAAACTGTTAAACAGCTCTTTATGAAGTGAGGATAACCTTTAAGATACTGTTAGGAAAATCAAAATGCAGAACAGTTCTTTGTGCTTTTAGAAAGGTATATTTATACATATAAGCTTATGTATGCACACACTATCAAATGTAACTTAGTGGTAAAGAGTGTGACTTCTGGACTCAGGCTGCCTGGATTTGTATTTTGGCTTTACCACTTACTAGTTGTGTGATTTGGGCTGTCATTTTCCTGCTCTATGCCTCAGTTTCCTCATCTATAAAGAGGATATGACGGTTGTACTTACATCAAAGGGCTGGTATAAGGATTAAATGAAATTTGAAAAATGCTCACAACAAGGCCTGACATGTAAACATTTCAGCGAATGCACTAGTATCTCTGGGAGGGCATGTAAGAAACTAGTCATTGTGATTGCTTCAGGGCAGGGGAACAGGAGCTAGGGTCAGAGAGAAATTTACTACTTTATACACATGTGTGCCTCTTCAAATACTGTTTTACAGTAAAAGGACAGAAAATACTTCATCCCCCAAGAGACTATTGCAGTCATCTAGGTAAAAGATGGAGCCTGGCCTGAGAGAAGAGCAGCAGGAATGGATAGAAGAAGGTGTTTAAGTATAATAGTCTAGACTTGGTCACTTTTCGCTCTGGGAGATGAGGAGAAGGAGAAGTCTAGAACAGAAGGTGTTTCTCCAATGAGAGGAAAGTTTCCAAATTCTTCACTTTACAAAACTACTAAAGTAGTAGTTAAAACTTCACTATTAGGCTGATTTCGCCTATGCTATTTTTACTCTCCTGTGGTTAGAATTAAATTGTAATTAAATCATCAGTTCAGATGTTTTATTTCAACTCCTTGTGGTTTTAACCCACCTTCAGGACCATCATCTGCTTTCTTCTCTGATTTGTTTCGGTCTGTTCTTTTCTTCACTTTGTCTTAAATTTCTTACGCAGGGGACTGACGTCAATAGGGGAGTGACGTCAATAGGGTAGGGGGGCGCAGGGAGTGTGGACCACACCCCGGACTCTGTCAGAGGGGTGACACCAAAATGACCCCAGAGTCTGAGGCAGCAGTGGCGGTGGATGGGCCAGCTCCACAGGGGGAGGGGACACCAAGATAGTGGTGTCACTAGGTTTGGTTTAACCATCTCCCAGGGCTATAACTTGTCATCCCTCTGTTACCCACCAGTCACTAGGATTGGTGTCACCCAGTATGGTAACTCATCATTACCCCCATCTGGCAGTCAGGGTGCTGGTGGCCAGCCATGGTGCTAGCCACTGAGTGGAGAGGAGGGCCTCTGCCTTGGCCGATGGGAGAGGGGCAGGGTGGGTGGGACGCTCAGCTACGTGGTGGGGGCAGGCAGGGCTGCTCCACCCACCAGGGGGTTTCACCAGCCGGCCCAGCCTAGCCCGGGCAGAGGGAGGAGTGTTGGCACAATCAGTTACTGCACTGGGCAACACCAACCCATTGACACCACAGACCCAGGGCTGTATGGGTATATCTTACCCAGATTGTATTGGCTTACTATAAAATCTATGAAATTAATGGTAACTTTTAGTTTTTTTTTTTTTTAATGTATATCCTTTTACAATTAGGAAATCAGTCATTGGTGGGATTACGGCTGGTGTTATCGGCCAGTTTTTGGCCAACCCAACTGACCTAGTGAAGGTTCAGATGCAAATGGAAGGGAAGAGGAAACTTGAAGGAAAACCATTGCGGTAAGTTCTCCAATTGATCCCTTTCCTTTCCCCTTTACTACCTTCGTATTTTGAATATTTATCTAGTAGACTCACACTTTTTTTGATCCAATATTCATTAAAAAAAAAAAATACTTCCTGGTTCTTGTAATTTAGAATTTATATTTATGCAGAGGAGAGCTGAGCCGGATCTTTGGTGTGTATGATAAGATGTACATGTTCTCTACCAGAGAAATTATACATGTGCACAGCTCTTTTGTATCACAGGTGGACTCATGCCCTATTACAGCTTGACAGAAAGAGTTTGATCATTAAATCTCCCCTTGAGTGCGAATCCCCAGTTTTGACATCGTGGCTTAGCATTGTGGAAGTCACTTAACTTTTCTAGGTTTCTGTTTCTTTTCTTCAGAAGGGACTATCTCAAAAGGTTTTCATGGAAATTAAAGTGTCTGGTTTATAAGATGCCAAAAATCTTGGTTTCCTTCCCTTTCTCCCTAAAGAAGGGAACAGCAAGGTTGACCATGCACATTTTTCCTGCCTCTGTCTTTATCCCCACTCCTGCATCTTAAGGCCCCCTTTTTCCCAAGGTTATGGAAGTTCTTTTACATTACGCCTTTTGTGATATAAAATCATCCTATTGAAATATTATCAAAGTCCGCCTTTTCTCAAAGGGCTTCAAGTTCAACCATATAGTTTCCCCTGGGAAAGGGCAAAGTCTTCCCCCTTTTCGTGGGAGGAGTCTCCTAGGAAAGAGAGCAAGTGCAGGATGACTGGGGCTGAGTACAAAGGGACTCTGCTCCTCTGAACGCTCCAGGTTGACAGTTAAGCCAGAGGCGAAGGAGGAGTTTGGGAATTCACCACTACTGTCTGCTCCACTCCTTTTCTAGCTGACTCAGTGGAAAGGAGTCCAGGCTTCCCTTCAGCCATCAAAGAAGGGAGAGAACACACATAGCAGAGGAGGAGAGGGTACCACTCTTGCTTATCCAAGTGGTTTCCAGAATCCCAGGGCCCATTTTGTCATCTTGTAACACTCTGTAATTATTAAGTAGCAGAGAGAAGTTATGTGTGGGTTGGACACACAGGGAGACCTGGCCATTCGGACCCTGGGTTCTAGAAGTGTCTGAGTTCCTAACTGATCCTCCTGTTTTTTTTCCCCCTCCTTGTCCCTAATGCCAGAAATTTTTAGTTTGACTATATTTAATGTGGAGCCCTGGTGGCACAGTGGTTAAATGGCTGCTAACCAAAAGGTTGGTAATTAGAATCCACCACTTGCTCCTTGGAAACCCTATGGGGCAGTTCCACTCTATCCTGTAGGGTTGCTATGCGTCGGAATAGACTTGACAGCAACAGGCTTGGTTTACGGTTTATATTTAATGTAGTAGTAAAGAACACGAACATTGGGGTCAGGCAGCCTGGGATTCAAATCCAGGCTTTACCACATTTTAGCTCTGTAACCTGAGTAAAGTTCCCTAACCTCTTTAAGCCTCCATTTCCTCAGATGTAAATTAGAATGATAATGTATACCTCATAGAGTTTTCAGTGTTAAAGTGCATCTGTGTGTATAAAATACCTGGCGCTTAGTAAGTGCTCAATAAAAGTTAGTTATAATTACCGTCATTGGTGAGCATGGCTTCCAGGTAACAATTATGCATACCCAGTAAATATGGCAGGTGATCTTTTTGGTGAGCCTCAGAGAGTGCAATACCTGACTAACAGCCACACAGCTAGTTGGTAAAGGGACATTTGACCGTAGGTATTTCTGATGATGTAAAGTCCAGGCTTTTCTTTTATGCCAGAGGTTTCTGGTTTTGGTTCAAGGTTCAGCACTGTTATTCATCTGTCAACAGCAAAATGAGGATAAGATAGTAAATTTTCATAAAGCTAAAATTATTCAGTTTTGAGAATACTTATTATGATATTGCTTTTCCTAATCTTTGACCCAAAATATTATTTTTTAAGTGAGATTATGTGAGAATTAGTGTTTTTTTTTTAAATGTCCTTATTTGGCAAAATCAAAAAGTTTGCAAATCCTGAAATTACTAGTAAAATGAATCCAGAAGTCTGACAACCACTGTTCCTTTCTATAATTAATATGTATACTTATGATATGACATTTCAAGAGTTTGTAATCTGTTTAACAATAGAAGAAGAGGATGATACAGTTTATGAAGATCTACATTTAAAAATATTTAAGTCGAATGTTGACATTTTTCTAAAGAGAACCTGAAAATTTAACTGTGGATTTTTTTAGCTCCTGACAATTCTGGATAAATATTATTTTACTCCAAATAAAACCAGCTATAGACAAAGGTTATCCTGTTGCATTCCATACCCAACAATACATAGAGCTTTCACATTTCAATTATTCTTTTCCTTAGATTCCGTGGTGTGCATCATGCATTTGCAAAAATCTTAGCAGAAGGAGGAGTACGTGGGCTTTGGGCAGGCTGGGTGCCCAATATACAAAGAGCAGCCTTGGTGAATATGGGAGGTAAGGGAAGCTTTTTTGAATTCTGGTAAGTCCTAAGTGCTTTAGTAGTTATAAATATAAGGACTTAACATCAGGGAAACTGAAAGTTCTTACTTTTTATTTTTAGTATTTTTAATAACATATGTTGGTGACAGGCTTCTTATACATTGTAATGCTATAAGTAAATATTTTCCTTAGAACATTTTCACCTTCAGAAATGACGTGAAAAAGGTTTCCTAAAACAAACAAATTGTGGCAATGAGGAGATGAGACCAAACATTTCTAAGGTCCCCTCTCCAGCTTATCCTTTCTTTAAGATTCAAACTGGTATATGCAACTATTTGGTGGACATTATATCCAGGCTATCCACATCTCTTCTCCTGTAATCCTGCTCCTGTTCCTGTATGATCCATCTTTTACAGCCAGGTACCTCAGGCTGGAAACCTGAATGTTTCCTTAACTCCCTCTTTATCCCTCTCCCATATTCAACTACTAATTTATTCCGTCTTCAAAATATCTCTTAAAAGTTTTCTCTCCCTCGAATACTTACTACCTTGATGATGATGATGATCATACTACCTTAGCATCTTTAAAACCACCATTTGTACAATATTAACCGTGGGGGGAGGGGCAGTGGTGGTGCAGTGGTTTGATTTCGGCCAGTGCCCCTCATGCGCAGCCACCACCATCTGTCACTGGAGACTGGTGTGTTGCTGTGTTGCTGGACAAGTTTCAGCAGAGCTTCCAGTCTAAGATGTACTAGGAACAAAGGCCTAGTGATTTTCTTCTGAAAATCAGCCAGTGAAAACCCTGTAGGTCACAACAGTCTGATTTCCAACTGATCATGGGGATGGTGCAGGACTGGGCAACATTTTGTTCTGAGGTGCAGGTTGCCATAAGTTGAGGGCTAACTCAGCAGCAGCTAACAACAACAACAGCCATCATAACCTCTCAACTAGACTACTGCCTCAGCTATGTAACTGGTCTCCTCCACTGTCGTTCAAATTTGTATTCAATATCCAGAGTGATTTATCTGAAACACAAGTCTGAACGTGTTACTGTTACCCTTCACTGGTGCCTCATCACCTACAGGGTAAAATGGAAATTTCTTAACATGACATAGAACACCTGCATAATCTGACCTGTGCCTGCAAGGAACTGAGCAATTCATTGATTCTGGAGCAAAGAGTGAAGCAGAAATCATCAGCTAAAAGGTTCCACTGCCTGCACATACCAGGCTGTTCTTTACCTCTGTACTTTCTGGCCTCTTCCCTCTTCTACTTCGTTTTCTTCTGCAGATCCTTTAATACTCAGCTCAGGTATCCTCTCCACCAAGATAGTTTCTTGAACCTCCCGCAACCCCTCCTGTTCTGTTAAAAAATCCACTTCTATGCATTTCTGTAGCTCCTTGTAGAGGAGCCCTGGTGACTCAATGGTGAAGAGCTCGGCTGCTAGCCAGAAGGTCAGCAGTTCAAATCCACCAGCCACTCCTTGGAAAAGCTATGGGGCAGTTCTACTCTGTCCTATAGGGTCTCTGTGAGTCAGAACACTACAGCCAACGGTTTTGGTTTATAGTTCCCTGCACTTATCTCCATTTTGCATTCTCATTTCATTGCTTTCAACTCTGTATCTCTCTCTTCCACTAGATTATAAGCCCCTTAAAGGCAAGGCCTTTGTTTTACGAGGGTAAGTCAAAAAGTATTGCTACCAGAGTTCCAGTTCATAGATGCACAGGTTTATTCCAAACAAAACGTGTTTCAACATGTCTCTGCGATCAGTGGATGGCTGCAGACAAGTTCTCTCAGTAATGTACTTGTCTTAGTCTCTTTAGGGTACCTTCAAAAAAAGGATACTTTTTGTACCATGGAAAAAAATGATTTTGAGGTCAGGGCTAATATCAAAGTTTTAACAGAACTCAATGTGGACATCTTCCCAAATCATTGACGTTTTACAACAAATATATGGGAATGCTGTCCCATACAAAACAACAGTTTTTAGATGGGTCAAGCTTTTTTTTTTTAATTGTGCTTTAGGTGAAAGTTTACAGTTTAAATTAACTTCTCATTCAAAAATTTATACACATACTGTTTTGTGACATTGGTTGCAAACCCCACAATGTGACAGCATACTCCCCCTTCTACCTCCACTTCCCTATGACCATTTGCCGAGTTCCTGGCCCTTCCTGCCTTCTCCTCTTGATTTTGAACAGGAGTTGCCCATTTGGTCTCGTATATTTGACTGATCTAAGAAGCACATTCGTCACGTGTGTTATTTTTTGTTTTGATTGGAAAGACCTCAAAGATGAGCCAAGAGAGGGAAGACCACTCAGAAGGTTATGGTGACTGTTTTGGGGGATTCCAAAGGGGTAATCTTGATAGATTTTCTTGGACACCAGATGATCATGGGGGCTTATTATGAAGAAGTTTTAAGAAAATTGAAAACTGCATTGGTGACAAAAAGGTCAGGAAAGTTGAACCAGGGAATTTTTTTTCCATCACGGCAATGCACCTGCTCGTTTTTCAAGGGTAGCGAGGGCTGTCCTATGAGAATTTTGTCGGTAAACCTTACCCCATCTACCCTACAGTCCTGATCTTGCCCCTTCGGACTTCTTTTTGTTCCCAAAACTCAAAGAATGTTTAAAAGGAACACGATTTGAATCCCCCAGGATGCTGTGTTATAAATCGAAGAGCACAGAATTCTTTGGGGAGGGGTTAGGAGATAAAAACGCCACCTACAGAAGAATATAGACCTAGGTGGAGGATGTGTCAAGAAACATTAGCGTCACATTTTGATATTTTTGTTTAATAAAGGTCTTTATGATTTTGTGGCAATACTCTTTTACTTATCCTCGTATTTATCTTTATTTTCCTAGTGCCTCATGTAGTCAGTAAAGATTTGATGAATGAGTTAATGCATGAGTAAATCCTTCCTAAAACCAAAATTATACAGCTCTAAGAAATAGGCAAATAGCATTTTTGAGGTTTCCAGTACCGTCTCACTTAAACATATCACTATTTCAGTCCTTCTGTTTACTGTTTCATATTGGTAGATATTTTTGTTCTCAGGAAGCTTTCCTGATTGCAGTTTTTCAATGTGTTGCTTCAAAATCTGTTGCAGCCCAGATCTCTCTTCAAGTTCCAGCTACCTACGCAGCATCTTCATGTGGATATCTCAAATACAGCACTTCGAATGTGTCCAAACCAAACTTGTTAAACCAGACAACTCCTCTGTTTTTCATAAGCTTAAAATATGGTATCACCATCCTTTCAATTGAACAAGCCAGAAACTGAGGCATGATTCTTGACTCTTCCCTTTCACTTACTACTCATATTTAGTCACCAAGTCTGATCGTTTCTGTCTCCCAGATATATGTCAAATCCATCCTCTTCTCTCCATCCCTGGAGCTACTGCTTTGTCCAAGTATTATTTATCTCTTCCTCTGGACTACTACAAAAGCTTTCAAACTGATCTCTTTCTATCTACCCCACAACCATTTTGCTCTCACTGTTTCTCTGAAACTGATCTTGTCAGGGCCCCCTATGTCTATCATCCTATTTTAAAAATACTGTTTACAAAAATGAAAACTCTATCCTTCAGATTGCTCAAGCCAAAAATCTTACAGCCATCCTTGATTTCTCTCTCTCACTGCTTATTTAACCTTCTAGCTAATCCCATTGATTCTACCTTCAAAATATATAGAGCCTTACCAGGGCCCCACAACTCCCTGATCTAAGCTTCCATCATCTGTTACCAGCATTATTGCAATAGTCTCATATCTAATCTATCTTGTCTTCCTATAGTCTACTCTCAGAACAGCCAAAGTGATCCTTCTCAACAGTAACCTCAAGCAGTCACCCCTCTGCTCAAAACCCGCTGCTGGCTTCTGATGCTCTCCATGATCTCTGACCCTTGCTTACTCTGTTCCTCTGCTACCCTCGTCTTCTTGCTGTTCTTCTAACATACCAAGCTGACTCCTGCCTCAGGGCCACAATACATACTGTTCTTTTGCCTGGGACACTTTCTGTCAGTTATCTGCAAAGTTTATTTTCTCAAACTTCTTTAGGTCTCTGCTCAAATGTCACCTTATCAGAAAGGCCTTCTCTGACTGTCCCATTTAAAATTCAGGTACACCATTCTTCCCCACCCTCTGGCACTCTATATTCCCTTTCCTTACCTTATTTTCAGGAGACTTACTGCCCTCAAATACCTCATACTTATTTATTGTCTCATGCCCCAACAGAGAGCAGGGAATTTTGTTCGTTTTGTCCATGGCTCTTTCCCCCATGCGTAGAATAGTACCTGGCACGTGATAGGTAGTCAGATATTTGATGAATGATAAAATGTACCCATCCATTCTTGCCTCACTACAGTTCATTCTCTATATTTCCATGTTTTTAATCTTTATAAAACTCCAGTATTATGACATCACCCCCGTTTAAAACCCTTCAACAGCTTTTTATTGTAGCTTGGAAAAAAGTATAAAAAGTTTACTATGGAAGAATGGCCAGGACTTTTAGTTTATAAGTCACAGAATCTCAACCCAACCTAGCTTAGGCTAAAAAAGGGTATTTATTAGCTTAAATACTGAGAAGTCCAGAGACTGCACTGACTTTAAGCAAGCTGAATTTGCATGTTAAAATGACATAATTGAGTGTGTCTCTTCTTTTTTCCTCTCCCTCTAACTGTAGCTCTGTTCTCTGCTTGAAAACAAGAATGCCATCTTTCATTCTTATACACATTCCCGCCTCAAGCTTAGCATACTTCTTGACCCAAAAGATATTCATTACTAAATGAGTGAATTTGTAAGTCCGTTTCTTTGTTTTGTTTCTTTTTCCTCCAAGACTTAACTACTTATGACACAGTGAAACACTACTTAGTATTGAATACACCACTTGAGGACAATATCATGACTCATGGTTTATCAAGGTAAGTATTGTTTTAGTTTAACTCGATTTTTTTTCCTTTTATCCCCCTTTCTTCCATTCTTGCCATAAATGTTAACTTTTGGGCTCTTTTGATCTGGAATCTAGTAAAATCACCCTTAGAGAATGGTGATGGTACATGTATAGAGGGTATTTTTCTTAGAGTTTGTTGCAGTTAAAATGGGAAAGAGACAGAGCTACAGGATATTTCAGACTAAACCTACTAAGATATTTGCATCTTGATGGGGTTATCTCAGGATCATGTGCTGGTGATGGACTCAACAGATATTTTTGAGCACTCTTATATTAAATGCACTGTGTGGGGCCCTGCAGTGGGTACAAAAGGAGTAAAACAGCTCCTGCCAGGGGAGTTTACCAACAGGGAGAATAAAACCCAAGACCCAGTGCCGTCCAGTTATAAAAACAGTATACAGTAAATGCAAAAGAAAATGACTAATTATTACAGGGTTCAGGGAAAAGAGAAGGTAAACAATAGGAAAGATGTCACAAAGGAGGCGGAATATGATCATGGTTTTGAAGGGATTTGGCTTTTGACAGGCAGAGTTAGGAAGGAGGGACAATAGTATCTGGATACAATTTGCAACACAATTTCAAATTATTAGAGTTGGTTACTTCATTAAATGGTTAGTGTCCTTAACATTATGATGATTTCATTTAGCTTTTGTTTTATTTCCAAATTCTAGAACTCCTTGTCGTAATTATACAAGCAAAAAAATATGTTAATAATGTCAAGTGTTATTTTTACTGTCACTTGGGCAATCTTTTTATATGTCTTTGCTCACCATTCGTTCCCATTCTAAACTCAGCAGGTGTGTTCTCAAACTGTACCATACTTCCTCTGTTCAATAGTCCTGCTTCCTAATTCACAGAGAAAACTGAGGATCTTAGGCTTCCTTCCCCATCCCTATAAGCCTATTTATTATATCTTTACCCACCCTTACCTTCCTCCCTCCACTGCCTTTGCTTATGCTGTTCCTCAAACTGTAATACTTTCTTCCCCAGTTTCTCTGAGTCTAGTCATCTTTGTTTTCATCCTTCAAGACTGCTCTCTGTTCCCATGTTATGATTTGTGCTGGGATGTTCAAGTCTGTCCTATAGCTCCAGAGTGATACCACCTCTTTTTCTTTAATGTTCTCTTTTCTACCCAGGTGTTCTTTAAAATACCACACTTCTAACCTAAGATTCATGGATTTCTCTGCAGGCATAAATCTGTCTAACATACACTGTTCTGCCTACCAGATCTGTCTGTTTTGGAAAGATATAAGATTTCCCATTAGTATAATCTAGTCCTAAATCTGAAATAACTAAGTCTTATCACATTCTACCACTGCACATCTGTCAGTTTGTCATACTATGATGGTTTGCATGTTGCTGTGATGCTAGAAGCTAAAAAAAAAAAAAAAAGCTAGAAGCTATGCCACCAATATTTCAAATACTAGCAGGGTCACCCATGGTGGACAGGTTACAGCTGCACTTCCAGACTAAGACAGACTCGGAAGAAGGAGCTGGCAGTCTACTTCTGAAAACATTAGCCACTGAAAACCTTTTGAATAGCAGCAGAACATTGACTGATTCGGTGCTGGAAGACGAGCCCCTCAGGTTCAAAGGCACTCAAAATACAGCTGGGGAAGAGCTGCCTCCTCAAACTAGAGTCAATCTTAATGACAGGGATGGATGGAATCAATCTTTTGGGATCTTCATTTGCTTATGTAGCATGACTCAGAATGAGAAGAAACAGCTTCAGACATCCATTAATAATCGAAACGTGGAATGTATGAACTATGAATCTAGGAACATTGGAAGTCGTCAAAAATGAAGTGGAGTACATAAAGCTGATATCCTAGGCACTGGTGAGCTGAAAATGGACTGGCATTGGACATTTTGAATCGCAGAATCGTATGGCCTACTATGCCAGGAATGACATATTGAAGAGGTATGGCTTCACATTCATCATTAAAAAGAACATTTCAAGTTATATCCTCAAATACAATGCTGTCGGTGATAGGATAATACCCATATGCTTACAAGGAAGACCAGTTAAAATGACTATTATCCAAATTTACGCGTGAACCACTAATGCCAGAGATGAAGAAGTTGAAAGATATTTACCAACTTCTGCAGTCTCAAATTGATCAAACATGCAATCAAGATGCATTGATAATTACTGGTGATTGGAATTAGAAAGTTGGAAACAAAGAAGAAGGATTGGTAGTTGGAAAATATGGCCTTGGTGATAGAAACAAGACCAGCGATCACATGATAGAATTTTGCAAGACAAATGACTTCTTTGTCGCAGATACCTTTTTTCAACAACATAAATAGCAACTGTATCTGTGGACCTCACCAGATGGAAAACACAAGAATCAAATTGATTACATCTGTGAAAAGAGACAGAAACCCTGGTGGCGTAGTGGTTAAGTGCTACGGCTGCTAACCAAGAGGTCGGCAGTTCGAATCCGCCAGGTGCTCCTTGGATGGGGCAGTTTGTCTCTGTCCTATAGGGTCGGTGGGAGTCGGAATCGACTCAATGGCGGTGGTTTTGGTGGAAAAAGACAATGGAAAAGCTCAATGCCATAAGTCAGAACAAGGTCATCAGTTGCTCATATGCAAGTTCAAGTTGGCTAAAGCTGAAGAAAATTAAAACACGTCCATGAGAACCAAAATATGACCTTGAATATATGCCACCAGAATTGGGAGACTGTTTCCTGAATTTAAAGCATGCAGTATTCCCTTATTCTGTTTGAACAACTGCCGCTTGGTCCATGTACAGGTTCCTCATGAGCACAATCAAGTGTTGGGGAATTCCCATTCTTCATAATGTTATCCATAATTTGTTATGATCCACACAGTAAAATGGCTTTGCATAGTCAACACACCTGTTGCTGTCGAGTCCATTCCAACTCATAGCAACCCTATAGGACAGAGTAGAACTGCCCCATAGGGTTTACAAGGGAGCAGCTGGTGGATTCGAACTGCCAACCTTTTGGTTAGCAGCCATAGCTCTTAACCACTGCTAAACGTCTTTCTGGTATCCTCTACTTTTAGCCAAGATCCATCTGATATCAACGGTGATATCGCTTGTTCTATATTCTCTTCTGAATCTGACTTGAATTTCTGATCGTTTCCTGTCAACATACTGCAACAAATATTTTTTAATTATCTTCAGCAAAATTTACTTGCGTGTGATGTTAATGATGTTGTTCAATAATTTTCACATTCTGTTGGATCAGCTTTCTTTGGAATGGGCACAAATATGGATCTCTTCTAGTCGGCTGACCAAGTAACTGTCTTCCAAATACCTTGGCATAGAGGAGTGAGCACCTTCAGCACTGCACCCGATTGTTGAAACATCTCATTTGGTATTCCATCAATTCTTGGAGCCTTTTTTTTTTTTTTGCCAGTGCCTTCAGTGCATCTTGGACTTCTTCCTTCAGTACCATTGGTTCTTGGTCATATGCTTTCTCCTGAAATGGTTGAACATGTATTCCTCCCATCTTTTGATGCTTCCTGTGTTGTTCAGTATTTTAC
Organism: Loxodonta africana; assembly: GCF_030014295.1. Lineage (NCBI taxonomy): Eukaryota > Metazoa > Chordata > Mammalia > Proboscidea > Elephantidae > Loxodonta > Loxodonta africana. The sequence continues at coordinate 109,754,726 of NC_087342.1, forward strand.
CCATAGAATCCTTCAGGATTGCAACTCAAGGCTTGAACTTTTTCTTCAGTTCTTTCAGCTTGAGAAATGCTGAGCATGTTCTTCCCTTTGGTTTTCTAACTCCAGGTCTTTACACATTTCATTATAATACTTTGTTTTTTCAAGCCACCCTTTGAAATCTTCTGTTCAGCTCTTTTACTTCATTTCTTCAATTTGCTTTAGCTACTCTGTGATGAAGAGCAAGTTTGTCTTATCTGACACCATTTTGGTATTTTCTTTCCTGTCCTTTTTCTTTGTTCATGTATGAGGTCCTTGATGTCATCCCACAACTTGTCTGGTCTTCTGTCATTGGTGTTCAGGGCTTCAAATGTATTCTTGAGATGGTCTCCAAATTCAGGTAGGATATACTCAAGGCTATATATTGGCTCTCTCGGACTTGTTTTGATTTTCTTCAGCTTCAACTTGGACTTGCATATTAGCAGTTGGCGGTCTGTTCCACAGTAGACTTCTGGCTGTGTTCTGACATTATTTGAGCTTTTCCGTTGTGTCTTTCCACAGATGTAGTTGATTTGATTCCCGTGTATTCCATCTGGCAAGGCCCATGAGTGTAGTCACTGCTTATGTTGCTGAAAAAAGATATTTGCAATGAAGAAGTCATTCGTCTTGCAAAATTCTATCATGCAATCTCCAGCACTGTTTCTATCACCAAGGCCATATTTTCCAACTACCAATCCTTCTTCTTTGTTTCCAACTTTCTAATTCCAATCACCAGTAATTATCAATGCATCTTGATTGCATGTTTGATCAATTTGAGACTGCAGAAGTTGGTAAAAATCTTCAACTTCTTCATCTTTGGCAGTAGTGGCTGGTGCATAAATTTGAATAACTGCATTAACTGGTCTTCCTTGTAGGCATATGAATATTATCCTTTCACTAACAGTGTTGTACTTAGGACAGATCTTGAAATGTTCTTTTTAGCAATGAATGCAACACCATTCCTCTTCAAGTTGTCATTCCTGGCATAGTAGACCATATGACTGATTCAAAATGGCCAGAACCAGTCTATTTCACCTCACTAAAGCCTAGAATTTTGATCTTTATGCATTCTATTTCTTTTTTTTTGACACCTTCCAAATTCCTAGATCATACTTTGTACATTCCACATTCCGATTATTAATGGCTGTTTGCAGCTGTTTCTTCTCATTTTTAGTCATGCCACATCAGCAAATGAAGGTCCCAAAAACTTGAGTCCATTCATGTTGTTGATGTCGACTCTAGCTTGAGGAGGCAGCTCTTCCCCAGTTGTATTTTGAGTGCTTTCCAACCTGAGGGGCTCATCTTCCAGCACTATTATCAGACAATGTTCTGCCATTCATAAGGTTTTCACTGGCTAATGTTTTCAGAAGTAGACTGCTGTCTCCTCTTCCTAGTCTATCTTAGTCTGGAAGCTCAGATGAAACCTGTCTACCACAGTGACCCTGCTGGTATTTGAAATACCAGTGGTATGTTTTTCAGTATCACAGCAACACGCAAGCCACCACAGTATGACACTGACAGACACATGGTAGCCATCTTACTGAAGACTTCTTTAATACATTATCTGCTTTCTTTTAATATTTATTTTTTAAAGAGATCTAGCCAGTTCACATTATGCCCTCAAACAATTTATAAGAAAAGGACGGGGCCATTATTCCTTGCATTCTTAAATTAGTGTGTGCCAAATGGGGGCCTACAGTTGGCTGAAGGGTCCTTGATATGGTCAGGATACAGATAAAAGAATCCTGTCATAATCAATTACAGGGGATATCCACATTGTTTTAATCAAATTTATTAAAATTTAGCACTATGGTAGAAGTAGTTTCCATTCTTGGGACTTAGATGAGAAGCTGAGCTGGCGCCTGGCCTCTCTGAAGTAAATGAACAAATGAAAATGAAGTGCTTCCTTACCATCTTCTGGGCACAGGAGAATACTGTGTATCTCTCTCTACCCTATCTTTGCTCTTCCTTACCTCTTGGTTAGTTTTGTATGCTTTTTATGGTAGTTTTAGAATTTAGGTGAATTTTTTAGTTGTTTAAAATGTTCTTTTGTGAAAATACAAAGGTGTATTAAAATCAGTGATATTAAACTTTGACTTTCAGAGAATTTGAACAAACAGAAAAGAGGGTAAAAGAATGGAATACATATGGCAAAACAGTCAGTTCTTTCCACATAGGCAATACCTGCTATGTGGACAGAGACTCAAGAAAATTTATGTGCTCTTTGTGTGTGTGTGTGTGTGTGTGTGTGTGTGTGTGTGTGTTAAAACAAGGTCAGTAAAGCATTGGGGTGAGTCATTTGTTGGTGATATGTAGATAGATTATATGAGTTGAGTTTCTTCTCTTATATTGAAGTAGCTCGAAAGCATTTTCTCTTTTGCGTTTTAAGCCTTGATGTGAAAGAGGTAGAAAGAGTGTGGTTAGTTCGTGTTACAGCTGTTTAGAATAAGGAAGAACTACAGAGATTCCCAAAGCACTTCAACTTCTCTACCTCATAGCCTCAGAGGCTTCAAGAGCCTAGACACAGAGTTCAGTGATTCTACTTTTGTGAGGTATTTAATGTGCCGGGAGGACATAAAAGTTTTCCACAGTTTTTCTCCCCAGCCTTCCATTAGCCAGATTTAGCTACTTATGATCCTATCTTAGGACTCAGTGATAGCAGTTTCTAGGCCTTCCATTTTCTGTGATTCAGGTTGACCATTCCTCTCATCAGATGTTTTTCTCCAGAAAAGTTTAGAACACTTGATGAGTTTTCAGTTTACTGAATTATTATCATATTCCTCTATTGCCACCCTAACGTCATGTCTACATACATAATGAACTGACAGTTTCCTAACTCTCCAGTTACTCATTTACAGACTCTCCCTTGACTTACTCCCCAGTGGGTTGACCACATCCATTTTGTATGTTTTTGAGAAATTAACAAAGTCTGAGGAAGGGCCGATTAACCTTATTAGGTAAGGAGAAGGGGGATAAGCAGAAATTCTGCAAGCCTTATACCTAAGCATAGATTGAAGGAGAACAGGAATTTTCCAATTAGATGGGAGTGCAGGGCATTCCAGAGGAAAAAATTAAAAACACAGAGGTGTTACACAGTGTGCTATGTACTGAGAGCCCAGGTACTGGGCATACTGTTAGAGCATACTGGGCAAAGAGACGAGAATTTGGAGGACTGTATGACATGGCCAGAGCATGAGTGAAATCTGATAATAGGTTTTAAGTAGGAAAAATGACATAATTAGATTTATATTTTAGAAAGATCCGTTAAGTATCAGTGTTCAGGGTGGAGAGAAATAGGCAAAGTTATTATAGTCAAATGGAATATCTTAGTGAACTGAGTCTTAAACAGTGGCCAAATAAATTTGTTTTTTAAACCTAACCCAATGATGTGATTCCCCTGTTTAAAATCCTCTCAATAACTTCCCTCACATCTAGAATAAGATCTAACTCCTTAATTAGGCTTCATGTTCTGATTCCTGCCTGCTTCTCGTCTTTCCTCTGTCTGGACTCTCACCCTTCTTTATGATGTCGCACCTGTATTGGCTGCTTTTGGTCCCTTAGACACAACAAGAGTTTTTGTGGACTGAGGACTTTGCATGTCCTGTTCCTTCTGCCTACACTTCTCTTCCTCTAGGTCTTCATATAGATGCTTCCTTTCACTACTCAGGTCTCAGTTCTGCTGTCACCCTCAGAGTGTTTTCCCAACTGCCTGTTACTTAGTTACTGTCTATCACATCACCCCTTTTTATTTTATTCATAGCACTATGAATAAAATTATCATTTCTTTGTCTTACTCCAGCTAGAGTGTAAGCTCCTTGAGGGCAGGGTCTTATGTGTCTTCTTCACTGTCTAAAAGAGTGCCTGGCATCAGCAGATGCTCAAGGTGTATTTGTTGATTGACTAACATTCTTTTTGTTTTTATTTTTTTTACATTTCTCTAATAAATTAATTTAGCATTAATTTTCAGGTAAAAGAGCATTATTATGGAGACTATTGAAATAACTTGTAATATTTCATTTTTTCTAAATATCAAATTCTCTTATAATTTAGAAACTATTATATATTATCCTACAGTTTTCCTTATTTGTGTCTGTAGTTTATGCTCTGGACTGGTAGCTTCTATTCTGGGAACACCCGCTGATGTCATCAAAAGTCGAATAATGAATCAACCAAGAGATAAACAAGGAAGGTAGAAAGATTTCAGTATCCATGTCTTTGAATGCCTGTAATAATATTGTTAAAGTTTTTCTTATGTATTTATTTATTCTTGGTAGAAATGTTTGTGTGTTTATGTTTTCAACCAGGAAATTGTTCTTATGCATTTACTTGCTCTTTGTTCTTTGCAAATGTGCTGTGCATTTGGGGAAATAAGCTAATTTACAGTCATACTATGTACACATAGGTATTCATTGTGATTTTATTGTTTTCAAAAAGCTTTCAAAAGAGTACTCTGCTGAGAATTTACAGAGCACTTTTTCTTCAGAAGCCTTATGATTTATAGGTGACATGAAGAATTTGATTTGCTATTAAACAGTATATGTTCTCTCTAGAAGAGATAAGGTGGAATGAAGACCAAGGATGGGGTGAATGACAAGAGTCAGCCTTGAAAATATCCTTAACTTCTACATCTATGAACCACAAATATTACTTGTTCTAAATTGGCAGAAAATATTTAACTTAAAATATTTAAATTTATACTTAAATATATTTAAGTACTTACACATTAGTTTAAATTTTTTTTTATATCTTTTTATACAATGCGATTAATTGCAGTTATTTTATGTCTATTTATGAAGAAGAAATTTAACACAATTGTCTTACTTTCTTTTTAGGGGACTTTTGTATAAATCGTCTACTGATTGCTTGATTCAGGCAGTTGAAGGTGAAGGATTCATGAGTCTATATAAAGGCTTTTTACCATCTTGGCTGCGAATGGTAAAGTTAGGTTCCCCCCTTTGTTTTTCTTTTCTTTGTATTTAAATTATTTTTAATTTGTAAATATCTTCTCCTTTTCATTTTGGTTTTTGGCATGGCCCTGCACCAAATCAAGGTCCTTTCTTTCTTTTTTAACCCGTCTCTTGGTTTTCTTTCACCTCTCCTGAGAATCATATTACCTTTGTTGGTAGATTAATGTAAACTAATTCAATTATGTCTATAAATAAATAGATTGATATTCTGTTTTTATAAAGATAATGGATAGATTTTCTGCAATGTGAAACCTTTAATAGTCTCTTTAGCCAAAATATAGTAGTTTGGGACAGGTGTATAGATTTCGCACTAGAGATAATGTTTTAAAACATAATTTGTTACTCTATTGGCAAACATTACACTGCCCATTAATCCTTATTTCCATAGAACTCTGCTTAGTGAGGAAGTGTTACATCATTTTTATTTGATTTGGATATGAAATGAACTAAAATGAAGGATTAGATAGACTAAGTAACATTGATAATATAAAAACAAGGCAATCAAGTCTTTCATGAGTTAGAGAATATTTAAAAGAATGGATGAGTTATGGGCTTAGAAATTCAAACAATGAAAAATTAACATAATATAATAAATATTAATTGAACACCTACTCCATGCAAAGTCCTGTGCTATAAAGGTGTGGCTTTGAGGTGAACGTGATAGTCTCAGCCCCTTGCCCTAGTGCTGGAGCTTGTATTACAGTTTAGGTTGACCAAAAACATTGAGTAAGAAACATAAGTGGTGGGTGTTATGGGAAGAGTGCATGGTGCTGTGGAAGTACAGAGCGGTAGAGTCACTATGAGTCAGAATCAGCTTGATGACAACTGGTTTAAGTACAACATACGCTGGGAGATTAAGAAAGTCTCCTTGGAAAACTGACTTTTGAATGGAGATTTGAAGAATAAGTATGACTTATTGGCCAGGTAAGAAAGATAGAAATATTCTAGTTAGAGGGAATAAGATGGACAAAAAAGCATGATGAGATCAAAGAACCAAAGAAAGCCCAGCAGGCTGAAGCACAGACACTGGAGGACAGAGACCAGATCAGGGAGGGATGTATAAACCTTAAGAGCGATGGAATGCTGCTGAAGAGTTTTAAATAGGACGCTGGTTGATGAACTCTGCGTTTTTAGAAAGATCATTCTGGCTGCCGTGTAGGTTGGAAAAAGGGCAGGAGTAGTTGTAGTTGAGAGATAATGGGGGCTTGAACTAGAGTATGACAGTGGGGACAGAAGAAAATGGATTCAGAAAATATTTAGGAGGTAGAAACATGACTGATTGGAAGGGGGTGGAGGAATGGTTGGAGAAGAAGAGGGAGGCAGCTTTACTCCCAGATTCCTGCTCTGAGCAACAGATGGTAATGTAATAAACCAGAAGATTTTGGGGTAAAATAACAAGTTCAGTTTTAGCTGTGTTAAGTTTTAGATACCCATAGGACATCCACATAGTAAAGAATATAATAAAGATCATATAAGTCTTTTTCTACATATACTTGGTAGAATTATCTACATATAGATGGTAATTAAAGCTATGGGAATAAATGATATCCCCAGGGGATAGTAGGTGTCTGTTTATTAACATGAAATTAATAGAGCACTTGGCAGTATCCCATACAAATGTGTACCATACTTGAAAAACATTATTTTGGTGGTCTTGATTATATCTTGAAAGTATATCAAAACTGGATATTTCTTACTGGAAAGGAAGATTTTCATTTGGCCTGCATAAACCAGGCACTGTTTAGGTGCTGGTAACACTAAAGAATAAGACAGAGTCTTCGCACTAGAGAAGCTTACAATGCAATGAAGAAGATAAATGTGTAGTTAAAATAACAGAAATCATAACATAAAGCTAATAATACTGTCCCTTGGTATATCGTCAACACTGTGCTAACCGTTTTTGTGGCTTAACTCATTAACTTCTCCCAGCAACCTGTAGAATAGGTTACTATCGTGTCCTTCTTTTATAGACGAGGAAACAAGAGTTTACAAAGTCTAAATAACTTGGCCAGGTTACAAAACAACAACAAAAAACCAGACCCATTGCCATAGAGTCAGTTATTAAACAGTGGAGTCAGGGCATCAAACCCAGTCAGCCTGACTCCAGATGACATAGCTTTAATAAGGAAGTTGTGTCAGTTTATCAAGCATAGCAGTGATCGGGAAGATGGTTAGGACCAGGCAGTGTTTCATTCTGTTGTACGTGGGGTCATGAGTCACAGCCAACTTGACGCCAGCCAATAAGAACATTAGTGACATGCCACTGGCGTGAACAAAATATTGTGGGAACACTGACAGTGGAATAAAAATGTCTGTAACTGAGAAGTTACAGAATGTTTCATAGAGGTAATTTTTGATTGGGCTTTGGAGAAAAGCATCAGAGCAGCATGAACATAGGCCTCAGGTCATGTGTTGGCCTAAAAAGCTGGAAAACTGCAGAAAAGTCATTGTGGATAGAAAATAGATTCTCAGAGGGGAGGTGGCAGGAAACAAGGCTAGAGAAGAAGATAAGGGCCAGGTTGAGAAGGATCTTGGGACTACAGGTATAAGCCTATAGTCAGCAAAACAACTGTTTAAATGGGGGCGGTGTGCCGAGATTTGTTTGGGGGCAAAATTACTTTGGGAACAGTATAGAAGATACACTGAAAGCTAGGACACAAGAAAGGAAGTCCTGGCAGTGGCCTAGCCAGTAGATAACTATAGAAGTAAAGAAAAGATAGAATATAGGAACATTCATGGTTGATTTCACAGGATTTAGTAACCAATTATATGTGGAAGGTGAGGTGGTGGGGGAGAAATGGAACTTTCCTGTGTCTAGTGTGGGAGTCCAAGAGGATGAGTGAGACCATTGATGAAACCAAAATCAGAGTCAGGAGGGAATGAGGGGCAAGGAGAATATCCAAGTACAAGCAAATGCTGGGATTATTTAATCAGACCCATTTTCTTTATGTATGAGACTCAGGAAGTATAAATTACAAAAACAATAAAAAAAAAAAAAAGATGAGCAGTGTGCTAAGCTCTTTACATACATTAATTATTTTTTAAATCTTACAAGAACCTAGTAAAACAAATGATGTTATCCTCATTTTTTTTTCAGATGAGAAAACGATGGCTCAAAGAGTTAATAAACTTGCTCAAATTCATATAACTAGAATGTGGCAGCCCTGGGAATTGACTTAGGTCTCTTCACCGCTAAGCCCCATGCTCCAAACTAATGTACTGAATTGCCCAAGGGCCTGAAGCTAGTTATAAAAATTCTAAAAGAAAAGAGACAGCTCATAGTGGTGATGAGGTATTGCCAAAGAAAGGCTAGCTAACCACCAAAGATCACCAGTATGGCATTTCTTAGTCGATATGCCGCATGCACCTAAATTCAGAAACTTGACTTAGCATTTCCGAGTAAATCAGCCTTGCAAATACAGATTCAGCTTGGCTGAACTCCCTGAAACTGATGGTCAAACCAGAACATTTTGTCCATTCACACTGAAAAACTCGACTTGGTAAGTGACCCAGACACCTGAGTCTTCTGGATAGCAAGTTTCTTCCTGTATTCAAGCTGTATTGGAAGCCAGGTCATAATCAAACGGTTGTTTGCTAAACATAGACTCACAAGAAGAAGAGCTTAACCTAAGAGCTCTTATGTGTTCAGCAGCACAGTAATAGGCACGGAGAAGTATTCTGCTGCTTCCCAGCAGTTACAGCAACAGGCAGCCTGGAGGAGACAACATGGGTTTATATATACTTGATTACACTGTCACAGCCCTGCCCGTGAGGGAGTCAACAAGTAAGCATAGTGTCCCACATGTGCTCCAGTACACAGGATGAGTTTACCTTGTTTATATACTGCCCGCGCTCTTTGGCTGTATGACATCCCTCCTTAACTTCTATTTCAAAATCTGTTAAACACCATCCAAATCTCTCCCATAAGGTAGAGTTAGTGTAATCTCATACTGCTCAGTTCCTGATTAATATTTCCTTTTTATATGATTAAGTTGCTGTAATGTCATTAACTTGAGGAAGAAGTCTGATTACTGAAAAAATTAGGAATTAAGAAATTAAGAAAAGTTTATTCTTAACCAAAACCTCTGCCTACCTGACCTGACTGCAGTTATATCCTTGGCTCACTTCATTTTTGTTGCCACGAGAAGATAGTATCTTTACAACTTTATATTCCGTACTTTATCTGTGTCTTTATACATTTAACTAACCAAGATATGTTCTCCTAAACAAACAAAAAAACCCAAACCCATTGCTGCTGAGTCGATTCTGACTCATAGCAACCCTATGGGGCAGAGCAGAACTCCCCCATAGGGTTTCCAAGGAGAGCCAACCTTTTGGTTAGCAGGTGTAGCTCTTGCTACTACGCCACCAGGGTTTCCATATTCTCTTAAGTCCACTGTTTAGTAAATTCTCCGTCTACCAATATAACATACTCAATGTTTCCAAAGACATATGACAAAAATATTGCTTTATGAACTCTCTAGCCAAATACATTTTACGTTCCAATTGCTTAAGCTCATTGCTCTGCTCTAGTATAGAGTTCCTCTCTTGTCATTATTCATAACGTATTAACTGAATCAGACCGGCATTTGATCCAAAGCACCGTTTCTCTGATGGTTAGTTCTAATATTTACTCTGTAATTTCCTCCTTTAGCTTTAGCTTTTATATCTTCTATGGAATAAACCTTACCGACTTGGCGGCACTGGGTTTGGTTTTGGGGTTTTTTTTATCCCCTTATAATTAGGTATAATTACACCTTCATTCATGTTAAAGTCAAGTCTTTCTGACCTGGGAATTCCTTCCCTACTTAATGTGGATTTTTATATCCATATTGTGATGCATCAGGTGTTGGCTTTATGGCCTGACTCCCAAAGGACAGTCTTTCATCATCCTCAGCTTCAAGTTCTTAAGTGCCTCACTGTCATGCTCCATGGGCAAACTACATGCAGAGGACCCAGTCTAGTCTGTCCAGGCTTCAGAGTCCTATCCCTTGAGCTAGTATGACTCAGTAGAAAGAACCTTGGAATAGATGCCAGAAGCTCTTATTCTAACTCACGTGTTAATAGGCATTTGACCAATAAGCCTCAGTGTCCTTATCTGTAAAATACATCAGTTCCTTTCCTTTCAATTTTAAATTGTTGTCTAGAGAAATCCAATGTGAAAATTGCTTGCAGTGCTTTACCAAGTTGAAATACCAAAATATTTTTTGCAGCCTAAGTGGATTCAAAGTGACTGTACTATTCAAAGGCAGTGTGTGTATATATATGTGTGTGTGTGTGTGCACGTGTATATGTAGAATATTTATAATTGCTTTGAAATACGCACTAACTTCTTTGGTTAATCTTTCAGACCCCTTGGTCACTGGTGTTCTGGCTTACTTATGAAAAAATCAGAGAGATGAGTGGAGTCAGTCCATTTTAAGTCCTTAAAGATCCAGACCAGTAATAACAGTATTCAGTGTCACTGAAATGTGGGCATCTGAAACACACACTCCCTATTACTTCTACCTCTTTAGAAAGACACCTTACTCCACAAAGACTGTGATTTATAGGGGGCAGCACTTTGTTTTTCTCTGGAGATCCAAGTTCTCTTTGACTACTCCTTTTGTCCAAAAATGATCTGGTCTTCTGGTCGGATCGCACAAGGCCACCCAATGAGACCCAGCACAGCATTTTCTAAAGAAGAATACAACCCTGACCACTTTCACCTTTGGCGAGAAGGTTTGACCTTCTTTGAGATGCTATTCTGTGCTGAAGAGCCTGCTTAGAGGAGCAGTGCAGGAGGGAGACAGCATCTCAGACCTGAAGTAGACACTAGGGCTGTGGGAGAATATATACATAGTGTTTAAGAAATATATTTAACCTGTCATGTCAGTATTTACAGTAGAAGTTTGACGATTCACTTTTCTGTTGTTAAAGTGCACGTATTGTAACTCAAAGGGAGATGAATGAAACTATGTATAAACATTTTGAGTTTCCCTAGTGTTGAAGGAAGTTGATGTATCTTTTTTTGCCAGGAGAATGAAAAAAATTAAATTCTGAGTTTCAAGGAAAGAAGCTATTTTCTGCCAGCACCCCATCGTTAGATCTGTGTTCGTTGATGAGCACTCCACTGCGTGTCTAAGGACTTTCCTGACAGCCACAGACTCCAAATCCTGATGAAAGCAGAGAAGAGCATTTGCCTTGTTATGTATGCTGTTACAACTTGAATTTGTCACTAGCTCTCAAGAATCTCAATGTATAAGAATTTTAATTTGTTTGATTAAGACTCACAAGTCCTCTTTATAAGTGCTACCATCAGTCTTTTAGTGGTGTTTTAAAAGCAAGTCTAATGTATCGTCAGCCAACACTGGTATGCATCCTTTCTTATCTCCCCTGCCCTAACACTAAGGGCATTACAGAGATAATCTAGAAATCACACTAAAGCTGCCTCTAGCCTGAATCTTAACCAGTTTGACAGAGCTTCCTAACCTAAAAAAATGTTAAATATAAAGTATCTGTAGTATACAGTTACGTTTCCAATCATTGAATCAAATCCCTTATTTTAAAAAGTGAAGGATTTCTTCAGATCCACCTACATACCACCTGCTCCTTCAACCCCAGACAGTAGGCATTTCTGGATGGATGTTAGGGGTGGTGGTTGTGATTGTTGAAACAGCAAAACTAAAAAAACTCAGATGCAAGAAACAGCTTGCTGCTAACCAGACAGAGTTTGTTGTGGACATTGATGATGTTGAACAAAAAAATGCTTATAAATGCTCTGTGGTTGCATTAATGTATAATCACTGCCATTTTGGGGTGTGTGGGAAGAGTCGTAAACTTTATAATGTGATGCGTTAATATGTAGTGGCTTATTGTTTTTCTGTTTGCAGAATGTGGAGTTTAACTCTTAAAATCTTTAGGTAGTCTGCTTTTCCACTGCATTCGTCAGTCTGTATGAATTAAGTTATTAAACATATTTAAAATATATTATGTGCTAAATTCCCAAGTGTATGCATTGGAACCACTTTGGGGAAATTTTTTTTTTTTAATGTTTAATCTTTAAAATTAAAGACTGTATCAACCTAATAATATGAACTGGACCATAACAAAATTTATTTAGCTTAATTCTTTGGGGGCCTTGGGATGAAAACACTGCTTAGGTTCTGAGACTGTTCCATTGTATCTGGGTCAACGTGAATAACTACAGAATTTTTATCCTGAAATGACTTCCTGGGATCATTTGGTTTAACCCACTCATTTTACATGTTAGGAAACTGAAGCCCAGAAAAAGAGTTCCTTAAGGCCATAAGTTATTTAGTTGCAGAGCCAGGATAAAAACACAGATCTCCTAATTATTATGATTATTACAACTTACAGTTATTGTTCACCAAGAAAATGTCTTATGCCATCTTCACAACAACCCACTCTATTGCTCTGGAGTGTCTTCCAAATACACGTTTTTCTTTATGGCACCTCTAATATTTTTAATGAATAAAAATTGTCTCAAGCATACATTTTAGAACGGAGTCATCATGCTTTAGTTAGCTTGAACATTAAGACCTTCCATAAGTGGCCCATATCCTGTATATCCCATCATATTCATACTTTTCCAGTGAAACCATGTTCATTAACGTATGTTGGACCTTTGCGTTATTTTTGCCAACTTGCAATCATCTTGTTCTCTCCGATTTACAGTAAATAAAAAGCAATAAAAATTTCAGGAATTTCGTGTCTACACTCATAGACTTAACCATTTCAACTTCATTTTATTATTATAGTACTATTGTATATATTTCTCTACTCTTCAGCTCAGTATTGATAGTTAACATCTAAGCTTCTTTTGCCTTGCTTTCTCATGTTCTCAAATGATTTTTGTCACTGAAAAAATATATTCATATTTTTAATTACATACAGTTCTTTGCTCTTTATGTATACAAGTAGCATAGATAGCCAGATAACATTTCTTCAAGTCGCTTCTAGTAGAAATAATATGTCTTCATCGAGTGTCCTAAAACCTATATAATTATAAGCTACTAAAAAAAAAAAAAAGTAGGAAAATGTCTTCTGTTTTATTATGATTCCATAGTCTTATTTAGTAGCTTTGCTCTGCTGTTAGGTACTCAACAATAATTGATTACAGCTACATATGAGTCAATTTTATCTTCATTATTTTAAGAGTCTAGCTATTGTATAAGACTAGTCTGAAATTTCTCTCTTGGCTAAGAAGAAAAAGAAAACAAATTCAAGAAGATTTTAAATGTAATTTGCTGTTGAGGTGTCTTCAAGTTTTCAAGCACATTTTTTTATTTCCAATTGACATAATTATGCACCTGCTCAGTTCATGAAAGCAGATTCTCCCAGGGCCTCCTATACGGAAAATGCTTAATTTTAACACTTGATTCTGTTACGATTCAGTTATCTCAGATGGAATCAAGACTCATTAAAGTGTTTACCAAACAAGTATATATTATTACTAAGTGCCAAATAATACGGAGGGAAGGCTGAACCTTTTGTAAGTACTGACCTTTTTCATGGTTTGTGTTCCACTTAGGATAATAATATGACTAGGATCAAGTCTCTTCACTTCTCTGGATTGCCATTTCTTGTTCTATAAGATGATGTTGGGTGCCATCAGTGACCCCATTTATGGGGCAGTTCTACTCTGTCTTACAGGGTCGCTATGAGTTGGAATCGACTCGACGGCACTGGGGGGTTTGGGGTAGTGACCCCATGTGATAATAGAACTGCCCCATAGGGTTTTCTAGACTGTCTGCGGGAAGCAGATGGCCAGATCTTTCTCCCTTGGAGCCCCTGGGTGGGTTCAAACTGCTAGCCTTCTGGTTAGCAGCCAATCCCTTAACCGTTATATCACCAGGGCTCCTATCTATAAGACAGAGGGACAGAAGTTTAGAATATTAACTTTTATATACTTAAAAGGGGCCATTATATTGACATCATATTAAAAAATAGGATTATTTTATTAACATTTGTCTTCTGTGTTTCATTTCATTTCATATATTTTAAGGATACGGACAAGTCTGTCCAGGCCTTAAAGTTAAATAAAGCTTGTTTTATGACTGAACTGTATAATCTTGAAATCCATCCTTAACAGAGTAGCAGACTCTTCTTCCTTCAAGCAGCTCTGGGCATGTCACCCAATATTCTTACCTTCAATAGCTCCTTCATACACATGCAGTGAAAATTAAAATCTTTAATACCATATTCAAGACCCTTTCAATGTGACTCCAACCTATTTTTTTTTTAGCTTTTGCCCTTCACTGTATACCTGCACCCACCTTGCAGCTGCACCACTCTACTTACTTCCCTGAAGGTGCTCTAAACTTGGCTGCTGCTCCTGGTGTGTTCTCCACCAGACTTTTCTCCTACCACCACTGCTACCCATTCAGCTTCACCCTCTTTGGTCAAATTCTCCTTGAACATCTGGAAAGATCACATATTACCTGCTCTCTGAGGTTTTCAACACCTTCAACACTGCCATATTCTTATAGCACTTTGTGACTCTCATACACCATTTAACACTTCATGGTTATTTATATACATGTCAGCTTCCCCACACTAAAGGATGAACTGTTGGAAAGCAAGGACCTTGTAATAGATCTTCGTATCTCCTAAAGACTTCAACTAGGAGCTGCTTGAAAGATCTTTGTTGAATTGAGAATTTCTTTTGAAGGGGAGGAAAGAAAGAAAAGCATTAATACACACAAGCAGTATGTTGTTTTTCTCATAGGAATGATCAAGTTGGGTCGATAACACTTGTGATCTCATAAGATCCTTTACCATATTATGTGCTTAACTGCATTTTTCTGAAAGATCATATGTGTTTAAACACACTATTATCATTTTTAAGAAGTATCGGTTTAATAGCTGTTCCCACAAAAATCTGGAATTTGGTAGTTTTAAATATCAAATTTAAATAACATATAGTTGATTTATTATATGTTTACAGTATTCTCCATTTTAAGATTTTGTGTGGAAATTTTATCACTATTTTTACCTGCGTTGATACCTTACTAATGCACATTTTATCCACTCAAGTGGTTTATTATTTCTGAGTTTTCAGGAATACATGACTATTTTTCTTTCCCCGTACTTTACCCCAACAGGCTGCTGTGATTGTCAGCAGCAGCAGGAGCCACTCTGAAAGCTTGATAAAAGCAGATGAAGATGCTTAACGATGTCTGTCTGCTGAAAATACCTGCTAACAGGAATATATGTGAGTAAATATAGTATGTTATTCTGATTTTTAAAATAAACATTTTAAAATGCCTAATTGGATGTTAAGAGTTTTGTTTTCTTCTGGTGTGCTTTTAAGTGAAAATATTAACAAATTTAGAGATGATTTCTAAAATCTTAGTCTTTACTTTTCACAGTTGAAATAGAAACGGGCTTAATTTAGGATGTCAAATTAAATATTTGCATTAGCAAATGGGTGCTCATAACTTGTCTTTATAATTTTTATTTTATGGTTTAAAAAAAAATTGCTGTCGAATCGATTCCAACTCATAGCAACCCTGTAGGACAGAGTAAAACTGTCCCATAAGGTTTCCAGGGAGTGGCTGGTAGATTTGAACTGCTCACCTTTTGGTTAGCAGCTGTAGCTCTTAACCACTGCACCACCAGCGTTATTTCCTATTAATCCAGTTCTACTCTGACTAAAAATGATGAACAACTAAAGATTCTAGTGATGGACATGCTCACTGGCTGAAGATAGAAAAGAACAGAATTAATTTAAACATTGGAAAATAAGTCCCTTCTTTTTAATACCATGTTCTACCTTGATTTCCATGATACCATTCTCTCCTGGCTCTCATATTTTTAATTAATCTTTTTCAGTCCCTATTAGCTTTTTCTTTGCTGCCAAATCTTTAAAAATTTTGGTTCCTTAAGGTCTGTACTTGGCCTTCTCAGTTGTCACTGTCTCTTTAGGAAGAGTCGCACATTCCTGTTGTTTCAGCTACTACAGCTAGGCTGGCAATTCTCAAACCCATTAAAAGAAAAGTTACCTTTGAGCCCCCGATTCATGGCAACTCCTTGTGTTACAGAGTAGAAATGCTCCATAGGATTTTCTTGGCTATACTGTAATCTTTATGGGAGCAGATCTGTAAGCCTTTCTCTTGTGGTGCCTCTGGGTGGGTGGGAACCACCAACCTTTAGGTGAGTAGCCAATTGCAAACTGCTTGTATCACCCAGGGACCTCAAACATTTATGTTTGTATGGATATATACATATATACACTTAAACAATAAATCAAAGAATAAATGGTAGCTCGTTTTTTTTTTTCTTACCATCATCTATATTTCTGAGCCTTACTCATTTCTCAAGCTTTAGTCATGTCTTCTCAGTTGCCAACTACACATTTCCACTCGACTGGTGCACAGTCCTCATGAGCTCAGATTTTCCAATATTAAATCAATATTTTTTGTATCAATCCTAAATCTGCCTTTCAAATCTGCTCTTTCTCCAAGATTCTCTGTTGCATCATGCACCCAGTATTGCAGCCAAGAAACCTCAGTGTCATCCTTGACCTCTCTCTCTTTTTCTTGTCCAAAAGGCTTAAATCCAGTTATAAATAAGAAAAATACAGACCAATATCCCTAATGAACATATACCCAAAAGTCCATGTGTATAAAAATGCAACAAAATATTAGCATATTCAATCCAGAATTATAAAATAGCTAATACATCAAGAAAATCAATATAATTCATTTCAACAAACAAAAAGAAAAAACCAATATTAATAGAGTATGAAAAAGTATTTGATAAAGTTCAATATCCTTTCATGATGAAAAGTCTCAACAAATTAGGAATAGAGGAACTTCCTCAACCTCGTAAAAGGGATCTCAGTAAAGTCTACAGCTAATATCACACCTACTGTGAAAGACTGAAAAGTTTCTCCTTAAGATCAGGAACAAGGCAAGAATATCCATTACTGGAGGTCCTAGCCATTGCAATGAGAAAAAAAAAAGGCATACAAATTGAAAAGGAAAATACGAAACTGCTTATATTCACAGATAATATAATTGTGTAGAAAATTCCAAGGAACCTACAAAAAAAAGCTACTATAATAATTGAGGCTTGGCAAAGTCACAAGATAAAAAAAAGAAAAAAAACCATTGCAATTGAGTTGATTCCAACTCATAGCAACCCTAGAGGACAGAGTAGAACTGCCCCATACAGTTTCCAAGGAGCGCCTCGTGGATTCAAACTGCAGATCTTTTGGTTAGCAGCCATAACTCTTAACCATTATGCCACCAGCGTTTCCAGTCACAAGATGCAAAGTCAATATATAAAAATAAGTTGTATTTCTGTATACCAACAGTGAGCAATTGAAGCCTGGAATTTTAAAAATATATCAATTTACAAAAACATTTTAAAAAACTAAGGGATAAATCTAACAAAAGGTGTGCAAGATTTGTTTACCAAAAATTACAAAACATGGCTAAGAAAAATAAACAATGTAGAGCTAAAAAAATATATACACAGACTTAAAGACTCAATATTGCTCAGAAGTTAATCCTCAAATTGATCTCTAGATACAATGCTATCATAAATCATATCCAGAGATGGCAGATTCAGGGATCTTCCTCACCACCTTCTGGCTGGCAACAAGAAGTGGAAAAGTGAATATGGGATATTGTTTATGATGGGATAATATTCCAAGTCACTGGAGACACATGGAAGGCACAAGATGCACTACCCAGATCAGCCATGGAAGTACCTCTTCTATCAGCACATCTCACCCTTTTCCCTTTCACTGAGGACTGGCTGGAATTCAAGACACCAGAGCATGCCCCACCTCAACTCTCAAGCAAATTATGCAAAGAGACAATCTAATAGGGAATTTCAAATACAAAAATAAGAATTAAGCAAATATTTTCTGTAAAATCAAATCCATAAAAAGAGATACCAAACTCAAGAAATGGGAGAATTTACTCCAAGAGAAAATCTACAGAGCGAACAGAATTGGATTTTACAATACATACAGTTAGCTCTTCGAGGCAAGAGTTTATCTTATCTGTTAAAATAAACATCAACTAGAAACCATAGAAAGCGAAAATACCTGATTGCCTGAACAGAGAACTGGATATAGTTTAAGAGCAAATTAAGAAGACAGAGCTAAAGAATTCTTTGAGACGCAGCACATTAAAACAAAAAGTTGGACAGTATGAAAAAATGTTGAGACATGATTGAATCATGCATTCCAATATCTATTTCATGGGAATTTTAGAGGAAGAGAACAAGAGAGTGCATAGGACACATAGAAAAATTTTCTAGAATGCAGAAAGATCTAGATTTCCTCAGATTGAGAATGTCTAGAAATTTCTAAGAAGTAGGATACTTTTTAAGGTCACCTCTGGCCCTTTGTAGTAAAATTTCAAAACACTGAGGATAAAGAGAAAAACACACAGGGCTCTAGAAAGTGAATGACTAAATAAAATCCCCTTTTAAAAAATGTACAAAGGAACGAAAGCGTGACATCAGACATCTCATAGACAATGTAAGAAGTTATATAGGCATAAGAAAACAATGGAAGGATTTTACAGAGTTCTGAGGGAAGATAAAATGAAGATATTTTCAGACATTCGAAACTCAGAAAATTTCCCACACTTAGGCTTGCTCTGAAATACTTATAGAATGTGTATTAAAAAAAAAAAATCTAATCAGAATAAGTGAGATGAAAGTGCAGTAATCCCCCTTATCTGCAAGGGATATGTTCCAAGACCACCCCTGATGCATGCCTGAAACCACAAGGTACCACCCCCGATGCATGCCTGAAACCACAAGTAGTACCTAACCCTATGTATACTATGTTTTGTCCTATACATACATACCTATAATAAAGTTTAATTTATAAATTAGGCACAGTAAGATTAATGACAATAATAGTAAAATATAACAATCATACTGTAATAAAAGATGAATGTGGTCCCTGACCAGGATGGTGCAAGATTTGATCATGCTACTCATTTCACTATGTAAAGGCATTTGACTGTATGGACCATAACAAATTATGGATAACATTGCAAAGAATGGGAATGGGAATTCTGGAACACTTAATTGTGCTCATGAGGAACCTGTACATACATCAAGAGGCAGTTGTTCGGACAGAACGAAAGGATACTGAGTGGTTTAAAGTCAGGAAAGGTGTGTGTCAGCGTTGTGTCCTTTCACCATACCTATTCAGCCTGTATACTGAGCAAGTAATCTGAGAAGCTGGACTATATGAAAAAGATCAGGGGCATCAGGACTGGAGGAAGACTCATTAACAACCTGTGTTATGCAGATGACACAACCTTGCTTGCTGAAAGTGAAAAGGACTTGAAGCACTTATTAATAAAGATGAAAGACCACTGCGTTCAGTATGGATTGCACCTCAACATAAAGAAAACAAAAATCCGAGGCAGGGCCAAGATGGCAGAGTAGTCAGATGCTTCCGGTGAACCCTCTTACAACAAAGACCCCCCAAAACAAGTGAAATGATTATATTTATGACAAGCTAGAAGCCCTGAACATCAAAGGCAAAGTTAAAAAACAGACTGAGTGCCAGGGGGAGGGAGAGACTGTTCAGAAGTGGAGAGGAGTTTCTGGACCTGAATCACTGGGAACCCTCAGGCTGCAGTGGGCTGGTGGTAGTGTTTGGCTGCAGTTTCCTCAGGGAGAATTTTAAGAGCAGCTAGGGATAAACGAAAAGTCACCTACAAAGGAGAGTCAATAAGAATAAGCTCAAGCTACTCAGCAGAAACCATGCAGGCAAGAAGGCAGTGGGATGACTTATATAAAGCACTGAAGGAAAAAAATTGCCAGCCAAGAATCATATATCCAGCAAAACTGTCTCTCAAATATGAAGGCGAAATCAGGAGATTTTCAGATAAACAGAAGTTTAGGGAATTCGTAAAAACCAAACCAAAACTACAAAAAATACTAAAGGGAGTCCTCTAGTTAGAAAATCAATAATATCAGGTATCAACCCAAGACTAGAACACTGGACTGAGCAATGAGCTGTCAACCGAGAGAGGGAAATCACAGAAATAAATCAAGATAAAAAAATGCTCAAAACAGGGAAACAGTGATGTCATTATGTAAAAGAAGACAACAAGAGGGACTAAGAAATTTAGTCATAGATCTTTCATTTGGAGAGGAAGACAAGGTAATATAAAGAAAGAAAAGTTAGGTTTAAACTTAGAAAAATAGGGGTACATATTAAGGTAACCACAAAGGAGACTAATAATCCTACTCATCAAAATAAAATACAAGAAAAAAATAGAGACTCAGCAGAAACAAAATCAACTACAACAAATAAGAGGAAAAGACAATATATAAACTACTCAGCACAAAAAATTAAGTGGGAAAAAGAAACTCTCATCAACACACAAAGGCATCAAAATGATAGCACTAAACTCATACTTATCCATAATTAAGCTGAATGCAAATAGACTAAATGCACAAATAAAGACACAGAGAGTGGCAGAATGGATAAAAAACACGATCTGTCTATATGCTGCCTATAAGAGACACACCTTAGACTTAGAGACACAAACTAAAACTCAAAGGATGGAAAAAATAAGCAAACAACAATCAAAAAAGCAGGAGTGGCAATATTAATTTCTGACAAAATAGACTATAAAGTTAAATCTACCACAAAGGATAGGGAAGGACACTATATAATGATTAAAGGGACAATATACCAGGAGGATATAACCATATTAAATATTTATGCACCCAATGACAGGGCTGAAAGATACATAAAACAAACTCTAATAGCATTGAGAAGTGAGATAGTGCCACAATTATAGTAGGAGACTTCAACACACAACATTGGGTGAAGGACAGAACATGCAGAAAGAAGCTCAATAAAGACACCAAAGACATAAAGGCCATAGTCAACCAACTTGACCTCATACACATATACAGAACACTCCACCCAACAGCAGCCAAGTATACTTTCTTTTCCAATGCACATGGAACATTCTGTAGAATGGACCACATATTAGGTCATAAAGCAAGCCTTAGCAGAATCCAAAACAATGAAATATTACAAAGCATCTTCTCTAACCATAAGGCCATAAAAGTGGAAATCAGTAACAGAAAAAGCAGGGAAAAGAAATGAAACACTTGGAAACTGAACAATACCCTGCTCAAAAATGACTGGGTTATAGAAGACATCAAGGATGGAATAAAGAAATTCATAGAACCCAATGAGAATGAAAACACTTCCTATCAGAACCTTTGGGACACAGTGAAAGCAGTGCTCAGAGGTCACTCTATATCAATAAATGCAGACATACAAAAAGAAAGGGTCCAAATCAAAGAATTATCGCTGCAACTTGAACAAATAGAGCAACAAAAGAAACCATCAGGCACTAGAAGAAAGCAAATAATAAAAATTAGAGCAGAATTAAATGAAATAGAGAACAGAAAAACAATTGAAAGAGTTAACAAGACCAAAAGGTGGATGTTTGAAAAAATTAACAAAACTGATAAACCAATGGCCAAGACAAAAGAAAAAGAGGAGAGGAAGCAAATAACCTGAATAAGAAATGAGATGGGTCATATCACAACAGACCCTACTGAAATTAAAAGAATTATATCAGATTACTATGAAAAATTGCATTCCAACAAATTTGAAAACCTAGAATGGATGAATTTGTAGAAACACATCTGATCTCTGAAATCAACATGATACAAAAAGGCAAATAACCCAGTTAAAAAATGGGCACAAGATATGAACAGGCACTTCACTAAAGAAGACATCCAGGTACTTAACAGATACATGAGGAAATGCTCACGATCATGAGCCATTAGAGAAATGCAAATCAAAACTACAATGAGATTCCATCTCACTCCAGCAAGGCTGGCATTAATCCAAAAAACACAAAATAATAAATGTTGGAGAGGTTTTGGAGAGACTGCAACACTTATACACTGCTGGTGGGAATGTAAAATGGTACAACCGCTTTGGAAATCGATTTGGCACTGCCTTAAAAACCTAGAAATAGAACTACTATACCATCCAGCAATCCCACTTCTTAGAATATATCCTAGAGAAATCAGAGCCTTTATACGAACAGATATATGCACACCCATGTTCATTGCAGCATTGTTTACAATAGCAAAAAGACAGAAGCAACCAAGGTGCCCATCAACAGATGAATGGATAAATAAATTGTGGTATATTCATACAATGGAATACTGCGCATCCATAAAAAAACAATGATGAATCTGTGAAACATTTCATAATGTGGAAGAATCTGGAAGTCATTATGCTGAGTGAAATTAGTTGCAAAAGGACAAATATTATATGCGACCACTATTATAAGAACTTGAAAAATAGTTTAAACAGAGAAGAAAATATTCTTTGATGGTTACCAGAGCAGAGAGGGAGGGAAGGAGAGGAGTTTTCACTAATTGGATAGTAGATAAGAACTATTTTAGGTGAAGGGAAAGACAACACACAATACAGGAGAGGTCAGCACAACTAGACTAAACCAAAAGCAAAGAAGTTTCCTGAAGAAATTGAATGCTTTGAAGGCCAGCGTAGCAGGGGTGGGGGTTTGGGGACCATGGTTTCAGGGGACATCTAAGTCAATAGGCATAATAAAATCTATTAAGAAAACATTCTGCATCCTACTTTGGAGAGTGGCATCTGGGGTCTTAAACATTACCAAGCAGCCATCTAAGATGCATCAATTGATCTCAACCCACCTGAAGCAAAGGAGAATGAAGAACACCAAAGACACAAGCTAATTATCAACCCAAGAGACAGAAAGGGCCACATAAACCAGAGACTACATCAGCCTGAGACCAGAAGAACTCTATGGTGCCCCGCCACAACCAATGACTTTCCTGACAGGGAACACAACAGAGAACCCCTGAGGGAGCAGGAGAGAAGTGGGATGCAGACCCCAAATTCTCATAAAAAGACCAGACTTAATGGTCTGACTGAGACTAGAGGGACCCCAGAGGTCATGGTCCCCAGACCTTCTGTTAGGCCAAGACAGGAACCATTCCCAAAGCCAACACTTCAAACAGGGATTGGACTGCGCTATGGGATAGAAAATGATACTGGTGAAGAGTGAGCTTCTTGGATCAAGTAGACACATGAGATTATGTGGGCAGTTCCTGTCTAGAGAAGAGATGAGAGGGCAGAGGGGGTCAGAAGCTGGCCAAATGGACACAAAAATAGTGGAGGGAAAGAGCAACTAGGAGTATATAGCAAAGTGTATGTAAGTTTTTGTATGAGAGACTGACTTGGTTTGTAAACTTTCACTTAAAGCACAATAAAAATTAAAAAAAAAAAATACAAAAATCCTCACAACTGGACCAGTAAGTAACATCATGATAAACGGAGAAAAGATTGAAATAGTCAAGGATTTCATTTTACTTGGATCCACAATCAACAGCCATGGAAGCAGCAGTCAAGAAATCAAAAGACGTGTTGCATTGGGCATATCTGCTGCAAAGGACCTCTTTACAGTGTTGAAAAGCAAAGATGTCACCTTGAAGACTAAGGTGTGCCTGACGACCCAAGGCATGGTATTTTCAATCGCATTATATGTTAATGAAAGCTGCACAATGAATAAGGAAGACCGAAGAAGAATTGACGCCTTTGAATTGTTGGAGAATATTGAATATACCATGGACTGCCAAAAGAAGGAACAAATCTGTCTTGGAAGCAGTACGACCGGAATGCTCCTTAGAAGCAAGGGTGGTGAGGCTGCATGTTACATACTTTGGACATGCTGTCAGGAGGGATCAGTCCCTGGAGAAGGACATCATGCCTGGCAGAGTACAGGGTCAGTGTGAAAGAGGAAGATCCTCAATGAGGTGGATTGACACAGTGGCTGCAACAATGGGCTCAAGCATAACAATGATTGTGAGGATGGCGCAGGACCAGGCAGTGTTTCCTTCTGTTGTGCACAGGGTCGCTATGAGTCGGAACCGACTCAACGGCACCTAACAACAACAACAACACATTTCACATTTTTGGACAGCAACTGACCGAGGGCACCTGAGACCACATAAAGGTGAAACATCAGATATGGGAGTACAGTGAAACTACAGCAGAGTCACCCATGGTGGACAGGTTTTAGTGGAGCTTCCAGACTAAGACTGAGTAGGAAGAAAGGCCTGGAGGTCTACTTCCGAAATTTGTTGTTGTTTGGTGCTGTCCAGTCAGCTCCGACTCATAGTGACCCTGTGTACAATAGAACAAAACACTGCCCAGTCCTGGTCCATCCTCACAATCCTTGCTATGCTTCAGCCCATCTGAGCTGCTGAGTCAATTCATCTGGTTGAGGGTCGTCCTTTCTTTCGCTTACCCTCTGTTTTACCAAGCATGAGGTCCTTCTCCAGGGACTGGTCCCTTCTGATAACATGTCCAAAATACATGAGACAAAGTCTTGCCATCCTCACTTTTGAGGAGCATTCTGGCTGTACTTCTTCCAAGACAGATTTGTTTGTTCTCCTGGCAGTCCATGGTATATTCAGTGTTCTGTGCCAACACCATAATTCTTGTTTGATCATCCTTATTCATTGTCCAGCTTTCGCATACATATGAGAGAATTGAAAATACCATGGTTTGGGTCAGCAGCATCTTAGTCCTCAAAGTGATATATTTTTAATACTTTAAAGAGGTCTTTTGCAGTAGATTTGTCCAAGGCATTATGTTGTTTGATTTCTTGACTGCTGCTTCCATGGCATTGATTGTGGACCTAAGTAAAATGAAGTGCTTGACAACTTCAGTATTTTCTCTGTTTTTCATGATGTTACTTGTTGGTCCTGTTGTGAGGATTTTTTTTTTTTTTTAATGTTGAGGTATAATCCATACTGAAGGCTGTAGTTTTTGATCTTCATCAATAAATGCTTTAAGTCCTCCTCACTTTCAGCAAGCAAGGTTGTGTCATCTGCATAATGTAGGTTGTTAATGAGTCTTCCTGCAGTCCTGATGCCCCTTCTTCTTCATATAGTCCACCTTCTGGGATCATTTGCTTGGTATACAGACTGAATAAGTATGGTAAAAGGATACAACCCTGATACACACCTTTCCTGATTTTGAACCACACAGTACCCCCTTGCTGTTTGAAGGACTGCCTCTTGGTCTGTGTACAGGTTCCTCATGAGCATAATTAAGTGTTCTGGAATTCCCCTTCTTCACAATGTTATCCATAATTTCTTTTGATCTACACAGTCCAGTGCTTTTGCATAATCAATAAAACACAGGTAAACATCTTTCTGGTATTCTCTGCTTTCAGCCAAGATCCGTCTGACATCAGGAATGCCATCCCTCATTCCATGTCCTTTTCTGCATCTGGCCTGAATTTCTGGCAGTTCTCTGTCAGTGTACTGCTGCAACCATTTTTGAATTATCTTTAGCAAAATTTTATTTGCATGTGATATTAATGATATTGTTTGATAACTTCTACATTCTGTTGGATCATCTTTCTTTGGAATGGGTACAAATATGGATCTCTTCCAATTGGTTTGCTTAGACAAGTGAGTGCCTCCAGCACTGCATCCATTTGTTGAAACATCTCAATTGGTATTCCGTCAACTCGTGGAGCCTTGTTTTTTGCCAGCGCCTCCAGTGCAGCTTGGACTTCTTCCTTCAATACCATAGGTTCTTGATCATATGCTACCTCCTGGAATGGTCAAATATCAACCAAATCTTTTTGGTACAGTGACTGTGTATTCCTTCTATCTTCCTTTGATGCTTCTGCGTCATTCAGAATTTGCCCATAGAATCCTTCACTGTTGCAACTCAAAGCTTGAATTTTTTCTTCCATTCTTTCAGCTTGAGAAATGCCAAGTGTATTCTTCTCTTTTGGTTTTCTATCTATAGGTCTTTGCACATTTCACTATAATACTATACTTTGTCTTCTTGAGCTGCCCTTTGAAATCTTCTGTTCAGCTCTTACTTCATCATTTCTTACTTTCACTTTAGATGCTGTATGTTTAAGAGCAAGTTTCATAGTGTCTTCTGACATGCATTTTGGTCCTTCTTTCCTGTCTTTTTACTTACCTTTTGCTTTCTTCATCTATGATGTACTTGATGTTATCCCACAACTTGTCTGTCTTCAGTCATTAATGCTCACTGTGTCAAATCTATTCTTGAAATAGTCTCTAAATTCAGGTGGGATATAGTCAAGGTTGTATTTTGGTTCTCATGGACTTGTTTTAATTTTCTTCACCCTCAATTTGAACTTGCATATGAGCAATTGATGGTCTGTTCCGCAGTCGTCCCCTGGCCTTGTTCTAACTGTTCATATTGAGCTTCACCATCATCTGTTTCCACAGATACAGTAAATTTGATTCCTAAGTATTCTATCTGGCAAGGTCCACATGTATAGTTGCCGTTTATGTTTTTGAAAAAAAGGCATATTTGCAATGAAGAAATTGGTCTTGCAAAATTCTATCATGTGATCTCCAGTGTCATTTCTATCACCAAGGCCATATTTCCCAACTGCCAATCCTTCTTCTTTGTTTCCAACATTCTAATTCCGGTCATCAGTAATTACCAATGCATCTTGATTGCATGTTTGATTAATTTCAGACTGCAGAAGTTGGTAAAAATCTTCAATTTCTTCGTCTTTGGCCTTAGTGGTTGGTGTGTAAATCTGAATAATAGTTGTGTTGACCAGTCTTCTGTATAGGCCTGTGGATATTTTCCTATCACTGACAGCGTTGTACTTCAGGATAGATCTTGAAATGTTCTTTTTAACAATGGATGCAATGCCATTCCTCTTCAGTTTGTCATTCCCAATTCAAAAATGGCCAGAACCAGTCAATTTCAGCATATTAATGCCTAGGATATCGATATTTATGGGTTCCATTTCATTTTTGATGACTTCCAATTTTCCTAGACTCCTACTTCATATATTCCACATTTCAATTATTAATGGATGTTTGCAGCTGCTGCTTCTCACTTTGAGTCGTGCCACATCAGCAAATGAAAGTACCAAAAGCTTTACACCATCCATGTCAGTAAGGTTCACTCTCCTTGAGGAGGCAGCTCTTCCCCAGTTGTATTTTCAGTGCCTTTCAACCTAAGGGGATCCTCTTCTGGCACTGTCAGTGTTTCCCTGCTATTCATAAAGTTTTCACTGGCCAATTTTTTTCAGAATAAACCACCAGGTTCTTCTTCCTAGTCTGTCTTTAGTCTGGAAGCTCTGCTGAAACCTATCTACTGTGGGTGTCCCTGCTGGTATTTGAAATACCAGTGGCATAGCTTCCAGCGTCACAGCAACTCACAAGCCACCACAGTGTGACAAACTGACAGACCAGTGGTGGTAAGTCAGCCAATGAAAATCGTATGGATTGCAACAGAACATTGTACCATCAGACTCACTCACTTTGGACACATCATCATTAGGGATCAGTCACTGGAGGACGACACTGCGTTTGGTGAAGCAAGGTTGAGGGCTACCCCCAGTGAAACGGATTGGCACAACACCTGCAATGATGGACTCAAAAGTGAGGTTGACACAAGACCCCACAACAGTTCTGTAGTATATGTCACCATGAGTCAATTTAATGGCAGGTATCTACCCACTCTCATACATTAGTTTAATCTTCATAATAACTCAATCAGTTCAAATAAACAGCTTCACAGAATAGTGGTTAAGCACCTTACTCATGTCACAAATACGTTGAGTGAGCAAAAGCACTCCACCCCAGCTCCACCAGTGGCGCTCAAGCACACTTGCACTGCCCCATAGGGATGGAGCTGCAAGGTCTCCTCAGGCCAGGAGGCAAGTGGGTACCCAAGGGCTTTGTAGGAGTTGAGGCCCTAACGCCTAGTGGTTAGCACCTCCATTTCTTGTTCGCTGTTTGAGAACTACAATGCCCACCCTGCACCGCGCCTAGCACACTGCGCTCAATATTAGTTGAACTGACTAAAAGGAAATAACTTTCTCGTCTGATCCTCAGCAGAACCTCAAAGCCAGGTCTTCATACTGTGTCGAAGACACTATGAGAAGCGGATTGTACCCCAATCCTCCCCACCTCATGGCCTCCTGAATACCCTTGACGTCCCCTCAGTCTTTAGCCAAATCTCCTGTCTCCGCTCGACCCAGTCCATTACCGGGCTGGCTCCCCGGCCATCCACGTAGGCCAGGCCAGCAGCCCGCGGCCGGAAGCGGGACGCCGCGCGCGGTAAATGCCTGCGCGGCGGCCCAACTGTGAGCGGTTGGTTGGTCCGGCCGCCGGGTCTTACGAGTCCCTGGGACTCTCTGAGATCCGGCGTCGTGCGAGTCACTGAGGGGGCGCTGCATCGGGCTTCCTTCCCATTCCCTTTTATTTTGAGATTGGTTTTGTGGAGCCTTCCTTCCAGCAGCGCTGGGGGTTTCACAGGCCTGACAAGAGGCCCTAACCGCTCTGTGAGCTGTGGCCGCGCAGCTCCGCGGGGATGTGCTCGACGCCCGGGCTGCCCACGCCAGGGGCCTCGTTAGCCCTGCGGGTGTCGTTCGTAGACGTGCACCCAGAGGTGATCCCGGTGCAGCTATGGGGGCTGGTGGGCGAGCGGCGGGAAGAGTACGTGCGGCTGAGCCGGGAGATACAGGAGGCTGCGGCCACGCGCGGCCCGTGGGCGCTGGGTGGCGCCTCGGCCTCTTCGGGCGAGCTGTGCCTGGTGCAGATCGGGCTGATGTGGCACCGCTGTCGCGTAGTCAGCCGGCAGGCGGAGGAGAGCCGCGTCTTCCTGCTCGACGAGGGCCGCACCATCACAGCCGGCGCGGGCTCCCTGGCGCCCGGGCGCAGCGAGTTCTTCCACCTGCCCTCGGAGGTGCTGGGCTGCGTACTGGCCGGCTTGGTGCCGACGGGCGGCGGCGGCGCCGGCGGGGGCGAGCCCCAGCACTGGCCGTCCAGAGCCGTGGACTTCCTTAGCAACCTGCAGGGCAAGGAAGTCTACGGAAGGGTCCTGGACGTGCTGCTCCCCCATCGCCTGGTCCTTCTGGAGGTGCCGAATCTGTTCCAGCAGATGCAGGAGCTCGGCCTGGCCCGGCAGGTGCCCGACAGCCTCTTCCGCTCGCTGCTCAAGCGCTACCTTACAGCGGCCACTGCTGGCATGGGACCCGAGGTCCCTGTTCTCCCGCGAGTCCAACCCAAGCAAGAGCAACCTGGCCTGGATTACTTCTATCCCCAGCTGCAACTGGGCGTGACAGAGCCTGTAGTGGTGACCCAAGTGTGCCATCCCCACCGCATTCACTGCCAGCTCCGGAGCCTCTCGCAGGAGATTCACCGCCTCTCTGAGAGCATGGCCCAGGTATACCGCAGCTCAACAGGGACAGGAGATGACAACTGTACCAGTACCACCTGGGAGGAGAGGGAAGAAAGCCCAGACAAGCCGGGTGCTCCGTGTGCCTCCTGTGGATTAGATGGACTCTGGTACAGGGCGCTGCTGCTTGAAACTTTTCGGCCGCAGCGCTGTGCCCAGGTGCTTCACGTTGACTACGGAAGGAAGGAGTTAGTGAGTTGTAGTAGTCTTCGGTACTTGCTGCCTGAGTATTTTCGGATGCCTGTGGTGACCTACCCCTGCGCTTTGTATGGACTCTGGGACGGCGGGAGAGGCTGGTCTAGGTCACAGGTCGGTGACCTGAAAGCGCTGATACTGGGCCAGGCAGTGAATGCAAAAATTGAATTTTACTGTTCCTTTGAGCATGTGTACTATGTCACACTGTATGGAGAGGATGGAATTAATCTCAACTGTGTGTTTGGAGTGCAGTCATGTTGCTTGGCTGACAGATTGCTTCAGAACCAGGGAATAGATGAGGAGGAGGAGGAAGAAGAATCAGACACAGCTCTTTACTCTCAGTCTCTTTCTGAAGAAATGGATGAGATTTCGCTCCCAGCCCTAAGATCTACCAGGTTAAAGATTAATGCCTTCTATGATGCCCAGGTAGAGTTTGTTAAAAGTCCTTCTGAGTTTTGGATTAGGTTGAGGAAACACAATGGCACCTTCAGCAAGTTGATGAGGAGAATGTGCAGTTTCTATTCCTCAGCCACTAAGCTGGATGGTATAGTTTTGAAACCTGAACCTGATGACCTTTGCTGTGTCAAGTGGAAAGAAAATGGCTATTATCGGGCCATAGTCACCCAATTAGATGACAAAAGTGTCGATGTGTTCTTGGTTGACCGAGGCAATTCAGAAAATGTGGACTGGTATGACGTAAGAATGTTGCTTCCTCAGTTTAGGCGGCTACCAATATTGGCTCTGAAATGCACTCTAGCTGATATTTGGCCTTTGGGGAAAAGTTGGAGCCAGGAGGCAATTTCCTTTTTTAAAAAGACTGTGCTCCACAAAGAATTAGTTATCCATGTCCTTGATAAGCAAGATCATCAATATGTTATTGAGATTCTTGATGAATCAAGAACAGGGGAAGAAAACATTAGTAAAGTAATTGCACAAGCTGGATATGCCAAATATCAGGAATTTGAAACAAAGGATAAGATCCCAGTAAGTGCTGGTTCCCCAGGGCATATTTCAAGCCACTGTACTGTAGAGCATAACAAAGTATCTTCTATCAAGAAGGTAGAAGTACATCAGAAAGCAAAAAGCAATCATAAAACCCCATGTGTTTTAGAAGCTTTGACTGGCACAATGGTTGTTACAAATGTTTCAACTGGACTTGTTTTGCAGGAAAAAGAGAAGAGAACATCAGTTTATACTCCACTTACAGAGAATTTCTTGAAAATTAAACCAGGCTCTTCTTGTAAAGGAGAGCTAGAAGTTGGAAGTACAGTAGAAGTCAAAGTGTCTTGTGTTGAAAACCCTGGCTATTTCTGGTGCCAGCTGACTAGGAACATACAAGGATTTCGAACTCTAATGTGTAATATTCAGGACTATTGCAAAAAGGCAGTTACTCCTTATCAGGGAACCACCCCAGCTTGTTTGGCAAAAAGAACAGTAAATGGAAAATGGTCCAGAGCTCTGGTTAGTGAAGCGCCCTGTGCAGAGCATGTCAAAGTGATATTTGTAGATTATGGAGACAAAGATATGGTATCTGTGAAGAATATTTGTTCAATTAGTGAAGAGTTTCTTAAGATTAAGGCTCAGGCTTTTAGGTGCAGTCTGTATAATTTAATTCAACCAACTGGCCAAAATCCCTTTGTTTGGGGTGAAAAGGCAATGCAAGCTTTTAGTGAGTTTATAGATAATGCATGGGAAAGTAATCTAGAACTGAAATGCACAATATTTGCTTTGGCATCTGTACACGATGAAGAACTCTTTCATGTTGTGGATTTGCTAACACCCTTTCAGAGTGCATGCCATACTTTGGTAGAAAAGGGACTTGCAAGACCAGTAAAACTTGAGAAGCCTCTAGAGCCTTCTCTTCAGCTACATTCCTACTACTATTCTACACATGATATGAAAATTGGAAGTGAGGAATTAATGTGTATAACACATGTTGATGACCCTTGGACATTTTATTGTCAACTGGCAAGAAATGCAAACAATTTAGAACAGTTGTCATGTAATATTACACAATTAAGTGAAGCTTTGCTGAATCTAAAAACATCTCCCTTGATCTGTGGAAACTTGTGCCTTGCCAAGTATACTGATGAAAACTGGTATAGGGGGACAGTAATAGAAAAAGAAGCAAATAAAATCTTCTTTGTTGATTTTGGGAATGTCTGTGTAGTAACCAATGACGATCTGCTTCCCATACCTAGTGATGCGTATGATGTCTTACTTTTGCCCATGCAAGCTGTGAAATGCTCATTATCTGATATTCCTGATCATATACCAAAAAAGGTTACAACATGGTTTCAGGATACTGTTTTAGATAAGTCACTGAAGGCATTAGTTGTAGCAAAAGATCCAGATGGAAGACTCATTATAGAACTGTATGATGGCAGTACTCAAATTAATGCCAGTATTAATGAGAAGTTAGGGCTACTTGGTTACAAAGGTAAGACAAGAAAAGAAGAAGAAAGGAAAATACTCCTCTCTATAACTGAAACTCTTGAAGAAAAAAATGAAAATATGAAGTTGTCACCTACAAAATATTTAAGTAAATCAGTAGATGACAAAGTGTATAGTATGGAGATTTTGGGAGAATCATACAAACCTAAGATCAGCTCAGCATGTAAGGAACGCAAACTTTTACAAAGTTCAGCAAAGACAAATGTAGCCACTCAGAACTCTGCGGGAAATAAAAATAATCGAGTGCCTCTGTTAACAACAGAAAAGAAGGAAGGAATTTTTGCTAAGTCACCTTTGAAGGCCACAAAACTAGAAGCCATTGCTTCAGAGGAAAAAACAGGAGACTCTAACAAAGATGTGCCTCTAAAATTTTGTGAGTTCCCTCAGAAGGCTATAATGCCTGGCTTTAAAACAACTGTTTATGTTTCTCACATAAATAACCCTTCAGACTTTTATGTTCAGTTAATGGAAGATGAATGTGAAATTAATCATCTTTCAGAGAGATTAAATGATATTAGAACGAGACCTGAATATTATGCAGGTCCACCTTTGCAAAGAGGAGATGTAGTGTGTGCCGTTTTCCCTGAAGACAATTTATGGTATCGGGCTGTGGTGAAGGAACAACAACCTAATGACCTTTTCTCTGTGCAGTTTATAGATTATGGCAATGTTTCTGTAGTTTGTACTGACAGAATAGGTAGGCTTGACCTAGTTAATGCAATATTACCAGGATTGTGCATTCATTGCTCATTAAAGGGACTTCGGGTTCCTGAGATGATAAACTCTAAGGAAATGATGCATTACTTCTCCCAGAGGACAGATGAGGTGCAAATAAGATGTGAATTTGTTAAATTTCAAGAGCGATGGGAAGTTATTCTTGCTGACGAACAGGGGATCATAGCGGAAGACATGATTAGCAGATACGCTTTCAATGAAAAATCTCAAGAAGGTCCTTTTACTCAAATAATTAAAGGTGTCCATTCAAAGTCTGTTAACAAATCAGACATTGACACTTCAGTATTTCTTAACTGGTATAAACCAGAGATGAAGACGGTAAGAGCTTATGCATCTGTGATAGACGGACCTGAATACTTTTGGTGTCAGTTTGCTGATACTGAGAAACTTCAGTATTTAGAAGTGGAAGTACAAACTGCTGGAGAACTGGTAGCAAAGCAGAGAAATTGTATCACATTTCCTCATATTAGAGATCCCTGCATAGTGAAATATAGAGAAGATGG
The DNA here is from genome assembly GCF_030014295.1 of Loxodonta africana. Lineage (NCBI taxonomy): Eukaryota > Metazoa > Chordata > Mammalia > Proboscidea > Elephantidae > Loxodonta > Loxodonta africana. The sequence continues at coordinate 109,787,869 of NC_087342.1, forward strand.
GCAGTATTATAGGGCATTTATCACTAATATTTGTGAAGATTGCCTGGTATCTGTCAGGCTTGTGGACTTTGGAAACACTGAAGACTGTGTGGACCCAAAAGCACTTTGGAATATTCCATCTGAACTTCTCTTGGTTCCCATGCAAGCCTTTCCATGTTGCCTCTCAGGATTTAATATTTTGGAAGGATTGTGCTCTCCGGAGGGAAATGACTATTTTTTTGAAATAGTCACAAAAGATGTGTTGGAACTAACGATATTGGAGATTAGAAGGGATGCTTGTGATATTCCTCTAGCAATTGTTGACTTGAAAAGCCAGGGTGAAAATATTAACGAGAAAATGAAGAAATATTCTAAAGTTAGTATTACTAACAGTAACCCACCCTGTGAAAAAAGTGGTCCAGAGACAAAAGGAGTCCTTGGGTACCCCAGTCCTGATGTTAGACTTAAGAAACAAAGTAATAAATCTGAACAAGATAAAACACTGTATGGGGAACCACAGACAGATGAGATCTCTGAACAAATTGAAAAAGATTTCAACATTGAAACCAAACCATGTAAACCCTGTGACCATGAAACTAGTAATATTGTTGAAGCTTTCAAAAACTCATACAAAGATAAAATTGGTACTGAGGTGCTGGAAGGTAAAGTAGAGTCCCATTTGGTTGACAAAGCCAAGTTTGATCATAAATACCTAAGTATAGGACATAACAAATTAATACCATGTTCTAGTGAAACAAAGGAGACATTAGAACTGAATTCACTTGAGGTTCCATTTTCTTCTGATGGTGAATCAAAAGAAATCTTAGAACTAGAATCCACTGAGTTACCGCTTTCTCTAGACGGGAAGGAACATAAAGAAGAGCTCAGTTTGGTGCCACTTTCCCAAGGCTGTGATACAGAAGCCACCCTGGAACCACTTACAGAGCCGCTTCTACCCAGTGATGAAGCCGAGAAACAGCCAGAACTGGAACTACCTACAGCCCAGCTATCTCTAGATGACAAAATAAATCCTTTGCCTTTAAAACTTAGTCAGAAAGCCCAAGAATTTGCATGTGCTGAGGACACCAGAAAGTTAAATTGTGTGGAATGTTTTGATGAGCAGCCCAGGATACCATTGCATCTACATGGAAAGAATTGCAACCCCAAAATGCAGATTGAAATGAATATATTTAAAGAAGAATTGATGGACTATAAAAACAAGGATACCATTTCATCGCTGACTCCTTTGTTTTCTGAAGAGGAATCTGGACCCGGCAGGAAACGCAATAATGCTTTACACGATCATGTCTCAGGTATGTGGATTTTTTTTTTCTGTTATTTAAATTTGATGTCTTTCAAAAATACTTGTTTTAAGAAAAAGAGAATCTTACATGGAATTTTTAAAAATTAGGTTTTTTTTTTGATGGGGGGCAGATTAAAACCTGGTAGTGACTGAGATTTGGATTTTACGAAGGGCATTTTAAACATGGGGGAAATAACTTGTGAAAATCAGTGTAAAATACTACTTTATACACTGGGTAAAATGCTGAATTGTTAATTTTGTGTTTAGGAATAGAGTGCTTCAAGTCTTTAAGCCTCCAAAGGTAACCACATTTAAAATGTAAACCAATCATCTTTAAAATGAAAAGGTTATATTTTTTGGTAAGTTCAAAAACACACTGAAGAGATTGAAACGGTAATCAAAAAACTTCCAACAAAAAAAAGCCCTGGCCCGGACGGCTTCACTGCAGACTTCAACCAAAATTTCAGAGAAGAGTTAACACCACTATTACTGAAGGTATTTCAAAGCATAGAAAATGACGGAATACTACCCAACTCGTTCTATGAAGCCACCATCTCCCTGATACCAAAACCAGGTAAAGACATTACAAAAAAAGAAAATTATAGACCTATATCCCTCATGAACATAGATGCAAAAATCCTCAACAAAATTCTAGCCAATAGAATCCAACAACACATCAAAAAAATAATTCACCATGATCAAGTGGGATTTATACCAGGTATGCAAGGCTGGTTTAATATCAGAAAAACCATTAATATAATCCATCACATAAATAAAACAAAAGATAAAAACCACATGATCTTATCAATTGATGCAGAAAAGGCATTTGACAAAGTCCAACACCCATTCATGATAAAAACTCTTACCAAAATAGGAATTGAAGGAAAATTCCTCAACATAATAAAGGGCATCTATGCAAAGCCAACAGCCAATATCACTCTAAATGGAGAGAACCTGAAAGCATTTCCCTTGAGAACGGGAACCAGACAAGGATGCCCTTTATCACTACTCTTATTCAACATCGTACTTGAAGTCCTAGCCAGGGCAATTAGGCTAGACAAAGAAACAAAGGGTATCCAGATTGGCAAGGAGGAAGTAAAGTTATCACTATTTGTAGATGACTATACACAGAAAACCCTAAGGAATCCTCCAGAAAACTACTGAAACTAATAGAAGAGCTTGGCAGAGTCTCAGGTTATAAAATAAACATACAAAAATCACTTGGATTCCTCTACATCAACAAAAAGAACACTGAAGAGGAAATAACCAAATAAATACCGTTCACAGTAGCCCCCAAGAAGATAAAATACTTAGGAATAAATCTTACCAAGGACGTAAAAGACCTATACAAAGAAAATTACAAAGCTCTACTACAAGAAATTCAAAAGGACATACTTAAGTGGAAAAACATACCTTGCTCATGGATAGGAAGACTTAACATAGTAAAAATGTCTATTCTACCGAAAGCCATCTATACATATAACGCACTTCCGATCCAAATTCCAATGTCATATTTTAAGGGGATAGAGAAACAAATCACCAATTTCATATGGAAGGGAAAGAAGCCCCGGATAAGCAAAGCATTACTGAAAAAGAAGAAGAAAGTGGGAGGCCTCACTCTACCTGATTTCAGAACCTATTATACAGCCACAGTAGTCAAAACAGCCTGGTACTGGTACAACAACAGACACATAGACCAATGGAACAGAATTGAGAACCCAGACATAGATCCATCCACGTATGAGCAGCTGATATTTGACAAAGGACCAGTGTCAATTAACTGGGGAAAAGATAGCCTTTTTAACAAATGGTGCTGGCATAACTGGATATCCATTTGCAAAAAAATGAAACAGGACCCATACCTCACACCATGCACAAAAACTAACTCCAAGTGGATCAAAGACCTAAACATAAAGACTAAAACGATAAAGATCATGGAAGAAAAAATAGGGACAACCCTAGGAGCCCTAATACAAGGCATAAACAGAATACAAAACATTACCAAAAATGATGAAGAGAAACCCGATAACTGAGAGCTCCTAAAAATCAAACACCTATGCTCATCTAAAGACTTCACCAAAAGAGTAAAAAGACCACCTACAGACTGGGAAAGAATTTTCAGCTATGACATCTCCGACCAGCGCCTGATCTCTAAAATCTACATGATTCTGTCAAAACTCAACCACAAAAAGACAAACAACCCAATCAAGAAGTGGGCAAAGGATATGAACACACACTTCACTAAAGAAGATATTCAGGCAGCCAACAGATACATGAGAAAATGCTCTCGATCATTAGCCATTAGAGAAATGCAAATTAAAACTACGATGAGATTCCATCTCACACCAACAAGGCTGGCATTAATCCAAAAAACACAAAATAATAAATGTTGGGGAGGCTGCGGAGAGATTGGAACTCTTATACACTGCTGGTGGGAATGTAAAATGGTACAACCACTTTGGAAATCTATCTGGCGTTATCTTAAACAGTTAGAAATAGAACTACCATACAACCCAGAAATCCCACTCCTCGGAATATACCCTAGAGATACAAGAGCCTTCACACAAACAGATATATGCACACCCATGTTTATTGCAGCTCTGTTTACAATAGTAAAAAGCTGGAAGCAACCAAGGTGTCCATCAACGAATGAATGGGTAAATAAATTGTGGTATATTCACACAATGGAATACTCTGCATCGATAAAGAACAGTGACGAATCTGTGAAACATTTCATAACATGGAGGAATCTGGAAGGCATTATGCTGAGCGAAATTAGTCAGAGGCAAAAGGACAAATATTGTATAAGACCACTATTATAAGATCTTGAGAAATAGTAAAAACTGAGAAGAACACATACTTTTGTGGTTACGAGGTGGGGAGGGAGGGAGGGAGAGGGTTTTTTATTGATTAATCAGTAGATAAGAACTGCTTTGGGTGAAGGGAAAGACAACACTCAATACATGGAAGGTCAGCTCAACTGGACTGGACCAAAAGCAAAGAAGTTTCCGGGATAAAATGAATGCTTCAAAGGTCAGCGGAGCAGGGGCGGGGGTCTGGGGAGCACGGTTTGAGGGGACTTCTAAGTCAATTGGCAAAATAATTCTATTATGAAAACATTCTGCATCCCACTTTGAAATGTGGCGTCTGGGGTCTTAAATGCTAACAAGCGGCCATCTAAGATGCATCAATTGGTCTCAACCCACCTGGAGCAAAGGAAAATGAAGAACACCAAGGTCACATGACAACTAAGAGCCCAAGAGACAGAAAGGGCCACATGAACCAGAGACCTACATCATCCTGAGACCGGAAGAACTAGTTGGTGCCCGGCCACAACTGATGACTGCCCTGACAGGGAGCACAACAGAGAACTCCTGAGGGAACAGGAGACCAGTGGGATGCAGACCCCAAATTCTCATAAAAAGACCATACTTAATGGTCTGACTGAGACTAGAGGAATCCCGGCGGCCATGCTCCCCAGACCTTCTGTTGGCACAGGACAGGAACCATCCCCGAAGACAACTCATCAGACATGAAAGGGACTGGTCAGCAGGTGGGAGAGAGATGCTGATGAAGAGTGAGCTAATTATATCAGGTGGACACTTGAGAGTGTGTTGGCAACTCTTGTCTGGAGGGGGGGTGGGAGGATAGAGAGAGAGGGAAGCTGGCAAAATTGTCACGAAAGGAGAGACTGAAAGGGCTGACTCAATAGGGGGAGAGCAAGTGGGAGTACAGAGTAAGATGTATGTAAACTTATATGTGACAGACTGATTGGATTTGTAAACGTTCACTTGAAGCTTAATAAAAGTTAATAAAACAACAACAACAACAAAAAAAAAACACACTGAACCTTTGCCAAGCACTATTTAGGCATGAATTTAAGATAGGGATCATTTTAGCAGATTTTTCAAATTTAACAGTTTTGTTTCATGTAGAAACTCTTAAAAAATAGGTTTAGGGAGACTATTAAAGGAAGTTCATAGTCATGAGTAAAGCTTAGAGAACATTATCGTTAACATTTTTGGATTTTTTTTACTGCTCTTTGCTACTTTAAAAGATTTGAAAGTTACATCAAATGGCTAACTTTCAGTTTTTTAAAGGATGTTAGACTTTTTAAATGTCAGTTTTTATATCATTAAATTTGAGCCATTGCACAAAATTTTAAAAATAGAATAAGAAGAATGAAAATCACCATAATCCTACTACCAAGAAATGCCCACTATAAACACTATGGTGTACTTCTTCCTGTCATCTTTTACCCTTTCGGTGTATGTCTAACCCAACCCTTTGCTGTTGAGTCGATTCCGACAAATAGTGACCCTATAGGACAGAGTAGAGCTGCCCCATAGGATTTCCAAGGCTGGAATCTTTACCAAGGAAACACTGGTGGTGTAGTGGTTAAGTGCTACATCTGCGAACCAAAAAGTCGGCGGTTCAAATCTGCCAGGCGCTCCTTGGAAACTCTATGAGGCAGTTCTACTCTGTCCTATAGGGTCGCTATGAGTCGGAATCGACTCAACGGCACTGGGTTTGGTTTTTAATCTTTACCAAAGCAGACTGCCCCATCTTTCTCCTGGGGAGCAGCTGGTAGATTCCAGCAGTTGACCTTTCAGTTAGCAGCTTAGCCCTTTAACCACAGCACCATCAGGGCCCTTCTGTGTATGTCTGGCTACATATGATTTGAAAAATGAAATAGAGATCATACAGCATTGAACCCTACATTTTAATCCCTTAAATATGCTTTCAAAATATTTTAATTGCATAGTATATCGTCCTGTGGATATACCATAATTGATTTAAATGTTACCCTAGCATTCGATATTTAGTTCTTCTTATCACATTTTCCTAAGTACTGACTTTTCTGTAAGAATATCTGTTCACTTACTGCTGCTTCATTATAGGAATGGCTGTTGTAAAAATAGATAACACCACTTGCAGCAACAGTACCAGCTTCTAGTAATTTCCAGTGATAGAAATTAGGTTTACATCCTTATGATAGTGGTGTTTCTAAAGGAAAGCAGAAGGGATTGTATTGGAGGAAGCACAGGAAGAATTAAAAATAAAATCTAGGAAAAGAGACAGGCTTAGTACATATCATACCAATGTACTGATTACATGATAGTGATTATATAGGAATTTTAAATGCAGATTAGGAAAATGCTCTGCTTGTGTATCTAGCATTAAGGAATTAAGAGTTATGAATTGAGTCTTCACTTTGTTCAATTTAGCAGCTCAACTGGAGAACACCTATGCTCTGAAAGGATTTACTGTTGGATCCAAATGTGTTGTGTGGTCAAGTCTAAGAAACATGTGGTCCAAGTGTGAGATTTTGGAAATAGCTGAAGAAGGCACAAGAGTAAGTGAAATTTAAGTACTTTATCTCAACATGTACTTGCAGACTGTTAAGAAAATTTTATCAAGCTTTAATGGACAAGAGAATGCAATTTAACAGATGTTTACCTGCTCTTTCCTCCTGGTTATTTGATGCAGTGCAAAAACCTACCTTAAAAGTCCATATATAAGAAACCATCCTGGGCTCTTCACTCCTCTTCCCTCCTAAAATCCTATCAGTCACCAAGAGCCACACTTTCCACTTCTTAGCTCTTAACTGAAAGAGCTTTTTATCCCTGCCTTAGCTGAGTCGATCATTTCGCAAGTAGATTATTCTAATAACCTTTTATCCAGTCTTCCTTAAACAGTTTCTCCACATTGTCAGTGTAAAGTTTGTCGAATGTAAATCTGACTACATCATGCCTGTGTGTGAAAAAATTTTCAGGGAAATCCAGTTGTGTTGTAGTTCTCCTGTGATCTGAAAACCACCTGTACCAGAATTACCAGCTGTGTTCCTTAAATTACAGATTCTTGGGTCTTGCCCTGACCTGCTGACTCAAAATTTCTGGGAGAAGGATCCAGGAAAGTGCACTCTTAGACCATTAAAACTTGAGAACCATTGGTCTACAATATAAAAAAGTCAAGCTCATTAACATGGCATAGAAGGTCCTCTAGGGTTGAGCCTTCATGTACCTCTCCAGCCTTACGTCTTCCTCCTTTGTATTTTGTACTTTATATTAGATTACCATTAAACTTCTTGAGTTCTCTTTATATATATATAACATTGTGTTGGATTGCTTCAGTGTCTTTATTAATGCAGCTCCGTTTGCCATTCCCCCATCTCCACCCTCCTTCACCAAAAGTGCTTCATACCAGATCTTCGAACTGGTTATTTTTGGTTCGACCCCCAGCTGAGAATTTGTGTTTCCACCCTAGTTATACTGAACTGGAATCTACATTTTATCAAGATCCCTAGGTGATTCTTATATATAACTTCCTGGGAACTTGTTAGAAATGCAAATTCTCCACAGGGAACTTGTTAGAAATTAAGTCCTGCTTTATACCTATATCATATTATTCTGCCTCCTCCTGCAGAAGTCTGTACTTCCTGCATTGTATTACCTGCTTAGAGGTCTGTGTCTCCACTAGATTTTGAACTTCTTGAGGTAAGATCTAAATTTTATCCGTCTTTTATCTCCAGGTGTAGATACTCAATATACACTTGTTGAAGTGAAGTACCACTGAGTTGAAACATAAGTTTAATAAAATAATTTTCATTGCCTTTTAAAAGTATTTCATTTAAAAAAGAATTGTTTGGTACATAAATCAGTTACAGTTTTTGGAACTTGCCAAAGTTTATTAAATTTTCTGTTTTCTCTTAAAGGTTTTGAACCTTTCTAATGGCGTGGAGGAGACAGTGGATCCTGAGAATGTCTGGAATGGCATACCTAATTTGGACAAGAGTCCATCTGAGGTATAGAATTATGTAATTACTTATTAATGAGAGCATTGCCTTTTGTTTGGAAAGATGACTTATAAAACTATTTCTAAAGCCCTTGTGTTAAGAAAAATTGAGAAAAAAATTATAATGTACCAAAACAACTCAAAAAAGCAATTAAAAAAAATCAAGGTTTCTGGACCTTAGGGAAAAGTAATTAATGTTTTACTACTTGATTTTCACTTTGGGATTTAAAAAATGAAAATTGTTTAGTGTTCATGACTTCTGAAAAATAAATTCTTGGTGCAGAAAATCTGGCAAATACGGCAAAGTTAAAGAGGAGAAAGTAACAGTCGCACTTAATATGCCCATCCACATACAAACAGGGTTAGCAGTTTGTTTTTATTTCATAATTTTTTAATTTATATGGACTATAAGTGTATCATCTACATATTTAGGTGCCCCTGATGGCGTAGTGGTTAAGAGCTATGGCAGCTAACCAAAAGGCTGGCAGTTTGAATCCACCAGGCCCTCCTTGGAAACTCTATGGGGCAGTTCCACTCTGTCCTCTAGGGTCACTATGACTCAGAATCGACTCCAAGGCAGTGGTTTTTTTTAGTGGCACAATGGCTAAGCACGTGGCTGCTAGCTGACCTGGAGATCTGCTTCTGTAAAGACTACTGCTAAGAAAACCCTATGGAGCAGTTCTACTCTGTCACATGGGGTCATTATGAGTTGGAATCGACTCGACGGCACCCAATAACATCTACATATTTGGTCATAGTTGATTTCATTCAACATATATTTTATTGTCCATATTCTTCATTTAAGACTATATGGAGGGCAGTTTCCCATGTCACTATGATGTGGCTGGTCATTTGAGCTTATCCTGTTTGGAATTTGCCGAATTTCTTGCTTTTGTAAGTTTGTCTGATAGTTCCAACATTTGGTCATCTCAGGGTTTGCATCTGTTGACTGTCTGTTCCCTTGAGAAATGGTTAGATTTTCCTCATTCTTTGTATGTTGAATAAGTGTAGATTTTATCCTGGACATTTCAAATATTATGCTGTAAGACTTTGGGTCCTGTTAAATCCTCTGGAATATGTTGAAATTTTTGTTTTATCAGGCAATCAACCCAGTTAGGTTCATACCACAAATTCTCTCTCTCCTTAATGTGGTTGGTGGTTTCAATGTCAGTTTAGTTTTTAAAACCTTGGCTGTGTTGTTTGGGTCTTCCTAGTACATGAGCCACTTGGGGCTCATTCTGGGACTTGGGCAGTGATTTATACTGTAGTTCAGTTGTTGAAGCCTTTGCTGTGCTTACTTGGTTTTGTCTGTACATGCATAGCTCAGGGGTGACCCTGGAACTTATATCAGTTCACATGCAGTATTACCTATTGCTGTCAAGTTGATTCTGATTCATAGCAACCTTATAGGACAGAGTACAACTGTGCCCACAGAATTTACAAAGCTGTAAATCTTTACAGAAGCAGACTGCCACATTTTTCTCCTGCAGAGCAGCTGGTGGGTTCAAACTGCCGACCTTTCGATTAGCAGCCGAGCTCTTAACCACTGCACCACCAGGGCGTCATATATCATATTAGGGATTCAAATTTCCCAACTCTTTCCTCTCTGAGATTTTCTCCAAATATTCTGGCTTCCGAGTTTTCTTTTTCCAGTCCCCAAGGGCCCCTTTTTCTGGTTCCTCTGGCCAGAACGCAGGTTTTTCTCAGTTTCCCTCTGTGCTGTTGTGCAGTTCTGTATAATCAAGCCTGCCTTGGGGTGAAGCAGATAGAAGAAATTCATGGGAATTCTCACTACTACAGAACAGAGGCCCCATCTCCCAGTTTTCTGGGTAGAGAGATAGGTCTTCTCTTAGATTTTTAGGTGTATGCACTACCACTAAGGAGCCCTGGTGACACAGTGGTTAAGTGCTTGGCTGCTAACCAAAAGGTTGGCAGTTTGAACTCCCTGGCCACTCCATGGGAGAAAGATGTGACAGTCTGCTTCCATAAAGATTACAGCCTTGGAAACCCTATGAGGCAGTTCTACTCTCTCATACAGGGTCACTGTAAGTCAGGAAATCAACTCAATAGCAATGAGTTTGTTTTTTTTGGGTTTGTACTACCACATCTGCCCCCAGACTGTGGCTGTGGCTACCCTCAGGGCAGGGCTAGAAGATGAAACAGAAAAAACGATTTGGGGGTTTCCCACACCACCTCCCACTCTTTAGCATATAGAGGCCCCTTTTCCTGATCCTCCGACTAGAAATAAAGGTTTTGCTGCCAGCTGTATGGTTCTGTAATTTGGCCCAGCCGTCATTCACTATCAGGAGACAAAAGGAGGAAAAGAAGAAAAAAGATGATGAAACTCACCTCGGTTACGTTTTTCAGGTTTTTACTTCAGTCTTCAATCTATTTGTTCCTTTCTACATCTCAGGGTCTTGAGGTAGGTGCTTTTTGTATTCAGTCCAGAATATATAGTTTTAATCAGTGGATTAGAGAGGCTGTCATCACCTTACTTCACCGTGGCTGGCACTAGAAGACTGTAAACAATTTTTCATAGCTGCATAACATTGTGCTGTAATTTATTACATTCTAATCTTTTCCACCCATTAACTTTGAAAGGTTCATATGTTTACATACATAGAGGCTCCTGCTTGGATGAATAGGAGAGAACCATGTAGGACTATTTAAAGTGGACATAAAATAATATAGACACAACACTTCTGGCTTTAACCAACCTAACTAACAATCCTGTAGACACTACTTATAAGTAAGGCTTTAATTTTTTTGATTTGGTTATTAATGGAATTTAAGTGATTCTTTCCTCAAATTTGAGCAAAAAAAAAAAAATTTTTTTTTTTTTTTTTTTAGGATACATCGAGTCACCATGATCTGGCAATCTTTCTTTTTTTTATTGTACTTTAGATGAAGGTTTACAGGACAAACTAGCTTCTCATTAAACAGTATAGATATTGTTTTATGACATTGGTTAACAACCCTACAACATATCAACACTCTCCTTTCTCGACCTGGGGTTCCCTATTACCAGCTTTTTTGTCCCCTCCTGCCTTCTAGTCCTTGCCCCTTGGCTGGCATGCCCATTTAGTCTCATTTTGTTTTCGGGATCTGTCTAATCTTTGGCTAAAGGGTGAACCTCAGGAGTGACTTCGTTACTGAGCTAAAAGGGTGTCCCGGGGCCATATTCTTGGGGTTTCTCCAGTCTCTGTCAGGCCAGTAAGTCTGGTCTTTTTGTGTGAGTTAGAATTTTGTTCTACATTTTCCCCCAGCTGTTCCAGGACCCTCTATTATGATCCCTGTCAGAGCGGTCAGTGGTGGTAGCTGGGCACCATCTAGTTGTGCTGGACTCAGTCTGGTGGAGGCCATGGTAGTTGTGGTCTATTAGTCCTTTGATCTAATCTTTCCCTTGTGTCTTCAGTTTTCTTCATTCTCCCTTGTTCCTGAAGGGGTGAGACCAGTGAAGTATCTTAGATGGCCGCTCACAGACTTCTAAGGCCCCAGACACTACGCACCAAAGTAGAATGTGGAACATTTTCTTTATAAACTATGTTATGCCAATTGAGCTAGATGTTCCCCTAGACCATGGTCCCCCCAGCCCTCAGTCCAGCATTTCAGTCCCTCAGGGAGTTTGGATATATCTATGGAGCTTCCATGACCTTGCCTTGGAGAATTTGTGCTGGCTTCCCCAGTATTGTGTACTGTCTTGCCCTTCAGCAAAGTTTTGTTTAGTAGTTTTCTTTGTATAGGACTTTTACATCATTGGTTAGATTTGTTCCTCATTATTTTATTTTTTTAGGGGCTATTATAAATGGCCCTGGAAAGAGAAGAAGCCCCGGATAAGTAAAGTATTACTGAAGAAAAATAAAGTAGAAGGACTCATACTACCTGACCTCAGAACCTACTATACAGCTGTGGTAGTCAAAACAGCCTGGTACTGGTACCATGACAGATACATTGGCCAATTGGTAACCCAGATGTAAATCCATCCATCTACAGTCACCTGATCTGTGACAAGGGCCCAAAGTCCATCATATGGGGAGAAGACAGTCTTTTTAACAAATGGTGCTGGCAAAATTGAGTGTCCATCTGAAAAAAAATGAAACAGGACCCATACCTCACACCATACACTAATTCAAAATGGATCAAAGACCTAAACATAAAAGCAAAAACTATACAGATCATAGAAGAAAAAATAGGGTCAAGGCTAGAGGCTGTAATACACAGCATAAATAGCATACAAACCATAACTAACAATACACAAACACCAGAGGATAAGCTAAATAACTGGGATCATCAAAGATTGTTTCTTTTTTGTGTGTAAACCTTTTCATAAATTTTTATAGTAGTGGTCTCATATAATATTTGTCCTTTTGTGATTAACTTATTTTACTCAGCATGATGCCCTCCAGATTCATCCATGTTGTGAGATACTTCGCAAATTCGTCATTGTTCTTTATCTTTGCATAGTACTGCATTGTGTGTACGTACCATAGTATGTTTATCCATTCATCTATTGATGTGCATCTAGGTTGTTTCCATCTTTTTGCTATTGTGAACAATGCTGCAGTGAACATGGATGTGCATATATCTGTTCACGTGACGACTCTTACTTCTCTAGGATATACTCCTAGTAGTGGGATTGCTGGATCATATGATATTTCTATTTTTAGCATGCTAAGGGAGCACCATATTGTTTCCAAAATGGTTGTACCATTTTTCATTCCCACCAGCAGTGTATAGGCGTTCCAATCTCCCCACAGCCTCTCCAACATTTGTTATTTTCTGTTTTTTTGATTTGTGCCAGTAATGCTGGGGTGAGATGGTATCTCATTGTTGTTTTGATTTGCATAATGGCTAGTAATCGTGAGCATTTCCTCATGTGTCTGTTAGCTGCTTGAATGTGTCTGTTCATTTCCTTTGCCCATTTTTTTAATTGGATTATTTGGTTTTTTGTTGTAGATTTTAGAGATTAGACCTTTGTCATGTTTGTAATAATCAAAATTTTTTCCCAGTCGTAGGTTCTCTTTTTACTCTTTTGTTGAAGATTTTTGATGAGCATAAGCATTTAATTTTTAGAAGATTCCAGTCATCTAGCTTATCTTCTGCAGTTTGCTTGTCATTAGCTATGGTTTGTATCCTGTTAATGTGTATTAGGGCCTCTAGCATTGATCCTGTTTTTTCTTCTATGATCTTTATAGTTTTTGGCTTTATAATTAGGTCTTTGATCCATTTTGAATTAGTGTATGGTGTGAGGTATGGGTCCTGTTTCATTTTCTTGCAGATGGACATTCAGTTTTGCCAGCACCATTTGTTAAAAAGACTGTATTTTCCCCATATGATGGACTTTGGGCCCTTGTGGAAGATCAGGTGACCACAGGTGGATGGATTTACATCTGGGTTCTCAATTCTGTTCCACTGGTCAATGTATCTGTCATTGTACCAGTACCAGGCTGTTTAGACTACCAGAGCTGTATAGTAGGTTCTGAGGTCAGATAGTGTGAGTCCTCTTACTTTATTCTTCTTCAATAGTGCTTTTACTTATCCGGGGCTTCTTCGCTTTCTATATAAAGTTAATGATTAGTTTTTCCATCTCTTTAAAGAATGTTGTTGGTATTTCGATTGGGATTGCATTGTATTTGTAAATTACTTTGGGTAGAATTGTCATTCTCACAATGTTGAGTCTACCTATACATGAGCATGGTATGTTTTCCATTTATGTAGATCTCTTGCTTTCTTGTGGTAGTGTTTTGTAGTTTTCTTTGTATAGATCTTTTACATCCTTGGTTAGATTTATTCCTAAGTATTTGGTTTTTTAGGGGCTACTATAAATGGTATTTTTTTTCCTGATTTCCTTTTCATCATTCTTTTTATTGGTGTATGGGAATCCAACTGATTTTTGTATCTTTGTCTTGTACCCTGCTACTCTGCTGAATTTTTCTACTAGTTCCAGTAGTTTTCTCATGGAGTCTTTTGGGTTTTCTATGTATAGTATCATATCATTCTGGCAGTCTTTCTAATTACATTTTTCTTAGATTGTTTTTTCATCTGAGCTATTTAATTTCATCATAAGTGTGTCTCATTAGTTTCTGTATCACATCATGCATGAAAATGATGCTATTAGTTATTGGACGGAATGTAGGAGAATTACCCCTCTTCATTAAGTCTTTGGAGTCCCTGGGTTGTGCAAATGGTTAATGTGCTCAGCTGCTAACTGAAATGTTGGAGGTTCAAGTCCATCCAGTGGCAACTCAGAAGAAAGGCCTGGCCATTTACTTCCAGAAAGTCAGCCACTGGAAACCCCGTGGAGCACAGTTCTACTCTGACACACACAGGGTTGCCATGAGTCAGAATCGACTCGATGGCAACTGGTGGTGGTATTGTCTTTGATATAGCATCCGTGGCTGACCACAAATTATATGCTCAAATAGCTTGAAGGTTAAAAACTGGATAAAGGGTACTTCACTCTCTGCGAGGAGTGGTCCAGGGGAGATATTCCAGAGAAATGAGTATTGAATAACAGCAAATGTACTTGAAGTGATTCTTAATTATAAAATTAGATTGTCATAATTTTACTTGGAATACTTTTTGTTGTTTACCTTGTTTTTCTGGGTTACGTATGGTCCCTTTTCTAATTTTAATTATTGTGCACCTGTAATAAAGAATTGGGACTAATCCAAAAGTTTCTTTTGTTAGGCTGTATTCCAAACTATGGGAAAAGATCTTTACCTCATGTCGTTGGATGATAACGGCAATTAAAGGTAACTTGTGTTTTTAAAGCAAAATGCCTTTATCACTTGAATCACCAAGTCTTAAAGATACCATTACCTTCAACCTCTTAAAAAAGATGATTTATTGATTTCCTTTCATGGTAGTAATAGGAAAAAAAAAAAAAAAAAGATGCTTTAGCTAAAAGTGTTCAATGTGCTTATGGTGATAACCAAGAAGAGAATTTCTTGAAATGGCATAGGAAATTTGTTTGCTGACTGAATTAATCTTGAAAATGAAATTGTGAATCTGATAAATGCCTATTTTAAAGGATTTCAGAGGATTTTGTAGGGTCAGTTAGGTCATATGTTCAATGATCTTCGTATGCTAAATAATCTCTTGCAATTTGTATCTGAGTTTTTAGTTTATATACATGACAAGATTAAATCTGTTGAACATTTCTGGTTATTGCATGGTGTTTCTCATAAACAGCACATTGGTTCTTAGAATGGAGGCACAGTGAGAATGAAATCAGCTCTTGGTGGCTTTAGTATCATGTGAAAAGTACAAAGTAATCAAAGGGACAAAGAACCAATCAGTTATCAAACTTGTCAGCATCATCCTAGTAAAATAGAAAATTTCATAGTATTTCAGGGAAATGTTATGACAGTTTCATGATATTTCAAGGAAACTTTTTTTGATAATAGTTACCATGTGAGAATCAAAATATAATTAAAAGAAAAAAACCCATCAAGTCGGTAGGAATAATTCACCATGGTAATTAGAATACATGTCTATTCCCGCCCACCCCCCCCTCCTTTTTTAGAGAACGTTAAGTGTGTTGTGGTCATATCCTTATAAATAATATTCTTGTGTTTATGTTTCTTTTCTCAACTTAAGGTTTTTCTCTTTTCGTTTTAGAAAAAGGTTCTGGAGGCGATGTTGATTTAACTGTGGATCCACAAATGTGGCCAGTCAGACAGACGCTGCTCATAAACAAGTAGCACCTTGTCCAGACCAACAGAGTGTTTGAGAAATGTGTGCGCAAGTAACTACAAGAAGCTGTATTTTTGAAAACTTGGACATATGCCTAAAACAAAATAGGTATCAGGTTGACTGTGCAGGTATATTTATAGTGGTATGGCTACATACACAGTTCTGGGATCTTTGCTATTCCTTTAAATGTCTTATGTTTCTAATCACCTAGGAAGATTTAGTTTGCTAAATGATTTGCTAAAGTACTTACTCATATTTCAGAAATCTATTTTGCTGTCTTTTGAATATAGTGTTTAAAATAAAATAGAAAAGTATAAGTTATAATGCTACTTAGAAGGATGGCTTTGTTAGGAGTAACTCCTGTAGAATTTTTGTTTTGTTTTTGAAGCTTTGCCTTGTCTGTCTGGTTAAACTTTGACTAATATCCTATTTGAATTTGTTTAAATTTCATTTGTTAAGATTTAAATAAAGTTTCTCCTTAAAGGTATGGTAGTCCTATTTCATTAAAAAACAAATAGAATTCTTGAATATCTGTGTTTACATAGCTCCTCCTTTCTAATCGAGAAAGCATAGTAATATTATATATTAGCTATTATGTGTTAGGAACTCAGCTGGTACCTTAAATGCATTCTTATTTGATTCTCCATTTGGAGGTGCTTATTAATATTATCCAAATTTTTAAGTGAGAAATTTGAAGCTTTTTAGAGAAGTTAAATAACTCACCCAAGGACAGATAGCTAGTGAGTCTCAGAGACTTGACAAAACCCAAACTCATCTAACTTCAAAGCCCATGCTTTTAAACATGGTTTTGTATAGCCTGTAGTATGCAAAGAATAGGTCCTAGCTTTTGGAAACAGAACCTAGCTATATGCTGCTTAGTAGATATCTGACCTGGGAAGTTTATATAATGTCTTGAGCCTTTGATTTTACTCATCTGTTGAATGGAACTAATGAAGCCTTTCTTGCAGTGTTTTTAAGATTAGAAATAATTTGTAAAGTGGCCCACCTAAATGGCAGCCCTACCCTCTGGAACTGAGGTAGTGATGACTGAAGTTATTGAAACCTGAGAGATGGTGGTTCCACCATTTGGAACCAGGGGAGTCCTGCCTCCCTGCTCCCCTGTGCTCCTTCTAACAGTTCTGTTGATCTTCAAACTACTCCCAGGATAATGGCTTCCTTTTCTTGGAGGACAACAGATGTTTGCAACGAAGTAGCTTCACTGGCCCGTTTACTGCCATAGAATTCAAGGAGTCAGACTACTTTCCTTCATCTAGCTCTTTCTCTGTCCCTTTTGACCTAAATTGACAGGATATCTGCTGTGGTGTTGGATTAGATCTATCAGTCAAAAGCTGATCTCTTTAGCAAAGGATCGTGTGGCAATGCCTTTGGTCAAAGTTCCAGGACATTTTTCCTTAATTTGTATAACAGAATTTTCCAAATCTTTAAGTTCTGGCTTCATTTTTAAATGTATCTCTTTCATCCTGATTTTTCACTTTAAGTGGCAAAGGGAAACCACACTGCGCCTTCCAAATTTCACTTAGAAATCTGACTTCATCACTTACAAGTTCTCCTTTTCACCAAACATTCAAACATAGTTCAGAAAAGTTCTTTGCCACTTTATAAAAAGGTCCATCCTCCTTCCTGTGTCTAATAATATGTTCTTCATTTCCTCTTGAAGCCACACCAAAGCACATTTAGGTCCACATTTCTAGAAACAGTCTGTTCAAGGCAACAAGTTTTCCCCACAGCCCTCAATTCTTTCTGAGCACGCATCAGAATCACCCTTAATGTTGATAATTCTATCAACGGTCTCTTCAAGGCAGTTTAGGCTCTTAATATCAAACACCTCAAAATTCCCCCAGCCTCTATCCATTACCCAATTCCAAAATGCATTCTACATTTTAGGTATTTGTTAAAGCGGCACCCCCAATTCTTGGTGCCAAATTCTGTCTTAATTTCCTGGTGCAGCTGTAACAGAAATACCATATCTGAGTAGCTTTAACAAACAAATTTGTTTTTTCATAGTTCAAGAGGCTAGAAGTCTCAATTCAGGGCACTGGCTCTAGGAGAAGCCTCTCTATCTGTAGGTTCTGGGGGATCTTCGTCTTTTTCAGCTTCTATAGCCCTAATAGAAACCCTGGCGTTAAGTGCTACAGCTGCTAACCAAAGGGTTGGCTGTTCACATCCACCAGGCATTCCTTGGAAACTCTACGGGGCAGTCATACTCTGTCCTATAGGGTCACTCTGAGTCGGAATTGAGTCGACGGCACTGGGTTTGGCTTGGTTTGGTTTGATAGCCCTTGGTTCCTTGTCGATACTCATGTGGCATCTATCTTCCCGTTTGTGCTTCCTTCTGTGTCTAATCTGCTCTTTTTATAACTCAGAAGTGGTTAGGTGTAAGACACACCCTACAATAATATTGTCTCATTAACATAACAAAGAAATCCCTATTCCCAAAAGGGATTACATTCACAGGTAATGGAATTAGGATTCCAACACATATTTTTTGGGTACACAATTCAATCTATAACAGTGCCTGAAAAGGAATAGGCATTCGATGTTTCTGTCTTTTCCCTGAAAATACTCAATATGCATTATGTTGGTTTTCTCTTAAACCTTAACTCATTGGCTTAGTTATTTTCTCCTTTTGGCATCAGTATGTGCAACCAAGAAAGTATTGTTTAAAAGTCCTACTGAAGTGGACATCAATACAATTGGAATGTTTATTCATTTCTAAAACGAGTAGGGAAAAGGTTTGCTAAGTGAGACTGGGGAAAAGGTGAATGTATAGGAAGCATTATTAGACCCTGAAGTCTGATGGGAATGGTGAGAATTAAGAACCTTAAAAGCTGGGTATAATTTCAGTAAGTAGAGAGGGTTTTGCACTAAAAATCATTGAGTTAGGTGAGCGTATTGTTTATTTTTGGGAAAATGAATAGACTTTGGCTCATTCACGTAGGAGAAATAGTTGTAAATTACCAGGAGAAAAGGTCAGAGGAGATGTATTAGGGCTAAATTATAGAAAGTCTTCAGTTTCAAGCTAAGGAGCTTAATTTAACTCCTTAGGCAAAAAAATGTAATATGAATAGCTAAAGGAGGAAAGAAGTCAAATTTCTCAAAATAAGTGATATTATACCTAAAAATAGGACTGAGGTACCAAGTCAGAACACACAGTTCATTATTAGCTGAGCAGAAGAGATAGGGATATAATAGTTAACCACACTTACTTATTAGATATTGATTATCCCTGTTTTCACAGGCTTGTTGTTGTTAGGTGCTATTGAGTCGGTTCCAACTCATAGCAATGCTGTGTACAACAGAAGGAAACACTGCCCAGTCCTGCGCCATCCTCACAGTTGTTGCTATGCTTGAGCCCATCTTTGCAGCCACTGTGTCAGTCTATCTCCTTAAGGGTCTTCCTCTGTTTTGCTGACCCTCTACTTTACCAAGCATGATGTCCTTCTCCAGGGACTGGTTTCTCCTGATAACATGTCCAAAGTACATGAGACAAAGTCTTGCCATCCTCGCTTTTAAGGAGCATTCTGGCTGCACTTCTTCCAAGACATATTTGTTCATTTTTCTGGCAGTCCATGGTCTATTCCATATTCTTTGCCAACCTCATAAGTCCAAGGCATCAATTCTTCCTTGGTCTTCTTTATTTATTGCCCATCTTTAGCATGCATATGAGACAACTGAAAATACCATGGCTTGGTTCAGGCACACCTTAGTCCTCAAAATGACATCTTTGCTTTTTAACACTTTAAAGAGGTCTTTTGCAGCGGATTTGCCCAGTGCAATATATCGTTTGATTTCTTGACTGTTGCTTCCGTGGCCATTGATTGTGGACCCACATGAAATGAAATCCTTGACATCATCAATCTTTTCTCCACTTATCATGATGTTGTTTATTTGTCCAGTTGTGAGGATTTTTGTCTTCTTTATATTGAGGTTGTAACCCATACTGAAGGCTGTAGTCTTTGATTTTCAGTAGTAAGTGCTTCAAGTTCTCCCCACTTTCAGCAAGCAAAGTTGTATCATACACATAACGCAGGTTGTTAATGAGCCTTCCTCCAATCCTATTGCCATGCTCTTCTTCATATAGTCCAGTTTCTGGGATTATTTGCTCCAAGTACAGATTGAATAAGTATGGTGAAAGGAGACAACCCTGATGCACACCTTTACTGCTTTTAAACCACGCAGTATCCCTTTGTTCTGTTCGAATGACTGCCTCTTGCTCTATGTACAGTTTCCTCATAAGCACAATTAAGTGTTCTGGAATTCCCATTTTTCCACAGGCTTAATAATTGTGAATTCATAGGAACGAGGCTAAGAAATACTTAGGCCAAAAGTAACTGAATGGCAGGAATTTGTATACCCCTTCGGAAACAAAAACATTTTTCACGACTCCTGGATGTGTAAGTGTGTATGTTTTTGTGCTTTTATTTCCATTTGTTATGTTATTCTATTTCCACTACTACATACAGAACTGAAAACATCCATTAAATAAAATAAAATTTATTTAAATTAAAATTAAATTGAATTAGAAAATGAAGCTGTTAAATGTACTTTTAAATGTTTTCTCCATTAGCCTTTGCAGCTGTTGAGTGCATAGCTAATTTATTAATAAGTGTTACAGCTAGAATTCCTGGCCTGTTTTTACAGATGTAATACCAATGGCTCCATTCTTTAGTAAGTAGAATGCATCAAAGATACAGCTTTAAAAAGATGCAAATAAAATATCAACTTTCTGCCCTTAACTAGCTGCCTTTGCCCTGTCTCCAGTATTCTGTCCCTTCTCCATTCCCCGTAAGTCTTCATACTGAAACTATTAATATATTGTATCACAAATCCTAGGTAAGACAATGATTTTACTATCTCCTTGATCTAATTTTTCTTACTAGGACAAAAAGGTAAAGGGAAGTGCTGCCAAATATAAATTCTACCTAGAGAACTATTTTGTAAGAAAATCCCTTTTTATTGTATTTTTAGGGAGCCTCATGTCATTATGGAGCCCTGGTGGCAAAGCGGTTAAGGTCAGCAGTTCAAATCCACCAGCTGCTCCTTGGAAACCCTATAGGGCAGTTCCATATAGGGTCGCTATAAGTCAGAATCAACAGCACACAACAACAACAATAACATGTCTTCATTGGCATTGTTTTAATATACTTTCCCATTAAAAATACATAATGTAAAAGCAGTTTTTAATTTGACACAAAAAATTATCTTAAAAAAAAAACCATTGCTGTCAAGTCGATTCTGACTCCTAGGGACCATACAGGACAGAGTAGAACTGCCCCATAGAGTTTCCAAGGATCACCTGGTGCATTCAAACTGCCAACCTTTTGGTTAGCATCTGTAGCTCTTAACCACTATGCAACCAGGGTTTCCATTATCATCTTAGTAAAATTAAAATTTAGGCTGATATGATTTTTGTACAGGACATTATTTCTTTACATTTGAAGAAAAAAATCTGAATCCAAGCTTCAATCATTATTATGGTATAGCCCACATTTTATAATGTTATTTTGGAAAATACAGTTACATACACATACATGCACGCATATATTTACTCTTTAAGACAGTTTTAAAACAAAACTTCTGTTTAAGGTCTTCTCAATTTATTTCTCTATTCTTGCAGAGTTCTGTAGAGTGTTGATGTGTTGGCAGGTTATGTTAATGTTGGTCCCTGGAATAAGATTTTCATCTTCTCCCTCAATCAAAGAGTTCCACTGATCAAAATCTTTCTGAAGTCCTATAAAATGTAAATATGAATAAGCAGGTCAAAGTTTTGAAAGCATTAAACAGCTGGGTACCTCTAGGTGGCACTATAGAATCACAAATTACACTAATGCACAGTCATTGCACAGCCAAGGTATGCCCTGTGTCAGCCGTCAAGTGATCGGCTGCATCTAAGTTAGAGATGGGATTGAGGCCCACTGCTATCAGTATCCCCAGCACAGAAGTTTAGCCCAGTCTTCACAGAAAGACTATGAGTATAAACAGGTAGGCTTGCTTTGAATTTGCCCTTGGGTTGATTTTTGATTCATAACAACCCCATTTACAGAGTAGAACTACCCCATAAAAAAAAAAAAAAAAAAAAACCCATAGGGTTTTCTAAACTATAATCTTTATGGAAGCAGATCACCAGGTCCTTCTTCCTCAGAGCCACTGGGTGGGTTTGAACCTTCGACCCTTTGGTTTGCAGCCAAGTACGTAGCTGTTGCGCCACCTGGACTCCTTATAAAGCAGCAAAAATTAATTTCTCAAATTTTTGTTTTTAAACTGATTTACTGTGATGTTAAATTATAAACACTTGAAAATAGGATGAATGCTGTGTTAAGATAGGCAGTTTTTTCCTGAACATCATCTGGTTTATGTCATAAAAGAATATTAATTTCTTACCTAAATGCTTTTGTAAGAATGCTAATGAGGCTTTGTTGCTAAGATCAATAGCTACGTTTGAATCTATATGTCCTTTTAATCTGAATATGTATCCAACTATTTTGCCAGTTGCAAAAGTGAAGTCATCAAAATTCTGATGGACTGAATCCCTAAAAGAGAAATGAGACATTAAAAATCACATTTTTTCATAAAATTATTTTTGTAGTTAGGGTGCAGGAAAGATACTGGCCTGAATGGCCTATTCACTGAAGACTAAAAAATATCAATGAGTCAAAAATTATAGATTGGATCAAATTAGATGTATTTCAGGGTCACGGGCTATTCATTTAGAGGCTCTGAAGTATATTCATCTTCCCCTCTAGAAAACAATTCTAGATTAAATGATTCCAGTTTTTAGGGAACTGGAATACTTTCAATTTGAATAGATGGAATGTGTTGAAGGGGCCCTGAACTCAGAGCCAATGCCTGCCTCCTCCGACCATATATAAAAAATATATAGCTTATTGATATTTGCTACTAGGCAAATCACTTTGGACTGAAGCTTTGGATTCAACATAGTTTAAAAACAAACAAACCAACAAATTTTTTTTCCTTGTATTATTTAAACTGTAAAAAACTGTAAGCACCTTATAAATGTCACTCACATGGCTCTCTAAAGTCATCAACAACCTAACATTAAATATAATGGCATTTTTTAGTGCCATTTTCTACTCCCTCTAAGACAGTTGACATTTGATGGCTTTCTTGGTTTGTCTGTTTTCTCTTCCTTTCCTTGACATTGCATCTTCCTTTCTGACTCCAACTACCCCATGCTCTTCACTGGCTCTTCATACACTTCCTCCCTGCTGCCCCTTTTTCCTCTTCTGAATAAACTAGGTTTTAGACAGAGAAGGAATGAACTCTATCTTTGCTTTTATATATTTCACTGTGAGTTTGAAATCCTACTGAAGAGTTCTTTTTCACGTCCAGGATATGTGCATATTGCCAACACTCAATGGACCCCAATTTAGCTTTTGGGAATTTATAAATTCATATTTTTTCTCAACAAGTAGGCACATGTCACGTCTCAACACTTGATCTGACTTTTCCTCTAAAGAATTCCTAACCTAGCCTAATGACGGAATCGTCAGCACCCACCCCTGCCCCCGCAAAAAAAACAGTGTAGACGTGTTCTTATATTTAGATCATAGTAGCAGGTATCCTAAGGCAAATTTTAGTTAACAGTATATGCTGTATGTACGTAAACACTAGTTGAAACTTTAATGTATCTAAAAACACTTAGAAACTGAGATTATCTAATATTCTCCCTTATCGAAAGCCTAAACCATTAATTTAACACTTCTACAATGCCTATCAAATGAGATCTGTTGATGTTTATCCAAGTTTGAAGTTTCTGTTCCAGGTGATGAAATAAGTCACTTATGAACACTTACCTGATTGTAATCATTTTTCTCTCTCTATCAGGTGAGTATAATTTTTTCATTTTTATGATATTAGCAGGAAATTGGAATTGTTCAGAGTTGATAAAAAAGAGGGGCTGAGGAATTCTGGAATATACTTCATCACCCAGTGGCAACATCCATGCATCCAAGGCAATACCACATCTGTAGATATTTGTTAGCAATGATAAAAGAAGGCTGGTTAAACAGTGACTGACATATAAGGTCTCCTAAAAATGCTAGGATTAACAGATATTGACTATACCAGTTTACTATGGGTTATCTCACTGGGTTTATGAGCTATTATACCTTAATGTGTAGAAAGAGAATGTGATGAGCTTCATAAGACAGCAGACCTGGAATTACATAATCATTTTTTTAAGGAGGAATTTAAGAATTAAACCTGTTGCTATTGAGTCAATTCTGACTCATGGTGACCCCATGTTTTACAGAGTCGAAATGCTCCACAGGGTTTTCTTGGCTGTAATCTTTACAGAAGCAGATTGCCAGGGCTTGCTTCCACAGTGCCACTGGGTGGGTTTGAACACCAACCTTTAGGTTAGTAGTCGAGTGCAAACTGTTTGTGTAACCCAGGGATCTATATTTAGGAATTACAACTTTTAAAAAGATATATCTTTATGAATTTTTATTATTCATTTTTTACATTATTTTAAAAATAAAATTTAAAAACAAGTAATAATTTCTTCAAAATTGTGGGGTATCTGAAAAAGTACAATAAATACATGATTTTCCCTACGGTTCCAGATATTCTGGACACTCACTAGTGTATTTATTGTACCTTTTGTATAGTGACAGTTGGGCACCTTGCTTTATATTTAGAGGTGCTCTACCTGAAAAAGTATCTGGAGATTGAAGAAAAACATGTTGAGCATAACATTTGAAAATGTAACTTTCTGTTTAAAAGAAAGTTTATCATAGGTTTCCTGATCTTTTGGACCCTCTGTGTTATATACACTAAAAGGATGAAAGAAAAAAGTTCCCTTCTATTAAATAGATTTTAAGAACTGTGAGAGGAAGTTTCACAAATGATCCTGCCTACTTCCTACATAGTTGGCTCTATGGGATCTCATCACTCTAGAATGAAATGATTCCAGGAAAAAAAAACAAAAACAAAAAACATTTCTGCAAGTTGGGAGACTGGGGCTTGGTTCCAGCTCCTAGCCAAATAACGTGTAAATTTTAGACCCAGCTCCATTCAATCTTATTAGATTGAAAAAAAATCTAATAAGAAATGACCTGCCTACTGGGGAAGTCCTAGGCATACTCCCCAGACCCACCCAGTGCTGTCAAGTCGATTCTGACTTATAGCGACCCTATAGGAGAGAGTAGAACTGCCCCATAGAGTTTCCAAGGAGCGCCTGGCGAATTTGAACTGCCAACCTCTTGGTTAGCAGCCATAGCACTTAACCACTATGCCATAGACATACTATAAGATGGAAACATTATTATCATAATCATTATGTCACAGAAAAAAGATATACATAAAGATAAAATTCCAAATGAAAATGTTAAGCCCTTGGAACAGATAAATAGGAATGATGAGGGGAATCAAGGTCGGGGGGAAGAGTTTTCAATAGGAGGAGGAGTAGACAGCTTCCGCTCAGGACAATCTGTACAGAGTACTTGTGGAGGCAAAGGAAGAGACCTGGAAAACCCAAAGGATCCCTTCCCCACTTAGAATCTCACATGTGTAATGGCTCCCCCCTCCCCTACCCACCCAGCAGTTCACTGTTCTCTCACTTTATGATATATTGTTCTCTTACCTGAATCTCTGGTCTTCACTAAGAGCCTGTATAACTGTTGCTCCACCAAAAGAATGCCCAATCATTGCTACTTTGTTCCTATCGATAGAGTCCTATGTGAAAATGCATAATATAAATTCATAACTATCTCACAGGGTGCTAGAAAAATAGACTAAATGATTTTGGAATCATGCAGTTATTATTCATCTCATGCACATGGTTAAGTACCTTGAATTTTTCTTATATAAGAGAAGAAATACCTACATACGTATGTGCGTGCATATGTGTGTGTGGGTTGAAGATTTGTAAAAAAATGCCGAAGTGAATTTAATGGTTCCCTTAGTCACCCACACTTGAAACTTCAACGTTAATGATGACTTCTGCATCTCCTCCCACCCCATGTTTATTAGTACGTTCATTCTCTGAGTATTTGTTGAGCCCCTGCTCTGTACCAGCCCCCTGTCATCTCATTTTCAATGAGCTCATCATCTATTAAGGAAGAAAGAGATACAAGCACATGATGCAAATACAATACAATGGTGCCAAGGAACACATATGATGAATATCTAATCCAGTCCAGGGGCAAGCACTGGGGTCTGGGAAAGCTTCTTGACGGATATGATGCCTGACTTGAATCTTGAATGTTAAGCAGCAGTTAGTCAGGGGGAAGTGTGTATAGGGTACAAAGGCATGGAGACAGGAGAAAGTGATCGACTGAGGGACAACAAACTCTTCATTATGTGTCTGCAGAACAGACCATCTTTACACTCAAACTAAAGCACTTCTAGTTCCCTCTCCTCCCTGTACTCCACTCAACCCCCCTAAAGGTTTCTGATTTTTTGCTAATTCAGTCTACTGTGCTTGATATTCTTCCACCCCCTCCCACATTCTGTCTAAACATTTTTACAAATTTTTCAAGATCAGGCTCAAAACATTCAGAAGGCTTCCAAAGAATTACAATTCAAGTATTGTATTCAGTTGAATTATTAATTAATATTATTATTGTATTAATCAACTTAATTGAGTATTAAGTTGAATCATATGAAAGTACCATTTTTTAGGTCAAAACTGATGAACTACGGTCAATTTCACACATAGTTCAAACTAATGAGTTCCTCATTATTGTAATACTTGACTTGTACCTTCTTTTGTATGTGTGGTCCTTTATCATGCTATACCTTGTATTATAACAGAAAAACAGACACTAAAGAACTATAGGACAAGGGGAAAATGGCTTTTTTAAGCTCACCTTCAGTTGTTTCACATCAAACTCTAACTCTAATGCATTCTGCACTGGCCTTCCATGATCAATGTCAAGAATCAAATCAAGAGCCTGGGAACACTCTTTGGCTCTTTGCCGTACCTAAGAAGAAAATAACAAAGTAAAATGTTGTAACTCTTACTTTAAAGTTTGTATAGAGATTGCATGTGGGGAAAGCAAGTGATTGAGTATAAACTGGAAATGGCTAAAGGAAAGTGAATAGAACACCACCTAGCATGACTCAGGCGTTAGCTTTGGAGCTGGGTATACCTTAGTCCAAATCCTGGCTCTGTTGCTTACCTACTGTTTGACCTCAGATAATTTACTTAACCTCTCTGAGCTTCCATTTATTGCAATAATAATGCCTACCTCAATGAATTGTGGGTAGGATTAAATGTGATAACATAGGTAAGGCAGCCACTAGAGAGCTTGGCACAAAGGTGGCAGCCAGTGTATTTTATTTCACTTCATCTTCCTAACAGTCCCGGAGACAGACACTGTTATATTTACTATTTTGTAGCAGATAAAACAGGTGAGCACAAAGAAACTTAACTTGTCCAAGAGGATCACCCCACTGCTAAGTAATGAAGCCAGGATTCAAACTTAGAAATTCAAATTCTAAGGTCTGTTCTCTTAATACTATTCTATGCACTCTCGCTGAAATAAAGTCTTTTTATATAGTTTTTGGCAGACAGTCCAAAAAATATTTTTTCGTGCTTTTAAAATTCTAAAATTAAAAGTTCTAAAGCAAAAAAAAAAAAAAAAACTGAATATCCACTGTTATTTTCTGGGATTTTTGTGTTTGCCTTTGTCTTTAATATGAACCGGGTATTTCATTAAGGACGTTTTATGACTCAGGAAATCTTCTGACAGATCTTCTGGGAATAGGAAGTGGGAGGTCTAGGATCATAGCTTGCTACCTGTAAAATGAAATGAGCAAATGGCATCATTCTGCACGTGCTCTTGGTCACCAAACTGCCTCTCTTCTCACTGAAATGTACCTGCTCATTTCGTAGAGGTGCTTCATCCTCATCTCGTTTTAGGGTTTTAAAATACAGCCAAGACTTGTTCCCTTTCATTGCAGCAGACTGGTCCTCGAAATAGTAAGTTGCAGATGCAGATCCATCTCTGTGATGCAAACAGAATTAATTGCTCTTTTTCTTCCGCATCTCACTTGTGTTTCTCATCTGCATCCTTGCCTCGACTTCCCACTGATCTTTCAGGCTTACCTTTCTTCTTCTACTCTTTTTTTTTTTTTTTTAACCCAAAAGACTCCCAAAGGAGTTCTAGCAAAAGACCTTAATGTGGTGGGTAATCTGAACCCGTTCTATATTCACAATGATTAAAGGTGCTACCAGCCATGACGGAAACTCAGCTCCGAATTTCAATGCTTTCACTTGCTAGCTGTGTAACCTTGGACCGATGACTTACCCCTGTTCAACTTCATTTTCCTCCTCTTTAAAACAGTGATAATAGTAGTTACCTGATATGGCTGTTATGAAGAAAAAGGCAATGGTGTATAAAGACACTCAGCACAGCACATGCCCACAATATGCACTCTAGAAATACACCTGTTTTTAAATTTTGGACAATCTAACAATTTCTTTTTTTTTTTTTTCCTCTTCATATAATCATAGTCAACAATTCTGTCAACATTCACAATAAAGCTTTATGAAAGAAGTACGGTTATGGGCATTAACACTCCCTTTATTTAGTTTTTTTTTTTTTTATTTTAGAGCTCAGCTACATACCAGGTGACATACCTGTGTTCTACAGCAGCAACGATAAACCCATGAGATGCCAGGTCATTGCCAACAGCAGAATAAATTGTCCTTTAAAACAAAGAGAAGGAAGCGTTCAACTACCGCTCACATTGTATGAAAAAGCATGACCACAAGGCTGGGTTCATAATAAAGCTAGGAACATGGAGATCATCACCCCCCTGTAGCAATGCCCTGGGGTAGAGAGGTTCTCAAAGGCTGGGGAGGGGGGAGTAGTATCCTGCCCTCCCCTCTCCCCCTCTCAGGAGATATTTGGCAATGTCTGGAGACATT
The DNA here is from genome assembly GCF_030014295.1 of Loxodonta africana. Lineage (NCBI taxonomy): Eukaryota > Metazoa > Chordata > Mammalia > Proboscidea > Elephantidae > Loxodonta > Loxodonta africana. The sequence goes on from NC_087342.1 coordinate 109,816,563, forward strand.
TTCATTGTCATGACTGAGGAGAGAGTGCTACTAGCATCTAATAAGCAGAAGGATTCTACTACACACCTACAATGAATAGGACAACTCCCCACAACAAAAAATTATTTGATCCAAAATGCCAATAGTACCACAGTTATTATACCTTTGATAGTTCTGGGTTTTATTCTTACCTCTGCCATTTACAGCTACATGGCTTTAGGTAATTCTGATCTTTACTGAATTTTGTCCTGCCTGAAAAACAGGGCTAATAAAGCCTTAGCTTTAGGGTAGTTGTAAGGTTTGATAATGTATATAAGAGGATTGTGCAGTGTGTTGATTAAGAGAATGGGACCTACAGTCTAACCACCTAGTTTGAATCCTGGACCCATCACTTACTAGCTGTGTACCTTGGGGTAGTCACTTATCTTTTCTACGCTTTGATTTCTTCACCTGTAAGAGTGATACTATAATAGAATAGTACCTCATGGGATTACCAAAGGATTAAGTGACTTAATACATCTTCAGTACTTACAACTATGTCTGAAACAGGGTAAATACTTAAAACATGTTAGCTGTCATTTAAATGATTGGACAGGATACGATGGTTAAAGAATCATGTACTAAGCAACTACATTTATGCCCTTTTTCATGTCTTCATTTTGCACAATCTTTTTCTCATATCACGCATTACATAGGAAATGTCCGCAGAGAACAAAAAGAAGGTAGATAGAAGCTATGTATTCTACTGCTAAAGACACAGGACATTTTCAGGGAGGGGAAATGGTCTAGAATAGGAATTAGCATTTTTTTTTCTGTAAAGGGCCACAATGTAAATATTTTTACACTGTGGGCCATCCTGTCTTTGTTATAACTATTCCACTCCGCTGTTGCAATATAAAATCATCCATAGATAATACGAAAAATGAGTAGGTGTTGCTGTGTTCCAATAAAACTTAATTTACAGAAACAGGAAGCAGCCTGGATTTGGCCCTAGGGCTGTAATTTGATAATCACTGGTCTAGTATAAATCAAATAACTAGCTAGGCCATAATTAAAGGGCCGAATATAATTCCTTATTGCAGGTGATAGCTTCTTCCCAGTTAAAAAACACCATTTGTTTTCTGAAAGTCTTATGATCCTCTGAGGTGGAATACAGGGAGGCAGTTGAAAAGATGGTAGGAGAAATTGTGGTGGCCGTGAAAATGTACCTCTCAGACAACCTGCTGCAGAGAGCATAGTTGACTTAAGACCCCGCCCAGCTCCAGCTCCTTTAGATCCACCACCACGTTCAAGCCCAAGCTAAGCTTCCTTTGGGCTGCCTCCAACCAGTGACTGAGCATAGTGTGGGTGCTAACATAGGCCCATTTCTGTGAGATGCGGGACTCATTGGATGAGTAGCTTTGTCTCAAACGGCTCCCTCCACTGGCCTGGCCCAAACTTTCACAGAACTGGTGCTGCACTCTGAGACGCTTATTATCTAATCTATCATGGTCTGAAGGCTCTCCCCATCTTTTTTTTGTTCCCTTCCCTCTTTCCTTCACAGGCATTTCCCTCAATAAATACCTTTCAGAGTTAATCCAATCTTAGTGTCTGCTACTCGGAAGACCTGAACTAGCAGAGAGAATAATTTTTAAAGTGTATAATATAGGACAGCAACCAAAATTGCAAAAGTCTCTCTCCTCTGTTATGAGGCTAATTGTCATGAGCAGGAGGGAGAGAATGAACCATATTGTACCCTGACTGGGCAGAGTTAGGACTGATCAGTAGATGACAGCCAACTCTTGGGGAATCCCAACCCCTCTAGGACACTCCAAAACCTGCTATTCATTTTTTGGGGGGGGGGGGAAATGTATTCAGTCATTGACATCTAGAGGCTAAAATTGTTTAGCCTTTCAAACATTACCTGAATGCTCCAAGACCATGAGAAAAAACAATTAGTGGGTATTTTTCACCAGTCCTCAGAGGTGAATTCCACTTTGCTGGAGTTGTCATTGAGCCTAAACAACATGGGAGATTATAGTTAGTGTTTCTTCTGTCTTGCCAGTTATTTCAAAGTCTATCTCTTTAGCATAAAATCCCTGCCCATGGACCAAGTGGGATTCATACCAGGTATGCAAGAATGGTTCAACATTAGAAAATCAATCAGTGTAATCCACCACATATATAAAACAAAAGAATCAAATGATCATCTCAATAGATGTAGAAAAGGGCTTTGATGAAGTCCAACACCCATTCCTGATAAAAATTCTCAATAAAATAGAAGAGAAATTCCTCAACATAATATAGGGCATCTATTAGGTATACAAACCCAACAGCCAACATCATTCTTAATGGAGAGAGACTGAAAGCAATCCCCCTGATAATGGGAATAAGACAAGGATGCCCTTTATCACCACTCCTATTTAACACTGTCCTGGAAGTCCTAGCTAAAGAAATAATTGGAAAGGAAGAAGTAAAACTATCCTTAATTGCAAATGATATGATCCTATACATAAAGAACCCCAAAGATTCTGCAAGAAAACTACTGGAACTAGTAGATTCATCAGAGTAGCAGGATGCAAGATCAAGATACAAAAATCAGCTGGATTCCTATACACCAACAAAAAGATCTTCAAAAAGGAAATCATGAAAACAAGACCTTTTATAATAGTCCCTAAAAAGATAAAATACTTACGAATAAATCTAACCAGGGATGTAAAAGACCTATACAAAGAAAACTACAAAACACTACTGCAAGAAACCAAAAGAGACCTACATAATTGGAAAAGCATACCATGTTCATGAATAGACTTAACATGGTGAAAATGTCAATCTTCCCAAAACGATCTACAAATATAAAGCAATCCTGATCCAAATACCAACAGTATTCGTTAACAAGATGGAAAAACTAATCATTAACTTTTATATGGAAAGGAAAGAGGCCCCTGATACGTAGGCATTATTAAAGAAAAAGAACAAAGTAGGAAGCCTCACACTACCTGATCTCAGAACCTACTGTACAGCCATGGTAGTCAAAACAGCCTGGTACTGGTACAATGACAGATACAAAGACCAATGGAACAGAATTGAGAACGCAGATGTAAATCCATCCACCTATGGTCAGCTGATCTTCAACAAAGGCCCAAAGTCCATCAAATGGGGAAAAGACAGTCTCTTTAACAAATAGTGCTGGAAAAACTGGATGTCCATCTGTGAAAAAAATGAACTACTAGAAAAAGACAGAAAATAACAAATATTGAGAGGTTGCAGGAAACTTGGAATTTTTAAGTGCTGCTGGTGGTAATGTAAAATGGTATAGCCACTATGGAAAACGATATGGTGTGTCCTTACAAAGCCAGAAATAGAAATACCATATGATCTGGCAACCCCACTCTTAGGAATATATCCTAGAGAAATAAGATCCGTCACACAAATTGACATATGCATACCCATGTTCATTGCAGCATTATTCACAACAGCAAAAAGATGGAAACAGCCTACGTGCCCAACAACAGATGAATGAATACACAAATTATGGTACATATACACAATGGAATACTATGCAAAGATAAAGAGCAATAATGAATCTTGGAAACATTTCACAACATGGGTGTATCTGGAGGGCATTATGCTGAATGAAATAAGTCAACCACAAAAGGACAAATATTGTATAAGACCACTATTATAAAAACCCAAGAAAAGGTTTATACGCAGAAAAAAAAAATCTTTGATGGTTACGAGGGAGGGGACTGGAAATCACTAACTAGATAGTAGGCAAGTTAACTTTGGTGAAGGGAAAGAAACACACTACAGGGGAAGGTAGCACAACTTGAACAAGACAAAGTCATAGAAGCTTTCTAGACACATCCAAACACCTTGAGGGACCAAGTTACTAGGGCTGAGCAGTGGGGACCATGGTCTCTGGGGGACATCTAGGTCAAGTGGCATAACATAGTTCATAAAGAAAATGTTCTACATTCTGCTTTGGTGAGTAGTGTCTGGGGTTTTAAAAGCTTGACAGTGGCCATCTAAGATAAATCTATCAGTCCCATTACATCCGGAGCAAAGGAGAAAGTAGAAAACCAAAGACAGATACTAGTCCAAAGGACTATGGGACCACATGAACCACAGTCTTCATCAGCCTGATCCTGGCTACCACCACCAACTGCTCTGACAGGGATCACAATAGAGGGTCCCAGACAGAGCAGGAGAAAAATACATAACAAAATTCAAATTCACAGAAAAAGGCCAGGCTTACTGTTCTGCCAGAGACTAGAGGAATCCCTGAGATCATAGTCCCCAGACACCCTGCTAACTCTGAATTGAAGCCACTCCCAAAATATACCTTTCAGCCAAAGATTAGATAGGCTCTGGTAACATAGTGGTTAAGCACTTGCCTGCTAACCAAAAAAGGTCGGCAGTTTGAATCCACCAGCCACTCCCTGGCAGCCCCTATGGGGCAGTTCTACTCTGTCTTATAGAGTTGCTATCAGTGGGAATCAACTCAAAGGCAATGTTTTTCTGCTTCTTTTTTTTTTTAAAATAAAAGAAATAATAACACACATGAGGAAAGTGCTTCTTAGTTCAACCATGTATACAATATCCAATGGGCAACACCTACTGTCTTAGGTATGTAGTGCTGCTATAACAGAAATACCACAAGTGGATGGCTTTAACAAAAAGAAATTTATTCTCTCACAGTCTAGGAGGCTAGAAGTCCAAATTCAGAACACCAGCTCCAGGGGAAGGCTTTCTCTCTCTATCGGCTCTGGGGTAAGTTCCTTGTCATCAATCTTCCCCTGGTCTAGGAGATTCTCAGAGCAGGGACCCCAGGTCCAAAGGATGTGCTCCACTCCTGGCTCTTCTTGCGTGGTGGTAATGAGTTCCCTCTCTTTTCTGCCCCAATTCTCTTTTTTATATCTCAAAGAGATTGACTCAAGATAAAACCTTATCCCATAGATTGAGTCCCACATCATTAACATTACTGCTTCTAATCCTGCCTCATTAACAGCATAGAAGTTAGGATTTACAACATATAGGATAAAAACATCAGATGACAAAATGGTAGACAACCACACAATACTAGGAATCATGGCCTAGCCAAGTTGTTACACATTTTTAGGGAATACAATTCAATCCACAACACCTGCCCAAAAGCAAAGATGAGAAGGCAGGAAGGGATAGGAAAACTAGACAAATGGAAGTGGGGAACCCTGGGGGGAAAGGAAAAGGGGGAGAGTGTCAACACATTGTGGAGATTACAACCAATAACCAATGTCACGAAACAATTTGTGTATAAGTTTTTGAGTGAAAAACTAATTTGCACTGTAAACTTTCACCTAAACCACAATTAAAAAAAAAAATCCTGACCCATGAAATCTATATCTATGTTTGTCACATGGGGTCGCTATGAGTCAGAAATGACTCAACAGCAACGGGTTTGGTTTGGTTTTTTGGTATGGATTAACAGTGAATTCATTAAAAAAAAAAAAAGTCTGCTACTTGATACCCATCAATCATAGACAAAACCATACTCGTTGCTACTGAGTCAATTTCAACAGATTAGAACTGCTCCATATGGTTTCCAAGGCTGTAATCTTTATGAAAGCAGACTGCCACATCTTTCTCCCATGGAGCAGCTGGTGGGTTTGAACCTTTCAGTTAGCACTCCAGCACTTAACCACTGCACCACCAGGGCTCCTTCCTAAGACCATTAAAAAAAAAAAAAAAACACCAAACCAGTTACCAATTCTGACTCACAGCAGCCCTACAGGACATGGCAGAACTGCCCCATAGGATTTTCAAGGAGCTGGTGGTTTAGAACTGCTGACCTTTTGGTTAGCAGCCGAGTTCTTAACCACTATGCCACCAGGGCAGCTCTTAAGACCACGTTGTTGTTATTGTTAGGTGCCATTGAGTCGGTTCTGACTCATAGCAACCCTATACGACAGGGTAGAACTGCCCATAGAGTTTCCAAGGAGCGGCTGGTGGATTCAAACTGTCAACGTTTTGGTTAGCAGCCGAGCTCTTAACCACTATGCCACCAGGGCTCCCTTAAGACCATAGGATCATTAATTATCAGTTCTGTCAGTCCTCAATTTATGGTGAAAGATTGTTCCTTCTTAGTGGTGTATTCCAGAAGGCTGCTCCTTATTGCCATTCCCAGGTCTTGGCAAAACTTTAGTGGGAATGCTCCAAAACTAGACTATCCAGTTGTCTTTGTTTTTTCACCTGCTATACCAGTTTTTTATACCAGTTTGGGAGTGGGTATACCAGAAATACCACAAATGAGTGGTTTTAAAGGACAGAAATTTATTTTCTTACAGTTAAGGCTAAAAGTCTAAATTCAGGACACTGGCTATAAGGAGAGGTCCTTTTTTAAATCTATTTCAGCTTCTAGTAGCCAGCAACCCTTGGAGTGCTGGGCTGGTAGCCTCATCTGCCTCTGTTGTCTTCAGATAGTGTCTGCCTTCCTTGTGTCTATTTACTTGCCTCTGTCTATGATGTTGCTGTGTGCCATTGAATGGATTCCAATTTACAACAACTCTACATGACAGAGTAGAACTGCCTCATAAGGTTTCGTAGGCTGTAATCTTTAAGGGAGCACATTGCCAGGTCTTTCTCCCTTGGAGCCGCTGGGTGGGTTTGAACAGCCAACCTTTCGATTAGTAGCTGAGTGCTTGACCACTGCACCACCAGGATGGGCCTTATGCAACAGGGATTAGGTCTAGGACACATTCTACACTGATAGGACCTAATTAACATAACAAAGAAAACTATTTCCAAATAGAATTACATCCACATGTATAGGGGTTAGGATTGCAACACATGTTTCGGGGGACACAATTCAATCTATAACACCAATAAACCTCAAGAAAATTACATTGAGAGCTAGAGCCTGAGAATTGGAGCCTTCTCTCATTCTGCCTTCAGACTCAGGGCTTTGGAAGCAGCTCTGCCACCTACTAGCTACTGACCTTGGGCAAGTTATGCCAACTCTGAGGCTCAGATCCCTCTTCTGTAAAATGGAGAAGATGATATCTATCGCACAGAGTTTTTGTGAGAATTTTATTTCATTAGATAACATAAGTAAAGCACCAGTCACATAGGTCACAATTTAAAAAGAATGGAAGACATTGTTTTCACTTCTTAATTGTTACTGCCATCATTATTATTAGCTATTATTTGTGTTTCATTTTCTCAAAATAGAGATGTGATCGTGAAGATTGTAATGACTGCTATGGAAATGATTTATAAGATATGTTGTTGTTGTTGTTACAAAACTCAATGCCATCGAGTTGATTCTGACTCATAGCAACCCTACTGGACAGAGTAGAACTGCCCCATAGGGTTTCCAAGGAATGGCTGGTAGATTCAAACTGCCAACCTTTTGGTTAGCAGCCAAGTTCTTAACCGCGTGCCACCAGGGCTCCAAATGTTTTTGCTAGGTGCTAAGTCAATTCCAACTCATAGCGACCCCATGTGACAGAGTAGAACCGCCCCATAGGGTTTTCTTGGCTTTAATCTTTATGGAAGCAGACTGCCAGGGTTTTTCTCCCTCAGAGCTACTGGGTGGGTTCAAACCACCAACCGTTTCCTTAGCAGCTGAGCCCCTAACCATTGCACCACCAGGATTCCTCTTATAAGATACATAGCACCATCTAAGTACACAGTTATAATCTTGTCATCACTTCTATTATAAACAAAACAAAAACCCTCCAGGGTGATGTTTAAAATGAATCCCAAAAGTTGCAGATAGTTTTGAGGGGAAAATTTCAAAACATAATTAACTCAGCCCAACAACAGCAGTATCTGGGCAAACAGATAAGGAAAAGTCTATTATGACTGTAATGTGGATGAATTAAGTGATGGATACACATTTAATTATCAGGGGTGGTAGAGCTATCTCAGTGAGGAAGACTGGCCCTTTAGGCTGCCATGGGTGGGAATGACAGTCCAGCCTCTTTCATTTATGACATTTATGGCTCATTCGTTTTGGGTTTGGAACAACACAATGGTTTCCTTCCCTCCCTCCCTCCCTCTTTCTTTCCTTCATCCCTTCTTTCCTTCCTCCCTTGCTTTCTTCCTTCTTTCCTTTTCTCCCTCCCTTCCTCCCTCTCACCTTCCCTCCATTGCTACCACCCGCTCTCCCTCTCTCCTTCCCTCCCACCCTCTTTCATTCCTTCCTCCCTCCTTCCTGCCATTCTTTTTGTTCTTTTTTTCCTTCCCTCTTGTCGTGGATTGAATTGTAACCCCCAAAAGTATGTGTCAACTTGGTTAGATCATGATTCTCAGTGTTGTGTGCTTGTCCTCCATTTGATCTGATGTAATTATCCTGTGTGTTGTAAATCCTAACCGCTATGATGTTACTGGTGGCGTAGTGGTTAAGAGTTTGGCTGCTAACAAAAAGACTGGCAGTTTGAATCCATCAGGCACTCCTTGGAAACCCTACAGGGCAATTCTACTCTGTCCTACAGGGTTGTAATGAGTCAAAATTGACTTGATGGCAATGGGTTTGGGTTTTTCTTTTCATTTATGACGTTAACAAGGCAGGATTAGAGGCAGTTATTGTTAATGAGGCAGGATGCAATCTACAGGATTAGGTTTTATCTTGATTCAATCTTTTTTGAGATACAGAAGAGAGAAGTAAGCAGAGAGGAAAGGGACCTCCTATCACCAAGAAAGAAGAGCCTGGAGTGGAGCATGTCCTTTGGATCCAGGGTCCATGTGCTGAGAAACTCCTAGACCCAGAGAAGACTGATGACAAGGACCTTCCCCCAGAGCTGGCAGAGACAGAAAGCCTGGAGCTGGTATCCTGAATTCAGACTTCTAGTCTCCTAGGCTGTGAGAGAATAAATTTCTTAAAGCCATCCAATTGTGGTATTTCTGTTATAAAAGTACTAGGTAACTAAGATACCTCCCTCCTTTCTTTCCTCCTTCTCTCCTTTCCTTCCTTCTGTTTTTTTTTTTCCTGGCTTTAGAAAGCACCTAACACAGAGCATACAGGGTCACACCAGCCAACATGCTGCTCTCACATTATTGCTCTCCCACAGCGTGGAAGAAGGAAAACTAAAGAGCAGAGCCTACAAAGTAGGATCAACAAAAATCTTACCAAATAATAAGCCCAAAAACTTGGCCATAATACTGTGTGTTCCAAGAACTTTAGTAAGACCAAAAAAATATTCTTTGTTTGGGATCCAAAGAGTATCATGGTGGTCATCATCTTGGGTTGGATAATACAGACGCAAGAAGCTGCCCTGTTGAGAAAGGAAATTAATGTACTTTTGAGAAGTTGCTTTTCAAACATATGCCAACAGCTATTTTGCACATTTAATTAGTGAGGACCCAAATACTCTGTAGTTCATGAAAAGATGGAGAGAATATTTTAAGCTGTTGTGGTGACTGAAAACCATTATGAAAGAGAAGAGAAATAGAACAATATGCTTTCTAAGTGAAAAGAAATTATAAGCAACCTGGCTTCAGCCATTAAGGAAAAGGAAAATAGAGGATGCTGCTTAATTCATCGGATGACAGCAAAGAACTGGGGAATGACTAAACTAGCAAAAGGCTTCTTATGAAGCAACATGAATGGTAAAATGAGTCACTCTCAGGTGAGGACAATGTCAAGTTGCAGTACCTTCTAAAGGGCCATAGAAACAGTCAGTACAAAAAGTCTATAAGGGTAAAAAAAATAAGTAAGTTGTATTAATCAAAGCATTACCTTTTTGGTGTAATTAAACATCAAGTCTGTACAACCAACAGAATAAGATCCACTTCCTCTGGGAATTTTAGTTTGGCCAAAACTTGCAGCAGCTATCAAAGCTTGTATTTCATTAAGCCATACTGAAAAAAAAAAAAGAACAGGTAAATACCATCTCATCAGTCATCAATTACACCCCAGACTTTATTATGCAAAGGAATTCCAAGGGAATCAAGTTAATGCCCATGGTTTCTGGACTCCTCCATTTCTTTACCTAACTGGCAAAATACACAAATAATTATCGAGGGCCTTCTGTGCGCAAGGCAGTGTGTGGGGTTTTTGAAGGATAAAAAGATGGAGGCAGACGTAGCCCTTCTCGTAAGATACTTAAGACCATCACCCCCTAATATTTATGACCTTGCCCTCACTTTTTACTCCTATGCAGATTATATTAAAAATGACTTACCATATCTGTTTTCTGTAAACATGAACTTGACCCTACATTTTAGATTTGTGCTTTCAACTTCCCCTCGGCCTGATGTTCTTCCCATAGGAACATCAAAGCCAATGGTCCAAAATGAAACTAAACGACCATTTCCAACTCTTCCTCCTCACCTTTCTACCATGTAGCCTGCAAATCCTATCTCTTGTATCCCACACCAGCAATCTGGGAATCATTCTACTGTTCTACCTCTTTCTCACCAATTCCCTACATCTAACCAAGTCTCAATTTCTAATATTTTTATTTAGCTTAGGATTATTTCTCCAATATATTCTGACCGTTAAGCTCAACTGCCTCATTTAAACCCTTATTGTTTCTTCACCAGACAGTTGCTATCCCTCCTGTCTTATGCACCTTGGACCCTTCAAATGCACCCTTCACACAGCTCCTGGAGTATGAAAAGCACAAACCTCACCAGGAAATTCTCAAAAGTCTTCAAGGGATTTTAAGTAATTCTCGAAGCAGGAATGTATTGAAATCTTTTTGGAAGGCAGTTTGCACGTGGAATTTAAATCTGCACATATCCTCCTAAGCAAATACACTGTCACTGAGGCACAAATGTAACCAGTGTGTGGTAACCCCAGGTAGGTCAGACTAGAACTGCTCCATAGGGTTTTCATGGCTGTGACCTTTCAGAAGCAGATTGCCAGGCCTTTCTTCCAAGGTACTTCTGGGTGCATTTGAACCACAACATTTCACTTAGTAGCTGAGCACTTAACGGCACCAACCAGGGACTCCTGCCAGTGTACTGGGATTGAAGTGTGTTTAGATTCATAGATATAAGTTAAATCCCAACTTCCAGGACTTTTATAAGAAAGACCCTCCGTGATCTGGAGGTCCACTGCCTTGTACTCCTCTCCTGCTTCTACCCCTTAAGATATCCCCCCACCATGTGCTTCAGCACTCCTGACCTACACACTAGGCTGTTCGATGCCTCTGCACTTTGTAAATACTATTCCCTATGCTTGAAATTCCCTTGGCAAACTTCTATTCAATCTTTAATACTTTGATCAGATGCCATATCTTCTCTGAAGCCTTCTCTGACCCCTCATACAGAGTGTGTTGGTTAAGGCTGTGTGTCAACTTGGCTGGGCCATGATTCTCAGTGGTTTGACAGTCATATGATGTTGTGATCACTTCCGTGATGAGATTTGATATGATGTGATCACCTCCATGATGGAATCTGCTGTGAGTAGCCAATCAGTTGAAAGGAAGTTTCCTCGGAAGTGTAGCCTACATTGAATATAAATGAATATTCTGGCAAGGCTTGGGGCTTTTGCTTGTTCTGGATCCTGCAGCTGGCTCCTGTTTGTCTGACCTCTGATTCTTAGGACTTGAGCCAGCAGCTTACCTCTGGTCTTGCCTTCTGATCTTGGGATTCCTTGATCTCCACAGCCTGTGAGCAAGAGCCCTGCTCTCTGACCTGCCGATCTTTGGTTCGCCAGCCCCTATGGCTACGTGAATCAGGAGAAGCCTCTATTCTAACCCACAGACTTGGAACTTCCAGCCTCTACAACTGCTTGAGCCATTTCCTTGATGTAAAGCTCTCTCTCTCTATATATTATATGCTTTACTGGTTTTGCTTCTCTAGAAAACCCAGCCTAAGACACAGAATTAATCATATCATTCTCGGTATTACATAGATACCTTGTACATATTTTTAAAATCATCCTTCCTATCACATTTATATGACGATTATTTGTTTGCATTCTCTGTGTCCCACACTTGGCTATTTTTCAAGAGCTGGATCCATGACTTTGGATTTTTGGGTCTCAATACAATGTCTGGCACAGAGTAGGTGCTCAAAAAATATTTGTGAAAATGAACTGAACTAAGCTTTTCACTACTGCTGGCCTCTCTTGTTCTTCCTCCTTCAAACTCTTTATCATATATATCCTTTTACTTACACCCACTCCTGAAACTGCTCTGCTCTTCTCTGGTGCCAAAACCCTTCCACACACCTGAGGCTTCATCTGTTCTCTTCCTTTCTAAGCTCCCATCAAATCCATATTTGGTTTGATTTCCAGTACTCCAGACCCTCACTTTTCCATACATTCAGCTGGCCCATCTCTTCCTCTTTATTGGACTATGGGAATTGATTACTCTGCTAGGACTGACTCCTTTGTGGTTGCCATCATACCCTGCCTCTACCACTTAAGACACCAAGATCCTTATTAGGTATGACATCTCCATTGCTATCATGTGGCATCACCCAGAAAGGCTGCATCATTGGAAGAAGCCCATTTAGGTGACTCATGTATGAAGCACCTGCCAGCCATGAAGCCTTTCAACAATAAAGCCTTACTACTCAAACTGGGGTCTGTGGACCAGCACCACTGGCATCACCTGGCAGCTGGAAAATGCAGAATCTCAGGCATTCATTTCTACTGAATCAGAAAAGATGTGTCCACTGAAGTTTAAGAAGCACTTAGCTAAGGCACCAAGCCACCTGACCTGACACATGGATCAGCAATCCACAGTCAAATGGTGAGAGGCAGTTCTCAGGAAGGTAGCGGGGTAAGATGGACAGTCTCTGGATATTAGAGCCAGGTAATCCTACTTTGAATTCCAGATGTGCCTCTAACAAGCTACAATACTCTAGCCTAGGCAATTTATACTACCTCTCTGATAGTTACGGAAACCCCAGTGGAGTGGTAGTTAAGAGCTACAGCTGTTAATCAAAAGGTCGGCAGTTCAAATCCACCAGGCACTCCTTGGAAACCCTATGGAGCATTTCTACTCCGTCCTGTAGGGTCACTATGAGTCGGGATTGATTTGATGGCAGCAGATTTGGGTTTTTTTTTTTTTTTTTTTTTTCCTGATGGTTAGAGACCATCAGGATGGTCTGCAGAGCAGCTGTGAGGATGAAGTGATAATGTAGGTCAAGCACCTACTTCACAAGTTGACACATAATAGGTGGACAACTGATATTAGTTCCCTTCCTCAGAGTTTGTCCACTCGTGCTACCCAAATGCACGGTAAAGGTATTGGAGGGGTTTTAGCAGATGTAGATTGGAGCATAGCACTTTCCCTTTGAGCAGATTCAGAATTTTTATATCTGTCAGGACATTTCCTCAGTGATTTTTTTTTTTTAACTTTACCAGTAAGGCTATCAATAGGCTCTTCCCCTCCGGTTAAAGACTTTCTACTGTGCCATGCTTCATGGTGTAACAGGGGAACATCAGATCCAGAGGACGACAGGCTAGGCCATGCCTGCCATTCCTTCTAGCAATGAGCAGCCTGCGAGGGGCTGCACCCCACCCTACAGGTAGCCATGGTGTGGGTATAAAGGGTTGTTGGGAGACCTCCAGGGCACACAGCTCCTGAGAACTCACAGCTGCCTGGAAGGCACTACCCTGAGAGCTGTGAGTTCGGCTTAAGAGCCATGAGAGTGTTCAGTGGTCAGAGTCAGGGTGGCTGCAGAAACAGCTCACTGACATGAAGCCAGCTCAGCCATGGTCTTGAATCTCCTATTCTTTAACAATCTACCAGGACTCATCATAAAGGAAGATGCTTGTCAGGCTAAATGGCCACTCTCTAGATGACACAGTTTCTGTGGTCAGAATTTATAAATGTCTCTTTCTATTTTTCTTCAGCTTATTTTAATAGCAGCATTGAAGACGAGTGGTATACTATTAATACACATTTATGGTGGCATGTATTTGTCAGATGTTCTTGATATTCAGTCCCAGGTTTGAAGATGAATTATATACAGGCTAGAAAAAAATTATATGCTCTTGTGTGGTGTAGTTTTAAGTGCTATGGCTGCTAACCAAAAGGTCAGCACTTTGAATCCACCAGGTGCTCCTTGGAAACTCTATGGGGCAGTTCTACTCTGTCCTTATAGAGTCACTATGTGTCAGAATCGACTCCACAGCAATGGGTTTTGGGTATGGCTTTGGAGCCCTGGCAGCACAGTGGTTAAGAGCTTAGCTGCTAACTGAAAAGGTCGGCAGCTCGAATCTACCAACTGCTCCTTGGAAACCCTGTGGGGCAGTTCTACTCTGTCCTATGGGGTTGTTATGAGTCAGAATTGACTCAACAGCAACAGGTTTGGTTTTTTGGTTGTATGGCTTTATGTCCTCCATTAGCAAATATGATATCTCTAGCCCATATTTTATGTCTATCCATTTAATTAAAAGATTATAAAGAATTGTGTCTTATTTTGATCTTTTGTTAAAGTTTTTCAATATTTTTGAAAAAAAATTATGCATTCATTTTTGAAAACTTACAATGGAGAGGGCATTGGCTCAATGCTGGAAATGCATAGATGAATAAGAAGCAGTGTCTCTGTCCTCAAGTTTCTGTAGTCAGCTTCCCAATTAATTTTAAATATGAGGGGATAGAAAACATGCTTTAAGTTCCTCACCCTGTGCCAAGAAAAAGTGAATGATACAAATGCCTCCTAGGTGGTAATTTGTTCATCATATAAAAAGCAATGGGAAAAAATGAACTTAATTTCAACTAGACTGCAAGCTCCTTGAACTTGACTGCAAGCACTCTGTCTTAGTTACCTTAGCTTCCTGATAAATACTAGTGAATCAATAGACCTGTGAGATATTATTCCATTTCATATGCAAATGTAGATATAAGATATAGTCCTTCTCCTACTAATGCCTTCACTTTCTCAACTACAAAGTAGGGCAGAACTTATCTGTCAGTCACTGAGTTATGAAAGCACTTCTGTAAATGCTATGCTAAGGAGTCACCCATAGAGCCTGAATGACTGGATCCAGAGCCACCACATCTATCCAGGTGCACAGATAGTGTGATGCCATTCAGAGGCCACCTACACAGCTCTCATTAGGAGACCAGATAGGGACATGACCCTCTGAGATTAGCAGGAATTCACAAAGCTCCAGAAGCACTCTCCTAGCAATCAGTCCTGTCTAGAGATGGCTATCCAGCTCTGGCCACTCTTCCTAGGCTTGCCTAAGCCTTCACCTATCTCTTCTCCTTCCCACCCAGCACAAAGTAAAAAAGAGCAGGTGAGGAAGGTCAGTTGTCATCAGGAGCTTCTTGGTACCTATTTGTCCCTACTCCTCTCTGTTATTACGGAGAAAACATTGCTTCCCTCTGGATCCCAAGACCCTAAATTGCCATCTTCTCACACCATCCCCACTACTAACAAGGACCATGCCTGTTGATCAAGATACCTGCCTCTTCCTCACCTTTGTGGAAGCAGGTTTTGAGGTTGCCTCTCAGTGAATTGCAGAGTTTGTGCTACTGGGCTCAAGTGGGAGTGACTAGGGCACAGTTTTCGACAGTGATTGTAAGCTGAGATTCCAGTTTGTCTTAAAACATCTTACCCTGGTTCTATCCTTCAGTCATGATACTGAAGAAGAGAGGCACTGCTTTGCTTCCAGCTGGAACTACAAGAAAGTGAGACTCTCGCTCATACCCCAGAAGAACAGAGTGTCTCCATGAGCATTCTTCTTAACAAGACTTGCTTTAGGGGTTCTACATGCAACTTATCTGGGGCCATCTGTCAACATGTTAGTTGCTCAAGTCCTTGAACAAATACAGTTCTTACCTGATGATTTCATCTGGGCAGCAGGATGTAGGTCTTGCCAGCCAAAACGAACCAGTGTGAGGCAGCTGCAGAGGCAGAAAAGTGCATGCAATTTGGACGGCACCATCTTGGGGGCTGAGAAACGGTTTCAGCTTAATGTTCTTCCAAGCAGATAATTCAAAGAAAAAACAATGCAATAAAGAAGACTTATATAAGCTGACAGACTCAGTGAGAATGAAGCACTAGTAACATGACTTTATGTATTATAAAGGAAGAAGACATCTGGAAAATATGGGGCATGCATTTTCTGGGCTGGGTTTTAGATAGGTACAACGGTGGGTAAATCATTAGTAATGCTGGATTGTAGAGCACAGAAATAACACTGACTTTTTTTTTTTAGGCAGTTGTATGAGGCTTTTGGTGACTAGTTTGCTAATTTTGTGGCAGTCTAGTTTGGTTATAAAGAAGTGCATCAAAATATAATAATAATTAACAATAATATATTATAATCATGATAATATCCATAGGCATCATGTCTGGCATATAGTAAACGCTAAAAAGTTTTCATTATAATTATAAAGTGATTGATTACATTGCTGCTGTCGCTGCTGCTGCTCTTGTTGATGACAATGACAGTTATATTTTTGTTAATCTCTATAATCTTAATTTAAAAAATAAATTAATAAGTGGATGAATGAAGCATGAGATTACTCCTTGTAATAAATTATATTACAATTGGGCTCTATGCTAACATCTTGTTAATGAAAATGACTATCTCGTATTTTGTATTACTTTCCCCTTTAAAATGTCTCCCTCCAATTTTTTGAGGTGATGGAAAATTTCCAAGCCACTGCCATCTCTAACCTGTATTATGGCAATAACCTCCAATTTGTGTCCCTCCTTTTCCCCTTGCCCCTGTAACCTATTCCTAACACAGTGGCCTGTAGGCATTAGTGATTCGGTGGTAGAATTCTTGCCCTCCATGCAGGAGGCCTGGGTTCGACTCCTGCACTTTATGCCCATTGCACTTTATGCCCAGCTACCACCTCTCTGCCAGTAGAGGCTTTCATGTTGCTATGACGCTGAACAAGTTTCAGCAGAGCTTCTAGACTAAGACAGACTAGGAAGAAAGGCCTGGTGATCTACTTCCAAAATCAGCAAATGAAAACTCTACGGATCACAATGGTGTGATCTGTAACTGATCATGGGGATGGCTCAGGAGTGAACAGCATTCGTTACATTGTGCATGGGGTTGGGACAGCTCGATCACAGCTAACAACAATAAGAAAGAATAAAGGAAGAGAAGCAAATTTTAGCACCTCCATTTTTCATTTTAGGGGATGAAGATCACTGAAATACAGAAAGGCTATGCAACCTGCCTGAGGTCACATAGAGAACCTTCGGCAGGGCAGGTCTTCCTCCTTTTACTCCAAGTGTACCAAAACAACCAAACAAAAAAAAAAAAACCTGTTGCCATCAAGTCGATTTCAACTCATAGCAACCCCATAGGACAGAGTAGAACTGCCCCATAGGGTTTCTAAGGAGCAGCTGGTGGATTTGATCTGTAGACCTTTTGGTCAGCAGCCACGCTCTTAACCACTGTGCCACCAGGGCTCCTCTCCAAGTGATAGAAGGACCGAAATGGAATCCTGCTCTTCTCTTCACCTTCCCAGTGCCACAAAATACATAGTCCTCCACCACTATCTCTGCCTGGCGTGTTCTGTGGGATGGAAGTATATGTTAAGACTATTCTCAGATTACTGGCAAGACAGCCGTGTCCCAAGAAGGGGGCAACCCTGACTGAAGGTTCCCTGCAGTCAGGAAAAGAGGTCTTCTCTGGACTGACTCCTCATGGATTCCAAAAGAGAAGGCATGTTCCCCTGTGGGTACAGTCAGGCTGCAAGGCACTACAAGCATCGCAGGCTCCCTCTGCTCTCGCAGCATTCTGTGCATGGCTCTATTCAAGCCACTTAGCTGACTCTCCTGCAATGATCTGTTTATAGAACGGCTTAGTCCAATAGCCAGTGTGCTCCTCAAGGGCAGAGACTGGTCTCCTGGAGGGAAAGGATTGGGCCCATTTGTCTTTGTATTCCTATTAGCAAGGACCCGGCAAATACAAACCAGTTACCCTCCTTAAGTCAGTTCTTACTCATGGTGACCCCATGTATGTCAGAGTAGGACTATGCTCCATAGGGTTTTCAATGTCTGATTTTTGGGAAGATGATCATCGGGTTTTTCTTCTGAGGTGCCTCCGGGGGACTTGAACCTACAACCTTTCAGTTAGCAGCAGAGTGCCTTGCCCATTTGCACCACAAGAGCCTTTGGCAAATAGCAAGCACTCAGTAAACATTTCTTGAGTGAGAATGTCAAGAATCCCTTCTTTTTGACGTGGGCCACAAGGTAGACCATAAACACATTCTCAGATGATCTCACACTAGGTTGTGACTTCTTGATACACTATAGTGATTGGCTGTTTCATCTCTAGCATCTACAGTCCAACTGCCTGGGTATGAAGCCCAGCCTTGACACTAGTAGTTGACCTCCTGCAAACTACTTAATCCTTCTTATTTCCTCACCTGTAAAACAGGGATGAGGATGAGAATACCAACCAGGGTTAAATGATACATTAAATTATACATTTTGCATGTAGCAGTTAAATACAAATATTGTTGTGTGGCATCAAGTCGATATTCATTCATAGCAACAGAGTAGGACAGAGCAGAACTGCCCCACGGGGTTTCCTAGGCTGTATTCTTTATAGAAGCAGATCACCAGCTCTTTTCTCTTGCACAGCCACTGGTGGGTTCAAACCACTAACCATTCAGTTAGCAGCTGAGCGCTTAACCATTGCACCACCAGGGCTCCTTATACTAATATCGGCATACTCATTTTACATTCCTAGCACTGTACACTGTTACAGCTAAGTAGTTGTTGCTTAATAAATGTTAATTACATTAAAGCTAAGCCATAAATAATGACCTTGAGGTAGGAACAGGAAGACTTTTTCTTTGCTGACTAAAGTCACTCCTTAGTCATCATCCACTTGGTCCACTGATGGTACTGCTAAATAGATTTTACGGGTTTTGTTAATGGCTCCAGCTTCCCCTAAAACTGGAATTAACATTTCTCCTGCACTTCTTGGGAAATTTTGGGTTCACTGCCCTTCTTCACCTCCATAGGCTATTAAATGCCCTGGTAATGTCTGGGTACCTCCCTGTGGTCTACCACAATGATCTGCCTTGGTTAAAACTTAACTATCAAATGTTCTACACCCTCAATTCCTTGCCCTGGTTTTCAAGGTGTAAACTCCTGTCTTAGGCTGGGTTCTCTACAGAAGCAAAACCAGTAAAGCATATAAGTATATATAAAAACCAAAACCAAGCCCAGTGCCGTCAAGTCGATTCCGACTCCTAGCGACACTATAGGACAGAGTAGAACTGCCGCATACAGTTTCCAAGCAGTGCCTGGTGGATTTGAACCGCCGACCCTTTGGTTAGCAGCTGTAGCACTTAACCGCTACACCACCAGGGTTTCCAAGTATATATAGAGAGGGATTTATATCAAGGAAACAGCTCACGCGATCGTAGAGGCTGGAACGTCTCAAGTCTGTGGATCAGGATAAGGCTTCTCCTGATTCACAAAGCCACAGGGGCTGGCAAACCCAAGACTGGCAGATTGGAGAGCAGGGATCTTGCTCATAGACTATGAAGGTTGATGAATTCCAAGATCAGCAGGCAAGACCGCAAGGCTTCTCCCGATTCACGTAGCTGCAGGGGCTGGCGAACCCAAGATTGGTAGGTAAGCTGCTAGTTCAAGTGCCAAGAACCAGAGGTCAGAGGAACAAGAGGCAGCTGCAGGCAGGATCCAGAACAAGCCAAAAGCCTTGATAAGGTGTGCAGGAAGCAAGCAGGCAGCAGAGGGCGGAAAGATGAAGGCTAAGGAGGCGGTGAGCTATCACAGGACCTGCCCTGCTGGTATCACTCAGCGGATTCCATTATGGGGGTGATTGCATATCAGATTTCAACAGGGAAGTGATCACAATCTTACACAACTGTCAAAACACTGAGAATCATGGCCCAGCCAAGTTGACACACAGTCTCAACCATCACAACTCCCCAAGGTGAACAAGCTGCTGAGAGTTGCCATTGTTGTCAGCTGCCATTGAGTGGGCTCCGACTCATGGTGAATTTACGTATAACAGAATGAAATGTTGCCAGGTCCTGCACCATCTTCATGATCACTGGTATGCTTGAGTGATTGTTGCGACCACTGTGTATTTTTAGTGCCTTCCAACCTACAGGGCTTCTGTTTCAGCACTTTGTGGGACTGTATTTTGTTGTGATCCCTAGGGTTTTCACTGGATAATTTTCACAAGTAGATGGCTAGGCCTTTCTTCCTAGTCTGACTTAGTCCGGAAGCTCTGCTATAACCTGTTCATCATGGGTAACCCTGCTAAACAAACAAAAAAAAAAAACCAAACCCAGTGCTGTCGAGTCGATTCCAACTCATAGCGACCCTATAGGACAGAGTAGAACTGTCGCATAGAGTTTCCAAGGATCGCCTGGAGGATCTGAACTGCCAACCTTTTGGTTAGCAGCTGTAGCACTTAACCACTATGCCACCAGGGTTTTATGTGAAATACCAGTGGTACAGCTGCCAGCATCATGGCAACACAAAGGCACTGCAGTTCAACAAGGTGTGTTACTTAGGTTTTTCTCGTTGACTTCCAAGTAACAGCCTTTCTTTTTAACCAAGGCCTTCCGGAGACTTCACTTCAAAACCCTGAAAGTTCACTCCAAAGGAAAGAGTTGTAGGCTACTGTGGAGAGATGTTTTGAAGACAAGAGGATTTTAATGTCCTCCAAACCAGATCCTAAAAGCAGTAATCCACTCTGGCTACCCCAGCAACCTTCAGGCAGTTTCAGACAGGAGGAAGCAAGGTTGCTTTCTGTCACCAAGCTCTGCTAAGAAGAGACAGGCATCAAATTAGGAGCTTGAATTATTCAGAGTATGGCTTGTGATCATATTTCTGTGTTCAGGGAAGAAAGGCAATAGACCATACTTAAGAAGGAAAACAAACCTTAGAGCAAACAGTTCTGTTCCTAGAATACCATTTCTTCTCACATTTGAAAACAAATTGGGACAATTTTTCTTCTTTGAAACAAATTGTTCCCTTGATTTGGGACAACATAAGCCAGTCCTTTCTCAGAAGGCTGAAGAGTGAAGTGTGCAGCTCCGGACAAGTCTTTTTGAAATTAAACTATTGATGTGATAGCAAAGGGCTTAAAGAATAAGAAAAACTCACATGTATTTTTTTTTAATCAGCTTTACATTTTTTAAAAAACCTGAATGAGAACTCCTTGGGCCAGAAGAGGACATGATGAAACACATTTCAGGAAGTATCAACCAATGTTCCTGATTAACATATCACAGGCAGCCGAGGAGAGACCCTGGGGATAGGTGATCCAAGGTCTCAACTTGCTGCTTTCACTTGTTTTCCTGTGAGAAGAAGCAGGAACTCCTAAGATAAGCAAAGAAGTATTTTGACTTCAACTCAGACCTTCAGAATAATTCAAAGTTTGATTGCTGGTTTACTTAAGAAGAAAAAAAGGTGATGTGTAGCATAAATACCAGTTGCCATCAAGTCTATTCAACTCATGGTGACCCCATGTATGTCAGAGTAGAACTGTGCTCCAGAGGGTTTTCAATAGCTGATTTTTTGTAAGTGGCTTACCAGGCCTTTCTTCGGAGACACCTCTGGGCGGACTCAACCCTCCCACCTTCCAGTTATCAGCCAAGTTAACTGCACCACCAGGGATTCCTGAGGCATAAATAGTTATTACTTAATGATAGCCTATTATGGGCCAACTTCTTCCACCCTGTACTTTACGTTATCTCTAGTACTCACAACAAGGAGTAGAGTTGTTGTGTGCAACTGCAAACCTTTCAGTTAGCAGCTGAGCACTTAACCATTAACCATAGCACCAGGGCTCCTTAAGGAATAAAGTTGTTGTTAGATGCTGTGGAGTTGATTCTGTCTCATAGTGACCCTACAGGACAATGTAGAACTGCCCCATGAGGATGCCTAGGATGTAATCCTCATGGCTTGGGTCAGGGGCACCTTGGTCCTCAAAGTGACATCTTTGCTTTTTAACACTTCAAAGAGGTCTTTTGCAGCAGATTTGCCCAATGCAATGTGTCGTTTGATTTCTTGACTGCTGCTTCCATCAGCGTTGATTGTGGATTCGAGTAAAACAAAATCCTTGACAACTTCAACAGCTACCCTACACAGCAGAGTAGAACTGCCCCCATAAGGTTCCCAAGGAGCAGCTGGTGGATTCAAACTGCTGACCTTTTGGTTAGCAGCTGAGCTCTTAATCACTGCACCAGCAGGGCTCCTTTCTTGTTTATCATGATGTTCCTTACTGGTACAGCTGCAAGGATTTTTGTTTTATGTTGAGGTGTGATCTATACTGAAGGCTGTAGTCTTTGATCTTCATCAGTAAATACTTCAAGGTATTTTCAATCCCCTGGTAAGTATGTGAAAGCTAGGCAATGAATAAGAAGGACCAAAGAAGAATTGATGCCTTGGAATTATGGTGTTGCCAAAGAATACTGAACATGCCATGGACTGCCAGAAGAACATACAAATCTGTCTTGAAAGAAGTACAGCCAGAATGCTCCTTAGAAGCGAGAATGGTGAGACTTTGTCTCATGTACTTTGGACATGTTATCAGGAGGGACCAATCCCTGGAGAAGGACATCATGCTTGGTAAAGCAGAGGGTCAGTGAAAAAGGGGAGGACTCTCAACAAGATGGATTGACAGGTTGGCTCCAACAACGGGCTCAAACATAGCCATGATTGTGAGGATTGCGCAGGACTGGGCAGTGTTTCATTCTGTTGTACACAGGGGCACCGTGAGTCGGAACTGACTTGATGGCACCTAACAACAACAACAACAAATCTTTATGAGGGCAGAATCCCAGGTCTTTTCTCCTACAGAGCTGCTGGTGGGTTCAAACTGCTGACCTTTCAATGAGCAGCTGAGCGCTTTAACTTTGTGCCACCAGGGCTCCTATAGGAGTAAAGTTAGGTAGGTACTATTACTTCCACTTTATAGTTAAAAGCAGTGAGGCTTAGAGAGACTGACTGAATCATATGACTGATAGGCTTCAGAGCTATGACCACCAAGGCCAGTCGGCAGAGGTGTATGTCAAAAAAAATAATCAGTATAATGTGATTTTATTTTTTAAATATACACATTTATGTGCAAATAGTAAAAAAATAAAGATCAATATAATCCCAGAATGTTCTCAGTGGTTATAATTAAGTGGTAGGATTATAGGTGATACAGGGTTTTTTTTTTTTTTTTTTAACATATACTTATCTAACTGTTAACAATGAACATGCATTACTTAAGTAGATAAAAAAGAAAAGAAAAGAAACAAACCCCCAGCTCTTTCCTTGGGCAACTAAATCTAAAGGAATGACTTCCAACCCAGCAGAAGGCCCAAAAAACAAACCAAACCCAGTGCCATCGAGTCAATTCCGACTCATGGCGACCCTATAGAACAGAGTAAAACTGCCCCATAGAGTTTCCAAGGAGCACCTGGTAGATTCAAACTGCTGACCCTTTGGTTATCAGCCATAGCACTTAACCACGATGCCCCCAGAGTTTTCCTAGCAGAAGGCAGATAGGTCCAGTTCAGAGACAAGATTGGTTGTGGAGCTTTGCTTTATATCAACAGTTTAGGAGAAAGGTATGCTTAGTTCCAGTTTGAAAATGCGGGGTAGGTATTTCCCCCCAACCCTACCCCCACTGCGCACCTCCCCCCCCACCCAAAAAAAGAAAAACTCAGTGGCTTGTGGCTCATTACTACAATTTCAAGTTAGTAACCATGAGCCAGGCATTGGGCTAAGCCTTCAAGGGAGTCCAGGTGTGTGTGTGTGTGTGCATGTGTGTGTGTGTGTGCGCGCGCGTGCGTGTGTGTGTTGGGGGAGGGAGGGACAGAAGGAAGGAGGCAGGGGATGTTGGGGTATACAATGAGAAACAAAATACAGTGAAACCTGTGGGAGCCGGAACTCAACAGGACTGCCTTGTTTTTCAGTGTCTCACAAGTTTCCCACCAGTCTTACCACTTTTCTATTGCTCTCTCTTAGTGGAAGACAGTTTTCCTTCTCTGACAGGTTTCCACTTTACAGGTTCTGGCTTTCTTAGGTTTTACATCCTTCAAAGAATGCACAGTTTTGTGGTCCAGATAAAGATGGGCATAACCTACTCTAGTTCAGGTCAAACCAGTAAAGACCAGCTAGTCTAATCCTTTTTGTTTATATACAAAGAAACTGAGGCCCAGAGTGGGGAAGTGACTCGCCTGGGACCATACAGCAAATTAATGGCAGTGCTAGGATTAGATCACCTGGTTCCCTGGGCACCACACCATGCGGTTTGTGGCAGCAGTAGGTGAGATGCACCTGGGTTCTTGTATGCACAACGAGGTTCTGTAGAGATGTGGACAGGGACTGCTGAGGCCACCACAAGGCGGCCTGGGTTTGCAGTCAGAAGCACCAACTTTACGTCAATTATTTCACACCTGAAACCTGAATCTCAACAGCGAAACAGGATTAACAATGCCTATTTCAGAGGAAAAAAAAAAAAATTTTTTTTTTTTTTTATTTCAGAGGGTTAAGGTCAGAGAAAAAAGGAGAAAATTCCAACATAGGGCCAGACACAGACTCTTAATTAATGCCCGTTTCCACCAGGAACCAGCTAGGCTTCATGGGGAGCAAAATATATTAGATTCTAGAGACGACATCCTGAGAAATGAGAGAGACTGATGACCTGAGAGGTGGTGACTTATTTCCTTCCTCTTGCTGAGTTGCTGAGGCAGCATCAGTAGCTCAGGCTCAGGCTCCATCAGGGATTCTCCCCCTTGGCGCCATTGACATTTGCAGCCGATAAGTCTTTGTTGTGGGGGCCTGCCCTGCACATTGTAGCATGGTTGGCAGCATTCCTAGCCTCCACCCATTAGATGCCAGTGGCACACTCCCTTCCCCCAGTTGTGACAACCAAAAATGTCTCCAGACATTGCCAAATGTGTTCTTGGGGGCAAAATCACCGCCAGTTGAAAAACACTGGGCAGAATGACCTGGGTTGATGGGGGGAAGAAGGAAGGCACTTCAGGCACGGGACGCTTTATGTTGTGATGAGCTGGGGTATTACTAAGAAAGGTGTAAGATATATTAGAAGAGGGGTGTTGCAGGAAGGAGGTTGGAGCCAAGAGCAGGGGCCAGAACACAGAGAACTTGCATGTAGTACATCTGAGTTTAGACCTCTGTCCTACAGGCAGTGATGTTTCCCACTGCACCCAGCAGTGAGGGCCTTTCATCTGTCAGACGTGCAATGAATGCTTGCTGAATAAACACGGAAATGACTTCTGAACCATAGAATGGAGCGTTTATGTGTCCTTAGCCCCATGATACAGGTATATGTATGTGCGTGTGTGTATGGAGAACAAGGCAGATGAATATGTAAAGCAGATGGGTCTGGAGCTTCAACTTGTCTGTTGAACACAGCTGAGCCCAGAGGCTCAGTCCAGCTATAGGCTATCTCAATGATCACAAGGCCAAACCAGCCAGTGCCATGGAGTGGATTCCGACTCATAAAGAACCTATAGGATGGAGTAGAACTGCCCCATAGGGTTTGCAAGGCTGTGATCTTTACAGAAGCAGACTGCCTATCCTTCTCCTGCAGAGCAGCTAGTGGGCTTGCACTGTGGACCTTTGGGTTAGCAGCTGAACTCTTAACCACTACACCACCAGGGATTCTTGATCAGAAAGCAGCCCGCTTCTTTTCTCCTTAGTTCACCCCTCTCCCTTGGGGTAAAGTATTCTCTTCTTAAATGCATAGGCCCACCTTCACTCTGCTCTCCTATGCCTTACAGATGAGGATCTGAAAACATGCTTCTCCGAGGACAATGGAGAACACCTGGCTTACACTTCCTCAGAAAGCCCTTCAACCTGCCACTGATTCAGGTCCCAGCCAAAGCTCACCCTTTCCTCTCTATAACCAGCTCTTCATCCCATGCTGTGGGTCTCCTCCTTCCTGAGTCTCGGGGATAACCAAAAAAACCAAACCCGTTGACGTCGAGTCAATTCCGACTCACAGTGACCCTATAGAACAGAGTAGAACTGCCCCATAGAGTTTCCAAGGAGCACCTGGTGGATTTGAACTGCCGACCTTTCAGTTAGCAGCCATAGCGCTTAACCACTATGCCACCAGGGTTTCCAGTCTAGGGGATAAAGACCCAAAATCAACTTCCCCCAACGCCTCTTCAGCTCTCAGAAACCATTCTCACTTTTAAACCATTACTTGGCATGTAATTCACATGTTGCTTTGCAATGTTTAAAATCTTTTCCTGTCCATTTTCTTTCCCCAAATAGGTTGAAGCTGCTCCTGAAAAGGGGCCAATACCCTTCATCTTTTTAAATTTCTCACAGTTCTTTGTACATGTTGGGCACTTAACAATACCTTCCTCTGGTTTCTGATCCATTTCTCTAACTTAATTTTTTTACATTAGCTGTTTCATAGTTCTATGTGAATTTATTATATGCAACTATTCATCCTTTATGGAAGTGTTATAAATTATAGATAAATATCACAAAAAATTTCCTGTTACTAAAATGAAAAGAGCACTTTTTGATTTTCAGAACGAAGTTCTACTATAAATGGCCACCAAGTCCCTGGCTTCCTGAGACACTAGCTTCTTTCATTTTCTGATGATCACCAAGTTCTCTGAGAGGATGACCACTGAAGACAAACGAACAATTCATAAGAAGTCTTTTAACTTTCAAAGTTCTCTTTCCATAGTGAAGTTCCTTTTTCTGAACCTGGGATGTGAGTTAGCTAGAAATGTATTTACATTTGAGAACTCTGTCATCGTTGTTGTTGTTAGGTGCTGTCGAGTCAGTTCCAAAGACTCTGAAAAGTCTAAAAGTGACTTTGTATATTTCTCACAGACCTGGTGAATCCAAGATCAAACCCTTGATACAACATTCAGAATCACAATGTCAGAAATTCCATTACCACCACCAGCAGCAGCAACCAATACAAAATGTTCTTTGAGAAAGACGTAACCAGCCAAACAAAGTAATAACTGACAGACTAAAAGCCTGGTGCTTACCTATGGTCTTACTATGCTTTACAACTGTAGAATTTACTAAATCAAATTTGGCAACACTGGTGGGAATGTAATTGGGTACACAGGCTTTTGGAAGGCAATTTGGCAAGACTCAAGCTATACATACCCTTTGATCTTTTAATTAAATTTCTGGGATTAGTACAAAAAAAAAAAAACTTATACACAGGGACATAAAACCCTGAAAACTTAATATCCTGCAAAACTTATTGCATCTATTTATAAGAGCCAACACACACACACACACACACACACACACACGCTGAAGTTCTCTAAACATCAAACAATAGCTGGATAGTTAAGTAAACCATGCTATTCATCAATGGGTTCTTATTTAGTGATCTAACCGGATATTTACAAAATAATGCTTTATGACTTAGGAAACTGTTTTCAACAGAATTTTAATTGAAAAAGATAAACTACTGTCATGTAAAAATCATTACATGGTTATTAATTAATATAATGGGGGTGAAATTATGGGTGTTTTTCTAATTATGTTTCACATTTTCGCCAATAAAATGCTTTACTAATAAAAAATAAAGAGAAAAGAATATTTAAGAAGAGTTTGTATGATCGCCAAGAGTGTTTATGTTTAATGCCAAGTAAAAAGTCATAAGAATCACTTGTGATCCCAGATACCGAAGACCAAAAGACGAAGGAGGGGGAGGGAGAGGGAAGGAGAGGAAATAACAAATATTTACAGGGCTTGTCTTCTTTATGGATAACTGAAAACTAAAGGTAAATTTTTATCCTTCTTTGTACTTTTCTCTTTTCCAATTCTTTAAATCAATGAGAATATTTATACTTTAAAAATCTATAATTTTTTCAATAGTTAATAAGGTCCCAAAACCATTTTCCTCAATTTTGTCCCCCTGACCACTAGATAAAGTATCTTCCTGACAGGTCAAGAAAACACTTCAAAGAGCATTCAGGTTAACACATTCTATTTAACTCCATTTAAGAGTTTGTGTCACATTTTTGCCTTTGTTCTGAGAACCTCGTGCCTACTACTGAAACCACGGTTTCCTGTTTACTGTCCTCTTCAAATCTCAGCTGAGGTCTACACACGCTAGCATGGCTGCAGCTAACCCCAATATCCCCATATCTGAATGCTACCGTCGAGTTCTCATCAGACATCATCTCCCGTCTTGAAACAAAAGACAAACCAAAACAACTCAGTCCACTGCTATCGTAAAAGCTCCAGTCTCGGGTCTATAAGATTAATATCAAGAGCTGACAAGCTGTAAGTTGTCCAAGTAAAAACCCAGTCCTGGCAAGAGACCAGGGCATTCCTGGTTTAACATTCCTGTTATTAGCAAAGGCTCAGAAAAGAAAACATCTTTCACAAATATCAGTACTCTCTTTGCCAGATTTGTTCTGATTAGCTTTTAAGATGGGGCCATGTGACAGGCAGAATAACCGCCCCTCCCCCAAAATGTTCCCAGAACCTGTGAATATGTTATGTTACATGGCAAAGGGCAATTCAGGTTGCAGATGAAATTAAGTTTGCTAATCAGCTGATCTTAAAATTGGGAGATTATCCTGGATTACCTGGGTGAGTTCACTGTAGTCATAAGCCAGTTGCCATAGAGCTGATTGCAACTCATGGTGACCCCATGTGTGTCAGAGCAGAACTGTGCTCCGTGGGGTTTTCACTGGCTGATTTTTCAGAGGTAGATTTTTTTTTTTAGAGCACCAGGCCTTCCTTCTGAGGCACCTCTAGGCAGACATGAACGTCTGACCTTTCGGTTAGCAGCTAAGAGCATTAACCGTTTGCACTACCCAGGGAGCCCGGGGGAAACATAAGGATCTTTAAAAGTGGCAGAGGGAGGCAGAAGAGGTGGTCAGCATTATACAATGTGAGAACTCCACCTGCCATTGCTGGATTTGGAGCTGAAGGAAAGCCATGAGCCGAGGAATGTGGACAGCCGCTAGAAGCTAGACAAGGCAAGGAAATCGGTTCTCCTCTACAGCCTCCAGAAAGGAACGTGGACAGCCCTGCTGATACCTTGGTTTTAGCCCAGTGAGACCTGTGTCAATCAGACTTCTGACCTACAGAACTCAAAGAAAATACATTTGTGTTGCTTTAAGCACTGAAATTTGTCGTACTTCCTTACAACATCAATAGAAGACTAACACAGAGCATACATAGACTGAGACCAGACAGCCAATTTAGTCATCAACTAACATCAAAGCATGTTGCTTAAATATCACAAAATACATCTAATAACAGACTGAACGATGGAGGAAGATGATAAAATCTGCTTTAGGTACATCATGACAGGATGAAGACAGAAGACTGTTGCTCTTCCAGCCCTGATTTCTAAGTAATTTATTACTATTTTTTTATTGCACTGTCTTTTGTTGTTTTATATAGTAAACCAAAAACAACAACAAAAAAACAAAACAAACCCATTGCCATCTAGTTGATTCTGACTCACAGAGACCCTATAGGACAGGGTAGAACTGCCCCATAGGGTTTCTGAGGGCCTAGTGGATTCGAACTGCCCACCTTTTGGTCAGCAGCCAGAGCACTTAACCACTACGCCACCAGGGTTTCCGTTTTACATAGTATTATATAAGAATTGTTTAAAAGTTTAAAAATTACAAAAAGGTGTGACTTTGAACGCATAAATCTCTGTAACTTTACACCCACTCCCTCCCCTGCTCAGGAACAAGTGAAAACTACTGTTCACAATTAGATGTAAATTAGGTCATACATTTTTCTGTGAGAAATATTTTTTTAAGCAACTATATATCCTTGTTTGGGAGCCCTGGTGGTATAGTGGTTAAGAGCTCCGCTGCTAACCAAAAAAGTTGGCAATTTGAATCCACCAGCCATTCCTTGGAAACCCTGTGGGGCAGTTCTACTCTGTCCTATAGGGTCGCTGTCATGGATTGAAAACATAAAAAAAAAAAAAAAAATTTTTTTTTTTTTTATGTGTGGGAAACTCTGGTGGCGTAGCGGTTAAGCGGTATGGCTGCTAACCAAGAGGTCGGCAGTTCAAATCCGCCAGGCGCTCCTTGGAAACTCTACAGGGCAGTTCTACTCTGTCCTGTAGGGTCACTCTGAGTCAGAGTCCACTCCATGGCCATGGGTGGGTAAAAATGTGTGTATCAGTTGGGCTGGGCCATGATTCCTGGTATTGTGTGATTTTCCTATATGTTGTAAATCCTGCATCTATGATGCTAATAAGGGAGGATGGGCGGCAGTTGTGGTAGTGAGGCAGGATTCAACCTACAGGATTAGATTGTGTCTTGAGGCAATCTCTTGAGATATAAAAGACAGAAGCAAGCAGAGAGATGGGGGACCTCAGACCACCAAGAAAGCTGTACCAGGAGCAGGGCGCATCCTTTGGACACAGGGTCCCTGCGCCTGAGAAGCTCCTCGACCATGGGAACACTGAGGACAAGGACCTTCCTCCAGAGCCCACAGAAAGAGAGCGAGCCTCCCCCTGGAGCTGACGCCCTGAATTTGGACTTGTAACCTACTTGACTGCGAGAAAATAAATTTCTCTTTGTTAAAGCCATCCACTTGTGGTATTTCTGTTATGGCAGCACTAGATGACCAAGACAGTCGCTATGAGTTGGCATTGAATCAATGGCAACGGGCTTGGCTTTTGGTTTTATACCCTTGTTTGGTAAAATCCGTTGCTATAGAGTCAATGCCAACTTACAGCAACCCTACAGGACAGAGTAGAACTGCCCTATAGGGTTTCCAAGGAGTGGCTGGTGGATTTGAACTGCCGACCTTTTGGTTAGCAACAGAGTTCTTAACCACTGTGCCACCAGGGCTCCATGATTCCTCTTCCACACCTTAGTAAAAGATTTCCCACTCAATACTTGCTAATATAGAAACTACAAACGAGAAAAGTTAATACCTATTAACATTATTTTCTCCCTTTCACAGTAGCTAAGAGAATCAAAACTAATTTGGACACTATCTTGAATGCATAACACTCAAGTGACTTCTCAGAAGTGCCTAAAGACTCTTATCTTGAGCACAGTAGATATAACTCTTGTGTAATCATTTCACAACCTAAAAAAAGAGGTAGAGTCAAAAGAGCAAAATAAGTAGTTCCCTGTTGTGGAAATAAGTTAATAAAACAGCCACTAGTAAGCACAAGAACTTAAAAGCTGCATGCAAAATAACACTAGTTGATCCTATTCAACATTTTGAACATCAGAACTCATTTGCATTCAGTGTGTCAATGCCTAGACACCTGAGATCCTATACAGCCTAATGGTCATAAAGGTTAAAAGTTATCTAAGATCACTGGGCAGGCCGATGCCATACTAGAGCTTCCTGATCTTACTTTCCAGTCTAAACCTCTAACTCAGGGTTCTCATCCCTGACTGCACAATGGAACCGCATTGGTTTACCACAGCCAAAAAACCAAACCTGTTGTGTGGTTGGGAGAGATCTGAGGTAGCTGGGGCAAATAGCAGCACAAACGTAATACTCTCTGTGATCCATGAAAAAGGCGGGGAAGCCCTAAAAACGCCACAAAGTGGAGGTATTTTCACAGAAAGGTCAGGTTCAGTATGTTGTTGTTAGGTGCCGTCGAGTCGGTTCCGACTCATAGCGACCCTATGCATAACAGAATGAAACACTGCCTTGTCCTGAGCCATCCTTACAATCGTTGCTGTGCTTGAGCTCATTGTTGTAGCCACTGTGTCAATCCACCTGTACTTTACCAAGCATGATTTCCTTCTGCAGAGACTGATCCCTCCTGCCAACATACCCAAAGTATGTAAGACGCAGTCTCACCATCCTTGCCTCTAAGGAGCATTCTCGCTGTACTTCTTCTAAGACAGATTTGTTCGTTCGTTTGGCGGTCCATGGTATATTCAATATTCTTCGCCAACACCACAATTCAAAGGCATCAGTTCTTCTTTGGTCTTCCTTATTCATTGTCCAGCTTTCACATACATATGATGCGATTGGAAATACCATGGCTTGGGTCAGGCGCACCTTAGTCTTCAAGGTGACATCTTTGCTCTTCAACACTTTGAAGAGGTCCTTTGCAGCAGATTTGCCCAATGCAATGCGTCTTTTGATTTCTTGACTGCTGCTTCCATGGCTGTTGATTGTGGATCCAAGTAAAATGAAATCCTTGAGAACTTCAATCTTTTCTCCGTTTATCATGATGTTGCTCATTGGTCCAATTGTGAGGACTTTTGTTTTCTTTATGTTGAGGTACAATCCATACCGAAGGCTGTGGTCTTTGACCTTCGTTAGTAAGTGCTTCAAGTCCTCTTCACTTTCAGCAAGCAAAGTTGTGTCATCTGCATAACACAGGTTGTTAATGAGTCTTCCTCCAATCATGATGCCCCATTCTTCTTCATATAGTCCAGCTTCTCGTATTATCTGCTCAGCATACAGATTGAACAGGTATGGTGAAAGAATACAACCCTGACGCACACCTTTCCTGACTTTAAACCAATCAGTATCCCCTTGTTCTGTCCGAACAACTGCCTCTTGATCTAAGGTTCAATATATTACAGGCTTTCACACACTGGGGTAGTTCCAAACCAGGGTGATGAAGATAAATAGATTTCCTAAAGCACAAATGGAAGGGACAACTTTAGTCGCATGAAATAACCACTTTAGCAATGCGCAACTGCTTTAGGGAAAAGATGGGTTTCTGAAAAAGCTGGGAGCTTCTAGAACTTTTACAAGTTAAAGCATTAGAAGCATTTTAACAAAGTAGGAAAGACTGCTATTTAAATAACTCCAGAGCAAATGGTTTTCACTGAAAAATATACTTGATTTTAAAAATTCTTGCTATTTCAAATTTTCTTCTTTAAACATTTCATTTTTTTAGCTGGATTCCCACTCCTTCCAAGCAGGGCATACAGGTCTGTAACATTATGGTGGAGGGAGGGTATCCAGGTAGTTGGTCAGGACCCGAACCCATGTGATTGCTACTTGCTCCTGTAGCTCCCTGACCGTGGCTCCCAGACAGACCAGCCTGACGCTGGCCTGCCAGATTTAGTACTCTCTATACATATCCAATGAGCTTAAGGTTTCGGAAAAATAATTGCGGCTTCCCCTTAAAAGGTCAGAGATCTTTGCATTATGAAAAACTAAAGCCACACTCAGTCCCTGTCCTTAGCAAAAGAAGCAGAACAGAGGCACGACGCACACCATGTATATACTACTACTTAGAAATGTAAGAGTAAGTGGATCTTTTCAGAATTCTATGTATATGTGGCTACATGATGGTTAGAATAAGTGGTTAAGGAATCTAGCTCTAGTTTCAGATTCCCAAGATCCGAATCTAGAATCTCTGTTTACTAGATGGATGACCATAAGTAAGTTTTTACTTTCTGCCTCTCTCCTCATCTGTCAAGGGGAAACCCTACTCATGGGGTTATAGTGAAGTTGTGGTGTACGCACTTAGAAGAATGCCATTATTATCCAGTGTCTACCCACTGCTGCCCAACCCCAGCAGTCTGCCATGTACATGTAAGCCATGAAGACTGGGGTGTGCAGGAGGCTGAGAGACCACAGAAAACAGGAGATGAATAAGCAGATCCTCTGCTGGAAAAGGGACAACTTTCAGTAACCAGACTGATGAGGAAACAAGGCAGCAAGTCACATGAGGAGCTATGGAAGGAACCACAGACGTACACGATGCGGAAAAACTCAGATCCCAGTTCTGTGGAAAAGAACCTCAACAGGTTCTTTGTGGAACCCAACTGTAGAACTCGACTAGCAGGTGCTTTCCAACAATTAGCATCATCCTCTTTATCAGAGGAGGGGCTTAAGCACAGGACTGTGAACTATCAGAAGGAATATAGGAAGAAGGATTCCTGTATTGGATGCGGGAAGAGACACGGTAGACTAGATAACCCTAAACCTGAAGTAAAAAGCCAGAAGTCTGTAAAGGCCAGCCAGGTAACATTAATGAGTTAAACAGGCCTGTGTAATAGAATAAGGAGTGGTGGGGGCTGTGGCAAAGTGGACCATCTAATAGGGGTAACTGTGCTCATGAGGAACCTGTACTTAAACCAAGAAGCAGTCGTTGAAACAGAACAAGGGGATACTGCATAGTTTCAAGTCAGGAAAGGTGTGCATCAGGGTTGTATCCTTTCACCATACTTTTTCAATCTGTATACAGAGCATATAATCCCAGAAACTGGACTATATGAAGAAGAACGCAACATCAGGACTGGAGGAAGGCTCATGAGCAACCTGCAATATGCAGATGACACAACCTTGCTTGCTGAAAGTAAAGAGGACTTGAAGCACTTACTGATGAAGGTCAAAGATTATAGCCTTCAGGATGGATTACATTTCAACATAAAGAGACAAACAAACAAACAAAAATTCACGACTGGACCAATAAGCAACATCATGATAAACAGAGAAAATACTGAAGTTGTAAAGGATTTCATTTTACTTGGATCCACAATCAATGCCCATGGAAGCAGCAGTCAAGAAATCAAATGACACATTGCGCTGGGCAAGTCTACTGCAAAAGACCTCTCTACAGTGTTAAAAAGCAAAGACGTCATTTTGAGGACTAATAGGTGCCTGCCCCAAGCCATGGCATTTTTAATCATCTCATATGCATGCAAAATATGGACAACAATGAATAAGGAAGACCAAAGAATTGATGCATTTGAATTGATGCATTGTTGGGGAAGAATACTGGATATACCACGGACTGCCAGAAGTACAAACAAATCTGCCTTGGAAGAAGTACAGCAAGAATGCTCATTAGAAGCAAGGATGGTGAGACTTCATTTTACATACTTTGGACATGTTATTAAGAGGGACCAGTCCGTGGAGAAGGACATCATGCTTGGTAAAGTAGAGGGTCAGCGAAAAAGAGGAAAACCCTCAATGAGATGGATTGACACAGTGGTTGCAACAATGGGCTCAAGCATAACAATGATTGTGAGGACGGCACAGGACTGGGCAGTGTTTCATTCTGTTGTATGTGGGTGGCTATAAGTCGGTCTGACTCTACGGCACCTAACAACAAGCCACTCCAGCTGATTGCTGCCATCTCAGAATGACAGCACCATGTTACTAGATCTTCTGTTTTTTTTTTTTTTTAAGAAAAGCTGGAAAACCATATTTGTATGTAAAATCTACTGAATTTTAAAGGATAGCAACTATGTCCAGCTTTTAAAATATATAAGTCAAACAAAACAGACCAGTGACCTCCAGGAGAGGCTGTGACCTCTTCCTTAAAAATGCTCCCAACACCTCTCAACTCCAACCCTATAGGACTATGATGGTAGATATGAACAACAACAACAAAAAATTCCTCCAGGTCCTAGAATTAACTATCTCATTTTGTCTGCAATTTGAATCACTAGATGAGCCACTTGAAGGTGAAATTTATTCATATTTACCAATAAAAAACTAATGCGGTCTGGTATGTGAAGATAACCCCGAGGCCACGAAGTCACAAAGAATGGAACCTTTCACTGCACACAACATAAGGAAGGGCTTCTATTTTCTTCTAAGCAGCTGTATCTACTTCAAGTAAGTTCCACATCAAAGTGAGGCAGGAAAGAGAAATAGGGTTGCCTCATTGCAGCAGTTAGTTGTCCTGTCGCTGAGAAGGTCATGCCTACCCTAGTTGGTAAACAACTTTAAAACTCTTCCTTGACTCTCTAAAATGTAGTCAGTGATCAACTGGGGAAAGTTCAAGAGCTCCCCCTCAGAGAGAATGCTTCACTAAGGGAAACAATTCTATTCAACTCTGGTTCATAGCCCTTTCCAGAAATTCCACTGCCATGTATAAAGTTTCAGTTATCTACAGATCTTCGCACTAAAAGATATGTGTGCCTATCCAGGACAAAGGGAAATCTACTTTTTTTGCTATTTTTTCTAAACTCCACTTCTAATATTCTATTTTGAATTTTATCTGAACACATTCAACTTTCAAAAAGTAAGCCAGCCATTCTTTTCACGTTAATTTCACTGCAGCCTCTGATGGTGTGTTTTATTGGTGACTCTTAGTTAAGGTTTTTCAATACCCTGAAACATGGCAAAATTTTTTTCATATGTGTAATGAATCATTTTTATTAACAAGTATAAAACAGCTAAAAAGATATTGGAATTTATTACAAAATTTGTAAAAATGAAGCACAGGGAATTCGAAGTAATACAACATTAGCAAATAATAAGAATAATAAAATCTTACATTACTCTTAAAAGCATATTCATTAGCTTATTTGATTCTATGACATGAGCAGGCCAGATGTAACAGTGTTATCTCCATTTCGTAGATGGGAAATTTGAGACAGAGAAACATTAAGTAAGCTCCCACTCTACCTCCCCAAAATAGCCTACTTCCATCTACTGCTGTCACCCTCCATTAGGTCACCAACCACCAAGCTGGGTCTGATGGCCTTGCCTGTCCTCTTCTCCCCTACAATCCATTCTCCACACAGCACCCAGAGTAATCCCTTAAAAAGCGCAAATCACGCCATGTCATATACCATGTCATACGTCTGCTTGTAGCCCTCACTGGCTTCCCACTGCTCTCAAAATCCTGACAGAGGCTCTTCATGATTGGCCCCCAGCCTCGTTCCTCCACTCTCCTCCACCTTTCTTCAGTCCAGCTGCGCTGACCTCCTGACTGTGCTGCAAACACACTGAGCTTCTTCCCAGAAATGTTGTACTTGTGGCTCCCTCTGCCTGAACCCTCTGCCCTTCTTCCTGGAGTCTCATTCCAAGGTCATCTCCACAAAACCCAGTCTAAGGAGCCTGCCCCCTTCCACCTGTCCTTCATATACACACACTCTGCCTCCACAACATGCTACCACAGCACTGTTTCCTTTTCTTCAAAATGTTGAGCACCATCTGAATTTACTTTTTGCTCAATCCTCAGTACTAGAGTGGGACCTCCAGGAGAGTAGGGACTCTATGTTGCTTGCTGCTGTATACTCAGTGCCTGGCAAACAGTAGGTGCTCAATAAGTAGTTACTGAAATGAATGAATAAACAAAGTTTGTGCTAGAAATCAATTGGAAACCCTGGTGGCTTAGTGGTTAAGTGCGACAGCTGCTACCCAAAAGATAAGCAGTTTGAGTCCACCAGGCACTCCTTGGAAACCCTACGAGGCAGTTCTACTCTGTCCGCTAGGGTCGCGATGAGTTGGAATCAACTCAACAGCAACAGGTTTTTCTGTGCTAGAAATCCACTAGCCCATTTCATTAAATCAGTATCTATTTTTATAGCAGACTTTTTTTTCTCTCCTCAACTGTTTTTTATTTAAAAAAAAAAAAAAAAGCTACTAAGCCTATATTTATCAGCCTGTTCCTATTCGTGTGTTCTGAGTCATACATGTAAACGGGAACAAAGTGACAGTGAGGGCACACGACAAGTGCCTGACATCACAGAAGAGCAGTAAGAGCCTGCTGCTCACACCTCAGACCACAAAGCTTCCCTTGGCTTCTGGAGGAATACGATTTTAGAGCTAAATAATCCTCTTAAAGTTCTCTTCATTCAGTATTTTCTCTTCAAATGTTTCACCTCTAGGGAAATTTCTCAACATCTCAAGGGGTCAGTAGGACTCAGTTATCATCGGTCTAGGAAAAAAATTAGGCTTAAGATGTATCAAGGTATAAATAGCTTGCTGACCATCTTCTTTTTCAGGAAATATCAATCTCCTAGGTCCTTGGGTGGTGCAAACACTTTGCATTTGACTACTAACAGAAAGGTTGGTGGTTCGAACCCACCCAGAGGCACCTCAGAAGACAGGCCTGGTTGTCTGCTTCTGAAAGGTCACAGCCTTGAAAACTTTATGAAACAGCTCTACCCTGCACACATGTGGCTAACACAAGTTAGAATCGGCTCAATAGTAACTAACGACAACTAACCATAAGGTTGGTGGTTTGAACGCACTGCAGAAGAATGGCCTGGTCATCTGCTGCCATAAAAATCACAGCCAAGAAGACCTTATGGAGCAATTCTACTCTGTAACACATGGGGTCGTCATGAGTCAGAACTGACTCGATGCCAACCAGTTTGGTGTTTTTGGTTTTGGGCTGTCAGGGAAAGGAAAATGAATTAAGAGAGGCCCCCTAAATTCTAGCTGACATTCCCATGGCTCCCACTCCAGACACTCAAGTATCTAGTTAGCACTCTTTTTAAAGCTCTATGCTGAAAGAGCCTCAAGAAGCATGATAAATTGTATTCTTCTGCAAACATAACTGGGTGAGGGAATGTGGTTAGGTTCGTTCAGGTTCCTCACTACTAAAGTGCAAAGGGCAGAGACACCCAGAGGGAAGGAAATGAGGAACCAGATGCTCAGGGTTCTGTTTGAGGGACAAGTCCTGGGGAGCTGGGCAAGCCCTTTCACACTTCAGAAGGGATTCCTCCTCTGTAAAATAAGCAGCCAAACCAGATTAAGTCCCTTCCAACTCTGCAACTCCTTCCGTCTCAGTGGTTCTATGAACAGTGACATCTGTGGTGCTGGCTTTGAGTATAAAGAGCTCAGTTCAAGAAGGAGTATCACCATGTGGTCCTTAGCAGCTCCTCCTACACAGATGTCTCTGCAAGGGAAGGAACCCTCAATGCTCGAGTGCAGTGAGCTGACATGGGCACTGGAAACTGCCAGGTCAGTGGGTGCTCTCCTCAGCTTCTGAAGGCCACAAGGGTTCTCATTGAAAGGAAATCTGCCTGGGTGCTGGCAGCTCACTGGTGCCTCAGACCTGGAAGGCCACCTCCTTCTTACAAATCAGGCCAATATTAATGCCCTGATTCCCAAGTTAAAGTTTAGGCAAAGATTTGGCCCCGAGTTTTTTGGGATTGTCAACACTCCGAAGACCATCACTACCGTTGATAGAAACATGTTATGGGATGGAGTTAGCTCACATTCGTGGCGATCCCAAGTACAACAGAATGAAACACTGCCTGGTCCTATATCAGTAGGACAATCCTCTGTTGTAATCCATAGGGTTTTCATTGGCTGGTTTTTGGAAGTAGATCTCCAGGTCTTTCTTCCTAGTCTGCCTTAGTCTGGAAGCTTCACTGAAACCTGTCCACCATGAATGACCCTGCTGGTATTTGAAATATCAGTGGCACAGCTTCCAGCATTACAGCAACACAAAAGCCACCATAGAAATGGTGGTGAAAAACACTTTCGGGGATACATTTTCCAGCTCTTACTCTTAAGACACTTTCCTAGTTTAGCTTTCTTATTTGGGTCAAAGGTCATTTGTGCAAGTCTGATTTGGAACTCTTCTCTCTCACACTTGAACTCACGTGCCCTTTAAAGGGGGCTTTAAAGAAAAGCAGAACTCCCCCAAAGAACTTTTCTGTCCTGGCGGAAGATCTATAGGTAAGAAAACTCCCTATTTCCCCTGGTCTGATTCCCCCTTTTAGCACCTAGTTCTTTGGGTTGAACAAAAAACCAAACCCTTTGCTATAATGGAGTCAACTCACAGAGACCCTATAGGTCAGAGCGGAAGTGCCCCGTAGGGTTTCTAAGGCTATAAATCTCCAAGGAAACAGACGGCCGCATCTGCCAGATCTTTCTCCTGCAGAGCGACTGGTGGGTTCCAATCGCTCACCTTTCGGCTAGCAGCCGGGCGCTTAACCCAGCAGTCAGGAGCCAACCACTGCACTACCAGGGCTCCTTATTCTTTGTGTTCATGTCTCTGAAAAAAGGTTTGGGAGGCAAAAAGCAAACAAACAAACCAAACGCACTGCCCTCAAGTCAATTTCAACTCACAGTGACCCTGCAGGACGCTGTAGAACTGCCCGTAGGGTTTCCAAGGCTGTATGTAAATCTTTACCAAAGCAGACTGGTGATCTTTGAACTGACGATCTTTTGATTAGCAGCCGAGCGCTCTAGCCACTGCGCCAAAATTCCCTCCTCCCTCAAAGAATTCTAGAGCTGTTCCCCAGGGCTGCAGGGGCTGCAAGCCCAGGACCAGCCAGTGGGCGGGTGCGGTTCCAGACACCGCCCCCGACCTGTCGCTGCTCCTGGATTCCAGCCTGCAGCGCAGTGACAATTCCCCCTGAGCCCGCCGTGCACCTCTCCTTGGTTTCCAGCGTTTCCTGGGTTCCCTCCTTACCCTGATGCTGCCCTGCGCTGCTTACGGGGACCCGAGTCTCTAGGCACGTCCCGCCACTCACCGACGCAACCCAAGCGCGCCAAACCCGACCGCTTCTTGCTGGCAGCACTCCGAGGCTCTGGCCGGCTGCAGTCGCCGTCGCTGTGGGGTGACAGGCAGCCCCGGTGAGCGGCGGGCGGCGGGCGGCGGGCGGCGGGCGGCGGGCGGCGGGCGGCGGGCGGCGGGCGGCGGGCGGCGGGCGGCGGGCGGCCTGAGGCCTGCGGCTTGGCTGCGCCTAGGCTCCCGGCTCCGGCGCCCAGCGCGGCCTTATCCGCCGGACCTTCCCTCCCCCGGCGCTGCGGGAGGAGGGGCCGGGGAGGAGCGAGTGGCCGCCGGCCGCCCACAGCGAGCCCGGGCTCTGCACCCGCCGGGCTCCGGCGCGCCAACCTTCCCGGGGCCCTGGGTCCCGTAACTCGGATGCAGGTAATTTAACCTGCACCCAGGTGGATCCAAATAGCTCTCAGACCGAAGGACCTGTTTGTTCCCTAATTCACTCCACATCACACCCCACATGCTTGTTTCACCATGTTCGGAGTTACTCTGTCCCCATGGATAATCTGAAATGCCGCGCATTTCCCGCATTTCGGAAATTTATCCGTTGGGTATCGATTCAGAATTGTATGCATTATGCTTTCGGTTGGAAGATCTGCCACTGCATTAGTTTCGTTTTTCCGTGAAATTACACCGAAGGACAGTAAGGAAGAGGGCTTATGGCTGCGGAAATGGTGCAGGAAGGGGCCATCTCATAAACATAGCTCAATTTAAATCCGAGCTTTTTGGGCTTTAACTGAAATTCCCTTTCATTTTCAAATGCTTTCTTCTTCTAAACGCACTTTTTAATGGGTTAAAAACACATTAGTTTAAAGTTTGAGTTAGTGACTAGGGGGAAATAGTGCGGAATTCATTTGTGGTGTTAATTTTTTTTTTTTTTTAAGAGTGGTTTGTCTTCTTGAGATGACGGAAGTGTAGGTGAAATTTTATTTTATTTCTTAAATTTTTATTATGTGGTTAGGCCTGAGGACTCTGCAGTCAGAAGGCATGGACACTAGTCTAGTTCTCCCACTTAGTAGTGGCATGACATTGGACAAGGTCTTTATCCTCTCTGTTTCTCAGTTTCCTCATCTGTAACGTAGAGATTATCCAAGTGTCAGAGGTGCCTTGCAAGAATGAAAGGGGAATGTGTTTGAAATGCTTAGGAAAGTCTGGCATATGGGAAAGTTTAATACGTGTCATCCGATATTTATTGTTCGGTGCCCTCTAGTTGGTTCAGACTCGTAGTGAAACTATGCACAACAGAATGAAGTGTTGCCAGGTCCGGTGCCATCCGCGCAATCGTTGCTATGTTTGAGCCCACTGTTGCAGCCACTGTGTCAGTCCATCTTGCTGACAGTCTTCCTCTTTGACTCTGTACCAATCATGATGTCCTTCTTCCAGGGACTGGAACTACATGAGATGAAGTCTCGCCATCCTCACTTCTAAGGAATAGTCTGGCTGTACTTCTTCTAAGACTTTAAAGAAGCAGTGACTTATTTAAACTAAGCATTAGTTGCGATCTTAAATAAAACTATTACGTGCTTAATGACATTTTCTTATACTTCCTAAACCCTCTGTGAAACACGTTGCTGCAAAGTATTAGTCTAAAATTAATATTAATCTGCCAAGACACAGTCCATGCCCCAGAAGATTTAAAAACAACAACAACAACATAAAGTTCTTTCCCATGTAGATAAACACAGAGGACTGTGGGAATTCAGAGAAGTGATTTATTATTTGTCCTGGGAAAGAGGTAGGAGTCAAGATGCCCTAAATCACCATGTTCCTGGAATAAAATAAGGTTCTTGCCTCTCACTGGTCAAGAATGAACAGATAAGGTAGGAAGAATTTTCCACACAAGCAAAGCTTTATTGAAGAGGCTTGCAAGCAGAGACGAGGGGGGCCTAAGCAACACATAACCCTGTCTCACAGAACAAAAGACTTGTCTGGGTTTTTAAAAGTTCTTGGGCGGGAAAAGATTCATGTTTATTCATAGGCATAGGTAGGGATATGTTAACTACGGTGCACATGTAGCAGCTTTCTAAGATGGCTCGTATCCTGGAGGCCTCTGGGATTTGTAGCAGGACTTACTATGGGGTGTTACGCCCCTGCAGTCTCTCACTCCCTGAGTTCGATTCCCCTGCTGCTGCTGCAGCCCCTCACTGCCCTTGGTGGGAGGTCACACAGCAGTCACAGGTGGATGTTCTGCACATGTCCTTGGGGCTGGTTTTATCCAGCTGCTTCTGAAAGACAACATTAAAGGAGTTTGCGGGCTATTTTCTGATACCCTGCCCCATTGTTCTGGGGAATGGCTTTTTTTCTGTACCCTGGCCCATTTCCTGTACTTTGCAGATTTGGGGGCCCTTCTGTTCTCTGTCTTACCTGGATCCAAGAAACTGTGACTCCAACTGAGAAGAGCAGAAGGGAAGTCCCAGGATGAGGGCTGTGCTTAGGCCCAGAAAGCAACTCATCCTGACTGG
This sequence comes from Loxodonta africana, assembly GCF_030014295.1. Taxonomy (NCBI): domain Eukaryota; kingdom Metazoa; phylum Chordata; class Mammalia; order Proboscidea; family Elephantidae; genus Loxodonta; species Loxodonta africana. Next base: position 109,859,034 of record NC_087342.1, read on the forward strand.
AGTAGGAGGAACACTGGAGGAAAGAATGGGATTCAATAAAACTGAAAGTATCATTGGGAAAAAGCTAGAACACGAGTAGTACAGTGAATGTGCTCAACTGCGAGGCACCTTGTAAGAAAGACCTAGTGGTCTATTTACAAAAAATCTGCCACTGAAAACTCCATGCAACACAGTTTTACTCTGACTCACAGGGTGTTGCCGTGAGTCGGAACCAACTTGACAGCAACTGATTTGAAGGTGACAAATGAAAGAAAATATTTAAAAGATTAAATTATCCAAATTTAAAATATTTAAATTAAAACTAAAAACTCCAAGGAGGAAAATGTCCAGGAAAGGAATAATGCAAGTGTGAGACAACTTAAAATGAGTTGATTTTGAGCAACTGGTGGTGTCTAAAAAAAGACTCCATTTAAATCTGAAATCTCAAATATATTCTCTGAGTGGTACAGAGTAGAAGGAAGTCTGATCAGAAAACCCCACTAGACAATATGCACATAGTTATAATAATGGAAACACTGCTTATTGACTTTCAAATTTTAGTATCATCTTACAAACAACTTAAAGAAGAATTCACTAATTTTTAAAAAGTACAAGCGAAGATATATAAGAAGGAGGCAGAAGCAGGGAGCAGGGTGGAGAGAAGGTTGGATTACTAAGTTTTCATGTTAAGAGTGGAGAATCAAGGGATACTCTCTATGGTTGGTAGAACAGGAAATAAAGTCTGGGTGTACAGTAACATTACAGAGGAGAGAGCAGTAGGGGGCCTGAGAATAGAGATGTAACTCTTTTAAGAGGGAGAGGGAGGAGAAGGGAATGAACCAATATGTGAGCTAGTAAATCCTTATCTCTCTTAGCAGAAAGTAGTTAGATAGTGTCTAAGATGATATACCAGAAAAATAATTATATACCATATTACTTTTGAAGGAAACCTTGGTGGTGTAGTGGTTAAGTGCTACAGCTGCTAATCAAAGGGTTGGCAGTTCGAATCTGCCAGGCACTCTTCGGAAACTCTATGGGGCAGTTCTACTCTGTCCTGTAGGGCTGCTACGAGTCGGAATCGACTCGACAGCCCTGGGTTTGTTTTTTTTTTTGGTTTATTATTCTGAAAACATGGAGATAGCCACCAATAAACTAAAAACAGGAGCTGTTAAGAATGATTATCTTTGGGGGATGGGATTGAGATTCAGGTGGGCTGAGGTAGCAGACTCTGGCTTTTCTTTTTTTAGTCCTACAGAACTATTTAATAATTTTAACTATGCACATGATTGCACTGATTAAAAACTTCAAAGTTTTTAAGAATAGAAAATTAGAAAACGAAGGCTCCATCAAGACAATGGCCTTCAAGAATGAGTGGGAACTCATCTGGCAAAAAAGGGAGAAAGCACATTCCACAGAATACAGAACTGTGGGAGCAAAGGCGCAGGGGCCTAAAAGTGAATGATACACCTTGGGAGTGTCAGTTGGGCAAGTTATGTGGCCTTTTAATCCCTCATTGTGTTAAGAGCGTCAGGTGCATTCATAGGATGGAACAGAATGTAAGGATAGAAAGGTGAGCTGCGACTAGTAAAAAAAAGAAAAAGTCTTCTGAGTAATGCTGCGAAGTTTGGAGTGTGAGTTGTGTGAGTACAGGAATCATGTTGTTTTTATCCCCCTCTATCCAGTGTGGAGCCTAGCACGTAGCAGTTGCTCAATAAATGCTTTCTGAATGAATGAAAAATATTTTCTGGGCTTAGGGAACTATCAATGTTTTAAAGCAGAGAGGTAGAATTACTTAATTTTGAAACAATAATTTTATACTGAAAAAAAATGAATTGAGATGAGAGAAACCAGAACGGGATGAACTAGGAGGATACTGTGGTAGTTCCTAAGTCATAAGCTATTGTGGTGGTAGGGGGAAAGGAAATCGTAAGATCTATTTTGGGAGATATTTCCAAGGCAGAATTGGACATGAGAGATAAAGGGTTGAGCCCAAAATGACCCTAAGATTTCCAGCTGGGAAAATCAGGTAGATAATAAAGTCATTAATTGAGAAGCAAAATAAGGAAAGGAACAGATTGTGGAAGCAAGATAAACTCAAATTCTGCATATATTGAATTTGAAGGGCCTGAGAATGGTGTTTTAGAATTGTGAGTCTTGAACCAATTGTGGCTTATAAAATCAATCTGGTGAGTTGAGACAAGTATTTCTTAATGAAATGAAACATGGTAAATTTTAAAGTGTGTCACATGTGGTAAGGCTAAGTATTGTTTCACAGAACTTTTATTTCCTTTGCATATATATGTATGTAACTGACATAAAATGCATTTCCTATCATGGATCGAAAAAATATTTGAAGAAGCAGAGCCAACATGGCGCTATGGACAGAAGCACCATGCTGTCTCTCTTTAGCAAAGACCTGAAAAACTAAGTAAATGCCAATCCTGGAAACCTAAGTACCAAATGAAGGAATAAAGAACTCGATCAAGCACTGAATGTAATAAGAAACTGAAGACAATAGAGAACAAGGAGAGCTATGGAGTGGAGGTCCCATACCAGCTAACATGTCCAAATTCACCATCTTGGACTACAGCCACCAAAGAACGTAGACAGGGAGTACTGGAAGGCAACTTCATGGGGCTTCCGATAGGAGACCGAGGAATCAGTAACCAAGGATACATGTTTTCCCACCCCATACGCATAGTGGTTAAGTGCTACGGCTGCCAACCAAAGAGTCGGCAGTTTGAATCCGCCAGATGCGCCTCGGAAACTCTGTGGGGCAGTTGTCCTCTGTCCTATAGGGTGGCTATGAGTCGGAATCGACTCGACGGCACTGGGGTTTTTTGGGGCCCTTCTTCCTTGTAGGAGGCCTCCACTGCTTTCCACTGGGTCTCAGCTGCTCTGCTAGACACTAGCTCACTGCTGCCCGGGTCCACCTTGTCGTCACCAGCCAGCCCCTTCAACACCATTTTCTTGTTTGTTTGTTTTGGTTTGTATTTTTGTTTTTTGGTTTTTTTTTGATGTTGCTTTCTTTCTTACTTCTCTCTCTTTCTCTCCCTTCCTTCCTTTCCTTTCTCCTGCCCAGCTAGCCCCATGTGCCCTCCTCTCCGCTTCTCCATGAGCTGTGATTTTTTTGTTTGTTTGCTTTGCTCTTTTTGTTTGTTTGTTTTTTGATATTGTTTTTTGAGCTCTTTTGTTGTTGTTGTTGTTGCTTCTCCCTGTCCCTTCCTTCCTTTCCTTTCTCCTGCCCAGCTAGCCCCATATGCTATTCCCTCCCCTTCTTGACTGACTAAGTTTTTGGTTTGTTTGCTTTGTTCTTTTTTCTTCTTCTTCCTCTTTTTTTCTTCTGTTCCTTATCTCTCTCTCCTTTCCTTCCTCCTGCCCACCTAGCCCTGTGCACCGCTCCTACTCCTTCTGGAGGAGCCATGCTACACAGCTTGGTTGGAGAGTCACTGCACACAGCCTTACCAGGACTGCTCCACTGTCACCAACTGGCTCCCTTGGCGTCATTTTATTTATTGTTTGTTTCCACAAGTAAATAGAAAAACATAACTTGCTCATGGTTTGGTAGACTTAACATTGTGAAAATGTCAATTCTACTCAAAGCAATCTACAAAAACAATGCATTCCCGATCCAAATGCCAACAGCATACTTTAAAGAGATGGAAAAACTAATCATTAACTTTATATGGGCAGGGAAGAGGCTCTACATAAGTAAAGCACTATTGAAAAAGAATAAAGTAGGAGGACTTGCACCACCTGACCTCAGAACCTCCTATACAGTTTCAGTACTCAAAATAGCCTGGTACTGATACAATGACAGGCAAAGTGACCAATGGAACAGAATTGAGAATCCAGAAGGAAATCCATCCACCTACGGTCACCTCATCTTTGACAAAGGTCCAAAATCCTTTCTGGGTTCTCAATTTTCATTTTGAGCTGTGCCACATGAGCAAATGAAGGTCTGGAAAGCTTGACTCCATCCACATCATTTGAGGAGGCAGCTGTCTCCAGCCTTCTTTTGAGTGCCTTCCAGCCTGAGGGGTTCATCTTCTGGCGCTGAATCAGACAATGTTCCGCTGGCCCAAGCAGGAGTCAACAGCAACTTGCAAAGGTGCAAGAGACTGGGAAAGCTGTTCAGCCCACACTCATCCGTTCCTTAAACTTACACTTGCTATCTGTTGAGCTCGTCTGGAGAAAGTAGCAGTATGACTTTACGTAAATATTTAATGTCAATAGATCTTAATGTCCTCATCTATAAAATCAGTTTTTGACTTATGATTTCCAGAGTCCCATCTTGATCTAAAAATGGCTTTGCTCCTGTGGAGAAAGGCTTCAAGGAAGTCACCTCAGCCAGAAATTTAGTTCTAGTTCTTGAGCCAGTGTGACCAAATATCAATAGGTGGCCTACAGATACTGCCCTGGGTGGCTTCACAGCCTCCCAGGGGAGGAAAGAGAGGCTTTTGAGTGTAGATTTTTGACATTAACCCCAGATGAAGTTGTTCATTCACTCACAAGAGTTATGCTGACAACAATGAAAAACAATCACACAAGTTGATTGTTTTTTATCATATTAATAGATCCTACTACTTGTAGTGTATAAGGAATTAATTTTTTATAAGATCAGGATTCATCTTGCCTTATTTTTATATGCCCTTGAATGTTATTTGTGCCAAAATTTTTAATTTTTTAGATTGTAAATATATCACAATATTTTTAACCATTTTGGGGGGTTGCTTCTTTGTGTTTAATGTAATGGAACTATCCTAACTCACTCTTGAACTCTGAGAAGTCCTGGGGCCTCTCCCTTTGGTTCTCTCACTCCCTGGTTAGTTCATGGCTTTCCAGAAATCTGTTTTTAGGGGAAGGAAACTTGTAGGGGAGGGTGGGTCCCCAAAAGTATCCAGTTTGCTGATGGCAACAGCTGCCACTTCTTACAAGCCATCCCTTATTAGAATACAAGCTCGTTGAGAACAGAGCCTACTTCCCGTATTAAATCACTTAGCATATAAAACCAAACCCATTGCCATCAAGTGGATTCTGACTCAGCGACCCTGTAGGACAGAGTAGAACTACCGCATAGGGTTTCCAAGGTTGTAAATCTTCATGGAGGCAGACTGACACATCTTTCTCTGGAAGAGGGGCCATGGGTTCGAATCACTGACCTATTGGTTAGCAGTTGAGTGCTTTAGCTACAGGACCACAGGGCTTCTCAACACATACTAAGTACTCATCAAATTTTTGTTGAATTAAATCAGGCTGACTTGGAACTGTTACAAAGCTGAGAAAACAAAATGAGATGCTGAGCTCTTTGAGGGTGAGGATGGGATCTGAAATGCATTGTTTATGGCCTGTAATTAAAAAACCAGACAAAGGAACAAGAATACAATTGCTGTTGAGTCAGTTTCGACTCATAATGACCCCATATGTGTCAGGGTAGAACTGTGTTCCATAGAGTTTTCAGTGACTGATTTTTGAGAAGTAGGTGGCCAGGCCTTTCTTCCAAGAAGCCTTTGGGTAGACTTGAACCACCAGTCTTTCTATTAGCAGCAGAGTGTGTTATCCATTTATGCTACTCAGGGAGTCTGTAACAGGCATTCATTAAACTCTGCTTTCTCTGACATAGTTGACCACTACTTTTTCTAATCACATTTTTCTCCCTTGGCTTTTTTTTTTTTTTTTTTTAAAACATTGTGCTTTAGGTAATAGTTTACACAGCAAATTAGTTTCCCATTCAACAATTCATGCACAAATTATTCTGTGACATTGGTTACTATCCCCACAATGTGTCAGCACTCTCCCCATTTTCACCCTGGCTTCCCTGTTTCCATCCATCCAGTTTCCCTCCTCCTCTTTGCCTCCTTATCTTTCCTTTGGGGCAAATGTTGCCTGTTTGATCCCCTATGGTTGATTATTCTAAGGAGCACATTCCTCACGGGTGTTATTGTTAATTTTATAGGACAATCTATTATTTGGCCAAAAGGTGACTTCTGTTCCAGATTAAAAGGGTGTCTTAGGGTGCCAATTAAATCACTGCTCTTATTTCTCTAGGGTATATTCCTAAGAGTGGGATTGCTGGATCATATGGTATTTCTATTTCTAGTGTTTTGAGGAAGTGTCATACCATTTTCCATAGTGGTTGTACCATTTTACAATTCCATCAGCAGTGTATGAGTTCCAATCTACCCATAGCCTCACTAGCACTTGTTATTTTCTGTTTTTTTGAGCAGTGCTATTTTTATAGGGGTGAGATGATATCTCATTGTGGTTTTGATTTGCACCTCTCCAATCGACTTGACAGCACTGGGTTTGGTTTGGTTTTTTTGATGGCTAATGGGAAACCCTGGTAGAGCAGTGCTTAAGTGCTATGGCTGCTAACCAAAGGGTCAGAAGTTTAAATCCGGCAGGCGCTCCTTGGAAACTCTATGGGGCATTTCTACTCTGTCCTATAGAGTTGCTATGAGTTGGAATCGACTTGACAGCACTGGGTTTGGTTTGGTTTGGTAATGGCTAATGGGAGTCCTGCTGGATCAGTGGTTAAGAGGTCAGCTGCTAACCAAAAGGTCAGCAGTTTGAATTTACTAGCAGCTCCTTGGAAACTCTATGTGGCAGTTCTACTCTGTCCTACAGGGTTGCTATGAGTCGGAATTGATTCAGCAGCAGTGGGTTTGGTTTTTGGTTTTAATAGCTAATGATCGTGAGCATCTCTTCATGTGTTTATTAGCCACCTGAATGTCTTCTTCGGTGAAGTGTCTGTTCATGTCATTTGCCCATTTTTTTGATTGGATTGTTTGTCTTTTTATTGTTGAGATATTGAAGTTTTCTATATAATTTAGAGATTAAACCCTTGCCAGATGTGTCATTGCCAAAATTTTTTTTCCTAGTCTGGAGATTCTCTTTTTACTCTTTTGGTAAAGTCTTTTGATGAGCATAAGTATTTAATTTTAGCAGCTCCCAGTTATCTAGTTTATCTTCTGTTGCTTGCGCATTTTTAGTTATGTTTGATAGTGTATTTATGCCATAAATTAGTACTCCTAGCTTTGTCCCTATGTTATCTTCCAGAGACTTTATAGTTTTAGGTTTAACGTTTAGGCCTTTGGTCCATTTTGAGTTTGGTTTTGTGTATGCTGTCAGTTATGGATTCTGTTTCATTTTTCTGCAAATGGATATCCAGTTTTGCCAGTTAAAGAAACTACCTCTTCCCTACTGAATGGACTTTGACCTTTTATTTGAAGCTCAGCTGTGCATAGCTGGATGAATTTACTTCTAGGTCTCAATTCTGTTCCATTAGTTTCTGTGTCTGTCATTGTACCAGTACCAGGCTGTTTTGATTACTGTGGCTGGATAGTAAATTCTGAGTTGGAGAAGTGTGAGGCCTGCTACTTTGTTCTTCTCCTTCAATAATGCTTTAGCTATTCAGGCCTCTTTCTATATAAAGTTGGACGTTAGTTTTTCCATTTCATTAAAGGGTATTGTTGGGATTTTGATCAGGGTTGTATTATATCTATAGATTGCTATATGTAGTATTGACATTTTCACAATGTTAAGTTTTCCAATCCATGAGCATTGTATGTTTTTTCATTTATGTAGGTCTCTTGGTTTCTTGCAGTAGTGTTTTGTAGTTTTCATTGTGTTAAGTCTTTTACACCTCTTGTTAGATTTATTCTAGGTATTTTATCCTTTTGGGGGCTATTATAAGTAGTATTGTTTACTTGATTTCCTCTTCAGAGGTTTCCTTGTTAGTGTAGAGCAAAAATTCAACTGATTTTTGTATGTTGATCTTGTACCCTGCCCCTTTGCTGAAACCTTCCATTAATTCCAGTAAGTTTCTTGTGGAATCTCTGGGGCTTTCTATGTATAGGATCACATCATCTGTGAATTAGGGATAGTTTTATTTCTTCCTTATCAATTTGGATGCCCTTTATTTCCATTTCTTGCCTTACTGCTCTAGCTAGGATTTCCAGTACAATATTGAATAAGAATGGTGATAAAGGGCATCCTTGTCTCATTCCTCTTCTCAAGAGGAATGCTTTCAATCTCTCTCTTTTGAGAATAACATTGGCTATTGGTTTTTTTTTTTATTATTATTGGTTTTGTATATATGTCATTAATTATGTTGAGGAAATTCCCTTTTGTTGACAGTTTTTATCAGGAAAGGGTGTTGGATTTTATCAGATGCCTATTCTTCACTGATTGACATAATCATGTGATACTTTCCCTTTTACGTGGTAAATTGTTGTTGTCTTTAGGTGCTGTAGAGTTGGTTCCGACTCATAGTGACCCTATGCACAACAGAACGAAACACTGCCCAGTCCTGTGCCATCCTTAGAATCGTTGTTATGCTTGAGCTCATTGTTGCAGCCACTCTGTCAATCCACCTCGTTGAGGGTCTTCCTCTTTTCTGCTGACCCTGTACTCTGCCAAACATGATGTCCTTCTCCAGGGACTGATCCCTCCTGACAACATGTCCAAAGTATGTAAGACGCAGTCTCGCCATCCTTGCCTCTAAGGAGCATTCTGGCCGCACTTCCTCCAAGACAGATTTGTCCGTTCTTTTGGCAGTCCGTGGTATATTCAATATTCTTCGCCAACACCACAATTCAAAGGCATCAGTTCTTCTTTGGTCTTCCTTATTCATTGTCCAGCTTTCACATACATATGATATGATTGGAAATACCATGGCTTGGGTCAGGCGCACCTTAGTCTTCAAGGTGACGTCTTTGCTCTTCAACACTTTGAAGAGGTCCTTTGCAGCAGATTTACTCAATGCAATGCGTCTTTTGATTTCTTGACTGCTGTTCCCATGGCTGTTGATTGTGGATCCAAATAAAATGAAATTCTTGACAACTTCAATCTTTTCTCTGTTTATCATGATGTCCCTTATTGGTCCAGTTGTGAGGATTTTTGTTTTCTTTATGTTGAGGTGTAATCCATACTGAAGTCTGTGGTCTTTGATCTTCATGAGTAAGTGCTTCAAGTCCTCTTCACTTTCAGCAAGCAGAGTTGTGTCATCTGCATAACGCAGATTGTTAATGAGTCTTCCTCCAATCCTGATGCCCCATACTTCTTCATATAGTCCAGCTTCTTGTCTTATTTGTTCAGAATACAGATTAAATAGGTATGGTGAAAGAACACAACCCTGGTGCACACCTTTCCTGACTTTAAATCAACCAGTATCCCCTTGTTCTGTCCAAAGAACTGCCTCTTGATCTGTGTAAAGGTTCCTCATGAGCACAATTAAGTGTTCTGGAATTCCCATTCTTCGCAGTGTTATCCATAGTTTGTTATGATCCACACAGTCGAATGCCTTTGCATAGTCAATAAAACACAGGTAAACATCTTTCTGGAGTTCTCTTCTTTCAGCCAGGATCGATCTGACATCAGCACTGATATCCCTGGTTCCACGTCCTCTTTTGAAACCAGCCTGAATTTCTGGCAGTTCCCTGTAGATACACTGCTGCAGCCATTTTTGAATGATCTTCAGCAAAATTTTGCTTGCGTGTGATATTAATGATATTGTTCTATAATTTCCACATTCGGTTGGATCACCTTTCTTGGGAATAGGCATAAATATGGATCTCTTCCAGTCAGTTGGCCAGGAAGCTGCCTTCCATATTTCTTGGCATAGACAAGTGAACACCTCCAGTGCTGCATCTGTTTGTTGAAACATCTCAATTGATAATCCATCAATTCCTGGATCCTTGTTTTCCGCCAATGCCTTCAGAGCAACTTGGACTTCTTCCTTCAGTACCATTGGTTCCTGATCATATGCCACCTCTTGAAATGGTTGAATATCGACTAATTCTTTTTGGTATAATGACTCTGTGTATTCCTTCCATCTTCTTTTGATGGTTCCTGCGTCGTTTAATATTTTCCCCATGGAATCCTTCACTATTGCAACTCAAGGCTTGAATTTTTTCTTCAGTTCTTTTAGCTTGAGAAACACTGAGTGTGTTCTTCCCTTTTAGTTTTCCATCCCCAGCTCTTTGCACATGTCATTATAATACTTTGTCTTCTCGAGAGGCCCTTTGAAATCTTCTGTTCAGTTCTTTTACTTCATCAATTCTTCCTTTTGCTTTAGCTGCTTGACGCTCAAGAGCTACTTTCAGAGTCTCCTCTGACATCCATCTTGGTCTTTTCTTTCTTTCCTGTCTTTTCATGACCTCTTGCTTTCTTCATGGATGATGTCCTTAATGTCATTCCACAACTCATCTGGTCTTTGATCACTAGTGTCCAATGCGTCAAATCTATTCTTGAGATGGTCTCTAAATTCAGGTGGGATATACTCAAGATCATGTTTTGGCTTTCGTGGACTTGCTCTGATTTTCTTCAGTTTCAGCTTGAACTTGCATATGAGCAATTGATGGTCTGTTCCACAGTCAGCCCCTGGCCTTGTTCTGACTGATGATATTGAGCTTTTCCATCATCTCTTTCCACAGATGTAGTCAATTTGATTTCTGTGTGTTCTGTCTGGCGAGGTCCATGCGTATAGTTACCGTTTATGTTGGTGAAAGAAGGTATTTGCAATGACGAAGTCGTTGGTCTTGCAAAATTCTATCATTTGATCTCCGGCATTTTTTCTATCACCAAGGCTATATTTTCCAACTACTGATCCTTCTTCTTTGTTTCCAACTTTCATGTTCCAATTGCCAGTAATTATCAATGCATCTGGATTGCATGTTTGATCAATTTCAGACTGCAGCAGCTGATAAAAATCTTCTATTTCTTCATCTTTGGCCCTAGTGGTTGGTGCGTAAATTTGAATAATAGTTGTATTAACTGGTCTTCCTTGTAGGTGTATTGATATTATCCTATCACTGACAGTGTTGTCCTTCAGGATAGATCTTGAAATGTTCTTTTTGATGATGAATGTGACACCATTCCTCTTCAAGTTGTCATTCCCAGCATAGTAGACTATATGATTCTCCAATTCAAAATGGCCAATACCGGTCCATTTCAGCTTACTAATGCCTAGGATATCAATGTCTATGCGTTCCATTTCATTTTTGACGATTTCCAATTTTCCTAGATTCATACTTCGTACATTCCAGGTGCCGATTATTAATGGGTGTTTGCAGCTGTTTCTTCTCATTTGGAGTGGTGAATTACATTGATTGATTTTCTAATGTGGAACCACTCTTGCATCCTTGCTATGAGTCCCACCTGATCATGATGTATTATGATTTTGATACATCGTCATGTTCTGTTGGCTAAAATTTTGTTGTGAATTTTTGCATTTATATTCATGAATGATATTTGTCTGTGATTTTCTTTTTTTGTGGTGTCTTTGCTTGGCTTTGGCATCATAGTTATACTGGCTTCATGGAAGAATTATGGAGTATTCCTTCCTTTTCTGTGTTCTGGAATATCTTGAGTGAAATCGGGGTCAACTCTTTTCTGAATGTTTGGTAGAATTCTACAGTGAAGTCATCTGGGCTGGGACTTTATTCTTGTTTTGGGGAGTTTTTTAATGACATCTTCAATTTCTTCTGTTAAGGGTCTATTTAGGTTTTCTACCTCTGTATTAGTTTAGGTACTTAGCGTGTTTTTACAAATTTGTCCATTCTTCTAGGTTTTCAAATTTGTTAGAGTAAAATTTTCATAATATCCTGTTATGATGCTCTTTATTTTAGTTGGTTCTGTTGTAATGTCAACTGTTTAATTTCTTCTTTTAGTTATTTGCATCTTTTCATTTTGTTCCTTTGTCAATCTGGCAGGCAGTGTAAGCATGCATTGCTGTTCTCTGGGCATGCGGGGTGGCTGGAGGTGGGCTGGGCAGGTGCAGGCCACTTCCTGTCATTGGTCCAGTGGTGTGTGGGAGCATGGGGTGATGCTCACTGGTGAGTGGGGTGGCAGGTGGGGGTGTGTGTCAGGCAATCGGCAGGGCAGGCACACACTGCCACTTGTTGGGTGGGTGGGGTGGCATGCCAGGGGATGTGGTGGATGACCAGGGACACGGGAGCACTCTCTACTGCTTGCTTGTTGGCAGTTTCTCCTTCCCAACAGTGTTCTATCTAATTCTTTTTCCCTCCACTTGATGCTCGGGGTTCCAGGGTTCCAGGGTTCCAGTCATTTGTATCTATTTCACTTAGTTTCTCAGGTCTTTGCTGTAGGGGGACAGCATAGTGTGTCTGACTAAGCCTCCATCTTGGGTCATCTTAACCTCTTCTTAACAACTCTCTTGACTTTTGTGAGTCTATATCTTCCTAGTTTCCTTCCAACTTTCCTGGAAATGCTTCTTAATATCCTTATCTAATTTTTCATCTGCTCTCAGATCTCAAAGTGATGAAAGACCTCAGAATTTGGTCTTGTGTGTTTTCTCTATTCTTAGGCTATCTTTTATACTCTTATACATTGAAATCTCATCTATATGCTGACAACTACCAAGCATGCATCTTTAGCCTGAAAGTCACAGAACTATGGACTCCCACTTGATATTCAGATGTCTTATAGGTATCTCAAACTTAACACATCCAAAACAGAACACTTAATTTATACTACCCTTCCCCCACTCAAGCCTAGCCCTACGTCAGTCACCACCATACAACTAAGTGTCACCACCTTCTACGAAGTTGTTCAAACCAGGTATGCAAAGATGATCTTTGATCCCTCACTTCTCTCACTAACCTGTTGCTGTCTAGTCAATTCTGACTCATAGTGGCCCAGTAGGACAGAGCAGAACTTCCCTATAGGGTTTCCAAGGCTATGATCTTTACAGAAACAGACTGACACATCTTTCTCCCATAAAGTGGCTGGTGGATTCCAACTGCTGACCTTTTGGTTATTAGCTGAGACTTTAACCACTGTGCCACCAGGGTTCCTTTCCCATCACTACTCATGTCTAATCAATCCACAGCTCCTGTCAATATTCCCTCCTAAGTAATTTGTTTTCACTCTCTTCTCTCTATCTCCAATGCCACAATACACCAATCCACTATCTTTTCCAGTCTGAACTTTTGCAGTAACCTCTTCAGAGTGGTATCTTTGCTTTTAGTCTCATCTCCCTTTAGCCCATTCTCCATGTTGCAACCAAATTAATCTTTTTTTTAAGTTGCGTAAAATACACATAACATGAAACTCATCATTTTAACCATTTGCAAGCACATAATTCAGTGATATTCTGAAGTAATTAAAATAAATAAATAAAGTGGAGTATCTTGTTTAAAACATTTCAATGACTTCTCCTTATACTTGGAATAACATCCAGCCTTCTTATGATGTCCCGAAAAACCTTGGATGATCTGGCTTTTGCTTATCCCAAACTCATCTTGTTCTGCTTGCACCTCACTCCATAGACCAGTATCCTCCTCCTTTTTATTCCTTGCACGAGTCAAGCCGTTTCCCTTCCTCTGCCTGGAATACCTTCCCCAGCTCTTCAGATACCTGGCCTCTTGTCATATTTCAAGTCTCAGTGCAAATGTTCATGATCACTCTCCTTTCCCATTATTCTCTGCATTTTATGTAGCTTGTTCATGCCACTTACACAAGTTGTAATTTCACAGTTACACATTTGCTTGTTTTCTTACTTACTATCTTTTTCTCTGAACTTTAATTTCCAAGAGAATGGGGGCTATGCCTGTCTTGTTGTCCATAGGGCTCAGTGCAGTGTCTGCCAGATATAAGGTATTGAGTGAATATATATGAGAAGAATGGGAGGGAGAGGAAGGGAAGGAGGAAAAAAGAGAGAGAAAAAGGGAAAGAGAGAGAGAAGTATTTTTGATCTGCATCACCATAAAGACAGTAGATGCCTAGAACAAAGAAGCCAAAAGAAGAGGCAAGGAGAAAGCAACTGAAGTTTTTTTGTTGGTGTTCCTAGATTTTAGCTGTTTTTCTAGCATTTACCTTGTGCCAGGTGCCTTATAAATTATTTCAGCTAATCACCTGAAGAGCCCTAAGAGAAAGGCATTAAAACTTCATTGTCTTGTGAGAAAATAGAGGCTCAGTGAAATTAAGGACCTTGCCAAGATCTCACAGCCAGTTATGAGTGTGGTGAGTCCATGCTGTGTCCACCACTCCACACAGGACAAACATTTCCTACGTGCAAGTGGTTACTAAACATCTTAACTGCTTCACAGTATTGTGTAGGCTAGCAATGGTTCGCTGTTTTTTGTTTTTTAATTTTCATTTCTTTCTGATCAAATGCTACTTGAAAGAACCTGTTAAGGACCACACTTGAACTACAGAAGCAGACTGGAGCACTGAAGAATTGCAGTGCCCTGTAGAGAAGAGCAATCCTCACCCCACCTGACAGCTAATGAGGCTGACTAGATTGGAGGCTTTCATGAGGAAGGAGGGGTCAGTTCCCATAGTGTCAACACAACAAGAATCCAGGCAGCTCAGACTGTCTGCCAGCACAGAGTTCCTTGGATTTCAAACCAGAGAGTAAGTATTTTTATATAACCCTTGTCTTCAGATGTTTACTATAGTTATTTTGGATCACTCATATTTATTACACCTTGTAGTTGCTGGCTAATTTGTAAATTGACACATCTCTGCCAGAAAGTCAGGAATTCAAGCACTTAAATTTACAAGGATTCATGTGAAGAAAAGCTTGCTACATTTCGGTAGTCATTGATAGGCTGGTGAATTGTATATATTTTCTGCAAATAATTTTGGTTATAATATAATTAATACTCTCATTTATATTTTAAACAGCTTTATTAAGATATAATTTGTGTGCCATAAAATTGATCCATTTAAAGTGTATTGTTCATTGGTTTTTAGTATATTCAGAGTTGTGAATCATAATTTCTCACAACCTAATTTTAGAACACTCCATCACCCCCAAAAGAAATTCTGTATTCATTAGCAGTCATTCCCCAAGCCCATGCCAACCCCAGCCCTAGACAACCGATAATCTACGCTCTGTATCTATAAACCAGTTGCTGCTAGTTGATTCCAACTCATGGCGACCCCATGTCTGTCAGAGTAGAACTGTGCTGCATAGGGTTTTCAGCGGCTGATTTTTCAGAAGTAGGTCACCAAACTTTCTTCTGATGCACTTCTGGGTGGACTCCAACCTCCAGCTGAGTGCTTCACCATCTGTACCACCCGGAACTCCTACTGGCTCTATAGATTTGCCTATTCTGGACATTTCATATAAATGGAATTATACAAGTATCATGTACTTCTTTCCTTTTTATTACCAAATAATATTCCATTGTATGGCTAGCTCATATTTTATTTATCTATTCACCCATTGGAGATTTTGGTTTTTCCCTTTTTTTTTTACTATTATGAATAATGCTGCTATGAACACTTCTATACAAGTTTTTGTGTGCATGTCTTCCTGTCTCTTGGATATATATCTAGGAATGGAATTGCTGGGCCATAGGATAATTCCGTTTAACCTTTTGAAGAACTTCAAAACTGTTTTCCAAAGAGGCTATGCCTTTTTACATTCATACCAGGAGTGTACGAGAGTTCCAATTTCTGCATATCCTTACCAATACTTATTATTGTTTGTCTTTTTTTATTGTAGTTATTTTAGTGGTTGTGAAGTGTGTCTCATTGTGGTTGTGATTTGCATTTCCTTAATGACTAATGATATTGATCATCCTTTTATGTGATTTTTGGTCATTTATATCTCTTTGGAGAAATACCTACTTATATCCTTTGTCCATTTTTTAATTTGGTTGTCTTTTTATTGTTGAGTTGTGAGAGTTCTTTATATATTCTAGGTACAAGTCCATTATGAGATATATGATTTGCAAATATTTTCTCCCATTCTGTAGGTCGTCTGTCGTGGATTGAATTGTGTCCCCCCAAAATATGTGTTGTAAATTCTAACCTCTATGCCTGTGGTTATAATTCCATTTGGGAATGGGATTATTTTGTTACTAGTGTAGGGTGTGTCTTGAGTCAATCTCTTTTGAGATATAAAAGAGATTAAAGAAGCAAGCAAAAGCAACAGAGATGGGGAAGATTGATGCCAAGTCACATGAAGATCACCCAGGAGCAGAAGCTCAAAGAGATAAGGACTTCCTGAATTCAGACTTTTAGCCTCTGAAACTGTGAGGAAATAAATTTCTGTTTGTTAAACTAGTTGTGGGATTTCTGTTGTAGCCGTGCTAGGTAACTAAGACATTGTCTTTTTCAATTTCTTTTTGGTATCATTTACAGCACAAGAGTTTTTAATTTTGATGAAGTCCAATTTATGTTTTTTTGTTGTTGTTGTTGCTTGTGCTTTTGGTATCTAAGAAATCATCGCTTAACCCAAGGTCATAAAGATTTACTCCTATGTTTTCTTGTAAGAGTTCTGTAGTTTGGGAACTTCCATTTAGTTATGTGATTCACTTTGAGTTAATTTTTGTGTATGGTGTGGGATAGGGGACCAACTTCATTCTTTTGCATGTGGATATCCAGTTGTCTAAGCAATTTTTTGAAAAAAAAAAATTCTTCCCCAATTGAATCATTCTAGCACACTAGTCAAAAATTATTTAACCATAAATATAAGGGTTCATTTCTGAACTCTCAATTTTATTCCATTGTTCTATATGTCTATTCATATGCCAGTACCACACAGTCCTGATTAACATAACTTTGTAGTGTGTTTTAAAATCACCACAATGTCTTGATTACTGTAGCTTTTTAGTGAGTTTTGAAATTGAGAAGTGTGAGTCTTCCAACCCTGTACTTTTTCAAAATTGTTATGACTATTCTGCATCTCTTGCACCTTCACATAAATTTTTAGGATCAGCTTGTCAATTTTTCTGCAAATAATTTAGCTGTCCATTTAATGCTTCTACTTGAATTGCAACTCATCTGTGGGAAGTTATGAAATCTCCTTGGCATGAAATCAAAAAGTCTTTAAACTCTTTGGTCTCAAGACCCCTTATACTCTTAAAAATTATTGAGAGCCCCAGCGAGCTTTTGTTTACGTGGTCTATATCTATCAATATTTATTATATTAAAGGTTTAATTTGAGAAAGCTTGAAAATATTTATTAATTAATCTATAAATAACAGCAATAAACCCATTCTACAATAGCATAAATAATATTTATTTATTTATTTATTATTTATTAGGACTGGTCTAAGTGTAAACCTGGTCAAAGTCTTGTGTGAAAGGCAAGTGAAAAGGATTCCAGACTGATTCTTAAAAGGATATTTTTTGTGATATCTGCAGATTACAAACACTCTAGTATTTTTGTTTACCATTTTATTATTGATCAAATACTCTAGTGTGTTTTCTACTAAAACAAACAAAAAATGCAGTCCATGCCATCTTCTCTGTTACCTAACATAAAATGCATTAAAAACCTATGCCTTCGTTTGCTAGTGCTGTCATAAAAATAGAACCACAAAAGGGAGACTTTAAGGAGTGGGAATTTATTATTTCATAGTCCTGGAGACTAAGTGTCTGAATTCGGGGTGTTGGCTCTAGAAGAAAAGGTCCTTCTTTGTCTCATTCACCTTCTAGTAACTGTGTGTCTGTGTGTCTCTCCATGTTTATTTTCCTTTTCATAAGAGACCACTCAAAAGAGATTTGTTTTAGGACCCACTCTACTTCAGTATGACCTCATTAGCGTAACAAATGAAAACCCTATTTCCAAACAGGGTCACATTCATAGGTACAGGGGTTAGAAGTTCAGTGTACCATTTTGGGTGACATGATCCAATCCATGAACATCTAGGTCATGCAAAAAAGGCATAATCCTTGTCCAGCACACTCTGGACACTGATTCGCGTTGTCTGGGCTGAGACACATTCATCTATTTTATTGAAACCTATGTGTGATTCTCATGTAGCACCCTAGTCGAGAACTGCTGTGTCCTTACTATCTCTATCTAATTGCAGTCCTCCAACCTTGCTCCTTGACAATCCATGCCCTACCTTGCAGCCAGAGAGATATTGCTATGTAAAGTACAGTCTATGAACTAGTAGCTGCTCTGAGAACTTATTACAAATGCAGGATCTTAGGCCCCACACCAGGCCTAGTGAATCAGTATCTGCATTTTAACAAAATCCCCAGGTGATCTGAATGCACAAGAGGTTGGTGGACTATGGCCCACATGCCAAATCTGCTCAGCCCCTCTTTTTGTGCTGAAGGTACCCCTCATATGGGCTAGAATTGTGAGCCTTGGAGGCCAAACCAAGGTGTCTTCTTCTACCCCTACTCCTGCCTCCACTCTCAGCATTTGCCTTCCTGCTCCTCACTGCTGCCCAGGGCACTGCTGGTCACCACCTACACATTAAAGACTCTGCCATTGGCAACTGCTGGGCACCAAGTGGTGAAATCTCAGTGCAGCAAGTTGCCTTGCCTCTGGACAGCTGCCAACTTGAGATGGCAGGGCTCTCTAGGAGGAAAGAGGGCATGTTGAAATCTGGGTGTCACTGGGGTAGAGAGTGACACTGCCCATCCGGTGGCTAGGCTGCCTCTCAGCTGGTCATACTTTGCTCAGAGAATTTCTCTAGCTGAGGACTGTTGTTGTCGTTGGGTGCCATTAGTCAATTCCGACTCATAGAGACACTGTGTGACAGAGTAGAACTGTCCTATAGGGTTTTGTTGGCTGTAATCTTTATAGAAGCAGATCGCCAGACCTTTCTCCTGCAGAGCCTCTGGGTGGGTTCAAACTGCCAATCTTTCTGTTAGCAGCCAAGCCACCTGGAGGGCTTTTACAACACAGATTACTGGACCCCACTAAAGATTTCCTGATTCAGTAGGTCTAGAGTGGGGCCCAAGAATCTGCATTTCTACCAAGTTTCTGGGCAATGCTGCTGTGTTGGGCCCCAACGTGTTTGGTTGACTCCAGTTCCTTTTTGAAATCTCAAATTAAATGTTGAGAGATCAGAGAGACATTCTCAATAGTCCTATCTAAAGTGGTTCTCTCTCTCTTTTTTCTAAATCACTTATTTGTTTATATCAGTAGTTTTTAAACTTTTTGGTCTCAAGACCCCTTATACTCTTAAAAATTATTGAGAATCCCAGAGAGCTTTTGTTTACGTGGTCTATATCTATCAATATTTATTATATTAGAGGTTTAATTTGAGAAGGTTTGAAAATATTAATGCATCTATAAATGACAGCAATGAACCCATTGTACAATAGCATAAATAATATTTTTATGAAAAATAAATGTATTTTTCAAAACAAAAAAAGGGGAGAAGAGTGGCATGGTTTTACTTTTCTTCCCCCAAATCTCTATAATATCTGGCTAAATAGAAGAGAGCTGATTCGCATAGCTGAGTCTGCATTCAGCCTGTTGTACCGGTTGAAGTATGTAAACAAAACCTGGTTTTACACGTATGCAAAGTCAGAAAAGGAAAGAGCATTTGAAAAGCCTTTTCAGATAATTGTGGATATTTTCCTTGATAAAAACAAACAAAAAAACCCTGTTGCTATGGAGCTGATTCTGACTCTTGGAGACCCCACATGTTACAGAAAAGAACTGCTCCATAGGGTTTTCTTGGCTGCAATCCTTACGGAAGCAGATCGCCAGGCCTTTTTACCATGGAGTGGCTGGGTGGCTTCGAGCCGACAACCTTTAAGTTAGCAGCTGATCGCAAATCACTTGCAGTACCCAGGGGCCTTAACACTGCACTGAAATTGGACAAGTGGTAGTTTCTTAAAGGTTAGTGGCAACGTGGAATGTGAAACAACATCAGTGCACTTTTTGTACCCTGTTCCTTTAAAATCCATTGCTCTGTCTTGAGTGGATCTCTTTAACTGTTCATGATTTGGAAAATGCTATTTCACCAAGTTATGCAGATTTTCCAAATGTTTCATTACATAACATATAAAAATCATGTTTATTAAGTCATGTAATCAAAGGTCAAGAATTAATTTAAAAAATAATTCTTAATGCTTCATTCAGGATATTCCTTTGAAACTGCATTTTGGATCTTTTTTACTGAGTGTGTGGTGGTGAAGAACACTGTGACTACAAGTCCAGTTTGGTGTCACTGCCAGATTTGTACTCGGGCAGTAGCAGTTTTCCCCACCATTGCTTTTATACCATCAGCGCAATTGTCCTCACTGTGAACAAGGCCGCTAACATCTTGATATTATAATGAAAGTGGTTTTGACCCCATGGATTCCCTGAAAGGGACTCGGAGATCTCCAGGGGTCCATAGACTGTAGTTTGAAAATTGTTGGTTTATGGCATAAAATTGATAACCATTCTTAGCTACTTTATTTGTATCTTCACATTTTTTCCATCTCCCCCACTTGTAACAATATTTAATTTCCATGGAGCACCTGCTCTGTATCCAGTATAAACTTTTCATATGAATTGCCACTTTATCTTCACAACAGCCCTGGTAGATTATACCCATTCTACAGATGAGGAAACTAAGGCACAGAATTGCATAACTAATTCAAAGTCACATTACTAGCACTTTGGAGTAGGAGCAGGAGATAGCACTGGAAGGTGGTTTGAGGCCAGATAGCATAGGGTCATAAATGCCAACTCAAGGGCTTAGACATAATTCTATACACAGTGGGGAGCCATGGTTAATTTTTGGGTTGGAGACTGGTATGCACTAACCGTGGCAATGAAAATCTACATACACACTCAGCAGAGCACATACCTGAGGCAATCCTGGGTGCAAATTCATGAGGCAGGAAAGAAAGTCAGTGATACAGAAAAGTCTTTGGAATCACTAAGAAAAAAAGTTCATAGAGAATTTACTAAGGGGCATGCCTCTCCCACAGTTGTTTTTTGCCATGGAATTGACCAAAATGTCAGATATGACAAAGCTCCACCAAGCTGTGGCTGCAGGAGACTACAATTTAGTGAAAAAGATTTTGAAGAAAGGTCTCTGTGACCCAAACTACAAGGATGTGGACTGGAATGACCGGACCCCACTTCACTGGGCTGCCATCAAAGGTGAGTGGACAATACCTAGGTAAAATCCATCTCTTGATTCCACCGTTCATGGGGTTATCAATCAGTAGATGGTATGGGGGTAGTCTGGAAAGAACATTTCTTTGGAGCCACATGGGCCTGTGTTCCACTCCTGGCACCACCACTTACTAGTTTTAGCACCTTAAGCAAGTTATTTAACTTCTCTGGGCATTAGTTTACTCATCTATAAAATGGAGACCCAGGTGGCACAGTGATTAAGCGCTGGGCTGCTAACCGAAAGTTGGCAGTTAGAACTCAACAGCCACTGTGCAGGAGAAAGATGTGGCAATCTGCCTCCATAAAGATTTACAACCTTGGAAACCCTGTGGGGCAGTTCCACCCTGTCCTACAGGGTCACTATGAGTTGGAATCGATTCCATGACGATAGGTTTGGTTTTTAATGCTGCGTTGGAGTCCTGTGGTGAGGATTCATTAAGGTAATGGCTGTACTGCCCCTATCAGTAGTCTGTTCTCAGTAACTGTTAGCCCTCTGCCCTCTCCTCCACTAACAGGAATGGAGCATCCTATGGG
The DNA here is from genome assembly GCF_030014295.1 of Loxodonta africana. NCBI lineage: Eukaryota > Metazoa > Chordata > Mammalia > Proboscidea > Elephantidae > Loxodonta > Loxodonta africana. The sequence continues at coordinate 109,880,389 of NC_087342.1, forward strand.
ATAGGGGCTTTGTCTTGCTCATCATTGTATCCCCCATGCCTAACATAGCTTGATTGTAGAATTAGAGGATAGTGGAAAAACTCCGCCACTGAGCTTGTTAAAGGCTTTGACAATAGAACATCGTTGAAGAATGCTAAGTAAGAAACTGCTGCTTTTTTACATTTGAAAAACTTGTTTTGACTCCTATGTGGAGGATGAATTGGCAGGAAGCAAAACTGACTGCAGAAAAGTCAGTAGAGACATTTCTTCAGAAATCTAGGTACAAAATGATGGTGTCTTATACATTATCATCTAGTGAGCATTTGCTGTGTGCTGGCCACTGTGCTGTGTGCCTTATGTTCGTGATTTCATTTGAACTTCACAAGAATTCATCGAGGTAAGTGGTAATACCCTTAATCGACAAATGAGGAAATGGAGCTTCCGGCACTTATTTCTTGTCTGAGGTGCCACAACTAGTAAGTGGTATTGCCGGGATCTGAACCCATGTCTACCTGACTGTGCTGTTAACCTGTGCTATAATGTAAGTGGGGTTTACATTATAAAAAAGTATTCGTTTTTAAAATTGGCACTGAGACTGCTGAAAGCAGAATGAGCCTTAACCAAAAACCAGTTGCCATTGAGTATAACTTACAGTGACTCCATGTATGTCCAGGTAGAACTGTGATCCAAAGGATTTTCAATGGCTGATTTTTTGGAAGTAGATCACAGGACTTTCTTCCAAGGTACCTCTTGGTGGACTCAATCTTCCATCCTTTCAATTAGCAGCCAAGCATGTTTACCGTTTGTTCCATAGTGTGTTGGAGCACTGGTGGCATAGTGTTTAAGAGCTCAGCTGCTAACCAAAAGGTCAGCAGTTCAAATGCACCAGCCACTCTTTTAGAAACCCTATGGGGCAGTTCTACTCTGTCCTATGAGTCGGAATTGACTGGATGGCAATGGGTTTGTTTTTTTTGTTTGTTTTTTTAGTATTTTGTGACTTGAGAGAAAAAGTAGAATTCCTCAGGAGGGCCCAAGAGAGTGAACAGATGAGGGGAGTGTCCAGGAAGGAGTACAGGGAAGGCGTATAGACCCTCAGGCTCCAGGTGGAGGCAAGGTTCTTGGAGGGAGAAAGGGGAGGACTGAGTGCGCCTGGCAAGGAAGAGATGGAGAAGGGAGGAGAGCATGGTGGGAAACTGGAGAGGCCTCAAAGGCAAATTCTTCCCCTCTTCTGTGTTATCCAGGTCCCTGGGTGGTACAAACAGCTTGGACTTGACTACTAACCTAAAGGTTGATGAATGGAACCCATCCAGTGATGCCATAGAAGAAAGGCCCCATAATTCTGTTCCCGTTAAGATTATGCCAGGAAAGCTCTATGGAGCAGTTGCACTCTGTAACCCATGGGGTCGCCATGAGTTGGAATAGATTCATCAGCACCGTATTTGTTTTTGTTTGTTTGTTTGTTTTCTTTATTATCTAGGCTGGCCTTGGCCTCAGGCTGGCAGGGACTTTTTCCCTTAATCTCATCCTGTTTCTTCTTGGTACATGCAAGGGCAAATGGAGGTGCTGCACCTGCTGATAGAATACGGAGCCAGGCCCTGCCTGGTGACTGATGTGGGCTGGACCCCAGCTCATTTTGCAGCTGAGTCCGGCCACCTGAATGTGCTCAAAGCTCTGCATGCCTTGCACGCCGCCATTGACGCCCCCGACTTCTTTGGAGACACGCCCAGGAGGATTGCACAGATCTACGGGCAGAAAACGTGTGTGGCATTCCTGGAGAAGTAAGTCTCATTTTTCTCCAATTTAGAAAGGGCAGAGGAACAGGAGCTTGTGACCAAGGTTGAGAGCTGTGAAAACGAAATGCACAAATCAGGGATTTGAAATGGTCTGCACATTTCTACCAAGCTCCCAGGCAATGCTAGTGCTGCTGGGTAGGGACCAATTCTGAGAAACACAGTAGAACAAACAGTGGTTCTCAAAATTTATTATACATTAGAATCACCTGGGGATCTTGTTAAACTGTAGATTCTGATTCAGTGTATCTGGGGTGAAAATGCAAATTCTCAGCAGGAGTTTGAACGGGGACAAATCGGTTCAACACCCTGGAGCAAATTCAGGTAGGTGATTGCTGTTTTCAGTTGTTTTGATGAACTTTTCACCAAAATGACTAGTTTGGGGAGAAACTATATTGATCCACTATTTTAGATTATACAAAATTACCTCAGATAAAGGAGGTGGGACACGAAGTTTGAGGACGGGACATGGTCCAAGATTTATGGACCTTCTTCAGATCTTGAAAAGCTCCATCTAGCTGCTTGACCTTGGGCAAGACTCCTTCCTGATTCTCAGTTTCTTCATCTTTAAAGTGCAGCAGTGAATTAAGCTACCATCAAAAAGACTCTCCCATCTTTTAAAACTTCTGTTCATCTATAGACACACACACACACACACACACACGCCAGAGATGAGAGCTGTTGTAGCATTTGTTCATTTATGCACCTAGCCAGCCATTCAAACAGAATTAAGCACCAGTTATGTACAGAACAGTTACACCTCTAGGAGGGATGGAAACAGAATCTGGGAGTTTATGATCTGGATAGGTCAATAAATGATTCATGTAAGAAAGAGTAACCAAGTGAGGGCAGCATTGCTTGGAAACCAAAAAAAGTTACACAGACAGACAAATAGTAAACATTAGAGGCAATGCATTGGAGGTGACAGTGAAATATCCTCCTAAGAACTTGAAAATAAGGTGATTTTCAGAAAGTTAAACTAGTCAAATCTTTGCTTATGATGACATCAGCTGTCTGTAGAAGTAACGCAAGGACTCTCTCTTAAAGGCGATGCCTCACGTTGGGAGTATCTGCCTCTCTGCTCCCCAAATCACCTTGATTATGATTTCAGGTACATCCAATGTGAGACATCACTTTTAAGAGAGGGTCCTGCATTCAATGACCTTCACCCACTGTGGGCCTCAGCGCCAGCAAACATTGTTCTCTGACCTCTTAAACTCTAACATACCATTATGTAACCATAACACTCTTTCTTTATTTTGTCAGTTCCTGAATCACCGCACAGGTCTCTGAATGTATCAAGAGCGCTCTTCTTTCAGTTTTTCTTTTCGTCCCAGTCTATCGCCTGCTTGAAGATTTCCCCCTGCTGCCTGGACACCATGAGGCACTGCTTCCTCCACTTTCTTCCTACTATTCTTTTTTTTTTTTTTTAAATAATTTTTATTGTGCCTTAAGTGAAAGTTTACAAATCAAGTCAGTCTCCCACACAAAAACCCATATATACCTTGCTACACACTCCCAATTACTCTCCCCCTAATAAGACAGCCTGCTTTCTCCCTCCACTCTCTCTTTTCGTCAGCTTCTAACCCCCTCCACCCTCTCATCTCCCCTCCAGGCAGGAGATGCCAACATAGTCTCAAGTGTCCACCTGATCCAAGAAGCTCACTCCTCACCAGCATCCCTCTCCAACCCACTGTCCAGTCCAATCCATGTCTGAAGAGTTGGGTTCGGGAATGGTTCCTGTCCTGGGGCAAGAGAAGGTCTGGGGGCCATGACCACCGGGGTCCTTCCAGTCTCAGTCAGACCATTAAGTCTGGTCTTATGAGAATCTGGGGTCTGCATCCCACTGCTCTCCTGCTCCCTCAGGGGTTCTCCGTTATGTTCCCTGTCAGGGCAGTCATCGGTTGTAGCCAGGCACCATCTAGTTCTTCTGGTCTCAGGATGATGTAGTCGCTGGTTCATGTGACCCTTTCTGTCTCTTGGGCTCGTAATCGCCTTGTGTCCTTAGTGTTCTTCATTCTCCTTTGATCCAGGTGGGTTGAGACCAATTGATGCATCTTAGATGGCTTCTTGGTAGTGTTTAAGACCCCAGATGCCACTCTTCAAAGTGGGATGCAGAATGTTTTATTAATAGATTTTATTATGCCAGTTGACTTAGATGTCCCCTGAAACCAAGGTCCCCAGACCCCTGCCCCTGCTACGCTGGTCTTCAAAGCATTGTTTATTCAGGAAACTTCTTTGCTTTTGGTTTAGTCCAATTGTGCTGACCTCCCCTGTACTGTGTGCTTTCTTTCCCTTCATCTAAAGTAGTTCTTATCTACTATCTAATTAGTGAATACTTCTCTCTCACCCTCCCTCCCTGCCCCCTCTCATAACCACAAAAGAATGTTTTCTTCTCACTTTAAACTATTTCTCAAGTTCTTATAATAGTGGTCTTATACAATATTTGTCCTTTTGCAACTGACTAATTTCACTCAGCATAATGCCTTCCAGGTTCCTCCATGTTATGCAATGTTTCACAGATTCCTCATTGTTCTTAAACAATGCGTAGTATTCCATTGTGTGAATATACCATAATTTATTTATCCATTCATCCGTTGATGGGCACCTTGGTTGCTTCCATGTTTTTGCCATTGTAAACACTGCTGCAATAAACATGGGTGTGCATATATCTATTCGTGTAAAGGCTCTTATTTCTCTAGGATATATTACAAGGAGTGGGATTACTGGATTGTATGGTAGTTCTATTTATAGCTTTTTAAGGAAGCGCCAAATCGATTTCCAAAGTGGTTGTACCATTTGACATTCCCACCAGCAGTGTATAAGTGTTCCAGTCTCTCCACAACCTCTCCAACATTTATTATTTTGTGTTTTTTGGACTAATGCCAGCCTTGTTGGAGTGAGATGAAATCTCATTGTAGTTTTGATCTGCATTTCTCTAATGGCTAATGATCATGAACATTTCCTCATATATCTGTTAGCTACCTTTACCTGAATGTCTTCTTTAGTGAAGTGTTTATTCATATCTTTCGCCCATTTTTTAATTGGGTTATTTGTCTTTTTGCAGGTGAGTTTTTGTAGTATTATGTAGATTTTAGAGATCAGGCACTGATCAGAAATGTCATAGCTAAAAACTTTTTCCCAGTCTGTAGGTAGTCTTTTCACTCTTTTGGTGAAGTCTTTGGATGAGCGTAAGTGCTTGATTTTTAGGAGCTCCCAGTTATCTAGTTTTTCTTCTACATTCTTTATAATGTTTTCTATACTGTTTATGCCATGTATTAGGGCTCCTAACGTTGTCCCTGTTTTTTCTTCCATGATCTTTATCGTTTTAGAATTTATATTTAGGTCTTTGATCCATTTTGAGTTCGTTTTTATGCATGGAGTGAGGTATGGGTCTTGTTTCATTTTTTTGCAGATGGATATCCAGTTATGCCAGCACCATTTGTTAAAAAGACTGTCTTTTCCCCATTTAACTGTTTTGGGGCCTTTGTCAAATATCAGTCGCTCATATGTGGATGGATTTATGTCTGGATTCTCAGTTCTGTTCCATTGGTCCATGTATCTGTTGTTGTACTAGTACCAGGCTGTTTTGACTACTGTGGCGGTATAATAGGTTCTAAAATCGGGTAAAGTAAGGCCTCCCACTTTGTTCTTCTTTTTCAGTAATACCTTATTTATCCAGGGCCTCTTTCCCTTCCATATGAAATTGGTGATTTGTTTCTCCATGTTATTGAAGAATGTCGTTGGGATTTGGATCGGAATTGCATTAAATGCATAGATCGCTTTTGGTAGAATAGACATTTTTATAATGTTAAGTCTTCCTATCCATGAGCAAGGTATGTTCTTCCACTTATGTAAGTCTCTTTTGGTTTCTTGCAGAAGTGTACTGTAGTTTTCTTTGTATAAGTCTTTTACATCTCTGGTAAGATTTATTCCTAAGTATTTTATCTTCTTGGGGCCTACTGTAAATGGCATTGATTTGGTGATTTCCTCTTCGATGTTCTTTTTGTTGGTGTAGAGGAATCCCACTGATTTTTGCATGCTTATATTTTATCCTGATACTCTGCTGAACTCTTCTACTAGTTTCAGTAGTTTTCTGGAGGATTCCTTAGGGTTTTCTGTGTATAAGATCATGTCATCTGCAAATAGAGATATTTTTACTTCTTCCTTGCCAATCTGGATGCCCTTTATTTCTTTATCTAGCCTAATTGCTCTGGCTAGGACTTCCAGCACAATGTTGAATAAGAGTGGTGATAAAGGGCATCCTTGTCCGGTTCCTGATCTCAGTGGGAATGTTTTCAGGCTCTCTCCATTTAGGGTGATGTTGGCTGTTGGCTTTGTATAAATGCCCTTTATTATGTTGAGAAATTTTCCTTCTATTCTTATTTTGCTGAGAGTTTTTATCATGAATGAGTGTTGAACTTTGTCAAATGCCTTTTCTGCATCAATCGATAAAATCATGTGATTCTTGTCTTTTATTTTATTTATGTGGTGGATTACATTAATTGTTTTTCTAATGTTGAACCATCCCTGCATGCCTGGTATGAATCCCACTTGGTCATGGTGAATTATTTTTTTGATATGTCATTGAATTCTATTGGCTAGGATTTGTTGAGGATTTCTGCATCTACATTCATGAGGGATATAGGTCTATAATTTTCTTTTCTTGTGGTGTCTTTACCTGGTTTTGGTATCAGGGATATGGTGGCTTCATAGAATTAATTTGGTAGTATTCCATTCTTTTCTATGCTCTGAAATACCTTTAGTAGTAGTGGTGTTAACTCTTCTCCAAAAGTTTGGTAGAACTCTGCAGTGAAGCCATCCGGACCAGGGTTTTTTTTGTTGGGAGTTTTTTTGATTACCTTTTCAATCTTTTCTTTTGCTATGGGTCTATTTAGTTGTTCTACCTCTGTTTGTGTTAGTTTAGGTAAGTAGTGTGTTTCTAGGAATTCATCCATTTCTTCTAGGTTTTCAAATTTGTTTGAGTATAGTTTTTCATAGTAATCTGATATGATTCTTTTAATTTCAGTTGGGTCTGTTGTAATATCGCCCATCTCATTTCTTATTCGAGTTATTTGCTTCCTCTCCTGTTTTTCTTTTGTCAGTTTGGCCAAGGGTTTATCAATTTTGTTGAGTTTTTAAAAAAAACAGCTTTTGGTCTTGTTAATTCTTCAGTTGTTTTTCTGTTTTCTATTTCATTTGGTTCGGTTCTAATTTTTATTATTTGTTTTCTTCTGGTGTCTGTGGGGGTTTCTTTTGTTGCTCTCTTTCTGTTTGTTCAAGTTGTAGGGATAGTTCTTTGATTTTCGCCCTTTCTTCTTTTTGTATGTGTGCATTTATTGATATAAATTGGCCTCTGAGCACCGCTTTTGCTGTGTCCTAAAGGTTCTAATAGGAAGTGTTTTCATTCTCATTGGATTCTCTGAATTTCTTTATTCCATCCTTAATGTCTTCTATAATCCAGTCTTTTTTGAGCAGGGTATTGTTAAGTTTCCAAGTGTGTGATTTCTTTTCCCTGCTTTTCCTGTTATTGATTTCCACTTTTATGGCCTTATGGTCAGAGAAGATGCTTTGTAATATTTCAATGTTTTGGATTCTGCTAAGGCTTGCTTTATGACCTAATATGTGGTCTATTCTAGAGAATGTTCCATGTGCACTAGAAAAGAAAGTATACTCGGTTACTGTTAGGTGGAGTGTTCTGTATATGTCTACGAGGTCAAATTGGTTGATTGTGGCATTTAGATCTTCTGTGTCTTTATTGAGCTTCTTTCTGGGTGTCCTGTCCTTCACCGAAAGTGGTGTGTTGAAGTCTCCTACTATTATTGTGGAGCTGTCTATCTCACTTTTCAATGCTGATAGAGTTTGTTGTATGTATCTTGCAGCCCTGTCATTGGGTGCATAAATATTTAATATGGTTATATCTTCTTGGTGTATTGTCCCTTTAATCATTATATAGTGTCCTTCCTATCCTTTCTGATGGATTTAACTTTGAAGTCTATTTTGTCAGAAGTTAATATTGCCACTCCTGCTTTTTTTGATTGTTGTTTGCTTCATATATATTTTTTTCCATCCTTTTAGTTTTAGTTTGTTTGTGTCTCTAAGTCTAAGGTGTGTCTCTTGTAGGCAGCATATAGACGGATCTGGTTTTTTAATCCATTGTGCCACTCTCTGTCTCTTTATTGGTGCATTTAGTCCATTTACATTCAGGGTAATTATGGATAGGTATGAATTTAGTGCTATCATTTTGATGTCTTTTTTTGTGTGTTGACAGCTTCTTTTACCCACTTGATTTTATGTTCTGAGTAGATTTTCTTTATATATTATGCTTTCCTCATATTTGTTGTTGTTGATTTTGTTTCTGCTGAGTCTGTATTTTTCCCTTGTATTTTATTTTGATGAGTAGGATAGTTTATCTCCTTTGCGGTTACCTTATTACTAAACCTTATTTTTCTAAATTTATAACTAACTTTTATTTCTTTGTATCATTGTATCTTCCTCTCCTTATGGAAGGTGTATGATTACATTTCTTAGTCCCTCTTTATTATTTTAATGTTGTCTTCTTTTATATAACAACATCGCTGTTACCCTGTGTTGGGCTTTTTTTTTTTTTTAATCTTGCTTTGTTTTTTTTTTTTTTTTTTGGATTTCCCTGTGTGGGTTGACTTCTGGTGCTCTGCCCAGTGTTCTAGTCTTGGGCAGATACCTGATGTTATTGATTTTCTACCCAAAGAACTCCCTGTAGTATTTCTTGTAGTTTTGGTTTGGTTTTTACGAATTCCCTCAACTTGTGTTTATCTGGAAATGTCTTAATTTCACCTTCATATTTAAGAGACAGTTTTGATGGATATATGATTCTTGGTAGGCAATTTTTTTCCTTCAATTTTTAAAATATGTCATCCCATTGCCTTCTTGCCTGCATGGTTTCTGCCGAGTGGTACGAGCTTATTCTTATTGGCTTTCCCTTGTAGGTGGCTTTTCTTTTATCCCTCGCTGCTATTATAATTGTCTCCTTATCTTTGGTTTTGGCAAGCTTGATTATAATATGTCTTGGTGACTACCTTATGTGGAGTTCGATGAGCATTTCGGATAGATATCTTCTCATCTTTCACAATATCAGGGAAGTTTTCTGCCAACAAATCCTCAATAATTTTCTCTGTATTTTCTGTTATCCGTCCCTGTTCTGGTACTCCAATCACTCGTAGATTATTTCTCTTGATAGAGCCTCACATGATTCTTAAGGTTTCTTCATTTTTTAAAATTCTTTTATCTGATTTTTCTTCAAATATATTAGTGCCAAGTGATTTATCTTCGAGTTCAGAAATTCTAGGTTCTACGTGCTCAATTCTGCTCCTCTGACTTTCTATTTAGTTATCTAATCCTGTAATTTTATTGTTAATCTTCTGAATTTCTGATTGCTGTCTGTCTATGGATTTTTCCAGCTTATTAAACTTTTCATTATGTTCCTGAATAGTCTTTCTGAGTTCTTCAGTTGCTTTATCTGTGTGTTCTTTGGCTTGTTCTGCGTATTGCCTCATTTCCTTCCTGATGTCTTGAAGGGTTCTGTATATTAAACTTTTGTATTCTGCATCTGGTAATTCCAGGAACGCACTTTCATCTAAAAGATCCCTGGATTCTTTGTTTTGAGAGCCTGTTGAGGTGATCATGGCCTGTTTCTTTATGTGACTGGATATTGACTGTTGTCTCCAAGCCATCTATAAGTTATTGTATTAGTTTATGCTTGCTTACTGTGTCGTAGCTGCTTGCTTTGTTTTGTTTTGGTATACCCCTATGGGTTGCTTGAGTGAGCTAGCTTGATTATTTTCGCCTTTGGAGCTCTGGCGTCCTGTCCCCAGCTGGCTAGAGCTGTTATCAGGTATATCAGTCTAGGAGTCCATTCAGTTTTCTTGTATGAATTCAGCTCAGGTTTCTAGGTAGCTGATATTAAGTGAGTGGTGCAGGCTCTGTCCTACAGTCTTAGAGGGGCAGGGGTGATTGGCGTATATACCGGTATCTGATTGCGGCAGGGGGTCATGCTCTGAACAAGGCAGGGGGCTGAGAACGGACCCCCAAGTGTCTCTGAGGAAAATGCGTCTCCGTTCCCTAGAGCGTACTGGTGGGTGGGCTCTGCAGAGGGACCATGGGCACCCAAAGATTTTGTTGTAAGGACCGGGAGGTACCAGTTATTCCTGGGCCCCTTTTACGGGTGGCTGGGTGACCCAAGTGGAGCCACCAGTCCTTAGGTCCCTGTTGTGGGTAGGTGAGGACCTTTTTTAATAGGCAAAGCAATGTCAAACGTCAAACACCCACCTGTCCACCACACCGCTGAAATGGTTGGAGTTTGCCAACAAGGGCCTATTCTCCCGAAATAGGTCCACACAGGTCCACGCAGAAGGGAAAGGTGCTCAAGGTCCACAGACGTTTTATGCCTGGACAGGAGCCGCTTCTGTCCTGAGCTCCCCCAGTTAATGGAGCTAGCAAATTATCTTTTCCCCCTAGTTGGAAATTTTTTCCTTCCCCAAGGCTGGGAGGACGGCTCCAGGTGCCCATCAGGGTCTATCTCAGGCCTAGAGATTCAGCCGCTGAAGCTGGGTTGGGGTGGTGGTGGGGTGCGGTAAAATATACGCAAGTACTTAGCTTTTGCCGAGAGCGCCTTTCTGCTCAGGTTCCGGAGGTGTGAGTGGGCTGTGTGGCCCGCTGCTTCTCCCTGAGGAAACTGCGGCAGAACGCTAGGACCAGGCTGCGGCTACCGCCCCGAGAATGGTGCCTGAGGGCTCCCTGAGATTCAGGTCTAGTAACTCATCTCCACTTCTGAACGGCCTCTTCCTCTCCCTACCCCTCAGTTCGTTGTCTAAGCTTGCCTGTGATGCTCAGGGCTCCCAGCTTGTCACAAATATACTCATTTCACTTGTTTTTTCGGGTCTTTGTTGTAAAGAGGGCTCAACGGACGCGTCTGTCTATTCCGCCATCTTGGCTCCACCCCCTCTTCCTACTATTCTTAACTTTCTAACCTTTCGTAGCATGTACCCCAAAATTCCCAACCTTGGGTCAATCTTCTATCTTCTCCACTCCTATGCTTGCCCTGCTAGAGAAAATACTACAAATAAGTAGATGGGTACCACCAGAAGTTCCAAGATTTCCAACTTCAGCTGAGCCATCAGAGCAGCATGGCTATTGCTTCCTCTCCTACTTCCTCACTGACAGTTTCAAGTCTCCAGCACACTTCAGTCATGTCTCTCAGAGGAATACCTTCTGTAAGGGGGAGAGGGAGAGCTTGCACTTAGGAAGAGGAAGAGGTAGGGGGTGGTGACATTCCTCAATAATACAGTCCCTACAAAGGAAGAGACAGGGGGTGGTGACATTCCTCTATAAGATGGTCCCTACATAGTTAAACTTTAAGCCAAGGAAATGATCTTTACAGGGGTCCTTAATTTGATAAAGTCCTGCACTTGATAAAGTCCCTAACTTGATAAGGTCCTTAACTTGGTAACTAAACCTTCAGCCAAGGAAATCGTCTCCACAGGGGGTCCTATCCTGGACATTAAATGCTAACAGAGAGATAAGAGGCAAGAAGGGTATAAAACCCTAAGAAAATGACTATCGGGGCACTCAGATTCTTTCTCTACCTGAGTAGCCTGCTTGATGCTTCCTAGTCAAGTGTACTTTTACTACTATTCCTCTGCTTGCTTGGCACTACTTGTCTCAGTGTTTGAATTCTTTCCTACACCAAAGACAAGAACCGAGGCCATTCTCTGGTAACACTTCCGTGTAAAGAGAAAATTGAAGCCACTGGGTACAAATTTTCAACCTCCTACACCAACAGACTTTATATGCATTTGTATCTCTTCTCCTTTTGCCTTCCTGTCCCTTCCTCTGTGAAAAGTGTCATCCTTTCACATGGACCCTGGACCCAATCCTTTATGTCTTCTACAAGATCACCTTCCTTTGTTCTTTGTTGCATCCTTCACGTTCTCTCCTGTATTTTGTTTCTATTCCTAACCTCTGTTTTTTGGGTGGGTTTATGAACACGTTCAAATAATTCTTATTAAACAGCAATGAAAAAAGTCCTTCCTCTGCCCTGAGGTAACCCTAGCTTCTTTTTCCCTACACTTCTAAGCTACTTGAGAGTTAATGTAAATAATTGTCTCTACCTCCTCACCTCCCTCCCGCTCTGCAACTTCTTTCCCCATCATTGTACTGAATCAGCTCTCACTAAAGTTACCAGTGAGCTCCTGGTTACTAAATCGTTGGCTTCTCATTCCATATCTCACCTCTATTTAGCATTTGACATTCCTGAAAGTCTTCACCCTTGCTCTCTCAGGTGCCTCTCTTCTAGTTCTCCTTATAGCTCTCTGACCATTTCTTCTCATTTTTTCTAAGCTCCTATTCTTGCCTTCCTTTTAGATGCTGAAAGTCCTTTGGGTTCTGTCTTTGGCTCTCTTCTAGTAACTTCCTCTGTGTAATCACATCCTCGGCCTTGTGGCCAGTGGGTACATGACTATGATATATGACCCCAGCATAACTGAGTGGAGGAGAACTGGTTTCCCCAAAAAGCAGGGAGTGCTATTGCCAGGAAAAATGAGAAGATGGAGCCAAGCAGATTAAAACAAACAAACAAAAAAAGCAAATATCAAGCACGTCATGTGAAAGTCATTTCTTCTTAGCAGCATCTTGCACTAGGAGTTTCCCTTCTGACAGAAGATTTAGAGATGGAATCCTAAATTAAGGGAAAATTAATCTGAACCTTGACAGTTAGCCAAAAAAAAAATAAAAATAAATAAATATCAAAAAAATAACCAAAGCAGTTTCCATCAAGTTCAACTCATGGTGACCCCATGTGTTGCAGAGGAGAATTGCTTCATAGGGTTTTCAAAGCTGTGACCTTTGGAAAGCATGTTGCTGGGCATTTCTTCCGAGGCTACTCTGGGTTTCTTCCAAGGAGCCTCTGGGTGGGTTCAAACCATCAACCTTTGCTGTTAGTAGCTGACTCCTTAAGCATTTGTGCCACTCAGGGATTCCTGAAAGACAGCTAAGACCTAACTAATGGACGAAGTAGGGAGATGGTTGGAATTGGGGTGAAGGTGTCCAGCTGGAAATGTGCATAGGTTGTGTGTATGTGTGTGAAGGAGGAGGGCTGGTGGAGGGATGAGCATGGTTTGGCTGAGTGGAACATTCACGCTGGGGAGAAGTGGCAGATAGGGAATGGATGGGCGACCATAGTGAGACGGGCAAGCCGATGAGCACGAACTCATCGGTGGATTGGCAAGATGAAACAGATCCTTTAGCAAAGTTACATGGGTTGTAGAGACACTGGCAACAGAGTTGCTATGCAGGTAGAGTTGGAGCTATTTAGACTATGGGCAAGGAAGTCACTTAAAGAATTTCCTAAGGATTCATGTTGTGAGTAGGTGAGCTCTTGGGCTAGGATGATGAAGACAGTGGTAGAAAAGAGAGGATATAAGAGAATTTTAATTACACAATATTTGATAATTTTCTGAAGATCCTAGAGATCATTAGACCAATTCAACTTTGATCCAACCTTCCTAAGTAGTAAATTACTCATTCAACAAATATTTTTTGAGCCTTGCTATGTAGGCATCGAGCTAGATACTGGAAAAGACATAAAGATAAATCAGGTACAGAGCTGAACATGAAGAAATTCCTTGTCTAGGGAAAAAGGTGGAAGAGAATTTCAAAATTCTCATGGAATTCAGACTTTCTGGAGCCATGAGGCTCCAAACCTCCCCTTCCCATGCCCCCAAACTAGTGCCTTGAGATAATCCTTAAACCTTAAACTGAAACTATGCCCTGAAGTCATCTTTAAACCAAAAAAAAAAAAAAAACAAAAACCCAAATATGCCCTGAAGTCATCTTTAAACCAAAAAAAAAAAAAAAAAAACAAAAACCCAAATAGTTTAGCTTAATTAGTAAATTCTGCCTTGATCATTGTGCTATTTTAATGAATTATCTATACAGGATCAAATTGGCAGTAGCAGTTGGAAAGGTTAGTTGAGAAGCTTAGGGAGCAGTAAGCTTATCTTAAGGGTGGTGGAATAATTTAGAAAACGATATTGAGAAAGGTTGCACAACTTGAAGAATGTAATCAATGTAACTGAATTGTACAGGTAGGAATTCCTGAATTGGTGTCTGTTTGCTGTGTATAATTTCACCAAAAAAAGTGGAAAAAAAAAGAAGTTTCCAGCCTGGGACAAAGGATAACTTATCAATGTCCCTAATACAAAAAGGAAAGTGATAAGGGTCAAAAGAGCAGGGCAGCCTGAGGGCTGAAAGGCCATTTCCAGTTTGTTGGAGGGGAGTGGTATTAGGTGAGCCACAGGCAGGCTTTCTGTCCTCCGAATGAACTCTGCTTTTCATAATACTTTCTACTTAAAATACTGTTTGCTTTGCCTGCTGTGAAGAGCCTGGGTGACACAAGCAGTTTGTGATAGGCTGCTAACCTAAAGGTTATAAGTTCAAACCCACCCAGCTGCTTTGCAGAAGAAAGGCCTGGCAAACTGCTTCCATAAAGATCACAGCCAAGAAAACCCTATGGAAAAATTCTACTCTGTAACACATGGGGTTGCCATGAGTTGGAATTGATTCGATGGGAGCAGGTTTGGCTTTTGGTTTGTCTGTTCCATCCCCTAACTCTCAAATTCCATTCGTTCTCATAAGAATCCAAATTGTATCTCTGCATAGTGGCTTTCATCGATGTCTTTAGGCAAGTCACTCACACACAAAATTGTACGTATGTGTGCTTCCCATTGTCCATGAGCATATGATGATTGATCTATCCGTCCGTCTGTCCGTCCATCCATCCATCCATCCATGCATCTGTTGTCTATAAGAAGCCCTCGTAGCTCAATGGTAAGCACTCAGCTGCTAAGTAGCAAAAATGCATTTTCTCTAGTGTTTTAATATTAGGGAGAATATACTTTCTCATTCGTTTTAGTATAGCTGTATAAGCTGTGATTAATCTCTAATCCTTGGAAAATGGTGCAGGCTCTGTTCAAAATATAGCTGAGCACCCTGTTTCGCTCTTAAACATAGCAAACACCCTAATACCTTACAACATGTTTTCCCCTATTCGAAATAGGTGATTGAGAGCTTGACATAACTAATGCCATAGTGATGCTCTAAGTAATCTCTCAACATTTTTTAATTGCACCAGCTGCACGGTCTTTTCCAAAGGGGTGCGGAGCTATCTCAGCTCCTGTGGCCTTGGTTTCTCTTCTTCTTTCTTTGTTCTCTTGAGAAATGGCCTTCAGCCTGAAAACCAACAGGAAGCCTTTCTTTCTTGCTCCCTATCTCAGCCACAGTGGACTTGGCAAAACAGCTCCACTAGCTGAGAGATTCTTATGAGAGTTTTTCAGCCTGTTATAAATATACTGATTAGAGTCCAGGTGCCTGACATGTTTATCTTTAGTTTAATAAAGAGTTTTTGTAGTTGTTTTGTGATGTATAAGACCATCTGTGGACTAAGTGCTCAAAACATTAGGTAACCCTGATCTTTCCCGTATAAAACGCTCCCATCAACCCTTTAGGGCAGTCAGAATTTGGGAGAAATTTAACCCCCTCTGTCTCTTGAATACCAGTACTCAGTAAAGCCTTCTTACTGCTTACCTCTTCCTGTCTCAGTACTGGCTTTGCAGCAGGTGACTCGAACCCGCAATTTACAGTAACAGGTTGACAGTATGAACCCACCAGCCACTCAGCAGGAGAAAATACCTGGTGATCTGCTCCCATAAGGATTACAGCCTAGAAAACCCTATGCGGCAGTTGTACTCTGTCATATAGTGTCTGACCTGATTGGTACACAACAACAACAATAATCCATCTATAAATAAATATCTATTCTTTATATACTCCATCAATACATAACTATGTGATGATCAGTAATTTTTATTTTCTTACATGTTTATGTACTTCTAAATTTTATACAATGAACATGCATCACTTTTATAATTAGGAAAAAAATAATTAAAAAATAAACGAAGGAAATAGCCACCCCAATAATATGTTGGTTGCTCTACAGATGTGAGCACTTTAAGAATTAGCAGAGCACCTCACTGTCTTTGCTTCTATTAACATTTCACTAGGTTACTCCCATTGTTCTCCACTTAGTGTCTGCGACCTCCCTGAGTGTGCACTTAGCAATGCTCTAACTTGGCCTTATTCCTTCCCTATGGGCTGCTGAATTATCCACTCAGTGTTCAGAAGGTAGGAAGAGAGGCAAATTCCAAAGCCAAGGAGAGGCTCTTTTGCCCCACATGTTAAGAAATCCCTCTTTTCTCCGTTTTCTAGGGCAGAGGCTGAGTGCAGGGACCACCGCCACATCGCTCAGCAGAACGGGCTGCCGCTAGATCAGCGGGATGAAGACTGGGACGCCAAGAAAACAGAACTGGAGCAGTCTCTTCCTTCCTCAAGTCAAAGCACTAATAAAAAGAATAAGAAAAGTCAAGGGCCTGCCAGGCCCCGTAATCACAAGGGGAGGAGAGTGTGAGCAGCTGAAACAGTTTTGAAGCAGTCCAAGGGACTCGAACCTGTTTTTTCTCGCAAGGGATTTTCCCTGGCACCACACTAGAGATTGTTAGAAGTGTGTTGCCTTTATGTGATTTTACTTGTAGGCTGTTACCCAGCCACTTCTTCAGCAGGTCCTGACCTGTCAGTTGATCTGGAAGTCTGGCCTGGGTGTTCTCATATGGGTGTTGCCTCCATGCTAATGCCTGCTGTCCACAAGAATTGCCAAAACCAAAACCAAACCCGCTGCCATCTTGTCAATTCAAGTGCATGACTGACTACCCCATGTGTTACAGAGTGGAACTTTACTTCACGGGGTTTTTCAAGGCCATGATCTTTCGGAAGCAGATTGTCAGACCCGTCTTCTGTGGTGCAACGGGGTTGTTTCAAGATACCAACCTTTAGGTTAGTGTTGTTGTTAGGTGCTGTCAAGTCAATTGCAACTTATAGCAACCCTATATACAATAGAATGAACACTGACCAGTCCTGCGCCATCCTCACAATCATTGTTATGTTTAATCCCAGTGGTGTAGCCACTGTGTCAATCTATCTTGTGGAAGGTCTTCCTCTTTTTCGCGGACCCTCTACTTTATCAAGCATGATGTCCTTCTCCAGGGACTGGTCCCTCCTGATGACATGTCCAAAGTATGTGAGATGAAGTCTCACCATCTTGCTTCTAATGAGCACTCTGGTTGTACTTCTTCCAAGACAGATTTGTTTGTTCTTTTGGCATCCATGATATATTCAATATTCTTCACCAACACCACAATTCAAAGGTGTCAATTCTTCTTTCTTCCTTATTCATTGTCCAGCTTTCACATGCACATGAGGCAATTGAAAACACCATGGCTTGGGTCAAGTGCACCTTAGTCCTTAAAGAGACATCTTTGCTTTTTAACACTTAGGTTAATAGTCTGGTACAAACCGCTTATACCACCCAGGGACGTACAAGAATTATCAGGAGGGGACCAATGTCAGCTACTTGCATTTTGTCATCAGATTCGCACTGTATCTTCTGACACTTCCCCAATATGCAATGCAAAAAAAAAGTAACAACAAATCTCAAAAATTCTCATTATATGCATTTTAGTCAATCTATAAAAAAAGAAATATTCACTATCACATAGACCAAGCAAAGAAGTGAACAAAATGGATTTTCTGCTTTCCAGCTATTTTGTGGGCATTTTCCCTATGATACGTCTGCCTAAGATGAATAGTCAGGGCATCGGAACAGCTCAGTGGGAAAAACCCTGAGATGAATTAATTTCATCTCACATAACTAATTAAAGAAAGCATAAAATAATGAAAACTGTGGCTGCAGATCTATTTTTTAAGTTGTACTTTTATGAAATCAAAATACAGATCAGGTGTTTCCAATGAAAATACAGCATCCAAATGGAGATGTGCAATGAATATAAAATACTCATCAGATTTTGAAGGCTTAGTACAAAAGATCATGTAAAATATCATTAATAACATTTCATATTGATTATACATTGCAGTGATACTATTTTGGATATTGAGTTAAATAAAATATATTATTAAATTGAATTTTCCCTCTACTATTTCACTTCTTAAAAAATGTGACTACTAGAAGTTTAAAATTTCTAAAATCTTTTGGCTTGCATTTTAATTCTATGGACAGCATTGTTATAGAACACAGACAACATTTAAAGCCTCCCTGACGAGGTTGGTCTGGTATATTTGACTTTAATTGGGTACTCCACATTCTAGTACGAATTTCCCTGTCTATATCTCCAGCCACTTAACCTATTTATTACACATTCCTCTATTAATGCTTGTGTTAGTACAGGTTATGTCTGGCTTGAATTTTCCGAAAGGACAAAAATGCTTGAACATCTTAGAAGAAAGTAGTGTAGCTAGAGGGAATACCTTTTCTAGTGCTTATTTACCCCCTGAGCATCAATACCCTTTCTCTATGCTCTGCAATTCACAGGGCTGGTTCCTAGTTGCCATGGTTGTTTTAGTCCTCAGTGACTGGATCAGGGGAAAACATCTAACTGAAACTGGGCCAATAAGATTCTTCTCCTGGGAACTTGAAGAGAAGTCTTCATGAGATGTTGGGCCGGTAGCATACAACTTCAAAAGTGTGGAGTGGCCAAATTATACAATGGGGCTTAGGTGGCATTAAAAAAACAAAAGAACCTGTTGCCATCGAGTCAATTCCGACTCATAGCAACCCTACAGGAGAGTGGCTAAGAGCTACAGCTGCTACCCAAAAGGTCAGCAGTTTGAATCCACCAGGCTGTCCTTGGAAACCATATGGGACAGTTCTACTCTGTCCTACAGGATCACTATGAGTTGGAATCGACTTGATGGCAGTGGATTTGGGTTTAAGACTCTGTATTAAGCACTTTACACATATCATATCTAATCTGCATGACACATCTGCAAGCAGGTATCATTATCCCTAATTGACATATAACTGAGGTTCTGAGAGGTTAAGTAACTTGCCGTAAAGTCACCTGGCTGCTGTTGCAACACAGGTGTCAAACTTTAAAGCCTGCCTGGATTTGGACAGAGCTCTGACCCTTCAGGCTGTGGCACCTTGGGCAGATTGCTTAACTTCTAGTTTCCCCATATGCAAACTGGGATAATAACAGTGTGTATTGCATGGGGTATTGTTATTGTGTACCCTCGAGTCGATTCTGGCTCATAGCAGCCCCGTATGACAGAGTAGAACTGCCCCATAGGGTTTCCTAGCCTGTAAGCTTTATGGAAGGAGATTGCCAGCTCTTTTCTTCCGCGGAGCCTCTGGGGGGGCTCGAACCACTGACCTTTCGGTTTACAGTCCAGTGCTTAAACTTTGCACCACCAGGGCTCCTTCTACAGGGTGTGGTGAGGATTAAATAAGAGCTTCTATGTTAAGCTCTCCGAAAAGCAGGAGCTGTGCATATACTTTTTTGGTTTTCCCCATAGGACTTAGCACTACGCTGAGCACATGTTATACTCAATACACAGTTCTTGACTGAATTAAAGTCACTAAGTATTTTCTCTGGGAGCATTGGTAGTTCAGGAGTAGAGTTCTCACCTTCCATCAGGAGACCTGGGCCAATGCACTTCATGTGCTGCCACCACCAATCTGTCACCGGAGGCTTGCATATTGCTATGATGCTGGGCATGAAGAAAGGCCTGACAGTTCACTTCTGAAAATAAGCCAGTGAAAACCCTATGAATCACAATGATTCAATTCACGAACCGATCATGGACGTGGCACAGCATTTTGTTCTCCTGTGCATGGGGCCACCATGAGTTGGGGTCAACTTGACGGCAGCCAATGACAACAACAGCAAGTATTTTCTAGATGAGAATGAGGAAAGATTTTTCCCCCCATACTATGAAAATAACCTCAAAGAACATGTACCAAAGTATGTGAAAATTAAGGATGACGTTCTCTGCAACTTGATGAGCTTTAACCTTTCCGTCTTCCAAGCCTAATCTTCAGGCACAGGTTTCATTTTAACTTTAGTTGCTGAGCTGATTGCAGAGGCAAATAATAGACGCATTGATCCTAGGCCAGGTGTTTTGTATCAATCTCTTCAAAACATCATACTAATCCTGTAAGTTAAATATGTTTCGAGATAAAGAAATGGAAGTTTAGTGAAGTCATTTGTCTGAAATCAAGCCACCAATAAATTACTGATGCAAGTAATTCAGCTGCACCCTTGATTACTTGAGCCAATTCTTTTACAGTTCTCATGGGCTAATTTTTTTTTTGATTTAGCTGGGTTCTTCATTCTCAGTCTTTATCCAAAGTGTTCCTGGGAAACTTGACATTTCTGATCTCAGTTTTCTTTTCTATAAATATAGCATTCACAGATGACACGGCTCTCTAGCTAGTAAATCCCAAAGGATCCGTATTAAAAAAAAAAAAAAGTTATTATAACTAGTTATGTCACTGGATTGCAAACATGCCAGTGAGGGCTTTGAAAGAGTAATGCTTAAAAAATAACTAAAAGAAACCAATTGTTCTTACAAAATAGGACTGACCTAACTCAAACATCAAATTTTTACTTTGGCTGAAATTGTACCAATTTAGTAAGACAACCCTTGTTCCTCTATGCTAATCTGACTCTGACTGCTGGTTTGACACAGTTTTTGATGAATAAAAGTTGGGGAAACCTAAGAACATTAAAAGGAGCCCTGGTGGAACAGTGGTTAAGAGCTCAGGCTGCTGACCAAAAAGTGGGCAGTTTGAATCCACCAGCCATTCCTTGGAAACTCTAGGGGACAGTTCTGGGTTGCTATGAGTCAGAATTGACTCCAGGGCACACAACAACAACAACAAAGACATTAAAAGGTTAATAAGAGAATACTACAAACAACTCCATGCCCATAATTTGACAACTTTTAGGAAATGGAAAGATTCCTTGAAAGCAAAATTTACCAAAGCTCACTAAAGAAGAAACAGATAACCTAAATAGTT
Organism: Loxodonta africana; assembly: GCF_030014295.1. Taxonomy (NCBI): domain Eukaryota; kingdom Metazoa; phylum Chordata; class Mammalia; order Proboscidea; family Elephantidae; genus Loxodonta; species Loxodonta africana. The sequence continues at coordinate 109,901,122 of NC_087342.1, forward strand.
CTGTACCTATATGAAAATTGAATTTGTAGTTAAAAATCACCCAACATAGAAAATCCCATACCTAGATGTCTTCACTGGCAAATTCTACCAGCCATTTAAGAAAGAATAAATACCAATTCTATATAAACTCTTCCAGAAAATAGGAGGAAACACTTGCCAACTCATTTTATGATGTCAGCATTACTCTGATGCCACAAGCAGACAAAAATATTACAAGAAAACAAATAAACCAATATCCCACAAGAATGCAGACACAACAATCCTCAACCAAACACTAGCAAATCCAAACCATCAATATATAAAAAAGGATAATACATCATAGACAAGCTAATTCTAAAATTTATAAGAAAAAACAAAGGAACTAGAATAGTCAAAACTATTTAGAAAAAGAAGAATAAAATTGGAAGACTCATACTACCTGATTTCATAGCTCACAACAATCAAGACAGTGTGGTTTTGGTTAAAAAAAAAAAAAAAAAGACATACAGATTAGTGGAATGGAATAAAGAGCCCAGAAATACATACAAATATAGTCGATTGATTTCTGATACAGGCGACAAGGAAATAAAATGAAGGAAGGAAAATCTTCTCGATGAATCATACTGGAGCAACTGGATATTCATATGCAATAAAATGAGCCTCAACTCATACTTCATACCAAATATAAAAATTAACACAGAAAGGATCATACAAATGAAAATAAAATGCAAAACTACAAAACTTCTAAAAGAGAATAAAGAAAAAAATATTACTTTTGATAAGGCCAAATTTCTTAGATATGATGCCAAAAGCATGATTCATAATAGAAAAAATCTGCTTTTCAAGGATACTGTTAAGGAAATGAAAAGACAAGCCACAAACTTGGAGAATATCTTTGTAAAACATATATTGAAGAAAAGAATTGTATACGGAGTATATTTTTTAAAAAGCTCAAAACTCAATAATAATAAAACAATCCAGTTTACAAAGGGGCAAAAGATTTGACAGCCAATTTACCAAAGAAGATACAAGGATGTCAAATAAGCACAGGAAAAGATATTAAATCTCATTAGTCATAAGGGAAATGCAAATTAAAACCACAATAAGATATCACTAACCACAAACAAAAAACACCCATTGCCATCTGCCAAGAAGCCACTGTGGGTTCCAATCGCTGACCTTTCAGTTAGCAGCTGAACGTTTAACCACTGCACCACCAGGGCTCCTTGAGATACCACTACACACCTGTTACAACAAAAACAAAGCAAAACAAACAAACAAAATAAATAAACTGACAATACCAAGTGCTAACAAGGATGCAAAGCAACTGGAACTCCCATACTTTGCTGGTGGGAATACAAGATGGCAAAGCTGCTTTGGAAAACTTCTTGGCCATTTATTCTTAAGTGAAATATACACTTACCATATGATTTAGTAATCTGAAGCCTGGATATCTGCCCAAATGAAATAAAAACATATTCACATAAAGCCTGTATGTGAATATGTGTAGCAACTCTCGTCATAATTGTCAAAAACTGGAAATAATCCAAATGTCCTTAATTGGTTACTAGATAAAGAAACTTAGTTCAATGTAATTAGTAATAAAAAGTAATGAACTGTTAAGAGGGTGAAAAGACAAACCATAGATTGGGAGAGAATATTTGCAAAACACATGTCCGATAAAGGACTTTTATCCAAAATATACAAAGAACACTTACAACTCAACAACAAGAAAACAAAACATCCAATTACAAAACGGCCAAAATATCTAAATAGACACCTCATCAAGGAAGATATACCGATGGAAATAAGCATATGAAAAGATGCTCAACATCATACATCACTAGCAAATTGCAAATTACAATACCAATGAGATAGCATTACACACCAATTAGAGTAGGTAAAATCGAAAACTGACAACGTCCAATGCTGGTGAGAAGGTGGAGCAACAGGAACTCATTTCAGTGGGAATGCAAAATGGTACAGCCACTTTGTACGATAGTCTGGCAATTTCTTTCAAATGTAAACACTATCTTACCATACAATTCAGAATTCATGCTCCTAGGTTTTAACCCAAATGAGTTGAAAACTTATGTCCACACAAAAATCTGCTTTTTTCATAATTGCCCCAAACTGGAGGCAACCAAGATGTCCTTCAGCAGATGAATGGATAAACAAACTGTGGTACATCAATACGACACTTTACTCAGTGATAAAAAGAAAATAGCTATCAAGTCATGAAAACACTTGGAGAAAACTTATATGCATGTTGCTAAATAAAAGAAGCCAGCCTGAAAAAGCTACGTATTGTATGAGTCCAACAATCTGATGTTCTCGAAGAGGCAAAACTATAGAGTAAAAAGATCAGCGGTTGCCAGGAGTTGAGGGGGAATGGAAGAGGCATGAACAGGTGGAGCACAGGACACTGGCTTTTGAAGGGCAATGAAACTATTTTGTGGGACACTAATGATGGACATATGACATGCATTTATGAAAGAACATAGTACCGTACAATACAGAGTGAACCCTAATGTAAACTATAGACTTTAGTTAATAATAATATAACTATATCAGCTCATCAGTTATAACAAATGTACCATAAGAATGCAAAATGTTAATAATAGGAAAAACTGTGTGCAGGGAGAGGGGATATATGGGAACTTTCTCTACTTTCTGCACAATTTTTCTTTAAACCTAAAACTGCTCTGAAAAATTATATATTTTAAAGGAATGAGTTACTGATACACACAACAGCATGCATGAATCTCAAATGCATTACACTAAATGTTAGAAACCAGATCAAAATGCTACGTAGTATATGAACTCATTTATATGACATTCTGGAAAAGACACAAGTAGAAGTACAGAAAACAGATCAGCTGTAGCCGAGGAGGGATTCGCAAGTAATTTTTTAGGGTAATGGAACTGTTTCATATCTTGATAGTTTGGGTGGCTACATGACAGTATGGTACACTAAAAAGTGTAAATTGTAATGTATACACATTGTACCGTAAACATTTTTTTTAAATGTGGGAAAGAATTAATGAGTACTTGACTCATTATAGTAAGACAAAGCCTTTCAAAAATACTGTGTCCATGAGAGTTGAGGTGAGAAAGAGAACATGTTCTAAAAACTCTTGGAGAAATGATTGGGAAATTCTGGGCAATTCAGTAGATTTCCTGGCTGGCTTTATATCAGAATCACCACTGGAGTGTGTAAAGGATAAAAAATATATATTCATGGATTTCGTGTCAGAGATTCTGACTTAATAAGTTAGGGCTAGGTCCCAGGAATTTCTACATTTTAAATATTCACTGAATTATTGTGATTTCATCCTAGTTTAGAACCCCTGAGCCACATAATTGTTAAGTCCTTTCCAGTCTAAACATTTCTATGACTTACAGAATTTAGAATGCTTGTGAACTTGTCTGGGGGGGGGGGGGGAATACATCTTTATTTTTACTAAAGGAGCCCTGGTGGTGCAACGTTTAACTGCTTGGCTGCTAACCAAAAGACGAATGGTTCAAACCCACACAGCAGTTCTGCAAGAGAAAGGAGTGACGGTCTCTTCCTGTAAAGATCACAGCCTACAAAACCCTGTGGGACAGTTCTACTCCGTCACATGGGGCTGCTGTGAGTTGAAATCAACGTGATGACAGCCAACAACAACAATTTTTACTAAACCCTACTTGGAACTTAGGAGTCCCTGGGTGGTGCAAACAGTTTAGCATCGGGCTACTAACGAAAAGATTGGTGGTTCTAAACCACTCAGAGGACCTTCAGAAAGGCCTGGCAATCTGCTTCCGAAGAGTCACAGCCATTAAACCCTACGGAGCACAGTTCTACCTGCAACACATGGGCTCACCGTGAATCAGAATCAACTCGGCAGAGATTTTTTTTTTTAACTGCAATTTAGCATTTTCTCTGGTTATTAACGTGGGTAACAAACCAGAGTTTTATGAACAGTTGCTGTAACTTCGTTGTACATAAGTATCTCAGGTATTTTCATGTCACACTATAATTACATGGTATCTCAGATCATGAAATATCTGGTGAAATTTCAGATATCTTGAAATATCTTTTAAACTTATCATTAGTTGGAAATTATGGTACCTATGACCAGGGAGCCCTGGTGGCACAGTGTTTAATCACTTGGCTGCTAACCGAAAGGTTGGCTATTCGAACCCACCAGCAGCTCCACGGGAAAAAGATGTGGCAGTCTGCTTCTGCAAAAATTACAGCCTTGGCAACACTATGGGGCAGTTCTACGCTGTTCTATAGGGTCGTTATGAATCAGAATTATCCCTAGGCCTAGTTATTTGCTATGGGAATACACATAAATATTGTATCGCAAACTGCCATTTTAATGTTTCAATAAAACTAATTTCCTTTGTAGCCTTCTGCATTTTATTTTATTAGCGTAAATGCATTTTCCCTACCCTAGGCTTCATCAGATGGCCAAAGGGACCCATGGGACAAAACATTTAAGAACGTATTTGCTAAGTCTTTCCGATTTGAGGAATTGTGGCTCTCATAACTGTGTTGATAGTTGCCACTGAGTTGACTTTGACTCATGGTGACCTTACGCATAACAGAATGAGATGTTGCCCTGTCCTGTCCCATCTTCATGATTGTTGGTACGTTTGAGTGCACTGTTGATGTTGTTGTGTTGTGCCTTTCAACTTAGGTGGGCCATCTTCCAGCGCTATATTGGATAACATTCTGTTGTGGTCGGTAAGGTTTTCCTTGGCTGATTTTTGGAGGTAGATCTCTAGGCCTTTTTTAGTAGTCTGCTCAGTCTGGAAACTCGTCTGAAACCTGTCCACCATGAGTGATCCTGCTGGTATTTGAAATACCAGTGGCATGGCTTTCAGCATGATAGCAACATGCAAGCCACCACAGTGTGACAAACTGACAGGCGGGTGGTGGGCTCCCGTAACTGTAAACAGACCTATATCTTAATGAAAGTAGACAGGAAAAGCAAGCCTAAAAGTACAAATGGTGACCTGATTTTGGATCATCTAAGGTATTTCTAGGAAGTCCAGGTGGCACTGTGGTTAAAGTGCTCAGCTGCTAACTGAAAGGTTGGCTGTTCAAACCCCCCAGCTGCTCAGTAGAAGAAAGATGTGGCAATCTGCTTTCATAAAGATTTACAGCCTTGGGAACCCTATAGAGAAATTCTGCTCTGTCCTATAGGGTCACTATGAGTTGGAATTGACTCAATGGCAATATTTATTTATTTAGAGATATTTCTAGTTACCAACGTACTCAGGTTGGCAAGAGGATTTGTTTACTTGTTTGAACCCGGCTGACAAGCTAAGGGTCATACGGTTTGGGTCTTGAGAGACATTACACAATATGAGCAACCCACAAGTAAGTGCCTACATTTACAGTTTTTCACCCTGACCAAACTTCCTCTTCTATCATTTCAAGAACATGACAAACAAATAAAACCAAGAAATAGCCATGCTTGTAAGCTGAGTTCAAAGAACACTGGTTTGTACAAGCAAACCCAACTCAAAACCAAACCCATTGCTGTTGAGTCGATTCCAACTTATAGTGACCCTATAGACCAGAGTAGAACTGCCCACAGTGTTTCCAAGGCTGTAAATCTTTCCGGAAACAGACTGCCACATCTTTCTCACATGGAGCAGCTAGTGGGTTCGAACTGCTAACCTTTCGGTTACCAGCAGAGTGCTTAACCACTACGCCACCAGAGCCCCTCATTAAAGCAAACAGATACGATGAAATACACACACACAAACACATACTCAAAGCCAAACATTAAATGTTAAGCTCTTTGGGAGAGGTGGGTCACTTAATTATTTATTCTTTTTTGAAGATAATGTGCTTGAAGTTCTGGTGACAGTGGAGTGAATAAACACTGAGTTGTTTTGTTTCATTTTGCTATAAAAAATGTTAATTGCCTAGAAAAAAAAAAAACCAGTGGAAACAATGAAGATTGATCAAAGTGAAGGCATAATGCCTATGTTTTATTTAGTACAAAGGGTAGTGGAAAAGTGCCACATCAGAAGGCATCAGAGTGTATTGGGCAAGAGCCTAGATTTTAGCCCTTGAGAGACATAAGTTCCAGCTCAGTGACATTAACAAGCTTCGAGCTTGTGTGCCCCTCAGTTTCTTCATCTGTAAAATAGGATCGTGCCTGCCTCATTGGCACTTCTGAAAATTAAATGATACTACAGCCAGCAAGAAAGAATTGAGAAAGCTTGATGAGAGAAACTTATCCCAAAATTCTTCAAAACCAAGGGATTCCTGAAAAGAAAAAAATTAGATTGATGGATAAACAGAGGGATGGGTAAAAAAAAGAAAAAAAGATTTCCTTTTTTTTTTTCTTTTCAGAGGGATGGGTAGATACGTGATAAAGCAAGCTGTAATAGCTAGTCAAAAATGGGTTAGAATGCTCACTGTAAAATCTTTCCTTTTTTTTTTGTATTTGTGTGTGTTTAAAAGCTTTCTAATGGGAAGAAAGAAAAAACAAAACTAAACTAAAGGCTTTTCTGTAGCAGTGAGAAGCTTTGGAAATTTCTGTGGTGTCCATCAGCCCAGCATATGAGGAACAAGTTTCTTGCACTCTACTGTGTAGTTGGAGTTCAGGATACAGTTTAGAGTAGGTCAAACCAAGACTAAACCCATTGCCAGTGAGTGGATTCCAACTCACAGTGACCCTATAGGACAGGGTAGAACTGCCCCATAGGGTTTCCAGGGAGCAGCTGGTAGATTTGAACTGCAGACCTCTTGGTTAGCAGCCGAGGTCTTATCCACTGCGCCACCAGGGCTCCTATAGGACAGGGTACCAACAACAACAACAAAACAAAATTAAACCCATTGCCACCAAGTTGATTCTGACTCATAACAACCCTACAGGACAGAGTAGAACTGCCCCATAGAATTTTGAAGGAGGGTCTGGTGGATTTAAAGGGCCGACCTTTTGGTTAACAGCCATAGCACTTAACCACTACACCACCAGGGTTTCCATAGGACAGGGTGAAGTGGTAGAACTGGGTAAATCCAAGAAATTCTGTTTCCACGCACTTTGGACTTGAGCCCACATTCATTTGTAAACCGTGATAACTTGGCCTGCCTTTTAGGACTAAATTCAATGTCCTTGACATTATAATTAGTAAATGATCATCACCAAAAGGACATTAAAGTTAATTTAACCAAAAACCTTCATTTTACAGATGGGAATCAGAAGCTCAGAGAGGAAAAGCGATTTCCTCAAGTTTACATAGCTGATTAATTGTACAACTAGGAAACAATTTCAGTCTTCAGTGTTCCAGTTCAGTAATCTGTCCACTGTACTATTTTCCTCCTGAGGGATATTCCTTACACCACATAAAATTACATCAACCAACGACAAGACAGTCGGGTATTAAGACAGGGAGCAAAAGCCCTGAGAGCAGAGGATGCCTGTTTGAGAAAAAGCGAAGAGACTGGTGTGGTTAGAGGAGAAGCAAGTAAAACAGAAATAGGCCATGCTATTTTATAAGGGAGGTAACAGGGGGTTGAGTGTGGAACCTAGAGGCTTAGTAAGACAGAGAACAGAGGGTCCCCAAAATCTGCAAACAAAGTAACAAGAAATGGGCCAGGGCACAGAAACAAAGCCATTCCCCAGAGCAAGGGGGCAGAGTATCTAAAAATAGCCCGCAAACTTCTTTAAAGTTGCCTTTCAGAAACTGCTGGAGAAAACCAGGCCCAGGGACATGTGCAGAACATCCACCTGTGACCACTGTGTGACCTTCAACCAGGGGCAGTGAGGGGCTACAGCTCCAGCCAGGGAATCAAACCCGGGGAGCAGGAGACTGCGCAGGTGCGACACCCCATAATAAGTCCTGCTACGAATCCCAGAGGTCTCCAGGACAGGAGCCATCTTGGAAAGCTACTGTGCACACACCTTAGTTAACATATCCCCGCCTGTGTCAATGAATAAACATGAATCTTTTCCTGCCCAAGAACTTTTAAAAACTCAGGCTCGTCTTTTGTTCCGTGAGATGAGGGTAAGCGTTGCTCTACGCCCTCCTCGTCTCTGCTTGCAAGCCTCTTCAATAAAACTTTGCTTATGTGGAAAACTATGTGATTTACCTGCTCATTCTTGACCAATGAGAGGCAAGAACCTTATTCAGGTTAACAGTATCACCCATAATTCATACGCAAAATGCAAACACCCCGGCAACAGACAGTGCAGGAGGGGAGTGGTAGCTTTCTCTCTCCTGCAGCATTGCTGCTCTGCCCGCTCCAGTCCTGCCGTCTGTCCTAAATTCCATAGGATCAGGGGACTTTGGGGCAGCCAGGCTTGAGCTCTGCAGAGATCTTGGGCCTGAGAAGCACCACAGTTTTTCAGTTGTGGACTGGGGCTTGAGAACAATGGGAGCAGGTACAGCAGCAGCCCCTTGGCAACCCACTTCTTGCCATTTCTCGTTTGAAGAGACTTGGGCAAAGAAGTCCTGGTGGTATGATGGTTAAGTGCTCAGGTGCTAACCAAAAGGTTGGCAGTTTGAACCCATCCAGTGACTTTTTGGGAGAAAGACCTGGTGATCTCCTTCCGTAAGGATTACAGCCTAAGAAGCCCTATGGCGTCGTTCTACTCTCTTACATGGTGTTGCTATAAGTTGGAATCAATTCAACGGTTACCCGACAACAACAGGGAAAAGAAGAAGTTCCCCCACCTCCAGGGATATGACTGAGATTTCAAGGCCTGCTCCCCCACACATTCCCTAGTGAAGTACCCACTGTTGGCGGTGGGGGCAGAATTCCAAATTCTTGCCTAACATGCTCAGGCGAGATCAGAAATCTTTCCCTCCCTGGGAATCACCTAAATGTTTAGCAACTTAGCACAAAGGGGTTCAGAAACTGGAGAAGGCAGGCTCTGCTTTCTAAGTGGCCTGCTCTCATTGGGCCACTTCCCTGGCTAACCCCCACACATATCATCCTCCTCCTTGTCTCCTAGCAAATTGAGCCACAGAGGTTTCTTTGTTATTGTTCAATGTATCAGTTGTTGTGGCCATGTGAGGCTGGGCCTCCTTACCAGTTGCAGTGAAACTTGATAATCACACATACCCTGAAGAACCTAATGTAGCAAAAAACTTTGCACCAAGAAGTTACAGTTGCATGAACTTGAGGCCTGATATTACTGCTTTTATAAAAACATGAAGCAACGTAAGATTTTGGAGTGTCTTTACTGCCATCAGAGAAAGCTCTGGAATTGGTGGGCGAGGAGCCAACAGAGAATTGATGGATACTTTAAAAACAAATCTATAAACAGGTTTATTGAAGTATAATTTCTGTACCAGAAAATTCTTTTATTTTAAGCGTACCATTTAATGGTTTGCAGTAAATTTACAGAACTGTGCAACCCTCCCCACCATCCAGTTTTAGAACATTTTCATCATCCCCAAGGGATCCTTCCTGCTCATTTGCCGTCACTCCTCATTGCCACGCCTGGCCCCTGGCAACCACCAATCTACTTTCTGTCTTTTCTGACCGTTTCCATGAAAATGGCTAGATATGTTCTTAAGAGTAGGTAATCGTACATCTGTAACTCACTCATTCAATCAATTCCCTGATAAGTATACATGAAGCATTTGTCATGGGCCAGGCACTCTGACCGGTGCTTTCCCTAAAGTGAACAACACAGCGTATGTCCAGACAGCTGGTAAGGCAGGAACTTAGTTAAAAATAATAAAAGGGGATGGGCTGTGAAAGGGAGGCTCAGGGCTGCTGCCTGAGGGCCATTACGTGGAACTCGTCACCTAGTCTGAAGAAATCGCGGGAGACCTCCTGAAGGAAGTGAAATCTGGGCTGAAAACCGAAGGGTAAGCTAGAGTGAAGCAGGAGATGAGGAGGGAGAGGACACTCTAGGGCAGGGAACTGCTTTATGAAGGCCCAGTGTATGACAGAGTGTGAGCAAGTTTGACAACGCTGGAGCACAGGTGTGTGAGAATGACCCTGGAGAAGGGTCATGAATGGCCGTGGTTTAGAGATTGTGTTGCATCTTGAGGGGACAAGTGTCTGAAGGGCTTTAGGTAGGGTTGGTTGTGGAGTCCCTGAGTGGTGCCAAAGGTTAGCATGTTCTGCTGCTAACTTAAAGGTTGGAGGTTAAAGCCCACCCAAAGTTGCCTTGGAAGAAAGGCTTGGCAATCTAATTCTGAAAAAAAGCTATCGAAAACCCTGTGGAGCACAGTTCAATTGTGACACACGTGGGGACACACAGGATGCTGACTCCATGGCAACTAGTTTGGCTTTTTTTTTTTTTGGTTGTAAAGCAGTGGCGTTAAAAATAGATTGGAGCAAAGCAAGAATGCTGACAGAGCGACCTGCTGGGAAGCTGCTGGAATAACTCAGGGAGAGACGTGGCTAGGAGGCAGCAAAGCCCAGTGGTCAAAAGCCTTGTTGCCTGCCTGAGATGGCTTGATCTATGAGGTGTTTAATTGTGAAAATTACTTACCTTTCCTAAACCTCTCATCTGCAAATTCTCTCTCTGTGAGCTGGGGAGAATAATAGTACCCTCCTTGTAGGATTGTTATTGGGAGAAAAGCTCCTACAGCATTTTACACAGTGCCTGGTGAAAACACCATGCTCAGCAAATAGAGCTATTGAAGAGCAGGGGCCTATCAAGCAAGGCTGAATTTCTCTCAGCTCAAAAAGTATTTATTGATCACCTACGATGTGTTAAGGGCTGTGACTAGAGATGAAGACGTTACTCCTGAACTTGGGCCATTTTAATTGAGCAGGGGTTCTTAACCTCTTTGAACTGTGGGCTCTGCTGGCTGCCTGGTGAAGCTCATAGACTTCTCAGCATCACGTTTTCAAAGCATAAAATAAAATACATAAAAGCTCCTTAGTGCTTCTCACGTGTAGCCAAAGTGAAGAACCACTATTCCAAATGTCTGACATTGTGGGAGAAAGCCTTTGAAGTATTCTTAAATAGCTTTTCAAGTAGAATAATTCATTCGACAGTTATTTACTGAGCAACTACTATATGCCAGGCCCTAGAGATACAGCAGGAACTAAGACAAAGTCCCTGCCCTCAGGAACTTGATGAGGGGGGGCAGGCAATAGACAGATAAACAAGGAAATAGTATTTCAGAGGATGGCGAGGGCTGTGGAAAAAATAAAGCCGGTCCATAGAATAGATGATGACTTGGGGGCGTCATTTTACAAAGAGGAGGTCAGGGAAGGTATCTCTAAGGAGAAGACATTTGAACAGTGTAAAAACAGAGTGGGGGCAGTGTCTGACTTCCTCTAACTTCACAAGGGGGAAGGAGAATCAAGATCAACAGCCCAAGGCTGGTTCCTATGAGGCAGAGATCAGATATGCCTCCTCTCTCCTCCTTCTTTACCAATTCTGACATCATCCACCCCTTCCACGGCATGTCTACTTTGCTGGGCTCGATAATTCATTGCAGTGGCCACACAGAACTCACAGATGATACTCACGATTATGGGGTTCATTAGGGAAGTAACAGGTTACAATTCAGGCTCAGGAACACTCAGGATACTCTCTCTCTCTCTCTCTCTCTCTCGGTTTGCTAGTTCCAGGGATCCTGGGTCCAAAGGACCTGCTCTCTGCTTCTGGATGTTCATCCTTGGTGGTGGTGGGATCCTCTCTCTCCCACCTCTGGGATGGCTCACCTCAAGCCCAGCAGGATGGCAAAAGTGACCAATCCCTTTGGTGGGCCACAATTACCCTGCCTGTAGAGTCCTGCCCAATCACTTGGATGGGAGTTAGAAGACCACGGCAAGAAAGGCCACACAACAGTGACCCGTTGCATCGCAAATGATAAAAGCAAGTTGGACAATGAACATTCCAGGTGGAGTGCAAAAACCCTGAAACTGGAACAAGTTTTGAATACCTGAGCTACAGCAAGAAGCTGTTATAGCTGGAGCATGGGGGCAAGAAGGTGTGCCTCACAGAAGGAGATGAGGGTGGAGAGGCAGACAGAACAGGTTTATAGACCATCATGAGAATTGGATACTTTGTTTTAAGAATTATGGAACACTATTTTTTTTTACTGGGGGACGTTAACAAGATCTCTCTGGCTGCAGTGTTGAGAATAGACAAGAGCAGAAGCAGGGGAGCCCTTAATGGCAGCTATTGTAACCAGGTGAGAGGCAATAGTGGCTTGGACTACAGTGGCTTCAGTGGAGGTGGTTAAGTGCCCAGATTATAGACACACGTTGGAGGGAGAGCAGAGAGCCTGGTAACAGGGTGAGTAAACAAACGCTCAGGATGCTGCGCTATCAACTCTTCACAGAGCTCGTTTATGCTTGTTGACAATTCAGCTTTCACAGGGGGAAGTCTTCTGCTGGGGCGGGGCACTGTCAGCTGGTTATTTTTCAGAATGACTATGGATGTACCCAATTTCCTGGAAATTTGCTGTTGCCACTGCTTTATCCGTCACTATATGCTTCTGTTTGCCAGGGAAGCGATCTCTGTATGGGCTGCCTTTCAGTGTATGTTGTGGCTCACCTTTGCTGTGTGAGCTCTTCCTGGCTGATTAAATATCATAGACTTGTTTGTTTCATCTTGTCCTATTATTTTTTCCCAAAGAGCTAAAATGTAATTGGAGTATAATTTACATACGTAAAATGCACAATGTTTAACATAGTTTAAAGTGTACACATACGACATCTACACCAGAAACAAGATTAGAACATTCCCACAGCCCAAGAAAGTTTCCCCATACCCCTTTTGAGTCAATTCCTTCCATCCTCATGCCCCTGCCACACACCTCCCAGACAACCTCTGTTCTAATTTCTATCACCATAGATTTTTGTTGTTGTTAGCGGTTGTCAAGTTGACTCCGACTCAAGGCAACATTATATACAACAGAACGACATGTTGCCCAGTCCTGAATCATCCTCAAAATTGCCAGCATGTTCGAGTCCATTGCAGTGGATATTGGGCCAATCCATCTCACCGAGGGTCTCCCACAACCTTATTGGCCCTCTACTTCACCAGTCATGATGAACTCCTCCAGCAATTGATCCCTCCCGATACTGTGTCCTAAGTAAGCCGGTCAGACAATGTTCAATTGCGATCCATAAGGTTTTCACTGGCTAGTTTTTGGAAGTAGATCACCAGGCCTATCTTCCTAGTCTGTCTTAGCCTGGAAGCTCTGCTGAAACCTGTATACTATTGGTGAACCTGATGGTATAAAAAAAAAAAAAATTTTTTTTTTTAGTGTTTTTTTTTTTTTTTCCAGCTCCATAAAAACCCACTGCCGTTGAGTCGATTCTGACTCATAGCGACCCTATAGGACAGAGTAGAGCTGCCCCACAGAGTTTGCAAGGAGCACCAGGCAGATTCAAACTGCCGACCTTTTGGTTAGCAGCCGTGGCACTTTACCACTATGCCACCAGAGTTTCCTCCAGCACCATAAAAAAAAAAAAACAAAAACATAGCAACATGCAAATCACCCCAGTACAACAAACTGAGAGATAGGTGGTGGCCCTCATAGACTAGCTTCGTGTATTCTTGAACTTGTTATAAAAAAATCATTAGTATTTTTTTTTTTTTTTTGCATCTGGCTTCTTTCATTTAACATATTTTTGAGATTCATCTATGTTGTTGGCTGTGTTAGGAGTTTGTTCCTTGGATGAATATACCACAATTTCTTTATCTTTTCATCACTTGAAGGACATCTGGGCTGCTTTCAACTTGGGTCCATTATGATTAAAGCTGCAATGAACATTTGGTACATGTCTTAAGACTTACACACACATGCACACACACATTTTATTGTACTTTAGATGAAGGTTTACAGAACAAACTAGTTTTTCACTAAACAGTACACATACTGTTTTATGCCATTGGTTAACAAGCCCATAACAGGTCAACACTTTGCCTTCTCAACCTTGGGTTCCCTATTACCAGCTTTCCTGCCCTCCCCTGCCTTCTAGTCCTCGCCCCTGGACTGGTGTGCCCCTTTAGTCTCGTTTTGCTTTATGGGCCTGTCCGATCTGTGGCTGAAGGGTGAACCTCGGGAATGACTTCATTACTGAGCTAAAAGGGTGTCCGGAGACCATACTGTCAGGGTTTCTCCAGTCTCTGTCAGGCCAGCAAGACTTACACATATTTTAATTCTCTGAGTAAATACCTAGCAGTGGAATTGCTTGGCAATTAGATAGATGCACGGTAAACTTCACAAGAGTTTTGTTTTCAATTTAGTTTTCATGCATGGGGACACACAAAACCTTGCCAACTAGATACATTCATTTAAGAGCTTTCATCATCAGGCCTTAGCAGGAAGACAATACGTGATGATAAAGATAAGAAGGGTGATGAAGAGGAGGAGGAGAGGACAGTAACGATGATATGAAGTCAGAACTACTGATTTTGATAAAAGTGTTACAAGTATGGTGCTTTATTCACGTGAGTACCTTTCTTCTGTTTTGTGGAAATTTCAAATAAATGTATTTCAAGAAGAAAAACTGGATCTTTTGTGATTTTGTTTTACCTCCTTGTAATCCCGTGCTCTCTGGGATTCCCCTGAAATTTCAGTGAATGATTTCTGTGAAAGCCGGGGTATAATATTCAACTTGGTAGAAGTGGGCACCCTCTTGTGGACAATAGGAGTACCAAAGAAAGGTAGATTTCATTCCCCCCAAACCAAATCCACTGCCATTGAGTCGATTTCGACTCATAGCAACTCTATAGGACAGAGTAGAACTGCCCAATAGGGCTTACAGGGCAAAGTCTTAGGGAAGCAGACTGTCACATCTTTCTCCTGCAGAGCGGCTTGTGGGTTCGAACCGCTGAGCTTTTAGTTAGCAGCCAAGCCCTTTAACCACTGAGTCACCAGAGTTCCTAGATTTCAATCTGGAAGTATAAATGTCTTAAACACGGAAGCACTGAATCCCTAGAAGTAAATCATAAAAGCAAATAAAATCTTAGAAGCAGATGGTAAATTTATTCCAGACATCATTTAAAAAAAAATCATAAAACATTTCAAATCTGAGTTCCTGATAAGAATTTAAGGTCTTTCATGAAAACAGCATTAGCATGCTGGGCATTCTTAAAAAGACCATGTAGAGATACACATCAAGAGAAATAAACCAAATGCAAATCAAAACAACAATGAGATACTATCTCACCCTGGCATTACTGGCACTAATCAAAAAAACAGAAAATAACAAATGTTGGAGGGGTTGCCGGGAGATTGAAACTCATGCACTGCTGGTGGGAATATAAAATGGTAAAACCACTATCGAAAATAATATGATGCCTCCTTAAAAAGCTAGAAATAGAAATACCACATGAACCGGCAACCCCACTCCTAGGAATACAAATAGACAGATGCACACCCATGTTCATTGCAGCATGGTTCACAATAGCAAAAAGATGAAAAAACCTAAGTGTCTGT
This sequence comes from Loxodonta africana, assembly GCF_030014295.1. NCBI lineage: Eukaryota > Metazoa > Chordata > Mammalia > Proboscidea > Elephantidae > Loxodonta > Loxodonta africana. The sequence continues at coordinate 109,916,488 of NC_087342.1, forward strand.
CAACAGGTGAATGGATAACAAATTACGGTACGTACACACAATGGAATACTACTATGAAACAGTAAAGAACAATGATGAATCTGAAAAACATCTCACAACATGGATGGCCCTGGAGGGCATTATGCCGAGTGAAATAAGTCAATCACAAAAGGACAAGTATTGTATGAGACCACTATTATAGAAACTTATGAAAAGGTTTACACACAAAAAGAAACAATCTTTCTTTGATGGTTGTGAGGGAGGGGAGAAGGGATGGGGAGGGAAAAACACTAAATAGACAATTGATAAGTGGTAACTTTGGTGAAGGGTAAGACAGTACACAATACTGGGGAAGCCAGCACAACTTGACCAAGACAAGGTGATGGAAGCTTCATAGATACATCTAAACTCCCTGAGGGCTGGGGACCATGGTCTTGAGCAACATCTAGCTCAATTGGTATAACATAGTTTATAAAGAAAGTGTTCAATTTCTACTTTGATGAGTGGCGTCTGGAGTCTTAAAAGCTTGTGAGCAGCCATCTAAGATACTACACTGATCCCACCCCATCTGGAACAAAGGAGAATGAAAGAAACCAAAAACACAAGGGAAAGATTAGCCCAACGGACTAGCGGACCACAACTACCACAGCCTCCACCATACTGAGTCCAGCACAACTAGATGGTGCCCAGCTACCACCACCAACTGCTCTGACAGGGATCACAATAGAAGGTCCTTGACAGAGCTGGAGAAAAATGTAGAACAAAATTCTAACTTGCAAAAAAGACCAGACTTACAGATCTGACAGAGACTGAAGAAACCTCTAGAGCATGGTCCCTGGACACCCTTTTAGCTCAGTACTGAAGTCACTCCTGAGGTTCACCTTTCAGCCAAAGATTAGACAGGCCCCTAAAACAAAACGAGACTAAATGGGCACACCACTCCAGGGACAAGGAAGAGAAGGCAGGAGGGGACAGGAAAGCTGGTAATGGGGAACCCAAGGTCAAGAAAGGAGAGTGTTGACATGTCGTGGGATTGGCAACCAATGTCACAGAACGATATATGTATTGTTTAATAAGGAACTAATTTGCTCTGTAAACCTTCATCGAAAGCACAATAAAAAAAAGAAAAAAGAAAAAGGATTCATGCCTAGCTTACAAGTCTTGGTAAAACCGCCTCCCCCCCCCACAAAAAAGCAAGAGCATAATGATAATGGAGACTTCATTCTTCTGTATCTTCTTTTTGTAAGCAAACCTTCATACTACCCCAGTTTCAATATTCAGTTAGAATAATTATCTCTAAATTATATAGTAATTACATTTAGTTTTAATTATGATTCCTTGTTGTTGTTAGTTGCTGTCCAGTTGATTCTGACTCATGGTGACTCCGTGTGTACAGAGTAGAACTGCTCCACAAGGTTTTCAAGGCTGTGTCCTTTCAGAAACAGATTGCCAGGCCTGTCTTCTGAGGCACCTCTGGGTAGGTTCAACCTGTCAACCTTTTGTTTAGTAGTTGAGCGCAAAGGTGTGTGGAGGGAGTTAGAGGTGGGCATTTGCCCCGGGGCGAAAGTCCAAAGGGGCGCCAGATGAGGCCATGGGGTGTGCAAAATTAGAGATTTTCCCTGGGCGCTCATTACCCCAGCTTAGCCACTGGTTGAGTGCTTAACCATTCCGGCCACCCAGGGATTCCAAATGAATCAAATCTATTTTTGATCCTTGTTTGTAATGTAATTGCATTGATGGGCAACTAGTTAGGCCTGGTTGTTCTTCTTATTCATAGTCTAGCTAGTTAGCAAAGACAATGTTCTGAAAATTTGGTGGCACAGTGGTTAAAGCATTTGACTGCTAACCAAAACGTTGGCGGTTCGAAAATACCAGAGGCTCCAAGTGAGAAAGATGTGACAGTTTGCTTCCATAAAGATTTATAGCCTTGGAAATCTTATGGTGTCACTATGAGTCAGAAGGAGCCCTGGTGGCGTGGTGGTTAAGAGATTAAGAGACTGGGTGCTAACCAAAAGCCTGGCAGTTGGAATCCACCAGCTGCTCCTTGGAAACCCTGTGGGACAGTTCTACTCTGTCCTAGAGGGTCGCTATGCATCGGAATCAACTCGATGGCAGTGGGTTTGGGTTTTGTTTTGCATGCCTTTGTACAGGAGACTACATGTCAAATTCCTTGGTTTTAATTATTACTTCCTAGGAGTTTTAAGTGTTGCAAAAGAAGAGAGAAGACCGTGCCATTGAGCAAAGATTCTTTAATGGTGAACTTCCAGGAACTGAGATAGACAATAAAGGACATGTTATGGAGCCAAACTCATTGCCATCGAGTCAATTCCAGCTCAGCAGGCCTGAATAGAGTGCCTCAAATCATATCCCAAAGATGAAAGAGTCAGGGGGATGGGGCACATAGGCCACAGGCTGTGGCATCAGACAGACATGAGTCCAAGACCTGGCTACCACTCACTGTGTGATCTCGTACACATTGTTACTCTTTCTCTATCAACGTTTTCTGATCCATAACATGTGGATTATGGTGACAGTAAAAATGCCAAGGGCTTGAGTGAAAGTTAAGTCATGCAATGATGTTAAATACCTGCCTCCATTTTGATATATAGCATGTAGGTAACAAAAGTTGACTTGCTTTGCCCCTTGAGACCTGCCATGTTCATAACTCATTGGAGTTCTTATCCCATTGGAAGAGTATGCTATAGGAAGCTTCCATCTTGTCGCTCTTGCAAAATGTGTTATTGCACGTGCCACAACATTAAAGGAAGAGGCGGAGGGTGGGCATGGCTTTGCTATTCCATTAGTCCTAGTATTCCTCATTTTTGTGTTGCCTTTTGTAAGCTACCAACCAAAGTACATTTACTTTGTTTGCCTCTCGGAGTTAATTCCTGCATTCTTTGGGTCTTTGATGTGAAGTGGTTAAGAGCTTAGCTACTAACCAAAAGGTTGGCAGTTCAAATCCACCAGCTGCTCCTTGGAAACCCTATGGGGTAGTTCTACTCTGTCCTATAAGGTCGCTATGAATTGGAATCAATTTGATGGCAACTGGTTTTTTTTGTTTTTTTTTTTTTAGGGTCTTTGGTAAAAGGATTTCAAGCTGCTTCACCTTCCTGGGAGATGCTTTCAGAGGGTGGGGTAATTGGGAATCATTAGTAATTACCAAAAACCAACCAACCAACCAAACAAAAAAACAACTCAATACACTTTGACTTAGCAATTTTACTTTTTGGAATTCGTTCTAAGGTAATAAGCCGAGGTACATACAATCGGAAATGTAAGGCTATCAATTGTAGCATTGCCTGTGATAAGCAAAATCAACTGGCAACAGCCTCTAGATTCACAACACAGATGACGTTAGTTAAATTTAGTATACCCATTCAGTGGGGTTAGATGCAGCCATTGTTGAAGAGTATCTATTGACTAGGGGGCACATTTACAACTCAGGTCATAAACCTAATGTAGCTAGCATTTTTAAGGAGAAAAATAAACATGGGAAAAATCTACACCAAGATGCTAAACCTGTTGCTTTGGGGTCGATTCCAACTCATAGCAACCCTATAGAACAAAGTAGAACTGCACCACAGGGTTTCCAAGGAAGCACTGGTGAATTTGAACTGCTGACCTTTTAGTTAGCAGCCTGGACTGTGAACCACTGTACCACCAGGGCTCCACCAAGATGCTAGCAGAGGTTATTTGGGTTGTCTTGGGCAGTGGGATTAAGGTTAGTGATTTAGCTCCAGTTTTTTGCTTTGAATAACTATTCATTGTGAATAAAGGAAAAGGTAATTTTTTTAAAACTGAGGCATCTGAGGACCCTAAGTGTTTTGTTTCTGGCAGGGCTCTGAATTGGTGCAAGTCCCAGCGAGAGAGGACTGAACCGTGATGAGCGCTCTCGAGAAAGATAATTTAGGAAAAACAGGTGATGTTCCAGTTCAATAACTCCTTGTAAGCACTAGTGGTCAAAATTTAAGCGGATAAAAAATTATTTTATCATAAAATGTGCATATACAAATGAGAAAAACCCAGAAGGAAACAGGCTGCATGTCAACAGTGGGTAGTAGGATTAATGGTGATATTTCTTTTCTTCTTTATCTAATTTGCATTTAAAATTTGTAAAAAATATTCCATAATGGACTTATTTTAATTTTATAAATTTTTTTTCCTGATCCAGTAAATCAAGAGAATGAACTCTCAAGAAAAGTTAAATTTATAGGCCTTGAGGACAAGCAGGAAACCCTGGTGGTGTAGTGGTTAAGAGCTTGGCTGCTAACCATAAAGGTTGACAGTTCAAGTCCACCGGGCACTCCTTAGAAACTGTAAGGGGCAGTTCTGCTCTGTCCTATAGGGTTGATACGAGTCAGAATCAATTCAATTACAACGGGTTTTTGTTGAGGACTAGCAATGTGATTTCCCTGTCAGCGTTCAGCAGGGGTCAAGTTCATATTGGCAACTGGGTCCAATTAACCTGGATGCTTAATATGTCAAACTGGATAATCTGTGCTACTCATGCTCCTTCTTAAGGTCAATAGTTTAAAAATTGGTAGCACATTGAATTGTAAAATAAATAAAATAAAGCTGGTGGCAGAGGAATTGTTTTCAGATTTGAGAAGAAAACATTTCTGTTTCTTCAGGAAAATAGCCAGCACTAAGCCCCAGGATGAGAACAAAGGAGCTTTTATAAACACAAAGCCAAACAGCAATTGCTTTTTTGTTCAGTGACCAGGCTCCCTGGATCCACCCTTGGCATTGGTCCCTCACACAGCCCGGGACAGGGGACAGGGACTTGTTAATTATGTTGGGATGTGTGGTCATCGGCAAGAAGCTTCAGAAGATGTTGTTTTCATCTGCTCAGCCACCGAATGGGTCCAGATACAAACCAGATGACTGGATCTTCTCTAAAACATGCTGACCTTTGAGGCTGCCATTCTTTTGACCTAGTAATAAAAGAAGCACGGCAAGTCTCGTTGTTGTTGTTAGTTGCCGTCTAGCCAATTTCAACTCACGGGAATCCCATGGATGCAGAGTAGAACTGCCCCCTAGGGCTTTCAAGGGTGTGGTCTTTCGGAAGCAGATCACCTGTGTCCCAAGGTGCCTCTGGGTGGGTTAGAACTACCAACCTTTCGGCTAGTACTCAAGCACTTAACCATATGCGCCAGCCAGGGGAAGCCTGAAGGTCTCATAAGCTCCATATTAAAAATGAAGAAATCAAAACAAGTTCAGTGTTACGTCCAACGTCTTCTGGTACATCAGTGGGAGAGGTGGAGCGTGGACCCCAGGGTTTCTAACTTTAATTTTCAATCAGCTTTATTGAGGTATAACTTTCATGCAATAAAATTCACCAGTTTTAAGTGTAAATTCAATGAGACTTGACAAATACGTACAGTTTTATAACCACCACCATCACCCCCAAGAGCTTTCTCTCGCCCGTTGTAATCAGTCCCTTCTCTTCAGTTCCTGGCCTCTGGCTGCCATGGATCTGCTTTCTTTTACTACAGTTTTGCCATTTTTAATATTTCATGTAAATGGAATCACACAGTAAGTATATGGGCATGTGTCTGGCTTCGTTCACTTAGTATTATGCTTTTGAGACTTATCCATGTTATTACATGTATCAGTAGTTGATTTCTTTTTATTGCAGGGTAGTGCCAACGACTGCTGTCAAGTTGATTCCAGCTCATGGTGACCCTATGTGTGTCAAAGCAGAACTGTGCACCACAGAATTTTCTATGGCTGATTTTTCAGAAGTAGTCTATTATGAGTAGCAGTGTTTTACATATGTATACCACAGTATGTTTATCTTTTCACCAATTCATGGACTCTTTACTTTGGGACCTACTGAAATGCTGGTAGATGCTTGCTTCACCTCTGCTCTAAGGTCCGTGGGCGCAGGACAGTGTCTGTCTGGCTCACTACTGGGTGTCATACAATGGCTGGCACTGAAGAAGCACTTACTAAAAATTTGATAGATGAATGTATGAATGAACAAATGAATGAATGAACACAGGTAGCAGTATATTGATCCAGCTAATGAACGAAGAATGAAAACTGTCCCGGGTAGGAAAGGGCATCATTAATTAATTTTGATATTTTGATATTTTTCAGGTTCTGGGCACTTAATCCCTCCAAGACAGCACGGTCTTTTGTAAAATCAGGGCAGCAATTCCTACTGTATAGATTGTTATCAGAATTAAATGAGATAGCATATGCCAATAAAGCACTTAACACGGTGCCTGCCAAGTAATTAGCACCTAAGAAGTCATCTTCTTGGTAAAATAATCACTGTTGTTTGAATCAGAAAAAAATTACAGTCATAGTAGGCAACTTTGTAGGTGGTTAGAAAACAGCCGTTCCCAGAAATTCAACTGAAAAATTAGTTTTCTTCCTTTCTTGGCTATAAGGAGTCATTGAGTCCAGCCATTCACAGGCCATCAGCGACCAGCATTCTTACCTGCAAAGCTGCCCCATTAACATGTGATAAAATACGTGGCACTATTTTAAAAAGTGCCTGCCTCTCTACTTCCCACTCCTACCACTGGTAATTAGAAAAAAAAAATTAGAAGATGAACTTATATTTAAAAATTTGATTCAGCCCGAGCTGACCTGCTAATAATTCAGGAAGCCTCCTTAGTCAGCCCATTACATTTGATCAACGACCCCGAACATTTCCAATAATGTCCTCACATTGCCTTTCCTCCTGTTAGCTCCCTCTTGTGCTTACTCAGATCCCTGTCCAAGTGTCAGATAACGCGATTGGCCCTGAACAGAACCGCTGGCTGCTTGCATAAAAGAATCAGCTGTACCCCAAACAATTTCGTGGTTTATTCAAAAGGAAATGGGATTACAAATCCCATTTGTCTTCTAAGAGGGCAGAACCTCCCGTTTTCTGGGTAAAGTTATATGTGTGATTTACCATCATCTTGCCTCCATTAAATAACCTCAAAATCGGACAACTTCTCCTGGGACAAAGAAAAATCCCCAAACTGAGCCCTGCCCCACCCACTCTTTCTCCAACACCACCTCTTCCTGGAGAATTTCATCAGTCTGTGGTTGTCTCTTCTCCAGACTGTAGCTTTGGCATTGTTCTCTATGACTAACACTGTCTCACTCCTTAGCATCCTTTGGGATTCAAGAATCCTCAGATGACCTGGAAGGTTTTAATATCTAATAATTAAACATCCCTTTTGCTGTAGAAGCCCTTTTCCTTGTACCCTAACATTAGGGGCAGTAGAAAACAGCCAGACCTCTTCCTTTTTAGAATCACGTTTCCTATCAGGGAAATTATTGTTGTTAGCTGCCCACGAGTCACCTCCAGGCTCATGACGATCCCATGCACAACAGAATGAATTGCTGACCCTGGTCCTGCACCATATCCATGATCGCCTATGGATTGGATCATTGTGATCTATAGGATTTTCACTGTCTGATTTTTGAAAGTAGATCTCCAGGCCTTTCTTCCTAGTCCATCTTAGTCTAGAAACTCTACTGAATCCTGTTCGGTGTCACAGCCACCCACTAGCCTCCACTGACAGAGGGTGGTGGCTGTGCTTGAGGTGCATTGGCCAGGAACTGAACCCCAGTCTCTTACATGCCAAACCAAACCAAACCCGTTGCCATAGAGTCGATTCTGGAAGTGAGAAATCTACCACTGACCACCAATGTCTGGCCAGTCTTTCCTACCAGATGCCATGGTCCAATTTGACTTCCTGGGCAGTGATATTGCTCAGATTAGCCAGTGACTCTTCCTGAAATCAGGGGGGCAGCCTCATAGCTCTCAGCCCCGTGGGCTTCAATTTCAAGTACAACAAACAACAACAACATGAAGGTACAGTAAGAGAACTGACAAAAAATGAAATAAGCCTGTTGTCCGATTGTTCTCCACACCTTGAAAGATGGGTGACAATGTGTTGTTTGAGGCCTATGAAGAGGAGAAGTTGAAACCAAATTGATTTTATGCCCACCAAGACCTGGAGTGAAGCTTCTCAGGGACATCACTGCCCATGGCCGGACCAGGTGAGTAAGAAGTTCCTGCTTGAGTCTCTAAACCTGGCCTGCTGGGATTGACCTTCATGCAGCCCAAGACAGATCTGGTTGCAAAGGTCAGTGGGTCTCACACTTGCCATGTAGGATTTGCCCATGCTTGTTAAAAATGTAGGCCATCACACCACACCCCAGAAAGTCTATTCTCGAAGGTGTTCTAGAGTGGGTTTCTGCATGGAAGACCTCTCTGATTCTTAACAGCTCCTATTGCCCTGTGGAAACCCTGGTAGCATAGTGGTGAAGAGCTACGGCTGCTAACCAAAAGGTTGAAGTTTGAATCCACCAGGCGCTCCTTGGAAACCATATGGGGCAGTTCTACCCTGTCCTATAGGGTCGCTATGAGTTGGAATTGACTCAACAGCAATGGCAAAAAAAATTGCCCTGTGAGAAAACTGGAAACTGTTATGATCTTTATACACTTTTATGAAAAGGAATCCAAAAGGATACCATCTAATAACCACAATGGGAATGGTAGCGTCTGGTTAATTCAAATCCCATAGAACTCTATTTATGAAAGTGTATTCCATAAAAAACCTGCATCAGAATCATGAGGGAGGACAGCAATAACAAAAACCCAAACCTGTCGCTGTCAGTCAATTTCAGCTCATGGTGATCCTATGTGTTACAGAGTAGAACTACTCCATAGGGTTTCCTTGGCTGTAATCTTTATGGAAGCAGATTGCCAGCTGGGCCTTTCTTCTGCAGGACCACTGGGTGGATTCAAACTGCTAATCTTTAGGTTTGTGATCCAGCACAAAGCGTTTGTACCACCCAGTGACCACTTCATGGCGGAGAGGGAGTACTTATTAAAAATGCAGATTCCTGGGCTTCACCTTTCGAACTGAATCAGAATGTCCAACTTTCCAATTTTTAAGTTTAGGAATCTGTACTTCCACAAGCTTTCCAGAGAATTACAAAAGATTCTGTAGCTTGAAAACTATTTCCCGAAAGGCTAAGTGTTCTGAGTAAACTGTTGTAGACTAAACCCTGCAGAACTTGGGGTCCCTCATGCTGCAGCTTGATGGTGGAGGCCTTGCCCCTGGGATGCCAGGACCAGACCTAGGTAGACAAAGCTGCCTCTCAGGTGGTGTTTCAGGCACACTTGCTAGTAGCTGTGTGACCTTGGGCAGGTTTCTTAACCTCATGTCTCAGTTTATTAATCTATAAAATGGGATTCATAGTAGTGCCTACTTCACAGAATTGTTGTGACTGTTCAGTGGGGAAGTACACATTGACCCTCATGTGGTTGCCCAGCCCATAATAAACCAGCACTATGTACATGTTGGTTGCTGCTGCTGCTACTTTTGTGATTATTATTTCCACTAGCTCAATCTCCACCATCTGGAGGGTCAAACCCAAAACTCAGAGTCATTGAATCAATTCTTACTCATAGCAACCCTGTTGAAAAACCAGGGGTTGGCACACTATGGCCCGTTGCCAGCTTTTGTAAATAAAGTTTTATTTGAACACAGTCACAGATTCATTTACATTATTGTCTATGACTGCTTCCATGCTACAAACTCAGAGTGGAATAGTCACGACAGAGACTGTATGGCCCACAAAATCTAAAATATTTACTTTTTAAGAAGTTTACCAACTCTTGTTCTAAACCTCTTTGAATCCCTGTTAATACACTGATTGCCCTGGGAGGAACCTTAAGGTCAGTTGTGTAAGAGGTTAACTGATAGGTGATAGTGGACAGAACCCTGTAAGTGAGGTTGAGGAAATTGGTGTCTCAAAAGAGGGTAGAAAGAGGAGGAAGCAGGGGGGCCTAGAGGATCCCTGAGAAGGGCAGAGGGGTGGAAGGAGTTTGCAAGCCTCCTAGCTTAGACCTGAGTAGGTCCTGACCTGGGCTTTAATGAGACTGGGGAAAGCCTAACAACAGTTGGGGAAGGATTTTCCCTCTTCCCACCTGCCAAGGGCTTCCTTCCTTCGAATAGCTTTCTCGCCTGTCAGTTTGTAAAATGCTCTTACTGAGATTAAAGCAAGTCACTGCATTCAATACCTTCTGGAGAAAATTGTATTTTACTGCATTTCAGCCAACATGCTAACTAATTGTCTGCTACGTGCCAGGCACGGGCAGATACAAAAAATGAAACATGGACCTTGCCCAGTGGCGTGCATAATCACCTTTTAACTGCATGGCCATAAACCCTTCAAACCAAGGACTTAAGGCTTCAGCCTGACTCACTTGACTTCCTGGGACCTGGGAGGATGAGGAAGTGCCTGAGATTGCAAATAACTGGTAACTAATTAACACTTGGAATCAATTTCACAAAAAGAAAACCACCAGCGTCAAGTTATGTCCACTGAAGGCCTGTACCCCCTCACCAGATTTTCCACAGAGCAAAGGGGTGCACTGAGCTTGGTGCTTTTGTTGTTAGTTGTCTGTTGAGTCAGACTTGAGCCCTGGCAACCCCACGTGTGCAGTAGAACCATAAGACAAAGTATGCTGTGGCCTTTTGGAAGCAGATTGTGGAGCCTGTTTTCCAAGGGGTCTCTGTTGTTGTTGTTGTTAGGTGCCATCGAGTCAGTTCCAACTCATAGCAACCATATGTACAACAGAACAAAACACTGCCAGGTCCTGTGCCATGCTCACAATCGTCATTATGCTTGAGCCCATTGTTGCAGCCACTGTGTCAATCCATCTCCTTGAGGGTCTTCCTCTTTTCCGCTGACCCTATATCTTATCAAGCCAGATGTCCGTCTCCAGGGACTGATCCCTCCTGACAACATGTCCAAAGTATGTAAGATGCAATCTTGCCATACTTGTTTCTAATGGACATTCTGGTTGTACTTCTTCCAAGACAGATTTGTTCATTCTTTTGGGAGTCCACAGTATAGTCGATATTGTTCGCCAACACCACAGTTCAAAAGTGTCGGTTCTTCTTCAGTCTTGCTTATTCATTGTCCAGCTTTCACAAGCATATGATGTGATTGAAAACACATATGGCTTCGGTCAGGCATGCCTTAGTCTTCAAGGTGACATCTTTGCTCTTCAGCACTTTAAAGAAGCCCTTCACAGCAGATTTGTCCAATGCAACTCGTCTTTTGATCTCTTGACTGCCGCTTCCATGGGTGTTGATTGGGGATCCAAGTAAAATGAAATCCTTGACAACTTCAGTCTTTTCTCCGTTTATCATGATGTTGCTCATTGGTCCAGTTGTGAAGATTTTTGTTTTCTTTATGTTGAGTTTGTAGTCCATACTGAAGGCTGTAGTCTTTGATCATCATCAGTAAGTGCTTCAGGTCCTCTTCACTTTCACCAAGCAAGGTTGTGTCATCTGTATAATGCAGGTTATTAATGAGTCTTCCTCCAACCCTGATGCTCTGTTCTTCTTCATGTAGTCCAGCTTCTCAGATTATTTGCTCAGCATACAGATTGAATAGGTACGGTGAAAGGATACAACCCTAACGCACTCCTTTCCTGACTTCAAACCATGCAGTATCTCCTTGTTCTGTCGGAACAACTGCCTCTTGATCTATGTAGTTTCCTCATGAGCACAATTAGGTGTTCTGGAATTCCCATTCTTCGCGATGTTATCCATAGTTTATTATGATCCACATAGTCGAATGCCTTTGCGTAGTCAATAAAACACAGGTAAACATCCTTGGGTATTCTCTGCTTTCAGCCAGGATCCTTCTGACATCAGCAATGGTATCCCTGGTTCCACTTTGTCTTCTGAATCCAGGCTGAATTTCTGGCAGTTCCTTGTCAGCAACATAGTGCTGCCGCCACTTTTGAATATCTTCAGCAAAATTTTGCTTGCATGTGATATTAATGATAATTCCCACATTTGATTAGATCACCTTTCTTGGGAATAGGCATTAATATGGATCTCATCCAGCCCACTGGCCAGTTAGCTGTCTTCCAAATTTCTTCGCATAGAAGAGTGAGCACTTCCAGTGCTGCATCTGTTTGTTAAAACATCTCAATCGATATTCCATCAATTCCTGAAGCCTTGTTTTTCCCCAGTGCCTTCAGTCCAGCTTGGACTTCTTCCTTCAGTACCATCAGTTTCTGATCATATGCCACCTCTTGAAATTGTTGAACGTCAGCCAATTCTTTTTTCTGTAATGACTGTGTATTCCTTCCATCTTCTTTTGATATTTCTTGCATCATTTAGTATTTTCCCAGTAGAATCCTTCACTATTGCTACTTGAGGCTTGAATTTTTTCTTCAGTTCTTTCAGCTTGAGAAATGCTGAGTATGTCCTTCAGTTTTGGTTTTCTGTCTCCAGATCTTTGCACATGTCATTATAATACTTTACTTAGTCTTCTCGTGCCATTCTTTGAAATCTTCTGTTCAGTTCTTTTACTTCATCATTTCTTCCTTTTGCTTTAGCTGCCTGATGTTCAAGAGCAAGTTTCAGAGCCTCTTCTGATATCCATTTTGGTCTTTTATTTCTCCTCTTTTTAATGACTGCTTGCTTTCTTCATGTATGATGTCCTTGATGTCATTTTGGTTATTAGTGTTCAATGAGTCAAATCTGTTCTTCAGATGGTCTCTAAATTCAGGTAGGGTATACTCAAGGTGGTACTTTGGCTCTCATGGACTTGTTCTAATTTTCCTCAGTTTCAACTTGAACTTGCATATGAGCCATTGATAGTCTGTTCCACAGTCAGGCCCTGGCCTTGTTCTGACTGACAATATCGAGCTTTTCTATCATCTCTTTCCACAGATGTGTATTCCATCTGGTGAGGTCCATGTTTATAGTTGCCTTTTACGTTGGTGAAAAAAGGACTTTGCGAAGAAGAAGTTGTTGGTCTTGCAAAATTCTATCATGCAATTTCTGGCATCATTTCTATCGCCAAGGCCATATTTTCCAACTTGGGATCCTTCTTCTGTGTTCCCAACCTTCGCATTTCAATCACCAGTAATTATCAATGCAGCCTGATTGCATGTTTGATCAATTTCAGACGGCAGAAATTGGTAAAAATCTTCAATTTCTTCATCTTTGGCCTTAGTGGTTGGTGCATGAATTTGAATAATAGTATTAACTGGTCTTCCTTGTAGGAGTTTGGATATTATCCCATCACCGGCAGTGTTGTACTTTAGGATAGATCTTGAAATGTTCTTTTTGACAAAGAATGAAACACCATTCCTCTTCAAGTTGTTGTTCCAGGCATAGTAGGCTATGTGATTATCAGTTTCAAAATGGCTGATACGAGTCCATTTCAGCTCACTAATGTCTAGGATGTTGATGTTTATGAGTTCCATTTCATTTTCAATGATTTCCAATTTTCTTAGTTTTATATTTCATACATTCTGAGTTCTAATTAACAATGGATGTTTGCAGGTGTTTCTTCTCATTTTGAGTCATACCACATCAGCCCATGAAGGTTTTGAAAGCTGGACTCCATCCACATCAGTAAGGTCAACTCAATGTTGAGGAGGCAGCTCTTCCCAGTCGTCTTTTGACTACCTTCCAACCTGGGGGGCTCATCTTCCAGCACTATATCAGACAATGTTCCACTGCTATTCATAAGGTTTTCACTGGTTAATTCTTTTCAGAAGTAGACTGCTGAGTCCTTGTCCTAGTCTGTCTTAGTCTGGAAGCTCAGCTGAAACCTGTCCTCTATGGGTGACCCTGCTGGTATCTGAATACCAGTGGCATAGCTTCCAGCATCACAGCAACATGAGAACCCCCACAGTACGACAGACTGACAGACAGCTTTCAGCTAGTAGTTTAGTGCTTAAGCATTTGTGTGACGCAGGGACTTCTTCTGTGCTCTTACTGCCTAACTTTTGCTAAGAGGCAGTGAGTGTGGACAGAAATAGCAATTGATCATTGAGTGCTTCTTATGTTTCCAATATCTGTGATTTACATATGCTTTCATTGAATACTTACATTAGCCCCATACAGTAGGCGCAATTGTCCATTTTACACATGGAAAACAGATGCTCAAAATGCCATAGCTAGTCAATGGTAGAAGGAGCCCTGATGGTGCAATGGTTAAGTGCTCAGCTGCTAACTGAAAGATCAGTGGTTTGAACCCACCAGCGGCTCCATGGGAGAAAAGACCTGGCAATCTGCCCCCATAAACATATAGCCTAGGAAGCCCTGTGGGGCAATTCTACTCTGTCCTATAGGGTTGCTATGAGTTGGAATCAACACCATAGCCCCCAACAACAACAAGTCAGTGGTGGAGGTGGGATTGAAATTACAATGGAACTGACCTCAAAGCCATTAAAACACATTGTTTAGGTAAGTATAAGAACGAATGGACCTTAGTTCCCTAGTGCTGCTGTAACAAAAATACCAAAAGTGAGTGGCTTTAAAAGCAGAAATTTCTTTTCTAATATTTCTGGAGGCTAGAAGTCCAAATCAGAGCCTCAGCCCTGTCAATTTCTTCCTTGTCAGTAGCCCTGGGTATTGACTGCTTCCTTGGCAATCCTCACATGGCATCTGTCTTCCCTCATGTGTGATTGTTTGCTCTGTGTCTGTGCTGCTCTTCATATGACTCAGAAGTGATTAGGTTAAGGATCCACCTATACTGATAAGATCTCAACTGATTGATTAATTGCATTGTATTAAATTCCATTATGGAAAGTTATCACATTAAGTTACACCCACATGTATAGAGGTTAGGATTCTAGCACATATTTTGGGGGGACGCAATTTAACCCATAACAGAAGGGAATGATAAAAGCATGTCTAGCTAGAAGCAGGGGAAGGTAAAGAGAATTAAATAGCCCCATTACTAACTGTTTGAAATTCTAATGCCTGGGGATTAGTGGGGAACAGGACCAAAGCAGAAGCATTGTCCTTTTCTTTAGAAAACAAAATAAAAAACAGAACCCTAAATCCCTATTTCCTGGTATCCAGAATTAACCAATGTTCACTTTTGTCTTAAAGACCAAAACCAAACCCATTGCCGTTGAGTCCATTTCGACTCATAGAGACCCTATAGGAAAGAGTAGAAGTTCCTCATACAGTTTCCAAAGCTATAATTCTTTATGGAAACAGACTGCCATATCTTTCTCCTGAGGAACGGAATGGCCGGTGGGGTTGAACAGCTGACCTTTCGGTTAGCAGCTAAGCATTTAACCAGTGTACCACTAGGGCTCCTTACTTTTGTCATAAAAAAAAAAAAAATTTTTTTTTTTTTTTTTTTTTTTATAGTTGCTTCAAAATTTGAGAAAAATTAAATAAAATATTTAAGAAATAACTGTGGCCTCTGTTTTCCTCCCCGATTCTTACATTCCATTAGTCTCAGGAAATTGATGTTTATAAAGTTCCTCCGCAAGCCATTTTTTAATTGTACAGACAATATTTGGAATCAATCGACTCAACGGCACTGGGTTTGTTTGTTTTTTGTATTTTTGGTAAGCCATTTTAGCTGTTCAGCTAGTTTAGGTTCTTTTGGAGTCCCTGGGTGGGCCAAACATTTCATGAGCTCAGCTGCTAACCAAAAGGTTGGAGCCCATCCAGATTCTGACTCATGGCAACGCCGTGGATGTCAGAGTAGAACTGTGTTCCACAGGGTTTTCAATGGCTGATTTTTTAGAAGCAGATTGCCAGGCTTTTCTCCCAAGGCACCTCTGATTGGACTTGAATTGCCAACATTTGGTTAGCAGCTGAGCATGTTAACCATCTGCACCCAGCGATGCCTTTCTAGTATATACACATTTTCCCTCAGTTCTTTTATCATTAAAAAAGAGTATAGCAGTGAATATGTTCAATGGTACTTTGTGCACATAGGTACGAGTTTCTTTAGGATGCATACCTAGGATTGGAATTCCTATCTTTATAATCTATGCACATTTCAACTTTATTAGATAACACCAAATTGCTGTCTCACCAGCAGCATATGAGATTTCCTGTTTCCTCACATCCTTGTCAACACTTGGTATTGTCAGCCTTCTTCATTTATGTCAAATTGAGTCTGAGGAAGCATTTCATTGTTATTTAATTTGCATTTTTCTGATTACCTATGAGGTTGAGAATCTTTTCGTATGTTTATTGGTCATTTGGGTTTTATTTTTGTGAATTTCCTATTCATATTTTTTGCCCACTATGTTTCATTCTTTTTTAGATAGGGTTGCTATGAGTTGGAACCAACTCAATGGCACCTAACAACAATTTTTTTCCCATTTTTGTCTTAGATAGTCTCTCTTATTGATTTGTAGCAATTCATTACATATCCTGGATACCCACCACAAAAAACCCAGTGCCGTCGAGTCAATTCCGGCTTACTTATCCTTATTTAATTGTATGCAGTACATGTATCTTCTTCCTTTTGTGGCTTATCTTTTAACTATGTCATTGTCTCTTTTGCCATTACGAAGTTTAAATTTTGACATAGCCAAATCTATTGTTCTATTCCTTTATGATTTCTATGCTTTGTTTATTGTTTAAACTATCTTTGCTGACCTCAAAGTTAACGGTAGTTTCCAATTTTCTTCTTAACTGAAGTTTAGTTTTTCCTATTTATATTTTTAGTTCATGTGCAGTTTATTTTTGTGAATGGTGTAGGATAAGAATTTAATTTTTTTCTTCATATAGAAATCCTATGTTTCAACATCATTCACTGAAGAGATTAAAGTTTCCCTATTGATTTTTTTGGGGGGGTTCCTCACATATAGTAAAGTACCATATATGTTTGCCTCTGTTTTAGTCCTTTGTATTCCATTCTAATGACCCATTGATCTTTCTTGTTGTCAATATCATACTCTCTAATTCCCATAACTTTATATAAAAATTCTAGATGTTATGGTAGGTTAGTTCTTTTCTCCTTGTTTTTCCTTTTCAGAAATATTTTTTATCTCTCCTTGGAGGTTTATTCTTTCATGGTGAATTTCCATTGAAAACCGTGTTAAATTTTTTAATGGAATGACGTTGAATTTCTAGATTAATATGGAAAGGATGACCATCTTTATTATACTGAGTCTTCTCATCCATGAACATTATATATATGATACGGAGCCCTGGTGGTGAAGTGGTTACCATATTTTTATGCAACTAATGCGTGCCATCTATGTTTGTTTGCTGACCCTGTCCCCCAACCCCAGGCATTTTCCTAAACCACTATGCTTATATATATATATATATATTTTTTTTTTTACAGAAACGTGAAAATTGGCATAGCTGCAATTACAAAAATACCCCTGAGGGTGGGTACAGAGCAGTTGACAAATGTAGAAGATGTGTGTTATTTGCATAAAAATACCTTAAGCTTGCTGGGCTGCTAACTGAAGAAAGGTCAGGGGTTTGAACCCACAAAAGAAAGATGTGGCTGCCTGCTTCTGTAAAGATTTATAACCTAGGAAACCCTATGGGGCAGTTCTACTCTGTCCCATAGGGTTGCTATGAGTAGGAATCAACTCGATGGCAGTGGGTTTGGTTTTGAGTTTGGGGTAATTGCTTTATAACATTTCCATAAAATTCTAATTCATCTTTTATTAGATATAAGTATTTTATAAGCATTTTGTAGATGATATTTATTTCTATTGTGAAGGGGATCTTTTATCTGTTATATTTTATGAACAGTTATTGCTGGTGTATAGGAATGCTAAAAGAGCCCTGGTGGCTGCAGTGGTTAAGCACTTGGCTCCTAACTGAAAGGTTGGTTGTTCAAACCCATCGCAGAAAGCTGTGGCAGTCTAGTCCTGGAAAGATTTACAGCCTTGGAAAACGTATTAGTCATCTAACGCTACTATAACACAAATACAAGTAGATGGCTTTAACAAAGAGAAATTATTCTCTCACAGTTTAGGAAGCTAAAAGTCCAAATTCAGGGTGCCAGCTCCAGGTGAAGGCTTTCTCTCTCTGTTGGCTCTGGAGAAAGATCCTTATTATCAATCTTCCCCTGGTCAAGGAGCTTCTCTGTGCAGGAATCTCGGGTCCAAAGGATGTGCTCTGCTCCTGGTGCTACTTTCTTGGTCGTATGCGGTCCCCCTGTGTTTCTGCTTGCTTCTCTCTGTTATATCTGAAAAGAGCTTGGCTTAAAACACAAACTAATTTTGTAGATTGAGTCCTGCCCCATTAATATAGCTGCCACTAATCCCATCTCATTATCATCATACAGATAGGTTTTACAACACATAGGAAAATCATATCAGATGACGAAATGGTGGACAATCACACAGTACTGGGAATCATGGCCTAGCCAAACTGATACTCATATTTTTGGGGGACAAAATTCAATCCATGACAGAAACTCTATGGGGCAGTTCTACCCTGCCCTATAGGGTTGCTATGAGTCAGAATTGACTCTACCACAACAGGTTTGTTTTTTTTTTTAATAGTAATGCTATTGTTTTTTATATGCTGATCTTAGCATTAAATTTTTATAACTTTTCTGTAGTCTCTGACACTTGAGCTTTTTAGTTAAACTTAGTATCTACCCTCAAAAGGGTCAATGATATTTTCTTGGACTACCTATTTTAGTGCTACGGTACATATGAAGGGGTCAAAGTTTCATATGTAATACGATATGACAGGCCAAGGTTCAAAACATAATTATCACAAGGCGTCTGTCTGCTAACATCCATTCACTTGCAACAATGGTTTGGCCAAGATTCGCTTGTATTTTCTCTTTTGCCTTGTTTTTTGCCCAGATAACAGCTGTATCAGTAAGTAGATTTCTGCTCTTCAGGGTATTCAGAAATATTCATTCTGGTATACATTATTCATTTCCTGTATATTTATTCCCTTTCAGATTAAGCATCTTTCTGAAGAAAATGGTAAGAATCAACTGAAATGTGTAGAGGGTGTTTCTGAATTTCCTCTCGCTTGTCCAGTGAGACTAATAACAATTTTTTTTCCCTACTTTTAACAGTACATGATGCCGATTTTGATGAACAGAAGGACATTCCAGAAATCAATTTAGGTAGGTTCAATTTCTGCATTATCGATGCCTTGAAATAATTGAAAACCCAGTGCTAGAATGGCTGAAAGGCACTTACCTTTGTAATGCTGTGTTGGCTGACTTGGGGGGAGAAGGGTTAATTGGTGCTTCATTAGGACTTGTAGAGTTTGGGAAAATGCAGATATGGAAAGAGAAGGATGGTTAAACCACACTTTCTAGGAAAGCTATTGAGTCCTAGATGGATCTAGAAATACAGACCAAGTTTCTGTTTATAAACATTTCATTTTTTTAAGTTTCTGTTTTGAAAAAAAAGAAAAAGGAAATAAAAGTAAATGATTATGCTGCTTGCTAGAGACAAAATAGAAGGAATAAGTCTATGGTTTTATTTCATGAGAAGAAAACCTCTGTCCCTCTTTTGGGCACTCTTAGAGAAGAGCGTAAAGGTAGAAAGGTATTTCTGCTTAGATCTTGCCCACAAGTACGTTTCTTGGAGAAATTCATCAGCCTCGTCCATTATTGAGAAAAAAAGCTAAGTCATCATTGTCTCTCCCCCTGTTGTTCCGCTTTTGAAATGAGGGAGAAGCCTCTATGTTCTGGGCATGTTTGGTTAGGATTGGTGGAAGTGGAGGTATTCCTGATTATAAACAACTGAGAGTTTACGAAAGCTTTTGTATCCAGTTGCATATTTATTTTTCAAATAATGTAGTGGGGAAAGTGTTTTCATTTTGCAGGAAGGGACAAGAGGCTCCTCGTGGTGAGGGTAACTTGCCCAAGATCACAAGTGGCGGAGATGAGACTCACTTTCATGCCTGTGACTGACAACCAGGTGCCACAGAGTCGACTCTAACTTGTGGTGACCCCAAGTGTGTCAGAGTAGAACTGTGCTCCGTAGGGTTTTCAATGGATGATTTTTTGGAAATAGATCACCATACCTGTCTTCCAAGGTACCTCTGCGTGGACTCAGACCTCCAACCTTTCAGTTAGCAGAAGAGTGCTTAACTGTTGGCACCATTCAGGGACTCCTTCTGACTGATATCTCAGAACTATTTGAACACTACAAAGCTGAAAAATCCATAAATAAGGGTTAAATTTCTCTGGCCTTGTCCCACTTACTGGGAAGACAGATTGGTTCGTATTTAATTGGAAAAGTATTGAGAATGACTTCATGTGCAGAGTGGAAATAGTTTGGTCGGGAAAATGGGTGCATGGGTAAACGGATCCCAAGACTTCAGAGGCGGGCATCAAAATATCTTCGGAGGCAAACAGTCAAGATGTATGAAATTCAGAGGCTCTACTGTATTTTAAAACAGGGCTGTTATTAGAATTAGTGTTCTTCTAATCTAATCCTTATTTGCCTAGTAAAAATTAATTCTTTCATCTTTGAGCCACTTCTTACTCTTCAGCCCCACAGCCACCTCTGAACTATAATCTCGATCAAAGAAAAAAATCTCTTTACCGTGTAGGTATACCCTATTTTTTAGGCCGTTCCAAACAAGTTACCAAGGTCGGTTGGGCTAGTAGTCATGTAGCAAGATTATTAAATCATAAATTGGTTGGGAAAATTACACAGAGAAAGATGTCATCTTTTGACTATCTTTTCTCTATGCCTCGCAATGCCAATTTAACACTTCTTCTACCCCAAAACTTGCTTCTCCAAGTCTTTTTCCTTTCAGTAAATGCAACTCCCTCCTTCTAGTTTGTTGGGACCAGAACCTCAGAGTTTCCCTTAAGACTTTGTCTTTCTCTCACACCTTACACCAGCTCTCTCAGCAAATGCTATTAGATATGCCTTCAAATTTTATCACAAGTTAGTGCTTTTCTATCTTTCACTGCTGTCATCCTGGTACGAGACACTCTGTCTCTCACCTTGTCCTTGCAGTGGTCTCCTAACTGCTCTCCTCATTCTGCCCTTACCCCCTGGAGACAATTCTTTATATGGTAGTCAGAACTCTCCTTTTGCTATAAATCAGATTATGTCATATCTCAGGTCATCCATCCAACACAAAATAAGGGCCCTAGGGTACTGATTGGAGTCCCTGGGTGGTACCAACATTTAACATGCTTGGCTGCTAACTAAAAGAGTGGCACCCAGAGGTGCCTTAGAAGAAAGGCCTGGCGGTCTGCTTCAGAAAAATCAGCCATTGGAAACCCTGTGGAGCATAGCTCTACTTTGACACACATGGGGCCATCATAAGTCAGAATCAACTCAAGGAAAACTGGATTTTTTCTTCCCCCCGAAGGCTTGATATTCAAAGTGTGTTCTATAGGCCAACAGCACCTACATCATCTAAAAGCTTTCTTAGATGCGGCATTTGGGGCTTCCGAATTACCACCTCCATTTTGACAGAGCCCCAGGCGATTCCTATGCACATTAAAGTTTGACGTAATTTGACCTCTGCCACTTCTCTGGCTTCATTTTTTTTTATTATTCTCCCCTGCGCTCACTCCAACTTTCCAGCCACCCTGACCTCATAGCTATTCCTCTACAAAAGTGGCTTTCGAAATGTGGTCCCCCAGCCAGCAGCATCAGCCTCATGAGGGAACTTGTTAGAAAAGAACATTCTCGGGTCCCACCCCAGACCTACTGAATCAGAAAACTGTGTTTTAACAAGCCCTCCAGGGGATGCTGATGGTAAAGTTTGAGAACCACTGCTCTAAGACAAAGGAGTCTTGGTGGTGCAAGTGGTTTGCAATAGGCTGCTGACTCAAAGCTTGGTGGTTTGAATTCACCCAGTGACTCAGCAGAAGAAAGAGCTGGCAATCTGCGTTTGTAAAGATCACAACCAAGAAAACCCTATGGAGCAGTTCTACTCTGTAACACATGGGGCGCCAGAAGTTGGCAGCTGACTCGAAGACAGCTCACAACAACAGGCTCTAAGATGTCAAGGCTTTCTGCCTCAGGACCTTTCTATCTGCTGTCGCTTCTGCCTCTAACACTCTTCAAAAACTCCTTCACATCCCTCAGATTTCTGCTTATCATGGAGTATTTCTCTGACTGCCCTTTGTTAAATAGCAACCCTTCCTCACCTGGGTACCCTTTATCCCCCTTTACCACTCTCAGTGTTTTTCTATTGCATAAATCACCACCTGACACGCTCTACCTGTATTAGCTTGTTTGTTTGTCTGCCCACCCCCATCTCCCAATCAAGAATGTCGTCTCCCTGAGGGCTTGTTTGGTTTCCTGCTATATCCTCAGCATCTAGAACAATGTCTAGGACATATTACAAACAAAAACCAAACCAGTTGCCGTGGAGCGATCCTGACTCAGGGCGACATACTAGGCACAAAGTAGGTAGGTGCTAGATAAAGGAATTGGGTGGTGAAGAGATTGGGACTTGGACATTTCACTGGATATATTCTACTTTGAGTATATGCTTCCTCTGTTGCATCCACCCACTTTTGACCCTCTCCATGCTACCAGCTATTGGGTCCAAAGTCTGAGTGGGCTCGTTCAAAACCCCCCTAAGCCACAGGCTAGGGGTTAGAAAAATGCATACTTTTGTTCATAGGAAGCCTAAATGAAAGTGTGGGTGGACCAGCACATATTACTCTTACTGACAGTGGTACAGTGGTGTCATTGCTGAGTTTGTTGTGCTGTTACCATACAGGGTCTCTATGTGTCAGAATCAACTCGATGGTGGTGAGTTAGATTAGTTTTTAGTTACCATATAAATAAGCTAGGGTTATGGAGGTCAAGCAAAGCTAGGAAATGTGTGGATATGGAAAGGGGATGATGCAGAGACAGGCTTAGTCTGAAACGTGTCACCTCCTACCTAATTCCCCCTTGGTGTCATTTGCAGAGACCTAGCCCTGCTCCTGAATGAACCACTGTTGTTAGGCAGTTCCCCATAGGGTTTTCTTAGCTGTAATCTTTATGGAAGCAGATTGCCAGGTCTTTCTCCTGTGTAGCCACTGGGTGGGTTTAAAGCCCCAACGCTTAACCGTTTACGCCACCAGGGCCCCTTGAGTGAACATACCGAAAAACCAAGCCCGCTGCCATTGAGTTGATTCCAACTCATAGCACAAAGTAGAACTGCCCCATAGGTTATCCAAGGAATGGCTGGTGGATTCGAACTGCTGACCTTTTGATTGGCAGCCGAAATCTTAACCACTGCTAAATACGGCCTTTGTAACCATATTAGCCTATAGCGATCATTCTCTGGCTTGGCCTCCACACCTGTAAAGAGGGACTGTCCTCATAATGAACCGTAATCTATTGATCTTGTCTGAAGCAGTTTGTGTTTTACAGGGTGACTGCTAGTCACATAAGGGCTGTGATAAGTGTCATTCTTTTAAATGCTTAGGAAGCTTTCCCACAAGGAACTTCCTTTTTAAGGATCTTATTTTTAGAAACAGTGTGAAGCTAGAATTGAGCAACACCAGCAGTGGTAGAGTACACTCTGCTAGTCTCCTGACAGGAGATGTTTGGAAGTGCAGCTTTAAACGGATCTGTCTACATTCACCTGATCCTCCTTATTACAAGGCATCACTTTGAGCTTGGCTTTGGCGGGTACCGTTATCTTTTCAAGGGACAGAGCAAAACCTATCCATTTACTTAGGGATGAGAAGCAGGATGGTACAATAACAGAAACGGCCCTGACAGGAGTCAGGAGTTCTAGTACTGGGTGGGCCATTGACCACTTAGCACATCACTTACTGTCTTTGGACTCTGTTTCTTTCCCTGGAGTATAAGAGGTTTGGAGTCTGTGATCAGTAAGATCCCTTTTATTCTCTTATTCTAAGACTCTTGGACAATGCTCCTTGTTCCAAAAATGAAAACAATGTATGCGTTGATATGTGGCACTTGTGAGCTGTTTTTTAGAGGGAATTTTTGTATTATTTCAAAAAGAGTTTCATACATAAAAATTAATACTTAAAGATTGATAATGACAAAGATTAATTTTATTATAAGAGGTGTCTTTTAGCAATGCTCATTCAGATATTCTTTTTATTAAATCCACATTTAGATGCAGGCCTGGACCTCTTTCAGGGAGATATCTTTCTGCGGGTGAGTACCTGCCGATGACATGGTAACGTTCCTCAGAGATTTGCTGTGCCGCTGGAGGGTGAGCCTCTGCCCTACGTCCATCCCTGGGATGGGCACTGTGGAGTAGGAGAGAGAATTCTAATCCATAATCTGTGCCCACAAGGACTTCTACTTTAGTTAATGATGACAAAAGTAGATGAAAAAAATAGCATACAGCACAAAAGTCTGTAATGATTAAATTGCTAGTATGCCCAGTTTTCCTAATAAGTGAAAAATGAGAGACAATGAAAGGATGTGTATGTTTAGAGTGGCTATCTCAGTTTTTGGGAATTGCAGGTGTTATTCATTTTCTTCTTAATAATTTCTCTAACTTTTCCAAATTGCCTCTAATGAATTTCTATTGATTTTACACTCAGAAGACAATAGTTTAAATGGTGGAATAGACTGTTCGTGGTGTAAGAGTTTAGTGAGGGAAGGGGACAAGGAGAGCTTGAGGATCACCTTGAGAACTGGCCTTTCCAGTCATCTTTGCCTCTGTTTTCACAGAACTCCAGAAATGCCGTGAGAGACCCAACCACCAGGTGGAAGTTCCCCGTTCCTTACATTCTGGCGGATAACTTGGGTAATATTAATGACTCTTAATTAGGAGATTCTGGTTTAACTCTTTCTCTCTTCTCTCTCCTCCTGTTAATCAGCTTCAGACTGAGAGTAACCGTCAATGTGTAAGTGGGTTCCAAGTCCTGACAATTCCTTACCTCCTGGCAAGAGAGGCATGACGTTACATTGAAACCAGTACCACTTAGACTGTCTGAGATACAGAGCATCAAATAATAATTTTTAAAAAGCAGAACACGTTAGAAGGTTAATGAAGCCAGCAGCAACATAAAGAACAAAAATGCAATGAAATGTAATTATACTTCATAGCAATGAAAAAATTTCATGTTAAATATTTTTTTAGGCGAAGATAAATATGGTAAAAGTCTTACCTGAGGTATAAGGATACTATTTTCAGCGTATTGCTTTTTTTTTCCCTTTTATTCATTACAAAAGAAACATACCACACTTTTGAGAAATGGAAATGTTTATGTTTATTTCACATGTTCATGTTCATAAGTATTATTAATTACTTCTCTTTGCCTGAAAGCTAAAGAACTGAAAAAGTTACGTTTTACTCACTGTTAGAAATAATCATTGGTGGAAATAAATACATCTTAGAAGCCACATGTGGACACTGGCTGACCTCAAGCAGCTGACTAATAGCTGAGCCACCACGTTGCTGCAATGCCTTCCGGACCCATCCTACATAGAGGGAGAAGATCTGAGAGGAGAGGGGAAGTCAGCACAAGGTTGCTCAGTTTTACTGGACCACCAGCCTGGTCCCACTTCAGGAGATGTAGATAACATTTAACTATTTTCCATCAGTGTTATCAGTGTTGCCTCGAACCTCTTTCCTGGAGAAGAGCTAGATATAAACAAATGTTGTTATTCTCAGTTATTTGTTGGCCTATTGAGTCAAGTTTTTCCCAATGTTTTGTAATACACTGGCAAGTTCATGGAGTGCCAGTACTATTGGAGCATGAGTTAAGAAACACCCATTTTAACAGTGGCTTTTTCCCATGGCACTTTTTCTTTATGTTGGTCATACCTGTGCCCCCTCTCCCACCAACGCATAGACCTATTTATTGAATCCCTATTATATCGCTGGCACTGTGCCTCCACTGGGTATCTTATTTAACCTTCACCATGTGTCTGTGAGTTGCAAGTTAATGTTTCTCAAACTTTAATGTGCCTAAGGCTCACCTGAGAATCTTGTCAAAGCTCAGATTCTGGTTCAGTAGGTCAGGGTTGGGGCCTGAGATTTTGAATGCCCAACATCTCCCAAGTGATTCCAGTTCTGCTGGTCTGTACACTAACTTTAAGTAGCAAGAGCCCTCTACCTGCAAGGTGGGTGATAGATAGGCAGAGAGCAAGATTGGAGATGGGGGCCTGAAATAAGGTAGAGGCGGTAAAGATAAGCCTGTTGCCATCAATTCAACGCCATGTATGTCAGAGTAGAACTGTGCTCTGTAGGGTTTTCAGTGGCTGATTTTTCAGAAATAGATCACCATGCATCTCTTCTGAGGTGCGTCTGGGTGGATTTGAAGCTCCAACCTTTCAGTTATCAGCTGAGCATGTTAACCGTTTGCACTCCCCAGGGATTCCACAGTAAAGATATACCAGTAGCAACGAAAAATTTTGTGGTAACATCACATGAGAATCATCTTTAGAATTCAAAAAAAAATTTAGGGTATGGGCTCATACCACTGTGAAAAGCAAACGTAGTACTTAGAACTCAATATTTGCGTACAGTTCCGTTTTTAAAGTTAACTTTACTTAGAGCAAAATGCAAAAATTTTAGAAGTCCTGGCAATGTTTTTGGTCATTTATTTCATTTTATTTTTTCATGAAAAAAATACACAGCAAAAGATATACCATTTCAACAATTTGTATTTGTAAAATTTTCGTGACATTGATAACATTCATGTAGACAATTCTTTAAAAGAGCGCAATGCTCAAGACATCCCTAATTTACAAGTCATGACTTTTGACAAATGTGTAAACCTATGTATATATTTCCATCACTCCAGAAAGTTCTCTTCTGCTCATTTCTAGTCAATCTTCATTCCCACTCTCCAAGAGATAACTCCATTCTAATTTTCCCCCATAGATTAATTTTATCTGATACAGAACTTCAGAAAAATGTCATGTAGCATATACTCTTTTGTTTAACATAATATTTTTGAAGTTCACCCATGTTATTGTGGATCAATAGTCATTTTTACTGCTCAGTAATATTCCATTGATGCCATTGTATGAATATACTACAACTTGTTTATCTATTTTCCTGTCAAAAGACATTGGGTTGTTTCCATTTTGGGGCTGTTATAAAGAAAGATGCTGGGATCATTTTTGTGCAAGTCTATGTGAATACAAGTTTCTTTTTAAAATTTTTTTCTCTTGGGTAAATGTCTAGGAATAGAATTGCTTGACTAGATGTTAAGTGTATGTTTATAAGAAAATGCCCAATTGTTTTCCAAAGTGACTGTGCGATTTTATACTCCCGCTAACACCATGTGAGTGTCTCATTTGCTCTTTATCCTCACTAACATCAGTGTTGTCAACTTTTTTATTTTAGCCATTCTAGTGGCTGTGAAATGGTATCTCCTTGTAATTTAAGTTCGAAGTTCCAGACTTTCATGTACAAACTGGTCATCTGTATATCTTCTTTTGTGAAGTGTCTGTCTAGTTGCCTCGTTCCATTTTTACAATTTAGTCAGGTTAAGGAGGGAAAAAGAGATGTCAACTTTAAATTAACTCTCAGAATGCTCACCATTTGGCCTAAGGATAACAAAAGCAGCATCACCTTCCAAAAAGCTTGGCTTTAGTATAATCAAACTTTTTTCCTTGTATTTATGTGACATCCCAGCACTCTTGAGGTACATCTTGGTAATATTATGAGTGTCACTAAGTAAGAATAGGTAACAGCCCCTGAAAATCCTTTAGTAGGCTTAATGCACGTTTTCTTCTTTTATGGTTATTGTTTGTGTTCTTCCCACAATTAATTTACCGATGATTTCAATGACTGTTTCTTTTAATAATCCTCATATAATCTTATGACATCTGAACTGTGGATTCTACAACTTGGTAGTTTATTAACAAAATAAGGGCCAGAAACAAAGCAAAAACAAAACAAAAAACGTAAGTGCCTGATAAACTGCCAAGAATTATAAGCTGTTTGAGAGGATGAACACATTCAGATGTACAAGAAATACAATTTAACTTTATAAAACTTAGCTTAATTTTTAAGTTACCTTCAATGAGCTGATGAAACTTAAAAAGCTGACAAACAAAAAAACCACCCAATAAAATATTATCTTGGTTTCTCTGGTCTATCTTTCCTCCTGCCCCATCCTTATCTTATGCAATGCCAAAAGTATGTGCATAGGGGTGAAAGGAAAGACTTTTGATCTCTGGTCATTGGTCCACACAGATTACTGTTAGGCATTTGTTGTTCCTGACCTTTTAGGCCTATTAGTTTTCTGCTGCTTTGATGCCAAGCTTGTATTACAAAAATCTTTTCCCCAACTGCCTGCAGTGCTGAGTCTCTAGAGTTGCCATCTCCCCAAGGGTCTCGCAGGGAAGCAAGGCAAAATACCATATGTACTTCTTATGCTTTCAAAACCGATAAATACCTCTAAGTTCTGCTCTCCTTCTCCAGCAGGAGGGAATGTCTTTTAAGGCTGGAGCGAGAAACTCCATTCTCACTGCTTCTCTGCTTTTCTCCAAGGCACTTTGTCTATGCATGTAAAACCGAAAGTGACTTGCAAGTCACTTTTATTTTCTGCTCTGCCGTGCGGTTCTTCTGAAGCAATGCGTTCATGCTTTCTGCTTATATCTGGGGAAGGGAGAAAATAGGGAAGTTATTTTATGATTTTATTCAGCCACATATACATGCATGTATTCTTATTTTGTAGTTGTATTTGTACTGTGCATTTAAAGTATACAGTTAATGTTGCTACCTACAACTAATTTTGCCATTTTAGATCCCCAGGGATGTATTTACTACCAAAAAATCTGTTTTGAGCCTCTGTGGATTTCACGTAGTGGCATAGTTTTCTTTAAACGATAAGTTATATATACTCCCTAAGATCTAAATAATACTCATTGGTATTTTTATCGATTTTTGCAGACCTGAATGCTAAAGGAGCCATTCTCTATAGCTTTGAAATGTTCCGCCTCAAGTCTTGTGTGGATTTCAAGCCCTATGAAGGCGAGAGCTCCTATATCATATTTCAGAAGTTTGGTGGGTTAGTATGCAATTTTACGGTGTGGCTTATAAAAACGACACATCTCTTTCTAAGGCTAAAAGAAGAAATTGGAAAGAAACTAAAACCAAAATTAAATCTCTCATTGTGAATATTTAAATTCTTCGAGCTGTGACAAGAATGGTAGTTTGGCTACCTCTGGGCTCCAGGGAGATTTATTTTAATTCTTCTCTTAGATTAAGGCCGTGTTTTAAATTATGGCAATGGGTTTGGGTTTTAAGTATATATATAACAAAACATTTGCCATTTTAGCACTTTTTACATCTACAATGTAGAGACATGAATTATGTTCATCATGTTGTTTAATCATCACCACTCTCTTTTTTCCATCACCTTAAAGATCAGTCTCCCCGAAACAATGACTCTCTTTTCCTGTCGTCTTCACCTCTCGTAACCAGTAAACTTTGATCTCCATATATTTGTCTATCTGAAATATATCAAATAAGTGGGATCATACAATTGTTTGTATATTGTTTGAGGTTCCTCTGGGTCGCAGAAACGGAGATTACTAAAAGTATTTGGATAGTTTCTTTTTATGTGACGGGAAAACATTTAAAGTAGATTTTAGGCCTTGCCCAAACCAAAGATTTTAAAAGTTTTCTGCTTTTGACTACTTCATTTTGTCCCTTGGCAACCTCTTGGCTTCTTTAAAGAACCAAAATCTTTAATCATTCATGTAAAATTTCAGAAAAAAAATCCTTTTCTTAACACTTTTATTTCCATTCTTTACCACTTTTGCATCACTTTTTTTCACGAAGAGAAACTTCTTTCTCTTAAAGACAAAACAAAGTCAACACAATTACTTTCCAAAAGTTACCCCTTTCCCACTAAAATTCCCTTGGCTTCTGTTCAGTGTATAACTCAGTGTGTAGGCACCTGAAGAAGGGGTGGGTCAGCACTGAAGGCCATTCTCTGTACAAGGGGAACCTAGGGGCCTCTTAGTTGCCAGCGGCCAGGAGGTGCCTCTGAAACATTTAAGTTAGGGCAGGTGAGAAAGAAAGTCTGAGGAAAGGAACCCAAATGCCCCAAAACTCTGTGGAGAGGGGCCTCTGGTTCTCTGGTGCTTGAGGCCCCTGGGTTCTTTCAGAAAGACAGAGGCCAACGGTTCACAGAATAGTGGAGTTTATGGTATTTTTGCAACTTATTCCTTTCTACTAAAGGAGAGATATAAAAAGAAAAGATAAAGAATAAGTGCTTCCTGTGGGCTGTGGATACTCTGCAAAGTAAACTCTAAGTTAGTAATGAATTCTCACTGTCAGAGAGACAAGCTGATCACGGTGGTGTTTGCAATCCACTAAAAATTGTTGAGTTGTACATTTAAAATGGATGAGTTTTATATTAGATAAACCATAACTTATAGTATATAAACTAGAACTTAGAAAAGTTAAAAAATAGAAAAACACGTTTCATCTTTGATCTTAGAAATCAAATCAGTTAGCATTTGAAGGTATATGATGTTAGGGATCTTAGGGAAAACAATAGCAGGTAAGACAATTTGCCTGTTGCCAAAAACTAAAAAAAACAAACCCATTGACATCGAGTCGATTTTGATTTATATCGGCCCTATAGGACAGAGAAGAACTGCCCCATACGGCTTCCAAGGAGCGCCTGGTGGATTTGAACTGCCAACCTTTTTGTTCGCAGCCGTAGCCCTTAACCACGATGCTACCAGGGTTTCCTGCCTGTTGCCAAAGAGCCTGCAATTCATCCTGTAGCATTTCAAACTATCAGCAAGCGGGAGAGCGATGAATAGATGGAGCACAGGGGATTTTAAGAGCAGTGAAACTATTCTGCATGATACTGTCATGGTGGATACATGACATTATGCATTTGTTAAAACCCATAGAACTGAGCAATGCAGAGTGAACCCTAATGCAACCTATGGACTTTAGTCAATAATAATGTATCAATATGGGTTCATTAATTATAATAAATGTTTCCCATGAATGCAAGATGTTAATAGGTGAAACTGTGAGAGGAAGTAGGGCATATGTGGAAACCTTTGTGCTTTTCTGTGCAATTCTTCTGTAAGCCTAAAACTGCTCAAAAAGCAAAGTCTGTTTTTTTTAAAAAAAAAGCCCATCATGGTACAGTGTCCTCTGGATACGCGGAGGTGAGAAAGAATGCCAATTTTTACCTTATTTTACTTTATGTATTATTAGAATTACGTTTCCTTTGAGTATGTAACACTTTTACAAAGGATCATCACTTTTAAAGCCTGAATAAAATTCCCTGTAGACAATGTTTCTTATTAAACCGTTCCTCTATTGTTTAACCATCAACATATGAGAATGCTATTGATAATTTATTTTAAAAAACAAACCTAACATTTCTAAATTATGTTCTGGAATCTTATAAGTTACAGCCATTTTAGGATTTAATTCTCTAGGAGAAATTTTCTCTCTTGTCTTTAAAGATGCTGGTCAGAGGTTGGTGACACGCATGTGGGACAGAATCTTTCCATTGGCCAGGGGTGTGACGATAAGGCCATCATTGAACATGAGATCCTGCATGCTCTGGGATTTTACCACGAGCAGTCAAGGACTGACCGAGACGATTATGTGACCATCTGGTGGGATGAAATTATTTCAGGTGTGTACTGACCTAATGTGGTTGGGTGGAATTTAGTATTGCCTTTAGCACTTGCTAAGACCAGCTCTAGGATGGCCAAATTTGCATCATCTGGGGCTTTAGCTTTTTCAGTGGGAACATAGAACATAGGGAGGCTACTGAGTTCCTGGGTGGTATGAGAGGTTAAAACGCTTGGCTTCTAACCAAAAGGTCAGAGGTTCGAATTCACCTAAAGGTCTTTCAGAACAAAGGCCTGATGATCTATTTCTGAAAAATCAGCCTTGGAAAACCCTATGAAATACTGTTCTACTGACACACGTGGGGCTGCCGTGAATCAGAGTCAACTCAGTGGCAACCATTTTTAGTTTTTTGTTTTAATGATTAGTTGGCTCCTCCTGTGGATTTTGCCGCTCTGATCATAACCGATCCTAGGCAAGTGTTTCAGGACATGGTGTAGGTTGGTTAAATAAAAGTGTGGTTAACTAAAAGTTGACCTGAAGATTTTGCTTTATTTCAGTGTTTTTGTTGAAACTCTATCTAAAATGCTGTCTATTTTCCTGTCTTAGTGAGTGAATTGAATTAGGTCTCTGAGGATGTCAGGGTCATTTTTCTGGATGTAAAATATTACGTAGCTCTAGAAATCTCATGTAACTCTAGAAGGCTATATGAGATTTCATTTACAATATGATGACGTGGATAGTGCAAACAGTTAAGTGCTTGATTATTAGCTGAAAGACTGACAGTTCGAACCCATCCAGAGGCGCCTCAGGACACAGGCCTGGCAACCTGCTTCTGAGAGATCACAGCCTTGAAAACGCTATGGAGCACAGTTCCAATGTGTCACACACGGGGTCCCCATGAGTAGGACGGACTCAACAGCAACTAACAACAACAACGGGACATACACCAGATGTTTTTTTGATGTTTTATCAAATCAAAGACAGGTGTTTAAAAACAAAACAACAAAGAATACTGTCATCTGAAATTGCAAACCCAATTCTGTTAATTCTTATTAATTATCTGAGCTCTAGTGGCTGCAACACAGCGGCTGCGACAATGAGCTCAAACACAGCAACAGTTGTGAGGATGGTGCAGGACCGGACAGGGCTTCATTCTGTTGCACAAAGGGTTGCTATCAGTCAGAACCGATTCGACGGCCCCTAATAACAGAAGTTAATCAAAATCAAATGGCCTGTTCTTCCTCTTTTCTGAGCACCTCTCTTCTGGCTCCATGAGGTACTATACAGAATACAGCACAATTTTTTTCCGAAGTATTATTATGCAGTTATGTTATCCTAACAACTTCAACGTTCTTTAGTTTTGTTAGATGTCTTTGCTCCCTTGAATGCTGCCTTAATTATCTGAAACAACTAAGTAGGGTATTTTTGAATACACTGAAACATCATTTATTGAACAGTTTCTAAGGTGCTGAGGGAAAACAGTCAATGCGTGCTTCAGAAGACATATAGTATTTAATTAGGAATTCTGTCAGGAAGTGTAAAAACATTTCTTTTGGCGGTAGTAGATTAATGCAATTTTAATGTATTAGCAATGCCTCCGTTATTACCACACATGGCTTTTGTGAAGCAAGTAGCTGTCTCTTAACGAAAAAAAATTTTTTTTTTCCTCTTACGTACTGTTAATTTAGGTCCAAATTTCATGTATGTATTCATATATTATAGTGCGTCTCTAATTTTACCTTTAGGGACATAGAAGAACGGGTCACACTTTAAAATTAAATCTGAATCCCCAAAAGACTCCTGCCAGAACTAGCTTATTTTGGAGTCGGGTAGATCAATGCTCTCTCTTGAGATAGGGGAAGGATGGCTAATCATGTCAGAATCACCTGTGGGGTTTTCTTAACCTATATCCCTCCTGGCCATCATATGCTGATAATTCCAGGAATGTGGAGTGGTAGGAAAATAGGGAAACTGAGTGGTTTATAAGGGTTCACCCCCCAACTCCCACCCGCCTTACCACTCGACCACTGAGCTATGGAAAAAGCAATTTTCTTCTTTGCTTCCCAATCCCATTGAGAGAAGGCAGTGGAGAATATTCACCTAGAGGTGAAGTAACAGATCAGATTGAATTTATTTTTCTCCCAGTGGTAATTGCATTATAACTGGGTGTGCATAGAGGAGGAAGGGAGGAAGGTCATATATCAAAAGACTGAATTTCTGATTGTGAGACTCAGGACAATGTTAGACTTGGTCTATATTTGCCTAGGGGCCTGCATTTCATACCTTCCTGTACAAATACTCTGCTTTGCTGAAAATTACATGATAAATTAGAGAAAATCCCATTTCTATGTCTTGAACAATACTGTGTTTAGTGCTTTTAAGATAGGGTTAGGCCTGGTGAGGTCCTCTTGTTATGAGTGAGCCAGCATATTTGCTTGGGTCATTTGCAGACTTGCTCATCCCTGGACTGATCACAGGTCGTTCAACCCATGTTTGCTCATCTTTTATCTATATTTTCAGCAGATATCTAAATTACCTGCAATACCTGGAAAGCTGTTCTAAAAAAAGAAATTCTAAAAGAACATATCAAATCTAATAAGATTATAATCAAGGGCAATATTATTTCTCAGGTAAAAAGTCTTATTGTACTTCATTTTTAGTCACTGACAATCATACTGCTTAACCTAAAAGAATACTGTACTGGCGATATAGTTCTCCTCAAGTCCAGTTACATTTTTTTTTTGGTAGGAATTCTGTTTTCTGGATCTGTCCCTTCCACTGAAGAAAAAAACTCAACGTCTGAGGTTTAGCAACAGTTGGTAAACAATAACTAGTGTGTGGGCCAAGCACACCTGCTTTTATAAATAAAGTTTTATTGGAAAACAGCCATGCCCATTCATTTACATATTGTCTCTGGTCGCTTTTGCACTAACTACAGCAGCAGAGTTGCATAGCTGCAACAGAGACCCATATGGCCTGTAAAGCCAAAAATATTTAGTGTCTGGCCTTTTAGGAAAAAAAAAAAAATTTGTGACCAACCCCTAACCCCTGGTTTAGAGGATCACATACTCTTTAAGGCTCTCAGTTGTGAGTTTCTGAGGGGAGAGCTGCATCTGCTCCATTTACTGCCAAGGGCCAGCATGGTCCCAGTTGATAGCATACATCTCAAAAACCTGTTGTGTATATATACATATGAATTCAAAACATTTATTTGTTAAAGCATTCTTAATAAAAACCCTTGAATTATAAAGAGTACTCTACTCCAACGTGATAATTTTATTAAAAGTTAAGGAAAACGCATTTAGTGAGTTGGAAGAACCTTGCTTAATGTCCCACTGAGTCGCCGGGAGGTCCCAGACTCAAGCCCTGGTCTACTTACCTTCACCTTAATGTTCTCTACAATTTACAACCTTCAATAACATTTTAGGTCCCAGTCGCCTGGAAGGAGCTACAGTTCCCCATTCCCTGTTTGGGTCATTTGCTTTTTTCAGTCCTGCCCCATCTTTGAAAATGCTCTGATCCTTGTCAAATAGTTCCCCATAAAATCCCTGGAAGTTAGAAGGAAGAAACGTCAGTATTCTCATTTTATAGTTAACACAAGGTCTTCTTCAAACGGGTTCATTGGCGTTACCAAAAACATTCAGGGACTCCTGCCACGAGCACCCACCGGCCAAAGCACCACATTTTGTCCATCCTAAATGTACTTGTGTGTGATATCTTGGAAATGTGGTTATATTTTCTTCTCTTTAATTGTTAAAAACTCACTTCAGAAGAGGGAAATGGGGACTTTTCCCGTTTCCACAACTGCAACGGTAAATTCCTGATGGTTTTTCAATTAAAACAATATCTGACTGGTTTCTCATTTTGACTTTTCACATTGTATTACATTTTATCTTACTCGCAGTAATCTCCTCATAATATATTTTCCTTCCCTATTTTGAGATGAAAATAAATTTTCTTCCTACTTCATTTTTCCATGAGGCTGTATATAGAGAGAGAGTGAGGGAGAGAGAGCCCTGGTGGTGCAATGGTTAAACAGTCAGCTGCAAACTGAGAGGTTGGTGGTTCGAACCCACCCAGCCTAAGAAACCCTATGGGGCAGTTCTACTCTGTCCTATGGGGTTGCTTTGAGTCAGAACCGACTCGATGGCAATGGTGTTTTTTTTTTTTTTTTTGGTTATGTACAGGCACACGCACACACTTAAATAAGAGATGCATTATTTCCTGTTTTTTGGGGTCTTTGTTTGAGTATCTGGTTAAAGAGGGCTGGGTGGGGGAAGTAATATGACTGAGCAGGACCTGTGAATTCTACCCCTGACAGGTTACGAGCACAACTTTAACACCTATGATGACAGCGTCATCACAGACCTCAACACGCCCTATGATTACGAATCTTTGATGCACTACGCACCTTTCTCATTTAACAAGAATGATAGTGTCCCTACCATCACGGCCAAAATCCCTGAGTTTAATTCCATCATTGGGCAGCGCCTGGATTTCAGCGCCATTGATTTAGAAAGGCTGAACCGGATGTACAATTGCAGTAAGTACCCCTGGGTCTGTGGACTGGGTAAACTAACCCCAACAGTGATTCCTTTGACTCTAGAAGTTTCCTTTACATTTACCTTTACTTTTCTTTCCATGTTCTAGATAAAGGAACATGAGAAAACTAGATGATTTCCCATGTTCTAGATAAAAGGACATGTGAAAACGAAATAACCTTAGTTGTTCTGTTTCTAGAGTAGAAAAAATCGTAATACTTACCTCACAAGATAGTTATGAAAATCAATTATGTGGTCATGTTTGGCCAAGTGAAAGTCTAGGGCAAATGCGAGGAGGTGTTATTGCCTAACTTCTTTAGCTTTCTTTTGAAAGGTGCAACACTATGTAAAGGTCAGATATTCAGAATAAATGGTAATATGCTTGAAAGTATTTTGTAGTCTGCAAAATGCTTACCCTTAGTTAGCTATTCCTAGACTGACCAAGTCCGTTCCTCTTGAATGAGGAGTTTCTAAGATGACCCTACTAGTCTTCAGAGATACAATCATCAGTTCTATTCAATAAGTATGTATCAAAGTCCTACTAACTGTGAAGCCCAATACTAATGATACCTCATTCTTGATCTAAAGAACCTTATGCTTTGCATTTATATAGCAAAACACAATTATATGCATTTTTATCATTTGACTCTATAGGGTGGGAAGAGTTGTGTCTATGTTGTCAAGTTCTAAAATCTTACTATGATAGTAGGACTTGCATTTGAAAAAAAGTCAAGAAAATGAAAGGCTTATGATCCTATTGTTTCTGGACAATGAGGTCTTAGTGGCCTACACAATATCTATGTGAAATGAGATGCCTTAAATTTTTAACCAGGCAATAAAAATGTCGTTTGCAGCAACAACTCACACCCTTCTGGACCACTGTGCTTTTGAGAAGGCAAACATCTGTGGCATGATTCAGGGCACCATAGACGATGCTGACTGGGTTCATGAGAACAGTGTGTGGCCTGGGCAAGTGGATCACACCTTGGTGGGACGCTGCACAGGTTGGTGAAGAAGGAAGTAAACACATTGAGGTGGTTTACCAGGTAGAACTAGGTAATAGCAGTCAGCATGTTTTGCCTCAATTTGAATGTTAGTTATCAAGGCTGGAAATCTGAATAAGGACAAAGAACATTTCTTATACCTTAATTATTAACCCAATGAGTGATGACAAAACCAATATGGACATCTGGTTGATAAGACATGACTTTCATAAATAAAGATAATGTTTCCAGAGCTGTATCCTCCAGTAGAAATATAATGTCATGTATGTAATTTAAATTTTTCTAATTGCCACATTAAAAATAAGAAAAAACTGGTGAAGTTAATTTTAATAATATAATTTATTTAACCTAATATATTTTACCTAATATATCCAAGAGATGGGCATTTTAGCATGTAATCAGCACATAATCATTAATAATTATTAATGATATATATATATTTCCTAAATATTTGAAATCTGGTATATGTTTTACCCTCAGAGGACGTCTCAGTTTGGACTGGCCACCGTTCAAGTGCTCAATAGCCCCATATGGCTGGTGATCACCATATTGGATAGCACCTCTTTAGATAGTTCATATATGTGTTTTGTGTAGTGAAACAGCCATAGGGTCAGACAGATGTGGGTTTGAAATCTGGTTCCACCACTTACTAATTGTAACCATGTTGTTGTTGTTTTAGTTGCCATCGAGTCGGTTCTGACTGATAGCAATGCTATAGGACAGAGTAGAACTGCCCCATAGGGTTTCCAAGGAGCGACTGGTGGATTTGAACTGCCAATCTTTTGGCTAGCAGCTGAGCTCTTAGCCACTACACCACCAGGGCTTCTGTAACCATAGGAAATGATTTTTTTTTTAAGTCTTTGTTTTTGTAAGCTTCTCTGAGCAACAAGATATTGATACTTCAGAGTGAGGATGGAAGGAGACAATGCACGCAAAGCTCCCAGCTGCAGTCAAGCAGCTTCGCTCCCTATTTTTTCCCCTCCATCTTTTCTTTCCCCTTCCCCTTATAGGCCCCATTTATTATCTGTTTCTATTTTAGCATCCTTATGTTATGTGCTTCTTATTGAAATCATCTTAATCCCTATTTGGAAGCAGGTTGGATTACAAATTCTAATTTAAAAACCCAGTGCCATTAGCTTTTTTAAAAAATCAGACTCTTGTGAGGTCCCTTAGTCCATGCCTGCCTGAGGGATGATTAGGTTGCCTTCTCTGAAGGAACCCAACATTATCATCTAGATACGAGGCCATCAGAGAGATGTCAGTGGTCATAAACCAGTACCATTCTTCCTCCAGCCTTTGCAAAGGGTTGAAGTCTCTGTCGCGCATGAGATGTCAAACAGATTATCTCAAGTGTCCAAAGGGTAATCCAAGCCTGATTTCTATCATAGCTCCTAATCCAATCTCTCCAGCAGGCTTGCTGCTAAGCTAAGATACAATTGCCAGCTAAACAGAAGGGTGATTTTTATGTGAAAGGGAACTGTTAGAAGAATGTTCTAGCACCATAAAAAAAAAAAAAAAACCAAACTCATTGCCGTCAAGCCGATTCCTACCCATAGTGACCCTATTCAACTGCCCCATAGGGTTTCCAAGGAGTGACTGGTGGATTTGAACTGCCAACCTTTTGGTTAGCAGCCATAGCACTTAACCACTATGCCACCAGGTTTTCTAGTACCCTAGCGGGGAGCAAAAAAGACCATACCCCAGAAGACATGGGAGAAAAGCTTTATCGGGTTCACTTGAGGAACCTTTTGCTTCTTCCACAGGATGGCATTGGTTGGGACTGTTTTCTGTTTAGAGAGCATTGGCATTGTTCAGGTAGATGCATCAAATTGAAGAGCTCCAAGGATCCCTTGGAATTGAATCCACCTCCTATCTGAGACCCAGAGTAAAGAATCAACACCTAGTTAGTTCCAGAGATGGGGCAAGAATTCAGTTCTCCTGACTGCCAGGCCTGGGTCACTTGACTTTCACTTTACACTTCCTAATACACTTGGATGAGACTTCCTGATCAAGGACACCCTGTGAGCCCTTCTTTCCTTTAACCCAACATTCATAATGCAGAGTTTTCCGGCTACAGTATATTGAGTGCATACAAGTACTGTGAAGAACATACAACAAAGCATAATTTTCCTTGATGTAGCATTGAAGCCATTTAGATAATTTTAAGCTTAGTGAAAGCGTATATGAACCATTGATGCTTGCTGCAAATACAGGAGGCGCACACTCCACGTACAAGGCAGTATGAAGCTGGGCACCAGATTGCCAGAGTACCCTGAACGGTACTCTACCTCACATTCTTTTTGTTTTGTAAAATATATTGAGTAAAGCATTTGGTAAGGGATTGAGTACTGGAGTACTGTTTGGAGGACCTCTTTATATGCAAGAATTGTTTATTCTGCTTGACTTTGGAAGGTGTGCTGGTTTGCCTAATGATGCATTAACTTAGCCGCCTGCTTGTGTTTAGGGAAGAGAATTCAGAGATATCCAAGTTAGGCAAATGCTGTAGACACTTCATTGCCCTCTTTTCCAGTGTTTTTTCAGAGCTTCCCTTTACATTCAGGGGAAATTCTCAACTAGTCCCTAATATGTCTTTAATGTTCCTCTCATCACCAGATGATTCTTTACATATGATAACATATCCAGTTATTAGGCTAGAAGCAGGGGCAACTGAGCTTTTATCATCATAAATGTGAATATTCAAAATCCAAATCCTAAACCTTTGAACCCCACTGTTTGTTGTTGCTATGAGTCAGAATCGACTCGATGGCAACAGTTTTTGTTTGTTTGTTTGTTTGTTTTCTTGTACATCTATATGACCAACTCTTTCCCTTGGAATGAATCTCTAACTTAAACAATGAAGTCAATGAGAAAAACAGAACGCATTTCACAGACATTAACTTCCATCAGACTTTGTCAAAGCCTGTGTTTCCTTAGGTCAGAGGCATAGATTTCACAACCCTAGGAACAAAGGCAATTCAAGAGGCAAGGGAGGACTCCTGCTTCAGCCAGTGAGTCTGTCCATGGAGACAAACAGAATGTGGACTTACAAACACCTTCTTTTTATTTTCCCCAGAAGAGCTCTAGCTTTTGTTGCCTGGATAATGGCTGTTAATCACTATTTCGCTGTGCCCAGGCAGATGGCACACCTCGGGGTGTGGGAAGCCAGAGATGAGATGCTAGGATGCTCTCTCCACAGGTGCTGGCTACTTCATGCACTTCAGCACCAGCTCAGGGTCAGCAGAAGAGGCAGCCCTGCTGGAGTCTCGGATTCTTTACCCAAAGAGGAAGCAGCAGTGCTTGCAGTTTTTCTACAAAATGACGGGAAGCCCTTCAGACCGACTCGTCCTCTGGGTCAGGAGGGACGACAGCACGGGCAGTGTTCGCAAGCTCGTCAAGGTGAAGACCTTCCAAGGTACTTAGTGGCATCCACACAAGGGCTGCTTGGCTTACTATCTGGGATCATGCTTCTTCTCCTCCTTTCCCTCCTCCCTTCTCTTCGCTTTTTGCTTTCTTCACCTCCTCCTCCCTTTATTCCTCTCCCCCCCCCTTTTTCTATTCTTTCTCCTCTTTTCCCTCTTCCTCTCCTTCCTTTTCCTGTCCTTCCTCCTCCCCTCCCTCCTTCTCCTCTTCTTCCCTACCCCCTTTCACTTCCTTCTCTTCTAAGGGCCTAGTGTAATGTCTGCCTTGTTTTAACCATGCAATCAATGTTTTAACTATTCAAAAATTTTTAGGAGAATCCAGGGTTTAGGTAAGGCTGATATATATTTTTGTTAAAGGACAATTAGCATATATAAATCCAATTTTCACTAGCATTTTGGAGAAATCCAGGGCCAGGGCAGAGAAAATGGCTGAGTCAGGGCTGAGGATAGGAAGGTAAAAGAGATACAGGAATTGATTCTACTGGGGAGAGAGCAGTTAAGTACTTGACCATAAGTGGTTTTTTTTTTTGCAACCCTTTCAGAAAATTAAATGATAGCATTATTTAGTAGGTTAAAGTCACTCCAAGCCTACTTGTGAAGTTGATGGGAAATAAACCATTTGCAAATATTGATTTCATTATATTTATTTCCATATTCCTAAGTGTGGCTTTATGTATTTCTATAAAAAAAAAAGCCAACATGAGAACCTTAAAATACGAAGCTAGGCCACTGAATGTGAGAGTAAGTTGGCTGTAAATCAAGATCCAATGTTATAAAGCCAAGTATTTACTTTTTTCTTTTTCTTCTTCTTTTTTTTTTTTTTGGTTAATTCACAACTAGGAAAAGGGAGTCAAGCTTTCATATTTTTCCATTACATAAAGAATTCTCAGTTAAAGTTTGTCCAGAGAAAGGACTGAATTTTACTCTTCTCTTGAGAAGGTGGAAGCTTTCTTAACGGTCACTTGTAAGAACAGATGCCCAAATCATTGTACCAGGCCATTCTGTGAAACATCTGGCAAGTCTACAAACAATGGTTTTGAGAGGTTCACATTTCTGGCTGGAATTTATTATAGCTGGTGTAATGGAAGTCCTTTAAGAGTTAAAAATTCTCGGTGTTACCAAGAATTGTAGATAGTTAATGAGAAAATGAATTAGAGCCTCAGTAACATCGATGGGATCTATTATCACTCACTTCTATATAAAGCTAAAAATGTTATCCCCACAAGCATAAAATCAACCAAGCAACCATTCCAGGCTTAATTTATCTCATTACAGTCCTTATGATTTGAGTTCTATTGAATTTACAATGTGTCTGTAAGATCTCTGGAAGTACCATATGAATGAATTCCTACAGAAGTCTATTCCAATATTAACTTGTCAATGAAACTTTTGTAAAAAGTTAAATATTTCTTGGCGTTTATGTGATATTCAACTTAAGATAGTTAAAATCATATTTAAATATACTTGAACTTTTGAAAAATGAGTTTTTAACCAAAATACTTGCATACAAAATATGCATGTGTGCATATACACACTTATACATATATATTCTTTACATATGATTACATAATATATGCTTATATATAAACATATACAAAATACTTGCATGCAAACATGTATATGTACACACACATATGTTTTTACTGAGGCCAGGATCCCCCTAGAGATAACCCCTTTGCAATTCTGGAATAACAGAGATGAGACTTGTCTTTCTCAAACACTTTTAGCATCTGAGCACCCACAACCTCTAGAGCTAAATGAAAGCTGAAAAGTTTATGATGAAAATTTGAATATGAATTTTAAAATAAATCATGGTATATCCTTTTTCAGCTGTTTCTCCCTTACTAGACGTGTGACCTAGGAAAAGTTACTTAATTAGTTTAAAATAGTTCTTACCTCACGTAGGGCTGTTCTGAGGATTAAATGAGGTAATGTGTGTCAAGTGCTTGGCATACTACCAGGTTCATAGTAAGTGCTCAATATATGTTGGCCACAGTTGTCACCAACCTTATTCTCTGTTTGTCCTCAGGAGATTTTGATCAAAATTGGAAAATTGCTCATGTGACACTCAGAGAGGAAAAGAAGTTCCGCTACCTTTTTCAGGGCACAAAAGGTGACCCCCAGAACTCCACTGGGGGAATTTACCTTGATGACATCACTCTGACAGAAATGCCATGCCCCACAGGGGTTTGGACAATACGGAACTTCTCCCAGGTTCTTGAGAACACAGTAAAAGGAGACAAGCTTCTGAGCCCTCGGTTCTATAATTCAGAGGGATACGGTTTTGGGTTGACCTTATACCCCCATGGCAGAATAACCTCCACTATCTCTGGCTACATCAGACTTGCTTTTCACTTGTGCAGTGGAGAGAATGATGCTATCCTGGAGTGGCCAGTTGTAAACAGACAGGCGATAATAACAATTCTCGACCAGGAGCCTGATGCTAGGAATAGGATGTCCTCCAGCAGGGTGTTCACTACCTCCACGTCCCAGACATCTCCAGGTAGGTAATTTCACATAATTAAGAACTGCCCCCCAGCCTGGAAGACCAGCAGATGTGATTCTCACCAGTGTAAGAGAAATGCATGTTTCTCTCATGTTTTCTCCTTGGGCATATCAGCAACATAGTCATGTTGGATTACTAAGATTTCCGGTGCCATCTTATCTTCCTTTTCTTTCCTGAGTTCATTTATCAAGCATTTATTGAAGCCTTGTGATATATACAAACCCTGTGCTAGGCACTTAGAATATAAACAAATCAGGCAGTTCCTGCATCGCTGAACTCTGTCTAATTGAGAAGACAGTTACTACTCATCATTTATAAAATACTCAGAATTTGCCAGGCCCTGCACAGAATGAGGAAACCCTGGTGACGTAGTGGTTAAGTGCTATGGCTGCTAACGAAAGGGTTGGCAGTTCAAATCTGCCAGGTGCTCCTTGGAAACTCTATGGAGCAGTTCTACTCTGTTCTGTAGGGTTGCTAAGAGTCAGAATCAACTCAACGGCACTGAGTTTGGTTTTGGTTTGGCACAGAATGAATGCACTGACTCCTAAAATATTACTGAAGGTCAGATATGCCCAGGAAATAAACTTTTATCAATAAGAGTGGGCAAACTATTTTTTCAAAAGAAGGGTCTTACGTCTTATAAAAAAAAGTAGTTAACAGCTGTCCCTCCCTCTTTATTGAAGAAGTCACTCAAGAGTGGGCAGCTGACCATTCATGGCTGTGGTTTTCCCCTCTTCCCCATCCCCAGCTTTAATTCTTTCGGCAAGAGTAAATAACCTAATTTTTCCCAGCACTGTTTTTCTGATGAACAAACCCGTACTCATTAAAGACAAATTGGAAAGTGAAGTATGAAAAGGCAATGTGACTTTTAAAAAATCACTTTATGTTGCCTATCCCTTTGCAGCAAAAAATGACTCTGTCATCTGGGACAGACCATCTGTGATGGGCTCCTACGATCAGGACTGTGGCTGTTTCAGAACTGTCGACTGGGGTTGGAATAATTTCATCTCGCATCAAATGCTAAAAAGGAGGAGCTTCCTGAAAAATGATGACCTCATCATTTTTGTGGACTTTGAAGGTACTTTTGCTGGTCTTTCTAAAGCAATAATCCTATGCTCTGGGTGTTCTACTGATTTTATGTTGATTTTTAAGCAACTCATGGAAGATGGGAGTTTTTTGGGGGAGACGAGGTAAAAGAAAAAATGTAAGAGGACCACGTTTTATGCAATTGTTCAAGGACTCATATATTTATTTTAATTGTCCTTGGGAGAAGCTAAAATTTTAGTGGCATCATTTTTGATAATTTATCAAATATTACAGTTGGCTGACTTCAGTATCATTTCAACCAATCCATCCATGCTAGCTTTATGCTTCTTTTCACAAG
The DNA here is from genome assembly GCF_030014295.1 of Loxodonta africana. Lineage (NCBI taxonomy): Eukaryota > Metazoa > Chordata > Mammalia > Proboscidea > Elephantidae > Loxodonta > Loxodonta africana. The sequence continues at coordinate 109,960,556 of NC_087342.1, forward strand.
TTAAATAAAAATGCAGTTGGACCATTTTAAAGGAAAAATAGCTGGCATTATGAGAATCAGCTGAGCTCAGAGCTGCTCTTCGATGTCACTCAAGTTCACTTCCATGAGGGTCAGAGGGGCCCCTGAGAACTTTCTCCAGAAGCAGAAATTAATTGTAGTAGGTTATTAATCCTGGTTCTTCCTCATGACCCTTTATTTCCTGAAGATATCACCCACCTCAGCAAGACTGAAGTTCCCACTATAAACACAAGGCTGGTCCCCCAAGACCTCATTCTCCAAGGTCAGGAGCAGCAGGCCTCAGAGGAAGCCACAGGGAAGGCCTTGGTAGAGGAAGCCCTACCCAGCAGCCTGGGCCAGGGGCCACCCAGCCGACAGAAGCGGTCAGTGGAGAACATGAGCCCCATGGAGGACCACAACGGGCCACAGTACTTCAGAGACCCATGTGACCCCAACCCTTGCCAAAATGATGGCACATGTGTGAACATGAAGGGGATGGCAAGCTGCAGGTAGGCTCCGTGGCCTGGGGAGGCAAGTGGTAGGCCACCAGCCATGAACTGAGTGTTTGATTAACGCTGGTAAAACATACTGTTCTCATTAATGTCACTGAACTATACACGTAGAAATGGTTGAAATGGAAGATATTTCAACCACAATAAAATTAAAAAATAAAACAAAAACAGATGCGCTTTGCAGGTTAGGGCAGTGACTATGTCAGATAGTCAAATGAACGTTGTTCTCTAGTTCCTTCCTTGACCCTACCTGGTGTGCCCTAGTCTGGTGGGCTTATGTTGTTGGGGCAGGGTAGGGGTCCTTCCAGGGCAGAGGAGTCTCAAGTCCTCTCTCTGGGCTTTTATCCCTTCCCCACCCCTCCTTGGGGCATTGTCAACATATTGAATGTTGTTGGAATTTCTAACTCTACCACAGCACAACCTGGGACTGTAGCCTAGGGACTTTGTAAGCCTGGCTATGACCTGTCACAGTGGGACTCAGGACCAAGATTAAAGTCTTCACTGACTGAAGATGTTATTATTAGTTATTAACTCTTATTGCTATTATTAGTTCTACTGTACCATTATTATTAGTTCTATTTTCAATAATAGTAATAAGACTGATATTATTGACTGCTTGCAATATGTCAAGTGATCTACTAAGCACTACACATGCATGACTGAAGTGAATCCTCACAGCCACCCTGTGACATAAGGGCTCTAATTATCCCTATTTAATGCATAAGGATGTTGAAGCTTAAAGAGGTTAAGTAATTTGTCTAAAATGACCCAGATGACAAAAGCTAAAGCTGGGACTTACATGCAGGCCTGTTTGCCTGCACAGCTTGCTATATATAAAAGTTATTTTTATAATGTTTGTTATTTTCAAAAAAAAAAAAAAAGTTTCCATAAGAGGACACATGTGACGGCAGAAACATCAGTTGATTTGATAGAACTGGAGTAGGTGTTGGAGCCACTCTGCTTGGCTTAAAATGTCTACATTTCTTCTCAGTTCTTTTCAATATCTACTTTGTTATTCTTAAAAAAAAAAAAAGTTTTATTTTGAAATAATTTCAGACTTACAGATATGTTGCAAAAATATCACAGGGAGTTTTCACATACCCTTCACACAGCTTCCCCTAATGTTAACATCTTAAGCACTCTCTGCGCAATGATCAAAACCTAGAAATGAGCATTGGTACAACACTGTTCACTAAAGACCTTATTCCGGTTTCCCTGGTTTTTCCACTAATGTCCTTTTTTTATTCCTGGATCCCATCCGGGATCCCATATTACATTCAGCTACCATGTCACCTTACTCTCTTCCAGTTTGTGACACTTCCTCAGTCTTCTCTTGTCTTCCATGACCTTGACACTTTTGAAGAATACTAGTCAGTTGCTTTGTAAGTTGTTCCCCAATCTGGGGTTACCTGATGTTTTCTTATGATTAGATTGAGGTTATGCATCTTTGTTGTTGTTGTTGTTTTTGCAAAAATACCATAGGAGTGATAGGCCCTTCTCAGTGTATCATATCTGGAGGTACATGTCTTACTACTAGTGATGCCAACCTTCATCACCTGGCAAGGTGGTGTCTGCTGGGCCTCCACAGCAAAGTTACCATTCCTCACTCTGTAATCAATAAATATCTTGGGAGAGATACTTGAAGACCATGCAGACATCCTGCTTTTCCCCAAACCCTCACTTTCTGATTTCTGCTTCCATTGGTGGGTTCTGCCCACAACCATCTTCACTGTGAGCCTTTAATGGTAATTTTCTGTTTCTACCGCTCCCTCTACATTATTAAGCGGAACTCAGTAAAGAAGGGCAGTCTCTTCTCCCCCATTCATTTATTCATTCAATTATTTATATCACTAATGACTCATAAATATTTATTTTATTCTATGGGTTATATTATGATAATGTCTGTATTTATTTTGTTGCTCAAATCATTCCAGCTTTGGCTTTTGGGAGTCTTTTCAGGTTGGCTCCTGTGCCCTTTCAATATGCATCCATCCTTCTATGAGCACGGTCTTACTTTCTGGCATGACAGGATGCTTCAGGCTCACCTAGTATTTTCCTTGCTCCACCACTGGAATCACTTCTCCAAGAGCCCCGGTGCCTTTTATTGGAGAATACCCACATTGTTTTTTGAGGACTCTACAACCATGGGTCTCAACCTCTCTGCCTGATAAGTCTGTGGATGCCTGATTTCAATATATGCCCCAGTTGGTGTCATCCCGCCCAGAGTGCAGGAAGGCCAGGGGTGGCCACTTGTGTGTCAGCTTCTAGTCGGCCAAATTATTCCTTTCCCACACACCTGAAGCTTGGAGTTTGTGGGATAAGTTCTTGTAATCTAACACTAGGGAATACAATTAAACTATATTTGAGGAGGACTGGGTCAGAAAAAGAACCCGCGGTGGTGTATGGCTGCTAACCAAAAGGTCAGCAGTTCAAATCCAACAGGTGCTCCTTGGAAACTCTATGGGGCAGTTCTACTCTGTCCTATAGGGTCACTACAAGTTGGAATCGACTCGATGACAACAAGTTTGGTTTCTGGTTTTGGGTCAGAAAGAAAGATTGAACACATGTGCTATTTCTCGTGACTTTTTAAGAAACTAATTCCCAGGTAAGAAATGAAGTCCTTAAAGATGCAATGATTCCAGGATTCATAAAAGGACACCATGACACCATGACTTCTGAACCCTCCATTCTGCTCTGTGAGTAGATTTTGTAACAGGAGCGTTGTTCTAAACAAAGGCTGGAAGTGTTATAAAGAGATGAAACATGGCCCTTAATGGTTTCGTTCTGAGATTAGTTTCATTTTTATAATAAATAACATTTAAAAAATACCATGGCCATTATGTGCTATTACGTGACAAACACTAAGATAGGCACAATGTCTACATCTTATTTGACCCTCATAGGTGGCAGTTGCTCACCTTACAGTAATGCTTGATTTTAACTGATATTACCTAGAAATTCAAGCTCCCGGTAAAGCACTGAGTCAGACTCTACCTGGAGAATTTCCCCTGTAGTATATAATCTGAGAAAGATCTATTTCCCACACCTTCCTCCTGGACTTTACAGCTAGTGACCAAGAGTACTGGGTCTGAAGGCATACTGCCTGGGTTTAAACCTCAAGTGTGAAACATTTACTCATTGTGTGACCTTGAGCAAGTCATTTAACCTTTTCTTAAAATGCGGGTGATAATATGGCCTGATAATAACCTGCACCTTCAGAGGGTTGTTGGGGATTAAATTAATTGATTCAGACAAAGCCCTTCAAGCGGGGCCAGGCATAGGGAGCTGCTGCTATTGTTGCGATGGTGGTGGTGGTGATTAGAGAACACCTGAGGTTCAGGTGGGTCTTACACTCCCCATGTGCCCTGTTTCTGCAGGTGCGTCTCTGGACTCGCCTTCTTCTATACGGGGGAGCGCTGCCAGGCCATGCAAGTGCACAGCAGCATCCTGGGACTGATGATCGGAGGCACGGCCAGCGCAATCTTCTTGACCTTCATTATCCTCTCCATCCTTTCCCAAGGGTCAAGGCAGTGACCTGCCTGACAATGTTAGCCAGGTTGCAGGAGCGTCTCCTCCCTCAGACCTTCCCTTCCTATGGTCAGTGCATTCTGGGGCGGTTTTTATAAGCTTGCTTTGATTAGGCCCTCTGAGGACCAGAGTTTTGAACTGGCTCATTCTGGTTCAACTCCCTGCTGAGAATTTGCACCTCCGCTCCCCAGATATACTGAACCAGAATCTATAGTTTAACAAGACCCCCAGGTGATTCTTAGGTACCTCAATGTGATTCTTGTCTATATATAAGAATCACCTGGAGAATCTTGTTAAAATGTAGATTCTAATTCAGTATATTAGGGGATGGAAATGCAAATTCTCAGTAGGGGATCCCAGTTCAAAGCCCTGCCAAGGACCAATGCATCTAGCCTCATGTGTGATCAATAGTCTTTCTGCCCTGCCCTCAACCTCACATGGTTCTGTTACCCTGTTATGTGCTCCTAAAGCATCTAATGTGTCCTGGGACAGCACTCATCACACTTACTAGTAAATTGCTTGTTTAATTGAATGTCATTCCCAAGACTGTAAGCTCCAGGTGGGCAGGGACATGTTATCCTTATTTGCCATGTTTGCCCTGATGCCTAGAACCATGCCTGGCTGGCACATTGTGGTCACCCAATAAATATTGAATGACTGTGTTCCTAAACTCTCATTTCTACTGGAAATTAAGATATATATGGAAAAAAATCTATAAGTTGGATGTATTAGAATCAAATACCTCTCTTCCACTGAGACACAGTGGTGTTATTGATCTTTTAAGATCTTTTGTGTTAGAAGATTTTAGGTAAAGCTTCCTTCTAGCTGCAAGGCTTCAGATTATCTCTTTCTTCCCTCTCTGATTCTAAGGAAAGGCAAGCCCAGGATTATATGTGAGTGTGTATGTAGGGGGTGGGGGCGGGGGGGCACGGGGGGCAGGGAGAGGGCTGTTTCTCTGAACTTTTCCGGCTCTAAAGTATATTTTATTAATGCATACAATTACTAAAGGGCCCTGGAGGCACAGTGGTTAAAGCGAATGACTGCTAACTAAAAGGTCAGCGGTTCGAAACCACCAGTGGGTCTGTGGAAGTAAGATGTGGCGGTCTGCGTCCGCAGAGATTTACAGTCTTGGAAACCCTATGGGGTTGCTGTGAGTTGGAATTGACTCTAGGGCAGTGGGTTTGGTTATATAATTATTATATTAACATACTGAAGGTATCAGGCAGAACAAAGTTTTAAAGTATTTTAAAGATGCTTAAAGGACCAAATGGGAACTACGCTTTCTTCCCACAGTTCCTAAGGACTGTAAATCTAGCTGGGGAGAGAAAGTTCCAAGCAGGGATTCAAACTGATTCATTGGGAACTAATTCAAACCCCTGCTGAGAATTTGCCTTTCTAACAAGTTCGCAGGAAATTATACGTAAGAATCACCTGGGGATCGCGTTAAAATGTGGATTCTGATTCAGTATATTTGGGGTAGAAATGCAAATTCTCAGTAGGGAACTTGTTAGAAAGGCAAATTCTCAGCAGAGGCTTGAACTGGAACGAACCAGTTTGAAGCCCTCGTTCCAAGACAGATCAAAGAAAAAGGAAAGCTGAGGTTCCCATCCCCAGTCAGCACAAGCCCAGCAAAAAGTCAGCTCTAGAGGTTTAGAGAGAGAAAATGTTTCAAGGAGCCTGATTAGCCTAGGCTTTAGGTTATCAGACTTCCTAAATATATAAAAATATTGCCTTCGAGTCGATTCCAACTCATGGTGATCCCATGTGTGTCAGAGAAGAACTGAGTTCCTTAGGATTCTCAGTGGCTGATTTTTCAGAAGTAGATTGCCAGTCCCGTCTTCTGAAGTGCCACTGGGTGGACTTGAACCTCCAACTTTTTGGTTAGCAGCTGAGCATGTTAACTGTTTGTACCACCCAAGGATTCCTCCTAAAGGTATGCTTCGTGGCAATTCTGAGAAGTTAAAATGCTCTGAAAACAGACATAAGGGGTTGAGAACAGTCCCTTTAACTCAAGAAGGAGCCCTGGTGGCACAGTGGTTAAGTGCTCAGCTGCTAACCGGAGTGAGAAGTTTGAAGCAGATGAAAACAATACTCTCTTATGCACAGTGACTCTAAAACTCAAATGTGCCTCAGAATCACCTGGAGGGTGATGGTTAAAATGCAGGCTTTTGGCCTCCCCCTCCTCCCCCACAGTGTTCCTGATTCAGTAGGTCTGGGGTGGGGCCTAGGAATTTCTAGCAAGTTCCCAGGTGATGCTGATGCTGGCTAAGTGCCCACACTCTGAAAACCACTGTTCTAGTGGTTAGAAAAAAGGTTTGGAAGTCAGGTGTTCTGGCTGCAGATTTGGAATGACCACCTAACTAGCTGTATAATTCAGGTTAAATCGCTTAAGCTCACTTAAGCTACCCACCTGTCAAATGGATTCACCAGCTGGCTAACTCCTCCCACCCTACGTTACCACCTACAGGGTTGTAGAGTAATAACATGGGATAATGGGGATAAACATGTTTTATACAGTTAAAAATGTATGCAAATATTGCTGCTAACTTTTCAGACTAGATGGGAAGCCACCAGCCCAGTCTCATATCTGGGGCCAACATTGGAAATAAAAGCCAGCTTTGTTTTTCAACGTGCTTCAGAGTCCTGTAAACCCACAACAGACTTCACAGTGAAGTCTGGAGAAGGACTTGCCCTCAACAGTCTGCTCGGTGTCTTGCCTCAGAAATGAGATCCAGACATTGGTGTTGGTAGTGGCTCTCTTCCTTCTGTTTCATTAAAAGGAAGTGTATCCTGGGCTAAGCCTGGTTTAGACCTGGCTCAGCTAAGACCAAGGAGTTCAATCCCAAACTAAGGACAAAATTTCTATACACATGGGTTGACTCTACAGAAGGCAGAGCCCAAATATCAAGTGTAACTCAGTATTTTGATGTCGTGCTGTAAATTAACCATGACTTTTGCTGGGTTTTCTCTGTGAGAGGATGGCAAGACCTCGTCTACAGACTTTGGACATGTTATCAGGAGGAACCAGTCCCTGGAGAAGAATATCATGCTTGCTCAAATAGAGGGTCAGTGAAAAAGAGGAAGACCTTCAGTGAGATGAATTGACACAGTGGCTGCAACAATGGGTTCAAACAGCAATGACTGAGGATGGCGCAAGACCAGGCAGTGTTTTGTTCTGTGGTACCTCGGGTTGCTATTTATAAGTTGGAACCAACTTGATGGTACCTGACAACAACCATAAATTGAAACAGCGAGGTCAAAATAATGATAAGGAGGCACCAGACAGGGAATGGATCATCTTGAACTTCCCCGTAGTGACCCTCAGAGTCTCTTACAAGTCTGAAATGTCTCACCCCTCCCCTCTTATTTCTTCCCTTATCCTTCCCCCACCCTGGCTCATTTCCTTCTGTGAATTGACCTGAGCCAATGTGGCATTCACAAATGTCAGGTTCCTCAGGTAGTATCTGGTAATATCGGGAGCCTCTGATAATTAGAAATGGATGAAAGCTATAATCTTTTTCCCCACAATGTTGGATGGGGGTATCTATAGATTTTTACGTGCTAGAGAAGTAGGCTTCACTGTAAGTCACTGGCATTTTGAATCTTTATTACTGATAGGAAACAAAACCATAACTGATACACAGTGGTTTCTGCAAGGTTGACATATGACTCAAGCTAGGCCAGTCATGATGTCCCACACTGACGCACATACACACACACACGCACACACACAAGGGAAAGAGAAGTTTCTCTTCCTTTTGGATCTTAATTTATGGGTCTGTAAGCCTCAGAGATGTATTTCCTTGCAGATCTGTCTAGGAATGAAATAAACACGCAGAGGGAGACAGAACCACAACAGAGAGAGAGAGAACTCTGAGAATACTCTTTGAGCCCCTGAATCCAGCTGTACCTGAAGGTGTATCCATCTAATATCTTTTGCAGTTGTATGTGCTAATAAATGCTCGTTTTTGCCTAAACTAATTTGAGTTGTGGTTTTGTTAATTATAAGTGGGACAGCCTTAACTCATACCACTTCTGTAGCACGTAACTGGTTCATCTGTAAGGATAGGAAATAATGGAATTATTTTAAGGATTAAATGTGATTTTTATATTACATAAGATTAACAAAGCAGAACTGAAATGCAGACACAGGGAAGTTAACTAGGTTCAGTCACTTGTTGACTCATTCTCTCTTTTTAGCTTCGTAATGGACATGAGTCAAACTCAAACCTTGGTAAAATGATCATTTAGGATGCCATGTACCTTTTTGGTTACTTTCATGTACTCATAACAGTGAATATTAGAATGTTAAGAATGTAGAGGGTGTATATATTTTGATTCTCAGTAGAGATTTTATCTAAATCTGGGTGCTTTGTGTACGCACACACACATGAAATATGATCCAAAATAATATTTATTCAGCAATAATTGTATGCCAGATACTATTCTGTGTGCTTTGTAAGGATTAACTCTTTGCAACAATACGTGAAGCTGGTACCGTTGTTAGCCCCTTTGACATTATGGAAATTGATCTACAAGTGAGTTACTTTACCCAAGGTCTCCGAGGTTAAGAAGTGGTGAACCCACAATTAGAAAGCACACAGTCTGGCTCCAGAAAGCCTGCTCAAACCACTATGATACTCTCTTAAGACCGGCTTCCAAACTGATGCTAAAGAACAGCCCAACTCTTTGAAGGGAAGCAAAGAATGCAAATAATCCAAGTAGCAAATCCGATGCTCATTTAATCTGCATATCACAAGGGAAATGAATTGGCCAAAACTAATGGGCAAAAATTTTAATTCTCTATATGTTTAAACACAACCTTAAAATCACGCTTCATTTCTGGGGTATTATATTTTCCTCCGATGTGTCCAAATGACATCCAGCACTCTGAGCATGTGTGGTAAATCTGAGACAAAAATAAAAATACCACCACTGGCTGTTGGAACCTTATGGAAAGTTCATATGCATGAAAATGAAAATCGCCTATGCATTCAAGCTGCACCATTTAGGGGGACAATTAGGTGGCTAATTTGAGGTCTACTTTCTATAAAAAAAAAAGGCAGCAGGAGTCCTTCAACGTCCCACGAGAGACTAAAGATGGAAATGGGCAAACTCTAACATTTGCCCAGAACACTGGTCATTTTGTCCTGGTTGCCTCTAGGTGAAATTGTAAAGTGAGTGAAACTGTGAACACTGGAGAAGGCTTAACTTCTTTACCTTTCCTGTCATGATTGTTCTCTTATATTGGGTACCTAGAACTCTTCCCACTGTGGAAGCCTGCCTTTAAGAAGGAACTGGCATCAGGTTGTACAGAGAAGCAGTAAAAAACCAAAAAACCCCACTGCCGTTGAGTCCGACTCATAGCAACCCTATAGGACAGAGTAGAACTGCCCCACAGAGTTTCTAAGAAGCGCCTGGCAGATTCGAACTGCTGACCATTTGGTTAGCAGCTATAGCACTTAACCACTACGCCACCAGGGTTTCCATACAGTGAGGTAATTAAGCACAAAAGTTCTAGGTCAGATGTTCTGCATTTAAAAAAAAAAAAAAAGATAATTTTTTTCACCTGGTACTTAGCTGTGTAACCCTGGGTAAGTTATTAACTTCTCTGTGCTTTAGTGTCTTTATAAAATGAGGAGATTAAGGACTATTTACTCAACCTGGCATATAGTTGTTGTTAGTTGCTATTGATTCCGATTCATGGCGACCCCTTGTGTGCAGAGTACGATGTGCTCCATAGGGTTTTCAAGGCTGTGACCTTTCAGGAGCAGATTGCGAGGCCTGTCTTCTGAGGTACCTCTGGGTAGATTCGAACCCCTAACCTATTAGCAAGTAGTTGAGCGCTTAACTGTTTTGCACCTCCCAGGGACGCCTTGGCACATAGTAGGAGCCCAATAAATACTGGTTAGCACACATAATTACCAGGCATTTTCATTTGAAGGTGGATTTGACTTCCTGTGTACTTCTTCCAGAGATATTTTCATGGTAAGCCTCTCTCTTTACTTTTTTTTTTTTTTCTGTTAAAGGACTCTCAGACATGAGGGAGAAGGTGCAAGAGCTATGTCTTAGTTACTTAGTGCTGCCATAACAGAAATACCACAAGTAGGTGGCTTTAAAGAACAGAAATTTATTTTTTCACAGTTCAGGAGATTAAAAGTCCAGATTCAGAGTGCGGCTCCAGGTGGATGTCCTTCTGTGTTGGCAGTCCTGGGCATTCTTTGAGGTTCCTTGGAGCCTGTCTTGCCCCAGTGTGTGTGTCTCTTTGGCTATTCTGGTCTTTTTATAACTCAGAAGTGATTGGGTTTAGGATTCACCCTACGCTGGCATGACCTCATTAACATAACACAAGAAAAGTCCTGTTTCCAAATAGGATCACATCCACAGGTACAAGGGCCAGGACTTCAATATATATTTGGAGAATAAAATTCAATCCATAAAAAAAAAAACCATTTTGAGGGAGTAGGAACAACATCCCAAGGCATAGGACATTCTCCCACAATCAGACATTGCCTGCCTCATTATGCAAGGTCAGGTCAGTTTGTTCCTCTGCTCTGAGGACCAGTCCTGCCTGGGCAGTTGGCTCTGTTTACTTCTTCTGGGTCTTCTTGCATTACAGTTTGGCTAAGTTAGCAGCATCCTGTTCAATGTGTGCCTAGAAACTTGGCTAGGCTAAAAACGTACCAGCTGGCCTCAGCTGCTGGCTAGGTGTCCGACAGCCCCAGGACAGCTGCATGGATTGAAAATGAAAACCTAATCCAGCAGTAGGTTTTGACTGATGGATCAGGAAAGGGAATAGGACCATCTTAGACAATCCCTTTGCAGCTGCATGGATGGAAACAGTGTTAAGGTTCTGTGAAACATCCAAGGCATCTATTGTGCTTCCTCAAACTATGTTCTAGAGCCTTGTCTGGAATAGGTGGACCAGGTCATTTCTGGGGTTGTTTTCCACTTTGACTTTGGTTCTGTAAAGATTTAGTCAGTGAGAGGAGAACAGGAACCGAGAGAGAGTTATCCAAGCTGGTATATCTGAGAAATATACACCTGTTGTAAATCCACTATGAACACTGAAACTGTGTGAATGGACTTTCCTTTCCACCTACCCCTACATTCCTTTCTGACTTCCCTTTCTCCTCAAGGATCATAATATAGAAGTGTTAGGAGGTGAGGAGTGAGAGTGATTCTTTCATTCCTGGTTTCTATCATGCAATAGGTTTGGTTCCACCTTTGCTCTGTTCATATGCCCCAAGTTAGTTCTCACTTAGAAGTTTGAGTCCACCCAGAGGTTCTTGGGAAGAAAGACCTGGTGATATACGTCTGAAAGATTAGCCATTAAAAACCCTATGGAACACAGTTCTACTCTGACACATATGTGGTCTTCATGGGTCAAAGTCAAAAACGGGTTTTGGTGTCCTACCACGGGTCGGATTACCATACAGTGGATTACAGAGAAGGCACTTCCTCCTAACGTCCACCAGGTGGCGATCAAGCTTCAGGAGAAGCAGGGAGTTGTTGAAGGGAAGCGGATTCAGGAGGCCAGCTGTCACTCATTAGCCCAGCTGGAGATTTTTGTCAGGGTTGCTTTGGCTTCTGCCTCTGACAGCTGTGAGACAGCTCCTCCGGGGCATGGGAAATGCTCACTATTCCAGATAAACAGTAAATGCGTGTACAATTTTCCTCGGTTAATCAAAATGAAACACCTCTTCCCACGCCTATTGGGGTGATTGGTAGGATGCAGAATAGCTGATGGTATCAATGAAAACTGGTTCCAAAAAGGGCAGGGCCCAAAGTCATGCTTGGGTTTCGTTGTTAGTGGGGTGTGACTGCAATCGCCCTGTGACTCACCCAGCCAGCTCCTGTTGCCTCCCATGCTGAGAAAAAGCCTTTTGTCTGGGTTCCTGGGTTGCTCTGTTTAGTGTCTAACAGTCACCAGAATATTTCATTTGTAACTTGGCTCAGTATTAAAGAGTAAACATGCTGGTGTGCAAAAGAGCTCACGTGTTCCTGACCCATGCTGCATTTGTGCCCAGGGACACACCATGATGACTGGTTCAGCTCTTTTATCACAAATCTTACAAGTAGAAGGGAAAGAATCATTAAAAAAATTAGACAGTATGGCCACCGGACACCCTGCTAACCCAGAACTGAATTCACGTCTGAAGTCCACCTTTCAGCCAAACATTAGACAGGCCTATAAAACAAACAATAACACACATGAGGAATGTGTTTCTTAGTTCAATCAAGCATATGAGACCAAGCGGTCAACACCTGTTCAAAAGCAAAGGCGAAGGCAGGAAGGGACAGGAAAACTGGATGAATGGACATGGAGTCTTAGTCATCTAGTGCTACTGTAACAGAAATGCAAGTAGAGGGCTTTAACAGAGAGAAATTTAGTTCTTCACAGTACAGTAGGTGGAAAGTCCAAATCCAGGAGAAGGCCTTCTCTCTGTGTTGGTTCTGCAGCAAGGTCCTTGTCCTCTATCTTCCCCTGGTCGAGGAGCTTCTCAGGTGCAGGGACCCAGGGTCCAAAGGACATGCTCTGCTCCCAGTGCTGCTTTCTTGCTGATATGACGTCCCCTCTCTGCTAGCTCCCCTTTCCTTTTATCTCTTGAGAGATAAAAGGTAGTACAGGCCATACTTCGGGAAACTCCCTTTACATTGGATCCCACCCTAATCCTCTTTAATAAGAAATTACAATCACAAAATGGAGGACAACCACAGAATACTGGGAATCAGGGCTTAACCAAGTTGATCACACATTTTTTCGGGGACATAATTCAATCCATGACACACAGGGAACCCGAAATGTAAAGGGAAAAGGGGAGAGTGCTGACACATTGTGGGGATTGCAACCAATATCACAAAATAACTTGTGTATAAATTTTTGAATAAGAAACTAATTTGCACTGTAAACTTTCACCTAAAAAAAAAAAATTAAAAAAAAAAGAAAAGAATAACCATATGTAAATTTTAGGACACTATGACCAAGCTCCCACACCAACCCCCGGCACATGAAAATGGTATCTGGAGATAAATAATAGGTGTCTGGCACAGAATGCCCTGGTGGCACAGTGGTTAAGCATTCAGCTACTAACCAAAAGGTCAGCAGTTCGAATCTACCAGGCACTCTGTGGGAGCCCTATGGGACAGTTCTAGTCTGCCTATAGGGTTGCTGTGAGTTGGAATCGACTTGATGGCAATGAGTTTTTATAGTGGGCACACAATGGGTTTCACTAATTGTGCTCATTTTCCTCTTTCCCCTCCATATTCACAAGAGTCAAAAACCTATGAAACTGTTTCCTCTCTAGAATGTGCTAGAGGATCAATACCAACCTTTCTTCACAGGACACCTGCCTGCAAACAGGACATGAGGAAAGGTGGAGTGTGGTTAGAACCCTAACCTTCTAAGGCTGGTAAATGGGAGGCAGCCAGGTGCTTCATGGCTGCCTCACTCCTTTAGTACCAGCAATGGGAACAAAAAGAAGGGCTGGATAAGTCATGGGCCTGACCTGGAGCCAGTTCTGTGCTCTTACTTTGGCCTGGTGCTTGGCACCTGCAGAGAAGAGAGAGAATCTGACATGAGCTTCCAGAAAGGCTGGTTGGTGTTTGGATCGTGCTGCTGCTGACCTCCTCTGGAGGGAAGGGGCACCTCAGAGCCTGCCATGTGGACCCATTTGATGCTGGGGTGGCATTACTCAAACCAACCTTCCCCCAGGAACCACTAATCACAATCATGAAGCTTTCTTCATTCCCATCTTCCTCTGGGACCATTTGGTTCCCAACCCTGACTCGAAGAGCTCTGAAGTTCCATTCTGGAGCCAATCTCCAGGGGGCGCCCCTATCTTCAGAAGGGTCGTGTCCTGGAGGTACCTGGAGTTGTGGGACAGGCTTGGGCCTTGGAGAGTCCTTCCCATGCCACTGGGTAACAGGGGTCCAATATGTGCCACAGGGCTGTATGTGCCAGGGTGCTGAGTCATGCCTGATGACTCAGCATTCTGAGGAAGTGAAGAGGGGCTAGACTCTTCTGGGAAGCATGGAAGTTCAGCCCGAAGGCATGTCTTTGGGTGACATTTTTAAAAGTCAGTCGACCTGCATATGTGCCTTGGGGACCTTTTAAGAAAAGTAATCCTGTCACATACAGGATTAGTTGTAGGGAAATCTTCAAAGTAGATAATTTTTCCAGTACTACCTCACCTTCCCGTGGGTACCGGATGAACTGTGCCCTGCCCTTCCTGATCCTTCTGATGACATCCTAGACGTCTAAGGCTTAGAACTCTCCCTGGAGTCTCAATACGACCTGCTCTGTGGTCAATAGAGCCCCTGATACCTTCCCTGTAGTCAACCTCCCTCTGCCTTTCAAAGCAATAGTTAACTTGACTGACTAAAAATTTCTTATTTGCATAATATTTGAGTTTACAGAACGTGTTCATATAAAATACATCAGTCTGACAACAGTCCTGAGAGTAAAATGAGGGCCAAGGTAAGGGAGAAAAGATGTCTTTCTGGTCCAGGAGCTGTGTTCTTTCACTATGCCACACTAAGAAGACCTCAATCAAGCTCATTCTCTGAGAAATAAAGCTTATGGAACTTCCCCTCTCCTGGGGAAGAAGAGGAGCTATGATTTTACAGGGCCAATGTGCCCGTGATCTGTGGAAGATTTCCAATTGCGTGGCTTTCAGGTCAGGTTGGAAGGGCAGGAGTTATATGGAAGGGAGGTATTTGGGGACTGCAGAATTCTGTGACCCTTTCCACCCTCACTGTCGTATGTGAAGGAAGCCCTTTGGAGGCCAGCTCAGATTATGTGGTGTGCCCTGTGTTTTAAATTTGCTTTCCTACACTGGGGTCAGTACACAGAAGGCAGCAGGGGTAAATAGCTTATTCTATCCAGTGTAGTGGCCTCAAGGCACATGTGGCTCCAGACTTGAAGTGTGACTAGTCCCAACTGAGATGGCCTGTAGGTGTAAAACATACAATGCATTTTGGAGGCTTAAGTACAAAAAACAAAATGTCTCATTAATATTTTACATTTCTTACATGTTGAAATGAGAATATTTTGGATATATTGGGTTATATAAAGAAAGTTTGGAAATGAATTTCACTCATTTACTTTCTTCCATGTGCCTAATGTGTGCCGTGTGTGTTTTAAATATGCAGATGTCCCCAGTATGGAGTGTTGCATGCAGGACGCAGGTGGCAGAATTTCTGGGGAGGGTTAAAGGATGTGAAGGGCCCAGGATGGGACATTTGGACTTTTTTTTTTTAAGGACCAGAAGGCCAGAAATACCAAACCTTAGAGGCGTGGCTGTCACCTATGTGCTCAGGCCTCTGATCGTTGGCCTAAGTGTCACTTTACCTGATACGCCAGACACACGCCACACGCAGAAAGGTTATCAGCCTCTGAGGTGGCTGCCTCTTTTCATTTAAACAATCAAGACTTTCCCACCAGTGTCCGTTCCTTGAATTTCAGCACAGCTGCAGGCCATCTTCATGGGCGAGGTGACTTTTCTCATGTTTGCATATTCAGCAGACAGGATATAAAAATAGCAAGGAGATATTTGCAGCACAGGGGCTGGATTACCGATACTGCCAGAGACCCTTCTAAGTGATTACCATTTGGCACAGGGAAATGTTCACAGGTCACATCTCCACTGCTAACCCCTCGTACAGATTCTGCAGAGCAGTGTTGGGCCCTTAATTTGTTTTGTTTGTTTTTTAGACAATTTGATGAGACACCAGGACTAATCCTCTCTGCTTGAGTGTGGATGGGATCAGTAAATATGATAGACTGTGTCTCCCTTGGTCAGATTACATTATATGGCAAGGGTAAAGAAATTCTGCAGATGTAATTAAGGTCCTCAGTCAGTTGACTTTGATTTAATCTCAAGGGAGATTATCTGGAGTGGTCCAGACCTAATCAGGTGAGCCTTTCAAAAGAAGGTTTAGAGCTCAGAGATAGAAGAAGTCAGAGAGACTTGAAGCAGGAGAGAAGCTCTCCTGTTGGCCTTAAGGAACCAATCTGCCATGTTGTGGAAAGGGCCACATGGCTTGGAATGGCAGGCGGTCTCTAAGAGTTGAGGGCCTCAGTCCAACAAGCGCAATTAATGAACTTGGAAGATGACTCAAATCTGCAGATGAGACCACAGTCTGGTTGATACTTTGATTTCAGCCTGGTGAGACGCTGAACATTGAACCCAGCTAACTGTGCCCAGGGAGCCCTGGTAGTGTAGTGGTTAAGCACTTGGCTGCTAACAGAAAGGTTGGCAGTTCAAATCCACCAGTTGCTCCGTGGGAGAAAGATGAAGCAATCTGCTTGCACAAAGATTACCGCCTTGGGAACTCTATGGGCCCGTTCTACCCTGTCCTCGACAACAGTGGGTTTGGTTTTCTTTTGGTTAGCTGTGCCCAGACTTCTGACCTACAGAAACTGTGAGATAACAAATGAATGTTGTTTTAAGCTCCTAAATTTGTGACGTTACACAGCAAGAGAAAACTAATATAGTAAATATAGGGTCACATTGCAAATATATGGAAACCCTGGTGGCGTAGTGGTTAAGTGCTATGGCTGCTAACCAAAAGGTCAGCAGTTCAAATCCACCAGGTACTCCTTGGAAACTCTATGGTGCAGTTCTACTCTGTCCTATAGGGTTGCTATGAGTCAGAATTGGCTTGACAGCAGTGGGTTTTGCAAATATATAGTATCTGCTAGTAAAAGAATTCATGGAGTTGCATTTTCAGCTGTCAAAGAAAATTTGAACCAAGCCACACACCAGTGTCAGAGCAGAACTTTACTTATTTTGTTTCACAGGCAGTTAGGTTCTGATAGCTTTACTTCAAGAACTATTGTTAAACCCCTGTAACTGCTGAATTACCACATGCCAAGTAGGGGTGTGGATGGTGTGAGGAAAGACAGCAGCCTTTCAGCCAGCCGAGCTCAGCTGTGAACTTCCGGCACACCTTATGCCTGGAAAATGGAAGGGATCATTCACTGTTTGGAGAACGGAGTTAAATTCTGGTTGATGTAGGGAAGCCTGATACAGCAGTAGTAGCGAACCACAAAAGATCATAGAGTTTATATAAAGAAAGCTTCACAAGATCTGATTAGATTGTTTATTGTTACAAGCATGGAAAGGAAACACAGCTGTATGCTGGTATACTATTAAGACATGACTTAAAATCCCAAGTCACAATTTTAGAAGGCTACAGCACCTAATCTCAAAATTAACATCTTTGAAATAGTAGGACACTATTTCCTGTTGGTTTCAAAAAAATACATAGGAATGATATATCCACTCTAAACTTCCCCTTTGTTTTGGCCACCTGGGAATCAGACTTCTGTTGGCTTGAGTCTCTAGGCTTTCTCTTTGGGATGCAGACATTAGCATCACATGCCACGAATAAAATCCATTTTACCCCCTGGGACCACTCTCATTTCCTTTTGTCTTCACAAATGACTACGAACTTTCTGCTCCACTCAGAATAACTCCTTCCACCTCCCACCTGCACTTAATTGTTACTATAATCTTTCTCATCTCCATATAACTTCTTTGTTTTTTTCTGAAATCTTCCAACGCTGACCTCTCTGACGTTCCCTATACAAACAACAAAAGGCTATGACTTCACACAGTGTATCTTGATTTCTGGCCTTAGCACCTACATCCTGAAAACCCCACAGACCTTGATTTACCTCTTTCCCTGTATAACCAATAAGAAGTGGATATGAAGATGGCAGATACATGACTCATTCAAGAGATGACAGACTTGGATGTGTTACCCTGGATTTGTAATATTCCCAGAGAATATCTCTGTAGTTTATATTGCTTGTTTGTGAACGTACCAATCCCACAATCTCTGAGGAATTAGCACAGGTTCCCTTTTGGAAGAAAACTGATTTAATGGAAGTTCCCTTGATGGAAAGATATTTTGGCACACGGAACCAATTTCTCTCACTGGGAGATGTCGGGAACATGGGGAATCACTGAGCCCTTTACAAGGAAAGTCCCTGCTTCTCACTCTGCTCCCATGTCAGAACCAAACCTTCCTCCTTCCCTCAGAAATTTTCTACCAATAGTCTTGCAATCCTTGCTGATTTAGAGTTGATAACCTCAGGGCCAAGTGAGGCTCCTGCTTTCATACAATTTACAGAATCATGGACTACTGTTCTCTTTCATAGTTTTGAATTCTACTGCTTATTTTAAGATCTTTTTGGGAAAGTACAGTGGTTGAATTATGTATCTTGCATTTGGGCAGAAAACCAGCAAGTATTTCTCCAATTTTTTGTTTCCATGTTTTTTCTGGAATTGGATCTAGTATTGTGGCTTGCAAGGTGGTGGCACATGCTTGTTGGTGTGTGTGTGTGTGTGTGTGGTGGGGATATGCCAACCACCACTTGGTTAATGGATGTGGGCAGAGGTCCAGGTCTACATCCTATGGAACTTTCAATTAGCGGAGGCTCCCCTTCACAACATCAACCACAATGATTCCCAAGGGGTTGAGGTTGGTGGAAGGTCAGTGTGTCTTATTCCTTTGCATTTTTTAAATACGAGAACCAGTGCCTACTCAAGAGCGCTCCCTGACTGATGACGTCAAGATTGCCAGGCTAATGTTGTGCTTAACCCTGGCTCAGTTCTCCCTGATACAACTCCAGACACCAACTCTAATTCCACAGTAGTCATTCTTTCCCTAGAATCTAATTCCAATTCAGCTGATCTTTCAACCTAGCCCCTACCTCTGTCTTCTTGATACTGAGCTCCGCCCAAAGTTGATAATTCCCTGGTGAACTTCGTCTGCATCTCACAGACTAAGACTCATTTCCTGTAGGGACTTTAAATAACACACTATTCAGCTGGGAAAGTGATGTGACAATTCTTAGACAAACGTGGGAGTAAATGTCTACATCATTTTGCGAATATGTAGAAATAAGGAGCTCCTCTACTTTAACCATTATTAGGACTCCTGTCAATCCCACTTACACCCATTCCTCTCCCTCCCCATGAATAAAAGAGAAGAGGAAACATAATGTAAAACAAAAAATACAGGGAAGAAAGTTTTAAAGAGCATATTAAAAGAAAACTCTTCGAACCTCAATACATGCTTGTGGAATCTCAACTTCTTTGGTCCCATCTTCTTAAAGCCTGGGCCCCTTTATGTTCTCAGTCCTCACGAAGACCACACAGCCCAGATTGCTCCCAAGTAGACCCACATTTTTTATTGTCTTATTTTCCCCTTGGAGTCAGACTTTGATTTGGAATATAAGGTAGGTGTATCTACAGCACCTAGTTTAGCTTTAATATGGATGCAATTGTAATAAATATTTGTAATTTTTACATGAAATGAACACACAATTCTCAAACAATCAGTTTCTTAGGAAAAGCTCTGTCATCTGTTCATAAGTTCAAGTGTCATTAGGAACATGAAATCACCAGCTATAAAAACTTCTCTCTGGGAGTGTTCCAAGTGGTTGGAAAAAAACACAAATTAGACGATATGAAAATCTTAATGTATTGGTCTGGCAACTTAAGGACTGAAAGAGGTAATACATAGGGAGCTAAACAACACACCAAGGGCCATTCAATCTACAGTAACAATAACAGTAACAACAACAATAACAACATGCAATGCTACAAGATTATTAAAATCTATTCTATAATGCACAGAGAAGTACCTGGTTAAAGCTGTTAAACATGAGAGTTGGGGTCTCTTTTCAGTGCAATATATCAAATTTGGCAATTCTTAAGTATCAAAAATATATATTTTTATTTTCGAAACGTGGAACTAAAATATATGGCTTTGCTGATCAACTGAAGAATATTTGGAGTCTGGGGCAGTTCTACTCTATCCTATAGGGTTGCTATGAGTCAGAATCGACTCGATGGGACTGGGTTTTGGGTTTAGGTAGTGCAAACGGTTAAGGAGCTGGCTGCTAACTGAAAGGCTGATGGTTCGAGTCCACACAGAGGTGTCTAAGAAGGAAGGTCTGGTGACCTACTTCCAAATACGCAGCCACTGAAAACTCTGTGGAGCACAGTTCTGCTCTGTCACACAGGGAGTCACCATGAGCTGGGGTCAATTTGATGGCAAATGGTTTATTGGTTATAGAAAATTTGATCAGTAGTTTGTTCCTGCGTGGATTAGATAAAGTATCTTTATCCCACTTTCTCTGCAGGTTCATTCCACTTAGCTCAAATCTTAACACACAAAGGTAGATATGAATGTGTTTACCATCAGGGAAATCATGTTTCCTTCCACGCATCTCCTGTAAATATTATTATCCATTTGAAGCATCCTCATAATGTAATTTCTTTTCAATCTGCTCCACTGCTTTTGATTTTTTCTGTTGGCTATGAAAATACCAAGCTCTTTTCCTATGGCTTACATCCAGTTTTCATTTTTGAGCCATTTTCTATTCTTAATGTTGCAATATCTATCTGAGTAGTTACATTAGATCATTAACATGGACATCTTAACATGTGGTCCTTAATGTTGTGCTTCCTTATTCTTCTCTTTTTTCATCTTGCCTTCCTTCCTTCCTAGATAGAACTCACCGGAATGTTTTCTTAAGTACTAACCTGTTACTTATTATTTTAATGGAAGCTTATCTTTGTGCCCAACGTGTGAAAAGTGAAAATGTCTCTTCAAAATTCTATTTTACAATATAGACAGAGAAGCTGGGCCTGGGGGGGAGGGGGGTGGGGCTTGAGTTTCACTTAAATACTATACACATTTGGTGTCACATGAAAAGGGAGGGAAGCAAACACAAACATAAAAATTACTTTTAGTCTGTCTTTACAAAAAAACCTTCCTTAATGAAAAAGTCTTTTCAGCATCTACTCCCAAAAGCCTGCTGAGCAAACATTTTACCCATAACTTTGGAAAAGATCTCTTCTTTCTGAGCACATCCACTGTTTTCAAGAGGGCACATGGGTTGGATTTTCCTGTTCTTAGTTGAGCAATGAGTAAGCACTGGATGAGTTTTCCAGGGATGAGCTGGTTGTTTCTGGGGTGGAAACATTGTACGTTCCTGCAAAACAGAGCCGCAGCCCAGCCTTAAAGACAAGCCTTCCTGGCCACCAGCGTGTGAACATCTTCTAGTGGTCCAGTAGGGAGCTTCGGTGCAAGAGCCAGGTAAGCTTGGCCAAGCCTGGAAATCAACCCATGCCTGCCTGCCTCCCACATCCCAGAAGTGCCAGAGAACAAACAAGGGTGTCGTTCTCAAACATGCATTGCAGCCGACAAGCACTATTTCACATCATACCAGCAGCCAGATTTCTACAAAGAAAGGAAGATCTCAACGTGGGCAGCTGCTCCACATGCTGCCACATGCATGGACTGGGGACACCACATGAGGAACCTCCCTGGTCCCCTTGGGCTATGGTGACTTGGGGAAGATCTTGGGAGAGGCCTGAAGGCCGAGCTGAAAGGCAAGGGTCTACAAAGGGAAGATAAGAGAAAATCTCTGGGGAAGGAAAGGTAGGACCAGAAAAGATGCAGAAGTCAGGGGACAACCCAAAGTGCCGAGAGCCGGTGCAGCAGGGAAGGCAGCATCTGAGCAATGGCAATGTCAGCACAAAGGCGGGGTGGGGTGGGATGGGGGGCTGAGTGTCGACGACAGTGGGGAGTGTGTGGTGGACAAGGGGAGGGACACAGTGCCCACCCTACCATCAGATTCGTGAACTGCCACAGCTAACAAGGTTTCCATCATTGCTGGGAGGGGTCTTTGGGGCTGCCAACAACATAAACCAAAGTTACAGTGATTATGGAACCCTCAAATGGGCCAGTGTAGGGGCTGTATCAATGACCCTTGAAAAGCCATCAAGTGACAATGACCAGGTATCTCAGGCTCTGATATCCAGCTGATATCAGAAACAGAGCCCCCGCTCCAACATTTATCTGATTCAGAAACCAGAAACATATTTGTTTAGCCTTACATACGGCATAATTTTGATTCCGTAGAATTATTTCATAGAGTTTTTATTATTTTCACTTTCAGGCAAATGGCAGATGTGCACTGGCAGAGGGTAATCTAGTTCTAACACAGACAGATTATTTGATCATTTCACAACAGGCAGAATCCATGACCTTCAAATCAAAAGTGAAGGTCCTCCAGTTTCATGAATCATTCACTAAATGAATGTAGAAACTACCAAGTTCTCCAGAGTTTTAGCAATTCATAGGTATTCTCAAAGCTTGCTTTCATATGAAAGGTCTTGGTCTGGAAGACTCTGCATTTGTGCGTTCTGCTCAGTTTCAAGAAGCTGGAAGGAATTCGAGTGCTTATTTTCCTGGGGAGATGGTGGCATGGGGTGGGCATTTCAATTTGCCAGAAGAGCTGACAGCCATTGCCCAAAGTCATTGATACTATTATCTCCTATTTCCAAGATGGAAATTTTAACTGTGCATATTTCTAATAGAAAAGTCATCTAGGATGATCCCTCATATATCCATGGACAGTATTATAAACGTCAGTGTGAAAAAACAAACACGCTCCAAAAAGGAAAAGAAACCCACAGCATGGGATCCTGTGGTAGGGTTTTCTAAGGAAATTTGTTGCTGCTCAGTGACGCAGAAATGGTACCTACCTATTTCAACTGAACATGAGTGAGAAAAGAACTTGGTGCTTGCCAAGGCCAGCAATTTAAGGTTCTCATTTTCATGACTGATGCAGTTTTGAAAGGCAGCTCTTACAAGGCTTGTCTAGATTCTCCAAATCTTATTCTTCATGAGTTATTATTGGTTGCCCACGGAAGGCAGGTGCCCTCTGTACCAGCCTACTGATGGTTTGGGAAAATGAAGTAAGTTCCTATATTTAACCTCTTCCCAA
The DNA here is from genome assembly GCF_030014295.1 of Loxodonta africana. Lineage (NCBI taxonomy): Eukaryota > Metazoa > Chordata > Mammalia > Proboscidea > Elephantidae > Loxodonta > Loxodonta africana. Next base: position 109,983,410 of record NC_087342.1, read on the forward strand.
ATGAGGTCATTGCAGGCACATCCATGAGGAGTATATGTGTGTGTGTGTGTGGAGCGGGGAGGGTAGAGCTGGGGTTGAGAGTGAAGGACTTCAGTCTCCCCTATCAGGGGCAAGCTTATTCTAGTTAACCAGTAGGCACCTAGAGGTCGCTACATACCTGTTTTACCAAACAAATTATTAAATCTTCTTGATATTGGAGAACTCATAGAAAATACAGGTGTGGACGAACCTAGGGATGTTGACTAGAAGAGAGAGAGAAAAGACAAAGAGCAAATTTGTTAGACCAACATAAACCACAAACAAAACCCATTTCCATTGAGCCGATTCCAACTCACAGCCACCCTATAGGACAGAGTAGAACTTCCCCATAGAATTTCCAAGGAGCAGCTGGTGGATTCAAACTACCGACCTTTTGGTTAACAGCCAAACTCTTAACCACTGCGCCACCAGGGTTCCTAGACCAATGTCCAAACAAACCAAAAAAAAAAAAAAAAAAAAAGCTAGCTGCTGTCAGAGTCCGTTCTGCTTGCTGCCCTCTAGTGGTCACTGCCTGCCTCTCTAGTTCCACTCCCTTAGATGGCCTAGATGAGCTGAATCAGAACTTCAAACAAATCAAGCAGGAGAGCCACCTTGAGATACTCGAATCTTATCACTAATATCGATAAAGAAAATACATGGTTTGTTGGTTTACAGGTTTCTAGTACTTCTGACATGCGAAAGACAGTCAAATATATTCAAGCGTAATATTTATTTTCTGGATGGTGCAAATGATTAATGCATTTGGCTGCTAACCAAAAGGTTGGAGGGTTCAGTCCACCCGGAGGTACCTTGGAAGAAAGGCCTAGCAATCTTCTTCTGAAAAATCTGCCACTGAAAACCCTGTGGAGCACAGTTCTACTCTGATACATATGCAGTAAGGTAAGGTATTTTCCAAAATGAACTGCAGAAAAATCCTAAAAAACCCCAAAACCCAGTGCCATCGAGTCGATTCTGACTGCTAGCGACCCTATAGGACAGGGTAGAATTGCCCCATAGAGTTTCCAAGGAGCACCTGGTGGATTCGACTGATCATTATTCCTCAAATTGCTTTCTTTAATACCTTGAATTCCCCTAGGAGATTTTTTTATCATTGAAAGATTGAATTTAACCTTCACTTATGTCATCTGTGCTATTCAAATCCGTATTTAAAGAGGTGAAGGTAGCATCTTAATGATGGCACCATGGCTGTGTTTAACAGGTAGAATGAGGCAAGAACCAAAATAACTGAATAATCTATGCTAAAAGGAGTTGTGGAGGAATAGGGGTTTGTGACTGCAATGTATTTAAACCCAATGATCCAAATTCTAAGATAAATATTTAGCATTCTCTACTTCACCTTATTAGTGGAATGCTCTAGGACACAAAATGGAAATTCGCCACAGAGAAAAGGTTTACCTTTGAGTGCTGTGAAGACCATCTTGACAGTGAAAACTTGTTCAGCAAAGCTTCCTGTACCTGCATTGTTTAAGAGAAGAAATTGTCAGTCCAACTCACCATGAGTACCATAAATTTCTAGAAACATGAAATTGTCATTGTTCTTACCTTCTGATCCCAGAGACATCCAAACAGTAAAATGAATAATCCCTGGGTAAAGGATTGGGAAGAAATGCATTTTAATTATATTCTATGGTCCAGTAACATACATAAGTGAGTGTGTGTGTGTATGCATGTATATATAGAATATAGAATAAATATGTAATATTTATTATATATACTATTGTCAAACAAAACAGGAAGCATTATTAACCTGGCATTGGATTGATACTACCTCTTTCCCCATCTGAGTTTATGGAACAAGTCCAGTACATGATAACGTTGAAAAGGTCCACACCAAGGGACCTTAAATGCTATAATGTCATAAAGGTATTTTCCCCCAACTTTGAATGGGATGTCCTGCTGGTATGGCACTAACTGTACTTGTATCTGCATTACCCCTCCCGTGGCTATCATGAGGATGCTGGGCCTGGGACAGGATAATTAGTCTTTTCCGACCAAGCTGTATTATGAAGGTCAGTAGGTACGAGCCTATAGCTTGTAGTCATGGGCCCAGCAGCGGAAGTTATGGTTTGCATGGTCTTGGCACAAGTGTCCAAGGGACAACGCCTCAACTTTCCCTGCAGACCCCCTGCCTCTTCACCAGCTCACAGGGCCCTCCATGCTTGGGCAGCTTTGCCTATCCTTACCACCCCTCCACTGAGTGAATCAGTGTTATTCACTCCCTTCCTGGTGCTCCAAAGGCTTGTTGTCTGTACCTCTGTTACAGCTCTTGTAACGATCCAGCTTTCATTATAATTAGTTATGTGCTACAAGACAGAGAAAATGATCTTGTTCATTTTTGCATAATCCAGCAAGTGTCTGGTTTATACAGAGCATTTTCTATTTTATTCATCAGCATAACTTCCAGACAATCCACCATGTAGTACAGAGTATTCATTTCACTCACCAAATGTTTATTGAGCACCTACTCTGAGCCAAGGTATTTATTAGGCACAGTGTTACAATGGTTAGCGAGCTCGGCTGCTAACCAAAGGGTTGGACATTGGAGTCTACCCAGAGGTACCGCAAAAGAAAGGCCTGGTGATCTGCTTCTGAAAAATCAGCCATTGAAAACCCGTTGGAACACATTCTACTTGGACACACACAGGGTTGTGATGAGTTAGAGTCAACTTGATGGCAACTGGTTTGAGGGATACGGTTATGAGCGAGACAGATGTGATCCCTATGTTCGCAAAGACAGAACTCATTGAATACTTATGGAAATTAACTGGAGAGATTACTTGGTTTAATAGTGATGTTTTCATTTAGGCAATAATAAACTGCTTCAAAATAATGTTGGCTAAACAGCAAAGTCCAGGGTAGTGAAGAGCCTTTCTTCCTGCCTATATTATTAGGAACTTTGCCAGGGCATTTAGAAGAGAGTTGCACACGCAACTAGATTATAATGCCGGTGATAAAAGGAATGAACGTCTACGGGGGCAGAGGGATGTGTCCTTTCTATCTTATCGAGTTCTTGTAATTACTGCTCTTTAAGGCTAAGGCCTCCTCTGGACTAAAATCCTTCCTCATTCCTACTCCTGTTTGTGTTTCTATCGTTAATTCTTCCCACCAGAATAGATACTTCCTGAAAGCCCTACACTGAGAACTTACCTGGAAGGCATTGAGGAGGGTAAACACAATATGGAACACAGCATTGCTACCCTGGAACACGGTGGCAAGACCAAAGCCCCAGGTGAGCCCCAAGAGTGGCGTAAGGACCCCAATGCTCTTGCTGATCTGAAACAGGCTGCTCTTCTCCTGCTTGCTTGGCTTGTCTCCAATGGAAGGCCTCAGGATCTTGGTGATGACCACAACCGTGATGGTCACGTTCACCACCACAATGATCAGTGCTGGGATGACAAAAGCCAGCAGGGCCTTGGTGTCCTCCCAGTTGAGCCAACAGGCATTTTTCCTTGTGTAGACTTCCTGTGGCTGGGTGGCCCCCACCGTGATGACTGAAATGACAAGAGGGCAGCCATAGCCAAGGGAGAAAGCAATGGCTTTCTGGGTGGACCTGCTTGCGTCATGCAGAATGAAAACCAGACGGTAGAAAAGCATAAGACCCAGTGTCAGCATCCAGAAGAAAACGCTGAGGTAGAAGAAGTGAATGAAGAAGGTGGCGGCCACACAGGCAGTTTCGTTGAGTGGATAGTGATGGTCATGGACGGTGGCAGCCACAATGAACCAGATATCAGCAACTAGAAGGGAAGCGGCAATGTTCACGATGCAGATGTGGCGCATATAGGATGTCCGGTTCTTGGTCACTGATTTCCAGACCACAGCTTCCACCACCAGACAGGCTGCTAAGCTCAGGATGGAAAAGCCCAACCCAATGTAAGAAATGATATCCAGTAGTATTTTCAGGAGAGAACCAGGGTTTGGGGAGTCAGGGGACATGAGTATGGAGAATGATGTTAGGTGATCACAGGTACAGGAGACATTGTCCCCATCTACTTCTTTAACATAGCACCCATCACTGTCCCACCCCCCTGTGTGATTGGCGAGGTTGAAGTTCCAGAAGACACATCGTGGTACCCCACCTGAAGGGTTGTTGTTCTTAAAAGTCATTGAAATCCTGAATGGCATGGTTATATGGTAGCTGACAGTGGTTGTCATCACTAAGCTATTTGCAAAATTCTCTCCCTGAAAGTCCCTAGTAAGAATAGTTTTTAGAGTTGGGAAAGCCACTGTGACAATAGATGAATCTGGCTGCAAGCTTTCCAACCGGGGCTTGTCAATAACTACTTTGCCCCAAAGGGCAGTGTCTGAGAAAACAAAGCTCTGTTTGTAGTTTTTTGGGTGGCCAGTTTTGATGACTATGCCCCTCATCTGCACATTAGTGTGGGAGATGGACAAAACGGTGCTCTCTCCTGACTGTAACACCCGGGAAAACCGCTCCACTGAATCCAGTAGCCGTGAACTCTCATTGGTCTGTTGCTGTTGTAAAATCTTCCAGGTGCTCAAGATGGGCTCTCCAAGAATGACGTTAACCGTAGAGAGAATGTGCTGCAATTGAGATGGCATGGGATCAAACCAACCAAATTCTTTCAATCATAAAAGAGCCCCCCCCCCCAAAAAAAACAGTATCCCCCTGGAAAGAAGCTGGTTGAGTGGGAAAGAGGAAAGGAGCAGAGAGAAAGATAAGGCATCACAGACTGGGAGGCTCTGTGACCTGTCTTCTTATGGCAGGGAACTGGCAGAGGATGGATTCCTAAACCTATGGGCTTTAACTAGTTAGCAGTAGTGGCAATGTAAACTACCCCCCACCACCCACTAAGGGCACTTCAGCAGGCTGGCAGAGACATTTATTAATTGTTTTATTATTACTTTTTTTTTTTTTTTTTTAAATCTCAAGCCTGTAAAGGTTTTTTTTTTCGTAAATGTGATTTTACCTGCAAGGGTGAGGAAGTCTCAAATGACCCTCTCAAACCCTGCATATCAAATGAGCTATGTGAGTGTTGTCCAAAGCATCTTTCATCTTTCTTTTAGGCCATATAATTTGCTTCTTTCTCCTACAAACTTGGGCTCACCATTTTCCTTTGTGACTGGCCCTTCTTTGCCTCTGGGAGGATGTCCCCTTTGGGCTCTATTACCCAATCAGCTTGCCAGTTGGCCTCTAGAAGGGTTCTACCAATGGCAGGCACTGGCAGATGGTAAGGTGGGAGGAGAGACAAGTTGGAATATATTTTCACACTACCCACCACCATCCCCAGCCTCCTCATTGCATCTCTGGCAACAGCTATGCTCTTCCAAGACTATAGCTCCTGCTGAGTGGTCCCTCCTACAAGGCTTCAGCTCTCACTTGGCTCTAGAAGCACTATTTTCTCTGCTTTCTCTTTTAGTCCTGGAGGTAGTAGTGGCTTCCATATGGTGCTGGTCTCTGGGTGCCTCATCACCCCTTGTTTGTTCTTTAATGCTGGCTTCACTTCTGTAAGCATTCTTTCTTTAAAGCCTCTGTCTTTAAACAACTGTGGGTGAATTCTCTTTCCTCCCTGAATGCTGATTGCTTTAAAGCTCATATTTAGTGCTAGATCTTTGAGAATCCCACCTCATACATATTCTGAAAATGTTTTATCCCTAGCTCTTCTGGAAGCAGGTAAGAATTAATTTTATTTTAATGAAGAAATCAAAGCAGAGATTCACTAAAGAAATCTTCTTAAGATCCCAAAATGAATTTTGGAAACATTCTCCAATATCCTAAAGCCATAGCTGGCAGAACATGCTATATATGTGACTATATGGTCATACTACCCATAGTATTACATTACTTGGAAAAGTTAAAGAAGCAGGAATGGTGATGAATTATGTTTCTTGACCTTAAGTACTGAGTGATGAAAAGGCGAGACCCAAAATCTTGGAAGGGTAAACTCACCGTCATCATTTCTGAGTTCACTTGGGTTGGAACTGTTGAGAGCAAATCAAGGATGTTAATAATGGCCCCCAGATTACCAGGGGATGAGCTGATTTCATGTTCCACCTTGTTTGTGCTAATAGATAGATTATGAAGGTATGCAGAGAGCTTCTCATCCTGAGAGGGGCTCTTGATCAAAGCCTAGTGAAACCAAAACCAAAAAAAAAAAAAAGTCATCGAATTCTGTTGATCCAGCCATGACACGTCACATCACATCCATAGCATCCTTTTTTCTCCACTCCCATTGTCAATGCTTATTACAGACACTTCTGCTTTCTAGATATCTCCAATCTCTCCCTCATCTAACTCACCAGAATGATATTCATGACATATACAACAACAGTGTGCTACTCCTTTGATATTCAGAGGTTTACCTATGCCCAGAGGAAAAGATCAACACCTTTTTGCCTGTGTTCACTCACCTTTCAGTGGCCTGATACTTGGTACATAATTGACACTCAATACAGATTTGATAATCAAAGAAATTCAAAGTTCTTGATGAATAGATCTTTACATTTCAAATTATCATCTCTTACTGCCACTCACCTCTCTGAAGCTTCTGCCCTACCCGAACTGGTCTACTTACTGTGCTCAGAACACAGCTGTCTCTTTTTCATCTCTAGGTTTTTATTCATGCTGTCCACCATCTAGAATGCTTTTCCACCCCTGTCTCCTTTCCAAATGCTGCTTGTCTACCAAGACCCAGTTCAAAGAGTCTCCCTCCCTGGGAAGTTTTTCCAAGGTAACCTAGACTCATTCTTTCGTCTGAACCCATTGCCTATTCTGTCCCTTTTGCATGTGCTTGCAGTTGCATCCCATGTTCTGTTGGAATAACTTGCTTGTCTCTTCAACTACCTGTGTCTGCTCTTCAGAATGGAGTATTATCCAAGACCTCACTCACTGAAGGGGAAGAGTAAGACATATGTCAACCTGATGACTGATTGAAAAGAGAATGTAGGTAGATGTGATTGCTAGAGAACTAGATTAAAGCTCAGAAAAATTGTTACTTGGATGGTCTGCATGGAGGCACGTTTGGCACTCTTTGCTTTTTCTCATGTCACTTAATCTGCTGATGAATAGCCTAACTGTCCATCTCAGTTTACCTGAAATAGTTCTGTTTTATATCTGCTGTCCTAGCCTAATCATTAATACTGCCCCACTTTGATGCTCAAAAGTGTCCAGGTTTGGGTGATAATTACATAGTCACCCTATGTATAAATACCATACCTCTGTCTTCTAACTATCTAATTCCTTTCCAGTTGCCACTGAGTCAACTGAAACTCATGGCCACCCATGTTTGTCAGAGTAGAACTGTGCTCCACCTGGTTTTCAGTGGCTGATTTTTCAGAAGAAGGACATCAGGCCTTTCTTCTGAGGCACTCTGGGTGGACTTGAACCTCCAACCTTTGAGTTAGCAGCTGGGTCCACTGGTACCACCCAGGACTCCATCTAACTTTTACTTTTAATAAAAGAATGAGCTCACGTTCTATCTTCTCCACAATGCCTTTGGTGAGTGTTCCAACCCAGCAGAGTTCCTTCCTCTGAATGTGTAAGTACTTGTTTTATTTAACATACTCTACATCTGTGACATTTCTGCTGATGTCATTTGGTGTTTTAATTTCAAAATCTCTTCAATTAAATTGCAAGCTCCTTAACAACATGTACCAGGTATTATATTTCTTTTTAGCTTTCTTAGACCCCATAAAGTCTAGCACAGTGCAAGTCAGTTAATCTGGCACATAGTAGGTTTTCAATAAATGTATGTTGAATGGATAAATTAAATACAGCATGATAGACCAGCATGCCCCATTCCACTGAAAATACATCTAAAAAACCAAAGACAAATCTGTTGCCATCAAGTTGATTCCAACTCACTCATAGGACAGAATAGAACTTCCCCATAGGGTTTCTAAGGTGTGGCTGGTGGGTTCGAACTGCCGACTTTTTGGTTAGCAGCTGAGCTCTTAACGACTGCACCACCAGGGTTCCATAATAGGCATCTAGAATTGGCATCAGGGCCCAACTTTGAATTTAAATTACAATTTCTAACTTTCTCAATTAAAATAATTTATATCCCCCATGTTTCATCCATCAAGGTCCAACTCAAAGATTTTCAAGCAGAACTACCTGAATAGCCTAGCCAAAAGTTAACACACACAACTACCCAACTGGATTATATTATCTGCGAAATCAGAGGCCAAGTTCTGATTTACCTTTTTACCTGTCAACACCATAAGAATGCTTTACACACAGTAGGTATTTTAGTGAATACAGTAGGAGACCAGAGGAGAGACAGAAGATAATTAGATAAAACACATCAGTTCTGATTTACCTTTTTACCTGTCAACACCATAAGAATGCTTTACACACAGTAGGTATTTTAGTGAATACAGTAGGAGACCAGAGGAGAGACAGAAGATAATTAGATAAAACACATCAGTTCTGATTTACCTTTTTACCTGTCAACACCATAAGAATGCTTTACACACAGTAGGTATTTTAGTGAATACAGTAGGAGACCAGAGGAGAGACAGAAGATAATTAGATAAAACACATCAGTAGCACCTCCTTTCTTCAGTTTTTCTTCCAGTGATGAGAGGATTTGGTACTGTTTGTCTGAGGATGTCACATTCACTGTAACTCCGAACTGGTTGCCTCACCAGAATCTACTTACTGAAGCTTGAGGAATTTTAGGAGACTCTGACATACAACAAATGAAGTGTGATGTGACATTTAATTATTTTTGATGGAAAGAAAGGAATTTTCTCCTGCCACGTAGCAGTAAGCTCTATTCCAGGTAAGAGAGGCAGGGTACCTCCTTTTATAGAACTATAGAATCTAAGGATTGAGGAAATCTTAGACCTCTGAAAGTATAAAGCCCAACTTTTTATTTTTTGCATTGATGAAACTTATTTTATATATTGTTCCTCTTGCTAAAAAGGTTAGCGTTATTTGCTTGATCTCAAAATAATTCAAAGGAGAGCAGTAACAGAGAAGATAATACCATCTACCCCTTGAAGAAATTGGAAACAAGGTCCTGAGAAGCTAAAGTCAAGGTATACAGGTGGTCCTAGAGTAGAACACATACTTTGTTACTGCCATATTTATATGTAAGCATTCTAAAGCTTTTCTAGGGTTGCATCTTCTTTGGAAATGAGCAAATAAAAGGAGCTTTCAAAGCAACACAAACCAACCCAAGGCCCATTTTCCTAAGGGCTGAGAAGTATGCTAACCCAGAGAGATATCCCCAGGGAACTCAAAGTCAAATGTTTAAGGATCACCTTGGTCCGGCTGAGCAGACTATTTATCGGGGCAGAGATGCAGTCATTCCTCTTCACCTTCCATGCAGAGCCTTCGCATTTGTAAGTGATGATTCCCCCAATGAGGCTGCCAGAGCTGCAGGGAACTTGTAAGAATTGGCATAGCTTCTGGATGACTTTCCCAGGCGCCCCGACGCCTATTACGGTATCTCGGCATGTGATGTTTATCTCTGTTTGGGAAACGTGGCAACAAAGGGACAATTGAGAGGAGGAGGAAAGATAGTGGATATACAGTCAGGTCTAGGTAGAATTTTGACATCTGAATTCATTTTTTTCTGTTTACTTTCAATTTCTTTATTTTACCCCTGATTTTCCAAAGCTCCTCCCTGCTTTCCACATAAACTTAACTTCCTTAGTCTGCACATGCTTTTCCTAACAGAATTTATCTCCTCCATGCCTCATCCCACTCTTAGTCTCCAAGAATCTTCTCTTGTGTGGGAAAGCAAAACCATGAAAGAAGGTAAGAGAATCACCTGGGAAGATACTGAACACCACCCCCCCCCACCCCTTTTCCAGGCTTTCTATAGCCCAAGCAAATCAGAATCTCTAGAGGTGGGATTCAGGCCTCTGTATTTTTTTGTTTCTTAGATGATTCTAATGTGCAGCCAAGGCCCAGAAGCATTGCCTCAACCCAAAGACATAATTAGTGGTGGAAATTTCAGGCACCCATGAAGGAGCCCTGATGGTGCAGTTGTTAAGCACTTGGCTGCTACCCAAAAGGTCGGTGATTTGAACCCACCAGCCACTCCATGGAAGAAAGAAGTGGCAATCTACTCCTGTAAAGGTTAAGGCCTTGGAAACCCTATGGGACAGTTCTACTCTGTCCTATAGGGTCACTATGAGTCAGAATCCACTCCATGACAATGAGTTTGATTTTCTTAATGATCTGAGTACTTCAGGCAATCTCTTTAAGCATTTGTTCCTTCTGGCTTCCCTTAAAGATGAATCTTTTTCACCTTTTCTCAAGACCAGACCTGAATGGGGAAATGACATTTGTTGTAGAGTCTCTGGATTTCCAGGGAACCTTTGCTCTTTGATGAAGGAACAGCCCCCTCCCTCACCAGCTTTTCTATTTAGCATTAATTGAGATCTTAGCCATTGTATGAAAATCTTAAAACGAATGAATATGCTTTGCTGGGAAAAGGAAGTAGAAGTGGACTTGGTACGAAGAAAGAGAAGAACAAAGACAAGTGAATAAAACATGTTGAGCCTAGCCTAAGATAGAGGGCAAATGAGGAGGTGACCTGGGCTGCCCCTTGCAGGGTCTCAGGGCACAGTGACTCCGAGAGAGAGGGAACTCTAAACTGCTTCCTGCTTTGGTGTCTACGGCCCAGTTACCAATCATTGTCAGAACAACCACAAATCAAACAGGACACATCAACAAGCTGCGTGATAGAGCCATGGAATCCTTCTGATATCAGGGGACCATTACTGGGAAGACTTCTGGAGGGACTGCTAGTGGCAAAAGTCCAGGATCATAGTTTATCCACTTGACTCTCTTGCTACTGAGGAGAGCTCTTCAGCATAAATTATTACAGAAATGGCTCCACAAATCATGACCTTTTATGTTGAAAACATTTTATGAGGGCATGTTGGCTCAGATCGGAAAGACTGTTGCCTATTCCTTATAGATGCATTCTTTTCATGTAACCTTGTTTCAGGAACGCAGTGGTAGTGGAGACACCCTTCCTTTGCTGTAACATGAAGGGAAAGTCTCAGCCACACATAGATACTGTCCACACTTATCTGCCCAGTGAACTGCTGAGCCTCCCAGACTCAGCAAAAACATGATTTCATCTGCAAGGATTTCTTGACCACTTCCTCCCCACCTGTCTCACCAGCAGAGTTAAACCCTCCTCCCTGGCTGCCCATAACATCTCTACTTCAGCATGCACCACTCTATAGGTGATAACATTTTTTATCACACCCACCTCTCCCCTAAGATGAGGCAAGTGAACATGGCTTATTTACTTTTAAATGCCCCATGCTTAGGCCAAGGCCTCCCACATTGAAGATGCTCAGCATACATTTATTTAGTGAATGAATGAGAGTATAAATGAATAAACGAATTTCTGCTTATGACTATAACACTTTAAAGTAATTTCAAATGCCCTTACCAGGAACCAGATTAAGCTTCATAGATGGACTCCGGACAGAAGTGTTGGCAGCATTGGTGAAGTGACAAAACACCTCAATATTTTCTGGACACCAGGAAGTTGAGTGTGCCATGATACTCTCACTGTGTGTGTAGCACACTTGCTTTTCATTAACTACTTTTGCTAAAGAAAAAGTTATAGAAAGAATTAAGTCACAAGATGAGTAGCAAAAGCACAAACTTTGTTATGATGATGCTATATGGATAAACCTGTCCAAAACTTATGTTTCTAATTATGCTCCGTATTAATTCTATATCTTTATTTTCTCAGAAATGAGCCACATTCATTTTTTTTTAATTGTGCTGTAGGTGAAAGTTTACAGCTCAAGTTAATTTCTTGTACAAAAATTTATACACATATTGTTATGTGACACTAGTTGCAATCCCTATAATGTGATAATACACTCCCCTTTTCCATCCCAGGTTTCCTGTGTCCATTCCTGGCTCTTTCTGCCTTCTCAACCTCCCTCTGGACAGCAGCCACCCATTTAGTCTCATGTTTTTTTTTTTTTTATATCTGCTTAAACTAAGAAGCGCACTCTTTGAGAGTATTATTTTATGTTTTACAGTCCAGTCTAATCTTTGTCTGAAGAGTTGGCTTTGGGAATGGTTTTAGTTCTGGGTTAACAGAGCAACCGGAGGACATGTCTTTGAGATTTCCTCCAGTCTCAGTCAGACCATTAAGTCTGGCCTTTTTACGTGAATTTGAGTTCTACACCACACTTTTCTCCTCCTCCATCAGGGACCCTCTGTTGTGTTCCCTGTCAGGGCGGTCATTGGTGGTAGCTGGGCACCATCTAGTTCTGGTTTCAGGCTGATGGAGTCTCTGGTTTATGTGGCCCTTTGTCTATTGGGCTAACATTTTCCTTGTGTCTTTCGTGTTCTTTATTCTCCTCTGGTCCAGGTGGGTTGGGATCAATTGATGCATCTTAGATGGTCACTGGAAAGTGTTTAAGACTCCAGGTGCCACTCGTCAAAGTGGGATGCAAAACATTTTCTTAATAAACTTTGTTATACCTATCGACCTAGATGTCCCCTAAAACCATGATCCCCATACACCAGACCCTGCTACTCTGTTCCTTGAAGTGTTTGGCTGTGTTCAGGAAACTTCTTAGCTTTTGGTTTAGTCCCATGCCACATTCATTTTTAACATGATTTTATTTATTTACTCTTTTTTTTTTTTTTACCTCTGGCTCTCTGGCTCTTAGATAAGAATAAATCCATATTTGCATGTGCGCTAGCCAAAATTTTACCTCTGCCTTCCTTGACTCCAAATCTGTGCCCACACATTTTTTGACAATCAGAATCTCTTTCCAGCATCCCTCTATCTACCCAAGTCTCATTTATCCTATCCTGCCTTCACCACACTGGTTAATATCGACTTCTTTATGGATTTTCTCCTCCACTAGACCGTGTGCTCCTGAAGAGCAAGTCCTCATTCTTATTTACCATTGCATCTTCCAGTGCCTAGCTCAATGTCTGAAACATAGAAAGAACTGGATGCAATGCATATTGAATACAGAATGTTGAAATGTTTTAATATTTCAATATCCAGATTGATTTCATTCCCCTGTAGCTTACAGCCTTCTCTAAAGACTCCAGTTTTTATTGGGTCTCTGCTTTTCTGAACTTCCAATGTTCTTTCAATCTGTATTATTTATTTAGGATAATTAATTTTATATACATTGGCTTTTACGACATGGACCCCTCCAGATATTAACACATGTGCCCCAGTTTGTTTTTCTCCTTCTTGCTGCCTAATATGTTGCTTTGCATTGAGAAGGTCCTCAATGGACAGTTGTTGAAAGAATGAATGAGCTTTTAAAACCCTCATGAAGGTGTCTATCTTTTAAGAGCTTATATTTGATCGTGGAAATCCTAAAAGATCTGGATCGAGAGGTACCATCTACCAGTGAAGATCTAAATTTGTTTTTTTGCCAGGCGCCATGTGGTGCTACCAGTGGACCACTGGACCACTTTAATATCTCAGTTTGGAGTTTTCTGAACCACACAGGCAGGATAAATTCAAGCCCCAAGCTTTGTTGAGGGCAGGACAGTTACAATTCTCAAGGAGAATTTTTCCCACCTAGAGATGAGGCCAAGATCTAATGTCTCACAGATAGATTTTGTTTTTCTAGGCTACTCTTCCAGTGAACATGAAACCCGTTACGAGTCCCGACATCGTGCAGGCTGGGGTCGGGTGGGTGGGGGTGCCTCAGCTATAGCTTAGGGGGCGAGGCCTTTTCTTTATGCCCCTCACCACCTTAAAACCCAGGATTCTGGGCTTCTGATACTGGTAAAGTTCAGGGAACATATCATTAGATAAAGCTTACACCTCTATTTTTCTTTCCCTCTATGTTTTTGGCCCTTGATTATTTGTCTTACTTTCTTGCATGCCCAGCTACGCATTTAAATGCATTTTTGTGTTATTTTTATAGCCCGTCTAGGTGTTCCATGGAGAAAGGGGCTATCAGGCTACATCTATTCTGCCATATTGAGGAAGTGAGAATCCCATAAAGGTATGTTAATACTGTCTTCAACAGCTCCCACAGCTTCCAAGCTGTTATCCATATACCAATACAGAGCAGAAGGTAACAGGGCTTGTGGATTCTGCTCTGTTACATTCTGTTTCTCACACTGTCCCTTTGTTTTTTACTCCCTATTTTGAAGAGTGAGAATCCAGGAGGGGAGTTTCTGTTGTATGCTCTGTTATACACAGAGTTGCTATGAGTTGGAGCCTACTTGACGGCATCTAACAACAACATTTTAAGAGAAATTTTTTAGACTCCATATACTTGAAATAATATTGCCCAAACAATTCAGCAGTTGTCCTCTTACCTGCTGGAAAGAAAAAGGAACCCATTTGGAAAGTAACTTTGTAGTCTTCATCCTCCTCTATGCAGCACTTAAAGCTGTAGGAGCCATTGCATGGAACTGCAACTTCCAAAGGATCAATCAAGATATTTGCTTGTAGAGGCAGCGGGTGAACAATGACATCCTTGGTTGCAATACTATATGAATTTTTATATTTAAATATACAGTGATAGGTTCCTGAGTAGAGGGAAGCAAACATAAGATGTAATAAGATAACCATTCCTAAAAGTCCATTTGCTGGGAAGGTTAAGAGAAAAAGCTCCCTGTCAAGTTTGTACAAGGGCACAGTACACCTGCCTGAATGCTAAAGGAGAAAATGCTTGGCCAGCTCCCCTCCTGGATTCTCCATGTCTTTGAAGAATGAACCAACAGCCACCCAAGTATTACATACCTTTGAATAGATTTAAGTGGCTTATACAAGTTCACACAGCTTGTTTCAAACCAGGAACTGGGTTTCAAACCTGGTTCCTGAATCCTACTCCAAGGTTCTTTCACCAACCCAGGGCATAAATGATAATTCTGGCATGTGTTGGGATGGGAATTTCTTTGAAGAGAATTATTGGCCTGATAGAACGTTGTGGTGTTGTGACCTCCACTCTTCACCCAGCCCATGCCTGGATCTCTCAGGCTGCAGGACATCATGGCATCAGGAGTGTGGTGAGAGGGAGAGAGAGAGAGAGCTCTTGGGAGAGCTTGACCTGTGAACTTTGATCTATAATTCTATTTAAACCCCATTGTTGTCAAGCCAATTGCAGCTCATAGCAACCCCATGTGTTACAGAGTAGCCCGGCTCCACAGGATTTTCTTGGCTGTAATCTATGAAAACAGTAGGCCAGACCTTTCTTCCATGGAGCCACTGGGTGAGTTTGAACTGCTGTTCTTTAGGTCAGCAGCTGATAGCAAACCACTTGTGCCAGGTAGGGACCTTCTGACTCAACCTAGAAAATTCTAAAGACAGGGGTATTGGTAGATCTTGCTGGAGTGTTGAGAGGGCTGCAGGAGCAGTACCCCGTATACCTAGTGTTTGGAAAGTGGTTGGGTTGAGCTTTGAAAGAACCTTGTCTAAGTGGACATTATGCTAGGGACCATCAGAGAATGACCCACCATTTGAGCAGCTGCTTGGAAACAGTATGGTAAGATTATAAATGCCACCTTCAGTAAATTAAGACCCTTCCCTTTCTTCCCATTTCTTCTCTTTGCCGCAAACCTGTAGGAACCAGGAGCAACAGCTGCCTGGTGGGAAAGAGGTATAACAAGGAGACTGAAGAAGCTCCTTTCAACTCCTTTCTGCCTTGTTATGGGGGAGGTGAAATTTAAATTGGATATAAAATGAAAGGATGGTAGATCTAGATCAGAATAGGTTTTTCAGTACCTGAGTACTGGACTGTTCTAACAGTGTACTGTGACCAGAAAAGCTGTGGGCTCTCCTAAGTTATAACTCAGCAGTAGGAAAGAGCAATTGGACACAGCAGGTTTGAGATCAGCCTTGAAGAAAACATTCCCACTTCCTGGGAAGTTCAGCCCAAATAATAACACTATTTCTATAATGTTGCCTAGAACTTACATGAACTTAAATAAAATGTAGGACTTGCAGGATCTCGAGTGAGTTCTATAGTTAATTAAAGGCAACAGAGTAGAGTGGTTAAGAGCCAGCCACCAGAGCCAGACAGTCTGGCACTACCATTTACCAGATGTATAACCTTGGGTAGTTACTTAACCTCATGGGGTCTTGGTTTCCTCATATGTAACTTGGGGATAATAATAGCAATATCCTCAAGGTTTATTGTAATAAATAAATTAATACATTTAAACAGTTAGCACAGTACATATTACATAGTAAGTGCTCAATAAATGATAGCTGTTATTATGGCAGCCCTGACTAGCAGCTTCCCTTTGCATTCAGAGACTTGGTTTTCCTTCCAACATGAACAATTTATACAGGTTAAATAATAATAATAAAAAAAAATAGTAATAAACAATTGCCTCAAATCTGACTCTTAGTGATCCTATGTGTGTTAGAGTAGAACCGGGCTCCAAAGGGTTCTCAATGATTGATTTTTTGCAAGTGCTTCTCTGTGTGGACTTGAACCTCCAACTTGTTGGTTAGCAGCAGAGTACGTTAACCGTTTGTACCACCTGGAGACTCCAAGAATCTTGGAATAGAATTTGCTAAAATAAAAATTATTCTGTTCCTTGGGCCCAGACATATGAAAACTTTACCTAAGGTTTTTTTTTTTTTTTTTTTTTCCCTTATACCACAGTTGGTTGAAACACTCCCAAGAGTCTGGTAAAAGATCTTCAAAAAAAAAAAAATTCTCTTCATGGCAAGAATACAGGCTTTGGAGTCAGAGAGACTTAGTTCCAATTCTGGCTCTACAACTCAAGGTATGTAAGCCTAGGCACCATCACTCATTTATCAGTTTGCATACTTTGGTGTCTTGGGTGTTGCTGCGATGCTGGAAACTATGCCACCAGTATTTCAAATACCAGGAGAGTTACCCATAGTGGACAGGTTTCAGTGAAGCTTCCAGACTAAGATAGAGTAGGAAGAAGAGCAGGAGATCTATTTCCAAAAAAACTGGCCAGTGAAAACTTTATGGACAGCAGTGGGACATTGATATAGTGCCAGAAGATGATCCCCTCAGGTTGGAAGGCACTCAAAATATGACTGAGGAAGAGCTGTCTCCCCAAAGTAGAGTTGACCTTGATGATGTAGATGGAGTCGAGCTTTCGGGGCCTTCATTTGCTAATGTGGCATGACTCAAAATTAGAAGAAAACAGTTGCAAACATCCAGTAATAATCAGACTGTGAAATGTACAAAGTATGAATCTAGCAAAAGTGGAAGTTGTCAAAAATGAAATAGAACACTTGAAGATGGATATTCTAGGCATTAGTGACCTAAAATGGGCTGGTATTGACCATTTTGAATCAGGCAATCATATGCTTTACTATGTTGGGAATAACAAATTGAAGAGGAATGGTGTCATATTTGCTGGCAAAAAGAACATTTCAAGATCTGTCCTGAAGTACAACACTGTCAGCGATAGGATAATATCCATACACCTACAAGGAAGACCAGTTAATATCATTATTACTCAAGTTTACACACCAACAACTAATGCCAGAAATGAAGAGACTGAAGATTTTTATCTTCTGCAGTCTGAAACTGATCAAACATACACTCAATATGGATTTATAATTACTGGTGATTGGAATGCAAACGTTGGAAGCAAAGAAGAAGCACCAGTAGTTGGAAAATATGGCTTTGGTAACAGAAATGATGCCAAAGGTCACATGATAGAATCTTGCAAGACCAATGACCTAGTCACTGGAAATACCTTTTCTTCAGCAACATAAATGGCAACTATACAGCTGTACCTCACCAAGATTAATACACAGGAATCAAATCGACTACATCTGTGAATGGAGACAATGGAGAAGCTCAAAATCATCAGTCAGAACAAGGCCAGGGGCCAACTGTAGAACAGATCAATTGCTCATATGCAAGTTCAAGTTGAAGAGGAAGAAAATTAGAACAAGTTCACGAGAGCCAAAGTATGACCTTCAGTACATCCCACCTGGATTTAGAGGCCATCTCAAGAATAGATTTGACATATTGAACACTAATAACCAAAGACCACACGAGTTGTGGTGTGATATCAAGGACATCATACATGAAGAAAGCAAGAGGTTATTAAAAAGACAGGAAAGAAAGAAAAGGCCTAAATGAATGTCACAAGAGACTCTGAAACTTGCTTTGAACATAGAGTAGCTAAAGGGAATGGAAGAAATGATGAAGTAAAATTGCTGAACTGAAGATTCCAAAGGGTGGCTCAAGAAGACAAATTAAAGTATTATAATGAAATGTGCAAAGACCTGGAGTTAGGAAAGGGAAGAACACGCTTGGTATTTTTCAAGTTGAAAGAACTGAAGAAAAAATTCAAGCCTTGAGTTGCAATTTTGAAGGTGATGCAGAGGTTAGGTGCTACATTGAGCTTCAGCTGCTAACTAAAATGTCTGCCGTTTGAATCCAGCAGCTGCTCCTTGGAAACCCTTTGGGGCAGTTTTACTCTGTCCTATAAGGTCACTCTGAGTCAGAATTGACTCGACAGCAACAGGTTTGGTCGTTTTTGGTTTATGGACAAAATACCGAATGATGCAAGAAGCAACAAAAGAAGACGGAAGGAATACACAGAGTCACTATAACAAAAAAGAACTGGTTGATGTTCAACGATTTCAGGAGGTAGCATATGATCAAGAACTGATGTTACTGAAGGAAGAAGTCCAAGCTGCACTGAAGACACTGGCAAAAAATAAGGCTCCAGGAACTGACAGAATACCAAATGAGATGTTTTGACAAATAAATGCAATGCTGGAAGTGCTCACTCGTCTATGCCAAGAAATCTGGAAGACTGCTATCGGGCCAACAGACTGGAAGAGATCCATATTTGTGCCCATTTCAAAGAAAGATGATTGAACAGAATGCAGAAATTATCATACAATATCATTAATATCACATGCAAGTAAAATTTTGCTGAAGATCATTCAAAAACGGTTGCAGCAGTACATGACAGGGAACTGCCAAAAATTCAAGCTGGATTCAGAAGAGGATGTGGAATGAGGGTTATCACTGCAGATGTCAGATGGATCTTGGCTGAAAGCAGAGAATACCAGAAAGATGTTTACCTGTATTTTACTGACTATGTAAAGGCATTCGATTGTGTGGATCATAACAAATTATGGATAACATTGTGAAGAATGGGAATTCCAGAACACTTAATCGTGCTCATGCAGAACCTGTGCACAGACCAAGAGGCAGTTATTTGAACAGAATAATGAGATACCATGTGGTTGAAAATCAGAAAAGGTATGCGATGGGGTTTTATTCTTTCACCATCCTGATTATCATGGATTGAAATTATGTCCCTCCAAAAATGTGTGTATCGACTTGGCTAAGCCATGATTCCCAGTATTTTGTGGTTGCCCTCCATTCTGTGATTGTAATTTTATGTTAAGAGGGTTAAGCTGGGATTGTAACACCACCCTTACTCAGGCCACCTCCCTGATTCAATCTAAGGGGGTTTCCCTGGGATGTGGCCTGCACCACCTTTTAACTCTCAAAAGATAAAAGGAAACGGAAGCAAGTAGAGAGTTGGGGACCTCATATCACCAAGAAAGAAGCACCAGGAGCAGAGTGCGTCCTTTAAACCCAGGGTCCCTGCACAGAGAAGCTCCTAGGCCAGGGGAATATCGATGAGAAACACCTTCCTCCAAAGCCAACAGAGAGAAAAAGCCTTACCCTGGAGCTGATGCCCTGAATTTGGACTTGTGACCTACTAGACTGTGAGAAAATAAATTTCTCTTGTTAAAGGCATCCACTTGTGGTATTTCTGTTGTAACAGCACAAGATGACTAAGACACTGATTCAAATGGTATCTGAGCAAATAATCTAAGAGGCTGGACTAGATGAAGAAGAACATAACATCAGGATTGGAGGAAGACTCATTAACAACCTGTGATATGCAAATGATACAATCTTTCCTGCTGAAAGGGAAGAGGACTTGAAGCACTTACCAATGAATATCAAAGACCACAGCCTTCAGTACGGATTACACAGTCAACATAAAGAAAACAAAAATCCTCACAACTGGACCAATAAGCAACATCATGATAAACGAAGAATTGTTGCTTTTGAATTATGGTGTTGGTAAAGAATATTGAATGTATCTTTCTTGGAAGAAGTACAGCCAGAATGCTCCTTAGAAGTGAGGATGGTGAGACTTTGTCTCAGGTACTTTGGACATATTATCAGGAGGGATCAGTCCCTGCATAGGATATCATGCTTGGTAAAGCAGAGGGTCAGTGAAAAAGAGGAAGACCCTCAATGAGATGAACTGACACAGTGGCTGCAACAACGGGCTCAAACATAGCAACAATTGTGAAGATGAAGCAGGACCAGCCGGTGTTTCCTTCTATTGTACATAAGGTCGCTATGAGTTGGAACTAACTTGATGGCATCTAACAACAACAAGAAGCTAGGCATTTCCTTATTGTCTCTGAGTCTCAGTTTCCTAGGCTGTAAATAGGAATAATGACATCTTCCCCCAAATCACTGTTTAATTAAATGTGATAATATAAGTTATGGCTGGTGTAGAAGTGTCCCAGGGCAGGGCCTCCATGGGTGCTATTATCGCGTTTCCATGGGGTCCAGGCAGCACACCACAATATTTGATCTTTCACTCACCATTCCACTCCCTGGTCGAAGTCTCAACTGTCAGTACTGATTCGGCTCCATCAGGATACCTCCTTGTGGTATAAAACTTTTGATGTATTTTAATTCCAGCAGAAGTGTTCCAGTACACCTCATCATAGTTACTGACATCACTGTTGCATGTTATAGAAAAGTTTTGTCCCTCAGAAACAGAAATTGGGTCCGGGGTTATTGTTAGGTTGGCTGAAAGAATGCAAACAAAACAGACAAAACAAAACCAACAAGTCCGATGTTTAGTCTTTCTGGTGATATCAACAGAGGAGTGAAATTTAAGACAGACAGAAACAATGGGCCATCCTGACTCTACTTCTGTCAGCGTGGGATTGGTACCTTGCTGCTCCTGGGCTTTACTTCTTTCTAGGCTGTTCCCAGTGGTGCTCTGAACTGTACTCATTTCCATCACATGCCTTGGGAACTCGTGCGCATCCCTTTTGTGGCTGGAATTATCTCCTGATGATCAGTAGGGCAAAAGGTTGCAAACTTAGGGGTGTTGGCTTAACCCAAGCTCCCCTCCATCCTCTTCTGTGACACCTCAGGGTAGAATAAATGGCTCAGCTCTCACAGCAATTTCATTCTCAACTCTTTTAAAATGCTCTTTCATAACACCATTTATTTTACTTTCATTCATTCTATATTTCTCCTCAATGGCAGACACTTTATCTTCCGTGTCTTGGCATCCTCAGCACTTGGCACTATGCCTGGTACAAAGTCAGTGTTTAATAATGACTCCTCAATGAGCAAAAGAGAGCTTTCTGGAGCTATCCATTAAGTAGAGGGATCATATAGTTTATTGCCCAAAGAATTAGACCTGGGCTGTCTGAGGAAAGTAGGGATGTATGGGCACCCTAAGTATAAGTCTCTCTGTATCTGTTCTTCTTCCTGAGAAGTTCCTCATTGGTTTATGAGCAATTATTCATCAAAAGTATTAACAAAGACCCTTAGAAATATAAAAGCTTATGTAAGTATACATTATTTTTTTGCTCTGGTTCTATTTTCCTATTCTTTTAGATCACATCTTTTTACATAGTTGACATTTCAAAATGCCATTCACTTCTGTCCTCCACAGGTAAATGGCTTTGTGCCCTAAGCTCACTGACTACTTTCCCAATCAGTGTAAAATTGTATTCTTAATCAAAATCAAAAGAAATCAGGACTTTCTACAGTGCCCTTTAGGAGTTGGGATTCAAATGTACAGATACAGCCCAAAGTCACTCAAGCATGGTAAAATGGGTCCCTCTTATTGCCCTCGGTGGCTGAAGGGATCTTGAGATGGGCTCTCCAAGCGTTGGCTGTGTCTGAGAGGGGACAGGAAAAGGCTCATGGAACCATGACTCTGGTTCTCTTGATTCTCAGATGAGGTCAAAGACCAAGCCCGCAGTTCTCAGCAAAGATTAAACACGCCCCAAGACAGACAAAGGCACACATAATCAACATAACTCCCAGGGTTAAAATTTACGCAAAATTGGAAATTGCTCATAATAACCATAAACTTTGCCAGGACAGTCATTCTTTCAGATAAACCTAATTTTGATCTTTGTAAAAACACTAAGTCACAATTACAGAAAATATGAATAAGAGAAGCAAATGTTTCTTATATCAGCCCTTTCTCCAAATTGTACAAAAAGGGTCTTTAGTTTATCTAAATATTTAGTTTTTGTAAGATGGGTGGAAAAGCAAGTTTGGCTACCCCATTTTTGCAGAGAGAAGTGAATTTATAATGTTTGTGAGACAAGAAATGATCATTTTAATAGGCCTAAGTTGAATTCATTGAAAGATTAGAAAAACACTTGTTCCAACTGTAAAATAAACACGAAATAACAGATTAATCTAGAATAGGTGAAATGGAAGAGGGGGATGGTGGAGAGAGGTGAGGTTGCTATGGAAGAGTGAACCAGGCAGCTGAAACACAAGGAGGGGAGTGGGATTATGGGGGGAGAAAGGTAGGAATTAGGGGCATTATTATAAACTTATAATAAATACAATCATTAACTAGGAGTAAAGAGCCCTGGGGTTGTAGTGGTTAACAGCTCTGCTGCCAACCAAAAGATCAGCAGTTCCAATCCACCAGTCACTCCTTGGAAACCCTATGGAGCAGTTCTACTCTGTACAATAGGCTTGCTGTGAGTTGGTATCAACTTGACAACAATGGGCAAGCTGAGGATGAAACTCCACCTCCCAGTTCAGCTCTGCGTGACCGATGCAATAAGGAGGTGTCTTCCCTGCAGCCACTGCCTCCTACCCCTACTCTTAAACCCAAACGAAACCCATTACCATCGAGTCGATTCCGACTCACAGTGACCCTGTAGGACAGAGTAGAACTGCCCCATAGGGTTTCCAAGGCTGTAATCTTTACAGAAGCAGACTGTAACATCTTTCTCCGGTCAAGCGTCTGGTAGGTTTGAACCGCAGACCTTTCGGTTAGCAGCCAAGCACTTAACCACTGTGCCACCAGGGCTCCTTCCCCTACCCTTGTAATAGTAAAAAAGACTCCACCTGAATTAAAATGGCAGAGAGAAGAGTCCCCACTCCCCAGAAAGGTCCTGCTTCATTTTGCTCACAGATATTCCCAGTTCATTTGGCAGACTTTGCTTTAGGGTGCAACACATTTATGGCTAAAAATTCTAGTAAAGAAGTCCTTACCCACAGAGGTGAAAGTCACTTCTATGTCCTTACTGCCTCTGGCTCCATGAGCGCTGATGAACTCACAAGTGTAGATGACTTTTGTTCCAGATGACCCACTTGGGCATTGGGTTCCATCAGCCTTGAAGGTATATTTGCTGCAGTGGAACTCTAGGTCTGTTTCAGGGGTTCCTGCAATGGTATAAGCAGTTCTTTTGCCGTCACAGTTGTCTGACTCTCCAATTTAGTAACAGAGGTGTCAAATCAGTGAAAAAGGGTTTCTTTTTAAATTAGATTTCTTCTCTCTCAACGGAGAGATGGGATAGTACAGTAGTGGTTAAGCCCGCAGACTCGAGCCAGGTTGCCTGGATTCAGATCCCAGACTCCATCACCTCCTAGCAGGGTATTGTTGAGAAAGTCTTTTAACTGCTCTGTGCCTCAGCTTCTCCAGTTGTGAAGTAGGAATAAAAAAAACAGTAGGTACTCCTATTGTCAGATTCAGTTGGTATATAAGGCACTTAGATCAGTGCCCACCTGAAGCCTGCCCCTAACAAAGGTAATATTAGTGATGTCATTGGAGTGTGAAAGATTAAAAAGACAAGCAAGATGTGTGGGTAATATTAGTACTGGACGGGAAAAAGATGTGGGATTAGTTAGACTATTATTATTATCATTGGAAGGAAGAAGAAGTGAGACTAGGACATCTCATATACATCTCAATTGAGAAATATTTTCATAACTTGTTCCCTCTTATTAAATCTGTATTTACAGTGGAAGCTTCAACTTCATGCTTTCTCAGGTTACCAGCTGTTTTCCCTTCAAGTTAGCTCTCCTTCCATACCTTCCTTTCCATTTCTAGAAATGCCATGCCCTCTGAGACATATTTACCTCTTGCCTACCACCCATTGCCACTGAGTCAATTCTGACTCAGCAATTCTATATGACAGGGGAAAACTGCCCGGTAGAGTTTCCAAGGACACCTGGTGGATTCAAACTGCTGACCCTTTGGTTAGCAGCTGTAGCACTTAACCACTATGCCACCAGGGTTTCTGGGTTCTCCAATAGGTATCCCCAATACCCTCTTGACTGATGTTTCCAACTCTAGACCCTTCGCTCTCTCTCCTCCCACCTTGTCTGCTGCCATGCACTCCTAAGGTGTTCTTCAAGCACTGTCACTAGATTATACCTCTGAAACATCTAGTCTACTTCAACCCATGGTCACTTACTCAGGCCCCATTGTCTATTATCTTCTCAATTACAGACTATCATTGTAACTGGGTCTCTATTTTCAGTCATTTGCCCTGTCAATTTATCTGCTGCACTACCTTAACATTTATTCTTCTACAGTAAATTTGGAATTTGGGGAAAGAGAGCTGCAGAAAGGGGGCAGCCAGTGGAGGAAGAGGAGGAGGAGAGGAGGAAGGGGCAGAGTGCTGATTCCAGATGGTAATTTCACCAGAGACCCATCTGTGCTGATCCCAGGGCAGCTGCCCTGTGGCAGGAAACCCATTGTTCTGCACTCGCTTTAGCCTGCAATGGGCATTGGGAATGTCTGCAGAAGGGGTGGCCCCAGAGAGGTCCCTGGGTATTTGCACTTCAGACTTTTGGGTTCCTTTGCCAGAGGGTGAGATTTTTCACCTCTCAGAGCTGAAGGCTTAAAAATCAGTACCATGGAACTTTGCAAGGTCTTTCTCCCATCTGGCAGTTCCTTCAGGATGCCTGCACCGCTTCTTCCATAAAAATTAGGGAAGTGACTAAATGAGCCATGTGCCAACCTTTTCAACAGTCACCAGATGCCTTTTCCATTCTTAGTGCTTTAAAGTCAAATACAATGCTGAAGGTGAAATGTGCTTTGCAAAACAGATGTGCTCAAGGAAAGTTGTGTATACATTGGTCATTATTTTACTATTTTGAAAATTTAATATAGTCTGATAGCAAAGGCTGCGTAAAATAAAGTCTCAGCCCACTAACGTATTTAATATGTAAAGCCACATTTTACTTTAAAGAAATATTTTACTTCAAAGATGTACATAATACTGTTATTTTGTAAGAGAAGGACTGGATCTTGTTATCTCCGGTTTCTAGGGAGAAATAGTCTTCTGCTTCGGTCCAAACTCTGCCAGGCCAGCTTGCCCCAGTGTGGGCTTAGCAGGTGTGGGTAATACAGTTTGACCAAGACAGACTGTGGTCTTCAGACTAGATCTGAGGTGAGTCCCAATTCTCTTCCTATTGTGAGAACCCTGGATAAAAAATTTAACCTTGGCCTTGATTTCCTCATTTGGAAATTTGGAGGTGAAAATGACCACCGAATTGTGGTCAAGTTTAAATGTCATTAAAAGAGATAACACAGGTTTTAAAAGTTGATTAACCATAAACTGCTATAAGAAACAGGGTCAGTTTTGCTGTATTAATTTATTATTATTGTTGTTATTATTATCATTAACCAGTTGCTGTCAAGAGATTGCACTGGCTGCTGAAGGAGAATGGATTGGAGGCAAGCCAAATGGTTGGTAAGGAGACCACTGGTGTGATTTTACCCAGTGATATGTGGTCAGTGTCTGCTCACACCCATAACTCAGCATTTCCTCCCTGGACTAGCTTCTGAGTGCACTGCTGTGCAAGGGCTGGCTGTTACCCACAGAACAAAATAGAGGTAGGACAGGACTCTTAAGAACTCAGCTTGCTAAAAATCATAGTTCCAATAATCCTATCAGCCAGGACTTGCTTCATGCACACGTGACTTGTGATTCAGAAGGGCCCGTATTTGGTTCAATGTAGTGTTGTTGCCATTTTCAAATTCCTGATAATCTCTGAACAAAGAGCCCTGCATTTTCATTTTGCACTGAGCTCCACATATAAGGTAGCTGGTCCTGCTTTCCGGCTCCCAACGACCTATGGATGGTGTTGTTATTGTTGTGTGCCATCTTGTCGACGCTGACTTATATGGCCCTATTGATCAGAGCAGAGCTGCCCCACAGGGTTTCCCAGGCAGGAATCCTTACAGAAGCAGATCACCAAGTCTTTTCTCCTGTGGAGCTGCCAGTGGGTTTGAACCCCTGACCCTTCAGTTAGCAGGTGAGTGTGTAACAATTGCACTACCTAGGGCTCCTTCTATGAGTGGCCAAAACCAAACCAAACCCATGTAGCCTTCAGATATTCCTTAAGCCTTAGGGCAAAATGGCCTGGTGACTTTAGGAGTTGTTCCAAGATTAGAGACAGATTTTCTTCAGTTTGTCCAAATACAGAGCCACCAGTTGCCACTGAGTTGACTCCGACTCACGGAGACCCTATGTGTGTCAGAGCAGAACTGTGCTCCATAGGATTTTCAATGGCTGATTTTTCCAGAGGTAGATCATTAGGCCTTTCTCCCAGGGTGCCTCTATGTGGGCTCTAATCTCCAACGTTTCAGTTAGGAGCCTAGTATGTTAACCACTTGCACCCAGGGACTCCATTATTATCATTGCTGTTGTCTTTGTTGTTGCTGTGTGCCATCAAGTCAATTCTGACTCATTGCAACCCTATTGGACAGAGTAGAACTGCTCCACAGGGTTTCCTAGGCTGTCATCTTTATAGGAACAGATCTCCAGATCTTTTCTCCTGTGGAGCCACTTCATGGATTCGAAGTGCTGACCCTTTCATGTAGCAGCTGAGCACTTAATCATTGTGCCACAATGACTATTATCATTAATTAATAAACTGGAGGGTGGAGAGCTTCAGATAAGATCTCAGATCTAACACAAAAGGAACAAGATTGGATACTGACATAAAACAGTTGAGACAAACAAGTCTACAGAGAGAGAGATGTTAAATCCAGAGATACAGAGGTAGATAATATAGACATAAACCTGGATACAAAGGATGAGAAGCGAGAAGAACAGTCACCAAGAGAAGAGACACAGAAATGAGAAGCTCCAAGTCAGACCTCAATGCAAAGTCAATGACCTCAATCTTAGCTCTCTGCTGAAGACAGAAAGGAAAGGAAGGTGGAGACAAGCTTTTCTGCAGGCAGGAGATGCCATGGGGTGGCATCATCAGGCTCATTCCCTCTTGGGACTTCTGCTGCAAAGACCTTGTCTGCAATCCAAGCATTGATACCTGTATGCATGTTTTTGGATTTTCACTCTAGAGTGGCTAAGCTGGAGCTGACATCAAGCCTAGTGCTTTTTCACAGTCTGAAGTCCAGAAAAAAACAGCCACCTGACATTTCCTTCTCCATCCACCCCATCTCCCATTTTTACTTGGCCCAGAGGCAAAATTCTATTTGCAAAATGGCTTATCATCTAACACGCTCACCTGTAATGTTTATTTTCCCCTTCTGCTTCCATTCTATGTTACTCCAATTAGCTTTCTTCTCACTGCAGCATTTCAGAGATATAGGACTATTGTCACACATCACCTTCATTTCTTCATTTGCCGAAATTCCAATGGCAGTAACATTTATTCTTTTCCTGGACTCATATTCAAAAATATCTAATGTCAGTTTGCAAATATATTCACCTGCATAGAACACACAAAGTCATTTATTATTACCGCATGTAAGTACATCCTCATTTCATCTGTCATGACTATTTATATGAAGCTTCATTTTCAAAAGCATCTGACACTTGGTCTAAACAACCCTCAAGCAACATTCAGGACGTGCAGAGGGTCAATGTAGATATTTCTGATGTCACAATGTAAAGAGTAGAACTATTTCTTAAGGAAAAAGCAGAAGCCTCAGGAACTTTGCTAGTAAGAAAAAAAGTGTGAGAACGGAAGAGGCAGAAAGGGAAAACTGGAAAACCATGGAGAATTAGAAGATTGTGGATCCTATTAAACTTTGTGGCAAAATCAGAATCTACAAAAATGTGACAAGACTATGTGTCGGCAACCCATCTTTTCATGCTCAGAAAGAGAGATGGCCCTGCTGACACCTGGGTTTCAATGGGGTTATTACATTCTAGAATGTCAGGTTCATCACCGGCTTCAGAGAAGAACTAAGACTTAGGCTTCTGTGGTTGCTGAAGTTGGGGGTGGAGCCGGGGGAGGCAGGAGGGAGAGATTACCAAGGGGTACAAGAAAACTTTTGGAGGTATAGATATGTTTACTATCTTAATTATGGTGGCAGTTTTACAGCTATATACAAATTTCGAGACTTATTTAATTGCATACTTTAAATATGTACAGTTTACTGTCTCAATTATATCTTAACAACAACAACAAAAAAGCTCTGCTTTTTGTCTCTACTTCTAACTGACAGGTCTTGGTAAATGTGGAAAGCTGTATTTGTGTCCCTAATTTTGCTTGACTCATATATCACAGGACTGATTTTCATTTTTGAAAAATTGAGCCAGGAGACTTCTTTTTGAAGAGGGCAAAACTCTATACATGAAGGCAGTGAGACTATTAAGCCTGATAGAACAATGGCAGACACATGATGGAATGCATTGGCCAAAACCCATAGAACTGTACAACATAAAGAGTGAACCCTAATGTAAACTATGGACTTTGGTTAATAATAATGTATCAATATTGGCTCATCAGTGGGACAACAGTGGGTATATAGGCACTCTCTATGCTTGGTAATTTTTCTGTAAACCTAAAATGTCTCTAAAAAAAATTATGTTGAAGTCCTAACCCTTGTGTCTGTAAAGATGGTCTTGTTTGGCGTTAGGAGTTTTTTTTGTTATCTTAATGTGGTCATACTGGAGAAGGTGGGCCCTACACCTAATCACTTTGAGCAATGCCTTATAAAAAGAGCAGAATAGACACACCGACACACAGACACAGAGGAAAAACAGATACCATGTCACAATGGAGACAGAAGCATCTACAAGCTCAGGAATGCCAAGGATTACTTTTTTTTTTTTTTTTTTTTACTGAAAGCTAAAGAGACAAAGAAGATCTTCCCCTAGAGCGGATGTCCTGAATTCAGACTTCTAGCCCCTGAATAATGAGAAAATAAATTTCCGTTCTTTAAAGCCACCCGCTTAAAAAAAAAAAAAGAATTTTTTTTCTTTTTTTTTAGGGGTATTTTGTTATGGCAGCCCCGGGACACTAAGACAGATGGCTTTATTCCTTTTCTCATACAAGTTATTGAATACACACCCACCTGCGTCACCCTGAGTGGCGTTGTGAATGGTGAGACGCGACACGGAAGTCATGTTGTTGAGGACGATGGTGTAAACAGAGAATCTACTGCTGTTCTGGATGTCGGTGGACCTTTCAACATGATACCAAGACACATTGGAAGATAAAATTTCATTTTCACACATCAGAGTTACTGTATCCCCTTCAAAGATGACTTCCGGCATGACAGAAAACTTAGTTTCATCTGGAAACCCAGAGAAAAGGTGTTAGAATTCCAAGGGGAAGAAATGTAATCACCGTCACTCACCACCACCATCACCGCTGCTGCGGCCGCCACCGCCACTACCACTGCCACCGCCACCACCACCACCGCCACCACCACCAGGATCCTAACAAGGTCTCCACAGCATCTGTGGTGCTTTATATAAAAAGGCAACATGCCCTCAGTAGGTAAAACTAGAGGTGCCTTCAGCAGGAAAACTAGAGGTGTCTGAGGCCCAAATAGTTACCACCTGACACATATAAGGGACATATTCCCACTTTCCCACTTTGGGGTCTTTGCATACTTTAAAGAGTGTACAATGTTAATAATGGGGATGTCTAAGGGATCCCTAAGCTATTTTCAAGGAGTCTCTGGGTGGGACAAATGGTTAAGCACTGAACTACTAACTGAAAGGTTGGCAGTTCAAACTCACCCAGAGGCACCTTGGAGATGGGACTGGTGATCTGCTTCCAAAAAGCCACAGTCTTGAAAACCCTATGGAGCAGTTCTACTTTGTACGCAAGGGGTTGCCATGAGTCAGAATCAACTCAATGGCAACTAATAAAAATGACAACAAAAAGCTATTTTCAGGACTTCAAAAATCCTGGTAGGTATTGTAATTTACTCATGAAAAAGCCACACAAGCTAACTTGAACATCAAGTTTCTTTGCCATTGACTGTAATAATTTCATCTGCGTCTAACCAATCACACTGATACCTCATGCTGCCTGAAAGCTCTATGTCTTTGATGAATTAAAAATGAGAAAGTGAATTAATTATTGTTGATAAAGTCTGGTGGTGTAGTGGTTAAGTGCTACGGCTGCTAACCAAATGGTCGGCAGTTTGAATTCTCCAGGCGCTCGTTGGAAACTCTGTGGTGCAGTTCTACTCTGTCCTATAGGGTCACTATGAGTTGGAACCGACTCGATGGCGCTGGATTTTTTTGGTTTGATAAAGTCTACTTGGGAAAATTTTTTTTTTTTCCGAAACCTAATACTCATGTGCCCTTAAGAATAAGAGCTTCACAGGCAGATCTGGATTTGATTCCTAGCTCTGTGTCATGTGTAACTGTGTGGCCCTGTGGAACATGCTGAGCCTCAGTTCCCTCATCTGCAAAATACAGGCAGTAAGCTACCCTCGGAGGTGACTGGGGGGAACAGTAGCTATTGTTATTTTGGCAGGAACGTTCTGGGGAACCACTACACAGATTGTCCTTTCACGGATAAAAATAAAGACACAATATGGCTTATTTTTTATATGTTCTCATGGATGCCCTTTGCTTACATGACATGCAGTTTCTCCCTCTCAGCTGTGTTTCTTGTAGTACGTGTTTCATGAGTTATATGTATTGAGGAAATCTGGGGGGCTGGGATAAGGAGGATGTATGAGGCCACTACTGCACGAGGCTTTAAGCTCAGCCAGGACCCCCTGTATATTATAAACGTGGGAATAAAAACACCACAAGGTTAATTTTAGATCGGATGATGCTCTGGTTAGAATAGTAGGGCATTTAAATATTTATTACTTTTCTTAGGCCCCTGATTAACATAATATTTTAAAAAATTCCATTCAACTATTAGGAAACTGGGCTACCTGTGGAAATTTAATATAGCGAGCTGGCTTTGAAGTCACACAACCTTGCGTTACTATGTGCATTTGAGAAGACTATTTACCCTCTCTAAACCTCCATTTTCTCATGTGTAAATTGTAGGTAATAATACCTACCTAAAAAAAAAAAAATTTTTTTTTTTTTAACAGGATACATGACGATGAAATAAATGTAACACACTGGACTGAGCATAGAAAAGAATCAGTAATGGTGTCCCTATTTTCATTATAGTTACCAATAACTACGAAGTAAACCTGCCAGTGTTTTGGGGACTGCACATAAATTTATTGGGAGCGATTAAAGAAGGGAGTGTTCTGGTAAAGGGACCCTGCTGATTAATCAAACATCACCAGAGGATTAATGTTTTACAAAAGAAATGCAACTATTCTGAAGATAGGAGTCCCTGGGTGGTGAAAACAGTTAGTGCTCTCAACTGTTGGAGGTTCAAGGCCATTCGGCAGGGACTCGGAAGAAAAGCCTGGCAATCTACCTCTGAAAAATCAGCCATTGAAAACCCTACGGAGCACAGTTCTCCTTTGACACTGACGGAGTTGCCATGAGTCAGAATCAACCGGATGGCAACTGCTAATTCTGAAGAATGCCATGTGCCCTTTGTGTTTTATAAAGATAGATTAAAAAATAAGTTCCTGATACCAGCTTATTCATCCAACATTTTTCTTTCTTGCTCTTTCTTCACCTGCCTGATGTATGATTACAATTACAAAAAAAAAAAAAAATCCAGCCACTTGGATTTTTTGAGCTATTTATTCTAGGACAACAACTCCAACACCATAGAGAGCAGAATGGTGTCAGAGTTCCCTCACAGAACTGCATGTGACGTGAAGCCTCATGGACTGGTCTAAGGCTGTGTGTGTCACAGAATCACATTGTGGGGTTTGAAGGAGGGCAGAGATGGGTGTAGCTCCTCTGCAGAAGGATCTGTTGAATGCTCTTCTCAATGACTTCGTTGCTCTTTGGCCAGATAAGCCAATATTCAAACACTTTTCTGATCTATGCTGTCAGCAAGCACGTTGACATCTGGCTGACAGTTGGCCACACTGGGTCAGTACAACTACTGGATACTTATTCATTTAAATGGTTGGCTGGAACCAGTATGACTGAGATTTTTGGAAAGAGGACTCACAACTGAAGTTTAACTATGCTAGAGTCTGCTATTCTCCTATGCTCTAAAAGCCATAAATTATAAGAATTTTTCAGGCCAAGGAAGTACATCTGTTGGTTGGCCGTGTAGCATTAGGGGCTGGGAAGGGAGGGGATTCCTGGGATTGGTCCTGTGTGAGCCCACACTCTTAGGCTACTTATTCCCTTTTCTGTAGTTTTCCAGTTTTTGGTATTTTCCTGCCCTATCTGAATTTTTATTTTGCCATTTTATCTGGCTTCTGTTGCAGTGTTCTCTTACCATTTTGTATATTTCTCATGCTTTCTTAGCTAGTTTTATCACTTTAAATATTTTTTAATTGACCTGATGTCTAAAAATATTAGCAGAAAACGTAAACCCCTATAGCAGCCTTTTCATTTTCTTCTCCCACAGCAGTCCTCATTACCTCCAAAGAGGAGTCTCCGTCACTCCAGAAGCACGGACCTGAGTTACCAGAACACTCACTGACCAATCCCTATCCATCAAATCTCTGCTTGGCCACCTCTCCTTATTACCCCCCAGGTAATAATAGGCTCACTCACCTACTAACACAACAGAACCCAACTCTGTGCCCCATTTTACAAATGACCCAGGGTTCTCCCCTTTATCACTGTTTGAGAACCAAAGCTGTGGTTCTTAAATTTTCCCATACGTTAGAATCACCTAGAAGGCTTGTTAAAACACAAATTTGTCTTGTAGGTCTAGGGTTAGCCCCAACTTGCATTTCTAGCAAATTCCCAGGTGGTGCTGATGCTGCTGCTCTGGGGATCACACTGAGAACCACTGCTCTATGGCAACAATGACCCCTTATTTAATATCAGTACATTTCATGGATATCACAACATCTACCACAATGCTTGTTTGACTTTTTTGGATATTTGCGATCTGATGATTTAGGAACTCCATAAACCCACATGACTCTGTGGCCCCCAGTTGCAGTGACATCAGCAGGTTGGCAGACACTGGCCAAAGAGGTGGAGACAGCTTGTCATGCTCTGTTCCAGAACTGGAGACTCTCTCTCCATGAAGAACAGCTTAATGTAACTGCCTGGGTTTAAGCGTAAGGACAAATGCAACTACCATATCTATACAGAATCTAATAGCTAAAACAATGGACTCAAACATACCAACAATCATGAAGATGGCCCAGGACCAGGCGTCGTTTCATTCTGTTATGTATAAGGTTGCTGTGAATCGGAGCCAACTCAAGGACAACTAACAACAACAACAAATAGAATCTATGTATAGGAAATATACAGTGAAGTTCCACTTACTACTAGTAGCTGCTTGAAACGAACTGTAGTCCATTTTGTAGGTTTGATTGAGGCTCTGTTTTACTTGCTCATTTGCTTTATGCATTGATTCAGGTGATGGTGTTGTTGCAATGACTTCAAATTGCACAACCACACTTCCAGGCCTGGACAGAGATCACTCAGTTCAGAAAAGCAGCAACCAGCTTGGAAGAGTTTAGATCCTTATGGATTATTAGCATAGAGAAACAAAATAGCAGGAAAAACCTGGGTGGGAACTAAAATTAGCAGGTCATCTCTGCTGGGTTTGCCATGACAGTGCGAAGTGACAATGATAATAAATCAGATGAGAGGGAAGAGGGCAAATAGAACCGTGAGTACTAGTCTCCTCACTGAAATAAATGTGTTCTCAAGCTCTAGTTGATAGCCCAGGGCAGGGCTTGCACACACCAATGTCTGCAGACAGGTAACATCAATGAACAAAGTAGTCAGATGGGGATGCATGAACTGAATCACATTAGCTGGTCACAGGGAGGCAGCCACAATGCAGGGCCTACTGATTACTGTCACACAGCTATGCTGGCCCAGGGAAGCCAAAAATCTGGATGTCCCTGGAAACATTCATGATTTTTAAGATTGAGAGCTAATTTTTGGAAACACTGTGCAAACCTACTCAGGGCTGCCATGTTGTCCAACTCCAGGGAGAGCCACTCACATTGAAACATGCGACTCTGTGGTCCCAGGTGGCTTGCAAACTTTTTTATAAAGGCATCATTACAATGATATTATTTCATTTTTGTATTTCTGAACTCCCTAAGGGAAACCCTGGTGGCGTAGTGGTTAAGTGCTACAGCTGCTAACCAAAGGGTTGGCAGTTAGAATCCGCCAGGCGCTCTTTGGAAACTCTATGGGCAGTTCTACTCTGTCCTCTAGGGTCGCTATGAGTCGGAATCGACTCAACGGCACTGGGCTTGGTTTTTTGGTTTTGAACTCCCTAAACTAAAAAAAAAAAAAAGTTATGCTAGAGCTATCTTTGTAAATTCTTGCATGCATAAAATGAACACAATTCTATTATTGGCTGATTTTTACATAGTCAGCTATTGTTCTCAGTATTTCCTACTCCTTAAGGCCCTACAGGGAGCCCTGGTGGCACAGTGGTTAAGAGGTTGGCTGCCAACCAAAAGATCAGCACTTGGAATCCACCAGCTACCCCTTGGAAACCCTATAAGACAGTTCTAGTCTATCCTACAGGAGCACTACGAGTCGGAACTGACTCGACAGCACCGAGTTTGGTTTGGTTTCTGTAAGCCCCTATGAAGGAGACCTGGAGGTGCAGTGGTTATGCACTCAGCTATGAACCGAAAGATTAGTGGTTTGAACTCACCAGCTGCTCCTTGGGAGAAGATATGGCAGACTGCTTCCATAAGGATTATAGCCTAGAAAACCCTAAGCGGCAGTTCTATGCTGTCCTATAGGATCTCTGAGAGTTGGAATTGACTCGATGGTAATGGATTTAAGCCCCTGAATCTGGCTTTAGTCTTCACCTTTATAAACCAAGCATTTCAGATGATGTCCCCAGAGTGTACTGAGGGGAGGCCAGGAGGGGGCACTTACCCCCAGGCACAAATCCAAGGAAGCACCAGACAAGGAGAGGAATGACATTCCAAGGCGCCACAAATATGAAAGGTCCCTGACTGGGGCAGCTGAACAAGACTGGGGGAAGGCGTTTCTGCTGACGCATCGCCTCTATCAATGTCTATTCACCTTGAAATTGGGGTTGGGGGGTGCAACTTAGAGATTGTCCCTGGGCACTTGTTACCTGGATGTCCCTCTCCTAGTCTCTTCCTCCTTCACTAATGTGTTGATCCCCACCATCTAATAGAAATGACAAAATTATAGCATTCTTACCTGAACCCTGTTACAGTCACAGACTTGAAGCCTGATAAAATGCTATAACCTTTCAAGAACTGGAAAATAAAATAAGACGAGTGTCATGTATCAAGCAATAGCATGAGAGAAATGCCTAAAGATTTAGATCAATGAAAAGCTTACATTCTTTATCACCCTGGGTAAAATTTTCTCCTGTGTATTTTGATAGTCCCGACATCAGCATCTTTGAAGAAGTAATTCCTAACTACCTATGTCAGCCTGAGTCCTACAAAAAGCTGACACAAGATTTGTTTAGGGTAGAATACATGAAAAACATTTTTTCAGGGTAGAAGAGGAAAGAAAATGGGGAGCCAGCAGTGGAGGCAGGGAGACCCAACAGGTCCTGAGCAAAAGAGAAACGGAAGGAAGCTTGGATGATAGCATCCTAAACTGAACGTGGGAAGGTTCAGTAAGGTCCTCAAAGGAACCCCAGGTCTGGCAGACATGGACCTGCCACACTCATTCATTGACAGAGAGCAGCAGACGCTGTCATGGATTTCAGAAGCAGCAGCTGGGACCCTTGGTCAATTGCGTCCCCTATAGTTGGAGGTCTGGGAGGTGCATCCTCATGGCTGCCTCACCATCTGCTCCCTCCCTTGACATAGTGCAGCATTGCTTAGGTGGATATCATTGTTACAATATTTTTTTACTCTATTTTGTTTCTCTAAATACCTACCCAACAAGTGATTCTATTTGATTCAAGACACATTTATTGGGCAGTTTTAACGTGCAAAACACAGTGCCAGGTACCTGGCTGGGTGGGGTTCAAAGTTAACATATAACCCTCTCTTTCCCCAAAAGTATAGAATTGTGTGTGTGTGTGTGGGTAAAGAAGGTTCCTATGCAGTGCAGGACTGTTACATGCCAGATATGCAAATCAGAGGCCCAAGAGCTCTTCTAAATCAGCACTTCATCCTGGCACCCATGGAAAAGGGTAATATCTGTGTGGGGCACTAGGCTAAACAGGAGACGGCCCACGGCCTGAGGCAGGGTCTTGGCTGCCAGCAAGTTAAGGGAAGCCATTATCTCAGCTCACCTGTACTAATTTGTGCCACACCATTTGGGGCACTCTATTCCAAATGAGTTAAGTCAGGCAAAGCTTTTAGGTTTAAATGAATTAATCCAGCATAAGACACTTAGAACAGTGTCTGGCACACAGTTAACACTCAGGGAATATTATCGGCTTTTATATGAGTCAATTTAAATCTGTCTTATGTGCAAATGGAGTCCCTGAATAGGGGTAAAACAGTTAATGCACTTGCCTGCTAACCAAAAGGTTGAGGTTTGAGTCCACCCAGAGACGCCTTGGAAGAAAGGCCTGACGATGTAGTTCCAAAACTGAGCCATTGAAAACCCCATAGCGACAGCTGTACTCTAACACACATAGGGTCACCATGAGTTGGAGTCAGCTCAAGGGCTATTGTTTAAGCGTTAATATTTAGTGGGTTAAGTGCAAATGCCTAGAGCATAGAGTGGTTTGGTGCTCTCTAAGCTCGGTCTTGGGCTGGTCTCCCTGAAAGATGTTAAAGATCTCTTCATACAGTATGTGAAGACAAACATAAATGCACCTACTGGCTTCTCCTAGACAAAGTCCTTGGGCCTCTGAATAGGTTTCAGTGAGTTGGTGCCACCAAATCTTATCTGAACCAATTCTCCCCTGCGAAGAAGAAGTCTGATCTATAGGTCAAGGTGATGTCAAGTTGCCCACTGAACACTGTTACATTTGAGCATTTCCTAATTCACCTTCCCAGTTGTCTACGAATAATTTTAACATCTACATTTATAAATTCTAACAGATCTAAGCAATGTCCTGACAACTGTCCACTCTAAATGCAAAAAACTCAGCTCA
The DNA here is from genome assembly GCF_030014295.1 of Loxodonta africana. Classification (NCBI taxonomy): domain Eukaryota; kingdom Metazoa; phylum Chordata; class Mammalia; order Proboscidea; family Elephantidae; genus Loxodonta; species Loxodonta africana. Next base: position 110,020,763 of record NC_087342.1, read on the forward strand.
GCCAAAAGAGTTTGCTGGTTAAGAGGCTCCTGGGACCAAAACCTACTGCTATTTCCAAGTCGGTCTTGTAGGACCTATAGAGGGCAGAGGAAGAGTTCTTCAGGTCTTCTGGGAAGTCCACATTGAGTCTGACTGACATTCTCAGGGTAACATCTGATGAAACACACAGGGTGATATTTAAAAACCTCACGTTAGTGTTTGAGTGCACAAAGTACCAAGCAACATTTACTTGAGCTAATGTCAATAAAAACAAACAAACATTTTATGAGCAGTTGCCTACCTCCCCGGGGCTGGCAGAAAGGTCCCTTGGGAGGCAGTTGTTTAAGGCAATTGCAATGGCGTCCTGAGAGGGAGCTGTCATGCCCCTGACAAGTGATGTTGCGAAGGCACCTTTCCCGAGGCCACCTGTAACCTGGTTCACAGAAGCACCAGACTTCCTTTCCAGCAGGTCTGCATACTATTGCCAAGCAGTAGAGTGAGGAGAGAGAAGGTAGTCACTACCTTTGCATTTATAAACTATAAGTATCTATACCTGTGGAATCCCTGAGTGGTACAAACAACTAAGCACTCGGCTGCTAACCAAAAGGTTGGAAGTTTGAGGCTACCCAGAGGCATCTCAGAAGAAAGGCCTGGCAATCTACTGCTGAAAAATCAGCCACTGAAAACTCTGTGGAGCACAATTCTCCTCTGACACACACGGAGTCACCATGAATTAGAACCGACTCAACGGCAACTGGTTTGATTTGATTTATCTGTATCTGTAGGAAGTCCTAACTCTACTTCTTTATTGCCCTTCTGAGAAGTTCAATAGTCCTACACAAGATATGTGCGATTCCACATGCACCCCCAAGGTACTGGGCATCACCATCTAAAAGAACTGTTACAACCCTCCCACCAGATGCCTGTGATGATAAATATGATAGTTTCCTGAACATAGAGTATACAGTAGCCAGCCTCCGAGATGGCCCCTGATGATCCCTGCCAATGGGTATTCACGCCCTGTTGTAGTTCCCTCTCATACTGTACCAGAGTTGGTCCATATGACCAATAGAATATAGCAGGAGTAAGGATATGTGATTTCTAAGATGAAGTTATCAAAAACACGGGAGCTTCCCTCTTGGTTGCACTCTCTCTGTCTCTTTCTGTCTCTCTCTCTCTGATCAGTAGCTCTGGGGGAGCCAGCTGCCGTGTCAGGATGATTAATAAGGCATTCTATGAAGTCCACATGGTGAGGAACTCAAGTCTCCAGCTAATAGCTAGAGAAGAGCTGAAGTCTGCCAACTACCATGGGAGTTTGGAAGTGAACTTCCAGAACCTGCTGAGTCTTAAGATGACTACAACTATGGCAGACAGCTCAACCACAACCTCATGACAGACTCTGAACCAGAACCACCCAGGTAAGCTGCTCTTAGACTTCTGACCCTCAGAAACTGTATGAAACAGAAAATGTTTGTTGTTTCAAGTGGCAAAGTTTTGGGGTAATTTGTTACACGACATAGATAACAAGGAAACCCTGGTAGCACAGTGGTTAAGTGCTACGGTTGCTAATCTAAAGGTCGGCAGTTCGAATCTACCAGGTTCTCCTTGGAAACTCTATGGGGCCGTTGTACTCTGTCCTGTAGGGTCACTATGAGTCGGAAGCGACTCAAAGGTAATGGGTTTGGGGTTTTTTTTTTTTTTTTGTATAAATAACAAATACAGCGTGCAAATAAATTTGTGGCATTTACAATTAAAGTTAAATGTATATAATCCAAATAGACTCTAATTCCAATGGAGACACCAAAAAAAAAAAAAAAAGCCCAGAAAACAGACTACTTTGTGTTTATTCATAAAGCTGAACCAGAGTCACATCTTTGGGAACAGGTTATTCTGCCAACGGGTGGCCAGGCAAAGGGCCACAGAGTGACTACCCAAAGGAAATCTATCCAGTAACAGTTGTTTCTAAAATAGGAGGGACAACCCAGTTCCAGTGATCCCTTGAGCACTTATCTAATCCTATACCCTAGCAGAAGTGGGAATGGAGCAGAAGGGTTAGGAATAGAAGAAATCAGTGCTGCTAGCATGGTGAAGCACTGTGGTGGCACAACGGTTAAGTGCTCAGCTACTAACTGAAAGGTTGGCTGTTTGAACCTACCAGCTGCTTCTTGGAAGAAAAAAACCTAGTGATCTGCTCCTGTAAAAATTTCAGCCTAGGAAACCCTATGGAGCAGTTGTACTCTGTCCTACAGGGTCGCTATGAGTTGGAATCAACACTATGGCACATAACAAAGAGTTTTTGGCGGGAGGAGTGTAGAGTATTTGAAGTATTTTTGACTCCCATGTAAAATGCCTTAGAAGGATAGCAAAAGCTGTTCTCTCCAGACCACCTACCACACACCAGGTGCTGTTTAGTGCTTCACACACACTGTCTGACCTCAGAAGTCCTTGGCTTTGCTTACTATTACTATTTTTGTTGTTGCTGTTAGTTGCCATCAAGTCGTTTTAAACTCTTGGCGATCTCATGTATAACAGACTAAAATGTTTACTGGTCCTGTGCCATTTTCTTGATGGGTTATACATAGGGTTTTCATTGGCTAATTTTCAGAAATAGTCACCAGGCCTTTCTTTCTAGTCTTAGTCTGGGACATTTCTACTCTGTCTTTTTTTTTTTTTTTTTTCCTGTAGGGTCGCTGTGAGTCGGAATCGACTCGATGGTAAAGGGTTTGGTTTTCTTTTTGGTTCTTAGTCTGAAAGCTTTGCTGAAACCTGTCCACCCTGGGGGACCCTGCGGGTATTTGAAGTACTGGTGGCATAGCTTCCAACATCATAGCAGCACACAAGCCACCACAGTACAACAAACTGACAGACAAGTATTACTAAGCATCTTAGTTATCTAGCGCTACTATAACAGAAATATCACAAGAGGGTGGCTTTAATGAACAAAAATTAATTTTTTCACAATTTAAGAGGCTAGTAGTCTGAATTCAGGGCACTGGCTCTAGGACAAGACCCTCTCTCTGTCTGTTCTAGGGGAAGGCCGTTATTTCTTTTCAGCTTCTATTTCTAGGTTGCTTGGTGATCATGTGGCATGTATCTCCCCCTCAGTGCTTGCTTGCTTAACCTGCTCTTTTATACCTCAAAAGAGGTTGACTTAAAACACACTCTATACTAATCCCACCTTATTAGCATAACAAAGAAAACACACACCCAAATGGGATTATGACCACAGGTATAGGGATTAGCATTTACAACACATATTTTTTGGGACACAATTCAATCCATAAGTCTGCTATTACTAAAAATGTCTTTCCTAAGGGATCATAGGGTAAGTTGCTGGAGGCGTATGGGGAGGGTAGCATGAGAGGAGAGGTATGGAGAAAATTCAGGGTGATTACACATCAGTATCACAGTCAGTAAGGAGCCCTGGTGGTGCAGTGGTCACTCGCTGACTTAACCGAAAGGTCTTGGATTTGAACCCACCAGCTGCCCCACAGAAGAAAGATACAGCAGTCTGTTTCCATAAAGATTACAGTCTTGGAAGCCCTATGGGCAATTCTATTCTGTCCTGTAGAGTTGCTATGAGTCAGAATTCTACTCCACAGCAATGAATTTTTTTTTGGGGGGGGTCAAGTTCAGCAAGTCTAATTTTCATCGCCAACCCATCCCACCCACCTCCCCTTTGAGGCCAGCACTTCCTAGATGTTCCCTGCTGGTACTGAGATCCATGAACCTCAGGCTTTCTCTACTACATGGAGCATCCATTTCGCTAAACTTCTTTCTCAGCCATCAGAAAGGATTCACCCCTCAAGGAGTGAGTGACCCAGTCTTTCTGGCAAGACCAATTAAACTTTCCAAGGACATTTGTACTTCAAAAGAGAAACTTGTAACTCCAAGTTTCTCAAATGCGGTTGAATAGTAGATCCCCTTGAAGTCTTATTGCCTCTAATGAAGAAAATAAATCAGGAAGAGTTTGTTAATGTCTATATTGAGTATATATTATAAAAGCTCACAACTATAAACTCAAGTGTCCGTAATCACAAGCTGTCCCAATAAAATAAACGATTTACTTATGTGGTATTTATTGGTCTGTTATGTTTACTAGATTTCCTTTCTGGAACCCAAGCAGACACCAAAGGTTTCCAAACAAAAATTGGAAGCAAAACAAAGTTGAATAAAAATCTCAATGCTAATTTTTTCCCTTAATTAAGGAAAATAATTATAGAGGTGGAAGACCCATGCTGAGTGGAAACATGGAGGGCCATTTCTCATGTGTGTTCCAAAGCCATCAGTTCTATGATATGTCCTATGGGAAAGGTGTTCTGTGGACAAATAGTTTGGGAAACACAGCAGAAGCTCTCACCTGCTGGAGAATTCACAACGCACGCTGGCATCAGGTTGGAGATCCACTAGCTCAAGGAAATTAATGCTAATTGTAGAATTTTGTGGGAAATGGCACATCCATAAGGGAGCTATTTCAGGTGCCAGTAGCAAATAATTAGAACCAAAAATTAGGATACATAGGCTAACAGTGGGATAGACTATTTGAGACATAAGAATTCAAAAGGAATTTGAAAAACAAGAATTATTTCCAGTTTAGAATAAAATCTAGCATCTGTTATTGCTGTGTGCCACTGAATCAATTCTGACTCATAGCAACCCTAGAGGGCAGAGCAGAACTGCCCCATAGGGTTTCCTAGGCTGTAAGTCTTTGTGGGAGCAGACTACCAGGTCTTTTCTCCTGCAGAGCGGTTGGTGAGTTTGAACTGCCCACCTTTTGGTTAGCAGCCAAGCACATAACCCTTCTATCACCTTAGCACCTGCTAGTGCTGTCCAATTTACAAAGCAGTGACCTTTGTAACTCACACTGTGTAGCACAAGGGGCAGCCCTGTCTCACAGATTCTGGGCGACACCAAGTACCCAGGTGATAGACCTGACCAGGCCTCTGGGACAGGGGAGCTAGCGCGACTTTGAAAGGGAGTCAGTGAACAGAAACTCCAATCCCATAGCCTGGGAGGTTTTGCTAATTCATTGCTTCTGATTCATGAATGTTTCTGGTTCCTATTTCCTGCCCTGGTGGCAAAGTGGTTAAGAGCTCAGAGTGCTAACTAAAAGGTCAGCAGTTTGAATCCACCAGCCGCTCCTTGAAAACCCTATGGGGCAGTTCTACTCTGTTCTATAGGGTTGCTATGAGTCAGAATCGACTCAACAGCAACGGGATTGGTTTTTGTTGTTTATGATACTGACAAGAAGGGAGCTTACTACTTACTAATATACGGAACCAATCCGTGCTATATCCATCAATTTCCCAGGTAAGTTTGTCAGGTGGGACTTGGCTGTATCTTGGGACCACTTTCTGAGAATCATCACACAAACCACCAAACAAACATTTGGTCACCATTTGAAATAAAGAAACCCTGGCTGAGAGGCTTTGTCCTGGAAAGCTACGAAGTCATAAAAGTCACACGTCAGACCCTTTGGATCACTTCACTCACCTACTAAGGATACTTGGCTCTAATAGTAAGGAGCTCAGACAGACTCTCTTCTGATATTCCTCATCCTCAATTCTAAAGGAACAGGTCTTTTACTTACCCGTTGTCACCACTATGCTCAAAATGTCGGCGTTTTGGTCAGTGCTGTTCCCTAGAACTGGAAAATTGAGGTTGTTCAAGTAAGCTTTGATAGGCTCCAGGAACGATGCATTTTCAAAACTGATTTCAATATCCACAGTGTAATCCTCAGCTGCAGGGCTACTCGCGGCAACTGGAATGAAAGCACGTGAAGGCTGTGAGGACTTAGCGTGGGAGACGGAAAGAGAACACTTCAGCAGTTAAAGGTAATGGCAGGCACATATGGATGTTGGGCCTCAAGAATTTCAGCCCTTAAGAATTTCTAATGAACGCTTTTAGAGAAAAAGAAGAGTTTGTCTACACCCTGCCACTAACCAGCCTCTTCAATATGCTTGCTCTCTATGACTTTACTATCTAAAGAAGAAAAGCAGTGGATCTGTCTGGTCTCAGTGCAGTGGTCACTGGCCATTTGAAAGATCCACAGGCTAAGAACGGGGACTTGTCCCTTTCTTTTATATTCCCACCATATCTCCTTGGTGTCTCATACCAAGGACTGACGTGTGGAGAATGGACAGTAATGGGGCAAAAATGGGAGCAGGGAGACCTAGCAGGGAGGCTCTGAAAATAGTCTAGATAATAAATGTATGGTCTTGCTTAGGTTCCAAAATGCTAACTTGACAGGAATGAGTCAGTGTGTCTCCAGCACTATTCAGCTGATATGAGTGTATCATATCACTGAGAGCTGAGTCCATGCCTGGCTTGAAGACCTCCTGGAAAAGTCACCCAGCTAATTCTCTTTACTCTTAACTATGCACAAAGCATGCGCTCTTTGTTCTTATTCTGTATCTCCAGAACATGATAAACCAAAAAAAAACCCATTGCTGTTGAGTTGATTTCCAATTCACAGTGATCCCACAGGTGTTCAACAAAAGTTTGAGAAACCAGAAAGTAAAATAGAAGAAATTTTCAGTTCTTTCTTGCTTTTCCAAATTGTCTCCAGGCTGGTTGACAGGCTAGTCTTCTAAACCCTTCCTCAACTTGCTGGGACTTTGTCACCTCTGCTCCTCAACACACCCCCACTCCAGGCAGGCCAACCTCCTCACCCTTTCCTTGGGTGTGGTCCTTCTTTGTCCTCCTTACCGCACAGCTCACACCAGGCTCATTCTGACTTGCTCTGTCCCCCCTCAGGCTATCTCTCTTTCCTCTGACCTAGCTGAAATGCTAGACTTCATCCCAAGCTTGTCTCCATCATCATCATCTTCATGATGGCATCTTAGAATTGACAAAGCACTTTCACAAATGCTTTCTCATTTGATCCTCACCTCACAATCCCAGCAAATAGACAGGGAAGACAGTCCTATCCAACGAGAAAACTGATGACCACTTTATTAAGTCTTAAGTTGCAGCTATTAAATTGCAGTGCTTGAACCAAAACCCCAGTGTTCTGTTTCCCCAGGTGGACCATCCTACTCACCTCTTCTGTGTCATTTTCCCAGACCTACTCAAGCATATAACCATCATCTGCCTGTCCCCGAATTTCAGTTCTTACAGATTTGGACTGTACCAAGCATTACTGTGTGTGTGTATATATATATATATGTATATGTATATATATATATGTATATATATAGGCATGGAGCTTACCACACAATATATACATGCCCATTCAGTCCTTGTTAAACCTGGGACTCTCTGAATCAAGCGACAAGTTCACCTCTCTGATGCCACCAGAATCTTTGACTCAGTCTTGGCTGGAATGTGTTAACTGAAGCGGAAGTGGTGGACTGAGTTAGTAGCTAACAAAGAGCCATAAAAGAAGAGTCTTTTTTTTTTTTTTTTTTTTAACACAGGCACTTTGAGAAGACAAGTTGTGTCTTATTTTCTTTTTTAATTTCACTTTAAGTGAAACTTTACAGAGCAAATTGGTTTCTCTTTCAACAATTTATACACAAATTGTTTTGTGATATTGGTTGCAGGCCCCGCCATGTGTCGACACTCTCGCCTTCCACACCCCAGTTCCCTGTTTCCATCCATCCATTTTTCCTGTCCCTTCCTGCCTTCTCGTCATTGCTTTTGGGCTGGTGGTGCCCTTTTGGTCTCATATACATGATTAAACTAAGAAGCACGTTCTTCATGAGTGTCGGTGCTTGTTTTATAGACTTGTCTTTTGGCTGAAGGGTAAACTTTGGGAGCGGCTTCAGTTCTGAGTTAAAAGGGTGTCTGGGCACCATAGTTTCAGGGGTTCCTTCAGTCAGACCAGTAAGTCTGGTCTTTTATTTTTTGTAAGGCTTATTTTATCTCATGAGTTAAATGAGAAAAAGATTAATGAATATTTGAAAAACTATTGCTGTAAAATTTAAGTCAAATTTGGAAGTATGATGCATATATTATACTATAAAATTAAAATATGTCCATTTACTAAAAGGGCAAATAATTTCCCCATAGTATTAAAAAGTTTGTTTAAAATATTCCGAGGAGTATAAAACCCTATGAATAGACTAGGTTACTTATGGGAAACTCCATTTCTTAAATGTTTACAGCAGAAAGCTATAGAATTTGTTCCCTTAGAGTTCTAAATTATGTTTGTCTTAGGAGGTTGGTTTTATACATTAATCTTGCTGACAATTATTTTTATTTTGGCATCACTCAACTTTTTCCAATTAAGACAAGCTGAAAAAAGTCTATGCAGGTTTTCCTAAAATTAAGACTATACTTCAGGGTATAGTTCCTAAATATTGACAAGTAGAACACAGTGACTTTTAAAACTCACTGTGGAATTTCATTCTGACATGATACTATGGCATTGGTTCAAATTTCCTGTTTTCTTTCTGATCCTCAAATCGTTCTGTGCTGACAGTAAGCTTCCTGGAAGAACTATTCATCTTAATTTGTATAGTCCTAACTGTACAGCACATTTCGCTACCCGCTGGGAGCATTTGCAAGGCAAGTGGCTGCATGGTATTTTCAAGGTCCACCTTGGAGCATAGTCTTTCCGGAGAAGTAGATGAAGGATTCACTAACACCAGGATCCTCTAACTGGTCAGTTTATTCTCCACCCATCAATGTAAGCAGGATTTCCGGGACGTTGGCTGCTTTGGAGATGAGTGAAGTGTGGGAAGCGGGTAACAGGTCCTGGATCATCCCCTTCAGTCATCTGCATCATTGCATTCCAGCTTCTGATCCCAGCAGAACATCAGTGCCTGCCTGAGGATGTTTCTGTAGCTCAGCCCTGAGCCTGTCTCTCTGTCCACTTTTCAGACATAAGTATAGAACAAGCATGTGCCTGGAAAGCACATGGTGACTCATGGATGTCATCACTCCCCACTAAAACCAAGGCAGGTCTTCTGCTCAGATTTTGCAAGGCACTGAGCCAAAGACTTAAAGTACTAATGGGAAAGGCTCCTGTGACCTTCAGGAATTCCGGTCTGTGGGATTCCTGCAGGAGTTACTTAAGCACCAGCCTCTAATGTCTTCTTTCCTGCATCCACCTTTATGTTCTACAACAAGGAGTTTAAGAAAAACCCTTAGCCTGAACATCACCTCACCTTAGAGACTGATAAGAATAGAGAACATCTAATGGGGAAGGAAATGTTTTCTCCTTAGAAACAGTAAATTCTTCAAAGCAGGCTAAAAATGTCATAGTAACTCAGTAGGCTATGAAACTGGCCTTGGGAATCATCTATTCTAGTGGTCTCCACCCCTGGCTGATGATTATATACACCTAAAGAATTCTACACACCTACCCATTCTGGGGAAACCCTGGTGGCATAGTGGTGAAGTGCTATGGCTGTTAAGCAAGAGGTCAGCAGTTTAAATCTGCCAGGCGCTCCTTGGAAACTCTACGGAGCAGTTCTACTCTGTCCTATAGGGTTGCTATGGGTCGGAATCTACTCGACGGCACTGGAACCCATTCTGGAGCCTCCACCAGGTGGAACAAACTGGCATTTTCATGATTTTGGCCCAGAAATTTGTGCTTTTTTTAATTTCCACTGACCATTCTCATGACTAAACAGGTTTGGCATCTAACATTCTAACCCAGATAAAGAAACTGAGAAGGTAAGTGAGTTATTTAAGGGTGGAGAGGCAAGATTGGCACCATAGTAGGTTGAATAATGCCCCCCTCCCGTTTTATGTCTAGATGGAACCTCAGGATGTGGCCTGATTTGGAATAAAGATCTTTGCAGACATAATTAAGGTAAAGAAAGACCTTGAAATGAGATCATTCTGATTCGGGTGCACCCTAAATCCAATGACGAGTGTCCTTACAAGAGACAGAAAAGGAGTGACACAGGAAAGAAGACAAGCGAAGGTGGAGGCAGAGATTGGAGTTTTGCTTCCACAGGCCAAGGAATGCCAGGAGCCACCAGAAACTGGAAGAGGCGAGGAAGGACTTTTCCCTAGAGTCTGGGAGGGAGCATAGCCCTGCTGATACCTTGAGTTTGGACTTTGGGCCTCTAGAACTGTGATTGAAAAAATTTCTATTGTTTGAAGCCACCAAGCTTTTAGTAATATTTCGTGGCAGCCCTAGGACACTAATACAATACTGAACCCTGTTGTCTGTTTTTGTTTGGCTGTGGCTTCAGACACTTCCTATCGATGCTCCTATGGAGTAAACAGTCAGGCAACGTTTAGGCATGTTTGCTTACTCCAGATTTTTCTCTTTTGCCTGGAGGAAGCTGATACTTGCTTTATTCCCTCTCATGGATACTGGAGGGATCAAAGTTGATCATAATAAAAGTGACAATGATGACAGCAGCTGTCACTTACCATCTATTAGGTTTTAGGGCCACGTGGACCATAAGCCCATCCCCATTTTGCAGATGACAAAACCAAGGCTCAAAGAGTTGAAGCCACACCTATAGCAAGTGTCAGAGCTGAAAATTGAACCCAAATTTTTCCGATTTCGAAGTCCGTTTTCTTTCTACCGTACACTGACTGCCACAACGTAAATGGAAGAAGATATTAAATGTGACCACTTTGTAGCCCCTAAAGTATCACTAAAATTTAAGGTATTATTTTTAAGTGTGTTTCAGAATTCTGTGCATAATTCTTAGAGTAGATTAAAAAAAAATCAAAGTCAAAAGCAAATTAGTAATAGTAAATAAAAGAATTACGTAAAATTGTTCAATTCTATTTAGCACAATATCTTAGAAGTCCACACTCAGGAAAAACGCATGGCGACCCATTCTCACATCCACGGGTTTTGACATTAAGCCTTGCAAGGTTCATTTGTTTGTTCCTTTATTCATTCATTTACAATAACCTTACCATTTCCTGAGTGCCTATTTGCCAGCACTGAGCTAGGCACTGGGGACACAGGGCAAATAAAGAGGCTAAGCCCTGCCTTCATGGATCATCCATCCTCATGCTGGAGGCAAACGTTAAGCTCAAACTTTAATGTCAGGCGGTTCTAAAGGGCACGTAGAAATATAAGGCGGGGTAAGGAAAAACAGTGACAGAGACAATGGGGAGAAGGTGTTATTTTTGTAGAATGGTTAGGGAAGATGTTTCTAAAAATGTAAATTAGAGCAGGAACACAAATGACCTGAGGAGGTGATCCATGCAGATATTGGGGAATATCACTAGGAAGAGGGAACAAGTGCAAAGCCCTGAGATAGCAACTCTCTTAGCTTGTTGCAGGGATAAGATGAAGATGCCCCTCTTGATTTCGGGCATTCGGTCTCATCCAGAACCTAGAACAGTGTTGGGATCCTGTGAGATCACAGAACCTTCTCTAAACCTCCTTTCCCTGTAATGCCCCAAGGTGCCCCAAGTTTAAGGGAGGCTGACCAGACTCTAAGCAAAAAGTTGAAAGTTCAAGTTCACCTAGAGGCACCTCAGAAGAAAGGCCTGGTGATCAACTTTGAAAAATCAGCCATTGAAAACCAAATGGAGCACAGTTCTACTCTACACACATGGGGCCACCATGAGTTGGGGTTAACTCGACAGCAACTGGTTTGGTTTGCCCAGATGTTCGGTTAATAGCCCAACCCCATGCGGATGGAGTGAGAAGACCTCTCTGCTCACCTCTCAAAATCCCAAACCCTGCCTGCCCCACCCCTCCCAAACCTGAGGACTTCAAACCTGGGAAAGTGATATTTCTTGTCCTGCCTCAGACTAAGAAGGACCCAGCAGGACCAGAGGACAAGTTCCCCATTTTGTGTGAATGTGTATTTTAGATATCCTTCCACACCCTTCTGTTGCCTCTGGCCCATCCCGATAGACATATATATATATATTTTTTTTCTCGAGTTCCTTTGCCCCTGGTGTTGTTTAGTCTGGATTTCTCTGACTCACAGATGCCCTGAATGGAAGGTAACAAATTCAAGGTGTCATCAGTGTCACAGATGGAGGCCTATCAACGGGCCCAGGAGGCACAAACAAGCCAGGATTTCCCCTGTCTTTTCCCATAAATCACTGCTGGCCACACAGCACTGACATTACAAAGACATTTCTGGAAAGTTGGCCACAGACTGTGACAAGCTGCTCTGAACCTTAATCACAGCTGTTAAAGTAAACAATACTATTTTTGCCTGGCAACTCTAATGAGAACTGTGGCTTCTCGGAGTCAGAGCCTAAGCAGATGCGCAAATTAATCTCCTACCTGGAAAAGAATGAAGCTGCTGACCTCATCCAGGAGAAAAGAGGCTGGTGTGGTTTTCTTGTGACCCAAGGAGGCAATGCTTCCTAATCACTGATGGCTTGTCTCTTCTGTTTCAACCCCTTGGGATATTTACCAGGTAAATATTAAAAGATACCTGTGGTACCTCTTGTTTCTTGAAATGCTCTACCAAAAAACCTGTTGCTGTTGACTCAATTCCGACTCATAGTGACCCTACAGAACACAGTAGAACTGCCCCATAGGGCTTCCAAGACTATAAACTTTATGGAAGCAGACTGCCACATCTTTTTCCCAGGGGGTGGCTGGTGGATTCAAACAGCCAACCTTTTGGTTAGCAGCCAAGTGCTTTAACCACTGTGCCACTGAAATGCTCTAGTAGGTGGCAATTCGGCAGCATCATTTCTATCCTACTATAGCATTGCACAACCAATACAGCCAAAGGATCCTGTTCTCTCTTTAGATTTTGGAAAGGATTGGTCACCTAGAGGGAAGCTGCCGGAACCCCAGGCTACAGCTTACCTGACAGGTGTGGATGGATGGTATGTGGGCAGCATCACATAATAAAATATTGAACCATGAAGTCTGAATAAAAAAATCAATTCTTCTGGCTAGCGACATGCCCTTAAGCAATCATCAAAGTAAGCCCCATCTAACATTCATCATCTACTAAAATGAAGGCAGTGATGCCATGCCTTCCTCCTCTACAGGGCTGCTCCAAGAATCATGAAAAGGTATCTCATGGGCAAAAGCCAGAGCAAGTGTTGAAAACTATAACTTTTAACTATGAACATGGACTTCTTGGGAGCCAGAGAGAACTGGAGTGGAATGACTTCTTACCTGGGCAAGTCATTTAACCTCTGTGGGCCAAACTTCATTCATCTATAAGTTAGGAGTACCATTTTCTCTGCAAGGTCATTGTTAAGGAGCTAGAATACCATATGTAAATCCTAGCAAAGTGTCTGGCACATAGCAGCCATTCTGAAATGGTGGCTAGAAGTAATACCGGTTTTACTAAAAATAAGAATTATACTCTACACAGAAATCTGCGGATATGTTTCATCAGGTCTTACCTTTGAGATAATTAAATAAGCAAGCAAACAAAGAAAATGGATAAAGAGATTTTTTTTTTTAAAAAACACTCAAATGAAAACACCAACCCCCAAAACAAACCCACATATGTCAGTGAGCACCAAGTCTCTCAATCTCATTGCACCACCACTGCTATCCATTTAGAGCAATAAATGGCACAGGTTATCACAAGAAAGATTATAGCCAAGAAACCCCAAGACTCTATCCCTCAGCCTGGAAAATGCACCACATTTCCAGTAGCCAGATCAGAAAGGGCTAGTACGCCTGGTTGCCAGGTGTGCAGAAAGGACAGGATTTCCACACTGGCAGCCAGGCAACCCAATCTGGTATGACCCTTGCCCTTACTACATAAGTGCTAAAATATAAGAGTGTCCAGGGCAGGGTTAAGATGCCCTGGGTCCCCCTTTCTTGTCATTTTGTCCCCCACCTTTTGAAGCCAAAGAAGAACCAGGCTCCAAGACACCCTTCCCTATCAATCTCAGAAACCTGGAATGGAGAATGCTGCAGACTGACATAGAAGACACATTTGTGTTACTTCTAACCAATAAGAAACTTTTACTTCCTGTCCACTTTGAAGATTCCCCTTAAGATGAAATTTTGAACCTATTGGTGAACTTCCAAAATCAACTTCTTTCAGTTTCTACCTGTGGCTTCCCCAGTCACATAGTCATCCAGGCATGTGGATCCCTGGAGGGTCATCTGCATCACTGCGCTCCTTCACTCCCATATCCAATCCATTTCCAGGAACTTTCGATCCATTTCTCAAAGTGTCTTTCATGTGCACATCCTCTGATCTTTTCCAGTCTCACCTCTAGGCGCACAGCCTCATGTCCAGATGGCTAAGTCTCCTAGCTAGTTTCCCTGGCACTAGTCTTTTCTTCATTGAATTAATTCAGCCATAACTAGTCGAATAGTTTTCCTGAAAATGGCTTCTATCAGTTCACTTATCTGCACCAGCCCCTCAGCTGGTCTAGAATCCACTTGCTGGCATCCAGAACACTCCATAATCAGGACATAATTCTGGATGCTTTGAACCCATTCTTATTTCCTTCGTGCCCCAACAGTACCCTTTTCTCTAACAGGCAAAGCCACAATTATTCCGGCCTGTGGGGCTTTGTACAGATTTCTCTCCCTCATCAGTGTTTTGAAATAACCCGTAACCAGTCACCGTCAAGTCAATTCTGACTCATGGAGACAGACCCATGTGTGTCAGAGTAGAACTGTGCTCCATAGAGTTTTCAATAGTTGATTTTCTGGAAGTAGATTGCCAAGCCTTTCTTCCAAGATGTCTCTGGGTGGTCTCAAACCTCTTCCTAAAATGCTAAGTCCTGTACCATGACATCCTTCCTCCTGTCTTTAAGAAGGTACAGGTAATGGATACAGAATACCTTCTCTGTACCATAATGCTATGTGTTTTTTTTTTAATAAAATTAATTGATTTTGCTTTTTAATATAGAAAACGATTAAAAAACACAAATAACGGGAAATACAGAGTCGAGAGAAGGAGTGTGCTGTCACATTGTAGGGAGAACAACTAGGGTCACATAACAATGTGTGTATAAGTTTTTGTATGAGAAACCTACTTGAACCGTAAACTTTCACTTAAAGCACAACAAAACACACACAAATAAAACCCAGATAACTCTGTTAGCATTTTTAACAGTAATAGGTGCATAATATTATTTAATCCCCTCAATTATCCTGTAAGGTAAGTGTGTTATCTTTTAAAATGTCCAAGGCCATTTAGGCAGTTCATGGTGAACTGAGAATACAAATGAGTGTTGATCCTACCCTTAAAGGTGATTTTATCCCAAACTCTAAGGCTTTGGTCTAGTGCCTCACAGGGAAAGCCCTGACCTAATTGTCTTTCACTTGGAAACTGCTTGTCTTCTTCTCTCATTACGGCTCCTGAAAGGGAGATGTACGTGCATGTGCATAAAGGCAGTAAACAAGGTTCCAATCTGAAAATCAGGGCCCAATTTGGACACTCAATTACCACGCCAGACAGAACGCAGACACCTCAGTGGAATTCTGCTGAACCCAGGGGTGGATTCACCAGTAAGTATGGAATGCACCAGCTTACGGGAAGCAAGGTACACACAGGCTTACTTGGGCTTACTTACTAATCTGTAGTGCTCAATGTCACATGTGAAAAACAGGTGAAATGCTGCGCTACAGATTAGTAAGTAAGCCCAAGTAAGCCAGTGCATACCTTGCTTATTTGGTAATCCATCCCTGGTGAACGTAACACTGCCATTGCTATTCTTCACCCATTGGAGAGTGATGCTCTGAATTGCAGCTTACATGCAAAGAATCTGGGACCTAGAGCCTGGGCCTTTCTCTGGCCATTTCTTACTTCAGTGATTTCTGTAAAAATACCTTTTTCTGCAGATGATGGGGTTGGCTCATTAACACTTCTAAAATGACCCTAGAAGCCAAAGAGCACAGAATAGAAATAGAAAACATGTTTTCATGGCAATTTATCATCACCATGGCTGTTTTTAATTATGCTTGGAAAAATTCTGGAATGTCTGATCCCTAGATCTAGCAGTGGTTTCCTCTCTAAGGGCTAGCCCCTCACTCTGTCTCCATCGGCCATAAACAGCAGGGCTGGGAAGCGCAGGAAGACGTTACTTTTACAGCTGTGGGGTCACCGAGTGCTCCACAGGAAGCTGGCAGCCTGAGCCTTAGACGAACTTGGCAGAAACCCGGAGCTGGAACTCATTCCCAAATAGTTCGATTTAAAAGATAAAGGTCTTTCAAAACACCAGCGGGCACATCTCCAGCCCTGTTCCTGTCATGGGGTACAGAAGAGTTCAGGAGCTGTCAGGGATGAAGAAGAAACGAGGGAGCTTGTTTTAAAGCTCAGAAAGCTCAGTCTGTGCCATGAATCACTGCAGGGAGGAGGGAAGAAAGGGCTAGAAGGGACTCTATAAGGATGACAAAACAAAGGCTAATACAGAAAGGAATAGAAAAGGGAAGGGAAGAGAAAGAATAGAAAACGGAAGGGAAGGAAGAGAAAGAAAGGGAAAAGGAAAAGCTAAAGGAAAGGAAAAGAAAGAAAAGGAAAAACGAGCAGCGGTATGATCTTCCAACAAGCATTTCAAGACCTTAATAACACGTGGTCAAATTCTCCTTCCAGCAATGCAATGCAAAGACCTCCAATAGACACTACTGTCCTGACCTGAGAGCAAGCCTGCTCCCTGTGGCAGCCTAGTGTCTCTTCTAGACCACAAACTGAATAGATCAAGTCACAGCACGGCTGAAAAAAAGTGATTTTTTTTTCTCCATTAAACTTCATGCTAAATGTTAAGAAGTTTAGCTCCTAGACAACTGGTACATCCACCAAGGCAGCAGACCCATAAGGGCAGGAATGCTCCTATGAACTCACAAAGCGGTAGCTATGACAGAGCCATGCACTGTTTTCATTTGTTCACTCATTTACTGAGAAACTGGGTTCTGTGCTTGGGTTACAAAAATAAAGAAGATTTAAGGGAGCTCAAGTCTCCTGGGGATGCAAACAGGAAGCAAAATAATTACAACCCATGGGGACAAATGTTACGACATGGAAACGTATCAAGGGCAATGGGAAACTAGGAAAAGCAGCTTCTTCCTTCCTGGGGGGAGGGGAGTCCCTGGTGGTGCAAATGGTTAACTTGCTTGGCTGCTAACTGAAAGTTTAGAGGTTCTATTCCACTCAGGGGCACCTCAGAAGAAAGACCTGGGGATCTAGGGGTTGCCATGAGTCAGAATTGACTCCATGACAACTGGTTTTTGCTGTCTGGGGAATTGATGGAAGACCTTACAGACAGGAGACCATCTGAATTGAGACATAAAGAGTTCCCCAGACAAGCAAAGGGAGATGAGCACTGTTTGCCAGGGTGGCTGGGGCATCGACTCTGTGAAAGGAACAGGAGATCAGGTGGGAATGGCGTGTGGGATCTTATATGACGTGAGCAGAGGGCTGAAGTTATTCTCAAGGCAATAGGGAAACAATAAAGGTTCTTAAAGATGGAAATAAGAGAAGTGGATTTATGCTTTTGAAAGGTTGCTGTGGTGGAAATAGGAAGATCAGGTCCTAGGAAAATTCAGCCTGTGGACATACATCTGTGTGGGACCCCACATTTGGGACCAGACACCAAGGATGACTGAACAAGTAAGTGCACACAGCTCTCCACCTCCCCAACCCTCCAAACGGGAGATTCCTGTATTTTCCAATCCACTTGTTTGGAGTTTAGTGGGAAAACACCAGGTCTAGAGTCTAAGCTGATACACAAAATAAAGCAACAAAGTGCTGAGTGAGAGAAGTTAAAGGCACAAGGCGGAAGGAAAGCCTGCCGGGTTGAGAGCAGAGAAGCAGGCTTTTTGGTGGTGGTGGAGGGCAGCTGAGCAGAGAGCCACAGGGACATCTGCCGGATATGGGGAATGGTGATGGGCGAGAAAAAGGGGATTGTGATGTATTGCTGGAGTCTCTGGTGGTGCAAACAGTTAACATGCTGGGCTGCTAATTGAAAGGTTGTAGGTTCGAGTCTACCCAGAGGTGCCCCAGAAGAAAGGCCCAGCAGTCTACTTCTGAGAAATCAGCCACTGAAAACACTACAGAGCACAGTCCTACTATGACAGACATGGGGTCACCATGAGTCAGAATCGACTCAATGGCAACTTCTTTTTCTTTTTTAATGTGTTGTTGATTTGTTTTAATAGAGTATAGAGTTCTTTTGTAATTACTTTCAGCAATTGAACTGGACTTCTTGACCCTGATGCTCCTTGGATACTGAACCCCGTGGATCACAATGCTCAAAAAAGTTACAGCAAATGCCATTTGATGGGACTTATTGGAAGAGATTGCCAAAGAATAAGTTTACATACCTGCTCTTCTTTTACTTAGTGGCTCTTCCCCTGCTAGTTCTTGTTCATGAAGAATCTGAAAAAACATTTTAAAGAATTGTAATTAATGTTAGAGAAGTCTTTCAATGTACATTTTAATGCTGAACTCGGGGGTGTAGATTTGGGGTTAGCAGCCTGGTGCCCAGGAGGTACCAGGCAAGCACCAAGTGAAAGTAGGGAAAATGAAATGCAGTCAGCCCTATAACATGACCTGGGCATTCACTTTTTCATAGGCCAGATCCAAGAACAGAAGAAATCACTGTATCTGAGTTTTGCAGAGTTCCTGCGGTTTGGGTCCTGTCAAAAGATACAAATTATGATGTTCTACACTTGCGTTCTTGGCGAAAACTGGAACCCTGAGTCATTCCGATGACCTTTCAGACGAATCTCATGACCTTGTCTCAGCACTCGGCCTGTCCCCACCTCAATATTTCAGCTGCATTAGGGCTGTTTAATCATTGTACATGCTTAAAAATCATTTTCTCTTCTTCTGGTCCTTTTTCTCTTAGATAGTTCTATGGCTGCTTTTTGTAGTAGAGCCGAATCTACATACACAGACTGCCTGGCTATAAGGCTGTGCCACTTCCCAGCTATGTGGACTTGGGGAAGTTACTTATCTTCTTTGAGTCTCAGAGTGCGCACCTCATAGGATCGTTATAAGGATTAAGTGGGCTACAATATGGCACATAACAAGCTCTTAATAAATGGTAGTGACTAGTTCAATGGTTAAGAGCAGGGACTTTGCACCCATTGAATTCAAATTGCAGCTAATAATATGGCTGTGTGACCTTGGTCAAGTCACTTACTCTCTCTGGGCTTCGATTCTCACCTGGGATAAAAATAGACTACCTCGTGAGGTTGTTGTATCAAATGATTAATGAATGAAAGCACCGAGAATAGTTGTGGTTAACAGCAAGTGCTGTTGAGGGACTGGACATCATGCTGCTCTGGGGTGCCATGCACATGGAACACTCCACCTGCACACTGCCACCTGGTTGGTCTTTGTTAAGTTCATCTCCTTTCATCACGTAAGCTCTTTGTTTAAGAACTGACGTGAACTGGCTTTGCTAGTGGAATCTCCCCCAGCTCTGCAGCTGGTAACCAAGCCTTCCCTCAAGCCTTGACCCAATACTGGTTCCTACCTCATCCCTGCCTCGGGGAGGTTTTCCTATGATGTGCTTCCCAATCCAAAATCTTTTCAAAACTCAATACAAGAGCCCCCCACCTTGAAGTCTTCCCAGATAATTCCCCAGGAATCTGTCCTTTAGTGTGAACTCCACATACCTGTGAATATCACCCAAGGCATACTCATTCTGGCATATGTGTGGTCTACCATTACTTGCTAGATATTTCACTTAATAACAATAGCGAAAACAATAATTCCTAAGATTTATTCAACACCCTGTATGGGGCACTGTTCACTACTTGATGTGTGATTACTTATTTCATCTACACAACAATTTCAGCGGTAGGTACTGTTATTATCCACATTTCACTGGTGAGAAAACAGAGGCACAGAGAGGTCAAATAACTTGCCTAAAGTCACACAGCCTTTGGATGGTAGAGCCAAGATTTGAACCCAACTACTGGTTCCAAATTCTACACTTGTCCACCTAGGCATTGGTATCATCTTGTCAGGAAAGACACTGTGGGTTTGTCTTAGTGACCAAGGCTATTTTCTCTGTCTTTCTCTCTTGCCTCCTCCTACTCCTTCCTCCTTTTCAATGACTACTACCCTTGGCTTGGCTCCTCCTCTCCTCTACTAAACGATATTTTTAGGAAAATATCAGAAGTCAGCTATGTACACTTCCATGTGGTACAAAGCTCTGCTGCCAACTAGAAGGTTGACACTTTGAGTCTACTCAGAGGCACCTTGGAAGAAAGGCCTGGTGATCTACTTCTAAAAAAATCAGCCATTGACAACATTATGGATCCAGGTCTACTCTGCAACACATGGGGTCACTATGAGATGGAATCAGCTAGACGGCAACAGGTTTTGGTTTTTGTTTAGGAAGGACAGAGGGACTGTGTACCCGATACTTCGTTGATTTTTTGGAAGGAGTGAAAAGAGGAATGACAGATCAGACTGAAATTTCAAAAATTCAGTTGTTGCTTCATTCTCAATGAAGTTATTTTCGATGTACTTAAACGTGCAGAAACTGAGAGGAGGTCACGGCAATGTATATGTCTGGTTCCTGCCCAGCTTCCTCTGAAGCTACCTTTGGCTCTGTGCCCAGGCAGGCAGTTGGGAGGTTGGAAGGAAAGGATTGTCCACTGCATTCCTGCCTCCCATTCTGCTGGGGCCTGTCAGCGTGGGGAAGCTTTCTCTGTTGCTGGGCTGTGCTTGGAGGACTCAGGCAGCACAGAAGGACGGGATTGCTGATGATCACCCCAGGTCAAGATATTATTCTCTGCGTTTTCCAATGCACTGATGAATTGAGAAGCTGCTGCTTTTAGTTGGACGTGAAGGTCAAGGTATATTTCAGTTCTATCTTGCAGGGTGTTTTGAATCTTTGTGAGGATAATAAACACGTGCCACCACTCTCCCTCCTCCCATCTAGTGCAGTAGGTCCAGGGTGGGTTGCAGAACCCTGCCCTTTTTAACCAGCACATCCCTCAACGTGAGGCCGCCCTTTGACACACATGCATTGCCGTCCTCCTGAATCCTGAGGGTGATCCTCTGGGACCTGCAGGGGCATCTTCTGGAAGTGCCACCTCTACAACCCTGCCACCACCTCCTCCTTCTTTCTTGCTACCTACTGTCTCTCGGTTGTCCAGTGAGGATTCACACTTTTTGTGAGAATACTCACTGTTTATTTTAAGTGGTGCAATCATCAGAGAAAATGGAGAAAACCACAGACTAGTGGAAATGAAGTCTCCGGGGGAGTTAGGTGGATGAAGAATATGCTTGCCCTTCCCAGGACTGAAGTGTGCCGAGGAGAAGGTGTAAAGAGTTGGGCTGTGAGGTCAGGGGGCCTGGATTTGAACAGAGCAAATACTGGAGTCACACCGTGGACTGGATCCCACCACCTCAGCTTCTTCTTTGCTGGAAAAGTCATTCACTCACTCTAAGCCTCAGTTTTTTAAATTATGAAAAATAATACGTCCAGGCCAATGCAACTCATGTGCAGCCACCACCCGAGTGTCAGCGGAGGCTTGCATGTTGCTATGATGCTGAACTGGTTTCCGCAGAGATTCCAGACTAAGATGGACTAGGAAGAAAGGCCTGGTGATCTACTTCCAAAAATCAACCAGTGAAAACTCTATGAATCACAGCAGTCCAATCCACAATGGATCTTGGGGATGGTGCAGGTCTGGGTAGCATTTCTTTCCACTGTGCATAGGTTCGATATGAGTCAGGGCCAACTCCATGGCAGCTAGCAGCAACAACCACCACCACATAAAGAGGTTAGTGGGGTAGCCAGCAGGGGTGCCTGCACACGTGTCCAGCTGCCTCCGCGGGCCCGTCTTGCCCTCCTAGTTCTCATGCTTACCCCAGTTTGGGGAACTGTGGGATGGGGATATTTGCCCTTTTCCTTAAATTCTGGGCGCCGGGTAGAACTCACGAGGGAGCATCTTTCCTGCCAGGGGCCCACGATGCTCAGCTGTGTATCTACTTCAGGCAAAAAAACAGCCTTCAGTGGGCCTGCCTCTGCTTATTTCACTTAGAGGCACCCATATGAGTATTGGAGTGACAATGGCTAGCTCTGGCGGGAATTTCCTGATGACTGAGCTTCAGCTGGAAGAGACAAGGTCATCAATTCCAGGAAATGCCCCACCTGTTGCATATGATGACTTTACAAATAACGTGTGGGGGGGGAGTGTGGGGTGTGTGTGTGGAGTGTGGGGGGGGCTGGGGGTGTGTGTGTGGGTGCATGTGTAGGGTATGTGTGGGAGGGGCGTGTGCGTGGTGTGTATGTGTGGGGCGTGTGTGTGTGTGTGTATGTGTATATGGGTGGGTGGGTGGGTGGCCTGAAGTAGGGGAATGAGAGGTAACTCTTTACATGTGGAAAAGAAAATCCCCAGAGATTTAGGTGACAAAGTCAGTGGTCACCAAGGCCTCAGCTATTGCCAAATCTCACCTCTCTTGGCCAGGGCCCTGTCATTCCTTCCTCTTTTTCTTGACAGGAATCCCCATTTAACATCTGGATCTTTGCCTACACTTACATAACTGGTTTAGCAAGGGTCCTGTTAGAATGTCTTCTCACATATGCATTTATATATACTAGAATAAAAAATAATAACTTCCAATTACTAGGCACTTGCTCTGCACTAGTCACTGTGCCAAGGGTTTCAGGTATGAGATCACTTAACCCTCACAACAAACCAGTGAGGTAGATACTATTATCTTCATTTTATGTAGAGGAAAGAGATTCAAGAAGATGAAACTTGATCAAGGCTCTAAAGCTAGTGAGGCTCAAAGCCTGCCTTTAAACCTTCTCCCTAGGAGTGTAACTTAGCCCCTCTCTCCACCTTTCTACTCACTTCCTGCATCAGAGCACCTGGCAGGAGGACACTGCAGCTGATGGAGGTGTTTGCTAATCTATTTGACAGTTACTGAACATTTTTAGGGAAATATCCTATGAAATTGCAGTTTTGTAGGTCGGAAACAGTCAACTATTGACAATGTTACCTGGTTCCATAACAATAGGATATTTGTATGAAGTAGGTATCAGTCAGCTTTTGGAAGGGTTTCTAGATTTTTTCAAGACATGCGTTCTCTAGGATTCCACCTTAGTCAGTCCATCCCAACAGGCCCGGTGTCAGAAGCCTACTGCTTTTAGGAGGTGAGCGTTAATGAGATCTGGCTGTTTTGTTAATGCTTGCTTGAGATACCTTGAACTAGAGGGCTGATGTGGTGTGACCGTGTTTTGAAAACTCTTGCTTGCAGTATTTTTTTTTTTTTTACTTTTGCCAAAACAATCTAATTTCAATAAGTACATCATAAAAATTTCAAATTAAATACCGCTATAAGAAGGTATCTAACCCAGGACTGATGCCAAAGGCTGCTGACCAAGGCTGTTGAGAATCTGCAGCTTTCTGTTCAAATGTGCGCCTTAGAGCAGTAACAAAGGCAGCTTGTCAGAGATTCAACATCTCGGGGGCCCCACCCCAGATTTACTGAATTGAAGTCTTCATTTTTTTTTTTTAATTGTGCTTTAGATGAAGATTTAGAGAGAAAATTTGTTTGTTATTAAACAATTAACACACATATTGTTTTGTGACATTGGTTGCCAACCCCATGACATGTCAATGCTCACTTATTCTCGACCTTGGGTCCCCATTACCAGATTTCCTGTCCCCTTCTGCTTTCTCATCCTTGATCCTGGGATACTATGCCCATTTAGTCTCGTTTTGTTTTATGGGCCCATGGGAGCCATACCCTGGGAGTTTCTTCAGTCTCTGTCAGACCAGTAAGTCTGGTCATGAAATCTGCGTTTTAAGAAGGTACCCACATTTATACAAAGCCAACAGCCAACATCATCCTAAATGGAGAGAGTCTAAAAGCAATCCCCTTGAGAACAGAAACCAGACAAGGATGCCCTTCATCACCACTCTTATTCAACATTGTGTTGGAAGTCCTAGCCAGAGAAATTAGGCTAGAAAAAGAAATAAAGGCATCCAAATTGGTAAGGAAGAAGTAAAAGTATCCCTATTTGCAGATGATATGATCTTATACACACAAAACCCCAAAGAATCCACAAGAAAACTAATGGAACTAACAGAAGACTTCAGCAAAATTTTAGGATACAGGATAAACATACAAAAATCAGTTGGATTCCTCTATACCATCAAAGAGAATGTCGAAGAGGAAATCGCCAAATCAACACCATTTACAATAGCCCCTAAGAAGATAAAATACTTAGGAATAAATCTAACCAGAGATGTAAAAGACCTATACAAAGAAAGCTACAAGACAGTACAGAAAGAAACCAAAAGAGATCTACGTAAGTGAAAAGACATACCTTGCTCATGGAAAGGAAGACTGAACATTGTGAAAACGTCTATTCTACCCAAAGCGATCTACAGATACAATGCAATCCTGATCCAAATCCCAGCAACATTTTTTTAATGAGCTAGAGAAACAAATCACCAACTTCATATGGGAAAGGAAGAGGCCCTGCATAAGTAAAGCATTACTGAAGAAGAAGAACAAGGTGGGAGGCCTCACACTACCTGATTTTAGAACCTATTATACTGCCACGGTACTTAAAAACAGCCTGATATTGGTACAACAATATCATGGACCAATGGAACATAATTGAGAATCCAGACATAAATTCATCCACTTATGAACAGCTGATATTTGATGAAGGCCCAAAGTCCATTAAATGGGGAAAAGACAGATTCTTTAACAAATGGTGCTGGCCTAACTAGATATCCATTTGCAAAAAAAATGAAACAAGACCCATACCTCAAACCATGCACAAAACTAACACAAAATGGATCAAAGACCTAAGTATAAAATCTAAAATGATAAAGATCATGGAAGAAAAAATAGGGACAATACTAGGAGACCTAATACATGGCATAAACAGATTACAAAGCATAACTGGCAATGCACAAACACCAGAAGAGAAAGCAGATAACTGGAAGCTCCTAAAAATCATACACTTACGCTCATCAAAAGACTTCACCAAAAGATTAAAAAGACAACCTACAGACTGGGGGAAAAAATTTTGGCTATGACATACCTGATCATCATCTAATCTCTAAAATCTACATGAAACTGCAAAACTTCAACCACAAAAGGGCAAATAACTCAATTAAAAAATGAGAAAAGGATATGAACAGACACTTCACCAAAGAAGACATTCAGGCAGCTAACAGATACATGAGGAAATCCTCATGATCATTAGCCATTACAGAAATGCAAATCCAAACTACAATGAGATACCATCTCACCCCAGCGAGGCTAGCATTAATCCAAAAAACACAAAATAATAAATGTTGGAGAGGTTGTGGAGAGACTGGAACACTTATACACTGCTGGTGGGAATGCAAAATGGTACAACCACTTTGGAAACAGATTTGGCGCTTCCTTAAAAAGCCAGAAATAGAAGTACCACACAATCGAGTAATCCCAGTCCTTGGAATATATCCTAGGGAAATAAGAGCCGTCACACGAATAAATACATGCATACACATGTTCATTGCAGCACTGTTCACAATAGCAAAAAGATGGAAACAACCTAGGTGTCCATCAACAGACAAATGGATAAACAAATTATGGTATATTCACACAATGGAATATTACTAAATGATAAAGAACAGTGATGAATCTGTGAAACATCTCATAACACAGATGAATCTGGCATTATGGTGAGTGAAATTAGTCAGATGTAAAAGGACAAATATTGTATGAGACCACTCTTATAAGAACTCAAGAAAAGTTTTAAACGCAGAAGAAAACATTCTTTGATGGTTACAAGGGTGGGAGGCGAGGGAGAGGGGAATTCACTAACTAGACAGTAAACAAGAATCATCTTAGGTTGAAGAGAAGGACAACACACAATACAGGGGAAGTCAACACCACTGAACTAAACCAAAAGCTAAGAAGTTTCCCGAATACAATCAAACACTTTGCGGGACAGTGTAACAGGGGCGGGGGCCCTGGGACCGCGGTTTCAGGGGACATCTAGGTCAATAAGCATAACAAAGTTTATAAAGAAAATGTTCTGCAACCTACTTTGGTGAGTGGTGTCTGGGATCCCAAAAGCTAGCGAGCAGTCATCTAAGATGCATCAATTGCACCTAACCCACCCAGAGCAAAGGAGAATGGAGAACATCAAAGACCCAAAGAAAATATTATGCTAAGAGACAAAAGGGGTCGCATAAACCAGAGACTCCACCAGCCTGAGACCAGAACTAGATGGTGTCCAGCTACCACCAATGACCGCCCTGACCCTGACAGGGAACACAACAGAGTCCCTGATGGAGCAGGAGAAAATGGAGTGCAGAACTCAAAATCTAGTAAAAAGACCAGTCTTAATAGTCTGACTGAGATTGGAGGGACCACAGAAGGCATGGCCCCCAGACTCTCTGTTAACCCAGAACTAAAAAAATTCCTGAAGCCAGTACTTCAGACAAAGAATAGACTGGACTATAAGGCATAAAATGATTACTTGTGAAGATTGTGCTTCTTAGTTCAAGTAGATACACGAGACCAAATGGGCAGTTCCTGTCCGGAGGCGAGATGAGAAGGCAGAAAAGGATAGGAGCTGGTTGAATGGACAGGAAATTCGGGGTGGAAAGGAGGAATGTGCAGTCACATTATAGAGATAGCAACTTGGGTCATATAACAATGTGTGTATTAATTTTTGAACGAGAAACTAACTTGAGGTGTAAACTTTCACCTAAAGCACAAAAAAAAAAAAAAAAGAAGGTCCCCAGGTAACTGTGTGCACACTGAAGTCAGAGAAGCACTGGGCTATATCTTCATACTTCGAAGGCTAGTTATCACCCCATGTCACATTTAAAATGGTAGCTGGGTGGCAGCTCAGGGCATTACAGACTAAGGCAGGCTTAAGCGTACCTTTCCAATGGGGTCCTGGCCCTCTGGGCTGTATGACAATATTATGCCTTGAAGGCAGATCTAGGGAGGAAAAGTGAGGCCCTTTGGGGCAGGTGGTGGGAGCTTCCAGGAAAGCGAAGTTCACATTCCACCAGCAGCCTCTGACCTTACCTCCTGATCAGTCTGTAGCACCAGGCAGATGGAGGGGCTCTTCCGGGGCTTCTACCAGGGCAGAGCTCAGCCACGAACACTAAGAAACTCTGGAACAGATGCAAAGATACCCTGATGCTGAGATCACCTCAGCTCTGACTTCCTGTCCACACTGTTGGATAACCAGAGCTCCACACTGGCCAAGTGAATTCACAGGACGCGTAAATATTTCCCTCTCTATTTGTATGAGCAGGCTGTTGCATGTTACTGTACAGGTTGTACCCTGCCCAAGGGGGTCTGGGAGAAGAGAGAGTGGGAGAGGTGCAACCTGTACCTGGCAAAAGGCTGCATCCCAAGTAGGGGGGGGGGTAGATTTCTTTATCATCTCAAGTGCTGCCAGCACTCTGAAGTCTGAAAGATTTAGATAAGAAACCGTACTAAAAAAAAAAAAAAAAAGCCTCTAGCAAATCCGCCTCAGCTCCTCGTATATATAAAACAACTTTTGGTAAACATCATACATTTTCAGGCACGTAAAAAGATTTTTGTGTCTGCCACTGAAATAAATTTATTGTAAATCCAAAAAGGGCTTAGATTTTAGGAAATCTCTGTTTCAGGGAAGCATTACGTTCATGAAGCCAGAGCAAGCAGTTTACAAAGAGGAAATGCTCAGAAATCAGGTAACCAAAAACAAAACTGCAAAATTAGGAGGTGTGATGGGGGCAGCTAATGGCAATGAATGGGGTAGAGAATAGCCTCCCCCAAATATCCTCCCAAAATTCAGAGGAAAGGCATAGAATGACTAAAGTTATATCTTTTGAATTATAAAATAAAATTTGAAATATGGAACCAGGAGATTGCATCTATATATAGTAGAAATCTAAGAAGAAGAAGAAAAAAAAAGCACGAGAACAATACTTATGACTAAAGAATACAAAAAACTGATGTAAGCCTCACGAAAACCTGATTCAGTATTGAAGGAGTTTATTGCATATAAAAATTAATTAATTAATTAATTTTTAAAGCCTGTATCTATAGGGTCACTATGAGTCCGAATTGGCTCGGCAACATAGGGTTTGGTTTGGTTTGTTAATATATCTATCCGTGTTCTGGTGAAAGTTTTGAATTTCAATAAAAAAAGAAAAAAAAAAAACAGTTTGCTTTTAAAGAACTAAAAATCAGAGCGGCCTTATACTTCTTTTCTATAATGCTAAATATGATAGAAAAGAGTAAAGCAAAAACAGAATTTTGAGTTTTTCTGCACCCAGTCATAAAAGAACACTTCAAAAAGACATTTTAAGATACAAGTGAGTTCAAAAGCTTACAATTGTTCACCGGCCCCCTTTTAAAAAATTATTTGCAAACATGTCTGATTCTCTGAGAGGCGAATCAAAATAAAGAACTCAAGAACAGGGGAGTAAAAAAGTAGTGATTATAAAAGAGCTGGTAGGGAGTGTCAAAACTAGTTGAAATGTGAGTTGAAACGATTATTGAAAAATGCTAAACAAATGTTGCAAACGTCAAAAATAACTCCTGAAAGAAGAGGCATTATATGATGAAAGTAATTCATTAGTTTTGATACCCACAATGATAATGGTGATTATCTCAACCAGAATTTGAAAGCAGCTGGGGCAAGGGAGAGATCACAATAAAGAAGGTATAGGAAAAAATACTAGGTTGAGCCATATGAAATTAATATCTTTGTAGGTTAAAAATAGTCAAATAGTAGTGATTTCATACAGCAGACCCAGTAAAAGCACTGTCAACTCCTCATTTTACCAAAGAGAACACCAACCAATACTGTTTCATTCTTAACAGTGAGAATTAGAGAAAAACGATTTGAAGTGTGTATACATATACACACCTACCTATAAAGGTAGTTTCTAAGAGAATATAAACAGAACGTATACCTTCCAGATAAGGAGCGAAAAACAAACAAAAACCTAGGCCAAACAATGAAAGACACAGAAGCAGAAATAGGAAGAAAGTATAAAAAGTCATTAAACAAAATCCCCAAAGTAAGATCAAGTTTTTAAACCATGACATTAAACGTGAATAAGCTAAAATCTCCTAACTAAACGCAAATGCTCAGATTTGGCTTAAAAGAAAAAAATCACTCAAGCGCTTGTTTATGAAACTCAAACCAAAGTGATATATTAAAGGCTAAACAAAAAAATAAAGGACAAAGATCAGGCAAACACAAATAAAAAAGCAGAATTGACAGCTGGAATAGAAGACAAAGGATTAAAATTAAAAAGTCCTAAGTAGGGCAAAGAGAGGAACGTTATAATGTTAAAATGTGTAACGATAGTGACAAACTCAAGAAAATAACATTGAGATATCTAAAAATACATGAATAGAAAAAAACACTATTAAAGTGTGAGACAATAATAGTGGCAAACATTTACTATGTTCCAGGCACTGTTCTAAGACTCCTAATAAATAAATAAATAATTTATTTATTTATTTGTTATAAATTTATTTATTTACTATAAATAAATAAATAATTTAATTCTCATAACAATGATAGGAAATGAATACTATCATAATCATCATTTTGCAGATGAAGAAAATGAGATACAGAGAGAATTACATTAGTGTCCCAGGATTTCTCAACTAGTAACACATTCCATCTCTGGTGGATAAAGTAGTCAAAATAAGGTATGACTGATTGCATTGGTCTAAGAGGTAGGTGTTTAAACCAACAAAACCGAACCCACTGCCGCCGAGTCGATTCCGACTCATAGCGACCCTATAGGACCGAGTAGAACTGCCCAATAGAGTTTCCGAGGAGCGCCTGGCAGATTTGAATTGCCAACCTCTTGGTTAGCAGCCGTAGCACTTAACCACTACACCACCATCATCCCCTAATTTGTCAGTAAAGGTCCTAGATTATATGTATGGTTCTTTCAGCTCTATCAACCTGTGATTTTAACACACACATATTGATGCCTTTTGAAATGTGTTCTAATCTGGTGTCCAGGTTTAAATGAATTCTTTGAGAACATATGTTCTGCTCAGCGTTCAGTATCTGCTTTATTGTTATTGTTGTTTTCATTTTCACAGAGTGGGAGCTTCAGGCCTAGAAGTTGCAATTTAGTTGACAGAGGAAGCCTAGGGAAATCTCTCTTGAAGTTTCTTTAACTTTCTCTTGATGCCTCTGGAGACTGCAAAGTGTGGCAACTTGTAGCCCAGTAAGTACAACAATGTCCCTTTAAGTTCATCCTTTTTTCCTCCCGCCATTTGCAGTAGTTTCTCAAAGACCCTACAGATTTTTTTGTTTGTTTTATTTTAAAGCATTTTCTGTCTGTGACATTCCCAGGAAACCAGAGAAATATTACAGGGAAAAATATAGAAGGTGTGGATTTACTCACCGAAGGATGAACAATAGGCTCTAAATTCAAGTTCAATGTAGCTTGGGAAAAATAAGTCACAGTAAGTATGAGGCACAAAGTGTTCCTCCCTGGGGACTTCATTGCTTCAGGCTTGAGCTGCCTTGTCTGAAATGGAAATACGATGGATTAGAGAAAGAGCAATTGATTTATTAAACATGGAAAGAGCTAACAGACCCTGTCTTGAAGACAACACTACCTAAGGACTTTTTCACCAGAGGGGGAAGTGGAAGGAATCAACTTCAGAGCGCAATCTCTGCCCCAGACTCTTGGGTGAGGAAATGATAATGCGAGGCGGGGAAGAGGATGGGCGTGGATAGTGAGGATACTACTTGAAAACAGGACAAAGATAGCCGATGTCTGGGCTCAAACATAACAATGATTGTTAGGGTGGCACAGGACTGGGCAGTGTTTCATTCTGTTGTTCACTGGGTCACTGTAAGTCAGAACCGAGTCGACAGCATCTAACAACGACAACACTAATATCATAATATATCCCATCATATACATGTTGATTTTTTAATAGTTATTTCTTTATAATGCTGGTGATGAAAACAGTTGTTTGTGTGAATGGCCAGATTAATTATTGTTGCAATTAAAAAGTAGAGGATCACTGAGAATAATGCCAAACCCAGTAGGCCTGAAGATCAGGGTGAACTACTTTATGCAGACTCCTTTCCTTACTAGGTAAGAGGCAGAAGACATGGGTTAGGATACAGGATTATTCTAAACTAACTGTGCATTCTCAAGTAAATCATTTATCTTCTCTAAATCCAAGTGCTCCATCCAGGAAATGGGGATAATTTTACCGGCTCTAATTCCCTCATAGAGTTTTCTGAAGCTCAAACGAGATTAAACCAAAAAAACCAAACCCGTTGCCGTCAAGTAGATTCCGACTCATAGTAACCCTATAGGATACAGTAGAACTGTCCCATAGAGTTTCCAAGGAGCAGCTGGTGGATTCGAATGGCTGACCCTTTGGTTAGCAGCCCAGCTCTTAACCACTATGCCACCAGGGCTCCCAAATGAGGTTACCTAGGTGAAAACGCCTGTCTACCATGAAGAGCCGCACAGATGCAGCCTGCAGTGATTACCACCCTGACTGTCAGCGGGATCCACAGAACAACCGTCAGGAAGGGCAGGCCTTGGCTGAGGTGGTGCGAGAGCACCAGGGAGCCTGCCTGAAATAACACACCGATGACAGCCAAGATTTACGTGTTAGGGGAGATTGTATTTCAGTCTTCACCTGCCGGCTGTCTCCTTTTCCTCTTCCCTAATAGAAAAGAGGGACACATAGGACCTTGGAAAACTGACCCAATTTACAATTTTGGCAAGCAAATACATTTTTAAAATTCTGCAACCCAATGGTTTTGGGAAATGCTTTGCAGTTTAAGTTACAGGAATGGATATTTGTCACCAGATGTGTCTGCTATAGGGAAATTATAGCAATTCATTGATTAGTGCTCTATTAGAAGTTTTTCCTCCCTTCTAGAAAGGGAGTAGGGTTTTGTACACAACAGGCTAATTTAGCCTGATGATAGCAACTGTTCCTGGAATGAATCCAATATTTAGGAGGCAACTGAATCATATCAAGTCCCAACTTAGTGCATTGTACTAAACCTGCTGCTGTTGAGTCGATTCTGACTCATAAGGACCCTACGGGACAGAGCGGAACTGCCCCACAGGGTTTCCAAGGAGCGACTAGTGGATTCGAACTGCCAACCTTTAGGTTAGCAGTTGAGCTCTTAACCACTGTGCCACCAGGGCTGCTTATTGCAGTCAGTCAAATAGGTGCGACTTAGTAGTGACTGAAGAGTCAATGAGCCTCCCTAAGTACCTGACTCCCAGGAAGGAGCCTAGCACTGGAGCGCCTGGAGCTGGCTCCATATCTTTCCACCACTTCCAATTGTTGGCAGCATGTCCTTTTTTGTCATTTAGCAAGAATTATAGTGTCCCCAACTGGTCCTTTTGTATAGGCCACTGGCCAATATCACTGCCCCTTCTTTTTTCCCCAAATGACAATTCTTCTTATATTGATTAAACTGACATTCTCATCTCTGTTGCTGAATTTGGTGACAATAAAATCACAAATCAAAAGAAACAGAGACGTGGGGAGGATGCCACCATGGAGGGAGACGTCCTCTGGATACGGAGGAACAATATACAGTTGTCACTCACGCAGCACACGCAAAGGCAAGGGCTCCTCCACTGGAAAGAAAAGAGGCTGCCACCACTTTTGGAGGGAGGTAGTATTCGAAATATTTCCCAACCAATACGGCATGGGTCTGATGGATTGGAACAGTGGAACTGGCTGAACATCAACTCAGCTTTGGCACTGCTGCTACATTTTGGAGGAGACCCTAAGACAAACTTTTATTACCTACATAAATCCTCCAGCTCACAACTGTTCTTACCTGGGGAGAGAGCCCGTGAAATTTATTTACTTGGCTAATGGGAAAAAGGAATCCATATTTATCCAGTTAAAAGCATGGAGCGGCCTCCCACATTAAAGGAAATGTGTCTTTAGTACTAGTACCAATTGCCTTCAAGTCAGCTCCAACTCATTGTGACCCCATGTGTGCCAGAGTAGAAGTGTGCTCCGTAGGGTTTTCAGAGGCTGGTTTTTTGGAAGTAGATCGCCAGGCCTTTCTTTCAAGGTGGAGTAAAACTTCCAACCTTTCCTTTAGCCTGCAAACCTTTGCACCATCCAGGGATTCCATGTCTTCAGTATATTGTAAATCCCATAGAAGTTTATATTTATTCTAAAATTCCTGCAGTAAAAGGCAGACAGACAAAGACTGAGAGACGCAGAGAGAGACAGAGTAAGAGAGAGAAAACTATCTGATGTCATTCCCAATTTCCTTCCCTATTTAAATGAAAATCCTGGACACCTCCTTCTAAAACTTGCCAACTTGTGTGAACTCTCTGTATCTTAGAAATCGCTGGGGACTATGACTTAATCCTCAGTATTAACTCTGTGGTGCTGAGCAACTTCCTTGTCTCCTCTGGCTCTTTTCCTGTCTGTTAAGCGAGAAGAGAGGAAGGGAAAATAAAGGATGCCCTGACATCATATGCCAGGAATGAGTCGCTGGGATTCTCAGCAGCATCAGATTTTGAGAATGAAGGGTCTGTGTTCCTTGAAGCAGTCAATGACAATATTATTTTGCAGAGTGATTACGCACCAGTAACTATCATTGTGCAAGTGGCCTGAAACACATCAGGGAACTGCCCTCCAAAACCTCAGAAACACCAGTGCTTAAGGTCACCCCTTTTCTTGGAAACACTCCGTTGGCCCTGACCTGCCCAGACTTTGTTGAGGGATGGAGGATGGGAGGGAGTAAATGGGTCTGTGTGCCTTGCAAAGTTCAAAGCATGTTCACAAAATGGCTACATCTTTGAGGTCTGATGACCCACTGTGTCAGCATCAGACTGTGACTCCAAGTTCTTCCCAAACAGGGCAGTAGTGGAATTCTCTGCGGAAATGATTTAGCTCTGTTTTCCTGTGCTCTCTGGATCCTCGGCCCGCTCTCCTCTGGGAAGTCCAGCCTATGATACTCCCCTTGGATTCTCCTGGGGAGTGGGAAGGTAAGACATGGAAAGGAGGGCAGCCCAAGCTCCACCAGCCTCTGCCCAGGTGCCTCCTCCTTCCTCCAGTGCAGGGCTCTGCTCCTGGCTTGAGTCCAACACACAGCTCCTCTCCTTAACGTTCCTAGATACTAACACCTTGGAAGGAAGTTTCCTGGAGTATTGTGCATCACCTGCTTCACTGTGTCTTATCCCTGGCTGCACATCAGAACAATCACCCAGGGGGTTTTTGTTTTAATACCACCCCAGACCAATTGAATTAGAATCTCTGGGGGCGATGGCTGTAGCTACCTCAGTTGCTTCTGATGCACAGGGAGGTTTGAGGTCTCCAGATCCACCTTTATTTACCACTGCATTCATCTCTCCATATTCCCCTGCCCACTCCTGGCACCTTCCATCACCAGCTGATAACTCTCCCTCTGCTAAAGAGGCTACAGAGAAATAGAACCTCGAGAAGGATGCATTAAGATGCATCAGTGTTTGATGAATGAATGGATTAATGGAAATACAGACTCAGTGGTGATCTACCCAATATTTCTTGATGAAATTCAATAGCCTAGGCTGTTATTTGAGATTATGTTATATGTCTCATACAAAATAAATTTGCCGCACATTTTCCAACCAATAAATGTAGAGCACTTTCTAAAAGCCGAAAATTGTGTAATGCATTCCTAAATTGAATCATGGTCCTTGTCCTCAAGAAGCTTTCAATCTAGTTGGAAAGGCATGAAACATACAAAGCAATTAAAGAAAGGTATAAGGTTACTAAATGTCTGCTATGTACCGGGCTCTATGCTAAGTGCAATAAATAAGTTATTTCACTTAATTTACCTCTTATAATAACCCTATGCAGTGTGTATTTTAATCCCAATTTGTAGAAAAGAAAACGAAGTCTTGAGAGGTTAAAGGACTTAACCCAGGCCACCCAGCTAGTAAGTAACAAAGTGAGATCTGACCACAAGTTGGCCTATCTCCAAAGTGAGCTGCAGTGTACAAATGATAAGTGTGACCGAAGACTAGAAAGGGCTGGGAGATGGGCAAGCTCTGGAGTGACCAGGGCAAGGTTTAACAAGGAACAGGGTCTCTGGCCAGACCTTGAAGGATGGGCAATGTTTCAGTGGCCATGGGGAAATAAAAGGCAACAGCGTAAGTAGAGGTAGTTTTCTCTATTTTAAAGGGAAAAAAAGCGGTGCAAAAAAGGTGATGTTTAGCAGTTACCTTCAGCAAATTGCCCAAACTTGTATAGTAGGCTCAGCTATGGTGTCGGGAAGGCATTAGTTTCCTGAGCACCCCTGGGACCACCCAGGGGGAGAATTTCCTTCATATTCTGTGTGTCACCAAAGAAGTCAGAGTTGTTTTTGCTCTGACTTGGAGGGAGAGTGAATGTGATGGCTTTAGGGCTCAGGTGATTCCTGCCTTCCTGTAACAGAATATAGTAGAAAGGTCACAGCTTTGAAGTCAAACAAGCTTGCATTCTAGTTCCAAGCTCCACCACTTAATAACCATGGGCAGGACACTCAACCTTGTTGAGCCTCAGTTTCCTGATTTGTGTAATGAGGACCATAGCGCCTGCTTTGCAGTGTATTGTAAAGGTCAGAGATCATATCTATGAAGCAAGAAGCACAAAAGGGCCTGGGGATAGTTAGAATTCAATTAAAATGATACCTCTTTTTATTTTTAGTATTTAAAAAGGGTGACCGTGACCCTCAGGTCTGTCGTTCAATATTTATCAAGTGTTTATTCTGTGCATGTTTCTGCCAAAATTAAAAAAGGAATTCTTGGTGCGTGTGATAGTATGTCTTAACAGAGCATAAAAATATACACCGTCAGAATCAGAACTCAAATCAGAGTTCACAGTACTTGTATTTGTTGAGCACTTACTATAGGCACTGAACTACCTGTTGCATTTATCCACCCATTTCTTCACTGCCCCTCACATGCACCAAGGCTTCTAGTTTTTTCCACCTTGCCCCGTCATCTCCATGGATGTAAGACTGATCTTCCTGAAGCACCGTTCTCACTGCATCGCTCCCTGTTCAGCTCCCCACTGCTTCCAGGATGAAGAGAATCACTTTCACTGGTATTCAAGGCCCTCTGTGACCTGGCTTTTCTTTTTAAGAGAGACTGTTTTTAATAAACATTAACACATGGGATCACCATGAGTTGGAACAAGTCAATGGCAACTAACAACAACCACGTTTTCACTAGGGAAGCTATCTAAAATATTGCCAGAGATTTTTCAGTGTTCATGCAAAAGTACAAAAACAGAAACTAGTCTTTGTGAATTCATCCTGAGGGGGAGAGGTAGTTATTATTGCTAACCTATTTTTTTAGTGTTTGGCAAAACCGAAATAATCCTGCCACTTATTTGGTTTGTTAATCTCCTTCTCTTACTGCCCCCCATCTCTAGGCAAATCACTGCATATCCAAATTCTATCTGTCTGTCAGGATGGTGGGTTCCCTGGTCTGTCTGGCTACAAATAGTCCCTCTTTCCCCTGAACCCCCATACTTAATCTAAGCCCTTAGTCTTCCTACTTGTATTATACTATTGTTGTAAGTATTACATGAGGTAAATCTATTTATTCCCTCACTCATCTATTCATTTGTATATTAAATCACTGGGCAAATATTTAGTAAGTCCTACTATGTGTCGGGGAAACCCTGGTGGTGTAGTGGTTAAGAGCTACGGCTGCTAACCATAAAGGTCGGCAGTTCGAATCTACCAGGTGCTCCTTGGAAACCCTATGGGGCAGTTCTACTCTGTCCTATAGGGTCACTATAAGTCAGAATTGACTCAATGGCAACAGGTTTTTTGACTATGTGTCAGGAGCCTGGTGTTGTAGTGGTTAAGAACTCAGCTGCTAACCAAAACGTCGGCAGTTCAAATCCACCAGCCATCTTGGAAACCCTATGCGGCAGTTCTACTCTGTCCTGTAGGGTTGCTAGGAGTCAGATGAGACTAGACAGCACCTAATAACACCAACAACTATGTGTCAAAAAGCCGTGGTGCCACAGCAGTTAAAGCACTCTGCTGCTTACTGAAATGTCGGTGGTTTGAACCCACCAGCAGCATCCTGGGAGAAAAATGTGACAATCTGCTTCTGTAAAATATAACAGGCTTGAAACACCCATGAGGTGTTCTATGCTGTCCTACAGGGTCATAGGGTCACTATGAGTTAGAATCAACTCCACAGCAACCAGCTTTTTTTTTTTTTTGGCTTCACTAAGTGCCAGCTACTCCACTGTTGTTAGGTGCTGTCAAGTCAGTTCCTACTCATAGCGACCCCATGCACAAACAGAACAAAACATTGCCTGGTCCTGTGGCATCCTTACAATTGTTGTTATGCTTGAGCTCATTGTTGCAGCCACTGTGTCAATCCAACTTGTTGAGGGTCTTCCTCTTTTCCGCTGACCCTGTACTTTACCAAGCATAATTTCTTTCTCCAGGGACTGATCCCTCCTGACAACATGTTCCAAGTATGTAAGATGCAGTCTCACCATCCTTGCTTCTAAGGAGCATTCTGGTTGTACTTCTTCCAAGACAGATTTGTTTGTTCTTTTGGCAGTCTGTGGTATATTCAATATTCTTCTCCAACACCACAGTTCAAAGGCATCAACTCTTCTTCGGTCTTGCTTATTCATTGTCCAGCTTTCACATGCATATGATGTGATTGGAAATACCATGGGTAGTTACTCCACTAGGTGCTGGGAAATAGCAGTTAACAAGAAAGATATGATCCTTGTCTTCATAGAGCTTAGACACAGTGACTCCAAACTTTAATAACTAACATCATTAAAGGATCAATTACTCAATTCACTGTTTAATAATCTTAATACTAATATTGGTTGAGAACTTACTAGGTACCAGGCATTGAACTGAACACTGCCCTGTATTAAATCATTTAATCCACACAACAATTCCAATCAAGTAGCTCTAGTATGATATGTAATTAACTGTGCCATGGAAAGATTAAACAAGTTGTCCAAGATCATGAAGCTGGTGAGTAGGAGAGCCAGAGTTTAAACCTAGGAAGTTTAATCCAGAGCCTACCCTTTAACTACTGTGCTCAACTGTCTAGTAAAGCCCATAGCAAAGATACAAGATCTAGGCTTGGGTGTTTACGGAAAGTGTCCCTGAGGAAGTATTTAATTGAGCTGAATTTGAAGCATGAGTTGGACTGAGCTAAGAAAAGGAGGCAGGAGGAGGGGATGGAGCAAGTGGAGGAGGAGCGTAAGGTCCTAAGTCATTGGTTGATAATTTAAGTTCCCTGAGATGGTGGAGAGGCGATGGGGACCAGAGCCAGTTGGAGGAACTGGTCTAAGATGAAAGACGAGGCAGCTGATCCATGAGAGAGGAGGGACGGAAAAGAGGACGGATGCAGTCATGTGGTGGGATGTTGAAACAGTTCCCATCTGAGGGCCTCTTTCTCTCTGAATTTGGAGGCAAGGCCCCTCTGAGGGTGAAGTAAGAACACAGCGGGTTAGAGGCTGGAGGACAGCGAACTTCTGAAATAGTCATGCTGGAGAAGCAGATCAAGTTGACAAAGAAAGACAGTAGCAACCTGGGCATTATTAAAGGCCCAGCTGAGTTTGGAGACCAAAGAATTCAATCTTCCCACATCTAAACTGCTTAGCTTAGTGTGCCAGGCCCAGCAGGTGCTGTCGTATGCAGAGCTTTCTTTTTAACAAAGGAACTACGTGCATTGAATGCTGGTTTATCAAGCAAAGCTAAGACCAACTACTAATCCTTGGCTTGTGAATGGTTAACTGGACAAGTTATTGTACCGTTCTAAAGAAGCCAAGGGTATGCCCATGTTCTAGGGCACAGACTACATGCTCATGCAGCTGTTTTTTATATAAGTACTTCTGATCAAAATAGAGGCTGGTGGTCCAGAGGCTAGATAAGGACAAAGTAAATAGGCCCTTATGCTAGATGTACACTAGTTCTGCTATACTGCGCTACTAGAAAATTATTCAAAGCAGAGTTCCTCTTGCTGGTGAATGATGAGTGGGACCACCAAATTTCAGGGGGACTATTTTTTTTTTTTTTATCACACTTGGTACTATGAGACAGAGTAGAATCAATGGCAACTTGTTGGTGGGTTATCATTGCAAATATTTCTGTTATTATTACTCTTTGGTCACCTCCCTGAGGCATAAGGTTGCAATAAGAAGATTGCATGTCATCGATAACCTCCCCAAACCCTCAAATGTAACTTTAAGAACCTGGTTTCACGTACCTGTATTTTCAACTGCAAAGGTGATAGGACTTATCTTTGCTGACGTTATTTAATTCAATGATTTATCTCTTGCACATGCAGAACCACAAGCTAAATATTTACTTAAAGCAAACATGAAACACAATGCCAATTAAAGAACTGTCTTAAGAAAAAAAAATTTTTTTTCTATTTAATTTTCGTTTGCCTGGAAATAAGGTCCCTCAGCAGCTTTGTGTCAGGGTGGCTCAGTACTATCAGATTACAAAGGGACATTTATTTGTACACAATGGGGTCAAGTTTTCCAAAACACACTGCACATGTGTGCAGTGTTGATAACCTTTTACCCTTCATTTCTTCTTGTAAGTCACTGGGGGATTTAACCTTTAAGCAAAAGATTGCCATCTTTATGGAAACATTAAGTTCCTAACTCTGCTCTTATCTAGTCTATCTTGCTAGTTTAATTTACCATGTGAAGGGATTTCTCTGAGCCCTGACAAAACAATGCTAGGGGAGCATGCCAATTGCAGACTGAGGGTAGTAGCCCTGTCGTTGGCTGCATCAGAGGGCTTGGGTTCAGGTCCAAGCACTACGGTTCTATGGTTCTACTGCTTATTGGGTGACTTCAGAGTAATACTGGAAGGTGGAGCACAGGGCATTTTTAGGGAATGAAACTATTCTGCAGGACACTATAGTGATGGATGTGTGAGATTACACATTTGTCAAAAGCCCATAGGACTGTAAAATGCAAAGAGTGAACCCTACTGTAAACTATAGACTTCAGTTAATAATAATATATCAGTATTGGTTTATCAGTTATAACACATGTATCAAACGAATGCAAGGTATTAATAATAGGAGAAACTCTTCAGGGGAGAGACGGGAGATAATGGGTATATGGGAACTCTATAAACCTAAAACTGCTCAAAAAATAAAGTCTATTAAAAATAATACTAATGGAGTATTTTTTAATAGTAATAACTGACCAATCAGAACCACCTCTGGCTGCTGTTCAGGCTCTAGGGCCTGGGGACCTCCTACTGGGCCAGACTAACAATCTTGTTGAATAATGGGAGGCCTGTAGGGGAGCCCAAGAGGCGGGGCTGGGTGACTGAGGCAGAGGCGGGAGAGTACCTGGGCTACTGAGGGGCTCGAGGCAGCAGTGATATAGCACATGGTTTAAAAGCATTCCAACATTTTAGCAATTGGCAGGACCGTCTTGGCCCTCTGTGATTCCCCCTTTCATTATCTCTTCCTCTCCATCTCCCTGAGACCAGACTTCGCTGTTCCTGGTCAGTCACTTACTTCTCTTAATGTTCATTTCTCTCTCAGGAAAATGGTTAATGTATAACACTCAAGAATTTTGTTAGATTTTAAGAATAATGTGTAGGCTACTCAAAAAGAAAAAAAAAAAGCATTATTCTTTTTTTTCTCTAAATATATGATAATCTGAGAAGCCATTGCAGTTCCAAGATTTCCTTAATCTGGATAATCTGGTTTTAAATCCCTGCCTCATTACAAAAAGTATTTTATAACATCATCATTGATGGCCTAATTGACAAACCTAATAACATTCTCTAGTCCTGGTTCTTCCTGGCTTCTTGGCAGTATCTGACACCATTTACTGCTTCCTCTTTTGTGACACTCTCTTTTCCCTTTGGTTTGAGATTCAAGTCTATCCAGAGGCACCTTGCGAGAAAGGCCTGGTGACCTACTTCTGAAAAATCAGCCATTGAAAATGCTACGGAGCACAGTTCTGCTCTGACCATATGGGTTCACCATGAGCCAGAGCAAACTCAATGGCAACTCTTGTTTGATTCTTTGCCCTTTTCTAGTTCACTCACCTCACCAGTTACTGCTCCTTCTCTGTCTCCTTCAATAAGCTCTCCTCATCTACATGCAACCTCCTTACTGTGGGCCCTGACCAATATCTCTTTCTTATCCTTGACGTTCTCTCTTGATACCCTTGCTCTTAGGGAGCTTGTCTATTTTCATAGTCTTAATTATCAATTTATGTGATAATCCTAAAATTTTATTTCCACCCTGACCTCTCTGCTAAGTGTTAGGAACAGCTCTCCAACTGTACTGTTTCCACCTGGGTCTAAATTCAGCTCATCTAAAATTGAACTTGTTGTCTTCTTTCCCACTGCTGCCCTCAATCCCATCTCTTCCCAGATTTACCAACTGCTCACTTCTTTCTCCAGTTCACCCACAGGCATTCTTGGACACAAGAGGTGAGGGCAGGGGTGGGAGCAATGATTCAACCAGACTCTAAGTCCTGTTACTACCTCCACTGTGGATGCTCTCATAGCTTCCTCTTCTTTCCCTGGCCATTACCTTCATTTGGATGTTATCAACCCACATCTGGATGGATGCAGTAATATGAATGGGTCCCCTTCCTCCTTTCTTCCTCATCCAATAATCAAACACATCAGCAGTTGATTAATTTGCCTAGAACAGTAGTTTTCATAGATTGCCAATATATCATATTCTAATTCTTTAAACATTTTCAAATTCCCAGAAGATATTTGAGCTAATTCACCTAGCATTCAAGATGGCCACAATCTAACTGCCAAGGTTTTCTTCCAAAACGCTCACACTAGAACAAACTGACCTAATGGTGCTCATAACAAGCTTTTATTGTTCCTTATTTTGCAAAATATGTTATGTTGTTGTTGTGTGCCATTGAGTCGATTCTGACTCGTATCAACCCTATAGGACAGAGAAGAACTGCTCTGTAGGGTTTCCAAGGCTGTAATATTTACAGAAACCGACTGCCACATCTTTCTCCCTCAGAGGTGCTGGTGGGTTTGAACTGCTGACCTTTCGGTTAGCAGACCAACACTTAGCCACTGAGCCACTAAGGTTCCTTAAATATGTCATAAATATTAACAATAAATATTGGCTCACAGCTTTTTCTCATACTATTCTTGGCAACTGAAAGGTTCTATTCCTCCTTTCTGAGCTTTGCTCATCATTTCAGGTCTGGTTTATTCACCTAGTAACTAACAATAACTGTTGTTGTTGTTAGGTGCATTCAAATTGGTTCCGACTCATAGTGACCCTATGCACAACAGAACAAAACAATGCCCAGTCCTGCGCCATCCCTTTATGCTTAAGCCCATTATTGCAGCCACTGTGTCAATCCATCTCTTTGAGGGTTTTCCTCTTTTTCTCTGACCCTCTACCTTACCAAGCATGATGTCCTTCTCCAGGGACTGATCCCTCCTGATAACACATCCAAAGTATATGAGACGTAGTCTTGCCATCCTTGCTTCTAAAGAACATTCTAGCTGTATTTCTTCCAAGACGGATTTATTCCTTCTTTTGGCAGTCCATGGTATATTCAATATTCTTCTCCAACTCCACAATTCAAAGGTGTCAATTCTTTGGTCTTCCTAATTCATGGTCCAGCTCTCCCATGGCTTGGGTCATGTGCACCTTAGTCTTCAAGGTGACATCTTTGCTTTTCAACACTTTAAAGGGATCTTTTGCAGCATGTAAGTATAATTACAACAATAACTATCATTTATCAAGCACTTACTATGTGCCAGGTTTAAGGCAATCTGCATGCATTTATTTAATCATTACAATCCTATGTTATGAGAACTATCTGTATCCCCATTTTACAGATGAAGAAAGTGAGGCTTGGGTAAATGAAGTAAGTCACCACAGGTTGTACAGCTAGTAAGTAGCCAAGTCAGCTGCCAAAGCCTGAAATCTTTTCTTCTCCAGAGATACATCTTTCTTCTAATATGCTGCATTTCTCTTCTCAGCTACTTATCTGGCACTGCTACATGGATCATTTTGCAGGACTGTCGTGGTTTTTTAGCACAGCACAATAATCAGGGTATGGACTCTGAAGTCAGACTGCTTGAGCTGGAATCCCAACCTCGGGCAATTTGCTTAACCTTTGTGTGCTTCCTCCTGTATAAAACAGGGATTATAATAGCTCCTGTGGCACAGAATTATTGGAATAACTAAATGGGAGTCCCTGAGTGGCATGATCAATTAAGAGCTAGACTACTAATCAAAGGGTTGATGGTTTGAATCCAGACAGAGGTGTCTCAGAAGAAAATCCTAATGATCTGCTTCCAAAAGATCATAGCCTTGAAAACCCTACGGAGTGCAGTTCTACTCTGCCAGACTGGAACCGCCATGAGTTGGAATAGGCTTGATGGCAACTGTTTCCTGTTTGTTTTGTTTTTCAATGAATTAATAA
The DNA here is from genome assembly GCF_030014295.1 of Loxodonta africana. Lineage (NCBI taxonomy): Eukaryota > Metazoa > Chordata > Mammalia > Proboscidea > Elephantidae > Loxodonta > Loxodonta africana. The sequence goes on from NC_087342.1 coordinate 110,063,986, forward strand.
TCTTTGGAAAGCACTGAGCATGGTCCCTGACACATCGTAAGCACTCAATAAAAATTATCTCTTAGTATTTTTTTTTCTTAGTATTAAGATTCTCAATGCCTGTGCATTGCCTCCTATTAACAGCATAAGCTGATTAAGGAAGGTCATCTGCATTTGCTATTCCATCACACTTGGCAAGTTTCTCCAGTGTAGGTACTTCTCCTAAGGCGGGAGTTTAAAGGTTTCACTTTCCTGGTTATCTTTTTGGAAATGAGTAAAAAGCAAAATCCCGACTATTTCAACCATGAAGACCAAAGTCAAACAATATGAACTGAACATGCTGAGTTAGTAATTAACTTGTGAATTCAGGCTGTGCTCACAGCCAAGGCAGACATTTAACTCAACAAGCCTTCCTGAAGTACCTACTATGCACAGAAACTTGCCCTCCCTGGGGAAACATAAATAACAAAAGTCCCTACCTCCCGGAGCTCTCTATAAAGGAGACAGACAACACAAATGATTGATACTAACTGGAACTACATAAAGAAACACGGAGTTGGGGGCGGGGGCAGGCTGTAGAAGCACATTCTATGATTAAAAAAGGAAAGCCCTGATTAATTGTTGATCCAGAACTAGACCAATCCAGAAAGTGTCAGATCATGCGCATAACAATTGATATTTCTTCCTTTCTTTTTTTTTTTATTTTCTTGGGATTGGGACACAACATGTTAAAGGCGACCCTGAGTTAAATTTATGATCTTCCTAATCCTTTGGCACTCGAAGACCACATCCTGTTTACCTGCAACATTTAATCTGATTTTGTAAAATCCACAAGCAGCAGGCAGCTGACATATCTGGAGCAAGTCATTGGGTTGTTCCAGTTTAAGCTCAACAGCCAGTGTCACTGGGTTGGGGGCTGGAAAATGCCTCTTCATCCTCACATGCAGACGAGTCCATTCTTCTGATCAACAGCAGCAGCTTCTTTCTAATAATGTTGCTCACAGCATCTGGCACTTCTCACCCCAAGTTTTCAGTTTCATGAGCTGGAATTGCTTCTGTTTCTCGGTTGAGCCACTTCATCTTTAATAGCCAGGGCTCAGTGTTTCTCAACAACAACTGCACAGTGGAATCACTTTGGAGTCAAAAAAAAAAAAAAAATACCATGCTCAGATCCTTCCTCAGAGATTCTGATTTAATTGGTCTGGGGTGGGGTCTGAGTATGGTTTTTTTTTTTTTATTTTAATTAAGTCCCTGGGGTAATACTAACTGGAGCCCAGGTGGCATAGTGGCTAAAAGCCGGACTACTAACCAAAGTGTCAGCAGTTCAAATTCACTAGCCGCTCCTTGGAAACCCTATAGGGCAGTTCTACTCTGTCCAAATGGTGGCTATGAGTCAGAATCAACTCGATAGCAATGAGTTTGGTTTTTTGGGAGGGTGATACTAGCAGACAGCAGGTGTTAGAATAGGCTAATACCTGGATGGTTGCACCCTGGGGGGTGCAAATGGTTAAGGCATTCAGCTGCTAACCAAAAGGTTGGAGGCTGGAGTCTACCCAAAGTTGCCTCAAAAGAAAGGCCTGGCCCCTCTACTTCTGAAAAATCAGCCATTGAAAACCCTATGGAGCACACTTCTGCTCTGACACACATGGGGTTTCCACAGGTCAAAATCGAGTCGATGGCAACTGGTTTAATATTTGGACCAGGCAATAGCTTGGTCTATCTACACTTTCCCGGCAAAAGATCTACCATGTTGTTACAAGACTGACAGAATCCAGCCAATCACATTAATCCTCTGCTCCACCTGGTTTTTATCCTTACATTATTCGACAAAAATGGGACTGGAAAGCTGTTGATCTGGGTTTGTTCTCAACTCAGTGTCCCAAAGGATTCATGATGTGATCCTGGGCAAATAACTCTTCGGAACCTCTCAAATTTGCATTCCATAAAATGAGAGTAAAATACCTGTTTGACCTGAGATGTGGTGAAAGAAGATGTGTGAAAGTCTTTTAAGAATGAAAAAGTTGCATATGAGAGATTGAATTGATAATGCTTACAGGAGGCTGACTGTACCCACCAGCCACAGTAGGTAGCAACCCATGTGGTTATTAACATGCTACTAAATGTCCCTAACCACATGGCACGCTGAGTGAGATTTCTATATTGTAAGCCATTAATGTCACACTCATTAATGTTGCATTAATCTACAAAGGCCTCAGTGGAAGTCTCTGTCATGAAGCTAACACTATGCACAGAGTAGGGTGAAATGACTAATCAAATTAGTCACGGCTGGGGGAGCGAGAGCAAGGCAGGCAAATTTAACAAGGGTGGGTGGTCCTTTAGCAAGCGCTATAGAATGTCCAAGCAACATCATGATAAATGCAGAAAATAATGAAGTTGTCAAGGATTTCATTTTACTTGGATCTATAAATCAACGGCCATGGAAGCAGCTGTCAAGAAATCAAAAGATGTATTGCATTGGGCAAATCTACTGCAAAAGACATCTTTAATGTGTTCAAAAGCATTTTTGGTGACCCTCTACTTCACCAAGTATGATGTCCTTCTGGAGGGACTGGTCCCCTCCTGATAACATGTCCAAAGTACATGAAATGAAATCCTGCCATCCTCACTTCTAAGGAGCATTCTGGTTGTACTTCTTCCGAGACAGATTTGTTTGTTCTTTTGGCAGTATATGGCATACTCAATATTCTTTGTCAATACCATAATTCAAATGCATCAGCTGGTCTTCCTTATTCAGTGTCCAGCTTTCACATATATATGAGGAAATTAAAAATACCATAGCTTGGGTCAGGTGCACCTTAGTCCTCAAAGTGACATTGAAAATGAGAAAGACTCTCACCAAGATGGACTGACATAGTGCCTGTAACAACGGGCTCAAACATAGCAATGATTGTGAGGATGGCACAGGCCAGGGCAGTGTTTCATTCTATGATACGTAGGGTCACTATACATTGCAGCCAACTTGACAGCACCTAACAACAACAGCAGAATGTCCAAAATCAACAGGGCCAAGTGACCCTCTAGTTGGAGGCGGAGAAACCTTGGAAAACTGCAAGAAAATACCAAATAGCAACTAAAGGTGTTTTGTAGTCTTGGGGTTGACATTGCTTATTACACCTTCTTTCTAAACCCTCTCTCCATGACCCATATCATCTTGTTTACAGTGATTTTTTTTTTCTCTTATTCACTTGTCTCTTAATAATGTATGGGGGAAAAATAAAAGGCCATCTTTTTACAGAAGGCTAAAAAAAACCCAAACCTATTGCCGTTTTGCCGTTGAGTCAATTCTGACTCATAGTGACCCTATAGTGACCCTATAGGACAGAGTAGGACTGCCCCATAGAGTTTCCCGAGGAGCAGCTGGTGGATTCGAACTGCCGACCATAGGACTTAATCACTCTGCCACCAGGGTTTCCAAAGGCTAAAAGAGTGGCTGAAAATAAATCTATGTGTTGAATGCATCTCTTATCCACTGACTAAAAAGGGAATCACTCTCACCCTCATCCCGTCTTCCCTGGACCAACCACTTTATCCGGTTAACTAGGTAGCTATTATCTTTCCATCTACCTATCTATCTAGTTAATTTCCTTTCTTTTATCTTTTTTACAGAACAAGGCTATTTTTGATGGCATTAAAGAGAAAAACTCAAACCAGAGTTGGCCAACCTACAGCTTAATTGGTGGCAGGTTGCTATCAATATTATTATTTACCGTAGCCAAAAGGAAAAAAAAAAAAAAAAGACACAAAAATAATAATAGTAAAATGAGCAAAACTCTTTCAGACTTTTCTAAGTGTTAAAAGAGCTGTTCACATCCCCCACGTATCATTTATCCGTCCACTGACAGAAACGTATTCTTAAGCATCAGTACACGAACCTGACAATGAGAATTTATTGTGCTCTTATGTGCCTGGGCTTATCCTAAAAGCTGGGAAGAATAGAAAATAAGTCCTTTAACTGGTAAACTACACAGAAAACTACTGAGGGGATAATCTTAGAGAAGGGAAAAGAGTGAGTATTAGGGGGCACTGGGCTGGACAAACTATTAGAGATATTCTTTTACAGCAAGAATCTATTTGTGTAGTATTTTTGGTAATTCAAAAATTTAAGACCAACATAGATAGCCACTTAAGAAAAGAAAAAACTGAGATGGAGTGAAGTGGCGACGGAGTAATCTGGCTAGCCTTGTCTTTTGCAAGGTGTAAGAAAACATGGTTTAAGCCAGGAACACATCAAGGATCTTTTCCTCCCTTCTAGAATGATAACTGAAAGGTTGGCCATTCAATCCACCCAGTTGATGCACAGGAGAAAGACCTGGCGATTTGCTTCCCTACAGATTACAGTGGGGCAGTTCTACTCTGTCATATGGGGTCACTATGAGTCAGAATCTACAAGTCACCCAACAATAGAATGCTCAAGGCAAGTCTGCCCAGCACTTAGACTGCCCTCCTTCCCGGCACTGATTATAAGCCCTTTCCCTCAGTCATGAGTGGGAGGTTGCAGATTAAACATTTGGGAGCTCACCCCTGCCGCAGGCCTATCTGAGGGAACACCTAGGCTCCTGCTGAGGGTGCAGCCTCCAGGTCCTCAGCAACACGGCTGCCTGGCCATAGAAACGCTCACGGCAGGGGCAGCGGCGAATGAGTTCATGAATGCTCTGGTGGTCATAGAATTTTCTGGTTCAGATACGGGAAAATTCATCTTTTAAAAATAACCCTCTTTATTATACCGAAAGTCCTAAAAATTAGCACAGCTAGTTGCCTGATACTCAGTCTTCCTAACTTAGTCCCAGCAACTTGACCAACAGGCTACACAACGCACTTGATCCGACAGGCTTTATGCTCCCAAAGTAAATATCACATTATAACAAAGAAAATCAGGCAAAGAGGGACATAACTTGAGGATTCCATAAAACTTGAAACAAAGGGACGTAGGTGCCCCTGAGATCTTGCTACAAAGAGTGACAGACCGCGGAAGGGGAACTCGTTACCTGCCCAGCACCGTCCCCAGACCACCAGCTCCTGCTCCGATCCGACGCCTAGAAGCTTCCCAGTTCCCACTATGGGGCCATTTGCCCGTGGCCGCCTCCGAGGCCTCACGCCCGGTGGAAAGAAAGCCAAGCAGGACGCATTGCGAGGAGCGGCAGGACTGGCAGCCAAGTGCCGGACTCAGGCTCGCTGGTCCCTCCCAGAAGCGGTGACAATCCGCGCTCACAAAGCCATCCTGAAAGCCTGGCTGCTGTTTGAAAAACAAGAAGTGATTTCCTGGTCCCCTTCCCCGGATGCCGTGTGCGACTTCCCTCACGCCCATGGGAAGTCCTTCAGATCCTTCTTATCTGGAAGCCTCTCCACCGAGTGGACGGACTTGTTCGGCCATTGGCCCTAGTACTTGCTTTCCTTTTTCCGAAGAATAAATCAGAAACACGAAACCAGAGCAATCAATAACAACAACAAAAATGGGTTTGAGCTGATAAGCAGGTGTGAGACATGGTTTTTAAATCTTCGAAAGAAGTCCACTAAATTAGACTGTAATTTCAAAGTGGAAGTCAAATTAAAATTATCGACTAGCAGTGCCAAGAAGTCAGAGAATAAAAGACTCACTAGCCCTGAAGATCTTAACGTCTGGCCTGTTGTTAGTTGCCAGTTGAGCCTCCGACTCACGGCAGCCGCACGTGTGCAGAGTAGAATGGCTCTATAAGGTTTTCACGGCTGTGGCCTTTCAGAAGCAGATCGCCAGGCCTGTCTTGCAAGGCGCCTTTGGGTGGGTTCTAGTCACCAACCCTTTGGCTAATAGTCAAGCACTTAACTGTTTGTGCCACTCATAGACTCTTTAGGGAGGACAGTGCTTCAAATAGGCCACATTAGGGGGACATCTAGTTCTCTGTGATTTTCAGGGGAACTATGAATATTTGTGTGTCAAACTACAAATTGTGACGTTTAAAATCCCATCTCTGTAACCCTGGTGTTCCAGGACAAGGAGATATATGGAACAGAACCATTTGGCAGGCTGCAGTCAGTTTATTGGGTTGAATTATAATCATTGACTTTTTGAGCTTGAAGTGATCTTGGAAGTGATCTTCATTGTACAAGTGAAAAACTGAGGAGAAACAGAGGCTTACCCAAGGTTGGAACACAGGTGGGAAGTAATAGGTAGATTACTGTCCAATAGTTCTTAAGATTTAGTGGGAAGAGTGCAGCTCAATTGCCTATTGTGGGCAATGGAGCCCAGGAATTTGCATTTTAAGTGAGTGCTCCAAGTGAGTGTGATCCAGGCAGTCCCCAGGCTGTACGTGGAGAAGCCCTCAGTGTCAAAGCAAGGACTCCAGAATCACACTGTAGGGATTCAAATCATGGTCCCACCAGCTTCTATTTGTGTGGCCTTGTACACATTCCTTAACCTCATTGAGACCAGTTTTAATATGTGTGAAAGTGGGATGATACACGGCTGTGCTTATAGGTTCAGATGAAAAGCCTGGAATATAAGTTGTTGTTAGGTGCTATGGAGTTGACTTTTGACTCACAGAGACCCCATGTGACAGAGTAGCACTGTCTCATAGGGTTTCTAAACTGTAATCTCTACAAGAACCACTGGGTGGGTTCAAATCGCCAATCTTTCAGTTAGCAGTCGAGTGTTTAACCGTTGAAAGTGTACAGAGAACTCGGTAACTGCTAGTAATTATGCGGACACCTGGGCTCCAACGCCTCTATGCTCAGACTCTTGTTCCACACTGTCTGCCTTTCACCTCAGCCCATCTTCCCTTCTAGTCAAGGTTTTCCCTCTCAGGCATGTCAGCAACCACCAGTACTCAGGTTTGAGACCAAAATGAAGTTTTTTTGGTAAAAAGAGGATGACTATTCAGAACATTAGTATTTTCCCTCTAGGTACTGATTCTCAATTGTATTCTTCAGCCCACTCCATGAGGTGACTGGGAGACACAGGTGGTTGCCCCCGTAGCTGTTCCTCCACTTCCTTCTCGTCGGCAGCCCAGGTCTGGTTGGGGAGTTCACCTGAAGCAAGGCTGTGGGCTCAGGGAAGGTCACCAGCTCCCTAGGCTGGGGGCGAATCGTGATTCATTTAAAGCCCAGTGATCTCATTCCACCTGCTGGAAATTGCTTTATGCTTAAACATGTGACTCACTTTGGATGCATATTACCTCTGGATTTACTGTTAGTGGCATAATAAAGGACCTTATTGTTTAATCCAGTTCTGCTTGGGTTCCCTGTTAATTGTAGCTAAAAGCCACTATACTAAAAGGATGAATTATTATGGAAAACAATAATCTTTGAATTCCATATAAGAGTAAATGTTACCACAACGTGATAAATTTAATCGACGTCACTGAATTATACATGTAAAAATTATTATGTTGGCAAATGTTTTGTTATAAATATTTTACCACACACACACAAAAAAGTAAATGCTACCATTGGCCTAAAAATTTTGGGGAGAATATTAAAACATACAGAGAGAGCCAAATAGCTCAAATTATATGTTGAGCTAAATGTTCTGTATTACCTTCTTATGCTAAACATTTGTGGTATTGACTATTTCTCTAGGAAATGGATAAGGTTGCGCCAGGTTCTTCTCTTACTAAAAATCTGTAATATTAAATATGTGTAATGGGTCTTAAAATTCCAAAATACCGGGGGGTTAAGAGTAGGTACTCCAGACCTTCCAACTACTAGCTCTGTGGGATCTTGACAGGTTATTTAACCTTTCTGTCCCTCAGTTTCCTCATTCACAAAATCAGGGTAGTAACAGTATCTATCTTACAGGGTTGTTGTGGATATTAAGTGAGCTAATACATGCAAAATGCTTAGAACAGTGCCTGGCACATAGCGCTATGCAAGTGTGTGCTATCGTTATTATTTATTTGCAATAAATAGATTTTTGTTGTAATAATAGTTGCATGTATAGATTTGGCATCATCTTTGCCTTTGCTTTCTACTACCTTTGCCCCAGGCTCACCACAGATCAGCACATTGAAGTGTCTCGGAAATACACCTTGTCTCTGTCATGATACCTGGTTCCTTTGGGGGCAACTTGATTGGGATAGTGTAAAGACAGATAAGTGACGCTAGTAACTGTGTTGGTCACCAGGAGTCTGAATCGACTTGCGGCAATGGGTAGCTGTGTTGGGAAGAAATGAAGACGTGTAGGAAAAATTGCACATTAACGTGGTGTTGCAAATGGTCATTGTGCTCTGCTGTTAACTGAAAGGCTGACAGTTCAGGTCTACCCAGAGATGCCTCGGAAGAAAGGCTTGGCAATCTACTTCCGAAAATTCAGCCACTGGAAATCCTATGGAGCACAGCTGTACTCTTACACATGGGGTTGCCATGGTTCAGAATTAATTCAATGCAACTGGTGGTAAAGGAGGCAAAAAGAACTTTGCAGACCGATAGCTTTTGAAAGTAATTCCAAGGTAGAACTAAACGTCCGGTGGCAGAGTTAACCCACTCCAGGAGAAAGGGAAACTTTGCCACCACCCCACAGAAGATTCTTACAGACCTTGGTACCTACAAAGAGATTACCAATGTCCTTTAAAGCAGGAGAACAAATTTGAATTGAGTACACCTTGCTTTAAGAAATATCCACCCGTCAGAGTGAGCTCATGGGTAAATGCTTCTTTTTAAAACTCTTCTTTTTTCATGCTTGGATTTGGGTTGTTAGGTGCAGTTGGCTCTCTGACATGGAACAGGGTGTTGTCAAAGTGTCTGTCCCTTGGCTTCCCTGAGGAGCAATTCCTTTCTCGCCCACAGTCCCCTGTTTGTTGCTAGGAACACTCTGTGCTTGCTGCACACTCTTTACAATGAAAACAAAGACAAATAAAAAAATGGACCCACCATCTGGCCTTGGCTGCAAGGCAGAATTAGCTGCTGATGGGGACACCTTGCCTTGTCTCAGCTGCAGCTGGAATTGGCTCTGACAGAGGCGCTTCTGAATTCTAAAATGTTGGTTTTGGTGGCAACTTGGACCCCAAACTTCCATAACCAGGCTGCAAATGTGTGGCTAGACCAATTAATTCACCAGGTGTGTTATTCATGTTTGTGTTCTCATTCGAGAGTCTCTTATGACTTCAGGGACTAACTTCTTTAGAGGCAGAGCCCCTACTTCCACATTAAAAGTGTCAGCACCAAATAAATGTGCATTTCCTGGCATGACCCATGCTGTTTCACCCCTCTTCTCAGCCTCTTTTCTCATCTAGCTAACTTTCCGTCTCTGTTTAAGTTACAGGAGTTATTTCTTCTAACACTCCTCCTAGTTTCTCCCAGGCTAGGCCATACTGCCAAGTAGATATCTTCTTACATTTATCACACTGAATTCAAGTTGTCAGTTCAATGCATTGACCTTCTTCTCCAGACTTTAAGCATCTTGCGGGCAGGAACTTGTCTTATTTATTGTATGCCCAACTCCTAGTGTAGTGCTCGCATATAGTACCAAAAGAAAAAAATCCATTGTCAAGTTGATTCCAACTCATTGTGACCCTATAAGATAGAATATAACTGCCCCATAGGGTTTCCAAGGAGTAGCCTGGTGGATTCAAACTGCCGACCTTTTGATTAGCAGACATAACTCTTAACAACTCTGCCACCAGGGCTCCCTGGCATATAGTAGGTGATCAATAAAAGTAAGCAAGCCTGAACTGCTCCATTCCAATTTCCATTGCTGGTTCCTCCTGTTAACAGTGGAGCACCCACAAATTAGTCCTAGGAACTTTTGTCTATTGAAACTTATTCTCCAGATAATCTCTATTCTTCAAGTAATCTCATGGTTTAAATATTTGTGCTGATGACCTCCAAATTTATATCTCCGTTACAGACCTCTCACCTGAGCTCCTGAACCATATATCCAGTTGCCTATTTGACATCTCCACTTGGATGTTTGATAGGATCTCAAACTTACCCAAAATAAAACTCTGATCTTCTCTCTCAAATTCATTATTTCAACAGTCTTCGCCATTTTAGTAAAGGGCATCTCCAGCCTTCCAGGTTACCCAGGTCAAAACTCTAAGAATGGGCCTTATCTCCTCCCTTGCACGCTTTATGTTTAATTTGTCATCAAATCCTGTCAGCTTTTATGGTCAAGGAAACCCTGGTGATGTAGTGGTTAAGACTACAACTGCTAATCAAAAGATCGGCAGTTCGAATTCACTAGGTTCTCCTCAGAAACCCTATGGGGCAGTTCTACTCTGTCCTATAGGGTTCGCTATGAGTCAGAATCGACTCGACGGCAATGGGTTTTTTATCTTCAAATTATGCATGATCCAGCCATTTCTTACCCCTTCCACTATCATTCTCATACAAGTCATCGTTATCTCTTGACTAGATTATTATAATTGTTTCTCATCGGCCTTTGTGCTTCTACTCATTCCCCCCGACAGTCTGTTCTCAAGACTGCAGAGTGATCCTTATAAAACGTAAGTTATAAAATGCTCACCTATCCTCAAAACTCTCCAGCGGCTCCCATCTCACACAGTCAAAGCTAACACCCTTTCAATGACCTCTAAGACCTATACCATCTCTACCCCAGCTCCTCCACACTTTGCTCCCTTGACTCCTTTCCTAGTTCTCTCCCTGTCCCTTACGTTGCTCCAGCCACACTGGCCTCCTCGCACACCGGGCATGCTTCCATCTCAGAGTCTTTGCACTTGCTGCTCTCTCTGCCTGGAATGCTCTTTGCCAAGATAATCCTTGTGACTCATTCTCTTTCCTCGTTCGTGCCTTTGCCCAAGCGTCGCTTTCTTAATAAGGCCTTCACTGACCACCATATTTAACACTTCAGCCCTCCCAGTCCCCCTTTCCTGCTTTATTTTTTCCCATGTCATTTATAGCCTTTAATACATTATAATTATTTACTTTGTTTATTAGCTGTCCTCACTTTTCATCCCCCCACTATATTGTAAGCTCCCTGAATGCAGAGATGCCTATTCGCTTGGTTCCCCACTGTATCTTCAGCACCTAGTAGCTGTACCATAAATATCTTTTGAAAGCATGACTAGCTGATTGTACGCTAACTAGGAAAAGCCTCCACAGATGGTACTTTCGAGAATCATTTTCACGGTCAGCTACTAGAGAAGAGTATTTGACAGCATAAAATACAAGCGAAGGTTTTGATGCCGCAGCCCTGGAGTAGAAGTTGGGACACAAATGCATATAATGATTCAATTTCCAAAACACTCCCACTTCTAAGACTTGTCAAGGTAAGCTCTGTGTTTTTAACCTACAACCAGATGTTTGTTGGTAACCCCTTTGACCCAGTGTGACCCAGGGTCAGCGCTCTTTTGGCATTTCTATATCAAGGCCAGGAAAATTCTCCTCTGGCCTTAACCTGTCCTTACGTAAGGAAGGAACCAACAAATAATTCGGCAGTTTTATAGCATACAAATGATTGTATGCTTATCTTTTCTGTGTGTATCTTGGCAGAGTCTCTGCTAATTGCAATTGGCCGTGTTTGTGCTTGGCTACAGCCTCTCAGCTTTTATTTGTACTTGCTGTTAATGAATCCATTCCACCATGATAGGCAGAGATAATTATACCTTCTTTGTGTACATATCTTTCATACACTTATGTGATTTTCCTATGGAAGATCCCAAAGCTTCCATCTTTTGAACCAAGTGAATACAGCTGACAGCCCCATTCAACTGCCCTCCTATCCCTTTAGTGATGAGCCCCGGAAACCCAAAGCATGCTCCAATGAAACCTTGTTTTAAACTCTACTCCCAGCACTGCCTTCCCTGCCTTTTCCTGGAAGAGGTAGAGAAAGCATATGGGGGAAATGGAGGCAGATTTAAGGCACAGCTTCATAGAGATGTCATCAACAGCCCTTTTCTGGCCCTTGGTTGACCTGTTGCTGGAGACGGTTGACCACCAGTGGCCATGGAGCTGGCCCTTAGCCTTCAGGTTCCACCTTCGGTTCATATAGGTGACGTGCCAGCTATGTAAGAGGAAGTGCTTCCTGGATGCTCACTGCTTGCTGTATGTCACCCACATGCCTCAGCCATGATGCACTGATGTCAGAGTTATTGACTGACTACATTTGCCATTGATATCTCCTCCTTCAGTTTTCCCCTAGTATCATGGAAGAGCAGGGTGTTTGAGCTCCTGGGCATTCTTTCTCGTCACAGCTGGGAGAGGCTCTATTTATACGGAAACTGCATTTCCTGTAAAAACGCACATGTTCTTTTGTTGGTGCACACTGGCTGCACCGTTCTCTTTTGACCTCTGCTCCTTTAGTGTGCATCCTGTGTACAAATGGAGATATCAGATACTTCAAGCAACAGGGTGGGAGACATGCAGACATCTTGTAGACCCTGGTTTGGGCCTGCTAAGACGTGTTCACGTGACAGCACCTCCCACCAGAGTCAATAGGTCTTTACTGTTTTCAGGGCCTCAACCTTTCCTTTGACCCCAACAGAAAGGTTCCTTCTTGTTCGTCTCTGATTACAGATATAATTTCCTCAAATTTATCAAAGGATTATTGAATGGCCATGGTGCCAAAAGCGCTAGACCAATATGAGCTGAGTCATTCAAGCCAGAGGAAAAATCGGAAGCAAAAAAATTTAGAATAAAGGGGAGAATGGTGTGGGGGGGGGCAGTGCTGGCGCTCATTCCTTTCAGTTAACTCATGTTAGAGGGAAGTTAGAGGCTTAACCAAGGTCACAACACCTGTTAGTATCAGACCGGAATTAAAAGTCAGCTCTTTTGTCTTTGCATGCAGTACTCATAACATTACGCCCTGCTGCCTCCCCACACCCCCATCCCCAGTTTCCATGGAAGAAGAAATAGCAGTTCTAAGTAGTATAATGGCACATAGAGACTGAGTCCTGTTACACTTCTCCGTGCTGAAGAGAACAACCAAGTATCTGTCGGCATTTATCCTCTCTGTATTAAACACAGATGACACTTTTTCTACAAGCCAGTGGCAGAGTAGTCCTATGTTAACATCACTATCCCTGAGGCAGGCCAGCACCAGGAAGCAGCCCATCTTCCATCAACAACCCCCACCCCCGCCCGCCTGCTTACTCTAGTCCTTGCTTTAATAGGATACTCAGAACAGCATCATAATGGGTGATACAGGCCTGCAACTTCCTTCCCAGACAATGCCCATAAACAAAGTTCATCATCAACTAGTCAACAAGAAAGTTTTATTCCAGAAGTTTCTTCATATTGCAGCTATCTTCAGTAGGATTAATGTTTCATCAAGCTGCACAGCTGTTTGTTTTTTTTTTTTTTTACCTCCCTGGACTGAATCGTAGGCTACACATTGCCTGAAAGACCTCAGTAAGACTCTAACTGTGGAGATGCTGGAAAATGGGGGACTGCTACAGGAGCATGTAAAGGGACAGAAGAACTGACCCAAGTCAGATTGGGTCCTAGAACCAAGTATAACCGAAATGTTGGCTTTGGGCCCCTGTCCTTCAGAGCTCTAGAAACAATTGCTAGACCACAGCCAGGGGAAGTTCAGAGCCCTCCTCAGGATATCTGTAAATTACTAAGAATGTTTTCATTCTCATTGTCTACTCAACCCATAGGGCTCCTACTTTCCACATATATTGCATTCATGTTGCTCCAGGTTGATACAAAAAAAAAAAACCCTCTTCTTTAAATTCCACTAAAACCTTTTCTCTGATACAGTTGTGAAGAAAATAGATTACTAAAGATTTGGGGCTGTGGAGGGTGAGCAAAAACATGTTCACCACCCTGAAAAACTAACATGTTATGTTCAGAACAGTGGGGACATCATTCTAACAGCATGCTTTGTCCACTCCATCATGATGTGATTCCACAGACACCCACCTTCTTTGGTGCCAGCCTTTCTCCATCTTATTGGCTTCTCTATGCCCTTCTTCCTTACTGTCGCCATTCTGCTCCCACCAGTGCTCCCTTGATGGGGGCAGCAAACATATTCCACTCCTTGCCTCAAGTATGAGGGACTTTGCTCTCTTCTCAGGGGTCTGAGAGTCTCAACTCCCACCTAGGTAGTTATCAAGGTCTTTTTCTAAATAAAGATAGTTCCCTCCTGAGGGAGATTGTTAAGATTTTTTTTGCTTCAGCCTTTAAATTGGGACTTTCCACTGACACAGGTAGAGTAATCATCGCCACACCTAATGTCTAAGCTGAGGGGGTGATTTCTGCATGGAGAAAGAGACAGTATTAAACTTGCAGTCTTTTCTTTATGATGCTTGATTCAGGATTTAAAGTGAACCAGAAATCAAGTTCTAGTAAATCAACCCCACTTTCTCAACACCTATATTCTTTTGTGGAAAAAATGCTAAGTGGTTCTTTGCAACATATTGGGATGCAGCTAAACTGAAACAGTGTAGTGAATGGCACCATGATGGTCTGAAAATACAATGCCAGGTGACATCAGAGGTAGATGCTGTCACTTTCGTGGCAGGATTTGATTAAAAAAAAAAAAAAAAAAAACCAAGCCCAGTCCCGTCGATTCCGACTCCTAGCAACCCTATAGGACAGAGTAGAACTGCCCCATAGAGTTTCCAAGGAACACCTGGCAGATTTGAACTGCCGACCCTTTGGTTAGCAGCCGTAGTACTTAACCACTACGCCACCAGGATTTCCATAGGCAACAGAAAAACCTGCATTCCCAAAATTATGCTTTCAGAGACAAATGGCTTTAAGTGAAACAAAGGCCTCTATTATGACTCAAATAGCCTTGAAAGGTTAACATGTTGTCCATTTTAGATGAGTTGTGTATCAGTGTGAATTAGTTGATCTAAGCTGGCAGCTAAAGGATCTCTAAGAAGGAAGAACAGAGCAAACAGGAGAGTGGTGAGGTTAGAGAGAAGTGAGGGACAATGGGAGGAAGTATCTCACAAAGCAGTTTTAATTCTGCCTGAGGAAAGGTATGCTTCTTATACATTGGAATCATCCTGCTAATTGTTGGTGGAATTGTTATAGTCACACAGCCTAGCAATCTTATTATTCATGTTCGCTTTCTCACTCTTCAAAATAACCATTTCACATATTTTCTTCTGTCTTCAGTCTAAACAATGGCCTTGCCTCATACTTCATTGACCAGAAGGAATGGATTAAATGGAATGCTCGTCTTCCTACATCCAAACTCTCAACCTCCTTGCAACTGTGCTACACATTTTGACCTTTCCTCCCTCTGGACAGGATGACATAGCCCTGCCCTTCCTGATGGCTGCCCCTTCTTCCACTTGGCTCTCTGGGCCCTACCTCTTCTCTTCCTCAGCACTGGGTCAGTCCCATGAGCACGGATACATGCTCCAGAATCTCTCTTTAAAAACCTTTCTTTGATACATGTCTCTCTCATTGACTGTGATGTTTTTCTGACCCCTTTCACAGTGAATCTTGACCAAAGAGCTGAATAAGTAGACTTTGTCTCCACTTCTTCAGTGTCCCCCCTTTGCTGGTCCTAAAGTTGGCTAAACCAGTCTTGCTCCCCTAGTACACCATTGGAGCTGTTCTTGTGTTGGCCAGCATTACCTCCATGTTGCCATAGTCAGTAGTTCATTTGTTGTTACTTTTCTTGACCTTGTGGTACCATTTGACATAGCTGACCACAACCTCCTTCTTGAACTGTCGTTTTCTTGTGGTTTCTGAGGTACCCACTCTCCTGATGTCCCTCCTACCCTACTTGTCCATCCTCCTCTGTCTCTTTGGTGGCCTTTCTTCCTCTGCCTGATCTTGAAAAGTTGGTGTGCCCCAGGCTTGGTCCTGGGTTGCACAGTTGTTTTTCACCTGTACTTTCTTCCAGGGTGATCTCATCTGATTCCATACTTGAAAGACCATTCATGGATGAGGGCAAAATAAAGATATTGTTAAATGTTTAAGACTGAAAGGATATATGTCTCACAGACCCTTGCTGAAAGAACAATTCAAATAGTTTTTTGTTGTTGTTGTTTCTTTTTTTTTATTATTTGTGCCATGGACCTCTTTGGATATCTGATGTAACCTGTAAACTCCATCTTGGAATGTTTCTAAAAGCATAAAATACATGGTATTATAAAAGAAAACAATTACATTGAAATACAGTTATTAAAATATGTGACTTAGTAACATATTTTATTTAATAATTAATATGTTATTTAATAACATATTCTATTTAATTAAAAGATTTCATGAGGCAGATTTAAAAACTGTCACAATTTTTAAGTGGCGATAAGCATAATTTTTTTTTAGGATTTACAATGTAGTAATACGATATAAAAATACCTGTGCTTTATATTGGTAACAAAACCACGGGTACTGCTAGAGCTGCTATGGTTTGTCACCTACACTCCTAATGGAAAGAAATGCTGAATTTCAACCATAAGGCGGTGAAAACAAAGGTGTATTTTACCCCAAGCAAGTTTATGTACCCTCTGATTGGATCTGTGTGGGGTCCATGAACCTCAGGTTAAAGATGTACTTAAGAAAGATAGAATCCAGCCCTCAAGAACTGATCATTTATAAACAATGACTAATTTGGAGGCAGGCTTATAAAAGAAATGATGAACTAAAATACTACGTAACTGTGAAAAGGAACGTTCTTTCTGAATGACTAAATAAATCAAGGAGAGACTTTGTTTCACCTTTCATCTCTTTTTCAACTACCTGGGAAATATACCATCAGTGGAGTCTGGTACTTTCAAAAGTAACATCGCAGCACTGGTTTTAGTTGCTGACACACCTATGCAAGGTTTCCTGTGCACAATAATGCATCCTGCAGCCCCCTTTTTTTTGTTAACAGATGTATAGGAATACAGGGAGGTGCTGTACCATCTTAGTCAGTCAGTTGGTTAGGTTCCGTCAAGTTGGCTCCAACTCATAGCATCTCCTGTTCAACATGACAAAATGTTGCCCAGTCTTGCACCATCTTTACAATTAATTGTTGGTTGTAGCCACCGTGTACTCTGAGTGACTTCCAACCTAGGGGGCTCATCTTCCAGCACTCTATCAGACAATATTCTATTGTGATCCATAGAGCTAATTTTCAGAAATAGATCACCAGGCCTTTCTTCCTAGTCTGTCTTAGTTTGGAAGCTCCACTGAAACATCAACCATGGGAGACCTTGCTGGTGTTTGAAATACTAGTGGCACAACTGCCAGCAACATACAAAGCCACAAGCCATCACAGTATGACAAATTGACAGAAGGTGTGGTAGATCCTAACCAGACAATGAAAGTAATTTCTGAGGAAGAGCTAGAAATTGCTAGCATATAACAGATGCTCAATAAATTTTCTAGGATCCAAGATAGGAAGATAACATTACAAGGTCAATATCACCTTCTGGTCCACCAGAGAAAGCCGCTCTGTCATAAAAACTGTCCCCTCCCAAGTGTGTGTTCCCCTTCCCCCCAGAGTCACTGCTCTTGCTGCTCCTCCTTCATTTGTTATAGTTGTGTGCCTGCACTAACACTACTCCCAACTGCCCTTTCAAGAATACATAATATGTCAGGCACAACGACAATGTTTGCTTCAGAAAGTAATCAGAAAATGACTGGCTGACACTTGTGTTTATGAAGAACAATGATGGCTCTGAAATTCTGCCACGAGAAGGGGTCTAACTTGCAGGGATGGATTACCCAATAAGCAAGGTACGCACAGGCTTAATCGTGCACTACAAATTAGTAAGTAAACACAATTAAGCTTGTGCGTACTTTGCTCACTGTGAGCTGGTACCTATTCTGCTTCCTGGTTAATGTAATATCTAAAATAAGCTTGCTGAGGAGAAGCACAAAGTTGGAGGCAGCAGTGGTGAGAATGGAAAATGAAGCACAAATGAAAATTAATAAAAAGTCTTTAAAGTTCAACTCCGTGGAGAAAAGGAAGCATGTGCCTTTTAAAAGCACAGAGGTGAGAAATGCTGAAGAAAATAACAGAGCTCATGACTGAGCTTAAGGGAAACTACTGGATCATTAGGAAGATCTTGTTACAAAATACATCACTTTCCACCTCACCTACTTGATACATTTTAAAAGAAAATGCAAGGTCACATACTTTCCAGATACTACACATATTACTCAGTAAAATATCTCCTGTTTAAAATGACGTAGTTGTTTTAATATTGGGGAAAAGCCTTAATTATTGACTTACACTCTCTTTATTCGTTGTTCTGCCCTATCTCATATTGTCATGCCAAACCTGAGAGATTGGTTGACCTTCTAGTTGGTCTGATGATCCACTTGGTAAACCCTAAGGTGAGGTGCCCTGTGTCCTAGCTTGTACTTTATGAGCTTCTCAGTAATAAACAGAATAAGAGAGTAAGGGGAAAGGTGTTCACAGGAGCTGCTACTGTTCCTCAGAATGGCCAGGCTCTGTGCTAGCTGTTACCTTGCTTTATGGAAGTCGTTCAGTCCTCCGCAGTGCCTATGACTGTCTCAACACAATGAGGGTCCCAGTTTCAAAGTTCAAGACCTTTCCTAATGACATTACCTTCTAGTCACCAGAGTCCGTCTCTAAGGACCACTAAGTTATTTTTAGACCTGATACATAGCACACAAAACACAGCTATGTATCAACAATTACATGATTAGTCCAGGTCCACACCCCTTGAGTTTGCCTTATGTGACCTGGAACTTTAAGAGAGAGAAAACAACATACGTTTGTAATCTTTTCCCTGAATTCCTCTAATGCTATTCCATTTTCCATTTGATTTAGAGTGATGAGGATCTAGCTTTTGTGTTTTACATAGCAGCATGTGTTCACACTTAGGACGTACCTCTGTCTGGGGCTCTTTATTTGAACCTACCGGGCTCTGTTAGAGGGAGCCCTGGTGGCATAGTAGTTAAGTACTCAGCTGCTAACCAGAAAGTCAGCAGTTCAAACCCACCAGCCGCTCCATAGGAGAAAGGTGTGGCAGCCTGCCTCCATGGAGATTACAGCCTTGGAAACCCTATAGGGCAGTTTTACTTTGTCTTATATGGACACTATGAGTTGAAATTGACTCAATGGCCGTGGGTTTGGATTTGTTTGTTCGTTTTTTGGACTCTACTACACACAGGCGCTCATTTACTATTGCAAATTAGAAATTCTCCCATACTGCTCTCTCATAACTGCCAGGCGTGCCTTAGACATCAGGAGCCTGCCAGGAGATTAACGAGCAATGTGTACCATTCATGTGTACTAACAGAAGCAACATTTAAATATATTTGTATGTGTAAAATCTTAAAATTTTTCTCGGAATCATCTTGGATTTAAAGAGAGAAAACTCAGTCCCTGAACCCACAAATACACACACACGTTCAGGCACCACACACACACACACATCCCTTCATTGCAAAATTGGAGTTGCAGAAGACCTCAGAAGCACACATAATTCTGGGCAGTGGAGGTACGCAGAGGTACCTAGGGAATTTGACGCCTGGACCAGATCTTTAACTCCTCTCACTTTTACAGAACAACGTGATTTTCAGTAATAAACTTTATTTTCTTCATCCATTCTTTGGTTTTAAAACAATTAACTATAAAACAAAAACATTTCACTTTTGAAATATTTTAACATTAGGTAAAATATTTAAGTGTGAACTCAAATTTGTACTTGCCAAATAAAAATCACACCTTATGCAGGTGGCACTCTGCTTCAGTGTTTTACGTTTTAAATACAAATAAGAACTCCAGGAGGTCACATAGAAAGACAGGATTGAAGTAACTCCTATTTCTTTGCCTTCACGATCATCATGCTAACATTCCTGATTTTTAATATACTGTTCAAATGCAGAGATATGTCAAACCATGGGGGCAAGGGACACTTTGAACAAGCTCAAACAGTTCAAAACTCTTAGGAACTTACTTCCAAAACAAGCATGTATAGCCAAGTGCCTCTGCGTCAGGAGCTGGCTATGTAACTGGGAGTTTTCTAAATTCACTTCTATGTAGAACATAATGTTTATGAAAATATGTTGATCTGGAGCTTCTTGTTGTTGTGTGCTATTGAGTCTATTCCGACTCATAGTGACCCTATATGACAGAGTACAACTGCCCCATAGGGTTTCCTAGACTGTAGTCTTTACGGGAGCACATCCTCAGGTCTTTTCTTCTGCGGAGCAGCTGGTGGGTTTTAACTGCTGACCTTTTGGTTAGCAGCCGAGCGCTTAACCATTGCACCACCCGGGTTCCTTATCTGGAGTTTATGCTATATAATGAAAACTCACCAGTAATGGCAACAATTATTTAGAATTTAGACCAAGAAAAGATTTTTTTTCAGAGTATTTTATAGCTGATGTTGTTTGGAGTTACTGGCACATGGTTATAATGTTAAAAAATGACTTCTAAACTTTTACCGAAAACATAATGTTTTTTAAATCACTTTTAGTAGGTTTTATTACTGATGTTAAATTCTTTACAGAATTTATTATTAACTGCCTGTGCCCAAGGTGGACCCCTCCACCACCCCACCCTCAAGAGGCCACAGATTCCAAAATCACTCTCAGAGGCTCTTCATTTGCACAGAGACACCTTTGTACCCCTATTATTTCTCCATTATCCTCATCTATTTTAACTCAAAGCAGTCCTTTCAGGGATGCAGACCCAAAGAGGGGGAGGAAGGACTTGACCCTAGCAAATATAAGTGGGGAGAGCCCCTGAAAGAGGAAGGCTATGTAAACCCCAAAACTCACTAAGGCATTTCTCATCTTCTCCAAAGGAAGCTAAACTTGCCCCCTCCCTTCCCCTGAACCCCCCATTTGCTCCTTATTCCAGGTCCATCTGGAAACATCTCCCTGACCCAGAGGAAGGAAGGGCTGCATGGTTTTCTTTCTCAGTACAGTTCCAAGCCCCTGGGGCCACCTGGAAAAAAAAAAAAAAGTGATATGTGGCTCTAACCCAGAGTCAGAAGGGAAACAAACATTGATTCCACTTAACCCTGAAGGAAGGAAGGAAGCAGGAAGCCTTGCTTTGGGGCACAGAGGAAGCGGTCCTGGAGGACCAGTTGTGCTATTACCTCCTGAACTTTCCCCATCAGGAATGCAGAAGGAATCACTCCAGACACAGAAAGCAGAGCCTCTGCAGTGGCTTCCACACTTCTCTCAAAATCAGAAGCCTAGCCTTGTACAAGAAGCAATCTTAATGGCCGCAAAGTATTTCCACCATATGGCACAGTGTGTCAGGTACCAGTGGATCCTCACAACTGTTAGGGAGGAACTTTCATTGCCCCTGTTTTACAGATGAGGAAACTCAGTCTCAGAGAGCCTGACATGGTCAGGAAGGAACCCAGAAAAACTTCACGTCAAAGAGCTTCCTCCTTGGCCAACGCTACCATGTCTGGGGGGGTTCGCTGGGGCTGACCTCTCAATGACTCTAGCATCTGTAGACACGAAAACATTAACCTTCGGGCTGTCAAGATTGCGCTTTGGCTGGCCAGCAGAGCTGGGTCCTTGCTCAGAATCCATCTATTGTTTGTTAAATCCAGGGGCTCAGAGAGCATGATTGAGAAATGCGTAAAACGAACTTCTGGATTAACTTATTAGTATAATATGTGTGTTTCAGATGCCAGGCATCTT
The DNA here is from genome assembly GCF_030014295.1 of Loxodonta africana. NCBI lineage: Eukaryota > Metazoa > Chordata > Mammalia > Proboscidea > Elephantidae > Loxodonta > Loxodonta africana. The sequence continues at coordinate 110,085,451 of NC_087342.1, forward strand.
CTCATTCTTTTCTTCTAGACCTGCCTGCTGCACCTGCCCCTCAAAATAAATATCCCTTCCCAGGAAAGCCTTGAATTTAGTTAGATACACTAATAGGGCCAGTGTACATCACACACCCTAGGAGACTGCTTATATCCTCTTTCAACATGTGTCTTCTTCCAACTGATTATGGGTTGAATTGTGTCCCCCCAAATATGTCTTGGAGACCTAACCCCTATACCTGTAGATGTAATCCGGTTTGGGAATAGGGCGTTCTTTATCATGTTAATGGGGCCATATCAGTATGGGGCCTAATTTTACTTCTAAATTAAAAGGAGCCCCATAGACAGATAAAAGCAAGCACAAATGGGGGAAAGATAGGTGCCATGTGAAGATCACGAGGGAAGCAAAGGAGGCTGGATGAGACTAAGATCTTCCCCCAGAGTGAGAGAGCCTTCCTCTAGAGCTGGTGCCCTGAATTGAGACTTCTAGCCTCCTGAACTGTGAGAAAATAAATGTCTGTTCTTCGAAACCACTCACGGTTACAGCAGCACTTTCGCTGTTACAGCAGCACTTAGAAACTAAGACACGAGTTTGCATGTGTTCATTTCTTCAGCAGATATTTATTCAAAGCCTATGTGCTAGACACTGTTCTAGGTCCTGGGGATAAGGAGCGACTGAAAGGACTGCCTCCCAGGAGCTTCCATTCCATTTGGGAGAGGGTGCCGGCTAGCTTCTGTTTACTCTCCAGGTCCATCTCTGTTCAGCTCTGTGCCTGGGAGGCCAGCCCCGGCACTGCAGAACCTTGTCCTCTGTGAGGACAACGGGGAGGACAGGACAGTGGGACATCCTGGAGGGAGATTGTAAGATGGGAGGAACCAGAGATCCAGATATTTTTACCTTCCTCTTTTCCCAGCCTACAGTTCTGGCCATGGCTGGGTTCCTTCACTCAGCCACAGGCAGGAGCCTGTCTGTGGAAAAAAGCACCTATGGCGATGGCCAAGAGAAACAGTTCTTTAGCGCCCCTCCTCAAGCGGCGCCCAGGGCACACGCTCTACCTGCCGTACCTTCCGCCTCTGGCACAGGTCCTGGGGATCACCCCTCCCACAGCCACAGACCTTCCCAGGCTTCTCTGACACCCTCCTCTCTTCTTGCCCCATTTTGCCCAAGAGAAGATGATGGCTTCCTAATTCTGCCAGTCCCCTCTTTGCCCAACCCACAGTTAGCCTTTCCTTTGCGTGTGTCATTTCTTTTCTGCCAGAACCTTGACTGATGTAGTGATATGGACAATGAACACACAAATAAATAAGCTATATATCAGATGAACAAGAGTGTTATGAGGAAAAATAAAGCAGAGGAGGAACAATAAGGAGCCTCTGTGTGTGTGTATGTGTGTGCGTGTATGTGTGAGAGAGAAAGTGAGTGTGTGGAGGGGAACATCAAGTCCCTCTTTCTTCCATGGTATTGAAGACCCTTTTTCTGATCCTCACCACACACCTACCCAGCCTCACTGGCTCAGCTCTCATGCTTTTGGGTTTTCCTCTGCATGCCCCATTTTTCTTATCTGTATTAAGCAGAGCAGTTCAAGCCCATCACAGCTACTACCTTCAAAGGTATGTTTAACTCTTCCAAGCAAAGTGCCCTCCAGCTGTTACCATCCTAGTTCCTAGGCAATATGAAGACGTATCAATAGCCAGAAATGTTTTCTATTAAATATAGCTTATGAATAAATATGATTTACAGTTAAATTTTGTATGTTTGGAAAGCATGTATGCTCTTTAACTTTGGGAAGCCTGCAGAACAAATTCCAATATTTACTCTGCAAATTCATTGCTAGAAGAAGAACGATGTTCTAGATGTTTTTTAAAGAGTCATTCTCTCTTCCCCTGTCTTTCTCCTAGCCTTAGACCCCACCACCTGCCATGTCATAAGCAGAAAGTCGGAGCTGAGTATAAGAGCCTCCCTCCCACATTTCCCTAATCCTTGATGCAAGCAGCACTTGTTGATTTCTGTATCCTTTTGCCCTGTCAAGCATTTAAGAAGCCAGTGTGAATAAGCAACTTTTGGGGCTCCTGTCAAAAAGGAAACTGAGGACCTGGTAGAGGAAACCACCTGCAGTTAGTTGTCCCCTAAACCACTGATGAAAGGCAGTAGTGGTTCAGTGGTAGAGTTCTCACCTTCCATGTGGGAGAGTTTGATTCCCGGCCAACGCACCTCAAGCACAGCTATCACTCATTTGTCAATGGAGGAGGCTTGTGTGTTGCTATGATGCTGAACAGGTTTCAGCAGAGCTTCCAGACTAAGACAGACTGGGAAGAAAGGCCTGGTGCTCTACTTAAAAAAAAAAAAATCAGCCAGTGAAAACCCTGTGGATCACAATGGTCTGATCCCATGGTGCATGGGGTCGCCATGAGTTGGGGGCTGACTCAACAGCAGCTAACTACAGCAACAAAGCCATTGATGAAACCTTGGAGACCACCTGTCACTCTGGCTTTTCTTGTCATATGAGGGGGAGTCTTGTGGATGAGGGTTAGTGCCTTGGACCCCAGGTTGTAATGATTTTCATGGGTAGGGTTCTTATAAGCCTATGAGGTGTCCACTAAATGGGACTTTGTCTTGCCTTTGACTTTCTGTCCAGAGTTTTGGGGTGGAGTTCTGGAATCTTCATTATTACCAAGCTACCCAAGTACTCCTGTGCAAACTAAACTCTGAAAAACACTGTCCTGGAAACCACCATGCAGGTTCTATGACAAAATGCTTCACAGGCAACCGTCTCCTTTGCCCAAAACTTACCTTACTTTCCCATCCTTTCAAAGCAAATGTCTCAGAAACTCATTAAAACCAAACCAAACTCGTTGCCGACAGGTCGATTCCAATTCATAGCGACCCTATAGAAACTCATTGCTTTCCCTTTAATGAGTGATTCTCTTCTACCTGCAGGGGTGGGACTCTTTTTTTAAAAAAAAAAAAAAAAACACTGTCAGTTGCGTGGCCAGGCTTAGGGATTCTGGACTGAGGTGTGCTCACGGTTGAAGCTGGGGTTTGAACCAAGATGGGCCCAAAGGTGGGGAGGGGGTACCGGGCCAGGGGAGGGCAGTGGCTACGCAATAGGCTTGTAGAGGTGCATAGTAAACAGACAACCAAATCGGTGTATTTGGAGAACTTTAACTAAAATCCCTGTGTGAAAATTAAACAAATAAGGGAAAAGAGTGGGTTAATAAAAGCTGACTGTTTCTTGGGCTGAATGAAAGTAGTTTTCTGTTTGTTTCCTTCTTTTATACAATCACTGTTAATTCTAATTATTTTTAGTAACTTCTCTTTGACCTAGCTCATTGTTTTAAAACTCAAAAGTGACTTTCAGCGAAGGTTGAATTTCAGCTGTGAGGATATGGAATGGAGAACGTCAACAAATCTATTTCACAGATGTTGTATTAAAAACTCTTGAGACATATTTAGGCTATTTCTTCTGTAGAATACAGACAATGAATTGAATTTCTTTGAATGGGGATTTCTAGATGTTTCTAGACATTCTGAATTGCATTTGCATTTTAATTTAATTTATAATGCTATAAAACCCTCACGGAGCCCTTGTGGTGCAGTGATTAAGAGCTGGCTGCTAACCAAAAGGTCAGCAGTGCAAATCCACCAGCCGCTCCTTGGAAACCATATAGGGCAGTTCTACCCTGTCCTAGAAGGTCGCTATGAGTCGGAATCCACTTGACAGCAGTGGGTTTGGTTTTGGGTCTTTTTTCTAAAACCCTCACAGAAACTTGTTTTCTTATGGATTGTAATTATTTCAGCTCCTCGGGGCCGTACTTTGATTTTTCAGTAACTTGTGTTAAGATTGTTAATTTGGCCACTTGCTACACTTCACATCCATCCTTTTATCCTAAATCTTTGTTGTGAGAATTTAGTTTGTGACCATGACATAAATATATATGTATGTATATATGTGTATGTACATATATACACATACACGCACAAGCGCGCACACACACACACATATACACATACATACATTAAGCAAAGGAAAAAATAAGCAAACAGAATCCTTTCTTCCCCGTTCATCCTTTCAATCCTCCCTTTCCCACTTGTGCATGGTAATTTTGAATTTTCTTATCCAAAGAATCCATTCGTACCTTCCAAGGAGGAAACCACGGACTTCAGGGTTGATTTTAGCCTCAGAGTTGGCCACACTCAGAGACAGAGACCTCACTTCCCACATTCATAGCCCTTTCCATAAAGACTCATGCTCAAACTGTTGTAAAATATAGAGAAACTTGCTCAAAAGCCATACCTCTAAAGCCCTCCAAAGGGGCAAACTCTTGACTTAAGTGTTTGCTCTGGGCAACACATGACTTCCTGCTTTGCAAACAAAGTTTCAAAAGACTGATTTTTAAAATTCCAAAGGACCCTACAAATCACTGCATTTGACCACTTACCCAGTTGCAATGGAGTCAACTCCAACTCATAATGATCCTATGTGTGTCAGAGTAAACTGCACTCCGTAGGGCTTTCAATGGCTTGGTTTTGGGGGAAGTAGATAGCCAGGCCTTTCTTCTGAGGCACCTCTGGGTAGACTCAAACCTCCAAACTTTCTGTTAGCAGTTAAGCAAGTTAACGATTTGCACTTGTCAAGGACTCTTTTGATCATTCAGAGTCAGAATTTAGGGAATATTTGTGTTGAACTTTCTCATATACTTAAAAGTTAAGTAGCAGCATAATAAAGAACATATGGATTTAGTGATTCTTCCTCCCAGGAATATTCAAATCTTAGCAAGGTATGAGAATCACTCCAAGAATTTTGGCCAAGTTTCTGGCTTTCACTGAGAAATTCTGATCAGTAGACACAGGAGTGGTTCTCAAAGTGGGGTCCCCAGACCAGCAGCATCAGCACCACCTGGAGACCTGTTAGAAATGCAAACTCTGGAGCCCATTCCAGGTCTTCAGAATCCAAAACTCCAGGGGGTGGGGCCCAGCAATCAGGGTTTTAACAAGCTCTGCTGGTGATTATGATCAGTACTAAATTTTAATCACCACCGAGATATAAAACCAAACCAAACCTGTTGCCGTCAAGTCGATCCCGACTCACAGTGACCCTATAGGACAGAGTAGAACTGCCCCCACAGGGTTTTCAAGGAGCACCTGGTGGATTCTAACTGCAGACCTTTTGGTTAGCAGCTGTAGCACTTAACCACTATGCCTCCAGGCTTTCCATTATTTACCACAATGGTTCTCACTTTTACGAAATATTGGTGCCTGGTCCCCAGCCTTAGGGAAGTTAAGCAGAACCTCTGCATGCCTTTAGAGAAACACTGGTAGTAGATGAACTGCTGGGTTAGCCCATGGGGAGTCTCTCTTTCCCGAAAAGATACAATTATCTTCAGCTAAAGCCCTGCATCATTAGGGCTACACACCCAGCTTCGCCTCTCCCCACTCCTTCCCTCCCATCTTACACTCCCCTCCCTGAATCCCCTTCATGCCTTGAAAGCACTGTGTTCTCCTGACCTTTGCCTGGAACTTCCTCCATTTTCACTTGGCTACCTCCCACTATCCTTGAAAACCTAGCTCAAGGTCAATTTCAGCAAGAAACCGTCTTTGACTCCCTCTAGTTGTGTGTGTATGGAGTCCCTGGCTAGCACAAATGGAAAGCCCTACAGAGCACAGTTCTACTCAGACAAACATGGGATCACCATGAATCAGAAACGACGCGACAGCAACTGGTTAACTGGTGGCCATGTGTGCACGCTCACCCTGCCCACCACGTCTGTATGGCAAAGCACTTACTGCACTGAACTATAGTTATCTATTTACGGTCCCTTCCACTGCCTATGATGCCTCCACCACACACTCTGAGCACTAGAGCTTGTTTGTTGTACACCTAACACAGTGTCAGGCACAGAGTGGGCACAGGTGCTCAGTGTTTGTGATGCACGAATCCTTGCAGTGGCAAATTGTTAGAGCTGTTGTTAGAGGTTATAAGAGGTTAAGAGAGTGGGACATGACACCAGACTGCCTGGGTTTGAATCCTAGTTCTAACACTTCCTAGCTGTGTGAGTTTGGGCAAGTTACTTAACCTCTCTGTGTCTCACTTTTCTTGTCTGTAAAATGCAGATGGTGGTGGGGTTATCTCATAGAATTGTTACATGCATGAAGTGAGGAAATCTACATCAAATGCTTAGAGCAGAGCCTGGTGAGTTTTGAGGCCTCAGTGCTAACAACAAACAAGGACCATGGGGCCCTATGATGATGCTTCTGCAGTAGAAAGCATCCACATATGTCAGTTTTCTTTTATTCATATTATTTCTCTCTCTACATCTGCTTATTATTCTCTAGGCTGATAATATTGCTTTTTCTTTTCTCCTTCTCTTTCTCTTTCTTTGGTCCACTCCTCTACAACTCTACAACTAAGATGCCAAGTTAGTAACCATTAGAAGTGTGTGTGTGTGTGTGTATGTGTGTGTGTGTGTGTGTGTGTAGAAAGTGTTGTGATTTGGTGGTTTAGTGCTTGCGGTTAAAAACAAAACTGGGCTAAAACACAACATAGGAAATAGATACTAGCCAGTTCCTTAGTTTGGGGTCTTATTTTATTATTATTTACAGTAAATAAGTTCTGTATGTTCCTGAAAGTTGTCATTATGAAATTATTGACTTAATGTGGGTCTCGAGGACAAAAGAGAAAAAAAAAAAAAACCTTCTGGATTTAGTAATTAACATCATATGTGAAATGTAAACATACAAGCAAAAGGAAGAATTGCCTGATAATGTAAACAGAACTTCTGACATGTGGGAAAGTAGATGATTTTGCAGAAAGTTACTAGTTTTATCAAGAGCAACTCAGGCTCAAACTCTAGCCATGTGTCCAATTATGCTAGCAATTTGGTTACATACTTATATTTACAAAATCTTCTTCTTCCTACAAATAAATCACTAAATATTCACTAGGCAAATTTTTCTGAACACCTATTTTGTGCAGACACTGTCTTAGGTGCTATAAAGAAATAAATCATTCGTGAATTTTGTTACTGTTGTTGATGCCGATGACACTACCGTGGTTATTACCTATTGCGGTCTCTTATTGAGAGCCAGCTCCATCACAGAGTCTGTGCTGAGTACTTTTTATGCACAATGTCACTTAATTCTCACAACCATCTGTGAACTAGTGGGCTACTCCCATTTGAGGGAAGGAGGCTCAGCCAGGTTAAGTAGCTTGCTAAGCCTTGTTTTAAAACTGCCTAGGTTAAAGGTTAAACAAATTCAAGAAATTGAGGCAGAATCTGAACCCCAAACCCAGCTCTTGCCATTATACTATATTGTGCTCCAAGACAAGCTGTTGAGTCATAAACGAATGAAAACTTAAATGCATGATGGTGCAAAAGGTGGCACAAAGCAGTCAGTATAAGATTCTCTCCCAAATGTGTGGACCAGACAAGGGTTATAAATTCAGCAAGATGGATGTCCTCGAGAAGATGGGCCCAGATTGCAAATGCTTTCATTTACCCAGAGGAATGTAGGGAGGGGCTCTTTAAACCTTTCTTTTTAGAAAAGTATAAACCCAAGCTGGTAGATAACTGCTAAATATTGCTACTTCTGCATGATGTAATGTGCATCAAATTTTGGAATAATCATCTAAGATGATGGTTAAAAATATGGATTCTGCTGTATTGCTTCTTCTACCCCTCCCTGCAGCTCCCCTCCACCCATACCTCCCCAGATACAGGTTCCCATTCAATAGCCTGGGACTCTGCATTTTAACAAGCACTCCAACCAGTTTGTCTACTGGTAGTCTCTGGACCTCACCTGGGTAAACCCTGCTTTGCGTCTCCAGCTTTTATGTCATTCACATCTCATTCTACTAATATATAAAAAAACATCATTACAAAAACCAAAAATATAAATTTAAAGACATGAGAGTTAAAAAACAGCAGCTTACATATTTTCTCTTCATAGTCCAAAAAAGGATGCACCAGGATTTGGTGAGGCTCTGGCCTTGTCCTCAAAGACCCACCCCCTGAATGGTGCAAATGGTTAATGGGCTCAGCTGATAACTGAAAGGTTTGTGGTTCAAGTCTACCCAGAGATGCCTCAAAAGAAAGGCCTGGTGACATACTTCCAAAAAATCAGCCACTGAAAATCCTGTGGAGTACAGTTCTACTCTGACACACATGGGGATGCCATGAGTTGGAATTTTCTCAAAGGCAACTGGTTACTGGTTACTGGCATCAAACTTTGGAATAATCATCTAAGATGATGGTTAAAAATATGGATTCTGCTGTATTGCTTCTTCTACCCCTCCTTGCATCTCGCCTCCACCCATACCTCCCCAGATCCAGGAGGTTGGGTGGGTTCTGTACTGAGTCAGTGCTCAGCCTCATTCTCCCATGGTCACCACAATTGTTCCTTGGACAAGATGGCCAATCAATCCCTGTAGAGAAGTCAGAGCAGACCAGGTCTGCAGGTGCTGCCGTGGAAAATTTATGCAACCCGATCATCCATGGTGAAGTGGTGACCTCGACAAAATATTAATTTTGCCATGCCGTGGCAACCCCACTTCAGGTGTAGGGAAACAGACTGTCATTCGTGACATATTCATGATGTATTCAGAAGATCTCCTTGGGTGGAAATTGAAATACAGCATGAAGTCCAAGTTGTCATTCATTTCTGCTTTTATACAAGGATTGAAAACTCAAGTAGGAAGTGTTAAGCATTGTGTCAATGATTTCAATTTTGAGAAAAGGTCAAAATTTGTGAGTAATCTAAACATGAGTAGTTGAAAAAAAAAAAAAACTTAAAAAGTTACTAACACTTCCAACCCAAATAGAATATAAAATGTTATTTCAGTTCAGGGATAAAAAAAAAAAAGGATTGCCCCAAAAGTCTGTCATTTGTTAAATAACATTTTTATACTTCTAGTTATTTAATCAAACATTGATTGAAAACCTAATGTGCCAGGGACTGTGCTAGGTGCTAGGAATAAAAAGATGAATAAGATGTGCTCCCTACCTCCTAAGACAGGAACACAGGTGAGCAATTACTGAGAACAGAAATTCAAAAAACACTACAATGGAAGCTTGGGAAAAAAATACTATGAGGGCCTCTAAAAAGGAGGTAAGTTTTGCATAGGGATGGGTGGGGGGGGATATGCAAAAACTAGAAGGCTTCAAAGTAACATAACATGGTGACATTTACAGTGGGTTTTGGAGGATAAAAGTGGTTGAAGTGATCAACTGCTAACCGAAAGGTCAGTGGTTCGAAACCAGCAGTGGTTCCACAGGAGAAAGATGTGGCCGTCTTCTTCCGTGGCGATTTATAGCCTTGGAAATCCTATGGGGTTGCTATGAGTCAGAATCAACTCAATGGCCATGGGTTTTTGGTTTCGGAGGATAAATAGTTTACTTGACAGAGAAGAGAGGAAAGACAACTCTAGACAGAGGGATGAGCTACAGCAGGAAGACTACAGAGATGGAGAAGGGAAGGTGGCCCAGGTCCTCACCATCGGGAAACCAAGGAAAGAGCAGAGGGAAAGGAACCTGCACAGGAAATTGAGAAGGTGTAGTAGGAGAAGTAGGAGGGAAGCCACGTGTCCCAGAGGCAAGGACAAGACTAGAAGAGGTCATAGTCAACACTGTCAAATGCTATCACAGATGAAATGAGCTGAATTTGGGCCACAGAAATCATTGAGAATCTTGGCCAAGGTCATTCACTATGGCGCTGGGCATAACAGGGAGACAGAATAGAGTGGTTTGCAGGGGGAATGGTCGGTGATGAAATGAACAAATGAACATTCACAGTTCTTTCGAGAAGGTTGGCCAGGAGGGGAAAAGAAAGATGGAAGAATAGCTGGAAGGAAATGTGGGGTCCAGAGGAGAACTGGTGTTCCTATTATTTTAAGATGAGAAGAACCCGGGGGCATAATTAAATGATAGTGGGAAATACTCCATAGGAGGGGAGTGTAGTGAGGTCATTGGGAGGGCAGGGCGGGATGACAGCAGAGCCCCAGACTGCAGGGGACAGGCCACCTCTTCTTCTGAGACAGGAGGGCAGGACAAGAGGAGAAAGAAGTAGATGTTGAAGCAGATACTTGTGCAGAGCTGGTGGTGAGAGGCAAGGGAGTTATTTCTTCTGTGAGGGCAAAGTTGTCTCCTGAGTGTGAGGTGTGCGTGTGTGTGTGTGTGTGTGCACAAGTGTATGTGCATGTGTGTGTACACACATTTGTCTATGCTGGTGGTTGGAGATTTGAGGAGAACGGAGAGAGACATCTTGCAAATGTGTCTGGGGATATCTGTAGACTCCCAGGCTAGATGAGGGCTCATGTCCCTCTTCTGCTCTTTCCTGGTCCCAGACCACAGAGTCATCTGACTTCTTCACACCCTCACTTAGAAGACATGAGTATGTGTGCGTGTGTGTACGTATGTTGTTCTGCAGGCCGGGCTTCTGCTTTCTTCCAGCCCCCAGCAGAGTTCAGTCATGTAGAACATGCTCAATAAGTAACTCTTGGTTGACAGAAAGATCTTTCAACTCATCATGCCCCTGCTTTAATCATTCCCCCTCTAAAGGGGAAATGCAACTATAACTCTAGCACAACCCTGCCCTGGACAGAGAGAGCTGAAATCAGGCCAGTGCTTTTAGTGGGAACACATATTATAATAAAGAAGGAATAATACCTGGTCTGAACAGAGATTGGCTAAATGTGATGTCATTGAATGAAAACCTTTTAAAATGACAAATTTTTACGTTTTATTACCTATCTCCTCTCCACTGACACACACACACGTACACACACACATGCACACACCCACACATGCGCACACACATAATCCAAGCCCAAAACTCTTTTGGCATCTAGATGGCTGGAAGCCTGCTTGTTCTGTGATGTGGGGATGCGGGAGCCATAGATAGGGGAAGGGTTAAGTAAGGCTCTCTAGTAATGCTTCCATTTGTTCTTTGAGGAGTAACAAAGAGCGGAAGCACAGCCTTTGTGGAAGGAAATTCCCATGCCCTACTTCGGACATTCACAACCTGCCCTGTGAACCCCTGAGGGGTGTCTGATAATAAACACGTGCAAACAAAACAATCCATAAAGGCATTTTTACTAACATTCTCGCATTTTCACCAAAGGGCCAGAACGCCTTTTCCTGCATCTGTGGACCTGGAGGGGGCCTGGACGTTCACCTGCTGGCAGAGCCCATCAATCCTGTCCCTGCTAGGGGCTAGAGTTTGTACGTGCAGGTCCCCCATGCCTCTTGGGTCTTTGATTGTGCAGGGAATGGGGGGCGGGGGTCAGGGGACAACTGGATTGCAGATCACAGACCCAGCACAGGGTGTGTGCAGGCTGATGTCTGGAGACCTGATACTCACCGGTTCCGACCTGACGTTCTGCTCTCATCCCACCCTACCCTCCCAATGACCTCACTGTACTCCCCTCCTATGAAGTATTTCCCACTATCATTTAATTATGGTCCCCGGTTCTTCTCATCTTAAAATAACAGGAACACCAGTTCTTCTCTGGACCCCACATTTCCTTCCAGCTATTCTTCCGTCTTTCTTTTCCCCTCCTGGCCAACCTTCTTGAAAGAACTGTGAATGTTCATTTGTTCATTTCGTCACCGACCATTCCCCCTGAGCATTACAGCCTGAGTAATAATGCAGTTTTCTCCCCTAGGGATGATGAGAGCTTGACAAAGGCATGAAAAACTCAACTATACTGTGTAAAAATTAAATCACAAACTGGGTTTGTTTGTTTTTGTTTCTGCAACAAGAACAACAAAACTGGGGGCTTGACGGTAGTTTTCTTTTTTTTTTTAATAGGAATTTATTGCAAGGAGCTCGAAGCATATTAGGACCAAAATGCAAAATCTTAAGTAAAAGTCTAGTCTGGGTCAGTATGTTTGTAATATTATAACTTATTTATCCCAAAAATATCTGGCTGATAGGAGGTGGGCTCTGTTCGATCCTTTTGGTAGATAAATAAATCCGGGATCAGAAACCGGACTAGGATAATAGCGAAGTTCTGGATGGTCCAGGTGATACCTGCTCTCATGCGTGTATGCGGGTGTGTGTTCTGAACTGCATGTACTTGGCATTTTTACTTTTCCTTACAGTGATATTCTTAACAAGCCCTTTATTAATTGCAATCCCTGAGTGGTGCAGTTAACACGCTCAGCTGCTAACCAAAAGGTTGGCATTTTGAGAGCACCCAGAGATACCTCAAAAGAAAGGCCTGGCAATGTACTTCCCAAAAATCAGTCACTGAAAACCCCATGCAGCACAGTTCTGCTCTGACACACAGAGGGTCGCCATGAGTTAAAAGCAACTGGATGGTAACTGGTTTTTACTGGTTTATTGATTGCAAACCAAGCCAGGATGCTTACATGCTACCCTCTTTCAGGACTAAGCCAGAATCCACTTCAAAGTTTGGATCCTGGACTACAAATAGAAAGATGAGCCTTTATTTTTGAAATGCCAGTACTGGTTTCTGGGATATTTTTAGATGAAATCATCATACATGTTAACTCATTTGCATCTGCCCAGAGCTGGAGGGCAACCTCCATCTTGACCTCCACACCCTGGACCACGGAGACAGAGGTGATGACAGGTCCCAGGTGTCAGTCTAGTCAGGGTTACCATGAGCCCTCAGCTCTGCCTCCCTCTTCCCTTTGTACTGTAACAATGTGCGGAAACTCGGCCTTGTTGGCGGAAATTCCCAGGGCCAGAGTTTGGACATTAGATAGTTGCTTTGCTATGTTGGGAGGTCTATGTGTACCTAAAAATAAACCTACTGGTTTGCACAGGTTTCTGTAATTTTGCCCTGCACAGTTGATTATATTTCAAAGGAATTAAAAAAAATTTTTTTTTTAAAAAGAAGCCTATGTAAATTCAGATAAAAAAATATATCAGGGCTTGGTTTTGATTTGACAAAAAGTAGCATTTGCCAACATCCATTTCTGTGGAAAGGATTGCTTCTTTGTACATAAGGATTTTGAAGCAAGATCAAAGAAAGCTAAAGCATGCTTCGATGTTGCACATACATCTGCAAAGAAAATGTGAGGGCCCCAAACCACCAGGCCAACTAGTTTTTCAAACATCAGTCAGTTCTCCAGAGCCCCTGCGAGAGAAAAGTATTAGCAGAGAACCCTGGGGCAGCCTGGAGTAGTGGATGGTATCTGTAGGGCCCACCTAAGCTACAGTCCCCTTTCCTTCTGTAAGTCTCCAGGTCAGCTGGCCGAGAGGTCATTATTTAGGAGCCTTGGTTGTGCAGTGGTTAAGCATTCGGCTGCTAACCAAAAGGTTGGTAGTTTGAATCCACCAGCCGCTCCGCAGAAGACAGATATGGTAGTCTGCTTCCCTAAAGATATACAGCCTTGGGAATCCCATGGGGCAGTTCCACTCTGGCCTATAGTGTCGCTGTGAGTCAGAATCAACTCAACCGCAATGGGTTTGGTTTCTGGTTTCTGATCACTTTACAGAAAAAGAAAGATATGTGGAAGGCAATGGCTGGTGAACTTCACTCAGAGCAGGCAGAAAGCTCCAGCCAGCTCTCCTTCCGCCGGAAGTCAAGATCACACTCACAGTCCCTGCGATGCAGGGCATGGGAGCACCATTTATTTTGCACCTTTTCTTTATTATATGTCTGAAGTGGCTAAGACTACATGTCGATGTTGTGGTGTTTCATATTACAGAAACAGCACAGATCTGGGATGGATCTCTGAGAGTTGCTGCTACTTGCCTGACTCGTTTGTCTGAAAATGTACCAAAATGTGGCAGTTTCCCATCAAATAGGAATGTGTCTGCAGCACTAGAAGTGACCCACAATCTAGTTAAAGAAGAACCCAAGAAGAGTGGTTTGGAGTAACTTATCCCCCCTCATTGTTCTTGTTTTTTTTTTTTTTTTGCTTTTTCCCGGAAGTCCAACCTAACGCTACTGTTATTGCAAAGACAATATTTTAAAATTATTGTAGCAAAATGTCAGCTATGGTCACTCTCCAGTCTGATAATTTTTTCTGGAGACTTGGATTAGAACACTTACATCATGAGGCCCAAGGTAACTGTGAGTGCAGAGGAAGCCGGGAGGTTATCATCTGGGCTCTACCCAACACAGGCATCCCTTTGGGAACACCCTGGCCACTGATCTTCCAGAGTGCTGGAATGCTGCCCAGAACAGGGTGTTCCCCATGCCACAGGCTGCTCACCCACTGCTACACAATTCTTATGGTGGGTAAATCCTTCTGCACATTGAGCTGAAACCTGTTACCCTATAATTTCCACTCACTAATCCTCAATTGGCCTTCTCTTTTCCCACACAGAAAAAAAAAAAAAAAAAACAAAACCCACCAAACCCCATTAGCATCAAGTCAATTTTGACTTATGGCATCCCCACGTTTTTTTGCACTTTTTATTATTATTGTGTGTGTGTGTGTATACCTTATAAAGTAGAGCTCCTCTAGGGTTTTCTTGGGTGTAATCTTTATGGAAGCAGATCACTGGATCTTCCTTCCACGGCACCTCTGGTTGGGTTTGAACTGCCAACCTTTAGATTAGTGATCAAGTGCAAACTGTTTGTGCCACTCAGGGACCTACTTCTCACGTAGAGCAATCTTTAAATATTTGAAGACATCCTGCTTACTTCAAAAGGCCCCCTGGGGGAATGCAACAGAGAATCCCCAAGAACAGGAGAACAGTGGGATGCAGACCTCAAATTCTTGTAAAAAGACCAGACTTAATGGTCTGACTGAAACTAGAAGGACCCCGGAAGTCATGGTCCCTGGACCTTCTGTTAGCCCAAGACTGGAGCCATTCCCAAAGCCAATTCTTCAGACAGGGATTGGACTGGACTATTTTTTTTATAGGATAGAAAATGATACTGGTGAGGAGTGAGTTTCTTGGCTCAAGTAGACACAGGAGCCTATGTGGACATCTCCTGTCTGGAGAGGAGATGAGACGGCAGAGGGGGACAGGAGCTGGCTGAATGGACATGGAGAATACAGGGTGGGGAGGAGGAGTGTTTTTTCTCATTAGGGGGAGAGTAGCTAGGAGTACATAGCAAGGTGTATATAAATTTTTGTATGAGAGACTGACTTGATGTGTAAACTTTCACTTAATGCACAATAAAAAAAATTATTCATTTATTTATTCATATAAAAAAAAAGGCCCCCTGGCTCCATCAACTATCCTATAAATAATAATTTTCTCATTTTCACCATCTTGACCAACCTCCTCTTTCAAAATCGAGCATATTTTTGAGACAATATATAGGCACTTTAGCTAAGTAATCTTCTCTACAACTTTGTGTGCTAGGTATTATCCACATTTTCAGATATAAAACTAAGACTCAGCAAGATACAATTACTTGTTCAAGGAAGTGACAGATAGGGGCTTCAAAACCAGGTTTGCCTCTTTTTAGCCTCTGAGTAATTGATTAAAAAAGAACTGTTGATCCAGATTTAGCCAATGTTAATTTCAGATGCAGCAGGGATCTGTGGCAGGCCACTAGAGACCTCTCCTCCCGTTTAAGATCCCTTTTGTGTTACAACTTGTGCTTATTAATGAAGATTAATGTTAGTTTGAGGAGCTAGGAAATGACCAGTAGAAAACACCTCAGCTGCTGAAAGGCAGCTGTAGACAAGGTGGGCGTGCAGGAAGTACAGAGGCAAATAGACACGGGAGCAGCCGGAAGCAAGAAGGAATCCAGAACGCGCGGGAGTGATTTCATTTAGAAGCTGTGAACAATGGAGAGGAAGACAAGTAGGCTCAAGAGAGAAAGAGTGGGTCCTTGACCATGCCTACGTGGTTTGCTTCAGCCTAAGTCTGGTGGTTGTGTCTGGAAAACAAATGTTGTCAGCTGCTATTAAGTAGACCCTCAACTTATGGTGGCCCATGTGCAGTAGGATTGGGCCATTGTGACCCACAGGACTTTCACTGGCTGATTTTTCAGACATAGATCACCAAGTCTTTTTTCCTGGTCTGTCTTAGTCTGGAAGCTCTGCTGAAAGCTGTTCAGCAGCATAGCCGCATGCAAGCCTACACTGACAGACGGTTGGTGGGTGTGCATGAGGTAAGCTGGTCAGGAATCAAACCCAGGTCTCCTGCATAGAAGGAGAGAATTCTATTACTGAACCACCGCTCTCCCTGGAGAACAAATAGAAAGCTTTTTTGCTTTTGCATTTTTCTCCCAGTTGTCCATGCATACCTCAGGAGTGCAAAGCTTGGGGCAAATGGTACTGCGCCTGCCCCAGCATTTGTTTCTAGGCAGGGGCAGACTATCCAATAGGCAAGGTAAGCACGTGCTTGCCTTGCTTACCAGATTATCCGTAGTGAAAGATTTCACATTTTTTCACCACATCAAATATTCTGCTTCAAGATGTGACTAGCATCTGTCTCTCCCCCAACCCCACGGCACCTTCCTACAGAATCAAAGCCCTTTCCAAATTTACAGTCCTTGACAGAGGCAAGTGTGGAATTGTTCACTGCAAGAATCAGTAAGTAAGCACAAGTGAAGCCATGCTTACCTGGTTTACTGGGTTACCTGCCCCTGTTTCTAGGTGATACCTGGTGAAGACACAAATCTTTAGGTGGAAAAGGAAACAGTGAAGGTCCGTATAAGGGGCTGGCTGTATGTTTATAGGCTTCTAGTTTTTTCCTGCACTTCTTGGTGGAGCTATTTTCTTCTCTCCTACTGGCTGCTTTCCCAAAGCACAGATGTGTGTGTGAGGATGCTGCTGCCTCCCTCCCAACTGCCCTACTTCACACGAGCTCTACACCAACAACCAGGGCCGAATGGATTCCTCTAAGCTGCAGATCACTGCTCCCTAGGGGCATTGCCACACCGTGTTTTACGGAAGGTGCCAAAGAACAACGCTGAAGTCTATGGCTGAGAATATGGACATAGTCATGAAAGCACTCCTTTAAGGTCTCTTTTCCAGCTGGATACAGAGAACTACAGACCACTGCCCTTCAAATAATCATGTAGCAGGAGAGAATGTGAGTGTCAGAGGCCCCAGATACTGTCTTCTCTGTATACTCTACGAAGGCAGGGGCATGTCATCCCTGCAGGTTTCTGTCTTGTTCACCACTTGAGAAAATCAAGGTTCAGAGAAGATGTGATCCTCCCCAAGGTCACGTTGCAAATGAGTTGCAGGTTCAGGTCTAAACTTAGGGTCCCAAATTATAGTCCGGCTTCTTTCTACTAAATCACAGTGCCTTCAAACTCCCAATGCCTTTATTCAGATGTGCCAACATTTACTAGGGGTCAGGCTTCTCTCAGTTTCCCTTAATGGTTTTGTAGGCAGCGGCAGGGTAGAGGATGGTAAAAAGTAAGTCCTCAAGATGGGGACATGCATGGAGACAGGACTAACGTCTTTGTCCTTTACTGATGTATACTTAGTATGGAGCACAGTGCCTGGAATGTGAGAGGTGTTCAGTACATATTTGCTGAAAAATGAGTAAGTCTCTGAATTGGAGTGGTGGAGAATGAGGGGCACTCATAGGGAAACACCTAATGGAAGAGGCTTCCACAAAGGCATACAAAAATAGATGCTAAAAGACTTGGCACATAGTTGTTGTTGCTGTTGTTGTTGGGTGCTGTCAAATCGGTTCCGACTCATAGGGACCCCATGTGACACAGCAGGACTGTCTCATAGGGTTTTCTAGGCTGTAATCTTTATGGAAGCAGATCACCAGGTCTTTCTCCTGCAGGGTGGCTGGTGAGTTGGAACCACTGACCTTTTGGTTACCAGCAGAGCACTTAACAGTTGCTTGTAGTAGGCACTCAAAATATGTAGCGAATAAATGAGTCCAGCAAGGCCTCAGAAAGAAGGGTGTGGGAAAATGTTATACAGGTTGGCAATCTCCTTGGTATCTACCAGGAAAACCTTAAATTTAACTAAAGGGCTCGACTTGGTAGCTATCTTGGGTTCTTCAAACAATGTATACATTTCATTCATCAATTCAACAAATATCGTTTGAGCACAAGCTATGTGCCATTGTTCCAAGTACTATGGATTCAGAAAAAAAGACAAATAACTTCTCAAGGATGGAAGTAACATAGCAGTCATCATTCGATGTGCCAAGTGCTATGAGAGAAGCATTTCACGGAGCAGCATAAAAATCACAGGCTTGAGGGGCACTTAGTAGGAGGTGGGCTGGACGAGGGGGAAGGAAGGGCAACAAGTCAGAGTGAAATGGGTAACTGGGTAGAGAAGATGAGTGAAAGTATCCCAGGGAGCGAGAACAGCACACATAGACATAGGTGGGCTTTAGAGCTGAATGGAAAGATAAGGACCAAACCTTGAAGGTCTTCTCTACTTTCCTTAAGCCAGTGCTTCTCAAACTTTAATGTGCAAGTGAATCATCCAGGGACCTGGTTAAAATGCAGATTCAGTAAGTCTGGGGAGCGGATCGAGAATTTGCATCTCTAACAAGCTCCCAGTGGCCCTGGTGGTGCAGTGGTTAAGAGCTCAGGCTGCTAGCCAAAAGGTCGGCAGTATGACTCCACCAGCTGCTCCTTGGAAACCCTATAGGGCAGTTCTACTCTGTCCTTTAGGGTTGCTATGAGTAGGATTCTGCTCGGCGGCAATGGGTTTGGTTTGGTTTCTTGGTAACAAGCTGCCAGGGACTTTAAACAGCAAGGCTGAAGCAATGGGGTGCCACTGAAATAGTCATTGTGGAGAGTTACGTTACCAGAATTACATTTTCCCAAGCACCCTGTGGCAGGAAATGGAGGGTAGAATGGAGAGAAACTTTGCCGAGGTAAAATATGTAAGGGGCAAAAATTATGAGCATCAGAAAGAAATAAGCCAGGAAAGAACAGTAAATCCTCAATAACCAAAAAAAAAAAAAAAAAAAAAAAACCATTGCCATCGAGTCGATTCCAACTCACAGAGACCCTATAGGACAGAGTAGAACTGCCCCATAGAGTTTCCAAGGAGCATCTGGTGGATTCGAACTGCTGACCTTTTGGTTAGCAGCCATAGCTCTTAACCACTATGCCACCAGGGTTTCCAAATGCTCGGTAAATAGGTATAAATTAGCTGAGATTCCACGAAGTCAATATAAAATATTTCTCCTGGAGCAAAGACTGGCTGAAGACAAAATGAAATAATAGGAACATAAAAAAAAAAAAAAGACTGGCTGAAGACAAAATGAAATAATAGGAACATAAGAGGCAAAAAAAAAAAAAACAGAGAAATACGTGGTGTTATTTGATTAAGGGAAACCCTGGTGGCGTAGTGGTTAAGAGCTATGGCTGCTAACCAAAAGGTCAGCAGTTCAAATCCACCAGGCGCTCCCTGGAAACTCTATGGGGCAGTTCTACTTTGTCCTACAGGGTTGCTATGAGTTGGAATCGACTCGACAGCAACCGATTTGGTATTTTTTTTGTTGGGGGGGGCGGGTATTTGATTAAGCCTTGGTCCCTCTCCTGGTCTCAGTTGACACCACAGTACATTATCCTGAAACCCAGCAGTGACTGACAAAAGCAGCCAGGTAAGGGATGGGCATCTCCCCTTAGACGACTGCCAGACAAGAGTAAATCAGGTCAGCCGCTCAGCTGTCACTTGGCACACATTGTCACTACTTGCATTTAATTTCAGGGAACCTCATGAACAGTAACTGTTTCATAGCAAAGTCTTGAAAATAACATGGAAGCCACCCAGATCCCTGAACAAAGTGCTTGTTCTCTTACAACTCACAAGTCCCCTAAACTAGAAAGCCCTGTTGCTATTTCTGTTAGACAATTCCATCAACCCTAGGAATCTTTAGCTGGAAGAAAACTAAAAATAAACCACCACAACAACAAATCTCATGGGAGGGGTCTGTGTTGCTGAAGGAAAAGGCAGCCGGTAAACTTTTTTCCTTAATATAGAAGCCGAAAAAATACTACTTCTAATAAAATTTGCCCTCCTACAGAAGCAAGAATTGACTTCATGTTCTATGTATTACGTCAGTTGGTCTTCTTTATCCAAAGATGTACAAGGCTCAAAAAACTCAAATCCCATCTCCCGTCTCACTAATTTTCCTCACAGTCTTGTAAGTCAGTAAATCTCAACAAGACACAGGTTGAAAACCTGCAGCCAAGTAGAATCCATATAGACACACACATCTACTTCAAAGCACCTTGATTCACATTCGACAAGCAAAGCAAAAAGAATGCAGGCACCCACCTTTCTCTTCTGTAGTTGGCAGGCTCCTGAAATTCAATCCTTTATGAAGATCTTCCCCAAAAACGTCTTAGGTAAGGCGAATCTTATGTGACGTGAATCCCATTCAATCACACAGCTGAGGGCGGAGGGTTTCACCAGACCTGACTTCAGATCCTCGGGGCTAACACAGGCCTCCAGATCTCAGGGAGCAGAGGAGACCTGCCTTCTGTTCTGTGCTACAGGAAAAGGCTGGGAGATTATGTGTGGCTGGAGGTGGGGGCGGAGGCAGAGGGAAGTGAAGTGATGTGGGAACCACCATAAATACGAGATCCTCTCCACATGATTTCCTGTATTTTGTGCCTGATGCCTCTCTCCAACTCCCTAGAGGAAATAAGAAATCTGCACTTGTCCTTTGGTCACTAGAAAGAAAAGAATAAACATGCTAAGAACCATGAAAACCAGAACAAGCAGGGCAATAGGCAGAGAGCTGATGGACCAGCTTGCTTTATCTTCTACCAAGTACTTTCTTCCTGAAGTTTCTCCAAGTGTTTGACTCTGCAAAAGTCAAGAATGTCCTCACCCACTTCCACTGAACTGAAGCATATTCTGGCTGCAGTCCAGGTGTCATGTTCCAGAGTAGCCAGTGAGAGGCAGCTCAGAACAGGCCCCACAGGTGTCTGTGCTCTAGCCTAGGGGAAGACCCTCTCTGCTTTATCTTTGGATAAGCTCTTCAGCTTTTTCTGTTTCTAATCTTGCAACAGCTCCTGAAGTCCTCAGGTTATTTCACCCTAAATTTAAGAATTATCTGAAGGCTAGGAGTCCTTGGCAGGAACCCTCGTGGTACAATGGTTAAGTGTGCAGCTACCAACTGAAGGATCTGAGGTTGGAACCCACCAGTGGCTCGGCAAGAGAAAAGACCTGGAGACCTGCCCTCACGAAGATTACAGCCTAGGAAACCCTGTAGGGCAGTTCTACTCTGTCCTATAGGGTCGCTGTAAGTCAGAATCAACTTGACAGCACACAATAACAATAACATGAGTCACTGGGTAGTGCAAATGGTTAAGCTCTTGGCTACTAAAAGAAAGGTCAGAGTTTCCAGTCTACCCAGCTGGTGCTTTGAAGGCAAGACCTGGTGATCTACTTCTAAAAGATCACAGCTATTGGAACCCTTTGCAGCACAGTTCTACTCTGACACACATGGGGTCACCATGAATTGGAATCGACTCAACAGAAACTGGAGGAAAGATTAGCTAATACCCAGCAGAAGACAGAGGGACAGACAGTAAGGTCATGGACAGTATCTGTTTCAGTATTATATCCCTCAGACCTAGGACCTGGCAGGGCATGACTTGTGTAAGTTTAGTGTTAGTAGGAGTCAAAACCCGTTGCCGTCAAGTCAATCCCAACTCATATAGTAGGAGTAAAACCCCACCCAGTATTTATTAATTACAGTTATCACCTTTTGGGAAAGGGAAAATATATGGCTCAGAGGAAAACATATGATGGTTGTTATGTTTTACAGTTTAAACTCTGGCAAACAATGTAAAGCAATTTCACAGGCAATATTGTAGTGTTGTTGTTCATGATTAAGATGCCATGGTTCGTCATGTGCTGTTCCCCTCCATTCCAACAGAGACTGTATTATGAGTAGGCAATAAACTCTGTTCAGCAAATGAAGTCTTAAGTACGTTACAAGAATGAGGACTAAAGTTAGAAAGGATGAAGAAAAATGGAAAGTGGTTATAGGTGAGGAGAGAGAATGAGAACGAGAGACAGAGAGAGAGAGAAAGAGAAAAGGATGCTAAATTAGAGCGTAGGGAGGAAAGGAGGAACGTGGGAGGAAGAAAAAGAGAAGAGTCTTAGAAGGGAGAGATGGGAAGAAGTACAAAGTTAGAGCAAAGATTAGAAAACGGTGGGCTGGGGGCAGAGAAAGGAAAGCCACCATCCTGGTCATCTAGTGCCGCTATAACAAATATCACAAGCAGATGGCTTTAACAAAGAGAAGTTTATTTTCTCAGAGCCCAGTAGGCTAGAAGTCCGAATTCAGGTGCTGGCTCCAGGGGAAGGCTTTCTCTCTCTGTCAGCTCTGGAGGAAGGTCCTCGTCATCAGTCTTCTATTGCTCTGAGAGCATCTCAGTGCAGGAACCTCAGGTCCAAAGGACGTGCTCTGCTCCTGGCACTACTTTCTTGGTGGTATGAGGTCCCCATGTCTCTCTGCTTGCTTATCTCTTTTATATCTCAAAAGAGATTGGCTTAAGACACTATCAAATATTGTAGACCTCTTCGATGTAACTGCCACTAATCCATTTCATTACATCATAGTGATAGGATTTACAACACACAGGGAAATCACATCGGATGACAAAATGGTAGACAATCACACAATACTGGGAGTCATGACCGAGCCAAGTTGATAGATATTTTGAGGGGACACAATTCTATCCATGACAGCCACTATTTGCAATCAGCGTTTCATTTGGAAGCGGCACTCCAAAGACAGGCTCTGTGTTTCTACCTGACTTCCAGCACTTTTCTTATGCTTACCGATGACTGATCCTGTGTTTTCTACAAGTCTAAAAGCAGAAGCGAGTGTAGGAGCAACAGCACAGTGCTGCTGTTACAACACAGAAACTAACCCCAATGTTTTGCTTGGAGCCTGGAGCATTTTAAAAGCCACTTTGGAGAGCAATTTTACAGTGTCCAGGAGAGTTAAATTTTCCATTTCTGGTCACTGTATTTATTCCAGAGAAATTCTTCTCCAAGCTTTCAAGGAGAAAATGTGAAAATATTCAAATACAACACTGTTGATGATAGTTTAGAATCAAAAGAAACACATGTAACAGTAGGAAAATGGATAACGCAATTTTGGTTTTATTGCAGGATTATGAACTATCTACATGTATCAGTATAAAAGGAAAGTGAAGAAAAAAGTTAGTGAAAAAAAGCAGCTGCAGGAAAGCACACAATGATATATAATGAAAAAATACACAATAGAATGTGTTTGTGGATACATACGTATTTAGGAAAATAGAAACAAAAACATGGGCTGAAAGGATACACACCAAATTCTTGATAGTGATGGTCCCAGGACAGGGAAGGTAGGGAACAGGACTAAGCAGGCATGAACACATTTTTCATTTTATTCTATGTCTCTAATATGGGGGGCGGGGGGGAGGCAAAGTAGCAATATATTAATTCTGAGTGGCATGTAGTACAGATTTTTTTCCCCGTGGTTTAACTTTTTTAGAAAGAAAAAGCAAAGTCATTAAAATATTATTAAAAAAAAATAGAGACATAGACATGTTGAATCACAGATTAAACCCATTCTTTTTTTTCCTCTTACATCCACCCAGGCCAGTGGTAGAAAAACATTGATTTCGGAAGGATTCTAGAGAAGGCTATAATTACCTTCAGTCCTTGATGAAATGACAGTACTATTCCTGGCTCTTCCTTGGATTTGCTGGTTTCCTCCATGTGAAATGAAAACTGTGTCACTGGAGTTCCCTTCAGGATTGGCACTGATGTTTTCTTTCCAGGGTGCCCTGCGTGCAGGGGGCTGTCACTGCCTCCCCTGACACATCTGTATCCTCCACCCACCACGTCTGTTAATGTAGTTCACCGGACAACAAATCAAACCAGTCGCTCTCAAGTCGACTTTGACTCCTGGCGACCCCATGGGTGTCAGAGTAGAGCTGTGCTCCATAGAGTTTCGAAGGGTTGATTTTTCCGGGCCGATTGCCAGGTCTTTCTTTTGCGGCACCTCTGGGTGGACTTGAACCTCCAACCTTTCAGTTAACAGCTGAGTGCATTAACCATTTGCTCCACTCAGGAGCGAATAATCCACAGAGAATGTTTCAAACCTCAGTGAATATATCTGAACATTTCCAAAGACAACTTGTTTTAAAAAATTCCGTGTCTTTGGGAATTTGAAGAAGAGATCATTTTACTTTGATGATATCAAGAGGAACTTGTTTTTAATACTAAACTTAGGCATTCTGCATCAGAGTACAAGTCTTGCTTTTTTTGTTGGTTTGGTGCAGAGTTTTAGCAATAAACAAGTGTGGATTGAGAATGCACTAGAAAAAAAATTCTTTTTTTCTTTAGTTAAAGGATTGGAAGAGGAAGCTGCGGCTTTGTGGGAAATGTCCTTTCTCTAACCTCTGATCTTCATATTAGGCAAGTAATGGCCCTCTTGTCATCTTCACTCCCAGCTTGGCCATTCAACCTCTCAGATGAGGAAGCAAATAAACAAAATGAGATTGTGCCTCTCTAGAGATGAAAATCAAGAAACCAAACTTGTTGCTGCTGAGTCAATTCCAACTCATGGTGACCCCATGTGTTAGAGAATGGAACTGCTCCATAGACTTTTCTTGGCTGTAATCTTTACGAAAGCAGATTGCCAGGCCATTCTTCCACGGTGCTGCTAGGTGGGTTTGAACTGCCAATCTTCAGGTTGGTGGTCCAGTACAAACTGCTTGTGCCACCCAGGGACCTTTCTTTAAGACGAGACCAAGGGAAATCACCTCACTGCCCAGGAGACATCACTGAGATAATGTCATGGGCTCCTGGTGATATAGGTCTTGCAGGGTTTCCACACCCTCAATTGCTCCCATGAGGCATTTCTGCTGCCACACCAACATGTACAATGCTGGGACTAGTTCAATTCTCCACCCTTCCCAGAAGCCCCTGCTGCAGATCCCCTTCCACCTTTCTATGACTCGTGTGCTGCACACACACTGCCTATCAAGAGGCTTCACTCCTTAGATTGTCATTCAAAGCCCCCAGTCCTCCCCAAGCCTGACTCTCCAGCTTAATTCCTCTGCTCCTCTGTATTTGGAAACCCTGGTGGCATAGTGATTAAGAGCTACAGCTGCTAACCAAAAGGTCAGCAGTTCAAATCCACCAGGTGCTCCTTGGAAACTCTATGGGGCAATTCTACTCTGTCCTATAGGGTCACTATGATTTGGAATTGACTTGACAGCAATGGGTTTATTTGGTTTTTTATTTTTGGTTCTATACTTAGCCTTGGCCCCAGCACAAAATTAACTTGCATTCCTTCTTCCACCAAGCCCTTCTGAATAGATTTAATGGCTCTTCTCTAATAAAGGATGCCAGAAATAATTGCTCACATCAAAACAATCCTTAAGCACACATTGTGTCACTTTGGGAGCTCCAAGTACTAAGTTACTAGATGGAGCCTGGTGGTGTAATGGTTAAGAACTCAGCTGCTAACATAAAGATCAGCAGTTCAAATCCACCAGCTGCTCCTTGGAAATCCTACAGGGCAGTTCTACTCTGTCCTATACGGTCACTATGAGTCGGAACTGACTTGCCGGCACCTAACAACAACAAACAAGTTAGTAGATGTATTTAGTAAACACTGAACATCTTAGGAAATGATGTGAGGTACTCCCATCTCTTTTTAAAAACGTAGGGAGAATAGGCTTCTTGAGTGGACTGCACCCTTACACTCAGACTGAAATCACTTCCTTTGGTTTATCACCGTGGAAATGGTCCTAAAGCTAATGTTTCGGGTCATTCCCAGGGGATGACTTTTTGTTCTCTCTGCCTTAATACACTGTCGTTTCTTGTCACAGGAACAGTAATTTTCCCAGCAATGTTCAACCGCATATACGTCAGTGGTCCTATAAGGTTCTAACAGAGTTCACAAATCCCGACTGGAGAATGGGACTTAGCAGACACAACCAGACGGAGTGAACGCAACAGCTTCCAGCATGCAACACGTGTATCTCATGTCTCTTATATACAAAGCAATTGTGCTGCCAAGTATATAATGGTACGGGATATATATATCACCTACAATAAATATGTCTTGATGGTCATAATAAATACCTAAGTTACTGGCTCATGTATGTACTGTACCGTACTTCCTAACATTATGTTAACGTGACCTTTCCCTACTTACAAATAAAAAGTTTGCAATATAACAGTGTATGTTTTGACTTGTGGGGAGCAGTATCAAATCTTGCATATGACAATCTCTTGATGTAGCGTTATCTCTGTTTAATTTTCTTTAGAAAATTTTACCTTGAAGTGCATCATGGCTCCCGAACACAGCAAAGCCATTGCTGGTGATAGCAGCAACAAGAGGCCAAGGAGAAGTATCAGTTTGGAAGTGAACAAAAGGTTATTAGACAACAGGAAGGTGGAAACTAAATGAATGCTATTGCTCTCGCTTTAGGCATGTTAACACAATGTCCAATTTACATAACGTCCTATTTCATAGAATGTATAGTGGACCTTAAACAATGCATGACTGTAATACAACGGTTTGTAATAACAAACAAGCGCTACTTTGTGATGTGTATCAAAACATTATTATTATTATTGTATTATTATGTTAAAGATGTTTTAGTGTGTCTGGAAGTGTTTCTTTAATGTTTTATGCATAGAAAGGTACACTATATACTAAAGCAAACATTTGACTGAATGACGTTAGATATGAACCATACCTAAGTGTTCCGACTTAAATTCACAAATTCGACTTAAAGACAGGTTTAGAAAAGGCACTCATTGGTAATCTGGGGGCTGCCTGTAACTCTGAAAACTGGGTATAAGTATTTCCATATTTGATAGGGAACTAAAGCTCGGAGAGGTTATGAAACTTGCTCCAGGTAACCGAGCTATGTTTTAAGAATATATAGAGTAACATTTTGTCTCTGAGGTAAATACTGATGGATAAATGAAAGACAGAATAACTAAATATCTGAACCAGTGCATTTCTAAAACAATCCAAAACTACCCGTTTAATTGTTCATATGCGAAGAAAAATAGGCACAGAAATAAAACTATGCATAGAATCAATAAGGTTGGATAACAAAAATTTTTATATTGAAGTGTGATGTTTGAGAAAGTACTGGTCTAACTACAGGGGGTTGTTGTTAGATGCTGTTCAGTTGATTTCGACTCATGGTGACCCCACGTGTGCAGAGTAGAACTGCTCCATAAGGTTTTCAAGGCTGTGACCTTTAGGAAGCAGAGTGCTAGGCCTGTCTTCTGAGGTGTGCCTGGGTGGGAGCCAACTGCCAGCCATTCAGCTGGCAGTTGAGTGCTTAACAGTTTGCACCACCTGGGAAATTCCTTCAGTGGCTAGATGGATGTTTTGGGGATATCATTCTAGTTGTAAGGGGGAGAGGGAGAGCTTGCACTAGGGAAGAGGAAGAGGCAGGGAGTGGTGACATTCCTCAATAAGACAATCCCAACAAAGGAAGAGACAAGGGGTGGTGACATTCCTCAATAAGATGGTCCCTACATAGTTAAACTCTAAGCCAAGGAAATGATCTTTGCAGGGGTCTTTGATTTGATAAAGTCCTTAACTTGATAAAGTCCTAACTTGATAAAATCTCTAACTTGGTAATTAAACCTTAAGCCAAGGAAAGTCTTCCTAGGAGGGGTCTTGTCCTGGCTTTTAAATGTTAATAGAGACAGATAAAGAGACAAAAATAGTATAAAACCCTAAGAAAACGACTATGGGGCGCTCAGATTCTTTCTCTACCTGAGTAGTCTGTTTAACGCTTCCTAGTCAAGGGTACTTTTACTACTAACCCTCTGCTTGATAGTAAACCTCTGCTCCTTGGCACTGCTTGTCTCAGTGTTTGAGTCCTTTCCCACACCAAACACAAGAAATTAGAATTTGATCCTAATTTCACTTGAAAATTTTGGCTTTACTTTTCATCGATACCAATGTATCTCCTTACTACTTTTATTTTTTACCAACATGGTGAGTCCCTTTTTGGCTGTTATATGGAACAAACATAAAGAAAAAAATAAAAAAGAAAACAAAAATCCCCACGACTGGACCAATAAGCAACATCATGATAGATGGAGAAAATTTTGAAGTTGTCAAGGATTTCATTTTACTTGGATTCACAATCAACACCCATGGAAGCAGCAGTCAAGAAATCGAATGACACATTGCATTGGGCAAATCTGCTGCAAAAGATTTCTTTAAAGTGTTAAAAAGCAAAGATGTTGTTTTAAGGACTAAGTCGCGTCTGACCCAAACCATGGTGTTTTTAATCGCCTCATATGCATGCGAAAGCTGGACAATGAATACGGAAAACCAAAGAAGAATTGAGCCTTTGAGTTATGGTGTTGGCGAAGAAGGTTGAATATACCATGGACTGCCAAAAGAATGAACAAATCTGTCTTGGAGGAAGCACAGCCAGAATGTTCCTTAGAACCAAGGATGGCAAGACTTCATCTCACATACTTTGGACGTATTATCAGGAGAAACAGTCCCTGGAGAAGGACATCATGCTTGGTAAACTAGAGGGTCGGCGAAAGAGAGGAAGACCCTCAAGTTCGGCGAAAGAGAGGAAGACCCTCAACAAGATGGATTGACACTGGCTACAACAATGGGCTCAAGCATAATAACGATCATGAGCATGGTGCAGGACCAGGCAGTGTTTCATTCTTGTTCTGTCTTACATAGAGTCATTATGAGTTGGAGCCAACTCGATGGCACCTAAAAACAACAATAACATGGAACAAACTTTTGTTGAACATGTCACACGTGGTTTCTTTTGATTTAGAAGAAAGCATTTTCTTTATCATTAAAAAAAAAATATTTCAACCCTTTCGTAAGTGAAATGGCCAAACTTAGATTTTTTTTGGTAAGATTTTCCTAACAGTTCATACCAGATGAACAACAGTTCATTCTAAATAACCAAATAACATGAGTAGCACATCTTCAAAATTAATACTCTGCTGAAGACAATTTGTTCTTTATTTAAAGCAAAATCTAAAATTTTAAATAAATGTTGCTATGTATTTAAAGTGAATTCATCCATTCGCTGTTGTGTCACTTAACTCTGTACACATCTGGTGTCTTGTCTAAATTACATCTAACTGTGGTAACAGCATTCAGCCGACTCTGCCATGCTGTGTCTAAGGAGGGTGGAATGACCACATTTGATACTGGTTTCTTCAATTTTCCATCTTTGAGCAGAATCAGAAAATATCATCTATAGTCTTTGAATTGTTCCATAGAATGACATTCTTAGCCACAAGTTGAGGCCTTGTCTCCTGATAAAAAATTCAAACTCTAGGTTGACTATGACACAGACAATGGGTTTGCATTTTCAGCCAAAATTCTGGCCCATATCGTTTTTTCTTCAGCAACCACCTGAGCACAATTTTTAACAAACTTCTAAGCCAATTCTTAAAGTTGAAAGTTGTTCTTTGAGCTTCTCACGAAAGTCAAATCTCTTTTTTACAAACAGGTGAAAAAATCAATGAAACACTCATAAATTTTGACTTCCTTATTTTCTTTATCTAGCTGTTTTTGATAGTTTGTATGATAAACAGGTGTCCAACATGACTTTTGTCCCTGGTATAATCTAGTTGAACTGAAATACATGACTTAAAATGTTTATATATTAAATTCTCTTATTTTATTGCTCATTAAATGAGTCATTTCTTTTTAAAGCCTCTATCCTAGATAGTGATCCTGTTTCATTATTTTTATCCGTCTTACACGTTTGGCCATTTTAGCATCAAATTTCAAAATCATTTCTACTCAACCTAGAAATTTTCTAGTGTTTTCTGTAAATATTGTACTGTTTTGCCACAAAAACATCATTACACTTGTATAAATATTGAACACATTATTACTCTTTTAAAAATATCACCCCAATGTACTATTTCAGTGATTTTCTGTTTACTCAGTCTTTTTAATCACATCTAATAATTGTTATTTGCTTTTTTACCTTCACGAATGACCTTTCATGTTCTTTTTATTAAGAGCCTAAGAGTTCCTAGTCACAGATATCTTCATTGGCCAAAGCTGGTCTTGAAAATGGATTGTAAAACCCGCAACAATGTGCATTGGGACCCAGTTCAATGTTTATATCCAAAAAAATATGTTAGGAAATCAAAGACTATTCATCATACCATTCAAATTATCAAGGACTAGGTAAAAATTATAAGTTTTCTCAGTGTTGGATCTATTTATTTACAAAGACCAAATACATTGCCTGAGATGCTGGAATTCCAGTCTACTCTAAATGTGTTAATAATGCCCCCACTCCAAATTTAGCCTTTCTTCTACTCTGTCCTGTAGGGTCTCTGTGAGTTGGAATCAACTCGAAGGTAACAGGTTTGTTTTTTGTTTTTTGTAACTAAAAACTAAAAGCATGGCCATATCTCCAGTTCCTTAGGCTGGACACTTAGTTCAGTGTCTGACTAAGTCATTCCTGTCCTTCACCTCATGATAGATGTCAGTAGCCAAGTCCTGACAGTCTTACCTCAGTGTTTCTTCTATTTCCCCTCTGCTTTCCTGTTTCTACTAAAACTTCCCTAGTTCAGGCCATAATTACCTCATGCCTAGCCTTTTAACTGGGCTTCCAAATTGACCTTCCTTCACTGGGGTTCTCCTGCTTTAGTCAAACCACTCATTGGTGCCATAGTCAGTCTCCAAAAACTCAGCCTCATTTTCACTCTTGGATATCCTACACATCCTTCAAAGTCAAGCTCAGCTGCTTTCTCTTCTATGATGCTTTACCTGATCCTCCCAACCAGTAGACTTCTCCCTCTTTCAATCTCCTAGTCTCCTCTGGGAAGAACATTCTTCTTTCTTTGTTGTTGGCTGATCACTTCTTTTATTCCCCTTACTGGACTGTGAGCTTCTTGAGATTAAGGTCTTGGGCTCTGTGTTCTCTGTTTCCCCTGTACTGCTCACATGATACCATGCACACAAGCAGTATCACTAAGAATTGGCTGAATTAAATTAAACAGGAATTTATGAAAGCATTCCATTCTAATCTAAGTGAGCCAGTTTTAATATCCATTCGGATTTAATTTTTCATTTAAATTTTTCTTTTGTTTTGAATATCAAGAAGCATTTGCCTCTGGTAGAACTTACCGTGAGGAATTAAAGGCATCTTTTATTGCCGGCTTCCTATTGTATGTGTGTCTTAGGCTGGGTTCTCTAGAGAAGCATAACTAGTGAAGTGTATAAATATATATAGAGAGAGATTTATATCAAGGAAATGGCTCAAGCGTTATAGAGGCTGGAAAGTCCCAAGTCCATGGGTCAGGCTGGAGGCTTCTCCTGACTCACATAGCTGCAAGGGCTGGTAAATCCAAGATCAGCAGGTCAGACAGCAGACCTCTGGCTCACAGGCCAAATTCCAAGATCGGCAGGTAAGATGGCAGGTAAGCTGCTAGCTCAAGTCCCAAGAACCAGAGATCTGATGAACAGGAGCCAGCTGCAGAATCCAGAGCCAGCAAAAGCCAGTGAGCTTTACCAGAAAGCCCACCTCTACTGAATGCAGGGCACACCCCCAAAGAAACCCCTTTTCAACTGATTGGCTACTCATAGCAGATCTCATCATGGAGGTGATGACGTTATATCAGATCGCATTATGGATGTGATAACGTCATTACACAGCTGCCAAACTACATGAGAACAGCCAAATCACTGAGAATCATGGCCCAGCCAAGTTGACACACGACCTTAACTATCACAATGGGTAATTATTAAAAGTCCAGATTTATGGGCAAACTCATTCTAGCCTAATACATTAGGATAAAGTTTGTTTTTTTTTTAAGAGTTCGGACACAGCAGATAGCAGTAATGACTTGGGTTGTCCTTCCTTCAGCATTTCAAAAAGGGAAAAAGAAACAAATATTAAATTATTATTGATTTACACTAAAAGAGTTCTTCAGTTCTCCAAATCAGAGGGCATTGGTACAAGAACAGTTGATACCTTATAATCCTATCTCATTTAACAGCTCTCATAGTGTTTCTATACTCTAAGATGCTTGAGCATCTGTTACTTAGTCAAGGTAGGTGTTATTAAGCTAATGTTCAGATGCCAAAATAGACCAGTAAATGGGAAAATGGGAACCCATTCAATCAGCATTTTTTGATTGCCTACATGCCAGTTATTAAGCTTGAATTAACCCATGAAATATACTCAAAATTTTCCAAAGATTTATCTTGTTGGAGCTCCCACACACACACAAATCTGATCCTGGACTGGAGAGACCTTAGATATTATCTAGCCCTAGTGTAATAAATAGGTTACTTCTTAGGCTTGCTGAGTCAATTCAATTGGTATCAGCTGTGTATAGCACTTAGTTGGAAAAGATTATAATCCCAAATCAAGGCTAAGTGGGGAAGAGATCAGTCATGGCTGCCAAGGATATAGAGTCCTTGAGTGACACAAAAGGGAAAAACATGGCAATCTTCTTCCGTAAAGATTTACAGCCTTGGAAGCCCTACGGGACAGTTCTACTCTGTCCCATGAGGTTGCTAAGGGTCACTGTGAGTTGGAATTGACTCGATGGCAGTGGGGTTGGAGTGACACAAACTGATAAGAGCTTAGGTTACTAACTGATAGGTTGGTGGTTTGAATCCACCCAGATAAGACTTGGACAACAGGTCTGGCAATCCGCTTCGTAAAGGTCACAGCCATGAAAACCCTATGGAACACTGTTCTACTCTGACACACATGAGTCACCATGAGTCGGAATCAACTTGCTGAAAACTGGTTTGGTTGCCAAGCACATGGGAGTGGGAGGAACAGCTTGTGTGTGCAATATATTTAATGAGCCTAATCTAATTCATCTCTCTTGTTTTATAGGTAGGGAAACTGAACCTCAGAAAGTTGATATGACTGATTTTGAGAAACATTGCTCACTGGGAACAAAGATTGGACTAGGCTCCAGAGCTTTGGGTGTACACAGAAGTGCTGTTTCTAATTCATGATGCTGGTATTCACATATATGATTATACCTGATGCCATGGATGATTAAAATCTCCACTTTGGAGAGACAATGACTCCTAAAGGACATCTATAAGGGTAACGATCTAATTGCTGATTCAGGGAAAAGACCTTTTCAGTTTTCATGGATGTAAAAACACCTGTAGACAAAGGGAAGACTAATGCTCTGTAGGGGTTGGAGCTTGGGGGAATGTATTTGTTTTTAAAACTTCTGCTTGAAAAATCTCAACAGGAGCCACAGCATAAAAGAAGAGATCCTCTCCCTTAGTATGTTTGTTCCTGTTTGTTTAAATGAGAATATGCTATGGTAACTTGGCTGCCAGGTCTGCCTGTATCCACTCTAGGGGACATTCTGTCCTCTGGAAAGAGAAAGGAAAGAACAAAGCTTAAGCCTGGGAAAAGTGGAAGTAATCCCTTTCCCTAAAGCTAATCTCCTTGTAAAGCCATAAATATGACACATTGTTAATGGAGGATAATTAATTCACTCGTAAATATTCTCATTTCACTAAGGTATTTTCCCTATGCTCTCATTTTTTTCCCCAAAATACAGATACCTCCCGATAAAATGTGGGCCACATAATAAAACTGAGCAGGACTTGCCTCAAAAAAGCAAAGATTTTGAGATTTACCAGGACAATTTACCTGAAAAGCAAATGATACTTTTATCTCTTTGTTTCCCTTCCTCTGAAACATTTGTTCTTATTCCTCTAAAACATTAAGGCAAATATTTACCCAACCTATCAGGAAATATGGCTGTGACCAACACAAAATTGATTTTTCTTCATGCATCAGTCTCTAAAAGAATAAGTTATAAAAGAGTAGCTTAAAAAGCATGTTTGAGACTTTGTAAAAATTGGAATGGAATTTTTTTTTTTTTTTCCTACATGACATTTGTTTGAGGGAAAGAGACTTGCTAACCATATGGCATATGATTTTAAATATTCAGTGGAAAATCTTAAGGGCCTACAGTCAATTATTACCTTGTGTGGTTTACACATGACTTCACCACACAAAGTTCTGACATAATACAAAATATTTGCAGAAACAACAGTATAACACACCTGTAAAGGGCAATGGAGCAAAGCAAGAACATTGTAACCTTGAACTGTTCCTCAACAATCTCCCAGAACCTCTGGCTTCAACTCTGTCAGCCTTCATATATTCATCTCCTGGGTCCCTCTCCAAGTCGTTGTTGCAGTGAGCGTAAAGAAGGATGAGTGAGAAATATTTAGGAGGTAAAAAGGAGTTGCAAGTGGACTAGTTGGGAAAGAGTGTGGTCAAGAAGGAGTTGTAAACAATGCCCAAGGTAGCTAGGGGGGCTGAGGAGATGGATGATGAAGCCATCTTCTAAGACAGGGAAAGTAAGAGGATTCTGTTTGGTGTTTAAGAGCAGGAAAGAAGCAAAGGTGCCTGTACTCACTACAAAAGGCTTCCTCCATAGGGTGAGAGGGTGGAAGATGCTAGCAGGAGATCTGGAAATAAGGAGAGATCTTCAGCCCTCTCAGTCAGATTTTAGAAGGCTGTCTACACACACCCTATACCTCATAGTCCACTGCACCGCCTCTTGTGTGTATCCTCTGCTTAGCCAAAGGGATGTTCATAACATATTGAACTATTGAACTTATTCATCAGCAGAAGAATAAATGTAAATGGTTCAGGGGATTCTACCAGCCACCCCAGTAAGTCAGCATAGGGCTCCTATTATGTCAACAATGGGTAGGAGAACCCCAGGATCTGAGCAGGAGAAGATACGCCCCAACCTCTCACTTCAGATGTGCCCATCCCTGGCCCCATCTTGCACCACAATGGCCTTCATGTATAGGGGTATAGACATCTTGGTCAGCATGTCTAAGGTCTACCCAGATACCCTGAAAATGACTGTTACTTGCCACACCTTGCACCTAGGGGTGCACACACCAGTGGTACAGTCCATTCCAATGGGAAAGCCTACATAGGCCTTGAAAACCAGTTCTGGATCCTTGGCAGAGAGTGCCAGGGTCCTGGGTTGCTGGGGAGTATGGGTTGTTGGACTTGTCCCTTTGGCTCTATAAGGAGTGGCTTAGCTGGAGGGTCACCTCTCTCTGCACTGTCTCATTCTGAAAATGAGAGTCTGAAATATTTTCAATTTGAACCTGGCCTTCCAGGCCATCATGAAAGTCGATTGGTCAAGGAAGATGGATGTAAAACGTTTAACTTAACAGTCTGTTTGTTTGGTTTACAACTTTAATAAAATATATAGACTTATGGCATGTGAGTGTCTATTTGTCTTCTTGACCCATTTTCTACAAATATCATGGGTAGGGTCTGAAGAAAGGAGACTTGACTCCAACTTTTCCTCTGATGGGCTCAATTCTGGTGTTTCATGCAATGAGAGTCTCACCACACTGAGTATGTTTCTAGGATTAAGAGATGACATTAACCTTATCACACAGTCCCCAAATGCAAGTCATCTTCATCATACCAACTAGGACACAGCCACCGTTTCTAACCGTGACAAAACACTGTTCATGTTGGACTAACTGAATGACAATATGTCAGTCTCTTATCTGGCCTGTAAGTGTGGACATCCGCGCTATTATCTAAGTCTTATTAAGAGATTTTTCAAGGGTAAGTTTATCTATATGTCATTTTTGTTTGGTTCATATGTACGTGCTGGTCAAAAGGGCTACCAGACATTCTGGCAAAAGTAGTACCTGTGCTGGTCATTGAAGTGTGAAGGGAAAAAACACAGGGGATATGATTTGGGTATGATCTTAACTGGAAGGAAAAGAAAGGATGTGGGATAATTGAGGCATTGTATTCTTTTGCTGAAGAAAGCAAAAGGACATTAAAAAGACAGGAAAGAAAGAAAAGACTAAAATAGATGTAGAAGGAGACTCTTAAACTTGTTTTTGAAAGTAGAGCAGCTAAAGCAAATGGAAAAAATGAGGCAGCAAAAGAGCTGAAGAGAAGATTTCTAAGGGCAGCTGAAGAAGACAGAGTAAAGTATTACAATGAAATGTGCAAACACCTGGAGTTAGATGCAGTGCTGGAAACGCTCCCTCATTTAGGCCAACCGACTGGAAGAGATCCATATTTGTACCACTGCAAAGCAAAGTGGTCCAACAGAATGCAGAAGTGATCAAACCATATCATTAATATCACATGCAAGTAAAATTTTGCTGATGATCATTCAAAATGGTTGCAGGAGTACCTTGACAGGGAACTACCAGAAATTGAAGCCGGTGTCAGAAGAGGATGTGGAATGAAGGATATAATTGTTGGTATCAGATGGATCTTGGCTGAAAGCTGAGAATGCCAGAAGGATGTATACCTGTGTTTTCTTGACTATGCAAAGGTATTTGACTGTGTGGATCATAACAAGCAATGGATAACTTTTGCAAAAAGTGGGAATTTCAGAACCCTTAATTGTGCTCATAAGGAACCTGTACATAGATGAAGAGGCAGCCATTTGAACAGAACAAGGAGGTACTGCCTGGTTTAAAGTCAGGCAAGTTGTGCCTCAGAGTTGTATCCTTTCACCATACTTATTAAATCTGTATGCTGAGCAAATGATCCTTGGAGCTGGACTACATGAAGAAGAATGTGGTGTCAGGAGTGGAGGAAGACTCATTAAAAACCTGTAATATGCAGATGACACAACCTTGTTTGCTGAAAATGAAGAGGATTTGAAGCACTTAGAGATGAAAATCAAAGACTACAGTCTTCTGTATGGATTGCACCTCAACATAAAGAAAACAAAAATCCTCACAACTGCACCAATAAATGATATCATGATAAATGGAGAAAATATTGAAGTTGTCAAGGATTTCACTTTACTTAGATGCATAATCAATGCCCATGAAAGCAGCAGTCAAGAAATCAAATGATGTATTGCATCCGACAAATCTGCTGCAAAAGACTTCTTTGAAGTGTTAAAAAGTAAAGATCTCATTTGGAGGACGAAGGTGTGCCTGACCCAAGCCATGGTATTTACAATGGCCTCATACACATGCCAAAGCTGGACAATGAATAAGGAAGACTGAAGAAGAATTGATGCCTTTGAATTAGAGCATTGGCAAAGAACGTTGAATATACTATGTGGGATCCAAACGTTGGTTCCTTCTGTCTCTTCCTGGATCACAGTGTTGCAACCTCCAGGTACATCTGGTGATATTTTTATTCTTTATCCCTTCAAGTGAGGAAATATTTAATAACTTATCTATTTCATCAAATAATTGTCTGCACCCAGTAGTGGCTAAAAGTTGTTCTGGATGCTGGGCGTACAATGAAGAGCAGGAATAAAATATTTCTGGCTTTCTCCAAGCTCAGTGTCTAGCAAGAGTAACAGACCATTAAAGAAGCAATTACAATTAAGGGTGATTATTATAAAAGGTGGCTGTATAGTGGAAATGCAGAGCAGGGGTTCTCAAGAAGGTCTAGGGTCTGGGGTGCAAGGAAGGTTTCCCAAGGAAGTGACATCTAGTATTTCCTTACATCTGGAAAACAAGATTGAATGGGCTTTTTCCCCCCTCTATAATGCTGACAGAGCAAAGGAGAAGGTCTAGAATTCAAAAGAAACAACGTGATAAAATACATTTTCTTCTAGTAGATTTTACTCAAAGCATTTCTTTTGCTTGAACTGAAGGTCTCAATCTTGTTGGTCTCAGGACCCCTTACTAAATTCTTAAAAATTAGAGCTTTTATTTTTACATTATGTTATTGTTTTTGTTAAGTTTATATTCTCTGTCAATAGTTACTGTGTGAGAAATTAAATCTGAGAAATTAAAAAATTATACTTATTAGTTCATCTAAAATGACAATAATAAACCCATTACATGTTAATGTAAATAACATCTTTATGACAAATAACCATGGTTTCCAAAACCAACAAACAAAATTGTGTGAAAAGAATGGCATGTTTTCCATTCCAAACACCTGGCAGGCTCTTCCCCCAGTTCCCCTATCTAATGCTTCATATCTGAGTGCTCTGCATCCTTCAAGCTTGATGTCCAGACAGTTCACCTTTACGGATCTATTTAAAGAAAATGATCAAAGATACATACAGATACGTATACTGTACATTGCTGTATTATTTATATTTCAAAAAATTAAAACAATTTGCTTTACTTCCTGATTCCAAAAGTCATACTTTTACACATTTAACCTCTCTGATGCATATTACAGAGCTCTGGTGGCACAGTGATTAAAGCACTCAGCTGCTAACTGATGTGGCAGCCTGTTTCTGTAAAGACTTCAGCCTTGCAACTTCTATGGGGCAGCTCTACTCTGTCCTATAGGGTCGCTATGGGTTGGAATTGACTGGATGGCAGTGAGGTTTCTTTTTTTAGATGCGTATTATAAATGATGTATGTTTAATGCAATTTTTTCTCTATCTCGAAAAATGCTATTTTAAAATCCATGTTGTATTTTAAAGTCGATGGCAGCTTAAGATGAATGAAAATATACATGTCTAGAAATGAGGGATTTGTTAAATTAAGGGAATGAAGATTAAACATTAAAATGAAGCTTATTTACAACAAGGAAAAACAAA
The DNA here is from genome assembly GCF_030014295.1 of Loxodonta africana. Taxonomy (NCBI): domain Eukaryota; kingdom Metazoa; phylum Chordata; class Mammalia; order Proboscidea; family Elephantidae; genus Loxodonta; species Loxodonta africana. The sequence continues at coordinate 110,123,850 of NC_087342.1, forward strand.
ATTTCAGGGTAAAAAACAGAATACAAAGCTATATATATATATATATATATATATATATATATATATACACATAAGACCTCACTAAACCTGCCTGCTTGCTTATCAGTAAGTTCTTTAGCATCAGGAGATCATCCTCTGCATAAACTTTAGTTAAAATGCCTAGAAAGACCATCTGCAAATTGCGTGTCTCCTTGGCATTCTTTTTATTTTATTTCATTAATTTATTTTTATTGTGCTTTAAGTGAAAGTTTACAAATCAAGTCAGTCTCTCACACAAAAATTTATATACACTTTGCTATGTACTCCTAGCTGCTCTCTCCCTAATGAGACAGCGCACTCCTCCTCTCCCCCATGTATTCCCCATGTCCATTCAGCCAGCTTCTGTCCCCCTCTGCCTTCTCATCTTCCCTCCAGACAGGAGCTGCTCACATAGTCTCATGTGTCTACTTGAGCCAAGAAGCTCACTCCTCACCAGTATCATTTTCTATCTTATAGACCAGTCCAGTGCCCGTTTGAAGAATTGGCTTTGGGAATGATTCCAGAAGGCCTGGGCACCATGACCTCCAGGGTCCTTCTAGTCTCAGTCAGACCATTAAGTCTGGTCTTTTTACAAGAATTTGATGTCTGCATCCCACTGTTCTCCTACTCCATCAGGGATTCTGTGTTGTATTCCCTGTCAGGGTCGTCAATGATGGTAGCTAGGCACGATCTAGTTATTCTAGTCTGGGCTGATATAGTCTCTGATTTATGTGGCCTTTTCTGTCTCTTGGGCTCATAATTACCCTGTGTCTTTGGTGTTCTTCATTCTCCTTTGCTCCAGGTGGGTTGAGACCAATTGATGCATCTTAGATGGCTGCTTGCTAGTGTTTAAGGCCCCAGATGCCACTTGCCAAAGTGGGATGCAGAATATTTTCTTAATACATTTTGTTATGCCAATTGACCTAGATGTTCTCTGAAACCATGTTCCTCAAACCCCCACCCCTGCTACTCTTGCCTTTGAAGCATTCAGTTATATTCAGGAAACTGATTTTGGTTTAGTCCAGTTGTGTTGACCTCTCCTGTATTGTGTGTTGTCTTTCCCTTCACCTAAAATACTTCTTATCTACTATCTAATTAGTGAGTACCCCTCTCCCTCCCTCCCCACCCTGTAACCATCAAAGAATATTTTCTGGTGGGGCCAAAATGGCAGAATAGCCGGACACTTCTTGTGATCCCTTTTACAACAAAGGCCTGAAAAAAACAAATGAAACAATTGTATTTATGAGAAGCTAGTAGCCCTGAACATCAAAGGCAAAGTTAGGAAATGGACGGAGTGCCATGGGGAGGGAGAGACAGTTTAGAAGTGGATAGGAATTACCAGACCTGAATTGCTGGGATCCCTCAGGCACCACTCCCGTGAGTGGCTGTGGTGCCTGGTGGTAGGGTTCAGCCGCAGTTTCCTCAGGGAGAAGCAGCCAGCCACACAGCCTACTCACACTTCCGGAACCAGAGAATTACGGTGCTCTCGGCAAAAGCTAAGTACTTGTGTATATTTTACCATGCCTCCAGCCCCCAAGCTGGCTTTGGTGGCTGTTGATTTCCCTGGGCCTGAGATAGGCCTGTTGAACGCTCGGAGCCATCCTCCTGGCCTTGGAGTAGGAATAAATTCAAAACTGGGGGAAAAGATAATTTGCCAGCTCCACTAACAGGGGGAGCTCAGAACAGGAGCAGCTCCTGCCCAGGCATTAATGATCTGAGGAATTTGAATACCTGTCCCGGCTGCATGGACCTATGTAGGCCTATTTCAGGAGAATGGGCCCTCGTTAGCAGACTCCAACCATTTCGGCTGTGCAGTGGAGAGGTGGGTGTTTGATATTTGACACTGCTTTGCCTATTAAGCAGTGTCCTCACCTACCCACATCAGGGGCATAAGGACACCCATGATGGGGGTCCAAGGATAACTGGTACCTCCCAGTCCCTACAACCAAAAGCATTGGGTGCCCATGGTCCATCTGAAGAACCCTCCCAACTGTACATTCTAGGGAATTGGGCCACACTTGCCTCACAGACACTTGGGAGACGGTTCTCAGCCTCCTGCCTTGTTCAGAGTGTGACCCCCTGCTGCAACCAGTTACCGGGACCTACACCAATCACCCCTGCCCCTCTAAGACTGTAGGACACAGCCTGTACCACACACTTGATGATCAGCTACCTGGATACCTGAGCTGAATTCATGCAAGAAAATTGAAGGGACTCCTAGACTGATATACTTGATAACACCTCTAGCCATCTGGTGACAGGATGTCAGAAATTCAAAGGCAAAAATAATCAGTCTAGCTCACTCAAGCCACCCATCTGGGCATATCAAAACAAAATGAAGCAAGAAGCTAGGATGCAGTAAGCAAACATAAAATAAACTAATATAATAACTTACAGATGGCTCAGAGACACAGTTAACATCAAGTCACATGAAGAAACAGACCATGATCACCTCAACAAGTTCTCAGAACAATCAATGGATTTTCTGGATGAAGGTACCTTCCTGGAACTACTGGATGCAGAATTCCAAAGGTTAATATACAGAACTCTTAAATACATCAGGAACGAGGTTAGGAAGGAGATCAGGCAATACACTGAACAAGCCAAAGAACACACAAATAAAGTAGTTGAAGAAATTAAAAAGGTTATTCAAGAACATAACGAAAACTTTAATAAGCTGCAAGAATCCATAGAGAGACAGCAATCAGAAATTCAGAAGATTAGCAATAAAATTACAGAAGTAGACAACTCAATAGAAAGTCAGAGGAGCAGAATTAAGTAAGTGAAATGCAGAATTGGTGAGCTTGAAGATAAACCACTTGGCACTAATATATTTGAAGAAAAATCAGATAAAAGAATTAAAAAAAAAAATGAAGAAGCCTTAAGGATCCTATGGGACTCTATCAAGAAAAATAACCTATGAGTTATTGCAGTATCAGAACAGGGAGGGATAACAGAAAATACAGAGAGAATTGTTGAAGATTTGTTGACAGAAAACTTCCCTGATATAGTGAAAGATGAGAGGGTATCTATCCAAGATGCTCATCAAACTCCACATAAGGTAGATTTTAAAAGAAAGTCACCAAGACATATCATAATCAAACTTGCCAAAACCAAAGATAAAGAGAGAATTTTAAGAGCAGCTAGGGATAAATGACAAGTCACCTACAAAGGAGAGTCAATAAGCATAAGCTTGGACTACTCAGCAGAAACCATGTAGGCAAGAAGGCAATGGGATAACTTATATAAGGCATAAAGCATTAAAATAAAAAAAATTGACAGCCAAGAAACATATATCCAGCAAAACTGTCTCTCAAATATGAAGGTGAAGTTAGGATATTTCCAGGTAAACAGAAGTATAGGGAATTTGTAAAAACCAAACCAAAATTACAAGAAATACTAAAGGGAGTTCTTTGGTTAGAAAATCAATAATATCAGGTATCATCCCAAGGCTAGAACACTGGACAGAGCAACCAGATGTCAACCCAGACAGGGAAATCACAAAAATAAATCAAGATAAAAAAATGCTCAAAACAGGGAAACAGAAGTGTTATTAACTAAAAGAAGAAAACATTGAAACAATAAAGAGGGACTAAGAAATGTAGTTATAGATCTTTCATATGGAGAGGAAGACAAGGCGATATAAAGAAATAAAAGTTAGGTTTAAACTTAGAAAAAACAGGGGTAAATATTAAGTAACCACAAAGGCAACTAACTATCCTACTCATCAAAATAAAATATAAGACAAAAACAGAGACTCAGCAGAAACAAAATCAACGACAACGAATAAGAGGAAAAGACAATATATAAACTATCCAGCACAAAAAATTAAGCAGGAAAAAGAAACTGTCAACAACACACAAAAAAAGACATCAAAATGACAGCACTAAACTCATACTTATCTATAATTACACTGAGCATAAATGGACTAAATGAACCAATAAGAGACAGAGAGTGGCAGAATGGATAAAAAAACACGATCCGCCTGTATGCTGCCTACAAGAGACACACCTTAGACTTAGAGACACAAATAAAATAAAACTCTAAGGATGGAAAAAAATATATCAATGAAACAGCAATCAAAAAAGAGCAGGAGTGGCAGTTTTAATTTCCAACAAAATAGGCTTTAAAGTTAAATCCACCAGAAAGGACAAGGAAGGACACTATATAATGACTAAAGGGACAATATACCAGGAGTATATAACCATATTAAATATTTATGCACCCAATGACAGGGCTGAAAGATACATTAAAAAAAAAAAAAACTGACAGCATTGAAAAGTGAGATAGACAGCTCCACAATTATAGTTGGAGACTTGACCATACCACTTTCAGTGAAGGACGGAACATGCAGAAAGAAGCTCAATAAAGACACGGAAGATCTAAATGCCACAATCAACCAACATGACCTCATAGACATATACAGAACACTCCACCCAACAGCAGTCAAGTATACTTTCTTTTCTAGTGCACATGGAACATTTTCTAGAATAGACCACATATTAGGTCATAAAGCAAGGCTTAGCAGAATCCAAAACATCGAAATATTACGAAGTATCTCCTCTGACCATAAGACCATAAGAGTAGAAATCAATAACAGAAAAAGCAGGGGAAAGAAATCAAACACTTGGAAACTGAACAATACCCTGCTCAAATACACCTGGATTACAGAAGACATTAAGCATGGAATAAAGAAATTCATAGAATTCAATGAGAATGAAAACACTCCCTATCAGAACCTTTGGGACACAGCGAAAGCAGTGCTCAGAAAAAAAAAAAAATTTTTTTTCCAGAGGTCAATTTATATCAGTAAATGCACACTTCCAAAAAGAAGAAAGGGCCAAAATCAAGGAATTATCCCTATGACTTGAACAAATAGAAAGAGAGCAAAAAAAGAAACCCTCAGGCACCAGAAGAAAGCAAATAATAAAAATTAGAGCAGAATTAAATGAAATACAGAACAGAAAAACAATTGAAAGCGTTAACAAGACCAAAAGCTGGTTCTTTGAAAAAATCAACAAAATTGATAAACTGTTGGCCAAACTGACAAAAGAAAAACAGGAGAGGATGCAAATAACACAAATAAGAAACGAGATGAGCAATATTACAACAGACCCAACTGAAATTAAAAGAATCATATCAGATTACTATGAAAAATTACACTCTAACAAATTTGAAAACCTAGAAGAAATGAATGAATTCCTAGGAACACATTACCTACCAAAACTAACACAAACAGAGGTAGAACAACTAAATAGACCCATAACAAAAGAAAAGATTGAAAAGATAATCAAAAAACTCCCAAGAAAAAAAAGCCCTAGCCTGGACAGCTTCACTGCAGAGCTCTATCAAACTTTCAGAGAAGAGTTAACACCAGTACTACTAAAGGTATTTCAGAGCATAGAAAAGGATGGAATACTACCAAACTCATTTTATGAAGCCAGCATATCCCTGATACCAAAACCAGGTAAAGACTCCACAAAGAAAAAAATGACAGACCTATATCCCTCATGAACTTAGATGCAAAAATCCTCAACAAAATTCTAGCCAATGGAATTCAACGACATATCAAAAAAAAAAAAAAATTCATCATGACCAAGTGGGATTCATTCCCGGTATGCAGGGATGGTTCAACATTAGAAAAACAATTAACGTAATCCACCACATAGATAAAACAAAAGCAAGAATGAATCACACGATTTTATCAATTGATACAGAAAAGGCATTTGACAAAGGTCAACACCCATTCATGATAAAAACTCTCAGCAAAATAGAAATAGAAGGAAAGTTCCTCAGCATAATAAAGGGCACTTATACTAAGCCAACAGCCAACATCATCCTAAATGGAGAGAGCCTGAAATCATTCCCCTTGAGACTGGGAACCAGACAAAGATGCCATTTATCACCACTGTTATTCAACATTGTGCTGGAGGTCCTAACCAGAGCAATTAGGCTAGATAAAGAAATAAAGGGCATCCAGATTGGTAAGGAAGAAGTAAAAGTAGCTCTATTTGCAGATGACATGATCTTATACACGGAAAACCCTAAAGAATCCTCAAGAAAACTACTGAAACTAATAGAAGAGTTCAGCAGAGTATCAGGATACAAGATAAACATACAAAAATCAGTTGGATTCCTCTACACCAACAAAAAGAACACCAAGGAGGAAATCACCAAATCAATACCATTTACAGTCGCCCACAAGAAGATAAAATACTTAGGAATAAATCTTACCAGAGATGTAAAAGACCTATACAAAGAAAACTACAAGACACTACTGCAAGAAACCAAGAGACCTACATAAATGGAAAAGCATACCTTGCTCATGGATAGGAAGATTAACGTTGTAAAAATGTTCTACCAAAAGCCATCTATAGATACAATGCAATTCAACTTCAAATTCCAACATTTTTTAATGAGATGGAGAAACAAATCACCAACTTCATATGGAAAGGAAAGAGGCTCCAGACAAGTAAAGCATTACTGAAAAAGAAGAACAAAGTGGGAGGCCTCACTCTACCTCATTTTAGAACCTATTATACTGCCACAGTAGCCAAAACAGCCTGGTATTGATACAAAAACAGATACATAGACCAATGGAACAGAATTGAGAATCCAGACATAAATCCACCCACATATGAACAGCTGATATTTGATGAAGGCCCAAAGTCAGTTAAATGGGGGAGAAGATAGGCTGTTTAGCAAATGGTGCTGGCATAACTGGATATCCATCAGCAAAAAAATGAAACAAGACCCATACCTCACACCACACACAAAGACAAACTCAAAATGGATCAAAGACCTAAATATCAAATCTAAAATGATAAAGATCTTGGAAGAAAAAATAGGGACAACGTTAGGAGTCCTAATACATGGCATAAACAGTATAGAAAACATTAATAACAATGCAGAAGAGAAACTAGATAGCTGGGCACTCCTAAAAATCAAACACCTATGCTCATCCAAAGACTTCACCAAAAGTGTAAAAAGATTACCTACAGACTGGGAAAAAGTTTTTAGCTATGACATTTCTGATCAGCATGTGATCTCTAAAATCTATATGATACTGCAAAAACTCAACTACAAAAAGACAACCCAATTAAGAAATGGGCAAAAGATATGACCAGGCACTTCACTAAAGAAGACATTCAGGCAGCTAACAGATACATGAGGAAATGCTCACGATCATTAGCCATTAAAGAAATGCAAATCAAAACTACGATGAGATTCCATTTCACTCCAACAAGGCAGACATTAATCCAGAAAAACACAAAATAATAAATGTTGAAGAGGTTGTGGAGAGACTGGAACTCTGCTGGTGGGAATGTAAAATGGTACAACCACTTTGGAAATCATTTCGGCGCTCCTTTAAAAAACTAGAAATAGAAGTACCATGTGATCCAGCAATCCCACACCTTGGAATATATCCTAGAGAATTAAGAGCCTTTACGTGAACAGATATATGCACACCCATGTTCATTGCAGCACTGTTCACAATAGCAAAACAATGGAAGCAACCAAGGTGCCCATAATGGATGAATGGATAAATAAATTATGGTATATTCACAAAACAGGCTACTATGCATCGATAAAGAACAATGATGGATCCTTGAAACATTTCATAACGTGGAGGAATCTGGAAGGCATTATGCTGAGTGAAATTAGTCAGTTGCAAAAGGACAAATTTTGTATGAGACCACTATTATAAGAACTCAAGTAGTAGTTTAAACACAGAAGAAAATATTCTTTTTAAAAATTTTTTTATTGTGATTTTAGTGAGAGTTTACAAATCAAGTCAGTCTCTCATTCAAAAATTTCTATAAACCCACCCACACTACTGTCGAATCGATTCCGACTTATAGCGACCCTATACACCTTGCTATATACTCCTAATTGCTCTCCCCCTAATAAAAACAGCACATTCCTTCCCTCCACTCTCTATTTTCTTGTCCATTCGGCCAGTTTCTGACTCCTTCTGCTCTCTCACCTCCCCTCCAGGCAGGAGATGCCAACCTGATGTCTACTTGATCCAAGAAACTCATTCTTCACCAGTATCATTTTCTATCCCATAGTCCAGTCCAATCCATGTCTGAAGAGTTGGCTTTGGAATGGTTCCTGTCTTGGGCTAACAGAAGGTCTGGGGACCATAACCTCTGGGGTCCTTCTAGTCTCAGTCAGACCATTAAGTCTGGTCTTTTTATGAGAATTTGGAGTCTGCATCCCACTGCTCTCCTGCTCCCTCAGGGGTTCTCTGTTGTGTTCCCTGTCAGGGCAGACATGGATTGTAGCCAGGCACCATCTTGTTCTTCTGGTCTCAGGCTGATGTAATCTCTGGTTCATTTGACCCTTTCTGTCTCTTGGGCTCATAATTACCTTGTGTCTTTGGTGTTCTTCATTCTCCTTTGCTCCAAGTGAGTTGAGAGCCATTGATGCATCTTAGATGGCTGCTTGCTAGTGATTAAGAACCCAGGAGCCACTCTCCAAAGTGGGATGCAGAATGTTTTCTTAATAGATTTTATTATGCCTTCCAGATTCCTCCATGTTATGAAATGTTTCACGGATTCATCATTGTTCTTTGTGGTTGCATAGTGTTCCATTGTGTGAATACATCATAATTTATTTATCCATTCATCCGTTGATGGGCATCTTGGTTGCTTCCATCATTTTGCTATTGTGAACAGTGCTGCAGTGAACATGGGTGTGCATATATCTGTTCATGTGAAGGCTCTTATTTCTCTAGGATATGTTCCAAGGAGTGAGATTGCTGGACCGTATGCTAGTTCTATTTCTAGCTTTCTAAGGAAGCACCAAATCAATTTCCAAAGTGGTTGTACCATTTTACATTCCAACCAGTAGTGTATAGGTGTTCCAGTCTCTCCACAACCTCTCCAACGTTTATTATTTTGTGTTTTTTGGATTAATGTTAGCCTTGTTGGAGTGAGACGGTATCTCATTGTAGTTTTGATTTGCATTTCTCTAGTGGCTAATGATCAAGAGTGTTTCCTCATCTGTTAGCTGCCTAAATGTCTTCTTTGGTGAAGTGCCTGTTCATATCCTTTCTCCTTGGCTTTCTTAATTTCCTTTCTCTTCTCCTCTCCTCTCTTTCATACTAGGACCCTAAATACTGACATTATCCTCAGTCGTTCACTCCAAAAGTGCTAATGACCCAAATCTGTGGGCATGGTGTATCTTTCTGAAGATTAGAAAGCAACAAGGATATAAAGGGTAATGGTGATTTTTGAGTCAATTCCAACTCAGGGCAACCACCGTGTGTGTCAGAGTAGAACTGTGCTCCACAGGGCTTTCAATGGCTGATTTTTCAGAAGTAGATTGCCAGGCCTTTCTTCCAAGGTGCCTCTGGATAGACTTGACCTTTCCAACCTGTCCCTTAGCAGCTGAATTTGTTAGCTGTTTGTATCACTTAAGGACCTTGCAGTTCAGCATGTTGTTGTCAAGTGCTGCTGAGTACATTCTGACCCATAGTAGTCCTATGTACAACAGAACGAAACACTGCCCAGTCCTGCGGCATCCTCACAAATGTTGTTATGCTTGAGCCCATTGTTGCAGCCACTGTGTCGGTCCATCTCATTGAGGGTCTTCCTCTTTTTCTCTGACCTTGTACTTTACCAAGCATGATGTCCTTCTCCAGGGACTGACCCCTCCTGACAATATGTCCAAAGTATGTGAGACATAGTGTCACCATCCTTGCTTCTAAGGAGCACTGTGGCTGTACTTCTTCCAAGATAGATTTGTTCATTCTTTTGGCAGTCCATGGTATATTTGATATTCGTCTCCAACACCACAATTCAAAGGCCTCAGTTCTTCTTCCATCTTCTTTATTCATCATCCAGCTGTCACATGCATATGAGGCAATGGAAAACGCCATGGCTTGGATCAGGTGCACCTTAGTCTTAAAGGTGACATCTTTGCTTTTCAACACTTTTAAAGAAAGTTGCCCAATGCAATGAGTCTTGATTTCTTGACTGCTGCTTTCATGGGTATTGATTGTGGATCCACATAAAATGAAATTTTTTACAACTTCAATCTTTTACCCATTGATCATGACGTTGCTTATTGGTCCAGTTGTGAGGATTTTTGCTTTCTTTACGCTGAGGTGTAATCCACACTGAAGGCTGTGGTCTTTGATCCTCATCAGTAAGTGCTTCAAGTCCTCTTCCTTTCAGCAAGCAAGGTTGTGTAGTCTGCATATGGCAGATTTTTAATGAGTTTTCCTCCAATCCTGATGCCCCATTCTCCTTCATATAGTCCAGCTTCAGGGATTATTTGTTCAGCATACAGATTGAATAAGTATGGTCAAAGGACACAACCCTGATGCACACTTTTCTTGACTTTAAACCACACAGTATCCCCTTGTCCTATTCAAACGACTGCCTCTTGATTGATGTACAGGTTGCTCATGAGCACAGTTAAGTGTTCTGGAATTCCCATTCTTTGCAATGTTATCCATAACTTGTTATGATCCACACAGCTGAATGCCTTTTCATAGTCAATAAAACACAGGTAAACATCTTTCTGGTATTCTCTGCTATCAGCCAGGGTTCATCTGACATCAACAATGATATCCCTTATTCGACATCCTCTTCTGAATCTGGCTTGAATTTCTAGCAGTTCCCTGTTGATATACTGCTGCCGCCACTTTTGAATGATCGTTAGCAAAATTTTACTTGCATGTGATATTAATGATATTGTTTGATAATTTCCTCATTTGGTGGAATTATCTTTCTTGGGAATAGGCATAAATATAGATCTCTTCCAGTCTGTTGGCCAGGTAGCTGTCTTCCAAATTTCTTGGCATAGACAAGTGAGCACTTGCAGCATTTCATCTGTTTGTTGAAACATCTCAATTGGTATTCCATCAATTTCTCAAGCCTTGTTTTTCACCAATGCCCTCAGTGCAGCTTGGACTTCTTTCTTCAGTACCATTGGTTCCTGCTCATATGGTACCTCCTGAAATCATGGAATGTAGACCATTCTTTTTGGTATAGTGACTCTGTATATTCCTTCCAACTTCTTTTGATGTTTCCTGAGTCGTTTAATGTTTTCCCCATAGAATCCTGCAATATTGCAACTTGATGATTGAATTTTTTCTTCAGCTCTTTCGGCTTGAGAAATGCCGAATGTGTTCTTCCCTTTTGGCTTTCCATCTCCAGATCATTGCACATGTCATTATAATATTTTGCCTTGTCTTCTCAAGCCGCCCTTTGAAATCTTCTGTTCAACTCTTTTACTTCATCATTTCTTCCTTTCTCTTTAGCTACTCGATATTTAAGAGCAAGTTTCAGAGTCTCTTTTGACATCTATTTTGGTCTTTTTTTTCTTTCCTGTCTTTTTAATGAACTCTTTCTTTCTTCATGTATGATGTCCTTCCATAACTCGTCTGGGCTCCGGTCATTACTGTTCAATGCGTCAAATCTATTCTTGAGATGGTCTCTACATTCAGATGGAATATACTCAAGGTTGTACTTTGGCTCTTGTCAACTCGTTCTAGTTTTCTTCAGTTTCAACTTGAACTTGCATATGAGCAATTGATGGTCTGTTCCACAGTCGCTCCCTGGCCTTGTTCTGACTGATGATATTGAGTTTTCCCATCATCTCTTCCCACGATGTAGTCGATTTCACTCCTGTGCATTTAATCTGGCAAAGTTCACGTGTATAGTCGCTGTTTATGTTGGTGAAAAAAGGTATTTGCAATGAGAAAGTCGTTGGTCTTGCAAAATTCTATAATGAGATCTCCAGCATCATTTTTATCACCGGGGCCATATCTTTCAACTACTGATCCTTCTTCTTTGTTTCTAACTTTTGTATTCCAATCACCAGTAATTATCAATGCATCTTGATTGCATGTTCTATCAATTTCAGACTGCAGATGTTGGTAAAAACCTTCAGTTTCTTCATCTTTGGCCTTAGTGGTTGGTAAGTAAATGTAAATAATAGTCACATTAACTGGCCTTCCTTGTAGGCCTACGGATATTATCCTATCACTGACAGCATTGTACTTCACAATAGATCTTAAAATGTTCTTTTTAACGGTGAATACAATGCCATTTCTCTTCAGGTTGTCGTTGCCGGCGTAGTAGATCATATGATTTTCTGATTCAGAATGGCCAATGCCAGTCCATTTCAGCTCACTAATGCCTAGGATATCAGTGTTTATGTGTTCCATTTCATGTTTAATGACCTCCTATTTTCCTAGATTCAATTTTCCTAGAATCAGTCCAGCATAGGAAACAGGTAAACTTTGAAAATTACCCGTTTATTTTTTTCATTAATTTTAAGTAATTTGGCCTCCTCATCTGCAGAATTTTTTCCCTGGCTGACTTTATCCAGAGCCTCTGGACTCCTGCCATGTTGCTGCTACTCCTTCATTTTCCTCTTTCTCTGACTTACTATAGGGTTGCTATGAGTCGGAATGAACTCGATGTCCCTGGATTTTCTGACTTACTCAGAACCTCAAAATCCCTTCAATGGATTATTTAGAGTCTTCTGCCCTCTCTTCTACTCTGTCCTATAAGGTCGCTATGAGTCGGAATCAACTCAAGGGCAGTGGGTTTGGTTTTCAGTTTTGGCCCTCTCTTTGTTTTTGCTTCTATCTCATCCTAGCCTTGCCCCAGGGATATTTTTTCCACAACAAAACTGACCCATTTCCTAAACACAAGAAAATCTCTACTTGAGGAAATCTGCCTTTAGTTTTTGTTATAATTCCCTCCTTCTCCCAGGATACACCAATAACTAGGTAAAGACTGGAAGGAAATATATAAAAAACACTTAAGTGAGGCTTTCTGGGTAGTATGATTACAAATAATAAGCTTTCTTTTTCATACTTTTCTATATAATCCAAGGAAACCCTGGTGGCATAGTGGTTAAGTGCTACGGTTGCTAATCAAAGGTCGGTGGTTGGAATCCACCAGGTGCTCCTTGGAAACTCTATGGGGTAGTTCTACTCTGTTCTCTTGCTTTCTTTGTGTATGATGTCCTTGATGTCATTCCATAGCTCTTCGTCGATGGCAATGTTTTTTTTTTAATATAATCCAAAATTTCGACAAGGGACATGTGTGGCATAATTTGCTATAGGGATGGGAGTTCTTTTTTACAAAAAGACTGCATAGGAAATAAAATTTTAACTTTAAAAAAAGATTTTATCCTTTCTGCCTTCTAAGAGGAAAGGTATTCTACAAATCTTATGCCCATATCCATTGCCTTCAAGTCAATTCCGACTCATAGTGACCCTATAGGACAGAGTAGAACTGCCCCATAGAGTTCCCAAGGGGCACCTGGTGGATTCAAACTGCCGACCTTTTGGTTAGCAGCCATAAGTCTTAACTACTATGCCACCAGGTTTTCCAAATCTTATATAGGATGGATGAAATCTTGTATAAGTATTTGAGCTGGCTTATGAATCAGAAAAAGTTGAAATTCTAAGGTTCTTTCCCGTACTTTGTCCGAAGTGGATAGACTTTGGATATACAAAGGAAGGAATGAAGTTTAGTAGGGAAAACTGAATTGTTGGTCTTTATAGAGAGTAGAAGAAATGTCCAGATGACAGACAAGCAAAGGACCACATGGTTCATTCATCTGCACAGCTCAAGTCCTTGCACGAATTCTGTAAGTGAGAATTGTTCAACAAATGAGGGAATGAATTTAATACCCTCAGGTAGTCTCACACTCAAAGGGCTCAGAATCTGGTGACAGAAATAGACATACAAAGGTTAAGCTACCACCAAAAATCCAACCAAATCCGTTGCTGTTGAGTCGAATTCAACTCATAGAGACCCTATAGGACAGAGTAGAATTGCCCTATAGGATTTCCAAAAGCCGCTGGCGGATTTGAACTTTAAACCTTTTTGATTAGCAGCCAAGCTCTTAGCCACTGCACCACCAGGGCTCCATAAGTTTTAATACTCAAAGGCTCAGAATCTGGTGACAGAAACTGACACATAAAGGCTAAGCTACCACAAAGTTGTCCCTTCACCTATGAAAACCCGAAGTGCTCCAGTACATTCCAGTCAGGAACCTTAGAACATCAGTTAGAGTTCACTCTAGCTGAAGCTGTAGGGGGATGGGACATTCACAACCAATCTCTCCCTCCTCTGTTGGTCCTTTATCTTCCAGGCCACAGATTCCAGGCTGTAGTATCAGAATGAGGACTCAGTCATCTGCTACCTTAAAAATCAGCTGGAGTCAAATCAAATCTGACTGATGGCGACCTCATGTGTGTCAGAGCAGAACAGCACTCCACAGGGTTCTCAATGACTGATTTTTCAGAAGGAGGTTGCCAGGCCTTGCTTCCAAGATGCCTGTGCACGGTCTCGAAATGCCAACTTTTGGGTTAGCAACCTAGTGCGTTAACCATTTGCATTACCCAGGGACTCCATTGACCCAGAATGCCAATTATCTTTCCTTTCTTGTATTTACTTTGGGGTTTTACTACTTGCTCCCCTTTCAATCCTCAAGCTCCCTTTTCAACTCACAGCCTTGGAATCCCTTAAGTTGTCTTCTTCAAATGGCTGGTGTCCCATCCTAATGTCTTGAAAAGCAACTTAATATGCCTTTTATGGGAGACCAGCCATCTAAAAAAGACACCTTAAGTGATTCCACGTTAAATCTTTAACAATTTCACAGTAATTATGCCTGGGACTATTTCTGGCTTTACCATTTCCCATAGATGCCAAAAGAAAAAAAAAGCATAAAAGCACACCAGTTTATTCTCCATCAAAATAAATGACTGGTTGAATGAAAGAATAAACCATAAAATTCTGTAATATATATAGGTATACACACATGCCCACGAAGTGGAGAGTGCTGTGATACGCACCACAAGAAAGAACCGTAGGAATACAGGAGCTTGAGTCAGCCTCAACTTCTAATACCCTTGGTCTTGTTGTTGTTGTTGTCAAGTGCCATCGAGTCAATTCCAACTCATAGCAACGTCCATAGGACAGAGAAGAACTGTCCCATAGGGTTTCCCTGGAGCAGCTGGTGGATTCGGACCGCCAACGTTTTGGTTAGCAGCCGAGCTCTCAGCCACTGCAAAAGTTGTCTTTCAGTTCCACTTCTGATACAGCCACAGCTGCCGTGCATAGCATGTAAGTCAGCTCTTTTTAAGGTATCCTTAGGTATTTTCTCAAGCAATGCATAAATCAGTATTGTTGTTGCTGAGTCAAAAAACAAGCTCCACCTTTTGTGTTCCACTCAAACCCCAGGGGTGTGGGGGAAATGCTGCCTACCTAGAAGGCAGGCAGTGCACACACAAGCCCTCACGTATGCACAGGTCCACAGAGCAAACAACCGCCATCAAGGAAATGCATTTCATTTAGGCTTGTCCAGAAGGGCTTGTCAAACAAGAGAAATGAGGTGGAAAAATACCAAAAAGCTACTTGAAAGTCCACAATTCTGTGTTTAAAAGAAAAACAGGGAGATGTGTGTGGCCCTAGATCACAGTGTGTTGAGGTAGATATATAGAATCCTAATAAATGAATGGGCCTTATCTTCCTCATTTTCTTCAACCATCTTTTTCTTATCACATTCAATTTTTTTTCTTCCTACACCATATTTATAAATCATTAACATAGAAGGCAAGATTGATTTTGCCACAATGATGCTCATTTTTCAAATGGCTTGAAGAGGGAAATGTCTGTGGTTACCTAATTACACAGGACTGGTTCACAGATTAACTGGTTACTGTCGAGAAAATACAGGTCAATCTTCCGGCAGTCTGTTCTTTATATTTTGAATATCAGGATGAAAAACTGAATTTTTTTTTTTTTTTTTTTAGCTTTTATCCAGTTACCTAGCTTTCCTGTAAACAATTTTAACATAATATAAAAGTTCTCTAAATGCTGACCTTTCCTCTTATAAACCAAATAGAATACACCCCACACATACCCTTGCATACACACGCGCACTCATACACAAGCGATTTCTGGTAACTGAAACCGAGAATTAGATTTAAAAAAGCAAAAAACCGTTGCCATCAAGTCAATTCCAACTCAAGGCAACCCCACGTGTATCACGGTACAACTGTGCAACACAAGGTTTTCAATGGCTGGTTTTTTTGGAAGTAGACTACCAGGCCTTTCTTTCTAGGTACCTCTGCCTAGGCTTTTTTGTTTTTTTAATTTCAAAATTGTTGAATCTTTTCTTGGCTTTTCTTGGCTCACTGGGAAAGCGAAAGCCCCTCAAGGGCATATATTGTGTTTTCAACTTCCTTTCCATCCCTCACAGCATTACATTGTTTTGGGTATAATAGGAACTCAGACTATGTTAAAAGACTAAATATATGAATGATTCAGAACATAACTCAGTTATTAAAGATTTTTAATTAGCAAGTAAAAAGGTATATTTCAATTGCATGTAATTCGTATTCAGTCTCAAACCAGTGACCTAGAGACCAATTGATAAATAGAGCACAGTACTTCCTGTCAAGGAACACATATCTAGCTGGTGAAATAAGACCAATGGAGATGAAAAACAGCAAAAGATGCAAAAATGATGTAATGAATATCCTGTTGTAGCATCTTGGCAGCTCCTTGAGTGCCATGAAGCTCAGAAGAGAGAGGAGTTAATGGAGGCAGGAGCAGGCAGGGATGTCTTTATGAAGGACGTGGGATGTCAGCTGAGCCGCCATGGGCCAATGAGATTTGCCAAGGTGGAGACAGAGTGGTGAGCTTTCTAGATGAGTGGAACGACATGGTGTGTGGTAAGTTTTTATTTGTGATCTAGCACATAAAAGCAGATGCATACGGAGTTATTTACTGACAAGGCCCAGGTAGTACAAATGGATTTAAAAACCAAAAACAAAAACTTGCATGATAGCAGCGGATAGAAGAGAGCAAGAAGAGACCAATGAGGCAAGCATAAAAGTTGTAGTTTTGTGATAGGTTTGTGTATATACCGGTTGCCATCAAGTCGATTCTGACTCATGGCAACCCTATGCGTGTCAGAGTAGAACTGCACTCCGTAAGGTTTTCAATGGCTGATTTTTTGGAATTAAATCACCAAGCTTTTCTTCCAAGGCACCTGTGTGTGTACTCGAACCTGCAACCTTTTGGTTAGCAGGAGAGCTCCTTAACCATTTGCACCACCCAGGTATTCTGATGGGTTTATAACTAAGTGGAAATACATGATGGGTGATAGACATTTAGGCCTCATAAACGCTGGGACCTCATTTGCCTTGTTCATCTTGTTTGTTCACCACTATATCCATAATACCTAGGACAATGCCAGGCCCATAGTAGGCTCTCAACAGATTCTTGTTGAATAAATAAATAAGTCTTGGAATGTTGTCTTAAAGGCTCAACGTGAGACCCAGCTCATACACACCCAAGCAGGGCCATTTCAGAGACCTGGAGAGTAAGTGTTTTGTTTGTTTTCCTGAATGGGCTGGTTTCCAGTGGTATTTGCTAAAAATACAAACCCATTTCCCCATTAGCGTAAAGCTGAAGGAACTCAAGGAATGCTCTCTTCCCTCCAGATGTACGTGAGGGTAAATGTCCTTTCAGTAAGCTGATTTGCTCCCTACCCAGGTCTAGGACGGTGAAGTTGGACTACTCATTCCAAAGTCTGCATGAGTCGACCTTTACCAATGTTAGTAAAGGTCAGAAACACATTCAGCCTATTACAAACAAGCCCATTATTTAGTTTTCCCGCCTAATCTTTGCACTCTGAGAATTGAGTTAGTGTGATAGAGTTTATTGTGCACAGTGACTTCGAGTCTAGTCAAATGCCTTGAATTAGTTTCAACTAAAATATGGCACTATTTTTAAATGCAAAGAAAAGTTCTGCCTCAAGACTTATAGGATATAGTCAAAAGGAAGACACGCCCGAACTAAGAAATTTATAGTGAGTTGAGATGTCACTTTATAAGATAAAAATAAAAAAGGAGATCATGTTTTTTGTTTTTCTTTTTCTGAGAAAAGCACCTTCCTTTCGTGATTTTTACCTCTTCTACAGCTTCGTTTGATATTCCATCAATTCCTGGAGCCTTGTTTTTCCCCAATACCTTCAGAGCAGCTTGGACTTCTTCCTTCAGTACCATCGGTTCCTGATCATATGCCACCTCTTGAAATGGTTGAATATCGACTAATTCTTTTTGGTATAATGACTCTGTGTATTCCTTCCATCTTCTTTTGATGCTTCCTAAGTTGTTTAATATTTTCCCCCATGGAATCCTTCACTATTGCAACTCGAGGCTTGAATTTTTTCTTCAGTTTTTTCAGCTTGAGAAATACCATGTGTTCTTCCCTTTTGGTTTTCCACCTCCAACTATTTGCATGACATTATAATACTTTACTTTGTCTTCTCGAGAGGCCCTTTGAAATCTTCTGTTCAGTTCTTTTACTTCATCAATTCTTCCTTTTGCTTTAGCTGCTTGACGCTCAAGAGCAAGTTTCAGAGTCTCCTCTGACATCCATCTTGGTCTTTTCTTTCTTTCCTCTCTTTTCAATGACCTCTTGCTTTCTTCACGGATGACGTCCTTGATGTCATTCCACAACTCATCTGGTCTTTGGTCACTAGTGTTCAATGTGTCAAATCTATTCTTCAGATGGTCTCTAAATTCTCAATTTTGCTGAAGATCATTCAAAAATGGCTGCAGCAGTATATCAACAGGAAACTGCCAGAAATTCAGCCTGGTTTCAGAAGAGGATGTGGAACCAGGGATATCATTGCTGATGTCAGATGGACCCTGGCTGAAAGCAAAAAATACCAAAAGAATGTTTACCTGTGTTTTATTGACTATGCAAAGGCATTCGACTCTGTGGATCATGACAAACTATGGATAACATTGCGAAGAATGGAAATTCCAGAACACTTAATTGTGCTCATGAGGAACCTTTGCATAGATCATGAGGCGGTTGTTCGGATAGAACAAAGGGATACTGATTGGTTTAAAGTCAGGAAAGGTGTGTGTCAGAGTTGTATTCTTTCACCATACCTATTCAATCTGTATGCTGAGCAAATAATACGAGAAGCTGGACTATATGAAGAATGGGGCATCAGGATTAGAGGAAGACCCATTAACAACCTGCCTTATACAGATGACACAACCTTGCTTGCTAAAAGTGAAGAGGACTCGAAGCACTTACTAATGAAGATCAAAGACCACAGTCTTCAGTATGGATTGCACCTCAACATAAAGAAAACAAAAATCCTCACAACTGGACCAATGAGCAACATCATGATAAATGGAGAAAAGATTGAAGTTGTCAAGGATTTCATTTTACTTGGATCCGCAATCAACAGCCACAGAAGCAGCAATCAAGAAATCAAAGGATGCACTGCATTGGGTAAATCTGTTGCAAAGGACCTCTTTAAAGTATTGAAGAACAAAGATGCCACCTTGAAGACTAAGGTGCACCTGACCCAAGCCGTGGTATTTTCAATTGCATCATATGCATGTGAAAGCTGGACAATGAATAAGGAGGACCAAAGGAAAATTGACACCTTTGAATTGTGACATTGGCGAAGAATATTGAATATACCTAAAACCCGTTGCCATCGAGTCAATTCTGACTCATAGTGACCCTCTAGGACAGAGTAGAACTGCCCCATAGAGTTTCCAAGGAGTGCCTGGCGGATTTGAACTGCCAGCCTTTAGGTTAGCAGCCGTAGCACTTAGTCACTACGCAATATACCATGGACTACCAAAAGAATGGACAAATCTGTCTTAGAAGAAGTACAGCCAGAATGCTCCTTAGAGGCAAGGACGGCAAGACTGCGTCTTACGTATTTTGGACATGTTGTCAGGAGGGATCAGTCCCTGGAGAAGGACATCATGCTTGGCAGAGTACAGGGTCAGTGGAAAAGATGAAGACCCTCAACGAGGTGGATCGACACAGTGGCTGCAACAATGAGCTCAAGCATAACAATGATTGTAAGGATGGCACAGGACCAGGCAGTGTTTTGTTCTGTTGTGCATAGGGTCGCTATGAGTCGGAACTGACTCGAAGGCACGTAACAACAACACAGCTTGGCTGCTAACCCAAAGGTCAGCAGTTTGAATCCACCAGCTGCTCCTTGGAGACCCTATGGGGCAGTTCTACTCTGTCCTATAATGTTGCTATGAGTCGGAAAATCAAATAGATGGCAACAAGTCTGTTTTTTTTTTGTTTGTTTGTTCACTTTGACCTTTTACTTCTGACAAGTAGAAAAATCAAAGAAATTCTCTCCAGTGTGCAGCTCTTCTTTCTTGTGCAGCCTAAAGTTATTCGGAAGAATGAAGGCCAATGTCCTCCAGGCAATAATCCTAGTGTCTGCACTTTATTTTCCTTCTAGGAATATAAAATCCTTTGTAACTTCTCCACAAAGTGCTCTCAGTAACAGCACGGGCATAAATGACTTCTGTTCTTTTTATTTTACCTCTCTCCCTCATGCCTCCTGCTTTCCAATGTCCAATAAAGGTTTTTTACTTATTTGTTTGTCCGACAGGTCTCCCCTGCCCCCATCTCCCCTAGAGCTGAGCGGAGAGTGAAAGTGGAGAGTTTCCTAGGGGCCTTTTGAGTGATCTATCTTTTGTACTTCTCCACTGGAGGGAGAAAGAAAAGCTTACTTTCCCAGGCGAGAGAGTCAGCCCAGAATCCTGGCCTTCTGAGGGCTTGTCCTTGTGCTCTGAGGAGGCCGTTCCACCTTCCTGACATTTTTGTCTATCCGTAGATTATGGGAGAGTAAAAATTGAGGAGCCAAGGATTGGAGCTTCTGAAGCCTCAAACAGCAACATGGCTAGCAGAAGACATAGGTAGGCTCAGCAATAGAAACATCAACCTTGAACCCTATGACTAGCGTTTTTGCAGCTAAGTGGTGACATTCCTTGCTAGGGCTGAATTAACAAGTTGACAGGAAGACATTAACTGGATAGAGCAATATGATGATGGAAACCAGAAGTAATCTGGTAGTCTCACCTTCTTAGCCTGTCAGCGATTATTGGGTTTTGAGTCGGTTTTGAAGCAGAAAGGACATGGGCTTTGGAGTGAGAGCATCTTGGGTTTGTGCTCCACTTTTGTCACTTTCTAGTTGAATATAGTCTCTATTTCCTCATCTATAGAACTGACAGGGTAGTTATAAGGAGGATTAAGTGACATTCTGTACGTGAGGAATCCAGTACTAAGACATGTAACTGGGACACAGAGCATGTTAGACTCGTTGGGTCTAAAATGCGTTGAGCTTCAGCATGATGTATGTTAAGTGTACTCTTCTTGGAAAGGAAGAGATGATAAATATGACCTTCCAGCCAGTGGTGGTGCAGGAAAAGCCTGTATGTAGGTAAGTGTTCAACCAGAGCCAGAGCTCTTTTAAGGTGATATACACAGACCCCAACTCCCAGACTCCGTGCAACCTCTCCTCCTCCCGGGTAGGTTATAAGATAATTGAACATGTGTAGGAACCAATACTGTAGTATACTTTTATTGATAAATTTGGAAAGGAAAAGCTGGGATTTGGTAGTGAAGTCTTACCTCTTGGCTGTAGAAGTCGCTGCCCCTGCCAAAGTGTTGATGATATCAGATGGTGAACAAAGCTGCTCGTGGCTCATATTTGTGTCATTGCATACTGTTATGTATGAAGCTGGGGTTAACTGGCTGCACTTGAGGGAGACACCCAGAGCTAGTACTTTAAGTTGGGGCTTGATAGTGCTACTGGGTTGGCAAGGAAGTGGTAGGTGGGGCTGGGGGGGACAGAGGCGGGGGCTCAGAGTTATCACTTCTTGTGGAAGAAGCATTAAAAAATAAACTAAACCCCTTGCCGCCGAGTCAATTCTGACTCATAGTGACCCTATAGGACAGAGTAGAACTGCCGCATAGGGTTTCCAAAGCTGTAATCTTTACAGAAACAGATTAACACATCTTTCTCCCACAGACTCGCTGGTGGGTTCGAACCTCTGATCTTTTGGTTAGCAGCTGAGCTCTTAACCATTACACCACCAGGGCATTACAATCTTCTAAATAATCTATGATCACAATAACGTGACCTTAGAGAGGGGTATGAATTTTTTGAGAAAATAAGGTGGATATACAAACCCATGTTTGGTAGATACAAGTAATTATGCAAGGGGAAGACAGTTTTTCCTTTTTGAAAATTGGGTATAATTTAAAGCCCTAAAGTTATGAGATCTACTTCCTTCTATTTCATACCTGGTTCAGCTCTTGAAGAAAAAATTCCAAATTTCTTTTGTGAATTTTTTTTTTAAATCCAATATCAGCTTATAGAACAGAATAAATTCATACGTAAAATGGTGTCCCACATGTGTAGAATTATAAAGTCTTGAAAGAAATACTTTAAACTTTTAGCAATGATTATTTCTGGCAGTAGCGGTACCAAGAGAAGGAGAGAAAATCAGGGTATTAGGTAGGAAAAAGTGTTATAAGGAAAGGAGTTTTATCTTATACACTTTTTTAAAAAATATTTATAATCAAATAAAAGCCAATAACAACAATAAAAATAATAATACCTTACAGCTATTGAGCACATTCTATGTTCTTTTAATAAATATTGTTGTTGTTGTTAGGTGCTGTCGCGTCAGTTCCTACTCATAGCGACCCTATGTACAAGAGAACCAAACACTGCCTGGTCCTGCACCATCCTCACAATTGTTGTTATACTTGAGCCCATTGTTCCAGCCACTGTGTCAGTCCACCTTGTTGAGGGTCTTCCTTTTTTTTCACTGACCTTCTAGTTTACCAAACATGTCCTTCTCCAGGGACTGGTCCTTCCTGATAACACATCCAAAGCATGTGAGACTGAGACAAAGTCTCACCATCCTTGCTTCTAAGGAGCTTTCTGACTGTACTTCTTCCAAGACAAATTTGTTTGTTATTCTGGCAGTCCACAGCATATTCAACATTCTTCACCAATGTCTTAATTCAAAGGCATCGATTCTGATTCTTCTTCGGTCTTGCTTATTCATTGTCCAACTTTCACGTGCATATGAAGTGATTGAAAACACCATGGCTCACTGCAGGCTGCAGCTTAGCCCTCAAAGTGACATCTTTGTTTTTTAACCCCTTAAAGAGGTCTTCAGCAGCAGATTTGCCCAACGCAATGTGTCTTTTGATTTCTTGACTGCTGCTTCCATGGGCATTGATTGTGTATCCAAGTAAAATGAAATCCTTTACAACTTCAGTATTTCCTCTGTTAATCATGATATTGCTTAATTGTCCAGCTGTGAGAATTTTCGTTTTCTTCATATTGAGGCATAATCTATACTGAAGGCTGTAATCTTTGATCTTCATCAGTAAGTGCTTCAAGTCCTCTTCAATTTCAGCAAACAAGGGTGTTTCATCTGCATATCACAGGTTGTTAGTGAGTCTTCCTCCGGTCCTGATGCCTCGTTCTTCTTCATGTAGTCCAGCTTCAAGGATTATTTGCTCAGCATACAGATTGAATAAATATGGTGAAATGATACAACCTTGATGCACACCTTTCCTGACTTCAAATCAAGCAGTATCCCCTTGTTATGTACAAACAACTGCCTCTTGGTGTATGTACAAGTTCCTCATGAGCACAATTAAGCTTTCTTGAATTTCTACTCTCAGCGTTACTCATAACGTGTTATGATCTACACAGTCGAATGCCTTTGCATAGTCAATAAAACACAAGTAAACATTTTTCTGGTGTTCTCTACTTTCAGCCAAGATCCATCTGATCTGATATCAGCAGTGATATCCCTTGTTCCATGTCATCTGGATCTGGCTTGGATTTCTGGGAGTTCCCTGTCAATGTATTGCTACAACCACTTTTGAATGATCTTTAGCAAAATTTTACTTGCATGTGTTATTAATGATATTGTTGGATAATTTCTGCATTCTGTTGGATCATCTTTCTTTGGGATGGGCACAAATATGGATCTCTTCCAGTCAGTTGGCCAGGTAGCTGTCTTCCAAATTTCTTGGCAGAGATGAATGAGCACCTCGAGCACTGCATCCATTTGGTGAAACATCTCAGTTGGTATCCTGCCAGTTCCTGGAGCCTTGTTTTTTGCCAATGCCTTCAGTGCAGCTTGGACTTCTTCCTTCAGTACCATCAGTTCTTGACCATATACTACCTCCTAAAATGGCTGAACATCAACCAACTCTTTTTGGTACAGTGATTCTTTGTACTCCTTCCATCTTCTTTTGATGTTTCCTGTATCATTCAATATTTTTCCTGTAGAATCTGTCAGTGTTGCAGCTTGAGGCTTGAATTTTTTCTTCAGTTCTTTCAGATTGAGAAATACCATGTGTTCTTCCCTTTTGGCTTTCTAAGTCTTTACATATTTCATTATAATACTTTGTCTTCTTGAGAGGCCCTTTGAAATCTTCTGTTCAGCTCTTTTATAAACATCATTTCTCCTGTTAGCTTTCACTACTCTATGCTCAAGAACAAGTGTCAAAGTCTCTTCTGACATCTGTTTTGGGCTTTTCTTTTTGCCTGTCTTTTTAATGACTTCTTGCTTTCTTCATGTGTGATGTCCTTGATGTCATTCCTTAACTTGTCCAGCCTTTGGTCATTAGTGTTCAATGAGCCTAATCTATTCTTGAGATGGTCTCTAAATTCAGGTGGGATATACTCAAGGTCATATTTTGGCTCTCGTGGACTTGCTCTAATTTTCTTCAGCTTCACCTTGAACTTGCATATGAGCAATTGATGGTCTATTCCACTGTTGATCCCTGGTCTTGTTCAGAGTGATGATTTGATACATGCACTATATCATTTAATACTCAACAACCCTATGGGCAGTTAGTCTCTAATACCCCTTCTCTTGAGTTCCTCAAGTCAATGGTTCCCAAACTTGACTGAGCATGAGAATCACCTGGAAGGCTTGTTAAAACACAGAATGCCGGGCCTCAACCCAGAATTTCTGATTCAATAGGTCTGTGATGGGCATTTCTAACAAGTTCAGGTGCTGCCGATAGTGCTAGTTGGAGACCACGTAAGAACCATTGCTCTGGCATAAGAGAAAGTAGGGCATGAGCAATTTATGCTGTTTCAGACTTCAATATGTAAGTAATTGTCAAGATCAAGCCCAGGAGAGAGTTTGTGAATGTGATTTCTTATTTAAATGCGCGGGGGCGGGGGGATAACATTTTCCACAATGAGGTGATATAGGGGACAGGTAGAGCTGGCCCCCCACCCAGCTTACCTCAGGAAAACAAGGTCACATTATCACCGGCACCAGGTGGAGCTTTTTCATGTGGCAGAGTTGTCCTTGGCAGTGCCCGGCTGCTTGTTGTCATGGAATTCACAGCTGCCTTGTCCATGCCCTGCTGTGGGACACAACTGAGAACTAAGACCAGGAAACCTTATCCACAAAGCCAATGTGTCCCTTGGCAGCACATCACACTGACACACTCTTCTGCTCTGGTTTCAAGCATCAGGTCAGAATGCCAAAGGGGTGTTCCCTTCCATTCAGTTGGCACCAGTGTAGCTGTTGGCAATGCTTTATCTATGATTCCTACCCAGCAAGATAAGTTCTTGCCAAATGTATTTGGGTTGGTATGCTTCGGTGATAAAATTTCTCTCCTTCCAGGGTGTTACCTCTGAAGAGACATGGACTCATAAAAAGTCAGGCCTGGAAGGGAAATTTGAGGTTATCTAATAAATGCAGATCTGTCATTTTGCAGGTGGAAAACTGAAACACTGATAGTTGCCAGAGGCAAGCTGAAACCTAGGCCTCCTATGGACTCCGGAGAGAAACCCCCACAGGGATCAACCCAGGAAATGTAACTAGGAGCCATTGGTTAGGATTGAGTCATGTGAAATGTAGACAAATTATGGGAAAATTTGTGGTAATCAGGAATCCCTGGGTGGTGGAAAAGGTTAACTTGCTTGGCTGCTAACTGAAAGGTTGGAGGTTTGAGTGGCCCCACATGCACCTTAAAAGAAATGCCTGATGGTCTACTGAAAAATCAGCCATTGAAAACCCTATGGAGCATAGCTCTACTCTGACGCATTTGGGGTCGCCATGAGTTGGAATTGACTCAACAGCAACTGGTCTGGCTAGTGGTCATCAGTTAAATATGGTGTTCTCCCTGGCACTTCTCCTTTCTGTTCTCTTCTCTGGTTTCAGCCCTTCCTGCATCTTTCCCGGGTTCTCTTGGATCTAGAAAAAAGTATCTGGAAAATTTACTCCACAGTGTGGTGTTAGGAATGGTACCCTTTAAAAAGACGGCCTCGGGGGTCAAAGTGTATCCCAAAGGAATAAGTCCATTGAAAAAATGTTATAAACTGTAGTTGTTTGTATGGGGTAAGTTGTCGGGGAGGATTTTTGAACAAGAGCGAGAGGCAGAGTGGAGTAGTAAGAGAAAGGGCTTTTGGGGAAGATTATAGTCCTCCTTTATGCTCATTGTCACCACAAGCTGGTCACCTCACTTCTGAGTCCCAGGTTCCTTATCTGTAAAATAGTGAGAATAACAGGCAACTAACTCACTGGGTTGTTTTGAGGTTCAAAAGAAGACCTTGATCCTGTGTCTAGCACAGAAACTGGGATACTAAAGTGCTCGATAATCTCTGTTCTTTCTCATATCCTTGACTTTAAATCACACCGCCTCCTAAGGCAAGCCCTGGCCACAGTGGTGAGGGTTAGAAATAAACTGCAAAGCAACTACCGACCCTTTGGTTAGCAGCCAGAGCACTTAACCACTACGCCACCAGGGCTTCCGGCCCTTGAGGACCTACTAAGTTCGCTCTAAATGCAGTCACTGTATTTCCTTTGTTTGTTTTGTCTTGTCCCCTACACTCCTAAGACCTTGGGTACAAAATGGAATCTGTAAAGAGCTTGGATAATTCATCCAAAGAAGTGTGGTTCAAGTCTGATGAAACTGTATAAAATTTGCCAAATTATTTCATCCCCAAGTAAGAGGTAAATGTGAATCCAAAAAGCACAGCACTTTCCCAATTTATTTTGCACCAGGTACTTGAATTAACACTGTGTTTTGCTCCAGGTGCCCTAGAAAACTCCGTTAATACAACCCATATTTAAATAAAGAACTGGTTTTCTAGCAGGTGAAAAATCCCCTGCCAACCTTGGCTAATTCCTGCTTTTCTTAAAAGTGGCCTTCAGTGTTTACCAGCACCCTTGGGCATAAACCCAGGAAACAGAAGTATTGTTTGCTCTCAGGAAAGGGAGCTATTATGTTCTTAGTTCCCTAATCTCCTTTATTACACAAAACACAGCAGCGACAATGTAAATCGTTCCTCATTAGACAGAGTAGAACCGCCCCACAGAGTTTCCAAGGAGCGCCTGGCGGATTCAAACTGCTGACCTTTTAGAGTCCACCCAGTCCCAGTGCTGTCGAGTCGATTCCCCGTAGTGGGGTTAAAAACCTTTTCATTCCCTAAAAGTCCAGAGAGGATCTCAGGTGTATTTCATTTTGAGCAATTATTCCAGGATTTATTTCTTGGTCAGAGTTCGCCCCCTGCGGTTTGATAAAGGTAAGTACAGTACAGTCCTGTTGCCTTCTTACAAAAGGCAAACTGCAGGGAATACGTATGGGACTTTTATAGACATGTGAATTTATTTGAGAAACATTCGAGATGTTACAGAATGGCCACCCCTCCGTCTCTTTTGCTCTGGAAGCATTAGAGAAAAAGTGAGAATATTAAACTTTTTAAAATAGCTGCTTACAGATTTGGAAGAATTCATACCCCAAAACCAAATCCATTGTTGTAGGTTGATTCTGACTCATAGCGACCCTATAAGGACAGAGCAGAACTGCCTCATAGCATTTCCAAGGTTGTAAATCTTTATGAATGTAGACTGGAACATCTTTCTCCTGCAGTGCAGCTGGTGGATTCAAACCACTGATCTTTCAGTTAGCAGCCGACTGCTTCAACCACTGTACCACTCAGACTCCTGGGAAAAGCGTATATGATATAAAAATAAAATCCATTGTCATCAAGTTGATTCTAGCTCATGAAGACCCCACGTGTTACAGTAGAACTGCTCGTAGGGTTTTCTTGGCTGTAATCTTTACAGAAGCAGATTGCCAGGCCTTTCTTCGTAGGCACCACTGGGTAGGTTTGGACTGCCATTCTTTTAGGTTTGCCCCACCCAGGGACCTTTTTAGTGCCATGCAAAGTCTAAGCATGATTTCTTTAGAATGCTGTCATGGATTTAATTATGTCCCCCCAAAAATGTTTGTATCGACTTTGTTAGGCCACGATTCCCAGTATTGTGTGGTTATCCTCCATTTTGTGATTGCACTTTTATGTTAAGAGGATTAGGGTGGGATTGTAACACCACCCTCACTCAGTTCACCTCTCATCCAATATAAAGGGAGTTTCCCTGGGGTGTGGTCTGCATCTCCCTTTATCTCTCAAGAGATAAAAGGAAAGGGAAGCAGGCAGAGAGTTGGAGATCTCATACACCAAGAAAACAGTACTGGGAGCAGAGCACATCCTTTGGGCCTGAGTTTCCTGTGCTGAGATGTTCCCAGACCAAAGGAAGACTGATGACAAGGACCTTCCTCCAGAGCTGACAGAGAAAGAAAGACTTCCCCTGGAGCCAGTGCCCTGAATTGGGACTTCTAGCCTACTGGACTATGAGAGAATAAACTCTTTGTTAAAGTCATTCACTTGTGGTATTTCTGTTATAGCAGCACTAGATGACTAAGACATATGCATTCAGTGTGAAACTTCCCAAAAGTGGAATTTTTTACTCTGGAAACCAATTATAGGAATGCACCAAGGACCTTCATGCTTTAAAATCGAAAGGTCAAGTTGGGGTTCTTCTCTTCCCTAACTTTCAGCAATATTTAAGCCAGTTGATGTCCTTCTTGAAATGTTTCTCTCGGTCTCCAGTACACCACATCCGTCTCCCTCACAGGGTTCTCCTTCTCATTCCCGTTTACGGGATCCTCCTCATCTCCCTGCCTCTAACGCCTGGGATCCCCTAAGACTCAGTCCTGGGATCTCATCACTTCTCCAGCTGCACCCATTAAGTGATCTCATCTCCGCCCTGTGGATTTAAGCACCATCACTATGCTGATGGCCGTAAGAATATATCTCCAGGCCAGACCTTCCTTTGAACAATAGATAACATATCTGTGGCTCACTTGACATCTCAGATTGGATGTCTTATAGGCATCTTAAGGCTAGTCTGGTTTTCTTCCTAACTTGTCATTCTTTATTGCTCCTTCACCCCTTTAGAAGAGCCTACAGGCCAGACCCAAGGTGATACCATACTAATTTTACCTTTGCTCTTTATTTATTTTGGACTCTGCATTTAATGGTGGAAGTTTTCCTGAAGTGCCTAGTGATCCTTGGCTGTCTATTTAAATTTGAGAGGGACACTGAAAAGCCGATTAGAAGGTCTATGTACCAGGTGGGGTGTAATGACTCTTGGCCTCACTGTAGAGTGATTTGGATGAGTATTTCATTGGCAAACACTTAAAGTCAGGATCTTTCGGTGTTGTCTCCTTCTCTGCTCAGAGCCTCTAGAGAGGACGATTCTAGTCTCTTGCTTGGAGGATAGAAGACTTGTTATCTGTGTTATATGCTAAATTTCCCTGAACCCCTTGATTTCAGGATGATAAACCCACTCTCAACTGCTTCTGGTATCTCTCAGGCCATATACCCCATTTCCTCTCACATCTCTAGATAATCTATTGCTAGGATGGAGGAAGGGATATTTGCTTGGCTGTCAGGGATAAGGGAGGGATCTGGGAGTCTTAACTATTCCCAGGATTGACTTTGAACCATTCTGCTCTTTAGTCCTATATTCCCCCATGTTATGGATTGAATTGTGTCATGTCCCCGCCCCCCCCCAAACGCGTGTTGAAATCCTAACGCCTGTACCTGTGAATGTCACCCTGTTTGGAAATAAGGGTTTCACTTTTGTTATGCTAATGAGGTCAAATGAGGTCAGACCAGCATGGGGTTGGTTCTAAACTTAATCCTTGTGAGTGATGTCTTATAAAAAGGGAAAACAGACATTGAGAGACACACACACACAGGGGGAAGATGGACACTATGTGAAAGCCCCTCTACAAGCCAAAAAAAAAAAAAAAAAAAAGCCAAGGAATGCCAAAATATGTCCAGGGCTACCTACACGTAAGGACCCTGCCCTATAGCCAATGCCCTGATTTAAACTTTTAGTCTCCAAAATCATGAGACAAATTCCTATTCTTTAAAGCTACCCACTTGTGGTATTTTTGTCATGGTACCCAGTAGGTAATTAAGACACTCTTAAGGTAGCTGGTGCTGCCAAGCCTTGAGCCTTTTGATGTTCTGTAGATGAAGCAGGTAGCTTCTTTACTTTCTTCACTGCTAGCTTAATATTTAGCTTTCTTGGGCCTACTAAGCAAGTTAGCATTCACCTGCCTGCTTTGCAAATTCTTTGCTGCTGCTGACTCTTTTCTATTTCTTAACCCTGGGAGCTCGTATCTGAGACTCCCAGTGATCTTATCCTCCCAGTGTTCATGCCTTTGTGAAATACCCTCTTCTTGAGTGGGGACAGGACCTATGATTTGGTTCTAATCAATAGAATATGGCTAAATAATGAGATGTCACTGATTTGTTAGCTGTTGTTAGGTGCCCTCAAGTTGGTTCAACTCATAGCGACCCTATGTACAACAGAACAAAAACTGCCCAGTCCTGTGCCTCCCTCACAATCCTTGCTATGTTTGAGCCCGTTCTTGCAGCCATTGCGTCAATCCACTTCATTTAGGGTCTTCCTTTTTTTCGCTCACCCTCCACTTTATCAAGCGTGATGTTCTTCTCCAGTTATTGGTCCCTCCTGATAACATGTCTAAACTAAAGTGAGATGAAGTCTCACCATCCTAGATTTCATGGAGCATTCTAGCTATACTTTTTCCAAGACGGATTTGTTCACTCTTCTGGCAGTCTATGGTATATTCAATATTCTTCACCAAAACCATAATGCATCAATTCTTCTTCAGTCTTCACTTCCATGATTGCCTTATATTATATAAGACTGCATCTTAAAAGCGGACTGGAGGAGGCTTGATGAGTTAAGTGGCCGTATTGGAGAAGCCCATGTGACAAGGCAGTGTGGGTAGGCTCTAGGATCCAAGAGCAGCCTCCAGCCAATAGTCAGCAAAAAGCCAGGGCTCTCCATCCTACAACTGAAAGGAAATGAATTCTGCCAACAACCTGAATGAGTTTGGAAGCAGATTCTTCCCAAGTCAAGCCTCCAAATGAAGACAGAGCCCAGGAAACAACTTGATTTTGACCTTGTGAGACCCTGAGCAGAGGACCCAGCTGAGAGGTGCCTGGACTCCTTACTCACAGAAGCTGTGAGATAATAAATGTATGTTGCCTTAAGCCGCTAAGTTTGTGGCAATTTTTACACAGTAGAAGAAAATTATTACAGTGTTTTTCTCTTTTTTATTACTTTATAGTTGTTTGAGTAGCATTTTGGGTGAGAGCTGAGGTTAATGTATGTATAGTGAGTTGGACAAACATACATGGTATATGATCAAAAACACTTACTATTATTATTATTTTTTGTCTCTCATCATCCTCATAAAATCTATTCAGTAGGAGAAGTTTCCCTCTCCCCTAGACATACACTTGAATACGGTCAGGCCATAGCAGCATCTTGGACACTTTAAATAGCCGAGACGCTCTCGGTTTGTTAATTAGGATGCCTAGTCTCATATAATAATAAAAAATACAAATGGTTCAGCATTACATTTTCCTTCTCCCTCACCTGGGTCCTGCGTTGGGCTGGCTATTTGCACTAGCACATCTTTCCTCACTGGTTGGCTTTTTTTTGGTTAGTTTTTCTCATTCTCCTTCCATCTTACCCTGGGCATTGAGGCTTCTGATCTCCCTGCCCCCAGCCTACGGGGAAGAAAGGTTTGCCTGAAGAGATGGAGTCACATTCATATGGTGTCAGGGCTCTCTGCACAATAACATTCTAAAGGAGGGTGTGTTCAAGGACCCTAGGTCAACAGACAGCACTGTTGATGGTGGGTACACCCAGGACTGCTCTGGACCCAGTGGCAAGGTGAGGCGAGCCTGGGTGGAAGTGCCCAGAAACACTGATACCATAAGCACTAGGAGCTTTAGAAGCATCTGAATAATAAGTCTTGGCGTGGGCATTGGCATTTCCAAAATGTGCAGGCAAGGAAGTGAAAATCCACCAAAGTAAGCCTGGTTCTTCAGGCAGTGTGAGCACTGTGGGGTCACTCAGGTGAGCCAATTATAATGGAAGTATAGAAGAGGAATATCACTTCACAAAGCGTCTACTAACCTGCTGCTCTAGATCTCACACAAAAGTGGCAATTGCTATACATGTTGATAACTTCTCAAAAGTACCAACAGTGTATGATGAAAGAAAACCAGAGTGTTTTGAAGTATCTCCCTGGAAGCCGACAATCAAACTCTCCCATTATTTGCCTCTTACAGAAATAGAATTCTGGGTGTGATGACCAATGTATCAGACCTGAGAAAGATTTCTTAGGATTGTTGGTAATTTTCAAGGCCATTATGGAACTGAAGAAATGAAATAGGAATCAAAAGCCTGAAAAAGTCCAGATTCCTTGTAACTAGCTTCGCAGTCTTGGGCAAGTCATTTCAGATCTCCAATTCGCTCTCTCCTCATCTCTGCATCAGGTGTCTCCTGGGGCACCTCACTTCGCTGGATTGGGGACCAGATGTAAATGCTTTGTAAACTGAAAAATACCACACTGCATATGAAATCACATTATTATACTTGCTGATAAATGGCTACAAAGCTATCTGAAATGGAAGTTTTCATGTTTATTTCTGAAGAACTTTTAAAGTTAAGTGACTGAACCAAAATAAAGCAAAAACAACATAAGATCCAACTGGAAAATTTGGGAGGAAAAAGCTTTTCTCTAAGAAACTTTCACCAGTGACTTTTTGACAAAAAAGTGAACTTGGTCCATTAATTTATCTAAGGCTGTTTCATGACGTTTCCAGATGACTGGCAATGCCACGTGAATGATGCTATTTTATGAAAAAGAAAGCCAGGTTTTACAGCAGAGAAGGCAGGTACGAGCGGCACAAACTCTAATAAAACAGATTCTTCTGCATTTACAGAGCAATTTCTCTGAATCCAACCACCTGAAAAATAAATCTTCTGTCCATTTAATTGAAGATGAAGGAGGCAGTGGTGAAGCCCCTGAGACCTCCTTGTTTTAGTCCCAAACTCCTAAATCAGAAAAGCCCATCTAATACTGAGCATAATTTCTTCCCAGGCCTTTAGCTCTAAATGTCAAGGTGCTCCAAAACTTCCTCGATTTTATGGCTCCTGGTCTTATTCAGTTGATAAAAATTGAGTCAGCATGACATCGTTTGAGGAGTCTCCAGTATGAGAAAGCGCGTAAGTGCCTGGGAGGGGAAAAAGAGGATACAAATTATTGCTGCTATGTTGAAATCAAACATCAGGCCAAAATATAAATGAGTCTATTTTTATCACGGGAGAGTTTTAGGAAGATATTACAAAAAAGATACAAAATGGGGTTGGTCAACATGCGCAGCATTTTGACTTCAAAGAAGCGTGCTTTTGTCGGACATCCCTTGTTTGAGAAGAGAAGCACCACGTTTTTCAGACATGCTGGAGAAAGAGATAAAGTAGATTCTATACCACAGAGTGTTATTTTGGGAAAGCACCTTAGTGATCTCTTTGTTTCATTTTAACTGATGGGGCAACATTTGTCAAAAAAAGGCAACCCCATTGCTATCCAGTCAATTTTGGTTCACGGCACTCCATGTGTTACAGAGTAGAACTGCCCCATAGGGTTTTCTTGGCTTTAATCTTTAAGGAAGCAGATCGCCGGGCCGTTCTTCCGCAGGGCTGCTGGGTGAGTTCGAATCACCAAACTTTAGGCTAGCAGCCTAGGGAAAACCATTTGTACCACCCAGGAATCCTCCAAAAATGTAAGGAGACTTGTAAAAAGCACACAGGCTGGTTAGTGGTAATGATGAGAGGACCCAAGAGTTCTGGGTGAGTGCATCTGCCAGACACTTGAACTTTACCTGGCATTTAAATAATTTTCATGGGAATCTAAAATGAGTTGCTCATTTCCCTACCCTTCTGAGTATATTAACATAATTTGACAGGAAATGGGCCTCAGATTCTTAACTTGTAATGCAATGTCTCCTTCTCCCTGCCCCCTTCTCTTCCAGAAATCGTGTGACTATTTGTAATATTTAAATATCGATCTTCCAGTAGCTGAATATCACAGACTTCAGTCACAGCCAACGTGTGAACACAGGAACAATGCATGCCGTTGACAGAAGAGACAGTGCTCGCTCACCTTTAGGAAAGGACGGATCTGAAGAACATGATTCATGTTAGTCTAACCGCACTCCTTCACCCCATAGCCTCACTGAGCAATGCCACAGATCTATATAGATCATGTCTAACCGGAGAAATGGGTGGCAAGTTGTGATGAAGTTGAAGGGTGACACTTGCTGGTTTCCATAAGCATCAAAACCCCAAAATTATTCTATTAGCCTTGAGCACACAATTCAGATGAACTATGGACATATGACCAGCTGATACTCTCAGACTTCTCAGATTAATTAAAAAAAAAAAATTGGCATCAGATTTTGTTCCCATGATCTATATTCATATTCTCTCTTTCCACCTTTTATTACCTTTGGTTTTATTGTAACTTACCTTTGTGTTGTAGTGGGTTGAAAGCCTGTGAGAATTTGGGTTTGGCAGATAAATCAGATGAGTTTTGCTGCATAAAAGAAAAACAAGTCATTTTAGACATTTCTAGTATTCTTTTAGTGACGGTCTGCATTTCCT
The DNA here is from genome assembly GCF_030014295.1 of Loxodonta africana. Lineage (NCBI taxonomy): Eukaryota > Metazoa > Chordata > Mammalia > Proboscidea > Elephantidae > Loxodonta > Loxodonta africana. The sequence continues at coordinate 110,158,606 of NC_087342.1, forward strand.
CACTTCATGATGTAGCTTATGATCTCTCATCCCGTCCACATAATACACTTAACCTCTTGCAAGAAATTAGAGCGGTCACTTCCTTACTCTTCCTTCTAATTTCATCTATTTAACCTCTAAGAATTTATTTCTAAGTAAAGTTTGTGTTTCCGTATGTTCTTACGACTTCTAGCAACAAGCTAGAAAAATAGTTTAATGGAGATGTTATCCCTTTTTGTGTCAATGCTTCCATATTTTTTGTTTTATATGTTCATCTCTAGAAGTGGAACCACTGAAGAAAAACCAATACTCCTAGTAAAAGTGGTCTCCAGGTCAAGATTTGCCTTACTGTTGCCAATTTTAGGATTCAGATCTCTTTGTGAATTATCCTTCAGTCATTGGTGAAAAGACTACACAGAGTTCAAAAATTTAAAAACGGAATTATCAAACGGAAATAAAATATTCAAACCAAAAAGCATGCATGGGGGGGAGGGAAATAAAGGCATTAAGATATACTATATCATTTTTCCATTCATAAATGTATCATTCATGTATTCATTAATTTAACATGATGTATTGAATAATCTCTGTGTGCCAGGCACTATAGTAGGTACTGGGGATATTAGAAGGAGTGAGTTCCATTTCCTGCCACAGTACACATCATGAGGAAGCCGAATAAAGATAGGAAGAAAATATACTCATTACATGCAATAGGTAGCCCAGGGAAGGATCCCTAATTTTCACTCTGATGTCATGAGTACTGGCATGGCTTTAGAAGCATCTGGAATAAGAAGTCTTGGCCCAACGCTTTGTTTCTACAGCTGGGAAAATTGAAGCTCACGAGACGAAGTGACTTTCCTAAGACCACACATCCATTTGGTGACAGTCAGAAATACAGTCAGGTGTGCCAGCTCATGGGCTACTGTTCCAAAATGCACAGCAGTGCCCTCTACTATAAAATGCAGACCCAGGAAAAGTTTTTAATGTCAGTCCATAATTTCCTCATTGATATATATTTCAAAGGGTTTTATTGTCCTTTGTAAAATCGCTGAACATCCATGTAGGTTTGGATGCAGTGTGTTCAGTTGACTTATATCAAACTCAGAAATTTCTGCTTTAGAACTCTTTCTGAAAGGACCTCAGTGTATTACTGGAGCCATGGAAAGAATCTAAATCAAAGTCAAAAATACTAAATATGCATGTGAGCTCATTTATTTCTAATTATTCTTCCCTCATATGGGTAGCACTTTTGTGGCAAAGAATGAAAGAGGATGTTCATGGACTGAATTGTGTCTCCCCAAAATACGTGTCAACTTGGTTAGGCCATGATTCCCAGTATTGTGCGGTTGTCCTCCATTTTGTGATTGTAATTTTATGTTGAAAGAATTAGGGTGGGATTGTAACACCATCCTTACTCAGGTCACCTCCCTCATCCAAGGTAAAGGGAATTTCCCTGGGGTGTGGCCTGCACCACCTTTTATCTCTCAAGAGATAAAAGACAAGGGAAGCAAGCAGAGAGTGGGGGACCCCAGACCACCAAGAAAGTGGCACCAGGAACAGAGCACATCCTTTGGACATGGGGTCCCTGCTCCTGAGAAGCTCCTTGACCAGGGATGAGTGAGGACAAGGACCTTCCTCCAGAGCTGACAGAGAGAGAAAGCCTTCTCCTGGAGCTGACATCCTGAATTTGGATTTGTAACCTACTAGACTGTGACAGAAAAAAATTCTCTTTGTTAAACCCATCCACTTGTGATATTTCTGTTACAGCAGCACTAGATGACTAAGACAGAGGAATCCTGTATTTTCATATGAACCTGTCAGTTTGTAGACTTAAGACCTGAAATTGCAAAGGATAAAGTACCAGTGTAAGAGATAAAATTTAGAGAACATTTTATATATCAGAAGTTAATCAAGGCCTCCCCGGTACTACCTTTCTAGAGAAGAAAACACAGGCTATGTAGTGTTCAGGAAGCCAGGCAGAGAAAAGGGTCCTACTGGTTCTAGACTGCAGGAGACAAGTCAGACTGAAGCAAACGATATTGCTCAAAGGTGTTCGCTCATAAAGAGCACCCACAGACGTCCATGCCTGAGAACACTTGTAGCTTTCCATTCCTTTACATTCATTCATTCACTCACTCAACAACTTTCTGTTGAGTATCTACCAAGGGGCAGGCGTTGTGCCAGGTAACAGGAAAACAATGGTGAAAAGGGTTTACTCAAAAATGGGCTTGCTGTGGGACTGCATAAAGACAGAAATGCAAAACTAGAACTTCATGCATCGGATCCATGGCACTGGGAGATAATTACCTTTGATGGTTGCTTCCAAGAGATGAATGGGGACAACTTGTTGAACAGAAGTTGTCGCAGCTATAAGGACAACAAAGAAATATTGAGGAGCTACATGTATACAGCCATACATAGACAAATCAGAAACAAAACTGCATAACTAAAATTGTTATTTAACAGTAGTATTTCTTAGGAGCATTTAATAGACCATAAACATGGATATCTGATGGAAGGATTTATTTTCTTAGATTTTTTTGCCTATAAACGAAATCAGGATTAAACAAAGAACAACAGTACCCAAAGCCATAATAATTCAGATTCCAGACATTAGTAATTGGCAATAATTGCTAAGTTGAAGTTTATCTTTGAAGTAAAGGGTTTCCTAACCATACAAATGGTGCAGACAAGGGAATTATTTAGTTCAATGAAGTGTAACAAATTGCTTCTTGGTAAACAGGGCTTGTGTGTGTGTAACGATTATGCTAATTACAAATAATTCTTAGCTTCTTATTAAAACAAAGACTCCTTTATCTCTATTAGCTGACTGCCTTTACTTCTCTCAACAGAGTTACTCAGTGTTTGGGAAAAATAATGAAACAAATTTAGTTTTAAGTTCTCTTTTTCTCCTGCACTTTACCTAAACTGGTTCTTTCATTAAGCATTTTATTTAATGTTAGAGGCTGTTTAACATTTCTGTAAAACTCTGCAAATGGAGAAGTAGATATATCTTTTGGCATATTCTAAGGAGGTGGACAGATAAAATAAAGGAGCAACAGGGAATTCACCCCTAAGAAAGATCACAGTTCTTGAATTTTTGCCAAACCATAATATAAGGTAGAAAAATTAAAGACAAAAATGCTCCCTGTACTGTGGTCTATAATGTTCACAAAACATGTTGTGATGAGTTCTAGATAGCTTTATTATCATCAGTGACTGTTCAGTTCTTTTGTCTCTTGACTGAACCTACCTTTTGTAAAATTATAGAATATTATTCCAAAAGTACCCATAATCCAACCCTCTAACTGTGTAAGTGAAGCCCCAGAAGAGAAGAGGAAGGATTTAAAGATGCCTGGGTTAGAGGGTGAAGAGAGAAGTGGCTGCACATACCTTACTATCCAAGAGCATTCCAAAACATAAGATGAAAAACCCCTAAAAAATAAAAAAAAGAAATTGATCATGTGTATTGTACTCTTTTCCCAGAAAATAAGTATTGATATGTAATATGTAATGCTTATGTCATCCAACATCAGGTTTGTTTTCTTGTCTGTCTCATTAATAGACTGTAGGCTCCTTGAAGGTACAAATCAGAAATTTTATAAGTGTATAAATAAATGATTGAGTGAAAGAAGTTTTAAATGCATGTGGAACTTCATTTCCCACCTCACTGTGTCATTCGCGACCTGAAATGAGTAGCTTCCATCTGCTTCTGTGTCAGTTTTCTTCAGACCAGGCATTTAATAACGATCGCTGAGCATCGGTGATGGCAGCAGAAACTGAAATCCAACCCTATGGCCGCATAGACAGAGTTGACCTGTACCAGCACCCTTTCCATCAAAACCAGGGAACCCTTCACAGAAGCCTTTTTAGAGCTTAAAATCCTCCTTCCCACCAGAACAACCTCAGGAGGTGCCTCTTTAGACAGCATGTCACCATAAGCTTGCCTTCCCACTCCCTGACACCATCCCTATCCATGATTGCGATTTCTAACCCATTACCGTCGAGTCAATTCTGACTCATTGTGACTCTATAGGCCAGAGCAGAACTTCCGCAGAGGGTTTCCAAGGCTTTTGCTATGAGGTGGAATTGGCTCAACGGCAACAGGGTTAATCTTTGCAGAAGCGGCCCGAGGAGGGATTGTTGGGTTTGAATCGCCTACCTTTCGGTTAGCAGCTGAGCTCTTAATCACTGCACCACTGGGACTCTTACTATCCCTAAAAATTAACTAGCACCTGAAGTATATGGGGAACCAGCTGCTTTTAAGAAACACCTATTGAGCATTTACTATCTGCCAGACACCCTGCTAGGTGCTAAATTATCTCACTTAATCCTCACGTTTACTCTATACTATTATTATCATCTGCCTTTAACAGAGGAAGTGAGGGGCAGAAAGATTAGGTAATTTGTTAGAGGTCATATAGCTGGCAAAGTGATATATCTGAGCCCAGATTTATTTAACTCCAGTACACAAATCACTTCCCTGAGCCTTCATTGTCCAGAGGTAGTCAGGCAAGACCTATACTGAACCAGAGTTGAAGGTTATCTTCCAGGTTCCTCAAAACCTAAGGATTACTTTGTCCACCTACTCTCTGTACACTCTAGTTGTGACATGTACAGCCCATCCTTTGCAGCAGGCTTTGGCGAACTTTTTCTGTAAAGGGCAAGAGATTAAATACTGCAGGCTTTGCAGGCCTACACTCTGTCACAATTACTACTTGGCCATAGTAGAGCAAAAGCTGCTATAGACAATATGTAAATGACAGGCGGTGGCTGTGTTCAAGTAAAACTTTATTTACAAAAACAGGCTGTTGGCCGTAGTTTGCCAGCCCCGGCTCTATTGCACTCTAGGGACTTCCTTTGCACCATTCAGAGTCCACAAGCCCTCTCGATTTATTTCCCTTTCTCTGTCCACTTTCTTACAGAGGTCTACACAAGAAAAAGAGGATTTAGTCAGCAGCAAGAGGGATTAATGTTAGTTATGTGAACTCTAATAGTTTAAAACCCTAGAATGGATTACTGAAGGATTCAAATATTCTGTTTCAGCATGACAGTAACCACTAGGGAAAAATGAATTTTTTTTTTCTTTTCACTTTTTCATGCAGCTTTAGTTATAGTCCTCCTGGAGACAAAAAAAAAGGGAGATGGATAAGGTGGCCATCAGAGTGACCTTAGTAGCCAAAATTCTCCATCATTAGTCCCATCACCTGATGAGATAATAACGAAAAACTAAGCCCATTGGGGTTGAGTTGATTCCCACCCACAGCAATCCTATAGGACAGAGCAGAATTGCCCCACAGTGTCTCCAAGGAGCGGCTGGTGGATTTGAGCTGCCAACTTTTGGTTAGCAGCGATCTCTTAACCACTGTGCCACCAGGGCTCTAAATCTTATTGTTCTCACCTGAAATGCATTGAGTAAGGCAAAAATAACATGCCAAGCCAGATTCTGGCTGTCCACCATAGTTCCTATGCCAAAGCCCCAGGTGAGCCCCAGCAGAGGCGTCAGGATAAGCAGGCTCTTCCCCATGCGGATGACAGTGGCCTTGTCATCCCGGCTCATTCCTTCTCCAACAGCTGGCCTCCAGAGCTTCATTAGAACTAAAAACATCACAACCAAATTCACAGCCACAATAGTCAGTGCGGGAATAACGAAAGCCAAGAGAGGTTTGCTCCCATCGGACCAGTTAAGCCAACACACGTCTTTCCTTTTGTAGCCGTTGCTAGGTTGTGTGACTGCAATGGTGATGACAGCTATAACCAGAGGACACCCGTAGCCCATGCAGAACCCAACAGCCATCATCACAGGCATGGTCATGTGATGGAACACAAGGATGATCCGATAAGCCAGGAGGATACCGAGCATGAGCATCCAAAAAAACAAGGAGAGGTAGAAAAAGTGTGTAAAGAACACTGCAGCTATGCAAACTCCAGAAGGGTTTGCCATGGTATCCACAGTGGCAGCAACAATAAACCAAACATCAGCAATCAGGAGAGACAGGGCTATGTTCACCATGCAAATATGACGTGTGTGCGAAGTTTGGTTTTTCCTGAACTGCTTCCAAAACAGAGCCTCAATAATCAGGCATAAGATGAGACTTCCAATGGAGATTCCCAGTCCCGCATAGGTGATCCATTGCACAACGGGGATGATGGCAGTGGAGACAAAGGGTGACATTAGAAAGGAGAAAGAGGTCAGGTGAGTACATCGGCAGGTCACGGTGTCTGCAGTTTCATTCACTAGGTGGCAGCCTGCGTTGTCCCACAACAAGTGGCTGAAATCCCAGAACACACACTGAGGCTGGCTCAGGTTAGACTCTATCTTGGAAAAAATCAGGAAAATTTCATTTACAGAATAGTTGTGGATAACAGTGGTTATCACAGGCCCATTGACCTGAGCATTTCCATTTTTGGTGACCGGTAGAATGTTCCCCAGGGTCAATGAGGTCATGCTGATAATAGTTTCAGGAAGGGATTTCTGGAATTGGTCTGACCCAATTAACACTTGGCCTCTGATGGGAATGGAGGTATTTTGGGGTGACATTTCAGCCTGATAGTTGTAACCTTTCATGAGTTGGCTTTTGGTCACAGGAATTCCTTTCCAGTTTATGAATTCCCTAGAAAAATTCAGAGGCAGAGCTGTTGGAGGTACCAGAGAGCTAATGCTTTCTAATGTCTCCAGTAACTGTGAGCTGGCGTGCTTTTCTTCCTGCAGCAATATTGTCCAATTGGTTACCAATGCTGAATTAAGAACACGGTCAGCTACACTGATAACATCCTGAAATACAAGCATGGAAGTTAGTTTGTATTATGAGAACACAGATAAGAGGACGAAAGAGTAAACACTCATTATTATTAAGGATGGGAAAAATGCCCAGAGAATTGACTCTGTTGAGGACCAAATAAAATTCATGACTTAAATTCTGTTTACTTGCTCTGCATAGTAGGAGCTTTGGGTTCAGAAAGGGGTTGCCAGAACCAAATAATTACATTGCAGGTTTTCTTAGTTACCTAGTGTTGCTGTAACAGAAATACCACAAGGGAGTGGTTTTAATTAACAGAAATTTATTTTCTCACAGCTTAGGAGGCTGGGGGTCCGAATTCAGGGTGCCGGCTCTAGGGGGAGGCTCTGTCTGTGCACTCTAGGGAAAAATTCTTGTCTTTCAACTTCTCTAGCATTCTTCTGTGTTCCTTAGAGATTTCTACGTGACATCTATCATTCTCTCTTTCGTGTTTGCTTGCTTCAGTGCCTAATCTGCTCTTTTATATGTCAAAAGTGATAGGCTTCAAACACACCCTACACTGATATGGCCTCATTAACATAACAAAGAAAACCACATTCCCAAATAGAATTACATCCACAGGTATAGGCCTTGGGATTTACAACACAGATTTTGGGAGGATGCAATTCAGGGCATAATAAAGGGCGATCACCCCAGGGTATTTGCAAACAAACCGGGATTTCAGCACGGACAAAAAGAATCCCCTGATTTAGACTACACAAGTGTGCATTTCCTCCTGAGATGGCAAAAATGACTGCATTATTACGTAGGCTGAGGCTCAGAGACTGAGACATGTAACTGCTTTCCCATATTGCATTTATCTGGCTTACATCAGAAGTTCTAAATACATGTCATGGAGGTTCAAGTTTTAATTCACGTTTATGTATGCTTTGTGGTTTACTAAAAACCCAAAACCAAATCCATTGACCTCAAGTCGATTCCAACTAATAGAGACCCTATAGGACAGAGTAGACCTGCCCCATTGTGTTTCCAAGGCTGCAAGTCTTTACGGAAGTAAACTGCCATAACTTTCTCCCGTGGAGCAGGTGGTGGGTTTGAACTGACAATCTTTTGGTTAGCTGCTGAGCACTTAACCATTGTGCCACCAGTGCTCCTTTGTCGTTCATTAGCGAATATAAAACAAAATCCTTAAAAACAGAGCTGGAGAAACAAGGAGGTATTGAATTGTTGGAGGTTTTAAGGGTCAGTCTTAGTTTAATGTTCCCTGGGTGGTGCAAACAGTTAATGTGCTCAGTTGCTGACCAAAAGGTTGGCGGTTCAAGCCTACCCAGAGGTACCTCAGAAGAAAGACCTGGCCATCGACTTCCAAAAAACCAATCACTGACAACCCTGTGGATTACAGTTCTACTCTGACAACCATGGGGTGGCCATGAGTGGAAATCGACTTAGACTTGAAAGCAACTGGTTTTTTTCTTAGTTTAAGAGACTCCTTTTCCAAGCAATTCCCACAGCATCCTTTCTCTCTTGTTTATCCCTTGGGTTCCCAGGCATTCGACCTCCGGCAGCTTGCCACTGCAGCTAAGTATCACCCAAACCCAGCTTTTTGTGGCTTCTGGAGCAGATTCTGGAATGTACTTCTTCCATTGCCCCCAGGAACCTCTGCTTTCTTTTAGTTTGTGTTTGTCTGCTCTGTTTTCTGCCCTTCATTTTATTTTTAGCCTTTTCATGTCATTTTGTTTTAGTTGGTTTCTTGGAAATAATGTGGGGTCAAATTTTTTTTTAAAACATCTGAGCATTTTTTCTTTAATCAAGGGAAATTATTCATATTTAATGTCATCTTTGATGTGATGTCCACTATAAGCAGTTAAGTGGGTCAGTATGCATTACAATATATAATACAATCTTACAAAATACTGTATTTTATATTTAGTACGCACACATGTAAAACATTTGGAAAGATATTTATTTAACAAATATTTACTGACTAACTGCTATGTGTCACTTGTTACTCTTCTACACATTAAAGCTGTATCTGAAATGTTAGCTGTGACTATTCTAGAGTGATCATATTGCAGGTAATTTATTTTCTTTTCTGCTTATTTGCATTTCTTATATGATCAGATATTATTTGTGAGGTTTTTTATTTTAATTTTTAAATATCCAAACTCAGTCTTGAATTCCCCAGCCTAGAGATGGAATTTTTTTTTTTTTTAATATGTACTACTAAAAGTCAGTTTATGGCTTATAGGAAATAATCATTATAAATTGCAAACATATTTTAAAAAGTTGGCACCTGTGTCAAGCAGTGCAAAGATTTATCCATTTCCCTAAGCCAGGTCCTTCCTGGACAGCCTGCTTAGAGGTAGCTCCCTCTTACTTTGAGCTCACACGATTGATCCCATGAGTTTCTCGTACACTACAGAGAAAGAAGTGATGCTCACATTACGGCTGTTACTGGATTCTTTAGTATTTCCTAGTAGTTCCCTATGGTTCAGGCTTTCGTTATCCCTTCTACGAGATCAAGCATTTAAAGTGAGCGGTTCAAGCACAGGCAGACCATACCTCCATTGTTGAATTGGACACCTTGAAATGATTTGCCAGCGACAGGGATGAAACGTTTCCCAGGATTGACACCACTGAAGCTAGAGTCCCAGCTGTGGTTGACGGGCTTTGCTCAATGATGACTGAAAGATTTTGCACCAAGGATGACATGGTTGCCTCGGTGGCGTTGCCCAAGATCGCACTGAAATTCTAGAAGTAAAAATGGTCTAAGTTCTAGAAAACAATGTCTTTTATCTAATTTCAATCAGGTTTCTTGGCCACATATAACTAACACTTGCATGGTGCATTATAATGTAAGACAATTACGTGATGATGATAACAACAATGACTGTTATGTAGTGTTTTCTACATTCCAGACACTGTACTAAATGCTTTGCAGGGATTCACTGAATCTTTTCAACACTTTGAGGGAGGTACTGTTATAATTTTCATTCTATAGCTAGGGAAACAAACTGAAGAGATTCATTAATAAGACTTTTTCATGTAACTTGTTATCCTGATTACAAAGAAATTGATGTTTAGTGAGATTCCATAACTTCCCAAAGAGTACACACCTAGTAAGTGGAAGGGTTTGGCCTACTGACACTAAATCCTATGTTGTATTCACTACGCTATGCTGAAAAATCCTGGTAGGATGAGAAGACAGAGGGACATACATGGAGATTTGGCTACTGGGCCTGTGTCAGCTCCCATTTTATACTGGATTTGGAGTTTTACTTCTCCCTTAGAACTTCCATCTGCTTCCAGTATACTGGGCTAACTTGGAAGACAGGAACAGAGAAGCGCCCCTTCCAATCAATCCCATGTCCACCCAGAAGCCCTGATCCCACCCGTACTCCTGCTTGCTCTTCTCAGCTGACAGCACTGTTCTCTTCCTGGGGCATTTGGGATCTGCCTGCCCCCACAGTCCCCCGCCAGGCAGGTATGTCCCTGGGGTAGCCTAGTTCCACATATTGCCCGTGTCTAGAATTGAGTCGAAGAAGATCAGAGCAAGAATACAGCCAGGAGGTCGTGTGGTCTAATCCTTCTCCCCAGTTTGCAGATATGGAAACTGAAGTCTGGAAAAGGAGAAGCAAACAGTTCACAGTCCCTGGATAAATACGAGTCCAGGGTCCTTTACCGCAACAGTGGGGTCTCCAACTGGGATAGATGTTCTGCTCAATACAAAGATTTTCACCTGTAGGATGGTGGCCATGAGCCAGTCTCAAAATCCCTCTACTTTATCTCTTGAGTTCTCCTTCTGACCCCTTCTTTCTATCTAGATTGTCTTCCATTATTGAAACTTCCTAAGAAAACATCAGGGGCCCTGGTGGCGCAGTGGTTAAGCTCTCAGCTGCCAATCAAAACCAGTTCGAACCCACCAGCTGCTCCTTGGAAACCCTATGGGGCAGTTCTACTCTGTCTTATTGGGTCACTATGAGTTGGAATTGACTCCACAGCAATGGGTAAGACAGTGTCATGTGTAGGTCAGAGCACTGAACTGGGGATCAGGTGGTCATGCTTCTAGCCCCAACACTATTGCCAGCAGCGTGACCTTTAGCCCTTTGATCTTCTATTTTCTAATTTATAAAAGGAAGTTGGTAACTCAAATGGTCCTTAAGATCCATTGCAATTCTCTCATTCTGTATGGTCACCCCTGCCTGTCCCACTCTCTGCCCTGATTTCTGACTCACTAGCTTCTGAGTCACACCTTCACTTTGACCTTTTATTCTCAGCCTTCTGGACTTCTGATGCTAACTTATTTGTGGTCCTGTTGTTGCTGATGTTGTTAGGTGCCAGTGAGTTGGTTCTGACTCACAGAGACCCTATGTACTACAGAACTAAACACTGCCTAGTCCTGAACCATGTTCACAATTATTGTTATACTTAAGCCCATTGTTGCAGCCACTGTGTCAATCCATCTCATTGAGGGTTTCCTCTATTTCCAGTGACCCTGTACTCTACCATGCGTGATGCCCTTCTCCAAGCACCGATCCCTCCTGACAACATGTCCGAAGTATGTAAGACGCAGTTTTGCCATCCTTGATTCTAAGGAGCATTGTGGCTGTACTTCTTCCAAGACAAGCTGTGGTCCTACCATCAACCATATATCTCCTCTGCTTTGATGTATGCCTCTGAAGCACCACTTACCACCCAAACCATCAATTCTGACCTTTTTCTGGCCATCTCAGCTCTGCCATTTACGCCCACACTCTCTTGCTTTACCAGGGTCTGAGCCTGGTGATGTACTTCCGAAAGGTCACAGCCATTGAAAACCCTATGGAACACAGTTCTACTCTGACACACATGAGGTCGCCATGAGTTGGAATCAACTCGACAGCAAATGGTTTTTTAAAAATTGTTTTGGATGTCATCCTGGCCTTCTGTACACTGAACAACCATATAAGTTGTTACATTTTACCCTGTACCTGGCCATGCTCACTGGGGCATGCTCACTGTGAAACTCAAAACCATGGCAGTGTACCAGGTAGAAATGCTTCACCTTCTTCAGTTCCTCCAGCTGAGAGAGTACACAGTTCTCCCTGATGACTTGCCACCCGGGGGACTGGCACCTGGCAATGATGTTTCCAGTGTAGCCTTTGCTACAGGGCAGGGTATACTCATCATTCTTGGACCCAAATCCAAAGACAATGTTGTTACACTGGGCTGGAAAAGAAAGGAAACAAAGGAAAAATGGCTCTGGAATACCGTGGCTCTCTATGAAACCATGTAGAAGTATTTAAATGCTTTGAAAATCATATTTTCAGAGACAAAATCCAGGTAAAATTGAGAAGTAGGAAAAGTTTATCTTTGATGCCCAGATTCTTCCATATCAGCACCCTGCCGTCTTCCTGAAGCAAGGTTTGTCCCTTTCCCTCCAGGTGCCAGGTCTATGTCAACAATCTCACTTTCAGTGGGCCAATAACTACTGTTGGTTGACATAGGGCTGGGCATGATGATTCTCTGGAAATCTTTGCAACCTTCAAGGGAATTCTAGAAAATAAGAAAATCTTTGAGACCCTATGGAACAAAGCAGTAACGATATGGTCAAAAGATGGGAAGTTGGATAAGGAGATGATACTTCCTACTTTACATCCCTTTAAAAGCTTCTCCCGTTGTGACTAGCCACTGATTCTTCTTGCAGATGGCTTAGTAGTATATTCTTACAATGATTGGGGCTGGGAGATAGAAACAGTGAATGGGAAATCCACAAGGGTTGTGATTTTTGTTTGTTTTCCCACATTACTGTATCTTAAGTGCCTAGAACCCAGTCTGGCACACTTCAGACACTTAGCATACATTTGTCAAATGAGTGCTGTTTAAAGAAAATGGCCCAGATTTTGACTGGAGAGGCTTAAGATTGATTATAAAGGAGTAAAATAAAAATATCTGAAAAAAAATATTGGGGTGTGCGTGTGTGTGTGTATGTGTGTGAAAGACCTGTATTACCTTTTCCAAACATTGAAAGAGCATTCTTTCCTTGGTTCCTGGGATTATGATTTAGAAACATTATCAGCCCCAGGGCTCTTTCAACATGTGTACCAGTAAACTATTGCTGAATTGTTTTCATCACAGCCTGCAGTGACATCAGTCTTCTACAACATTTACACTAAGAGACAGAGATCAGATTACTGATTAGCAAGGATCTGAAACAGTCAATAGAAGCTGGGTTTCATTGTGGTGGTGCTGGTGGATGGCTAAGAATTGCTGCCTGTTGTTACTGAGAGTCAGTTTTAGAACAATTGTGTATTGTAAACATCTCCAATCTACTGCCTAAGGACACAATGGAGCTACTAATTAAAGGACTCCCTTAACCTAAGCAGAGAACGGGAATTCAGTATTACCTTTTCCAAACACTCTGAAAGAGCCATCTTCTAATGGAAACAGCTTGTGGAGGGCTGCCTCAGCCTTCTCAGCCACCTGTTCAACAGCTGACAGCAGCTCTGATGGGCTGCTGGAACCAATGACTTCATATCCAACAATGATGCTTCCTTCCCTGCAATGAGTATGTGGACAGAAAAATGAGATTCATGCATTTTTTTTCATTCAGTCACTCAGTGCCTACTCTGTCTGTGACATTGGGTCCATAGGAATAAACCACACTGACTTGACCACTGCCTTCATGGAGCCTGCATTCTACCAGAAAAAACAAGTAAGAAACAAGGTACCACCAAATACATAAAACTGATTGTTGTTATTTTCAGTAGTTATGTTTTGTAAAGTCATCATGAACACTGAATTAACAAATACTGAACCATGGCTCCTAGGGAAAATACAAGGTTAGGTTCCTGTGAGCCTCTGGTCACAACATTTTCATCAATTGATTGATATATATCTTTTTTTTTATGTGTGTTTCTGTTTAAAGACACCTTATTCAATATACATTGTTAATTCATCACCACTGAGCTCACAGCCAACAGCACTATAACTTGTGCCTGAACGAAGCTTATCTAACAACATATTTTTTCCTGTAAGGTACACCACAGCCTTCTTGTGCTTAGAAACACCAGACAGCACTTCAGCACTACTCTTGGGGGCCATTTTAAATAGCAAAATCACCAACCAAAACACAAAAATGTGGAAAACGTGGCACTAAAAAGATCATGGAAAGGGCACCTATATTCAGTATGAGAGCTGAAACGAGAAGACAGAGGGTCACCTTCTTTGATCTCAGTTAGGAAAGTGCACATCAAGAAACTCAACTCTGCACATGTCTGTGAATGACTGTGAAAGTGCTGTGAGTATTGATTCGGGGTTACAAATACACTTTAGTGAGCAGGTGAATTTGCAAGTATGGAACTTACAAATAATGAGGAACAACTGTATATAATTACAAATTTGTTAAGTATTAATGAGAGACATGAACAGGTACAGTGATAAGAATAGCAGATAGGGGTGAGGCCCCACCTTAAATACGGCTGGTTGGGCAAGGTTTCTCTGTGAGGAGGGTCTTTGAAACTGAGGTCAAAAGGATGAGAAGAAAAGGCCAGCCATAAAAAGAGCACTGGGTTACCATGCCAGGCACAGAGAATAGCATGTGTGAAGATCCTGGGGCAGGAAAATGCCTGTGACTTTGACAAACTTAGACTAGTATGATTTAAATTCAATGAGCAAGGAAGAGAGCGGTAGATGATATTGGAAAGGTAGCCAGAAGCCGGGTCATATAGGGCCTTAGAGTTTGAATTTTATTATTTATTAAAAAGTTTTATTCTTCATTAAAAGGCAGTAGCGTCATCAGATTTATTTTTTAAGGTAGCCGCTCTGGTTGTTGTATAGAAAATAGACAAAAAGGGAAGCAATCATGGAAGCTGGAAGACTAGTTAAGAAAGAGATGATGATGGCTTGAACTATTTGGATAGTAGGGCAGGGGTGATAAGTGGTCAGATTCAGGTTGTTATTTGAATCTGACTTGCTAATAGAGCAGATTTCAGGTGTAAGGAAAAGAAACCAGTCAAGAATGGCTCCAAGGAGTGCAAAAACAAATCATGATATATTTATACAATGCAATACTGCTCAGCAATAAAAAGGAATGAACCACTGATACTCAGAAAAACAAAGGTGAGTCTCAAAGACATTATGTGGAATGAAAGAAGACAGACAAATGAAAGCACATACTGCATGGTCTCATTTATATGCAGTTCTGCAGGCAAAACTGATCCACAATCAACACCCATGGAAGCAGCAGTCAAAAAATCAAATAATGGATTGGATTGGGCAAATCTGCTGTAAAAGACTTCTTTAAAAAGTTAAAAAGCAAAGGTGTCACTTTGAGGACTAAGGTGTGCCTGACCCAAGCCATGGTGTTTTCAATCACCTTGTACCCATGTGAAAGCTGGACAATGAATAAGGAAGACCAAAGAAGAATTGATGCCTTTGAATTACGGTGTTGGCAAAAAATATTGAATATACCGTGGACTGCCAAAAGAACGAACAAATCTGTCTTGGAAGAAGTACAGTCAGTATGCTCCTTAGACACAAGGATGGCAAGACTTTGTCTCACATACCTTGGACATGTTATCGGGAGGGATCTCAGTTCCTGGAGAAGGCATCATGTTTGGTGAAGTAGAGAGTCAGCAAAAAAGAGAAGACCCTCAGTGAGATGGATTGCCACAGCGGCTGCAACAATGGACTCAAACATAGCAATGATTGTGGCAATGGCTCAGAACTGGGCAGTGTTTTGTTATGTTGTGCATAGGGTCGCTATGAGTCAGAACTGACTCGACAGCACCTAACAACAACAACAACAGGCAAAACTAATCTATGGTGATAGAAATCAGATCGGTGGTTGTTTTTGGTGCATAAGAGTATGGAAATTCCCTGGCAAAAGGCACAAGGGGAACTTCGGGGTGATGGAAATGTTCGTCTTGATGGGTGAGTTATAAAAGTACTTGTCAAAACCAGAGCTTCAAACCAGTTCCTTCCTGTTGGAATCCCTGCTGAGAATTTGCATGTCTAGTAAGTTCCCAGGAAAGGCTAATGCTGCTGGTTAGGGACCGATTCTGAGAACCACTAGTAGAGCAGTGGTTCTCAGAATTTATTATACCTAAGAATAACCTGGAGCTCTTGTTAAAATGTAGATTCTGATTCAGTATATCTGGGGTAGAAAAGTAAACTAGAAGAATAGCACTAGGTCACATAAATATTAATTATTAATTGATGGATGAGAACCTCCAAAGCTCCAATGGTCATTTTCTTAATCACTGCATTGAATTACCACTCACAATGTATAAATAAATCCAAATACCCTTTCATGTAGCAATGATCACAATGCTTTTGCATCAAAATGGCACTTCTGTAGTATTTGCGAAGTGTTTTCTTACCTAGTATCTCATTTGATTTAATGAGGTTAAATTAGTTCAGTGGATATTAACAGTCCTGTTTGACAGATAAGTAACTTGCAACAGTGAGAGATAAAGATTAGTTTCAAATCAAATATGTAGAGAACCCCGTGGCCATTGAGTCAATTGCGACTCATGTTGTTGTTATGTTCCAACTCATACCCATAGTGGTCCTATATACAACAGAACGAAACACTGCCGGGCCCTGTGCCATCCTCGCGATCGTTAAGCCCACTGCTGCAGCCACTGTGTCACTCCCACTTATTGAAGGTTTTCCTCTTTTTTGCTGCCCCTCTACTTTACCAAGCAAGATGTCCTTCTCCAGGGACTGATCCCCGGACTCATAGTGACCATATAAGACAGAGTAGAACTGCCCTGAAACTTAAATAGTTGTGTTTTTTAGATTTTTGCCTATTTCACTGTGATTTTGTCT
This sequence comes from Loxodonta africana, assembly GCF_030014295.1. NCBI lineage: Eukaryota > Metazoa > Chordata > Mammalia > Proboscidea > Elephantidae > Loxodonta > Loxodonta africana. Next base: position 110,175,138 of record NC_087342.1, read on the forward strand.
ACAAATTATTTGAGACAGCTTATAAGATATATACAATGGGATATAAGTTAGAAGTATAAATAGAAAACCAGGACCAGGGAAAAGAAAAATATGAATATTGAATAAAAAAAGTACTATGATCGAGTTTCAATTTTGTCTATGAGTTCTCAGACAACAAAGCCAAAAAGGAAAATACAACTAATTATATAGACTTAAGTGTAAGAGAAAAAGTACTTTCCCCAGCATTACATTTTAAAGAAAATTACTCATGAGAGACATTTTATAAGAACATGCAATAACTTAAAGGACAATGTCCAGGACAAGATATTTATAGAAAATGCTGCTGAAATTTTCCTATGGCTGTTCTTTATGTGAACTGTGAAAAAAATATAAGAAGTCAAGTTATCTGACCTCTAAGCCACTTCTTCTATCAAGCAGACTAATAATAGTTGGTAATCAATGCATACATGTCTAGCTAACCAAATAACTTTTGGAATTAAAGCATAAACAAAGGATAATTTACTAAATATTTATTTGCTATAGACAATGACTACTGAGTTTTGAACTATAATGTATGCATGATATGTACACAAAAATACAAAATTTTGCCCAAGGCTTCTAGCTCCAAATTACATGACATCATGCCCCCTGTGTTTGTGAAAGAAAAAAATTCCACCCCTGCCCCACCCTTCACCCCTTCCCGTATATTAAAAAAAAAAAAAGTTACCATCAAGTTGACTCTGACTCATGGTGACCACATGTGTGTCAGAGCAGAAGTGTGCTCCATATGGTTGTCAATGGCTGAGTTTTCAGAATTAGATAGCCAGGTCTTTTTTCTGAGGCCCCCCTGGGTGAACTTGAACTTTTAACCTCTCAGCAGCCAAGTGTGGTTATTGCACCACCCAGGGACTCCTTCCCATACATACACACCGAAATCTCTTGCTTGCTCCCAAGCTCTGCCCTACCACTGTGGTTTTTCAATTCTGGTCTCTGATTCCCAGCGTGGAGGATGATCCTCAATATTTACGTTCCTAAAGTCATTTAAATGAAAATCTAGGCTTTACTCTTCAGACTTTTTAAAGCATCATAGACCCTTGTTTAGTGTTAGTAAGAGTCCTACCAATTTCCGCTCTGTTTTCTCTCAAGGACACTTGGAAACAGCACTAGGCATTCTGCAGGGCTGGTCTACAATTCGGATGATGTCCCTCTAAGGCCATTGTGTTACTTACCGAAATTGGGTGACCCGAACTGACTCAAAACCTTGAAGTTTTTTGTATGCTTCTGTAAGCTTACAAAGAGAACAAAAGACAATATGTTGATCTTTGTCCTTACACTTGACAAAAGCATTTGAACAAAAAATGGACATGGACAATAAATAAACCAACAGAACAGCTGTGCAGAGGAAAGAGGTACAGTGGGAAAGGGCTGCAGGTCATACAACTGCAACAAATACATACAATTGTTAAAACTTATTTTTGAGGTTGCTAACTAATAAAGAGTGGGAAACCCTGGTGGCGTAGTGGTTAAGTGCTATGGCTCCTAACCAAAGGGTTGGCAGTTTGAATCCACCAGGCACTCCTTGGAAACTCTGTGGGGCAGTTCTACTCTGTCCTGTAGGGTCGTTATGAGTCGGAATCGACTCGACGGCACTGGGTTTGGTTTTTGGTTTCTAATAAAGAGTGAGTAACCAACTGCTGAGAATAGGGGATGAACTTGGTGCCAGATTATATAATAATTTCACCCAAATCCATTTCCTCCTCAAAGCTAAGCCATTAACATTCACAGGTACTTGTACCGAATCTATGTGCAAAATATTTGCCCATGTCTTCAGTTGGAACCACACTTGAATCATCCTAGGCGGAGGTGCTCCGATCTAGTTTTCTCGTGACCTTGTTATGATGTCTGGTTTTGCTCAGTAACTCACTTCAGCCTTTGATAAGAGAGACTGTATGGAATAAATTCTAAATGTTGGGGATTGAACTTAGTTTATGAAATGTTCTTTTGACAGATAAGATACATGAAATAATAAAGAAGCTTAGTATGATATTACCCAAATAAATGGGCCAAATTGAACACAAGAAAAGTAGAAAGAAGTCAACTGCTAAACTCTTGTAGAAGAAAGATGCTGAAAGTGTCTCAGTTGTTGACAGAGCAAATAACTGTTTTGTAACGACTCATTGAAAATTGATAATTAGGAACATGTATTAAACAGACATGTTAAATTAAAATCATATTCACTTAGGTTTAGCAAGCCATTCGTATGGAGTAAGTGGAAAGTACTTACTCGAATTTCAATTTCAGTTGTATATTTGGAGTATATAGCAGATGATGAATTCAAAAGATCTTTTGTAAATTTTTCATTAATTTTGAAACTGCCCCAAATCTCTGTGGGAAAAAAATACTTATAGATACAAAAGTTATTAACTGAATTTTATTAGTAGCATAAAAAAAAAAGTTGCTGGCAAGTAGATCTCAATCATAGTGACCTCATGCGTGTCAGAGTAGAACTGTGCTCTGTAGGGTTTTCAATGGCTGATTTTTCAGAAGCAGATCACCAGGTCTTTCTTTCAAGGTACCTCTGGGTGGACTCAAACATCCAACCTTTTGGTTACCAGCTGAGCCTGTCTGCACCACCTGGGGATTCCAGCATGAAATTACAGAGGTACAATTCAAAACTCATGTATTCAACAAGTGGTATTTTCATTTCTTTTCAAAAAATTAATTTTGGCCTGAAATAATATGGGAAGACTACTTAAAATCCCAGTTTTCAATCATGCAACTGGAACAGTAATGGGAAAGTGCTGTTAACTGAGATAAACTCACAAATAGGAAAATGTGCAGCCGCTCATGGGTGGCCCCAAAAAAGGCAGTCACATAACACTGGACTATGTCTCCATCCAGGAATTGAGTTTAAACATTGTCCCTGTTTAAAATATTTAAAAAATGAAAAATACCACTACTTACTAACTCCCAATAGGCCCCTACCTTACCTATTGCTAGTACTTTCCTGCCCTGGGACAGGTCTTCCCCCATCTCGGTATGTACAAATTCTGCTAATCCTTCATTCAAGGACTTCACAAATGCTACTTCCTCTGTGGAACCTTCCCTGATCCCCAAATGCAAACAGTTTCTCTCTCCTCTAAATTGCTGCAGTGTTTTACCTATGCTGCTCTCTCATCTACACATCTGTGCAGTCTCGTCTTCCACACTATGCTGGAAGCCCTTATGTGTGTAATCTATGCCTGATCCATCCTTGTATCCCTTGAAGTTTGATCAGACATTGCCTTAGTTATCTAGTGTTGCTATAACACAAATACCACAAGGGGGTGGCTTGAATGAACAGAAATTTATTTTCTTACAGTTTGGGTGGCTAGAAGTCCAAATTCAGGGCACCGGATCTAGGGGAAGTCTCTCTCTCTCTCTCTGTCTGCTCTGAGGGAAGATCTTTGTCTTTTCTCAGCTTCTGTTTCTTGGTTCCTTGGAGATCTCATGGGTGGCATGCATCTATTGTTCCCCATCTCTGTTTCCTTGCTTCCTTACTTAATCTGCTCTTTTTTTATCTCAAAAGAAATTGATTTAAGACACACTCTATGCTAACTGGAGCCATGGTGGCACTAACGAAAAGGTCAGCAGTTCAAATCCACCAGCTGTTCCTTGCAAACCCTATGGGGCAGTTCTACTTTGTCCTATAGGGTCGCTATGAGTTGGAATTGACTTGACGGCAACAGGCTACAATAATACTGCCTCATTAACATAACAAAGAAAACCCATTCCCTAATGAGATTATAACCATAGGTACAGGGATTAGGATTTACAACACATATTTTGGGCGTACACAATTCAATCCATACACACATAAACCAATCTTTCCAAAGGTAGGCTTTCATCAATATTTGTTGAAGAAATTATATTGTCTTCTTGTATTTCAGCCTGTCCTGCTCAACTAGATTGCTAACTCATATAGGGCAAGGGAAAGTGTCCTCTCAGAATTTACCCCAGATCTGAGTGTGAAGGTGGTACTTGATAAATGTGTTGCCTTAATCAGAATTACTGTGGTCTTGGGAAGGGGAAGGGGATCCCAGGATGCCCAGTAAAGCTGGGTTGTTTCAGGCTCCTTCCTTACACTTGCTTAGCTCCATCAACATTTGGAGTTTCACGATGAGTAGGGTAGTTCTTGAGGAAGCTTCTTAAAATCCTTTAAGACCTGGAGAACAGGTCATTTGGCTCACCTCATCATCCACCAAACATGAATCTAAGTCAGTAGTAGCTCCTTCCACTTACACTGGTTTCCTAAACTAGACTTTTAATTTTGCTTGGTTTTGGTAATACATTCAATACACATAACATATTTGTTGGCTATTTTGGAGCATTTCATTCAGTTTATTCACTATGTATTCCTCCTGCTTTCACACCTCTAAACTTCCCTTTTCTGGAGGTTGATGTTGGCAATATATACCTCTCTATATATCTATACCAATATTGATACCAATATTGATATCTCTATCTATCTATATATATGGCAAGAGGGTAGGAAGAAAATTATATTTACTTAAGCAGTTCTCCTACTGGAGATGTCAGTGACTTTCCCCAAATCTCAATAGAATTACAGAATTGCAGAGCTGGATGAACTCATGATGTTCAAATGTCAACTCAAGTTTCTGAATCTCCTGTATTTATAAAGGTCTGTGTCCAACCAAGACTAAAAGAGTATATCCTCACTGCCCTTCAACCTACCTGCAAACACTAGTTCTTCTCAGGGAAGCAAAGAACAATACGTGGGCAAAGAACCAGAGTCCCCTCTCTGTTGCATGCTGGTATGGGAGGGAACTCCAGCCCAGAGCTGCCCTCCTAGTGCTCCATGTGCTTACTTGTTTTCTCACAGAAACTGGTACTCTGATCGAGGTTGCTGCGATGACATTCACAGCTCTGGAGTGATCCTGTCATGTGAAGGTAGCATTTCTGGGGATCAAGGCACGTGGGAGGAAACCAGGCATAGCCATCTTCACAACCACACTGTAAGGTTCCATTCAGGCTGCTACAGTCTGTGTGAAAATAGAGTTTAGTTTCATGGAGTTTGGTTAATATGATGACTATTCCTGAATTCTGCTCCCTGGCTCTGACTCAGAGTCTGAAAGTAGTATTTCTTACAAAATGCTGAAAACAGATGGCAATATATTTATGATGAGGAAATGTCCAGTCAGTTGGCTCTGAGGTTGGTTATCAGAAACCTAAAACCAAAACAAAACCAGTTGCCATTGTTGAGTTGACTCCAACTCATGACAACCCTATGTGTGTCAGAGTAGAACTGCACTCCATAGGGTTGGTTTTCAATGTCTGATTTTTCAGAAGTATATAGCCAGGACTTTCTTCCGAGTTGAGTCTGTAGACTCAAACTGCCAACTTTTCAGTTAGCAGCCAAGTGCGTTAACCATTTACACAATCTGGGAACTCCATCAGAAACCTAGTAAATCAAAACAAAATGGCTGGTGTTAGTGTTCAAAAGAATGGTGCATACCGAGTGGACAGTCCTTGCAGTGGGAGAGAGAAGCAGAAGAGGACATTTGCAATCAAGGAGTTATTTGAGGGGTTCCAGAGGATATCTGACCAATATATTATCAGATGCTCTTCCCTCCCCCAACCATACATTTACCATCATTCCAAGGTAAACCTTATAAACAAGATGGAGAAGGCAGAAAGACTATTTTTTGACAGGTATGTTGAAAAGTTCCATCAGCCAATCCTGGCAATCCTTCTATATGACCTGAAATTTCCACCAAAAGTCATTCTTTTTTAATAGACAAAAAAAAGTGGGTCTTCAGACATCTTTGTGAAAATACGCATGAAGTTGTGCAGTGAATGGGAAGGATTTTAGAAATGAAAACATAAGGAGTGTTTAAATACCTTTTCTGCCATTTTACCAGCTGGGTGACTTTGGTTAAGTTATTTAATGACTCTGATCCTCAGTTTCTTCACGTTTAAGATTGAAATAATAAAGCCTCCTTCTCAGTTGATTGTAAGTGTTGTGACAGTTAAAAGGTAATGTCTGGGTATGTCATGAACCCTATGGCAACCCCTAAAAAAAAAGGCGTAACAACAACAACCAAAAAAAAAAAAGGAAGTGTAAATAATAAGCTGATAATGGAGATGAAGTGAAACCTTACAGAATATTCAATCCAAAAGAAGTTTGAATAAGAAGGAAAAAAGAAACAAAGAACAGATGCAACAAATAGAAGCTCACCTCCCTGGCACTGCTCTCACAGGAACCCGGGATAAAACACAATCCATCAGCAAATCTTATTGGCTCTGATTTCAAATATGTCTGGAATGGACCATTTCTCACCCCACCACCCACTCCAAGCTACTGTCGTGTCTGGATCATTGCAGTAGCCTCCTGTTTGGTCTTCCTGCTCCCAGTCTTACCTTCTCCCCACACCCTTTGCCTATTCCACACATAGCAGCCAGAGTGACCTTTTAAAAACACAAGTCATATCATGTTACTTCTCTGCTTAAAACTCTTCATTAACTTCCAATCTCATACAAGATGAAAGACCTAGTCCTTATAATGGTATACACAACCCCCTATGATCTGACTTCCCCTCTTCCCTTCTGGTCACGTTTTGTACCACTCTCTCCCTCCATCATTCTCCAACCACACTGGCCTCCTTGCTGTTCCTTAAATGTGGCCAGTATGCTTCTGCCTCAGGGCCTTTGCATTTACTGTTCCCTTTGTTTAAGTGTTTTCCCCCCAGACACTAACACTTCTTTCAGGTCTTTGCTATAAAGTCACCTCAGCAGACAGGCTTTCCCTGACCACTCTGTTTACAACAACAAATTCTCCTACCACACCGAACTCCCTTTATATTTCTTCATTGCATTTATCACTACACAATGCATAATATTATATATACATGCACTTACATGTAATATGTACCATATTATGTATATATGCTTATTTTCTATTTTCTGCATCTCTCCACTTGATTATATGCTCTATGAGGAAATTCCTTTTGTTCGCTGCTCTACCTCCTGTTCATGGCATAAAATAGGCCCACTAAATACAAGTTGAATAGATAAATGAATTAATGGTATGAGCTTAATGCTAACTAGAAGGGACAGTACAGGCACGCAGAATCTCTCCAAGTCCCTAGCAGAGACCCATTAGTAAGGCTGTGTTTATCAGAAGTCAAAAAAGACAACACAAGTGAGAAGCAACATGGTGGAGCACGACGGTTTTCAAAGTGTGGGGCCCAAATCAACAGCATCAATTTTACCTGGGAACTTTTAAGAAATGCAGATACTTGTCCTTAACTCAGATCTCCCGAATCATAATTCTAGGGATGGAGTCCAATAATATGTATTTAAACGAGTCCTTCAGGTGATTTTGATGCATGATGCATGCTAAAGTTGGAAAACTACTGGCATAGTGGAATGAATATGAACTACAGATCACAAATGAATTTTAATCCCGAACCATTTTTGGCCAACAGGCTGGCTGTGAATTGAATTAATATGCGTCACTTCTGAGTTAGAAAATTCAGCTGCCTAAGTGAGACCTTCCAGTGCTCTGTTTCCCTTTGACTCACCAATGAGCACGTTCAAGGTAATGGTAGATTCATCAGTCTGGGTCCCCGAGTGACTACTGCAAACACAGTCCCTCTATGGGTCTAACACGGACATGTAGCATGATGACGAAATAAAACCTTTATTCTTTTAAGCCACAAAGATTGTGGCGATGCTTGTTTTCATAATGTTACCTAACCAAAACTGACCGATGCACCCACTTTCTCCATTTACACTCCCAGTCACCAGAGTTGACTTACATGTGGTAGCCTTTACTCTGATAATCTCCACTGACCCATGTAACAATAATGATGGAGGCTTCAAGAGCTTTAGAAGATTCTTCAAGTTCTTTTTCTCATTAGAATCTCTATAGGCCATCTGAAGAAGCAGTTCATATTCCTGGACTGGGCCTGGAGAGAGAAAGACAGTAGAACCCTCTTTCTTCACTCAGTTTGTGAGGGAAATATTGCCGAGGAAGTGACTGCGACGCAATCACGGTATTTAGCCTGGAGGTCATAGAGTACACGAGCTGCTCTTATTGAGTTCTACTCATCTAGGCATTGACTAAAATACATACCCAGACCAAGAACATGAGACAGCTCCCACCTATGTCTAATATATATGTCTGTCCTCTCACTTCTGCCAATCCAGCTGCTCCCAAGCTCTCACTCCCACCCCCAGCATCACCTGGATTTTATACTTTGTCAGGGAACAACCAGAGTTCCTATGACAAGACTAAAAGGAGCTCCAAAGAAGATATACAAATGGTCAAAAAGGAACATGAAAAAAATGCTCAACATTGTTAGTCATTCTATTACCACAACCAGTTGCTGTCTCGTCGGCTCTGACTCATGGTGACTCCATATGTGTCAGAGTAGAACTGTGCTCCATGGGGTTTCCAGTGGCTGATCTTTTAGAAATAGATCTCCAGGTCTTTCTTTTGAGGCACCTCTGGGTAGATTCAAACCTCCAATACTTCAGTTAGCAGCTGTAATGGACTGAATTTTGTCCCCCCAAAATATGTGTCCACTGGTTAGGCCATGTGTGGTTGTCCTCCATTTTGTGATTTTCCTATGTGCCATAAATCATAATCTCTGCTGTGGTTAAAGAGGATTAGGGTGGGTTGTAACACCCTTGCTCAGGCTACATCCCTGATCCAATGTAAAGGGAGTTTCTCTAGGGTGTGGTCTGCACTGCCTTTTATCTTACAAGAGCTGAAAGGAAAGGGAAGCAAACAGAGTTGGGGACCTCATACCACCAAAAAGCAGCACCAGGAGCAGAGCGTGTCCTTTGGACCTGGGGTTCCTGCACAGATAAGCTTCTAGTCCACAGGAAGACTGATGAAAAGGACTTTCTTCCAGAGCCGACAGAGAGAAAAACTTCCCCTGAAGCTGACGCCCGAATTTGGACTTCTAGCTACTAGACTGTGAGAAAATAAATTTCTCTTTGTTAAAGCCATCCACGTGTGGCATTTCTGTAATAGCTGCACTAGATGACTAAGATAGCAGCCAAGCATGTTAACTGTTTGCACAACCTAAGGACTCCAATGAGTCATTCCAAAAACTTAACCAAACCTGTTGTTGATGAGTCGATTCCAACTCATAGCAACCCTATAAGACATAGTAGAACTGCCTCCATAGGGTTTCCAAGGAGCAGCTGGTGGATTCAAATTGCCAACTTTTTGGTTAGCAGCTGAGCTCTTAACCACTGTGGCACCAGGACTGCAATTAGTCCTTAGGGAAATACAAATCAAAACCCTAATGGCATACCACGTCATACCTACCAGGATGGCTATAATCAAAAAATAACAAGTGTTTGTGAGAATGTGGTGAAATTCGAACCTTCATCCATTGTTGGTAGGAATGCAAATTGGTGCAGCCGCTATGGAAGACTGAAGAAGAATTGATTCCTTTGATTTATGGTGTTGGTACGGAATATTGAATATACTATGGGCTGCCAGAAGAGCGAACAAATCTGTCTGGGAAGAAGTACAGCCAGAATGCTCATTAGAAGCTAAGATTGTGAGACTTCGTCTCACATACTTTGGACATGTTATCAGGAGGGACCAGTCCCTGAACAAGAGTACTGGCTTGGTCTGGGAGCATCTTAGTGCAGGAACGTCAGGTCCAAAGGATGCACTCTGCTCCTGGAGCTGCTTTCTTGGGGATATGACGTCCCCAACTTTCTGCTTGCTCCCCTTTCCTTTTATCTCTTGAGAGATAAAAGTTGGTACAGGCCACACCCCAGGAAAACTCTTTATATTGGATCAGGGATGTGACCTGGTAAGGGTGTTACAACCCCACCCTAATCCTTTTAACATAAAATTACAATCACAAATTGGAGGACAACCACAGAATACTGGGAATCACAGCCTAACCAAGTTAATACATGCTTTTTGGGGGGGACATAATTCAATCCATGAGAGATATCATGCATGGTAAAGTAGAGGGTCAGCAAAAAAGAGGAAGACCCTCAATCATATGGATTGACACAGTGGCTACAACAATGGGCTCAAACATAGCAATGGTTGTGAGGATGGCACAGGACTGGGCAGTGTTTCATTCTGTTGTGGATAGGGCTGCTATTAGTCAGAATCAACTTAAGTGCACCTAACAACAACAAGAACAATGGAAAGCAGTTTGGTAGTTCCTCAATAAAGTTAAACAGAATTACCATATGATCCAATGACTCTACTTCTAGGTATGTACTCGAAAGAATCTAAATCAGGTGTTCAAACAAAAACTTGAATAAGACTGTTTCCATTGCAGCATTATTCACAATAGCCAAAAGAAAGAACTCAGATGCCCATGAACTAATGAATGGATAAAGAAATTGTGGTATATACATACAATGGAATATTATTCAGGCATAAAAATAAATGAAGTACAGATACATGCACGGAAACCCTGGTGGCATAGAGGTTAAGTGCTATGGCTGCTAACCCAAAAGTTGGCAGTTTGTATCCACCAGGTGCTCCTGGGAAACTCTATGGGGCAGTTCTACTCTGTCCTATAGGGTCGCTATGAGTCGGAATTGGCTTGGCAGCAATGGGTTATGGTTTTTTATTTGTGGATACATGCTACAACATGTATGAACCTCAAAAATATGCTAAGTGAAAAAGCCAAGCATAAAAGGTCACCCACTGTATGATCCCATTTATGTAAGATACCCAGAATAGGCAAATCCATAGAGACAGAAAGCAAATGAGTGGTTTTCAGGGGCTGAGGGAGAGAAAATGGGGAGTGACTGCGTGATGGGTATGGGGTTTCTTTTGGGGTGATGAAAAATTTCTGGAACTAGAGAGCCATGATAGTTGTGCAACATTGCGAATGCATGAAATGCCACTGAACTGTACACTTTCAAATGGTTAAAATGGTAAATTTTATGTTATGTGTACTTTACCACAATTATGAAAAAAAAAAAAGACTGAAGGGAGAAGTGAGAAAACCCTAGTCATTCTTCCTTCTCCCTGCCTCAGTTCAGACTCCTTGAAGCATTTCCAGTATAAAAGCCTCAAATTAACATCTTTTATCCAAAAAGTCCTTCCTTCTCCTGTAAAAAATATTCTATTAATTAGCTGAGTTTGAGTATTCATATGAAATGTAAAATCAAAACAAAACAAATCCTTATTTCAGCCCTGCGTGTTCCTCTACCTCCACCGTTATCATTTCTCAGTGTGTTTTCTTTCCCCAAGGAAAGATTATTAATTGTTTTGGGCTGGGAGAGAAGATGGATCATATGAGTCTTCTCCCACTCAAAATTCATTTAGATACACTCATATGAAATGTGGATAAAATTCCAGGAAGGATCCAAGACCTGAAGTTCATATATGGATACGAGATCAAGAATGTGAAGAAATTTAGAGAAAATGAGGAAATGGGTGAGCATCTTTTTATCCTGGGTCTCATTTCAGTGCTATTGGCAGTGGAACCTCTTAGAAATCTGATGGATTTCTCAGGGCAGTGCTATGCCTGCTTCAGGGACAGATAAGATGAGGAGCATTTATGAGACTGTCACGTTCCTTAAGGGCCCTGGAGGGCTAGACAGAAGGCAGTTTTATAAGAAAGAAGATGGATCAACCCCAGGCTTCTCAGAAGAAAAGGCAGAGCGGGTAACAGGGCACAGACTGAGATTGAGATATGTCCGAGAAAGAGAAGACCTCTATCCCCACAGCACCCACCATCGCACACTGCGGGGCCTCAGTCCATCCCTTACTCTCTCCACCTCCTTAGAGGTGGAATCCCTGCCCGAGGCCTTGGGGGTTGCCCCAAGAGGTGGGGAGCTGAGAAGATTCCCACTCTTACTGCCAGGCAGGTCAGAGGCTGTGAGAAGAGGAAAAGGGTGAGCCTGGTCACATAGTCAGCAGTCGGTGCCACTGGTTCTGCAGCCAGGCTGGCTAGGTCTGAATCCTGGCTCTTGCCCCTAACTCTGTCTTAGTTTCACTCTCCATAAAATAAAAATGATTACTGTACCTAACTTGGAGAGTCAGTGTGAGGATTTAATTCATCTGACGCACTTAAGGAAACCCTGGTGGAGTAGCAGTTAAGTGCTATGGCTGCTAACCATAAGGTCAGCAGTTTGAATCCACCAGGGGCTCTTTGGAAACTCTATGGGGTAGTTCTACTCTGTCCCATATGGTCGCTATGAGTTGGAACTAACTCAATGGCAATGGGTTTTTTTTTTTTTTTAATGCACTTAAAATAGTGCCTGGCACATAATAACAGCTCAATAAATACCTGTTGTATTTTTAACTTATTTTTATTGCCAGTAAAGATGTATTTTGTATCATTCCAAGTTGAAATTTTAATTTCATTTTTCACAGAATTGCAGTCACACATGGTTGGAGGGTCTATGGTACTTTTATCACATTGCTGTTCCACAAATTCACTGAGCAGTATAAAGGCTTTGATGGACTGACTGGGACCTAGTGACCAATCCTGTGCATCACTGTGTCCATGAAGAAATGCATTTGGTGTTGGGAATATCAGACAGGCCCCAAAATCAAATTTCATCACACAGTTTATTCCTAGACTGAGGACTGCGCCTGTTAATTACCTTTTTAGGATTAAGGTAAAGCAGGAGAGGAAGTATACAGATCAACTATTTACCAGGCATGCAAGATACTACACTGATATTAGGTTATTTAATTCTCACTAATGCTTTGCTAGTAGTAATTGCTGTTATTCTCCTTTTACAGATATTGAGACAATTAAAAACACACCAAAATTATACAAGCAGTCAGAAGCACTGCTTGTATTTGAACCCAGGTCTCTTGACACCAGAATCTTCTGTACCGTGCCATATAATGGAGTCTCACCTGGATACTTTTTCTTATTCACATTGAGTTCTCTTTTTGTTTTGTTGCCATCATTTCTCTGTTAAAAAGAAAAGAAAATAGTTGTGGTGAGGCTTTGGAGTGTGTACTTCACAAGGCCTTGTTGAGTTTCCCAATGAACTGAAAATGTGAATCTGCAATCCAAGCCAGGGGTGGTAGAGAAGTGCCAGGAAAGGCTTCACTGAGACAGCTTTCGGCAAAGTCCTGAATGAGGTGCAGAAGATAATATGGCTGAAGGAAGAGCTTTCTGAGCAGAAGGAATAGCACTTGCAAAGGCCCAGGGGTACGAATATGCTTTCCATGTGGAGGCAGAGTGAGGTGGCCAGTGTAGTTGGAGAGGCACAGGAGGTGAGGTCAGAAAGGTGTCTCCAGGGAAGCAGGTTGTATAGGTCTTTACAGCTCATGGTAAGAACTTTAGCTTTTTCTTGAGTGAGACAGGAACCCATTGGGGAGTTTTAAATAGAGAAAAGGCATGCTCTAATTTACTTTCGCGAAGGTTCAATCCCGCAGCCATGCTGAGAATTGGCAAGCACAGAAGCAATGAGAGCATCAGGGGTTATTGACATAATACAAGTGAGTAGCAGTAGTCCTGGAGGTGGTGAGACTAAATTGGAATCTGAGCATATTCTGAAGATAAAGCCAAAAGCATTGCTGATGTTTCGATACAGAATGTGAGAAAAAGAGAAGAATCAAGCTTGGCACCAAGATTTTTTCCCTAAGCAGCTGGAGGGGTGATGACGTGGCTTGTTGTGACAGGGAAGAAAGAATAGGTTTGGTGGAAAAAAAAAAATCAAGAGTCTAATTTTGGATATATTGAGGTAAGGGATCTTTTGTGCATCCAAGTAGAGATACCAAGTAGATACTGGATATATGAGTGTGGGGTTCAGGGGAGAATTCTGAGATGGAGATACAGTCAAACCTGCAAAAGCCAGAACCTGTGTAAGCTGGAAAAATGTCAGAGAAGGGAAATTCAAATATTTTCCACTAATAGAGAGTGACAGAAAAGTGTCAAGACCTGCCAAAAGTGGAAAACTTACGAGGCAGTCTCCTCGAGTTTCAGCTCTCACAGGTTTCACTGTATAAATTTGGGAGTTATCAGCCTACACCAAAAACTAAACCTGTTACTGTCAAGTTGACTTCAACTCATAGCGACCCCAAAGGACAAAGTAGAACTGCCCCATAGAGTTTCCAAGGCTGTAATCTTTACGGAAGCAGACTGCCACATCTTTGTCCCATGGAGTGTCTGGTGGGTTCGAACCACCGATCCTTCAGTTAGCAGCCCAGCACTTAACTACTGCACCACCAGGGCTCCTTACATCAGCCTATTAAAACCATAAGCCTAGATGAAAGCATTAAGAGAGTGAATATAGGTAGGGAAGAGAGGATCCGAGGACTGCTAATGTCAATCCATGTGCGTTTTCTGTTTTAAAAAGACCATGTTACAGAATGTGTTGAGCTAGAAAAGATCTCCAGGATGGTTTAGTCCTAGGTCGTCATTTTGTAGTTAGGTTATTTATGTTCCAAAGAGATGTAATAACTTGTCCAAGGCCACACGACAAAAGTTGAAACAAGAATATTGGCAATGTTGAGACAAGAACCCAGGATGTTTGATTCCAAGTCCATTAAATTTTGTAGCTTCAGTTTTGGACAGAGCTGGAGAGAAATGTAGAACAAAATTCAAATTTACAAAAAAAAGACCAGGCTTGCTAATCTGACACAGACTGGAGAAACCCCAAGAGTATGGTCCCCTGGACACTCTTCTAACTCAGAATTGAGGTCACTTCTGAGGTTCACCCTTCAGCCAAAGTCTATAGGACCAAGAATAACACACATGAAGAGCACGCTCCATAGTTCAATTCATGCATAGGAGACCACTGGACACACCAACCCAAAAGCAAAGATAAGAAGGCAAGAAGGGATACAAAACCTGGATATATGGAAACAGGGAAGCCAGGGTGGAGAAGGGGAGAGTGTAGACACAACATGGGGTTGATAACCAATGTCACAGAACGATTTGTGTACTAACTGTTCAATGAGAAACTAATTTGCTCTGTAAACTTTCACCTAAAGTACAATTTAAAAAAAAAATTGTTGCTTCAGCCACCTGGAGAATGATGGTTTCTAAAAGTGCCAGGAGAAAGGAGAGGCGGTAGAGAGGAAATTCAGACTGTGCTCCAACTCACCCCCGGGATGCCATCTCTCCCCTCCATGATTGTGAAGAACGAGATGAGCCAAAACACTCCAACTCTCATCTTCTGGAGTCTCTCTCCTGTTCCCTGAACTGAACGTAAAGGCGAGCAGTGTAACATACAAGGCTGACGCACAAAAACAAGTCATTCAAGCCAAAATCTAAAAAATGCACACAGCGCTAGTGCCTAACTGAGCTGATCAGAAGCCCTGAGTATTTAATCATTTTCCACTTCATGTAGCCTGATATACGGTTTTTTCTGCTTCCATTGCAGAAGGTAGTGTCTTTACGAATTTACTAGAAAACTGTTCTTAGGCAATTGAGTTTGACTAAACGCAGACTGTTTTAAAATCATTGCTTAACTTTGCAATTAGGTGCATTTAACGTCATGCCTTTTATATTTGACCGAGATTTCCCTTTCATCTCAGTAAAGACAGACATTAAAATAATCAAGGACCCTTAGGATTATTAATACTAGCATAGATCGAATGTTTAAGAATAGAAATAGTCGTAAATCGATCCACCAAATTTCTCTTTTATAATTGGTGTAAATACTAGCAAATTGTTCTCAACTTTATGGGTATTTCAGAATAACTGGGGTAAAACTCAGCACATACTCATGGTCAAATATTAATCATTTATACCCAGGTTATTTGATGTCAAAGGAAAATCAGAATGAGAGAGAACTGCTCTATTCAATACCGTAGCCACTAGGCACACGTAGCTATTTAAATTTTAATTTTATTTAAAATTTTATGAAATTTAAAATTCAGTTTCTCAGTCACCCTAGCCACATGACAAGTGCTCAACAGCCATATGGAGTTAATGGCTACCATACTGGACAGTTCAGATACAGAACATTTCCATCATTGCTGAAAGTAATATTAGATAGCACTGACAGAACATGAAGCGGTTCTTCCCTGTGGCCTCACAAACTCTTTTACATCTCCTCAGAAAAGACGAAAAACAATGGATCTCAAACTCAATAACACACCATTAGTATAAGTGGCTTTGATTAGCAGAACGGAGACAGAGTCAGGCTCTTCCTTCCAGCCTTGACCTTGCTTCCTCGGTGTACTTTAAAAACGTCATGAGCACACTTCCATCTCGGCCAGCACTGCCCCCCACTTCAGCTCTCTGCTCTGAAAGAGAAGAAAAGAGATATTGGAGGCCCGGGGATGACAGCCATGTGGCCCACATTTTGGCAAAGACCTTATCCAGGGCTTTTGGGGGAAACACGGAGAAATCAGCAACCTGACACATACGACTTCTGTATTTTCTCTCCTTAGATGAGTGAATGGTCTTCTCCTGTCCCCAGTCTTCCACTTGTCAAGGACTCCTCCTAAATCTACTGTTTACTCTTCTTTAGGCAGCAGCCAGCCCCTCCAGATCGTTGTTTAGATCTTGCTTCCTTCCAATCAAAACTTACCTACCCTGAGTCCCAGCAACTCTGGCCTATGCTTTCTGCTTTCCAGAAGTGATGGATATTTGTCTCTAGAGAAGAGTCTTTCAGACTTCTTTAACCTGTATGTGAAATACACACACACACACCCTTGAGTATTTTCTATTGTTTTATTTTATTTCATTTCATTTTTATTTCTAAACTGTCACGTTCCACTAAATTGATTGCACAACACTCTCACGGAGCACAGACCACGTTGTGGAAGGAGCTTGTGATCTTTCCAGCCCCTTTCCCACTTTTTCTCCATTTCCAGGGAAGATCTTTTAGTCTGCATTCCTGGGTACTATTGGGCCATGGTTTGTAGTGGTGCAGAGGGTAACAGTCTAGGTGTATATGGGTATAATCAGTCCTCTGTCTTTTTGCCACGGCCTGGTTCCAAATGGGAAGAGGCCTGGCTCCCATGTGGCTCTTCAATTTTTCTCTCATATTCTCTCTCTGAAAAATCTTTTTTTCTTCCACTTGAAGGCCCGGGTGGCAGCCCCAGACCTGTAGAGAAACTTTCTCTCATGCTCTTGGTCTCTTTATTCCTTCTTCCTCCCTCCCTGGAGGTGTATTATGGGGTCTATCCTTGGACTTAGTGAGAATGGTAAGCTGGAACTGTCAGTCGGGGCTTCAGACCAATCATGAATAGCTGGACTACAAAGGAAGGAGGGAGAGAAGAATGAGAAGAAAGAGAAGGAGGCTGGGAAGGAAGAGGGAGGAGCAGGAGAAAAGCTCATTAGAAAATATAGGTGCTCTTCATCTCAGTCTAAACCTTTAGAATCTTGGACATCTCCACCGAATGATGAAAAAATACGATTCCCAAACTCAATAACTCACCACTAGAATAAGTGTCCTTGATTGGCAGACCAGGCCAGGCTCAGGCAAGTGTGTTATTTAAAGCTACCTGAGTGATGCTGATGTCCAACCAGGCCTCACAGTTGTCACTAGGGTGGGGAAAAGGAGGTCTGTACCTAGCCTTGTAGTGCTGGTGATGCAGTAATTAAGAGCTCAGGCTGCTAACCTAAAGGTCGGCAGTTCAAATCCACCAGGTACTCCTTGGAAACCCTGTGGGGCAGTTCTGTTATGTCCTATAGGGTCTCTCTGAGTTGGAATTTACTCAACAGCAATGGGTGGTGTGTGTGGTTGTACCTAGCCTAGTCCTGCAATTAGAGCTCTACTTTGGGGTTTGGGGCCAAAAGTCAAACTGATCCTTTTTTTTTTTTCTTTACTTCTTTGGTATATACACATCCCTCTGGCATAGAGTTGGAAGATTTAGCAAATAAAAATACAGGACATTCTGTTAATGCGAATTTCAGATAAGCATCAAGCAATTTTTAAAATATATGTCCCATGAAATATTTTGGACATTATTCATTTTCCCAAATTATTTATTGTTTGCCTGAAGTTCGAATTTAATTGGGTGTCCTATACCTGGTGCCGTCGAGTCAACTATATTTGACTGAAAATTGGCAGTTCGAATCCACCTAGAGATGCCACAAAAGAAAGGCCTGGTGATCTACTGCTGTAAGGTTAAATGGAGTGCAATCCTACTCTGCTATGTATAGGGCTGCCACGAGTTGGAATTGACTCGACGGCAACAGGGTCTGTATTTGACAACTAGTCAAAGGTGGGAAAGTGGTGTCCTGAAGTAGATGGCTCAGAACAGGCTCTGTAGCTAGGCTGCCTAGGGTTCAGGTCCCAGCTCTGACTTTATGAGTGGGATGCCCTTTGGGATTTTTGCAGGTTCTCAGTTTAGTCATCTATAAAATGGAGGTAACAATTCACAAATTCTTATGAGTGATTACATATAAAATGTCCTAGAACTGTGCCTGGCAGGTGCCAAGCCTCAATTATTGATGGCTATTTTTATTAATGTTAGCATTACTAGTATTTCTTTCTCACCACTAGTTTTTATAGTTACCGGCTGGATTGTGTCAGAAATTGACTCCAGGTCCACGTCAAATTAATCAATGAAATAAAAGGTATCCCTAGGTTGATAGATACCAGTGTGTAATTGGAGGGATCCTAGCCTCAAGATAACAAAAGTACATTGCCACAATGACTGAATTTTCAGACTCGAAGGAGAGTCCTTAGCAGTGAGGATGCCAGGAACTACTTTTTGTACATGTACAAAACCAAAAAAAAACACAAACTGGTTGTGGAGTCAGCCCTGACTCATGGCGACCCCATGAGTGTCAGAGCAAAACTGTGTTCCATAGGGACTTCAATGGCTGATTTTTCAGAAACAGATCACCAGGTCTTCTTCCAAAGCACCTCTGAGTGGGCTTGGAAGGCCAACCTTTCAGTTAGCATCTGAGGCCCTGAACAATTTGCATCACCTAAGGACTCCTGTACATGTAGAGAGTAATAGTAACTTTGCCACTTAACTTTGACTTTACTAGATGCAAGTCCCATGGTGTTTTCAACACTTCCTTTCCAAGCCAGAAGGGTCCTGATTATTAAAAAATTCTCAGAATTCTTATGTGTTTGCCACAGATGAGGAACTTGTCATCAGAGCATGGCTGGCATGTTTACATCACTCTTCGCTCTGTGGCGGCTGGGGGCCAGCCATTCCTGACCTACTGCTGTATTGGCGCTTACTTCTGTAAGAAAGCTTGGCCGTGGTGGGGGCCTCCCTCACTTCCTTGAATTCATTCAAATGAATTCATTTCTGATAATCCTTGTCCTTGAGTTTACAGTGAACAATCATAAGCATTTGCTACTATGCCTCTGGAGACAGCTGCCCATTGTCTCTCTATTCTCCCAGTTTTGTATTTATGGCCTCCAAATATCATTTATTTATGTCAACAGCTGTCTCCTTATCAACAGTGGTGCTGAGTTGGAACTGGTCACACCTACACTTTCTAGCATTTTTAAGGAAAATCTAATCTTAGGCACAGTTGAACTCTTGGGCTGCTTTGTCGGCATCAATATTTACGGGAACATGTTTCTTCTACTATAAATAGAAGAAATCCCAGTAGAGTTGTCTCCCTCTTCTCCATCTTGGACTTACATGCGTGTGCGTGCACATGCACACTTACAGCAAAAAAACTTTGTCATCGAGTCCATTGTGACTCATGGCAACCACATGTGTCACAGATAGAACTGCTCCATAGGGTTTTCTTGGCTGTGGTCTTTACAGAACAGTTCACCAGACCTTTATTTAGTAGTCGATTGCAAAATGCTTGTACTACCCAGGGATCTCACACACACACCACGTATCCATTAATGGAAAGAGCACGTCTTCACCAAGAAACAAAACGAAATCATAACTCAAGGAGTCATGACAAAGGGCCTGAAAAACCTTGATTTTATTTTCTCTTATTTTTTTACAAATTTTTGGTAACATTTTCATTGGAATCTGTGTATATGAATTTTTGGGCCATGTTCTTGAGAAATGTTTCCTTGCATTCCTTTTAGTAGATGGGTGGAGTAGAGAAAATGGGTAGAAAGATCAGTGGAAAGACAGAAAAGATAACCAAATCTATATCTGGAAAAATGTTTAAAGGTTTTATAAATTTTATGAGCTAGGTAAGCTTATTCTTTAAAGAGCCCTGTGTTTAAATCCAAACAGAGGTGCCTCGGCAGAAAGGGCTGGCAATCTGCTTCTGTAAAGATTATATTCAAGAAAACCCTGAGGAGCACAGTTCTCTTCTGTAACATGTGGAATTACCATGAGTAGGAATCAACTCCACGACAATGGATTAAAGTCTCAGTGTACATAAATACATGCGTGTACCACTGGATTTTACATATATATTTTATATTTTATCACAGATAAACATGTTTTTATGTTGTATAAATATAGTGGGAGGAGACTTAGGTGAATTAAACTACTGCCAGGTTTGTCCCTCATCTGTGAAGACTTGTGAAGGCAAAAAACTGTGAACTTGGCTTCCTCTTTTATAAAGGGAAAAAATAATCTCACATTCATATCCTATGATTACATACCCATTTCTCACTTTCTATTTATATAGATTATTTAATCAATTGTTCTTTTCATTATCATTTTCTGTCATCAAAACTAAGACTGATGAGATTGAAAAATTTGGGAAGGCTTATTTTGGTCTTCTCCTCAGATTGATTATTATAATTCTTGAACATTTTTTTTAAATGGGCTGAGAACCTACTCAGAATTAAGTTCTTGGGTTGAGAGTAGTAGAATAATCGTTAAGAATTCCAGAATTATAAGACTGGAGGAGACAAGAAAACTAACTCAGCTACCTCTCTCCCAGTGATACTTTACCAGTCTACTAAATTTTAATTTTTTCAACCATTGTATATTAACCGCCTACAATTCCCCATGTATTGTGTCAAGCACTGGCTGCTAACAACTTAGTCATGCAGGACTTTCTTGCGCCGTAGCTCCAAACATTAAGAGAATCTCTAAAGAGAGTGATGCAGACCCACTTTTGAAAACAACTGTTGGAGTACTGACAGTCTCTTTGTTCCAGAGTCCTTGGTTGTGCAGTGGTTAAGCCCTTGCCTGCTAAACGAAAGGCAGTGGAACCCATTAGCCTACTTGAGGGAGAAGAACGTGGCAGTCTGCTTCTGTAAAGATTACAGCCTGTGGGGTAGTTCTGCACTGTCCTATACGGCCCTATAGGGTGCTATGAGTCAGAATTGACTTAAAGGCAATTTTTTTTTTTTTTTTTGTCTCCTGTGGGGAGTGAAGTATCAGGCTATGAACTTAAAACGAAAAATCACCTTGAACGTAGCTCTTCTGAGATACTAAAACCAACCAAACCCATTGCCACTGAGTCGATTCTGACTCACAGTGACCCCCTATGTTACAGAGTAGAACTGTGCTCCATAGGGTTTTCTTGGCTGTAATCTTAATGGAAATAGAGGACCAGGCTTTTCTTCCTCAGTACTGCTGGGTTGTTTTGAACCAAGAACCTTTAGATTAGCACCTGAGTGCAAACCAGGGACTTTTAAGACACTAATGCACAGGCTAAACAGAAAAGCAAAATTCCTGATGGGGGAGCAGATGGCTGAGCTGGGCTGAGGCACAAGGGATGGGAGAGATGCTCTAGCACTGAGGTGCTCGCAAGTAGCAGAGACACACAGACTTGTAGAAAACTTATCCCAATTTCTGGATCAAAGCAGATCAGACTACGAAGTAGGGTCACAAACTGAATGCTGAAGGGAGATTGATTCAACAAAACATAAGCCCCCTGCCAAAAAAAAAAAAAAAATAGACTTGACAGCAAAGTTTGGTCGTGTTTTGTTTTTGTCTTCTGCAGGAAGTGAACTCTCCTGGGATGCCAGAATTATCGGACTATGAATTAAGAACTAAAAATCTTCTTGAACGAAGGTCCTTCTAAGATACCGATAGTTGATCTTATTTCCTCATATTACATAACTATCACCTCTCTAGAGTATTGTTCAGGTCCCTTTTTTTTTTTCCAAGCAAACAATCCAAGAGGAAGCTCAAATTGTCTGTTCTTTACCCGTTTTGATGAAGCACAGTTAATGGGGACAGATGGGAAATAAGCCTGGCCTGTGGATTCCAAAAAGGCTGGACCCCTGTTACTAAGCTGAAGGCTTGGTTTGAAAAAAGAACTTGGCACCTTCTCTGGAATTCCATCAGTTGTTGTTTAAGGGCTTGAGGTGACTCACGCTCTACCCAAACGAGAGGGACAGGAGAAAATTTTCAATTTGGAGTAGAGCCAACCTGGGTCTTGAGGTTGAGCGTTTTTACAACGGAATTGAGCTGGACTTAGATTGTTTGCTTGAAAAAAAAGTACCTGAACAGCACTCTAGAGAGGTGATAGATAATATGAAGAAATAAGATTTACAAAATACTTTCATATGTATTAATTTGGCTATTTTGGTAATCTCATAAATTAAGTGGGAATTATTTCCATTTCACAGTGAGGGGAAAAAAAGAGCAGACCCAAATTCTAAACAAAAATAATGTATCAACAATTTCCCTCAAATTCTCTCCCAAGTAATCTAATATATCCCGTAGACTATGGGCGGTCAGTTTTGTTACATGGGGCATGATTTTAATAAAGTAGTGGTTGTTAATTTGGTCTCCCTCTGATTTCCATTACAAATAAGCTCTCTTTGTTCAGGAAAATATCCACCTTGTAAATGTGTCTGAAGATACTCAGGTGCCTGTGGATAAAAAAGGTAAATAGGCCTGTGGAAAGAACCTTTAGAACCATGGGCTCTGCCCATGGGTTCTGTGGGGTCTTCATGTGTGAACAGTCAGATTAAAGACGTTACAAACTCTTCTTGGGAGATCTAACTTTAAACAAGGGTAAAAGAAATATCTAACTTCTCAAACAATGTTTGTACTGATAAATTTTCATTGTTTCAAATCTACCAAAAACTACTAACTCTTTAATGTTCTGTACACATATTAACAGTATTTTCATCATAATTTCCTAAAGGGCAAAACCAAGATTTTCGATAATATTCCCCCAAATGATTCTTCCAGAAATAGGATCAGTTGCTTGGTTTTCCACCGATTCTGAAAATGCCAGACTAATCCATCCTCAGAAGCTGTAAATGGCTCCTGCTCCGTGCAGAATGAAGAGCAAGCTCTTGGTTGTTATGGCATTTTTTTTTTTTTTTTTTTTTACGATGTACTTCTTTTTTTTTTGTTATGGCATTTTGGATCCCTACAATCTACTCTCAGATTCTTCTTCTAATAAGCTTCTTCTCATCCATCCTTAACTCCAGACAAACCAGGATTTTCCCAGATTAGAAAGAAAGTGCTGCTTCAAAAGTTTTATACATTTTGAGGTTTAATGTTGTTTTCATGTGTTGATAATCATTGCCAAATTGTCCTCCAAATTTGTCCAACTTACGCTCCTTGACCGGGTGTGAGAATGCCTACGTTATCATATTCCCCTGACATCTTCTTAATGTTTGCCAAACTGATGGACAAAATACCTATCTTATTGTTTCCATTTTCATGTCTCTGATTATTAGTAAGATTAAGCATTTTTTTTCAGATGTTCGTTGGCCATTTGTATTTTTTTTTTTCTGGCTTCATTGTCTGGTTTTTCTATTGGAGTGTTTATCTTTTTCTTAAGAACAGCTTAAGAAACTCTTTATATGACATGGATATTAGCTCTTTATTTATCACATGTGTTAAAATAACTTGTTCATGGTTTGTCTTTTGTCGTTTAACCATTTGGAGTTGTTTTGTTCTGCATGTAACCTTAAGATGTTTATGAAATCACATCTGTTGATATTTCCCATTATGGATTTTGACCGTAGAGTCGTGCTAAGAATGTTTTCTTTTTCCCGGTGAAAAGGTTGTAAAAATACTCTGTTATATTTTCTTGTAGCACTTCTTAGGGTTTTTTGTTTTGTTTTTTCTTTTCCGAAATTATTTTAGGTTTTGGTGTGAAATAGGGGTTTACTTTTATTTCCTCCAAATGGACAGCCAGGGGTCCCAAACCATTTCTTGACTGAAGCATTCTTTACCAAGGCCAACTTGATAATTTTTTTCAATTTAAAGGCCACCTTTCCATATAATTAAATTCTGACTTAAATATTTTAAAATTCTACTGCTATCTATGCCTTTTCTTTTACTAGTTACTTCCTTAATTAGTATCTTAGTCAACAACATAGCAGAGTGTTACATACCTAAGAAATATATCATTGAGTGTCTTAGCAGAAATAATTAGACTGATTCTCTACGAGATTAAGCATAGGAAGTCTCCAACCAGAGTTAGAATAAAGTATAAACACAAGGGTGAAAGGCTTTCATAGAAAATATAATCTGCTTAATACAAACTCTTTACCCAAAACTTTGCAGGTGTGACTCTGTTCCATTTTGACAAGCTATACTAACGCAACAAGTTTATAGTAAATACCTGCTTACCTCTAAGCAATATTCGAACTGTTATGATCATTTTTTTTAATCTTATGAGAAAGAAGCAAATGATAAGGAAATTATCTTAAAGATTTTATTTAAAATCTTTGCTTAAATACTTTATTTTTAAAAACACACACAGAAAGAGTTTCCAAGGTTTGTGGGCCTTTAGAAATGAAAAAGGAGTCCCTGTGTGGTATAAAGGGTTAAGCAGCTAAATGCTGACTACTAACTGAAAGGTTGGCAGTTTGAACCTACCTAGAGGTGCCTGGGAAGAAAGGCTTGGTGATCTTCTAAAAGGTCACAGCCTTGAAACTCTATTAAGCACAGTTCTCTGCAAACACGGGGTCACCATGAGTCAGAATCAATTCAGTGGCAATGGGTTTGGTCTTTTTAGTTTAGAGCTGTGAAACTGATAATGGGACTATGGACCTAGGGACACCATGAAGACCTGATAACCCTCATCAATGAAACTTACCAATATTTTACACAGTTTTAGAGATGTCTGCCTCATTGCAATTCACCTCTTTGCATTTCATGTATTCACCTGACTGCAGCACTGGAAATTTACTGCAATTGTAACATCTATGAAATGCCAGGGCACTTGCATGCTTCTGTTATTAATTCTTATGGATTTCCATTCTCAGCATGCAGAGCCCAGGTTCCCATCAGCCATTGAACAGGAACCTCTGTGAGATTATCTGTGGCTTGCTGGGGAACGGTGTGATAAAAGGGCCTTCCATCCCACTGGTTTTGTGTGCTGCAGCTGTGGAATTCAGCAAGGCTAGAATCAGCTGCACATGTGAGAGAATATGCTTCAGGCCATGATGCTTCAGTGTTTTTGCACTGTCTGTCCAGGTTGCTAAATTATTTTTATGGCTATTAAGGTTATGTATCTATCTGGTAAACAACTGAATCCCATGAGCACCTCTCTGCTCAGACAAACACAATCTAGAAGAAATTCTATGTTAGGGAACAGGGTGTCACCATATCTGAAGCTTTAAAAAGAGAACCAGGCAGAACATTTTGAAAGTTGCGAAGACGTAAGTTTAGATTTGGTGGATTACGTTGGAGCAAAGTTTCATAAGGGGTGGCCTTAAGCAAAACTCTGAATTCAGTGACATTTGTTCTGGGAATGCCGATCCTCCACTTTCTAGTTGTTCGCTCCTCATGACATACAACCCTACTGCTGCGAATGACCTGAAATGCCCAGTACCCTCTTGCTTCTTCCGAATTTCACTTGCTCCTAACAAAAGAGCTAAAATTGGTCAGTTATACCCTAGTTTGGATGGATGAGTTATTTTTTCTAGGAGAATATTTTCATTTCTCTAATTGTGGAATGAAAGACATCAGAGGGTAGATGGCTGGAAAAGTATGATGTTCCCCTTTGCCTTAGCCCAGCCTGGAACTGTCCCTTTTGATGGGGATTATAAAATAGAAAATCTTGTCCTTGTTTTTAAGATGTTAAAGAAATGCACTGTCTCTTTGGAGAAGCAAGACATAGATACCTATGAGTCATGTCAGCAATAATTCACATTAGTTTGTGGTTGTGCACAAAATGAGAGTGTTTGCAAGTACAGCTTCTAAGACTCAATACGCACACACTCCCATCTTAAATCTTAAGGCATATCCCTACCATTTTTAAAAATTAAGCCATTAGCAAGAAAAGTTAAATACTTTTCTCAAGGTCATAGTACTTGTCAATGGTTGAAGAAAACAGTATGTGTTCATTATTGCAAGATTAATTGTTTCTAATTTTGGCTAAGGGAGATAATTGTTGTTGTTGTTAGGTGTCATTGAGTCTATTCCAACTCACACTGACCTCACGTGACAAAGTAGAGCTGCCCCATAGAATTTTCTTGGCTGTAATTTTTTACTGAAGCAGATCCATTTGCGCAACCAGGGCACCTTTACGTGGATAATTGGTGGTTTTTTTTTTTTTTTTTAATTAAGAAAAAAAACAGAGAGAGACAACAAACTGCTTGTTTCAATACTCTGATAAATTATAGATTGTGTTTTTCTTTATTTCTGTGACTTTCTGCTCTACCTATAGGGTCGTTATGGGTCGGAATTGACTCAACAGCAACGGGTTTGTTTTTTGTTTTGGTCTGCTCTATCTGTAATCTCAAACCTAGGTGAATTAAGCAAATTACCAGGTTTAGGTTAAT
Source organism: Loxodonta africana (assembly GCF_030014295.1). Lineage (NCBI taxonomy): Eukaryota > Metazoa > Chordata > Mammalia > Proboscidea > Elephantidae > Loxodonta > Loxodonta africana. The sequence goes on from NC_087342.1 coordinate 110,201,649, forward strand.
GACTGTCACCACGACAATGCCAGTGTCATCACCTCACCGTGCATCACCCACCCCAACCTTCTTATGCCTCCTTTAGAATCTTTCCATCACTCGGTCTCTGGCATGGGTGGATTACATAGGGTATCAGATGTACATAAATGAATTTTTAATGAGAAAAAACAGGGCAAGGAAACATTACTAGTTTCCAAGGCCTGCCAGTCAGAGAACACAATATGTCGCTTTATGTTTATTTGCAGAGGAGACATTAGAAGACGGTTATAAGGGTTACTTTTTTGGAGCCCAGGGAGAGAGTTAAATTTGGAAGTACTTTCAGGGAGTATACGAGTTTTGCCAAAGCTTAAACTAACTCATTAAAGTTGGAAATAAACCTAATCCTCTCAAGTATATATTTTCATTTTAAGAGAGTACTAAGGTTAACGCACTACTAATCGTTGGAAGCCAAGAGATTGATATTATCAGTCAGGATCCTTGATGGGAGCCCTGGTGGCACAATGATTAAAACACTCAGCTGCTAACCAAAAGGCTGGCAGTTCAAACCCACCAGCAGTTCTGCGGGAGAAAGATGTGCTAGACTGCCCCCGTAAAGATTTATAGCCTTAGAAAACCTGTAGGGCAGTTCAGCTCTGTCCTATAGGGTTGCTAGGAGTTAGAATCGACTAGACAGCAGGTTTTTTTTTTAATCCTTGAAGGAGTCTTCTTTATTCCAATTAGTTTACCTCCTAAGCACACTAGATGAATAGGGGGTATTGTGTTATAATAGATAAAAGTTGAGTTTTGAGTCAGAAAATGAGTTTGAGACTCAGCAAATCACCTCAATTCACATAGTTACCAAAGGGGCAGACCCTGTTTTCACTACTCATTGCTTTTTCCACTCTGTCCTTTTCTTTAAAATCCTTCAGGAAATGAAACATTGAAATCAGAATTTCCCCATGGGGTAGAAGAAAAATCTCAGGTTAACAGATAATCCTGGTCATAACAATACACATTCTAAGGACTGAAACCACAGCAATTGGGCTTACCTGGTGATTCCGCTCTTCATACCACAGCCCGAGGGAGCTCTTCCACCAGTATAATTGTGGCTCAATCCCTTCTTTGGCTGTTTGGAAAACAATATGAATACCTGAACCACAGCAGCTCACTGGTGTGCACACAGGTCCACTGATTCATCAGGAACTCCTGGTTTACGTTGCTGCCTTTACAGGCGTACAAGACTGGGCCACACCCCCTCAAGAAGGAAAAGAGAAATATTTTTCTGCTAACTCCCTCCCTCCCACTTAGAGTCAATATCAGGTCTGGTAAGAGGAAGAAGCTCAGAACTTAAGGATTGTCTCAGCAGACATAGACAGGTTTCTGAAAACACAGGAGGAAAATGGAAGAAAAATGTGTTAGGGGAACGCGGAACACCTCTGTCATAGTTTACTAGAAATGCCACTCCATCAAGCTCACCTGTTCAGCCTCTGGACACTGGGGTCATACTCCATAAAGCTGAAGGAATTCAGCCCTTCCTGCGTAATTCCAAGGGAAGGAGGTGGATAATTCCAGTTGAATGAGGGCAGGGGTAAATATTTTTCCTTTTCCAACTTTTTCACTCGAGACTGAAGAATCAACCTGCAAATTTCCCAGGCAAAGTTCTGACTTCTGTGTGGCATGGTATGGGATGGGGTCCGGCAAAGAAGAGCAACAGTGTGCATACCAAAGGTGAATGTGTTCACAATATATATTGTCCTTAGGAAATCTAGAGATAAACCTGATGAATTTCTTTTAAAAAGTTTCTTTCCTAGGGAGTTAAGAAATCTTAAAACTACAAAAGTTGAAATCTCATCTTGGGCTGTATCATTAGGTACATTGGCTCATAAGTTACTTTTGGTCAAGGTAACTGCAGTTGTTAACAACTAGATCTAAATTAATTAAAGATCATTCTTTTATGGGATGATGACCCAGTTGCCGTCGAGTCAATTCTGACCTATAGTAACCTATAGGACAGAGTAGAACTGCCCCATAGGGTTTCCAAGGCAGTAAATCTTTACGGAAGCAGACTGCCACATTTCCTCCCCTGGAGCAGCTGGCAAGTTCCAATCTCTTTGAGATTTGGTTAGCAGCCAAGCACCTAACCACTGCACCACCAGGGCTCCTTTATGGAATGATGGGGAAACAATCTGTTAATCCTCAAAAAAAGTCACCAAAAGGAAAGAAAAGGATATATCTGAGTTCAATTAATTTTCTTTTGTTTCCTTTGTGTGATGGTTAATAGTATATGTCTACTTGGCTAGGCCTTGATTCTCAGTATTATGTAATTATCCTCCATTTTGTGATCTGATGTAAGGAGAGTTTCCTTGGGGGTGTGGCCTGTATTCAATATATATGGATGTTCTGGCAAAGCTCTCTGACTCTCACTCTCAATCCTGCACCTGACTCATCATCATTTGACTGTGTTTCTTGGGATGTGAGCTAGCAGCCTACTATCTGACCTGCCGATTTTGGATTTGTTAGCCTCTACGACCACGTGAGTCAGGAGAAGCTTCCAGCCTGACCCACAGATCTGGGACTTGCCAGCCTCCACAACTGTGTGAGCCTTTTCCTTGAAATAAATCTCTCTCTCTATATATATTTTTATATATATGCTTCATTGGCTTTGCTTCTCTAGAGAACCCAGTCTTGATACTGAGAGTGGTTTTAGAGAAACAAAATCATAAGGATGAGTTCTCTGAATTGATTCTCAAGTCTGGCTAGTCTTAAAGGTGCTGATGAATCTACCTCCAATAGTAAAAAGGGCACCACTGAAACGCTGGTGGCGTAGTGGTTAAGTGCTACGGCTGCTAACCAAAGGTCGGCAGTTCAAATCCACCAGGTGCTCCTTGGAAACTCTGTGGGGCAGTTCTACTCTGTCCTCTAGGGTCGCTATGAGTCAGAATCAACTTGACGGCAGTGGGTTAATCCATGGCATGAGAAGGCAAAAGAAATATGCAAAATATCACCACGACTAGATCAAATATTTGTGAGAGACTCTGGGTGACTACATATTTGATAGTTTCCTACAGCTTTATCAAGATGAGAAGTATAAGGAAGCTGGGTGGTTGCCCCCGCTTTCACTAGACAGAGTAATAAAAGTAAGAGATGAGCTCAAAGCTTCAGAGTCACAGCTCAAGTGCCGCATACAAGACCTGAAAGCTGTCATTTGTGCCCTGAAAGCCTTATATTTTGTAGTAATAGAGCTGATATTGCCAAAAACCAAACCCAGAGTCTTAACATAAGAGTGACTTAATTACAATGCCAATTGAATTCCCAACCTCAAATGGTGTCTGAAGTTAAAGTAAAGGCATTGATTGGGAAGAAATGGGATCCTGAAACTCGGGATGGGGACATATGGGAAAGATAATCAGGAAGCTGGGGACACTGAGTCCCTAAATTCCATTAAACCACTCCTGCTAATGGAACCAGCCCTCTTACTCCCATCTGAAGAGATTGCTCCGTCTTTGTTTGCTAAGCCATCTTTCCCGGTAAAACCATTATCCTTTCCACTCCCATCTGATGAGATTAACCCAGCTGTGCCTGAAAAGTCTTTGAGATATTGCCTGAGGCATTGTCTAAGGCAGATACCTTACAAGACATTGCTGAATGTCCCCAGGACCACCCCCACCACCATTTTTACTTCTAGGCATAAAACTGGACTTAAGTCCCAGTGATCCCAAAGAGGTGATACACAAAGTGTGATCCAGGAGATGGTACACTACACTCCAAAAGAACTGCTTGATTTTTCTGATATATACAAACAGAAACCTGTGGAATATGTGTGGGAATGCATTTTAAGGGTGTGGGATAATGGTGCAAGGAACATAAAGTTGGGTCAGTCTGAGTTTATTGGTATGGGCACATTAAGCACAAATTCTTCACTTAATGTTTCATCACAAGAGGTTAGAAAAGGATCTAATAGTTTACTCTTCAGCCCTATATCATAATTTACTCTACAGGGACTTTGATTGCCTTTCCTTTTCACAAGATGTCATGCTGGTCCTTAACATTGATGACATTATGTCGATTGGACCTAGTAAGGAAGAAGTATCAATGACTTTAGGCTAATTGGTAAGACATTTGTGTGCTAGAGGGTAGAAATTGATCAGATAAAAATTCAGGCACCTTCCACCTCGGTGAAATTTCTAGGAGTCCAGTGGTGTGCAGCACATCAAGATATTCCTTCTAAGGTGAAGGATAAGTTGTTGCATCTGCCCCTCCTACAACTAAGAAGGAGGCAAAACGCCTGGTGGGCTTCTTTGGATTTTGGAGACAACATATTCTTCATTTCGGAGTGCTACTCTGGCCTATTTATCAAGTGATACAAAAAGCTGCTAGTTTTGAGCGGAGCCCAGAGCAAGAGAAGGCTCTGCAACAGGTTCAAGCTGCCATGCAAGCCACTTTGCCACTTGGGCCATATGATCCAGTTGATCCAATGGTGCTTGAAGTGTTAGTGGCAAACAGAGATGCTATTTGGGGTCTTTTGCAGGCCCCTATTGGTGAGTCACAGCACAGATCCTTAATATTTTGACGTAAAGCCCCTCCATCCTCTGCAGATAACTACTCTCCTTTTGAGAAACAGCTTTTGACTTGTTACTGGGCCTTAGTAGAGACTGAATGCTTAACCTTGGGCCACCAAGTCACCATGCAGCCTGAACTGCCCATCAGGAACTTGGTATTGTCTGACCCACGGAGTCATAAAGTCAGATGTACACAGCAGCACTCTGTCATTAAATGGAAGTGATATATATGAGATTAGGTTCAAGCATGACCTGAAGGCATGAGTAAGTTACATGAGGAAGTGACCCAAATGTCCATGGTCTCTACTCCTGTCACATTACCTTGCATCTCCCATTCTGCAGTTATGGTCTCATGGGGAGTTCCTTATGATCAGTCGACCGAGGAAGAGAAAACTCCTGCCTAGTTTATAGACAGTTCTGCGCATATGCAGGCACCACTTAAAAATGGATAGCAGCAGCACTCTAGCCCTTTTCTGGGACCTCCTTGAAAGGCAGTGATTAAGGGAAACCCTCCCAATGGGCAGAACTTTGAACAGTGCACCTGGTTGCTCACTTTACTTGGAAGAAGAAATGGCCAGATGTGTGATTGTATACCAATTCATGGGCTGTGTCTAATTGTTTGGCTGGAAGGTCAGGGACTTGGAAGCAGAGCTTTGAACCAGTTTTTTCTGGTTAGAGGCCTACTGAGAATTTGCATTTCCACCCCAGATGTGCTGGATCAGGATCTACAGTTTAACAAGATCCCCAGGTGATTTTTATGTATAATAAATTTTGAGAAATACTGCTAACCAGCAGCATTAGCATTGCCTGGGAACTTGATAGAAACATAAATTCTCAGCAGGGGTTTGAACCAGAATGAACCTGTTCAAAGCCCTGCTTGGAAGGAACATGTTGGAAAATTGGTGACAAGGAGGTATGGGAAAGAGGTATGTGAATACACCTCTCTGAATAGGCCAAAGTACTGAAGATATTTGTGTCTCATGTGAATACTCACGAAACGGTGACCTCAGCAGAGGATTTTAATAATCAGTGGATAGGATGACATTCTGTGAAAACCACTCATTCTTTTTCCCTAGCCACTGTCATCATTGCCAAATGGGCTCATGAACAAAGTAACCGCGGTGGCAGGGATGGAGGTTACACATGGGCTCAGCAACATGGACTTCTACTCACCAAGACCAACTTTGCTACAGCCACGGCTGAGTGCCCTATATACCAGCAGAGACCAACACTGAGTCCCTGATATGGCGCCATTCCTAGGTGTGATCAGTCAGCAACCTGGTGGTAAGTTGATTACATTGGACTGCTTCCGTCTTGGAAAGGGCAGCATTTTTTTTTTCTTACTGGGATAGACACTTGCTCTGCATACAGGTTTTCCTTACGCATGTGACGCTTCTGCCAAAACTACCATTCGGGGACTTACAGAATGCCTTCTCCACAATCATGGTATCCCACACAGCATTGCGTCAGATCAAGGGACTTACTTCACAGTAAACAAAGTGGAGCAGTGGGGCCATGCTCATAGAATTCACTGGTCTTGCCATGTTCCCCATCATCCTGAAGCAGCTGACTTGATAGAATGATGGAATGGCCTTCTAAAGGCACAATTACAGTGCCAGCTACGTGGTGTTGGGATAATATTCTCCAGGAGGCTGTATATACTCTAAACCAGTGTCCAATATATGGTGCTATTTCTCCCACAGCCAGGATTCATGGGTGTAGGAATCAACGGGTGGAAATGGTAGTGACATCACTCACTACTACCTCTAGTGACCTGCTCAGAAAATTTTTGCTTCCTGTCCCCACGATCTTATGCTCTGTGGGTCTAGATGTCTTGGCTCCAATGGGAAGAATGCTCCCACCTGGAAACACAATACTGATTCCATTGAACGGTAAATTAAGAATGCCACTTGGCTACTTTGGGCTTCTCCTGGCTCTGGGTAAACAGGCAAGAAGGGAGCTACCATATTGGCTGGTGTGATTGATCCTGATTGCCAAGGGGAAATTGGATTGGTATTACATAATGGAGGTAAAGAAGAGTATGTCTGGAATACAGGAGATCCCTTAGGACGTTTCTTAGTGCTACCATGCCCTGTGATTAAAGTCAGTTGAAAACTATAGCAACTCAGTTCCAGAATGACTACTAATGGCCCAGACCCTTCAAGAATGAAGACTTGGGTCACCCCACCAGGCAAAGAATCAGGACCAGTTGAGGTGTTTGCTAAGGGCATAGGGAGTACAGAATGGGTGGTGGAAGAATGTAGTTCTAAATACCAGTTATGTCAATGTGATCAGTTGCAGAAATGAGGACTGTAATCATTACGAGTATTTCTTCCTTGTTTTATTATACATGTATGTGTGATATGTACATATATTATATATTTATATATATAAATATTTTTGTTTTCTTCCTTCTTGTATCCCATTACTTATAAAATATAAGATATAAACAGGGCTAATGCATTTTCAGTTGTACACATGTTAGTTGTATCATGTTCAGTGCAAGTATGGCTTTATAATTTTCTTTATTTAGAGATTACGTATGGTTTAAGTAGACATGTACAGGTGCCAGTTTGACAATGGATGTCAAATTGTTAAGCCTTGATTCCCAGTACTATGTAATTATCCTCCATTTTGTGACCTAAGGGGGAGTTTACTTGGGGGTAGGGCCTGCATCCAGTATATATGGATATTCTGGCAAAGCTATCTCTCTCTCTCTATCCTGCATCCACTTGTCATCATCTGACCTCCATTCCTTGGGACATGAGACAGCAGCTGCCATCTGACCTGCCGATTTTGAGTTCATTAGCCCCAGCTACCACGTGAGTCAGGAGAAGCTTCCGGCCTGACACCTGACCCATGGATTTGAACTTGCCAGCCTCCACAGCTGTGTAAGCCATTTCCTTGAAATAAATCTCTCTCCCTTTCTCTCTATATGCTTTGCTGATTTGTTCCTCTGCAGAACCCATCCTAAGACATTTTGTTTCTTTTAAACAGTCATATTTTACAAATGACTTAAGGTGGCTTAAATTGCAAATGCATAAAATAAAGTATTAAAATATAAACAAAGACACTTGAATGAAGAAACTATCAAAGTAATGAGCCAATTAAGAAAAAAGGAATACAAATAATAAACTATAAGGCATCTCCACTGTTTTTAATTTGAAACTTAACTCTATGGACAGAGCTTCCTAGCTGTCAAGGAAAAGGGAAGCTAGTCGGGTACATTGTTCCCATTATCAGAAAAGAGGAAGCACCCATCTTCTTCGGAAGGAGAAAAATAGTCTTTGGAGCCCTAAATAGTAATCGAATTTCTTTTCTTTCTTTCTTTTTTTTTTTTAAGGTGAACAATATTTCCAATAACGTTTAGGCCAATGATTTCATGTTGATGACATTTAGGGCCAAACAGGCCTAAACCCAATGTTTCTCACTTGTTACCCACACTGACTGGGTCAGAGCTCTTCATAATTGGGCCTGGATCTGATCCAATGGAAAAGTTGTTGAGAGAACAGAGCCTACCTGATAGCCTCTAAGGATTCAAGGACATCAGCCATTGGTCCTTTGTCCTCCACTGGCTCGGCTGGAACAATTTAGTCAGATTAATCCCATTTTGCTCATGTTCCTTTTCCACAGAGGCTTGTCTGTTTCAGAATCCTTAAATTGTAATTGGAGACGGAATTTCAGTACAAAAGGCCAAAGACTTCCAGAAATATACTCCCACTCAGCTGATTCAATGTCTAATGTCCTATAATTAAAACAAAACAAAACAAAAACTATTGTTATTGAGTTGATTCCAGCTCATAATGACGTTTAGGGCAGAGTAGAATTGCCTCATAGGATCTCCAAGGAGCAGCTAGTGGATTCGAACTGCTGACGTTTTGGTCAGCAGCCTGAGCTCTTAACCACTGCACCCCCAAGCCTCTGTCCTAGGATTAGAGATTCTTATTATTCATTATCAAATTCAAGTGCCTATTGTTGTTATTGTTAGTTGCTGTTAAGTAGATTCTTACTTAAATCCACTCCAGGTGTGCAGACTAGAAGTGTTCCATAGGGTTTTCAAGGCCATCACCTTTTAGAAGCAGATTGCAAGGCCTGGGTGTGTTTGAACTGCCAACCTTTCCACTATGAGTTGAGTGTTACCATTTGTGCCACCCAGGAACTCCCTGTATCCTATACCCAAAAAACCTATTGCCGTTGAGTCAATTCTGACTCAAAGAGACCCTATAGGACAGAGCAGAACTGCTCCATAGGATTTCCAAGGCTGTAAATCTTTATGGAAGCAGACTGCCTCATCTTTCTCTAGTGGAGTAGCTGGTGGGTTCGAACTACTGAGCTTTCAGTTAGCAGCCAAGCATTTAACCACTACACCACCAGGGCTCCTTCCTATAACCTATAACAACCAAACCCTTTGCAGTCAAGTCGATTCCAACTCTTAGCGACTCTATAGGACACAGTAGAACTGCCTCATAGGGATTCCAAGGCTATAAATCTTTCCTGAAGCACACTGTCATGTCTTTCTCCCAAGAAGCAGCTGGTGGGATCGAACGCCCTTTTGGTTAGCAGCCACGTGGTTAACAACTGCACCACTAGGGCTCGTTCCTATAGACTATAAAACAAACAAACTAAAAAACAAACTCCATTGCCATCAAGTCAATTCCGATTCATAGAGACCCTATAGGACAGAGGAGAACTGCCCCATTGGGTTTCCAAGGAGCACCTGGTGGATTCAAACTGCTGACCTTTTGGTCAGCAGCCACAGCTCTTAACCACTACACCACTACATCCCCTATAGTCTACTTAGGAAAAAAAAAAAAAAGTTGCTGTCAAGTTGATTCTGACTCATAGCGACCCTATAGGACAGAGTAGAAGCCCCATAAGGTTTCCAAGGAGGGCCTGGTGGATTCGAAGTGCCAACCTTTTGGTTAGCAGCTGTAGCTCTTAACCATTACACTACCAGGGTTTCCCCTATAGTCTATAGTAATGCTTATCACTTAAATGGACATCTCAGTGAGAATGGGGCTAAAAATCTAGTAATTACTTGGTCAGAAAAGTGGCTATGGAGTTAGGTAGAGGTGGGGAGCAGTAAGCAGGCAAAGGCAGAACCGACAAGATAGCCAATTAGTGAGGAGCTTAACATGGTGAGGGCCTGAAGCTCCAAGGGAAATGCTGTTACTCATCTCCAGCTCATGGAGATATTGAAGCCCAGCAACTTCCTGGAGGCCAGCATGTGATCCCCAGAACCAAAGAGAGCAACACAGTTTCTAATTCGACCAGAAACATTTTAGCAGATACCAGAGAATTAGGGGACCAGCAGACATCATCGATCTAGTGAATGCATTGGTTTGAGGGAAAATCTAAATCCAAACTAATGAATAAATGTAATAGCTTGTTAATACCATGTTTAAAAAAAGGTAGTCTTTTATGTCCAATATTTGGGTTGTTTTATACATAGGGTGTGCTTCTGGATTGCTGATGATTCACCAATAAGCCACTTAATCACCCCTTCTAGTTTCCTCCTAAGAGTCTGTTAACACATAGAACACTGAATTCCTCAATACTTCCTGCTTAGGCTATTGGGCGCCCAGTCCCTGCAAAGGATAGAGAGCAAGCAGCGGCAGCATGGGTTTGAGCCCCAAGGCAGCATTCTGCCAGATTATTACATTACAGGCCCAAGACAGAGCTAACCTTCTGTCAAGGCAGAGCTGAGGAAGCATTGACCCTCTGGTGTGACGATAACGTCCCTTCTGCTATGAAATCTCCCACACTAGTCTGTGGAGGAAGAACAAAGGGGGTTCCCCTGAACACAGAAAGCCAGCTGAATAAATGTGTTTTGGTTCCTCTACTGTACACGCATATTCCTGGTGACCTTGACCACAGAGTTTCCTCACTAGGCCAGACGCAGCGTTCCACACGTGCCAAAAGAACAAGAACAAAGACCTGGGCTGAGGAAGAGCTCCAAGTCTTCTAACTTCATTAGTTTGTGTTGGTTTTGTGAACAATCTAATGGCTTGGTTTCCCAGCAAAGGAGTAGAACCTCAGCAATAAATAGCAACAAGCTTGAGCCCCAGGAGAAAGGAAATGGCAAGCAGGATTATGTTATTGGAACTAAGTATCTAAAATCATGTTATGTCAACAAACCTTCCGTGAGCTACTACTGGGTGTGAAGCAATATCTAAATTAGACCAGCAGGTGGGCCAGGGGAGGATATAAACCCACTCAGAGCAGAAGGCACTGGATGGCAGTGTCTTGTCCATCTCAAGTGCTGATCGTTCTTTGAGCTCAAAGGGGTCATAAAGAAGCTCTATTCCAGGGCCTGCAAATGCAAATGGCGACTTAAATGACCAATGAGGTGATTCAAGGATGGGAAAGGCCCTGAACAGTTTCAGATGGTTTTATTTCATAATTGTGAAATGTTTAAATGCAACAAGAAATATTTCAAGTATAACCAAAAAGAAGTGAAAGGAGAAGTAAAGAGAGGAAGGGTTGAGTGTAAAATGTAAATCACAGTGAGAGGGTTTCCCTGTCTAACATGATGAGACTTAATCAAAGGTGATGTAGGCTCTTAACACTTAGAAGGAGGGCTTAAAGAAAGGTGGGTGAGGAATTATTGGACTAATTGAGGCAAAATGACTTACGAGAAACTTTTTTGGATTTTTTTAGAAAGGGGGGGGCAATGCATAATAATTCTATTGCTATTTAACATTAAAATAAAGGAGCTTCAAATAAACAAAGAGAGAGTTCACAAAACTTAGGCCCCAAACTCTTTTATATACCATACTAGAAAACCAGTTGCCATTGGGTAAGCTCCGAGTCATAGTGACCCCATAAGCAACAGAGTAAACCTGTGCTCCATAGTGTTTTCAATGACATACCAGAGACAAACTAGAAACATGGGAGCTGGCCTTGACAGAAAATTAGAGGAAGAGATGAACAGTCAAGCATCTCACAGTTGAGTAAAAAATGTTAGCTAACATTTACCTAGCACTTACTCTGTGCTAGGCACTGTTCTGAGGAGTTTTCCTGTGTATTAATACTCCCAACAACCCTGTGAGGCAGTTACCACTATCATTGCCATTTTAAAGATGAAAAAATTGAGGCACAGAGCAGTTAAGTAAGTGGTGAGCCAGTTCACCAATGGAGCCTGACTTCAAAGTCTGTTCTCTTAACCTATACTCTACTGCTTCTCAAAGACAGGTGAGAAATATAAATAGAAGTATCTACCCCTTGCTAAATAACTAAAGACAAGGCAAGGCAAACACAGGTGCCAACAGGAGAGAGAATTCTTATCTGTTCCTTTCATAATACATTGGGCAGTCCCCAAATCCCCCTATAAAATTCATGTTTCTATTTTATTCAGCATGTAAGTGTTCCAGTGTCACTAAACTCCAGGCCCTGGGTAAGTGTGGCAGAGCCAGGTAAGACTCCATGTGTTGCTTTCAACCCATTCAGAACATGCAGTATTTGAATGCCAAAGACAACACAGAGGAGAGAAAGCTATGGAGTGCATAATTAATGAGTTCTTCTGTTTGTTTTGTTTCGCTCACCCTGTCTATCTTTAAAATGAGAATTATATAGCAGCAAGTGACCCACCTCTCCAAGCTCAGGAGACCTGCCTGGGGTCACATGGAGGGCACAGCCACAGGCACTGGAACACCTGTGTTCACATGATTCACGGTAATTCACACAAGGGTCATGAAATCATAAAGTCACAAGGGGCCAGAGCAGCCTCAGTGGAGGTTAGCCTCAACTTAATACAACTTTCAAGAATCCTGCTCTTAAAAAGAATGAAAAACACCAAAGACACAGGAAAAATATGAGCCCAAGAGACAGAAAGGGCCACATAAACCAGAGACCCCATCAGCCTGAGACCCGAAGAACTAGATGGTGCCCGGCTACCACCGATCACTGCCCTGACAAGCACCACAACAAAGAATCCCTGATGGACCAAGACAACAGTGGGATGCAGATCTTAAATTCTCATAAAAAGACCAGGCTAATGGCCTGACCGAGACCAGAGGGACCCTGACGGTCATGGTCCCTGGACCCTTTGATAGCCCGAGACTGGAACCATTCCTGAATCCAACTCTCAGACAGGGTTTGGACTGGACTATAAGATAGACAATGATGCTGATGAGGAGTGAACTTCGTGGCTTAAGTAGACACATGAGACTATGTGGGTAGCTCCTGTCTGGTGGAGCGATGAGAAGGAAGAAGATGACAGGAGCTGGTTGAATGGACACAGGGAATACAGGGTGGAGAGGAGCAGTGTGTTGTCTCATTAAGGAGAGAGCAGCACGGCGGGGTGTGTATGGCTTTTTGTATGAGAGACTGACTTGATTTGTAAATTTTCACCTAGAGCACAATAAAAAAAAAAAAAAAAAAAAAGAATCCTGCTTTTACCATACAGATTCTAGAGTCCCAGACCTTTAACAAAACCAGCGGGCATGAAGTCAGTTCTGACTTATGGTGACCCCGTGTGTGTCAGAGTAGAACTTTCTTCTGTGGTGCCTCTGGGGAGACTCAAACCTCCAACCTTTTGGTTAGCAGCCAAGCACATTAACAGTTGGCATCATCCAGGGACTCCAGACCCTTAACAAAAAAACCTATTGCCCTCGAGTTGATTCTGACTCATAGCAACCCTATAGGACAAAGTAGAACGGTGCTGCATAAGATTTTCAAGACTGTAAATCTTTACGGGAGCAGACTGCCACATCTTTCTCCTGTGGAGCCTCTGGTGGGTTTGAACTGTCGACCTTTCGGCTGTATCCCAGCATTTTAACTACTGCTGCACTGGGGCTGTAGACCCTTAAGAATATGATGCATTTCTCCACCAGCCTAAATCAGCAGAGAAAAGTAACACAAACAAGGCTTCTGGAGAACAGTTGAGACCACTGCATCAGAGGCTGAAACTAACAGACTGTTCCACAGCACCAGATGGGCACATTCTTGTGGACGAGCAGCTCTCCCAGAACAAAATAAATCTGATTCCAGCCCCAGGCACTTTTTCTTTGACATTGTGGCTGTGTTCAACTTCCTCCTGAGAACAAACATCTGAAGAAGATGTGGTCTGAGATTAGGACATTCCTTTTTACTTACGCATTGTTTCTTTTTAACAAACCACAGTGACCCCAGCGCTTCAGAATGTCCCTTAAGCGAAGGGAGACACCTAGTGGCCAAGATTTGCAATGTGGAATAGGCGACCTGTTTATAATATAATCATCGTGGTGTGCAATCATTTAGCTGCCATGAGGAACTTGGAAGGGCAGGAGATGGTCCAGGCCAAGTAACCTCTGAGAACCTGAGCTACTTTGTCCAGATAGTCAGGGCAGATGTTCTACTTGTAGCCAAGTTTATTCATTCATCCATTTATCCATTTAGCAACCATGCATATTCAGTAGGGGTGTAAAAAAAAAAAAAAATGTAGGCCCTGAAAAACCTCAAAATCTCCAAGTGCTACCTCAAGGATCTTACAGTCCAATGGAAAGGTTAGGCCAGCAACAATCAGTTAAATTACACTATGATAAGCACGGACCACGCTCTGCTATGGAAGCCCACAGAAGAGGTACTTACATGAATCTTTGAGGGGGAGAGGAAGAAATGTCTAAACCGCAGGTCTCAAACTGGCAACCTGTGGGTCCCATCTGGCCTACAGATGTGTTTTGTTTGGCCCATGCAGTGTTTTTCAAACCCTGAATTAGTTGCCAACATTTAAAAATCAGGGGATTCCACATGAAAATTCAGAATTTAACTTCTTTTGAAAAATTGGAAAATGTGACAACTCTCGATCCATATTCCTGCAGGGGTGGTATTCTCCTGGAGCTGAGAAAAGGCTGCTCACCTTCCTGTCCTTTTTTTCATAACAGCCAATCATTTAGTTTTTTCAATGAATTTTCAATAGATTTCACATACAGAGAGTCCAACAGTAAAAATCACAAAGGTATGGTTGTTGAAAAGTAAGTCTCCGGCTACTTTTGTCCATCAGCCAACCAGTCCTCAGCCACAAAGGTGTCTGCTGTTAATAGTTAGAAATAGCATATATATGTGTACCTCCCTCATAAAAAATACAATAAAAGATAAATTTTATCTAGATTAAAATTTAAACACAACATATGAAACTATAAATTTACCAGAAGAAAACTAGAATAAATAATGTATCTTTTCCTTATTGATTTCAGCCATCACCTTTAATAAATAACAAATTCTGGTTTGTCTTTGGGTCTGTTTATGAATTGGTATTTTTCTCATTCACCGATGTCTGTTTGTGAGATAGTTCAATACTGTTTTCTGTAGCATTAGAATACATTTTCATGTTCATAATATCCATAATAATTCTCCTCTATCATTCTTCATTTTCAGAAATTTTCTTTCTATCGTGCCTTGTTAATTTTTCCATACAAACTTCAGAATCAGTTTGTCTGGTTTCCCACTGGTAAAAACCAAACCCATTGCAATTGAGTTGATTCGACTCATAGCCACGCTATAAGACAGGGTAGAACTGTCCCTTGAAGTTTGCAAGGAACACCTGGTGGATTCGAACTGCCGACATTTTGGTTAGCAGCCAAGCTCTTAACCACTACACCACCAGGGCTTCGGCTTCCCTACACCTCCCCCCAAAATCTATTGATCTATTTTTCAAGATTCTGTTAAATATGTAGATAAATTTGGGGCTAATTAATGCTTTTTGAATAGTGAGCTCTCTTAAGAATATGGCTTGATTTTCCACTTGTTCAGATGAAATATTAAGAAATAAATCTAACAAATGCACAAGATCAACAGAAGAAATCTTTTTAAATCTACTAAAGAACACAAAAGACTCTGCCCACGTGTATTATTTAAAATATAAAATAAAATTGAACTTGATGTTGGGAAACATTTCTACTCAGAGTAATGTTCCATTGCAAGCTTACCAGGAATTGGCTAAGGGATGTGTCCTAGGGTAAAAGGAGAAAAGATATACTTTAAGGAATAAATTTATTTCTTTAAAAAAAAAAAAAAAAAAAAAAACCAGGAAGGAAGCCGGAGCAAGTAAAATACACTTATTTTTGCAATCATTTTTCTGCCCTGGCTACTTACCATTGTTTCTGCTCTTTCTTTAGGGCTGTGACACATAACATGCATTTGTAGGCAGCATCTATTTTTCTGCACAGAGATGAAATGTAAACAGGCTCAGATCCCCCCAATCATTTGTCTATCCCCGTTACCCCTTTTCTTTTCCTCTCATTTCTACCCATTCCTCACCTTGGCAAGCCTCTGTCTCCAAGGGTGGCGGGGGGAGGGAGGAGTGGTGGCAGCGGGCAGAGCTCTGCAAATGATGAGGAATAAGATTCAAAACCTTTCCTTCAAAAGATGGGTTCAGTGCCTGAGTCAACACTGGTACTGCTTCTTGATAAGGGAGGACTAACAATGAGATGAGTGAGACTTAAATATACTTTTCTTTGAAACAACACCCATTATAGCATCTGTGACTAATAAACTTGGAGCCTAGCTTTTGTGGGGTATAATATCATCCATGTATTATTAACTGTTACAAAATTTTACTTGATCAGAGTGGCATATAAACCCGTTTCCATTGAGTTGATTCTGACTCATAGCAATGCTATAGGACAGAGTAGAACTACCCCGTAGGCTTTCCAAGGTGTGGCTGATAGATTCCAACTGCTGAATACGTACATACATCTGGTTAGGCAGGTAGACAGATAGCTATAGATCCCAACAGTTAAGTGCCCCACTGCTAGCCACGGAAGGAAGTCCTAGAGATCTGCTCCCATAAAGATTACAACCTAGAAAACACATGGGGGTAGTTCTACATTGTCACATTGGGTCCCTATAAGTTGATAGCAACTCAATGGCACCTAACAACAACATGTACATAAGTGTGTGCGTCTGAACTTTAGTTAATAATAATACATTGGTTTGCCAATTGTAGCAAATATAGGATGTTAATAATAGAAGAAACAATGGCGTGTGAGGAGGGGATAAATGGAAACTATGAACTTTCTATCCAATTTTTTTTGTAAACTTAAAACCACACTACATGATAAAGTCTACTAATTAAAAAACATAAAAGTAGAGTCATCATAGACACATTGGCTATTCTACCACTTGTCCCTTTGTGCCAATTACAGGAATTAGAGAAGACCAGCAAGCATGGCATGACTTAAGATTTTAATCAAGTTCTTCCGTTATTATGTTTATTCTCCTCCTTGGTGCTTTTCTTGAAGGTAAGCAGGCAATAGGCTTTGGAAATGTTTACTATAATGTCTAATATCATTCTTGAATTATTATTATTGTCAGCTCCTCATGTCCTAGGACCCAGTATACTTCTTGTTGTATCCCTGACAGTGCTTAGCATGGTGCTAGGCACGCGGAGGGCTCCCAGCGTATATTTGTTACATAGAATTGAGGTTATCATCAGCTTAGACAGGCACTACACTACTAGAAGCATTAGCTGGCGTCTTCAGTAAGTGTAATCCAAAGTAGGCAATGGGGGGATGGAGACAGATACTGTAGAAAGAGAACAGGTTAAAGTCAAGGAGGGCAATACCTTGTATTTGCACAGTATTGTTCCTCCACAGAGAACAAAGTCCCTATTACATCCCATTGTTGTTGTTTGCCATTGAGTCAATTCAGATTCATAGCGACCCTATATGACAGAGTAGAACCGTTCCGTAGGTTTTCCTAGGTTGCAATCTTTATGGGACCAGATCTCCAGGTCTTTTCTCCTGAGGAGCTGCTAAGTGAGTTTAAACTGCCCACATTTCAGTTAGCAGATGAGCGCTTAACCATTGCACCACCAGGGATCCTTTATTCTGTCCTACGTGGGCAGAGATCTTGCCAAAAATGTTATGTATCTCCCTGAGTAGTATTCCATTGTATGGCTATGCCTCAATTTATTTGTCCATTTAGCTGTTGATGGACATTGAGTTGTTTCCAGTTTGGGGCTGTTATGAATAAAGTTGCTATGAACTGTGCATACAACTCGTCATATAGATTTGTTTTCATTTCCCTTGAGTAAATACCCGGAAGTAAGATTTCTGGGTCATAAGGTAAGTGTATGTTTCACTTTATAAGAAACCACCAAACGGTTTTCCAAGGTGGTTGTACCATTTTACACCCCCACCATTAATGTATCAGCGTTCCAGTCTCTCAGCATCTTTGTCAATGCTTTAAATTACCCGTCTGGAAGTCTGGAAGTTCTGGCTACGTAAGTAGAAGACAACGCAACATGATCAAGCGACTACTAAACTATGTGTATATACAACTGACAAACCAATACGTTATTATTAGCGAAAGTTTGTAGTTTGCATTAGGATTCACTCTTTGTGTGTGCAGTTCTATGGATTTTGACAAATATATAATGTCATGTAACCACCATTAGAGAATCATACCAAGTAGTTTCACTGCCTTAAAAATTCCCTGTGCTTCATCTATTCATTCCTTTCTCCATTTCCCTGAACCCCTGGCAACCACTGATCTTTTTCACTGTCTCTGTAGTTTTGCCTTTTCCAAAATGTCATATCGCTGGAATCATACAGCATGTAGCTTGTCAGGCTGGCTTCTTTCACTTAGCAATGTGCATTTAAGGTTCCTTCATGTCTCTTCTTGGCTTGATAGCTTATTTCTTTGTATTGCTGAATAATATTCCATTGTATGAATATACCGCAGTTTGTTTATCCATTCACCTATTAAAGGACACCTTGGTTGCTTCCAATTTTTGGCAATTATGAATAAAATGCTGTGAACATTCATGTGCAGTTTTTTTGTGTGGACATAGTTTTCAACTCACATGAATGACTATGTAGGCCCATGTTTGCTGGATCTTATAAGTAAGTCTGTGTTTAACTTTGCAAGAAATTGCCAAACTGTCTTCCAAAGTGACTGTACCATTTTGCAGCCACGCTAGCAATGAATGAGAGTTTTGTTGCTCCACATACTTAACAGCATTTGGTGTTGTCAGTGTTTTGGATTTTAGCCATTCCCAGTGCAACTCAGGAAACCTTGGTGGTGTCCTGGTTAAGGGCTATGGCTGCTAACCAAAAGGTCGGCAGTTCAAATCTGCCAGCGGCTCCTTAGTAACTCTGTGGGGCAGTTCTACTCTGTCCTGTAGGGCCACTGGGAGTCAGAATTAACTCGAAGACAGTGGGTTTTTGGTTTTTTAGTGAAACTCAAGAACTAGCACCATCTGGCTGTCAGTGGAGGCTTGTATGTTGTTGCTATGAGGCTGAACAGGTTTCAGCAGAAATTCCAGATTAAGACAGACTAGGAAGAAATGCCTGGTGATCTACTTCCTAAAATCAGCCATTGAAAATCCTATGGATCATAACGGTTTCATCCCATTTTGCATGGGGTCCTCATGAGCCGGGAGTCAACTTGATGGCAGCCAACAACAACAATAGGTGTCTAGTGGTATCATTGTTTTAATATGTTATTTCCTAATGACATACTGGGGTGGGGTTAATGACATATGATGGTTGGGACCATACTTTTAATACTCCTGCTTCTCTTAATAAGCCATCACGGAGCTCTCATCTATTAACTTTATTATTATTATTTTTTTAGCTCTTTGCTTAATCTTATTATGTCTTTAGCATATACCAGGATCTCATGTAAGTTACTCTAAACCAACACCCATTGCCGTTGAGTTGATTTGGACTCATAGTGACCCTATAGGACAGAATAGAACTGCTCCATAGGGTTTCCACGGAGCAGCTGATGGATTCGAACTGCCGACCTTTTGGTTAGCAGCAGAACACTTAGCCATTGTGCCACCAGGCTCCAAGTTATTCTAACCTTTCTTAAAAGACTTCCTTTAATCTGACAACTTTAATCTTCAGACCTCAAAGCATACTCTTACCCAGAGTATTCCAGATCTTACTTCTTTCACATACACTGTAAACCCTTAGTCACAAAGTTTGATCAAACACAGTCTCAGGCTTACAGTCTCAAGTTTATGTTCTGTAAGCTGGAAACCTAATTTATGACCTGTTACATGCAAAACTTTTTACCAAAGTTTTAAAAAAAAATCCACATAAATTAAAGGATTGGGGGGGTATTAATCTATATTTATAAATCCACATTCTCTTTCCTGATCCCCTTATACAACCTGCAGCTCACAGTGAGAAAACAGGCCAGGGATGGGGATGCAAATACTTACCTGTGAGAAAACCAAAAAACCAAACCAAACCCAATGCCGTCGAGCCGATCCCGACTCAGAGCGACCCTATAGGACAGAGTAGAACTGCCCCATAGGGTTCCCAAGGAGCGCCTGGTGGATTCAAGTTGCTGACCATTTGGTTAGCAGCCGTAGCACTTAACCACTATGCCACCAGGGTTTCTACCTATGAGAAAGGCAGGCTTAAATGACTCATCCAATGCTTGAGCCTAGTGCCATGTCCAGATAAAAGCATGTTCACCTTACCAAGCTAACTGACCACAGAGTGTCCAGCCCAGAGGTCTCCAATCTGTGGTTCTAGATTTTTACGCTGTTCTTATGGGGCTCCATGTGGCTGAGTGTCACCATATTCTTCAAAAAACATAAAATTGTACTATTTTTTTAAGACTCACTTATTTAACCCACCAGAATAGAGAAAAATCAATGAGGTGCTAGGCATTACAACAGAGGCCAACGATAGGTTAAAGAGTCAGCAATCCTTTGTCAATAATATGGGATATGTCCGGCCTCATCTGGGTCACCTTGACCATGCTGGTACCACAGATGCCTCCTGTGAGCTTGGAAGATGGCAGGTGGTTTGACACACAACACGTGAAGATCCCAGTGCCTCAACAACCTGCCCTCAACAACCCTGACTAGTAAAGGCAATTGATGGGCCCTTTAGGCTCACTCAACACGCATAATTACTGTGTTCACCCTGGACTAATATTCCAACAGGTCTTAAAGGGCAACATCTTTTCAGACTGACCACATTGGAATGGGGAATACACTGAAAGCTACTGATATCATCTCTTCTAGTCCTCAGAGCACTTAAGGAGTTAACTTGCATAAGAGATACAAAAAAAACCAAAATCCAAGGGGAAGAAAAGAAGCTTTTCACTGAGGGTAGACAATCTGGGGAACGAGGTGTAATAATTCACACAACAGGTTTCTATACTAAGAAACCAAGAGAACTGCCCTTTAGAGAAAATGTGAGGACCCATCTTTCCCTATGGAGGGGTGGCGAATTTCCCCCAGGCAAAACAATGCCTGGGCAATTCCCTACTGACTCATGGAACCTGCTTAAGCAGCTTTTCCATGGGGCTGTCCCACAACAAACACGCCACAATACTTCCTCCCCATCCCCCTTTCCCTCCTACCCCTTCTTTGAAGACATAAATAGCCTTTGAATGGAAATAACTAAGGCAATTCCACTAATTTATTTCACTTACTAATAGTAACTTAACATTTATGGAACACTTACTAGTGCCAGGAACTTTACACATATTTTTTAATTCTATTTCACAACCACCACCTGTGGTGGGTTCTATTTTTTCTTCCATTTTATAGCTGAGGAAACCAAGGCTTTGGAAGGTTAGCCAGCTCAGCAAAGGTCACACAATTAAAGAAAAAGTTAATTTTGGAAATCAGATCTGTCCACCTTGGGTTCCTGAGCTTTTAATCCTTTATCTTTAAATTATGTCTTAGTGCCTATGCCTGTCTTAGTTACCTTGTGCTGCTCTAACAGAAATACCACAAGTGGATGGTTTTAAAGAACAGAAATTTGTTTTCTTACAGTTCAGGAGGCTTGATTTAGGAAATAATAATGGAGTCATTATTCTCCATCCTTGAGCATAGAGAATGTGACCCAGCTGGAGCTGGACTCACAAGGACACATCAACTGGGCCCCGAGGTATAAAGACCATAGCTAAGATAATCTTGGAAAATATTTTTTAGGGAACTTTTCACAGAAGCCAGGACACAAAAGACTTTTCACTTTTATCATTTTCTATTAGCATTTAGTGAGTAGGAATTTGTTAGACCAATGAAGACCCTCCTGACTGTCATTACTGAAACCTGTACCAATGATTGTTAAGAAAGACAATTTAAAATGTAGGATCACAGTTTCTAGCCAATCTGTGAAAAGGTGAAGCTTTCAATGGTTTGCCCATTTGCAATGTTAACATATATTGATGACTCTGTAGCCTTCCTTCAGCTTGGGCAGACGTGGCTGTGGCAGCACGCTTGTCTGTTTTCCCAATTTTGTCTATTCCGTAATATTCTCTGGACTCGGGTAGGCATGGCTATGGGAGCATGCTTGTCTGTTTTCTCATTCTTGCTTATTCTTTAATATTTCCTTGGATTCAGAAAGACATGGCTCTAGCAACATGCTTGTCTACTTCCCACTTTTGCCTTTTTAAATACATGCTGAATAAAACTTTCTTTTTACTTTCCTAAACGTTGTGATGTTTTTCCCCCTACAATTGGCTAAAAGTCCAAGTTCAAAATATGACTCTAGGGAAAGGACTTTTTTTTGCCCATTTCAGCTTCTAATAGCCAGCAATCCTTGCTTGGAGTCCCTGGGCCTGATTCATCTGCTGCTGTCGTTTTTACATAGTGTCTGTATTCCTCCTTTTGTGCTTGCTTCGCACTGTGTCTGTGATGCTCTTTGTATCACTCAGAAGTGATTAAGTTTACAGACTTACTGGATCCACCGACACTGGGGGAATCCCCAAACCTAACACCTGGAAAGAACCTTTAAACCTTGAACCGAAACCATCCCGTGAAGCTATCATTAAACTAAACAACAGTTTAGCCCAATTAATAAAGAATGTTTGCCTTGAGCATTGCTCTCATATAAAGAATTCTCTGTATGAGTATAGGAAACTCTGGTGGCATAGTAGTTAAGTGGTATGGCTGCTAACCAAAAGGTTGGTAATTTGAATCTACCGGGTGCTCCTTGAAAACCCTGTGAGGCTGTTCTATTCTGTCCTGTAGGGTTGCTATGAGTCAGAACTGACTCAACGGCAATGGGTTTGGTTTTTGGTTTTATATAAGGAGCCCTGGTGGCTCAGTGGTTAAGAGCTTGGCTTCTAACCAAAAGGTCAGCAGTTCATATCCACTAGCCACTCCTTGGGAACACTATGGGGCAGTTCTACTCTGGCCTATAGGGTTGCTATGACTCGGAATCGACTAGACAGCAAAAGATTTGGTTTTTTGGTGTAGGAGTATCAACAGTTACTTTAAAGAACAGGTGAGAACTTTAAGGGAGCAGAAAGCTTAGATTCACGGCAATAAAATAATATGGGTAAAGGTAGAATGGTGACACAATGTAACCAACATTATTGAACTGTTCATGTAGAAATTGTGAATGGGTGTGTGGTTGGTTGTGTGTATGACTACCAAAAAATAAATAAAATATTAAAAAAAATAAAGAAGTGATTAGATTTCGGATATACCCTATACTGGTATGACCTCATTAATATAATAAAACCCTATTTCCAATTAGGATTACATGTACATATATAGGGGTCAGGACTGGCAAAACATATTTTGGGTGGGAGCACAATTCAATCTGTAACAGTCTTCACTGTCCAGCCTCAGAAATCACAAGACCCAAAGTATATACGTTAAGCAAACTTTACAGAAAATCTGGGGACATTTCAAACAACGAAGGCCCCTCATATGTGCAATCCACATGAGTGGTGTTTCTGGACCTATTGGTTAAGACAAATGTCCCTTCAGAAGTTTTATTTGGGTCCCAGAATATAAACTTAAATTATTGCTTTAGCTTCTTAAAAAGAATCCCACCATTTGAGAAGGAGGTAATGGAGTGGTTGAGTTCTAGCTTCTTTGTAGCTCTGTGGACAATCATATGACTGAAAATAAATTTGATTTAATTAATTCAACTTGAGGGCCAGTAGAGAGGACTGTTGGAATTGGAGAGAGCTCAGTTTAACCAAGCTAAACACTCAGCTTAACCAAGCTCACCTTCAAGGAACGTATAGTTTAATAAAGGTCATAGACAAGTAAATGCAAACAATGAAACCATCTCACCTGTAATAATGGGAGCCTGGCTCTAACAGGATTAGTAATTATCAGACTCACGCAGGTCATTTCATGAGCCTCCCAATCACTGACCCTGTGTTATACGAAATGGAATTTTTAGGGCCCCATTTTCAGCGTTCTCTGCTGAATCTGGTTTGAATTTCTGGTAGTTCCCTGTCGGTGTACTGCTGCATCCGCTCTTGAATGATCTTTTGCAGAATTTTACTTGTGTGTGATATTAATGATACTGTTCGATAGTTTCTGCATTCTGTTGGATCACCTTTCTTTGGAATGGGTACAAATATGGATCTTTCCCACCAGTTGGCCATGTAGCTGTCTTCCAAGTTTCTTGGCATAGACAAGTAAGCACCTCCAGTGCTGTATCCATTTGTTAAAAGATCTCAGTTAGTATTCCGTCAATTCCTAGAGCCTTGTTTTTTGCCAATTCCTTCAAAGCAGCTTGGACTTCTTCCTTCAGTACCATAGGTTCTTGATCATATGCTATCTCCTTAAATGGTTGAACATCTACAAATTCTTTTTGGTACAGTGTCTCTGTGTATTATATCCATCTTCTTTTGAAGCTTCCTGTGTCATTTAAAATTTTTCATGTAGAATCCTTCACTATTGCAACTTGAGGTTTGAATTTTTTCTTCAGTTCTTCCATTGTTGAAGTGAGATGGATCTTGGTTGAAAGGAGAGAAAACCAGAAAGATGTTTACCTGTGTTTTATTGACTATTCAAAGGCATTTGACTGTGTAAATCTTAACAAATAATGGATAACATTGCAAAGAATGAGAATTCCAGAACACTTAATTGTGCTCATGAGAAACCTATACATAGACCAAGAGGCAGTCGTTCAAACAGAGCAAAGGGATACTGCGTGGTTTAAAGTCAAGAAAGGTGTGTGCATCAGGGTTGTAGCCCTTCATCATGCTTATTCAATCTGTATGCTGAGCAAATAATCCAAGAAGCTGGGCTATATGAAAAAGAACAGGGAATCAGGATTAGAGGGAGATTCATTAACAACCTGCAATATGCAGATGATACAACCTCGCCTGCTGAAAGTGAAGAGGACTTGAAGCACTTACTGATGAAAATTAAAGACTAGCCTTCAGTATGGGTTACAACTTAACATAAAGAAGACAAAAATCCTCACAAATGGACCAATAAGCAACATCATGATAAATGGAGAAAAGATTGAAGTTGTCAAGGATTTCATTTTACTTGAATCCACAATCAATGCCCATGGAAGCAGCAGTCAAAAAATCAGATGACATATTGCATTGGGCAGATCTACTGCAAAAGACTTCTTTAAAGTGTTAAAAAAGCAAAGTTGTCACTTTAAGGACTAAGTTATGCCTGACCCAAGCCATGGTGTTTTCAGTCGCCTCGTATACATGCAAAACCTGGGCAATGAATAAGGAAGACAGATGAAGAATTAATGCCTTTGAATTACAGTGTTGGCGAATATCGAATACACCATGGACTGCCAGAAGAATGAACAAATCTTTCTTGGAAGAAGTACGGCCAGAATGCTCCTTAGAAGCAAGGATAGCAAGACTTTGTCCCACATACTTTGGACATGTTATCAGGAGGGACCAGTCCCTGGAGAAGGACATCATGCTTGGTAAAGTAGAGGGTCAGATAGAAAAGAGGAAGACCTCGACAAGATAGATTGACGCAGTGCCTACAACAATGGGCTCAAGCATAAGAACGATTGTGAGAATGAAGCAGGACCAGGCGGTGTTTTGTTCTGCTGTATGTAGGGTCGCTATGAGTCGGAACTGACTCCATGGCAGCTGAAAACAACATTTCAGTATTACTGCAGGGTTTTCTATAACATCAATATGATGACTAAGTGTTAGGTCAGCAGATACCCAAGGGAGTGCTAAGCACCTAACCCATGTCTGACCACAGAAAGTTTATGTAAATGGAACTTATTCTACCAGTCCAACTCCGTTCCGCATTTCCCCATTTCTTCTCACCCTCTTGTGTCTTATATCTTACCATAAGAAGCAGTGTAGCGCAGAGGTTAAGAACAAGAGCTCAGGGAAACAACTGCTGGGTTTAAATCCAATTCTACTTAATCAGCTCGGTGATGCTGAACAAGCTATTTCACCTCCCAAGCTTATCCATAACCTAGAACAATTAATTGTTGCTACCACATAGGGTTGCTGTGACAATTAAGGGAATAATGTATGGAAGGCTTTTTTCTGGTAACTAGCATACAATCGATGTTTTCAAAAAAAAAAAAAAAAAACAGTGGCTTCCCAGAATGTCCAATTCTCTCCTATCCATGTCTTCAAATCTTTCTGAGATTTTAAAGCCTGGATCAAATTCTCCTTCTCTGTGAAGTCTCCCTGACTACACAAGTGCTTATGAAAATGACTCCCACGAAGTAATCTACACCACAGAAATAAGCCTCAGGTAATAAACTTACTGGACAGCAGCAACACCTGAAACAGAAGTGGCGGTGTTGGGGAAGTAAGGAGGAGTGGGCAGGCAAACGCTAATTCCACCATGTTGCTCACACTGGCCCAGGCTATCCAGGTTACCAGAGTGCCCCTGAGAGGCAGATGCTATCTGGATACTCTAGGAGGCCAGAGGCCGTGTTTTCATCTCCCCCTCCCTCTCCCTAATCTACTTTCTAGCTATATAACCTAAGGTAAGGCTGGGACTTGGTTGCTTTATGTATAAAATGGAATGATCGCATTTTCCCTAACTGAAGTCGGAGAGGTAGCCCTGGGTGATGCAAATGGTTAACACACTTGGCTGCTAACTTAAATGTTGAAGGCTTGAGCCCATGCAGGGGTGCCCTTGAAGAAAGATCTGGTGATTTACTTTTAAAAAATCAGCCATTGAAAACCCTATGGAGCACAGTTCTACTCTGACACACATGGAGTCTCCATGAGTTGGAGTTGACTCCATGGCAACCAGTTGAAGTCAGAAAGCTAAATCAAATGTTAATGTAAGACCCCTTCTAGTTCCAGGATCTGGGGTCCTCCTAGCACATGTGGCTCTGGGTATAGGAGGTTGCACCACCCTGAAGCCAGGTGACCTGTGCATCTGGCCACTCTAGAGGCCTCCATATACTTCAAGTGAACAGGACATGTTCTTGTACTTCCTCCTCTCCACCCTCTCCCAAATCTGAAATGCCTCTCCAATCAGGTCATGAGCCAAAAGCTTCTAACACCCAGGCTTCCATCAGAGCCGTGCCCGGAGCTATCTGATGTAAACACTGATGAGGAATGATTGGAGTTTGGCTCTGCCTGTTCCTTTCTGTGCTATCTTCAGCCAAAAGCCTGGAAGCTTTCATCTGCTGAGCTGAGAAATGTTAAACAACAACAGTATTCCTCCTTCCTGCCTGGATTTCCCCATCACTCTCTTTCTGGCCACTGTCTCAAAGCAAATAACTAGCCAGGGCTAGAGGGCTCCTGCCATTTGGCCTTCCTGTAAATGGGGAGGGTGCTGGGACAGAGCCAGCTTCTCCTCATCCTTTAACACTGACTTGGTGACTTGTCCCAGGGAGGAATGAAAAACAGACCAAGAAGAGACTGGAGATTTCTTATGGCCAGAAAAAAGGGGGAGCTTTCTGATTGAACAGAAGTGATCTGATCCATAACCAGGCAAAACCTGTCTGCCTCCAGGTTCTTCCTTAGACATTGTGGAAAAGACCTGTGGTGGGTGTGGCCAACAGCCCAAAGCCAACTCTGTACCCAAGACACAGTGGGAAGGCCGCTGTCCATGGAAGCCACTATCAAGGCCACTGTATACGACCATGCAGGTTGTGCTTTGCCCAAGAGCACTTTGACCAACCAGAGCTGAAACCCAGCCTGATCTCCACTTGCCAGGCCATGTGTCCCTGCTGTGGCACTGCATCTACCCAGAGAGGCTATCTTTTCTAATTCTTACAAAGTGTAGACCCTGTGTACACACATGAGTCTGTGCCTCCTGACTGCCAGGCGAGGTAGCTTTGCAAATAGAACAGCAGTAGCATCCTTACAGCTAGCTAGTCTACTGCATCCTTACCTTCCAAAGCTGTGACTTATTTCCTCTCTCTTTCTTCCTCCTTTTCCTTTCACTTCCCCAGTCATTCTCTTTTCCTTTTCCCCTTCCCCTTCCCTTCCCTTTCCTTTTACCATTTCCCCCTTCCTCCTTGTTCCCAATCCATTGTCATACCCTGGATGGTCAGCTTATCCTTAAATGCACATAAATAATCTGGGAAGAAAAGGAAAATCCTCACAACTGGACCAATAAGCAGCAGCATGGTAAATGGAGAAAAGATTGAAGTTGTCAAGGATTTCATTTTACTTGGATCCACAGTCAACACCCATGTAAGCAGCACTCAAGAAATCAAACAACGCATTGCACTGGGCAAATCTGCTGCACAAGACCTCTTTAAAGTGATGAAAAGCAAAGACATCACCTAGAAGACTAAGGTGTGCCTGACCCAAGCCATGGTGTTTTCAATTGCTGCAAATACATGTGAAACCTGGACAATGAATAAGGAAGACTGAAGAAGAACTGATGCCTTTGAATTATGGTGTTGGCGGAGAATATTGAATATACCATGGACTGCCAAAAGAATGAACAAATCTGTCTTAGAAGAAGTACAACCAGAATGCTCATTAGAAGCAAGGATGGGGAGACTACGTCTCACATACTTTGGACATGTTATCACGAAGGATCAGTCCTCAGAAAAGGACATCATGCTTGGTAAAGTAGAAGGTCAGCGAAAAAGAGGAAGACCTTTGATGAGATAGACTGACATAGGGGCTGCAACAATGGGCTCAAGGATAACAATGACTGTGAGGATGGCACAGGACCAGGCAGTGTTTTGTTCTGTTGTACATAGAGGTCGCTCTGAGTTGTAACCAACTCAATGGCACATAACAATGGCCCTCTTGAAAAGGGGAGGAGGAAAGGACAGATTTTGAACAGTCTTTTTTCTGTATTTTTAATATGTGGCCTTGGGGATAATGGCAGGTCACCCTGGGAGACAGCAGAAAACAGAAAGGTGGATTTGAAAAATTTTGACCAGGATGAATTTGAAGAGGTTATTTAGTGCTTCTCTGCAGAAATTGGACACAAATGCTGAGAGCTGGTAGACCAGAGTTCTATTTTCCTTTATAGTAGACTACTGTGATAGGCAGAATACCAGCCCTCCAAAAATATCCATGCCCCCATCCTCAGAATTTGTGAATATATTATACTATGGCAAAAGGGACTTTCCAGATGTGATTAAAGTTACTAATACACTGACTTTAAGGTAAAGAGATTATCTGGGTAGGTTCAGTCTAATCACATGAACCTTTAAAAGCAGAGAACATTCTCCAGGTGAAAGCAGAAGAGAGATACAGCAGAAGAGGAAGCAAAACAGATGTGGCAAAAGGAGACAGAGATATTTGAAGTACAACAGGAACTGACACACCATTGCTTGCTCTGGGATATAGGGGCCCACGTGCAAGGTTTCGACAGACTACTAGAAGTTCATGAGAAGGAATGTGGGCAGGTTCTAGGAACAAAGACCAGCTGGTAAGGAAATAGGCACCTCCATTCTACAATTGCAAGGAACTGAATTCAGCCAACAACCTGAATGAACTTGGAGTGAATTCTCCCCCAGAGCCTCCAGTAAGGAATGCAGCCCTACCATTCTTAGATCAAGTGAATCTTTCCTAGTTCAATTTCTCCTTCAATAAAAGAGTGTTGTAGTTACTACTGCTGAGCAACCAATTACCCCCGAACTTAGAAGTAAAAAAAACAACTACTTATATTAATTATGATTTTATGAATAAGGAATTCAAAAAGAGTTCCTGGGGGTCTCTCTCACAGTCGCAATTAGTTATTGACTGGGGCTACAGGAATCTGAAGGCTTGCCTGGGCTGGATGACCAAGATAGCTCACTTCCAAATCTAGTAGTTGATGCTGGCTGTTGGCTGGATCTCAGCTGGGGCAGTTTCAGGTAAATCATTCTTTATAACAAGAATCAGGAAGATCTCAAACTGAATAAAAAGAAACAATCAATAAATGCCAACACCAAGAAGAAGGTCTAGATAAAGTGAAGGAAGAATGGATGTTCTATCCACGTAAGTTATACATTTGTTCAGTCACTAAGACAAACCCAAGATCTCACCATGCATTTGTGCTTAAAATAAGGTATAGCTAGATTTTGACCAATGATTTCACAGGTGAGAAAGATGTCCTGATTCCCCGGTGTCTACAGTTAGAGATGAGGTTTTACGCACAATTATCCTTGTGAGAGAAGTTCACTGGTTTGAATTCACACCCACTCTTTCAGGATTTGCCGTGCATGCTCTGTGTATACAGGGGACTTAGGGGGACGTTAAATGGCAGACAAGGTAAGTGGCTGTAGCGACCCAGAAGAGAAAGTACAGCATGTGTGTGGGTGGGGTGTTCAAGAACTGTATCAAGGGGGAGCTGTGGACCTACTCAATAGCATCACAATTTTCCTTTTTTTTGGTTCTAGGTCCTATGACATGTGTACGGGGACTCATCAGTTCCCATGGTTTCTTTCTTTGAAGTGTTTCACTTCTGTCTTATATAGAGTCTTCAAGTTAGCAGCTTAGTATCTGGAGACATAGAACATTTGGGCTAGAAAGTACTTTAGAGATAATCACAGTCAACCTGCCCTAGGCTCTGGAAATCCTCTCCCTCATTCAGAGAACTGTTGAAAATATGAAGAATGTATTGCCTAAAGAACAAACTCAGTAAATACAACAGCCTTCTTAAAATATATGAAGGGTTCTCCTAAGAAAGGGGTATTGGGCTTGCTCTCTATAAACTCAGGGAATCAGAGTCCCGGCTCAATATCTAGAAGAACTTTCTAAAGGTCAGAGCAACTCAACAGTGAAATACCCTAAGTGTCCTACTACAATGTGATCATCTATGTGCAGAATGGCCACTTAGCCCAGATGCTCATAGAGTTTCAAACACTCAATAAGTGGCAGGATTTAATAATTTTTGAGTTTCCTTTCCACTCTAAGATTCTAGATCTGCTCTGCCCGATATGGTAGCCACTAGCCATATGAGGCTATTGAGCATTTGAAATGTGGCTAGTCCAATATGTTAATAATACTAGATTTCAAAGACTTAGTGCAAAAAAATGTAAAATATCTCAATAATTTTTCAATTGATTACATGTTAAAATGATAATATTTTGGCTCTATTAAAAGAAAAAGCTAAGTAAAAATATATCATTAAAATTAAATTCACCTGCTTCTTTTTACTTTTTGTAAAATTTTAAATTACATATGTGTCTATGCAGTTAATATTATATTTCTATTGGATAGCATTGTTTAGCTAATGTGAGGTACTTTTCCAACTCAAGGCCTCATACTTTCCTTAAAATAGCGTATCTTCCAGCCAACTGGGTCAAGTCCTTTTCCTACTTCATGCCTTGAAATTTACCCTAAGACTTATTTGCTGAGTAAACAACACTGGCATTGCATGACATAGTTTCCAGAAAGCATTTAATATGAATTTTCTACCTGAATGGGGAAGATAGAGATTTTCTAATACCCCTTCCATTACTCATTAACGTGGATTAGTTTATAAGATTAGAAGATTAGTTTATTTGTTTTTGAAAAGAAGGTCTGGCTAAAGCTGAATTTCAGAGGAAGGCATGAAATAACACCCACATACTCAAGGAGCATGGCAGCCTGTGGAGCAAAGAAGTGGGGTAGAATGACCCAATGGGGCCTTCATTCTGGGTAGTTACAGAGGAATGAAGGTCCCAGGGCAGGGTGGGACTGGGGATGATTGCAGGTACTGGAGACATGTGATTAGAAAGAATTCACAATTATCTTTGACTCCTTACCAGACGCTACCCAAAAACATCATCGGGCTTTTAATGAAGGTCCACTGCTGAGAAGTACTTCCTCTACTGAATGGCAGGCACTAATCCTCAGTTTCCTCATCTGTAAATGAACCCCTGCATCCCAGGGTTGTTGTGAAGATTAAGTTAGATGATATGTAAAAGATGCCTGCTGTTGTTGTGTGCCATCAAGTTGATTCCAACTCATAGCAATCCTACATGACGCAGTAAAACCGCCCCATAGGGTTTTCTAGGCTGTAATTTTAATGGGAGAAGATCGTCAGGTCTTTTTTCCCATTGAACTTTTAGTGGGTTTGAACCACCAACTCTTCTGTTATCAGCCAATCACTTAACCATTGCACCACCAGGGCTCCTTAGAAGGGGCCTAGTACTGAGTAAATGCTCAGTAAATAGTAGCTGTCATTTCTTGGCAGGTATAGTGTATCTTTCCTTTACCATCTTTAGGTAAATCTCCTACATAAGTGGACATGAGAATGTGTCCCTTACAATTACCAAGGAAGGAGTGAACCTTGTGCTTGCAAAAAATAAAATCACAGGCCACAAATTCAGATTAGTTATGTTGGTAGCAGTTGGTGGATTTGAACTTCCAACCTTGGTTAGCAGGCAAGCTCCTAACCACTTCGCTTGTTGAGAGAGCAAGTGAAAATACAATACAGAGCAGAAATAATTTGGAACAAGGTCCTGGAGGAGGCATTTAGATGAGGGCACTATGGAGGGACAATTAGTAAACTAGAGAAGGGTCAATTTTGTCCAAGGCTGGAGGGAAAGAGAAAGATGTGGGGTGGGGAAATTTCAGAAGTTGAGAGCTGGTAAGTCTACTGACAGAGGAAGGCTTGAGGGGTGTGATGAAGTTTGGGGAAGGCAGATGAGGAGGAAACGTGAAAGACTCAGCATGACTGTTGTCATGATGATTTAAATCAGATCCTCTAAATGAATGAGAACATTCTGTTAGAAAGGAAAAAGGAATTTATTTGGGCTGTAGCCCCTGGGTGTGGGTTTTCCCTGAAGAGATAACTAACTTTCTTGGAACATCATTTGCCCTTTTTTTCTTTTTTCACACTTCTGTGTTGGTGTCAATTAAATTAGCCTTTGTTTTTGTGACTAATCAGGGAATATTCTGGGATGAAGCGTGTCACAGCATGCAAAACAGCTACAATTATTTTTCCCTGTGGATCTAGCTAGCAGCCATCGAACGGCCATTATCACCCTGCCTATTCAAGTGACGCAACTGTCTTTTACAGGAGAATTACAGTAAGTCTAGTTTAGCAATCCACAGAGGTCATTAAGGATCTTTGTGGAGCAAGGTTCCTGGTACTGAGGGGAGCAGGTCTGGTCTGTGCAATAGAGTATTGTGGCAAAAAAAGCTCTGACAAGAAAGGGTACATCTCCTTTGGAGACCAGATCACGGGGCTAACTAAGCAAGATGCTATCTGGACTTGTGGGCTCCAGAAAAAAAGATGGTCTTGGAACAATCTGGGCATCAAGACAATAGAATACTTTATTTCTTGGCACAGGAATGAATAAATCTTTATCCCAAATGCAAAGCAGGCATTAAATCCAAGGACAATAAATGGTGAGACCAGCATTCCAGGAACAATCACGGGCTTTCTCTGTGTCCTCTCAATGAAAACAGTTCCAGAAGCCTTCAAAGAGACATGTGGATTCCTTTTTTCTCTTCCTAAGTAAACAACATTGAGGGAGAACGAACACTTCCTACAGCTGTGGATGCCCAGAATTTCTCCCTACCCTACTCCATCCCTAACCCCAACACAAGGAACCCTCTTTCTTCTGGCTTAAAGCAGTGCGTACACATAGCGGCCTGGAGGTTGAACTTGCAACTGTTTGGGCACCACCTTGAGAGGAAGGTTGAAATATTCTCCAAAGCATAATGAACTTTCCTAACCCCCTTCTGTACCTCTTGCCTCTCATTATTCTTTGAAGATGAACATAGATATCTTTGAACAAATCCCAGTACTGGTTCTGTATATTCCCAGAAGAGAGAAACTTGGGGGCTGAGGGGTCAGATAGATCATATTGCAAGTGTGCATTGTGATACTCTGAATTGCAGGCTCTTTGGTGAATTGTAAAAAGCAGTTTTGATTTCTAGAAAATAAATGAATTTGGTCTTCGGGTACAAAGGGGCACATTAGTGTTCCTTTAGCTCAGCCTTCAATTCCTAAAGAAGAAACTTCATGTTAAAAACCGCCATGAAAAAGCTGGTGCTGGTCAGGATGGGACCCGGAGTCAACTGCCGCTTTGTTTTCCACTTCCTGGCAGGTTGGCAGGGTGCCAGTCCCAGAAAAAGTCTTGTCTTTGTAGAGGTCGCCAAGACTCTTTGTGGAGTCACCTCTTGCCACTTTCCAGAAATCACCTCTGAGTCAGGGAATTGCAAATAAAGTTTGTTCCACATCACATGATCCCCTCCTCCCACAAGCATCCCTCCTTGAGTTGCATGGTTTATACATTCCCACAAGGTCAAGTCAAGGACATTTGGTCACATGCAGATTTCTGGAAACAACACATGTAGGGCCAGCCATGCAACAGCTCAGAGATTAAAAATCTCTCTAATTCCACATAGGGTTTCCCATGCGACTGCTTCACTCTGACAGAGAACTGTACTTTTCCCAGAGCAAGATCAAAGCGTGACCAGTCCTTGGGAACAGACAGCTCCAGTTCAGACTATTACCACCCTGGACCTAGTATTTGCTAAACAAAAACAGGGGGCACAAAAGAAATCAAAGACCAGGTCTGGGCCACGAAGACCTTGCAATCCAGACAAAAGAAAGGAAACATACACACACCTGTCAGCTATTTTATTGATTCATTCATCCAATCGTCAAATTTTTATTACCAGCCTGCTTTATTCCAGGTATTATGCAAAGCACTGGAGATAGGACCAGTAAATAAGACTTGGCCCTGGATTCCTGCTGATGGAAACAGACACATAAATAAAAGTAAGATCTATTGATAGCGAATGTGTCAGGACAATGAGCCTGAGGCAGGACTTTGTTAGGGGTAGAAATGACTCGTACATCCAATAGATGCTATAGGAGTTCATTGCAGAAGAGACGAGCAAGTGCAGGAGTAATCAGGGAAAACTACCTGGAGTGATAGGACTTGATCTAAGTCATGAAGGATGGTTAGGGTTTGGATAAGTAGAGAGAAGTGAAGCCATTTCAGGAAGAAAGAACAATCTGAATGATGTTACCGAGGAAACTGTGAGCACAGCAGTCCCAGCCTAAAGGAGACAGTCAAGTCTGGAGTGAATTACCATGCATAATTGCAGTATTTTGCGCTGTATTTAAGCAATTGACCACAAAAAGGAAAGCAGTGAAATCTATTGAAATATAATGCAGACATATGTACAGCTATTCCAGCTCTGTCACTTATTAGCTGCATATCTTTGGATTGTAGAGCCCTGGTGGCACAGTGGTTAAGAGCTTGTTTGCTAACCAGAAGGTCAGCAGTTTGAACCCACCAGCTCTCCCTATGGGACAGCTCTACTCTGTCCTATCGGGTTGCTATGAGTTGAACGGACAATCCCCTGGTGAGTTTTTTAAGCTCTATGAGCTTCAGTCATCACATTTGTAATGACAGTACCCACTATATCGGATTGTTGAAAGGGCTACATGCATTATACATGAAATACGCTTGGAACAATGCCTGACACATAGTATGTGCTCAATAAATAGATGGTCTTATTAAACATAGAAGAAGTACTAAGGAATAGGGTAATAATGGCCAGCAATTATTGCCAGGGAATATACTATATGCCAGGGAATGTACTAAATACTCTACAAGTATTAGATAATTTCATTTACACCAAAATATTCACAAAGTTATCTCGGGACAGTGGAGGCACCAAGAGATGGCATGAAAAGATTTCTCCCCATCCCACACAATACCCTCCATTAGTGCCTGTTTTATGTCAGGTACCTAGAAGCAGAGCCGAGACAGGGATTCAGGCACAGGTGATTTACTGAGGGGCTCTCAGGAGGAGAAGAGGGAGGAAAATGGGATGGGTAGGGAGACAGGTAAACAAGTATGCGCTTTCACCCGGATTGTAGCTTCAGCCTATTCCTACAGGGAGCGCTGGAGCATGAATTATATCAGAGTTGGTTCTGCCTTAAGCAGGGACCGCCTTTTGTACGCTATACCAATCAGTCATTGGCTGCAGGTTACCCCTGGGGTGGAAGTGAGGAACATAACTTCCTTCATGACTCTAGTCAACTTAGGGCAGTTCTCTGGAGAAGGGAGCAGCTACAGGCAGTTAACCACCCACACTCACAGCAGCTAGGGTATACAGTAAAAGAAATCCAGATGTTGCACAACAAATCACCCCAAAATGAGTGGCTTAAAACAACAACAATCATTTATTTTGCTTACAAAAAAATCCACCATTTGAGCAAGTCTTGCCTGGGACACCTATGCATGGCTTCTCCACTTGGCTATCTGGCTTCCTTGTGGCTCCGAATCCCAAGGACATTTTTGTGACCTAGCATGGGAAGCCACAGGTGTCGTTTCCGCCATGCTCTTTTGGTGGGGGCACTCATAAAGGAAGGTTCACAGGAAGTGGACATAAACTCTACTACTCAATGGGAGGAGTAACAACATCACATTATAAGAAGGGCACATGGGATGGGGTATATTTCGGTGGCCATCTTTGGAAAATATAATCTGCACAGGGACCAAAATCTATTACAGTGCCCTATTCCTCCTTGATCTTTGGTAAGGACAAATCACAATTTAAATAAAATGTTATGCAAATGAAACTTCAAGACAAGCCTCCTTAGTTGCTACCTTCCAACTAGTTGGTTGTTCTTAAGCTCTTCATACACAGAAATTCTGAAGCCACCACTATTTCTGCGTGATAGAATAATGGATGCTATGCTATTTTCTTTTTTTTTTTGCTTTGAACAATTCACTTTTTTTTAATGTGTACATAAGTTTTTTTTTTAATTGTGGTAAATATATATGTAAAAGATTGTTTGCCTTTTCAACATTCTTCATGTGAACAATTCAGTGACGTTAGTTGTTATCATGTTCAGTTGCTCTACCATTTTTAATAAGAATAAATATATATTCTTACAGATAGATCATATGTTTTCCAAAATGCATAAATTTTTTTTTTAAAAAAAAAGCATGAAAATAAGGCAGACTAACTATGGTCGCTATGAGTTGGAATCGACTGGACGGCAACAGGTAACTATGTCTCATTGGTAAAGTGCTGCTAACACTCCCAAGCAGAATTCGAGTTGTAGCAGATTAAAAGCAAATTGCTCTACTCACTGCATTTCAGGAACAAAGATCCTGTTTGGGGATATGATTATCTTTTAAAAAGCTTTTATTGTTCTTTGCCTGATTGGAAATCAAGACACGCTGTGACAATCACTGTTTTTTATCTATCCAACATTCTTCCTTTTCTTTTTAAACATATTTTTCTTTTTTATCAGAAGAATTTTTGAACTGGTAATATATTGGGAAAATTTAATACCCACTATGTATGTATGTAAATAATGTATGTAAATATATACTGTGAAAGGTTATCCACTCCATCCATGTCATCTGCCCAGTTCCCACCACTTAGCATGTCTTTGCAGAAGTTTGCTGCA
Organism: Loxodonta africana; assembly: GCF_030014295.1. NCBI lineage: Eukaryota > Metazoa > Chordata > Mammalia > Proboscidea > Elephantidae > Loxodonta > Loxodonta africana. The sequence continues at coordinate 110,238,624 of NC_087342.1, forward strand.
TAAAAAGCAAATGCGAAGATAGATTTTCCTTTTTGTCCCCTTTTACACACAAAAATAGCTTATTTTGCACACTCTTCTAACACCTTGACTTTGTTTTTATTTTATATGTTGAGGGTCTTTCCCTATCAGTCCATAGATATGCATGTATCTGTGATCGCTCTCTATAGGGCTTTGCCAACAGGATGTGTTTGCAAACTTTTGCATTTTTTTGTAGATCTGATTAGTGAAAAATGGCATCTTTGTGTAGTTTGGATTTATATTCATCTTACTATGGATGATGGTGAGAGGTATTTTATGTGTTTAAGAGCTATTTTCATTTTCTATCTTGTGAACTATGTATCTCTTTTACACATTTTTCTGTTGAATTGTTAGCCTTTTTAAAAAAAAATTTCTAGGAGCCCTTTATATGTTAGGGACAGAAGTACCATTTTGCTTCTGAACCCCATCCCCAATTTTGTTCTGGTATTAGAATTCTTAAAATATCCTGATACATATGTGTACTGTGGGAAACCCAGAAAACAGAAAAAGAAGAAAAATCAGCATAATCCCACACAACAATTTTCAAAGCTGATTTATTTGAGCAGAAAACTTTCCTTGATTTATTTCTTTAAGACGATGAGAGTTGCAGATAAAAGAAGGGAAGGGAACATTTATTGAGCATGTACTATGTGCATCTCTTTCACGTAATCTCAATTATAATCTTCACAACAGCTCTACAGGTAATTTATTTCCATGTCATAGCTGAGAAACTTGAAGCTCAAAGAGGTTAAAATACTTGACCAAGACCATACAGCTAGCAGAGGTAGAACTTGGGTTCCAACCTGGATCTATCATACCCTTCTCTTTCCATGGCTCTTGTTGATTCCCTACCACCTGTGCTTTAAGAGTGGGTTGATACATCTTTGAAGATCCGTAACAATTGGATAACAGCCTTAATTGGGATAATCATAATTCTAATAGAGATGATAAGACCCATTGTTGTTTTGAATACCACTGGAATTCATTTGTTTCCAACCCTGGACCACTCACAGGTCTGGAACTGTCACATTCATCAGGAAGTAAGGCCCAGCTGGCTGCCGCTGGCTCCTGGCCATGTTAAGACAGCCCCTGGTCATTTATCAATGTCCCCAGGGGTGCCTGCTTCATGTTAAAATCCTGGCACAGTGCCTCACTCCACTGTATAACTGCACTGGTCATAGCAAGGCTGACTAAATCCTCTTGATGTTCCTGCTAATTCCATAGGCGTTGCAGGCTAGGAGGGCCCAGAAACAGAACAGGACATGAACAAAAGCACAGTCCAAAGGCTGTAGGGTCCCTCTGGTCTTTTGGCATGGGTAAACATTTTATTGTCAACATGCAGTACAGGCAGGGCTTTCTTTTGGGTCAGAATAGAATGTTAGAACTGGAATGGACATCAACGATTCCCTAATACATGTTTCCAAGCTCTACTCTGAGGAAGCCCGAAATCATGGAGGGGGTTTCCAGTAAGGGCCCCCAAGAGAACTCGGGAAATGCTGAACAGGTGAGAGCTCTGGACTCATATTCCAACTTCAACGAGATCAACTCTACTTCTATCTATACCTTCCATATTAGATTCATTTGGAAAAAGCATTTCCAGCTAAAACCAGTCTGAGAACCACTTTGTTTTCCTGGTGTAGAAGCTGAGGCCCAGAAAGGGTTTTATGTGACCAGAATCACATGGGGAGTTAGTGGCAGGTCTAGGACTAGTAGCTGACTCCTCAGTCAAAACTCTCTCCACTATCTGGGCCCCATCACCACACTGAGTCCTCCTGCTTCCTTTGTTCCTGGCTCTGCCTTATTCTTATGAATTTGCAGCCAATTATTCCCCAAGCTCTTAGCTGTGAATCAACTCATCCTGTCTTCTCAAAAGCCCCTCTGTCAAGCTAGTTTTCAGTTAAGTGTTGTTGGCTTTTTCCAAATCCACCCTATTCACAGCGTATCTTTCTCATTCTAGCACCAGACTCAACTCTACAGGAGCCTGAGGCAAAAGGAAAAATGCATGCCCTTATATACGCTTGGAAACACTGGTGTTGTAGTGGCTAACAGCTACCTGTGCTAACCAAAAGGTCGGCGGTTTGAATACACCAGGTGCTCCTTGGAAACTCTATGGGGCAGTTCTACTCTGTCCTATAGGGTCGCTATGAGTCGGAATTGACTCTGCAGCAAAGGCTATATGTACTTATCAAAATATCCTCCTATATTTTGAACCAAGTGGAAAATTAATGAAAACTCAGCAACAACAAAAATATGTCTACATGTAAAGCCCCGTGTTGCCCAATTTGCTCACCATTATCAACCCTTTTACATCCGTCTGAAGGACCCCTGGTTAAAGCGGTCAGCTGCTAACTGAAATGTCGGTTCAAACCCACTAGCTGACCGGAAGAAAGATGTGACAGTCTGCTTCGGTAAAGATTTCAGCCTTGGAAATCCCATGGGGCAGTTCTACTCTGTCCTACAGGGTCGCTATGAGTCAGTATCAGGCAATAGCTTTTTTTTTTTTTAAATACATCCACCTGGTAGGGGGGCACTACAGCAGCATATGCCCAGGAACCAAGGGATGATGGGAAATGGTCATCCCCACTGCACAGTACACAGAGTCATAAAACAAACAGCAACAGCCTGTCTTTATTTAAAATTTTGGTACTTTATTTATCATGGGTCTTTTTTGCATCAATTTTTTTTAAATAATGCATTTAAAGTATTTATCTTGATTATTGAAATTTTTTGGTACTCCCTTAAGTTTTGTACCTCAATCTCCTTACCCTAATCCCAGCTCTGCTACTCTCTTGTCCAATATGACAGCCTCTCCCTTGCATAGGGATGACCAGACCCCTTTCAAGTAATTCGTAGATCCTAAAGACACAATAGCCCATTACATCAGCCAGTATTTTATCTCTTACGTACCGTAAAAAATCTTGAAGGCCAACGATATTAATCTCAGCCTCCCCTTTCACCTCCACTCCCCACTCAAATAAACTCTCTCTCAAACCATAATCCCTTTTGGAAAAAGATATTTTCCTACTACATCTATCAATTCCTCCTCTGCAGGTGCTGAATCACAGCCAGGGTAAGACTTGGTTACCTTTACCTGAGTCAGACATGTACATTCCAGAAAGTCACGTGAAAGTATTTGAAAAAGGGGCAGATTAACCAGTAAGCAAGGTATACATGGGTTTACTTGTGTTTATTTTACTAATCTGAAGTGCACAATTTCATGTGGGTTTCACCACATCAAGGATGAAACAGGTGAAACTGACCACTACAGATTAGTAAGTAAGCACAAGTAAGCCTGTGCATACTTGCCTGTTGGGTAATCCATCCCGAGGTGTTACCAATATGCTCATGCACTGTCCGGAGTTCCCAGTTTAATTTGCATCCCTAAAGCCCCTGTAAAAACAAAACAAAACAAAACAAAAACCAAACCTGTTGCCATCGAGTTGATTCCAACTCATAGCGACCCTATAGGACAGAGTAGAGCTGCCCCATAGAGTTTCCAAGGAGCGCCTGATGGATTTAAACTGCCAGCCTTTAGGTTAGCAGCCGTAACACTTAACCACTATGACACCAGCGTTTCCAAAACCTCTGTAGTCTTTGCAATTCCTTGTTTAGTCAAAAATAATGTAGAATTCGGGGTTGGCTTAGTAAGGACTTCTCAGGTACCTTCATTTCCCTACAGCTATTGATTTTGAAACAGCCAATGCTGACTTGGAAATTGTATCCAAGAGAATACGTGAATAAACTGAGGGATTGGTGGTAACCAGGTTATGCAACTTCCTTTGCTTTTTGACATACCAATACAGGTGCGAAAACACCAGTTTGAAAGAGGATCAACAGTAATGTTGTTTTGTGCTTTTCTTTCCTTCTGCAATATCTTGGAAGTGTAGTTAAAAATATGCCTAGCCACTTGTTTACCAGATTAGTCCAAAGTGCTGGTACCAGTTGGCTATGGCTGGCACTCACCTCCCTCATCTCCCTTTCCGGTCTTCTCTAAGCTCTAGGACAACCGGCTTTAGGAAGCAGGCTTAAAACAGTGGAGCCTTGCATTTCTCAAACGTTTCCAATCCTTCAGCTATAGTCATTCGGCCCTTTTTGTTTATGTGCCCCTAGTCTTGCTCATTTCCCTAAATCTGGGAAGTCCCTCCTGAATTCTATTTTTTTTTTTTTTCCTTCTTGTTCTCATTAAGGCTGGAGGTGGGATCATGTCACTGGGGAGCCCTTTTGGATGATTACATCTGGATTTTGTTATCCTTTTGTTCTGTGGTTATGGTCTGAGACTGCTGCTTGGCCAGCCTGAAAATCCTCAGTGGGAAGCATTTCTGAGAGGCACTAATCAAATGAAATTAATTTGAGATTCCATTTTAATTTATGTATTAACTTTTTAGCCATACCTATTTGCATATTTTTAGTGTTTGCTGTGGTGATTACAATATACATTCTTAACTTTTCACAGCCTACTTAGAGTTAATATTGTGCTACTTTGTGTAAAATATAGAAAACTCTGATCCTTTATGCTATAATTGAAATACGCATTACATCTAATTATATTACAAGCCCCACATACAATGTTATGATATTTTATCTTTAATTAAGTATGGATCATACTTTCCTGTTTCTTCATATATTAATTTTGTATTATATTCCAGACATTGTGAAAGACATGTTATAGAAATGCTGGATTCTGTTATGTTTCTCTGAAGAGTACTGAGGTTTCTTTTAAAGCATTTTCTTGTACGTGCTTGGTTCAGAGATTCAGGCAGAGTTTATGAACAGAACTTGGAGCTCTCCCTCTCTGGCTCTGTCCTTATCAGGATTTCCTCTTCACTTTACAGTAGCTTTAATTGCCATGAAACCTGTCCTTTGGTTCTTCAAGCCAGTAAAACTTCAGGCTTTCCATTGGAGTTTTATTCATCCCAGAGAGCACAGATTGGGGGCCTATCCTCAGGCTGAAAGCTGTAAAAAAAAAAAAAAAAACGAAACCTACCCAGTGCCATCCATCTTGTCCAAGGATTGACTTTCTTCCAGTATCTGTCTGCTTTTATTTACACTCAGATTGTTGTTGGTGTTGTTATTTGCCATTAAGTCAATTCCAAAAAAAAAAAAAAAGAAATTTTTTTTTTTTTTTTTAATGCATAACGACCCCTTGCGTGCAGAGTAGAACTGCTCCATAGGGTTTTCAAGGTTGTGAATTTTTGGATAGTTTTTTATATATATCTGTGTGTGTGTGTGTATAGTCCAGAGTTTATAATTCTTATCTTTATGAAGCTTGGCTCTCTAGGAAGTACTTGATCAGACTAGAAGCAGAAGTCTCTTAAATGATATTGGTTTGATATTCTAATGGGAAAATGGGATTGGGTGTGAGAGGGGGACTTGAAGTTTTACTAAAAACCTGGTGATGTATTCAGCTTAATAAATGTTTTTGGAGCATCTTTTAAGTTTTAAGTCCTAGGTACTGTGACAACAACTGAGAATACAAAAATAAACACAGCTCACCAACTCCACCTCGAAGTAGCTTATACTTTCTTTTGAGTCAAACCAAACAGTTGAGTCCAGTCCAAATCATGGCAACCCCATGTGTTATAAAGTTCCCTGATGAGAATTTGCATTTTCACCCCAGGTATACTGAATCAGAATCTTATTATAACTTCCTGGGAACTTGCTAGAAATGCAAGGTCTAAGCAAGGGTTTTAACTGAAACAAACTGGCTGTAAGCTCTAGTTTAAACTCTTATTACTACAACCGACAGAGATGGCTATAAGGAAAAACAACTCTGTACCAGGAATATCCTTGCCTGTGCTATTTCACTTTATCCCCACACTGCCCCAGTTGATATTTTGATGCTCTCAACCTTCCTTTTACAGATGAGAAAAAAAATCAGGCTCAGAAAGCTTCAGTGTAACTTACCTGAAGTCACACCACTAGGAAAGGGAGGAAATGAATTGCAAACTCACCAGCTCTAAACCTGCTTTCTTTTTACTTCCATTAACCACGCTTGGAAATATCTGGTCTCCACTTCACCTTTCCTGTCTGACTCTGAGTACATCCGTGAACTTCAGCCTCCTCGTCTGTGAAGATAAAACTAACACTTGTTCCCCAGCTCTTCCAAGATAGACTGTGGTTCTAATCTGAGATTCAAGGACCCTAGCGTTCCTATTGAGTCATCAGGCCTACACTTTGAATACTTCGAGGCTGAAGCACCCCCAAGGTTCTTCGTTTTAATCTAGGAATCCTTGCATTTCAAGCAGGCTTTGCTCTTGTAACTCCCTTCTCTGAACTTTTATGGCTGTTCTTGTTCTATCCCCCCCTTTTTTTTTTTTTTTTGTTCTACCCCTTACTCAACACTTTTTGTAACCTGCCTTCTACTTTGAGTGGTCCTTCAGCCCTCCTGCTGCAAGGATTGCAGTGCCTTAGGTACAGCGATGGTGTCTAATAACGTTAAAGAAACAACAATAATGATGCCTTAAAGCTAGAGCATGTCTTTTTTCTAAGCTCCTTTTATATTCAGTTTTCATTTTATCTTTATAACAATTTGAGGTCTCCCTCTAACTGTCTTCCTTTCTCCCTTACCAAATGAAAAACTGATTCCATTTTTTTAAATGTACCTTTTTTTTTTTTTAACATCACTTGTATTTTAGGAAGGTAATTTCGATATGCAGAAAAATTGGCTCCCTAATACAGTCTCAGTCAGGACTGTTTCCAATTTTCTTTGTATCCCAACAATCTAGTCCTGTATATTTTAGCACAACTGGCACTTAAAAAAATAACAGTAACAAACCTAGTGTGTATTATGTTTTAATATGATAACCTCATTTTAATGCAATATTTCATTGAATAAATGAACAAATGTCAGAAAATCCAATTTCAAATTCCAAATTTCTTAATCTCCCTGGGGCTTAGTTTTTATTAGTTATAAAACCTGAACAACAACCCAGGTTGTGAGAAGTGGAGTTACCTTTGAAGTAAGACCTAGTACAGGATCTGATCAGCGTGCTCTCCAAAATACTGATTTGCTGGTCTCTATTTTTTTAAGTGAGGAGAATGGCAATTCCCCCATTTTTTAAAATAAAAACTAAAGTACGGACAGGTCGACTTGTCCAAAGTGACAAAAAGCAGTGATTTTTGTGACAAAAGTCAAACATATTTCCCCAGTTTCCTTCCCACTGCCTTTCAATTAGACTATGGCTACCCTGATTCTGACTCACATAGTAAAAAAAAAAAACTAGTGCAGACACTGAATAAATAATATTAATGATAATATTTAGTGCCTTATGTGAAGACCCTATTATCTGCCAGGCACTGTGTCAGTTGCTTTGACCAGATTATTAAACTTAACAATAACCCTGATAGATGGCTGTTATTATACCTGGTTCACAGATGAAAATTAAAAAGGAGATTTAGAAAAGTTAAATAACTCACTCAAGGTTTCAGTCAGTAAATGGCAGACCTTGTATTTGAACCCACATCCTGAGACCTTTTTTTTCCTGAGACCCATGATCTTTCCATTGATTCTTTTCTGTTTGTGCTATCTTTCTGAAGGAAAACTTCACATAGAAATATGACAAATTATTGGGAGAATTTATACAGTAATCACTTCATCCAATTCATCCAGGGGGCCAAACAATTCTCATTTAGTTTCTGCCTAATATCCCACTTCTCAAGGGCTTTATTATGCAGTGTTGCTTTTGTCCACTCCTGGGTTGTGAAGGGATTCCCTGGGTGGTGCAAATGGTTAATGTGCTTGCTGCTAACTGAAAGGTTGGCAGTTCAAGTCCAGCTGGAGGTGTCTTGGAAGAAAGTCCTTGTGATCTACTTCCAAAAAACCAGCCATTGAACCTCCTATGGAGCACAGTTCTACTCTGACACACGTAGGATCACCATGAGTTGGAATTGACTTGACAGCAATTGGTTGGTTGGTTGGTTGGTTGGTTGGTTGGTTGGTTGGTTGGTTGGTTGGTTAGTTGGTTGGTGTATAAAGCAGAGGAAGGACTTGGAAAGGCAGCTCACAGAGGTGAGATGTGTATGGTGGATCCCATATACCAAATCCGCCAGATGAGTGACAAAGACACATGGGCTCAACTCGGTGTTTAGGAAGAACACACTGAACTAAGCTGTCTGGGTATAAACATGTGTCTTTTCTCAGAACCAGGCTCCTCCAACAAGCTGTTTCAGGGACATAAGCTGGACCCATCTGTTCACTTGTGAACATCAACTCCCAGCTGATGTATTTTTGTTGTTCTTGGCTCTAGGAGCAAATGGCCGTAAGGAAGTAATTGCTATAGCTTCCCTGACTTGGCAACCAAAGCTCCTGGGTGTTTGCTGGGCATGCCCAATCCCACCATCTACTTTCAGCTCTTGGGAGAGACAAAGGCAGAGAGGCACAGAAGAAAACCAAGTGATAGGTGTTTCAAAAGTGTCAGAACCAAGAGAAAGTTGAGGATGGATAAGGAATTGTCAAATGGCCCTGAAAATGCATAAACAAGACAAATGAGACCCGTTCTAAACTCTTAAGTAGCTTCCATGGGACTCAGCTCCTACACTGATTTAGATATTTTGCTCAGAGCTTTATATGTAAGCTCTTCTCATATAGAAACTTAGATACGTACATCTGAGCAGCCACGTGTAACTGCTTTTCAGCTATTTCCTTATAGGCCACGTTGATAGTAGAAGAGGGATGGGCACAGAGACAAGGCAAATTGCACAACACTGAGATACACGTGCCATGCATTTACAGCCCCATGAACCAAAGGGCCAACTGGCCACAGTGGAAAAAGCAAGAAGATGGGGACAAAAGAGCAGTTTCTAACCTCAGCACTAACTTTATATACTGAAGAACAATCCTTAGCTTGCCTATGGTAGCAAAAACAAAGTAACTAGATCTGAGTAACTAGATATCAGACTTCTGTTCTAGTCTTAGCTATTCTGTCACATACTTTTGCACCCTGGTGGCCACAGTTTTCTATAATCTGGGCTTTTTGGCTCTTGATACATAAAGCAGAGAGTTAGCACAATATTATGAAAACTGTGTCAAATTTGGACTCAAAAGGCCTGGGGCAAGTGAGATTATTCAACCTCTCATGGTTGACTCAAGGCAAAAGTTATCAACAACGATGGAGCATTTACTAAATTCTGGGAATGTGGCAAAGAAAAAAAACAGACAAAATTCCCACTCTCATGGGGTTTACCTTTTACAGGAGCAAATAGAAGATAAGAAATGAGTTTGTTGACTTGAGATATAATGCCGGATCGAAATAAACCCTATGAAAAATAAAGCAAGATAAGGAAAGGGGGAGAGTTTGTCATTTTAGTTAGCATGGTCAAAGACAAATAATCTCGACCTCAGAGAACTATTGTGAGAAGACTAAAAGACCATGTATTTTAACACATTATGTCATGAAGCAAATGTAAAATAGCATTGTTATTTCTTTGTTCCAAATGACTCAAAGGTCTACTTCCCACAAGATAACAGTGAAGTTTTCAAGCTATGTCCATGTCTGAGAAATAAAGCTTAGACTTGCTGGCATTTCATTTTTTTCTGGTTTCTTTCAATGTTGCCGCCTCAGTTCTTGTTTTTTCCATTTCTGTGGTGGGAACTTGACCTTTGGTAGCAGGAGTTTAGTGAATGTAAAAACTTCTTAGGAGTAGTGGTATTTGATGCCACTGATAAGAAGCCCATGGCTGGTAGTTGTTCCTCAATATTCCGGGCTGAGCACAGGGCTCAGGACTTGGAGGCACGAGAAGAAGCCTGTTTGTTTTGGAGAGACCTCTCCACCAGGTGGTAGAACCACCCTGCTCAGGAAACAAGCCCTGGAGCGATCAGGTCAGTAGATCCTGTTGCCCAGAGCACAACAAAAGGCTCCACTGTGCAGTCACGTCTCTGCCCAGAAAACGTCTGCAGGTAGCAATACCCAGACGGTGCCCTGGTCTGACTCCTGGACTCAAGGCCTGACATACATCTGTAAGAATGAGTGGATTTTAGGGTTTTAGAAAAAAGCCATCCATCCAAGAGTTGATTTTCCCTTACTAGCAGTAAAACTCTCTGTGCTTTGCTCAAGTATAACTCCATATCCTTGTTTCTGAGGGGCTTCTGCCTTAATATCAGGGTGAAGCTTTACTGAGGGTTGTAGAATGTTTGACAATAATGAATACAGATTTTACCCATTGTGATAAATGGCACTATGGGGAATTACAGAATAAGAAAATCATTTAAATATTTTCCGTGGTCTAGTCAATCTGACACTTTGAGATGTAATTTGAATCTGTTGTTGTTCTCACCTAAAAACTTACATGGAATAATTTTTCCAAGAAAACTGTGGCAACCATCCTTCAAAATGGCCACAGTGATTATTGCCTCCTGATACTCATTCCCTTGTATAGCCCTTCCCACACAGAATAGGACTGACAAGTGTGGCAAATAGAATGCAGTAGAAGTGATGGCATGTGATTTCTGAGGTTAAGTCAGAAAAGCATCGCAGCTTCCGCTTTGGCCTGTTGGGTTGCTTACTCCAGGGAAAGTAAACCACCATGGCATGAGGACATTCAAACCACCATGGCATGAGGACATTCAGCTGTAGAGAAAAGGATCACATGGAAAGGAATTGAGACATCCCCCCTCTAGCCAGCACCAACTTGCCAGGCATAATAGTAAGCAATCTTGGAAGCAGACCCTCCAGCCTCAATCAAGCCTTCAGATGTCTGTACTGCTGGCCAATATCTGACTGCAATCTCAGAAGATACCTGAGCCATCACCCAGAGATACCACTCCTGAATTCCTGAACCACAGAAACTGAGAGAGATAATAAATGATTGTTGTTTCAAGCCACTAAATTTGGGGTAATTTATTACAGTGCAATAGATAACTGATACGAAGCCAATACTGAGATACCAGGATTGAGGGGAAGAAACTACAGGCTCCTGGACCTACTGAGCTTGAATCTTTTCAGACTGAGCACTGGACTTTAATGAATATTATGTCATCTTGCCTAAAACCATGCCAGTGATTTTTAGAGAATCATTTCTTGTAGCTGGCGTTGGATTTTGGAATGCTCATAACGGCCTGATCTTTGCCTTTAAGAAACTTACAGTTATTTAAGTGTAAGAAGCTGTGCTTCTGAGTCTGATCTTACATATGCACTGGGTTTCACACGGTCCTTGCATTCTATAGATAAGATATTGGCTCTTCCATCAGACACTGGTTAAAGGCTGCTGGGGAGGTGGACGTTAAGTCCTTGACACTTCTGGCTTGCTATGCAGATGGTCAGAGTGGGTTTCTGACTCCAGCAAAAGCCTGCAGGCAAATGGACAAGTGTGCTGGTGGTTGGAAGTTGAATGGGTGAGCTCAGCAGTGGTCTGGGTTGAGGAAATATGGGCAAGGGTACCAACCATAAACTTCGGTTACTAAGTCAAGACCTCACTCATGGGAGAAATCTGGTCATCAGAATTGTGGTCCCAAGGTGGTGACTGACCCCTCTGGAAGACCAACAAAGCCCAGCTATGCAAATGGGGATTCAAGGTCAGGGCCAGACTAGTAGCAAAGGCAAGTTGATGGTAAGCCTGACTTCCTAAATCACTCTTGCTGTGAAGGAAAAGGAAGCTTAGAGACTGGAAATCCAATGCTTGCCTCTGAGCCCTAACCACAGGTACAAGATTCACGAGCTCACCCTGTTGGAATTGTGCTACCACATCATTTCCTTGCTGCTGGCTCTTAGCTGAAGCAGCTCTTCCTACTGTGGGCTGTGAATGAGCAGCTCCTCCTTAAGAGACAAGTCAGTGATTTAGAAACAAACTCAGCCAAAGGCTTCAAAACAACCGGAGGATAGCACTTTTCTTCTTAAGGAAAGCAGCAAGTTAGAGAGGAGCCCAGCATAATCTGAAACACAACCTTGTTGTTGTTGTTGTTTGTGTCAGCTGCTGTCAAGTTAGCCCCTGGCTCTTGATGACTCTATATACAACAGGTGAGGACTGTTGTAATCCATAGGATTTTCATTGCCTGATTTTTGGAAATAGGTCACCAGGCCTTTCTTCCTAGCCCATCTTAGCCTAGAAGCGCCACTGAGAACTGTTCAGCATCATAGAGCAAGACACAAGTCTCCAGAGACAGACAGGTAATGGCTGTGCATGAGGTGTATTGGTTAGGAATTGAACTCAGGCATCCCACATGGAAAGCAAGAATTCTGCCACTAAACCATCACCGCCCCCAACAGAGCCCTAGAGTTATTCTATATGTGCTCTCTAGACCTTCTTGTATCATAATAAATACTCAGTGAAACAACACGCTCTGTCTGTATTGGTACTGCCTTTTCCTTGGGAAACCATCCCTCTTGGTGAGGGTTGTTGCTGAGGCCCCATTTCTGGAGACAGTTATTCAGAATAAAATACACAGAAAGGTCCACCATGAAAACCAAATAAGCTGCTTGGGGGTAGATTTGATGAACCACTTGGTTTCTTCATCATTAGTCCAGGGGTTCCATTATATTTCATATTCAGGGTCACACAAGAAAAATAAATAGTAGTTCTCCTAGTCTTTGTCCTTAAAGTACTTTGGGGCAGTGATTTAGATAGCAAAGTGCAGCTGCAGAAAACTCTGTGCTTTTTTCTCTTGTTTTTGCTTCTCTGACTTCAACCTCCAGAGGTCGCTGATCTTCCAAAACACTAAACAGAAACACCAAGGCCTGGCACCGCAGAACACCACTGCTTACTCTGCAGGAAGGGGAAGTTCTTGGCTATTATTAATTCTCTGTGAATAATGTACACTGGGAAAATTTAATCATAGACTTTATTAGCACTTATACATGGGGTATTGTCCCCAAATAATATAAGAAATCCCCTAAACATGGATTCCCCTACTCCTTGTGTCTTCTTTTAGGGAGAGTCCTCTACCTTCCCACTATTAGCTCCATGTGTCTAATTGGCTTTCTCCAGAAATCTAACCCAGTATTTCCTGGTTGTGCTTATTATCTGGTAACATCAGAAAACTTGGAGAACTCTGGGGACCAGCAGCAGTGATACTTCAGGACTACATACTAAAAACCCAGACCTACAAAGAAAAACTTGGGTTTTAAAGTTTAGTAGACCTAGCTTAGTCCCTGGGTAGTGCAAACAGTTAAAGTGTTTGGCACCAGCTAAATGGTTGGCAGTTAAATCTACCCATCAGTGCCTTGGAAGAAAGGCCTGGTGATCTACTTCTGAAAAATCAACCACTGAAAACCCTATGGGGCACATTTCTACTCTGACACACATGGGATCCACACGAGTCAGAGCCAACTCTGTAACAAGTGGTTTAGACCTGGCTTTAGATTCCACCTCTGCCTCTCACTCACTGTGTGACCTCAGGCAAGTTACACAATCACATCTCAACCTTACCAATAAATGGAAACGAAAATTTAATCTCATAATATGCTGGCATGGAATAAATAAGTCTGAACATGCGAAACAGTAGCACTGTGCTTTATAAGCATTAATTCCTTCTCTGTCATCTTTCCTTCTACCTTTAGTAATACTAGATGCAAGTTGCAATATTGAAGGATTCTATGGGCAAAATATTGAACAATGCAGGAAACATCAAGAGAAGATGGAAGGAATACACAAAGTCATTGTACCAAAAAGAATTGGTTGACATTCAACTATTTCAGGGAGTAACATATGACCAAGAACTTATCATATTGGAGGAAGAAGTCCAATCTGCACCAAAGGCACTGGCAAAAAACAAGCCCCCAGGAATTGAGGGAATATCAGTTGCGTGTTTCAACACATGGATGCAAAACTGGAAGCCCTTACTCATCTGTGCCAAGAAATTTGGGAGAGAAATAATCGACTCGAAAAGATCCATATCCGTGCCCATTTCAAAGAAAGGTGATCTAAAGGAATGTGGAAATTGTTGTTGTTGTTAGGTGCCATTGAGTCGGCTCTGACTCATAGCTACCCTATGTACCACAGAACAAAACACTGCCCTGTGCTGCACCATCCTTACGATCATTGTTATGCTTGAGCCCATTGTTGCAGTCCCTGTGTCAATCCATCTCTTTGATGGTCTTCCTCTTTTCTGCTGACCATGTATTTTACCAAGCATGATGTCCTTCTCCAGGGACTGGTCCCTCCTGAAAACATATCCAAAATATGTAGGACGCAGTCTCGCCAGTCTTGCTCCTAAGGAGCATTCTGGTTGTACTTCTTCTAAGACAGGTTTGTTCATTCTTCTTCGCCAACACCACAATTCAAAGGTGTCAATTCTTCTTCAGTCTTCCTTATTCATTGTCCAGCTTTCACATGCATATGATGAAATTGAAAATACCATGACTTGGATCAGGCACACCTTAGTCTTCAAGGTGACGTCTTTGCTTTTCAAAGATCCATATCAAAGGTCCTTTGCCGCAGATTTGCCCAATGCAATGCACCTTTTGATTTCTTGACTGCTGCTTCCATGGGTGTTGATTGTGGATCCAAGCAAACAATATTATTAATCTCATACGCAAGTCAAATTTTGCTGAGGATAATTCAAAAATGGTTTCAGCAGTGCATCAACAGGGAAATGCCAGAAATTCAAGCTGAATTCAGAAGAGGACGTGGAATGAGGGATATCAGTGCTGATGTCAGATGGATTTGGCTGAAACAAAGAATACTAGAAAGATGTTTACCTGTGTTTTACTGACTATGCAAAGACATTTGACTGTGTGGATCATAACAAATTACAGATAACATTGAGAAGAATGATAATTCAAGAATACTTCATTGTGCTTATGAGGAACCTGTACCTAGACCAAAAGGCAGTTGTCCAAGCAGAACAAGGGAACACTGTGTGGGTTAAAATCAGAAAAGGTGTGTGTCAGGGTTGAATCCTTCCACCTTATACATGTAATCTGTATGCTAAGCAAGTAATCTGAGAAAGTGGACTATATGAAGAAGAACGTGGCATCAGGATTGGAGGAACAGTCATTAACACCTGTGATATGCAAATAACATAACCTTGCTTGCTGAAAGCCAAGAAGACTTGAAGCACTTTCTGATGAAGATCAAAGACTACAGCCTTCAGTATGGATTACACCTCAATGCAAAGGAAACAAAAATCCTCACAACTGGACCAAGAAGCAATATCATGATAAACAGGGAAAAGACTGAAGTTGTCAAGGATTTCATTTTACTTGAATCCACAATCAACACCCATGGAAGCAGCAGTCAAGAAATCAAATGACGTATAACATTGGGCAAATCTGCTGTAAAAGACCTCTTTAAAGTGTTGAAAAGCAAAATGGCACTTTGAGGACTAAGGTGTGCCTGACCCAAGCCATGGTGTTTTCATTTGCCTCATATGCATTTGAAAGCTAGACAATGAATAAGGAAGACCGATGCATTTGAATTATGGTGTTGGCAAAGAATATTCAACATGCCATGGAATGCTAGAAGAATAATGCCATGGATTGAATTGTGTCCCCCCAAAATATCTGTCAACTGGCTAGGCCATGATTTCCAGTATTGTGTGATTGTCCACCATTTTGTAATCTGATGTGATTTTCCTATGTGTTGTAAATCTTATCTCTATGATGTGATGAGACGGGATGAGCAGCAGTTATGTTAATGAGGCAAGACTCAATCTGCAAGATTAGATTGTGTCTTAAACCAATGTCTTTTGAAATATAAACGAGAGAAGCGAGCAGAGAGGCGGGGGACCTCTTACCACCAAGGAAGCTGTACCAAGAGCACAGCACATCCTTTGGACCTGGGGTTTCTTCATGGAAAATCTCCTAGACCAAGGGAAGATTGATGGCAAGGGTCTTCCTCCAGAGCTGACAGGGAGAGGGCCTACTTCTGGAGCTGGTACCCTGAATTTGGACTTCTAGCCTACTAGACTGTGAGAGAATAAATTTCTGTTTGTTGAAGCCATCTACTTGTGGTATTTCTGTTTCAGCAATACTAGATGATTAAGACAAATGAAGATTTGTCTTGGAAGAAGTACAGCCAGGATGCTCCTTGGAAGTGAGGAGAGCAAGACATCATTCGTCTCAAGTACTTAGGACATGTTATTAGGAGGGACCAGTCCCTGAAGAAGGACATCATGCTTGGTAAAGTAGACGGTCAGTGAAAAAGAGGAAGACCCTCAATGAGATGGATTGACACAGTGGCTACAACAATGGGCTCAAACATGGAAGCTATTGTCAAGATGGTGCAGGACAGGGCAGTGTTTTGTTCTGTTGTACATAGCGTTGCTATGAGTCAGAACTGACTGAAGGGCACCTAAGAACAACAACAGATGGAACAAATTCCTGGAAATTTTCCTATAGAAGCCTCAGTCACTTACTTAAGCCCAATCTTGTTGTGGTTGTTGTTAGTTGTTGTCGAGTTAATTCTGACTCATGATAACCCTATGCGTGTCAAAGTAGAACTGCTCCATAGAGTTTTCAAGGCTGTGACCTTTCGGAAGCAGATCACCAGACCTGTCTTCTGAGGTGACTCTCAGTGGCAGTTCAGTAGTTCAGTGCTTAACCCTTTGTGCCACCCAGGAACTCAACCCAATGTTTATATATATATATATAGTGTTGGCATCCCTCAAAAATAAACTCTTCTTATTTGGCTGGCATCCCCCAAATGATAAGGAAGAGCGAAGACCATGTAAGAGTCAGAAAGCAAGACAAACAAGTGGCCCTGGGGCTCTGTCACTTTTTTATCCTGGCCCCTATGGATTTGGAAGGAGTTGGCAGAGTCCTTGTTGTTGTTGTTGCTAAGTGCCGTAGAGTCTATTTCAACTCATAGCGATCCCACATGACACAGTAAAACTGTTCCCATAAGGTTTTGTAGGCTGTAATCTTTATGGGAGAAGATCTCCAGGTCTTTCTCCCATGGAGCAACTAGGTGGGTTCAAACCATCAACTTTTTGGTTAACAGCCAGTCATTTAAACCTCACAATTAGAGTCCTTAGAACAGATCAATCTTTCAGGAATAATGTTGGAAACTTACTTAGGAGGAAATTCTCCTATAGGATGAGGCACCTCACCCTTCCATCCCCTCCTCACCTGCCCTATGTTTCAAGGATGATGCCAAAAAGGATAAGTCCAGGAAGATCAGAAGCAAATCTTGAGTTAATGTACCTCTTTTCTTAAAAAAGAAGGCCTTGAGTCCTGGAATGTTCCCCAGAGAGTCATTGAGTTGCTACCATGGAAGAAACAGCATGTTGTAAATTCTGACACAAAGCTGGGTCCTTGTCTTTGTCTCTGTCTAGCAAGGGAGACAAGCAATAAACAAGCAATTACAGTAGAGTGGAGTAAGTGTTTTTGCATTCTGAACCAAGTATCACATGTCTAGGACTGAAATTGTAGAGGTGGGCTGTGTTGAGGATGACCCACATCCTTCATTACTTGCCATCTTCAGCAGCCAAGAAAACTTGTCTGGGCTGAACCTCCTTTGAATTCCCTGTTTTTTTTGTCTTATCATATGACTTCTGTGTCTCATTTTATTTGTCATAAGAAAGAGCCAGAAACTAGGCTTAGGATATTGCAGGGATAGATCTAAGCAGAGCCTAAAGAGAGGGAAAATGTGTACAGAATTAGATGTTTTGATGTTCTTAAAAATGTATTTTTAGAATTTATTTTGAGGGTCTTATTATAAAATTTAAGTATCTTTCAACATCTTTCATTTACCAAACATCCTGGTTTGGCCAGGATGCTCCACATTTTAACACTCGAAGTCCCACATCCTGAGAAACTCCTTAACAACAACAACAAAAAAACCTGTTGCCATCAAGTAGATTCTGACTCATTGCAACCCCTTAAACCTGGGTAAACTGGAACAATTGGTCATCCTAGCTGTTCTGAACATAGATTACTAGCATAGCAGAGACAACATACCAACACAATGCTTGAAGGCATGAAGGCATAAAATTATAAACAGTCAATCCACAAGGCCCAAGTTGCTTCCTGTGTATGAATGGGGAGATAAGTAATATTTAACAAATACAAACATTAACAAGTAATGAATAAATATGAAGGATACAAGGAATTGTGGCTTCTTGTTCTTGACAAAACTGCTTAGGTCACAACCTCCCAATTACTGAGTGACTGGGGTTTACATTTTCCTAGAGAGGTTTAAAGAACGCTGGTGGCACAGTGGTTAAAGTGTTTGACTGCTAACCAAAAGGCTGGCTGTTCAAATCTACCAGCTACTCTGCAGGAGAAAGATGTGACAGTCTGCCTCCTTGGAAACTCTATGGAGCAGCTCTACTCTATCCTATAAGGTAACTATGAGTTGGAATCGACTCCACAACAGTGGGTTTGGTTTTTTGGTTTTGGAGGGAGGTTTAACAATATAAAGATTAATGGCATGGGCCTTTACATAAGACAGATCTGGTTCAAACTATGGCTTTACTGCTTACATACTGTGTAACACAAGGCAAATTCTTTAACCTCTCTGTGCATTAGTTTCCTTTTCTGTAAAATAACTACTTTGAAGTGTTGTTCTATAAATTAAAATTACTATAGTACATGGGAAAAAAATGAGCTGTTGTTGTTAAGTGCTGTCAAGTCAGGTCTGACTCGTGATGACCTTATGTATAACAGAATGAAACATTGCCTGGGCCTGGGCCATACTCACAATAGTAGGAATATTTGAGCCCATTGCTGCAGCACTGTGTCAATCCATCTCATCAAGGGTCTTCTTCTTTTTCGCTGACCCTCTACTTCACCAGGCATGATGTCCTCCTCCGGGGATTCATCCCTTTTGATAACATATCCAAAGTAAGAAGATGAAGTCTTGCCATCCTCCCTTCCAAGGAGCATTCTGGTTGAACTTCCTCGAAGGCTAATTTGTTCATTTTCTGGCAGTCCATGGTATGTTCAATATTCTTTGCCAATACCTTAGATTCAAACGCATCAATTCTTCTTCAGTCTTGCTTTTAAACTGTAGAGCTTCATATGCATATGTGAAAATACCATGGCTTGGGTCAGGCTCACCTTAGTCCTCAAAGTGACATCTTTGCTTTTCAAGATTTTAAAGAGGCCTTTGCTGCAGATTTGCCCAATTTCTTGACTGCTGCTTCCATAGGCATTGATTGTGGATCCAAGTAAAATGAAATCCTTGGAAACTTCAATAGTTTCTGTTTATCGTGATGTAGTTTATTGATCCAGTTGTGAGGATTTTCTTTATGTTAAGATGTAATCCATACCGAAGGCTGTAATCTTTGATCTTCATCAGTAAATGTTTCAAATTCTCTTCACTTTTGGCAAGCAAGATTTTATCACCTGCATTTTACAGGCTGTTAATGAGTCGCCCTCCAATTTTCTTCATACAGTCCAGCTTCTTGGATTATTTGCTCAACATAAATATAGCCAAAAGATACAGCCCTGACACATACATTTTATGATTTTAAACCACTCAGCATCCCTTTGTTCTACCTTTTGGTCTATGTACAGGTTCAGCATGAGCACAATTAAGTGTTCTGGAAGTCTCATTCTTCACAAAGTTATCCACAATTTGTTATCATCCACACAGTAAATGCCTTTGTGTAGTCAATAAAACACAGGTAAACATC
The DNA here is from genome assembly GCF_030014295.1 of Loxodonta africana. NCBI lineage: Eukaryota > Metazoa > Chordata > Mammalia > Proboscidea > Elephantidae > Loxodonta > Loxodonta africana. The sequence goes on from NC_087342.1 coordinate 110,258,152, forward strand.
CCTCTGATATTCTCTGCTTTCAGCCAAGATCCATCTGACATCAGCAATAAAATTCTTCATTCCACGTCCTCTTCTGAACCCAGCTTGAATTTCTGACTGTTCCTTGTTGATGTACAGCTACAGCTGTTTTTGAATTATTTTCAGCAAAATTTTGCTTGTATGTGACTGTGATCGTTAAGGTTGTGTATCAACTTGGTTGGGCCATAACTCTCAGTGGTTTTGCAATTATAATGTAATTTGGCAGTAGTATAATGATATGATCACCTTCATGATGAGATTTGATATAACGTGATCACCTCCATGATGGGATCTGCTGCGAGTAGTAAAATCAGTTAGTTGAAGAGGCATTTCCTTGCAGATGTGGACTGCATCTAATACAGGTGGACTTCCAGGCAAAGTTTGTGGGCTTTTGCTCACTCTGGATCCCGCAGCTGGCTCCTGTTCATCTGACCTCTGGTCCTGGGACTCGAGCTAGCAACTTATATGCTGTCTTGCCTGCCAATCTTAGGATTCGTCAGTCTTCTCAGTCTGTGAGCCAGAGCTCTATTGTCTGACTTGCCAATCTTGGGTTCACCAGCCCCTACGACTATGTGATTCAGGAGAAACTTCTAGCCTGACCCATGGACTTGGGACGTTTCAGCCTCTACAACCATGTGAGCTATTTCCTTGATATGAATCTCTCTCTATATATATATTTATGTATTTGCTTTTCTGGTTTTGCTTCTCTGTGGAACCCAGCCTAAGCCTGTGATATTGATGATATTGTTTGAGAATTTCCACATTCCTTTGGATCACTTTCTTTGGAATGGGCATGAATATGGGTCTCTTCCAGTCAGTTGGCCAGGTAGAGGTCTTTCAAATTTCTTGGCATAGTAAAGTGAGCGCTTCCAGCATTGCATCCATTTGTTAAAAAATCTCAACTGGTATTCCATCAATTCCTGGAGACTTATTTTTCACAGTTTTTTCAGTCCAGCTTGGACTTCTTCCTTCAGTACTATCAGTTCTTGATCATATCTTATCTTCTGAAATGGTAGAACTTAGACCAATTCTTTTTGATACAGTGACTGTATATTCCTTCCACCTTCTTTATATGCTTCCTGCATCATTCAGTTTTTTGCCCATAGAATACTTCAATATTGAAACTTGAGGCTTGAAGTTTTTCTTCAGTTCCTTCAGCTTGAAAAATACCAAGCGTGTTCTTCCCTTTCAGTTTTCTGACTCCAGGTCTTTGCACATTTCATTATAATACTTTATCTTCTTGAGCTGCCCACTGAAATCTTCTGTTTAGTTCTTTTACTTCGTCATTTCTTCCATTGCTTTAGCTACTCTGTGTTTAAGAGCAAGTTTCAGAGTGTCTTCTGACATCCATTTTGGTTTTTTCTTTCTTTCCTGTCTTCTTAATGACCTTTTGCCTTCTTCATGTATGATGACCTTGATATCATCTGTCTGAGGCTAGGTTCTCTAGAGGAGCAAAGCTAGTGAAGCATATATACAAATAGAGAAAAATTAGTTTCAAAGAAATGGCTCAAGTACTTGTTGGGGCTGGTAAGTCCTAAATCCATGGGTGGGGGGCAGGCTGGAAGCTTCTCCTGACTCATGTGGTTACTGGGGCTGATGAACCCAAAATCTGCAGGTCAGGTGGCAGGCTGCTGGCTCACAGGGTTGAGGGAGCTGGTGAATCCAAAATCTGCAGGTCAAGCAGCAGGCTGCATGCTTCTCACATCCCAAGAACTAGAGGTCAGAGATTGACAAGACAAATGCAAGACTGAGAGAGAACAAGCTTTGTCAGAACATTTGTTTTTATAACACGAATGCAGACCATACTCCCAAAGAAACTCTTCTTCCGACTGATTGGTTCCTCCCATCAAATCACAAAATGGGAGGTGATACACAGTGTCTTCCAAAGCCTAACCGAGCTGACACATAACATTAACCATCACATCATCCCATAACTCTGCTGGTCTCTAGTTATTAGTGTTCAGTGCATCAAATCTATTCTTGAGATGGTCTCTAAACTCAGGTGCGGTATGTTAAAAGTCATACTTTGGCTCTCATGTACTTGTTTTAATTTTCTTCAGCTTGAACTTGGACTTACATACGAGCAACTGATGGTCCATTCTGCAGTCGGCCCCTGACCTTGCTCTGACTGATGATATTGAGCTTCTTCATTGTCTCTTTTCACAGATGTAGTAGATTTGATTCCTGTGTCTAGGAGTCACCTGTGTTGTTGAAAAAAAGTATTTCCAATGACTATCATGGGATCTCCTGCATCATTTCTATCAGCAAGGCTGTATTTTCCAGTTTCTGATCCTTCTTTGTTTCCAGCTTTGGCATTCCAATCACCAGTGATTATCAGTGAATCTTAATTGTACATTTGGTCAATTTCAGACCACAGCAGTGTGTAAAAGTCTTCAATTTCTCCATCTTCGGCATTAGTGGTTGGTGTATAAATCTGAGTAATAGTCTTATGAATTGGTCTTTATTGTAGGCATATAGTTATTATTCTACTACTGACAGCATTGTACTTTAGGATAGATCTTAAAATGATAGATCTTGAAACAGATCTTTTTGATGATGAAGGTGATGCTGTTCCTCTTCAATTTGTCATTCCAGGCGGAGGAGATGATATGATCACTCAGTTCAAAATGAGTAATACCAGTCCCTTTCAGCTCTGTAATGCCTAAGATAGCGATCTTCAAGCATTCCATTTCATTTTGGACAATTTCCAAATTTCCTTTCCATACTTCATACATTCCACTTTTTGATTACTAGTGGATGTTTGCAGCTGTTACCTCTCATTTTGAATTGTGCCACATCAGCCAATGAAGGTCCCAAAAGCTTTACACCATCTACATCATTAAGGTCAACTCTACTTTGAGGAAGCAGCTCCCCCCAGTTGTGTTCTGAGTGCCTTGCAACCTGAAGGGCACATCTTCTAGCACTGTGTTGGACAACGTCGTTTTAGTATTCATAAGGTTTTCACTGGCTAGGTTTTTTTGGAAGTAGATCACCAAACCTTTCTTAGTCTGTAAGATCCACGGAAACCTGTCTACCATGGGCGGCCCTGCTGATATTTGAAATACCAGTGGCACAGCTTCCTGCATCACAGCAAAACCTAAGGCAACAAAGTACAACAACCTGACAGGCAGGTGGTGGACATAATAAGTACACAACAAATATTAACTGCTATCAAAAACAAAAAGCAAAGCCAAAAATGTGACATTTTGTTGTCTCTGGTGTACCAAGTAGATGTAGTAGTAGGTTTAAGAGTTAGACAGTGCAGGAAAACATTTTTTGCCATGAAATGTTAGGAAAACATAGTTTTAGACTTATTTTGGTTACCATTAAAATTTTATATTTTCCCACAGCTGAAAAGGTCTGTGGGCTGAATATCTTTGCTCCCCTGGACTCACTCCCTATCTTTCTCCACTCTTATCTGTGCCCTAAGAGGATGGTCTGGACTCCAGTTGGATTTGACTCACACTAGCTAGCTGAATCTCCAACTGAAGGTCATGGTTTCTGTCAGGAGGCCCTCTCCACCCAGATCTCTCTGTCTCCAGATCCTCGTAACCTCCCACCTCTTACTCCCGCAAGCTTATGGATGTTAACAGTTGCCCCCTCTTACCAGCCTCATGGTTCTGCACCATCCTTTGGGGTTTTCCAAAGGATTTACTAAAACCTGTTGCTGTTGAGTCGATTCCAATTCATAGTGACACTATAGGACAGACTAAAACTGCCCCCATGGAATTTCCAAGGAGCGACTAGTGGATTCAAACTGCTGGCCTTTTTGTTAGCAGCCAAGCTCTTAACTACTGCGCCACCAGGGATCCAACAGACTGACTAAATACTATTAATAATCCCGTTGCAAACTCTCTTGAAATTCCCCAGTTGCATGTGCCTCACAGATAGCCTCACAGATACCAACATCAGGAAAACATATAGCCCAGTGATTTCGAAACACAGGTTTGGGAGCCAGTTCTGAACTGACCACATCAGCAACACCCGAAAACCAAAACCAAACCCGTTGCCATCGAGTCAACTCCGACTCATAGTGACCCTATAGGACAAAGTAGAACTGCCCCATATAGTTTCTAAGGAGTGCCTGGTGGATTTGAACTGCCGACCTTTTGACCAGCAGCTGCAGTACGTAAACACTACGCCACCAGGGTTTCTGTCAGCAACACAGAGGGAGCTTTATGAAAATACAGTTTCTTGAACCTCATATCTGGAGTACTAATTCAGTGGTTCTTGGGTGAGACTCACAAATCTGTATTTCTAACAAATCCTTAGGAAGTCCCGGGGTGGTGCAAGTTGTTAACGCACTCAACTGTTAACCACAATGTTGGAGGTTAGCGTTCATCCAGAGACCCTTTCAGAAGAAAGGCCTGGAGATCTACTTCCAAAAAAAAAAATCATTTATTGAAAAGCTTATGGAGCACAGTTCTACTCTGACATACATGGGGTCATCATGAGTCAGAATCAACTCAATGGCAACTGGTTTTTAACAGTTCCTCAGCTGATTCTGATGCATGGCCAGCCACATCTGGAACAAAGCCACTGCTGAGAGCCCTGTTGGCCTGCCTTCCTCCTTAGTGTATGTGTGTGTGTGCATGCTTTTTCTTACCTTACATATTTATTGCTCTTTGATTTCATTTTGGTTAGAAATATACAAATATACAAATATTAAAAAAAAAAAAAAAGCACATGCAAAAAAAACCTACATATTTCTGGATCTGACAGAGATAAAATGTCCTCTTCTGCAAGGTCATCTCCAGAAGGGTAGGAACTTTGGTCTGTTTTGTTCAGGGTTATAACATTGCCCGGCGCATGGTTGGCACTCAATAAATATCTGTCAAATGAATGTTGAATGAATAATTTATTAAGGGCTTTTGCAGAACTTTGCAGTTCTTAGATGAGTGGAAGTTTGCGACCTCAAGGAGGGTATGACCTATGCTCAATATGATTAAGATCCAAAGAACAACAAGCAATGATCCTGACAGAGAAAGATGAATTTGTCATCAAAGCTGAATAAGTGTCTGAATATAGGTAAATTTTCAAACTAGTGCCTTTCCTGGAATTTTTCCCTATCTGTCCTTCAAAATCTGTTGCTAATGATATTAGAAAGGGCTGCCTATTCCACAAGCCATAGTAGACGTCATTTGAGGCCAGGGTGAAGAACTTCTGAGTCAAATCTGAATTTTAACTCTCCCCTGCCCCATGCTATACATATATTCAGAGTGCATATGGTCCCTTTTTATCCCAAATGTTGCTGTACACTTTCAAACTGAATGTTCAAAATACATTTCTGTGCAAAAAAGAAGCTCACAGTCAGCAGGTCAGTCCTACCCAATACCTAGTCTCCAGCCATTCCTAACTGCCTAAAGGAACTTGTCCCTTCTTTTTGTTCCCTACTTTCTGTATCTTTTAAATGAGTTGTGAACAGAAAAATCTCTTGGTTTACATTTTCCATTTATATTTTTACATTTTCCGGACAATGCATTGATAAAATTTCCAGCTAATTGACCTCTTTTCATGGCAAGATTAAATTTGCTTGAATAAATTTGGTTGAAAAGCATTCTAGAAGACATAAACACACTTCTCTAACTTTTTAAACAGATCACACATTTTGTGAACAGCATCTTTTCTAGATGACTCATGGTCACCATTATGAAAATTAATGATTGATTTTATGGTATTTTAAATCTATTGGCTGCCTAGGGACCAAAGTGTATAGCGCTACTCCCTCCTTTTATAAATGGCCCCAACCTAATGCATTTGGTGGTTCTTTTTTCTGCTTTTTATAGCTTTTCTGTCTCCTCCATTGTTGATTATCCATTGCTATTGCCAGCATGCTTGCTACCTAAGGTGAGGTTGCCATATAAGAGCTCTCTGAGTAGGTAAGGTATTACTCAAGTCTTTTTTCATAAATCACAACAGAATATTGTCCGACTTGCCTACTTTGGACACATCATCAGGAGGGATCAAAGGCTAGAGGAGGACATCATGCTCAGTCAAGTAGAGGGCCAGTGAGGGCATGAAAGACCTATGATGAGATGAATTGGCACAATAGCTGCAATGATGGATTCAAACATGTTGGCAATCAAGAAGATAACTCAGAACAGGGCAATGTTTCATTTTGTTGTACTTAAGTTTACCATGAGTCCGAGTCTCATTGTCAACAGTTAACAATAACAATAATAAAAATAACTATTCACCTACTCCTCACTTATCAACTCTCTCATTATCAAATATTTCGTATTTATGACGATAGTAAAAAATCTACTATTCAACTATTTTGCACATTACAAAGTACATCTGGCAACAATGAACACTGAGGCACGAGGCAAGAGTAATGCTGGCTATGATGATTAAGCTTATGTGTCAACTTGGCTGGGCCATGATTCTGAGTGGTTTGACAGTTATGTAATGATGTAATTTGGCAGTTATGTAATGTGATTTGGCAGTTATGTAATGACGTAGTCATCCTTCATTTTGTGATCCAATGTGGTCATCCTTCATTTTTGCATAACACCAATTTCCACATAACGACCTAACCACCTCAATAAGTGAGGAGTGGGTGTATAGCTGCCTTGAGTTATGCAGGAGCTGATCTTAGAGGAATCTTCATGATTTGAGAGATGTTGTGAAATAAGAAAATTCTAGGAATTAAAGCAATACACTGATAATTCATCAGATGTCTAAAAATATTATTAAAGACTTGAAAAAAGGTTAATAAATATGTGCTATTTAACTTAGAAATTAAGCCTGAAGAATGATTAGACCTTGCTTTTCAAATATTTGATGATTTTGAGAATAAGATGCTCACATTAGAGAAAAGGAGATTTAGAATGGATCACGAAAAAGAATAGATCATGAAGGTTCCTTGAACTGCTATTCTGAGGAAGTTACAGAATCACCAGGGCTCGCAATCTCTAAAATTACCATGACTTACTAAAATCTGACACAGGCGGATTGGCTTTATGGGTTCTCAAATTTCATTCTACCCTCAGGATGCGGAAGTACTATTTCCTATGTTTCTCTTACTACTTCAAACACACTTGAGGTATGTTGTCTGTAGGTTCACAATTAGGTCTCATGTCTCTTCTAGTTTAATTGCTTTTGGAGGGTTACAGAGAAGTGAAACTGTCTACTACCTACGTAGGAGAAATAGAGTTCAGCACAACCCATGGTCTTTGAAAATAGTTGCACCCTAAAACACGCTGACATAGTATCCCAGTGCCAGTCTTTTAGTAGCATTTGAGACACACCTTCACATTACCCATTGAGGAAGTATGAAACATCAGGAAGAAAACCAAGCTGAAAACCAGGGTCTGGCAGACTGGCAATGTCTTCTAAAGATACTAAATACATAGATATTGAATTTACGTATGACGAAGCACCTTGGATTAAGCTTAAGCTTCTGAGGTTCTAATCTTATCTTCTTTCCCAGTAACTTCAAAATATTTGGGGCATACAACTTCACCTTACAATGTTATACCCCCTCTAGGGAAACAAGGAACTATTATTCTCTGATCTTATGTTTATATCTCAAGAACTAAAAGTCATGCAATGGAATATGGAATGACTGTCCCTTGGCTGCCTAGAATTTGTCAAGAAAGGTAATTGCTGTTCAAGAAAAAAAACTACACCCAGTCCTAGCGGAGGGGTTATTAAAAAAAAAATTCAAAACCATTTTCAATTAAAATTAATAGTAAAGCTGACAATGCCTTCCTTTCATGCCACAACAGGAAAAATCAACATTCAAAGGTAAAGACAGCTTGTTACCTGCATGAACTGGCAAATGGGGCCCATTGCCACAGAAAAGGTTTCTCTTTGGTGCTACAGTGGCTGAGAAAGGGCAAAGATATCCTTAGAGCAACTATTTGGTTTAATTGCCAAGAAGTCAATCTAGACAAAAACTGTCTGCACTTAGCAATTTTTGTTGATTATGGTTCTCTGAGTAAACATCAGGTGACAGCAGGAAAAAAGAAAAAGAAAAACAGCTTTAGGGCCAAAGAAGGCAAAAAAGTATAAAAAGCACCAACTGACCCCTCCTTTTTCACAAATATACCAATTTAAGACTGATCTGCCAATTTCAGGTGTAGTGGGTATTGAATATTCTTGGTGTAAGCTCCAGTTAAGACATAAAAAATCATAGGATTTTGGAGTTCCAAGAAGCATTAGAGATCATATAACCTAACTCTTACATTCCACAGTTGAATAAACAGAGAAGTAAAGTGACTTGCTGGACATCTAAGGGACTGAATCAGGATTAGAACTTTGTTCTCATAGCTCCTAACCCAGTACTCTTTCCCTATGTCATTCAATAGGTTTTCCTGGTCTAGTAGACACAGGGTTTAGCCTAGATCCACTTGTGGGAAGTAGGGGAGCAATGGAAAGCCAACTTTCAAAGGAACTTCCCAAGGAAGCCCCTAAGTCATTCTGTACCCACAGAGCTCCCCAGGATCTCCTGGGGCCATATTTATCTTCTCCTGGTGGCCCAGCAGTACGTTGAAATATATTCTGATGGAAACTAAATGGCTATGCATTTGATGGCAGCCCAGACTTCCAATCTTTCCAATTCCATCCTTTCATATTGTTGTTGTTAACAGCATACCTGTCATCCCTGGTATCCTGGTTTCTAACATTTTCACATAATCTACTGTAGCCTATGAGAAAGCCAGCACCTTGAGTGATCATAATCATTCTAGCTGACCCTGGAGAAGAAACCAAGACACCATGTACTTTTGGCTTTCAGAAATCCTTATTTACTGACTGAAGCAGCCCTGGTGAGCAATGGTTAAGTGCTTGGCTGCTAATTGAAAGGTTGGCAGTTTGAGCCCACTCAGCAGCTCTAAGGGAGAAAGACCTAGTGATCTGCTCCTGTAAAGATCACAGCCTAGAAAACCCTATGGGGCAGTTCTACTTTGTCACATAAGGTCTCTATGAGTCAAAATCAACTCAACAGCAACTAACAACAACAATATTTCCTGATAGAACAGGAGACAATTAGTATACAAGGAGAAAAAATTGGAAGAGCCCCTTTTAGCCCTTTCTGTTGTTTCCTCTGAGCTATGAACACCTCGAAGTTTCAGTTATCCCCCCTCTGTGAATGACTTACTTTCTAGGCCTCCTGCCTTACCTTCTCTGTGGAGCTAGAGTTCTGAGTCTCTAGCAGTCTGTTGATCATCCCATTTAGAGTTCCCTGTCTCTATTATCTCACACTCACGAAACCTAAAATTGAACTTATTCTTTCTCCTGCAAGATGGACTTCTCTTAAGCTAGTAAAACCAGTTGCCATTGAGTCAATTCAAACTCATGGCTACCCAGTGTTAAAGTAGTGTTAAAAAAAAAAAAAAAATTATACCATTCTTCCAGCTATATAGCAGAGTTATTTTTTGATCCAGTCTCCCTTTCCCACTCCCACCTGGCATATCGGTCTGTCCCCAAGTCTTATAAATTCTTCCTTTGTAAAATCTTTCTTTTATTATTCACTGTCTTGGGGCTGGATACTTAGAAGAACAAATCACTGTCTCTGGACTCCTCTCCCACCAATTCTATCTCAAACTGTACTGCATATGGGATTACTTTTCCTAAAACAATGCTTTCTGCAGAGAGCCTGCTCAAAGACCTCAACTATTCCTGTTGACATGTCTGGCCTCACTTCACATAGGACCCTCTATCCCAAACAGCTTCTCACTGTCCCTGGGCAAAACTCATACAGCTCTGTCTTGGACCATACTGTTCTCCATCCCATTTCTCCTTCCAGGCTGGATTGCTCTTTTCTGGCAACTCTGTCAATCTTCCCAGGTCTGTCTTATGCTCAGCTCCATCATGAAGCATTCTCTATACATTCTAGCCCATGCTGATCTTGCCTTTTTCTAAATTTCTTCAACATTTAACTATCAGTGAGGCTACATGGTTTGGGAGAGGATTTATCTTGAGTCTCCAGTGTGTATGTGTCTTTAAAGCTGAGGCTGTGTTGTTTCTCTTTCTAACTCAAACCTTGCCTTTTTTGTAATAGAGACTCAACAAATATTTGTTGGTAATAAAGAGCAGAATTATGAAATGAAAGGAGATATAGCTGTTTGTTTATTCACACAACAGGTGTATATTATATGTTTTCCATGTGCCAAGTACTGCTGGATAGCATGATTACAAAGATGAATTACACTTGGTTCCATTCCCTATAGGAATTAACAGTCTACTGAAGCTAGAAGCGGTATAAACAATTACAGTTCAGTTATTTGTAGGCATATAGAAAACAGAAGACATAATGATTAACTTTCTGGAGGTATCAAGAAAGATTTCACCGTTTGACAGTTCCTTAAAAAGTTAAAATAGAACTGCCATATGATCCAGCAATTCCACTCCTAAGTATATACCCAAGAGGCTTGAAAGCAGTGACATAAATAGACATGTGTTCACCAATGTTCTTTGCAGCACTGTTCACAATAGCCAAATGGTGGAAACAACTTCTATGTCCATCAACAGATGAATACCAAAAACCAACTGTCATGGATTGAATTGTGCCCCCTAAAAATATTTGTCAACTTGGCAGGTCATGATTCCCTTGTATGATTGTATGTTGTCTACCATTTTATCATCTGATGTGATTTCCCTATGTGTTGTAAATCTCATCACTATTGTCATGGATTGAATTGTGCCCCCCCAAAATATCTGCCAACTTAACTAGGTCATGATTCCTTTGTATGATTGTCTATCATTTTATCTTCTTGATATGATTTCCTTATGTGTTGTAAATCCTATCACTATGATGTGATAAGTTGGATTAGTGACAGTTGTACTGATGAGGTCTACAAAATTAGACAGTGTCTTAAGGTAATCTCTTTTGAGATATAAAAGAGAGGAGCAAGCAGAGAGACTTGGGGACTTCATACCACTAAGAAAGCAGTGCCAGGAGCAGAGCGTGTCCTTTAGACCCAAGGTTCCTGAGCTGAGATGCTCCCAGACCAAGGGAAGATCGAAGCATCACAAGGACCTTCCTCCAGAGCCGACAGAGAGAAAACCTTCCCCTAGAGTGGACACCCTGAATTTGGACTTGTAGACGACTCGACAGTGAGAGAATAAACTTCTCTTTGTTAAAGCCATCCACTTGTGGTATTTCTGTTATAGCAACACTAGATGACTAAGATGCCAACTCATAGCAACCCTGTAGGACAGAATAGGACTGTCCCATAGAGTTTTCAAGGAGCTCCTTGTGGATTCGAACTGCCGACCTTTTGGTTAGCAGCCATAGCTCTTAACCACTATGCCACCAGGGTTTCCAAACAGATGAATAGAGGTACAAAATATGGTACATGCATACAATGAAATATTACTCAGCCATAAAGAGAAATGAAGTCCTGACACACGGATGAACCTTGAAAACATTGTGCTAAGTGAAATTCAGTCAGTCACAAAAGGACAAATATTGTATGATTTCACTTATATGAAATATTTAAATAGGCAAATGTGTAGAGACCAAATTTTTCGTAGTGTTTACCAGGGGTGGCAGAGAAGGGGAAAGAGGAAGCCATTGTTTAGGAAGCAGTGAGCTTCTGTTTATAGTGAGGGGAAAATTGGCAACGATTGTTGGTGATGGTTGCACGTGATTAAAGTAATTGATATTACTAAATTGTATACTTGAAAAACATTGAATTGGCAAATGTTGTGTTATACATAATTTCACGAAAATGATAAAAAAGAAAAGAAAGTTTTAAAAGAGGGGACTACAGTTAAGCTGGCATTTAAATGGTAAGTAAGACTTGCCAAAAATGGACATGAAGGTGGGGAGGGCCTTACTGAAGGGAACATCCTATGCAAAGGGGCATAATGGAAAGAGTGAAAGTCACACACATAGGGCATATGAAGAAGAAGAGAGAAGAAGTGAAACAGGTTATGGTCAGGTTGTAACAGATCTTGTCTGCCAAACTAACGAGTTTGGATTTATACTATAAACAATTAAAAGTTTAATTTTAGTTCCACAATTATATTGAATCTAAAGTCACAATTTCTTTTAGGGGTAAGACTGGCATCAACACCTCTGATAGGTGATACACCTTCAGCATAGGTAGATGGTATCTGCAAGACAAACAGAAGGGCAAGGATTCAGCACTAGAAAATCTGAGCAGGAAGAACATGGGGCATCATCTAGTCCAACTTCCTCATATTAGAGCTAGGCAACTGAGCTTCAGAGAAAGCAGAGACCTGCCCATCATCCTTGAGAACAATAGAATTCAGCTTCAGCTGGTGGTTAAGAGCACAATCTTTGGATCTATAGTCCTACCGGGATTCAAATCCCAGTTCCACCACTTACTTTGCACATATATGATTTTGACAAGGAACTGAACCTCAATCAGCTCCAGTTTTCTTATCTGTAAAATGGATATAAATAACAGCATTTTTATTATGAGGATTAAAGTAATGACTCACATGAAATTTAGCTACAAGCGTACCTGGCACATGTTAGCTATTATCTTGTTATTCTCAGTGGTTTCCATACATTAACTAATTGCCATTGAGTCAACTCAAACTCATGGCGACCACAACACATGGCAACCCCGACACATGGTGACCCCACGTGTGTCAAAGTAGAGCTGTAATCCACAGAGTTTTCAATGGCTGATTTTTCAAAAGTAGATTGAAAAAAATTTTTTTTTTTTAATTTTTTTTTTTTTTAGATTGACAGGTCCAGCTTCTTGGATTATTTACTCAGCATACGGATTGAATAAGTATAGTAAAAGGATACAACCCTGATGCACACCTTTCCTGATTTTAAACCACACAGTATCCCCTTGTTCTGTTCAAACAACAACTTCTTGGTCTATGTATAGGCTCCTCATGAGCACAATTAAGAGTTCTGGAATTCCCACTCATCACAATGTTATCCACAGTTAGTTATGATCCACACAAATACTTTTGCATAGTCAATGAAACACAGGTAAACATATTTCTGGTATTCTCTGCTTTCAGCCAAGATCCATCTGACATCAGCAATGATATCCTTCATTCCACATCCTCTTCTAAATGCAGCTTGAACTTCTGGCAGTTCCTGGTGATGAATTGCTGCAACCATTTTTGAATTATCTTCAGCAAATTTCTTCCATTTCGTTTAGCTACTCTGTGTTCAGGAACAACTTTCAGAGTCTCTTCTGACATCCATTTTGGTCTTTTCTTTCTTTCTTACCTTTTTAATTTCATTTTTTTTTCTTCGTGTATAATGTCCTTGATGTCATTTCACAATGTGTATGGTCTTCGCTCGTTAGTGTTCAATGTGTCAAACCTATTCTTGAGACGGTCTCTAAATTCAAGTGGGATATACTCAAGGTCATACTTTGGCTCTCGTAGACTTGTTTTAATTTTCTTCAGCTTCAACTTGAACTCGCATATGAGCAACTGATTATCTGTTTCATAGTCAGCCCCTGACCTTGTTCTGACTGATGATATTGAGCTTCTCCATCATCTCTTTCCCCAGATGTAGTCAATTTGATTCCTGTACATTCCACCCAGCAAGGTGTATGTGCATAGCCATCATTTATGTTGTTGAAAAAAAGGTATTTCCAATGAATAAATTGTTGGTCTTGCAAAATTCTATCATGCGATCTCTGGCATCATTTCTATCACCAAGGCCATATTTTCCAACTACTGATCCTTCTTTGTTTCCAACTTTTGCATTCCAATTACCAATAATTACCAATGAATCTTGATCGCATATTTGGTCAATTTTAGACTGCAAAAGTTGGTAAAAATCTTCAATTTCTTCATCTTTGGCATTAGTGGTTGGCACATAAATTTAAATAATATTTGTATTAACTGGTCCTCCTTGTAGGCATATGGATATTACCCTATCACTGACAGCATTGTACTTGAAGATAGATGTTGAAATTTTTTTTTTTTTGACAATGAATATGATACTGTTCCTCTTTGAATTGTTGTTTCCAGCATAGTAGGCCATATGATTGTCCGATTCAATGGCCAATACCATTCCATTTCAGCTCACTAATGCCTAGGATATCTATCTTCAAGTGTTCTACTTCTTTTTAAAAGGCTTTCAATTTTCCTTGATTCATACTTCATGCATTCCATGTTCCAGTTACTAATGAGTGTTTGCAGCTGTTTCTTCTCATTTTGAGTAGTACCACATGAGCAAATGAAGGTCCTGAAAGCTTTACTTTATCCACGTCATTAAGCTAGATACTACTTTGAGGAGGCAGCTCTTCTTTATATGCTGAGCAAATTATCTGAGAAGCTGGACTATATGGAGAACATAGCATTAGGATTGAGGAAGAGGCATTAACAACCTGCAATATGCAGATGACACAAGCTTGACTGCTGAAAGTGAAGAGGACTTAAAGCAATTACTGACAAAGATCAATACAGCCTTCAGTATGAATTACACTTCAACATAAAGAAAACAAAAATCCTCATGAGTGGACCAAGAAGCAACATAATGGTAAATGGAGAAAAGGTTGACGTTGTCAAGGATTTCATTTTACTTGAATCCACAATCAACACCCATTGAAGTAGCACTCAAGAAATCAAACAATGTATTACACTGGGTAAATCTGCTGTAAAAGTCATCTTTAAAGTGTTAAAAAGCAAAGAAGTCACCTTGAGGACTAAGGTGCACCTGACCAAAGCCATAGTATTTTCAATTGCCTCATATACATGCAAAAGATGGACAATGAATAAGGAACACGGAAGAAGAGTTGATGCTTTTGAATTATGTATGGTGTTGGTGAAGAATATTGAATATAACATGGACTGCCAAAAGTATGAACAAATATGTCTTGGAAGAAGTACAGCCAGAATGCTCCTTAGAAGTGAGGATGGTAGACTTCATTTCACTTACTTTGGACATGCTATCAGGAGAAACTAATCGCTAGAGGAGGACGTCATGCTTGGTAAAGAAGAGGGTCAGTGAAAAGAGGAAGATCCTCAATGAGATGGATTGTGACAGTGGTTGCAGCAATGGGCTCAAACATAGCAACGACTGTGAGATGGTGCAAGACCAGGCAGCGTTTTGTTCTGTTGTACATAGGGTCACTATGAGTCAGAACTGACTTGATGGCACCTAACAACAACAGACCGCCAGGCCTTTCTTCCAAGTTAGCAACTAAGCACATTAACTATGTCACCCAGGGACTCCTTTCCATATACCACAGGATAAAATCCAAACTTCTTTTGTTTTCCTGCACAGCCTCTGTACAGGACTGTGCCTGGTTGTCAAGTCTCTTTCTTTGCCACTCTGCCTGTCCCTCCCTACGAAACTGCAGGTTAACCCCAATGTTTCATACCTTCATGCCTTTGGACTGGCTAATTTCTTTGCATGGAATGCATCCCAGCCCACCCCCCTTGCCTGATTTGGTAAACTCCCGCTCATCCATGAAGATTTAGCTTAAACGTTCCTTCTTCTGTGATTCCTTCATCAAACATCTCCCAAGGCAAAACTGATTCCTTCCTCTTCCGCCATGACCAACCCGGACTCACACATTCCTCTCATAGCACACAGCAATTGCAATTAGCTGACTGATCCTGCCTTTTGCCTTTAGATGGCTCTTCTCAATCTCAGCTGCCTATTAGAATCACCTAGGATGATCTTGTTAAATAACAATGCTCAGACCCTGCCTCCTGAGGCTCTGATCTGAGGTAGGGCTCTGGCATCAGTATTTTTAATAGGTCCTCAAGGAATTCTAATGGGCAGCCAAGGATCAGCATCACTGCATTAGACAGTGCTCCAGAAGGCTAGGATTCTGCCTATTTCTGTATTCTGCTATCACCCTCAACAGTGGCTTGTCTCAGAAAGCTCTTAACAAGTGTTGGTTGAACTGGGTGAATGAATAATCCATCCGTCCTCTGATTCTTCCCTCACTTCTTTTCATTTAAAATTT
Organism: Loxodonta africana; assembly: GCF_030014295.1. Classification (NCBI taxonomy): domain Eukaryota; kingdom Metazoa; phylum Chordata; class Mammalia; order Proboscidea; family Elephantidae; genus Loxodonta; species Loxodonta africana. Next base: position 110,274,045 of record NC_087342.1, read on the forward strand.
TCACCTTGCCTCAAATAAAGACCTGGAGCAAACCATCCGGAAAATACCAATTTTGAGGGTCAGAAAACTAGGCTGTTTGAAATCAGCATAATCTGGGGTAAACGTAGAAGAATGTATTTTAAAACAAATATGCAAAAGAAGCTCATTTTTAAAAATTATTTTCTTGTGGTAAATATTTAGGTAACAAAGCATTTGCCCTTGCAACAACCTTCACATGCACAATTCAATGGCGTTAAATGTTTTCATCATATTGCTCAACCATCACCATTAAGGTGTTCCCAAATTTCTCCATTCCCACTAGCAGACGCTCAGTGTCCTAAGCGTTGTGTCTTCCTTTTGCCCTCCCTTGGCTCACCCCTGGTAACCACTAATAAACTCTTATGTCCATAGATTTGTTTGTTCTAGGTATTTCATGTAACAGGTACAAAGGAGCTCATTTTAAATAGCCACTTCCCACCTTCAAATATTTAAAGCAATCTCTTTTCTCCTCCTGAACAGAGGACATGGGAAAGTGTCTCATCAACTTGACCCTTCGCCTATCCCTGCCCTGTGCCTTTTCCCTGGAGGAATTGCAGAAAGGAAATGCAATGTTATATTTATGTTTTTCCAGTGTTTTTTAACCAACAGTTCTTTGGTCAAAATGGAGTATGGGAAGATTTTTGGACCCTTAGTTGCCCCGTCTAGCACCGCGCTCTGGCTCTTCTCAAATAGTGTCCTCAAAAGTCTTTCCCTCTCTTACTTCTTCCTCTGTATAAACGCTAAGATGAAAACAGCTGTTATGGGATGCTTTGCTTGAATGTTTTTCTCAGGATAAAACTACTACATGCTACTTAAGCAAATCTATAAAATACAAGAAGTATTAAAAATAAAAATAATCTGTAATTCTGGCACAAGTGGTTCACAACTACTTAATTTATGTATGTTTTATCACAAATTATATATCTATATAAGGAATATGTTTGTGTGTATATATGCCCTTGTATGCATGAGCATGTATGTTTGTGTGTGTAAGTGCGTGTCTGTGTGTGAGAGGGAGAGAGAATAAAGCATAAGTCGGCGTCTCTTGGTGCGCAGCTCTATCTGTACCCTGTGCCAACTTGCTTCTTTATATCCCCAAAGTGCGAGAAACTCACTCCACAAAGAACTAGGCTGAAGAAGATCTGGAGAATTCAAAGGGGAGGTAGAAGAGGGTTTTCACCTTGCCCACCCACAGGTCTCACCATCATCATCCCCACCTCGCTGTGTCTTGTCCTCTCAGCCTGCCTCTCATTGCACCGCTGGCCTTTATCTTTCCTAGGCACCAGTCTCCCCAAGCCCAGATCTTTCCCAAGCTTCTCCAGGTCTCCTTAGGGGGAGCAATTTAGCTCAGCCTTAGTTCCTTCAAGGTTATAGTCCCACATCTATTCTCAAATCGGGGAGGAAAAGAACCCTCTGTTTTTTAGAATATACCTTCCTAGAAAGCAACAGGGGTTTATTAATACAAAAAAAGAAAGGAAGGAAAGGAAAGAAGTTGTTATACAAATATAAGCAAACATAGTTTTAGAAAATCATTAGGTTATATTACCTATTCAATTTTTTACTCTACTTTTTAACTTAACATTATGTTAGGATAAAAATTTAGATATCTTCTTTTTAATTAGAATAAAAGCTAAAAATTAAAGGAGTGAACTCACAGTGCATAAAAATGGAAACAGCAATCTTCTGGTATTGGTGGAATTTGGAGGGCTAGAGGTTTTCCTATGTAAGAGCACAGGCCTTGTTCAAAACAGACTTTATCAGTGACATGGGTGTGTAAGTAGGGTTATTTTTATGGCCAGTTCCATTTTGGGGGGTAGAATGGGCAAACTCTCCCAACTTACAGTCCTGAAACATAATCCAAGGGTAGCACACCTACAAAGACACAAGGATCTCTTGAACAAAATGCGGATCTACTTTGTACTACAACAGCTTCTAGGTCTTGTTGCAGAACCACCAGTAGGAGGCTGTTTGAGTATTTAGCTACTGGAAGATGAAGACACATAATAAAAAGGTATCCAATGTGAATATAAAACTAAAAAAAGAGGAAAAGTATACTCTTCCCCCAAAATGGCCATTAGAATGGATTCAATTTTAGGCTCTAGAACAGGAGTCAGCAAACCATAGCCAATGGGCCAAACCCAGCCACACTCATTTAAGTATTGTGTATGGCTGTTTTCGCACTACCGGTACAGTTGAATAGCTAAAACAGAGACCACATGGTTTGAAAAGCCTAAAATATTGACTACCTGGCCCTTTATAGAAAAAAGTTTGCTCATCCTTGACCTAGATTAATTCATTCTAGCTTTAGGAACTCCCAGATTTAAGATTGCTATTTTCTTGCTGATAGGGAGGAAATTTTATTTCAGGTGAAAAGGAGAATCCCTATAATTCTAGTGGAGACAGGAGGTTTTATCTTGGCATCTAAGACTTCGGGACTGTTAGGACAGAGTCTGTAAAAGGAAGAGGGAAGAGATTCCTTTCAATCAGATTAGAAATCAGTTTCTTCCAATATCACCCCACTCTCCACACCCATAACCATAGAAGCACCCTTTATCAATTTTCTATGGGGATCAAAGTGGGTTGGATTATTCTAGTGCTAAATTGTTGTCATTGCTGTTGTATGCCATCAAGTCAATTCTGATTCATAGCAATGCCACAGGACAGAGCAGAACTGCCCAATAGGGTTTCCTAGGCTGTGATCTTTACAGGAGCAGGTCACCAGGTCTTTTATCCCAAGAAGCCGCTGGTGGGTTAGAACTGCCAACCTTTTAGTTAGCAACCAAGCAATTAATCAATGTGCAACTAGGGCTCCTTTAGTGCTAAATTAGGGTTCTTCAAAAGGATTGGGCAGCAAAGAAGAGTCTATAAATCACAAAGCTTTCCATGAGGAATTTGTTCTTAAAAAACAATGCAGTATGGCTGTGCAATACTTTGGTTCTGGAACCAGACAGGCATGGGTTGAAGTTTGAATTCCACTAGCTATGTGACCTCCCTAAATAAACCTCAGCTTTCTCTTCTGCAAAGTAGGAATAATACAGTGAAACCTGTTGGAGCCAGAACTCCATGGAATTGCCTTGTTTTTCCGGGCCTCACAAGTTTTCTGCCTTTGACAAGATGCAGTCTTACCACTTTTCTATCACTCGTTTTAGTGTAAAATATTTGAGTTTTCCTTCTCTGACAGGTTCCCACCTCACATGGGTTCTGGCTTTCACAGGTTTTACTGTACTAATAGTAGCCATCTCATAGAGTTGTTATGACACATAGGCTAGATAATACATGCAAATATTTAGCACAATGCTCAATACATTACAAGTCTTCAGTAAATGTTAGCTATTATTATTATGGAGACAATTTCCTGGCTGATTCAGGAACTAGGAGTGCTGTAATTGTCATTTCCTAAAAAAATTTTTTTTTTTTTTTTTTTAAGTAGTAATGAGCCTTGCAGGCTGTAGATTGGCTAATGAAGTATCTTTGGAAATTTTTGATTGAATCTGTGGTAAAAAATATGTATATTTTATGATGAAACTCACCACATGCACTTGTATGTGTGAGTAACTGAAAAAAAGTTCGTAAAATGATACATAATCTTCCTGCATGAAATGCACTTTACACATAATTTTTAAGTGTTGGCCATATCTACTCAATTAAGAGGAAAAGAACACACTGAACAAAAAGCCTGGTATAGAGTTTTTATTTTGAGTCTTCTGACAAAAGAAAAGACGTACATTTTTTATATCGGACAGGAAGGTAATCTACAGGGACAGATTACCCAATAAGCAAGGTACACACAGGCTCACAAAGATGTGGTGGAAAACAGGTGAGATTGTATGCTACAGATTAGTAGGTAAACACAAGTAAGCCCGTGTGTACCTTGCTTACCGTAAGCCCATGTGTACCTTTTTTTACTGGTTTATCTACCCCAACTGCCAGCATTAAAAATAAGTCTTCTGGGACATTGTAGGTTATTTCTTTGAAATGGTAATATCTTAACACAGTTTTAGAATAAAAGTACAAAAAAATTAGAGAATTTATTCTGAAATCTAATTTTAACATTTTCTTTTATAAAATCTGCATAAATGGAGATAAAATTTGGATTTAATATGTAATAGAAAAAGTTCTGTTATTTGCAGATTGTTAAACTATTTTCTATAATTATTTGTGTATATGGCATAGTGGTTAAGAGCTATGGCTGCTAACCAAAAGGTCAGCAGTTCAAATCCACCAGGTGCTCCTTGGAAACTCTATGAGGCAGTTCTACTCTGTAGAATCAACTTGACGGCAACGAGTCTTTTTTTTTTTTTAGTTAGTATAGGTGCTCTGGTGGTACAATGGTTAAGCACTGAGCTGCTAACCAGAAGGTGGGTGGTTTGAACCCACCAGTGGCTCCGAGGGAGACAAAACCTGGTGCTGTGCTCTGGGAAAGATTACAGCCTAGGAAACCCTATGTGGCAGTTTTGCTCTGTCACATAGGGTCGCTGTGAGTTGGAATCAACTCAGCGGCACACAACAACAAAAACAACTAGAAAGTTAAGACCCAACATTTGAAAAACACCATGCGGTGAGGACGTCAAACTGAAGGCCCTGTCCACATGACTGTCTCTTATCTGCAACACAAGTGTTCTTTGCCATTTTGATACCTGTAACAATTCCATTATTATTTGTTTGATGTTGCTATGTCTTACGACCTTAGTGGTTTTTTTAAAGTCAGGATAAAGTTTTACACTTTCTTGGAAAATTTCACAATATTCTAACACAATGATGGGCACAAAGGAGCTCTCAAAAATTGTCTTTAGGTGGAATTGAATCTATTTTTGCAGCAAATCGAAGAGATTGATTGTTCTGTCTTTTGCAGGAAATTTTATAACCCAAACTATAGGAGATACATGCCACAGTTATTGCCTATTGAGATCTAGAAGCCCTCGTGGTGCAGTGGTTAAGAGTTTGGCTGCTAACCTAAAGGTAAGCAGTTTGAATCCACCAGCTGCTCCTTGTAAGCAGCTATGAGATAGAATTGACTCGACAGTAACAGGTTTAACTGAGATCTAAACCAGGATGTGAAAGTTGCTCAGAGAGGAGAAACGGAGCAAAAAAAATATAGGGAAAAAAAAAATCCATTCCTACTAGTTCCTATCTTCACCCACCCCTGCATCATAACCCCTAATGACAATTGTTACTGGGCTGGATAACAATGACCTATCATTAAGTAGTTTAAGATTTTCTGTTATATTAACAGAGACCTTCTCTCCTTTTTCTCTTAACTCTTCTCCCCCTAATGTATGCTTTCGTATTTTCTGAACAACGATTCCCTGCCACTGACAGAACACACTAACAGTCACTGTTTTGCTGAGGTGACTTAGGAGAATTGCAAAACTGTGAAGACCCCAGGGAGAGACTCTCAGTGCAAACACTGGCTCCAGGACCCGACCTGCATTCTGTGCCTCACCAGTGCTTTCAGACCGCCCAATTACTGACAGCTCTTTTTTTTTTTTTCTGAGCCAGGTGAGGCAAATTTAATAGAATTTTGAATCCTGAGACCTCCTTTTGTTTCTGTTTCACACACATTTTCTAATTTTAGTTCCTATAGCTTTTTGAAAGAGCCCCGGTGGCTCAATAGTAGTTAAGCGCTTGGCTGCTATTAAAGGGTTGGTGGCTTGAATCCACCAGCCTGTACTAGTGGCAGTCTGTCTCCATAAAGATTTATAGTCTTGGAAACCCTCTGAGGCAGTTCTACTCTGCCCTGTGGGCTCACTATGAGTCAAAATCGACTTGACAGCAATGGAATTTTTTTTACAACCTGTTGACTTTCTTGCCATTGGATTTTCTAAACAGGCTATAAACACTCATTGTTGGTGTTGTTGCTAGGTGCCGTCGAGTGAGTTCCAACTCATATCGACTCTATGTACGGCGGAACGAAACACTGCCCAGTCCTGCACCATCCTCAGAATCCTTGTATTGGTTGAGCCCGTTGCTGCAGCCACTGTGTCAATCCATCTCAATGAGGGGCTTCCTCTTTTTCACTGACCTTCTGCCTTACCAAGCATGATGTCCTTCTCCAGGGCCTGGTCCTTCCTGATAACATGTCCAAAGTACGTGAGACAAAGTGTTGCCATCCTTACTTCCAAGGTTTAGGGAAATGATATGAGTTTCAAACAAAGCATTTTTTTAATCTTACACTTTAATCTTTACCCTCCAAACTTTATGCCTTAGCTAGTGCTACAGAAAAAAAAAAAAAAAAAAAAAAACCCTCAAAATATTACTGGTATAATACCAAAACCAAACCCATTGTTGTAGAGTCAATTCCCACTCATAGCGACCCTATAGGACAGAGTTGAACTGCCCCATAGAGTTTCCAAGCAGTAGCTGGTGGATTCAAACTGCCAACATTTTGGTTAGCAGCCTAGCTCTTAACTACTGTGCCACCAGTGCTCCTCACTAGTATAATGGTGAATCCTGTTTTCCTTTCTTCTAATTTGCTGTATTTCCCAAATTTTCTTCAATGAATTATGGAGGAATCAGTTAAAAAAAAAAGAAGTTACTTAAGAGAAAATATACTCTTCTCCCTTTTAACATTTCAAGAGCTTGTGCAGGAAAACTCATCAAAGCTGGTATGTTCATAGCAGAGTATCAAAGGCAAGGTCAGGAGAACATGACACTTTTATGTAAAGAAGGGGGCAGTTGTGGTTCAGTGGTAGAATTCTCACCTCCATGCGGGAGACCCAAGTTCAATTCCCAGTCAGTGCACCTCACATGCTGGCCGCACCTGTTTGTCAGTGTAGGTTTGTGAGTTGCTATGATGGTGAACAGGTTTCAGTAGATCTTTCAGATGAAGACGGCCTAAGAAAAAAGGCCTAGAGTTGTACTTTTAAAAACCAGCCAAGGAGAACCCTACGGATCAAAATAGTCAAATCTGCAACCGATCAAGGGAATGGCTCAGAACCCAACTGCATTTCATACCACTGTACATGGAGTTACCATGAGCTGGGGGCTGACTATACAGCAGCTCACAACAATGACAGTAACTAAAAAAAAGGGTCGCCTAGTCTAAGGCCTTCATGCCATTTCGTAGCTGTGTGACGCTAGAAAAGTGACTTACGTAAGTCTCAGTTTTTGTATCAAGGAAATGAAGCTAATAAAAGCACCTTACTCACAGCAGCATTGTGTAGAAATTTTCTTTCATAGGATAATCATGACAAGCCCTTAGCACCCTGACTGCCCAGGGCGAGCACATAATAAACATTAATATTATTATTGCCTAAGGATTCCTCTTCCAAAAGCAGTGCCCCTAATCTTGGAAACAAAAGGGCTTCAACAGCGCAACAGAGGCAAACCACTTCCAGTCTCCCCAAGAATTTCCCACCCATGAGCAGTCAGTCTTGTGAATGGAAACTCTGGCCAGGACTTCCGAGAAGAAGACACAGCCTAGTGAACACCCTGCAACAGATCTTCAAAACCTCCAGATGGAACTGACTGGTTGCTCCTAACAGAGTCCCCAGGGCTGAGGGGTGTTAGCTCACCCCGCCCTTCCTGACAGTCCCTGAAAAGCTCACTGTCAGTGATGGAGTGAAGGCTGAGTGAGGCCTCCCTAAAGATTCCCATGTCATTTCGGAAAAGATCCCCACAGCATGGCCATCAGGAGCAGATAATCTGAGGCAGCCTGAGGAGAATGGGTCTGCAGCTTGTGTTTCAGGACATTACCCAGATTTCCCCAGACTCCACAACTTTGACCCTAAGTCCTAAAACCACAGACTGGGAGCACATGAACTGGGAACAGGGGATCACACGTGTCCTCAGCTCCCAGAGTTTCGTGCCAAGCTTCATATCTGGGAACTCTTTGTGCTCCTAAAGGAGATGTGAGGGCCCCAAGTTCACAAGATCTTTTGAAAAGACAACTTTCCACCTGGGATGCTCAAGGTAGACGACCTACAATGGAGAGGGAGAGACTTTCAGATATCCTTGAGGCCGGCTCTCTTTTTTTGAGTGCCCAGTGCTGTACCTCAATATTTAGAGGGAACCAGAAAGTAAATGGTGAACTCTGGCTACTCTCTCAAGCCCCTAGATTAGGCCTGGAAACCTTTTCAAAATACAGATGTTAGATGCTGATTGTCTAAGCTTTGATCAGAAGAATGGAGCTGCAGACACATGTCATAACATTGCCCTGCCTTTCCCAGTCTCCAAAATTCTGGCCCTGAGCCCTGAAGATACAGGAGGCTGAGAACAGCAAAATAAGGCATTTTGCCTTATGCTTGGTTCCTGTCTCCTACAATTTCCTGTCAAATTTGCAGATATTTTGTATGACAGGCTTCACAAGGCACGCGGTCACATCTCCCCGATGGAGAGGACTCGATTAGTCATCCAGACCACCTTCCTGCCTCATGGGAAACTACACCGCACTCAACAGGTAGACTCATGGCTTTGTGAACCTTGAACTTCCTTAAACATCTTTCAAGGAGTCCTTTTGCAGCACAGTGGTTAAAGTGCTTGTCTGCTAACCAGAAGGTCAACATTTCAAACCCAGCAGACACTCCGCAGGAGAAAGATGTGGCACTCTGCTTCTGTAAAGATTATAGCCTGGGAAACCCTATAGGGCGGTTCTACTCCATTCTATAGGGTCGTGTTGGGTCAGAAACAACACACAACAACAACAACAAGTATCTGTCAGACCCTGTCCAGAAGGAAGCTTATAGATGCCAGGGGTGGACATTCTGATGCAGGGTCAGAAGGGAAATGTTCCTCAGAATTTCCCCAGCTTCTCTCCCATGTGCCTTGAAGGAAGAATCTCTGAGTTGCCCTTAAACAGGGACCTTTAAGAACATGTACACTATTGCCTGTCACATATTACAAACATATTACAGAAACCACAGGGAAAATTACATAATCTTCCACCATCCATTTGTCAGTTCGTCACACTGGTATGGCTTGTGTGTTGTTATGATGCTGGAAGTTATGCCACTGGTCTTTCAATGAAGAGTCACCCATGGTGGACAGGTTTCAGCAGACCTTCCAGACTAAGGTAGACTAGGAATAAGGGCCTGGTGATCTACTTCTGAAAATTAGTAAATGAAAATCCTATGGAGTACAATAGAATATTGTCCAGTATAGTACTGGAAGATGAGCCCTGTAGGTTGGAAGGCAATCGAAATACACAGTGACCACAGCAATGAACTTGAGCATACCAACAATTGTGAAGACGGCAATGAGCAATGTCTTGTTTTGTTATACACAGTCACCATGAGTCAGAAACAACTTAACAGCAACAAACAGCAATTTCAGTATGTCTTTTCCAAGTAATTTTTTTTTAAAAAAATGGACGCAATTATTTGGGTTGTTGTGTTTTCTTTTTGTATAACTAAAGGCAAAAATTTACAAACCCTGTTAAACTATACTGTGTAGATTTTAGCTGCGTGCCAATTTAACTGATTGAGACCACATTAAAATAATTTGGCTTCACATCAACCATCTTTACCAGCTTTATGTCATTCCCAAATTCATAATCAGGACACTTATAATGTCTCTCAAATGTTGATAAAAATAATGAATTGAGGTTGTGGAGGGAAAAAGGGCAAACCAAAGCCACTGTGACATATGTTACCATTTTTCTCCTCAACTGAAAGTTCTTCAGGGTCATATTGCTAATGTATGTTTCAATTTACTTAGGAAATAAGCCATTATATCATTTAAGTCATTGAAAAATTTAAGCTATTTTCACAATGCCTGCTTAGCCAACTTCATTGGATTGAAGAAATATACAAGTAGTTATTTCATTATTAAGAAAAAAAATGAGTCCATGGTATTAAGTTGGAATATTAAAATAATGAAGTATTCAATTTGAGGCTCCCATTTGGGTTACCACCACTTGTCTGTCAGTTTGTCACACTGTGGTGGCTTACATGTTGCTCTGATGCTGAAAACTATGCCACCGATATTTCAGATATCAGCAGGGTCACCCATGGTGAACAGGTTTCAGCAGAGCTTCCAGACTAAGACAGACTAGGAAGAAGGACCTGGCAGGCTACTTCTGAAAAGAGTGGCCAGTGAAAACCTTATGAATAGCAGTGGAACATTGATTAGTGGCTGCAACAACAGGCTAGAACATACCAATGACTGTGAGAATGGCGCAGGACTGGGCAGTGTTTCATTCTGTTGTACACAGAGGTCGCTGTGAGTTGGAACTGACTTGATGGCACCTAATAACAACAACAGCATTTGGGTTTATGACATAATAACTTTCTATCCCTAGATCAAAGATTAGGGCTAACAAGAGAGTTGAAAATCCATAAAATGGAGGTTGACAGTGGCCTAGTGGGAGTCACTACTCAAACCTCAGTAGCGTAGTGACATCGTATAGAAATTACTTGATGATATTCCTGGATTTTTTATGTTTTTTTTTTATTCCTGGATTTTTTATGGTGGCATCAGCACATGAATCACTCTGAGGCTTGACATTAATAGAGTAATAAAAAGAAGCCATTTGAAACAGTGTTTCCCTCTTAAAATGATGTTTCCCACTGAGTATGAGCTAAGGAATTTGTGTAATTGGGTGACTCATTTTGGCATAATTACCAAGGGGGTGGAGGGGAAGCCTCTGCCAGTATATTCATATTCACCTGGTGACTCTTTAAAAAGTGAATTAAATTGAATTTCTTTCCCACTGTGGTTCCTGGGAATTCCTGGATTGTGCAAACAATTAATGCACTTGATGGCTAACTGAAAACTTGGAGGTTTGAATCCACCCAGAGGCACCTTGAAAGAAAGACCTGGCAATCTACTTTCTGAAAAATCGGCAACCGAAAACCCTATGGAGCGCAGTTCTACTCTGACACACATGGGGTCACTGTGAGTCAGAATTAACTCAATGGCAATTGGTTATTTGTTATGGATTCCTAAGGAATCTCTGGGTGGTACAAATGGATAATCCACTTGGCTGCTAATTGAAAAGCTGGAGGTTCAAGTCCACCCAGAAGTGCCTTGGACAAAAGGCTTGGTGATCTACTTCCAAAAACTCAGCTATTGAAAACTCTGTGAAGCATGGTTCTACTTTGAAACACATAGGGTTGCCATGAGTCAGAGACAACTGAGTGGCAACTAGGGGATAGATTCCTGAAGGGTAATCACAATTCCTCAATGTCCCTAAACAATGCCCAGTCCAGTCCACACTTGCCTTCTGTCGTCTCCGTAGAAGAAAATAATGGACTTGTTTGTAGCACAAGACTTGACTTGCTAAGATTGATATGTACCCGTCCTGCTATGGCCAGCCCAGGCCAGTGAGCCTATGAGAAGGCGCTGACCTGACAACAGCAGCAAGAAAGTAGGAAACAGACCTAGGAAGAGGGGCATAGGGCTGGGTGAGGAGCCCACTGCAGGGCAATGACTCTTCTCCCGTCTTGGGTCCACCTGTCTGAGTGCTTCAGAAATACATGGAAACCTCACACCAACATGACCAACCATCCCATTTTGCCTTGGACTGAGAGGTTTCCCGGGACATGGGAGTTTCACTCCTAAAACTGGGACAGTCCCAGGCAAACTGGGATGAGTTGATCACTTTAACCTCATATACATGATAGGACAATGGGATTGTAGGGGGCAATCCAAGTCACTAAATTCCTTTTCTTAATTCTTCCTAAATTCTTTCCCTTAATTATCCCTAAAATTCACTGTAGTAAAAAAAAATATTCATCTGCCATAATGTTGTTTTTCAAAGCACAAAGTATTGCATTTGATCCCTCCCCAAGAAGCCCTGAAGGTGTGCAGGCTGATGGTTTATTATGGACCTTAATGTGGTAGGTGGGAACATAGACTGTGGTGCCAGACTGCATGTGACCTGGAGCCGCTTTCTAAACCTCTCTGGGCTTCAATTTTCTCATTTGTCAAATGGTAAAGAGGAGAATCTACCTCATAAGGAGAGTTAAAAGAGTTATAATATGTTAAGTGCTTAGTATAGGACTTGTCATGTGGTATATAAGCATCTCCTATCGTCTCTCCCTTTGGCAGCCCAGGACGGCACTAGTTTTTTTTTGTATCATCTCTCCCTTTGGCAGCCCAGCAGAGTTTTGCTCCATCTTGGTTAGATATTGCTTGGGGGCACTCTCTATGTGACCACCCTTTCCTAGTTCCCAGCACTGGGCTAGGTTCTAGGAAAACACTGGTGAGTAAGATCAAATTCCTGCTCTAGAGCAATTGGAGCCTAGAGGACAAGATGGACAAATAAACCAGCAACTGCACTGGAGAGAAAGAAGGAGGATATTAGGAATTGAGTTATAAGTGCTATGGGCTGCCTTAGGAGGTAAAACAATGCTGTCTTCAAGGTTAAGAAAGTGACGTCTAGACTGAAACCTGGAGAAGAAGGGGTCGGTCAGGCAAAGAGAGGGAAGCGAGAGCTGGGGGCATGTCAGGAAGTGGAAACAAACACGCCAAGTTACTGTGAAACATTACTATATAAACATCTCCTTATGTATATATACGTGTTGTTGTTGTTGTTGTGTGCCGTAGAGTTGATTCTGACTCATAGCGATCCCATGTAACGGAATAGACCTGGCCCATAGGGTTTCCTAGGCTGTAATCTTTAAGCGAGCAAATCACCAAGTCTTTTCTTCTGCTGAGCCGCATGTGGGTTCTGACTACCAATCTCTTGGTTAGCAACTGAGTACTTGCCCACTGCATCACCAGGGCTTGCCTTCTCTTTCTCTATGTGTGTGTGTGTGTATATATGTGTGTGTGTGTATATGTATCCATAAATATACGTCTATGTATAAATAAGTATATATATATATATATATATAGAAGCCCTAGTGGTGCAGTGGTCAAGCCCTCTGCTGCTATCAGAAAGGTTGTCAGTTCAAGCACACCAGCTGCTCCATGGGAGAAAGATGTGGCAGTCTGCTTCCAAAAAGATTTACAGCCTTGGAAACCCTATAGGGTAGTTCTTCTCTGTCCTATAGGATCACTATGAGTTGGGAACGACTCGATGGCAATAGGTTTGTGTGTGTGTGTATATGTGTATGTATATATATATGCATGTATATGAAACTGGGAGACATCATGCTGCCAAAATGTTAAGTCCCGTACCATGTGAGTTCTACTAATAGACCTAAGATTGTGGTAAAAACTAATAATGTCTCCCCTTCCTCTTTTAAGAATAGGACCCAGCTCCCCTCTGCATTTTAACTAGGCACACAGCCCTCCAGATTCCTTTGTACCAAAGCATGGCCTTGTGACTAAATTTTTGCCAATGAGCCAACTTCCAGAATACATTTTTTAAAGGAATTTGCTTTTCCTCTCCTCACTCCTCCCCTTCCTGCAGTTGGACTGTGTGGACACAGGGTGAACTCATTTCAACCATGCAGATAAGGACAATATCCTAGAAAATAGAAACACAACATGAAGGAAAGAACCTGATCTGTAAGTGGCCTGGTGGAGAACAAACTCCAGCAGCCTTGGATCACTTCTGGACTATTTCGATAAAGTGAAACAAATAAACACTTCTCTTTTTTAAGCTACATTTTAGGGTCTCTGTTACAGCAGAGTCCTTTAGCAGTGCAAATGGTTAATGTGCTCAGCTGCTAACCAAAAGTTTGGTGGTTGGAGTCCACCCAGAGGTGCCTTGTAAGGAAAGCCTGGCAATCTACTTCTGAAAAATCAGCCATCGAAAACCCTATGGAGAGAGGTGAAGCCCATATGGTGGAATAGTCGGATGTTTCCTTTAGTCCCTCTTACAGCAAAGACCTGAAAAAACAAGTGAATCAATTACATATGACAATCTAGGAGCCCTGAACATCAAACACAAAGCTGGGGAGTCAGACTGAGTCAGACGCGGAGGGAGAGACAGTAGAGAAGCAGCAAAGAAGTGCCAGACCTGACCTTACTGGGATCCAGCAAGCTGGATCATTAAGTACAGGAAGTGCCCAGGCTGTGTTTTATCACATTGTAAGGAACCCAGAAGTGGAGGGTCTGCACAAGCCTCAGGGGCCAGGGGGAAGCTGTGCTGGATCTTCAAAAGTTAAGTGCAAGTGTCTAACCTACAGTGAGGGATCAAAATAACCCCTTCCCCTTTGGGGCTTCCATAAGAGAGAAATGCCTCTCTTCTGCTCACCTGCCCCTCCCCCCACTCTGCTCCAGTGCCAGTCAGGCAGTGTTCAGATGTTATCGTGTCCCCTATGCCAGAAGTGGGACCCGCTGCCCCAGAGCCAGTCTTTGGGGAGGAAACAAATAAACAAAAAAAGGAAACTTCCAGCTCCTCTAAGCTGGGAACTCAGGACTAACCACGCCCAAATCAGTCTCATGGCCTAAAAAAATCGCCATGCCCCCTAAGCCAGGAACTCAGGGCAGGCACTGTCCCTTGGCCTAGGCACAGGCAAAAGGGGTCCATGGACTATGCCTTTCATCTCTGCCTAGACCTATGTGAACCCATTCAACAGCATAGGATCTCCTTAGCATAGTACAACACGGTATATACCTGAAGCCTATTTCAACTGCAAGAGCTAAGGAAGAGTGGCAGATTTATGACATTTGACACTACCCTGGCCATTAAGCAGGGTCCTCACCCACCCACATCAGGGGCCTGTAGACTGTTGACTTCACCCATAGTACCTAGCTACCAAAGATAGGGGTCTGAGAATAAGTGGTGCCTCCCAGTCTTTATAGCCAACAGCATTGGGTGCCCAAAGTCTGGCTGCAAAACCTACCCACCTATGCACTCTAGGGTGCAGGAACATGCTTTCCACCTAGGCAGTCAAGGGCAGCCATCAGCCCCCTACCTTGCTCAGCATATAACCCCCTATTGTAGGCAGAAACTGTGCCTGCTCCAATCACTCCTATGTACTTCCTGTCTAGGAAGGTAAGTTTACAGCCTGCACCACACACTCAGTGACCAATGACCTGGACACCTGAGCTGAATCCACACAAGAAAAGTAAATGGACTCCCAGGCTCCTATACCTAGTAGCAGCTCTAACAACCTGGTGACAAGATGTGAGAGCTTCAAAGATGCCAATAATCAAAGTAGCTGACACGACCAGCCTATTTGGGCATATCAAAACAAAACAAAACAAGAAGCTGAGACACAGTAAGCAAACATACAATAAATATAATAACTTATTGGTGGCTCAAAGACAATAATCGATATCGAATTGCATAAAGAGATAGACCATGATGGATACAGCAAGCAACCAAAACAAAGAACCAGGAAACCTCCCAGAGGAAGATAAAATCTTGGAATTACTGGAGGTAAATATCAAAAAATCAGTATACAGAGCTCTTCAAGAGATCAGGAAGGAGATCAGGCAAAACTGAGACCAAGCCAAAGAACACACAGACAAAGAAATACAGTAATTTAGGAAAGCTACACAAGAGGAGAATGAAAAATTTAACAGGTGGCTAGAATTCATAGAGAGATAGCAAATAGAAATTCAGAACATTAACAATAAAATTTCAGAACTAGACAACTCAATAGAAAGTCATAGGAGCAGAATTGAGGCAATGGAAGTCAGAATTAGTGAGACTGAAAATAAAGCACTTGACACCAATTTATTTGAGGAAAATCAAATTAAAGAATTAAAAAAAATAAAGAAAGCTCAAAATTATGTGGGACTATATCAAGAGGAATAACCTACGAGTGACTGGAGTACCAGAAGGGGAGGGAAGGGGATGACAGAAAATACAAAGAGAATTGTTGAAGATTTGTTGGCACAAAATTTCCCTGAGATCATGAAAGATGAGAAGATATCTGTCCAAGAAGCTCATCGAACCCCACGCATGGTAGATCCCAAAAAAAAGTCACCAAGACATATTATAATCAAACTTGCCAAAATCAAAGATAAAGAGAGAAATTTATGAGTGGCTAGGGATAAATGAAAGTCACCTATAAAGAAGAGTCAATAAGACTAAACTCTGACTACTCAAAAGAAACCATGCAGGCAAGAAGGCAATGGAATGACATATAAAGGCTTGAAGGAAAAAAATTGCTAGCCAAGAATTATATATCCAGGAAAACTATCTCACAAATATGATGGCTAAATTAGGGCATTTCCAGATAAACAGAAGTTAAGGGAATTTGTGAAAATCAAGCCAAAATTACAAGATACACTAAAGGGTGTCCTTCAGCTACAGAATCAATAATATCAGATAACAACCCAAGACTAGAACACAGGACAGAACAACCAGATATCAACCCAGATAGAGAAGTCACCCAAATAAGTCAAAGCTAAAACACTGAAAATAGGGAAACAGAAACGTCAATATGTAAAAGATGACAACATTAAAACAAAAAAGAGGGACTAAATAGTGTAGTCATACAACTTTTATATGGAGAGGAAGTTAAGGTGGTATCAAGAAACAGAAGATTAGGTTAAACTTAGAAAAATAGAGGTAAATTTTAAGGTAACCACCAAGGAAAATAACAAATCTACATATCAAAATAAAAAAGAAGACAAACATAAGGACTCAGCAAATACAAAATGAACAATAATGAAAAAGATGAAAAGAAACTACATGAAGGAAAATGACTCAGCACAGAAAATTAAGTGGAAGAAAGAAACTGTCAAAAACATAAACACACACACAAAAATCAAAATGACAGCAATAAACTCATACCTATCAATAATTACACTGAATGTAAATGTACTAAATGTACCAATAAAGAGACAGAGTGGTAAAATGGATAAAAAACCACTATTCATCTATATGCTGCCTACAAGAGACACACCTTAGCCTCAAAGACACAAACTAAAACTCAAAACCTGGAAAAATAAATATCAAGCAAACAACAATTGAAAAAGAGTAGGAGTGGCAATATTAATCTCTGACAAAATAGACTTTAAAGCAAAATCCACCACAAAGGATAAGGAAGGAGCTATATAATAATTAAAGCATCAATACACTGGGAGGACATAACCATAATAAATATATATGTACACAATGGTAGGGCTCCAAAATGCATAAAACAAACTCTAACAGCATTGAAAAGAGAAACAGACAGCTCCACAAAAATAGTAGGAAACTTCAACGCACCACTTTTGGTGAAGGATAGAATATTAGAAAGAAGCTCAATAAAGACACGGAAGATCTAAATGCCGCAATCAATCAGCTTTATCTCATAGACATATACAGAACCCTCTATCCAACAGCAGCCAAGTATATTTTCTTTTCCAATGCACATGGAACACTCTTCAAAATAAAACACATATTAGGCCACAAAGCAAGCCTTAACAGAATCCAAAACATTGAAATATTACAAAGCATCTTTTCTGACCATAAGGCCATAAAAGTAGAAATCGATATCAGAAAAAGCAAGGAAAAAAAATCAAATACATGGAAACTGAACAATACTTTGCTCGAAAACTCTGGGTTATAAATGAAATCAAAGACGGAATAAAGAAATTCATAGAATCAAATCAAAATGAAAAGCCATCTTACCAAAACTTTTGGTACACAGCAAAAGCAGTGCTCAAAGGTCAATTCATAGCAATAAATGCACACATCCAAAAAGACGAAAGGACCAAAATCAAAATGTTAAACCTACAACTTGAACGGCTAGATAGAGAGCAGCAAAAGAAGCCCTTGGGCACCAGAAAAAAGGAAATAATAAAAATTAGGGCAGAAATAAATGAAATATAGAATAGGAAAACAATTCAAAGAGTCAACAAGACCAAAAGCTTGTTCTTTGAAAAGGTCAGCAAAATTGCTAAATTATTGGCCAAACTGACAAAAGAAAAGCAGGAGAGTAAGTAAATAACCTGAATAAGAAACAAGATATGACAACACACCCAACTGAAATTAAAAGAATCATTAACAGAATACTATGAAAAATTGTACTGTAACAAATTTGAAAACCTAGAGGAAATGGACAAATTTCTAGAAACACACTACCTAACTAAACTAACTCAAACTGAGGTAGAAAAACTAAAAAAACCTATAATAAAAGAAGAGGTTAAAAAAAAAAAAAAAACTCCCAACACAAAAAACCTGGCCCTGACAGCTTCACTGGAGAATTCTACCAAATTTTCAGAGAAGAGTTAACACCACTACTACTAAAGGTATTTCAGAGCATAGAAAAGGATGGAATACTTCCAAACTCATTCTATGAAGCCGGCATAACCCTGATACCAAAACCAGGTAAAGACACCACAAAAAAAGAAAATTACAGACCAATTTCCCTCATGAACATAGATGTAAAAATCTTCAACAAAATCCTAACCAATAGAATCCAACAACATATAAAAAGATAATTCATCATGAGCAAGTGGGATTCATACCAAGTATCCAGGGATAGTTCAACATTAGAAAAACAATCAGTGTAATCCATCACATAAATAAAACAAATGATAAGAACCACATGATCTTATCAAGCAATGCAGAAAAGGCATTTGACAAAGTCCAACACCCATTCATGATAAAAACTCTCAGAAAAATAGGAATAGAAGGGAAATTCCTCAAAAATAATAAAGGGCATTTATACAAAGCCAACAGCTAACATCATCCTAAATGGAAAGAGTCTGAAAGCATTCCTCTTGAGAACAGGAACCAGACAAGGATGTTCTTTATCACCACTCTTATTCAACATGGTGCTGGACGTCCTAGCCAGAGCAGTAAGGCAAGGAAAAGAAATAAAGAGCATCCAAATTGGTAAGGAAGAAGAAAAGGTATCTGTATTTGCAGATGATACGATCTTATACACAGAAAACCCCAAAGAATTCAAGAAAAGTACTGGAACTAATGTCAGCTAAGTATCAGGATACAAGAGGAGCATACAAAAATCAGTTGCATTCCTTTACACCAACAAAGAGAACTTTGAAAAGGAAATCACCAAATCAATACCATTTACAATAATCCCCCCAAGAAGATAAAGTACTTAGGAATAAATCTTACCAGAGACATAAAAGACCTATACAAAGAAAACTTCAAGACAAGAAACCACAAGAGACCTACATAAGTGGAAAAACATACCATGGTCATGGATAGGAAGACTCAACATTGAGAAAATGTCAATTCCACGCAAAGCCATCTACAGATGCAATGCAATCCCCATCCAAATTTCAATGACAATTTTTAATGAGATGAAGAAAAAAATCACCAACTTCATATGGAAAGGGAAGAGGCCCCAGATAAGTAAAGCATTACTGAAGAAGAACAAACTGGGCCTCATACTACCTGATTTTAGAACCTATTACACTGCCACGGTAGTCAAAACAGCCTGGTGCTGGTACAACAACAGATATGTAGACCAATGGAACAGAATTGAGGATCCAGATGTGAATCTATCCACCTGTGAGCAGCTGATATTTAACAATGGCCCCAAATCTGTTAAATGGGGGAAAAGACATCCTCTTTAGCAAATGGTGCTGTCATTACTGAATATTCATCTGCAGAAAAATGAAACAAGACCCATACCTCACACCATGTACAAAAACTAACTCAAAATGGATCAAAGACCTAAATACAAAATCTAAAATGATAAAGATCATGAAAGAAAAATAGGGACAACACTAGGAGCCTAACACATGGCATAAACAGAACACAAACCATAGCCAACAATGCATAAACACCAGAAAAGAAACTAGATAACTGGGAGCTCCTAAAAATCAAACACTTATGCTCATCAGAAGACTTCACCAAAAGAGTAAAAAGAAAACTTACAGACTGGGGAAAAAAAATTGGCTACCGCATGTCTGATCAGGGTCTAATCTCTAAAATCTACAAGATACTGCAATACCCCAACAACAGAAAAGACAAATAACCCAATTAAAAATGGGCAAAGGATGTGAACAGACACTTCACCAAAGAAGACATTCAGGCAGCTAACAGATACATGAGGAAATGCTCACGATCATTAGCCATTAGAGAAATGGAAATCAAGACTACAATGAGATACCATCTCATCCCAACAAGGCTACCCAGAACCCAGTGCCGTCAAGCCAACAAGGCTAGCACTAATTGAAAAAGCACAAAACTATAAACATTGGAGAGGTTGTGGAGAGAAAGGGACACTTACGCACTGCTGGTGGGAATGTAAAATGGTACAACCACTTTGGAAATCAATTTGACGCTTCCTTAAAAAGCTAGAAGTAGAAGTATCATACGAGCCAGCAGTCCCACTCCTCGGGATACATGCTAGAGAAATAAGAGCCATCACATCAACAGATATGTGCACACCCATGTTCATTGCAGCACTGTTCACAACGGCAAAAAGATAGAAACAACAAAGATGCCCATCAACAGACGAATGGATAAACAAATTATGGTACATATACATAATGGAATACTACGCAACGATAAAGAACAACAATGAATCTGTGAAACATCTACAGCATAGATGAATCTGGAGAGCATTATGCTGAGTGAAATCAGTCAGCTGTGAGATGACAAACATCACATGAGACCATTCTCATAGGAAGTCAAGAAAAGGTTGAAACACAGAAGAAAACATTCTTTGGTTATTACAAGGATGGGAAGGGAAGGAAAGGCGAATTCACTAACTGGTTAGTAGATAAGAGTCATCTTAGATGAAAGGAAGTACAACACACAATACAGGGGAAGTCAGCACCACTGGACTAAACCAAAAGCTAAGAAGTTTCCTGAACACAATCAAATACTTCGAGGGACAGAGTAGATGGGTTGGGGTCTCAGGACCATGGTTTTGGGGAACATTTAGGTCAACTGGCAAAACAGGTTTTATTAAGAAAATGTTCTGCATCCCACTTTGGTTCCGACCCACTTGGAGCAAAGGAGAATGAAGAACACTGAAGACACAAGGAAAATATTAGCCCAAGAGACAAAAGGGTCTCATAAACCAGAGACTTCATCAGCCTGAGATCAGAAGAACTAGATGGTGCCTGGCTACTACCGATGACCTCCCTGACACAGAACACAACACAGAGTCCCTGAGGGAGCAGGAGAAAAGTGTGGAGCAGAAGTCAAATTCATGTAAGAAGGCTGGACTTAATGGTCTCACTGAAACTAGAGGAACCCCCAAAGCCATGGCCCTTGATGCTCTGTTAACTCAGAACTAAAACCATTCCTGAAGCTCACGCTTCAGACAAAAATTAGACTGGACTATAAAATATATAATAATACTGGTGAAGAGTGTTCTTCTCAGTTCAAGCAGATACACAAGGCCAGATGGACAGCTCCTGTCCATGGGCAGGATGAGAAGATAGGAAGGAACAGAAGCTGGTTGAATAGACACAGGAAACCTGGGGTGGAAAGGGGAAGTGTCATGTCACATTATAGGGGTTGCAACTAGTGTCACATAACAGTATGTGTATAAATTTTTGTATGAGAAATTAACTTGAGCTGTAAACTTTCATCTAAAGCACAAAAAAAACAAAGCTCTATGGAGCACAGCTCTACTATGACACACATGGAGTCTCTGTTAGTCAAAGTCAACTCCATGGCAGTTGGTACTTCTTTATTAATAGAAACTTATCCTATACCATAACTAAGACAAAGATAAAAGTAGAACTGTGATAATCTTGAAAGGGGAAAAAGGAATGAGAGAATAAAAAAGAGGAAAGAAAAAGGGTGAAAGCTGGAAAAGAAGGATAAAACCAAAAAAATCCATTACCATCAAGTCGATTCCAACTCATAGCAACCTTGTAGTACAGAGTGCAGCTGCCCCATAGGGTTTCCAAGGAGCTGGTGGAGGATTTGAAGTGCCAACTGGGAAAGAAGGATAGGACTGAGGAGAAAAGGGAAATGCTGTTTATCTAGCTAAGTTTTCTAGTGCTTAAGTGACTGAGGGTAGCACTGCTTCCAAATAAGAAAACTTAAGTGATTGAGGAAAAAGTGGCCTGAGTCAGTCAAGGTGGCACAAGAGAAAAAGAGGCATGTGCGTGAGCTGGTCCCAGAGTCTGGTCTCCTATCCTACCTGGAATAACTGCCTCCAGTTCTCCAGTGCTGATGGAACACTTGATGATGAGTGCTAATTTGATGTGAGTGTTTCTTGTTGTTAGCTGCTCTCCAGTCAGTTCTGACTCATGGCCACCCATGTACAATAGAATGAAATGTTTCCCGGTCTTGTGCCATTTTCACAATCCTTGGTATGTTTTGTTGGGGCCACTGTGTATTTTGAGCACCTTCCAACCCAGGAAGGGAGGCTTATCTTCCAGCACTATATTGGACAATATTCTGTTGTAATCCGTAGGGTTTCCATTGGCTAATCTTTGGAAGTAGAACACCAGGCAGGCATTTCTTCCTAGTCTGTCTTAGTCTGAAAGCTCTACCGAAATCTCTCCAACATGGACGGCCCTGCTGGCATTTGAAATATCGGTGGCATACTTTCCAGCATCATAGCAACATGCATGTCATCACAATATGACAAACTGACTGCCGGGCGGTGGAAATGGATGCTTACTGTATGCTAAGCGCTTTACATGTGCCAACTTGTTTAATCCTACAGTGACTCTATAGGGCAGGTACTGTTATTATCCTTACTTTACAGTGTAGAAACAGAGAGTGTAAATAATTTGCCCAAGGTTGCCCAAGGTTGCAAGGGAACAAGGAAGCAAAAAAGAAAAAAAAAAAAAAAAAACCCATTGCAGTGGAGTCAATTCTGACTCATAGTGACCCGACGGGACAGAGTAGAACTGCCCCATAAGGTTTCCAAGGAGCAGCTGGTGGGTTCAAACTGCTGACCTTTTGGTTATCTGCCTAATGCTTAACCACTATGCCACCAGGGACCCAAGTGAACAAGATAGGGTTCAAATCCAGCCAAATGTCTCCATGGCCTATGTGTTTAACATTGTACTTCACCTGGGGCTGGAGTCTTAGGGGGAGCCCTGAAGAACACTGAGACTGCTTGGAAGTTTCCAAAGAAAGTTCAAGTTTAATCACGGTGAGGGTAAATTTACAGCCACCTTAAAAAGAACACAGAAGAATTATCTTTTGCACCAGGTGGCCCACTTCACCGACCACAGGTGTTGGGCTCAGAGAAGGCAGCTGGCCCAAGGGCATCCGGGTCATTGTCTCACCAGTGAATAGGCCACGACTGGTGCAAAATTATGAGCTGGCCAATCAGAGTTTTTCCTTTATAAACTTGAACTTGAAAATGTCAAGAGAATATGCAGTTAGCTATAGGAGCTTAAGTTAAAGCGTCTTGATGTTGAGAGGGAGGCTAGAGTAGGCAGGAGCAAGTTGAAGGTAAGAGGAAGCAGAAAGAATGAGAAAGGAGACGAAAGAGTGGAGATATTAAGGTGTCATGGGAAAGGGAATATATAGCCCATAAAAGTGAGGCACAAAGAATTCCACAGGTCAAGTTCAGGCAATTACTATCCATAAAATAAAGGTGTCTTTTCTAGGATAACATGAACAAGTCTTTTTTCTGTGCAACCACAAGATCGAAAAGAGAGAGACCATTATTTATCTAGAGCAGTGTTTCTCAAAATGTGGTATAAGAACCCCAAAGCACCACCAGGTCCTTTTCAGGGGTCCACGGGGTCAAAAAATATTTTCATAATAGTACTAGGACCTTTTTTGCCCTTTTCACTCATTCTCTCACATGCGTACAGAGTATGGGAAGTTTATTGATACAGTTTGAGATTTCACATTGCAAATAACCTTTAGGAAAATACCACTGTCAAGTTTTAGCATACTAAAAAAGAATTATCTGAAAGGCTATTAAAATACTTCTCCCTTTTCCATGTTTCACTTATAATATCTCATCTTGTTATGTTGTTGTTGCTAGTTACCATCAGGTTGATTCCAACTCATGGCGAAAGTAGAACTGTTCCACAGGGTTTTATTGGCTACGATCTTTAGCAGAAGCTGATTGCCAGGCCTGTTTCTTCTGTGGCACCGCTGGCTGGGCTCAAATTGTCAACCTTTGGGTTAGCAATTGAGCACAAACCATTTGTACCTCTAATGTTGTTACGTAAGTTGTTTTTTGCAGTTTTCTGCATTTGTGTTATATTTAACAATAAAAATGTTTTTTAAAAATTTCCCTTTTCCTACTAAATATATGTGTGACGGGCTAGATTTTCAAGCAAAATAATGTATCACAACAGATTGAATGCAGAAGCCGATATAAGAATCCAGTTATTTTCTATTAAGGCAGATGTCAATGCGATTTGCAAAAGTGTAAAGCAATAACATTCTTTTCACTACTTTTTTTGTTTTGTTTGTTTTGGAAAATATATTTAATAAAAATTATGTCATGCTATCAAGAAATAGAAATAGGTTTATTACTGTCATTTTTAATTAAAAATAAGTATTTCTAAATTTTCCCAGCTTTAATTTCTAATAGGGTAAATACTGATAGATAGAGCCCACATGAACAAAAGCTTTTGGGGGCCTTCAATAATTTTTTAAGAATGTATAAACCAAAAAAACCAAACCCGATGCCGGAGGGTCAACTCTGACTCATGACAACCCCATGTGTTACAAGAAGAGCTGAGCTCCATAGGGATTTCTTGGCTTTAATGTTAACTGAAGCAGATCACCAGGTCTTTCTTTCCTGGCACTGCTAGGTGGGTTCAAACCGCCAACCTTTAAGTTAGTAACTTAGCACAAACTTTTTGTACCTACCAGGGACCTTTAAGACTGTATGTTGTTGTTATATGCCATCAAGTTGATTCCAACTCATGCCAACTCTAAATGACAGTGTAGAGCTGCCCCATGGGGTTTCCTAGGCTGTAATCTTCACAGGAGCAGATCTCCAGGTCTTTTTTCCCACGGAGCCACTGGTGGGTTCAAACCTCAGACCTCTCAGTTAGCAGCCGAGGGCTTTACCATTGTGCCACGAGGGCTCCTTTCAAGAGTCTATAACCCTTTGCTGTGGAGTAATTCCGACTCATAGACTCATAGTGACCCAGAGGACAGGATAGAACTGTCCCATAGGGTCCCTAAGGTTGTAATCTTTATGGAAGCAGACTGCCACATCTTTCTCCCGCAAAGCAGCTGGTAGATTTGAACCTCTGATCTTTCGGTTATCAATGGAGTGCTTAACCACTGCACCACCAGGGCCCAGTTAAGTGTGTATAAAACCAAAAAACCAAACCTGTTGCAGTCCAGTCAATTCCAACTCATAGTGACCCCAAAGGACAGAGTGTAGAGGGTTCTTGAAACTTAAAAGTTTGAGAATCACTGCTCTAGTGTTTTTAATCTCCTTTCATCACTTTGCTTCCTTCCAGTCCTCATCATACACTGACCACAATCCCCTGGTGACTGCTTTGCCACTGTTTCATTCTACTGCTTTTCCACCATTTTAACCCATTGTATTCTTAGGTCATGTGCATGGCGCTCTGCGAGGTCTCTATACATCACCTAATCTGGGGACCCTGTTTCTAATCCTCCATTTAATTACAGCCTTAAGTTTGGGCTCTCCAGCTGATTTCATTTAGCAAGAGCTTGTTGACAAATTCAAACGAACTCACTTCATAAGTAAGATTCATGGAGATTGCTGCGTATTGAAATATACTCCCTCCTGTTAAATTATTTCTTTCATCCCAAAGGCTTACTGATTACTCTTCACACCGCCTTTGTGGACACATAATGCTTGGAAATCCCAAAATCTGGCTGCTTAACCACTATTTTTATGACTTTTATTTGCTAGAAATTTATTAAAATTTCAGGTAAGACAGATTTTTAAATTTTTTAGACTTCTGGTAGTCTCTAAAATTGGAGAAATTATCTTTTTCCATTTAAATTCCTTTCTATGATATTTTTAGAAACAATTATAAATGAACTAATTTACAATTACTTAAGACCGTCCTAATCAATGTTGCAAAAAAGGGCATAAGGATTTGATGGTTACCTGATGTCATGGAAGATACATGGATAATTTGCCCAAGAATCTCTTTTCTTAAAAGGTGAAATCTCTCAATAGATAAAATCCTTTTCTTTCTTTTTTCCTGCCTTCCTTTTCTTTTCTTTTTTTTGACCCTGGTTATCCAGATCACTAATAACTCCCTTATTTGGGGTTTTGTATTGTGAATCCTATAGGCTGCAAGATAAACTCATTTAACTTGGCTAAATTCACACATTTAACTTGGAAACTCTGGTGGCGTAGTGGCATCGACTCGATGGCAGTGGGTTAAATCCACACAACAAGATCCAGGCTCAACTTAGATCTCCCCATAAAATACTCCAGGGCTCTTTCCACCTGAGTATGCATTTAGTTAGTGCTCAGAAAATGTTACAAGCAAAAGTCTGGCAGGAGAGAAAATACATATGTTCGTATTGTTGATGTAACTTTCATTTATTAATTTTAACTATAGTGACATTTTACTTTATCAGGCTCTTTGCTCTTTGTTGTTGTCGTGTTGTTAGCTGCTGTCAAGTCGGCCTCTGCCTTGTGGTCATGACAACCCCATGCACATGGGATGAAATGCTGCCCTGTCCTGTGCCATCCCCCTGATCAGTTGCAGATCCGACTGTTGTGATCCACAGGGTTTTCACTGACTGATTTTTGGAAGTATATTACCGGGCCTTTCTTCTTAGCCCATCTTAGTCAGGAAGCTCTGCTGAAACCTGCCTAGCACCATAGCAACACGCAGGTTTCCACAGGTGGTGGCTGCGTATGAGGTGCGTTGGCCAGGAATTGAACTCCAGCCTCCCACATAGAAGGCAGGCATTCTACTACTGAACCACCAATGCCTCAAAGGCTCACAATACACTTAAAATTCACAGCTATCTCCTACACATCCCAATAAGTCAAAGACAATTCACTTTTTACTAACTGGTGTATTAAAATGGTAAATGACAGAGCTAAAGTCAACAACTTTAGTAGTTAAGTTGGGGGGGAGCAGGAGGTCTGTGTGGTCTGCGAGCTGGCTCAATAATAAATCAGACTATTTGGTGAGTAAACATTGGAGTCAAAATTAATATGACCCAGGATCAGAGTTCAAGGTTTATCAGTGGATGTAAACCAAGGTGGTGTGAGAGGCTACCTGAGTTCTCAGAACCAGCATTCTCTTTAATAACAGAATTTGATTTTATCTTAGTAAAATGGAAATATGACCTTGATTAGTAGGATGGGAGAAAGAACTAGCTCTTTGGTTACTCATAGTGTTCACAATCAATGAGAAAAATAAACGAACAAAAATGGGACTAACACCAAAAAGAAAGCTGAAGGAAGGAATTAGGAGTTCTGTCACAGCTCAGAAAAGGTGATTTTTAGGAATCTGGCAACAATTTAATTTGCACAAGTTGAAAGGAAGAAAAGAAAAAGAAGCACATTGCTATAGGCTTAGTAGACAACCTAGGGTGAGCAAAGCCATCATACTCTGTTAACTCAAGTCAGAAGATGCATAGTTCTGAGGACTTCCAAAATGCTTGCCTCAAATCCAATAACTGAAATCACTTTTGAAAAAGCACACAAATATAAATAGAAGGCATTTAAAATCATTAGAGGAATTTTTTAGCTCACCACTAACTGAGCTTCTACAACTCACACAGAAATGGTCAAGAATGGCACAGTACCAACGTGCAAAATAGGTCTGTGAAGGTTAAGGCAGTGTGTCAGCTTGACTGAGCCATGATTCTCAGTGGTTTGGGAGTTATGTAATGATGTAGTTTGGCAGTTATGTAGTGACGTAGTTATCTTCCATTTTGTGATATAATGTAATCATTTCTATGATGTGATCTGATATGATCAGCCAATTAGTTATAAGGTGAGTTTCGTGAGAAGTATGGCCTGCATCCAATATATGTGGATGTTCTGACAAAGCTCTCTGGCTTTTGCTCATTCTGGTTCCTGCATCCAGCTCATCATCATCTGACTTCAGTTCTTGGGACTTGAGCCAGTGGCCTGCCATATTGCGAGCCAATCTTGGGATTCATCGGCCTCTGCAGCTGGTGAGCCAGCAGCCTGTGTTTGACCTGCCAATCTTGACACCTGATACACAAACTAGGGGCTTGCCAGCCTTTACAACCACGTGCGTCATTTCTTTAAGATAAATCTCTTTTTATCCATCCATCCATCCACCCATCCATCCATCCATCCATCCATCCATCCATCCATCCATCCATCCATCCATCCATGCATATACACCTGTATATACGTGTGTGTATATATGGGTATATATATACACATTGGTTTTTCTTCTTTAGAGAGCTCAGCCCATGAACCTAGCCCAAAACAAGGTTCTTGGTGGAAAGTGGCAATGGCAACTACTCAGCCGATAGACTGGACTATTGACATTGATGAAATGGTCCCTGGGAGGGTTTTGGCAGATTTGGTGGGGACCACGCAACACTTGGCGAGGGAGGTCCAGGCTGTTCCCATCATGCCCAGAGGACCTTGGGTTCCTGGGAAAGCCATGTTGAGTGCCCCATTTGCTTTTGCATTTAAGCAGAGTAAACAGGTCACAGAGCAAAATCTTTGGCAAAAAGCCTAGAGCTTGGCCTAGGAAAATAAAGACCTTCACTCTCTAGGATTGCTGTTGAATGAAACAGATGAGAGAAAGTCCTTCTTACCAGATATTATGAGTTCTTTTCCCAAAGCTCTGGGTCGAGGAGCTGCAGGTATCTCTGTGTGGGTGACAAATATTTTTACACACATTAGAGATATTCTTATGCCGAATGTGGATAGCACCCTGCCCTGACCCCTGCCTCCCCTCACACCCCATAGAATGGGATAAAGGATTGCTATGCAGTGCTTTGCAGTTTGGAGAGAATTCTTCCCTTTCACAATGATAATTATTCTGTGTTCAGAGCAGGAATAAGTGTGGCGGGCCTCAGTCACAGGACATAAGCAGCAACAGTCTCCTGTAATTGTCACCTCTGCTTCATTCAGACCTGCAATGACTAAAAAGAAAGAGAAAAGAAAAGAAAAAGTAGGAGAGAAATTCCCAAGGGAGAGGAACTGTCTGCCAGCCCATCTCCCCTTATCCTCATTGCTTGGGGAGACTAAGTCATCACACCTCATTTTTTTATATTTTTTCCTTTGTTTATGATAGTAGATATTGAGAGGCAACTGTGTAGGCATACAGCTGTTCAGATTGTTTGAAGCATTCCTCTAAAGCACTCTGTGCTACCAGAAAAGGCAAAATTGCTGGGAGGTGATATTTTATTTGTATTTAATATATGTAGGGACTGAGGGTGCACATCATTCTTTGCAGCACCAAGCACTTGGCAGATGGTGGAAAAACCTGGACATCCACAACCCTGCTTTAGAGATTGGGGAATGGGCCAGGAACTAATTGCTCAGGGAGTCTCACCAATATTAAAACAGATGAGGGAAGAAGCAAATGAACATCAAGTATAATTGTTTTACAGATAACTTATTGGTTTTTGCTTTCAAACTACAAAAGCAACAAGGTGATTTGCAACAGCTTAAACAATATTGAAATGTGCACTTATAAAATCAAAACTCTCCTCTCATTCCCCTTCATTCCTTCCCACCAGGTAACTATTATTGACAGTTTGGTATGTATTCTATTCGGAGTTCCTGGGCAGTGCAAACAGTTAACTTGTTTGGCTGCTAACTAAGTGGTTGGAGGTTGGAGTCTACTCAGCCTTGGAGGCATCTTGGAAGAAAGGCCTAGCGATCTAATTCCAAAAAATTCTGTGGAACGCGGTTCTTCTCTGACGCATATTCTGACCCCTGAGTTGGAATCTACTCTATGGCAACTGGCTTTAAGTGTTCTATCTACCATGTTTAATCACAGCCAAGTAAACATACACATGCACACTATACTGAAATTTTTTTTTCTCTGTTCCACCACCAATCCATCAGGAAATTTTATCAACAATACTTTTAAAACTCATCCAGAATCTGACTACCTCCACTGTCACCACTCAAGTCAGAGCCACATCTCTCTCCTGGGTTATTATAATAGCCTCCTAAGTGGTCTGCCTGCTGTCTCTGGGATTTTCGAAAATAACAGATCATTCAAGTCGTTTTTCTGTTCAAATCCTCTAAGCATTCCCACTGGCCTCAAAGCAAAAGCCAAAGTTCCTATCCTACCCGCCACCCTCAAGCCCTGCCTCATAGCCTCATTTCCCGCCACCTTCTATTCCTTTCCTTGAGGTTTCTGAGCTGCAGCCTGAGGCCCCTGCTCCTGTTCTCAAACATGCCAGGCACACTGCCTCCAACCAGGGGCCTTTGTAACGGCTGGTCTCCTCCATCTGGAATGTACTTGCACAGATACCCAAATGACTCTTCCCCTTACCCTTCAACTCTTTGATCAAATGTCACCTTCTCAGCATGGCCCACCCAGCAAACCCTATAGAAAATTTAAAACGCTACATCCTATTCTCCATTACTCCGACTCCACTTTATTTTTTTCACAGCAGTCATCACCTTCTAAGGAGCCCTGGTGGCACAGTTGTTAAGCACTAGGCTGCTAACCGAAAGCTCAACTGTTCAAACCCACCAGGCGCTTTGGAGGGAGAAAAACATAGCAGTCTGCTTCTGTGAAGATTATAGCCTTGGAAATCCTGTGGGGCACTTCTATTCTGTCCTTTAGAGTTGCTATGAGTTGGAATCGACTTGACAGCAATGGGTTTTTTAATGGGTTCATCACCTTCCAACATACTATGTAATTAATAAATTTATTGAATTTATTATTTATTGTTCCTCCCTCAACTGGAATATATGTAGTGCTTTTCATCTGTTTGTCAAATATTCCAAAGGCCTAGATCAGTGCCTGCATATAGTACACGTACAATAAATGTTGAATGAATAAAATTATTTTTTGCATAATTATTACAAATTATTGCCTGAATCTCCATACGTGTATGTTCTATAATTCTTTCATTCTTGAGGGAGAACCAAACAAATAAACAAACAAAAAAAGATTTTGACAAAGAAGCAAAGCCTGCCATGTGGAATAGAACAAGAAAATGATAGAAAGCAGGTGGAGAGATCTCAACTATCGTATATATTTAGACAGGGCCTATTTAAAGCATAATCAACCTTTCTCTGAGTGTTGCCTATTATCAGAGGCATCACTGGTGCTCTTGGAATACTGAAAATAAATGATAATAACAGACAGCATAAAAATAAAATATTTGAAAAACAGTTTTGTTCAAACCATATGATTTAAGGAAAGTCACTCAACTCTGTGCAACCTCTTTGAGCTATCTATTTAAAAAGTGGAAGTTACCAATACTCAGGTCTGTCTGCCTAGTACAGATATAAGAAGTAACGGGGCCAAGGGTATTAAGAGAGGGAAAGAAGAGAAATTACTAAAAAGGTTCATGTAGGATCAAAACCCTCTGCCCACCACTGTGCCAATTCTGCCAGCCAAACACCTTTATTTAGAATTCATCTGGTTTATTGTTGTTCCTGTTATAGACTCTCTGGCCCTCTCCATGCTGTTGAGTTGCTAGGGAAACAAAAAAGGGTGGTGGATATGGCAAGGGTGAGGAAGGGATTAGAATACCCAAGCTGCTGAGCAAAGTTTATTTAGGTTATGGGAATTATTGCGATTGCTCTCCTGTCTCTAACGGTCTATAAATATACAAGGAGAGAGTTCATGCCTCTCTCCTTCGTGGAGTTTAAGAGCCTTAAAAGACAATTAGTCTGGCTGTGGTGAGGTGGGGAGAATGGGACTCCTAGCAGGCGTTAAATTGAAACGTCTGAAATTCAACTCAGTTGTTAAACACTTAACTGGTATATGAAAAGTCCTGCCATCCACGCATATTTTTCTTCCTCCCAGCTCTCCCCTTCCCTCAGGAAAGTTCGTGATCTATATAAGACAATCCCACAATTTTTACAGTATCAGCCCCTCTAAAAGAGTCAAAACAAAAACAAAACATTTGCCGTCAAGTCAATTCTGACTCATGGCGACACCGTGTGTGGCAGAGTAGAATTCTGCTCCACAGGGGTCTGGGTCTCAATGACTGATTTTTTGGAAAGTAAATCACCAGGTCTTTCTTCTGAGGCTCTTCTGGGTGGATATGAATTGCTAATGTTTCAGTTAGTAAGCACTTCACCCAGGGACTCCGTACGGATTGGCAATTAAAACTTCTCTTTCACCATTTGGTCCAATACCAGCCCTATGTCTCAAATACTTCCAGATTCAGGATTTCGCCTCTTCCCAAATGTTTCCAAGAGGTGAAGGTGGAAATGAGGAGCAAGAATGGCAAGGGGATCCAATCTACTTTTTACCATGGAAGCTTCCTGTTGAGTGAGATCCCAGTGTGGATGTCTGAGTGGTATCCATATGTAGCAAATTTTGCATTCATTCGTTAATTCATTCAATTCACTCAGCAAATACTAATTAAACACCTACTGTATGTCCCAAGGAGCCCTGGTGGCTAACCAAAAGGCTGGCAGTTTGAATCCACCAGCCGCTCCTTGGAAACAATATGGGGCAGTTTTACTCTGTCCTATAGGGTCGCTATGAGTTGGAATTGACTCGATGGCAATGGCTTTCATTTGGGGTATATGTCCCAAGGAGCCCTGGTGGCACAGTGGTTAAAATGCTTGACTGTCAACCAGAAGATCGGTGATTTGAACCCACCAGCTGCTCCACAGTAGAAAAACGTGGCAGTCTGCTTCTGTAAAGATTTATAGTCTTGGAAACCCTATGGGGCAGTTCTACTCTGTTCTATAGGGTTCTATAGGGCCAGTATGAGTCCGAATCAAGTCAATAGCAACGGGTTTAGTTTTTGGTTGTATATTCCAAAAAGTAGCCCTGGTGTCACAACGGTTAAGCACTTGGCTACTAACCAAAAGTAGGCAGTTTGAACCACCTACCACTCCAAGGGAGAAAAGACCTTACAATATGCTCCCATAAAAATTACAGCCTAGGAAGTGCTAGACTGGAAAGAAAGAAAAGACCAAGATGGATGTCAGAGAAGACTCTGAAACTTGCTCTTGAGCGTTGAGCAGCTAAAGCAAAAGGAAGAATTGATGAAGTAAAAGAACTGAACAGAAGATTTCAAAGGGCCTCTCAAGAAGACAAAGTAAAGTATTATAATGACGTGCAAAGAGCTGGAAATGGAAAACCAAAAGGGAAGAACACACTCAGTGTTTCTCAAGCTGAAAGAACTGAAGAAAAAATTCAAGCCTCGAGTTGCAATAGTGAAGGATTCCATGGGGAAAATATTAAACGACACAGGAAGCATCAAAAGAAGATGGAAGGAATACACAGAGTTATTATGCCAAAAAGAATTAGTCGATATTCAACCATTTCAAGAGGTGGCATATGATCAGGAACCGATGGTACTGAAGGAAGAAGTCCAAGCTGCTCTGAAGGCATTGGTGAAAAACAAGGCTACAGAAATTGATGGAATATCAATTGAGATGTTTCAAAAAACAGATGCAGCGCTGGAGGTGTTCACTCGTCTATGCCAAGAAATATGGAAGACAGCTTCCTGGCCAACTGATTGGAAGAGATCCATATTTATGCCTATTCCCAAGAAAGTTGATCCAACCGAATGTGGAAATTATAGAACAATATCATTAATATCACATGCAAGCGAAATTTTGCAGAAGATCATTCAAAAACAGCTGCAGCAGTATATTGACAGGGAACTGCCAGAAATTCAGGCTGGTTTCAGAAGAGGACTTGGAACCAGGGATATCATTGCTGATGTCAGATGGATCCTGGCTGAAAGCAGAGAATACCAGAAGGATGTTTACCTGTGTTTTATTGACTATGCAAAAGCATTCGACTGTGTGGATCATAACAAACTAAGGATAACACTGCGAAGAATGGGAATTCCAGAACACTTAATTGTGCTCACGCAGAACCTTTACGTAGATCAAGAGGCGGTTGTTTGGACAGAACAAGAGGATATTGATTGGTTTAAAGTCGGGAAAGGTGTGTGTCAGGGTTGTATTCTTTCACCGTACCTATTCAATCTGTATGCTGAACAAATAATACAAGAAGTTGGACTATCCGAAGAAGAACAGGGCATCAGGATCGGAGGAAGACTCATTAACAACCTGAGTTATGCAGATGACACAGCCTTGCTTGCTGAAATTGAAGAGGACCTGAACCACTTACTAAAGAAGATCAAAGACCACAGCCTTCAGTACGGATTACACCTCAACGTAAAGAAAACAAAAATCCTCACAACTGGACCAATGAGCAATATCATGATAAACGGAGAAAAGATTGAAGTTGTCAAGGATTTCATTTTACTTGGATCCACAATCAACAGGCATGGAAGCAGCAGTCAAGAAATCAAAAGACGCGTTGCATTGGGCAAATCTGCTGCAAAAGACCTCTTCAAGGTGTTGAAGAGCAAAGATATCACCCTGAAGACTAAGGTGTGCCTGACCCAAGCCATGGTATTTTCAATCACATCATATGCATGTGAAAGCTGGACAATGAATAAGGAAGACCGAAGAAGAGTTGGCGCTTTTGAATTGTGGTGTTGGCGAAGAATATTGAATATACCATGGACTGCCAAAAGAACAAACAAATCTGTCTTGGAGGAAGTGCGGCCAGAATGCTCCTTAGAGATAAGGATGACGAAACTGTGTCTTACACACTTTGGACATGTTGTCAGGAGGGATCAGTCCCTGGAGAAGCACATTATGCTTGGCAGAGTACAGGGTCAGCGGAAAAGAGGAAGACCCTCAATGAGGTGGATTGACACAGTGGCTGCAACAATGAGCTCAAACATAACGATTGTAAGGATTGTGCAGGACCAGGCAGTGTTTCATTCTGTTGTGCATGGGGTCGCTATGAGTTGGAACCGACTCGACGCACCTAACAACAACAACAACAACAGGAAATGCTATGGGGGCAGTTCTACTCTGTTCTATAGGGTCACTATGAGTCAGTTCTACAGCATACTGCAATGTGTCCAAAAGGTCCCGAAATAAAAAAAAAAAAACCCATTACCATCAAGTTGATTCCGCCTCAGAGTGACTCTATAGGGCAGAGTAGAACCCCCAATAGAGTTTCCAAGGAGCAGATGGTGAATTTGAACTGCCAGCCTTTTGGTTACCAGCCAAACACTTAGCCACTACACCACCAGGGTCCAAAAAGGACCCTAGGTGGCATAAACTGTTTACGCTTGACTATTAACCTAACGGTTGGCAGTTCAAACCCACCTAGTGGCTCTGTGGGTAAAACTCCCAGCAATTTGCTTCCACTAAACTTACAGCCCCCCAAAACCGTATGGAGCTGTTATATTCGGTAACATGTGGGGTTATCACGAGTCGGAATCAACTCTACGGCAACTAACAACAATAGCAAATGTGTCCCAAACTCTGCCACCAAGTTTAATTTCCTTTTTTAAAAATTGTGCCTTAGTTGAAAGTTTACAGCTCAAGGTAGTTTCTCACTCAAAAATTTATCCACATGTTGTTTAGTGACACTGGTTGCAACCCCCAGGATGTAACAGCACTCTCTGCCTTTCCACAAAGGCTTCCCCATGTCCATTCGTCCAGTTCTCCTGTCCCTTCCTGCCTTCTCCTCCTGCTTTAGGGCAAGAGTTGTCCATTTGATCTGGTATGTTTGATTGAGCTCAGAAGCACGTTCTCCACCTGTGTAATTGTTTGTTTTATAGGCCTATCTAATTTTTGTCTGACAAGTGGGCTTCAGGAATGGTTTCAGTTCTGAATTAGTAAGGTGTCCGAGGGCAGTAGTCTAGGGGGTTCCTCTAGTCTCTGTCAGACCAGTAAGTCTGGTCTTTTTCATAAATTTGAATTTTGTTCTACATTTTGCTCCCTCTGTGTCTGGGATCCTCTATTGTGATCCCTGTCAGAGTTGTCTGTGGTGGTAGCCAGGCACCGTCTCGTTCTTCTGGGCTCAGGCTGGTGTGAGACTGGTTCATGTGGTCCTTTAGTCCTTTGGACTAATATTTTCCTTGTGTCTTTAGTTTTCTTCATTCTCCTTTGCTCCAGACAAGATAAGACCAATACATGTGTCTTAGATGGTCGCTTGCAAGGTTAAGGCCCCAGACACTACTCATCAGAGTAGGACGTAGAGCATTTTCTTTAAGAACTGTGTTATGCCAGTTAACCTAGATGTTCCCTGAGACTATGGTCCCCAGCCATCAGTCCCAGCAACTTGATCCTTCAAGGAATTTGGATTGTCGAGGAAACTTCTATGACTTTGTGTTGGTCAAGTTGTGCTGACTTCCCCATATTGTGTGTTGTCTTGCCTTCACCAAAGTTGACACGTGTCTACTACCTAGTTAGTGATCTCCTCTCTCCAACCCTCCCCAACCTTGTAACCATCAAAGAAATTTTTTTTTTCTGTGTGTAAACCTTTTCTTGAGTTCCTATAATAGTGGTCTCATACAAAATTTGTCCTTTTATTTCACTCAGCATAATGCCCTTCAGATTCGTCCATGTTGTAAGATGTTTAGTGGATTCATCATTGTTCTTTTATCGTTGTGTAGTATTCCATTGTGTGTATGTACTACAACTTGTTTATCCATTCATCTGTTGATTGGCACTTAGGTTGTTTCCATCATTTTGCTATTGTGAATAATGCTGCAATGAATATGAGTGTGCATATATCTATTCTTGTGACGGCTCTTATTTCTCTAGGATATATTCCTAGGAGTGGGATTGCTGAATCATGTATTTCTATTTCTAGCTTTTTAAGGAAAAATAGTGGTTGTACCATTTTACATTCCCACCAGCAATGTATAAGAGTTCCAATCTCCCTGTAAGTTCTCCAACATTTGTTGTTTTCTGTTTTTTACATTAGTGCCAGTATTGTCGGGCGAGAGGGTAACTCATTGTAGTGTTGATTTGCATTTTGTTTTGTTTTGTTTTAATGGCTAATGATCTTGAGCATTTCCTCATGTACCTGTCAGCCCCCTGAATGTCTTCTTTAGTGAAGTGTCTGTTCATATCCTTTGCCCATTTTTTAATTGGGTTATTTGTCTTTTTGTGATTGAGGTGTTGCAGAATCTTGTAGATTTTAGAGATTAGACCCTTGTTGGATTATGTTGTAACCAAAATTTTTTTTCCCAGTCTGTAGGTTGTCTTTTTACTCTTTTGGTGAAGTCTTTTGGTGAGCATAAGTGTTTAACTTTTAGGAGCTCCTAGTTATCTAGTTTCTCTTCTGGTGTTTGTGCCTTATTAGTTATGCTTTACATACTATTTGTACCCTGTATTAAAGCCCCTACCATTGTCCCTATTTTTTCTTCTATGATCTTTATCATTTTAAGTTTTATATTTAGGTCCTAGATTCATTTTTGAGTTAGTTTTTGTGTTTGGCGTGGCATATGAATCTTGTTTCATTTTTTTTTAAAGACGGTCATGCAGTTATGCCAGCACCATTTGTTAAAGAAACTATCTTTTTCCCACTTAACAGACTTTGGCCCTTGGTCAAATATCAACTTAATTTATTTTTGTGTCTGCTGAATGTTGTTCTTGAACCATCCAAAGAACCATAGACATAGACCCTGCCCGTAACGGTCATGTAGCCTTATAAAAGAGATGCAGTGCCAACCTGTATAACTACAGCACAATATAAAATTTAATAGTTACATAGAAAAACACAAAGAAATGTCATCTGATAAAGTGGTGCTAGAGAATCTAGAGAATTTCCACCTAACTGGGGGTGAGGTAGAGAGCATGGGTGGTGCAAATGGTTAAGAGCTTGGCTGCTAACAGAAAGGTTGGAGGTTCAAGTCCATCCAGAAGCACCTCTGAAGAAAGGCCTGGCAATCTAGTTTTGAAAAATCACCCATTGAAAACCTTGTGGAGCACAGTTCCATTCTGACACATACAGGGTTGCCATGAGTCAAATTGACTTGATGACAATGGGTTAGTTAGTTTGTTTGGTTTGTTGGTGAGATAAGACATAGAATGAGGACCAAGCCTTATATAGATAACACTTAAACAGTGCTGAAAAGTGGATTCCTTTCTGAACAACAGAAGAGAAAGCAAGAGGAAGGGGAAAGAAAGGGAAAAGAGGATCCCTGCATCTGTGGAAAACCTGCTAGAACCAGAATCAGCTCACAAAAATCTAGAAAAGTGCATGAAGTTGGACCCCACTCCCATGTCCGTTCTCCAGTTTGATGTCAACTGAACCCCCACCCCCCACCCCCACCCCCACCCCCACCCCTACCCCACGTCTCAACTTTTCTGAAGGCAGAAAGTCTGTGAAAGCAGATTACTTCACCTCCCGTGCTCTTTTTCGTGGACTTTTGCTCCCACCCCTTTCCTTTGTCACAGTCAGATAACCTGCTCTCGGGAAATGACTCATACTCAGGTATAAATTACCAGTATTGACATAGCATGTTACCTCTAAGGATATTTTGCAGCTTAACAAGAGACAAGGAGCTTTTATGCAGATAACTAACATTTGATCTCAGACTTCCGGGTGTTGTGGGGAGCTGGGAAAGAATGTTACTAGGAGGGGTAACTCTTTCAGGAATATTCTCTCCATTTGTGAATTTATTTCTTTATCAGTTTATTTCAGGTGTTCCCTCTACCAAAATGTAAGCTCTTTAAGGGTAGCTCTGTCCATCTGGGTTACTTCTACATTCAGTACCCAGAACAGTGCCTATTGTATAGAAGATACTCAGAGACTATTTGTTACCGAACTGTTTAGTGAATGCTGCCTGTTTCTGTGCCCTGTAGCACATATATGATGAACTGAGGAAGAGAAGGGGAGGCAGGAGACTCTGAAACTTAAAAATAAATATAATTTTATTTCACATGAAAAGAACAGTTACAGTCGAGTCGGTTCTGACTCCTGGCAGCCCTGTGTGTGTCAGAGTAGAACTGAGCTCCATAGAATTTTCAATGGCTGATTTTGGGGAAGGAGATCACCAGGACTTTCATCCAAGGAGCCTCTAAGTGGACTCAAATCTCCAACCTTTCAGTTAGCAGCCAAGCACATTAACTGTTCATACCACCAAGGGACTCCTTATTTCACGAGCAATGCATGTTTAATATTTTTAAATATTTAAATGCAGATAAAGAAAAATAAGAAAATAAAAAGCATTCATTATTCTCTCCCCAGAGCTGATTATTGTTAACATAGTGATGTAAACCCATCCAGAATTTTATCTATAGCTTTACTCTTACGTGTATTTTTTAAAAATCACACCATGCATGCTATTTTATAACTTTCTTTTTAAATACAGTACAATACATCATGAACATTGTTTTAGGCTGGGTTCTCTAGAGAAGCAAAAACCAGTAAAGCAAATAAATATATATAGGGAGAGATTTATATCAAGAAAATGGCTCACACAGTTGTAGAGGCTGGAAAGTCCCAGGTCTGTGGGTCAGGCTGGAAGCGTCTACTGACTCACGTAGCCACCAGGACTGGCAATCCCAATATCGGTAAGTCAGACAGCAGAGCTCTGGCTCACAAGCTGCAGAGACTGATGAATCCTAAGACTGGCAGGCAGAACAGCAGGTAAGCTGCTAGCTCAAGTCCCAAGAACCAGAGGTCAGATGAACAAGAGCTAGCTACAGGATTCAGAGCAAGCAAAAGCTTGAGAGCCTTGCCAGAAAGTCCATCTATATTGGATGCAGGCTATCCCCAAGGAAACTCCCTTTCAACTGATTGGCTTCTCACAGAAGATTTCATCATGGAGGTGATCACGTTATATCAGATCTCATGATGGAGGTGATTATACCGTTATATGACTGCCAAACTACATTATAACTGCCAAACCACTGAGAATCATGGCCTAGCCGAGCTGAAACACAACCTTGATGATTACAAACATCTTACCACATCAAAAATATATTCCATGTCGTCTTAAATGACTGTCTAGCTACTAGATATACCAAACCAACCTGTTGCCATCGAGTTGATTCCAACTCATAGTGACCCTGTAAGACAGAGTAGAACTGCCCCATAGGATTTCCAAGGAGTGGCTGGTGGACTTGAACTGCCGACCTTTTGGACAGCAGCCAAGCTCTTAACCACTGTGCCACCAGGCCTCCAAAGATATACCAGATATACAAGCAGGCTTTGTTCTACCAATCCCCTATTGCTGGATATTGGGCTGTTTCCAACTTTTATTGTTAATTATAAAAACACTACAAAGATTGTCATTGTAGCTAAATATTTGTGAAACTTGTTATATCTCTTAAAACATTGGCAATATTTATTGAATGCATTCTCTGTGCCAAGCACTTTACCCAACATTACTTTATTTAATCCTCTCAAAACCCCTATTATTTACAGA
The DNA here is from genome assembly GCF_030014295.1 of Loxodonta africana. Taxonomy (NCBI): domain Eukaryota; kingdom Metazoa; phylum Chordata; class Mammalia; order Proboscidea; family Elephantidae; genus Loxodonta; species Loxodonta africana. The sequence continues at coordinate 110,314,069 of NC_087342.1, forward strand.
CAAGGAAACTGACTTTGGAGACGCTGAGTAACTTGCCCAGATTACCATTAGTCATGTCTTTAATGTTTTTGATACTATTGCCAGGTTGTCTTCTGGAAACATACTTTGAAATGCTATCATCCTGTTACTTCAGGTAAACCCTCCATTAACGGAGAGATTACACAATCTATTTTAGTGAACTGTTCCTATGTTTTATTGACTTATCAACGTCTATTTTCCCTTTATATTTATCCAAAACCTTTGTGAAAGTTTAATCACCTCGTACTACCTGGCAGTGAGGTACCTTTTGACTCACGCTTTGACCTGACTGCACTCTGGAGAAGCATAGGGTAGAGCTCAGAGTCCTAAAACGTAGATTTGAACCTTGATTTCATATCTTTGCCCACAGTGGAGTCCTTGAGCACGTTGGTTAACTTACTCAAGCTCTGGTTTCCATATGAAACAGCAAAAATTTTATCAGCTCAACTCATCTCCTAGGATTGTGAGGATGGGATGAGATAAGGAGAATGACAGCTTCGCAGGCTGGGAAGCGCAATGGCAGTACAAGGTATTATTATTGTTGTCGACACCATCATCATTATCATCATCCTTAAATTCATACCTTGCTCTTTCTTTTTCGAGCCTTTTGTGCCCTTGGACAGAACCAACCTGTTTTTTAATATTATTTCATATGTGAAACAAGCATGTTTTATCTAAATCCACATAGAACAAAAAGAACCATCTTTCACCTGCATCTGTCAGTGGCAAGAAGTCCCCAAGTGGTGAAAAATATTTGCTCTCAGTTACTAACCAAAACCTACCTAACAGCATCATGAAAGAAAGCCCTGGTGATCTGTTACCATAAAGATTACTGCCAAATAAGCCCTGTGGAGCACCTCTAGCCTGTAACATATGGGGTCACCATGAGTCAAAATCGACTCAACAGTAACGGGTTTGTTTTTTGTTTTCTTTTGATCAGTAGCAAGAGTTGGGGAGATTTGATCTCTTAGGCTAGGGACTGAGAGAGCTAAGAGGCGAGACTGAGAGATGTGGGTAGATCCTGAGGAGAGATAGGAAAGACCAGAGTAGGAGACAGCAATCAGAGAGGTGCCCGTCATTGGGAAGCAGGAATATCAGTGCTTTTAAAAGTAAAATCAATTACAAAGATAAAAGATTAGAGGAAATAGAGGTCAGACGGGAGTGAACTGTAGTATTGGGGACACTCAGGGGAGTACCCTGTAAGAAGGAGCAATACACTGAAATTCAGAACAGGCTGACTGAAACCTGGTCATACATCCTAGTCCCTATATTCAGAGGATGATGATTACAGAAGGCGCTAGCAGGGAAACCTAACCAGGCCTGAATAAATCTCTCGGCTTCACTAACAATTAATTTGCACCTCATTTTCCTAATCTTTAGAATGAAGGAGTTAAATCATTACTTAGACCCTTCTTGCCCTGAATTATCAGAGGCATTTCCTATCAAATTCATTTGTCCTCAGGGCTATGAAAATTTCTTGTCCTCTTTCCAAGACACTGGACTTCAAGAATCCTGAAATCTCACCAAGAAAGAACAGAATTGTAGATTAATATAGCACCCAAACCCACTGCTGTCGAGTCGATTACAACTCCTAGCAACCCTATAGGACAGCGTAGAACTGCCCCATAGAGTTTCCAAGGAGCGTCTGGTGGATTTGAACTGCCAACCTCTTGATTAGCAGCCGTAGCACTTAACCACTATGCCACCAGGGTTTCCTAATAATACCCAGTATATGTTATTAAGGATGATGTGGTCCAAAAGGCAGTTTGTGTTTCTGGCAACCACAATACTGCGTAAAGTTAAGGTTTTATAGGAGGTAGCATTAATATTGCCCACAAGGTCTGGGGGTCTTCAGAAAATCCAGTCTGTAGAGAAGTTGAATTTTTAAATCTAATTTCAGCTTGCTAATTAGTCATTCCAAAATGAAAGAAAAAAAGATAATTTAATACAGGCCTTGAAACAAAGCAGAAGATTAAAGTTAGCTTCTCAGTCCGGAAGAATTCTGAATATAGCACACACACACAAAAAAAAAAGCACAAAGAGAAAGGAAAATGGGTAATTGATATTAAGCATGACATGTCAGAAAGAAACTTGAATGATTTCTAAATGGAGCTGTTCTCTCTTCCATCATTTCTTAAAGATGCATTGTTTTCCTCTAAGGAAGGGTAAGAGACTAATGGCTTTTCCTCTTATTTAAATCCGAGAGCTGGATGTCATTTCCCTGCCAAATTATTACTTGGCTTTTAAAAGGCAAAAGGGTTGTTTCTCAGAATGGTTTGAGACTGTAAAAATGCAAATGAAGCTGCCTAATTTACAAAGTTGTTGGGGAGGGGGCGGTGAGCCCTGAGGAGGGAGTCCTGAGATTCAATTGCTAATCTTCCCATTCTGTGAGAGCCACAAAAACTGTTGGGTGCAGGAATCTCAGATTCTTTGCTCTGAAAACTGGGATTTGGTCCCTCTTAAATCTCATCTTGTCAAATTGAAAAGCTCTGTCTTAAATTGTTTAGACATAAAGTTAGGCAATGACTCCTGTAAGGAAATTCAATTCCTGAAACCAAATAAATGAAAAAAAAAAAAATTAAAATCTGATAGGCAGCTGCATGTCTTGTAAATGGCATTTAGGGAAGAAATTTATTGGAAATGATGGGAATGTAATTAAAATTAATGAAGTGGGTAGTCTTGGTTACAGAGGCTGACCTGGGTTTTAGGGAGTTACTCTGAAGATTTTTGTTATGTGAAAATACCCAAGAAGGGACCGAGCTCAGCCAGTCCTTGTTGGAGGCATGTAGGGGAAGATGGCAAGGTCGACTGTGGATCTTCTATTCTGGGAACATTCTGGAAAGGGGTGGCAAGGGTGCTGAGATCAAGTCAGCCCCATAGGGCCTCACTTTGCAGGGATAGAGAGAAGCAAGGAATTGCCCTAGGGTAAAATCAACACAAATTTATAATAAAGCAAGAAGAGAGATTTTATTTGGCATATGTTCCAAGAGGCAAAAGTGCGAAACTGACAAACATGCTGCCAGAGCCATGTCTCCCCAAGTCCAAGGAACGTTGCAGTATCATCAGTATATATTGACATTACAAATGGGTAAAACCGTTAAAAGCTTCACCTTTTCACAGATTGGTTAAAAACTGCTAATTCACTGTGATTCTACATTTTGAATTGTCTTTCTTAATAATCATTAGTATAAGCTTCAGTAACAACAGTCAGAAGGGTCTCCATTAGTCCAACAAATCTTACCATTTACTAAATGCAAGTAGAAAACGATAAGGGTGGAAAATGTGTGGGTTTTTTGTGCTCTAAGTATTTGTTCATGTGAAAGTTTTCCTAAAAGTTATTTTCCAAGATTGTCCCAGCTACTGTTTTTATAACTCAGAGCCCAGTTGATGGGTCCTTGTGAATCCAGCTCCAGCGGGGTCACATTCTTTATACTCAAGGACAGGGAATAATGGCTCCAAATTTAACTCCTAAGTCACTCCCTCCTTTTGATAGGAGATCGGAGATAACATATCGATGGTCAAAACCTGGACTTAGGTTCCTGGATGGCAGCCATGGCAGGCTCTTTAAACTCATGGTGCCGGTTTTACCCAGGATACCATCTGGTTCTTCACCAAGATCTTAAGTAAGAGTGACATTCTCATCAATTGTACTGCAGTTATGAGCAGAGTCAATGTATATCAACATTTTAGCCAGAGCCTGTCTTTTCCCTTTCAAGTGTGTAAGACAACAGAAGATAAGTTTTATTATGCCTAATACTATCAGGATACAGACTAAGAACATTACTATTCCTTGCCATAGTGATCTAGCCCATATACTTATTCCTGATGGTAACCAACCAAACTCCACCTTCTTGGGCTAATAAAAAATCTAAGACTATTTTCTATCTAACACCACCTTGACTAAAGAGGTCAGAGATTGCTGTTGTGTTTCCATCCCATTAGCAACTTTGTCTGCTATTTGTCCTGTAGTGATTGATCCATTCCTTAAAGATTTTTCTAAATCAACTATACCATAAGTAGGAATTAAAGCTCTTAGAAATGACCAACCCCACCCTGAGTGTTGGAACTATGGGTTTTCTTCTGACTCTCATTTTACAATGTGTAAAATTTAACATAACCTTTCCAATACTTAAAAGGGAGACCTAGTGATATAGTGGTTAAAAGCTCAGCTGCTAACTAAAAGGTCAGCAGTTCAAATTCACCAGTTGCTCCTTGGAACTGTTATGGGACAGCACTACTCTGTCCTATAGGGTCGCTAAGAGTTGGAATTAACTTGACAGCATCAGGTTTTTGTTTGTTTGTTTCCAATATTTGCTAGCATAATTACTGTGAATATCTAAAAGCAACCCTAACGTTTCCAAAGTGCATTGCCGACACTTTCACCAGAAATCTAAAGAGATCACCCATGTAAATTCACCATCAGCTAGAAAGGGATCATCTAAACTAGTATAGTTGGATCCACCACACAAAAACATATATACATAAGAAGCACACAAAGTTTGTCCAGAGGAAACAGAGTATAGAAAAATTTACATGTGACAACCAAGTTTCCATTAGAGAATACATAATTAGCAAGATAATACAGGATGGACCCCTCTTGTTGGAGGTCTTTAGTCAATCTATTTAAAACATACTAAGTGTTCTTCTCAAGGGCAAACTGGCCCTCCCTAGTTTACCTTGTAATGGATTGAACTGTGCCACCCAAAAATGTGTTTCAGCCTGGCTAAGCCATGATTCCCAATATTGTGTGATTGTTCACAATTTTGTCATCTGATGTGATTTTCCTTTGTGTTGTAAATTCTACCACTATGTTGTTAATGAGGTGGGATTACTGGCATTATGTTAATGAGGCAAGACTCAAACTACAAGATTAGGTTGTGCCTTAAATCAATCTCTCTTGTGATGTAAAAGAGAGAAGCAAGCAGAGAAACAGGGGGACCTCATACTACCAAGAAAGAAACACCAGAAATATAGTGCGTCCTTTGGACCTGGTGCCCCTGCAACTGAGAAGTCCTCCACCAAGGGAAGGTTGATGACAAAGACCTTCCCCCAGAGCTGACAGAAAGAGAAAGGCTTCCCCTGGAGCTTGTGCCCTGAATTTGGACCTCTAGCCTCCTAGACTGTGAGAGAATAAATTTCTCTGTTAAAGCCATCCACTAGTGGTATTTCTGTTACAGGAGCACTAGATAACTAAGACATCTACCTATTGAGAGTCATGGGTTGCTTTCTCAGAAGCAGAAGTGAAGGCTAAGACAAAACAAAGTCTTAGCCAGACCTCTTGTTCGTCATTTTAGTTAGGCCAATTGCTTCAGTTTTAGGGTGTCTTCACATAAAAAAAAAAAAAAAAATTTTTTTTTTCTTCACATATTCCCTTCTTCTGATCATGAATTTTCATACAAATTCTTTGATCACTATTATAAGTGTATCTTCTTCCACTCACATACTCTGATTCTGTGATTTTAAATTAGCGTAAGTGTAGGTCAAGGCCACATTAGAGGAACTTCTTGGTATCCCAAAAGGCTGACTCAAGGCGTGAGCTTGATCTCCTCTGAGAACCTGATTTCTTCAAGATGTATAATTTTCTACATAGCAAGAGGGTAACAGCTTGATTAAAAACATTAGATGGGCATGTCATACAACATTACTCCAAACATAGCTCTCAATCTGATCTTTGGAGTCAGTTTCCCAAAACAAATTGAATTCTTCAAAACAGCACAACGCCCAGAACAAAATGGTCTTACTAGTTTATCTAGATTGTTGTTTGACTCAAAAGTGGCTTCAGGAAACAGTTTTTCTCTCAAAGCTCAAGGTTCAAAAGGACATCCAAAGGCAATGGACTATGTGGATTACCCCAAACTCCCTGAAAGCCAGAAATCTGGATTCCAGGAGAATTAACAACTCTTTCATCATTCCCTCCTTTGGATCATTATCCTGCTAGAGAATCTTTGATCAAAAATGTTCAATAACGGGCACCATCTGGCTTTTAAGACCCCAGGCACCATACAGTGAACTAGGAGGTAGAACAAAGACGCTAACAATAACATTAGTCCAACTGCCTGAAATAAACAGTGATACCATGGCCCCAAGGTTTTTGAACCAAGGAAACAAATCTCATGAGGTGTTTGTTTATACACAAGCAACACCAGTAATTGCTTTTCCTGTGCCTCAACAGCAGCTACATTCTACAAAACCTCAGATGGCATATTAATATAAACACAGCCACATATATCTATTAAGGCACAAACTGTTCTTTGGGAGACTAACAGGAACTCTAATGCCATTCTACTTTGTAAAATCAGCTTGAACTTCAATACTTCTCTGCTTATAATATTTAAAATTTTGCTACGTTTACCAACAGGAACTTCTAACTAGAGAGTTAAAATATCTAAACTCATTAGTTAAATAATTTAGGAGAAAGGAGGAAAATGGTTCCTGATATCCAGAAAGTAGGACCTTAAAACATCAGCAATATTCCCACATAAAACCCGTAGTAATCCTTTAGTTTACTCAGTCTTGTGTAGTTAATTTCTGCTCCACGTGATTCTGGATCAGCCACAGTCTGTGAACCTGTCAGTTTCTAAATAAGAGTTCTGGAAATCTTGATTCAGTCTAGTCACAGTCGTTTTCACAAGTCCAATACAGTCCATACCCTTCAGGAATGAAGGCTTGGGTCATCCCACCAGGCTTGCTGAGGGCAAAGGGAATACGGAATGAGTGATGGAAGAAGGTAGTTCTAAATACCAGTTATGACCACGTGACCAGTTGCAGAAAAGAGGACTGTAATTGTTGAGTATTCCTGCTTTGTATGTGCATATCAAATATTTTTGTTTTCTTCATTTATAAAATATAAGATGTAAACAGGGCTAGTGCATTTGCAGTTCTATGTGTGTTCGTTGTACCATTTTAGGTGCAAGTATGACTTTATAATTGTCTTTGTTGAAAGATTATATGTGGTTTAAGGAGATGTGTACAGATGCCAAGTTGACAAGGGCTGGACTGTGATGGTTAAGGTTGTGTGTCAACTCGGCTGGGCTGTGATTCTCAGTAGTTTGAGAGTTACGATATAGTTTGGCAGTCATATGATGTTATGATCTCTTCTATGATGAGATTTGATATACTGTGATCATCTCCACGATGGGATTTGCTGTGAGTAGCCAATCAGTTGAGAGGGAGTTTCCTTGGGCATGTGGCTTGCATTGAGTATAAGTGAACATTCTGGCAAGGTTCAGGGCTTTTTTTCACTCTGGATCCTGCAGCTGGCTTCTGTTAGTCTGACCTCCGGTTCGTGGACTTGAGCTAACAGCTTACCTGTGGTCTTGCCTGCTGATCTTGGGATTTGTCAACCTTTGCAGCCTGTGAGCAAGAGAGCTGCTGATCTTGGGTTTGCCAGCCCCTGTGTCTACGTGAATCAGGAAAAGCCTTTAGCCTGACCTACGAATTTGGGACATTCCAGCCTCTACAACTGTGTGGGCCATTTCCTTGATATAAATCTCCTTATACAGGTATTTATTTGCTTTACTGGTTTTACTTCTCTAGAGAACACAGCCTAAGACACTTACTAATCTGTAATGAACAATTTCACCTGGTTTTCACCACATTGGATCTGGTAAATTGAGGCCTTTGAATGATGGTGTTGGCGAAGAATATCTTGGTTAACTCTATCTTTGTAAGGTTTTGGTACAATGTTACTTTGGCTTTCTAAAAATAATATGAAAACTTTGTATATTTCTCAATTCTCTAGAACAGTTAAAATAGCACTGGAATTATCTGTTACTTAAACGTTTGAAATAATTTGCCCATGAGGCAATTTATCTGACATTTTTAACAGCGGCCAGTTGGCATAGGAGTCAGGGAGGTGGGCGGATAGACTGCTTTTGTGGATGTTGGTTTGTTTAACATCTCTTTATATTGTCTGAAGTTAATTTCGTTAATTTATAATTTCTTAGAAAATTATCCTCTCATCCAAGTTTCCAAGTTCATTTGCATATAGCTTTGTAAAGTGTCATTTAATAATGCTTTAAATATCCTCAGAATCTGTAGTTATTTCTAATTCTGCATTTGTAATTATATATGAGAAGAGGTAGTTTTTCTTTTTGTTTTCTAGATGGGGTTAGCATGTGGTTAAGAATGTAATGGACTCTGTCATAAAAATTCCTGGATTCAGATCCCGTTTCAATTACCATTTGTCCTCGCTGCCTTCATCCGTAAATGAGTGTCTCCATCAGGGCAGATTAGGTTATGCTGTGGGAATACACAACATCAAAATCTCAATGACTTGCAGCTCCCTCATGTTGTGTGTTCATTTTCAGTTGACTATATGTCTGCTCCATGTCATCTTCTCTCCAGGATCCTGGCTGACAGAGCAGTCTCTATCTGGAACATTGCCTGACTCTTCTTGTTGTTGTGTGCTGTCCAGTAGATTCCGACTCCTAGCAACCCTATATGACAGAGTAGAACTGTCCCATAAGGTTTTCTAGGCTGTAATTCCTCAGGAGCAGATTTACAGGTCTTTTCTTCCAAGGAACCGCTGGTGGGTTTGAACTATTGACCTTTCAGTTAGCAGCCAATTGCTTAACCATCGCACCACCAGGGCTCCTTGCCTGACTCTTAGCGAAGGGAAAGCTAAAGGGCATAGAGAATCATATGCTGGGTCTTAAAGCTTCTGCTCAAAAGTGATACACATCACTTCTGCTCAGATTTCACTGGCCAAAGCAAGTCTACTAGCCTATCTCAATGAGACAAATAAATATAATCCTCCCCAAAGAGGGACAGTGAATATCTTGAAAAATTATATGGTCCTGCAGGAAGGGATGATATTAAAAACGTTGTGAGGATAAAATAGAATTCACCTAACTTCCTGTGCACAGTACTTAGCCATAGTAAGGGCTTACTAAATTATTTCATTAATCCAACAAATGTTATTGAACACCTGCTATGATAGTCTACTTCTGTAAAGATTTATAGCCTTGGAAGTCCCATGGGGCAGTTCTACTCTGTCCTATAGGGTAGCTATGAGTCAGAATTCATTCAATGGCAACGGTTTGTTTTGTTTTGTTTTGGTGCTAAGCACCATGGATATAACGTAATTGCCAGGGTTCTTCACAGCAAGCTGGTTTGCTATGGTTTGATTTGTGTCCCCCCAAAAGATATATTTAACTCCTAACCTCCAGAACATGTGAATGTGACCTTATTTGGAAATAGCACCTTTGCAGAGCTCATTAGTTAAGTCAACATGAGGTCGTACTGAAGAAGGGTGAGCCGTTTTCTCTTTTTGACTGGTACCCTTATAAGAAAACACAGAGAGAGACACAGGGAAGAACACCACGTGACGATAGAGGCAGAGATTGGAATTATGCCACCAGGAGTCAAGGAATGCCTGTAGCTATCAGAAGCTGGGAGAGACATGGAAAGATCTTCCCCTAGGGCCACTGGGGAGAGCATGGTCCTGCTGACACCCTGACTTGGGATTTCTAGCCACCAGAACTGTGAGACAACAGATTTCTGTGTTTTAAGCCACCCGGTTTGTGGTAATTCATTACAGCAGCCCAAGAAAATTAATACACCATTCTAGCTAACTTAATAAGCAGAATTAAAAAGTCGATGTATATTAGGTAGCTCCCAGCATCTGTGGGAGGCCAAAGAATCTGGTTTGGAGACTATGAATCCAGGAATATTTCCCAATCAAACCGCAGGCTTACTCCAGGGTAAAACCCACTGCCCCTACATGGGGAATGAACACCACAGATTGACCCAAAGTGCTGGAATCTTTGCCACTCCTGGCCTCTAAAAGCTGGATGCCTTCACCACCATCCTTGCCAAAAGCTGGATTCCTCACAGCACCTGCTTCTTCACAGAGTCACTTCTGAACCAGAGCCTCGCACCGGCCGATCTGAGCCTGGGCAACTTCTTTAACTCTTGCCACAAGGGGAGATAGAAAGTGAGTTCAGGGTTTTTTCTTGAAGAGGCAGAGCTCATAATGAAGAGTAGTGACCAAATTTCTCAAGGCTGTTCAAAGACACTGGATGACCACAATGCACAGTAAATGTTTACTATACAGGTATAAGGAATATAGTAAACACGGACTTTGCCCTCATGGAGCCTATATTTTGGTTAGAATACTGATATTAGTCAAAATTTAATCAAATTTTATGTTTGCTTACCGTGTCCTAGCTTCCTGTTTTGTTTCATTTTGATATGCCCAAATAGACCGCTCAAGTGAGCTAGTTTGATGATTGGCACCTTTAAAGCGCTAATATCCTGTCACAGGTGGTTAAAGAGCTGTTACTAGGTATATGAGCCCAGTAGTCTGTTTATGTTTCTGGTATGGATTCAGCTCAAGTGTCCAGGTAATCAGTCACCAAATGTGTGGTACAGACTCTCACCTACAGTCTTAGATGAGCAGGGGTGATTGGTGTAGGCACAGGTATCTGGCTGCAGTAGGGGGTCTTGCATTGAGCAAGGCAGGGTACTGACAACTGCCCTGAGTGTCTGTGAGGAAAGTGTGTCCCTGTTCTCTAGGCCACGTATACGGGTGAATTTTGCAGATGAACTATGGGCACCTAATGCTGTTGACTGTAAAGACTGTCAGGCACCACTTATATTTGGATCCCTGTCAAGGGTGGCTAGGTGGCATGGGTGAAGCAACCAGTCCTCAGGTCCCTGATGTGGGTAGGTGAGGACCCTACTTAATAGGCAGAGTAATGTCAAACATCATGAATCTACCTCTCCACCATATACCTGAAACAGTTGAAGTTAAACTTCAGGTATATAGCCTGTTGTACTGTGCTAATAAGGGCCTACACTGTTGAAATGGCCCCACACAGGTCTATGCAAGGGTGAAAGGCAATCAAAGTCCATGGACCACTTACGCCTGCGCCTAGGCAAAGGAGCTGTTTCTGCCCTGAGTTCCCAGTTTACGGGAGCTGGCGGATTATTTCTTCCCCCTTGTTTGTTAATTTGTTCCTTCTTCAAGGCTGGGAGGATGGCTCAGGACGTGCACCAGGTCCTGCTTCCAGCCCAGGGAAAGGGACTATCACTGAAGCTGGCTTAGGACCTGGTGCAGAGCAGGGGGCGGTCAGTTAAATGGGACAGAGTTTTTTCCAAAGGGGTTTTTTTTTGGTCCACACGGTAGATTAAATGCAAGTACTTATCTTTTGCCAAGAGGGCCATTTTAGCTGATTCTGGAGGCATGAGTGAACTCTCCACCACTTGGCTTTTCCCAATGTGGAAAATGCATCCCAGATGCCACTGCTTGCCTCAGTGCGCTTGCACTAGCGGACCCAGCCTGCGGAGTGCCGGTTTCCGCTGGGTCAGGCTTGGCAACTCCTCCCTGCTTCTGAACTGTCTCTCTCTCTCCCTGCCACTCAGTCTGATTCCTCAGCTTTGCCTTTGATGTTCAGGGCTCCTAGATTGTCATATATAATCGATTCACTTGTTTTTTCAAGTCTTTGCTGTAAGAGGGACCACTGGAAGTATCTGACTACTCCACCGTCTTGGCCCCAACCCCTCTGGGTGGACTTGAAATGACAACCTTTTGGTTAGCAGCCGAGCGTGTTTACTGTTTGTACCACTCAGCAACTCCAAAGTATCTCACGCTTGGTGCTATTAACACAAATGTCGAAACTGAAGCCCAGCAAAGCAAAGTGAATTGCCCAAAGTCATACAGGAAATAAGGAATAGGAATAATCTTTAACTCATGTTCTTTGGTTCAAAGCCCACGGTCTTTCTGTTACGTTATGTATCCAGCAGCCGGTTGGGGGAACAAGGCATCAAGCCAGTGGTTCTCCCAGTCTGGTCCTCAGGCCAGCAACATCAGCATCACCTGGAAGGTGGTTAGAAATGCAAATTCTGGGACCCCACCCCAGGCCTACAAAATCAGAAACTCTAAGGACAGAGACCAGCAACCTGTATTTTAAGAAGTCCTCCTGGTGAATCAAATGTACACCAAAGTTTGAGAGCCAATGCACAAGGCTGATTGTTTTTAAGGGTGTTTAATGGAAGATCTCGAAACCAATTGATAATATTCTCCTGGCATCTCTTCTCCTTCAAACATAAAAAACAGTCTCAGAAGTGCCTCTTAGGAAGGACTTCATGTTGCTTCCATGAGTCAGCTGTCGGTGGCTGCACTGCAGCTATTGTTCCATTCACAGATGTTGTTGCATTGATTTAAAATAGCCCAACAGAATCCTACCCAAAGGCCATGAGCAACAACATGTGTATTCTCCACTCCCCTGGGGAACAGAAAGCACAGGAGGAATATAAAGAGAATGTAGACAAACTGGGGAATGGCTCTAGGGCTCAAAAGAGGCTTCCCACCATCCTTAAAAAAGGAGATCTAGTCTGACGGGCCCCTGACAGGGCATGGCCACCCTTAGGGGAGCATGAATCAAGTGCTTGCTCATGCATTTCTTAACAGTTTTAATAGGTGAAAACTTGACAGGTGACCCCTTGACACACATGAGGTCACCATGAATCTGAGTTGATTACGTGGCAACTGGATTAATATATATATAACAAACCACTTTCCATTTCGACATTTTTTACATGAAAACTTCAGTGACATTAATTACGCTCATCATATTGTGCAACCTTCACCGCTGTTTCAAAAACACCCTTAACAGAAGCTCAGTGCCCCCTAAGCAAAGCACCCTCTTTCCCTCTCCCCCCCTCCCCAATAATAAACTCTGGTCTCTATACATTTGCTTATTTTGATATTTCTTATAGGTGGGATCAGACAATATTTGTTGTGACTGACATTTCGCTCAGCAGAACATTTTAAAGGTTCAGCCATGTTGTAGCATGTATCAGGACTTCATTTCTCTTTCTGGCTGAGTAATATTCCACTGTATGTACAGGCCACTTTTTGTTTATCCACTCATCTGACGCTGCCTTTTTTTAACATGGGCTAGTGGAGCTTCCTTTTTTCTGTCCACCTCCTCTGCCTCAGTGATTACCTTCATCTGCCCGGGCCCCATAGAAGTTCAAGGTTTCCCCAAAGCACCCAGTTAATGTGCCCTGAGAGAGCCTGAGACCTGGGAATTACAGTGTTAGGTCACAGTGTCTCTTTGTCATTTGTTCATGTGTCATATGTCAACTTGGTGCCAAGACAGAGCCCAGAACTGAGGGACAGTGGTAACACCAACCACACAAACGACTTTGAATTCAAATCCTAAAGCACAATTATAGCAATTTTCAAATTTCCAAACAGGCCACTTGGAAGTTTAGGGTGTTGGTGAGAGGGAAAAATTAGGTTAGGTAGGAATCAAAAGCCATCAATGGCTTCAATCAACTATGACAGGAGAGAAAGAAATGCTCAGTTATGGCCACGGGAACTGTACTTGTTCCTTGGTTCACTGCAGAGCCAGGCCAGCTTGTGAAATCTCAGTAGCCTCTTTACTGTTTTGGTAACAAAAGAAAAAGTGAGAAGAAAAATATATTTGCTTTTTACTTAGCAGGCACTATAGGTGGTGCTGGGTGTTTCTTTTCCTGGTGAAAAGTTCTTTTTGCCAGGTGCTAGTTATATAGGAATGGCTTGATTCTAAATGAACAGTTTTCTATAACAAGGCTTACGTAACGAAGCTCTATTTGTGGATTATACGGCAATGTTTACATAAAGAATGGAAGTGCAGACTAGGCTGAAGCTAAAAAGCAAACTGAATTATTTAGTTTGATCATGTGGCTGCCTCTGCTTGCTCTTAGTGTAGCTCACCAGCCTCTCGCAGAAGAAAATTAACGCTGGGGTTGAACAAATCCCATCACCATGACTCAACATCGACATTCCCAGTCGGTGGGGGTGCAGAGGCACTGTGCCACGTTTAGCGGTTTCTGCAGCCCACAGCCATATCTGGGGCCCCTTCCTCCCGGTCATGTGTCCCCCTCACTGCCAGATTAAACCTCTCCCTCATATGAATATAAACTGAAGACTTATACACGTGTAGTGAACGTTTGTCATTTTTTTCAACATCCCAGAACTTTCCACACTCTGTGACTGGGAAATTCCTCACTCACTCAACTATAGACGCCAGAAATAATTTCCTAGACTCCCTGCCGCCAGGGCCTGGCAAGTGATTTAGATTTGGCCATCAGACCCACCTGCTTTAGATTTTGCTTTGGAAGCCAGTAGCAGGAAGGAGCAGGTACAATGCAGGTTCCATTTTGGCAAGGACGTCGGCAGTCAGGTCCACTTCCCAAAGGCAATAGTGTTGGGGGTGCCAGCAGTAACACCCAGTGCGCCAGCACAGAGAATGGGGGCAGTGTTGTTGCCACCAGAGCAGATCTTCTATCCAGTTTTAGGCATCTCTGACTGTATAGCCTCTAAGCTTAATTTCTCTATACCTGATGAAGGCTCTGTAGGCTATCCATTCTCCGATAAATTCCTTTTCAGCCTCAACAGGTCCAAACAGGACTCTGTTGCCTACAACCGAGAAACCTGACTTGTATAACACGCACTGCCTCATTCAATCTTCAAAACATCCCTGGAGGGTGTGTACTGCTAACTTTATTTCACAAGTGGGAAAACAGAATCTTAGCAGTCACGTAGCCTAAAACTGCTTTTTTATGCAAATAACGCACATCTTCTGCATTTGTTTGCCTACCACTCTCTCCCTTCCCCCCCCCACCAGGTATTTTCATAAGCGCCACTATGCTAAATTTTTTTTTACATGTTGCTGTAAATAAAATGGGCATAGTGCTTGTACAAAATTACCTAGCAGGGGGAGGGAGCGATTGACAAACAAACGCATAAGGTGCGAGTTATTTGAATAATAATAATACGGTAAATAGGAAAGCAGATATATCGTATCTTCTTTTATTTACATAAACTGTGACCCATAGGACACTACCTATCTTCATAGTGAACTTGGAATTGTATTCCTCTTTGATTAATTTTTCTACTTAAAATGTTCAATTCTTAAGTATTATTCTCTAATTTCTTTAGGTACTTGTGTCTTATCGCTTAGTGTGTGAACTTTTAGCTGCTGGGGCTCTATATAGTAGATATGTTGTATCCCTTACAGCCAACTTTTTTCACATTCCCCTCTTAACATTTTTGTACAATTAGCTTCTGGTTAAAATGAAAGCATTAAAGGTATCATTGTGTAATCATTGTGTGTGTGTCTCAAAATCAGCATGCAGCTTGTGAAAATCCTTGGAAGGAAGAGTATGTTGTTGCCAGGTGCTCGGTCTTCATCTCACCTGTGGTGGGATGCTTAAGGGCATCAATTCTCTGTTAGCACCTGAGAGCTTGATACGAACTATCCCTGCCCCTTCATGTATACTTGTAGGCAGTCTCCCTGAGTCACTCAAGCTTTCTAGCCCCCGAAGAAGCTCAGATGAAAACCTGTGACTCCCCTCTAAACTCTTCTTGAGTCCATTTCTTTTAACCTTCTTCCTGTCAGCCCTGGGACAATCGGCCTTGTGAAGGAGGAGGATAGAGGCTACTCCAAGCCCTGCAGAGAGACTGAAGACAAGAAGGTGTGTCTACACTGGCATTCCAGGTGGAGTTGACAGTGGGAGCTAATTGCCTAACGTGAGCCCTGTGTTCTAGTTCGAGCGTATCACCAGCCACAGGCCATTGACACTGCCCTTACAGAGAATGAGGCTGTAAATTTTATGATGTAGAGGGTGTGCTCGACTTTCTAGGCTTCCCTACCTCCATCTATTTTCTTTTTCCATCTCAGCTCTATGGAAATTTGGGGGATCTTTGCTCCCCAGACTTCAACAACTTCTCAGAATCCTTTACAGTTTAAGATTCTCTCTCTGGAATCTTCCCTACTGGTGAACACGGGGCAAGAACTAGGAATGAGACCTCCACCTGGGAATGACAGTACAGAAAGTTGTAGTATCTTTAATCAGCTTCCATCACACAGAGTCCCTGAGTGGTACAAAGGGTTAATGTACTCAGCTGCTAGCTGAAAGGTTGGAGGTCTTGGAGATTCTAGTCCACCCTGAAGTGCCTTGGAAGAAAGGACTGTCTACTTCTGAAAGGTCACCCATACAAAACTCTATGGAGCACATACTCTGATACCCATGGGGTCACCATGAATCAGAATCTACTTTATGGCAACTGTTTTTTAATCACTTAGACGTCATGCCATCATCACTATTGATTCATTCTTTATAACATCATTCTTTATAGCATCCATAAAAAGAGAGGTGGAAAACACACCACTGACATTTCCAAGCACTCACTATCTGCCGGGCACTGTAACATATGGTTTTTCACTTAAACCTCATGATAACTCTATGATTATCATCTCTTTTGTTTTGATTTTACAAGTTAAGAAGTTTGAGCCAATGAGAGAACTAGTAATTGAAGCTATATAGCTAATATCTAGCAGAAATAAGATTTGAACCCAGAATTTTTGATCCCAAAGTGCTTTACCCCATACCAGAATAAAACAAAACCTATGGACAATGCCTGCCTTCTCAGAGGTCACACAGCTTAACAAAATTTGCATAAACAGAGATTTTATCTTGTAAAGTCCAGGTGTTTGTTTTTCTTTGGGGGTATTTAAAGAAACATAAGTGCCAGTTGCTTCTTCCTTAAGCTTCCTTATTTCATTTGATCACCCAAGAATTATTTCCTAAGCTAACAAGCCTAGAGATGGAGGCACAGCCAGACCTCATTCATTTTAATATCTCTTACAGTGACACCACCAGCGAAATCAACAAGAAAATAGCATTCTGCCCAGGATGGTCTTAAAGTGTAGGACAAAATGAAGAAGACATGCTTTTCACACTGTCAGGCCATAGTTTCTGAGACAAATTTTTATGGACTATAAATGAAAAGCCTGCATCCAGAAAACACAGGGAATTCCAGAGATCTGATCAAAAAAAAATCTGAGTGCTTTCCCTATGTGCACAAACCAGGGATTTAAAAACAACAACAACAAAAATGTCATGTGTTAAATCAGTTTAAAAGTCTGGGAAATGAATAGTGGAAGAAGGCTTCTTTTTTTTTTTTTTTTTTTCCATTTGCGTGTGTTCTGCCCAATCTCATGATTCTGAGAATATGAAAGATGGTTCTGCTAAACAAACAAACAAAAACAATAATGCTGACTCACTCCAGATCTAGAAAGGGGATGAAGCAACCATGTACACCTTGTGATGCAATTCAAAGAGGGGCATTGAAAGACTAAGAAGAAGAGGAGAGGAACGAGGTACTTCTCTTACCAAGTATGCTACCTTTGGGATCTGTGATTGTTAAGATTGTGTGTCAACTTGGCTGGGCCATGATTCTCAGTGTTTCAGCAGTTGTATAACATTATGGTCACTTCCTTATTGAAATTTGATATGTGATCACCACCATGGTGGAATCTGCTGAGTGGTACCAGCAGGGGCAGGGCCTGTGGTGGTTCACTGCCCACTCAGCTTTCATCTCTCTGCTCTCCACTGCCCACTCCATTCCTGCCTGCCCGGCCAAGGCTTTTGGCTGGTTCTGAATCCTGCCTGCAGCTGCCTCTTGTTCATCTGACCTCTAGCTCTTGGGACTTGAGCTAGCAGCTTACCCGCAGATCCTGGGAATCATCAATCTCCAGAGCCTGTGAGCAAGAGTCCTGGTCTCTGACCTGCCAATCTTCGGTTCACCAGCCCCTGCAGCTACACGAATCAGGAGTAACTTTGTGGTCTTACCTGCTGATCTTGGGATTCATCAACCTTCATGATCTGTGAGCAAGAACCCTGCTCTCTGACCTGCTGATCTTGGGTTCACCAGCCCCTGTGGCTATGTGAACCAGGAGAAACCTCTATCCTGATCCATGGACTTAGGACATTCTAGCCTGTACAATTTCATAAGCTGTTTTCTTGATATAAAGCTGTGTATATATCTATAAACTTTACTGGTTTTGCTTCTCTAGAGAATCCAGCCTAAGATATTTGGTACCAAGAGTGGTCCTAGAGAATCAAAATTGTAAGGAAGAGTTTTCTAAATTGGTTCTCAAGTCTGGTTAGTCTTAAAGATGTTGCTGATGCTGTTTCCAGTAGTGAAGCAAGCTCTGCTAATACATGGCATGAAGTGGTAATTTGAACACGCAAAATATGATCACCAATAGATCAGATATTGGTGAAAGGCAAGGCCCTGAGTGATTGCATATATGATACCTTTCTATGATTTTGTCATAATGAGAAGTATAAGGAAGCTGGTTGGTTGGTCCTACTTTTGCTAGACAACCTGGTGAAAGAGATGTGCTCAGGGCTTCAGAGTCAAAGCTCAAGTGCCACATAAGTGACCTCAAAGGTTCCACTTGTTCTTTGAAAGAAATCCTTATTTTTTGTAATAACAGAGCTGGTATTGCTGAAAACCAAACCCAGACTCTTACGGTAAGAGTGGCTGAATTACAAGGCCAGCTCAATTTCCAACCTCAAGAGGTGTCTGAAGTTAAAGTGAGGGCATTCATTGGGAAGAAATGGGACTCTGAAACTTGGGATGGGGACATATCAGGAAGCTGGAAACGCTGAGCCCCTAAATTCCATTGAATCACTCCTGCCAACAGAACCACTCCCATCTGAAGAGATTACTTCATGTTTGTCTGTTACACCGCCTTGCCCAGAGAAACCATTAGCCCCTCCACTCCCGTCTAATGAGATTAGCCCTAGCTCAGCTGCCTCTAAAGAGGCCTTGCCTGAGTCATTGCCTGGGCATTGCCAGAGGCCGATGCTTTACAAGACAATGCTGAACATTCTCAAAACAATTCCACACTGATTCTGGCTTCTAGACCTAAAACTAGACTTAAGTCCCAGCAGACCCCAAAAATGGGAAGTACAAAGTGTGATCCAGGAGGAGGTACGCTACATTCCAAAAGAACTGCTTGACTTTTCTAATACGTTCAAACAGAAACCTAGGAAATATGTGTGGAAATGGCTATTAAGTGTGTGGGATAATGGTGCAAGGAACATAAAGATGGATCAGTCTGAGTTTACTGATACGGGTCCACTAAGCACGCATTCTTCATTAAACATTTTAGCTTGAGAAGTTAGTAAAGGATCTAATAGTTTATTTGGTTGGGTTACTGAAGCATGGATTATGCGGTGGCCTACACTAAATCAAGTTGAAGTACAAGACCTGCCTTGGTATACTGTAGAAGAAGGCATCCAAAGACTTAGGGAAATTGGCATGCTACAGTTGATTTATCAAGTTAGACCCACAAGCCCACACATGAAATGCCGAGAGGACATGCCTTTTACCACAAATGTAAGGAACAAATTTGTGAAGGGATCTCCAGCATACTTGAAGACTATTGTGATTGTTATTTTATGTAAATCAGATTTGACAATGGGAACTGCTCTAACTGAATTAAGACACCTAAATACAGTGGAGCTGATTGGACCCGTGGTAATAGGGGCCAAGTGGCAGTACTCAATTGACAAAGACAAGGTGGGCGTGGTTATAGTAATGGACAGTGGAGTCAAAGCAGTAATCAGAATAGTCTGACTCGTATGGACTTACGGCATTGGCTACTTAGTCGTGATGTTCCCTAGGAGTGAAATAGATGGGAAATCTACTAAATATTTACTTGATCTGTAAAAACAGATGAATTCTAGGTCAAGTGAACAGCAGTCTAACTTGAATTGCCATAATAGAGAATCATGGTCCCTCAATCAATTCCCAGACTTGAGCAAGTTTAAAGAACTACAACTCTTTGAATGAAGGGGAGGCCGGGTCCCATTGAGGAAGGACTCCAATACACTGCCAAAAATTTATACTGTTAATCTTTCTCCCAGCCTTCCCCTAAGGCATCTACAGCCTTTTACAAGAGTGACTGTTCAGTGGGGAAAAGGAAATAATCAGACTCTTCCAGGATTACTGGCTCTGAACTGACACTAATTCCAGGAGGCCCAACACATCACTGTGGCGCACCAGTCAGAGTGGGGGCATATAGAGGTCAGATTATTAATGGAGTTTTGGTTTGTGTCCATCTCACAGTAGGTGCAGTGAGTCCCCCAACTCATCCTGTAGTGATTTCCCCCATTCCAGAATGCATGATTGCAATAGATTTACTCAGCAGCTGGCAGAACCCCCATATTGAATCCCTGAAAATGGAGTAAGGGCTATTATGGTAGGAAAAACCAAGTGAAACCATTAGAATTGCCCCTACCCAGGAAAATAGTAAACCAAAAGCAATACAGCATTCCTGGATGGATTGCAGAGATTACTGCCACCATCAAGGACTTGAAGGACACAGGGGTGGTGATTCTCACCACATCCCTATTCACCTCGCCTATTTGGCCTGTGCAAAAAACAGATGGATCTTGGAGAATGACGTAGACTATTGAAAACTTAACCAGGTGGTGACTCCAGTTGCAGCTGCTATTCCAGATGTAGTTTCATTGCTTCAGCAAATTAATACATCTCTTGCTACCTGGTATGCAGCTATTGATCTGGTTAATGCCTTTTTCTCCATACCTGTTTCAAAGGGCCACCAGAAGCAGTTTGCCTTCTGCTGGCAAGGCCAGCAATACACTTTCACTTGCCTTCCTCAGAACTACATCAACTCTCCAGCCCTATGTCATAATTTATTGTGCAGGGACCTTGATCACTTTTCCCTTCCATAAGAAGTCACACTGGTCCATTACATTGATGACATTATACTGATTGGCCCTAGTAAGGAAGAAGTGTCAATGACTCTGGACTTATTGGTAAAATGTTTGCATGCTACAGGGTGGAAAATTAATCCTACAAAAACTCAAGCACCTTCTACCTCAGCAAAATTTCTAGGGGTTCAGTGGTGTGGGGCATGTTGAGATATTCCTTCTAAAGTGAAGGATAAGTTATTGTATCTGGCTGCTCCCACAAATGAAAGGAAGCACAGCACCTAGTGGGCCTCTCTGGATTTTGGAGGCAACATATTCCTCATTTGGATGTGCTATTCCAGCCTATTTATCAAGTGACTTGAAAAGCTGCTAGTTTTGAGTGGGGCCCAGAACAAGAGAAGGCTCTGCAACAGGTTCAGACTGCCGTGCAAGCCTCTGTGCCACTTGGGCCATATGATCCTGCTCATCCAATGGTGCTTGAAGTGTCCATGGCAGATAGAGATGCTGTTTGGAGTCTTTGGCAGGCCATTATTGGTGAATCACAACAAAGACCCTTAGGATGTTGGAGCAAAGCCCTGCCATCCTCTGCAGATAACGACTGTCTTTTTGAGAAACAGCTTTTGGCTTGTTATTGGGTCTTAGCAGAGACCAAGTGCTTAATCATTGGGCCACCAAGTCACCATGAGGCCTGAACTGCCCATCATGTTTTGTCTGGCTCACAGAGTCATAAAGTTGGGTGTGCACAGCAGCACGCCATGATTAAATGGAAGTGGTATGTACAAGATTGGGCCCAAGCAGGACCTGAAGGGACAAGTTGCATGAGGAAGTGGCCCAAATGCCCATGGTCTCCACTCCTGTCACGTTACCTGCCATGTCCCTGTATGCACCATAGCCTCATGGAGAATTCCTTACGGTCAGTTGGCTGAAGAAGAGAAATCTCATGCCTGGTTTACAGATGGTTCTGCTCAATATGCAGGCACTACTCAAAAGTGGACAGCGATAGCTCTACAGCCCCTTTTGGGGACCTCCCTAAAGGGCAGTGGTGAAGGGAAATCCCCCCAGTGGGCAGAACTTTGAACAGTGTACCTAGTTGTTCACTTTGTTTAGAAGGAGAAATTGCCAGATGTGTGATTACATACTGATTCATGGACTATGGCCAACAGTGTGGCTGGATGGTCAGGGACTTGGAAGGAATATGATTGGAAAATTGGAGACAAGGATTTATGGGGAAGAGGTATGTGGATAGACCTCTCTGAATGGGCCAAAGAAGTGAAGATATTTGTGTCTCATGTGAATGCTCACCAAAGGGTGACCGCAGCAGAGGAGGATTTTAATAATCAAGTGGAAAGGATGATGTATTCTGTGGAAACCAGTCATCCTCTTTCTCCAGCTACTCCTGTCATGCTCAATGAACAAAGTGGCCATGGTGGCAGTGACTTAGTCATCTAGTGCTGCTATAACAGAAATACCACAAGTGGATGGCTTTAACAAATAGACATTTATTCTCTCACAGTCTAGTAGGTTACAAGTCCAAATTCAGGGTGTCAGCTCCAGGGAACAGTTTTCTCTCTTTGTCAGCTCTGGAAGAAGATTCCTTGTCATCAGTCTTCCCCTGGTTGAGGAGCTTCTCAGTCGCAGGGACCCCAGGTCCAAAGGACGCGTTCTGCTCCTGGCACTGCTTTCTTGGTGGTATGAGGTTCCCACTCTGCTAACTTCCCTTTCCTTTTTTCTCTTGAGAGATAAAAGGTGGTGCAGGCCACAACCCAGGGAAACTCCCTTTATATTGAACCAGGAATGTGACTTACTAAGTGTGTTACAATCCCACCCTAACCTTCTTTAATATAAAATTACAACCTCAAAATGGAGGACAACCACACAATACTGGGAATCATGGCCTAACCAAATTAATACACATATTTTTGGGGGGTCATAATTCAAACCATAGCATTCCACCCTTTGGCCCCCCAAAAATCACATCCTTGCAACATGCAAAACATATTCATCCCATCATATCATAGCAAAAGTCTTAACTCCAAATCCAAAATCCAAAAATTGCCCTTTATCTGTGAAATCTAGAAAACAAGTTACCTGCTTCTAAAGGTACAATGGCAGAATAGGGACAAGCTAGGCATTTCTATTACAAATGGGAGAAACAGGAGGGAAAGAAGGGATAAGAGGCACCAAGCAAGTCAGAAGAACATATTACATTAGACCTAAAGGTTTTGAAAATAATCCTCTCTTCTCTGAGATAATTTACTCAGTGGCCCTGCCCTCCAGACTCTAGGATTGGCCATACTCTGCAGATTCTGAGTGAAGGTTCCTTGGCCCGGAGCTTTAGCTCCACCTTCCAGGCCCACGGGGACAGCAACTCTGCTCCCTAGGCTTTAGACATACCATTCTCCTAATCCATCTGAGTTGCAACTCCACCCTTAGAAACTCCAGAGGTCGTGGTCCCACCCTTTGAAACCCCTGAGGTCCTAGCCATACCTTTTGAGAGTGAAGCAGCTCAGCTTTTTGTGTTCCTTGTCTCTTCAGCTTTTGTTTCCTGGTTTCTTGGCCTCTTGGCTCCTTGGGCCTCACACCCATACCTGCCCTGCTGGGGCAAGTGTTCCAAAGTTCAGCAGCTCCACTGATAACTGCCCGGAGGCACTCCACTCCACCAGGAAGCCTCCTGCGCACAGGCACTCAGCTCTCTTATGCTGTGGGTCGGCTCCAGTGCTGTCTCGTGCTGGTCTACTGGTTCTGCTGCTGTTGGCTCTCTGCCGTTGCCACGTCTCTGCTGCTGCAGGTTCTCTGCTGCACTTGTCCTCTGCTGGTGTCACAACTCTATCCATTCGGTTTCAAAACCACTTCTACATTTTAGGTATCTGTTAGAGCAGTACCCCACTCTCCATACCAAATTCTGTTTTAGTAATCTAGTCCTGCTATAACAGACAAAACCACAAGTGGAAGGCTTTAAAAAAGAGAAATTTATTTTCTCACAGTAAAGTAGGCTAAAGGTCCAAAATTAAGGTGTTGGCTCAAAGGGGAGCTTTTCTCTCTCTATCGGCTCTGGAGGAAGGTCCTTGTCCTCAATCTTTGCCTCATCAAGGAGCTTCTCAGGTGCAGGGACCCCAGGTCCAAAGGATGTGCTCTGCTCCCAGTGCTGCTTTCTTGGTGGTTTGAGGTCCCCAACCCTCTGCTTGCTTCCCTCTCCTTTTACCTCTTTAAGGTATAAGGTGGTGCAGTCCACACCCCAAGGAAACTCCCTCCACATTTGATCAGGGAGGTGACCTGAGTAAGGGTGGTGTTACAATCCCACCCTAATCCTGTTAACATAAAACTGCAATCACAAAATGGAAGGACAACCACACAATACTGGGAGTCATGGCCTAACCAAGTTAATACACATGTTTTTTGGGGGTCATAATTCAAACCATGACAGGAAGGGATGGAGGTTACGCATGGCTCAGCAACATGGACTTCCACTCACCAAGGCTGACTTGGCTACAGCCACTGCTAAGTGCCCAATCTGCCAGCAGCAGCAGGAGAGGTCAACACTGAGTCCCCAATATGGCACCATCCCTTGGGGTGATCAGCCAGCAACCTGGTGGCAAGGTGATTACATTTAACCACTTTATCATGGAAAGGGCAGTATTTTGTCTTTACTGGAATAGACGCTTACTCTGGTTATTGCTTTGCCTTCCTTGCATGCAGTGCTTCTGCCAAAACTACCATCTGTGGACTTAGAGAATATCTTATCCACCATCATGGTATTCTCCACAGCATTGCCTCTGATCCAGGGACTCACTTCACAGCAAATGAAGTGTGGCAATAGGCCCATGCTCATGGAATTCATTGATCTTATCATGTTTCCCATCATTCTGAAGCAGCTGGCTTGATAGAACAATGGAATGGCCTCCTAAAGACAAAATTATGGTGCCATCTAGGCGGCAATACCTTGCAGGGTTGGGGCAATGTTCTCTACAAGGCTGTATATGCTTTAAATCAGCATCCAATATATGGCGCTCTTTCTTCCATAGCCAAGATCATGGGTCCAGGAATCAAAGGGTGGAAATGAGAGTGGCACCACACGCTATTACCTCTAGTGACCTACATGCAAGACTTTTGCTTCCTGTCACCACATCCTTATGCTTTGCAGGTCTTAGTTCCAAAAGGAGGAATGTTTCTACCTGGAGACACATCACTGATCCATTGAACTGGAAGCTAAGAATGCTGCTTGGCCACTTTGGGCTCCTTATGGTCCTTATGCCTCTGGATCAGCAGACAAAGAAGGAAGTTACCATACAGGTGGTGTGATTGATCCTGGTTACCAAGAGGAAATTGGATTGATATTGCATAATGGAGGTAAAGAAGAGTATGTCTGGAAAGCAGATGGTACCTTAGGGCTTCTCTTAGTGCTACTATCTTAGGCTGGGTTCTCTAGAGAAGCAAAACCAGTATAGCATATAAATAAATACAGACAGAGGGATTTATATCAAGGAAACAGCTACTATGACTGAAAGACTGGAAAGTCCCAAGTCTGTGGATCAAGATAGAGGTTTCTCATGATTCACGTAGCCACAGGGGCTGGCGAACCCAAGATCAGTAGGTTGGAGAACAGAGCTCTTGCTCACAGGCTGTGAAGGCTGATGAATCCCAAGACTGGCAGGCGAGACTGCAAGGCTTCTCCTGATTCATGCAGCTCCAGAGGCTGGCAAACCCAAGATTGCCAGGTTGCAGAGCAGAACTCTTGCTCATAGGCTGTGAAGATCAATGATTCCCAAGACTGGCAGGTAAGAAGCTCACGCAAGGCCCAAGAACCAGAGGTCAGACAAAAAAGAGGCAGCTGCAGGCAGGATTTAGAACCAGCGGAAAGCCTTGGCAAGGTAAGCTGGAAGGAAGCAGGCCGCAGAGGGTGGAGAAATGAAGACTGAGGGGGAGGTGAGCCACCACAGGCTCCACCCCACTTTTGGTACCAAATCATGTCTTAGTTTTCTAGTGCTGCTCTAACAGATACCTCATACGCGGAAGACGTTTTGAAACTGAATGGATAGAGGGGCAGCAAGAGCAGAAACAGGAGACCAGTGCCAGATACCACAGGAGGCAATCAGCAGAGTGAGAGAACTTAGTGCCTCCGTGCAATAGGTTTCCTGGTGGAGTGGGGCACCTCCAGGCACTTATCAGTGGAACTACAGGGCTTTGGAATATTTACACCAGCAGGGTAGATGCGGTCATGAGGCCCGAGGGCAGAGAGGCCAAGAAACCAGGGAGCAGAAGCTGAAGAACAAAGGAACACAAGAAGCCAAGCTGCCTCAGTCTCAAAAGGGCATGGCCAGGACCTCTGGGATTTCAAATGGTGGAGCCATGGCCCCTGGTGTTTCTAAGAGTGGAGCAGCCACTCAGATGGTTTGGAAGAATGTTGTGCCTAAAGCTGAGGGAGCACAGTAGCTGTCCCAGTGGGCCTGAAAGGTAGAGCTGAAGCCCAGGGCCAAGGGGCCTCCACTCAGAATCTGGAGAGGGTGATCAATATCTAGAGTCTGGAGGGCAGGGCCATTGTGTAAATTATCTCAGAGAAGAGAGGATTATTTTCAAAGCCTTTAGGTCTAACGTAATATGTTCTACTGACTTGCTTGGTGCCTCTTATCCCTTCTTTCCCTTCTGTTTCTCCCATTTGTAATAGAAATGCCTAGCTGTGCCAGTTCTGCCATTGTAACTTTGGAAGCAGGTAACTTGTTTTCTACACTTCACAGATGACAAGGTATTTTCAGATTTTAGACTTGAAGATAAGATTTTTGCTATGATATGATGGGATGAATATGTTTTGCATGATTGTGGGGGTGGGGGCAAACTGTGGAATGTCATGGATTGAATTGTGTTCCCCCAAAATGTGTGTCAACTCGGTTAGGCCATGATTCCCAGTATTGTGTGGTTGTCCTCCATTTTGTGATTGTAATTTTATGTTAAAGAGGATTAGGGTGGGATTATAACACCCTTACCAGGTCACATTCCTGATGCAATGCAGTGGGAGTTTCCCTGGAGTATGGCCTGCACCGCATTTTATCTCTCGAGATAAAAAGGAAAAGGAAGTGAGCAGAGAAGGGGGACTTCATACCACCAAGAAAGCAGTGCTGGGAGTAGAGTGCATCCTTTGGACCCAGGGTCTCTGTGTGGAGAAGCTCCTAGTTAGGGGAAAGATTGATGAGAAGGCCGACAGAAAGAGAAAGCCTTTCCCTGGAGCTGATGCCCTGAATTTGAACTTCTAGCCTACTAGATTATGAGAAAATAAATTTCTCTTTGTTAAACCATCCATTTGTAGTATTTCTGTTACAGCAGCACTAGATAACTAAGTCAAATATCATGCCCTATAATTAAAGTCAATGGAAAACTACAGCAACCCAATTCTGACATGACTACTAATGGCCCAGACCCTTCAGGAATGACGGTTTGGGTCACCCCACTAGGCAAAGAACCACGACCTGCTGAGGTGCTTGGTGAGGGCCAAGGGAATACGGAATGCATGGTGGAAGAAAGTAGTTCCAAATACCAGTTACAGCCACATGAGCAGTTGCAGGAACGAGGACTGTAACTGATATGAAAATTCTGCTTTGCATGTGTGCATCAAATATTTTTGTTTTCTTCACTTATAAAATATAAGATGTATACTGGGCTAGTGCATTTTTGGTTGTACATGTGTTAGTTGTATTATGTTAAGCACAAGTATGTCTTTGTAATTGTCTTTTTTTCAGAGATTATACATGGTTTAGGGAGATGTGTACAGGTGCCAGGTTCACAATGGGTGGACTGTGATGGTTAAGATTGTGTGTCAACTTGGCTGGGCCATGATTCCTAGTGTTTTGGCAGTTGTATAGTGTTGTGATCAGTTCCCTGTTGAAATTTGATAGGTGATCACAATCATGATAGAATCTGCTGAGTGGTACCAGTGGGGGCAGGGCCTGTGGTGGTTCACTGCCCCCTCAGCTTTCATCTCTCTACTTTCCATAGCCTACTTCCTTCCTGTTCACCTGGCCAAGGCTGTTTGCTGGTTCTGGATCCTGCCTGCAGCTGTCTCTTGTTCATCTGACCTCTGGTTCTTGGGACTTGAGCTAGCAGCTTACCTGCCCATCTTGGGATAGGTCAGTCTTCACAGCTTGTAATCAAGAGTTCTGCTCTCCGACTTGCCGATCTTGGGTTCGCCTGCCCCTGAGGCTACATGAATCTGGAAAAACCTCTATCCTGATCCGTGGACTTGGGATGTTCCACCCTCTACAATCAAGTGAACTGTTACTTTGATGTAAATTCCTCTCTATATATAAGTTTTACTGATTTTGCTTCTCTAGAAAACCCAGCCTAAGACAGGATTGTAGTTTTTCTTTTTGCATTCACCTATGGCAACTTTAACCTCCAGTGCTCTTCCCTATGACAGATTTCCAGCAAGTTAAAGTGAAAAAGTACTGTGCCACTATACCTGGGAATTGGAGGATATAAAGTGTACCCATCACTGGATTAGAGTTCAACTTACTGGCTGATATGTAATGAGCGTCTTCTAAGACCTCAGCAGGAGGCCAAGTGCTGCAGAAAAGAGAGATATCTAAAAACCGGTCCTTGTAGGGTCGCTAAGAGGGGAAACGACTCCATGGCACTGGGTTTGTTTTTTTTTTCCCGTTAACCTGAAAGAGCTTACATAGTTCTTACGGGAAAAGATCACAAATGAAATAAGAGCAAGCAGAATAAAAGGGTGTTTAATCAAGTTATTACATCTTACAGCATGTACTACAAGCATTCTAAGGTTTCGGAGGAGAGAAGGATTGATGTGAACATTGCAGGTAGGTGACATCATTAAATCCCTTAGTCTCAATCTCCCCTTTCAATAAGGCGAGCTCCAAGCTTCCCCACCAGGTCAGTCAGGGACTACTTTTGGTATTAACCCTTAAAGACTTCAGGCATTCACTGCTTTCTAGCTCCCAGTTCAAATAAAAAGAAGGGTATTAATAAGCTACCACAGGCAAAGCACTTCCTGGGTTTTGAGCACAAAGCAATCACTAAGAAATAAATATCCTTCAACCACACTTTCCTTCAGTCTTTGGATGTAGGCTGCCGTGGAAAGGAGGTGTGTGAGTAACTTTGGGCAAGGCCACTCTCTTCAGGCAAGGCAAATATTGCAAAGGGCTGACAGCTGAGGGTATCTGCACACAGCACTCTCAGCAGGTAGAGGAAGAAGCCCTTCAGTTCTGAAGGGGGATCTAGGCACCACATCACAGCATCCACTATAGTTTCTTCTTTAAACGAAATGGATCCGCTGCTTTATGTTCTAGAAGCAACCCATCTAGAATTCTGTGCGGTTTGTTTGCTTGTTTTTTTCCCTGAGAGAAATTTAAAAGAGGAAGGTTAGTGGGACAAGCTATGGTCCTGGCCACTGCAGCTGGTTTCAGGATTGCAACCGATAACATCTTCCTTTTCAGTCATTCTAAATTTTCCCCCTCCCAGCTAATACTTCCACTGGTCTTGGTAGCTTATCTGGTGGCTTTACTCAGTCCTCATTCCTGAAGGGCCTCAGCAGCTGGTCATCCTGCTCTTCTCAGACCAGGGCAGCTGTGCTTGCTCATTTATCTTCAAGACTGGACAAGGGGGTATCAAGAGGCACCCAAGTGAATTACTTGGGTGACAAACATATTTCTCCCCGCTCCCCTTTTGTAATAGCAATCATCCAAAAAACCCAAAACCAAACCTATCGCCATCAAGTCAATTCCAACTCACAGCGAGTCTATAGAAAAGACTACAGCTGCCCCCATAGGAAGAAGAACACTATATCTTTCTCCATGGAATGGCTGGTGGGTTGGAACTGCTGACCTTTCTGTTAGCAGCTGGGCACATAACCATGATGCTACCAGGGCTCCTTATAGCAATCAAACTTCCTCCTCATTGTCAAGGTCACTTACGCCTGCCAGGATTGTGATTTGAACCTGTATGTCAAACCAGCCTAACCTTGAATCAAGTTCAGGCTTTTCACTCATCCATCAGCTAGGGAGGGAGTCCTACCATATGATCATTGGTATCAGCTGAGAGAGAGGTTCTGTCACAACAATGACTGATGACAAGGAGTTCTGGGCTACTTGCTCATATAGCTTGCTTGTGCCCTCTGGCCCAGTTCATGCTCAATCCTTCATGCACAACTTCCATATTGGCTATAGATGGTTGCTGGGACCGTTTGACCTTATGACTTGGTATCAATCCTTAAAGACTTCAGGCATTCATTCCTTACTAGCTCTCAGTTCAAATAAAAAGAAATGTATGAATAAGCTACCACATGCAAAGCACTACCTGTGTTTTGAGCACAAAGGAATCACTAATAAGTAAGTATCCTTCAACCACACTTTCCTTCAGTCTCTAGACTTCTTTGGAAGTTCCTGACAGAACCCTGGCCATAAAGGACGATTTTGACTCCATAGTCATTTGTTGTCTCACTCCAGCTCTACTATGGTTCAGTAGCATGCCAGAAGCTGTTTTTCAAAAGGCAAGTAATTATTTGCTAGAGTTGGCATGGCCTTGCTCCAGAACCCTAGGGATCTGTGTTGAAGCTTGGCGTAAATGTTACGTGGAGACTTATCCCACCAACGATACTCCTAATATCATAGATCTGCTAGATCATAACGGAAATGTCAGAGCCTTGACCTGCTACAGGACCCTTTTCAAAAAGTCCCCACTTGGTAACATTGCCAAGGGTAGGTTGCTGAGCTGTGGGGAAAGCACTAAATGGAGGTTCAGGAGACAAAAATTTTGGTCTTTTCTTCCTTGGCTACTAAATGATCTAGAGGGTCACTTTATCTCTTTGGGCCTCAGTTTCCTCATCTGAAAATGGAGGAGATGGACCAGAACTTGTTTATACAGAAGGATGCAAAGGATTTAAGTTTGTTTAGAGAAGGTCTTAATGGTTTTGAGAGGAGTGAGTTTAATTGAGGGATTTGACACAGGATCTGATTGTCTCTTAATTCCCTTCTGCCTTTTCTACAGCCTGAAGCACAGTGCCAAGTACGTTATATGCATTTAATAAACATGAATTAACTGGTAGTTTGAGTCCCCTGTGACCAAGTGAACTAGGAGCAAGAGCTTCCGCCCTGATCAGATTTGAGGTGGAGGCAATGGCACCAGAAATGAGAGAAAAAGTGTGAATATGAGTCTCTGTCATTAAATCATATTATTTGATCATGCTCCTGCCCACCCTCACCCCCAGGTTTCCCTCAGAGCATGCTATGCTGGTGGGTACACAGTGGAAACAGGATAAGCAAAGAAGCCAGGAAAGGATGAGAATGCAGAGACACAATTTTAGAATCAGAAAACCCAGAAGCTCCTAACTGCCTCCTCTGTGGAGGAAAGCTTTTGAGAAGCCAACAAATCACGTGCAAGCCACCTACCACAGCTCTCTATACCCCACCCCTGATTTTTGGCTTCACGCACACAGCCTGAAACGTTCAGATTTTTCTTACTTGCTTCTCTATAAGAATCATGTATATGACTCTTCCCTTGTAATCAAAGTCTTTCTAAATCTCAGATAAATTTGTTCTCCCCATAATGCCCTTGGGTCTTTGGTGTCTGGTGCTTTTAACTGGAACCCAACTTTCACTGATATTGCTAATTCATACTGAATAGGTGGTGTGCCATTTTAAGGATAAAGAGAAAAACAAACGTCCCTAACACATGTGAATAACGAGTGAACCATTTCTGTGAAAAGACAATAGTGATGTCATCTGGTTCTGACTGCAAAAAGTCAGACACGAAGTTCTTCATATCATATAACCAGTTCATCATCATGTTCTCAGCAACTGGAGAAAAATGCTTGGTGTATAGAAGGGGCTCAATAAATAGTTTATAAATGAATGACCCTATTAGAAACAGGGCTTCGAACTGGTTCATTCTGGTTCAAACCTCTGCTGAGAATTTGCATTTCCACCCACATATACTGAATCAGAATCTACAGTTTAACAAGATTCCCAGGTGATTCTTATGTTTAATACATTTTAAGAACCACTACTCTATTGTTGATTGTCAGAATTGGTCCTTAACCAGCAGCATTAGCTTTGCCTGGGAACTTGTTAGAAATGCAAATCCTCACAGGGGTTGGAACCAGAATGAACTGGCTCAAAGCCCTGATTAGAAACCAGTGACCCACCAGTTATGCAACTGAACCCATGGATTGGCCACTAGAACCTTAACTCCATAAAAATAAATAAATAAATAAACCCACTGCTGTTGAGTTAATTCTGACTTATAGCAACCTTACAGAACAGAGTAGAACTGCCCCATAGGCTTTCCAAGGCTGCCTTTTGGATTCAAACTACCTACCTTTTGGTTAGCAGCTGAACTCTTAACCACTATACCGCTGGGATTTCCATAGCCACTCTGAATTCTGACTGAAGAATTTTCCTGCAAACACTCTTTTCCCCCTCTTCTGAGGACAGTTCTTTCCTGGGATTATCTGCTTCAAATTGATTAACTTAAAACTGTGGTATCACGCACAGAACAGAGAAGCCAGAAGTAGACCCACATCAATATGCCCAACCAATTTTTTTTGAACTTTTTGAAAAATTTTTATTGTGCTTTAAGTGAAAGTTTATAAATCAAGTCAGTCTTTCATACAAAAATTTATATATACCTTGCTATATACTCCTAGTTGTTCTCTCCCTAATGAGACAGCACAATCCTTCTTTTCACTGTATTTTCGTGTCCATTCAGCCAGCTTCTGACCCCCTCTGCCCTCTCATCTCCCCTCCAGACAGGAGCTGCCCACATAGTCTCATGTGTCTACTTGATCCAAGAAGCTCACTCCTCACCAGTATCATTTTCTATCCCATAGTCCAGTCCAATCCCCGTCTGAAGAGCTGGCTTTGGGAATGGTTCCAGTGTTGGGCTAACAGAAGGTCTGGGAACCATGACCTCCGGGATCCTTCTAGTCTCAGTCAGACCATCAAGTCTGGTCTTTCTGTGAGAATTTGAGGTCTGCATCCCATTGCTCTCCTGCTCCCTCGAGGGTTCTCTGTTGTGTTCCCTGTCAGGGCAGTCATCGACCCAACCAATTTTTGACAAAGGTGCAAAAGTAATTCAATAAAGGTAAGACAGCCTTTTCAACAAATGGTGCTGGAGCGACTGGACATACAAAGGTCAAAATAAAGAAGAACCTCCATCTAAACCTTACATCTTACACCTTACAGAAAAATTAACTCAAAATGGGTCACAGACTTAAATGTAAAACATAAAATTTTTATGCTATAAGAAAAAGAACTTAGGGGAAAATCTTTGGGACCTAAGCCTAAATAGAGTTCTTATTTTTGACACTAAAAACACAATCCATGAAAGGAAAAATCGATAAACTGGACCTCATCAAAGTTAAAAAACCTTTCTTCTTCAAGAGACCCTGTTAAGCAGATGTAAAGACAAGTTACAGACTGGGAGAAAATATTTGCAAACCACATACCCAGAAAAGTCTAGTATCTAGGGTATATAAAGGACTCTCAAACAGTTTGGTAGTTTTCTTTTAAAAAAAAACTAAACATATGCTTACCATATGACGTAGCAAATGTACTCTTGGGTATTTACCCCAGAGAAATAAAAACTTATGTTCACACAAAAAGCTGTATGTGAATATTCATAGCAGATTTGTTGGTAATGACTTAACCTACTAGAAACAACCTAAATGTCTTTCAACAGATGAATAGTTAAACTGTGACAAAACTATACCATGGAGCACTACTTAGTAATAAAAAGGAGCAAACTATTGATACATGCAATGACTTGGGTGGATCCCAAAGGAATCACGCTGAGTGGAAAAAAAAAAAAAAAAGCCAATCTCAACATTTAACATACTGTATGATACCATTTACATAACATTTTTGAAATAGTAAAATTATAGACATAGAGACAAGATAAGTGGTTGCCAGAGGTTGGGGGGGTTGGGGAGGGAGGGAGAGAGGTGGCTATGGCTATAAAAGAGTAACATGAAGGGCCCTTGGGAAGAAACTGTTCTATTTGTAGTTGTGGTGGTGGTCACATGATAAAATCGTGTAGAATTTAATACACAAAGAGTGCATGTGAACTGGGTGAAATCTAAATAAGATTGGTAAATTGTATCATGTCAGTTTCTTGGTTGCGATATTGTACTACAGTTATGCAAGTTATATTACCATTGGGGGAAACTGAGCAAGGGGTATGTGGGAATTCTGTACTATTTTATACAACTGCATGTAAATTTATGATTATCTCAAAAATTAACAATTAAAGAAAAAAAACCGTGATATCAGAAATCAGGAAAGTGATTATCACCCTTCAACTCCAACCACTGGTATGTTAATTGGGCCAAGATTCATTCATTTATTTGTACATTCTTCCATTCACTCATTCATTCATTCAACAAATAGTAAGTACCTATTATGTGCCAGGCAGTGTACAAGAGGCAGGGTTACAGCCATGAAGCAGACAGGTATGGTCCTTGCCCTCATGGCACTTTCAGCATATAGAGGAAGCTAAACATTAAATAAGTAATAGCATAACTAATAAATCCACAGGCCACTACAGTACATGCACAGTGGGAAGTCTGACCATGTCTGGGGGTTTAGGGGAGCTTTCCCTGAAGAAGTGGGTTTAAAGGAAGACAAAAGGAACACTAGGGATTATTTAGGGGTAAAGAAGGTGGAGTCTCTGGGTGGTAAAATGGTTAATGAGCTCAGTTGCTAACCAAAAGACTGGAGGTTTGAGTTTACCTAGATGTGTCTTGGAAGAAAGGCCTGGTGATCTACTTCTGAAAAATCAACCACTGAGAATTCTATGGAGCACAGGGGGTCACCATGAGTCAGAGTCATTTCAATGCCAACTGGCGGTGGTAGAGACAGAGGTAGGTCCAGGGAGAGGAAATAAAAGGAACCCAGGGAGCAAAGGGGCTGAGAGGGGGAATTGCAGGGACCCCAAATAAAGCTGGAAGGCTGTATTAGGGATTTTAGACTGTAGTTCAAGAGCAATGGGAGGACAGGGAAGGTTTCCAAGCAGAGAGGGGTTTTTGCAGCTGTAAGAGAAATGTAAGCTATTTTAGGAAAGTTGCGATTACAATAGTAATTCATTGCTGGAATAGATTACCAACAGAGTTTGGGGGAGCATTATCCCTGAATAAATGGAGTTGACTGCTAAGGAAGACAAATAACTTCAAATGGGAAAATCTCAGAGGAGAGCTGCAAGTTTAGCTTAGTTATGCTGGGGTTTGCAAGTTAGGTCAGAGGCATGGAGTTGGACTGCACAAAAGTGTAAGGCTCTCAGTAGCACCAACTGTGGGTGTAATGAGCATGGTTTGACCAAATTAAACCATGTCACTAAGAAGCACACAAGAGAAAAGGATGTTTGTGCTAAGGAATATGACATATAATTTGGCAACACCAGCAATAACAAAAAAATGAGTGTATGGTCACATATGTATGTGTACAGGCATGGATGTGTACAGGTAGGTGCAGGTGTATACATATGTGTGCACAGATAGAAGTATCGATATGTATGTGTACATTCAGATATATGTGTGCACTCATACACATTCATAGAAGACACAGTTACAGATATTTCTCAAACATAACCAAACACCTTGCAAAATTGGTTTTCTGGGTTTGAAGGCTTAGGACCTTAGTCTCACAGGACAACTCAGTCAATATAATACAATACAGTTCACAAAGTTCATGTTTTACATCTTAGTGAGGTGAGTAGAGTCTGGGGGTATTAAAGGCTTTTGAGTAGCCACCTAAGATTTAACTATTGGTCTCTATTGTTCAAGAGCAAATGAGAAAGAAGAAAACCGAAGTCTCAGAGAAGAAACTAATCTCTACATAGCGTACATGAGCCACGGCTTCTACCTGAGACCAGAAGAACCAGAAGGTGCTCAGCTACCATTACCAATGTTCTAATTAGGGCCACAGTAGGTGGACCCTGGTAGAATGGGAGAAGAATGTGGAATGGAACTCAAATTCTAAAGAAGTCCGGACTTACTGGACCAGTTGAGACTAGTGGATTCCCTGAAACTATTGCCCTGAGATGTTCTTTAAACTTCGGATGGAAACTATCCCCTGAGGACACCTTTTAATGAAATAACAGATTGGCACACAAAATAAAGGATATCACCCATGCATGCCGGGCTCCATTAAAAAACCATATATATGAGACTAAAAGGTCAACAATTACTCTAAAGCAAAGATGATAAGTTAAGAGGGCAGGGAAACTGAACAACTGGAAGGCAATTGAGGAGAATGTTGACACACTGTGAAAAATGTAACTAATGTCACTGAAAAATTTGTATAAACCAAACCAAGAAGCCCATTGCCATGG
Organism: Loxodonta africana; assembly: GCF_030014295.1. NCBI lineage: Eukaryota > Metazoa > Chordata > Mammalia > Proboscidea > Elephantidae > Loxodonta > Loxodonta africana. Next base: position 110,349,943 of record NC_087342.1, read on the forward strand.
AGTTGGTTTCGACTCAGTGAGCCTGTAGGAGAGAGTAGAACTACCCCTTGGGTTTCCAAGAAGTGACTGGCAGATTCAGCCTGCCAACCTTTTGGTTAGCAGTCAAGCTCTTAACCACTGCCGACCAGGACTCCAAAACTGTACAGAAATTGTCAAATCGGAACCAAATTTGCTGTGTATACTTTCACCGAAAACACACACAAAATTTAAGGCTCTTGTCCCTGAAAGGAGCCTTTGAAGTAGGAAACGAAAGGTAGACATTTTGCTCTTTTTGACACAAGCAGAAAGTCTGTTTTTCAGGGGACAGGAGCATTTTCCTGCCACTTCTTAGGTGCACTAATGAGCAAGATGATAGGGTGATATTTCAAAAACGAGGAATAGTTATGATGGCCAGAACCCTCCCTGACCTTCTGCAAAGACTGTTTTGGAGACATTTCTACTCACATCCTTGGATGATTACTAGTCTGGAGTACCACCTATACCCAGAAGGTGGGCAACTCATGAGGAAGAGGAATAGAGAAGAAGACAATTTTAATATTCAGCAAATTCTCCAGGAAATTTTTCCTTTTGCTGTTCAGTCTCCCCAATCGCAGACTAAACTACATGTGGTTCTCTTTGTTTTATTTCACAATTTCTGCTACTTAAAGACAAATAGGTACAGGCTGTAGTGGGTGTCTTGGTTATCTAGGACTGCTGTAACAGAAATACCACAAATGGATGGCTTTAACACAAAGAAATTCATTTCCTCGCAGTAAAGTAGGCTATACTTTCAAATTCAGGGTATAGGCTCCAGAGGAAGTCTTTCTCTCTCTGTCGGCTCAGGAGGAAGGTCCTTGTCCTCAATCTTCTCCTGGTAGAGGAGCTTCTCAGGCACAGGGACCCCGGGTCCATAGGACAGGCTCTGCTTCTGGCGCTGCTTTCTTGGTGGTATGAGGTCCCCAAATCTCTGCTTGTATCCCTTTCCTTTTTATCTCTTGAAAGATAAAAGGTGATGTAGGCCACACCCCAGGGAAACTCCCTTCAAGTTGGATCAGGGATGTGACCTGGGTAGGGGGTGGTGTTACAATCCCACCCTAATCCTTTTTAACATAAAATTACAATTGCAAAATGGAGGACAACCACACAATGCTGGAAATCATGGTCCAGCCAAACTGATACACACACATTTTTGGGGAGACATAATTCAATCCATGACAGTGGGGAAGCAAGAAAAATCCTTTGTGACAGTGGTTAGAGGTGATAATTTCTAAGTACAATCTCAATTGTACTTAATTATTAATAATCATATTAGTGTTTATTGAGCACTTAGTATATGCCATGCTACTATATATTCAGTATTTTATGCATGTAATTTCTAGAAAAATATGAGAGCAAATGTTTATTGAATGAGTGAATAGTGTCATAGATTGAATTGTGTTCCCCAAAAATATTTGTCAGCTTGGCTGGGCCATGATTCCCAGTATTGTGCGATTGTCCACCATTTTACCATCTGATGTGATTTTCCTATGTGTTGTAAATCCTATCACTATCCTATCACTATGATGTTAATGAGATGAATTAGTGGCAGTTATGTTGATGAGATCTACAAGATTGGATTGTGTCTTAAGCCAATCTCTTTTGAGATATAAAAAGAGAGAATCGAGCAGAGAGACCTGGGAACCTCATACCACCAAGAAAGCAGCACCAGGACCAGACTATATCCTTTAGACCCAGGGTTCCTGCACTGAGAAGCTCCTAGTCCAGGGGAGGATTGATGGGAAGGACTTTTCTCCTGAGTCGACAGGGAGAGAGAGCCTTCCCCTGTAGCTGATGCCCTGAATATGGACTTCTAGCCTACTAGACTGTGAGAAAATAAATTTCTCTTTGTGAAAGCCAGCCACTTGTCATATTTCTGTTGTAGCAGCACTAGATAACTAAAACAAACAGTAACTGATAATTGGCACTAGGTAACGAGAAACTGACAAGGGAATATGTGTACATGAATCAATTAGGAGCTAACTGATAGGGAGTCCAATCTGAGACTGCCAAATTCTACCAAGAACCCTAATCGTTCACATGTACCAGAGAATAAATCTGGCCAAAGAAAGAATGGGAAATAATCCTCTAATTACCTGTGTTAGAGATCTCTAAATTGGTTTGAAACCCTGTAAAGGTCAAGTACATCCTGGCTTTGTCCAGTTACTAATTGATTTGAAGGGATTATCAAGGAAAAGTAAAACAAATTAGCAGAGTAAGCTCAGATATCATGTAAAAGAACCACGGATCAGTTTGATTGCATTTGAAGGGAAACACCGGGAAGATCCTTCTATAGAGTATGACCATAGCTGGATACTCTGAATGGACTATGGGAACAATGTGCTCAATGCACAGGAGACAATGTGTGTATAAATGAGTAAAACATTGTTGGAAATTGAAAATCTCATATCTAGTAATATTTCAACTTAAGCCTCCAATCCTAATATCTCTATTTGGTATTATATTTGGCATTTCTCATAACTTTTGTTTTTCCTCTAGTTGTGTCGAGTCAATTCCACTTCATGGTGGCCCCATGTGTGTCAGGGTAGACCTGTGCTCCACAGGGTTTTCAATGGCTCACTTTTTGGAAGTAGGTCTCCAGGCCTTTCTTCTGAGGCAAGATTTAAGTTGGGAGCCAAACACATTTACTGTTCGTACCACTCAGGACTCCTTCCTCATAACTGCCCCTTCTCAAATCCTTTCTTTCCATTCACTGAACCAGGACAAGAAGTCAAAGAACAATACATTAAAGTCAGGATACATTGAAAGGTAAAGACATCAGAAAAAGCTGCTCTATACAGATCCTTAAGTAAATGTCCACCTCCTCTGAATTTTCAGGTTAGGAAAGCAAGATCAATTCTGCCTTGACCTCTGTAGTCTTCTAAGACCTCTGCTCCAAACTCCTGTTTATATCTCATTGGCATTTATTATTGTATACCATTATGTAAATGTCTTGTGTTGGTCTTGTCTTGGGATAAAACTGTAAATCCTTTTAAGAGTGGGGATAATATTAGCACTATATTGAGTCTTCGTGGCACCTACCATAACACAGAAAGTTAGCTTTGGAAGAGATCTTCATTCTTCGGTTTGCAGGTAAGGAAATTGAGACCAGAGGAAGTTAATGTCTGACCTAGCATCCCCAGTAGAGGAGTTTATTAGTGTCATTTACAAAACATTTCTGGTTCTCACCCTTTCCAGACATATGATAGGATGGTACTTCCTAACCACCTTGTGGTTGGGTTGGCAAGTTCTGGCCAGTTATTGTGGTTGGCCAGGCATTCAAATGCCAAAGAAGAGTCTTCAGAATGCTGTCTTCTTGTGGTACTGGTAACCAGCAATATTCAAGATGGTAGCTGTTCTATCAGTTCAGATCTCTGAGCCAAGACCCTCTGTTGACCCATACTTGGCATGTAATTTGAGCAAAAAACAAACCTTTGTGGTTGTAACTTACTGAGAATTTAGAATTGCTTGATATTGCAGAATAAATCCAGAGTATAGAGCCTGACTCCCATTAGAAGCTCAATAAATGTTTTATTTTGTATTTTTAAATCAGGCACATGAAT